>NC_064922.1:251313135-261313135 GCF_023897955.1 Schistocerca gregaria
AGCTGTCGTAATGTGGTTCGTCGGTCATTTGTAGCCTACCACATTTATATTTTTAACTTCTTTAGTTCCATGACGTTTCCCCTCGTTAATAATATGCTGTTCAAAGGTGGCGTCATTCGGAGCAGTGGTTTTCTTTCTACAGCGTTTTGAAACTGGAACTTTATGTATGGACGCTCTGGCCAACAGCATCATCTATGAACAGCGTCAGGAGATTCTGGGGTTATCCTCAGTGTCCGAAAATTTCTCTCTACGAACGACACAATAATGCACACCCTAAACAATGAAACGCCACCACCACTACAGCCACCAAAAGGTGCTGCGTTCTCTTTGCTAGGAACTCTCTACTAATAACGAAGTGGTGTGATACTCGTCCGCTCGTATTTTATTCATTCGACGACAATACGGAACTGCATCGTAAGCTTTCTAGACATCAGGGAACGTGAGATCCATCTGGGCGCAAGGCTCTGCTGCCAGAGTCGGAAAACAAATTTCCAATGTAAATTATAATCAATATAGAAAACCACCTGTCCTCGTCTTTTCTCCGGTCATCCAATCATATGATGGACTATATTCACGTTGATTGTAACGTATTGTAGGGGCAATGGTTCAAACAGTGTATTAGAGTTCAAGCTGCTTGGGTTTATATACCTTTATTAAGGCTATTTGCAAAAGTAGTCGAGCTATGGTTTCGTCAGTCTGCAATATGCCGAAGTCTGCATCCCAGAAGAGTTTTACGGAAAAGCTACAGTTTAATTCTTGCCGAGGGCGAGTTCACTAAGAGGCAGGACACAGACTTGTATGGGTCCGGAATAAGAAAAAAGACATTTGTCTTAAGCTATTTAGGGAAACCAGGAAAAATTTAAATGAGGATGACTGGATAGGGTTTTAAACATCATCACTCCTCAATGTGAGTCCAGGAACCGAAGAGCACCAGCGTAATCAGGTGTGAAGTTATTCAACACTTACGCAGTTTTTAAGGGTGAATCGTAAATGTTTTAGGAAGAGGCAACATGGAGTACTTTAAGTTAAAAATTCATTTAAAAATATGCACATTTTTAACGGGAGCAGCGTTACGGCTGTTTGAATATTATGCATGAAATAAACCCCACAAAATGTGGCCAAAGAGACAAAATGCTTTGGAGATAAAATACACGAATAATTTAGGCCAGTTGAAAATAAAACTTCAAAAATACCACCACCGATTTCAGTACGGTTTTCAGCTCTCTTCACGCCATAAATCCTCATGTACTTTTATGGAAGTGACTCAGTCCATAATGGAATAATACGTGTTTGATGTTTAAGGTTTCTTTGTAAAATTAGTTTTTTATTCATCCAAGTAAAAAACTACTACAGTAAGGTCCCGTGACCATGGTGATCAATGAACGTTGGTCAGAGACTGAAGGATTCAGACGATGTGTCAGACAACGAGTGACTATGACAACTTCCTCAGTCTTTCAGCCAAAGAAATCACTTCGAGTAATAGTGACCAGTTATCTGTATAATGTGTAAAATGTGTTGACCTGTAAACTCGTTCAGTACGATGAGATTCCCAGTTATCTCATTGTCGATCACACCGCAGCATTTACTTTCAGAGAATGACTGCTGATAATGTGTCGGCAATATATGATGTTAATTTTCGTTGCGGGAACGAAATGAGTTTTGCGTGTAATTGATTCCATCACTCGTGAACGTAACTTCATCAGTAAACAGTATTAATAGGATTAAATGACGATTAGAAATTATTCATCGATATAAATTTCAGAAGCCAACCTCCATCACCTGCTCAATTTATTCCACCCGCTGATGACAAAAATAATGCGGTGCCATATTTGCCTAGCGTGTACACGGTACTGCCGGGAGATCTCTCTCTCTCTCTCACACACACACACACACACACACACACGTTCAATTTGGTGCTTGAGATTAGGGAACTATCTGCGAGATTCTCCATAAAGAGCAAAACATCACAGAACATGTAACATAATTAATACCAGCATATTCAGTGACATGTAGGGCATTGTCTTACTAAAAGATCACATAGCAATATAATTTTTAAAATTTTTATGTTTATGGCAAACGAATTTCAACACTCAGATAACAAACCACCAAAGTAGTTCGACGTAGCTGTAAAAATTCCCGAAAAAATCGACTTTGAAGTTTTCTGAGGGTCTTTAATTCACTAAAGCAAGGGCGAGATTTCGGCGGGCCACGTGACACTGTTGGTACAAGGCACGCCTACCAAGTGGGTAACCTGGGTTTGATACCTGGCCAGTGCGAAGTTTTTAACAAAGGTGGAAGCTCCACGAGCGTTTTTGTAAAGCATAAAACACATAAAGATGAAGAAAATGGTAGCGTTCGAGAATAGTAATTACTGGACCGCAGGTTCCAGTCACGTTTCGGTCGCTAATTCTTTTCGTTTATTTTTTTCGTTTGGCTCGAATACATGCGCCAATTAAATATAAAAGTCATAAAATATATGAGCCGGCCGAAGTGGCCGTGCGGTTCTAGGCGCTGAAGTCTGGTACTGCGAGACCACTACGGTCGCAGGTTCGAATCCTGCCTCGAGCATGGATGTGTGTGCTGTCCTTAGGTTGGTTAGGTTTAACTAGTTCTAAGTTCTAGGGGACTAATGACCTCAGAAGTTGAGTCCCAAAGTGCTCAGAGCCAACCATAAAATATATGACAATAAACACGTATCTAACTGTATTTTTTAAAAATGAAAAATGCTTGTCTTCTTGCTTCTAATTACATATAGCACACCAAAGTCCAGTTTTCATTGGAAATATAAGTTCTTAGTTATCGATCTCTTATGAAAGATTGCATAAATAAAAAAATAAAAAAAAACTGACTACATACGCTCTCAGGGTTCCGTACAAACTTAATTACGTATATAGAGAGGTAATCGACACCAGGAATCGAGAATCTCGGCGGTTCTTGCCTGTTGTCGGCAAATGTGCTGACAAGATATCGGTCCCGGGAATTCCAAGACATTCGAGTATGTTTTCTGTCTGAAGTCGGATAGCAAATGACAAAAGAATTTTTGTGTGTGATATAATTACAAATTAATAATTTCCGGATTTTTTTTTCTTAACTTTTACAGTGAAACCTTGCATCTTACTAAACTGCATGGTTTATAAGTCAAGCCGGTCGGTGTGGCCGAGCGGTTCTAGACGCTTCAGTCTGGCACCGCACGACCGCTACGGTCTCAGGTTCGAATCCTGCCTCGGGCATGGATGTGTGTGATGTCCTTAGGTTAGTTAGGTTTAAGTAATTCTAAGTTCTAGGCGACTGATTACTTCAGATGTTAAGTCCCATAGTGCTCAGAGCCATTTGAACCATTTTTATAGGTCAATGGGAAGTACCCTATAGGTTTTGGTGAGTGAGTTTGCAAGATTCAAAATATGACATAAATCGCCGTACCTTTTCATGACATTGACTTTTTAAGCTCACATTTATTACACTCCCAAGAGACCTTACACGTTAGTACGTGACAAAGATTTCAACCTGATACGTCAACCCGTTCCTGGGAAAAGCGGTCTTAATGGACGGACGGAAAGAGAGGCAGACGGATAAAAAGTGACAAATTTTTGTGTGTGATATAACTGCAAATTAAACTCCACCAATGTCGGTCCCAAGTCCAGGGCCTCATCTCGCAAGTGATAATGATGGAGGCACGGGTGGGGGGGGGGGGGGGGGAGACGAAGGAGGTGGAGAAGGAATAACACCTCGTAAAAAAATAAATCTGAATCCGTCTGGCTCTGGATTGTAGCACCCGGTAAGCGTCCCTGCCTAGGGTTGCTAGGCGAAACCTAGTCAACGGTATCAAAGGTGGAAGAGGAAAATCAATTCCAAACGGCGCGGAGAGCGTAAGAACTACCTCCAGGACTCACAGTCTTCGGTGGTCCTTGGTGTGGTGTCACCGCAAAGCATCACACATGTTACGTTGTACGCTTGAAATCGGCCGCTGTCCGTCACTACACATCGGACCCGCGACTCGCCACTGTCGACGCTAGCAGACCGAGCGCCGCCACTCGGCTGGTCTTACGAGAGAAGCTAGCGCACTGCCCAGTTCTACAGACGACTTTAATAGGAATGGTTCACTTGCTATAGCTTCAGAGATCTCTTTGCAGAGACGCTAGTTAGCATAGCCTTCAGCTAAGTCAGTAACTACGACCTAGCCAGGGGCCACATACAGTTTATGCATTGGCAATTGATCTATATGTGTGAAGCAATCAGAATTGTGAAGAAGTATTTCGCAGTTCAGTCCATAACTGTACTTGTAAATATTATTGTACAAAGTCAAGATCGACGTTCACCGCTGATGCTGAATTAAAGCTAAGTATTCAATTGTATTCCTGTCTACTAACTTCCTCATCACCTGAGATGTTCCAGATACATCCCGTCAAGTATAGTTCTTTGATCCTCACGTAAGCCTACGTGATCAACGCTTGTAATGAATGGCCACACCTCGTGATCAGACAAAGAGGCAAATTGCGTAACTCTGCCGGATAACCCTTCTTCCATGAGGCCCATAGTTCCGCCTCATACAAAACACTCGGGCTACTCCCAAAATAAGTCACATCAATCATGGAAGTGTGTGATGTAAATTATGTTACCCCAAATGGACAATCTACCATACGTCAGTACGTCAGCAGACTTTCGGATTCTGGGGAGTCTGCAACACTGCACAAAGACAAGAAGGTGTAAACTAAAACATGTTACAGATACGCTAAAGAACCACAACACACTATCAGCGGCCACTCTAGAAACTCGATACATTGCTACATGTATCTTCGACTGCGAAGTGTTTAGGATGTAGAAGGGGAAACTGAGACCGAGAATGATAAAATATGTACCACATCTAGGAACAGCCTTTATAGTCGACAAAAATTCTTGAACTCAATAGTCGACTTTGAGTCTCCAACGGGAAGTTTCTCATGTCTTACATTCACAAGCACAAACAAAATCTACGCAATCATCGATGCCGATGAGCCTATAAATGAAGATAACAAGAAAAATAAAGAAAGATAGTAGAAGCTTAATGCACAGATTGGCACAGAAAAACAAGAAAATTGTTTGAGATTATCCTTCCCACAAAAGAACGAACAGAAAAACAGGCAATACAACTTTGCTAAGTACACCACCTAATTCTTAAAGCTAAAGCTTTCAAAAAACTACCACGAAAACAAAAGACATGGACATCCATAAATTCCAACCTAGGGGAATTTCAGCTTGATCATGCGGTAATCAAGAAAATTTCTCGCAAAGAAATTATGAAGGTCAGGGTACTCAGGGTTGCAAACTTGGATTCGGACCACTACCTCTCTAAAATTAAGTTCAAAGTCATCACTAACAGAAAATGTTGCATGAAACAAATAGAGGGTCGAAAGTACATCACCGAAAAAAATAACAAAAGCAGATGAATTCAAAAAAGTACAGAAAACGATTCAGACCCAGAGGTGGCAGTATATTAAGGAAAACCTCGTTACTACGACCGAACGGGTAGCTCCCAACATAAAAAGGAAAAAAACGCACCTGGTGGTCGCTATACTGTGATGCCCTCATTAAAAAAAAAAAAAAAAAAAAAAAAAAAAAAAAAAAAAAAAAAAAAAAAAAAAAAACCAGGCATGGCAAAACTGGAAATCACAGAAAACAGAAGAAAGAAAATTAAATTTCATTACAGTTAGAAAACTGATAGGTAAAAATATAACAGAATTAAGAACACTCGTGAAAATAAAACTCTTCTCCAAATTGAGGAAGAATTTACTAAGAACAGCACAAGAGGCTTTCACAGAACATTCAAACGAAGGTTATCGAGATATAAATCGCCCACCCTACAATTTCGAGATGTAAAGGGGACCATCGCTCACAATAACACAGAAAATTGCAAGATATTAACAGGTTACTTTGAGAAGTTTCTGAATTGTGAAACCATCCTTGAAAAATTGGCATCCATCCCAGATAACAGTGAGAAGCCAGATTCAGAACCACTAACGACTGAAGAGCTACAAAAGGTAATTTGAGAACTGAAAAACAACAAAGCGTCTGTAGAAAACCAACGTGTTTTCGATAAAATCTGGAAAGAACAATGTATCCCCGCAGAATGAGAACACCTCTGGTCCACCCATTCACAGGAAAGGCTTAAAGACAGATCCCAACAAGTATAGAGGAATATCGCTGCTGGATATAACATACAAGATTCCTTCTAAAGGCCTTATGAACAGGGCAGAGCTGCAATTGGACCCGCAAATCTGAGAATACCACGAAGATTCTAGAAAAGGCAGGTCATGTTCGGAACAAATACCAAACCTCATAAACATTATCACACACGAGAAATGAAGGATAAAGACATATGTAACCTCCTTCACTGGTTTCAAAAAGGCATGTGATCGATTGACAGAGAACCTCTGTCAGTAGCCCTGGAAGAAATGAGTTTGAATAAGAAAAGTAATATCATAAAAGCGACCCTTAGAAATACATATTCGAAAGTTAAATTCATGGGTGAACTATAAGAACGCTTCGAAATAAAAACGGGGGTGGCATCTCGCCGTTGCTGTTCAATCGTGCGCTTGAGAAAGTCGCCAGAGAAAGGAACACAAATATAAAGAGTGGTATAAGATTGCGTTGCAAAAAGAAGAAGCTTGAAACAAATTTGCTTGTTTTGCAGATAATATGGCCCTGTTTGCCGAAACAATGGAAGAAGCACAGGAGAAAATCCTTGAACTAAAGAAACAAGCAGCTAAAATAGGTCTTCACACCTTCGAAAAAACTGAGATCATGACAAACATCAAGAATTGCGGTGGTCGAAAACTGTTTTCTCATATAGCATTCTGCAGGTTTCTGACTGCCCTTGTCACTTGGTTCTTCACTTCCACTCTTAAGTATTTATAGCTGTTGATAATTGTCTCTAGATAACTGAAGCTCATCACTCGTTTAATTGTCACACCACAGATGTACTTGATATTACGACACTGTTTGATTTTTAGATGAGATTTCCAGGTTATATCGCTCAGCTGACTTACTAAATGCTACACCGGGCGTTATAGGAATGGTGACGTACCGTTCGGCAAGCCAGTGCTCTGGATTGCTACATTCTGTAGCACAAAGCTGTTATTGCGCTGGTGGCTACGTGACGGAAGCAGACTTCTGCCGTAACACACATGCCCGGAACAAGTACACTGAAGTGACAAGAGTCATGGGATACCTCCTAATATCGAGTAGAACGTCTTTTGCCCAGAGTAGTGCAACACGACGTGGCATTGACACAAGAAGTCGTTGGATAGTCGTCCATAATTGCGAAAGAGTTGTCAGTGCGGGATTTTGTTCACAAACTGACTTGTCGATTATGTCCGATGCCGGCCGGAGTGACCGTGCGGTTCTAGGCGCTACAGTCTGGAACCGAGCGACCGCTACGGTCGCAGGTTCGAATCCTGCCTCGGGAATGGATGTGTGTGATGTCCCTAGGTTAGTTAGGTTTAGTTAGTTCTAAGTTCTATTGGACTGATGACCTCAGAAGTTAAGTCGCATAGTGCTCAGAGCCATTTGAACCATTATGTCCCATAAATGTTTGATGGGATTCATACTGGGTTATCGTGGACGCCAAATCATTCGCTCGGATTGTCCAGAATGCTGAAACTAATCGCTAACACTTGTGGCTCGGTGACATGTTTGGAAAAATGATCCATCAATGATTGGAAGTAGTCTCCAAGTAGTGGAACATAAAAATTTCTAGACATTGATTGGTTCAGTTGGACCAGTGGTCCCTGTGCAAACCAGGTAAACATAGCCCACACCATTATGCAGCCACCACCAGCTTGCACAGTGTCTAGTTAACAACTTGGCAGCCCATACCATTATTCAGTAACTACCTGCTTGCACAGTGACTTGTTGAAAACTTGGGTCCATGCGTTCCTGTGGTTGCGCCACACTCGAACCCTACCATCAGTTCTTACCAACTGAAATCGGGCCTCATCTGACCAGGTCACGGTTTTCCGTTCTTCTTGGGTCCAACCGATATGGTCACCAGCCCTTGAGAGGCGCTGCAGGCGGTGACGCGCTGTCAGCAAACGAACTCGAATCGGTCGTCTGCTGCCATGGCCCACTAATGGCAAATTTCTACGCACGGTCATAATGGATAAATTCAAAGTACGTCCCCTATCGATTTCTGCGGTTCTTTCATGCAGTGTTGCTTGTCTGTTAGCACTGGCAACTCCACAACGACGTCGCTGCTCTCGGTCGTTAAGTGAAGGCCGTCGGCCACTGTGATGTCAGTGGTGAGAGCCAGTGCCTGGAATATGATATTCTCTGCACACTCTTGACACCGTGAATCTCGAAATGGAATGTGCCGTGCTTCTAGCCCAACTACCATACCGTGTACAAAGTCTGTTAATCCCTTTCATGCGGTTATAATTATATTGAAACCTTTTCACATGAATCACTTGAGTACAAATGACATCTCCGCCAATGCACTGTTCTTTTATACGTTGTGTACACGATACTACCGCATCTATATATGTGCATATCGCTGTCCCATGACGTTAGTCACTTCAATGCACTTGTCTCAGTAGGTAGCTCATATGTTGACGCTGTACGGTAGTAAACCAAATCATTAAAGTCGCCGCTTGTTTCTGCTGTAGGTAGATGAAGCCTTCCCAGAATGAAACTTTCACTCAGCAGTGGAGTGTGCGCTGATTTTGAAACTTCCTGGCATTTTAAAACCGTGTGCCGGACTGAGACTCGAACTCGGGACCTTTGCCTTTCGCGGGCAAGTATTCTACCAAGACGAGCTACTGGTGGGTACTGGTGGAAGTAAAATTGTGAGGGCGGGTCGTGAGTCGTGCTTGGGCAGCTCAGATGGTAGAGCACTTGCCCGCGAAAGGCAAAAGTCCAGAGTTCAAGTCTCGATCCGCCACACGGTTTTAATCTGCCAGGTTTCAGATGAAGCCTTTCGCGGCCAATATGTTGATGCTTGATTGGGGTACGCCTAATACTTATTATTCAAGAAGACGTTTCCGTTGCACAACATCATATTTTTCTTAACTTTGCATAATCTTATGTTTAACTTCCCTTTTCTGTAGGTCTCCAGGAATGTGTCTTATAACATTGTAAGGGTATGCTACACAGCTAAACCGGTACCTCACATTTCATCTGCTTATAAAGCATCAAGAATATGTATGATATCTTCTCAATCAAAGAAGTAAACCATTGGCAGTAAAGGACTTTTTCCATTCCCCGCATCTTTCAATTCTTGAGCTGTTGTCACTTTAAACGGAAAGACTTTAAATATTTCTCTAACAGTTTTATGCATGTTTGGATGCTGATATCTTTTTCCTGTGACAACTTGCTTAATGGTTTTGCTGGGCTTTGCTGCACCTCGTCCGAAATATCCGATAGCTTCTGTTCATTTAGTACAGGTCGCCGGCCGGGGTGACCGAGCGGTTCTAGGCGCTACAGTCTGCAACCGTGCGATCTCTACGGTCGCAGGTTCGAATCCTGCTTCGGGCATGGGTGTGTGTGATGTCCTTAGGTTAGTTAGGTTTAAGTAGTTCTAAGTTCTAGGGGACTGATGACCTCAGAAATTAAGTCCCATAGTGCTCAGAGCCATTTGGACCATTTAGTATAGGTGGTGTACACGCACATTCGCCGTGTAGCAATGAACCTGTTTCTGGAAATTTCTTAGTAAGTCGACGAACTGCTTTATGGTGAGGTGCAGCCGCTTCCGGGAATTTTTCAGCAAGTTGCTCCTGTAGTAAATCGGCGTATTTATCGTCTTGTCGAGAAACATTTTGAACTAGAAGAGTACATTCCTCAGTTGAAAGCACCATAATATTAAAACAAATTTAACATGTAAACATTACAAATCGCATTCAATAGCTTTAATCATCTGAACCAAGCAGTTAATCGTTACGGAACAGTGGAACGAGTTAAAAAACAATCAATGTATTTATAAAAAAAAGCAGTTCTACCAACTTGTGCTCTGACATCTTTGTTTCGAACTTACAATGTAATCTACATCCATGCGTCTTTAGTCCGTACCGCTGCGCACAGCGACTTTCCGAATGTACAGTTGCCCCAACGATATTCAAATAATTATTCCTCAAACTGCGGTGCTCTCTTAAGGTGTGAGGCGAAGAAGAGGACGCCAGAGCGCCGACAAGTGCTTTTGTACCGCAATGCGAGCCCTCGTGAAGAATGAACGTTATGCCCGCTCCTGTGTAATTAGGTGGGCGGGGAGGGGAGTCTAAGAGGGAGGTGGTTATGTTCCGCGGATATTGCTGCACTCACCCCCGCGGGCCGAGCCCTGATACGCGGCTAATTTCAGGGCCCCGTGGGCAGGTTTAATCTTCGCGTGTCATCTGCTCGTAATAACGGCCTTGAGCGGCACGCTTATGCGAGTTAGACGGGCAGTCCCGCGAATTCAGCCAAACCTTTACGAGTTAACGTGGCCCGCGCTCCCGGAGCTCTTGGAGTTGAAGTTTATTGTATTAAATGTAGAGCAGGGACGAAGTTAGCCCAGGTAATACAGTAGTACCCGCAAGGGGCAGGAACGGTCGCTGGATGGAGGCCTGCCTCACGGCTCTACATTTCAAAAGGGGAGATGGCTTCTCCTTAAATATTCATAATTCGAAGCACAAAACACGACGGAGTGCTTTGCGAATTATGTTTACCTACAAGGAACAAAGGCAATTTTTCTAGAGTGGTTCTCAAAATTGCAGCGAAGTTTACAATGTCTTAACTACTCCAGTTGTTTGTCTTTCATGAAGTTGCGTAGAATTCAGAAGAGAAGAAATTCATCGGTAAGTAACAGGTAATTATTATTACCTTTTCGGCGCTGAAATCAAACCTTGTCCAGCATAATGACTTGCGCAATTGTTTTAATGCCGAGTAACGTACACTGAAGAGCCAAAGAAATTGCTCAACCCACCCAATAAGAATTGGTAGCTTTGAGGGATGAAATACTGAAGGCAGCAGAGGATCAAATAGGTAAAAAGACGAGGGCTAGTAGAAACCCTTGGGTAACAGAAGAAATATTGAATTTAATTGATGAAAGGAGAAAATAAAAAAATACAGTAAATGAAGCAGTCAAAAAGAAATACAAACGTCTCAAAAATAATATCGACAGCAAGTGCAAAATAGCTAAGCAGGGATGGCTAGAGGACAAATGTAAGGATGTAGAGGCTTATCTCACTAGCGGTAAGATAGATACTGCCTACAGGAAAATTAAAGAGACCTTTGGAGAAAAGAGAGCCACTTGTAAGAATATCAAAAGCTCAAATGAAACCCAGTTCTAAGCAAAGAAGGGAAAGCAGAAAAGTGGAACGAGTATATAGAGGGACTACACAAGGGCGACGTTCTTGAGGACAATATTATGGAAACGGAAGAGGATGTAGATGAAGATGAAATGGGAGATACGATACTGCATGAAGAGTTTGACAGAGCACTGAAAGACCTGAGTCGAAACAAGGCCCCCGGAGTAGACAACATCCCATTAGAATTACTGACGGCCTTGGGAGAGCCAGTCCTGACAAAACTCTACCATCTGGTAAGCAAGATAAATGAGACAGGCTAAATACCCTCAAACTTCAAGAAGAATATAATAATCCCAATCCCAAAGAAAGCAGGTGTTGACAGATGTGAAAATTACCGAACTATCAGTTTAATATGCCACGGCTGCAAAATACTAACGTGAATTCTTTAGTGACGACCTCGGGGAAGATCAGTTTGGATTCCGTAGAAATGTTGGTACACGTGAGGCAATAATGACCATACGATTTACCTTAGAAGAAAGATTAAGGAAAGACAAACCTACGTTTCTAGCATTTGTAGACTTAGAGAACGCTTTTGGCAATGTTGATTGGAATACTCTCGTTGAAATTTTGATGGTGGCAGTGGTAAAATACGGAGAGTGAAAGGCTATTTACAATTTGTACAGAAAGCAGATGGCAGTTATAAGAGTCGAGGGATTATGAAAGGGAAGCTGCGGTTGGGAAGGGAGTGAGACAGGGTTATAGCCTATCGCCGATGTTATTCAATCTGTATATTGAGCAAGCAATAAAGGGAGCAAAAGAAAAATTCTGAGTACGTATAAAAATTCATGGAGAAGAAATAAAAACTTTGAGGTTCGCCGATGACATTGTAATTCTGTCAGAGACAGCAAAGGACTTGGAAGAGCAGTTGAACGGAATGGACAGTGTCTTGAAAGGAGGGCATAAGATGAACATCAACAAAAGCAAAACGAGGGTAATGGAATGTAGTCGAATTAAGTCAGGTGATGCTAAGGGAATTAGATTAGGAACTCAGACACTTAAAGTAGTAAAGAAGTTTTGCTATTTGGGGAGCAAAATAACTGATGATGGTCGAAGTAGAGAGGATATAAAATGTAGACTGGCAATGGCAAGGAAAGCGTTTCTGAAGAAGAAAAAATTGTTAACATCGGATATAGATTCAAATGTCAGGAAGTCGTTTCTGAAAGTATTTGTATGGAGTGTAGCCATGTATGGAAGTGAAACGTGGACGATAAATAGCTTAGACAAGAAGAGAATAGAAGCTTTCGGAATGTGGTGCTACAGAAGAATGCTGAAGATTAGATGGGTAGATCACATAACTATCGAATAGAATTGGGGAGAATAGGAGCTTGTGGCACAATTCGACTAGAAGAAGGGATCGGTTGTTAGGAAATGCTCTGAGACAGCGAGGGATCACCAATTTAGTATTGGAGGGCAGCGTGGAGGGTAAAAATCGTAGAGGGAAACCAAGAGATGAACACACTAAGCAGATTCAGAAGGATGTAGGCTGCAGTAGGTACTGGGAGATGAAGAAGAGTAGCATGGAGAGCTGCATCAAACCAGTCTTAGGACTGAAGACCACAACAACAACAACCCAATATCGTGTAGCGACCCCCCAAGCGCGCAAAAGTGCTGGAACCCGACGTGGCAAGGAAACTGACAACATGAGTACTGCTGGGCTGTCCATAACCCGTTAGAGTACGAGGGGTGGAGATCTCTTCTGAATAGCACGTTGCAAAGACATCCCAGATATGCTCAATAATGTTCATATCTGGGATGTTCAGTGGCTAACGGAAGTGTTTAAACTCAGTAGAGTGTTCCTGAAGCCGTTCCGCCGCAGGTCTGGACGCGTGGGGTGTAGCATTGTCCTGATGGAATTTCCGGAGTCCGTCGGAATGCACAATGGTCATGAATGGATTTAGGTGATCAGACAGGATGCTTACGTATGTGTCACCTGTCAAGAGCTGTATCTAGACGTATCAGAGTGCCATACCACTCCAGCTGCATACGACCCACACCATAATAGAGCCTCCACCAGCATGCACAATTCCCTGCTGAAATGCAGGGTTCATGGATTCATGAGGTTGTCTCCATACTCGTGCACGCCCATCCGCTCTATACAATGTGAAACGAGACTCGTCCGACCTGAAACATGTTTCCAGGCATCAACAGTCCAATGTCGGTGATGACGGGTCCAGGGGAGGCGTAAAGCGTTGAATGTTCAAACTCAATTGAATTTTGATAACCTGCCATAGTTACAGCAGTAATCGATCTAACAACTGCGCCAGACACTTGTTGTCTCATATAGGCGTTGTCGACCGCAGCGCGGTACTCTTCCTGTTTATATATCTCTGTATTTGAAAAGGCATGCCTGTACCAGTTTCTTTGGCGCTTTAGTGTAGAATATATTCCGTTCATTTTTTCGCTGTTTGCGAAACTGGCTTATCGTGTTTATACTGGAGAGAAGAAACAGAGTGTACATCCACTAACAAAATATTCAATGTCTCACTCATTGCAATCTGTTTCGCCAGAAGAACTGACGGCATTTATGGTGTAATAATAAACATGGCTCACAATTCTCAAGAGCAATTACTTATCTGACGAAGATTGTTTTGACCAAAGCATTTTTTACGGACGTTTTCTCACTTCTCCAATTTTTCTAGGTATCTACTGATGCTGCTTCCCATCCATAATAAACAGCAGCTGGGGAGAACACAGTTCGCTTAAAAGTTAATTGCAACGCGCAAGTTGTCGCAGTCATTGAGGCGGACGCGAACATAACAGAGACTTTCGAAAAACGTTCCAAAATGCTTAGTTACTTCATCGGTGGATTCGGGGGATGTGTGTTTTTCCCCTAATCCTGAAACTTTGTTGTTTGGTGAAACTGTCGAGCATAATGTCGCACAGGGAACGTTTGCCACTGCACAAAGGCCGAGCGGTTCTAGGCGCTTCAGTCTGGAACCCCACGACTGCTACGGTCGAATCCTGCCTCGGGCATGGATGTGTGTGATGTCCTTAGGTTACTTAGGTTTAAGTAGTTCTAAGTTCAAGGGGACTGATGACCTCAGTAGTTAAGTCCCATAGTGCTCAGAGCCATTTGAACCATTTGAACTGCACAAAGTATTGAAAATGTTTCAGTGATGTTACGGCAACTATTCTGGTCGTTACTTTGGTGTAATCAGGACGTAAGATGTCATTATCATTACTATTATTATTATTGTTATTATTACCATTATCATCATTAGTGGCGGCAGCAATATCAGCAGCAGTAGCAGCAATAGTAGTAGTAGTGGTAGTGGTACAAGCACTGCCAGTATTAACTTTATTAGTCCACAGTCAGTATTATTTACAGAAATTGTCACTACAGACATTCAAATTATTTTAATTGTGTGTGTCATATAAAAAGTGTTGTTTCTTTGGTAACTACAATGTAAAAAGGATCTGTATGTGTCAAAAGCCGGAGCGGCTTCATGTAATGAAAAAAATTCTGAGATCGTTCGTTTGGAGCAGAGCACTGTACAGAATCACGGACTGTGGCAAAACCGGAAAAGAAGAGAATCGAAGTATTTGAGACGCGGTGCTGTAGAAAAGAGCTGGAAATTACGTAGAGGTTTTTCGCAGAACCGTCGAGGGTGGAATTCTGTGGAAAACGTTGACAAGAATAAGGGACAGGAGGACAGAACATGTGTTGAGACATCGGGGACTATCTTCTACGGTGCTACAGGCAGCTATAAAGAGTAGAAACTACAAGGAGAGACAGATATTGTATATATCCAAGAAATAATAGAAGACGTTAGGTGTAAATGCTGCTCTAACACGGGAAACGCATCTACTCGTTATCACTGATATCGCAAAAATGTATAGTAGAGGCAAGACTAGGCGACAGATGACAGTGAGGGAAGTGGGAGTTCCAGATGGCGAAGCGTTCAGAAAAAGAATGCATTTTTTGGCGCGGGTCAGGAGACTCATGTGCCATTTATGTTGGCCTCTTTCCAGGCAGCTCTTGGCGTAACGGAATGAGTACAGAACAGTAATCCGGCGGTAGCGTGGTTCTTTTATTTTCAATTTTTACCTTACTTAAAACGCAAAAAACTGAAATATGTTGAATATTTTTTACTTATTAATATTTTCGTCAATTTTAACTTTTTCATGAATTTCTAGGAAGAAACAGTACGGCGCACACGAGAACTTCGTACTTAAAATTTCATACTTTTATTACGATACAGTTGATGATTTGCACGTGCTAGCGTGATATTCACCTTAAAAACCGGGGCAGTAGTAACTTTCTGGGCATCTTGGGTGCGGTATAAACGTCGCATTTTTACAGTTACATCGCTCTTTTAAGCTTTGTATAGAAAAACAAAAGTGGTTTACATTTGTAAAAGGTTCCCCCTCATCGGTCAGTCTGGCAGCAGACCACGTGTAACGAAGTCCTGTAGCTTGAATTACAGTCCGTTCTTGGAAAGTTATTTGCTGATTCCTCGCGGACGCTGTAAGTACAATCTCTTCTCGGAAATTTATCTGCAACCGCAAGTTTTCCTATTCCCTTACTTTTGATGCCTTTTATGAAAATGTGAATAAATGTATTGAGTACCATTTCGGTTTATATGCAATGTGAGTAACGTAAAGAAAAGCTTCCTTATAGGGACCCTACGACCCTCGGATTACCATTCGGTACCCTTCGCGCGGCGCCAGCCACTGCTTTGAAACAACGCTAACCTGGATGTTTCATACCGCACCTGATCAACGGCCAAAATGCATTTTTTTTTTCTAAATGCATGACCATGTGTTGGTCTCACTTCTCTTCCTTTCGTTTCTGGTCAGGTTCTGCAGATACCATAAATTTGGAACAAATGGGCGGTGGGTAGGTGCGGTTCCTGTGTGAGATGAAGAGTTTAGAGCAGAAGAGAAAGACGTGACGGTTCGCATCAAACCAGTCAGAGGGCTCATGATTCAAAAACAAGTTTTCGTAGGTTACAAGCATAATAGGATTTTTAGTTGTAGAAGGGTGCAGGAGGGCTATAGTACTAAGAACGCTCGTGAAGAACCCAAGCGTTCTGCAGTTACAGCACTTGGCTGTGAAGCCCAAATGCTTAACAAATTTCTGGAGTTGCTTTGAATTCGCGAAGTCTGGGGGTGTGCAGTGGGTCCGGGTGGAAGGAAGGCTGTAATGCTGTTCAAGGAGCAGGAATCTTCTAGAGGTGGAGATTTCGCGTCATTTCAGACAGCGTGCGAGTTGAAAAAGCAGCGAACGAATTTCAAACAGCCGGCCTCTGTGGTCTCTAGGTTGCGCTACTTTCTCGAATTCCACGTACTCTACGAGGTGTCCAATTCACTTAACTTTTTGATGGGCTTCAAATACTGATAATCTACTTTCACGTTGACGGAAAGCGATAGTTCATCCTTCGGATGTATCTGTTATCTCGACAAGCCTACGTTGCTGTTCGAGAGGGGTAAGCATTGCGCAGATACCGTATTGCAATCAACAGACAGTCATGACAGCCACATGCACGATATACAGGATGGGCAAAACAAAGCCGTTCCGGAAAATATTTCGTGCACATTAATAAAGGGAACCAAGCTTACATCATCTTACCCAGGTGTGGATGATGTTAAGTTACTTGTATGAAGTATTTTCTGGGTCAGTTTTCTTTTGCCCACCATGTAGTTACGCTTAAGACAAAACACTCATGCTTCGCATGGAAGAGACAGCACTGAAATTATTTAATAAACAATTACTGTATGGACACTAAGTACGCAGCAAGCAGGCGCCTAGGCTGGTATGTTGGCTCCGTGTGCCCACGTTGTAGGCAGCGAACACTGCAGCAGACGTATCCTCCAGAGGCGATCGCTGTGTTCACTACAACGAGGTCAACCTGACTCCGTTAGGGAGTCGCATCTCATAATCACGGACTCCCTACTAGAGTCAATTTGACCCCAGTTGAGTTGTCCATTCCCGATGAAGTGCCGGCAGGAGATCATCCAGGCGTCGTCTTCTAGATGTCCAGCGTCGGTGTCCACTGTTAAAAAGGATGACAAGAAGACGTCCTACGCTTCACAATGAGGTCACAAAAAGCCAAGAGACAGCGACATGTACATACAGAACGGTCGGAAATTCCATTTACAGACTTCTAGGACTTGTAGAGGAGAGTGAGTACATTGTATTTTGAATAGAAACCCATGTCCTGAAACGTTATCCAACGAGACTACAGAGTGTCAAAGTTATAGGAGCGGGCGTCTGTAAACGTACGTATACACAGGATGATTCCGTGATGATGTTACAGACTTTCTAGGATGATGGAGAACTAAATTTGAAGTAAGGATCCCTGTACCGGAAACCAACGAGTCGAAAGTTATAAACGAAAGCCGTTCTGAAACCTCTGACAGTTGAATACATATACCGGTTCTAGTGTTGCGAAGAGCGTAGGGCTGGTAACTTTCAGTGATGGTAGTGTGGACAAAAATGAGAAAAAAGGTCCAATAAACGTGGGCTCTCAAGTGCGTACCTTAACAGCTATTAACACTTATTCAGTAGAGATGTGTTATAGCATTAGCGAAGACGATGAATGGTCATAGTTCCTCAGGTATGCAATTTAGAGCCCACGTTTATTGGACATTTTTTCTAGTTTTTGTCCACACTAACACCAATGAAATTAACAAGGCCTACACAAGAACCGGTACATGTATTCAACTGACAGAGGTATCAGAACGGTTTTCGTTTATAACTTTCGACTCGTTCGTTTCCGGTACAGGGATCCTTACTGCAAATTAATACATTTATCGTTCTCCATCATCCTAGAAAGTCTGTAACATCATCACGGAATGACCCCGTTCGTTTACAGATGCCCGCGCCTATAACTTTGACCCTCTCTAGTTTCGTTGTATGACGTTTGCGGACATGTGTTTCTATTCAAAATACAATGTACTCACTCCCCTCTACAAGTACTAGAAGTCTGTAACGGGAATTTCCGACCACCCTGTATATCAGACGCCGGTAGTATCGCACACACAAGATATGAAAGAGCAGAGCATTGGCGAAGCTGTCATTTGTACTCAAGTGATTCATGTAAAAGGATTTGCGATTTGATTGTGGCCGCACGACGGGAATTAACGGACTTTGGACAGAGAATGCTAGTTGGAGCTAGACGCATAGAGCATTATATTTCGGAAATCGTTAAGGAATTCAATATTCCGAGATCCACAGTGTCAAGAGTGTGCCGAGAACACCAAATTTCAGGCCTTATCTCTCACCATGGACAACGCAGTTGCCGATGGCATTCACTTAACGACCGAGAGCAGCGGCGTTTGCGTAGAGCTGCCAGTGATAACAGACAAGCAACACTGCGTGGGCGGCAAAATCCAGCGTTTGTGGGCTATGGCAGCAGACGACCGACCCGAGTGCCTTTACTAACAGCCCGACATCGCCTGCAATGCATCTGCTGGGCTTGTGACCACATCAGTTCGGCCCTAGACGACTGGAAGACCGTGGCCTGGTCACTTCAGTTGGTAAGAGTTGAGGATAGGGTTCCAGTGTGGTGCAGACCCCTCAAGGCCATGGACGCAGGTTTCCAACAAGGCACTGTGCAAGCTGGTGGCCGTAACAGTGTGGGCTGAGTTTACATGAAATGAACTAGGTCCTCTGGTCAAAAGAACCGATAATTGACTGGAAACCTTTATGTTCGGCTATTGGGAGGTCATTTGCAGACATTCATGGACTTTATGCTCCCGCATAACGAGGCGCCATGTCACTGGGTCACAACTGTTCGCGATTGCTTTGATGAACATTCTGTATAGTTCTAAGGAATGATGTGGCCGGCCAGATTGCCCGACCTGAATCCCATCACACTTTATTGGACAAATTGAGATGTCACTTGGTACACAGAATCCTACCCCGGCAAAACTGTCGCGATTATGGATGGCTGTAGAGGCAACAAGGCTCAACATTCCTGCCATGTCGAGTTGTTGCCCCACACCGGGCCAAAGGAGGTCCGACCGTTATTAGGAGGTATCCGATGACTTTTGTCACCTCATTATAAAGCTATGTAACAAGGAATTGCAATAAATTTTTGTAATATGTGGTTGTCGAGCGATGGTGTATGTTCACCAGTCTCCGGACACTACTGGCAGGCTGTAGAAATAATTTTAAAACGTTTCTTCGGTTGCTCAAAGCATTCCTAGTTGAAAAATTGGCATTTCCGTGTACTGGTTGACGGATGTTTGAAATTCTACAGTATTCCTCTCCCGAGATATTCAGTAGGCAAATGTTGGCTTCAAGGTTGTGGACGTGGAGATCCGTTGCATGTCACTGGTTTGTTATTACAAAATTAATAATTTAATTTTTCCATCTGAGATCGTATATGGAAAATAACAAAAATGGTTCAAATCGCTCTGAGCACTATGGGACTTTACATCTGTGGTCATCAGTCCCTTAGAACGTAGAAATACTTAAACCTAACTAACCTAAGGACATCACGCACATCCATGCCCGAGGCAGGATTCGAACCTGCGACCGTTGCAGCAGTACGCTTCCAGACTGAAGCGCCTAGAACCGCACGGCCACACCGACCGGCGGGAAAATAACATAAGTTACTAAAGCACATGAGTATGAAGAGCCTTAAACTGGAAAGATTAATGAGTCCCGGATACCTTGTTGTCATTTACTGACAGCGTATCATGATCCTACAGCAGTATTGCAAGAATTATCCGTCTGGTACTCATGTATTTCTTACCTACCCCATCCTTTGCATTCCTCGTTATTTCATCAAACCTTTTGTGATGGATTGCGCAACCAACACACTTCATTCTTTCATCGTTGTTCCGTACCGAATTTCATATTTAACACTGGAGAACACGACTAGTGCATGCTCCTTATATTACTGTTCTTTGTCATATGATTTGCGGCTTATGGGGCGATCACCTCCTTTTAAGCAGAGAGTCGATAAACAAAAAGTAATCAGGTTCATACATTACAATTTATACCTTAATTAACATGTTGTTGTGACGAAGATGACCTATTACTTCTTTTTGAAACGAAATAAAGAAGCAGAGTTCCATGCTCATGATTTATCTATGGAGTGGTAGACAACCGCTCACCAATATATCCCATCCAAACTTGTGAGCTGAATCCTTGGTCTTCACGTTATGAAAGTCAGATGTTCGAGTTTGGATATGTAATCCTCAAAAACAATGTCATTCAACTGAAGAAGTGCTATGTTTTCTCCCTTTTTCTACAGTCTGATGAAGACGAGGGGAGCACTTTGGTAATATCATTGTTGAAGGTTTTCCTGGAGAGGGTCAGTGTATCGACTGAAATTTCGAACCAAAATTCGTAAATAGATATTTGAACTTGAGTTCCCCAAGTCATCAATCGTGAAGTTCTCCGTAGGTCTGTGTCAACAGTCGGTTCACTGTTGAAACGAACAAAGAAAGAAAGAGAGAGAGAGAGAGAGAGAGAGAGAGAGAGAGGGGGGGAGGGAGGGCGGGAGAGAGAGAGAATTAACTTGTTCCCGATTTTTTTTCTGTCTTACGTTCCATCTTCGAAGCCATTAGTGATGGAGAGTCTTAGTATGAATGGGAGAAAGGCGATTCCTTGATTCTTTTTCTTTGGGTATGTGTTTTTTCTTTTTTATCGGAGGAGTAACAAGCTATACAATTGCCGAAAAACGTGAAGGTTGTAATGTAGAGTCTTATAAGGTTCACGGTACTGGTTATAGCGTTAGCACGTGCTCCGAACACTTGAGAGGCATTCGGTTCGCATGCATCTCAGATTTATGTCTCGGAATCTACTTTACTAGCCCTCAGTATTCAATGTGAATCTAAAAGGTTGCATTAGTGAGCCGATATCCAAACAACACCGAGCGACACAAATGTAAGCATGCGAGCGCAGTTGGGAAATGGTGTAAGGAGAACAACATGTCGCAAAATACAAAAAGGTGAAGCTGAATTGATTGGTTTGAACACTTGTTGAATACTAGTGCCATAATGCAATGAAGCATAGGATTAACATAAAAATTTTATCACAGATTGGGAAATAAGAGCGACATATATTGATAATTATTGGTTTAAATGCACGACAGCCAGGAATTTAGAAAAAAATTGTATAGGTAGCTAGTTACAACTGTGAGATACTTGTAGAAGTGCATTTCTATTTACCACCACCTCTATATATATAATATACATATACCTGATGGTAAATAAAAATACATTTCTACAAATATGTAGCACACATTTAAATTACTTGTGGGACGAGTTGTAAATTTACAAAAACACAACAATTAAAGTACTACGAATACTGAAAAATATGTGAAGGCCCTCTCCCTCCCCTTTGTCCCTCCCCCCAAACACACACACGGCAGCTCTAAAATTATGTTTGTTTTCCATTCTAAAACTTTCAATAAAAAGAAAAGAAAATCCAGTGGAGAGGTTTTTAAAGCACAACGGGTACATGTGGCTGGCTGATTACTAGACTAAAAGAAAAAAAAACAGACGGCAGGAGCTACTTAAATTTGCTTCTTTCCTGTCGTTATAGATTTGGAACACATTCAGTTAAACAGTGACATACTGCGATTTGAACTCCACAGACATCAGAGACTGGGGGTCCTCCTGTCAGAGTGTAGAGGTAACACCCGATGTTTGTGTCAAGTGTGGGCCACAACACCCCAGCATATGTTTTTACTACTGGTTTCACGGTGGAAATGAGAATACTGTTGATTCAGCAGCTGTATGTTGGCTAGCGACAAGCGTAGAGAGTAATATCGAGCAGGTGAGACAATCGTTGCTACAGAATCAGCAAATATATCTGGGATTGATATAGAAGGCAATGAGGATTAGTAAAAAGAGGTGCATGTTAAACAAAGCCAAACCTGAAGATCTGTTCCCTATTCATGCCGCACAAATCAGCTGTTGACCAGAAGGCAATACAGATTCCCGACAAAACCGTTGTTTCTTTTTTTCTTTCTTTCTCCCTCCCTCCCTCTATCATATTTTTTCCCCAAATACCACCATCACGAAAGAAGAGATCCGGCTGTATCCGTTCGCTCTGGATCACAATGTAATGAGCTTGTATCACATTTCGTCATCAACAGGCGTGCGACGTTAATGCTTCGGTCAGTTCAGGAAGGAGCCTTCTCTGAGAGGCACCATCAGCTTTACAAACGTTACCAGCGTTGTGTTGTGGCAGATGAAAAGTAAATTCTGTTAAGCCTCCCGGGCTGAGAGGCTGTGATCAATGAGTGAATTATGCACTAACGTCTCATAAGTGTTTACAGGAGACGTTTTCAGAGGTGAAATACTGGAAACCGTGTGACAAGCTAAGGAAGCTCCAGGTTTCTTGGAGCATTAATTACCAGACGAACTAATTTCAATTTATTAGGTGTTCTAGGATTACAGTGGACTTAATTTGTAATGTACCAGTCACCTCTGCAAGGAGTGATTAAATAATACAGGTAGGGAGTAGCTATATGAGGTCTGTTACTAAGATTATGGTTTCATGTGAATTTTGTTTAATTTAGGTTAAATCCTCCCGGCATTATTTCGTTGCGCTTTGAGCAAATTCCTGGTCACTATAGTATGTAGTGTAAGTTTAGAAAGTTTAGTCAGATCGCGTTATTGCTCAGTTACCGGTCTTATTTCAAATAAAGGCCGTAGTATCAAGTAAAGGGCGTAGTATCATATGAACACACACGTTGAAGTTAAATGTCGTGACCGACTTCCTAAGTATACACCGGCCTTGAAAATCTTTCTCGTGTTACAGTGAGGTGATAGAAGTCATGGGAGACTCCCTAATACCGTGTGGCACCTCCTTTTGTCCAGAGTAATGCAGCGTCTCGACATGGCATGGACTCAATAAGATGGAGAGGCCGAGCGGTTCTAGGCGCTACAGTCTGGAGTTGCGCGACCGCTACGGTCGCAGGTTCGAATCCTGCCTCGAGCATGGATGTGTGTGATGTCCTTAAGTTAGTTAGGTTTAAGTAGTGCTACGTTCTAGGGGACTGATGACCTCAGATGTTAAGTCCCATAGTGCTCAGAGCTACGAACCATTTTGAATCAATAAGTCGTTGGAAGTCCCATGCAGAAATATTGAGCCATGTTGCCTCTGCTGTTGTCCATGATTGCGAACATATTGCCGGTGTAGGATTTTGTGCCTGAACTGACCTCTCTATTATGTTCCATAAGACTTCGATGGGATTAATGTCGGGTGACCTTGGTGGAATAATAATTCGCCCGAATTGCCAGAATATTCTTCAAACCACTCGTGAGAAATTGTGTGCCGGTGACATGTTTGGGGACATTAACTCCATGAATGACTGGTAATGGTTTCCAAGTAGCCGAACATACCCACTTCCAGTCAATGATTGGTCCAGACAGACCATAGGACGCAGTCTATTACATGTAAACACAGCCCATACCATAAAAATGGTTCAAATGGTTCAAATGGCTCTGAGCACTATGGGACTTAACTTCTGAGGTCATCAGTCCCCTAGAACTTAGAACAACTTAAACTTAACTAACCTAAGGACATCACAAACATCCATGCCCGAGGCAGGATTCGAACCTGCGACCGTAGCGGTCGCGCGGTTCCAGACTGTAGCGCCTAGAACCGCTCGGCCACCTCGGCCGACCATACCATCATGGAGCCTTGTTGACAACCTGGGTCCATGGCTTCGTGGTGTCTGCGCCACACTCGAACCTTATCAACACTTCTTACCAACTGAAATAGGGATTCCTGTGACCAGATCACGATTTCCAGACGTCTAAGGACGAACCGATATGGTCACGGGCCCAGGAGAGGAGCTGCAGGCGATTTCGTGCTGTTAGCAAAGGCACTCGCGTCGGCCGTCTGCTGCCATAGTCCATTTACGCCAAATTTCGCTGCACTGTTCTAATGGATACGTTCGTCTTAAGGCCAACATTGATTTCTGCGGTTATCTCAGGCAGTGTTGCTTGTCTGTTTGTACTGACACCTCTACCCAAATTCCGCTGCTCTCAGTCGTTAAATAAGGTCTGTCGGCCACTGCGATATCCGTGATGAGAAGTAATGCATGAAATTTGGCACGATTTTGATGCTGCTACTATTGGAATATTGAATACCGTAACGATTCCCGAAATAGAATATCCCATGCATCTATCTCCAACTACCGCTAAGCGTTCAAAGTTCGTTAATTCGCCTCGTGCGGCCATAATCACTTCGGAAAACTTTCCACGTGAAAGCTGAGTTCAAATGACCACCTACGAAGTTTTATACCTTGTATAAGCGATAGATGTGTATATCGCTATCCCATGCCTGTTATAACCTCAGTGAAAATAGAAATAAATTAGAAGGATATTATTTCTTTTTACACACATAAAAAAGTTTTGCATTACCTCGGTTCTGAGAGTTCCGGAACGTGTACAGAAAATTGGAATAGAGATCAATATAAACATCATTTCCGCCATTTTTAATACTCATGAGAACCACACATTGCATGTTGTACCAGCATGCAGTGAGACTTTCAGAGGTGGTGGTGCAGACTGATGTACACACCGGTACCTCTAATAACCAGCAGCACGTCCTCTTGCATTGGTGCATGCCTGTATTCGTCGTAGTATGCTATCCACAAGTTCATCAAAGCACTGTTGGTCCAGATTGTCCCAATCCTCAACGGCGATTCGGCGTTGATCGCTCAGAGTTGTTGGTGGGTCACATCGTCCATAAACAGCCCTCTTAAATCTATCCCAGGCATGTTCGATCGGGTTCATGTGTGGAGAACATGCTGTCCACTCTAGTCGAGCGATGTCGTTATCCTGAAGGAAGTCATTCACAAGATGAGCACAATGGTGGCGCGAATTGTTATCCATGAAGACGAATACTTCCCCAATATGTTGCAAATATGGTTAAACTATCGGTCGGAGGATGACATTCACGTATCGTACAGCCATTGCGTCACCTTCCATGACCACCAGTGGCGTACGTCGGCCCCACATAACGGCACCCCAAAACAGGAGGGAACCTCCATGTTGCCGCACTCGCTGGACAGTGTGTCTAAGGCGTTCAGCCTGACCGGGTTCCCTCCAAACACGTCTCCGACGATTGCCTGGTTGAGGGCATATACGATACTCATCGGTGAAGGGAACGTGATTCCAATCCTGAGCGGTCCATTTGGCATGTAGCGCTGCATGGTTTCGTGGCTGCAAATATGGACCTCGCCATTTACGTCGGGAGTGAAGTTGTGCATCATGCAGCCGATTGCGCAGAGTTTGAGTTGTAACACGATATCCTGTGGCTGCACGAAAGCATTATTCAACATGGTAGCGTTGCTGTCAGCGTTCCTCCGAGGGCCAATCCGTAGGTAGCGGCCATCCACTGCAGTAGTAGTCCCTGGGCGCCCTGAGCGAGACATGCCATCGACAGTTCCTGTCTCCCTGTGTCTCTTCCATGTCCGAACAACGTCACTTTGGTTCACTCCGAGACGCCTGGACACTTCCCTCGTTGAGAGCCCTTCCTGGCACAAAGTAACAATGCGGACGCGATCGAAGCGCGGTACTGACCTCTAGACATGGTTGAATTTCGGACAACACGAGCCGTGTACCTCCTTCTTGGTGGAATGACTGGAAATGGTCGGCTGTCGGACCCCCTTAGTCTAATAGGCGCTGCTCATGCATGGTTGTTTACATCTTTGGGTGGGTTTAGTGACATCTGTGAACAGTCAAAGCGACTGTGTCCGTGATACAGTATCCACAGTTAACGTCAATCTTCAAGAGTTCTGGGAATTGGTGTAACGCTGAACTTTTTTTGATGTGTGTAATATTGTTTTCTCTTTGTCATGATACCATCCATCCAACCTAAGAAGCAGCTTGGAAATACTATCGCCTCGAACGACGTGTGAAACAAGACGATCGGCCTTCTTGTTTCGCGAGAACGACAGACGCTGACAACAGGGCCACGAAGAACAGCAGCGGCTGCCGCCTACCGCTGCGGAGGTGGGCTGGAGGAGTACTCGTGCCGCGCTCCGCCTGGCCCCGGGACACCAGAGCTGGCTCGCTGGCAGTCACACAACGAGGATATCCGCTGGCCAAGTCTGGCGCATGACGCGCTCATCAGGCGGCCGGCGTCTCACCGCCTAGCTTCGGCTGTATGACTAACGAGCACCGTCCACGGAGGATGTGCTTCGTAGTCAAACTTGGCTCGCTACACCTCGCACCAATTTAATAAACCACTGACAATTTCACGAGGATTCCTAATTCTTCGATCATCATCAGTAGCAAAAGCAGATTCTAGGATGAGATTCACTGGAGGAATTTCAAGGAAATGTGATTAATCCAGCAGAGAAGTTAGAGAGGTGTTCAATAAGTAATGCGACAAATATTTTCCTGGGCCAATTTCTGTTTTTAAAAAAAGTGGAATTTGTGGTGAGACATCGTGAAATATTAAAAGGAAGGTCAGCGTTGGCCGTAATATTGATGTTTTATTGATAGCAAAATCGATTTTCAGTCACATACTGATCATCTTCAGTGCTGTGGTGTACAAATTAAACCCATACACTGGTATCAAGTCATCAGTAACCAAAACTGAGAAGCGATAAAAATAACTCAAGTTTGATTAGGGGTGGACATCATTAAAACAAAGGCGTTACCCGTTGCGGGATCTCCTCACGGAATTTTTAATCACCAACTCTCTCCTCCGAATGCGAGAATGTTTTGCTGACGCCTACCTACATACGGAGAAACGATCGCCATAATAAAATAATGGAAATCAGAGATTCGAAGGAAAGATATAGATGTTCGTTTCTTCCGTGCGCTGCTCGAGATCGCAATGAAAGAGAATTATTGTGAAGGTGGTTCGATGAACCCTCTGCCAGGCACCCAAGCGCGATTTTAGGAGTATCCATGTAAAAATAGTGATGCTGTACATTGAACCGGGAATCGTCTGAAAAAGACGACTTGGTGCAACTCCTGTTTACTGGGTTGTCGCTGTCGGTGCGGCTTTCTTTTCTCCACTGTGAGTGGTTGACGTCCTTACAATCCGTGTTGTTCCAGATATCACCACACTTCCTGTGTAGCTACTTGTTGCGAAACAGGATCCCTCGGGCGCTAGTCGCTTGGGGCCGTTTAAACTCTACACTGTGTTGAGAATGGCCATTCTGTGCCCGTTCGTTTCATATTCGCATCACACTCGTGGGATCTCGCGAAATGCGAGCAGCACTATCGCTGAACGAGAAACTACAGTACTGGCAAGGAACGATTCTGTCACTATCGAATTTCGACACTGTAGACGTTTCTCCTTCTTACGAGAGGCATGTGACGATCTTGTCATGAACAAATAACATTTAAAAGCTATTTCAGGATGAGAACCCTCCTGCGTAATCTTCCTTACGTGCAGAATGTTGACAGCTTTATTCACGTCCTCTGTATACGCTTACGCTGAAAAACACTAAGACAAAACAAAACACCATGAAGGAATTATCTGAATGGGACAAAAATTGATAGATGTGGTGTACACGTATAGAAGAACTAATTATTAGAATTTCATAAGAATTGGATCATTTATTCCAGAGGAAAAGCTTCACAAATTGAGCAACTCAATAACGCATTGGTCCACCTCTGGCCCTTATGCAAGCAGTTATCAGCCTTGGCATTGACTGATTTTCTGGATGTAATTCTGAGGGATATCGTGCCAGATTCTATACAACTGATGCGTTAGATAGTCAAAATCAAGAGATTGCTGGAGGAACCGGGCGATAATGCTGCAGACTTTCTGAACTGCGGAGAGATTCGGTGACCTTGATGGCCGAGGTAGGGTTTTGTCGAGCCCGAAGCTAAGCAATAGGAAGTCTCGTCGTGTGCTGGCGGGCATTTTCTAGCTGAAACGTCAGCACTGGATGGCTTGTCATGAAGGGCAAAAAAACGGGGCGTAGAATATCGTCGACGTTCCACTGTGCTGTAACGATGCCTCAGACGACAACTACAGGGGTCCCGCTACGAAAAGAAATAGCAAACCACAAAGGCACTCATGGCTGTTGGGCTGTATGGTGGGCGAAAGTCGGGTTGGTATTGCACAGCTGCCCAGGGCGACTCCAGACTCGTCTTCGGCCCGGAATCACGTTGACTGGAGTAGAATTGTGATCAGTGATGAGTCCCGCTTTGAACTGCGCCCCGATGACGAACGTACATGTTTGTATGTAAACGCAGAGTATTTCACGAGTGCACGCCGTAATAATGAAACATGCAGATAAACTTTATAAAACAGAAATACGGACGTGAAAGTGATAGTAAGTGTGTAACTAAGTGGAAGAACGGTCACCGCAATAGGCCACAACTATGATAATGATGCTTCAGTTTTATTGATCTCCAGTATATAAACATGTACATGAATGTATAGACACCTGAAGATGGACGCAAGTCCGAAACCAGTCGTGTGACAAATGAATAATCTTTTATTGTGAGTGGTAGCGGAAATTTTTCTACACCCTATGAAGGAACAGTCACGGAGTTCAACAGCATCCACTATGGATAAAATTCATTGAACGAGGAAGAGTCTGGAGACGTGGCGCTCTTACAGAACAGCGGTAAGGCAACGGAATTCTACGCCCCGCTTTGTCACTCTGCATAGCAAGCCATTCCCGGCCGATATTTCAGCAAGATAATGCCCGCCCGCACATGGCAAGAGTTCATACCGCTCGTCTTCGTGCTTGCCAAACCCTACCTTGGCCGGCAAGTTCACCGAAACTCTCCAATGAAGAACGTTTGGAGCATTACAGGCAGGGCCCTCCAACCATCTTTGGATTTTGACGATCTAACTCGCCAATTGGAGAGAACAGCCAACCACTCTAACAATCAATGTCAAGCCGAATAACTGTATGCTTAAGGGCCAAGGCATCGTTAAGTTTGTGGAGCTCTTTCTCTTACACTACTGGCCATTAAAATTGCTATACCAAGGAGATGACGTGCTACAGACGCGAAATTTAACAGACAGGAAGAAGATGCTGTGAAATGCAAATGATTAGCTTTTTAGAGCATTCACACAAGGTTGGCGCCGGTGGCGACTGCTACAACGTGCTGACATGATGAAGGTTTCCAACCGATTTTTCATACACAAACACCAGTTGACCGGCGTTGCCTGGTGTAAAGTTATTGTAATGCCTCGGTAAGGAGAAGAAATGCGTACCAACACGTTTTCGACTTTGATAAAGGTCGGATTGTAGCCCATCGCGATTGCGGTTTATCGTATCGCGACATTGCTGCTCGCGTTGGACGAGATCCAATGACTGTTAGCAGAATATGTAATCGGTGGGTTCAGGAAGGCAATACGAAACGCCGTGCTGGATCCCAACGGCCTCGCATCTGTACCAGTCGAGATGACAGGCATCTTATCCGCATGACTGTAACGGATCGTGCAGCCACGTCTCGAACCCTGAATCAACAGATGGGGACGTTTGCAAGACAACAACCATCTGCACGAACAGTTCGACGAAATTTGCAGCAGCATGGACTATCAGGTCGGAGACCATGACTGCGGTTACCCTTGACGCTGCATCACAGACAGGAGCGCCTGCGATGGTGTGCTCAAAGACGAACCTGTGAGCACGACTGACAAACCGTGTTTTTTTTGGATGAATGCAGGTTCTGTTTACAGCATGATGATGGTCGCATCCGTATTTGGCGACATCGCGCTGAACTCACATTGGAAGCGTGTATTCGTCATCGCCATACTGGCGTATCACAAGGCGTGATGGTATGGGGTGCCATTGGTTACACGCCTCGGTCACCTCTTGTTCGCATTGACGGCACTTTGAACAGTGGACGTTACATTTCAGATATGTTACGACCCGTGGACCTACCCTTCATTCGATCCCTGCAAAACCCTACATTTCAGCAGGATAATGCACGATTGCATGTTGCAGGTGCTGTACGGTCCTTTCTGGGTACAGAAAATGTTCGACTGCTGCCCTGCCCAGCACATTCTCCAGATCTTTCACCATTTGAAAACGTCTGGTCAATGGTGGCCGAGCAACTGGCTCGTCACAATACACCAGTCACTACTCTTGATGAACTGTGGTTTCGTGTTGAAGCTGCATGGGCAGCTATAGCTGTACACGCCTTCCAAGATCTGTTTGACTCAATGCCCAGGCGTATCAAGGCCGTTATTACGGCCAGAGGTAGTTGTTCTGGGTACTGATTTCTCAGGATCTATGCGCCCAAATTACGTGAAAATGTAATCACATGTCAGTTCTAGTTTAATATATTTGTCCAATGAATACCCGTCTTTCATCTGCATTTCTTCTTGGTGTATATATTTTAATGGCTAGTAATGTAAATAAGTCATGTAATTTTCTGAAAGTTCAATCATTTGTTTGGTTCTACACGTGCATCATATCTACAGATTTTAGTCCCATTTGGATCATTTGAATACGGTAGCGTGTAGTACTCTTCATGCCGATTTGACCTTTGTCGCGTGCCGTCTTCAGAGTGCTGCAATTGTATTGGGCAGCAGTGTACTGCTGTTGGACGAAATTATTAGGGCGCAGTCGCAGACTAGCTGCGTGCACACCCCCTGGGAGCTGGGCAAGCGTGAGCCGGGTGTTGCAGGCCTGCGCCACGCCCTGTTCCATTCCTGGCCTCCGCGGTGTCATTAGCGTCCAGGGGTCGTGGCAAGGGGCGGTGGGGGCGGCGGTGGCGAACGGCTGCGATTGCTCGCCCGCACTTCCAGGGCTGCGGCTTATTTTGCAGGCTCTTAATTTCCGCGGCTCTGTCTCTCGCCGCCGGATCTGTAATATTTTTACACCATCGCATTACACTCCGAGGCTATCTTCTCCCCTATTCGTTTTTACGGCTTTGTTTTTAGTGTTTCGCTGAGTTGCTGCCGTTATCTCTGTGTTTATTAAAGGTTTTTATGCCCACTCTTTTTTTATATTTCTAGCTAAAGGCCTGTGGCACAGATAAGGTAATGAGAATTGCTTTCGTCGTTGCTGCATTCTAGTTGTTTAAAACCAATGTCGCCATAACTCCGACCTAAGTGGTCCCACGGCGTAAAATGAAGGTGGAGTGGAGAGTTTGGAGCAGTTCAGTATCGAGCGGTGTGCGTGCAAGTGCCTGATGCTCATCAGGAGTGGCTTTCAAGAGGAGGCCTTTCTCTCAGTAGCCGTTCTTCACAACGTGAAGCAAAGAAAGAAACGTGCTCACTTACTTTCGCCCAGCGTTTCAAAAGTGTAACTGCATAAGATCCGTGACAGTGATGTGCGCTTGCACGCGACAGTGTCGCACGTACGATGTTTGTGATCGTCATCTGCAATGTTGCATTACGTCACTCAATGGGACAGTAAGAGGGCGTCAGGTTTTTAATACATGACATTAGCAAAACATCTGGCGATCAGTACCTTTATTTCGGTACGTCTTGTCCCATTTACCGCCAAATACCTTTCCTGGGCAGCATACACAGATCCACTGAAGTGGTTTTTTTGTGTTTAGTTGTGTGTGTGTGTGTGTGTGTGTGTGTGTGTGTGTGTGTGTGTGTGTGTGTGTAGCTGCATAAGAGGACTGAATAGCCAACTGCATTTCGAGGTTGCTAAATCTACATCTGCGATCCACAAAACACCTTATTATGTGTACCACTCTCACTTCGCAGCCCCCTCCCCCTCCATCATTTTTCTCTTCCAGCAGCGAAGTACGATAGTTGACGTGCCTCCGTGTGGGTTCTGATCATCCTGATTCTAAGTTAATGGTGTTTTCATGAGATGTACGCAGAAGGCAGCGATGTGTTAGCTGATTCGTCCTGAACCGTAACTCTTGGAACTTCAGTAGTGAACTACGCCATGACATACAACGACTCTCTTGTGGTGTCTGCCACCAGGGTCCGATCAGCACCTTCGTGACGCTTTCGCTCTTACTAAGTAAACCTGTGACGGAACGCTTTTATCTTCTTCACACTCCTATGCTGAAGAGCCAAAAAAACTGGTGCACCTGCCTAATATCGCGTAGGGCGCCTAAGAACACGCAGAAGTGCCCCAACACTACACGGTATGGACTCGACTAATGTCTGAAGTAGTGCTGGAGGGAACTGACACTATGAATCCTGGATGGCTGTGCATATATCCTTACGAGTACCAGGGTGTGGAGCTCTCTTCTGAACAGCACGTTGCAAGGCACCCTAAATATGCTCAATAATGTTCATGTCTGGGGAATTTGGTGGCCAGTGGAATTGTTTAAACTCAGAAGAGAGAAGAGTGTTCCTGGAGCCACTCTGTAACAGTTCTGGACCTGTGGGCTGACTCACTGTCCTGCTGAAATTGTCCGTCGGAATGCACAATCGACATGAATGGATGCAGGTGATCAGATAGGATGCCTACGTAAGTGTCACCTGTTAAGAGTCGTATCTTGACGTGTCAGGGGTCCCACATCAGTCCAACTGCACACGCCCCACACCATTACAGAGCCTCCACCATTTTGAACAATCCCTTGCTGACATGCAGGGTCCATGGATTCATACCCATACACGTCTATCCTCTCGATACAATCTGAAATGAGACTCGTCCGACCAGGCATCATATTTCCAGTCATGAACAGTCCTATGCCGGTACTGACGGGCCCAGGCGAGGCGTGAGGCTCTGTGTCGTGCAGTCATCAAGCGTACACGAGTGGAGCTTTGGCTCCGAAAGCCCATATCGATGATGTTTCGCTGAATGGTTTGCACGCTTACTCTTGTTCATGACCCCACCAAACCGCAACAGTTTAAAGAAGGGTTGCACTTCTGTCACGTTGAACGATTCTCTTCAATCGTTGTTGGTCACGTTCTTGCAGGATTTTCTTCTGGCCGCAGCGATGTCGGAGATTTGATGTTTTACCGGATTCCTGATATTCACGGTACACTCGCGAAATTGTCGTACGGGAAAATCCCCACTTCATCGCTACCTATGGGATTCTGTGTCCCATCGCTTGTGCGTCGACTACAGCACCACTTTCAAACGCACTTAAATCTTGATTACCTGCCGTTGTACCAGCAGTAACCGATCTAACAACTGCACCGCCGTATTCTGCCTGTTTACATATCTCTGTATTTGAATACGTATGACTATAGCAGTTAATTTGACGTTTCAGTGTATCTTCTCCATTTCCTCTGTCAATCATATGTGCTATAGATCCAAAACCAACGATCAGTATTCAAATACTGGTTGAACTAGGGTTTTGTAAGCTAGCTTCTTTCTGCGTGGACTACACTTCCTAAGAATTCTTCCAATGAATCTCAATCTGGCATCTGCCTTACCTACAGTTAATTTTCTGTGGGCGTTCCACTTTAAATCACTTCGCACACATACTTCCAATTATTTTCTGGGTGTGATTGATTCCAGTGGAATTAGACAGTACTTTGCCTTTCTACTTATTTATGCATAATACGTTACATTTGTGTACGTTGAGGATAAATGCCCATCTCTGCACCAAGCGATGGCTCACTTTTGGTCTTCCAGCACGTCGCAACAGTTTTCTGCCGTTCCGACTTCTCTATATACGCCGCGGAAAAACAAAATGCATCAGCACTAAGGACAAAGTCATTTCATTGGCAGATGATGTGACAGGTAGTTTCACATTGTAGCAGTATATGATAACAAATTCAGACTACATCAAACACACAGGTCACAGTTAAGGGTGTCCAAATTGTTTCTTCAATACACAGTGTACCCGTCTCGGTGGGCAACGTAGGTGTGTATTCCCGCATGCAAATGATCGTAAAGTTGTGAATGACATACTGCGATAGACTGTCCCAGGCATCTTGCACTTTTTGTTGCAAATTGGCAATGGTTTTTGCAGGCTCAGGAGAACCATTGAGTTTCTTTTTCATCATGTCCCCTGTTCGTTCACTTGGCGAGACGTCTTGTGATCTTACTGGTCATGAAAAACGTTGTACTCCACGAAGAGTACGATGCAGTGCAAAAACATCATTGTGGATATGTATCATCCTGCTGATAAGGCACATAACCTTCCTGTCGAAGGAATAGCAGTAGGGCGGTGGTAACACCTGTACAATGTAGTGGGCACCGATTATTTCACCCTGCAGAAACACCAATTTTGAACGCGAGCTATAACTGGGGGTCCCGCATATCGTGAAGCCTGGGACGGGATCCATGTATTGTGGACGAATGGACACAGAAACAGGTAGCTAACCAGGTCTGTGTCATACACGTGTACGTCCATCACTCACGTACAAACAGAACCTTCTCTCATCAATCGAAACAACAGAGCGGTACTCCACTATCTAGTCAACAGTTCCACGACACCACAGTAGCTTTTCCTGCTGGTGTCACGATTTCAGCCCGGCCAGAGGCATACGTGCTCTTAAGCCTGCTGCAAGCAGACTGTTCCAAATGGTGACACAGCCCGAATTTCGCCCCTGCATGATTTTCGGTCACATACCGCCACTCCTATAGTGTGTCAATCTTGACGTGCGTATGCATTATGCGGACATCCAGAACGCGATTTGCGAGGTGAACGAATGTTCCACAGACTCTTGCTGAAAGCATAAACACATCACCGATCCATTTTCCCCGATATGTGCAACTGTCCTTCGATACGTCCATCGAATTCCCTGCAGGCCCACAATGCGACCCAGTTCAAATCATCGAAGGAGTATGTACTCTTCGGCGCGGTTTGGTTGTGCCTTAGAATGAATGTTGGAAGCACTGTTCGCCTCTAAACTCAGCATACTCAGTGCCTGGAGAGTCAAGTCAGAGAGCGCAATCCAGGCCTCCTGATTATCATCTGATCCCGATGACGGTGATGCATGAATCACTAATAGAAAAACTCATCAGCATTCTTGTCCTCTAGCTTGGTGCTACGGAACACTGTCTTTGAGAGTTTTGCCCTTTTTTTCCGACAGTGTGTAACAGCATCAGCCTCAAAAAGTCTCTTGAAACTTCCGGTGTTATCCCTTGGATCGTTAATATGTAATCTGTCGACAGGTCTTTCCATAAGTTTAATAGACACAACAGATACAAACAACTGAGACTGTAATCGTCACTATTTACAATAGTCTGCCAACACCGGGGTAACTTTTCGATTCCGCGACTGTAGAAATCAAGTGATTTTGAGCCGGAAAATTTGTCGAGCCATGTTCAGGGCGCATTCTCTTCAGGAAGGGAAGTTCCTTGAAAGTTGTTCGATAGAGAGCGGAAAAGGTGAAAATCTGATGGCACAAGATCAGGTGAATAAGATAAGTGCGGAATTACTTCCCAGCCTAGCTTCTGTATAGTGTTTTATGTCAGTCTATCAGAATGCGAGCGGGTGTTATTGTGAAGTGGCATAATTTAACGCAGACTTCCTGGTCGTTGAAACTCTCCGACAGTTTAAAACTGTGTGCCGGACCGAGACTCGAACTCGGCACTTTTACCTTTCGCGGGCAAGTGCTGGGATATGTTTCCAGAATGAAATTTTCACTCTCCAGCGGAGTGTGCGCCGATATGAAATTTCTTGGCAAAGTCCGTAATGTCAAAACAATGCTCCTTAAAACCATTTTTTGCTGTAGCCTGTCCAATGGCATATCCCCATTTCTGGTTGCCGCTGGTGCTGTCACCCCTCTATTGACCTGTAACTGAAGACTAGGTCGAAAATATTCCGATTTCTCCATTTTGTACTGTTCAGAGCACTACTCACTACCTCCAATTGACAAAATGAAAAGATGAAAAATCAAACAACGTGAACTAGAAATAAAAAATGATAGTCTATGAGAGCGGAAAAGGTAAAAATCTGATGGCGCATCATCAGGTGAATAAGATAGGTGCGGAATTACTTCTCAGCCTAACTCCTGCATAGCAGAATGCGAGCGGGTGTTATTGTGAAGTGAAATCATTTCACACAGACTTCCTGGTCGTTGAAACTGTCTAGCAGATTAAAGATGTGTGCCGGACCGAGACTCGAACTAAGCACTCTGTCTGTCGCGGGCAAGTGCTCTACCGACTGAGCTACCCCAACCACGACTCACAACCCGTCCGCACAGCTTCAATTCTGCCAGTACCTCGTCACCTATCTTCCAAACTACACAGAAGCTCTTCTGCGAACCTTGCAGAACTAGCACTCCTGGAAGAAAGGATCTTGCGGAGACACGGCTTAGCCACAACCTGGGGTATGTTTCCAGAGTGAGATTTTCAGCCGGCCGGAGTGGCCGAGCGGTTCTAGGCGCTACAATTTGGAACCGCGAGACTTCTACGGTCGCAGGTTCGAATACTGCCTCGGTCATGGATGTGTGTGATGTTCAGAGGTTAGTTAGGTTTAAGTAGTTCTAAGTTATAGGGGACTGATGACCACAGCAGTAAGTCCCGTAGTGCTCAGAGCCATTTGAACCATTTTTGAGTTTTTCACTTTGCAGCGGAGTGTGCGCTGATATGACAATTCCTGGCAAAGTCCCTAATGTCAAAACAATACTCCTTAAAACCATTTTCTTGTTGTGGCCTGTCCAATGGCATTATCCCCATTTCTGGCTGCCTCCGGTGCTGTCAACCCTCTATAGACCTGTAACTGAAGACAAGGTCGGAAATATTCCGATTTCTCCATCTGGCGCCGGATTTTGAACTCTCCACAGCTCTGCTCACTATCACCAATTGACAAAATGAAAAGATGAAAAATCGAACAGCAATAGTGAACTAGAAATAAGAAATGACAGTTGATAAATAAACCTACAGCAACCGGAATACCAACATGCAAAAACGCTACGAACTTACGCACCAGCCTAATAAAATACACTCCTGGAAATTGAAATAAGAACACCGTGAATTCATTGTCCCAGGAAGGGGAAACTTTATTGACACATTCCTGGGGTCAGATACATCACATGATCACACTGACAGAACCACAGGCAAATAGACACAGGCAACAGAGCATGCACAATGTCGGCACTAGTACAGTGTATATCCACCTTTCGCAGCAATGCAGGCTGCTATTCTCCCATGGAGACGATCGTAGAGATGCTGGATGTAGTCCTGTGGAACGGCTTGCCATGCAATTTCCACCTGGCGCCTCAGTTGGACCAGCGTTCGTGCTGGACGTGCAGACCGCGTGAGACGACGCTTCATCCAGTCCCAAACATGCTCAATGGGGGACAGATCCGGAGATCTTGCTGGCCAGGGTAGTTGACTTACACCTTCTAGAGCACGTTGGGTGGCACGGGATACATGCGGACGTGCATTGTCCTGTTGGAACAGCAAGTTCCCTTGCCGGTCTAGGAATGGTAGAACGATGGGTTCGATGACGGTTTGGATGTACCGTGCACTATTCAGTGTCCCTTCGACGATCACCAGAGGTGTACGGCCAGTGTAGGAGATCGCTCCCCACACCATGATGCTGGGTGTTGGCCCTGTGTGCCTCGGTCGTATGCAGTCCTGATTGTGGCGCTCACCTGCACGGCGCCAAACACGCATACGACCATCATTGGCACCAAGGCAGAAGCAACTCTCATCGCTGAAGATGACACGTCTCCATTCGTCCCTCCATTCACGCCTGTCGCGACACCACTGGAGGCGGGCTGCACGATGTTGGGGCGTGAGTGGAAGACGGCCTAACGGTGTGCGGGACCGTAGCCCAGCTTCATGGAGACGGTTGCGAATGGTCCTCGCCGATACCCCAGGAGCAACAGTGTCTCTAATTTGCTGGGAAGTGGCGGTGCGGTCCCCTACGGCACTGCGTAGGATCCTACGGTCTTGGCGTGCATCCGTGCGTCGCTGCGGTCCGGACCCAGGTCGACGGGCACGTGCACCTTCCGCCGACCACTGGTGCCAACATCGATGTACTGTGGAGACCTCACGCCACACGTGTTGAGCAATTCGGCGGTACGTCCACCCGGCCTCCCGCATGCCCACTATACGCCCTCGCTCAAAGTCCGTCAACTGCACATACGGTTCACGTCCACGCTGTCGCGGCATGCTACCAGTGTTAAAGACTGCGATGGAGCTCCGTATGCCACGGCAAACTGGCTGACACTGACGGCGGCGGTGCACAAATGCTGCGCAGCTAGCGCCATTCGACGGCCAACACCACGGTTCCTGGTGTGTCCGCTGTGCCGTGCGTGTGATCATTGCTTGTACAGCCCTCTCGCAGTGTCCGGAGCAAGTATGGTGGGTCTGACACACCGGTGTCAATGTGTTCTTTTTTCCATTTCCAGGAGTGTATATGAGCTCCAAGCAAGGTTGCTACCCTGAAAGCTGTTGACGAGGGAGAATAAGAGAGGAAAGTTGAGTAACTGGTTCTAGTGGTGTCGTACGTCCGAACAATGTCCTGAGAGCAGTCGGCAGGCGGCCACTTTGAGTAGGGCGGTGCACTTTAGAGTCTAGCTGTGGAGCCGGGTCGGGGGAAGAAGGGGAGTGGAGGTGAAATGAGAATCAGCGGAGAGTGTAAACAGCGTGCGGCCGGGGTCACGGCAGCAGCAGCCGCGCCGCCCCATGCTTTATTCAGCGGCCTGGGGCCGATCGCAGCCGTGCGGGGGAGGAAGGGTAGTGGAGGACAGCCGTCCTGCCGCCGAGCCGCCGTGAATTCTGCACGACTCCAGTCTCACCGAGTTATCTCCGGCCTGTGCCGGCTCTGCCACAACCGACAGCTCATGTCCTGCTTTCAATTACTCCGATGGAACCGCGGTCCCGGCTACTTCCGAGAGAAATAGAGAAATATTTGTTCCTTCTTGCCTTCACTCTAGTTATGCCACATACAAGGACTGTGCGGAGAGTAAGGACAGATCGGTCGTGCAATAGAACCCAGTACGTTGTCCTCGATGGTGAGTGTTCATCGGAGGTGAGGGTATCATCTGGAGTGCCCCAGGGAGGTGTGCTAGGTCCGCTGTTGTTTTCTATCTGCATAAATGATCTTTTGGATAAGGTGGATGGCAATGTGCGGCTGTTTGCTGATGATGCTGTGGTGTACGGGAAGGTGTCGTCGTTGAGTGACTGCAGGAGGATACAAGATGACTTGGAAGGGATTTGTAATTGGTGTAAAGAATGGCAGCTAACTCTAAATATAGATAAATGCAAATTAATGCAGATGAATAGCAAAAAGAATCCCGTAATGTTTGAATACTCCATTAGTAGTGTAGCGCTTGACACAGTAGCGTCGGTTAAATATTTGGGCGTAACATTGCAGAGCGATATGAAGTGGGACAAGCATGTAATGGCAGTTGTGGGAAAGGCAGATAGTCGTCTTCGGTTCATTGGTAGAATTTTGGGAAGATGTGGTTCATCTGTAAAGGCGACCGCTTATAAAACACTAATACGACCTATTCTTGAGTACTGCTCGAGCGCTTGGGATCCCTATCAGTTCGGATTGAGGGAGGACATAGAAGCAATTCAGAGGCGGGCTGCTCTATTTGTTACTGGTATGTTTGATCATCATCCGAGTGTTACGGAAGTGCTTCAGGAACTCGGGTGGGAGTCTCAAGAGGAAAGGAGGCGTTCTTTTCGTGAATCGCTACTGAGGAAATTTAGAGAACCAGCGCTTGAGGCTGACTGCAGTACAATTTTACTGCCGCCAACTTAAATTTCGCGGAAAGCCCACAAAGATAAGAGAGATTAGGGCTCGTACAAAGGCATACAGCCAGTCATTTTTCCCTCGTTCTGTTTGGGAGTGGAACAGGGAGAGAAGATGCTAGTTGTGGTACGAGGTGCCCTTCGCCACGCACCGTATGGTGGATTGCGGAGTGTGTATGTAGATATAGATGTAATGGAAACCGCAGTGAAAATCAAAACTCTTTTATTTGCAACAGTTAGCTACACCTTCAAGCTAGTTCTCTACACAGTCGCAGCTCCGACTTTGCATCGTAGCTTTGTACCAAATTTCCAAAACCGTCGTCATAGAAGGCAGCCTCCTGTGATTTCTTACAATTTTCTACGCTGGACTGCAGCGAAAATGTTGTCTTCATAGCCAACGGTTCATCTGAGCAAAGCTGAAAATCAGAGGGACTCAATCCCGGGCTGTATTGTGGATGATCAAACATTTCCCAAGAGAAATTCTGCAAGAGCGTGCTCATTGACCTGCAGTGTCAAGCTGAGAACTCCATGAAGAAGAAAATACATGAAAGGTATGTTATGTGGGGTTGTATGACATCAGGCAAAATCTCTCGGCAGGCACCCGTTCAAAAAAAAAAAAAAAAAAAAAAAAAAAAAAAAAAAAAAAAAAAAAAAAAAAAAAAAAAAGTTCAAATGGGACTTAACTACTGTGGTCATCAGTCCCTAAGCTTACACACTACTTAACCTAAATTATCCTAAGGACAAACACACACACCCATGCCCGAGGGAGGACTCGAACCTCCGCCGGGACTAGCCGCATTGTCCATGACTGCAGCGCCTTAGACGCAGGCACCCGTAGACCCGTACTTGACGGGAAACACTATTCTTCCAGGCATCTTTACGCGCTCATTGTACGCACAGAACTTCGAAGAGCGACGTGACGCCATCTACGGGAAATACTAGAGACTCTGTTCAACATATCTGGGCAAAGCTTCATCGGATTTTCCCTTCGGTTTCCATTTCGTGACCTACCGTTTCTTACTTTCAGAACAGTCCACGTGCAATTTTCAGGAATACGGGACTTTGAGGCTCGTCGTGAAAAAACTTCTCGGGACAGCGACGTAATAGTGGGGACAAAATAACAATTAACAATAAAATAAAGGACCAAAGCAAGTAAAAGTCGCACTTTGAGGGTTCCGTAAAACTTAATTATGTTTATACATAGTTCTTCTATAGGTTTTGAAGAATGGGACTGCGAGTCTCGCAATGCGTGAGTTAAATGTCGGTATTGTTTGACTGCATTGACCTAGAAGCTTGAAGCTTGAGTTTACACTGCCAAAGGACCGTAGACATTATTATTTGGTATAAATTTGAACCTTATAAGTCTACTGTTTCCTAAAGGCACGTACACACCGGCCCAAAGAAGGCAAACGTACGGCAGGCAATGGATTCGGGGGAATGCTGTTCGCTATCGCATTGGCGTTCGGCCCTTCATCCTCACCAACGCAAGGGGGTTGGCAGCCCGCCCGGTTGGCTGTGCGGCCTGACGAACGGCTTTCCGGGCGGGAAGGAGCGCCTGGTCCCCGGCAGGAATCTGCCCGGCGGATTTGTGTCGAGGTCCGGTGAGCCGACCAGTCTGTGGATGGTTTTTAAGCGGATTTCCATCTGCTTCGGCGAATGCCTTATTCCGCCTCAGTTACACTACGTCGGCGATTGCTGCGCAAACAAGTTCTCCACGTACGCGTACACCACCATTACTCTACCACGGAAACATAGGGGTTACACTCGTCTGGTGTGAGACGTTTCGTGGGGGGGCCAACCGGGGTCCGAACAGCACAATAACCCTGGGTTCGGTGTGGGGCGGCGGAGGGGTGAAGTGGACTGCGGTAGTCGTCGTGGGGTTGTGGACCACTACGGCTGCGGCGAGGACGGAGCCTCTCCGTCGTTTGCAGGTCCCCGGTTAACATACAATACTATACAAGGGGTTGGTACCAAGGGGTTCGGCCGTGTGGAATAACATTCGGCTCTGACAACTTGTCCTGATTACTCCAATTTTTTTTATTGTTATAGAATAACGTTTTAATAAGAATATCACCGGCCGATATTTTTAGGGAAGAAAAGGATTTAGTTGTCGTCGCAAGTGCAGCTTTCATTTTACCGCAAGACAAGATGCTGATAATCACAAAAAGAATAAGAGCTACAGATTTGGTATTATTATTGGATTGTTAGACCCTTAGATTCCAAAGATGACACCTCTTTTAGGAAAGCTGTACGTGCATTATAAAGATATCCACAAAGATTGCATTTTCTTTCTTCACGTCCTGCACGTTTTTTCTGACAGCACACTTATTTCCTTCCAGGCGCCTAATGTTATGATAAAAAATATCAGCTTTAATTCTGTCACCGTTCTCCACTCAATTCTCTAATATTTTTAGACACAATAAATACATGCCCTTTATGGAGACACTGAACCAACGAATATTCGACCTGGCGTTGAAACTAGTAGGTGGGTTCTACGCCCAAATCCCAAGCAACACTTTGCAATACGAATCGCAGCCAAGGCTAGCTGCTTCGTTGATTCCCATTTGGCACCTGTGCACACTACGTAAATTTCGGACAACGAAGCGATTGGCTGTCGTTCATTGGGCTTTGTTGGTCTAGTCAATTTTTTTGCTTAAGAGCCAAGATTTACACTGTAAGACGACACCTCGGGCAGCATAGAAAGGGGGGAGAGGAGGGGGTGAGGATGGGTGTTAAGGAGAAATTCAATTTCACAAAACCATGTTTATTGATAAAAGCGTACCACGTGCATATTTTGAATCTACGTGTTATAAGCTATCACACAGTAGATGGTTTTAAGAGAAAAATAAGGTATACTGGAGCGTCACGCATGTTCCTGAAGGCTCAGATAGTGCCCAATTTTCCATACCTAAGCGAGCACTATGGTTAATGCCTTCACAACAGGACCCCATGTTTGCATTTCTGATTTCCGGAAGCATTTTCTAGGCATCTTCACGCTCATGTATCAAAGAATACCAGCCGTGTGCAACATACCATTTTCAATCAAACTTTCGTTTGAGGCCACACATAACAGAACTGAGACGGTTGCACGAATGGTTCAAATGGCTCTGAGCACTATGGGACTTAACATCTGAAGTCATCAGTCCACTAGAGCTCCCCCAACTACCCTAAGGACATCACACACATCCATGGGCGAGGCAGGATTCGAACCTGCGACCGTAGCAGTCGCGCGGTTCCGGACTGAAGCGCCTAAAACCGCTCGGCCACAGTGCCCGGCTGAGACGGTTGTAAATAATATAACTTAATTAATACGAAATTTCACGAAGGTGTAGAATAGTGGATGATAGCTTTGTGCCTAAAAGGGTTTAGAAGCCACTTTTATCTGTTGTATTATGATTGTTTTCTTGGAAATAACTAACTCTTAATATGGGTGAACACCTTGGCCACTTTTCCCGATCGAACGACGCGGCGGCATTAGTGTTCCATAGCAAAAACTATAAAACTGAAATAAATAACAAGGAGCTACATTTGAAGGCCAAATGACGTTGTTTGATTTTTGATATTTTAAAAAGTTATTGCTTTGCATACAATTGAGGTTACAAGAATAATCTAAATGACTTCACACACATGAGGCGACTGAAAACCTGAAAAGTTATTACAAAAAAAAAAAAAAAATGGAAGGCACTTCCTCTGGCAATCACATTAACAACAATGGCGATGTACAAGGGCCATTCGGAAAGTAAGTTCTTATCAATCGCGAAATGGGAACCAGTGTGAAAATCCCATGAAGTTTTGGACAGATGTGTTGGATAGCGTCGCCAGTACGCCCGCCAATCGCGTCACGTCGCTCTTTTCATTTCTGAGTACACAGTGAGGAGGAAAAGATGCCTAGAACAAAAGTGTCTCTTGCCACGTATGAGGGCCTGGTGCGAGATTTCGCCTGATGTCGTGCAGCCCACATAACATACCTGCCATGCGTTTCGTTCTTCATGACAATTCTCCACCACACGCTGCAGGAGCAATGAAGGTGCTCCTGCAGTGTTTTCGTTGGCGTGTCTTTGATTCTATGAAGGCAGCATTTTGCGACAGGCAACGAGCTGTAAGCGTTCGTAGATAATTGGCGGACGACGAGAGGACTGGAAAGTTGGTAAAATGCTACGACAAATTTGTAAGTCGGGGCGGCGCTATGTAGGGAAGTAGCTGTAAGGTGGAGGACACTGTTGCAAATAAAAATTTTTGATTTTCACAGTGGTTTCCATTTCGCGAGCGATCGGACCTTACTTTCCGAGCAGTCCATGTACATTAGGACTGGTCCGACCACTCATCACCAGGCAGCAGCGCAGCCCACTTCCCCTACCGGCGTTACTATTAACTAGTAATGAATGGATATATTATTAATTAATAATAATTATTGCAGTATGAGGCACGAGCATAAATGGTTGCTAAATGTCTTGAATGTCATATTTCTTTTACTCACTGCTACGCACTTCAGCAGCCTTAATTTGATTTTATATTACTTGCTACAAACATTTGTCATATTTAAAGATTTTCATCCCTATAAGGCGCATTTACGAATCCGAGTTGCTTCAGTTTGACATTTTTACCACAGCAGCTGATCGGTGCTGGCTGTACACGCTCGTGAGCTGTCAGCATTGGAAGAATTGCTCTCAGCACTATGGGACTTAACATCTGTGGTCATCAGTCCCCTAGAACTTAGAACTACTTAAACCTTACTAACCTAAGGACGTCACACACATCCATGCCCGAGGCAGGTTTCAAACCTGCGGTTAGCGGTCGCGCCGTTCCGGACTGAGGCGCCTAGAACCGCTAAACCACACCGGCCGGCAGCATTGGAAGATAAACAATAGAACATTCCCCCTGTCGCTTTCCTTAACCCCACATTCGCCAAGCTACCTACCCTCGTGCCCCTAATGTAAGCGGCAAACTTGACATAGCTCAGGGCCAAATTCACCAATTAAAATTAAGCAAGTGTTACACTATTACAGTCTATGTAAGTATTTTCGTTTGTTACTGGGCAACAAAATTGCACTCTTAAGAAGCTCTTAATGTCAGTTAAAATATTTGGTAAATGTTGTTAGTTAGTAGAAGCATACTATTATAAAAATACTGCTGATTAGCGGAGTCTACACGAACACAAGATGGAGAGCACATGTGGTCCGCGGTCCGCAGTTGACGACCACTGGTGTAGTGCGCTTACCCTCCTTGGCAAAAATACGGACAGACAGACATACAACAAAGGGAACCTATGAAGGGTTCGGTTTTCACCGACTGAGACAAGGTCCGAGGGGAAGATCGGGACACCGCCGCAACTGCGGTGCTCTTCGCGTTCCAAACCGTAGTAAAAATACCGTAAATTTTTAGTCGGTCGGTGTTTGGTCTCCTGTTGTATGTGCTTCGATGTAAAGGATATGTCCCTGTAAAATCGGATAGCCCTTTTGAAAAAGAAAACTTTGAAGTCATATGCGTAACTTAAACTTTACACCTAACTTCTGTCTTCATTCGTGTAGTAGATTCTTATCATATTGTGTGAATCATTTTGAACCATCCTGTCCGATTAAAATAACTTTCTGATGACGCTGCAGCGATTCTTGTGGCAGAGACCGGGTGTCAGCCAAGCGGAGAACTTTACCTTGCTCCAAAAATGGTTCAAATGGCTCTGAGCACTATGGGACTTAACATCTATGATCATGAGTTCCCTAGAACTACTTAAACCCAACTAACCTAAGGACGTCACACAACACCCAGTCATCGCGAGGCAGAGAAAATCCCTGACCCCGCCGGGATTCGAACCCGGGAACCCGGGTGTGAGAAGCGAGAACGCTACCGCACGACCACGAGCTGCGGACTACCTTGCTCCGTGAGCATGCATGTTACAGTATGTTGCCTGTATAGTAGGTACAAGCAAAGACAAGCCAGGCTAGGTAGAACACACGGATTGTGGGTTGAGTGTGGTGGCGTGGGAGGGGGAGGGCGAGGGCGAGGGGGAAGAGCCAAAGAAATTGTGATTTATGTCGATCACTCGAACACGTCGCAAGCTAAATATAGCCTGGCAACTGGCAACTCTGCCATTGACATCTGTCACTCACAAAGTAATTTCATTCATCTACATATTCAACCGTACTCTGCAAACCACTGCAAAGTGCATGACAGAGGGCACGTCCGACTGCACAACGTGTTTGGGTTTCTTTCTATTTTCAAGTACGGCGCACGGGAAGACTGCTTAAATGCACGCTGTAATTAGCGAATTCTTGTCTTGGCGGTCCCTGCAGGTATAATATGTACAGGGCTCTAGTACACTCCTAAATTCCGCACTTGACACTGGTTCTTGAAACTTCGTAAAAAACTTTCAAGGATATTAGGAGTCCAGAATGAGATTTACACTCTGCAGCGGAATGTGCGCTGATATGAAACTTCCTGGCAGATTGAAAGTGTGTGGCGGACCAAGAATCGAACTCGGGGCCTTTGCGTTTCGCGGGCAAGTGCTCTACGAACTGAGTTACCCAAGCACGACTGACGCCCCGCCCTCACAGCTTTAACCCTGCCAGTGCCTCGTCTCCTACTTTCCAAGCTTTACAGAAGCTCTCCTGCGAACCTTGCAGAACTAGCACACCTGAAAGAAAGGATACAGCGGAGACATGGCTTAGTCACAGCCTTGGGGATGTTTCCAGAATGAGATTTTCACTCTGCAGCGGAGAGAGCGCTGATATGAAATTTCCTGGCAGATTAAAAGTGTGCTGGACCTAGACTCGAACTCAGGACCTTTGCCTTTCGCGGGCAAGTGCTCTACCAACTTGAGCCACCCAAGTACGACTCACGCCCCGTCCTCACAGCTTTACTTCTGCCAGTACCTCGTCTCCTACTTTCCAAACTTTACAGAAGATCTCCTGCGAACCTTGTTTGACCTGGCAGAAGTAAAGGTGTGAGGACGGGGCGTGAGTCGTGCGTGGGTAGCTCAGTTGATCCGAGGGGAATATCCCGGCCAATAAATGCCATACGATCATTTAATTTCAGGCCAGCCGAAGTGGCCGAGCGGCTCTAGGCGCTTCAGTCTGGAACCGCGCGACCGCTACGGTCTCAGGTTCGAATCCTGCTTCGGGCATGGATGTGTGTAATTTCCTTAGGTTAGTTAGGTTTAAGTAGTTCCACGTTCTAGGGGACTGATGACCTCAGAATTTAAGTCCCATACTGCTCAGAGACATTTGAACCATTTTTGTGCCGCCACGGTAGCTCAGCGTGTTCGGTGAGAGGGTTAGCAGCCGTCTGTAATAAAAAAACTGAGTTAATCGATCAACAACGAACTTAAACGGATGTCTTACGACGTCCGCCGCGAGCAGATGCAAACGAAAGCGAACAAAAAGAGATTGGAAAAAAAGTTGGTAGAGCACTTGCCCGCGAAAGGCAAAGGTCCTGAGTTTGAGTCTCGGTCCGGCACATAGTTTTAATCTGGCGGGAAGTTTCATATCAGCGCACACTCCGCTGCAGAGTGAAAATCTCATTCTGGAAACATCCCCCATGCTGTGGCTAAGCCATGTCTCCGCAATATCCTTTCTTTCAGGAGTGCTAGTTCTGCACGGTTCGCAGGAGAGCTTCTGTAAAGTTTGGAAAGTAGGAGACGAGGTACGGGCAGAAGTAAAGCTGTGAGGACGGGTCGTGAGTCGTTCTTGGGTAGCTCAGTTGGTAGAGCACTTGCCAGATAAAGGCAAAGGTCTCGAGTTCGAGTCTCGGTCCGGTACACAGTTTAAATCTGCCAAGAAATTTCGTATTTGGATTTAATTTCCAAGCTTCTATCAGCTCAGGTTCTGCAGTATTTCTGTTACGCTCCCGTGTGAGTCAAACAAGCTTGTGATCGTGGAAAGGATGAGGAAATAAATCGTCCGAATCATTTCTATACTTTGACATTATACTTTATTTGCTTAGGGAGGCAACAGAAAACCTAAAGCGTGATCGGTGGACGGGATTTGAACCCTATTCCTCCCTACTGCGAGTCCAGCCCCTCAACCACTGCGCCATATCGCTCACTACGACGTGGCAACTCTTGTGTTCCTACGACATGGCCGACTTAACAAAGCCAAGCTCATATTCAGCCTGTCTCGTGGGTCTGATGGACCTCTTTATCGGTATAAATATTACTTCTTGTTTAGCACTATGAGTCAATAAACGTGCCTGGTCATAATTACGTTTTCAGTAGCAGTAGTTTGCATCTCGACTCCACAGTATTTTTACCGTGGATACCAGTTTAACATTTCTGCTACGACAAGTTTCATGGTACTAGTAATTACTGATGCGGAGCTCTAAAGAGGGCACCGCTCGTAAGTCAGCTATCATACAATTACTCTGTGTTATTGATTAACGAGCAGCACTCGTCAAGAAACATAGCATTAGGAAAGAAATATGCATGAGGTCAACGCTGTTTGATCAGTGGATGCCCTCGACGAGTAATCAAAATCCAAGTAAATAGTGAGCTAGCAGTGTCATCATTTACGACCAGTAACAGCATTTTACAAAATTAATGAATGTGAGCACGATACCTTCCCCAGCACATGGGGAAACGTACGTCAGATAAGTTGGGGGTTGGGTTTGAAGCCGGCCGGTGTGGCTAAGCAATTCTAGGCGCTTCAGTCTGGAACCGCACGCCTGCTACGGCCGCAGGTTCGAATCCTGCCGCGAGCATGGATGTGTGTGATGTCCTTAGGTTAGTTACGTTTAAGTAGTTCTAAGTTCAATGGGATTGATGACCTCAGATCTGTGTGTGTGTGTGTGAAATCTTATGGGACTTAAATGCTAAGGTCATCAGTCCCTCAGCTTACACACTACTTAACTTAAATTATCCTAAGGACAAACACACACACCCATGCCCAAGGGAGGACTCGAACCTCCGCCAGGGACCTCAGATGTCAAGTCTCACAGTGCTCAGAGCCATTTGAACCCTTTTTTGGGGTTGATTTGGGGGAAGAGACCAAACAGTGAGGTCATCGGTCTCATCAGATTAGGGAAGGGTGGGGAAGGAAGTCAGCTATGTCCTATCAAAGGATCCATACCGGCATTTGCCTCAAGCGATTTAGGGAAATCACGGAAATCCTAAATCAGGATGGCCGGACGCAGGATTTAACCGTGGTCCCCGCGAATGCGAGTCCAGTGTGCTAATCCCTGCACAACATCGCTCGGTACGTCGTCAAATAAATGGAAAAATCGTTATCCACTGGCAGCGGCTAACGCCACTCCATACCTAAAGGAGTTTTCTGTGAACAGTACTTTGTTGAGCGGGTTAACCGAAAAGGATTTTCCCAGAATGACATTTTGTCGCTACAGCAGAATGTATACTATTGTGTATCATTTGTCAAGACTGTGACTGTTGACAGGGCCAAAACTGTAATCCACGCCTTTGCCTTCCACGCCAGCCGGTGTGGCGAGCGGTTCTAGGCGCTATAGTCTGGAACCGCGCTGTTGCTACTGTCGCAGGTTCGAATCCTGCCTCGGGGATGGATGTGTGTGTGTCCTTAGGTTAGTTAGCTTTAAGTAGTTCTAACTTCTAGGGGACTGATGACGTTAGAAGTTAAGTCCCATAGTGCTCAGAGCCATTTGAACCATTTTGCCTTCCACGGGCAATCCTCCTCCCGACCGACGTACGATCCGTGCAGTCACGTCTTATGACCCACCTCGCTGGACAAGCACTCCAAGGTTTAAGGGGAGCCTCATCGGGGAAGCTCGTTAAAGTACTGTTTGAAACCAATGACCGTTATTGTTGAGTTATACTGGTGGGTGGAGACAAAAACCAGCAAACACAAACCGTTTATGTGAAGATTTAACAAGAGAAAAAGGAGTAAAATACTCCTTTTACTGCAGTGTAGTAAAAAATATTTTGTTTACCGCCTGGAGGAGAGAAATGTATTCACAATTGTAATACAATTTGTCATTCGGCTGTGGCAAGTATGATCAATAACTGAAAACAACGTTAACACACCATTTTCTTTTGTGTCAGAAGGAAAAAGAAAAAAAAAATTGCATTGTTTTACATTTATTCCGTATAAGACTGTAAAGAATATGATAAAGATCCACGAATGACTGTACTTAATGTACAATGTAACCAATCACTCCTGTCTCGAATTTTGTTTGTAAAAACACTAGACACGTCTCAGGAATAAATTTCCATGGTCAAGTGCAACAGATATTTTAATTTTTTTGAACGTATTTTTTGTGTGTCCTGCTCCGTTGCTCACTGTTGCGTAGCCACGTATGCAAATTTCGCGCCAGCATCTCGCTGACATGGGGGACTGTTGGCCGCTATCTGCAAACACATAATACTTTACGCCTGTTATCAACGTGGAAACGCGGCGCTCCGGACTACACGAGATCCGACTGGAATCACGCAGCGGAGATGGAGGTCAGCTGCCCATGTCAACAATGCTCGGGTTCCTGGTTTGCATACATGGCAATACTACAGTGCAGAACGGGCTAAATTCGTGCTTAAGTTCACGGATTTGTGAGCTCTGTTGCACCTGATATGGGTATTTAGTACTGAAACTTGTCGACTGATGTTTTTCAGTAAAAGTGGAGCAGTCACTTTTAGCGAAATAAGCTAATATACACTTGAATTAAAATTATTTGATTCGAGTTGAGAAAGTTTAGCAGTACAATAAGACGTTATTATGAAAGACCTCTGAAACTTAACAGAAACTTTCCTCCTCAGGATGTCACACAATAGCAGTTGGTAATTAGTGGTTTCCATCAAGAGCTATTCCGAACAATTGCAGCTATAAAACCACCTGGTTCAGAATATAGTTCAAAATAATAGGTCTGACTCCTCAACTACTGAAAAAAATAGTTGGTTTGACTCCACAACTACAGAAAAAATATTGTATACCGTGTCTGACACAAAATCGAGTGACCGATGCTGCAGATAAAATATTCAGTTCTTGCTGCGGTCATCAGACCAAAGACTGGTTTGAAACAGTTCTCTACGATACTTTATGTTGTACACGACTTTTCATATATACGTAACTATTACACCCTATACCCATTTGAACTTGCTTATTCTAGTCTAGTATTTATCATTTTTTCCCTCCACACTTCCCTACATTACCAAATTAACTATTTCATGATGCCTGAGTTGAAAAGCTACTTTCCCCGCTCTCGATTCAGTACCCTACGTTAATTAAGATGTCTTTAGCATCCTTTTCTAGCACAACATTACAAAACATACGTATACTGATTAATAGAGACCGGATTACACGCATCATGAAAAACTTAAAATATGCAAGAAAAACTTATGAAGAGTGTCGAAATATGAAAGATCAAATAATAAAAAAAACGTGATAGTTACTGCGTGCATTATATCTCAAAGTCGACCCTGTGCATATCAGATACGAGGAAGAGAGCTGGCCACGCGAAAATCGGTACATTTAGATCACAGGTATCATTTTCTGAATACTTTCTGAGAGAGGTTAGAAAGTGGGCCTTTCTTCGACTATTTTCTAAAAATATGGAAAATGGTGACACATACGGTGTTTCAAGCATTGTTCCTTCTTTGTTATTTTTGCCGGTAACAAGCGGATGCGATGTGAGTGAATCGCAGCGAAACAATCGATATGTACAGGACCGACTTCGAGATATATCGCACGCGTAGGGCCACGCTCAGAAACTCCGTAATATTTTATTTAAAAAACTACATAAATCATAAATATTCATGAACAGCATTAACTCTGAATTAATGCTACTGGAGCAAAGCATCATTTACAATTTATTTTACATTTTTCTATTATTGTAAACTTAAACGACCAAGTACTGTTCCAAATGTTCGGTAATGATACTGTGTCTTCGATTACTCAAAACATTTTTATAAGCAGAAAAGGACCGTTCTACATCAACTGCGGTAAGTGGGCAGTATTTGAATTTGGGTGCTATGTTGGCACTTACTGTTCCTGGTAAAACTTCACCTGTGAATCCTCACAACTCATGCTCGTCGCATCGATGCACCGCTGCTGCCAGTTCACTCCAATGTTACCAGATAGAGATAGGTTTCCCTCGACATAGAATATGTAGCCATTTTCAAGGCTGGCAGGAATTTTCAATCAGACACTGGACATTTTAAATTTAATTTTGAGTATAGGGCGTACCTGAATTGTGGAGGCAATTTTTCTAAGAAAAAATCAGTACTATAATCCGTAAAATACCGTAATTGAGCTTGTACAAAGAGAAAGCAGTGAAAGATAGTTAGAAGAAATCTGGAAAGGGAGTTTAAGTTCACGAGGAATAAATAAAAACTTTTAAGATTTATAGGCGACATCGTAACTCTGTCAGAGAAGGCAAAGGGTGTAGAAGATTAGCTGAATGGAATTAATTGTATCTCGAAAAGAGGTTGTGAGATGAACGTAATTAAAACAAGAGTAACAGCGTGTATTCGAATGGTGTCGGATGATAATGAAGGAATCAGATCAGCACATTAGATGCTGAAAGCACTGTATTCGTACTGCTCTTAAGGCTGCAAAGTAACTGCGGACGGCTGAATATAAAACACACACTAGCGGTAACGAGAAATCTTTTCTTGTAAATGGGGTTGTGATAGCAACAAATCTATATTGAAGGTTAGACAGCCTTTTTTGAAAGTATTATTTGGAAGTGAAATATATATAGAAGTGAAACTTGGAAGTTAGTCAGCAGAGATCAGATTATATGCATTTTTATGTTGCATATGCATTCATCTATTTGGTCCTGTTCACAGGTTATTGCATATTTTAACTAAAAACTAGTGACGATGCATATTTTCACTCTGTGTTTACAACATTTTAAAAATTTAGTCGAGCGGTCGCTAGCTCTATCTAGTTTTGATGTCTCACAGATTGACCGTGTTCTAGAACTACATACAATCGCTAATGGAGAGGCCACTGCCTAGCGAAATCATTACAGAAGAGGAACAGACACAGGTAGACAAGAGGCAATGGTTCAAATGGCTCTTAGCACTATGGGACTCAACTTCTGAGGTCACTAGTCCCCTAGAACTTAGAACTACTTAAACCTAACTAGCCTACGGACATCACACACAGCCATGCCCGAGGCAGGATTCGAACCTGCGACCGTAGCGGTTTCGCGGTTCCAGACTGCAGCGCCTAGAACCACTCGGCCACTGCGGCCGGCTCAAGAGTCAATGCTCCTGCGCCCGCGCCCGCGGTTCATCCCCCCGCTGTCATACCTACTCGTCGGCAACAATTTAATTAAACTACACAATGGCGTCCGCGTCTCGTGGTCGTGCGGTAGCATTCTCGCTCCCCGTGCCCAGGTTCCCGGGTTCGATTCCCGGCGGGGTCAGGGATTTTCTCTGTCTCGTGATGGCTGGGTGTTGTGTGCTGTCCTTAGGTTAGTTAGGTTTAAGTAGTTCTAAGTTCTAGGGGACTGATGACCATAGATGTTAAGTCCTATAGTGCTCAGAGCCATTTGAAACTACACAAATTTTTAGTCTCAAGTCCGTTGTTTCAGTTTAGCCTTCTATTTAGTTGTACACAGTTGAACATGATTATGACGTGTAATGTGTAGCGTGCTGTGCGCCAAGCTGCCCGAAAAAAGAAAAGTTGTTTCGTGGATAGATCACCATCCTGTAATTATTACACATGACTGAATTGTTTTATATTGTCGAGTATGCGAGAAAAACGTTTCGTGCACAAAAAAAAAGTTTCAAATAGACCAGCATGTCAAGACAAATCTTCATATCGCAGTAATACATAAGAAAGGACCACGACAACAACTTCTGACAAGAGCAAGTTGCAGTAGCAGGCATTTGTCCAATGGTAACCATTACCTGAAGACGCAGTTAATAGAGAACTTGACAATCTAAAGCATTTCGCCCGTAATAATGGCTACAGTGTTGCGTTCGTTGATAAGATATACCAAGACAAAACAACGATGCCCCTTCAGAGTTCAGCCAATGCACCTTCTGTCGCGGAGCCATTTATGGGCAATTTTAGTTATGAACTAGCAAAACTTCTCCGCAGAGTGGGCTCTCGTATAGTATTTTCCGCGGCTACCAAACTCCAGTATACTGGGTGTTACAAAAAGGTACAGCCAAACTTTCAGGAAACATTCCTTACACACAGATAAAGAAAAGATGTTATCTGGACATGTGTCCGGAAACGCTTACTTTCCATGTTACAGCTCATTTTATTACTACTCTTCAAATCACATTAATCATGGAATGGAAACACACAGCAACAGAACGTACCAGCGTGACTTCAAACACTTTGTTACAGGAAATGTTCAAAATGTACTGCGTTAGCGAGGATACATGCATCCACCCTCCGCCGCATGGAATCCCTGATGCGCTGATGCAGCCCTGGAGAATGGCGTTTCCGGACACATGCCCACATAACATATTTTCTTTCTTGTGTGTGAGGAATGTTTCCTGAAAGTTTGGCCGTACCTTTTTGCAACACCCTGTATACATACATAATGAATCACCTAAAAAGTACAACCTTTTGGCATCCGGAGTGCTGGATTGTAATGCAGAATATGATGGACAAAAAGGCAGAACCTACAAAATTGGGTTGCAAGAACACCTTTTTAATAGATGGAGACAGGTGAAACAGAGCTCTGCATTTGCCCAACACCTTAAAGCCAGTGGCCACAGTCCTCCGAAAGTACAACATCTTAAGATTTTGCATTTTGAGCAAAAGGGTAAGAAGTTAAACATCTGGAAGAAATTGAAATATTTAGGCATATGGAAGACAAAGATTTGTCTCTCCTTAACGGCGAAATATTTGGCGCCAATTAGGCCTTTTTAGAAGTTACGAAATCGGTGTTATTAATGTAATCCCGGCGCTCTGGTAGTTGTGCCTAAATATGAGCCCGGCTCCTCTCTGGTCTTATATCGTCTTCTTAGCCAAGCCATTAGGGTTTTTTTTTTACTCAAATAGGATATTTGCGAGTTTGTCGCTTTAAAGGATGACGCATTTTACACATTTCAATTTAGCTATAAGAAAAAGGGGGGGGGGTATTCCCGCATAATGTCCGTCTTCCACGTTGGTGTGTATTTTTTAAGCCTAATGATTTTACTTGTATTTTATATAAAAAAAGGTTTCTTGCTAGACACTGTTATTCACTCCTGTGAACGGGAACACGTTATGCAGATCTTGGAGCCTCTCGCGTCCATCTAGAAAAGGTAATGATTTTACTATTACATATTTCTAGTTTTTACTGAGTTTAACAAAGGCGATGTTGGCCTGATATATTCGATGAAGTCCTTGGACTACACTGACTACAGGATTCTTAATAAATACCAAATTAAGGTATTGCTTATAGGTTATCCAAGTCTGCACAACGCGATCGCGATTCTTAAATAGTTGTATTTGTTCTCTGTTTTCTATCTAGATAACCTGAAGATGCCTAAATAAGGCGAAACGCGTCGTTGAAAAATAAAAAAAACTTAAACTGCAACCAAGACTGTTTTTAACCAATAAGTTAGTTGAACATGGGTCTATGTGAAGGATTCATTACAAGCAATATTGCTCATTACAAACTTACAAACCCTATCCTCAAACGCTTCCTGCGCATATATTGTTTAAATCAAACTATACCAGATGAATCATCAGTGCGTGAAAATTACATACCGACAATTTAAGTAAATTTTCTGGAAGATATACGCAGTGAACTCAAGGACAGCATTATAATGGCCATCAGTCGGCTACGGTGCAGGTGCTGCGTTTTTGGGTTCACAGACGTGCCGCTGCGAGCAGTGGTCTTCTGAGAAATATCTGACTCCAAATATCCACTGTATGTAGTTTCTATGGCCGCAATGGCTTGGAAACTGGTTCAGATGGACCTGAATTTACTGACAGTGGCAGTTCTGGACGGCTGGAAACCAACTGCTAAGGAGAAGACGCGACATTCGTCTCCACTCCCTGTAGGTTACTGTCGTCACAGTTTTACAGATAACAGTTACGACATTATCTAGTGTGCATGTTGTTAGCGTTTGGCAGATGGAGCGACACTAGCGCTCCAAGCGGTGAGCAAGCAGACAGTTTACATACGTCGTAAGAATGATGTTTGTTTTTAATTATTTTCTACGTACTTAAAAATGGTTCAAATGGCTCTGAGCACTATGGGATTTAACATCTATGGTCATCAGCCCCCTAGAACTTAGAACTAGTTAAACCTAACTAACCTAAGGACGTCACACGACACCCAGTCATCACGAGACTGAGAAAATCCCTGAACCCGCCGCTACGTACTTAATGAAATATTGGTTATATTTTTGCATTCCATGCGTTAGTAAATTTCCATGAGACGTCAGTTTGCTCAAATACATTTAATAACAGCCGGCTTTCAGTAACTCAGTGACATAAGCTACAACTTGTTCACGAGGAAATTCTTTCGAATGTGTGTATGTTTGTAGCTTATTCCGCTGAAAGCATAGGAATAGAAACACACATTTCATGCCTGAGAAGCACATATTTTTGTTGTTGTCATAGGCAGTTTCCTTGACATTTAAAAAAAATTTATGGTGTCTAATGATTCGCCGATTCTTACACTTCACTCGATTTCCTAATACACCAATATTTTTTAAATGTAGTTACATTTGCTTCAAAAGCGAAAGTCTTGCCGTTTGTTGCTCAGATTGAGCAAAAACTGTGACTTTGCTTGCTTTAGTCTTGGGAAACAGTTTTATTACTTTTGACGACTTGTTTTTAGAACTGTGCGATTTTTCCTGAAGCTAAAGTTGTGGTGGCTTATTTAGTTCGTTAAATAATATAGGTTTTACATTCCATATAGGTTTCCTACGTTTCACATTCACTAATTTGGCTCAAAGAGTAGGGAAAAAACTCTGCTTTGTTGCATAGATATACGTCTTTCTGTAAAAGGTGAGGTTTTTCAGTGTTTCCTAACAATGTATTGTTATCAAAAGAAAATAATATTATCCAGTAAATATCTGTACGTTACAAGTGAATCGTAAATAAACAGTCCTATAATGTGCCGTTTAGTATCTCCCAGGGTACTTAGGAAATCAAATAATGACAAATATGGTGTCATTTTTTAGTTATTGTCGATTTTAACTGCACCACATACACTGCCTATTGTAAAAACTATGTTACAAATCAATATAAACGTTAGTATTCGCACTCATCCGATATCGTATTGAGAAGTGTCGCTTGCTGGCCGCTTGGGGCGCTGCTATCGCTGTAGGTAACAAAAACGAAATGTCGTTTTACGACTGCTGGTAGTAAGCCATGTTACGTGGCTAAGAGAGCAAATCAATATAAACGTTAGTACTCGCATTCATCCTCTATTGTATTCGGAAGTGTCGCTTGCTGGCCGCGAAGGGCGCTGCTGTCGCTGAAGGCAGTAAAAACGAGACGGACTGTCGCGGTTGTTATGTTAGACTGTGCTATCGTTTTACGACCGCATGGCTGTTCGTACGCCACGCTACGTTGCTGCGAGTGGCACAGTACTACTTGTAGACCCGATGAACATTCCTCATCGATACACTAGCGTATCGCGCAACTTTACTCTCGCTGAGGTTGGGCACGCCAAATACAACAGCTCCTTTCTACCATTCCAACACGTCTCCGGGCGCTCAATTACGTGCTGTACATATTTCTTAATGAAAGTAGTTATAAACTAGAAACCAGTTGTATACAACTGAATTTCTTCCCCGTCAAAAACTATGCTGAAGCAGTTCGCCTCAAAACTTATCGATTCCTGACATATTTTCGCAGTTGTCAAAGTGGTGAGGAATATTTGTTGTGGTGTATTTCTACGCCGTTATCATAGACCCCGTTTCTCATATAGGTACGGTAGGACGAGTGATAATATTAAGATATTGTTATAGCAGACTGGTCGTTTTGAGGGAACCTGCACAAGTACCGCAGCCATCAAAGGAAAATGTTTTCACCGGAACTCAACAAGTGTTCTTTTCAGAACCGCTATTACTTGTTTATGTTACACTTAGATAGAAGATAGAGCTATAAGCCTCTTTCCTCATACAGTCTGAGAAGTGAGAGCGTGGTCGTAATTATTCCGAGACAGTGAATGTTCCTTCCCTACCCACATAAGGAACCTTTGACCTTCATGCAATGTCCATAGAGTATTAGTTTACTTTGCATTATTCACTGAAATACACAAACAGAAACATAAGTGCAGTCGACGCGTCGCGTTTATCAAAGATTTTCGATGCCGACTGCCAGACGTTGTATCACGGGAAAAATAAATACTGGATACAACAGCAGGACAATTATCCGAAGAACCGCAGTAGACTTCGCAGCTATTGGGAAAAGGAGAAAGGTGTGCGGGTAATGGATTGGCCCTCACGGTCATTTGACGCTAATCATGTTGAAAATATATGATCTTACTTCAAAAACAAGTTGCAAGGAATAAATATCCGCACTTTGTAACAGCTGTCAACTCAAATTTGATGAATTACGAGATCTCTTCCACGTGAATAATCGGAAAAACCCGGAGATGCCAAGCAATTATCATTACTGTGGGTGACTGGACGTGTAATAAACTGTAAGTGTATTTTTATTTTGTTCCCATACGATGTATGTTTATGTTCTACTTTGTTGTCAAATACATTATTCTTCTCATTAACCTGGCCACGGTCTTACTTAACACACTGTACTTGTTTATCACTTCTTTTCTGAATTGTACTAACCTATTATGAAGTAGACAAAACGAATACTGGTTCAATGATACATGAAACTGTTTTACTGTAACATGAGACTATCCTTTTTCCCCCTCTGCACAATAAAAATGTTCCAGTTCTTAAAGTACTTACTTATGAGTTTAAATAAACACCATTTTTGCCAGTACCTATGTACGAGGAAAAACTAATAAACAGGCCCAGGGTGGCACTGAATAGCACCCATATTTCAAGACACTGACACCGAGTTCTTAACTCATAATATTTAAATTTACAAACTACCACGGAAGTTCCGAGCCTACATTTCTAAGCCGTGTAATATCACATTTCAGTTTTTCTGTTATGTGAAACGGGCCTTCTAAATATGTCTATACCCATTAATTACTGTTCGGTACACTTCATGCATGCAATATCAAATGTTTTATAAGAAATATCTTAGAAAGTTGCGTAATAGGTCAACCATCCACAAGGTAAGTACAGTATTACCGAATCCTCAGAGTTGTGGAAAATACCGCGGTCGATTCAGCCTTTTATATAGGAGCTCTGAGAGCGCGCGCGCACACACACACACACACACACACACACACACATGTACACATACATTCTACATCACTGCTGTGACACACCTCAACGCTCGACTTGACCGATTAGTGCCAGTTAAAAATAATATACAGATTCTCCAAAGCGTCCCGTCTGCTTTTCTGAAGAAGTGATTAATTTTTTGTTCGGTGCACTTTGGAACTTAACAACCTGCACTCTTTTCGGTAGTAAATAACTAATCAGTAATATAACTCCAGGATTGATGTACTTTGTAGAAATCATTAACCCGGCCACAGAGGGATGTCCCAATATCACTGATATGAATAAGTACCAATAAACATGACATCAGAATCGATAAGACATATGCGATTTCATAGTATCATAAGAAGTATGAGAGTAACAGCAACGGAAGTATAGAATGGTTTAGGGGAAAAAATAACGCTTCAGAACTACTTTAATGAAAATAAAAAAAAATATGTAGTGCGCATGCGGTACTCGAAAAATGAAAATGCAGTATTGAAAATTACATACCACATACGGTATATCATGAACATACCAGATTTCAGCAGCATATATTAGTAATATTTTGTATGCACTGCTGCGGAAAAGTCGTTCGAATACTGATATTATAATCCTGTTGATTCATGGAGACATAGAACAATTCTCATATATTGCCGTAGACTCAAAATAAGTCTGTTCTTTCGGACATACATTCGTTTAAACTGGAACGTTCCCACAGGGACACTACATCGCTGTGACGCAGCAGTGACTCTCCGTCGCCACATGTGACGGTCAGGCCACTGTGCTCACAGCAGTCACCGCCGGACGTACATTAGTTTGGAGTGGAGTGTTCGCACTGGGACACAGAACACAGACACAGCAATGCAGATTTGCTAACAGACAGGCAGTCATTTCTGATACAGTGACGCGAAACATGCATTGTACATTATACTGGACACATTGTAGCCATCAGTTTAGATTTGATTAACACGGAAGATTTTATACAAAATCTACAGCAACAAAGTGGTGAAAACGAATGCGGGGCAAGAAATTGTAACGAAGTTTGTGCCTGATTTCAGTGAGAAGAGCACGGATTGAAAAAAATTCCATATTTTTCGGATCATAAAAGACTAGCGAAATTTAGTTGCTACTCCTATATGAGGCTAGGAGGGTAGTAACCTTCAAGTACATTTGCATCCCTCGCCCCTTTTCTTTTGCGTTTACCAGTATCAAGCGTACCGTTACGCAGTCTTAATGCGATAAGTAGGGACAAAAACGGATGAGCGTGGAAACCATGAACTCACCTCTACAGGACGAATGAAGAGAAAATCTAAAACAATACTTATATATAAGCATTTTCATAACAAAATTTAGGGAGCGTTCCGCATTATGGTCTAAAAAGAGAGTTAAAATATTATTCTTAATTACAGTTATTTACGCATATGTGGTTACTACAATAATGAATTTTATTTATTTATTATATTATATTATTGAGGTTCAAGTTCCTGACACTATTACTTTAATTATAAGTTCCAATCAGTTCAGTGAATACAATAATGTAACTTCTTACAGTTAACATAGTAATAATTGAACAATGCACATCACAAATACAATGCCACATGAACAATGAGGCCTAACCACATTAACGTTCACGTAACATTTCTAGCAGTTACATTTTTTGCAACTGACAGGACACTTCAACTTCCAAACTAATAAAGTCATCTCTGAAAAATCAAATGGCTCTACGCACTATGGGACTTAACATCTGATGTCATCAGCCCCCTAGACTTAGAACTACTTAAACCTAACTAACCTAAGGACATCACACACATCCATGGCCGAGGCAGGATTCGAACCTGCGATCGTAGCAGCACCCCGGTTCTGGAGTGAAGCGGCTAGAGCCGCTCGGTCACAGCGGCCGGCGTCATCTCTGATACTGTTTGCAATATTTCCTCCACGGACTAAGCAAGGTGAGATGTTTTGCAATCTCTGAATAGTTAACGTATCCTCAAACGACATAAAGAGTATAAAACAATCCTTTCTCCAGCCGATCATGTAGCAGTGGATGTACGTGTAATAAACGTTTTGTCTTCATTCTGCTCCTTCTCCTCCTGCTTAGAAGTACTAACAAAAGTCCATTTTACTAATCAGATGGGAATACCGGCGGTGTCGGACACCGGCGATCCAGGAGTATTCACTACAATTACCAGTAACAGTCACTGGACCTTCACCAGTGCCCCAGTGTGAAACGGTCGTAACAGTTTGGTTTGGCGGGCATTCACAGAACACTGGGGCAAGACACCGAGGAAACCTGATATCGCCGACCGCGGTGGTCTACAGTCTGCCGCCGGCAGTGCTGCGAGGCGGTCACGCGCCAAAGCGCTGCGGGCGAGGCGCGCACGGTGTGTTTGTGTTTACTTCGGCCGCTGTAAGTGCCGTTTTCCCTTCTAGACCACCATGGCGCACAACTATCGGAAGAAGACATTACGTTTCAACTTTTGTTCCGACTTTGCCCGACCCAAGGCCCTGGAGGTAGAACGATTTATTCGCGATGAAGTTAAGATACCACCGACGGATCTAATTGGTATCCACTTGTCGATAGTTAGCAGTATCGTCTATGTTAAACTGATCAACGATGCGGCGTGCGACAAGGTGCTTCAAGATGCAAAACGTGGACTGCGCTTCTGCCATTCCGACGGCAACGTCGGACCCGTTACCGTCGATCTCGCAGGTCTCGGCACACGAACGATAAGGATCTTCGAACTGCCGTTCGAACTACCTGCAGACGTCGTCATCGAGGCGCTCCGACCCTATAGCAACGTTCTGGAACATGTTGCCGAACGATGGGTACAATTTCAGACCTATCCCGTTTTAAACGGTGTTAGACAGGTCCGCATCGAGTTGCAGAAACACGTGCCTTCTTATCTACGTATCGGAGGCTGCCGTGCCATTATAATGTACGACGGCCAACCTCGAACCTGTTCCGGTTGCGGGAAAGAAGGTCACCTACGGTCTGAATGCATTCAACGACGTGTCGCGCAGCTCCCGTTGTCGGAAGCGTCCATCACACCCACGATGACCGCCTTACCGGTCACTTACGCAGCGGCTCTGGCCACGTCTACAGTTTCGTCCAGTCCGTCGCCCGGTTCTTCCGATCGGCACGTCCCACCGTCCCAGTCACCTATGGACGGTGCGGACGACCCTCCTGACAACCTTGCCGCCGAACAGGCTCCCCCACCGGACGCTGAGGAAAACAGTACTTCTTCACAACACCTGTTTGACAATTTCATTGTACCCACCGACGCATTCGAACCAGGTCGACGCTCTTCCCTGCCGTCGTCCGACACTGAGGAACACGTGCGCAAACAACGCTCGCCACGTAGGCGCAAACGCCGTCGCCGTTCACCCACGGGCTCTCACAGCGTCGCCACCCGCGACGACGAAGACGACACCCAACCAGCCGACATTTCCATACAGAGGTCGGGGGCAACTTTCACGATGATCAAGACATTTCGCAGGACGGTACCACTATGGAGGTCGCCACGCACAATGTAACGATCGGTGCGCCGGTTGAGACGCCTGTCTCCCCGCCGACAACTCCAGATCTCTCTCACCACGACGCCATTCCCATGGACATTGGACGGACCCATGGCACAGGAGCATGGGCCGACGAGATTGAGGAAGATACGCCCCCTCCTCCGGACGAGTTGCCTCCGCCGGACAAGGCAGCCTGTTAACATCAAAAGCAAGGCACTGCAGCTGATGGGACGGCACTCCCTGTCGGTGCCCTCCTCTTACTTTCCTTGGTGATGGTAGATGCGCGTCCACCACCGGTGAAACAAACGTACCGGTTTGCCACACTGAACATCAACATGATCGGCACTGCACCCAAGCTGCAACTCCTATGTGACATGCTTCGGGCCTCTGACGTCGACGTCGCCCTTCTTCAGGAAGTACGCGTTGCCACACTACCACCAGTCTACGGCTACGACTCATACACGTCCACATGTGATCAATCAGGACGTGGAGTGGCTTTCTACATACGCGAAGGAATCCCACTCAAGGACACGACAATCCTTCCGTGTGGAAGAGGCATGGCTGTTACCATCTTCGACACGCGCGTCATCAACATCTACGCTCCGTCTGGCTCCGCGAACCGTCGGCAGCGGTCCACTTTCTTCGGACATGACGTGGCGCCCCTGTTTTCTGGACGCTATGATCGCCTTATCATGGGAGGCGATTTCAACTGTGTCCTCCATCCGCAGGACCAAATGCCTGGTTATTCGCCGTGCCCGGCGCTTCTCACCTTAATCGAAGGTTTTCATCTAGTGGACGTTTGGGAGAAAATTCATGGCAATACCCCCGGTTTCACCCATTATACAGCACATTCTGCCCACCTTGGCAATGACGTCGCCCAAGCTGAACGATGGCCCCTTGCATTTTCGGACCACTGCGCCGTCATTTGCTCCCTGGCTCTGCCACCTCAGTCAGTGTGGCGCAGCAGAGGTTACTGGAAGCTTAATACCTCCCTCCTTAATGATCCACACTGCCGACAATGTATTGCCACTACGTGGGCGTCTTGCGAAAGACGCCTTCCGCAGTACACATCCACGTTCCATTGGTGGCTCAAATGTGCCAAACCTGCGATCAGAAAGGCCTTCATACGATGTGGCAAGGAAGCAGCAGCATGGCATCGAGACACCACAAATTTTTACTACGCGCTCCCTCCATCACCTGACACCCATAGGGAACGACAACGTACTAAAGCTCGTCTCCTCTCTCTTCAACGTGCACGACTGCATGGTGTCGTGGTGCGTTCCCGACGACAAGACCTCCTCCACGACGAAACCCCATCCACAATCCATGCCGCATCCGACCATAGTCGTCGACGTCGACTTTTCGTCTCCAACATCACGACCTCCGATGGTGTTCACCACACAACACAGGCGGCGGTGGTTTCTGCCTTTGCTGAACATTATCGCCAATTTTATGATGATGAACAGATGGCGACGCCCATACCTGATGATCTCCGTCCTTCCCCTGACCGAACCCTCACCGTAGCGGAGTCAACGTCAATGATGTCTACAATCACCGCAGAAGAGGTAGTAGATGCGATCAACAGAGGGGACAAGAACAAATCACCAGGACCAGATGGTCTCCCAGTGGAGTTTTACCGGGCTTTCACCACGTTAATGCTTCCTCGCTGGAAATGATTCAGGAACTCTTTACTCCATCCTTCCCAATTCCAGCTGAATTCGTCACTGCCATTCTTCTACCTGTGCCTAAACCGAAGGGAGGGACTCATGTCTCTGCATATCGCCCCCTTACACTACTGAATGCAGACTATAAAATCTACGCACGCCTCTTAGCAGCGCGCATGCGCACCGTCTTACCTACGGTCCTTTCACCTGAGCAGACTGCACGTGGTTGTGGGGCCACCTCACAAACAGCCCTAGGAGAATCCGTGACCTCATTGCACTGGCGTCGGTTTGTTGCCTTCGTGCAGCACTAGTATCCGTCGATTTCACGAGTGCCTTTGATCGAGTTCGACGCCCAATCCTCCTCATGGTGGCGACACGTATAGGGTTCCCATTACTTTTTGTCGATGCCATTCGCCGGTTACTACTTCCCGCGGTCTCGATGGTGCAAGTCAATGGGAGGCTTGTAGGACCGATTCCTATACGCCGCTCTGTACGTCAAGGATGCCCTATGTCTACTTTACTATATGCCATTGCACTTGAGCCCCTCATCACTGGACTTACCTCTAGACTGCACGGCCTCACTTTGCGTGACTACACTTTTCACTGTAGGGCTTATGCGGACGATCTCCTCTTTCTCACCTGCTCCTCCACGGAACTCAATGACGCCATCCAATGGATCCACCAGTGTGGACGTCTTTCTGGTAGCATTCTTAATGTCCGTAAATCGACTTTGATGCACATTGGGCACGGCCTCCCGGCTATGGTGCCGAACCCACTCCCAGTCAGTACCACCCTTCGTTACTTGGGTATCGAATTTACGAGCTCCACACACCGCACAGTGGCCCTGGCATACCGGCGGCTTTTGCAGTCGATTCGGCACCATGTCCGCGGTCAAGTGCACCGTAACTTAAACCAACTCCAACGTGTGTCCTATGTCAACATGTATGTAGCCCCTAAACTGGTACACGTCGCCCAGATCCTCCCAATGCCGTTACTCCTTGGCCGCCGCATCCAATCAGCCTTTGGATATTTCGTGTCAGCAGGGGCACTTTTCAAAGTCCACTACAACACTCTAACATTGCCTCCTGCAAAAGGTGGCCTCGGACTCGTCAACGTGCAGGCACGATCTTCTGCACTCTTTGTCCACACTCTGTTGCGATACTGGCAGGGGACGGTTCCGTCCTTAACACGCAGTCTCTTAGATATCCTCCGACCAGCTTCTCTCGATCCACCGATCAATGTGGCACCTATTTCTCCATTATTGTACCACGTCGCCAATTGTTTCATAGAACTCTGCCACGTTCGGGCCTATCTTCCAGTCACCCGTCCTCCCCGTACAAAAGATTATTATCGTTTGTTTATGCTGTCCAACCCTTGCGACCCCATGGTGCTACGGCATCCTGACATTAAATGGCGCACGGTTTGGGGGTGTGTGCATGCACCCTTTTTACCGTCGTCTGTGCCTGCACTCTGGTATGTTTTAGTTTATGGAAAATTCCCGACTTTATCGCATAGGACTGGCCACCTCCCCACTCTGCCCTGACTGTCAGCTCGAAGACACCGACGAGCACCGTCTTACGTGCCCCCTGAAACAAAACGTATGGCTCCTCATCCAACGAATCGTGGGCTTTTACCTTCGTGCCCCGCCAACGACGATAACCCCGGATTTCCTGTTGTTGCCCCAGACATTTCACTACCCTCTTGCTAAGCACTATAGCCTCATCTGGTTTCGAGGACTGGCTGTAGAATTCCTCTTTCAAAATGGTCCGCATACAGTCCTTGACTTCTGGTACAAAGCTGTGACCTCGCATAGCACCCTCACCCGAAAACCATCTTACCGACACACTTTTGCCGGTTATCTCCGCAGCGTCTTCCTTGACCCCCCTCAAAGCTGGAGTGTACCATGCATACCTGTCACATGATGCAACACCCTTATCCAATTTCCCATGCATCGACAAAAAAAAAAAGAGCAAGAAGACAGAATATGTTATATTTTGTTGTATTTAATGTTTTTCTTTTTAATGTATTTTTTTTTGCTTAACTAACAGTCATTTTTATATGTTTAAATGGAATGGTACCTTGAAGAACTCTTGTATAGTGAATATATATGTACTTTTAGTTTCTTCAATACAAATTATTACAAAAACAAAGAAACAAAACAAAACAAAAAAAATGTGGTTCTAGGCGATCAGTCCGGAACCGAGGGACTGCTACGGTCGCAGGTTCGAATCCTGCCTCCGGCATGGATGTGTGTGAAGTCCTTAGGTTAGTTAGGTTTAAGTAGTTCTAAGTTCTAGGGGACTGATGACCACAGAAGTTAAGCCCCATAGTGCTCAGAGCCATTTGAACCATTTTTTAAAACCTGATATCAACCCGCACAGTGGCAATGATCAGTAGTTCATTACTTCCTGGGCAGCTGTCATAAAAGTTCGCTTTCACGGAAGTGCAGTGTCAGCAACTGTACTCTGTGTTTTGTTACAAATAAGTGACAATCTGCTTTCAGTAAGCGACGATCTAAGGCTTCCTAAGCATGGTTGGTGCATCCACATTTCTCACTATGACACTTGAGGTATATTCAAGTATAATTATTTTATAATATCTTTCGTAGTTAGTTGTAGATCACTGATATACAAAAACAACTGGTCAGTATTCACCAACTTCTAGTCTGGAACCAAACTCTGTGTATGTTAGTGCTCAGAATGAGATTTTCACTCTGCAGCGCTGATATGAAACTTCCTGGCAGATTAAAACTGTGTGCCGGACCGACACCCGAACTCGGGACTTTTGACTTTCGTGAGCAAGTGCTCTACCATCTGAGCTACCCAAGAACGACTCACGTCCCGTCCTCACAGGTACTGGCGGAAGTAAAGCTGTGAGGACAGGGCGTGAGTCGTTCTTGGGTAGCTCAGATGGTAGAGCACATGCCAGGGAAAGGAAAAGGTCCCGAGCTCGAGTCTCGGTGCGGCACACAGTTTTAATCTACCATGAAGTTTTATGTTAGTACTCATTTACACCCTTACAGCGTTCTAAAAAACATTAGTAACAAGAATACTACCCGGTAGTTTTCTACATCATTTCTTCTCCCTTTCTATAAGTTGGTTTTACTGAAACATATCCTTCTGCACATAGACACATGGATCAAATGACTATAGGACCAACGAACTATTCATTATGTCCAGAAGCCTACATAATATTGCATCATTACCTTTTGAGTATTTAGTAACTATTCTATTCCACCTTGCTTGTCTCCTGTAATTACATTGATACATATTTATGTTGGATTGGAACACTAAGCTCTAGATACTTATCTGCAACAATATAATTTTGACTCGATTCTTCAACTTTTGCCACTTAATTGTTATTAAAGATTTTGCACAGTTCTGATGTATAACTCCCATAGGAGTAAAGTATGCAATGTGTTGAGCACACCACTTGTGCCCTGATCTTGATTAACTGATCGCGTAGTTTTAGTCTCCGTTTTCGTGATTTAATGTATTATTTTAATTTGTCTGGTGAAATATCTTCAGCAGTTTGCAGTATTGTCAATTGAAAAGCGCTGCGATGAGCCGTGAATGTCCTTTATATTGTGATACAGCTCTTGTTTCATCCTTCATAATATTCAAACGTTATTAGTTACTCAAGCTCTTTGCTTGTTAGTATTTAATTTTTGATTGAAATTTTAATAGAAAAATAAGGGAGAAGGAAGTACTGAACATTTGGATAAATGTGTTTTATGTGTCATTCAACTCTTCTGTGTTGCACACGTTTCACGAAAAGAGCCCTCTGAGGTTGGCTTTAAAGGCTGCGTGACAAATGGAAGCAAATATTTGAATCTTCTGATTACTATCAAAAAAAAAAAAAAAAAAAAAATATGGGCAGAACACCAAGAAAATGTTACTGAAAGATGTTACAGCTTATTCTTATAACATCTTGTTTCCAACGTAATAAAAACAATTAACATATCATTATTTAATCTTATCCCATATATTTTTGTCCTTGAGAATATTAGGAATAACAATAACAATAGCTCTCTAACATACGTAACGGATGGTATGATAATCAGGAGTGAACAGTAAATGTAATTGCTGAGTCGCGCTAATCAGCTAAGGCGAAACGTGTAGCCATGGCAAATATCAAATACTGTTGATATTGGTCCTGAAATCTCCAGAAGAAAATTTCCAGTGGACGTATAGAATGTATTTTACGTTTACGTGTACGTATTTTTCGCAAAGGTCAGAGGGAAATCGCAAAATAAATTACAATGCATACGGAAGTACTTCGGACCTTTGTTTTGCATGCAGCATTCGTGAACAGGACATGGAATACCTCTCGCCATGCAACGGGCGCTGACTTGGCGAGCGAGGATGCAAATGAAATCGTAATAACATTTGACAGCGCAAGACATCACGTGCCTGCCTGTGCGTGTGCGAAATCAGCGGCATGGAATGTTGTCACAGCACAAAAATAACTCTGAAATATATGATTCTGTGGTGGAGTATGCCGCAGGGCTTTTAATAATCAAGGTATTCCGCTTTCACGTTACGTTCCGTCGTGACGAATCTTTCCACATTAAAAAAAAAAGAGACTAGATTTGTAATATTCAGCTCGAATGTCGAAGCGTGATGCAAATATTGAACGCAGCTACATCGTAAGCTCGGTGAAAGACGGAACTGTCCCATCAGAATTACCTCCGTTGCTATACATTATTCATCTATGTTACGTACTCTGTAGCCCAACACAATGTCTACGAACACCGATAAAACATGCGAAGTGAACTGCTTGTATATACAGAAAGATCTATACCTTTAGGGATAGATTACACACATTGTGTCCCTGTTCTGTACGGACTGTCTCCATAAAAAATGGAAGTCATGCATTATGTTCACAAAATCACTGGATTTTTTCATACTAGTCTCACCCTGAACCAACACATGAAGGCCCAAAGATACCGACTGGCCGCCGTGTCATCCTCAGCCCACAGGCGTCACTGGATGCGGATATGGAGGGGCATGTGGTCAGCACACCCCTCTCTCAGCCGTATGTCAGTTTCCGAGACCGGAGCCGCTACTTCTCAATCAAGTAGCTCCTCAGTCAGCCTCACAAGGACTGAGTGCATTCCGTTTGCCGACAGCGCTCGGCAGACCGGTTGATCACCTATCCAAGTGCTAGTCCAGCCCGACGGCGCCTAACTTCGGTGCTCTGACGGGAGGCGGTGTTACCACTGCGGCAAGGCCGTTGGCGAATCAACACGTAGCTGAAAACATTTTAAAAATTTTCTTGGATGTCCTACAATGAATCTTAACAACGTCCTTTCATTTGCCAACTTCGATTTGGGGAACAACCAGAAGTAGGCTGGGGCCAAGTACGGAGAAAACGGCAGATGATTCACGACTGTGATTCGTTTGCTGGCCAAACACTCGAGCACAATCTTTACTTTGCGGGCTGCGCCGTTGTCGGTATTCGTGTCGCATTCGATGAATTCACTGGCTGATGTGCCTAACTTCAAACAAAACTTGATGTTACCTCATCACTTTATCGCCATTTTCCGACGAGCGTCTGACACTTTCGTAACCAGGACGCCTGCTGCAGCGATGCTAGCGCTTTGACGTTCTACGCAGCTGTTACTGAAACTTCAAGGATCGTAACACCACAAGATAGCACTGCTGTTTCGAAATTCACACAAGCTGTCCAACGGAACTGGAACACATTGTGTATAAACGGTAGAAGACCTTAAAGGAAGTGTGAAGATGGTACCTGTTCTTTCAGACATGTCCGAAAGAACAGATACAGTCTTCATGTAGATAAGGCTTACCGGCCAATGATCTTCTTCAGTGCGGATGCACTCACATTTGCTCAAACTCTTACGGGAATCGGTAGTTTGACTGCCGCGAGTAATGAGTGTAGTGGGGAGCGGTACAACAAATACACTGGTAAGCTGGAGATGTGGGTCTCACGGAGAGCGTACCGGAGATGAGTCCCTGCAGTCGCACTATCCTCTGTGTCCTCGATGGCTCAGTCGGATACAGCGTCTGCCTTGTAAGTAGGAGATCACGGGTTCGATTCCCGGTTGATATCTACCAAGGCCTGTAAGCAGCTAAAGGAAGTATTCTGAAGTAAGGAACCAACGGTCATAAGTGGATGTGTCAGGTGGTACGACGTCTTGAGTGAGGAGCACGTGTTTCTAAAATTCTTTTGTTTCCTAACGAACAGTTATCTACAATGATAAAAATTCGTACACCACGATATTCCCAGTTTATTTACGGAGATGCTCTATCAATCCGTGGGCCAGAACTGTACAAGATTAACTCTGTCGGCGGTAAGCCCGTAGATTCTACGGGCCCCGCTCCCTTCCAGAAACGCCGAGCCCATGTGTTCTACAGCCTAACATATTTGTTGATTAAAAGACGCTGCGCTTTGTTTTTGCATCCCTGACAATCAATGTACGATGTTCCTACCATTATTTATTAGTTACACTGATAGATTGCGTGTATGTGCATCTTGTTTTCGTTTGTTCAAAATTGTTCAAATGGCTCTGAGCACTATGGGACTTAACTCTGAGGTCATCAGTCCTCTAGAACTTAGAATTACTTAAACCTAACTAACCTAAGGTCATCACACACATCCATGGCCAAGGCAGGAATCGAACCTGCGACCGTAGCGGTCGCGCGGTTCCACACTGTAGCGCCTAGAACTGCTCGGCCAAACTGGCCGGCTTTTCGTTTCTTATGAGTCATTGTTATTGACAGCGGATAGAGCGCGTTATTGGTCTTCTGTGTAAGAGAAATGGTGCACCGTGGTTTATCTGATGAAGAAACTGTCGATTTGCCGAATTTTGCAGACATTGTCGATGCTCTAGATAGTGAAGATGATTTGTACGACACAGTGTCTTTCAAGATGACTAGAGTACAATGCGTTCAGACACGGAACTGTAAAATGGTGGCGGAAACTGTTTTTCATTTGTTCTTACTGGTAGTATCGAAAGCATTTTGGTCACACGGTTCACTTCAGACCAAGAAAATGACAATAATCTGATTTCACTGTCAATCTTGTCGACGGTTCCAAAAACCCAAAACGGACCTGTAGGCTGACGAACACAGAGACATTTCCTGCAATATTAACCACCCACAAGCAAAGAATATGTCTCCCATGTATGTTGTGTTTGTTCTTCAAAATCAAAGAAAGAAAGTGAGAAAGCATATCGCAAGGAGATATATTATCAGTGGGAACCGTGATATGTGGCTTTGTATGTGCAAGGCTGTTTTAAAATATTTCATACGAAAACGCAGTATAAATCCGCGTGAAAAGTGCTATTGTATTTAAAAAAACGATATGCATCATTTTAATTATGTATTTATGGACTCATTTTCTCTCATTATATGAATGTATGATTTTTTTTTAATTTTACGAAAATGATGTCATGTGCAATAATCTAAGGAACACTACAGACGGTTTAATTAATGTTTGTCTATTGAAGAACTGATAATAGAGACGATATTTTAAAAACAGTTTAGAATCATTGTTGTTGTTGTTGTTGTTGTTGTTGTGGTCTTCAGTCCTGAGACTGGTTTGACGCAGCTCTCCATGCTACTCTATCCTGTGCAAGCTTCTTCATCTCCCAGTACCTACAGCAACCTACATCCTTCTGAATCTGTTTAATGTATTGATCTCTTGGTCTCCATCTACGAATTTTACCCTCTACGCTTCCCTCCAATACTAAATTGGTGATACCTTGATGCCTCCGAACATGTCCTACCAACCGATACCTTCTTCTAGTCAAGTTGTGCCAAAAACTTCTCCCCAATCCCATTCTGTTGTGTTATGTCCGCACTATAACACAACAAATTTTCCGTGATAACCAAATTTATTTAACCTTCTGTCACTCAAAACGAAACTTATGTTCTACTACACAACACTTCGCTGGCTGTAGCGCCAAGCAGAAATCAGAGTCATTAAAGTGCGCGTCATTGATGACGGCGGCCGAGTTTAGGTTCGTTCTGCGCATCTGACGTCACAAAACACAGTCAGACAATGAACAGAGAACGACGTTGCCAGAGCTTGACTGCAGTGCAGACCACGGATGAGTGTCTTCAGTTTTAGAAACATACAGTCATAAAGAAAGTAATTGAACAAAAGCAGTGTCTTGATAGCAGACTTTCTCTTATAGAAAGTTTGGAAAAACATTCTTTATACCAATTGCTTCATATTCTATTAATCAATTAAACCAAACAAGCAATAGGCCACCTAATTCAGGCGATAGCAAGGAAAGATGTTTGTATCATTCTCACTAACCGCTTTTTCGCAATAAAGAACAGCGGTAATTATTTATTTCCTGTTGTACTTCGACGAAACGTGAGTAATTCATAGTCATACCAATAGTGTTTGTCGGTATTTTGCGTGGTATGTTAAAGTCCTCCGAGGGATAGATTGTATCTCGAGCTGTGTTAGCGTAATGGTTAAAGTGTATGGCAGCGACGTGAAAGGTTCTGAGTTCAAGCCTTCTTCGGTGCTTAATATTTTCTTCATTTAAGAACAATATCTAAGTGTCTCACTTCATGAATTTTAATCGTTTGAATGTAATTTTTTGAAATTTCTAATGTCAACTATACGCTATGGACTTTATCTCTGCAAACTCTTCAAAAGTTCGTGCAATGGTTTACTACATCTAATGCTGCACAATAACAGCGTTGAACTTCGAAACAAAATTAAGTCACTTATGGGGAGAAGCTACCAGTCAAGAAGATGTGTAAAATTCAAATTTTTGGGCCAAATAGTATTTGTGAAACCGAATGATAAAGTGTGTCAAAGCAGTCGAAACACCATGTGTCTGCACAGGCGAACAGTGCAATGATGACAAAATCGCGCACATCGCGGAATGCGGGGAGCACGTCTCTGTAGCAGCGAAAGGCTTAATGCGGCCGTGGTGGCTTTACTTCATAAACTGCGCGCTCCCCCCCCCCCCCCCCCCCCCCCAAACGTAAGTTTGCGAAATATACTGTGGCGCTGCTTCTCTTGGCGTGTACAACTGGCAACGCAGGAATCTCCCGCGTCTGGGCGGGCATGTACGAACCACCAAGGTAAAAGAATTGAACTATAGCAGAGCATACAAGTCCAAACCACTGCCAACCAGTCGATACCGACGCGTCGCAAGTTTCCAGCCAGGGAGGCCACAGTACGGTTCGGTCGTCGTGAATCCAGCAGCCGGGTAGTAACACAGTCATCGGCGAAGATTGAACTGGTTAAACGGGCTCATTCGCTCGCTCAAATCCGCAGGTCCGGCCAATCAGAGTGTCGGTAGATGGCGCCCTTATACGGTTGCTCATCTGGTGGCAAGGGCAGCGCCGCCAGGGTAATCCGTATCGATAGCAGTGTGTACGCTGCCGCTAACCCCGCGACGATGCGTTCACTGGCGCCAGTTGTTGACATCGTGTGCGGCGCCAGCGGTACTCGCTGTGTGCCGCGCGTGTTGTAGCACGCCGCGCAGGGTTGACGGCTGCTGTGCGGCCGCCGATACAACATATTCAATACCTCCTCATTAGTTATGTGATCTACCCATCTAATCTTCACCATTCTGTAGCACCACATTTCGAAAGCTTCTGTTCTCTTCTTGTCCAAACTACACTCCTGGAAATTGAAATAAGAACACCGTGAATTCATTGTCCCAGGAAGGGGAAACTTTATTGACACATTCCTGGGGTCAGATACATCACATGATCACACTGACAGAATCACAGGCACATAGACACAGGCAGCAGAGCATGCACAATGTCGGCACTAGTACAGTGTATCCACCTTTCGCAGCAATGCAGGCTGCTATTCTCCCATGGAGACGATCGTAGAGATGCTGGTTGTAGTCCTGTGGAACGGCTTGCCATGCCATTTCCACCTGGCGCCTCAGTTGGACCAGCGTTCGTGCTGGACGTGCAGACCGCGTGAGACGACGCTTCATCCAGTCCCAAACATGCTCAATGGGGGACAGATCCGGAGATCTTGCTGGCCAGGATAGTTGACTTACACCTTCTAGAGAACGTTGGGTGGCACGGGATACATGCGGACGTGCATTGTCCTGTTGGAACAGCAAGTTCCCTTGCCGGTCTAGGAATGGTAGAACGATGGGTTCGATGACGGTTTGGATGTACCGTGCACTATTCAGTGTCCCCTCGACGATCACCAGAGGTGTACGGCCAGTGTAGGAGATCGCTCCCCACACCATGATGCCGGGTGTTGGCCCTGTGTGCCTCGGTCGTATGCAGTCCTGATTGTGGCGCTCACCTGCACGGCGCCAAAAACGCATACGACCATCATTGGCACCAAGGCAGAAGCGACTCTCATCGCTGAAGACGACACGTCTCCATTCGCCCCTCCATTCACGCCTGTCGCGACACCACTGGAGGCGGGCTGCACGATGTTGGGGCGTGAACGGAAAACGGCCTAACGGTGTGCGGGACTGTAGCCCAGCTTCATGGAGACGTTTGCGAATGGTCCTCGCCGATACCCCAGGAGCAACAGTGTCCCTAATTTGCTGGGAAGTGGCGGTGCGGTCCCCTACGGCACTGCGTAAGATCCTACGGTCTTGGCGTGCATCCGTGCGTCGCTGCGGTCCGGACCCAGGTCGGCGGGCACGTGCACCTTCCGCCGACCACTAGCAACAACATCGATGTACTGTGGAGACCTCACGCCCCACGTGTTGAGCAATTCGGCGGTACGTCCACCCGGCCTCCCGCATGTCCACTATACGCCCTCGCTCAAAGTCCGTCAACTGCACATACGGTTCACGTCCACGCTGTCGCGGCATGCTACCAGTGTTAAAGACTGCGATGGAGCTCCTTATGCCATGGCAAACTGGCTGACACTGACGGCGGCGGTGCACAAATGCTGCGCAGCTAGCGCCATTCGACGGCCAACACCGCGGTTCCTGGTGTGTCCGCAGTGCCATGCGTGTGATCATTGCTTGTACAGCCCTCTCGCAGTGTCCGGAGCAAGTATGGTGGGTCTGACATACTGGTGTCAATGTGTTCTTTTTTCCGTTTCCAGGAGTGTAGTTATCGTCCATGTTTCACTTCCATACATGGCTACGCTCCATACAAATACTTTCAAAAACGTCTTCTTGACACATCTGTACTCGATGTAAACAGATTTCTTTTCTTCAGAAACGCTTTCCTTGCCATTGCCAGTATGCATTTTATATCCCCTCTACTTCGACCATCATCAGTTGTTTAACTGAAGCATAATCACATGCTATTTGTTTTTAAAGTCGTTCCCGACTCCACAAAATTTAATTTTATCTCCCGTGATGCAATTATCCAACGTTGTGAATCACTGCTCTGGTTCATGCGTAGGCTGAAATGTCTCGTAACTACCAGCGTCGTACTCGGACAGTCACCGGTTCTTCCGTCTACGTGACTCAGCGACGTTCAGCGAGCATCGACGCGCCTCTCAGACTTAGCTAGTCTGTCAGGCACAGCAGTACATGGAATCAGCGCTATTCTATTCTGACCCTTCCGCCCTCTAAAGCATCTTTTGTGGTAACGTGATGCGGAAGGCACCTCGCGGGCATTGGCTGCCCGCAGTCCGTGACGCCGCTGATCGTCGTGATACCGGAGCATGGAAGGCACTGGGGGGGTGGGGAGGGGCAGGGGGTGCTATTTACAAGTCTGAGTGAGCGCTCGCGGTGGGCGGCACAGGGCACGCCTGCACGCGATCCCCACTCGAAATATCCCGCGCGCCCTGTCCGCGTCCACCGTATCGATGCCCTGTCAAAGGTTTCCAGGTCACTTCGCCCTCACTGCCTGCCGCATCTGCTCCTCTGCTCCTGCTAACCCTTCACCACCAGTAAGGTCGCCTGGATCAAGTACTGTTCAAGGATGCCCGTACCCAGAGGCAAAGGCGGGCCACGGCGCCCACCTAGCTCTCAGCTAAAGGAAAGAAAATATAGCGCAGCCAGACGTTTTCCTTTCAAGATAATGCTTTGACAGGTTCGGATTTACAACTCTTTTACGTCTACACACATATGGCCATTCTTCTTCCAAAAGTATTAAAAATACTTCATCTACATTTATACTCCGCAAGCCACCCAACGGTATGTGGCGGAGGGCACTTTACGTGCCACTGCATTACCTCCCTTTCCTGTTCCAGTCGCGTATGATTCGCGGGAAGAACAACTGCCGGAAAGCCTTCGTGCTCGCTCGAATCCACCTAATTTTACATTCGTGATCTCCTCGGGAGGTATAAGCAATATATTCGATACCTCATCCAAAAACACACCCTCTCGAAACCTGACGAGCAAGCTACACCTCGATGCGGAGCGCCTCTCTTGCAGAGTCTGCCACTTGAGTTATCCAAACATCTCCGTAACGCTATCACGCTTACCAAATAACCCTGTGACGAAACGCGACGCTCTACTTTGGATCTGGTACGGATCCCACAGTGATGAGCAATACTTAAGTATAGGTCGAAGGAGTGTTTTGTAAGCCACCACGTTTGTTGATGGCCTACATTTTGTAAGGACTCTCCCAATGAATCTCAACCTGGCACACGCCTTACCAACAATTAATTTTATATGATCATTCCACTTCAAATCGTTGCGCACGCATACTCCCAGATAGTTTGCAGAACTAACTGCTACCATTGTTTGTTCCGCTATCATATAATCATACAATAAAGGATCCATACCTCCAGGTCTGAGCAAGCAGTAAAGGAAACAAAAGAAAAATTTGGAGTAGGTATTAAAATTCATGGAGACGAAGTAAAAACTTTGAGGTTCGCCGATGACATTGTAATTCTGTCAGAGACGGCAAAGGACTTGGAAGAGCAGTTGAACGGAATGGACAGTGTCTTGAAAGGAGGATATAAGATGAACATCAACAAAAGCAAAACGAGGATAATGGAATGTAGTCAAATTAAATCGGGTGATGCTGAGGGAATTAGATTAGGAAATGAGACACTTCAAGTAGTAAAGGAGTTTTGCTATTTAGGAAGTAAAATAACTGATGATGGTCGAAGTAGAGAGGATATAAAATGTAGACTGGCAATGGTAAGGAAAGCGTTTCTGAAGAAGAGAAATTTGTTAACATCGAATATAGATTTATGTATCAGGAAGCCGTTTCTGAAAGTATTTGTTTGGAGTGTAGCCAAGTATGGAAGTGAAACATGGACGATAACTAGTTTGGACAAGAAGAGAATAGAAGCTTTCGAAATGTGGTGCTACAGAAGAATACTGAAGATAAGGTGGATAGATCACGTAACTAATGAGGAGGTATTGAATAGGATTGGGGAGAAGTTTGTGGCACAACTTGACTAGAAGAAGGGATCGGTTGGTAGGACATGTTTTGAGGCATCAAGGGATCACAAATTTAACGTTGGAGGGTAGCGTGGAGGGTAAAAATCGTAGAGGGAGACCGAGAGATGAGTACACTAAGCAGATTCAGAAGGATGTAGGTTGCAGTAGGTACTGGGAGATGAAGCAGCATAAAACTAATACCACATATCAATGCTGTTTCTTGACTTCTGAAAAGCATATGACACAGTACCAAGCCTACAGTTTTTATTTTTTATTATAGTATAAGCCACTCTTTCCGTAGGACCAAATTCAGAAACAAACCCTATAGTCACCGTCCGCGGTGACCAAGCGGTTCCAGGCGCTTCAGCCCAGAACCGCACTGCTGCTACCGTCGCAGGTTCGAATCCTGCTTCGGATATGGATGTGTGTTATGTCCTTAGGTTAGTTAGGTTTAAGTAGTTCTAAGTCTAGAGGACTGATGATTTCAGATGTTAAGTGTTGTGTTGGTAGAAGAGCCAACACCGTGTTACTAGTGGAGGCCGAAATGCACGCGTTTTAGCTCACGAAGACAGGCTTGAGGAGGGAAGAACTATAGCGACGTGAGGTCTGTAACATGACAAGGAATTAGAACTCAGAAAGCGGACGTAATTAGTTTGATACTTAACTTTAATCCATTTATGATGAACGTCGCTCTTGACGGTACATGATTCACAATATTATCTGTTCAGAATACATTCATAGTAACTGAATATGGCGTCTTGCTAGGTCGTAGCAAATGACGTATCTGAAGGCTATGCTAAACTGTCGTCTCTGCAAATGAGAGCGTATGTAGACAGTGAACCATTACTAGCAAAGTCGGCTGTACAACTGGGGCGAGTGCTAGGGAGTCTCTCTAGACTAGACCTGCCTTGTGGCGGCGCTCGGTCTGAAATCACTGATAGTGGCGACGCGCGGATCCGATGTATACTAACGGACCGCAGCCGATTTAAAGGCTACCACCTAGCAAGTGTGGTGTCTGGCGGCGACACCACATTAAGTCACACAGTGCTCAGAGACATTTGAAACTCTATAGTCATGGAGCCAGTCATCACATGGAATTAACATAAAAGACGTTAATAATAGGTAAAATGAAATTTACACGAATCGTATGTATACAACAAGTTGCTGAGTGCATATACGACGGTTGGAACGTAAATAGTGGCAGCTATTTACTCACAACCGATACAAAAGAGTTACATGTTTGCACTTGTTACTGTCCTTCTTAGTAGGCACCAGAGTTGTGTAGAATCCGTTGCCAGGGACGTGGAAGGCGTAGTATACCGTTAGCAGAGCCTGTTCTGTTGATGGTGCGAATGGTCTACTGCCTGTCGAATCTCTGGAACAGTTCTGAAGCGAATGCCACGAATTGGTTCCTTCATCTTCGGAATCAAATCAAAGTCACAAGGACTGAAGTCCGGGGAATGTGGTGGATGGTACAGTGCTTTCCCAGTCCCATCGACCGAACAAAGCAGCCACAGCTTGCGCTGTATGCGCCCGCACATTGTCGTGGGTTGTGCAGAAAGTGTCGCCGCTTCCTTCGCAAAGCTAGTCTCAGGTGATGCTCCGAAAGCGAACAGTAATACTGTGCACTGACGGTCTGCCGTGGAGGAACGTAATACGTTAGGATAACACCAACACAGTCGTACACGAGAATCACCATAACTTTCACCATACTGGGGCTCTGATGCACTTTCGACTTTCGCGGTGACCCATAATCACACCATTCGTTGGATTGGTGTTTCAGTTTTTGCTCGTACGATGTGGCTCATGTCTCATACAGTGTTACGACACGGCGTAAGAAAGCATCTCCTTCGCGCTCATAGCGTTCGAAGTGCGTCTGAGCAGCGTCGTGACGCATAAATTTCTGCGTTTCCGTCAAGTCATGCGTAACCCATCGTGATGCAATTTTTCGCATGCCCACGCGTTCCTTCAGGATGCGAAGCACAGACGTATGCGCTAAACCGGTTTCGTGGGCGAGCTCACGAATCGTATGGCGTCGACCACTGTCCACTTACACGGCAACAGCATGGACTTCTCCTTCAGAGACGCTAGGACGCCCTGCCCGATGCATGTCTGCCACAGTTTACCGACCTTCGTTGAAGGCTTTTACCCAACGTGCCACTGTTCTGTACTGAAATGCCGATTCCCCGCACGCCTCTTGAAGACCTTGATGACACTGTGGTGCTGTACGACCTATGACACATTCAATCTCGATCCAATTCCGATGTTCTTGTTTCGAAAACATCGTGTCACCGTTACGTTAGACCGCTCGCTCGCAAGTGACTGTTTTTCCCTCGATTGTTCGCACGCCGGTGACGTGGGACGGGCGAGTCCATTTGCTCCGAGGTAAGGTAGGTAATGTCAGCAACGTGTGCTATCAGCGACAATAGTAGATTCCGTTGCATAGTGTCTCCACAGCAGTGTGGCCACTATTTAGGTTCCAACCTACATATTAACATAATTAATAGTTTAACACAGGGATTTGTTTACATTTTTCCGAGCAACTCCTCGACAGAATAGGAGAGAGCCATGAGTAAATTTTTCAGTTTGGATTTGAAAGTGCGACGTTTACTGATAGGATTTTTAAATTCTTGTGTGTGGGGGGGGGGGGGGGGGGGGGGGGGGGAACTTCTGAACGCGAAAGCAGACCAAAAGACTCCAGTGAAAGGCTACTTGTAAAGTTTCAAGGTACAGCTTTAAGTGATGAATCTAGGAATGTACTACAACACTTGACTTATCTCTGCCATGTGGTTCACGATGACAGGATTAGCCTATCTACAGCATGCTCACACCCAAATCTCCAGTCCCGCGGGGTAGCCGTGTGATCTCGGGCGCCTTGCACGGTTCGCGCGGCTCCCTCGTCGGAGGTTCGAGTCCTTCCTTGGGCTTGGGTGTGTGTGTGTGTGTGTTGTCCTTAGTGTAAGTTAGTTTATGTTCGATGTAGTGTGTTAGGCTAGGGACCGATGACCTCAGCAGTTTAGTCCCATAGCACTTACCACAAATTTCCAATTTCCAAACCTCCAGATGTCAGACACTCGGATCGGTATCAAGCGTTGTGTGTCGATAGAGTATCAAAAACTCCGATTTAGTTCGTGCTATGTGCTGTCGTCCAGGAGAACGGGCTTAAACAATAATTAAAAGCAGCACCAGAACTACGGAGCACAGAAAAACGTATCTGTGAATATCTGTTCCTTATAGCGTCAGTGGGGAAGTTGGTAGACCGTTAGATCACCGTACCAAGGGTCCTGGGTTCAAACCCCAATGATGATAACTTTTTCTTATTATATTACTCCTGAAAGTGTTTAATGGGAGAACATGTTTATGATATATAAAAGTGCTTTTTGGAGTTTACAGCAATGTTCTCTTGGCAGTCTGCTTCCGTTACGTTTCTTTGAAAGAAGTTAACCTATAGAGTACATATGTAGTTTTACAAAATATACAGTCAGAGCAGAAAAAATAAAGAAACTATTGCATCAGACGTGCGGAAGAGTGATGCAATTTTTTCTTTATTCCACCGTTTCCACTGTTTATGTTTATTCTGTAAAATTACAAATGCACTACGTGATTCATCACGAGTGGAGTCTGTTTTGTTGCACACGTCCGGCAGAACACCACACCTATGTATACAAATATACTCTATAGGTTTGCCACTTTGAACTAACGAAGCGAAAGCAGACTGCCAAAAGAACATTGCTACATACTCCGAAAATCCCTTTTACATATCAGGAAAATGTTCTCCCATATTACAATTTCATGCGTGAATAGTAAAAGAAAAAAAAAAAAAAAAAAAGGTCATGCCTTGATCGCAGGACCTCAGGTACGAAGAACGTACGCTGTATCAACTCTTCCACGCAATATCCACAAATAGCTGCTCACAGATATGGTTTTCCTGTGCTCCGTAGTTCTGCTGTTACTTTTACTTACAGTTCAGGTATTTTCTACTGGACAACAGCACATAGCAGGAACTAAATCGGTGTTTTGTTTGATACGATATCGACTACAACATCCGGTACTGAACTAAGTGTTTTACAACTGGAGCTATGGGTGCCAGAGACTTTTAAGCAATCATCCTTCCCAATCCCCATATGTGAATGGAACGGCAAAAGAGCCCCTCGAACCGGTACAGCGGCAAGTTTCTTTTCCCGTTCCCTTTCCCATGAAAATCGCACTGGTCTGCAGAGTAATAGGTAGACGAGATGTCAGATAAGTCGTCGGAGATTTTTCACAGGCATAAAACTTAACTCAGAATGGAGTAACAGAACATGTGGGGTCCTACAAGGATTGGTAGGGACCGTCTACTGTCCTGAACTAAGAAAGAGAGACCGTAATTCGACAACCGTATTAGGAAGCTGCTACGAAAGTAATTAGAGCTTCACTGAAAATTTAAACTTAGCCAAAGCCTCACAAACAAGCAATAACTAAACAGGATTAAAACCGACAAATATACATGTAATGAAAATGAAGTAAGATGAAATGGGTCGCGATAAAATTTCATCCATTTTGCAGTGCGCAGTTTGAAATAGCACACAGCTTCACGAAGAAAGATTTCTGTTACTTGCCTTTCATGTTAAGTGTTGCGCTTAAAGGATTTCGCAATGCATTACCGTCTGCTCTTTGAGCAAACGCAATTGTGAATCACTTTCCAGTAGCTCAGAGACTCGGAAATTACCAATTTCCGTTCGTTAAACGTCTTCTTCCGGAGAAATGCCTACAAGCTAATGTAGTCATTTCCTACAGCTGACATCCACAGCCGACCTAACATCTCTACAAAGCTAGGCTCTAAATGCGCCTAGACTACCAAGTGAGAAATGCCATGAGCGGCGAGACAACTGCATCAACAGTGGAGTCAGATGTTCAGTTGTTCACCAAGCTTCAAGATCCGCTTCTGAAGCAGCTCCGTGAGCCACTGACAGTACCGGAAGATACAACGGACGTGGTACGTCGCACACACATAACCCGTAAATTCTGAAACACTTTATTTACAGAAGAATAAAATGACGGGTAGAAATCTACCTCAGGGAAGATCAGTTTGGGTTTCGGAGAAATGTAGGAATGCGCGAAGCAATACTGGTCCTATGATTTAAATGGGATCAAAGGTTGAACATAGGTAAACCTAAGTTCATAGTATATTCATATTCAGAGGAAGCTTTTGACAATGCTGACTGGTATATACTTTCTGAACTTCTGAAGGTAGCAAATTATCTATAGCTTGTACAGAAACCAGACTGCAATTGCAAGAGTCCAAGGACATAAAAGGGAAGCAGTACGTGAGAAAGGAGTGAGACAGGGTTGTAGCCAAGCCCTTATATTTTTCAGTTTTTAGACTGAAGAATGAATAAGAGAGACCAAGAATAAGTTAGGAAAGGAAATTAAAGCCCAGACAGAAGAAATAAGAAACTTTTTTGTTTGCCGATGACATTGTAATTCTGTCAGAGACGGCAAAGGTCTTGGAAGAACAGATGAAGGGAAGGATGGTGTTTCAAAAAGAGGGTATCAAACAAATGGTCCAAATGGATCTAAGCACTATGGGACTTAACATCTGAGGTCAGCAGTCCCCTAGGACATAGAACTACTTAAAACTAACTAACCTAAGGACATCACACTCATCCATGCCCGAGGCAGTATTCGAACCTGCGACTGTAGCAGCAGCGCGGTTCCGGACTGAAACGCCTAGAATCGCTCGATCACAGCTGCCGGCTGGTATCAAACGAACATCATCAAAATTGAAAGAAGGTCACTCGAATGTAATTCAATAAAATCAAGCTATGCTCAGGAAATTAGACTAGGAAATAAGAAACTAAAAGTAGTAGATGATTTGTGCTGTTTGGGCACAAGTAACCGACGAGGGTCGAAGTATAGAGGATACAAACATACAGAATGGCAACAGCAAGATTAGCGTTTCTGAAAAATATAGCATTGGTAACACCCAATATAACTTTAAGGTTCAGGAAGTGAAACAAGTAAAGAAAAATTTCCCAACAAGAAGAACAAACCATATTTTAAAATGTGATATTACAGCAGAATGCTGTAGATGAGATGGGTTGAAAGGAAATCAGTAAAGAAGGTGTCGAATCGAACGGGGATGAGAAGTTACTTACTGGTATAACTTGATGAAAATAAAGGTTCAGTTGATGTGATACATCCTGGGGCAACAAGAAACTTAGAAATATAGGAAGGGTGGTGAATATAGTAGAAAGAGACCAAGGCTAGATCACGATAAGGAAACTGAAATGAATGTAGCTTGTAGTAGTTATTGGGAAATGAAGAGGCTTGCACATGCTAGAGTAGCACGGAGAGCTCGCATCAAACCAATCTTCGGTCTGAAGAGCATAACAACGATATAATTGCAAATTTATTCGATAGAGAGGAGAAAACTCTTTATGCATTAGAACTTATCCGTGCACCGATTTTACAGTCAACTAATTTTGTTCTCTGGTTTAATTTTTTTGGAGGCAAGAAACTTTTTTCTTGAAATAAGTGGTGAGAAAGAATGATTATGATTCAACGACTAGGTCATTTACCTTCTAATAAAGTCACCAGACGAAGAAAAGCAGATGCAAAATGATTTAGACAAAATATCTGTGTGGTGGAAAAGTCGCAATATGCCCTAAATAATAAAAAGTGTGAACTCATCCGAATGAGTATTAAAAGGAATCCGTTAAATTTCCGTCAGACGACAAATCACCCACATCTAAAGGCTGTCAGTTCCACTAAATACCATGAGACAGCAATTACGAACAACTTAGATCGTAACGATAGATAATGTTATGGTAAAGGCGAATCGAAGACTGTATTTTATTGGCAGAACAGAAGATGCTACAAATCCTCTAAACAGACTAACAGAGAACGAAAAACATAATCTAGGTAGAGTACTGCTGTGCGATATAGGATCCTTACCATATAGGATTGACGGAGGACATTGGAAAGGTTAAAAAAGAGCAGCTCGTTCTGTATTATCGCGAAATAGATGGGATAGTGTTAGGGCTATGATACGCCAGATCTTGTGGTAGTTATTAAAAGAAAGGCGTTTTTCATTGCAGTGAGATAGCTTCACAAAACTCCTATCTCCTTTCTCCTCCGAATGCGTTCACGCCCACCTACTTAGGGAGAAATGATCGTAATAAAATGAGAGAAATCCGAGCTCGCAAGGAAAGATTTAAGTGTTCGTTTTTCCTGTCCGCTTTTGGGCAATGTAAACGTAGAAACGTAGAAAATGGTTCGGTGAACCCTCTGTCAGGCATTCAAGTGTGAATTTCAGAGAATTCACGTAGATGCAGATGCAGAGACAGAGCTCAGGCTTGGATTGGACAGGGAAGAGCAATGGCGGCCGCTGACTTTTCAAAGAAACAATACTGGTGTCAGCATGAATTAATGTAGGCCAAGCATGGGGAACGCAAATCTGGATGGGCGGATGGGGAATTGATCCCTGCTTCCACCGAATGCGAGTTCCGTGCCTGTATCGCAGCCACACCTCGTATGGCAGTCTCTCTAGTAGACTTCACCCTGAGTAAAGCACAGGGCGAGAACACAATATCAAACTTCGTAACTGAAGTCATAATCCATGCTTGTGCTGTCTCAGTCGATATGAAGGTAGCCAGTTCGAATCTTAGCACTGGAAGGTAGGTCCGTTCCCAGCGTTTGGACTGTCAGGGTACGGGGGCGGGAGATGGGAAGTAACACGTGCGTTATCTAATTACGAAACCGAGCGGTGGTGTTGTGGTTACAACCCACATCTCCCTGTAGAATCTCATGAATTGAGACTCGATGGTGCTCATTTCGATGGATTTATTTTATTCTGTAGTCTCTCTTTCCGAGCAAGGTAGCGCAGTGGTTATCACAATGAACTCGCACTTAGGAAGACTTCGGTTCAAACCCTTGTCCGGCCATTCCGATTTATTTTTTCTGTGATTTCCTGAATCGCTTGAGGCAAATGCCGGGATGGGTTCTTCGAAAGGATACGGTAGCTTTCATTCTCCATCCTTCCGTAACTCGAGTTTGTGCTCTGTCTCTTATGACCTCGTCGTTCATGGAACGTTGAAACTTATATCCCCTCCAGCCCCTCTCTCTCCGTACAGCCATGGTATTCGCACATATTGTGTACAGATTTAATTGATTCGTTACAGATGAGTTTTACTATGTTTGATATGACCTGACAAACTACAATCGTCCATCCATAACTGGTTTCTCTGATTGCTCTGACTGAAGGCACATCCAAATACAAGGCACGAAATACTAATTCAATTTATTACATCACTGAATTAAAAGACTTACTTAACTTGATATGATCCTTGCCACAAGGGTACTCGATAATTAACAATAGTCACTGACTATTTAAGAATCACTCGATGCATACAATTACATTTCTCGTCTTGAAGTACAACGTTTAACATTTACAAAAGTACATTTCCGTCTGAGACTTAAATAATTAGTTAATTCCATTCGATGATGTTGCCTGCTTCAGCTCGGTTCTGTATTGACCTCCGTGTGAGAGCGCTGCGTGGCTGAGACATGGGGCATTGTCTTCTTCAGTTTCTTCTATTTGTCGTTGCGGACTGAAGGGAGACATTGCTAATGTCTGTGGTATCGATGTGCGTTCCACCTTTGGTGATGCACCGTGATCTCTGGGCGATACCACGTTGTTTAGTATCCTTGCCAGCGACGTCTTGATGGGATCAGATAATCTGGCATGGATATCGCAGCGCAATAATGCAGAACGCTGCCACGGAGGGTGTACGCGAAGTGTGGAATGGGCGAAACCGTTGACCCAGATGTCTGTCCAAGCAAGGTGGCGCATTGGTTAACACACTGGACTCACGTTCGGGAGGATGACGGTTCAGATCCTCCGCCGGCCATCCTGATTAAGGTTTTCCGTGAATTCCCTAATTCACTTCAAGCATATGCCGGGACGGTTCCTTTGAAATGGCACGGCCGACTTCCTTCCCCATCCTTCCCTAATCCGATGGGACCGATGACGTCGCTGTTTAGTCATTTCAACCAACCAACCAACCAGCAACAAGTCTCGCCGGTCCGTTGTTACATTGACATCAGCATACTAGGACCTGGCTCTCGCATGGTTCCATGCTCTGATTTCCACTTGTCGTTCGCGTTCGTCGCGTTGTGTTTTTCTCTGTACTCGTCTGCAGGCGGTGCACTGACTTCGTGCTCCCATGTAGATTGACTCTAACGATAAGTTTTGCTCCCTCTTCTCGGGTTAGCTCCCTGAGTTCCCACTCGAGCCATCGTCGCCTGAGTTATATTTATGCTGATATTGACGGTTCTCGGCGTTGTAACGCCCTGTGCGCATATAAAATTATGGCGTGTATTTATACACGACTTGTTACTCGTGGCGGTCTATGGCGAAAATGCATTTGAAGAATTCATAGAATATCTGTGAACCTGTATTGCTAACTCAGTAGTCATAAAGCTTTGCAACAAAAGTTGTCTTCAAAGTGCATGTTATAGCGCTTCGGTGGCAACACCTGCTATTTCGAAACATATAGATGCTCGAAGATGTATCTGTTTAGCAAGAGTAATAGAAGGCAGATTTCAGACTACGTAACAGATCAAAACGAAAATTTCTGTTCCGACGCTGACAATGCTGAGTGTTTATGGAAAAAGTTCAAGGCAATAGTAAAATGCGTTTTAGACAGGTACGTGCCGAGTAAAACTGTGAGGGACGGGAAAATCCCATCGTGGTTCAACAACAAAGTTAAGAAATGACTGCGAAAGCAAAGAGAGCTTCACTCCAAGTTTAAACGCAGCCAAAACCTCTCAGACAAACATAACCTAAACGATGTCAAAGTTAGCGTAAGGAGGGCTATGCGTGAAGCGTTCAGTGAATTCGAAAGTAAAATTCTATGTACCAACTTGACAGAAAATCCTAGGAAGTTCTGGTCTTCAGTAAGTGGCTTTAAACAGCATATCCAGACACTCCGGGATGATGATGGCATTGAAACAGAGGATGACACGCGTAAAGCTGAAATACTAAACACCTTTTTCCAAAGCTGTTTCACAGAGGAAGACCGTACTGCAGTTCCTTCTATAAATCCTCGCACAAACGAAGAAATGGCTGACATCGAAATAAGTGTCCAAGGAATAGAAAAGCAACTGGAATCACTCAACAGAGGGAAGTCCACTGGACCTGACGGGATACCATTTCGATTCTGCACAGAGTACGCGAAAGAATTTGCCCCCCTTCTAACAGCCGTGTACCGCAAGTCTCTAGAGGAACGGAAGGTTCCAAATGATTGGGAAAGAGCACAGGTAGTCCCAGTCTTCAAGAAGGGTCGTCGAGCAGCTTGCGCAAAACTATAGAGCTATATCTCTGACGTCGATCTGTTGTAGAATTTTAGAACATATTTTTTGCTCGCGTATCATGTAGTTTTTGGAAACCCAGAATCTACTCTGTGGGAGTTAGCATGGATTCCGGAAACAGCGGTCGTGTGAGACCCAACTCCCTTTATTTGTTCATGAGGCCCAGAAAATATTAGATACATGCTACCAGGTAGATGCTATTTTCCTTGACTTCCGGAAGGCGTTCGATACAGTTCCGCACTGTCGCCTGATAAACAAAATTACAGCCTACGCAATATCAGAGCAGCTGTGTGGCTGGATGGAAGAGTATTTAGCAAACAGAACACAGCATGTTGTTATCAATGGAGAGACGTCTACAGACGTTAAAGTAACCTCTGGCGCGCCACAGGGGAGTGTTATGGGACCATTGCTTTTCACAATATATATAAATGACCTAGAAGATAGTGTAGGAAGTTCCATGCTGCTTTTCGTGGATGATGCTGTAGTATACAGAGAAGTTGCAGCATTAGAAAACTGTAGCGAAATGCATGAAGATCTGCAGCAGATAGGCACTTCGTGCAGGGATGTGGCAACTGATCCTTAACATAGACAAATGTAATGTATTGCGAATACATAGAAAGAAGGATCCTTTATTGTATGATTATATTATAGCGGAACAAACACTGGTAGTAGTTACTTCTGTAAAATATCTGGGAGTATGCGTACGGATCGATTTGAAGTGGAATGATCATATAAAATTAATTGTTGGTAAGGCGGATACCAGGTTGAAATTCATTGGGAGAGTCCTTAGAAAATGTAGTCCATCAACGAAGGAGCTGACTTACAAAACACTCGTTCGACCTATACTTGAGTATTGCACATCAGTATGGGATCCGTACCAGATCGGGTTGACGGAGGAGATAGAGAAGATCCAAAGAAGAGCGGCACGTTTCGTCACAGGGTTATTTGGTAAGCGTGATAGCGTTACGGAGATGTTTAGCAAACTCAAGTGGCAGACTTTGCAAGAGAGGCGCTCCGCATCGCGGTGTAGCTTGCTCGCCAGGTTTCGAGAGGGTGCGTTTTTGGATGAGGTATCGAATATATTGCTTCCCCCCTACTTATACCTCCCGAGGAGATCACGAATGTAAAATTAGAGAGATTCGAGCGCGCACGGAGGCTTTCCGGCAGTCGTTCTTCCAACGAACCATACGCGACTGGAACAGAAAACGGAGGTAATGACAGTGGCACGTAAAGTGCCCTCCGCCACACACCGTTGGGTGGCTTGCGGAGTATAAATGTAGATGTAGATGTAGAAGATCATGGCATCTCCAGTGAAGCAGCAGTGATTCCCGTCCCAACACCTCGTAATGTTTGCCTACGATGTTAGCACCTATGTACTTAGAAAATTAGTTTGTTACATTGGACAAAAGAAGACATGTAGTTTATCGTAGTCCACTAACAGAGTTATCCGACAACACGCTTGGTTGCGCGTTTGCGGAGCAGCGTTTCTTTTCTCGGAATCATATATAGGCCCTTCTTCATCACCTTTTTGAGTTACTATCACGTTCACGGACATACCCGATAATTCTATAAAAAAATCTTGACATGAAGTGCACTGAAGAACACATAGAAAGAATCTAAGTGTTTACATTGTAAGTTGTACTGCTTATCAAATAGAGCTCATAATATTTAATAGCGGATGGTACAGGCATGCACAATGTTCTCTCATTTAACTTGTGTAAATACTACAACAGACCATACTCGCTTATTATATGTGACAAGGTATTTTACAAATGTCGAATTCCTGTCTGGAATGCGATACTTCCGGGATAATTATACACGTGGTAAGGCTCTGCGTTAGTAGTCGCTGGAAACGAGATGGAAGTAAAACATCAAAGTGTATTCTACATGTGCGCAAAGGGACTGAGTTTCAGAGACCTTGAGAGTCAACGCAGGAGTGAGTTGTTTCGAGAAAGTTGCCTTACTCTTGAAAAAGAGGAGCCAGCCGCTGTGGCCGAGCGGTTACAGGCGCTTCAGTCTGGAACCGCGCTGCTTCTACGAACGCAGGTTCGAATCCTGCCTCGGGCATGGATGTGTGTGATGTCCTTAGGTTAGGCTTAAGTAGTTCTAAGTTCTAGGGGACTGATGACCTCAGATGTTGTCCCACATTGCTTAGAGCCATTTGAACCATTTTATTAAGAGGAACAACAGATGCGGAGAACAGGAATCACGTCGTCATGGATGAACTGACAACTTATCGCTGTCCTTCGAAGAATAATAGAAGCAGTTCCGATGTGTAACCGATTAGTCTCTGCACTACAATCCATGCTAAAGATCTTGAATACCACGTGCGAACACACTAAGTGTTTTTCTTCAACCTCTAGACTCTCTCTTTGTTAGGGCATATCCTGCACCTACCAGTTACAATGCTTCACTATATCTCCTTCAATAACTCTTTTACTGACATCCTCGGTTTTTAAACCAACTTTGTGCGTGTAAGACTTGAAACTGTCGATCCACCGCTTTGTTGCTTTTCCATGTGATCGTATGACCAGCTGTATGAAATCGGGCAGTAGTTTTTCGAACGAGTCGTCCTGTCGTCTCACATAGAGGAGAAGAGCTAACTTTACTTTTTTCACGACCAGAGCGACAGAAATCTTCATCTAACATTCTTATACCTTATTTGGGCACGTCTATTTAGTTTGAGAGCCCATCGTCCATCGTCATCTTTATAGTATGGAAAGTATGCGCAAGTTTTCTCGTCACTTGACGGCATTGTGCGCCATAAGTTGTTTCTGGGCCTAACATGATCTTTAAATTTTGTTTTATTCTCACCATTTGGTAATTAAGGGCCTTCTGGTGTGTTCTGGTAGTGTCGTCTAGATTTACGTCTGCGTTTATTACGACTTAACCCTTGTTTCATTCTGTGTCTTATATAGGGGGTGTCTCGCATTAAAGAATATTAAGTCATGTTGGTTTAAAGTTAACTTTAAATGTACTGTGAACTATTTGAATTTGCATTCAGTTTCAGATGATTCCCATTGCTTGGGCTTTTAAATAATTAAAAAGGTCTTAATTGGCTGCCATTAGAGTAAAACGTCGTAAAATAATTGTGTGTAGTGTGTAAAATCCCTACTGATCCAGCCCTTTCTTGTTTTCCCACTTGGCTGAGTTAAGAGACCGTCATTATCACATTTCACAGTGTTTGATAGAGAAACCGAAGAAGTCTATGGAAACTACACACGGAATGTGTTTGCTGCAGTCTTCATTTTATGATTAGTACACAACCAAAGATCAACCTTACCAGTTCGTTGCATGTAATCAGATAGCCTTAAACAACAAACGTAATCCGATGTCCCACCTCACGAAGTCACAATGGCAGCATTCTCTCATCTTCAAAAGGAAACAGCTGCGCTCTCTAAATTCTCATCCTATACCTCATGAAACTAGTGATTGTAGATGCTGTTCTCACTGCGTATTCTGCAGTACATTTCCACCGGTGCACTTCTGTGTGTCCATCCACGCTTTAGTTAAATACTGAGAGCAACCAGGATACATTAAACAGAACACCAGCTCCCAGATTACACAGCCGTTTAATGAGTGTAAACATTACACGACGATACGGATTCGAAGGTGTAAAGCAACGAAAAAGGTCAGTGTATGTTTGCAGCTGAAACCTGGACACTGGCAGAAAATGAGGAACAGACCAACGTTCGCGCTATGACGCACATCTGTGATGTGAATGCAGAAGTGAGACGAGAGATGGCGGATAGCTTTCTAAGCAACGTATTTAGAGTTAGCTCTCATATTTAGATGACACAGAACAACTATTCCTAATAGTTAATTAAGTGCAATTTGAGAAGACAAGAATACTAAAGATGAAATGTCATGCGTGTAAGTATGATCGACCGTTTAAATGACGTCATTATCTGCTTCTGATTGCAACACTTTACTGCAAGGTGCTATCGGCCGATTTCGACGAAAATGTCATTTTCAAGCAGGCTACAACGTACCACGGCAAAGGAGTGAGGACAAGAAATATAACTACACACCTGGAAATTGAAATAAGAACACCGTGAATTCATTTCCAGGAGTGTATATGAAACCATTTTTCATACATGCTGTTTTATTTAAAAACATATCTTTGGTTTATTACTGGTCTATTTCCATTACTCTGTCATTTTGAAAGGAACCGTCTTTCACAGGAATGTTGCATCAGTCAGGTAGTTGTGACGGATTGTTAATAGTATTTGTCAGACATAAAAAACGTATCGCATTATCCACATATACGTGTGTTTCAGAATGTAACAAAATCTTAGCTACAACATAATGCTGTTAAATGACGCAGTGACAGGCGTGTGATGTAAAACTGAAAATAAAAAAAAGATGTTGTTGAAATGGGCATTTTGTTGAATGAAACAGCATTGCAGAAAAAAATTATTTCATTTCAGAAGTGATTCGTGACTGCGGACCCTAGCACAAAGAGAAATGAAGAAACAGGGCGTCCATAACTGCACAGTGGAATAAGCAAAAATTGATTGTCTGTATTGTGGACTTAGTGACATCTTGTAATGTATTAATAAATTGTGTACAATGATGTCATATAGCTTTGTCAGCAGCCAAAAGAGTGCTGCTGTCAACTGGGGCTACTTTACTTCCACCTGTTACTCTCGCAACAGGCAGAAAAGAAGACGCATGATAGAAATTCAAGCAGTTCCGACCTTGCAGTCAGACAGTTGAGTTCAGTGCCTGCAGCCAGCTCATTACAGTTCCTGCAGTACCGCGTGTATCGTTCGTAATACTACATTCCGACTTAGCAGCTGCAAATTACAGGCAATAGGATAATCAAACGGGTGTCTGCGTTATTATTCAGTTATAGTGACAATATCACAGCTGAGCTATCTAGATTCCATTGTATTAGGTATAGGACACTAAGTGCCACACATCGAGCTGTTACCAAAAGTTGAGTTTAGTAACCTACTCTTAATAAATGTTATTGGTTATTTCTTATCGTGTTGCCACATTTCCGTTCTAGTGTCGCCCTATCAAGCAAGTGTTTAATTAATAATATTAGCGTGCAAACTGCTATCCATTTTCATGAAATACACCAGGAAACAACTTTTTTGCTACCGTGGATGTCTGAGCTGAATTAATACTAGCATTGCCGGCCGGAGTGGCCGTGCGGTTCTAGGCGCTACAGTCTGGAACCGCGTGACCGCTATGATCGCAGATTCGAATCCTGCCTCGGGCATGGATGTGTGTGATGTCCTTAGGTTAGTTAGGTTTAAGTAGTTCTAAGTTCTAGGGGACTGATGACCACAGCAGTTCTCCCACAGTGCTCAGATCCATTTTTGAGCCAATACTAGCATTCAGTTACAACAGACATACAGCCATTCTAAAGATGCCCAATTTGACTGTTGGTTATATGACTGCAAAGTGGAAATGCGAAGGTACTACCACACCTAAACCTAGACCAGGCAGATCGCATGTACTGACTGAACATTGTGGAGGGTATCAGCCGAAAGAATTACTCGTCAGTTCCAAAGTGCCATTAGCCCAGCTGGAACAATAACTGTAGGTAGTTAACGAAGATCGGGTACAATGTTGGAACAGCTTCTCATAAGCCATACATTTCTACACTCAGTGCTAAACGACGCTTTAATTGACCCGAAGGGCGCGTCACTTAGCAGTAGATGACTGGAAAAGAACCACTGGACTGATAAATAACGCTATACCCTGTGGCAATTCGATGGAAGCACGCGTATTTAGCGAATACCGTACCATGTATGTGGAACAGTGAAGTAAGGAGGAAATTGTGGCACTGTATGGGCTTGTTTTTCGACTTTAGGGTGTGGTCCCCTTATAACACTTAAGAAAACTTTTAATGGGTGATGATATGAACACTTTCTACAGCATTGTGTAATGTGAAGAACACTTCGAAGACGATGACTGTTTATATCGACATGACAATGCACTTTATCATAGAGCAGCATATGTGACGTAATGGTTTGTGGATAATAATAATATTCCTGAAACGGATTTGCCTGCCCCAAGTTCAGATCTGATCCCAATGGAACACTTTTGGGATGAGTCAGAACATCGACTTCACCGCAGATCACAGCGTCTACAATCAAAAGCTTCACTGGAGGAGGAATGGACTGTCATTCCGCAACAGGCATTCAGATACCTCATTGAAAGTGTCTCCAGAAGAGTTCAAGCAGTCATAAAGACGAAGGGTGAACACATATCGCTCTAATGTCCTCTAATAGGTGTCTGGATACTTTTGGTAAGACAGTGTAAGCCAGACAATATATAGTAAAAGCTGTACAGCCCAGTGCCTGCTGCTGGAAGGTTGACTTGGTTGTCCTTGGTTATGATGCAGGTACCAGAAGTGGAAATCTCCTCCCAAATATTCTCAGTTGGGATTACCTTTGTCTCATTCCCAGCTTACTGGAACACGTGGTCACAAAGAACGAACTTCTGTAAGGGTCTGCCCGGCTATTACAAGAAGTGACTGAAAGGAAAAGAGGAACAATCGTTTGTTGTCTGCCGTACAAGTAATAGCGACAGAAATAATACGTTAAAATTTTTCTCGAAGATGCCATTACAGCTGAAACGGGCAGATAGTACATGGCAACAAAAATCTAACATTTTGTCGACGAACGTTAGAAAGTATTGGGAGGATTGAACATCCTTTTCTAGTCAACAGTATTATGATGTGGTGTTGTTAAAACGAGCGCACAAGCGCGCGCGCGCGTGTGTGTATGTGTGTGTGTGTGTGTGTGTGTGTGTGTGTGTGTGCGTGTGCGTTTTTTAAGCCCTTCTAATGTGTTTTTAAGCCCTTCTAATGCTTCCGTAAATACTCTCAGTTGCCATAAAAAGCAACAACCAGTAGATTGATGAGCCATCACGTCGTGGAGCTCATCCATCTTGAGTCCTGCCTGCAAGAGCCACGGTCTCTTTAATTAACTGATTATTAAGTCAAAGCCACTGGAGGAGAAATATCGTTACTACATTTCTCTAACGCTTTATATTTAATCTAAAACAAAACATAGTTTCAAGGAGTATATAAAAGGAGGTAGTTTTTTCCAGAATATGAAATTGATACTCCGTCTTAACGCGAAGCGTAAATTGAAAAGTACAGTTGTCGTTGATGTGCGACCATTTTGTCCTCAAGCTCGTTCAGTTTACATGTACATCAATACTTCGGAATTCACAGTTAAGTGTTTGGCAGAGGGTTCATCGAAACACTTTCATACTATATCTCGACCGTTCCACTCACAAACAGAACGTTGGAAAAACGAACAGCTAATTCCTTCTATGCGAGCTCTCATTTCTCTTACTTTATAATAATGGTCATTTCTGTTCATATAGGTCGGAGCCAGCAAAACATTTTCGCGTTCGGAAGAAAAAGTTGTTGATTGAAATTGTGTGAAAAGATCTCGCCGCAACGGAGAACGCCACCCCAACTCGTGTATCGCATTCGTGACTCTCTCTCCCCTATTTCATGATATTCCAAATGAACTACGCTTCTGTGAAATTTTTCGATGTTTTCGTCAGTTCCAATCTGGCAAAGGATCCCACACCGCGCAGCAATACTTCAGAACAGGACGGACAAGCGTAGTGTAGGCAATCTCTTTAGAAAATTTGTTGTATCTTCTACGTGTTCCACCAATACATCACCTACAACAAATTCTATATGCTGGTTCGTAATTGTAATCCCTAAGTATTTAGTTGAATCGGCAGCCTTCAACTTGGTGTGATTTATAGAGCAACCGAAATTTAAGGGACTGTTTTTAGTATCCAAGTAGGGGACCTCACGCTTTTTATTGTTTAGTCAGTTATCACTTTTCGCAACGTACAGATATCCTGTCTAAAATATTTTGCAATTAGCTTTAATATTCTTCCTCTCTGGAAGATAAATGACAGAATCAGCTCCAAAGGATGGGTTCAAATGGCTCTAAGCACTATGGGACTTAACATGTGAGGTCAGCTAGAAATTAGAACTACTTAAACCTAAATAACCTAAGGACGTCACACACATCATTGCCCGAGGCAGGATTCGAACCTGCGACCGTAGCAGCAGCGCGGTTCCGGACTGAAGCAGTACAACTGATCTAAGAGGGTTGTTCATACTGTATCCTAAGCGGTACCTATAGATTAGAAACACCTGAGGGTTCGAAAACTCCTTGGGGAAATGCCGGAAATCACTTCGACTTCACTCGATAACTTTCCACTAATTACTAGGAACTGTGCTCTTCTGACAAGAAGTTACGAATCCAGTGGCACAACTGAGACGATACTCCATAGGCACGGAATTTCATTGGAAGCCGATTATGACAAAGCCTTCTGGAAATCTAGAAATATGGAGTCAACTTGGGACCCCCCTGTAGATAGCTCTCACTACTTCGTGTGAACAAAAAGCCAGTTGTGCATCAAAAGCAAGATATTTTCTGAATCCATGCTGTGTGTCAAAGATCGTTACCTTGGAGATATTTCTTAACGTTCGAACACAGAATGCGTTCCAAAAGTTCTACTGCAAATTGATGCCAGTGATATGAGCCTATAATTCACCGAATTATTTCTATTTCCTTTCTTGTGTATCGGTGTGACCTGGAAAATCTTAAATAAGAACAGTTAGTTAACGTAATGGCTGGTAGATCTTTTAGCATATCTACTGCAAGTGAAAATTTTTAACGCAAGACAGAGAAGACGTAGTTCAGAAATAATCGTCGAACGGAAAAAACAGTGGTCACTTCGAAAGCTATTTGAATTAATGCTCTGAATAATCATCGCTTTCTGTTTATTCCGATTTTTATTAATTCTAGGAATGGAAATATCTACGTAGTTCTTCAGTGTACATTGTGAAGCATTTTTTCCACCAAGCTTTCAATTTATGCAAATAGCAATTTATCCCTCGTTACCTACTTTGTTCAGTAGCTGAAATGACACGAGTAATAACAAAGAAATATTGCAGTGGTAATGCTATAGCAAATGGAGAAAAGGACTCCTGGTTGTTTTTTAACTTCTAATGGTTCCAAGGAAAGGCGCTGGAGAGTGATCTGTTCATTTGTTTTGTTGTACGTGAGCGTTGTAAGCTGTTTTCGGTCCAATGTAGCTCTCCATTGCTGCCGTTTGCCACTTATGGTCCTCATAACTACTGCATAGTCACCAGTTTCCTAAATGCACTCGAAATAAATATAAAAATTAACGATGGTCGAGCACTTTCTAGCGAGTAACACAAGACTGTTCGAACAGACGTCGTTTTTGAATCACGTTTCTAACTACTTAATAACTACACTACACCATGAAGCATCAGTCTGATAATTACCCATTTTTAAATAAATTTTCTTCACTAAACGGATATTAAATGAGTAAACTTTTATTTCATTCTGAACAGTTCAAAGTCATCATCAACACCAAAACTTTATGTGACCCTCCTCTCGGTCACAATATATTTTTTTCTATTCGCTGTGGCATGGAAGCGAATAGCCTCACAATACCATTTCGAGGAATTTTTTTGACTTGTTTGAAACACCTGCTGTGTCAGTTAATGAAGATTACTGACTGTAAGCTGTTATGAAAGCACACGTCCTCCCATCAAACCTAGACACGTCTATGGGCATCAACTTGGAGGACCTGGTAGGCCAGACGCAGATCCGTACGCTTTCCAACGTGTTTGCTGTGTGAAGTGCGCTGTGAGATCTGGCATTATTCTGCTGGAATATTCTGGTCATGAAGGCTATGACAGTGGCGTCTGTGATTCTGGCACATTACTGGCGAGTATTCAGCCTCCCTTCAACAACTGCGAAACCAGTCCTGTTATAACATGCAATAGCTCTCCACGTCATTATTCCGGAAGTCGTAGAGGTACAAATACAGGCCCCTAGACTCTCTTCTTCCTGTGACTCTTCACGATGTCACCTACGAGCATGTTTAAGGTGGTCCTGTAATTTTGGTTTTCGTATGTTATCGATGAGTACGTCAGAGAGAGAGAGAGAGAGCAAGCTTCATTAGTGTTAAACAATCTTTGGTCTTGTCGTGGCACAGTCTTTGCCTTTGCGCAGTGTGTTATGTTCTTAGCTGAAATGTGGTAGGTGAAGGACGTAGATTAGATTAGAGATTAGATTAGTTTTTCGTTCCATCGATCCGTGTTGAGGAGATCCTCGTGGATGTGGAACATGTCATACTTTTCTTTTAAAGCTTAAATAACAGTACTAATGGTATGAATATATACAACACATCATTTGTTTCTATTAAAAAATTCGTCAATGGAGTAGAAGGAGTTGGCCACTAGTAAGTCTTTCAGGCTCCTTTTAAACTGATCTTTATTTGTAACTAAATTTTTTTATGTTTGCTGGCAAATTATTGAAGATGAGTGTTCCTGTGTAGTGGACCCCTTTTTTAACTAAAGTAAGTGCTTTTAAGTCCTTGTGCAGATCATTTTTGTTCCTGGTATTGTATGTATGAACTGAGCTGTTTGTTGGAAAAAGAGATATATTATTCAAGACAAATTTCATTAAGGAGTAAATATAGTGAGAGGCAGTAGTTAGAATGCCCAGTTCTTTGAAGAGGTTTCTACAGGACGTCCGTGAATTTACTCCACAAATAATACGTATTACACGCTTTTAGACTCTGAAAAACTTTGTTTGACTTGAAGAGTTACCCCAAAATATTATACCATATGACATTATGGAATGAAAGTAGGCAACGTATGCAAGCTTTTTCATTTTTATGTCGCCTATGTCTGCTGTCACTCGAATTGCAAATACAGATTTGTTAAGGCGTTTCTGCAGTTCTGTGGTGTGCTCCTCCCAACTGAATTTATTATCAAGAATATTTAGTAGAGATGTGTGGACTTGTAATTTTAACTGTTACGTGAAGAAAGATTCATTGTAAAGGACAGCAGAAATAAATAAGATGCATATATTAGAAACAGAACAGAATATATATTTAGAATAATATTATTTTTGAAGGGAAGACGTTTGAGGTAATAGTGCAGAACTGTTCAGGTATTTCATTGGAATAATTACTGTCAACTAACTAACGAGCTCAGAGCTGAGAGAAAGAACACGCCTTTTCCCTGAGTCATGCATTAACATATTAACTGGTTAATCTGTTCCATTTTTATACAAATTCTTTGTTAACATTGTATCCTCTTTAAATCATTGGTCACTTTGTTAAGCATAGTATTGTTGAGACCTATTTTGTATTTGCAGATCACGCTAAGTTTTACTCTGTCTTTTTGAATATATATTTCATTTTAAAATCGTTGTCCTGGAATATTATTTCATAGGAAAAGTTACTCTCGCAATCGCACTGCTTATCATTACGTATTACAACATTGTACCATGTGGAACGAAACAGTTTGAGAATAGTTAGGAAATTTTATTTAGGAATGGAAATCTAACTTAGCCACTGTCTTCTTAATGTTTACTGTTGTGGCTTCGAGAAATTTGCAAAAATGTTGCCAGGTAAGTAGAAATTTTGATTAGGGCCAGTTGTATTCAAACCAGTTGCGGCTCAGTTCAAATTAGGTTGTGTTTAGTCAAAGAAAAGCATGAGTTTAAGTTGGATAACAGTCATGAACCATGAACCATGGACCTTGCCGTTGGTGGAGAGGCTTGCGTGCCTCAGCGATACAGATGGCCGTATCGTAGGTGCAGCCACAACAGAGGGGTATCTGTTGAGAGGCCAGACAAACGTGTGGTTCCTGAAGAGGGGCAGCAGCCTTTTCAGTAGTTGCAGGGGCAACAGTCTGGATGATTGACTGATCTGGCCTTGTAACAATAACCAAAACGGCCTTGCTGTGCTGGTACTGCGAACGGCTGAAAGCAAGGGGAAACTACGGCCGTAATCTTTCCCGAGGGCATGCAGCTTTACTGTATGATTAAATGATGATGGCGTCCTCTTGGGTAAAATATTCCGGAGGTAAAATAGTCCCTCATTCGGATCTCCGGGCGGGGAGTACTCAGGAGGAAATCGTTATCAGGAAAAAGAAAACTGGCATTCTACGGATCGGAGCGTGGAATGTCAGCTCCCTTAACCGAGCAGGTAGATCAGAAAATTTAAAAAGGGAAATGGATATGTTAAAGTTAGATATAGTGGCAATTAGTGAAGTTGGGTGGCAGGAGGAACAAGACTTTTGGTCAGGTGAATACAGGGTTATAAACACACAATCAAATAGGGGTAATGCAGGAGTAGGTTTAATAATGAATAAAATAAAGTAGGAGTGCGGGTAAGCTACTACAAACAGCATAGTGAACGCATTATTGTGGCCAAGATAGACACGAAGCCCACGCCTACTACAGTAGTACAAGTTTGTATGCCAACTAGGTCTGCAGATGAAGAAGAAATCGAAGAAATGTATGATGAGATAAAAGAAATTATTCAGGTAGTGAAGGGAGACGAAAATTTAATAGTCATGGATGACTGGAATTCGAGAGTAGGAAAAGCGAGAGAAGGAAACATAGTAGGTGAATATGGATTGGGGCTAAGAAATGAAAGAGGAAGCCGCCTGGTAGAATTTTGCACAGAGAACAACTTAATCATAGCTAACACTTGGTCTAAGAATCATGAAAGAAGGTTGTATACATGGAAGAATCCTGGAGATATTAGAAGGTATCAGATAGATTATATAATGGTAAGACAGATATTTAGGAACCAGGTTTTAAATTGTAAGACATTTCCAGGGGCAGATGTGGACTCTGACCACAATCTATTGGCTATGAACTGTAGATTAAAACTGAAGAAACTGCAAAAAGGTGGGAATTTAAGGAGATGGGACCTGGATAAACTGAAAGAACCAGACGTTCTACAGAGTTTCGGGGTGAGCATAAGGGAACAATTGACAGGAAGGGTGGAAAGAAGTACAATACAAGAAGAATGGGTAGCTGTGAGGGATGAAGTAGTGAGGGCAGCAGAGGATCAAATAGGTAAAAAGACGAGGGCTAGTAGAAACCCTTGGATAACAGAAGAAATATTGAATTTAATTGACGAAAGGAGAAATTATAAAAATGCAGTAAATGAAGCAGGCAAAAAGGAATACAGACGTCTCAAAAATGAGATCGACAGGAAGTGCAAAATGGCTAAGCAAGGATGGCTAAAGGACAAATGTAAGGATGTTGAGGCTTATCTCACTAGGGGTAAGATAGATACTGCCTACAGGAAAATTAAAGAGACCTTTGTAGAAAAGAGAACAACTCGTATGAATATCAAGAGCTCAGATGGAAACCCAGTACTAAGCAAATAAGGGAAAGCAGAAAGGTGGAAGGAGTATATAGAGGGTCTACACTGCGTGAAGAGATTGACAAAGCACTGAAAGACCTGGGTCGAAACAAGGCCCCGCGAGTAGACAACATTCCATTAGAACTACTGTTGGCCTTGGAAGAGCCAATCCTGACAGAACTCTACCATCTGGTGAGCAAGATGTATGAGACAGGCGAAATACCCTCAGACGTCACGAAGAATATAATAATTCCAATCCCAAAGAAAGCAGGTGTGGACAGATGTGAAAATTACCGAACAATCAGTTCAATAAGTCACAGCTGCAAAATACTAACGCGAATTCTTTACAGACGAATGGAAAAACTGGTAGAAGCCGACCTCGGCGAAGATCAGTTTGCATTCCGTAGAAATATTGGAACACTGACCTTACAACTCATCTTAGAAGAAAGATTAAGGAAAGGCAAACCTACGTTTCTAGCATTTGTAGACTTAGAGAAAGAATTTGACAATGTTGACTGGAATACTCTTTCAAATTCTAAAGGTCGCAGGGGTAAAACACTGGAAGCGAAAGGCTATTTACAATTTGTACAGAAACCAGACGGCAGTTATAAGAGTCGAGGGGCATGAAAGGCAAGCAGTGGTTGGGAAGGGAGTGCGACAGGGGTGTAGCCTCTCCCCGGTGTTATTCAATCTGTATATTGAGAAAGCAGTAAAGGAAACAAAAGAAAAATTCGAAGTAGGAATTAAAATCCATGGAGAAGAGGTTCGCCGATGACATTGTAATTCTATCAGAGACAGCAAAGGACTTGGAAGAGCAGTTGAACGGAATGGACAGTGTCTTGAAAGGAGGATATAAGATGAACATCTACAAAATCAAAACGAGGATAATGGAATGTAGTCGAATTAAGTTGGGTGGTGCTGAGGGAATTACATTAGGAAATGAGACACTTAAAGTAGTAAAGGAGATTTGCTATTTGGGGAGCAAAATAACTGGTGATGGTCGAAGTAGAGAGGATATCAAATGTAGACTGGCAATGGCAAGGAAAGCGTTTCTGAAAAAGAGAAATTTGTTAACATCGAGTATAGATATAAGTGTCAGGAAGTCATTTCTGAAAGTTTTTGTATGGAGTTGTTTTGTTTTTTTTTTGTTTTGGTTTTAAGGCGCAAAACTGCTATGGTCATTAGCACCCGGTCTGTCACTTAATTGTATGGAGTGTAGCCATATATGGAAGTGAAACGTGGACGATAAATAGTTTGGACAAGAAGAGAATAGAAGCTTTCGAAATGTGGTGCTACAGAAGAATGGTGAAGATTAGATGGGTAGATCATGTAACTAATGATGAAGTATTGAATAGAATTGGGGAGATGAGGAGTATGTGGCACAACTTGACAAAAAGAAGGGACCGCTTAGTAGGACATGTTCTGAGGCATCAAGGGATCACAAACTTAGCATTGGAGGGTAGCGTGGAGGGTAAAAATCGTAGAGGGCGACCAAGAGATGAATACACAAAGCAGATTCAGAAGGATGTGGGTTGCAGTAGGTACTGGGAGATGAAGAAGCTTGCACAGGATAGGGTAGCATGGGGAGCTGCGTCAAACCACCGTCATGACTGAAGTCCTCAACAACAACAACAACAACAACAATAGTCATGAGTACATAGTTCCGTAAAACATAGACTTTTATGGAGTGCGAGGTAAAGTTGGGCTGAATTTCACACAGTAACGAATATAATGAGGTGGTTACGACGTTAGCGCCGATCTGACTGCCACAGATAGAAGCGAGCCTCATCGCTGAACAATACAGGATCCCACTCACTGTTCTAGTTAACTTTGGCTCTATACCATACAAATTTATGTTGTTTATCGTAAGCTGTCAGTGATAAATAACGCGTGGTAACTCTTGAATTCAACCAGATTGTAGTAATGTGTTCCCGACAGTTGGTGATGACACTCTCCTGTAACCTGTGCATGGATATTAACTGTTGTCGTCATTCTGTTGGTCAGACACAGCCTATAGTCTTACCATCGTCTCGTAGCTGAGCCTTTGAGGAAGCAGAGGTGCCTACTCCTCTTGCCACACTTGTGTGAGCCTATCTAGTCGCCAGTGGCGCTACACTTGTTGCAATACGGACAACTGTATGTGTGATGTGTCGATGTGATGCTCCTGTGTCCCTCACGCCAATGATTCGAACTTTCTCAAAGTCCAACATTGATAAAATGCACTAGTACGTCCTCTGACCATGCTGCATTCCGATGTCCACCAGATTGTAGACGAAGTAAAGAATTAAGAAAAAAACAGAAAATCGTGGCAGTCTCGAGTAGCCCCTCACGACGTTCCTGGAAGCGGTCATAAAATGCTTCAGATTTTAGAAGACTTTAACGTGGCAAGTTGATCGTGAACATGTTACTCTGCGTGTAGGGGAGATTGTTGATAAAGACACAGAAAAACCTGGGAGAGTTTGTGGTCAATCTTGTTGCTGAGACTGTGGTCATGAGCAGTTAAGAATGAGGGTGCATAATGCGTTCTGTGCATAGAGGTTGGAGCCGGTAGTGTTCTGTATGTATCTGTCGTACGCCACGTGCTCCATCCATTGCCTGCCATGGTAACTGGCAACGCTGCGATGAAAGCCATGTAGGACTCACGTTTCTGCTTATCGCTCTCCGTAGATAAGTTTGTATTCTCGGAAAATCATGACTGGCAATACTTGCTGCGTTTCTCTCATGCCACACATACAAAACATTACAGTGGCTAAGTATCTTCACCACGCCTAAAATAATGCGAAAATCAAAGTCTTTACTGTTTGCACACCCCGAAGCGCACGCTGCTCTCACAACAGCTACAGTGGCGCTATTGGCTGGAATGTTACGTGTAGAGTGTATCCAAAATACCTTGGCCTCTACCTGTACCATGTGATGAAGTAGGGGACTAGGGGACAAAGATAGTGGGGGAGGGGGGGTGGTGGGCAGTTGCGCTTTGGGTGGTCATCGCCTTGTAAAGGATGTACAGTTCAACTGCTGAGCGCTACTCACAAGCAGAACTTGTAAACTATATCTAGCGAGTCTACAAATGAACATGTTAACACGTTATACCAGTACGACCAATAATTAGGTAAGTCAACCCATTACTATTAAAAGCACAATGGGTTACAGTAATATGTTCAAGTTGCAATAGAAGCAGAGATTTATTTTCGTTTATTTCCCTTGCTTGCATATTAAAAATAGCTTCTTTTGCTAAAATACAGCATATTTTTTAAAATTTCACCTGATTAACATGGTTAATGTTGCTGCAATTGTGACATGAGCGTGCAGCAGTGTATTATTAAACAAACAATTGTGGACAATTCTGGTTAATAGCTCACGAAAACCTCATGCTCGATATAAAAATAAACATGTAATTTCTTCACTTATGTTGTTTCAAACCCATACTATTTCTTATATCATCAGCTGTCAATGGCCCTTAAAATAATTGATGATGACAGTGAGGTCACATACTCCGAAGAGCATAGGGAACGACGTGAGAGATTGCACCGCCGTTAGGCAAGGTCGTAGCGGAGGTGGTTTGCCATTGCCTTCCTCCGACTGTAATGCGGATGAATAATGATGATGAAGACAACACAACAACACCCAGTCATCTCGAGGCAGGGAAAATCCCTGACCCAGCTGGAAATCAAACCCGGGACCTCGTGCGCGGGATGCGAGAACGCTACCGCAAGACCACGGGCTGCGGACTTAAAATAATTACATTACTTAATTGAAAATACGGTAGTTGCTTATATATTGTGATAGATCAGAAAGTTTCACATGTTAACTATATAGCGAAATATTCGCTGCTTTGTTTGCTACTATTTGCAGAAAAATCTTTTCTAAATCTCAAACCGCTTTGTGAAATGTGAGCAATGTTATGAACTTTTCACTTTATCATTTGTGAGTGCGAGCAGAAGTGCATATTCTACATATGATCAATGAAATTGGAGGTAGATATAGATCTCAAGGTTGAAAAGAAATTGAATGGGTTAGCAACGATGTACGACCTAACAGGCACCAAACGCAAACTCATATTGACCCCAATTTTCCATTCCAAAAAATTGGAATTCTGTGCACTGGCTTAGTTAAAGCCGAAAAATCACAATAACTATGATCATTAACGAAATAATAAGTAGTTCTTCATGTAGCTGACAAATGAGGCTACGAGATGTGAGAGAATTAAACTTTTTTTTAAAATCAAAAGCTTCTTTAAAGTTGTTTGAGAAAGTTGTTGTACACACTCCTCCATTCCCACAGTAGAGCGAGCCGCCACTGGCCGCGTAGAAGTGGGCAAAGGAAGGTGCGTTCATAGTGGATAACGTGCGCAACTCGGTGGGCGAGAGCAAACTAATGCGGCCGCCCCTTCAGGGCAGAGACCTGGACTCGCCCTGCGCTGAGAACGAGCGTTTCTGCGCAGGGGGCAGGTTATCTTGCTGGAGCTGCCCCTGTCCACCGCGCGTCGCCTCATGCACGCACAGCGCTACAACGTGGGCCTACCTTGTCGCGGATCTCCTGGCGCATCTTCTCTCGCTCCTCCTCCATCTTGCGGTGCTTCTCCTTGCGCCGTTCTTCGGCCTCGCGGATCGCCTCCTGACGTTCCCTCTCGGCCTCCTCCTCCTTCTCCTTGTCGTCGCCATCATCGTCTCCGCCCACCGCACCTGCAACAACAAGCACGTCTTGTAACATCTCCTGCAGCCCACCAATAATTCGCCGGCCGCTGTGACCGAGCAGTTTTAGGCGCTTCAGCACGGAACCGCGCTGCTACTACAGTCGCAGGTCTGAATCCTGTCTCGGCCGCCAATTTGTATTATGTCCTTAGGTCATCTAGGTTTAAGTAGCTCTGAGTCTAGGGGACTGATGACCTCAGATGTTAAGTCACATGGTGCTTAGAGCCATTTGAACAAATTTTGTGAGCCAATAACTCGGCCCCACTGATCCACAAATCAAATTGCACCACTGCTTGAACACCCATAGTTCATGCCAAAAGATGCAATGATGAAGCATTTCGTCAGTGCTCAATTTATTTTCGTTTCGTATCTTTTGGCTAGAATAACATAGCTGAACTAAAAGAGAGTTCTCAGTGAGGACACAGCTGGCTGTCGGAAGTTGTAGGGGAGAGTGTTGTGCCAGGAGGATGGAGTACCTAGGAACACATGATGCTCCCTGGAAGATGCTTCAACCTAGAGCCTGATTTTAAAACCACATGAAGGAAAGGGCACTACAAACCGCCATAAGCACTGCTTGCTCAATGTGCAGATTGAATAACATCTGTGCTAGGATACGATACTGTCTCACTTCCTTCTCAACTACGACTTCCTTTCATACGTTTCAACTGTTGTGGCTGCAGTCTCGTTTCTGTAGAAATTATAAATAACCATTCGCTCCCAGTATTTTGCCCCTGGCGCCTTCAAAATTTAAAGGTGTGTAGTCCAATCAACATTTTACACCCAGTATAAATGTTGTGATAGACAACATCGGAAACTCTGCGGGTCTGTTCGCCGATTACTGAGATATACATACTAAACCCACAGCCCCAGAAAGTTGTAGCGAAATTATAGGAGACCTACAGGGAATCAAGAGATGGTACAATTTCCAATTCAAATGGCTGTAAGAACTATGGGACTTAACATCGGAGGTCATCAGTCCCCTAGATTTCGAACTGATTAAACCTAACTAACCTAAGGACATCGCACACATCCATGCCCGAGTCAGGATTCGAACCTGTGACCATACCTTCAGCGCGGTTCCGGACTGAAGAGCCTAGAACCGCTCGGCCACTGCGGCCGGCGTTGGTACAGGAACAACCACTTTCATTAGCTCATAGGCTACAGGTTCAAACTGTACCGAAGCTCTAAAGAAACTGATATAGCCATGCGTATTCAAATACAGAGGTATGTAAACAGGAAGAATACGGCACCGCGGTCGGCAACGCCTATACAAGACAACAATGGTCAGGCGCAGTTTTTAGATCGGTTACTGCTGGTACAATGGGATGTTATCAAGATTTAAGTGAGTTTGAACGTGGTGCTATAGTCGGCGCATGAGCAAAAGGACACAGCATCTTTGAGGTAGCGATGAAGTGGGGATTTTCCCGTACGACCATTTCACGAGTGTACTGTGAATATCAGGAATCCGATAAAACATCAAATCTCCGATATTGCTGCGGCCAGGAAAAGATCCTGCAAGAATGGGACCAACGACGACTGAAGAGAATCGTTCAACGTCACAGAAGAGCAACCCTTCCGAAAACTGCTGCAGATTTCAATGCTCGGCCATCAACAAGTGTCAGGGTGCGATTCATTCAACCAAACATCATCGATATGGGCTTTCGAAACCGAAGGCCCACTCTTGTACCTTAGATGACTGCACGACGCAAAGCTTCACGCCTCGCCTGTGCCTCTCAGCACCGACACTGGACTGTTCATGACTGGAAACATGTTGCCTGGTCGGACGAGTTTCGACTCAAAATGTATCTAGTCGATGGACGTGTACCCTATTGAATACCTGGACGCTGCATGTCAGCAGGGACTGTTCAAGCTGGTGGAGGCTCTGAAATTGTGTGGGACTTGTGCAGTTGGAGTGACGTCGGACCCCTGACTCGTCTAGATACGACTCAGGCAGGTGACACGTACGTAAGCATCCTGTCTGCTCACCTGCATCTGTTCATGTCCATTGTGCATTCCGACGCAATTGGTCAATTCCTGCAGTACAATGCGACACCCCACAATTTCACAATTGCTACAAAGTGGCTCTTCTGAGTTTATACACTTTCACTGGCCAGCAACCTCCCCAGATATGAACATTATTGAGCATATCTGAGATGCTTTGAAACGTGCTATTCAGAAGAGATCTCCATTTCCTGGTACTCTTATGTATTTATGGAGAGCCATGCATGTTTCATGGTGTCAATTTCCTCCAGCACTACTTCAGACATTAGTCGAGTTAATGCCACATCCTGACGCGGCACTTATTCGTGCTTCCAGGGGCCCTACAGGCCATTATGCAGGTGTACCAATGAGCAAGCAGTGAAGGAAACAAAAGAAAAATTCGGAGTAGGTATTAAATCCATGGAGAAGAAATAAAAATGTTGAGGTTCGCCGATGACATTGTAATTCTGTCAGAGACAGCAAAGGACTTTGAAGACCAGTTGAACGGAATGGATAGTGTCTTGAAAGGAGGATATAAGATGAACATCAACAAAAGCAAAACGAGGATAATGGAATGTAGTCGAATTAAGTCGGGGATTAGGAAATGAGACACTTAAAGTAGTAAAGGAGTTTTGCTATTTGGGGAGCAAAATAACTGATGATGGTCGAAGTAGAGAGGAAATCAAATGTAGACTGGCAATGGCAAGGAAAGCGTTTCTGAAGAAGAGAAATTTGTTAACATCGAGTATAGATTTAAGTGTCAGGAAGTCATTTCTGAAAGTATTTGTATGGAGTGTAGCCATGTATGGAAGTGAAACATGGACGGTAAATAGTTTGGACAAGAAGAGAATAGAAGCTTTCGAAATGTGGTGCTACAGAAGAATGCTGAAGATTAGATGGGTAGATCACATAACTAATGAGGAAGTATTGAATAGGATTGGGGAGAAGAGAAGTTTGTGGTGCAACTTGACAAAAAGAAGAGACCGGTTGGTAGGACATGTTCTGAGGCATCAAGGGATCACCAATTTAGTATTGGAGGGCAGCGTGGAGGGTAAAAATCGTAGAGGGAGACCAAGAGATGACTACACTAAGCAGATTCAGAAGGATGTAGGTTGCAATAAGTACTGGGAGATGAAGAAGCTTGCACAGGATAGAGTAGCATGGACAGCTGCATGAAACCAGTCTCAGGACTGAAGACCACAACAACAACAACCAATTTCTTGGTTCTTCAGTGTACGTTTGGAAGCTAAGTCTCCACTCACCCCCCTCTTCTTAACGCAGTCGCTTTTACAGAGGAAGGTATGGACAGACTCCAGCCAATAATACCACAAGAAAGTATTTAAGGCCTTTCAGTTCACCCTTTAATTGGAACTTACTTTACTTAACGTCCGATTAAAGACTCATATCGACTGATTCATTGTCCCGGGATCACTGACAGCATCGTAAACAACAGTAAATAAGGAAGGTTTGATCAAACCATGTGCACTCAGAAGTGTTCTAATAACTTTGTTTTCATGCAGATAATCTCAGTAACATTTGATTTGTGCTTCTGATTTTTATTACTGTCTGGAAAGCAGTATCCTGACTGTCAAAATCGTATTCCAGCGTCATTAAGAAGACGCGGAGTGGCCACGCGGTTTGAGGCGTCAAGTCACCGTTTGCGCTGCCCCTCCCGCCGGAGGTTCGAGTCCTTCCTCGGGCATGGGTGTGCGTGTTGTTCTCGGCATAAGTTTGTTTAAATTAGTTTGAGAAGTGTATAAGTCTAGGGACTGATGACCTCAGGAGTTTGCTCCCTTGGGAATTCACACATGTTTGAACATTCACGGGCTCTGTGTGCCAAGATTTTCGGTACGCCCCTCCTTGTCCCCATTAAATGGAGATAAGTCAATGCCGCAAGCGCAGTGCGTCTCACACGTGCGATATTGAGGTTGAAGTATTTTATAGTCCTTGTAAAATAACCCTTTGAAAAATAAGCAACTTCTGCAATGCAGTAACATAATATGGGAAATAAAGAACAGTCAATGGGAACTTCTATGGCAGAGAGTGAAGTATTCCTTATGTTTTGAGAACAGAACACTAGAGCTCTCGTTCCGGAAAGCCACGTAGGATATACTAACGCGTGCTTAAAAGTAAAGCCCCCGAATTTTTTATGTGAATTCCCTTGAAGCTTTTTAAATAAAAGAAATTTTATTAACATTCTACATCTTCATCGTTCACGTCTACATATTTGCGGTCCTCTGCATCAAGAGGGCTAGGAATTGTAGAATGGCGATGTATAACGTAACTATGTCGGTCGTAAGAAAGAGCGTGCTGTAATTGAGTTTTGATTCTGGTGAGTTCGCCCATACGTGGAGCACCCTTTCCTTCGGCATAACAATACCAGACCATGCTCTACTGCTGCGACGTCTGCAACAAGCCCACCCCTTGGGTTGACTGTCACCCCCGTCTTCCACACAGTCCCAACTCAGCCCCATTCGCTTTTCATCCGCTTACAGTATTTAAAGAACAGCTTCGAGGACATAATTTCGATAGCGAGGAAGCGATACAAGCAGAGGTGAGGTTGTGGTCCGTCAACGAAGTCAAACATTGTACAATGAATCAACAAATTGGTCTCTCGTTGGGAGAAATGTGTCCGTCGCCAGGGTGACTACGTTGAGCAATAAATATGTAGACATGGAGAAGAAAGATGTAGAATGTTAATAATGTTTGTTGCATTTAAAAAACTTTAAGAGCTTTCACATAAAAAAAATTGGAGGCCTTACTTTTCAGTATGCCGTCGTAATTAGGACGCCTTGGCTGAAAACACTGTCCCGCTTAACGATTGTTTGTGACGGTCGCACAGAATTTCCTGTGGAATTGAATTTAGATGCCGCATAATACACCTAGATATGCATAGGTCCAAGGCCCATAGAGTATTTGAACCGAAAACTCGTCTGAGAATTGAAGCATAGTTTTCTGGCGGAAGTAGACGTATTCAAGCTTTAAATGAAACACACATTTAATCACATCTTTAAAATATTTTATACAACAGTAAGAGCGATGTTCGCCCCTGGTAGCTGAGTGTCAGCGCGACCGCATGTCATACCAAACAGTCCGGGTTCGATTCCTGGCTGGGTCGGAGGTTTTCTCCTCTGAGGGACTGCGAAAGACTTGCACCCGGCGAACGGTCTACCAGACGGGAGGCCCTAGCCACAAGGCATTTCCATTTCCAGCAAGAGCGTTGAAAGTAAGTTAGCAACCGTAATAATATTTCTGTTTATGTAGGCTCTGGAAAATATTAGCGGTTTAGGCAATTCAGCAATAGAAAGTTTCAGCATTACCGTTGCTGAAAAGAATTTGCTATTATGTTTTGAAACTAACAGAATCACGACAAATTCGCAGAAATTACCAGTAACTAGCTGGAGAGAACATGGAAAGGATTTAAGACGGAGATGTATTACAGCGGTCTATGTTCAATATTAAAGTGAGACGTGATTTTAAATCATGTACGGCTTTCTGAAACGACAGGTGAGGAAACGACGAGTCACTAAACGAAGTAAATCCAAATGCTACAATAATTTAAACAGTTTTTATACTGCTTAAGTGTAGACCTTTTGGCTGTCTGGCTAACACTTGCCGCTTCCTATTAAGTAAACAATGCATTCAAGAGCAGACTGTCTAAAGAAAAACACTTAACGCTGTTCTTCGATGAAGATTCTTAGCGCTGGGAATGATCCATCAACACCATGGTTCTGCAGTTTCAACAGTAACGTGAGACAAGTTTGCTGCTTTCGTTTTCAGATACGAGACAGATGAATTTTCTCACATCCGCTACTCATACATTATTTTTATTAAAGCAAAAAAGCTGTGAGTTATTTTCAGCTGCCGTTTCCGTCGGATGATAGTATTCCCAACGATGAAACGAAATTCTAAAATACAATTTATGAAAAAGAGGAAATGTCGCATGAATGTTATTCTGAAACACAGCTATTCATTATTAAGCATTGTTTTGTTGATTAAATGCAAACGAGTTTTGAAAGCTAAAATTAAAATAAAATGCAAATTCTATGTAGATTTTGTAGCAGCCATCTTTCTGTCAGATGAGTCTGCTACATCACGACCCCGCGAACGACGAGCGGAAAATTTTTAATACTTTGACGATGAAAAAAAATTTTTTCCCCCCTACCCGTGTCTTTGGTATTATACACTGCGCACATTTACAGCGTTAATGCATCTAAAAGTAGCCTTATTTTTAAATATATCAGGCTAGTACGGTAACTAAAATCTGATGTGACGCAAAAATAAAACTCTCAGGCTCACACACAAGTCGCAGTAACAATGGTACTCTCTGTACATGTAGGGAGTTACATTATTCCTTCTGACTGCCGCAACTAATGAAATATGGTGAAATGAATCCACCTATCTTCAAAAGATTTAGAAACGTATCCTTGTAATGTCTTGAAGGCCACAATGAGTTCTCTAAACCTCGCATTTCTTTAGTTCCAGTGAGCTTAGGGAAATACACGGTGTTTTCTCTCAGAATTTATTCCTTCCACAATGCGATTTTCTTTTTAAGTGCATCCCCATAATATCAGAAATAAGTCGTGGCTCATTTTGCTATGTCTTACTGTGGGCTGTTGCAGTCGAGTCCACTTAAAATGTATGGTGTGCAATCCATTATGGACCTTCTGACTTTCGTTCCTGCTCTCCTTTTTCCTTCATAAATTCAACAAGAGCAGGTTTTAAATCGAAAAATCGTTTCAGGCATTCCCCTTGACTTAACGTACTTGGCCATAATACGTGAAGTCTCTATACCCTTCGGTCAGTTCCATCGAAAAGTGTTGCAACTGACGCTGGAATAATGCATGCGATATCAGAAAATATACTTTCATACCGCCGATTTCATCACGTCTTCCATGACTGCAAATTTAGCACAAAGTGCTTCTTTACGTAGGGAACAACGATTCCCATCTGTCGAGCACCGCAATTTTTTGCTGTTTTAATTCTTTTTGTATGATGTTGTAGTGTCGTTCCACAGCAAATTTCAACACTCCTCGATTCTGAAACTGTATGTCACGTAATAGATATTAAGAATTCTTATCGTTCTCTTCTGTGCTTACTATTCATTTTTAAAGGTTTGTGACAACAGATCGCTAGATTGTCTCTTTTTCTGCAAACAACCACTGGACCTGTGAACTTCCTTCATACAATGAACAGAAACGCTGGTGTCACCACGATTGTGCCAACCGAAAAATGTTGCACTGCAGAGTTAAATGAAATTTCGCGCTGTATCTAGTGCTTCTGAGAAGAAGCGAGCAAAGCCGAGTCTCGGCCTGCACTCATTCAAAAAATGTTCAAATTTGTGTGAAATCTTATGGGACTTAACTGCTAAGGTCATCAGTACCTAAGCTTACACACTACTTAACCTAAATTATCCTAAGGACAAACACACACACCCATGCCCGAGGGAGGACTCGAACCTCCGCCGGGACCAGACGCGCAGTCCGTGACTGCAGCGCCTGAGACCGCTCGGCTAATCCCGCGCGGCTGCACGCATCCCACACGTACGGTTCTTATGCAGTTTGGCTTGCCGTGGCCAACCTTGCTGTGGTTCATCGTGACTGGGTAAAACGATTTAAGACCCGAAACGAACATGCACACCAGTCGACACTCGTGCGACGCTCATAACTTAATGCAAATGTCACATACACTCCTGGAAATTGAAATAAGAACACCGTGAATTCATTGTCCCAGGAAGGGGAAACTTTATTGACACATTCCTGGGGTCAGATACTGCACATGATCACACTGACAGAACCACAGGCACATAGACACAGGCAACAGAGCATGCACAATGTCGGCACTAGTACAGTGTATATCCACCTTTCGCAGCAATGCAGGCTGCTATTCTCCCATGGAGACGATCGTAGAGATGCTGGATGTAGTCCTGTGGAACGGCTTGCCATGCCATTTCCACCTGGCGCCTCAGTTGGACCAGCGTTCGTGCTGGACGTGCAGACCGCGTGAGACGACGCTTCATCCAGTCCCAAACATGCTCAATGGGGAACAGATCTGGAGATCTTGCTGGCCAGGGTAGTTGACTTACACCTTCTAGAGCACGTTGGGTGGCAGGGGATACATGCGGATGTGCATTGTCCTGTTGGAACAGCAAGTTCCCGTGCCGGTCTAGGAATGGTAGAACGATGGGTTCGATGACGGTTTGGATGTACCGTGCACTATTCAGTGTCCCCTCGACGATCACCAGAGGTGTACGGCCAGTGTAGGAGATCGCTCCCCACACCATGATGCCGGGTGTTGGCCCTGTGTGCCTCGGTCGTATGCAGTCCTGATTGTGGCGCTCACCTGCACGGCGACAAACACGCATACGACCATCATTGGCACCAAGGCAGAAGCGACTCTCATCGCTGAAGACGACACGTCTCCATTCGTCCCTCCATTCACGCCTGTCGTGAAACAACTGGAGGCGGGCTGCACGATGTTGGGGCGTGAGCGGAAGACGGCCTAACGGTGTGCGGGACCGTAGCCCAGCTTCATGGAGACTGTTGCGAATGGTCCTCGCCGATACCCCAGGAGCAACAGTGTCCCTAATTTGCTGGGAAGTGGCGGTGCGGTCCCCTACGGCACTGCGTAGGATCCTACGGTCTTGGCGTGCATCCGTGCGTCGCTGCGGTCCGGTCCCAGGTCGAAGGGCACGTGCACCTTCCGCCGACCACTGGCGACAACATCGATGTACTGTGGAGACCTCACGCCCCACGTGTTGAGCAATTCGGCGGTACGTCCACCCGGCCTCCCGCATGCCCACTATACGCCCTCGCTCAAAGTCCGTCAACTGCACATACGGTTCACGACCACGCTGTCGCGGCATGCTACCAGTGTTAAAGACTGCGATGGAGCTCTTGTATGCCACGGCAAACTGGCTGACACTGACGGCGGCGGTGCACAAATGCTGCGCAGCTAGCGCCATTCGACGGCCAACACCGCGGTTCCTGGTGTGTCCGCTGTGCCGTGCGTGTGATCATTGCTTGTACAGCCCTCTCGCAGTGTCCGGAGCAAGTATGGTGGGTCTGACACACCGGTATCAATGTGTTCTTTTTTCCATTTCCAGGAGTGTATTTACAGCCTAAACAACAACCACTGCATAGCATTTGCACAAATTGGCAGTCGCACGGTCACGTTTGGAGGATTCGCCATAGGCGCTCGCTTTCTATGTGAACTATTGTACATTCTTACTCCCAAACATAATATTAAAACCCAATCAATGTATCTTGATGTCACGCGACGTCCATGAGGACAACAAAATGCGTAAGCAGTAGCGAGTATTTCTGAAGCGTTATTAAGAAAATCGCAAGATAATTTCTGTCGTCAAAAATATACCTGTGCGTGGCCATTTTTACCATGAAACGCCGGCAGCCTGCTATTCGGGACTGCTCTTCTGTCCACGTAATTTACCCTGGAAGGAACACACATCAAGGATTTACTGAATGATTAATTTTTGTCTGGGAAATTATGATGAGGAACCGGCTGCAGAAGAAGAAAATGTGCTGCTGAACTGCCACCAGTTAAAGGTGACATTGAAGGTGCTAAATTGTGCTACTGCTAAAGACTCATTTTTTGAATGCTGTAATTTATTACTGCAATCATCTGTCACCTTATTTATGTCATTTCATTATAGCCATTTTTGATACTGTTTTTGGTGAATAAAAAAAAGTGGTTACCGTTGAAGCCCCGTAATCGCTGGATCGAGTCCCGTTCGTCAGTTTTCTTATTTTCGTTATTATTTATATTACAATTGATATAATGGGAAAAATACGTGTAATCGGACGAACTGTTATTAAATTTTCAATGTTATTTGGAAGTCTACAAATTTTGATTATCATAAATAATATAATATTCATAGTTATCGACTAGTAAACGACCAAATGCATAAAGTGATGCTGAAAATGTATGCTTGTCCGTGATTTGAGAAATCCCTTATACCTGTAAAGGGCCCGAAACTACTTGTTACCTGCTAGTTTTGAGCGGCACAGATGCCTTTCGCAAGATGTACATTTAATTGTCGCTTTCGACCTTGCGAGTACAAGTTGCAGGATGGTATTTTTCGTAAAAACATGGAAAACATAAAGTTGAATGGCACCAGCTGCATTGAATAAGTGCTATGTTTCCGCATACGGAAGGTCTTTCGAGGTTTTCCGTGGACAAACAAACCTCGTTAACATTTCCAAAAACCTCTCTTTTAGCCGGTAATTTGGAAGCAAACTATGCATAACGCAGCATTTCGTTTAATATCGGCGCTGATAATAGGTCATGCAGTATCGAGTGTATTTTAATAGCGTCTTCACGAGAAGCAATTTCTCGTTCTCTTTCGATTAAATACGAACAATTTTGAAGACACGGAGAAGCATACATTTTCAGCATCACTTTAGGTATTTGGTCGTTTACTAGCCGATAGTTATGAATACTATATTATTTGTGACAGTAAAAATTTGCAGACTGCCAAATAACATTGTAAATTTAATAAAAGTTCATCCGATTACACCTGTTTTTCCCATTATATCAATTGTAATATAAATAGTAAAGAAAATGGCTGTGTTGAAAATTAAAAAAAAAGAACCTGACGAACGGGACTCGATCCAGCATTCACGAGGCTTGAACGCTAATCACTTGGCTGCCGCCGCTTCATGGTAAAAATGGCCACACACAGGTATATATTTGACGACTGAAATTATCTTTCGATTTTCTCAGTAACGCTTGAGAAGTACGCGCTACTGCTTACACGTTTTGTTGTCCTCATGGAGTGCTACGATTGTACGAAGTTTGCAGGAAATCCACGTTCCAAACGTCGTGGCCTCCCCTTGTTAATTTCGAGCCGACTTTCGGCCATCGCCAAGTGACAACTGAATGTCACAATCACGGATAACATGGCGTGCAACTTACTAATTTAATGCTGATGTAACTGATAGGTAAAAAAGTAAGATACAGAGAATTGGCAAAGAAAAGTATTACATTTTAATACTACACAGATATCGTCAAATTAAACAAGAAACGATTTTTTAAAAATTTCATGTGGAAATCGTAACATTTCCTATAAGATGAAAATGGAGCAGAATTTCCTTTTTTAAAGTAACATACGTATAATCAGCAGACTCTTCTGTAAATATCTTGGACCTTATTTAGTGTTTACAGAAAAATAGCTGTCGGTGCTGTAATCTCTGCTAGCTCCTAGCATCCAGAAAATCACAAACATGCAGCTTTCCATTCCATGGGGAATTGCATCACATCGATTCCATTCTCGGAATACGCTATTAGAGCAGAACTGTAGACAATCAGGCGTACTGCTATCAGTAATTATTACAGATCTGATCTGATTGTTAGCATTCTGCGAAAAAGGAAAATACGAGAAATTACACTACTTCTGTATGCTGGCAAACAAGAACGAGCCAGTATTGGAGCCCACGGAGAATACAACCAGCCAGTATTGAGTCCACGCAGGACACAGTGGGGGATGCGCAGTGACAAATTTTCGTCCAACGCGCTGGGTGAGCTCATTCGTTTGTTCAGAAGGGGAGGCCAACCAATATTGTCTGGCCGCTTTCGGGCCGGTCCGCGACCCGCTGCTATGACAGAATCGAGGCGCACGCCATCAAATCTTTCAAATATGATTTTATAGAAACTATTCAATAGAAAAGTCATTTTTCAGTTACTTATAGCTTTATATGTCAGTTTTATCATTTCTTTATTGTCATAGTTATTGTGAAATTTACATTGAAATGAGAGACAACACGAAATTCGAAAACGTTTCCAATGATATTGCATTTATTACATATTACACAATATGTTGTTAAAAGTTTTCTTTAGTCTCTACCTGTAACCAATCTCAATAACATTTAACTGAGGTAGCACACTCATTTGCGATCTCGAGCGCCAGAGATAACGCCAGAATGAAATGAGATGCCCATAGTGGCTCGGCTTCATGCATTCTTTTTTAAAAATTTTGTGACTAAAGCCCTTCTGGACTGTTATTTAGTATATACGTGACATGTAAGTACTGTGTCTGTCTTGTATTGTTAGTCAGTACTTACACCTTTATATAAAAAATTTCCTTTTCCCATAAATTTGTAATTATGTTATAGCCCATTTTAAATTTAAATTCTGATGAAGGCACTCCTAGAAGTGTTGAAGTCTGGTTAGTAAGACTGAAAATTATGACCGAGGGCACATTTGTTTCAACTTTAGAATGAAATATCCTCAACATTCCTCATATTACTTCGTTAGAGATATAGAAATGACATTTTGGCACATGATAGCACACAAAGAGGGGAGTATTTTATCATACGGTTATTTGAAAGAATTTCATTATCTACCACGTTATTCCACCAACTACAGACTTTTTCGATCAAGCAATGTAATTTTTAAGGACCATCCACAGCTGGTAAAACGAGAAATGCAATAGTGAGTTCTGGGATAACGTAAGTGAAGACATTACACTTTACTTTTTACCGTGGACGTGCTTTTTCAGAAGCTGTTGACGTTACTTTTCGTCGGTTCCTCACGTAATAAGCTTAATGAACCACTGTTGCAGAATTATCTCACATTTTCATCTGCACAGCATGTTACGGAGGTGATATTGTGCAAAGACCGCTGTGTTTTGGCGTAAGAAGCAAATTTTAATATGGCAACAAGAGAAACGACGCTTCTATGAAAGTTACAAATGGTCAAAAAACAGGCGAAAGTAAATCATTGCATAAGTTGCATTTTCAGTGGAATTCCTTTTAAATACTAAAATAAGTAAAAGTGACAGTAGATCTTTTTGAACTGTCACTGTGGAAGTATGGGCTTGAGGGGTTCCACTTAGTATTAAAAAAAAATGAGCGGAGGTTTCTGTTTAGGACGGTACTTAACCTCCACCGCTCCGTATTTCCCCTACAGCACCTCCCGCAAACTACCACAAATGCTATGTCACGTGTGCCTTGCCGACTGCGCATCTTCCATCCACGTTATTCTGCACACACTCCTACCACCTGTGGACAGCCTTGCAAAAAAAGTCCTAGTGTCGCAATTACAGACATGCATTTTACAGTAACGCCAACACAACTAGATTACTACTCAGTAGGAAAGACAAAATGAAATCTTTGACTCGGAGTATTGTGTATAAAATCATATGTAATGTGATGGCACAGTTTTGGCAGTTAGTTTATCAAGACATGAGAGAATCTGGACACAAGAGAGGACACAGTCACCCTCTACAGAAGTTCCTTTTATAAAATGTTGCCCATACGATGCAGACAGGGACGGTTTACCTATCGTTAAAAGTAGCAGAAAGATGACGCTACTGGAAACACATTAAATCAACTAGCATATCACGCAGAACGACAGCTTACTATTAAATGCCTGGGCACAATTTCCTCTGTATCAGTCTCTTAAATTAAGTTTGAGTTATGCTAATGTTAGATTATAGTAGTAAATCCAACTTTATTTTCATATTTTGTCAAATGTAGCTATGCTGACATTCTCAAAACAACTAGGTCAGTGAACAAATGGAAAATGTAATGTTAAAATCCATTTACTGTCTATTTCAGTAACGTTTCACTATCCCAATGTTCATTGCGATGTCAGAGCTTGGTCAGCAGGGCTTCAGTTTTATGAAGGATCGTACACAGATCAGAAGCCCTGCTCAACAATCCGTTACTTCGAAATGTACATTGGCATATGCTGAGATAGGCAGTAGATGGATTTTATAATTACGATTTCTTAGAGAACTGGAAAGAGAAACTAACTTTATTTTTATGTTTTTAAATGTAACGACTCTGCGTAGAATAAAACAGTTATACTTTCGTTTATTAACACTCTGTAACTCTTGCTTTACGGAAAATGTCAGATTTTGCAGATAAGGATGTCAAAAAGTTGCCTTACTTTTTAGGTTTTCATTCATTAATGGCTTACAGCGTCATATTCTGTGGCGATTCGCGACAGCACTTCAAACACCTGGGCACACTGACCACAGCCTCACAGTACATTCGTTATCTTACGAAGTTTGCTGTCAACGATGTACCACAGTTTGGAAACAACAATGACTTTCATAAATGTAATAATAAAAGGAGAAATGATGTGCTCGGCTTTAGTTTGGCGCAGAAAGGAGTGAGATGTTTTATTACTACCGGTTTCGGTATTGTACCAACATTTCGGTATTTGTATAAAGTTGATGAGTTTCTTTGGGAAAAGTGTTCCTTGAAGCTAGTTTAAGGCTTTCTGTTCATATGCCCCAGGAGTCAATCCGTGACCAGAAGGGTCCCCTTTCATGATGTGTTACGGAGAAGAATAAACATTTCTTGCAGGCAATTTCCAACAGCAGTAATGTATCCTTCAGCTTCAACGAATGACTGTTGGTGTAGACAGAAAGCCTAGAACTTGGTTCAATGAATACTGTTAGCAAACCAACTCATTAACTATATATATACACCGAGATAATGGTACAATACCGAAACTGGTTCAAATAAGACTATTAATACAGCAGAGTGTATGCTTAAGAAAGAGAGAGAAAGCACAGAGATATTAAACGTTGTTAAATAGTTGCCACTGAATACATAAAAAACTTTAAGCAACTTGATAAATGGTAAGCATATTGCCACATTTCCCGCTGATAAGATGTGCTGTAATTGTGAAACAGGCTCGTTTTTAATCATAAATAGAGCTCACAATTATGATCCAAAGAACATGAAAATAAATAAATAGCTATGTATCATACAGTTTTTCGTATCATCTCTAAAGCTAATATCTGTGTACGTTGCACGACATTTTAACGAGATCAAAAGTACGATGTTATGCAGAATAGGAGGAAAGTGTCCCCCTTTAAATGTGACTGCCATGTTCAGTTAATCATTGACGAAAAATTCGTGTAAAGCCGTTTGTCCCTTCCGCCAAGCGTACGGCTATATGCAGAGTCAATTGCCTGTATGTTGAAATATAACCGCCTTAGTTTTGTTGTAGTATTCTATAAAGTTCACATCTTTGGTGGAGAATCATATAGACCCGTATATTTGTATTTATTATTTCAAAGTATTCCTAATAATATAAAATTTTGGAATAGATGACCAACACTTTTGGCTCATAATTTGAGTGTTTTGTTCAGTTCTGGATTTAAATATCGAAAGTAGCGTCACTAATAATTTATAATACTAATAATACATGATTGGCGGATACTTCATTGTTTTAAATGAAGAAAATTTACCATTTTCTCACATACAAATAAGGGAGATCGTACATGAAAAATTTCATGTAATATTCAGTCACTGAATATACGAGTCCATTGAACAAACCTTACGAGAAATCTGAATTTTTATAATACGGAATAGTTTGTGAATCATATGTAGAAGATCGCATATCTGTATCACAGAACGCTTAAATTTTTAAAAGAAACTAATATTAACAATCCTAAACAAAACTACGAAATGTCTTGTCACATGAAGTCTGCTAAAAATTGTTTGAATGTGGAAAAATAATTGTAATAACAAATTTTAATGAAGTGACAAATATATTGATTGTTGAGACATTGTAAACAGGTGTGCGACTGCGACCAGATGTATAATTATTAGTTTTGGCTCAACTGTGTCTGAGTGTTTGTTTGTCTTGTAATGTTTTGATACGTTGCTGGTATTTCGATGAGTCACTATAGAAAGTGCTCCAAGTGCGTATACATGAATTTCAAACAATCTTGGTTGCAATTTATTCTTTTTTATTCTTTTATTAACAATGCGTTTTGCTTTCGTGGGGAATCTTCAGATTATTTTAAACGTTTTTAAAAACTATAACACGTCTCTGTGCTAGACTGAAGCACACGTCAAATCAGAGAAACCCGCAGAGACTTGAATGAAGTACGATGACACTTACAACGAAGGACACACATTTAAAAATAATGCGAATGTACAGCTCTACTCTCAGCCTACAGGGTGATAGTAGAGCTCCCATGATCCATCAGTCAGCCCTACATCTTGTGAGCAAGATCAAATACAACGCATAACAAGATAGGTTATGTGCAGTGATATGTTAAAATGTGACTGTCAATTGGAAAGCTGTACTATGAGGATTTAGTACATACAGAAGAACACATGGGAACACCAGATGGACATAAAAATGACTGCAAGTGTAAAAACTATATATTTGTAAATAGTTAGGTAATTTAAATGAGTTGACAGGAATCACTACAGATCTCCTGTCAAAATTTACACAGTTAATTAAGTTTCTTTATGTTATAGCCACTGATGATGCCTAGCGTGAGCAGATGAAACTTGTTTGGTAGACACAAATAAAACATTCAGATGTAAAAGACGGGATTTCGTTCTTATGCATATTGTAGAGCACACATGCTGACAAATGTCAGTTCGGAACGGAAACAGACAAGTAACAGTTCCTGCCATGAAGTTGCGGCGGCATCGCTGTGCACTCGTATTGTGTTTAATTGTGTATACTTCTTAGTCCTACCGTTGCACCATTCTGGCCTGCTGGTGCGACTTTATTAAAGCATCTGTGGGTTTATCAGATTTCACGCATCCTTCAATATAGTACATAGCCTTTTTGTGTTTTTTTTAATGTTTAAAATAGTCTGAAGACGACCCACGAAGAGCGAAACACGTTGTTAATAACAGAATAAATAGCAACGAAGACTATTTTAATTAAAATATTCTACATACGGTTGCTATACAAGACGGCCTAATGGAGTGTGAAGATATTTAACCCTTTCAGAACTTAATTTTTCTGAGTGAAGGAAAATTTTTCTTTTGTGGTAATGCTCTTAGGTGATTTTTTAATTCTTTTAGAAGCAATATTTATAAAAAAATATGTATGAACTGCCAGCACGCAGGAGTATCCCTTGGGTCAGCAACCTCTGTTAATGAGTGGAACGAAAAACCAGTCTAAGTCGCAAATTTTTTCCTTTTTATTCTACATCTACTTGGATACTCTGCAAATTACATGTAAGTGCCTGGCAGAAGGTTCATCGAACCACCTTCACAATTCTCTATTATTCCAATCTCGTATAGCGCGCAGAAAGAATGAACATCTATATCTTTCCGTACGACCTCCAATTTTATCGTGGTGGTCGTTCCTCCCTATGTAGGTCGGTATCAACAAAATATGTTCGCATACGGAAGAGAAAGTTAGTGATAGGAATTTCGTGTGAAGATTCCGTCACAACGAAAAACGCCTTTCTTTTAATGATTTCCAACCCAAATCCTGTATCATTTCTGTAACATTCTCTCCTACATTTCGCGATAATACAAAACGTGGTGCCTTTCTTTGAACTTTTTCGATGTACTCCGTCAGTCCTATCTTGTAAGGATCCCACACCGCGCAGCAGTATTCTAAAAGTATTCTAAAAGAGGACGGACAAGCGTAGTGTAGGCAGTTCTTTAGTAGGTCTGTTACATTTTCTAAGTGTCCTACCAATAAAACACAGCCTTTGGTTAGCCTTACCCACAACATTTTCTGTGTGTTCTTTCCAATTTAAGTTGTTCGTAATTGTAATACCTAAGTATTTAGTTGAATTTACGGCTTTTAAATTAGACTGATTTATCTTGTATTCATCTGAGGAGTAGTTTCGGAGCGAGACTCATTTTCAAATCGTCACAGCAAATGGCATTTCCGAAGACGTCGAACATGTGTAATGAACATTTAGAGTGCATACAGATAATGGGCCCGTTTTCAAAACATATTTTGTGCATTTGGCTTCGTTTTATGGACAAAAACAACTAATTACGAAATATTATCTATTCAGATAAACAGTAAAATCATCATTCAATAATTACCATGCAGAATAACAATAACAGTATTCAACTGCGCAGTACAATACAGTGAACCAACGCCGTCCGGGCATTCTGGTTGTCAAGAGCTGCTGCGCACTTACAGATATTTTCATAGTCATGCCCAACAGCTGGCAGCACTTTTGCCTAATGAAGAGGTTGAACATGCACAAATGTGTACCTCACGTTTCCATTTAGAAAAAAAATACTTCTGTTACAGCCAATGCACAGTAAAAATTAATGCACACAGCTGCAGCCGGAGGGTCCGTCAGCGTTAAGGTACCAAGTCATGTGAAGCAGATGTATTTTACGTCACTTATTGAGGACCAAATTCCCGGGACTGAAAATGATACAATGAACGAAATGAGTTAACTGTACTGTTGGTTGATTGGATGGATGATTAAAGGGACCAAACTACTAATTTATCAGTCACTTGTTCTGCGAACATACAGTTCTATGAATATTTGTGTTGCTCTGCAGATAATATTAATGGTCTAGATAAGCAGCAAATTTTTCTAGAAGGTGCACAGGTTCAATAGGAAACTGTGTTTAGGGCGGAGTTGCGCCTAGGTGCGGCTACCCGGCAGCCTCGAGTGCAACCCGTGTTACCTGCCAGGGGGGCGGCGTCGGAGGCGTCGGCGGCGTGCGCCATGGCGGCGCCCGCAGGAGCGCTGGCGCTACCGTGGCTGCGACGGGGTCCCTCCTTCCGTGACTGTGCCGCTGCACGCAGCCGGCCGCCGCCGCCGCCGTGCCCGCCCCGTGGGACAACTGCCGCCCCCCGGAGAGGGCCATCCCTGACGTATGGATTTCTGCCCCAGCGCCCACCTCACGTCGATATTCTTAATCGAGGCGGCGTAATCCGTTAGTCGCATCGATTCGCCGCCAGCACGACAGGCCCTGCCGATGTATCATGTACTGTCCTCCTCCTCCCGTACGTGTGATGTCTGAGGAGTCTCCGTACTCCTTTAGAAAACAAGAGAAGAAAAGCGTGCCGCCGTCGCTCGATCGATTCAGCCGTCTCCAGTGAAATACACTATCTGACCAAACGTATCCGGACGTTCCTAAGTATTTCATTTGCTTCCTCGTAAATCATGATTTTTTTTTAATTTAGTGTTGGGTGTCTCAGCTTGTAAAAACGGAACCCTTGTAAGATGGCTTTACTGCCCGTCTGCCTGTTTCACTGTCTGTCCGACAGTTAAGAACCCTATTTCTCAGGAAAAGGTAGACATATAGAGCTCAAATTAATGTTTCATATTAAGGTCTGTGATACCTTAGCGCTGTAAAAATTTTAAACTTCTAAGTTTTTTCAGTCGAAAGATGCAACCATGTCTAATTTACGTAAGATATATGTATGGTGTGAAAAGTGGCAATTGACTCTGAATAGCCGGTCGGAGAGGCCGTGCGGTTCTAGGCGATACAGTCTGGAGCCGAGCGACCGCTACGGTCGCAGGTTCGAATCCTGCCTCGGGCATGGATGTGTGTGATGTCCTTAGGTTAATTAGGTTTAATTACTTTTAAGTTCTAGGCGACTGATGACCTCAGAAGTTAAGTCGCATAGTGCTAAAAGCCATTTGAAACATTTGACTCTGAATAAAGAAAAGTGTGAAGTTATTCACATGAGTACTACAATAAATCTGCTAAATTTCGATTACTTCATAAGACACAAAAATCTGAAGGCAGTGAATTAAACTAAATACTTGGTGATTACAATAACAAATAACCTAAATTGGCACGATTACATAGATACATCTATATCTACACCTACGTGATTACACTGCTATTCACAATAAAGTGCCTGGCAGAGGGTTCAGTGAACCACCTGCATGCTGTCTCTCTACCGTTCTACTCTCGATCGGCACGCGGGAAAAACGAGCACTTAAATTTTACTGTGAGAGCTCTGATTTCTCTTATTTTATCGTCGTGATAATTTCTCCCTTTGTAGGTGGGTGCCAACAGACTGTTTCCGCAATCGGAGGAGAAAACTGGTGATTGAAATTCCATGAGAAGATCCCGTCGCAACGAAAAACGCCTTTGTTTTAATGATTGCACCCCCATTCACATATCATGTCTGTCACACTATCTCCCCTAATTCGCGTTAATACAATAGGAGCTGCCCTTGTTTGTAATTTTTCGATGTCATCCGTCAGTCCCACCTGATGTGAACCCCACACCGCACAGCAATATTGTGGTTAGAGCAAACCAAAAGCTATTAAAGAGTCTGCTTACACTACATTTGTCCTCCCTATCCTGTGGGATCCGCATCAGGTGGGACTGACGGATGACACCGAAAAAGTTCAAAGAAGTTCGTTTTATAGTATCGCGAAGTAGGGGAGGTAGTGCCACAAACATGATATGTGAATTTGTGAGGCAATCATTAAAACAAAGCCGTTTTTCGTTGCGACGGGATCTTCTCATGAAATTTCAATCACCAGTTTTTTCCTCCGATTGCGAAAACATTCTGTTGGCACCCATGGGGAGAAATGATCATCACGATAAAATAAGAGAAATCAGGACCCTCGCACCGTTTTAGAGCGGAACGGAAGAGAGACAGTTTGAAGGTGGTTCATTGGTTCAAATGTTTCAAATGGCTCTGAGCACTATGGGATTCAACTTCTGAGGTCATCAGTCCCCTAGAACTTAGAACTACTTAAACCTAACCAACCTAAGGACGACACACACATTCATGCCCGAGGCAGGATTCGAACCTGCGACCGTAGCGGTCTCGCGGTTCCAGACTGTAGCGCCAAGAACCGGAAGGTGGCTCATTCAAACCTTTGTCAGGCACTTAGTTGCCAATAGCAGAGTAATCACGCAGATGTAGATGCATGAATGTCATGTATTCTGAAACTCGAAAACTTACTTATCAGAGTCCATAGACACTGTGTCATGCTACGTTTGAAATGGTGCCATAAGCGGGAAGTATGGACTGCTTGTGAATGGTGTCACATTTCGTTCAGAAATGAATCATGTTTTCGCACTGCCCTGGATAACCATCGATGGCGAATATGGCAGTGAGCTGTGGGAGGTCCCATTTCTCCAACGTTTTGGAGAAACACAGCGGTGTTACTACTGGCATCATGGTGTGGAGAGCCATCTGGGGTGGCTCAAGGTCACGGGTGGTAGTGATCGATGGAGCTCTGGAGGTACGACGGTACTTCACGGACACCCTGTGTCCTCTCGACCTCACTGTCAAGCAATGGTATCGTGGAGTCACGTTTCAACAAGAGACGTTTCGTCCACACATGGCACATGCCTGTGTACTGTCTCCCACGGCCAGCAAGATCCTCAGATCTGCCCCAAGTGAAACGTGTGTGTGACCAGCTCGGCCATGGTCTCCGCTGAAGTGCCAGTCTCAAGGACATGAAGAATCAGTTACAACAATTGTAGTCCATCTTGCCTCGGTAGAGGCTTCAACGCCTTCATGACACCGTTCCGAACCGACCCAATGCATGTATTCAAGCCAGAAGAGCTACAATATACTGCGCGAGGTGGTGCAGTGGTCAGCACACTGGACTCGAATTTTGGAGGACGACGGTTCGAACTCGCCATCCTGGTTTAGATTTTCCATGATTACCCTAAATCGCTTCGGGCAAATGCCGGGATGGTTACTTAGAAAGAGCACGGATAACTCTCTTCCCCATCCTTTCCTAACCCGATGGGATCGATGACCTCGCTGTTTAATCCCCTCCCCCAAACCAACCATGTTTTTTGCTTAGAAAATGTTTTTCGCTCGCATATCATGTCGTTTCTGGAACCCCAGGATCTAATCTGTAGGAATCAACATGGATTCCGAAAACAGCTATCGTGTGAGACCCAACTCGCTTTATTTGTTCATGAGACCCAGCAAGTATTAGATACAGGCTCCCAGGTAGATGCTATTTTCCTTGACTTCCGGAAGGCGTTCGATACAGTTCCGCACTGTCGCCTGATAAACAAAGTAAGGGCCTACGGAATATCAGACCAGCTATGTCACTGGAGTGAAGAATTTTTAGCAAACAGAACACAGCATGTTGTTCTCAATGGAGAGACGTGTACAGACATTAAAGTAACCTTTGGCGTGCTACAGAGGAGTGTTATGGGACCATTGCTTTACACAATATATATAAATGACCTAGTAGATAGTGTCGGACGTTCCATGCGGCTTTTCGCTGATTATGCTGTAGTATACAGAGAAGTTGCAGCATTAGAAAATTGTAGCAAAATGCAGGAAGATCTGCAGCAGATAGGCACTTGGTGCAGAGAGTGGCAACTGACCCTTAACATAGACAAATGTAATGTATTGCGAATACATAGAAAGAAGGAGCCTTTATTGTATGATTATATGATAGCGGAACAAGCACTGGTAGCAGTTACTTCTGTAAAATATCTGGGAGTATCCGTGCGGAACGATTTGAAGTGGAATGATCATATGAAATTAATTGTTGGTAAGACGGGTGCCAGTTGAGATTCATTGGGAGAGTCCTTAGAAAATGTAGTCCATCAACAAAGGAGGTGCCTTACAAAACACTCGTTCGACCTATACTTGAGTATTGCTCATCTGTGTGAGATCCGTACCATGTCGGGTTGACAAAGGAGATGGAGAAGATCCAAAGAAGAGCGGCGCATTTCGTCACAGGGTTATTTGGTAAGCGTGATAGCGTTACGGAGATGTTTAGCAAACTCAAGTGGCAGACTCTGCAAGGGAGGCGCTCTGCATCGCGGTGAAGCTTTCTGTCCAGGTTTCGAGAGGGTGCGTTTCTGGATGAGGTGCCGAATATATTGCTTCCCCCCTACTTATACCTCCCGAGGAGATCACGAATGTAAAATTAGAGAGATTCGAGCACGCTCGGAGGCTTTCCGGCAGTCGTTCTTCCCGCGAACAATAAGCGACTGGAACCGGAAAGGGAGGTAACGACAGTGGCACGTAAAGTGTCCTCTGCCACACACCGTTGGGTGACTTGCGGAGTATAAATGTAGATGTAGATGTACAACTAGTTACAACGCCATAGCTATAAATGGACTCATACTGCCAAGTTCTCAGTAAATTCGACTTGATTTAGTAATATTCGAAATAACATCACATACCCTCTCAAGCCATTAAATGTGAATTCATTTCCTCCTTCCCTTTTTGCTGCTTCACTTTTTTGTCAGGCAGGGTAGATTGACTAGAGCGAATTTTGTCGATACTATGAAGTTCATTACACAGTCAGACATTAATACACCCGTCGTCATAAACAGAACTGCACCCAAAATGGACTGACAGATCCGCTGAAACTGGATGGGAATTTTGCACACCATCGCCTACGCCAATGGTTGCTTTTCCAGATTCGGCTGCAATTCGGGGAGCATGGATGGGGCCGTGACGTTGTGTGCAGAGATTGATGTTAGAGGGCCTCAAACGGCTGTGCTGGTCAGTACGACAGTGGATAGCATCATTCGAGCGTCATCTGAACAGAGAGGATGCCCACACGACACGTTCGACAGCAGTTTCCTTAGCCACACAAGTTCTAGAGGGACTGTATCGTAGGGTTGCGGGAAGTAGGGTAGTCCCAGCGTCGTATTCCGCGCCACACCGATCGTACGGATACCACCGTTGTCCGTTGTTGGCGACTACGGATACAGGAAGTTACGCATGAATGACGTATAGGATCTGGACATCCAACATGTACCGCAAGGAGGGATCCCCGACGCGTTGTCCGCAACGGCAACGACAGGGGTCATTTATCGGGCCATCCTGTCTTCTATACAACATCACGTAAGTGCTAGTGGCATTGGCAGGCGGTTACATGACGCAGGGCTCGCCGTACGCCAACAATTAAAGGTGGATTCACACTTGGACGGAATGTCACCGTGACGGCCGTCACGTCAACACATGGTGACATTCACACACGCCGTCATCGGAAGGTCATCTACACGTTACGTCACGTCAGCGTCACATCAGCATCACGTCAAGGTTTCTCGGGAAGAATGTTTCGACGGACCGTAGTATAGCTTACTTCGCGAGCAACTGTTACGTAAACTGTGTGAACTAATACGAAAGTATTCCCCACTGACTGCTATTGCGAAAAGGTCTTGATATGGGCTGGAAGACAATACTACGCCAGAGCGAGATGGCGACGGTTCAATCCCGAGTCCGGCCATCCTGATTTAGGTTTTCCGTGATTTCCCTAAATCACTCCAGCCAAATACCGGGATGGTTCCTCTGAAAGGGCACGGCCGACTTCCTTCCCTAATCCGATGAGACCGGTGACCACGCTGTCTGGTCTCCTTCCCCAAACAATCAACCAACCAACAATACTACGTTAAAGTGTTTTATATTATACACTGCAAAATAAACGGTAAACACCTTGTTCAGTGTGCTTTACTCACTATTTTTCCAGTGGAATAGCGAAAAGAAAAACCGGGAATAAAGCTGATGCACCATTCATAAGTTTCAAACAAGATTCGTAATAAATTGATTACGAACAGCACGTAACAGAAATATAAGTAAACAAAGTACGCGAAAACGGCCTATCTAGACATTGAGAAGGCAAACCATCAGCTTCTGTCGAGGTGATATCAGATGCCTAAATCGAGAATTTATCTTCGTAATTTTTATTTGTAACTTGCTGAACAGTAAAACAACTGTTGTTTCGACATTCTTAAATGTTTATAGAACGATGACTCCTCCTCTTCCAGCTCTTTGTAAAGAGTGTCCAACTCTCCTACACGGTCTCGATTTTTTAACATTTTTCTAGCCAAGACTCTTTTTGCTCGCTGTTCCTTATCATCAAGTGCAACAGCAGTCATTGAAAACGGCTTTGAACTAAATTTTGGCATTTTACGATGATCTGCCATGGACTACGAAACAGCGCTTCTGGTGAGTACTTTATGAACCAGCTGTAACGTCACGACGTTCTTTCAACGTTGGCGTGCCGTGTAATGTAAATGCTAGGAAACTCATTTGACCGTCGACGTTCAAAACGTGACCGTGATGTTCCGGCAAGAGTCGGATGCCACTCATACCCTCACACAGCTGACAACGGGTCATCTATCGAACGAGTCCCGCTTCTGCCTTGGAGGCGACAACCACCGCGTCCGTGTCTGGAGGAGCAGTGGAGAGTGCCCCGAGGAGTGGATTGTGGTTTCACATCACATGTCTCACAAACCTTATGTGATGGTGTGGGCAGCAACATCCTATGGTGCCTGTTCGCCATTAGTGTTCCTAAACGGTTCTGTGACATCTCCAACCGGTAGCTGTGCTATTCGCGAACGCCCACGCCAATGGCATATTTCAACGGGAAAACTCTCGTCTTCATACCGCTGCCACATCTCGAGCGTCCCTCGCAGCTGTGGATACTCTGCCAGGCCGGCCGCATCGCCAGATCTCTCCCCGAACGAAATTTGCGGGGTGCCATGGAGCGTGTCATCAGGACTTTACCTACACCCACTGGTCTGTGGGATCTACGCACTCAGGTGCAACTGGCTGGGGTGGAGATCACAGGACTACTTCCGAAGCCTTTACAATTTCATACGATGACGCCTGGACGCTTGTACCCACAAACATAGGGGTCCGACACAACAAGTTATATTTCTGTCCATATACTTCTTCTAGCGCAGTACATGTTGATCCTTCATAGCTGAAAGTGTAATCATTTCAACGTGTTGAACCATTTACCTGCCTCCCAATAGTGATCACAATCCATCTTGTCCTGGGTGGAGATCTTTTTATGACAATGTGCCTACATTACACTACTGGCAATTAAAATTGCAACAGCAAGAACAAATGCAGATGATAAACGGGTATTAATTGGACAAATATATTATACTAGAACTGACATGTGATTACATTTTCATGCAATTTGGCCGCATAGATCCAGAGAAATCCGAACCCAGAACAACCACCTATGGCCCTAACAACGGCCTTGATACGCCTGGGCATTGGATGGCGTGTACAGGTACAGTTGCCCATGCAGCTTCAACACGATACCATAGTTCATCAAGAGTAGTGACTGGCGCATTGTCACGAGCCAGTTGCTCGACCACCATTGACCAGACGTTTTCAATTGGTGAGATATTTGGAGAGTGTGCTGGCCAGGGCAACAGTCGAAAATTTTCTGTATCCAGAAAGGCCCGTACAGGACCTGCAACAAGTGGTCGTGCGTTATCCTGCTGAAATGTAGAGTTTCGCAGGTATCGAATGAAGGGTAGAGCCACGGGTCGTAACACATCTGAAATGTAACGTCCACTTTTCAAAGTGCCGTCAATGCGAACAAGAGGTGACCGGGACGTGTAACCAATGGCACCCCACACCATCACGCCGGGTGACGACGAATACACGCTTCTAATGTGCGTTCACCACAATGTCGCCAAACACGCATGCGACCATCATAATGCTGTAAACAGAACTTGGATTAATCCGAAAAATGACGTTTTGCCATTCGTGCACCCACGTTCGTCGTTGAGTACACCGTCGCAGGCGCTCCTGTGTATGATGCAGCGTGAAAGGTAACCGCAGCTATGGTCTCCGAGCTGGTATTCCATGCTGCTGCAAGGGTCGTGGAACTGTGCGTGCACATGGTTGTTGTCTCGAAAAAATTCCCCATCTGTTGACTCAGGGATTGAGACGTGGTTGCACGATCCGTTACAGCCATGCGGATAAGATGTCTGTCATCTCGACTGCTAGTGATACTAGGCCGTTGGGACCCAGCACGGCGTTCCGTATTACCCTCCTGAACCCACCGATTCCACATTCTGCTAACAATCATTGGATATCGACCAACGCGAGCAGCAATGTCGCAATACGATAAACCGGAATCGCGATAGGCTCCAATCAAAGTCAGAAACGTGGTTGTACGCATTTCTCCTCTATACACGAGGTATCACAATAACGTTTCACTAGGAAACGACGGTCAACTGTTGTTTATGTATGAGAAATTGGTTGGAAACTTTCCTCATGTCAGTACGTTGTAGGTGTCGCCACCGGCGCCAATCTTAGGTGAATGCTCTGAAAAGCTAATCATTTGCATATCACAGCGTCTTCTTCCTGTCGGTTAAATTTCGCGTCTGTAGCACATCATCTTCGTGGTGTACCAATTTTAATGGCCAGTAGTGTACTTTTAGTGTTCGTGGCTTATGAGAAAGCTTATTCCAGAAACTTACACACAGCAGTACCATCGTATTTAGAAAGTACATTATCAGGAAACCTTCTTAAAGCTTGGTCAAAATTCAGAGTAATTTTCACTCAAAATTTTAGCTCAACGTTTAGTAACGTTTTTGCAGGACAACTGTAGGCTTTCAAAGCTACAAAGCATTACCTTATGTAGGGCGCTAGATACTACTGTGTGAGTTATTGCTGAAGTGAGGAACTGTGCAGTCAGGGGCAGAGCTGGTGGCGGCGCGGCGTGAGGCCCGCGCGCCTGGGGCCGCCTTAATGAGACGTGGCTGCGGTGCTGGCCTTCCGCAGAGGCTCGGCCGCCCCTCCCCAGGCCCTCTCGCCGCCCCTCCACACCCTCCCACACCCTCCGCGGTGCAGCGCTCGACCCTCCAATTAGCGGCGTCGCCCTCGGGTCCCGCTAATTGCGTCGCCCGCGCCGGCGACTCTGGGCACGCCGGGCCGTGAACCGCGTCCACACGTTCCTCATTACGGGACACCCTCAGTCGCCTTCTGCCGTCTCCTGTGCCCCACACATTTATCAGTAGCTACGAGGGCGTTACTAGATAAAACGAGTGACCAAACGTCCCTCGAAGGGTTGTATCGTTTGAAGATCCTGCGGGCACATTTCGCCTAGATGCGGCGTATATCGCGTGTGTCTTAGACAGGAGTGGTAATAACGTGGCAGCACGTCGCAAGTTAACTGACTTTGGGTTACTATTATTATGGACACTACTGGCCATTAAAATTGCTACACCACGAAGATGACGCGTTGCAGACGCGAAATTTAACCGTCAGGAAGAAGATGCAGTGGTATGCAAATGATTAGCTTTTCAGAGCATTCACGCAAAGTTGGCGCCGGTGGCGACACCTACAACGTGCTGACAGAGAAAAGTTTTCAACCGATTTCTCATACACAAATAGCAGTTGCCCGGCGTTGCCTGATGAAACGTTGTTGTCATGCCTCGTGTAAGGAGGAGAAATGCGTACCATGACGTTTCCTACTTTGATAAAGGTCGGATTGTACCCTATCGCGATTGCGGTTTATCGTATCGCAACATTGCTGCTCGCGATGGTTGAGATCCAACGAATGTTAGCAGAATATGGAATCGGTGGGTTCAGGAGGGTAATGCGGAACGCCGTGCTGGATCCTAACGGCCTCCTATCACTAGCTGTCGAGATGACAGACATCTTATTCGCATGGCAGTAACGGATCGTGCAGCCACATCTCGATCCCTGAGTCAACAGACGGGGACGTTTGCACGACAACAACCATCTGCACGAAAAGTTCGGCTACGTTTGCAGCAGCACGGACTATCAGCTAGGAGGCTATGGCTGTGGTTACCCTGGACGCTGCATCACAGACAGAGGAGCGCCTGCGATGGTCTACTCAACGACAAACCTGGGTGCACGAATGGCAAAACGTCATTTTCTCGGAAGAACCCAGGTTCTGTTTACAGCATCATGATGGTCGCATCCGTGATTGGCGACATCGCGGTGAACTCACATAGGAAGCACGTATTCGTCATCGCCTTACTGGCGTATCACCCGGCGTGATGGTATGGGGTGCCATTGCTTACATGTCTCGGTCACCTCTTGTTCGCACTGACGGCACTTTCAACAGTGGACGTTACATTTCAGATGTGTTACGACCCGTGGATCTACCCATCATTTGATCCCTGCAAAACCCTACATTTCAGCAGGATAATGCACGGCCTCATGTTGCAGGTCCTGTACGGGCCTTTCTGCATACAGAAAATGTTCGACTGCTGCCCTGGCCAGCACATTCTCCAGATCTCTCACCAATTGAAAACGTCTGGTCAATGGTGGCCGAGCAACTGGCTCGTCACAATATGCCAGTCACTACTCTTGATGAACTGTGGTATCGTGTTGAAGCTGCATGTGCAGCTGTACCTGTACACGCCATGCAAGCTCTGTTTGACTCAATGCCCAGGTGTATCAAGGCCGTTACTACGGCCACAGGTGGTTGTTCTGTGTACTGATTTCTCAGGATCTATGCACCCAAGTTGCGTGAAAAAGTAATCACATGTCAGTTCTAGTATAATATACTTGTCCAATTAATACCCGTTTATCAATTGAATTTCTTCTGGGTGTAACAATTTTAATGGCCAGTAGTGTAGTATTCTGCCTAGTGTGTTCATACGGGATTTATGACTCCTGAGTTCTCTGTCTTCCGCTTCTTCCTTCAGCTAGCTGTATCTCCTTTTATCTGTTTCAGCTGCCTAATTGGAAAGGTTTTCCCCATCCTTCGCACCCACAGGCACCCTTCCTTCGCGAAGTATGAGAGTTTTGCGTGTATCTGATAAGTGTAGGTAACTGTCATGGGTGTGTCAGTAGTGTAGAGTTACGTTTGTGCTGGAGATGATGAGAGAAGGGAGAAGGTGAAATCGGTTACCAGCAAATAGCCTGCTTCTCTCGAAGAGCATCAAAGGGGCCGGCGAGCTTAACGTCCCCATTCGACGGACGGATCACCCAACAGTATTGCATGTTCTCACTTAATGAGGCACTGCAGAGCTCTTGTACCCTCCTTGGTACATCGTCGTTTGTCATTCAATCTGTCTACTTTATCTTTTCATTTCTTCTCCATTTTCTCTATCATTTTTGACTGTTACGGATCCAAGACTATCGAGCAATGTTCAAGAACTGTTTGGACGAGGGCTTTCTTAACTACCTTGAGGAAGTCAAGCTGTTCTTCCTGTACGAACAGATCAAGCCGTGTTTCGGACGATCATTTTTGGCGGTACCCATATTTTTTTGTTATGGTTTTAGGACTCAAAAGTGCTACGGTCATTAGCGCACGGTCTGTGGCTTAGGGAAAGGTAAAAAAAAAAAGAAAAAGAAATTGGAAATCAGCAGCAATGGGAGTGCAACTCAAAAAGTGGGGAAACTAATAAAAAACAGAAGGAAAGCTTAGAAAACCACTATAGAACCGGGGGTTGTTTTCCCCAAAAAGAGCTTCAAATGACCGACGTCATCTCACTGACACTAATAAACTCGAGGACGCGATCGGCTGAGCGCGTATCATCTGCTAAAATGGCAGATATATCAGGCGACAGCTGTAGACAGGCGCGTAACGGAGTAAAATAGGGGCACTCAAGTAGGAGGTGTCTCACCGTCCACAGTTGAGAGCAGTGGGGACAAAGCGGGGGATGATCGCCACTTAAAAGATGTCGATGGCTAAAAAGAAATTGCTCTATCCGGAGTCTAATTAAAATTACCTCCTTCCGACGACGAGTTCGGGAGGAAGAGGTCCAAGGGAAGAGCTTTCATGTCCCGCAATTTATTATTGGGAAGTATAGACCAAAGTGGGTGGCATAAAACAGCAACACAGAGAAGATTTTACGACCAAGGAATGTCATAATACGCGATAACAAAACGTGTTCCAAAATTGTAGTACATATTGACGTAATAAATTGGCGTCAACGAAATTGTATCTCTGGGAAAATGAAGCGATTGTCAGTCGAACTTCTACGTATTCGCGCTGACGTACGAAGGAATAAATTATGAATTCGGAAACGGATAAATTATGAAGACGATGCCTGAGCTGAAATGAAAATCGTCAACGTAGTGGAAGAAATACAGCGATATTAAAAGTAATGGATCTACAACGGAAGAAGCATGTCTGTACCCCGGGGCCAGTTTATGCCTGTCAACACAAAAGGAAGACGAGACTGTTCGAACCTAGGTATACGAGAATCAGCAGCATACTTAGTGTCCGGATATGATTGTACCAGTCGTGGTGTGAACGAAGAAGAAGGAAAAAGAAACAGAAGAGGATGAAAAACAAGAAGAAGAAAACATTGGAGGAGCAGGAGGAGGAGGCGGAGGAGAAGCGAAGCTGTTACATCAGCAAACGATATTTTTATAGTTAACGTGCTGAAGTAGGTGAGGTGCCACACCATTCGGTGTATGTGCCTGTTCCAAGAGGTTGTGCTCTTATGAGCTACTGCACTCATTAGCCGAACTGTTTGGCAATGTAATCTCGAATGACGTGGAATACAGACATTTGTTGTTAACGCTTATGGCCTATCTGTTGCAGTACAACTGAATCGAGCGTACTGAAAAAAATATGAGCCATGTTGAATACTCGTAGAATGATTTGGTTCAGCCAAATTGGATCAGTTTGAAATTACAGTGTTTGTTCCTACAGCAGTAATAGCAGCCAGCAGCTGCAGGATACACAGCTGCAATGAATCACCGCGGGCACGCCGAGCGGTGTAAGTGTGCGATTCAATCACGGATGTGTGTTACGACAGGCCCGACGAGAACTGTGATTTACTCGCGCCTGCCTGCAGTTGGCTTCCTGGCGCCGCACAACATTAATTCCCAGCTCCCCTACCTCCCTGCGCCACAGAGCTCAACCTGTGATTCATTTATAATGAAATTTAAATGTATCTAATCAACGCAGCTTAAATGTTAATGGAAGATAATTGTTAGTAATGGTTATACTATGGCAGTCACCCGTAATAAAGCGTACTGCAGATAATGGCAATAATCAGCGATCTAATTCTTCATACAAGAACGAGAACTAAACTTTGGCACAGAAATGTGAACATTTTCCGTTATGAGATTTGGCAGCTATGTAAAGTGTGTGCGCCTTAAACAAAAATTAACGTCTCCTGAATGTGTGATATTGACACATTCGTTTTGCATTGAAACAATGCTAAAATAGGTCTTCATACCGAAGACTGGTATGATGCAGTTCTCAAGCTGCGTTAGTCTCTTCACCTCTGCATAATTGCCGAGACCTGCAGCAACATGAAATGGTTCACCGTGGCCAGGCCTCAGCGTACTTGGGCAATTTTTACTTCTTGCTCTTTCGTTCATTAGCAAAGTACTTGCTCCTTGTTATCTCGGAAAATGTGCTATCAATGTATCCGTTCTTTTACTCTGCTTGTGCCGTGAAGCTCTTTTCTTCCAAATTCAACTGAGTACCTCATCGTAAATTACTCAGTTTGCCCATCTGATCTTCAAAATATTTCTGAGGCACCACTTTCCAAAGCCTTCCATCTGAAACTTGTCTGGATTACTTAGCACCTCATTTTTCACTTCCATTAAAGGCTATCCTTCACCTAAGTACTTTAACAAAATAGCTCCTAACACTTAATAGTTGTTCCTCACAAGTTTTTTTAAGCTTTTCTTGTTGTTATTGCACTCTAAGACAAAAAAGCGTCACACCACGAAGGGCCGACCGGTGTGGCCGAGCAGTTCTAGGCGCTTTAGTCTGGAGCCGCGCGACCGCTACGGTCGCAGGTTCGAATCCTGTCTCGGGCATGGATGTGTGTGATGTCCTTATGTTAGTTAGGTTTAAGTAGTTCTAAGTTCTAGGGGACTGATGACCTCAGAAGTTAAGTCCCATAGTACTCAGAGCCATTTGAACCATCTGAACCACCAAGAAAGAAATACTCGACAGGGACGGAAATCAGTAAATGTGATGCATGTGTACAGACAAACAATTTCAGAGTAAATGGATGATTTATTCAAGAGAAAGACCTTCACAAACTCACAAAATCATTAACTCTTTGGACCATCTCTGCCCTTTACGCAAGCAGTCATTCTATTTGTCATTGATTGATAGAGTTGTTGGTTGTACTCGTGAGGGATATTATGCCAGATTGTGTCCAATTGGGGCGTTAGATCGTCAGGATCCTGAGATGATTGGAGGGCACTGCCCATAATGCTTGAAGCGTTCTCAATTTGAGAGAGATCCGGCGACTTGGTGGCCACGGTAGGTTTTGGTAAACACGAAGACAAGCAACAGAAACTCTCGCCATGTGCAAGTGGGCATTATCTTGCTGAAATGTAAGCCCAGGATAGCTTGTCATTGAGGGCAACGAAACGGGTCGTAGAATATCGTCGAGGTAGCGCTGTTCTGTAAGGGTGTCATGTATGACAATCGAAGGGGTCGTGCTATGAAATGAAATGTCACCCCAGACCATTACTACTGATTGTTGGGCTGTATGACTGGCAACAGTCAGGTTGACATCAGACCACACTCCGGGGCTCTTTTCGAAGCGGGACTCATCACTGAAAACAATTATACTCCGTCAATGAGATCCCAGGCCTAGGAAGATTCCGAGATTCCCGGTACAGCGGTGGGATACAAACCTGTAATCTGCCACACGGTCTGACAACCGGGAGTGATTATTTTGTGTTAAGAGAGGCGTGTTGAGTTCCACCTGAAGGAAGTGCTGGTGCGATACTCAGCAAGCTACAACGCTTTTCGCCAAAACAGAAGCGAAGGTTATGGAGCGAAAGGGGAGGAAACAAAGTCAAGCTCTTAGCTGCATATAGTCACTCTCAGCTTAAGTAGTTACGTAGACAGAACTGCAATGCTATACCAGTGTGAACAAGGTAGCCGCAGTAGCCTTAGAGTGTCATTTATTTTGCTCGTCATTAATGTCGAATACTTTCTTCATTTTGGCAGCAACTTTTCCTCACTTGCTACTTCAATTGTGATTTATCATGTACTAATATTCGGTCTTTTGCAACCACGACACTAGGCTATAAAAAAAATTTCGTGTGACTAGGGCCTCTCGTCGGGTGGACCGTTCGCCGGGTGCAAGTCTTTCGACTTGCGCGTCGATGGGGATGAAATGATAATGATTAGGACAACACCCAGTCCCTAAGCGGAGAAAATCTCCGACAGCCGGGAATAACACCCGGGCCCTTAGGATTGACATTCCGTCGCTCTGACCACTCAGATACCGGGGGCGGACACACTAGGCCACAAACTGGCATGTTGTACTGCAACAGATAGGCCATAAATATTAACAGCAAATATCTGTATTTCACGTCATTCGAGATTACGTCGCCAAACAGTTCGGCTAATGAGTGCCTTAACAACAAAAGAAAGGAAATATTGACTCCACAGTAAGAATATTACATACAGAAGGCCACAAATAAAAATACAGGGTGTTTAAGAAAGAATGACGTGATAAAAATATACTACAAATATGCTACAAACATGGGATAAATTTCAAAATAAAAGGTCTTAAAGTTTTAGCTATGCTATTACACATGTTCTGCTTGTCCACTAGCAGCAGCACGAACAACATCTAGACGATAGCTAAATTCGTCATTTTGACAATGTGTCTGCTTTTACAGAAGTTGTGGCAACTATTATTCTGTTGTTCTATGCCACGAGGTAAAGGGGAGATAAACTTTTCTTCGCATGTCTCCACAACAAGAACTCGCATGGGCTCATTTCTGGTGATCTCGGAGGCCCAGAATGCAGGGCCGTGTGTCGGTTTCCATGCCTTCTTCCCAGCGTTGAGGCAGACTGTCATTGAGAAACTGACGCATATTATTATGCCATTGTGGTGAATCTTCATCCTGTTGGGAAATGAAGTCATCGGAATCCTCCTGAAGTTGTGGAAAAAGTCAATGCTACAGCATTCGAAGATCGCTCATGCCAGTCTCTGTGTTTTGCTCAAGGCAAACGGGACCGCAAATTTTTTCGTGACAGCAAATGATTTTTTTCTTGTGGAAATGTGTGAAGGAAAGTGTGCTCATCTCCCCTTTACTTCATAATATACAAGAAGTGAAGAACAGAATAAAAGCTGCCATAACTCCTGTAAAAACAGATACAGTGAGTAAAGTTTATGACGTATTTAGCGTTGGTCTAGATGTTGTTCGTGCTGCTGTTTCTGGTGGACACGAAGAGCGTTTGTAATACCATAGCTAAAACTTTAAGAGTTTTTGAGTATTTTTCAATCGATACCATGTTTGTAGTAAGTTTTCGTCAATAAATATGGAGTTTTGAAATTAGGCCATTCTTTTTGAGACACCCTGTGTACTAAATGATAAAAGATCAATAGGACAATACTCTCGCTAATTCGTAACTCACCGTCAAGCTCCCCCACACACTCACACACTCACAAACACACACACACACACACACACACACACACACACACTGACCCAGCTCACGCACTTCTTCCAGCCCTACCCCAATATGTCTTCCTACTACCAATCTCGAAAGCTCCCATGACCCCTTTAGTCAGCCGTACAGCTTGAGGGCAAGACCACGTGCAGAGTGTAACAGAATAGGTTGTCTGCAGCGATATGTTTAAATGCCACTATCAAATGGTTCAAATGACTCTGAGCACTGTGGAACATCTGAGGTCATCAGTCCCCTAGAACTTGAACTACTTAAACCTAACTAACCTATGGACAGCACACACATCCGTGCGACCGTAGCAGCAGCGCGCTTCCGGACTAAAGCGCCTAGAACATCTCGGTTACAATGCTACTATCAATTGGAAACCTGTACTATGAGCATTTAGTAGATACAGAAGGACACATGGATACACAAGACGGACATAGAAATGCCTGCGTGTAGAAAACATAAGCCACATAAATGTAAACAGTTAGATAATTTAAATAAGCTGCCAGGAATCTCTACAGATCTACCAAATTACACACAGTTAAACTATCAAATTATCCACAGGTAAATAATTTTTTTTTTTTGTTATAGCCACTGAAGGTATCTTGCATGAGGGGTTGAAACATTTCTGGTAGAAAGAAATAAAACATTCACACATAAAAGACAGAATTTTGTTTTTGTGCATATTGTCAAGCATAAATGTCGAAAACGTCAGTCTGAAACAGAAATTACGCCGCCATCAGGGTAAAACGCTTTAGAATGGCCAAAGAGATTTGAGTCCATTTCTTACAAGCGTTTTACCACTGTTTGATTCTTTCTGCCTGAGGTACACTGTTCTGCTGACCTAATCTGAAGTGCATGTACCACTTGACTCACTTCAGCAACGCGATAATCGCTTGTTTCGTGGCACAGAAAGGAAATAGCTAGTTTTCTCCGACCGGCAACCAAAGAAAATCCAGTAAAAGGGCTGAGCAAGAAGAGAGACGGGCCCTGCCCGCTGTGTGGCCGGAAGCGACAGACACGGCCGCCGCTGGGGGAACCGATGTAGGGCGTGGGGGGGGGGGGGGGGGAGGTAGGGTGCAGGAAGAAGGGGGACGGGATGCACAGGGATCGATGGCGCCGTGCAAGGGAAATCCTGGCAGCGAGAAAACATCGCAAAAATAAACATTTACCGAACACAGTGGAGCTCTGGTGCAAGCTCACCGAAGCGGATGAAAAATAAAACAGCGGAAGGCGACGGTGTGGGAGGGGTTTCGAATTCAATACGCGGGTGTGGCAAACAGGAGACGCCAGGGAAGCGAGCAGCGTCGGCTGGAGGATCCCCCAGCAGTCGCAGGGGGCGGCGCCCAACAGCGGATACTGACCTTCCGCAGGCTGCCGGCTATCCGGTTAAAGCGGCTTTAGCACTGCAGTCGTTCCGTTGTTTACAATAAGGAACTGATGCCTAACCCAGAAGCGAACAGCTGGACGAGCTTCCGTAGAAAGAACAAAAAGCTAAAGGTAGGCAAATGGGGACGAGGGTTTAGCGTGTCGTCGCCGACCATGCCGTGAGATACAGTGTCCCTTTTGAAATAGTCAAGCCGATATATTTGAAGTAAATAATAAAAGGATTCTGAATAATGTTATATGGACATAAACGACAAATTAATTATGAAAATGTATTAAATTAGCTTCAAAGAAAGACTACATCGATTGCAATGTAAAAAAAGACATTATATTAGATGAGATCGTAGTGCATAACGTTCTCGAAACAATAATGTTATAATAATAATAATGTCATTACATATAAGAGAAAAAATATGTTTAAAATCACTTCGAGTCAGATCATATCTTCTGCTGTATCTAAGGTACGCTTGCTACTGTAAAGCGGTAGCTTTTGTTCTATTCGTTCTCGTACGTAGCGAATAATTCAAGTCTGTATTCTGTGCTTAGTGGAAATATACTTTCTAAAAGTGAGTGCATTGTATTACTTAAAGAACCCACGTAAATAAATCTTCATAAGTTAATCATTGCAAAACTTATTTAGTATTTTTTCAGTCTCTGCGAAGCGAGCAGCGGTGATCTTTGACTGGCAACAATTGCCCGCCATTACGCGGCGTATTTAAATTTGTTTTTTTTTGTGTGTAACGTATCACCACAGCCGGAGCGGAAAGAATCATTTTAAGCTATTCAATTAACTTAAGTGCAAAGCTTCACTAATTTTATTTCGTCAAAAAATGTATACTGTCAAAGATACGATTTATTCGAGGTCAGTGAACTTAGCCTGCATTTCATTTCGCCGAAAGTATTTGAAATCATTTGTAGGGAGCCTGGCGCTCATTTGAAACATAATTTAATATTTGTCTTCGGCCACCTACAAATATATATTTCTAATACTACCCATTTCTTGTGTTTAAGTTGATAATAATAATAATTAATAACAACAGAAAGGAAGGGATGTAGATAGGACAAAGTGGCGCACGGAATCGGAGTCGACCTTTGCAAAGAAAACATCACAGAACTCATATTAATCCTTTTAATGTCATGGAGAACCTAGGTTATTGAAATGGGATTAGAAACCGATCCTCCCGAAAGCGAACGCACTGTTGCAATCACTCCATCAGCGCGCTCCGGCGCAAAGACAAGGCACCCGCCTTCTTAATGGATGAGCGTCCACCTTAATAGTTAAAGTGGTGTGTAAGTAGGAAGGCACCTGCGTGGACACTAACTACGCAGGTTGAGATGGCGAATAATTAGTGACGTCTGCAGTGTACTCTGTCTGTTTCTGTGTCACTCGTCAAGCTCCATCTGTTTCTTATACTGTTAACTAGCAATACTAAAAGTACACTATCTGATCAAAAGTGTTTGGACACTTGTTAGTGGACATTAATGTGGAATGTGTCCATCTTTAATCTTTATGACTTTGCTGGGGACGCTTTAAGTGTCGTGTCTGAATGGCTGTGGAGAAACGGCAGCCTGTTCTTCCTCAAGAGGCGAAACCAGTGAAGTCTGCGCTCTAGCTCATTGCAAAGGTGTTCCATTGGGCTCTGTTTGGGGATATGAGCAGACCAGTCGGTTTCAGGAATATTACTGTCCACAAACCACTGTTTTACGAAAGTGTGTATTGACATGCAGGTACAAAAAATGGTTCAAATGGCTCTAAGCACTATGGGACTTAACATCTGTGGTCATCAGTCCCCTAGACTTAGAACTACTTAAACCTAACTAACCTAAGGACATCACACACATCCATGCCCGCGGCAGGATTCGAACCTGCGACAGTAGCAGCAGCGCGGTTCCGGACTGAAGCGCCTAGAACTGCTGGGCCACAGCGGCCGGCCCCAAGGATGTAGGAATTAATTTAAATCCACAGTCTGTGTCATCTCTTGAGAGCACCTTTGAGAAAACTACAACACAGAAACACCTTACCACATCCAAAATACACTACCGTTTGTGGAAATTGCAGCACCAAGAAGGAAACGCATGAACTTAATTAATTTAATACGACCGATTAGGTAAATGACAAGTACCGAATGATTACCTTTTCAAATCTGTAGTACATGTCCTTTGAGGCCTACTATTCAGTATGTCGTGTGGACATCATGCGCTGGAATGAGAGCTACTATACGCCGTGGCTCTGAAACAATCATGTTTTGAATACGTGCCTGAGGGATTTCCCTCCACGCAGTTTGTATCCGAGCGCACAAATCCGTGACACCAGTTACTGGAAGACCGTGACGCCCCATGTGGCGACCAACCATATCACAGTCATGTTCGATGGGCGACATGTCTGGCGAACGCGCAGGCCAGGGAAGCAATGGTACCCGTCGCTCTTTGAAGAAGGCCTTTACATTCCTCGCAATATGTGGCCGGGCGTCGTCCTGTTGAAATGTGGCCCGTGCAGATGCCTGAATCAGGGGGAGTATCTGAGGCTCCACAACCTCCGTTAGGTACCGGTTGCTGTTCAAAGTGCCCGCAATACGTACGAAGCGAGATCAGTTGTTGTAACCAATGGCGCCCCAAACCGTGACACCTGGTGTTTTTGGCGCAATGCCTCTCCACAGTGCAGCCCTCCAGGTTGCGCTCACCACGGTACCGCCGGACGCGTATGAGGCCATCACTGTAGGACACGTTAAAGCGGGACTCATCCGAAAAGATTACGTGTTGCCACTTAGAGCCCCAGTGACGGTGTTCATGTGCGCATTGCAGTCAGCTTGTGGTTTCTGGACAATTCAAGCCGACGTAATGGCATGCGTGTAGCCAGTCGAACCTGCAGCAGACGGCGACGAACCGTCGAGGCAGATAAGTTCACACCTGTTGCAGTGCTCCAGCGACGATCCAACACTGTGGATGACACTGTACGGTCCGTAATGGGCATGCGGACAAGATGACGCTCATCCTGTGACGTGGTCATGTTCCGTGACCAGTTCCCGCTCGTCGCTGCGTACGACCTTCCTCTATCCACTGCTTCTACACACGTATCACTGTCGTAGCAGCCTGCCCTGTGCGAGCCGAAATGTCACGGTATGACAATCCCGTTTTCCAGAGACCGATCATTCTGCCCCGTACGAACTCGCTCACATGTCGATATGGCTCCCTTTGACGTCGATGAGGCATACTGGCACTCACTGTATTGTTTATAGCCTGTGTGACAGCCCTGCTCCGACTACACTAGGTGCAACACCGACCCTGTCGGACCGACACGAGGGGGCTCTGCTTGGCCTTCGTGTACCCCGCAAAACATATCACATATTGCTTGTACACCCGTCGCCACTTCTACCAAGTGTGGCGTTATTCGGGTAATTCCTTCTCGGTGTTGTACTTTTCACAAACAGCAGTGTATATACACTCCTGGAAATGGAAAAAAGAACACATTGACACCGGTGTGTCAGACCCACCATACTTGCTCCGGACACTGCGAGAGGGCTGTAAAAGCAATGATCACACGCACGGCACAGCGGACACACCAGGAACCGCGGTGTTGGCCGTCGAATGGCGCTAGCTGCGCAGCATTTGTGCACCGCCGCCGTCAGTGTCAGCCAGTTTGCCGTGGCATACGGAGCTCCATCGCAGTCTTTAACACTGGTAGCATGCCACGACAGCGTGGTCGTGAACCGTATGTGCAGTTGACGGACTTTGAGCGAGGGCGTATAGTGGGCATGTGGGAGACCGGGTGGACGTACCGCCGAATTACTCAACACGTGGGGCGTGAGGTCTCCGCAATACATCGATGTTGTCGCCAGTGGTCGGCGGAAGGTGCACGTGTCCGTCGACCTGGGACCGGACCGCAGCGACGCACGGATGCACGCCAAGACCGTAGGATCCTACGCAGTGCCGTAGGGGACCGCACCGCCACTTCGCAGCAAATTAGGGACACTGTTGCTCCTGGGGTATCGGCGAGGACCATTCGCAACCGTCTCCATGAAGCTGGGCTACGGTCCCGCACACCGTCAGGCTGTCTTCCGCTCACGCCCCAACATCGTGCAGCCCGCCTCCAGTGGTGCCGCGACAGGCGTGAATGAAGGGACGAATGGAGACGTGTCGTCTTCAGCGATGAGAGTCGCTTCTGCCTTGGTGCCAATGATGATCGTATGCGTGTTTGGCGCCGTGCAGGTGAGCGCCACAATCAGGACTGCATACGACCGAGGCACACAGGGCCAACACCCGGCATCATGGTGTGGGGAGCGATCTCCTACACTGGCCGTACACCTCTGGTGATCGTCGAGGGGACACTGAATAGTGCACGGTACATCCAAACTGTCATCGAACCCATCGTTCTACCATTCCTAGACCGGCAAGGGAACTTGTTGTTCCAACAGGACAATGCACGTCCGCATGTATCCCGTACCACCCAACGTGCTCTAGAAGGTGTAAGTCAACTACCCTGGCCAGCAAGATCTCCGGATCTGTCCCCCATTGAGCATGTTTGGGACTGGATGAAGCGTCGTCTCACGCGGTGTGCACGTCCAGCACGAACGCTGGTCCAACTGAGGCGCCAGGTGGAAATGGCATGGCAAGCCGTTCCACAGGACTACATTCAGCATCTCTACGATCGTCTCCATGGGAGAATAGCAGCCTGCATTGCAGCGAAAGGTGGATATACACTGTACTAGTGCCGACATTGTGCATGCTCTGTTGCCTGTGTCTATGTGCATGTGGTTCTGTCAGTGTGATCATGTGATGTATCTGACCCCAGGAATGTGTCAATAAAGTTTCCCCTTCCTGAGACAATGAATTCACGGTGTTCTTACTTCAATTTCCAGGAGTGTATTTTTCTTCCACGATGTCTTCGTCAGTTGACTTCCCACTGTCTTCCATAGCTGTGGAAGCTACAAGATTATCAGTGCGCCAACAGGTTGCGTTGCCTATCCCCAATTATGTGGATCTCGTGTTTCTTTTTTATGTAACCTCTTCAGAAGGCCCTAGATTTGTACTAATGGTCCTCTTTCCTTTCAAGGTCTCTCATCTGGTTTCTTACTTCTGCCTTCTTTGCTTTATCAGGTCTTCAACTAACTTTTCAGCTGAAGAGACTGCTGCAAATCTATGTTTCTCCTGTGATCCTGACTGAAATTTCCTATCTTAGAGCCCATTCTCTCTAACACCTCTCCACAGCGTTGCTATGATCAAATGCAAGAGCTGAATCATTAGTTGCAATTCTGACAACTACAGAACTATAGCAGCTGAAAATTTGGTGAAACATGAATTGCTTCATCGTATACAAAGCAGCTGGATTGTTATTTTGTTCTAAAATGTGGAACAGAGTCAGACATTATCTATAAAACCAAAGAGTGTACGTCACAGACTTCTAGATGTACCACGTTCAAGTTTGCTTGAAAGTGATCCACAGAATCGTTGTTCACTGGGCCAGTATTGAAGAGTTGCTTCAAAAAAGTGGGTTTGGTAGGAAGGTCACGTCACATATTTAATTATTTTTCAGGAACTTAGGATACGATTTCATCATTGGTTCTCTGAGAACTTATTGTCCATGAGTTCTACTAATAAATAAAAACCAAACCGAAAATTAAAACTTCCAGTAAAATTCATGAACGTTTCCCCTTGAAGTAAAGAACATCTGCACAAAATTTGATAAATGTCTTTCAGATGCTCCATGGTCTAATATTTTCCATTTTCATTGCTGTAGTATAACATTTACTTGTCAGCACTATCAGCTTTTTTCCTGGTTGTAGACTCTGTCGCTTGGTCCAGTACCAGAAGTCTAACCAAATCGCCATGTCCGTCTAGCGTCTCTTCTGCCTATCAAGTTTTATTTCTGAGCTCTTACCCGTAAGTTACTGGAAGGCACACCTCCGATGTCGTCCTATTTCAGTATTGCTTTTATTTTTAGATGTTTTATCTCTTTAGTTGTGCAATCTGACCTGATGAGGTTGAGTGGATGTGGGGGCGGGGGATGAACGCTTAAGACTGTCAAACTTTATCAGAATATTTCCAAAAGTTATGGGAAACTATATAAAATCTTAGACGCAAACTTTGTAATTAATGCTCATAAACTCGAAGGAAGGAAGATTAAGGTTAAACGTTCCGTAGACATTGTGGTCGTAAGAAAGGAAGCGCCTGTTCGGTTTCTGGAAGGATGGGGAAGGAAATACGCAGGACGTCTAGGCAATTTCCTTACGTTACTGAGGGAAATCTCGGAAATCGTTTATCCGTACGACAGTTCGGGGAAACGAGAGACTTTTCAAACGACGTGAGTGAGTCAACCGCTATAAAGTGATATCATTTAGTGATAGTGTACGTTACTTTTACATATTAGATGGCATTTTTCACTATAATCTTCTTGTCATGATAAAACGCGCTAACGGGACGGAAAATAATCTTACAGGTCTGCTCTTTGCGCGTCGACTCACAGACAGCATGAATTTCTCACATGGAAAGTGATTCCATTTTAATTAAGTGGGTTTTTATGGTCTTTTCAAGGATAACGGAATAGAGTGATGTTTGATTATTCAGTTCGTCATAAAGGCGTGAGTTATAATAGTGTAATATGTGAGGGACCTGCACTATTTCAGACATAGTTGAAATAGCCACAAAACTTCGTATGAAACAGTAGCTGGCATTAAATCTTTCTATGCATCTTATTTGTTATGAGATTAAGGTCGTGTACACTTAATACAATGCTGAATAAATCCACGCGAGATTTTATATTTGTAGAACGAAACAACTGCAACAACATGTCGAAGCTTTTTACGTTCGCCAAACGTCATACAATGTCTCACTTCTTTTTTTTTTTTTTTTTTGTACAGTTTTCGTTTCACGTCTGCGCCGTGCTATCTCATTTATCACTGGCGCAGATCTTTTAATTTTTATAACAGCTTCGCTAACGACCCGACTCTTTGCTTCTCGCTGCGTAATTACTTCGCGTACATAGAAAGACGCGGGGAACATTAACCTTTTCTGAACTCAAGCAAAGCAGTGGGTTCGTTGGCAGCGACGAAACTATTGTGCAGCTAGAGTCGCTGGCGTGCGGCAGTCTCAAACAGGGTTTGAGTTGTCTTCTGTGCACACTTGTGTGGAACGTAACACAATGTAAATTACTTTATAGACCTCGTTGTAAGATGTCCCAGCCTAACAGTAATTTCCTTCTCCTTTTTGAGTTAGTTCGGTCTTTCAGTTAGTTGTCGCTTCACCTTCTACGTGGAGTCTATTTGAATCAATACTATAATTCATATTTCGTTTTCTCCTAGACGAGTACCAGGTGTGGCCGGGGGATGTAATTATCCCAATCTTCTATTAGCTCTTCTCCTCCTTCCACCTCCGTCTGTCGATCTTCGCTGCCTCCCTGTGTTCATTTCCACCTTCCCCCTGTCTTTGTCAATCTCCTCCTCCCCCTCTCTTTGTCCTGCTCCTTCTCTCTCTATCCATCTTATCCTCCTTCCTCTTTCTGACCAAATTCTTCTCTTCCCTTTCTCTGTCCATTTCTACCTCCTCTTCTGTCTGTTCACCTCCTCTCCCCCTATCTCTTACCTATCTCTTCCTCCCTCTACCTCTATCCATCTCCTCCTCTACCCTCTCTCTGTCCATTTTCCTCTCCCCTATCTTCATCATTCTCCTCCGCCTCCTGTCTGTGCCCACCTCCTCTTTCCCGCTTGTTGTCTGTCAATCGCTTAGTCCTTCCTTCTCTCCCCACGTTATCAAACTCGTCCTAGGTGGCTCGTGGTTCTTGCTTGTACAATATTTCTTTCCAGATTGAGATTAACATGTGTATCAAATTTGATTGAAATCATTCCATAGATTTAGGATGAGCATTTTACACGTGTCTTTGCCAGTCACGTGTCACGTGTCAAATATATTTCACAGATACCTAACATAATTCACACGTATTTCACTAAGTCCAGCGAATTTCGTTCTGCAGTTTCATTTTCATGCAGCTCATTGTTTATGACGCCGTATTTCCTGAACTAAGTGCTGTACAATTATATAATTGCCCAGGTATATCCAGTGTTATATGTGCCTACTGCAGGTGAAATGTGTTGTGAATAGATTTGATAGTAAAGTAATATAAATTAAAACGTCATGCAAGATGCGGCTGTTTCTCACGCATCGCGGTGTTTATGACGTGATGTCTTCTGCACTATATGACGTACAATGATATATTTTTGTGTGTACATTCAGGGGCAGTCCCAAATTAATCTAGCGCGATATTCGATTCATCGATATGTGTTAACAGGGGAAATAAAACATGAAGAATAAACGATACTTCAACAATTACTCATGTGCCGTTCTGTCCCGTGCTGGCTGCTACAGAACATACAGCAGCGACTCTCATCGACACTGCAGTACTGGCCATTCTTCAAGTTTTACTGTTAACGCACATAGTTAGAACAAATACGTCACTAGACTACTTTGGGTCCTCTCTAGCGAATGGACACATGAAATTTCGCTTTAAAAATAAGTTATTGTGTAAAGTGAAACAGGCACTTTACTTCGAGAAAGGGGTTTGCTTGAAAGACTACGAAACGTACCAGTATATGATCGTTAGGATAAGTATGACATTGAATGTTGACCTCAGGTGGCAGACTGCCACATTTACAGGCCTACATAAATTTTAGAACGTTCTTATTTCATTCATCTGGGCATCCTAAAACTCAGTTTGTTATACTGCCTCATATGTCGTCGCTAATTTCATTTCAGTTTTAACGAGAGCAAAAACGTTTCTGCTCTTCGTCGACTGCTACTAATCGGTAGTTAAACAAAAATCATAAACAATTCTCATTTTGTAATATTTTTCACAAAAATTGAAACTAACTTCTCGTTTATTTTTGTCATGAACTTATTACATGTTAGAAATATTTTTCAAACAGTAACACCCATTATAGAAGTGACTTTGTAAAACGCATTGTTTGCGAATATATTTTGTAAATTTCGAAAGTAAAAAACTAAGAACCCAGCAAAATTATTGTTGAATCATGGTAGAAGCGAATTAGTGCTTGATATCCTGACATTAGTTTGCGAATGCGTTCTTAATTCTGATTGTAATCCTCAAATTTTGTGACTGTAGTAAGGGATGATGTCACCTGTATTTAATGAAACGAAATATAGTAAGTGGCGAATCGGCCAAGAGAGAGCCAGTTTAGCAACAGTATTTGTGTATGAAACCTGTACCATCCGGAGCAACAAATATGTAACTGTGCAACTTCTTGTCAACCTGATTCCTTGAATATATCTCGGCATACCAAATCATCAGCTGCCGTGTGAAGAGCTCAGGAAGTTGCAGAAAATTTAGTGTAGCAGATACTACAAATTCTTTTTATAGCTTCTGCAGCTTTGGAGTTCTCCAAAAACGAAGATGAGCATCTTCTACTAATTGTTACACTCACATAAACAGCTCAAAGTGAGGTAAATCGGGATTACACTCCTTTGGCCCGGTTTTATTTCAATTGTGGTGTAGAACCCAAGGTTACAGTTGCCTGCTAATGAGGTTTTGTTAGCAGAATTCTGATATTCAGGGCAAAGAAACATGATGAATAACTCACCTGCTGTTCTATCCCGCGCAGTGTGCTGTAGCCATGCAGCAACGCACCTCAGTCGCTACTGGAGTACTGGCTGTTCATCACGTTTTATTGTTAATTCATATCTATGCAACGAATATTACACTAGGCTAATTTGGGTCCTCTTATCGAATGGGCACAAAAAATTTCACTTTAAAAATAATTTTTTGTGTAAGTCAAACAAATGGACACTTTACTTCGAGACTTGGCGTAGTATATAAGACTTGATGAACAGAATTTGTTTGGGCTGGCTTCATCTGCACGGAACAAAAACAGAATTGTAAATATCTGCCGAAACACCAAACAAAAAGCGTCTGAAGGCTCTAATGAGAGATATACACATTGCAGAGACGACGATTTTCTTTTAAAAGTGAGCACTGCACTTTCATTACACAGTTGAAGGACCTGCTCTGGGGTGGGGGACCGGCAAAATAAAGGGATTTACAATGGGCTGAGGCAGGGATGTCCAACCTTTTAGCTTGTAGCTTACCTGGGTCACTTTGGAAGAATAAGAGTATTTTTGGGCCATATATAATATAATTAACACTAACAATAACCGCCGAGGGCAAAAAAGGGGTTGGCGGTCAATGACCGTAGTTAACACATCTAAGTAATTTAGAATTTATTCATTTATGATTCTTTATTCTAAAAAAGCAAGAATGGCTTAATCTGATGTTTTAAAGAAGATTTCATTAGCGCTCTTATAATATAAGTAATTACAAATATAGAACTAATGTTGGATTTGAATCTGGGATACTAATGTATTAATATCAGGTTCGATCTAAGCGGTTCTAATAATCAGGATGTTTTGAAGGTCTTCGCTTGGGTTTTGCTTCTATTTTCACTCTTCGTGCGCTTTACTCCGGAAAATAACTGTTCACAAATGTACGTGGTTTCAAAGAAAGATGACACATATATATGTAACGGATGCTTTGCAGCAATGGATATGTGCAGCTATGATTTGTTATAAGTTCAACTAAGAGACATAGTCAAAATTTTCTTTTAGTTGGATGTCAGACTGCAAGTATATGCATTCCACATGGAAATCTTCTGGTAATTGATCTATATTGTTTGTAAAAACTGTCGCATAAATACATTTCGAAAATCCTGAAACCGATTTTCAAATGCTTGTATCAAATCGAGAAGCGTGGCTGCGTATTTCATTCTTTCTGTGAGATTACGTCTCTGAACTTCTAGTTCGCAGCCGGAATTGAAATAGCTCGTAGAGATAGATCATGGCGTCGTATAAAAGCGAGACTGCAGGTTCAAGTATAGCACAGGCATGTGTTGGAAACAGGACGAAGCAATGACAGAGCAACATGGTGTTTCGTGTGATGCAAACTGAAAATATTCAGTTTACCGTAACTTTACATAAACGGAATTTTATGGATTTTTCCCCAGATCTTCTGATAAAAGCTCATTTTTTGGGCCACACCTATACTTGCTTTGTTCCGCCGGACCGCGGTCCGGACACCCCTGGGTTAAGGTGTTCAGTATGGCTAAAGGAAAGGGCTTGGGTATAAATATCGGCGTTGTGTGAGTAGGTACTTAGGAGATGAAGATAGGTTGTTTGGTTGGTGGTTAGTGTTTAACGTCCCGTGGACAACGAGGTCATTAGAGACAGAGCGCAAGCTCCGGTTAAGGAAGTATGGGGAAAGAATTCGGCCGTGCCCTTTCAATGGAACTATCCCGGCATTTGCCTGAAACGATGTAGAGAAATACAGAAAACCTAAATCAGGATGACTGGAGACGGGATTGAACCGTCGTCCTCCCGAATGCGAGTCCAGAGTGCTAACCACTGCGCCACCTCTCTCGGTGAAGACAGGTGATGGGATGGATAGCGGGAAGTGAGGTGGAGGCTGGTGTGTACGTAGGTCGGTAGAATGAAGAGGAGAAGGGATGGCGAACGATGGTTAGGGAAGAGGGATGGAGGAGCTTGACGCGGGGTAGGATAGGTGGGGGAGTTGGTATGATGCATAAGTATAGGGATGGTTTCCATCGTCTGGAAGAGGGAGTCGGTTGCAGTTGAGTTGGGACTGGATATGGAGTGGGCGTAGGTGTACCCACGGTAGGAAGTGACGATATAGGCGCTGCAGCGTACCAGGAATGGTTTCGTGATAGTCGAAAACTTGAAGCTTTTTCCAGATTTGATGCAGCAAGAAAACTGGAAAATCTTGTGTAGAAGAATGTCGACGAGAGGCACGGATCTTCAGAATTACAGGCCAATATCTTTAACATCGGTTAGCTCCAGTTTACTTGAACATATTTTCCGTCCGAATATAAGAAATTTCATTGAGAGGGAAAAGCTTCTAACCACAAATCAGCACGGTTTTAGAAAGCATCCCTCACGCAAAATTCACCTTCCCCATTTCTCACACATCTTGCGAATCACGGATGAAGGGTGAAAGAATGACTCGATGATCCTAGATTTCCGTAAAGCACCGATTCGGTGCTACACGGCTGAGTGTTAACGAAGGTACAAGCATACGGAATAGGTTATAAGTGATTCGAAGACTTCTTAAGTAACAGAACCCAGTACGGTGTCCGCGACAGCGAATGTTAATCAGAGACAACGGTACCATCAGGGGTGCCCCAGGGAAGTGTATTAGAACCACTACTGTTTTCTATATACATCAATGATCTGGCTGACAGAGTAAGAAGAGGTCTGTTGTTATTTTATTACGATGCTGTGGTGTGTGGGAATGTGTCGTACTTGAGTGACTATAGGAGTATGTAAGATGAGTTAGACATAATTTCTAGTCGGTGTGATGAAAGACAGCTACCTCTAAATATAGTAAACTGTAAGTTAATACATATGAGTAGGTAAAACAAACCCATAATTTTGGGGTAGGATAGTAGCAGATTGTTAGGGGTCATGCCGGTTATATACCCGGTGATCAAAAAGTCAGTATAAATTTGAAAACTGAATAAATCACGTACTAATGTAGATAGAGATGTACAAATTGACACACACGCTTGGAATGACATGGTGTTTTATTAGAACCAAAAGAATACAAACGTTCAAAAAATGTCCGACAGATAGCGCTTCGCCTAATCAGAATAGCAATAATTAGCATAACAAAGTAAGACAAAGCAAAGATGATGTTCTTTACAGGAAATGCTCAATATGTCCACCATCATTCCTCAACAATAGCTGTAGTCGAGGAATAATGTTGTGAACGGCACTGTAAAGCATGTCCCTAGTTATAGTCAGGCATTGGCGTCGTATGTTGTCTTTCAGCATCCCTAGAGATGTCGGTCGATCACGATACACTTGCAACTGCAGGTAATCCCAAAGCCAATAATCGCACGGACTGAGGTCTGGGGACCTGGGAGGCCAAGCATGACGAAAGTGGCGGCTGAGCACACGATCATCACCAAACGACGTGCGCAAGAGATCTATCACGCGTCTAGCAATATGGGGTGATTTTTTGGTTCTAATAAAACCCCATGTCATTCCAAGCATGTGTGTCAATTTTCACCTGTGTATCTACATTATTCCGTGGTTTAGTAAGTTTTCAAATTTATACTGACTTTTTGATCACCCGGTATCTAGGCGTAACGTTGCAAAGGAATACGAAGTGGAATGAGCATGTCAGGATTGTAGTAGGGAAGGTGAATTATCGACTAGGAAAAGGGAACCGCATGTAGGACTCTAGTGCGACCCACTGGTGAGTGTTGTTTGAGTCAGGATAAAAGGAGACATCGAAGCAGCTAAGAAGGCAGCTGCTAGATTTGTTACCAGTAGGATCGAACAACACGCATGTGTCACGGAGATGCTTCGGGAACCCAAATGGGAATCAGTGGAGGGAAAGCGACGTTCTTCTCGAGGAGCACTACTGGAGGAATTTAGAGAACTGGCGTCTGTTGTTGACTGCAGAGCTATTGTGACCGTAGAAAATTTTAATTTTTATTTTTGCTTTTGTGACCATAATAAAGAGTCTAGGCTCCATAGGCAAACAGCCAGCCGACAATAAGAAATAGTCCACCAGGACATAGGGACAAGAAAAGCGGCGGAGTCTGCCAAGTATGGCTTGTTGATAAAATAACTTAGTGTTTGACTTCTTGCCAGAAGAAGCAGCACGAATCTAACTTGCGCAATGGAAGACGCAAACACCAGGGCGATAGTACAGCAAGAGAGAGAGTGTCAGTCACGTGCAAAAAAGAATCGTGTGGAACACAAATATGGCTCTGAGCACTATGGGACTTAACATCTGTGGCATCAGTCCCCTAGAACTTAGAACTACTTAAACCTAACTAACCTAAGGACATCACACACTGCCATGCCCGAGGCAGGATTCGAACCTGCAACTGTAGCAGTAGAGCCTAGAACCGCGAGACCACCGCGGCCGGCCGTGTGGAACCAAATTAAGTTGTGTGCAGCTAGAAACGAAAGTGTCGTGTGGAACCGAAGGCATTGTTGCACAAGCCGACCAATTAGAAACGAGAGTGCCGTGCGGAACCATAGGCATTCTTGTGCAATCCGATCACTTAGAAATGAAAGGGTCGGGTGAAACAAATTAACTCGTGTGCACCCAAGTACATGAGAAACGTAATAAAAGGCCAGGCAGCGGGATAGCTAGAAGCAGAGATTCAGATGCAGATTCAGAGCCAGTGTCAGCAGTTTTGAGATTCCGCAGCGAGACGCCAGCGGCACCGAGTAGGCCCATAGCAGCCCATACAGCTGATACAGACTTCAACTATGAGAAGACGGTGATAGACTCTGGTGGACACTCAGAAACTGCAGGTCAAGTAGGATTTTTAGAGTGTCGTTGGAATAGTGTTGAACGGAGGCTGTTAGTCTTTGTCTCAATTACTTAGAGAGATTACAGTGCTAACCAAGAACAAGTGATTGCTTTGTTCTTGTTTCTTAAATGTACCGGCAATTAGCTTTGAAGTAGCAAGTCCGAATAAATAAACTGAATCTTCGCAATCTGCGACATCGTCGCGAAAAAACACAGTGACCCGTATATGTAATAAATTTCCTTTAATTTACGTCTAGGGTCACAATCTTTTCTGTTTAACAGATTAACGGGTTCAGTCTTTAATGACCATCATCAGATCTGTCTCATAAAAACAAAGTCCTAATGCACTGCAGCCATAGTGGCATCGTCAAATGTTAAATGCGGAATCAGCACCAACATCGTCAAATACATACAAATCACTTGGGTATGCCCGAATCTCATGGTCGTGCGGTAGCGTTCTCGCTTCCCGCGCTCGGGTTCCCGGGTTCGATTCACGGCGGCGTCAGGGATTTTCTCTGCCCCGTGATGGCTGGGTGCTGTGTGTTGTCCTTAGGTTATTAAGGTTTAAGTAGTTCTAGGTTCTAGGGGACTGATGACCATAGATGTTAAGTCCTATAGTGCTCAGAGCCATTTGAACCATTTGAACCACTCGGGTATGTGATGTGATTTATATGTATTTAACGATTCTGGTGCTAATTCCGCATTTAACGTTTGACGATGCCACTATGGCTGCAGTACATTAGCACTTTGTTTTTATGAGACAGATCTGATGATAGTCATTAAAGACCGAAACCGGTAATCTGTTAAACAGAAAAGATTGTGACCATAGGCGTAAATTAAAGGAGACCGAATCTTACTAAGGGGTTTACGGTCCAACACCCCACATAAGTATATGTAAGAATAAGCTTGATAGAAACTAACCACTCTTATCTGCCTAGCCGGCTGTTGGGGCCGAGCGGTTCTAGGCGCTTCACTCCGGAACCACGCGGCTGCTACGGTCGTAGGTTCGAATCCTGCCTCGGGCGTGGATGTGTGTGATGATGTCCTTAGGTTAGTTAGGTTTCAGTAGTTCTAAGTCTAGGGGACTGATGATCGCAGATGTTAAGTCCCATAGTACTCAGAGGTATTTGAACCATTTTTCTGCCTATTGCAATTCTGTAACCTAGTTTCAGGAAACTTATTTGCTTCAAACTAAGGAGATTCTCTCACCCTCATCTCCGATATAAAGGTTGACAGCAATTTATAACTAATCCATTGTCGTTAACGTCCCGATTGCGCTAAGCAGTTCGCACTTACTTCATTCTGGTATAGTGAGGCTGTGCCGGGACGCGACAGAGCGATTCTACTGCCGCCAACGTACATTTTACGTAAGGAATCGTGGAGATAAGAGAAATTAGTGCTCTTGGAGACGCATACAGCTCTATATGCGGGTGGAGCCGGAAAAGAAATGACTAGTAATAGTACAGGTACCTTCCACCACGCGCCATTCGGTGGCCTGTGGAGTGTGTATACACGGTGTTACAAAAAGGTACGGCCAATCTTTCAGGAAACATTCCTCACACACAAAGAAAGAAAATATGTTATGTGGACATGTGTGCGGAAACGCTTACTTTCTATGTTTTAGCTCATTTTATTACTTCTCTTCAAATCACATTAATCATGGAATGGAAACACACAGCAAAAGAACGTACCAGCGTGACTTCAAGCACTTTGCTACAGGAAATGTCCAAAATGTCCACCGTTAGCGAAGATACATGCATCCACCCTCCGTCGCATGGAATCCCTGATGCGCTGATGCAGCCCTGGAGAATGGCGTATTGTATCACAGCCGTCCATAATACGAGCACGAAGAGACTCTACATTTGGTACCGGGGTCGCGTAGACAAGGGCTTTCAAATGCCCCCATAAATGAAAGTAAAGAGGGTTGAGGTCAGGAGAGCGTGGAGGCCATGGAATTGGTCAGCCTCTACTAATCCATCGGTCACCGAATCTTTTATTTAGAAGCGTATGGACACTTCGACTGAAATGTGCAGGAGCTCCATCGTGCATGAACCACATGTTGTGTCGTACTTGTAAAGGCACGTGTTCTAGCAGCACAGGTAGAGTATCCCGTATGAAATAATGATAACGTGCTCCATTGAGAGTAGGTGGAAGAACACGGGGCCCAATCAAGACATCACCAACAATGCCTGTCCAAACATTCACAGAAGATCTGTGTTGATGACGTGATTGCACAATTGGGTGCGGATTCTCGTCAGCCCACACATGTTGATTGTGAAAATTTACAATTTGATCACGTTGGAATAAAGCATCATCCGTAAAGAGAACATTTGCACTGAAATGAGGATTGACACATTGTTGAATGAACCGTTCGCAGAAGTGTGCCCGTGGAGGCCAATCAGCTGCTGATAGTGCCTGCACACAACTGGTTCTTCCGTAGCACTCTCCATACTGTGACGGGGTCAACGTTACCTTGTACATAGCAACTTCTCTGACGCTGACATTAGGGTTATCGTCAACTGCACGAAGAATTGCGTCATCCATTGCAGGTGTCCTCGTCGTTCTAGGTTTTCCCCAGTCGCGAGAGATAGGCTGGAATGTTCCGTGCTCCCTAAGACGCCGATCAATTTCTTCGAACGTCTTCCTGTCGGGACACCTTCGTTCTGGAAATCTGTCTCGATACAAACGTACCGCGCCACGGCTATTGCCCCGTGTTAATCTATATATCAAATGGGCATCTGCCAACTCCGCATTTGTAAACATTGCATTGACTGCAAAACCACGTTCGCGAGGAGCGCTAACCTGTTGATGCTACGTACTGATGTGCTTGATGCTAGTACTGTAGAGCAATGAGTCGCATATCAACACAACCACCGAAGTCAACATTCCCTTCCTTAAATTGGGCCAACTGGTGGTGAATCGAGGAAGTACAGTACAGACTGACGAAACTAAAATGAGCTCTAACATGGAAATTAAGCGTTTCCGGACACATGTCCACATAACATCTTTTCTTTATTTGTGTGTGAGGAATGTTTCCTGAAAGTTTGGCCCTACCTTTTTGCAACACCCTGTATAGATGTAGACGCACTTGGTCCCCTACCAGCCGCCAATCGCCGACTCGGAGAGCTTACCGGTGTAGCAGGTGGGGCAGGCCTTGGCGCTGCAGTAGGCGTTGCTCACTGCCCTGCCGACCACGGCTGGAGCGCCGCACGAGTACTCACTGGCGGCCGCGGGCGGAGGGCCGAGTCGGACGCGGGGCGTCGCTGCCGGCTGCGCGCTCATCTCGCCTCCCTGGCCGCCTCTCCGCTGGACTGGCTGGCTGGGGGAACTGCTGCTGCCCAGCTACACGCCGACGCTCCGCTCGGCTCCGCTCAGCTCTGAATTAAACACAGCCGCCGCCAGCCGGTCGAATCGCGCGCAGTCGATACTGCCTGTCTCACGGAAGTACCGTAGTCGGCGCATCTCTATTATGGATGAACACCAGTCTGCTCTAACGGCGTGGGCCGAACGACCCGCGCATCACTCGTAAAGATTTTTCCCCTGTTACCAGCACCCGCCCACGCCCAGATTAGCCTGCCCGAGAGCGGCACGGACGGGTCCTTTTGCAATTCTGAACAGAGCTCGGGCTAGACTTCCAGATTTCCAGTGCGGCGAGGAACTACCTTGCCAAATAATTTCATAGGGAAAATTGAAATTAGCAGTCAGATTCTGGCAAGAGGACGATGCTAAGCGCCTGCCATGTCATCCTCTACATGTGCCTCATTTGGATGGGGTATGGTGGGACCTGGGATCAACAGATCAGCCTCCAATCATTGTCAACAACCAGAAATTGGAACCGTTGCTTCAGATCCAACTATACAACTGGCCATTAAAATTGTTATTCCAAGAAGAAATTCAGATGATCAACGGGTATTAATTGGACAAGTATATTATACTAGAACTGACATGTGATTACATTTTCACGCAATTTAGGTGCACAGATCCTGAGAAATCAGTACCCAGAACAACCACCTCTGGCCGTAATGACGGCCTTGATACGCTTCGCATTGAGTTAAACAGAGCTTGGATGGCGTGTACAGGTACAGCTGACCATACAGCTTCAATATGCATTGTGACGAGCCAGTTGCTCGGCCACCATTGACCAGACGTTTTCAGTTGGTGAGAGATCTGGCGATTGTGCTGGCCAGGGCAGCAGTCAAACATTTTCTGTATCCAGAAAGGCCCGTACAGGACTTGCAACATGCGGTTGTGATTTATTTTGCTGAAATGTAGGGTTTCGCACGGATCGAATTAAGGGTAGAGCCACGGGTCGTAACACATCTGAAATGTAACGTCCACTGTTCAAAGTGCCGTCAATGCCAACAAGAGGTGACCGAGACGAGTAACCAATGGCACTCCATTCAATCAAGCCGGGTGATACGCCAGTATGGCGATGACGAATACACGCTTCCAATGTGCGTTCACCACGATGTCGCCAAACACGGATGCGACCATCATTATGCTGTAAACAGAACCTGGATTTATCCGAAAAAATGAAGTTTTGCCATTCTAAAACTCAGGTTCGTCGTTTACACCATCGCAGGTGCTCCTGTCTAGGGTAACCGCAGCCATGGTCTCCGAGCTGATAGTTCATGCTGCTGCAAACGTCGTCGAACTGTTCGTGGAGATGGTTGTTGTCTTGCAGACGTCCCCATAAGTTGATTCAGGGAATGTGACGTGGCTGCACTATCCGTTACAGCAATGCGGATAAGATGCCTGTCATCTCGACTGCTAATGATACTGCTCATGGGATCCAGAACGGCGTTCCGTATTACCCTCCTGAACCCACCGATTCCATATTCTGCTAACAGTCATTGGATCTCGACCAAGGCGAGCTGGAATGTCGCGATACGATAAACCGCGATCGCGATAGGCTACAATCCGACCTTTATCAACGTTGGAAACGTGATGGTACGCATTTCTCCTCCTTACACGAGGCATCACAACGAAGTTTCACCAGGCAACGCCGGTCAACTGCTGTTGTGTATGAGAAATCGGTTGGAAACTTTCGTCATGTCAGCACGTTGTAGGCGCCAACCTTGTGTGAATGCTCTGAAAAGCTGATCATTTGCATATCACCACATCTTCTTCCCGTCGGTTAAATTTCGCGTCTGTAGCACGTCATCTTCGTGGTGTAGCAATTTTAATTGCTAGTAGTGTACCTTGTCAACTGGTCTCAAGAGGCAGTGACCACTCCATTCAGGGCCTCCACAGAGGAAAGACCCTTTTAGCTGAGACAGTATAAGGTGATCCCTGACAGCTGCTGTGGGCTGGGTGTAGCAGCTTCGCGGAGCTACCTCTGTGGTGGCGTGAGCTGTCGCCAACACACCAGGCGGCAAAGAGGTTGCGAGAAGGTCGGTAGTAGGCACCGGAGCAAACGAACCTATCAGGAGAGAGGCCAAAGACAAACTAACGCGCCGACAACACCTTCTCGACCGCCACTATTTATATTGCTACCGCGGACTGGAGGGTCAAGTCAAGCATCCAGTGAGTCAACGATTTGAGGCATCAGGCGCAGCCCAGTGGGAATCGAAGTTAGCTCAGCCTCTAGCTCAGAGTCAGTCAGCACATAGCGGCCAGAGTAATGTACGTAGAGGACATGTACTTCACCAGCAGTGAGACTAACATGGGCTATTAAGGAAGAGCTTCTACCACAACAACTAACTTTAGTCGCCTTCTTATTTCTTATGAATAAAGAACCCAGTTAACACTTATGTGCAGCTATGTTACAGAAAGAGGATACCGGCCACCAAACAACATCCTCTCCTTGCTTCCCATGGTATTAACCTACAGTGGCAACGAGACGATACCAAAACCTCAACGTAGCGTGATTTTACAAACGTCTCTGTAGCAACGTCACAATGTTACGTGAGCTGTGGAGACTGCTACTGTTTTCACCGGCAGCGTTAGGGCTTCGCAGTTGAAATGTTGAAACAGTTCTGCAAGCTGTCAGCTATCTTCTTAGACCGTCTCAACTACAGCACCGTTTACAATAGAGCCTCTGTCCTGTGAATGTCAGACAGACACACAATGACCACTCAGCTTCCAACAATAAAATAATTCAACTGGCTCTGAGCAGTATGAGACAACATCTGTGGTCGTCAGTCCCCTAGAACTTAGAACTACTTAAACCTAACTAACCTAAGGACATCACACACATCCATGCCCGAGGCAGGATTCCAACCTGCGACCGTAGCAGTTGCGCGGTTCCGGACTGAGCGCCTAGAACCGCTAGACCATCGCGGCCGGCTGCTTCCAACTATAGAGGCGGACTGGCTTCCCAGATAAAACCTGAACTAACAGTCGTGGCACTACTCATGCCTACTGCCCTATACACTGAGGAGACGATACGCACACATTCAGATGGCGGCAGTATTGCGTACACAAGGTATAAAAGGGCAGTGTATTGACAGAGCTGTCATCTGTACTCAGGTGATTAGAGTGAAAAGGTTTCCGACGTGATTGTGGCCGAACGACGGCAATTAACGGACTTATGCTCGGAGTTAGACGCATGGGACATTCCGTTTTAGATATCGTTAGAGAATTCAGTACACCAAGATCCAAAATGTCCAAAGTGTGCCAGAATACCAAATTTCAGATATTACCCCTCACCATGCACAACGCAGCCGTCGACGGCCTTCACTTAACGACCGAAAGCATCAGGGCTAACAGGCAAGCATCATTCCGTGAAATAGCCGCAAAAATCAATGTGGGACATACGACGAAAATACCCATTAGGACAGGGGCTATGGCAGCAGACGACTGAGGCCTTTGATAGCAACACGACACCAGTTGCAGCGCCTCTCCTGGGCTCGTGACCATATCGTTTGGACCCTAGATGACAGAAAACCGTGGCATGGTCCGATGAGCTCCGATTTCAGCGGATAAGACCTGATGGTAAGGACTGGGTGTTGCACAGACCCCACAGAGCCGTGGACCCAAGTTACTAACAAGGCACTTTGCAAGCTGATGGTTGCTCCATAATGATATGGGCTGTGTTTACATCGAATGAACATAGTCCTCTGGTCCAACCGAACCCATAACTCACTGAAAATGTTTATGTTCAGCTACTTGGAGACCATTCGATGGATTTCTTTTATGGGAAACAATGCGCCATGTCACCAGGCTATAACTGTTCGCGATTGGTTGGAAGATTCTGGGCAGTTCGAGCGACTGATTTGGCCAGCTAGACCGACCGACATGGACGTAACGGTTCGTGGACAAAATCCTGCAACGGCAACACTTTCGCTAGTGTCACGAACGTTCTTCAGACCAATCTCTTATAGTTGTAGCCCAGTGCTGTGACACACTGTCATCCATAAAAAGTGACTCACTAGGAATACAAAAAAGTGGCTACGTATAACTCCCGTAGGGACTGCGAACTTCACGGGCTTCATACGCGAATGGAACGGGATGAAGCTCTAATAAGTGGTACAACGGAATGCGTCCTCTGGCATGCACCGTGGTCTGCAGAGTATTGTGGTAAATACAGATCTTTTTCGATTTAAACCGACAGCGGAACATCCTGATAACTCACTACACCATTTCCGACCACAGCTGAATAATGATATCGCACGATCGCAGATGTCAGCTGTTCTAGAATGGCACGTGCAGAAATGCGAGCAACACGTGAATAAAAAGGAAAAGATACGGTTATATGTGGATACTAAGTTAAAGTAGATTACTGATAAGCTGTGGTGGCAGTAATTACATTAGTCGTACCTTAATGTGCACACATTTACCACAGAAAGTCTCCGGTGATGAAGCGTTGTGCTAAGAGTTGTCAGCAAGACTGCATTAGCGCGCATGGCGCACAATTCCTCCACCGTTACAGGTGTACCGCGTTTTTCGCCAAAATTAGGGCGCTCCTGTTTATCTGCGACGTACCCGCAGCGTCTCTTTATCCCTCTTAAAACTCAGGACACGGCGCGGGGCTCCCTTGGGTATCTCTAACTCGTAAAAAAATGGTCTACCAGCCGCTCTGAAGGCTTCTTAATGTTTCCGGAACCGGCAGAAATTTGCTTGTAAATGAGCCAGAAGAACTTCACGCCCATCGTTGCTACTTACGACATTAAACTTTAACATCGCTAACATTTTTCTTACTTTATAAGCTCACTTTCTCTAGCTATTTGTAAACCAGGGTTAGGGAAGCGGTGAGTGAGATTTCTTATGTAGGAAAACCCTAAATTCGAAAGCTAGTGGAACATACTTTAACCCTTTATAAATCTCACAACATTGTTCTATTTTATCGCTTTTTCATAACTTTTTTTCGTATGAGCATCAGTTCCATCTATTTTCCCATACTACCGTATGCTAAGTACGTGACGTGAAGCATCGTCTATGGCATGTAAATATGGAGCAGACTATTCGGGTCTTGCATTATTAATTTTCCTGATTTGCAACAATAGTGTCTTCTTATTTAACATTCTGATTAAGCTCAGTGGTTGAATACTGTATCTTACTGTCATACATACAATTACTTACTGGCTTATTCTTACTCAGAACTTTTGTAGTTACTGGACTAGGAGAGAGAACAAATAATGTAGTGATTTTCTGAGACGTTTTTATTGCATCTTGCAACCCAGTTCACGACTTCATACGCCTTTGAGTGATTCTCTTATTTTTTGACAAAATTTATGCATTGGTGTATTCTTAACATACTATATGATGAACTTAAACTGAAGGTAAAATATTTTGGAATGCTAGCCCGTGTCAGATTAGATTTCAGTTTCTTCTACATGATCAACGTTTCGACCCCTCTGCTGGAATCTTCATCAGGATTTTCTGGTGTTCACTATTAGCTAGGCAATGGGCTCATGCAGAGGTCCAGCGTTTGATTCCCGGCAGTATCAGGGACTTTACCCGAGCTGAAATTCATGTAATGGTGTGCACTGAATCTCATGAGGGCTGAAGTTACTTGATGAGATGTACCGACATTATAGGAGGCAAAGCTGAAACTGACTGGGAGAGGAATCTGCTACCCGCACGTCCCTGCACACCACTACAAATGATAGAGGGAGACATGGCGGCCGAACATCATCTTATAGTCAGCCGAATATGATAGCCGCGTTCGTGAGTTTGTTAACTGTTGTAGTAAAAATACTACAGAGGGCGTGCGTGCGAGCAGTCGTTGAAGGGCAGTTTATAGTGCAGGAATTACAGCCGATTTGTTTGTAGCCTCAGAGCACAACGGCGTGTTGACAAAAATTGTTATAACTAAAATTTACTTATAATGAATTCATCAAGTGGTCCCCAGTCGCAAGTAAGAAAACTGCAATATCTGTTCAGTAAGTTCAATCTTTAATGAGTGCCACAGCCTGCACTACATGGACCGTGAGAGGCCAAGGGCTTCAGATGGACAGACATAACTGTTACTGAGCCCTAGATCTGCTCATGCCAGAACGAGTCCGACTCTCTCATCTTCCAGATCTAGAATTACACTGGACTTCACAGAAACTTTGTTATGGGGTCTAGAATACATAGGTTGGTTGGTTGGTTTGGGGGAGGGGACCGAACAGCGAGGCCATCGGATTAGAGAAAGATGGGGAAGAAAATCGGCCGTGCCCTTTCAAAGGAACCATCCAGGCATTTGCCTGGAGTGATGTAGGGAAAGCACGGAACAGAATACATAGTCGCTGGCCGGTGTGGCCTAGCGGTTCTAGGCACTACAGTCTGGAACCGCGCGACTGCTACGGTCGCAGGTTCGAATCCTGCCTCGGGCATGGATGTGTGTGATGTCCTTAGGTTAGTTAGGTTTCAGTAGTTCTCAGTTCTAGGGGACTGATGACCTCCGAAGTTAAGTCCCATAGTGCTCAGAGCCATTTGAACCAATACATAGTCTGTTATGGGAGAACCATTGAGGTCCATTCCTTGAAATATACAGGCATTTATTTGCCTTGCATCTGTCCAGCACAGAGGAAGATCTGCAGCGAGAGATGGGTGTAGAGCAATTGAGTGTAAATACTCTACCAACTTCCCTGAGAACTGATTGGTCAAAGCAATTTATTTGGACAATACAAGGGCCCTAAGCGGCATCCACAATGCAACAACATGTAGTTGGCATCTTGGTGACAAATTTGTTATTTCATGACGCCAGTCTTCTGAATGGTCTGATGTGGCCCATCATGACTTACTCTCCTCTATCAACCTCTTCATTTCAGATCAGTATTTATATTCAACATCCTAAATTATTTATTGGATATATGCCAATCTCCATCTTCCACTACAGATTTCACCTTCTACAGCTCCCTATAATACTATGGAAGTTACTCTCTGATGCCGTAGTATCTGTCCAATCACTCTCTCTCTGCCCATAATCAATGTTTCCACATATCCTTTCGTTGCGAATTCTACGTAGAACCTGTTCCTTTCTTATGCTATCATTCCGCCCAGTTTGCAAAATCCTGCTATAACATGACGTCTCTAACGTTCAGTTTCCATACTTTTCCGATTTTCGCAGATTTCACCATTCAGAAAATTGAGCTCTTCGCATCATGACATGCGATAAGCACATACAGATAGCGATAGTACACAAGGTATAAAAGGGCAGAGCATTGGCGGAGCTGTCATTTGTAATCAGGTGGTTAATTTGAAAAGGTGTCCGACATGGTTATGGCCGCACGACGGACGTTAAGAGACGCTGAATACGGAATAATAGTTGGAGCTAGACACATGAGACGTTCCATTTCGGAATATGTTAGGGCATTCAATATTCCAACATCCACGGTGTCAAACATGCGCTGAGGATACCATTCTTCAGGTATTACCTCTCACCGCGGACAATGCAGAGGCCAACGGCATTCACTTAGCGACCGAGAGCACCGGCGTTTGCGTAGAGTTGTCACTGCTAACAAACAAGCAACGCTGCGTAAAATAACCGCAAAAATCAATGAGAGACATACGACGAACGTATCTATTAGGGCAGTGCGTCGAAATTTGTCACTAATGGGCAATGGGAGCAGACGACGTGAGTGCCTTTGCTAACAACACGACATCGCTTCCAGCGTCTCTCCTGTGCTCGTGACCATATCAGATGGACACTAGACGGCAGAAAAACCGGGGCCTGGTCAGATGAATCCCAATCTCAGTTGTTAAAAGCTGATGGTAGGATTCGAGTGTGGCGCAGGCACCATGAAGCCGCGGACCCAAGTTGTCAACAAGGCACTAAGTAAGCTGGTGGTTATACCATAATGATTTGGGCCGTGTTCACATGGAATGGACTCGGTCCTCTGATTCAACTAAACGGTCATTTTCTGATTATTATGTTCGGCCATCTGGAGGCAATCTGCAGCCATTCATAGTAATAGGGTCTATCTTCAAATGTGTACTAGTTCAGGTTCTTCAGTAATTCTGTGACTCTTTCTCGCGTGTGAAACAAACTATCACCATTAGTGCTACTTTCTTTCTATACGTTCAACATCCCCTGTTAGTCCTATTTTGTACGTGTCCCACATATTTGTTTCCACGAAAGTTGTTCACTTAAAAGTGAATACGCACATACATTTCCGATGTGCTAGAAGTCAGCATATAGTTCCACTTACAACAACGTAGCTGACCTATATTTGTCGTATAAAGTAGAGCCAACAGGAGCTACTTTTAATCTTATTGATAGTAACTTAGGCCTATCTTGTTGCTGAAGGTAACGACTGAGACTGGCATGAAAACACCAGTTAGCAGTTTTTACAACGAAACAGTCGATTCCGGCTGCCTTGCTTTTCAACTTTATCGCATTTCTCGGACACTTCTACGACGAGTTTCAAAGCCAACCTATACAAGTGCATTTACTGTAATCACAAACGAAAGGAGCGGGTAAAAGATAATCAGACGAGCAAATAATCCTAACACCATCGGTCTGGTTGCCGATACTACGTACGAGATCGTGCTCAAACGTAATGCCTTCGAATTTTCTATTCTGTTCTCAATACCGGTTGACGTGCCGCGTGTCATGTATGTTTCTCGGTCGGTTTCCCTGCATCACTGACGCACGATGCAAACATCTGCCGCTGGAGGGACCCGAAAAAAAAAAATGGTTCAAATGGCTCTGAGCACTATGGGACTTAACTGCTGAGGTCATCAGTCCCCTAGAACTTAGAACTACTGAAACCTAATTAACATAAGGACGTCACACACATCCATGCCCGAGGCAGTATTCGAACCTGCGACCGTAGCGGTCGCGCGGTTCCAGACTGTAGCGCCTAGAACTGCTCGGCCACCCCTGCCGGCGGAGGGATCCGAATTGTGGCGTGTAACATGGAGGGGTGTAACGTAACTACACTGAAACGGCAAAAAGCTGTTATAGGCATGCGTGTTCAAATACCGAGATATAAACGCCTATAAACGCCTATATAAAACAGCAAGTGTCTGGCGGAGTTGTTAGAATGGCTACTGCTGCTACAATGGCAGGTTATCTAGACTAAAGCGAATTTGAACGTGGTGTTATAATCGACGCACGAGCGATGGGACATATCATCCACGAGGTCGCGACGAAGTAGGGATTTACCCGTAAGACAATTTCATAAGTGTACCGCGAATATCAGGAATCCGGTAAAACATCAAATCTCCAACATCGCTGAGGCCGGAAAAAGATCTGAAAGAACGGGACCAGCAACGACTGAAGAGTATCGTTCAACGTGACAGAAGTGCAACTCTTCCGTAAATTGCTGTACATTTCAACGCCGGGCCATCACCAAGTGTCACTGTGCGAACCATTCAACGAGACATCATCGATATGGGCTTTAGGAGCCGAAGTCCAACTCGTGTAACCTTGATGACTGTTCGACACAAAGCTTTACGCCTCTCCTGGGCCCCTCAACACCGCCATTGAACTGCTGATTACTGGAAACATGTTACCTGTCTCGTTTCAAATTGTATCGAGTGGATGGAAATGAAGGGTATGGAAACAACTTCATGAATCCATGGACCCTGCATGTCGGCTGGTGGAGGCTCTGTAATGGTGTGGGACGTCTGCAGTTGGAGTGATATGGAACCCCTGACACGTCTAGATACGACTCTCATAAGTGACGCGTACGTAAGCATCCTGTCTGACACCTGCATCCATTCACGTCCATTGTTTATTCCGACGTACGTGCGCAATGCCAGCGAGATAATGCGACATCTCACACGTCCAGAATTGCTACAGAGTAGCTCCAGGAAACTCTTCTGATTTTAAACACTTCCTCTGGTCATCAGACTCCCCAGACATGAACATTATTGAGCACATCTGGGATGCCTTGCAACGTGCTGTCCAGAAGAGATCTCCACCCCTCGTACTCTTACGGATTTTTGGTCAGCCCTGCAAGATTCATGGTGTGAGTTCCCTACAGCACTACTTCAGACATAAGTCGAGGCCACGCCACGCCGCGTTGCGGCACTTCTGCATGCTCGCAAGGGGTCCTAGATGATATTAGGCAGTTGTACCAGTTTCTTTGGCTCTTTAGTATATGTCGGTGTGTAAGGAACAGCGTGTTGTTATCGAGTTTCAAATTCGAAGACTTCGTCCACACACAGAACACAGTCTCCTTCAGCGTAACAATGCCAGGCCACAAACGAACCCTGTGAAGTCTGCAGCAGTCCGACGCTTCGGATTCACTGCCATCGATCATGCTCCGTACAGTGCTCACTTGGTCCCATCCGATTTTCGTCTGTTCCCAAAATCGAAAGAACACATCCGAGGACTTCACCCTGATAGCGATTAAGCGATGCAAGCAGAAGTGAGGTTGTGGCTTAGACAACAAATTCAATTATTCTACATTGATGGTATCAGTAAACTGGTCTCTGGGTGGAAGAATTTTATTCTTAGCCAGGATAACTATGTTGAGAAATAAGTTTAAGGATAAAAAATTCGAAGGAATTATTTTTCAGTACGCTCTCGTATTACTACTGAGTACGTGAACATCTTATAACAGAGCTCGCGAGGATCCGAACTGCAGATATGCCCTGGTGGCCAAACACACTACAAACGCTCCACAAGGCCATCATTCGTGTGGAGGAAGGCTTCAGCACGCCATGCCATCGACGCTTGTACCCGTTCAAATATCCCAGGCGTTTTTCGAATGTACTGACAACCATCCCGGAGTCCTTGTTAATTATTAACACGAAATAAACCGAATCGTTTTAGTATCCTCACACCAAAAAATCCAATGGGTTCACCTCGTGAGACTTGGGGTGGTCGTTTTATTGGCGACCCACGACCGACACACTTGTTGTCGAAACCGTATTTACCAGCACTTATGTATCCTGAATAGCCATAAAATCAAATGAGTGATTTTTATAACTTGTAATTGACTCCTTATTTGGGGTGTTTCGAAATAAACGCAGCCTTAGGCGGTAAAACTGTCATAACATTAGCAAGACTGCGCTTGTGTATACGTCTGTGGGCGAAACCGTTAATTTCCAGACCTATGGTTGTTAGGAAAGCTAATTACGCATACTAAGATACACCGGAAACCTCTTTTTGATGTCCTGAAGATGTACAAAATGAAACGCATGCAAGATGTATAACTTATAACTGAGTGTATTCACATGGTGAATTTCTGTTCCATTCAATGGTCTGTCACGCGGTAGGGAAACCATAGTATTTCACTTTAGACTACTGGAGCATTCTATAGCATTTTTTCTTTCATCAATCCAACTATTCCGTTTATTACGAGTTAGTATGATGTTTTATTGTGAATGTAATCACCTACTACGTAAGCTGTTTCTTTTATTTTATTTTTTATAATTGGTCATACAATTTTGTGATAGAGGGTTGAGTAATGGACTGAGCGGCTGGTCCTGGCGGTGGTTCGAGTCCTCCCTCGGGCATGGGTGTGTGTGTTTGTCCTTAGGATAATTTAGGTTAAGTAGTGTGTAAGCTTAGGGACTGATGACCTTAGCAGTTAAGTCCCATAAGATTTCACACACATTTGAATATTTTTTTGATAGAGGGTTGGCTGCGTGGCGTATACATCAAATGACGGTAAAAGTGGCAGTATTAATGCTAACATTTCGTGCTCAGCAATGTAAAAAGAACGTATGATATCTTACCGGTCAATTGCTTCTCATTTGTTGGGGAACAATAATGTATGAGGACTTTCCAAACTTACTGACGTTGCATGAAACTCCACTACAACCTCCACGTAGAGCTTTTAAAAATGAACAGCTATTAGCAAATAACCTAAAGTACACTAATTAACACTTAATCGTTTACAGAAAGCCTCTTCGTATAGTATACAGAGTGAGACGGCCGCCAGGATGACGACATCTATCAGTTATGTTTGCACGCCCGTTATGGGCTCCCTTTCTTTGCTAACTGTGTTTGGAAAGTACACTGCCAAGAGTAAATATCGGATTCATTTTTTCACGTAGTAATTAGTTTACGATCTCAGAGTCAATGTTTGGAACAACTATTTCATTTCCCGGTAACCAGTGCGTCCGCAAAAAGACTCGCTGGAACGAGGACAGAGTCAATATTGACGGACCCAAAAAAAGGGAGAGACAGCGCAGTTTATAGGGAAATTAAATTTTTTAAATTGGAATTATTAATTATAGGAGGACAGGCAATACATGTCGATGTCCTGATACACAGAGAGATTTCTCAAAACGTCGTGTTGCTCTTCGTGTGCTTTAGATGAACGCGCAAATTGAAAATTTTTATCAATGAAGCATCCCCGAAGTTAAAAGCACTTTTATGTGAGTTGATTAGTTCATAGGGGTTATGGAATCGTCCAGAATCTGTGGGAGCATTTATAATATTATTCTTCAGTGGTATATCTCATTAGTTGACAGTATTATTAGCATTACACAGCTTCACGCGATTACTTCAGTCATATTCGTAAGTCTTACGATCAGAAAAGCATTTCGTAGATTCATAAAATGTTGCTGTGTAGAACACGAGTTCTAGTTCTTGGACGAAAAGATTAAGCGAATAATAAAAGCCACAACGAAGCTCAAAATTTAATTTGAACAGCAACTCTTTTTTAGTTGATGATTCGATGTAAGGGTAACGTAGATTTAGAGGAATGTTGACTCTTTTATAAGCAGCAATAAGGCATTTGCTTTATACAGTGTTACGAGATGTTCTCGAACTATGAAGCAAGCCAGCATTTCAGCAGAGAGTACTAATGTGCGGAACAGTAGTTGTTGTTGTTGTTGTCGTCATCTAAAGTCAGAAGACTGGTTTTATGCAATCTTAGGGTGTGTTCTAGCAACCGGTCCGTTCTTTTCGTAAAGTTTTGCTTTAAATGTCCTTTTTCCTAATTCGATTCTGCAGCTCTTCATCACTCCTTTCTCTCCTGTTAATGTTTGTTAAACCTGAAAAAGTGAAGTTACACCGCGGATCGGAGTCCACGTTACGCCGTATTATGATTGGCTTTAGTTAGTTGAAAGATCAGATGAAGATGATGGCATATCACCTCAAACGGTTTCATGCTTACCAGAGCGCTATGATGTTCAAATCAACCTTCTGATTGATGACAGCTTTACGTAATTCTTCATTAGTTACTCGCTCTTCCCATATGTTTTTCAGCATTCTTCTGCAGCTCCACATTTCTAAGGCCTCCATTCACTTCTTGTATCATCTGCTTTTCGACAACGTTGCACCTTCTCAAGCTAGATTCCAGACAAACACCTTCAAAAAGACTTCCTGCCACATAAATTTAAGTTAAATGTTAACAAATACCTGTTTTGCAAAAATACTGTGCTTGCTGTTGCAAGCCTGTATTTTGTATGCCCTCTATTTCGTTCATTGCCAGGCAGTTTGTTGCCAAGTGCTAATTTATTCATCATCATCTAATTTGATACCACAAAATTTCATCACACTTGTTTCACTTTTTTATATTCATTTTATAATTTTGTTTCAAGACAGTATCTATTCGATTCAGCTGATACCTAATTTACGGTCCCTCAGAGAGTTACGAAGTCATCGGCAAATCTCCGAGTTTTTATTTCTTCTCACTCAACTTTAAGTCTCTTTCCAAAATTCTTTTTAGTTGTCCTCACTGCCTGACCTCTGTAAATATGAAATAACATCGGATTAGGCTACGGCTCTATCCCACCCCCTACTCAACCATTCCTTCCCTTTCATGTCCTTCCACTCTGACAACTGGTGTCTGGTTTCTGGGCACATTTGCTCACTGTATTTCATCCCGGTCACCTTCAGAATTTAAAAGTCTGTATTCCATTCAACCAATTACGAAAAACTCTTTTTATATCTTGAAATGCTATCTGTGTAGTTTTAGCTTTCTTATTTCTATTTTATGAGATAAGTAGTAGGTGCAATATTGCCAGACCTGTTTCTATATTTCTCCGGAATCCAGACTGATCCTCCCCAAAATAAGCTTATAAGTGTCTCCATTCCAAAACACGAATACGATGAGATAGCGTTAGCTACCAGCCGGATACTCGCTCACATCACTCTTTTATCGATGGACATTCTGGGCAAAAACCAGTGGTGAAGTATGGATTCGGATGTTGGGCGAACTACCCCAAGCACGCAACGGTACTGCGCGGAATTAAACTGTGAGCTACAGCACGGAAACGCAACTGAAGTTCGACATCACCTCGGATGGTCTTTCAGACGCTTTCGCGTAGTCCAAATCTCGAACAGGTACATAACATAACCCTCATTTCTTATAAGAAGCTCAATGTAAAATTTTTAAGATCTCTGACAAACATGAGTTCCAAAGGATCATAGACAGCTCAAAAAAATAAATAAATAAATAAATGAAGTTGGGAAAGAATTATTTATTTTCCAGTATCGGGCTCGAACTGTTTCTTGGCATTAAACTGTTTATTTACACTGTACCAAACTTCATCGAACGCAATCACATCTCTGGTTGTGGAAGCGTAATTTACGCTACTGGAAATTAAAATTGCTACACAAAGAAGAAATGCAGATGATAAACGAGTATTCATTGGACAAATATATTATACTAGAACTGACATGTGATTACATTTTCACGCAGTTTCGGGGTATAGATCCTGAGAAATCAGTACCCAGAAGAACCACCTCTGGGTGTAATAACGGCCTTGATACACTTGGGTATTGAGTCAAACAGAGCTTGGATGGCGTGTACAGGTACAGCTGCTCATGCAGCTTCAACACGATACCACAGTTCATCAAGGGTAGTGACTGGCGTATATTGACGAGCCAGTTGCTCGGCCACCATTGACCAGACGTTTTCAATTGGTGAGAGATCTGGAAAATGTGCTGGCCAGGGCAGCAGTCGAACATTTTCTGTATCCAGAAAAGCCCGTACAGGACTTGCAACATGCGGTCGTGCATTATCCTGCGGAAATGTAGGGTTTCGCGCGGATCGAATGATGGGTAGAGCCACGGGTCATAACCCATCTGAAATGTAACGTCCACTGTTGAAAGTGCCGTCAATGCGAACAAGAGGTGACGGAGACGTGTAACCAATGGCACCCCATACCATCACGCCGGATGATGACGAATACACGCTTCCAATGTGCGTTCACCGCGATGTCGCCAAACACCGATACGACCATCACGATGCTCTAAACAGAACCTGGATTCATCCGAAAAATTGACGTTTTGCCATTCGTGCACCGAGGTTCGTCGTTGAGTACACGATCGCAGGCGCTCCTGTCTGTGATGCAGCGTCAAGCGTCAAGGGTAACCGCAACCATGGTCTCCGAGCTGATAGTCCATGCTGCTATAAACGTCGAACTGTTTGTGCAGATGGTTGTTGTCTTGCAAACGTCCTCATCTTTTGTCTCAGGGATCGAGACGTGGCCGCACGATCCGTTACAGCCATGCGGATAAGATTCCTGTTATCTCGACTGCTAGTGATACGAGGCCGTTGGGATCGAGTATTACCCTCCAGAACCCACCGATTCCACATTCTGCTAACAGTCATTGGATCCCGACCAACGAGAGCAGCAGTGTGGCGATACGATAAACCGCAATCGCGATAGGCTACAATCCGACCTTTATCAAAGTCGGAAACGTGATGGTACGCATTTCTCCTCCTTACACGAGGCTTCAAAACAACGTTTCACCAGGCAACGCCGGTCAAATGCTGTTTGTGAATGAGAAATCGGTTGGTAACTTCCCTCATGTCAGCACGTTGTAGGTGTCGCCACCTGCGCCAACCTTCTGTTAATGCTCTGAAAAGCAAATCATTTGCACATCACAGCATCTTCTTCCTGTCGGTTAAATTTCGCATCTGTAGCACGTCATTTTGGTGGTGTAGCAATTTTAATGGCCAGTAGTGTGCAATAGGCGTGTTGTTGAGCTGCAACCGAACACAAGAAAATTGTAGTTGGTGCGAAGCCTGTCGGACAGACGGCAATATGTACAGGTGTTTCCAGCAGTGAATGGATGAATCCATAGAACTCTTTTGAATGCAACCGTGTCTTATGCCGAAATCTATCGCCAATGGCTGAATATCCTCATTAACTACATAAAATCGCAGCATTTGTCTTAGATTCTTTTGACCTAGCCCTCTTACATGTCTTTTTCCGATGGAGCGCTAGAAAATGTGTTTAGTAAACCAATTGTTAACTATTCAACATCACGTACAAGTGTGCCGATGTTTTCTGACCCTGAATAGTGCAAAAGGCATCTACTGTTCAGATCCTTTCATGCCACGTACTGGCGCACGCGGCGACCGACATTCGCCTCCCTCAAACATCTGTAGTCACTTATCTTTTTGTTGAGATGGTGCGCCTCTGGATAGAAACTGTAAGTTATGTCTTACAAATTTGTGTGAGCTTTGGTGGGAGTCCACCAGTAGGGAAGCTTGTCGGTAGAATTGGTTGACAAAGTTCCGTGGCCGGAAGACAAAGTCACACTTTTGCCTCCCACCTGCTATCATTACACTACACTGAAGGGCACATTCTATCTCGTAGCATAGACGCTTTGTCTTGTGATAGTGAATTGAGCATTTACGGAGGGTAATGGTGAGAGGGTTACTTTGCATTTACATAACTGTACGCTAATTAGTTTCCCACATTAAAGAGCAGTAGGCTTCTTTCCATCTTTCCATGATACATTTTGGAATAGAGTTTAATATGGCAAATGTAGTATCTTTGTTCGCGCATCCAACTTTTCAGAGCATGTGCGATCAATAACCAATATTATTTCAGTCATCCAAGGCTTCAAGAGGCCCATCTCGTTGCTCTATCACTCATCAAATAATGTTTCGCTAGTTAATGCTAATACGTGGTGATTTTCTGTCGTCTGTTGTATCCGGACGATAATGTAAGGCACATGGATTTGCATGTCAAAGGGTATATCTTGTATTCAATTATTAAAGAATAGCACAATTTTGGGTTTTATGGGCTTATTTTCATCCCTCCCGGTCTCTATTCAAGTTAACCTACTATGCGTTCCATATTCCCACGTGTGTTAACTCAAGAAATACGTTCGCTAATTATAATACAGTCATTTTAAATACATTTTGAGCCATGAAAGAATAGCCGCAACTAGCATGATAATGCTGTGAGACGAAGTGGCCATTTGGATGCACTTTAATACATTTTCTTACGTCTTGACCACACTTTTATTATTTACAAAAACACCTTTTATATTGCATTTTGTAGCCTTTGAAAATGACGGAATGTCGAAATGCTTAAGCTGTTTTTGGAAATAATAAAAGTGTGGTCAAGACGTAAGAAATGTTATTAAAGTGTATGAGAGAATAATCTACATTAATCAAAAAATTATAATTGATTAAACAAAGATTTTAACTATAAAGGTAAGCTTATAGCGCTGTTGAACTTCGGAACACGACATAATGAAAACGAAGACTTCGAGATGATTTCTGCTGCCACCCTAACTCTGGGTTTTTCAAATTATAAGGTATTGTAGATAAAACTATTTGCATGCCACCAATTGTGTCTATAATATGCAATTCTAGTAACTGCATGAGATCTATTGTAAGCATTACAGTTTCGGCTTTAGTGGCTCAATTCTTCTTATTACGTCGTGCTTTGCGAAAGTTCATGCCAGGACGAAACTTAATATACAGTTAGTCAGATTGCGTTTATTCAAGTATAGGTCAAATTTTATACAAACGGGTAACGTTTCAGGGTATAACAATCAGAGTCCTAGTCTTTTATGAACTCACAGGTTAAAATATGCGGTAGTAGCAGCCTTTCATGTATAAGTGCGAGCACACACTTTATGATCAGACAACAGTAGCACACTTGTACATCAGGATGAATAGCTTCTGAGTAGATCCGTATGGCTAGCAATCCTCGTCACATAGTTATTGAAAAAGTATTATATTATCGTTAACTCGGTTCCATTTCGTTTATATTTAGCAACAGATGTTCGTATAAAAGCATTCGTCAGAATCTCTGGACAGAAACATCGAGCATGAACTGTAATTACCCGTCTCTTCGCCTTCTGCAAAATCATACGAACGTTCCCTGTATGCGTCCTAGTATTCCAGGTGATGGATGAAGAACGCGATTTCGTTGATTTGGCCAAAATTTCTGTTCAGATCGTAACAAAAAGTAGTTATATATCAAGTTCGTTCACGTGTATCACCATGTGTTACGTCCGGCAGTGTAAAGTCACAACAGAAGCAGGTAGCATCAGGCGTTTCACATAGTTCGGTATTAGTCTTGTACTTTTTTCATTATATGCTAATGATGTGTCATCACTTTTGTCCTACTGCAAATACCACATGTTCGCTGATGACCTCCAGTTGTATCTAAGTGTAAACCAATAAACATGAAGACAGCTGAAGAGAATCTCAGTACTGCCCCGTGTGCACTATCAAAATGGGCACAGGATATAATGTTAATGCTCAACCCATCCAAAGCCCAAGCGGTATTGCTTCGTCATTCTAGGCTCATTAGCTCGAAATATCGGGATTTCCTACCACTTTTAATCCTAAACGGGGCATATATCAACATCTCTCCCTCACCAAAGAGTCTTAGGGGTAATAACAGATGAAAATCTAAATTGGACTAAGCAGGCAACTGCAATGTACAAAAGGTCATCAGCATCTCTTTATGGCCTATGAAAATATAAAAAGCTCTTCCCTTCTGACGTTTATGAAGGCCTGTGTTCGTTATGCCTGTGATGTTAACTCTTTGGTCATATTTTACCAACGACCGCACAACTCTCCTGGCTGCATGCAGAAAAGCGCTGAGGTTTGCATACTTCCTACTCTCTCATCGACGTACACAGTCCCTCATATCCACTCCCCCCCCCCCCCCCCCCCCCCACCGACCCTAACGGGGTTTTGTCCGAACAATATGGCGGAAGCAGACGATCCCATCAAAACAAGAACCTTTCTGTCCCACTACATCGTTTAGTTACTTTTCTGAAGTCCTTCTTAGCAGGAGGAACCTCCCGCATTATATGATAGAATTAAATAACATCTATAGCTTCAGAAAGACAGTTAATGATATATTTACTTTAGCAACAATAACGATTACTGTTGTAACCGTACGCACTCGTTATCCCAGTACATCCTTCTTTCCAACCTCATCCTAGTCATTTCTCAGTATTCTTAGCTTGTGCAGCCTTCTTAACTTTCATTTAGAACTTGATATATCAGAAAATATGTAATTTGTACACCTATAAATTCTTTCTGTGTCTGCTATTATTATTATTATTATTATTATTATTATTATTATTATTATTATTATCATCATCATCATCATTAGTGGCAGCATCAGCAGTAGTAGTAGTATAAGTACTGCCACTATTAACTTTATTAGTTCATAGTATTACTTACATTATCTGTATAGAAATTCGGATCTTTTTAATGCTATTGATAATATTGAATTTGTCATTTCTTAGGTACCTATGATATGAAAAAGGTACCGTAAGTGTGAAACCCTGACACGATTTAAGAGAAGGCCCCATGGCCCTAATCAGATCAGATTAAATAAATAATCACGAAATTTTTAAAATAAACGACGAGAGTCTCATCTTGAACCACCATGTGAGGTGTAAACGTCACAGCTCCTACACTACTGACATAAGCCCAGTTGGTATCCGGTAGTACTGTCACTCAATCCAGATTCGGTCACTGGACTGAAAATACTACGCCACTAACAGTGTCGTAAGTGCCACTATCTGGATCCTTACGAAGTCCTCCTGTCCACAGAAACTGCAAGCTCTATATTCCCTTCAATAAAACTTTTTCAAGTTCATTCTCAAGATCGAAAACTCTTTCTGAAAGCGATTAACTCCATAATTAAGTGTGGGCAAATCTGCTGACAAATTCTGCAATTTTGGCTAGACGTGATGAGTTGTCACGGGAGGCTTCTTGCACAGTAGCCGCCCGACAAACAAATGTGTTATTTCATGATAGTTCTGCACCGCTGAAACGCAATCCTGCCGAGTCCTGTGTACGAAAAGTTCCATTTGGACGCAATGTGTGTTATGACTTTAGTTTTACTACTTCACTCGAGGAATAAACATCAAATTTTTTCAAATTATCAACCTGTCTGCTTGTTGGAAACTCTCGACAATTTTTCAAATATCTAAATATTTCAACACTTTTCGCGCTCACTAGCGTGCCTCAACGATATAGATGGCCTTACCGTAGGTGCAACCATAGCGGAGGGGTATATGTTGAGAGGCCAGACAAACGTGTGGTTCCTCAAGAGGGGCAGCAGCCTTTTCAGTAGTTGCAGAGGCAATAGTCTGGATGATTGACTGATCTGGCCTTGTAACACTAACCAAAACGGCCTTGCTGTGCTGGTACTGCGAACGGCTGAAAGCAAGGGAAAACTACAGCTGTAATTTTTCCCGAGGGCATGCAGCTTTACTGTATGGTTAAATGATGATGGCGTCCTCTTGGGTAAAATATTCCGGAGGTAAAATAGTCACCCATTCGGATCTCCTGGCGGGGACTACTCAAGAGGACGTCGTTATCAGGAGAAACAATGAAGAAGCTTGCACAGGATAGCGTAGCATTGAGAAGTGCATCAAACCAGTCTCAGGACTGAAAACAACAACAACAACAGTATACGATATTTCAAAGCGTAACTTTTTCACCTCAAATAAGATTTCATCGTTAAAGGCGTATGTAATTTAACTGGAAGAATAGTGATCAGGAGCTCATGAAACAAAGACCAAACTGTTTTCGCATATTGAATAGTCACCGAGATATTGGTAACATTCCGTTTTTTAAATGGAACTATGATTTCTTTTTACACCAGAAAGGCACGGCTCTATGACACAAATTGAAACAAACCTGACATACGTAGACGGTACTCGCACTGTGCTTGTCAACTTCTCCAAAAAGTAACACACAACCGATGAATTATTACTTCACAATCAAGTTTGTTTCGGTAAATGCTGACGAAACTGTTTAGTGGCTATACTAGTTTCCACTATCTAGCCATCTAATGTCTAGTCATTATCGGTAGGGCATAAATATTACTTAGTCGATGTTTAGACGCAGCCATCGGTCAAGTAATGTGTATGCGCTACTCGTAATGACTAGGCAGTAGTAAACGATTTTGTGAGCAATGACTGAAATGATCTTTATAGTGAAAAGCAATGTGCTCAGTGACGCTCTGAGCTAATGACATGCCAAAAATAACAAAAAAAAAAAACATGAACGAAGTATCTCTTGTCTCACTTCCGTACAAGGCTACACTCCATAGAAATACTTACACTTAAATATGTATTCGATAATAACAAATTTCTCTTTTCCAGAAACGGTTTTTCTTGTTATTGTCAGAATAGAAGCTTCTGAAATGTGGTACTACAGATGAAAGTTGGAATGTTGAAAATTAGACTGTATCAAATAGCATAGAAGATATTTGTGGCTTAATTTGACTATAAGGAGGGATATGTTGGTGGGATGCTCCGTCTGGCATCAAGGAATCCTAAATCTTCAATTTGGTAATGGGAGGCAGTGTGTGGTCAAGGTCTGAATGCAAGTGGACGGAGGCTGCAGTAGTTACGCAGAGATGAAGAGGTTTGCGCAGAATAGAGTAGCGTGGAGAGCTGCATCAGACCAATCTTTTGACTGGAGACAACAACGAAAACAACATCTCTTGTATCAACGATGCAGGCTTCCGTCGAGAGTGGCTTAAACATGACGTATCGCGTGCCTCGGTGACACTGATTTCCAGAGAAAACGGAGTAAATTTTGGGGAGGCTCCACCATTCGAAGTGTCGCAACAACAGCATAAAATCTCCATATTCAATGTGAGTTCATCCCGTAATTTCTTGTCAGGTCTACAAAATAATTATTGCACTTAATTTTTCTCATTAAGATCTGTCTTTCTGGAGCCATAAAAGTAGTTCTATATAAAAAAGAAACACAGTCTATGTCTGTATCTCGGTGAGTAACGCAGTTGAAGAAAAACACGTTGATCGTTTTTTGTTTAGATGAAAAGAGACGACAATAATTTTAACGAGTCGAAAGTCATTTGAGGGGAGAAGCTTGTATTTCCTTGTATCGGCAGAGAAACGAGGGCAAAAGAACCGTGTAAAAATGTGTACAACGCGTCGTCATAGTCTGGGTGTAGTCGTTTGGTATAGTGTTCCTCTTGCTCTTGGGAGGTCGGGAACACGTGACGGAATGGTTCTCGCCACAGCGTGGGCCGCTTCCTGCTTAAAGCAGAACGTCTGGATGGAGCTGGCTGCCCCCGCTCAGTCGGCGTGGCTGCCGTATAGGACATCCAGAGGGCGCCTTGTGAAGAGACACAATTACTTTATTAGCGGGGTAGCACCCGGTAGTTCCGGCAACAGACTTGCTGTGACCTTTTTCTGACAAGCGGGTTGGTATGTTCCGCGAAAGATTTCAAATGGGTACTTGGAGACCGTACCACAATTTAAAAGAAAAGCAACTTGTTTTTAAATGTAGTTACAGAATTAGGAATAAAATGATAATGTCTTCATTAATGTTAGCATTAATTATACATACATATCCTATAAATTGACTCATTCCACATTATTTTGATATCGATCAAATGCTCTATCGAACCTGTAACTGAATAAGTAGCTAATTCGGCGGAGGTTCGAGTCCTCCCTTGGGCATGGGTTTGTGTGTTTGTCCTTAGGATAATTTAGGTTAAGTAGTGTGTAAGCTTAGGGACTGATGACCTTAGCAGTTAAGTCCCATAAGATTTCACACACATTTGAACAGTTTTTGAACTAGCTAATTAGCTAACTTAATGCGTCCATGATGCCTAGAGAAGTCCGTGACCACTTCCGTAGCCTAAAATATCGAAAGTATCTGTGGATACAATGAGCGTACGAAAGACACGGCCAAGAAATACGAGGTGGTCATAACTAAAGCGCAACTACTCAACAAGTAATTATCGTAAGCGAGCGAAACACGCTAATGCGTTATGCAGAACCGATTTATTAGTTCCAGTTTTTGCCACCATCTGCAAATCTGACGCTGTACAGCATCTTGTCGACGTCTTCGGTGCTCTTATTGAACAAATTGTGAAAGCGGCGTTGATAATGAAATCAACATTATGTCTTTTTTACTTGTTTGACCTTTTCTGCTCACAACCCGTTCCTAATCTATCGCATATGGAAACATTTCTATACGTCTTTCTTACATTCACAGAGCAAGATTTGCAATTGGTGGCCAAAATTGGAACTAATTTTATTCAAGCTCAGATTGGTTCCGCATTAACATGTTAGAATATCTACAAACTTTCGTTGCCATACAATATTTACAGCCCACACTGACATCTGCGAGGAGCTGTACTTTAATTAAAACCACATGGAGTAAGAAAACAAAAGTAAAAATTTGTGACATAGAGGAATGATTGGCCTCGCTTACTTCGCTGCGGAAGGACCTGGCATTGATTACAGGTACGTCCTCATGTTTCTTTCTGAGTCAGGAAGGTATGGAATGGGGTTGGCAGACTCTCGTGGGGCCATATGAGGAGCTTCTTGAATAAAGGAACAACAGAACTATCAGAATTCATAACGGCTGGAGGAACTGGTGAGGTGTTGATCACATGCTCCACGATCGTAAATTGCTCTTCGTACTGCCTTGTAGGCAGCAGTCGGTCAGTGTGTAACACTCCAGGCTTATGTATACCACCACTGCATTATTAATAGATCAATACTCTTACATCTCCAGCTATAATTAAATTCAATTACTTTTCGATAATAAGAAAAAAGCTTTTAGAAGGATAATAGCAATACCAAACAATAGTAGTTATAATACCTTTTGTACCATAAACAGTCAAAATCAGATTCAGGAAATTAATATATGGAAAATGTTTAGATAAAAGAATAATATATTTCGTTCTCATCATCTTTAAATGGTAGGAATTAAATCTCGAGCCTAATTAAGACAATATAGATAACTGATCGTTTAGCATTGTTAGAATGCTTATTTCTGCAATTTCACTATTAATGAGCTTTTTATGTGTTTATAAAATGTTTTAAACTTGTTCTAGCAAAGTAGGGAATTTTATAAAGTGTTTGATAATATTGTTAAACTATATTATATATTATAAGTTATGTTTTGTATTATTACAACCAGTAGTACATTGTAGGAAGAGTATAGATACTCGGCCTCGAGTATTGTTAGGGCAGATGAGCGTTGGACCCACTAGAGGACAGATCTGTGCGTACAGTTGAGGTAAGTTCTTGGTGCATGATTCAGGTTTGGATCTACAATAGAGCAACTCGTGTGTTGGACATTGTCTAAAACAGCATATTAGGACAGTGCAGTGACGGATTATTTAGAAGTCTTAAACAGTTTGATTTAATATCGCAAAAGGCAGAATGATACGTGACTTTATATCCGTACTTTGGTGAGCATTAGTGTTGAACAAAGCAATGGACTTCACATAAGCATTTTTATCAAATTATTGCATCTGGACTATTTACAATCCCCAGTGGAGTATGTGCTACCATCGGTTAGCTGTAGTAGTAACAACGAGGCTTATTACACCGAAGATTGATCATGAGCTCGTAAGATACAGGTTTTAAAGTGAATAAATCTACGTACTTACTTTACTTCAGGTGTGGCCTACACCACTGTAGTGCAATCCATTATGGCATCCTGTATTTATTGAACAAACATTTTTAGCTCGTGTATGCAGTCGTCGAGGGAAACCGAAGGCGAGATATTCACAGATATTTAAACCATTTTTAGCTACTCACTAACCGGTGAGACGTTACAAGCGGGAAGAGTCCTATTCCATAAGGTGTGTCACTGAGGCTTAATACAGCTTGTATGTTAGTGAGAGTAAATAAAGATTTTATTTAATGCAAATGCACAAATCTGAATGTCTTCTCTGCTTCTCTGACACCGGTATCACACTGGTGCATTTCATTTTCTTCATATAATATGCGACGTATTCCCTAAACTGCGAATGAAATGACGAACTTCAGACTGAGATAACGAACTGTTTGATATTCGAAATTAAGGAATGCTAAATTCTTGATTCTATAATTTCTCTGAAACTAGTTGTAAGATTTCGGAGAGTGAAACATCGTTGAATTCTTCTCTTTCAGACTGACGATGCTACCAGCAGAAACTACAACAACTGCATTAGAAGAGACGAAGCAAATAACGCTGTCCGTTTGTGCTTAATATCTCTATAAAGGACGACAAGAGACTTTCTTACAGAAAATGAATTATAGTATCTTAAACGGTTCGTGAATTATTTGCGCATAACAGCTATCTCGCAATTCTGTTTTCATCTGCACGATGGGGAGTAATAAAATCCTCACTAAATGACTTATGGTCTCTTCTCATAGCGATATTAATTACAAGGATATCAATATCCGTCTCATACACAAGGTTTTCATACGTACCTCCGGTGTTTCAGAAGACGACTGTGATAAACAATTACAAGATCTACAGAAGACAGACAAATATCAGTGGATAGAGCACCTCTCTAAATTTTGAGCTCACATTGCAAGTGCTGAATATGGGAACCATTAGTGATATGGCAAACTTCGATACGAGAGTGCGATGTACGTGCAAAGTGCGTGCATTTGCGCGAATTTATTCGAGGCGATAACACGGCGCAGACAACTTTGACAGTCCTGTCTGTCGATGGTGCACTCCGTGGCTCTGAAATGACGCATATGACGAATAGAAACTTGGGAAGTTGCTTTATCCACTGATATGTGTCATTTTCTGCAGGTCTTTCAGTTTTCGCACTTCGTCTTATGTGGTCCTGGAGGTACTTGTGAATAACCTTGTGCACTGTGTTGCTTTCTAGTTTTAGTAGAGTTAGTCTTGACTCTTTCTTTGTAGTAAAGTGTTTTGTAAATAGCAATTAATAAAAATAATTCTACGAGGGCTATTCGAAAAGTAAGGTCCGATCGGTTGCAAAATGAAAACCACAGGGCAAATCAAGATTTTTCTTACTCGCAACAGCTAGCCACGCCTTCCAGCAATCTCTCTAAATAGTCGCCGCTCCGACTATACAGTTTTTGTGGCGTTGTACAAACTTTCCAGTACCCTCGAAAGCAGCCGGCTGTGTTACCACCAATTCTCTACGCTGGTCTGCTTTTCGTTGTTTGTGCCAAAATGTTGTCTTGGTAGTCAGCGGTTCATGTGAGTAAAGATGAACAACAGAGAAAGCGTCTTCATGACCGCTGAAGTATGCGGCTGAAAATTGTCTTGAAGAAGGAAACGTATGACATTTATGTTGTATGGGCTGCATAGTTTCAGGCTAAATCTCTAGTTAGAGACACTTACTTGGTGGGAGACGCTGTTGTTTTAGACATTTCTACGCGATCGTTTTGAGCTCTGAAGTCAAAAGAGCGACTTAAAGCGATCGACAGTCATACTAAAGACACTGCCCAACACATCTGTGCAAAATTCCATAGGATTTTCGCAGTGGTTTCCATTTCGCGCCTAATTGGACCTTACTTTCCAAATATGCATCGTAGAATATGTGTATACGATGATTTCAGGTAGTTATGGCTACTTGGTTATAGCCAGATTTCAATCATTGCGAGAACAGACGACAAATAAATGGAAAGACAGAACTTAAATATATTTTGGCGGCGCTTACAAAGATGGAAAGTGATAGACTGAAGTTGCAGCCAGAAGATGTGAAAGAAGGGAGACTAGAAAGTACTTATCTATCCCTTAAGTCAAGAACCGACGTAAACATCAACGTAAGTAGAGAGCCAAAATGAGCATTTAGACAGGGCAAACTCGAATGGGTAAAGTTGGAGTTCATAGCACCACGGGAAACCTAGATGGAGATTTTGAATCGCTTCTTCTGATGGTGATACAATACGTTAATAAATGTCTCGCCTTTAAGAAACATAGCCATTGCACCAATCAAAGCGAACAGAGTATTATCTGACTTACATCCTTTAATAAACAGAAGATCTTATCTAAACAGGGAAAAAGGCTCCTGGTTTATAAGCCGATGATACAGGCAATCTATGCCTGCCCAGTATGGGGAAAGGCAGCGCCTACTCATCTCGACAAACTTCAGGTTGTCCAAAATAAGACCTTGAGAATCATATTAAATGCTTCATGGTTCGTTAGAAACACAATGATTCACAATGACTTACAAATAAAATCTGGTTCAGAGGAGATCAGCTCCCTATCTCAAAGCTGTTACACCATACATCCTTCCTCAACCAACACACTCATTCGTCAGTTATCAACATATGCTCCGAATGAGCAGCACAAACATAACCGTACTAAACTGGTACTGTTACCAGGTCAGTAATACAACTAAGGGTGACGTACAACGTCCCAACCATCGTCCACATCTAGTCAAGATTGTACAAGGGGTCACATAATTGAAAATAATGTTTTGTAATATTGCAAATTGTAACGTTGCAATTGTAACATGGTAAATCATAAATAAGTTTTTGTTCAAAAATGGCTCTGAGCACCATGGGACTCAACATCTGAGGCCATCAGTTCCCTAGAACTTGGAACTACTTAAACCTAACTAACAATGGATATTATCTGATAGTTATGTTTAAAGTTCCTTGTAAATCTACCACTAAATATAAGACGGCTGTTCGGAAAGTATGGGCCGATTGGTCACGAACTGGAAATCACTGTGATAATCAAAAATGTTTTATTTGCATCAGTTAGGTACACCTATCAGCTACTTCTCTACATAGTCGCCGCTTTGACTTAGACATCTATCGTAGGGTGTACCAACTGTCAAAGGACCTCGTCATAGGAGACAGCCGCTTGTGCTTTTCGCCAATTCTCTACGCTAGTCTACAGCTCGTTGTCTGCGCCAAAATTTTGTCTTCATAGCCAGAGGTTCACTTGAGCAAAGATGAAAGTCAGCGGGGGCCAGTAACGGGTTATATTGTGGGTGATCAATCACTCCGAAAACGCTGCAGGAGCATCTTCATTGCTCCTGCAGAATGCGGCAGAAACTTGTCTCGAAGAAGGAAACGCCTCTCAGTTATGTTATGTGGGTTGCAAACCACAGGGCAGAATCTGTTAAAATGTAAATGTCGTGTGACTAGGGCCTCCCGTCGGGTAGACCGTTCGCCGGGTCCAAGTCTTTCGATTTGAGGCCACTTCGACGACTTGCGCGTCGAAGGGGATGAAATGATGACGATGGGGACAACACAACACTCAGTCCCTGAGACGGGAATCGAACCCGGGCCCTTAGGATTGATATTCTGTCGCGCTGACCACTCAGCTACCGGGGGGGACACAGAATCTGTTACCACGTCCTCATACTTGGCGGGCGACTCTACTTTCTAAGCATCGTTACGTACTCACAGTGCGCTCAGAACAGAAAAGACCGACGTGACTCGATTGACAGGCATATTAGAGATACTTACCAATACATCTGTGCAAAGCTTCACCGGAATTTCGCTGCGGTTTCCATTTCACGTCCGGTCGAGCCTTACTTTCGGAATAGCCCTCGTAATTTACTTATGACCTAGTTCGTGTAACATAACTTGAATCCTTTCCGGGATGTGAGGTCGTGGTCCAAGAACTTTTTCTGCTCCTTACGTTTCGTCCAGGACTGCGCTCGACTTCCTCAGAGGCGCTGCGACGCTGAGTCTTGCCGACTGACTGGTCGGGTGTCTGAGAGCGACTTATATATTGTGAGAAAGGGGGGCGTGGTTCATGTGACACGTGATGAGCAGTGATAATCCATATCAAAGATAAGGTTGGCTATCGATTACCACCTTGTCAAGATAAAAATTGTTAGCAATTTTGTAGAGCCACTCTCCATATATCGCTGAGTTTCATAGCCTCCTCTTTCCTATTATAATTATCGTGATGTTTATAAATTTCAATAGCTTCTCTGTATAGGCGTGGATAGTAATTTAACGTTGTAGATAGAACTTCGGTATCCGAAAACTTCACTTGGTGGTTTCCTGGTTGAAGAGCATGTTCCCCTACAGCTGATTTTTCTATTTTTCCAAGTTGACAAAGACTTTTATGCTCTTTCAGTCGCGTATTTACGCTTCTTTTGGTAGTACCAATATAAACTTTCCCACAGGTACATGGAATTTGATACACACCACATGTCGACAGAGGAGGGCGTTTATCCTTCACAGATCGTAGTACTTGTCTTATTTTCTTTGTTGGTTTAAAAACCGGTGTTATGTCATGTTTTTGTAAAATCTTACCGATCCGATCTGTTACTTTTTTAATAAAAGGGAGAACTACTGTATTTTTCTGTCGTTGTGGTTCATTCTTATCTTTTGGTCTTCTGTTCCTTGGACGCAAAATTCTATTTATCTCTTTTTTTTGAGTAGCCGTTTTTTTCGAAAGCCTGCTTCAGATGTTTCACTTCAGCATCCAAATGTTCAGGTGTACATATCCGTTGCGCAACTGGACGAAACGTAAGGAGCAGAAAAAGTTCTTGGACCACGACCTCACATCCCGGAAAGTATATCAACAGCCATGTCACCCGGTCGTGAAAGCCTTCATTCTACAATAACTTGAATCCATGTTATGCAGGGTGTTTCGTAAAAGCGTGCAAAGATTTAACAGGACATAATGCTTCGATGAACAATTTGAGGTAGGGAATCTGGGGCGGGAGAAGCCAGCTTAAGGAGATAATAGAAATAAGGTCACCATTACAATGTACTTTCTATTTACATTAGTTACAGTTAACTGAAAATACCATCAGTGACACAATAAACGTACCATTTGTACTTTATCTTACAAAACGTGCCGAAACTGACGGCTATCAACCTCAGTGCAAGCATGACATCGGCGAACAAGATTCTGACGCACCCTGACAAATGTCTCTGGTGTGTTTCGAATCATACCATAGACAGCTAGAATTCTGGCATTGGTCGATCGAGAGAAATAAACACTCGTCGTGACCGATAATGCCTGTTAGGAAACCGTTGCCTGTACAGCCTATCAGCAGCGATAGCATCGCAACATACTTCGCCGGCCGTTGTGGCTGAGCGGTTCTAGGCGCTTCAGTCTGGAACCACGCGACCGCTACGGTCGCAGGTTCGAATCCTGCCTGGGGCATGGATGTGTGTGATGTCTTTAGGTTAGTTAGGTTTAAGTAGTTATAAGTTCTAGCGGACTGATGACTTCAGATGTTAAGTCCCATAGTGCTCAGAGCCACTTGAACATTTGAACAACATACTTCTGCAAATACAATGTGCATGTCAATGAGTTCTGCAAAACTGTGCCGGTATTGCTCCATCGTATTGTTGTACGTCTCTGAATAGCACTGAGTAATGAATGGGTCTGTCGTTGATTCATAGCACGTTCTGTCATGGGACAATGTAATTACGATAAAACAGAGCCACCTTACCGTCCAGTAAAGTAAACAAAACCTGCATCATGGCTTCCTAGTAATCAGGATCGTCCTCCTTGTCTCCTTGCAGAAAATAAAGAATGTGCTCTTAAATAACAGTACAGTGCTTCTCAACTTGTACACATGTTAGTTGTAAACAAGCTGGGAAAAAATTATGCTAGGCAAAGCGGTAGAGAAGTTTACTTCCACACCTCCCTAACTTGGCTTCTCCAACGCCAGGTTCTCTATGTCAAATTGTGTTTATTTTCTTTTATTTTCTTTCTTTTACTACTGCCTTTATCCTGCATTGTGCGCAGGGTCGGCAGGGCTAAGTACGGATGTGCATGGTGAATGTTAGGGTGTAGGCGGATGCGCTTCCTGTCGCCCTTCCTGACTGCGTCGAGTGTAAATCGTGAAATAGCGTGAATGTGCGTCAAATGTCTGCGGGAAGTGGGGACCAGCTCGGTATTCAGCTACTAGGATGTGGAAAACCGCCTAAAAACCACATCCAGGCTGGCCGGCACACCGGCTGTCGTCGTTAATCCACCGGGCGGATTCGATCCAGGGCCGGCGTGCCTACCCGAGTCCAAGAAGCAGCGCCCTCGGCTATCCTGGCGGGTTCTCTATCTCAAATTCTCTATGTCCTGTTAAAATTTTGCACGCTCTTACGGAAACATCGTGTATACTCGCATGAATCTTGTCATATTATGGGGCTTTTATTGCCTCCATTAAAGGTTTAGCCTTATTATTGAGATGCTCTAGTCTGTACTCGAAATTTTATATCATAGGTTGTAGTAACCCTCGAGTCGGAACACTGAAAAGAAAAGAAAAAAAAAAAAAAGAAAAGGTGCTTTGAATAAATCGCCACTTCAATCACCTAAAATGGTTTAGCAAAAGTCCCTGCGCAGGAATCGTCAACGAAAAGCTTAACAGTTGGACGTGGTATGACGATATACAGCTGGTAACAGATGAACAGATGAGAGGATTGTCGAGAGTCAGTGTAGACGAAAGATTACGGATTTCCATGCGTTACTGCCGTTGTGTACCTTTCACTAAGAGACAGGGCTAACTGATGGTACCCCATTAGGATAAGCTAGATGTAATGTCTCTAATGACCGAGCCGTCGAGGGACGCTAAATCGTTGTAAGACAGCTCACACACGTAAAAGCTCTCACTGTGGTACACAGACGGAGCAGGAGAGAGGGGCCGGCGAAAAGAGAAGAGGGGGAAAGAGGAAAGAAGGAAAGCGCATGTCACGGAAAGGATTTGCGGAGAAACGCTTTCTACCTACGCTGTCTGGAGGGGACGAAAGAGAGAGGTTTTCTTAGCTAAGAGTGAGGGAGGGCGGGCCAAGGAATTGGATGTGGGGAGAGGGCGGAATGCGATAGCCCTCGCGGACGTGCGTCAAAGGTAGGACTTTTCATTCGGCTTTATCGGCGGCAGTGCGGCCGAGAACCGCGTGACAGGCTGGAAGGAGAAGAATTGTGCCCCGGTAGGAGGGCGCAGACAGAGCCGCGATAGCGACCCGGCGTGATAAGTGCTAGGATCAAGCGCGATGCCGCACGGCGATTCCTCAGCAGCCAGGAGGCAGCACCTGGGCATTCGCCAGCTCCTTCCCCACACCCCTCTCTATGTTTACCTGTCGCAGGACCCTCTGCTGTTGCCTGCCTGAAATATCAGTACCGGCGGTCGTCTACGCCGTCTTTTTATCGAGGATTGGGCTATTGCCTGCTCCGAACTAACAACAAAATCGTTCTCATCCCTTCCGATTTCTTCCAGCACCTCTCTTCCCATTCGGATTCTAGTTCAGGATCTTCTGAGGATTTCTATGACATGATATTATCTTTCACAACCCATTTCAATTTTTCCACTCACGTTGATAATATTTAATTCTGTTCTAACATTTTAATTTGAGGTCATTTAGCTTATTGAGGAGCCATCTGTCCTCCTCAGGAACCTCACTCTGCTGTTTGAATTCTTTCCTTTTTTATGGTAACCCAGGTTTCGCTTCCATAGGATAAGACAGAAGGTGCCATCACGTAGTAGAATTTCGTGGTGGTCTCTTTTTGCTCTTTTTGGCTCAATGTTCTGCTAATGGTACCAAAGATAGCTTGAAATTTGTGTATTTTAATTTCAATATCGGAATCAAAATCACGAACTATATCACAGCCTAAGTAAGAGGTTCGAGAGACATTTCCTAAAATTGAATTATCTAACACTATTTATGATCTGACTAGGTACTTCCCTCGGAATGTCATTATGTTTCTTTTATTACTGTAAACCTCTAAATTGTATTCCTTGCGTATTTCACTGAGCTAGTATACTGATCTTCGGAGGTCATCTTCATTGTTTTGAATAATAACGAGAAGCACGTTCAGTTAGTCATCATTCGCTACCTTAATTCTGTCGTTTACTTTCCATTTCCTTTTACGACAAGTTAAGTCAATATAAATATTAAAAGGCCTAGGCGATAGTTCACACCCTTGCCTAGGTCCTTGGTTGACAACTACTTCTTCTTGTTGACTTCTACCCCTGTTTCTTCTAAGGCGTGTGTTTTTAAAGAGTTTTCACTACCTCTGTTGGGTGATAAGTATATCCACATTCAGATATAATCTTCCGCAGCTTGTCACGGCTAACACGGTTGCAAGACTTGTATTGTCTGTGTTTCAGTAGCAGCTCAAGTACTGTCTGCACGCCCTGTTTTTTCGAAGGAAGACACCTCCAAAGAAATTATCGCAACTAATACCATTTCAGAGAATAAAATTTGTATGGAATATTATTAACTGCTCTAAAGGTTATAAATAGAGCTCCCTTCCTTTCCATCTTTCCGAATTTTCTTTGCAGTTCATGCCATGACCCAGCCCGCACATCATTCCCCTACTCCCCGTCAGTTTCATGTCATCCAGACCTCTTCCCTCCTCACTTATCCTCATCACCGCATTTTTTTATTCACATTCAACAACCTTATAAAATCACTAACTTTTCCTCTCCTGTTCTTCACCAGTGAAGCTCCACCATCTTTTTTCTCAATTTATTCCTTCTTTATTGATTTATAGTTTTAGCTTGACGATGTCCACTATGGACAAACGGTAGATACTATTATTCTGAAGAAGGTTGGGTTATCCCGACTGAAACCAAGGTAAATTCTAGGTAAACGGTGCAACCGAGGCTGTTAATTATTAAAATTAAAATTCACAATTTATTTTTTATTTATCAACAGTGAAAGTCATTTTTTCTGTAACTGTAAAAAACACAAAAATATTTAAGCTGTGTAGTTCTGTTGTTCAGGGTGGGTTAAATAGAAGTGAACTGTAGCCACATTTTCTAATGTGCGGGCACGTTTCGGAATGTTTTTTGACTTTTTCAGAACAGATCATGTCTGATGCCATTTTATGACTAAGCGATGCATGGCACTCTTTACTGGCGCTTTGGAACCACAGAATTTCTCAGAAAAGAACTACATGTAAATGTCGTGTGACTAGAGCCTCCCGTGGGGTAGGCCGTTCGCCTGGTGCAAGTCTTTCGATTTGATGCCACTTCAGCGACTTGCGCGTCGATGGGGATGATATGGTGTTGATTAGGAGAACACAACACTCAGTCCGTAAGCGGAAAAAATCTCCGACGTAGCCGGGAATCGAACACAGGCCCTTAGGATTGGTATTGGTCGCGCTGACCACTCAGATGCCGGGGGCGGACAGAAAAGAACTGCCTCGGGCATGGATGTTTGTGATGTCATTAGGTAGGTTAGGTTTAAGTAGTTCTAAGTTCTAGGGCACTTATGACCTCGATGTAAGTCCCATAGTGCTCAGAGCCATTTCTACATTCTCGTCCAGTCGTATCCATTCGTCTGGGCCACTTTTATTTTCCCCATCCTGTATCACTTTATGTATTTTCAAAGCATTAGGCTAAGGGCGAAAAGTTTGTACTTCTTACAGACATGAGGCGGAGAGGATGAAACAACAATAAATGGACAAAAAAAATAGTATGAGAAGAGTCCACTATTTCTTTATAGAAAACTGGTGAAATGACCATTACAAGTCACAATTAGAGCTGGCATTAACGAATTATCTCATATCTCCCAGACAGATCAGTAGCTGTGCATGACAAGGCCCATCTTGGGCACTTGAAGACAGTAAAGCTTCAAAAATTTCTTCCTGCAAATAAAATGGGCTTACTGTGCTTGAGAGAAACAGCACCAGCTCGCTGACAGAAGACACGATCAGCTGAAAACACCGAGAAATTTTTCCGACCTCTGTACAACAATCACAGGATTTTAAAAGGAAAGGCGTAAATGTATCAATAAAATTTAGTTGCTAAAAATGAAGCTACTGACACAATGTAGCATAAAGGAGTATCTATTGGAGACTGCGTGAAAGCATGTGCACATATTAAATTGCTGGAAAGGAAGATTGGCATCGTGGTGATTGAGCGTAATACAAACTTAAATGGATAGTAATACAGGCCTGACGTGAATATAACAACATTATAGTAACCATGTCATTAACTTTTCCGGGTTCAGCAAATTGCAATGAAGTTTTCCGATACGACAACAGTTACTGAAACAGCTGATGAGATCACAATTTAAATACTTAAGAATGACTACAGAATTCACGATTGCGTACGGCATTCAGTAACAAAAATTACCCGTGAGTTATACGTTTCTTTCCCAGCGCCCAAGTGATGTTAGACAAGTAATGCTTAAGGGGCTGAGAATCGCTCTATGTTGCACATAAGTCATTTTCAGAGACACGTAAACATATTCCTGTTGTCTGTATAACAACTCGGCCTTTTATTACTGCGGAATATAATGGTACTATAGCTCCAGCAGACTCATGTTTTACTGTGGCTCCAGGGTGGTTACAACAAGTACGGAATCAAACAATACATCACACATGCCTTTAAACCATGTATGTGAGTCATGTCGTAGCATACACAGGAGGAAATGCAATCAGATAGAATATAAGAAGCGTCAAAAATGTTTGGAGATTGGACATATCTGGATGACGCCCTGCGTAAAAAATTCGTGCATATGCCCGTACATTGAAATACTTGTCAAGAAAAAGTCACACACACAATGTGCTGTAGAGTGAGTGTGAAGATTGGTTTACATTTCAATGGAGAAACGCATGAATACAAAATTTTGTTACAAAATGCAGGAAACTATGACGAACGAGAGTGCGATATTGTTGAAAATATATAGAACACAAGCTGTGAACACTGAAATATGTTTTCGGATGATAATGTCCCATGTTCAGGATCGATTTTCAACAGACATGTCGACACACAACATGAGGCAATTGCAACCAATGTTGGCATCAGATCATAAATTGTCTTTCACACTGATATTTGGGATACTTAGAGATAAGACTAGCTCTTAGCTCCTAAAATAGCTTTTTTTTCTAAATGTATTAGCCGTTTCATTCTTCACAGCAGAAGGCAACACTAAATACATGAGATACCTTTCTTAAATATCACACCAATATGCTTGTATAAGGTTTCATTCTAGAAGCTATTTCATGTTCTATTAGTGTAATCAACCAAAGATCCCGTTACAGCTTCATTAAATCACATAAATGTATGCAATTTCTTAGTGACAACAGAAATAAAATATCAACAAATTATTTATCAATAAGCGATTTACGTGGAGTGACGTATCAGTAATCGATTTAATTTTATGAAGTGGTTAATTTTGGATCGTCCCATTGAAATAACAGGAATTCTTGTTTGGTTTAGCGCCTTGCTCGTTTTGCTGATATAAGGATGCACCTCTAAATTTCCTTAACATTTTCTTGTTGCAACAATCCATTAGAAAACTCTTCAGTACCAATTTCCAGAAATACATCAGTTTTAGTCTACATAAATTGGGAGATACGGGACATCCCGTCGGCGTCGAGATTATTTGAAACGGTGGACAAGATCGGAATTGGACTAGGAAGCGAAATCGCCATGTTCTTTTGGGAGCTATCATCCAACCGATTTGAAAAAACTGAATTCGGGATTTGAACCCTGCTCCTCTCCTCTCGAATATTTATTCTGTGCCTTAAGCACCGCTCCCCTCGCTCGGTTTAATCCATATAGAGAGCACTCTGGTGAATTTTGTATGACTAGAACTGTGGGCGACAGTACACTGTTGTAACAAGTGAGATTAACCCGAAATGAATAAAACAGCTACAGGAAGCGCACGAGACCAGCGTGTGTTGCAAGCACTGTTTTGCATATCACATGGAGATTCAATTCTGGATTTGCAGAATTTGTGGTATTTTTGAGATATCAGATTCCGTTGCACGTCGGAAGCACAGCTCTGTTATTCCACTGGCAGTGAATTAATAAATAAGACAACATTCACCAAATTCTTCTTTCCGTGTGTAATCTGAAAAGTGTTTGTAAAAAAAAGGAGGATTACAGTAAAGTGATAATTCGCAAATCTTATTTTGTTTTTGTTTGAATATTTTAGTGGGATCTCATTCATACATAAGTACATGTTTGCATGTCACATATGAAGCACCTGTAATTGTATAACAGAAATATGATATATGTCTGAAAAACTGTCAAATGTCCGTCATGACATTTGTAAATCCTTTTTTGTAAAGTGAAATAGTTGATTATTTTATACATGATTGATGTTCTTAGTTTCCATGACTTTCCCTGCGCTTTATTGCTAAGTTCAAATATGTCTGTGAAACAAGTTAGTAAAAGGAGTTCTGGAAAACTGACTGCTATATTGTACTGTCTAGCGAACATATTCAAACAATAAGGGTAGGATTATATAAATGCATTAGTCACTATCCTTTCCTTTCTCCACCCTCCACCTTCAATTTATAATGTAGTGCGATGGTCTTTTGACTACCAGTAACAGTTGTAATGAACAAAGCTCACCGTTTTACAGTTTCCTTAATCCAATACAATCGACGGACTAAATTACAAGTCTCCACATATTTTGAAATTGTCACTTCAGTGAGTATTAAATTAATTTCGTTCCTTGTCTTGGATAAAATTTGCTGGTTGTTCTTTTGTTTTCGTTTTATCTCTTTATTTATTTTTGCAGAGGAGCATTCTATGTCATTCATATGTGTGGCTGTGGCGAGCAGGAAAACGTTTTTTTTACGTGTTAAATGAGATAAGATGTCACTATTCACCATACTGCGCATAGCGATGTTACTTCTTTGCGACGCAACCACAAAATTTTGTGATTGATGTACAGTGAAAAGCATACACGATTTTCCGCGTCAGAATGCAGGACATGCGCTGTTCTTCTTGCACTTGCAGGTCGCAACCCAACGTCTCGGTCATCTCGCATGCTACCGCAGTAATCATCAATGCCTACCACAGGATATCATCAATGCTTGGCACCAGGAACAATTATGTAAAAGCTGTCTTGCACCTGATAATTATGGTTAAACATAGAATCGCGTTGTGGTAGAAGGAAAAATTCTGTGACTAACGCTGAATTACTTTTTTTCATATTAAAGTAATAGTCACAGTCCTCCTAGTATTAATTTGGGAAATAAACTTAATATCACAAGACGTTGTATCCCACTTTCTGAGTGAATGGGTTGGTATCGCTTTCGTGTCACTTTTATCCTCGTGGCGCAAGTAGAGTCAGTTACACAATCTGGCAACCCATTGGGGTTACTACAAAAATATCATGGAGAATGTCCTCTCACTACTGTTACGTAATTTTAATCTCCGAAGAAGCCTTTCTACAGAAGTTCTAATACAGTGAAAGCGGTAACTCCACCACTCCTTACATTTTCTGCGCCTGTTAAATTTCATAGAGGACGTTCTGTTGTTCCTGGAGCGGTGACTTTTTTATATATTTGGAGAAAAATGGATCTAAGTCAGCTACGTCACAAGTTTTGAAGTTACTGTTACTATGGTTGAGGATGTTGGCCGCCTTGTGCCATCTTCATGCAGTGCATATGCACGACAACTGCCCACTCGATGATACACCATTCGAAAAGTGCTGCGAACAATTGTGAAATGGTATGCGTATAAACTTCACCTTACTTACCAACTTCTACTGAGTAATACAGGAATTTGAGTAGATTTTGCTCTTGCCTTTCTTGCAATGGTTGAAGTTGATGACATGTGGTTTTCAAAATTTTTTTGGAGTAATGAAGCACAATTTACTCTCACTGGGACTGTTAACACTCACAGTGTAGGTCGTCACTGCCAACGAACGTTCATGAACTTCCGATGCACAGTACACGCGCCAGTGTGTGGTGCTGCTTAAAGGCGGAATTCATGATTGGGTCCAGCCGACCGCTGTGACCGAGCGGTTCTAGGCACTTCAGTCCGGAACCACACTGCTGCTACGGACGCAGGTTCGAATCCTGCCTCGGGCATGGATGTGTGTGATGTCCTTAGGTTAGTAAGCTTTAAGTAGTTCTACGTCTAGAGGGCTGATGACCTCAGATGTGCTTAGAGCAATTCGATCCATTTTCACGATTAGTCTACTTTTCTTTGGGGAACTCAGACGTCAGGAACCAATGACATGCAGCGTCAACGGCACATGTTACTGTGATGGATCTGCAGCGTCAACGGCACACATTACTGTGATTGATCTGCTTCGCCAAGATGTGACCACTGCTCAAGGGAAGAGAAGTGCTTCGCACTCGGTTTCGATACACGATGTAGCTGCACCTCACGCTGCTCGTGACGTCACTCGGTTACTTCTTTACATATTTGGAGAAAGAAGGATCATTGACCGATTGTTCCAAACGATGCAGCCACACAGATCACTAGACTGAACTCTCTCATGTAGAAACTAAAATTTGTTTCTTCCAATGGTTTATTTGTTATTTCTTTTCTGCATTTTCTTACAAATGTTTCTAGAAAGTTTCATTGTTCTACAATTACTCGTTTCCCAAAGGGCCGCTCTTAAGCAGCGAAAGTTTAATTCTAACCAGCCTGAGTATGATAGTAGCAGAGACGAATGATAAATCATTCTAGCTGTTATATGGGCCGCAAATGGGGAAATCGACTGACTACATCTACATCTACATCTACATGGTTACCCTGCAATTCACACTGAAGCGCCTGGCCGAGGGTTAATCCAAACATTTTCATACTACTTCTCTACCTTTCCACTCTCGAATGACGCGTGGGAAAAAGGAACACCTAAATCTTGCCTTTCGAGCTCTGACTTCTCTTATTTTATAATGATGATCATTAATCCCTACGTAGGTGGGTGACGAAATTTCGTAAACAGTTCTCGCCGCAAAGAAAACTGCCTTTGTTTCAGTGACTGCCACCCCAACTCGCGTATCATATCAATGACACTATCACTCCTATTGAGCAATAAAACGAAATGAGCTGCCCTTCTTTGCACTTTTTCGATGTCCTCCGTCAATCCTACCTGGTAAGGATCCCACTCCGCGCAGAAATATTCCAGCAGAGGACGGACAAGTGTAATGTAGACTGTCTCTTTAGTGGGTTTGTTGCATCTCCTAAGTGATCTGCCAACAAAGCGCAGTTGTTGTTTCGCCTCCCCACAATATTATCTATGTGGTCTTTCCAAGTTAAGTTGCTCGTAATTGTAATTCCTAGGTATTTTAGTCGAATTGACAGCCCTTAGATTTGTGCGACTTATCGTATACAATAATTTATCGGATTTCTTTTAGTGCCCATGTGTATGACCTCGCAATTTCCTTCGTTTAGTGCCACTTGTCACTTTTCGCATCATATAGAAATTCTTTCTAGATCGTTTTGCAATTGGAATTGATCGTCTGGTAATTTTACTAGACGGTAATGTACCGGGTCATATGAAAACAATCTAAGGGGGCTGCTCAAATTATCACCTAGATCATTTATGTAAATCAGGAACAGCAGGGGGCCTATGACTCTACCTTGCGGAACGCCAGATATCACTTCTGTTCTACTCGATGATTTACTGTCTATCATTACGAACTGTGGCCTCTCTGAGAGGAAATCACGAATCAAGTCACACAACTGATATGATACTCCATATTTACTCAATTTGATTAATAGTCGCTTGTGAGGAATGGTATCAGAAATCTTCTGGAAATCTCGGAATATGGAATCGATCTGAGACCCCTTGTCGACAGCACTCAATACTTCATGGGAATAAAGAGCTACCTGCGTTGCATAAGAACGATATTTTCTGAGCCCGTTTGGTTATGTATGAATAAGTCATTTTCTTCAAGGTGAGTCATAATGGACGAGCACTGTATATGCTACAAAATCCTACTGCAAATTGAGGTCAGAACACAGATCTGTGACAGATTTTTGATTACTGGAAAAAGTGACGTAAATCATATTGAATGTTAAATTAATAATGAATTTTCAGGTTCGAACCCTCTTTCTCGCGTCTCATGACGATGTCCAGTTACTTGAGTCTCCATATCCGAACGTTTTGCTCTTCTGTTTCACCAGATCGGCGAAAGACTTTCTTTAGAACGGATCCAACTAGCAGCAGGTGCAATGCTACCTCGTGTTTGGTTCTCTTCTTCTCGCTCCTGCAGAATGAGCGCTTTCTATGCAACCAGGAGCGACCGCTTTCTGGGCACGTTATTGTCTGACATCATAGATCGAGGGCAGAGCGGCGGAGATACTGCTGAATTTTGGAGGAAGACACGGCTGAGATTGTCTACGATCCGCAGCAGACTCAGCTGCGGCACCCACTGGGTCTTTCCCACTGTGTACTGTGTGGTCAAACACTTCCTTTCCCACAGGTTAATCCGCTATGCGTCGGTGCTGAAGTTTGACTAACATATTAGACTACAATCCCAGTCTAGACTTAAATTATAAAAGCCGTAAGCTATCTCTCGACATAATCACTTTACAAATCAAAGATAGTATAAGCAATAATGTGCAAGTAGTGAGGCACATTGAAACCTATGGCGAAAATTTTGGAGAGCAGGAGGATAATTACAGACAAAAGAAATCAAACTCAAAAAATTGTTTGGAAATCTGGGCTCTCCATCTTAGAAAACCCGAGAAACTCGACATAAACAGCTTAACACGGAAGTCAGACAAGCGTTCGAAATGGCCGTTTTCACACACACAGGGCTTCACCTGATTTGAAAACCACCGTAAGTGCCAGAAGATCGTGCCTGTATCAAGAGACTCAACTAGTTCTCGAGCGTGGATATTATCAATTGTATTTCTCTTTCTATGATGTTTTAAATTGATCCGCAGAAGTTTCCCAACAGTAGCTAAGAATATGCGATTTGCTTTATTGCAGATAACAGAGCAAGATGGAGCTGTAAGTTCATCTGAAATTTAAAAAAATGTGGTGACGTTCTTCGTACCATAACTTAGATATACTCATTCAGACACCCGTGAATTTGAACGAGGATATAATCGTCGAAAAAGCTCTCATTTTAAATATAATTACGGAAAAGAAACTGTAGTGAATAACAGACTCAAGATGTCAGTAGATACCAGTAATATTTAAATCTAACAAATAATCTGTCGCCACGTATGTGGTTGCTGGGTATGTGAAAAATGCGGCTTCAACGAACAGTGGTAACAGTAACTGCATAAATGAAACATTATTAACTTGAGGTGTTATAGCCAAACCTTTTGTATACCACGTATAGAAAGAGAATAAATTTCAGGGTTCAAGGAGAATAATATATACACATAAGTAATGCGACCCAAAGAGTCAAGTTTCACTCGTTTTCCTACCGAACGGAGTATTTACCTTCGGATACAGGTAGGGTAAGGCAATAATCTAAAATTCCGACTGTCAACTGCGAAAAATGGTTGACTTTCTGTAGTTGTTTGGATATTCATATTGTTGTTGTTAAAGAGTTCGACTGCCAAAGGAAATCCATCCTATAAAATAACTGGAATAATTGAAGCCAGATGTTCTTGTTCGATGGTGTACAGATTGCTCCTAAGAGGGCTTGAAAATTCCAAGATGACAGTCCTCTCATTCATACGACTGGATATGCACAGACTGGTTTGATGATTAAAAGACTCACTCACCTTCCACAATTTTCGCATTTTCATTTTACCAAGTGGTTGTGGTGAGTGGACTGGAGAAACAATAATGTCCGCAAGAAGTTAAACAGTTTCTTCGCCAAGAATAGATCATAGTTCAGTCGATTTAAATTGGCGATTTATACCCGTCGGTCACGTGAACTTACAAAACGGTCGGAAGAGCGGTGTGCTGACCACATGCCCCTCCATATCGGCATCCAGTAACGCCTGTGGGCTGGGCGTGACACTGCGGGCGGTTGATACAGATGGGCCTAAAGGGCATGTTCGGGCGGAGTTTTTTCTAGTTTTTTATTTCGACCTACACATCTACATGGCAACGGCCTTGCTGCAGTGGATACACCGATTCCCGTGAGATCACCGAAGTTAAGCGCTGTCGGGCGTGGTCGGCACTTGGATAGATGACTATCCAGGCCGCCATGCGCTGTTGCCATTTTTCGGAGTGGACTCAGCCTCGTGATACCAATTGAGGAGCTACTCGACCGATAGCGGCTTCGGTCAAGAATACCATCATAACGACTGGGAGAGCGGTGTGCTGCCCACACGTAACTCCTTTCTGCATCCTCCACTGAGGATGACACGGCGGTCGGATGGTCCCGGTAGGCCACTCGTGGCCTGAAGACGGAATGCTTACCCATCTACATACACTGACGAAAAAAATTGTAACACAAAAACATAGTTAATGCAGAGTAATGAAATTTTGGGAATCAATGTACGCTCGAAGTACGCAATTGCAAATGTGAAATGCTCGTATGTTAATAACTGGTTTGATCTCAAGAACGTTGAATGAAATAATGCAAACGTCCATGCACTGTATTGTACAGTTGCCGGGGGTCCATTTGTGGGATGGAGTTCCATGCCTGTGGCATTTCCGTTGGTCAATACGGGGACAGTAATGCTATTTGCGGTTGTCGCTGGAATTGCGTCCGATGACATAGTCCCACATGTGCTCGATTGCAGGCAGAGCTAGTGAGCAAGCATGCCAAGGGACATGTCGACACCCTACAACCGTGTTGGGCTTCAACAGCGGTATGTGGACGAGCGGTATCCTATTGGAAGACACCTCCTGAAAGGCAGGTCGAATCACCAGAGTGACGTAGAAATGTGGAGCCGAGGTGCACGGAATAACCACGAGAGTGCGCTTCCTGTGATACGAAATCGCAGCCGAATCCACAACCGTAAGTTAAGGTCCAGCGTGTCCAGCACGCAGACGTGTTGATCACTGGCAGCGAGGTAGAACCAGCTCTCACTAGAAGACACAGCAGTCGACCGACCTGCCCTCCAGTGAGCTCTCGATTGACACCACTGAAGTCGCAAATGGCGGTGTATTGGAGTCAGCGGAACGCACAATACGGAACCTCTGGCACTGTCCTTGAAATAACCGTTTTGTACAATACTGGCCATTAAAATTGCTACACCAAGAAGAAATGCAGATGATAAACAGGTATTCATTGGACAAATATATTATACTAGAACTGACATGTGATTACATTTTCACGCAATTTCGGGGTATACATCCTGAGAAATCAGTACCCAGAAGAACCACCTCTGGCCGTAATGACGGCCTTGATACGCCTGAGCATTGAGTCAAACAGAGCTTGGATGGCGTGTACAGGTACAGATGCCAATGCAGCTTCAACACGATACCACAGCCCATCAAGAGTAGTGACTGCCGTATTGTGACGAGCTAGTTGCTCGGCCACCATTGACCAGACGTTTTCAGTTGGTGAGAGATCTGGAGAATGTGCTGGCCAGGGCAGCAGTCGAACATTTTCTGTATCCAGAAAGGCCCGTACAGGACCTGCAACATGTAGTCGTGCATTGTCCTGCTGAAATGTAGGGTTTCACAGGGATCGAATGAAGGGTAGAGCCACGGGTCGTAACACACCTGAAATGTAACGCCCACTGTTCAAAGAGCCGTCAATGCTAACAAGACGTAACCGAGACGTGTAACCAATGGCACCCCATACCATCACGCCGGGTGGTACGCCAGTATGACGATGACGAATACACGCTTCCAATGTGCGTTCACCGCTATGTCGGTAAACACGGATGCGACCATCATGAATCTGTAAACAGAACCTGGATACATCCGAAAAAATGACGTTTTGCCATTCGTGCACTCAGGTTCGTCGTTGAGTACACCATCGCAGGCGCTTCTGTCTGTGATCCAGCGTCAAGGGTAATCGCAGCAACGGTCTCCGAGCTGATAGTCCATGCTGTTGCAAACGTCGTCGAACTGTTATTGCAGATAATTGTTTTCTTGCAAATGCCCTTATCTGTTGACTCAGGGATCGAGACGTGGCTGCACGATCCGTTACAGCCATGCGGATAAGATGCCTGTCATCTCGACTGCTAGTGATACGAGGCCGTTGGGATCCAGCACGACGTTCCGTATTACCCTCCTATACCCAACGATTCCGTATTCCGCTAACAGTCATTCGACCTCGACCAACGCGAGCAGCAATGTCGCGATACGATAAACCGCAATCGCGATAGGCTACAATCCGACCTTTATCAAATTCGGAAACGTGATGATACGCATTTCAACGTTTCACCAGGCAACGCCGGTCAACTGCTGTTTGTGTATGAGAAATAGGTTGGAAACTTTCCTCATGTCAGCACGTTGTAGGTGTGAATGCTCTGAGAAGCTAGTCATTTGCATATCACAGCATCTTCTTCCTGCCGGTTAAATTTAGGGTCTGTAGCACGTCATCTTCGTGGTGTAGCAATTTTAATGGCCGGTAGTGTAACCGTTCGTTGTGTCACTGTGGTGATAACAGCTGTTCAGATTGCTGCTGCAGATTCAGTACAAAAGATCAGACCCATAAACCGAACACAATGACCTTCCCTGTCTTCATTACCTCGTGCAGTCCGGAGCTCGGTGTTGTTGCGATCGTACAGTCTCGTGAACACCGCTGCCAGCAATAATATGTAGTGGCTACTTTACTGCCAAGTCTTCTGCAATATCACAGAAGGAACACCCAGGTTCTCATAGCACTATAACATGGCCTCGTTGAAATTCAATGAGGAGTTGATAAAGTCGACTGTGCCGCCCTAAAGTTATTCTTGAGTAACATTAACTCACACCGTCCAGTCTCTAAGGTAACTAACGCACACGACAGTTACAGCGTGAATTTAAAGCAAAGATGATTTGCAGCCACATTTTGGAGCTACCAGTGCCCCTCTTAGGCGACTGGTGTGAAATTTGAATAGACGTCATCTTTCAGATGTAGAAACACGCCTACCACCTTTATTTTATCTCGCACTACTCCTTCTTGTTGTTACGATTTGTTGTCAGTCGGTGGATATTTCGGAAAGCAATGCTCAGTGCAAGGCGCAGGGTACATCGTACTAATATGATCAGTTTTCATTTCTATTTCATTCTTGTTCTGAACGAGTGAAAAATGGCTGTCGCGATGACTCTGTACGCGCTTCGTCCTCCCTTCTCTACTGCTATGATGCCTACGCGAGATATACGGTGACGGCAACATAATGATAGCACAATGCTCTCTCAATCTTCTTTTAATGGATGCTCCCACAGTTTATTCAACGGGGCAACTATGTCGTTGTTCTTCCAATGATTCCAATTTATGTTCCCCGAGCGATTCTGTCACATTTCCAGATGACCCATGCCGCAGTGTTGCGATCTTAGCCGCACTTGTTTGAATTTGTTCTATGTATGCTGTCATATCTAGTTGATAATGAATCCAAATGCTACCATTCATTCCGCTAAAGTCCTGGATGAGACTTCCATTGCAGAAGCACTATGAGCCGTGTGGCTCGATCAGCGATAATCCCGCCTCCAGTACGGGTCATCTTTCCCGTGGTGTGCGCAGAACGCGCGGTGGAGCCATCTTCCGGGTCCATCGGGGAGCGAGGAGGAAGCTCTAGGAAGTAGCGAGGATTTTCCTTCGGGTTGCCTGGTAGTGACGTCGCTTTGGAAGTCAGGCGGACAGTACAGGCGCCGTGTGAGGCAGCAGGAAGAGTACATCTGAAAGGGGCTGTTTGTCCGGGTGACGGCGCCGTAGCAAATGTCGCCGGCGTGGAACCAGTCACGGTACTGGGCAGCCGTTGGTGTATTTCGCTTCCTGCATGTCTCCTGGCACCGGGATCTGCGACGGCTAGCTTCATGGAACAAGGAACAGCATAAAGGCCTTGCTTGTGCTGTAAATTGTGGCCAGAATCGACTACTGGGGCCGGCCGTTGTGGACGAGCGGTTCTAGGCGCTTCAATCCGGAACCGCGCTGCTCCTGTGGACGCAGGATCGAATCCTGCCTCGCGTATGGATGTTTGTGATGTCCTTAGGTTAGTTGGGTTTAAGTAGTTCTAAGTTCTAGGGGACTGATGACCTCAGATGTTAAGTCCCATAGTGCTCAGATACATTTTTCGACTACTGGGTTCTGTGCTGTTGACTTCATTTTCTTGGCCGGCCGTTGCTACTCCTACTGAGTCTGTCCGCAAATGTGATAATTTCAACTTGCTTAGTACGCAAGGTTCTAGTGAGAGCGTTATGTCATGTGACGATTAACCTTTACTAGGGCCTGGAGTGCTGATACATTCTGTTGGTAGATTGCTACTGTCAGTGTTGACCCGTCATTGAAAAAGTTTGGCTGGTCCTTGTCTAAGTGTCGCCTGGTCATTGTATTTATATCACACGACGTAGTTAAGCTGGCCAATTGCTATAGCTATACATGGATAATATTTTCCCTGGATATATTTTGCCGTGAACTGCAATAAAATTACTGTTACGTTTCTATCTGAAGTAATAGTGTGTCTGACAGACAAGTGTATAATTCTAAATGAGTAATTTCATAAATTCTTACCCATTACTGAGAGGTCCGTTTTTATTGTGTGTCTAAATAGTTTGAAACTGATTGTATCAATGAAAGTACAAGAATTCCTTCAATGACAGTATGTGGATATGGTAACTAATTCCGAGTTAATCACAAACTTAAGTGTGTCTATTTGCTGTAAGTCGACTTGTGTTTTGACATTAGCCTTCACGCTAGTTACTTGCATTTGATTTCGTTTTATCGGGACTTCCGCTGCTTGTCTCTTAGCGGGTACGGGGTCCCGGGTTGCGTCCTGCTTGTGCTGTTGTGTATTTTACGCCCCCTTTGCCAGCGCGTGCCGGCCGGCCGTGTATCTAGTTCGCTCGCGGCTTAATGTATAATTGGTTCAAATGGCTCTGAGCACTTCTGAGGTCATCAGTCCCCTAGGACTTAGAACTACTTAAACCTAACTAACCTAAGGACATCACACACATCCATGCCCGAGGGAGAATTCGAACCTGCGACCGTAGCGGTCACGCGGTTCCAGACAGACGCGCCTAGAACCGCACGGCCACACCGGCCGGCTGTCATTGTTTTGTATCCGTTCTGAACTATCAGACACAAACTTGCACCAGAGCTATTGCAGTTATATTTCATTATTTTTCAAAAACTCTTCGCGATTTTAGCTTAAGAGGCGCAGTGCGTCTATTATTATTCGCAGGCTATAGGTCATCATCATCATCATCATTTAAGACTGATTATGCCTTTCAGCGTTCAGTCTGGAGCATAGCCCCCTTATAAAATTCCTCCATGATCCCCTATTCAGTGCTAACATTGGTGCCTCTTCTGATGTATAGGTATATTCATATTTTTTGTTTGATCAGTGACTTATTTTACTGAGTGAACACGTATGACAGTGTGGTTATTGAAACTTCCTGGCAGATTAAAATTGTGTGCCCGACCGAGACTCGAACTCGGGACCTTTGCCTTTCGCGGGCAAGTGCTCTACCAACTGAGCTACCGAAGCACGACTGACGCCCGGTACTCACAGCTTTATTTCTGCCAGTATCCGTCTCCTACCTTCCAAACTTTACAGAAGCTCTCCTGCGAAACTTGCAGAACTAGCACTCCTGAAAGAAAGGATATTGCGGAGACATGGCTTAGCCACAGCCTAGGGGATGTTTCATTAGGCTACTATCGGCCTTTTTCCCTTGTTATATACATATCGATTCCAAGTAATACTCAAACTGCTGTGGGCTTGGGTGATTGTACAACGTATTAGGTCGTTGATCATATTTCTTTGTCCAAAACCTGTACATCCGCTCGGTTTCAAGCTTCCTAAGTTTTTTTTTCCAGTCCTGAGACCGGTTTGATGCAGCTCTCAATGCTACTCTATCCTGTGCAAGCTTCTTCATCTCCCAGTAGATACTGCAACCTACGTCCTTCTGGATCTGCTTACTGTATTCATCTCTTGGTCTCCCTCTACGGTTTTTACCCTCCACGCTGCCCTCCAACACTAAACTGGTGATCCCTTGATGCCTCAGAACATGTCCTACCAACCGATCCCTTCTTATGGTCAAGTTGTGCCACAAACTTCTCATCTCCCCAATCCTATTCAATACTTCCTCATTAGTTATGTGATCTACCCATTTAATCTTCAGCATTCTTCTGCAGCACCACATTTCGAAAGCTTCTATTCTCTTCTTGTCCAAACTATTTATCGTCCATGTTTCACTTCCATACATGGCTACACTCCATACAAATACTTTCAGAAATGACTTCCTGACACTTAAATCTATACTCGATGTTAACAAATTTCTCGTTTTCAGAAACGCTTTCCTTGCCATTGCCAGTCTACATTTTATATCCTCTCTACTTCGACCATCATCAGTTATTTTGTTCCCCAAATAGCAAAACTCCTTTACTACTTTAAGTGTCTCATTTCCTAATCTAATCTTCCTAAGGTATGCAACGAAATTATCGTGTGGCATTATTGCTCAGAGACACCATCTGCCGTTGTTCGGTCGTCTGTTGCAAGTCTTTCCATTTGACGCCACTTCTGCGAATCGTGCGACGATAAAGATATGAATTGATTAAGTCTGAGCGAAGAAAATCTCCGACCAGGCTGGAACCGGGACCCTGCCGTCTAGAGCAGTGGTTTCCAACCTGGAGGAAATTAACCTATGGGAGTTAAAATGAAATTTTCTGAGGGGTAAAAACAAAGGTTTACGATTGTGTTTCGGTCAAGAAATTAAATTATTTTTAAAAGGCCATTTCAATATCGCTACGTCATAAACCTGTAATACTGATTACATAAGTTACCAATAATTACATTTTTTAAAACTACTAACATTGACGCATGACACAACGTGGTAGAGGTTACAGCTTGTGAAAAAAATACATGAATAACATATTTCTCACATAGATCACGTATTATAGATTTTCTTTGTATCATTTATCTATGGCAGCGATGAAAAGTATTCGGCAACCCCAAAAACATACGTTTTTCATATTATGTGCATTGTGCTGCCACCTACTGCCAGGTACTCCGTATCAGCAACATCAGCAGTCATTAGACATCGTGATAGAGCAGAATGGGGCGCTCCGCGAAACTCACGGACTTCGAACGTGGTAAGGTGACTGAGTGTCACTTGTGTCATACGTCTGTACGCGAGATTTACACACTCTTAAACATTCCTAGGCCCACTGTTTCCGATGTGATAGTGAAGTGGGAACATGAAGGGACACACACAGCACAAAAGCGTACAGGCCGGCCTCTTCTGTTGACTGACAGAGACCGCCGACGGTTGAAGAGGGTCGTAATATGTAATAGGCAGACATCTATCCAGACAATCACACAGGAATTTCAGACTGCATCAGGATCCACTGCAAGCACTATGACAGTTAGGCAGGAGGTGAGAAAACTTGTATTTCATGGCCCAGCGGCTGCTCATAAGCCACACATCACGCCGGCAAATCCCAGACGATGGCTCGCTTTGTATAAGGAGCATAAACATTGGACGATTGAACAGTGGAAAACCGTTGTGTGAAGTGACGAACCACGGTACACAATGTGGCGATCCGATGGCTGGGTGTGGGTATTGCGAATTCCCGGTGATCGTCATCTGCCAGCGTGTGTAGTGCCAAGAGTAAAATTCAGAGGCGGTGGTGTTATGGCGTGGTCGTGTTTCTCATGGAGGGGGCTTGCTCCCCTAATTTATTTGCGTGGCACTAGCACAACACAGGCCTACATTGATGCTTTAAGCACCGTCTTGCTTCCCGCTGTTGAAGAGCAATTCGTGGATGGCGATTACATCTTTCAACACGATCGAACACCTGTTTATAATGCACGGCCTGTGGCGGAGTGGTTACAAGAAAATAACATGCCTGTAATGGACTAGCCTGCACAGAGTCCTGACCTCAATCCCATAGAACACTTCTGGGATGTTTTGGAACGCCGACTTCGTGCCAGGCCTCACCGACCGACGTCGATACCTCTCCTCAGTGCAGCACTCCGTGAGGAATGGGCTTCAATTCCCCAAGAAACCTTCCAGCACGTGATGGAATGTATGGCTGTGAGAGTGGAAGCTGTCATCAGGTGCGACAACACCATACTGGATTACAGCATTATTGATGGAGGGCGTCACGAACGTGTAAGTCATTTTCAACCAGGTGTCCGGGTAGTTTTGATCACATGGTGTATATATACACTACATATGCTTATATATCTCATGAAAATGACTTCTGCGAATTGCAGGTAGTTTGTGCAGCGGACCAGAAATTGCTTCCTGATTGACTTCGCCAATGATAAATCTAATCTTGACAAATACGAGCAACAGTAATAGTGTAATTGCTCCTACGTTGTTGTAGGGTCTATACAGAACTATTCTAATAATTATATTATTATTATTGTTACTATTATTGGTAGAAGTCAGAAGACAAACATCGACTGCATGTAGTCTTCCCTTTTCTGTCAGTGATTTACAAAGTATAGTACACGCATTTTGATTTGAATGATTTTAAATAGGGTGAAGGATGCGCTTGAAACAAGTGTCGCTAGGGAGAGGATTGGTGCAGCGGACGCATGCTTAGCAAAAAGCGTCTACCCTCAGTGCAGTTTGGTAGCGTGCTTTTGGGGAAAGGAGCTGTAAGTAGCAGAATTTCTTCACCAGTCAATAAAGAAGATTGTCAGAAATAAACAGTAACATTTGTCTAATTCAGTCATCTGTTCGTGTTTCACTCAGACACCTACAAAATTTAAAAGTCATTCATCTTTCGTTATTTTACAAATAAATGAGTTCGAAGAAAGTTCTTTTTCATTCTAAAGTTTAGTTAGGCGATAATGTTGTTAAAGAAGAGAGGATGAGGGGCATAGTAGCCAATGTATGGTTACACTCTGGGGTGATGGTCTCAGAAAGGTTGGGTGTGGTATCGATAGCTACGATGCCACGGCATAGGTACAAGATCATAGGTTGGCTCTACGACACCGACACCTTCATCTGATTGTAGCAGGGTCATTTGTCAGCGCATTTTATAGCTGTGGCATGCCGATTGGTCTATACTTACGGACAACAAGCTTCGGGCCTTGAAACCTCTTCCCACGGCTTGGACGATCTCTTCACGCCCTTCTCGACGGGATGAGGTTGTTTTGGCCCGGTTACGAATTGGACACTGCCGATTCAGCCATCGCCATCTGCTGACGGTACGCCACATTTTAACGTCCTGTCCGAATTTTAATACACTGCGCGTTGATCTTGGCCTTCCATGTACTCTGGATGCCATTTTAGAGGATGACCCAGGAGCAGCTGCTCGCGTTCTTCTTTTTATCCACTTGACAAACTTGTCTAAGGACATTTGATTATGCTGTTTTTTTAATCCTATGCCTGTTAATATATCTTTTATAGTGTTGTCCCTTTTAGTTGCAATTTTAACCTTGTGCCTCGCAGTGCATTCCTAACTCAGTCTGGGCGCTAATGACCATTGTAGTTGTGCGCCCTAAAACCACAAAAAAACGACGTCAGAGCCCTCTAGCAGGCTTTGTTAAGCTCTACGAGCGCCACTGCAGATTCTCCCCATTTGATGCCGAGGAGAAGACCTAGCAACATTGTTTCTATTTCATAGTGGGCGAACCACTACTTAACGGTGTAACTTGATACATCCGGCTTCGCACCTACGTGCTCCTCAGTGCAAAGTTAGGTGTTCACGGTATTATGTATTCAGTTAATATTGTGATATAGTAATACCATTTCTAAGAGCAGTACCGAGAGATTTTCACCTTGCCCTGCTTCTACTCACTTCCTACATTCGGCCTACCAATTCGATTTACAGGACCAGACCCACGCTCCAGCTCTAGAGGCATCGTCGCTAACCACAAGAACACGTTTTCCTTCGATCTGTCTGTCTGTCTGTCTGTCTATCTGTTTCTTCGTCACTTTTAGCCATCGTTTCTATGTGAATGTCGCAGAATACGTCTAAAATTCCATCGATGAGACGATGAAAACATCACCGAGGTTAGTTTTAATTACAGAGGGTGGGCACTCCCCTGACCGAACACGCTCAGCTATTGTGCCGGCTACCGAGAGCTGCGGACGGCCTACACTGCGAAACTGTTCAGCTGACCGAACGGACTCCCGACACGTGCGCGAACAGCGCGCTGCTGTGCTGCAGCGTCAATAACCGGCCGGCAGGCGGGCCACGAATAAACTGCCCATAACGACTGCTGTCAACATTTGCCCGTGACGGCGTTCCGATGGAGTGCCCCGCCGCTGCGAAGCGCGCTTCAAATGCGTCCCGCGCGCAAACAGTGCTGCCGACCGCCGGCAGCTTCGTTGGCCCCGCCGGGTTGGTACGCCACGCGCTGAAGTGCCCGTGGCAGAGTGGGGGGCTGTAATGCGATTTCCATACAGGGCGGAATGTATTGGCTTCGATCACACACACACACACAACGAGCGATTTCATCTAGTCTCCTAGTTTGGCGGGCACTCTAGCGAAGCGTTTCGCGCAGGAATGGCTCTCGGGGATGGAATGCCCGTGTCGCGCGATACGCGGCGTCAGCGCGTGTTCTGAACGCTCAGCCGCTCTTGAAACCTGCCGTAGACTGCTGACAGAGGCATTTTGAGGAAGCATAAAAGAGGATCAAGTGAGACTGAGAGCACAGTGTGTGGCGGCTCCTTCGTGTTAGCTCGGGTGAGCCATCACTACAAGGGGCACAAAAGCCCTCCCTGAATAGTAATTTACCAGTATAAAAATCATGACTGGCGTCCTAGAATACCCATCTGGCTGCTTTTAATAATGTTACACCGCTCCGAGCATCGGTGGGTTCCAGAGAAGTGATAAACAGGAATAACTGAGTGTCTCCTGTTCCACGTGGTAATTAAAAATATTGAACGCTCTTCAAATTGTAAGCTGTTAGGCAAATCCAACACCTTCCATGAAAACCCTGACATGATAGCAAATCCAGCAGTATGTCACATAGCTCCGAAAAAATCCTGACATTAAATTAACCGAAGTAATACGATCAACGAGTGAGCAAATGGAGTACCACAGACTAACACAAGAACGCCTAAATGCATGTCATACCTTCCCACAGTGAAACAGACGTAGTTCCGAGGGGAGAAACGAGAACAGAAGCCGAGAGTAGAACCGTGTTAAGCTAGAAGGCCCTACGATAAGGGACGGACACCCACGTCGCCAGCCGACCGCAAAGACCACATTAAAAACATTGCCCCACCACGAAAAGTATAACCTTTTTCAATGTATAGACAGAATTTTTGTAGGCAGAGCTTAAGGTTAATATTGAGACCCTGATTAGTCAGCTGAAAACACAGCCAGATAGCTTTTCTAAAACCAACTTCGGTAAATTGTAGTAAATAGAAGTTAGAAACAGTTGCTTCCGAGACGGCGAGGTGTGTGGAACTGCGCTGCCCGCAGCCCCCTGACACTGCCTAACCAACGACAAGGTAATGAACGCACGCGATGGCGCATGAGAGTGCATAACCTTCACTCAGAACTGCAGAAGTCTCATCTGTTACACCCCCTTTTTACGTAATACTGGTATCGATCGTCAATTAAACTTCGTGGTATTCACATTTGCTATTAGAAGTTAAAATCTGAAACTCGATCATTTTTCTGTTATATAATTATTCAGAAGCCACATCAGCCACTGTAATTTACGAGAAGTTAAATAAGTAATTAAAGATAATTGAGGGTCACTGTAGACCATTTTTGATAGTGTTCTCTTTTATGAAATTTAATTGAAACGTAGATTATAGATGTGATATGGCATAGGTCATCCTTCGATCCATTGTAGAACTTGGAAACCCATTCAGGGAATATTTGTTCACATTTTTGTTGAACACAGTTGGTTTTTTATCATCCTGTATTAAAATATTTCCTTTTATCAATAGTGCAATTTATAAACAATGCTTTGTGAGTAGAATAAAAATTCCAATGGTAAACTTAACTACTTTCCCGACGTTATTTTACCACCTAACTAAAGATAGGAAATCCTTGAACCCCTTCCACCAAATTTAGTTAGTGTTAAGATTCTTTTACATAGAGTGCAGTGGAACTGACGCTGAAATAATTAAGTATTTGATTATATCATGGCTAGTCTCACTGAACTCTTATGAATTCTACATGTCATGTGTGGTCTGGCGTCTCCTTACCAGCAACAGGTCCCAGGTTCAAACTAGTCACTTCCCTAAAAAAAAAACACGCTCAGATTGTCGTTGCGCGAAAGTGGTAGGGAGACACGACTTAGAACAGACAGACACCACGCAGAATGTTAGAAAATTGAATATATATGTGTGAGGATCATTTGAGAATCTGTGTCCATGTCTTTGTTCCAATACCAGCAAAACCGGCAATTCTTCACAATTGCTAAATATGCATAGTAAATGTATATGCGCTCTAATCTTCTTCTCCCCTTGTCTCTGTTCATTTCCTCCTCTCCATGTCTTTGTCCATCTCCTTCTCCTCCCCCCAAAACTCATCTCCATCTCCTCCTCGCCCCTCTCTCTGTCCATCTCATCCTTCCTCCTCTCTCTGACCATTTTCTCTGCCTCCCCCTCTCTGTCTATTTTCTCTTCCAGTCTCCCTCTCTCTGGCCTTAAGCGGTGTTTATTGTTACTGCAATACACACGTACTCTGGTACTATTTGAGATTTTTGGTAACAACATTAAACAAACGACCTTTTCATATAGTAGTATAGATGTAGGTTTTATGTACCATAGATATTTAAAAAAGGTATCGTCTATATCCGTCCTAACGTTTACTAAAGTACCATCTTGTAAAATCGGTAGAGAGCTCATCGAGATTTTTGTTAACAATATTTCCCCTTTATGTATTACGAGGGCTATTTGGAAAGTAAGGTCCGATCGGTCGCGAAATGGAAACCACTGTAAAAATAAAAACTGTTTTATTTGCAACAGTTTCATGCCATTTCCAGCTACTTATCTACATAGTCGTCTTTCGGACTTAGACAGCTGTCGTAGCGTTGTACCAACTTTCCAATACCATCATCTTAGAAGGCTGCCACCTGTGCTTTCCGCCAGTTCTCTACACTTCCAATCGAAAATGGTGCAGGAGCATCTTCGTTGTCCCTGCAGAGTGCAGCCAAGAATTGTACTGTTGAACGAAACGCATGACAGGTGTGTTATGTGGGTTGCATAACTACAGGTGAAATCTTTCACTAGGGGTTGGTCGGAGACACAACTTTTTCGCCATCTTTACGTTGTCACTGTGAGATCAGGACTGAAAAAAGCGACGTGCTGCGATCGGGAGGCCTGCTAGAGACATTGCCCACCACATCTGTGCAAACATTCTTCAGACTTTCACTGTGGTTCCCATTTCGCGTCTGATCGGACCCTACTTTCCAAATACCTTCGTATCTATAAATTTATGTACGGAATATATTAAACAAATATGTAGCTTATGTCTATCTGAAAGTGTATTACAATATCATATAAGAATTTGAGCTAAATTCCGTCAAGAACTTTTCGAGATTTTTACTAACAACATTTCCACTAATGCGTTACTTATATATTTATACACTTTATATTGAAAAATATGTAGCGTATGTCCGTCAGAGCGTATTAGAATACTGCGAAAAAATTTGAAGTAAATCAATTAAGAAATTTTCGAGACGTTTGGTAAAGATGTTAAACTATATCATCTCTTTACATTGAGCAACTTCCTATTCTGTTACATTCCTGTATGGAGCATAGAACAAACGAGTCTCTTCATTCATATTTAAGCTACGTCTTACCGAGCGAGGTGGCGCAATGGTTCGACACTGGACTCGCATTCGGGAGGACGACGGTTCAATCCCGCGTCCGGCCATCCTGATTTAGGTTTGCCGTGATTTCCCTAAATCACTCCAGGCAAATGCCGGGATGGTTCCTCTGAAAGGGCACGGCCGACTTCTTTCCCCATCCTTACCCTAATCCCACGAGACCGATGACCACGCTGACTGGTCTCCTTCCCGAAACAACCAACCAACCAAGCTACGTCTTCCATTTTCCACGCGAGCCCTTAGCCAGACAAACAATGATATCAGCAGAGCTCTTGCTTAGTCTACTACAAATGCCATACTTCTAAAGTTAAACAAAAGAACAATAGCGCCATTCTTTCAACGATTACCATTTATATTCCTAAACATCAGCATGGTGTGTTTCAAAGGAGCATGGCTCATTTACATTCCATTCCTTCTGCAGTCCGAGCGTGCTGCGTCTATAATGAGTATCATACTCAATGGGACATTAAACCACAAGCTTCCTTTTCTTTATGAAACTCATTATCGCAGAACGGAGATCCTTTCTTTTTATGTCACAAAAGTTTCCCCTCAAAATGCGTCACTTGATTCGTGTGCATACCAGCGCCCAGCGAATATTTGTAGCGTGAGGAAATGCTGAATAATGTACAGGCAGTACCCGTATGCGAATTGTAAGGGGAAACTAGCCCTGTGGGCTGCTCACGACGCCTGCCGTGGCCACGCTGCAAAATAACCAACCCCCTCTGAGTCTGGGCTTCTGCAAGCATTTACGCATTTCATGCGAAATATCACAATGTCACCCCAAACGTTATTATCATTGACAGTTTGTAAGCCACTATTGCTGACAGATTATATCTGTTGTCACCAATATTTTTCACTTTTAATGCCGATTATACCATTTCGTAAATTACGAAATTTAAGCTATATAAACTTGACAGAAAAGGAATTGTATACAGTTCGAAATATTCGCTCTAACGTAATGTACTCGTCAGCTCAACAGAAGATCTCCACAATGATTTTAAACATGCTATGAAATAATAGTTTTTTTCTATATGTTACACCATCGTTGGTTGCAATTTGTGACAGCTTACATGTAATGTATTACGACAGGGAACGCAGCCTCTGACCGCTGGATGTATTCCGTTTTAGTTATTTTATTTTCACATTTACAATGACGTTTTGTTTTTCGTCAAAAAGCTCCCCAATACCATGTTGCTAAGTAATGTATTGTTTCTCTACTACACAGTGGTTCAAATGGCTCTGAGCACTATGGGACTAAACTGCTGTGGTCATCAGTCCCCTAGAACTTAGAACTACTTAAACCTAACTAACCTAAGGACATCACACACATCCATGCCCGAGGCAGGATTCGAACCTGCGACCGTAGCAATCGCACGGTTCCGGACTGCGCGCCTAGAACCGCGAGACCACCGCGGCCGGCTACTACACAGTGCTGCAGGTTACTGTAATGTCGTAACACAATACAAATGGTTCAAATGGCTCTAAGCACTAGGACATCAGTCCACTAGATTTAGAACTACTTAAACCTAACTAACGTAAGGACATCACACACATCCATGCCCGAGGCAGGATTCGAACCTGCGACCGTATCAGCAGCACAGTTGCAGACTGAAGCGCCTAGAACCGCTCGCACACAGCGGCCGGCAACACAATACAAACATGACGTATTGACACATATAAATCTATCTGGCGATTGGAGGTTTAAAGCTTTAAAAGGCGGGGTGGATGTAAGTAAAGAGTAAATGGTAACAGAAACTTGTTGTTTCATTCAGTATCAATAACAGTGACGGTAAAGCCTAACGTAAAAATTTTTGCATTTAAAGTGCACAGTGATTTTCGATTCATATAAAGTATTTTGTTGACACGTTAACTGACTAGAAAACAAAGAAAATATTTCCAACAGTTTATTCTCAGTTTCTCCATAGGACATACAACTGAGTTGTTAGATGTTTTTTTCAATCATACATGTTTGTCCGTGCTATGTTTCTCTGATATAATTATCACGAACTGTTTCTTGTGTTACATTTTATTCTGTAGTCTTGTAACCACTCATACACTTAAAAGTAGGAATGCGGTAAGACACATCTCGTTTGTTTTAAATGCTGATGACTTCCAGCAGTGAAGAGTTAGAATATTTGATAAGAATAGTGTCATGTGTTGATGATCCGAATCAAAATAACCAAATTTTCCAATTTCTGATGAAAGCGCTGGAAAAAAAAAGAAGAAGAAGAAGAAGAAGAAGAGTCTCAGGAGCGGCATCTTCCATCGGAGCTGAGATGTATTGTTGCTGTCATACCTGTTGAAAGCACTTTCATCAACGAACAATATTGACGAAACGAATCGGAGATTAGCAATTAAACTTCGGCTAAATTCCAATCGAACTCCAGGGTGTGAGCAGCTCATTATAGGCGCGAATGCATGATGTAATTGTATGTGCTAACTGCCACATTTCGACAATCGTAATTTCATGCCTGTTGGGTAGCGGTTACGGATTGATACGAACTACTCTAATCAGAATATACCGAATTAACAGACATCCAAAGACATGCCAAGCCCGTTAGAACACGTTATAGCTAATACTCTCTTCTTTACGCATCCAAGGCTAACATACGATCGCAAGTCAGGGTAATTTTTTTTCTTGCTGCACAAGACTGCAGCAATGACGGCACTGACTCAACAGTACCTCAACCCCACTGTCGTTGTTGTGCCTTAGCTGAGTTGTTTCAGCGAATCGCTCTACTCGTGATTTCAGGGCACTTTATAATGAGCGCTGCGCTGCCCGTATGTGACAGTGCGGCAATAAGTTGAACGATACGTTTTCTGCACTCCGAAGGAACTTAAGATGGGGCTATTATTCGCTGAATGCATCTGCAGTACGGTGACAGTTCTATTAGCGAATTCACAAGTGAGTAAATCGCTTCAGAAGTGGACGTATCTGTCTGTGATGAAAAGTGTTCGTTGGTGCTATCCACTTTCATAACAGACTAAAGCGAGGGTTGAACGAATGTTCGTAATAATCGTCGTGCCGAAGGTGCAGAACTTGCAACTGTCCATGGGTCTATAGACTGTCACAAAATTTTTGCTCGTTTTGTAGCACTCTAACTGCGAGACAAAATATAAACAGAAACTTTTGGAAAAGCCGAAATTAGATTTAAGGCGTTCTGAATTGAAAGTAGGAGACTTTCTGAGTTGCGTAGTAACCGTTTATATGACGTGGTTCGATCACTACGAACCAGATGGTAAGCAGCAGAGTATGGTATGGAAATGTCCATATTCGCCTGCAGTAAAAAAGTTCTGAACCCTCGCCTTTGCAGTAAAGTTGTTCCTTGAGAGCACTGGAGGTCCGCTGCTGATCTATCACACTCCTAAAGATCAAACAGTGAACAGTGACAGCTATTACAAAATACTACGTGAGCTGAGATTCGAAATCACGACGAAGCTTTCAACAGTCCACGTTTGGTTTCAGGTTAACGTTTGTCTTCATACAGCTCGGGAAACAATCCAGTGCTTTAAAATCTTGGTTTTGAGGTGCTCGAGCACTAACTCCAACTTATTTTCATCTTTTTGATCCGATGAAGGAACACCTGTGCAAATCCGAGTTTTAGTGCAATGACGAGGTTGTGGAGGTGATGCAAGAGAGCATACGCGCAATGTCACGAACCTACTTCCAGGACGGAGACAGGTTTGTCAAAAAATGGATCAGGTGCAGAGAGAATGAGGGAGATTATGTAGAAAAATGCTGCCACTCCCAATGTTGTTTTACCAATAAAAACTTCATACCGGGTGATCAGAAAGTCAGTATAAATTTGAAAATTTAATAAACCACGGAATAATGTAGATAGAGAGGTAAAAATAGACACACGTGCTTGGAATGACATGAGGTTTTATCAGAACAAAAAAAAAAAAAAAAACAAAGTTCACAAAATGTCCGACAGATGGCGCTGGACAGCAAAATGTCAGTGACTGCGCATGACATTCGTGTATAAAAGGAGCTGTAATGAGAGAGAGAATCAGATGCACCAGCAGTCGCAGCATGTTGATGTTATCTGAAAAGGCGCTTTTAGTGAAGCTGTATTATCAGAATGGGGAATGTGATAGTTCAGCGTTACGATCCTATCACCATAGGAAGAGGATTCGAACGGGTAAAGGCCCGTTGACAAATGCAGCTGTGGCGAGAATGATTTCGAAGTTCGAAGCCACGAGTTGTTTAGACGATAGCCGGCCGCGGTGGTCTCGCAGTTCTAGGCGCGCAGTCCGGAGCCGTGCGGCTGCTGCGATCGCAGGTTCGAATCCTGCCTCGGGCATGGATGTGTGTGATGTCCTTAGGTTAGTTAGGTTTAAGTAGTTATAAGTTCTAGGGGACTAATGACCAGAGCAGTTGAGTCCCATAGTGCTCAGAGCTATTTGAACCATTTGAATTTTTTAGACGATAGACCCCGTAGTCGCCGACCGAGCACAAGGCTTAATGTTACTGAGACAGTTCAGGAAGAAATGGAGACTGTAGTGGGTTCATCTATGCACGGGGAAATCAGCACTCGTGCAGTCGCACCGGCATTCCATACACTACTCTTTGGTTGGCACTTAGGCGTACCCTCCGATGCTATCCGTACAAAATCCATCGGCATCATCAACTGTTACCTGGCGATTTAGTGAATCGGAGGGCATTTGGAGTGTGGGCGTTTCAAAAGATGGCGGAAGATGACCTGTCAACGCCCACAGCTACAGAATTTGGGCAACCGAAAATCCTAGAACTGTCGTGGAAACTCCATTCACGACGAGAAAGTCACGGTATGGGGTGGATTTACCACATCTACCGTTATCGGGCCTTTTTTCTTCGAGTAACTGCGTGATTCTGGTTTTGTAACGGCTATCGTGACGGGTGAGAGGTACGCCAATATGTTACAGAATCGCATCATCCCCAGCCTGACTAATAAACACCTGCTGGAACGTACGATGTTTATGCAGGATGGCGCTCCACTCCATATTGCTAGAGGCGTGAAAGATCTCTTGCTCTCGTCGTTTGGTGACGATTATGTGTTCAGCCGCCACTTTCGTCATGCTTGGCCTCCCAGGTTCCCAGACCTCAGTCCGTGAGATTATTGGCTTTGGGGCTACCTGAAGTCGTAAGTGTAGCGTGATCGACCGACATTTCTAGGGATGCTGAAAGACAACATCCGACGCCAATGTCTCACCATACCTCCGGACATGCTTTACAGTGCTGTTCACATTATTCCTCGACTACAGCTATTGAGGAATGTTGGTGGATATATTGAGCATTTCCTGTAAAGAACATCATCTTTGCTTTGTCTTACTCTGTTATGCTAATTATTGCTATTCTGATCAGTTGGAGCACCATCTGTCGTACATTTTTTGAACTTTGGTATTTTTTTGGTTCTAATAAAACCCCATGTCATTCCAAGCACGTGTGTCAATTTGTACCTCTCTATCTACATTATTCCGTGATTTATTCAGTTTTCAAATTAATACTGACTTTTCGATCACCCGGTATTTTGAAAAAAAATCTTTACTTTTTGACTTTCCCTCTTAGTTTCAGACAGTAAAATGTTTTTAGTGAATTCAATCACAACGCAGTCGTACAAGTCTACTGATAATGAAATCAGAATTCTTTGTTACCTCGTAGCTATGAGGGTCACTTCACTCTTACTACTTTTCCGGCGAGGGCAAGCGATAGTTCTCGGATCTATTCTGAGAGGGCGTTGACACTAATGAAATTTCGCTTCTGTTGTGTTTTTACATGTTGCAAAACAACGTAAGTCAGCTGTCAGTGTTGTTTATATGGCTTTGTAACGTAGTTGCGTTATTTGTGTCCCGTTAAAATAGATAAAATTGAACACCGGGCTCACAGGGTTATTTTTAATGTTTTTGATGTTACACCGAAAAGTAGGTGAAAGTTCGTAAATATCATGGTTTTCTGTTTGAAAATGATAAAAAATAGGTATTTGAAATCAAAAGTAATCATAATCCTGTTTAAAATGACACACTTTTAGATCATCCACGTGTAGGATGGCTTGAAGACATTTTAAACTCAACGGTGAGGTTCTGTAAACCATAGCTGGATGTTTCTCAGACCTTTCACAAGCTCACTTCAGTGACAGAATCCATTCGTCAGAAGAAGCAATCCATAGACCTCAAAGTGTATTACGTAAAAACATATATTTTCTTCTGAAAAATAACGGTCTTTCATTGAGAACACGAGAAATCAGGTGCATGAACCGATAGTTCTTCGACGCCGCTTCTGGTAAAAGTAGTTTGTGTACTGAGCCTGTATTAAAATGCGTTACTCACCAGATCTGAAAATATACCGATTGTGATAATTAGTACTAACGGATCACTGAAAGAATTCCTGAGCTAGTAAGTCGAACGCGATCTGAGGGTCACGTTTGGATCGAAGCTACTGTTAAAGAGAACTCCAGAAAGAGAAACATGGAACAGAGCTTGAAATAATTAAGTGTACGCTGAAAACAGTAATTAGGTACCACGAAACAGTGTCTACAATATTTAAGCAAATCTAGAAGCGCTGGTGAAAAATTTAACCCTTTTCCTCGTTGGACCACATTTATTCGCTGGAAGCATGTCAGACTATTCTGTGTGTCTGTCGGATCACAGAACACTCGCGGTCGTCAATTACGCATTTAGTTCCTACAAGTATCTGGATAAATACTAGGATCAATACCAATTCCAGTATGCCAAAACGTGGTCACAAGATTACATTACTTGGAAGTTGACTGCCAGTTATTTGTTTCCAAACCAGTAACAGACGATAGTATTATTGACGATTTCTTGTCACTAATTAATTAACGAATGCATAAGAACGATGCGTGTTAAGCAGAATACACAATGGAAATGTGCGTGTTTATTAAGTAAATTAAATTTCCTGGCAACGAGAACTACAAAAAAAGGCGTTTTATATGATTATCCAACAATTGGTGAACTGAATTGCGGGTTTCAGTTGTCACAGATCCATCTTAAGATAGCATTACTGTAACGATAATATATTGACACAGTTTTGCAAATTCAAATGCACGAGACATCAAAACTGAATGAGCACATCCACTAATTTGTTACTTTATAGTAATAATAGCAATGTGATATGAAGATGATACATGTGGTAACGTAACGTAATATGTTGAGCAATAATTGTGTGATTTTGCTTGTGTAGTAACCACTTTTCAAACTAGCTCAATAATTGCAAACTCTTTCGTCACTCCACAACTGCATGCATTACAAAACTTTATGAGTAACTGTTTGGTTCTGTTACCATCGATCCTTCTTTAACGATTTCAATCTACGCCTGTGAAAATTTCGTGCGATTATCCTGTGAATGGCAAGTTTTATTAATAACAGACACTGTGGAAACGCAAAAAATTGTCGGTCAGTCTGCCAATGGCTTAGCTTAGTTTTTCGCTCTCCGAGTGATTTACGGAGCACTGGGAATGACAACGGGTCGATTACTCCTTCCATTTTATCATTGCTAGAGGGTCGTTACAGTTCTGCAGAATGAAACGTGTGGCTCTGTCGGTTAATTATAAATTCCAGTGAATAAGAGAAGCGGGATCACGAAGCAAATTTAGTCGTGACAATTACCTCAGAGTGATTGGACAGACGGAATTAAAAATTACCAGGACCAGTAGAAGTGAGAGTAATGCCTTTTGAAAATAAAAACTGCTGAGGGAGTCAGTTCTGCCAACCTCTCTGAGTTCCTGCAGGTGAGAGAGCGCCGACTAAAGAACTGCGTGGGTTCGGCGGTTTTCAGGTTTCACGGTTAATTGGCCGTGAATATTGATGCTGTCTTGAAGGGTTGCTTTTTGTGTCTCAGGCTTCTGTCTGTTGAAAATCTCAGAACTACAGCCTAAGTCGTTCGAAAGGCCAACAAGGAGTCTGAAAGAATAATGACCAAAAGATTTCCTGCAGTCGGGCTAACAGCTTTTGTAGACAAAGGTGGGCCTGTTCTTTCACCATCAGAAAAAATTCGCAAAGTTGGAATAAGATAAGCAAAACAACTGAGAAAAATAAAGCAAATTTAATTCTCTGGTGCAGTTTTTTTAGTACGAATGTATTTCATTTCTCTGCGTTACGCAAGCCGATATTCCTCCATAATTCCCTATTAAAAGTGAAGTGCGGTGTAAGAATGCGAAGGCGGGCTTTGTGCTAGTAAAAACACCAAAAACCAACGATGTCTCTTACAGGTTACCGACTGATGGCTGTAAATGCTTATAATACAATATGACATTTTTACGACTTAGTAAGAAATTCGTTGTGTAATAAATGAATTAACGAGCTTGAAGAGAACTGTAGGAGCCCCAACTCTCGGTCCAGCGTAAGAGTGATCGGAACGTATTAAAACATTGATTATTATGTTGCTTTAAATGACAGTTACTATCTACCTGCTGCTTAGAATAAAATGCCCACTATCACTCTACAGTATCAGATGGGATTTATTCTGCTTCATAGATGTGTTTATTTTGGAACCGCACATATCACATATGAGGCCTCTGACGACGAGAAAATTTAGTGCAGAACAAGGATACAAGAGCTTAATGGAAAACTGTCCCTAGAAAATTACACTACTGGCCTTTAAAATTGCTACACCACGAAGATGACGTGCTACAGATGTGAAATTTAACCAACAGGAAGAAGATGCTGTGATATGTAAATTAGTTTTTCGGAGCATTCAAACAAGGTTGTCGTTGGTGGTGACACCTACAACGTGTTGACATGAGGAAAGTTTCCAACTGATTTCTCATACGCAAACAGAAGTTGACCGGCGTTGTCTGGTGAAACGTTGTAGTGATGACTCGTGTAAGGAGGAGAAATGGGTATCATCACGTTTCCGAATTTGATAAAGGTCGGATTGTAGCCTATCGCGATTGCGGTTTATCGTATCGCGATTGCGGTTTATCGTATCGCGACATTGGTGCTCGCGTTGGTCGAGATCCAATGGCTGTTAGCAGAATATCGAATCGGTAAGTACAGGAGGGTAATACGGAACGCCGTGTTGGATCCCAACGGCCTCGTATCACTACCAGTCGAGATGACAGGCATCTTATACGCTGCCACGTCTCGATCCCTGAGTCAACAGATGGGGACGTTTACAAACAACCATCTGCACGAACAGTTCGACGACGCTTGCAGCAGCATGGACTATCAGCTCGGAGACCATACCTGCGGTTAGCCTTGACGCTGCATCACAGACAGGAGCGCCTGCGATGGTGTACTCAACGACGAGCCTGGGTGCACGAATGGCAAAACGTCATTTTTCCGGATGCATCCAGGTTCTGTTTCCAGCATCACGATGGTCGCATCCTTTTTTGGCGACATCGCACTGAACGCACATTGGAAGCGTGTATTCTTCATCGCCATACTGGCGTATCACCCGGCATGATGGTATGGGGTTCCATTGGTTACACGTCTCGGTCACCTCTTGTTCGCATTGACGGCACTTTGAACAGTGGACGTTACATTTCAGGTGTGTTACGACCCGTGGCTCTACCCTTCATTCAATCCCTGTGAATCCGTACATTTCGGCAGGATAAAGCACGACCGCATGTTGCAGGTCCTGTACTGGACTCTCTGGACACAGAAAATGTTCGATTGCTGCCCTGGCCAGCACATTCTCCAGATCTCTCACAAATTGAAAACGTCTGCTCAATGGTGGCCGAGCAACTGGCTAGTCCCAATACACCAGTCACTACTGTTGATGAACTGTGGTATCGTGCTGAAGCTGCATGGGCAGCTGTACCTGTACACGCCATCCAAACTGTATTTGACTCAATGCCCAGGCGTATCTAGGCCGTTATTACGGCCAGAGGTGGTTGTTCTGGGTACTGATTTCTCAGGACCTATGCACCCAAATTGCGTGAAAATGTAATCACATGTCAGTTCTAGTATAATATACTTGTCCAAGGAATACCCGTTTATCATCTGCATTTCTTCTTGGTGTAGCAATTGTAATGGCCAGTAGTGTATATATTAAGGTTTATGGTAGTAAATAAAAAGTAAGATCTACTACTAAGGTTGTATGTGAATTGAAGGTGGAGGGGGGAGAAAGGAAAGGAATGAGATTACTGAAGTTGTCCCTGCGAATTAACCACATAAAATTTAGTTGTAGATTTTGGTGTTGTAACAGCTCTATTTGTCATTTTGTCGTTATAAGTAATTATATTTTGGACTGGGATGCTATCGTTCTCCATTTATTTGTAGTTCGTTACATAGTTTATGTTCCACGTACCATTTAGCTTGATAAATCGTAGTGATGTGGAAGGAGTCACTTTACTAGGATTATTCGGAAAGTAAATTCCGATCGGTAATGAAATGGAAACCACAGTGAAAATAAAAAATGTTTTATATGCAACAGTTTGCTACTCCTTTCAGCTACTTCCCTAGATAGTCGCCACTCCGACACAGACATTTGTTGTAGCGTTGTACCAACTCTCCAATACCCCCATCATGAAAGGCAGCGGCCTGTGCTTTCCGCCACCCCTCTACGCTGATCTGCAGTTCATTGTCTGTATTGTCTTCATAGCTAGCGGTTCACGTGAACAGAGATGAACGTCAGAGGGAGCCGGGTCCGGGCTGTATGGTGGGTGATCAGACACCTACCATCACAAAAGCTACAGGGGTGCTCTCATTGCCCCTGCAGTGAGCGGCTGAGAACTATCATGTTTCAGTTAGATTAAGTAGTACGTAAGCTTAGGTGCCGATGACCTCAGCCGTTTGGTCCCATAGGAATTTACCACAAAAAAAACTATCATGGCAGAGGAAATGCATGATATGTACGTTATGTGGCGAAATCCCGCAACGGATACCAATACTCGCTGGGGATCACAGTTGCTCAAGGAACTTTCTCACTGTGTGCTCGTAATTGAAAAGAGCAACGTGGCGCGATCGACATTCACAGCACAAACCCTGCCCAACAAATTTTTACAGTTTCATCAGATTTTCTCTATCGTTTGCATTTCGCGAACTATCGGACCTTACTTTCCGAATATCCCATGCACGTCCACATCGCAAATTAATTTGTACTTATGTTTACGTGCTGAATATTTCTAAGATATTTTTTCCTTTTTTTCATCTCTGTGTAAGTACTGCAGTCGGAACCCTTGGTAGACCGTTCAACACACATGTTTTAAGCCCTGGAACTGCTGTTTCATTGGCAGTTTCATAGCTTTACTGACTTTGTTCTACCTTAGAGTGCCAGCTCCACTTATGTTTCGTCTGTGCAATTCCTCCAGCAAAGCAAAAGATGTAAATATATTGTCAAAATATTGTCATGAACTGTTGGGAACATTAGAATGTCTATATCCTTTTGGGCTAGGCTACATCTTTAGCTTGAAACCAGCACATACTCCTTGGCACTATGACTGCCGGTATTATAAATTTATACAACTACAACTTCTAGCGGTTTGTCAGCAGTTTCAAAGCTTTGTTGATAAACTCGAAGAGAGGCCGTATTTTATAACATATGTCTTCATATGCGAGTTATCATTCAAACGCAAATATTTCAATTTTTTTTCAAACCTCCATCTGTGAATGGCATCATTCACGATTTTTACGTTACAATCTGATTCTTGCTGCCAGTATGTTTCCTTACTACGCAGATGAGGATATCCTGATAAAAGCTAGACGCCTGTCACGATGAATATTTCGTCATAGATATAATGCAAACTTTGAGTACCTTTTAAGCCTCCGTATAAGTAAGTCTGCATTTTCATGAATTCAATCAGGTCTTCTGCTATTGCAGTCCCGGGTTTCAGCTAGCTCTGTGATGGCAGACGTAACTATTGGTGAATGACTGGTCTGTTTGAATGTTTTGTGGGGGAGAATGAAGTAGTTCCCGGTACGAACGCTATCTGGAAGCGATTGACAGTCCTTTTGATGAAACCACGCTGAGGCTGCTTGTTATGTGATTCTACTGCTGTGCACTGCGGCTGATGATGATGATGATGAAGATTCTTCCATGAATCCCAGTGTGGCATCTGCTTTCCTTAGAATTTGTCTTATCTGTTCACTCGACTTTAGGTCTAGAAGGTTGCCGGCGAGAGGACTACGAGGGCACACCGTGTTACTGTGTAGCTGCCCCGGAGTTACTGTAAAGCTGGGGAGGAGACGACGAGCTGGATTGGCGTGGGGAGAGGATTTTGTAGGGGGGAGGCGCCATCTGCCGGACGCAGGCGGGCGCTATCGAGCCGGCATCGACCCCGCGCGTTACGTAATGTATGAGCAGGCCGCTTTGCCGCCCCAGTTGGCGCAAATAGCTTCCAAAACGGCGCTCTTGACTTGCGTCGTGTCGGCGGGTGCTCGCTGCCCTGCTGCAGTACGACTGCTCCTCTCCGCCGCGCGGCGTGGACGGCATGGACGGCATGGGCCGTGAAAATTTAATGGAAGTGGGACGCTAGTATTCCGTCACCTACTTGTTCTTAATCCGGCCGCTGCCGAAACGGAAAATTTTAACTGCCAATCGATGGAATGCGGTAAAGGAAGTCCTCAGAAATTAACTGTTTCTGTAACGTAGCACGTTTCCAGCCAAGGTTCGTTGGAGAAGTGTACACAAGTGAAATTAATGATTAATTAGCGGAGCAGCTGATACACGGAGGTCGATGCATGAGATAACAAGATGTGAAATGGAATGAAGGCACTCATTTAAAATTCCGTGAAAAATTCAAAGAAGCAGTATTACGAGGGTAATCTCAAAAGTAAGGTTGTGGTGTGCGTACTGTAAGTCCTTCGGTACACACACCATCAGATTATTTGACTTGTCGCTCTAACGAAGTAGGCGAGTGTCAGCAATATGTCTCGCGGTCTTGTCGTGGCGTGTTTATCTTCTGCCGTTAGGTCAGAAGATAGAAATGCCACTTGCACGGTTAGAGTAGCAGATTGACGGTGACCAACTTTAGACAGAACTTGATTAATTTTCACACACATTTATTAAAATAATAAGCATAAAAATTACTTAACTTGGTTCTGGATGCTATTTACAATTGACAATCTGAAGATCCTTTAGTATTGGTACGTTAATCTTATTCTGACATATATCTCTGATACTTGATAAAAGTGTCTATACATTTATCTTCATGGATATGTACAGGAATATGGTAATCTTATTAGGTGCAGACTGAAACTTGACTATAGACTGGTACAGACAAATGTAGAACTTGTACAGACTCGTACAGACTAATGCAGACTGACTAATCGGAGGTCTGTACGCTTGTTATAATACCTCGCGCGTTCATGTATCACTGCGCGAGTGTGATCTGTTAGGAGAAAAGGTTCTATGTAAGCAGCAATCTCATTGGCTGCGTGACATATTAATACGCGAATCGTCGGAAGCACAATTTGGTCCGTCTCTATGGCAGCGCCATCTCGTAGTGCGGAGAAGGACGAGCGCTGCGCCTCCACTGTTGTATTTAGCGGGGCGCGCTCTAGTGGGAAAGTTGTGTACGTGCTGATTATGCGGAACTATGTACACAACAAAGGTGTCCTATTTTTTATAGGTACATAGATCTGTTTATTTCTACAATGATTTACATCAGTTTACAGATTGAACATGTAGCTATTTTGCGACATAATCGCAATTTCTGTCGATGCATTTTTGTAGACACTGTGACAGTTGTTGTATCAGCATGTCATACCAGCTCGCCGCCATGATGTTCAGAAAGTTATGAACCTGTTCTTTCACCTCGTCCTCGGAGCTGAATCACTGTCTGGCCAAATGTTCTTTTAACCTCGGGAACAGGTGATAGTCACTGAGCGCCAAGTCAGGACTATAGGGCGGGTGGGTGAGTATGTTCCACTGAAACTGTTGCAGGAGAGCAACGGTTTGCCGAGAGAGTACGCGAAGGAACTTGCCCCCCTTATTGCAGCGGTGCACCATAGGTCTCTAGAAGAGGGTAGCGTTCCAAAGGATTGGAGAAGGGCACAAGTCATCCCCGTTTTCAAGAAGGGACGTCGACCATATGTGCAGAACTATAGACCTATATCTCTAACGTATTATGTTCGAGTATAATGACTTTTCTGGAGACTAGAAATCTACTCTGTAGGAATCAGCATGGGTTTCGAAAAAGACGGTCGTGTGAAACCTAGCTCGCGCTATTCGTTCACGAGACTCAAAGGGCCATAGACACGGGTTCACAGGTAGACGCCGTGTTTCTTGACTTCCGCAAGGCTTTCGATACAGTTCCCCACAGTCGTTTAAGGAACAAAGTAAGAGCATATGGACTATCACACCAATTGTGTGATTGGATTGAAGAGTTCCTAGATAACAGAACGCAGCATGTCATTCTCAATGGAGAGCAGTCTTCCGAAGTAAGAGTGTTTTCAGGTGTGCCGCAGGGGAGTGTCATAGGAGCGTTGCTATTCACATTATACATAAATGACCTTGTGGATGACACCGAAAGTTCACTGAGGCTTTTTGCAGATGATTCTGTGGTGTATCGAGAGGTTGTAACAATGGAAAATTGTACTCAAATGCAGGAGGATCTGCAGCGAATTGACGCATGGTGCAGGGAATGGCAATTGAATCTCAATGTAGACAAGTGTAATGTGCTGCGAATACATAGAAAGATAGGTCCTTTATCATTTAGCTACAAAATAGCACGTCAGCAACTGGAAGCAGTTAATTTCATAAATTACCTGGGAGTACGCATTAGGAGTGATTTAAAATGGAATGATCATATAAAGTTGATCTTCGGTAAAGCAGATGCCAGACTGAGATTCATTGGAAGAATCCTAAGGAAATGCAATCCGAAAACAAAGGAAGTAGGTTACAGTACGCTTGTTCACCCACTGCTTGAATATTGCTCAGCAGTGTGGGATCTGCACCATATAGGGTCGACAGAAGAGATAGAGAAGATCCAACGGAGAGCAGCGCGCTTCGTTACAGGATCATTTAGTAATTGCGAAAGCGTTACGGAGGTGATAGATAAACTCCAGTGGAAGACTCTGCAGGAGAGACGCTCAGTAGCTCGGTACGGGAGAACCGACAGAAGTACTCAGAGTACCCTCCGCCACACACCGTCAGGTGTCTTGCGGAGTATGGATGCAGATGTAGAAGTAGATGTATTTGTGTGGGCGAGCATTGTCATGGAGAATGTGTACGCCCATGTTCAACTTTCCTCTTCTCCGGTTCTGAATTGCCCGTTTCAGTTTTTCAGAGTCTCACAGTACCTGCAGCGTTAATTGTGGTCCCAGTGGGCATAAAGTCGACCAACAATACCCGTTTCCGATCCCTAAAACCGGTTGTCATGACTTTACCGGCAGACTGTGTTTGTTTGAATTTCCGTGGCTTTGGCGAAGAAGGATGCGCCACTGGCGTGATTGTTGCTTGGTTTCAGGTGTAAAGTGGTTTTCCCAAGCTTCGTCACCCGTGACAATTGAGTCTAGAAAGTTGTCCTGTTCGGCTGCAAGGCGGTTAAGGAATGCGCGGGCAACATTAACTCGTTGCCGCGTGTGGTCCTCAGTCAGTATGCGTGACACCCATCTTGCGCACACCTTCTGGCAGTTCTATGTTTCCGCTAAAATTCTGTGAGCGGTGCTTCGGGAAACCTCAGGCACCAACGTGCAGAGATCATCCAGGGTGATCCGTCGATCTTCACGCATGCTTTGCTCAACCTTCAGTACTGTCTTCTCAGAAATGAACGGTCTCCTGCTCCTTTGTTCGTCGTGCATTTCGGTCCGACCAGCTGCAAACTCTCTACACCACTTACTAACATTTTTGACATTCATGCACAACTCACCAAGCACTCCGTCAATTGGCGATGGATTTCAATCGGCGCAGTGTTCTTTGCGTTCAAAAGCCGAATAACTGCGCTCAGTTCGCACTTGGCGGTAACATCCAACGGGATTTCCATTCTCAACGGCTGCCAAGCCAAACCTGAGCGCCTCAGCGCGGCGTACGCATATTTCGCACAGCGCGTGAAGCATTCTTCGTAAGAGTGGCCGAGCGGTTCTAGACGCTACAGTCTGGAACAGCGCGAGCGCTATGGTCGCAGGTTCGAATTCCGCCTCGGGCATGGATGTGTGTGGTGTCCTTAGGTTAGTTAAGTTTTAGTAGTTCTATGTTCTATGGGACTAATGACCTCAGAAGTTAAGTCCCATAGTGCTCAGAGCCATTTGAACCATAATTGTGACCAACTGCCACACAAAGAGAGCTCTGTACTTATAAAAAAATAGGAGACCTTACTTTTGGGATTACCCTTGTATAATGTCACCGGGGAATAAACACTGCAACCTTCACAGGATCATTGTTTTACATGAATTGCTTAGGTACGAGACCACAATACGTCACGTATCCAGTATATCATCGTTATATAACTGCAGTATCATAATGAAAGGCAGTTTTAATCTCCCAGGAAGTTTCATATCAGCACACACTCCGCTGCAGAGTAAAAACTTCCATTCTGGACACATCCCTCAGGTTGTGGCAAAGCCATGTCTCCGCAATATTCTTTCTTCCACAACTGCTAGTTCTGCAATTTTCGCAGGAGAGCTTCTGTGAAGTTTGGAAGGTAGGAGGGAAGGTACTGACGGAAGTAATGCTGTGGGGACGGATCGTAAGTCGTGCTTGGGTAACTCAGTTGATAGAGCATTTGCCCGAGAAAGGCAAAGTTCCCGAGTTCGAGTCTCGGTGCGGCACTCAGTTTTAATCTGCCAGGAAGTTTCGCTGCAGTACCATAACTCATGCGTCCTGCTGTCTGAGTCTCCCTTCATCTCCTTCTACGTATTTGGCACATGTTTGTGCAAAATTGGACTGTAACATGCGCCTGAGGAAATACCGTATCACTTGAAGAGGATTTAGCACCTCAAATATCGACAGCCTTCCAAACCCTTTGAGCAACAGTGGACCTGACTGAAACCACCATTGTATTAACTTTGTTTTGGAGTACTAGAGAGCAGTGCCTTTCGCATGAGAACACCGATTTTACTACAACTTAGAGACATCTAGTGGCACACTAACATGCAAAGTGTATTACAGCAGTCACTTACGGCTTTCAAAACAAAAGTCGGCCCGGAGATTGTGCTATGTGATTGTAGCAGATACTGACATTTGTTTTTTATGTTCGTACTACTGCGTATACGAGTGCGTTCGAAATTAAGCTACTGGGGCAGTATGCGATTTTATATAAATTTATTAAATTTTAGGCCCATTTTTGCTTGTTATTGGGACTATAATTTGGTTTAGGTATTATTATTTCATACAAGTCTCTAGATCGCGTATTGTGTCTTGGAAAAAGGCGAAATTGCTTACATATCTCATGCAATGAAGGATGGTTTAAAATTGCGTATACCAGTGGTTCGAAAGTGAAACCACATCCTAAAAAACGGTTTTTTACTTTTTGTCAATTTATTTTTCTATTCGTTGCTTACTACGGTAATGAAGATGAATTTCATGACAAATTTTAAAGTTAAAATTTTTAAAATATAATTGGTCCTCAAAGTGTTAAATAATAATACATCTTAATTCGCAATGATTATAGGAAAACTGTCACATAATTTAAATTTTGATACTCTAATTAGTTTAGATTGAGGAAAACTATAACTATGGGCGAATTTTTAATTACGTTGAGCGAGCAAGGATATCTATGTCCCAAAGTACAGTAGTCATTGTATCCATAGTCTCAGTTTAATGCCATTGGTCGTTAATTCATCAAGTAAAATCCACAAGATGGCGGCTAATGAAAAGCAGTTGTTACAGAAATTGAATGCGGCTACTTCGTTCAAGCTCCCCTGTACCCAACAGTTTCAACAGCCCCTGTCGGACGCAGGCTGTAAGCGCTGGTGCCATCGGCACTAGAGGGCTGGTAGCATGCAGACCTGGGCAGACTCCTGAGTTTTTTTTTCTATGCTGCGAAAAGTGTCAATTTACGCTAAATAATGAAAACTGTAAGATACACGAGTAGAAAAAGGAATCCACTAAGCTTCGGTTACAGGATTAAACACACACAAAGCTGTAGGCTGTAAATTCAGTTAAATATTTAGGATTACAATTACGAATAACTTAAATGTAAATAATGTTGTGCGGCAAGTAAACCAAAGACTGCGATTCATTGGCAGAACGCCAACAGCTCTACTAAAGGGACTGCCTGTACTACGCTTGCTCGCCCTCTTTTGGAGTACTGTTGAGAGGTGTGGGATCTGTGTCAGATAGAATTGACCAATGGCAAAGGGAAAAATCAAAGAAGGCAGCTTGTTTTCTATTGTCGCGAAACAGGGGAGAAAGTGAAACGGATATGATACGCGAATTGGGGCGGTAATTATTGAAACAAATGCGTTTTCCATTGCCGCAGGATCTCCTCATAAAATTACAATCACCAACTTTGTCCTCAGAGTATGAAAAATATTTTGTTGGCGCCCACCTACGCAGGGAGAAATGGTCATCATCCGTGCGCTGTTTCAGAGTGGAATGGTAGAGAAATAGCTTGAAGGTGGTTCGACGAACCCTCTGCCAGGCGCTTAATTGTGAACTGTCGAATGATCACGGAGATGTAAAAGAACCCGACTAAATAAAATTGCATGTGCATGTCTCCTCAACCTCACTCTGCGCCGGCCTTTCGCTCGGATTCAATATTAGCTGCGTTGAAACGTCCTGAATAGTGCAAAGACGAATGCTGTTAGTACAATAGCTGTTATCCTATGGTGTCCATCGCTATCTCTTTTCCGATACACAAAGATGCGCATATTTAGAAAGTGTTGACAAGCCGAGGAAGTGTAACATACCCCTGCACATTAATCCATATTTTACAGAACATTAATTTCACCATCCACGTCGCGATGTTTTCATTTATGCATTATCGTCGTAGCTGCCGCAACGGAGGATGCTGCCGCCTACTCTACTACAGAGTTCGCTGCCGTTCCAGATGGAGGATCCATGTCAGAGGATCAGTTTTCCATTTGAGTTCTCCTCCTTGCTACGTCTTTCCTTGCTCTTTCCATCACTCATCAATATTTCGTTCTTGTGTGTCAGTCTTACAATGCGTTAAAGTGTGTTCTTCGTGTCACTGGTAGGTTATAGTCAGAAATAATGATTGTTGTTCCCACTACTTCACTTGCGATAGGAACAGACCCTATCTTCAATTTGCGTTTAGTATTTCTGCTAACGGTTCCCATGAATCATTAAAATGCAATACCCGTTTTGTACAGTGAACGGTCATGTATTTTGTCAGTGCTTCCCTTTCGGTATAAATCAGGATCGTTAGTGAACAAAACGACAGTGTTGCTTTCCACATATCTGCCTTTTTATTGTGTTATTTTGTTGAATGCACTGTCCTGTTGCCCTCTTGTTTTAAGCTGTGCATTTATCCTAGCCACGGTTATATTCTGGAGCAAAATCTTCATGCCAGTAGGTGATTGACGGATTCGATTGACAACTGCCTAAAGTTTTTATAAGTAACCACAGCCGCCAGCTGATCTGGGACATAAGGAGGTGGGTCGTACTATCTCCACACCATTCCTGTCCTTGAGACAGTCTACATGTAGTATATAGCTACATGTGCAATGTTTCAACAGAGCTCCACGACCAAACGCCCATCATAAGACTGAGTACTTTTAAAATGCTACCTTCCGTTCCATTACATCTGATACAGCAACGGTACGTACAATATTTGGATTAAAAAGTCTTGGTTGCAATTTATTCTTTTATTAATAACGTGTTTCACTTTCGTGGCGCATCTTCAGATCTCCTATAGAGATAACTAAACAAGCAAAAAATATATTATGATCCTAGTACTTACGATTCTAAATGTGAATAAGGAATTGTTACTAACTCATGCCAGAAGAGCCTGCTAGTACGACTTTATTAAGGTATGTTTCGTTCAATTTGATTATTTATATATCTGAAGTAGTGCTGGAGACAACTGACACCATGGATTCTGTAGGGCTGTCCATAAATCCGTTAGAGTACGAGGGGGTGGAGATCTCTTCCGAACAGCACACTGCAAGGCATCCCAAGTACGCTTAATAATGTTCGTGTCTGGGGAATTCGGTGGCCAGCGGACGTGTTTAAACTCAGAAGAGTGTTCCTGGGGCCACCCTTTAGCAATTCTGGACCTGTGGGGAGTCGCATTGTCCACGTCCGTCGGAATGTACGATGGACATAAATGGTTGCAGGTGATCAGACAGGAGGCTTACATACGTGTCACCTGTCCGAGTCGTTGGTAGACGTATCGTGGTTCCCATACCACTCCAACTGCACACGCCCCACACCATTACACAGCCTCCACCTACTTGAACAGTCCCCTGCAGACATGCAGAGTCCATAGATTCATGAGGTTGTCTCCATACCCGTACACGTCCGTCCGTTCGATACAATCTAAAATGGGACTCGTTCGACCAGGAAACATTTTCGTCATCAACAGTCCAATGCCTGTGTTCACGGGCCCCAAGCTAGGCGTGAAGCCTTGTGATGTGCAGTCATCAAAGGTACACGAGAGGGTCTACGGCCCATATCTACGATGTTCATTGAATGGTTCGCACGCTGACACTTGTTGAGGGCCCAGCATTGAAGTCTACATCTACATCTACATGACTACTCTGCAATTCACATTTAAGTGCTTGGCAGAGGGTTTCTCTTATTTTATTTTGATGATCATTCCTACCTATGTAGGTTGGGCTCAACAAAATATTTTCGCATTCGGAAGAGAAAGTTGGTGACTGAAATTTCGTAAAAAGGTCTCGCCGCGACGAAAAACGTCTATGCTGTAATGACTTCCATCCCAACTCGTGTATCATATCTGCCACACTCTCTCCCCTATAACGCGATAATACAAAACGAGCTGCCCTTCTTTGCACCCTCTCGATGTCCTCCGTCAATCCCACCTGGTAAGGATCCCACACCGCGCAGCAATATTCTAACAGAGGACGAACGAGTGTAGTGTAAGCTGTCTCTTTAGTGGACTTGTTGCATCTTCTAAGTGTCCTGCCAATGAAACGCAACCTTTGGCTCGCCTTCCCGACAATATTATCTATGTGGTCCTTCCAACTGAAGTTGTTCGTAATTTTAACACCCAGGTACTTAGTTGAATTGACAGCCTTGAGAATTGTACTATTTATCGAGTAATCGAATTCCAACGGATTTCTTTTCGAACTCATGTGGATCATCTCACACTTTTCGTTATTTAGCGTCAACTGCCACCTGACACACCATACAGCAATCTTTTCTAAATCGCTTTGCAGCTGATACTGGTCTTCGGATGACCTTACTAGACGGTAAATTACAGCATCATCTGCGAACAACCTAAGAGAACTGCTCAGATTGTCACCCAGGTCATTTATATAGATCAGGAACAGTAGAGGTCCCAGGACGCTTCCCTGGGGAACACCTGATATCACTTCAGTTTTACTCGATGATTTTCCGTCTATTACTACGAACTGCGACCTTCCTGACAGGAAATCACGAATCCAGTCGCACAACTGAGACGATACCCCATAGCTCCGCAGCTTGATTAGAAGTCGCTTGTGAGGAACGGTGTCAAAAGCTTTCCGGAAATCTAGAAATACGGAATCAACTTGAGATCCCCTGTCGATAGCGGCCATTACTTCGTGCGAAGTCTGCAGCAATTTGCGGAAGGGTTGCACTTGTGTCACGTTGAACGATTCTCTTCAGTCCTCGTTGGTCCCTTTCTTGCAGGATCTTTTTCCGGCCGTAGCGATGTTGGAGATTTGATGTTTTACCGGATTCCCTTACATTCACGGTATACTCGTGAAACGGTCGCACGGGAAATTCCCCTTCATTGCTACCTCGGAGATGCTGTGTCCCATCGCTGGTGCGCCGACTATAACACCACGTTCAAACTCATTTAAATCTTGATAATGTGCCAATACGGCAGGTGAAACCGATTTAACAACTGCGGCAGACACTTTTCTTATATAGGCGTTGCTGATAAAACTAAGCCGTTCGCCAAGCTTAAGTCCCAATTGGACGAACGGATCACCATCCACAGTGTCACATGCCTTCACTACACTAGTAACTACAGAGATATTTGGAAAGTAATCTAAGACTCTGACGCAAAGACTAATGGTCAGGAAATTTACGCCCCTACCTCTCTTCCCCTGACAGCCAAATACACTCAGTGAAAATTATCCATCAGCAGGAATGGAAGTGGCGTACGTCCGTATGGGAGCCACCTCAACTGCGCGCAGTAACGATATATGCTACAAAAGTGGGCAATTATTTCTAATAAAGACTGATTAATAAAGCTCGGGAGCTGGAAACTATAATCATAAAAGAGACGAATTTAACCGAAAGTTCAAATGCTACGGTATTTGCTGTTTATCTCAAATAGACGAATTACGCCAAAACTGCATCGCGTAGACATTATATGATTGCTCCACCTATAAAGCAGATACTGCATGTGATGCTCTGTGCCCTAGCTGACATCAGTATAGTTTGCCGGGGAGGGCACAAATTTTTCAAAGCTCTCCATTATTCGTAAATTTATGAAAACTGAGTTCATCTACGAGTAACCATGTGAGTGTTCCTATTGACCCGATGTAATCGTCAGTGCTGTTTGGCAGTAAGAATCACAAAATGAAATGGTTGCTGATATAGCTTACGCTTTCCTGTCGAATCACCCGAACTGTCGTACCAGGCCACGTAGTCTAAAGATGAAAACTCCTGTTTGGCACATATTAACCCTCCGCCACGCACTGGACTGTAGCTTACGGAGTATCTGTGTAGATGTAGATGTGGAGAGTAGGAAGACCCTTGGGGTACTGTTGTACTGTTAGGTTTGTGTCTCATCAACAACTGTGTAAGCTGTAAATAACTTTGGTTTAACGCTGCAAACGTATCACAGAAATACACGCATTTACACAGTTTACAATGTGACAATGTTACAACAGTTGTCAAACGAACGTATCTCGTCCTCAGAAAGTGAAATCATCCTAAAGACAACAATGGTAAATTTTAACTAGAAGTTTCTTTACAAAATTATTCTTACGACTACGTTATCATGTTGGCCAGTACTATAATAAATCATCTGATTCCGTATCAAAGTTGAGTACCATTTATGATGACAATCAAGTCTACAGAGGATGGTTAGTTTTGCGACAAATTGAGCAAAAGATTACCCAAGATCTCTCGAGTTTACAGTGGGAGCAAGCTGGTGAACCAAAAAGTTTACGCCTCTGCACACGGTATTTACCTTAGCTGCTATGAGCTGTCATCTGCATGGCTGCTCTCGCCCACTGAAATGCCTATAAAATCTAATTAAGCCTTTGCTGATTTTTTTCAGAAGAAATTCTCCCTATATTTCTTGTGATGTAAGAAAACATACACTCATTCCTAGTCTTGGAATATGGAGGTATGCAACGGCATGGCTGGCATATTGAAACGCCCTTTCACTCCCCACAAGGACAGTTAACTAACTGGCTGGTTCGTTTCTCCACAGTGGGAGCTCAACGATGCTACAGCTAATATCCAGCGGAATGTCAGCCGCAGTGAACGCAGTGTTCACTCAAATTTCTCCTCTGTGCCATACAGAACATTATGCGCTCCATTCTGAGCTTGACGGCAGTTCAGAGAAGAGTACCCGGAAATTTCGCTCTCGTCTTTCTTGTAGCCAAACTCTCTTTCCACCTGGGTTCTTTAGTTCTCCATGTCATGGCTTTTTTCTACCAATAGGAGGCTCCTCTTACTTTGTGGAAACTCTCTCTACCAATTGGAAGAACCCTACCATTAAACTGCGTCAAAATCTTGACACTTTACTCTTTCCTAAGGAAATGCAATCCGAAAACAAAGGAAGTAGGTCACAGTACGCTTGTTCGCCCACTGCTTGAATACTGCTCAGAAGAGTGGGATCCGCACCAGATAGGGTTGATAGAAGAGATAGAGAAGATCCAACGGAGAGCGGCGCATTACGGAGATGATAGATAAACTCCAGTGGAAGACTCTGCAGGAGAGACGCTCAGTAGCTCGGTACGGGCTTTTGTTAAAGTTTCGAGAACATACCTTCACCGAAGAGTCAAGCAGTATATTGCTCCCTCCTACATATATCTTGCGAAGAGACCATGAGGATAAAATCAGAGAGATGAGAGTCCACACAGAAGCATACCGACAATCCTCCTTTCCACGTACAATACGAGACTGGAATAGAAGGGAGAACCGATAGAGGTACTCAGGGTACCCTCCGCCACACACCGTCAGGTGGCTTGCGGAGTATGGATGTAGATGTAGATGTTCCTAGTTCGTTTCCGCCATTCGGACGTTTCGTATCCATTCACATGTGTGGCGTTCACTGTTCATGTGATCAACTGCGTCACTGGATTTGTTCGTATCCATTTGGAGTTCCGAAATGCAGTTTTCTAAAACTTCTTTCTGTCCTACTTCTGGTGGCCTGTTACTCACTCTGCAGTATGTACCACCTGTCCGGTCACTGAATCCCACCGTGGGACGCCCCCCTTAAGAGTTTTCCTTAGTGCTTCCTGGGGTTTTGCCTCTGCCTATGCTCACACTGGCGTCCACACAATACGTTTCCTCTGGCTGCTTGTTTCACCTTCTGCTCATTGACATGCATTATATAGGGGTGGTGTGTTAATACCATCGATTGAGTGTCATGCTTTTTGCAATACAGAGTTACAGACAAATCTGCTCATTACCGCCGAAGTAAGTAAGGTGTGATACTCACCTTCCCGTTAAAATGTATAAAACACTTATGTAAGGTGCGAATTTGACCATTTATTCTGCCGCCTTACAGTACTACTACGTTTACTGAGGGGCCCATAAAACTACGGATTACGTCTACATTTTTGCCAATCTCTTTCATCTACCTATAGATGACTTTTCTAGCAGGACAGACTTCGTTTGCCTTTCGCCTGCTTGGTCATTGAGCCAGATTAACTTGTTTCTACAGATGCATCCATTATCGTATAAGTAATCACACATATCACCATTTATGTAACTGTTTTTCTCACAGATGTAGAGGAATGACACAATTACACCGTACACTAATGCGCTAAATAGTGCATGAACTTAGAAAGCTGGTGAGGACAGTATCCGTGTCACAGAGACAACATGAAGTTCCAAACGAGGAGGAAGGAATTACGTTCTCTTTCATCTGAAATGATTCAGAGAATCCAGGCAAAATGTAGGTCTTCATGACCGGATGGATCTTGTATCCGTATTTTTCCGAATATGAATCCAGTGTTTTACCAACTGTGACACATCGCTCATTACTTCAGACCATTGGGGCTTCCAGGCAACTTCAGTTCTCACTGTTACAACGAATAAATATTGTGTTTGGTACCTCTTCAGCTCCTAGTGAAGAAAACAAGATGTTATGGGGAATCTATATGGACATGTGATGTGAGTACGACTAATGATCTCTTGATAATAAATAGGGTGAAATATTCTAAGTTCTTAGGCGCGTATGTTGATAAAAACAAACTGGAAGAAGCATATAGTTGTTGTTGTTGTGGTCTTCAGTCCTGAGACTGGTTTGATGCAGCTCTCCATGCTACTCTATCCTGTGCAAGCTTCTTCATCTCCCAGTACCTACGGCAACCTACATCCTTTTGAATCTGCTTAGTGTAGTCATCTCTTGGTCTCCCCCTACGGTTTTTACCCTCCACGCTGCCCTCCAACACTAAACTGGTGATCTCTTGATGCCTCACATGTCCTATCAACCGATCCCTTCTTCTAGTCGAGTTGTGCCACAAACTTCTCTTCTCCCCAATCCTATTCAATACCTCCTCATTAGTTACGTGATCTATCCACCTTATCTTCAGCATTCTTCTGTAGCACCACATTTCGAAAGATTCTATTCTCTTCTTGTCCAAACTATTTATCGTCCATGTTTCACTTCCATACATGGCTACACTCCATACAAATACTTTTAGAAATGACTTCCTGACACTTAGATCTATACTCGATGTTAACAAATTTCTCTTCTTCAGAAACTCTTTCCTTGCCATTGCCAGTCTACATTTTATAGCCTCTCTACTTCGACCATCATCAGTTATTTTGCTCCCCAAGTAGCAAAACTCCTTTACTACTTTAAGTGTCTCATTTCCTAATCTAATTCCCTCAGCATCACCCGACTTAATTCGACTACATTCCATTACCCTCGTTTTGCTTTTGTTGATGTTCATCTTATATCCTCCTTTCAAGACACTGTCCATTCCGTTCAACTTCTCTTCCAAGTCCTTTGCTGTCTCTGACAGAACTACAATGTCATCGGCGAACCTCAAAGTTTTTATTCCTTCTCCATGGATTTTAATACCTACTCCGAATTTTTCTTTTGTTTCCTTTATTGCTTGCTCAATATACAGATTGAATAACATCGGGGAGAGGCTACAACCCTGTCTCACTCCCTTCCCAACCACTGCTTCCCTTTCATGCCCCTCGACTCTTATAACTGCCATCTGGTTTCTGTACAAATTGTAAATAGCCTTTCGCTCCCTGTATTTTACCCCTGCCACCTTTAGAATTTGAAAGAGAGTATTCCAATCAACATTGTCAAAAGCTTTCTCTAAGTCTACAAATGCTAGAAACGTAGGTTTGCCTTTCCTTAATCTTTCTAGACCCACTAAAACGTTTGTATTTGGATAATTTTGCCGAATGAATAATTTCCAACTTATGGGAACAGAAGCCACTAAATTAACATATTTTGCATATTTTCAGTCACTAATGTCTTATGGGATAATATTCTGTAGTAACTACTCACTTAGTCAAAAATTATTCATTGCACAAAGGAAAATGATTACAATTATGTGTGTTCAGCCATGTACATCTTGGAGGCATCTTTCTAAGCGGCCGAGAATATTAACACAGTGCATTTATTCACTTATTAAATTTCATTTGTCAATCATCCATCTGAATTTGAGACTAACAGAGATATTCACAAGCACAACACAAGAAGGAATGGGGCTCTACAATACCCTTTAATGAATACTACTATCCACTGAAATTAAATGTGTTACAGATAGCAGAGGTGTTTTTCTTCAACAACTTCTTCTACGACAATTTTGAAATAGAAACTAGTAGTCATTTTTATAGAAAAATCTGCAAATGGCCTGCTTATCATATGTGTGTATAAAAAATGAAAAAATATTTATATATTGTACGTGTATGTGTTTTCTATGTTTGTTCTGTTCACAAATTCCACACCATAACGTTTATCGTGAGTGAGGTCTATGGAACAAGTACTAAAGCAAAGAGAAAAACACTACACTATCTACCTATCTACAGCAGAGACTAAATAACACATACAGATGATTCCACGCGACATGCGGTGGGCATCCTTCAATGACGCTCAACAGGAATGGCATTTTTACACTTGTAACATTGTCTCTAATCGTTATCTGGGTTATTTACGTCAGTGTTATCATAAGGGAACTGAAGTAACATGTAGCACTGCATTACCGAGATTTTAGATTGTGCTGAAAGTGGATTATGGGATCACATCTCACTTCATTCTAGTCACAACTCACGAATAACCAAGAAAACAATGATCGGAGAAGTTGAGGAGTGACATGCCATTAAAGTGGAAGGCTAATAAAAGCTGATTTGAGGTTAAGACAAATTTCGGGATAGGTCTGCAGGAAGGTTAGAAAAAAACTGCTGCTTGTCAGAGAAAGGAACAGTTTGAAAAGCATTTCATGAGCTATTCTGTAAAATTGTTCCAATGGAGAGACGTATAAAATGTCCAGGAGGAATGCAAGCAGATTTGTTACTCTGAGGAAGATATCCACCTCGTAGGCGACGCAATACTACTGGACATAGTTTTTATTTAAATTAGTAAGCGCCAACGTTACGCTCCTGTGGTCGGTTATGTAAGTCGACGGTTGCATGTGGCATAGAAGCGTACTGCTAGCGACACAGAAAACTGAATTGCGTGCACGCTGGCCGAAGCGTTCAAGCAAATCTTTATTTCCGGACTATAACGGACACCATAAATACCTCGAATATTTTAAGCAGGAAATTATGCATAATTGTAGCACGATGGACGAGTTAATTTTGTGCGGTTCCACTGCTTTCATTATACTCTGTGAAATCGATATTGAGGTTGGTAATTGCATATAAATCGCTTGCTGCTGCGCGAATAACGTACACGATTTTGAATTCAACAGCGCTATACAAAACGACAGTGAAAACAAAGCCATTATTGGCATACATGAGCGATTGCAAGTTATATATTTCTGAAACGTGCTTAATAACAAAGCTGTGAAAGGAGTAGAAAGAAAGGAAACAGGTCCGCATAATACGCATTGCTAAAATTAACGTTGAAAAAGGTGTGGATTAGAGAAAGAAAATCACCCATACACTTGGTCCGATCAACCACAGGTCGTCGGTAAATAATCGAGTACGTCAATACTATTTATCCACATTAAACATGGGCAGTATGTAGCACGAATGGTAAAGAGCTCGATGTTATCAGGTACCTGATTCGAAGAGGGTGAATAATTTAAATTGGTAGGAGCTGGAAGGAACATGTGCGTCGAAAATATACTTCAGAAATATAGGGAAACTGTTTTCGGAGTGAAATGTGGGTATATGTAGGTTGAAAATACAGATACGGGACTGTCGTAAGATAAAAACATACCGCAGTTCTGCGCAAATCCACGAGAAGTGACAAGCAAGAACGTTTTCAGCGGTGGAAGGAATGAACATGGACGTGGCTTGACTACTAAGTGAATATAATATTCTAAGAAAACAATATTTATAGCATCGGTCTCTTTTTGTATTTGTCCTGTGACAGTTTCCGTACACGACGTTTTACGGTGGTACACAATGCTCGACCACACAGTTTTAATTCGTTACCTGTAATCACGGTTCCCTTTTCTTAAAGCACTAGAGTCACGTTGTTTGCGACGAAACACCAAAGAAGGATATCGAGTCCCTACGCAGTAATCGAAGTAAGATATTTTAACTTCAGTAAAATAAGGAATACTGCAAAAAGTGTACCCTGAATTCATTATGCAAATTACATGCGAGAATGATAGACAATAGGCTGAAACCAATTTCAGAACATCTTGCTGGAAGACAGTAAAAAAAGACTTAGTAAATGAAGATCCGCTGCAGAAAAGATATACATTCTACAGCAGATATTAGTGAAAGAAAAGAAGTGAATTTTATTTTTTTATGGGCTTCGACAAAGTATTCGACTGTGTTATTAGGAAACAGTTGTTGTCAATGACGAGAAGTGTCTGATACCATGAAAAATTAATAAATCTATAGAAAGCCCGAAAAAACGGTAAATTATTATAAACAAAGAAACGATTTTAATAAATAAATGTAAAGGAGAAGGATGACCAGTATGACCTAGGCTTTTCAACATTTATTTAAATGACATCATCCCCAAATATGCAGTTTAAACAGATATGTAATGAAACAGCAAGATAAAAATATATTAATTATTTTGCTATTCACAGACCATACCTTCAAGAATCAGAAGAGGATTTGCGTACTCAAGCATTTAAAAATCTTGGGTGAGGATTATGGAGTAGAAATTTGTAGAGCTAAAACAAAGGAAATCGTGTCTGTAACAAAGATCCAGTCCTAATTGCTTCAGATGAAATGGCATTAGAATAGGCAATACAATTAGACTATATGTAATGTGCAATTGGATGTCATGCTGATAAATATCTTGGAACAAAGCTGGTCAGATATGAATGTACATTTGGTAGTATCCAGGACACACTCAGAAGAAAACCCGCCAAGTTACGACAAGTGAAATTTGTAAGATAAGCAAGAGATCGCTCTAGAGTAGAATATATAAGAAAACTAAAAATCAACCAATACGACAAGAATCTGAGGCGAAAGAAGTACAGGAGAGAATAAACGTGTACCGTAATAGTTGGTACGAACAAATACCAAAGATGAACGGTAAAAGGCTTTCCGTAGTAGCCTTCGATTGAAAATCATGTGGAATAAGTAACTTCGGAAGACATAGGAAGAGGTGCGAGGAATTTCTGAAGACGGATCAGACTGAAAAGTTTAATCCGTGACGTGCAGAAGAAGAAAAAGATTATTTCAGTAACGTGGAGAATTTAAATTATTTCACTGTGCCGAAATCCCCCATACGTTGCCGTGCATTCGCCTCGGTCGTCTGGCGTACAATAAACACAACACTAAGTGCTACGCCAGCGAAAACTCGGATTGGCTTAAAATAACGGCTGCCATGTATTACGGGCAAACAGAAAGGGCTGTGACAGATTTATTCAACATGGCGGCGAACAACAAAAGTTGTGTGCATGTCCAGCGATTTTCACACAATCCTCTGCGTCCGAATTGATTACTTCTATTTAATTTGAAATTTATACGCAGCTAATTTAGCAAACACGAAGCGCCGGGCAGGACTTTGTGCAGCCGCTGATGTGATTAATTCTTTGATTGTCGACGCAAAAGCGACGCGACACGGCGTGTAATAACGCTCATTTCATGTCAAAAACATCGCACCCGTGAGTCGGAAAAAAAGGGAACGGATGGGAAAGAGGAGGGACAGAGAGAGAGAGAGAGAGAGAGAGAGAGAGAGAGAGAGAGGGGTAGAGAGAGAGAGAGAGAGAGAGAGAGAGAGAGAGAGAGTTCTGGCGCCTAGCAAGTGTACGTGAACACCTGTGCTGGTGACATCGCGAAATGTTACGGCTGGCTGCACGACCAGGACATCCTCGTGTGTGACTCGCCGACCCTGCGAAACCGATGGCGCACAGCGCTGATTAAAAAAACAGCTGCCAGCGAAAGTGCCAGGCAGAAAACACCTGTCGCCAATTCCACCTGCACAGAGGGCGTACCTGGTTCTGTGAGGCGCGACAACGTTATTGTTTGGCCCACTGCGCAACAAGCGAGACACTAGGCGTGATTAATCGTGCGAGAATAGAAGTTACGTCCTATTGTCTAGTGCGTCACGAAATAGACCACAATATGTGTCGCCTGCTTGTTTGCCCTGACGTAACTGCTGTCTTAACATAATGACTGTAATGCGTCAAGCTGTCGCTTTGCGATTGCAACATTAATACTTTCCGCTTTGTGCTTGACTGTATAGCCCGAGCCAACGAAGCATTTGCTTCCTGGTGAGACCATTTCTGTTCCGCGTTGCACTCTTGCAGGGAAAACGATTGTTTTCGTACACTCAGTACAGATGAATAGCTTATTAGAGGATAATGGAACTGATTAATGTATGCGATACTAGCAGGAAAAAAAATTAAAATCAACGTGATTTCAGTGTGAAAGATAGTTCTAATTAGTACAAATGTATCTGAAATGTGAACTTTTCCATTAAGTCAGCATCTAATATGTCTCAAATTCATCCATGGCGCATGGTTGGTGAGTACGGTATATACATGACGGGGCATCGGCACGTTGCACTGACTGGGACAAACTTGTTATTGAACTCAGTGACCTCACGTAGCCACACATTCGCCAGAACTCTCCAATTGCTCGTTTTCGTACCCATGCTTACAGCTTAGTGTAACCAAAGGTATTTGCTTCTCTTCTATTGTACCTAGCTATAACAGGTCGATTTTAATTTTAGCAACAACTTAGGATGTAAGCCACCAGTTCAATTATTTTCTTTTGTATGTGCGGCGACATTACGTCTTTTTTAACCACCTTATTCCTCAGTTACGAACATTTTGTCAGATCAAAATTACCGTTCCTGTTATATTTCACCAGAGATGTGAATTATATGAAATTCTGTTTTTGTAAAACGCAAAATGGTTCTCTTGAATTTTTTATTTCGTACTTCGTACCATTCATTCATTTAATGAGCCACCTGTCTAAACAAAAATAATTCCACTTAGGACACAGGTGGCACAATAAGCGTCAGAGGTATACCGGTCAAGTGACTATGATCTTGACTCTAATTTTTAGAAGAGGCGGTAAGACCTCACTTTACATTATATTTTTACCATTTTTGTCTGTTTAATGTAAAACGCACTGAAATCATCCGATAATGCCAAAGGAATTGAAAGAAGTAGGGAGGAAGGTCTCAATGTCACGCACTTTGGAATTTGTGTTCAACTTGTACTAACGCAAAGAATTCTTAGCAGCTTGCAAATGGATAACCCTAAGTACTATTGTGTGCTGGTGGAAATCATGAAACAAAGTCTTAATAGGCGTTTTAAGAGATTCTATAAATTAGAGGATCCAAGATCAAAGGATAGTGTACTAGCATCCATATCTCATCCTTTTTTCAAATTGAAGTGGGTACCGAATGCCGACAGAGAATACATTAAAGAACTGTTTATTTCAGAAGTGCGGAAGATGAATGATGAAGATAGGAAGAACTTGCGGAATTCTGATAAAAAAAGTGTATCTTTTTATGTTTGTGGAGAACTCTGGTTCTTCTGTAACCAGTGATAGTGCCAATAGTAGAACAGACCCGGAGACCTTGCAGTATTTAAAAGATAATTATAATAATTTAGATTCCAACACTAAAGAAATTCCCATAAATATAATATTTGTTTACCAAGATCTACTCCTGTTGAACGACCATTTTCCTATGGTGGATAACAATGAGACTGCATAAGCGGAACATGAAAGATGAATTATTGGAACAATTGTTGGTGTTAAAATCAATGAAATAAATGGTATTTAATATTTGCACTAACTAGAAAAATTATTTTTGAATAAAGGTATTTTGAAAATTAGTATTTTCCATTCTGTACTTAAATACTTTTATTTGAAACCATTTTCTATTTACATTTGAAACAGAAAAATAACCAATTTTTTGTATTTTGAATTTAAATAGTTTTAATAAACTATTTTGCACATCTCTGTATTTTACATAATTACTTTCCAAAGATATAATATATACCTAATCACTTTCTGTGGAATGACTATGCAACTTTGTGTATCAACTGCCTTCTGTTTGCTTGTCATTGTGTGAAATTGTTAACCTTCGCTTGTATCTGTTTTTGTAATATTTTTGAACAACTGTCCGTGGTTTTTTACACTTTGTCATTCCTCTAGTTAGGTTTTGTCTTTACTTGCAACGATTATGATCTCACAGTCAATTTATCGCACTTGATAGGGCTAAGTAGTATGTTACGGCATATAATAGGCTCAAACGACGTAAGAATGTCGTTTGGTCACTGTGGATGGTATGGACATGCTCCGTACTCGATTGAGAGAGCGTTATCAGCACACGACACAGGCGTTATTGTGGGTCTCCGTTTTGGGGTGACTAGCAAAACCCGGACTGGGGCATTACCGTCACCAACAAACAAACAACTGCACTTGTGGTGTTGCGGTGGCCAGAAAGCATGGACTCCTGAGAAATGACGTCGCAGTGTGTTCAACAATGAATCGCTGTTCTGCTGTACCCATCGTCGGCGAGTATGGCAGTGACATTCTTCAGTGTTTTGGAGAGACTCATCGAAGTTACTTTTGGCATCATAGCGCGGGGAGCCATCGGATGTGACTTCCTGTCACGACTGGTAGTGACTGAGGGAACTCTGACAGCATAACGGTAAGTCACGGACCTCCTCCGTACTCAGGTGTTACCTCTCAAGCGAAAGTATCGTGTTGCCATTTTTCAGCAGAACAACACACATGTGACGTGTATCTAAGAACTGTCTGCGTGACGTATAGGTACTCTGTGGCTATCAAAATTCACATGTACTGGACTAGTCCGGATGTCAACTCTGTACCAGTGCCACTACGCTGGGTAACAAGAACAAGAATCAGTTACAACCAAACAGCGCCTTTATCCAGGTCAGAATGGGTGCAACGTCATACTGAAAAGTGGACTCACATTCTCAAGTTCTTTTTAAATATGACTCGGTATTGTAATCACTGAAATAACATCCCTTATTTCATCAATCTGTAAGTATCACTTCGTTTTCTTTTCCACTTCTCTTGTCATTCACGTTTTTGTCAGGCAGTGTGTGTCTGATAGAAACCAAACACGATGACAGGAACCATACACTTATTCAAACGTCTGTAATTTTCCAGTGGTGAACTTTCGTAAAGGTTTGCACAGTAGATTCCAATCGATTCTTTGGTCACGCAGAAACGAGAGATAAATGGTAATGTCTATGAAACTATGGCCTCAACCAGTGTTCGTTTAGTGGTTTATGCTCTGTGTACAGTAAAGCTATGCGTTCTTCCACATTGCTTAAAATGTGCAAGATTATTTTGATGTGTATGTGGAGGATATATAATATTTATTAGCAAGTGTATATTTTCGACTTGTTGAAGGCTTTCAGTTAGTTAATAAGAAGAGGAACTAGTCCTCATGCAGTATCTCACAAGCTATCGGAACAAATGTTGCGAAAAGAATGGCCTAAAATCCAAGTTAAAACACTTGAGGATTTTTATGCCCAGAACCTCAAGAATACAGAGTAAAACATATCTAGGTCCAGAAGCCTAGACTTCTCACCTAGTGGCCATCAAATCTATCGCAACGTCTCACACCATCTCCATTCACCAAATCTAACGAAGCAATCGCATCAATTCTGGTTTAACATAGCACAGCTGATCGAACCATGTTTTACACTTTTGGAGGTGATAACTTCGCTGCAGAATGTTTTGAGTCACTACCAGACGTACACCATTTAATCCGTTGACAACACTTGTTTATTTTCACAGAGCTGACTGTCTAACTTCACACGAATCAGAACACATCAGACTGTCCTTCAACCGCCCTACTCTAAGGCTTTGGGCAAGGTGTATTTATACTTCTTTTAACAATTACGTTCTTTAGCATTGCTATGTTACTTCATGTTTGATGTTACAATTGCAATACATTAATCCAGCAAAAACTAACATTACATAGTTTTAGTAGAAATTAAAACGAGTGCAATGGTAATGCATATTTCCGAAATTAACAATCTTTTACAAGCCCAATTTTGAAACATACATACAGCTAACAACTAATTTCTTATTATTCAGTCCAGAACATCCTCGAATATCTTTACGTAATTTAATTAATTATGCGATATTATGAAACAATTTTAAGGTTTTAATATTTCTACAATATCAAAATTACAACTCAAACGTTCAAAATGACTTTTTACAACATTTGAAGGTTAAATTCGGAATAATTACGTACATCACAAAATCTTTAAATCGTGTTACAAAAAATTAATGAATCGTTCTTCTAACATTATTTATGATACAAATTGACTCTCTGAATTAGGATATGTGTCCTGTTTAAACGAATATTCTCTAGTTTTCCTAATATGTAAACATTCCACTGAATTTCTCTATATCATGTTCCAGAAACATTAATTACGAATTTAATTACATATTTTTAGTTGATAATTTGTGTAAGAATATGTTGTCCTGGCTTTCAATGATACATGAATGTTAAGCTTTTCCAAAATTATTGGCTGACACAGTTAATTTGCGTTATGGTAAACAATGAATTTTACTAACTGAATTACAATTACAAAACTGAATGAAAAAGGTTACTAACATTTATAATATTAACACTGATTCCAACCTCTTCAAAACATCCCAAAATTCATATCAAAGTGATAATGACTTATCCAAACTGTACGTTACTTTACCTGATTAAGAACGTACAGTAACTGATCTGTGACACAGTTTAACATTTTACTTACGGCTATTTCACACAGTTGCAATAAGTGACCTTACGCAATAAGTGTCCTTATACACTGCCCACATCTGTTTTAGCGTGTATCGCATATTACGAAACCTGCTGTATCGTGTACTCCACATGACCCAATGCAGCCTGTTGCGTTACAAGAGGGGCCCAGAAAAATGTCGACCCTCTTTGATGGTTAATATCTTTGGAACAAAATGATATGTGGTTGGAATTTTGCGCGATAGCATAGTCCGTTGTTTTCTTTACAGATCTCGGTGCGCGTTTTTCAGCAGATAACAGCGCAGCATGAATGAAGTAAGACTGTTGTTAGAGCAACGCAAGGCCGTATTGAAGAGTTACTGGAAATGCGAATGACGCAGGTACAACGGGAATGGTGTAAAGGTGTACGGAACTCAGCCACCAACTCGTACAACAATTTATCGTAATTGGGATACAATTGAAGCCGTCATTACTGCTCGGGATGTGCATAAGGTATGGTCTGGCCGACGAAAAACTTCAGCAAGCCCAGCTTCTAACGATGCTGTGTTGCATAGTTTTACTATGTCACCTCAAAAATCTGTGAGGAAGGATGCATGTAAAATCGGGGTAAACAGATCAAGCGTACAAAGAATTGTGAGTGCTGCAAAGTGGAAACTGTACTTTCGAAGATCGGTGCACGCTGTGAACGAGAACGGCCCGGATGGAGTACTGCGAATGGTTTGAAAACATGCTGCGCGAGGATGAACGATTTGCAGGGATGGTTATCTGGTCTGACACGGCGCAGTTAAAACTGAACGGACTGTATACTGCCACAGTTGCGTGTAATGGGCTCTGAAAATCCCCACGTTCGGGTGGGCAAACATGTTAATCTACTGCATGTTAATGTGTGGTGCAGCCTGTAATCGCGGGATTGCTCATTCTTCCTTCAAGGTACCCCAACTAGTGAGGTGCATCTTCATATGCTTCAGACACCGATTTTACCTGCTATCCGAGAAGTGAATGGAAATGAAAGATTTTTCGTGCAACAAGATAGCGCCTCGCCTCACCACCACAGAGATGTCAAAGCCTACTTCGATGGAAATCTACCTGGACGATGAATAGGTCGAAGAGCTCTTGCGTACCCACCACTTTCTCGAGACCTTACAACTCTTGACTTCTACCAATGGGGGACCTTGGAAAATGAAGTTGATCAACAGAACCCAGCTACACTGAACGATCTGTGAGAAATTATCGAGCCGTCCTGTGTGGCTGTCACACCGGCAGCGCTGAAAGCCGTAGTCCGGTCAACAGCTCAGCGGCATCAGTGTTGTTTGGCTTCTAATGTTAGTCACTTTGAACACAAAAAAATTACCTCGCCCCCCCCCCCCCCCCCCCCCAAAGAAAGAATTGTAACGTTGTCATTTTTTCCATTAATACGAGGGATATCCACAAAGTACATTACGTTTTGGAATTAAAAATAAATAAAGTATTGGAAATTTTTTTATTATGTACAGATGAAAGCCACACTACTTTTCTACATAGTTGCCATATAAAGTAAGGCTCTTATCGTAGCGATGGAAGAGCATGGAAATTTTGTCGTCGTAAAATTAGGCCGCCTGCGCCTTCAACCACGTAATGACTGTCTTTTGGGACAGAAAAGGTGTGATTTTTGTGGATTTCCTGGAAAGAGCCACTACAATAAATTCTCGAAGGTATTGCCAAACTCTACACAACCTCAGAAGAGCAATACAAAACAAGCGCAGAGGAAAGTTGGGCTCAAAGATCTTGCTGATTCGCGAAAACACCCGGGCCCACACGGCAAATGTAACTCGTGAAGTTCTCGAATCTTTTAAGTGGGAGTTGTTTCCTCATCCGCCGTACAGTCCCGACCTGGCACCGAGCGACTTCCACTTATTCCCAGCAATGAAGAAATGGTTGGCTATGCAGCGTTTTGATGACGACGCACAGCCTCAAGAAGAGGTAACCACATGGTTGGCGCAGGCGGCCGAATTTTACGACGAAGGAATTTCCAGGCTCGTCCATCGCTACGATAAGTGCCTTAATTTAAATGGCAACTATGTAGAAAAGTAGTATTTAAGTGTGGCTTTCATCTGTATATAATTAAAAAAAATTCCAATACTTTATTTATTTTTAATTCCATAACGCCTACTTTGTGGATAGCCCTCGTACTTTCAAAGGGTGTCTACATTATTCTGGATCCCTCTGTATTCAGGGTGTTGCGGACATCAAAGAAGACCGGCCGTGCGTGAAGCTAGATATGTGCTCACGCAGGTTCGTCCAGCCGCTGTAGAATGACGTTAACGAAATGGCGGCCTACGCAGCAGGACCACCGCCGTACAGGCTAGTGCGTGGGCCGTGGCGAGTGACCCGTGATTTCACAGGTGGGCGAACCGCTGGCTGTACGCAGCGACTAATTAACGCGACAGGTGAGAGGAGAGCGTGCGTTAATTGCACAAAGAACAGGCGGCGTTAGCGCAGTGTCACTATTAATTAACTCTGAGACTTCTACAATAAGCCAGAGTGAGCATGCGGAACAGGTCACGCTACAGGCCTCTCAGAGTCCTCTGTAGATAACACGGTGCGTCACGTCAGCCATGCAAGGTTTCCGAATAGGTGCGCATCAGTTTTTAGCATTTCACACATCTCCATGAATATTGAGCGTACTGGACTGATGAGTTAGTTGCCGAAGAAACTACGGGAAACTGGATCTGTTTCCGAATAAAATCTGCAAATTCAACGCTCCGGAATTAACGAAAGTTGATCGTAATTTCTTATATTAATTTACACTGAAGAGCCAAAGAAACTGGTAAACCTGCTTAATATTGTGTAACGCCGCGACGATCACGCAGAAGTATCGCAACACGACTGGGAATGGACTCGACTAATGTCTGAAGTAGTACTGTAGGGAAATGACACCATGAATCTTGAAGGTCTGCCGCGTTGGATTAGCCGAGCGGTCTAAGGTGCTGCAGTCATGGACTGTGGGGCTGGTCCCGGCGTAGGTTCGAGTCCTCCCTCGGACAAGGGTGTGTGTGTTTGACCTTACGATAATTTAGGTTAAATAGTGCGTAAGCTTAGGGACTGATGACCTTACCATTTAAGTCCCGTCGTGCGGTAGCGTTCTCGCTTCCCACGCCCGGGTTCGATTCTCGGCGGGGTCAGGGATTTTCTCTGCCTCGTGATGGCTGGGTGTTTAAGTAGTAGTTTAAGTAGTTCTAAGTTATAGGGGACTGATGACCATAGATGTTAAGTCCCATAGTGCTCAGAGCCATTTGAGTTAAGTCCCATAAGATTTCACACACATTTTTGTTGAAGGTCTGTCCATAAAGCCGTAAGACTACGAGGGATGGAGCAGCAGTTTGGATGGCATCCGAGATATGCTCCATAATGTCCATGTCTGGGGAGTTTGGTGCCCAGCGGAAGTTTAAACTCAGAAGAGTGTTCCTGGAGCCACTCTGTAGCAATTCTGGACGTGTGGGATATCGCATTGTCCCGCTGGAATTGCCCGCGACCGTCGGAATGCACTTTGGACGTGAATGGTTGCAGGTGATCAGACAGGATGCTTACATACGCTTCACCTGTCAGTCGTAGATAGACGTGTCCGGGGTCCCATATCACTCCAACTGAAGACGTCCCACACCATTACAGAGCCTCCACCGGCTTGAACAGGCCCCTGGTGACATGCAGGATCCATGGATTCATGAGGTTGTCTCCATAGCCGTACACGTCCATCCACTCGATACAATTTGAAACGAGACTTGTCCGACCAGGCAACATGTTTCCAGTCATCAACAGTGGGCCCAGGCGAGGCGTAAAACTTTGTGCCGTGCAGTCATGAAGGGTACACGAGTGGGCCATCGGCTCCGAAATCCCTAATCGATGATGTTTCGTCGATTGGTTCGCACGGTGACACTTGCTGACGGCCCAGCATTGAAATCTGCAGCGATTTGTAGAAGGGTTTGCACATCTGTCTTGTTGAAAGATTATCTTCAGTTGCGGTTGGTCCTGTTTTTGCATGATTTTTTCCGGCCAAAGCTGTCAGAGATCTGGTGTTTTACCGGAGTCATGATATTCACGGTACACTCATGAAATGGCCGTACGGCAAAATCCCCACACTTCATCGCTACATCGGAGCTGCTGTGTCCCGACGCCCGTGCGCCGACTATAACACCGCGTTCAAACTCACTTAAATCTCGATGTCGTGTCATTTTAGCAGCAGTAGCCGGTCTAACAATTGGGTCAAAAATGGTTCAAATGGCTCTGAGCACTATGGGACTCAACATCTGAGGTCATCAGTCCCTAGACTTAGAACTACTTAAACCTAAGGACATCACTCACATCCATGTCAGAGGCAGGATTCGAACCTGCGACCGTAGCCGTCACGCGGTTCCAGACTGTAGCGCCTAGAACCGCTTAGCCACCGCGGCCGGCCAATTGGGTCAGACACTTGTTGTCTTATATAGGCGTTGCCGACCGCAGCGCCGTGTTATGCCAGTTTATATCTCTCTGTATTTGAATACTGAGGCTTACTATTTCCATTTCTTCGACAGGAAGATGATGTGCTTTTTCAGCTGGAGAATGTATGTGGCTGCACGCTCTTCGTGGTGTACAAGAACTGTTCTGACCAGCAGGATCATTAAATCTCTCGCCAATTGAACACGTGCGGGACGTGATGAAGCGGGAACTTCCTCGTTCTCCAGGGTCTGGTGCAACCACGGCCAAATTGCAATGAGTGGCAAAAGGTGCTTGAGACAGTCCGTCGCAGGATGTCATTCGGCGCCTTTACGATAGTTGCACGCGAGAACACACGACTGCATATCAGCCAGAGGGCGATACACAGTGTATCGATTCCAATGTTTGGGCGCCCTTTAGAGTGACATGTGTGTATTATTCGGTATGGATTCGTTGTCATAGTGTAATATTTCTGGCTTTAGAGTCATCATAGCTGCAAGAAGCTCTTCTTAGAGCAGTCGAGAAGGCAGCAGTGGTAAGACGACGTTTTTTGGTGTGATGTACCTGCGACAGATGGTTTATTCGATACGGGTATCGTGAGAAAGAGCGACTAAATTGTATTCCGTCTCCACCATAGGCAGCTGTGTTCGGAAGTAGCGCGCCAAAATGATAATCTTCTGCTATCAATATAAACTTCTGTTATTAATATTAGAAAACAGTGAATTTACCTGCCTTTCATATAGAAGCATCTCTCAGTAGCATTCCACTATTCCAAAAATGTTGATTACCAGCAGAATAGTAAAGAATTGCTAAACGAGAAGGCATACGAAGCACTTCGGAGATCTTCGGATCGCAGCTAACTTGGATGACGGGCGAAATTCAAATGTCTCTGGGCACTATGGGACTTAAATGTTGAGGTCATCAGTCCCCTAGAACTTAGAACTACTTAAACCTAACTAACGTAAGGGCATCACGCACATCCATGCTCGAGGCAGGATTCGAACCTGCGACCGGAGCGGTCGAGCGGCTCCAGACTGTAGCGCCTAGAACCGCTCGGCCACTCCGGCCGGCTCGGGCGAAGTGGTTCGGCTGTAAGATCTGAGCTGATTCGGTATCCTCGGAGTACAATGTTTTCTGCTGTTAGTCATCTCTGGTTTGCAAGTGTGAGAGCTATTTAGACAGCCTCGGAGGACAGACATGTTGTCTGCCATAGTCGGTATCAGTTAAGAACTTAATTTGCAATCTCTGATTATTTGGACACGTAATTGAAAATTAGCGTGATAATACTTACGCAAACCCGCACGGCCGGCCGGGATGGCAGATTGGTTCTAGGCGCTACAGTCTGGAACCGCGTGACCACTACGGTCGCAGGTTCGAATCCTGCCTCGGGCATGGATGTGTGTGATGACCTTAGGTTAGTTAGGTTTAAGTAGTTCTAAGTTCTAGGGGGCTAATGACCTCAGATATTAAGTCCCATAGTGTTCAGAGCCATTTGAGCCAAACCCGCATATCATTATTTTGTTTACTTCTTGTGAAAGTGTGAAGAAGAAAAATATATGTGATTCATTAAGTGGACTATAACTGTGCAAAAGCGAGTGACAGCCCGTATAACAAACTAATTCGAAATTTAATTATTTATAAAATACTAGTTCCTAGATAACAGTTTATTTCAGCCTCAAGCTAAAGGACACACGACCCCTTTCTGTTTTCTGCGCGAGGGATAACAACTATAGAAGACTGCAGGTTGCTGAACATTATTTGGAACTGAGGGTGCGGGACACTGATATATTTTACGAGGGCGCTCTGAAAAGTTTTGGCTCTAAATTTTTTATTCTGTTGTCAACATCGGTAGAGATATTGGGTGCCATTCACATTACGCTGTCGAATATCACGCTTCGCTGACGCAAGTTGCAACACTCTGCCGCGAGAGGGCTCGGGATTGGAGTGTGTAACATGGCGGTCGGCAACGTAATTGTATTGGTGCTTGAGAAACAGTTTGCTGTAATCAAATTTCTAGCGGTAGAAAACTTCGTACCCTCCTTTTCAGCATTACAACACTGGGCCACATACGAGAGGTGCCACATCTGCAACAATCCGACGTCTTGGGTTCACTGTCATCGATCATCCTCCACAGAGACCAGACTTGGCCGCACCAGGATTTGTCTGTTTCCAATACTTGAACAACACCTTCGAGGACTTCACTTTGATAGTGATCAAGCGGTGCAAGCCGAGGTAAGACTGTGGCGCCGTCAACAAAATCAGATGTTCTACAGCGACGGTATCAGTGATCTGGCCTGTCGCTGGGAGTAGTGTATTAGTCGTGAGGGTGACTGCTGAAAAGTAAGAAGAATTAAGATGTAAAATGTTAATGCACGTTATTTCATTTAAAAAGCCTTTAGAGTTTTCTCGTAAAATTTTAGGAAGCATCTCTTTTGAGCACACCCTAGTGTTTAAAACCTCGAACTCGGAAAGAAAATTTCACATGATAGTTTGAGAGTCATGTTCAATCACCTACACTGATTTACATAATTAATTTACTTGTAGCCAAGAGACTCCTAACGAGGCGAATTGCTCTTGGGAAAGCGGCACGCGACGAGACGACGAACCATTTTTACCGTTTGTTTTCAAAGGAAATATACCCGTGGACATGAAAAAAACAACTATACAGAGCTCTGTCATCCTTGACTGCCTTTTCTTATACGCTAATTTTAAAAGAACAGTCGACGTTGTTAATTACTTTCTCCCCTCGACACTCCGTTCTTCTCAGCTGGCAAATATCAAGTTATTCTATCAGTAAAATACAGTAAATTAAAGGTCTTTTATTAGTACAACAGCTCAAATGACGAATGGCAGAAGCAAAATGAACACAAACAACGTATCGCTGTACTGAGGACCAATAAGGTTTCGAGCTTACGCATCAAGCTAGCAAAGAACAGCGAAAGGAAATGATGTTGCCTATAATGATCGCATCTGTAATCGAGTGTTCGGGAGGCGACGTGAAACGCGCTCTTATCTCCATACGACAGGAGGGCGCTGCATGCAGGCGGTCTGTTTGTGGTGGTTCCTACGCACAACATGAGGGAGGGAGGGAGCACCTGATTGCTTGTCCAGGCGGCCGCTTCTGGACAAACACGCCCACGCACCTCCGACACGAGTTAATGCTCTGCCTCCCACGCCGGCTAACACCTGGAATCCGTCACTGTTTCAATTACTGAGGTACGCAAATAGAAACTTGTAACAGTTCCCGAGACAGGAAAATTATATCTTACATATCTGTATTTTATTCTTCCTTTGGCATAAATCGATCGTTATTCTGTGCAACTCTTGTCAGAGCTATACAGATGAGGCACGAAGAATGAAATCTGTTTCACATAGGCAGAAATGGTAAGTGGATGAGCAAATTGCATATACGTTCATTATTCACAGGAAAGATCTAGAATATGAAATCTTATGGGACTTAACTGCTAAGGTCATCACTGCCTAAGCTTACACACTACTTAACCTAAATTATCCTAAGGACAGACACACACACACCCATGCCCGAGGGAGGATTCGAACCTCCGCTTTTTCAATAGTGTATGACAAAATAATGTTGTTGTTGTTGTTTTTATTGCTGCTGCTGATGGTTCAGTGAGAAGACCACGTGCTTTGACTGAAATAAACATTATTGACGTGCTAGTTGTCTTTGGACAGAGGGTGTATGACACGGTTGACGGCAGTCCTGAGTTAACAAGTGTTAAGTTGGCAGCCAATCCCTTCTAGTGATTTGTTGTAGTATCTATGTTGTTGTTTGCTGGTTTGACGCAGCTCTTGTAACACCTATGTTCTGTTTACAGTGATAAAAGCTATAGAAAGAATAATTTAAAATAAAGAATATAATTTTTACAGGGGAAAATAGTGTAGAATCAGAGTTCGGTAATTGCAGATAAAATTGTAGTAAATCAGCAAGTAGTTTAACGTCTAAGTACAGCAAAGCCATGGAAGCTCCGTCATGGAGAAGGCAGTGACGTTAAACTCATGTGACGAAAAACATATAAAAAGGCCTGATTGTCATTATTGCTGCCTTTTTTTTCTTGATCGTTTCGTTAATGGGCGGGGACCCCGTGTCAGTCAGCGAGACAATAATGAGATTGGACTTTATCGTGTTAAGATTCACGATAAACTGTTAGAATGTTACGGAGATTAAAAGTGATGTGGTGTACGATCTCTGACTGTTGGTAGCAACGGAGTATTAAGGGGATTTTAGGACTTTTGTGCTAGACTGTAACTTATAGACGACAGAAACTCAAATTATCTGCTGATACGAGTGAATTCAGAGGTACCGGTATTCAGATATTAACGTGTGGACTTCTCAAAGTGTCTTGTGCCGTTAATTGCGAATCTGGACGTAGAGAGCGTGCATACCGGCATTTGCGGACTATTTAGATTCCTCCAGGCTAGGAACCTTTTAAATAGACCATCATCCCATCTTAATCCTTGAATATAGAGTGAAAGTGAAATACAAGAGTGTTGTACTTATTTCATTTACCTAGTACTAATCAGTGAAGGTTTTACGGAACCAAAGCTATTCAGCAGTAAGTCAGCGCCATCTAGCGGAAAGCGTAGGCATTAACTAACACACTAAGTGAACGTTTACGTGTTTTACGGAGTGCTTAATATGAACTTTTGTGTCTCTTTGACATCCCCACTCCCTCCGAAAGGTGGCGCAGGCTGTCTTAATCATAAAAGGCGAGAGTTTTAGCCGGCAAAATTACCAAATAAAAGTGATATTTACAAGACTCGAAGTAATAGCCAAACACAAGGCCCGCACCTCATCTGAGAGTCGTCGCTGTCACGTCGGGAAGTAAAGCCGGAAAACCTACCGACGATACGTTTCTACGAGCAGACGTCGACGTGGAGTACCAAAAAAGGGAACCACAAGAGAGTTGGGGATGCTTCACTCTCCACTACACACTATCCTGTGCAAGTCTCTTTATCTCTTAATATAATTACTACAGCCTACGTTCATTTCAAATTGATTATTCTATTCACGCCTAAGTTGAAAATGAAATGTGCGTGCATGTCTAAGGGACCAAACTGCTGAGGTCGTCTCTCCCTAGACTTACACACTGCTTAAACTAACTTATGGTGAGAACAACACACATATGCATCCACGAGGGAGGACACGAACCTCCAACGGGAGCACGCCTAAGTCTTTCTCTAGAATTTCTATCCGCCTTAGTTCCGTTTTCATTATTATTTTTGATGCCTCATGATGTATAGTACCAATTTATCCCTTCTGTAACTCAACTTGTGCCATACATTTATTTTAAAGCTAATTCGATTCAGTACCACCGTATTAGTTGTCTGATCTGCCCATCTGATTTTCAGCATTCTTCCGTACCACCGCACAGAACAAGGTGGACACGCCTTCGGGGGTACGACGGCTCAAACCCACGTCCGGCTATTCAGATTTAGGTTATCCGTGATTTCCCTAAATTGCTCCAGATAAATACTACGATGATTCTTTTGAAAGGCGAAGACCAATTTCCTTCCCTCATTCTTAAAACTTTAAAAAATGGTTCAAATGGCTCAGAGCACTGTGGGACTTAACTTCTGAGGTCATCAGTCCCCTAGAACCTAGAACTACTTAAACCTAACTAACCTAAGGACATCACACACACCCATGCCCGAGGCGGCAATCGAACCTGCGACCCTAGCGATAGTGCGGTTCCAGACTGTAGCGCCTAGAACCGCTCGGCCACTTCGACCGGTTCTGCCAGACACTCCATTTACTTAATTACGTGTGCTCGATACGTACACCCCAGACGAGCTTCTTTTCCACTATCACCTTCACGACAAGAATACGGTAGGTGCATATTCGTGTTGTCTTCTGCTGCCCTACTCGTTAACCAAGAACACTGATCAGAGAGTAAGCAATCTCTCTTTCGTCACGTACCGCATACGTGAAAGAAGGAACTGCTAGGGAGGCGAACGCGAAGTACTACACTCTGCAGGACGAAACATTGTAAGGAACTATAGGATAGTAATGGCCGTATTCGTAAAAACAGGATCTGAACCTGAACATGGGTGTTGCATTAGCTTCCTTCCAAAGAAGTACAGAAGCCCGGCTGAATGTGCCAGTTGACTCTGACTCCACGTTACGGAAACAATGCTGTGTTTCTAGAACAAGCCCTTTCCGAAAGAAAGCGGAATGACAAAGGCCATGGAGAGTCGTAGCCAGCGCTGCCCTTTGTACTTACGGCGTTATTCAGCGGAAGGAGAAAATGAATGTGAATAAGTTTGCCGCCGTGAACGGTGCACGAGCCGAGGGCTGGCAAGTAAATAAACTTATGCCCTGCAGCGACCGGAGAGCCTTGCGTACCAACTTGGTGGCGTACACTTGGATCTCCGACAAAGAGCTGGATGAATGAATGGAGGTAGAACTTGAGCGATGAGCGGCGGCGCAGAACTCGGGGCAAGTTTGCGGCCAAATATGCGAGCAGCCCCGAGGGGTCCTTCCTCTAATGCAGAAGCTCGTTGACAAAGATCAGGGACGCTGAGAAACGGGAAGCTCCTTCTTTTTTGCACAACAAAAATTTGTTCCCCTTTCTTTATTGATTGCTCTATAGCGCTTCGGCTATACGCTGAGTTGGTGCTAGAACTGTAGCTTCTATTGTAAGACTTCCCGTCATTATCTTCAGCGCTGGCCATTAAGCGCCACGCTTACTTCGTCTTCACGTGTCAGCCTTATTCACGGAATCTCTTCTTGGATCTGCCAGTGTCATGGTACACAATGTGTTGAGACGATGGCAGCGTGTGTAGTGTCAACAGTAAAATTCGGAAGCGGTGGTGTTACGGTGTGGTCGTGTTTTTCATGGAGGGGCTTGCACCCCTTGTTGTTTTGCTGGCACTATCACAGCACAGGCCTACATTGATGTTCTAAGCACCTTCTTGCTTCCCACTATTGAAGATCAATTCGGTGATGGCGATTGTATCTTTCAACACGATCGAGCAAAAGTACATAATGCACGACCTGTGGCAGAGTGGTTACACGACAATAACATCCCTGCAAGCAGCCCTGACCTGAACCCTATAGTAGACCTCTGGGATGTTTTGGAAAGCCGACTTCGTGCCAGGCCTAACCGACCGGCATCGATACCTCTCCTCAGCGCAGCATTCCGTGAGGAATGGGCTGCCATTCCCCAAGAAACCTTCCAGCAGCATCTGACTGAACGTATGCCTGCGAGAGTGGAAGCTGTCGTCAAGGCTAAGGGTGGGCCAACACTATACTGAATTCCAGCATTACTACGGAGGGCGCCACGAACTTGTAAGTCACTTACAGCCAGGTGTCCGGATACTTTTGATCATATAGTGTACCTCGGGAGAGTTCGTACTGTCAACCTACATAGCTGCTGCTCTACGAGTGCTTCTAGCACAGCTTGTCGATTGTGGTGTGTTACTCTGTGGAGTCTTAATTACTGTCATCACAATTTCAACATTCCAGGAGTTTCAAATCATCGTATACAACGCTGGAGTGTGAAAATTCGTTGTGGGAACTGTTGGGATGAATCTCAATGTTGACTGCGCTTCAGACCGTGTGTCCAACATCACGATTTTCTCTTGTTTCTGATGTTGAGTAAGAATGGGCTACCCTTCCCCAATAAGCATTCAGATATCTCATTGAAAGTGTCACCAGCAGAATTCAAGACAACATAGAGCCGAAGACTGCACATATATTAATATCCACTAACAGCTGTTCAGATACTTTTGATCAGATAGTGTAGAAGATTCTTTGTTAGTTGTTATGCATGATATATATTCCCAATTTGGTACTCACAGACTTTCATCAATTTTTCGGCAGATAACTTCATGGGGAATCTTGATTACGAAGGCGTTGACAAGTTCTTACTCAGTCTCTGTTGAACCATTGTGGACAGGTGACAGCGGCTGGTCAGATATTTGACAGTGAAATGAGCCAAACAGCCATGTAAATGAGAAGTTATTTTACTTTCGCTACCTGTTTCGGCAGTACATTATGACATCTTCCAGCACCATAACACCTATAAAAAAATAATTGATATTGGCATACTGGAGCCACATGTTTCTGGATGTCGTGGTTTCTCAAGTGCTTCTTTCGAAGACTTGACTGCACCTCAAGCCTTCGAAAGTGGCACTTGAGAATTCACGACATCCAGAAACATATAGCCAAGTATGCCAGTATCGACGGTTTTTGAGAGGTGCATATGGGGTCTGAAGATGGCATAATGAATTGCCGAAACTGGAAGCGAAAATAAAACAAAATAACTTGTCAATTGCACGGCTCTTTGGCGAGTATCATTGTTAAAAATTGTTAATCAACAGACGCATATATGAGATACTGCTTGAGCGTTGGGAGAGATTGAAAGATATTAGGGAGAGAATGTTTCACTGATTCATTTCGTTGTGAGACTTATGTCAAAGAAATGGGAAAATGTATATCACAGCTACGAAACGATACGAACGGTTTCATCGACCCATTAAATCGAAACCCATGAGATTTTCAAAGCGCGTTCTTGCAATTCGGTTCACTTATTACAATAGATTGATTTATGCTCGTAAATTGTGAGTACTGGCGTGTGAATGCTATCAGAACTCAGTTAATCCTTTCTATAGAGCTCCACCGGCCACACACGATATAGATTTTGTACCGGTTCCAAGGATTCTCCTGTTCCACGTGACGGCCTAAAGCCCGCGCCATTACGGGCCAGGGAAGGAAAAGCTGCACGCCATGTCGCACACCTACAAAGGGGGCGGTATTTTCGGGGTAACAGCGGGGCAAAGGATTACCGGCAGAGGCAGTTCAGCGACCATTCACTTATTCAGTCGACCGTTCCAGCCAATCGCCAAATCCGGCGGCTCGCTGCGGGAGACCTAAACGCTACATTAACCGCAATTCTGTCCTGCTTTTAACCATCACACACACACACACACACACACACACACACACACACACACACACACACATACATATATACAAACATACATACACACACACACATACATACATACACACACGTCCTGAGCAAAAAAAACGCTTGCAATCAATGTGAAATGCACCTCTCTAGTGGCTTTCGTTTCTGGACTTGGATGAATAAAACTCGATTTAGAAAGCTTTGCAGGAAGCAGTCTTTTTTGTCCTTTGCAATCAGACGCTAATTTCCTTCTTTTAAGTGTCAATAATGTGAGTGCGTGTTTGTGTGTGTGTGTGTGTGTGTGTGTGTGTGTGTGTGTGTGTGTGTGTGTGTGTGTACATGCATAGAAGGTATGGAAAGAACAGCAAAGCTACAGATGTGGGAAGAGAAATGGCGATGAAACCGTTGGAAAGAGGTGCACAGATGGAAGAAGTTTGCTGGCACCGTTTTCAGCTGCCATGCACACGGCGGGTCCGAATGATAAGAGGAGCTGAAAAATACAGCGGGGACGACGCGACGGCAAGCAGAAGCAAGGCAGGCCCAGAGCACAGCGAAAAAGCTCGTTGTTTGCGTGCAGCCGCGGTGCCTGTATTCTGCTGACCGGCGGCGGACACTTTGTGGAACCCCCGGGCAGTGAAGGGCGTGTTTAACCAACACTGCTGCGGCAGGGAGTAAATGAAATAGACACCCCCTCCTCTTTGATTGTTGGTGCGCTCCGCTACGTCATACGAAAAGAAAAAAAAAAATGCTGCGACAGAAGAAAATCTAGCCAATACCGAACTCGAATGGCTGATGAATTATTTCCGTCCTCCGATACACGCATCGTGATTGGAGAGAAATTTCTGTTACGGGATAGCTGAAAACATTTCTCACGAGCGTTGATATATTTCCGCATCTGTATATTCAGCAAACACGCGGTATCGGTACGTTTAATATGTTACCAATAACGTCTGAAATTGCCAAGTTTTCAAGACCACATCAATGCGTTCACGGAGCTCACAACAACACGATTACGCTATACGTATTACGCCTGGAAGAGAAACATTCGATTGCGTATTTCATCGGTTAATTCACGTTACTAATTGTCTCTTAACTTACAGTGTCATTGGAAGATAACGAAATGTTTCAAATACATCAACAGCCCTGAAGAAGATATAGCCCATGTGCAAAATTATCATTTAGAAAACTATGCAGCAAAAAGTTACGCTTTGTAGGAAGTACTGCTCAAGTATCACAGAAATACAGTGGCTAATAAAAAAATACTTAATAACTTCAACTGAATTCTCAGTCGAAGTTGTCAAGAAATAATAACGCCCTCATAATAAACTGAATTAGAGATTACGAAATGGAGTCTCCTGCATCTCTGGAGGAGACTGGTAACCTATATATTTAAAAATAAACTGAAGAATTTACAGCTCTGAACACATTGGCCGCGCGGGATTAGCCGAGCGTTCTAAGGCGCTACAGTCATGGACTGTGCGGCTGGTCCCGGCGGAGGTTCGAGCCCTCCCTCGGGCATGTGTGTGTGTGTGTGTGTGTGTGTGTGTGTGTGTGTGTGTGTGTGTTTGTCCTTAGGATAATTTAGGTTACGTAGTGTGTAAGCTTATGGACTGATGACCTTAGCAGTAAGTCCCATAGGATTTCACACACATTTGAACATTTTTGAACACATTGTGTTTTATTGAAACAGGTTACAGGTTTCGGCTTCCAAGGCATCAAGGGGTCATAAAAATAACAGTATTACATTGGAAGCGTGCTAACGAGATTCATCTACTTCCCGTCATCAATGTCTGAATAATCCTTTCTGAGAGCAATAACCCACTCAGAACCTCTCCATTATGAGAAGTAGGCTATTACTTGGATAACGTGAACGAACCAGATGTTAGGGTATCACATTAACCCTTTGTTAAACCACAAATGTTTGTTATATTTAATGTTTTTAAGATTGGTGCACTGTATGTGGTTTCGCAGGGACTGTTCACGTCTTTTGGTACTCTGAAAAACAGTTCTTATAGCTACTCACGCACTGTCGAACTCCACATGTCTGGCTCATTCATTTGGCACGATGCGAGTGTCGCACTGTGCTCCACAACCCACACCTTCCCCGTTTGCTCATTGCAGGCATATATGAAGCTTCATTTACCCGATTAGCTCGTTGAGCGTCTGATTTGTAACAGTTATTGCTCAGTTCTTCATTGCTCTTGTTGTTGGAGAACACTTTGATGCCCCCACAAGCCGTGCAATGATAGCAACTCTAAACCAAATTTCATTTTATTTCCTATGTCAATGTCGGTGATCATTAAAGTGTCACTCACAGGAAACACATCAAGAAATTGGCACAACTCCATTTTCAATGTCATTTGGCAGTGGTTAAAAACTGAAACCACGTATGACTGTCTTGTTTACTACAAAAGTTGTCGTATGTATGTATTAAACTGGGGACCGAGCAACAACGGAGAGGCTTCGTCCCGCCGTAGCTCTCAGTGGTTCAAAACCCCACAACGGGCCACAGCAGTCCACTCACCCTACCGCTGCCCCACACCGAACTCAGGGTTATTGGTCGGTTCAGCCCCCCCGTGGACCCGGGCGGGCAAAGCTACCGTAGTTAAAACCTTCTAAGTTATTAGGCCACGTGACATTTCTACTAAAATGATCGGCGTTTCGACCCCTCTGCTGGGATTTTCCTCAGGATCTTCTGGTGTCCACTACTGCTAGAACACAGTGTTTTAGCAGTAGTGGACACCAGAAGGTCCTGAGGAAGATGCCAGCAGAGGGGTCGAAACGCCCATCATTTTAGTATGAATATGAAGCGGCCTAATAACACAGAAGATTTTAACGACAATGACAACGGCCACGAAAGCCTGCAGAATTAAATAAATCTATCGTAGTTGCGGCACACACAACAATTTATAGACAGCAGAGCACACAAGAATCCTAAGCTATACCGGTTACCTCAAAACCATGGAAGACACGAAAAATTTGCTATCCGACAGCTTGTACGGAATGTAGACGCTAGTGTTATCTACCAATAAACGTCTATGTCTACGAAAGGACTTCAAAAAGTAAGCGACACATGTCGTCCCACACTAAGATGATTAGGCGATAAGAGTGGTGCACTGTCAGAAGAGAGTATATGTGTTGGATTTCCCGCAGATACAGTTCTGGTGCGATACAGACAGCAGGTGCACCATAGTGAGGGAGTGAAATGGCTTGGCAACTGGCAACGTACTCAAAAGTTGAAGTACGCAGGACTGTTCGATTCATGGAACAAAACGTCTAAATTTGTCACAGATTCTCTGTGAATTTATGATGGTATATGGACCAAACGCAGAATCTGGTCCACCCATAGTGAAATTGTGCCAACAATTCGACCAAGGCCCCACAGATGAGGGTGATGATGTTCGTTAACGAAGGCCACTGACATTGACTACAGACAACAGTGTCCAGGCAATCCAGGAACCGATTCGCAGCAGTCAGAGTGTTTCTGGCGATGAGGACTTTAGCACAGCGGTTCTAGCTCTGAGCACTATGGGACTCAACTGCTGTGGTCATCAGTCCCCTAGAACTTAGAACTACTTTAACCTAACTAACCTAAGGACATCACACACATCCATGCCCGAGGCAGGATTCGAACCTGCGACCGTAGCAGTCGCACGGTTCCGGACTGCGCGCCTAGAACCGCGAGACCACCGCGGCCGGCCACAGCGGTTCTCGACTGGCGCCTTGCCTAAGGATTTCTATCGCCAAGGAATAGAAAGATTGGTAGAATGCCGCAGACATTGTTTACAGAAATTTGACGAGGATGAAAAAAAAATGGTATCATATATTTGTGTCAATCTAAAGTGTAGGTGGGTGCCAACAGAATGTTTTCGCAATTGGAGGAGAAAACTGGTGATTGAAATTTCATGACAAGATCTCGTCGCAACGAAAAACGCCTTTGTTTTAATAATTGCCACTCCAATTCACGTGTCATGTCTGTGGCACTATCTTCCGTGTTTCGCGATAATACAAAACGAGCTGCCCTTCTTTGTTCTTTTTCGATGTCATCCGTCAGTCCCACCTGATGCGGATCCCACACCGCACAGCAGTACTCCAGAATAGGGCGGACAAGCGTGGTCTCTCTAGCAGACCTGTTGCAGCTTCTAAGTGTTCTGCCAATGAATAGCAGTCTTTGTTCTGCTCTACCCACAACATTATCTATGTGATCGTTCCAGCTTAGGTTATTTGTTATTGTAATCCCTAAGTATTTAGTTGAATTTACAGTCTTCAGATTTGTGTGACTTAATCGCGTAATCGAATTTTAGCTGATTTATTTTAGTACTCATCTGAATAACTAGACACTTCTCTATATTCAGGGTCAATTTCCACTTTCGCACCATACATGCATGTTATCTAAATCATTTTGCAATTCGTTTTGGTCATCTGATGACTTTACAAGACGGTAAATGACAGCATCATCTGCAAACAATTTAAGAGCGCTACTCAGATTGTCTCCTATGTCGTTAATATAGATCAGGAACAATAGAGGGCCTATAACATTTCCTTGGGGAATGGCGGATGTTACTTCTGTTTTACTCGATGACTTTCCGTCTATTACTACGATCTGAAGGCTGTACTGAGGAATAATATTTAAGAAAACAATTCGAAACCTGTCGCCATTTTCAAGTTAATTAGCACTGGAGTTAGCCAATCAGATCGTTGCACACGAAAATTAGAGCGTCCCGCCCTATACTATTAGTGTCAGTTCTTCTTGTAGCGTAGATGATGGACGAGTCTACCCAGTCTTTGTCTCGGGTTCGGTCGTTACTGTCATCTCACGACCAGTTTTTTATTGCTCTCTTTTAAGAAACCAAACGAAGACTACGTGTGGCCACCCCGTCTCTGTCGGGCTGCTTGAATTTGCGCACGCAACGGGCTCATTGGCTATCTTCAATGCTAATTGACTCGGAAACGGCGCAACGTGTAGAATTTTTTCAACAACTATTTCTCAGCACAACGTACTCTGCAACACCTTTGCAAGCTTTACAGACAGTTTCTCACCACTCTGTAAAGATCAAGAGAGTCAATAACGCTTCATTGTGGACTTCCACATATAAATTCATTTTTACTAACCGACTTCTCGTCAGTTGTTACGAACTGTGACCTTTCTGGCGGGAAGTCTCAAATACAGTTGCGCAATGGGATGATACTCTAAAGCGGGGCTTCCCAACGTGTGGACCCCTTAGGGGTCCCCCGCTCTTTCTAGGCGGTCCGCGGTCACCCTTCACCAAATCGTGTAAAATAATGAGTAAAATTATTGAATAATAATGTGAAAATCAAATCCATTACTATTTCTTTCGTATGAAAAAAAATGTGTACTTCTACTTCAGGCTGTCTCGTGATGACTGGGTGTTGTGTGATGTCCTTAGGTTAGTTAGGTTTAAGTAGTTCTAAGTTCTAGGGGACTGATGACCATAGATGTTAAGTCCCATAGTGCTCAGAGCCATATGGGCCATGAGGAGCGGTCTCAAAATATACAGATACTGAGCAGGCCGCTGTGGCCCAGCGGTTCTAGGCGCTTCAGTCCGGAACCGCGCTGCTGTTACGGTCACAAGTTCGAATCCTGCCTCGGGCATAGATGTGTGTGATGTCCTTAGGTTAGTTAGGTTTAAGTAGTTCTAAGTCTATGGGACTGATAACCTCAGATGTTAAGTCTGATACTGCTTATAGTCATTTGAACCATTTATACAGATGCTGAAGAAACTTGAGATACCATGTCGATAGAACATATTACTTCGTGTGAAAAATATGGCAGTTGTGTTTCACAATAATGATGAACGCCCTGGTTCCGCTATCACACAATTGGTAACCTGGCTACTCAAGCTAAAACATGTAGTTTCGAATAGTCAACACAAGTAGACGGAGGATTAAAATCCTGCAGAAAATGTAAATGAGAAATTTCAAAAGTATTGACGAGGACAAGACGAGTCTCAAAGGTAGACAGCGTGCCCAGCAAAGGGTACAGCGGACGAAGAGACATTATGGCAAAAGGAACAAACGAGCGGGTGGCAGGTGCCCGCTGTTTGCCGCAATAACCGTGAAATATAACGGCCGCCGGCGTAATTAAGACGCGCCGACCGTGGGGGCAGTTTTATCTGCGGAGCACGGCGCGCCTTTCACGTAACGAGAACGAAGTGGTCCCCGTGGCAGTGCTGGCCGTAGACTTCTGGCCAGAAACTGGCCACGCTGGGTAGCCCCCTCTCTCGGGGCACCTGATGGACTGCACGACGCCCGAACTCCACGCAGGCGGAGCCGCGTCCTCCGGGACAGCGATTGCATGGAACTGTGACGCTAGTTAAATTTACAACAAAGAAGTTTTATTGTTCAGATGACTCCAGTGTTAAAGGAATGCCGGAGAAAGGCGGACACGGAGATATGTGGATAGTGGGGACTGCCGCAGATTTGCTACACCGCCCCTGCTAGGCAATTTTGGCACCGAACCCTCGGAACGAGGGAAGCAATTCCTCGAACAGGCGGTGTCTGCAAAACTCTGCTTTCAAGCTGTCGTATCCACATCGTACCCGAAACCTCTGGTACACAAGCGATCATCGTTCAGTGTTTGGACACTACTGGCCATTAAAATTGCTACACCAAGAAGAAATGTAGATGATAAACGGGTATTCATTGGACAAATATATTATACTGGACCTGACATGTGATTACATTTTTACGCAATTTGGGTGCATAGATCCTGAGAAATCAGTACCCAGAACAACCACATCTGGCCGTAACAACGGCCTCGATACGCTTGGGCATTGAGTCAAACAGAGCTTGGATGGCGTATACAGGTACAGCTGCCGATGCAGCTTCAACACGATACCACAGTTCATTAAGAGTAGTGACTGGCGTATTGTGATGACCCAGTTGCTTGGCCACCATTGACCAGCCCTTTTCAATTGGTGAGAGATCTGGAGAATGTGCTGGCCAGGGCAGCAGTCGATCATTTTGTGTATCCAGAAAGGCCTATGTAAACAGCAACATGCGGTCTTGCATTATCATGCTGAAATGTCGGGTTTCGTAGGGATCGAATGAAGGGTAGAGCCACGGGTGGTAACACATCTGAAATGTAACGTCCACTGATCAAAGTGCCGTCAATGTGAACAACAGGTGACTGAGACGTGTAACCAATGTCACCCCATACTATCACTCTGGGTGATACGCCAGTACGGCGATGACGAATACACGCTTCCAATGTGCGTTCACCGCGATGTCGCCAAACACGGATGCGACCATCATGATGCTGTAAAAACAACCTGGATTCATCCGAAGAAATGACGTTTTGCCATTCGTGCACTCAGGTTCGTCGTTGAGTACACCATTGCAGGCGATCCTGTCTGTGATGAAGCGTCAAGAGTAACCGCAGCCATTGTCTCCGAGCTGATAGTCCATGCTGTTGCAAACGTCGTCGAACTGTTCTTGCAGATGGTTGTTGTCTTGCAAACGTTCCCATCTGTTTACTCAGGGATCGAGACGTGGCTGCACGATCCGTTATAGCCATGCATATAAGATGCTTGTCATCTCGACTGCTAGTGATACGAAGCCATTGCGATTGAGCATGGTATTCCGTATTATCCTCCTGAACCCACCGATTCAATATTCTGCTAACAGTCATTGGATCTCTACCAAGGCGAACAGCAATGTCGCGATACGATAAACTGCAATCGCGATAGGCTACAATCTAATTTTTATCAAAGTCGGAAACGTGATGGTGGGCATTTCTCCTCCTTACACGAGGCATCGCAACAACGTTTCATCAGGCAACGCCGGTCAACTGATGTTTGCGTATGAGAAATCGGTTGGAATCTTTCCTCATGTCAGCATGTTGTAGGTGTCACCACCGGAGCCAACCTTGTGTGAGTGCTCTGAAAAGCTAATCGTTTGCATATCACAGCATCGTCTTCCTGTCGGTTAAATTTCGCGTCTCTAAGACGTCTTCTTCGTGGTGTAGCAATTTTAATGGCCAGTAGTGTAAACAATATTGCGAGGGCTATTGGAAAAGTAAGGACTGTTCGGGTGCGAAATGGAAACCACAGTGACAATCCGATGAAACTTTGAACTGATCTGATGGCCTTGTCTCTAGTATGCTCGTCGATCGCGAGATGTCGCTTTTTTCAGTTCTGAGCGCACAGAGATCACGTAAAGATGTCCAGATAAATAGTGTCTACCGCCAAGTATGATGGCCTGGTGAGAGACTTCACCTGATGTCATGCATCCCACATAACATAACTGTCATGCGTTTTCTTCTTCAGGAGAATTCGCAGCCGCACTCTGCAGTGGCAACGAAGATGCTCCTGCAACGTTTTCGCTGAGAAGTGTTTGATCACCCATTCCCCTGAAGTTTCATCTCGTCTCACGTGTACATCTGGCTGTGATACAACATTCTGACACAGACAGCGAGCTGTAGACCAGCGTAGTTAATTGGCGGGAAGCAGAGGCTGTCTTTTATGAAGTCGGTATTGGAAAGTCGGTATGACGCTACGACAGATGTCTAATTTGGAGTGTCGAGAACGTGGAGAAGTAGCTGTAAGTTGTAGCAAGATGGTGCAAATAAAACATTTTTGAATTTCACAGTAGCTTCCATTTCGCGACCCATCGGACTTTCTTTCTGTATAGCTGTTGTATATTGTTAGACCTTCAATACATTAATGCCACCATCACGTCATGGATAATTACTTCACTATTTCATTCGTCAAAGCGAATACAGGAAGTAGACGAAAGATTGTTATTTTATTATCTACAGTTGTAAAAAAGATGTAACAAAGAATGGATGCATGAATGGCTGACAGAAAAGAACTACGTACTCCATCCTATTTTGCTGACAAAAAACCGATGCCTCTTGCGGCTTATGAAAAATGGTTAATGATGTCACGGCACAGAATAGGGAGCACTGAAATTGCCATCTAAATCTGTAAAATATTATACCTGTCGTGCAATAACAGGACATTGAACAATAACTTTACTTCCCCCTTTTTTGAAATTACGTAGGCACGGGATGTAGGAGTAAGGTAGCTGTTTAAGTTAATGCTTTTGTAGCAGCAGGCACGTAAATGTTAGAATATTTGATACAGGTAATACATCTCAGAATTCATTTTAAAAGTTCTTGCGTTACATGGAGAACGTAGTGTCTAAAGTTATGCTGGAATTTTCAATTCTGCCAGAATACTCGAAATATGGCTAGAAGTATCGCGACATCTTTAACTACGGTGTTGGATTAAATCGTGTCGCAGCGCGCAATAAGGCTAAAGAAAGGCCTCGTAAATACCAAAAGAACAGGCTGCGCCGAGAACTTATGTTTCTTCATAACCGGGCCGCACTGGTGTGAAACGAGCGGAGTCGACGTTTAAGCGCCCACGTTTCTCTTACTGTTCCGTTCTCCAGAGACTACACAGCCCATTATGATGAAGTACTACTGCAAGAGTATCATGCATCCTAGCTTCTAGATCCCTCCCGAAAAAGTATTAAGAAAAACGGAAAGTCCATCACATACGGCGGTTCTGTTTACACTGTATGTGAATAGTCGTGGTTTCTTGTGTTAGTATGAGAGTACGCTAGTGTGTCCTTTACTATACGTGGAAGAAAACGTTCGGTTTTGGGGTTTTCTAGCTCAAATAGAGAGAATTCTAAATTTGTTTCACCTGGAGCAACTTAAAATACGGAAAGGAATGATGAACGAAGACTGCCGCTACAAGACTTTAACCAAGGCCTATTACTACAGCAGAATGTTTAGAAATCATGTCCCTTTCGATTCCATCAAGGAGTAATTCCATTATCTTGCTGTGAAGCTGTTATAAAGTGTATCTAACGTTTATGATCTTTCGGATCAAAAGTATCCAGCCACATACTAGTGTACATCAACATGGTGTGTGTTCACCATTCATCTTTATGACGGACTCAACTCTTGTCGTGACAATTTCATGAAGGTGTATGATTGTCTATGGAGCAATGGCAGCCCATTATTCCTCAAGAGACGAAACCAGAGAAGTTATGAATGTTGGACGCTAGGGTCTGGAGCGCAATCGACGTTATAATTTACAGCAACGTTGTTCCATCGGTATTCCGCGTTACGCAGAGGTGGTGACTGCATAATAGTATGGGCTGTGTTTACATGCCTCGGAATCTTCTCACGAAATTCCAATCGCCAACTTTCTCCTCTGAGTGTGAAAATATTTTGTTGACACCAACCTACATAGGGAGGAACGAACACCACGATAAAATAAGGGAAATCAGAGCCCGTACGGAAAGATATAGGTGTTCATTCTTTCCGCGCGCTATACGAGATTGGAATAATAGAGAATTGTGAAGGTGGTTCGATGAACCCTCTGCCAGGCACTTAAATGTGATTTGCAGGGTGTAGATGTAGATGTAGGTTATACTGGTTTTAAGGAAATTCTGGACAATTCGAGTGACTAATTTGACTTCACATATCGCCTGCAATGAATCCTTTCGCACATTTATGCGATATAATCAGTACGTGCCAAAATCCCGCATCGCACAGTTTCACAATTATGGGCGACTATAGAATATTTCTGCAGGGGACGTCCAACCATTCGTTGAGCCCGCTCCACGTCGAGTTGCCACTCTACGCCGGACAAAAGGAGTTCCGATACGGCATTAGCATCTATCCGATGACTTGTGTCACCTTACTGGATGTTGTAATTAGCGTAACGCACGAGTAAGTGCCTAGGTGTATGGCTACATCAGTCACCTTGCGTAGAGAGCGATAATGCATTCAAAAACAAACTACAGTGGTCGTATTGTTGTGTACATAGTTCCGCGTAATCAGCGCGTACACAACTTTCCCACTAGAGCGCGCCCCGCTAAGCACAACTGCGCACGCGCAGCGCTCGTCCGTCTCCGCACTACGAGCTGGCGCTGCCTTAGAGACGGGCCAAATTCTGCTTCCGCCGATCCGCATATTAATATGTAACGCAGCCAATGAGATTGCTGCTAACGTAGAACCTTTTCTCCTCGCGGATCACACTCGCGGAGTGATACCTGAACGCGCGAGGTATTATAACAGACCTCCGATTAGTCAGTCTGCATTAGTCTGTAGTCAAGTTTCAGTCTGCGCCTAGTAAGATTACCATATTCCCCTACATAGCCATGAAGATAAATGAATAACAACTTTGTCAAGTATCAGAGATATATGAGAATAAGATTAACGTACCGAGACCAAAGGAACGTCAGATCGTCAATTGTAAATAGCATCCAGAACCAAGTTAAGTAATTTTTATGCTCGTTATTATTTTAATAAATGTGTGTGAAAATTAATCAAGTTCTGTTTAAAGTGGGTCACCGTCAATCTGCTACTCTAAGTGTGCAAGTGGCATTTCTACCTTCTGACCTAACGGCAGAAGATAAACACGCCACGACAAGACCACGAGACATATTGCTGACACTCGCAATATTGCTGACACTTCGTTAGAGCGACAAGTGAAATAATCTGTCTTACAGTACGCACACCACATGTATCAAACATACTGAATTGTTTACCGATTTGGCGAACGGTGAATAAGTTAAGAATGATAAAATTTTTGCTCAAACTGGTGAACTGATAGCAAAACCTTGTGCTATTTTCGTATCGACTGTGTTCCCTGTTAACAATGCAGTAACATCGCAAGGATGTCCAGATGTGAGCATGCATTTTGATTCTCCAAGACGTAAATACAAGCGAGATCGGAAATGTAAGGAATTTGACAGTGTTAACGAAACGTAAGTGCACATAACCGTACTTCATTCTGTTACTGCGACAGAGTAGAGTATCAAACGGCCAGGAGAACCCTAATCTCTGTGAAAAAATCAGTTATTCTGCCTTAGAGATCTCTGTTCTTCGTCTTCTCCGCTCACTTGGATTTTAATTAAAAAGGTGTAACGACAGACGAAAATTTTTAGTGGAATGCAGAGACAGTGCAACAGTAAGAACGAAGTTTTGCGTACAGTGCGCTTTTTCTGTGCGAGGATAACAGTCTCGTTAAATAAAACCATACGACCAAGTACATTTCGCTCGACTTCAACGAAACTAGTGGTTTGAAAGTTCCTGTAATTATTTTTGCATAGCGTATACCGGCGTTTGCGGTGATGGATGCAGTGGTGAAGGTTCTGCAACAGCAACAGCTAAACATATTCTTGAGACAGGGAATATTCTCGCTCCTGCTGAGGTGAGCATTTGTAAGTAAACTGCGTTCATAAGTGACACGGTACAATAATATTGTCCCAGATGTTACCAAAATTAATTCCATAGTTTTCTTAAGGGATCCAGCGGATGAAAATTACACATATGATACCGATTCATTTCTCTTAAGGTATTTCCTTTTTTACCTCGGAATGCTTTCATGCTTGTACGATAAAATATGTATAACATGCATCTGTGTACTTTGAGAGTGTTCATATTTCATTCAGTCCAAATATATCAATTCTTCTATAATGAATGACAAGATTTTTTTTTCTGGGAAGTGCCCCATCATATCCTAGATTATAGACTGAAAATAGAGATGTCAGGTATTTTGCCCAGAATTTTTACTAACATCTGAAATTACCACTAACTGGCAGTACTGCAAAAATGTGAGATGACCTTGACCAGTTTGGTTTCACGACCATCACTATGATCAGTATCACATCAGGACGCAGTTCCTAGTACTGAACGGTGACTTCGAGGTTGTAAACTACTGCTTAGCTTAAAAAGCAATCCGACTTACGTCTTTAGCAATGGGGAAGTTCTTTTGGTAGGCCGAAGACAATTATGGACGCTTTTTACAAAGCTTCTAAGGTAAGTCTATGGACTTCAGGGAACTGAAAAAAGGAGACACCTTTAAAAAAAATTTAAAATTCCAAAGCATCAATGTATATTTGTCCCCATAAACATTTACAAGCATAATATTTATGACCTTGGCTAATCAAAAACGTCATTTTGATGGCACTGTGCCTGAGAGATCGAGTCATAAACCCTAATCCTTACTTTGAAGTTGACCAACATTCTAAATTCAGAACAGTTATTCAGTTTCAATACCTTGGGTCACGTTTCAGCGATACAAATATCATAACAATGGATATAAACGAAAGAATAGCCTCGGGGTCAAGATCAACAACAGAATAACCAAGAAAGCATTTGAAGGAACTCTCCAGACAACAAGACCATTGGGCCGACCCCGTACAAGGTGGAAAGACGACATAGAGAAGGACATCGCAGCATTAGGAATTTCCACAGGGTGGATAGAGGCTGCGAGAGAGAGAGAAGGCGGTGGAAGCAGATCGTTGATGCAGCGCTGAGAAGAGAGAGTATTTATGAGGAAGTTCAGAAACACATTCAATCTTATCGACTGTGTGTTGATGACTATTTCACTGGATTTTGTTTCGTTACGTAGCTGCTAGGTCTTGGGGACCTAAACACGGTTCTCGCGGCTCCCCCCGTCGGAGGTTCGAGTCCTCCCTCGGGCATGTGTGTGTGTGTGTGTGTGTGTGTGTGTGTGTGTGTGTGTGTGAGTGTGTGTTGTCCTTAGCGTAAGTTTAAGTTACTTTAATTAGTATGTAAGCCTATGGATCGGTGACCTCAGCAGTTTGCTCCCATAGAACCTTGCCACAAATTTCCAATTTTTCCGTTACGCATGCAGTAAGAGAAGGTTTATTGAACAGCCGTGACCGGAGATGAAAAATGTTTTTCTATGCTAATGTAGAGAGAACAGAGCAGTGGTTTGGGCTAATAAAAAAGATACATTCCAAAAATATTAGGCCTTCATTTCTGTCCGATCTTACCACTTGATTAATCTCATTGTTTCATCGCAGATATCTCGTTTACATTTTGAGCTGCAGTCTGTCGGTAAAATGAAGAGTAGGCAGCGCTCGTGGTGGGGGAAATGGACTTTCACGGAAGAAAGCCCTATCTGCCGTACCGGATAAGAAAGATTCAGTTTGCCGTCTAGTAATGTGGTACAGCATTCGGTGTTTCACGCAGATATTGTTGTTGTGGGTTCCTTGGATTTTTTGTGTGAGTTAACTAATTTCTGCATTTAGTAGGCTACATTGTTAAAATACTTAGTGGAAAATAAACACTGCCGGCCATCTCCAAACACTGCGTTGTTATTCATTTATACGGCGCGATGCGGAACGGCCACTGTAACATTTTCAAACGGTCTATAGATGCGGCCCAATGACCGCAGTGAACTGAGAAGGATCTCTACGATCAAATATAGCCCAACAGTCTACATTCAATGTCAAAACGATGCCCTTATTACACTACTGATCAATGAAATTGCTGCACCAAGAAGAAATGCAGATGATAAGTGGGCATTCATTGGACAAATATATTATACTAGTACTGACATGAGATTACATTTTCACGCACTTGGGGTGCATAGATCCTGAGAAATCAGTACCCAGTACAACCACCTCTGGCCGAATAACGGCCTTGATACGCCTGAGCATTGAGTCAAACAGAGCTTGGATGGCGTGTACAGGTACAGCTGCCCATGCAGCTTCAACACGATACCACAGTTCAAGAGTAGTGAAAGGCGTATTGTGACGAGCTAGTTGCTCGGCCACCATTGACCAGACGTTTCCAATTGGTGAGATATCTGGAGAATGTGCTGGCCAGGGCAGCAGTCGAACATTTTGTGTATCCAGAAAGGCCCGTACAGGACCTACAACATGCGGTCGTAAATTATCCTGCTGAAGTGTAGGGTTTCTCAGGGATCGAATGAAGGGTAGAGCCACGGGTAGTAACACATCTGAAATATAACGTCCACTGTTCAAAGTGCCATCAATGCGAAGAAGAGGTGACCGAGACGTGTAACCAATAGCACCCCATACCATCACGCCGGGTGATACGCCAGTAAGGCGATGACGAATACACGCTTCCAATGTGCGTTCACCGCGATGTCGCCAAACACGGATGCGACCATCATGATGCTGTAAACAGAACCTGGATTCATCCGAAAAATGACGTTTTGGCATTCATGCACCCACGTTCGTCGTTGAGTACACCATCGCAGGCGCTCCTGTTTGTCATGTAGCGTCAAAGGTAACTGCAGCCATGGTCTTCGAGCTGAAAGTCCATGCTGCAGCAAACGTCTAACTGTTCGTGCAGATGGTTGTTGTCTTGCAAACGTCCCCATCTGTTGACTCAGGGATCGGGACGTGGCTGCACGATCCGTTAGCGCCATGCGGATAAGATGCCTGTCATCTCGACTGCTAGTGATACGAGGCCGTTGGGATCCAGCACGGCGTTCCGTATTACCCTCCTGAACCCACCGATTCAATATTCTGCTAACGGTCATTGGATCTCGACCAAGGCGAACAGCAATATCGCGATACGATAAACTTCAATCGCGATAGGCTACTCTCCGACCTTTATCAAAGTCGGAAACGTGATGGTACGCATTTCTCCTCCTTACACGAGGCATCACAACAACGTTTCACCAGGCAACGCCGGCAACTGCTGTTTGTGTATGAGAAATTGGTTGGAAACTTTCCTCGTGTCAGCACGTTGTAGGTGTCGCCAGCGGCGCCAATCTTATGTGAATGGTCTGAAAAGCTAATCATTTGCATATTACAGTATCTTTTTCCTGTCGGTTAAATTTCGCGTCTGTAGCACGTCATCTTTGTGGTGTAGCAATTTTAATGGCCAGTAGTGTAGTTTACTTACTACAACGGAATTGTGTGTTTTTGCCTCAAAGTCTACAAGTTGACCATCATCGTTATACAAGTCTTTGGAAGGATTATGTGAGAAAATTAAAAAAAAAAGATATCCGCTGTGGTAACACATTTCACTGTAACTTCACCATGACATGACGCTTGCCCATTGAGCACAATCGATTCGCGAGTTTTCTGCCAAAAGTCTGATGAATGGCCATCTCGATTCGTCTTAGTGCTCAGATATCGCCTTATATGGCTTATTTCATGTTCTACTTAAAAAATACTTAAAGTAGATGGTTTCGGCATGGTACTGAAGGACGTACCAAAACAACCTGTCCAGAACCGCATTGCTAATGGAAAGTATTTGGGACGCAATGATGCATAAAAGTGGAAATTTGTAGGAGACAAATGGTAAATATTTGTAAGTTGGATAAAATTTTATCTCACAATGTCTTATTTTTGAAAAATGGGTGTCCACATAAAACGTAACATTCTTAGTAAGCAGTTCATCCATCAAGGTACAAGACTCTAAGGCAGTCTGCTGTATTAGTGCCAGCAGAGTCTATGCGTAACCAAGGTAGAAGTTTTTTTCTGTTGGTGAGGAGGGAGACATAGTAATTTCCATGTCGCCTATTGCTCATCCACCGTTAGAATTAGCTGCGCCACACTAATTTTCATTAGCGAAAGGAACAGTGACAGTACACATCCCACTAGATGGTTATCGGGGGCCTTCTTTCCCTTGAAGAGGGAAGATCGTTTACGGCTCTTCCACTGACTTCTGTAATAGAATTTTACGTATCTCCGAAACTACATTTTAAATGCTAATGGTCGTTTCTGAGAGGCGGACGTTTCGGCCGCAGCGCCAGCATCGCTACGAGTGGAAGCTCTTCTCTCGTGGAATCGTCTGCATCGTGCATTAGCCTGACTGTATAAATGCCGTGGAGTGTCTATGAGAAAGGATTTCCGAGTAAGCTGCACCGGGGACAATTCTCTTAATGAAATTCGGAACACTGGAGGCGTACAAGGATCCATTCTAAAGTTACCTCGCTACACATTATCCTCAGTATTGCAGTGTTCTTTAAAGTTCTGTACTCTAAATGTTGTGCGTTGGGTAACGATTTCATATGCATTTCCTAACTACGAAGGCTATTCGGAAAATAAGGTCTTATCCGTCGCGAAATGGAAACCACTGTGAAAATCGAAAATGTTTTATTTGCAACCGTCAGCAACACTTTTCATCTACTTCTTTACATAGGCCTACTCTGACTTCGACATTTGTTGCAGGGCGGAACCAACTTTCCAGTACCATCGTCACAAAAGACAGCTGCCTCTGCTTTCCGCCAGTTGTGTACGCTGATCTATAGCTCGTTGTCTGTGCCAAAATGTTGTATCACAGACAGCAGCTCACATGAGCGGAGATCAAACTCAAGGGGACCCAATTGCGGGCTGTGTTGTGGTTGGTCAAACACTTCTCATCGAAAACACTGCAAGAGCGTCTTCGTTGTTACTGCACAGTCCGGCCGAGAGTTGTCACGAAGAAGGAAACGCGTGACAGTTATGTTATGTGGTTTGCATGACATCAGGCGAAATCTCTCACCTAACCATCATACTTAGCTGAAGACACTATTATCGAGGCATCACTATTATCCAGGCATCTTTACGTGGTCACTGTGCATCCAGAACAGAAAAGAGCGACAAACCGCGATCGACTGGCGTTCTAGAGGTATTACCCAACACAGCTGTCCAAAGTTTCATCCGATTTTCACTGTGGTTTACATTTTGTCCCCGATCTGTCGTTACATTCCAAATAGCCCTCAGACAATGAGAAACACAAATTCTATAGAATTCTGCTCTAAAGATTGACTCTCAATGTGACAGTAATACTCCATTCCGATGTGTGTAATCAATTCTTTCGAGCTGAAACGCGTAATTGCTCCTAAATTGTTATTGTCACATTTAAATGCACATCTTGCTCAACTGAATTCGTGAAAAACGGCGTCCACTGTGTATCAGTGTAGCTGTGATTAATTACTTATATTTAGTACGAGGGTAAGTCAATATTCGTCCTAATTGTCATAAGTCTGACTTTATGTCTTAGTGCACTCGGTAGCAATTATATGGTAGCACTCTATTCGCTTGTGACAAGTTGCAGATCCGTCACATCAGTTGCACTCTTACGAAGTAAACATGGCTGCACCACTCTCCTTTTGCAGCAGTAAAAAACATATTCCTGTAATCCGCTTTTTGTGGTCTGAAAGTGTATCGGAACCTGAAATTCATAGAAGGCTGTCGACACAACAATCACAGAGAGCTGTTTACCAGGGGCTGCCCCAAAAGCTGACGAACAAGAGTGATTGATCACATGCAATACCTTATGCAAACAATGAGCTGCTCCAACATTTGGTTTTCAATAAGTGGGGAAGGACTGTTTTGAAGTGGCAAATAAAATGCACGTTAGTTTTGCAATATGACATCATCCCTAATATCCGATCGTGAAGCTTGTGCAAGATGGATCCAAAAAACTCGATAAAGAGCGCAAGCGCAATTAACCGAGAGTCTCTCTCATTAGCTACTGGACCATAATTCTAATGAAGGTCAAAAGTTCTAGGAACAAATTGTCTCGGGAGATGAAACGTGGAATCATCGCTTTGAACCACATAGCAAACATTCCAGTACTCTAGCGAGAAAAAAAAATGCAAGAGTCAATCCTCTGCAGAAGAAGTGATGCTCACAATTTTTTGAGATACACAAGATACAGTTCTGGAAATAACTTAGAAAAGTAGTCAACAGTAAACTGTTAACATTACGGTAATATCCTCTGCAAACGAGTTGAAACCTGCAGTTCGAAAGAGACGCCGAGTCTATTGTTAAGCGGCATCCTGTTTTTGCATGACAACTCGTGTCCACATATCGTTCGAACTCCTCAGAATATGCGTTGTCGAACATCTTTCATAATGTCCTGATCTCGTCCCGTAGAACTTCCATTTCTTTTTCCCAATTAAAAATTGGTTAAGAGGCCGTCGATTCGCCTCCAATGAATAGGCGAAAGACGAGGTGCATCTGACGTTTACTGTTCAGCAGCAATACTTTTTCCGAGAGTGTTGGAGAGTTTATGCAACGATCGACCAAGAACATTGAGAACTAGGCTGACTATCTTGAAAAATGATGTCATCTTAAATTTTGTACTGATGTTGTAATAAACCAGAAATAAACTCAGTAGGTTGGTGCAGGTCACCCTGAACAACACCAAATCCAAAGTAAAGCTTCGAGAACAACTCTCAGAGCGTATTCCAATTAATACAGGTTAACTTCTGAGGTCATCAGTCCCCTAGAACTTAGAACTACTTAAACCTAACTAAACTAAGGACAACACACACATCCATGCCCTAGGCAGGATTCGAACTTGACGCAGTGCCTAGAATCGCACGGCCACTCCAGGACTAGCTTTCTATGGCCATCCATACTGATCGGACTCTGTGATGAAATGGTTGGCACAGAAGAGGAATTAGTCGCGGGCCTTCATTACACCAGTAAAAAAATCTTCTACTTTGTCCTATAAGATCTTCAAAGCAGCCAATAAGGGTAAACCGACTGGATTCCAATGAATCAAGCAAATTTAAAAAGATCTTGTAGAGCTTCAAAACACTTCGCAACATCTCTGTCACTGGAGTGCATCCCAATGAGGCCAGGAAACGGTCAGAGAAACGCAAGACATCTACATCTACATCTACATCTACATGATAACTCTGCAATTCACATTTAAGTGCTTGGCAGTGGGTTCATCGAACCACAATCATACTATCTATCTACCATTCCACTCCCGAACAGCGAGCGGGAAAAACAGACATCAAAACCTTTCTGTTCGAGCTCTGATTTCTCTTATTTTATTTTGATGATCATTCCTAACTATGTAGGTTGGGCTCAACAAAATGTTTTCGCATTCGGAAGAGAAAGTTGGTGACTGAAATCTTGTAAATAGATCTCGACGCGACGAAAAACGTCTTTGCTTTAATGACTTCCATCCCAACTCGCGTATCATATTTGTCACACTCTCTCCCCTATTAGGTGATAATACAAAACGAGCTGCCCTTTTTTGGACCCTTTCGATGTCCTCCGTCAATCCCACCTGGTAAGGATCCCACACCGCGGAGCAATATTCTAACAGAGGACGAACGAGTGTAGTGTAAGCTGTCTCTTTAGTGGACTGGTTGCATCTTCTAAGTGTCCTGCCAATGAAACGCAACCTTTGGCTCGCCTTCCCCACAATATTGTCTATGTGGTCTTTCCAACTGAAGTTGTTCGTAATTTTAACACCCAGGTACTTAGTTGAATTGACAGCCTTGAGAATTGTACTATTTATCGAGTAATCGAATTCCAACTGATTTCTTTTGGAACTCATGTGGATCACATCACACTTTTCGTTATCTAGCGTCAACTGCCACCTACCACACCATACAGCAATCTTTTCTAAATCGCTTTCCAACTGATACTGGTCTTCGGATGACCTTACTAGACGGTAAATTACAGCATCTTCTGCGAACAACCTAAGAGAACTGCTAAGATTGTCTCTCAGGTCATATATACAGATCAGGAACAGTAGAGGTCCCAGGACGCTTCCCTGGGGAACACTTGATATCACTTCAGTTTTACTCGATGATTTGCCGTCTATCACTACGAACTGCGACCTTCCTGACAGGAAATCACGAATCCAGTCGCACAACTGGGACGATATCCCATACGCCCGCAGCTTGATTAGAAGTCGCTTGTGAGGAAAGGTGTCAAAAGCTTCCCGGAAATCTAGAAATACGGAATCAACTTGAGATCCCCTGTGCGAATAAAGAGCTAGCTCCGTTGCACAAGAACGATATTTTCCGAAACCATGCTGATTACGTATCAATAGATCGTTCCCTTCGAGGTGATTCATAATGTTTGAATACAGTATACGGTCCAAAACCCTACTGCAAACCGACGTCAATGATATAGGTCTGTAGTTCGATGGATTATTTCTACTACCCTTCTTAAACACTGGTGCGACCTGCGCAATTTTCCAATCTGTAGGTACAGATCTATCGGTGAGCGAGCGGTTGTATATGATTGCTAAGTAGGGAGCTATTGTATCAGCGTAGTCCGAAAGGAACCTAATCGGTACACAATCTTGACCTGAAGACTTGTCCGTATCTCTCATTGAAGTCCGTGCCAAATTTCGCGGGTCTGATAATTTTAGCCAATATTCGGGATTTCATGCTAGAGTTAAGCAGGAAAATGAAGAAATGGGCTAACAGAAAACTCAAATTATAAACAACAGAACATCTATTAAATTTCACCGGAAATGGCAGACAAAAACAGCACAAAACACAGATGTCCCAAATGAGTTTTTGAAAAAATCTAGGAAAACGTTATACGCATACTTTTTGACTTACCCTCGTTCTCTCTTCGGTCAATGAAAAGATGTCTCTGTAAGGTTTGGTTTGCACCGACAGCAGCTACTGATAATGTAAAGTAAAGCCTTTTCCTGGCAGATGAATCTTGTGAACAGAACTCATCAGGCGCCCTACAAGGCGACGTACATTCGTCAGAAACGAGTGTAATAAGCGGCTCTTTACTACGGAGAGAGTTCCGGACGAAACTACTTCCTCTTTAAAAGGGAGTTGGGGGTTTTTCGTTCAGAGAACAGCCAGACAGCAGTTAATTCGTTGCTTCTGAGAATCTCCGATAATGAGGCCGCAGCCCAGCTCGTGATGAAGGCCGGCCAGGAGCGTCCTAATAAACCCTCCCGCCGTGCCTGACTCTGCATATTTCCCCCGGATCGCGATGTTTTCCCGCTGGAATTTCTAGCTGTGGGCGCGGAGAGCGGCGACTGGGTGCTGTGTGCAGGACGGTGCGGCGCGCATACGTAGCAGACAGCTTAATGGCGCCTGCCGCCGCTCCACCAGCATCAAAATGTAACTCCACCACCGGCGGGTTGCCCCGAGAAACGTTACTTCGTGGGGCGGGGCAACTAACCGCACCACGTTTCATCTCTGTTTCTTTGCGCAACTATTCCCCTTGTAGCTTCAGTGTTCAAACATTCGCCACCAAGAGTTTCTTATTCGTAATGTTCTTCATACAAAGCCGGTAACAAACTAAAGTTAAACTTACAACTTTGACAATCATTTATACTACACACACCATCAGGAGTTAAAAATCTGTAAGTCTGTGCCCCATCGACATTCTGATATACACTCCTGGAAATTGAAATAAGAACACCGTGAATTAATTGTCCCAGGAAAGGGGAAACTTTATTGACACATTCCTGGGGTCAGATACATCACATGATCACACTGACAGAACCACAGGCACATAGACACAGGCAACAGAGCATGCACAATGTCGGCACTAGTACAGTGTATATCCACCTTTCGCAGCAATGCAGGCTGCTGTTCTCCCATGGAGACGATCGTAGAGATGCTGGATGTAGTCCTGTGGAACGGCTTGCCATGCCATTTCCACCTGGCGCCTCAGTTGGACCAGCGTTCGTGCTGGACGTGCAGACCGTGTGAGACGACGCTTCATCCAGTCCCAAACATGCTCATTGGGGGACAGATCCGGAGATCTTGCTGGCCAGGGTAGTTGACTTACACCTTCTAGAGCACGTTGGGTGGCACGGGATACATGTGGACGTGCATTGTCCTGTTGGAGCAGCAAGTTCCCTTGCCGGTCTAGGAATGGTAGAACGATGGGTTCGATGACGGTTTGGACGTGCCGTGCACTATTCAGTGTCCCCTCGACGATCACCAGAGGTGTACGGCCAGTGTAGGAGATCGCTCCCCACACCATGATGCCAGCTGTTGGCCCTGTGTGTCTCGGTCGTATGCAGTCCTGATTGTGGCGCTCACCTGCACGGCGCCAAACACGCATACGACCATCATTGGCACCAAGGCAGAAGCGACTCTCATCGCTGAAGACGACACGTCTCCATTCGTCCCTCCATTCACGCCTGTCGCGACACCACTGGAGGCGGGCTGCACGATATTGGGGCGTGAGCGGAAGACGGCCTAACGGTGTGCGGGACCGTAGCCCAGCTTCATGGAGAAGGTTGCGAATGGTCCTCGCCGATAACCCAGGAGCAACAGTGTCCCTAATTTGCTGGGAAGTGGCGGTGCGGTCCCCTACGGCACTGCGTAGGATCCTACAGTCTTGCCGTGCATCCGTGCGTCGCTGCGGTCGGGTCCCAGGTCGACGGGCACGTGCACCTTCCGCCGACCACTGGCGACAACATCTATGTACTGTGGAGACCTCACGCCCCACGTGTTGAGCAATTCGGCGGTACGTCCACCCGGCCCCCCGCAATGCCCACTATACGCCCTCGCTCAAAGTCCGTCAACTGCACATACGGCTCACGTCCACGCTGTCGCGGTATGCTACCAGTGTTAAAGACTGCGATGGAGCTCCGTATGTCACGGCAAACTGGCTGACACTGACGGCGGCGGTGCACAAATGCTGCGCAGCTAGCGCCATTCGACGGCCAACACCGCGGTTCCTGGTGTGTCCGCTGTGCCGTGCGTGTGATCATTGCTTGTACAGCCCTCTCGCGGTGTCCGGAGCAAGTATGGTGGGTCTGACACACCGGTGTCAATGTGTTCTTTTTCTCCATTTCCAGGAGTGTACTTGCTATCGTCGTATCTGTTAGGAACTAGTCAGTTTTACATTTTGCTAATGAGGATTGTTTAAACCGGTGGAGGGCGTATTACGCTCTTCAGTTGTTAGAGGCCGTATTACGATCTTCCGTTGCTAGAGGGCGTATTATGCCCTACAGTTGTAGGCAACTGCTGTCCACCAATGTAGTAGTGCATTGTCTCTGTTTACTAATGGAGCGATACACCTGGAGTGAGTACACTGATATGGTTGGTGCGTACTGCGTAGCGCACCACAACGGACGAGCTGCACAGCGGGTTTATCAACAACAATATACTAATCGCCGTATCCCGGATCATACTACCTTTGCTGCCGTGTACCAACGTCAGCTTGAGACGGGATCATTTAGCAGATTACCTGGAGAGGGAGGCCGCAACACGGTAAGAACGATACAATTTGAGGAGGCTATCTTGCAGCATGTGGTGTGGGATCTTCCAATCAGCACTCGTGCAATTGCACGTAACATGGAGCCGAATCAGACGAATGTAAGAGCAGTCCTTCGAGAGCAACTGTTACGTCCATTTCACTTACAGTGTGTCCACAACCTGGAACCAGTTGATTATTCACGGAGAGCACAGTTTTTCTACCGGTTTAAATAATCCTCATAGGAAAAAATGACATTAGGGAAAAATATTTGTTTTATGTCCCCTACAACCTCCCAGAGTTAGTCAGTTTAAATACTTTTCACCCTGTATACATGACAGTTCAAAGTCTTTCACATCAAAGTCTTTGAGTAAGACATCACGTCATGAGGAAGAACTTTTGTTAGAACAAAATATTCGCTAACACTCTGCTACTCTAAGAAGTCCTTTAATATTCTAGAATTCGCCGGCCCTGGGATGACTCGAGTTTCCACAACGAAACATTTTCTCGAAACCTGGCAGAAAATTCAAAGATATTCTGGTCGTATGTAAAGTAGGGTAATCGCAAGACACAATCAAAGCCTTCTCTGCGTGATAGCAATGGAAATACTATCGATGATAGTGCTGCTACAGCTGACTTACTAAACACAGTCTTCCAAAAGTCGTTTACCAGAGATGATGAAGTAAATATTCCAGAATTAGAATCAAGAATAGCTGCTAACATGAGCCAACTTACAAGTGGATATCCCCGGAGTAGTGACGCAACTTAAATCACTTAACACAAGCACGTCTTCCGCTCCGGACTCTATACCAATTAAGATCCTTTCAGAATAATTTAATGCAATAGCTCCATACTTAACAATCATATACAACCGGTCGCTCCAAGAAAGATCCGTACCCAAAGACTAGGAAGTTGCAAAGGTCACATCAATATCCAAGAAAGCCAATAGGAGTAATCCACTGAATTACAGGCACATACCATTAACGTCGATATGCAGCAGGATTTTGGAACGTATAACGTGTTCGAACACTATGAATTATCTCGAAGAGTACGGTGTATTGGCACACGGTCAACGTGGATTTAGAAAACATCGCTCTTCTGAAACACAACTGGCTCTTTACTCACACGAAGTGTTGAGTGCTGTTGACAATGGATTTCAAATTGATTCGATATTTCTAGATTTTCAGAAGACTTTTGACAGTGTACCGCACAAGTGACTTGTAATCAAATGGCGGTCTTACGGAATATCGTATCAGTTATGTGACTGGATTCGTGATTTCCTATCAGGGAGGTCACGGTTCGCAGTAACTGACGGAAAGTCATCGAGTAAAACAGAAGTGATTTGTGGCGTTCCCCAGGGAAGTGTTACAGGCCCTCTGCTGTTCCTGGTCTATATATATGGTTTAGGAAATAATTCGGCCAGCCGTCTTAGGTTGTTTGCAGATGATGCTGTCGTTTATCGTTTAATAAACTCATGACAAGCTCAAACCCAACTGCAAAACGATTTCGATAAGATATCTGTGTGGTGCAAAAATTATAAATTGACCGTAAATAATGAAAAGTATGAGGTCATCCATGTGAGTGCTAAAAGGAATGCGTAAAACTTCGGGTACACGATAAATCACTCAAATCTAAAGGTCGCAAATCGGAAAGAACACATAGAAACTGTTGAGGGAAAAGCGAATCGAAGACTGTGATTTACTGGCAGAACAGATGATGCAACAGATCTACTAAAGAGACTGCTTACACTACGCTTGTCCATCTTCTTTTGGAGTACTATTGCGCGGTGTGGAATCCTTACCACACGGGATTAACAGAGTACATCGAGGAAGTTCAAAGAAGAGCAATACGTTTTGTATTATCGCGAAATAGAGGAGAGAGCGTCACGGACGTGATACAGGATTTGGGGTTGACGTTATTAAAAGAAGAGCGTTTCATCGTTGCGGCGGGATCTTCCCACGAAATTTCTACCACCGGCTTTCTCCTCTGATTGCGAAGACGCCGATATACGTAGGGAGAAACGACTGTCGTAATAAAATAAGGGAAATCAGAGCTCGCACGTAGAGATACAGGTTTTCATTTTTTCCGAGCGCTATTGGACGGTCGAATAATAAGAGTACTATTGTGAAGGTGCTTCGATGTACCCTACGTCAGGCTGTGTTATTTGCAGAGTATCCATGTAGATGAAGATGTAGATCGTTAGGCATCCTTGCTACAAGAGTGTGTGTTTCGACTGTAGAAACTGAACAATCGACGTCAGTGACGAGAGAGAGGAGCCTCTTGAGGACTGACTTCCCTGCGTCAGTGCACAGTTAAAATAATATGTGAATCCCGGGAAAGTAAATTGCAGATGCACAGTGATTGCTGTTGAGTAATTAGTGAACTGTGTGTTGTGCTTTTAATCTTAGAAGAAATAAATTACAAGGTGTACAACTTTGGTTCCGCCGATTTTTCCCCAACATTTGAGGCTTTAATTAAAGAAATTGGTTACACATGTATCATTCATCTTTTGAAGCGATCCATAAATCGATCCAATTTGTGACTTCTTCATGGGATCGGAAGTGTTAGTCAGCTACGTCATACGCCATTGATCTAATCAGGTGATAGTCAGAGGCATCAATGTCTGGAGAATACGGCGGGTGGGGTATGATTTCCCATTTTAACGTTACCAAGTACGTTTTGACCTATTTTACAACGTGGGGTCGAGTGTTGTAGTGCTGCAAAATCACTTTATCGTGCCTGTCGCTGTATTGCGGCCGTTTGTCTTTTAATGCTCCGCTCAAACGCATTAATTGTGTTCGATAACGAGCACCTGTGACTGTTTCACTTGGTTTTCACACCTCATAGTACACGACGCCGAGCTGGTCCCACCAAATGCAAAAAATGGCTCTGAGCACTATGGGACTTAACATCTATGGTCATCAGTCCTCTAGAACTTAGAACTACTTAAACCTAACTAACCTAAGGACATCACACAACCACCAAATGCAGAGCATGATCTTGGAGCCGTGCATATTCGGTTTGGACGTCGACGTGGGAGTATGGGTGAGATATCCCCATGATTTTTTTGCGTTTATGGTTATCATAATGAATCCATTTTTCGTCCCCGGTCACAATGCTATGCAGAAATCCCTTCCGTTTTTACCTCTGAAGCAACTGTTCACAAACACACAAATGCCGTTCAATCCCTCTTGGTTTCAGCTCACACGGGACCCAAGTTCCTTCTTTCTGAATCATGTCCATCGATTTAAGACGTTTTGAAATGGCTTGATGTGTTCCTCTCACTAAGCGTGCCAATTCTTCTTGAGTTAGACGCAAGTGTTCGCTCAGCAATATATCCAATTCCGCATCTTCGAAAACATTCTGTCTTCCACCACTATACCGGTCTACGACGTTAAAATCACCGTTCTTGAAGCGTTGAAACCACTCACGACACATTATATCACTAATAGCGTCCTTACAAAACGTACTTGAGAGCATTCGATGAGACTCAGCCGCTGTTTTCTTCATACTGAAACAAAACAGTAACACCTCCTGCAACTGACATTTTAAATCAAGAACAACTTTATGATGCAGACACAAATCGACTAATGTTTGAATGAGGTTATGTTGATCGAGGTACAAGCTAACTGCCTGACGTCTGCGATCTGCTTCTTCCGACCGCTACTTACAGTTGTCGCCACCTATCGGCAAACGGCGGAAGCAAAGCTGTACACCATGTAGTTTACGCCTATTTAATCGATGCCAATTGGCCACTCACTGTTGAAACACTGTGTGGGCACATCTGATTTTAATATTACGAGAAGTGTGCTTTGATGTAAATAAGACTTGAACTGTGTCATGTTGTTCTGAGTACAGAACCAGTTTTGCACGTGTCACGGTGTAGCTCATTCTATTGACAGATATACTCCGGAAATACGTCAGTGGCTCTCCATCCATAACACAGATTCCTACACCTTTTTTCCCTCCGCCCGTGTGCCCCAAGGCTCCGTCCTCTCCCCCCTTCTGTACCTTTTGTATACGGTGGATATGCCGCCGCCGTCACCCCCCGTCCACCTTCTCCAGTTTGCCGATGACACCGCCTTCCTTGCCCTTGCCCCCACCCTGCAGCGCTCCCAACACCTTCTCCAATCCCATCTTGACCGGTTCACCGCTTGGTGCAACCAGTGGTTGCTCAAGGTCAATCCCTCCAAAACCCAGGCGATCATTGTAGGCAAAACCACCCCTTCCTTCCGCCTCCTTGATTTCTATCTCACCGTCTATGGCCGTCCTATCGCCCTCACCCCCACCCTCAAGTACCTTGGCGTCACCCTCGACCGTCGACTCTCCTGGACCCCACATCTCAGGACAATCCAAGCCAAGGCACGCTCCCATCTCCATCTCCTCAAGCTCCTTTCCGGTCGTACGTGGGGTCTAGACCACTCCACCATACTCCACACTTATAAATCCCTCATCCGACCTATCCTTTGTTACGTCCATCCGGCCTGGATCTCTGCCCCAAATCCTTGAACGCCATGCTCTCCGCCTCGCCTATCGCATCTGTCTCCCCTCCCCCACGCGGATCCTGTATGATCTCATTCCATTCCCCCACCTCCTCTTTTTCCTTGAGAGGCTACAGACCCAGTACACCTCACGCAAACTCGATCCTCCTCACCCGCTTATCTCGCCCATCCTCTCCCTCCCCCCGCCCGCTGCCGCGCCTGTATTCCCACGTCCCACCCGGTCTCCATCTCTCTACCCTCCTTACCCCCTCCCAAGGTGGCTTCCGCCAGCTCCCCCTCCCTGATGATGTCCTCCTTCCCTCCATATACCCCTCCTACCAACTTTGATCCTCATTCCCTCTTCCTGTCTCTGTTCCTTTGGGCATCCTCCCTCCCTCATCCCTTTCTCCCCCCTCCTCCCCCAGGCTTCCCCTCCCCTGTCCCTCTACTCCTCCTCCCATGTCCTCAGCCATTGGCGTCTTTGTTCTCCCCTCTCCACCCCCCCCACCCCCCGCCCTACTTCCCCTCTTGGCAGGTCCCCGGACTCGCACACGCTACGTGGACTTTCACGCGCCGGAGATCATCGCCATCAGTGTCTCGTGTGTGCCGTCGTGTTTAGTGTTCAGTGTTCACCGTCGCACTCCTTCGTTCACCTGTGCCATCGCCGTCTTCAGTGTTTGTGCGTCGTGTCACCAGTTTTAAGTGTGGACTATCGTCAAGTGTGAACGGTTCCGTGTTTGCCTTTCTGTGTCAACTGTTTTCTTGCCCACCGTTCTGTAACCTATGTGTAATCTTTCTGTTGTTTCTCATCTTGTATCCTCTGGCTGAAGAGCAACATAGAACGCTGCTGACAGCCTGCCTGTTGTACAGGTTTTAAAATTACAATAAAGAAAAAAAAAGTCTGTGGCTCTGAGCACTATGGGACTTAACATCTGAGGTCATCAGTCCCCTAGAACTTAGAACTACTTAAACCTAACCTAAGGACATCACAAACATCCATTACCGAGGCAGGAGTCGATCTTGCGACGGCAGTAGTCGCGCGGTTCCAGACTGAAGCGCCTAGAACCGCTCGGCCACAACGACGGGAAAATACGTCAATGCTACGTATTTCAAATTGTAAGGAACCCCGACATGAAGCTTCCGACGCCAGCTGCGACAGCCAGGGTAGTGATACGGCTCATATCACTACCTGTAACAGGTGTGTAAAGGTTCTGCAGACATTATTCTTATTGAAGAATCGTCAAATACCAGCTTCGCGTGTCATCGCCGGCACACTATCACGAAATACTGCAAAGAAATTAGGTGCAGCGAAAGCGAAGATTTTTGAAACATATTGCGAAATAGAATCAGACTCTCAATTGCATAACTTTTATATTATGTGTTTTCTCTTTGAAATAAAATATTGTTCCTCTTGTTATAGTCAAAATACTTTCCGGTCATTACTTTGTACCTAAAGTCAAAATACTTTCCGGTCATTACTCTGTACCTAAAGTCAAATACTAGTATCATCTCCCTCATACATTTATTAAGTGATGAGTATTCTCTTAGCTCGAGAGTGTTATCGGTCATTGCCGCAACAGTCAAATGGTTTGAATGGCTCTGAGCACTATGGGACTTAACATCTATGGTCATCAGTCCCCTACAACTTAGAACTACTTAAACCTAACTAACCTAAGGACACCACACAACACCCAGTCATCACGAGGCTGCAACAGTCGTGACATATAAATGTAGTGTTTGCTCCACATCCCCCCCTACAATTTTTCTATTGATTTGTGAAACAATTGCCACACATTCTCCCATTCTGTCGCTGCATTTTCCACGTTGCGCAGATTCTTTTTTTCTCGCGTAAGAATAATTTTAATTGTGAAATGGACAGATATGCAATCCTCGATTGTATAGCCTGAGCAAAATCACTCACAAGCGAGCTTTGTTCTGACTGGTTGAGAACGGAGGTAGGAACTGCAGTCACATCTGACAGCTAGTGTACATGTGTTTGGTGTGGGTTTGTTTAGAATATTACGCGAGTCGCAGGGGTTGGTCCCATCAGTGTATTTTCAGCGGCTGTATGAATATCTCCATACATGCATAAATTGTTATTGAACAACACTGATTCCATCTTCTTAGGGGAGACATAATGAACTACAGTGAACTATGTTTAATTAATTTTCTTGGTGCTGCTTTTGTGTGCTTTGTTGAAGTTGTAGCACTAGTTTATTAGTAGTGCTTTGAATTGGACAGTGGATTTAATTACTTTTTTTTACCTCAGAATCCCACAAGTAGAGTTAATCACTCTTCACTAACGCTCTGAAATTAATTCACTGGAACGTAACAAGATGAGGTCACACTTTATCATGTAAACTGTTTACATTTAGGTCGGCCATCGATGTGTGTTAGACGTGGAACCGTGCGTTATAACCCTTGAGAAATTTATGTAGTTGGCAAATTATATTATATTAACGAGTTGGTGCTGTGGTTTTGCAATTACCTCTGCTGCTCTAGATTCGCTTTCCAGCAATGTCACTTCCCCCTGGGGCTTTGCCCAGATTCGACAAATACATACCTCCACACGCTACGTACCATGTACATGACATTTAAAATTGCTCCGGGTGCAACATGCAATAAACCACTCGATACGCATATTTCATGAGATTTTGTAAACAGTAATGAGCTAATTACTGCCACGAGACTCCAAACAAAATTTAAATTCCTGCTGTACGCGATTATTAGCTTAATTACAGATCACATCATTATCATGATTTACAGGTTAACAGGAATTCCTTACTGGCCTATAAATCGCACACTGTGCCAAGTAACGAATTATTTGCGAATTTACAATTCGAACAAATACTCGCTGTAGCCTCTGCTTCAGATTCGAGTCTACAATCACTTTTTTTCGAATAAAAGAGTGCTCTTATTGGCGGAGGAACGTACAAGGATTTCAGCATAAATGAAGTAGATAACAATGCACCAATTTGTTCTGAAATTTTTTCATTGTTTTGTCGACATCTACTTTCTTACTTGAAAGGAAGAATAAATTGAGTGAATTGTAACAGAATGCTAAACTATGACCGACTGATGATTTGCATTTCCGTAACTTGCTAAACGTGACACACTGACGAAGGAACGGTCTTAACCTTGGTATTAATGAGTTTAGGAAAACCACTGAAAGTCTTTATGGCTGGACTAATATACACTACTGGCCATGTAAAAATTGCTACACCACGAAGATGACGTGCTAGAGACGTGAAATTTAACCAACAGGAAGAAGATGCTGTGATATGCAAATGATTAGCTTTTCAGAGCATTCATGGAAAGTTGGCGCCAGTGGCAACACCTACAACGTGCTGGCATGAGGAAAGTATCAAACATATTTCTCATACAGAAACAGCAATTGACCGGCGTTGCCTGGTGAAACGTTGTTGTGATGCCTCGTGTAAGGAGCAGAAATGCATACCATCACGTTTCCAACTCTGATTAAGATCGGGTTGTAGCCTGTCGTGATTGCGGTTTATAGTATCGCGACATTGCTGCTCACGTTGGTCTAGGTCCAATGACTGTTAGCAGAATATGGAATCGGTGGGTTCAGGAGGGTAATACGGAACGGCGTGCTGGATCCCAACGGCCTCGTATCACTAGCAGTTGAGATGACAGGCATCTTATCCGCATGGCTGTAACGGACCGTGCAGCCACGTCTCGATCCCTGAGTCAACAGATGGGGACCCTTGCAAGACAAGGTGGCGCAGTGGTTAGCACACTGGACTCGCATTCGGGAGGACGACGGTTCAATCCCGTCTCCCGCCATCCTGATTTAGGTTTTCCGTGATTTCCCTAAATCGCTTCAGGCAAATGCCGGGATGGTTCCTTAAAAAGGGCACGGCCGATTTCCATCCCCCTCCTTCCCTTATCCGAGTTGCGTTCCGTCTCTAATGACATCGTTGTCGACGGTACGTTAAACTCTAATCTCCTCCTCCTCCTCCTTGCAAGACAACAACCATCTTCACGAACAGTTCGACGACGTTTGCAGCAGCATGGACCATCAGCTCGGAGACCATGGCTGCGGCTATCCTTGACGCTCCATCACAGATAGGATCGCCTGCGATGGTGTAGTCAACGACGAACCTGGGTGCACGAATGGCAAAACGTCATTTTTTCGGGTGAATCCAAGTTCTGTTTACAGAATCATGATGGTCGCATCCGTGTTTGGCGACATCACGGTGAACGCATATTGGAAGCGTGTATTCGTCATCGCCATACTGGCGTATCACCCGACGTGATGGTATGGGGTGTCATTGGTTACACGTCTCGGTCACCTCTTGTTCGCATTGACGGCACTTTGAACAGTGGACGTTACGCTTCAGATGTGTTACGACCCGTGGCTCTACCTTTCATTCGATCCCTGCGAAACCCTACATTTCAGCAGGATAAATCACGACCACATGTTGCAGGTCCTGTACGGGCTTTTCTGGATACAGAAAATGTTCGACTGCTGTCCTGGCTAGCACATCCTCCAGATCTCTCACTGACTGAAAACGTCTGGTCAATGGTGGCCGATCAACTGGCTCGGCACAATATGCCAGTCACTACTCTTGATGAACTGTGGTATCGTGTTGAAGCTACACGGGAAGCTGTACTTATACACGCCAACCAAACTCTGACTCAAAGCCCAGGCGTGTCAAGGCCGTTATTACGGCCAGAGGTGGTTCTACTGGGTACTGATTTCTCAGGGTCTATGCACCCAAATGACGTGAAAATGTAATCACATGTCAGTTCTAGTATAATATATTTGTCCAATGAGTACCCGTTTATGATCTGCATATTTTCTTGGTGGAGGAATTTTAATGGCCAGTAGTGTACACTCTCCGTCCAGCTTGACTCAACAACTATGGATAACACACGTGCAATCTTCTAGTCTGTTGTGAGGAGGCAGTTTTCAACAGCAGACGTGCGACCATAGTGCGTCAACAAAGGTGTGTAACAAATAGAAATGGACCAACACCTCTATAACAAGTGTTCAAGACATATTCCACCAGGTACAGGCGGAAGTAAAGCTGTGAGGGCGGCTGTTGACTAGTGCTTGGACAGCTTTTGCCAGCACGGTAGTTCAGCGTACTCGGTCAGAGGGTTAGCTGCCCTCTCTAATAAAAAACTGAGTGAACGGATCAACGATGAACTTTAACAGGTGGAAAGAAAAAGATAGCCCTGTCGGTAGAGCACTTGTTCGTGAAAACCAAATATCCCGGTTTGTAGTCCTGGTCCGGCACGCAGTTTTAATCTGCCAGGAAGTTTAAATCAGTGAACATTTCACTGAAGAGTGAAAATTAATTCTGGCATTCTCCAGAATGTTTTGAGAAGGGAAAAGTGTGCACAAAGTTTGTCCCACATACCTTGACTCCCGAACAGAAACAATGACGCTTAGGCGCCTGTCACAACTTGACTGAAATTTCTTTTTCTGTTACCAATACCAACCTACAGCAAAACGACAGAGTACAGAAACAGATATGAAGATCAACCCTTTGATAACGTAACCGACATTCTAGCTAATGTGACGTGCGTTGAATAACATCCCAAAGACAATTTCACATGGTTGTATGAATGTTCTGTGCTTTTGTACTCAAGCGGAAACAGACTACGTAGAACAACCGCGACATTAAAACCACGATCTGAATTTTTCTCTATCAAATTCAGTCTGGGAAACTTTTGATTGGAAGGATAAAAGCGCTACTCGTCCCCAATGCCTCAACCATTGCTTCATCTCGCTCGATTGCTTCAGAAAAATCAGAATAAAGTTAATCAAAATATAATCACTATCACCATTACTTCCGTAATGTAGTGAGATAAATTAATTTGCCCATGAGATACTGTGAAACGTAAAATAAATTGCCTCACGTAACAGGTAAACCATCAACTCAAATTAATGTCGATGTTAGTTTTTTACTTGACCATTCGATTTTAAATTCTTTTACATCTGTTTCTTATTGTACTAAAAAACACCAGGCTAATGAAGAATGTTGCTTCACCACGGGTGCACAAGGAACGCAACAAAATTAATGGGAAAAAGTCAGTCATTGTTTATAGTGAAATTCTTTACACGATCTACTTCTGCTAAGGTAATTACCTGCTAAACTTGTTACACTGGAGAGCAAAACATGTAACACATAAAAATAAAAGAGAACTGAGTGCATACGTATGTGAAATGAAATCTTGAAGATAGGTGCATATTATGAAAGTTAGTATTTAGTTAAAAACCTAGAGATACTCTTTAGCCGTTACGTATCTCTCTCGCAAAGACAGTGATGACGAAATCAGACTAATTATAACACAGATAGAGACTTTCTTTATGTGCTTCATACGCGATTGGAACGGGAAGAAACGTAACATTCAATACCATGCTAAGTACGCGAGCTATTCGGAAAGCAAGGTCTGATCGGTTGCGAAATGGAAACCGCGATGAAAATAAAAAATGTCGCCTTTCCGATCTCGACATTTGCCGTAGCTTTGTACCAACTTTCCAATACCCTAGTCACAGAAAGCAGCCAGTTCTTTCCGCCACTTCTCTATGCTGGTCCGCGTTCCGTTGTCTGTGCCAAAATGTTGTCTTCATAGCCAGCGGTTCACGTGAGCAGACATGAACATCACAGGGTGCCATTTCCGGGCTGTATGGTGGGTGATCAAGCACTTATCATGGAAAACGCAGCGGGGTCGTCTTCATTGCCCAAGCAGTGTGCGGCAGAGAATTTTCGTGCATGACAGGTACGTAATGTGGGTTTGCATGAAATTAGGTAAATCCTCGCAGCGGACAGCCATACTTAGCGGGGGACATTATTGTTCTAGACATCTTTAAGTGTTCACTTTGTGATCAGAACTGAGAAGAGCAGCATGACGCGATCGACAGGCATAATAGAGATACTACATAACACAGCAGTGCAACGTTTCATCAGATTTTCACTGTCCTTTCCATTTCGCGGCTTATTGTATCTTGCTTTCCGAATAGCCCTCGCACTTTCTGCCGCACGCGCTACAGTGGTTTACAGAGTATGGATGCAGATGTAGCGCAACTACTTCGTCTACCATTTGATAGAGAGGGCTGCATGTGTGTATTTCAGTAAAATACACATGATACAATTTCAATGGAAACATTGTAAAGCTGTTCTTTCACTGTCTACTACTGATCAGTGACCAATTCAGGAAGTTAATTTCATTTGAAGATCTTGTGATCTTACAGGTAGTATTTATGTTTGGAAACGAAGTCCCACGCTTCTTGACAGAGCGTAGGGGAACGACGCAGGAGACCCGCGCCGCCTTACTAGGCAAGGTCCTAGTGGAGGTGGTTAGTCATTGCCTTCCTCCGACCGTAATGGGATTGAATGACGATGATGAAGATGACACAACAACACCCAGTCATCTCGGAGCAGGTGAAGGTCCCTGACCACGCCGGGTATCGAACCCGGGACCCCGAGCTCGAGAAGCGAGAACGCTACCGCGAGACCACGAGCTGCGGACTAATTATGTTTAGTATTATTTATTTTTGTTTTCCTTATTCTGTCATATGGAACCTGACTGGCTAGCCATCAAGTAACATCCAGATGCTGAAGGACCACGAAAAGTATATCGCTAACTCCCAACAATTGGCTGTACAGAAGATACAGGTAGACCAGCCCTCGATCGTAGGCTTTGTTGAGAGGCGCAATGCTGCAGAATCGCGGGAAAACGTTATTGTGATGTTTCGATTAATATTTGGACAGGCAGGAAGGACAGCCTAATGCAAAATGAAGTTGTACATTCAGGACGACAATAGGTATGTGATCTAGAATTTCGGTACGAAAAATTTTGTGGTAGCTCATGTCGCTACCATGTCGTGCATTTGTGAAGCTTAGCTGCCTGCTGGATGATGAAAAAATAAAACCCCGTTAGTGAACCTAAATAGCATCTCCTCATATCGGAACCTTAATGGTCCCATTCATATTTAACAATAATTTATTTGTGAAGAACAGTAGTTGTTGTTATATAGGTTTCTTCAAAAAGACGTACGCGATTTAATTATTAATTTGTATTTATTGAAACATGTATTGCAAATGAAACTGACTAACCTGAAAACCTTTGGAAATAAGGGAAGCTGAAGTTCGGATTACCGCTGCCAGAGCGCTGATAGTTGCATAAACGGCCGCCAGAGTGATCGCACTAACAGACAGACAGTTCGCGCCAGTTATCAGTCAAACGGCTCTAACGAAACACAACGTTTTCTTCTACTTTCTTGAGTTAGAATGAAGTGATTACGCTGTTTCAATGCAAAGTGTATTTCGCCCCCAATTAGGCACTGAGACAATGGCTAGTGACTAATGAGCTGTTAACAAGCTGGATTGCTCTGCAATGGACAAGGCGTGGACAGATTGCATCTGCCAGAAGTTAACCTGAAACAATCTGAAGAAAGGAGGGAGAGTAATGAATATTTGTAACTTTTGTTTCCATACTTCTTTAAAAAAATACTTGTTTCCATATCTAAGATGAAGGACACATACAACAGATAGACCAGTCGAATATGACAGAGTAAGAATTGCAAGAGACATTAGAAGGAGCGCCAGCCAGACGGAAATACGTAGATACTGAATGATATTACTTACTTCTCTCGAGCAGAACTACTCTTTTCTTTCCAATGCAGCTATTGAATTTCCAAATAGTCTTTGACGAATAACAAAATTTTGGCTCTTACAAAAGAGATTTTCAAAGATATAATTTTCAAGAAAGGAGGTCTTTACTTTCATTTTTTCCTCGCTCAGGAATAGAGTCACTACGGCAGTGAAACCAGGATTTATCTGCTTACAGAACTAAATTTTAATTTCAAAGCAATATTTTATTAAGAATAGAAATTTATCTTTGTTTTAAGACAGGACGAACTTCCAGTTTAACAGAAGAAGACGCTTATTTTTAAGTTTTCATTATAAAAATAAAGCTACAGTAAAGCAAATAAGCTAGCCGACGTAGGCAAAGATGGGGAGAGAATGGATGACCTATAAGAAGGAGATGCGAGGCCCATTAAAGAATGTTTAGCGTCGTTGCCTCTAGATAGCGGGATCCCGCGCTCGGTTCCCAGCCGGGTTGGAGGTTACCTTTAGTCGGGGACATGCTGTTTTGTTACCTTCGTCATTTCATCTCATATCTATCAACCTGGCAAGCCACCAAGGCGATGTCAAATTTAGAAAACTCGCACCACGCGGCCTAATAACCAAATACGGGGTCGCCCAACCAATGATGACATACCATCATTTCATTACTGCATTTCATTTATGTTTCATGAAATAATTGTTTATTAAACTGGGTCCATCGTACAGAATGTCCCTGTACTAATATGCAACGCAGGAAGAATGTCGTAACGTGAAGACGAGACAGTACATGAAAATGATAAGAAAACCATACTCTCCTTTTTAGGGTTCCGAGCCTTGTTGTGGAAGAAGCGGAACCCTTATAGTATCGCTTTCTTGTCCGTCCGTTTGTCTGTTTTGTCTGTCTGTCCGTCTAGCTGTTAAAAACCCGCTTCCTCATGAACGGGGAGACGTATCGAGACCAAATTTCTTTTTGCTTCAATTGACATCTGTGGTCCCTTGGCGGTGTGAAAATTTTAATTTCTAAGTCAGTTCAGTCAAAACATACGGCCATTTATGTCACATATTTTGAAATGAAAACTCACTCATCAAAATCTATATGGTGCTCCCGTTGTTTTACAGTCATGAAATTTGGCAAGAAGCAAGGTTTTACAGAACATGTAAAGGAAAATTCCAAAAGTGTTAGTCTGCAATAACATAAGAAGAAAAAATATTTTTTTGTTATTTTATATCTGTCTGTGTGTCTGTCCGTCCGCCGGTTAAGACCAATTTTCTCTGGATCATGTTGGAGTATCAAGTTTAAATTTATGTCACATACTAATACCTATAGTCTGTTAACACCCCTTTTCCTCAGGAATGGGGTAAAATTTATGACGCATAATAAGGTCTATAGCTCTTTGGCGGTATAAAAATTTTGAGCTTCTGAGTCGTTGCAGTCAAAAGATACGACCACGTCACATATTTTGAAACTCGAAAACCCATTTTTCAAAACCTGGCGGGTATTTTCCGTCGACTTAGAAGCACAAAATTTGTCAAGAAGCAACGTTTCGTAATAAAAATGAGGAAGAAATCAGAAAATTACTAGTTTGTAATTATACCACAGGGAAAAAATATTTTTTGTCGCTTTTCATCAACTACATCTGTCCGCTCGTCTGTTAAGATCCATTTTTCTCTAGAACCTGTTGGCATATCAACTTCAAATTTAAATCACATATTAAGCTCTACGATCTCTTGGCGGTGTAAGAAATTTGAGGTTCTATGTCAATTCAATGAAAAGATTCGGTCATTTATATTACGTATTTCCAAACTCGCAAACTCACCCATCAAAACCTATAGGGTACTATCCATTAACCTAGAATCGTGAAATTCGGCAATAAACAAGGTTCCATTGTACACGTAGTTCCATTGTACACGTAAAATAAACATGTGAAGGTTGTTACATTGTAATTGCATCACATAAAAATATTTTTTGCCATTTAAACATAGATTGCATTCATCATCTGTCAGAAGCGTAATAGACAAAAACAACTGCACGCAAACATAAAATGTAAGCTACAGTCATATTTTAGTAAGGAAATGAAAAATGTTTTATTAAGTTCTCAATCTCTACATATAAACCCTTAACGCCACTGCTTGCTTCTTTTTGTATGTCTGGGCTATGTCTGGGAAACTACTGTAAAGTTTCTGATACGGTTTGGGAATTCCTGGGACAAATATTTTGCCAGTGTCGATATTGATAACAGGCACAAATCGGTGAGATTTTCAATTTCTAGGGTAGATGAACTCTATAACTGAGTTTGTACGGAACCACAGTGTGCGCGTCCAGCTCGCTATTGGCCAGTTTTTTTTCTTAATAAAATGAATAACTCCAGCAGAGGCAAACAACGTAATTAGTTTCCCGTATTCTGTACGATTTACTTCCAGAAACCAACCGAGACATCGAGATCTGGATTGCTGTGCATGTTTAATGGGGAAAGTTTTCCCAGCCTGGAAATCACGTGTGGCTCCCTCGCCGAAACTGAAACCTACCCGCTCCTTGTCCGGCGGTGCCGCACGTGCGATGCACGTGTAATCGCCGCCGTTCGTTATTTGTGCTGCAAGCAGCGCAGCTGCTGTCGCTTCTATGGCTAACTAATTTGTCTTGTTAGGACGAACCTTATTAAGGTTGCCGCTCGTAATTAAGGATCTCGGCGACTGTTTTGCTCGCGAAACACGCCGCCGCTTCTCCTCCCGCACCGTGTCTTCTGCTGCTCGTCCCGTATCGCGATTACCAATTTTCTCATCTTCGCTTCGACAACACTCAATTTAGATTAAAATTTAATTTCGAAACTGGGGCGGCTGCGTTCGCATCCACGGGCTTCTTAATTACGCTGCCGTGAATGCTGATCTATACTGAACAAGAACTCCTTAAACGGCACCTGCTATTTCTCTTTGCTCGCTGAATGCACTAGCCGCAAACCAGTCACATCAAGCAACGAGGTGTACTTCAAGATGCAACTATTAAGGGATTTACTGAAACTCTTTTAAGGCTGAACTGTGATGGTCTGTATTTATCACTAGGGGACCTAGCAATTCTGCGCAGTCGTTAAATATGTATGGGAATTGTATATACATTCTAATCTCCTTCTTCTCCTTATCTCTATCCATCTCCTCCTCTCCCTCTCCTCCTCCTCCTCCCCACGCTGTTCATCACCTTCTCCGCTTTCTCCTCCTTCTCCCCTCTCTGTCCATTTCCTTCTCCCACCTCTCCTCGTCCATCTCTTCCTGCCCACCCTCTATGTCTATTCCCCCCCCACCCCCTTTCCATTCGCAATCCATCCTCGCTGACCTTGAGCCTTGCTTATCGTACTTATGAATTAGTATTCCGTAGTACTATTCTAATCATAACCCGGTAAGGTGTATAGACAGCTTCTCTGTTTTCTGTGAAAACTGACTTCAAGGAAGAAAACAAACTTACACATTACTGTGTATATATTTTTTAAAAAGCATATGTAACGAGAAAGAATATAATGGCTGATCAAAAAGTCGGTATAAATTTGAAAACTGAATAAATCACGGAATGATGTAGATAGAGAGGTATAAATTGATACACATGGTTGGAATAACATGGGGATTTATTAGAACAAAATAAAAACAAAGTTCAAAAAATGTCTCTCAGATGGCGCTTCATCTGATCAGAATAGCAGTAATTAGCATAACAAAGTAAGACAAAGCAAAGATGATGATCTTTACAGGAAATGCTCAACATGTCCACTGTCATTCCTCAACAATAGCTGTAGTCGAGGAATAATGTTGTGAACAGCACTGTAAAGCATGTCCGGAGTTATGGTGAGGTATTGGCGTCGGATGTTGTCTTTCAGCATCCCTAGAGATGTCGGTTGATCACGATACACTTGCGACTTCAGGTAGCCCCAAAGCCAATAATCGCACGGACTGAGGTCTGGGGACCTTGGAGGCCAAGCACGACGAAAGTGGCGGCTGAGCACACGATCATCACCAAACGACGCGCGCAAGAGATCTTTCACGCGTGTAGCAATATGGGGTGGAGCGCCATCTGGCATAAACATCCTACGTTACAGCAGGTGTTTATCAGCCAGGCTGGGGATGATGCGATTCTGTAACATATCGGCGTACCTCTCACCCGTCACGGTAGCAGTTTTGCTGTACACCGCCATCTGTCGGACATTTTGTGAACTTTGTTGTTCTAATAAAACCCCATGTCATTACAAGCAGGTGTGTCAATTTTTACCTCTCTATCTACATTATTTCGTGGTTTATTAAGTTTTCAAATTTGTACTGCCTTTTTGATCACCCTGTATAAGGGAGAAACAATGTGTCTGAATATGAGAAAGAAAGCAAAACAGCACATTTTCACGGCATAGTTGGTTTTAACAGAAAACCTATATATTGTTGTTTAAGAAATATGTAGTCATGTCCGTCCGAAGGTCTGTTGGAATATCGTGTCAGGCAGGGGTGCTCAAACGCGTCGATCGTGATCGACCGGACTATCGCCATGACTTTGTGTGTCGATATTTCAATACCTTTGTCTAGATGAACTGTTTTCCTAAAATACCGGTTTGTTGAATGTGAGTGTTTCTCACAGTATTTGCAGGATGTAAATCTAACAAAAATGACTTCGTCCCTTTCGTCTACGAGTATATTTGCATTTCACCTCCTTTAACACTCGCGCCAAGCAACAGCCTTTCCTCCTACATGCTGAGGCTATTGTTTGTGAAAAAGAGTGCAGATAAACACCACTTCCATGGAGACCGGAAATAACAGGTTTTTGCTACAGTTCGTAAAGATAGGTGTATATATTTGATACGTAATGCCTAAAACGAAAAATAGTGAACTGCATTTTAGAACATTACACAAAGATTTTGCATCGGACACAGCTATTGGTAGTGAATTGAGAAGGAAGAAATTTTCATTACGTGAACGTAAATTACAATCACAGTAGTCGTTCTTTGTGAAGCCTGTACAAAAAGTCCTGAATCAAACATATCATCACTTTGTGAGTCAGAAATACTGCTCAAACATGCAAAAACATTCGATGACGGCACAATTGTTAAAGAGTGCTTTCTGGCAGCTTGTGAATCCTTTTTTTCCACATCTAAAACCCCCTTTGAGATAATATCAGCCATCAGAGACATGCCTGTATTATAACAATAAAAGTGATACAAATGGTGATAAATATAAAACACAAATATTAACAGATTTGCTATCCTGCTTCCGTTTCTCATTGCACTTAGATGAGTCAAGTAGATTGAGTCGATTACCTCAACTTATAATTTCTGTAAGGTTTACATTTTCGGATAATTTTGACCTTTGACTGCAGAGAGAAGATTTTTACAATGCATTCAAAGCTTTCATTTCTGAATATGATTTGAAAATTCAGAAACTAGAGCCTAGTTCTGCCTATGCAGCACCTTGTACAGTAGGCAAACACGAAAGATTTGTTATCCTGTGTGCGAACGGCGAATCTTTCTCACCTTTCTTTAAGTATCATTGTATCGTGCCTCAGCAAGTGCTTTTGGTACATATTTTGAAAGTGGGACATATTATGAGTATTATCACAAAAATTTTGAATCCATTTCGCCCACAATATCACTACAGAGAAGGAAGTTTAGAGTCCTGTTAGAAGCATTGGACAGCCAATATGGAGACCAGCTACTGTGCTCATAAGTTGGATGGATTGGCAAAGGAAATTCATCATGTGGTCTGACGAGTCAGCGTTTTCATTATTTCCAACATCGGCCGGGTATACGTCTGGAGAATGCCAAAACTGATTCCATCAGTTAAGCTTAGAGGTGGAAGTGTGATGGTGTGGACAGCCATATCACGGTATTCTGCTGGTCCCATCATTACTCTCAAAGGCCGTGTTACAGCCAACGATTATGTGAACATTTTAGGTGATCCGGTGCACCCCATAGTTCAAATGTTGTTCCCCAACGTAATGAACCCATTCACACGGCCAGGATAGTACAATCGTGATATGAGGAACATGCAGCCGAACTGCAGCGTCTTCCCTGGCCAGCACATTCACCGGACTTGAATATTATCGTACTCTTGTGGGTGGTATTGGAGTGCAGACTGCGGAGCAGATTTCCTCCTCCCTCGTCACCATACAAGTTAAAAGGGGTTCTAATTGAAGAGAGGCATAACATTCCACTGGAAACTATACAATCATTATATACCAGTATTCCAAGAAGAATCGCGGCTGTATTACGGGCAAATGGGGTTCAAACCCTTATTAATAAACCGTGCCCAAGTAAGTACGGGCGTCTCATTATTTTGTCTATCCCCTGTACATTATGCTGGTGAAGGAGAATCAGTAATCAGACTATTCTTATAAGATGCCTGTAAAGTTAACATCATAGCCAGGATCTCCAACATTCTCTTTAATACGCCACCTCCGACAGAGGAAGGCAAACATGCCTTTAAAAATCCACCGGCGTAGAGAAACAACTGAAAGAGTTGAAAACCAACAAGTTGCCAGGTCCGGATAGAATTATAATTCGGTTTTACGAACAGTACTCTACAGCACTGACCTCTAACTTACCTTGCATTTATGGCGAATATCTCACGCAGCGTGAAGTTCCAAGCAAATTGAAAAAATCGCAAGTGATTCCTGTATATAAGGAAACTACAAGAACAAACTTCCGAAATTTCACACAAATGTCGTTCACATCAGTTTTATGCAGAATTATTGGAGACATCAGAGTTCGTGTATCATCCATTTCGCCGGCCGCGGTGGTCTCACGGTTCTAGGCGCGCAGTCCGGAACCGTGCGACTGCTACGGTCGCAGGTTCGAATCCTGCCTCGGGCATGGATGTGTGTGATGTCCTTAGGTTAGTTAGGTTTAAGTAGTTCTAAGTTCTAGGGGATTAATGACCACAGCAGTTGAGTCCCATAGTGCTCAGAGCCATTTGAACATTTGAATATCATCCATTTCCTTGAGACCAAAAAGCTTTAAGGTCACGAAACAGCACGGTTTTGGAAAGCATCTCACGCAATCACGCAAAACTCAGCTTTCTTTCTTCTCACATGATATACTGTGAACTACGCATCAAGGCCAACATGCAGATTCCACATTTCTAGATTTCCGAAAAGTATATGACACAGCGCCCCATTAACGAAGATACGGACGTTTGTGGTAGCATCGGAGATATGTGAATAACTCGAAGACCTCTTAGGTAATAGAACCCAGTAGGTCATCTTCGACGGTGAGTGCTCGCAGAGACAAGTTTATCGTCAGTATTACCCCTGGGAAACGTGGTAGTACTATTTTTATTTTCTATATACATAAATGATTTTGCAAACACGCTGTACAACAATCTGCTGTTGTTTGCTGATGATGCTGCGGTGTACGAGAAAGTGTCCAAGTTGGGTGACTGTAGAGGGATAAGTTCAGTTAGACAAAATTTTCTGTTGGTGCGATGAATGGCAGCTAGCTCTAAATGCAGAAAAATTAAGTTAATGTGGATGAGTAGAGGAGACAAGCCCATCATGTTCGGATACAGCATTAGTAGTATCCTGCCTGACAAAGTCACATAGTTTAAATATCTGGCGCTAACGTTGCAAAGCGATACGAAATAGAACGAGCATGTGAGGAATGTGGTAAGGAAGGCGAATGGTCTGTTTCGGTTTACTGGGAGAATTTTAGGAGCATGTGGATTATTTGTAAGGGAGACCGCGTATAAGGCGTTAGTGCGACCTGTTTTTAAGTACTGACTGATCGGCACCAGGTCGGACCTCGAAGTAATACACAGGGGGGCTGATAGATTCATTAGCGGTAGGTTCGAACAACACGAAAGTATTACAGAGACGCTACGGGAACTAAAATTGGAATACCTGAAGGGAAGGCGACGTTATTTTCGAGGAACACTGCCGAGAAAATTTAGTGATCCGTTATTTGAAGCTTACTGCTGAACGATTCTAATGTCGTCAACATATATTTTGCGTAAGGAACACGAAGATAAGGTACAAGAAATTAGGTCTCACATGGAGACATGTAGACGCTCGTTAATCATTCGCTCTTTTTGCTAGAGGAACAGGAAAGGAAATGACTAGTAGCGATAGAGCCCCGTACGATGGCTTGCAGGGTTTCTATATAGATACAGAACAGGAAATTGAAAATCATAAAATCGATCATAAAAACTTAAGAATAGCTGGTAATTCCCAAAAGATAATTAGCTGAATGAATCCACTACAAATAGCGTGCAGCCTCTCAGGAGAAAATAACGTCGGGTTACAAACAGTGAGGGCCTTGCGGTCAGCTAGCGTGACCACCCGTCTCTCCCCTAATGCACGAATCCATCACTGTCGACCTGCGACTGGTTCTTCACTACGTCGTTCCATTTTCAGTCTTCATTTTCTCGATTATACTTGAGGTTTTCACCAAGTCCGTATTTACTTCACTTCTCCAACTGTTTTTAGCATATTTCCTGTCTTCACATTGCTAAGTATTGCGCAACATTATTTTCCATCAGCTAAAAATACTATTTATTTATTTTTTATTTACTGATTCTCTTATATTTTTGTTGTCCTGAAATTCTAGCCAATAACTGGACTGTGTCTGAAACTGAATAACATGCCGCTGACCATTCCAAAATTGTGTGTGTTAGTTGTGCGTGGTCACTAGAGAAAGTTGTGCAACATGTACCGGACGGAGCATTTCATTCTTTTCAAAGATCCACAAGTATTACAAAAGTCGATGGGTGTATATGTATGTTTATGTGTATGTGTGCGTGTGTGTGTGTGTGTGTGTGTGTGTGTGTGTATGTTCCGCATCCCCTCCTAAACCACTGGATAGATTTCAACCGAACTTAGTATACATACCCCGTACTGTCAGGCAACAGTCGCTGTGGGGGTAAGACCCACCTACTTGTTATAGTTCAAGAGATACTGCGTAGTAAACAATGAGATGCGTGAAAAAATGCCGCATCGTTATGCAGTCGACTTCAAATACCGGTACTGTAAACTTTCTCAATAGTGTTTCGTGGAAAAGAACATCATCTGCCCTCCAGAGATCCCCATTTTAAGTTCACGAAGCATCGCTGTATCTCTGGATCCAGCCGATAACGAACCTAGCAACACGACTCTGAACTGCTTCGATGTCTTCCGTTTATCAGACCTGGTGGGGATCCCAAATACTCGAGCAGTACTCAAAATGAGTCGCACTAATGTTACATACGCGATCTCATTTACAGATAAATCATACTTTCCCAAAATTCTTCCAATAAATCGACGCCTTCCCTACTACTGACCTTTCTTGCTCGTTCCGTTTGACAATGCTTTGCAACGTTACGCCTAGGCATTTAATCGACGTTAGTGTGTCAAGCACCACACCATTAATATTTTATTTACTTCTCATGGTTGGGATTCACAGTCATATAATATTTCATAAAAGACATCATAGTCGCCGTTAACTGTATAAAATATTTATTGTTACTATTGCAATTTCGGCCTTATGGCCATTTTCAAGTAACACTACAATGTTACATTGTCAGAATATAAAACTATCTGACATGAGTACATGTAGTCGCCAAAATGCAGCCTTTTGACTGTGACTCATCTGATCTTGTGGCCATCTCACAGTCAAAAGGCTGCATTTTGACGACGACATGTACTCATGTCAGATAGTTTTATATTCTGACAGAATGTAACTTTGCAGTGTTACTTGAAAATGGCCATAAGGCCGAAATTGCAATAGTAACAATGAATATTTTATACAGTCAACGGCGACTATTATGTCTTTTAAGAAACTAATATTTTATTCGAACATTAAGTATTTGTTTTTCCTACTCATCTGTGTTAACTAACATTTTTCTACAATTAGAGCAAGCTGCTACTCATCGTACCAAATAGCAATTCTAGGTCATCCCTTCTCCTCCTACAGTCACTGAACGACGACATTTTCCCGCACACTGCAACGTCATCAGCAAACAGTCTCAGGCTGTCTTTCATCGTATCCGTCGGATCATTTGTATATGATGGACATTCAACAGGTAATGCAACACATTTTCCTCTAGGGCAATTTCGGTTGAAAAATTGAGGAATTTGTTTTAGAGATATCGTGGAATATTCCAACTTCTGATCATGTGATTTCGTGATGTTCCAATAGGTGGCGGCGCTATACGTAGCCTTCAAAACGACATCTGCAATGGTGGTGCATTCCAAGCAGAGAGGTGCGTTCCAAGTAGAGAGAATTTATTTTAGCGGTCGATCGGAGCATCGCAGATATTTATAGGTGCTCGCAGAATGTCCGCGAAGAATTGTCAGTGAACAGAAGCACGGTGAGTCGTTGGGCGAGGCGTTTACCGTCATCGCAATAAGGACGTGCAAACCTGTCCGATCTCACTTGTGCCGGGCGGTCGCATACAGACGTGACTACTGCAACGCTGGAACGTGCGGACACTCTCATTGGAGATGATCGAAGGCTCACAATCAAACATCTTGCTGGTCAACTGGACATCTCTACTGGTAGTGCTGACACACTCGCCCACAAGTTAAGGTAGTCTAACGCTGGACTCCTAGCCGTCTAACAGAAGACCATAACGAGCGTCCATCCGTTTGATTCAGTGTGTAGGATACACTCCACGAGAAGCAATAGGTGGATTATGGGGAGGTTACTGATGCAGCAACACGTTGGCACCGACGTCTGGCAGTAGAGTGGTACCATGTGGGTTCAGAGGCCTTGCCAGTAAGAGGGCATGAGATCATTGCACTCAATGGAGATTATGTTGAAAAATGCGGTTTTCTAGCAAAAAGAGTGGAGAAAAAATGGTTTATTGCAGTTCGGAATAAAACAAACGTGCTTTCCGAAAAAAAGTGTTGCCTTAATTATCGAACGCTCCTTGTACATAAAGAACAAGAGCGTCCCTGTCGTACTTGTATGGGGTATCGTTGTCTCTGGTGACTCTGTGGCGCCAAAGACAGTACGAAACGAGCTGCGTTGTATGAACGTATGTCTTTACTCATATCAGCTGGCTCAGCTGTACACCGGAACTCACTGAACGCTTCTCGCACTGATCTCTGTAAGTGCATTTTGTCTTCGATCAAGTTTTGTTTGTCAGCTAGGCTTTGACTTCGCTTTTTTTACTCAGTACAGAATTTTGTAGTTCGTATAATTAATGCTTTGAGACATTCTATGTCCAGAACAGCGCAAACTGACTTGACACTTTCAAATGTGGTGAGGAAACGTGGCAGTAAATTTACACTGTATACGTCATACGAGCTGCAGCGCCGTAGAAGCAGCAGCAGTTCGCTGCTTGACGGGGGCGGAGGGTGGGGCTCGTGACTGCAGGCGATCCGTCAGGCGACTATCGCGTCTTTATCACCAAGGCAGCGGCAGCGGCGGCGGCGGCGCCACTGGGACCGCCTGCGGAAGGCGTGGGCGGTGCGGCCACGTGGGACGGCGACCACCCAGACGCAGGCGCGCTCTCTGCGCAGCGCTCCGAGTGCGTGCTTTGCGGGCCAACACACTGCACGCGAGCTCCTCGGCCTAGTTCCGCTCTGCGCCACCGCGGCGCTACCGATGCCCAGTGCAGTAACGTTTCTAGATACCTTCCCAAAAAATAACGGCAAGAATAACGTTCGTAGGATTTTTATCCGAATAGTTAACGCTTTGAATCCCAATATTTTAAAAAAAATTATACATAATTTTAAATGGTTTCAATAACAGTTATTATAATACCAAGCAACTAATACAAGAAATGATCGAAGCAGACGAAATGAATTTAAATTTGTACTATGGTCAGGATTCGAACCCAGGTCTTCTTGCTTGCTAGGCAGAAATGCTAACTATTACATTACAACAGCACAATGGTCAACACTGCTGCACGAACTACCTAAGCAATTATATATTGTCAATATATAAGCGAAAATGAACTGAAGTTTGTGTTGGGGAGGGCACCCAGCTTAGGTACTTTGTGCACTAATGTAGGCCGTTGTGCTATGGTAGTGTAATGGTTAGCATTTCTGCCTACCAAACAAGGTTCGAATCCCAGCTGCGACACAAATTTTAATTCATTTCGTCTGCTTCGATCATTATCGTAGATAGTAAGAAGAGGCTTAAATGTCTCAGAGAAACATTTAATTATAAGATCTTTAATGCAAGGAAATTGTCAAAAAGTGAACAGGTAGAAGGAGTTATTGCATTTCTGAAATATGAACGTAAAATCTTTCACGAAATTAATAATTATTGTCATAGCGAAAAATGTAAATAATATGAAATTGGCACAATGTAAGCAATCAATTGTTTTGAATAGGTGGTTTGTTTGGAATCACTGGGATATACAGTTTTCAAGAACCCGTCATTTCATGTAACATACTCTACCAAAATAAAAGAAAGTGATCCGATGACGAGATATGTCACCTGGTGGTTAGTACACTCATGCTCATAAATTAAGGATAATGCAGATACATGGTGAAACGACTCTCTGGTGGACGGTTTGCGGGTTTAAATCACCTCGGGGTATGACCATGCGGTGCATTTGGCCTGCGGTCGTCGCACGGTGGCGCCGGCAGCAGTGCACATATGCAGAGGTATGTTGGTTCATGTCAGAGTACGGTGCAGCGAGTAAGTGTGCAGACGTTTACAGACGTGCTAATGGTGACTGTGTGTTGAAAATGGCTCAAAGAACATATTGATGACATTGTGAGAGGTAGAATACTAGGGCGACTGGAGGCTGGTCAAACACAGCAGGTCATAGCACGGGCCCTCCGTGTGCCACGAAGTGTGATCTCAAGATTATGGCAACGATGCCAGCAGACAGGAAACGTGTCTAGGCGCTACAGTATGGGACGTCCACAGTGTACAACACCACAAGACGACTGATATCTCATCATCAGTGCCCGCAGACGCCCACCGAGTACTGCAGGTGGCCTTGCTCGGCAGCTTACCGCAGCCAGTGGAACAGTTGTCTCCAGTCACATAGTCTACAGACGACTGAACAGAAATGTTTTATTCACCTGGACACCTGCAAGGTGCATTCCACTGATCTGTGGTCACAAGAGAGCCCGTAAAGCCTGGTGTCAAGAACACACAATACATAGTCATTGGAGCAGTGGTCCCAGTTTATGTTCACGGACGAGTCCAGGTATAGTCTGAACAGTGATTCTCGCCGGGTTTTCATCTGGCGTGAACCGGGAACCAGATACCAACCACTTAATATCCCTGAAAGGGACCTGAATGGAGGTCGTGGTTTGATGGTGTGGGTGGGATTATGATTGGTGCACGTACCCCCCTGCATGTCTTTGACAGAGGAAGTGTAACAGGTCAGGTGTATCAGGACGTCATTTTGCACCGGCATGTCCGCTTTTTCAGGGGTACAGTGGGTCCCACCTTCCTCCTGATGGATGATAACGCACGGCCCCACCGAGCTGTCATCGTGGAGGAGTACCTTGAAACAGAAGATATCAAGCAAATGGAGTGGCCTGCCTGTTGTCCAGACCTAAACCCCTTCGAGGACGTCTGGGATGCTCTCGGTCGACGTATCGCTGCACGTCTTCAAAACCCCTAGGACACTTCAGGAGCCCCGACAAGCACTGGTGAAAGAATGCGAGGCTATACCCCAGCAGCTGCTCGACCACCTGATCCACAGTATGCCAATCCGTTGAGCGGCCTGTGCCTGGTGATCATATCCCATATTGATGTCTGGGTACAGGCGCAGGAAACATCGGCGTTTTGTAGCACACTTATTTCGTGACGGTTTTCTCAACTTATCACCAATACTGTGGACTTACAGATTGTGTCATGTGTGTTCGCTATGTGTCTATGCTATTAGCGCCAGTTTTGTGTAGTGCCACACTGTATGGCATCACATTCTCAGTATAGATGTACTGATAACTGTTTCAACGTTGTCTGTCAACAGATAGCGGAATGGCGTAGCTACCAGAGCGCCATCTGTGTCTACCACTTACTACGGAATGCTGACAGTCAGAAGGGTCAGTATGGTGCAAACGTGTGAAGCAAGCAGGAATCCATGCAATAGAGACGCACTCATGTTTCCTATAGCCGACTGAACGAGTTTGAAAGGAGTCAAGTTGTGGCTTTCCGTGTGGCGGGATGGTCTTTCCGGATAACCGCCACACAAGTTGGACGCGCTGTGTCAGTTGTGCAACGATGCTGGTATTAGTCGTCACGTGGACATTCTCACATCCGTAGGCGAGGTTCTGGACGTCCTCTCAGTACAGACACTAGCCCGGGTCGTCATACAGTAAGGGTAGCAGTGGCAAATAGTACAATTACCACAGCACAGATAAGAGGACTTGTGAGCGCAGACGTGTCAGCATGAGCTGTTGCGAACCGGTTATTTGCAGTGGGACTACGGGCTTGCACACTTCCAACACTCTTCCACTCACGCCACGGCTTCAAATATGGTTCAAATGGCTCTGAGCACTATGCGACGTAACTTCTGTGGTCATCAGTCGCCTAGAACTTAGAACTACTTAAACCTAACTAACCTAAGGACATCACGCACTTGCATGCCCGAGGCAGGATTCGAAGCTGCGACCGTAGCGGTCGCTCGTTTTCTGACTGTAGCGTCTAGAAACGCACGGCCACTCCGGCCGGCGCCACGGCTTCGACATGCACGGCTCCAATGGTGCCATCAGGGGGTCATTTGAGAGACCGAATGGCGTGGCGTGGTGTTTAGCGATGAAAGCAGATACTGCCTGCACGCAAGTGGTGGTCGTTTGCGTCTACGACGTAGGCCTGGTGAGCGCTGTCTATTAGAATGCGTTGGTCCAAGACACACTGGCCCCACCCCAGACCATATGTTCTGAGCTGCGATAAACTGTAACTCCCGTTCACCTTTGGCGTTCCTAGAGGACACGCTACCCAGCGCTCAGTCAGTGGAGAATATTGTTAGATCCGTCCTCGTACCGTTCTTGCAACAGGTAGGCGATGTGTCGTTCCAAAAACGCTAATGCTCGTCTACACACTGCCTGTGAAACACAACGTCCTCTCCAAGACATGCATCTACTACTCTGGCCTGTACGATCTTCGGAAATGTCTTGAAACGGCGCCTTAGAAAATTTAATAAATTACCGTGCTGGTAAACTGCTATGTTATTTGATTTTCAAACAGCTGACCAGAACTGAACGTACTCAGACATTTCGCTCTTTACTTATTCTGATCAACACTAAACTGACACACAATCTTTTTAGCGCAACGCAATATGACTTTCAATAATCCCTACAAAAGAATGGCCCTGACTAACAATAACCTATACCTTTCGTGAATGACTTACCTCACAAAAATCTTCGTTACTCGAACTACTGCAATACAGCGAGCGCCAATACTGCCAGCTAAATAAAAGATTCTAACTACTGAAGGCACTAACTACTGATAGGCATAGTCAGCAAATGAAAGATTTCGCTAGAGAACAAACAATGTATTTACCTTAATGATGTTAAAATGTCATCATATACAGGGTGTTACAAAAAGGTACGGCCAGACTTTCAGGAAACTTTCCTCGCACACAAATAAAGAAAAGATGTTATGTGTACATGTGTCCGGAAACGCTTAATTTCCATGTTAGAGCTCATTTTAGTTTCGTCCACCTACGCTCAATGGAGCACGTTTTCATGATTTCATACGGGATACTCTACCTGTGCGGCTAGGACATGTGCCTTTACAAGTACGACACAACATGTGGTTCATGCACGATGGAGCTCCTGCACATTTCAGTCGAAGTGTTCGTACGCTTCTCAACAACAGATTATGTGACCGATGGATTGGAAGAGGCGGACCAATTCCATGGTCTCCACGCTCTCCTGACAACTCTCTTGAGTTTCATTTATGGGGGCATTTGAAAGCTCTTGTCTACGCAACCCCGGTACCAAATATACGTACAGACTCTTCGTGCTCGTATTGTGGACGGCTGTAATACAATACGCCATTCTCCAAGGCTGCATCAGCGCATCAGGGATTCCATGCGATGCAGGGTGGATGCATGTATCCTCGCTAACGGAGGACATTTTGAACATTTGCTGTAACAAAGTGTTTGAAGCCACGCTGGTACGGTCTGTTGCTGTGTGTTTCCTTTCCATGATTAATGTGATTTGAAGAGAAGTAATAAAATGAGCTGTAACATGGAAAGTAAGCGTTTCCGGACACATGGCCACATTACATATTTTCTTTATTTGCGTGTAAGGAATGTTTCCTGAAAGTTTGGTCGTACCTTTTTGTATCCAGTATTACAAATTTACTCTTTCTGATGGACACATGTCCAGATCGTCCGCTCCCAAAATTCTCCCATCTCCCTCTCCCCACATCCACCACTGTTGGCGGCTAATCTCCAACTGCGCAACGCTATGTGCTGTTCACATCCAACTGCCCAACGCTACAATAGCGAATATTACAACAATGCCAAACAGCCACAGACTGCACACAGCACAGTCAGTGATTTTCATACAGAGCGCTACGTGGCATTACCAACATAAAAACCTAAACAGCCTACTTATCAGTCTCCAATCGAGTACGTATGGGATATAATGAGAGGAGTGTAGCCATGTATGGAAGTGAAACATGGACGATAACTAGTTTGGACAAGAAGAGAATAGAAGCTTTCGAAATGTGGTGCTACAGAAGAATACTGAAGATAAGGTGGATAGATCACGTAACTAATGAAGAGGTATTGAATAGGATTGGGGAGAAGAGAAGTTTGTGGCACAACTTGACTAGAAGAAGGGATCGGTTGGTAGGACATGTTTTGAGGCATCAAGGGATCACAAATTTAGCATTGGAGGGCAGCGTGGAGGGTAAAAATCGTAGAGGGAGACCGAGAGATGAGTACACTAAGCAGATTCAGAAGGATGTAGGTTGCAGTAGGTACTGGGAGATGAAGCAGCTTGCACAGGATAGAGTAGCATGGAGAGCTGCATCAAGCCAGTCTCAGGACTGAAGACAACAACAACAACAACGCGACTCATGCGATTCGTCTCAATAACTCTTACATAACTACATGAACAGGTTGAACAGGAGTGGCATAACGAAGCATGGGACAGTATTCTCCTTCTCTACGACTGACTGGGTGCCAGAGTCATGTCTGCATTGCCATCCGTGCGACATTGGGGGAGACTATACAGAAAACAAGTTTGGGATAGTAGTTGCGTGAAACAATTCGCCTCCGCGACGTGCATAATGCTTCTTTAAAAGCTGAACCCATGAAAACGATTGTGGTTCCATTTCTATGTTCATAGTACTTAACTCCAAACTTTTTGTAGAACACCTTTTGTATTCGCTGTACAACGATTAAGCTGCCAGATATCATACCCCATAGACTACTTTTAGCGAAGAAAAGGAAATATGCTTCAACCTAGGATCGAACCCTCGACTTCCTACATGCAAACCTAAAACACTTTACGCTGCACCAACTTGACAACGCTGCTAACTGTCCTGACAGAGGTAGTTACGTACATGTTATCACAGTATTGGCTCTGAGAATTATGGGACTTAACTGCTGTGGTCATCAGTCACCTAGAACTTAGAACTACTTAAACCTAAATAACGTAAGGACTTCGCAAACATACAAGCCCGAGACAGGATTCGGACTAGCGACCGTAGCGGTCGCGCGGTTCCAGACTGTAGCGCCTAGAACCGCTCGGCCACTCCTGCCGGCGATCACAGTATTACCAGATTGCTAATCCTTAACTTCCATTTACAGCTCGAAATATACTCAGGACGAAATTTTGAGGTAGAAGTTTTTGTGTTGCCAGTATGTGAGGAATCGCGCTGCGAAGGCCCAGTGCGCGAAATTTCTTCACCCTGTATATAGACAGCTCCATCTGTCATTGACTACTTTTAGATATTTCTTGCCAGACCAGTTTCAACTTGAATTTCCCAAGAAAAACCACTGCAGGCGCCGCACTAACGAGCACCGGCGTCACAGCCTTTCATTAATACCGGCCACGGCGACATTACGCCGCCTCTCGCTCGTTACTGGGGGGAGCTCTCAGCATCGGCGCGAATTGCCCGCTTCCTTTGCTTTTATGTGACTGACGAAGGACCGAGTATGAAAAGGTGGTGCCATGAATGGCAATAAAACTCTATTCACTGTGAGAACCAATGGCAAAAATCAGATTTTGGCCGCAAATGATGCTTCCAGAGCAACAACTTGAATATATATATGTGCACTGCAGCGCCTTCCAAATGACAGTTTTTTAACACAAAACGAGAGATACCGCTAGACTACAGTCAGACGGTACTAACAAATGCAAGGACCACAAAGACAACAGTTGTTTGTTGCTAAGGTAGCGGTAGTTGGTTCAAATGGCTCTGAGCACTATGGGACTCAACTGCTGCGGTCATTAGTCCCCTAGAACTTAGAACTACTTAAACCTAACTAACCTAAGGACACCACACACATCCATGCCCGAGGCAGGATTCGAACCTGCGACCGTAGCAGTCGCACGGTTCCAGACTGCGCGCCTAGAACCGCGAGAGTAGCGGTAGTTAAGTGAATGTATAAAATGAGAGATTTCGTGACAGTAAATTTCAAGTTCTCTGCGAGTGGTACAGTTTTGATAGACCGTAACGATTTATCTGAGGTATAAATACTTGAGGGCGTTTGCGCGTGCCTGCGTCTATGGGCATAAGGTTGTAATTATCATCATTATCATCATCATTCTGGTGTCGTTGCCGTCGTCTTATTTGTCATGGCCGTCATCGTCGTCGTAACCACTTTCGTTTCCTTATCTCGCAGAACACCATAAGTGCTGAGTTACATTAGTATTACTGATTTTGTTTGCCGTTGTTTAGGACATTTTTATTAGCTTGCTTGAGACTACTGATTTTGTCACCAAATTTGTCAAAATCAGGCTGATTAGGAGTCTCAAACACTTCCTTTAACTGCATATTAGCTTCGAAGTGCCATTTTATTAACTATACCGTCATATATCTTGAATAACAATTGAAAATTTATGCCAGGAGTTAGGGTTCGAACGTGAATATCCTGTTATTCCCTAGCAGTCGCCTCACCTCTTTGTTATTCAGAAGCCCCTACTGACCAGACACAAATCCTGAATAACCCTCGCAGTATCCTCCTACAAGGCACAAAACTCTCTATTGGGAATTCAGGTGCCTAACAACGCTGTTCCTGCGACAATTAAATCTTTGATTTTGGGTTATGTTCACATGGACGCCTTCATTCCAAGTTATAAGGGACTACCAAAAGGCTTCGGTTCCAAGACCGTACGGTCTAGAATTGGTATGGCAATCACGCCGTGAGTATTGAGGCTGTCATTCCACCAACGCACTAGATTGAAGATACCCGTTTGGTAAAACACCAAGTCCTGATGCAGCCCGCTGCACCTCATCTGACAGGTGCCGTCGAACCCTGAAGGCCTTTTTTAAGGGACCGAAGGCGTGGTAATCGCATAGGTAGAGATCACGACTATAGGGAAGGTACACGAATGTTTACCACTTGACTTGGGGTAACTTCTGCGTAACGACATTTGCAATGTGGGGACATGCTTATCATAAAGCAGCAGTACCATTCCGCAACAACGGTTTTAGACAGGCAAGCTGTCCCAGCACATCATTCATTCTGCGATGGATGTGTATCGGCGTTCGTCCTTCGGCAATCAAGAAAAGAATAAAAGCAAACTGGTCCTATTTGGATGCATTTGGTAATAACGACGCCATAGTTCACATTTCGGCATTTACCGCACACACGTCAGAAAGACAGAAATGCTACTCTAATTCCTTGTGCACATGACGATGCTATCACACGCTCATCGGAGTCGATCTTCGTTGTTTAGACGTTGTCGTAACGCCCTCAGACGCGAACTTTTTGATTGCCCCTTATATGTTCGAGGTGACAACTTAAGGTCGCAGCTTATGTTACAGTTATCATAGTTCCATTGTATCTCATATTTGGTAAATGTTCGAAAGCCCTGAAGGTGGTGCCTATTTGGTTATTGAAATTTTTAAGTCTGAATGAAAATAATTTCTACGGGACCCGGTATTTAATTTTTTATTATAGAACCATTTAAGTTATTTAAACCCGTGGATTTATAAAAGAACTATTTCTGTAATTTTATTATCGGTATATTTAATTCGACAATTCTTCAGCCTTTTTTGAGGTTCCATATTGATTTCCTTGCGTTGTCAGTTTGAACAACACGCATAACAAACTAAAGAATTTGAAATGTTATGTAGTGTGACACTTTCTGTATCATTAACGTCGTGTCTGTGATTAGTATAAGCAACACAACTGTGTATTCATCAACAGTCTCAACAAGACTCATAAGGTGGCAGAAACGTGCTGGTGTAGTGATTAAAACACTGATAAGTAGTTTTTCGAATGTGGTAAGTACAATGTTCCTCTTTGCCGCCTGTGCCCGGTACAAACACGATATGCGGCACGTGTAGGGTACAGACCATGTAACATTATTCTGGGCTGGCCAGACAGAGTCGCTCAACGAAGAAGTAAACACCTAAATATCCGGCTTGGTACCTATCGAATGCGATTTGTCGGTTATAAAACTCCATACACGCTTCAAGCAAAGGTAATGACTAAGTGCTAGAGTATAGCCTACTAAACACATTTAAGCATAAAGTTCGCTGTGGCGGGTTTCTTAACAGTCACATTAATCAGCTATGGAAGCATGACATGGTCAAAATCATTTATACACTTGTTTATTGTGCCACTGACGATCAGTATTTGTAATACAGCGTTAGTTTGAGAACATAGGCCTAATGTCAGGGTTTTCACTGTCCTTCGTTTTGGTAAGGTGTTATCTCGTGTTCCTCTGAATACAGCTGAAGATTCACCCAAATTAAGACATCTAGAAGTACACTGAATTTATTTTTGTAGACCGTTACCATTTGTATAGCGTGGACGTAGAAAACGTTAAAAATTTAATCAGGGGGTAAGTGAATGTCAATTTCAGATTGTAGTTTATTATATGCCTCGTACGAAAGCTACGTATCGATTCAGTGTTGAATAGTGTACGTTTGCGAAATTTGAACGTATTTATAAAACAATAATTAGAAAAGAAATCTCTGTGCTATCGGAATTTCATTTGTTATTGGTTTTCAGAATCAACTGCCCCATTCAACGCGTACTTCAGTGAATTACTGTCATCGCGCTGCAGTGTACACTAGAGTATGTGTGCAGTGGTGTTGGTTAACAGATTCACGAGTTAATGAAAATGCACTTCTAAGTGTCTAATGAATTTGTTAGATAGCACTTGTATATGACTCTACGCTTCCATCAGACATATATACTCTGTGCTCACTGTTTTTGTTAGAGAGACGTTAAACTTCAATTGACGTAATTGTGTACGCTTTTAAACAGCGACTACGGAACGCTGCTACGTATTGGAAGCTTTCAAATATTTGTTCATAAGCTTGCATTTGAACTGTAATTACACAAAAGCGAAATACAATGATGTACTTTGGTCAGAAAATTTTGATATTGTGGAGATACTCATGACTGCTGCTGATTTAGAGGCTTGACATACATTTACAATGCTTCCTGTCAGCCAGTATACATCTATGGAACCTATGTTCCATATTTTCAATTGTAACCATGGTTTTCTTTGCGCAAAACGCAAGCAGACAAACATATGCGCCTTTGCTCCGACATAGACAGTTATGAAATTTATTTATTTTTATTCGTTTATTCTGCACACGATGTGACAATGGTGCAGCCATACTGTTGTTGGTTAGTCTATAGTAATTTAAAATAAACTAATATTTTCGAAAATTGTATCAACTAGTGGAAAACCTACAACTATGAATTACTTTCCGCCGTACACAGTAAGGTGATTAGCGGAATCTAAATGTAGATGAAATTCAATTTACACCACAAATTAATTACATGACGACACAAAAATGACTGGGATTATAGAATTGTTCATGATCGCTAACTTCTAGAAATTATTATTGTTTGAAACCTTCACGTCTTGCAATTTCAGGCCATAAACGTCGTAGCATGTAGTCAGATGGGATGTGGCTATATTTATGGTGAATTTGCCTCCACGTCCTTTGTAAGCACGTCGTTCAGTCCAGTTGCTACTACAAAAATTGAAACCGCACAATACACATAAAATACTACCCCTGAAAGAAGTGAAACGATGAAAGTGAGAAGTAATTACAACGTTTCCGTCTGATTAAATATTGCTGCTGATATTGCGAATTGGTACGATATAGCTGCGGCATTTCTGTGAATGGAGCTTTGATATGAGCGAAAACGTTACTGGTGACATTTAGGTCACATATATTGTAGATGTGGACGGTGGTCAGCTTTCGGGAAGCAGCGGGAGGGAAATGTGGCGAAATGTGAAACGATAGAGAGGGATAAGCAATTCAGAGAAGTGGCTTTTGTGTGTCGGGGAATGCGTGAGTGAGAATTGGGAGAGGCGGTTGGATCGTGGGAATTAAGCTGGGTGTGAGGGGCTATAGGATAATGGAGACGAAACTGTCGAGAGGACAGGGCAGGGACATGCCGTAACCGGTGCAGGGAGTAACAATCGCCTCGGAGTTGTGGGGCCAGAAGGAATTTATTTCTTATTTTATTTAATTAGCCTACACAATTATAGTCTATTGTCTAGATAGCTAAAATAGGCCATACAAGCCACATTTTGTGTCTAATAAAACGCTATAATAATCATTAGTCCTTGTAATATGTTAATAACACAAAGAAAAGCTAATGCTATTAAAGAAGATAGAATGAAAGAAATACTTCTATAACTACAAAGCTACTATTGACCCCTTGCCCTGTAGTAATACAAATATTTTCATTCATCGTTACACAGTCGGACGTGTGCTAGGGAGGAAACATTACGTAGGTATAAATGGTACATTACGCCGACCACAAAAATTAAAGAAATCATTACATGCTGTTAACGTTTATTAATAACATCGTTTTTTGAATAGCTACTGATGTATAGGTAGGTTCCATACCATTAAAATATCTTTTAATACAATCTTAGCAATATCAACGCATTTTACATAACGTATACGCTGGGGAGACGGGTACTTTAAGATAGTGATTCTCGACGGCGAATATTCGTCAGAGGCGAGGGTATTGTCAGGAGTGCCCTAGGGTAGTGTGTAGGACCGCTTCTATTCATTGTATACATAAATGACCTGACTGACAGGATGACTAGCAATTTACGGCTATTTGCTGCTGACGCTGTGGTGTACGGGAAGATACCATCGTTGAGTAACTCCAGGAATAGGCAAGATGACTTCAACAAAATTTATAGTACGTGTGTTGAAAGGCAGCTAGCTGTATATGTCGAAAAGTGTAAGTTAAATCAGATAAGTAGAAAAAACAAACCCCTAATGTTCGAATGCAGCATTATTAGTGTCCTGCTTTACACACTCAACTCGATTAAATATTTAGGCGTAAAATTGTAAACCGATATGAAATGGAATTACCATTTCAGGTTGGTAGTGGGAAGGCGAATGCTCAACTTCGTTTTATTGGAAGAATTTTGGAAAAAATGTTGCTAATTCATAAAGGAGATGGCGTACGGATCACTAGTGTGGCCGTTTCTTAAATACTGTTCGAGGTGTTAGGGATCCGCACCAGGTCGGACTGAAGAAAGACATCGAAGCAATTCAGAGTCAGAGGAGTGCTTGCTAGATTTGTTACCAGCACGTTCAAACAATACGCAGATGTGACGGAGATGCTTCGTGAACTCAAATGGGAATCCCCGAAGGAAAGACTACGCTCTTTCTGCAATGCAATCTTGCGCAAATTTAGAGAAATGGCATTTGAGGCCGTGTGCAGAACGATTTTATGCCCGACAACGTACATTTCGCGTAAGGACCATGAAAATAAGGTGCAGGAAATTAGGGCTGGTACGGAAGCTTTTAGACAGTGGTTTTTCGCTCGGTTTGCGAGTGGATTAGGAAAAGAAATGACCGCTCTTGGTACAAGATATCCTCCGCCATGCGCCGTATGGTGGTTTTCGCAGCATGAATGTAGATGCAGATGTAGATGAAGGCTAATGTGAAGAACTACTACAAAATTTTTTGTGCGGTTTTGATCATCTGATTCACGAGGAACGTTTGTGTATTCAGTTTATTGGCTCTAAGCGAGACAAGTGGTCTGACCGAGATACTTAGTGCTACCCTTGTGAAGCCAGGGTAGGTCGCTAGTTATTATTAAAATCGTAGGAAATTTGGAAATTTGTGGTAAGGTACTATGGGACCAAACTGCTGAGGTCATCGGTCCCTATGCCTACACACCACTTAATCTAACTTAAATCATTTACGCTAAGGACAACACAAACATCCATGCGCAAGGGAGGACTCTAACATCCGACGGGAGCAGCAGCGCGAATTGCTACAAGGCGCCTCAGACCGCGCGGCTACCCTGCGCAGCAAAATCGTAGGAAGGTGAGACACTAATAACCTGTGACCCGCCCAGAAATGAACTCTGGACTATCACCAGGTTGCTGACGCCAACCCAGCTACAATTTAACTTATTCATATTGTGGTAGTGGGGTACTGAAATTTAGGAAGATTAATTTAAAATGAGACTGAAGCATTAATTTAAGGTGTTAAAGACAAAATGCCCGTCTGCATTGAATTATGAAAAACGATCAGAAAAATACAGGAAACAGAAAGAAACTTTAAAAAAATAAATTACACGTTTATAAGTGATGAAGCATAATGTTGCTGCTCTGATATATGTTGTGTCCCTGAGAAACGTTTGTTGTTCAGCAAGAGAGATTTTCTTCTTTACCTTCAAATTAGGGGTATCTAAAAACGTTCGTCTCATTTCTTGCGAATTACGGAAGGGAAAAAAGCCCTTTTAGGAAACTTAAGTAAGAGAAATGCGCGGAAAGCTCTCAGTCCATTGGGTAGCTTGAAGACGGAGATGAAGAAGGCTTGGGAGCGCCATCATCCAGCGTCCTAATTTATAACTTCTCGTCCGCCTCTTTTTACCTCAAACATTTCCGTTACATTAATCAGACGCGAGGACTTTGCAGTGAAAATGGACGGTCGTCAGGGAGGGCCTTTTTGATTAATTATTCGCGGAAGTTGACAAATTAATGCGGCCGTCGCGTTCTGTGAGCGCGGAGCCAGCCAGCCGCCCGGGGCGGCGCAGCGCGGCGCGGTGCATGCCGGGATTACGGGGCGCCCGGCCCGCGACGATAAATTGTGGCGGCTTCTCTCCCGACAGAGCTGTCTAACGTGCGATACATGGGAGCAGCAGAGGCAGCGTCGACGGTATTGTATCGTTTCAGCACAAAACACGGGTGTTGCTGAGATGACGTGTCCTGTTTCTCGCGACTCCAGATAATTTCAGCGTTAGACAGATTCCCTAAATCATACGAAATGTTTATAGTTTGTTAATAGTTAGGCATCGGACGGACTTACAAGTAGCAGGGCCGCATCCCTGTGTATCACATTTGTTACTAACCTACTTTAAGTTATTTGTTGTGTTTTGGAACAGATTGCCAAAAAAATTTATCAAATTGTTAATGTTTGATTAAGGTTTTGTTCGGAAATTGTTGATTTGTAACGTCAAATGGAGGGATGTTCTAACAAAAATAACAAAAAGCAATACAGATTTTTGACGTAGCGCTAGAAAACGCAATTTTCTAAAAAAAGGTGAAATTAAGAAAAACAACGCAAAATAAAGTCATAACAGACATGGCTACAATACTTTGTCGAACTGCTATAAAACATGTTTCTTTCATTCATAAACAACTTTCGCTCATGTCAATAACGTAAACAAACACTTGGCTTTGGTTATGATGAAGAACATTCCATGAAGTACAAAATATCAATAATAATTACACAGAAATTTATGTTTGCGCATGTAAATTGAGCTTCTATAAAACGTAATTGCTTTGGTTACATAAAAGCGAATAAAGTATGCGATCAACTAATTTTTATTACTTGCGAAATGCAATTTATATTTTCTAAGGGTGTAAAATACACAATGAACTAACACTGAGTGATATGCGGTTCTAATTATGTGAAAAACAAACAGACAAAGAAACAAGGAGAAGTCGTCGTCTCCAAATTTTTCTCGCATGCATTTATTTACGTTTCTTTCCCTACCCATGCTAACAATACAACAGGTAATCCTACCATTTACTACAACATTTATGTCCTGCCCCGAAACTACCGAACCATAACTTCGATGGAGCGCAGCTCTAGTTATACCGTATCGTATATTACACCAGAAATTGGGTTTCTGACGTAAAACAGTGTCTACGGTGACTTTTTAATATAGCAAAGACAATGGTTCAGCAGGAATTAACCACCATACAGAAGAACCACATATGTTTGACCAATGGATGTCACATAGCCTTCTCAGAGACGAGGGAAAAAGAGTCTGGCAGACATTACAACGCAAGTCGTCGCTGGAAACAGCAGGTAAAGAAATGGTAGAGGGAAAAAATTAGCAGGGTCAGGACTTTATATTACCATGGAAGGCAGATCATCGATGTTGTGTGGCTTGCGACAGTTACGCTAACACGAAGAAGTTAGCAAGCGACAGGAATGGAGAGCTACATCAAACCAGCCTTAAGTTTTATGAACCCAATAACAAATGCATCAATTTGTATATCAATTTTGCTAATAGCTTATTATCATCTACAAGGACGAATATCAATGAAATAAAACAATAATCATGAAATTCCATCATAAATAGGATTGAGACTAAACAGTCATTGAGACAGAGTGCAGCAGGCCACAAATACTTCTAAGACACTTTATTTTACTGCCATTATCGGTTTGGGCCACTGTGATACACTTTTTTTATTACAGAAATAGAATTGTCACATATTATACAACTGTAAAACGCAAGTATTTCACAGTACTCTTCACGGCATTTTAAGTACGGTGTAAAGCCCAAGTCTGAAGCTGCGGATGTCACGAATAATACTGTCAAACGACTGGGTGCCACAGTTGGTCGTGTAACATGAGCATGCTGTTTACATGTTAACATTTTGTGCTTCCTGACAGAAATGCACTAGAAACAAAACGAGACACAATACTGTAGTAGAACAATTGCAGGCATCTGAAGATGGGTATAATGCCCTGCAACCGATCATAGAAGTGAAATAAAGCTTCTCAAATGTACTGTGTAACTATAACCAATCTGAAGGTGTTCCGAATGCTGCAGTGCAGCCTCCATACATCACAGGACGCTGAAACGTTGTAGGTACGTTAATTAATCGGTGAGCTCATGGAGTATGCTGAAAATAAAAGGTTCCACTCTCTGTCACCAGGTGAAAATATGGCGCTGTTTACAGTAAGAACGTGAAATGTTTCGTGTTAAGACGTGCGAAAAACTTGGTTCAAATGGCTCTGAGCACTGTTGTTTGTTGTTATTGTCTTCGGTCCTGAGACTGGTTTGATGCAGCTCTCCATGCTACTCTATCCTGTGCAAGCTTCTTCATCTCCCAGTACCCACTGCAACCTATATCCTTCCGAATCTGCTTAGTGTATTCATCTCTTGGTCTCCCTCTAAGATTTTTACCCTCCACGCTGCCCTCCGATACTAAATTTGTGATCCCTTGATGCCTCAAAACATGTCCTACCAACCGATCCCTTCTTCTAGTCAGGTTGTGCCACAAACGTCTCTTCTCCCCAATCCTATTCAATACCTCCTCATTAGTTACGTGATCTATCCACCTTATCTTCAGCATTCTTCTGTAGCACCACATTTCGAAAGCTTCTATCTCTTCCTGTCCAAACTAGTTATCGTCCATGTTTCACTTCCATACATGGCTACACTCCAAACAAATACTTTCAGAAACGACTTCCTGATACATAAATCTATATTCGATGTTAACAAATTTCTCTTCTTCAGAAACGCTTTCCTTGACATTGTCAGTCTACATCTTATATCCCCCTGAGCACTATGGGACTTAAATGCTGAGGTCATCAGTCCCATAGAACTTAGAACTATATGAACCAAACTAATCTAAGGACACCACACACATCCGTGCCCGAGGCAGGATTCGAACCTGCCACCGTAGCAGTCGCGCGGTTCCAGACTGTAGCGCCTAGAACCTCTCGGCCACAGCGGCCGGCTATGATCTCCGCGTTCTGTTCACAGCTTAGTGGTGCATGTTGATCTCTTTTGTGAAATGTCGTTGGTGTAAAGCGCTAAGTGTAAAACGGTATGAAGGCTGCAGTTTTTCATGCGAAATGCGATGGATATTGAAAATAAAGGCTGGTAAAATTGTTTTATCGGAACGGCAGCAATAGCAGCGCTCCATTGTGGGAATATCGCAAACTGAAACAGATATGAAGAGGCCACATGTCAATAAATGGGCTGAAGAAGATGATGGATATATTTGAAGAAACTGGCGAATTAGATGGTGCTGCAGGGAAAGGGAGGCGGGTCGTTCCCACAACACTTGTTGATGATTTCGTAGCCACAGCCGATCGTGCGGGACATGTCTGACGTTCTACAGCCAACGCTGAGCTGAGTCGCAGGAATTATCTCTCCCCTTCTCCCCTAGACAAGAATTCAAAAATTGTAGCGGCTCATTTTAGATTGGTATCCCTGCGCGATTCAAAATGTGCACCAAACTAAGCCCCACAATAGGCTACAACGCTATAATTTTACCTTTTTTTTTAATTTTTGGAGCCCATGGAAATGGATGACATGTGGCGGGGTATATGCTTAGGACGGAACAGACACATTTCACTCTGCACGGTGTCGTGATTGCGCAGAACTGTCACATATAGAGTCCGTCATTGTTTAATGTCTAACAATGGGTTACATCACCAATCATTTTAATACTAGAACAAACACCAAAACCTTTAAACCATATAGCAACAGACTCCATCTCATTAATTTTACGATGGTTCATGGTACGTATCATAAAAGCCATGTTTGAAGAGGGATAACATTTTCCATAATCTTTATTCGACACAGCAAATACATTCCACGTTCGATAGACAATAACTTCACGGCTATTAGCACTCTCCAATCCAGCAAGGTCTTTAACTGTTCCACCATTACATCGAAGTACAGCAACTGTTAACCATCCATTTTCCGGTTGAGGATTGGCTTCCTTGGATATGATAGAGAAGTCCAATACACAGCCACAAAAGACGGACGGTCCTTGTAAAATCACTTGAGCACCAATGTTAGTTTGACTGTCAATTTGTAAATTGTCAATAGCTTTCAAAACAGCGGCGCGACGCCGCCTGTGCCTGCGAATGCTGAGCATCTTCCTCAGCAGCAGTGATCGGTATGAAAGCAATCCAACTGGTCATTAACGCTGTCGACTACAGCCAGAGTCGGCGAAAATTTCTAAGTCCCGAGTTATCTTTCTCCCCCCCCCCCCCCCCCCCCCCCAGTCGCGCAGAAGGTTGTTCTAGATAAGAGACACGTGATCCCAAGGTCCTTGGGCATTGATCCAAGTTGCTGACGATGCGTGCTTGCTCAATGTATAATGTAAGTTAATCAAATTTATTTAATACCCCCCAACACCCCCTCACACTTTTGAAAATTTAATCAAATTGCTGCCTCTTTGAGCCCCTAGTTCCAGATGTACATCAACAGGTTAGTGTATTTGATAATGATTAGCATTTCATACATATATATTAGGAATAGGTATTAGGCAAGGGGGGGTATTAAATAAAACACAATATAGAGTTAATCATTGTTTAATGTCTATAATAATGGGTTACAACACATTTTGTGTAAAAATATCCACTGCACTCAGCTTATGTGACTGTGTGGTGTGGTTTCACGAACTCCTTCACTATTGGTCCAGTTTTCTTCGAGGAGAAGACACCTCACGCGCTTGTTAGGTGTACAGTGACATCTGCAAGTTATAAGCATCTACACATGATTCCAGCTTCGCAAGAACGAAACTGTGTTCACTCCACTAAGATGGAGAGACACCACAGGTCGCTTGCACAGTGAAAGATTTTCCTTAAGAGCTCTTTGGTAATGGCCGCATCGTCTCTAGGCAGTTACAATATGTGTGGCTTTCCAGATCAACGTTATTTCTGGTTATGGGGATGTCTGAAAAATCATTTCTATCAGGGGTGTGTCCGGTCTGTCTGAAGGATAGAATACGAAGACATATCACTCTGATTACAACGGATACGCTGTGAACCACCGTTGAGCATGCTGTGTGGATGCGGCATGTTGCTGAGGCGGTAGACCACACTGAACACAGGTTGTAACTTACGACTGTATCCTAGTAAAAGTGCCAGAAGCATCGTTGTAAATTGTTTGATCGTTCCTTCCGTTTTCCTGTACCCACACCACATTCTGACTGCTTAAAGCTCCATGTTTACACCTGGTGACTAAAAGGGGAACTATTATTCTTGCAGCATACACCCCCAGTGCACCGATTAAAGAGCATACATATACTGAAACGCCAAAAAACCTGTGTAGGCGTTCTTATTCAAATACAGAGATATACAACCAGGCAGCATACTACGCTGCATTCGGCAACGCCTATATTGTAGGAGGCAAAAAGTGTCTGGCGCAGTTGTCAGATCGGTTACTGCTTCTACAATGGCAGGTTATCAAGATTTAAGTGAGTTTGAACGTGGGATAATTGTCGGTGCCCGAGCAGTGGACACAGTATCTCCTAAGTAGCGATGAAGCGAGGATTTTCGCGTACGACCATTTCACGAGTCTATCTTTAATATCAGTAACCCGGTAAAACATCAAATCTCTGACGTCGCTGCGGCCGGGAAGAGATCCTACAAGAACGGGGCCAACGACGACTGAAGAGAATTGTACAACGTAACAGAAGTGCAACCCTTCCGCAAATTGCTGCAGATTTCAATACTGGGCTTTCAAAAAGTGTCAGCGTGCGAACCATTCAACGAAACATCATCGACATGGGCTTTCGAAGCCGAACGCCCACTCGTCTACCCTTGATGAGCGCGCGATATAAAGCTTTAGGCCTCGACAGGGCTCGTCAACACCGACATTGGGCTAGGGGTTGGGTCGTTTGGGGGAAGAGACCGAACAGCGAAGTCATCTGTCTCATCGGATTAGGGAAGGAAGTCGGCCGTGCCCTTTCAAAGGAACCATCCGGGCACTTGCCTAGAGCGATTTAGGGAAAACCTAAATCAGGATGCCGGACGCGGGATTGAACCGTTGTCCTCCCGAATGTGAGTCCAGTGTGCTAGACATTGGGCTAATCATGACTGGAAACATGTTGCCTGGTCGGACGAGTCTCGTTTCAAAATGTATCGAGCGGATGGACGTGTTCGTATATGAAGACAACTTCATGACCCAATGGATCCTGCATGTCACAGGGGGCTCTTCAAACTGGTGGAGGGTCTGTAATGGTGTGGGACACGTGCAGTTGGATTGATATAAGGCCCCTGGTTCGCCTAGATACCACTCTGACAGGTGACAAGTACATAAGCATCCTGATCCATTCGCGTCCATTGTGCATTCCGACGGACTTGGGCAATTTCAGCAGGACATTTCGACACCTCACACGCACAGAATTGCTGCAGAGTGGCTCCAAACACTCTTCTGAGTTTAAACACTTCCGCTGACCACTGTACTCCCCAGACATGAACATTATTGAGTATATACGGGATGCCTTGCAATGTGCTGTTCAGAAGAGATCTCCACCCCCTCGTACTCTCATGGATTTGTGGACAGCCCTGCCGGATTCATGGTGTCAGGTCCATCGAGAACTACTACAGACATTAGTCGAGTCCATGCCACGTTGTACTGCGGCACTTCTGCGTGCTCGCGAGGGCCCCACACGATATTAGTTAGCTCTTCAGTATACGATGTTTCAGCATCCTGTGATGTATGGATCCCGAGCTGCAGCACGCGGAACACTGTCAATTTAATTACTGAGCATTTGTGGATAGTGGCGTTCTTCATTAGCATTGCTTTTATAAGTAACAGTCACGGAGTGCAACAAGATCCAGCATAGCCTAAATTGAAATAGAAATAGGATTGTCGCTAGAAGTTGGTGATAGATCACTGTCTCGTACATTGATTGAAGTCATGTGGTACGCAACAGGACTATGAAGGCGACAGGTTTGACGCATAGAAGCAAGCTATAGCGCTTAGTCTGATGTCAGCTTGTCACGGCGTAAGACGGGAGGCTAGCGTGGCAGTTGCGCAGCAGTTGGTCAAGCGACGGAGGCGCTATAATCCCCGAAGCCGATTCGGCAGCGGACCCGCCGTCAGCGATCGGAAGAGCGACGCCTCGGCGAGACCGAGTGACAGCCGTCGCTGAATATTCATGCGCGCGCACCTTCCGCGGGATTACGCCGCCGCGCTTACGCCGGCACGGCAAACACCGAGCCCCGCCGCTGCCGTAGCCGCAGCCTTTGCAAACTTGGTCCGCGGCGGCCGCCTGTTTGCGGTTCGCAGATCCCACGCGCAAATTGAATTATTACCGGCACCAACTTTATCGCTGCCAGCCGTCGCTGGCGGAGGGGTAACAATGGCGCCTTTCAGGCGGGACTACCTCGGCGTCGCTTGTGGGCTTGTGCCTCCGCCGCCTTTCTATCGAACTAGGTTATCAGTACAATGTATTCTAATAATAGCCGAATTACTGCATTCATGACCGAATCTGAAGTCTCATGGCTAGTTGTTAGTTCGAGACGTCGCCCTCCGTCGTTTTCCCTCGAACTAGATTGTCCTTAGAATGGATTCTAATATTTGCTGAATTACTACATTTCAGACCGAAGTTGTTGTCTAGCGAATAATTATTGGTTCAAGCCTTAGCATTGTGAAGGAATGTATGTGAGTTGATAAGTTAGGGTTGCCCTTTATTAAACAACTCCTGATTCCACTTCGCCTTTGCGGATGCGTGCAATTCATGGACGAACAGCAGATATCATCGTAAGGTGCATAGGGAATATTATAATTAATAGCATGGTGATTCAGCTGGCCCTACACACGGGTTTTACGAGCAAGATTTTTGTATCCTCTTGTACACTATGCACGAACTATTAGCCATACGCAAAAAATTAACGGGACGTTTTAGTAGGAAATTTAATGTAGTTAAATTTTGTTTCTGCTAGAGGCCTTAGTTTTAGAATTTTGGAAGAAAAATGTACAAAAGTAGCTATCAAACGCGTTTTTCTTGAATAACTCAAGAACTGTGACTTCCAGCGAATACATACAATGTAAAACTTAACCACAGTAAATTTCCTACAAAAAAAGTCCTCTTCTTTCTTTCTGTAGCACTAACACGTAACGAACAAGAGAATATGAAAATCTCGCACATGGTTTTTGGAAATGATGTAGGTTACATAAAACTTATTGATAGCGACAGCTGAATCACCCGACATATAACAGCAGAAGCAAAAACATTAAGCTATTTACGAGACAATGCTCTTTGGTTACGAGGTACGATTGCCTTCGTTATAATATATGGTTCTAGTTACTAGAAACGTTTTTTAAATGATAATTTTTAATTAAGTGCCTCTAAAATTGGGGCGATATATGTTTTGTAGAATATTTTTCCTTTTACTATCTTATACTTGCTAACCGTTTCAGTTTCTGCCATTAATTATACACCTCTATAAATTTATAGTGTGCAAATTATTTAAATTATTTCAGGTGATTCTAACATTTTTGGATATGCTAAATTGAGAAATGTCAAGGATTTATATCTGTGACGTAAGGCTCTTTCATACAATGATGATGAAGATTCAGGAAATTCACACTCATCACATTTATTCAAAAAATCTTTATTAAAAATACGCTTTTAACATCATAACGAAATATTTTATTCTTAAGTATTAACAAACCTTAATGTTTGTTCTTTTATCCTAAAAATACGTTGGAAATTTTTCTTTCGTGGACTGCCTGAGGACATTTCCTGTGCAGCAAGCAGAAATTGTCAGCTATTATGCTGATATACCATCGACCTGATAACTCCTTTACATTTCTTTAATTTCTTGAGGGAAATTTCTCCCTCGGCTAGATTTTCTGGAGCGTAGCTAACATCAGAGTCCAAGTAGTACAGCTTCAAGCTTATTGAAGCACGCAATAATTCGCAGTTATACATTGTATTTCTTTCTGCATGCTCGTAATGATGGGCTTTGTAGTTACCGAGAAACTTGTTCATAACTTCCGCAAAGGACACCCAAGCTAATCTTTCGAGGTCTCTAATTTTATCTTCAAACGCTTCCGGAACGGACGGAAACTCCTTTCAATTTGACTTCTGATAGCCTCGGAAACCTACTTGTCACGTAGTTGGAAGTGAAAGCGTCGTCATGTTGTGGTAGAGCTTCAATAAGCTGTTTAATAATTTCAGGTGTTGTATAAAATGAAGGCTGAGGATTATTTTTTTAAAAAACAAAGAATTATGTAGTATGCTTTTCGCTCCAATATTAGATGTTCTACTTGGCCAGAGTTTCTTGAGTCCTGTGCTCGCCTTTCCAAGACTATCCCACAGGAATGCAACTGTATTATAGGCTATGAAATGAAACACTAATTTGTAGCAGGTAAGACTGCAGAAGGCCGAAAAACAATATTGGCGTTATTATAATGATTACATAGCTTCATTTCACATACTGTCACCTCGCATTAATTTTCAATGTACGTCAAAACTGCTTGTTCCGAACCATTTTACGTATTTTACCTGGAAGCAGTACCAAAAATACACAAGAGATACCTTTTAACACTAAGACAAAATTTCATTATTAACCACTATTATGATACTCGCTGTACATCTCTGTTGCATATGTGCCAACGAACAAACTATGTGTGGTACAATCATTTAGTACGCTTGAAAGGGATATACGATGGTGTCTGGACTACTGCAACCCGACGGGTGCTGCAAGGTCGCCGATATCGATCCCATGTTCTATACGAACAATGTGTACATTTACTGTAGTTACGCCATCTATGGTATTTTGGTACCAAATAGTCATGCAGCAGCTGAGTATCGCAGAAATTTGGATGACTTATTACAGAAAAAAAGTTGTTTTGTACCTCCGTTTCTACATATTCTTCATGTTTATACTCTTCTGATGTTTATACTGCGAAATGGTGTGCCGCAATACTAGTATCCCGTACGACTATTTCTCGTTGACAGTCATCTAACGACAGGAACTGTTAAAGTCGTGTTGTTCTCTTGGAAAACAAAACCTAATAAATATAGAATCACAAATGAGAAATTAAGAAATCTGTTTCAGTTGAGTGTGTATGGGATCTTTTCGGTTTTTTACTGTGTTTTGTTAAATCATAAGAAGAGTTTGCGAGAAATGATTGTTTTTATTGTTGCTATGTTTCCAAAATTCTTCGGATTTTTAATGCGAGTAAGTTGAAAGATGTGAGGGTACAGAATTCATCCCCTTCGTTTCCCAATTCAGTTATTTTTCCGATAATTACGCCTCCTCCGGTGTCCGAGAAAGAGTTGGTGCCTTCACTCACACCGAGTAATATCAGGCGTACTACCCTAAAGGCAATCTAGATGTTAGTCGCTCATTTCTTCGTACGTCGTGCAGTGCAGACTTAAAATGCCCTCCACATTTTCGCTGAACGTAACGCCTCTCACTCACCATTTCCATACAATAAATGCCCAGCCGTATCTGCACGTCCCATGAGATATGGCAGCTCTTCCATATATCTCCCTGTATCAGTGCAATTGCTCTTTCTTACGGGAGGAAGGCAAGAGTTTAATGATTCGACGAGTTAGACATCAGTGGAAATGGAGGAGTAGGGGAACGATATCGGACTCGAGCTACTCAGAGTCACAACTGCTGCATCGCTGATGCTGATTTAGGGAAACTACTGAGACGTAAAAAGAGTAACCTCCAAGATCAGCGCGTTTTCACACATTTCCACGACTTGCTACCATCAAATGTAGTTCAGTGTAACAAAACAGAAGATTTTCAATCTTTATAAACGAAGAGATGCAGGGCAAAGTGAATATCTGACACTGGCACCTTGCAGCTCTTACCGTACCAACTATCATGGCCCTCGTCCTATAATCAGTTTTAACTTGAAGACGTCTTCCGATCCAAGTCCTGCCTAACGTTGCACTAATCCCAAAATTATGCCTTAGGGACGAATTATACTGGGTGATCAAAAAGTCAGTTTAAATTTGAAAACTTAATAAACCACTGAATAATGTGGATAGAGAGGTAAAAATTGACACTCATGCTTGGAATGACGTGGGGTTTTATTAGAACAAAAAAAAGTATTGCTAGACGCGTGAAAGATCTATTGCGCGCATCGTTTGGTGATGATCGTGTGCTCAGCCGCCACTTTCGTCACGCTTGGCCTCCCAGGTCCCCAGACCTCAGTCTGTAAGATTATTGGCTTTGGCGTTACCTGAAGTCGCAAGTGTATCGTGACCGACGGTCATCTCTAGGGTTGCTGAAAGATGACATCCGACGCCAGTGCCTCATCATAACTTAGGGTATGCTTTATAGTGCTGTTCACAACATTATTCCTCAGGTATTATTGAGGAATGATGGTGGACATATTGAGCATTTCCTGTGAAGAACATCATCTTTGCTTTGTCTTACTTTGTTATGCTAGTTATTGCTATTCTGATCAGATGAAACACCATCTGTCGGACATTTTTTGAACGTTTCTATTTTTTTGGTTGTAATAAAATCCCATGTCATTCCAAGCATATGTGTCAATTTGTACCTCTGTATCTACATTATTCCGTGATTTATTCAGTTTTGAAATTTTGTACTGACTTTTTGATCACCCGGTACTTCATCACAAAAGAGTAATACAGCTCACGCCTCCACTTAAGTTTCAGTTAGCGAAGAATGTGTTTTTGTTTGGAGATAGTTCTATCGTCATTTAACTAATAATGCTCGCAATTCAAATATTACATAAAATCGCATTGTGCAATATTGTTAATGTGTACATCAGTTAAATTCGTCAATGGAGTTTGCCATCCAAGAATCTTTGAAGCACATTATTACTATGTTTCATTTATGCAACTAAAGTTTTTAGTAGTTGCTGGGAATTTATCGAAAATGTGTCTCTGAATAACAGAAACTTTTCTTTATTAAGGTATGAGCGTATTCAGTTCTTTGAACAAGCTTTTACGAAGCGCACTGTTAGTCAGACAGCAAATAGAACGTATGACACGATTTGTAATGAAAAACTTGAACGTTTACCGCAGAATATGATACTGTAAGATATCAAAAAGTGGAAGAAAGCTAAATATGTCAGCATTTCTATTTTTATGTCATCAACTCGGGACAACATTTACTTTGAAAATAAAGAATTGTGTAGGCGTTTGAACTGCAATTTGGTATGTACTTCCCTATCTAGTTTGTTATATAATTGTAGTTCTAGTAATTTAAAGCCTCAGTCTTTTCCAAATGACCGTTGCAATATTCCTCTTTACAAAACGGTTCAAATGGCTGAGCACTACGGGACTTAACATCTATGGGCATCAGTCCCCTATAACTTAGAACTACTTAAACCTAACTAACCTAAGGCCAACACAAAACACCCAGCCATCACGAGGCAGAGAAAATCCCTGTCCCCACCGGGAATCGAACCCGGGAACCCGGGCGCGGGAAGCGAGAACGCTACCGCACGACCACGAGATGCGGTCTTCCTCTTTACATGCTACGAGGAAATCGGAATGAGATTCTGAACAGTATACCGTGAGTCTTCGAATTGAAATAACAACACATTTATTTATGTCTTTGAAAATACCATCAACACTCCGTATTTGATTCCATGTTTATCCTGATACACATATCATCTGAAAAACAAAGTAAACTTAGTATCTACTAATGTTACTAATGAAGCCCAATAAAAAACATTTCAAAAAGACTCAGTCGTAATATGAAACGTTACATCCTAGTCAGATTACGACTAACAGCTTAATTCATGCCGGTACGATAAATGATTTCCAGAGATGTCACCTATTACGGCTGCATCTTTGTCTTCTCAATACCACTGAAATTATGTCTCCTTGTTTTAAATTAAAATTGCTGTTCTGAACTAACTCTGATGATGCGGTACGCATTCCTTATCACTGGCAGTCAGCTTCCACTTTCGAGACTCCTGCCGGTCATCGTGACTCGCACTCTTATATTTGCAATGGAAATGCTCAAAGCGCCGGCGAAAGTCGGCATTTTCTTCTGACGGGACGCATTCAGAGCAGGCAGTTCATGAATGCATGCATGCGCGCGCGATAAACGATGCCTGGCACGGGGCACCACCAATTTACCCGGCGCGCTGCGGAATATTGATCTGCGGTTACGGCCTTAAAATATAGCATTCTTCGAAGGCTACACAGGAGGACATCATCTTTGCCAAACAGTCAGAAGTGTAGCCTTAATTTACAGTTGTTTTCAAAACTCTAATGTTTGTACTCAACGGTCAAAGCCATGGAATAGCAACAGCTATGGAGACAGCAAACTGAAATAGTCACGTGACGTTGGTATGAAGCTGACGTTTACACTTTGCTGTAATTGTCAGATCGAAACTTTGACATTACACTTATTTGTCCGGTTTGTAACTTTGTTAGTAACTGTAACGGTGCTTAAGTGTTACTGCAGTGGATTCAAATCGACCTTCATCAAAGGAAGAAAAGTTTTTTTTCGTGTGTAAATACGACAAAGACCTAATTATAGACTGCGCAACAGTATTAAAGGATCACTAATTCGAAACCCCTTAATTGTTTGTCATTCCGACGCGTAAGTTGTAAATTTGGCTCAAAGGTGCCCACAACCTGTCTCTGCAATGGTACAGCCGTCCGCTGTAGCCGAGTGGTTCTATGCGCTTCATTCTGGAACCGCGTGACGGCTACGGTCGCAGGTTGGAATCCTGCCTCGGGCATGGATGTGTGTGATGTCCTTAGGTTAGACAGGTTTAAGTAGTTCTAAGTTCCCACAGTGCTCAGAGCCATTTGAACCATTTTTTGCAATGGTAGAAAACGTGGCACTCTGCGACGTCAACCTTGGACACGACGATACGTCACACAGCAAGGTGTCGTCACATCTGAAAAGAAAGGCCACAGGTCAGAAGTTCATGGGACGTGTGAAGTGGATTAACAACGTCCCATTGCCACCTGAGTTCTGCCAAAAGCCGCCGTGGAAATGGTGCATGATGTTCGTCACAGCCCCTCTTACCCACGATTCAGCCCTTCGTTCGACGGCTCTGTAATGGACCTTAGAACCATGAGGCGCTGCCTTGAACTCAGTGGCGAGGGAAACATAATAGACACTCCACGAAGATGCTTCAGGGGGTGGCGTTAAGGGCGTCCTCGAGACGTTGATTTCCACACATTTCGCGGTCAGAAACGACAGTTTGCAACAGGAAGGCGTTCTCGACAACCTTAAATACTGCTTACATCTATCTCCCTGACGCTTAAGGAAAACGCCATTGAATGTGATCTCATCCCTTTGGATGCAGCACGACCACAGTTTTTGCTCTGATATACAGGAAGAAACCTCAAGGGGCCGGTCAAAACCATTCGACGAAATCTGAACAAGACCTAAAGCAGCGAATGGTTCTTATGTTTTTTTTTTAACATAGTCACTGCTCCACTGACACACAGAAATTATGCGAAATGAAAGCAGCTGTAAGAAGGACAATGAGAGGTTCTTTTAACGAATTCGAAAGCAATATTTTATCTGTAGGTTCTAAAAATAACCCCAAAAAATTTTGATCGTACGTAAAATCTATGAACGCTTCAAATAATTCAATACCTACTCTTGCTGACAGTACGGGCAATGTAACTGATGATGATAAACAGAAGGCCGAAATTCTAAACCTAGCTTTCAAAAACTCGTTTATGATGGCTACAGCACCATTCCCCCTTTCAATTATCGAAGAAACGAAAGGATGGCTGACATAGTGTTTAGTGTATCTGGGATTGTAAAACAGTTGAGATCCTTAGACGCCAGGAAGGCATCTGGACCAGACGGTATCCCCGTAAGATTTTATGTTGACTGTGCTACAAATATAGCAACATTCGCATCCGTCATCTATCAGAGATCACTGGAACGGCGGAAAGTTCCACGAGACTGGAAGAAGGCCCAGGTCATAGCAATCTATAAAAAGGGTAGAAAATCGGATGCACATAATTACCGATCAATTTCACTGACATCGATTTGTTGTAGAATCGTGGAACATATTTTGTGTTCAGACGTAATGACCTTTCTAGACTATGAGAAGCCCATCTGCAGAAACCAGCACGGTTTTAGGAAACAGCGGCCATGCGAGACAAAGCTGGCCCTATTTCTGCATGACATACAACAGGCTCTAGAAACCGGCTCCCACGTTGATGCCACATTTCTAGACTTTCGAATGGCGTTCGACTCAGTTCCGCACTGTCACTTGCTACAAATTGTGCGTGCTTACGGTCTATCCGATGACATATGCGGCTGGGAAGAATGTTTTCTCACAGACAGAGAGCAGTATGTCGTCCCGAATGGGGAGACTTGAACAGAAGCAAACATAACATCAGGTGTGCCCCAGGGCAGCGTAATAGGCCCGCTGCTTTTTACGATTTACATAAATGATCTGGTTGATGGTACTGACAGCGGCATTAGACTGGTTGCCGATGATGCTGAAGTCTACAGGAAAGTAGTATCACACGAAAGTTGTGAACAAGTCAGTGAGGATTTGCAGAAAATAAATGCGTGGTGTAATGAATGGCAGTTATCTATCAATATTAGTAAGTGTAACGTACTGCGTTTAACAAGGCGAAAATCCTCATTGATGTACGAATACAAAATAAATGCCCAGTTTTGGAAGCGGTAACGTCCGTCAAGTATATGGGTGTGACTATTCGAAATGATCTCAAATGGAATGATCAGATTACACAAGTAACGGGTAAGGCGTACTCTAGATTGCGGTTTATTGGTAGAATCCTGAAGCAATGCAGTCCTTCAACAAAGGTAATAGCTTACAATGCGTTGGTTCGTCCGGTCTTAGAGTATAGTTCGTCTGTATGGGACCCTTACCAGTTGGGTCTGATTCAAGAAATTGAGAAGGTCCAAAGAAGAGCGGCAAGATTCGTGACTGGTACATTTAGCCATCGCGAGAGCATTACAATCTCATAGAAAGTTTGATAGACAATGCACTAAACGGAAGGGGCTGCTCACTAAATTCCAAAATTCGATCTTTACCGAGGATGTAGAGCATATATTATTACCATCAACTTTCAAATCACGCGATGATCATGATTCAAAAATAAGTCAAATAAAAGCTCGTACTGAGGAGATCAGACAGTCGTTTTTCTCTCGCGCGATCCGCGAGTGGAACAGAGGAGGGGAAATATGACTTTAGTGCGAATTGTGCCCTCCTCCACACACAACTTGGAGGCTAGCGGAGTATATATGTAGATGTTTCACGCCCTCCTGTGGTGTATGATCGCAGAGCTGTCTGACATTGACACATGCGTGAATAGAACGGCAAAGGATCCATCTAAGGCTCCCCAGTCGGGCAAAAACCTCGGTGGCACCCGCTCCCATTCATTGAGAATTTTAAAAATCTGCTTTTACAGAGAAAACCTTCGACGTAATACCCAGTGCCTGCAGGAAGGAAACTGGCACTGGATGTGTGGTGATGTGTCACGTGGTTGCCTACCTGCCAGTGTATAGGGGATGCTCTTCATGAATGGCAGCACAACAGTCGAATCACCGCGGTGACGCACAAATTTGCAGTCAGTGTGCGTGGGATAACCACGGGAGTGATCCTGGTGTCATACGAAATCGCACGCCAGTCCATAAATCCAGGTGTAGATCCAGTGTGTGTAGCACGCAGACAGGCTGTTTGCAGGTCCTCACCTGGCCTCCTTCTATCCAACACAGGGTCATCACTGACACCAGGGCAGAACCAGCTTTCGTTAGAAAACGCAGCAGACCTCCATCCTTCCTCCCATTGAGCTCTCGCTTGACACTACTGAAGTCGCAAATGGCGGTGGTTTGGCGTCAATAGAATGCACGCTACTGAGCTTCTGCTTCGGAGCTGCCCTTGCAGTAACCAATTTCTAGCAGTTCGTTGTGTGACTGTGGTGCCAACTGCTGCTCAGGTTGCTGTTACAGATGCAGTACAATACGCCACAGCCATTCGCCAAACACGATGGTCCTTCCTCTCGGCAGTGCCAAATGGCCGTCCGGATCTCGGTGTTCTTGCGACTGTAGATTCAAATGGATCAAATGGCTCTGAGTACTATGGGACTTAACATCTGAGGTCATAAGTCCCCTACCTAAACGTAATTAACCTAAGGACATCAGACACATCTATGTCCGAGGCAGGATTCCAACCTGCGACCGTAGCGGTCGCGCGGTTCCAGATTGAAGCGCCTAGAACCGCTCGGCCACACCGGCCGGTGACTGTAGATTCTCGTGACCATCGCTGCCAGCAATCATGAACAGTAGCTACATTCCTGCCAGTTCTTTCCGGAGTATTTAAGAAGGAACATCCAGCTTCTCGTAGCCCTATTACACGACCTCCCTGAAACTCACTGGGGTGTTGATAATGGTGTCTATGTTGCCTTAAATCCATTATTGATTAATATCACCACATCCAATCTGAAAGGTAACTTACACTCACTACCGTTACAGCGTCTACTTGAAGCAAACCTGATTTGCATCCCCATAGTGGTATTCCTAGCGCCACTCTTTTGTGACTGGTGCGAGATTTAAAATGTCGTCATCGGTTTCGAAAAAGACGTGTGACAAAATCGTGTGATCCCTAGCTTGCGCTATTCATCCACGAGACTCAGACAGCCATAGACACGGGTTCCCAAGTAGATGCCGTGTTTCTTGACTTCCGCAAGGCGTTTGATACAGTTCCCTACAGTCATTTAATGAACAAAGTAAGAGCATATGGACTATCAGACCAATTGTGTGATTAGATTGCAGAGTTCCTAGATAACAGAACACAGCATGTCATTCTCAATGGAGAGAAGTCTTCCGAAGTAAGAGTGATTTCAGATGTGCCGCAGGGGAATGTCGTAGGACCGTTGCTATTCACAGTATATATAAATGACCATGTAGATTCACTGAGGCTTTCTCCGTAAGATGTTGTAGTATATCGAGAGGTTGTAACTGTGGAAAATTTTACTGAAATGCAGGAAGCTCTGCAACGAATTGACTCATGGTGGAGGGAATGGCAATTGAATCTCAATGTGGACAAGTGTAATGTGCTGCGAATACACAGAAAGAAAGATCATTTATCATTTAGCTACAATATAGCAGATCAGCAACTGGAAGCAGTTAATTCCATAAATTATCTGGGAGTAGGAATTAGGAGTGATTTAAAATGGAATGGCCATATAAAATCAATCGTCGGTAAAGCAGAAGCCACACTGAAATTCATTGGAAGAATCCTAAGGAAACGCAGTGCGAAAACAAAGGAAGTAGGTTACAGTACACTTGTTCGCCCACTGTTTGAATACTGCTCACCAGTGTGAGATCCGTACCAGATAGGGTTGATAGAAGAGATAGAGAAGATCCAACGGAGAGCAGCGCTCTTCGCTACAGAATCATTTATTAATGGCGAAAGCGTTACGGAGATATAGATAAATTCCAGTGGAAGACTCTGCCAGAGAGACGCTCAGCAGCTCGGTAGGGCATTTTCTTGAAGTTTCAAGAACATGCCTTCACCGAGAAGTCAAGCAGTATATTGCTCCCTCCTATGTATATCTCGCGAAGGGACTATGAGGACAAAATCAGAGAAATTAGATCCCACACAAAGGCATTCCGACAATTTTTCATTCCGCGAACAATACGAGACTGGAATAGAAGGGAGAACCGATAGAGGTACTCAATGTACCCTCCGCCACACACCGTCAGGTGGCTTGCGGAATATGGATGTAGATGAAGACGTAGATGTAGAAACACGCCTACCAACATTCATTTAGGTCGCACAACTCCTTCTTGGTGTTGCTGTCTTTTTTCTGTCAGTGTATGTTTAAGACAGAACTCTTTTTCCCGTTAGACGCTTGAGCGTCTACCCACGTGGATGCGCCGACTGATTGCACAGAGCAATTCAGCCCGGTAAAGGCGCACATTCACAAATTGGCAATACTTACTGTGAATAACAAATACGGCACATTCCGTAAGTCCACAGGTAGGACTGGAAGATCACAGAAAATTGAATAAGACAGGGCCGAGAGCGAAAGTACTTACAGTAATGAAACAAAAAAAAAAAAAAAACCAGAAAGACTGACTTTCTTGACCGTAGGTGGAAACGGCTGAAAGGAACAGCATTCCTCCCATTTACACGCTTGCACAACTATACTTTGTAGACATGCTTAATCCTAGTGCTGAGTGAAAAACTGTTAATGATGAGAGCACACTGCGTTTTTGGTGCGGGTAAATTATTATTCTTGTTGGTTATCATAAAATAATGTACTAAGCACTAACGTAAAACAAACTATTATGGCTACATAACATGTTTCATTTAATTTATTGTTGCTATTATTAAATCCTAGGAGACTATGACACATTAAAAGTGGGAGTGATAGAACATTATATTTGATCTCGGGGGGGGGGGGGGGGGGGAGGAGAAAGTAGGAAACTTACATACCCCAGAATCCAACGTTGGGCTTGTGTCTGTCGGAGAAATGCAGAAATCGTACTACTTGTGCTTGAAAAACTGAGTGTGTCTGTGTCTTTTCCACCTTCTGTAAATGATGTTACGTCGTCTGTCAACGGTGGATAATCTGGTGTTAGGAGGTGCTCATAGTAGTTAGTCTCAACACTTTTGTAACTTGATTCTCCACAGCTCACCCAAACGGTGGTTTCGATGCGTGGAATTTCGATACTCAGCTAAGAAAAAATAGTCGTGCATAAACGTGAATTAGCGATCCTCCGCTATAGAGATCGGTAAAGAATTGGTATATGTCGTTCTGAAACAGTCATGATGACATAATGTGTGTGTAATATCAGTGTTCTTCAATTGGCGTATGTCTCCACTGCAGCTCGTTCTGCTCGTAACCGATGGTATTCCTACGAAGAAGTGCCCTTGGAGGACGTTGCCATCTACTGGCGAGCTAATAAAAACTGGCGCTCCCCAAACGAGAAGCGCCAGAAGACTTCTGCCTAGGTCAACGGGGAGAAACAACCTCCTGACCCAGGGAATAGCCCTTCATAAAAACTCGGTCGTCGTATACAGGAGTGGTAATAGTTTCTGTGTGCCACTGGTCGAAGACATTACGACTAACGGCAATGAAGCCTGCTTGAAGCAGGGTAATTTTGCCTTCTGTCAGCTGCACAACGCATTAAAAAGGAATTATAGGAAGGCAGGAAGATTGGGTTTAGCGTCTCGTCGGCATCGATGTCATTAGGGGCGGAGTACAACCTCCGATTGCGTCAAGGATGGGGAAGGAAATCGTCCGTGCACTTTGAAAGGCACCATCCCGGCATTTGCCTGGTCCGACTTACGAAAATCACGGAAAATCTAAATCTGATTGGCCGGGAGGGGGTTTGAAACGTCGCCCTCCCGAATGCGAGTCCATTGTCCTAACCACTGCACCACCTCGCTCGATAAGGAAATACATTAACTGACAAGCAAACTAAATAAACAGTAAGTTTGGTATGGCTCCAATGCTGGGGCAAAGTTTTCAGTCTGATACCACTTGGTGGCTTGTGTGTAGTGTCCTTGATTATTTATTCAAGTAGCTTTTCATTTGTCAACACGAGACTACGTAGAATTAGTTTAGTTCCAGATATTTCTGCGTCGTAGAGGTCTTAGGTGCTTATCGGGAACGGAACCGGCAGTCTCCTAATCAGCACTTACTGATACCAACCAACAGACCATAAAAATCACTCCCGTTCCTCGACATATCTGCTGCCACAGTACTTATAATCTTTATTACCTGTGAGTAATAGGCGCCTTTCTTCGTACATGTGGAGACGAAGAAGATATGAAACATGTGAAACACATAACATTTGTGTGTCGCAGAAGAACAAAAACAGAAAGAAAGAGGGAAAGATCGAGAGAGAGAGAGAGAGACAGACAGACAGACAGAAAGGAAAAAGCCTGAAAATATTTATCTTCAGATCTCCCGAAGAAGTAATTTTCTACGTAAAAAATTGTGATTAGACGATTAATTGTGTAAAGATTGTAAAAAGATAGAATCTCGCATTATTAATATCAACATCGTTACACTTTGTAACTAATTTTTTTTCGTTCGTTGGGAATACTTACAGGGGCACTAGTCAGAAGCTCATTCGGATTTTTACATTCTAAAAAGAAAAGAGAAAGTCCTCTCATAGCTGTGCGTGTGTAATATTGGTTTACTGGTTATGGATTTAATCACTTCTTTTAATAGTTAGCCGGCCGGTATGGCCGTGCGGTTCTTGGCGCTTCAGTCTGGACCGCGTGACCGCTACGGTCGCAGGTTCGAATCCTGCTTCGGGCATGGATGTGTGTGATGTCCTTAGGTTAGTTAGGTTTAAGTAGTTGTAAGTTCTAGGGGACTGCACAGATGTTAAGTCCCTTAGTGCTCAGAGCCATTTGAACCATTTTAATAGTCATCAGACTTTCATGAGGAAAAGTTTCACTAATTTCAGTTGATGTTCGTCAGTTTCAATTATACTGGCTGTCAGTGCTCTTTACATGCGTCACTGATTTTTCTAAAATTATTTACTACTCTTGAAATCTTGGAAAGACTGGTCAATGCTCGTGTTTTTGTAATAATCTTCTCCCGTCTTTGGTAGCAGTATCTAATAACGACAGCAAACTCGCGTCTTTGTCTATGCCAACCAAGCTTTTTAAGAAACCGATACCAGTCTTATGCATAATCAGACGGCTAACAGGGAAAGAAATTATCAGTCATCGGAACCCATATCAACTCCCTGCACTATCAAATTAGTGAAACACCTTTAAAAAGGGGTGGCAGCATCATTTCACCCTCTAAACAAGGCTAAAAGTTCGCTACTCTGACAATAACAACGCCGACATGTAGCAAACTGATTCCATTCGCAATCATAAAAAATTCAACAGCTGGCCATGGAAGTGGAGACATACGTCTTGATATTTACCTGAATACTTGCACAAAGTACTCCGCGGCCTCAGAAAATTCTCTCTCTCTCTCTCTCTCTCTCTCTCTCTCTCTCTCTCTCTCTCACACACACACACACACACACACACACACACACACACACATTATTATAGGCCTATATAAACTGAAACGTCAAAGAAGCTGATATAGGCATGTGTTTTCAAGTACAGAGATGTGTAAACAGGCAGAATACGGCGATGCGGTCAGCAGCGTCTATATAAGAAAAGTGTCTGGCGCAGTTGTTAGATCAGTTACTGCTGCTACAACAGCAGGTTATCAAGATTTATGTGAGTTTGAACGTGGTGTTCTAGTCTGCGAGCGAGCGATGGGACACAGCATCTCCGAGGTAGTGGTGAAGTAGGGATCTTCTCGTACAACCATTTCACGAGTGTACCGGGATTATCAGGAATCAGGTAAAATATCGAATCTCCGACATCACTGCGGCCGGAAAAATATCCTGCAAGTACGAGACCAACGGCAACTGAAGAGAATCGTTCAACCTACGGAAAATATTCATAGTACTAGCAGGGTCATGGGTAGTCTCTATAGCTCAAGCAAAGTATTTACTATGAACTGAATGTTTTACCGCGTGCAACGCTATGTTCAGATACGGAAAAAATCCCCCAGTACCTTAAAGGCGCCGGTAGCGGGTGTATACCAATTCGCCTGTGGTTCCGAAGTTCAACTGATAAATTCTCTAATGCTTGCACTTGCATCAAAGGCTTTGTCCGTCTCCCAAAAAGCAAATAATTCACATATAATTACTCTCCAAGTCCCCACAATTACCCCTGTGATACTTTCTATAACACTACTGTCTAGAGCGTACAACACATGTTTTGTTTATTTAATTAGTGACATATTTCGGCTATTGACTTAATTAGACCCCAGACTTAGACCTTGTGGAATGAAAGTCCCGTGTCAGAGTGAGTCGACGCCCAAACTCGCTGTACGTTTTACTGGATCTTGTATTGGACTTTGTTTTACAGTTGTGTGTTTTCAACGTAATGTGCAAGGGCTATTCGAAAAATAAGGTCCGATCTGATGTGAAACTAAAAAAAAAAAAAACCAGTGAAAATTTGATGAATCTGTGCACAATTATGTTGGACACTGTCTCTAGTATGCCCGTCGAACGCATCACGTCGCTCTTTTCAGTTTAAGCAAACAGTGAACACGTGAAGATGCCTAGAAAATATTACGAGAGCCTCGTGAGAGTCTCCTAACATAACTACCATTCAATTTCTCCTTCATGACCATTTTCTGCCGCATTCTGCAGAGGCAATGAAGATGTTCCTGCAGCGTTGTCGAAAGAAGTGTTTGATTACCCATAATACAGCCCCCACAGATCCATCTGTGCTCACGTGAACTGCTGGCTATGAAGGCATAATTTTGGTGCACAAAACGAAATGTAGACCAGCACAGATCACTGGCGGAAAGCACAGGCGGCTGCCTTCTGACAAGGGTAGCAGAAAATTGGTACAACGCTACGACAAACGTTGAAGAGTTGGAAGTTGTAGCTAAACGATGTAGATAAATCATTTTTGATTTTCACAGTGGTTTCCATTTGGGGGCCGATCAAACCTTGCATTTCGAAAGGCCCTCGTAAATAAGAAAAATCATTAAGCAACCCAAAACGTATTATTAGCAGAAAATTCATATTGATTTCGGAGTCGGTTACGGCAGTTACCTTCTCTACTTTCTGAAAAGGACGCTCTTTATTTGGTCCTTTTATCATTTGTTTGCTGAATTAGGAAAAATATACAATTAATAATATTGTTTGCATGCCATCTGACCTTTTCACAGTAACCTACATTGGGTGTTTTGCTTTACGAATAAGTTATGTGGTTGTTCAACACACGAATATGGTAGAATACATACAATAGTCCGTGCAAGAAACACAATTCTTTTACACTCACACCGCAGCATTGGAATGTTCGATATTGTGCGTCATTGATAGTAAAATTGCACTATAATCGCACCGAAAATTGGTGCCTTTTAAAACAGAATAAGTAGTGACCAGAAATGAGATAAATTCATGTTATGAATAATGACTTGCCTTTTATTTTCCTGTTAATATTTCCAGATCTGAGATATTCCTTCGAAATTTTTTGTGAGTATTCTGCAGTTACTGATATGCTTGTTGAACTACGTCATTTCTTGTTGTTAAAACAGTTCGCTCAAAGAATTGTTATTTGTTTTCGTGGTTCCTCTTTGTAAATGATTCACTTTTTACATGAACTGCTCTTCTGTCTTCACTATAGTTCACAGTCATAGGTTGAGACGATTTACAAGGAGTACGGATCAATGTGCCATGTACCGTTTTCAATTTGGAATCTGGAACATTCGACAATATTCTAAAAGATTCGAAAACAACCGTTAATTTTCTAGAATATTTGCACACTCTTGAGAACATTATAGAACAATCTAGAATTTTTCTCACTGAAAAATTTGTTGATGTTACAGAGACATATACTGGCTACCACCACGATGTAATAGGTAAGCAAGAGTAGCAGCAGACATAAAAACCTGTGACTGGCGGTAGATGGGTTTGGAAGTGTCGTCAACTTCAGCTTCACATACAAACACGAATACAATATATACAGGTTGCGTTCAAAATGGTTCAAATGGCTCTGAGCACTATAGGGCTTAACATCAGTCCCATAGAACTTAGAACTACTTGAACATAACTAACCTAAGGACATCACACACATCCATGCCCGAGGCAGGATTCGAACCTGAGACCGTAGCGATCGCGCGGTTCCAGACTGAAGCGCCTAGAACCGCTCGGCCACACCAGCCGTTCAGGAAATAAGATGTGTATTGCGTCTTACGTGAATCACCCTATTTTGTAGAAAATACCTCTGACGCTGCCCGTATTTTATAATTTCTTTGAACTTCTCAGGTCTTACATGAACTTCAGTTCATTCTTGTCTATTGATTTCTTTCATTCACCAAGTTAGCTGGAGTAATGAATAGCAACAGACATTATTTCTTACCCTCAAATTATGTCATATGCCTACTCTTGAAATCTTTTATATATCACAACAGCGTTTTGTGACGGCTGATAATAACGTAGCACGGAAGAAAAATGAGGAGCCTGCTTCCTTTTTAGCTGCAGCATCTATTCCAGAGTTTAAACACACTGATAATGCCAGCGCTATCCGCTGTGACAACTTGTTCAACACGCCTGGGATTTCGGCACCTTATTGATCGACACGTAATGGGATTTCTGGCTTTTTGGCGTCTGACAGACCCCGCGGGTGGTAATTGCCTCAGCTCGTCTTATCTCGGCGGCCAGCGGGGGAGCTGTTTGCGGCTGTCCGCTTTCAGCCGCACGAGGGAGGGTCCGTCCCCTGGCGATATCTGCATCGCACGGCGCAAATACGGCGGAACGGGGGCGCACGTGCTCGCTTATCATCCGTTTACATCTCTCCACTGTCACTTTGTCTCTCGCTGAGTCACATCATTAACGGCAGCCCACTATCCACCGTTTGCAACATCGTAAACAGCTAGGAGAGGTGGAAGACTCTCCTTCAGACGACGATATATAATGCGACAGTCTATTGCCTCATCGACTACCTCTGCAAACCCTTGCTTACGACTGATTATCGCAGGTACGGCCTCCAGAGAACTGTACATCGATTACGTGTTTTAAATATAGGGTTAAAAATGAATGCAGCCTCCTTTCGAGCCCCTTATAACTTAAATACTGATATTAGAAGAGAACAAATCGCGTTTTTGCGTATTCGTTATAACGGGACTGATAATGTCTTGAAAAGTAGTTATGGAAAAAATATAACAAAGAAATGAAACGGAATAATGGTCCATTTCGATTGACAAAATGGGGAGTTTGTTGTGGAACGTCGTGGAATATTTCCACTTCAGCGCCTATAGTTTCATGAAGTTCCGAAAGGTGGCAGCGCTATATGTAGCCTTCAAAATGGCGTCTGCAACAGAGAGCAGTCATTGAGTTTCTTTTCGCGGAAAATAAGAGGATCGTAGATGTTCGTAGGCGCTTACAGAGCGTCTACGGAGACCTGGAAGTGAACAAAAGCAATGATGGGTACCTACCGAGTTCCTTGCCTCCCAACACAAGACCGTACAGAGCAGTGAATGAACATTTGTGCAGAACTGCTTGCGCTTTACAAGGCTACTCCTGACAATTTTTGACGAACATTGTCACAGACGATGAAACATGGGTTCATCACTTCGAGTCGGAAACAAAACATTTATTCATGGGGTGATACCACACCACATCTCCTCCGAATTAAAGTTCAAAGCCGCACCTTTAACGGGTGAATTCATGGCGAAGGACTTTGGGACAATGAAGGGGGCTATTCTGTTTGATGTCCTTTCTCGTGATGCAAGGACCAACTCGGGAGTGTATTAACCTACCCTAAGGAAATTGATGAAACCTCAACAGTGTATTCATCACCACAAAAAATGCTAACGAACATCTCCTTCTCCATGACAACGCAAGGTCTCACACAAGAAAGAGCACCCGAGAGGAGCTTGTAAAACTTCTTTGGACTGTTCTTCTTCATCGTCCCTGCAGTCCGATCCTCGCATCTTCCGAGCTACATCTGTTGGCCCAATCTATGATGGACTCCATGGAAAGAAGTACACGGGCAATGGAGAAGTAATTATTGGAGCAAGACAATGGCTCCGACGTAAAGCGGTACCATGTGGACATACGGTCCCTCTCAGTAAAGTGACCAAAAGCCGTCGCGTTGCAAGGAGATAGTGTTAAAAATAGGGTTTTGTAGCCAAAAGAGAGGGGAATAATGTAGTGCGTAGGTGTCCTGAAGAAAACCAACCTGGTTGCAGAAAAAAAATATGTTGCATTACGTATTGAACACCCCTTGCAGTTGAATGAAATAAGGCCTTACTGAGGACTGACATGACAACTAAAAGTAGTATGTAAATTTTGCTATTTTGGAGCAAATTAACTGACAATCTTCGAACTAAAGTATATATAAGATGCGTATTCGCAGTAGCAACAAAAGCGTGTCTGAAAAACAGTAATCTATATGCACTGAATATATATTTAAGTGTATGGAAGACTTGTGAAAGTTTTTGTCTGGAGTGTAGCCTTTTACGTAGGTGAAATGTGGATGGTAAACAGTACAGACACGAAAAGAAGAAAAACTGTTGATATATGTGGTGTTACAGATGGGCATTGAAGATTAGATGTCTAAATGAAGTAGCTAATGAACAGCTGTTGAATCAAATTGGGAAAAAATTACTTTCATGGCACAACTTAGCTAAAAGAAAGGGCCAGTTGGCCGAACCTACTCAGAGGTACGAAGGAACTGTAGTTTGGCAATGTAGGGAGTCAAATTAAAGAGGGGGAACAAAGTTTGACTATAGTAATTTGCTTCAAAAGAATGTACTCTGTTATAGTTGTGTAGAGGTGAGGAGGTTAGTACAAGACGAGAGCTACATCGAACGAATCTACAGACTGAAGACGACGACGACAACAACAACAACAATAACAACAACAACAACAATCACAAGACATATATGTACCAAATGTGGATAAAATAGCCTCAGGTGGAACATCTATACATGCATACAGAATTTAGTTCTTTCAAAAAATGGCTCTGAGCGCTATGCGACTTTTCTGAGGTTATCAGTCTCCTAGAACTTAGAACTAATTAAACATAACTAACCTAAGGACATCACACACATCCATGCCCGAGGCAGGATTCGAACCTGCGACAGTAGCGGTAGCTCGGTTCCAGACTGTAGTGCCTAGAACTACATTACCACTCCGGCCGGCTTTAGTTCTTTGTCAACAGACAAATGTACATGAAACGTATACATGAAAGGACACAGAGATCCTGCATACTCGCACCTGGTAGAGTTCGAAAGGGGCCTCATTGTGGATCTCCATTTGTCCAACTGGTCGAATCATGCACTTGGCAGATTTTTGGATATTTGGATGTTACAGTGGCCCATTTTGGACTGCATACTAACGAGGTGGCAGGCATACTTGTCGGCCCTCTGACCACCTCAAGGGAGGACCGGGGCCTTCTGCACTGAGCGCATCAGAGCCCCTTCACATCTGCACTTGCCATCCGAGAATCGACTCCCTAGGACATTCTGTCTCCTCCCACACAACTGGTCAGGGACTAACAGCAGCAGCACTAGGGAATTACCGTCTTATGCATTTGGTGCTATTAACATGGCAACGCAAACTGTTGCGTTTGAGTGGTGCCATGGCCGGAAAGATATGCTGTGATGATCGGCATCTCAGTGTGTTCAGCAATGAATCAGTTCTGCACTACCTCGAATAATCATCGAGGACGAATACGGCGATGACCTGAGGAGAGGTCCATGTGTGTGAGCTCTGATGAGAACGAACATTGCAAAATTCCATTTGCCATTGTTATACGAGCTTAGCATCTGCTGTGAGGGTATTTTGTCCACGCTGTTCTGACCTATCTCGATCCTCAAGGAGTTCGGCCTTTGCCTTTGTCAGCACATTCTTCAGATCACTAACCTACTGAAAACAGTTGGTCTTGGGTTTCCACTACTCTGGAGCCACACTAAAAGTGATGAACTCTGGCAAAAAGGTGAAGCAGCATGGAATGACGTACCCGAATCCGTCATTCAAGTTCATTTCGACACGGTGCCCATCTCATGCTGCTGCCGGAGGTGCCGGTGGACCCTGTAAACTCACAAATCACGTACAAATTTAAACGTGTATTCTCAACACTATTCTATATAAGCGCGATAAGTAAAATATTGTTATTTCCTGTTCTTTCTGTGGTTGCATTGGGCAGCAGAGTTTGTATTGGTTGGTGCTTCTCTAGCTTTGTGGAGCATGTGTAACCTCCCAACAGTAAAATAAAATACCTCCCAACAGTAAAATAAAATACCTCCCAACAGTAAAAAATATAATTATGCATTATAACTTTCATTCACATTCACCGTAACCTACCAACAGATAAATTCCGTAACCTACAAATAATAAAAATGTGACTAACCTCTGAATAAAATTGTGACGTACAAGTTTATATGCCAACTAGCTCTGCAGATGACGAAGAAATTGTAGAAATGTATGACGAAATAAAAGAAATTATTCAGGTAGTGAAGGGAGATGAAAATTTAATAGCCATGGGTGACTGGAATTCGAGTGTAGGAAAAGGGAAAGAAGGAAATGTAGTAGGTGGATATGGATTGGGCCTAAGAAATGAAAGAGGAAGCTGCCTGGTAGAATTTTGCAGAGCACAACTTAATCATAGCTCACACTTGGTTTAAGAATCATGAAAGAAGGTTGTATACATGGAAGAACCCTGGAGATACTTAAGGGCATCAGATAGATTATATAATGGTGAGACAGAGATTTAGGAACCAGGTTTTAAATTGTAAGACATTTCCAGGGGCAGATGTGGACTCTGACCACAATCTATAGATTAAAACTGTAGATTAAAACTGAAGAAATTGCAAAAAGGTGGGAATTTAAGGAGATGGGACCAGGATAAACTGAAAGAACCAGAGGTTGTACAGAGTTTCAGGGAGAGCATAAGGGAACAATTGACAGCAATGGGAGAAATAAATACAGTAGAAGAAGAATGGGTAGCTCTGAGGGATGAAGTAGTGAAGGCAGCAGAGGATCAAGTAGGTAAAAAGACGAGGGCTAGCAGAAATCCTACGGTAACAGAAGAAATATTGAATTTAATTGATGAAAGGAGAAAATATAAAAATGCAGTAAATGAAGCAGGCAAAAAGGAACACAAACGTCTCAAAAATGAGATCGACAGGAAGTGCAAAATGGCTAAGCAGGGATGGCTAGAGGACAAAAGTAAGGATGTAGAGGCTTATTTCACTAGGGGTAAGATAGATGCTGCCTACAGAAAAATTAAAGAGACCTTTGGAGATAAGAGAACCACTTGTATGAACATCAAGAGCTGAGATGGAAACCCAGTTCAAAGCAAAGAAGGGAAAGCAGGAAGGTGGAAGGAGCATATAGAGGGTCTATATAAGGGCGATGTACTTGAGGACAATATTATGGAAATGGAAGAGGATGTAGATGAAGATGAAATGGGAGATACGATACTGCGTGAAGAGTTTGACAGAGCACTGAAAGACCTGAGTCGTAACAAGGCCCCCGGAGTAGACAAAATTCCATTGGAACTACTGACGGCCTTGGGAGAGCCAGTCCTGACAAAACTCTACCATGTGGTGAGCAAAATGTATGAGACAGGCGAAATACTCTCAGACTTCAAGAAGAATATAATAATTCCAATCCCAAAGAAAGCAGGTGTTGACAGATGTGAAAATTACCGAACAATCAGTTTAATAAGCCACAGCTGCAAAATACTAACATGAATTGTTTACAGACGAATGGAAAAACTAGTAGAAGCCGACCTCGGGGAAGATCAGTTTGGATTCCGTAGAAATACTGGAACGCGTGAGGCAATAGTGACCTTACGACCGATCTTAGAAGAAAGATTAAGGAAAGGCAAACCTACGTTTCTAGCATTTGTAGACTTAGAGAAAGCTTTTGACAAAGTTGACTGGAATACTCTCTTTCAAATTCTAAAGGTGGCAGGGGTAAAATACAGGGAGCGAAAGGCTGTTTACAATTTGTACAGAAACCAGATGTCAGTTATAAAAGTCGAGGGATATGAAAGGGAAGCAGTGGTTGGGAAGGGAGTAAGACAGGGTTGTAGCCTCTCCCCGATGTTACTCAATCTGTATATTGAGCAAGCAGTAAAGGAAACAAAAGAAAAATTCGGAATAGGTATTAAAATCCATGGAGAAGAAATAAAAACTTTGAGGTTCGCCGATGACATTGTAATTCTGTCAGAGACAGCCAAGGACTTGGAAGAGCAGTTGAATGGAATGGACAGTGTCTTGAGAGGAGGATATAAGATGAACATCAACAAAAGCAAAACGAGGATAATGGAATGTACTCGAATTAAGTTGGATGATGCTGAGGGAATTAGATTAGGAAATGAGACACTTAAAGTAGTAAAGGAGTTTTGCTATTTGGGGAGTAAAATAACTGATGATAGTCGAAGTAGAGAGGACATAAAATGTAGACTGGCAATGGCAAGGAAAGCGTTTCTGAAGAAGAGAAATTTGTTAACATCGAGTATAGATTTAAGTGTCAGGAAGTCATTTCTGAAAGTATTTGTATTGAATGTAGCCATCTATGGAAGTGAAACATGGAAGATAAATCATTTGGACAAGAAGAGAATAGAAGCTTTCGAAATGTGGTGCTACAGAAGAATGCTGAAGATTAGATGGGTAGATCATATAACTAATGAGGAAGTGTTGAATAGGATTGGGGAGAAGAGAAGTTTGTAGCACAACTTGACCAGAAAAACGGATCGGTTGGTAGGACATGTTCTGAGGCATGAAGGTGTCACCAGTTTACTATTGGAGGGCAGCGTGGAGGGTAAAAATTGTAGAGGGAGACCAAGAGATGAATACACTAAGGAGATTCAGAAGGATGTAGGTTGCAGTAGGTACTGGGAGATGAAGAAGCTTGCACAGGATAGAGTAGCATCGAGAGCTGCATCAAACCAGTCTCAGGACTGAAGACCACAACAACAACAACAAATTTTGGACGTCAGCAGTGCTGCGTCATGGCTCTGATACATCATACTGAATAAATTGAAAATTCTTACCTCAATAAGGTCGCCGGATAACGCATATATATCTGCTCCTATTAGAAATTTTTCTGGTACAGCCCAGTGCAATGCTGACGGATAGATTTGTCATTTGTAAAAAGAAACAATTCCTTTTTCTTTAAAATAACCGGGATGACCTTGGATTGGAGAAATTAGTAAATTCTTTAAATTGTGATGAATGATTGTCAAAAGTTAATTATTATAAGAAAGATTATTAATAAGGGATCTTTTTATAAACATTTACATGGGACTTGATATAACAATAGTACATATGCGCGAGGCTGCTTTTACCTCACACTACAACGCTGAGGCACCGCCATCGCTCCACACGACCAGCCCAGCCAACACGTAACACCAGACTCCTAGCTACTACTACTACTACTACTACTGCTACACAGTTCCTACTGCATACAACACTGCTCTCTGATCTGAGAGTCTCTTACAGCTTACATATCGCAGGCAGCGCGTGAGCAATCCATCGAAATTACATCTGCTCGAGTGCGCTAGCAACAAATTCCTTGATCATGGACCTCTTACACATTGGATGGGTGACAATCTCAACACCACAGTACAGTCTGAAGGAGAGTAGCTTCGATTAGCGGCCGTCAGAATGAGAGATACGAGTAGCGGTTCCATTGGCACTGACTGGAGATTCGTCCATCGGGTTCCTCCCGCCGTCACTGCAGTGGAACTCGACAAATGAGGGTTGTCGGTTCAGAATGGGAGGAGCAGCGCCGGCCGGATTAATTCCGGGATGCGGTGCGCGGCGGTCGCTACAGCATCGAGGCACCGCTAATTCCAGCCCGGGAGCCAATCTCAGCCCGCTGCTGGTCGCCGCAGATGGAACCGCAGCGTTTCCGGTGACGTCCCCATCTGTCCTCTGACTTCGCCTCGCCTCCCACTAGACCACCCGCTGAGACCCCTTCTCTCCACCAATTCCCTAAGTCCATGTCACAGGTCCGTAGCGGCCTACAAGAAAAGATTAGACTGATTACAGACCACGCAAAGATATTTAAGCTATCATTCTCCATGTGCTCCACCCGCAATTGGAATGGGCTGATATACCATCATGTGTTACAGCGCTAACTACTCTCCGCCACGCCCTTCACCGTGATTTTCGGGCTATAATATAGACCCAGATGTAGCTGTAAGGGCTTTTGATTATGGACATTGAACATTTGGTTATGTTAATCATTTTTACAGTTTTCTTTATTGTGTTTAACGCTTTTAAATCACCACGTTTCATAAAAAAAATAATTTTGCGATGTAATAACTTGTTACTTACCAGTGTTTTTGCTGCCAGTCAGTTTTCTTTGTTTTATGTTTCATTTAACATACTGTAGTTGTTTTGAGCAAATTCTGCTCATCTTCAAATGTTTATGCATACGAAGAATTGTTACTTAAAAATAAAAAGCCTGAAACTAAGGTATCGTAGGACTTTTTGTTTATTGTTCACTGCTGGGGTGGCTATCAGGTATTTTGAGATAGGACAGTGATTGGCTAGAAATTTATGGCCTGTGATGTCCCCCACACCAGCAAAGACATCACAGGAAATCAATTTCTGGCCAACCGCTGTCCTATCTCAAAATACCCGATAGCCACCCCAGCAGTGAACAATAAACAAAATGTCCTATGTTAATTTCGCTCAAGACATTTTATTTTTAAGTAACAATTTTCTGTACGTGTAAATGCGTGGAGATGAGCAGAACATGCTCGAAACGCGTTTTAATATGTTAAACTGAACATAAAACAGATAAAAGGTAGCCGGCCGGAGTGGCCAAGCGGTTCTAGGCGCTACAGTCTGGACATTAGAAGGACTCATGGGTCATGATGCTATCTTTCAGTAATATGAGAATTCCAGGAAACGCTGATATTAATAAATGAAAATTTTGGCATAAATGAAGATGTATGACCTTATATGAACTATACCGATCGTACGCTTAAGTTACAGACTGGGCGCCGCGGTCCGCAGTCGTCGATAGGATGAGTTTCAATCTAGTCATGCGGTAGGCCATGCTCTCGTACCATTAATAGCATATAAACAGTGTGAACACGCTCATTTTACGGCGTTTCTTAAGTAAACGCAACATAATGGCATCCCATGTAAAAATTATTTGCACAGAAAATTCTTCCCGCATCATTACGTGAAACATAGAAAGTAGTACTGCACTTTCAGAGTCCGACGGCGCTGCTACGGCTGTGCAAGGGAACATAAAACTACGAGAACATCTCTACATAACAGATAGAAGGAATTACTACGTGGCGGTTCACTAAGACAATTCAAAGACGGACTGGCTTAATTATTGTAAAACTCGCCACTCGGGAAACACTCCAGTCTTAGGCCTTTGCAACAAGAGTTACAGCAAATACATGATACTAAGAATTTTGAGATAACGCTTCTATTAAGTGAATAAGAAAGATCTAGGATCTCTGTATATATGAGACAGGCGAAATACCCTCAGACTTCAAGAAGAATATAATAATTCCAATCCCAAAGAAAGCAGGTGTTGACAGATGTGAAAATTACTGAACTATCAGTTTAATAAGCCACGGCTGCAAAATACTAACACAGATCCTTTACAGACGAATGGAAAAACTGGTAGAAGCCGACCTCGGGGAAGATCAGTTTGGATTCCGTAGAAATGTTGGAACACGCGAGGCAATACTGACCCTACGCCTTATCTTAGAAGACAGTTTAAGGAAAGGCAATCCTACGTTTCTAGCATTTGTAGACTTGGAGAAAGCTTATGACCATGTTGACTGGAATACTCTCCTTCAAATTCTGAGTGTGGCAGGGGTAAAATACAGGGAGCGAAAGGCTAATTACAATTTCACAGAAACCAGATGGCAGTTATAAGAGGCGAGTGACATGAAAGGGAAGCAGTGGTTGGGAAGGGAGTCCGACAGGGTTGTAGCCTATACCCGATGTCATTCAATCTGTACATCGAGCAAGCAGTAAAGGAAACAAAAAGAAAAATTCGGAGTAGGAATTAAAACCCATGGAGCAGAAATAAAAACTTTTCGGTATGCCGATGATATTGTAATTCTGCCAGAGAACCTGGAAGAGCAGTTCAACGGAATGGACAGTGTAAAAAGCTGGATATAAAATGAACATCAACACATGCAAAACGAGGATAATGGAATGCAGTCGAATTAAATCGGGTGATGCTGCGGGAATTAAATTAGGAAATGCGACACTGAAAGTAGTAGATGAGTTTTGCTATTTGGTCGAAGTAGAGAGGATATAAAATGTAGACTGGCAATGCAAGGAAGGCGTTTCTGAAGAAGAGGAATTTGTCAAAATCGAGTTTAGATGTTTAGATTTAAGTGTAAGGAAGTCTTTACTGAAAGTGTTTGTATGGAGTGTAGCCATGTATGGAAGTGAAACATGGAAGATAAATAGTTTAGACAAGAAGGGAATAGAAGCTTTCGGAATGTGGTGCTACGGAAGAATGGTGAAGATTAGATGCGTAGATCACACAACTAATGAGGGGGTACTGAATGGAGTTGGGGAGAAGGGAAATTTGTAGGACGACTTCACTAAAAGGAGGGATCGGTTGGTAGGACATGTTCTGAGACATCAAGGGATCACTAATTTACTATTGGAGGGCAGCGTGGAGGGTAAACATCGTAGAAGGAGACCAAGAGATGAATACACAAAGCAGATTCAGAAGGATGTAGATTTCAGTAGGTACCGAGAGATCAAGAAGCTTGCACAGGATAGAGTAGCATGGAGAGGTGCATCAAACCAGTCTCTGGACTGAAAACCACAACAACAACAGCAGGATTTCTAGGTGAAAAATTTGGAAAGCGGTTGACGCTAACTATCTTTCTCTACACAACACTAAGCTCACGTCGCTAACAACTGTGCTACAGCTTCACCATGCACCTCCGTCTCCGCATTGGCATATCTAAATACTGTACTTGCACATGTCATTATTTGACATTTAAAACGCAAATTTAATAAAAAAAACATGCGCTTTTGAAGGATTATCGTTAGCCGTAGCATTGAAACGGGATAGTTTCGTAGCATACAAGTTATAATAACACTAAACACATCAACTACTGGAGGCGTTTATCCACCGACATCTAGTGTCCCGTAATATTATTACAACAAATTCGTAATATTATTACAACAAACTGTTGTAGAGTAGCGCCGTATACGTTGATGAAAGCCTCGTTGTCGCTGGAAAAGGCTGAAAAAAGGTGTCCTGATAGGACAGATGCGTGGGTTCTAGGGCGGAACACACACACACACACACACACACACACACACACACACACACACACGCCCTGACAGCAACACAGAATAGTGAACAGAAAAATGTGTAAATCGACTTTGATAACGCTTGTTACAGCAATTGTAGAATAGAGGTTTGGTCTATCTGTGATGCGCTGACTACTGTTCCGTGAACATAATCTAAATAATGTTCTCTGAACTAAAGCAGGAACAAAATTAATCTTCTGTCTTGATGTACTATTCGAAGAACTGTTCCAAACCAACGGTACTCAGTGAAATCTGTAGGGAGGTGGCATATGTCCATACAGGATAACTCTATTCACCGTTGTCTTTCTTCTCAAGACTAACCGACGTCTATCGACCACTGTTTCTGTCTCAATCGACGACTTGAAGACACGACGAACGTTCTCCAGGAACTCCCTAGCGAGTCTCGAACTGACTTACAGCTTACAGCTGACAACGGTTACTTAAGCGTACGTCTCTCTTCCGGGTGGCGTCGACGCTGCGGGGGCGTGATTCTCCCGGCAGCGTGACTGGCTTTCGCCCAGCGAAGGTCCTGCTGCGGATGGTGCTTTGGAAGAAACTGTCTGGAACTCCTCTTTTGTGGTATATCAGTACACAAGACAAATCATAGATAAACCTTTCCGTTTCCAAGAGAAAATCAATTTGCAAATGTTTTGGAACAGTTTATATTCGTACCACGTACTCTCTGAGAAAGAAAAACCACCAAATACTAGGCGTATTCCGAAAGTAAGGTCCGAGCGGTCGCGAAATGGAAACCACAGTGAAAATCCGATAAAGTTTTGCATAGGTGTGTCAGACAGTGTCTCTAGTATGCCTGTTGAAAAAAATTGTTCAAATGGCTGTAAGAGCTATGAGACTTAACATTTGAGGTCAGCAGTCCCCTAGACTATAAGTACTTAAACCTAAGGACATCATATGCAGCCATGCCCGAGGCAGGATTCGAACCCACGACCGTAGCAGGACCGCAGTTCCGGACTGAAGCGCCTAGAACCGCTGGGCCACAGCGGCCGGCATGCCCGTTGATCGTGTCACGCCTGTCTTATCAGTCCTGACCGCACAGTGAACACGTAAAGATGCCTAGAAAACAGTGTCTGCCACCAAATATGAGTGCTCATGAGAGATTTAGCCTGATATTATTAATTTCCTTCTTCATGACAGTTCTCGGCCGCACTCTGCAGGGTCAATGAGGACGCCACTGCAGCGTGGTGGGTGGGAGGTGTTCGATCGTCCTCCAAACAGCCCTGACTTTGCTCTGTCTGATTTGCATCCCTGCTTGCATAAACCGTTGGCTGTGAAATCAACATTGGCACAGATAACGAACTGCAGATCAGCGAAGAGAATCGGCGACAAGTGCAGGCGACTGCCTTCGAGGGGAGGGTATTGGAAAGTTAGTACAACGCTTCGATAAATGTCTAACAAGTAGACGGAACTAGCGTGGGGTCGGGGATTTGTCCGAAATTTTGTGTGGTTAAACATGACCCCTAACACCTCACGAGGTTAAAATATTAGGACGTACTACCTGGAAAATTCCGGGAAAAATCGATCCCAAGTTTCTTAGGTGCCTTACGAGTATAAAATGTTAGTCCATTGCCGAGCCGCTGTCTGGCCTAGATGGTTAGCTCTCGAGTAGGTTTAGTCAGGAGCCAACGCCTGAAGTGGAACACTCCGGAACTTTTTTTTCTTCTGTTTCATTTTCTTTTGTTATTCCACCAATTATTCAGAAAGTTTCCCAAACCTACATTATCTTTAACCAAGCAGTTACATTATTGAATAATTTTTTTTTCTTTTTGGCCAACATGGCAATTCATGGCGGTGGGTTTTCCATTTATCATTGTAAAGTATATGAGGAGAATCATTGCGTTTTTAATCATAATAACAAATTCTATTGGGAAACATTCAATTTTATACAATCTAATAATTATAAACAAGAACCGCAGTGGTAATAATCGTAAAAACAAACAAAGCAATAATTTTTGCGACATCTGGCGCAACATATAAAAGCGGATTTTTTTACAATAAATCTGCACAAAAATATACGCCATTAACATTTACGGAAATGTTTTGAGTTTCTGATAATTTTGAGGCAAACCAGGCATTTTCGGTCTTGTCTCGGAATATTGGTGACGATAACTGATGGTGAATTATAGAATGAATTTTTATAGAGTCTTCCCAGGAATTAATTTCACGATTCTCCTGTAACAATGCGCTGCAATTTTGCAAGCAACAGAATTTTAAAAAAGTGCCGGAAGAGGAATCGAACCCGAGACCTCTGGCGTAAGGGTCGGACCGCTAACCATGTAGGCCAGTCGGCGGCTCGGCAATGGACTAACATTTTATGCTCATAAAGCAACTAACAAACTTTGGATCGAATTTTCTCGGGATTTCCGAGTAGTGCGTCCTAATATTTTAACCACGTGAGGTGTTAGGGGTCCTCTTTCACCACACAAGATTTCGGACAAATCCCGGACCCCACGGTCGTAAGACGGAGTGGCGACTATGTAGACACTGTTGCATTAAAACACTTCTGATTTTCACTGTGGTTTCCATTTAGCTACCGATCGGACCTTACATTCGGAATACGCCTCGTACAATGTTTAACATCATGAAATATGGCGGCTCCTGTATTCTGCTTGTAACTAAAACGAAGTCGCATCTCACTGACCACGTTCCTGTCCACGAAGCAAAAATCTTACATGGTAGACTCTTTAGTTAACGTGTCGCAGTGCAGTGGAACCAGAAATTCCACGCTGTGACGTCACCAGTTCGTCGTTCACTTGCGTTTTCGCGTCCCGTGAGAGGAGGGCTTTACGTCGCTTTCGAGTCCATTTCTCGACGAGTCTACTTCAAAACGACAAGACTGTGACGTGGGAATGCGCCATGACCGCTGTGTCGGATGCGGCAACAAGTCAGTTTTGCCGCCGGGACATCGAACCGCGCGTAGTACAAAGATGTTGGGCGAGCGGCGAGGTGTCCGAGGCGTGGGATAATAGCGGCTGCCGCTACAATGGCGCTTGGATGGCCACAATGCGCTCGCAGCCACAATCGCTTGGCGGCGCAAACTAATATGCATCCACAAAAGGGCTGCAGCCGCGTCCATTAAGCGTCGCCAATTATCCAGTTTACACCAGCCGACCGCCTGCGACTGCCGTGTTGCTGCTGCTACAACCATCTCACGCCTCGAACTAACGAACTTCAGGGCGCCCGTTTCTGCTACAGTATCCTACTGAACTGCGATACTGCTAATGTCGAATGTTCGCGAGTAGTTCGCATTATTACCTATAGCAACACTCCCAGTCTTTAGAACATTTACAAACATATGCTACATTAAACTCGTAACCTCGAGATGTGAAACGTGCAATGGGTAAAGAACTGCGCACAGTTGGCAAACTCACTTCAGAAGCTGGACAGAATACGAAAAAAATTAAGAGAAGAAAAGAACAAGAGCGCGTTCCGACTTTGTCCCGTGAAATCTCGCGTAGATTTGCCAGTACTGCGTTGTGATTTCAGTCTCAAGTCTATATGATGCGTGCCTTGATAGTTGCCAGTAAGCAGTGAATGACGACGTCACATTTTTCAGATGTTTGTATGGTCTGTTTAATAGCTGACACAGCTCCTGCCCAATTTTAGACTAAAATAAGATGGATAGCACTCCGAATGTTACGTTGATGACATTTCTAACTGGTGTAAAGATGTACATCGACCTAAATCTAAACTACGAAGAATATCTGAGGCTAGTGCACAACAATTTTACTACCTAAAAATTTAATAGGTAAAAAAAGAGACAACTTATATCATTTGTGTGGTGAGCGAACTGTAAGACCTTCAGTACGCACACCATCGGATTATTTGACTCGTCGCTCTAACGAAGTAGGCGAGTGTCAGCAATATGTCTCGCGGTCTTATCGTGGCGTTTTTATTTTCTGCTGTTAGGTCAGACAATAGACTTGCACGCTTAGAGTAGCAGATTGACGGTGACCAACTTTAAACAGAACTTGATTAATTTTCACACACATTTATTAAAATAATAACAAGCATACAAATTACTTAACTTAGTTCTGGATGCTATTTACAATTGACAGTCTGAAGTTCTTTTGGTACTGGTACGTTAATCTTATTCTCACATATATCTCTGATACTTGACAAAAGTGTCTACAGGAATATGGTACTCTTATTAGGCACAGACTGAAACTTGACTATAGACTGGTACAGACAACTGTAGAACTCGTACAGACTGGTGCAGACATATGCAAACTGGTACAGACTGGTGCAGACAATTGCAGACTGACTAATCGGAGGTCTGTACACTCGTTATAATACTTCACGCGTTCATGTACCACTGCGCGAGTGTGACCCGCAAGGAGAAAAGGTTCTACGTTAGCATCAACCTCATTGGCTTCGTTACATATTAATACTCGGATCGGCGGAAGCAGAATTTGGTCCGTCTCTATGGCAGCGCCATCTCATAGTGCAGAGACGGACGAGTGCTGCGCCTGTGCTGTTGTGCTTAGCGGGTCGCGCTCTAGTGGGAAAGTTGTGTACGCGCTCACTACGCGGAACTATGTTCACAACATTTTGCCTACTTTTTTTACATAGTCTCCAACACGTTTCTACAGTCGTACCAATTTCAATACGCTCTGTTTGTAGAAGTCCATTTAGTTGTGGTATAGCCACCTGCAGACAGATTATTTCACTTCCTCATCTGTCATAAAGCGTTGTCCGGTCAGAAATTTCTTCATGGGACCAAACAGATCAAAGTCCGACAGTGTAAAGATTGGACTGTATGGCGGATGCTGGAGCACCTCCCATCCAAATTTGGCGATTTTCTGACGAATATGAGCAGCAGCATAGCGGCAAGCAATGTCATGAAGAAGTCTGACACCGTCAGCATTAATGTAGTGGCGTATGTCACGAAGGACACTATGCAACTTAAAATAGGCTTTAATGTAGGCTATAGCATTCACAGTGGTCCTATGTTCACCAAAGTGCATCAATAACACACCATGCATGTTCCAGAACACTGTCACTAATACTTACCTAGCAGACTGAGTCACTCTGACTTTTTTTTCTTCGTACTGGGAAACCAGCATGTTTCCACTCCATACAGGCCTGTCTGGTTTTGGGCGTGTAGTGATAACACCACGACTTATCACCTGTGACGATTCCTTTCAGAAAGTCATGCCCTTGTCCGGCAGCGCGGTAAGTGGACTAAGCTAGTCATTCGCTGTCCCTTGTGGTTGTCTGACAGTTTCTTAGGCACCATGCCTGCACTAACTTTATGAAATTTCACCGTGTCATGAACAACAACGTTCGCCGGATCGCAGGAAACGTTAAGCTGCTGCGATAAGGTTCGCATTAGCCACGCGCCGGTCGTTCAAGATTACTGTCTTAATGGCTCCGACATTATGCTGGGTTGCAGCTGTTATCGGTCGACCGGAGCTTTGGAAATCACTAAGGTTTACGCGGCCCTCTTGGAAGAATGAAAGAATGCACACAACCCGGAGACACTGCTACAGTTCATTCCAGTCGTCCCCATACACGCCACGTATGTCCCTGTGAATTTCACTCGGTTTTGCCCTTTGACCCACAAATATCGAACTGCACCTCGCTGCTCTTCACAAGCTTACGGCAGTAACACGTGCATCATTTTTCACCTTTTTTGTTTCGTAGTTTAGCCTCCCTCTCTCTCTCTCGATGTGCACATGAAAACAAGATGCCCTCTATAGCACAAACTGCAAATTATACCCTCGCGAAATTTCTACGTTCTGACTGCAATACCGGGAAGAAAAAATATTGTGAATTACTTTCCGATCCTTATTCCTACTGCTGATAGTATCCGAAACCTACAAAATTTCCTCTACGTGGCTCCACTTTTATAAATGGCTCTCCTACTACCTTAATGATGTAGTTAACGAATTAAACGCGCACATATTTAGTGGTCGGTCATTTTGTTCCGTGTGGCAGTGCCACGCGGTAAAAATATTATTGCAATTATCTCATAAACTGTTGTCTGCGCAAAAGATGTGTTTAGGATACTTTTGTAGAATTCTTGGGGAGCTGTACAGAATTGTAATCATAATTCCTTTCGCTGATAAATGAGAAAGTTATTTATGAATAACAGAAACTTGTTTTATAAAATATTGACGGAGTATTGAAGCGGTATTTGACATATTTTTCATTAGTGTTTTTTTGTTTTACATTTTTGTTGAGGAAATAGCATTTTCAAGCGCAATATGATTAATCTGTACTGTTTTCTTTATTTTTACTACCACATCCCTTTATTTCATGTTATAAATCAACAATTTTCGAATAAAATCTGAATTAAACATTTACAATTTCAATTTCACTACAAATACTGTTCATCTTTAAGTTATAGACAAGAGGATAACTATGTAGAACAAGAATGTTCTGCAGGCCCGTTACAAATCCTCAGTCAGTTTCTACACAGTTCACCACTTCCCGTGTTTACAGGATCTATAAATAAAATGGCTCTGAGCACTATGGGACTTAACATCTATGGTCATCAGTCCCCTAGAACTTACAACTACTTAAACCTAACTAACCTAAGGACATCACACAACACCCAGCCAACACGAGGCAGAGAAAATCCGTGACCCCCCGGGAATCGAACCCGGGAACCCGGGCGTGGGAAGCGAGAACGCTACCGCACGACCACGAGATGCGGGCATCTATTAAGACAGTGATCGTATACGTGAAGAAAGCTATCGTTATGAGGTAACTCCCGATACATAGGCAACACACTTAACATACAGGTAACATTAATATGACCTTAACTGACTAAAGCTACTAGGAAAACTGCCTTAGTTTGCACGGCAGAGGTTAGAGTCCTCCCTTGGGCATGGGTGTGTATGTTTGTAATTAGGATAATTTAGGTTAAGTAGTGTGTAAGCTTAGGGACTAATGACCTTAGCAGTTAAGTCCCATAAGATTTCACACACATTTGAACATTTGTTTCCATTTCCTTATGATCGTTTGCGGTACTGTACTGTAGGGTACAGAAATTATGGATGTGTGTGATTTCCTTAGGTTGGTTAGGTTTTAGTAGTTCTAAGTACTAGGGGATTGATGACCACAGATATTAAGTCCCATAGTGCTCCGAGCCATTTGAACCATTTTTCAAATTTTATAGCTCTGACTGTACCCCGTTCTTTTCAATTCCCCCTTCTCCCCCCCCCCCCCCCCCACACACACACCACACACATCTGGACTGTTGATAGTAACCCTGGACTCGCGAGTCCCTTCCGTATTACATAGGGGTGTTTGGATATTTTGATCATGTAGTGTAGTTTGCTATTAATACAACACACAGGCGAAGTTCTTGCGGTTTCCTTGTCTTTTCTTGATGTATATCTCTGTTCGATCCACATTCCCGAAGGTTTCTCCTTCTTTATAGGATTTACGGAATATGATGAATGAATCAATGAATGAATGATACTGTTTGTTGTGTACATAGTTCCGCGTAGTCAGCGCGTACACAACTTTCCCACTAGAGAGCGCCCCGCTAAGCACAACAGCGCAGGTGCAGCGCTCGTCCATCTCTGCACTACGAGATGGCGCTGTCATAGAGACGGACCAAATTCTGCTTCCGCCGATCCGCATATTAATATGTAACGCAGCCAATGAGATTGCTGCTAACGTAGAACCTTTTCTCCTCGCGTATCACACTCGCGCAATGGTACCTGAATGCGCGAGTTATTATAACGAGTGTAGAGACCTCCGATTAGTCAGTCTGCAGTAGTCTGTAGTCAAGTTTCAGTCTCCGCGTAACAAGATTATCATATTCCTGTACATAGCCATGAAGAGAAATGTATAGACACTTTGTCAAGTATCAGAGATATGTGAGAATAACATTAACGTACCAAGACCAAAGGAACTTCAGATTCTCAATTGTAAATAGCACCCAGAACCAAGTTAAGTTATTTTTATGCTTTTTATTATTTTAATAAATGTGTGTGCAAATTAATCAAGTTCTGTTTAAAGTTGGTCACCGTCAATCTGCTACTCTAAGCGTGCAAGTGGCATTTCTATCATCTGATTTAACGGCAGAAGATAAACACGCCACGATAAGGCCACGACACATGTTGCTGATACTCGCCTACTTCGTTAGAGCGACAAGTCAAATAATTTGATGGTGTGTGTACCGAAGGTCTTACAGTACGCACACCACGCTGTTGAAAAGGATACCCAGACGGTTTAGGTTTTTTCGTTGAGAGCTGTAGCTCTACCATGTGTTATGGGAGAGGGAAAAGTGTTAATTAAATTTTGTTCAACCCTTTTGTATCATCTTTGCGATGGGACGGGAAGCAATATTGGAGAACACAGCTAGCCACGTTTCTTTCGCTTGTAATAAAGCCTTAGCGTGGCTTGCATCTAGCCCGGAAGTTTGGCGAGTGGCGTGCCAGCGTTCCGTGAGGTTCGCGGAGCCGCCAGTGACTGGCGCCACCGGTCGCTTCTGCGCCAGCAGGGAGATCACGTGATGCGCACGTGGCGCCTCCCAGCCGCACGCTGTCCTGTCTCAGAAGCGCCCTGGCGTGCCCCCAGGCTGTTAGGCTGCGCCGCAGTACGCGGCGACTTCCTAGCGATGGACGAGTTTGCTGTTTACCAGCCGGCTCCGCGAACCGGAAGGACGATGCCGCAGTTTATTCCGCCCAGACAGGCAAATGTGCAGTATTTTTTGTTTTTATTCCTTCTCTGCCCGTATCGTTGCGCTGACAGGTATCGGCAAACGAGTGAGCTATTCTAGGAACGCCCGTTGCGGCTGCGATGCGATTGTTTTTATACGCATAAGACTTCAAACAAATGCTCGATGATACATCACATGCAAAGTGTCCGTAAATGAACAGCACTCTGACTTGCTCAGCTAGATAAATAATCAAATTTCTCTGATAAGTTTTTGTGTGAAAATGTTTAAGGCGGTTCACCAACGAGTGTACATCTACATCTACATCCATACTCCGCCAGCCACCTGACGGTGTGAAGCGGAGGGTACCTCGAGTACGTCTATTGGTTCTCCCTTCTGTTCCAGTCTCGTATTGTTCGTGGAAAGAAGGATTGTCGGTATGCCTCTGTATGGGCTCTAATCTCTCTGATTTTATCCTCATGGTCTCTTCGCGAGATATACGTAGGAGGGAGTAATAAATTGCTTGACTCTTCGGTGAAGGTATGTTCTCGAAACTTCAGCAAAAGCCCGTAACGAGCTACTGAGCGTCTCTCCTTCAGAGTCTTCCACTGGAGTTTATCTATCATCACCGGAACGCTTTCGCGATTACTAAATGATCCTGTAACGAAGCGCGCTGCTCTCCGTTGGATCTTCTCTATCTCTTCTATCAACCCTGTCTGGTACGGATCCCACACTGCTGAGCAGTATTCAAGCAGTGGGCGAACAAGCGTACTGTAACCTACTTCCTTTGTTGTAGGATTGCATTTCCTTAGGATTCTTCCAATGAATCTCAGTCTGGCATCTGCTTTACCGACGATCAACTTTATATGATCATTCAATTTTAAATCACTCCTAATGCGTACTCCCAGATAATTTATGGAATTAACTGCTTCCAGTTGCTGACCTGCTGTTTTGTAGCTAAATGATAAGGGATCTATCTTTCTATGTATTCGCAGCACATTACACTTGTCTACATTGAGATTCAATTGCCATTCTCTGCACCATGCGTCAATTCGCTGCAGATCCTCCTGCATTTCAGTACAATTTTCCATTGTTACAACCTATCGATATACCACAGCATCACCCGAAAAACGCCCCAGTGAAGTTGCAGTTTCTAACGGTTCAACTAAATTCGCTTTTCATTCGCATTTTCACTCCCCAGATAGATGTTAACTCAGAACGTCATACTAAATGATCCATTGATACTGTTAACTGAATAAATGGGGAATAATCATTTTACTAATCGACGCACTGAGACCCTAAGGGTCTAAAGCACACTGTCGTCGATTTTTAGACTGTAGCATGTATGCATGCTCCTGACATCTATTGCTGTTATGATGAACCAGCCGTATGAGTGCTGTACTCATTCATTCCATACACTGCTGAGCCAAAACATGATGACTACCTGCTTAACAGCTTGTTTGTCCATCTTAGGAACGAAATACGTCACTGATTGTGCATATCAGGGATCCTATATTTTGTTGGTAGGCTTGTGGAGATATCTGGCATTAGATGTCTACGCAGAGGTCATGTAATTCCTGTTCATAGCGGTCATGGCGCCCGGCAGTGACCCAGATGGGTTCCACAGGATTTGCATCAGACGAATTTGGTCGCCGGGACATCAACGTGAGTTCACTATATTGCTCCTAAAACCAGAGTAGCAAGTCTCTGACTCCGAGACACGGACAATTATGCTGCTGGAAGATGACATCGCCATCGGGGAAGACATGAAGCATGAAGGGATGCACGTGATTCACAGTTGTCAGCGTTTTTTTCAATTACTACCACAGATCACATGCAAGCGCAAGAGAATATCTCGTGTAGCAAAATACGCCGGAGGTTCGAGTCCCCGCTTGGGTATGGGTGTGTGTTGTTCTTAGCATAAGTTAGTTTAAGTAGTGTTTAATTCTAGGGACCGATGACCTCAGCAGCTTGGTTCCTTAGGAATTTACACACATTTTGACATTTAAAGCAAGGGTGATAACATTAAGATTACGATAGGAATTCCACTGTTACAAACAGAGTAGAGAGCTGATAGGTAGAAAGAATACAATGAAGGCCTCTATGAGGGGAAAGATTTGTCTGACGTGATAGACGAAGAAACAGAAGTCGATTTAGAAGAGATAGGGGATCCAGCAATATAATTAGAATTTAAAAGATCTTTGAAGGACTTAAGATCAAATAAGGCAGAGTGGATAGACAACATTCCAACAGAATTTCTAAAATGATTAGGGCAAGTGACAACAAAACGACTCTACACGTTCTTCTGCAGAATGTATGAGTCTGGCGACATTCCATCTGACTTTCGTAAAAGAGTTGCCCAGACAATTCCGAAGACTGCAAGAGCTGACAAATGATTTATAGCACAATTAGCTTAACAGCTCACATATCCAAGTTGTTCGCACCAGCTTGCGTCCGTGGCATGCTGCACGTTTCGATCCACGGTTCACCTCGATGACAGCGTTTGTGAAGACGACAATCGACCTACCGTAGCAGACAAGCCTCCGAACCCCATGTTCTGTGAAGGGTCGTGGACATTCAACCATTTAGCACCTAGGGGCAGTTTCATTGTTCTTCTACCTGCTTATTTAGATGCTCACGACAGTAACACGTGCACATTCGACCAGCTTCGCCGTTTTCGAGATACTTGTTCACAGGCTCTACGTTATAACAATCTGCCCTCTTTGCCGAAGTCGCTTATCTCAATGTATTTCCCCATTTGCAGGCCATTTCTTCGCTATGGTGAACCCCCGTTCGTGTCTGCTCCGTTTAAATACTTTTGTAACTGCGTCACGTATCGGCAACGCGACCAGATGGCGTCCAACGTCACGGTGGGCAGTAGTCGGCATGTTTTTACTTATCAGTGTACACGAACAATCGCGAAATCTGTCTCACCGAATTCTCTGATATTCACTTCCTCAAGGACCCAAACACATATTTTTATCACCGCAAGAAAGCTCCCTCGCTACGCTGACGCCCAGCTCATCATAAAAGCGGTAAGCTCTTGAAGGAATGCCCCATGGAAACCTCACGTTCCATAGTTACTGTGGTGTCACCGGCAGACACCACACTTGCTAGGTGGTAGCCTTTAAATCGGCCGCGGTCCGGTAGTGTACGTCGGACCCGCCTGTCGCCATTATCAGTGATTGCAGACCGAGCGCCGCCACTTCCTAGCACTCCGCCCAGTTGTACAGCCGACTTTGCTAGCGATGGTTCACTGACTTCTACGCTCTCATTTGCCGAGACGATAGTTAGCATAGCCTTCAGCTACGTTATTTGCTACGACCTAGCAAGGCGCCAGTATCCGTACTATTGATATTGTGAATCATGTACCATAAAGAGCGACGTTCTCCATTAATGGATTAAAGTTAAGTATTCCACCAGCTACGTCCGTTTTTTTCAATTCTAATTCCCTTGTCATGTTCAAGACCTCACGCCAGCCTGCGTGAGCTGAGACGCGTGCATTTCGACCTCCTTTGGTAATACGGTGTTGGCTCTCCTGCCAACCACAACAGTTACAGCACTCCAGTCTGTGAAATGTGCGCTTAGGATTTCAGGACCTTAACAGTATTAGTGACTTCACTGCCAAGAGAAAAGTTGATATTCCTGGTAACAATATAGATTTCAGAAATTTGACAAAGATGAAGTTTTCAACAGGTTTGCATGAACTGCCACTTAAAGCAACATGTTCTCAACTGGAGTCGCAGGAGGCCACCGTTTTCTTCAGTTCATATCGGAGGAGACCACAGTTTATCATTTCCCCACAGTCTGTAAATGCCTTGCAAGACCAAATGCCCAAATACTTTGGTGGAAGACAAATATAAACCTCGAAAGACGAAGACTTAACAAAACGCCTAGATCAAACTTGAAAGACGCAGGCTTAACAAAACTACTGGATTTCCTGACAAACTTGGACAGATGGTTTTATCTGGATCTCAACTAAGAGAATGTGCTTCTTGAAAAACATGATGACGAGGACCATCAAGTATCTGTGTGAGTGGTGCGTTTAGTGTCTGTTCATTATATTCTGATTCTAGTTACATATTAATTGTAAACTACGCAACAGTCATAAGACACAATTGCCATCAGGCAATATACGAAAATTTTTTGTTCAGTAATAATAATCCTAAAATTAACTAAAATTTCATAAAATAAGATGGGTACACGATTTTGTAATGGGAAATATGGGATGTTGAGTCTTGGTTTTAAAAAAAAGTCACAGCTAAGAGACTTGTAGTTTGTGTACAAATTTGATTTTTACAAACATGTATTTTTCTCAAAACTGTGTTTCTATGCTTCGGGTCATTATAGTTCTTAGTGCCTCAGTTGTTTTGGTGAAACCCGTTACATGTGGCTTTGCAGGTCGCCATAGAGCACCATGGCATACGCCACTGAGTATCTGGTGGGGGCGAGAAAACAATCAGCAAAGCAGCACGGAGATGCTGTTACCCTGCAAAAGAAGAACTGAATAAAGTTTTGTGCACGCCAGGCTCTGTCTTACGTTAGTTCTTGACTGACGTAAATCTTTTATTGCGGCAGGTCAGATTAACTCAATTTAATATTGCGTAATTTTCACTTAAAGAAAAGTGGTCGGTTATTACAAGGTGTATCGAATATGATTTCCGAATCTAATGCAGGTTAGTTTTTTCGGGTATTCCCTCGTTTACATTATATGTGCTGAGAGGGTATGAGTGAGTGTGTGGAGACTGTTTTCCGTTAACCGCAATACAGTGCTATTTTCCTTTTATTTAATGCTTGTCACGGGGAGTGGGGAGAACTAATTATTAATTTAATTAAAGCGGACTACTCCTTGGAATTGTCTCACGTCCAGAACGGCGGAAATTTTATTGCCGCAGGAACCTGTACCAAAGTCAGAGTCATATCGTAAATTTTATGGCCCTAGTAGAACTTTATGTGCTGGATAAGTTTCGATAATCTAGGATTTTTATATTACGCCCCTATTACGGTCGGTTCACCCGAGCTAAATTAGCAGAACAGATATTGTTAAGGCCCCCTAGCGCTCGGGAATTGAAGGCTGAAATTTGCTCAATTAAACTGGAATCACTCGGTATAAATAAGAGAACCGCCGTTAGCTATCACAACACAGTTTAGAAGAAAATATATAATGCAGTGTGGGCGAGTATTTACCAACAGTTGCGCTAAAAGAAAAGAAAAATATACTTGTGAAAGGTAAGATTTTTTTTTTTTTAAATTGAGCAGTCTAATTCATAATGGCATTCGATAGCTCATTAAAAAGAGGAGTCAACTGGTGTAGGGTATGTTATGTTCACAGTGAACCATTTCACAAAATAAAAATGAGAAGTCGTGTTAAATATCAGGCAGAAATTTCCTAAGAGAACACTTATTTGTCTCCCCACCGAGCGAGGCGGCACAGAGATTTCTAAGAGTTCATAATCACGGAGATAAACAATTTATCCAGTCTGAAGAAACGTTTAACGCAATACAAGCATCGTTAAATTATGACAAGGAATGGACTTAAGTAACTGACAAAAACATGTTTCAGCACAGGGGTTAGACTAAATGACTATACCGGAAGACAGGAGTCAATAAGAAAAAATCGAAATAAAGACTGTCCGTGTGCTGAGTGACACAGGATGTCAAATGACATAGTTAGCTGGGAGACCAGGTTCCTCATTCTATTTGGAAAGGTTTTCTTCTTTCCTTGGATAAATGCGATTGCTGAACCGCAAGAATTCATATTGAGCACAGGTGACTGCGATAAGTTCTTAAGAAGCTGTTGTGGTGTATTTCTGTATTGGAGACTGGAAAATTAATTCTGCACTGTAACGTAGGATCACGTGATCAAAGCTTCGTCTGGTTAATCCACGGAAGCAAATAAATCACCTCATTAATCATAACTGTTTTCATGTTTCTCGTTTCGTTATGGAGAAAACAGCTAATGTTCGGATATTGGCAAAAATGGTTCAAATGGCTCTGAGCACTATGGGACTCAACATCTGCGGTCATCAGTCCCCTAGAACTTAGAACTACTTAAACCTAACATCACACACATCCATGCCCCAGGCAGGATTCGAACCTGCCCCCGTAGCGGTCGCGCGGTTCCAGACTGAAGGGCCTAGAACAGCACGCCACACCGGCCGGCTTGTTCGTATATTGTTTTCCTCTATTTATTTCTGTAAAAACGAAAAAAGAAGTAGAATTATGAAGAAGTTATAGTGATGTAGTGTGTCCCATGGGCCATTCCCCTGAAGAAAGACCTCGACTCTTGAAGAATGACTTTAAAATGAGGACGCAATTACGTCAATTACGGACGCAGATTGGACACGTTTGAAAACATATACTTTCCCCGGGTTCTTTGCTTACTTCTGATTGCTGTGAGCGTTTTCATACGAATAGTCTATCAAAGTTGAGTAGAATTGCTCAAATGTTGAAGTATCTTCTTACTGGGGAGCGATCGAAGACACTTTGAGGGAATAACTGTTTTTCAACGAAACCAAAACCCAGTTACGTCCTTGGATGAATATCTACAGAACTACATACAATACAGATGTCTCTTCTGTGACGTAGTCTGTTGCCCATGCTATGGGCTCCTGTAGAGCACAAAGGTCAGTGCTTATTGTCTCCGCTATATGCATATCATGAAGAGGGAGATTTGAAAGTGATCCGATCCTCAAAATGATTTTACATCCGAACTGTACACTTGTGGACAAGGGTTCCATATTAAAACTTCCTCTACTAAGTCATCTACAAACTCTAGAAGCGAGTAATAGAAATTTTGAATAACCCTGTATAAAAAAGAAATGTTTCTTTGTTCGTCTTCTATGTATTTTATACCATTCAACCGCTTACGATGAATCTTTGATGAGCTGTTGAGAGCACGCCCACAAAGGTTTCTGTGGATTTAAGAACTACCAACCACCTAAAGAAGTGGGGGTAAAAAGGGGGGGAGGGGTGGCAGACGTCTAACTCAGGAACGTCTGGAGCAATTTCAATGAAATTTTGTACATGTATGACTTATTTTTATATGTATAAAATCATTGTGGGTGTAGCAAATCCCAACTGTATGTAGGGTTGAGAAGATAAGACATCTAAAAATATTCGATAACAACTTATCTTAGTGTCAAACCTGCCCTGCCGGAGTGGTCGAGCGGTTCTAGGCGCTACAGGCTGGAACGGCGCGACCGCTAAGGTCGCAGGTTCGAAAATCCTACCTCGGGCATGGTTGTGTGTGATGTCCTTAGGTTAGTTAGATTTAAGTAGTTCTAAGTTCTAGGGGACTGATGACCTCAGATGTTAAGTCCCATAGTGCTCAGAGCCATTTAGTATCACACCTATTGTTTGCGTTGTCGTTAGACTTGTTGATGACAGTCACGATGTGATTCCAGTAGGGGAAAAGGCGGCGATTGGTGCGACAGTGATATATCAATGTATCTCTTTAACACCTCAACCAATTCCTACAAAAATTGGCATACGTATCACTTGCTATCTGGAAAAATTTACTGTCACAGACACCTGTAGCACCCATACAGCTAATGGTTTGGGATAAAACACGCGACATAAAATCGTAGCTCAGGAATACCTGCAGAAATTTTAAACAAATTTAGTGTATATATATGCTACCCCTAGGGGTGGAGGTGGCGATGTGAGAGAGTGACAGGTAGAAACGTCCGAAAACGACCTGTTGGTATTTTCTTGTAATTATTTGACTCGGAATACTTTAAAAGTATGAAGAGCAATCTCTGTCTCATTTGCGTTGTTAAGTGCATCAGTCGCATCGTATTGCAGGGCCAAAAATAATTTCACAAGGTTCCATACCAGGGGTACGTTTAACGTCCTCTCTTGAATCGCTTAGTATAAAGCAGTGGAGAATCAGACAGTTCTAGCGACAGTCCCTTTTTTCGAAATAGCAATCGGTTACTGGCAGAACTACGAGTACCAATTTCCTCAGAATTCAGATGAAACTGTAGAGTGAAATTTGCTAAAGATACGGATGAAGATTATATAAAAGGGCGATTCAGCCACCGCTAAAGATAAGTCTTACGCAACCCACACAATCTTCAAGTGCCATAGGTAAGATTTTCATATTCTCAAGTTCGTTACATGCAGACTTTTAGTCCTACAGAAAATGTGAACAGAAAATTTCTGTAGCACATTTAATCTAGTTAAATTGTGTACTGCGATACGTTTTCGCTAGAATCCGTAGTTTTCGAATTAATCGTAAAGACCGTACTTAAGAAACCTTCAAACGCGTTTTTCTTGATTAACTCGAAACCCGTGATCACCAGCGAAAACGTATCTCAATAAAATAAAATATATTTAAATACACAATATTTCCTATTAACCCTTTCTTGGGCAAAATTATTGAGCAGTTTTTTAATGAATGGAGAGCAGATAGTAGTTAACAGATAGGTATATTTATCATACAGAATATCAAATTTGCTACAACTGTAAAAATGAGGTCACACAACAAGGTGGGAAGTATTCTTCCTACTGCCCTTCCTTGGAGTTAAATGAGAAAAACAGCTTTTTCAATATATATCATATTTATTCGATAAATTTACTTCTCTTGTTGCAATGATTGTTCACAGTTACTTGCCGTGAAATTTTCTGAAACATGGGTCTATGCAGAGTGGTATTTGACAATATGTACAAACACAGCGAGTGCTCTTTTCCGCAGCTTTGCTACTACAATGACGGCACGTCCAGTAGGTTTCTCCTAAAATGGGTTGATGCTCCCCTACAGCCACATGACGAAAATCTCCAGGTACTTTACCCCTTTTTGCCAGAAAAACAGGTATTTGTCCACGCCTTTTTTGGGATGAGAAGCCAGCAATCAATTGTCTGGCTAGATGGATCCAGTATGTGAGCTGAACATGCTGTCCACTTTATCTTTTACTTATTTTCCACAGGATAAAACTGTTCACTGCAGCAACATTCACCAGGAAATAAAATATTCTGTGCCACTATTTTACAGAACGTCTGCAATAGCATACCTTTCTCGTAATTGATCAAACTTATCGACTTCACCCATTATTTTGTTGTATTCTGCTACAACTTCAGGACAAGAAATCTCTGTAGTAGTACCATCCTTGTTTTTCCTTTTGACTGTGGCTGTCTCACGGGTCATGAATTGAGGACAGGAAAGTGACTGGACGGTTATCCATCCATTTTACTGCAGAAATGGCTCCTTTTGTTTCAAACTGGAATCCTCCTCGTTCAAATTTTACGTTTTCCTTCATAAATTTGGGTAAATCAGAAGTATTTACCTTATACTATAGCTTTGAGGAAAAAATCACAAAATGTCACGTAAGCACAACTGAAACGCTACTCTACAGATCAACACTCAGCTATACAATGCCTCTGCGGGGAGGTACAGCAAAAACGGCGGCAACTTTCGATTGGAAGTAGTACCCTATGCTGTTCACTAGGCGGTAGCATCCTACAGAGGTGGGAACTGTGAATCCCACAGCACTAGGAGCTATTTCATTGTAGTGGGAAGCATGTTTTCCACGGTTCACGAAATGGTTAAAACGTCAAATTCATTTTTTTCTGTAAGTCTAATAGTTAGCGAATAGCGAGCGAGAGAATATCGAAATCCCGGGCACTATTTTTGAAGGCGTTGCGTGTTGCATAAAATTCGTAGGTAGAGGCGGCTGAATCACTGTTTTACACAGGGTGTTACAAAAAGGTACGGCCAAACTTTCAGGAAACATTCCTCACACACAAAGAAAGAAAATATGTTATGTGGACATGTGTCCGGAAACGCTTACTTTCCATGTTACAGCTCATTTTATTTCTCTTCAAATCACATTAATCATGGAATGGAAACACACAGCAGCAGAACGTACCAGCGTGACTTCAAACACTTTGTTATAGGAAATGTTCAAAATGTCCTCCGTTAGCGAGGATACATGCATCCACCCTCCGATGCATGGAATCCCTGATGCACTGATGCAGCCCTGGAGAATGGCGTATTGTATCACAGCCGTCCACAATACGAGCACGAAGAGTCTCTACATTTGGTACCGGGCTTGCGTAGACAAGAGCTTTCAAATGCCCCCATAAATGAAAGTCAAGAGGGTTGAGGTCAAGAGAGCGCGGAGGCCATGGAATTGGTCCGCCTCTACCAATCCACTGGTCACCGAATCTGGTGTTGAGAAGCATACGAACACTTGGACTGAAATGTGCAGGAGCTCCATCGTGCATGAACCACATATTGTGTCTTGCTTGTAAAGGCACATGTCCCAGCAGCACAGGTAGAGTATGAAATCATGATAACGTGCTCCACTGAGCGTAGGTGGAAGAACATGGAGCCCAATCAAGACATCACTAACAATGCCTGCCCAAACGTTCACAGAAAATCTGTATTGATGACGTGATTGCACAATTGCGTGCGGATTCTCGTCAGCCCACACATGTTGATTTTGAAAATTTACAGTTTGATCACGTTGGAATGAAGCATCATCCGTAAAGAGAACATTTGCACTGAAATGAGGATTGACACATTGTTGGATGAACCATTCGCAGAAGTGTACCCGTGGAGGCCAATCAGCTGCTGATAGTGCCTGCACACGCTGTACATGGTACGGAAACAACTGGTTCTCCCGTAGCACTCTCCATACAGTGACATGGTCAACGTTAAATTGTACAGCAGCAACTTCTCTGACGCTGACATTAAGGTTATCGTCAACTGCACGATGAATTGCCTCGTCCATTGCTGGTGTCCTCGTCGTTCTAGGTCCTCCCCCAGTCGTGAGTCATAGGCTGGAATGTTCCGTGTTCCCTACGACGCCGATCAATTGCATCGAACGTCTTCCTGTCAGGGCACCTTCATTCTGGAAATCTGTCTCGATACAAACGTATCGCGTCACGGCTATTGCCCCTTGCCGATCCATAACATCAAATGAGCATCTGCCAACTCCGCATTTGTAAACATTGCACTGCAAAACCACGTTCGTGATGAACACTTACCTGTCGATGCTATGTACTGATGTGCTTGATGCTAGTACTGTAGAGCAAGGAGTCGCATGTCAACACAAGCACCGAAGTCAACATTACCTTCCTCCAATTGGGCCATCAGGCGAAGAATCGAGAAAGTACAGTACATACTGACGAAACTAAAATGAGCTCTAACATGGAAATTAATCGTTTCCGGACACATGTCAACATATCTTTTCTTTATTTGTGTGTGAGGAATGTTTCCTGAAAGTTTGGCCGTACCTTTTTGTAACACCCTGTATATACACGTGTGTGTTGTATGTGTGTGTGACGCGTAAGCAGGCGAAGCCACGGCCGAAAAGATAGTACCAAATAAAAACGTGACACTGAAAATTCCACGACTTCTACTTGTTTCTCATAGGCAATACAGAGCTTTTCGCAAGACATCTGAGCACCGGGACGGGAGAATGTCCATCTTGACAGCGGGGTGGATGGGGGTTGGTGGGACTGTCGGCACCCGGCGCGCCCAGGGGGCGCTGGCTGTTGTGCTGCCTTGTAGCTCCCCAGGGCCCGCCCGCGAGTAAGAATGGCACCGTTGGCCGACCCGAAACAGATTGCGTTCCTGCCCCCGGGCACTGCGGGCTCCGTGTCTCATCTGACAGCCCCCACCTCCCTCCCCACCAGCCACCCTCGTCCTGCTCGCTCCGTAGCCCACAGCAGCGCCTGCACGGGGGAGTAATTCGCAAAAATATACAGCCGGCAAAAGGAGTCTTTCTTTCTTTAAGGCTCCCGTCAAGAAACGAGTTCTACAAACAAAACAAAAAATCTCGGGAGCGAGCTACTTACTCCACGAAAACAACAGCGCGAATACTTTGCATTGTGGGAAAAACTGAAAAGAACCTGCTGTTAAGATCTGTACCCCGTCTTGTTTACTTTGAGGAACTCTTTAATATATGAAAGAAAGACGTAACGAGGTTGCAGGAAAAGAACTTCTCTATTAAATAATTACGATCCAATATAAACGTTCATATACGTGACATCTCTTTAGAGCGTCTACACAATCACAGCTAACTCACACTCAACGTCACGAACTTTGGTGCCAGTTTTCCTGTGCTTGCAGGGAAATAAATTAATAGTCGGTTCAAGACTGCCTCCCCGTGAAACATACCTTTTGTTTGAAACTTCCTGGCAGATTAAAACTGTGTGCCAGACCGAGACTCGAAATCGGGACCTTTACCTCTCGCGGGCAAGTGCTCTACCATCTGAGCTACCCAAGCACGACTCACGTCCCATCCTCACAGCTCTACTTCTGCCCGTATCTCGTCTCCTACCTTCCAAACTTTACAGAAGCTCTGCTGCAAACCTTGCCGAACTAGCACGCCTGAAAGAAAGGATATTGCGAAGATATGGCTTAGCGACAGCCTTGGGGATGTTTCCAGAATGAGATTTTCGCTCTGCAGCGGAGTGTGCGCTGATATGAAACCTCCTGGCAGATTAAAACTGTGTGCCGGACCGAGACTCGAACTCGGGACCTTTGCTTTTCGCGGGCAAGTGCTCTACCGCAGGAGAGCTTCTGTAAAGTTTGGAAGGTAGGAGACGAGGTACTGCCAGAGGGAAAGCTGTGAGGACGGGTCGTGAGTCATGCTTGGGTAGCTCAGTTGGTAGAGCACTTGCCCGCGAAAAGCAAAGGTCCCGAGTTCGAGTCCCGGTCCGGCACACAGTTTTAATCTGCTGGGAAGTTTCATATCAGCGCACACTCCGCTGCAGAGCGAAAATCTCATTCTGGATACCTTCTGTTTTTCATTACTTCGCCCGTCTCAACGATACAGACAGAAACACAAAACGTAAATACCAGTCACAATAATTTTATCACACACCAAGAAACCAGAATCCGTTGTCAATGAGTTTTAGTTCAAAAAATTTTATGGAGCATTTGCTTATTCAATAGATCAATCACATACCCGGAAACAATACTGCCTTTATCTCAGAGCCAGTTACTTTCTACTTCTTTTACACCGAAAGATATAAGAAGTAAGTGAATATACTTGCTCCTGGTCAAAAAGACAATAATTTTCTTTTCGCTTATCTCATTTTGGCAACGGCCTTCCCTCAGTGAAACCACCGATTCCCGTGAGATCACCGAAGTTAAGCGATGTCGCGCGTGGCCGGCACTTGGATGGGTGAGCACCCAGCCGCCATGCGCTGTTGCCATTTTTCGGGGTGCACTCAGCCTCGCGATGCCAATTGAGGAGCTACTCGACCGAATAGTAGCGGCTCCAGTCAAAGAAAACCATCATAACGACCGGGAGAGCGGTGTGATGACCACATGCCCCTCCTATCCACATCCTCATCTGAGGATGACACGGCGGTCGGATGGACCCGATGGGCCACTTGTGGCCTGATGACGGAGTGATTTAATGTCATTTTGGTATAAGAATATGTATATGCTAACGGTCATTAATACAGTAGACGGATGGTACGCCACCGTGAAACCAAAAGCTTCCACGGAAAAGATGCACATGTTTCAAAAATTGTGCCAGCTCAATTCGAATGAAAAGCAGGCAACGTCCACCATTCAAATGGGCTGAGATGGAGGCAAATACTATTCCGTTAGTTTTCTTGTACAACGCCAGCTGAGGTTGACAGAGAAAAGTTACTGATAATCTCATATGAGCATGGTAAACGGAGATTCATCAGTCTAGACGTGACGCAAAGGAATTAATGATATCAGCTGTCAGTAAACATTGATTTAAATCAATGGGGGAAAGTTGAAAATTTGTACCAGAGCGGGATGCGGACTTGTATCTCCTGCTTATGAGGCAGATGCGCTAACCAATACGCCTTTCAGACACAGGGGTCATCGCAACTGCATGGACCACCTTAACACGCCTCTTGTCAGACACAAATTCCCAACTTATCCACACACTGTTGATGTAGTGCCCGTAGCCCGTGTTCCTCATAATTCGGAGCTATTTGCCGATTCCCATAAGCGTTCGACCGTGGTGTGCATCGGCACTGAAGTGATCGTTGGCCTTCGTCGCCTTAAGAATACATATTAAGTGGTGTTCATTCCTCCGGACTTGTCCGAAACGACAAGTACCATTTTTGTCCTGCAGCCACTGTCCCCATTGACTTAAACAATGCACAATGGCATCTAATGCCATTAATTCCTTTGTGTCTTGATTCGTCGTGGCTGCAGGATCAAAACTGTGTCTGTTCTTTCGGAAAGTGTCACGTGAAAAAAGACTATCATTTACGCTCTGGAGACATTTAAGTTGGTGATTGTTTCGCATTTCAATAACTACTACAGAGGATCTTCAGATAGTAAGTTACACATGCCGTCCCACATCAAGACCATAGCGCAATAATTGTAAAGTTTTGTCAGAAAAGAGGACATATTACGAAAGAACGGACACTATATATATATTCTAGATATGGCTATTGCTAAAGCTACAAATACAAGGAGTGGGAAATACAAAAAGTAAGTTACACAATATTATGGCATGCCAAGTAACTTTACTACACTTTACAGTGACACAGAGATAGGAAAGCATTTTTCAAAATAATCACGAAGTCTCTGTGAGCAACTATCGGAACTTTTTGACTATAGAAATCTGCTCCTTCGTCACGGAGCCGTTCGAGAATCGCTATGTGAATGTCCTCAGCGTGTGAAAATGTCCTTCTTCCCATATGTACTTTCATTTTCCGAAAGGTTGGAAATCGCACGGTACAAGATTTGAACTTGCCGATAATGATCACGCACGTCTGTGTGACATTGGCCAACGTAATGGTATCATTTCACTACGGCTGTAACCATCATGTTATTTGGTCCACAAGCGCCAGAATTTTCACGGTAAATCCGTGTGCAATTTACGAGTTTGGCCCTCAAGAATCGTACTCTCCCACGTACTCCAAGTTTGGAGTACATTTCCAGTTGCTGCATAATTTCAATTGCACCCTATGATTCACCTGTTACCCGTGCCGCAGCTGAGATATGTCTACAGGAAACCAGGAAAATGTACTCTCTTCTGAAAACGTGTGCAATGGTCTTAACGTGGGACGACAGGTGTAACTTCCTTTCTGAAGGTCCTGCGTAGCATCTATTGAAATGCAAACGATCACCAACTTACGTGTCTCCAGCTGATAATAACCAGAGCATAAATCGTAGTCTTTCTTGAGGTTGTATATTCCGTGGGTAATTAATGTTATTCCTTTAAATTTCCTCAATTGTAATGAGGAACCAGCGAAAAGCGCCGACCGCAACTTGCGCACAGTGAATAATTTTAAGGAACGCTGCTGCTGCATTTCAGACTTAAGTACACTACCTCCATGCAGTTCACTTATGTACAGATTCAGACACCTAATTTTTTCTTTTTTAGACCATTTCATTTATTGCGTCAAAAACAATGAGATCGCCTTGCAAACTAGCGCAAAAAATCATAACACAGAATGAGATTTTCACTCTGCAGGAGAGCTTCTGTAAAGTTTGGGAGGTAGGAGACGGATACTGGCAGAAGTAAAGCTGTGAGTACCGGGCGTGAGTCGTGCTTCGGTAGCTCAGATGGTAGAGCACTTGCCCGCGAAAGGCAATGGTCCCGAGTTCGAGTCTCGGTCGGGCACACAGTTTTAATCTGCCAGGAAGTTTCAATCATAACACAGTTTTCATTGGTTATGTTCCATCTCGTTCTAGTGTAAGCGTGTGCTCACAGAAACAGGCGAATGGTACTGAACACTGGCGAGCTATTTGCGGCTACTCACTCTGTTGTGTTCGCTCCCATTTGCTCCAGTGTCAACTAAGCTTTAGGGAAACCATACTTTCAGTATCATCGATGATGATAAGGATTTAAGAGTGTTATCCACAGCACAAAATTTCGCACACCTCTTCCTGCTATCATTTGCCCGAAACGTTGTTTGGAATCTCGAACGCCCTCACATAAATTGGTCACACAATTTGGAGAAACATACAGGATAAGATGTTACCAACATGTACTACAGCATGTGGCTAGATGCCATCACCGAAACTTACCCAACACTTGCTAACAAATATAAAATCAAACTCAACCCCTGAGCCTTACGGGAAGTGTGAAGTGTTCAAGCGAATATGGTACACATATACCAAAGCAAAAAGAAAACCACGAGTACTTGAAATCAGTAACGAAACAGCTGTCTGTTACCACGAGAAGCACCATAAATAAGTGTCGAGCACGTTTTAGAGCAGATTTAAAGTTTTTCCCTGATGCTAAACGCAGCATATTTGCCTGGCTCGTTAGGCATATAGGAAACAGAAACGGCCCATCACTGCACAGTTATCTGGGTGTGGTTCTCGAGACAGGTTCAGACAGGAAAATAACAATGAAGAGTACGCATTAACCAGTGACACAATAACCTAACTGAATAAGCTGTTTAAGAAAATCATTTCAAATAACAAAGGAAAACACTTAAAATGACTGTTCTGAGATCAAGTTTGAGAATGCAACAGAGGCAAATCATTTGTTTGGTGTAAACGTGTACTTTTATTCCTTACTTTTATTTTAAATTCAAATGGCTCTGAGCCCTATGGGACTTAACATCTGAGGTCATCAGTCCCCTAGAACTTAGAATTACTAAAACCGAACTAACCTAAGGACATTACACACATCCATGCCCAAGGCAGAATTCGAACCTGCGACCGTAGCGGTCGCGCGGTTCCAGACTGTGACTCCTAGAACCTCTCGGTCACAACGGCCTGCTTATTTTAAGTGTAACAGAAGAAATTGGTATCTTTTGCATATGCATAAACGTATGTAAATTTTGTAATTTTTATTTCAGTTCAGTAAAAGGCCATTAAAAAAAAGTAATTCAAAAGAGGGAAGAAATACTAGTAATGGAAGAAAAGGGATGCAATTTTTGGATGATTCACTTGTATTACAGAATATGATGGCGGCTATGTCGGAACATGTAATGAGTGATGTATACAGAACATGTTAGTTACCGATGGCAATATTTTCATACTGAGATGACAGAAATCTTGGGATATCTCATAATGTCGTGTCGGACCCCCTTTTTCCCGGCATAATGCAGCAGCTCGACGTATAATGGACTCTTCAAGTCGTTGGAAGTCGCCTTCAGAAATACTGAGCCATGTGACCTCTATAGCCGTCCATAATAGCGTAAGTGTTGCTGGTACAGGATTTTGTCCACGAGGTGACCTCTAGATTATGTCCCATAAATGGTCGATTAGATTAGTGTTGGGCGACCTGGGCGGCCAAGTTATTAGCTCTAATTGTTCATAATGTTCTTCATAACAATCGTGCACAACTGTGTCCCGTTGACAAGCCACGTTGTCAATCACAAAAATTCCATCCTTGTTTGGGAATATGAAGTCCATGAACGGCTACATAAGGTCTCCCAGTAGCCGAAATCAACAATTTCCAGTCAATAACCTACTCAGTTGGACCAGAGGACTCAGTCCACGCCGTGTAAACACAGGCCACACCATTATGGAGGGACAATCATCTTGCACCGTGCCTTGTTGACAACCTGGGCCGATGGCTTTGTGGCGTCGGCGCTACACTCGAACCTTACCATGAATTCTTAGCAACTGAAATTGGAACTCATCTGACCAGGCCAAAGGTTTTCCAGTCGTCAAGAGTCCAACCAATATGGTCACGAGCCCAGGAAAAACGCTGCAGGCGATGCCGTACTGTTATCAAAGGCACTCGCGTCGATCGTCTGCTGCCATAGCCCATTAACGCCAAAATTTCGTCGCACTGTCCTAACGGATACATTCGTCGTACGTCCCACACTGATTTCCGCGGCTATTTCACACAGTGCTGTTTGTCTTTTAGCACTGACATCGCAGCTGCTCTTGGGCGTTAAGTGAAGGCCTCGGTGGTGAGAGGTAACACCTGAAATTTGGTATTCTCGGTATACTCTTGACACTTTTGATCAGGGAATATTGACGTCACTTACGATTTCCGAGATGAAATATCCCATGCGTCTAGATCCATCTACCATTCCACATTCAAAGGCTATTAACTCCCACCTTTCTTTCTTTCACTTACGCCACAGTCCCACAGCGATCGCAGGGTCGGATTTGGCAATGTTAGTGTTAGGGATGGCCGGATGCCCTTAATGCTGCTGCCCCCCCCCCCCCCCCCCCAGGACGGAATCAGTGTACCTAAATCGTGAAATAGTGCGGACGTGTTTCAGATGTCTGTGACACGTGTAACTGAGGTGGAACGTGGGGACCAGCCCAGTATTCACCTAGCGGGATAAGGAAAACCGCCTGAAAACCACATCCAGGCTGGCCGGCACACTGGTCCTCATCGTTAATCCGCCGTGAGGACTGGATCGAGGGCCGGCGTGCCTACCCTACTCCAGGAAGCAGCGCGTTAGCGCGAGTTGTAGACACTTGTGAGAAGTGATACTTGTGAGAACCCGGAATGTGGCTACACTTGTGAGAAATCCGGGACACTGAGGGACCGGCACAGGGTGTGTCGCAAATGCTGCGCCACTACCTGCTGCCGCTTGGCATGACTGAGCGCTCGGCTTGTGCCGGCCCGAGCAGCTGACGAGGGACGTTCACACTCCTCCAGTGCAGCCAGGTTACATTATTTCAGAATTTTTTTAGACAAGGAAGAGTGGCCTTAGTCTAATTATAAATCGGAGCTGATTTTCCCCCATGATATCATGTCAACCATTAGTTGCAGCACAATTATGCGTAAGACCTTTTTCATTGAAATTTTTGTTCTAATTAACCTTACATAGGGCATAATTTTCACTCAACCTCATACTTAATGATGTTTTTTACAAAAACTATAGAAATCGAAAATGTTTTCCATCTTTCAATCCCTCGTCAAAAATTTGATGTGATAGGGGTGGCAACCTTTTACCATATATTATGAGGAGCCAACTGAAGAGTTTGGTTCTCGGTAGAAACTTTTTCTTTACTTATTTCGAAATAAACCTCAATTTTCCCGTACCACGCAGGGAAGTGTACTGACATCTAATGTGAGTCCTGCTGGCAATTGGCGTTAAGGGATACAATTTATGTATTGAAACAAGATGTATTCATCGTCCACTCAAAGAGACTTTGTTTCTAAAATTCTCTACACAAAAATGCTTATTGTGATTGTTAGAAAAGCTATGACTTTTCCGACTTCATGACTTCATTAGTGAATCTTTTAAAATTTGCAAGAGACATTTAGTTGACTTCGTGTCGTTTCCAGGGAACACCACGAGGAGATAGTCTCTCTTCGTCCCCCATTATATTTATTTACAATATTTACAGGATCATTATTTATTTACAATTTGTACAATAGGGCGATCGGCGTGAACTGAACCTCTGTTCAATAGTTGCAAGTGTTGCTGTAGCTTCAACCATTTACTTTTCATTGTAATTTCTGTGCATAGGCCACGCAGGTAAGAAATGATTTTATATTGCTGTCAGCTTGGCGTCTTTTAAGGTACTTAGAAACTGATGCATTGCAGCGATCGTTTTGCACTCCTGTGTTACGGCAGTGCTGTGACGATCTCGTATCCTTGATTGAACAGTGGCCCTACTTCTTCGGCGTAAACAGAAGAGACTGAAGCGTCCATTTCTATTGCACGCCTTTTGGCGTTTGCCGCGTGTTTTCGCACTTCATTAGCCGCGACGTCCAGAAAACAGGTATGGCTGCCTTCGCCTCGAACTAAGTTGTTTCTGTTGTTTGGTGTCCACAGCAGTACTGAACTGCAGTGCGCTAACTGTTTGCTGCCGTGTAGATCGCCCGCTACCTGTTCGGTAGGGTCTCCTCACAAATGTCGCTCCTCACAACTGTCCCAACCTCGTTAGCGCGCTCGGCTACCCTGGCAGGTAAAGTCTATTAATTTCCGCCATGTAGCCATAATCACGTCGGAAACCTTTTCCCTTCACCTGGGTATAAATTACAGCTCCGTCAATGCACTGCCCTTTTGTACCTTATGTAGGCGATACTGCCGCCATCTGTGTATCTGCATATCATTATCCCATGATTTAGTCACCTCAGTGTTTTAATTACCGTTTCCAGTAGTTTTATTCGCCGTGTGAGAAGAGTGTCTGCAGAAAAAGGCAGTTGCCTTTGGTCGGGGGTCGAGTTAACAGAGCGGGGCAAAGCTCGTATGTGGGACGCGGCCGCAGCTGACAGGGCTGAGACGGCGCTAAGGGGATCAAAGGTCAGCCAGCGACCAGGCAATCTGATTAGGTCGGCTTGGCGCGGCGGGGTCTCAAGTCCACTGTGGCTGTGTGTAGTGTGTAGGCGCCACAGTGGCTACGGGCGCAGCCGAGCGCCACGCCTCGCCTCGCCTCGCCTTGCTGCACCCACTTACTCCTCCCTCCACCCCTCTCTCTCTCTCCCCCCCCCCTCTCTCTCTCTCTCTCTCACACACACACACACACACACACTCACTCTTCCTCTCTCTCACTCTTCCTCTCTCTCTCTCTCTCTCTCTCTCTCTCTCTCTCCCTCTCTACGTGTGTGTCCCAAACACAAACACACACACACACCCACCCACCCACACACACACACACACACACACACACACACACACACACATACATACTGCCTGTGTCAACCAAATGCCACCATACAGCTTGCGACCTACCTGTAGGTGTGTAATATCTTAGCCACTGTAGCATTTCTGAGAGTCACAGCTTTCACTTCGTAGTTAACAAGGGGACCTAACTGTCTCGGAAATTCAATCTGGGATGAGACTTCGCAGGCATACCTCAAGGAGGTCCACGCAAAAAATGTTTAAAGCGCACTAGCCAGAAGATTTCGTGAAAACTGGTTCTAAATATTTACGCGGACCTAATATTCCGGTCAATTTATACAGTACGGGAGCACAGCGAAATTTCTGCGGATGTAGCGGATTCGCTTGCCATACCGTCGATCCAGGTTCTATCCTACCTCCGGGTAACTTTTTATTTCACTTCTTTCAACTGTTTTTTAAAAAATTATAACTTTTAAACAAAGTTAATGATCTGAAATATTATCAAGTAAATAATAATCATTATTTTATTTATGAAATTGCTGTAGCAGATAATTAACATAAATGATTTGCAATTAATATTTTCTTTCTAAATGTTGAACAATTTCAAATGAATTTTATTAAACGTCAATTAAAGCTTTAATTACCACTGTAACAGAATTTCGTGCTCGGTTTTAGTTACAGAAAAATTTACAATATCATCTTTAGTTGTCAATTTCATTTTTACATATAGGCATCAAATGATAACTATCATAAAAACATTGAAAACAAAAAAATATTTAGCCTTCTTGCTCAATTTATGAAGGCGATTGTTTACACGAACAACGTTTCTTTTCTAAAGATCTATTGAAAAACATAACTCTGTTAACAATCATAAAAACCTTTCTTTCATGAGAAAGTTGAGAGAGTATCAGGCACAGCACATCATTTCATTAAAAATTGACGATGACGGTTGATGATGCACCGTTAATTGTATTTCCATAGTCTTCACGGGAATTTATCTCTCCATCATTTTCAATCAGATAGTAGCAATTCTGTATACACTATATAAGATTTTTTACCTATTCGTAAAGACAGATTTCACAAGCTTGAACAGGAATGGTACATTTTGGTAGAATCACTTTAATTTTACTTGCCGGTGATTTCTCTTCATTCTCAAAGATTTCGTCACTTAATTAACGCTTCGCTTGTCTTCCGCAGTCGTCAGGAATTTATAGAAACTTATTTTCCCGCATAAGACTTTAAAGAAAGGTTGACAATGTCAATATACAGTCCTATAGTTAGCTTAGCAGATTTCGATGATAATATTTTAGGTCATTAACTTTATCTACAACTTGTTATAATTTTAAAACAAATTTAGGACACAAAAAAAACTACCCCAAGGTAGCATCGAATCTATATCACTAGTGGGAAGGAACTCCGCTACAGCCACAGCCATTTCGCTGTGCTGCGGTAGCGTACAAATCGATCTATATATATGAGCGGAGCGTAAAACTTTAGAGCTTTTTTCCCGGCATGTTTTGAATAGTGCGTTTTATTATTTTTATGCGTGGACATCTCTGAGGTATACTGAAATTCAGAGACCGTAATGTCCCCTTATGTGATAGATAATGTCAGATAGCGTGCGACGTAAGAGATGGAGCGAGGTGTAGATACATTTCTCATTTACTAACACTTTTATGCCTTTATTAAGATCCGATTGATATTTTTATCAGAACCTCAATTCTAATCTGTCAAACAGCTTGTTCTGATTATTTTTATTATCAATTTCCTTTAATAACTTTACCATTACGGTGTAATGCAGACGAAGGACTTCGTGCACCCTCAGCGCGCCATCAGTGTGTGCCGAGCGAAATGTTTCGGGCGGACTGCAGTGGAGGGTTACAGCGGTGTGCGGCTTGCTGTAGCCGATTCTATATCTTATTTACTCACCGAATATGCAAATATATAAGTATAGCGACTCTGCGCGCAGTGAAAAGTGGAATGTTTAAATAGGGAGTTATTTTGCCAAGTGCTACATGCAAAGTTTTAATGAACAAATATTAACATCTTTAACTTTATGAACTGTATATCTCCTTGTTACTTGGCTGCAGAATATTTCTGCCCCGTCTGCTACAGATCTAGTCAAACTTGTGGTGAGTTTCCTAGAAGACTATGGAAGAATAGCAGACCATTCTTCTTCAAGAGCCGAAACTGCAGAAAGTAGCGATGTTCGAAACTGGCGACTGGAGCGAAGTACACGTTCTAACTCATCCTAAAAGTGTTCTACTGAGTTGAGGTCGGGACTCTGGAAGGCCAGTCCGTTACAGGAATGTTATTGGCAACAAATCACTACCTCACAGAGCTGCTTTATCTTACGTTCCATTGTCATGATGATACAAATAATCACGTTCCTCTGCTGTGCGCACTACACAACGCTGTAAATAGTGTTCAATTCCTTCCGGGGTTAAGCGATTTCTTCAGGGCAATAAGGAGACCACACCCTAGCCACAAAACAACATTTCCCCTGTACAGTACACGTGATGGCAGGTTACATTTTCTCGGCGTTAGCCGAACTCAAATCCCTCCATCGGATTGCCATATGGTGTAGCATGATTCACCACTCTAAATGATTCGTTTCCTGGCAGCAACTTTCCAGTGGTGTCGCATTTGCAACGTCAAGCGTCGCTTAAAGTTGACTACATAAATTTGTGGCTTATGAAGAAACGCTGGTATTTCTTTTTCTTTCTTTCTTTTTTTTTTTTTTTTACGCACAGTCACTGCGCTAGGTGAACTGCTAACTGCTGGTTGGATGTCACGCTTGGTTCCTTCCGTTAATTTCATACGAGATTTTTCAACCACCCTCTGGAATGCTCTACTCTCCCCACCTTCAGGACATCAAGTCTGCCTAATTTTGGTTCAGCTACAGCCGTTACTTCGTGTTTCCATTTCACAGTCGCGCCATGAAGTATCTACTTTGGCTGCGAGAGAATTTTTGAAATTTTCCTGATGTTATTGTTACTCAGATTCCACCCAATAACTAATCCGCGTTAGAAGTCACCCACTTATCCTGACAGGTGTATTCTGCTGTTACTGCTTCTGTACTGACAACAAAAAACTCACTGCCGTCTTTTATGCTGTTGGGGTCTGCCTCACGTGGCATATATTGGGCAGTCAGTATTACACAGTGGCGTCTGGATATTTTGACCATATATTGTACGTGCTAGTGTGTAAACGTTTTCCCGGTAACTATATTGTGAGACTCGTTATACTCTGAAGAATCAAAGAAACTGGTACACCTGTCTTAATACCGTGTACGGCCCTCGCGATCACGCAGAAGTGCCACAACAAGACGTGGCATGGACTCAACTAATGTCTAAAGTAGTGTTGGAGGGAACTGACACAATGAATCTTGAAGGGCTGTCCATAAATCCGTAAGAGTACGAGGGGGTGGAGATCTCTTCTGAACAGCACGTTTGCAAGGCATCCCAGATACGCTCAATAATGGTCGTCTCTGGGGAGTTTGGTGGCCAGCAGTAGTGTTAAAACTGAGAAAAGTTTTCCTGTAGCCACTTTGTAGCAATTCTGGACGTGTGGGGTGTCGAATTGTCCTGTTGGAATTGCTCAATTCCGTCGTAATGGACAATGAACATGAACGGATGCAGATGATTAGCCAGCCGTTGTGGCCGAGCGATTCTATACGCTTCAGTCCGGAACGGCGTTGCCCCTACGGTCGCAGGTTCGCATCCTGTCTCGGGCATGGACGTATGTGATATCCTCAGTTAGTTAGGTTTAAGTAATTCTAAGTCTAGGGCACTGATTACCTCAGAAGTTAAGTCCCATAGTGGTCAGAGTCATTTGAACCATTTTTGAACATTTGCAGGGTATTAGAAAGGATGCTTACGCACGTATCACCTTTCAGAGTCGTATTTAGACGTATTATGGTTCCCATATCACTCCAACTGCACACGCCCCACAACATTACAGAGCCTCCACCAGCTTGAACAGTTCCCTGCTCAGATGCAGGGAGCATGGATTCATAAGGTTGGTTCCATACCCGTACACGTCCATCCGTTTGATACAATTTGAAACGAGTCTCGTCCGACCAGGCAACATGTTTCCAGTCATCAACAGCCCAACGTCGGTGTGGACGGGTACAGCCGAGGTGTAAAGCTTTGTGTTGTGCAGTCATCAAAGATGGTCGCGTGGGCTTTCGGCTCCGAAAGCCCATATCAATGTTTCGTTGAATGGTTCGCAAGCTCACACTTGTGCATTGAAATCTGCAGCAATTTGCGGAAGGGTTGCACTTCTGTCACTTTGAACGATTCACTTCAGTCGCCGTTTGTCGCGTTCGTGCAAGATCTTCTTCGGCAGCAGCGATGTCGGAGATTTGATGTTTTAGCGGGTTCCTGATATGCACGGTGCACTCGTGAAACGGTCGTACGGTTGGTTGGTTTTGGGGTTTGATGGGGGCTAAACATAGAGGTCATCAGTCCCCTTTTCCAAACAGACATACTTGTAAAAGGCCTATACAGTACAAACGTAACGTTTGCACATAGAGGGAGGGAACACCAAGGGATATAGAGCTAAAATGAACACCACAATAACACAAAATAGAGGACACTTAAAAGGAGCAGAGCAAATAGTTCACTAGAGTAAAACAGAGTACAGTGGTTGATGGATCAGGTAAAAGGTCAACCACTCAACTACAAACGAAGGACCCCCAGCTGGAAAGCGTTGATAGAAGTACCAACACAACTTGTTACCACAAATGGCACTATTTTGGTATCCACGTCACAATTAAAAATCGCTGGAGTGGGTGTAGCCTGAGAAATCACGCTAGAGCGCCCACACTAGAGTGAGTGATAAAACACAGCTGCACGGATAAAACGTAAAACTGAGTCATTATAGACGCATCGTCACCTAGAATTAAAAGAAGTGCAGCTGGTACATGAAAAGACTGCCGCAAGGGGGCTAAAAGGGGGCAGTCCATCAGAAGATGGACCATTGTCAGCCCTGCATCACAGCGACACTTAGGCGGGTTCTCACGGCGAAGGAGATACCTGTGGGTCAACGCGTATGTCCAATTCGGAGACGGCAGAGAGCAACTGAGTCCCTACGCGTGCTTCTCAAGGATGAGTTCCATACGGCCGCGGACGACTTTACCATGCGGAGCTTATTTGGCGTGTTCAAGACCGACCATTCAGAGATCCAGATATCGCGGTCCTTGTAGGGCTGACCGGAGGTCTCTTTCCACGAGAACAAGCTCCAGGGGTGCGAAGTAGTGGCCTGCTTGACCAACCGATCGACACGTTCGTTTCCTGGAATGCCGATGTGGCCCGCGTCCAGACATACGTCGCTGAATGACCACACTCGGCGAGAGCAAAACCAGCAACCTGAATACCGCGCACCAAAGAGTCCCGAGAAAAACACTGATCGAGTGCTTGCAATCCACTCAGGGAGTCACTGCATATGACAAATGACTCCCCAGGGAAGGAGGAAAGGTGAGCGAGTGCACGATAAAGAGCAGCCAGCTGCGCAGTGAAAACACTGCTCCCACAAGGCAGGGAATGCTGCTCAATGTAGTCGCCGTGAATGAAAGCAGATCCAGTGCGTCCATCGACCACAGAACCATCGGTGTAGACTACATCTGCATCGCGAAACGAGGCAAGAAGAGCCAGGAATTGTTGACGAAGACTGGCAGGTGGAACGGAGGTTTTGGAGTCGCAGGACAAATCCAAGCAAAGCCGCAAGCGAGGGAGGGACCAAGGAGGGGTAGAAGAAGAGGGCCAGAAGAATGGAAGAAGGAAGGGGAAAGGATTCGAGTGACGAGAGAAATGTGGAAGGAAAATCCCACTCATCGCTACCTCGTAGATGCTGTGTCCCATCGCTCGTGCGCCGACCATAACGCCACGTTCAAACTCAGTTATACCTTGATCACATGCCGTTGTAGCAGCAGTAACATATGTAAAAACCGTGCCAGACACATGTTGTCTTGCATAGGCGTCGCCGACCGCAGCATCGTATTCTGTATTTGAATACACATGTCTGTAACAGTTTCTGTGGCACTTCAGTGTATGAAAAGCGTCGTCAGGCCACAAGTGGCCCATCGGGACTATCCGACCACCGAGTCATCCTCAGTTGAGGATGCGGATAGCAGGGGCGTGTGGTCAGCACACCGCTCTCCCGGTCGTTATGATGGTTTTCTTTGACTGGAGACGCCACTATTCGGTCGAGTAGCTCCTCAATTGGCATCACGAGGCTGAGTGCACCCCGAAAAATAGCAACAGCGCATGGTCACGCCCGACATGGCTTAACTTCGGTGATCTGACGGGAATCGGTGTATCCACTGCGGCAAGGCTGTTGCCCAGTCTATGAGGCGCGTTATTAATCGATACACACTTCCACATTTTAATTTTGCATTCGTATTTTTTTATTCCAGTCTTGGCAGATATTCGTGGCAGTCTTCCGCTACAGTTTAACCCGCACTTTGTGACATGTAAGGTAGTGATTTGCGTGCGTGGAGCGTGCCGGCGATGGAGACGAAGCGTCCGGCACAGTGGGTGCTACGGGAGCAGGTGTCTGGGTGGGTGGCTAGTTGAGTGCGGCCGACGTGACGGCCGGCGACGAGGCGAAAAGCGCACCGTGCCGCGACTCGCGAGCGCAGACGGCAGCCTCCGCCGCGTTTGCTATTCAAATCACGGCGGCCGCCGCTGACTCCTGCCGCGCGCCGCGTCGCGCTGGACCCAGGGTAAACTTCCGGCTCCGACAATGCCATCTGTTCCGATCCCCCCGCTACACGGAAAACAACTTTTATGAAAAGTTCCCGCTCGACCTTGTTTCTCCAAATCCTACCCCCCTCACAACTTCTTCCTTTGCGATCCTCTTCAGCGTTCCTTTCCAGTGACTGCGCACGCAGCTGCCTTCTTTCGACTTGCCCTCCCCTGCCTGCATTCGCGTTCCGTCAACTCTACTTCCCCTCCGTGGGGGGTCTCTCTCTCTCTCTCTCCCTCTCTTTTTCTTTTTTAGGCTGCCACCCCGTCCGCCCTCCCCTCCGTTCCCCCGCACCTTCGCCTCTTTTCCACCACTCCCGTGAGAGGCTTTGAGAGAGAGCAAGTTTGCGTAATGTAGTCGGCGCTGCGCCGCGACGTCGCATTCATATTAAGCCGTTGTATGTCGCAGCTAAACACGGTTAGGGGTCTAAGAGGCTGTCTCGAGCGAGACCGCAGCCGGCGTATTTACATAAAGCGGAGCCTCTCCGAGATGAGGCGGACGTGTGGCCGGATAAGGGTGCGTGCCTGAATTATGCAGCCGTGTCTGCTCGCTGCCCGTGGCGCCGCATCGCTCGGTGCAGCGGCGGCTACTGACGCGCCGGCACGGCTCCCACCTCCTCATCACCCCCGGCTCCTGCTGCCCACACCACGGGATCTCTGCTTTGTCACTCCTAATTACACTACTGGCCATTAAAATTGCTACATCACGAAGATGACGTGCTACAGAAGCGAAATTTAACCGACAGGAAGAAGATGCTGTGATATGCAAATGATTAGCTTTTCAGAGCATTCACTCAAGCTTGGCGCCGGTGGCCGCACCTACAAGGTGCTGATATGAGGAAAGTTTCCAACCGATTTCTCGTACACAGACAGCAGTTGACCGGCGTTGCCTGGTGAAACGTTGTTGTGATGACTCGTGTAAGGAGGAGAAATGCGTACCATCACGTTTCCGACTTTGATAAAGGTCGGATTGTAGCCTATCGCGATTGCGGTTTATCGTATCGCGACATTGCTGCTCGCGTTGGTCGAGATCCAATGACTGTTAGCAGAATATGGAATCGGTGGCTTAAGGAGGGTAATACGGATCACCGTGCTGGATCCCAACTGCCTCGTAGCACTAGCAGTCGAGATGACAGGCATACTACCCGCATTGCTGTAACGGATCGTGCAGCCACGTCTCGATCCCTGAATTAACATATTGGGACGTTTGCAAGAAAACAACCATCTACACGAACAGTTCGACGACGTTTGCAGCAGCACGAACTATCAGCTCGGCGACCATGGCTGCGGTTACCCCTGACATTGTATCACAGACAGGAGCACCTGCGATGGTGTACTCAACGACGTCATTTTTTCGGATGAATCCAGGTTCTGTTTACAGAATCATGATGGTCGCATCCGTGTTTGGCGACATCGCGGTGAACGCACATTGGAAGCGTGTATTCGTCATTGCCATACTGGCGTATTACCCGGCGTGATGGTATGGGGTGTTTACACGTCTCGGTCACCTCTTGTTCGCATTGACGGCACTTTCAACAGTACACGTTACATTTCAGACGTGTTACGACCCGTGGCTCTACCCTTCATTCGATCCCTGCGAAACCCTACATTTCAGCAGGATAATGCACGACCGCATGTTGCAGGTCCTGTGCGGGCCTTTGTGGATACAGAAAATGTTCGACTGCTGCCCTGGCCAGCACTTCTCCATATATCTCACCAATTGAAAACATCTGCTCAATGGTGGCCGAGCAACTGGCGCGTCACAATACGCATGTCACTAGTCTTGATGAATGGTAGTATCGCGTTGAAGCTGCATTGACAGCTGTACCTGTACACGCCCTCCAAGTTCTGTTTGACTCAATGCCAAGCTGTACCGAGGCCGTTATTACAGCCAGAAGTGGTTGTTCTGAGTACTGATTTCTCAGGATCTATACTCTTAAATTGCGTGAAATGTAGTCACATGTCAGTTCCAGTACAATTTATTTGTCCAATGAACACCCGTTTATCATCTGCATTTCTTCTTGGTGTAGTAATTTTAATGGCCAGTAGTGTATATCAACTCCTTCTCTCTTCGTTTATGCCGCACTGTAATTTACTAATTCTTCAGCATCACTATCTCTTTTTTTCCTCGGCGTAAGACTATTTCCCTGCTTGCTTAAAATTTATTCTTGTGTGCTCAATGCATTTACGTACCATCACTAGCCCATAGTCGCTGTAATTGAAATGCAGTTACTCACAGACTCAGTGTGGTCTGTAATTATCGTACGGCAGCGAAACATGGTAGATAATGTAAACCGTTAATGCAGAAGTGATTTACGCTGGAAAAGAAATGAGTCCCAATTTTGGCCACCAGGTTCAAATACGGCTCTGTGAATCCAAGAAATACGTATAGAAATGTTCCTTCTGTAATGAATTAGCAGCAGGACTGCTGTGAATCCAAGGAAGACGTATAGAAATGTTTCCATATACAATGAATTATTAGCAGAATTTGTGCAGGGAGGGTTAAACAGATGAGAAAGACATAATGTTGATATAATTTGCTGCCACTTACACAATTTCTTCAATGTGAACGCCAGAGGTATTAGCGTACAGTGGCAGATTTACACCTGGTGGCAAAAATTTGAACTACCAAAAACCATATCTGGCACCACTAAGTTTGTGAATTAAGCTGTCGATTCTTTGGTTATAACGAACGCCTGATGCTTAATATGAAGAGTACAAGAGCTTTTGTGTCTGGCACGCTATTACGATTCATAAGACACATAGGCCGAGGTAACATAAGGTTCCATGAGAAATCTCGAACAGAGTGACGTAATCCATGCCAACCAACACTGATTCTAAAAACATCTCGTGGTCGTGCGGTAGCGTTCTCGCTTCCCACGCCCGGGTTCCCGGGTTCCGTTCCCGGCGGGGTCAGGGATTTTCTCTGCCTCGTGATGGCTGGGTGTTGTGTGATGTCTTTAGGTTAGTTAGGTTTAAGTAGTTCTAAGTTCTAGGGGACTGATGACCATCGATGTTAAGTCCCATAGTGCTCAGAGCCATTTGAACCTAAAAACATCGACCATGCAAAATCCAACTTGTGCCCTACTCAGGTGATACCCTGACAATTATGGATCAAGGCAATCAGGTGGATGTGGGATTTCTCGACGTTTTAAAAGATTTTACCCGGAACCAAACTAACTTTTATTCACACAAGTACGATCATAAGGGATTTCCAAAAAAATTGTGATGGCATTTAGACTTTGTAATTAAGATGGACGTAGCATATTGTCTTGGATAGAGGATCTTCAACAGAAGTAAAAGTCAGTTCACTTGTGCTACAAGGATGTGCTATGGGATCCTTGCATACAGTATATTAATGGCGTGGTAGACAATATTAATAGGAATGTCAGCCTTATGCAGATGTTGCAATCACCTATAATGAAATACTATCTAAAAAAAGGTTGCATAACTGTCCTAACAAATTTTGATAAGATTTAAAAGTGGTGCAACGATTGACAGCTGGCGTTAAATGCACATAAATGTAAAACTTTATTTATTCTCGTATCAGAAACATAGACAATGTACACAGTTTTCACCAAATTACTTTTGCCGAAAATTTGACCATTTCCAATGCATTTTCTACTCCTCAACGAAATTCATCTTCTGTGCAGGGGGCTGGATACCGTGGGCGTTGAAACATGTGATCAACAGCCTGGTCTTTTCCACAGTCACAGTGAACATCATTCGGGAGGACAACGGTTCAAACCCGCGCTCGGCCATCCTGATTTAGGTTTTAGGATTTCCTTAAATCGCTTCAGGGAAATGCCGGGATGGTTTTTCTGAAAGGGCACGGCCGATCTCCTTGACTTCAGTCGTTATGGATGCGGATCGCGCCCGTTTAGTCTGTGCGTTCCCTCCTACTCTACTTTCTTTCTTTCTTCGTTCGAACAGGAGGTGGTGCTTTTCCTGCGTGGTGGAAAAAGCAGCTCGACTGAAGTAGATTTCAAACAACTTTCTAAACATTCATGGTGGTGTCTGTTTGTCTCCCTACCACTTTCGCGCAACGACGCTCTGAGCATGTTTTTTAGGGAATTAACTAGTTTGAACCTGGGACCTGTTGCTGGTAAGGAGACGCCAGACCACACATGACATGTAGAATTCACAAGAGTTCAGTGAGACTAGCGACGATATAACCAAATACTTAATGATCTCAGCGTCAGCTCCACTGCACTCCCTGTAAGAGAATCTTAATAATAAGTAAATTTAGTGGAAGGGGTTCAAGGCTTTCCTATTTTTAGTTAGCTGGTAAAATAACGTCGAAAAAGCAGTTAAGTTTACCACTGGAAATTTTATTCTACTCACAAAACATCGTTTATAAATTGCACTATTGATAAACGGAAATGTCTTAATACAGGGTGGTACAAACCAACTGCGTTCAACAAAAATGTGAACGAATATTCCCTGAATGGGTTTCCATGTTCTACAATGGATCAAAGGATGACCTATGCCATATCACATCTATAATCTAGGTTTAAATTATGTTTCACAAAAGAGAAAACAATCAAAATGGTCTACTGTGACCCTCAATTATCTTTAATTACTTATCTAACTTGTCGTAAATTACAGTGGCTGATGTGGCTTCTCAATAATTATATAACAGAGAAATCCTCGCGTTTCAGATTTTTACTTCAAGTGGCAAATGTGAACACCATGAGCTTTAATTTACGATCGACACTAGTATTACGCAAAAAAAGGGGTGTAACAGATGAGACTTCTGCAGTTCTGAGTGAAGCCTTATGCGCTCAAAAATGCGGCATCGCTTGCGTTCATTACCTTGTCGGTGTTTAGGCAGCGTCAGGGCGGCAGCGCGGCCGCAGCAGCCATCCAGCTCGCCGTCTCGGAAGTAACTCTGATCTCCTAACTTCTACTTACTACCATTTACCGAAGTTGGTTTAAAAAAAATATCAGGCTGTGTTTTCATCGGACCAATCAGGGTCTCAATGTTATCCTTAGGCTCCGCCTACAAAAATTCTGTCTATCCAATGAGAAACGTTATACTTTTCGTGGTGGGGCAATTTTTTTAAAGTTTGCAACGTAACAGAGAGACGAAAAAGTCTCACGCTAAAACTTGCAACTGGTGTGGTCCTTTTAGCGTTATCTCAAGATCTATACTGTTCTTATGGAGGGCTCTATCTTTTAACATGGGCTGGCGGGTGGTCCTAATGTAACAGAGACGCGAAAAAGTTTGACGCAAAACCTTGAGGGTGGTGTGGCCCTTTTTGTGTAATCGTAAGATCTATACCGTTTTTCTGGAGGGCTGTAGCTTTTAACATGGGCTGGGGGTGGTCCTTGACGAAACAAAGACGCGAAAAAAATCTCACGCTACAACTTGCGGGTGGTGTGTTCGTAATGGTTAGCTGGCGACGGGGGTGCCCAGTCCATCCCTTGTCGTAGGGCCTGCTAGCTTAACACGGTTCTACTCTCGGCTTCTGTTCTCGTTTTTCCTCTCAGAACTGCGTCTGTCTCACGGTGGGAAGGTATGACATGCATTTAGGCATTCTTGTGTTAGCCTGTGGTATTCCATTTGCTCACTCGTTACTCGTATTACTTTGGTTAATTTAATGTCACGATTTATTCGGAGCTATGTGACATACTACTGGATTTTCTTATCATGTCAGGGTTTTCATGGAAGGTGTTGGATTTGCCTGACACCTGTTATGATTCTGCAGGTGTCACTGAGAGCTATGTCCACGTGTTTTTGCATGTGTTGAACTATACCAAACATGACATGCATAGAACTTTTTCCAGTTCATCGCGGGATGATACAGCAACCAGTGATAAATATTTTGAAGAGATGAACAGTCTTGGCTGTAAAACACGTTTTAGTATTTTATACTTTGCCAATAACGCGTTTACTCTTGTTTAAAGCATCTTCGGATTGGCATACGAAGAAAATACGAACTTTTCATAAAAATGTCATGACCCTGGTTAGGTAAAACTTTGGACTACCGAGGAAAATATTAAAACCAACTTATTGGCGCAACAGATGTTAAACACATAGGCTGCCGCCCATATATATGTCTTAACAATCAAACACTGTTGTCAATTATAAGAACGTAGCGTGGTGCCCCTTCAAAATAAAAATAAATTGGGGTGGGATATCCGATAGTATTTAGAAGCCAGTAACTGATCTTGTCCACCAAAGATACCAGTAAAGACAACCACAAATTTCTTTAAAATGTGTTTACTCTGCCGCAGCATAGCATAGTGCCACTACATAGGTTCTAAGAGTTTCCGATCGACTAACCCCCCCCCCCCTCCCCCTCCCTCTGTGTTTAGCCAGTTTCCTTAAATGCTTGTTCCTGGTGGAAACTACTGACTTACAGTTCCTGCAGTGCTTCCTGAAAATAAGACATCTGTCAGCTGTGACTCATAGATATTTTGTGTGTCAGTGAGTTCCAGTTCTACACTTCACCATATTATTTTTAATTTGCGACTAGCTTCCCTGTTTCTCAGGTCAGAAGCGCGCACTTGTGTATTTGTGGGATTTGGTTGAAGATAGTTTGTTATGTTGCACCTGGAAAACTGTTTAAGAGCATTCATGAGGGTGATCTCCTCTGATCGAAAATCTATGCTCTGGGTTGCTGGAGCAAGGTCATCGGCCTAAAAGAAGCTCCTTCTGTTGGTTGCAGTGATCTGGTCATTCATGTATATATTGAACAGAATTGAAGACAGCACACTTCCCTGTGGAATACCGTTTTCCTGGAGTCTCCATCGGCTACTCTGTTCTTTGAAGAAAAAAATAAATGGTTCAAATGGCTCTGAGCACTGTGGGACTTAACATCTATGGTCATCAGTCCCCTAGAACTTAGAACTACTTAAACCTAACTAACCTAAGGACACCACACAACACCCAGTCATCACGATACTCTGTTCTTTGAAGTTGACGAAAGTAAAATTATGCATTTAGTAAAACAAATAAAAGTAGCGTCCTAGGACTACTTTGGAATCGACCTTTCATACAAATACTTAAATATGAAATAGATGGATGTATGGATACGAAACAAATTAATTGCGTAGCCCCAGTCATCGGTAAAGCAAATGCCAGACTTTAGTTCATTGGCAGGTTACTGTAAAGAAGCAGTTTACAAAGGAAACCGGTTACAAAACATCCGCGCGTCCAAAGCATTCGTGCGGGATGACCCGTTCCAAATCGGAGCAATAGGGCATACAAAGAACGGCTTCACGAATGGTCACTGGTTCTTTTGCCAGTGGAGAACAACATGGACATTCTGAAAAATTTGAGTTTGCAGACGCTTGAAGATAAATGCATATTATGCATAACTTACGAAATTTCAAGAACTTACGGACCGCGAGGACAAGTTTAAAGTAATTACAACGCGCACAGAGGAATTTAACCAGTCGTTCTTCTTGCCCTCCATTCGAGATTGGAATGAGAAGAAAACCATACTAAGTACCCTCTTCCATGCAGCTCAGAGTGATCTGCAGAGTATGGAAGTAAACGTTAAGATAATCGATACGTGATCGGACGGAGAGAGATTCACATCCCCGTCCGACCATCCAAGTTTGGTCCCGTAAAACAACAGTCATGATCATCATTATGAATAATGAATTATTTGTGTTTTTGTATGAAATTATCAATATACGACATTCAGATACCTGTAGAGACCTAATTCTTATTTTGACGCTCTTGCAAACTCAACTTCGTCCAGCGACTTCTTGTCTTCTTCGTTTTGCCTGTGATTTTGTTCTCCAGTCACTTTATAAATGTTTCTGTGTCAACTACCGCCAGTTTTGGTATCCTGTTAGCCCCAGTCTGCTTCTACGAACCAAACTAGCGCAACTCCACTACGCTCCAAATCTCGTGAACATAATTGTGCAGTTCCACTGCCTTCACAGTGTGCCTAACGCTCTTAGTATCGAGTACAACAGAAAAGTTTGATTTCCTATTACCTTCAGTTTTGCTTCGTGTCCTAGCCCTTATGAGTACCATAACATTTTCTGATACCTTTCAGCCTCCCTGAAACTCTCAAAATACTCTAGTCGTGTTAGTACGATTACGCTCAAAATTGTATATTGACAGCGATAAGGCTAATGGAGACCATGACACTATCGCGATGGTACCTTCTGATGCTGCTTCTTCGAATTACTCGAATTTTACTATCAGTTTGCCGTCATTATTGTCGCTTCCGATGGATGTTAGTGTAACCCAGTCTGTAGTCTTGTGACACCCTTGCAAGTAGTGCTGGTCGTTTGATCAATCTTTGCCAAACTCATTATAACGCACGTTTAAGAAGTTCATTCGCAGGCTAACTACGATCGAAACAGTGGAGGAGAAGTGCTGCACATTTCATTTGTTTCTTTAAAAAAAATCTGCGTGCTAATTAGTTAAGATCACGTAACGACTTCAGATCCTCTTGTTCTGTTGTTGTTGTTTCCTTTTTTCCCGGTACTCCTTCACTTTCCTCCTACGTTGCCTTTAGCTTTTCCTGTCCACTTAGTTCCAGATTTCTTCTTCCTTGAAGACTTCCAAATTTTGTATTTGATTCTTGAAAGGTTTCTTTCGGTTATTTTTGTTTCTTTTTTCGCGTTTCTTTCCACTTCCTTACTTATTTCTGTAATCTATGCTACTGTAGATTTCTTTTTCCAGAAATACTGGAACATTTATTTCGTTAACCTGTTCTCACACATCCGGTGGAGGAGTACAAATAAAATTAATGCTCGCTTTGCCATTACTTATGATACTTTATCTACACTGAAGAGCGAAAGAAACTGGTACACTTGCCTAATATCGTGTTGGTCCCCCGTGAGCACGCAGAAGCGCCGGAACACTACGTGGCCTGGACTCGACTAATGCCTGAAGTAGTGCTGGAGGGAACTGACACCATGAATCCTGCACGGCTGTCCATAAATCCGTTAGGGTAGGAGGGGGTGGAGCTCCCTTCCGAACAGCACGTTGCAAGGCATCCCAGATATGCACAATAATGTTCATCTCTGGAGTTTGGTGGCTAGCGGAAGTGTTAAACTTAGAAGAGTAATCCTGGAGCCACTCTGTAGCAGTTCTGGACGTATGGGTGTCGCATTGTCCTGCTGGAATTATCGTATCGCAGCGAAACTTGGTAGACATTTTAGCGCATTAAGGGGGAGCGAGAGGCTGACAGTCGAAAAAAAAAAACTCGATTTTTTATTACTGAATTAGAATGTATATACAGTGAAGAATTATTCCCCAAAATATTATGCGTGAACTCCAAAAAATAACGATTCTGTGATCGTTCGAAGCCAAGCGTGCGCGGCATGCCTCGGCGTTAGAGAACCGGTTGCCCCAAGTCGTTATCGATGCCATCACCCCTATTTGTACCGATTTGAGTAAACCTGATTTCCTGGAGAGTTGTTTAGGTGTCTCTACCCAAAATGTGAACAAATGTTTCAATTGTCCCATTTGGAAACACGCTTCAAAAATAACATCCAGCCGAATCGAAGTTGTCAACATTACTTCAAATTTGGCTGTATGTCTATTCAGTGTAGGCCATACTGCATTAATGCATGTGGCAAATGCCCTTTAAATCAAGATCGGCCATGAAATGCGCTGATTCTGTGAAAGTAGAGACGCCAGCGGCGATGTGCTCAGTGACGGAAAGGACTTTGAGGACGAAACTAGCGTATCAGATCAAAGAAGCAGAAAGCTTCCATCCACTATGCTGGGTGATATTTAGTATGGACCAGACATCGATGATATCCCCGAACTTTCAAACTTTGTCCCTTTTTTATATGGCTCAAATGGCTCTGAGCACTATGGGACTTAACTAACTTCTGAGGTCATCAGTCCCCTAGACTTAGAACTACTTAAACCTAACTAATCTAAGAACATTACACACATCCATGCCCGAGGCAGGATTCGAACCTGCGGCCGTAGCGGTCGCGCGGGTTCAAACAGTAGCGCCTAGAACCGATCGGCTACACCGGCAGGCTGTCCCTTTTTTATATGATAAATAATTGTCAAGTTTTAAATGCGTTTTTCTGAAGACGGTGTTTTGCAATATCACTTAGTTGTCTAATCAGACTCTGTCGTTACGTCAATCCAGCTTAGCTTTCCATTCTCTCGCCCTTCTCATTTGTCATATTACCCAGTAAAGTGTACCAAAATGCTCATCGCACTGTCTTCCCTATGACAAACAAGTGAATACCAGCTGAAAACTTGAAAAAATTTCTGTTACATGTGACGTCGGAATATTTTGAAAGATTTGTGACATCTATGCCTTAGTCGTCGTATTCTTTACTGGAGAGAAGGGTTCAAGATACGCGAAGTGTCAAAAGCTGTCAGCAGATTTCCTACGGCATACATGAAATGGTAGCATTTGAAAAAGCGTTAAAGTCCTACAACATTTGTTTCATTTTTCATTCTCGCAATGAGTGATTAAGTCTGGTAAGAATTAAACCCAATTATCTGCTTTTTATGCACGCCTGCCCGATTTGCCATCAGTTGCCGAGGATCGCAAAAACCAGACGGCACGCAATAAATTTACCGGTGGATCTGGCGGTGAATTTTAAGTCATACGTGACATTTGAACCGCAACACGGATTTTGCACCCTAATGCTAAGCTAGAAAGTGCTTCCAGAAGCACGAAGGTCTCCGATAATGACGTGGTAAAATATACACTTACGCTTATCCAGTTGATCACATAGAGAGTAATTTGCTGTTTGGTGTGTAATAACACGAGACACAGTAGCAAGTACCGCCAGGTACAATGTGCAATGCAGCTTTTGTAGCCTGGTGCAAAGTGCATAAGGTGACGCATAAAAATATATGATAGATAAAAAAGAGAGGGAAACTTATGGCTTATACCGATGATTGGCTTTAGAGTGGCAATAAAGACTTGACAACTGTCCAGAGAACTTGTGAATAACTACTAGGTACTGTGCGCATCTATTCTGGCATCTGGCTGTTGTATTTGTCCACATTATTTTTAATTAATTAATTTATTTTTGACTTTGGGCAGCAAAGCCCATACAGCCAACAGTTTTTGCAAGAGTGCCATGTCACCATAACCGCAATTTCCACAGTAGAATAACGAAAAGAGTTCGATGTACAATCAGCAAAAGACGAACACCATACAGCTAGATGTATTTACAACAGTGCCAAGTTAATATTAGTGATAAGAGTGTGAAGTACGGAGATATGTTCATAACATAAATTTAAAAGACACAACTACGGCCAAGTGTCGAACCAGGCCAGTTCCGTAGGAGAATAACATTCACAGTAACTTATAACTGAAAGCTGGAAAACGGCTTCGTTTACATAGATACATTCTTAATGCAAAGTAAAAACACAAACGTCCCAGTTTTCGAGTCGAGCTGGTTCCATGAGAGAATAATATCCACACAAACTTACAGGGTTCGTACACTTAATGTTTTGAGTGTAATGTACGAGAGAACTCACTGCCCACCTCGTATTTCCAATCAGATGATAAGACAGGACACTAGTTATCTGACACAAAAATCACTTTTATTTTAACAAACGGCAAATACACATCGCGTTCCACTCGATGCATAGCTAGTTTGGCTGAGACGCACACTCGTCTCAGTGCAACGAGAAAGACTAATACGTCTAGTGACAATGCTTTTGTTATAAACGCTTACTGTGTATGCCAGATGCGAACCAGTTAAATTGTAGCCCTGGTGCATCGAGTTTATTATCCAATCGATACTGCCTTCATTACTACATCCATCACCTCTGCCCCTCCCACAATCATTTAGCGCTGAAGCGAAATTTATCTTTTTAATCTTCTCCATCGCTGGTATAGAGGCTGATGAAGCTCGTGACTATCTGCCACGGAATGATAAATGGCAGATCTATATCACTCTCTATTTCATTTGACTGACCCTGTAAGTTTCAAGTACGCGCCTTCACCAACGGGTGTCTTTAATACGGAATTTTTCTGTCGAAGGCGTATTATTTTTCTTTTTAGGCATTCCAAACAAAATGCATACTGACCATTAGATTGTTTAGAAATACCGTGTTCAGTATTTCAAAAAGCCTCGCACATATTCATGCACTCTAGCTGATGTCTCATTCTGCACTGATGCCAAACAAAATTTCATCTCCGCGAAGGATAGCAAATAACGAAATTTTAGTTGTTATGTGTAAACAGTATTGCAGAAAGAACTCATAGTCAAATGTTTGGGCGAATTTTGGAGTGTGCAGGTTGAGAACCACTATTGCACCCAGCCCCCAGCTCTGGCAGTAATAAACGTATTAACTTGATTGAACATTTAGTAGAACTGCTTCAATTCAGTTCGTCCGTGGACAGGCCCAGGTAGTAAGGCTAACTACCAGGCTGCCATGCTGTACACGTTCTGCAAAAATGGCTGGCGAGTGGCCGCGATCTGTCTCCCGCCACTTGAAAACCAGATGCTTTCAGGAGGTGAAAGGTTTAGAGAATGTGGTGGCCAAGGCAACAATCAAACATTCTCTGTATCGAGATCCATCGAGAGAGGACTGGAAAGATGCAGTTTTGTATTATCTTGTTGGAAGATAATGTCACAGTCACCTACTATATATTGCAAGCCGGAGGGCTTAGCATGTCAGAAATGTACCACTTGCTCCTCAAACTATCGGCGACATGTTCTGTCCCTACTGCCCCAAACTACCGGCTACGCGAACAAGAGGTGATCGTGTTCTGCACATGTTGCACCCAATGGCATCACACCAAGTACTAGAACCCCAATTGCACCTGATGTGGTCACACTAGGTACTGCATACCCTATTGCACCCGAAACCATCACACCAAGTACTGGACTATGTACTGCACCTGATTCTATCACGCCAAGTCATAGATTCTGTATTGCTCCCGATACTATGACACCACTTACTGGACCCCGTATTGCACCTTATATCATTACACTAGGTACCAGACCCCTTACTACACACCATACCAACACACCAAGTATTGGACCTCCTACTGTATCTGACATCATCACACCATGTACTGGACCCTCTATTGCACCTGAACTCATCACTCCAGGTACTGGACCCCCTATTGCAGCCAAAACTAACACGCCAGGCTCTGGACGCCTTGGACGCCTTGAGTAGGGCCTCCCGTCGGTTAGAACGTTCGCCGGGTGCAAGTCTTTCGATTTGACGCCACTTTGGCGACCTACGCATCATTGGAAATGAAATGATGATAATGATTAGGACAACACAACACCCAGTCCCCGAGCGGAGAAAATCTCCGACCCAGCCGGGAATCGACCCCGGGCCCTTATGATTGACATTCTGTTGCGCTGACCACTCAGCTAGGACGATGATTATGATGATGAATGCAGTCTGGTAATGTTCGTTCTCGTCCACAAACAGATAAGCGCATCGTGATCCAATATGGAGAACTAGGACTCTTCTGAAAAGATGACGTGATATCACTTCTGTATCCAGTGCAGTCGTTCAGCGCACCGCTGTCAGCGAGTCCCTCTTTCTTAACCCTTTCGGTCACGGCGTCCTCATACAAGGAAATACTAAATAAATGATTAGTATATTAAATTCTTTAAATTTGACCATTTGTAACTGTTGCTCTCATATTGTCACAAGCAGAGAGTTTATTTGAGAACAGTGTCGACATCTCCTTTCAATATGTGGTACTATGAAACAAAACTGAATGTGCACAGTAACATGGACGCTTCCTAGTAATCTCTATACCTCTCACTAGCCGGTTAATATATTCTGAGTTTAGGTTAAAAAAAAGAAAAAAATATTTGTGCGTAGAAAGGTGCATTCTTGAAGATGACAACTAAACGTGTCTTTCAGATCGAAAGGTAAGTGACATATTTATAAATTTATACATGTTTCCAAATGAGGACATTGTGACTGAAAGGCTGTAATAGCATAGAAATTTAAGACATTATTTCGCTGTCGTTTTAGTCGTGTTACGGTGATTTCACAATGCTCCGTGTTTAAAATAGGTGAAGGCCTTTTACAGAAAAAGAACTTATAGAGCTCCTTAATTCATCTGAAATTGACGATCTGATAATCCTGGTGATAATTTTGAACAAGAGGACAATGACGGAGGTAATGTTAGACGCTTTATGTCATACGGTATACTGTAACCTGAGTAGCCTAGACGCAAAGCCCGCTAACTGCGTAAGTGACACGAAACACTCGTCCCATTCAAACAACAACACATTGGCAACAAAATACTGTTGTTGCGTACGAATTTGTTACAGCTCAGCCAACGTAAAGTTGAATAAGAAAAATATCAATTTTAATCGTAATGGACATAAAGGTAGCTTTGAATGCCCAGATTGTTAAGTCTGATGTCTGTTCACGTGCTTTGTATCCGGAAATTGCAGGGCGACAGCCACGCCTATTGGGCATTTAGCTTGCTTTGCACCCCATGGCAACATGCAGTTAGCTGCTTTGTAAACACAACACGACTTTCGACAGCCATTTTCCGCGGTTTATAGCCGGTTTTGCAACCTGAAAGTAGATGCATGTTTGCTCATGCAGGTGATATTGCATGTGTAAATGCATGGATCGAGTACAAGAAAAACGCATTAGAATTAGGCGTGCCTAAAAATAAGACCCTTCACTTTAGGGAAAGTGTGGCCAAAGTACTGACAAAAATAGATAGGCCAGCTGCCAGGACAAGGGGGCGTCTCACTAGTGAGGGTCCAAGTACTTCAAAACGAGCCACATGGATCAAATGGCTCTGAGCACTATGGGACTTAACATCTATGGTCATCAGTCCCCTAGAACTTAGAACTACTTAAACCTAACTAACCTACGGACATCACACAACACCCAGTCATCACGAGGCAGAGAAAATCCCTGACCCCGACGGGAATCGAAGCCGGGAACCCGGGCGCGGGAAGCGAGAACGCTACCGCACGAAAAACGAGCCAATGAGGAAGTTCGTCCAGAAGCTGAAGTTCGCTTTGACAACGTTGGGCATCTTGCAGTGGTCAGTGACAAAAAATCATTTGACGGGTGAAAGAAACCGGGTTGCAAAGGGAAAACCAAAATTTATTGGGTAAAATGTAACATTCACTTATGTCTGGATGGAAAAAAAAAAGAATTGCTTCTTTCATAATCATTCTTCACAAGTGTAAAATCATAGTTTATGTGTATATAATCATCAAGTAAGCTTTGTGTAATTTATGTAATACTTGACTTTCTGACTCATAGTGCACGCACTCATTTGGGGACGCGTTTTATCCCCCCTTGGGGGGGGGGGGGGGCACTTCGAAATGTTTTATGCATCTGAAAAATCATAATTTAATTCGAAGACTGGATAGGAAAACCATGACTTTTTTCAGGAAAAAAATAATTCGTGACGGAAAGGGTAAAGGTGCGGCGCACCAATGACCGACGCGGTGCACAGACGTCATCCACAGTCAGTGTGGACACTTGCTTTGCTACAAACAAGTGCATTTTCTGACTCATGGTATATTACGTGGCTGTACGATCCTGCGCGGCCAAGCGAACAAAATGTTCGTCTCTCAGGCGCTCGTCACGTGGGACCGCTGTACCCTCCGAGATGGTACGTATGGCCCTCCTGAACCCATAGATTTCAAATTCGCTAGTAGGCAACTGACGGATTCCGGACAATGCGAGAAGAAGAATCGCGGAGCGATTGATTGAAAATATCACCAGTTGACGCTCCTCCCGATGTCGAATTTCGACACTTGCCGTTAGGCGTTTCTCGTTCTACACAAGGCATAACACGTTTTTCTCACAAACACCCAATATTTAAATGTATTCCTTCCTTACATATAGAATGTAGATGTTTTTAATGCTCACTGCTTTGTGCGGAAGGACTAAATTCCGACCGTATGCATACAAAGGGTGCCAAAAGTATTTATACAAAATTTCAGGGTTGTCAGATCATATAAAGATAGTACTTTTTTATAAGACAAAAATGTCATAGGTGCACCGTTTGCTCAGCAAGAGACGATGCAAATTTTGATGCCGGTCATCTTCAGAGACGGCATTCAAACTGTGCTGAATATTGTTTTAGAGATGCTGTCTCACCACCATGAATTTCTTTGTTTGGGAAACAAAGTTTATGTAAGAAACACTGAGAGAGACTCCAGAACAACTGGTTAAGTTTTGTATTTATCTGAAGCAGCAACCATTGTTCTTCAATCACCTGGTTGTTTTAAGCGTGTTAGACAATCATTAGCACGCAGATTCTAGATGTGCATTTCTGTAAACGATGATATTTTCAGCAACAACTCTAAATAGTGTTCATCACAGGGTAGTGTGAACACAGTCTCTGAACATCAATAACATCAAAAACTTTATGGAATTCTAGCAGGGAAATGGAGAAACTGTAACATCGTCAAATAAAAAGTGTTTCTTTTTATCCTTTCTAAAAGCTCTAAAATTTTCTATATATGTTCTTATTCTCAGTACACATATGTAGTGCAGTTCATGCTAATTTGATATTTGTTGTATTCTCCCTTCATGATGCTCCGATGTTGATGGCCAGAAGTGCAATATATTATTGTATTAATAAATCACGTTTTAGCTTCTAAAGTACTAGCCAAATGTCACCATTATACGTTTTACCACATATTTTTAGCCCTGAAGTTTGAATTAAAACAAGAACTCATTATAAGTTAACATTGATGTGCCGAAACAACAATTTGTAACATTATCCAATCTATAAAATTACATTATTCTATATTGTACGTGGAATATTGACCAAATCAATCATAATGACGCAAATGGTACTAATGACGCAACAGTAAGAAATCTTGCAAACCTTAGACCGTCATCGTACTAAAGGAAATGACAATAAGAAAGGAAGTTGGTTACATTCTAAAACGGTGCGTCGAATCTTTCCACTGCAACTCGGAAGATATTGTGCTATTAATTCTGTTTTGCCTAGTTGGGGGAATAGCTCTCGAAGTGGGGTTTATTGCAGTCGCTGACGAGAAGAATCTAAGTGCTCACAACACTTGTGGTGGAAACTTCTCGCGAACTGAAACATTAGCTGGCTTCAAATTAATGGTAAACCAATTGTCATATCACACCACAGTGCTAGATCCTCAGTTCTGAGTAACTACCCTCCCTGATAACGGAAGTGAAGGATCCAGAAGACATGATCGGAGGTCAATGTACAGGGTGTTTCAAAAATGACCGGTATATTTGAAACGGCAATAAAAACTAAACGAGCAGCGATAGAAATACACCGTTTGTTGCAATATGCTTGGGACAACAGTACATTTTGAGGCGGACAAACTTTCGAGATTACAGTAGTTACAATTTTCAACAACAGATGGCGCTGCAAGTGATGTGAAAGATATAGAAGACAATGCAGTCTGTAGGTGCGCCATTTTGTACGTCGTCTTTCTGCTGTAAGCGTGTGCTGTTCACAACGTGCAAGTGTGCTGTGGACAACATTGTTTATTCCTTAGAACAGAGGATTTTTCTAGTGTTTGGAATTCCACCGCCTAGAACACAGTGTTGTTGCAACAAGACGAAGTTTTCAACGAAGGTTTAATGTAACCAAAGGACCGAAAAGCGATACAATAAAGGATCTGTTTGAAAAATTTCAATGGACTGGGAACGTCTGGGCCGCCATTTCTTCCAAAGGAATCATTGGCCCATTTTTCAGATCCGAAACGATTACTGCATCACGCTATCTGGACATTCTTCGTGAATTTGTGGCGGTACAAACTGCCTTAGACGACACTGCGAACACCTCGTGGTTTATGCAAGATGGTGCCCGGCCACATCGCATCGCCGACGTCTTTAATTTCCTGAATGAATATTTCGATGATCGTGTGATTGCTTTGGGCTATCCGAAACATACAGGAGGCGGCGTGGATTGGCCTCCCTATTCGCCAGACATGAACCCCTGTGACTTCTTTCTGTGGGGACACTTGAAAGACCAGGTGTACCGCCAGAATCCAGAAACAATTGAACAGCTGAAGCAGTACATCTCATCTGCATGTGAAGCCATTCCGCCAGACACATTGTCAAAGGTTTCGGGTAATTTCATTCAGAGACTACGCCATATTGTTGCTACGCATGGTGGATATGTGGAAAATATCGTACTATAGAGTTTCCCAGACCGCAGCGCCATCTGTTGTTGACAATTGTAACTACTGTAATTTCGAAAGTTTGTCTGCCTGAAAATGGACTGTTGTCCCAAGCATATTGCAACAAACGGTGTATTTCTATCGCTGCTCGTTTAATTTGTATTGCCGTTTCAAATATACCGGTCATTTTTGAAACACCCTGTAACTTGGTACACGTACGCACCATCGGCAGGAATGTAAATGAATAGAATTGCAATTCGCTGTTACAGGTAGACTGGCCACCAGAATGTGTAGTGTTGTTCATTTTTAGTGTTGTTACCAGGCCTAGTAGGCTATATATAAGAGACGTGCACTGAGTTGGATGCTGAGTTATCACTGTGAAAGACACTGAGATTCTGGATCTCGAATGGGCAATGTTATACTGTGGAGTGGCCTCATAGTGTCAATTTCTTGCTAAATTTGACTCTGTTTTGCAATCACCGAAATAAAATCACATACCTTCCAATCCGTGAAGTTTCATTTCCCTTCCTCCTGCCCTTCTAAGTGTCTCATTTCTGTGTCAGGCAGTGTGTTTGTTTGGAGTAAGGAAACACCACAAGCTGAATGGATTACTACTACTCTGAGGGCGTCCGCATCTCGTGATCTAGTGGCTAGCGTTGCTACCTCCGGATCGCACGGTCTCGGGTTTGATTTCCGCTCGGGTTGGGGATATTTTTTTTTTTTGTTATGGTTTTAGGGCGCAAAACTGTTACGGTCATTAGCGCCCAGTCTGTGACTTAGGAAAAGGCAGAAATGGGAACGAACTCAAAAATTGGAGAAACTAAAAATAGAAGGAAAGCTTAAAAAACCACTAAAGAAGGGGGTTGGTTGTCCCCTAAAAGAGCTTCAAATGACTGGCGTCATCTCACTGGCGGATGGGGATTTTCTCTGGCCAGGGGCTGAGTGTTTATGTTGTCCTCATCACTCCATCACCATTCATGAAAGTAGCTGGATTGGACTGTGTACAGATTGGGAATGTGTACGGGTGCTGATGACCGCGCAGTTGAGCGCCCCACAAACAAATCATCTACAATCCATAGATAGATGGCAACAGGCAAACTCTACGTCACAAGTTTTCCGGAAGACATTTGACACGAGCATCCTCAGAGATCATTATCTGACTGGCCACCAATACCTCTCTATTATGGCACTTGTACAAAAATTTCAGTCTACAATAACGACAAAGGATTGTCCAGCACTTTACCGTTTAATAAAATTCTTTCCAGCTACAAACTACTGGATAACAATGGCCTCTCAATTAGAGGGGAGATACAATTACGTTTCTGTCTGACTGTGAGCCCTTATGAAATCCCACCACAGCGCTATAATACCCAGTCATTAGCTGCTGTGAATGCCCCCAATTAAGGCAGCGATGCTTTGGAAACAGCTGTACCATTTATATAAAGTGCTCGACCGGTTCCTTCATAGGTCTCACGCGACGCAACAACCTCGCTGCAAATCAAAAGGCTTTGTGTCGACTCCAGCTCTCTCGGTCGGATTATTTCTCCGACACTGAACTGTTCTCTGCAGTTACTAATGGTGTGTGAACCTGTCTTGTGATCTCAGTACGTTTCTGTGAACGCGAATTTAACAAGTACACTTTTGTAAGTTCGAACTAATGGTAACACCTGTATGTGTCGCCTTGTCGTATTGTTCATTTCTGTACCACATATCCTCAATGTTCTCTACCGAAGGAACTGACTTCAGTGGCGGCGTTGTTGCAGCGGGACATAATGATGGAACATACTCTTTACATGGAACCACGTCATTTGAAATTTTTAAAATAGTTACATGCACAATAACAAACGCAAGCCCAAGGGAACACTTTCAACAGCAGTGACTTTTCTTTCGGAAGGGTGGGTGTCGGGTGTTGCATGTGCGTGTGTGTGTGTGTGTGTGTGTGTGTGTGTGTGTGTGTGTGTGTGTGTGTGACAATGTAATACCGTTACTGTTTGAAATAAATACAACATGTCACATATCAGTATTTACTAATGCACAGTTCGGCGACGTGGCGAATACTGTGCAGTGTCAATGCATCAGTTAAAGTAATACTGTTTCTGCTAGGCATATAAAGGTGAATAAGAAGCTACACGTCACAAAATAAATTCGAGCAGTAGCGTTCAAAATTCCATAAAGATGTTGTCCTGACAATAAATACATGTATTAGAGCAAATTAAAGATAGCTGAAAGCCATAAAAGTGTTTTGACATAAATAAAGCTACACAAAACTGGAGAAACAGTACATTTTTGTTAATGATAGTTAAGAGCCAATCCCTTGTACATACGTTTTTTTCTGTAATAGATTCTATGCAGAATAATAACTGTATTCTGAGACACAGTTATCAGAGATTTATTGACGATCAATGATGCTGAAGTGGCCTGATGGCCTGTTACTGAAACAGAATGAAGTGTTAAAAATGTTCACTTGTTGTTTACTTACGAGCGTGGGCTCATTTTCTGTTTCTTGGTCTTTATACCGTACTCGGTCTTAGTAAGCAGACGTGCTGTGTAAGATTCTGTATAATAACTTTTTGCTGGTTTTGTAGTAATTACATGTGGTATCTGCTTAAATTTTTGTAATTATTTTTATATTAATCTCCTCCAAACTGGATTATTTACATGATTTTTCCCCATAGGATCCAGTGGAGTTGGCACAGCATTGTGAACAACACGTAATTCGTCAAGTCATTAATCTATACTTGCTCATAGCAATCAGTGACACTGTGATTAAAGACCAACCTTTTTCACGCATGTTGACAACATTCCATCCCAGAAATGACGTAAATGATTTGGTCATTCGTCTTTGAACAATGATGCTGTTGGTCTTAGCCCATGACAGACACCGGCCCCATGTTCAATAATTAGGTAGCTACACATCTTACAATGACGCGTTGATCTCCAGAAAGGTCGTAAAGGTGGATTAAACGTAAGTACAGTACGAGAAGAATACCATGTTCGGTAGATACGCAGATGGCAGAACACGAATGGGGAGAGTGGTAATGGTGGAGGCGAAGTGCGATTCTAAACTGAAGCCTACACTCACAATTTTTGTAAATATTGAGTGGGACCCTCAAGGCTCACACCTGCATGGTGGCCACTCAAAAAGATCTGTCATCTCTGCTGTGGTTACCATCTAAAACGAATTCCGTCGAAAATGCAGCGATTTATTTTCGCTAGGCCTGTTAACCATTTGTAGTTTTCAGAGAAACGTCGTGAGTGGTGAATTTTGAGTAAAATCTACACGTGTCTCTGGCTGCAATGTTAAAATTTGCTTCTTTTGCCAAAACACTAACATGTGAAGACGCAATTGTGAGAGAATTCTGAAACGGTGGTTTATTAAGTATTATTAAGTAAAGAACTGAAGAAAGGTAAGGTCAATAGCTTGTAAAAAAACAAACACTCGGCGCAAAATAAAAACTGTAATTTAATCACTTATGTTGTTCCAAAGCCCATAGGATTTTTCGTTTTAGCAGGTATCGATGGTCCTCAAAAATTAGATTCTTTCATCGAAAACGTTGTAGTTACTGTAATAACACAGTAGACAATGAAGGTCTGTATCATAACCACATGGTAAAACACTCTCCTATTTCCCAAAATCTCATTCAGACATCTCTAACTGTTTATGAAATATGAGGAATGTTGTGGATGGCTCACCGTGGAGAGGTGCGATCGCAAATGAGTGTGCTGCGTCAAGTCAATTTTCTCGATACTGCTGACAGGTAGAGATCTCCATCCAAATCCAAAGAAAAATTCAGAATGTTAGCTAAATTTCTTATTCAGAAACATATTGTGTAATATGTATAAGAAATGCAAAATTATAGCGAACTCTGGCTGCGGGAGTGACCGAGCGGTTCTAGGCGCTACAGTCTGGATCCGCGCGACCGCTACAGTCGCAGATTCGACTCCTACCTCGAGCATAGATGTGTGTGATGTCCTTAGGTTAGTTAGGTTTAAGTAGTTCTAAGTTCTAGGCGACTGATGACCTCAGAAGTTAAGTCCTATAGTGCTCAGAGCCATAGCGACCTCTATTTTTAATTGCAAACTTTATCGAGTTCAGCGCAGTCTCTTACATCCACGTAAATATCACAATAACTATGACCATTAACCAAATGATGGGCACATCATAATGAACCTGACATATAAAGCTACATGTAAAGTAAAAAAAAAATGGTTCAAATTGCTCTGAGCACTATGGGAATTAACATCTGAGGTCATCAGTCCCCTAGAAATTAGAACTACTTAAACCTAACTAACCTAAGGACATCACACACATCCATGTCCGAGGCAGGATTCGAACCTGCGACCGTAGCAGTCACGCGGTTCCGAACTGAAGCGCCTAGAACCGCTCGGCCACTGTGGTCGTCCACGTAAAGCAGAAATTAATTTTCTTTCATTAAATAATTTCTGTAAAATAGTTTGAGTGTGATTGCACGGCGTGCGCCTCGATTTTGTCATCGCCAACCGGCCGAAAGGTGTCAGACACTGTCGGCCTCGCCTTCCGAGCAAACGAATGAACTCGCCTAGCGGTTTGGATGAAAACTGCTCACTGCGCAACAGCCACAATATACTCCGGGGACTCTAGAAATAGAGTGCAACGCGTCATGGTCGGTCGAATCCCATTGTGTCTGCCAGTTCTTTTTCCCATTTTCATTGACTGAGCTCAGCACGTCTAAGGATTCCACCACTTAGGCGTTTGCCTACGTGCATTGCTCGCTTCACTAAGCTGTCCAGTTTGTCATTATGAAAGGTGAACTGGGATCCTCAAAACATTCGCTACTATTCCTTCTTGTTTATTTCTAGCCCCTTCTTTAGTAACGTCTGTAATTATGGGCTACACATCTTTGTTGTAGTTTAACTTTTTGAGGCTCTTCTTACGTAATCGGTCAGTATCCGTAAGTCGTGAACTTCGTTGGGGTAATCTGGGCAGTACTTTCGCTCCCAGTCTCCCCAGTTGGGAAGACGAGTTCGGTTGCTTCTGTAGGCCCTCGTGAGCACGGGATGGGGCGTATAATCCGAGTTCTTTCGATTAGCGACTGTTCAGATGGGGGATGCGAGTGCTGGATCCACTGACAACGCCTCACGACTCGTCCATCGCCTGCTCACATCGCCAACGCTTCGCTCGACAGACGAGGATGCGCAGCTTCACAATGGAACTCGCGGCGCTGGGCGGATTAATTCCGGGAGACGGCGTGGCTGCGACGGTAGCGAGGCACCGCTAATTCCAGCAGGGGGGCTGGAGAGCCAATCTGGGCCGCAGCGCCGGCGCCGCCGCAGACGCTACCGCAGCGGCGCCCGGCGACGTCGCCATCCGTCGTGCGATCCCCCCTGGCGCCGCAAACAACCCGCACGACACCGCAGAGCAAGCGCGCCCACACCGCTCTAATCACACCCCGCGCAGCCCGTGCCGGACGGTGCTCGTGCGTCTGCGGTGCCTTTTGTTCTCGAGAAAGCTGCCGAGATTGCATTAGTCGGCCACCAGTTACATCTCTCACCGTTCAGCAATCTACACCGTACTAGCCTGGGGTCCACTGCTTCGCTGACGCAGACCGCATGGTCTACGTAGATTTTTTTCGTTTTCCTTTAATCGAATTTTTATGTTGTTCACAAACTGCTACACCTTCCAAACTTCGCACGCGCAATAAGGCCACAGGACCACTGTCTTTTTGCGAATGTACTTCTAACCAAAACCGATTCTGGTACCTAGAGTCGGAAGTTGTTGTTAATCCTGCCTTTTGATCTGATATTTCCGTAGAAACTTTCATCCCCTAACATATATTTCTTTAGAAGTCAAATACAAATTGTCATAGATTTAGCTTTAAAAATGTTTTAGTACAGCGAAATATTTTCATAAACGTTTTTATCGCCTATTTCACCCCATCAGGGTAATTTCCAAAAAACAAAACAAACAAAAAACACTAATACACGTATTTTTTTTTATTTCTACCAAGAAGCCAAATACGAATTTTCAGAGATTTAATTTCAAAGATGCTTTCGCAATCAAATATTTCCATAAAAATTTAAATCCGCTAGTTTATTTCCTTAAGGATTGAGTTTCCAAAAACACCGAAAAATGTATTCTTTTGTTTGTAACCGAGAAGTGAAATACAAATGTTCATAGACGCAGTTCTAAAAATGCTTTATTAGTACTTTAATAATATTTTCATTGATTGACTGTTCAATGGCTTCTTGGAAGAATATTTTATATAGCCTATTGTGAATGTAACACACACACACACACACAACGGGTGTAATATTCCGAATTAATGACATTTATTTTAAAAAACTTTCACCGATTATTTTATCTCCGCAATGGCTGAATTTCCAAAATTTCTGAAGCTTGCAACACTTTCATGCCGATGTCCCTTTGATCATTTATTATTGTATATATAATTGCTTTTATCTTTATGTAAATTTAAATGTACACGAGGTATGAATTAATTTGTTTATTTTGCTGTATAATCAATTATGTATATTATGTAAATATCGCTGAGTAATCGCTGCAGGAATGTTAGGGAAACGTTAGGTTTTTGTCAACGAATAAGTATCGTTGGAGTAGCGGCGTCTCTGGACTCGGAAGAATGTTACGTCAGACCGCGCGCTACACAGAGAGAGGACTCTGGTGTGAGACTTGGTGAAGTGCGGACGCATGGATTGCGTGCACTGTACTGGGGGAGTGACTGTTTAGCGGCACGTGGCAAGTGATGAGCGTGGGCGGTGCAAATATTAGCTGCAGCAACATCAAGAACCCGCCACGCCAATAACATAGCCAATAACTCCCGTCCTCGCTAATTATCATTCAAAGGAGCCAGCAACAGTATCGTCGGCAGCAACTTCGTCACGGCGAGAATGGAGTGAAGTAATATTGCTGCATCACAGCTTATTGTTAACTAGTTTTCTAACGGCGTTACTCAGCTTTGTGGTGTTGTGCGAATGAATAATTAGCACAGTTCAATCAAAACTGTTTACCCGTGATTCTCCTAAAATCATTCACCAAGTAGGTTTCTGTCCTGTCCTATTGTTACAATAATCCGAGTACCGTTTATGAAAAATGAAAATTGCAGTGACAGTTACTTTTGCTTATGAACTAAAAGATTTAGTTAAATTAAAGATTTGAATTTGAAGCATTCAGTAATTTCAGTCTCACTAACATTAAATTTGAACTTTAATCAGAGGCGATCTAATTGTTGCAAATACTAAATCAACTAATCAAATTAATATGATCACTATGAACAAAAGCACTAACTATAATTAATGCGTGAGTGCAAATATCAGTGATTATTGTAATTTGTTGTTAGTAAAGTTCTGGTTCACATTTTGACTTGCACTCGTGCTAAAGTATAATAATTACCTTTTGATACAGTAATTATCAATTTCTACTTCCCTGTTCAGAAGTCAATAGAGTTTCTTTTAATTATTTTTTGCCATTTTCCGAAATTCATATGAATATAATAGACGTTATTGTGAGGTAGCGTCATTGTCGCTTACAGCAGCAAGTAATCATTAATCTAAGTGTTATCTTCTATGTTTTCAAAATTTCAGCTCTATTAGTTAATGATATTTCGAGTGCAAACTATTTTCTTTCTCGCTTTATTACGTAAATGTTTCAATTGGTTTTGCCAACGTGCGTGCAGCCCTGTGTTGCCGCGCGTGTTCGAGTAATTCTTGACATTGACTGTTCGGCTCATTAATCCACCTACCGAACACAAATTTCGCCCAGTTGCGCTGGCGACTGTATTTCTTTTAGCTACAATTATTTCAGCAACTCTTATTATTCTGTTCCGATCCACGTGGTACCCCTTCTCGTTGGCACAGTACTTGAATGATAGCACAAACCTTTAGAACAACCATACTAAATTTTACGGTAATTAAGTAGGCGGAATAATTATCCTAGAAGGCATCTTGTTTTTACCGACTTAATGTTGAATCTTCGGAACGATAGCCTTTTCAAAATTTTATTACAATTGTTTAGACACATGCTTACACGGTCATACATTTCTAACTTTGTCGATAGAAGGGAAGGGGGACGTTAAAAGCTCATATTTTTTTTTCTTCATGATAGAAAAACCAAGTATCAATCCTCGTAGCTCTAGCTTAAAAATTGGCTTAATAGCGACATATTAAAAAAACTCATTCCCTACTTCACCTCCTTATGGAGAAAATTTCGAAGAATTCCTCCTTAATCGATGACTCAGTATAAGATCAACATCGCCTTCAAATTACAAATTTCTATACTTAACGGTTTGGACAGGGTGATGACGAGTGAATGAGTCGGTCAATTAGTCACAGTCAATCAGGACATTGCGTTAGATTACAAACGACGAAATCAGTGGTCCCACCAACTGAGCGTAGTTGCAGGTTGAGTAACTAACGACTTACAGGTGCAATAGAAATGTGATTTTCTTTATTTAATTTAATTAGTGAGTGGATTTAAAATTTAAAATCCTATCGTAATCTACTCACTTAGTCTTACGTTAAAGGTTTAACACAATAAATATTAAGCTGTGTATAGTCTAGTGGCAACGTTAGTTCACGGCGCGGAAATTACTCAGACTGTATTCGTGCAGAATTGGAGTATAAGAGTAGTTAACTACTTCCAACAACTTGTAAATATTTCAAAATCTTTAGAAACTTTTGCCACTGAGACACCTACCGTTCCTCTTCCCCTCCCTCCTCCACAAAAGAATGGAAGGAAAAAAGTTTATCACTTACTACATTTTTGCTGTTCATAGAGAAAACTTCAGCATCATGGACGACATTGTAGTTCATTGCTTTCTCAATAGTAACTCTATTCGCAAAATTTTTTGTAGACGGTATTCACACATACCACTGAAAGTATTTTCAAAATTATTTCATTGTACGACAGGAGATACGACGTCACATAAACACTGAGATGGCTGAATAATGACCTTTTCATAAAGCATAGAGCAAATGACCCGTAATGTTTTTACCTACATGACGTCGAATATTCAACACATTATGTCATTTGTAAAGTAAATAGGAGTTTCAAACTCCTTTGCACATGGGAATTCAATTGTTTGTAGAATCGTGGCAGGCGGAAGAAGGGAAGTGGCTGATACTGTTAAAGGGCTGTTCGAAATGATTTTTCGTGAGTTATGACTTTTAAAGTTAATGTAAAACATAATTATTACATAAAAATCGACGTTCTCTTCGTAGCCAGGCATTTTATATATGATGATGATGATGATGGATGTAACATTAAATCTGTCGTATATCAATCAAAACTCTTTATGATCGAGACGGAAATAAATTTTTGTAAAACTAACAGCATTGTGATGCTGCATCCCGTCCCGGTATGATGTCACAAATCCAACTATTATTATTGTTGCAGTGACGGACGGACAAGCTTCATATACTTGTTTGGCTGCTCTAGTGCGACTTCTTGCAAACAAAAATCTACCTGTACATATAAAATTATACTTACGTGCATCATTAAGACATTTTTTGTTTACTTCTCCGTTTTCTGAGTACTGAACTAAGTTTTGAGTGGGTGTCATATTGCCAATAGGCTACTCTAGATGCGCTTGTTTTTCCACTCTTAGTCTGGTGTTATTTTACTGGCACGTAGAAATACCGTAGGCTTTCACAATTTTAATCTGTGTAAAATATTTTTATTATTATCTTTCCTAGATCATGCTATTAAAAGAGCTACATCTATGCTTGGATGTACTTTACTATAGGCAAGCACCATGTTTTGTCGTGCACCGATTGTTGTTATTCCAGTTACCGCCAGATGGCAGTGATAGTAGTGTGTTCAAAATAGCGACCAGCAGTGAACAGAAGGCGTTTGCTACTCATGAATGCCATCAACATCAAACCGTTTCAATAGCCCAGCGCCGTTTCTGAACGCAATACGGAAAGACGTCTCTGTTCGCTAAGGTGGCCGGATACTAGTTGCGGAAGGATCCATTGGAGGCGCTATAGTAAGTATCGTAGTAGCGGATACACGGCTAGACAAGAACTTATCCGTCGCTTGCACGACCTTGCATTCCACAATGTTTAGTGAGAAAGGAAAGCAGATATGTGCAATAGAGTGGTACAAGTTCGGTGATGAAATTCAGTAATGGTCATGCTGTAAATGCAAAGCATATCCGGAGATACTTATAACAGATACGACTCCTGAACAGAATACTTCTCACCACCACTAACGTGACGACGGCCAGTCAATGTTCAGGCAGAAGATAAACAACTATTTGAAATATAAGGCGCATGACCAGCTGTACGAACTACCAATCAAAATTCTTCATTCTGAGGTTGCTGCTGATGACTTAGTGAGCTTGACTAACAAATATGTCATTCTGATTAGGAAAAAATATGCATTCTGCTCGTATGAGGCTTCATTCTAAATTTACAAGGAACCTATCGGATTTGCACGCCATTATATCTCAGCACTTAACAACTTATTAATTACATTAGATGATAACTGATTTGTCAACGATGTCGAGAGTAACACTGTAGGGCGGACCACAGACCAAAACAGTTTATCAACTGCTTTAGATGATAAATGATTTTTTAAAGATATCGAGAGTAACACTGTAAGGCTAACCACAGATTATCTAGGGAACAACGATAGTCCCGCAATCTGCTTTAAACGATACCTGATTTGCTAACGATGTCAAGAGAAATACTGTTGGGCCGAGCGCAGTTCATCTAAGAGTAACAACGATTGCAGTGAATCGGCTCAGGTAAAAGTATATCAGTAGCTCTATGAATTCAATTGCAAGATGCAGCAGGGAACTGAATGTATCTTAAACCATATTAAACTCTGAGGTGAGAAAAGTTGTGCGATATATGCAGGTATACAAATGGTGGTAGTATCGCGTTCACGTGGTATAAACGGGCAACGCATTTATGGAGCTGTCATTTGTACGCAGGTGATTCATGTGAAAAGGTGTCCAACGTGATTATGACCACACGACGGGAACTAAGACTTTGAACGCGGAACGGCAATTGGAGCTAGACGCATGGGACATTCCAACTCGGAAATCGTTATGGAATTCAATATTCCGAGATCCAAAGTGCTAAGACTGTGCCATAACCTGTCACCACGGACAACGCAGTGGCCGACGGCCTTCATTTAACGGCTGACGGCAGCGGCGTTTGTGTAGTTTTCAGTGATAAAAGACAAGCAACACCTTGTGAAATAAGCGCAGAAATCAATGTGGGCCGGCCGGAGTGGCCGAGCGGTTCTAGGCGCTACAGTCTGGAACCGCGGGACCGCTACGGTCGCAGGTTCGAATCCTGTCTCAGGCATGGATGTGTGTGATGTCCTTAAGTTAGGTAGGTTTAAGTAGTTCTAAGTTCTAGGCTCCTGATGACCTCAGAAGTTAAGTCCCGTAGTGCTCAGAGCCATTTGAACTATTTGAATCAATGTGGGTCGTACGGCTAATGGATACGTTAGGGCAGAGTAGCGGAATTTGGTGTTAAAGGGCTATGGAAGCACATGACCGACGCAAGTGCCTATGCTAACAGCACCACATCGTCTGCAGCACCTCTCGTGGGCTCGTGACCATATTGGTTGGCCCGTCAGATGAGTCGCGATTTCAGTTGCGAAGATCTGATGGTAGTGTGGCGCCGACCCTACGAAGCCATGGACCCAATTCGTCAACAATGCACTGTACAAGTTGGTGGTGACTCCATAATGGTGTTGGCTGTGTTTACATGGAACAGAGAGAACCGATAAATTACTGGAACTGTTATTTTCAGCCACTTGAGGACTATTTTCAGTCATTCACAGACTTCATGTTCCCAAACAACGATGGAATTTTTATGGATGATAATGCGTCGTGTCACTGAGCCACAATTGTTTGCGATTTGTATGAAGAACATTCTGGAGAGTCCAAGCGAATGATCTGACCCTAAACTGATGGCTCTGAGCACTATGGGACTTAACATCTGAGGTCATCAGTCCCCTGACCCTAAACTGACACTGTCAGGGGTTTTACAACTGGACCTGGTTGCAGGATGGTTATTACGCCGGCTGAATAACAAATTTACGATGTCATACTGGAACAGGGTGGTGTGTCACCTCATTTCCACAAAGTTGGGACAACGCCTTCGAACCAACAGCCACCACGGCGATGCGGCAGCCGCGGGATGGACGGTGTTCAGAAGCTATTTCTCTGGTAGTTACTTTCACCAGCAGTGACACTGTGACATGTCTTCGTGTGACGTACGTCAAGGAGGAAGATTTTGCCCCTCCTCTATTGGTGGAGTTTCTGGAACTGAAGCAGCGCATCCCAGACGCCTTCCTAAACGTCAACATTGAGGGAATAGTTGGACTATCGGTAGAAATGCCAGTAAATAAATTTCCTCCGAAATCTTCAAAGCTGATTTTCTCTGTAAACTTGTGAAAAACATCCTAAGAACAACCTGCTTTTCATCACGTTTTAACGGTGTTGCACGCGCGTGTTTTGCTACGGACTGGAGGACAGCGTGAGCCATTTTCGCAGTATGTGTAAACAGTGCGACAATCAGAACACAGAGACTGCGACTGTAGATGAGTTTTGAAATGTAAACTGCGTAGCTAAAGTATGAATAAGAAAAACTTTGATAGCTGTTATAGAAAATCTTAAATCTTCATTTACAGTGACATGATAATATGGTACCTAATACATAAGTAGGACCTACTTCCAGGAGCATAGCAACACCACTACACGTGTGATATGTCAGCTGACCAACCACTGTATTTGTGTTTATGTACATCAGGTTTATTATTATGATGAACGTAGTGTAGCGTAAATCTCATGTTCCAGTTTGCGATCGTTTTCGCATGTATGAAGGCGTCCTGGGTACTAGCCCTAAATTTACCTTCATGGTGTGGAAAACCGCCTAAAAGCAACATAGAGACTGGCCAGGACACCGGGTCCAGTCATCAATCCGTCTGGCGGATCCGACCCGGAGAGCTAGCACCTTCCTGTGTACCGAAGAGGGCACTTTATCGCGCTCAGGTATCAGGGTAATTTCAAATGCTGCACAGATTAAGAATGAATAACGTGCGTAAAATAACTTCGTATAACTCTGTTAAAAATCCTTATGACTTGCAAATGGTTCAAATGGCTCTGAGCACTATGGGACTCAACTGCTGTGGTTATCAGTCCCCTAGAACTTAGAACTACTTAAACCTAACTAACCTAAGGACATCACACACACCCATGCCCGAGGCAGGATTCGAACCTGCGACCGTAACAGTCGCACGGTTCCGGACTGCGCGCCTAGAACCGCGAGACCACCGCGGCCGGCCTTATGACTTGCAATACAGAATAAAATAATATTCATATTCGTACACGAATTTCGCTGCGTATTGCGATTTTGTAACCCCTACAGTCATTTAGAACAGCATTTCTTACAACGCTCATCTTCTTACGATCAGTAAGGGTAGATTTGGCAGAATAGCCTACAACGTTTTAACATATTTATCCTTCATCCATTTCTTAGTCGCTACTATCGTCAGTACCCCTTATCGTATATAAAACACCAATCTTCACTTCGTAAGTGCAATTCGAGATCTATTTCTTCTAGTATTTTGGTAGTACCTACGGATAACTCTTCATGTTTCTTCATCTCCTTCTCTATTTCGGACATAATCTGTGGGACATGCTACCCAGATAAAGGCAGATGATGAAAATCTCGCTGCGCTCACGAGGAGACTGTGGTTTTTCCTACTATCATTGTCGTAACTTCTCTCTCGGTATGTTCCAGCTGTCTTCCTCTTGTCAAGCAACCACTATTTATCCCTGTTCCACTATACTCAGTCTTCTAATTCATTTCATCCACGTTTCTATGTCCTTCCTTGCTTTCATCGCGTTTACTTCTTACTTTATTATAACTTCTGCTGACTTTTCCTTATTTTCGTCTTCCACTGACCAATCAAGTTCTGGGCCTAATTCTTCTTATACTGCTGGAGAGTCTTTCTGTGGGTGTACTATTACTACATTTAAATTGATAATTAGTTATTTCCTTACTATAAACTAGTTTTGTAGTAACGTCTTCCTCATTTTCTATGAACAATTTAATGGCAACTGAAAAGAAGTTCTCTAACTATGCAAGGTTTGGTTTGAAAGAGGGCTTGAACGATTTATATGTATTAATGAACTTGTGTAAATGCCATGCCTAATGCTCACAGATTCACGTTAAATATTGACTTGTTCCAACTGAGCGTATTATTTTGTGTATCTTGGGTATCTTGGTAGTTGCTATTTTTGTTTTCCTAACTACACCGCTGACACATTCCCAGCACTGGCATAGATAGTACAGAGGAATAAGTTATGCAGATTCCAGAAAGTTGGCGGACCAGCAGAGAAGGGAATAACAAGTAATGTGCGGAACAATGTAACTTGATATGTTTTGGTTAATTAAATGCGAGGTACTATTGATCCTTTAGAATATGAAACTCTAAAAGGGAGAGTCACTGTCAAATTATCAGTCAGGCAACGATCAACAACATTTTTTGTGTCTGACGCTGATGAAAAATTTAGAAAGTTTTGCAAATTGTTTCTAAGAGTGAACAAGATTTGACATAGTTCCTTTTTAAGTTTCATTCCTAAGTAAAGATCTACTATACAGCAGCACTAACGAAAAGTGTACAAGAAATGCTTGAAGCCTGAACGACATCAAACTCAACGGTATTACTAAGATGTCGATAAATTAATACTACTGTCGCGATATAAACTGCAGTTTATCTGAAATACGTTTGCTGGATGGGGTCTGATGTACGAGAACATTCGTTATTAAAGTCAAGGGAAACTTTTCTGATTACTCTGTGAGACTATAGATTGTTTTTCTACAAATCACTGTATGGACCAGGCGAGTATCAATTTCATTGATTGCACATGGATGCTTATTACGGATCATGTTTGAAACAGAGATATAAGATACGCAACCTTAACAAACAGTTCCCGGCACAGACACGAACAATGAACAATAATATTTTGTTTTGTGCTTTTTCACTTCGCGTGTTTGTGGCGTTTGTAGCCACGAGAAAAATGCTGGGCAAGTGCAATAACTTAGGAGCCCAGGGGCGAAATGTAATTAAATACGAGCTTTAGTGCAGGTTTCACTTTCTGGTGGCAGCAATTTATGTACCACAAAGGATCCTCTGTGCGAAACACACAGGATGTCAGATAGTACCATTCTCAAAACAAATTTATGATTTAGACGCTACACAAAATATACGTTTACGCACAAAAAATGTAGACTTCATTCAGAAAGTAAATGTTAATCGTGAGTGTGTACCTAATCTAGATACCTCATTAAAATTTCTCGAAGTCAGGTTTATTAAGAACTGAAACCAGTAAACGTATTTCCGAGTTTTCGAAATAACTAAGTTTTTAAACTTTTCAGCCTGTTTCATAGCAATTTTGTAACGTAAACAAGTTTGGGCAGTTGCATTCCATCATTCTTTCGGATAGGATAACTTGCAATAATGTACCTCATAGTTACGTTAAGGACCCGAGACGAGAACACTTGCGAACTAATTTCGTGGATCATCTCGGACAGAACCATTACATTTGCACAGAGCCTTGACTTCCCACAGTAAGTATGTTATCATGGTAATTTAGAAACCTCTCTGATCAGTTCGTACCATATAAGACTACAGATTTTAGGGAAATTTATCAAGATTACTCCACGTGCGTGTAGATATCAGATTTCTATGTTGTTGCTGAGAAATGCAAAGATGTTCGGTCTGTGGAAGCACAATTAACTCCATCATTTTTGTTCCTTGGATGATGAGCAGCTATACCACAAGAATAAAAAGTACATACCAATAAAGAGACGTTCATCGGCATATCATCCACGCTAGCACCCATCCAAGTATCATATCATATCGTAACGATATATTCCATATTTAAGCATGTGCTTCACCACAGTCCCTTTGGAACTCAGCGCACACGCCAATGGCCAGTGTATTGAAATAGGGCGAAATTAATAAAATGTTTTTCGAAGGGTTAAAACCCGTCCACTAAAATCTTTCATATAGCTGTTTACACAAATAATAGTTTTGCAGTAAGCGGTAACCTAGTCCAAGTACCTGCGGACAAATAAAGACCGATGCAGCATTCCGCTTTCTGCGAGGTATCACCGTTGAAAAAACTTCGATAGATGTTTCACTTACCGGTTTGGCACTCAGTATCGGAAAGATAGAGCCGTCACTCACCTGAAACATAAAAAGAAATACTCCATTAGACAGACAGAATTTGCTATGTTGCTGTCTATTGCTGTGCCTCGACAATCCATACTCATTCGTGTCTTATTACATACAGGGTGTATCATAACTAACAACGAAAACTGGCACAGGAGAAAATATACTGCAGAAGTAAAAACGTTAAACACCTGTCGCGCGGGGTAGCCTAACAGTCTGAAGGACCTCAGCAGTTGGGTCCCATATAAAAGAAAGGTAAACACGAGTACGCAACAGAATCGTTTGAGAGATAACTGCGAATGTGTGATTGCGTGCAGCTAACGACTACAGCATGAAATATTGAGAAAGTTGGTACAAATGTATTTAAAATATAAACTTTTCAATTAAGTCCCCTAAAAGTGGGCTCAAATCTCATCCGTCATCCATAATCGGGAAATATGTTAGCCACATGATGGGTTACCTTCACATTCCGCTGCTGATATAAGACAAAAAATATGGTTCAAATGGCTCTGAGCACTATGGAACTTAACATCTGGGGTCATCAGTCCCGTAGAACTTAGAAGTACTTAAACCTCACCAACCTAAGGACATCACACACATCCATGCCCGAGGCAAGAATTCGAACCTGCGACTGTAGCTGTCGCGCTGTTCCAGACTGTAACGCCTACAACCGCGCGGTCACTTCGGCCGGCCTCACTTCACTTCAATCCTCTGGGTGTTTGTTTGTGGAATCATCTCAAGAGTGAAGTGCACAACATTCTCGATGAAAGGGTGTCGAACTAGAGCAGCGAATTGTACAGTTTTGTTAAGATTTACCGGATGATCCGGTATTGTTTACAAGAACTCGTAACTCAGCAGCAGAGAGGAGTTCCACATTGCGTCCTTTGCGAGAACGACACGTGGAACAACTCTTTTAGCAGATACGAGTGTACAGTAAACAGTAACACGTAACGTGTCAATACTGGATTTCCCACCCGCCTTCGTACCCGACACCTGTGCGGTGGCGCTGAACTCTTAAGGTACGCCCGTTACAATCCTTGCTGTAGATGAAATTTTCGTTGCCAGTATTTGGCCGGCAAGAGGCGGAGGGGTAGTGGTGAAACATTCCTGGTCAACGATCCTTGCGCCAATATCCTGGATTGCATTCCGAACCTCTCTGCGGTGACTCACGATATGAGGGTTTGTGGATCTTCAATAGTAAGCTCGACACCCACTTTGGTACTAATCGACAGGAGGTTTCACCCTATCCCTACTCTCATCGTCATCATACAACACTACAGTATAGCATACTATACGGATATCCATTACACTACCTTACACTCTACAAATACACCGTTCGTCCAAACAGTTTCGAGACTGTTTTATTCCTGCCGTATGAGCGACGCGGTGCAGTTACTAGGATGGCAGCTTGAATTAACAACCACTTCTGCATGATAAGTGAATTCATCATATAACGAACACAGGTTTTTTGCTTCTGTCTTCTTAATTGAATGCAGTCCCATTTCACAGACATATTGATCCGGTCATGCAACGGGTCAGTGATCCTTAAGACAGATAGAGGGGGCACAGAGTATGCCGTTTCCCTTTCTACGACCGAAATCGGATCGCCACATCCACTTTCAGGGGAGGGTATAAGTAGTAGTAAATTCTATCTGTTTGTCCTATGTCAGTTTACGGGAGTAGTTTATCCATTTGTGTATTACTCTCACTAAATAACTAGAAGCAAACATCAAGCTGTGAAAAAACTTCACGTATTTTAGAAATTAACTGTGTGTCGTAAAGCAACAATTTCCGTGCTGGAAGTGATGATTTATCGGGAAAGAGAGAATTCAACCAGATGAGCAGAGAAATTGGGAAAAAAGTATAAAAAATGTCAACAATGTAGAAAACTACAAAAAAAAGGTGGATGACCGTCGCAGGTTCATTTTCTTTCTTTCCTTTTTTAACGCGAGAACACAGCTCATGATGATACTTTGAACAGCATTATTCTTGAAGAAGAATCAGTGGTTGAAATATGGGACAGGTTCCTACTTGGACTCGATCCCCAGTTATTTGACACAGCTTCCATGCGAATAGAAACAGTCGTGAAGAAGCAAGGGCGAAACGAATACGAAATTCAAAAATTTCAAAGTTAAGCATTATATTGAAGAGCCAAAGAAAATGGTACACCTGTCTAATATCGTGTAGGTCCCCCGCGAGTACGCAGAAGTGCCGCTACAGGGCGTGTCATGGACTTGACTAATGTCTGAGATAGTGCTGGAGGGAACTGACACCACTGATCCTGAAGAACTGTCCATAAATCCGTAAGAGTACGAGAGGGTGAGGATCTCTTTTGAACAGCACATTGCAAGCCTTCCCAGATATGCTCAATAATTTTCATATCTGGAGACTTTGGTGGCCAGCGGAAGTGTTCCTGGAGCCACTCTGTAGCAATTCAGGACGTGTGGAGTATCGCATTGTTCTGCTGGAATTGCCCAAGTCCGTCGAAATACGTGATGGACATGAAGGAAGCAGGTGATCAGACAGGATGTTTACGCACGTATCATCTGTCAATGTCGTATCTAGACGTACCAGGGGTCCCATATCACTCCAACTGCACACGCTCCACACCATTACAGAGACTCCACCAGCTTGAACAGTCCCCTGCTGATATGCAGGGTCCATGGATTCATGAAGTTTCTCCGTACCCGTACACGCCCATCCGCACGATTCAATTTGAAACTAGACTCATTCGACTCGGCAACATGTTTCCAGTCATCGACAGTCCAATGTCGGTGTTGACGTGCCCAGGCGAGGCCTAAAGCTTTGTGTCATGCAGTCATGAAGGGTACACGAGTGGGCCTTCGGCTCCCAAAGCCCATATTGATAACGTTTTTGAATAGTTCGCGCGCTAATACTTACTGATGGACCAGCTTTGAAATGAACGATTCCCTTCAGTCGTCGTTGTTCCCATTCTTGCATGATCTTTTTCCGGGTGCAGCGATGTCGGAGATTTGATGTTTAACCTGGTTCCTGATATTCACGGTACACCAGTGAAATTGTTATACTGGAAAATTCCCACTTCACCTTTACGTCGGAGACGTTGTGTCCCATCGCTCGTGCGACACCACGTTCACACTCACTTAAATATTGATAACCTGTCACTGTAGCAGCAGTAACCGATCTAACAACTGCGCCAGACTCTTGTTATCGTAGCGATGTAATCTCCCTGTTTACATATATCTGTATTTGAATACGCTTGCTTACACTAGTTTCTCTGAAGCTTCGGAGTGCGTACTTACTAAGTTTACATGTAAACATACTGAAAATAATGGAAAAGTAAACTCGACTATTCATTCGATCCTGAATGATACCAACAACTGCACTTCATTGTCACTGGAACTTCAAATGATCAAGTAATTCATATGACTTTCGTGTTCCTTTCATAGTACTTACATGACGCCGTTAAATGGCCTCGCAAGCCAGAATAACGCTGCATCAACAGAAAGTGGAAAGTTCTGGACAGTTTTCAGCAAATCACTTGCAAAGTGATTGGCGAAACAGTTTCAGGCGTTTCGATTCTAATGGACAGCATGTTGGCAACACTGACGACACTGTATTGTAGTCGACCAGTGTTTTTTTTTTATTTCTTGCAAAATAATTTAAGAAAAATAATTTAATTAATTTATAATTTATATTTATAATTTATAATTTAAAAATAATTTAAGAAAAATATTGTGCAGAATTTTTGTTTGTTATTTATAATTTTAAAATAACTCAAACATTAAATGAAGCTGGTCATGACCTGAAACCTTGGACAAACCAAAGATGACAAAATAAATGCACCCTCGGAGTTACGAATTTGTGAATCTCTGACTGAAGCTGACCTTCCATTCTAAAAGCTACGAAGTATTTGGAGATCGTAACGTATATCATTTCTTTTGTGCCACGAAATTAAACTACGTGATAGTACAGAAAAAGCTTTAAAAATAAAGGCCACACTGAGGGTGAAGTACAAAAAATCGTCTTGCAGGCGACAATGGGACGCGGTGAGCGTCCAGTGGGAACCGCGGAGAGGAACAAACAGCGCCATTGCTGGAAGTTGGTCCATCTCGCGGGCCATCCGCTCGGAAGTAGGGCATTTCTCATCAGCAGCCTCAGGCCCTTGTTTACCCCGCTGCCAGCCATACTGCTACCCCTCCACTCCCCTCCCCTCCTCTTCCCTCTCCCGTCTCCGTCATCGCTGCGCGCGAGGAATGGAAATGGAACCGGCGCAGGGGGGGGGGGGGGGGTGCGCACTCGCTTCTGCCGTTGTCAAACTGAACGTTTCACCGTCTGCGGCTGTGATGCAAATCTGACGTACGCCTAATGCTGGCCACTGACTTCTTCATTGTGTTCCACTTGTCCTATTATACTCTTTCTATGCGGTACTTAAGGTTTCATTTAGGCAAGGCGTCCAGAACACATCTGTCCCTACATTACAAAAAAAAAAAAAAAAATCTTGTTTTGTATCTGTCACACTAATATGGTTTTTCCTTAAAGGTAAGCTATCGTCGACCTGAAGGATGGGCTGTACACTGCAGTGCACAACGATGCATGATGCTGTTGGAGATTCTTGACTCCAAATGATGGTACAGCTTGTCATTTTTCACATTAAGAAGTCATTGCCAGATGTGAGAGAAACGTTACGAACCAGTTGCGTACCAACTAGACCTCTGCATTTCTAATCTACCACTCAATAAGTCACCTTTCTTCGGGCACACAGTTTTAATCTGCCAGGAAGTTTCATATTTTTTTAATTTCAGTCTCGTCTCGTAACGAATAAACCACCTTTCTGAAGTATACTTTTTCATTTTTTGTTCGGTTTTCTAGTCTTCTGGGGTACAAAACTAAACTTGAAAATGACATTCTGTGCCATTAAAAATATATTCAATTCGCCTGTCAACCAAGTTCTTCTAGCCGAGTAAAATATTTTTGAAACCAGAAATGTTCTTGGTAGGTAAAATACTTGTAGAAACTAAAATTCTTCTCGAATCGCAAAATATTCAAACGACGCGAAATTATCCTCTGCAAAACAAATGTTGTAGTACCGGCTGGTCATAATTAAAGAGCAGCTACTCACAGACGTCCATGCGGGCTGTAATTATCGTAGGGCAGCGGAATTTGTTAGATATTCTAATGCGTTAACGCTAAACAGATTTACATGGCAAAAAAAAGTAGTTCCAATTTTGGCCACTAGATGCTAACCTGGCGCTGTGAATGCAAGAAAGACACATACAATTTTTTTCCGACTCATAGAAATGTTTCCATATGTAATGAAATAGGAACCGGACATGGGCAGAAAAGGTCAAACAAGTAACACAGGCATAACGTTGATTTTATTACTAACTGCTGCTTTCACAACTTGTTCAGAATGAATACCTGAGTCGTCGCCGAGATGCACAGCGCCAGATTTGGACTGAGGTAAAATTGCAACTATATTTTCCAGAGTAAATCGTTTCCACAGTAACACATTAGCATTTCTACCAAGTTTCGCTGCCATACGATAACTACAGCCTACACCTCACCTCAGTGAGTAGGTGCACTTTAATTATAACCGCCCAGTATGTAAAATTTTTCTTATGGAATGAAAGTTTTCAGAAGAGAATCTTACTGGTAGATAAATGTTCACAGAAACTAAAATCTTCTTGAGAATCTAAAAATCTGTGTGAGGATAGGACTTTTCTAGAAAACCAAACAACTTCAAAATTTATAATACAGGATCCTCTTCTTCATCCCAGGGTGAGACTTGAAAGGATAATTAAGATAAACATTGGATCAGCGGCGTGAAAGGATATGGTCGCATGGAGCACGTAGCTAACGACGCAGAATGTTTAGTATAACGGCTACTACGCCCACTACACAAACTTAATCTGAAAATTGCGGAACATGTGGTCAAAAATATATGGTGTATGGTGAATCATTTCTTCTACGAAACTTCTCAATCAACTGATTCTTATAAAGACTGTGAAGTACATTACATGCACTGAAATGAAGTGAATGAGTGTATGTAAATGCAACCAGTGAAGATGCAATGACATGAAATTGTGTTAGTGAAATCTGCCCATATATGCGGAACCAGGAATGTACTGAGCCAGGCCTCAACCGACTCTCTTCCCCTGTGACCCTATCCCATACATGCCGTGTGGGAGAAGCTTTTACTACTAGTGTTCGGAAATCATAGGTGGAAACCTGTCAGTGACACTGAAAGACTGAATCAGCTAGTTCAATAGTTTAGGGGACTGCTCGGTTCAAGCAGGAGATTTGGATTCGAGTTTGGGCACAAATTATCAGTCTTCACTCGTAACGGGACATCCTCCCCTAGCATTACTTTTCCTCAACATTAGTTGTTGATACTAGTCTTTTTTTTTCAAAATTTGAACAGGTCAATATTATCTCAGTTGCTTTTCTGAAAACTTTAATATAATATTACACAAAATATATTATATTTCAAGTTAAAGTTTATGAAAAGGAATAACTTTATAAAATATTTTAGTTTCCATGTTATAATCGATAAGTACTAGTTCTGAATGTACACGTGAAATTATTTTTTTAAGAAACATTTGAAATTACGAATTATTGGCACACTTAAAATTTCTATTATTAATTACGAAATTCTGTACTGTTTGATATATTTATTTCTAGATCCATTTATGAAAACACGATCGAAATTAATAATGTAACGAAAAGTAGTAGAAATTCATTTGTTAAGAAAAATTGTAAACCCCTTGGAATATTGTTATTTCCGCAGAGCGTGAGAGCCGCAAGCAGGCCACTGATGTGATCGGACGTATTTTTGTACTTTGTGTGAACAATGTAATTTCGACTTTGTTAATGTGAAAAATCAAAATACTTTATGATATACTAAAATGTGAGACAACAGATTTACGTAAAAAAAATGCTGCAACAACAGTCTTCAGATTTATTTAACTCAAACCAGCAATGAAGACCTGATGAAAATTTTCAGTTACAAGAATCAGATCCCGATAGAAGAAGAACTGGTGGCATCTCGACATTACAAGCTAACTAAAGTACAAAGTTTATTGTAATCTTCGATCCTCTCAAATCTTCATAGAAGACTTTGCTTATTAATTACTTGAACTGGATATTGTTTAATATGGGCAATAGATGGAATAAGGAAGGAGGGGTGAGACTACACACTACAGGCTCATTACATTGAAGACTGCACTGAAAGTAACTGATATGTGAACTGTGAGAGGGAACATTAGCATTTTAATTTAAATTAGCACTGAGCAATGTAGAAGGGATCGATTTTGGGTTTGTGAGACGAGAATAATGCGACAAGGCGCAAGCGAGGTACTAGAGGCCAGAGAGTTTTGAGTCTCAGAGTACTCATTGTGATGTATCTGCACGGCTTGAGAAAAATGCCACGTTGATGGGATGGATACTGTCTGGCGCAAGCTACCCCTTCCCAGTGCTGCCTGAGACAACGGAGTTAGCTTGCTAACAGAATCTGGAGGCTCAATGCATAGCGAGCAGCCGGCCGCTGTGGCCGAGCGGTTCTAGGCGCTTCAGTCTGGAACCGCGCGACCGTTACGGTCGCATGTTCGAATCCTGCCTCATGCATGGACGTGTGTGATGTCCTTAGGTTAGTTAGGTTTAAGTAGTTCTACGTTCTAGGGGACTGATGACCTCAGATGTTAAGTCCCATAGTGCTCAGGGCCATTTGAACCATTGTGAGCATAATAAGACTCACCCCTGCTGAGAGCTCGAACATTATGCACGTGCCAATTTGCGTATGAATGAAAATGCACCATTCACGAATTCTAAACAACTTCCATAAACCTAAGCTGGCGACTGGCCGGAATCTTTCATTTGGTACTACAGTGAAGTGAGTGTAGAGACAGTGAAATACTCGATCATTTCGTGATCTATTGGGCTGGGAGGTGGACGTGCTCTGACAGTACGAGCTGGTAATCTATGTGGTTGGTGTGAGGTGGATCGAAGTTGGATTAGCAGTTAATACCTGCAGTTACCGCAGAAACTATTCTTTCCTTTAGAACTGTAACTATGTTATCAGTTACTTTATTGGAACATGATTACTTACATGAATGCGTGGTATCTGTTCTTTCCTACATGTACACCGTGCATTCACATAATTGAAACATGTAGCTGAACAATGGATCCACCTTCTCGAGTGCGGATACACAAATACGTCCGATCTCCTGTGGGAATCTCTGAGTAGAGAATATAGTATTGATGGAAAAAGACGGCGGATATGTGGCGCTCAGTGGAAATGTGGAATGTCGATTAGGCGTGCTGAGATAGTCCGCGCAGTTGCGATAATTCCTGCCTAGTAAGCTTCCGATTAGAGATCTGGCTGGCCCAAAAAAAAAAAAAAAAAAAAGTATCAACAAAGAACTTCAACTAAAGTCATCTGGCGTCCGCTACGACGCTACAGTCAAATACAACGAACAATTACGGAAAAAAAGCAGGAGATCCCAGGTTCGATCCCAGTCCGGTACACATTTTCGCTCGTCACCGCCTATTCCGCGTAATGTCCCGCAGCATCTGACAGCAGTGATCCCCTTCAATTTACACATTATTACTTGTCTTAAAACTGATACCAGCCGACACATGTGTTGAAGAAAGAAACCACTGAATAAGGATAGGCATTTCTTTTATAATAGTAGTATCCCACCTACACATATGAGTATTATTGATGAGAATACAGACGAACTGCGGTGGCGATCCAGTAGTATTGCCGTGTACGGACGAGTTTACCTTGCAGATTTTCCCAGTACGAATCGTTATGCACAGCAGCGACCGAAAATAAAAGACGCAGGCAGTCTTAGTGGTAGTGAGTCAGTTGGCATACCTGGAGTTGCAATTATTTCTCTGAAAAGCAGCAGGCATATTGCACGCCATTTTCATTTAGCATAAGATTAAAACAATAATTAGAGAATAATGACAGAGCGGAATAAGACAATAATGTTTTATAAAAGTATATTACATTACAGTGGCTGTATATACTGACTTCTAACTAACTTTATATCAAATACATTTAACACGGTGCAGATCTTTGTTTTTCTCTACGGTTTCTGTGGTTGCGAGGGAACGGGACAGGCAAGGCAGTGACCGATGTAACGAAAAATGTGGTCCTTCGGCGTTGGCGCAAGTGGGAAGCCTCTGATGGTGTCTCCACGAAAGTCGCCACGCCAGGCCAGTCACAGGGGTGTCAACTATTGTGTATTTACCACTTAGCCCTACCTTGCAGTCGAAGTGAGGCCAGGGAAGGGCCTCTTTTCAGTGTGAGGCTGACGATTTCTCGTACTCTGAAGAGTGCCTTAAAGAGAAAACAGTCTCATACTCTCATACTTTCCTAAAGAAACACGGCATGAAAAAAAAGAAGAAAAAAAAGACCGTAGCTGCTGGTACGTTTTTTACTGTCAGAAGACCTCTGATTCGAGGGTATCTGCTGGGTGCGAAAACATGTGATTGTTAAAAAATATTTGTAATGTCATGGAAACGGAGCAGGATCGATAGCTTTTTGGAAGAAGAAGGGCGAGTCGAAAAGTCAATGGCGTTTTGTTGTAGTGCGTCTTTATTGGAAGGAATTTTGTGCACGAAGGAATCTCGCAATTGACCAGCTGCGTGTTCGTATTCTGTGATTGGTGGGAAGGAATAGCACATCGTATGGTTCAGCATAACATCCTAGTGACCGCTTGGAGTTGGGGAGGTGTACGCATTTCGTGCACAGCGGAAGGGTTGGTCCAAAGCCAGGGAGGGGTGCACATCTTGTGCATAGAAGTAACCTTCGTGCAGAGATGGAGAGCTGTGTGCATTTCCACATTTCCCCGCGCCTTAGCAGATGAGATGGCTCCATAGTTCATGACGACGGAGGCTCGATCCTCGTCCTGTACAGAGAGCTACACGCACGATAGTGGCGATCTGCACGTCCCATACTAATTAATTATGGTGAGCATAATTAGTAACATTATTGATGTCGTAGTACAACACGTGGTCCACATTTTCTGAAATCATTGTTGTGAGCTGTCTCAAGTCCAGCATTGCTTTAGTAGATGCATGATTTTCTCAATACTACTATCAAGACAACATCCGATTTACACTGAAGAGCCAAAGAAACTGGTACACCTGCCTAATATCGTGTAGCCTGCGATATAGAGGACAGCATGGTTTTAAAAACAAAACATTCAGTGAAAATACTACATGTTTCATAATACACTGTCAGTACAAGAGAAAAAGGGAGGAAAAAAAGAACATTGTTTCTACTTTTCGGCTATGAGGCATTAGCCTGCTACGTGTTTTAACGAAGATTTACATCTAACAGAATATGCATGACATCAATTCATGTTTAAACAAGGAACAGCATGAGTATCAAAGGGCACCGGAATTTCCCTAAAAAAAAATGGTGGTTGACGAATGGCTATGATTGTAGATAACCATTGAACATTATATACAATTTATCCCTACATGAAAAAGATATAAAATGTCCAAGCACTGCAGCAAAATTGCTGATGTGTTTTATAGTCAGTTTTAATTAGCTTCTCCCCCATTGTCCGGCTTTTACCAAAGCGAAGCAAGAGAGACGCAAGAGCAAAATATCAGTGGTCATGAAAAAAAAAAAATGTAATGTGGCAGTATGACGCAAAAATGTTGCGCATTAACAAAAAACAACATCAAAAAACGAAAATGTGACACAGCGGAAGAGGGAAAGGAGGTGCCAACCATTATTCCAACCAAAATGACGAAATATCCTCTTTACGCTCGTGGTACGAACGTTGTTGTGTAGTCTGATCCGACGAACGTCCTCTCCCTCTACACATAAATTCCGAAGTATTTACAGCGAAAAAACACGGCGCACGATAAATCAACATCGATCAGGCGCGTTAATAAAAATGGAGCCGAGATACTCGGTAACTGCGCGCGGCTGATCCTACTTTATACGAACAGAATTAATAGGCAGCCGTTATTTATCCGCCGGCGTGTCGGACAAAACGTTTTCATTGTTCCGTAGACGGGCTGTCAGCGTTTATCGTGGAAGGACTGCTTGCCAGTCGGTGCGGCACACGACGCCATCTGGACGCTTCGCGATTACCTGACTCACCTACCTTGCGCCATTTCCGTCGAGCGGTTTGATGGACATTTAACGTCCATCTCTTACGCGAGTGAAGTGACTTCAAAAATATAAATTACACACTCGGTTACGGAGTAAACCTGCTCACAGTGGAAGCCTGCACTCATCACAGTGCCGCCAGAATGAATTTATGGATGTGGGTAACAACATGACCAAGATTGTACGTGTGCATCAACTTCACGATGTACACTCCTGGAAATTGAAATAAGAACACCGTGAATTCATTGTCCCAGGAAGGGGAAACTTTATTGACATGTTCCTGGGGTCAGATACATCACATGATCACACTGACAGAACCACAGGCACATAGACACAGGCAACAGAGCATGCACAATGTCGCCACTAGTACAGTGTATATCCACCTTTCGCAGCAATGCAGGCTGCTATTCTCCCATGGAGACGATCGTAGAGATGCTGGATGTAGTCCTGTGGAACGGCTTGCCATGCCATTTCCACCTGGCGCCTCAGTTGGACCAGCGTTCGTGCTGGACGTGCAGACCGCGTCAGACGACGCTTCACCCAGTCCCAAACATGCTCAATGGGGGACACATCCGGAGACCTTGCTGGCCAGGGTAGTTGACTTACACCTTCTAGAGCACGTTGGGTGGCACGGAATACATGCGGACGTGCATTGTCCTGTTGGAACAGCAAGTTCCCTTGCCGTTCTAGGAATGGTAGAACGATGGGTTCGATGACGGTTTGGATGTACCGTGTACTATTCAGTGTCCCCTCGACGATCACCAGAGGTGTACGGCCAGTGTAGGAGATCGCTCTCCACACCATGATGCCGGGTGTTGGCCCTGTGTGCCTCGGTCGTATGCAGTCCTGATTGTGGCGCTCACCTGCACGGCGCCAAACACGCATACGACCATCATTGGCACCAAGGCAGAAGCGACTCTCATCGCTGAAGACGACACGTCTCCATTCGTCCCTCCATTCACGCCTGTCGCGACACCACTGGAGGCGGGCTGCACGATGTTGGGGCGTGAGCAGAAGACGGCCTAACGGTGTGCGGGACCGTAGCCCAGCTTCATGGAGACGGTTGCGAATGATCCTAGCCGATACCCCAGGAGCAACAGTGTCCCTAATTTGCTGGGAAGTGGCGGTGCGGTCCCCTACGGCACTGCGTAGGATCCTACGGTCTTGGCGTGCATCCGTGCGTCGCTGCGGTCCGGTCCCAGGTCGACGGGCACGTGCACCTTCCGCCGACCACTGGCGACAACATCGATGTACTGTGGAGACCTCACGCCCCACGTGTTGAGCAATTCGGCGGTACGTCCACCCGGCCTCCCGCATGCCCACTATACGCCCTCGCTCAAAGTCCGTCAACTGCACATACGGTTCATGTCCACGGATTCGTGGCATGCTACCAGTGTTAAAGACTGCGATGGAGCTCCGTATGCCACGGCAAACTGGCTGACACTGACGGCGGCGGAGCACAAATGCTGCGCAGCTAGCGCCATTCGACGGCCAACACCGCGGTTCCTGGTGTGTCCGCTGTGCCGTGCGTGTGATCATTGCTTGTACAGCCCTCTCGCAGTGTCCGGAGCAAGTATGGTGGGTCTGACACACCGGTGTCAATGTGTTCTTTTTTCCATTTCCAGGAGTGTATTTGTTACACGACCGCATGTCGTGGTCGTGCGGTAGCGTTCTCGCTTCCCACGCCCGGGTTCCCGGGTTCGATTCCCGGCGGGGTCATAGATTTTCTCTGCCTCGTGACGGCTGAATGTTGTGTGATGTTCTTAGGTTAGTTAGGTTTAAATAGTTCTAGGGGACTGATGACCATAGATGTTAAGTCCCATAGTGCTCAGAGGCATGTATTTGTTACAGGTAAATCTGTAATTTAATGGTGCGACTGACACGGGGCCATTTCGTGTCCGGCATGATGGCAATGTGGTGATAGAAGTGGAGACGGCGTCACAGAGAATGGAAGTTTTCACTTTATGTTCTAATGCTGCTGATACTCCAGATCTCGTGCACTGAACGCTGGTGAAAGTTCCATTTGGTTTCAAACAGGACTGACGGGATCTGTGACAGATAAATCATCCTACTGGCGTAGGTCGGACAGTATCCGGCTGGAATTTGTTATTTTGTTGTAGGAGAGTAAGAATGTACAAATGGTTCAAATGGCTCTGAGCACTATGGGACTTAATATCTGGGGTCATCAGTCCCCTAGAACTACTTACACCTAACTAACCTAAGGACATCACACACAACCATGCCCGAGGCAGGATTCGAAACTGCGATCGTAGTGGTCGCGCGGTTCCAGACTGAAGCGCTTAGAACCGCTCCGCCGCAACGGCCAGCTAAGAATGTGCAACTGGAAAAGTCATTGACTATCTTTGCATAATTACTTCGGACTCGAAATATTACAGTCACTGAGACCACAACCCACGTCAATATGAAGCCTCATACGACCGTCGCAAAGTAAGAATTTAGAAAGATATTTCCATCTAAAGTAAAAAAAAAGAAGTGTTAGTACTGACGTACAGCGTAGAACCAAATATGACGACCAGCGTCGACCGTGACAATGAATGCCTCCTGGCGGCGTTGAGGGCAGGTGGTAGGGTAAAGAAAATGAACAAGCAGAGCAGGACGAATGAGGAATCGTTATAGTGACAAATCGGATCGCAATGAAAAAATCCGCTGACAAAAGCGACTTTGACAAAGGACAGATTATTATGGACGCCACCTAGGATCCCGCATCTAGGGGAATGGCGAAACTGGTCGGCTCTTCGCTTGGTAATGTCGGAGCATATGTGGAAACAGGTTGAAGGACTGTGGAACCACGAGTAGGCGACGAGGTGTAGGAAGTCCATTCCTCATCTCATGGATGTCTGAGACTTGCACGGCCTGTATAGCAGGACAGGTGACTATCTGTGGCAGATCTGACGACGGTCTACAATCTGGTGCAAACACAATGTACTGCAACACACCGCTCAGCGCACAGTGTTGAGTATGGGGCTCTGTAGGAGACAACCCTACGTTTTCCCATGTGACGTAAAGACATCATCACTTTCGACTGCAGTGGACACTGAATCACCGAGGCTGAACTGTGCTTCGGCGGAAACGTGTCATATCGTTCCATGAATCACGTTTCTTACTAACCAGGTAGATGGTAACTTCCGTATACGCCAGCAGCCAGGCGAGCAGTTGCTCGAAACATGTACCACACAACGGGAGCTGAACAATGAGCGGCATTATGCTATGGGGAACACTAGCCTTAGCTCCAATGACATCTGTCGTCATAATTAAAGGCACAATCACAGCTGTCGGTTACATGAAAATAATTACCGATCATGTGCACCATTTCATGCTTGATGATTTCCTCAATAGCGTTGGCATCTTTCAGCAGGACAATAGTCTGGCCGGTCGGAGTGACCGAGGGGTTCTAGGCGCTTCAGTCTGGAACTGCACAACCGCTACTGTCGCAGGTTCGAATCCTGCCTCGGGCATGGATGTGTGTGATGTCCTTAGTTTGGTTATGTTTAAGTAGTTCTAAGTTCTAGGGGACTGATGACCTCATATGTCAAGTCCCACAGTGCACAAAGCCATTTGAAAATAGTCCGTGTCACAACGCCAGAAACCTGGTACAGTGGTTTGAAGAGCATGATAGTAGCGAAGCCACGTTGAATTTTTCGCTATCGAATTTCCCTGGTCCGAAACCAATGTAACACGTCTGGGACGATATTGAGTGGCAGCTCCGAGCTCACAAGCCGTGGAAATTGCGAGACCTGGGAGTAGTCATTTATCGTAGATACCTCCAGAAACCTACCAATGACTTGGTGATTCGACGACATGCCGATTCGCTGCTATACTGCATTACAAAGGTACACCAACACGCTGTTAAGAATGTGGTCGTTACGTTTCGGCTCATCTCTGAGCTCTTCATTGTGAAGGATATTTCGCTCAATATGGATCTCAGTTGCTAACGCTGAAACTCCCTTGCGTCTAAGTTGTAAGCAGAGCCTAAGGCGCTGCAGTCATGGACTGTAGGGCTGGTTCCGGCGGAGGTTCGAGTCCTCCCTCGGGCATGTGGGTGTGTGTGTTTGTCCTTAGGATAATTTAGGTTAAGTTGTATATAAGCTTAGGGACTGATGCCCTTAGCAGTTAAGTCCCATAAGATTTCACACACATTTGAACTTTTTTTTATAAGCTGAGCAAAGTAGTAGTTTATCAATTGCATACCGCAATTTTAGCTGAGGTTGTACATATGCGTCACTGTAAATAAAGTTATTACAATAACAGTTACTGCATAGAAAGCTTTTCTAAATATTTGCACTGAAGAAGTGTGTTCTGTATGTTACACAAAATTTATTCTCTTATGACTGATATACAGAAATGGGATATCCCTTCGTGTGAATGTAGCTGTCGTATATTGCAAATTTTATTTGCAAATATTGCGGAACGTTTTATAGCGTCATACGTGCGAGTTTTGATACAGCGACCATCACTAGAAGTGAAAGTTTCATATAAACTGATCATAAAGCTATTGTGAACATCAGAAAAGTTTCAATGGTTTTGTTCATTCTTGGTGACACTTATAGTCGCTGTTGGATGCTTATACCAGTACAGCCATTCCCACTAGGTATTCCACGACAAGTGCTCTTAATGGGTTTCCCGAGTCTTTAAAACGGAAGTTGCGATTTATACTGAGTGAGAAAGTCGCCAGGACAGGCCTTCACCCAGACATAATCCGACAACAATAGCGGATTAAGCGATTCAAGAGAAATTTTGCTGCAGAGGCAGAGAGAAGTGACAGCGATATAATGCCTCGGCCGTATTCTCCTGCGTGGAGTTACGGTTTTCGCATTTTAAATGCTTCCATTGTTTACAAAGTCGCAAAGAATTAACGCAGTGTATTTACCACGCTTTTCTGGACGCATTCGGGCACCTGCATGTATAATGAAGCGACTTTTGTACTGCTAGTAATTTGAAACGTGAGCCACATGTAGTTCATACCTCACAGAAGGAAAGGAAAATAAGAAATTTAATTACTTTAACTTCTTCTCCTTCGTTTGTAGTTTATAGTCAACACGTAAACAGGCATGCTTCTATAGGTATCTACAGAAAATTTCTACCGCCCTACAAAGACGAGTACTACTCAAAATCTACACTTAGGTCCTTAGTGTGAGTCAAGAAACAGATGAAGAGAAATAATTATTTAAATAAAAAGGAATTTATAAAATATTGCGTTTTTAAATCGGACTCAAATGTATAAAACATTGCCATCTAGCCCAATACACTTTTCTAACCCCATGTAAATAGTCCTGAAAATTTGTCACTGAATGTATAACAGCTATAAAACACAATCCCGATCACTCCCAATGTGATATACTTATTTTTGGAGCCCTGAAGAAAGAAATTATGGGCCTTCGGTTTGCTTTGGACGAAGAGATGCATGCCTGGATACAATCATGGATCTATAGACAAACGCAAACACTTTTCCACAGTGCGCTGAATGTGTTAACACTTACGGCGATTACTTTTGAAACAATAAAAAGTTTCGTTACTTTTTTCCCCTGTCTTGCTTCCATTTGACTGCCCCTTATATAACTCTAATGTGGTATACCTTTTTTGTAACAATGTCGTCGCTAAAAGACGTCAATGAGTCCACTTCTCATTGAACTTTGTGTTTTCGCTTCTTTTAAGTTCGGCAGGGTATCGCCTCTCCGCCTGTATTTTCTCATATTTCCCATGCCAGGGAGGAAGATCACGCTGGGAATCTAAACTGTGTTTTTTCATTCTTATCTTAGTTACAGTTGATAGTCAGAAGGACATATACCTACAACAACCTGACCCAGACATGAATGATAGCTCAGTCTGTATGCATGTGGGATATACACTCCTGGAAATTGAAATAAGAACACCGTGAATTCTTTGTCCCAGGATGGGGAATCTTTATTGACACATTCCTGGGGTCAGATACATCACATGATCACACTGACAGAACCACAGGCACATAGACACAGGCAACAGAGCATGCACAATGTCGCCACTAGTACAGTGTATATCCACCTTTCGCAGCAATGCAGGCTGTTATTCTCCCATGGAGACGATCGTAGAGATGCTGGATGTAGTCCTGTGGAACAGCTTGCCCTGCCATTTCCACCTGGCGCCTCAGTTGGACCAGCGTTCGTGCTGGACGTGCAGACCGCGTGAGACGACGCTTCATCCAATCCCAAACATGTTCAATGGGGGACAGATCCGGAGATCTTGCTGGCCAGGGTAGTTGACTTACACCTTCTAGAGCACGTTGGGTGGCTCGTGATACATGAGGACGTGCATTGTCCTGTTGGAACAGCAAGTTCCCTTGCCGGTCTAGGAATGGTAGAACGTTGGGTTCGATGAAGGTATGGATGTACCGTGCACTATTCAGTGTCCCCTCGACGATCACCAGAGGTGTACGGCCAGTGTAGGAGATCGCTCCCCACACCATGATGCCGGGTGTTGGCCCTGTGTGCCTCGGTCGTATGCAGTCCTGTTTGTGGCGCTCACCTGCACGGCGCCAAACACGCATACGACCATCATTGGCACCAAGGCAGAAGCGGCTCTCATCGCTGAAGACGACACGTCTCCATTCGTCCCTCCATTCACGCCTGTCGCGACACCACTGGAGGCGGGCTGCACGATGTTGGGGCGTGAGCGGAAGACGGCCTAACGGTGTGCGGGACCGTAGCCCAGCTTCATGGAGACGGTTGCGAATGGTCCTCACCGATACCCCAGGAGCAACAGTGTCCCTAATTTGCTGGGAAGTGGCGGTGCGGTCCCCTACGGCACTGCGTAGGATCCTACGGTCTTGGCGTGCATCCGTGCGTCGCTGCGGTCCGGTCCCAGGTCGACGGGCACGTGCACCTTCCGCCGACCACTGGCGACAACATCGATGTACTGTGGAGACCTCACGCCCCACGTGTTGAGCAAGTATTTTCTGAAAGTATTTGTATGGAGTGTAGCCATGTATGGAAGTGAAACATGGACGATAACTAGTTTGGACAGGAAGAGATAGAAGCTTTCGAAATGTGGTGCTACAGAAGAATGCTGAAGATAAGGTGGATAGATCACGTAACTAATGAGGAGGTATTGAATAGGATTGGGGAGAAGAGAAGTTTGTGGCACAACTTAACTAGAAGAAGGGATCGGTTGGTAGGACATGTTCTGAGGCATCAAGGGATCACAAATTTAGCATTGGAGGGCAGTGTGGAGGGTAAAAATCGTAGAGGGAGACCAAGAGATGAATACACTAAGCAGATTCAGAAGGATGTAGGTTGCAGTAGGTACTGGGAGATGAAGGAGCTTGCACAGGATAGATTAGCATGGTGAGTTGCATCAAACCAGCCTCAGGACTGAAGACCACAACAACAACAACAATCAGTCACAATTCACTTCATGATTCTTTTCGCTTTAAGTTACTAGCTGGCTTTGATGACTTATTTACTAATGGAAAGTGGAGTACTTTGCTTTCGCTTACTCGGTGAGTTTCAATCATTTTGTATGAGTAACTGACCGTCCATGTTGCGTTTCCTCAGTCCAGCCAATGTTGCTGACAAGTGATAATTAATACGTTATTATCGTTTGATCACATGCAACCATGCAATTAGTATTTTAGTCTATACTCCATGTGAATTCAAATCCAGGAGTCAGCTCGATCTGTTAAATAAATACTCTTCCTGTAGCTACTTAGTTGGATAAATTTTGTTACAATGTGCATAACAGCATGTTACCATTCTTCCTGCAATCACTAACTTCGTCTACCCTGTGTGAGAAAATTACTCCTGATCTGTCGTTCTGGAGTTCACTTATTATATTTCCATTGCACAGTTTCCTCCTTAGAATAGAAACTAGAGCTAATAATCAATATTCAAGGAATTTCAGCCAATGTGGCACTCAGGGACAGGTAGCGATTGTCAAGTACAGTATTTGTGCAACAGATAGCTCTCAGCTACAAAAAAATCCTCGGTATAATCTGAAACTCAGTCCCATCACGACAACAGGAAACAGAGCGGACTAGTTTTAGCACATGACGACAAGTTTATTCTGGAAACTTGTACAAAACAAGTGTCACATATAAAACAGTTTTCTCTGCCTCGTGATGACTGGGTGTTGTGTGATGTCCTTAGGTTAGTTAGGTTTAAGTAGTTCTAAGTTCTATGGGACTGATGACCATAGATGTTAAGTCCCATAGTGCTCAGAGCCATCAATAAAACAGTTATTCTCAGAACAGTCTGTTAGCTGCGAAGTTGCCGCAAGGTTTACGTTCCTTTATTTTATCCGAAATAACGCAGAAATTACGGTCTAATAGCACATTATTCCATCTTCTCAGTGGGATATTTATTGTGTACACTTTGCCTGTTCTCCTTTGGGTAACACACTAACGCTTAACATCATGTCCAGCCTTCCGTAATCTGCACGCCATCGACTTGCTTTACTTTTAACATTTTTCTTGCAGGTTCCGTCACTATCTTCCTCTGCCCATCCAAGACGCTAGAAGCGTCAGATCTCGCACTGCACTTACATGGTAAAGACGGATATTTGATTTTCGAGGGGAGATTCCGGTATATAAGAAACCGATGAAAACTCACATCGCGTGGAAACTCAACTCTCCTCGCCGGAGATAAGAAGACACTGAACGTTAATTGTGTCTTTCGCAAGGATTCTTGATTATCTTTAGAGCCTCAGACATTGCCGCGACATGTACTGTATATACAGTATCTGGCCGCGGATACGACTTAGTCGCCTCCACCAGTGGAGGATGAATCTTTGGCAATTTCAAGCCACTCGTGGCAGCGACACGTCGAAAAAATCATTAAGCAAATATCAGCTGAAGATCCCGAGATGACAGCGTACAGGCAGTATTTCAACAAGAGGCTACGATAGCCTCAACAAATAAGAACAACATTTTACAAGACAATCTAACAGATGACGTAGGGAAAGACTTAAACTCTTCGTGTCACATTATCTGTAGTTGCAGATGTGTTGGTATCAAGAAACGTAAAAACAGATAAAGAGGATATCTGCCGGCCGCGGTGGTCTAGAGGTTCTAGGCGCTCAGTCAGGAACCGCGCGACTGCTGCGGTCGCAGGTTCGAATCCTGCCTAGGGCATGGATGTATGTGACGTCCTTAGGTTAGTTAGGTTTAAGTAGTTCTAAGTTCTAGGTGACTTATGACCACAGATGTTGAGTCCCATAGTGCTCAGAGCCATTTGAACCATTTTTTTGAGGATATCTGTCTCCAGCTAGCTTTTCCCCTTTCGAAATTTTTCATCCCTGCACTGTACAGTCCATTGGCTTCGTTCGGGGCAACACTTTCCTTCACATTAAATAACTCAACAGCCAGCAGACACAATGGACACATCTCATAAATTACGGAGGACGGAGTGTGGTGAATAGCTACAATACTGCACATATAGTTATCTCATTAAATCCGTGTAGGTTAGGGGTAATACACAAACTATTATTAATATTGCTGTTGTTAGACGTAGCCCGTAAGTAATTAGTGTCCAGGTGCCAACATTTAAAGCCCTAGACCAAACATGTTTAATAAAAATAAACAAAAATTGAAGTAAAAATAAAGAAGCACATTAATTAAACACGGTAAGTGCACAGAATGGTGTTCGACAGTATATACTAAGGTACAGCTCGCCAGGTTTTCAAGAACACATTTGTCAAAAACAGTAAATTTTAATAACCGTTCGGCATTCTGAGTGTAGTCTCCGAAGACAGAGAGCAAGTCCCTAGTCAAACCTCAGCTATCGTATGTGCAAAGATGAGCACACTTCCGAAATAACAAAGTAAACAAAAGGAAAAATAATCTTTGTGATTGAAACTGTATAGTTTGATTCCTGTATCGCATCTTACTTTCAAATAAAAAATATATATTTAAGTTCAATTACGTTAATTCGATTCTATGGATGGGCAGCTACCAACTGTTTCTGGAAGGTGTAAAGAGGAATTTGCGATAGTAACAGTAGGCTTTGAGCACCAACGTAGAGAACTTGGGACAAACGACGTAAACAACATGATGAATACAGCGTCGTCCTTGTCGATATTTTGAAACATGAACAATACAGTTTTCTTTACGACAATTTACTACATAGGGGAAAAGAGTTCGCATTACAAATATTATGACTAATCTTAGACAAATGAGACAAACATTTCTTTGGAAAAAAAACCAGACTATCATAAAAAAACTGATCGACACCTGTAATGAAAACCACGATACACGGCACGAACAAAACAGTATTTATAGTAAATAAATCTTGGCTAGAACCGGGAAATACACTTTTGCTTTTATAGCTCAAGTGGAGACTGCAATATGAAGTAATTGCGAATATATGTAGTTACCAAACGGAAATCGTAAAAGGGTTTGTCAAGAAAAATTTCAACTATTTATCGGGAAGAAAAGAAATAGAATATCGTAAAAAGTAGCTCTACAGCTGTAATGGGGACCACTCCCGATAGACACTACCAGTTTGCTATATACCGTACAGAAAAATACTGGTAAATTGTCTAAATACCATAATTCCCTCTGAAGCACAAGAGAGAGCATTCTGGTCCTCATACACAGCAGAGATTAAGAAATAATTTCTTTCGAAAGGAACTAAAATATGACGACAAATAGCGCTGTGAGGAAATCTAGATCAAAGCGCGGACAAGCAAGTGAAGTCACAGCAGCCATTACATTACTTCACTGGTCAAAACCGAAAGTTAGTATTATGTATTTCTCTTGAGCCCTGATTGTACTTCAGTGCGACGTATGACACGTTTCTACAGAAGTAATCCTTGTCTCTCTTCTCAATTTCGAAACAAGGTGCCTACGGAATGGAAACCAGGACGAGATGTGACGGTTAAATTAAATAAATTTCTGTTGTGGCGCATTTGCACTTCAGCCATGAAGCCACTATTCAGTATTAGGCTACAGTATAGTTAATTTTAGCGCTATTTTTAACGTTTACATTTCAAATACAATTTACGACGTTTGACTCACGGTTATGCTTTGCTGAAGTTCGCGAAACTCCTTCCACACTGCTAATGAGTTTCCAAGCCACAGATTTCATGTCTTGACGCGCGCTTTGGATAACTGGACTGCTTCATTTCCAGGACTGCGCAAAGAGCTGCAGTTTCAGGGCAGCTAAATGAAAATTCCGAGAAAAGCTGACCGCGAGCCGCACACACTGCGTGGTTATTCCAGAGTGAACGTTGCCTCGTAACGACACATGAAGTGCTTCGCATTGTTGTCAGACTCTACGCTTTTTGTCAGTTCTGTGTCCAGTAGCAAGCATCTCGCACTGATTTTACTGAATCAATATAGGCCTGTTTTTTCATTCAGTATATCGGAGGACAAGAATTTCCTCTGCAAGTGCTTTACAGTGGCGTCAGGAAACTTCGTTATCCAGTTTGCAGTTCAGATTCATAGCGACTCGGCAGTAATTCACAGTCTTGAAATACTCCACTGCTTTCGTGCTTGCCGTGTTTATTTGCTTAGATCTGAAGGAGGCAATTACATAAATTTGTGTTCACGTAACAAATAACTCTTTACGTAACAAATAGCACAGAGATGAGTAGTTTAGCCGCGAGAGGGCGTCGCTTCTTTTAACTTCAGTATTGTTGCCCTTTGCCTGTGGTGAAGTCTCAGTTTCAGAAATAGTAATTAATTACAGTTAAAAATCGCTTCATAAAAACTTCAGGAAAACATAATTTACTTCTTATTTATATTCTTCATCCAAACATGTTTCGACACCTATGTGTTTTCTGCGCTGTTTTTATTTCTACAAAATATTATACAAAATTTTTAGTCGGTTTCCTATTTTAGGCTGTAAAATTACAACATGTGTATTTTGATTGTAAAGATGGAACTGTTCAAATTAGTTTCCTCCCTTTTGAGTTTTATGACATGAAAACACGTCTGAAAAGTAGTCGGAAGAATATGTTTTTTGTGCAAAGCGTAATTACTTTAAAATAATTTTACAGATAGTAAAATTGATGAATGTTCTCTACTTAAATTTTCCCTCGTACTGTAAGTTCTTGATATGTCGTTTGTGGGTTGTAACGTTCTAAATTGTGTTTCACACTTCACAAACTTCGGCGGGAATTTAAATATTCCTAATATCTAGTACGCGGTTCCGGACATGGGAAATAGTTTTCCGACTGGGTATCGTGCATCTACAGACATTAGTAAATTAAAACTACCATTATATCTTCTGTCTGCATCTGAAGCATATTCCCAAGAACTGCTTTAGGCATTTTGATACATAATACATAGTTCTAAAGGATAAAGTGCACTGTTGAAGGTTATCTCCCTCAACTTTTGTGTGTACCCAGATGTCTGCCGGCCGGTGTGGCCGCGTGGTTCTAGTCGCTTCAGTCAGGAACCGCGCGACCGCTACGGTCGCAGGTTCGAACCCTGCCTCGGGCATGCATGTGTGTGGTGTCCTTAGGTTAGTTAGGATTAAGTAGTCCGAGTTCTAGGGGACTGATGACCTTAGATGTTAAGTTCCATAGTGCTCAGAGCCATTTTAACCCATTGAACCTAGATGTCCACCTAGATGTCGAAGACGTGGGAACAAAGTATAAGGCGTCTAAAGTACAAAGTAAATGGGAGTGTCCCAGTAAGCAGTATGAAATTTCCGTATAGACTCTGGCCCGTCCGTCAGACTGTGTGACCGGCTGCCGAGAACAATGTAGATGATTTGGGAGAGGCCAAGAATAGAATTTTGAGGAATCGTTGTGTCGTATAGCTCTTCAGATCGAAGTGTTTGTAATATTAGTTTACAGATGGAAAATTATCTGCGACTCTTCAAACTTTCCCGGCGGATGTGTTGCCCCCAGATCACGTTGTGCAAATTCCTTAATATTTCCTCGGAGCCACTGTCCGACATCTTCAGGTGGTTCAACCTTGCTAGTGGCTAGGTACGACTGACGGCATCCGCACGTCAACGCCCCCTTTCTAGAAAGTAGAATGCGTAGGCCATGAAATCGCGCATGCGCGATGATTTGCAGAAAGATGGTGTCACATTCAAACTCCCTCTGCCGAAAATCGCAGAGCGGCTCTCCTGCGCGTGCACTGTACTCTGAGTTTCCCAACAGTGCGGCCAGACATTACTCACCAACGGCCATACTATGCCAATGTTATGACGGGTCTGTTATCGAAGGACCTGGATTTTCGCGTCGTAATTTAAAAGCACCCAATGCCAGGAAACAATTTGATCATGAAAAGCACGTTGTATTACTGCCATACCTGCGTGACGTAGCCGTATTACTTTTCTTGAGTCGTTGGTTATTTGAAAGAAGAGTGCAGTAAATTTTTCACGTACACTATGTGATTAAAAGTATCCCAAGAATCATATGAAATACAGAACTGGCCACTAGATGTCAGGAGAGGCGGACCCGCCATTGTAAAAGGACGCGGGGATATTGTGCTATCAGTGGAGAAGCAATAATAGCAGAATGGGCGGAACACAGTTACTTCAAAAGTCATTGGATGTCACCTGAGTAACATAACCGTCAGGTATGTTTTAATCCTCCTAAAGTTGTCAAATTCGCCTGTTGGCGACGCTACTGCGAACGGGAAAGACAAGTTACTAACTGCCGCTAAATCAAGACCAGGCAGAACTCATGTATGGACGGACGAGCATTACGGAGCATGGATGTAAAAAGTTCCATAAAAACTGAGGAATGAATCTCTCCAGAGTAGCAAAGTGCTATCAGCAGTCCATTAGCACAATGGCTATGCGTAATGTGCTGACAAGAACTGTGCGCAGAGGTCTAGCAGCCCTCACTAGCGGCGTTCCCCAAGGGTCAGTGCTGGGGCCACCGCTGTTTCTTATTTATATAAATGATATGCCTACTAGTATTACAGGTGATTCAATAATATATCTGTCTGCTGACGACACCAGTTTGGTAGTGAAGGATCTCGTGTGTAATATTGAAACAGTCTCAAATATTGTAGTTCATGAAATAAGTTCGTGGCTTGTGGAAAATAATTTGATGCTAAATCACGGTAAGACTCAGTTTTTACAGTTTCTAACTCACAATTCAACAAGAACCGATATCTTGATCAGACAGAATGGGCATATTATAAGCGAGACGGAACAGTTCAAGTTCCTAGGCGTTCAGACAGATAGTAAGCTGTTGTGGAAAGCCCATGTTCAGGATCTTGTTCAGAAACTAAATGCTGCTTTATTCACCATTAGAACAGTATCTGAAATAATTGACAGTTCAACACGAAAAGTAGTCTACTTTGCGTATTTTCATACGCTTATGTCGTATGGTATTAGTTTTTGGGGTAATTCTTCTGATTCAAAATGGGTATTTTTAGCTCAAAAACGGGCTGTTCGAGATATATGTGGTGTAAGTTCGAGAACCTCTTGTCGACTCCTATTCAGTAGTCTGTGAATTCTGACATTGCCCTCACAGTATATATTATCTTTAATGTCGTTTGTTGTTAGCAATATTAGCTTATTCCCAAGAGTTAGCAGCTTTCACTCAGTTAATACTAGGCAGAAATCAAATATGGGTGTGGAATGCTCTTCCTTGACTCTTGTGCAGAAAGGAGTGCAGTATTCTACTGCATCCATTTTCAATAAGCTACCACAAGAACTCAAAAATCTTAGCAGTAGGCCAAACACTTTTAAGTCAAAACTGAAGAGTTTTCTCATAGCTCACTCCTTCTGTTCTGTCGAGGAGTTCCTGGAAGAGCTAAAAAATTAAGGAAATTCCAGTGTTACATTGTTGATTTTATTTATTTAAACTTACGAATTGTCGCCTGAATATGTTTCTTATATTTCATTTTATCTGTTTCTACTATCGTGTTATAATTTCATGTATTGACTTGTTCCATGACCATGGAGACTTCTTCTTAATTTGCTCCCACGAAACAATAAATAAATAAAATAAAATAAAGTAAATGACCTCGTTTATTGACAAATCCACTCACATTGGATGAACTCCGAGAATCCATAGTATTTTCATGTGCAAATATCCTAATGAACACGTTGCAGTCAGTAGTTCACGCTGCACTTCAGCGGCATCGTTTGTGTGTAAATGTTAATGGTGACAATTTCGAACACCTACAGTGATATCTTTAAGTTGGACTTTATGTTACACTTTCACCAAAAATGAGACATCGCTATCTTCTCTGGATTCGCCTGTTGTGGGAGGATTTGCTGACATTCTTTCGGAAACATTCAAACACTTCACTGAAACTAAGTAAGATAGTGTAGCCAACGGAAGACTCATTTGAGATATGGTGGTGCACGATAATTTTGAAGAACAGGTGGCTAGAACGAATAACAAATCTGAAAGTACTGAATGAAATTGGAGAGAAAAATTTATGGTACAACTTGACTAAAAGAAGCCATCTCTTGGACATCATCATCAGATATCCAGCAACCGTCAATTTGTTAATGGAGGAAAATACACTACTGGCCATTAAAATTTCTACACCACGAAGATGACGTGCTACAGACGCGAAATTTAACCGACAGGAAGAAGATGCTGTGATATGCAAATGATTTCCTTTTCAGAACATTCCCGCAAGGTGGGCACCGGTGGAGACATCTACAACTTGCTGACATAAGGAAAGTTTCCAACCGATTTTTCATATACAAACAGCAGCTGACAGGCGTTGCCTGGTGAAAGGTTGTTGTGATGCCTCGTGTAAGGAGGAGAAATGCGTACCATCAGGTTTCCGACTTTGATAAAGGTCGGATTGTAGCCTATTGCGATTGCGGTTTATCGTAACGTGACATTGATACTCGCATTGGTATCCCATGACTATTAGCAGAATATGGAATTGGTGGGTTCGAGAGGCTAATACGGAACGCCGTGCTGGATCCCAACGACCTCATATCACTAGCAGTCGAGATGACAGGCATCTTATCCTCATGGCTGTAACGGATCGTGCAGCCACGTCTAGATCCCTGAGTCAACAGATGGGGACGTTTGCAAGACAACAACGATCTGCACGAACAGTTCGTCGACGTTTGCATTAGCATGGAGTATCAGCTCGGAGACCATGGCTGCGGTTTCCCTCGACGCTCCATCACAGACAGGAGCACTTGCGATGGTGTACTCAACGACGAACCTGGTTGGAAGAATGACAAAACGTCATTTTTTCGGATGAATCCAGGTTCTATTTACAGCATCATGGTGGTCACATCCGTGTTTGGCGACATCGCGGTGAACGCACATTAGAAGCGTGTATTCGTCATCGCCATACTTACGTATCACCTGGTGTGATAGTATGGGATGGCATTGGTTACACGTCTCGGACACCTCTTGTTGGGATTGACGGCACTTTGAACAGTGGACGTTACATTTCAGATGTGTTACGACTCGGGGCTCTACCCTTCATTCGATCCCTGCGAAACCCCACATTTCAGCAGGATAATGCACGACCGCATGTTGCAGGTCGTGTACGGGCCTTTCTGGATACAGAAAATGTTCGACTGCTGCCTTGGCCAGCAGCTGTAGATGTACACGCCATCCAAGCTCTGTTTGGCTCAATGCCCAGGCGTGTCAAGGCCGTTATTACGGCCAGAGGTGGTTGTTCTGGATACTGATTTCTCAGGATCTATGTACCCAAATTGCGTGAAAATGTAGACACATGTCAGTTCTAGTATAATATATTTGTTCAAAGATTACCCGTTTATCATCCTCATTTCTTTTTGGTGTAGCAATTTTAATGGTCAGTAGTGTATATGTGTCTGAGGGGGGGGGGAAGGAGGGTAGGGAGGGGTAAAAATTGTAGGGGGGAGACCGAAGTTCGAATACAGTGATCAGATGAAGATGATGTAGGTTGCAGCAGTTATCAAGAGTGCACGGGGTCACAAGCGTGGAGAGCTTCATCAACACGGAAGACACCCAAAACAACATCACCGTCTCAGTTGTGTTACTGAATTCTTGATTTCCTGTCAGGAAGGTCGCAGTTCGTAGTAATAGACGGTAAATCATCGAGTAAAACTGAAGTGATATCAGGTGTTCCCCAGGGAAGTCTCCTGGGACCTCTGCTGTTCCTGATCTATATAAATGACCTCGGTGACAATCTGAGCAGTTCTCTTAGGTTGTTCGCAGATGATGCTGTAATTTACCGTCTAGTAAGGTCATCCGAAGACCAGTATCAGTTGCAAAGCGATTTAGAAAAGATTGCTGTATGGTGTGGCAGGTGGCAGTTGACGCTAAATAACGAAAAGTGTGAGGTGATCCAAATGAGTTCCAAAAGAAATACGTTGGAATTCGATTACTCGATATATAGTACAATCATCAAGGCTGTCAATTCAACTAAGTACCTGGGTGTAAAAAATACGAACAACTTCAGTGGGAAAGATCACATAGACAATATTGTGGGAAAAGCGAGCCAAAGGTTGCGTTTCATTGGGAGGACACTTAGAAGATATAACAAATCCACTGAAGAGACAGCTCACACTACACTCGTTCGTCCTCTGTTAGAATGTTACTGCGCGGTGTGGGATCCTTACCAGGTGGGATTGACGGAGGACATCGAAAGGGTTCAAAAAAGGGCAGCTCGTTTTGTATTGTCACGTAATAGGTGAGAGAGTGTGGCAGATATGATACCGAGTTGTAATGGAAGTCATTAAGGCAAAGACGTTTTTCGTCGCTGGCGAGATATATTTTCGAAATTTCAGTCACCAACTTTCTCTTTCGAATGCGAAAATATTTTGTTGAGCCCAACCTACATGGGTAGGAATGATCATCAAAAGAACATAAGTGAAATCAGAGCTCGAACAGAAAGGTTTAGGTGTTCGTTTTCCCGCGCGCTGTTGGTGAGTGGAATGGTAGGGAGATAGTATAAATGTGGTTCGATGAACCCTCTGCCAAGCACTTCAATGTGAATTGGAGAGTAATCATGTAGATGTAGATGTAGAACGAAGTATCAGATATTATAATTTGATGAAAGAAGATGGATTCAGTAATATTTGTTGCACCATTTGCTCGCTATGGTCCTGTTTACACATTATGCAGAAGCTTTTGACGTTAATGGTAAGGATTTTCAGGTTTCCAATGTCGGTTCTTCTGTGAGTTACCGTACCATGATAAATGTCGTGATTCATTAGAAAAACAGAGCACTTCAGTTCACCCTACAATCACGCAATGACTGCTATACTGAACTCGAGAAACAGAGCGTGAATTGATGAGTTTATGCTCTGCCGTCACTTTGTGATGTTTCACATTGAATTGTGCATAGCCAAGTGGACAGATGCCACTGATTGATAAGCTGAAGAGGTGAATGACGCAACAAATTTCTAAAATTTATTTTCTCGGCCGCTCCTATGGTGTCTGGATTTCTTCTCTGCTAAAGCTCATACGCCACATGGTACACGTTCGGAAGTAAGGCCCGTAGTGTATATGGCTACTCCAGCTTGCCTACAGCGATACAATCTCGCGTGCAATATCAGACACGGCGGTTGCGTTGTGCGAGAAACACCCTGTACTTCCTTTAACGGCACTTTAGATCTCTTGACAAGATGAAAACGTGATATATGAGACGTTAAGGTGCGCTGTGAAACTTGTCCTAGACATTGTCGCCAGGAGAGCTGGAAGCAGTGGCGAAGACTTAGCTACGATACACATTATTCGAGGTTAACGTGACATTATAGATGAAATTGGGCTGTCCTTCCAACATTGCCCCTCGCATAAAGGTCGTTCTGCGCCAAAAACGAGCGCCTTGTCGCTTTAGTTCCCTTTTCAATGGGCCACGAATATCGTTAAAAAAAAGTCCTTACATTGCGTTACGCTATAGGTGGTTCAATATCACGTCAGATAACAATGTTGCTTGTAATCACCCAACAAGAAAATGTTTGCTCCCTTGGGTACTATCACTTGCCGTTAATTCTGTTCCGTTAACGTCTTCAGAATATCAGCGGTGTACATTCGTGGAATGGCATTTATATTTATAGGTAATTGCAGAAGTAAGTGGTAACGACTTATTGCACAATCCGTAGAAAAAAGGCTTTCAAGTACCTGTCGGATATGGTCCTTGTTAAAGTCTCCACAAGTAATAAGAGGAAAAAACGCGGCTAAACGAGGAACTCTGCAAGACCAGGGATACTACAAAAACAGATACATGGAGAAAAACTGGAGGATGTCCGTAATGGTGAAGAATTTGTTCGTGATGTTCCAGGTATATGGTGGCCCCCCAAAATCGGTTGGAAAAATAAATACAACAAAAAATTGGTAGAACAACTGGAAGTTGCATGTTATTCTAAGTCATATACAGGGAGCGACAGATAGATCTTATTGCGAATAGGCTACGTCTACAAGATCTTTCAACAGTTGCTTGATTGTAGAACTAATCACTAACTGGAGGAGCCATTAATCCTGAGAATGGAATAAGCTATTTTTATTTACTTATTTATTCATTTATTCTTCACTGTTACAGCTTATTAACTAGAATGCTAAAATATGTCATGTAACTCGCATTTTTTGAATAATAAAAAGTCCAAATAATAATTGTTACAACCTCGTACTTATAAGTACTAGAAAGAATTTAAGGTACAGTCTACTACGAGACCATTAGAAACGGAACTCAAGCCTTCCTGGAGACGAATGGGGAACTAAAACGTCTGCTCTCTTCTCAGGGAAACATCGCGACTCTGCCGTAACCGACTGAGGGACATCAAGATTCCTGGTAGGTAAACACGACTCTTGTGTCTCACTAACACGCCACTTCACCCGCTTATTAATATCGGCCATTATTTGACCAGACTAGAATGTTACAAAAGTAATACCTAGTATTTTATGTGAACATGTTGTTGTTTAATGTCGCTTATTGATCAGCTACAATCTTTGCATTTGTGAAAGACACTTCTGCGATTAGCTAGCTTGTAAAATGTATTCCGGTGTAGAAATTTTATCGTATCCCGATGCTTATTCATGAAACTCACTACATGACAAATCCCAAACAAACAGCTTGCAAAAAATTACAATCTGAATGGGACAAGATACTTTTAACTCCCACCATCCCTTTTTCCTTACCCCTTTTGCTCTTGGGAATGACGTATTAGAGGGATTACTGTCTATAGATATGTCTCGTACCAGGCATAATTTCTGTTACGTGGTTGTAACGATTCTTATGGAAGATTTACAATGAAAGGGAAGAACAGAGCTTAAATTCCATCTAACGCTAGGTCATTGCAGGTGGATTTAAAAATTCGATTTGACATAGACAGAGAATTAAATGGACTTCTTTCTTTTGCATGCAAGTCCATTGTCTTAACCATTGTGGCATTTCGATCGAACCAACACAGGTGTTTCACATTGTCGGAGTATTAGATCATGAAAGCGCCTCTAAGAGCTGTTCGCATCCACTGATTCAAGAGCGTTTCTTTCGCACTCTCGAGCTGGCTAATGAAGTCGTTGGCAGTTCTATCAACATTTTATTCTGAATTTTACTTGCGAGCATTTCGAACACTTGAGCAAGACTCAAGTATAGGTGCCACTATTGTCTCTTATGTGCTCCTGGTGTTTCTACACTAGTCTACTATAGCTCTCATAATACACTACTGGCCATTAAAATTGCTACACCAAGAAGAAATGCAGGTAATAAACGGGTATTCATTGGGCAAATATATTATACTAGAACTGATATGTGATTACATTTTCACGCAACTTGGGTGCATACATCCTAAGAAATCAGCACCCAGAACAACCAGCTTTGACCTTAATAACGGCCTTGATACACCTGGGCATTGAATCAAACAGAGCTTCGATGGCGTGTACAGGTACAGCTGCCCATGCTGCTTCAACCCGATACCACAGTTCATCAAGAGTATTGACCGGCGTATTGTGACAAGCCAGTAGTTTTGCCACCATCGACAAGACGTTTCCAATAGGTGGGAGATCTGGAGAATATGCTCACCAGGGCAGCAGTCGAACATTTTCTGAATCCAGAAAGGCCCGTACAGGACCTGCAACATGCGGTCGTGCATTATCCTGCTGAAATGTAGGGTTTCGCAGGGATCGAGTGAAGGGTAGAGGTATGGGTCGTAACGTAACTACCACTGTTCAAGAGGTGACCGAGACGTGTAACCAGTGACACCCCACACCATCACGCTGAGCGATGCGCCAGTATGGCGATGACGAATACACGCTTCCAGTGTGCGTTCATCTCGATGTTGTCAAACACGGATGCGACCATCATGATGCTGTAAACAGAACCTGGGTTCATCCGAAAAAATGACGTTATTCCATTCATGCTCCCAGGTTCGTCGTTGAGTACACCATCGCAGGCGCTCCTGTCTGTGATGCAGCGTCAAGGGTAACCGCAGCCATTGTCCCCGAGCTGATAGTCCATGCTGCTGCAAACGTCGTCGAACTGTTCGTGCAGATGGTTGTTGTCTTGCAAACGTCCCTATGTGTTGACTCAGGGATCGAGAGGTGCCTGCACGATCCGTTACAGCCATGCGAATAAGATGCCTGTAATCTCGACTGCTAGTGATACGAGGCCGTTGGGATCCAGCACGGCGTTGCGTACTACCCTCCTAAACCCACCGATTCCATATTCTTCTAACAGTCATTGGATCTCGACCAACGCAAGCAACCATGTCGCGACACGATAAACCTCAATCGCGATAGGCTACAATCCGACCTTTATCAAAGTCGGAAACGTGATGGTACGCATTTCTCCTCCTTTCACGAGGCATCACAAAAACGTTTCACCAGGCAACACCGGTCAACTGCTGTTTGTGTACGAGAAATCGGTTGGAAACTTTCCTCATATCAGCACGTTGTACGTGCGGCCACCGGCGCCAACCTTGTGTGAATGCTCTGAATAGCTAATCATTTGCATATCACAGCGTCTTCTTCCTGTCGGTGAAATTTGGCCTCTGTAGCACGTCGTCTTCGTGGTGTAGCAATTTTAATAGCCAGTAGTGTAAAAGGTTCTACTGTGCCACATGCATCTGCTCATCACTTTAAATCATCGTTAAAATACTCCAAAACATGGAATCGATAGAAAGGAGTCCAGCTGTGTGCAGCTGAGTCCAGTCCTTACAGTTGAGCGAGGTCGTACAGTGACTACAAGTATGAACTCAAATTGGCGAGGACAAGGGTTCGAATCGCCTTTCTGTGAAGCAGATTTATTTCGCGCATGATTTCTCTAGGTATCTAACGTAAAATGCCAGATGATTTTGTTGGAAAGAACTCAGTCGCCTTTCTTCTATAATCTTTCGCAATTCGAACTTATGATCTGTCTCTAAAGACTTTGTTGTCGAAGGGATATTGAACGTTAATCAGTTTTTGTTTCGATACCTTTTTTTGATGTACGTGTCCACAGATGCTGCAAATGTCTTAAAGAAAGTCTTTTTAATGAGTGGGATTTTCTTTTATTTTAAAATAGATGTTTCATGATTTAGCTTTTTGCTAATTATGACCCATCGGGCATTATGAAGCTACATCACAATATAAACTGTTGTGCTTACAGTATGTAACTGCTCAGGTACAAAAAACGTTCAGGCGATAGGATACCAACGCTCCTCAGATCGCCCAAGGACCTCAAGTGATCGAATCCGTCTCTGTAATTGGTTTCATCCTGCACAGTTCGTTGTCTGACAACATTAGCGATGTTAAGCCGTGGCGTTACCTTCTCAGCAGATGTTCACACACCAAGTGAACGGAAGTTAAGTTGCTGGCATCCGGCTCCTATCCAGTGTCAGCCAGCCTAGGGCCTGCTACAATTTACGAAAGACTTCAGGAGGTACTCATGAACGAAAATTTGAATAAATAATCCAATTTTTGAATGTTATCCCTGCACATCTTGTACATTATATCCTACACATCTATGCGAAGATAAAGTAATATGAAGCAGCGCCCTACATAAAAGAGTCGCGCAACGATTGCGGGTACTGTCACTAAGCCAACATACTTAACGCATTAAAATACGTTAGCTTAACCACTTGGTCAACCTACTAAAACCAAATAGGGACGCCATCAAATGTTGCTTTCTCCACGTAATAACATAGGGAAGATAACATTTTGCAAACCTAGCAAAAATGGTTCAAATGGCTCTGAGCACTATGGGACTCAACTGCTGTGGTCATTAGTCCCCTAGAACTTAGAACTACTTAAACCTAACTAACCTAAGGACATCACACACATCCATGCCCAAAGCAGGATTCGAACCTGCGAACGTAGCAGTCGCACGGTTCCGGACTGCGCGCCTAGAACCGCGAGACCACCGCGGCCGGCGCAAACCTAGCAACTTTTATTTTAATGTAACTTCGTAATAACTGCAGGAGGCCAAATTAACGGATTGCTGAATAATGAAGAAAAAGATTTATTTCAAAACACACGAACAGCCTACTCACAAAAATGACATCTCTTAATAAGTGTTTCTTCGCATTTGGGAGGACTGGAGCTAACATACCGTCCTCGCTCCATGATTTATATTTTCTGTTCAAATGGCTCTGAAAAATATGGGACTTTTCATCTGTGGTCATCAGTCCCCTAGAACTTAGAACTACTTAAACCTAACTCACCTAAGGACATCCCACATGTCCATGCCCGAGGCAGGATTCGAACCTGCGACCGAGGCAGACGCGCGGTTCCGAACTGAAGCGCCTAGAATCGCTCGGCCACCGTGGCCAGCTACGTTTTCTGTCATTTGCTAAAATGATGTCGGACGAATGTCTAACATTTCTTCAGAAGATATCAGGTTTCCTTCCTTCTACAAACACTCATATAAAGGCATTGTGCTAGTTGAGTTATATAAAAATTATCAGTAGCTTGATACTGGTGAATTTCTGATTCTGCACCTTTGGTTGTTGCCCTCCAGGGTCGACGATTTCTGGAATGACTGATAGCGTGATTTTTTTTTTTTTTCTCATAGGAAGGTTCAAAGTTGTGCGTCCATAGACGTTGTTATCACAAGCTGTTCTTCTGGATTCCCGGAATTACGGGCGTAATCTCCAAAATCTCATTTTCTCTTGCTGCTTCTCTTTCGCTTCCATGGCAATACAGATGAGGACCATACGACCGAAAAGGGGCCATTAAAAACGAGAAGTGTCCCTTAATAAACACGCAGACGCGGGAAACTTCCTTATTAGTCCGTGGTAATTGCGCCCGCTACCTGCGTGTTTGTGCGCGGTAATCACGCTGGCTCACCCCTCTGCCCCTCAGACCGCCGTACGTCGGCCAAATTAAACGCACCGGGAGTATTTCATTCCTCGCGAATACGAGGCGCAAATGGAACGGCCGAGTTAACGAACTGGAACGCGGCCCACCTCTAAATGGCTGCTCGCATACATCACTAGCAGAGTCAAGGAGGGCGGAATAACAGGGTGGTGAGGGGGGGGGGGGGGTACGGCGGTAGAGGGAAAGGAGAGGCCAGGAAAAAAATAGCGAGCACCGTGGCCGAGTGTAACGGCGCGCGCCCCGGTTGTGAGTTTAGTTGAGGTAATTGCCGTAAAGATGGCGCGGGCGCGGTCGCGGTCAGCCCGCCGGCGCCAGCTTGGCCCAGCTCCAAGTTGGCACCGCGGCGGCTGGGACCGGCTGGCGACCGGCCGGCCGAGATGAATTGTCGGGGTCGGCCGCAGGGCAGGCGAGGCGCTGCCAGCGCGCTCATATCGCAACTTGGCGCCAGCCGACGCTGCCCCTGCTGCTGCTGCTGCTGCAGCCCCTGCTGCTGCTGTTCGCATAGTTGGCCTGCGGGTTTGAGGGCGGAAGTAGGCCGCTACTGCAATAGCACTCGGCAAACACACACACACACACACACACACACACACACACACACGCACACACACATACACACAGACAGACACTCACACCCAGAAACACATACAAGCTGTAGGCTTTTTGCTCAACTCCGTTGCACAGCTCATTACATCTCATTTGTGTGCTTTTATTTCAGGATTCCGTTCCTCAATCGGTAAAACGGAACCCTTATAGTATAACGTTGTTGTGTGTCCTTCCGTTTACCTGTCTGTTCGACTGCTAGGACACCTGTTCCTCAGCAGTAGATAGAGGTATCAAGTTGAAACGCATATCAAATACTTAGGCCTGCGTCCCCACGTCACTATACAGGGTGTTACAAAAAGGTACGGCCAAACTTTCAGGAAACATTCCTCACACACAAAGAAAGAAAATATGTTATGTGGACATGTGTCCGGAAACGCTTACTTTCCATGTTAGAGCTCATTTTATTGCTTCTCTTGAAATCACATTAATCATGGAAAGGAAACACACAGCATCAGAACGTACCTGCGTGACTTCAAACAGTTTGTTACAGGAAATGTTCAAAATGTCCTCCGTTAGCGAGGATACATGCATCCACCCTCCCTCGTTTGGAATCCCTGATGCGCTGATGCAACCCTGGAGAATGGCGTATTGTATCACAGCCGTCCACAATACGAGCACGAAGAGTCTCTACAATTCGTACCGGGGTTGCGTAGGCAAGAGCTTTCAAATGCCCCCATGAATGAAAGTCAAGAGGGTTGAGGTCAGGAGAGCGTGGAGGCCATGAAATTGGTCCGCCTCTACCAATCCTTCGGTCACCGAATGTGTTGTTGAGAAGCGTACGAACACTTCGACTGAAATGTGCAGGAGCTCCATCGTGCATGAACCACATATTGTGTCGTATTTGTAAAGGCATTTTGTAGCATCGCAGGTAGAGTATCCCGCATGAAATCATGATAACGTTCTCCATTGAGCGTAGGTGGACGAATCTAAAATGAGCTCTAACATGGAAATTAAGCGTTTCCGGAGACATGTCCACATAACATCTTTTATTTATTTGTATGTGAGGAATGTTTCCTGAAAGTTTGGCATAACCTTTTTGTAACATCCTTTAAATAGGGGTTGGGTTGTTTGGGGAAGGAGACCAGACAGCGAGGTCATCGGTCTCGTCGGAGTAGGGATGGATGAGGAGGGAAGTCGGCCGTGCCCTTTCAAAGGATCCATCCCGGCATTTGCCTGGAGCAATTTAGGGAAATCACGGAAAACCTAAATCAGGATGGCCGGACGCGTGATTGAACCGTCGTCCTCCCGAATGCGAGTCCAGTGTCGAACCACTGCGCCACCTCGCTTGGTCAGTATAAATAATTTAAGCTTAAAAGCATGCAGTCAAAAGATACAGCCATATACAGGGTGGTCCATTGATCGTGACCGGACCAAATATCTCACGAAATAGCTTCAAACGAAAAAACTACAAAGGACGAAACTTGTCTAGCTTGAAGGGGGAAACCAGATGGCGCTATGGTTGGCCCGCTACATGGCGCTGCCATAGGTCAAACGGATATCATCTGCGTTTTTAAAAAAATGAGAACCCCAATTTTTTATTACATATTCGTGTAATACATAAAGTAATATGAATGTTTTAGTAGGGCGACTTTTTTCGCTTTGTGGTAGATGGCGCTGTAATAGGTAATTTAACGCCCACCTGCATACGGAGAAATTACCATCGTGAAAAACATGGGAAATGAGATATCGCACCTAAAGAACTAGTCGCTCATTTTTCTCTCGTGCTATTCTTAAGTGGAAAGCTGGAGAAACAGTATAAAATTGGTTCTCTGCCAAACAATTAAATGTGTATTGTGTAGATGAAGACAGTGCCAACGCTAAATGCGCCAAAATGAGTAAACAAAATGTTAAAAGTCGAGAAACTCGATTGGCGTGCAATCTAAGGCAGGAGTGACACTATGCTGAATAGAGTATGTTTGTAGTGTGCATCCCAAAGAAAAAAAAAACTGTACACAATAAAATATCCGATTGACGATACAAGTATCTTATCAGGCAGCAATTTCTACTATGTTATGAACAATGCAACAAAAAAGTTCACTTGAAAAATTTTATCGCACGGGAGTAGACTTCATGAATAGCAACGAAACTATGAAAGAAACAATTGTGTCTACTTTGATTTTAAAAATTGTCAGATTAAACGAGCTCTCATATGCGAATTAGACAATGTAGTTTCTTAAAGGCAAAAGAGCATTAGATTTTTAGGAACAACTGAAGCATCAAAGATAAAGCATACGAAGTATGGATTTATTCAGATTGCTCTGCGAATAAACATACAGGTCATTGTGTAATTTGCTGTTGAGATATACAGGGTATCCTGTGAAAATCTACGTAGAAACTATGTAGAACCGACTTTAAGTTGTGAATCTAGGAATATACTACAGCAGCCTACGTATCATTCTCGTAGGGATCGCGAAGACAAAATTAGACGTAATCACAGCACCTGCAGAGAGGTTTAAGCAATCATTCTTCCCACAGTTCATACGTCATGAACAGGAAGAAGCCCTAATAATTGGTAATATAGCACGTACCCACTGCTATGCAAGGTTGTCTGTTCAACTACACTAAAGAGCTAAAAAAATTGGTACACCTGACGAAATCGTGGAGGGATCCGCCGCGAGCACGCAACAATACGTGGTAGGCATGGACTCGAGTAGTGTCTGAAGTAGTGCTGTAGGGAATTGACACAATGAATCCTGCAAGGCTCACCATAAATCCGTAAGATTACCAAGGGGTGGACATCTCTTAACAGCACGTTATAAGGCATCTCAGATATGTTCAATAGTATTCATATCTGAGAAGTTTGGTGGCCAGCAGAATTGTTTAACCTCAAAAGAGTGTTTCTGGAGCCGCTATGTACCAATTCTGGGCGTGTGGGTCTTCGCATTGTCCTGCTGGAATTCCCCAAGTCTGTCGGAATGCACAATGGACATGAATGGATGCAAATGATCAGACAGGATGCTTACGTACGTGTCACCTGTCAGAGTCGTATCTAGACGTAACACGGATCACTCCAGCTGCACACTCCCCACACCATTATAGAGGCTCCACGAGCTTGAACAGTCCCCTGCTCATATGCAGGGTCCAAGTATTCATGAGGTTGTCTCCATACCAGAACACGTCCATCCGCTCAGTACAATTTGAAACAAGCCTCGTCCGAACAGGCAACATGTTTGCAGTAACCAACAGTCCAGCGTCGGTGTTGATGGGCCCAGACGAGGCGTAAAACCTTGTTTCATGCAGTCATAGGGGTTACACGAGTGGGCCTCCGGCTCCGAAAGTCCATATCGATGATGATTCGTTGAATGATTCGCACGCGGATACTCGTAGATGGCCGAGCGTTGAAATCTGCACCAATTTGTGGAAGGATTGCACTCCTGTGACGTTGAATGATTCTCTCCAGTCGTCGTTGGTACCGTTCTTGCAGGATCTTTTTCCGGCCGCAGCGATGTCGGAGATTTGATGTTTTACCGGATCCCTGATATTCACGGTACACTCGCGAAATGGTCGTTCGGGAAAATCCCCATTTCATCGCCATCTCGGAGGTGCTGTGTTCCATTGCTCGTGAGCCGACTATAACACCACGTTCAAATTAATCTTTATAACCTGCCACTGTAGCGCCAGTAACCGATCTAACAACTGTGCCAGACACTTTTTGTCTTACATAGGCGTATCCGATCGCAGCGCCATATTCTGCCTGTTTACATAACTCTGTATTTGAAAACGCATGCCTATAACAGTTTCTTTGGCGCTTCAGTGTAAGTACCTATCGATTAGTTATGAACAACTTGAATTGGAACCATCACAATTCGGAAAATGCTGTGGGGAAAGCTAACCAAAGACTACGTTTTATTGGCAGAACAGGGGAGAGACTGTCACAATTGTGATACGAGACGTCAGGTGGCAATCATTAAAACAAAATATTTTATCGTTCCGAAGATATTTCACGACCTTTCAATTATCAGATTTCTCTTCGAATGCGTAAATTCTCGTGTTTTGTTCTCCCCTTCCCACATAAGGAGAAATGGCCATCCTGATGATGATGATGATGATGATAATGATGATGATGATGATGAGGTCCCATACTCCGAGGAGCGTAGGGGACGATGCGGGAGACCTGCATCACGGACTAGGCAAGGTCCTAGCGGATGTGGTTTGCCATTGCTTCCTCCGATCGTAATGGGGGTTCATGATGACGATGATGATGATGATGACGACACAACAACATCCAGTCATCTCGAGGCAGGGAAAATCCCTGAACCCACTGGGAATCTAACCCGCGACCCCATGCGCGGGAAACAAGAACGCTACCGCAAGACCACGAACTGCCATCATAATAAAATAAAAGCGGAGTTCGAACGGAAAGATTTAGATGTCACTTTTTTCCAACTGCTCTTCCAGGATAGAACGATGGACAAGGAGTATGGAAGTGGTATTGTGAACCCTTTGCCAAGCTCTTCAGAGGAGTAACGCAGACGTATATGTCGATGAAAATGACTGGGAAGAGATGCAGTCCAAGTCTTACCAATGCGTCTTAACACACGGTAGCTGGGAAAAGCCGCGACTGTGAGTGAATCTAATATTTTTTTGCGCTTGAGGCAAGAATTCTGCTAACATTGTGGTTCGTGAAACAGTGCTTTAGAGGAAGAATTTTGGTTAATTCTACAGAGGTTGCCCAGCGGTGAGACACTGGACTCGTATTCTGGAGTATGATGATTCATATCCTCAACTGGGCATTCAAATGTAGATTTTCTACACTACTGGCAATTTAAATTGCTACTCCAAGAAGAAATGCAGATGATAGACGGGTATTCATTGGACAAATATATTATAATAGAACTGACATGTGATTACTTTTTCACGCAATTTGGGTGCATAGATCCTGAGAAATCAGTACCCAGAACTACCACCTCTGGCCGTAATAACGGGCTTGATACGCCTGGGCATTGAGTTAGAGCTTGGATGGCGTGTCCAGATACAGCTGCCCATGCAGCTTCAGCACCATACCACAGTTCAATAAGAGAAGTGACTGGCGTATTGTGACGAGCCAGTTGCTCGGCCACCATTGACCAGACGTTTTCAATTGGTGAGAGATCTGGAGAATGTACTGGCTAGGGCAGCAGTCGAACATTTTCTGTGTTCAGAAAGTCCCGTACAGGACCTGTAACATGCAGTCGTGCATCATCTGCTGAAATGTAGGGTTTCGCACTGATCGAATGAAGGCTAGAGCCGCGGGGCGTAACACATCTGAAATGTATCGTACGCTGTTCAAAGTGCCGAGACGTGTAGCCAATGGCACACCATACCATCACGCCGGGTGACATGCCAGTATGTTGATGACGAATACACGCTTCCAATGTGCGGTCACCGCGATGTCGACAAACACGGATACGACCATCATGAATCTGTAAACAGAACCTGGATTCAGCCGAAAAAATGACGTTTTGCCATTTGTGCACCCAGGTTCGTCGTTGAATACACCATCGCAGGCGCTCCTGTCTGTGATGCAGCGTCAAGGGTAACCGCAGCCATGGTCTCCGAGCTGATAGTCCATGCTGCGGCAAACGTCGTCGAGTTGTTCGTGGAAATGGTTGTTGTCTTGTAAACGTCCCCATCTGTTGACTCAGGGACCGAGACATGGCTGCACGATCCGTTTACAGCCATGCTGATAAGATGCTTGTCATCTCGACTGCTAGTGATACGAGGCCGTTGAGATCCAGCACGTCCTTCCGTATTACCCTCCTGAAGCCACCGATTCATTATTCTGCTAACAGTCATTGTATCTCGACCAACGCGAGTAGCAATGTCGCGATAAACCGCAATCGCGATAGGCAACAATCCGATCTGCATCAAAGTCGGACACGTGATGGTACACATTTCTCCTCCTTACACAAGGCATCATAACAACGTTTCACCAGGCAATGCCGGTGAACTGCTGTTTGTGTATGCGAAATCGGTTGGAAACTTTCCTCATGTCAGTACAGGTGTCGGGACCGACGCCAGCCTTGTGTGAATGCTGTGATAAGCTTACCATTTGCATATCACAGCATCTTCTTCCTGTCGGTTAAATTTCGTGTCTTTAGCGCGTCATCTTCGTGGTGTAGCAATTTTTATGGCCAAAAGTGTATTGTTTCCCTAAATCCCTTAAGGAGAATTTCGTTATGTTGCATTGAAAGCGCAGGGCGATCTACTTTCCGTATCCATCCCAAGTCTAAGCTTGTGCTCCGCCTCTAATGATCTCGTCGTCAACTGTGCATTAAAACCTTATCTTCATGTTTCTTTATTTCGTTTAATATAATGACATTTGCCACATAACATTTTCAGATATCTTTATTTAAGTGGCTGTTAGGTCAGTTCAGAGGACTGCTCACCCGAAAATGTTCCAGTCAGCCAGATACGTACCCTGCTCGGGAAGAATACGTAGCACTTGAAACGGTGCACGCTGGGACAAATGGTGGCATTCGAAGAGCTGCCACGTGCGGTCCGACCGCTGAACAGCGGTCCAGCGACGATCCGCTGAGTGCTGGCGATGGGTTTTTTGTGCGGATGTTGCGTGTGCTCTGAAGCCGAGCTGCTGGCGTGCAGACAACCGTCCTGTTATTAATTACGACGCATAATGCCCGACTTGGCCGAAGCGCTGTGAGACCACCGACGCGCTGTGGCGTGGCATGGCGTGATTTATGCCGTGTGCATCGTTAGCGACCCTTGGCTCGGTTCGGCTGTGTAGTTTCTTTCTGAGCACCGACCCGTGGTGACACAGCTTTGACGTTGGCTGGAACGACAGCGGGGGTGGCCGTATTCTGGACTGACGGCACTTTTTATTCAGTGCTACACTGGCTTTCAGAATAAATGTTGTTTACCATGTTTCAAAGCTAATAGATGAGGCAAAAGCGTAGCGTAAATTTTACAGAATGAATTTTCGCTCTGTGTTAAACTGCGCGCCGACTCGAAACTTCTCGGCAGATTAGTGGCCTGGGTGTTGTGTGCTGTCCTTAGGTTAGTTAGTGTTAAGTAGTTCTAAGTTCTAGGGGACTGATGACCGTAGATGTTAAGTCCTATAGTGCTCAGAGCCATTTGACCCATTTGAATTTTTTTTTTCGATTAGTGGCTCTAAGCACTATGGGACTTAACATCTGAGGTCATCAGTCCCCTAGACTTAGAACTACATAAACCTAACGAACCTAAGGACATCACACACATACATGCACGAGGCAGGACTCGAACCTGCGACCGCAGCAGCTCCTTGGTAGCAGACAATTGCCTTGTACTGCTCGGCTCGGTTCGGCAGATTAGAAGTGTGTGCCAGGCCATGACTCAAACCTGGAAATGATTCCCTTCGCTGGCAAATACCCTATCGACTGAGTTATCTACTCACGATTGTTACCGGTAGGAATAAAACTTCTAGGGCGGTTCGTAAGTCGTACCACTATAGCTCAGTGGATAGAGCATTTGCGCTACAAAACGCGCCGACCGTTGTGGCCGAGCGGTTCTAGGCGCTTCAGACTGGAACCGTTCGACAGCTACGGTCGCAGGTTCGAATCCTGCCTCGTGCATGGATGTGTGTGATGTCTTTAGGTTAGTTAGGTTTAAATAGTTCTAAGTTCTAGGGGACTCATGACATCAGTTGTTAAGTCCCCTAGTGATCCCAAATGGTTCTGCCATTTGAACCATTTTGAACCTACGAAAGGCAAAGCTTCCGGATCTGAGTTCCGGTCTGGCACACAGTTTTAATCTGCAGGAAATTTTCAAAGTACACCTTTCTCAAGTGAAAAAAATCTATCACGTTTATTATTTTCCTTCTTGACGACCTGCAGGAAAGCTTCCCTAGTCGTTCCTCAAACAGAAAACACCTTTTGTTTTGATTGTGTAAGGAAAGGAACAAAACAACAGTTAGAGTTTTTCGTACTCTGTGTTTATTAATTGCTATCATTTGCTGTAGTCTAGAACGTGCCACTTTTCCAAAACAGAGACAGACTCCAGCCGCAATCTGGCATGAAAATAATTAGATGCTCAAAGTTGAAAACTTATTGTGGACCGGGACTCAACCCCGGATCTCCCAGTTAACGAGGGTGGTTGCCTTAATCGATTCGGCCATCCGGACACGTTTCGCGTTCTACCCAAATGCTTATCTCGTCACATGCTAGTAGCGCCTATTGTCCATTCACCTCCTTGCGAGCAGTAGGTTCTGTATTCCCGCACTATTGTGCACCCAAACTGATCTCATCAGGGCACTCATGTGTGTGCGGTCTGACATCATACATGCGCATAGTAACATTTTGCCAGTGAAAAATGCGGCAACATGCTGACATTTTTACGATCGTCCTTTTTCTTTCTGTGAAATCTTTACACACAATCACACACACACACACACACACACACACACACACACACACACACACAAAACAGTTGTGCTAATCATTCATAAATCGGTGATGGATAGTGCAAGCAATATTTCTTCTGTTATGGTATTATGTTTTGCACCACGATTTTAATCTGCCAGAAAGTTTCAGATCAGCAACACACTTCTGCAGACTGAAAATTCACTCTGGGAAGAAAAAATTGTCTGCAGTTTCGAAGAGCAGCCATACGATATTGTGTGAACTAACAACATTCTCGTATCTTTTATGATCATAGCAACGAAAGGAATGTTAGGAAGTATATGGTCCTTGCTGCGACATTTTTTTTATACGAACTGAAGTCATAACATGGTCTCATCACAATAAAAATCAGTATTTCGAGCAACAATGTATGTATATGTAGAATCTAGTTCCGTAACGAAACAGCCTTGAAATAGATCGAAGCAATGAATTTTAAAAGTAACCTAAATTAATTGCACCGAATGAACCGTTATTTAGAATATTATCCTGAAGAAACAGCAAGGTCATTCAAGCAGAATTTTCAATAGCACTATGATCTGAGAGCAATCTGATAATACTTGGCATGGATTTCTACATGTCGGCCTGCATGTCAGTACGAATTTGACGTCCAGTGGTCCCAGAAGCAATGAAATCGTCTTCTGCTGGATGGCGAATATCGATACGATACCGCCGTCTCACTATCTTTACTGACACGCGATCTACGAGTTTTCGACAGATCCCTACAAATGGTTATCGGTGTTCTCACAATCGATTATGATTCGTTATCTCTTTTACATAGATTTTATCACATGCTGAGGGATTATTGTTCATAGCAGTTACTTTATGCACTGAAGAGCCAACGAAACTGTTACATCTCCCTAATATCGTGTAGGGCCTCCGAGAGCACTCAGAAGTGCCGCAACACGACGTTGCATGGACTCGACTAATGACTGAAGTAGTGCTGGAGGCAACTGACACCAATCCTGCAGGGCCGTCCATAAATCCGTAAGAGTACGAGGGGGTGGAGATCTTTTCTGAACAGCACGTTGCAAGGCGTGCCAGCATTGCTCAGTAATGTTCATATCTGGGGTGTCTGGTGGCCAGCTGAAGTGCTTAAACTAAGGAGAGTGTTCCTGCAGCCACTGTGTAGCAATTCTGGACGTGTGGGGTGTCGTATTGCCTTGCTGGGATTGTCCAAGTCCGTGGGAATGCGCAACGGACTTGAATAGATGCATATGATCAGACAGGATGCTTACGTACGTGTCACGTATCGGAGTCATTTCTAGACTCTGGATACCATATCACCCCAACTGCACACGCCGCACACCATTACGGAACCTCCACCAGCTTGAACAATCCCCTGCCGACATGCAGGGTCATGGGTTCCTGAGATTGTCTCCATGCCCGTACACGTCCATCCGCTCGAAGCCGCTAGATACAATTTGAAACGAGACTCGCCCTAGCAGGCAACGTGTTTCCGGTCATCAACAATCCATTGTCGGTGTTGACGGACCCAGGCGAGGTGTAAAGCTTAGTGTCGTGCTGTCATCAAGGGTACACAAGGGGGTGTTCGGCTCAGAAACCCCATATCGATGAAGTTTCCTTGAATGGTTCGCACGCTAACACTTGGCGATGGCCCAGCATTGAAACCTGCAGCAATTTGCGGAAGGCTAGCAGTTCTGCCACTTTGAACGATTCTCTTCAATTGTCGTTGTTTCCGTTCTTGCAAGGTCTTTTTCCGGCTGCAGCGATGTCGGAGATATGATGTTTTACCGGGTTCATGTTATTCACGGTATACTCGTGACATGGTCGTACGGGAAAATCTCCACTTCATCGCTACCTCGGAGATGCTGTGTCCCATCGCTCACACCACGTTCAAACACACTTAAATCTTGGTAACCAGCCATTGTAACCGCATATACGATCTAACAACTGAGACAGACACTGGTTGTCTTATACAGGGTGATCCATTGAAAGTGACCGGGAAAATACAATATCTCACGAACTAAGTATCAAACCAAAAAACTACAAAGAACGAAACTCGTCTGGCTTTAAGGGAAACCCAGATGGCGCTATGGTTGGCCCGCTAGATGGCGCTGCCATAAGTCAAACGGGTATCAACTGCGTTTTTTAAAATAGGAACCCTCATTTTTTATTACATACTCGTGTAGTACGTAAAGAAATATAAATGTTTTAGTTGGACCAATTCTTTCGCTTTATGATAGATGGCGCTGTAATAGTCACAAACATGTAAGTACGTGGTATCACGTAAAATCCGCCAGTGCGGACGGTATTTGCTTCGTGATACATTACACGTGTTAAAATGGACCGTTTACCTATTGCGGAAAAGGTCGATATCGAGTTGATGTATGGATATTGTGATCAAAATGCCCAACGGGCGTAGGCTATGTATGATGCTTGGTATCCTGGACGACATCATCCAAGTGTCTGGACCGTTCGCCGAATAGTTACGTTATTTAAGGAAACAGGAAGTGTTCAGCCACATGTGAAACGTCAACCACGACCTGCAACAAATGATGATGCTAATCCGCACATCAACAGCAGACAAATTGTGCGAGAATCGGGAATCTCAAAAACGTCGGTGTTCACAATGCTACATCAACATCGATTGCACCCGTACCATATATCTATGCACCAGGAATTGCATGGTGACGACTTTGAAACGCGTGTACAGTTCTGCCACTGGGCACAAGAGAAATTACGGGTCGATGACAAACTTTTTCCACGCGTTCTATTTAGCGACGAAGCGTCATTCACCAACAACGATAACGTAAACCGGCATAGTATGCACTATTGGGCAATGGAAAATCCACGATGGGAGAAAGGATAATTGGCCTCCATTTTATCGAGAGCAATCTAAATGGTGCAATGTATGCTGATTTCCTATGTACTGTTCTACCGATGTTACTACAAGATGTTTCACTGCATGACTGAATGGTGATGTACTTCCAACATGATGGATGTCCCGGAAATAACTCGTGTGCGATTGAAGCGGTAATGAATAGCATATTTCATGACAGGTGGATTGGTCGTTGGAACACCATACCATAGCCCGCACGTTCACTGCATCTGACGTCCCCGGATTTCTTTCTGTCGGGAAAGTTGAAGGATATTTGTTATCGTGATCCACCGACAACGCCTGACAACATGCGTCAGCGCATTCTCAATGCATGTGCAAACATTATGGAAGGCGAACTACTCGCTGTTGACATGAATGTCGTTGCACGTATTGCCAAATGCATTGAGGTTGACGGACATCATTTTGAGCATTTATTGCATTAAAGTGGTATTTACAGGTAATCACGCTATAACAGTATGTGTACACGTATTACATTGGAACAAGCGAAATAAAATGTTCAAACGTAGATACGTTCTGTATTTCAGTTTAAAAAATCCTACCTGTTACCAACTGTTCGTCTAAAATTGTGACCCATGCGTTTGTGACTATTACAGCGCCATCTACCAGAAAGCGAACAAGGTGTAGCAACTAAAACATTAATATTTCTTTGTGTACTACAGGTATATGTGATAAAAAATATAAATTTCTTCTTTTAATATTTGTTATATACGATGTATTGTATATGTTACTACTATTGTCAGACATCCCTCCAAGTCCATTCTAGGTTCATATTTTAGTATAAATGGTCTGAGGATGATCACATTGTGACTGAAACCGGTAACCATTGAAATAAATGTTTTAGTCTGGTCGAGACTGTAATTCATTTGACGTTATTTTTAAGTTCGCCTTCCTTTAGACTGCTTGCATATTGTAGTGGTGGCTCTGGGAAGGGAGGGGGGATGAGAGAAAGAGAAGAGAAGGGAAGGGGGCAGAGAAGGTCGCTTAATTCAGCATTTCACGCTTTCATTGTACTTAGGGCATCTGGGAAAGAAAACGAAGTGAGTAATACAGAAATTCGGATTTCGTGTTAAAGCGTTGGCCCCTCCATAGAATGGAAAGGATGACCAGTGATTTTACCATTCTGATTTTCAGTCGGCGGCGGAATGAAAAAAAAAAAAAAGATCGTGGTTTTATTTTACTGTCAGAGAATGCACATATCGGGTTAAGCCCTTCAGCGGTGTAGGTTTTACAGCAGTTGGAAAAGTTGAAAGCTGGGAGCGGCGCGGCAGCAGTGAAGTAACGTAATGCCAGCTAGTGGTTATTTGTCGGGCGTCAGGCGGCTGGCTGGAAGTGTTTTCGCGTCGCTGTCGCTGTCGGGCTTTCCATTAGGGGGCGGAACTCTTATTTAGCGGATTATTCCGGCTGCCGCTGCCGTCACCGGCACTCGACTAATTACACGCCAAAGACTGGCGGCCTTTATTGCCTGGCACTTAACTTCTCACCTGGCGCTGTTCATTTAGCGCGCTGCCCGCCTTCCCCTAATCTGCCGCTGCACGGCGCACCGCGTAACCGAGTTCCCACCCGCCCCCGCCGCATCGAAAACACCCCTGCTCGCAGCCGCACCTCGCGCAGACCTCGTTCCAAACTCCCCTTTCACGGGCTGCAACTGCCCGCCAGGGCGAACAGCGGCGAAAGTGATTTTAGTGCGGGACGGGGGCGGCCCGAGCGCCGGTAAACAGACGGCCTGCAGCGCAGTTTGCGTAATGGGGGGACAATAAATTCGGCCGTGGTCGGCGGGGGTGGGGAGGGGGCGTAGTCGGTACGGGGAAGGGGACTTCTCACTTGGTGGCGTTAGCGCCAGCGCTCCCACAGGCATACGCGGCGGCTGGGTAAACCGGACGTCCCAGCTGGAGCCAGCGATTAGCATTCAACGCTACTCGTAGCTCTGTGGGCGGTTCGAGTGCTCTGTCATGTCTGAGCAAGTGTGAACGGTTCAGACCATTACACAGTCGCATTTACTGCTCCCCAAGTGCAAATACACAGTCAGTAGATGTCTGGGAGCCAATTACCTCGTTTGTTTAACTAAAATAATGAGAATAATAATATTAATAATTGACTAATAAATAAATTAATTAAAAATAAGGGTTCAGTAGAAATTTAATTACGTACATACACACTTCATCTATAGATACTGATGAATGAGTTTGTTAGCATCAACATGTATGATACAAATGTAAGTGTCTTTTAGCTACATTGACTTAGAAGCTTAAGTGTCTTACACCGCCAGGCCTTACAAGGGAATCTCCCCATCGCACCCCTCTCAGATGTAGTTATACGTTGGCACAGTGGATAGGTCTTGAAAAACTGAACACAGATCAATCGAGAAAACAGGAAGAAGTTGTGTGGAACTATGAAAAAAATAAGCAAAAAATACATACTGAGTAGACCATGCGGAACACAGGCAACATCAAGGAGAGTGTGAGCTCAGAAGCGCCGTGGTCCCGTGAGTAGCTGCAGAATGAAAGGTCCTTGGTTCAAGTCTTCCCTCGACTGAAAATTTTACTTTATTTTCGCAAAGTTATGATCTGTCCGTTCGTTCATTGACGTCTCTGTTCAGTGTAATAAGTTTAGTGTCTGTGTTTTGCGACTGCACTGCAAAACCGTGCGATTAGTAGACGAAAGGACGTGCCTCTCTAATGGGAACCGAAAACATTTGATCGCAAGGTCATACGTCAACAGATTCCTCCACAGAAAAACGCGTCTGATATATTCTATACGACACTGGTGACGGCATGTGCGTCACATGACAGGAATATGTTGTCGGCCCACCTAACTTGTACACTTAGCGAATGGGTAAAAAGATTCTTCTACCTTGCCCGATTTGGGTTTTCTTGTGAATGTGATAATCATTCCCCAAAAAGTTATGAAAACATAAGAGTTTCTCACATAAACTGAAAATAGAAAATTAAACTTTTCACTCGAGGGAAGACATGAACCTAGGACTTCTCGTACCGTACTGCTCTCGCTAACAACGGGACCACGGCGCTCCTTGACTCCCATTGTCCTTGACGTTTCTTAAATTCCAATGGACTACTCAGTTTGTATATTTTACTAACTTTTTTCATAGTTCCACACAACTTCTTCCTGTTTTCTCGATTGGTCTGTGTTCTGTTTTTTATGGCCTATCCACTGTGCCAACTTATAACTAAATCTGAGGGGGCTGCGATGGTGAGGTTCCCTTCTTAGTATTTGGCATAACCATTGAAATAAATGTTTTACTCTGGTCGAGACTGTAGTTCATTTAACGTTATTTCTAAGTTCGCCTCCCTGCAATTCAGCGGCGTGCTGCCATGATCAGGAGCGTTAGCATAATATGTACAATAATTTTTACTATAGATTCCTTTGAAGTATGATGAAATATTTTTGGTTCATGTGGCAGTGACGTCATCTACCGAATTTTGTCACTGATTAAAAAGATTGACTATTTTAGAGGGCACCATTATGTATGTTATACGTTTAAATAATTTCAGTGATATATTTAGTAACATTTTCGCTGGAAATGGCTTTATCTGCACAAGAATAAACGCACAGTAATAACCTCACTCTTTCATACACAATTGATACATTTTAAAGATACATATCTGCTAAGATAAAACTTGTTTAGTTGATAAGTTGATGCGTAAGTTCAGGGTGTTTTCGTTTTGCATGTTAGAGTTGTGGTTATTAGGGTCTATTTATCAAAAAAATGGCTCTGAGCACTATAGGACTTAACTTCTGAGGTCATCAGTCCCCCAGAACTTAGAACTACTTAAACCTAAGTCACCTAAGGACATCACACACATCCATGCCCGAGCCAGGATTCGAACCTGCGACCGTAGCTGTCGCAGCTGTTCCAGACTGTAGCGCCTAGAACCGATCGGCCACCCCGGCAGGCGTTTATTTATCGATTGCCACTTTTATTTGTAGTTCACTGTTGCTATTTGTGTTTACACAATGTTATTTTATTCATTTTGTCATTTGGAATAGTACGTAGAGTTGTAGACGCTTGGCATATGTCACATCTGGAGACATCGGAACATTTCTGATATATTCTTCCGTTCTGAGTTCGATAGAGGGGTGACAGCACCAGAGGCGGCCAAAATCATCTGTGCAGTGTGTGGGGATAATGGAAGTGGACAGAGCAAGGCAAGAAAACGGTTTACTCGTTTCGATGAGAATCGTTTACTCTCCACGTTCTTGAAGACCTTCTGAGTTTGATAAAGATCGTTTAAAGCCTTAATCCACAATGATCCACGTCAGCTGACCAGAGAACTGGCAGTTGTGATGAACTGTGATCATTCCACCATCGTGCTACATTTGCATGCCATGAGGAAAGTTCTAAAATTGGGTGTGTGGGTATAGCATGCTCTAAACCAAAACCACAGAAACCGGCGGGTGGCCATGTGTGCATCTCTGTCAACAGTTGTCAACAGTTGACTCGTGAACAACACCGACGATTCCTTCGCGTATCGTTACTGATTACGAGAAATAGTGTCTTTATGGTAACAAGAAGAAAAGAAAGGAATGGTTGAGCCCAAACAAAGCAGCAACTCCCCGTACAAGGAGCTCTGAGAATCCGCAAAAGATAATGTTATACATTTTACGGAACAGCGACAGTGTGGTGTACTAAGAATTGCTACCCCGTGTAGTAACAATCACTGCTGACATTTGTTGCCAACAACTGAGACGTCTTTCAGCCGCAATCCGAGAACAACGACCAGTGAAGTAATGCTACTCTACGATAATACCAACGTATATTCTGATAGTCTGGCAAAAAACACCATACAGGAGATGGGTTGGGAAGTCATTCCGCACTCACCTTATTCATGTGATATTGTGCCCTTAGGATTTCACTCTTCTACTCTCCAGCGAAAAGCCATCAAGGAACTTCATTTTAGGATGAAAATTCGCTCCAAACATGGCTCGGCTAGTTCTTTGCGTCAAAACCACGTGATTTCGGCAGTCACGGAATCGAAAATTTTCCCCAGCGTTGGCAGACTGGTGTAAATAGTGAGGGAGAATATACACCACTGGCCATTAAAATTGATACACCACGAATATGACGTACTACAGACGCAAAATTTAACCGACAGCAAGAAGAATCTGTGTTATGCATATGACTAGCTTTTCAGAGCATTCACTCAAGGTTGGCGCCGTTGGCGACACCTACAACGTGCTGACATGAGGAAAGTTTCCAGCCGATTTCTCATACACAAACAGCAATTGACCGGCGTTGCCTGGTGAACCGTTGTTGTGATGCCTCGTGTAAGTAGGAGAAATGCGTACCATCACGTTTCCGACTTTGATAGAGGTCGAATTGTAGCGTACTGCAATTGCGGTTTATCGTATCGCGACATTGCTGCTCGCGTTGATCGAGATCCAATGACTGTTTGCAGAACATGGAATCGGTGGGTTCCGGAGGGTAACACGGAACGCTGGGCTGGATCCCAACGGCGTCGTATCACTAGCAGTCGAGATGACAGGCATCTTATCCGCATGGCTGTAACGGATCGTGCAGCCACGCCTCGATCCCTGAGTCAACAGATGGGGACGATTGCAAGACAACAACCATCTGCACGAACAGTACGACGAAGTTTTCAGCAGCATGGGCTATCAGCACGGAGACCATGACTGCCGTTACCCTTGACGCTGCTTCACAGACTAGAGCGCCTACGATGGTGTACTCAACGACAAACCTGGGTGCACGAATGGCAAAACGTCATTTTTTCGGATGAATCCAGGTTCTGTTTACAGCATCATGATGGTCGCATCCGTGTTTGTCGACATCGCAGTGAACGCACGCTGGAAGCGTATATTCGTCATCGCCATACTGACGTATCACCCGGAGTGACGGTATGGGTTGCCATTGGTTACACGTCCCGGTCACCTCTTCTTCGCATTGACGGCACTTTGAACAGTGGATGTTACATTTCAGATGTGTTACGACCCGTGGCTCTACCCTTCATTCGGTCCCTGTGAAACCCTACATTACAGAAGGATAATGCTCGACCGCATGTTGCAGGTCCTGTACTAGTATTTCTGGATACACAAAATGTTCGACTGCTGCCCTGGCCAGCACATTCTCCAGATCTCTCGCCAATTGTAAACCTCTGGTTAATGGTGGCCGAGCAAGTGGCTGGTCACAATACGCGGGTCACTACTCTTAATGAACTGTGGTATCGTGTTGAAGCTGCATGGGCAGCTGTACCTGTACGTGCCATCCAAGCTCTGTTTGACTCAATGCCCAGGCGTATCAAGGCCATTATTACGGCCAGAGGTGGTTGTTCTGGGTACTGGTTTCGCATGATCTGTGCACCCAAAAGTGAGTGAAAGTGTAATCACATGTCAGTTCTAGTATAATATGTTTGTCCAATTAATACCCGTTGCATTTCTTCTTGGTGTAGCAATTTTAGTGGCCAGTAGTGTGTTACTGTTGAATTATGGAAAAACGCTACAATCTACTACATTGTTTTCTCCGTACGGATATTTCTGTCATGAGACACATTATGTGACGTGATTATTTATCATTTCTCGGTTTGTTCAGAGTTGCAATTTTGTGTCATTTAAGTAGCTTTATATCAATAAAACGAGGTTCCCACATCGGAGTAGTTTGAGGCTGCCTCATCAGGCTTGTGAACTGTCGCGAACAAGACGGCGGCGTACTCTAGTCTGTGACAATGGAGCCGAAACTTTGGGGGGTATCCGTGACCCTGTGGCACTGCCAGTGCTGACAGAGGGCGTCGTTAATAAACAAAGGCGACAGGCTGGCGCTAATGGCGGACACGGTACCCCGGACAGGCTCGCTGCTGCGTCAGCGCGTGTCGGCCGACTAACGCGCCGGACTGGGGGGCAGCCACGGCCGCAGGCGGCGCTGTTGACGCGACTGGCATCTCGTGTCGGCGGGCGAGTGTTATCCCTGACACCGCAAGTCCCGCCTCACTTCTGGGTGTGCAGCGCTAAGTCTCTTACACTCTCGCCGATATCAATACTGGCTACCTTAGGCCACGGAAAAAAAAGATGCCGGGTGCTGTGCATAGGTGCGCAAGGAGTCGAGGGTGTTCAGAATCAGTAAGGGAGTGAAGGTTCCGTGAGCGTAAATCGTTGCTAAAGTGCGCGTCATTTACGATGGCGGCCGAGTTTAGGTTCGTTCTGCGCATCTGACGTCACAAAACAGTCAGCCAATGAACAGAGAACGACGTTGCCAGAGCTTGACTGCAGTGCAGAGCACAGACGAGTGTCTTCAGTTTTAGAAACGTTCAGTTATAAATAATGTAATTGAACAAAAGTAATGTCTTGATAGCAGACTTTCTTTTATAGAAAGTTTCGAAAAAGCATTCTTTATACCAATTGCTTCATATTCTATTAATTAAACCAAACAAGCAATAAGCCTCCTAATTCAGGCGATAGCAAGGAAAGGTGTTTGTATCATTCCCACTAACCGCTTTTTCGCAAAAAGAACAGCGGCAATTGTTTATTTCCTATTGTACTTCGACAAAAGGTGAGTAATTCATTGTCATACCAACAGTGTTTGTCGGTATTTTCCGTGATATTTTAAAGTCCTCCGGGAGATCTACTGAATGACGAGATACATTAGCGTAATGGTTGAAGTGTATGGCTGCTAAGCGAAAGGTTCTGAGTTCAAACTTTGTTCGGTGTTTAATATTTTATTTACTTAAAAACCATATCAAAGTGTCTTACTTCAAGAATTTTATTCAGTTGAATGTAATTTTTTGAAATTTCTAGTGTTAACTAAAATCGACCATACGGAAAGTATACGCTATGGAGTTTTACCTCTGCAAACACTTCAGAATTTCGTTCAATGGTTTACTACATCTAATGCTGCATAATAACTGCGTTGAACATCGAAACAAAATTAAGTCATTTATGGGGGAAAGGTATCAGTCAAGAAGATGTGTAAAAATCAAATTTTTGGTCCAAACAGTTTTTGTGAAATCAAATGATAAAGTGTGTCAAAGCAGTCGAAACACCATGTGTCTGCACAGGTGAGCAGTGTAATGACGACAAAATCGCGCACAGCGCGGAATGCGGGGAGCACGTCTCTGTAGCAGCGAAATGGTTAATGCGGCCGTGGTGGCTTTACTTCATAAACTGCGCGCTCTCCCCAAAACGTAAGTTTGCGAAGTATACTATGGCGCTGCTTCTCTTGGAGCGTACAACTGGCAACTCACCAATCTCCAGCGTCTGGGCGGGCATGCGCGAACCGCCAAGATAAAAGAATTGAACTATAGAGAACGAAAAATTCGGACAAAACTATTTTCTCCCGCTAATATCGTCCAGTACGAACTTGAGCGTTATGTCGCCGACTTTAAAAGTAGTGAGACTTACGCAATTTAAAATTGCATCGCGTGGCTAGTGTGACTACACCAGGAACTATTGCCCAAGTATCCGTTACAATTACGAGGGCCACTCCAAAAGAAATGCACATTATTTTTGTAAAAATACAGTTTTCATTCTGCATGTGTGAAAGTTTTACAGTGTGTAGATACACCCTCTCCGCATGTTTTCTAACTTAGTTCAACCTGTTCCCGTGAGTCACGCCGTCACAGCATGTTTTCAAGATGGCTGCTACACTTGACGCTCGTCAGAAGCAACGTGCTGTCATAGAATTCCTGTGCTGTGAAAACGAAACAGTGGGACAAATCCACAAGGGGGTGAAAAAGGTGTATGGAGATGCTGCTGTCGATCGCAGTACAGTTAGTCGGTGCGCAAGCAGGTTACGTGATGAAAGCGGGCACGGCAATATTGAGGATTGTCCTCGCAGCGGTAGGCCTCGTACTGCACACACTCTAGACAATGTGCAGAGAGTTAACGAATTGGTGACTGCTGACAGACGCATCACAGTGAACGAATTGACACGCTACGTTGGGATAGGGGAAGGAAGTGTTTGCAGAATACTGAAAGTGTTGGTGTTAAAAAAGGTTTGTGCCAGGTGGGTTCCCAGGATGTTGACATTGGCTCACAAAGAAACAAGACAAACGTATACAGTGAACTTTTGGAACAGTACGAGAATGGTGGAGATGCATTTCTTGGAAGAAGTGTGACAGGTGATGAAACATGGCTCCATCATTTTTCACCAGAGATGAAGAGGGAATCAATGGAGTGACATCATGAAAACTCACCCAAGAAAAAAATAATAATTCCAAAACCACACTTTACGATGGAAAAGTTATGGCTACGGTGTTTTTCGATTCCGAAGGACTCTTGCTTGTGGACATCATGCCAAGTGGAACCACCATAAATTCTGATGCATGTGTGACGACACTGAAGAAACTTCAAGCTCGACTGAGTCCTATTCGACCACATCGGCAAAAGCAGGAAGTTTTGCTGTTGCACCGCAATGCACGGCCACATGTCAGTCAAAAAACCGTGGAAGCGATCACAAAACTAGGATGGACAACACTGAAACACCCGCCTTACAGTCCTGACCTGGCTCCATGTGACTATCATCTCTTTGGGGAACTGAAAGACTCTCTTCGTGGAACAAGGTTTGAAGATGATGACTCCCTTGTGCACGCTGACAAACAGTGGCTCCAACAGGTTGGTCCAGAATTTTACCGTGCGAGTATACAGGCGCTGGTTCCAAGATGGCGTAAGGCAGTTGAGAGGGATGGAAATCAAGTGGAGAAATGAAAATATTGTTCCTAAAGAACGTATCTACACACTGTAAAAGTTTCAAACATGTAGAATAAAAGATGCATTAAAAAAAAGTATTGTGCATTTCTTTTGGAGTGACCCTCGTATATCATTAAGAGTTATATAGAATTAATCACAACAGTCATGCTGTTATTTACAGGTACAGAAGAGCAAACTATTAGGGGGAACGAGAAGTTGTGTCGTTTCTGTATATGTCGATATTCGTTGGCCATTTACCACCTCATTGTGTAGTTCAAAGTCGTGCCAAAGCCATTTTAAGATTAGAGTGACTTTTTCACTCGTAAATAATTAAATCATTTGTTTGTGCAGTTTCTCGTGAAATCGTCAGCCAAATACCACAAGGGATAGATATCCGACATCGTACACGTTTTGAGTTTTGCAAGGGTAGTAACGCAACAGGTTTTACTCAAAACATTTGAAGTTTTTATCCAACTGCATTGATAAAGATGGTTTTGTAAGTTCAGATTCAGTAATTTCGATCAGAAAGACCAACAACTTTAGATAATGCCATCTTAAGGGCTAACGTGCAAGCAAATCCGTGTCGGACAATCAAGGGAACTGTCAATCACTCTTAACGAATTTTGGTAGAACATCCAAGAACTCCGTCAGCAGACTGGTGAAGACAAACAGACTTAGCTCATGGACCACATTCAACTTATTGCTTCAGCGGCACAATACAGAAGAGATTTTTGATAGCTTAATCAGTGAATACGAAAAGTGGTCGCCTATGATAATCCAAAACACAAAAGGCAGAGGCTCTCTACCAACAAATCGCCACGAAGTAACCGAGGTTTACACTCCAAAAAGGTGCTTCTTTGTGTTTCACGGAGAATTGGCGGAATAGCTTATTTTGGAGTGATGACACTTGGCAAACGGTGAATGCAGACTGCCACTGTGGACAATTTGCTCGAGTAAATCAATTTTTAACTGAAAAGTGCCTAGCAACTGTCAACAGAAAAGGCGTTATTCTGCACCACGATAATGGCAAGACCGCAACACGTAGGACGAAACCTGGAAAAAATTAAATGAATTGGGGTGGGAGGTATTGTCTCACCCACCATACTCGCCCAATATTGAACCATCAGATTTCCATTTATTCAGATTGCTACAACATTTCCTAAGCGGAAAATTTTACTCGAAAACCAGCAGATTTTTGTGGATGCGGCATTGAAAATTCGTGCGTTAGATGGCAAAAAGATGTTGATAACAAGGATTGTTAGATCACTGCTAAAAATAAAAATACGTTAACAATTTATCTGTTTGAATTTAATGTAATAAAAGGGACATTAGTTTTCAGTTTACTTAATATTACTGCAGTGAACGCAGCGCACACACTAAAATAGTGAACTTTCCGAAGGCTTGCTTCCCCCATACGACGCACAGTGACGGAGTAATCGCACGCATTACAGAACAGTGCAACCTAATGGTGAAAAATCTGTTGAGGATTATACAAGACTTTTGCCAGCATTTAAGTACTGTATTATCGTTTCAAGGACCACCCAACTGTGTGAAATAAAAAAGTTGAATATACGAAATTTTGAATGAGTAGACATCGTACTAGACGGTATTAACTCTGGGGAAAAAATTAATTATCTAAAGATACAATAAAAATATAATACTATTTGCAGACAAAACAAAACATACCAGAGATGAGTTCGTCCACAAAAAAAAAAAAAATATATTAGGAACAGATAAGTTGTATCAACTCCGAAACACACTTTTGTTTTGATTCACACACGAAAGAGTGATCTTGGTCTTCATTAGCTCATAATGCAGTGGAGCTATATGTTCTGTCACTAGGTCTAGAGTTTAGAAATGGCTCTTGTCCCGTACAACCCGACCTTCCCACACTTTGAGTAGGAATAAAAACTTGAAATTTGGCAATCATGTTTTTCTATGCTGAAAATTTGCGAGGTGACTTTACGGGGTTTTCTCCCGCGACGATACCTACAGAATAAAAGATAAGGGGCGCGAGCGTAAGTACAGAAGTGATGGTTGGTGAGCTGATGGGCAGACAATGATTAGATGAGAGTGCGAGAAGTGGCAGATGCTGTGAATGGCTTTTTTACAGCGTTTACGCTTTTCAGTTATTCTGTTGGCATCTGAATATTTCTCAAACAGCAAGTAACTATTTGTGTAGCCCACATACACATCTAATAAACTTACGTTGAGGATATTCCGCATACTGATTCCCAAGGTGTGTAGTCCACGTAAGTATTATCAACAAAAATATGCAGGGTGTTAAAAAGAAGTATATCATATTTTGATATCATATTTTGATAGGAGGGAGTATTGCCCAAAACAAAACAAAAAAAAAAGCTTCCAGTAAACAAGGGCTCAAAAATACATGCTTTAGTAGCTATGAACTATGTTTGTCTTCCCTAACGTGAAACGCATATCTTCTACTAGAAGCTCTTCGCTATTACTAACGACCTACGGAATACAGTAAATAAATGAGGACACGTTTCTTCGTTATTGCCCATGAATATAGCATATGCATTTGAAGAAGAAATGCATTATTGCCGATTATAAGGAACTTACATTATAAGAAACAGACCGACTGGTGCAACGTATCGTCAGTTCCTATCAAGCGACTTGCTTGTCCTGATAGAGGAGGTATTGTTCTAATAATAGAGTGGCGATGTGGTTCATGCATGATGAAGCACCAGTCCATTTTCCCCAAAATGTGCAAGAACGCCTTGCACAGACTTTTAATGGGCAATGGACCGGTTGGGTAGGTCCACTACTTTGGACATTTCGTTCCCGCGATCTTAATCCCTCGGATTTTTAGTGGTAGAGACATAAGAAATCTTTTCTGTGCTCAAGCCTCATTAATCTTGTACAAACGCTACAAGATCGTCTCACCAATGGCTGGCAGCGTATCCATGACCACCCTGGTTTTTGAGAGTATTAGTGATTCCCCAAGACGTCGGACAGAAGCATACCTCACTATGAATGGATACCGTATTGAGCACCTCTTTTAGCGATAGCTCAAAATTGCAGGTCATAGGGATTAGCTCTGCTGTTTCACAGTAACAGAATGGTGTCTTTGCAACTTTCTACTTCATTCTGTAGGGCTTTCATAATAGCAAATTGTTGGTAATGATGTGTTTCACTGTAGGTGACTATATTTCTTAAGGTATGAATTTTACACCACGTGTTTACTGGACATTTTTGTCTTATTTTGGTCCATAAATCACCCCTGAAAATAAGAAACACTTTTTCTTAAAAAAATAATAAAAGTTAGGACAGCACAAGAATCAGATGAGTAGCGTTCCGGGAACAGTGCGCTCATCGTGAGTGATCCCAGATTAACAGAGTGGGTCAATCGGAAATCTCGAATAGCCAATACGGGGAAGAGAAACAGCAATTACTTAATCCGCCCCCTTCCGCCTCTGCAACAAAAACAACAGAGACTGAGCTGAGAATATAAAATAAGAAGGGGGAATAGGCTGAATGTGTGAGTTGAAGTCTGTGGCCTAGGGTAGTTTGTGAAGCTCTGAGACGTGTACTGCTACGGTGGTGTAATGGCTCACACACAATTCAAGTTCTGGCTGTGGCACAAATTTTAATTCATTTCTTCAGCTTCTATCATTCTTTCTTTCTTTCTTTCTTTTGATAATGCCTTTATCGCGCATTGTGCGCAGGGTCGGCAGGATCAAGTATGGATTTCGGATTTGGCATGGTGAATGTGAAGGGGTGGCCGGATGCCGTTCCTGCCACCACGGCATACCCCCAGGACAGAATCAGTGTACCCCAGCTGTCTGCGTCTAGTGTAAATCGTGAAATAGTTTTAATGTGTTTCAAATGTCTGCGAGTCGTGTAACTGAGGCGGGACGTGGGGACCAGCCCGCTATTCACCTAGTAGGATGTGGAAACCACCGAAAAACCAGATTCAGGCTGGCCGGCACACCGGCCGTCGTCGTTAATCCGCTGGGCGGATTCGATCCGGGGCCGGCGCGCCAACCCGAGTCCAGGAAGCAGCGCGTTAGGGCTCTCGGCTACGCTGGCGGGTTTCTTCAGCTTCTGTCATTATCCTAAGAATATTCTTTTGAAATGTCCAGATGGTTACTATTTGATGCAATACAACACCGCTTATAGAAAGCTGATGACAATAAACAAGTTTGTGCATTACATTATCAGTGACAAGGGAGAATGTTTTAATGTTGAAGACAGAAGCTCTCCAGTTACTGAACCTAAAGCTTCTGAGAAAGTTTCAATTATCTCTTACGTCCAAGAAGTCCAAAGTATTTGCGATAATTGACATGTATGTAAAGGAAACATAACATCGAAATATTTTTATTTGTACACATATTTACCATTGAACTGTGACATCTGAAATAAATGTGCTGCATTAATATACCGTTACTGAATAATCCGTGCAGCTGTTTTAGCGGTATTTATTCCGAACTATCGATTTAGAAAATATATCTTGTGATGCTCAGATGTGCTTGTGGCAGTACAGGTCAACCGAAGCACTAAAATATATAAAGTGATACTAAAGGTTAACTTCGTCGAAAGTCAGTGAAGCAACTGTCAGTGTCAAATAATCTAGTCCTTGTGTGCACCCGATATGAAGGCAAAAAACACAATAACCGAAATTTCATGGTAACAAGAACTTGTCTATTTCATGCATATAGCAGCACTACTGATTTTCGGTGCAGTTATTTTTTGGATCCCTTTACGTATTTTAATGGTTCGATTTAATTTTCCTGTCAAGAGCGCGTCTCACGATGAAATTGCATGACTTCTAAATCGTTCGTGTGAAGTCAACATCATCAGTAAAACAGATAAATGGGATTTTTATAACAGTATATTAAAGAAATACAACTGCACGCCATTTAGTTTCCAGCCGCGAAGATGAATCACACGAAAATAAAATTCAGGGACGATCCGTTTTGAATAAGCAAGTGGTATCTTGCTGAGCAAGTGGTATCTTCATTCGACGCAACTGGCTAAAACTTAAACGAGGCGCAAAGTCCATGTACGTGTCGCAGTGCGCATTTACTTCGGCGGTAAAACGATTTATAAGCCAAGGCACATTTTATCACTCTGGAGGGAAAAAAAAATCTAAGGCGGTTTAAATTCTTGAGCGTAAAAGGATTACGGTGTTTCACAGATTTTCTCGACATTTTACGCTAAACTGTCGGGTCCGCAGAGGGAATGGGCAGGGAACGCAATTGGCGCTCTTTCCACAGCGAGCCCCTGAAAAACGGCAGCGTCTTATTTTTCAGCTTAGTGAGTAATGAGGGTGAGGAAGGGACCAACCAGCCGAGAGATTTAAAAGTGTTTTCTCTTTGTGCTCGACAGAGAAGACCGGAGCGCCCGATCGCTACCGCGATTGCGCGAGCGAGGGATTTTTATTCTACAAATTTCACTCTTCTGCTGTTCTCCGAATTCCGCTTTTATCCGCGGAAGAGACGGGAGTTGTTTCCGCTCTCACGCGATGGGCCTGTGCGCTCCCTGACATAATGATGCCGAACAAAAGGGCCGAGTCGGGCGTTGCGCATGCGCAGTCACAATTAAGCCCCCGGAATGAGTTACGCGCCGTCGTAGCAGGAGCCTCTTCGTTTCGGCGTCTTTGACGCTTTAATGGGCGATTCCATAAATCACGGCAGGCGGCACGTGCACGCCAGTAATTGTATTAGCTCTCGCTCGGTAGCTGGCGCGTAACTCGCGGGCTTACACCAGCCGGCGTCGCCTCGCGAGAACACGTAGCTGAACGGCAGGGGCTTTAGTTGCGCCCGAAGGCCGCCGATTAACTCGCAGCTGCCTGCACTTGGCCAAATTTTATGGGGCTCCCAAGTGAGACTGTCGTTAAACGTTTCTGATTAGTTTATCTGCTGGCACTGCCTGAGGCTGCCAACAAGGGGTCCCGAGGACTGCCGTTAGCTCAGAAACGTAGCAGGTGCGCGAATACTGTTTACCCCCTCCAGCAAATTGCCTTTGTAAGCTGGGCATCAGTTTCGGGACAAAGTGTGGAGATGAAGTTATCTATCAGATTAAAACTACGTATGCACCGGGCCTCAAACCTAGAACGTTGCCTCTTGCGAGAAGCTACCTTGTCGACTTACTCGTGACCCACCCTCCTAGCTACACTTTGGAAGGGGATTATATCAAAATAACTGTGCATTTTAATGAATATAAAGTCTAAAAACGGACTTCAGATAAAGGAGACAGGAATGTTCAATAAAAAAAATTGCCAAGGGTATTTCCAGAATACGATTTTTCACTCTGCAGCGGAGTGTACGCTGATACGAAATTTCCTGGCAGATTGAAACTGTGTCGCGGATCGAGACTCGAACTCGCGACCTTGCCTTCGCTGGCAAGTGTTCTACCATCTTTTTTTTTCTTTCGTTATGGTTCGTTGTATTTCATCGTTGCGGACGTCAGATGACATCCGTTGAAGTTCGTTGTTCTTTCACTCAGTTTTTTTATTACAGAGGCTAGTCAGCTCCCTGACCGAATATGCTCAGCTACAGTGCCGCCATCTCATTTTGTTCATTTTCGTTCGTTGTATCTGATTGGGGCGGACGTCGCAAGACACCTGTTTCAGTTCGTCGTTGATCAACTAAGTTTTTTTTTTATTGTAGAGGGCAGCTAACCGTCTGACCAAAGTCGCTGAGTTACCGCGCCGGCTACCATCTGAGCTACCCAAGCACGACTCACGCCCTTCCTCACAGCCTTCCTTCTGCCAATACCTCGTCTCCTACCTTCCAAACTTTACAGAAGCTCTCCTGCGAACCTTGCAGAACTAGCACTCCTGAAAGAAAGGATATTGCGGAGACATGGCTTAGCCACAGCCTGGGGGATGTTTCCAGAGTGAGATTTTCACTCTGCTGATATGCCAAGGCTATTAATCAAACAAATCTCAGGTGAGGACATCTTGGACAAGAAAATGATTGTAATGGTTTGCTTACGTTCCGTTTACGATTAACTGGTCTTGTGTGGGTTGTCTGAATTTCTGAGATTGAAACAGGCCCAATAAAAGTATCAATACCGATTACAGGCGCAACCATCACAAAAAAATTGAACAAAATATGGTTGTTTGTTGTTGAGTTTTATTAACAACATACTTCTTAAACAGACAGTGACATGTAATTTGTGTCCAGAACCTGACGATATACACTCCTGGAAATTGAAATAAGAACACCGTGAATTCTTTGTCCCAGGAAGGGGAAACTTTATTGACACATTCCTGGGGTCAGATACATCCATGATCACACTGATAGAACCACAGGCACATAGACACAGGCAACAGAGCATGCACAATGTCGGCACTAGTACAGTGTATATCCACCTTTCGCAGCAATGCAGGCTGCTATTCTCCCATGGAGACGATTGTAGAGATGCTGGATGTAGTCCTGTGGAACAGCTTGCCATGCCATTTCCACCTGGCGCCTCAGTTGGACCAGCGTTCGTGTTGGACGTGCAGACCGCGTGAGACGACGCTTCATCCGGTCCCAAACATGCTCAATGGGGGACAGATCCGGAGATCTTGCTGGCCAGGTTAGTTGACTTACACCTTCTAGAGCACGTTGGGTGGCACGGGATACATGCGGACGTGCATTGTCCTGTTGGAACAGCAAGTTCCCTTGCCGGTCTAGGAATGGTAGAACGATGTGTTCGATGACGGTTTGGATGTACCGTGCACTATTCAGAGTCCCCTCGACGATCACCAGAGGTGTGCGGCCAGTGTAGGAGATCGCTCCCCACACCATGATGCCGGGTGTTGGCCCTGTGTGCCTCGGTCGTATGCAGTCCTGTTTGTGGGCCTCACCTGCACGGCGCCAAACACGCATACGACCATCAATGACACCAAGGCAGAAGTGACTCTCATCGCTGATGACGACACGTCTCCATTCGTCCCTCCATTCACGCCTGTCGCGACACCACTGGAGGCGGGCTGCACGATGTTGGGGCGTGAGCGGAAGACGGCCTAACGGTGTGCGGGACCGTAGCCCAGCTTCATGGAGACGGTTGCGAATGGTCCTCGCCGATACCCCAGGAGCAACAGTGTCCCTAATTTGCTGGGAAGTGGCGGTGCGGTCCCCTACGGCACTGCGTAGGATCCTACGGTCTTGGCGTGCATCCGTGCGTCGCTGCGGTCCGGTCCCAGGTCGACGGGCACGTGCACCTTCCGCCGACCACTGGCGACAACATCGATGTACTGTGGAGACCTCACGCCCCACGTGTTGAGCAATTCGGCGGTACGTCCACCCGGCCTCCCGCATGCCCACTATACGCCCTCGCTCAAAGTCCGTCAACTGCACATACGGTTCATGTCCACGCTGTCGCGGCATGCTACCAGTGTTAAAGACTGCGATAGAGCTCCGTATGCCAGGGTAAACTGGCTGACACTGACGGCGGCGGTGCACAAATGCTGCGCAGCTAGCGCCATTCGACGGCCAACACCGCGGTTCCTGGTGTGTCCGCTGTGCCGTGCGTGTGATCATTGCTTGTACAGCCCTCTCGAAGTGTCCGGAGCAAGTATGGTGAGTCTGACACACCGGTGTCAATGTGTTCTTTTTTTCGATTTCCAGGAGTGTAGATTATGACATTCGCTGTGTCACGAACAAGCGTTAAAATTTTGGGTTAAATTAAGCAGAAAAACAATTATGGAATCTGGCAGAATAATTCAATAACAACAATAGATATTTATTTTCAAAATTGTGAGATATAAAGTACACGACTAGATTGAACACCCTCGTCGGTATTCCTGGCGTTAACAAAAACGCTGAATGTGAAGTGACAACACAAGAATTCACATGGCGTTCATTATTATAAAATAATCAGTTTTCTTAGCTTTCTAAAAACATTAACATACAACTGAAGTCGTTCGAGTGAGCTGAGCATAGGAGAATGAATGTAACTTGGGATTGTACTAGGTATCTAGAAAAGAAATCGTTCATAATCACAAGTATTGGTAGTTTAATTAAGACCGAAAACCATGGAAGTGCCATAGATATTTATGAGGCAATACCTGAAGCTTCTAACATCTGCATACAGTCGATAATGTAGTCTTCACGATCTCTCACGGCATTTAATTAACGGGTGTCACACAGTTTACAGGACAAGAAATAATGGACTTGAAGGTACCGTCACGGCTGATCTCCTGTTCCAGATGGATCTGGAATGGGTGGGAGAGGACAAAGACAACGTGAATCACTGCCAAATATTCACATACCCAAGTGTGCTTGGATGCTACATATTATACGAAATTTTACAAACCAATGCAATTAAGCGCATCGGGGCATACTGAATGAGGTAAAAGGTGGGCTGCAGACCCTGTTCCGTGATAGCTAAAGTGCATACAGAACTGTAAATCGACAACTAAAAGAAATTCTTTACATACAAGTTATTTCGTGCATTGTAAGAAAGACAACCGCTTTACCTGACGGGCATAAAAGAAGGTGCATGTGGCATGGAATACCCTTGAATACTATGTCGAAGCCGGCCGTTGTAGCCGAGCGGTTCTAGGATTTTCAAAATGGAACCGCGTGACAGCTACGGTCGCATGTTCGAATCCTGCCTCGGGCATGGATTGGGTGATGTCCTTAGGTTAGTTAGGTTTAAGTAGTTCTAAGTTCTAGGGGACTGATGACCACAGATGTTAAGTCCCATGGTGGTCAGAGCCATTCGAACCATTTGAACATAAATAAAAACACGTGGACTCGAGTGAAATATGAAAACGAAAACGGGCCACGAAATGACAAAGACAGATCGTTGAAGACGCCAGACGTTCCACTGAATCAGTTTCGAATGAGTTTAATTTGGTCACGGCAATACGTAGTATCTAATAGAGTAATGACCTAGCTCCAAAATAGCGTTTAAATTAAAAGTGACATTAATTTTGACTGATTAATTTCCTAAACCTTCCGAGGAGTTAACATGAATGAATAAATACCAAACGACTCATGAAGGACTAGGTACAAAGGGTTACGGATATGCGCGGTTGCAATTCGGACTGAACAGAGCACTTTGTATCAAAATGTATTCTGTAAGTAAAACTAACTCAAAGAGGTTTCAAATATAATCACGAAAAACTTTCTGTCATATCACACTGTTGAAACAAACTTATTAAGCACCACTACATGTTGAAATAAATCAAAAGCTGACTCCAGGATGTAACTGTAATCTCTACGGTGCAGTACCTTATATTCACGATCCCAGAACAAGACCCTTTATCTTATGGCGGATTTCACACGTCGCATCCTAAAGGTAAGTGTGAAGCGGGGGGGGGGGGGGGGGGGGGGGAGGGATCATCCGTTACTTACAGTACCAGCACATAAGAGATTCGCGCTATACTCGACCACGAAAGTACAATGATACTGGAAGAAAGTCAGACATACTGTTGTTACTGTGGTTCTTGGCGGAATTTTCAAAACACTCAGTCACACTTTTAACCACTCAGAAAGGTGCACAGGATAGGATGTGGATCAAATGAGTGGAAATACACAGTAAATAAACTCATTTTCCAACTCATCCTTCCCCAAAAGGCTATTTGTCAAGGCAAGAGCGTGACGTATGATGTGGATTGGGTGTTGTGAATACGGTCGGATATTATGAACCGACAACTCTTATGAAACGGGACTGACAGTAGCGTTTCAGACTTTACCAGTACTTTCTCCTAGTTTCCAAACTTCACTGAAGTTCATTCTTTCTTTTCGGAAAAACAACTTAGTAATATGTTCTTTGCGGAGCAACGTTTTGAGCAGTTTTTTTTGCCATATTCTGGAGAAGCGGAAGAGTCCTGTTGGATGCTGTTGTTTATCCGTTTCGGGACGTATTCTTTCATCTCCCGGACTCACACCAGGCGGACCAATCACGGGCGCCCGTAGAGGGCTGTGCGTCGAATCAGGAAAGAGATAATCCGTCGTATCCGACACTGGCGCTGAAGCCAGCGAACGCACCTGGCAAAGGTTTGATAACACGTCGTTTCGCCATCGCGAAACTGATATGGAAGCTGCCGAAAACACGAGGTACCATGTCGCTCCAGCGATTTCTGGGTTTCTACAATCTAGGAACCGAAGGAAATGGAATGTACTAAAATCCAGTGAACAGAGGTAACGACAAATTATCAATTACATTTATATTACTCGGTTCCTATGGGGGATTTCTTCGAAAATGACCCACTGCCATGTTGCATTATGACTGTGATGACAAGTTACTATGTCGACCTCTTTTAACCCTGCTTACCCAAGTAACGAGAACAGCCGTGTAGCTGGTTCGCAAAAGTTAAGGCGGTAGCACTACCAGTAGCATCGAGTGTTGTAAACAGTGAAGTGTGCACAGTATCCTTTGGATGCACCAGAGAGTTACTTCTGTTCTCGGAGAATGTGGTTTAGATTTCCAAAACCACTCAGTTTCATTTGATTCAGAACCTGCGTCAAAGAGGTGTGAATAGAACGTAGGTCCTGGTGAATTCGAAAATGCCACGACGTGACCACAATAAATGTGGATCAGTTTCTAGTTCAACCATCGAGAACTAAAATTCTCTGTGTGCGGATACAGATGGAAGGCTGCAATGACAAGTGTTGTTCCCGTTGTCAAAGTAACTTGTGGTTTTCTTTGAAATACGCGCTTCGAAGGTTGCCCATCCTACATAGGTAGGTATGATCATCAAAATAAAATAAGAGAAATCATAGCTCGAACAGAAAGGTTTAGGTGTTCGTTTTTTCCCGCGCGCTGTTCGGGAGTGGAATGGTTGAGAGATAGTATGATTGTAGTTCGATGAACCCTCTACCAAGTACTTAAATGTGAATTGCAGAGTAATCGTGTTGATGTAGATGTAGATGTAAACGACTTCAAGGATACGCTGTACGATTTAACTGACCACCTTGAATGAAACCCACATTACTACTTCTTAACCGACGGCAGACGAAGAGTAGCAGATGATACAGCAACAGGAGAAGAAGGAGAAAAAGATGACGATGATGATGGAGGAGAAGGACGCGAAGGAAGAAGGAGAAGAAGAACAGAGGCAAGGAAGGTGAACATACAGTAAATTAAACATCACAACGTGACCATTCATTCCAGTACTCGCGCCATTGGAGTCAAAATGCTACCTCATGTGGACTGGATGTTCGAATGAAACTTCTATGGTCTGTTTACTGAACTATCTTTCTCCTGAAAGTATTTATGGAACTATGGAAATCCTAAATCTTGATACAACGCTTAATGTGACATATAATTAGCTCCTTAAGTCTCAGCTGCGTTAATGTTGGCTGTAGGAAGACGTTAAGCGGTAGCAACGCGCAAAAACAAGTACCTCGAATCGAAATAACGTAAGACAAACCGCGTGAAACTCAGCATGACGTCAACTTTTCACTGTCAGCTCATCTGTGAAATGTGCTATGGTAAAATAAAGTAACGGTACCAGTTTCGCTTTGTTAATAAAAAATAGCTTTATGACTTGTTACAATATAATCGAAGACACCACAATGCTTCACATAATCTTTGTTATTGAGACTATTATGACCTGATACACCTGATGTGGTACAGATGGCTGCTAGAAAGAGGTATCTAACTCCACTGTGGTGAGGAACTAACAAGAAGAAGTTTGTACACACCCTCAAACTCGCTACCACTACGTATGATAGCCCGATCGACACACAGTAAGTTTTCTATTAACGGCATCTATTTCACTCACGAACAGACCACTACTAATTACAATTGTTGCAATACGTGGAATTCTTTGAAAAATATTAGCTGCGCGTTATATACGATTTGTATTATCAGGAAAACACTATTTCAGGTCACATATTTACGAAAATATGGTCTACAATGTTGTATCATATATTTTTTTCGAGTTACATCTGGTAAAGGAAATTGGAAACACGTAATCTACGATATTCTGCGATTCTACTTACTTATTCTGTGGGATACGCCAAATGAAATCAGACGCCGTGAAGCACAGCCACCCCAGCTGCAGGATCCAATACCGATAATGGAAATTCTTTTTACAGCCCCGCCGCAAACCGATTATTTGGCTATCAAACGTCGCGATCTGCTGTTGTGCGAGACGGAGAACGAATATTACCAGGAATTAACATTATCTCTCTTATAACAGATCAAATTCTGCTTGCTTTCTTGTGCAATTAACAGTCAAGTCAATTAATTACTGAATGAGCACTCGATAGAATTTAAGCCAGAATCGTTTTGCTTCCAAGAGTTCATATCTCATGAATTTGTGATGAAGTTTGCGGAACAGTCAAACAGAGAGAGAGAGAGAGAGAGAGAGAGAGAGAGAGAGAGAGAGAGAGAGAGAGAGAGATGAAGTAGATGGGGCATATTTAGCCAGTTATTCCTTTTAATGTTTTTTTTTAATGCTTAGATTAATGCAGCAAAGATGAGAAAATTCTGTCTCATTAGAAGTGAGGTATGCTGTAACTTTGCGGTGTTAAAAGTGGTAATTAAATTAAATGTGCCATTGTTCAGTTCAAGGGATTACTTCTGGCGCGAGGTATCGTTTTCCGACAAATCGTCATACAACTTTTCACTTCATCTTAGATGTACATCATTTGAATTGCCCACGTTAACTGATGCATTCGTCGCTTATTTATCGAAGAACGTAATTATATATGAAAAGCTCACTATTGTGTATGTTGTACAGAATTAATCTATTTTGGTAACCGACTTTCGACCAACAAGAACATCTGACTTTAACCGACCATCGTTGTCAAAGTAGTTACAATGTTCATGAACACAACTGAGGAAGATGATACTATTCAAGAGTGAGGCACAAACACAGAGTAAATGTTATATTTGATAGTAAAGTGGTAATGCAATTAAAAGGGTTAAAAGTCGAACAGTCAATGAGATTAAGGAAAAAGAAAAAAAAGGAAACATTATTCCTAAACTCGAAAAACAGTGCCTATTTAACATTTCTTTTAAATTAACAATCCAAGAAAATTATTTTTTATTTTTACAAGGTGAGACAAACGTAAGTGTCCCCGAGAACTGAGTTCCAGGGTACAAAGAAACGCAGCAGAGGAAAGGTAGTACACTATTAATCTGGCTATTGCAGATATTGAAAGTGACCAGCATTCATCTCTTGGCACTTATGGATCCTGGTCAACAAGTTGCTGAAGGCGGATCGAAGCTGGGCTGCTGGAATTGCTGCAGTCTCATCCGAAATTTTCTGCTGCAGTTCTTGCAGACTGTGAGGATTGTTGCGATACACCATAGACTTGAGGGCTCCCCACACAAAGTAATCGCACACTTGGCAGATCATGTGATCTGGTTGGACAGCTACCAGACTGACCTCAACTAACAACTCTGTCAGTAGTGAAGATTGTGTAAATGTGCTTCAAGGCAGCTTACTCCATCCTGTTGGAAGTAACTTTCGGTCTTTTCCTCCTCCGTTAAACCTGCGAAAAATGGCTTTAAAATGTTGATGAAAGAAGGTGGAACCATTAATGCGGCACGCAGACACTGCACACTAAACCACAACCTTCTGATCATCTAGCGGTGTTTCGTGGTAGTTATGTGGGTTCTCCAAAGCCAGAACCTGTGATGCTGTGAGCTCATATAACCACTCAGGTGAAACCAGGTTTCATCAAAGAACAGATCCAAGCCACTCATTGTTATCCCAGCGACAACCACTCACAAAACTGGGGGCGCTGAGGAGCATCTGCTGGTTTTAAGGCATGAAGAACAGACATTCAGTAGGGATACATGTGCAGGTCCGGGTAGAGTATTTGTCCGTATGATGGACGTGATATGCCGGTCTCTTGCGACATGCGCCAGGTTGATTTGGTAGGACTCTGAAGCATTTTATGGTGCACTGCAGCCAAATTTTCTGGTGCGCGGGCACGTTTCGGATTTTTTTTTTTTTTTTTTTTACTTTTCGAAATAAATCTTGTCTGGTGCCATTTTGGGACGAAGCGTTGTATGCCACTATTTGCTGGCAATTTGACACCATTACATTTCTCAGCTAGCAACTGACCACACCGTTTCCACGACTTTGTTGTCAAGAACTTTTCCACAACGAACACCCGATGCTCCACTGTAAGTACCGGCGCCCCTTTACACTGCTCCAGTCACACTGACACAGCCCATATTACGCTCTGAACCGGTGTGGATCACGTGGCTGTAGCATATGCGGCTTGCGCGTAAAGGGGTACGGTTACGTGCACACATTAGCGCCCAATCATATCCACCCGTTCAGGCCACTTTTATTAGCCTCACCCTGTATTTTAATTAACTAATTAATTAAATTTAAACCATAATATCAGTACCGTTTTCGGCAGAGTGTCCTCTACTCCGTCTGGATCCTGTATCGAATATTAAATAAACGATCAGTGTTTATACACCCCTTGCCGTTGTGGTTTTAGGAGCCATAAAATTCGACAGCTTCACTTCATAATGTAGTTGAGATTGCGTTAGCTGATGTAAGAGGTCGAGTGAGGTGCAGACAACAGATGCTACCGTTCCCGTGAGAAATTGCGCCAGTTAACCAGTATAGAGCTGCCACAACAGGAGATGTAGGGGGACGCAGATCTCTAATTTCCATTTACATTAGGTAATTCAGATTTTATTGAATATCGTACTAGCTATCGTTTCAATAATACTCTTTAATATAGTATGCACCTTTAGTAAAATAATAATAACGACACGCAAACGAAGAGATTCGTGCGTCATTGGTTCCCGCCGGAAGTGCTGACTCACACTGATCTGTTTAGTTGGTAGGGTGGGCCATTCCGTACAGTTCGGTCTACGGGTGGCACGACTGAAGTCTGAGATGCACAGCGTATATAACTAGATTAAGAAATCGTGACTGTACGTGCAATGGAGAGAAGAACAAACTGTCAAGGAAGTCTACATTGTTTTCATCAGGGAGAGTTTCCAAGTCTTCATGATGAGTTGGCAAACGTGATAAAATATTTCGATCAGAATATGCGTGTGAAAGCCTTTTTTCGATTGTGAAACTAAATAAATCACGATTACTTGTGAACTTGAGTACGAAAATCTGTGAAGTTGTCTTCGTGTGTCTGCGTGCCAACAGCTTGTACCAGATAAATATTATATTATGTCTTTAGACTACCAAAAATAACTGAGCAGTAATGAAAATTTATTTCGTTTGTGATATACGTTGTTGAGAAGTATGAAACCATGTGGTATGCCATTTAAGTACGGCACGTACACCATTTACCCCTCATTCTCCCTTTTCCAGCTCTGACACCGTGTCGGAGCGATGGGGGAAATGTGGAGTCTCAGTGAGCGCAATGCCATGCGGGCCAGGACACAGCTCGTGAACCTTATTCTTGGCCACCCTTGGTGCAGAGAGTCCCGGTGTCTAACGTGACACTTGGGACTAATGTCACCTGTTGTTTAACGCACTGAAGATGACTATGCAATAGGTGAAATATAGACCTGCTCTAATAAGACGACGGATTTTGCGATCGATTGCTGTTCTGTTCTCTATTGTCTATATTTAACAATCGCTGCTCGCATTGTGATTGAGCCGTGCTCTCTCCCAACTATGCGTTTTCGTGAACTTCGCTGTCTATCTGTGTTTGGTTTCCCGCCCTTGCCGCGGTTACGTCGTGGTTCTTCTTCCTTATACGTGTGGCAGCAGTGATGTGTATCGATATTTGCGCCGTGTACCATCTTTGGTTTGGTGCTTATAGTTTCCGGCAAGGGAGTCTGGTGTCAGTCGGTCGGTTGTTGCGGACGAGGGAAGTTACATCTCTCCGCGATGCAGTCGGCTGGAGCCGCTGGCAGTCCCTACGCAGTGTCGGAGCGTGTGTGGAACTGTCCGATCGCTACGAGTTTCGTGGTTCACCGACCCAGGATGTCAAAGCTGGGTAGTGGTTTCAACTACCCAATCCACGTCTATTCATGTTGTGGTGGTTCGCTTCGGTGGTTTGCTGTTGGGGAGGTTTTTCAGGAGGGAGCAACACCGAGCGGTTCTACTGCTGAGATTTAGCCGCCATGCGGTGCAAATTAACTACTATGGTCGACTAAGACTTGAGTGCACCAGTGGAATTTCCTGTCTTGTGGCCGTTAGTGTTCTGAGTAACTGCCCTGGCCCCTAAGGTAATTACAGGAAGCGTACTTTCCTCACCTATTGTCGCTGTCCAACATGGTGTGTAATTTTGACAGCTATTACGTACTCCATTGTGGATTATCACGTTTGTAACCTTTCCGGTTTGAGTTCTCATGCACTCATTGACGGGAAGCAAGTCGTTGTGCCGGTTGGTCCATGGCTGTCCCCTGGCTGGGTTCCGACGGATCAAGTATAGTTGAGCTCACCACCTGTCTGAGCTACGTGAACGTGAGCAGGATGACCTCCCTGGAGGCCTTTTGAGTGCCACCGGTGTTTAATTATCTGTTCAGCTATTTTAAATTTTAAGCTTATGGTTATTTGTTTGTTTTCTTAAAATTTTGCAAAATCTTTCCAGCTTAAACAATGTGGACTTCTGCCTTTAAAGTTCTATGGTAATATATTCTAAAATTTTGTAATTTAATTGTGGCCCTCAGCCATTTATATTGTCCTTTGCCTATCCTGTTTTTTCAATTATTTTGTTGCTATCTTGATTGGATTTTAATGTTGTTAAGATTTCTGGTTGGAGGACTTCAGCCGCGAAATAGTTGTATTCGATAAAGATTCGGCTATGTGCCCTTTTGGTTGTAAAATTTATTAAATTACAATGAATGACAATTAGAAGCAGAAGCTGACCTCTACCCTTGGCCCTTTCCACAATTCTATTACCTGTTCTGCCCAGCGGGTTTACCGGGCATATCAGGGATCATATGGATTCCAGTTTAATTATAAATAAGTAACTCTGAAATGTTTCCGCTGCTAGTGACGGCTTGGCTTTGGAGGGGGCGCATCGCACTTCTCGCAGAGTGGCTCCTGTAAACACTTGCGAGCTACCGTCGTGGAAGGGAGTGCTGGCGCCGGATTCGTGGCTGTGTGTGCTGCAGCGAACTGCGACCGCGGCGCGCGATGTTTATTGAGGAAGCACTAGGCCTCGTTTTGCGTACGTGGCGAGTAAGCCGTCGTTGTTTATTTTAGACATTGCATTCGCAAGTGCAAACATCAGCGGGAAACATTCTTGAAACCAGAGTTGCGGAAGAAATATGCTGTTCATATGCGTGCCGTGAACTTTTACTGGTCCGTAACGAAAGCCGAAGGAGTTTCAGGATAGCGAATTCAGTGACATAACTGTGTCACGTTACTTGACAGGTAGTCGCTACGTCCTCGTCTGCGTAATGTTTGCTCTATATTCACCATGAAATCGTGGAAGTTACCTCTGTAAGATGCGATGACACACGGTGTATCGCAGACCTAAGGCCACACTCCGTAATGAAGTGATCCTCGGTTGTCAAATTTTGTCAAATTTTAATAATAATTTGAGTTCCCTTTCAATTTTCACCCAGTTTTCCGCGCTCGTGCATTTGCTGTTTATTCACGGGGAAGTAGTGTCGACGTAGAACAGTTACCGTGTGGAGAAAAACTTGAAGGCCTTCGAGAATTGGCAGGCTGCAGAGTGTGGCTTCTGACCTACAAACTAAATAAATAAGTAAACGTTGCCTGCCGCAGTGACAGAGCGGTTATAGGCGCTAGTCTGGAACCGCGCGACCGCTAAGGTCGCAGGTTCGAATCCTGCCTAAGCCGGCACGGTAGCTCAGCGTCTTCGGTCAGAGGGTTACGAACCCTCTGTAATAAAAAAACACTGAGTTTATCGATCATCAACGAACGTCTTACGACGTCCGCCCAGAGCAGATGCGACGAACAAAAGTGTACAAAATGAAATTTAAAAAAGTCTTGCCTCGAGCATGGATGTGTGTGATGTCATTAGGTTAGTTAGGTTTAAGTAGTTCTCAATTGTAGGGGACTGATGACCTCAGATGTGAAGTCCCATGGGGCTTAGAGTTATTAGTACAATTTTTTGAAGTAAACGTAATTTAGTCACAAACAGTCTGAAACGTTTGTAGGAGTGTTTCAAGGTAGGTTGTGCTGAGAGATAAATGCTTAGAAAAAAGTTCGATACGTTGCACCGGTTCCAAGTTAATTACCATTGAAGTTAGCCAATCAGGGTGCTGCACTCCCAAATTCAAGCCGCCCGCCAGAGACGGGGCCGCCAAACGTGTTCTTCGTTTGGTTTCCTAAAACCGAACAAGAGATAGATACAAATGTTGGACAATGGACGGTAATAAGAATCGAATCCCAGCCAAAGCCTGAGCCGTTTCGAGCACTGTCGTGTACGCCATGAGAACAACTGATACTAATTGTATCTCTACTTGATTTCCTTTGAAGCTGAGTGTGATGGATGCATTCTCGGGAAACAGAAAAGGAAAAACTAAGAAGGATAAAAGAAAAATGGACATTGATTAACATCATAAACGAAATAATTACTAAGTACCTCTTTCAGCAAAACGAATTCATGAAGGAAAAAGCTTTTGATGAAAATCCAGAGGCAGACAAAAATAGGCAGTGGAAAGAACTGCAGTAGTTATAATTAACTAGTTCAGACGACCATGAAAAGGGAAACGTGTCTGCATTGAGGAGATGTTTCTTTTTAGTGGGTGACGATGATTATGACGTGTTCCCCCTAAATCAGAGAAAGGGAATTCCGTGATGGTACCTTGTACGTTACATTATCACTTTTTACCGTCATTCCCTTAAAACATGGGCTATGATTCAAGTTATGTTGTTCAAGACATCACACCACGGTCAGACTTCTTTCCTTCCTTCCTTTCTTCCTTCCTTCTTTTAAAGTAAGCATGCAGTTATGTTGCGAGTAAGAAATATTTCAAAAAACGTAGACTCCGCAACGCATTTTTGTTGCTTTCCAGTTCACTTACAATTTAACTTTACAGCTATTACCATGTAACGATTTAAAGTAAGCGAAGTCCACTGATATTGTATTAGTTTTTAATTTTATTACAAGTCGATGCCGGACGCCTTGCAGGGCTTTTCCTCGGCGTTAATTGAGGTCGCGGGAGAGAAATCCATTTTTCAAGTGTTATCTTAGCTGATAATCAGTCACGTTTAGGCGTTAACGCTGTTTGTCCTATTAAAACACCGGAAGAGAAAATTCCTAAAAGATTCTGTGTGTAAAACACGGATTTTGAATGATAATTCAGTTCTACTGTTTTCCCTCCGCGTAATAACAAAAGAATTTTAGCCACTAGTAGATGCCAAACATCTGATGATGTTGATGATAGACGTCCATTTTAGAACTGCAGTAGTTTTACAACAATAGCATTTTTTCCTTGTAGTGGGTTGCGACCGAGAAAATACTTCAAACAACAACCAACTCTTTCCATGGGCTATGACGCAAAACAGCTGCACAGAGCGGCGTCCCTGGATTTTTGGAACTGCCATCTGTCAGTAAATCACTTACATTCAGTTTCTTGCGTTTCTATGTTTTCATTACGCTTATTGAGGTTTAGAGGCAGAGATCGGTAATAACCTCGCCATTTTTCTATCGGACACGGGAATTTGTCTGGAAACAAGACGGAATCGTTGGTGCACGGGAGAGGATATTCGGAATGATGGTGATTTACGTGCTCATTTCGCAGACTGTCGTTCTAAGCATTAAGTTCTGCGAGTAGGACGCGAGTGGATGAGAACATCATATGAATACTTCAAATACAGTGTGTCAGCTTTTATTCCATGTCATACACAGACAATTATATGTAAGTAGTAGAGTTGTAAAACTACTGCAGACTATCTTAAACTATTATACGTAAGCGTAGACTGTGGTAGTTTTCCAAGTACTTTTGTTCAGCTATGGTCGTACAAGCGTTGCCTGTATGTTAGGTTTGTTGCATACATGTTGGATGTTACCTCCTGACGATCGGTTTCGTTACGGATGCGATCAGTGTCTTACTAGACCAAGGAGTATCAAATGGCTCTGAGCACTATGGGACTTAACATCTGTGGTCATCAGTCCCCTAGAACTTAGAACTACTTAAACCTAACTAACCTAAGGACATCACACACACCCATGTCCGAGGCAGGATTCGAACCTGTGACTGTAGCAGTCGCGCGGTTCCGGACTGAGCAAGGAGTATAATACAGTGGTTGCAGACCACGCACACTCCATTATGACGACCATGTTCCTCAACGCTAGTGGCAATTTTCAGCAAGATAATGCGCCATGTCAGAAGGCCGGGAGAGTGACGAAGTGGTTAGAGGAACACAGTGGCGAGTTCCAATTGATGCCCCCCCCCCCCTCCAGCTCACCAGATTTCCACCCAGATGTAACAACGTTGCGTGAGAGCTCAGCCCCCCCCCCCTTCCCCATGCCCGGAATATACGGAAAGTAGGTGACTTATGTGTGCAGATGTACCAACTGCCTCCAGCGACCTCCCAAGGCCTCATTGCTGCCATGCCACGATGCGTCGCCGCTGTAATAAAAAAAATGGCTCAAATGGCTCGGAGCACTATGGGACTTAACATCTGAAGTCATAATTGCCCTAGAACTTAGAATTACTTAAACCTAACTAACCTAAGGACATCACACACATCCATGCCCGAGGCAGGATTCCAACCTGCGACCGTAGCGGTCCCGCGGTTCCAGACTGAAGCGCCTAGAACCGCTCGGCCACCACGGCCTGCCACTGTAATCCGTGCTAGAGTTGGACACACAGGTTACTCGGTCATAATGTTCTGGCTGTGTACATTCACTATCTGCCCATGATGACGGACTATTTTCTCCATGTCCACTCCTTCTGTATCAGTTCCAACTGAGGCCGTGAGTAAATAACTGTCAGGTGAATTATAGGGCTCAAATGGCTCTGAGCACTGTGGGACTTTATATCTGTGGTCATCAGTCCCCTAGAACTTAGAACTACTTAAACCTAACTAACCTAAGGACATCACACACACCCATGTCCGAGCCATGATTCGAACCTCCGACCATAGTGGTCTCGCGGTTCCAGACTGCGGCGCTAGAACCGCTCGGCCACCCTTGCCGGCAATGAATTATATTTTTCTAAAAATTTACACATGTATACTGACAGCTGAAAGGAATCTCTCATTTTTATTTGCTTGCGCAGTTTCGTTTCAGTGCAAGAGTTTGACAACTACATCGATCATTCGTAGGATAACTGACAGCTGCCGAAAGCGGCCACATATATGCTGTCTATGGCAGTCGTTTTACCTCATCACACAACAAATGCATATAGACAAATTACGTTTTTGCAATAGGTTTTTATCAGTGCCAATACCAATCGCAAAACAAGCATTACTCTATTGTGCGTGAATTTTATTCGTAGACAGCTTTAGGCAATGTTCGTTTTGTGACTGTTATCATCGTACTAAAGTCAGTTTTCATCGTACAGCAATGGGCCCCTACATCATCAAATATTTCTCAAGATTTTTTTATTATGCATTTTCATTTCTTTTTGAATCCCACAGTTCGGACAAAGGCGTTCTGGAGTTTTTGCTTGTATAGTGAGCGATGGAGTAGCAATACCTCCGCACTTCTGCACCTGCATCCATACTTTACAAGTCCCCATGCGGTTTGTGGGTTCAAATGGCTGTGAGCACTAATGGACTTAACTGCTGAGGTCATCAGTTCCCTAGAACTTAGAACTACTTAAACCTAACTAACCTAAGGACATCACACACATCCATGCCCGAGACAGGATTCGAACCTGCGACCGTAGGGGTCGCTCGGCTCCATACTGTAGCGCCTAGAACCGCACGCACACTGCGGCCGGCATCCGGTTTGTGGCAGAGGGTAGTTTTGGTACACTAAACCTTTCCTTCCTCCTGCATTCGATAGTAACGCATCACTGTCCGTAAATTATGGTATGAGTACTCTCTGATTTTCTCTTTTGGGTTATTTCACGAGACGGACATGTATGTGGTAGGGAGCAATATATTACCCGGTTGTTTCCAGAATGTATACTCTCGGAGTTTCGACAGGAAACCTCTCCGTGGTGCGCAATGGCTCTCTTGTAACGTCTGCAGCAGCTTTGAAAAGCTCTCGTGCTTGCTAATTTATCACGTGACGAAATGTGGCTCTTCGTTGGAACTTCCCTATTTCTCCTGTCAGTACAGCCTGGTAACAAAACCAGAGTGATGAACAATACTCAAGTATTCGAGAACAAATTATTTTGCAAGCCACATCCTTCTTGGATAAATTAAATTTCATAAAGAGTTCTGTCAAGAACCTTAGTCTGGAACTTCTTTTCCTACAATTCTATTCGTGTGTTCATTCCGCTTTAGGTCGCTCCGGTAGTTCCTCCTAGGTATTTTACGGTAGCTACCCTTTATAGTAATTTGTAGGCACCAGTATGAGCGAACAATAGTGGATATCTTCAACTAGTTATGAGGATATTTGTAAAACAAGTGTAGGTTGTCATAGACTATGGCCAGTAAGCGCCAATTACTATAGTTTTCCTAGTAGCTTTTGCCAGTCAAGATCGTAACCGCGTTACCTGTACATTAGACGAGTTGCATACCCTATCGGGCATCGCTTTGAAGTTTCTTCTCACATATTCATTTATGTTTGTTTCCCTACCAACGCTACGGATGCCACCGATAATCCTGCATTTACTACGACTTTAATGGAAATGAGCTTTTGTCGTCATTGGCCGGGAGGCGCTTTACCGGTCTTATTACATTCGACGCCACATTGGGCGAACTGCGCGCCGGATGGGGATGAAATGATGATGAAGACAACACAACACCCAGTTCCTGAGTGGAGAAAATCCCCGACCCAGCCGGGAATCGAACCCGGGCCCTTAGGACTGCAGTCCGCCACGCTGACCATTCAGCTATCGGGACGGACTAAGTCTTCAATGAATTATATCAAAACGATTGAACTGTAGTTTTGGTAGAGTGCAATAATAATAACTGGCAATGCGTAACATTTATTGAAACTGAAATTCAATTGCGACTGCTTGCACCTAACGGGGATACTTCAAAGATCTTCAAGTATTTCTTCTGGAGATGCGACCTTCTTATAGACAACAACATCGCACTCGAATATCCTATTGCGTTACCCACCAGATCTTTAAACGTGTATTGCTAACTTTACCTGCCCAGATACCTCAACGCATTATCTGCCTGCTTCCGTGGTTCGTGCAGGTCCGCTGGCTCTGTACCGCATCCGAGCGGCGCATTAGCGACGACAGCCAATGGAACGTCTAGCATGGATGTGGTGTTTAAACCGCCTCTTAAATTAAGCTTGCCAAATATCATAGTACGAGGCGCGTTCAATAACTAATGCAACACATTTTTTTACCGGATAATTTCTATTGAAACAATGGCAAATTTGCTGTGGGACATTCCTGCTTCAGTCCCTACAGTTCCTTGAAGTTCTGACAGGTACAGGTGGCGGTGCTATACGTAGCCTCCAAAACGTGGATGGAACGGAGATGCGTTCCAAGCAGAGAGCTGTCATTCAGTTTCTTTCGGCAGAAAACCAGAGCATCGCGAATATTAATAGGCGCTTGCAGAGTGTCTATGGAGACCTGGCAACGAACAAAAGCACCGAGAGTCGTTGGGCGAGGCATCTGTCATCATGGCAACAAGGTCGCTCACTGTTGTCCGATCTATCGCGTGCCGGCCATACACACACAACTTTTACTCTTCCAAAGCAGGACTTCAACATGTTCGTTGCCACAAAAATGGAAACGAACTTATATTTGCCATGACAACGCAAGTTCTCATACAAGTCTGCGCTCTCGAGAGGAGCTCACAAAACTTTATTGGACTGTTCTTCCTCCTCCACTCTGCAGCCATGCTCTCGCATCTTCCGACTTTCATCTGTTTGGCCCAGTGAGGGATGCTCTTTGCAAGAAGCAGTACGTGGATCTCCATCTACATCCATACTCCTCAAGCCACCTGCGGTGTGTGGCGGAGGGTACCTTGAGTACCTCTATCGGTTCTCCCTTCTAGTCATGTCTCGCATTGTTCTTGGAAAGAAAATTTGTCGGTATGCATCTGTGTGGGCTCCAATCATTCGGATTTTATCCTCATGGTCTCTTCGCGAGATATATGTAGGAATGAGCAATTTACTGCTTGACTCCTCGGTGAAGGTATGTTCTCGAAACTTCAACAGAAGCCCGTACCGAGCTACTGATCGTCTCTCCTCCAGAGTCTTCCACTGGAGTTTATCTATCATCTCCGTAACGCTTCCGCGATTGCTAAATGATTCTGTAACGAAGCGCGCTGCTCTCCGTTGGATCTTCTCTATCTCTTCTGTCAAACCTCTCTGGTACGGATCACACACCGGTGAGCAGTATTCAAGCAGTGAGCGAACAAGTGTACTGTAACCTACTTCCTTTGTTTTCCGACTGCATTTCCTTAGGATTCTTCCAATGAGTCTCAATCTGGCATCTGCTTTACCAACGATCAACTTTATATGATCATTCCATTTTAAATCACTCCTTATGCGTGCTCCTAGATACTATATGGAATTAACTGCTTCCATTTGCTGACCTGCTATATTGTAGCTAAACGGTAAACGATCTTTTTGGGAGGTTACAGATGCAGCAAGACTTTGGTTCTGACGTCGACCAGTAGAATTGTACCATGCGGGCATGTAGGATGGCAGCAAGGTGGTATAAGGCCGTTGCACTGAACAGAGATAATGTTGAAAAAATAGGATTTTATACCCAAAAAAAGAGTGGGGAATGATATGGAGTATTGGGATCCTGAAGAAAAATAACGTGCTTTCATAGAAAAAAAAATGTGTTGCATTACATATTGAACGCCCCTCGTAAGACTGACGACTCCCTCATAGATGTAGTATAAAGGCACAAGAGAAAGAAGAAGAAGATGTATTGCTAACTGTACCAGCCCTACCACAGTCACTTGAGGTCCTCTCGCAACTGCCTGTGTATTGATTGTTTTTATAACATGCTGTGTTCTATCTGCAAGTAAATCTACAGTCCTGTCACAAATTTGACCCGAAATGCTCAAGAAATGGTTCCAGGCACTATGGGACTTAACATCTGAGGTCATCAATCCCAAAGATTTAAGCTACTTAAACCTAAATAACCTAACGACATCACACACATCCATGCCCGAGGCAGGATTCGAACCTGCGACCGTACCAGCAGCGCGGTTCCGGACTGAAGCGCCTAGAACCGATCGGCCACAGCGGCCGGCCGATATGCGACAGGTCGTATTTTGTTCACTACAATAAAATACAGCAAAGTGTTTCCATACCTCGGGTCAGTTTATTAAGTCCTGGGTAAAATAAAAGCACCCTCCGACAGCATTGGGCACGGAATGCCGTGCTAAAAAGGATGAACAAAATGTTGTGTGCCTGGAGCGTGAGTTCCGCCAGCACTGCTCCTGGTTATGAATTTCCTTTAATAACACGCCGATCCCTGCCGAGCGCGGCACCCCACTGCAGTACTTTGTCGGATGTATTCATTACGGGGGACTTTACACAGCACGGCTTTGTGATTCGTCTGAAACATTTACGACGCGTCGCCCGGCCCCGGCCATTGTGCACCGCGGCCGCTATTTTCGTCACATTAAATGTGAAGAATGCAATTACTTTTTAGCGACCTCCGGGGACCGCGAGGGCCAAGCCAAGAGAAGACACGCGGCGGAGGCGCCATTACGCGTGGCAGATTGCCGCGGCGACCGCGGCGAATAATCTCAATGCAGATTGCCATCCGTTAAGGGCAGGGGACCGTCTCTAATGTTTTCGATCACTGCCTTCCATAAAGGATTATGTTCATCTGCATTTAATTATCCGGCCAGATCCTTCGAATGGAGGTTGGGGAAAATATAAAGCGAAATTAAGCTATAACGGCCGTTTCTTCGTCGAACATTGAGATGGTTGGACTGAAGAACGTGTGAGTACAAACTGCCTCCAATACGAATTAAATTCCACGGGGCTAATCTGCGGAAAATATGCAGTTGTATCGACCCAGATTCTAAACTGTAATTAGCATATCGAACGATATCAGTTACCCCCCGGAAGAGATCCTGCTAATTACGTATAATACCGGTTCTTGCCTCGATAGTGGCGAGGAAGAGTCTCCACAAGTTTCTTCACGTATGCCGTATTCTGCTCAATATACCCACTAATTATTACATGACGGGGATCTGGATAACTGTCGGTGTGTTTGTTGTGTTTCTCCTCCTGTTCCAAATTGTCGTAGACATTGTAAGTAGGCTGCTTAGGTTATTATGTTGGTAACGCCACCGCCACGTAGCACGCTGTATTAAAATCACTGAATGTGCTGTGTGCAGTCTGTGGGTGTTTGGCATTGTTGAAAAATTCTCTATTGTAGTGGGCAGTTGGCTGTTAACAGCGCGTAGCGTTGCAGAGTTGGAGGTGAGCCGCCAGCGGTGGTGGATGTGGGGAGAGAGATGGCGGAGTTTTGAGAGCGGATGATCTGGACGTGTGGCCATCAGAGACAGTAAATTTGTAAGACTGGATGTCATGAACTGCTATATATATTATCACTTTTGAACACTACTAAGGTAAATGCAATGTTTGTTCTTTATCAAAATCTTTCATTTTGATAACTACGCCTATCATTAGTCCCTTCAGTAGTTAGAACCTTTTATTTAGCTGGCAGTAGTGGCTCTCGCTGTATTGCAGTAGTTCGAGTAACGAAGATTTTTGTGAGGTAAGTGATTTGTGAAAGGTATAGGTTAATGTTAGTCAGTGCTATGCTTTTGTAGGGATTATTGAAAGTCAGATTGCGTTGCGCTAAGAATATTGTATGTCAGTTTAAACACAGTCATTTATAATTTTCATAAGGGGACGTTTCAACATGTGCAGTGGGATTAAGATCGGTTGAGACAGCGGGTATCGATGGCTGAGTGTTTTTTCAAACCAGGAACGTATGAGCACAGCCCTCTGACCATGCCTGTTTTCATATTAAAAGAAGAGTTTGCGAGTTCGGTAGCAGTCTATTAGATTTATTCATTTACTCAACACTAGTGTTCAATGAGATTTTCTGTGCGCTTACCGTTTCCTGTCTCCTAAAGATTATAAACGAAAACTAAGATAATAGGATAATATTTCCTGGTATTATATGAGTGTAAAACACTAATTGGTGGAACGGAAACTACGAAGAAACATTGAAGTTCACGTGATGATGCAGGATATTACGTTACATGGCATAACATTAACAACAGCTAGTGTGGTATTTGCTTTGTAGACAGCTGGAAGTTTCTGCCCGCAGCAACCGAGTGTGTAGAAGCTGAACCACAAGTGTGGAACAATACAAGAAAATGATGTCAGTAAACATGGGCTCTAAAATGCATGTTTTAGGAGCTATGAAAGATTAATCACTTTTGATACGGTGAAATGCAAGGTGAATCACATTTCTTCTACTGCAACCTCTTTGCTTTCATATTTGGGGAGCAAGTAATGTGAACCAAAACTAGAAAAAAAAATCTGTAAACACTGGTCTCTATGGTGCTTACATTAAGAGCTCAGAGTTGCGAAGATGAAGGAATGGTCATAACTCTTAAGGTACACACTCTAGAGCCCATGTTTACTGGGTATTTTTTCTTGTTTTGGTCCATACCACCACCTGTGAAAGTTTATTGGTGGAATTGTGGTTCACCCTATATTAGCACACCAGATGATACACTACCGGTTATACAATCTTGGTATCAGTACGGACTCGTGATCTCTGTTTGTTTGTTATGGTATTTCTTGTCCACGTTCGCGAGTATAGAATTTTTTTAAATAACTACAGAACGAGTCTCATACCCTTAACGTCACTTACACATTTCACCAACGTCACAATCCGTAATAGATTCGGGGTAGTCATAATGTGTACTTAACAACAAAGGGTAATCTCAAACGTATTGGTCAGCGGTGACAGGTTAAGTAATGAGGCAACTTGAAATTACCTCGCAAAGGAACTTAAGACTTAAGTGCTTCAACAGCGACTGCACAGCGCATGCGGTAGGGAGTCCTTTGTACGATTATTTACCCTCACCTTCCTCTTTTGTGTTCTACGTCCAGAGGAAGCCAGGAAAAAGGTAGCTGTTTCTACCTCTCAAGCGGCCGTGGTGGTCTACAGGGCCTGGGTTCAATCACAAATCGGGATGCGGAATTTTCTTCGTCCCGGCCCCTGTGGGATAGCCGCAGGTCCACTGAGCCTATCGAACGAGTGCCGAGGTTCTTTCCTGCTGGTTGAAGGCGATCGTAGCGATAGGCCCAGCTTCCTCCCCCTGCTATTGCCGCACTGAAGGAATGCTGCACATCGCCAGCAGTCAAGTTAACAGTCCAGCGCGGGCTTCTGCAAACGATGTCACCTTTACCTGCTGTACGGTCTCTAGTATGTTCTTCTTAGGTCTCTTCCGAGACAGTATGTATGACAGAAACAGAAAACGTTTTATGGTCTGATTTGAAGCTAACCAACAGCGTAGTGCGGGAAAATGGTAGTCTTCCTCCAAACTTTATAAAGCCCGTTATATTTAGCAGATTTTTACTACAGTAAATAAATATCTTCAATAATAAACAATAACAAGTGCTTTAGTAGCCTCCTTCGTGGAGAAGAATTAGAGTTTCCGCAGAGAGACGTTTTAGACTCCGCAGGTGAAGAAGTGTAACTAGCTTACATTCTGCATAATGTTTTGATTTATATCGTCCCTGTTATTATGAAGGGCTACTTGAACTAAAGGTGTGTGAAATCTTATGGGACTTAACTGCTAAGGTTATCCGTCCCTAGGCTTTCACACTACTTAACCTAAATTATCCTAAGGACAAACACACACACCCATGCCGAGGGAGGGCTCGAACCTCCGCCGGGATCAACCGCACAGTCGATGACTGCAGCGCCTTAGACCTACATGAACTATGTTTATTCCATGAATTCGATATTGCAAAAGAGTGCGTATCATATACTTTCGAAAGTGTTTGGGTAGAACGCCATGAGTCAACGTGTGCAATAGCAACAAACTGCGCGGCATATCTGCTTTGTCTTAAAATACCTCTACAGTCGCTACCTGCACAATGCCAGCGGTAATAATAACATAGTTCTTCAAATCGTAATTTTGGCTTAAACAATTTATCTACTTTAAGGTGTAAGTGGTTGCAGATGACAATCTGTGGAACAAACGGTCACTGTAGAAACAGAAGACGTCAGAAAAACCACACCATGTGGTAAAAAGGTATGGATTTTCATAATTTATGTGTTTTTTCAAATATCTATAATTACATTTTTTTAAACTAATAGCTACATGTATTCAAAACAACAAAGAACGTTCTTTATCTTTAACAGATGGAAAATAAAAGCCCACTGATGATGCTGCAACTGCAGTGAAACATGTTTGGGTTATAAAACAAAACTGTGTTTTGCTAAAGGCGGACCCTATCCAAAAACATATGTATAATTAAAATAATGTTGCGAACGTTAACGGACACTGCTGACCTGTCAGGAAGTGCGACCTGATTTCATCGATCCACACGTTGGACGTACACTGTTGGCACCAACGATGGTCGCAATGTTTGGACCCGGCCTTAAACACTGGTGCCAGCGTATCTTCTCGTAACTGTGTAAAGAAACCACCTCGAGCTGACGCAGGCTGGGTTATGAACAAGTGATGGAACAAGCAGAACAATTGACACCGCTACCGATTACCTCGTGGACCAGCTACTGACCTCTGACATAGAGATGGTGAACTCCCACTTTCGATGTGTAGGTTAAAACTGATTAGCCGGCCGCGGTGGTCTAGTGGTTCTAGGCGCGCAGTCCGGAACCGCGGGACTGCTACGGTCGCAGGTTCGAATCCTGCCTCGGGCATGGATGTGTGTGCTGTCCTTAGGTTAGTTAGGTTTAAGTAGTTCTAAGTTCTAGGGGACTGATAACCACAGCAGTTAAGTCCCATAGTGCTCAGAGCCATTTGAACCATTTTTAAAACTGATTACAAGTTTCTTTCGTGCAGGAGACTTAGTCATGAGAAATCGAATTAATCTCTTTCACACACCATGTGTTTTTGAGACCATATGGAAATGCCGTGTGGCTAGGGCCTCCCGTCGGGTAGACCGTTCGCCTGGTGCAAGTCTTTCGAGCTGACGCCACTTCGGCGACTTGCGTGTCGATGGGGATGAAATGATGATGATAACGACAACACAACACCCAGCCCTGAGCGGAGAAAATTCCCTAGTCGGGAATCGAACCCGGGCCGCGAGGTATGACACCGTCGCGCTGACCACTCAGCTACCAGAGGCGTACTTTGAGACGATAGAGGTATATCGAACTGCCGTTGTTTGTAATAGACGCGTTAACGGTTTCCTGTGGCTTCCCGACGTGTGTGAGGCCGGTGTAACTGTGTCGTGTCCCTGGCCCGACAAAACGGTTTGCAAAGCAGCCGTGGCATTGGCGGCTGTTCCCGTAATGAGACTCGTAAATGAATCCGAACGGCCGCGGACAAAGCGCTCGTCGGGAACCAATTACGGACTTTAAATTGCTCCGCGCGCGGACGGTAAACACGCGCGGACGAAGCGGTAGGCCACCTCGGGCCCCCTCCTCACCTCGCTCATTTGTTCCCACCGCCTTTGTTTGGGGGCCTCCATTAACACTTGTGCATGCCGTCTGGACAGGCCGGAAACGCAAGGCATAGACCCAGGTCGCTGAATGATGTTAGGAATATATTCATACAGGGTGGTCCATCTGAAGTTTAGGATGACATTATCTCGAAAATTATACATTGGGTAAAAATAGTGTGTAAGACAAGTTTGTAAGCTCAAAGGAGGACATCAAATGATACTATACGTGACCTCCAACCGCCTCCCCCTTGGGTGGGGGGGCAGGGGGAGGGGAGAGGGGGGAGGGCAAGTTTTAAATCTTAAATGGAAATCTCCATTTTTTACTGCAGATTCAGGTTACCCATAAAAAATCAAGTTTTGTCTGAAACATTTTTTTAAACCATTGACAGATGGCACTGAAATCGAAAAACATTAAAATTGAGGAAGAACTCCGATTTATTTATACAAAATGCGCACCAATTTTTTCATTATGCTAAATTAAGCTTTTTTTTTTTTTACAAAATGTAACCTACCAGCCACAGTTTTCGATGGAGGGAAGCGGAATGTTATTAAAATCTCGTTAGGGAACTCTTCACAATTGCATTAATCTCCCGACTGTGGTGCTACCGCGGCCAAGCTGCGAACTACGGTTCAGTATAAGGTCGGTGCAATGTGATCAGTCATCACTTCACTTTCAGTTTGTGAACCGGAAACATCAACTGACGAAAGTAAATAATTCCTTTCGCGAAACTTGGCTCACTATCCTCCTACAGAGATTGTTGATGTTAATTTCAGGTGACTGTCATAACAATTACACTGCAGCTGCGCAAATGTATGCGGATAGTTTCCCAAACTCACGACATCCAAGCGCAAACATTATTCGAAATTGCACTCAACGAGCTCGAAATACAATGAAAATGACGCTCGTACCCTTACCGTTCCCGCCTGCGTTCGGCTGGATCCCGAAATTAGTAGTCGTACGATTCAGAGACAAACTGGAATACCGAAATCAACTCTTTCGACGATTCTGAAGGCACGTAAATATCATGCGTATCATATCACACAGACATAGGCATTAACGCCGAAAGATATGCAAATACGCGTGCATTCCTGCCAATGGGCCTTCGAAATGTTAAGAGGTGACAACAATTGTTTTTAGACACTTTATGTTCAGCGATGAAGCCACATTCAAAAACAATGGCGAATTAAATCGTCATGATAGTAATTATAGGTCCTCTGTCAATCCACAATGGTACAGACGCGTTGACAATCAACACAAAAATTTTAAACGGTTACTTGATAAGACTGTATTTTTTTGACCGAAATGTTACTAGAGAATCCTATTTAGTACTTCTAGGCGATGATTTGTTGGAGCTAATGGAAGATGTTGATTTAGAAACTAGACAACGAATGTGGTTCCAACAGGACGGAGCAGCTCCCCATTATGCTGAACATATGTGGAACGTTTTAAATTTACTGTACTCTGGTCGGTGGATAGAACGCTGCGAACCAATTCAGTGGCCTCCACGTTCACCAGACCTAACATCTCCTGGTATTTTCTTGTGGTGTTATTTAAAAAACATTGGTTATGAAAGGCAGCTCACAACCCGAACGATATGGAGCAATGCATTCGAGGAGCGTGTGCAGCCATTGCACGGGATGTGCTGCTCAAAACTGTGGACAACTTCCGCAGACGATTGACGTTATGTATTGAAGCAAATGGGGATAATTTTGAACAATTTCTTCGTGGCTAATTTCATTAATTAAGCACCTCAAATTGAGGCAATGGGATTCACACTAATGAAGCAACCCATGGGAACATCATTCTACTACACCCCTTTCGTTCATCCTGGGTAACGCTAAAAGTAGGATGCAGTTCATTTTGTACAAAAATAGCTTAATTTGGCGTAACGAAACAGGTGGTGCACATTCTTTTATCGATTTGATGCTCTTTCTGGGATAATTAATTCTAAATAAATCAGAGTTCTCGATTTCAGCGCCATCTGTTAATGGTAAAAAAAATGTTTCAGTCAAAACGTGATTACCTTTTTTATGGAGAATCCGAATCTGCAATTAAAAATTGGGGTTTCCATTTAAGATTTAAAAGTTCCTCCCCCCCCCCCCCCCCCCCTCTGGCTCCACCCAAATGGGCGGGGGCTCGGGTTCACGTGTAGTGTCATTTGATGTCCCGCTTTGAGCTTACGAACTTTTCTTATCCACTATTTTTACCCGATGTATAGCTTTCACGGTATTGGTGATAAGTTGACAAAACCGTCCCGAAACACATGTGCTACAAAACGCCACTGTTTCCTGTACGTGTACCGCGACATCAGTATGGGATATGATCACCATGCACATGTGCACAGGCCACACAACGGGTTGGCATACTCTGGATCAGGTGGTCGAGCAGCTGCTGCGGTATATCCTCCTACTCTTGCACCAGTGCCCGTCGGAGCTCCTGAAGTATCGTAGGGGTTTGAAGGCGTGCAGCGGTACGTCGACCGAGATCATCCCAGACGTGCTCGATGGGGTTTAGGTCTGGAGAACAGGCAGGCCACTCCATTCGCCTGATATCTTCTGTTTCAGGGCACTCCTCCACGAAGGCAGCTTGGTGGGGCCGTGCGTTATCATCCATGAGGAGGAAGGTGGGACCCACAGCACTTCTGGTGCAAAATGTCGTCCCGACACACCTAGCCTGTTACAGTTCCTCTCTCAAAGACATGGACGTGTGTATGTGCACCAATCATAATCCCACCCCACAACATCAAACCATGATCTCCATACAGGTACCTTTCAAGGACATTAAGGGGTTGGTATCTGGTTCCTGGTTCACACCAGATGAAAACCCGGCGAGAATCACTGTTCAGATTATACCTGGACTCGTCCGTGAACATAACCTGGGACCACTGTTCCAATGACCATGTACTGTGTTCTTGACACCAGGCTTTACGGGCTGTGACTAGGGGTCAGTGGAATGCACCTTGCATGTCTCCGGGCGAATAAACCATGTCTGTTCAGTCGTCTGTAGACTATGTGTCTGGAGACAACCGTTCCAGTGGCTGCAGCAAGGTCCCGCGCAAGGCTACTTGCAGTATTCCGTGGCCATCTGCGGGCATTGATGGTGAGATATCGGTCTTCTTGTGGTGTTGTACACTGTGGACGTCCCGTACTGTAGCCTCTGGACACGTTTCCTGTCTGCTGGAAACGTTGCCATAATCCTGAGATCACACTTTGCTGTGTTTGACCAGCCTCCAGTCGCCCTAATACTCTGCCCCTCACAAAGTCATAAATATGTGTTCTTTGAGCCATATGCAACACACGTCTGCACACTTACTCGCAGCACCGTACCCTAACATGCACCAACACACTTCTGCGTATGTGGACTGCTGCCAGCGCCACCGTGCGACGACCGCACGTCAGATGCACGGCATGGTCGTACCCAGAGGTGATTTAAACCCCCAAACCGCCCACCAGGTCATTGTTTCGCCGTGTTTCAGCATTATTCTTAATTTATGAGCATGAGTGTATCTCAGCACGCTCCCTGACTGACCCACACTCCCACCTAGAGCCATCTATCCCTGTTCCCATCCACGTCCTCCATGATTACTAATTTCAGATTCGCGCTTGAGGTCGAATGTAAATGTATATCCGTACTGAAGATATTTTCATTTCCCATTGAGACGAATAAATTATATGAACGCATGTAACTGACACTCTCAATGATCGTCTTATTTTCCTGTATTGGTCCCCAGCAAAAATCGCTACGCAATGTATCTACGTAATTGGCGTTCTGCAAAGGCTTTTAATTCAGTTTATCAACATCAGATAAGAAATGATAAACAATACGTTCGACGATATTGAATACGGCTAACGTTTTTCCCAGATAGTTTACGCGAAAAGTTTCAATTTACTTGAAGTTAATTAGATAAATGAGAAGCGCAGACTGTTCCGCTCGAGAGAGGAAATGAGGCAAGGCGTGATCTGAGAAAAATAAAATGAAAATAAAAGTTGAAACAAAATTTAAAAGAGTATATTAATTAAGTTCTGGCCTAATAATTATGAAGCAAGAGGGGGAGGCTGAAAACCTGCTGTAAAAGTTTCGTGAAAGAAGCAGTGGATCTCAAACACGGTAGTTTGTCGTATCAATCAGCAGAGCCTACAGTACACTGTTTCTGTACAGCAGCCAGTAAAACAACCTAAATAAAACTTATATAATCCATCCAAACCAACATGTTCTATAGGTAACTCAAGTAAGAAGCTGAGTAAATTCTGTTAGTAGATGACGGTAAGATACTACATATTATTTAACCATATCGTAACATATTAGCTACAAAATTATGTTAAGGGTAACTCTGAAGCGCCAACCAGAACATAACCATTTATTTTCGCTTTTCAACGTACGCTCACCTTTCCTAAACACGTGAACACTATATTGGAATGGATCACTCATAGAGGGATCAACTGTTTGCTTAAACTTCTCAATACTTCCCGAGGGCACAAAGCTTTCGTTTCAAACTTTCATAATGTTACAACGTGAAAGGTACGGTTCGCTTACAAAGTCCTGTTTCGACCCATTCCGTGAACTCAATCATTCGTATATCAGACTAATGGATTTGCACAGCTGAAAGCTCTCTAAAGCGTGGAAGAAATGCATTTCCGCAATATAATTCCCATCTTGACAACCGTCTTGTGCCTGATTCAGTTTTCTAAAAGATCTACCGTGTCATTTTCATGGAATAACCCCAGTCTTCGGATATAGAGAGTGAGGAAAATAACAAAAGATCTAAATTTCGATGGCCGCACGGGGAAGTGCAACCCCGCATCCAACTAAGAGTGAGTCCAGTGTCTCTATAGAACACGGTTACCTCGATATTACACTGTGTTCCATGCGAGATTTTATGCGATATTCAGGACTGGAGCAGATGTGATGTGTTCCGACAGGTAAATTCTTCGTCTGTTCTAACTTCCTGAGAGTCCCTCAATCTTCACAACACTTGTAGGCAACAGGAAAAATAGTTGAGAATAAACACGACACCATTTTCCACGTACAAAGGATTACGAGGGAGGTGTTTTTTTGGGTCCCAAGGGCAATGGGTATGAACGGAAACGAAATGGTGGTTGTAACAGCCAAGGAAGCGCGTTGCGAGACTCATATAGTTGACCGTAACATCTCCCTACGTTGCTGAGTTACAGACTCAAGCGTCGATGGGAAGAAGAGTGGCTGGCAGTGACAGACAACGAGCTAACCCCAATGAAGTCAACAGATCGGCAGCGGAGTAATTACTTCCCAACCACACAGACGGGATGAGGCCCTTCTTTATCGTCTTCGCCAAAGACACAGCAAGGTTTCTTATTCCGGCGAGAAGACCATCCAATGAGTGGTGCTTGTGGCTTACCGACAACCGTGCGTCTCATCGTAGTAGACTGTTTTATTTTCAGACAAAAGGATAGTACGTAATTTAGCGACAGACTTAACTTCTACTTTAACATACACTCAAACGAGTGCAATGTCTTTTAAGCGCCGGCCGGAGTGGCAGTGCGGTTCTAGGCACTACAGTCTGGAACCGCGCGACCGCTACGGTCGCAGGTTCGAATCCTGCCTCGGGTATGGATGAGTGTGATGTCCTTAGGTTAGTTAGGTTTAAGTAGTTCTAAGTTCTAGGGGACTGATGACTTCAGATGTTAAGTCCCATAGTGCTCAGAGCCTTTTGAACCATTTGTCTTTTAAGCGTTTGAGAAAAGTCGGACTTGTTCCTAAAAATTTTAGAAAGAAGTTTTTAACGTGATATCAGGGTGGCTGGCTCATTCACGGTTTTTCTAAGTAATAAGCCAGTCACGTATCCCAGTGTAATTATTTTAGTTTTATTCTACGTCTACATCTACATCCGTACTCCGCAAGCCACCTGACGGTGTGTGGCGGAGGGTACCCTGAGTACCTCTATCGGTTCTCCCTTCTATTCCAGTCTCGTATTGTACGTGGAAAGAAGGATTGTCGGTATGCTTCTGTGTGGGCTCTAATCTCTCTGATTTTATCCTCATGGTCTCTTCGCGAGATATACGTAGGAGGGAGCAATATACTGCTTGACTCTTCGGTGAAGGTATGTTCTCGAAACTTTAACAAAAGCCCGTACCGAGCTACTGAGCGTCTCTCCTGCAGAGTCTTCCACTGGAGTTTATCTATCATCTCCGTAACGCTTTCGCAATTACTAAATGATCCTGTAACGAAGCGCGCTGCTCTCCGTTGGATCTTCTCTATCTCTTCTATCAACCCTACCTGGTGCGGATCCCACACTGCTGAGCAGTATTCAAGGATTGGGCGAACAAGCGTACTGTAACCTACTTCCTTTGTTGTCGGATTCCATTTCCTTAGGATTCTTCCAATGAATCTCAGTCTGGCTATTGAAGTGTTTCTTGTGTTTTAACTGACAGTTTATGAAGATGTGACCAATTTTATGCTGCCTGAAAAGATGTGAGACAGTGTGACTGTGCACGAAACCGCTGGTAGAAACTTAGTTCAATTGTGTCAGACATAGTCTAACTTGTTCTATTACATTTTAACCACATTCTTTCCGACTGATTTGCGTAAGAATGCGGATGACCTCGCCAATTAGAGCCCATATCACACAAACACTCGCCTCCAGTGTCCCTACCTCTTAATCAATGCACCATCTCGTTCACTCTCGACAGCTTTCACTTCTCAGGCAGACGAACGTGCAAATGAGAGTAGTGTGATAAATCATCTTTGCTGACAGTAGTAATTTAATAGGGTGACGCTGGTCAACACACTACATGAAGAACTGAAACAGTGTCCAACTGCGTAATCATTTTCCATTTTTTATGAATGTACCGAGTGTTACGAACACCTCTTGTGTCTGGGTTCAACCGGCCTAAGCACTTGACAATAGAAATTTGATTTGGAACTATCTATGAATAAATAAATAAAGTGAAGCTACGGAAGAGGTGTTTGGAAAATCTTTTAACTAGTCGACAACGCAGTTAGCAACGGTATAATTTGATCGTGCCGTTAGAGGTTGGAAATGCTGTTGATATATTGTGCGTTAAGATTCCGTAATCTGCGGTGTTAAGTGGAACATGATTTGAGTTTTACTGCTCAAACACAACGGCTGCCCATTCCCTCCCCGTACAACCTTCACCACTGTATAATATAATAAAATAATGGAATAAATGATAGTAAAATGTTGAAATGTGTGGCTTTTTAAAATGTATTGAATTAATGAGATAAATTTTTCGGCATGAATGACGAGCACAGTAAGCTGAGCCAGGCCTGGAAATAAGTTCGTATTACTTTGCAGGGGGGGTTAGTAGATTCTTTCTCCGCTGTAGATTTGTGTTTACCCTTCTTTATAATGCTACGTCTGGTCGCCGTGTTCAAAGTCTTGACCGTGTTCCTATTGAGCTTATCGGATCTTCGTAATTTTCAAAAGTGCGCAGGTGGGCTGCAGTTCTTGTAATTATCGTACAATTTGAAATAATAACTCACACGAACTTTCTGTTGATAAAACAATACTGTATTTTTCTAAACGATGCACATATTAAATACATACTCCTCACTTGTTCATAGTGACCCCAAAACGGCGGTCTACAATTACTCGCTAAAAAAAGTGGCGTGCTTCTCACTCGTTCATTAGTAGAGTGCAAATCCGTCCTTTCTACTACTGGTACAAGAAAACCTCCTCAGTTTTTTAACAGCTGAAAATAAAAAATACATGACGGTAGGCACAGGCTCTACGCTGGGCTACCGCTTCATCTTTTCTCTTTGTCTTTAAAGAAGACGAAAACATAAAAGTAAGAAATCCAAAAGGTTTATCATAACTGTGAAATTTCTCACAACAGATTCAGCAAACACGTGTAACGACGTAAGCAAGATCTAATAAAAACGTCGAAGCAATAGAAACGCTGGGTTCTCAACCCAGAATAAACAAACATAAGACAGAATGATACTTTTGACTATCACAATGATGACGCCCAACAACAATACATTATTGATTTAGTGTTCCAAATTATTTGCTCTCAAATGGCTAGGCCACGAATGATTCCTGGTTAAGCAAAGCCAACAGGAATGGAGCAAGGGAACTTATACACAATATCTCAACAACGTTGTGCACGACTATACTTAAACCTATCCTCAGCTCATGATGTCGATGAAGTCTTCCGCGTTCGCTGATCACTGGTGCCCAAGATGAAGTGTCTTTGCCGAGGGGTGTTGTCTCCAGACTGGCTGACACAGTGAATGTTTGAACCAGTCAGTCAGGGGCCGGTACCTCTCGCCACTCTACTTTTGCTTGTAATGCCGTCTTATAGTAACTGAGACGCTGAAGAAATAATTAACCTTCCCATATGATTTGGTCAGAGACTGACTCTCTTTGTCTGTATGTCTTAAATTTAGGAATTAGGTTATACATTTAATAGGACATACACAATTTAACTACATGGCTGTGATTCGTTGACTACATTTATGGGTGGACCATTGAGGTTTTTAGGCACGTAAGGTTGGCTGGGCTCTTGACTCTCACCCCCAAGCAGTCCACTGTTACGCATGGCGCTGCCCCGTGGGTGTAATCTCATTCCACCTGCCCAATCACAAAGAGCTGTAGAGCTGTTGTCTCTCTTCTCCGGCCAGTCTTTCCGTTTCATCATTCGCTATCACGTCATTTTTGAACGCAAGAACAGGACCCAAAATTAAATTTGTTGTCTCGTCATATGTTTACTCTGTTTCTCCACAATGCTTATTGTGCGAGTAGCATGACACCAAACAATCATAATGTCATCAGCAAAACATAAGGTGTTTCAAAACGAATATACGTAGTTGGAATACACATATTTATTAAACTGTAAGACATACTACTGTGAAACTCTCTAAGTGTAGATTACATATGTTCAATATGTCCTCTGCCAGCGACACGAACAGTATCAATCGATACTCGAATTCCTCCCACACTCGAGTAGGCATGCCCGTCGTCACTGATGTTATGGCAGCGCACATCTGGTTCTTCAGCTCTTCTAGCTCGTGTGGTAGTGCTGTTGCCTAAATGTTGTCCTTAGTGAAACCCCACTGGAAGATATGAAGATGGTATCTGTTCTTTCGGACATGTCCGTAAGAACAGATACCATCTTCATGTATTTAAATCTAACCGGCCATTGACCTTTTTTTCTCATGTGCTGGATGCACACTCATTGCCCGAACTCTTACGGGACTTGATTGTCTGCCTCGAGTAATGAGTGTAATGGGCAAGGGGCCCTACGAATGTAGTGTGTGGACATCAAGTTGGGAATGTGGGTCTCACGGGGAGCGTGCAAGGGATAAATCCGTGCAGTCGCACTATCTTCTGTGCCCTCGGTGGTTCAGATGGATAGAGCATCTGTCATGTAAGCAGGAGATCCCGGGTTCGAGTTCCGGTCGGGGCATACATTTTCAACCGTCCCCGTTGATATATATCAGCACCTGTCGACAGCTTAGCATCTTAATTTATCATTTCATCCCAGCGGAAGAAGTCACAGGACGTCAAATCCGGTGACCACGGAGGCCAGCTGAGACCTGCTATGTCACCTGTTATGTGACGACTAATCCCACGGCTCGATAGAGCTTCATTCAGATATTCATGCACTTGGAAAACTCCGTTGGTGGTTGGATACCCCGTCTTGTTGAAATATGAAGTTGTCCCCTTCCAGTCTCGGAAACAATCACTTTTGTGTGATAGCTAGGTACTGCTGGCCATTAGCCATGTTTACATCAAAGAAGGATAGGCGGTAAACAGATGAGGGGAATATTTCACGAAATTTATGGACTCCATGATAATCTCTTGCAAGTGTTACAAACAGTCGGTGCCATCTACAAAAAATCCATCCGTTCGGAAGGTTACCTTGGCACCTCAATCCGAAACATCTTTGCACTATAATAACGAAATTACACTTCGCAAACTCAAGAACTCAAAATGATTTTCATGGAGCGATGAGAGTCGAATATGCTTGAATGGTACCGTATTTGTAAGAGAATGCACTAAACAACACTTATGTTTACAATATAGCAAACCAGGACGAATGGGGTTAAAATAAAGACCTCGCGGTGATCTGAGGAACGTGCTAAGATGTTTTACAAATGGACTTTACTGGTAAGTGCAGAGATAGAAAAAAGGAATGCTACGGGGATGAGAAATAATAAATACCACGTGGGAAATGGTGCGCTGCTACGCTGATGAAGGGTCGACTACAGACCTCTTCTTGATTTCGGGGTACAGTTGTCACGTTAACAAACTCACATGTGAGATACTGTAATATACATATCTGGAAGATGGAAGCCCGACTGCTGATCGTCGCCTAAGTGAAATGAGACTGTTTCGGGATGAGCAGCTTCATTTGAAATTAGTTGAACATAACGACTAAATGGATCGTTTGTACAACGAACTCCGTCATATTAATAAAATTAAGGTATCTTAAATAATTGTAACAGTATTAAGGGGCCTCAATGGATTCAGTATTCATCCTATCCTCCATGGAGAACACATACTACATTACATATTACATTTCGACTACAACATAATAAGTTGTGAATAAATTAATTGTTTCGCATTTTGATTCGCACGAAGGTAAGGATAAACGCTAAGATCAAATTCTGGTATAAAATCAAGGAGAATTACCACTCTAATATACTTCTAACCCGGAATAAAATAAAGTTTTAAAGTATTCTCTGAATAAAAAATTTGACTCGACGATGTTGACTGGCATAAACAGTTTGAAATTCTGAAGTAGCAGGGGAAAGATACGGCGAGCTGGTGGTTATATATAGTCTGTAGAGAAAACTGACTGGCGTTATAAAGTCGAAATGCTCTACAATATCTCAGTTTCATTTTAACGCTTCCAGCGTAACAGTACATTTTCCTTGCTATACATTTTAAATACCTTGCCGTCTACGATTTTAGCAAGATCGATTTGAATTTTTTCTCTCTGGACTTTCAATTGTCTTTCTCTCTGCGGAGACGCGGACAGTATCGAAGATTACTTCTGGTTCGTTAGCTGAATAATCTAGACGGTTCTTTGTAAAGCTCCAGTTGTAGGAAGATATAGTTGAACGAACTATTACTCTGCGCATAATAATCGTTAAGCACACTCTATCAGTATGTACTAAGTGCATATTTTAAGTTTAACATATACAATGCTAAAAAATAATAAAAGCGAAGTAACGCAAGTCTTTCTTTCGTCATTTATCAAACACAATTAATCGTTTAGATATTTATGTTCGTAGTGCTAGCTGCCTTACTGTAACGGAAGATCAGAGAAAATTAATTCTTCTCATGTCTCGCATTTCATATCTAACAGGACAAATTGAAAACTATTCAAATTTACAACGGTACTGAACTTCTATTTCTTTTATTGAGACACGAACACTTGAAAGGAAAACCGTAGTTGACAGGTGTGTCAGGCAAGGTTGTACCCTTTCCCCGATGTTGCAAATATTCAGCCTGAGGATTGAGTAACCAGTAAAGGAAAAGAAGTTGTTTTCCCGTAAGAGAATTAAAGTTCAGGGAGAAGAAATGAAAACTTTGAGGTCTTTCGCTGATTTTGTACTTTTGTCAAGACAATAAAGGACTTAGAAGAGCAGATGGAACGGAACCGATAATGCCTTGAAAGAGGTTACAAGATGAGAATCAACAAAATTAAAACAGAGCAGTGGATTTTAGCCGAATTAAATCAGGTTGTGCTACGGAGCTCAGATCAGACGTTTTGTTATCTAGGCAGCAAAATAACTGATGATAGCCGAAGCGGAGAGGATATAAAGTACAGAGTGGCTACAGAAAGGATAGCATATCGGAGAAATGGGAATGTGTGAGTGTCAAATATAATTTTGATGAAGGTATTTTTCTCGATTATAGCCTCGTACGTAAGTGAAGCGTGGACGATAAGCAGTTCAGAGAAGAAGAGAAGCTTTTGAAATATAAGGCTATAGAAAAATGGTGAATATTAGAGGACAGTCCCCTTGACTAATAAGGAGGTATTGAATCAAACTGGGGACAAAATAAGTTGACAGAAAAAAGTGATCGGTTGATAGGACACGTTCTGAGGTATCAAGGAAAGTGTTTTTGAAAGCAGGGGGGGGGGGGGGGGGGGAGGAGAGGTACAAATTGTAGAGGGAAATAAAGGGATAACTCAACCAGGTTACAACCCATACAGGTTGCAGTAGTTGTTCTGAGATGAAGAGGCTTGCTCAGGATAGATCAGAGTTTTCAGACTGAAAACCACAAAGCAACAGCATGAATAAAATATTTGACGATGTACACTGGAGTGACAAAAACTATGGATACCTCCTAATATCGTGTCGGATCTCCTTTTGGCCGGTGTAGTGCGGCAACTCCACGTGGGATAGATTCGGCAAGATAGGGAATCCCCTGTAGAAATTTTACGCCATGCTACCTCTGTAGCTATCCATAACTGTGAGTGTAGCCAGTGCAGCATTTCGTACACGAACTGCCATCTCGATTATGCATCATAAATGTTCGATGGGATACATATCGGGCGATCTAGGTGGCCAGATCAAATGGCTCTGAGCACTATGCGACTTAACTACTGAGGTCATCAGTCGCCTAGAACTTAGAACTACTTAAACCTAACTAACCTAAGGACATCACACACTTCCATGCCCGAGGCAGGATTCGAACCTGCGACCGTAGCAGTCGCACGGTTCCAGACTGCGCGCCTAGAACCGCGAGACCACCGCGATGGCCAGATCATTTGCTTGAATTTTCCAGAATGTTCTTCAAACTAATCACGAACAACTGTGGGCCAGTGAAACGGCGCATTGTTATCCATAAAAATTCCATCGATGTTTGGGAACGTTAAGTCCATGAATGGCTGCGCATGGTCTCCAAATAGCCGAACATAACCATTTCTAGTCACTGTTCGGTTCAGTTGGACCAGAGGACCAAGTCCATTCCATGTAAACACAGTCCACACCATTATGGAGCCACTACTAGCTTGCACAGTGCCTTGTTGACTGATCTGTGGCCTCACTGGCTCTGCACCACACTGTAACCCTACCATAAGCTCTTGCCATATGAAATCTGAACTCATCTGACCAGTCCACGGGTTTCGAGTCGTGTAGGGTCCAACCGACAATGTCAAGAACTCAGTAGAGACGCTGCAGGTGATGTCGTGCTGTTGGCCCACTAACGCCAAATTTCGCCTCACTGTCGTAACGGATACGTTAGCCGTACGTCCCAAATTGATTACTGCGGTTATTTCATGCAGAGTTGCTTGTCTGTTTGTACTGACAACTCTATTCAAACGCTACTGCTCTAGGTCATTACATGAAGGGCGTCGACCACTGGGTCGTCCGTGGTGAGAGGTAATGCCCGAAATTTGGTATTCTCGGCATACTCCTGGGACTGTGGATCTCGAAAAACTGAATTTCTAATCATTGGCTGGTTCAGTTGGACCAGAGGACCAAATCCATTCCATATAAACACGGCCCACGGCATTATGGAGTCAGTACCAGCTTGCACAGTGCCTTGTTGACGGGTCCGTGGCCTCGTCTAGCTCCAATTATCATTCCGTGTTCAGGGTCGGTTAAGTTCTGTCGTGGGGCCATAATTAAGTCGGAAACCTTTTCACACGGATCATCTGAGTACAGTCCACCCCCGGTAGCTCAATGATCAGCGCGGCAGAATGTCAATCTTAAGGGCCCGGGTTCGATTCCCGACTGGGTCGGAGATTTTCTCCGCTCAGGGACTGGGTGTTGTGTTGTCTTATTCATCATTATTTCATCCCCATCGACGCGCAAGTCGACGAAGTGGCGTCAAATCGAAAGACTTGCACCTGGCAAACGTCTACCACCCTGGAGGCCATAGTCACACGAGATTCACATGTAACTACAAAAGAAACCTTCGCCAATGCGTGCCCTTTTTTCACCTTGTGTACGCGATACTACCGCTGCACAAATACGGCCGCTAACCTATGACTTAAGCCACCTCACTGTAGTTTATCATCAATATCGGTAGCCGCCATGGCTTAATAATTTGCTACAGTATCATTTAGCCTGTAGCTCTACACAAAGGAACAATACTCACTAAAACTGCAGTTAAGCTGAGGGTTTCAGTACTAGCGCAAATTTGTGGAGCGCAGTTACGGAGACCAGATGCACTTTAGTGCCTACTAGGTTGTAAATTAGTTGGAGCCTTAATTGCTACTAAAACATAAGAATTACACGGAGTCGTTTCTAATTAAATAGTACAGTATCCAGAGCGCTTTGTAATGAAGGAACTAATTATCTGGGGCGCCGTAACTTCTCCGGCCCACTGAGGTTCCCCGGGAGACGCGAAGCGCGATGGAGATTGGCTGAGAAAGCAGACCCGGACAGACCGCATCGGGCCCAATTAAACGTCGCCGCGCTGGTGACAAACCGCTAGGGCCCGACCAGGCGCCTCGCAGATATGTCACGGAGGGCGCAAAAGAAGCGAAAAGGCGGCGGCCGCCCGCGTAATTGTATTTCTTGTGCGAGACGGAGGCTGGAATGAGACGCAACGGGAGAAGAAACCGCGCTGACAAATTAAGGATCTGGTCCCGGGACGCCGCTGGGAGAACGCAGAGCTGTGAGCGACCGCCGGCGGACGCTCTCATCGCAAATTGGGGATTAACGGAGAGAGACTGTTCAGCGCTTCGCTGCTGTGGTTGCTCAGCAAGTGTGGCAGAGGAGAAAGGGAGCGGTAACAGGGGAATAGGAAGCGCGGAGGGCGCCATTTAGCGCTCCCCCCAATTATATGCAGACAACTTGCCACGGGATGGGCGGAACCAGCGAGCAAACGGCTCGATTCGAAGGAGAGATTTCACAAGCGTCGCAAATTCCAGCAGCTGTACTTTATCTAACTGCCGACTACCCGCCCAGTACTTGTCAATTCAGACCTGCAAGCACGTCTGTATACAGCGTGGAAAAACTAAATCTTGCACCCATTTCATTTCACTAAAAAAAAAAAAAGGTTCAAATGGCTCTGAGCACTATGCGACTTAACTTCTGAGGTCATCAGTCGCCTAGAACTTAGAACTAATTAAACCTAACTAACCTAAGGACACCACACACATCCATGCCCGAGGCAGGATTCGAACCTGTGACCTAGCGGTCGCTCGGCTCCAGACTGTAGCGCCTAGAACCGCATGGCCACTCCGGCCGGCTCATTTCGCTAAAGGTTGTAGTTATAGGAAAGAGGTTTTCGACAAATGATGAATACAGAGCGACGAGCAGTTTTTTCTGTTGGTAATAACCTTGTCTCTTGTATATCTTGTTTTTAATTTGAAAACTCTTGGAAAGACTTGTACGATGTTAGAAAGATCTTCAATGTTATGCACTGTCCACTCCAGTTTATGTGACCACTTGTCAAAAACCTGAATAACTAACCTTTTCAGAGCGGATCGCTGCACGGCTTGCAGGAAGAGAGACAATAAGGATCTTGAAGGCATCGCTAGGGATTTGGTCAGTTTCGTGGCCAGCTGTGGTGAGTTGTGTCCCACGGCGCGAACAGTTCGAACGAGGTGGCGCCACAGATTTTCAATTGGGGTTAAATCTGGGGGGCCGACCAATGTGGCCGAGCGGTTCTAGGCGCTTCAGTCTGGAGCCGCGCTGCTGCTACGGTCGCAGGTTCGAATCTATATGTACCCTCAACTGCTAGCGCTGCCACTTTGTATCTGTGAATGGTTATTCCACGTTGACGTCGAACATAGCCTGTGGTCACATTAACTTGACTTACCCAGTCGTCTAATTTGCATTTATTTCGTTACGAGAAGGTAATGCCATTTCAATCTAGGACAGCAGAAAACACTTCGTTATGAAATTTCATACTCAGTATGGTAGGGTCAACCCAAACAGACGAAAGAAAAGTTAATCAACGGTCAGAAACTTACGAGGTGTAAACACAACCGTTTCGTTCAACTCCTCAGAGCACACGGAAGGTAATGAGACATGAAGTGCTACAGTGCTATAAACATTTAAGAAAAAAGTTCCCTGATGTCAACACAGGTCCACAATACCAGTTACAGGTAAACTAAGTTATCAGTCGTTTTTCTGATCTAAGACGGGGACAAAAATTACCTGGGAAAATAAGTTGAAGAGCTGTCCATGAGTGCAGCATCGTCGTGTTTACTCCCGATAAACAGGGATGGGAAGCCGTACCTATGTACATTTCAATATTCTTAAACGTGCTGCGTTGCAACAAGCTACGCGTCTGTACGCCAATACTCTGTGTAGAACTATAATTAAAACACTACTCTGTACTATTCTTTAACTATATACCTCGTATATTTTCACTTTGAGTACATTATTATTGACTTTCTAATGTATCTAAATGCGCCAGTGACCGCTCTAATTCAGATGCTCCATTGTATCGTAAGAAGCCTGATGTAGTATGCCTTGTTCGAAATCATGTCATCTTGTTCACACTTCCTACTGGCATCTTTTAAACCCGTACCCCACTGGCAGAATACTTTGTCTCAGAATTTCCTTGTTAGCCCTGACGTGCATTTCTGGGCATCGAACACTTTGTGACAACTCCGAAGTTGGTGTCATCTTGTATTGTTCATAATAGTACAGAAACTGTTGCCTAATAATACATACATGGATACCTCCAGTGGGGTATTTATTGTGTGCATTATCCTTCTCCTACTTTGCAGCAGATACCTGAATTTCACAGAGCCTGCCATCATGCCCGTTTCTCCGTAATTTGTGCTCTATCGACGTACTGAATTTTAACATCTAGAATACAACATTTTGCTTCCTCTTTCAGTTAGTTTATCATTCAGTACATTCGCTCATGTCTCCTTCCCATCGTCAATAAATTTAATGACTTTCACAGCGAGCCGTCGCAACTGCCTGCGAAAACATTTTCCGCGATCACTTTAAGAGCTTGCGCCGCGTGGTAACAACGAACACTGTTTTGTGGTCGAAAATGGATGTTCCGAAAACAGTCCTCACACAGGACAGGTTTCTCATCGTTAAGCAGACGCCAGGCGCGGTTTACATCGTGGTCGGTGCACGCTTGGGAACGAGTTGTTGCATCACGCAGAACATGCTCCACATCATTATTTGTGACCACAGCTCTACCTGGTGGCAGTTATCGCTTGTACGTTGCTCGCAAATCACACAGTTTGTTTCTGAAAATGGACGAGCGTAAAAGTGCTGTTTCAGCTAGATTAACAGGCACGTTCCCCCTTCTGTCCGTACGCTGGTCATGTTGATCTGTCTGTAGTATAAGTAAATGATCAACTGCAATAATCACGAATATGACATAAGGCAAAAAGGAAAGTTTCACGTCCAATCACTAAGGACATCAGAATTTAAAACCGATTACAGACAGTGCGATACAAATTGACAGTATGCTTCCACATACGATAAAAATCATTATCACTTTTTAATTAAACCCTAAGGTCATTCTTATTAGGTCGCTGCTCCTGCTCAGTAGCAGAATTTTCAGAACATGTAAAATACAAGACTTTAATGGAAGTGCAAAATATTGTGTTATCCACAGTCCTCTAAGAAATTCTCGGTATGCGTGTAAAGTGCATATTGTGTGTGGTTTTGCTACGTGACCTTGTGAGGCCAGCGATGATAGACAAGTGACTGTAGCAAGTTAGCTATGTACTCTCTGGAACGAACGACACTTAATCCTTGGGACAGCTTTATGAAGTTAGGGAATTTTCTTTGCATTACTTCTAGTTGAAGGACAAGTGGTAATGTACCAAATTACGCCCTATTTGGGACGAGAACCTCCTCACTGTATTAAAGGATACTAAAGTTGTTAAGTGTGGAAACTCTGAAAATGCATGATGATCTACATTAATCAAGGTAAGCTCAGTGAATTCCTCGATAATTATCGAGTCCTATTTCATGCACCAAGAAGTTTCTTGACGTAAAATACAGGGAAGCGCGATTGCTGACCGATTAATCGAATCCTGCAACGCGGTCCTTGCGATTCAAGTAAACTTTCAAAAATGTTAATGTAGAACATAGCCAGAATATCTGATTATCTTTCACGCTGAAATTCGTCAGAGCACATGACACGAACTCTCTGATTCTTAAATCGGTTGCAGTATTTCACGCCAGAGGCAGTCATTCGCCGATAAATGATTTCAGCAAAGTTTTCAGTTTTTTTTTTTTTTTTTTTTTTTTTGCGTATTATGGAGCGTTGGTGTTTGCTGGATTACAAGAGCTAACGACATTCACATTTGTCTCATCTTTAAGACACAGCCGCGCGGGATTACCCGAGCGGTCTGTGGCGCTGCAGTCATGGTCTATGCGGCTGGTCCCGGCGGAGTTTCGAGTCCTCCCTCGGGCATGGGTGTGTCTGCTTGTCCTTAGGATAATTTAGTAAGTAGTGTGTAAGTTTAGAGACTGATCACCTTAGCGGTTAAGTCCCATAAGATTTCACACACATGTGGTAGACGTTCAGTTAAGTTTTTAACTTATCAGCCAGCGTTCAATTATATAGATATTATTTGAATATTCTGGTTGGCTACAGTATAATATCCTACCTCAAGTAGCACAAACTTTATTGTATATAATGCTAAAAATATTTATTTACTGCAATTTTACTGTTGGAAGCATAACTGCGACGTGGAAAGCAATCCTGCAGCCTGCGCCTGTACTGAAGACATTACAGTGAACTTGTGTAACGGTCGACCACGTCTTTAATACTGCGATCTGCTGAACGATTTAAACGCCTATACAGCGTGTTAAAAAGTGTAGAAAATTCTGAGAGGTACTTGCAACCATCAAAACAAGAAGAAAAAGTTCAATAGACTTGGATCTGGAAACACATACTTCCTGAGAGCTATACACTTGCTCATAGTGGCTGAAGTCGTTCGTTCGGTTGTGAATACGAGGCTTGTCCAGAAAGTAAGTTTCGATCGGTCGCCAAATGGACACCACTGTGAAAACAAGATGAAGCTTTCCACAGATGTGTTGGGTAGTGTCTCTAGTACGACGGTCGATCGCATCAAGACGCTCTTTTCTGTTGTGAGCACACAGTGAGCGAGAAAAGGTGCCTAGAATAACGATGTCTCCCTCCAAGTAGGAGGGCCCGCTGAGAGGCTTCACCTTAGTGAATGCAGCCCACCTAACATAACTGCCACGCACTTCCTTCTTGGTGGCAATTCTCAGCTGCACAATGCAGGGGCAGCGAAGACGCTCCTGCAGCCTTTCCGATGGGAAGTGTTCGATCACCCACAACACAGCCCTAATTGGCTCGTCCTGAGTACCATCCCTGTTCACGTGAAACGCTGGATACGAAGACAACACTTGGGCGCAGGCTACGGGCTGTAGATCAGCTTAGAGAATTATCAGAAAGCACAGGCAGCTGCTTTCTGTGACGATGGTGTTGCAAATTCGGTATAACGCTCCGACAAATATCTAAGTCGGAGCGGCGACTATGCAGAGAACTATCTGGATCGTGTAGCTAACTCTTTCAAATGAAAGTTTTCTGATTTTCACTGTGGTTTCCATTTAGCGACCGATAGGAACTTACTTTCTGGGTGACCCTCGTATGTCCGCCCCTTGAGATACTAGGTAGATATCGAGAAAACAAATATTGTATTGGCACGATTGTTGTCTTGGTGATACGTTTATACGATTCACTTCTATATATGTGACTGTGCATCGATGTACTCTAGTGTCCATTTATCTGAGCACTGGGCAGTCTACAGGCAATTGGGTTCTTTGCGCTGTGTTTGTAGGTACTGTTGTTTCAGTCTCGGCAGTGTCTGTTACTGAACAGGAAATTACTTGCGACGCTGGATATGTATCGTAATATCGTATGTGTTTCCAAAAAATGGCTTAATTTTTATTTTTACTGATACTGAGATGTTTGTGCTGTCCTGTAGATGAATGGTTCAATAAATTTTCTTTTCTCTTCCAAATGTTAGCAATGGAAAGTATTACTCCACGAGTGATGTGGCGGATAAGATTTTACTAGCGCCATACATCCTAGCCCAAAGATTAAATTAGGTCTTTATCACTAGTTACGTATTAACATAATGCCTACCTTACTGGAGGATGGCCACGTTAGAAAAGACTATAGATGTGGTTTATGCACGTACACAATATCTTTCTCGTCACTTGTGGGACGGCTAAAGTGACCACTCTCTCTCACTAACTACTGGTCTACTGTTCGCTTTTGTCAGTAATAACCAAACAGCGGTTCAAAAATGGCTCTGAGCACTGTGGGACTTAACTTCTGAGGTCATCAGTCCCCTAGAACTTAGAACTACTTAAACCTAACTAACCTAAGGACATCACACACATCCATGACCGAGGCAGGATTCGAACCAGCGACCGTAGCGGTCGCGCCGCTCCAGATTGTAGCGCCTAGAACCGCTCGGAGACTCCGGCCGGCAGACAGCGGTAGCAGCTCACAACCCTCCACACAGACTTGGGCTAGACGTTGAAACAGCGAGGTCATCGGTCCCATCGGATTAGGAAAGGATGGGGAAGGAGGTCGGCCGTGCCCTTTCAAAGGGACCATCCCGGCATTTCCCTGAAGCGATCTTGGGAAATCACAAAAACTAAATCGGAATCACCGGACGCGGATTTGAACCGTCGTTCGTCCGAATGTGAGTCCATTGTGCTAACCACTGCGCCACTTCGCTCGATCCCTCCATACACAAAAGAATTATTTTATGAAGACAGATATCTGGAAAGGAAGACACAACACGATGATAGGTAGGGAACACTGTGTTTGTAGGCCTTCGATTTACAGCAGGTGTCAGTGTCAGCGGGTTGAGGGGGCGCAGCGGCTTAGCTTCGGCGGCTTCCGCCAGGGTGCAGCGCTGCTCGGCGCTTGCAGGGTCTGCGCGCTGGTATTTGCATTTCATTAGGAGCGAAGCAGGCCGGCGCCGGCGGCGTGACGTCACAGCCCCGCCGGCGCATCCCGCTGTGGCGGTGCGCCGTGTCGGATTTTAATTAAAATTAGCTCCGTGAGCGGACAGGAGGTCTGTTTGGCGGGCGCCCCGCACCGAACGGCGTGTCCCGAAAAGCTGAAAGCGAATAGCGGCCAATCAATGTCACGTACGCCCGGCACATGGGTTGTTAGAATTCCTTAAATTTTACCTCTAGCCACTCTGCCCCCGTAATATCTTCCAACAGATGCTTGGGAACGAATCGAAATCCCCGCGGAGAATCTCCAACGTCACGTTGAGACAGTTGTGTCAAGTACAAAGTGAGTGCGTGCAGTGAATGTACAGAATCTCCATTGTAATAAATGAAAGCGACCCCTACAGGAATGACCTGTGCAGTGGACTTGTTTGCGCCTTCTCTATGAATACTAATTTACTTCGATAAACAAGAAAGTTTAACGCTATCTGACTACATAAGTTCAAGCTCATTCCACAGTTTGTGTACCTTAGAATATCTAGGAGTTATAAATTGAACGGGACTGCATGCCCAACAAGGTGGGTCTAAGTTGCCCACACGCGATAACTATAATTCTGTGAAAGAGCTTGTACCAGGGGACCCATGCGAAACTTTCGCATTTCTTTAACTTTAAATAGACATATTTGGAATACGTCGTTGGGATAGGGATACTTGAGGGGACGGAGAGAAAACTGCTTTAAAAATGAGCCGAACGATGTGAAATAATTATAATGAATTTATGATACATCCTTTACACATATTTCCATGAGCACAAAAATGTGTTTTAATTCGGAATGTTTGTCCCGGCTTGTAAAACGAGCAGAGGCCTGGAACAGTCGGTAGGGCCACATAGCCTATGACTTTACCTCGAATAACATTTTCAATTACAGTAAACACGTTAGGCTGTAGTATGTTTGTCTTTTCTGAAACTATATTCGTTTAGAAAAGTCAACTTGTGCGACGGGCAGAGATAATGGACTACGACATTGGTCACGGTTATTATCTGTGACAATGCTGTACACAAATTTTTCATTTAATAAGTACTTAAAAACAAATAAATAAGAATTTGTAATAAGATAATACGGAAAGGAAGTCTCTTATTTGTGATTAATAAGTCAGCTTGGTAAAATATAGGTAAGAAGATGGGCATCTTTTGCCTACGACAGTTAAGTCTCTTTTATGTTAAAATTTTTCACAAATAGTAATTTTAACACAAAATCAATGTGCAATGTCAAAAGCTGGTTTATAACGATATCTCATTCATGCCCGTAGGATTAGTATGTGTTGAGAAAAAGGGACGTTGACTTGAGAAATTATATATATGGTAACTGGGTGTGATGCTGAACCTCACCTGGGTACGTATAGACTATTGCCAAGGGTGTGTTTTATTGTGGCTTCGCGTGCTACGCTGCAAAAAACACACTCAGGATGCGTAGTTGAAAAGTTACGAATGTTTATGCGTTAATAGAAGAAATTGCAGCATGTATCTTGACCATTAGCCAGGTTCGTTTTCATCAACAAAAGAGAAATAGGATGGACAATTCGGTTTTATACGGCTATACATAAGTTGTAGTCAACGTGTAGCAAGTTTATTATCTCTATATTACTAAAGTACCAGTTGTTTAATAACTTCAAATGATGAAAAATTTCAAATTATGAAAACAGCAACAGTTGCATCAAAATCATTTATTAATCACGACTAATTTCATGATATTATAGTCAAATGTTCTAGTAATAAACTATTGCGTCGGCCGCTCTGGCCCAGCGGTTCCAGGCGCTTCAGCTACGGCCGCAGGTTCGAATCCTGCCTCAGGAATGGACGTGTGTGATGTACTTAGGTTAGTTAGGTTTAAGTAATTCTAAGTTATAGGGGACTGATGACTTCAGATGTTAAGTCCCATAGTGCTCAGAGCCATTTGAACCATTTTTAATAAACTATTGACCTAAAGAAGATACAAAAATTATAATCCGAACTACCTTAAAACAGAAACTCCTAAATTAGTATAATGTGGATTAGCATGTGAGCTATACGGATTTTTCATTACATATGTCCTTAAAATCTTCTTAATTGTAAGTAATAGAAGTCCGCTATATTCCTGTACAAAACTGGCGCCATAAAGTACACAACCGTCATGAGTAAAATTGCCAGTGGAAGTAGAGAAAGACGTAACCGTAAAAACAAAAAAAATGTTGAATAAGAACCATCAACATAACTCTTGTGAAAGAACCCCCAACCTCAAAGAGATAAGTGGAAATCTGTGGTCTGTCTACTGCAGCACAGCGGCGAGCACCACCAGTACAACATAGATTGAAAAAACAGCCCCAACGCGCGAACGTCGAACCTGGGCAATCAACACAGCGGGCCAAGGACTCCAAATAAATTCGAAAAGCACCGGAGACGTGCCAAACTAAGCCTGTGTATAAATACTAGTAACCATTGGAAAATATGGAAACTTCTGCACACCAAAAAAATTGGGATATCAGGCTTGACACTATTACAGTTAACAAAAAGATATTACAGATGGGTAATTCGAGAATTAAAACATCCAAACCACGTGGGTAGTCTAGAAACACTACGCTGAGACTCCGCATTTGAAAAAAAACAAAAAATTGACTTCCAACGCCCGCAAAGCAGAAAAATATTGAGAAAAGATAATAGTTTAAAGAAAGTCTTTCAATGGGAAGTCTGAGCAGACATGGGGAGATGACCAAGTTTGAAACCTGCTTAGCCGGAATATTCGTAACGAATCTTTCTATCATGTCACAGCCGTCTTTATTCAAATTTCCTCAATTTTCCTGAATGATGATGAAATGATGAGGACAACACAAAAACCCTGTCCCTGGGCGGAGAGAAACGCCGAGGCGGCCGGTAATGGAAACCGGGACCCCGTGATACAGAGGCAGCAGTGCTAACCACTAGACTACGAGTCGCGGATTCTCTCAGAAAGGACAGGGTGTACACGAGACTGCAAGTATAAATGCGGGTTCGCAACACTCAGCTATATAAGCAACTGTTTTTAGAGAAATTTCCGCCATAAATTACTAATCTTTTATTCCACATAGTCTTGATTTCCGCTTTATAGCCGTTGTGAAGTGCAAAATACCTGACCTGCATAAATGACAGAAGCAAGTACGTATATACCGACTGATCGGTTAGCAGTGAATATTGTTCAATTTACACACAAATTTCTACAGATAAAACTTTGTCGAAGACTGTTGTAAATTTATTTTAATATTTAATATCTATTCAGAGAATGTCTAATAATTACGTCGACATATTTAGATACTTCCGAGGTGTTACCAAGTCCGTAACGACATTGCCAGAAATCATGACACTAGAATTAACTGCATCTCTAAATGGTACTTCATTATTAAAATAAATTACGGAAATGAATGTTGCCATGAAGAAATGACTACAGAAATAGCGCCCTTTCTTGTCGCAGGGATCTAACAGTGACGTTGACGTTGCTCTGCGCCCAGTTTTCGTTTGACGCAGCACGTGTCTTCTCAGGGTGGATGTTCAATAAACAAGAATTTAACCATGTCGTTTGCATTGGACGTAATTTGTATCTTGTCCGTCTGACGCTTGAAACTAATTCCTGTAATGGAACACATTTTCAATTGTTTACTTTGCATCAATTTCTTTTCGTCTTACACCCTACACAGTCTCACAGAACACAGCTTCGTTAAAGGCAATCTGATACCCACAATCGGTCATGTCGCCTTGTCAGTGCTACTTTACAGCAACAAACTCGTGTACTCACCTTCCGTACTGACAATAAGCCACGACTGACCTTACACTCATGCACATCTCGATAACAGAGAAAGAATCGACGAGTATGAAGCGACGGCAGCGCCACAGTTCTCAGACTCGCCACAGTCGCGAAACTTCAGCTGGAACGAAGGAAGCCCCTTAGCTGTGATGCAAACGTGTCGCCTAGGTTTATGAAGTAGGCAACCCGAACATTAGACTAGTAATCGCTCCGTTTCTGATCGCTAATGTGTCTACATCGATGTGTAGGGACTGCGTTCAACCCAGTTTGCTGGTACCTAGAACTGAGCTCTACCAAAACTGCGATTCGTTAGTTTTGGCGCTCTGCATAAATGACCTAGCTAACTTTAGGACTACCAGTAGTGTTGGTAGAATTGGTAGGAGGGAAAGAAACAAATGCGGCACAAAATGGGAGCCAACGACTTCCTTTTTCTTTTCTTTTTTCTTTTGCACATAATTAGGGCCGCACATTATTTTGTGTTAGCCCATTGTGTATTCTACTTCGTTACAGAATGTATATTGAATTTGTGCATTTTGTAAGTAATAAAAAACAGCTGATGGCGTAACTACTCCTCTTTTATGAAACCAAAGCAAACGGTCTTGGTGCAAGCACAATTTACACGTCCAAACACAAAAAATGCATTTACTTCTTGCTATTTTTTACTCAATAGACAGTTCTTCATCATGGTCAAAGGCAAGATTTCTTGTTACTACTGATAAATGCGAGAGCTGTTTGTAAATAACAGAAACATGTTTTATATAAATTCGACCAAGTATCAAATCGATGTTTTAGGCATTTCTTTTTTGTGGTTTTTTATTTTATCTTTTTGCTGAGGAAATTGCGTTTTCTAGCCCTATAAAGTAAATCTGTATTTTTCTTTATTTTTACTACAAAGTTCTTCTGTTGCACGTTGCAAATCAACAAGTTTCGAATAAAACATGAATTAAACATTAGCAATTTCATTTTTGCTGCACGTATTGTTTACTCTTAAGTAACAGACAGCAGGAAGGAAGATTCGGTTTAAAGCCCTGTCTACATTGTGGTGATCCGAGACGAATCGCAAGCTCAGACGGTGTCAAGGATGGGGAAGAAAATCGCCTGTGCCCTCTGAAAGGAACTATCCTGGCAATTACCGGGATTTGGGGAATTCATGGAAAACCTAAATCTGGAATGCTAGACGCGGGTTTGAACCACCGTCCTCCCGAATGCGCGTCCAGTGAACTAACTACTACACCAACTCGCTCGGCAACAAAGGATAATGTAGGACAAAAATGTTCCATATGTTACCTGGCCCTTTATTTATCCAGTCTCAGTGCCTAGAATGTTCATCGCTTCTGGTTCTTAGGGAAATCTAATAAAACGCAAATAGCATACAAAGAGAAAGCGATCTTTATGAGGTAGCTCCCAACACGTAACGCAGGTACAGCCTCAACTCACCAAAGCTACAAGGAAAAGTAACGTAGTCTTCACTGTTGTTGTTGTTGTTATTGTTGTTGTTGTTGTTGTTGTGGTCTTCAGTCCTGAGACTGGTTTGATGCCGTTTTCCATGCTACTTTATACTGCGCAAGCTTCATCATCTCCCAGTACTTACTGCAACCTACATCCTTCTGAATCTGCTCACTGTATTCATCTCTTGGTCTCCCTCTACGATTTTTACCCTCCACGCTGCCCTCCAACGCTAAATTTGTGATCCCTTGATGCCTCAGAACATGCCCTACCAACCAGTACCTTCTTCTTGTCAAATTGTGCCACAAACTCTCTTCTCCCCAATTCTGTTCAGTACCCCCTCATTAGTTATGTGATGTACCCATCCAATCTTCAGTATTCTTCTGTAGCACCACATTTCGAAAGCTTCTATTCTCTTCTTGTCTACACTATTTATCGTCCATGTTTCACTTCCATACATGGCTACACTCCATACAAATACTTTCGGAAACGACTTCCTGACACTTAAATCTATACTCGATGTTAACAAATTCCTCTTCTTCAGAAACGCTTTCCGTGCCATTGCCAGTCTACATTTTATATCCTCTCTACTTCGACCATCATCAGTTATTTTGCTCCGCAAATAGCAAAACTCCTTTACTACTTTAAGTGTGTCATTTCATAATCTAATTCCCTCACCATCACCCGACTTAATTCGACTACATTCCATGATCCTCGTTTTGCTTTTGTTGATGTTCCTCTTCTATTCTCCTTTCAAGATACTGTCCATTCCGTTTAACTGCTCTTCCAATTCCTTTGCTGTCTCTGACAGAACTACAGTGTCATCGGCGAACCTCAACGTTTTTATTTCTTCTCCATGGATTTTAATACCTACTCCGAATTTTTCTTTTGTTTCCTTTACTGCTTGCTCAATATACAGATTGAATAACATCGGGGATAGGCTACAACCCTGTCTCACTGCCTTCCCAACCAGTGCTTCCCTTTCATGTCTCTCGACTCTTGCAACTGCCATCAGGTTTCTGTACAAATTGTAAATATCCTTTCGCTCCCTGTATTTTACCCCTGCCACTCTTAGAATTTGTAAGAGAGTATTCCAGTCAACATTGTCAAAAGCTTTCTCCAAGTCTACAAATGCTAGAAATGTAGGTTTGCCTTTCCTTTATCTTTCTTCTAAGACAAGTCGTAAGGTCAGTATTGCCTCACGTGTTCCAGTATTTCTACGGAATCCAAACTGATCTTCCCAGAGATCGACTTGTACTAGGTTTTCCAATCGTCTGTAAGGAATTCGCGTTAGTATTTTGCAGCTGTGACTTATTAAACTGATAGTTAGGTAATTGTCACATCTGTCAACACCTGCTTTCTTTGGGATTGGAACTGTTATACTCTTCCTGAAGTCTGAGGGTATTTCGCCTGTCTCATACATCTTGCTCACTAGATGGTAGAGTTTTGTCAGGACTGGACGGTAGTTGTACAATCTTACTGGTGCTCCCAGTCTGCGAAATATACGCCCAGCCTTATACACCAGGAGGGACGCAGACATGAAAACAAGGTTTCCATGCTGACCGCAAACGCCCGGTAACAGATAGGCACTTGAAGAAGACTGCCGGTGAGGAATTTTTCGGTTACTCCGGGGACCGTGAGAATTTTCTCTGCCACTTTATTTCAGTGTAGCGGGCCTACCTCAGCCTTCCGACACGAGCGTCCCCCTTGCGGTGGAGAGCGCTTCTTTATTTTGCGGCGGGCCATTCCTCCGGCACGCGTCGTAGCTCATATCCGGCGCGCCAGCAGCCGCTTCATCCGCTAGCGGGAGGATGCCCCGCCCGCCCCCGAGACGGTGGCTCGCGCTGGCTCTGCGTCGCATTCCGGGGCAGGGCAGGGCGCGAGGCGGCGGGGCGGACAGTGAGCGATGGCGCCTTCCGTCCCATTTGTCAGTCGTCGCGCCCGCCGCGAATGTTCGCGCTGCGGGGATTCACCGCGGCTGTCAGCCGCCCAGGTTCTTCCCGACTCAACCCCTACCGACGTCCTTCGGATTTGCCCACTGTTTCTGTCAGAGGTGGGGATCAGTCGTCGTCGTCCCCGTACCAGCTACGTCACCGTCAGCACGTTTTCGGTAATCCTTTTAGCGTCACTCTGGGAAGGAAGTAAGTTAAGGATTACCGACCCGTCGACTACGATGTCACTAGAGTCGTAGCAAGGGTCGAAACACGGGGAAGAAAATCGGCCCGAGTCCTTTTCAAAGGTATCATTCCGGATAGTGTCTTAAGCGGCTCATGGAAACTACGAACGATGATCTTTAATTGCACTACTGGCCAATAAAATTGCTACACCAAGAAGAAATGCAGATAAACGGGTAATCACTGGACAAATATATTATACTAGAACTGGCATGTGATTACATTTTTCAGCAATTTGGGTGCATAGATCCTGAGATATCAGTAACCACACAACCACCTCTGGCTGTAATAACGGCCTTGATACGCCTGGCCAATGAGTCAAAACAGAGCGTGGATGGCGTGTACAATACAGCTGCCCATGCAGCTTCAACACGATACCACAGTTCATCAAGAGTAGTGACTGGCGTATTGTGACAAGCCACTTGCCCGGCCACCATTGACCACACGTTTTCACTTGGTGAGAGATCTGGAGAATGTGCTCGCCAGGGCAGCAGTCGAACATTTTCTGTATCCAGAAAGCCCCTTCACGACCTGCAACATGTGGTCCTGCATTATCCTGCTGAAATGTAGGGTTTCGCAGGGATCGAAAGAAGGGTAGAGCCACGGGTCGTTACACATTTGAAATGTAACGCCCACTGTTCAAAGGGCCGTGAGTGCGAACAAGAGTTGACAGAGACGTGTAAGCAATGGCACCCCATAGCATCACGTCGGATTATACGCCAGTATGGCGATGACGAATACAGGCTTCCAATGTGCGCTCACCGCGATGTCGCCAGACACTTATACTATCATCATTATGCTGTAAACAGAACCTGGATTTTGCCTTTCGTGCATCCAGGTTCGTCGTTGAGTACACCATCGCAGGCGCTCCTGTCTGTGATGCAGCGTCAAGGGTAACCGCAGCCATGGTCTCCGAGCTGATAGTCTATGCTACTACAAACGTCATCGAACTATTCCTGCAGATGGTTGTAAACGTCCCTATCTGTGGACTCAGGGATCGAGACGTGGCTGCACGATCTGTAACAGCCATGCGGATAAGATGCCTGTCATCTCGACTGCTAGTGATACAAAGCCGTTGGGATCCAGCACGACGTTCCGTATCACCCTCCTGAACCCACCGATTCCACATTCTGCTCACAGTCACTGTATCTCGACCAACACGAGAAGGAATGTCTCGATACGATAAACCGCAATCACTATAGGCTAGGCTACAATTCGACATTTATCAAAGTCAGAAACGTGATGGTACGCAATTCTCCTCTTTAAACGAGGCATCACAACAACGTTTCACCAGGCAGCGCCGGTCAACTGCTGTTTGTATATGAGAAATCGTTTGGAAACTTTTCTCATGTCGGCACGTTGTAGGTGTCGCCACTTGCGACAACTTTGTGTGAATGCTCCGAAAAGCTAACCATTTGCACATCACAGCATCTTCTTCCTGTCGGTTAAATTTCGTGTCTGTAGCACGGCATCTTCGTGTAGCAATTTTAATGGCCAGTAGTGTAAATCTTCCGTGGAGGTCCAATTTATAGTCCCTATAGAGCGTATGAAGGGCAGTATTGCTCATCGCTTGTGTCTCACTGTCGACATAACGTGATGAGAGGTGGCACCCTCTACGCACTCTGTACAAGCGAGATCCCCACGGCGTAGCAGCCGGTAGTTGCCTTTCATCGGAAGATGTTGCCCGTAGTTGGGAAAGAAGCGCCAGAAGTAAGAATTTCTAATGTTCGAGCACGGCCTGTTACTCCGGAAGTTTTTAATTAAATGAAGATCCCGGCCGTGAAAGCCTACTCATTACGAACAGATGATGATGACCGGGAGGGGATTTGAGTTGCCATCTTTCCGGTTGCGAATTTAAAGTCTTCACCACTGAAGCCCCCTGTTAAACCGATGGCAGCTCGTGTTACGGTCAGATCAACAGGCAGTCGCGTTACATCACACGAACGATATGCAGGGTGTTTCCGAGATGATAGATATTCAGAGATAACGGAGACCTACCCGCATAGCCGTGCGTCTCACCGCTGTGTTTGCGTGACTTGGGAAGGCGCCCTGGTCCTGGACTCAAACCGACCAGCGGATTAAAGATGAAGGCTTGTGTGGCGGGCAACCTGGATGGGGTTTTCAGGCGCTTTCCCACATCCAAATAGGTCAATACCTGCGTGGAACAGGTCCCGCCTCAGGTAAACGGTTCTCTAACACATGGGATAACACTAGATGCAGAATAATGGGGGTGTCACCACAGGAATGCCATCTAATCATCCTCCACCGGTAACATTACCAAATCCACAAATTAACATGCTGACTCCATGAAGATACATGGAAAAAATGGAAATGAGCGTTTGGCGTTAGCCAGGAGGCGAGGCAGGTCCGGCTGCCTTGGTGCAGGTCTTATTACATTCGATGCCTCATTGGGCTGCCTGTGCTTGCCGGATGGGGATGAAATGATGATGAAGACAACACCCAGTCCCTGAGCGGAGAAAATCTCCAACCCAGCCGGGAATCGAACCCGGGCACTTAGGACGGCAATCCATCACGCTGACCACTTTTTTTGGTCTCATTTTGTTCTGTATTGTTCGTTGAATTTGTTCGTGGCGGACGCCCGATGACACCCGTTCAAGTTGTTCGATGATACGCTCACTAAATTTTTTTATTATAGAAGGTAGCTAAATCCTCTGACCGAAGACGCTGAGCTACCGTGCAGGCGTCCACTCAACTATCGGGGCGGACATGAAGGTACATCATAAATGTCGAGAACAAGAAGAAGATTCAGCGATAATGGTGACTGGTGTATGTAATGACCAAACGTACGATGCTGCAGTGCCTCTGTTGTTTAGGAGAACGATACAATGGTCCTACGGACATGCACGCATGCCAAAGCAGTTAAGGTGACCGCTCACGTAAACTGGTAAATTCGGCTTCCGATCCCCGTCTGGCACAAATTTTCACTGCCGTCATTCCCTTGAACAGATGATAGTTACTGGTATTCGCAACTGAAAATACATCTCACCTAATTCATAACGGCTATAGTCGCCGCATGCATGTCCGAAGAAACATTTCATACTTCTTCTCAAAAACACAGGTACTGCAACATTGTATTTATCAACCAGTACCGAGCAGCGGTTTCAGTTGAAATGTCGTTCCCTGTACATAATGTGTTTACGAGTACAGGCTGTGACGCAGGAATGAAGACTTATAGAAGTTTGGGTGTGGCCGCCAGTTGTGCACGGGCAGCAAAGGTGTTAAGACGACTGCTCGCATAACGCGGGAAATCTTCCTTCGAGTCCCGGTCTGGCATAAATTTCTTCGTACAGCAGATGGTTATTCTCAGTTGGATTTGTACCTCACAGAAAAGTCCTCTAGGCTACAAGTCACAACCTTTAAGGAACTCAGATGTTAAAAATTACTTTCGGCACGTTCTTATGTAATATTGTTTTAGAACGAACAGTCGATAGAGAAAACCAGGTTGTAAATATAAACTGCGAATCGTTTGCGAACACTGTGTTCTAATCACAAATGTGGTAAAACGTCCAAACAAACTAGCAAAGTTAGAAACTGCAGTTTCTCGTGATTTGTTGAAAACATTTCCAACTCCTGTAATTCTTCCGTACTCCACAAATCTAGAGTCAAGTGCGTGACTCCAGGCAGTTAATATTATTATAGTCCTTCGCTTTGCAGATATTTTGCCGATAATGAAAGCTAAAGCGGTTATGTACGTGCTCACGTGCGTGGCACAATTTCGGCTGGCCTTGGGGTTACAATCTACATGCCGTAATGTAGTGTGTACCAGCATTATACCGTGTCACGGCTCTAGCACTGTTGTTGATTGCCTTCTCTGAACATTTTTTAAAATGAAATTCCTCTTTGGACGATCTTGATATTTTAATGAGCTGCTCTTATAGGCAGCAGAGAAAGTAACATGAGTGCATCAGTCTTTATTAGACAATCGTAGTACATGCCAAAGGTACTCCATGTGCTACTTGGCCGTAGATATGGTGATAAAGAGTGAAACAAAATGTTAACAGCTCCAATCAGCTCTCAGGTTTGGATAAGAGTCAGACATCGCAGGTACAAAATCACGCTCCCGTGACAAACACGCAGTATTTCAGGCTGCCACTAGATTCTCTTCTGAGGATGTAAGGGATGATGGAATGAGTGCACATTTCCGAAATTTGTCTGTGACAGATAACTTTCAGAAAGTGACGTTCTTCCGCGTACTACAAATCGCAGACGACGGTACAGAAAAGTTTCTGTACCGAGCAACCTATCACTGAAAGCATCACTGTCTTCGTAGGTACATCTCACAGGAAAAACTTAGACGGGCAACGACGCTAGCCAATGAGACGCGACCGTAGGGCGTGGTTTCGCTGCGACACGACAGTAAAACGCGATGAAGTGACGCTTGTTTGTCTGTGGCTTCTTGTTGGCGTGTTTCGAGGCATAGACTATGGTTGAGTAATGTACTAAATGCAACTGGAGTCATTTTATGTTGATCACTCCCACACTTCGTGTTACAAAAGCTTGCCGAGGTCCTGCTTGCATCGCATTGCGTGCCAAAGTAGTATTTGCAGCATTTGCAAATATTTAGCGTGGATTTATTTATGTAGTAATAAAATGTTCCTTTTTCGCTGAGGTGGTTAGTTTCCAAGGCATGGTGCAGAATTGGATTCACATAAGTGTATCCAAAAAGTAGAGACGTTGAATTCATCACATTCCCGTCGAGTACACTGTGTTCGACACTATCTAATGTATATAAAATGCTTACTGTTTAAATCTTTCTCTTGTGCCACGTGTTTCATGTATGGATATTTGTATGTTTCACTGTGACCATAATAATCATTTTACTTGAAACCTACGGAGTTCATTCGTAGTCTCGTACCACTGTTGAAAAATTATATTATTTTTACGTCATTGTGTACACTTCGCGATCTGCATAGAATTATCTGATGTAACGTTATAAACTTTTAGACGAAATAATAATGATAATTATTTGAATCAAAGCTTTCGAAGTTCGTTCGTGTTCGTTCATAATTCAGAGTGAGTGCTTAAAAATTCAATTAAGTTTGTCAGTGTGTGCACATTACAGTTTGCATTGAACTTTCACATGTCATATTATGAACTGCAGTTTTACTGAGCCATTGAAAAGCTTACGAAGTTCGTCCATGTTCGTTTACAATCCAGAACGACTGCTTAAAAATTCAATTAATTTTATGTCAGTGCGTGCACATTTCAATTTGCATTGAACTTTCACATGTCATATTGTGAACTGCAGTTTATCTGAGCCATTAATACAATCGGTATATACGGTTCTAAAAAAAACTGTAGTCAGCAACACGCTTCGGCTATTTCTTTGCACGTTTTTCAGGCCAACAGGTAAGTCGTCAGCTGCCGGTACGGGGAAAGTTGGTGATATAACACTTTATTCTACGATGTGATTATTTGGAGTTTTTCAATTTCAACTTTCTAGTTAGAAAAAACCTAGGTTAACAGACTGAGACATGCATGCTCAGTCTACATAAGTTGCCTGCCAGCCCATGAGCTCATCACAATTTAGTACGATCACAGAATTTATTCGAATTCTCATTTATCCTCATTATTCTGTCGTTGCTAGAAGTAACCTATCACTACACACCCCTTGTTGCATACCTCTAAAAGTCGTAGTTAGATAGCGTTAAAATGTCATTTCTTCGGTCTAAAATCTATCTATAACAGGGCATTAATTCAGAACATGTTTCAGGATACATTTTTGCATGCAATCTGAATTTAACAAGACAAGTGGTTGCTTAACTTTAAGTTCTTACAGATATTTTGAATTTCTCTTCATTGTAGATACAATATACCACTGACTTAAAACAAAGTTTAAGGCGATAAAACGCATAGAACAATAACCATTGAATAATAAATCCGACAACAGACATGCTGCCACAGCCACGAAAACAAAAGAGGTCCGCATTCTTCACGTTCCAAAAGAACATAAAATACGTGTAGCGACGAGGTGCATAAATTATATAAGCCAAAACATGCGAAGTACAAACGGACGCCCGTGTACAGGCGAACACATGGTAATAATGTATGGCGTAAAGAAAAAAAACGAATGCCACAAATTAATTTTAAACGTGACATCTGTTCGTGGTCTCGTTAATCTAAAACATAAAATGAAGAACCACAGTAATTAAAATGAGCATTATTGATGCCTTTAATAAGGCAAAACGCCAACGGCCTTGCCGCAGTGGTCACACCGGTTCCCGTTAGATCACCGAAGTTAAGCGCTGTCGGGCTGGCCTAGAACTTGGATGGGTGACCGTTCGGTCTGCCAAGCGCTGTTGGCAAGCAGGATGCACTCAGCCCTTGTGAGGCAAACTGAGCAGCTACTCCGGTCTCGGAAACTGACATACGGCCGGGAGAGCGGTGTGCTGACCACATGTCCCTCCATAACCGCATTCAGTGAACACTGTGGGCTGAGGATGACACGGTGGCCGGTCGGTACCGTGGGGCCTTACAGGGCCTGTTCGAACGGAGAGAGAGTTAAATAATGCAAAACGTGTTTTATCGAAGTAAGATATTTTCATACAGTCACAAAACACGGAGTAGCCCCCATATTATCTACGAATATCTTTATCTGCTTGAAGCGTTTGAGAATGGAACACGAAAACAGAGTTATCCAATTCAGTTTTCACCCTTTAGCACTGACTCTTCGTAATACCCAAGTGCTGGTATGATCCCAGTTTACAATATGATTTTTGAGCAGAGATTAAAAAAAATTGGAATAAATGAGAGAATACTGGTGTTTTTCGTAGTATTCAACCACTTATCACTTTACAAGAGCAGTAGCGAACTGTGGAGGGAGTAAGATTTCTTTTATTTCCCTATTTAATCTACTGTTTTACACTGAAGAGCCAAAGAAACTGGTAGAAGTACGCATAATACAGAGAGATGTAAACAGGCAGAATACGCGCTGTGGTCGGCAACTCCTACATAAGACAACTCGTGCTTGGCGGAGTTCAGATCGGTTACTGTTGCTACAATGGCAGGTTATCAGGGTTTAAGTGAGTTTGAACATGGTGTTATAGCCGGCGCACGAGTGATAGGACACAGCACCTCCGAGGTAGCGATGAACTGGGGATTTTCCCGTACGACCGTTTCACTAGTGCACCGTGAATATCAGTAACCCGGTAAACCATCATATCTCCGACATCGCTGCTGTTCGGAGAAGATCTTGCACGAACGCGACCAACGATGACTGAAGTGAATCGTTCAGAGTGACAGAAGTGCAACCCTTCCGCAAACTGCTGCAGATTTCAGTGCTGGACTATCAACAAGTGTCAGCGTGCGATCTATTCAATGAAACATTCAAAGAAAAAATTCAACGAAACATCGCCGCGCGGGATTAGCCGAGCGGTCTGGGCGCTTCAGTTATGGACCGTGCGGCTGGTCCCAGAGGAGGTAGAGTCCTCCCTCGGGCATCGGTGTGTGTGTGTGTCTGTCCTTAGGTTAATTTAGGTTAAGTAGTGTGTAAGCTTAAGGACTGATGACCTTAGCAGTTAAGTCCCATAAGATTTCACACACATTTGAACCGTTGATGACTGCACGACACAAAGCTTAACGCGTCGCCTGGGCGCGTCAACACCAATATTGGACTGTTGATGACTGGGAATATGTTTCGTGGTCGGGCGAGTCTCATTTCGAATTGAATCGAGCGGATGGACGTGTAGGGGTATGGAGACAACTTCATGAATCCATGAAACCTGCATGGCAGCACGGGACTGTTCAAGCTGGTGGAGGCTCTGTAATGGTGTTGGGCGTTTGCAGCTGGTGTGATATCGGACCCCTAATACGTCTAGATCGGCAACGGCCTTGTCGAAGTGTATACACCGGTACCAGTGACATCACTGACGTTCAGCGCTGTCGGGCGTGGTCGGCACTTGGATGCGTGACCATCCAGGCCCCCATGCGCTGTTGCCATTTTTCGAGGTGCACTCACCCTCCTGATGCCAATTGAGGAGCTACTCGACTGAATAGTAGCGGCTTCGGTCAATAATACCATCATAACGACTGGGAAAGTAGTGTGCTGACCCCACGCCCCTCCTATCCGCATCATCCAGTGAGGATGACACGGCGGTCGGATGGTCCCAGTAGGCCACTCGTAGCCTGAAGACTGAGTGCTCTGATACGTCTAGATACGATTCTGACAGGGGACATGTACCTAAGCATCATGTCTGATCACCTGCATCCACTCGTGTCTATTATGCATTCCGACGGACTTGGGTAGATCCAGTGAGACAGTGCGACACCCCACAAGTCCAAAATTGCTATAGAGTAGATCCAGGAACACTATTCTGGGTTTAAACACTCCCGCTGGCCACCAAGCTCCCCTGACATGGACATTATTGAGTATATATTCGATGCCTTGCAACGTGCTGTTCAGAAGAGGTCTAGACCCTCTCGTTTTCTTACGGATTTATGGACAACCCTGCAGGATTCATGGTGTCAATTGACTCCAGCACTACTTCAGACAATAGTCGAGTCCATGCCACATCGTCTTGCGGCATTTCTGCGTGCTCGCAGGGGCCCTCCACAATATTAGGCAGGTGTGCCAGTTTCTTTGGCACTTCAGTGTATGTTAAACTACTTGTCTCAGAGTCATCTACTTCGTTGTAGGCACGTTTAAACGTTAATATGAAGCACCCCGTATATACTGTTTGTAACTTTAATGCCTGACTTATTTTATTTAACCTTCAACGTAAGATTGTACATTTCACTGAGTAGGTTATGGCAGCATTTTAAACTTTTAACTGCAGTCACACCCGTACCAATATGACAGTTAACTTTTTGTTGAGCCTTTAACCTGATAGTCAGGTAACCTGCAGCCGGAACTGGGTCACTGTTTTAGCTCCCTGGTAATAACCATTTCATCTATATCTACATCCATACTCCGCAAGCCACCTGACGGTGTGAAGCGGAGGGTACCTTGAGTACGTCTATCGGTTCTCCCTTCTATTCCAGTCTCGTATTGTTCGTGGAAAGAAGGATTGTCGGTATGGTTCTCTGTGGGCTTTAATCTCTCTGATTTTATCCTCATGGTCCCTTCGCGAGATATACGTAGGGGGGAGCAATATACTGCTTGATTCTTCGGTGAAGGTATGTTCTCGAAACTTTAACAAAGCCGGTACAGAACTACTGAGCGTCTCTCCTGCAGAGTCTTCCACTGAAGTTTATCTATGATCTACGTAACGCTTCCGCGATTACTAAATGTTCCTGTAACGAAGCGCGCTGCTCTCCGTTGGATCTTCTCTATCTCTTCTATCAAACCTATCTGGTACGGACCCCACACTGCTGAGCAGTATTCAAGCAGTGGGCGAAGAAGCGTACTGTAACCTACTTCCTTTGTTTTCGGATTGCATTTCGTTAGGATTCTTCCAATGAATGTCAGTCTGGCATCTGCTTTACTAACGATTACCTTTATATGATCATTCCATTTTAAATCACTCCTAATGGCCGGCCGGTGTGGCCGAGCGGTTCTAGGCGCTTCAGTCTGGAACCGCGCGACCGCTATGGTCTCAGGTTCGTATCCTGCCTGCGGCATGAATGTATGTGATGTCTTTAGGTTAGTTAGGTGTAAGTAGTTCTAGGAGACTGATGACCTCAGCAGTCAAGTCCCATAGTGCTCAGAGCCATTTGAACCATGTGAACTCCTAATGCCTACTCGCAGATAATTTATGGAATTAACTGCTCCCAGTTGCTGACCTGCTATTTTGTAGCTAAATGATACGTGATCTACCTTTCTATGTATTCGCAGCACATTACACTTGTCTATATTGAGACTCAATTGCCATTCCCCTGCACCATGCGTAAATTCGCTGCAGACTTTCCTGCATTTCAGTGCAATTTTCCATTGTTACAACCTCTCGATGTATCACATATATTTCTGAAACACGATAGGAGGTACTGGAATTAGTAGTTAAACGAATGACAGGACAATACGGATTGGTCGAAATGCGATCGACAGCTCCCCTCGCGCGTATTTGGGCGTATTTAGCACGGAGGGTTTGAATGCTGCCGGCCAGTGGTCGCGAGTAAGCTGTGCCCTGCTGCGCTGTATACGCGCCGGCCCCCAGGAATAGCTTGCAGACAGGGGCCGTGGCCGGCCACGCGGAAGCATCTGATTTTTGCAGCTTCCGCGCCGACGCGTCGGCGGTCGCAGGCTAGCCACAGGCTGCGGGTCCGCCGGCGGGCGCACGCCACGCTGCACAAACACAGCCCATTACGTGTACACTTACACACCCCCTGCCGTGCCTCACTCCTACACTCGGCTGAACATTACAGCTAAGCACTAAAAAACTTGATAACAGTTTCGTGTTACACATTCATTCACAGATAGAGCAGTATTCAAACTTCACTTGTGGTGTAACTGTGCGAAAAACGTGCGACCTCAAAGAATCCTCTTCGCTAATGACTGAGTGGAAAAAGGAAAACGGGACGGAGTAAAGGTTGGATATACACCAAAGCGGATGGGAGGAACAACCAATAACGAGTTGAAGTCTGCTGTAAGGCCGACGGAGGGTAGTGCTCAGCTCACCTGCTAGGTGTTGCTGCGTAACACCCTTCTTCGTCCTCCACGGGGAAAAATACATCTAAATCATCTACACTACTGGCCGTTAAAATTGCTACACCAAAAAGCAATGAGGATGATAAACGGGTATTCATTGAACAGACATATTACACTATAACTGACACGTGATTACATTTTCATGCAATTTGGGTGCATAGATCCTGAGAAATCAGTACCCAGAACAACCACCTCTGGCCGTAATAACGGCCTTGAGACGCCTGGGCATCGAGTTAAACAGAGCTTGGATGGAGTTAACAGTTAGAGCTGCCCACGCAGTTTCAACACGATACCACAGTTCACCGAGAGTAGTGATTGCCGGATTGTGACGAGCCAGTTGCTCAGCCACCACTGACCAGATGTTTTCAGTTGGTGAGAGATCTGGAGAATGTGCTGGCCAGGGCAGAAGTCGAACATTTTCTGTGTCCAGAAACGCCAATACGGGACTTGCAACTTGAGATCATGCGTTATCCTGCTGAAATGTAGTGTTTCGCAGGCATCGAATGAAGGGTGGAGCCACGGGTCGTAACACATCTGAAATGTAACGCCCACTGTTCAAAGTGCCGTCAATGCGAACAAGAGGTGACCGAGACGTGTAACCAGTGCCACCCCATACCATCACGTCGGGTGATACGCCAGTATAGCGATGACGAATACACGCTTCCAATGTGGGTTCACCGCGATGACGCCAAACACGGATGGGACCATCATGATGCTGTATACAGAACCTGGATTCATCTGAAAAAGTGACGTTTTTCCATTCGTGCACCCAGGTTCGTCGTTGAGTACACCATCGCAGGCGCTCCTGTCTGTGATGCAGTGTCAACGGTAACCGCAGCCATGGTCTCTGAGCTGATAGTCCGTGCTGCTGTAAACGTCGTCGAACTGTTCGTGGAGATGGTTGTTGTCTTGCAAACTTCCCCATCTGTTGACTCAGGAATCGAGATGTGGCTGCACGATCCGTTACAACTATGCGCATAAGATGCCTGTCATCTCGAGTGCTAGTAATACGAGGTCGTTTGGATCCAGCACGACGTTCCGTATTACCTCCTGAACCCACCGATTCCATATTCTGATAACAGTCATTATATCTCGAACAACGGGAGCAGCAATGTCGCGATACGATAAACCGCAATCGCGATAGGCTACAATCCGACCTTTATCAAAGTCGGAAACGTGATGGTACGCATTTCCCTCCTTACACGAATAATCACAACAACGTTTCAGCAGGCAACGCCGGTCAACTGCTGTTTGTCTATGAGAAATCGGTTGGAAACTCTCCTCATGTCAGCACTTTGTAGGAGTCGCCACCGGCGCCAACCTTGTGTGTGAATGCTCTGAAAAGCTAATCATTTGCATATCACAGCATCTTCTTCCTATCGGTTAAATTTCACGTCTGTAGCACGTCATCTACATCCTGTAGCAATTTTAATGGCCAGTAGTGTATAATCCGTGCACTTGTGACAGGCGGGGACTTTGTGTTACACTATCACTTCTCTCCTTCTTCTGTTCTACTCGCGAATGATGCTCGGTAAGAGCGACTGCTGGTAAGCTTCTGTGTGAGTTCGGATCTTTCCAATTCTTTTTTCCATTGGCGTTTCCCGAGGTATACGTGGAGGAGGCAGTATACTGGTTGACTCTACTCAGAAATTGCAAGGGCCATTCAAAAAGCAAAGCAATAAGTTTTTCTATCGGTCAGCTTCGGTTGAAAAAATGCAGAAATTGTTGTGGGACATGATGGACTATTTCCGCTTCAGTACCTCCAGTTTCAGGAAGTTCTTATACGCGGCAGTGCCAACTGTAGCCTTCTAAATGACTTTTCTAACGAAGATGCATTCCAAGAAGAGAGCTATCACTGGATTTCATTGGGCGGAAAATCGCAGAATGGCAGATATTCATAAGCGATTGCAGAATGTCTACGGAGACCTGGCTGTGAACAAAAGCGCTGTGAGTCATCAGGTGAGGTGTCTGACGTCATCACAACGAAAGCGAGCAAAACTGTCACCCAATATCATGCTGGCCACCCACACACCACTGTGACTCTTGCAATGTTGGAACGTGCGGACACTCTCATTTGAGGTGATCGACAGATCACAATCGAACACCTCGATGCTCAACTGGACGAATCTTTTAGTAGTGCTGACACACTCGTTCAGCAGTCCGCAGCTCGTGGTCTAGTGGCTAGCATTTCTGCTTTTGGATCACGGCGTCCCGGATTCGATTCCCGGATGGGTTGGCGATTTTTATCTGCGTGGAGACTGTGTGTTAGTGTTGTCCTCATCATTTCATCATCATTTGTGACAGTGGCTAGATTGGTCTGCGTAAAAAAATGCGCTGTTAACAAACTGAAACTTCGTACGGCCGCTGATGACCGTGCAGTTGACCACCCCACAAACACATAATAACGACTCGTCCACCAGCTGGGGTAAATGGTTCAAATGGCTCTGAGCACTATGGGACTTAACTGCTAAGGTCATCAGTCCCCTAGAACTCAGATCTACTTAAACCTAACTAACCTAAGGACATCACATACATCCATGGCCGAGGCAGGATTCAAACCTGCGACCGTAGCGGTCGTGCGGTTCCAGACTGTAGCGCCAGCTGGGGTAGTCGGAGTTGTCTGCCCATTGGGTTCCTCGCTACTTAACAGAAGATCATAAAGAACAACGGAGGACTGTTTATGAGGAATTGCTTGCGCGTTACGATGCTGATAGTGACAATTTTTGTCGAATATCTTCACAGACGATGAAACATGGGTTCGTCACTTCGAACCGGAAACAAATCAGCACTCCATGGAGTGGTGTCACATCATCTCTCCTGCGAACAAGGAGTTCAGAGTCAGATCCTCAGCTGGTAAAGTCATGGCGACATTCTTTTGGGGTTTTGAAGTGGTTACTCTGTTTGATGTCCTGACTCATGGCGCAACGATCAACTCTGAAGTGTATTGTGCTAACGTCAGATGAAGAAATGACTTCAGCGTGTTCGTCACCACAAAAATTTAAAACGACCTTCTCTTTCTCAAACATGGTTCAAATGGCTCTGAGCACTATGGGACTCAAATGCTGAGGTCATAAGTCCCCTAGAACTTAGAACTCCTTAAACCTAACTAACCTAAGGACAACATTCACATCCATGCCCGAGACAGGATTCGAACCTGCGACCGTAGCAGTCTCGCGGCTCCAGACTGTAGCGTCTAGAACCGCACGGCCACTCCGGCCGGCTTCTCTTTCTCCATGGCGGCGAAAGGCCTAACACAAATCTGCGCACCCAAGAAGAGCTTACAAAACTTCATTGCAATGTTCTTCCTCATCCGTTCTATAGTCCAGATCTCGCACCTTCCGAGCTCCATCTGCTTGGCCCAATGAAGGATTCACTCTGAGGAAGCGGTACATAGATGATGGAGAGGCTATTCCTGCAACAAGTCGTTGGTTCCAATATCGATCAGTAGAGCGGTACCATGCAGGCATACAGGCCTTCTCAGTAAGGTGGGGTAAGGCGGTCGCATTGAGCGAAGCTTATGTTAAAAAAATAGAGGTTTGTGGCAAAAAATAGTGGAGAATATGGTGTATAGGAAGCCCGAACAAAACCAACTGCTTCTAGAAGAAAATGTGTGGCACGTGATGCATGACTTCTGCCACTGGAGACGGATGTGCATGCTTTCGCCTTTACCTGAGCTTCTTCGGATGTTCGCTACTTCCTCCATCAGTCTTATCTGGTACGGGTCTCAGACGGTGAACGATACTCAAGCATCGGTAAAATGAGGATTTTGTAAGGTATTCCCTTCATGTGTGGACTATACCTCTATTTAAGTCTCCCAATGAATGCCACTCTGGCATCTTTCTTACATTTAGAAGCGTTTATGTGCCATAGTGGTTTGTTTATAAGAGTGTACTGTTTTCAGATGAACATTTTGTGCAGAGCGTAAGAAACTAGATTCGTACTTCTGCGTTGTCCATCAGATCCACCCACTTAATTTCCGCATTTTTGTGCACATTACAAAGGCTTATAGCCTCTTCTTGTCTTTACCATCCATCTTCTACTTTATACTTTGATAAAAAAAAACTACACTCTACATAATACTTTCCTATAACAGCTGCAAAAATTTAACCTGATATTTCCTATTAGTGAATTTTTCTTTTTCATCAATGTTTTTTTCTGTCTACTGCCGGCCTCAATTTTATATTCTCTCTACTTCGCCCATCACCCGTTCATTTACTGTCCAAACAGTCGTCTCCTACGTTCAGCGTCTCATTTCCTAATCTAATTGTCACGAAATCATTTAGTTCAGTTCGCCTACGTTCCAATACAACTAGTTTACTTTTATTGGCGTCTATCTTATAACATCCATTCAACTTTTATTTCAAGTATTTGCCATCTCTGCCGGAATTACAAAGATTAGATGATCGAAAGATATCTTTCGGATAACGCGTGTTCCAGAAGTACTAATGTACTACCCATGTAGCTAGGTTAGTTATGCAGCCAAATTTCTGGAAATATAATTGCACAAGAAATTTATTTCTGACTTATTTCGTTTTCTCTAAAGGATATAGATAGCTCTAATCTTTATATTCAACTAAGCTTTAGATTAAATATCTTCTGAGTCTAAGTACGCTAAATTTTTTTGCATCTTCCAAAATTAGTTTTTATATGCAGGATGTTTCCAAGTTTTTGCGTTAAACATCTACGAGTGACAGGTCACGACACGAGAAACAATTTTTCTTTGAGACAAAATGTTAGCTTACGTACGTGATGTCGCTTAGGATCCTTTAGTAAACACGGGCCCTGGGACGAATGGATTTCACTGAAGTATCAAGGTCTACTAAGCAGGTGTTCTGCATACTACCTAGCCCTGTAAATTGATACAGTGATTTTCAACTAGAAAAAGGTTCAGAATGATTGTCTCTAAAGAGAGAAAGGTATTTTAGAAGCTTGACTATCCTGTTCCACAAAGAGCTCATGGCCGCTTTCTATGGGACACATACTGCACACGCCGGCCGGTGTGGCCGTGTGGGTCTCGGCGCTTCAGTCTGGAACCGCGAGACCGCTACTGTCGCAGGTTCGAATCCTGCGTCGGGCATGGATGTGTGTGATGTCCTTAGGTTAGTTAGGTTTAAGTACTTCTAACTTCTAGGGGACTGATGACCACAGATGTTAAGTCCCATAGTGCTCAGAGCCATTTAAAAATACTGCACACGAACACTGGAGAGTGCCTATGCCCTACCACTTCTAAGGCGCGTAACTAATTATAAAAGACTAAAAGAACACAAGAGTCATCATAAGGAAGCATCAGTGCACATTTTTATCTCTAACATAAGTTGTTCTCTATGACGTAATCTATCACCCCTGGACGCTTGGAGGATGGATTTAGAAACACCCAGTGTGTGTGTGTTTGTGTGTGTGCGTGTGCATGTATGTATGTGTGTGTGACTGTGTGAGTGCGTGTGACTGGCGGTTGTCTCAACTAAGTATGCCCATAACGTAATAACACAGACCAATGAAAGTCTCCCAAATATTAGTCTACATCAGAGTACGAGCTACTTTCTGCCGAACACTCGCTTCCGAATTACAAATTTACGTCGTGTAGATCCGCATGACGTATTATGCCTAAATGGTACCAAACTTCTGTGTCGCTATACCGTCTGATGTGACCAGTTGGCTAAGATATTGTGGTATAAATCAGGAAGAACAGGATCCAAATCCAGTTTGTGCATCTAGCTTTTTGTTTTACGTGGTTTTCCTAAACCGTTTGAGAGGAATGCCGGAATGGTAGCTAAGAAAATGACGCGACCCATTTCCCCATAGTTTGTTCTCCAAGGATATTCCCATCCCCCCCCCCCCCCTCCTACACTCCTTTCGTATGGCCGTAGAATATAGATTCCCACAGTGGCTCATTAGAGTCACGCACATATTGAAATATTGAGATATTCTCATGCTGCCATGCCGAAGTGTCATCGATCGATTTTGTTTCTTACTGCCTGCTATTACTGGAAGCCTGTCGAATTATTTAAGACACGTAGCGTATTACTGGGATGTAGGAAGTTACAATCAACGGTTGCGACAAACGAAAATAGCTCTATATTGGCCTTCGCGCAAATGTTGTTCTATATTCTTAGCGGACGCAAGCAAGATAATGCAATAGGAAATAAACAATTAAGTTAGAAGATATTGAAATAATTCTTTGTTGGTGGAGAACACAACCAGGCATAAATATTTTTAAATAGCTTGATTTTAACGCCATTACGGGGCTCAGGCTATTATGCCCATCTTCCGGTGGCTAACTTTTTTAATTACAGAAATATTTTCCTCAGCAGCTAACTGTCCGCGCCGAAAAATTTGCTGATAGACGGCGTTTCGTTTTGTTCTGGTCCTTAGGCCTAAATGAAAACAAATACTACTTTAGGAAAGCAATATATACCAAATTCATACTTTTAATGGTCGGCAGGACGAATGTTAATAGTCTCAATGGCACGAAATCTGCATTTATTTAAAAATTCCTATCAGAACTCTCTGAAACCTTACAAAGCGAATAAAATGTGTCAGGAATCATTATCTTGTGTCCTTATGTTAAGATAAACCGGGCAACGCAGGGTAATACGCCAGCCTTAAAATAACACGCTGCATCCGAAAGGCACATTATCGATTGCGTGCTCTTGCACTTTAATGTCTTACGTTCATGTAGGACTGTTTATGATATACTGCAAACTGAAGCAGGTAACTGTGTTCAGTCATCTTTTTATTAATATCCACGATGCGTTTCGACGGTTTTTTCTTTGGGATCCATATGAAATCGATTACATCCACATATAAATCAGTAAAATCCTAGAAACGCTTCGTTGACGTTAGTAAAATAGTGTGTGTGTGTGTGTGTGTGTGAGTGTGTGTGTGTGTATGGGCACGCAACTGAGAACGAGAAAGAAAGAGAGAGAGAGAGAGAGAGAGAGAGAGAGAGAGCCTTTAAAAAACTAAGCACATCAAACAGGTATGCTCGAAAGTACGAAAGTAGAAATGTTATCTTCATAAACAGGTTATTTCTCCGATGAATTTAGGATTAACAGAGTCAGTAGGTTAAAATTAATGACGAATGTTAACCAAAATCGAAATAAGAGTAACATCGCATGGGGCGCAATGAAGCGTAACATGATTGCTAATACCCTCTCTAGGCACTAACAGTTTATCACAATGTGCAAGTAAGGTTCATAGATTTTTCACCGTGCTTTAGTCTACTGGAAAATATTGTCACCAGAAGATTATAAGGAAATGCGGATCAACTTACACATTATTTCCATATCAAATTTTGAATGGCAATGTTCTTTAAATACCAGTAAATACACGATAATCCCCATTACAAAAGATTGCGCTATGTGTGGTTAACGTTTGGAGAGTGTCGTATTGCTTAAGTAGTTTGGGATATTAAAGTGTGAAATAGGACAAATATGGTAATCTTGTAGTAGGAATGGCGAATGAAAGAAGATTTGTTAGCTAGAAAGGAAAACATTAATATGTTTCTGTAGCAGTGAGAGAGTGGCTCAATATTTAAACGTCTCTCCCGCACAGGCCATGAAGGCCCAAAGGTACCAACCGGCCGCCGTGTCATCCTCAGCCAACAGGCGTCACTGGATGTGGAAATGAAGGGGCCTGCGGTCAGCACACCGCTCTCCCGGCTATATGTCAGTTTCCGAGACCGGAGCCGCTACTTCTCAATCAACTAGCTGTTCAGTTTACCTCACAAGGGCTGAGTGCACCCCGCTTGCCAACAGCCCTCGGCAGTCCGGATGGTCACCCATCCAAGTGCTAGCCCAGCCCGATGGCGCTTAACTTCGGTGATAAGACGGGAACCGGTGTTACCACTGCGCCAAGCCCGATTTAAACATCTGCGTGACCGTAATAACTGGCAATGCGACAGCGACCTACACATGTTCTGCGACGACAAGAAGGGAAGGACAGTCAGTAGACCACAAGCCAAGAACGGACTATGATGGAGAATTCATCCGTGTCACTTTCAAAGGAACAGTTTCGGCATTCTCAGTAAAAGGTTTCGGAAGATAACGAAAAATCCAAAAACTGAATGTTATTTGTTCTAGGATAGGTCTAGAACAACTTCAGGATTTTCAGGCATTTTTGTAGATATACAGGTTGTTAATGAGAAAGTATTCCACATTTTTAGGGGTGACAGTGTGGACCAAAACAAATAAAAATTGTCCATTAAATATCGGTTCTAAAGTGCAAACCTTAAGAGCTGTGAGGACTCGCTCATCTTCGCTACTGTGAAACACGCCTATTTTGCGGCAAGCTCATGTTTTGAGAGGTGGTAGTATGTACCAAAACAAGAACAAATGTTCATTAAACATGATATGTAAAGAGAAGATATTAAGAGCTATGAGCACGTTGTCTGTGGAACAGATGTTTTGCTGTAGTGGAGACGAACAAGCTCTTAAGGTATACATTTTAGAGCTCATATTTACTGACATTTTTTCTCTTGTTATGTTCCATGTTACCACCTTCCAAAAATAAGCAATTCTGTTTTTTAACACCCTGTATAACTTACTAACAGGAAACAAATACAATTTCGGGAAAGACGCCCACAGCATTCAAAGGGTTGGTGATAGTTCTGGGGAAAGGAAGACTCGTGAAAATACTCGGAAATATTAATAACACATTCATATCTTTTTCACGGTGATGGTGAGAGTCTCAATATCGTGAAGTTTCATGTTTGTACATAGATAACAATCAGAACTGTTTATAGCCTTATAAAGGAACCGAATGTGCCAAGAACTCTTTTCTTGTGCCCTTATGGTAGGGCAAATTGGACTAAGTGGTTAAATGAGCAACGTCGGGTAGTACGCCGGCCTTAAGACGACACACAGCGTTGGAACGACATATTTCGATAGCTTCCTCTTGCACTTCAGCTTTATTAGGTCCATGTAATGCTGCTTAGGATATAGAAGAGTTTGAAACAGTTGCCCATGTAAGTCACCTTTTTATTAACAATCTCATATAGCAAACAGCGATTGTTGGAAGAAATCTTTTCTTTCCTTCCAAGACAATTCTCTTTCACCGTTCTCCCTCTAATAACATAAAAGTGAACTCACTAAGTATTTTATTCATTAACGTAGATCACACCGAAGTATACTACCTGACAAAATAGTGAAAAAAAACCCAGAAGGGAAAAAGTAAACGAAATGAAACTTCGCGGGTTGAGAAGGCATGTTGTGTTATTTCATTGACTATAATACCAAGACAAATTTACAATGAACTTGGCAGTATGAGCCCATTTTTCAGTATTACGTTGCTTCTACTCTGGCCTGGGTGCGCCGATTCTGTTGGGAAGGGTGTCAGAAAGCTGCAGTGTCCTATCCTTCTACAACTGCTGTAACTGGTCCTTCATATCCTGAATGCTGCCACTGGAATGGAGCTGACGTCCAAGCTGCTCACTCACAGGTTCCATCGGGGATTAATCAAGGGAATCCTGCTGGCCAGAGGAACACCTTAATATCATACAGAAATTCATAGACGCGTGCAACGTGTGGACGAGCATTGTCCTATTGAAAAGTAGCACCACACTTACTGTCGCATGAGAGCTGATACATGACTACACAGAATGTCCGTGATGCTCCGTTGTGCCATCATAGTTCCTAAATCACTACTATCCGTGATCTGAAGTCATATCCGATGGCTCCCCACCCCATTATGCTAGGAATAATACCATATGTCTCTCCAGAACATCGGAAGAATGGATTTTCTCTCCAGATCGTCACCCTATTCGCCGACTGTGTTCATCCGGGGTAGTGCAGAACTGTGATTCGTCGCAGCATACAATGTGCTCCCATTCAGCATAAGACGCCATGCTTACCGGTCACGGCGCCACTCTACAGTGTGAAAAGTATTGAAACCGACAAACTCTGGGAGGTTGTAGGGGACATCAAAACAAATATTTTTCCCTAATGTCATTTTTTCCTATGAGGATTATTTAAACCGCTGGAGGCCGTATTACGCTCTTCAGTTGTTAGAGGCCGTATTACGTTCTTCAGTTGTTACACGACATATTACGCTCTTCACTTGTATAGGCAACTGCTGTCCATTGTCTGCTGTGCATTGTGTCTGTTTACTACTGGAGCGATACACCTGTAAGGAGTACACTGATATGGTTGGTGCGTACTACCTAGCGCACCACAACGGACGAGCTGCACAGCGGGTTTATCAACAACAATATCCTAATCGCCGTATACCGTATCATACGACCTTTGTTGCTGTGTACCAACTTATGCGTGAGACCGGGTCATTTAGGAGATTACCTGGATAGAAACGCCACCAGTCCGGAGCCGCGCTGCTGCTACGGTCGCAGGTTCGAATCCTGCCTCGGGCATGGATGTGTGTGATATCCTTAGGTTAGTTAGGTTTAACTATTTCTAAGTTCTAGGGGACTGATGACCACAGCAGTTGAGTTCCATAGTGCTCAGAGCCATTTGAACCAAGCTACGCCGCGATGCAGAGCGCCTCTCTTGCAGAGTCTGCCACTTGAGTCTGCTAAGCATCTCCATAACGCTATCACGCTTACCAAATAACCCTGTGACGAAACGCGCCGCCCTTCTTTGGATGTTCTCTATCTCCTCCGCCCAACCGACCTGGTATGGAACCCACACTGATGAGCAATACTCAAGTATAGGTCGAACGAGTGTTTTGTAAGCCACCTCCTTTGTTGATGGACTACATTTTCTAAGGACTCTCCCAATGAATCTCAACCTGGTACCCGCCTTACCAACAATTAATTTTATATGATCATTCTACTTCAAATCGTTCCGCACGCACCCTCCCAGATATTTTACAGAAGTAACTGCTACGAGTGTTTGTTCCGTTATCATATAATCATACAATAAAGGCTCCTTCTTTCTATGTATTCGCAATACATTACATTTGTCTATGTTAAGGGTCAGTTGCCACTCCCTGCACCAAGTGCCTATCCGCTGCAGATCTTCCTGCATTTCGCTGCAATTTTCTAATGCTGCAACTTTTCTGTATACTACAGCATCATCCACGAAAAGCCGGATGGAACTTCCGACACTATCTACTAGATTATTTATATGTATTGTGAAAAGCAATGGTCCCATAACACTCCCCTGTGGCATGCCAGAGGTCACTTTAACGTCTGTAGACGTCTCTCCATTGAGAACGACATGCTGTGTTCTGTTTGCTAAAAACTCTTCAATCCAGCCACACAGCTGGTCTGATATTCCGTAGGCTCTAACTTTGTCAGGCGACAGTGCGGAACTGTATCGAACGCCTTCCGGAAGTCAAGGAAAATAGCATCTACCTGGCAGCCGGTATCTAATATTTTCTGGGTCTCATGAACAAATAAAGCGAGTTGGGTCTCACACGACCGCTGTTTCCGGAATCCATGTTGACTCCTACAGAGTAGATTCTGGGTTTTCAGAAAAGAATGATACGCGAGCAAAACACATGTTCTAAAATTCTACAACGGATCCACGTCAGAGATATAGGTCTATAGTTTTGCGCATCTGCTCAATGACCCTACTTGAAGACTGTGAGGGATTGTGCAGAGATCAGATTAGTACATATTATGTAGGTAGCTGCGGGGCAGGAAGGTGGATGCTTGCAGTGGCGCGTGCTTACCGGCTAGCGCAGCCATGGCGCCTGTCCCCCTCGACGGCCTAGGAAAACTGTGCTGTTAGCGGAGGCGCCTGGTGGGCTGCCGAAGCCCCACGGCGCTCCAAGGAAGCCGCCGCGCCGGCCCGAGCGCGTCAAGGCCGGTTCGCCGTGCGCGAATTACCGATGTGTCCCCCAGCTACCAGCAGTTTTCCGCGCTACACTATTACATACAGTGGCACTAGGAACGGGGCAGGCGCTTACACAAGTTCCTCAGCTTACTGAAGCTCGCATACGTGTCGTAAGAAATTGAGGGCAGTGGGTAATACCACAGACTAAATCATACTGTCATGACACTCCTGCTCATTTTTGTTGTACACTGTTACTGCAGCGCACCAAGTTGCCAGTAAGCTACACTGTAGAATTCGATTTCTAATGAACGTTAAGATAATCTTTTATATTGATATGTGACTTGGTTTACACAAAAGCAGCGTTGTAGTGCAATATACTACAGGAATAACAAAAAATTCCTAAGTATCCTAAGGGGCGAGAATTAGTTTCCACTCTGCACCGAAGTGTGTGCTGGTTTGAAACTCCCTGGCAGATCAAAACTACATTACTGGCCATTAAAATTGCTACGCCAAGAAGAAATGCAGATGTTAAACGTGTATTCATTGGACAAATATATTATACTAGAACTGACATATGATTACATTTTCACGCAATTTGGGTGCATAGATCCTGAGAAATCATTACCCAGAACAACCACCTCTGGCCGTAATAACAGCCTTGATACGCCTGGGCATTGAGGCAAACAGAGCTTGGATGGCGTGTACACGTAAAGTTGCCCATGCAGCATCTACACGATACCACAGTTCATCAAGAGTAGTTACTGGCGTATTGTGAGAAGCGAGTTGCTCGGCGACTATTCACTAGACGTTTTAAATTCGTGAGAGATCAGGAGGATGTGCTGACCAGGGCAGTAGTCGAACATTTTCTCTAACTAGAAAGGCCCGTACAGGACCTGCAACATGCGGTCGTGCAATATCCTGCTGAAATATAGGGTTTCGCAGGGATCGAATAGAGGGTAGAGCCACTGGTCGTAACACATCTGAAATGTAACGTCCACTGTTCAAAGTGCCGTCAGTGTGAACAAGAGGTGACCGAGACGTGAGACGTGTAACCACTGGCACCCCGTACCATTACGCCGGGTGATACGCCACTATGGCGATGACGAATACACGCTTCCAACGTCGCCAAACACGGATGCGACCATCACGATACTGTAAACAGAACCTTGACTCATCCGAAAAAATGACGTTTTGCCATTCGTGCATCCAGCTTCGTCGTTGAGTACACCATCGCAGGCGCTCCTGTCTGAGATGCAGCGCCAAGGGTAACCGCAGCCATGGTCTCCGAGCTGATAGTCCATGCTGCTGCAAACGTCGTCGAACTGTTCCTGCAGATGGTTGTTGCCTTGCAAACGTCCCCATCTGTTTACTCAGGGATCGAGACGTGGCAGCACGATCCGTTACAGCCATGCGGATAAGATGCCTGCCATCTCGACTGCTAGTGATACGAGGCCGTTGGGATCCAGAACGGCGTTCCGTATTACCCTCCTGAACCCATCGATTCCATATTCTGCTAACAGTAATTGGATCCCGACCAACGCGAGCAGCAATGTCGCGATACGATAAACCGCAATCGCGATAGGCTACAATCCGACCTTTATCAAAGTCGGTAACGTGATGGTACGCATTTCGCCTGCTTACACGAGTCATTCAAACAACGTTTCACCAGGCAACGCCGATCGACTGCTGTTTGTGTATGAGAAATCGGTTGGAAACTTTCCTCATGTCAGCACGTTGGTGTCGCCACCGGCGCCAACCTTGTGTGAATGCTCTGAAAAGCTAATGTTTGCATGTCACAGCATCTTCTTCCTGTCTGGTAAATTTCGCGTCTGTAGCACGTCTTCTTCGTGGTGTAGCAATTTTAATGGCCAGTAGTGTATGTGAAGGACCGGGACTCGAATAACATTGAATATAAGTGTTCATGTGATGGAAAAAGGGTCGAATTTTAAGAATTTGAGAAACAGATTCCGTGCAAAATTGTTACGTGACAAGGAAATTGCCAATCATATTCAGGACAGAGAAGCTCAGAAATTTTGTAGAAACCAAGTGGAGGAAGACATTCAGAGAAAAAGCAATTGTATCTTGTTTCTTAAAGAAAGACTCCGTTGATTTATTGTTGAGCTACATCTATGTGTCACTGATGTTTGTTGGTATTTCACTAACGCTTCATACATCGTAATATAATAATTGTTTCATGAATTACGTAGGTAAAGAAATAAAAACAAACATTACTGACAACACACACGAAGTTAAGAAAAGGTTGCTTTTATCTCCACTAGGGCGCTACTGTCGCTCCAACAGACTGTGGTAATAATGGGTATTTATAATTAAAGTACAATTTCTCACAATTGTCCAATGTGGGCTATAATAATCGCATGCCATCGAAACTTGGTAGATAATCTAATGCGTTATTGTGGAGCCGATTTTCACTGGGAAAAAAATAGTTCCAATTTTGGTCACCAGGTGCAAGTATGTCGCTGAGAATGCAAGAGAGACTTATAGAAGTGTTTCCAATTGTTTGTGAATTAGGAACGGGACGTGGGCAGAAAAAGTCAAACAAGTGAGAAAGGCATAATGTTGAATTCATTATTAATAGCCGTTTCCACAATTTATTCAATATGACGACCGGAAACGCCGACGAGATGCTGCATCCGTAAAACGACGTGTTAAACAGTTGCTCGCAGCCGTTCCGGTGGAATCTGAGCAACATGTCCCTTCACATCAGATAGACATCGAACATGTCCCGAGTAAACAAGTCCTTTTATATATCCCCAGAACCAAAACTGGCATGGAGTCGTATTATTTGATCTTGCAGGCCATGCATCTCGAAAACCCCTGTAGATAACATGTTCCTATAAGTCTGCATTAACCAGATCTTTCAATGGGTGAGCGACGTGAGTTGTTGCCCCATCTTGAATGAAAACAGTGGTTTCCACACAGTTTTTGTCTTCCAGGAATCACATGCTGTATAAGGAGGTCTCGATAATGTGCGTCACGGCACACCTGACAGGTCATCTGGGTTTATTCTCTTCCAAGAAGAACGGACCGAGAATAGAGACGCTTGTAAATCGACACGACACAGTCACATACGGCGAGTGCAATGGGTCTTCGTGCACAGCAAGCAGTTGAACAATGCCCCAATTCGGCAGTTCAGCGTAGGCACTGCACCATGTAGCGTAAAATGTGCCTTGTCACTCCATAGAATATTGCCAGACCACATGTCATCAACTTCGATCTGTGCCGCAAATCGAAGAGCAACGTCAGAACGTTGCTGCGTATCGTGAGGTTTCAGTTGCTGCACCACTTGGAACGTGAACAGGTACTAGTGAAAAGTAGGCCGCAAGACTTTCCCGTACTGATGACCATGGGATGGACAATTCTTGACACTGAATCAGCCCTAGCTCCCCCCAAGGCATGTGCAGCATGGTCAGTTACAGCAACAGCAACCTCTCCAATAGCTTGCACCGGAATAGAGTACCTTCTTCCAGGTACGGCATCAAGGGAACCATATTTTATAACTTCATTATCATCTTCTTTAAATCTTTCAGTCAGAGATACAATACAGCACTATACCCGCTGCCATTCACATAACAGTTTCACTGGCAGAGCGCGGTCTCTCTTTTTCGATAGTCATACAGTCCACGCACGTTATGGCTCGTCAAATGACAGCGTGGATGTCATACCGTCATAAAGCAGTCTACAGCGTTATATTTGCACCTGGTGGTCAATTTGGAACTAATCATTTTCGAGCGTAAATCTGCTCCGCATTAACGCATTGGCATATATACAAAGTTACGCTGCTGTACGATAATTACAACCCACATCGGACCTCCGCGAGTAGCTGCTCTTTAATTATAACCACCCAGAAATTGAAGTTCGATCTGACTGCGTATAGGTTTAACTGAACAAATTCCTGCCTCAATGAATTACGCTACTGGGCATTAAAGTTGCAACGCCGTGAAGGTTACATGCAATAAAATTGATGCTGTCTGTAAGTATGCAGATGATCAGAATTTCAAGGCAATCACACAAAGTAAGTAGACGTTACTCCGTATACAACTTGTGTATAAGGAAAGATTACGCTGCAGTTTTCTCATTCACAAATGGCATGCGAATGTTGTTCATTTGTGAGGAGTCCGTGGAGTGCGCGATTACTGGTCGCATTGGACGGAATACACGACTACAAAGTGAAGGTGGAATCGATGGTTTCAGGAGGGGCACACTCAAAGCTGACCCTGGAGAAGAGCGCCCGAGAAGACAGACATATTGTTCACTCAGTCATGCAGATTCAAAAATGTGCAAATGTGTGTGAAATCTTATGTGACTTAACTGCTAAGGTCATCAGTCCCTAAGCTTACACACTACTCAACCTAAATTATCCTAAGGACAAACACACACACACCCATGACCGAGGGAGGACTCGAACCTCCGCCGGGACCAGCCGCAAAGTTCATCACTGCAGCGCCTGAGACCGCTCGGTTAATCCCGCGGGGCATACAGGTTCGTAGAGTCATGCCGCATACTAAGAAAAAGGATATAGGCTTGTTTACAGTAAAACAAGTATTGACACAGAAAGTGAGACAACGTATGCAGCTGAAGCACCATGGTGATCACTGCTGCTGGTTCCTTCGACACAGAAGCTGAGAGAGGCGCGTAAACCCTTTTGCGCACAACACTGGGAGCAGGAAAAGCACTACCTCATCTTTTCAGATGAGCCCTGGTTCCGCATACAGAATCATGACGGACGTATTCGTGTATGGAGGTTCGAAGAAGAACGAAAATTGACAATTTACTTCCTTCATAGTCACACATGCTTTTCATTTTGCTGTATTTCATGGGCTGTCATTCGGTACACAACACGATCAGCTCCACTTCGTAGAGCCGGTAACTTGGACGACAGGCATTACACTTATGACGTTATAAAACCAATAATTGTGCTTTCCCTTGGAGATCTCCTTGACGTTACCTACAAGCAAGATAACGCATAATCACTCGATACCTGCGCTGTTCTGACCTACATGTATACAGAGAGCATTTGACTGTTAGCCTCGCCACCATGTTCTCTCATCCACTGAAAATGTCAGGTCACGGGGTGCTGAAAGAAAGGCATGCCACCATTATCCATTTATTAAAATTGCAGCAGTCTTGCACAGAGTTGAAGCAGTGTATGTTTTCTATAAACACTTCTGCACAGCTTCAATATACTTATATATTGACATCACGAAACCACCAAAAGCTGCTGTAATTTGTATTTCAATTTAGATGATATACTCGTGAGATTCAGCAGTTGTATTGATACTTAAGATAATTACTATTTATTGTACCTAAATATGTAAAATATGCATCGTCCAATAATTATCGTCTAATAATTTCTTTATGCAATTTTAGTATAGGACTGTCTCTCTGCCGGCCGCGGTGGACATGCGGTTCTAGGCGCTGCAGTCCGGAACCGTGGGACTGCTACGGTCGCAGGTTCGGATCCCACCTCGGGCATGGATGTGTGTGATGTCCTTAGGTTGTTTAGGTTTAAGTAGTTCTAAGTTCTAGAGGACTGATGACCTAAGATGTTAAGTCCCATAGTGCTCAGAGCCATTTGAGCCATTTGAACTGTCTCTCTTTAAGCCCGTAGAAATTTCCCCCCCATCCCTCTTTCCTTCTTCCCTTGCTCTTAATCCCCCTCGCTTCATTTTATAATTTTACTATACAAATGTAGAATTTATATAAGCACCTGCGTCAGCAATCCGTCTTGCCTACTCAGAACCACTCATGAGAGTACTATGTTTTGCAGCTGCGGTCATTGATTTAAATGTAAGTTGGAGGTAGGGGAGAAGAGGGGCGAGGGTTAAGAGGAAATGGAGTGAGAGTGATTTGGGGAGTGGAAGGAAGCAGGGAAGAGATGATGGGGATATCACGAGTTCACAAGGGGAGTCTTGCTTAAATTACATAAGCTATATTTATACACCAGTAGTGAACAACAATGGCTGTGTAAAATGTAAACGGCATAAAATAGTAAAGTTATAAAATGGACCGAGCGGGTTTGAGAGCAGGTAAAGCAGGCAAAGGAGGGGGAGGGAGGGATAATTGGAGGGCTGCTACGTGCTTAACAAGAGAAGGTCTGGTACAGAAATTGAAAAAGTCAGTTATGTAAAAACCGTTCTGTTAAAATACCAGAGGCGTAGACCAATGGACGTTCACTGCAACAGGCTATTTATTTATTGCTCTCATGCTCGATTAATGACAGTTTTAATAACCTGATAATTATGGATCTAAGACTTGCTGTCTTGATTCTTCCAGGGAGCCACTACTTAGTCAGTAATAATGTCTGCACAGGTCGGTAATCTGTACACGCTAAAACAGTATTAACTTCCCTCTTGTAGCCGTAATGTCGAGATTGGCTCTTTAATTTTCGTGCTCGAGTGTAAACCCAATTTTTGGGTGGAAAGCACTAAATCTCTCCGCTATCTCATTAACATTCCTTTGATCTCCTCTAAGTAAGAAAATAGCATCATCTCCGTAGCGGTAACAGTGGAGAACTTCGCTGGCCACTGCAGGGTTTTTAGTGAAAAATTGATTTTCTAAGGACAGTCTCAGCCATAATGCCAGAAAGGCTTGCTATGGGAAATCCAGTTTTTTTAGTATTTAATGGCATTTCATGCAGTTCTAGTTCCACTACATTATTATACCGTAATTTTATAATCTTGATGTCCTACACATCCGTTGTTCTAGGACTGCACTTTTAGTCTTTTAAGAAATTCTTTTTATAAATTTTTATTTTTTCTACGTTCTCCTTAAGACCTTGCAGCTTTATATTTCAAAATTTCTCCCTTTTAATATTTTAAGACACCAATTCAATTTTCGGTACTTTCTTTCCACTTCTATAATCTACTATTTTCTTCTTTTTTTATATATAGTATTACACATCCATTAGTCTACGCTTCTGGTATCAGATCCTCTTTTGTTAAAACGTTACAGAGAGACGAAATACCGTATCTGCAGTGGGTATCAGCAACTGGGCGAAAGGGAAACTGCTGCGTGTGTCAGCTACTGGGAGGGGTGTTAGCTACTGGTGTGTCAGCAACTAGATCTTAAGGCCCCTGTAAACGATCAAATGTGCTTGACCAAATCGTTCTGATCTAGCCAAGCAAGTCCGTACACGTTCAAACAACGTTAGTCAGTTTAATCTCACTGTGGAGCAGACGTTGTTCGTGTCCGCGTGCGTTTTGACAGTAGTGATAACGGCCACAAATGCAGACAGAGAAGTCCTGGAACTAACTTCGGTACTTTTAAAGAAGAAGATGAAGAAACAGGTCTCTAGTCCACGGAAAGGCTTAAAATGAGATTCGCCCATGAAAAATCTGCTGAAGGAAATATTACTCTCAGAACCTGATGAATACAAGAACTTCCTGAGAATGAAACTTTTTAAAACTTGATAGTGCCCACCTAAAATAGCAAACTTTCCTGTCAAGTTTGCTTTTATGTAGCTACGGATGTGTCAAATAACCTCGTATACGTACCGGGAAGGCCTGTCATTGTAATCTTACTTTTGAAGCAGTCGCTTCTCGTGTATGCAGAATTTTGGCACTAGTGGGAATTGCTACAAATGCAGATAAAGCATCTCTGACATTGACTCTGCCACTGTGTTCAAAGAAGAAGTAAACAAGACGCTGGTCTAGGGAATGGTTTAAAATGAGAGAGAATTATACAACTGAAAACCTGTTGATGGAAATGTTACAGTCAGAATTTGATGATTATATCAACTTTCTGCGGATGGGAAGTGAAAGTTTAATAACTTGTTTGGCGTACTTCACCTTCAAACTGAAAAAGAAATATGAGAAAAATTTATTCTCTTCTGCTTGGTCCTCTAATGACAGTTCACTAAAATACCATTGTGTGAGAACATATAGCTCACATCGTACGTGAAAGAACCGGAGAACTTCGATTTCTTCATAACCTCTTTATGCCTAATATATGGCTGGAAAGCTGTGATACCTCTAAATTTTGGTAATAGTCAGTGGTATTTTGTTTTTATACTTGACCGTAGCTTCCATAGTTGTAGGAATTCACGATACAGTGAGATAAAGTGTGATAAGACAATTTTTCCCTAAACATACGAGGCCCAACGTGGACACAAACGAATTCAACCATCTTGTCAAACTTTCTGTCAATCAAAATTTCTCGCAAACACGCCAAACACGATCTGTGCTTGACAAACACGTCGAGCAGCACTGTATACGGTCAAATATTTGACAAGCACAGTTAAGTTTGACAAAATGTTTGGTCGTTTATGGCGGCTTTAAATAGGAGGGTTGATTGTTTCACTTCTGTAGTACTTCTGAAACATTCTACTTTATTTAAGGTCTAGTAACTGATAACCTATTTTTATGTACTTAGATGAGTTTATAAAAGATCAAACTACTGTCTTCTATTAACCTATAATTTATTTAAGTAGTACCTATAAATGCGCTATGTGTATTTTAATGAGTAATACAGCAATTTAGATGTCGGAATATGTAAGTTGAAGTTCATTATGCTCGTAACGTGTGCAAGTGCAAACTCTAATATATTTTGAGAAATATTAAAACGTTATTTTGCTTGAATTTTTGTATAGGTCTGTAATCATATTTTCATATTATGATAAGAATACAAGCTTTGTGTGAGTGTGTGTTTGTGTTTGAGTGTGGGTGGGTGGATGGATGTGTGTGTGTCTTCTTTGTACTCCATAAATGATAAATAATTATATCAAAGAGTTTACTTTTGTGTTATTAACTCTGTGTTGTTGCATCATATTTTTTGGAGGAGCAACGCTTTCTTTTAATTTTTCTACTAGTACAATTGGTCTTATTCCATCATGCTGGATTTTTGACCTATTGTTCCATTTTAATATTCCGCTATTGGCTAGAGACGGGAGTGGGTGAGGAGGGGAAGAGAGGGGAGAGGAGGGGGGAGTAGGAGGGTAGGAATCATGACTTGATGATGTTATGAATTCAGGGTCTTTCTCCCTGACTTTTCCTGTAGCCTACTTCCATTAAGCCTTGCACTTCTCAAGGTTCACAAGGCTCTGAGCACTATGGGATTTAACTTCTGAAGTCATCAGCACCCTAGAACTTAGAACTACTTAAACCTAACTAACCTAAGGACATTACACACATCCATGCCCGAAGCAGGATTCGAACCCGCAACCGTAGTGGTCGCGCGGTTCCAGACTGTAGCGCCTAGAACCGCTCGGCCACCCCGGCCGGCCTTCTCAAGGTCAACTGGTCACAATTTGGATTGTGATGTTACTTACATCGCATACTTCAATACCACATTTAAGCCCAAAGTGCGCCAGATTGTAGGTAGCCTTGCTACTTCTCTCTGTATGTGTCCTAATGTCTCTTCTATTATTTTCGAGATCGCTACACGACAAATACGACGATCGCATTACAATGGTCGCGCAAACCTCTTAGAACACAGGTTCTCAAAAATTACCTAATAGTTTTTCGACGGGACTTTGTCGTCCTTCTTCCAAGAATTCCCAATTGAGTTGTGAGGACGTTACTTTTAGACTTTCAAGTGGGCTAAGCCGACCTGTTACGACCCTAGCAGCGCGTCCTTCAGTGATTTCGATGTCTTCCGTCATGCCTACTTGATAAGCGCTCCATACAATGGGAAAATATTTTAGAATTGGTCACACTGGCATCAAGTATGCCATTTCCTTGCCTTGCATAGAATTTGCCAAAATCCTTCCAACGATTCTAAATCTCCCATTCATTTCCTCTAACAGTAATCTGACGTAATCGTCCCATTAATATCGTGCCTTGCTATTACTTCTAAATATTCAGAGGATGTGACGATATCAAAACCTCCAGTGCTAATCTTATAAGCAGGTGCAAACGTCTCTCTTCATTCATCCTTAGATTATTGCTCCAAACTAGTGGATCTATCCTCAAGTCACTGTGTACGTTAATAAGGGATAAAATGGTTCTTTTCGTTAGTAACTCAGTAGATGACATATCACGATACCACGTTTCCTCGCCGGCCGGTGTGGCCGAGCGGTTCTAGGCACGTCAGTCCGGAACCGCGCGACTGCTACGGTCGCAGGTTCGACTCCTGCCTCAGGCATGGATGTGTGTGATGTCATAAGGTTAGTGAGATTTAAGTAGTTCTAAGTTCTAGGGGACTGATGACCTCAGACGCTAAGTCCCGTAGTGCTCAGAGCTATTTGAACCATTTTTGAACCACGTTCCCTCCTCCTTCTTCTTTCCAACCAAAAGTACAAATGGTAAAGCGGTCGCGTCATCGCCAAATGATGGCTGGGTGTTGTGTGATGTCCTTAGGTTAGTTAGGTTTAAGTAGATCTAAGTTCTAGGGGACTGATGACGATCGATGTTAAGTCCCATAGGGCTCAGAGCCATTTGAACCATCATTGCCAAAACTCGGCGTATTGACACCACAAACTTTACAAATATTCTTGAACAGTGGGAGGTCGACAACATTTTGTGCATGCTTGCGCAAAATACATACAAGTGCATGCTTGTCAATCTTACGGTAAAGTGTGCTGCTGCGTTTAGCTGTCGATTCTGAACGCCCGTGAGTGATTTTTTTCCGTCCAGTGACATTAGGAGGAGCGCTGGCTGCTTAGACAGGTGGCGGTCCGGCGCGCATGCAGCCTCCGCCGCCACCCCCAGCTGCTGAATTTTTCACGGCCACTCTCCATTCTGCGGGCCGCGCTGGCGGGCCGTCGTAATGAACTGCTGACGGCCAGGTCGAGGTAATGGTGGGGGGCGGTGCTACGTACACAGTCGCAGTCGCTGCGTGGAGACGCACTTCTACCGACGTCCACGGATGCTGTGCTTAAATCCTGTTCCAACCTGGCTACTGTATCCTCCATATAATTACCAAGATGTGACTGTTCTACAGATATCCGACATTTTTCTGTCTTAAGATTTTCATTCGAATTAAAGAACTCTAGTCGACTCCTAGACAACTGTCCCTTCCTCTATTTACAAATGGTGAGCAATGACCACTACAGTGTGTTTGAACAACCGACCTCGGGGCTGTCAGAAGGGCTTTCGGTTCTCCCCTCTGCACATTGTGAATTCGATGGGTGGACGAGGGCTACAGCGTCCCGTTGGAGAAGGTAGCAGCAACAAGACAGACGGAGTTCATGGAAACTCGTTATTACTCCAACAAGCTTAGAGCAGCTATATGTGGGCGTCCTCATCATGTAGCGAAGCTCCGTGTCCATCCACGGCGTCTGTGTTCCGTGGGTGTTGTTAGGCGCCGATCTCGGAGCTCGGGTGCTAGCGTTGCCCAGAGGATCCAGTAACTGGTATGTTGAGAATGGGTAGAGTGCAGAGCGACTTTGCCTGCTGAACATTTCGGCAGCATTACTTCAAGTACAGGCGTGGCGCTCTCGAGCTCCTATGGTGTCAGCGAGGCAGATGGGACCTGCCCGGGCATAGCGAGTGACCGAGGCGTAAACATCTCGGGTGCGAACCCCTGACCACCCTTAGGCAAGCGGCGTCTGGCGCTGGTGGACGTCCCAGGAACTCCATGTCAGTGGCTAGGAGTGCCTCAGTTTGACCCTCGGCCAATTAGGTGATGGCTTGACCTCACTGGCAAGTGGTCGTATCAGGATGATGGAGCGGTTTCGACCTCATGGTGGAGGCTGACACTGTTATGGATGCAACCTCGATGACTCACCAATTCGGCCGACGCGATGACCAATGTCGCTGGACGGCCAGTATACATGGTGGTCCATTCATCGTGACCGGGCCAAATATCTCACGAAATAAGCGTCAAACGAAAAAACTACAAAAAACGAAACTTGTCTAGCTTGAAGGGGAAAACCAGATGGCGCTATGATTGGCCCGCTAGATGCCACTGCCATAGGCCAAAGAATATCAACTGCGTTGTTTTAAATAGGACCCCCCATTTTTTATTACATATTCGTGTAGTGCGTTAAGAAATATGAATGTTTTAGTTGGACCACTTTTTTCGCTTTGTGACATATGGCACTGTAATGGTCACAAACATATGGCTCACAGGTTTAGACGAACGATTGGTTTTTTAAATTAAAATACAGAACGTAGGTACGTTAGAACATTTTATTTCGGTTGTTCCAATGTGACACATGTATCTTTGTGAACGTACCATTAGTGAGAACGCATGCTGTTACAGCGTGATTACCTGTAAATACCACATTAATGCAATAAATGCTCAAAAAGATGTCCGTCAACCTCAATTCATTTGGCAAGATGTGTAACGACATTTCTCTCATCAGCGAGTAGTTCGCCTTCCGTAATGTTCGCACATGCATTGACAATGCGCTGACGCAAGTTGTCAGGCGTTATCCGTGGATCACGAAAGCAAATATCCTTCAACTTTCCCCACAGAAAGAAATCTGGGGGCGTCAGATCCGATGAACGTGCCGACCATGGTATGGTGCTTCGACGACCAATCCACCTGTTATGAAATATGCTATTCAATACCGCTTCAACCGCACTCGAGCTACGTGCCGGACTTCCATCATGTTGGAAGTACATCGCCATTCTGTCAGCAGTGAAACATCTTGTAGAAACATCGGTAGAACATTACGTAGGAAATCAGCATTCATTGCATCATGTAGATTTCCATCGATAAAATGGGGGCCAATTATCCTTCCTCCCATATTGCCGCACCATACATTAACCCACCAATGTCGTTAATGTTCCACTTGTCGCAGCTATCGTGGATTTTCCGTTGCCCAATAGTGCATATTATGCCGATTTACGTTACCGCTGTTGGTGAATGACGCTTCGTCGCTAAATTAGAACGCGTGCAAAAAATCTGTCATCGTCCCCTAATTTCTGTTGTGCCCAGTGGCAGAACTGTACACGACTTTTAAAGATGCTGCCATGCATTTCCTGGTGCATAGAAATATGGTATCTGTACAATCGATGTTGATGTGGCATTCCCAACACCGACGTTTTTGAGATTCTCGAATCTCGCGCAGTTTGTCTGCTACTGATGTGCGGATTAGCCGCGGCACCAGCTAAAACACCTACTTCAGCATCATCATTTGTTGCAGGTCGTGATTGACGTTTCACATGTTGCTGAACACTTCCTGTATCCTTAAATAACGTAACTATCCGGCGAACGGTCCGGACACTTGAATGATATCGTCTAAGATACCTAGCAACATACATAGCACACTCCCATTGAGCATTTTGATCACAATAGCCATATATCAACAAGATATCGACCTTTTCCGCAATTGGTAAACGGTCCATTTTAACACGGGTAATGTATCACGAAGGAAATACCGTCTTCACTGGGGGAATGTTACGTGATACCACGTACTTATACGTTTGTGACTATTACAGCGTCATCTATTACTAAGCGAAAAAAGTGGTCCAACTAAAACATTCATATTTCTTAACGTACTACACGAATATATAATAAAAATGGGGGTCCTATTTAAAAAAAAAACACACACACACAGTTGATATCTGTTTGATCTATGGCAGCGGCATCTAGCGGGCCAACCATAGCGCCATCTGGTTTTCCCCTTCAAGCTAGACGAGTTTCGTTCTTTGTAGTTTTTTCGTTTAATGCTTATTTCGTGTGACATTTGGCCCGGTCACTATCAATGGACCACCTTGTATATGCTTGCCAAAGTGGGACTGCTGTGGTGTTTCAGCCACTAATATCACGTACGCCGTGTACTAAAGTACCCCTGGTTTTGGTAAGTAGTCGGGCACTGACCGGCAGTTGCACGGCAGTGTCCAGTGGATGCCACGTGGTAATATTGCGCCAATCTACTGGGCAAGTATCCTTTCTACGGCACTGAGCACTCTTGCCTAGGCTCGCAATGTGACACTTTTGACCGCTTAGTCACAGAGCCCTGTAATGTTATTCTGTGCCCGTGACATTTTATAGTTCATCCCTCGCCACCTTATGGTGTGTGGCAGAGGGTACTTCATGTATCACTTCCACTTCTCCCCTTTCCTGTTCCAGTGGCGAATTGTGTTCGTGAAGAAGGACATCAGTGGGAGGAAAAGGTTTCGTTTAAGCTTTTATTTTAATGCTGGAGGAATGACAATGGAGTAAGGAAAGAATAAGAGGATAGTGACTTGAAAGTGGTTTCATAAACTGCAAACTGCCAAACTAAAGGGGCAGAGCCATCGTCATGGTGACGGACCATGAGCTGTCTTGCTAGAACTTGTGTTGACACATTGGTCCAGAAGGTTTTTCTCACACATCGTCGTCCAAATTAACGTCTGGAGATAAGACCTATTCAATACAATACTGACGAATGTAGAAGCGCAGATTGTGGAAGTACATCGCCTCACAAAAGTGCATTGTAAGTGCTCGCGACATTTTGTATGTATAAAACTTCAATAGAATGCATAGATACACGTTTGTTGAATACGTTTTAACTCTTTTTCTACACGAGGTGTCATAGGATACAATGCGCAAGTGGCAACTACCACCTTATCAGTGGGCGAGATCAGAGTTTGTATTTGAACAGCTCTGTAAAAAAAGAAAACTATAATAGCGGTACTGTATGCAAGCGGAAGCGTGTATAACTGACTCCAGTGAAACGCTAATTACATGTGCGTTTTATCAGAGACGTGGTCACAACTCGCACGAAACCGTTCATTTAAAGTGGATGCTAGTAATGTTACACCGTACAATGTATATTTAAGTATTTTCAGTGGAGTTGGTGACGTATTTTTGTTGCCGACAATGAGCTTGTCACATTCGATAATAGTAATTTTGAAACCATATTTAGAATTTTTGTCAAGATCTTGTGAAGTTACACGGATCTTCTGGGTGTTTGTATCACGTATTCTCTTCCGCAGCGAGAGCTCCTTTATTACCTTAGCGTGTCCGTTTCAATTACATGTTGTCCCGCGGCTGGTGCACGCTAATGTTTAACTGAGGCGCTATTACAAGGCAACTACTGACTCTGCAATATGCTAAACGAACTAACTTTAGAATAAAAGGGTCACAACTGGGATTTATGATCTAGAAAAAATGAGAGAAGGTTCGGCTCATTTTCGTACCAAAGTCCATGACGTGAAGTTACACATCCATTAACGTATTATGACGATAGTCGTATCGTGAGGCAAAGTAAAACATTTGTTACCAGAGAAAAAATGCATTTTTATTTCTCGAAGAGAATAGAACGCCAAGGAAAATATACTGCTACATTATCTAAACATATTCACTCTAACGTGCTAACACGTCAACTACATATCTGTGCTTGCGACAACATGCCATAAACAGTTCACATACTAACGAATATACAGGGTTTAAATGGTAACTATTTACAATGTACATGACGATGGAGGTTGAGTCGAGACGAAGAAATTGGTATGGAACACTTGTGGCCTATCAAGCTGGGGAACAACCTCAAATTGACCTACAACAGCCGTCTACACTAGAGCGCATGCATGCCTCGTGAGATTTTGGTTGAACTCGTACTTGAATTTTAAAAACCCCTTGTTCTTGCACCAACAAAAGCCTACGATTGACGTTTCTGTAATTTTATTTATTTCATCTCAGAATACAATGCATTTTAACAGCATAAAATTTAACAATGAAATAGATTTTTAATCTGTTTTTTCTTTATTTCCCTTTTTTTTTTTTTTTTTTACTACGAAACGAATGTGCTTGTAAAGATTATGCTTCAATCGAATTGCAAACTTAATTAATTTTTGCACATTGTTTTCAAAGGTACTTTTTTTCTCTCTTTTTCCTCACCGGAAAATTTAGATTAATAATATTAACGAAATAGTCACCTAAGCAGTTTAACTAAGAGAACTAGGTGATTTAGAAAGTCTCGCTCGTCGCGCTTGTGCTGTAGGTGGGTTGGTGGCTTTTGTTGGTCAATTTGAGTTTGTTTCCCGGCTAGGCAGAATGCAAGCGTCCTGTATCAAATTGTTCGTCTCAACTTCCCATGCATCACTGTGGTACGTTGTAAACAATTATCGCTTCCACTGTTTACATACTGTGTCTACTTATTCATCCATGTGTGCTACCACACTTCAATCAAACATATTATTCAGCCAGTATATGCAGCCCCTGGAGCGTGTTCGTTGTCCATCGAGATACAGCCAAGAGTGAAGTCCTGTACCACAGGTTTTATCAGGGTGACGTCCTTACTGCTCTCAGCTGTTCGATTTCGAACTGCGTCAACAGGCGATCGCCAAATGCTCTATCACTAACGGGACTTCTTCCAGTTATTGGAAAACAATAACGTTTTATTACTTTTCATCGGATACATACGTCTCCCTTGAATAGAAGTCTTAATCTTTCCGTTACTAAACAAGATCGTTCACTTTGCAAATTATCTGTAGTTTTAGAACTCCATGGCTCGGTCCTATGCTTGCGCTATCCGTTTGAAAATGTCCCTCCTCTTGAGAAGTAGCGAATGGGGGAAATTGCTTTCCCCGCAACAGCGTTTTCGAGAAAAACATCTCTAGAATGTTCTGCTCTAGTCTCGTTACATTACAACCTCAGACGGCATAAAACTTGTTAACTTGCAATGAGCAACTAATTGCACCATACATTTTAGCTGTCGTCGTTGTCGTTAAAAACAGCGGAATTCGCAAGATGTGTAACTGCCACCTATAGGGAACTTTAATGAGTGCGTGACATTTCACTTTTCGTAGGGAACACTGTTCCGGTAATTACGTCTCACTACGTATATTGGATTCATCAGTGTACCCACTGCTTACAGACCAGTATACGAAGTTACATTGTAGGAAACAGTAGCATAATGTAAAGATAGCCATTATGTGAAATGCTGCTCACCAAGTGCTGTTGAAGTACTGTATTCTTAAAAATACCCGAAAAATTGGTATTTGCGAGATTTTAGTAACACTTTAACCTTCACATGGACACGTGTATCAATTGTTAAATGTGTTTGTTTTCATTGTAGGTTTCTGTTGCCACCTCTAATGCTGACAGAATCTGTAGGTTTCTTGTTGCGCAGCTATGACTTGCTATTGTTTCGTACGTGTAGTTTGATATGTTTTTATATGCTCTTGTGTGTGTGTGTGTGTGTGTGTGTGTGTGTGTGTGTGTGTGTGTGTCTGAATATATTTACTCGTGTGAGTACCTGAGTATTGTATTTATTTTTTATTGCTGTCCAGAATGTTACTTATGACGTTAGATCTGTTTATGTAGTGCAGCTAAAGGGTCTCCGTTCAGCAGTAGTTACCCGTCATGTCCCAACTTACGGTAAAAAAACTTATAAATTTTACAAATTAATATTTGATCTGTTACTTAGGTTTGAAGCCGTAATGTACCAGTAAATAATGGTGAAGTACTCGGATCGTACATACTTGGTTGACGCTCATGATTGTGAAGTGGGAAAATTCTATGAACAGTGGTTAAATTACTTATTAGGACAACTGCTTAATAAACCCCAGGGTAGAATTAAAAACCGTTATCATTTTTTGTGACTACTTTATCAAAACGCTTGAACAATAATGACTATTAAGTATATTTGAAATACACAATCCCGTCGAAATCGGGAAATCTGTGACCATTGCTTTGAGTTCAGATTGTCCATCCTTCATTTGAATGTGGAGAACCTTTGCCAGTGCACTATGATTACTGGACTTCCAACTGAATGTCGCAGCTATAAACTCAACTTTGGTCTTCGTAATAATTTTTTTTGTATAAATATTTTGTCGAAGTCAACTTGTTCAAGGAATTCCTTGAAAATATTCGCTTGACAATTCTACTGCTTTTCCGTGCTGCAACACTATGTACTTCAATTTTTCGATGAAAATTTCGTGACACGAACTAAATGAGATTACAACTTTTTCTGCAAGTTCTCTGACAAATGACGATTGGCGCTCCAGAGATTCTTGATTTTCTGCATCTGAGCGCTACCGGTTCTAACGTCTTCCTAGATGAGGCTCATCTTCAGTTAAATGACAACTATTTTCGAATCAACTTAAAGGAGGAAGGCTTCTCAGCCAAGCTCCCATTTGTCAAGCCTTTATTTACAACGAACAGTTTCGGTAAGACGAGAGTTAATATCAGCTGAACTGTGAATAGCGTACACCAAGCGTAAAACATTAAATTATTAAAATAGCATACAATGTTATAAATACAATACATAGAATGAATTATTAGAAACATACCTCGGTAAAGCTTAAATAAAGTGCCAAATTGGGCCTATAAATTTACTCTGTATCTTAATTAGCCGGATAGTTGACGTCACATGCATTGGCATGTCAAAGTTAAAACCATTATTTACAAAACGTTTCGCCAAGTTCATCTGTCCCATGCTACAAGTCAAAAAGTACGTCATTGATACAAGAACGCCGTTGAACTGACATGCGGTGAGATTTACTGTAGAACAAATTGACATTTAGTGACTATAGAGGTCACGTGTGCTTTCTTATTGTCACCCCCGGTAGCTGAGTGGTCAGCTTGAAGGAATGCCAATCATAAGGGCCCGGGTTCGAATCCCGGCTAGGTCGGAGATTTTCTCCGCTCAGGGACTGGGTGTTGTGTTGTTCTAATCATCATCATTTCATCCCCATCGACGCGCTCCACCAATCAGACAAGGTGAAAATTACTATAAACTCTGTACATAGTCTCAGTTGGGAAAGGATAAGTGGTGTCATAAGCGTGACACAATGTTGTTACTGGGGAACTTGTGACGGATAGCAGGATCTGGCTAGCACGCTCTGTTACCGCGCGAGACAGAAGTTACATTACGTTTCGAGCAGACTTCTTCTAATCGGTTCAAGCATAATGTCGATACTGGTAGTGTCGGCATGTTTAATTGTTCTAGGGTTCACAATATTAATTGTGTGAATAGAAGACTTCTTACATTCTGAAATTACGAGGGTCCGGCGTGAAAGCACGTAAAAATGACGTTTTTGCATGAATGGTTTCGCAAAATTTATTAAATTCAGAGCCACAGAGCGAAGTGAGGAACTGTAAATTAATTCAGTCTTGTACAGTTCTGCACCTCGGTTGCCGGCCGCTGTGGCCGAGCGGTTCTAGGCGCTTCAGTCCGGGACCGCGCAACAGCTACGATCGCAGGTCCTGCCTAGGGCATGGATGCGTGTGATGTCCTTAGGTTAGTTAGGTTTAAGTAGTTCTCAGTTCTATGAGACTGATGGCCTCAGATGTTAAGTCCCATAGTGTTCAGAGCCATTTGAACCATTTTTTTGCACTTCAGTTGTTGCTGCTTTACACTTCGGTCTCACCTACACTCGTCTTCTGCCTTACATTTCTCATCCTACCTAGACGGTATTCTGCATCTCAAAGGCCTCTAATCGCCTTCCGCCCTCCTCCTTATTATCCATGTATTTTCCGCACGAAAAACCGCACACCACACAAAATATCAGACCAGCCGTTGTCTATGAGAGCAATGTCATTCGCGACGGCTCTATTGTATGAAACACTCTCGGACTTTTTGCCGTGTCAATGCAGGGTAAAACCCCGAGCTTTCGTCGATTACCTTTGTCGTTTTTGTCAGGAGCAACTGACTTCCTGAACTGCTCCTATGGTGGCCTTATAAATCCCATAGACGCCTTGTGATTGAAACGAAATGAGGAACTGGAAATTAATTCAGTATTATACAGTTCTGCACCTCGGTTGCCGGCCGTTGTGGCCGAGCGGTTCTAGGCGCTTCAGTCCAACAATTAGTAATGTTGTTTTTGCACCCAGAGTTTTCATCAACCAGACCAGAAGAAAGCAGTTTTAATTACACTAGTATACAGAGCAAAATTTGTTTTTGACGAGCTCCACTTGTATTCCTAAATTACTCATCTGAGGTATGTGTTCCGAAAGAACAGTTATGGTTGACGTGATATGAAGTCGGCGCTCTCCAATACAATAAAAGAAAATATGAAAACGCTGAACACTAACGTCACGTCCTGTAGCGGCGCTACACTGCGCAGAGTAGGGAGAGTCCCGGGAAGACGACGTGTAAGACCCATTTTCCGACCTCCTAACAAGGCAAAGGAGATACGGCCTGTTAAGGACGGAATCCGTGTCAGGATCCCTGGGATTTATAACATCCCTTGTAAGTGTGGAAGCAATTACATCAGGCAGTCAGTTCGTACAGTTTCCGAGCACTGGGCAGAACATCGAGGCATGTTAAAAATCGGAAACTGGAGGAATCTGCAGCTGCCGAGCACGTCCTTACAAACAGACACAAAATACTGCCTCATGAAACAACAGTTTTGTCCCAGGCTCCTACATATTGGGATTCTGTAATTGAAGTGGCTGCAGAAATAAGAAAGCGTGATAAGAACTTCATCCGTGATAGCGGATATAATCTTAGGGGTTCATAGAAGCGTGCTCTCTATGCAGAAAAGAGGCAGAGATGTTTGTCGCAAAGTTTACGCTATTACGGGAGCGGTGGCGCCACCAGCCTGGACGTTGACATTATCTCCGACAGAATTACGTAATTACCGAATTACCGACGAATCACGAGTCATCTACAGGCTGTATAAGGCCACCAAGGCAGCAGTTGAGACTGCCAGATGCTCCTGACGAAGATGATTAAAGTAATGGTCGAAAGCTAGAAGTTTCATCCGGAAAGTCAGAGAATGTTTTACACTAAAGATGTTTTTTAAATTTCAGATTTAGTTGTTTCGCAGCACGTAATTTTACGGTTAAATAATTGCTTTCCCATAATAATTATGAGATACGTTTCTTTACTACATGTGATGTTCTCATTGTCTAAGGCATCTAGATGATGACTTTTTTCACTTGCTCAATTTCAACCGATCGCATAGTTATAGATTTCTCCCTTAAGTTTGATCCAATGACTATACTGCTCGTTTTATTCTCAGTAAATTTCAACCCTTTCTGCTAGCATGCTGTATTCAGTACTACTGTCACGATTTGCAGTGACAGATCGTCGTCCATTAAAATCTTTAGCAAATATTGTGCTTGTAAACATTTTCCGCAGATAGCTACTCTATAGTTTTCAGAACGAATCTTACAGTCTGCAGCGGACTATGTGTTGTTTTGAAACTTCGTGCCAGATTAAAACTCTGCTCTCGATCGAGACTGTGCCCCGGAACTTTTCCTAGTTCTAAAAGAATGACAGATGTACTGGAAGACGAGAAACTGCGGGAGTAAGTTGGGATCATAACTGCACGGTTCAGCTGATGAAACCATTGTCCTGGAAAACAAAGGCACTGGGATCGATTCCAGGTCTTTTGTGTTCATTATAGTCCGCAGCTCGTGGTCGTGCGGTAGCGTTCTCGCTTCCCACGCCCGGGTTCCCGGGTTCGATTCCCGGCGGGGTTAGGGATTTTCTCTGCCTCGTGGTAACTGGGTGTTGTGTGCTGTCCTTAGGTTAGTTAGGTTTAAGTAGTTCTAGGGGACTGATGACCATAGATGTTAAGTCCCATAGTGCTCAGAGCCATTTTTTGTTCATTATAATACTTATCCACTATTTGTTCTATGTATTACATACGATATAAATGGGAGGACATCCTAGTCCGAGTCCTCTAACCACCCGAGCGTCTTTTGTTATCACATTTGCTAAACGTGTCCTGGTGTTCTGCTTCAGGTATAAGGGGGTGGTTCAGGTGCGCCTACCGATGTCGTTATATGCAACTCGCAATGCTGTGTCTGGCCTTCATAGACCACGTGCGTGATTTTAATATTCTCTTTGTCGCTAGGCGCAAGCGATTAGTCCCGGAGAAAAACTGAACAGTACCTTTTTGTAGAAATGTAACGTAGCTAAATTTTGTACTAGGATACGTTTTTACTGGACGCCACACTTTTGGAATTATTCAAGACAAACGTGCATAAGTGATCCTCAACCACACTTCCTTCCCAAAAGTCATTTCTCACCACTCAGGATTTATAATATGTTGTTGGTGGCACTACATACTACAACTCTAGAAAAGTTCGTGAACTATTCCCGATATTCGACCTTTTTCCGTGTCTATTGATTGAGCTATCACGCCAAAAACACAGTCGACTATTTCGTTAGCGTTATCAGTTTAAACGTGCCCGTCAAGGTAATGGAAAGAAAACGACGTTTGTAAACGTTGCACTAAAACTAATTATGTTGACACTTCGATCCAAACTTAAGGCTTGCAAGCACAGTAGTTTCGTAGTCAGAAGGCCCGCCATCTACAACGATTTAATTCTTTATTTCATGCTGTTTATCGTTAGGTAAAATTTACACAAACGTCAATTTTGCAGTTTGTAAGTGTTCGACTAAGGCTGTGCAGTAATAAGGCCAATCAATGAAGACTAAAGAATATCTGATGAGAGAAATAATTCGTGCAGTCTCAAATTTTTGTACAGTGGTAGGAGGGAGAGTGATGAACAACATAATAGCGGTGAGAGCTGAGTGTGACAATGAAGGTGCATTTGAGGGTCACTTTTGTACGTTTTTCTTGAATAAGTCGAAAAGTACATTCTGTAGCGAAGACGTATCCCACTGCAAATTTAATAATAAAGTTTCCTACAAAAAGTCCTTTTCAAGTTTTCTATACTACTAATAGCTTGCGCCTAGCGAATAACAATACGAAAATCTCGCGGGTGGTTTCGCAGGCCAGATATAACATAGCGGGTTGCATAAAAGGACATTTGTAAGTGTAATTGAATTTCCCTGTATAGGCTTTTAATGGACGATCTTTTTTCAGCAACTCTTTACCCAGGTGAGGGAATACCACTCTAGTCGCTCTCTGAGATAACACTGATTTGGCTGTAAGAGTCGAATGAAGGCGGCAAAAACCGTACACATATCCGGAAAGGACAAATCGAGAGGAATCCGAAACCTGAAAGTCAAAAATGGTCAACAGTCTGTGAACAAAACTACAATTACAAACCGAGACAAATAACTAAGGTATTAATTGCATGCCAACAGTGACGTTGACAATCAGAAAGCTTCAGGTACATCAAATACGTGCCTTGTATTTTATGTATTTTATTCTATGTTAACCGGGGACCTAGAAACGACGGAGAGGCTCCGTCCCCGCCGCAGCCGCAGTGGTCCACGACCCCATGACGAATATCGCAGTCCACTTCACCCCTCCGCCGCCCCACACCGAACCCAGGGTTATTGTGCTGTTAGGCCCCAGGTGGACTCCCCAGGGAACGTCTCACACCAGACGAGTGTAACCCCTATGTTTCCGTGGTAGAGTAATGGTGGTGTACGCGCACGTGGAGAACTTGTTTGCGTAGCAATCGCCGACATAGTGTAACTGAGGCGGAATAAGGGGAACCAGCCCGCATTCGCCGAGGCAGATGGAAAACCGCCTAAAACCATTCACAGACTGGCCGGTTCACCGGACCTCAACACAAATCCGCCGGGCGGATTCGTGCCGGGGACCAGACGCTCCTTCCAGCCCGGAAAGCCGTGCGTCAGACCGCACGGCCAACCGAACGGGCCAAAAATACGTAACTTAGTATCATCGGCATCGTGAAGCAGCATGAACACTTAATAAAGGCAAGTCTTCCGGTCCAGATGACATACTAGTAAGATAGACCAATACTTAACAACCATACCCAAACGTCCCTCTGACGAAACATCCATACGAAAAGACTGTAAAATTGCACAATTCATACCAATATTCAAGAAAGGAAGCAGGAGAAATCTTCTGAATTGCAGACCCAGATCACTAACGTCGATGTGCAGTAGGATTCTGGAACATATAATGTTTTCGAACATTATGAGTTACATCGAATGCATGGTCTAGTGACACACAGTCAGCAAGGATTCAGAAAATACCGTTCTTGTTAAACACAACTAGCTCTATACTGTCACGAAGTAATGATTGGAATAGACAGGGGATCTCAAATTGATGCCATACTTCAGGATTTTCGAGAGGCTTGCGACACCGTTCCTAACAATGGACTTCTCATCAAATTGTGTGCCTATGGATTATGTCTTCAGCGGTGCGACTGTATCCAAGATTTCTAGTCACAATTGACAATTGACGGAAAGTCATCGAGTTTAACAGAAGTGATATCCAGCGTTCCTCAAGGAAGTGTTACAGGTCCTCTTCTGTTACCAATCTACATAAACAATTTGGGTGATTATCCGAGCAGTCCTCTCAGAATTGTTACTTACTGTCTAATAAAGTCATCAGACAATCAAAACCAATTGTAAATTGATTTAAACACGATATCTGCATGGTACGAAAAGTGGCAATTGTCTCTCAATAAGGAAAGCTCTGAGCTCATCCACATAAGTACAAAAAGAGATCCGTTAAATTTCGATTACACGATAAAGCGCATAAATTTAAAGACTGTCGATTGGACTATATACCTAATAATTACAACTACAAACAACTTAAATTAGGACGCTCACATAGATAATGTTGTGGGGAAGGTGAACGAAAACGATACTTTATTGGCAGAACACTTAGAAGGATGCAACAAGCCTACTAAAGAGACTGCATACTGATGCTTGTTCATCCTCTGCTAGATTACTGCTGTGCGATATGGGGTACTTACCAGATAAGACTGACGGTGGACATCGAAGGAACTGAAAGGTTAGCTCAGTTTTAAATTGTAGGGAAAAGGAGGAGAGTGTCACGTGTATGATGAGCGAGCGGGGATAGCAGTCATTAAAACAAAGGCGCGAGATCTTTTCACGAAATTTGAGTCACCAACTTTCTCCTCTGATTGTGAAAATATTTTATTGTCGCCAACCTACATCGGGGGGAATGATGACCGTAATAAACGCAAAGGAACTTGCCCCCCCCCCCCTTCTTGTAGCGGTGTACCGTAGGTCTCTAGAAGACTGTAGCGTTCCAAAAGATTGGAAAAAGGCGCAGGTCATCCTCGTTTTCAAGAAGGGACTTTGATCAGGTGTGCAGATCTATAGACCTATATCTGTAACGTTGATCAGTTGTATAATTTTGGAACACGTATTATGTTCAAGTATAATGACTTTTCTGGAGACTAGAAATCTACTCTGTAGGAAGCAGCATGGGTTCCGAAAAAGACGATCGTGTGAAACCCAGCTCGCGCTATTCGTCCACGAGACTCAGAGGTCCATAGACAAGGGTTCCCAGGTAGATGCCGTGTTTCTTGACTTCCGCAAGGCGTTCGACACAGTCGTTTATTGAACAAAGTAGGAGCATATGGACTATCAGACCAATTGTTTGATTGGCTTGAAGAGTTCCTAGATAACAGAACGCAGCATGTCATTCGCAATGGAGAGAAGTCTTCCGAAGTAAAAGAGATTTCAGGTGTGCTGCAGGGGAGTGTCGTAGGACAGTTGCTATTCACAATATACATTAACGACCTGGTGGATGACATCGGAAGCTCACTGAGGCTTTTTGCGGATAATGCTGTGGTATATGGAGAGGTTGTAACAATGGAAAACTGTACTGAAATCCAGGGGGATCTGCAACGAATTGACGCATTCTGAAGGGTATGGCTCTTGAATCTCACTGTAGACAAGTGTAATGTGCTGCGAATACATAAAAGAAAGATCCTTTATCATTTAGCTAAAGTATAGCACGTCAGCAAATGGAAGCAGTTAATTCCATAAATTATCTGGGAGTACGTATTAGAAGTGATTTAAAATGGAATGATCGTATAAAGTTGATCGTCGGTAAAGCAGGTGCCAGACTGAGATTCATTGGAAAAATCCTAAGGAAATGCAATCCGCAAACAAAGGAAGTAGGCTGCAGTATACTTGTTCGTCCACTGCTTAAATATTGCTCACGAGCGTGGGATCCGTACCAGATACGGTTGATAGAAGAGATAAAGATGATCCAACGGAGAGCAGCGCGCTTCGTTATAGGATCGTTTAGTAATCGCGAAAGTGTTACGGAGATGATTGACAAAATCCAGTGGAAGACTTTGCAGGAGAGACGCTCAGTAGCTCGGTACGGGCTTTTGTTGAAGTTTCGAGAACATACCTTCACCGAGGAGTCAAGCAGTATATTGTTTCCTCCTACGTATACCTCGCGAAGAGACCACGAGGATAAAATCAGAGCGGTTAGAGCCCATACAGAAGCATACCGACAATCTTTCTTTCCACGAACAGTACGAGACTGGAATAGAAGGGAGAACCGATAGAGGTACTCAAAGTACCCTCTGCCACACACCGTCAGGTGGCTTGCGGAGTATGGATGTGGATGTAGATGTAGATGTAGATGTAGAAACCAATGGGAACCAGAGCAAGTACAGAAAGATTTAAGAGTTCATTTTTCCCACGCTTTATTAGAGAGGAGAATGTGGAGAGAAACAGTCTGAAGGTAGTCTGCCAGGTACTTATGTGTGAATTGCGTAGTAGTCGAGTAGACGCTGATGTAGAACGAAAATGAACGAGGAAAGCGCGCACGTTTTCCTCCTATGTTAGGCCGCAGAGGGTCTAGCTAACTGAAGCGCAGTCTACGCCGCCCAACTCTGGGTGGCCATAGGTGTTGCGTTCATCTCGATATGTACATCAGGCAGCGATACGAAACTTCGCTTGCAATCCACAACCTTTTCTATTCAAATAGGAAATTTTTATTCCCTTTTGCTCTGTCTAACGCATTTTCAGTAGTGTAAACTGATATAAAATGCGGGACACCAAATCAAATCTTGTTATTCTGATTTGGGACCTGTACGATTTCCCTAAATCATTTCAGGCGACCTCCGTGCGATTCTAGCAGTGCCTGAGCTGTTTCTCTAATGACTTCGATATCGAAAGACGTTTAAACGGCAACACTCCGTCTTTAGCGTCCCGTGCCTCTTTACTTATTGAGTGCCCCTGGTATTGGCGGGTCGATAAGTCAGAGCGGAGCCTTGGCAGCCGTCGGTGTGGTAATCAAGACGTGGGGAGCGCCGCGCAGGATATCGAGTGGCCACGCCCCTTGCCCCTCCCCCTGGCCGCCCCTTTGAGGGCACCCACAGCACCCCACCCCACCCCACCCCTCGTACCCCCGCCCACCCCCCAATCCAGCGCCAAATTGAATTCACGGCCTCGGCTGGGAGCGGCCCACAGGCGCAGTGCGGCGCTTACGGCCAAAGTGCGTGGCTTGGGGCGGCGTGGACTGCTGGCGACGCGACGTCGCCTAGGAGTGGAAAGCAGAAGAGCGGCCGGGGTCGCCGGGACACAGCCGCGGCACGTGGTCCGGGACCCACCACTCCACATAACAAAGGCAGGACCGCCCCGTCTAGAGGGCGCTCTTCTGCCCAGCGGGCATCCAGCTCCACGCACCGCATCTCGTGCAACAAACTGACGGATCACCTGGCGAAGCAAAGTGTGCTTGATGGCCGACCTTACTACACTTGCCCACACGTGCAGATTACGCTGATGGCGTAAAAACGCAATTCTTCCGAGTATGGTCACAGTCGTGGCAGATCTCACAACAATGCAAAGGAAGACGTGATGCCGCAATAAAGCCGAGCAATTCGCAACAACCTGATTCTCCCGTATCAAGCTATCTACTCATCGTACCACCACTACAACGCGCATCCGACAAGGCCACGGATGTTATTCTTGACATGTTTACAGAATGCAAATTCAGCTACCTCGGTACTGTGAAGCACACCCAACTGCTGCGCGGGATTAGCCGAGCAATCTAGGGCGCTCCAGTCATGGACTGTGCGGATGGTCCCGGCGGAGGTTCGAGTCCTCCCTCGGCCATGGGAGTGTGTGTTTATCCTTAGGATAATTTAGGTTAAGTAGTGTGTAAGCTTAGGGACTAATGACCTTAGCAGTTAAGTCCCATATAAAAAAAGCACACCCAACTTAAACTGCAGAGCTCAACCACGTGATACTAAGATCTTGACGTGGCAACAGACTCGGCACGAGTTCCTCAGAGCCTTGAACAGGGCAGGAACCCTCAATATGGTAGGACCTGTTACGGCAGCTGTCCACTACGGAATATGTCAGTATTGCCGTGCTTCTGCAAGAAGCGGATATCCAGTGAGACACAAAGCATCCAGTGTGAGAAGATTCGATACATGGATTGCGTTGAAAGTACGAATCTACAAAATATATCACGAAGTTTAACTGGTATTCATGTAATTTATAATGACTATACTGTACGTAAAGAAAAATATTATGTACTGGCTAAATCGTTAACCCAAGGGGTCAGTAAATACGTAAACAAAAATAAATAAATAAACAAAAACTGCTCGCATAATAATTAATTTTGCAGAACATAGGAGGCAATCAAGTTGTTGATTTCATTTCGTGCAAAAAATGGTTCAAATGCCTCAGAGCAATATGGGACTTAACTTCTGAGATCATCAGTCTGCTAGAACTTACAACTAGTTAAATCCAACTAACTTAAGGATATCACACACATCCATGCCCGAGGCAGGATTCGAACCTGCGACCGTAGCGGTCGCGCGGTTCCAGACTGAAGTGCCTAGAGCCGCTCGGTCACCAAGGCCGACCTCATTTGGTGCACAAAATTTTAAGTACCGACCCAATCGTCATCATATGGAGCAAATTGTGCTGCTACATGGGTCCCTTGCCTGGTCACCAAACAGACTGTAAACTATTATTGCTTCTTAGACCATTTTACCAGAGTTCGACTCCAGATGCCCATCACTCCCTTTGACGCTGTTTTGTTTTTTGGAGGGTGTACCAATTTTCCGGGAAATGTCCATTCTCTCCGCTTTATTGAGGGTCACACATAAAACATAGTATCAGTTCACAACAAAAAAAGGTGGTGGTCAAAAATAAAGGAATACCACCAAAGTAGATCACAAAGACTCAGTAATACTGAGATCTGTTGACTGTGGCGGCCAGAGGAGATGAAACAATTCATCCTTGTCTCACAAAACCAATCCATGACGATACAAGCTGTGTGTATAATGACGCTGTCGTCTTAGAGCACAGCGTCACCATTGAGGGATACATTTTGTATCGTAAAAATCGAGAACTAAGATTTGGAAGAGCAAAACAACTTGTTACCTGTACCCCATTAGATCTGTATGCAGGAGACCTGGTACATGTGCTCTCTTCGGGCAATGAGCCGCTCGTGTTGCGCAGTGGCTTTAAGGTCGGACGACGTGTGTAACTTCATTTCTGAAGTCCCTACGTCCGTCGTGTTTTCCTTCCGGTTTTTCTACGAAAAACCTGTACTACAAAATTCTGTGAAAACGAAGGCGCCTCTTCTAAAAGGAGCACCGGTCTTTGATTCAAGATTATAACCAAATATATAAAGCCCTTTGTGATTTTAAATGGAGCAGGAATTTGTGTTTATCTGAGGTACGTTAATACGTATAGCTTACGTTCATCATGTTCTGGTGACTTATGATTTATATTCTGCTTTAGCTGCAGTCAGTGTAACGTCAAGATTTCTTAGCTAGAGATTTGTATTTATGAGGAATCGATACCATTATCTTTAATTACTGAGCAGTTCCTGTTTGTAGCGATTTGTCTACTGAATTTATCAACGCAACCGTCGTGATTTTTCGTGTCTCTTTCCACATACACATATGACCAAGTTTATTTGAGAGGAAGAAAATTGTATTGCTGTTTTATGTCTTAGGTCTGGAGGTTTACATTTCATCTGCCATTTTTACGTGACATATAGGCGGACAAGCATCCAGCTACTGTATAGCACAGTCAGATATGGTTATTCGACTACGGGAGACACAATGTGAGGCAATCGTAAGGTTTAACGAAAGGTGTTCTGCAGAGTCAGGAGCGTGTAACTGCTTAAATCAAAACTGGCACTGAAGGCGTCCATTGGGTTGCTAAGTACCCGTTCCAGTGAATAGACTGCGAACTATGTAACTGATAGCGTCGTTTCTAGCTGTGCTTTACGTGCTGTGCTGTTGTCGTTTCCTGATAATTTATTTTTATGGGGCCTGTTCTATGTATCGTATCCAGTGATTGTCCGTAGGTCATGTGTCACATAGCGTCGTTCCTAACCATTCAAGCGTCTCACCTTTTCTATTTTTTGGCCCAACAGGCAATTCACTTATGCATAATGAATATTTCCTTCATATATGACTGTCTTTTTTCCTCTCACATAACCATAGTCATATCCGTATGTGGAAAGATAAACGACAAATAATTACAATTACGTTGACTATAGGTAGAAAAATCGCAGCGAACAGAACCTGCTCAGTAATTAAAGATAATGTACAGAATCCTTTTGAGCGCAAGCCCTGTAGCTGAAGAACCTTGACATTACACTAGCTACAGCTGAAAGATAATATAAATTGCCAATAGAAAGTTTGAGAGCTGTTTCGAACAGAAAACTGCGACAACCACTGCAGCACTTGGCTAGGTATCTGGAAACCGGACGGCTACATGCAACACCAGCGTGGGAAGGTGCACCGTGGAGATACCATGTTGTTATGACATAGGAGCTTTACCAGTACACTGTGCAAGGCGTGTATTACGCAACACCATCACAGAAGACTCTTTGACGTCCACGTTTCACTTCAGCCCTTCTCGTCGGATATTCATGTTACAGGAAGGCCGAAGGTTGATGATAATTATAATATGGCAATGTCACTCGATTCTATTGCAGCATGGCACTGGATTAGATTACGTATCTCTATCTTTTTTCAGCAACATTCTTTTCATATGAGGCACCCGAAATCCTAGGGACCTGTTGAAAGACCTAATTTATAGACGTACTCCATTACGATTCTACAGCAGAAGACGACCATCTTGCATAGTGTGTCCCAAATATTTTGACTACGCCACCCAAGTTTCCGTCCAGAAGACAAATAAGAAATGCGTGAAGCAAATATTGTTTAGATATCAGGGGGAAATCAATGAGCATGATTGTCTCTTTGTAATTCTCTTCGATAGGAACATACGAACAGCAGAAACTCTTTTTTTAAATACAACCCACTAGTTTTTACTCGGTAACCCACTTTCTGTCCTCCAGATCTGTTCAAAACTGTAACACAAAATTGACATATACTCTACTGTAGCAGCACACTGTGCAAGTACAAAGGTTAACTGAATAACCGGTGTGAATTTTCCTTGCAATTCCATTAGTTTACCGTCAGCCTCAGCAAGTGGACGAGTACATTATTCCGAAATTTTTTTTTTTTTTTTTTTTGAGTTCACTACAGAGTGCCAAATTGACCTGCATGTTTCATCAATGTGTTCTCTTCACTAGACACAAGTAGGAATGAATTTCAGTATCACTGCAGATTGAGAGCTATGCGTTGGGTTGGAACTTGAAATCAAAACTGTGCCTTTTCAGGACCATTCTCTTATCAATTAGGGATCCTGCCAGGTTCGATTACAAGTTACACTCTACCAGTATTTGCATCCTGCTCTTGAACAGAGGGTGGAACTGACGTGTCTCTGACACTAAAGTCATTTTAGACCGAACAGTAGCTCATCTGGAACAGGAATGGGGGAAACGATTCATCCTGGCTTCTTCAAGCGAAACATCCCAGTGTCTGAGATTTCGGGAAATCATACAGATATCAAACCATGACAGGTGGACGGATGCTAAAATGTAATATTCTAACCTTCCTTCTTCCTCCTGTTACGTGATTATTAGTATTACGAACTCTACATTGTGTCACTTCTCACGGTTCGCTCGTACGTTTCCAGTGTCTGCACACACTCCCTTGCACAGTTCACTCAGGAGCATTCGTAAGAGAAAGCGAATGGTGAACAACAGCCTCCGCAAATGTGGTCATCGAACAAATGCATGAAACATGCAGGGAAAATTGGCCGAGAGTCTAGCAGTAACATATTCCTCACAGTATATGCTATTGAAGATATTTTTTTCATCAGGTGTGGTTAGATGTGGCGATTTACTACTTGTATGAGCAAGCTGTTGAATACGCTGACATATCAGCAATGAATGAAAGGTGTTTTGAATCGTAAAAGAAAAGATTATATACGGAAAACACATAAATTACTGTTTATAAGCATTTGGCGTTACAGCCTTTCGTGTAGTTTTCACTACATCGTCAGAAGATCAACTAAAACTACTTTCAGAACGATAAGAATCGAAATATCAGCTACACTTTAACACGTTTCGGAAAATTCTTTAGACAGTTTGTGCTCAGTTCTCGCTGATATCTCTTCCGCGCCATCAGCTGTATGCCGGAGTTGCGCTATGCGACCGGGTTGCAGATCGAATGTCTGTCGCGCCAGTTCGATGGGCGTGGCCAAGAAGTGTTGCCTTAAGAGTGTCTCTGCGTTATTTTTTTCTGTTTGCTTTTTAACCTCTGTTAGTTCAGAGATCTTTGGTACACAATTTCTCCTGCAGCGTATAAAATAGCGCAGGTAAGTGCGCTTACTTCTTATTAATATCTTAGGTCGGTTTGAGACGTGAGTCAGATAATAAATATAAACCGATTTAAAGAGCAACAATTTGATATATGATGAAACAGCTTAGCACTGTGACGAAAGGGATTGTGGCAAGCAAAGCAAAATTTCTGGGGCTCACATTCATAAATGGCATCCGTTAATGAGTTAATTAGGTTGCTGCGGATCTCATTATGCCACCCACATTAAATCTGATAAACTATGCCTAAAACTGAACGCGTTTGAAGCAAATAGATGAAATTCTTGTTATTTATACACAACAAAAGTACGAATTGTTGCTGTAAGATCTCTCTTCCATACTTGTAAGTGACAGTAATGGATTAAGCTGTGCACTGGTAGTGTGTTTCAACTGTACAGCACATAGCTGAAACGATAATGTCGCACCCGAATATTTAAAAGTACCGTTGTTTCGTAATAGTAAGTAGTATAAAACTTAACCTCCAGTAAAAGAAAATCTATAGTAGCCCTTATAGATTTAGATCCAGGACCAGTAAAATTAAGAAACTGTGTAATTCATTTTCTGGAACGAAAAAAATTCACCGTAGAGAAATATATAATTCACAGAGGAGTAGTACTGAAACTTCACCTCTCTTAGTACTTCATTTGGTCTCTCCTGGAAGTTTACTTGACGCAGTGTGAGGAAACTTTACCTCTCTGGCGTCCATATTATCCTAAGTTCCCAATCGAATGTTGGTGTAACTTGTAACCCAGGCGGCTAATTAAATCGATACGGGGTATTAGCGGAACCCCGCAGTGCGGAATGAAAGGGTTCGCCCACCGTAACTCAACGGAGAGGTTCTTTCGTTCCAATCAATTAAACCTTGCAATTCCGATGTGAAAACATATATTAAGGATAGCGGCTCGTGTGCTGAGTGTACTGGTTATGGAAACCAAGTCGAGTAATATAATAATTTCACCTTAGGATGATTATAAAAGAATTTGTACGATTATGTTTTTCGTGACGCAATTATTAGCGAAATGCGGCGAGTGTATTATCATGAAATAGACACACTCTGTCACAGTTTTTGAAATTTATCTTCGTGTTTCAGAAACACTAAAGATTTATGGTCATTCATCAAATATACTTTCTTCCTGAGCTCTTCTTGAAGCTGAGACGTATTGTTTGGAGGCTAGTCATTACCAATATATAACATCAGAAAATAATTTGCTATATTTACTAAGCCCAATATATTCTAAGAAGTTCGTGTTACTATTACATAATTATAAATGTATTTAATTCTGAAAAACACCCTATATCAGATTACCTTATATATTACCGTATATATATATATATATATATATGTCACGTCATTCCAATTTTTTTATGATATTTGAAACTGATTTTGTAAAATATTGTCTTCTTAATGACTTTCGAACATTGCCTCTTACTTTAGAAAATAAAACTATGCATGCTAGACCCACAAACACAGTTGAAGTATCTAAAGAACAATCTAAAAGTTGCGGGAAATTTCTCCGTCTCAACAAAAACTTTCAAAAACTGTTAGCGGTTCTGTAAAATGGAGAAAAATTAAAGACACTGGCAGCTGAATGAACTTAAGCAGATAATTTTCTAAACTACAGATTAAGATTTTTCTCTGTAACTATACAAGGTGGTCCACTGAAAATGGCTTTGTTTCTGGATACAGAAAATACTTTTTATTATGATGGCTACTGAGAGTCATATATGCGACAGGATTTCGATCATAGCTGATTGCTCAAGCTAGCGATCTGTTTTACTTTTCAAGAGATCGTTAAGGTTTAAATAAAATAATAATAATGGGCCTATTTCGAATACAAGTATAAGAAATATTCCGCTAAATTTTTCCGGGGTACCTGAGTGGTCCCAGTGTAATTTCAGCTATCTTCCTTACAGATTCTTCATTGTAAAAGTTTTGTTCGAGTGCAAGTAACTGGAGATATTGTTGTATATTGGAGAAGCGCACAAAATGCAGAGATCCGGTATTGCCAAAGCCGCGTTCACTTACTTATGGCACGAAATGAGAGAACAGAAGTGGCTGAGCCTACCTAAGATATCCATGACGAGTGTCGGCTGTCCACTGTCGGCGCGCGCTGCCTCTCACACGGGCATCGGCGCGGCTCGGTTCGGCGCACGCACACAGCGGCAGCACGTGCGACGGAGGCGGAGGCGGCGGCGACGTCGGCTGCCCGGCTGGCGCGTCCTGCCCCTGGCGTCGCTGCGTGCGGGCCGCCCCGCCGACCACGTGACGTCACAGCACGCACAGTGCATCGCCGCCGCCGCGACGCTAGGGGCCCGCGCCCGACTAGGAGGGTGGGGGTGGCGAAAATACGGAAAGGGGGCTGTCCGGCCGCTTCCCCCTCCCGGCCGCCACGAGGGACGCTGCGCCGCTGCATGGCGCATCGATTATTACGTATGCGCATTGTCGACGGAAAGAGCCGAGCGCTGCCGAGCGCCGCAGGGGAGGCCCCGAAGCTCCACCCCGTCGGCGCTCGGCGCGCGGCGTCCGACAGACGCTCTCGCAGCGCCGTCGAGAGGGGACGCGCCGCGGACGGGCTGGCGCTGGCGGCTTACGCATCCGTCGTCTCCGACAGGCAGTATTCTTTGGCGTAGTTGAAGAATCATGTCTGAGACCTACGTAATCATTTTAATACGATAAAGCCACACAAATACCGTCTCCCACTTTTCATATTATGTCGGATTAATGATCTCGACTGTTTCCAGTGGTAATCATCAGACTATTGCATGTTGCTAAATAGCAAAACGATGCAAGGTTGAAAGTTGCCATCTAATGGCTTCCAGGGGCAACAAACATGTAATTTTAATATTTTGTGTAAATATTGGAGGAGTTTAAAAATTTAAAAAGCTGTTATAGTCTACCCATTAAGAGGTATTATCTTGTGTCAATGATTTAACACAACGTATCAGTTGTTACAGTTACAAACTATGTACGTGTCATGAGGCTGTATCCCTCATGATTCGCAAATTGCCACGACTATATTCATCAAATGCTTGATAATGAGAGCACTTCCTTTCACATAATTTCAGACCTTTTCGAAACTTTCCCCTTATCTATTAAACGCGGAGAAAGGTGTGCGATTGTACGCAGCTGATTGTAACGTGACATATATATATATATATATATATATATATATATATATAAAATCATACTGTAATTACTGTGAATTAAATTTAATTTTCATTTTTCTTTCCATACTACTGTTGTATGCAATCTTTTTCGTAGTGTTCTGTCATCAAATGACTAATGTTCACCTATTTAATCTTTTATTATATCAGTATCTGAAGATGAACTCCGTTAGAATTCTAAACAGTAATCGGAATAAAAGTAGAAAGACCGCATCTCGTGGTCGTCCGGTAGCGTTCTCGCTTCCCACGCCCGGGTTCCCGAGTTCGATTCCCGGAGGGGTCAGGGATTTTCTCTGCCTCGTGATGGCTGGGTGTTGTGTGATGTCCTTAGGTTAGTTAGGTTTAACTAGTTCTAAGTTCTAGGGGACTGATGACCATAGATGTTCCATAGTGCTCAGAACCATTTGAGCCACTTTTGAAAAGTAGAAAGCGATCCATGCTTCCTTCGACTTTCTTCATTATGATTTTTTGGTGTTATTTTATGTTACGTTAAGCGTGGACCTCGAAACGACGGGGAGGCTCCTTCCCCACCCCAACCCCACGACGACTATCGCAGTACACTTCACCTCTCCGCCGCCCCACACCGAACACAGGGTGGTTGTGCGGTTTGGCCTCTCACACCAGACGAGTGTAACCCCTATGTTCTGTGGTAGAGTAATTGTGGTGTACGCGAACGTGGAGAACTTGTTTGCGCAGCAATCGCCGACATAGTGTAGAGGAAGTGGAATAAGGGGAACCAGTCCGCATTCGCCGAGGCAGATGGAAAACCCTCTAAAAACGATCCACAGACTGGCCAGTTCAACGGACCTCGACACAAATCCGCCGGGCGGATTCGTGCCGGGGACCAGGCGCTCCTTCCCGCCCGGAAAGCCGTGCGTTAGACCGCACGGCCAACCGGGCGGGCTTTTTTTAGTGTTAGTTGGACTTCAGAATCACCCTGGATAGGTAACCGACAGCCATTCAGTTACCGGGCTAAGTACAAAATAAACATGCATTTTTTTCTTTAACTACGCGTAATTCTCAGAACTCAAGTACAAAAATAAGGTTCAGAAAAACCAGTTATTTCAACAGATTGAGTAATAAATCCGCAGTGAGAGATTCTCAAAATATTGATTGTTAACTGCCGGAATATTCGAGCTAAGGACTCGGAGATCACGCATCTCATAGAAAACAGTCGTTTCCATGATACATTAGTAACTGAGAATCGGTAATAGCCCTAAGTAGAAAGTAGCCAATTTTGGACAGGACATGCGGCGCATGTATCAGAAAGACAGACTGAATTCACCAAGACTAGTCCACATTTACACTTGTGTTGGAGCAGGAAAAGAAAAGGGAACATGGCGCGTAGACTACATTGTCACTAATGAAACACACCACATATCTCCTTCTCAAATTACATAGTGAACTAAGGATAATCGACGAGACTGGCGTATGTATTGAAGGATGAATCAAAACACATATTTTAGTATGGTAAAAAGATTAGTGTGGAAGTTTTGGGGAAGTCAAACTGTGCGAGTAATACCACGAAATGGTGTCGTATGGGACTATCACACAAAATAAGCTAACTGGAAGGTGAATGGAAGGCTTATATTCTTCGAAAGGATTATCCCGTAAAGGAAACCGCGTAGCAGACGCTTTTGCGGGCAACTGCAGTACTCGTATTTGCTATTCTCATTTCACAACAGCATCATCAGTCTCCTTAGTGGTTTGAGGCAGACCGCTACAGCCTCCTCTCCTGTGTCATTATTTCAAAGTAACACATAAAAGGACACTGTCCGATCCGACATGTGGAAACCTGCCCTCAATTTTTTTTATATGGGAAGAATACACCAAAAGAAACACAATGTGAAAACTTAAGCTGGAGAAATGTACGCCCCCTGCTGTACCTGTAGCAGACAGCGCATGCGCAACACGACGAGCACTAACCTTGGTTATCGGCACATTGGTAAACATATAACATGGCACTGCGAGATTATAATTTTTAAAGCGAAATTCAGTTTTCGTTGACAGTTTTTCTTACAGAATAGTTGACAGGTACTATGCGCTCGAATCTTCAATTCATTTAGTTTTCGTAATAATTCCCAGTTAATTTTGCAGTATTGCTAAGTATTAGCAATGGAGATAAAACTGAATTAATCTTCTGTTTGATTTCTTAGTATACGTTTCTAGCAACATCTGTCTTTGTGCAAGTCCAAGAGATTCACAGTAGTGTTTTCAGTCTTGCAAAGATGAAATATGAAGAAAGTGGTATGCAATAGAAATCACCTGCCTCTCCTAAAGACCTTCATATGTGTTGCTACTTCATTTCTTGGACATTCATTCCAATGATGTCGGATTTTCCTTAGAGATTGTGGAAACATGGGAATAAACAAAAAAACAACTCGTACGATACGACGAATTGTGGTTCGATCGATGACTCTTGTGATCATTAAAGCACAGAAACAAAAAAGAAAGAGTACATTGCAAAGCCAAAGAAAACATTTACCATGAAAGCTTTCAGCAAGAAAGGAAAGGTTCTAAAATTTTGCTTAAGTGAAAGAGGAAGAAAGCGCTTAAACATAAGCAGTGGGAAAAGTCGTTTGCGTTTCGTAAAAATCTGAACATGAACTGCATAAATGGAAGAAAGATTTACGCGATGTACAAAGTATGTGCCAAAATGAATCTCGCGAAACTGCGAACGAAAAACTATTCGAAATATTTAGAACCGCTCATGAAAGCAAAAGCACTTTACGGAGGGAGATCAGTCAGGTTTCGTGAAAACTGAATTTTATCATATCGAGCGAAAAAAAGACACAGTATCTTGCGCAGTTGCAGTCAATGAATGCTATGACACATTTGTATACAAGAAAGCCAGTGGTAATTATCCGCAGCTTAACTGTGTCTTCAGACACAAAGGCAAATTATGACAAAACTTAAAGAAAAGGACTATTCCTTTGCAAAAATCGTGTAATAGATCTTGCAAAATCTGAAAAAAATTGAAAGAATAATGTTCAATGTTACATCCGAAACGTCTCCTTACCATTTCCAGGAAACAATGCATTGCTTTTGTTGGACTCTTGGCCTGGAAATAACGATACCTCTGTCCTCAAGGGGACGACGAAATATATATAATTTAGATTCCACCAGGAACAAATAGCGTGATTCAGCATCTCGACAAAAAACTTTCCTACAGTGTAGAGGTTTTCAGAAAGTTTTAAGAGAGTATAATTTCCGACAGCTCTTTATCATTTCAGGTTTATTGTTATAGTTCAGTCACTTCTGCAGTGTTTATTTGAATAATCACACTCTACGACTTTGATCAAGTATGCACGGAACGTAGCACAAGATGCGGAACAAAGGTCACGAACATTTCTTACTCCATTCCATTTGTATCTAAATACAACTACTAATTACCGTGACGTGACTGAAAGCATTAAACTTTCTTTCATCAGGAGTGCCCGGTCGAGGAAAATATGTGATTTCGTCGCCCAACTTTTACGACGAGTAGAGAGAATAAACAAACAACTATTTCATTGTTAGAAAAATATACATTATTCAGAAATTATCATGGGAGCTGTGCTACAGATATGGTTATAAAATATTTCGTGTCAACAAATTAAAGTTCCGATATGTGGAAGTCCTCTGTAATGTGAAATCATACACGGCTTTGATTGTCTTTCTTCTGCCAGTCACTTGCGTAACCTGAAACAGCTACCGATATTAACGGCATGTTATTCAAAAAATTAATGGTCTGAGACGTTTTTGGTATGGTTTAAGTGCTTAAAATTCATTTATGTGCACATCTGACTTCGCATTACGCGGCACAACGTTTTCTTGTCACGGCTGCGTCTGCTTGTCCGCCGATTCGTGCGTTGGGCGGGAGGTGTTGTACACACCGCTCTTATAATCGGTCCATCGTGCGGCAGGAGTAAGTAACTTTAACATTTTCTTAAATACTTGTAGTGTGCCTTAGCAACTAAAATTTTTACAGTGCATTTCTTTGGGTGTAGTCTTCCTGCGTGAAAAATTTCAGAGTACATTTCGCCATGTCGAATTGAACCATTCACTTGGTAGACTCAACATCCTCGATTACTTGTTCAATATATTTGCAATGTCCGTCTGTACCTGCAGTTTTTGCTCTTTACGGATCCCTCTGGTATCACGAAAGTTATTCTGCAGTGTTTTAACACTTAACGTATCAGTCAGTGCCAGAAGTGCGAGACAATATAACCGGCTTAGGGCTGAATAAAATAAGTTTGCAGGGTGGTTCCGCAACGAAGAAACAGATCTTCAGAATTGATGAAGAAGGACAAACATAGGTGTAGAATATGGGAAATCACGGTACTGATGACGACAAACTTCAAGTGGGAATATTTTTAATGTAATTTTATCTATCCTAACAACCTGCACAAGATGCTGTATTAACATCTGTAGTTCATGAATTCATCCCCAATCTTCTTTGGAAACGTGTGATACCGTTGTACAACACTGTTGGTATCCGAATGACGTCACATGCAGAAACAAGAGAGGAGTTAAGGAACCAGTATAAGATTGAGTGGCAACGAACTAAAAACGGGGGAAACGGAAAACAGTATTTTCCTACTGTCCAGCTACGTTTAAAGATTAAGCTGCCAATGTGATGTCGTCACTCACAGGACCAAACCGCCGCCTGAGAGATCGATCCGCCGGATGCGATTCTCTCGATAAACAGAAGAACGGCTGAACTAGCCAAAGAGTACACATCCAGTCGCAGTACTTACGCTCGCCGCTAGGCACTTCATGTGTAGCAGGAGTGTTGTGCAGTTATGCCAATCTACAGTTTGTAGCCGCGCTCAGTGTTCAGCCACGCCGATGTTAGTCAGTCATCTTCTGCAGCTGAATCACTGCTCCCATCAAGTCTTCGTAAACCCAGTGCGAGGTTAGTCTTCAAATTCACCGGATTCGACATTCAAGATTACGAGATACTAATTCGTCACTGCAAGATTGGTGACTTGTTAATTATGTCATTCTACAGACCCTTAGTCTAGTCACATCTTCTATAATTGTCAACCAACAGATCATGGAATACAACAAAGTTAAGTAAGAAATACTTTCTTATTTTGTTCTCTTGCTAATTAATTGTGTTTTTCCTTTTGTAGCTACCAAGCAGTCTTGGCGTAGTAGAACCCACGTTTCCACCTCCTTGGCTACCTAATATTTGCTAGAGGTGCTCGGTTATGGTGGAAGATCGAGAGCCATCAGCCAGTATCACCGAATCTTGCAGCTATGTTAACGGCCCATGGAAAACCAAAAGCCTATTATAAACAGTTCAGTATAACTGACGACACACTGTGCACATGTAATGGAGGAGATTAGATTACTGACCACTGCTTTTAGCTTGCAGTAATTTAACTAAAGAGAGGGACACTGCCAGGAGAGGCAAATATCGGAAAAGGTTGACGACGGCCCATGAATAAAGCAGACTTAGTCCATAAATTCACAATAAATTACTACGTTTTTTTAATTCGGTAAGATTCCCAGTTAAACGAAAGTATTTGAGTGCACCAACTATAAAGTCATAAATACTTTAGACGAATGCTAAAAAGCTAACAAATTAGTAATAATGTCTCAAAAGGAAGTTAAAAACATTTAGATTTAAATATGATGTTTATTAATTTGTTAAGTTTTTAAATATTCAAATTTAGTATTTGGAAAGTAAAGTACCTAGTGGAATCGCTTGAATTGTATTATCTCTGTTAATCGAAAATTTTACAGATTCATTCTATGTTAATCTTCAAACATGTAACATTACAATTCAATGGAATATGATAAATAAATAAATAACACTATGTCACAGGCAGTAATAATTCTTTCCGCCTGATTATCTATACTTTGACAAGCGCCTCGTGCACAAGTTTTGTTACATGACTTCACGGTTTCCATTTTATTGACCCTAATTTATCCTAATCACCCTGTAACAGGATATAAGACCAATTCATTAGCACCGACCGTGTATACATTTCATCTTGTCAACACAGTCTTCGGACTTGCGCAAAGGTACATGATGACAGACCGCATCAGTGTGCATATCACGCCACTTACAGTGCATTAGTAGAGTATGCACTACACCCGACATCATGCACATCTACACATTGTCGTGTTTGCCAAACCTGTAATGTTAACAATTACGAAAATATACACAGCTGTAGCCTATCGTGATGCTATTCAAAAATGGTTCAAATGGCTCTGAGCACCATGGGACTTAACTTCCGAGGTCATGAGTCACCTAGAACTTAAAACTACTTAAACGTAGGACATCACACACATCCATGCCCGAGCCAAGATTCGAACCTGCGACCGTAGCGGTCGTCCGGATCCAGACTGTAGCGCCTAGAACCGCTCGGCCGCCCCGGCCGGCAAAATGTTTGTATTTTATTACGTTAATTGGTGTAAATAACATTGTAATTTTGTTTAATGCCAATAAAACTTGTTCTGAAAACTTAATTCGAGTGTTTGATTTACTTATTGTTGTGCTCTATGATATGCATAAACTTGCCGCCACAGATGAGCAAACTTGTCCAAACCAAAGGCACGTATACGCTCTCGACTTGGGCCTACATAAAATTATTTTGTTATTTATAGATAGAAGTATACAGAGTGTTTTGAGATTCCCATTACAGAGTTCTAGTACATGTAGAGAGGAGTGAGTACATAGTATTTTGAATAGGCCACGTATGTCCGGAAACGTCTTCAGCGACGCTAAAGAGCTTCAAAGTTATAGTTGCTGGCGATTGTACGCTCGTATGTGTATTTATACACAGGGTGATTCCGTGATGTTGCAGACCTGAAGGAGAATGGAGAAAGATAAATCTATTGATATGAGGTGAGGATACCTGTACCGGAAACCAACTATTCTAAAGCTATGAGCGAAACAGTTCTGATAACTCCAACAGTGGAATACCTGTACCGGTACTGTTGTTGCTAAGTTTGTAGGGTAGGCAACTTTCAGAGCTGGTAGTATTGGCCAATATAAGAAAAAAATATCATGAAAAATTCGTCTCTAAAATGCATACCTTAAGAACTATGAGCACTTGTTTAGTAGAAGAGATATGTTTCACTGCAGCCAAAACGAACAAGTTTTCATAGCTCCTAAGATACGTATTTCACAACCCATGTTTAGTAGACAGTTCTTCTTGTTTTGCTTCATGCTACCATCCCTGAAAGTTTTTTAGCAACAACAGTACCGGCATACGTATTCCACTGTCGGAGGTATTAGAATGATATTCGCTTGCAACTTTCGACTCGTTCGTTTCCGAGCTACGGACCAAATTGATACGTTTACCAGTCTCCGTCAACCGTGAATGTTTATAGCATAACCAGGGAAATCACCACGTATGTACACACATTTACAGGCAATGGCGCCTACATTTCTGACGATCTGTAGCGTCGTTGACGACGTTACGGACATGGTTTCCTATTCACATGGTTCAAATGGATCTGAGCACTATGGGACTTAACTTCTGAGGTCAGCAGTCCCCTAGAACAGAACTACTTAAACATAACTAACCTAAGGATATCACACACATCCATGCCCGAGGCAGGATTCTAACCCACGACCGTAGCGGTCTCGCGGTTCCAGACTGTAGCGCCTAGAACCGCTCTGCCACCCTGACCGGCTTTCCTGTTCGAAATACACTACTGGTCATTAATATTGCCACACCAAGTCGAAATGCAGATAATAAACGGGTATTCATTGGACAAATATATTATACTAGAACTGGCATGAGATTATATTTTCACCCGATTTGGGTGCATAGAGCCTGAGAAATCAATACCCAGAACAACCACCTCTGGCCGGGCCTTGGTACGCCTGGATATTGAGTCAGAGCTTGGACGGCGTGTACAGATACAACTGCCCATGCAACTTCCACACGATACCACAGTTCATCAAGAATAATGACTGGCGTATTGTGACGAGCCAGTTGCTCGGACACCATTGACCAGACGTTTTCAGTTGGTGAGAGATCTGGAACGTGTGCTGGCCAGGGCAGCAGTCGAACATTTTCTGTATACAGAAAGGCCCGTACTGCGTACAGTACCTGCAACATGCGGTCGTGCATTATCTTGCTGAAACGTAGTGTTTCGCAGGCATCGAATGAAGGGTGGAGCCACGGGTCGTAACACATCTGAAATGTAACGTCTACTGTTCAAAGTGCTGTAATTGCGAGCAAGAGGGGACCGAGACCTGATACCAATGGCACCCCATACCATCACGTCGGGTGATACGCCAGTATGGCAATGACGAATACACGCTTCAAATGTGCGTTCACTGCGATGTCGCCAAACACGGATGCGACCATCATGATTCTATAAACAGAACCTGGATTCATCCGAAAATGAGATTTTTTTCATTCGTGCACCCAGGTTCGTCGTTGAGTACACCATCGCAGGCGCTCCTGTCTGTTATGCAGCGTCAAGGGTAACCGCAGCCACGGTCTCCGAGCTGATAGTCCATGCTACTGCAAACGTCGTCGAACTGTTTGTGCAGATGGTTCTTGTCTTGCAAACGTCCCCATCTGTTGACTCAGGGATCGAGACGTGGCTGCACGATGCGTTACAGCTATGGATAACATGCTTTTCGTCTCGACTGCCAGTAATACGAGGCCGTTGGGATCCAGCACGGCGTTCCGTATTACCCTCCTGAACCCTCCGATTCCATTTTCTTCTAACAGTCATTGGATCTCGACCAACGCGGGCAGCAACGTCGCGATACGATAAACCGCAATCGCGATAGGCTACAATCCGACCTTTATCAAAGTCGGAAACGTTATGGTACGCATTTCTCCTCCTTACACTAGGCATCACAGCAACGTTTCACCAGGCAACGCCGGTCAACTGCTGTTTGTGCATAAGAAATTGGTTGGAAACTTTCCTCATGTCAGCACGTTGTAGGTGTCGCCACCGGCGCCAACCTTGTGTGAATGCTCTGAAAAGCTAATCGTTTACATACCACAGCATCTTCGTCCTGACGGTTAAATTCTGCGTCTGTAGCACGTCATCTTCGTGGTGTAGCAATTTTAATGGCCAGTAGTGTATATATACCCACACCCCTCTATAAGTCCTAGCAGGTGTGACGGGAATTTGCGAACACCCTATGTACCAAGTTGTCCATTAATAGCTATGTTATAATACAAAAAAATTTAATAGACGATAAATCTAACCAAAAATTGTAAAAAATTCCCAAGAGAAATCCGCTTAAATGGGGCTTGATCTCCCTACTCTGGCCTCTAATGACCTAGCCGTCGACGGGGCATTAGCCCCCTAACGCCCCTTCTTCCCCATTTTGGCGTCGCGCCAGATAGTGCAGGGCGCTAGCCGACAACTTTGCTTATAGAGTTCCTCATTCGAGGCATGTCCGGGGTTATCTGCGTGGCTGTATTACGAAACAATGCGGCTTGCCCGCCGAAGAAACTTGCCGCCGGCCGCACTCTCGTAGGGGTACTAGTCGAAATAATGGCGGATAAATAGTGCACTCCGCGCGGCTGTATAAAACACGATAGCTCCCTGGCTGTTACATTACGATTTACGACCCGCTCTCCGTGGGACCCTCCATAATCCAAGATTGGGCAATAAAGATAAGGAAGCCATGTATTTCAGCGCCGCACCGCACCGCCCTGAGGAATTCGCGAACGGTGCGTGGTTGAGGAAGCGTGCGCCACTTACTTCCACCGCAGAGTCACACTTTCGTTACTCCGGTCTCTAGCGGACGTGTTCGTGGCAGCATAAATTTTATCCGAGGTCAAGATAACCTATGGAATGTCTCATTGTGGCAAATTAATTATTATTACGTGAAAGGAATTTCATTATTAGGCTAGAGTCGTAAGTCGGTAAGACCACTGCGCATGCAAAGCGACGTAGCGGGTTTGAGTCCTCGTCAGGCAAAAAAATGGTTCAAATGGTTCTGAACACTATGGGACTTCACATCTGAGGTCATCGGTCTCATAGAACTTAGAACTACTTAAACCTAACTAACCTACGGATATCACACATATCCATGATGACTAGCTGAAACCCTCAGCTGCCGACAGGTGTTGTTGGTATACCTCGATGTGGACAGCTGAAAATGTGTGCCCCGACCGGGACTCGAACCCGGGATCTCCTGCTTACTCGGGAGACGCTCTATCCATCTGCGCCACCGAGGACACAGATGGATAGCGAGACTGCAGGGATGTATCCCGTGCACGCATCCAGTGAGACTCACATTCCCAACTGTCCACAATTCTACATATGTAATGTACCTTATAGAGATCCCGGGTTCGAGTCCCGGTCGGGGCACACATTTTCAGCTGTCCACATCGAGGTATATCAACAACAACTGTCGGCAGCTGAGGGTTTCAGTTAGTCATCATTTATTCCAGGGAAAAGCTGCACGGTCAACAACAGTAATCTGTTATTTCGAGGACAGTTAGTGTCTTCATACACACATCCATGCCCGAGGCAGGATTCGAACCTGCGACTGTAGCGATCCCGCGGCTCCAGACTGAAGCGCCTAGAACCGCACGGCCACACCGGTCGGCGCCTTTTTTCTCTGCCAGGATGTTTCACAACAGTACACTTTCAGCTGCGGATTCATTCTCCTACATCTGCATCTAGATGGCCACTCTGCAAATCACGCTTAAGTGCGTGGCGGAGTCTTCATCGAACTACCTTCACAATAAACGTATATTATTCCATTTTCGAACAACACGCCGAGAAATCAACGGCCTGTATCTTTCAGTGCAAGCTCTGGTTTCTTACTCTGATCGTTTCTTCCTATGTAGGTCGGCGTCAATAAAATATTTTTACATTCGGAGGAGAATGCTGGTGATTGAAATTTCGTGAGAAGATCCCGCTGCAACAAGAAATGCCTTTGTTTTAATGAAGCCCACTCCAAGTCTTGTATCATGTTCGCCACACTCTCTCCCCTATTTCTCGAGAACACGTATCGTGCTGTCCCTCTTTGAACTTTCTCAATATACCCCGTTAATTCTATCTGCTGAGTATCACACTCCAAAACGAAGACGGACAGACGTAGTGTAGGCAGTCTCTTTAGCAGATCTGTTGCATCTTCCAAGTGTTGTCCCAGTAAAAACGCAGTCTTTGTTCGCCTTTCCCCACAATATTTTCTATATATTCTTTCCAATTTAAGTTGTTCGCAATTGTAGTTCCTAAGAATTTAGTTGAATTTACGGCCTTAAGATATGACTGATTTATCGTCTAGCCAAAGTTTAACGGTTGCCTTTTAGCACTCATGAGGACAACCTCACACTTTTCATTAATGATAGTCGACTGCCAATTTTCGCACCTTACATACGTCTTATTTAACGTTTTTGTTGTTGGTTTTGTTCTTCTTATGACTTTACTAGACGATAAACGACAGAATCATCTGCAGGCAACAAAATATGGCAGTTACGATTGTATCCTACATCGTTTATATAGATATGTAACAGCAAAGGGCCTATAACACTATCTTGGGAACGCTAGAAATCACTTCTATTTTACGCAATGACGTCAGTTACCAGGAATTGTGACCTCCCTGACAGGAAATCACGAATCCGGTCGCATAACTGAGACAAAATTCTATAAGCACGCTATTTGATTACGAGACGCTTGTGAGGTATTGTGTAAAAAGCCTTGCGGTAATCTAGAAATACGGAGTCAATCTGCAATCCCTTTTTCGATAGCACTCAACACTTCCTGTGAGTGAAGAGCTAGTTGTGCGTTACAAGAACGATGTTTTCTAAATCAGTATTGACTATGTGTCAATAGACCGTTCTCTTTGAGATAATTCATAATGTTCGAACACAGTAGATCTTCAATATCGTGCTACCTGTAGACGTAACCTACGCAACACTGAAGCATTCGCGAAGTCCGTCAACCGAAATCTGGCTTATCTGCGACTAATGGCGATGACGTATGTCTGAGAGACGTGTAGAAAAAGGTCCTATAGGTGAGATCCATTGCGGGAGAGATAGTATTGTGAGAGCAGCCTTGTTGCTCACTAAAGACCGAAGGCCAGGGTGGGGTGTATTTGAAGGACCGAACAGCGATCTACAGCTTGCATTTATTTATATATCTGTAAGTTATATTCGTTTGTTATCTTTGTGTAAGGTCTTTGGAATGTGTGTGGGTAAATGGGTTTTCCCACAGCACAAGTTACAACTTTTTTTCCACTAATCCCCTGCAGGTGCGATGCAATACAGTGCCTGAAAAATGTCGTGTGCCACTCAAGATATTGTATGACAAAAACGTAAATTATATGTATTCAATACAATTTTCCTCGGAAATATTTCAGCAAAAATAACTATTTTTAAGGTAAGAAATATCTCTCACCATCTCCAAGACATGTTGCCAGGCGATAAAATCTACATGAGAATACCATGCTCGTAAATCCGTGTCTTAAACGTGGCAGCGGCAGGTAAACGATAACATCAAAAGCAGTTTTTAGACCGCGAATAATAAAACAGAACAGCAGACGAACCTATACTATATTGTTACAGTAATTAAACAAACTCCAGTAAGATAACTCATATGAGCTGAAACATTTCTGAGCAGTAAAAGAAAATTGCAAATATTGGTCGATTTGTAGAAAGGAGCGTTATAAAAGCAATATTTATTAAAATAGAACCTAATAAGAGGATGTGAAACTGAACTTAGGAAACAGGTGGGAAACTTATGAAATGTGTTGCTACAGAAGATTATTAAAAACCGTCAGTAAAAATAAAGAGCGGAATGAAGAATCACGAGAAAGAGTTGATAAGGATGTGACAGGAGAAGCTGTAAGTAGGGCTTATGATACGGTAACCTAAAACTGTGAACTTCTCATTCTAAAGAGCCGTAGGACGGAATATTCGTCTGGGTGGACGAACACTAAAATATATCGAACACATTGTACATAGCTTTGGGTACAATGCATTTTCAAAGTTGAACGGATAGGCATTAAATAGGAAGAGGTAAGTTACGGTATCAAAGCAGCTGATATCAGCAAAGAATAATAATAAAAAAAAAATCTGCCGATAAAGGGTAAGTCGCGTATACTGCTCTGTGCTTGTTAATAAAGGTGACTCGTCATTTTGTTATGAAAACATAATAAAGTAAATAATTTTAAAATATCTCAAAAGTTAAGGAACAATGATGGCAGAGGAGAGAAATGTTACGTTACGGGGACTTAATGCAACATTGTGATGTGGTCAAATGAAGAACAACTGAATGGCCAGTTACTGAGTTACCTCAATTTCCAGACGAATAGCGTATTTGAAATTATGTGTCTGTGTATTACATTCTGTGACAGATGCACAAAGAGCAGCAAAGAACAGATGAGATGAAGAAGGTGCGGAGGAAGAATTCTCCAAAAAGCGAGCGATTTCATCTGTAACCTTAAGGTGATGGTAATGAATCAGTCTGCTGGATATTATTTTAACGGATAACGTAACTGAAATAATTCCGGATCTCCCATTCTTTGGATTTTGGGCAGTCATTGATTTTCATGGGACGATGTAATTTTTCATAGTTCTTCATATAGACAGAACGGTACAATCGTCAGAACTTTCAGAAGAATAAAATGCATCGGAAGGAGAAACACCAAAAAAAAAAAAAAACACCAAACGAGTTTGTAACTGTACTGATTGTGCGTGTCCGTAGATCACTGAATAGAAGCATCGACAGTTAGTGGTTTTGGTTAAACTCTTCCTATGTATTCGGGGTTTTCTGATTCTGAGTATCGTTCCATTTATGTGTGGCGAGGAAACCGCATCACATTTCACCTTCGAATGCGAGTCACTGGGGATTAAATGACACAGAATTTTCGGATCAACCTGACCTGAAGAAACTGTGTCTTGCAAAGCACTGGTAAAGGATGTCCTTGCACTGTTAAAGGGAATTGGTTGCCTTTAGTAGAGACACAGGGAACGATACCTCACAATAACCCCTGTTTCGGTGCGGGCAGCAGCGGGCTTGACCAATGTTGTTTTTGCTTCCCTGATAAAATCAATCAGTCAATCAATCGTTGTATTTATTGCAGACAATTCGGTAAACCTGTGACTGCTGAAACATGTAACAAGTATAATTTTATCGATATTGTGGAGGGTGGTGTCAAACACAGGCCGTGAGTTTGATGGAGTGGCAGACTAGTTATTATTCATTTTCTAATTAATCGAGTCTATTACCGAGGGATTGATTTTGACGTCAGATTGTGAGTTTATTGCTCGATGAGTTTGCTTAGTGTTTAGAGGGAACAAAAAAGAAGGACGGTAACTTTTTTGAAGCAAAGTTCGTTACAGCAGACAGCTGACAGCGCTGTAAGAGGCAATTTGTTTAAGCACTCCCGTAGCGGATGCGAAGCTCTCAGCGATGACGGATCGCGTCACTGCGCAGAAAAAAAAAGACCAAGTTTAGAGGTCGTTAAAGATAACGAACCAAGCAGGAGACAAAATGTTTTGACGTAGAGTACTGTTGCTGTATCGGTGTTCCATAAGCTAGCGTGCAGTATACAGTGGTGAGTGCATGCGGAACATGTATCATTTTCCCGCATTCCTGTTTCATTTGCGGATGGTTCGCGGGAAGAATTGTCTGAATCATTATTTGCTATCGCGAGTTTCTCTAATGTCAGCGTTGTGGTCAGTGTGTGTGATGTATGTTGAAGGAAATAGCCCGAGGAAAAGCCGTAAGATTAATTATTACCTCGAAAAAATAAAGTTACATACATTCTACAAGGTAGGAAATGAAATACCAAGATAAGACCCCACGCAATTTTTTTCTTTTCTTTTGCATTTCTGATTCGCCGTCGGGAGCGCTGACCGCAGGTTGCCACCATCTGGAGCCAGGTTTTTACGAGGTTGTTGTTCCTCCCAATTCTGGATTGACTGATTGAGGGGGGGAAGTCGGGGGGGGGGGGGAGGGTTATGGGACTAAACGGCGAAACGAAGTCATCAGTCGCGTCTCCCCGTCCTTTTCCTCCATCCCATGTAAGATAACGCTTCGAGCTTCAGACCGGCATAGTGGTCCATAATAGGCATTGGAAACCTAAAATATTAAAAGAACTGGGTGAGACTATTAAATAAAATGAATTATATAAATCTGGTTTAGAAAGTAGGCTACACAAGGTGAAAAAAAAATATGTGGCATAAAAATGGCTGCAGAAAAGTATAGTATCAAACCATTAAAGTTATGGCGTAAAGTCAAGTGGCGCACGCCAGTCGGGAACGGCAAAAAGAGAAGGCTGTGAGAAGAGATAAGCCAATCGCACGCTGGCAGGACCACCCTCCAGCACGACAAAGCAACAGCAGCGACCCCAGTGTGAAGAGGACATAAGCGCCACGACTGACGGGTGACGGCCCATTCCAATAGCAGCTTCAAGATTAGCGATTTCTATAGCTGTGTCAACGGTAGAAACTTCACTTGGAATCTCTACGTAGTACAGACTTGTGATTGTCTATACTGAAGAAGATTAATTATTTTGCATGTCGCCCTCTGTTTGAGACACATCTGTGTAATTGCCAAAGTTAAGTATTGTATTTTTTCTCATTTTAATAAAATTCATTAATACAACTTGCTTGATTGTTTGTCTAGCGAACCAAGTACGCAGGCTTTCTAGACACTACATAAACTACACACATCAAAAAAAGTTTGTCATCGCCCCATTTCCCAGAACTCCTGAAGATAGACGTTGACTATGGATATCGTGTCACAGACTCAGTTCCTTTGACTGTTAAGAGATGTCACTAAACCCACCCAAAGATGTAAACAACCATGCATGAGCAGCGTCTATTAGACGTAGGGTGTCCGACTGCCGATCAGTTCCAGCTTCAAGTTGCAGGAAGGAGGACACAGCTCGTCTTGTCAACCATGCCTACGCGGTCAATACCGCGGTTCGATCGCGTCCGCATTGTTACTTTTCACCAGGAAGGGCTCTTAACAAGGGAAGTATCCAGGCGTCTCTGAGTGAACTAAAGTGGCATGGAGGGAGATGCAGAGACACAGTAACTGTCGATGACATGCCTCTCTCAGGTCGCTCTAGAGCTACTACTGCAGTAGATGGCCGCTACCTGGGCGTTATGGCTCGGATGAACCCTGACAGTAACGCCACCTTGTTGAATAATGTTTTTCGTGCAGCCACAGGACGTCGTGTTACGACTAAAACTGTGCACAATAGGCTGCATGATGCAGAACTTCACGGCCTTGGTGAGGTCCATCTTTGCATCTACGACTCCATGTAGCGCGGTACAGATGGGGCCAACAACATGCCGAATGGATCGCTCAAGATTGGCATCACGTTCTCTTCACCGATGAGTCTCGCACACGCCTTCAACCAGACAATCGTCGGTGACGTGTTTGGAGGCAACCCGGTCAAGCTGAACGCCTTAGACACAGTGTCCAGCGAGTACAGCAAGGTGGAGGGTCCCTGCTGTTTGGAGGTGGCATTAAGTGGGGCAGACGTACGCCGCTGGTGGTCATGGAATGCGCCGTAACGGCTGTGCGATACGTGAATGCCATCCTCCGTCCGATAGTGCAACCATGCCGACAGCATACTGGCGAGCCAATCGTCTTCATGGACGAGAATTCGCGCCCCATCGTGCACATCTTATGAAAGACTTCCTTCAGGATAACGACATCGCTAGACTAGAGTGGCCAGCATGTTCTCCAGATATGAACCCCATCGAACATGCTTGGGATAGAATGAAACGTGCTGTTCATGCACGACGTGACCCACCAACCACTCTGAGGGACCTACGCCGAATCGCCATTGAGGTTTGGGCAATCTGGACCAACAGTGCCTTGATGAACTTGTGGATAGTATGCCACGACGAATGCAGGCATGCAGCAGGACGTGCTACTGTGTAATAGAGTTACAGGTGTGTACAGCAATCTGGACCACCACCTCTGACGGTCTCACTGTATGGTGGAACAACATGCAATGTGTAGTTTTCATGAACAATAAAAATGGAGGAAATGATGTTTAAGTTGATCTCTATTGCAATTTTCTGTACTGGTTGCAGAACTCTCGAAACCGAGGTGATGCAAAACTTTTTTTGATGTGTGTATATGAACGGAAATGTGAAAAAGAAGCATTAAAAGGTAATAATTACTCCGCAAGCACTCTTGTGCTGCGTGGTGGAGGTTACCATTGTTACAATAGATGCTGGAAAAGCCTGCCGTTGGCGTCGATGGGGCGCGGTGCTTGATTTATCAACCTATGCGAAAAACGTAGAAACTCCGCCTGAGGGACGGCAGCAATAGCGTTTCCAATGATCTCCTGTAGCTTTTCCAGTGTGTATTATTATTATTATTATTACTATTATTATTAGGAATCACAGGGAGAGAGATGAGGTGACCGATGTGGCCATGTGACTGCACTGCCTCTGCTAACTGTACTCACCTCATCGATCACCTCATGCATTCTTCACGAGGTTCTAAGCGGTGTGTGCTGTTACTCCGTTTTGCTGAAAAGTCAATTTAGTCATATATGATAGGTTTTTCCTTCTCAAACTTGAGAAGTCTAGTGAGTATAGAATATAGATTGAGAGAAGACCGGGAAAAGACAGAAGTAGTGAGAAGTATTAGACACGAGAATAGTGAGGCTGTTGCTATGAAAATTTGGGACCACGAAGCAGGAAGTTAAAGAATTCTGTTACCTAGGAAGGTAAGTAACCTATGACGGAGGAAGCAAGGAGTATATATAAAGTAGTTTAGCACAGACCAATAACGAATTGCTGTTCACAAAACGTGCATATGGCGTATTTGGTCGGGAGTCCCATTCTTAAAAGGTCGGCCGCCTAAGACTTTTTTTTCATTTGACGCTAGTTCATCGAGCTGCGTGTCGCTGACGATGAAATAATGATGAGGACAACACACACGGCCAGTCCCGACAGCAGAAAATTCCCGACGCAGATCCATATCGAACCAGGAGCCTCGTGATTGAGGGTCTCCATGGCTAACAACACGACCATTACATGATGGCCGTGCCAACGGAAACTTATAGTCGTTATGTCTTACCATTTTTCTTCGTTCCTTAGTTGCTTCAAAATTCATAGAGGTGTGTTCCGTCTTTGCAACTAAATGAAAGTCATTTTGTTTTTTTGCCATACGCGTTTCGCTTCTTTTAGCTATGAATCACCTACAGAAGCGATTACCTGTGTTACCAGTCCATATGTGTAGTCCTGGAGATGTGTTTACATTGATCCCTAAACTCAAGATGGCCGATTTGGAGCATTTTTCATACACAATTATTTTATCCGATGGAGAAGCTTCATAAAAAAAACGAAACGTGTATGGCAAGGAACATACTGCCTTTCACTTAGTTGCAAAGACACAGCACACTTCCATGGCGAAACTGCTAGTATCAGACATCATTCTATATCTGCGCAACAAATTTCTGAGAATGTATGTCTGAAATATAGTATTGTACGGAAAACCGGAAAAGAAGAGAATCGAATCCTTTGATATGTGATGCTGTAGAAAGATGTTGAAAATCAGGTGGCCTAATCAGGAATAATACGATATTCTAGTATATGTATGTCCGAAGGAACATTGCATTGTACTTATGAACGACACAGGCACTGCAATCAGGTATATAGCTGCCGACACTAGGCAAGCGAATCTCAGCGAGTTCGAGTCCAGGACTGGCACCAATTTCCACTGTCGTCATTTCATTATACAGCTGATGGTAGTCCATATCGCAACTGCGGATTCATTTAATGTAATAACGAATTAGGAGCTCTCCACATAATCGGCGAGAAAGAAAAGTACGGTAAAATATTGACAAGAAGATGAGACAGGAAGATAATTACATGTGTTAAGGCATCAAGAAAGAACTTTCGTGCTACTAAGGGGAGCTGTAGAGGATAAAAACTGTAGGGGAAGACCGACTGGAGTTCATCCAAAAACTAAGAGAGGACGTAGGGTGCATTTGTTACTCATGGACGAATTTGTGCAGAGCGGTCAGCAGTAAGATGACTCGGAAAAAAAGAAAGAAAACAAGTGACAAACAACGTTTACATCAGATCAGGAGGCGGCACTCACGAAACCTAAACGGTTAAGATGATTTCTTGCGAAAGTTAGAAGACCGAGGTTCGTTCGAGTTACGGTTTGGGAAAGTTTTCATTGCGATATTGCAGAGCTTGTATTTCGAAGAAGCACTACGTAATGGTCTGTTGTGCATGCATGCATGCCAGAAGGAACAGGCCCTCGGCGACTACAGCCTTCATGAAATACATAAAATCTATTCGCAGTTGCGATTACGGACAACCATCATCCGTATGATGGAACGACGACAATGAAAATTTGTGCCGCAGGATTTGCCGCTTTAGGCCAGTGGTCGCCTTAATCGCTTCGGCTATCCGTGCACGACTCACGACCAGACACAAACTTCGGTATGTCGTCGTTCATGCATCACAACCTCACGCGTACGCGTTATTTAATTCCTGTACAGGGAGATGACATTGTAATTGAAAGTCGCTGCCTAGTCCGCAGGAATATTGCGTAGTACTTCTTAACAACACAGGTACTACAATATCGCCTTTCTCCGCCGATAACAGACAGCGAACTCCAATTGAAATGTTCTCCAGCTATACGGGAGTTACGTAATGTGTTTACAAGTACAGGCTGTGATGTATGAACGACGACACAGGGAAGATTGGGTCCGGGCATCATTGGTGCACGGACAGATAAAGCGATTAAGGCGACCGGTGACGTAAAGCGGGATATCCATTTTCGAGTCCAAGGTCCGGCGCAAAGTTTCGTTATCGCCATTTCTTTATACAGCAGATGGTTGTTCTTATTTGCAACTGCAAATTTATCTAGTATGTTTTCATTAGTTTATTACTCCCCTGTTATTATTACGAGGTAACACTCTTCTTAGAACAGGGAAGTGATTGCCCCGAAATTTAAGACAGGCAGGGCTTCTGTCTCGCTGACGGCACTGCTGCCTATGCGGTTCCAGATCCGAAAGGTGTTCCGAGCTGCTGTGCAGCAGTGTACATACAACTCGGCACTAGGCGACCGTGACCCGCGAGGGTTTCCGCGTGCCAGCAGCGCCAGGCAGGCACCTCGGCGCGATGTGTTTGTTCTTCGCAAATCCCCTTTCATCCGAGAGCTCTTTGTCGTGCGCTACAGAAACAATGAGGCCCTTCTCTTTCGCTGCTTATCTCGCGGATACAAAGCAGTTAAACAATGAACGGGCCACGGGAGAAAGGACGGCGCCGGCGGCTGCGGCGGCGAGACGCCGCTATGCGACGCGAGACGACAGCGTCGCGACGCCCGACAAACTGGGCCACCCCCTCCCTCCCCCCCCCCCCCCCTCCCACACACTCTCGTCCACACGTTGTTACTCCTCGCCCGCGTGGAGCGGCTCCGCGCCAGCGTCAGCATCGATGACATATCGGACGTCGCAGCCTCTGAACGCACCTCGGTATTGTAAACTGCCTGACATAAAAAGCAAAGCAATGGCCGGATGTTAGACTTCTAAAACTACCTTGCTCCGGTAAGTAAGCGTAGATTACGGTAGTTTATCTTGTACTCTTCGCCAGTTAAGATCGTAACAGCGTTACCGACATGTTAGGTGGGTTGCATACATATCAGGCGTTATCTCATTTCTATCGCTATGTTTTCGTAAGTGATCACTAGATTCCCCTAAGAACCGGCAGCAATGAACCGTCTAGAAACTGAGTTCTATCGCTATAGCTTGCACCTTGGTCCCTCATTGTGCGTGGGGTTGGCGTGGTTAAATCGGATTTGGCTTGTTAATGTGAAGGGTTGGCCGGTTGCCGCCATCCCGTACCCCCCTGGGACGTAACCAGAGTACCGCATCTGGCTGCGTCTAATGTAAACAATAGAAGTGCTGATGTGTGTCAAATGTCTGTGAGTCGTGTAACTGAGGTGGGAAGTGGGGACCAGCCCGATATTCACCTAGAGGGATGTGGAAAACTGCATAAAAACCACAGTAATCCGGCGGGCGGATTCGATCCGGGGCCGGCGCGCCTACCCGAGTCCAGGAAGCAGCGCATTAGCGCTCTCGGCTAACCTGGCAGGTCGTCTAGAAACTGAGGGTACATAAATGGCCGCGCAATTTACGGAACATTTTTGTTCTACATAGTTATCATCCTACCTACCTCAAAACAAACAGTACTTGTACCAACAGTGAAATTTTCAGTGTTTGATTCCGGTTTTCTTCGAAAAATGTTCATTTGTAACATAAAACAGACGGATATTGCAGGAAAAATAAAAATATCCACATTTATCATGTAACACTAGATAACGCAAATTATTCGGAATTAGGGTAAGATTAAAACCAAAGAATACAACAAAAGTATATCAAACATTACTTCAGTAGTTCATCGAGATGTATAAGACATGTTTCAGTTATTGCTAAACAACTTACACACTTACAAATAATAACAGGAATCTCTTTCCTTTCAACATGAAAATGTACGTTGTATTGGATACAAAAGAACAATAACAATCATACAGATTGTTTTGGGATTTTGCATGTAAACTGCACTTGCATCACAAGTAATTTCTTTGGCTACATAAACGCACAGAAGTTTCGTAATCAACTACTTCTTATTACTTATAAAATGAAATACATATTTTGTAAATATCTAAAATACTTAATGGAGTAACACTGAACGATTTGTGGTTCTAATTATGTAGAAAACAAATAAACAAAAGAACAAAGAGAAATGGTAGGCTCCCAATTTGCGCCATGCGCTAATTCACGATACTTTCCCTACCAAAGCTACCAATAGTAGCAGTAGTCTTACCATTCCTTACGTCATTTATGTACTATACCAAAACTACCGAACCGTAACTCTACTGGACTTCATACACGAACCAACTATCTTTGCGGTAAATGAGCTCGAATTCTCTGTAACAGGTTGAACGGCCACCACGCTAAAAAGTACCAGACCTCGTGTGGTACATGAAGAACATGGAAGACACCGGATGTTGAGCGCAAATTGTGAAGGACGCGGAGATGCCGCATACTCGTATGAGACGGCGTGTCACCACCTGACAGGGAGTCATTGTTAATCGCCATTTGGTCGGTTGGCCGCATCGTTCATATTCAGAATTGTGAGGCATTCGGATGTGACAGTGGTCCGATGTTGGACAGCGAGGGGACGTGATGGCAGCCATACTCGTCCACAAGGTTCTCATACGCCTTGTCTTACCACCAGAAGGAAGGATGGCCGTTTTGTGCACCAAGCACATCGTAACTCCTTCACATCTCCGCCTGCCATCCGAGGACAAGTGATATACTCCCTGAAACATTCTGTGTCATCCCACAACATTCGTCGGAAGCTGGCAGCAGCCAGGCTAGGGAATTACTGTCCCATGCCTAGTCTGCAGTTAACAACCTAGCACAAACGACTGCGCTTGGATTGGTGCCCTGGAGATGCGACCAGAAAGCATGCAATGTTGATGAATGACGCCACACTGTGTTCAACGATGAATAATGATTCTGCATGTAACATTACAGGACATATTGGGACATATTGAAGTATTCGATACCGTAGACTTTTAGGGGATGTCGATACAGATATGCAAAATGTAAAGGGAAACTTTGGTGATGTTTAAATATTGTACTGTGTCAATATTAGGACATTTTGCACAGAAAGAACAAAAATAGAATTAATGTAAATATATATTAGTGTTAGTAACCTATTTTCATTCAATTTTGTGATTATATTTCATTTTGTAAAAGAAAGACTCACTGTTTGCTGTAGCTCTGATTAATTGTATAAATTATCAGTTTTGAGCTAAATTATTTCGTATAATATGGACAAGATACTTTTAAAAACTCACCAGCTAAAGAGAAAGTCTGTAAATGAACGTTTAATGCACACTTCTGGAACTTTCTATGGAGAAATTCTATATTATGATCGCAAAAATACGAAAACTTGTGAAAACTGTTTCATAACCTAATTTCGAAAGACGATTTGTATCAAGAAATATTGCTAAAAAGATTTATTTACGTTTTGAAACACGATTTAAATCATTTTACATATAAATAGTTGTTCTAAATCACTCAAGAAATATCCAGAATCAAATGTCAAGATATTTCTGGAAACATCGGTACAAACCTGGTGATGGCATCCAGAAGCTGGTAGAAAAATGTTATAAAATCTACTTGGAAATTATGCTTGTAAGAATTTATATGTGCTGATCCTTTTACTTGCTTTAATCTGTGCTAAAATTCTGTAATGTCTAATTTAGTTTTAAGTCGTGAATTGCTATCGTATTGTGAACAAAGCATTGTCAAAGACTCTCATTGTTTGGAAAGATATTAATACACCTAGGAGTTGTCAGTTGCCAGTTCGGATGTGCAGTGCGGTTAGCTCTGAGAGTCAATTGTTGAGTCTGTGAAGTCTGTCAGTTCTGTTTTGTAAATAAACGTCTGTAATGAAGAATTAATTGTTGTCGTCAATATGAACTCAAGACCTTTTGCACGAAGCAGACACCTCCTAATGCAACGTTTTAATTTGGTGTTGAGGAGCTGAAATGTTATAATTTGGTGGAGGCGCCGGGATGTTATATGCACTATACAGTAGATAACCAGTATCAGCGAGTACCAGAGAAAAGATCCCACTCTTCCAGTGTTTTGGACAAATACAGCGGTGTTACTTCTGGTGTCATGGTGTGGACAGCGATCTGGTATGACTTCAGGTCAAGGCTGTTAGTGACTGCAGGAACTCTCACGGCACAACAGCGCGTTACGGACATCATGCCTCGTACTGTGTCACCTATCATACGACAATGTCCTGGAGCCATTTTTCAACAGCACACTGGACACCGGGCATTGTTAGATACATAGCACGGTCCTACGGCCTGCCTAGGTGATGTTGACGTACTACCGTAGTCAGTGAGGTCTCAAGATCTGTCCCCAGTAGAAAATGTGTGCGACCAGCTTGGACGCCGACTGAGTCCTAGTGCCAGTATGCACGACATCTAAGACCATATACAATATTTGTAGTCCAGCGGATCTAAGGGAGTGACACAACGGCTTTATGACACATTTCCCAACCGAATCAGTGCATGAGTCCAAGCAAAAGAGGGTCACACTAATGTGACCCTAGATTCAGAAGGATGTACGTTGCAGTAGGTACTGGGAGATGAAGAAGCTTGCACAGGATGGAGTAGCATGGAGAGCTGCATCAAACCAGCACACACCACAACACACACACACACACACACACACACACACACACAGGGTGTTACAAAAAGGCACCGCCAAAGTTTCAGGAAACATTCCTCACACACAAATACAGAAAAGAAATTATGTGGACATGTGCCCGGAAACGCTTAATTTCCATGTTAGAGCTCATTTTAGTTTCGTTCTTCCACCTACGCTCAATGGAGCACGTTATCAAGATTTCATACGGGATACTTTACTTGTGCTGCTAGAACATGTGCCTTTACAAGTACGGCACAACATGTGGTTCATGCACGATGGAGCTCCTGCACATTTCAGTCGAAGTGTTCGTACGGTCCTCAACAACAGATTCGGTGACCAATGGATTGGTAGAGGCGGACCAATTCCATGGCCTCCACGCTCTCCTGACCTCAACCCTCTTGACTTTCATTTATGGGACCATTTGAAAGCTCTTGTCTACGCAACCCCGGTACCAAATGTAGAGACTCTTCGTGTTCGTATTGTGGACGGCTGTGATACAATACGCCATACTCCAGGGCTGCATCAGCTCATCAGGGATTCCAAGCGAGGGAGGGTGGATGCATGTATCCTCGCTAACGGAGGACATTTTGAACATTTCCTGTAACAAAGTGTTTGAAGTCACGCTGGTACGTTCTGTTGCTGTGTTTGCATTCCATGAGTAATGTGATTTGAAGAGAAGTAATAAAATGAGCTGTAACATGGAAAGTAAGCGTTTCCAGACACATGTCCACATAACATATTTTCTTTGTTTGTGTGTGAGGAATGTTTCCTGAAAGTTTGGCCGTACCTTTTTGTAACATCCTATATATCCTTTTAGCAGGAAGCCTCTGGGACGACGGCCGTATACTATCGTGACAAAAAATTAAAACACGTCCAACCGTCCTTATGATTATATTTTATTTTGTCGCTACCCGTTTCAACGCTTCATTGCGTCATCTTTAGGCTGTTTTGATGCGGTACAGGTTGATATGATCCCCAAGCGTAACACATCAGTTGCCACCATTACTGAATACGCAGATAATGTGTTAACACTCCAACCATCAAATGCCAACTGACTCGTGTCATTTGGCAGTTGATTGTTGGAGTGCTGACATATATATTTATATATTTTTACAGACAAAAAGAAATAGTGACCATTGATTTGCTTCGGACGAAAATGTGCACATCAGGTACGATCATGGATCCATAGTCAACGACAAACATTTTTCTATGAAGGCACTGACCGTCTTGTGTCACTGTGTGATAAATGTATTAACAGATACTGCGATAGATTTGGTAATAAAAAACAGTTTATTCCTTTTTTTCATTTGTCTCGTTTCCATTTGCCTGCTCCTCAGACATGGGCCGGTTTATACAATATTCACGTCAGTAGGTGATGATAACAGCGCTTATTGGAAATCAACTACGTTCATCAGAATTAACAGCATGGTAAATAGCTTTCAGCAGAGGTATTACCTTTTTCTTTGCTTGCAGTTTTCAGCCAGTATAATCTAGGTTTTTGTTAAAGAGAATTTCGAGACACGTGTTGTAGTCATGAACACTTTGATAGTTGTCACTTTGTGTTGCATGCTTCTTGGTACTGGTTATTAGGCAATACAAGGTATAGTTCGCATCCGTATTACACACGTTCTTCTCTACAAGAAGCTAGTTTGCGTTGAAATGGTTACACGCCTTGATTATAACTTTGCATTAAACAACTCTTCGTATATTCCGTTACGCTATGAAAATGTGCAGTCAGCTCGCGTTGTTGTTTATTCCTAGTTCAAGTCTTCATACAGAAAAGGATGTTTCCACCTAAGTAATAACTGCAATGGACTCAGGTTAAAGTCTAACGGATAGTAAGGCATTTCAAGAGTTTCGCGAGAGGTTTGCTTTAGCGTTTCGCTACTCGCGTGTGAATCAGGGCTACGGGGAGGAATGACAGACTGTCGACTCGCGATGCGGAGAAGCCATATTCCGTGGGCGCCCCTCATCGCTTTTGGCAGAGCTACAGTACCCTGGAGAATAGAGATCGGGAACTTGCTCCGAGGCTGGATGGGGTGGGATGGAGTGAGGAGGGGTGGGATATGTAGGGAGGGGGGGGGGGGTTAGGCAGAGGATGCTGTGACGCTGGTACCGAGGTCATCGTCCGCTGCGGCACACAGATCAGTTGCGAGCCAAGGAACGCCCCATTAATCGTCACCCGCGCTTACCCGCCGGACGTTGATGGAATCGTCGAGGCTTTTCGACGCTACCCGCTTCGTTAGGGACGAGGCCTCCCTGCCAATGGAAACTGGCAGCTGGCCATGCCACATATCTGGCGCCGGAAGTCCGTCATATTCTGAGATTGGTACGCGTGACACTAACCGTTATTACTTCCGATGTCGCCTCTAATGTCTGGCGTTCTACATATGGCGTTTGTGGTTTGTTCACATTATGCAGAGATGCGAAAATCATGGCTGCAGAACTCGTGCCCGTGCTACAAGCACTACTGCTCTGCTCGTGGATTACAGCAATGTTGTTTTCAGTGATCCACTGATGAATTCACAATTCATCGATTCACTGATGAATTCACAAATCAGTTATTCAACATCTGCCCTAATGATTCAGAAAAAAAAGCCAACGTCAGCGAGAACGAATTTCTGTTCCATACATATTCTTTGAAGTGCTTACGCAGAAGAGTGAAGAAAACATATGTGTTATCTGCTTTATATTCTGTCAATAATTGACGTAATACCGTGGATGTGTACAGATAGTTGGTCGTCATTATAAAAAACGGAAAACTCTCGATCTCAGTAATTAAACTAATAAAAAAAGCGTAGTTACTAGTTTCGAAACAAGAGGTTGATCACGAGACCGCTGTTAAGGTTTAAAATTTCATTTACCTGATGCTGTACACAACATATCGATTGTTTACGGTGGTGGTGAAAGTTTCTTAGTGGAGCGGTACCATACAGCAAAACCTGTTATTAGAAAAAGGGCTCTTTTCCTTTGAGATCTCCCGATCAACTAAAACAATAGAAAAAGTTTTATACGTGCTGAATTTTAAGAAACTTTAATAATATTTTCAAAAAACTGACGAATATTTGCCTTAAACTCCACGGAAAAAGATGCTCCCAAAAACAGTCAACAATGCTACTCGCTTTCGGCTTACCAGGCTATTATCAGACAGTAACTGACCATTCTCTTCAAAGAGGAGACGGTCGTAATGAATAACTTTGGAGCATGTATTAGGCATAACGAGTGAGATCAAAAAACAGAGTAAATGTGCGCTTTGTCAGTGGAGTTGTAACATAAATGGAATTATTTCAGTTAAAGAGAAACTAGATATAGTCAATATATAAGAAGAAATAAATTATATGAGTAGCACAATCAAAGTAAATAGTTGTAAACATCGTTTTACACAGTGATGACGAAGGAACTACTGAAATATAGGACAGACACAGATATAAAATAGCTCAAATTAATACAGAGACACTAATAGCAATAATAATGGACCGAAGTGAAAGAGAGAGAGGAATTAGCTTTCCACACGCGCTCCTGGAAATGGACTAGAAAGGGAATTTAAGAGGACAAAAACGTCAGAACGACAGTCGGCGAACCTCATGGCTTATTATACCAACACTGACACAAAATGAAAGATACGGATTGTATTTCTCAGTAACCGAAAGCCTCTCCTACAATTTATTTTTGTAACTGACCAGTTCTGGTGCCATTTGATATTCGACGATGAAATATTCAGTTTCAGGTAGAAACTAATACGTTACGTTTTAAGTTAGTCTTTTTAATACGCAGAAATATCGTCGTCTGTGCCACAAAACGAAATAATTACCATTCTAAATCTCCCACTGCACCCTCAGTCCCACAATCAATACAAATTGCTTTTCACCCTTAATGAACAGAACCCCCTGTTGCTTGCTGTTTCCAGAAAATACTGTAAGAATTAGGAATGGCCTATGAAAATCACACGATTTGTAAGGACCAGCATCAAGCACATCAAGCTACAGATTGTCTGGTTTACGAATTATCTGTACGTAGCTCAACGAATTTTGAAAAAAAAAAATACAAAAAAGGAATACTGAATTATTGTATTCCTGAAATATTTTCTCAGTTGTTTCCCACTTAATCGTCAGGTATGTTCTGCTACTGTTCGTTGTAACGCGTACTACCTATTTTATATCTATATTTTTGACTAGCTCTTTTCTGAGAAGCTTAAGTCCGATCTTTTCCATCTGGTTGTTCGCAACTAGTAACTTGTAGATAATGCAGTGGGACTTCAAATCTGACACGTAGCAGTTTTTTTTTCTTTTTTAATACAGTGAATATCAGCTTCCGGTCAAAATGGATGTGTACTTTTGGATTATCTGTGGTTGATTATTCGTGCAGTCTCGGGTCCTCATCAACCCAGATAATCGTGAGTTTGCTGCACGGCACTTACTCTCAAGCACTCACACAATACGATATGGGACGTGTTTTACCCTGCGACACAAGTTCAAAAGGATAGCGTTCATAACACATACGCAACGTACACAAAAATCGTGAATATGGGCGCCAGTATAACTTTATTCAAGAGGGGAGCAAGATTCCAAAAGTTTCATTTTCGATTGGTTAAATTTGAGAATATTCCAGCATTCAGGAAATAAATTTGTTTTCAAGTACACAAACGTTATTGTATCTTAAAAATGCGACTGTTATCCGGTCAACATTTTTGGAGATTAGACTACTGCCGTAAATTGAAGGTAAACATATCCCATTATTACATCCAAAGTACATATTTTACATCATTATTGTTATTATTATTATTATTATTAATATGGATATGAGAAATTTGTAAAAGCAGTTATCAAACAAATCGGTAATACTAACTGTTCATAGCCTATGTCGCAACGGAAATGGTCTTCGCATATCCGGTTTGGCACTAATGCGTAGACGTGTCAACTGGACTACAGAACACGCAACTCCCTGGCTGGACGTCGCTCAAGATTGCGCCCTATAGTTTAAGAACCATTTTTTAAAGAATGTTCAAACACCTATTCAACATTGACTTTTAGCTATGTTTTCCTCTCATCGTCACAGAAGTTTGTATTTTTTTCTTTAATTGGGCCCTCTGATAAAGTCAGGGCCTGTAGGTGAACACACCTGCAGTACATCATGACCGTTTTCTTCACACTGTATTACAACTGCTCTACCATGTAAACTTGAATGAATTATGGGTAAGTTTTCTAACGCACGGCTTTCCGGGCTGGAAGGATCGCCGGTCCCCGCCACGAATCCGCCGGGCGGATTTGTGACGAGGTACGGTGAGCTAGCCAGTCTGCGGATGGTTTTTAAGCGGTTTTCCATCTGCCTCGTCGAATGCGGGTTGGTTCCCCTTATTTTGTCTCAGCTACAATATCTCGGCCATTGCTGCGCAAACAAGTTCTCCATATACGCGTACACCACCATTACTCTACGACGCAGACATAGGGGTTGCACTCGTCTGGCGTGAGACGTTCCCTGGGGGGGGGGGATCCACCGGGGGCCGAACCGCACAATAACCCTGGGTTCGGTGTGGGGTGGCGGAGGGGTGAAGTGGACTGCGGTAGTCGTCGTGGGGTTGTGGACCACGGCGGCTGCGGAGGGGACTGAGCCTCTCCATCGTTACTAGGTCCCCGGTTAACATAACGTAACATAGGTAAGCTTTGATTGGTTAAATGCAAAGATTCTGCTGAGATTCAGATGTTGGGAAACATAATGAGCTGATTTTGTGGGAAATGGGGACTGGTATCGGGCACGTGCAGTGGAGCCATATCAATGCTCTGCTAGATTTTGCAACTGGCGCTTTCTGTACAAGTGCACGACGAAGAAATGATTGTGTGTTGAAAGCGTTCTGCGACGATTAACAGCACCCAAGATTGCAAAGCAACGCCGAAACCGCCGTCTCGACAAGGTAACGCTACCGCAGCTGCCCATGCAGCTTCAACACGATACCACAGTTTATCGAGAGTAGTGACTGGAGTATTGTGACGAGCCAGTTGCTCGGCCCCCATTGACCAGACTTTACAATTGGTGACAGATCTGAAGAATGCACTGGCCAGAGCAGCAGTCGAACATTTTCTGTATCCAGAAAGACCAGTACAGGACCTGCAACATGTGCTCGTGCATTATCCTGCTGAAATGTAGGGTCTCGCTGGGATCAAATGAAGGGTAGATCCACGGGTCGTAACACATCTGAAATGTAGCGTCCACTGTTCAAAGTGTAGTCAGTACGAACAAGAGGTGACTGAGACTTGTAACCAGTGGTACTCCATACCATCACGCCGGGTGATATGCCAGTATGGCGATGACGAATACACACTTTCAATGTGCGTTCCCCGCGATGTCGCCAAACGCGGATGCAAACATCATTATGCTGTAAACAGAACCTGGTTTCATCCGAAAAAATGGCGTTTTGCCATTCGTGCACCCAGGTTCGTCGTTGAGTACACCATCGCAGGCGCTCCTGTCTGTGATGCATCGTCAAGAGGGTAACCGCAGCCATGGTCTCCGAGCTGATAGTCCATGCTCATGCAAACATTGTCGAAATGTTCGTGCAGATGGTCGTTGTCTTGCAGACGTCCCCATCTGTTGACTCAGGGATCGAGACGTGGCTGCACGATCCGTTACAGTCATGCGGGTAAGATGACTGTCATCTCGACTGCTAGTGATACGTCCACTGTTCAAAGTGCCGTCAATGCGAAAAAGAGGTGACCGAGACGTGTAACCAATGGCACTCCATACCATCACGCCGGATGATAACCCATTATGGCGATGACGAATACACGCTTCCAATGTGCGTTCACCGCGATGTCGTCAAACACTGATGCGACGGTCATGATGCTGTAAACAGAACCTGGATTCATCCGACGTTTTGCCATTCGTGCACCCAGGTTCTTCGTTGAGTACACCATCACAGGCGCTCCTGTGGATAATATGACTGTCATCTCGACTGCTAGTGATACGAGGCCGTTGGGATCCAACACGGCACTCCGTAATACCCTCCTGAACCCACCGATTCCATATTCTGCTAACAGTCATTGGATCCCGACCAACGCGAGCAGCAATGTCGCGATACGATAAACCGCAATCGCGATAGGCTACAATCTGACCTTTATGAAAGTCGGTAACGTGATGGTACGCATTTCGCCTGCTTACACGAGTCATCACAACAACGTTTCACCAGGCAACGCAGGTCAACTGCTGTTTGTGTACGAGAAATCGGTTGGAAGCTTTTCTCATGACAACATGTAGGTGTCGCCACCGGTGTCAGCCTTGTGTGAATGCTCTGAAAAGCTGATCATTTTCATATCACAGCATCTTCTTCTTATTTCGCGTCTGTAGCACGTCATCTTCGTGGTGCAGCAATTTTAATGGCCTGTAGTGTATTAGGGTGTCTTACCTTACTGACAAAATGTTTGATACTTTTCTTGCCAAAAATCCGTGAATGTCTGTTGAGGGAGACCCTGGTTATCTTAGATTCACAATTATTCCGTTTTCTTTATGTGGCTCGATACTCTTTCTCCAGTCTCTGGAGAGCAGGTGACGGTCGCGTTTGGTGAAGTGTGCCGTCTGTCGACGTCAGCGGCAGAAGGCTAGTGGTAGGTCGAGGCCGGACGACGCCTGCAGGGAGCTGTGGCCGGCGGGACTTGCTGACACCAGCTGCCTGCAGCCACTCGTCTGAAGAGGCAGCCGACGCCAGGGCGCCGGCTGGCGGCGAAAGCACGCTCGCCTTCTGGCGCCTCACGCTGTTCACTGCTCCTTGCTGTCCGTTATCTTCACGTGAAACTCCCTATCTTCATGTTTTCACTTGGGCTGGGTCGTGCTGTTGTTCCTGTTGTTGTTCTTTTCGTTGTCGTCTTCAGTCCGAAGAGTGCTGGTTCAATCCAGCTCTCCACGCTAATCCCGAGCAGGACTCTCCATCTATACGTAACGGCAACAAATTATACTGACGACATATCAGACTAGCAACACCAAGAAGAAGTTGTGCAACTTAATCTCTCCATCTATACGTAACGGCAACAAATTATACTGACGACGTAACAGACTAGCAACACCAAGAAGAAGTTGTGCAACTTAAACCAAAATTAGTAGTAGTGTTTGTATATTTGGAAGTTGGGGTCCATTCAAATTGCGCGCCTATCTCATGAGACAGGCCCTAGTATCGCCAAGATGAGCATGCAAATAAGATTTGCTTCAAATAGACGCTGTAACGTTAGTTATCTTTGAAACTAGAGTGATGAGATGATGTAAGTCAAGAATGCCTTCAAGCTGACAAAGAAGCCATTATAAACACTTCAGTGAGTTTGAGCGAGGTCGTGTAATACGGCTACGAGAAAATGAATGTCGCTTCTGCGATATTGTAGAAAGACGACAGGATTATAGCCACTGTACATGATTGCTGGCAGCAGTGGTCACTAGAATGAATGGTCGCAAGAAGACTGGGCTCCGGTCCGTCACTTGGAACTACCGAGAGGGGAAGTCATGATAGCTGGCAGCAGTGGTCACTAGAATGAACTTTTGCAAGAAGACCGGTCTCCGATTCGTCACTTGGAACTACCAAACTACCAACAGGGGAAGTCATGATTGCTGGCAACAGTGGTCACTAGAATGAATGGTCGCAAGAAGAATGGGCTCCGGTTCATCACTTGGAACTACCGAGAGGGGAAGTCATGATTGCTGGCAGCAGTGATCACTAGAATGAACTTTCGCAAGAAGGCCGGTCTCCGATTCGTCACTTGGCACTACCGAGAGGGAAGTCATGATTGCTGGCAGCAGTGGTCACTGGAATGAACCGTCGCATGATGACTGGGCTCCGGTCCGTCATTCGGCACTACCGACAGAGGAAGCCATCTTACTCAGCGTTTGTGTCTGACGCATCTTACTGCAACCGCAGCAGCAGTTTGAGCAGCAGCTGTCACCACAGGGACACAAAGAGCTGTTTCAGATAGGTTACTTCGAGGACAGCTCCGAGCCAGACACCCTTAGCGTGCATTCCACTGATCCTGAACCACCGCCATTTGCGTCTTCAGTGGCGTCAAGCGAGAGCTCATTGAAGGGTAGGGTGGAGGTCTGTCGTGTTTTCTAATTAAAGCTAGTCCTGACTCGGTGCCAGTGACGGTCGTGTGTTGCTTGGGAGGAGGCCACTGGAGCGCCAGCAACCAGCTTGTCTGCGTGCTATACACACTTGACCAACACCTGGAGTTATGATCTAGGATTTCATATGACCTCGGGAGCACTCTCGTGGTTAGCCCACGCACATGGATTGCAAAGCTATACGTCAGTTTGGTCATGTGCTGGCCTCTGTGGCCGAGCGGCTCTAGGCGGTTCAGTTCGGAACCGCGCTGCTTCCACGGTCGCAGGTTCGAATCCTGCTTTGGGCATGGATGTGTGTGACGCCCTTAAGTTAGTTAGGTTTCAGTAGTTCTACGTTTAGCGAACTGATGACCTCAGATGTTAAGTCCCATAGTGCTCAGAGCCATTAGAACCATTTGATCATTTGAGGTGTTGTGCTGCCATTCGTGAACAGCATTGCTGGGGGTTTTCTTCAACAGGATAACGCTCGCCCACGTAGGGCTGTTGTAGCAGAAGATGCTCTACAGTGTGCCTACATGTTGCCTTGGCCTGCTTGATCACCAGATCGGTCTCCAATCGAGCACATATGGGAATTCATCGGATGACAACTCCAGCTTGATTCGCAGTGTTCACTGTCCCTGCAGCAGACATGGAACTCCAGTCCAAGAACTGACATCAGACACCTGTACAACACAATGCATGCACGTTTGCATTCTTCCGCCCATCAGTCTCATTGTTACAATGGTTATGAATTTACCAGCATTTCACATTCGCAATGGCTTTTCCCGCGCGTACATTAAACTGTGAACTTGCAATGTTAATCACTTAAATAGTATACTTAGGCAAATGCATTCCCGAAATTTCAGTACTGCACGTTCTTTCGTGTTGCGACTTTTTTCCGTTAGTGTATAACCATCAGAATCTTTTTACTATAGTAAAGTTACGTTCTACCTCTACATTTTCTATCCAGTACGTCGTCCCCCATTGCGAAACTATTTCTCCGTGTCTCAAGATGTTTCTTATAAACGGATACTTTCTTTTAGTCAGGTTGTACCACAAATTTCTGTTTTCCCCAGTCTAATTCAGCATCGTCTGATTTGTTATTCGATATACCCACGTAACAATCATTCTTCTATTTGTTCTTGACTGAACTCATTAGCGTCCACGTTTTAGTTCCGTACAAAGCTACAACTCAGACAAACATCTTATGAAAAGACTTCCTAAAATTTGAATTGATATTCGATATTAACATATTACTCTTATACATAAATGTTTTCCCGTTATTGCCTGTCTCCATTTTATATCCCATCCACTTCGTCCATCATCAGTTTGGCTGCCTAATAGGAAATTTGGTCTGTTGTTTTCAGTATTTCATCTACTAGTCTAATGCCTTCAGAATTGATTTAATTCGATTACGTCCAATTATCCTTGTTTTACGTTCATTAATGTTCATCTTACAACCTACTTTCAAGACACCATCCATTCCCTGTAGCTGGTCTCCCAAGCTCTTTGCTACCTCTGACAGAACCACAATGTCATCGGCAAACCCAAAAAATTTTATTTCTTCTTCCTCAAATTTAATTTCCTTTTAAGATTCCTCCTTGGTTTCAGTCACAGACAGTACAATGTATAGACTGAATATCATCGGAGATAGATTAAAGCTCAGTCTTACTTCCTTCTCAAAAACTACTTCCTGTGCAACGAATGAATAAACGTTCACTTCCTGCATTTTATTACTGCAACCTTAAAAATTATGAGCAGTGGTCCACATTATCGCGTCGAATAGTTTGTACGTAATTTATGAGTGTTTTTGTGCAAGGTGCGAATATCGTTTTAAATACTCCAGTGAAATTAATAGGCATGACCCAAATGGAGGTGATACGCCCTTGCTTCTTCCGACCTCTAATATGACTTTCCTGCCAGATCTATAGGGCTTGAGTTCAATGTTGTCGCAGAATTAACGAAACTGAGGTACGATAAATGTCGATAGCAACATACAACAATCTGCGTTACTTTGAAGAAATTCACTAAAACCATCACTAATGCGTAAAAAGAAACACTGAATCAGCGAATACGCTGGCTTAAAAAGTGTAGCACAATGATCCATCTGAAATCTACAATGTTTGCAAATATTAGGAGTTATACATATTTAAGTACTGTGTAATATATTGAAGGTATTTGGAGGGTATTGTTAATTCTCCAGTTGGATAGTTTTATCGTGAGTAAAATTATGTTTTAAAAAGGGATTTTTTTAGTTGCTATCAGCTATTTCCAAATTTTTAAAACTTGTAGCTAGCTTTTGATAATACTTTTAAAATTGATTTCACTGACTGATTATTGGTGTGTAGAACGTAAAACACACACTGTTAAATACAACACTGTCAAGTGTTTCTCGATTGCAAAATTTTAAAATTTGAACAGAATATTTGTTCCTAGGTACATGACAATGTTGTACTTTGCAACAGTTTATCACATTTTAGAAAACCTTAGTTTTTTGGAGTAATATTTGTAGTTTCAGAAAAAGACTGCATTACACAAGGGTGAATGGTCTTATTTAACAATGGAATAAGAAAATATACTGAACTTCTAGTACAGGACTAGTTACAGGAGAATGTCTAAAAACTGTCTCTACGTAAAAAAAAAAAATAAAAATAAAAAAATCCCTCTCCTCTACATTCTTAGTGATATTTGTTTCAACTATCTCCTCCTAGAACGCAGTGGCTGATTAACATAATGGTTTGAAAAATCATTACTATGAACTATCTGCAGTGTGTTATCTTTCTAATTATTAGGGAAATAGCTGGAGAATTTACGCTCTGTAATTTTTAGTTTTTACTTTTCTATCAAGTTATCTGCGACCAAGCTTCTAATAGAAGGAGGAATATTAATTATATTACCACTGAAGGTATTCGTGAAGCAGGCACGTGGTAAAAATGGCAAATCTATCATTTTTGTTGTTGTTTTATGTTTCTGTAGTCTTCCGTCGGAAGACAGGTTTGATGCTGCTTTACACGTTCAAGCAACCTGATCAAACCGCTTCGTGTCCAAACAAATAAGTCAACGTAATTCTATTTGAACCTGTCGTGTTTGTAGTTAACTGCAATCGTGGAACAACGCTCAACGTCCGAGGGAGCGAACTTTTAGAAACCTTACGATTTTTTAAACATTAAGATAGGAAAAAGTAGTTTCTTACACACTGTATGGACACTAACTTGGTGAAGCACAGTGACCGTTTTGTATTTTTTTTTCTTTGTATGCAGCCTCAAGTTACTCATATGGTATCATTACCACGTTATCAGTAGATTTTTTAACTTAATCACTTGTAGCAGCTGTATTCTACATTCTCTTCGTGACTGAGTGAGCCACTACTTAAATTAGAATAACTGTTTCCAGCGTCCGCCAATATTTCGTATTCTTGCACCAACACACGTTCTTTGCAAACATAAGGTTGGTTTCTTCTTCAAATAATTCTTAGGGCCCTGTTTACGATCCAAAACATGATGTTGCCTTCTACACATAACACAGTCATTCTTAATCTTAGATCCACATCCGACGCACACTTGACAGGAAATACTGGCGCTGTCCTCTTTATATCAATTGTATTCTTTCACAGATAGCTTCAAGGGACAAAAAGCATTCATAAGTTGCACTTTATATAAAAAATCTCTGAGACTTAGTACAATATTATTTTTTCAATCTACTATCCCGCTCACCATAGAATAATACAATTTTCATTGGAAGATACAATAATTCCAACACTTCTGACACTTTAAATCTTCTTCATCAGATACATCCTGAAAATAAATTCCAACATTATATTCGATAAGTTTGCTTCGCAAGGACCTGTTCCATTAGTTGCAACTATCCGCACAGGTCTTCACATAATGTACAAACGTTCCGCTGGACTCTTACCTTCCTATAAATTCGCGTGAATCGTAAAATAGCGTACTGTATGAGACTGATATTTTTGTTGCGTTAGTCGTATAATAGTGCCAGTATGATAGTGATATTTTTGTCTTTGGACCCTGACTGTTGCTAAAATAAAACTAACGTAGATCTCAGTTTCCTGATATGAATTAACATGTAAGTATGCTTTTTATTCTTCGAACACACCTGTGTATGGAAAGAATTGGTGTAATGACATCAGTGCTAGTACATTCCGAAAACTGTGTATCGTTTGTGGATGTAATAGTGATGCTAATTGTGCAATGTGTAATAAAATAAAGTACAGTAACAGGCCCTACCAGCTTTTGGACTGGAATGAGATAGACGTATGTAAAGAACAAAGAATCATAGTACTTTCTGCATGAATACTAATGAATGACAGAGGCCAGAGGTGGTTATTCCGGTTCAAGTAACGGAGGAACAGAATGATGCAAAGACAACTGCCACTGTCAGTAAAATTAAAGCTACCATCTGAGATCATCTGATGACGACTTCGTAGTAAATAGAAATTAGGGAAATCATTGGCTTTTATATGTATGTTTATTAGAATTATTTTCTGGTTTCGTTGTCTTCTACTCAACCGTTTTGTTTTTACCTGTATGAGTAAAAAACTAATTTCTTGTGTAAGATGAGTAATACATATACTATAAGAAGTAAACACGGACAACACGTGCAATTTGTAAATATGTTACCCGCTGGACACGAAATACCTACGTAGCATGTGAGTAGCATGCGCTGGACCCGGAGCTCGCAGCCACTAACGGCGTAGTTCGGGAGTCGTGCCTAGGCGTCCCCATTGATCGCCGCCGATGACGAACGCCGACACCGAAATTAAACCGATGGGAGAGGACCCTGAATTCCTCAGATGATTAAAAATACCAGCGTACCTCGTTCCGGCACTCGCTGCGAATTTAAACAGAAATGGCCATCTGGAGAAGTGAAGAGCGAATTTCCTTAGACCCGCCCCGCTTCGGCTAAGGCAATGAAATTCCTCTCGACTGGCTTGAATGGAGTTGTAGTGCAGTCGGTGCGAGAGAAATTAAAAATCTGACCAGTGAGGGAAAGGAGTAGGGAAGAGGCACCAGATATGGGTCAATCGCCTTGCAGCCGGAAGGTAATAAATTCAATATCTGTCCCAAACTTTTGTAAAATATCTCCATCGTGAACAATTTATTTTTAAGGAGACTAACTAAGTAGCTTATTAATTAACACTATGATCCTATTTTCCCTGCAGGTTTCTCTATTTCAACATTAATTCATGAAACGTCCCTAGAGCAACTTCTAGTGCACATTACCTCATGTAAGGATAAATCTGAAACGTGACGGCTTAATAAAGTCATTTGCTATAAAAAGAAACCAAACTAACTTTCTTACAGTTCTGAGGAAATACGAAAATATACTTTTATGTCTAAGTACCGTATTGTAATGCATGTATTTGCTGTTTTGTATAATCATTAAACTCAAAGCTTTTTCCAACCATTTACAAGGAATTAAAGCAACGAAGTGGCATAGATCGACCTGGATATCGACGCCTCTAAAATTTAAGTAGGCTGTCAGTTACCAATAAAATACCTTTTGAGCATCTTGTTGTTTGTCCATCACGAGAACTTGATTAACAAATGTTAAGACGGTAAACCGAATGTACGACTGTTTAGAGTCATTCATCTTGCCTTTGAGGTAACGTAGAAGTTCTACTTTTGCCGTAAAATCGTTTGACAGTATATCTGTCGCCATAATTTTTTCGACTGTTGTAGCTTTTGTTGTGTATGATGTTATTCTGTTGACCGAACCATCACTGCCAGTCCAATAACCGGTAAAAGCTTGATAGTTTTAGCACACGTTGTCACTCATTTTAGTGCTACCACGTCTGTCGATTGTCCTTCTGAGCGTTCTATTCAATAATTATGTTTCTTTGAATCCTTAGACAGTTTTTTAATCTACCCGTCTTCATTTTCTATTCGTCGTTGGATCGTAATCACAGACATTAATAAAGAGGACAAAGTTAATTGCGTCTGCACGTAGGAGAGGGTGCTGTTGTTTGGTCCATGGCCAGTACAGAGCACTGAAAGTCGAGTACCGATTTCAGCAAGACTTGACAACACCAAGGGAGGCTACTAAGTATTTACTTCGATGATTATGGTGATCGTAATCCTTTTCCTTTTTATTCACTATAAACGTAACTTTCCAGTACAAAAAGTATTTCACAATTAATAAAGATACGTGAGGTTAACTACGTTCTCCACTGGGGAGTAATCATCAAATTTATCTCATAATACTGACTCAACACTATTATTACTGTAACGTAATTTTTATTGGAGCAGAAAATACAGGTAATACAAGTGTAACAAAGAAACGGACATTGATTTAATTATTTTTTAAAAACAACTGTTTTCGTCTATTCACGGGATCAGTGGAAGACAATGTCGAGTCGTAGACATCACGAATATCTAACATCTGCGGTAAAAACTTCCAGGAGATGACTATCACTCTAAATCTCAAAGGAAATGTGACTAATGAGATGCCAACTGACAAAGGAACACGTCATCGCTGCAGTATCTCCCCAACTTTGTTCAAACTTACGTACTTTAAATAAATAATCTACGGAAAACAGCATTTCGAAAAGGTATATACCTAGACAGGAGAACTCTTTTCAATAGTTTGCTATATGCAGCGATACTAAAAACAAATACGAGGACCTTTGGAAATAAATTTGATTAGTGCACTAATAAGGGCGAAATTTGACATAGAGATCTCAATGGAAAAACTAAAATAATACCCTTTACAGGGACAGAACTAATTAGAATCAAACGGCGATAGATGAGAATCCTTTAGAAAACGTAAACTCGTTCAGTTACCTAAGATGTGAGGTGAACTATGGCTACAGCAGAGATACAAAAATTAAGATTAGTAAATTGAGCAAGATTTGTGGAAACATTAACAGAAGCCTTGAAAACAAAACTAGGAATGTTCTTGAAATTAAATTGTATAAAACTGTTCAGTCCCTTCACTATTCTATGATAGTGAGAACTGGCGATTAGCGAAAACAAAGAAAGCCACATTAAGGCACAAGACATGAAATTACAGAGAAGATCATCTAACAGACTGAGGGGTCAAGATACCAGAGAACTAAAATTTTTTGTGTAAATGACAAAATTCTAGATTATAGAAGAAAATGGAATTAGCAGCTAGAAAGAATAGAGAAAGTGCCAAGAAAGAAGAGACAGAGGAAGACCTCAGAAAAGATGGGTACCATAACAGGTAATTTTGCCTATAGCAGAAGAGAACAAGAAGGTTACGGTAACTAAATATATATAAGAAGTAATTATTATGTTTTAATCATCACCTCGAAATAATATAGTTATGTAATTTTTGTGTCTGCAGGCACACAGCTGCACATCTGGAACACACTGAAATTCCTGCAACACTTCAACAGAAGAGCCCAAAATATGGTGCAACTTATTCATGAAGTGTACTATCATGCAGTAATACATTCTTATGCATTTGATGGGGAACAACACTGCAGCACGCCATGATTTGTTGGCGAAAGAGTATGACAACAGCGCATCATCAAACAGTACAAGTCACCTACCCATACCGATGGACTTTATGCAACCCACAGTTCGTTCGAAAACTGTACACAAGATTTTCATATTCTGTCACACGCCATGCACAAGCTATTAGTTCTGCAAAAGTCTGAACAGTATCTTTTTGTAGGGAATTTAATGTAGTTACGTTTTGTACTGGGATACATTTCCGCTAGAGGCTATAATTTTAGAATTATTCAGTAAAAGCGTACAAAAATCATCTTCAAACGCGTTTTTCTGGAAGAAGTCGGAAACTATGTCCTCCAGTGAAGAGATATTCCAGTAAAAAATTTAACTGCTTCGAATTTCCTACAAAAGGATCATGTTCATCTTTTTGCTCACAGTGAGAGAGAGAATATGAGAGTATTGTGTGTGGTCTTCAAAGACGGTGTGGATTGCATAGAACCCATCAGTAGGTGCAGCTGAATCACTCCATGTAACACACTGTGTCGGTGGCGAAGATATTTCCAGTGTGGTCAAGCAAATCTGAAATACAAATATCGAAGTGGCAAACCACCTCTCTGTGAAGCAACGGTAGTCGTCCGAGATGTTGAGACCTCATTTCTCGAAGATGAGCATGTGACAATTCAGGCGATAGTGAAGAAAGTGACAAGCAGCCATGGGTCAGTTTTCAACATACAGCACTTTTGAACATGTCAAACGCCACCACCCGCAGGATTTGGCACCTGCTCAAATGTGTTCAAAAACCCCGCTAATCTGAGAAGACAATGGAAGGAAACCTTACAGCTGAATCAGACCATTCGAGATGACTTCTATGGCCATCTTATAAACAATGCCGGATGTATTACTATGAATCTGAGACAAAGCAGCGAAGCAATCAGTGGGGACACGTGGCTATGTGGCTTTGTCACTATGTCACTGCAGATAACGGCAAAGTTGCAGCAATCATCGGGTCCTCTGATGCTAGGTGTCTTACTTTTTTTTTTTTTTTTTTTTTTTTTACGCGGAGGGGACTGTGAGCCTTTGTTTTTAACCGACTAAGATGATGCACTGGTCTGCATAGTAGACCAGTATTCAGGACGACGACAATTCAAATGTTAGTCCGCCTATGAAGATTTCGGTTACCGGTGATTTTTGTTACGCTGCTCATTTTTTAAACGCATTCAATTATTTCATTTTGTATACAGTAACCACATAAATTATATGTTCATAACAACACAATGTAAGAACAATTACAGTTACAAATTATACGTGTACCAGAGTACTTAACATCAAGAAAACGTTGAAGTAAGTGATTAGCAACAAGAGCATTAAAAGTTAAGCTTTGGTATTAATTAATATGCAATAAAGTATTACCGTTTTTCAGGGTCAGCATCATTGCCTTTGTCGAAATGAGGATCGTACAGTAAACATGTTATCACATATAAACAGGCAGTAGAACAAGTGCTGGAAGAAAATGCCGGTTTTCTTTGGAAAGGGCACCATTCATTCGTCTCGTCAGCCTTCACCAATTCGAGCTTGTACTCTGTCGCTAACGACCTCGTTATCGCTGGGACGTTAATCCGTAATCTTCCTTCCTTCCATGGTGTGGTGTTAACAGATTATGGTCGTAAGCCGCGATTTATCACAAGAGCATACTACCGAAATCTCCTGACACGGTTACAGGATGTTGATAAATAGACGCGTCACGGGAAGCTATCCGAGTGTGTGTGTTTTAGGCCCATGACAACGCAACAGCTTATTTTTAGCAGGACAAAGTTGCATACGTTGCTTTTTTAAGCTATAAAATTTTGCGTCATCCCTCATCTATGTCACTAGAGACTAACTTGCTTCGTCACATCCAGTCCCAATTATAGATTGCATATCTAACGGCTTTCAGGGAAAACAAAAATGTGATTCTCAGAATTTCATATAATTACTGAGCGGCCTTAAAATTTTTTAATGTTGTCAAATTGTACTCATTGAAAGGTATAATGTTACGGTAATGGTTTAATCCAATAAGACAAGTAATATATTTAGAAACTGAGCATGTCTTAAGCCAGTGTAACGTACTGCGTGGAAATACCCAGACAATATTCATCCAGTATTTGAAGCTGAGAACATTTACCGACTTGCAACAAGCGTTACACCAAATTTCAAACATTTTCTAAACATTTTGCTCTCTTACATGGTTAACATCAAATATTTAACGCATTAACTCATTTGTAAAATAATCAGATGTTTGGAGCTATTGTAGACATAGGTGTTCAATTCTTTAAAGAATCGACGGTTTACTGCTTTCTACTAACATGGCACCAAGCGTCTTCTACTTGTTTCGTCGGATGAAGATATGATTGGACGATAGACATTTCCAGAATGAAAATACTGCGATTTTAGGAATGTAACGTTTCCTGTACGGCCAAAATGCGTAGTTCCATAAATAAGGTCTCCGCTAAGTCACCCATCACTGGGAAGAAAGTGTAGCATTAAATAGTGAATATGTGGATTAGTACTAACACAGTCACCTAGTTTGATGGCCTGAGCTTGATTCTTTTATTTGCGATTTAATGGAAAATTATAGTAATTTCTCGCACCGTAGCACCCTATATCTTTCCTGTCTTCCACCTGCAAATTCTTCTGTAGCGTAAGTCTTCTGCCGCCCTCTTCGCTGGTTGTTTTCGCGGTTCTCTTGTCCTTCCCTTACTTGGAGTTCGTTCTATCATCCTCTTAGGCTATCTGTCCTAAGCCATCCAGCATACATGCCCAGACCGTTTAAACCGTTTTGGTTCTGTTGTATACTTTACAATAGTGCTCAGTTCATTCTCTTATAATTTTATACGATGATGTTAGCAAAAACTGTAAATTCCCATCTCCATTGGCAACAAATTCAGAATTATTCGTTCAGATATTTTCCAAGTTTCTTATCCATAAGTTGCTATAATTCCCCCAACAGCCTTAAATGTCTTCATCTTCGTTTATGAAATGAGTGCTGCAAAATACTCTAGTTAATTGTTTGATTGCTTTTCTACTTCGGTCAACGCAGTTCTTATTATCCCATTTACTGAATTCATCTTTATTGAAATGGCTCCTAAACTTTTGTAAGAGTCCTCAGAAGTTACTCTCCCAAAATATGTCTGGTATTGACTCATTCCTCCAGGACAAAAAGTAATGGCCAAGCCCAGTTTTTGATATTCACTTTGCAACTTTTTAACGACGTAGTTCATATCATCACCATCCTGTGTAAAGTGACTTGGCATCAGCAAATCGCAAAGTGAATAGATTGTCATCGTAAATAGACACACCGGTAGTACGGCAGAAACGTTTCCATAAGCATGCGGCAGAATTCAAGTAGATTTTAAACAATGTAAATCCTTGTCGCAACCTTTTGGTCACTGGAAACTTTCCATATAGTTTTGCCACTACCTTAGTTCTACAAAGACTCTCCTATTAGTAGAAAGAAGTGGACTCCGAAAAGGCCGTCCCTACAGTGATGAATTATTTAGCATAAAAAGAATTTTAGAGAAATAACGAAAAGTCAGTTTAGAGTCACATATAACTTTTATTGACCTCGAAAAAGCTTTTTAACAGTGCGAAGAGAGGAAACAAAGGGACATAATGACTAAAGAGAATTACGAATAATAAAACTGAAGAAATCATTACCAATAAGTGACTTATACTAAGTTGTTTAATGTTTGCATAAATAGTTTGATTAAGAACCAGATACATGGGTATGAAGATTACAGAAATAAATATGTTAATATTGTTATGTGTACAAGTGATGTTATAATTTTAGAAGAAAGTGTAGACGACTTACAAAAATCAGATTATAAACTATGTAAGTTACGGAAAATACAATATCAAGAAATCGTGGTTCATCGTGAGAAATACCTCAGCTTCTTGAAAGTAATAATGTATTAGGTTTCCAGCTTTAATTACTCAGGATTTGACGAAAGCTATTATATGGACAAGGATGTAGAAAATAAGATTAACAGATATCAAGCAATAAATGGAATGATAAGAAAATATTCCACAACAAAATATGGAATGAAGCAAAATATAAAGTTTTTATAAAACCATAAGTACACTTGTTTTGCTCCATGGAAACGAGACATAAACGTCTAAAAAAATGATAAATGTATGCAGCAGTAATGAGGTGTCTCAAGAAAATCACGTGTTTCCAGGAAAGACTACATAAGAAATGAAAATATTAGCTCTGAACACGATGTTTATAATATCAGTAAAAAGACTGAATGAAATAAACCATTATGGAATGATCAACTATAAAGGATGAGTGTAAAGAGTAGTCAGACCGCGCTGTACCAGCCAACAGGAAGAACGGGAACACCCGGAACAAGGTGACAGTGAAAAAGACTTTACTTCTACAAGTGGGACTATCACACAAAGCTCAGACAGCTTGAACATATGAAAGGCTCATTCAAGTCTCTAATGTTGCAGTCCGGAATTTACACAGGTGGTTATATGACTTTTCTTTTTGAAGTGATAATTAAGAGGACAGACCAGGGTGAAATTTTTTTTGAGGCTGATTTTATTACTGGCTTACAATACTCCTTATGAAGTCTATTTTTAATATTCATTCGTATGAAGCGTGCCATAAATGTTAAAACGTGTTAAAACCGCGATTTACTGCTTGACGTCTGGCGTATCTGAGCGCTTGAATATACCTGTGTAATACTGTAGTAGTTACAGACGCAAAAGGGGTCCTGTTAGCTTCGAATAGTATCACAAAGGGCATCAGAATCAACTAAAATGCTATTCTCAAAAAGATTTCTCTTTTCATCATGATTCGTTTATGGTAAATAGTCTGAGAGTGCGTACTTGTTTCGCGTCTGCATAACTTATGATTTCGCTTTTTTTACAGGAAGTAAAAAGTGAGCACTTGAAAAAAATGAACAAACGCAATTAAAAGGACAGAAAAGTTCAAAACGTAACCCCAGATGTGTAAAAAAGGCTTCGATTGATAAGCGGAAGCCAGTTTCGTCAAAATGAGAGTGTTTCGACATTGGCGAAATAAATTACAACTGTATGGTGCTGGAATTCCTGAATACAGATTTGTTCAGTTCGAAACTAAAAATTGAAAATTAAACCGCTTTTTTTGGAAACAACATTTTGAATGCCTATCAGAAAGCGTTTCGAGATTTTATTCTTATTTTAAAGTGCATTTTTGGTTCAAATGCCTCTGAGCACTATGGGACTTAACTTCTGATGTCATCAGTCCCCTAGAACTTGGAACTAGTTAAACCTAACTAACCTAAGGACGCACGGTTCCAGACTGCAGCGCCTAGAACCACTCGGCCACTTCTGCTGCCCAAGTGCATTTTTGCATTTATTTACATAAATAAGATGGTGATGTTTAGCTGCGTGATTTTCTGCCTCTCTTGCGTCTTTTTGAATTTAGAAGGTATTGTGCATCCTCCATTATACATAATATCACACACACACGCAACTCATTCAAACAAACAATGTAAGTGTTGATTTGCGTGTGTGTGATATTCCGTGTAATGGAGGAGGCACAATATGTCCTCTAACTTCAAAAAGACGCAAGAGAGGCAGCAGGTCGCAGGTCCAAACATCACCAAACATATTCCACACTGCAGCAAGCATGTCTTGAGCTACATTTTTCACAGCTGCTGTTATGCGATATCTGAGTGCATTCACTGTTAATGGTAACGGAGGTACATATAAAGAGTGTTTCATAAACCCCACAAGAAGTAATCACATACAATCAGGCCCGTTGACCTTAGAGGCCAGTAGTGTAAGGCTGAATCATATGGTCAAGTGCGACCGATACATCGTTCAGTAATCCTTTGATTTAAAATTTCCCGCACTTCCAGTTGCCAGTGTGGTGGTGCGCCATCCCATTGATAAATGGAGTCGTTCCAATCGGTTCTCAACTGTCGGAAAACAAAGCATATCGAGATATGTGTTTCCTGTAACACCTTAAATTTTGGAGAGTCCCTCTCACGTTATACAATTTCATGTGGTTGTTCGGTGCCCCATATTCTCCCAGTATGATGTTTCACCTTTCCATTTAAATAAAATGTTCCCCGTCACCAAACGATAAGCGTGGAAGAAAACCGTTATCTTCCATCTTGCCAAGAACGAAGTAAGAGAACTCCACACGTTTTTGTTTGCCATCATCACGAAGAGCTTGCAGTAGCTGAGTTTTATATGGTTTCATGTGTATACGTCGACGCAACACACGCCAGATGGACATCGGAGACATGTTGAGTTGTCGAGCGAACGGATTTCTGCGGACTCGCTCGCATCGCGTGGTAGTGTGGTAGCGGTCTCGCTTTCCACGCCCGGGTTCTCGGGTTCGATTCCCGGCGGGGTCAGGGATATTCTCTGCCTCGTGACGGCTGGGTGTTGTCTGATGTCCTTAGGTTAGTTAGATTTAAGTAGTTCTAAGTTCTAGGGGACTGATGACCTATGATGTTAAGTCCCATAGTGCTCAGAGCCATTTTCTGAGGACTCCTTGTGAAACTATGACGGGTGCGTTCGACGTCTGAGTCAGACACTCGGGGACAGACCAGCTATTTACCTTTACACAAACAACCTGTTTCTCGGAATTGACCATGATATCGCGAAAAGCTCTGTGCTGTAGCAGGATGCACACCATGCCTAGCACGAAAGTCACCCTGAACAGTTATTACTGACCTGCACTGCGCAAAACGTAGAACACAAAACCCTTTCTGTTGTCCCGACACGATTTTTACCGTATCTGAAGTGGGCGCAAACTGCTGCTACCTCTCAAATAACATAACAGTTACGATTTCTTAAAAATCGGTTGATTCTGTTTGATACACTCTGAATTTTTATTCCGATTTTTGGGCACGTTTCATTTTACGACGTTTTTGTGGAAGCAACAAAGGTTTATTTCAGATTGCTGCCATTTTGTTAAAAACAGTTTTTTATAAATATCTTTACGAACTAGGTTAGATAATATCATAAGTTTCAAAGTAATTTTTGAAATTTTGTTCTATGTTGAAAATTGAAGCGTTCATAGTTTCTAGTAACCGCCGTCGAATTCCGCTAAGGCCTTTCGTCGACATGTGTAGTCGACACAATACATAATACACTACTGGCCATTAAAATTGCTACACCACGACGATGACGTGCTACAACGCGAAATTTACCCGACAGGAAGAAGATGCTGTGATACACAACTGATCAGGTTTTCAGAGCACTCACACAAGGTTGGCGCCGGTGGCGACACCTACAACGTGCTGACATGAGGAAAGTTTCCAACCGATTTCTCATACACAAACAGCAGTTGACCGGCGTTGCCTGGTGAAACGTTGTTGTAAGGAGGAGAAATACGTACCCATCACGTTTCTGACTTTCATAAAGGTCGGATTGCAGCCCATCGCGATTGCGGTTTGTCGTATCGCGACATTGCTGCTCGAGTTGGTCGAGATCCAATGACTGTTACGAGAACATGGAATTGATGTGTTCCGGAGGGTAGTACGGAACACCATGCTGGATCCCAACGGCATCGTATCACTAGCAGCCGAGGTGACAGGCATCTTATCGGCATGGCTGTATCGGATCGTGCAGCCACGTCTCGATACCGGAGTCAACAGATGGGGACGTTTGCAAGACATCGACCATCTGCACGAACAGTTCGACGACGTTTTGCAGGAGCATGGACTATCAGCTCGGAGACCATGGCTGCGGTTACCCTTGACACTGCGTCACAGACAGGAGCGCCTGCGATGGTGTACTCAACGACGAACGTGGGTGTACGAATGGCAAAACGTCGTTTTTTCGGACGAATCCAGCTTCTGTTTACAGCATCATAATGGTCGCATCCGTCATCGCCATACTAGCGCATCACCCTGCGTGACGGTATGGGGTGCCATTGGTTACACGTCACGATCACCACTTGTTCGCACTGAACAGTGGACGCAACATTTCAGAAATGTTACGACTCGTGGCGCTACCCTTCATTCGATACCTGCGAAACCCTACGTTTCAACAGGATAATGGACGACCGAATCTTGCAGGTCCTGTAGGGGCCTTTCTGCATACAGAAAATGTTCGACTGCTACCCTGGCCAACACATTCTCTAGATCTCTCCCCAATTGGAAACGTCTGGTCAATGGTGGCCGAGCAACTGGCTCGTCACAATACGCCAGTCACTACTCTTGATGAATTGTGGTATCGTGTTGGAGCTGCATGGGCAGCTGTACCTGTACACTCCATCCAAGCTCTGTTTGACTCAATGCCCAGGCGTATCAAGGCCGTTATTACGGCCAGAGGTGGTTATTCTCGGTACTGATTTCTCAGGATATATGCACCCAAATTGCGCGAATATGTAATCACATGTCAATTCTAGTATAATATATTTGTCCAATGAATAGCCGTTTATCATCTGCATTTCTTCTTGGTGTAGCAATTTTGTTCAAATGTGTGTGAAAACTTATGGGACTTAAACTGCTCAGGTCATCAGCCCCTAAGCTTAAACACTATTGGATTGGATTGGATTGTTTCGGGGCAGAGAGCAAACAGCGAGGTCAACGGTCACATCAGATAAAGGAAGGACGGGGAAGGAAGTCGGCCGTGCCCTTTCAAAGGAACCTTCCCGGCATCTGCCTGGAGTAATTTAGGGAAATCACGGGAAACCTAAATCAGGATGGACAGACCCGGGATGGAACCGTCGTCCTACCGAATGCGAGTCCAGTGTGCGAGCCGCATCGCCACCTCGCTCGGTCTCACACAGTGTTGTTGTTGTAGTGGTCTTCAGTCCTGAGACTGGTTTGATGCAGCTCTCCATGCTACTCTATCCTGTGCAAGCTTCTTCATCTCCCAGTAGTTACTGCGACCTACATCCTTCTGAATCTGCTTAGTGTAGTCATCTCTTGGTCTCCCTCTACGATTTTTACCCACCACGCTGCCCTCCAATACTAAATTGGTGCTCCCTTGATGCCTCAGAACATGTCCTACCAACCGATCTCTTCTTCTGGTAAAGTTCTGCCACAAACTTCTCTTCTACCCAATCCTATTCAATACTTCCTCATTAGTTATGTGATCTACCCATCTAATCTTCAGCATTCTTCTGTAGCACCACATTTCAAAAACTTCTATTCTCTTCTTGTCCAAAATATTTATCGTCTATATTTCACTTCCATACATAGCTACACTCCATACAAATACTTTCAGAAATGATTTCTTGACTCTTAAATCTATACTCGATGTTAACAAATTTTTCTTCTTCAGCAACGCTTTCCTTGCCATTGCTAGTCTAGACTTTAAATCCTCTCTACTTCGACAATCATCAGTTATTTTGCTCCCCAAATAGTAAAACTCCATTACTACTTTAAGTGTCTCATTTCCTAATCTAATTCCCTCAGCATCACCTGATTTAATTCGACTACAATCTATTATCCTCGTTTTGCTTTTGTTGATGTTCATCTTATATCCTCCTTTCAAGACACTACCCATTCCGTTCAACTGCTCTTCCAAGTCCTTTGCTGTCTCTGACAGAATTACAATGTCATCGGCAAACCTCAAAGTTTTTATTTCTTCTCCATGGATTTTAATACCTACTCCGAATTTTTCTTTTGTTTCCTTCACTGCTTGCTCAATATACAGATTGAATACCATCGGGGAGACACTACAACCCTGTCTCACTCTCTTCCCAACCACTGCTTCCCTTTCATGTCCCTCTATTCTTATAACTGCCATCTGGTTTCTGTACAAATTGTAAATAGCCTATCGCTCCCTGTATTTTACCCCTGCCACCTTCAGAACTTGAAAGAGAGTATTCCAGTCAACATTGTCAAAAGCTTTCTCTAAGTCTACAAATTCTAGTAACGTAGGTTTGCCCTTCGTTAATCTAGCTTCTAAGATAAGTCGTAGGGTCGGTATTGCCTCACGTGTTCCAACATTTCTACGGAATCCAAATTGATCTTCCCCGAGGTCGGCTTCTACTCGCTTTTCCATTCGTCTGTAAAGAATTCGTGTTAGTATTTTGCAACTGTTACACACTAGTTAACCTAAATTATAAGGACAAACACACACACACACACACACACCCATGTCTGAGGGAGGGCTCGAACCTCCGCCGGGACAAGCCTGTAGCGATTTTAATGGCCAGTAGTGTACAGGTGTAAAGGCTGGTTTTTAATTTGTTCGTTACTATCGAAACAAAAATTATGAACGTCAGTTTGAAAATCAAATGTCTCCCTTGTGTACTTCCTTAAAACTTCACAATCATCTGCTGTACTGATTCGACGCGGTCGTTCATTTTCCGCCAGTGTCGTTAAGCACGTCGTCGAAGCAGCTGACGAGCCCAAGTTGCAGCCGTGTGACAAGCAGATCAGCAAGCGGGCGGAAGGAACAAGGGGCGGGCGCTGCGGTGCGACAAAGAAGCTTTCACGCGCCGCCGGAGTGTTCGCCGTTCGCCGCCCGCAGCGCCCAAACTGGCGCTAAGTCCCGCGCGGCCGGATGATGCCTGGCGTCGCGCCGCTTGCCGCATCTGCTGCCATTCCGTCGCTCGCCACCCGAGCGCGGTATTACGCGATAAAACCAACCGACCGTGTCCGGCCGGGCCGGGCCGGGCAGAGCTGCACTAAGGGCGGCAATTCCTCCCTTTTTTTACTCCCCGCCCCCTCCCCCGTCCCCCACCCAACCTCTCGCTGCCACGTGTCCGACGCCTTTTATCTTACGACTAATGGCTTCTGTTGGAGCAGTAAATTTAAATTAATTTCGGAATTAGGAAGCGGAATTTATTACGCACGACCGTCGGTAGGTAACTGTGCTGATATTAAACTACGATGCGGGCCGGAGTTAGAGCGGTTTGTCCCGGTAGCACTCTAACCTGTCCGGGTCGTGATGTCTTGACGTTTAATGTACGGCGGGGCGGAGAGAAGTTTCGCAGAGGAAAAGATGGTTTTGCCAGGCGCGGGGCTTAATTAACGAGAGACGCCTCTGAACAGCGCACTGAGAAATCTCCCTTTTCATCACAGACAGGAGACATTTTTCTCGTGCTCCGCTATGTAAAGCGCAGCGCCCACTGAAGACTCCGTCGCTTCTTAACGCGCTTTTCTGCATAGTTTTGAAAAAGAGAATGTTAAGATCAGTCGCGACTGTTGCAAATTACTGTTGCCCTATTTTGGAAGATGAATTCCAAACACTTAGTTTTTCGTTACTTTGATCGCTCCCGTTGCAAAATCCTCATTATGAGATTGGGCTCCGTCTGTTAATCGAAACAAATTTTTTTTTTACTTTTCTTGTCTAACTTGTTGACCACTTTTCTGCCTTTCATCACTGACATATTAATTACTAATCTGTTGAAGAATGAAATTTTCACTCTACAACGGAGTGTGCGCTGATATGAAACTTCCTTGCACATTAAAACTGTTTACTGGACCGAGACTCGAACTCGTGACATTTGCCTTTCGCGGGCAAGTGCTCTACCAACTGAGCTACTCAAGCACGACTCACGCCTCGTCCTCACAGTTTTACTTCCTCCAGTACCTCGCCTCCTACCTTCCAAACTGTGAGGACGGGGCGTGAGTCGTGCTTGGGTAGCTCAGATGGTAGAGCACTTGCCAGTCAAAGGCAAAGGTGCCGAGTTCGAGCCTCGGTCCGACACACAGTTTTAATCTGGCAGCAAGTTTCATACTAATTTGTTGCGCTTTGTAGTACAGCACGGTTATAATTACACTTTAGATACTTGAGCCAGTGTAGACAGAAAGCTGTTTACCTTCTTGGTACCAACTTTATTGGAATGATTTTCACATTGTGCGCTGCAGGATTTGCATTGCTGGTATCATTAGTGTGATGATTTGTCACTAGGCGCCAGCACTTCTGGGATGACGTAGGGTTGAAACACAAGCATCACCGTGCAGTACAGTTGCAGACAATCAATATGGGTCTGCGAAAAGTGAACAGGGGTATAGTCGTAAGGCTGCATTATAACAACAGCAACAGCCTTGCTGCTCTTCGCCAGTTCCGAAGTATTAAAGGAACACGGAGAGGTCTTCTTTTTCTCTCCGCGGCTGACGAACATGATTCGGAAGTTCGATTTCAATGGCGATTTGGGAATTCCTCCTGAGAGATGCGGACGGGTAATTCAGCCACAAATTGTTGGAGAAGTTAGTGTTGCCATGTCTGGGAATGCTGGAAGCAATGTACGATCTTCAAGCAGAGCAAAAACTACGTCACGACAGCTGTTCCACCGTCTGAAAAGTGCTGCGATCGATTGTGAAATGGTGTCTGTAGCGCAGTTACAGGCTGTCATGGATGCAGATGGTAATCACAGCGAACAACGTTTGTAACCTGGAACGTAAACATGTTACGCAATTAACAAATGTTACCCTCTCATGTGGAAATGAAAACGCGTTCCCTTCAATGGTTTAAGCATTATTTGTCTTCCGCCTGTCCATACATAAGATTCCAAAATGTTTCGTTGTTACAAACATTTGTTTCTCATGGGTGTCACTTCAAGAAATGAAAGTTAAATTATAAGCACCCTGAACCTTCCTTAAAATGTACCATTGTTTATAGTAGTTGTGTTCTCCACAAAACGAAAACAAAACGTACTATTCTACGACAGACTCATTAGAGTCACAAATGGAATCGGCCTACTCAAACGAATACGAGTCTGTAACAGTATGTAGGCATATGAAGTGGAAGGTCCACGTAGGCTCGGTTGTAAACAATACGCGTGTCAGATTTGGGTTCATCCATATAATAGTAAAGAAATGCTGTTAGTCAACAAAGGAGATGGTTTACAAAGCGCCCCATCCTAGAAAATTGCTAGAGTATGTGGGACACGAACCGCACTGGAATAAAAGGTAATGTTGAACGTTTATAGAGAAGGGCAGCGTCTGCATACGACTCACGTTACAAGCAGCATGCAGTTATGGAATTCTAGTGTGGAGAAAAAGAAACCATCCATAAAGGTTTCTGTGTAGTATATGGCGATATTGCAGTTTGTAGGAGTACAGTTGGGCGATGGGTAAAGAAAGTTACAGCCTAAGGAAATGCAGCAACAGAGTCCATGATAGGCCACGCTCGGACGTCCTGTCACAGCCTCTGATCCAGACATGCTGTATTGTGCGGATGCCATTATTCGGTCCAACCGGCGCGTCACAGCTCCACAATTGGCTCTACAATTGTTGGTCAGCACTGGAAGTGCGTCTGCAATGATCGACACTCTGGGTTATTCAAAGAGGTGCTCACGATGGGTTCCACGAATGCTCACAGCGGACCGAAAGATTCAGAGAAATGCCATTACATTTGAATTGATAGAGCGTTTTGAGACCGACGGAGAGGCCTCTCTGTCTCAGATCGTTAGGGGAACGACAGCTGGGTGCACCACGTTGCGCCGGAAACAAAAAGGCAGTCCATGGAGTGGTATCATCCTCATTCACCACAAAAGAAGAAATTCAAGACAACACTCTCTGCCGGAAAAGCTCTGGTGACAGGCTTCTGGGATTGTGTAGGTGTCATTCTCGTCGATGTGATGCCATAAAGACTCTGAATAAACTCAAGAATCGTTTCCGACGTGTTCCGTCGGACAAGAATACAGCAGCATTCTTGCTTCAACACGATAATACACGCCCACACACAAGTCTGAGAACCCGGAAACACTTAGCCAAATTGGGATGAGCATCACTGCCTCATTCACCCTACAGTCCAGACCTGGCACCCTCGCACTTCCATTTCTTAGGGCCGCTTAAAGACACTCTACGGGGAAGTGTTAATCGTGCACTGAAAATGTGGCTACGCCTGCAGAACAAGAGGTTTTACTAGCAGGGAATACATGCTCTTCCACAACGATGGGGTACGGCCATAGGACGTGATGGAGACTAGGTAGATAAATAGGACGTGGACAAGACATGTTGATGTATATTGTTACCAAAGTCTGGGTCTTAATAATAAATATGTTGTCAGAAAAAAATGCGGGGCATTACTTATTGAACGATCCTCGTAGCCCGAGCGTTAAAGAGGGGGGCAACACTCGCTTTTCATCAGAGTGCAACAGAAGAAAGGCAATTAAAACACAGTAAACGAGGGATGATGGAGGCAGCTGCCTAAGGAGGTAGTGTCCATAATCCCCAGAGCCAACATACGGACTGAGACGCCCCAACCCTAATCACTCCGCCACACCCCACAAGCAATTTAAAACGCTATATCTGAGAATAAAAATAACTTCCACGAAGGAAATGGACAACCACTTCGAATGTCCATGAGTCGTCAACCAATACTTAGGGGCGAAGAATCCGGAACACCATGATTATCATGTTGAGCCAGGAGGGGGCCATTTCACCAGGGCGTGAGCTACTGCCTGTAAGGCTCTGCAGCCACAACATATACAATAAAACCATGGGTTAATCAGCTATGAGCGATTCGGTGGCTACACAGGATTGTGAACCCCTCGCACGGGGAGCGGAAACAGGAGCGCCATGCAGGAGTAGCCCATTTTCTGGAGTGGAGTTCATTTTAGCGGACAGTAGACATCCGATGATGTCGCATCCCCGAGTGAGGGGAGATCTTTTTTACACCCGCTAATCCGCACATGGAAGCGTCAAAACGAATGTTGGTCGCGTACTCTACCCAAATGGTCGGCTAGTGCGTTCCCTGGGATATCCACATGAATTGGGACCCACAGATAGTGTAGCCACTTCTTTGGTGGTATTTTTACACCACTGGCCATTAAAATTGCTACACCACGAAGATGACGTGCTACAGACGCGAAATTTAACCGATAGGAAGAAGATGCTCTGATAAGCAAATGATTAGCTTTTCAGAGCATTCACACAAGGTTGGCGCCGCTGGCGACATCTACAAAGTGCTGACATGAGGAAATGCCATTTCTCATACACAAACAGCGTTGCCTGGTCAAACGTTGTTGTGATGTCACGTGTCAGAAGGAAAAATGCGTACCATCAAGTTTCCGGCTTTCATAAAGGTCGGATTGTATCCTATCGCGATTGCGGTTTATCGTATCACGACATTGCTGCTCGCGTTGGTCGAGATCCAACGACTGTTAGCAGAATATGGAATCGGTGGGTTCAGGAGGGTAATACGGAACGCCGTGCTAGATCCCAACGGCCTCGTATCACTAGCAGTCGAGGTGACAGGCATCTTATCCGCATGGCTGTATCGGATCGTGCAGCCACGTCTCGTTCCCTGAGTCAACAGATGGGGATGTTTGCAAGACAACAAGCAACCGCACGAACAGATCCACGACGTTTTGCAGGAGCATGGACTATCAGCTCGGAGACCATGGCTGCGGTTACCCTTAACACTGTATCACAGACAGGAGCGCCTGCGATGGTGTACTCAACGACGAACCTGGGTGCACGAATGGCAAACTGTCATTTTTTCGGATGAATCCAGGTTCTGTTTGCAGCATCATGGTGGTCGCATCAGTGTTTGGCGACTTCGCGGTGAACTCACATTGGAAGCGTGTATTCGTCATCGCCATACTGGCGTATAACCCGGAGCGATGGTATCGGGAGCCATTGGTTACATGTCTCGGTCACCTCTTGTTCGCATTGACGGCACTTTGAACAGTGGACGTTACATTTCAGATGTGTTACGACCCGTGGGTCTACCCTGCATTCGATCCCTGCGAAACCCTACATTTCAACAGGATAATGCCCGACCTCATGCCGCAGTTCCTGTACGGGCCTTTCTGGATACAGAAAATGTTCGACTGCTGCCCTGGGCAGCACATTCTGCAGATCTCTCGCCAATTGAAACGTCTGGTCAATCGTGGCCGAGCAACTGGCTCGTCATAGTACGCCAGTCGATACTCTTGATGAACTGTGGTATCGTGTTGAAGCTGCATCGGCAGCTGTACCTGTACATGCCATCCAAGCTCTGTTTGTCTCAATGCCCAGACGTATCAAGACCGTTATTGCGGCCAGAGGCGGTTGTTCTGGGTACTGATTTCTCAGTATCTATGCATCCAAATTGCTTGAAAATGTAATCACATGTCAGTTCTAGTAAATATATTTGTCCAATGAATACCCGTTTATCATTCTTGATGTAGCAGTTTTAATGGCCAGTAGTGTATAAACGGATCCGACAGTGAAAGACATTCTCTCTGCAAGAGAACTTCTCACAGGCAAGATGGGCTTTTAAGTCGTGACAAACATTTACCAGCCGACCACGGAATGTGGGTGCAGGGCAGCCCTACACAGAGACTAGCGCCGTGTTTTTGCCGCGACGCAGCGTCGCAACATCTCCGCAGGAAGGACGCCGGGGGATAGACGCCTCGAGTCGTAAACGTGGCGCCTGCCGCCGCCGCGGCGCTCATTTGTGAGTCAATATTGTTTGCGCGGCCACCGACGCCGCCGACACTGGCGATAGGCGGAGGATGCTTCTGACGCAATACCCGCCTTGTTTCCTACCAGCCTGCACTTACCTCCGCTGTCAGGGCATCCTCAGTCAAAGTCTAGGCTACCAGAAACTTGGAACTTATCGTCTAGCCACAGTTATGTGTACAATGGGCTTTGAGGAAAAAATAAAAAAGGAACAGGGAAAGGGGAACGTCGTGTGACGAGGGCCTCTCGTCGGGTAGACCGTTCGCCGGGTGCAAGTCTTTCGATTTGACGCCACTTCGGCAACTTGTGCGTCGATGGGGATGAAATGATGATGAATCGAACCTGGGCGCTTAGGATTGACATTCTGGCGCGGTGACCACTCGGCTACCGTGCTGCGGACAAGAGGAAAGTGATATTGCTGAAAACATGGTTAGTTGCGGCATATATGTGGATGGTACAAAGAATGAGCTTCATGAATTTTTTACAACATTCAACTCATTGCATAATAAATTAAAGTTTACTATAGAACATGAAACAATTACTTCCATGGATTTCTTAGTCCTCGAAATTATTAATGAACATGAGGAACACAACTTTTACTTAAATTTATCCATGTCGTACGGAATTTGCAGCTGTATTAAAATTTTATGAAATAATTTTTTTTTTTGCTTCAGTTATTTTTTTCTAGTATTTATCAACAAGATTTTTTAGCAGCATAATTCCATCATCAGGTGCATTACAGTTAGATGTGCGTTAAACTAAAGAGCGTGATAAAGATGTAAGTTGAAGGAATGATTTACAATTTTGTACCATCGCTAAGATTCGAACCCAAGTCTCATGTTTAGTAGGCAGATGTATTATCAGTCGCTCCGAACTGGCACTCCTGCTATCACTGATGCGTGGACTATGCTAGAATGTCTCCCTCGCTCATACAAATTTCAATAACCGTGCAATAATAATGCGAGTTTAGAAGCTGGAAAAGCAATGAGATAAGGAACGATTTAGAAATTGTATTGAGGAGAGAGGCATACTAGTGCAGTCCGAGCAGAGCTCGTAGGGGGAGTGCCAGACTGGCGAAGTGGACAGCACATCAGCATAGTAAATAACATACCTGGGTTCCGATCCTGGCGCTGGAATAAATTTTAATTTATCGATTCAGCCTATGTTATCACTGTAGACAAAGGTGACACGTAATATCTCTCAGAAACATTGCTTGAATATGATTAATCTGAAGTGTGATGTGGTTATTAGCTGGGTGTGACAGTGCTGTTACATACTGAAACTTAACAATTTTTGCCGTATATGTATATGTCTACCACATACAGCACCGTAACAAATATAATATCATCATTTAATACTTTCACATTAACTGCTTGCATTCCTTTTGGAACATAGAGGGTGTCTAAAAAGGTACTTCACATCTGTTCGACTTGTAATAAAGTTAGAGAAAAATAGTCAAGTTTGATACACTAACTCAAAAAGGTTTTTCTTATTGTCGGGTAATGAATAATATTTTGCCTCTCAAGTAGATAAGAACAACATAAATGACAACATTTTTGTTGTTTTAGCTTGTCAGAGTCACCATAAAGGAATCGAAGATAGAAGAATGGAGTCTGCTTGGGAAAAAGCACAGCCTGTGACTTCGCTGACTGAAAAGAAGTCAGATACCCAAGTTCAAAGAAAATTTCAGAAAGCTGTATGGCAAACCACCACCCTCTCTGCCATCCACAAGAAATTAGAACAAGAACTTCATGGAATAACGTAGTGTGGAATTTAAGCGCTGGGTAAGCAGGCCAAAGAGACGTTCCAGAGATACGAAAAGAATTCGACCGGTTTTCCAGTGCTTGCGAAGGAATTCTGTTGGTAAGGCATCAAAAGAAATGTGAATCCCTCATAAGACAACGCACTTTGTACATCGAAAACATTTTTATGGACTGGATAGTGTATGTGCCATAAGTAGAACGCATGCTGAACATTATTAAAGAGCAGATTAAAACTTTTGAATTGATGACTCACACAAACTTCATTTTTTCTATAAGTTAATTATAAGTCGAATTACACGATACTGAAGTTGTAAGGTACCTTTTGCTGCGCCCCTAATATCCAGAAAAAAGTTGTAAGATTTCAGTACATAATTTCACTGGCACACCGAGCAAACCAACCTCATCACATCTAAGATTAATGTACATGTAACTGTAATGCACCTAATCATGGCAAAATTCTGGCCATCGCATCATGCTAACATATGTTAGTAACGACTGACTGAAAAACAGCAGATCATTTACGTCTACAGAAAACCAACCTACACTGATATTACAATACGCAAGTCATTCCACCATTTAAACACACATAACAATATGAATGTTGAACAGGGCATTCATATTACCATTAAAACCGAAAACACTAACGCAAGAAATTGATACCATCAAAACAATTGCAATGAAAAAAGGGTACTCATAAGAAACAGTTGACAAAATGTCCCACAAAATTCAGTCCAACATCAGTAATACAAACCCTACAGGGGGAATAAATGACACGACACAAGTGTTCATAAATATTCCCTACTACGACACATTATCACAAAAAGATTGCTAAAAGTGGTTTCGAAACATCGGTTTAAAAGTATATTTCTCCACAAAAAAGAAACTTGGAAACCATTTTCCTCACATAGCAAATATGACATACCCGTAACAGAACATAGTGGAAAAAGGTACAATTCAACATTTATCCTACCCTCTCCATAGGTAAAACATGAAGAATTCTCTGTACGTGTCCCACAGAGCACACTAACGCTTTCAGACTCGATCACCACTGTGAGAAATTCATAACAGATATCTGACAGACGTAAATTAATTGCCTTCCTTAACAACCTAACCCCACGTCACACAGAAAATAGTGGAAGAATACTTTATCTGTTAGAACAGCTTGAAATATTCTTACACGGAGAAAAAAAAATTAAAACGTGTTAAATGAACAAACTGAGTTTAATAGCTACAGTTCCTTCAGAAATTTCAAAAGGTAAAATTTAAAATTTAAATCATACAATCACACCTGACGACTACAGAAAAAAATCCATTTTGCATGTAACCTCTGTGTGTATAAAAATTTAACTACTTTAGTTTTAAATACTCTTTGAAATGTTTAAATCTTGTGCCGACTTGTTGTGAAACAGAATGCTTGTATCTACGTAAATTCTGTACTTAAAAACTGAACGATAAGTAATTCTCATTTCTGCCTTAATGCTGTAAGAATTTCTTTCAGAAAGTTATATAAACTGTTCAAGAACCTGAAGATGTGCCCGCAGCTCTTGAATCACATTGTGTATTGTAATATAAATCACGATTAGTGATTGAAGGTTGTTTGTTTTCCTTTTTTTACAAAAGTAATACAGTCACAGCAACAATACTAACAACTTGGAAAATATTACTAAACAGTAGTTAACAGTTTCATTGGTGGAAATTACATCATCCAAAAGCTAATGTTATTTGTGCTTGCCAAGATTCAGTCCACCACGATTCTCTGCAGAGAAGTCATCTTGGAATACAAAGAACACCGTAAGTCGATCCACACGGGGCTACTTCCAACAGCAAAATACAGGTTTTCCTGACAGGATGTATTATGGCCAAATAGGGGTTAGGTTAGTGTTGTTTAACGTCCCGTCGACAACGAGGTCATTAAAGACGGAGCGCAAGCTCGGGTTAGGGAGGATGGGGAAGGAAATCGGCCGTGCCCTTTCAAAGGAACCATCCCGGCATTTGCCTGAAACGATTTAGGGAAATCACGGAAAACCTAAATCAGGATGGCTGGAGACGGGATTGAACCGTCGTCCTCCCGAATGCGAGTCCAGTGTGCTATCCACTGCGCCACCTCGCTCGGTATATGGCCGAGTATATAGGCTCTTTATGACAGGGCTATTAAGATGCCAATCTGCAGACTGAGGAAAAACACATGACCACGATTCATATGAAGGCAAGTTTCAGCGCATCTGCTCATCGTTGTCCGCACGTGTTGAAAAATTCCAAGCATTTCCGAATGCATTGACAGCCATCCAGAAGGAATTCTCACAGTTTTTCGACACTATGTGTCTAGTATAGGCCAATGCTTTTAAATAACCCCACAGGCAAAAACCCGAGTTTCATGTCGAGGGACCTGGGAGCTCTTCGCATTGGCAGGCAACGATATATTTGTCGAAGATTTGTGATATGTGTTCTCAAACAGCCACACCAAAGTCAGCCAGTGCACCGTCGCGCATGTACCACATACCCATCCTTTTAACATCACCCAAAACATGTGTGTAAAATTGGCATGACTGCACTTGTGCTGCGTCGTATTGAGGAAACCATTGCTTTACTGATCTATGTTTACTAGGATTATATGTTTATTTTGTTGTCCTCTACGCAGCCTTTCCATACGTATGTGCAACAGTCAAACACAATGTAGTTGTCACTACTCTCAACGATCAGAAGCGCACTGGCCATTCACAACACTTCCTTAAATTTTACAGCACTAAGTGAAACGGAATCAACTACAGTAAAAAAAGTTCTACAACATAACATATGTCGTAATGGAACTGTTAATTCACTGTCATATATTATAACCATATTCCTACGCCTCAAACTGCGTTAGGAAGAAGCTACTTGAAGGAGGTATTAGTACCAGTATGTCAGTATGTCAATATTATCTTGTCCTGCCACTGCACGAGAACCGCCTTCACTCGGATGGTGACGTCGACAAGTTAGTGACCCTGGCGCCAGAGAACAGTGCACGTGCCTGAAGCCGTCACGGTGTGTACTCAGCCCCCGCCGCGAGGCACCATGTCAACCGGGAGTCCCCGCTGCCATTAAATATGGATCCCCTTACCCTACCAGTAGCAGCCGCCGGCGTGCTAACTTGGTTTCCCCCCTACCGATCGCGACAACTCCTCCTGATCGAAACTATTGTCCTCCTGCTTCCCTCGACGAAGCTGTTCCACACTGTTTGGTAAACCAAGCCCGATCTCAGTTCAGCGAAATCAGTGTCGGAGTGGTGAGGAGTTGGGGATTTGGTACTATAATGTCAACTTCGACGATAAGGAAAGTACAGCAAAGGAGGAGTAGAAGGCTCTCAAAGGTTGTTCACAACCTGCAGGCCACGAATGCAAATAATTCAGTTCTGCTACTATGCGCTTCTCAAGTGTTGTTGACAAATCTAAGTTCAAAAGACAGAACCACCCACTGAGTCGCACCATTAATACAACTCTCTGAGGTAACAGACTAAGTGTTGGTGCGTGTTGCGTTCCATTGTCGTAATTTTGTTCTAACTTTCTCCGTATTCTTCCAATAAATTCTTGTATCCCTGCAACGAAACAGGTTTCTTCGGAAAGGAACAGGAATTTTGAAAAGAAAGTATGGCAACGCAGAGAAAATAGACAACATTAAATATACGGATGAAAATATAAACATACACAGAAACTGAAAAAGAAGCTAGTAAAATCAGAACTGAAAAATGAAAGTATCATACATGAAAGTGATGTATTTGTAAATAGAAAACGGTTTTATAACAACGTTAAATTAAAGCATGACAACACAGTTGTAAAACAATAATTCGTCTGTGGTTCCGAAACATTACTTTTGTCTGGATACCAAATATCATTACAATATTTAGAAGACAAGGAAAAGGACAGAGACTACAACTTCGTTTTTTTTTGACCAAATGAGGAAATATACACATTCTGTCCTAAAATAACAGATGAGATCAGTAAACGGTGTGTTACACTAAATGGACGTCTAAAGCGAATGAACGAACACGGATTAACAAAGATGTGGCAAAACATTCTTCCAAAACAGGAAAGCAGACAAATAAAGTAGATGGGGAGGTAAGACAAAAATAGTAACCGGCCATATCCATCACACGCGAATTATAAGTGACTCTTATTTCTATGAAATAGAATTGATTTACTGATTGTCGATCGCTATTTTTATTTAAAAATTACATTTTTCGGGCAGTGTGGCTATCTTCAGATCTGCTAAACAAAGGATTAAATTGCAGTTGTGTTCTAGTCCTACGTTTACACAGTTTAAAAAGTATTTTAATCGAATTAGAGTATAAAAGTTTTATGACATAGGATCATACGTCGTAGTTCCTGATACCGTAGGCATATGGTTTTAGTATATGGTAGTGAATTAACAGTTCCATTACGACAGGTTACTCTCTAACTACGATGTATGGTATGTTATAAAACTATTTTGCTGTAATTAATTTAAAAGTTTCTAAGCTTACTAAGCATAGGAGTAGAACCCAAATGTATTTTATTTTGTTGTTTAACCTGTAATTTTGAAACAAAAAGTACCAATCATCAGATAGAAAAATAAGCCCATTTTGTAAGGTAAAAAATGACTTAAAGGAATGGAGTTTGAACTGGAGACGTTACTCGACAGAGATTAATTCAGACATGAAGTCAAGAAATTCAAAGGTTTTTCGGAATATAAACCAAACAGAACAAGCAAAATTGACCAGGTGCGATAGGACTCGCGCACTGAGGTTTCCGTACACAATTATTTATACAGACAGTTCATCCAACGCAGGAATCGCGACTCTCGATGATTTTTGCCTGTTATTGACATTGAAGCAGGGAAGATATCAGTCCCAGCATGTTTCAATTTTACTTTTGAATTCACATATTTTTTATGGGACATAATTACAAATTAACAATTCCTGATTATTCCTTTTACTTGTACTATGAAACCCTGCTTCTTGTGAACCCTGCTTCTACTTCAACGGGAAGTGCCCTGTACGTTGTAATGAGTGAGCTTGCGAGTGTCAAATTATGATACAAATGGCTGATCTTCTGAGTACATTGACTTAGAAGCTTAAATTCCTTACAGTGCCAAGGAACCATAGGCCTAAATTTGTGCAATAAATTTCAACCTTATTCCTTTGTCTGTTCCTGAGAAAGCGGTCTTAATTGACGGACAGATAGACAGTCTGACAAAAAAGAAAAAAAAAGATATATTATTTTATGTGATCTAATTAAACATTGACAACTTTTGGATTTTTCCTCTTACTTGTACTGTGAAATCTTGCTTTCAATCAAATTTTAGTATTCTAGGTTAGCAAGAAATATCCGTTAACTTTTGATGAGTGAGTTTGCGAATATCAAAGTATGTGACAAAATGTCAGTAGCTTCTGACTGCACTGGCCTAGAAGCTTCAGGTCTTTACACCACAAGGGAGTGTTGACCTTTGTACACGACATAAATTTTAACTTTATATGTCTAGATTTTCCTGAGAGAAATGATCCTGTAATGGGGGGTGAACGTTGTTGCATATTCTTGTCACGTTTATCTGAAACTGTACACGTGGAACAAATTACTCATTCTTGTTCTGTGCCACTGAGCGACTGTCAAGAGTACATATAATATGTCTTCTTCAGACAGAAAAATGATACACGCAAATGTCACATGCACGTGCTCCCACATTGTGATAGCGATGTAATGCTTTTCTTTATGTACTGCTATGGTTAAGTATTCTGTCGTATGTATACCTTGTAGGTTAGGTTGATATCATTTGGAAGCTGCCCCAAAGCCGAAAGTAGCCAGCCCTGACGAAATAACAAAACAACTTACTCAACAATAAAGCGTCCCCACCAGGAGAAAATAGTGTTGCATCCCGTGTAAGATCCCGTTCCTTATTGGAAGTTAAAGAAACCTTTCCCCTTTTCTTTCATATTGTTGTTACGGGAAAATGTACCAGAGTTAGCCCGACTCTACGCAGGGCGCTGGTATTCCCTTGGTTCCATATCGTGTAGGTAAGCAGCCCACAAATTCTCTCCACGTTCCGTGACGATGAACTACTTAAAAAGGCTGCTCTACACCAAAATCCGCCACGGTGCATTAATAAAATAAGTAGGTGAAAAGTTTGTTAGTCTAATGAGCGTCATTTGCAAGTCAGATGTGGATTTGAGGCGGTGACGCATAAACTGGTAATTACTGTAATTGTGTGATAGCGAGAAAATTTCATTGCCAGCGACGTAAATTAGAGGGAGCATGGAACGAAGGAAGAATGTTTCATTTTTACAGTTGCGAGGATACGCAGATGTGAAGAGTTTCATTTGATAGCATGAGTGAGCAAGTATCAAGTACTCCTGAATATTTTACTTTTTCGAATACTTTGGAAAAAGATGTCAGTAAGGAAATTGGATGATAAATTTATAAGTCTGTCTTGTCTTCAATAATTGCACATTTCAACCTCTCTGGAGAAATTTCCTGTGCCAGTGATGCATTTCATATATCTCTAAGGATACTACTTATTACTTGTAACAACTTTTCAGAATTGTGTTTGAAACTCAATCAACCACACAAGAGCTTTCATTTTTTAGAATTTGTACAATTGTATTGATTTCAGTGAAAGAAGTTGATGCTACTTCTAATTGCTGATTTCTTTGAGGAATGACATTTTTAATAAATTATTTTACTTTTTGAAATGAAAAATGTAATGTCAATTTGCTGATTATTGAAAATACTTGCAATTTGTGAATTATTAGTCGCTGCATACTCATTTAGTTGGCTGTAATCAAATATTTTGCTTTGACTGGCTATCCTGTCTCCCATTTGACAATGTTCCATATAGTTTTTATTTTATTATCTGCATCATTAATTTCTGTCAGGATATGCATATTTCTTGACATTTTAATGACTTTCCTTAAAATGTTAAAGTACGTTTTGTAGTATGCAAGCAATGTCAGATATTGACTTACTTTATTATTTACAGATATTTAGCTCTTCCTCTTGCATGTGATTTTAATTCCCTTAGTTACCCATGCCTTACCTTCTTTATGAATCTTCCGGATAAGTTTTTAGGAAAGTGTCTTTAAAATACTGATACAAATTTATCATGGAATAACTTGAATCTGACAGTAGCATCTCTTTCTATGCACACCTCAACCCCTTCCCAACCTTTTTTAGCTTACTCTTAGAACACTGTATCCTATTCTCATTAATAAGCCTCAATTCACTGTATGAACCTCTCTCCAAGTTGTAAGATGTCATACTGCTTATTTAAAGTAATTGCGATCAGATAAGCTATTAGCAATTTGGTGCCCATTAATTGTTACAGAAATGTTATACAAATGTTATCAATCAGTGTCCTACTGTTGAGCTGCATTCGACTAGGAAAACTGACTACTGAAATTACACTGTAACACCCAAATAATAATCATAATTCATTCTCCTTTTCGTATGTTTTAAATAATGTACATTAAAATCTTCACAAACTACTGTTTCTGCTTGTCTGATGAGTAGCTCGCTATTGCATCTTCATTTCTAATAAATAGCTGAAAGTTTCCTAGAGGGTGACTAAAGACTGTTACAGTTATCAGAGGAGTATACTAACGGAACAACTCACAAGCACGTGCTTCTAAGCTTTGATCAACACAAAATCTATTTGTTTCGATATTTTTTACTCTGCATTCAACTTTTAAAGATGTAACTCCTCCTTTTTCCATGTTAATTCTACAGAAAAATAATGCACGTCTGTAATCCTTGATATTTAACTAGTCAATCCCTGTAGTTACATGGTACATGGTGGACTTCAACCAGCTACACGTTACTTCTCTCTCTCTCTCTCTCTCTCTCTCTCTCTCTCTCTCTCTCTCTCTCTCTCTCTCTCTGTCTCTCCCTGTTACTATGTATCTATCCTGCATACATATGCTGACTTTCTCCCATTCATTTCGTTTCCAAAGTTAGATTTGAGTCCCAGCCAGATCAGAGCTACGTTATTTACCGCCTAATGACCGCAAACTGAGAAATGGGGCCGAGTAGTTGGCAGCTTGGAAAAATAGGCCTCAGACCGAATACTGGTTAGGTACAGTTCCCTGTGCTATGAGGAAATGTTGTCGCAACATCAGACTATTCCACCCTACTCTTCATCACTAATTTCTACCACTCCTTTCACTCCCTCCATCAACAAACATGCAGAATACCCTCCGTCACCAAATCAGACATTCACTGAGATCTGAGACAGTTTCCGAACTACCTACTCCCTTTTTCATTTTGTGCCAGAAAGCTCTTTTGTCCACAAACTATTCGTTAACTCTTCACATGTTAACAGATTTACGCATCTAATCTTGAGCATCCTTCCTTAGAACCATATGCAGTACGTTTATATTCTTTTGTACTATTTATTGACTACGTTTCATTTTTATACACTATATGATCAGAAGTATCCGGAATTGTATGCGGAAATGATCAGTAGATGTCACTACAGGTGGAAAACACAGTATAAAAGGAGGCGACGGGTATTGTGTTATCAGCAGAAAAGGACAAATAGCAGAATGGCTAGGTCAGGAGAAATCAGTGACTTAGAACGTAGACTGGCCAACGGAAGCCACCGACTGTTGGCTGTGTGAGTGTGAAGTCGAAAAGATGAGCTAAACTGAGACCTGGCAGACCTCGTACATTGACGGACAGTGAGCGCCGATCATTACGAAGGATCACTAGAAGGAATCACTCATGGATTCGAAAATGATACCAGCAGTATGCAGTTAGACTGTGTGTAGGGAATTACGAAGAATGGAGTTCAGTAGCCAAAGAGCTCCTCATAAGCCACAAATTTTTGTAGTCAGTGTCAAACGAAGTTTGAGGTAGTAAACAAAACAACCATAGGATAGTGGATGACTGCACATGCAGTGTACCTGTGTAGCCTGAGGTAGTGTCGATGTCACTCCACTATTCATAGCTACGTTTAAATTCAGGCGCTTGCTGTGTCCTTCACTGCGCATTTGCATTTCCACGTCTGTGCCGCCATTCAGTGAAACACCCGTCTCCTTTGTATTTTCCGCTCCCGGCGAAATCTTAATAAACAGAGCTGTGATCTCCACGCTTTGCTTTAATTGAAACTCCGTCCCTATTTATACGATTTCGCGACAACCTTATTGCTGCTGGCTCCTTAATTACACGGTCTCAGAACTGGAATCTGCACCATGAACCTAGTCCCGCTGTATCATATTGTATGGCCACGTTTCAAATTTTACTATTCGACACTTGATTTTTGTGACTGCTTACACCATTCCACGATTTATGTGGCAATCAGTCAATAAAGAACGATGACAAAATGTCAAAAGTTAAATTATTTCCAGTTTCTGTCACCACGAACACAATGCTGACAACGTTCAATATCATTTTTAACTATTTGTATTTATTGACGGCTAAGCACAATTTCCTTAAAAAAATTACCGCTTCTAAAGCAAAGATCATTTTCTACTCCTAAATAAGTTTTCCTCTTTCTCTCTTACTAAATCCGCGAAACAAATCGATTTGTATATAAATAACTTTTGCAGCTTATACAATGAATTCAGTATGCCTAATGTACTCCACCACACTCTACTGAGCAAAAACGTTGTGATCACTTGCTTAATACCGTTTTTGTACATATTTTCAACCTAAAACAGCAGTGATTGTACGTGTGATGGATTCTGAAGGTCCTTGGTAGATTACAGGAAGTATGTTGCACCAAAGTACACACAGGTAACACAGAGTGTGTAAAACATGGACATGTGATCTGAGAACGTGGATCTAGCATCCAGTAGCATCCTACATATGTTCCATCTTATTCAGGTCTGTCGAATTTGCTTGCAACGACAACGTGAGCTCACTATCATACCTGTCAAAACATTGTAGCACGATTATGGCACTGTGATACGGACAGAAACTGCTGGAAAATGCCGTCTGCCTTCACGTAACACATAGCTGTCATGATGTCGTACATTACTTCCCAAGGTCCCGTGGAAGTCCAGGTGAACGCCACTCATAACATAATACTGATCCCATCGACTTGCATCCGTGGTGGTGTGCAGGTTCCAAGCAGCCATTGGCCTTGATAACGACGTAATCGGACATAAACTGCTGCAACGAGAAAAGCGATTCATCAGATCAGATGATGCGATTCCACTGACCCAAGGTAAAATCGAGATGATTCTGCAAAAAGACAGTCTTAACTGTCAGTGTTGTTGGGTCAGCATGGGAACACCGAGGGGACGCCTTCAAAGGAGCTCCACGTTTAACAACGGGCGCTGAAGGGAATGCTTCCACCAGGATTGCATTCTGTGGTCAGATCTGCCATAGACCTCTCCCTATCCTTTACTACAAAGCTGGAAAGCCTCCAGCCTCCACGTTTTGTGGTGAGGCGTGGACGTCGAACACATTGTTGCCTACTCGTGTTTTCGCAGCCTGTTAACCAGTTCCCATACATGCAATCGAACAGCTTCGTCGTTCTCAAGATGCTTTCTCCCACGCACCGGGGCCATACAGTCTGTGTTTTGTCGAAGTCATTTACGTTAGTTTATCTTCTATTCATGACTGCACTTAGATGTATATATGAATATACATAATTTACATATACGGGCTACAGAAATTCATATCAACCCACGGAAAGTGCTGGTGTGCAATGTCACGGAGGTAAGTCTTCATTCATTTCATTCATCTTACAATAAAAAGTAAGCTCTGTATCCAAACGGTGCAACAATTCGTAAATACCATACCAGAAAATCAGCTACAGTACAAGTGGTTTCAGCAGCATAACGCTTCGGATTACAGTTTCTTAAATCAGTATTTTCAGAGCGAATCGATTCAGATGGGGTTTTCGCTCTCTGATTCCTGATTTTTTTTCTTGTTTGGATAAGAAAAAGGATGTTACTAACAAAACTCTCCCTCACATTATTCGCAAATTGCCAAAATTTTTTGATTGATCTGATGCTGCAATGCCTCAGCTGTGTGAAGATAAGAGCTCAAGCTTTCAACAGACTTCGTCACTTTTACACACCGCACTGCGTAACATTTCCATCACCTACAAAAAGCGAGCAATTGAATATGAAGGCCACCGCCAAGAGAGTAATACAGACCACACTGAAAGAATGTACTTTTAAAGTCTTCTTCAAGCATTTGTATAGAACAGTCGCGCATCTCAGAGTAAGTTGTTTCCCGATGTCAAACAGAGGAACGCACAATTACAGCACAAGAGTCGACGATGATAACTACATTAATAGTTCCCTACAAAAACTGATTTATTGCACAGCAGATTACCAGATAGTTTATAAATTTTAAAGGCATTCAAAATCTTGAAAACAAAGCTAAGAGACTATTTGAACACCGCATGTTTGTACAGAGTTAGGGTAAATTTTGAGATAAGGCCAAAAGAACATACAAAAGATTACTACTAAACCAACAACGTAAGAAATGTACCATGTCATTGAGAACTACACATGCAGTATTTTTATCTTTGATTAGCAGTCATGTTTTGTGGCAGAAAATGAAATTAGGCTCTACCTTTATCTAATAAATTAAATTAATAATAAGATTTGTATTGACTGTGTTTCCATCTATTATATGCGGGGTGTTCAAAAAGTCTCTCTGCAGTGCCGTATGATTTTTAATCGCGCATTTCGTATGCTGCAATGAATATGTCGAAATGAAACTCGGTGAAATACAATTTACTAATTTATCGTATATTCATTTTTTACTTGCAAATTTTCACATTAAATGCTGAAAGTGTCCCCCGCCCCCCCCCCCCCCCCCCCATCCCCTGTTATTGAATACACAATTCAGTTCGTCTAATCACGTTTCCAAACACAAGCTGTAATATTTATTCTGTACCTGAAGCAGTGAACGTGGATTTTGCAGTTTTCAATTCATCGATGGTTTTTGGACGGTTTTTATAGACAGTTGCTTTCGCTGCACCTCAGAAGAAAAAGTCAGGTGGTGTTCGGTCAGGAGATCATGGAGGCCAAAGTCCCTGTGAAATTATGCGATCACCAAAAACATCAGCAAGCAGTGACATTGAAACGCAAGTGGTATGCGCGGTTGCACCATCTTGTTGAAAATAATCGTTCAGTATTTCACTTAACACAAGTTCTCCGACACTAACATCGATTTCCTGGGCGAGTTTTCTAACTGACTTGTTCGGACTCGTGGACATTTTATCGGAGATATCGAGTAGTTTATCTTCAGACAAAACGCTAGGACGACCACTTTTCGGTGGACCTGTCGCTGAACCCGTACTTCGAAATTCTTTTCTCAAGTCTTGCACAGTCTTTTGATATTGGAGTGTTGTCTCCGGTATTAAATGTTTGACTATCTGAAACTGTGTATTTACCGCTATCTTTGAATACTTGTTCGACTATAAACACATGTTCTTCAATGGTTAGTATTTTAACAGTGACAAAAAAGAAACAAACGAACAAAGGAACTAAACTTTTAGTTCAAGTCAACACGTAACGACACACACCAACGATGCTACTGACGCTGGCTGAGATAAACGAAAGAGTGGAATGTTGGGAGAGTTCACCTGAAGGGAAGTAACCGAGGCAGGCGAAAAATCACATGGTACGCGCGGCTAACAATCATACGGCACTGCGGAGAGACTTTTTGAACACCCCGTGTATGGTATACGCGTATGTATATGTGTCTGTTGTAAAATATTACAAGTGCTAAAATTGTAATTTTCACTCTGGCTATTAATTATAAATTGTAAATATACATTAACGCACCTAATATCGTTCTAAACAGCGACCAAGGGAAAAATGAATAAATAAATAAATCAAAAATAAATAATTGACAGACGACATTGAAATCGTGTATGTGAAGTCTGATAGCAAGTATGTGTGAGAAGTCGCCCTTCTTTGAGTGCATGGTGCCATACGGTTTCGTGCATGACGAGAGTTAGGTCAGAAGGGCGATAAATCTAGAGAGGAGGAAGAAGTGGTGGAAGGAAATTAGATCTGCGGCAGAGGGCGCTATGAACATGTTCCGCGTGCAGAGCAGGGACTAGCCGAGTGAGAGACGCGGAACCCGACACGTGCGACCGTGCTCGACGCCGCAGGCAGGTCGTCTTCTTGTTGGCGCGCCGGAAGCGTGTGTTAGAAAGAGATTACCGCGGGGTGGCGATGATATATTCTGGGCAAAAAGCGGCCCATCCGGGCAGGGGCGTGGGTTGTGTGCTGCGGGCTGCAGGCCTGCAGGCGCTCGCTTCTGGCAAGCGACCAACTGGTCCGGGTCGCGCGGGAGCTCGGCTCCCAGATGCCCCACTGCGGCTGCCACAGCGCCGCCAGCGCAGTCGTAACGGCACGTGCGTGCACCAAGGGCAGTCTCTGCACTATTCGCCTGGTTCTCGGTTAAAAATTCACCTGTTACTCACTGCAAAATAATTTTAGAGTCACTCCTTTGAAACCGGTCATTTTCTGGCATTGAGAGGCAGAAGTGTGAAATTTGGCTAGAAGGCGTGAACAACTTGCCTTTGTAATGCTGGAAAAGCATAGCTCCCTGCAACATCACCTTCGGGGTCGGCGACGCTTCTAACAGCAAGATGTGGACACATGCGAAGAAAAAGGCCAGAAATCAGACGTGTGGTGTGCGTACTGTAAGACCTTCGTCACACACACCATTAGATTATATGACTTGTCGGTGTAACGAAATAGGCGAGTGTCAGAAATATGGTCTTATCGTAGCGTGTTTATCTTCTGCCGTAAGGTCAGACGATAGAAATGCCACTTGCACTCTTAGAGTAGCAGATTGACTTTAAACAGGACTTGATTAAATTTCACACACATTTATTACAGTAGTAAAAAGTGTAGACATTACGTTACTTGATTCTGGATGCTGTTTACAATTGACAATTTGAAGTTCCTTATCTTATTCTCACATATCTCTGATACTTGACGAAGTGTGTATTCATTTATCTTCATAGCTATGTACAGGATATGGTAATCTTATTAGGCGCAGACTGAAACATGACTATAGACTGGTACAGACTAATGTAGACTGGTACAGACAGGTGCAGATAAATGCAGACTCGTACAGACTAATTCAAACTGGAACAGACTAATGCAGACTGACTAATTGGAGGTCTGTACACTCGTTATAATACTTCACGTGTTCATGTATCACTGCGCGAGTGTGATCCGGGAGGAGGAAAGGTTCTACGTTAGCAGCAATCTCATTGGCTGCGTTACATAACAGTACGCAGATCAGCGGATGCAGAATTTGGACCGTCTCTAAGGCAGCGCCATCTCGAAGTGCGGAGACGGACGAGCACCTGCGCCTGCACTGTTGTGCTTAGCGGAGTATGCTCTAGTGGGAAAGTTGTGTACGCGCTGACTAGCAGAACTATGTACACATCCAGAAGTGAGGTGTAATGTGGGTTAATGGTGGCACACTGGCACGAAATTTCACCACAGTTCTGCCAAATGCCACGATGGACGTGTCACAGGATGGGGAGATCGTCATCCTCTCCCATATTCACCCATAATTCACCACTTCTTTTGATGCCTTTGCGACGGATATCAGCCCAAAGCCAATGAAAAAGCGCAGGTAACTTCTGTGTATAAGAAGGGCAATAGAACGGCGCCATAAAATTACAGACCAATATGCCTACGTCGGTTTGCTGCAGAGTCCTTGAAGACATTCTCAGTTCGAATATAATAAATTTTCTTGAGACTGTGCGTCGTATGTCCACGAATCAGCATTGTTATAGAAAGACCGCTAGTGCGAAACTCAGCTTGCCCTTTTCTCACATGATATACTGCGAACTATGGACAAAAAACAACAGGCACATTCCTTATTTCTAGATTTATGGAAAGCAATTGCCTGCTCCATTGCAGGCTGTTGAAAGAAGTACAAGAATATAGACTAGGTTCACAGATACGTGAATGGCTCAAAGACTTCTTAAATTATAGATCCCAATATGTTGTCCTTGACGGTGAATGTTCAAAAATGGTTCAAATGGCTCTGAGCACTATGGGACGTAACTGCTGAGGTCATCAGTCCCCTAGAACTTCGAAATACTTATACCTAACTAACCTAACGACATCGCACACATCCATGCCCGAGGCAGGATTCGAACCAGCAACCGTAGCGGTCGAGCGGTGCCAGACAGTTGCGCCTAGAACCGCTCGGCCACTCTGGCCGGCGGTAAATGTTCATCAGAGACAACAATATCGTCAGGTGTGGCCCCGGGGAAGAGTGATAGGACCGACATTATTATCTATATACGTAAATGATTAGGCGGGCCGGTTGGGTAGAAATTAAAAACTGTTTGCTGATGACACTGTGGTGAATGGTAAGGTGTAGCGGAACGGGAAAGAAGATGACCAGTAATTGTACGGGTACCCTCCGCCACGTGCAGTACGGTGTTTTGCGGAGATCTATGTAGATGTAGATGACGATGTAGAACTGTGTGTTCCAATGTTGAAATCACGCAGTTTTCTTATGGGTGGCTGAGGAAAACATTTAAGACAGAACGCCGTTTAGAATCGACATGGAAAGTTCCAGGACCTGGTATAAAGGTTGCAAATGAAACCACCAATTGGGGTGTTCATATAAAAACACTTCATGATCGAAAACGACAGTTTTCAGTGTGATGTGCTACAGAACGACATTCTTGACGATCTTTGACGGTGTCGAAACCTCTCTCTCGCCCCCCCCCCCCCCCCACCACCGCTCCCAATCCAGACGACTCACCCTTCTATCAGGATATCCTGATGCTGTAACTTCATCTGAACTATTTGGACAGCAGGCGCGAAGATATTTTTGTTCTGATCTACAGGATGAAACCACTACGGAAGGGAGAGAAAAATGTTGCATTACTTATTAAGCACACGTCGCATTTTTGTCTGTCTGCTTACAGTTACTGTGCATCCTCCATTGCGTAAAAATCACACACACACAAACCATCACTTACAATGTTTGTTTGTGAAATCAAATTATGTTGCAAAGATATTATGACAGTATGGCTTCAAAAACAGTCAGTAACAGTCGGCAAAGGTAATATAAAATTTGTAAATGAGCAATTTATGTGAACATCGTAATCCACAGAAAATATGAAACCACTAACTACTGTATACAAAGTCTTTGTGAAGCCACACTGTCATAATATCTTTGTGTATATCATAATGTCTTCGTATGTTTTGATTTCAGAAACAAACAGTGAGTGATGGTTTGAATGTGAGTGGTTTTCTGGGTAATGGAGGAGGCGCAGTACCTGCAAACAGACAGACATAAGTACTATTTGTGACATTTGCATGTAAAAGCAACCCCACGATTCATTTTGGCCGATTTTGAAGTTGGAGTGTACCCTCAGAAAGACGAGTACAGTTAAGAGAGGAAGGACAAAACATGCAAATATCGCACAAAACAGTTAACCTAATGTTTGCACTTGACTATGAGAATAAACTCACTAAACGCGTTGTGCTAAGCATGAAAACATGCGTAATTGCTGCAGTGTTTCAATGTTTAGATCATTTTGCTCACTGTCTAGCCTGATTAGTAGACGGTTACTTTCACATCTGGCACTTTTCAGAGGTCGGTTCTTTTCAGAAAAATCCTAGCTACTGTAGCTGGTACTAGGACAAATGAATTCTCAGTGGATCTGAGCTGTTTTTTATTTTGATTCTGGGACGATATTTCCCAGGCGAAAGCATGAAATACTGGCACTGTGTTGAGTGTGTGTGCGTGTGTGTGTGTGTGGTGGTGGTGGTGGTTAGTATTTAACGTCCCGTCGACAACGAGGTCATTAGAGACGGAGCGCAAGCTCGGGTTAGGGAAGGATTGGGAAGGACATCGGCCGTGCCCTTTCAAAGGAACCATCTCGGCGCTAACCACTGCGCCACCTCGCTCGGTTGTGTGTGTGTGTGTGTGTGTGTGTGTGTGTGTGTGTGTGTGTGTGTGTTTGTGTGTGTGTATGTGTGTGTGTGTGTGTGTGTGTGTATGACAAAATAAAGTCGATGACTTAATTAACGCACCCCAGCGTTGTACCTTGTGCAGTACAACTGATAGCGTACAATATTCACAAATTAGGTTTATAACGTGAATTAACTGATAAAAGTAGAAAGTTACTTGACCATTGTGTGAATCAGGAGAAGTTTGGTGAGAGCTTTCCGGTTTATCTACAACAAAATTTCAAATCAAACATTTGCCCAGCAGGTAATGCCAAGCGAACTGACACTGTGGATCAATTCGGAAGTGAGATTCACAGGTGGTGAGGCCTACTTGGATTGAGTTCAGTGTTGCAGAGCAAAAACTAAGGCGTCGCTTTCAGCGCGCCGGCTTTAAGACTAAACGCCTGCTGGCCATTTCTGCGGCACAAAGAAGTCGAGAGCGAGCCGGAAGGCGTTAGCTACCATATAATCTCTCCCAGTCGGAGCTATGAAATATTAATGCAGAGCTACGAGGAGGGCAGGCGTTGATAACGGCTTCCGTTGCGTGTAGAGGCAGAAACTGTTTTATACTCTCTTGTTAATGTGTGGCGCTTGGAGGTCTGGAAAACCCTGCACAGCGTTTATTTCGGCGAGTTGCTGAAACAGAAATGAGGCAGTCTGTCTGTATTATGTATAAGCGTCACAACTGCACAACAAGATAGTAAACTAGGTCAGTTTACCTCTTTCAGACGTTATTTATCAGCTCTATTCTGCTTGTTCTCTATGATTACTGAGCAAAAAATCTGAAATATGTAATAAAATGAGAAACATACGTTATTTCAAGTGAACAATTCCAAGAACATTTTTCACGTATCTAATTTGTGAATATTGAACGCTATCAGTTGTACTGCACGAGGTACAACTCTGGGGTGCGTCAATTAAGTCATCGACTTTATTCTGTCACACACACACAACACACTGCCAGTATTTCATATTTTCGCCTGAGAAATATCGACCCAGAATCAAAATAAATAAAAAAAAACAGCTCCAATCCACTGGGAATAGGATTTTTCTGAAAAGAACCAACCTCTGAAAAGCGCCAGATATGAAAGTAGACGTCCAGACTAGTCAGTGAGCAATATAATCTAAACATTGAAACACTGCACAAATTACGCATTTTTCATGCTTATCACGACGCGTTTAGTGAATTTATTCTCATAGAAACTATTGTTCAATAATCTTTCCCACTTCTCTTCACGACGTACGATATTTATGTTTTGCTACTGTTTTATACCAGTATTTTCATATCTGCTACTGAAGTACACTCTAAATTAGCTGACGTAAGCGTCCTGTGCTTCACTGAGTTGCGACGTCTGTATTGGCGACGGTCTCAACAATGAAGAATTGCACTACACGATGGGTGCCGTTCTTGCAGCAGTTCATGCTTTGCTTTGTCGAAGTTGCGAGTGACGATGTATGCTGATGTATATGCTGATACTTTGGATTCTGACAAGCATCGGAGAAGATGGTTTGGTAGATCTATTTTAATGTAGCTGCAATTGTGCCATATGAAGCTGCTGTTTCTCATTTAACAGCGTATATCAAAGATTAATTTTGAAAGGGGTGATTTCAGCATTTTTGTTAATGCAGATGAGTAGGAAACACAAGCCTATAATTTTTTAATATAGCATTAATGGTTTGTTGCTTGATACATTCACATCGATTAAATATGTAGATGTAGCGCTGCAGAGTGAAATGAAAGTGAGCGAGCACGCAACGTCGGTTGCAGGGAAGGCGAATGGTCGATTTGGGTTTACTGGGAGAATTCTAGAAATGTGGAGCTCACTTATAAAGGAGACCTCTTAACCAACACTTTGGGACGCTTTCTTGAGTACTGCTACCGTGCTTGGGATAGCCACCAGTTCGTATTAAAGGAAGACATCGAAGCAAATTCAAAGGCCTTCATCTAGATTTGTTGCCGGTAGGTTCGAGCAACACGCGACTATTGTGGAAATGCTCCATGAACTCAAGTGGGAATTGCTGGAGGAAAGAAGAGTTCATTTCGCCAAACACTATTTTCGACAGATTGTAGAACGATCCTACTGCCAAAAAAGTATTGTACATGTCGCTCAAGGACCGTGAAGGCATGATATGATAAATCAGGGCCCATACGTAAGCAAGCAGACAGTAGTTTTTCCGTATTAAAGGTAACTTCTGCCATTCACCGAATGGTGGCTTGGGGAATTTACGGGGTGAGTTAAGATGAGTGATAGTATTGGTGATGCTGAACAAAGAACTTCAAATGAACATATGCTTTTTTCTTAACATCCAGCTGTTTGAGAATCAAGGGCATCAGACGCATGTCCTTGATCAGCAGCATTCACATGTGAATACAATCAAGGTGACATGTGGGGTAGGCTTATGGGCGACTTCTACAAGCACAGAGTGGAACTTATGCCTCGTATTTGCATGTGCTCAAGTAAAGGACTGTAGGAATGAACTCAGTTCAGCAACACCGCTGCCTTCTTCTGCTACTGCAAAACGCATTGCAGTCGACAGTGAACTTTTTGAACATCTTTCGTGAGGAAACCTCTAGAATTTAACAAAACATTAGATCATAATGAAACTTCCTGGCAAATTAACACTGTGTGCCGGTCCGAGACTCGAAGTCGGTACCTTGACCTTTTACAGGCAAGTGCTCTACCAACTGAGCTACCCAAGCACGACTCAGGCCCGTCCTCACTGCTTTACTTCAACCAGTAAAATCACAATGTTTCATTTACTATTTCCTGCATTTGTCCAATTCCCCAATGTTTTAATCAATTTCCTCGGAAAAGATAAGTAAAAGGGCATATGCTCATATGACGTTTTTTGTTCAGAATCATTAATACCATCACCCCTCAAAGCATATATCTTTCCTCCTGACTAGCTCTGTATGTTTGTTTGTACCCATTACTTTCAGGGACGCCATGCACAGTATTAATAGTTGATGGAAAAGGTGTTGTCCAATACTTGTTGACTGGGCAGCATACATAAAAAGGACTTGTAGCTCGTCTCCGAGTCGATTTAGTTTTATGAATGTGCGAGTGGAGAAATTTGAACTGTGATTCTTAAGTCGTCACTTACAGTACCGTAACTTGGCACTGACTTCATATTATACCTCGTCTAGGCTTAGCCGGCACCACTACTGCCAAATGCAACATACTTTTACTCGTACGTATTCGCCATGCGTTGTCAGCGTGGTCCAGCAAGTCTCTTTCACAGGTGCTCGTTGCAACAACCACACATATCTGCCAGTTCTGATCATATGTGGCTTCAGAAACACATTTTCATAAACACAAAACTTTATCTAACTAAGGTATCGATTGAGTGGTTTTTTCCTGCAAGTTATACGTATGTTCTACAGGCTATGTAGATATGAGTACTCTGACTTTACACTCTTACTCTTTGTTGGCACACGCGCTATCTGCAGCCTGAATTCCTAGAACATTCACAATGTTACAAGTCTTTTTTCAGAAATGGAACATCGCCGAGTCGTTCCCGCATTGGTAGTAACAACTAAAGACGGTGTTGAGAGGAGGATCTGTTTTAAGATGTTGAGTGGATATTACTTAATAGTGGTCTATAAAGCGGGTTAAGGGGCGTAGGTACAGATATTGTGATTACTGGTACCTTACTTAATATGTACCCTCATCAGTGAGTTAGTTATTTTTTGACTGTGTTCAACAATTTTTTTACAACCGTAGAGCAAAATTTACTCTGTGACGTTTTATGAGTGACCATAACTGCGCCCTGAAGTGGTCTACGCTTGTTGGTATAGACTACCCATTTTGCACCCAAGCGTCAACATTTCAATACCAGACCTGCTGCCAAGGGGAAATTAAATATTAATGGTTTGCTTGTGCCACGTGTACTAAGAGATTCTAACTAATCTCAAAACATACTGCTCGTAATAGCCAGAATTATTAGTCTGTAGATGAGGTAAATAATGATGTAACGTAGTTCAGTACAGAGTTCTCAGTATAAATATCTGGACGTATACATCTAGCACCCGGTAGATAAAAGGTAAGCGAATGTAACGAGTGTTAGTCTGTCTAGTATGTGTAAAACTAATGTTACTGATTGGAAATTATACGATGTAATGAGCTACAGGACCCTGTAGTAAAAGTTGGAACTAGTATCAATTAAATAATGAAGGTCATTTTACTGTGCCTTCTGTGAGATAACAAATCATCATTGTCGATCATGAAAGTGGGAGTGTGCAAGAATAGTTAGGGACAGTTCTTGTTTGGAAACGATAAAATAAGTTCATATAAATCGTATTGTCATTTGTAACGGATCCTGATAATGTGTAATTACCAAGGCGACGCGAATTACTTGCTAGAGACACGTTATAAACAATAAGTAGAGAGTTTATTGCTGCCTCGGAAACGATCTGTCGTAAACTGCCTCTCTTAAGAAGACCGATTCCCCAACAACTAAATAGACAGTAGTGTGAGTAAAATTCAAACGGGAGAGCTTGCAGGCGGAAGACACAAACTCGGGAAAACCAGCGTAGCTTTATGGAACATCCTGTATTCAATTTCAATTGTAATATAAAATTCGTCGTTGCCTGATGTTCGCTTCGTTCAAAATGTTCAAATGTGTGTGAAATCTTATGGGACTTAACAGCTAAGGTCATCAGACCCTAAGCTTACACACTACTTACCCTAAATTATCCTAAGGACAAACACACACACGCACGCCCGAGGGAGGACTCGAACCTCCGCCACGACTGCAGCGCCTAGACCGCTCGGCTAATCCCGCGCGGCGAGGTTCGCTCTGATTAAGCCAACTTCCCTTTCTGTGCCTCGCAGTATTTGTCAGTAGTGGCGCTCCTAAAACAGATATATTTTATCTAGATTGTGGTCCCATTCGACATATGCTTAAAATATCTCTGCAGACCAAAATTTGGAAATGTTTGTTTATCTGGCTTTGTTCTTGGGTTCATTTTATTTTTTATTTTTAGACTGTGGCTCCCGGGAACGATTGAGTTTAACGTTCCCAAATGGCAGGCAGCGGTTTAGAGGAAAAGAGGGGTATTTGCTCATCAGCTAAAAGCGGCAGGTGCAGCTGTAGGGCCCACATGTGTACAGTGCCGCGTGTTGTGAGCGCCGCGCCTCTGTTTGCGCTGCACGATAAACAAATGGAGGCGGGAGCAGCGAGCGGACACACACACACACACACACACACACACACACACACACACACACACACAGAGAGAGAGAGAGAGAGAGAGAGAGAGAGACGTCGCAAAGCGACAGGCCGGGCTGCCCGTGGAGCGGCAGCGACGCGGCGACGACAAGTTTTCGTAAATAACGGCCGATACAAAAGCGAAATAAAGGCGGGCGATAAGCGGCCGTGGGTGGGAGCTGGCGGCCATTTGTTGTCGCAGCTGTCGACCTCTTCATCGAGCGACGTCAGATTTATGGTTAATGCGCTGCGTCCGCTGCCGCGCGGGGCTGTCCGCCGACTCACTCCACGGAAATGTACAACGCCGGCACAACACGGCCCTATCTCTAAAGGCCGGCCCTCCCAGAACTGCTGAGCTGTTGTACGCGCCTTCTCGGTGATTCTAGCACGCTGCATTACACACTGAACGTCGATTACCTGCGTCGATTACCTGCGCCGAGTGTGACGTTCCAGCAGAGTTCCGGCTCGTTAAAATTAAACTGACAGTATTCCGAGTGCTGCAGTGCGGGTTGTATACATCGCAGGACGCTGAAACATCGCAGGTATGTTTATTAATCTGTACGCTCACGAAATGTGCTGAAAAAAGGTACTTCCACTATTTGCACCCAGGTGAAAATATGGCGCTGTCACTCAGCATGGCCGGCCGCGCTGGTCTCGCGGTTCTAGGCGCGCAGTCCGGAACCGTGAGACTGCTACGGTCGCAGGTTCGAATCCTGCCTCGGGCATGGATGTGTGTGATGCCCTTAGGTTAGTTAGGTTTAAGTAGTTCTAAGTTCTAGGGGACTGATGACCACAGCAGTTGAGTCCCATACTGCTCAGAGCCATTTGAACCATCACTCAGCATGTTTCCTATTTTGACGTCTGTATATTGTTTGTAGTCGGGCAACGCCTGGGGATTTATTTTGTGAAGTGGCTGTTGGCGGCTGGTTCGAGTCCTCCCACAGGCATGGGTGTGTTTGTTTGTCCTTAGGATAATTTAGGTTTAAGTAGTGTGTAAGCATAGGGACTGATGACCTTAGCAGTTAAGACCCAAAAGATTTCACACACGTTTGAACATTTGACTGTTGGTGTGAAGGATTAAGAAGGCTGCAGTTTTCCTTACAGAACGCAATGGCTATTAGGAAGAAAGACCGTACATTGCTGGTAAATCGTTTTATTAGGACGGCAGCAGTAGCAGCGCTGCATTGCGGGAATATCGCCCACAGAAACAGCTGCAAAGAGACCTCATATCAATAAATGGACGAAAAAATATGATCAGGAAATCTGAGGAGACTGGTGAATTAGGTGATGCAACAAGAAGAAGGAGGTGGCCCACTCTCAAGGCAATTGTGGATGTAGTTGATGTAGCCGAATGTGTAGCACATGCTTCAAATTCCGCAGCCAGTCTCCAGCTGTGTCACGAAAATTCTCTCTCCACTGGTCAAGAGTACAAAAAATTTTGCGTGGCAAGTTACAGAATGTGCACCGAATGAAGCCCCAAGATAGGGCCGTGAAGTCTGAGGCGCCTTGCCATGGTTTGCGCGGCTCCCCCCGTCAGAGGTTCGAGTCCTCCCTCGGGCACAGGTGTGTGTGCTTCAAATGGCTCTGAGCACTATGGGACTTAACATCTTAGGTCATCAGTCCCCTACAACTTAGAACTACTTAAACCTAAGTAGTCTAAGGACATCACACACATCCATGCCCGAGGCAGGATTCGAACCTACGACCGTAGCTGCCCCGCGGTTCCGGACTGCAGAGCCTAGAACCGCACGACCACCGCGGCCGGCACAGGTGTGTGTGTTGTCCTTAGCGTAAGTTAGTTTAAGTTAGATTAAGTAGTGTATAAGCCTAGGGTCCGATGACCTTATCAGTTTGGTCCCGTAGGAACTTACCACAAAATTTCCGAAGATGGGCTACAACACTGTGTGTTTGCCCTTGGTTTTTTTGGCATGCGTGGAAATGGATGACGTGTGCCTGGAGAATGTTCTTTGGACGGACGAGGCACATTTTATTCTGCACGGTGCTGTGAATGCACAAAACTGTAGCATATAGGGCTCTACACCGCCACATGCTCTGCAGGAACATCCTCTGCTGTCAGCTTGCACGACTATGCGTTTTGGTTTCACAAGCTCCTTCATTCTCGGTTCATTTTTATTGGAAGAGACGACATCTCGTGGGCCTCTTAGCTGTACAGTGACACCTGCGCGTTATAAGGACCACCTCGCGAAGCACCTGATCTCAGCTTTGCAAGATCGAAACGGTATCCACAACACTATTTTTAATGGAAGATGAGGCAGCTCCACACATCGGCTGGCTGGTGAAAGATTTGCTTCGAGAAACATTCAGTAATGACCTCATCATCTCTGCGCAATTTCAATATGTGTGGCCTTCCAGATTCCTCCAACGGAATACATGTGACTTCTGGATGTACGTATACCTGAAAGATCGTGTGTATCAGGGATGTATCTGTGCGCTGCCTCTTCTGAAGGACAACATATGGCAACATATCACTACGATATGCTACAAGCAAATGTCGGTTATGCTATGTTGGTGTTGAGTCGTGAGGAAAAACTGAACACATGTTATAACTTGTGGTGCCAAAACCACTGACGTCATGTGTTTGATTGCTCCTCCCCTTTCCTGCACTCCACATCACATTCTGCTGATAGCGCTATATTTTCATCAGCTGGCAGGAAGTGGAACTATTTTTTTCTCATATTCGTTGCGTGCAACGATTTATGAACATACCTACGACGTTTCAGCGACCTGCGATGAGTACTGCGGGCATTGCAGCACTCTGTTTAATAATGACTACCCGTTACACAGAACACGTGGCAGTCCTAACGAGCTATACTACTGGATGCAAACTTGGTGATGCCGCTTTCGATAGTTAGTCACCTGTGTCTAATATTATTCAGATGATTTCCTCCTAAATGAAGTGGAACGAGGGACTTCACAGGCCACTTATATAAGTTGTTAAAAATTCAGTGCCCAGACTTGTAACGGGGCAGTTCATCTATTAACTAAAATATTAATCGCGATTTGAAAGGGAAGATAATGACCTCGTAATCTGCTGCTGAATGATGGAAGAACGCTGATGAACGTGATAAAATGCTTCTATTAAAAGTTTTGATTATCTGTTGCATATGTGCTACACAGAAAATCTGGGCCACAACCCAACTTCACATTCTTGAGAATGGGCTGCCTAGTCGACTGATGCTAATGTCCTGAAGGCACGGAGCATTGAACTAAAAATAAGAGGCGAGGCATCTCGACAATAAAGATAATTATGACACGTTAATGTCTCTACTGTATCCATTTTGGACTGTTCTGTTGGTACTTCCGCCAGGCTCATTGCATTTATCGTTGATTATAACTCAGGAATTTGTAACTCTTATTTCTACGAAGGACAGAGCCAAAAATGATACTGCGAAAATATACTGTGTTGTTAATTCACTGTTACATGGTTTAGTTTATAGAACGGATTGATATGAAAGTGTGGTCCTTACGGGGCTTGAACAAAAATATCGAAACACCAACATGCATGTTTCAACGTGAGAACAGTGATACCCACGTCTGAAGACTGCGCAGTTGTATTTGACCACAAATGGCACCTGTGCAATGACCATAATTTATTATAAGTGTCTGTCGTGGTTGGTGGTCGTGTTGTATGTGCTTTCGTAAATAAATTATCCAAAGCATTTGGTGTTCCAAGACTCAGCGTATTGAAGATTTACACCGCACACTGAGAAAGCGGAAAAAATCATCCACTGAGACACAACGATGCGAAAGTGTGCTTCATTGAAGACGATTGTGACGAAAACTAGGAGAACAACCGCTGCAGATGTCAATGCGGAACTGAATGTCCTACTCGCGAATACTGTCAGCACCAAAGCAATAGTAAGGGAGCTCCGTCAGTAGGGAGAGGTGGAATTCCAAAATCACTCATTAGTGATCTAAATAACAGCAAGCTTGGTGCCAAAGCTATACATGTTGGACTATGGAGCAATGGAAGAATGTCATTTAGTTTGGACGAGTCTTGTGGCCGGGTTTACTTACACCCCAAGAGTGAAACAAGGCGGCAGTTCGATGATGGTTTGGGCAGCCATACCGTGGTATTCCATGAGCTACCACGGTTACTCTGCAGGGTCGTATTAGAGCCAAGTATTATGTGACCGGTCTGTCTGGTAAGGTCCATCCCATGGTACAATGTTTGTTCCCCAACGGAGATACTGTTTTCCAAGTCGACACCTCCCTTCTTCACACAGCTTGCATCGTCCAGGACTGGTTTTTGTCAGTACGAGGATGGATTTTTTGCGTCCCCCCTGGCCTCCATAGTCAGCAGATCACAATATTATTAAGTCTTTGCGGTCTACTTCGAGGGAAGGGTGCGCGTCGGTATCCATCTCCATCACCGTTACTTGAATTTGCCACTATTTTGTAGCAAGAATGCTATAAAATTCCCTTGAAAACCACGCCTGTATTTATACATTCCTCGAGGAATAGAAACTGTTTTCAAAGCCAACGGTTTTCCTACAAAGTATTAGGCATCGTAGTTTGTAATGCATTTTTGGTATTTCCATATTTTTCCCCACTTTCCATATTATTAGTAGTTTTGCGTCGTGTTTAGTTCTTAAAACGCAGCATCGATCTAAGATGCTAATTTACTTCTTTTAAGTTCTATTTACGATTTAAATGTTTTGTTAGTGGTGCCCGTGGCTGCGGATCATTATATTGTAGTTAGATTCCAAATCTATGGCTCCAGATATAACTTTTATTCTAGTAACATAATTTTCGCAGGATATTTTTGTTTAGAACACTTGATGCGGTGGTTCATCCTAGCGAAGTTATACAGTGAACGTGAGTTTAGGCAGAACTGTAGCCCTGTATCTGGCAAGTTTTAAATAAATTCATCCTACGTCTTTAAAGGAAGTCACTGCAAACTGAGATACACTGCGATGTTTGTAACAAAAATATATTTCGTTAAGTAAGCAGTTATCGCACACACATACTAAATCAGCACCAAGCCTGCATAAATACGCCTGTGGCAAAGAAGATGGGAAGATGGCCAAAAAATCCCTTTTTCATACAGCAATACGTTCACAGTAAACAGCGTGTAAACAGCACATTTACTTGTGAACACGCAGGGGATATACGAAATTTTCTCCGGCAGAAATTGGCAGCAATCGAGAGGACAACCCCTGAAATGTAACTGAATTGATACGATCTAATAGTCTCAGATACCCAAGGGCAAAGAACAATGCTGCAGTCTGGATACTTGCACACACTGCCACATATATAGAGTGAAACGAATAGAAGTACAGATATTTTTGTCTGTGGCACCTTAACACTTACACACATCGATGCGTTTGTTGTTTATTCTCTGCCTCGAAGAATCTGCCCACAACCTCATCACCTAATTTACCACCTGATGTTTTTTGCATGGTCTCAACTGCAGTACAAAATGGACTACAACTGTCAGTATAGGTTACCCTTTTGCGTCCAGCAATCCACACTATACCAGATCTGCTGCCCAGGGAAAAATAAATATTAATGGTTTGTTTGTGCCCCGCATATTTGGTGGTACTACCCAACTTAATACTATATGACTTGTACTAGTTATTATTATTAGTCTGCAAATGATGTAAATACGCCTCGCGGGATTAGCCGAATGGTCTGGGGCGCTGCAGTCACGGACAGCGCGGCTGGTCCCGGCGGAGGTTCGAGTCCTCCCTCGGGCATGGTTGTGTGTGTTTGTCCTCAGGATAATTTAGGTTAAGTAGTGTGTAAGCTTAGGGACTGATGACCTTAGCAGTTAAGTCCCATAAGATTTCACACACATTTGAACGTAAATACTGATGTAACTGTTGTTCAGTACACTGTCCTCAATAACCAATAGAAATGTCTACACTTATACTCGTTACACCGTGTATGACACAGCAATGAGAATCAATGTAATATGACTATCTTATCCTCAAACGACTACTGGAAAATCGCGACATACACGAAATGCACGGTAAGCCTTAGCAATATCCTATGAATAGTGACAATGCCATAAATACAACTAGAAGAAGATGAAGAAGAAGACCTGAAACTCTTTTCATGTGCCGAATAACAAAACATATTTTTTCGTACGTTACTAGACGTAAATATGTCTGTATATTGTTGAAAAATGTTACGTGTTACTGTTTAACAAACTAAAATTTTATATAAAGAAGCAGCAATCCGTGTTAGAACGGGCAATACCGGCATATCGATGTTATGCAAGCTCAACGGAGGCAGATCACAGACGGTGTGTACATCTACCTTTTAAGAAGATGTGCTATCAGGCTTTGAGAAAAGGCCCAAAATTGGTACACGAGCTATTGTCACTGAAATCAGTGTTCGTCGTAGTTTAATGAGGGGTGCGTCTCATGAACAACTGCTTCATCCTTTTCGTAGTACAAGTGTGGAGGTCCAGCCAAACGAAGTTGCGGAACGCTGTACCAGAGAAGGCTGTGAGGAAACGTGAGCCAGTGGTGCGTCTAATTGGACCGCGCTGCGCTTGGAGCTCCCCATGCAAGAAGTGAATAAAAGTGCCGCGTGACATTGTCTTTTAGAGGGTTCTTAGCAGCAGCAGGCGGTGGGCGCGAGGCGAGATCGTCTGTCGACTTGGCCCTTGTATGTATGTCATTCCAGGTCCAGATGGTTTACAGCAGCACCATCAGAATCAACTTCACCTCTGTCATGTACACGATGATCTTCAGTCCATAGGACAGCACGGCCGCAGCAGCTGCTAGAGGGCGTCATCATGACACCGCGGGTCGAACCCATGGAGACGGAGCCTTCGCCTCCTCCATCTTCTCTCGTCCTACTAATGGAGCTGGAGCCATCCACACCGCAGCAGTCGCCACCTTCTCCATCTGGTTCATAGCAGCAGGAGGTGGATGCGTACCCCTCTGGTCGTTTTCTGGGGGACGTTTCCTCCAGAGTGCGGGCCGGATGGCGGAGTACAGGTGGAAGCTTCATGCCCTCTGCAGCCACAGCTTCCAGCCCGTCAAGGTACAAACACTCCTGCATCCCCCGCCCTGGTCGCATTCCATACACGACGACGGTCCGTCGCTTTGGGGGGAGAGGGGGGGGGGAGGGGAAGAAGGTTCTGGCATAACCACAAGTGCCGGAACGAAGATGTGGAACGCAAGACCAAAGAAGGCGCTGAGGAAACGTCGGCCAGTGGTGCGAGGAATTGGGACGCGCCGCACCAGGAGCGCCCCCTGCAAGAAGTGATAAAAGTGCCGCTCCTGCCAGCCTCGGGCGCTCAGATCGCCTCAGTGTACTGACATTAGTGGAACGTATTTGCAGAGCGTGCTACAACAACAACAACTACACTACTGGCCGTTAAAATTGCTACACCACGAAGATGCTACAGACGCGAAATTTACCTGACGGGAAGAAGATGCTATAGTATGCAAATTATTAGCTTTTCAGAACATTCACACTACGTTGGCGCCGGTGGCGACACCTGCAACGTGCTGACATGAGGATAGTTGCCAACCGATTTCTCATACTCAAACAGCAATTGCCCAGCGTTGCCTGGTGAAACGTTGTTGTGATACCTCGTGTAAGGAAGAGAAATGCGTACCATCAGGTTTCCTACTTTGATAAAGGTCAGATTGGAGCCTATCGCGATTGCAGTTTATCGTATCGTGACATTGTCGGTCAAGATCCAATGAGTGTTAGTAGAATATGGAATCGGCGGGGTCAAGATATAATGAGTGTTAGTAGAATATGGAATCGGCGGGTTCAGGAGGGTAATACGGAACGCCATGCTGGATCCCAACGGCCTCGTATCACTAGCACTCGAGATGACAGGCATCTAATCCGCATGGCTGTAACGGATCGTGCAGCCACGTGTCGATCCCTGAGTCAACAGTTGGGGACGTTTTCAAAACAACCATCTGCAAGAACAGTTCGGCAACGTTAGCAGCAGCATGGACTATCAGCTCAGAGAGCATGGCTGCGGTTACCCTTGACGCTGCATCACAAACAGGAGCGCCTGCGATGGTGTACTCAACGACGAATCTGGGTGCACAACTGACAAAACGTCGTTTTTTTGGATGAATCCAGGTTCTGTTTACAGCATCATGATTGTCGCATCCGTGTTTGGCGACATCGCGGTGAATGCACATTGGAAGCGTGTATTCGTCATCGCCATACTGGCGTGATGGTATGGGGTGCCATTGGCTACACGTCGCGGTCACCTCTTGTTCGCATTGACGGCACTTTGAACAGTGGATGTTACATTTCAGATGTGTTACGACCCTTGGGTCTACCCTGTATTCGATTCCTGCGAAACCCTACATTTCAGCAGGATAATGCATGACCGAATGTCGCAGGAACTGTACGGGCCTTTCTGGATACAGAAAATGTTCGACTGCTGCCCTGGCCAGCACATTCTCCAGATCTCTCACCAATTGAAAACGTCTGATCAGTGGTGGGCGATCAACTGGCTCGTCACAATACGCCCCTCACTACTCTTGATGAACTGTGGTATCGTGTTGAAGCTGCATGGACAGCTGTACCTGCACACGCCATCCAAGCTCTGTTTGACTCAATGCCCAGGCGTATCAAGGTGGTTGTTCTGGGTACTGATTTATCAGTATCTACGCACCCAAATTGCGCGTAAATGTTGTCACATGTCAGTTCTAGTATAATATATTTGTCCAATGAATACCCATTTATCATCTGCATTTCTTCTTGGTGTAGCAATTTTAATGGCCAGTAGTGTAGTTGTGATCCTTATCAGTCACTTGTCAGGACTTCGACTTTTGCGAAGAACCCTACTGTTTACATGTTACTTGCGACAATGATGTAACTCCGAAGTTAAGTATTGTCAAATTTGCTTTATAGAAATAAACTACTAATTGCTTTTGTCTGAATTGTTGTATAGAATTCCGAGATTGCAGCATCCTTTAGGCACGCTATAAGCGACGAGTGGGTAAGTTCCCACTGTCCTAAAACCAAATGATTATCCACATCGGCTTCATTTTATTACTCTGGCTTCTGCAATAGGATAATGGAGACCCACAGTTTCCAAAAGTTGTTCTGCTGATTGATGACTCTCAATTTACTCCGGAAGGCAAGTGCAATTGTCACAACTCGCAGGTATGGACAGATGAAAACAACAGTTGTAAGAGGTCGAGAGAAACAATTTCCACTAAACGTGTCGATATCGTGGTCAGGTACGTGTCTGGGCACCAAATGTTGCCCCCTCTACTCAGGTGCCTATGTACAGTCTGTTCCTGATACTGCACCTGCCACCGTTGATGCAGAAAGTACCGCTACAGGATTACATCGGACGCAGGATGCGTTCCGAGCATCATGAGGTTCTGGCACTTTTTGCAGAAACAGTACGTGTAGCACTAATCCGTGTTTTCTACATCTGCCTGCAAGATCCTCGGACGCCACCCCGTTAGACTTCATTTCCTACTGCTACATGAAAATCGAAGTTTAAACTCAAAGAAGTCTGTAAGACTTTTTTAACGGCCGCACACAGTGCACAACACAAGTTTTCCATCGAAAACGGGACGCCCTGCATCGATGTACGAAGACGTCACTGCTACATCGATACCGGCTTCGCGATGAAGAAGGTAATAGTCCTCATTTGAGCACTTACTGCATCAGTGATCAGAGCAATAAACGATTGAAAGACACTTAACATTATTTAAATCGTAATGCAACGCTGTGACCTCCGCGATATTCCATACTCAGTACGCATTCTAGACACTTCGCTGGTTAACGAAATACATTTGTTGCTGTCACCGACGTCTCACCTGTCCATTTAGGCACTCATTTTTGAACAGCCTGTATATGATTAGTTCGTGCCGGCCATGCGTGGAGTGCTCTTTCCAGCTAACAATTTCACCCTATTATGTGTCAAAGTAGATTCGCTAAAGGGAAATGCAAATCATTTTTAATTAGTGCTGTACTCAAGCGTATCTCTGTCACTCCCAAACCCGGCTAAGCGTTAACAGCAAATTTTTTAAGTGAATAAATGTACTCAACGAAGTGGTTAATATTCCCAGCTACTTAAACAATTTGCTGCAAGATGCGCCTGTATGAATTCCACTTATAAACATTACTAGTTTCTTCTGTGCAATGAATCATTTTTGCCCGAGTAGGGAGTTATCCCAGAATATTTCCCTACATTGCATCAGAAAATGAAAATTTGCAAGGCATACTGACTTACAGACTTCTGTATCCCCAAAGTTGGTAATTAATCTTATGGCGAAAACAGCCGAACTTAAATGTTATAGCGTGCGGCTGCTACCTAATTCTTTCAGTTTAACTTTTCGTCAATATGCACAACTGAGAAATTAGGAACATTCAAACCTGCCTAATATTTCTCGTTAGTCTACTAGCTTGATGGAAAGTGGGATGTTTGTCATAGTACAAAACTGGAACAGGGATTGAAATTCTCATTTGCAATACACTTGATAAATCAATAGATCCTATAATAACAAAAATGTATGCTACTGGATTCGGAGTCGAGTAATATTTTTTTGAAGGACAACATTTTTTCATCCTTGTTTGTTACCTTTACTCAAAAATCAGAGTAAATGCTTAGACATACATGCATACTGTACGAGAACTCGAACAGCAGATTAGTTCAAATTGAACAGCCGTTTGTACGATGGTAAAATTTAATGCTATCAGCTCATGCGTTTCACGAAACTGTCGGATATTAAGACGAGCTACAGCTTGTTGCTGCAACTTGTTCGGAGTCTTTCGTGTATCGCTTGTATTCATTCTACTTTAGTCAAATGTCACGTGGTTGTTAGAATAGCGGTCTATACCATACCTAGTTCTGCAGAGTATTGGAAAATCTCAGCCTCAACGAACATGAGAATCATTGTACTAACACGGACACCATATCCGTATAAGTACACAGTTCTGGCAACACCGGCCATGACCTTCTTCTTCTGTGCCGATCCACACACATTCCCCGAACTCTTACGGGACTTGGTAAGAATGTCTTTCACAAGTAATGAGTGTGTTGGGGTGGGACACTACGAATGTAGTGTGTGGACATATACGGTGAGAATGTGCGTCTCGCGGGAGGCGTGCGCGAGATAGTCCCTGCAGTGGCGCTATGCTCTAGGCCTTCCGTGGCTCAGATGGATAGAGATCCCGGGTTCGAATCGCGGTCGGATACACATTTTCACCTGCTCCCGTTGATATATATCAACGCACGGTGGGAGCTGAAGGTATTAAAATATAATTCCAATGAGAATCATTTGTCCAGCCCTACTCCTCACTTTGCATGGTCATTATTTTCTTTCCTGTATACGGTTATAGGCTCCGTCAAATAATATTTGAGAGAGCCATTACAATAAAAAAATTTTCATGATTATATTTAGAAATTTGGCCGTTAGTCTGAACGTCATGTTTGCTCGGTGTATAGTTTACTGTATCAGCGTGAGCCAATCAAGTGTTTGTGTCCGATGAGTTCTGGGACTCATCTCGCAAGACTAAACACGCAAGAGACAGAGCGTTGGTAAATAGGCCGTAGGGCGATGGAGCCATTTACCAAATGAGGCTACAGCCACTGTTCGTGCATGTGAAGCATGTAAACACATTGTAACCGGGAAATCAGGTTTACCCTACAGGCTGTCTACATGCGGCGAGGGCAATAAAGGTGATTGCTACCACCGCTGTTTAAAGGGGACTTCATAGAGCGTAGAGGCCACTTCACCGCATTTCTGCACGATGCACGCATAGACAGCTTCATGATTAAGCCGATGGTATATGGAGTTTGTCATCTGTTCATGAATTGAAACAAACTTTAAACACCGACTACACCATCTACAGCAATGCTAATTTGATATTCGTTTGCAAATGTAACAGGAAATTTCTCGTAAGTTACAAACGATATATGTATTTAGTACTGGCGTTTTTCACACGAATGTGATTTGATAATTTTAGGCAGAAATTTTTTTCAATGAAACGAAAGCATAAAGCGTCATGCGTACATGTATTTGGTCCGGAAAGATTATAACGTCTCTTTACACTCAGAAAATAAGTTTGTTTCCATAGTAACCAATCGTTTCCATAACAGATGACGTCCTCCTTGATTATGACGCCCTAGCCCTATTTGCGTAAAGAAACGTTCCACCTGTGTCGGTAGAAGTTGTAGCATAATCTGAAGAACTTCATGTTTTGCTTGCTGTCAGTGTCACGTCACTGCAGACAAAACGCGAAACCACTGTTACATAACGGTTACGGAACTGCTGTTTGTGGCGTGAAGTGGTGAAGTTACAACCGCACCGATGAGAGAGAAAACACTTTTGTCGCTGTCAGAAATTATGACTATTAGTTTTCGAGAGTCATCAAATGTCACCTCGAAAGTTTGTAAGGGTCGAATTTGTGGTTAGCTGAACGAATATGGAGTATTTATATTATTATTAAAACATTCGTCAATTTAATGGATGTATGCCACTCCACACTTGTTGTACAAGATTCCCGTCTAGAGGCATTTTAAGAGCGAAATTCTGTTCCACCAAAATTAACATTCATCGACATGAGTAGGTCATAAAATTTTGAAAGACCTATTTAGTTGAACGTGTGGCGAGGGGCAACACTCCGTATGATTGACTGATCTGGCCTTGTAACATTTACTAAAACGGCCTTGCTGTGTCGGTACTGCGAACGGCTGAAAGCAAGGGAAAACTACAGCCGTAATTTTTCCGGAGGGAATGCAGCTGTACTGTATGAAAAGAATACACTAAGCAAAATCAGAAGAATGTAGGCTGCAGCAGGTACTGGGAGATGAAGAAGCTTGCACAGGATTGTGTAGCACGGAGAGATGCATCAAACCAGTCTTTGGACTGAAGACCACAGCAGCAGCAACAACAACAACAATAACAACATGGGGAGGTATGGTTACCTACTCTAATCGGTAACTGCTTCCAGTGTCTCCATCAGGCGGACTGGACTACTAAGATGCATTGGGTGGTGAGATGTGTCCTTCCCTATATTCCGAGTCTCTTGCCATACAAAAGCATCATAGCATAACCATTTCAATGAAAACTTATGAAACTAGCATCTCACCTCCAGATTTATTTCTACAGCTGACTGGCGCCTTATCCGTGACAAATGTTCATTGTCTCCAGTTTGCTACCTGCAATTAAGAAACTGTTAAATTAAATATTTACAAAAATAATAGCACCTATTGGCTTTACTTGTGTGTGTCTGACTGACATAGGACAGACTTTCATTTTACTAAGGTTTGGTGGGGGTAAAGCCCTCACCGAGTTTTTGAATTGACTGCCATCGATTCAGAACGTGACCACCGGGTAGTAGACTTGTCTTATTGAAACTTACTGTCGATGAAAGTGCGTCCCGACAGATCATTCTAGAGGTGATAAAAGAAGGTAAGAGTGGTTTTTACTTCTTTCTTGTAACGTTTCTGACGTGTTACTTGAACATTAAATAATGCAGGCTTAGAAAAGATGAATCAACGAATTGCAGGTTAACACTACTGTATTTAAGCTTCATTTTCGCCGGAAATACGTGTTCCAATCAGTCACGAAAATCAACAATGGCGTGTTTGTCAGAGAATGGCGAAATAAGGCAAATCGTTGCAGATATTGTGAGGGAAATCCCCGCAGTCTAACAATGTCGCTACAATTTCAATGACAAGAGCCACAAAAGATGGAATGAGATTATCTCACCTGAAGATATATTTCCGTTGTCTAGAATGAAGTTTTAGGGGAAACTTTCTTGGAATCATAAAAAAGGTAATCTACGTCACGTAACAGATACTATGGACAAGAATTTCCATACGATAGCTTTCAGGGGTTCGGGACAGCAAGACATGGGGCTATGGTGTATTTTTAATGTTTTGGAAGACAAACGATGACTTGTAAGCTGCCATAACAAAATGGCTCTGAGAACTATGGGAGTTAACATCCGAGGTCATCAGTCCCCTAAAACTTAGAACTACTTAAACCTAACTAACCTAGAGACGTCACACACATCCATGCCCGAGGCAGGATTCGAACCTGCGACCTTAGCAGTCGCGCGGTTCCGGACTGAGCGCCTAGAGCCGGTCCGCCACCGTGGCCGGCGCAGCCATAACAGTGATCCAGTTCCGACATTGTTAAAAACCTTCGTAATACTGATTTTTAAATCAATTTCTTGAAAGAAAAACGCCTGACTACACTATATTTTTTCCTTTATAAGAGAGCTAGGAGTAGGGGTCGCGGTCCCCCTTGCCGCCGGGAATTGGCGCGATTGACTACAGAGCAAACAAATAATTTTCAGAACTGACTTTACCTCTGCAGCTACCTGCAAATTCTCCAGACATTGACGCTAAATAAATTAACCCTCCATTCTTTAGCGTCACTTCGTTATTTTGCGAATTCGCGAAATACGTCACGTTAGGTGATGAACAGCCAAACAAAAATTTTGATAAATAAAGGACTGAAGCATTCCATTTCTGTTAGTGTATTAACACAGATGATGAAGAAATATTAAGAATGAGAAAAGTCCGTTAAATGTAATATTTCTAGTTATCTACTTGCAGAATCAAACCGAACGTTGTCCATATTTGTAGAGCCTCTGGCAACATACGGGAAGAGTTGAGAACTTGACAAGCGTCGACGGTCATTAGGCCAATTACGACTGCTGCCGGCTGATAGGCGAGCCTGCTAATGAAAATCAAATTAGGGCCCAATTGACGTGAGCGTACGCAGCTGCTCTCGCGCACTGTGACGGATGCTTGCTCATTGTTTTGTTTCCGATTGTTCCTGGGAGGAGCATTAGCAAAAGCGAGAAGGTAATTTCTGCGAGCAACTGTTAACGAATCTAATTTTCTGCCAATCATCTCGCCTGGTGCTAAGTGCAAGGGATAATAACTACGCTCTGTGATATCAAACGCTTCGCAGTCTTGGCGTGTACTGTAACCAGATTTAACGCCTTACAAATGCTCGGTCGTTACGGAGATTGTTAGCAGATTGTCGCTAAATTATCGCGGCTGCCGAGAATATTCCGTACGTGACTTCTATTCTCCAACCACATTTCCACTGCGCCCTTGAATCTCACCTCTCCACCTTATTCTGCTATAGCTTAATTATGTTGTGATATGAGAATATTAAGTTCCAAATAATTGGCGTTCAAGGTGAAGATAAGAGATATACAACTGAACTATGCTATTCAAATTTAGAACTAGTTATAATCGCCGCCCAAAAATTTCACTGCTGCTCACAATCAAAAATGGGTGATATGAGAATAAGCTTTCCCTAGTAATGAAAGGAAACAAACTTGTACTCAAAGAGAAAAAGATGGGCGGTCCTGTTGCGTTTCACATTGAAATGTTGCAGTATCAGTTTCCCCCGTGGCTCGGTTTATTCAAAGGCCGACCGAGGTGGCCGAGCGGTTCTAGGTGCTACAGTCTGGAACCGCGGGACCGCTAAGGTCGCAAGTTCGAATCCTGCCTCGGGCATGGATGTGTGTGATGTCCTTAGGTTAGTTAGGTTTAAGTAGTTCTAAGTTATAGGGGACTGATGACCTCAGAAGTTAAGTCCCATGGTGCTCAGAGTCATTTGAACCATTTATTCAAAACTTCGCATATTCCGAATAGCCTCGCGTGATCGGCAAATAATGCAGCTCACTTCTGTTAATAATACGGAGTTGAAGAATAAGTCCATGTAGTTACATTCGTAATGGCCATTAGCTAGAGAACTCTAGTCCATTTCCGAACTCAAAGATAACTACAGAATAGATTCGACATTTTTTTTACACTTGATGTAATGAATAACAATTACTCTGATTCCTGACGTTCTACCGGTGTAATGAGTATTCCATGTGATTTCAGGCTTGCAGCCAGATGAAGTGGACATATTGCCACGAAATTTCGGCAGACAACCATTCAGCTACATTCAAGTGAGCTTAACACTGTAGAGTGCTGGTGAACTTCACTGACAGAGGGAGGTAAACTGGACAGAGAGCACTTATGCAGCAATTGACATATGCCCATGAGCCTCCGTACCAGTTTATGTACTGGGTGATTAGAATTGAAATGGAGCCACTTGAAGAGGTCCAGTGAGAGCTGTGATTACGTAATGGCAGTTAAAACCAGGTAGATATAGTAATGCGTTAATGCGGAACCGATTTACGCTGTAACAAAATTAGTTCCGAATCTGGTTACCAGGTGCAAAGCGGCGCTGTAGAGCATTCCACCGCTAGCCGACGTCTCCGGTGTTCATACTAAACAACGTGTGCAAGAGGAGATTAATAATGAAATCAGCATTATGCCTTTCTCACTTGTATAATCTTTTTTGCCCACATCCCATTCCTAATACAATTACATATGAAAACATTTCTATATGTCTTTCTTAGAGATTTGCGCCTGGTAGCCAAAACTGTAACTAACTTTCTTACAGAGTAAATCCCTTTCAGATTAACACATTAGAATATGTGTTGCTGCCATATGATAATTATGGCCTGCACCGGACCTCTGTGAGTACTTGCACTTTAATTATAATTACCCGGTTTGAAGTCAGCAACGTGGATCAACACTCTCTAGCGTGAAACACTCACCTAAAGATTGCTGAATGATTGCCATCCGAAAGATCGTGGCAAGATGTTGTCACTCAGATGCAAGTCTGAAACCTCATTGGATAGCAGCTCACTTTACATGTGGATAAACGCAAGATAACAGAAAGTCTTTCCAAATGTACTTACAGCCACTCAGTGACGATGCTTTGATGTCCAGAAAAGCGTCGCCAGGGGACATCTAATAGTGCGACCACACCACATATAACGTACGGTACCTTGCACGAACATTAAAAACTTTAGCGGTCTTACTACTATCTCTGGGGAGCCTATCCGATGTTACTTCGTTTCTGTTGAATATCCGCCATCCAATGTAATGTAACTGTTTCTATTAGTCAAAATGTCTTCAATAGGATCACATATTTGTGGAAGTATTCGGTATGATCGTATATTCTTTACCGTCGTTCAATAACATTGGTACCACCTACAGTGTCTTTTCCTTTTTAGGTTGGTCAACGGTCAAACATTGGTATCGCCGTGTCTCGACGCCTGAATACTACTGTAAAAGGTTAATTTATTGTTTTCACTCTCTGTTTGTTGTACACAGTATCAACATATGACTGATCTACGAGAAATTGGACAGAGTGTTAAAATAATTTCATTGACAATCATATGATCAACACTTCCTAGGCTTTTTAACAGATACTTCGCCAGGATATGAGGCTCCACGCATAGTCTTTTCACGGATACTAGCATTTTCTCTGCCGATTCTTTTCGAAAGTGTTCCCTAACTAGCACAGGCTAAGAGTGCATTAGTGTCGCAGTAGAGTTGAAAGAATATGTGGGGCACATGGTTGTATGCATTTAATTTTGTAATTTATTATTTATTATTCAACAGTATGTGCACGTGCTTCACACCATCTATTTTCAGATCAGCGTTTGGCACTTTTCATACAAACAAAGCTCATTGTGTCTTGATAAGGAACTTTCTTGTATTTTGTAAGCAATGTATTACCCAGCACTTAAACGTAGAATATGTCTTTTGCTGCGTGGGCCAACAATTACTGTGAATTTTAGCAAGAAATGCTTGCGATCACTTTCCCTAATTGGAGGCAACTTACTTTCCTCACGTCTTCCAAAGATGTCTCAGTATTTCGCGTGTTGTCATGTCGAAAACCGACCGTAGACTGCCTTGTATCAACACAACATCGTATAAGTACGTAATCTGAGGCAATTTTTCAACAAACTGTTCCATCTTTACATCAGATCATATTTTATACATGGGTTCATTTCTACCTCCTTGGAAACCGATCATAGACTAATGGTAATCTAATTTAACCATTTAGCACCTGCCCTCTCAGTGCGCACTTGTGATTGGTCAATCGTTTAGATCAATAAGAATTGACAGTAACTAAAATATGTAATGAGCATTGTCTGATAAATTGAGTGATACTAAAACTATTGTTAACAAGTCCTCAGTGTAGGTAAAGTCATCAGCATGGTTGGAGCTCTATATTATTGATTAAATGCTAAATTTAAACGATAAAAGATACGCTTCTTGGCGCCCATAGTGGTAGGCGAATCCCCACTGCCCCTCCATGCTCCAGCACGATACGGCTCTTGGTCGACCGGCCCTGCTCACGCTATGTGACAATCTGCGGTGTCGTTCGATGAGTCTGTTTTCCTGCCTACTCGCTAGCCTACCGTAGTAAAATATTCATATACTTTGCATTAATACATAATAACGAAATGTAATACGTGTAGGCAGGGATGTGGGACAAATGCTACACGTTTTACACATTAACAGAATTTGTGAAGTGACCTACCATATTTGTGTGTCCTTAGCAACCGAGTGGTAGCCGGCGGTGATGTGGTAGTACTGTAGCGACAAATGACAGACGTCAATTGAAAAGTAATTATGGCTGAACTACAGCAATGCAATTGTAAACAGACTACTAATCTTACATATTGAAAGAGTATATATATTGTAGGATGGTGAGAAAGCAATAGAATACAACACTCCGCATTAAACGATTGGATAGTGTGATACAAAATCTTTTCTGTACTGATCGAAACACTCTACAATTATCAAATAATAATTACACATCAAAGATAGCATCCTCTATTTTAAACATTATAAATTCATTTGGAAGAAGGCATTTCACAGTAAATAAGGTGAGTGTGACGCTGGTACAACTTGCAGAGATACTGTACGTGATTGTACAGAAATATACATATCCAGTGATCCATATTTGACTGTTAGGATGACAAACTGGGGTGTAAATCCTCATTATACAATAACCGACTGTAAGACGAGTTCCTAACACACATGTACAGTTATTGGAACCTTAGAGACGATTTTTCATACTCACCTCTGTTCAGTTTTCTGTTGCTGTGCTTGCTCTTTACTGTGGAGCTATTAATGTTGTGAACTGCTCCGATAACTTTCATTTTTCATGCTGTAGTCAGACTGCGTTCACAATTACTTACATGAGCTGTAACTTTGTCTGCGATAGAGCATAGCTTTTACAAATTGGAACGAGTTAGAATTTGCTAATATTTTATAGTTCGACTATAATTACTTGATATTGGACACTTCCCGTGTTGAAGAAGCTTTCCTCCAATCAGAGCGCTTCACGTAGCGTCCTAGCCTGTTGCCGTTGCCAGATTGCCACAAGAAAGGTCATATCACTTCGAATTCGATGCCTGGTTTTCTTTGTTGATATCTTTTGATCCCGAATCCCTTGTCTAGCCCTTTTATCTCGTATTTCATCATACATCACAGCTACAACAAAAACAACACGCACACACACGACTATGTTAGAGATGAACTCCCATACTCCGAGGAGCGTAGGGGACGATGCGGGAGACCCGCACCGCCGTACTAGGCAAGGTCCTAGTGGAGGTGGTTTGCTATTGCCTTCCTCCGACGGCAATGTGGATGAATGATGATAATGAAGACGACATAATAACATCCAGTCCTCTCGAGGCAGCAAAAATCCCTGAACCCGTCGGGAATCGAACCCAGGACCCCGCGGGAAGCGACAACGCTACCACAAGAGCACTAGCTGCGGACCAACGCTGTTAACGAAATACATACATTTTACACACATTACTAACCAACCATTACTGCTCCCTTCTTCATACGACATGATTTAGCGTCACTTTTACAATTATTGTAGCCGGTCGGAGTGACCGTGAGGTTCTAGGCTCTTCAGTCTGGAACTGCGTGACCGCTACGGTCGCAGGTTCGAATCCTTCCTCGGGCATGGATGCGTGTGATGTCCTTAGGTTAGTTAGGTTTAAATAGTTCTAAATTCTAGGGGACCGATCACCACAGCAATTAAGTCCCATAGTGCTCAGATCCATTTGAACCATTTGAACAATTATTATATTCAGAGATATTGTGTGAAGCCGAATTTTTGAAGGCTGCAAAGTCATTGTTATGCCTGGGACCAGAGTGAAAACATTTTTCTGCAGCGTAGTGGCGTAGCATTGATGGTTAGCGCATAAACCTTACTTGCAGAAGGGCATAGGTACGAATATCATCAAATACGGCAATTTTGTGACTATCTAATCAAATGACTTTGGTTATCATTTTTTGTCAATTATTTGGCAACACTTAGCGGTAAATGACAGACGTCAACTGTCAGTTCTACACAGAACAGTCACATTACAAATGAAAGAGTATATACCGTAGAACGATGCGAAAAAGAAGAGCAGCAAAAAAGGATAGTAGCATATGGCTCGAAACTTGAAAATACACTCAGTCGCAAAAGTATTCGGACAGTAGGAAGTTTCACAACGAGTACTCGAGAAACACTGACTATGAAACCCAAACATATTTATTAGCAATATATATGCGTAACAACATTAATTACAAAAAAATTTTTGTATTATTTCGTTTCCAAAACATAAATAACAGAAAAATTGAAACTTCCTGGCAGATTAAAATTGTGTGGCCGACCGAGAGTCGAACTCGGGATCTTTGCCTTTCGCGGGCAAGTGTCACAGTTTTAATCTGCCAGGAAGTTTCATATCAGCGCACACTCCGCTGCAGAGTGAAAATCTCATTCTGGGAACAGAAAAATTAACAACAAAAATGAAACATCCTGCACACCCTGCTGCTACAAAAGTATTCGGACACTGTCCAATAAATGTTCATAAGTTGTACGACGAAAATGTCAATACCTTGAGGGTCCACCTTTCATTTTCAATACCTCCTCCAATCTACTAGGCATACTTTCTACGAATTGTTTCGTGAAATCTGGGCCTATATTTGCCCATTCTTGGCGCAGTTTCTTTTTCAAGGTCTCCTTCGTATAGATGTTGTCCGCGCGGAGGGTCCGTTTCAATTTATCCCACAAATGTTCGATTGGGTTAAGGTCTGGTGATTGGGGAGGGGGCTGCAATACTTTCGGGCAATTGAAGAGCAACCACATTTGTGCAATATGCGCGGTATGCTTGGGATCATTATCCTGATAAAAATGAAGGTTGTTCGCAATACCTAGATGTCGCGCACTCTGCTTCAAATGTCCTCGCAGTATATTCAAATACGTTTCCTTGTTGATCGTATCATCAATGAGCACTAAATCACCCACACCATCGCCGGACATGCATCCCCACACCATGATGCTCTCACCTCCAAACTTTACTGTTGGTTTGAGGTTCCTCGGATTCAGCTCTTCATTGGTCTTTCGCCACACGTTTGCCTTTCCGTCGCTTTGCCATAACGTAAATTTACATTCGTTGCAAAATATCACCCGATTCCACCAAGCCTGATCGTATTCGGCGTATTCCTTCGCAAACTGCATACCTTTCTTCTGGTTCACTTGAATTTATGAATGGCTTTCGCCGTGCCACTCGACCATGGTACTGCGATCGTCGTAGTACTCTCCGCACGGTTTCGGGATGAACTTTTACACCAAAGTCTCCCTCCAACTCACTTGCAATTCGTGTGGCAGATATTTTTCGATTCTGTTGTACATTTCGCATAATCACACGTTCATCTCTCTGTGAAAATGTCCGTGGCCGTCCTGTACTGCAACGGAATTCCAATTGGTCTTCTTTCTCGAACCGTTTAATAATGTCGTGAAGTGTACTTTTCTTCATGTTCACTATTGCGGCAATTTCCCTGCAGGTTTTCCCCTTCGCGTGATGATAAACGACAAGTTGCCTTTGCTCGAACGTAGAATACTTCCCCCTGCGTCTCATCGTCGACCTGCTCAGGCTCGCGACACTTGTTTACTAATCATCGCTATCGTCTCGCGGAAATGTCGGACACACTGCAGTCGCTTCGCAGTCTGTGCGTCTCGGAATGAACTATTCTCTCACGGTGTCTGGCTTTGTCCGAATACTTTTGTTGCACCTTCCCATGCCGTTTTCAGGAAATATTACGTAACAGACACATGTCCAACAACAATTCTTCGTATTTGACGCGTGTTTCACGTTGCGACATCGTACTCAGAGTCCCAAATACATTACAAAATGCAATTTATGTATTTGTTCATGCGGTAAACTGCAAAATTATGCGCCGTTACGTGCTGTCCGAATACTTTTGCGACTGAGTGTAAGTATTTTCTCTCGTCATGGAAGGAAACCACTACGTCAGCTATCATCTGCCGCGGAACCGAGACGAAAGGCTTTCCATGGCGGGCTGTCTTTCTCGAATAAGCGCCGCCTGCAGGTAACGACCGGCGTCCGTGACAAACGGCCTGCTCTCGGTGGAGGGGTCCAGGACCGCAGATAAGGCGCGATGGCGCGGTTAGGCCGAGAAACCGCGCCCGACACCGGCCCGACCGGCGTACAATTCCCGGGAACGCCGTCCGAGGCGCCGGGGGAAAAGAGCATTTGATAAGATGGCGAAACCCGAAATGTATTCCCAATACATTTCCACGGGGGGCTCCTCAATACGTTTCCTCCCACCCAAGCTCACTATGAGCTATCGATCTGTCCTCTGAGCGGGCAAGCGGAAAGGTAGCAAGGTCTCTGGAGCGGAACTGAAGAAGGAAAAAAAAGACGGATTGGAGTGGAAGGGGGGAAATGGTGTGGAGGGGGATTGGGGAGGATTGGGGGGCGTGTTGGAAGTAACGGAGATGGGAGTCGTGGCCGTGTTGGGGCGAGGACGTCGTGCTACCACCTCGGGACCTCTCATTCCGAATTCTACGACTAATTCTTGGGCTCCAGAGTGCGCCCATCAAAAGTTTAGTAGCTCCGGGGGCCGCGCGCCTGACGTATTGGTTCCGGAAATGCTAGTGGCTGGTGCCTCAGCGCAGCGCCACAGTAGTGGCGGCGAACAGCTGCAGCGCAGGAGGGGAAGCGGGAAAGGCTCGCTACTGCGGCGACGGCGGTGCGCCAAGGTCACCTAGAGGTCGCTCGCCTCCGCTGGCGCCTCTGCCGGAACACAGTTTGGGCGCGAAACACGCTGCTGTTGCGAGTGGCTCCAAACTCCTATCGGGAAACAGTACCATCGACAGACCCGGATCAAGGGGAGAGGGTGAAGCAAACCGGGGTATCTGATCTGCCACAGGCGGCAAATTTATATTCGTGAAGAAAAAAACCTTGTTTCACAAAGCGCCTAGCATCCAGCGTACGTTCGTCTATCGACTGTTCATGTTGTTTTTGTTGTAGTCTTCAGTCCTGAGACTGGTTTGATGCAGCTCTCCATGCTACTCTATCCTGTGCAAGCTTCTTCATCTCCCAGTACCATCTGCAGCCTAAATCCTTCTGAATCTGCTTAGTGTGTTCATCTCTTTGTCTCCCTCTACGATTTTTACCCTCCACGCTGCCCTCCAATGCTACATTTGTGATCCATTGATGCTTCAGGACATGTCCTACCAGCCGATCCCTTCTTCTAGTCAAGTTGTGCCACAAACGTCTCTTCTCCCAAATCCTATTCAACACCTCCTCATTAGTTACATGATCTACCCACCTCATCTTCAACATTCTTCTGCAGCGCAACATTTCGAAAACTTCTATTCTCTTCTTGTCGAAGCTATTTATTGTCCATGTTTCACTTCCATACATGGCTACACTCCGTACAAATACTTTCAGAAACGACTTGCTGACACTTAAATCTATACTCGATGTTAACAAATTTCTTCAGAAACGCTTTCTTTGCCATTGCCAGTCTACATTTGATATCCTCTCTCCTTCGACAATCATCAGTTATTTTGCTCCCCAAATAGCAAAACTCCTCTACTACTTTAAGTGTCTCATTTCCTAATCTAATTCCCTCAGCATCACCCGATTTAATTCGACTACATTCCATTATCCTTGTTTTCCTTTTGTTGATGTTCATCTTATATCCTCTTTTCAAGACACTGTCCATTCCATTCAACTGCTCTTCCAAGTCCTTTGCTGTGTCTGACAGAATTACAATGTCATCGGTGAACCTCAAAGTTTTTATTTCTTCTACATGGATTTTAATACTTACTCCGAACTTTTCTTTTGTTTTCTTTACTGCTTGCTCAATATACAGATTGAATAGCATTGGGGAGAGCTACAACCCAGTCTCACTCCCTTACCAACCACTGCTTCCCTTTCATGTCCCTCGACTCTTATAACTGCCACCTGGTTTCTATACAAATTGTAAATAGCCTTTCGCTCCCTGTATTTTACCTCTGCCACCTTCAAAATTTGAAAGAGAGTATTCCAGTCAACATTGTCAAAAGCTTTCTTTAAGTCTACAAATACTAGAAACGTAGGTTTGCCTTTCTTTAATCTTTCTTCTAAGATAAGTCGTAGGGTTAGTATTGCCTCACGTGTTCCAACATTTCTACGGAATCCAAACTGATCTTCCCCGAGATCAGCTTCTACCAGTTACTCCATTCGTCTGTAAAGAATTCGCGTTAGTATTTTGCAGCTGTGACTTATTAAATTGATAGTTCGGTAATTTTCACATCTGTCCACACCTGCTTTCATTTGGGTTGGAATTACTATATTCTTCGTGAAGTCTGAGGTTATTTCGCCTGTCTCATACATCTTGCTCACCAGATGGTAGAGTTTTGTTAGGCCTGGCTCCCCCAAGGCTGTCAGTAGTTCTAATTGAATGTTGTCTTCTCCTGGGGCCTTGTTTCGACTTAGGTCATATGATTTTTAAACACATCCCAATTAGATTAGATCATTTCTGAACACATTCTAAGTTGATTTCTGAACGACTCGTAAGTTGATTTTTGAATGCTGCTATGGGAATTCCCGTTGGATTGAGAAATAAAACGACTTCCCACGGAAAAAAATGGGACCAGGCTACATGCGGTGAGCCCAATAAACCCGATCGGGAGAATGCCAAGCGCTGTTTCCGTGGTTGGTTGAGTGTGCGAATGATTATCCTTGTTATAATTACTAGCGAAATCCATAGATTCGGACAAGCAGGTCGGAAATAAACAACTAACAGGAGTAACAGGTAAGAAAGATTACGTATTATCTTCTCAGTGTATCCAAGAAAATGAAATTCTGACAGAAAATTTTTGCCAGATTCCTACACTACTAAGGACCACTCGTACAGTCCTCGGCTGGCAGCCGCTTCAATTCTATGCTTGGAATAGCGTGAAAAATAACACTTAGTAACACCTAACCAGAGAATAAACGCGTGATAGCAGAGCCGGTGCTTCTGGCAGGCTTAGTGAAGTTAACCGGAGAATAAATTTTGACAATGGCAAATTAGTCTTGACCCAGATTGTTTGTTAAAACGAGGAAGGAGAAGAAACGGGGACAGCTCTCAAATTAATGGAAGAATATGACGATTCCAAAGACATTTAAAATTTAGTGCTACTGCTTTTCGATCTCATGCTTGAGAAACTGCAGCATATAAATGAAATTAAAAACTATTTTCTGACATAAAACTTTTTGATTATGCTACGATTAATAGACATTTGATACAGGTGCTTCGTGAATTATATTCAGTCGTGTCGTTGATATAAATGAGGTACATGAAAATGACTATTTGTGCCAAAACAGTCTCTCTGATTTGGCGCGTGTTACAACTGCTGCAATATCACAAAGGCCTATTTGGTTTTATCTAGCAGACAGTGACAATATAGACGTAATCAAATTGAGAAATGACACCAGTCTTGGGTACTGTTCGCATTAACAGCTTTTTCAGTATTAGACAACGGCATTTTGATTTTTCATTTAGCAAAACGTTTGACGAACTTTGACGAGGTAACAGATTCTTTCGCGGAAAGGGAAGTACGCCGTGTAAAACTGTAGCAGGATTAGAGAGAAAATATGCTGGGACCTAAGGCATGAAGAAATGTGTACTACCGTATCTTGTTTATATCTTGTCTTTACTAGTTTTATGTTTTCTATATTTAATTTTATGCCACACGGAGGAGGAAGCTATTAGGTAAATGGTAATAAAGAGTATAATTTTCTGAAGAGTTCTTATTTCTTATTCTCTCGGTCACAAATGATCCCATCCACCCACTTACTATTAATTGTGAGTTCCATACACATTTGAATTCTACAGGGCAAAATGCGCCGTGCGACAGAAGAGTGCTGTTGTTAAGAGACGTGGCAATTTGGCACACTTAAGACCGAATAACGTGTCTTACGTTTACTCGAACATAAATGTTTTATATATCAAACTCTTCACAAACATGTGGGCTACAAAATGAACATAATCTTGTAAAACCGATTTTTTAAAAATTGTTGATGTCATATCTGAAACGCTCGTGGGGGGGAGGGGGGGGGGAGCGGGCCGCACTATCACGTTTTAGACTTGGTTCGGAAATATCGTACATCCAGGTCTCACCATTGTTTCCACTCTTTCTTCGTTAGGAAGAAAGAAATTTCATGTTCAACGTCCCGTTGGCGCCGAAGTCATTAGAGACTGAGCAAACTTTACGATGGAGAAAGGATAGAGAAAGAAATCAGCCGTATATTTTGAAAAGAATCATCCCATTATCAGCCACAAGTGATTTAGAGAATTTAAGAAAAGTTTAAGTATTAATGAACTGCCATCTTCCAGAAAGCATATCCGATGTCTTACCGGTACGCAGTCTCTTTCGGCTACGAACCGCGGTTTAATGTTTTAAACATTGTGTGAAAAGGTGCAAATGTCAATTAATAATTTGAAATATGGAGTACGTATTATACCTACACTTTTTCACTCAATACTTAAGATAGTGCAAAGTACTTAAACGATCCCTGACAAAAAAGCAGGGAATGAAATTAAACTTCGCTGATTGAGAGTGTAAGTGATGTTACACTGAAGAGCCAAAGAAGCTTGGTACACCTGTCTGATATAGTACAGGGCCTTCATGAGCACGCAGCAGTGCCGCAACACGACGTGGCATGGACTCGACTAAAGTCTGAACTAGTGCTGGAGAGAACTGATATCATGACTCCTGCACGGCTGTCGATAAATCCGTAAGAGTAGGAAGGGGTGGAGATCTCTTATGAACAGCACATTGCAAGGCAACCCAGATATACTCAATAATGTTCGTCTGGAGGGCTTGGTGGCCAGCGGTAGTGTTTACATTCAGAAGAGTGTTCCTGGAGCCACTCTGTAGCAATTATGGAAGTGTCACGTTGCCCTGCTGGAATCTCCCAAGTCCTTCTGAATGCATAGTGGACATGAATGGATGCAGGTGATGGAACACGATGCTTATGGAAGTATCGCCTGTCAGCGTCTTATATAGACATATCAGGGGTCCCATACCGCTCCACCTGCAAACGGCCCACAATATTACAGAGCTTCCACCAGCTTGAACAGTCCCTTGCTGATATGCAGGGTTCTTGGATTCATGAAGTTGTCTCCATACTCGTACTCGTCATCGAACCGATACAATTTGAGACTCGTCAGACCAGAGAACATGTTTCCAGTCATCAACAGTCCAATGTCGGTTTTGTCAGGCCAAGGTGAGGCGCAAAACTTTGTGTCGTGCAGTCATCAAGGATACACGTGTGAGCCTTCGGCTCCGAAAGCCCATATCGTTGAATGGTTCACACGCTGACACTTGTTGGACCAGCATTGAAATCTGCGGGAATTTGTGGAAGAGCTGCACTTCTGTCACGTTTAACGATAGTCTTTAGCGTGTCGATGGTCCCGTTCTTGCAGGACCTTTTTCTGGCAACAGCGATGTCGGAGATTTGATATTTTACCGGATTCCTGATATTCACGACGTAAAATAATCGTGCATGAAAATGTGGTCACCTGTTGCACATTATACAGGTCATGGGTGTCTTCTTTCATAAGAACGTCGTTATACGATGTTTCTTGGATGCTTGGTAAAGAAACAAATATAATCTAGTAGGCTTTCAACACCTTGGATTTAATACGATATTGATTTTAATGTGCTTAGCGTAATTTTCCATACAAGTGTATTTCGTTAACTACTTTATTATTACTAAAATTTATTTTAATTCAAATGTTTGAACGTATGTCATTGATATAGTCGTACTTCATTTTCACGAAAGTGTTGTTCGTGAATGATCACAGTATTACTTCTGTGTATCACTATGTTGCAGTAGCACAACATGTTATTTATTTCCCAGTGAAGAATAGATATCTCTGCATGAAATATCAAGTGTCATAACACAGCATAGCTCACTTTGACACTTTGAGAAAACTGGTTGTCAGAGACAATACGAGATGTCTTTTTAATGAACACACATGTTTAGCTTTTCAAGTCGCTGGTAATAATGTAGTAGTGACTCAGGAACGAGAGACATGCCACCTTTCGTATTACATATCCTGCCATAGTTATACCACTTTCTTGAAGACTACGTAAAATTATGTTTTTTATAAATATAAATGACGATATCTGTGTGATTAAGTGTCGAAAAATCGTGCAGTCTGAAGGTGAAGTTCAACGTAGAAACTGCTATGATTCCATAAAATCCACGAACGTTTATACATGGGCAAGAAGTTGATCATCGAACAATTTATAACGACAAGAGATTTCAACGTCATAATGCATTCGAACAAAAGCAGCAATATAGATTACACACAATTATACATTTGAGCTCCATCCCTATAACACGCTATAGGATAAGTGCAACATAAACTCTTTTAGTGCAAAGCAACTGTAGCGTTAAGTATATTGGCACTTTTGCCGGTTAACTGTGAAAAAGCAAACAGTATTTCATTTATTTCCATTCAGTCTGAAATATTTCAAACTATATTTCTTCAAAAGGTTTTCCGATGCCTTTTTTCCTTCCTTTGTTCTCCTGATGCGATGTTTCATAAATTTACTATTTGTCTGGATTATCCTTCATATGGGCAACATCTCCCTCTAGCTCCTTCACACTGTAACTTCTGGAAGCGTAACTGCTTAGAGTTTATATCAGATACAACGAAAAATTACTTGACACACACCAGTTCTTGTATGTCTGCTTTATCAATCACCGATGATACACTTAGATAACAATAATTTCTGGGCTATGATAAATGCTATATAATAAAAATTAGGAACAACTCTGCCTAAAACCATTGCCAGCAGATGTTATAAAATTTCTGCTGAAGGGTGTGAGTACATACTGACTCCAACGCACAACCTGCGATTCAACAGTAGAAGCAGTTTAGTAGAAAATGGCGAAACATACGTGTTTACAGAGTCATCACACAATGTTGTTAGTGTTATCTCCATGTTTTTTTACACATTACATCATAGCGTACTTACCCTGTGCAGCAGATCATACTGTCTCGTATCACAATAAATTCTCCAGGTCACATGTTTCGTCGGTATTCACCATTTATACATCCGAATTTTGGTGCCTTACCTGCAACAGAAAGACATTGACATTAAACAAAAGTGTATTTTAGGTGGGAATTGTAATGAGAGTGAGAGGAAAGCAAATTGATATAGGAACTAAAAGAAATGGGAAGATTGAGAAACAGAGCAAGTAAAAAGAAAGAGGAACAAGGATAGAAGAAAGAAGCAGTACATAATTTGAACGAAGTGGAATAGTAATGCAACGGGGAAATTAGCGGCTCATTTGCAAATTACAGCATTTAAAACTTGTTTTAGAGTACAAGAACTAGTTTCTTTGCAACGCTGTGGATATTAGTCGCCTGTCTGATGTGGTAGAACTAAGTGCTTCCTGCATTAAAGAATTTGATAGATACTTGTATTAAGAGAGCAAAGTGAGGGAGAGGCACAGCTATAGAGGCTGAAATTGAAAATTTAATGACGTGCTCTTATCAGAGGTTAACAGGCTCGAGCCATCTTTCTACGGAGGGAAACGAAAGCTATAGTCCAGTGACCGATTACTCGGCAAAGAGTGAGTCTCGCGGGTCGTTATTGACGTGTCGGTAGTGTTGTAAAAGAAATCTTAAAGGAATTCGAGGAGAACAAATATAAATGGAGAGGCGAGAGAAAGCAGAATATAATAATGGGTGAAAAAAAGCGATAGAAGCCGCGCGGGTGGTATGCATAGATCTGAACTCTGAGCGGAATGGAATACATTATTGGAAAGAAAGAGAAGGGGCGTCCACCTAAAATGTAGATTGGGTTCAGATTGCTGGAAATGAATGTTCTGCGAGGAGGGAAAGATTTAAAGCGCGTAGGGAGGAAGTGATTTCTGGTAAAAGGGCTGGCGGATGAGGGTGAAAGATGAGGTTGGGTGAGGGGGTGGGGGGTGGAGGAGGGGGTTAGAGGGGGAGGTGGAGGGTGGGAGGCGGCCCAGTCTTAGCACGCGAGCTGCCGCTAATTCCACTTGTGGCCGACTTGTCCCAGCGTGCTGATTTAATTCAAGTATTTGATTTGGTATTGTGATGAGGTCACGCGCAAAGTTAGGAGGCAACACTTCGCGCCAGGGGCCAGAGGCGAAGTAGTCGCCTGTTTTGAGGGAGGCGAAGTAGTCGCCTGTTTTGAGGGCATACTGGGTGAATTTGCGAACAGGAAATTATTCCGTTTCAACTGTGATTTATTATGCATCACGATCCAGTCAAATCCGTTCTGAAAGTGATGCCTCAAATGCTTTGTTTCACACTTTTAGCTACGAGGTGGTGCGAGCTTATTTTCCAAGGAAACTCATGTCACTGCAGACGAATTCGGACAAACAGTAGGTGCATTACTTAAAAAGTTAGCAGTCCACAGATTTAATCTTTTACGCTACTGGCCATTAAAACTGCTACAACCAGAAGAAATGCAGATGATAAACGGGTATTCATTCGACAAATACACTCCTGGAAATTGAAATAAGACCACCGTGAATTCATTGTCCCAGGAAGGGGAAACTTTATTGACACATTCCTGGGATCAGATACATCACATGATCACACTGACAGAACTACAGGCACATAGACACAGGCAACAGAGCATGCACAATGTCGGCACTAGTACAGTGTATATCCACCTTTCGCAGCAATGCAGGCTGCTATTCTCCCATGGAGACGATCGTAGAGATGCTGGATGTAGTCCTGTGGAACGGCTTGCCATGCCATTTCCACCTGGCGCCTCAGTTGGACCACCGTTCGTGCTGGACGTGCAGACCGCGTGAGACGACGCTTCAAGTCCCAAACATGCTCAATGGGGGACAGATCCGGAGATCTTGCTGGCCAGGGTAGTTGACTTACACCTTCTAGAGCACGTTGTGTGGCACGGGATACATGCGGACGTGCATTGTCCTGTTGGAAAAGCAAGTTCCCTTGCCGGTCTAGGAATGGTAGAACGATGGGTTCGATGACGGTTTGGATGTACCGTGCACTATTCAGTGTCCCCTCGACGATCACCAGAGGTGTACGGCCAGTGTAGGAGATCGCTCCCCACACCATGATTCCGGGTGTTGGCCCTGTGTGTCTCGGTCGTATACAGTCCTGATTGTGGCGCTCACCTGCACGGCGCCAAACACGCATACGACCATCATTGGCACCAAGGCAGAAGCGACTCTCATCGCTGAAGACGACACGTCTCCATTCGTCCCTCCATTCACGCCTGTCGCGACACCACTGGAGGCGGGCTGCACGATGTTGGGGCGTGAGCGGAAGACGGCCTAACGGTGTGCGAGACCGTAGCCCAGCTTCATGGAGACGGTTGCGAATGATCCTCGCCGATACCCCAGGAGCAACAGTGTCCCTAATTTGCTGGGAAGTGGCGGTGCTGTCCCCTACGGCACTGCGTAGGATCCTACGGTCTTGGCGTGCATCCGTGCGTCGCCGCGGTCCGGTCCCAGGTCGACGGGCACGTGCACCTTCCGCCGACCACTGGCGACAACATCGATTTACTGTGGAGACCTCACGCCCCATGTGTTGAGCAAATCGGCGGTACGTCCACCCGGCCTCCCGCATGCCCACTATACGCCCTCGCTCAAAGTCCGTCAACTGTACATAACGGTTCACGTCCACGCTGTCGCGGCATGCTACCAGTGTTAAAGACTGCGATGGAGCTCCGTATGCCACGGCAAACTGGCTGACACTGACGGCGGCGGTGCACAAATGCTGCGCAGCTAGCGCCATTCGACGGCCAACACCGCGGTTCCTGGTGTGTCCGCTGTGCCGTGCGTGTGATCATTGCTTGTACAGCCCTCTCGCAGTGTCCGGAGCAAGTATGGTGGTTCTGACACACCGGTGTCAATGTGTTCTTTTTTCCATTTCCAGGAGTGTATATTATACTACAACTGACATGTGATTATATTTTCACGCAATTTGGGGGCATAGATCCTGAGAAATCAGTACCGAGCCGTAATAACGGTCTTGATACGCCTGGGCATAGAGTCAAACAGAGCTTGGATGGCGTGTACGGGTACAGCTGTCGATGCAGCTTCAACACAATATCACAGTTCATCAAGAGCAGTGACTGGCGTATTGTGACGAGCCAGTTGCTCGGCCACCATTTCAAATTGGTGAGAGATCTGGAGAATGAGCCTGCCAGGGCAGCAGTCGAACATTTTCTGTATCCAGAAAGGCCCGTACAGGACATGCGGTAGTGCATTATCCTGCTGAAATGTAGGACTTCGCAGGGATCGAATGAAGGGTGGAGCCACGGGTCGTAACACATCGGAAATGTAGCGTCCACTGTTCAAAGTGCCGTCAATGCGAACAAGAGGTGACCGATACGCGTAACCAATGGCACCCCATACCATCACGCCAGTATGGCGATGACTAGTACACACTTCCAATGTGCATTCACCGCGATGTCGCCAAACACGGATGCGACCATCATGATGCTGTAAATAGAACCTGGATTCATCCGAAAAAAATGACGTTTTGCCATTCGTGCACCCAGGTTCGTCGTTGAGTACACAATCGCAGGCGCTCCTGTCTGTAATGCAGCGTCAAGGATAAGTGCAGCCATGGTCTTCGAGCTGATAGTCAATGCTGCTGCAAACGTCGTCGAACTGTTCGTGCAGATGGTAGTTGTCTTGCAAACGTTCCCTTCTGTTGACTCAGGGATCCAGACGTGGCTGCACGATCCGTTACAGCCATGCGGATAAGACGCCCGTCATTTCGACTGCTAGTGATACGAGGCCGTTGGGATCAAACAAGGCGTTCCGTATTACCCTCCTGAACCCACCGATTCCATATTCTGCTAACAGTCATTGGATCTCGACCAACGCGAGCAGCAATGTCACGATACGATAAATCGCAATTGCGATAGGCTACAATCCGACCTCTATAAAACTCGGAAACGTGATGGTAGGCATTTCTCCTCCTTACACGAGGCATCACAACAACGTTTCACCAGGCAACGCCGCTCAATTGCTGATTGTGTATGAGAAATCGGTTGGAAACTTTCCTCATGTCAGCACGTTGTGGCCACCGGCCTCAACCTTGTGTGAATGCTCTAATCATTTGCATATCACAACATCTTCCTGTCGGTTAAATTGCGCGTCTGCAGCATGTCATCTTCGTGGTGTAGCAATTTTAATGACCAGTAGTGTATTTTTCCAAGGAAACTCATGTCACTCCTAGTTGCATTCGAAGCTTGCAGCCGCAGAGTTAATGTTCCTTTTACACAAATTCACAATAACCTGTGCTGCATGATTCTTCACAACACTGTCGGATAAATTATGCCTTCGTAAGCAGTGATATCGTTCTTTTACCTGATCTGCAGACGAATTCATACAAACTGTAGTTGCATTACTTAAAAAGTTAGCTGTCCACTGTTTAACCTTTTAACTACCAGTGACGTAAGTCATGCAATTGAACACAATTTGCGCTCCTGTGTCGCTAGTGACAAACACATTCGGCAGAAGATGAGCAAGCCCCGATGTGCTGAATAAATTGTGATTATGAATAATTTAATGAAGCAGAGTAGCGAAGATAAAGTCAAAGAGATGTTCATTGTGTGGACATTGTCGTAATGTAACGTCATTGCCTTGTTTGGTTGTTGAAAACAAGTCGTTTGTGTTCCGTTGTGCTGTTCGGTCGTGCGCATATCTGAAAGGAATTAATTCGGGGACTAAAATTTCACAGAATAGTTACGATTCGATGTTCCGACAAAAGGGGTTAACGTCAGTGTTAATTTGAATTGTGGCCGACAGGATTAGTTTTGACAGATACGTGAAAACAGACGTAACGAAAGTTGTTCGCATATCATCCTTGAACGTGACTTTTTATTGATTAACGACTGCGGGCTCATTAAAAGCTATTATCTCATGATTAGGATCCATCTCTTTTTCCTGCTAGATAGTGATCAGTCATTAACATTTACGTCATAAGAAAAAGAATTATTAAATAAAGTGATGTTATATGACAATTACGTGTTATTCCGGTAGTGTGGAACCGACGTAATATCTCTGAAATGACATTGATATATAATTTGTGTTAAATACTGAACTGAGATAGGAAGTAAATTGAAATTAGTGACTATTTGATACAGAGGCTATAGAAGCAGAAGCGCTTAAGGTTTCTCTTCTTTAAAATGGCAAAGTAGGTACGAACTTTAATTCAATAGTCGACATTATGTATTGCAAAGACATTGGCATTTCATACTTATTTTGACGACGCGCTGTTAAACAAACGAACGTTAGGCTCTGTACGAGGAATAAAATTAAATCTAAAAATATATTTAATAACGGCGAACTCCGCTTTAACAAACTATATTGCGTGTCGTCATCGGGCAATAACTGCTCAACCCTGGAGACTTGTGGGGTGAAATTAGAAGTCGGGCATATAAAACAAACATAAAAATCCATTCAAGCTACAGTGGAGTTGCATTCAACCTACAGTGGAGTCGGCACAACACGACGTGAGCAGTTATAGTTTCCACAACTTCTTAATAAATACTGCGACTTTGTTAGTGTATTGCATTGACGAAAAGCCTGCCGTTGTACAAGGGACGCTCGGCTTTCTAACACTACACCCCATCTACAAGAATCGTAATGGCAGAAGCCTATAGTTTCATACTTATTTTGACGACGCGCTGTTAAACAAACGAACGTTAGGCTCTGTACGAGTAACAAAATTAAATCTAAAAATATATTTAATAACGGCGAACTCCGCTTTAACAAACTGTATTGCGTGTCGTCATCGGGCAATAACTGCTCAACCCTGGAGACTTGTGGGGTGAAATTAGAAGTCGGGCATATAAAACAAACATAAAAATCCATTCAAGCTACAGTGGAGTCGCATTCAAGCTACAGTGGAGTCGGCACAACACGACGTGGGCAGTTATAGTTTCCACAACTTCTTAATAAATGCTGCGACTTTGTTAGTGTATTGCATTGACGAAAAGCCTGCCGTTGTACTAGGGACGCTCGGCTTTCTAACACTACACCCCATCTACAAGAATCGTAAAGGCAGAAGCCTATAGTTTGAAAAGTTTTGAAAAGTGTTTACACAGAATTTTGTACACACAAGGTGTCCTTATTCGAAGTTTCAGTTTCAAAACTCTGTAGAAAGAGGACCACTGTTCAGAATGACGTAAAATTTAAACATCACATTACTGACGCAGGGGGAAACGCCATGGAACAACAAAAGGAAGATCTGCGCTGTAAGCGTCAGAATATGCACACTAACAGACGCTTGGCACACGGCTGTTACTCATCTGCATCTGCATCTACAATCCACCATAAGGTGCGTGGTGGAGGGTACCTCGTACCACAACTAGCATCTTCTCTCCCTGTTCCACTCCCAAACAGAACGAGGGAAAAATGACTGCCTATATGCCTCTGTATGAGCCCTAATCTCTCTTATCTTATCTTTGTGGTCTTTCCGCGAAATGTAAGTTGGCGGCAGTAAAATTGTACTGCAGTCAGACTCAAATGCTGATTCTCTAAATTTCATCAGTAGCAATTCACGAAAAGAACGCCTCCTTTCCTCTAGAGACTCCCAACCGAGTTCCTGAAGCATTTCCGTAACACTCGCGTGATGATCAAACCTACCAGTAACAAATCTAGCAGTCCGCCTCTGAATTGTTTCAATGTCCTCCCTCAATCCGACCTGATAGGCATCCCAAACGCTCAAGGAATACTCAAGAATAGGTCGTGTTAGTGATTTATAAGCGGTCTCCTTTACAGATGAACCACATCTTCCCAAAATTCTACCAATGAACCGAAGACGACTATCCGCCTTCCCCACAACTGCCATTACATGCTTGTCCCACTTCATATCGCTCTGCAATGTTAGGCCCAAATATTGAATCGACGTGACTGTGTCAAGCGCTACAGTACTAAAGGAGTATTCAAACATTACAGGATTATTTTTCCTATTCATCGGCATTTATTTACATTTATCTGTACTTAGAGTTAGCTGCCATTCTTTACACCAATCACAAATCCTGTCCAAGTCATCTTGTATCCTTCTACAGTCACTCAACGACGACACCTTCTCGTACACCACAGCATCATCAGCAAACAGCCACACATTGCTATCCACCCTATTCAAAAGATCATTTATGTAGACAGTAAACAACAGCGGACCTACCACACTTCCCTGGGGCACTCCAGATCATACCCGCACTTGCGACGAACACTCACCATCGGGACAACTTACTGGGTTCTATTACTTAAGAAGTCTTCGAGCCACTCAGTTTCCCTCCGGAACACCCAACATGACCGTCTCCATGAAGTATCGCATGTTGGCGGTAAATCTCATTCTACAAGTACGGTGACTGTGCGCAATTAGTCCTGCAGAAGTTCCGGGCATACAGGGGTATGAAAAAAGGCATTGATCCGATGCCTGCTTGGGGTCTGGAGAAATTCCAATGGGCAGGATATTTCGAGGTGAAATGTGGCAGAGGGTGGAAAGGAGTTGATCCCATGTCTATCGAAGATGTGGTCACAGCACTGCAGGAGGGGTCGAGCGGTGGTGTGCAAACACGTGGTGCACGGGAAAGTGCCCGAACGCTCGATAAGCCTGCGAGCGCGGTGCATAAAATCCTTCGAAACATTCTGCATTTCTGTCCATACAAAATTATCCATATTCAGGAGTTGCTTCCCGCTGAGCTGTCAGCATGACGAACGTCCACTCTGTAATATTTTGCTCGCGTGGAAGTGGACCATGATTGGCCATGGAACATTATGTAAACAGATGAAGCCTATTTCCATATCCAAGGACATGTCAATGTGCAGAACTGCGGAATATGGGCAACGGAAAATTCACACGCGCCTCAACTGGTACTACTTCATTCTGCGAAGGTGACTGTGTGGTGCAGTTTGTTGGCATTGTTTATCGTAGGACAGTGTTTTTTAGAGGAGGAGAGTCCTGCGTGTCTTGTTACCTGTATCGTCACTGGTAAATGCGATGAGAGAGATTTTCGTGCACCGAAGTCACTCCAGTTCTACAGCGTGAGGTTTTATGCAAGATGAAACTCCTCCGCACGTTGCACAGCCAGCGAAGCCACCACTGCAGGGGCATTTCGGTAATATTAGAACTATCCGCTGTCATTTCCCTACATCCTAGCTGTACAGATCACGTGATCTTAATCCACATGACTTCTGGTTGTGGGATTATCTCAAAGATGTTGTCTTATATGCTCCTGTTCTCAACATAGCTGAATTGAAGTCAAGCACTGCGCAGCAGAGTGTGACCCCCAAGACACTTCGATCTGTTCTAGAACATGCTGTTCATCGATTTCAGCTTGTGGCAGAAAGCGATGGACAGTATACTGAACACGTCTTGTGCCAGTCTCACGACTGTTAAAAACCTATGTCATTTTGCTTTTTATACGGTTTTTGACGCCAGGAGAAATAGAAACAAATGTCATTTTGCTACTTATGAAGTTTTTAGCCCCAAGCCAATTAAAAACCGATGTCTTTCTACTTTGTATTTGGTTTTGGGCCTCAGGACAGTTAAAACCCAGTTTTCCCATCCGATGTGGTACGACCACGCTATGGTGGATCGGCTGTTGACTGCTGAACTTGTGTTGTCATGTACATTGAAGAGTACTACGGATGGAGCAATAAGCAATTCAAACCATATCCGTCGTATTACGATTCAGCTGTCATTTGTAACCGACTCCATTTGTGTTAAGACGCTTACAGCGCCGTCTATTGGTAAATTTGTTGTTAATTTTCTTCCTTGACGTTTCTCCCGCATCAATTATGTGCTGCTCAAATTTAATGTCATTCTGATCAGTGGTTCTCATTCTACAGCGTTCTGAGCCTGGAACTTTAATTATTGGCGCCTTGTGTTATACTTGAGAGAAGTGGCACCTCGTCAGTGAAAACTATTAGGGAAAGACAGACAAAGTTTAGAAAAGCCTACTTGAACGTTCCAGGTATAATTACCGCCCCAAGAAGTTTAGTACTTCTAATTTTATCTGCATTCAATCTATCTTTAATCTGTGTCCGAAAATCACAAAGCACTCTACAGCCAGAAACTAACTGGAATTTAGAAATATATTTATGTTTTTATTTTTTCTCTTAGTAGATTGTTTTAGATTTATTAGAAGTCTGTATATTGTTTACAGAAGCCAGAAAATTGACACGGATTTTTGTAATCAGCTGCAAGTGAATTGTGTTACAGTATATCAGGATTCGTATGAGACAACTGCTCTCTTTACTTAGATAAATTATCAACAGATATAATTACTAGAGAAACATCTCTTCTTATTACCAATTTAGCAGTAGTGTTATTAAACTGACAGAGATAATATAGTGACGATATGCTTCTCAAATTACAAGCTGCATACGATATTTAAAGCGACCTATTAATTGAAATTTTTATTTCTGCAAATAGCGTAAACCTACTCTCGCATTTACGAGCGCGGATTCGCCGTGTTGCAAAGGATGACACATTTTAAGTGATCATGTGGGGTTAGTGGCCTATGTCCCGCATTATTAAGAACGTATGTCTTGTACACTTGAAACCTTAACTTTTCTATTAGGTCTGTTTTCGACAACAGTTCTTTGAAGTTATCAGTCAGGATTTTACTTACTAATCAGTGTTTGAAGGCCAGGTTAATTCTCTGGGTGTTTTAAGCTTCCTTTAATTTTCAAAGAATACTTAATGACCAGCGAAAATATTCCAATTTATGGTAATATCATTGTTTCGTCGAAGTCATTAGGATTCTTGAAGATTAAAATGTAATTCATTATGAAAATTATGCATTTCATTCGACATAAATGTTGTTACGTTTAAGAGACGATTATTCAACAGCCAGTATCACATTACTGGCTTTTCTATTGCACAAGCACCAGTGACTTCAACTGCGGAAAAATATAGTTAGTCAGAAAAAATTTTGTTGTACAGCTGAAATAACAACACTAACTCTGTCGAAATCACGAGGCTTTGACTTAAACTGTCTCCTGTAAAAGCGTACAGGTTGAGATAGTAGACACAAGTATTTTATTAGAAAAATCTTATAATCTTAGCCATATTAAATATGTCTCACTAACGAATGACATCTTTCTCTTTTGGAGGTTGTTTGGGGCACGAGATATGGGCGAGTTTACCGAATCACTCACCTGCAATATGCAGCTGGCCACTACAATTCTAACTTCATGCAAAATGCGTCACATTAGCGTGTAATGCACTACATTATTTCCAGAATGATATTTTCACTCTGCAGCGGAGTGTGCGCTGATATGAAACTTCCTGGCAGATTAAAACTGTGTGCCCGACCGAGACTCGAACTCGGGACCTTTGCCTTTCACGGGCAAGTGCTCTACCAACTGAGATACCGAAGCACGACTCAAGGCTGGTACTCACAGCTTTACTTCTGCCAGTATCTCGTCTCCTACCTTCCAAACTTTACAGAAGCTCTTCTGCGAAACTTGCAGAACTAGCACTCCTGAAAGAAAGGATATAGTGGAGACATGGCTTAGCCACAGCCTGGGGGATGTTTCCAGAATGAGATTTTCACTCTGCAGAGGAGTGGTAGAGCACTTGCCTGCGAAAGCAAAGGTCCCGAGTTCGAGTCTCGGTCGGGCACACAGTTTTAATCTGCCAGGAAGTTTCACTACATTATTGAATATAAAGATGATTAGTATTTCGGCGCACTACTAGTATCTGTGTCGAAAGCACATTTCCAAGTGTTCATGCACGTAGGGGTTAATCATGCCGTCGTTGCACTGACTGGTGTCATCAATGGATAAAGGTCAGACAAAGAGTGTAGATTGTTAATGTAGATGCAAATGCAGAAAATGAGGGAGAGCTAGACAGATGCGTAGATAGATAGAGAGAGAGAGAGAGAGAGAGAGAGAGAGAGAGAGAGAGAGAGAAATACGGTACATATGAAACGAATTGTGAAGCAGGTTATAGAACAGCCCCAGTATTTACAATTCCTAGCAAAATCCCTTGTGCTCTGTCTCTGTATGTCTTACTCAGCATAGGCACGAGTCCGTAGGTGGTTACGTACGGACTGTAAAGTAAAACTCAGCTTGCCTTTCCACCCAAGACAGCAGTGAAAACATGAACTTTTCTTACATTACTTTTGCGAACCCACGGATAGGACTTCCTCCTACCAACTTTCGTTGATGTCGCCCCTCACGGTAGATACAGTAGCGCACGGGAAACGTTCTGATCTGCAATAGTTCTGATTATGTAGCTATGATTGGAAATTTGGGAAGGAAATCTACTTTAAACATTAGTTTGGGACACCATTACAATGCGATTACTCATAAGAAGCGTACACTTGATACACTTAATTCCGTATACAACTGAAAACCTATAGCAGGTCAGACAGCAGTGCAGTCTAACGCCGTCTGACTTACTTGGCACCCAACAATGATCAATAGCAAGCTTCCTACTACACCAGAAGGATCCATACTTTTTCGGTAGCGTCTAGCCATCATTTCTTTCTCATTACAATTATCAGGTACGATTTCATATGGGTGTGGTGGGCTCAGCGAGTATGTGTACTTAAAGTTGAGAAATATAGAGCAGGCACCCGCAAATTATCTGCTTATTACAGATACAGAGCAATCACTCGCTCACTTATAATCTAATTATCTCAGATCTAGATTTAGTCCACTGTGTAGCTCACACAATTGTTTGGCGTTGCTTTTCATATTGATATTTACGTGCTGGAATGTAACTGCTACTTTAACTCAAGTAGTCATATATAAACTCATGAGCCAAAATATTACGCCTCCTGCTTAATAGCTTGTTTGTCCGTCTTTGGAACGAAATACATCACTTATTCTTCGTATCAGGGATCCGAAATTTTGTTGATAGGTTTGTGGAGGGATGTGGCATTAGATGTCTACGCACAGGTCATGTAACTCACGTAAGTAACGGGCTGCTGATTTGCGTACGCAGTGATGGCGCCCGACAGTGATCCAGATGGGTTCCATAGGATGTACATCACGCGAATTTGTTCGCCGAGGCATCAGCGTGAGTTCACTATAAACCACTATAGCACGGTTCTGAGTCCGGTACATGGACAATTATACTGCTGAAAGATGACATCCCGTCGGGGACGATATCAACATCAAGGGATGGAGGTGGTCCGTAACTGTCAGCGTGTCTTATATTACTACTATAGGTCCCATGCAAGCGCAAGAGAATGTCTCCCATGTTGTATGTTATATGTTAACCGGGGACCTAGAAACGACGGAGAGGCTCCTTCCCCGCCGTAGCCGCAGTGGTCCTCAAGCCCACGACGACTGCCGCAGTCCACTTCACCCCTCCGTCGCCCCGCACCGAACCCAGGGTTATTGTGCGGTTCGGCCCCCGGTGGAACCCTCAGGGAACGTCTCACACCAGACGAGTGTGCGTGGTAGAGTAATGATGGTGTACGCGTACGTGGAGATCTTGCTTGCGCAGCAATCGCCGACATAGTGTAACTGAGGCGGAATAAGGGGAACCAGCCCGCATTCGCCGAGGCAGATGGAAAACCGCCTAAAAGCCATCCACAGACTGGCCGGCTCACCGGACCTCGACACAAATCCGCCGGACGGATTCGTGCCGGGGAACAGGCGCTCCTTCCCGCCGGAAATGTCTCCCATAGTATAATAGTGGCCCCACCAACCTGTTTTTAGCTTACAAGTAGAGTTGAATTAGAAAGCGATAAATTGCAAATAAATGGTGTCTGAAATAAGAGGAAGCCCACAACCTATCACACAGCAGTGTCAGTGCCCTGTTAGTTCAGTTCTTTTTTTTCATATCTAAACGTGCTTCTCCCAGCTATCTTAGCGCATAGAGTAAGCGACAGAAAAAGAAAACTTTTGCGAATCCTCCTAGGGCCGTCCTCCTTGACGTGGGCCGGCCCCCTTTTTCACAGGGAAATGAGCGCCAAGTGGCGAGGTTTATCAGCACCACTCCCTCGCCCCCCCCCCCCCCGCCCCCATCTCACCCTTAAAAATTTCAGCGGAAACCTCGTTATCGGTTGGCACCGGCCGCGGCCAATTTCTCCGCATCCCAGGCGGCGGGCTGCCCGGGTTTCCGATAATGATTTTGAGAGCGAGGCGCGCCTGCGAAGCTCCGACCCGTGCCGCCCCACATCTATCGCGCTGGCGCGGAATATCCAAGGCGCCTCCCCCCGCAGCGTCGGGGGGGCTCGCGGGATTGAATACCTCAGATTTATCGCCCGCACGCGCGCCGCTGCTCCGCGGCCGTGAAATTGCGTGGAATCGCATCGATACACGTAGGCGTGCGAGCACCGCCGTCAGCTCTCTGAGAGGGGCCATTTCTCGTGAGGAAAGTCGCGTTGCTTGTATACGCTGAGACACACGTGCGGCAGGGCAATGCAAATGGGTGCAAAACTTGTTGACAGGTTGAAAGATAAATTCACGGGGCGACATACAGGAGTTGGATAGAAATATGGAAACACTGTGAGAAATGCGTGATTGAAGATACGTGCAGACGCCAGCCTAGCCTGCATGTTGCGCTGTCGCATTTGACAGCGAAGGGCACCTGTGTAACGTCTTCAATAGTTTGCAAGTGTGCGAATGTCCGTCCTGGTCAGAAAAGTGTTCTGGTGGATTCGTGAGTGCTGTATTCAACCCAACGTGACTAGCGCCCGAGAGGGCAGACGTATGTTTCGTCGGCAGTGAAGCCACATCTTCTTCAGTTAGGAAACTGGCTTATTTGCAACAAGACAAGTTTTCTCTCGGACAATACAATGACGGCTGAAATAAAATGACGTCTGAAGCACTACTGAGTCTTAGCATCGCGACCGTAGTTGCGGCTTCTTTGACGTAGCACTAGAGAGAGGGGCGCAGGCAGTGGTACGTCCGTCGACCACAATGAACAGATGAAGGGTGCCACTCCTTTTCAGCCGAATACAGACGGATTTATCGGTATGCGAAGAATATGGGGAAATAGAACGTTGCCAGGTGGCATTTGTTACCATAATACAAGCCCAACGCCTGGCGTGAGTATTTGGGGTGCCATCAGGTACAAATCACAGTCACCTCTTGTTCGAATAACCGCTACATTTTTCACGTGTTAACGCCTGCTCTACAAACGACATTTTTGTGATGTTACCCGTCAACAAAGTAATGCAAGACCGCGTATTGTCCGTAACATTCTGACCTACGTCGAGACAGCGGGTATTGACTGTAGCCTTGGCCGGCACATTCTTCACATCTCTCAGCCATTGAAAACATCTGACCATGGGTTTCCGAGAGGATGCTACTCCATCACTCGCCAGATACTATGATTAATGGACTGTAGCCTTGATTTGAAGCAAGACAGAATGAAGTACTCGCCTCTGCCATGCAGGCTCAGTTCGTGTTGGAACCACTGTTTATGCTAGAGGTAGCAGCTGTGTGTCCGAAATTTCGCACCCTGTGTGCTCCTATATTACCCACAACTTTAGTAATGTATTGGTGCAGCAGTAGTGTATACGCAAAATGAGTAAAATTTCTCCTTCGGTGTGTTGAAGCTTCATTGAGCGGCAGCGTAAATACGGTGGTATATGTCCTACACAACAATCTGCTCCGTGGAGCAGAAGCAGCGGAAGATGGTTCATCAGGTTAAATTTTTTCTTTCAAAACAGATATTTATTTCACGTAGGTTTCATCGACGAAGCTTGTAAAGGAATGCAGGTGTCGCAACGCTATGAATAACTTGCAGCGATGGAAATTCGCAAAGGTGGATGAGTGCTAAATTCGTGACGCGCGACTGTTGCTGCAGGTAGCTGTATAGAGCACCGGCTGACGGTGGGGTGTATGAAAAGAGCGTGCACGCCCCGCGGCTGCTCCTTGCCAATGGGACACCTCATTAATGCGTGCGCCTCCCCTGGGGTAGTAAGCTCGACTGCCGCCCCTTATCACGGGAGGCTTTCACGGCATCGCATCACACCTCACCTGCACTCCCTAATTATCCACACGCGCCGAGCTTGTTCACTGCACCGAAGGCGCTTCTTACAGCGGAAACTCGCGCAAGTGCACCGTACACGGTTCATGCCTGCCGGGGAAGTTCTTGTCAGCCAGTCGATACTGCGAGCAGCTCACTCTCTCCCGACACATCTACACTACTGGCCATTAAAATTGCTACACCACGAAGATGACGTGCTACAGGCGGGAAATTTAACCGACAGGAATAAGATGCTGTCATATGCAAATGATAAGCTTTTCAGAGCATTCACACAAGGTTGGCGCCGGTGGAGACACCTACAACGTGCTGACATGAGGAAAGTTTCCAACCGATTTCTCATACACAAACAGCAGTTGACCTGCGTTGCCTGGTGAAACGTTGTTGTGATGCATCGTGTAAGGAGCAGAAATGCGTACCATCACGTTTCCGACTCGGATAAAAGTCGGATTGTAGCCTATCGCGACTGCGGTTTATCGTATCGCGACATTGCTGTTCCCGTTGGTCGAGATCCAATGCCTGTTAGCCGAATGTGGAATCGGTGGTTTCAGGAGGATAATACGGAACGCCGTGCTGGATCCCAATGGCCTCGTATCACTAGCAGTCGAGATGTGAGGCATCTTACTTGCATGGCTGTAACGGATCGTGCAGCCACGTCTCGATCCCTGAGTCAACAGATGGGGACGTCTGCAAGACAACGACCATCTGCACGAACATTTCGACAATGTTTGCATGAGCATGGACTATCAGCTCGGAGACCATGGCTGCGGTTACCCTCTTGACGATGCATCACAGACAGGAGCGCCTGCGATGGTGTACTCAACGACGAACCTGGGTGCACGAATGGCAAAACGCCATTTCTTCGGATGAAACCAGGTTCTGTTTACAGCATAATGATGTTTGCATCCGCGTTTGGCGACATCGTGGGGAACGCACATTGGAAGTGTGTATTCGTCATCGCCATACTGGCATATCACCCGGCGTGATGTTATGGGGTACCACTGGTTACAAGTCTCAGTCACCTCTTGTTCGTACTGACGACACTTTGATCAGTGGGCGTTACATTTCAGATGTGTTACGACCCGTGGATCTACCCTTCATTTGATCCCAGCGAGATCCTACATTTCAGAAGGATAATGCACGAGCACATGTTGCAGGTCCTGTACGGGCCTTCCTGGATACAGAAAATGTTCGACTGCTGCCATGGCCAGCACATTCTCCAGTTCTCTCACCAATTGAAGACGTCTGGTCAATGGCGGCCGATCAACTGGCTCGTCACAATACGCCAGTCACTACTCTTGATGAATTGTGGTATCGTGTTGAAGCTGCATGGGCAGCTGTACCTGTACACACCATCCAAGCTCTGTTTAACTCAATGCCCAGGCGTATCAAGGCCGTTATTACGGCCAGAGGTGGTTGTTCTGGGTACTCATTTCTCAGGATCTATGCACCCAAATTTCGTGAACACGTCAGTTCTAGTATAATATATTTGCCCAATGAACACCCGTTTATCATCTGCTTTTCTTATTTATGTAGCAATTTTATTAGCCAGCTGTGTATATTTACTTGCACGTTCAGCAAGCTACCATACGATGCAAAGCGGTTGGTGCCTTGTACTACTGTTAATCTTTCCCTTGCCTCTACCACTCGGAGACGAAGCGAGGAAAAAGCAAGTGTGTTCATGCATCCTTGCGCATTGTGATTTATTTTGTTTTCGTGGTCCTTACGCTGGTGGCGGTAGGACAGTTCTGCAATCTACAGTGTTCAGCTAAGCCCTAACACCAGAATACCCCAGGAGGTGGGTCGGCAAGTCGTCTCGTAGAGAGGAACATGACGCAGCCTAACACCCTAAAGAATTTTACCTTTATTTCTACAGTTGTCGGTAATATTTTCTTCTCAGCCATGTTTCATGAAAATAACGTCGTCTGTCTCCAGAATTTCCCATTTGAGTTCATTTAGTATTTCTGCAATACTCGCGTGTTATTCAAACTTACTGATAACAATTCTAGCAGTGTGTGAGTTGTTTGGATGTCTTTTCTTAGTCGGGACTGGTGGGAATATCAAACACTCGAGCAGTACTCAAGAGTCGGTCGTGAAAGTGTTCTGTATGCAGCGTACCTTACACGTGAGCTCCACTGTACTAGAAACAGAAGACAATCGTTATCCTTCTTCCAAGTGACCTTTCGTCATCGTTCTATTTCACTTTGCTGCGTCAAAATATTTAATCCAAGACACGGTATGAAGCAGAACACCACTACATCTACATCTACATCTACATGACTACTCTGCAATTCACATTTAAGTGCTTGGCAGAGGGTTCATCGAACCACAATCATACTATCTCTCTACTATTCCACTCCCGAACAGCGAGCGGGAAAAACGAACACCTAAACCTTTCTGTTCGAGCTCTGATTTCTCTTATTTTATTTTGATGATCATACATCTTTCGAACATTTTAGATCGGTTTTCATACTCTACTGCATTAATTTACATTTTCCTATGTGTTCAAATGGCTCTGAGCACTATGGGACTTAACTTCTGAGGTCATTAGTCCCCTATAACTTAAAACTACTTAAACCTAACTAACCAAAGGACAGCACACATATCCATGCCCGAGGCAGGATTCGAACCATCGACCGTAGCGGTCACGCGGTTCTAGACTCTAGCGCCTATAACCACACGGCCACCTCGGCCGGCTCCTATATGTAACAGGGCCATTCATTAAGTAATGAAACACATTTTTTCTCGTCCAATTTCTGTTGAAAAAAAGCGAAATATATTGTGTAACTTCGTAGGATAATCTCGCTTTAGCCCCTGGAATTTCACGAAGTTCCGATAAATGGCGGCGCTATACGCAGCCTTCAAAATGGTCTCTGTAACGGATGTCTCTCCCAAGCAGAGAGCTGTCATTGAATTTCTTTTGACGGGAAACCAGAGAATCGCAGATATTCATAGGCACTTGCAGCCTGTCTACGGATACCCGGCAGTGAACAAAAGCTCGGTGAAACCTTGGGCGATGCGTCTGCCATCATCGCAACTATATCCTTGATGCTCTACATTAAACAAACATGTGATTTTACATGCCACGTGTATTTGCATATGTGCAATATTTCCTGTCAATCATATTTTGGTATAAGTTCCATGCAGTTCAGCAATATAATAAGATGGGATGCGCAAGGGATTTGTAAGCAGTTACCTTTGCAGACTGTTTGCATTTTCTCAGTCTTGTGCCAGTTAACTGAAGCCTGCATTCTGTAGTATTCAGCCTACGTGAAAATTCCTGATCAGGCCACTACAAGTTGTTATATCCGGTCCATTGTGCGAATTAATTGATTGTGATATTGCAGTTACATGTTATTACTTTTGTCTGTTCTGTGAGGAGCAGAAGTCTGCGTTTCTGAACATTTAAAGCAAGCTGTAAACTTCTGCACCGCATTAAAATTTACCACACATTTGTGTAAGTTTTTCAAATTGGCATATACAGATACAAAAATGGACAAAGATTAGAAAATTTGGTATTCCATGACATCTAGGCTGCCCTGAATGACAGGGTTGTCGTGTAGGTAGTATTGAAATGTGTTGCAGGGGCTCTACATGCGGATGTGCATGGATGAGCCGAGAGACGGTGGAGAATAAGAAGAAATAGTAAGAAGGGACTTATGAGGACAGACAGAGAGGAGGTAGGAGGAAGGAACAGAGAGAGGTGGAAGAGGATGTGGACAAAGAGAGGGGAAGGAGATGATGCATGGAGATAATGGGCAAGATGGGGGCATGATGAGCAGAGGGAGGGGGAAGGGGAGACGTATGCAATAATATGTGTGTCATATGGGTATGCAGGCAAAGTTGTGGGTGAACTGCTAGTACATCATTGTCAATAACTACATCACCTGGAAAAAAAATCTAAGGTCAGCCCTAACATTGATTGACACATCATTAACATACAACATCAAACAGCAGTGATCCCAGCACTCTTCCCTGCGGCACCCCTGAACTTGTTTCTAATTCTGTCGATGAATTTTCATCCAAGATAACGTGCTCTATCCTTCCTAGCTAAAAATCCTCGGTATGGTACCTTTGTAGATAGTCATTTCTGTGGTAATGCGACAAATGCAACACCATTTTGCAAAGAATAGAACCGTCCGTGTATTGCGTGGAAAAATTTCTTCATTTTCATATAGTAATAATGTAGATGAAATCCATATGAATCGTACAGAGCTGTTTATTAAGCTATATTTCTAAAAATACTGACATAAATTATTTACAGAAGACTGGACAGGCTGGTATTATATGAACTTGGTGGAGACCCGTTTGTGTTTCAGATAAATGTGTAACGCGCGAGCCAATACTAACTGTACAACTTATCTTAGAACAAAAACTGGGGAAAGACAAATCTGTGCTTATTTCGAAAAACCATTTGATAATGTTTATTGGAATACATCTTCGAAATTATGAAGGTAGCGCGGATGAAATGGAGGCAGCAACAGGTTATGTACAGAAAATGTCCTGGTGTTATAACAGTCGACGGAATGTGTTGCATTACACTGATATAAGACGGAAGTTTTTCGTAAAGAAGTCTGTTGTCGGCTTGATACTCCAGGATTCCCATGGTTTTCGCGTATGTTGATTGAAGTTTCATCCTTAGGTGAGTTTATTTTCAGTACAGGAAAAAAGGCATTCCTACAAATGAGGAATGATGTGAGTAAATTACGGTTAATGGGTGCGAGTAGTGTTATTAGATGTCGTCAGGTGGATCTGGTGACACAGCAAGTAAAGAGGACTGCACAGATCACTTATCGCCGTATTTCAGATTTCGAGGAAGCTGGGACCCATGGAATGTGAGTATCATGCAGACAGACTGCAGACAGCTGACTGCAGTGGAGTGAGTGTAGAATGAGAGGTGATGCGATGGGCTCAGGACAACTGTGCGGCAATGAGAGTGTGAGAGTATGCATGGGTTCTTTCAGAATTACACTACGCAGAAATGCTAGGACTTTTCAGCTCTGACGAATAGATGGATCACAACAGCTGAAATAAGGTTACAGGCAGAATCCTCGAAGCTGGTTTGAGGGCTCAGTTTCCATGTGACGTTTGCTATTAACACCATACCACACAAAACAGAACCTTGCTTGATGAAAAGCCATAATCAACAGGCGCATTGAGTGGTGTTAGTGTAGCACAATACAAGGCCACACACTGCAGTTCACACCACAAACGCCTTGAGGAATTTACGAATACTTGTTTGGGCTGCTCAGTTCCTTGATTTGTGACTGATGGTGCATGTCTAGAAGACGATGCGAAGATGCACACTTTCATACTAACCGCTTGCCTGCTGTCTTCAAGAACGGACACAATAGTGTTTCAGGTGTGGCATGAAATTCCTCAGAATGACATCTGGATACTGTTTAATTCCACGTCACAACGAATACATGAATGTATTCGTGCAATTTGGGGTCGAAACTCGTACCAGATGTTAATGATTCGTATCAGTATCCAATGCAAAGAAAGTTTAATTATTTAATACCTCTTACGTGATGAAAATCTCCGAAAAGTTTGATAAATATGGGACTCGCGGCCGGCCGGAGTGGCCGAGCGGTTCTAGGCGCTACAGTCTGGAACTGCGCTACCGCTACGGTCGCAGGTTCGAGACCTGCCTACGGCACAGATGTGTGTGATGTCCTTAGGTTACTTAGGTTTAAGTAGATCTAAGTTCTAGGGGACTGATGACCTCAGCAGTCCCATAGCGCTCAGAGTCATTTGAACCATTTTTGGGACTCGCGCTACTTGGTACAAAAGCTCCCATTTCCGTTAGTGTAAGTATACTACCTCATATTGTACCTGTGTTTAAAAAAAAGACCAAGAAAATAAAAATAGACACGTTGAGCAATGGCAAAGAATTGTTTTCTGTGTCAAAATCGTGAGTGCTGTGGCCTAGAAACTTTGAAGTCTTTGAAATAGGAAACTATCATAAGTTTATAATACCAATTATCGGTTCATAGTATTTAGTGGTGGCAATTTCACTGTCTATCACTTTCTTAGATCTTAGTGAGCACACAACGTTGTTGATTAATTACGAGTCACGTCACGGAATGATAGTCATTGCATTTCTCATACCGAGGAGTTTTGTAAAAGGAAATGTGGGTCACAGATAGCAAGCAACGTGTGTACTTTCCATACAAGTCACAGGACAGAGTTTATGTCATTTACAGATCTGTCCTCTATGAAGGGACAAATGTTGTATGTCTTTTAAGATTCAGCAAAGTGTTTAAAAATGTTTCGAAAGGTATTCAGATTTATATAAACGTGTGTGGACTCAAACTTATCTGATGCGCAGCGTTGCTTCTTGATGTGTCAATGTATTTTCAAGGTGAGTGACTCATTGTTCTTTTATTTCATTCCTAACTCACCAATCAACCGTAATCTATTGAGCTGTTATTTTAACGTATTCCGGTACATTCAGACGTGCAAATCAATCTTAGAACAATGGTCATATTCACACACACACACACACACACACACACACACACACACACACACACACACAGAGAGAGAGAGAGAGAGAGAGAGAGAGAGAGAGAGAGAGAGAGAGAGAGAGAGAATGCAGAAGAATGACTCTCCTTGAATTTGTGTTTCTGCTTATGCACATTCGTCTTCAGCTATTTAAGCGAAGGAGTTAGTCAGATGTGTATTTAGCTTCCTTGAACAACGGGTAAAATTTTAGTGGAAGCAGTAACTAATACTGTAAGGAAAGTAAAATGGAATTGGCTGCTCGCCTCTTCTAGACACATGAATGGATGAATGATAGAAAATTCTTTGCAGGATTCGGGAACGTAAGAAGAAGAAAGTCTTTTTGTACTAGAGAAGTGACAAAAACTGAAAGGCGAAATGTAAAGGCCCTATCTGGATGTATCAGGAACCAGTGACGTAAAATGGAAATAATTTTAGGGAATGAAGAGTTTGGAAATGGAGAATAAGTTGTGGATGACATCATAAAGGCTTTTACAAGACGGCTGGCAAAATAAAAGTTTAATGTACTTTCCAGAACTAAGTGATAATGGATTTTACCTCATGCTTGGACTGGGAAGGAACTGGGAAAACATCGGTCATGTCCTTGTCAAAAATACCATCTTGTAATTGGCTCTGAGTATTTTTGGAAACCACAGGAATACTACATCCGGCCTGCCATATGGAGAATAGTATCACTGTAACCTCCAGTGCTCCTTCAGGGTCTTAGCCACTACGTCACATCGCTCTGTACGACATAAGAAAAGTCTGAGCCGACTGTCTGCTGGATGGCGTTGCGATGGTGTCTGAGAAAGCGAGGAATAACATTCTTTCGTATGACTGAACTCTGAAGGAGGCCTTCATATAGCAGTGTCTAAGGGTATCATGTGTAACGGAGACCACGTTCTTTGGTAGGCTCGTTGACCATTGTCGAACTGACAATTCGAGTTTTACAATTCGAAATCGTATGCGTTTTCGAGGCAGTCGAGTGTAAATCGCATGAGCTAGGATGCTGCAGCCCCAGTGGAGGAAGGCGGCATTTGGCGTGGAACAGAATTATAGATAACAGTGCTGACAATTTATCTGAAATAGATGTCTAAGATGGGTAAGCAGTGCAACTGCGACGAGCAGGAGAATGTTAGAGTATGCAGAGGATAAGGTATGCGTAATAAGTCGAAAGCCTGTCAGTATTCTAAACCCTTAACATATGTATTCATAAAAGACTATGATCCTGGTTTCCAGTGTTCCGAAAATTTACGGTGAAAAATTAGCCAGAAGTGAACAAATGCAATCTAACATTCTCGTAGCGAAACGGAAGAATTATGAGGGAGTCTAACATAAGGTAAACCAAGACAAAACTGGAACTATAATGATTACAACATATCTCATGCACATAGTAACTATAGAAATTTGTTTGTTTACTACCCCATGTTCGTGGAAATGGTCAATGTAAATACATTTTCACTCTATATCCATAAAAACCTAAAGAACTGAAAAGATCTGAGCTAATGTGACAGCAGCATATCGATGCCTCTCTCATTGGAACCACATGCCTTGAAGCTCCACCGCAATAAGAAATTACACAGCTGGTTGAAAATTTCATTATAAATCAGAATTTGCCATTACTGCTAAAGTAAGCTTATTCTATCTCTGCTTAAGATGTAGCGACAACGAAATGTCATTTTCTACTGAAAACATGCAAAGATTTGAACAAAAATAAGAGGTATGAAAAATAAGCTCGTATGAATTCTAAATGAGACAAATGCCTTGTATACATTATTATATTGCTCAGAAACGAATACAAAATCACATATTTAACATAAAAGCACCATAAAATAGACCACGTGTCTTTACATGAGTATACATTTACTATTAATCAATTGCCACTGAAAAACTCAAACATGGAAATGGGATTGGCACTAGGCCGACAATCGCTCTTAAACTTACTTTACTTGGTCGTATCTGAGTTCTTCACCCGAAAACTAAATAATTTCCGTTTGCCTTTAGTTTCAAGCTTACAAGAGTGTGTCATGTGATTGACGATGATCTTGATTTTGGTTGTACACACAGTTGTGGAACTACAGTAGGCTACTGTGAAATATGAGTAAGCGTAGATTACGGTACTTTTCCTAGTAGCTATGGTCAGTTAAGGTCGTACGCACGTTAACCTTTACGTCAGGTGTATTGTATACCTATCGAGCTTTACCCCATCTCGATGCCTTTATCAACGTGTGCGGACAGTGTCTACTGGATTTTGCTAGGAACTGGAAGCAGCGAACCGTCTAGAAGCCGAGTGGAAATAAACCAAATGAACGTTATTTCTAGCAAAACTGAAAATGTCAATGTTTAATACAGACTTTATTCGAAAATACTGGTTTGTAACGTGAAGTGGAGGGATATTGAAGTAAAAGTAAAAGAAACAATAAAGACTTGTACACAGCGCTCAGAAAAAGTAATTTCCTCAAAAAAGGATAAATTTATTAAAAAGAAATAATACATCAAACATCGCTTCAATACTTTGTCAAACTTACATAAAACATGTTTGCTTTTTTCATACACAAATTTCACATTTATTAACAACAACATGAAGCTCTTGCCTTTGGTCACGATGAAGAACGTTCCGTTCAGAACAAAATAACCACAATTACACAGAATTTTTTTATGTTTGTGCATGTAAAAACTGTACCTGCATCGATAGTAATTGTTTTGGTTACAAGGAAGCGCCGAAATTCTTATTTCTTATAAAATGCAATTTATATTCTTTAAGGGTATGAAATACAGAATGGATTAACACTGAATGATATTCGGTTCTAATTACGTGCAAATCTGCAAACCAAGTCCGTTTATGTTTCGTTTTCTACCAGAGTTGCAAATACTGCCGGTAATCTTGTCATTTACTGCTTCATTTAAGTACTCCACCAAAACGAACAAATCATGGTTTTGGTAAAGCGCTACCCTAGTTGTACAGCATATGTACCATTGTTGTACAGTAAAACCGTCCTGGACAATATTTCGTGCACCTTACGATGGGGAACACAACTTACGTCATCTATCCTAAGTGCGATGGTGTAAGCTGTATTGCCTATGCTAAGATGGATGAAATATTTCCTAGGCCAGTTTTATTTTCCCCACCCTGTACGTTAAACAAGCGTACTACTTGCACCCAGTGGGTACGTGTGTGCTGGTGGTATTATCGGGCATGAACAGCAGAGAGTCGCGCAGGTTCTCCAGAGACAGTGATCTGGTGGGGAGGGGGAGAGCTGGAGGTGGCGTGGCGGCCACGTGGCCGTATTTCCAGCCGATTTAAACCACCACCGGTGCCTCCCGCTGCGCGGAAAGCCTGAGTTAGCGGTGCGGGCAGCTCCAGGCCTGCTAATCCGCGCGCAGCTCGGTGCGCCTGCCGCTTAGGCAGCCTGCGGTATTGGACGGGCACTTGGGTTGCTTGCCGAAGCGGGGTGAAATCTCGGGACCGTCAGTTGCAACAAACGTTCCACAGTACTCGTAGTTTTACAGCGGCGCACCTCACAAAAGAGGCGTACATCCAACGGGTCACCGATTTAGCTCGTATTTCGCGCAGTTATATAACCTCCCTCATGTAACGGACGCTGCTGCAGTGCGGTGCGCTTATCAAGCGTTTACAGTAATTCGACACTCGTCATTTTACGATCCTGCTGAATACCATTCGATAGCGCCACCCGTCGGGAAACGGATTTGGCGCATACAGCTAAGGCGGATGAGTAGACGTCCACCCGTACTGTGTTCTAACTTCATCCTTAGAAACTATTGGCCACAAGTTAATCCAAACAGTTTCTCTTATCACTATGTTTCTCCCGAAAGGAGCAATAATAACGTTGATAACTGTTGTAATACATTCATGATGAGATACAGTCGAAGTAGAATAAGCAGTCATGACACCACTATGTCTGTCTTGTGACGTATGCTTTACTATAGCTAAGTCAAAAAGGCTCCTTAAACGATTGCATAATGTTTCTAAGTTGTTGCAGGGCCAGAGAGAAAAAAATTTATATCGTGATGATTACAATACGTTTCTCTCGTTGGGATAGGTGACATCTCCTTTATTCGTACCTACTTTGAAGTACGCATGTTTTGAATCCAAAACTTATTTATGAACGGCCATAATTTTAAATGTTACTGGGGTGTCTTTTCCTCTGTAATTATTAATAAGAAAATGTGCGTGTCAAGAAATGACACACCCAAAATGTGTTTGACGCAAGTCTGCGCTACATCTCTCATACTTTTATGATGGAATCCATTCCAAACGCTGTCAACCTACCAAAAACGACGTCGAACTGTAAGTGTAATATCTTCACCGGGACCAATTTTTAATACGCAAATAAATACATCAGTAAGTAAATGTTCGTTTGATCACGATTTTGTATTACATCTCGTTGACGCCGTACCATGAATGTACTTCAGTTATTCCCGTAATTATTGTTATTGCTTTAGAAATAAATATGATTTGTTGTAGAGATGCAAGTATTCAGTGGAAGAACAGAGATGTGATTCGAACGCGGTACTGGCTGATTATGATATGTTGCTTTTGCCGGGCCTTAGATTCGTACATTGAAGAACCTCCATTTGTCTAAAATGTTCGAAAAAAGTATCGTATTAGAACACTATCTGTTGTTTCGCTGTATGTACTACGTCTGCGACCTGTTAGGTGAAAGCTTCCCGTGTCAGATAAAGAAATGAGCGACCACTTTAATAACGATATGAAACAGATGCCAACCGCATAAGTTTCCTCTTCTCAATAAAAAGCTGTAATGATCACAATGAAACAAGCTGGATAAGCTTGCAGTTGAAACAGTGAGTTCCTTAGATCTGTGAAGAATGTACTTCATTCATTAGCGACAGCTGGTATGCATAACATTCCGTGCATTCGTGGCTGCGAATGCGGATAATTAACATAGCTAATAAAATAACACCGTTATTGAGTTACAACTATCAAACAAATAACACATTCCACGACGAAATCTAGTTAATCCCTTATAGGATGGGATTCAACAACAGAAAAGTGATTTTTCCCCTGTAACCTCTTTTACTGGATGGAAACGAGAAAATCATTGATATAGTACTACAATGCTTGTCTTCTTCCTGTTAAAGCTTCAGTAACTGCAAACAAATCAATACCATTCGTGCCCTGGTAGTGTAATAGGCAGCTTCAGAGCTCACCCTCACAACCCATTTCACCGAGATCAGGGGGTTGGCGGTGCGCCTGAAACTTACTCGTGCCTTCGGAACGTTATTGGTCGACGTTCCAGTACGTGTCCGTACTTGATTAATAGTTCTGCCCAGGCAGGGTGTGACTTGCAGATCTTACGTATTTGTTCCTTGGGTGCCAGTTAAGAAGCTCGGAGTGGCGAGTGCAGAATCGTTCCACTGCGCATGCCGTACCACAGTTCCGATTTGAAATCCGTGTCACGTTCACAGCTCCAAGTGTGTTGCTCGTTCTTGAGTGCAATCCTGTACTCCCGTATTATGAAAATGTGATATATGAGAGATGTTCGGAAAGTAAGGACCGATCGGTTGCAAAATGGAAACTACAGTCAAAATCAAAAATGTTTTATTCGCAACAGTTTTCTACACCTTTAATCTACTTCTCCACACAGCCGCCGCTACGACTGAGACAGGTGACGTAGGGTTGTGCCAACTTCTCAATACCCTCGTCATAGAGGGCAGCCGTCTGTATTTCATGCTAAATCTCTACGCTGATCTGCAGTTTCTTGTCTGTGTCAAAATGTTGGCATATAGCCATATCAGAGGGAGTCAAATTCAGGTTGTATGATGGGTGATCCCACGCTTCACACCGTACGCGCTGTAGGAGCGTCTTCATCGGCCGTGCAGAGTGCAGCCGAGAATTGTCATGAAGAAGGAAATACATGACATTTGCACTGTGTGAGCTGCATGAAATTAGGATCTATCTCTCACAGGCACTTGTACTTGGCGGGAAATGGTTCAAATGGCTCTGAACACTATGGGACTTAACAGCTGAGGTCATCAATCCCCTAGAACTTAGAACTACTTAAACCTACCTAAGGACATCACACTTATCCATTCCCGAGGCAGAATTCGAACCTGCGACCGTAGAGGTCGTGCGGTTCCAGACTGTAGCGCCTAGAACAACTCGGCCACCTCGGCCGGCTTGGTGGGAAAGGCTAGATTCTACGAATCTTTAAGCGCTCACAATATGCGCACTGAAAAGAGTGAAATGACGCTATCGATGGGCATGCTAGAGGCACCACTCAACACATCTATGCAAAGCTTCATCGGATTTTCAATGTAGTTCCCATTTCATGATCAGTCGGACCTTAGTTTCCGGACAGCCTTTGTACTCAAAAATGTTCAAATGTGTGTGAATTCTTAAGGGACCAAACTGCTGAGGTCATCGGTCCTAAGACTTACACACTACTTAAACTAACTGATACTAAGAACAACACACACACATCCATGCGCGAGGGAGGACTCGAACCTCCGGCGGGAGGGGCCGCTCAGTCCGTGACATGACGCCTCTAACCACACGGCCACTCCGCGGGGCAGCCCTTGTACTACAAGAATGTTAAGTGAAGGAATTTTACATATAGTTCTATGTATAATTAAGTCCCGTTGTCAACTAAAAAATTAAAATCTTGTTATTTGTAAGGATATTATTTTGTAAGACACCAAAGTAACAAAACCCAAATATGTTGAAACCCTACGTTTCAGACCGACTATAGGTAGTCTCACAAAACATCTGAAGTGAAGGTATTGAAGAATAAGGTAGAAAATTCACAATTATCGTCTCACACACGAAAAATACGGAAATGGCTCTATTTTTGACATGTGGTTTGGTATAAATCTTAAGTATTAAGTAAATCAAAACTCAAAATCAATTCTTTAACCACATAATACACTTTGAAACACTGTTACAGTAATGTGAACTACTTCGCTAAACCTCACGACCTCTCTGAAATTCATAAAATGTTTAATAGGTTTCTGGAACTTAAACGTTGACTGTAACTACAGCGTAGTAACTTATTACTCGGAATCAACAGTTTAGTCTGTCCATGGTTTTGCCCAGTGATACAGTGATGGGGAAAAACATTATCGCAAGCTTCTTAGTAGTGTGTTGATCATCCTTTGGAACGTAATATCACAGCATTTAGGCGTGGCATGGATTTCAAAAGTCCTTTGTGCGTTTCCGGAGGTATTTGGCACCAGGCGTCTTCGAAAGAGTTAAGTAATCTGCTTAAAGTAGTGGCCAATGGTTAATCTGGGTCGCAGTTGGCGCCCAAATAGTTTCCATCGGGACCAGATCTTGTACATTTGGTACCCATCAACATGAGTTCACTATCACGCTCCTCAAACCTGTTTAATTCGATTCTGGCCTGGTGACACTCACAGTTATCCCGCAGTGAAATGCAATCGCCACTGAAGAAGACAACAAGCACGAAAGAGTAAAGTATGCTGTCCACGGTTGCAATGGCTGAGTTATGCTCTTGCTTTCCATAACCCGCAGTCACTTGCGCCTGCTGTCTGCTTACCACATTCTGCAGTTCGCTTCGGGAAAATGCTGAGCCAATCACAACTACAACTAGACTCTGTCTCTGCTAGTTGCAGGAATACGGGGTTGGGTAGCGTTGATGCTGCTGCGAGATGGATAAGTGCCTCTCAGCTGGGGTCCAATTACTGGCTGAGACATCAACGCCAGGGAGCATCCGAGGGCCCTTGGTACGTTGTCCACTCTTGAGAGCCTCTTGTACCCGGTCCACTGTGAACTGCTGGCTGCCTGCCGCGTTTGCCCCTAAGGGCGTTGCCGGTTTACTATGGGTTTGCTGCTGCTGATACAGCGTGGCTGCCGCCTGCAGCCGTGACGCACCGCCGCGCCTGCCAAGGCGCTGGCGTCGCTTGTTCACTGAAGCTGCCTATTCGGCTTGCCGTCAATGCACTGCCGACCGTCTCCCGCTGCTGCGTGCTGAGCTAAGCAAGCACGGCCACCCAGGATCATCGAACGCCGTGGGGGCAATAACTGCTTAGGCTCTATTGAATTCTGTTGGCTTAATGTTGTCATTATCTCTGTCTATCAATTTAGCGATCGTTGGGGAAGAGAACTGGTTTTTTGTACCCGCTGCTCAGCCTACCATCCCGCAATGACATGTTGACAGATTATGGAGTCATTAATGTTGAGCTACTTTGGCTCATAATAGTGCTTTGGGTTACTTGCACCAGATGTCCTACGGAGGTCCAGGTGAATGTCCGACATAGTACAATACTACCTTTCCCGTCTGTGTGCCTGGTGTTGTGTATGTTATTTGCAACCGTTCGTCTGTATAACGGTGTTTCCAGATACGACCACTGCCCTGTTGTAGTAGTAAAAGTTTTTGACAAGCTAATTAACACGCTCATTGTCGCTTGTAATGACGCAGACCAGAAAAAATATTCATTTGTGGATATCTTTGGATCTGGTATGATGTATTAAGCTACTTTGCGCTAGATAGTTTTTCCGTAGCTGCTCTTGTAACAGACAACAGAGAAATTGCATAATCGTTACGTATAAATAATCTATCGAATTCTACGTCTTTCGGATTAAGTATGGTGGTTCCCTAGCTCCACCTAAAGTAATCTCCTCACAAATGGCACTTAACTGTGTCTGTATAATTCACCTTGGTTGACCCATCACTTTTAAGCAGCCTTATGAAGAATTACCTGGAAGAACTATTTTTACTAGCACAAAATACACTGCGGGGGTGCTAGATATTCATCTGACTGAGTATTGATATTATTCCAACGTTTTTTGAGTCCAGCAAGAAAGCGAACTAAATGTTGAAATTGGAAGGAATAAACCACTATTATAGACTGTACACACCATCAGGGAGGTTTCATTTAAGATTTATATCACTACAAAAAAAAAAAAAAAACTTGAAATGTTGCAAACACATACTGAAAGACCGTTGACTCTAACTAGGTGAAATATAAACACGTTATGGTATAAACAGTCGATATATTTTCCTTTTATAAGTATAATCGCGGCGCCTGGTTTTTGTCTTGTCTAAATTTAAGCATACGAAGAAATGAAACAAATATTGCCGTAGCCTGGTGCAATGAAAGGCTCCCAACCCAGTTTAAATACAAAGTAATGACCGAACCAATGACAACACAACGCTAAGTGTCTGCTCTCTAAATATACCAGATGGCTGTGGAGGTAGTCTTATATAATTCTGTGGTGACCTCCCTCACATCCATACAAATTTTTCAGATACTCAGTTACCTGGTATGCGATTGTGTTCAGATGCTATTTGGCAGCTACCAAAATGAAACGTTTTAATAACACTGACTAATGAAAGAAGTTTCCCCCTGTGTTATACTTTTTCCGTCGCTCAGAAAGAGATTCGTTTATCATGGACCATCTTCGGTTTTAAATTAATACTTCCGTGGGAATAAAAAAAAAAAAGAGGGTATATCTGGGCCGTAACGCAATATGGCCCGTTTTCCGTCATTTCGCTCACAGGAAAACTTGCAGTCGTGATGCTGTGTGCCTGCCATGTATGCAACCCCGCGCAGCACTGCTTCGCCGAAAGTTGCCCGCACGGAACACGAGTCGAGTGACTCGAATTGGACGCGGTGGCGGCGGCAGCGGCAGCGGCAGCGAGCACAAACGTGGTGCGCCTAATCCTGGCACAGGCCGCTCGTGCGTTCGGGATTTCAGTTAAGCGCGTCGCCACCCCTCGCTGTATCGATTTCCGGTTTCGAATCGGCCTCGGCGAGGATTTCACGGCCGCTCAGGCTGGCAGCCGCGCTATCGTGTCCGGAGTTTAGCTTGATTGCCCTGTACTGCAGCGAGAATTACGTCCGTCTGTTATTGGGGACTTAGCCCTCCGAATCTGTGTTAGCGCCGGCGGTTAGTTCCCAGACTCGGCGGTACATCGCGGCGCACTAACAGGGACTGAACCAATCACGGTCTGAGCCGCAGCGTCCAATAGCGAACACGGCCGGGTTAGTCGCGGCGGCGCGACGTGGAGAGCGATGCGAACACAGGTAGGCACCGTTTCCATTCCCGACTGGCTTTCGCTTCGGTATTTGATTGCTACCTATGTGGTCTCGTGGATACACATGCGCCCACACACAGAATACCAGACAGTCAGTGCTTGTCTGTATCAGAACTGTCCACTTCAAAAGGGAAGTGAGCAATTCGTATCAGACACGGCAAATGCTGGCGTTCTATGGCTTATGTCGTTATTGAAATCTCCAAATTTTAGGCCTTCGCCTGTGTACAACAAAACAATGGTCTCGGTTGCACATTTGTTTTCCACATTAACTATAATAACACTTTACGGCGGGCTGGCATCATCAGATTTTGTCAACAATAAGTCATAAAGGAAAGTGCAATATAGATATTGTTAAAACATAGCTTGTTTGACAGAGCTTGAACTGTTTTGACAATATTGTATCTTCTACATGAATCAATATAGAAAATTTTGGTTAATTTAATTTAAGGATCGAAACTTTGGCAGCATGTGTTAATTATCTGCTCCATTTGATTTCTGGGAGGGTCGCTCCCGTGCTACTCGTGATCCCGGTTTGGGGCAAACTGAAAATCTGTGGAAATCAACTGAAAATTTCATTCCAAACGTAACTGCAAAATGTACACTAAGTCTCTGTTCATGCCTTTAAAAAGCATACCCTTGTAAAATACATTTGTAGTCCAAAGTGCAAGTTATGTGGAAGCTAATATCGGATGAATCTTAAAACACCAGTATGTTATTCGTTATTTAAGATTTATAAATACATTTTGTGAAGACTGTTACCAGAAACATTGATTTGTTATCTGATTCTTGATAGTTTAATTTCTGGATTCAGTGTGTGCCACGGTCTTTCTGCAGATATAACAAAAATCAGCATGTGGCAGAATATTTTGTACTCATGTCTGATTTCGAGAGACAGTTTTTCTCACTACCTAAAAGTTTAGATACCAGTAATGTGCACAAGTCCACAATTTATATTTGCTGCCACTCTATACTCCAGACAAATACTAGTATATGCAGAAAATTTTATTGATCATCGGAAATAAAAGACCTTGTAAAAACTCATATTAAATGAAACTAGTATTCTCTTGTTAGTGAAAGTTTTTCATCAATCCTAACACCAACTTTAAATAAGCGATATCAAGATTCTGTTCAAGTAAGTTACTCTCTAAATGAAGCAACTATAAAGGTATTGTATTCTCAACATAAACTAAAAATCACTTACTCTTACCTAGAACTATAAAAGAAAAAGGTAGAGGAGATTCAATGAGATCAGTTAGAAAGTGCCACATACTGTATCGTGGACTATGGTGTGTAGAGGTGAACCATAGAAAAGAGAGCCTGTGTATGGGTGGAAGGAAGTAGAGATATATTTTGAGATGAATCTGGATATTCAGATTTTTCGAGGTAAATCATGAAGATGGACGATATTATGTTGAGTAACCAAAAAAGACCTGTTTAACAAGCGTGTACAACTATTTAACTAAAGTGTACAGCTGAAAAGCAGCTGGAATTAGGGGAGAAACTTATGCAGAGTTCCATCTATAGGATAAAATGGAAGAGTGTGGGTGGAATGACAATAGAATACAAATTTATGTCATAGAACCAGAAAGAGGAAGAAGGAGAGAATTCAGAGGTATTGGGAAGAAAGAAGATGTACTGAAAAAGTATCTCATGACGCTAAAAATGTGAACCGAAAACAAACCCTTCATATATATATATATATATATATATATATATATAAATCAGATTGTCTGTAGGTTTCAACAAAATTAGCTACAGAGAAACAGGCATCATGAGTACCAGCAGTGTGAGGTTTATAGCCTCCTAGCTCCAGTAGAAGTGGAGATATGGTAAAACGTATTTTTACAGTCCCAGGAATACAGGCTGCCCTGCATGACATGCATGTTTTGTGGAAACTGTATCAGCCTGCCAAATCAAATGACTTCATAGGGCAGCCTACACTGATGAGACAAAACATTAGGACCACTGCCTTGATAGCTTGTTTGTCCATCTTTGGAACGAAATAATACCTGATTCTGCACATCAGGGATCCAATAGATCATTGGTAGGTTTGTAGATGTGTGTGGCATTAGGTTCCAATGGTTCAAATGGTTCTGAGCACTATGGGACTTAACATCTGTGGTCATCAGTCCCCTAGAACTTAGTACTACTTGAACCTAACTAACCTAAGGATATCACACACATCCATGCCCGAGGCAGGATTCGAACCTGCGACCGTAGCAGTCGCGCGGTTCTGGACTGAGCGCCTGAACCGCTAGACCACCGCGGCCGGCTGGCATTAGGTGTCTGTGCACAAATGAAGTATTTTGCGTAAGTAACGGGCCACTGATTTGTAGATGCGATGATGGCGCCTGATAGGGTTTACATCACACGAATTGATCGCCGAGACATGAACGTGAGTTTACTGTAATGTTCCTCAAACCGCTATAGCATGGTTCTAACTCCGAGACATGGACAATTATACTGCTGAAAGATGACATCGCCATTGGGAAACACATCAAGCACGAACGGATGCAGGTGGTCTGCAGTTGTCAGATTGTCTTTCGAGAACTACCACAGGTCCCTTGCAAGCGCAGGAGAATGGCCCCCATAATACTGCTCCCATCAGTCAGCGTCCATGGTGCGATGCACGTTCGGAGCCACCGTTCATCTCGATGACGGCGGTTGTGGAGATGACCATCTATCTAGTGTAGCGAAGATGTGATTCACTCGAAGAGCCGACACGGTTACATTTATCGATGGTTGAATCCTGAAGGTCTTGTGCCCACTACAGTCGTAACTGACGATGTTGTTGGATCAACATGTGAACACCAAAGGCCGCGCGGGATTAGCCGAGCGGTCTTAGGCACTGCAGTTGTGGACTGTGCGGTTGGTCCCGGCGGAGGTTCGAGTCCTCACTCGGGCATGCGTGTGTGTGTTTGTCCTTAGGATAATTTAGGTTAAGTAGTGTGTAAACTTAGGGACTGACGACCTTAGCAGTTAAGTCACACACATTTTTTGAACACCAGAGGGTGGTCTGCCGCAGAGCTCCTTGTTCAACTACATACAATGAATGGTGTGCTTCGAAATAATTGTGCCTTCATGAGCATAGTGCTCTTTCAGCAGATATGCCACAGATCACCATCTATCATATCCTACAGAGCAGGCAGGCCTCCGAATCCAAGTTCCGTGAAGACTCATGGACGTCCAACCATTTAGCTTTCAACGGTATATTCAATGTTCTCCTACGTCTTTCTTTACATTATGACGACAGTAGCACACGACCGTTTGACCAGATTCGCCTTTTTTGAGACACTCACGCACAGGTTTTGCGTAATAATAATAATATACCCTTTTGCAAAGTCGCCTATTTCAATGTATTTCCCCATTTACAGGCGATATCTTCGCTAGGGTGATCCCACGTCTGTGTCTGCTCCGCTTTCATACTTTTATTACCATGTTATGTGCCAGCAACACCAGCAGGTGGCTTCCAACATTGCGTTGGGCAGTGATCATAATGTTTTGGATTGTCAGTATCTATGTCAGAAGCAAGAAACTGTCTTCTGGGCCCAGCATGAAACGTATACTTCGTGATAGGCGTATTGTGGAGTTAATATTGCAGGGGCTACACTTGCTGATAATGGCTGAGGTTGGTTTAGAGGGATAGATGAGGGGACATGCACTGTGAAGCGGAGTGGGAAATGGACAGAGGTGGTTCAAAATGGTTGAGATGGCTCTGACCACTATGGGACTCAGCTTTTGAGGTCATCAGTCCCCTAGAACCTAACTAACCTAAGGACAACACACACAAGCATTCCCGAGGCAGGATTCGAACCTGCGACCGCAGCAGTCGCGCAGTTCCAGACAGTAGCGCCTAGAACCGCTCGGCCACCCCAGCTGGCACAGAGAGACGGAAGGAAAGTGACGAGCGGTAATGGACAGGTGGAAAAGAAAGAGGGGGAGTTGGAGATGGGAAGAAGGGAATGAGAATGTGGTCATGGGGAGGAAGAGAAAGATAGAGTCGGAGGTGGTGTGAAGTATATATTCAGTGGGAGAAGGAGGAAGGTAGGTCAGAGAGAAGTGGTGAAGGAAATGGACAAATGGAGGGGGAGGAGGAGATGAAGAGAGAGAAACAGTGAATTGGAGGAGACAGGCAGAGTTGAGAGGCTGAGGTGGACAGATAGAGGGAGGAAGAGATGGGCAGAGGGAGCCGAACTGTGCATGTGTTGATGTGTTGAGCACAGAAGCTTGGAAACAAATAAGTATAACGAATGTTTCATTGTGATATCAGACTCCATTCCACCTCTCAATATAACGCTGATGTTTGTTCACAGAAATTCACCGATGGTAGAATATGACGGAGACTGTATATTTGCGTTCTTGAAATAGGAGCCGCTCTTTAGCATAACTTGTCGCCTCGGGAGCGCATAGCTTTTGTGTGTCGACAAGGTATGTGTGGTGTCAGGTGACAGCGAACACGACACGTCTGCGTGTCCCGACAAGAGGTGCGCTCTGGCAGTAAACAGGAGGCGTAACAAGGCAGGCGGCCCAGAGAGACTAATTACGAGTCGTCGCTTCAGGTAGGCTGCTGCGGGTCCGCCGAGGGATTATTTGCAGGGGCGCGCCACCAGCCGGAAGCGACAAATCTCCCGGGAGCAGCGCCCCCTGCCAGGCATCGGCTCCGGCAGTGGTATCTCACATCTGCAGGTTGTAGGCTAAAGCGAAGCAGGGGTCCTTATTTGGTTAGAACATTAACACATGTTACGTTAGCCACAGTGCCTACTCGTGGCAAAACCGAGACTGTGAAATTAATGGAAAACTTAATAAAGTACGCCTACTGTATTTTCAGTGGCGGTTTTATTACGACAACGCGCATTGCTAAGCACAGCTTCATATCAACAATTTACCTTGGAACACGTGAGGCAATACTGACCTTACGACTTATCTTAGAAGAAAGATTAAGGAAAGGCAAACCTACGTTTCTAGCATTTGTAGACTTAGGGAACGCTTTTGACAATGTTGACTGGAATACTCTTTTTCAAATTGTAAAGGTGGCAGGGGTAAAATACAGGGAGCGAAAGGCTATTTACAATTTGTACAGAAACCAGATGGCAGATATAACAGTCGAGGGGCATGAAAGGGAAGCAGTGGTTGGGAAGGGAGTGAGACAGGGTTGTAGCCTCTCCCCGATGTTATTTAATCTGCAAGCAATAAAGGAAACAAAAGAAAAGTTCAGAGTAGGTATTATAAACCATGGAGAAGAAATAAAAACTTTGAGGTTAGCCGATGACATTGTAATTCTGTCACAGACAGCAAAGGACTTGGAAGAGCAGTTGAATCGAATGGACAGTGTCTTGAAAAGAGGATATAAGATGAACATCAACAAAAGCAAAACAAGGATAATGGAATGTAGTCGAATTAAGTCAGGTGATGCTGAGGGAATTCGATTAGGAAATGAGACACTTAATGTAGTAAAGGCGTTTTGCTATTTGGGGAGCAAAATAACTGATGATTGTCGAAGGAGAGAGGATATCAAATGTAGACTGGCAATGGCAAAGAAAGCGTTTCTGAAGAAATTTGTTAACGTCGAGTATAGATTTAAGTGTCAGCAAGTCGTTTCTGAAAGTATTTGTATGGAGTGTAGCCATGTATGGAAGTGAAGCATGGACAATAAATAGCTTCGACAAGAAGAGAATAGAAGTTTTCGAAATGTTGCGCTGCAGAAGAATGTTGAAGATTAGCTGGGTAGATCACATAACTAATGATTAGGTATTGAATAGGATTTTGGAGAAGAGACGTTTGTGGCACAACTTGACTAGAAGAAGGGATCGGCTGGTAGGACATGTCCTGAGGCATCAAGGGATCAGAAATGTAGCATTGGAGGGCAGCGTGGAGGGTAAAAATCGTAGAGGGAGACCAAGAGATGAATACACTAAGCAGATTCAGGAGGATGTAGGCTGCAGTAGGTACTGGGAGATGAAGGAGCTTGCACAGGATAGATTAGCATGAAGAGCTGCATCAAACCAGTCTCAGGACTGAAGACTGCAACAACAACATGACATCACGATGTGTGGCCATGCGGTTCTAGGCTTTTCAGTCTGGAACCACGAGACTGCTACGGTCGCAGGTTCGAATCCTGCCTCGGGCATGGATGTGTGTGATGTCGTTAGGTTAGTCAGGTTTCAGTAGTTCTAACTTCTAGGGGAGTGATGACCTCAGATGTTAAGTCCCATAATGCTTAAAGCCATTTGAACAATTTGACATCACGTTGAATTAATTTTCCATATACACTCTCCAGTCACATTAATGTGATCACCGCCTGTGTTCGAAGTCAATATGCAACACCCACTCACAGACGACAGGTCGCAGCACAAGCAGTTGAGGGTGTGTAAACCGTATCTGGGGAGGGGAAGGGGGGACTCAGAAGTCCTTTTTGTAACATGGGGTGATTTATGTGATGCCCAACAAGGCTATAAGACTATCTTTCGGCCCCAAGGCTGGAAGCATTTCTAGAAAGGCTAAGTTGTAAACTGTCCACATACACCCATAGTTAAAGTATACCATACATGGCAAAATGGTGATATCCAAAACTAACGCCGGCCAACTGTGGTGCACAACGGGCCTACATGATATGGGTGAACGACTGCTGCAGAGATGTGTACAGCTGTACAGACTTGCTACTGTTGAGCAACTGACTGCCCAGATGAACCAAAAGTCTCTCCTCAACGACAATTCAGTGAATGGTGCTGAGTATGGGATGCTACTGCAGGCACCTGGTTTATGGGTCCATGCAGACTGTCTCTCCTCAACGAAAATTCAGTGAATGTTGCTGCTGCAGGCAACGTGTCACACAGCTCGCAGTATATGTGCTTGGATCTAAGACCCGAAGATGAGTGTACTATGCTCCCCTTTTCACCAAACTCCCGGATTCACACTCTCTCAAGAAACTGTGAATCACCTTGACAGGGCTTTTGAGACCATGGATACTCAACAGAGAAACCTAACGCTGCTAGCCATGACACTGGAGCCGGAGGGGCTCCACATCGTTGTTGGTAGCTTCCAGAAACTCAATGACTCCTTTCCCGTACTTCCACGCTGCAAAAGGTGATTATTGTGGCGTTTGACAGATGGCCACATTAATGTGACCGGATCGTAAAAATTTGGATTCTGAGGCCGTAGGCAGTTTATACAGACGTTTTCTAGGTACGGTTTAGAGCCATACTGTAAATAAATATCACTGATGAAATCAACATTCCTGCCAGGTTTGCAATGGCATCCTTCTGGGCCTGCTGCTTTATGTTTGTTATCCAGACTCAGTCGTATTTACAACAGAATTTTGTAAAACGACGATATTATTGGTTGTTAAGTAGGAAACTTTTTGTAATAGGTTTCCTGTGGTGGAGACTGTGCGGATTTACTGTTGTCTTCTACTTTTTACAGTGGGTATCATGAGGAAACCAAAAATCCACATCCAATTTGGTCGGGAATGTCAATCATGGCACCCATTGTAAGAGGCAGTGTAGAACAGCAGCTCATCACTCCTTCCACCACAGGAAACCTGTTATAATGAAGTTTCCCACTTCTTCCGCCACGGCAGACCAATAGTGCAGTCGTTTTTAAAATTTTACTGTAATCTCATGGTCTACAGAGCATACATGAAAAAATATAAGTGACTCTGGATGGCAAAAATACACCAGTAGACCGATTCTGTTACGCAACTTGCAAAAACTCAGGAAAACTTAAAGGGCACAGTAGATACGAAATCAACACAAATGGACACTCTGAAACTTGGTTCAGAAAAACACACTGAGGAAATAAGTACACTATCGGAGAATGTGGCTGAACTTTCGGATCAGTTCACTAACTTATCTGCAAAGGTAGATGATGATCTGAATGACACAAGACCTGTAGCCATCACTGACACAGAAGAGTATGAACAAATTAAGAAATTCAAACAAAATCAGAATCAAATTAATACGCAACACAAAAGAGAATTCCTGGAAGTACATCAGTTGGCACAAGTAATACAAAAACTACATATTTCAGAGGACACTCGCGCTCCAACACGGGAAGAGGGACTTAGAAATACGGAAAAGCCACAAAATAATAACACAGGGCGTTTTGGAAATTATGAAAGAAATTGGCAAGGTGCGCCGAATTTTGAGATGGAGCCGCCGACCCTACATAACAATGACCGATATGCTACTCGCCGACACGATGATTTTGACTATAAGCTGTTCATTACTACACGTAAATTCAAAACATTCAAGAATTCTTGGAACGACATTCATCCACAAGCATGGCTCCAACAATTCTCTCATTGTTTCCCTCACAACTGGTCATTAGGGCACAGATTAAAATTTATGTGGGGCTACTTAGAGAATGAATCAGCTGTAAGAATGCGATCGGTCATTCACGATTGTCACAGTGAAGGAGAATTTTATCATGCCTTCCTCTCAGCGTATTGGTCTCAAGCTACACAAGACCGAGTAAAACATAGCATCATAATGATGAAGGGTTTCGAACAGTCTCAATTTTCCAGTCTTATGAAATATTTGAAGACATTTTGCATAAGAATCAGCATCTTTCAAACCCATACAGCCCCTCAGAACTCAACCGCATTTGCTTAATCAAACTGCCTGAACATTTACGACATATTATTTTAGCAGGACGGTTCAAAGACGACACTGAAGCTTTTCAGGGAGTGTTACAAGAAATGGAAATTGACACTGACAATCGCGGAACGCGAAAACAGGAGCACAACAATTACAGGTCACATCCGTCACAATTCGGCGATGAAAGAAATAATAACTGGACACGACAAGGCTATTCTTACAACACAATCGTGACCAAAACAGACACCACCCGTATGACAACCGTTGGCAGAGTAGTAATAATTACAGGGGAAGATCACGTCTCTGCGGTAATGACTATCACAGAAACAGTCAGAGAAACAGACAATATGGGAAACAAAATAATTATTATCAAGGGAGGCAGAATCACTTCAGACACAACGGTCCTCCACGCAGTTACGATTCCGGTAAAATTTCTCCACCACATGACCGACAAACAAGAAACTATGTAAACTACCGACAAAACGATAGACCTGAATTCCATCAGAACTGGCAAGCTTCAAACAGGGCAAGGCCTTCTCGTCAAGGTGAATTTGTAGAAGTTAGGTCTTCTAATCCCAATAACGACGCGCGCCAACAAAGAGACAGACAATGACTCGCACCGCAGGCAGCCACGTGCGCCGGCTGGCTCAGCGAAAAGTAACATAGACGCTAACCTTGAGAAAAATTTTAGCATTCCTTACCGACGTATACAACATGATAATTGCTTTGAAGTTTAAACTCTGCGTACTAGGAAGAGTAAAGGATTGCACCACATTTCACATGTAAAACAGTTTATTGAGAGATAATCTGCTTTTTAACTTAGTCTTTGCTATAAAATTTTTCACTTTACGTTACTAGTATGCTTTGTCAGACTTAGAATCTGTTAACATGCAACAGTGTTTGAAGTTAAATATCCAGTCAAGAACCAAGAGAACTTATTTAAACAGTAATTACGAATGCATTGTTATAGTGAACAGACGACACGGTGTTATTGAGTGTGTATATCCTTGCTTGTTAATTGCACGATTACATAACGACTATAAGGCTTACATACTTAGAACATATACTGCTAATGAGATTTTAATGCAACATTTTGGTTTATTTGAAAAGACATTCTTTATTTGAAATACTTTCTGTGAGATTAAAGATGACTTAGTATTTGGTTTCTTTGACAGCTACACGATTATATCGCAACACTACTAATGTGTGACACAGTTTACATTGTTGCTTTTGCGATGTATCCGTTTTACATCTGCACAGCTTTTCTGTATTATTCTGAAAAGTAAAACGTGTTTTAGTGGTAACTTTTGTGGTATAGCTACAATGAGACAGAATTTTCTGTAGTGCAACAATACGTTACAGCACAGTACTTTCTTCATCACGGGAATAAGCGAAATAACTAAGATATATATACGCAAAGCATTTCACTTTTGTGATCATGAGGTAAGTACATTGACTTCTGCAGAACTTAGCTTTCGGAGGACGATAACTGCGACACTTCCACAGAGATTATCTTACAAAAAGATTCATAGTTTAGCGCTACAGTACACGTATTTGAGTGATTATTTTTGTACTTAAACCATTTATTTTTCAAGATTTTTGAATTACAAAGAACGTTTTTTGTGATACATTTCATTCCGTTGCTGTAACACCTGAGGGTATAATTACGTTAATCCTCAGGGGGGTACACGCTTACTTTGTGTACCATGTGTGTGGCAAGCACACGGAGCCCTAGCTAATATGGTATTTGCTTATACAACTTTAAACATCGGTACCATATTTCTCTAACACAGAATTACACAGCCATCTGATCATTTAACTGAGAGAGACAAATATTTATTTTACTACGCCAGTCACAGATGTTTACGCAATTACACAGTTGGATAACTTCACACTTATGAAATTGTATTTTTTTTTCGGAAGCATTGTGATACTATGAGAGCTTTGAATGATGTATTTGGGATGGGATCATGATTTTTAAAGTACGTTTGAGATAGATGAAGATTTTGACATGAGCAGAGAATTTCTTTTATCCTTTGAAATTATTGGAGGAAGCTACAACGATTTTGAGATTTGGCTGAGGTTTTATGATGTTATGATGACGATGTGTATTACGCTGTTGTGGTATGTTTATGATCAATAAGCTGATGCTATATGCGGAATTTGATTATGCTACATATTTATTATGATGAAATATTGAAGAAGTGTCTATGAATATGTATATGTGTAATAAAGCAAGGAATAATGAGTAGTGGTTAGGGACTCTGGTTTGTGAAAAAGGATGTTGGAAACCGAGGATCGTAGTTTAAGAGTTATGAAATGTGTGTATATGCGTGAATGTATCACTATTCTGGCGAAAATTTTTTGGACACTGTTATATTTACAGGATTTTATTTCTACATATTTGAAACGCAAATTCTCGACCTGTGAAATTTTTATATGAGACTGTCACTGTAGTGCAAAATGTTGTCATAAATATTTCTGTAAGGAAGTTAAGTGACCACCTGCACGTAATGAGTTGTGGGCACCCAGCTGCGCGGCAGTCGCCTGGAAAAAGCCATTAGTGTGTTCCTTTCAGAGGCACAGGTGGAGAAAAAAAAAGGGAGGCCTTTATCTTCGCTATTGACATTCCTTTGTAGAAAGCATCGCAAATACGACACGCTCAAAATTGAAAACATATGATTATACTGTGGAGCTCTTAATTTATGACATTTACTGAAATGAAATGATGAAAAATATTTTACATCTATTGTCTTTGCAGCTGAGAGATTGCTCATTTTGTTTAATACCTAGTTTCTAGCTGCACTGAAGCATTGGTTAAAATAAAATTTTATAGATGTACTAATATAAATATTTTATGCCTACAGATCCAGGAATAATAACTTTATAATCTACTTAAAAAAAGAGAGAGCACAAAAAGACATTTCCCTTCATAGGAATTGCATACATAATTTTTGTCAATGACTGGGAAACTTATTTAGTAGCATAAGTTCTCATGATGCATCACCCTAGTGTTAAGATGTGACATAGGTATTAAACATGGCCATTTTTACTGTAATATTTTTTCTGCTTGAGCTTTGTCATGTTTAGATATAAGTTATTGCATTTGCTGCTGCTGTTTGCCAGGCATAGTGCTACAAAATTTCACTTTGTATTACTCTGTTAAGCTAGTTTTACTACAGATTTATTTTTCTTGTTGCTGCACATTGGCTCATATTAGTTGTAATGTTGCATTGCTTGGTAATTTAGATTTACTGTAGCTTGCTTTGCCAATTTCCATTTTTTTGTCATTGCTGTTTGTGTTAGTTGTTTTGTGCTGCTGCATTGCCTCGTCCCTTAGTTTATGCATCTGAGCTCAGCACATTTAAGTTAGCTTAAGAGGGAGTAGCCTATATAAGAGAATGAGTTGCGATGAATTGGAAGAAATGCACTGAAAGGTTATACAAGAAAAGTACAGAAAGCAGGTATAGATAGGACTTTTTGGAAATAATGAAGAACGAAGGGAGATCTCGGAGAAGTAAAGAAAGTTTTGTTTGCAAAATACTGCAGTAACACAAACCCTGTCCTTACCTTGTGTTATCCCACTAAGTGTTTGTGTACCCTTGTGTATTTATGTTCTTCCTGTCTTTATAAGTTTATCTGTTAAGACTTATGTTGAGAATTTTTCTAATACTCAGCTACATGAACTATGATGAGGAATACTGTTATCCTCAAATGTAATTTGCATTAATAATATGTTATTTACTTTGTAAAGATGTTAGACATTATTAATTCTGTTCTGTTTCAGTGCTCATATGTGAAATTAATGTTTTGAAAACTATTCTCATTATTTTATATGTTTACTTATGTCATAATTCCTGTAAAACTGATGTATATGTTTATTTCTATTGTTTTGTAAAGCCCGTATTACTACAAATGTTATCTGTATTATTATGTTTTTAATGATGTATTTTGTACCTTTCTTAGTGTATTCTCATGTTATAAAATTGCAATTGACACCAGTTCATCGAATTAAGTAACTTGTTAAGTTACATTTCACTGCACACGTTTCTCTTGGTCATAGTATATGGACAATATGTGAGAAGTTGGAACTGCTAGTGTTTGCACGTGTGTTAATAATTTAGCAAGGGACTGATTAACAGCATTGCTGGTTCTAAGAACAATTCCAAAAACTTTCTGAGTGCACAAGTGGTGGTTTATGGACTTGCTATATTGTTCACAAGACTCTTAGATGGTGATTGTGTACCTGAACAGTCGCAACAGGTGGCTACTACCCATCTCTACAAGGACTGAAGTGGGTCTGCACCTTTGATGTCCCACCAATACCATTATTTCTACGAGGTCTGCACTGGGTCTGCCCCTCTGATGGCCCAACTATACCATACTCTCTACCAGGCCTACAGACTCCCCGATAACGTGTATATTATTTTACTTTGCTGAACTCATTTTCATTCCCTACTCCTGAGAACACGCCGGGGTATTGCAGAACAACCAAGCAAAACCGCCCGAAAATCATGTTCGAACATGGGGATTAAGTTTTATTTTACATTATTGTATTGTATTGTTTGTGTTTGAGTGTATTGAAAATAGGCTGTTTAGGTTCTTATATTGGTAACGCAGCCGCCACGTATCGCTCTGTATGAAAATCACTGGCTGTGCTGTGTGCAGTCTATGGCTGGTTTGCATTGTTGTCTGCCATTGTGGTGTTGGTCAGGGGCAGCTGGATGTTAATAGCGCGTAGCGTTGCGCAGTTGGAGGTGAGCCGCCAGCGGTGGTGAATGTGGGGAGAGAGATAGCGCAGTTTTGAAATTTGTAAGACTGGACGTCATGAACTGCTATATACATTATGACTTTTGAACACTATTGAGGTAAATACATTGTTTGTTCTCTATCAAAATCTTTCATTTGCTAACTGTGTCTATCAGTAGTTAGTGCCTTCAGTAGTTTGAATCTTTTATTTAGCTGGCAGTAGTGGCGCTCGCTGTATTGCAGTATCTTGAGTAACGAAGATTTTTGTGAGGTAAGTGATTTGTGAAAGGTATAGGTTAGTGTTTGTATGGGAAATTCTTTTGTAGGGATTATTGAAAGTCAGATTGCGTTGCGCTAAAAAAATATTGTGTGTCAGTTTAAGCACAGTCATGCATAATTTTTCTAAGGGGACGTTTCAGGATGTTTATGTACACTTGCCGTCCGAAAAGTACAGAACCGATTTATTCCTTGCGTATAGCAACTGTAAACAACAGACGTGCACTGGACAAGTCAGTTGTGAGAAGGGAAGTCGGAACGCCAGCACACCTTGACTCCGCCGGCCGAAGTGGCCGAGCGGTTCTAGGCGCTACAGTCTGGAACAGCGCGACCGCTACGGTCGCAGGTTCGAATCCTGCCTCGGGAATGGATGTGTGTGATGTCCTTAGGTTAGTTATGTTTAAGTAGTTCTCAGTTCTAGAAGACTGATGACTCAAAAGTTAAATCCCATATAGCGCTCAGAGCCATTTGAACCATTTGAACTCCTTGACTCCTGAACGAAAAACAACAACGACGCGAGTACGCCTGCCGCGACGTGACTGAAATGAAAAAAAATCTGACAACTATTCCACGCCCTCCCCCTCGGCGACCTCCAAAAAACGAGTCACGAGTGCGTGGGTGACGATACTTGATGTTATCGTTATCAATATGAATCTACATCAAGATGATAAATTGTAGTGTTGGTCTCTGGTGTTTCCACAAGACAACAGAATATGATACTATAATGCGCGAATTAAACGCCATCCCTTATAGGACAGTTTCACATGGCTGGGCCATAAAGCTTTAACTACCACCTCGCAAAGAAAAGAACAAGCTGAGAATAAGAAACTTTGAGACGTTTTAATCCTTCCCAACACATTCAAACTTCAATGACATATTTTCCCCAACGACTAACGATATGGCGGAGACTTCGATTCTAGAATTCTGTATTCTGAGTGTTAAGGACATGTCCCACGATGAAAAGGGGGGACAGTCACTGAGTGCATTGTTAGCACAAAATGGTGGGAGGAGGAGAGGGAAGAGGTGATGGGTATTTTGATAACTGAAAGGAGCAGAATGTTTCACCATGTCCTGTGCAGAATGGGCTGGGGTATTGCCATGGAACGTACTACAAGGTGTTAGAGATATACATACAGATATTTTTATAGTTGGTACCTTAATATGCATCCACTGCAGTGTTTTAAGTTGTTTTTTATCTGCATCTAACAGTCATCTCACAAAAACATAGCATAATTTTCTACCTGGTATTTTCTGTACAGATGTAAATGTACTGTATAGCTGTCAATATAGACTACCCACCTTACATTCATGCGTTCACACTTCATTACCTGATCTGCTGCCCAGGCGAAAATTAATGTTAATGGCTTGTTTATGCACTGTGTACTTGGCAGTACTAACCAACCAAAAACATACTGCTCCAAATAGCTATAATTATGAAGTAAATTCTGATGTAATAGTGTTGAGTACACAATGCTTAGTTATCAGTAGGAATGTCTGGACTTATACCCCTCACACCCTATGTAGCCCTTGAATAGCTTGTATGACACTTCCTGTTGAAAGCCTCCCACAGCCTTGTCAACATTGTTTTGAAGTGAGCTTATGAGAGTTGGGCCGTTACGAGTATATTATGACAGCGCCACGCCATGGCAGTCACAATAAAAGACTCAGCGTCAACTTTCCCCATAATAGTTGGGTAATCTTCTTTTTCAGTTGGGTGAAACTTCATGTTTTTATAGCCTGATTGGCTTCAGTATCTTGGGGGTACAATGGGCACCAGCGCTAGTCCATGGTAACACATCGTCAAAGTTTCCCGTGATGGGGAACGAATTAATTGCACAATTCCCCATTTCATCAATGGGATGAACCATTTGACTCTGAATCCTGTAGCAGTGTACGTGGGTTGGGGATTCACAATGAGATGACAAAAGTTATGGGATAACCCCTAATATCGTGTCGGACCTTCTTTTTCCTATCATAGTGCAGAAACCCGACGTTGCTTGTACTGAACCAGTTGCTGGAAATCCTCTGTGGAAATATTTGACCCATGCTGCCTCTATAGCCGTCCATGATTGCGAAAGTGTTGTTGCTGGTGCAGGGTTCCTTGCGCGAACTGCCCACTTGATTAAGTCCAGTAAATGTTGGATGTGATGCACTTTGGGCGATCTTGATGGACAAATCATTCATACAAATTGTCCAGAATGTTTTTCCAACCAATCGCCAACAACTGTGGCCTGATGAATGGCGCATTGTCACGCTCAAAAATCCCATCGTTCTTTGGAACATGAAGTCCATGGTCTCGAGGTAGCGGAACCTAACCATTTGCAGTCACTGATCGGTTCAGCGGGACCATAGGATCCAGTCCATTCCACGTAAACAGAACTCAAACCATTATGGAGCCACAAATAGTTTGCACAGTACCTTGTTAACAACATGGGTTCGAGACTTCTTGGGAACTGTGCCACACCCTCATCAACTTTTGCAACTGAAATTGGAACTCATCAGGCCACGGTTATCCAGTCGTCTAGGGTCCAGCCGCTATGGTTACGAATCCAAGAGAACCGCTGCAGGTGATGTGCTGTCAACAAAGACACTTGCATCGGTCGTCTGCTGCCGTAGCGCATTAACACTAAATGTTGAGGCACTGTCCTAACGGATGCGTTCGTCGTACGTCCCACATTGATGTCTGCGGTTTTTTCACGCGGTATTAGTTGTGTGTTGGCAATGACAACTCTTCGCAGACGCCCCTGCTTTGGGTCTTTAAGTGAAGGCCGTCGGCAACTGCGTTGTCTGTGCTGAGAGATAATGACTGAAATCTGGTATTCTCAGCACATTCTTGACACTGGATCTCATAATATCCATAATCATATCGGAAACCTTTTCACATGGATAACCTAAGTGGAATCGACAGCTCCACCAACGCACTGTCCTTTGATATGCTCTGTACGCGATATTATACTACCACCATCTGTTTATGTGCATTTCGTTCTTTCATGACTTTAGTCACTTCAATGTGTGTGTACCACTACTACGCAGATGTACCCATAAACAAGCAAGCAAACAAAAAATAAGTATGTGGCTCATATTTTCGAGATAAAACACTACTGGCCATTGAAATTGCTACACCACGCAGATGACGTGCTACAGACGGGAAATTTAACCGACAGGAAGAAGATGCTGTGATATGAAAATGATTAGCTATTCAGAGCATTCACACAAGGATGGAGCTGGTGGCGACATCTACAAGGTGCTGACATCAGGAAGCTTTCCAACCGATTTATCATACACAAACAGAGGTTGAACAGCGTTGCCTGGTGAAACGTTGTTGTGATGAATCGTGTAAGGAGGAGAAAATCGTACCATCACGTTTCCGACTTTGACAGAGGTCGGATTGCAGCCTATCGCGATTGCGGCTTATCGTATAGATACATTGCTGCTCGCGTTGGTCGAGACCCTATGACTGTTAGCAGAATATGGAATCGCTGGGTTCAGGAGGGTAATACGGAACACCGAGCTGGATCCCAACGTCCTCGTATCACTAGCAGTCGAGATGACAGACAACTTATCCGCATGACTGTAACGGATCGTCTAGCCACCTCTCGTTCCCTGAGTCAGCAGATGGGGACGTTTGCAAGACAACAACCATCTGCACGAACAGTTCGACGACGTTTCCAGTAGTATGGACTATCAGCTCGGAGACCGTGGCTGCGGTTACCCTTGACGCTGCAACACAGACAGGAGCGCCTGCGATGGTGTACTCAACGACGAACCTGGGTGGACGAATGACAAAACGTCATTTTTTCGGATGAATCCATGTTCTGTTTACAGCATCATGATGGTCGCATCCGTGTTTGGCGACATCACGGTGAACGCACATTGGAAGCGTGTATTCGTCACCGCTGGCGTACACCCGGCGTGATGGTATGGGGTGCCATTGGTTACTGTTCTCGGTCACCTCTTGTTCACACTGACAGTAATTTGAACAGTGGAAGTTACATTTCGGATGTGTTACGACCCGTGGCTGTACCCTTCATTCGATCCCTGCGTAACTCTACATTTCAGTAGGCTAACGGACGACCGCATGTTGCAGGTCCCGTATAGGCCTTTTTGGATACAGAAAATGTTCGACTGCTGCCCTGGCCAGTACATTATCCAGATTTCTCAACAATTGAAAACGTCTGGTCAATGGTGGCCGAGCAACTGGCTCGTCACAATATGCCAATCACTACTCCTGATGAACTGTGGTATCGTGTTGAAACAGCATGGGCAGCAGTACCTGTACACGCCATCCAAGCTCTGTTTGACTCAATGCCCAGGCGTTTCAAGGCCGTTATTACGTCCAGAGTCGGTTGTGCTCGGTACTGATTTCTCAGGATCTATGCACCCAAAGTGCGTGAAAATCTAATCACATGTCAGTTCTAGTATAATACACTCCTGGAAATGGAAAAAAAGAACGCATTGACACCGGTGTGTCAGACCCACCATACTTGCTCCGGACACTGCGAGAGGGCTGTGCAAGCAATGATCACACGCACGGCACAGCGGACACACCAGGAACCGCGGTGTTGGCCGTCGAATGGCGCTAGCTGCGCAGCATTTGTGCACCGCCGCCGTCAGTGTCAGCCAGTTTGCCATGGCATACGGAGCTCCATCGCAGTCTTTAACACTGGTAGCATGCCGCAACAGCGTGGACGTAAACCGTATGTGCAGCTGAGGGACTTTGAGCGAGGGCGTATAGTGGGCATGCGGGAGGCCAGGTGGACGTACCGCCGAATTGCTCAACACGTGGGGCGTGAGGTCTCCACAGTACATCGATGTTGTCGCCAGTGGTCGGCGGAAGGTGCACGTGCCCGTCGACCTGGGACCGGACCGCAGCGACGCGCGGATGCACGCCAAGACCGTAGGATCCTACGCAGTACCATAGGGGACCGCATCGCCACTTCCCAGCAAATTAGGGACACTGTTGCTCCTGGGGTATCGGCGAGGACCATTCGCAACCGTCTCCATGAAGCTGGGCTACGGTCCCGCACACCGTTAGGCCGTCTTCCGCTCACGCCCCAACATCGTGCAGCCCGCCTCCAGTGGTGTCGCGACAGGCGTGGATGGAGGGACGAATGGAGACGTGTCGTCTTCAGCGATGAGAGTCGCTTCTGCCTTGGTGCCAATGATGGTCGTATGCGTGTTTGGCGCCGTGCAGGTGAGCGCCACAATCAGGACTGCATACGACCGAGGCACACAGGGTCAACACCCGGCATCATGGTGTGGGGAGCGATCTCCTACACTGGCCGTACACCTCTGGTGATCGTCGAGGGGACACTGAATAGTGCACGGTACATCCAAACCGTCATCGAACCCATCGTTCTACCATTCCTAGACCGGCAAGGGAACTTGCTGTTCCAACAGGACAGTGCACGTCCGCATGTATCCCGTGCCACCCAACGTGCTCTAGAAGGTGTAAGTCAACTACCCTGGCCAGCAAGATCTCCGGATCTGTCCCCCATTGAGCATGTTTGGGACTGGATGAAGCGTCGTCTCACGCGGTCTGCACGTCCAGCACAAACGCTGGTCCAACTGAGGCGCCAGGTGGAAATGACATGGCAAGCCGTTCCACAGGACTACATCCAGCATCTGTACGATGGTCTCCATGGGAGAAAAGCAGCCTGCATTGCTGCGAAAGGTGGATATACACTGTACTAGTGGCGACATTGTGCATGCTCTGTTGCCTGTGTCTATGTGCCTGTGGTTCTGTCAGTGTGATCATGTGATGTATCTGACCCCAGGAATGTGTCAATAAAGTTTCCCCTTCCTGGGACAATGAATTCACGGTGTTCTTATTTCAATTTCCAGGAGTGTATATTTGTCTAATGAATAACCGTTCATCATCTGCATTTCTTCTTGGTGTAGCAATTTCAATGGCCAGTAATGTATTTAAAAACCTTGTATGTCCAATGCAGTACGTGCTGTCACATCTGAACTTGAGATGAGGCGCGTCTAGCCATCCTCTCGTGGCCTCTGCCTTGTAGCCTCATGCTCAGGAGGAGGAGATGCTGGTCTTGAGGGAAAGTGCGGCGGCTCCAGTTGCTGGACCCGTGGCTTCGCCACAGCAGCAGATGCCGCAGCTGACGGCGTCGCATTGCAACACCGACGCCAACGACGCCACTGGGCAACGTGAGACGCTCCCACACCGACGCGCCCTTTGATGTCGAGCCGCCGGATCCGTTACCACGCCCTTCTCTAATTAGCCGTCGTGCTTTTAAATATTGGAGCACCGGGTGACGAGGGCGCGCGGGTAACCTGCCGCCGCGTCCTGATACAGAAGTAGCGCCCTTGCGGAAGGTCCGCACCGAAAATACGGCTTTGCTGCGATCATTCTCTCGGCCTTCTGTAGTCGACAGAAGAGCCAGCACGTGCGGCTAATTCGGCTTTCCGGCATCATTAGTGGCGGATGAGAGAGCTGTGAGGTAGTACTGGTGAGCTCCCGCTAACACTACCTGTGACACACGGTAAAAACACGACTGTGTTGTAGCGTTTCCACTCAGGAGCCACTCTCCGGTGAGAGGTGTTCCGTTTCAGATCCTGGCATCGTTACTGACACAATGGCTTCGCTGGCTGCGTCCGACTTGTAACCTTCCGCTGCTATAGCTTAGGCCGTGCAGTACAAAGCCTCAGTCGCATTCTGGTAGTGGAGAAGTGACTCTAATGGGAAGGAAAAACTTTCTTACCCGTTAATTACAAAGATGTGAAATTCTCTTCCATCTTGTAATAAATCTCGTTACTGTATAATTTTTAAACGACTGTAACAAACATATAATTATTATAACCATTAACTATTTCTATGTTACCCATGGTCTTCGTACAGATGACAACACAAACACCTAGTCCCCGGGCACAGAAAATCCCCAACCCGGCCCGGAATCGCCCCCGTGAACCAGAAGCAGCCACCAGAGTTGGAGTAGCGCGTTCTTGACTTACTCAGTTGGTGAAGCTCTTTCTCTTGAATAGATCATCAGATTTATGTGAAACTGTTGTCATTTGTTTGTATGTAAATATACATCACATCTACCGATTTCAGTCCCATTCGGGTAATTCTCTCGTTGGCCACCGTCTGCTGTTTTTTTAAGAATGGCACGGTAGTGTGTGATGTCCTTAGGTTAGTTAGGTTTAAGTAGTTCTATGATGTTAAGTCGCACAGAGCTCAGAGCCATTTGAACCATCTTTGAAATATCGGGAAACATAATTTATTTTCACATGCGACTGTCTCAAGTTGGAGTCACTTCACTTAAACGGAGTGACACTCTACTGCGCTTGAGGCTATCAAAGAGTTACGTATTCTGTGCACCCTTCTCTGTGCACTTCCGGTAAAATTGGGTTGCTGACGCCCCACTTTCTAATCGTTAGTGATCTGACTTCCAGTAAAGCGTCAATTGCCTGATAAGGCTCTGCGGAATTGGCGTATACGCCCTGTGCAGCGATTTGCGTGTATCGAGAAATTGTGATATACTGACGATTCAACCTATGGTGCTGATCTCTAAAACCGGAATTATTGTATAATTTCCGATACATTAGTCTGTAATAGTGCATCTTGCGGCGTTTGTCATCCAACGTTCAATATCGGATAACTAGCGACGTGCTGCCGGCTTCACTAGCAACGTATCTATAACAGACTTCCAATGTATCCTATCCCGTCACAGACAGCGTGTAGCCGCCACACTAGGGCTTCATATATGCTCCATCTTTAAATGGGACTACCCTTCCGGTGATGTGTGCCCAAACAGTTTATAATGTAGGTAGCAGAATTGTCTCTCACTTTTATTCGAATGTCGGTTCTCTAAAGTTACCCTCACATTTATGCAGGTCCATTGTCGGCTCTCTTCTGACTATTACACGTTCACGTCTCTCAGCATTTGTAGTTAAACTAACCGCCAGCCGGAGTGGCCGCACGGTTCTAGGCGCTACAGTCTGTAACCGCGTGACCGCTGCGGTCGCATGTTCGAATCCTGCCTCGGGCGTGGATGTCTGTGATGTCGTCAGGTTAGTTAGGTTTAAGTAGTTCCACGTCCTAGGGGACTGATGCCCTTAGAAGTTAAGTCCCATAGTGCTCAGAGCCATTTGAACCATTTTTAAACTTACCAGCGGAGTGTACTGACGTTTTCCGAATCGAGCAGTGCGCCTGCGGCCTCGTTCGTTGTCTGCTGTGGTATACACTTGACAATGGAGCACTAATTAAGAATTTGACCCTCTAACACACGGTACGCGATTATCTATACTAATCTACCATTCCTTCAACAAACCAAAGTCTCCAATTGGTTTTCCGTAATGGTGAATATATATGTCCATTCCGTTTAATGCCGCTTGTTCATATAATTTATAAGTATTATAACGATTGGAAAGACTTCACTAATCTACTACTGATCTTGTAATCAGATACTGGAGGGTTCTTTTCGGCGTTCTGTGCCTCAATCGGTAAGGACGGAATCATTATAAGACCATTTCGATGTTCATCTGTCTGTCTGTACGTCCGACTGTCCGACTGCCTTTTTCTCAAAACGGGTAGATATGTATCATTTCGAAGTTTACATCACATACTAAGGTCCATCGTCCCTTGATGGTGTAAAGAATTAAAGGTAAGCCAGTGAACTCAAAAGATAGGCCCATTTAGGTCACATATTTAGCTACTTCCCGAAACCACTGATCAAAATCTATAGGGTAACTCCCGTTAACCTAGAATAACGAAAATCAGAAGGACAAGGTTTCGCAGTAGATGTGAAGGACAAAATCCGAAGGTTGTAAATTTCTAATTACATCAAACACACACACACACACACACACACACACACACACACACACACACACACACACACTTAAAATGTTCTGCCTTTCTTATCCGACTTCAAACATAAAACATTCTCGAAAGTCTTGGAATTTCGGGGTTCGATATCTAGCTATAGTTAATGTCGGTGACAGCCAAAAATAGTCGAAGTTCAAATTTCCAATGACGGATGAACTGTCTGTATACGTAATTAAATTTGTATGGAACCCTCAGAGCGCGAATATATAGGCTTATGCTGGTACAGCGGAGCTTCTCTTTTGAATAGGAATCATATTGCATTTGTTTGATTTGCCTGCATTTCAAGAGTATTGACACTGACTAAATCAAGTGAAAAGTATTTATAGGCCGTTTTCATTTCCTTACGATCATGATAGAAAGATACTTTCCGTGGACACTGATATCACGAGTGGAAAGTCTGATGCACAATGGCATGCGGGGAGATGACAGTTTTACTTGATGCCCATGTTGTTGTTGTGGTCTTCAGTCCTGAGACTGGTTTGATGCAGCTCTCCATGCTACTCTATCCTGTGCAAGCTTCTACATCTCCCAGTACCTACTGCAACCTACATCCTTCTGAATGTGCTTAGTGTAGTCATCTCTTGGTCTCCCTCTACGATTTTTACCCTCCACGCTGCCCTCCAATACTAAATTGGTGATCCCATGATGCCTCAGAACATGTCCTACCAACCGATCCCTTCTTGTCCAAACTATTTATTGTCCATTTTTCACTTCCATACATGGATACACTCCATACAAATATTTTCAGAAATGACTTCTGACACTTAAATCTATACTCGATGTTAACAAATGTCTCTTCTTCAGAAACGCTTTCCTTCCCATTGCCAGTCTCCATTTTATATCCTTTCTACATCGACCATCATCACTTATTTTGCTCCCCAAATATCAAAACTCCTTTATTACTGTAAGTGGCTCATTTCCTAATCTAATACCCTCAACATCACCCGACTTAATTCGACTACATTCCATTATCCTCGTTTTGCTTCTGTTGATGTTCATCTTATATCCTCCTTTCAAGACACTGTCCATTCCGTTCAACTGCTCTTCCAAGTACTTTGCTGTCTCTGACAGAATTACAATGTCATCGGCTAACCTCAATATACAGATTGAATAGCATTGGGAAGAGGCTACAACCCTGTCTCACTCCCTTACCAACCACTGCTTCCCTTTCATGTCCCTCGACTGTTATAACTGCCATCTGGTTTCTGTACAAACTGTAAATAGCCGTTCGCTCCCTGTATTTTACCCCTGCCACCTTCAGAATTTGAAAGAGAGTATTCCAGTCAACATTGTCAAACGCTTTCTCTAAGTCTACAAATGCTATAAACGTAGGTTTGCCTTTCCTTAATCTTTCTTCTAAGATAAGTCGTAAGGTCAGTATTGCCTCACGTGTTCCAGTATTTCTACGGAATCCAAACTGATCTTTACCGAGGTCGGCTTCTACTAGTTTTTTTCCATTTGTCTGTAAAGAATTAGTGTTAGTATTTTGCAGCTGTGGGTTATTAAACTGATTGTTCGGTAATTTTCACATCTGTCTTCACCTGCTTTCTTTGGGATTGGAATTATTATATTCTTTTTGAAGTCTGAGGGTATTTCGCCTGTTTCCTACATCTTGCTCACCAGATGGTAGAGTTTTGTCAGAACTGGCTATCCCAAGGCCGTCAGTCGTTCCAATGGAATGTGGTCTACTCCGGGGTCCTTGTTTCGACTCAGGTCTTCCAGTGCTCTGTCAAACTCTTCACGCAGTATCGTATCTCCCATTTCATCTTCATCTACATCCTCTTCCATTTCCATAATATTGTCCTCAAGTACATCGCCCTTGTATAGACCCTCTATATACTCCTTCCACCTTTCTGCTTTCCCTTCTTTGCTTAGAACTGGGTTTCCATCTGAGGTCTTGATGTTCATACATGTGGTTCTCTTATCTCCGAAGGTCTCTTTAATTTTCCTGTAGGCAGTCTCTATCTTACCCCTATTGAGATAAGCCTCTACATCCTTACATTGATGCCCATACCCAACGTTTATTAGTTCAACAGCCAACAACCTAAACAAGAGCGCCCAGAAATTAACATACCTTGTGCCATATACAAGATGTTGTATAATAATTATGACACTCATATAGACGTTATACACGTTAGATCATAAGAGTATCGTGCGCTGTAACGACCTACCACGACAAAAAGTAACTCAGCTCGCATTGCTAAGGAACTGTTGAATTTATCATGATGTACAGTGTTAGAGCGTAAATACGTATGTCGTAAAGTGCTCGATAACTGCTTCTCATCTGAAGGATGTTGATTAAACCGGTCACATCGTACGGACATAATTGAACGTCGAGAAATAGATGGAATGACGGAGTTTTGATAAGCAGTGCGGGCCATACCTTTTTGATCAGTACAGTACATCACCGAACGAAAAAAGTGTCGACTCGCTCGCAGTTCATGTTCTTTCACGTAGGTTCCCTCTACCACAATGCGTCATATCCACTATCTAGGTAATACGACACTAGCCTACCGTCTGTTACAAAACTACCTCAGCAGTTCCATCCTTCTATGACACGAAGTCCATTCTGTCGATAATCGAGCTACACCGCTATTGAACGCAAAAAAAATTAAATAATGGAGGGAGAGAGAGAGAGAGAGAGAGAGAGAGAGAGAGAGAGAGAGAGAGAGAGGGAGGTTTTAGTTAGTTCTTAGGTGACGTCGGATAGTCGACCACTCTACTGAAAGTAGAGACCATGAAGCGTATCTTGAGAAAGATGTATTGTTTTTCAGTTCTTAAAAAATTCTGTCGATGAAATAATTCATCTGTGAAAAATCCATGTCATAACATATGTTACCATCAAAGAGTAGGGAATTAATATTGGTTGTAATTCAGAAACAATGTATACGGGAAATGTTAGAGAGAAGTGGTAAACCGCATTCAATTTTTTGTAAAAAAAAAAAGTCCGAAGAGAAGCCTTCCTCTTCTTGTAACCTTCTTCAAATGTTGCTTGCGAACGTTTAGGATGTAAGAGTGATAACAATCTGTAATTTATCTCATTTGTTGTATAATAATGTGTATGGATTCTCTGTATAAACTTTAAGTACTGAAATATTTATTGTATTGTATGAGTTTTATGTTGCAGATGAATCTATTGAAAACTGTGCACACATTGTCTGAAGGCAGAACGACCGGTAGCCTATTGTATCGTGTAGCTTAAATACTAAATTCTTAAAAGGTGGAACCTGCAGACAGTTTTCTACGACGTTCGAACTGATACTTATTTCAACGTTTTACGCGGATATCAGTTTTAAATTTTCAAAGAAAAAATGCTTTCAAAAAATGATGACGTACAATACCCACCAGAGCCCGACATATCAAAAGAAAGATACTAAGCGATGGGCTACAAAATACAATGAAGGTGATACAGGTAAATGATTGTTGTGTGATGTGTATTATAATAGTGATGTGTCTTTCCCTAGGCAAATCTCTATTCATGCAATACATCCTTTTTGCTGAATTTAACTATTTTTCTCAATTCATTATCTGCCAGGGAGCAAAGATACGTTGCAATGAGTAAACAATAAATAATATGTATCGGTAATGGCAGATGTGTTCTGTATTCTAGTGGTGATGGTTGCGATTTTTTAAATGAAGCTAGCAGTGTTTTCAAGTCTGTGACTGATAAACATCACAATAATTAGACAAGGAAATTACGCCAATAGGAAAGGTTGTACGCGTTCTCTATAAGAACAGAAAGGAAAACTACACCGAGCGGGGTGTCGCAGAGGTTAGCACGCTGGACTGACATTCTGGAGGACGACGGTTCAAACTCTAGTCCGCCCATCCTCATTTAGGTTGTATGTGATTTGCCTAAATCGCTTCAGGCAAATGCCGGAATGGTTCCTTTGAAAGGGCACGGCCGATTTCCTTCACCACCCTCCCTAACCCGATGGGACCAATGACCTCACTGTTTGATCCTCTCCTGCTAATCAACCAACCAAGCAACCAAAATTAGCCGGCCGCGGTGGTCTCGCGGTTCTAGGCGCTCAGTCCGGAACCGTGCGACTGCTACGGTCGCAGGTTCGAATCTTGCCTCGGGCATGGATGTGCGTGATGTCCTTAGGTTACTTAGGTTTAAGTAGTTCTAAGTTCTAGGGGACTGATGACCACAGCAGTTGAGTACCATAGTGATCAGAGCCATTTGAACCATTTTTTTTTAACCAAAATTGCCGTGTTGCGCATTCTCGAATTGGGGAAGGTTGCGGAATGAAAATCGGCCGTGTCTTTTCTAAGGATCATACCAAAAGTAATTCAAGGAAATCATGGGAAGACTAAATCTTCGTGGTCGGACGTGGATTCGAACCACCGTGCTTTCGAATACCGGTCCAGTGCCTTTATCAGTGCACCCACTCTTTAGGTGTTTTAATTTTTTTCTACTTTACTGTACCTACGTGTATCGCTAATAATTGTTTTCTGCTTAACGATGCCACAAGCGTTACAGTATTTTACAGACCACAGCTATGAATGTGCAAAGTGAAAAATAAATATGTGAAATCCTTGGGATGGTTGCAATTGGCCGTTATTTCGAGTTTCCTCTGCTTAGCGATGCTATACGCATCGCAATATTTTAAAGACTTCATGTGTTGTTACCCACAGTGGAAAATAAATATGCGAAATCCTTGTGATAGTAACAAATGGCCCCTAGTTGCAGTTCGTACGTGCAGTTACACATTACTGCAGTTACGTCCCACGGAAAAAAAGATTAGAATATGAAATGAGCGCAAATTGGACAAAATAGCGTGGATCGCAATATGCGGGCGTGGTAAACCGTGCGAGTGTGGGCGACTGCAGGGAAACACAGAGCGACGTGCCCGCTGTGCTGGTGCAGCCTAACCTACCCGTCATACATCAGACTTAATTAAACTGCACAGCAGCGGACGCCCGCCCGGCCAGCGCATACACGCTCTTCTACCAGTTCTGAGAGTGAGAGAATTTTTTTGCGTTTTCGTTTTACGCAGACGGCGGCGTAATTTTGCGAGCTGCGCCGGCCCGCCGCCACGTCCATAACGCAGCGGCGGTGGAATTAAACGTCAGACCGGCGGGCCGCGCAGAGACCGCAGGCGAAAGCGCCGATTGTAATCCACGCCAAGCGCGGGCGAAGCGGGTTGCCGGCGTTGCAGGGGCTGTGGCGAACCCTAGCAACGACGTCACGTGGCGAGGAAGCCGTCAGGGCGAGACAAGCGAGTCATACTTTGTACGAGCGTTCCATTAACCTCTCACAGTTTCACGAGGCGTGCTGAAACACACTGGGGTGACGAAAGTAATGGGATACCTCCTAATATCGTGTCGGACTTCCTTTTGCTCGGCGTAATGCAAGAACTCGACGTGGCATGGGCTCCCTTGTAGAAATATTGAGCCATGTTGGCGCTACAGCACTCCATAATTGCGGAAGTGTTACTCGTGCCGGATTTTGTGGATGAATTGACCTCTCGATTGTGTCCCATAAATAAAAAACTTTGAACATAGCTGCTAGGGTTCAGTGACCGTGCCAGAATTAGAAAAAATAAGTCGTCGGTCACAAATATTAAGTCAAAATTGACCAGGTTTCGACCCTGCTATGAGCGTCGTTTTCAGAATTAAACTAACTGTTCTAAAACATAATAGGTATATAAGACAGTAATGAACTAAAGTGTGTACTGACTGACAAGAGATGCAGTACTTACGAGTCACATTCTAAAAAAATCTAAGCCGGAAAGTTGAAGTCACGAAAAGCTGTAAATAAGATAAGATGGCGAGACGCTAAGGGCTGCTCGTACCTGAGTGAACAGGGGTTGCAGAAAAACTCTTTCCTGTCAGTACACACTTTAGTTTATTAATGTCTTATATACCTATTATATTTTAGAACAGTTAGTTTAATTCTGAAGACGCGCTCATAGTAGCGTCGAAACCTGGTCAATTTTGACAATATTCGTGACCGAGGGCTTATTTGTTCTAATATGTTCCATAAATTTTCGTTGGGATTCACGTCGGGCAATTTGAGTGGTCAATCATTCGCTCGAATAGTCCAGAATGTTCTTCAAAACAATTGCACTCCATTAAAATCCCATCGTTGTTTGGGTACATGAAGTTCATGAAAGGTTACAAATGGCCTTCTAGTTGACAGTTATAGCCATTTACAGCCAAAGATCGGTTCATTTTGAACAGAGAGCCCTGTCTCTCCCATGTAAACACAGCCCATACCATTACGGAGCCACCACTTGCTTGCACAGTGCCCTGTAGACAACTTGGGTCCATGGATTCCTGGGGTCTGCGCCACACTCGAACGCTATCACGAGCTCTTAGTAACTGAAGTCGGGACTCATCTTACCACACCACGCTTTCCAGTCACCGAGGGGTCCAACCGATATGGTTATGAGCATAGGAGAGGCATTGCAGATGACGTCGTGCTGTTATAAAAGGAAATCGCGTTGGCCGTCTGCTGCCACAGCACATTAACGCCAAATTTCGCCATCGTACGTTCCACACTGATTTCTGCGGTTATTTCCCGCAGTGTCGCTTGTCAGTTAGCACTGACAACTGTGCGCCGACGCCGCTGCTCTCGGTCGTTAAGTGAAGGCCGTCGGCCACTGCGTTGTGTGAGGAGAGAGGTAACGCCCGAAATTCGGTATTCTCTGCATACTGTTGACACTGTGGACCACGGAACGTTTTTCGATATTGAATGTTCCATGCCTGTATCTCCAACTACCAATCCGCGTTCAAAGTCTGTTGATTCCCGTCGTGCTGCCATAATCACATCGGACACCTTTTCACATGAATTATCTAAGTACAAATGACAACTCCGCCAACGCACTGCCCTTTTAGTAGGTAGTACTACCGCCGGCTGTGTGAAATCACTATCCCCTCGATTTTTTCACCTCATTCTAATATAGGGGAAGGACAGATACGAGCGCCGATCAGTTTTCTTTTCTTAACATTCTAGAAAGCAGAAACAGATGGTTCTGCTGAAGAAGAGGAGTACACTTGCGTGTTGCTTTACAAGTAACTATTGATACAATCGCGCCGGCCGTTGTGGCCGAGCGGTTCTAGGCGCTTCAGTCTGGAACTGCGTGACCGCTACGATCGCAGGTTCGAATCCCGCCTAGGGCATGGTGTGTGTGATGTGCTTAGGTTAGTTAGGTTTAAGTAGTTCTAAGTTCTACGCTACTTTTGACCTCAGATGTTAAGTCCCATAGTGCTCAGAACCATTTTTTTTTGTGTGTAATCGCGCTTCTTGCTGTAATCAACCAGCACGGCCTTTTGCCATCGTCTTGGTACCAGCACGAGTACACAGTCGCTGATGAATAGCTGTTACCGAAACCCGGAATGCTTCGGCGGCAATGCATCGAAATGAGACATCTATTCACCAACAAGCCGGATCTGGCGCGTATAAATATTGGCCGTCCAGAGGGCAAATCTCTTTGAATCTGGTATCGATGCAGGGTGCACCATCGCTCTAAGATCGTCATTGCTCAGCAACTACCACTGGAGCCGCTACCTCCGTTCACCATGGATTTGGGTCGCCTACTAGGGGTTCAGCCACAGTAACGACATATCGAGAGTCGAACTGAGGCCCTCCCAACTTCAGGTTCACCGGCCGTCCACCAAACCAGAAACTGCTAGCTAGACGCTGAGGCCGGTGTTCACACGGTGGGTGTCTATTGGCACTCCGGGTATTTCCGATTGGGTCACAATTGTCTGTAAGCTGAACGTGAATTGAACTATGTCACGTACCCAGTTGAGAACCCACTGAACCCTTACACAGTGATGAGAAATCCATTGTTACGTGAACATCTATTGTTACCAATGCTTCATAGGAATTTTTGTCACTATAGTGACACGTTTAACAAACGTCTAGTAAGTCTGGCTAAAATGTGCATTAATAAAGAAAAAGGAGCATTGTTTTGTAAAAGTGACCTACCTACGTATGAATAGTAATAATTCTTTAAACCAGTCAGATCGGCCCCCGTCTCCGAGAATACGTTCGGTGCCACACAGGACAGAATCAACTGTATACACAAGCATACTGAAATTATCTTCCTTGCTCAGGTACTGTTGTCAGAATGGTAGCTTCAAAGAAATCAAAATGCGATCACGAGGCAATAAAAATTTCGAAGGGGTCTTGGGTGGAAAATTCAACATCGCGGGAGCAGAAGGGCAGTTTTCTGTCCCTAGGAGCTCATGAGGAGAATGTCTTCCTGCCCTTCAAAATGGAAAAATACACCAATAGGGCAGATTTATAGACCCTTATTCGCGTAATTTGTGCGACTGTCCGCCAAATTAAGTTGATAACAATGAAACAACAAGGGAGATGTTTGTTATTATGGATGTTTTGAATTACGATTCCTGCTAACAGTGTTTCTTGACAAACTACGTACTGGGCATTAGTCTTTTTTATTTTTTATTAATAAGATGGACATAGAACCATTAGCACAATAAAACCCCGGGATCAGTGTCCTGGAATGGTCTAAAGCCAAAACGTAATTCATCGTTGCCACCGATGATGTACAATATATAGACTTGTGTTGTCATTTAGGTTATGGGGACTCAGATTTTAACTGAGTGTAGACATCCAGTGATGGGTAAAGCCACAAAGGAGTGCAAACGGTTCAAACGGCTCTGAGCACTGTGGGACTTAACTTATGAGGTCAACAGTCCCCTAGAACTTAGAACTACTTAAACCTAACTAACCTAAGGACATCACACACATCCATGCCCGAGGCAGGATTCGAACCTGCGACCGTAGCGGTCACGCGGTTCCAGACTGTAGCGCCTAGAACCGCTCGGCCATTGCCACCGGCCAAAGGAGTCAATGTTGTAACAACCTCTACTAAGTTGGTTGAATTGTACGTCTACGATGCACCACCATATGACACACTGTCTAGGCGGCGCATACGCTTCCACTGTGATCAAACAAGTCTGAAAAGCAAAGAACGAAGTGTTAGATCACCTCTGTAAAGAACCGGGAATCCCAAGAGAAGTGGAGACCTTGGAGTTCCAGGGCTGGCATTTCACAATCGAGCTGATAGACGGAAAAGTGAAAATCAATCATTTGATCTATTTTCAACATCCTGCAAGAATTTACGACATGCGACTGTGACTGCTCACACCCATACAAACTGCTCTCGGAGATGAGGTGTCAGTGGGAACGTTGCAGCTGTGTAAGGCCAGTTCAGATGACATCTTTAGCAGCCTAATCACCTTGACGAGTATTATATATGAATCGCTATGATCCCAGTACAAAAGAGCAAAGCAAGCAGTGAAATCATACAGATTTGCCACCGCCGAAAGAGCTTAAGATCCAACCCGTGTCGCGAAAGGTGATGCTGAATGCTTTTAGGAACTACCATGGTGGTGTGCTAATGTATTATGCTTATGAAGGGCCAATCGTCATAGGAGTATACTACCGTAAAATGTTGGTCAGGGTACAGGAGGCTATCGAGACATTGCGTCGTGGGAAGCTGTCCAAAGGGGTGCTTTCGCTCCACGGCATCTCCCCGATTATATGTACATGGTTCTTTGGGCTGTCATATTTAGCCTCACCTTACGTACTCTAGGGTCATGGCACCCAGACATTGCTTCCTCTTTCCTGGAATGAAGAATGCATTCTGTGGCAACGAACTGATATTATAACTGGGATACTGGTCGGACACACAATATCCAGACTTCTACATCCGAGGTCTCCGGTGGTTCATCTATCACTGGAAAATATTTTGTCACATTGAAATGCGGAGATGTAGAGAACGCCGTCATCGTTACAGCTTGATTCTTCGAAGAGTTAATCACAACTTTATTGATACCGGTCGTATATATTCTCTTAATGAAATACTGTAATATCCAAAGGATAAAATCATCCAAATTTATACCTTCTGGAAAAATAGTTAAGGAAACAAACTATCGTACATTAATGGAATTCGTCTTCGATAATTTTATCCTCTGTAAATTGTCTCGTGTTAAGAAGCAAGACTGTGTTGCACGGATCCGAGGGGCGCAGAGAAATCGCTGCCCTCGTCGCTTCTCGCTAACTTCTGCGCATCAGCTGCCGTCCCGAAGTTCTCGACAAAGCTATTAATCAACCCATAAAAACGTCGCAAGAGTGTGATTGGCCAAGTTCCCTCCGACAACAACAGTTCAGCGAGAGCCCTAGATAAGAACGATTTCCTGAGCGCAACTTTCTGACGGAACAAACAAAAAGCGGTTCGCCTGAGGTTCTTTGGATCTCCGGACTCAAGCACGGTTAAACATCACGGTTTTGTCTTAGAGCTGTAATTTCCTGTCAACTGGATCAGTTCTTGGCGTCCCACACGGTTAAGTTAATTCACCTTTACCCCGAAGCACACAACTGACATAGGGCGCCTTATGTCCAAAATAAGTTAAAAAAATAATGGAAGGTACTTTTCTTCCAAATCAAGACTCTAGTTATTCCATGACAACTTCTAAACCGATGAAAAAGAGTAGCTTCCACTGAGGGTAATTCCAAGTCTAGAATTTTCCAGACATCATCTACATTTTTGATCGGCATCAATGGTTGGAGATGTGGCAGTCGTTGTGGTCGGAATTTTCTTTTACCGTTCAGATTTGTCGCGATGTATATGGCTGTATTTTGCAGCATAATTTTCTTTATTGTGCCAGGTTTAAGAATTTGTCTTTATTTATGGCAGTTTTCTCAAATTTATTGGCTAAGCTTTTGCGGTACATTGCCGAAATTCTTTAGATTTGCAGAATGCTAAACATTTCACAGTGGTGAATTCGTTTCCAGATAATTTACATGAATTTAGCGAACATAATGAAATTCTCTGTAAACACTTCGAATTATTGGTTACGAGAAATTAACATAAACGACGTCCTGTGAATTGCAGATAGTCCGAGAGCTAACTACGTAACCCAGCGATTGCATTTGCTAGCTGGTTTTACGGTACGCTTTGAACATTGTACGAAGCTTATATCTGTCCATTCGTAATGCATTTTAGTCTTTGTGTAAGTGAATACGCTTCAGTCAGTATATGTACGTGTGTGCGTCCGTGCGTGCGTGCGTGTGTGTACATGAGTGTGTGACAAATCTAATATACAGCCTTGTTCCGATACCTTCCTAATGTGGTAGTATATTGGTCCAAAACAATAAATATTCATGTGACTCTCACTTGATAAGAATCCAATATTCCAGCAGAGCATAACCATATCGATGTGAGCGTAGTATAAAATATAAAGTAAATTTAGTTATTTTAAATAATTCACACACACTGTGCAGTTTTTGTATGTTGCAGTAACTTAATATAATGCACAGCTCATGAGACTGGATATTTTTGGCCCTGACTGAAAGGAAAAGGACGAAAACAGTCGCCAAATTAGTTGACGAATGGCTATTGTTTGGTAGTAACTAGAATACTATCTTATTTTCTTGTATGTAACATAGAGCCACGTAAGGACTGGAGGTAGATGAAAGCAAAGTAAATTTTTCAGGTTAGAAAGTTAGATTAAGAACCTAACGATATTCACGAGGAGAAAATTAGAATGCTGATACGTGCGGATGCACAGCTTCGTAAAGACGACTTAGACTTATATAATAGATGTTACGTTCTTAGAAAATAAATGCATAATACTGATGAATTGGTTTAAAGACTTGAGCCAAGACACGTATATTCGTACCTCTGTTACTACACGAGAGCGGGAAGTAGCGTGATGAAAGACTGGTAATGAAATGTTCATTCATTCTTTATTTACACCTTATGTGATGCGCAATATTGTCTTTATGTAACGTTTAGCAGTAAAATATTTAGCAACCTTATGAGAACTCATGTATCTGTCCTACATCTTCCATTAAACCATCAGACTCCCAGACCTATAAACAGTATTCAAGGATTAGTCACTCCCCCCAACGCTAGTGTCTGAATCACTTCACTCACACACACACACACACACACACACACACACACACACACAGGCTCGCGCGCGTGGTTACAGACGCATACACGCGTTAGGATATCCCATTTATCTCGACGCCTTGGTTAACTTATTATACAATAGCAAAATAAACAAACATGTATGAAGCAAAAGTTGTTTGATTACTAGGGTGACATTAACAAGCCACACTACCTTTTTGTGAACTGGTTCGTTACAAAGATACGAATAGGTCGTTTTTAAGCAGCACCCTATACTTTTTATTCGATAATACACTGTCCCTTCTCAGGACTTGTTTAACAACGTATCACTGTCTACCGTTCATATAAATATGACGTTATTATAAATGTGACACGGAAGTGACTTCGATCCTCCTGCTGTCGCGCAAGGTGCTGTACTTGGGGTAAAGTAGCTCTTCCACTTGCTGGAGCTGACAGTAAACAAATGGCACACAAGGAAAATGCACGACGCTCATTCAGTCAAGCGTCTTCAGAAGAATGTTTGTGTGATAACAATGTACACCAATGAAGAGACGGCAGAAATGCTAGTCGTGTATGGAGAAAGTAAGTTAGCGGAAGAGTAACTGCGATAGTGTTTCCATAAATAACATCAATAACAATCCATCCTTCTGCCTATCGGTGAAAGGAATCAAACACTGTTTGAAACAAAAAACAAATGGTTCAAATGGCTCTGAGAACTATGGGACTCAACTGCCGAGATCATCAGTCCCCGAGAACTTAGAACTACTGAAACCTAACTAACCTAAGGATATCACACACAACCATGGCCAAGGCAGGATTGGAACCTGCGACCGTAGCGGTCTCGTGGTTCCAGACAGTAACGCCTAGAAGCGCACGGCCACTCCGGCCGGCTGTTTGAAACACAGTAATTGTTCATGAAGTACCACTAAATCACCCTCCCTATCAAAAGGATCTCTCCGCTAACCCTCTGCTGTTAATAGCTTCACACTCCTCCCAGGATTTTCGTTCAGAAAATGAAGCACATCATACGGTCTTGCATCACAGGCGCGTCGACAAAAAAGGCGTCCCGGCTGAACAACTAATGAGATAATTCTCAGCAACATGAATATTTTTCTGCGTAGTTGTTAAAAGCTCACAGATAACTTTCAATTGTCAAATCGTAGCTGAGCCTCGTATCCAACATGTCACTTCTGGATTAGCAGAGTAAAGAAAATGTACTCAACTAACACTCAGCATAGCAGAAGTAAAGCCATACGTGACATAATTTGTGTAAATGGTAACACTTTACATACCCAGAGTTTCGAGAAATTCGCTGTGAAAAACACATAATAACACGTGTGAAACTACAAATCATCACATCTCAAAACTACACCACTGCTAATGCTCAGATTAGTTCGTAGATAGAGTGTTTTGATAACAAAAGGTATCCAACTATTGCGTTGAGCCTGATGGCGTATCACCGACACAACGCTTTTGCTTATATGGCAACCACGCGTCTGTCAGACCTTCTTGTGAGCAACAGTTCGAATGTGAGTAACTACGAGACTGCGAACAATGAGTACTCCTATCTCTCAACATATACCGTCTATTTGCATAACGCCCTGTATGGCAGCGATATTTCTAAACTTCGTATAATAGGTACCATGGGAAACGTCCTGAAAGCGGGACATCAAGTTATGAAGTTTCTCAGCACAGTCAGAATGGAAGATGGCTTTAGACTAAAATTCCGGACATCAACAGAATAAATTTTACTACCACGCGGCAGGCACCCGAGAAAGAAAATTAAAATTCAATCGACGCATCCACAAACTCCCAGAAACAAAATTTATCGACATAATTTTAACATACAACCAACGACCGAGAACAATATCCTGTATTCAACAAGACAAAAAGTTGTACATTTGCACTGAGATAAGTCATGAGATACCTCCTAATACCATGTAGGACCTCCTTTCGGGCGGCGTAATGCAGGAACTCGGGGTGGCATGGACACTGGTCGTTGAAAGTCCCCTACAGAAATATTGAACCTTGCTGACTCTATAGATGTCCAAAACTACGAAAATGCTGCAGGTGCATGATTCTGTGCAAGAATTGAACTCTCGGTTAAAAATTTTGATGGTCATTTCGGGGGATCTGGGAGGCCAAATAATGCTCTCTAATTGTCCAGAATGTTCTTCAAACTAATGGAAAACAATTTTGGCCCGGTAACATGGCGCACTGTCATCCATAAAAATTCAATGGTTGGTTGGGAACATGAAGACCGTGGATGGGTGCAACTGGTCTACTCCAGTCAATGATCAATTCAGTTAGACTGGAGGACCCAGCCCATTTCAAGTGAACGTAGCACACACGCTTAGGGAGCCACTACAAGCTTCCACTAGGGTCCGAGGCTTCGTGGGAACTGCGCAACACTCGAATGCTACCGTCAGCTTTTACCACCTGGAATCGGGACTCGTCTCACCAGGCCACGGTTGCCTATAGTCTACGGTCCAAATGATATGGTGTCGAGCCAGGAGAGGCAAGGGAGACGATACCGTTCGATAGCAAACGCACTGGCGTCGTTCGTTTGCTGCCACAGTCCATTAACGCCAAATCTCGCCGCACTGTCCAAACGGATACGTTCGTCGTACATCTTTCTTTCTTTCTTTTCCTGTAGGCCTTCATCCCGCAGGAACGCAGGGTCATCCTTGTTATGACGGATATGGCAATGTTAGTAGCAGAGGGTGGCCGGATGCCCTTCCTGCCACCACTCTGAACCCCCAAGGACGGAATAAGTGTACCCCAGCTGTCTGTTGCATGAAAGAGTGCGAAAGTTTTCAAATGTCTGTAAGTCATGTATTTGAGGCGGACGTGCGGACCAGCCCGGTATTCACCTAGCGGGATGTGGAAAACCGCCTAAAATCCACATCCAGGCTAACCTACATTCCGGCCCTCGTCGTTAATCCGTGCCGGTGCATTAGCTCGTTAGCGACCCTGGAGGGTATACGTTCGTCGTACATCTCTCATTGATTTCCCTTAGTGTTGCTTGTCTCTTAGCGTTGACAATTCTACGCACACGGCGCTGCTCTCGGTCGTTAAGTGAAGGCTTCTGTCTCTGCGTTATCCGTAGTGAGAGGTAACGCCTAAAATTTGATATTCTCGACACAATTTTGACACTGTGGATCACAGAATGGTGAATTCCCTAACAGCTTCTGAAATGGAATGTCCCATGCGTCTAGCCCCAATTGTCATTCCGCGTTCAACGTCTGTTTATCCCTGTCATGCGGCCATAATCACGTCGAAAATCTTTTCCCAAGAGTCACCTGACATAAATGACGGCAATGCACTGCCCTTTTACACCTTGTGTTTGTGATTATACGGCAAACTGTATATGTGCGTATCGCCGTCCCAAGACGTTTCTCACCTTAGTGTAGAATAACTAGATAGACATTCCTAGAAAGTTTTAGATAGACGCTTACAGATATAAGCGATTGTCATACGGAAATTGCACTCGGAGAACAGTACAAGAACTAATTGAGGGTTGAACAACACTTAGGCGGTTTTTTGTTCTACTGATTTTTATTTGTGTGAAATAGTTTTCGGCTTATGAGACCATCTTCAGGTAACTACTGGCTATTGTTTAAAAGGAGCTTGTCTTCTTACGAACAAAACATTCTGGACTACGGCCTGGCCTGTTTGGCCAATGTACAGTTTATTGTAGTCAGTGCACGTTATTTTGTAGACCCCACAGTTGCTTAGTTTATCTGTTTTGTCCTTGCTGTTGAATAGGAGATTAGCTGTAGTGCGTCTTTTATAGTTTTATAGTTATGGCTAGTTTGTCTGAAAGCAATAAACTGTGCTTTGGTGAAACAGGCCGGGCCATATCAACACGGCTGACTGAACATGAACGCAGCTGGAGATTAAATAAATCAGATTCCAACTTTGCTGCACATGTGCTCAAAGAAGGAAACAAATATCTATAACACACAGAAGTGCTACATATAGCCAACAAAGGCAGAAAACTTAGCCTACTAGAAGCACTTGAAATTGACAAACAATTAGCCCTAAATCCCTAGCTGGTTCTAAATGAACAACTGCAGCTGAGCACATCACCACTATTAAACTTTACACAATACAGTAAACCTGCTACTAACTACAAACTGTCCAAGTAGTAAACAAATTCACACCCGACTATAATGTAATATCTCTCATGTGTTTACATTCCTAACTGTAACAGAACTGTAACAAGGTCAATTTTTTTTTCTAATAACAACATGTAACCACCAAAGGAAACATCGCTGTTGTACAACCAAAAATTAGTGTCCAGGCAATTGTTCACAACAAATACCAAAAATTGTAATTTTGTAAAAAACGTGTATTCTACATAATTCTAATTGTTGTCATACACGGTACTGATTAACCATAAAATGTGATTTATTATGTTAAAGAACAGTTTTACAGAATAAAAAATCAAAAGACCCGTTTGACAATTTCAAAGACAATACCACAACGAAAGATCGAATGTAAGTGCGTTGTACCTTAGTCCAGAATGTTTGGTTCGTAAGAACACAAGTAGTTATCTGAAGACGGCCTAATAAGCCGAAAACTAGTTCATACAAATAAAAATCAGTAGAACAAAAAACCGTCTAAGTGTTATTTAACCCTCAATATGGAAATGTTATATCAATAAGCGACTGAAGAACCCATAAATAAGACACAAGACAATACTATAGAAAGAAGGAGAACACTAGGAAAAATATGAAAGGTGTAAATGGGAACTTGAGAAACTGAATCATAAAGTTGCTATACTAGGTGTTTTCGCACGGTAATGAGTGTCCATGGGATGTTACCTGCTGCCAGAAACGTAAAGCACGGCTGCTGAAAGGACCACGCTCTATTAGGTGGAAAATATTGTCTATCTAGGCCCCCTGGTTGCGTTATTCTGAATTATACAGTCCGCCATATAATGCTTATTTCCCTCTCTGAGACGTGGCACAGCCCCACGGTTTGGGATTACAGGCGACAACACGGGGAGGCGAGTTTCGGGCTGCCATAAAGCCAGCGTCGTTTCTCCGCCATAAAATGGACACAGCAGTGGACGGATGGTCGCAGCGGCGAATGACACGGGCGTTTCGTAGCCCTCCTTTATTTCGCGGCTTCCTTATTGTACGGCAGTGCTGTCTCAGCGCGAGTGCTGGTGGCGCGATAAACCACTCTCCCATGATACCGCTCAATCAGCGCAGGCGTGCACCCGACAGCTTAACTCCACCACGGCGCGCAGTCTCTGCAGCTAACAGCAAGTTGGCCTCTGTGCGCCACGAGCTACACAAAACTCTCCAGATGTTCTTGTAAACATTAGACTCTTTAGTTTACCACGGAGGGAAGTTTTTAAAGGGTCGCGAAAGGAGTCACACTTCATACAATTTTTATTTATACGAATCAAAAAATTTGTTTTAAATATTTTTAAATATTACGGTACTAACCTATCGCCCGCTGCTTCGCTCGCGTTTACGTGATAATTATATAAAAATAATTTTATAAACATATTTTAGACCTATTGAAAAATTGATGTATTAAGGAGCCGTTTCTTTTTGTATGCAATTCTGACAAAATCAGTTTGTCATGGTGACAAACAGATTCCTTTAATTTAGTTTACAAATTGCAAAGCACTCTAAACTTTTCATACAAATTAAATATTTTAAAGCATGGTCTTTTCCAAACCCACTTCTGACCAAAAAGCGATTCTGGTAGCTAGATTCCAAGTTTTTTGTTAATCACATCCTTTGCGTATTCAATGGAAACATTCATACCCAAAACATATCTCTTCATATCTAATCGAAAAATGAAAGACAAGTTTTCATGGATTCAGTTTTTTTAAGTGTAACGAATGTTTTATTAAAAATTTCCTTCCCCTTCGTGACTGAACTTCCAAAGACAGTAAAACACGTATTTCTTAATTTGTAACAGGGACGCCAAATACAAATTTACAAAGATTTAGCTTTGGAAAGGCTTTTATGCTTTTTCTATAAAACTTTTCATCCCGTGTCTCGTTGCCTTACGGGAGGTAAATTTCCCAAAATACTGAAAGATATATTCTTTTATTTCTAACCGAGAATCCAAAAACCAATTTCCATAAATGTAGCTTGAAAATGGAATAGTTTCTTCTTTAATAATGATTTATTTCCAAAAAAGTTCACCTACTATTTTACCGTTATTGTAGCTGAATTACCAAAAATGCAGAAAAACGTATTTATTTCTGACTGAGGAATCAAATAGCAGCTTCATCAGAAATAGTTTCAAAATTGTCTTAAGAACGACAGATTTTCAAAAAGAATTTAATCCACTATTTCACCAACTTGGGAGTGGAATTCCGAACAATCGTATTAGTTGTTCCGGCAGTATCATATCAGGTAATGGAAATACCAAACTAGATAGAAGTTTTAAACCGCGTAGCAAAGAGATAAAACTACTTCCAGCAAGAACGAAACCGAAACCGGGACAAAGGAGTCCCTACAAGAGTTACCGGCCAGGGTGGCCGAGCGGTTCTAGGCGCTACAGTCTGGAACCGCAAGACCGCTACGGTCACAAGTTCGAATCCTGCCTCGGATGTTTGTGATGTACTTAGGTCAGTTAGGTTTAATTAGTTCTACGTTCTAGGGGGACTGATGACCTCAGAAGTTAAGTCGCATAGTGCTCAGAGCCATTTGAACCATTTTAACCTACAAGAGCTAAACAGATCATGTATAAAACCTATCTGCTGCCAGTCATGATATTTAGTCTTGAGAGAGAAGAGAATCAGACATGGGCATGTAAAAGAACCAGGACGAACAGATTCAGGGACGGATATGTAAGGAGAGACGTGCAGGTGGCCTTGACAATGGAGAAAGAACTGAATATCTAGCGAATGCATGCGACTCGAACTCCAAGTCAGTATCTGGAAATGGAAGTACGAGGAAAAGAGATAGACAGACCAAGTTAATGATCTCAATTGGAGGAGGGTAACGTGGGATGCGGTGGAGACAGAAAAGCTGTATCAGGACAGAGACCAATGGAGGCATATCGTTCACAAAGTATCTAGCCGGACCACTGGAAGGAAATTCTTACGATGCCGATGATGATGGAATTAACAATGTCCGTCCTTGGTTGCTACTTAAATGGCCGTAACTACAATATTTTTTATTATAGGCCTCTATTGATGATCGGCCTAATCCGCTAACAACACAATCTGACAAACCGAATTTGATGAAATTTTCTTGATTTATCTTCACCTCCTCCCAAACTGATTTCGTCCCCAATATTCATCCACTTTACCGCAGTCGTCTATTTCACATAAACAGTACGGAAAGCCTTGACACTGATGTATGAAATTTTACATTATGCTGACCAGCACAATGTTGTGAGATTTCACGGATTAATAATTAGTAAAGTAGAAGAGAACACAATGTATTACTTTGTTAGTTTTTTTTAAATTAAAATAATACACTACTGGATATTAAAATTGCTACACCAAGAAGAAACACAGATGATAAACGGGTATTCATTGGACAAATGACATGTGATTATATGTTCACGCAATTTGGGTGCATAGATCCTGATAAATCAGTACCGAGAAGAAGCAACTCTGGCCGTAATAATGGCCTTTATACGCCTGGGCATTGAGTCAAACAGAGCTTAGATGTAGAATGAAATTTTCACTCTACAGTGGAGTGTGCGCTGATCTGAAACTTCCTGGCAGATTAAAACTGTGTGCCGGAACGAGACTCGAACACGGGAACTTTGCCTTTCGCGGGCAAGTGCTCTACCAAATGAGCTACCCAAGCACGACAGCCGCCTCATCCTCATAGCTTTACTTCAGCCAGTACCTCGTTTTCCACCTTCCAAACTTTACATAAGCTCTCCTGCGAACCTTGTAGAACTAGTTTGGAAGGTAGGAGACGAGGTACTGGCAGACGTAAAGATGTGAGGACGGGGCGTGAGTCGTGCTTGGGTAGCTCGGTTGGTAGAGCACTTGCCCGCGAAAGGCAAAGGTCCCAGTTCGAGTCTCGGTCCGGCACAGTTTTAATCTGCCAGGAAGTTTCAGAGCTTGGATGGCGGGTACAGGTACAGCTGCCCATGCAGCTTCAACACGATACCACAGTTCATGAAGAACAGTGACTGGCGTATTGTAACGAGCCAGTTGCTCGGCCAACATTGACCAGACGTTTTCAATTGGTGAGAGATCTGAAGAATGTGCTGGCCAGGACAGCAGTCGAACATTTTCTGTATCCAGAAAGGCCCGTACAGGACCTGCAATATGTGGTCGTGCATTATCCTGCTGCAATGTAGGGTTTCGCAGGGATCGAATGAAGGGTAGAGCCACGGGTCGTAACACATCTGAACTGTAACGTCCACTGTTCAAAGTGCCGTCAATGCGGCACCCCATACCATCACGCCGGGTGATTCGCCAGTATAGCGATGACGAATACACGCTTCCAATGTGCGTTCATCGCGATGTCGCCAAACACGGATGCAACCATCATGATGCTGTACACACAACCTGGATTCATCCGAAAAAGTGGCATTTTGCAATTCGTGCACTCAGGTTCGTCGTTGAGTACACAATCGCAGGCGCTCCTGTCTGTGATGCAGCGTCAAGGGTAACCGCATTCATGGTCTCCGAGCTGCTGGAAATGTCGTCGAACTGTTCGTGCAGACGGTAGTTGTCTTGAAAACGTTTCCATCTGTTGACCCAGGGACCGAGACCTGGCGGCACGATCCGTTACAGCCATTGGGATAAGATGCCTGTCATCTCGACTGCTAGCGATACGAGGCAGCTGGGATCCAACACGGAGTTCCGTATTACCCTCCTGAATCCAACGATTCCATATTCTGCTAACAGTCATTGGATCTCGACCAAAGCGAGCAGTAATGTCGCGATAAGGTAACCGCACTCGCGATAGGCTACAATCCGACTTCAAAGTCGGCAACGTGATGGTACGCATTTCTCCTCCGTACACGAGGCATCACAACAACGTTTCACCAGGCAACGCCGGTCAACTGCTATTTGAGTATGAGAAATCGGATGGAAACTTTCCTCATGTCAAAATATTGTAGGTGTCGCCACCAGCGCCACCCTTTTGTGAATGCTCTGAAAAGCTAATCATTTGCATATCACAGCATCGTCTTCCTGTTGGTTAAATTTCGCGTCTGTAGCACGTCATCTTCGTAGTGTAGCTATTTTAATGGCCAGTTGTGTAATTGCAGCAAACTTCTTAGAAAGAAAATTTAATCACACAGCCCATAGAAGTTTGTCCCTTGGTGTCAAAGTTATGCACTCCACTTTTATAACTTCTATAAGCGTTCTACCGCCATATGTATACGCGCACATGGCTATCCCACGACTTCTATTACCTCTTTGCATTGATACGATTCTCCTGCGTGGACGAATCCTTAAATGTGAAGCTTAAAAATTCGGCTTCCAATTTCCTGTCTGCTACTGCGCGAAATTTGGCACGTACTTCGATGCGAGATGCCTTTAATAGGTTCCACAACGAAACATTGTCTCGAAATTTGGTAGAAAATCCGAAGAAATTCTGGTCGTATGTAAAGTACACAAGCGGCAAGACGCAGTCAATACCTTCGCTGCGCAGTGCCGATGGTACTGTTATCGACGACTGTGCCGCTAAAGCGGAGTTATTGAACGCAGTTTTCCGAAATTCCTTCACCAGGGAAGACGAATGGAATATTCCAGAATTTGAAATACGAACATCTGCTAGCATGAGTTTCTTAGAAGTAGATACCTTAGGGGTTGCGAAGCAACTCAAATCGCTTGATACGGGCAAGTCTTCAGGTCCAGATTGTATACCGATTAGGTTCCTTTCAGATTACGCTGATACTATAGCTCCCTACTTAGCACTCATATACAACCGCTCGCTCACCGATAGATCTGTACCTACAGATTGGAAAATTGCGCAGGTCGCACCAGTGTTCAAGAAGGGTAGTAGGAGTAATCCATTTAACTACAGACCTATATCATTGACGTCGGTTTGCAGTAGGGTTTTGGAGCATATACTGTATTCAAACATTATGAATCACCTCGAAGGGAACGATTTATTGACACGTAATCTGCATGGCTTCAGAAAACATCGCTCTTGTGGAACGCAGCTAGCTCTTTATTCGCACGAAGTAATGGCCGCTATCGACAGGGGATCTCAAGTTGATTCCGTATTTCTAGATTTCCGGAAAGCTTTTGACACCGTTCCTCACAAGCGACTTCTAATCAAGCTGCGGAGCTATGGGGTATCGTCTCAGTTGTGCGACTGGATTCGTGATTTCCTGTCAGGAAGGTCGCAGTTCGTAGTAATAGACGGCAAATCATCGAGTAAAACTGAAGTGATATCAGGTGTTCCCCAGGGAAGCGTCCTGGGACCTCTACTGTTCCTGATCTATATAAATGACCTGGGTGACAATCTGAGCAGTTCTCTTAGACTGTTCGCAGATGATGCTGTAATTTACCGTCTAGTAAGGTCATCCGAAGACCAGTATCAGCTGCAAAGCGATTTAGAAAAGATTGCTGTATGGTATGTCAGGTGGCAGTTGACGCTAAATAACGAAAAGTGTGAGATGATCCACATGAGTTCCAAAAGAAATCCGTTGGAATTCGATTACTCGATAAATAGTACAATTCTCAAGGCTGTCAATTCAACTAAGTACCTGGGTGTTAAAATTACGAACAACTTCAGTTGGAAGGACCACATAGATAATATTGTCGGGAAGGCGAGCCAAAGGTTGCGTTTCATTGGCAGGACACTTAGAAGATGCAACAAGTCCACTAAAGAGACAGCTTACACTAGACTCGTTCGTCCTCTGTTAGAATATTGCTGCGCGGTGTGGGATCCTTACCAGGTGGGATTGACGGAGGACATCGAGAGGGTGCAAAGAAGGGCAGCTCGTTTTGTATTATCGCGTTATAGGGGAGAGAGTGTGGCAGATATGATACACGAGTTGGGATGGAAGTCATTACAGCATAGACGTTTTTCGTCGCGGCGAGAGCTTTTTACGAAATTTCAGTCACCAACTTTCTCTTCCGAATGCGAAAATATTTTGTTGAGCCCAACCTACATAGGAAGGAATGATCATCAAAATAAAATAAGAGAAATCAGAGCTCGAACAGAAAGGTTTAGGTGTTCGTTTTTCCCGCTCGCTGTTCGGGAGTGGAATAGTAGAGAGATAGTATGATTGTGGTTCGATGAACCCTCTGCCAAGCACTTAAATGTGAATTGCAGAGTAGTCATGTAGATGTAGATGTAGATAAGACTGATCAACGAGTGACTGTATAGAAGCCTTAGGTTTAATTAGTGACATTACACATATTCTATACAGGGTGGTCCATTGATAGTTACCGGGCCAAATATCTCACGAAATAAGCATCAAACGAAAAAACAACAAAGAACGAAACGCAAAATGTTCAAATGTGTGTGAAATCTTATGGGACTTAACTGCAAAGATCATCAGTCCCTAAGCTTACACACTACTTAACCTAAATTATCCTAAGGACAAACACACACACCCATGCCCGAGGTGGGACTCGAACCTCCGCCAGGACCAGCCGCACATTGCACCGTCTTAGACTGCTCGGCTAATCCCACGAAAAGAACGAAACTCGTCTATCTTGAAGGGGGAAACCAGATGGTGCTATGGTTGGCCCGCTAGGTGGCGCTGCCATAGGTCAACCGAATATTAACTGCTTTTTTAAAAAAAATAGGAACTTCCATTTTTATTGCATATTCGTGTAGTACGTAAAGAAATATGAATGTTTTAGTTGGATCACTTTTTGCGCTTTGTGATGGATGGCGCTGTAATAGTCACAAACGTATAAGTACGTGGTATCACGTAACATTTTCGTGAGATATTTGGCCCGGTCACGATCAATGGACCACCCTGTATACTGTATGAGAATGGAGTGTGAAGAGGGGAAATTAACTGTGGTGCTCGAGGTCCCTCGAGCCAGACGCTGTACCGCTGCCCGAGGAGGACTAATGCAGTGGCAGAAGATTAGGGCTAGGCGCGTCGGCACCCGAGTGCCGGAGTCCGCCGGCCAGAGCTGACGCGCGGCAGACAGCAAACAGCGCTCTGCCATCCAGCCGTCACCCCGCGGTCGGCATAAATCGTACTTAGCGGCCGCCCTCGCCTGTGTTCGTCGCTGCCCCTTGGTCGGCCCTCGCTGGTGGGGCGGCTGGCGCCACCTGGGCAACCACTGTGCTCTCCATGCAAACGACTCCGGAGCTGGCTCCGGCTCCTGCTGTCGGCCCCGCCTCTCTTTTCCAATTTCGGCGCCGGGCGCGGCGTGGCCCGCGGCCGGCCGTAACTCGGAGCGCCGCCTTTCCTTCCCGGCGCCGGGTCGCCGCCGCCCTGGGACTCGCGGCTGTGGTCGGGGCAAGTGAGCTGTCTCCCTCCGTGTCGTTCTGCGCCGGGACGCGCCACCAGTGCGCGTCACATTATCCCGATTCTGTCTGACACGTGGGCAGGGGCACATCGATAGCTGCCACGATGAAGAAGTACTCCGTGTATTGCCTGTGACGGGAAAACTGGATCCCATTTATTTCAGCTTTACAGTATAACGTAGACCAGCGATTCGCAACCGAGCGGAAATTACCCTTTGGGGATTAATCGAAATTTGCTGGGTTTGTTTCCTTAACTAATTTTCAAGAAAGTATACATGGTGGTCCATTGATACTATCCGGGCCAAATATTTCACCAAATACTCAACAAACGAAAAATCTACAAATAACGAAACTCGTCTAGCTTGAAGGCGGAAACCAGATGGCGCTATGGTTGGCCACTAGATGGCGCTGCCATAGGTCAAACGAATATCAACAGCGTTTTTTTTTTAAAATAGGAACCTCAATTTTTATTTCATGTTCGTATAGTACGTAAAGAAATATGAATGTTTTAGTTGGACCACTTGTTTCGCTCTGTGATAGATGGCGCTGTAATAGTCACAAACGTATAAATACGTGGTGTGACGTAACATTCCGCCAGTGTGGACGGTATTTGCTTCGTGATACATTACCCGTGTTAAAATGGACCGTTTACCGATTGCAGGAGAGGTGGATACCTAGTTGATGTACGGCTATAACAGCATGCTTTCTGGGACATGATAAATTCACAAAGGTACATCTATTACATTGGAACAACCGATTAAAATGTTCAAACGTACCTACGTTCTGTATTTTAATTAAAAAAAAACTACCTGTTACCAAATGTTCGTCTAAAATTGTGAGCCATATGTTTGTGACTATTACAGTGCCATCTATCACAAAGCGAAAAAAGTGGTCAAACTAAAACATTCATACTTCTTTACATACTAGGCCAATATGTAATAAAACATGGGGGTTCCTATTTTTTAAAAAACGCAGTTGTTATCCGTTTGACCTACGGCAGCGCCATCTAGCAAGCCAACCATGGTCTCATCTGGTTTCCCTCTTGAAGCTAGACAAGTTTCGTTCTCTGTAGTTTTTTTCGTTTGAAGCTTATTTTGTGAGATATTTGGCCTGGTCACGTTCAATGGACCACCCTGTATATTAGAATAATAAAAATCTTTCGATATACACTGACGTGCTAAAGAAACTGGTATATGTAAGCGTATTCGAATACAGAGCTATGTAAACAGGCAGAATACGGCACTGCGGTCGGCAACGCCTGTCTAAGACAAGTGTCTGTCGCATTTGTTAGATCGCTTGTTGTTGCTAAAATGGCAGGCTATCAAGATTTAAGTGAGTCTGAACGTGGTGTTATTGTCGGTGCAGGAAGCAATGGGACACAGCATCTCCAAGGTAGCGATGAAGTGGGGATTTTCCCGTAAGACCATTTCACGAGTGTGTAGTGAATATGAGGAATTATGTAAAGCATCAAGTCTCTGACATTGCTTGCTGCCGGAAAAAGATTCTGCAAGAAAATGACCAACGACGACTGAAGAGAATCGTTCAGCTTGACAGAAGTGCAACCCTTCCACGAATTGCTGTAGATTTGAGTGCTGGGCCATTAACAAGTGTGCGAACGATTCAACGAAACATCATCGATATGGGGTTTCGGAGCCGAAGGCGTACTGGTGTACCCCTGATGACTGCACAATACGGCTGATCCCGACGGAGGTTCGAGTCCTCCCTCGGGCATGGGTGTGTGTGTTTGTCCTTAGGTTAAGTAGTGTGTAAGCTTAGGGACTGATGACCTTATCAGTAAAGTCTCCTAAGACTTCACACACATTACATTGCTGCACGACACAAAGCGTTTTGTGAGACGTACGAAAGCATCCTGTCTAATCACCTGCATCCATTCACGTCCATTGCGAATTCCGACGAATTTGGGCAATTCCAGCAGGAAAATGCGACACATCACACGTCCAGAATTACTACAGAGTGGCTCCAGGAACATTTCTTCAGAGTTTAAACACTTGCTGGCCACCAAACTCCCCAGACATGAACGTTATTGAGCATATGTGGAATGCCTTGCAACGAGCTCTTCAGATGACATTTCCACCCACTCGTACTCTTACGGATTCATGGACAGCCCTGAAGGATTCATTGTGTCAATTCTCTCCAGCACTACTTCAGACATTAGTCGAGCCCATTCCATGTCGTTTTGCTGCTCTTCTGGCTTCTCGCTGGGGCGCTCCACGATATTTGGCAAGTGTACCAGTTTCTTTGGCTCTTCAGTATAATTCAATAAAGACATATACTTTCGCTAGTTGGGAGAGCTTCTATGAAAACCGAGTGATCTACATCTACATGACTACTCTGCAATTCACATTTAAGTGCTTGGCAGAGGGTTCATCGAACCACAATCATACTATCTCTCTACTATTCCACTCCCGAACAGTGAGCGGGAAAAACGAACACCTAAACCTTTCTGTTCGAGCTCTGATTTCTCTTATTTTATTTTGATGATCATTCCTACCTGTGTAGGTTGGGCTCAACAAAATATTTTCGCATTCGGAAGAGAAAGTTGGTGACTGAAATTTCGTAAAAAGGTCTCGCCGCGACGAAAAACGTCTATGCTGTAATGACTTCCATCCCAACTCGTGTATCATATCTGCCACACTCTCTCCTCTATAACGCGATAATACAAAACGAGCTGCCCTTTTTTGCACCATTTCGTTGTCCTCCGTCAATCCCACCTGGTAAGGATCCCACACCGCGCAGCAATATTCTAACAGAGGACGAACGAGTGTAGTGTAAGCTGTCTCTTTAGTGGACTTGTTGCATCTTCTAAGTGTCCTGCCAATGAAACGCAACCTTTGGCTCGCCTTTCCGACAATATTATCTATGTGGTCCTTCCAACTGAAGTTGTTCGTAATTTTAACACCCAGGTACTTAGTTGAATTGACAGCCTTGAGAATTGTACTATTTATCGAGTAATCCAATTCCAACGGATTTCTTTTGGAACTCATATGGATCATCTCACACTTTTCGTTATTTAGCGTCAACTGCCACCTGACACACCATACAGCAATCTTTTCTAAATCGCTTTGCAGCTGATACTGGTCTTCGGATGACCTTACTAGACGGTAAATTACAGCATCATCTGCGAACAACCTAAGAGAACTGCTCAGATTGTCACCCAGGTCATTTATATAGATCAGGAACAGTAGAGGTCCCAGGACGCTTCCCTGGGGAACACCTGATATCACTTCAGTTTTACTCGATGATTTGCCGTCTATTACTACGAACTGCGACCTTCCTGACAGGAAATCACGAATCCAGTCGCACAACTGAGACGATACCCCATAGCTCCGCAGCTTGATTAGAAGTCGCTTGTGAGGAACGGTGTCAAAAGCTTTCCGGAAATCTAGAAATACGGAATCAACTTGAGATCCCCTGTCGATAGCGACCATTACTTCGTGCGAATAAAGAGCTAGCTGCCTTGCACAAGAGCGATGTTTTCTGAAGCCATGCTGATTACGTGTCATAGGACAATGAAACTTTGTAGGAAGATTTGTAACGGCATGCGGAAAAGAAATAACGATTAACCATTGAAAAACATTTCTTAATTTCCACAGGAGAGGGTAACATTTGTTAATTGTGCACCTTGTTTACGTTCGAGCCTACAAATTTTTTCAACGTGAAGTCCATCGGCATTTACGGCATTCTGAAGCCGCAGTACAGATTACTCTAATGCTGCCCAATACATCTCAAGTGGGATGTTGGCTACCACCCTCACTATGCTCATCTTCGACCTCCAACTGGTGTTCCGTTGATAAACCCTGTCCTTTAGGTAAGCCCCCAGCCAGAAATCATACTTATTCAAATCTGGTGATCTTGGCGGCGACGCAGTTTGGATCTCTCGCATAATGCTGAAGTTTTCTCCAAATGTGTTACGGAATAACCGAGTGACCCCAGGAGGAAAGGGTCGATACTCGCAAAGAGTAGCAGTACTACTGCTGCTGTCTTGACAAAAAAGACTTTCGAGTAAAACCCCGCTCACCTTCTCCATACCCATGTTGACCGTCTGCAACTGTAATGCACAGTGACGGATGAGTTTCAGTGCCGCGTCATCGTACCAGTATCAGCACAGGCGCTTAACCTTTAGTCACGACAGTAACACTAGTTACAATGCGTGGATCCTACAGCGCGCAGTCTCAACATCATTTCTATGAAGTTGAATACCCATACGCAAAATTGTTCTCCGTCTACACTGGCTCAAGAAGCACAAGTTTAATTATAACCACCCGTACTGGTCGCCAGGAATGTGAGCTCTTGGGCGATGCACGATGCATGTGATTACAAACATTGAAGTTTATTACATCCACGTTACTAACACCTTTAGAAAAGCAACAGCAAAGAATTGCACATATCAGATCGTCTACATGGTGCTGGTTTTAACACACAACGAGTAGTAATTCCATCTACAAAAATCTCTTTATTCTCACAGAAACGAGTTTCAGCACTGCTACCAAGTACTAGGACGGCATACCAATCCGCCTCCTTCAGCGTACTAAGTCTACATGACATGTCAATACCACCAAGTCTCTTCTAGACGACAATTTCATCACATCTCACTCGGAAGTGTTAGTGAATGCTGGGTAGACGGCTCGTTCTTATTACTTTTTACTACACTCTAAGGAATATAAAATGACCCAGAACGAAAGAATTACGAGAATGGGAAAGACATTGGTAGATGTAACGTACATGCACAGGAAACCAGATGACTACAATGTCAGAAAGGAATTGGTTGAGTTATTGAAGAGAAAGAGCTTCAAAAACTGAGCAAGTCCAAAAGGTGTTTGTCCACTTGTAGGACTTATGCAAGCAGATATTTGGCTTGGCATTAATTGACAGAGTTGTTGGATGTCCTCCTCAGAGGTATCATGCGAAATTCTGTCCAACTGGCGCTTTAGATCGTCAAAATCCCGAGCTGGCTGAGGGTGCTGCCCATAATCCTCCAAATGTTCTGAACTGGGGAGCGATTCGTGGCCTTGCTGGCCTAGATAGGATTTGGCAAGCACGAACAAATCCAGAAGAAACTCTCGCAGTGTGTGGATGGGCGTTACCTTGTTGTAATGTAAGCCTAGGGTGGGCTGGCATGAAGGGCAACTATACGGGGCTGGCATGAAGGGCAACTATACGGGGCGTAGAGTACCGTCGGGCTACCGCTGATATCAGGGTGCCAAGGATAACAACCATGGATGCCCTGCTATGAAAAGAAATGACACCCCAGACCAGCACTCCTGGGTGTAGGGCCGTACGGGGGGCATGTCAGGTTGGTAGCCCACTGTTCTCCGCGGCCTCTCCAAACACGTCTTTGGCCTGGAATCTCATTGACAGGAGAAGAATTGTCTTCAACGGTGAGTCCCGCTTCGAAGTGATCCTCGTCTCTGCCAGACTCGTGAGCCGCTAATTCTTTCTTCTAAACGTTAATTTTAATGGTTTGTGTTTAACTCTTCAGCGATTTACTGAAACAGTATTTGGCGCACAGTGTTTGCTAGGCAGCCTTAAGGAGGACCGTTATGTGTCGTCGTTGCTCGTGGAAACCCACTTGCACCAATATTTTGGCTCTCTGGGGTGAGCATTTCCGAGCATCTCCGGTTTTTTTTATCTGAAATTGGGAAGGCTAGACGCTCTGGATATCCGCCCTTCTCATCTTAGGAAACCCAAATGACAAGCGGGTGGGGGGGGGGGGGGGGCTGCACGACGTTTGTAACGCGGATTTACTGCAAACTTCGCACACTCGTAATACTCCACGAGGACAACAAAATGTGTAAGCAGTAGCGCGTACTTCACAAGCGTTATTGAGAAAATCGCAAGATAATTTCAGTCGTCAAATATATACCTGTGCGTGGCCATTTTTACCGCGAAGCGGCGGCTGCCGAGTGATTAGCTTTCAAGCCCTGTAATCACTGGATCGAGTCCAGTTCGTCAGTTTTTTTTCTTTATTTTCAACAAAGTTATTGTCTTCACTATTTCTATTACAATTGATATAATGGGGAAAATACGTATAATCGGGAGAACTTTTATTAAATTTACAATGTAATTTGGCAGTCAAAAAATTTTTACTGTCACAAATAACATAATATTCATAACTATCTACTAGTAAACGACTGAAAATGTATGCTTGCCCGTTATTTGAGAAATCCCTTATACCTGGAAGGAGCCCGAAACGACTTGTTACCTCGAAGTTTTGACCGGCACAGACAAGATGTACAATTAATCGTCGCTTTCGACATCACGAGTACAAGTTGCAGGATGGTATTTTTTCGTAAAAACAGGGAAAACCAAGTTAAACGGCACCAGCTGCATTGAATAAATGCTATGTTTCCGCATACGCAAGGTCTTTCCAGGTTTTCCGTGGAAAAACTAACCTCGTAAACATTTTCAAAGAACTCTCATTCAAACGATAATTTGGATGCGAACCATGCATAACGCAGTATTTCCTTAAAAATCGGCGCTGATAATTGGTTATGCAGTATCGAGTGCATTTTAACAGCATCTTCACCAAAGGGAATTTCGCCTTCTCTTTCGATTAAATACGAACGATTTTGAAGACATAGACAAGCACACATCTTCATTATCGCTTTATGCGTTTGGCCGTTTACTAGTCGACAGTTATCAATATTATATTATTTGTGACAATAAAAATTTGTAGACTGCCAAATAACATTGTGAATTTGATAAAAGTTCATCCGGTTACACGTTTTTTTCCCCCATTATATCACTTGTAATATAAACAGTAAGGAAAATGACTGTGTTGAAAATAAAAAAAAACTAACGAACGGAACTCGATCCAGGGATTACAGGGCTTGATCGCCAACTACTTTATTTTAAATTTCAATTTGCACTTTTTTGATTACAAAGGGTAGCAAACGCTCTGACCGAACACGTTGAGCTCCGTGCCGGCTCAGCTCGGCTGCCACCGCTCCATAGTAAAAATGGCCACTCACAAGTGTATATTTGACGACCGAAACTATCTTGAGATTTTCTCAATAACGCTTGAGAAGTTCGCGCTACTGCTTACACATTTTGTTGTCCTCATGCAGTACTACGAATGTACGAACTTTGAAGTAAATCCGCGTTCCAAACGTCGTGGCCTCCACTTGTCAGAGAGACAAAGTGTCCAGCGCCTATAATATATTCTAACACTTGGTCTTAGGATTGTACTATTACAGTATTCACCAAGAACTAGTAGTTTTTAGGTCAAGCAACCCTTTGTCCAAACCCATCCCCGGTCATACGCTCGTTACAGACGTTCATTGCATGCTGGATACTGTTGCATGTCTCCACGTGTACCAGGCATCCATATAGACAACACTGTCGACATACTCTTTAATTTCCACAAAAGTAAATACGCCAGTTAGATGAAGCGGCTCTCTTGGCGTCTCTGGTCATTAGTGTCGGTAGATAAGAAGCTAAATCACCGCCTACTTGACCGTTGATGTCGGTGTTTCCAAAGTAGAACCCCCACTACTCTTTTGTAGACCTCCCGATAACGCGTGCTGAATCCCTTGTCGATCCCTTGTTGAGGAGCCACAGCTGGTAGTCCAGCTGTCCGAGTGGACTGGGGTTCCCAAATTTGTTCCAAAACCGGAAACAACATTTGGACAGCTAGTGTTGTAGGAAGCCTCACTCAGACACTTATATTCCTTTTAATATTACTTTGGTATCAAGACGAAAGTGAGCCCCAGGGAAAAAGCGGACGGTGCCGGGAAGAGCGGGATGATTAATGAGTAAAAAAGCGGGAAATATTCCCGCGACGCCAGCGCGCTCGGGCGGCGGTGGCGGGTGAAATACGGCGGCGGGAGCGGGCCGCCTGCTCCGAAACACCGCCAAGTTTACCCAAAGTTCCAGCCGCGATTTATGGAGAGCGACGGCGGAAAAAAATCCGCGTTATGAAGGGCGCAGCGCTTCTGGAGCCGGACAGCGGACGCGGAAGCGGGCCAGATGGGGAGGAAATGGGACGCGGCGCTAGGAAATGCAGAAGCGGCTGGCGGGCAGACAGCTATAGCTGTGGCCGGGGGACACTGCTAGCTGCCTGGCGTGTCTGGCGCACGGGTCCGCCGTTTCGTATTTGCGTCAGAAACACAGAATACGAGCATTTATCTTCAGTTTACGAATGAAAATACACTGCCGGATAAATTCCAATTCGCTCAAGATTTATTGTTTAACAGCGCGTATGGATTACATGGCTCAAATGGCTCTGAGCACTATGGGACTTGACATCTGAGGTCATCAGTCCCCTAGAACTCAGAACTTCTTAAACGTAACTAACCTAAGGACATCATACACATCCATGCCCGAGGCAGGATTCGAACCTGCGACCGTATCGGTAGACTGTAGCGCCTAGAACCGCTCGGTCACTCCGGCCTGGAGTACATGAAATGATTACGTTTACAGATCAATAGCACAAGCGGTTCTGAGGTACCAGGTAGCGACCGATGCTGAAACACCAATATTAGTACGTGGTGGTAGCCTCCAAGGGCGGCAATACAGACGCCGACTCTAGCATCCAGTCGGATACTGTCCTGGGATATGTTATGCATCACCTGTTGACCCGGTTGAGTAATAGTTGAATGAATTTTACCCACGGTGGATGCTGTCGAACTCCGTGACTGTTCCTTTATGGAGTTGTAGAAAAATATCCGCTACCAGTCACAATGAAAGGTTGTTCATTCGCCACACTACCGGTTTCCGGCTTTCGGCCATCTTCAGGTGTTTATACATTGTATACTTGTATTTGTGTAGTCACCAGAAAATAATTGTTTTGTATTTATACAGTGATCTCCAACAGTACAAACATGTAAATGAATGTATAAACACCTGAAGATGGGCGCAAGCCCGAAACCGGTCGTGTGACGAATTAAACAACCTTTTATTGAGACTGGTAGAGGATATTTTTCTACAGCCTCAGTAAGAGTTGTTCGTTGGGAGTCGCACCAGTGAATTCTCGTCCTATCGTCCCACACGTACTCGACTGGCGACAAGTCCAGAGATGGTGCCGCCCAAGGAAGTTGCTACAGAGCACGTTTGAGCTTCTCCGGACATTGAGAGGGCGAGAGTTATCTTCTTGGAACGACACATCACCTTCGTGTTGCAAGAATGGCGAAAGAACGGGTATAATAACATTTTACATGTACCGAGCGCTGGTTAGCATCACCTCTAGAAACACATAAGGTGAAGAAGGGTTGTAGTTTATCGCATTCCGGACCATAAGGGCTCGCGTGGTGCCAGTGTGCCTTGAATGAATGCACTCTACGAGACAGCACTATCTAGGTCTGCCCTGTATGTGCAAACGATAGTCACTTGCGTCCACACAGCATCTGCTTACATAGCTGAAGACCAAGGCCGTGCCATTCCATCTTCCAAGTGATCGTCTGATGGCATCAATCAAAAAAATGGTTCAAATGGCTCTGATCACTATGGAACTTCTCAGGTCATCAGTTCCCTAGAACTTAGAACTACTTAAACCTAACTAACCTAAGAACATCACACATATCCATGCCCGTGGCAGGATTAGAACCTGCGACCGTAGCGGTAGCGCGGTTCCAGATCGTAGCGCCTAGAACCGCTCGGTGGCACCAATCGTGCCGTGAACGTCGATGTTGTGGCAGACGAGATAGAGGTGTGCGTTGCTAATAACTGGTTTTCAACAGTTCGTTTCGACACGCCTGAAATCACAAGCCCTCTTATCTGTTCTGTGACTGCTGTATGATCCGCCACTGCTTCCCTTACGACTCAGGCGTCTATGCTGCGTGGACATCCACAACATCGTTACGGGTGTGAGAATATTTACGAGAGCACTGATAGCAGCATCAGTGTACAACTGACGCAGCACGTCCGACGTGTGTGGCAATTCTTCACATGGTTCAAATGGCTCTGAGCACTATGGGACTCAACATCTGAGGTCATCAGTCCCCCAGAAGTTAGAACGTCTTAAATGTAACTAACCTAAGCACATCACACACATCCATACCCGAGGCAGGATTCGAACCTGCGACCATAGCGGTCGTGCAGTTCCAGACTGAAGCGTCTTGGGCAATTCTTCGATAGGACCATGCTGCCACTGGGACGTCCACAACTGTACCCCTTTCGAACTCGCTCAGTTGGCTGTAGGAAGCACGAATGCGCCTTCGTGGCATGGTTTCCTGCTTGCTCCACACGTTTGCACCCCACTAAGTGTTTTGGCTGTGAGCATTGCCTATTAAAGAGTAGACACAGATGGCGTTCTGATAGCTGCGCCACTACGCTTTCAGTGGTGGACGACGCTGAAATCATTGTCTGTACATCTACTGTCTCCCAGGTGGTACATGTTCTCATGGGATCAAAATTGCCATAATCTTTCACGCTGCACAACTTTTTTTTCCGGCATTGTAATTCGAAGGTCACTATGTGTTGACGAAGTAGAACATACGCTTCCCCCCGGAAGCAGAATGACAACATCGGACGAAGCAAACGGGATATAAAAAGCAGACTAGAGTAGTTGAAGAGGGAGTTTTTGAAAAAGAAAAGAATCTATCAGTACCAAACATCGGTATTAATTTCAAGATGAAATTTATGAGAACGTATATTTGGAGCACAGCACTGGACGAAAATGAATCATGAACTGTGTGAAAACAGTGAAAGAAGACACTCGAAGCGATTGAGATGGTGTGCTACAGAAGTATGTTGGAATTTAGGTCTACTGATAAGGTGAGAGAATGAGCAGGTTCTCTCTAGAATTGGAGAGGAAACAAACATATGGAAAACACTGGCACGAAGAGCGGACTAGATGATAGTGTATGTGTTGCGTCATCAAGGTACTTGGGGGAGTTGTAGAGGGTAAAAAGTGTGGGGGGAATACAGAAATTGAAATGCATCCAACAAATAGTTGACGATATTCGGAGTAAGTGGTACTGTGAGATGGAGTAGTTGGCACGTGAGAAAAATTCGTGGAGGACCACATCAAAATCAGAAGAATGATGTAGAAAAATGATACCTTTATGTCAGTCTTGGGCGAAAGTAGACACTTCTTCGCTTTCTCCAAGGCGGGTCACTCAGGCGCCCCAATGGTTGGGTCAGTAGATTCTTGGGCTATAGATGGGCCGACGTGGTGCGCTATAGTGCCCACCCAGGTCACCAGACCTCTCTCAATTGGCCTTTTACGTGTCGGATTCCTTAAAACCGAGTGTATACCATTATAAAATCCATAATGTGGGCGGCCGCGGTGGCCAAGTGGTTTTAGGCGCTTCAGTTCGGAACCACTCGACCGCTACGGTCGCAGATTCGATTCATGCCTCAGGCATGGATGTGTGTGATGTCCTTGGATTAGTTAGGCTTAAGTAGTTCTATGTTGTAGGGGACTGATGACCTTAGAAGTCCCGTAATGCTCAGAAACATTTTTTCCCTAATGTGAATCACACTATATTGCCGGCAAATACATGGAGAAACGGTGTCATGTGCTCGCAGCTTTAGAACGAGTATCAGAGTGCGTCGACAAGGTTGGGAGACATCTGGAATATATGCTGTAACTGTAGTATCATATGGTATCAGTTGTACGAATCAAATAAACTTTAGTAACCTCTTTTACCGTTTGTATCGAGACTTAGTACTCACCCTGTAGTTCCTTAATAAGACGAGGAGTATCGTTGCTCTTCTCGTAACTTCTGAGAAATGGATTGGGATACAAACTAAAAAAGTAGAGTCAATTATCGCGAAAGATTTGATCTGAGATTTTTAAAATAAGACGTAATGTACAAGACTGATGATGTAAGATTTGTGTTATTGCCATATATATTAGGTCTACAATTTTGCTTCCGCCGGTTTGCAATAGATGGCAGTAGCGGCGAGTGGTGGGACAGGTGGTAGGTCTTAATGGTCATGAATTAAGATTAGGCATTTGTAAATATGAGGCCATCAAAATATTAGTCCATTTGTGATTGCATCACAGAACTACTCTCGACTGAGTATGCCAACTTATGATCCCATGTCTCCTCATTTGTGGGAGTTTCAAGTTTTCTGTTTTAACATGAAGAAATATGCGGCTGCGCCTAATAAAAATACCTGGTAGACCTAAGGTAAGGCACTTATTAGTGAAGGAGCGTGCAGAGAATGGTTTCAACGCTTCAAGAAAGGTAATTACGACGTCAAAGATCGGCGTAGCGTTGAAAAGAGAAGGCTTTCGAAGCTACTGAAACAGGCAACACAGTTACAGGAGATTGTTATCGAAATCAACTGACCTGTTTTTAGCTGAGCACTGAAAGACAAACGGCTACAGTATAGTGATATACGTGAGCAGGTGATTTTGTAGCATGACAAAATTCCCGACCCCAATTCCAAATATTCCACTGCTCGTAATACATTCCTGGAAATGGAAAAGGAACACATTGAGACCGGTGTGTCAGACCCTCCATACTTGCTCCGGATACTGCGAGAGGGCTGTACAAGCAATGATCACACGCACGGCACAGCGGACACACCAGGAACCGCGGTGTTGGCCGTCGAATGGCGCTAGCTGCGCAGCATTTGTACACCGCCGCCGTCAGTGTCAGCCAGTTTACCGTGGCATACGGAGCTCCATCGCAGTCTTTAACACTGGTAGCATGCCGCGACAGCGTTGACGTGAACCGCATGTGCAGTTGACGGACTTTGAGCGAGGGCGTATAGTGGGCATGCGGGAGGCCGGGTGGACGTACCGCCGAATTGCTCAACACGTGGGGCGTGAGGTCTCCACAGTACATCGATGTTGTCGCCAGTGGTCGGCGGAAGGTGCACGTGCCCGTCGACCTGGAACCGGACCGCAGCGACGCACTGATGCACGCCAAGGCCGTAGGATCCTACGCAGTGCCGTAGGGGACCGCACCGCCACTTCCCAGCAAATTAGGGACACTGTTGCTCCTGGGGTATCGGCGAGGACCATTCGCAACCGTCCCCATGAAGCTGGGCTACGGTCCCGCACACCGTTAGGCCGTCTTCCGCTCACGCCCCAACATCGTGCAGCCCGCCTCCAGTGGTGTCGCGACAGGCGTGAATGGAGGAACGAATGGAGACGTGTCGTCTTCAGCGATGAGAGTCGCTTCTGCCTTGGTGCCAATGATGGTCGTATGCGTGTTTGGCGCCGTGCAGGTGAGCGCCACAATCAGGACTGCATACGACCAAGGCACACAGGGCCAACACCCGGCATCATGGTGTGGGGAGCGATCTCCTACACTGGCTGTACACCTCTGGTGATCGTCGAGGGGACACTGAATAGTGCACGGTACATCCAAACCGTCATCGAACCCATCGTTCTACCATTCCTAGACCGGCAAGGGAACTTGCTGTTCCAACAGGACAATGCACGTCCGCATGTATCCCGTGCCACCCAACGTGCTCTACAAGGTGTAAGTCAACTACCCTGGCCAGCAAGATCTCCGGATCTGTCCCCCATTGAGCATGTTTGGGACTGGATGAAGCGTCGTCTCACGCGGTCTGCGCGTCCAGCACGAACGCTGGTCCAACTGAGGCGCCAGGTGGAAATGGCATGGCAAGCCGTTCCACAGGACTACATCCAGCATCTCTAAGATCGTCTCCATGGGAGAATAGCAGCCTGCATTGCTGCGAAAGGTGGATATACACTGTACTAGTGCCGACATTGTGCATGCTCTGTTGCCTGTGTCTATGTGCCTGTGGTTCTGTCAGTGTGATCATGTGATGTATCTGACCCCAGGAATGTGTCAATAAATTTTCCCCTTCCTGGGACAATGAATTCACGGTGTTCTTATTTCAATTTCCAGGAGTGTATCTTTGCACGTTGTTTACAAGGACACTGAGGAAGATGCAGAGCAACAGTATGCCTGTAGTAAACTGCCGATCACAAACAGTAATCTATGATCATTTAAATTAATCACAGGCGCAATGCAGTGTAGAAAAACCACTATGCACTAATACGACATGGCTGATAGTTCGCAAATAATGCAGGCAGTGTCTTGTCGATATGATTCAAGGAAGTAAATTAAAAGTTTTGATAAAATATCATCACATAGATTGATTCGTGTTTTAATTTCGGAAGGGCCTTCAAGGGAAGTCGAGCTGCAAAGTGAAAATTGGACCAAGCAGATATTGTATAGTTAACAGATGGACACTAGCCCTCATGATTGTCTTTCTTGTAACTTTGTTCGCTAGGAAGAAATGAACAGTTGTTAATATTTTTCTAAATGGTGCACTATATTTTTATTAGTGTTCCCGTTCCTATCCTGAAGACCTGCTCAAGAGCGTACCACGATACTCTACTGTCGTAAAGGTGACGTTATAAAGAAAGCAACGCAAAAGTGATTTAAGTTGATGCCACTACTCTGAGGATATCTATTTCTACGTTACTCATGTTGGTAGCTGCTCTTGATGCAAATTATGGAATATTTACTTCGTTTTCTTTGGTGAAGGAATTTCGGAAGGCTGTGTTTACTACCTCAACTATAGTATTTCCACTGCTATCGCGCAGAGAAGGCATTGGCTGTGTCTTGCCGCTAGCATACTTCACATACGAGCAGAGTCTCTTTGGATTTTCTGTCAGGTCTCGAGACAAAGTTCCGTTATGGAAACTATTATAAGCATCTCGCATTGAAGACCGCGCTAAATTTCGAGCTTCTGTAAAAGATCGCCAATCTTGGAAATTTTGCGTACGTTTAAATTGATAATACATATTCTGAAACTCGCAAACTCACTCATTAAAACCTATAGGGTACTTCCCGTTGACGTAGAATAATGAAATTTGAAAAATCAGGGTTTCCAGGAACAAAATTAGGGAACTTAATTTGTGTTTATATTACACAAAGCTATTTCTCTTGTTGCTTGTTATTCGACTTCAGTCTTAAAATTAAGACAGTAAACAAATATAAACACAAGAAAATCTCACGCCATTCATATAGTCCAGCTAAAGATCTGTGTGAGTACAAAGTACACCAAAGACGAGAATGTACAAAAGCTACTTATCTACGGAGAACGTAAGTTGGAAGAATTATTGCAATAGTCTTTCCATATTTAGAGTAGTCCGGAATCGCTGGGCTGCTATGGTCGCGGGTTCGAATCATGCCTCGGGCATGGATGTGTGTGATGTCTTTAGGTTAGTTAAGTTTAAGTAGATCTACGTTCTAGGGGACTAATGACCACAGCAGTTAAGTCCCATAGTGCTCAGAGCCATTTGAACCATATTTAGAGTCCGAGGATCGTGCAGTACAGTATTGTTGTACTTTTAAACAATATGTGCAATTTCCATTCCGTCGTCCTTGTTGTACAGTGTTTCCACACACAAACCTTGAAGTGAAGACGGTGACGAATAAAATTACGAGAAAGGAGAGAATGCTGTCCCCCTAAGAGCTAAACAACATTTGCTTGATACGTTTTTTAATTTGCTTCCGGAGCAGCAATACTTGCAATGGTCAAGGTACGTGGGAAATCTGTATTAAAAGAATTACTGCGTAATGCCTCTTTCATATCATCTTGTCTCGCCTGCCACTTGGGTACCAGAAAGGAAACGAGGAAAGTACGCCGGCCGCGGTGGTCTAGCGGTCCTAGGCGCTCAGTCCGGAACCGCGCGACTGCTACGGTCGCAGGTTCGAATCCTGCCTCGGGCATGGATGTGTGTGATGTCCTTAGGTTAGTTAGGTTTAAGTAGTTCTGAGTTCTAGGGGACCACAGATGTTAAGTCCCCTAGTGCTCAGAGCCATTTGAGGAAAGTACTTAAATGTTTAGTAGCAAGAAGAGGGTATTGTAGTAAAGTGATACGGGATAGAATAAATTAAACTGCCAGAGTCTCTTCTATAAATAGTCAAGTGAGACGTAGGGTGGTAGCAGTTGGAGGGTGTTAACGTAGCGAGCGCTGCCTGGTGTTTGAGAAGGAAGTGCCGTACGGCGTTGCGTGCCCCGGGGCACTCGCCTAAGAAACAGCGCCCGCGGGCGCCAGCGTGATGGATGAAGACACATGCGAACCGCCACAGACGCCCGGCGATACCAGGGGACTGCAACCGGAGGCTCTAGCGTGCAGCGGCGGCAGGCGCCGTTCTTCACACACTCGCATCTCTGCCCGCGGTAACTAACTACCGGCTTGATTGCAGTATTTCTCAGGTTGTGAACCACCGCCCCTCTGGACACAGATGGCGACAGCCAGCATGACTCACTCATTCGGATACTCTTCATGGGACTCCGACAATGCTGTAAGCACCATCTTATACTCAGAAGCCAAGTCGACTAACTCAGTTTCACACGATTTTTCTGCTCTTGATTTCGGAAACCACAAAGAAATATATACACTGAAGAACGAAATATACATCTTCCTAATATCGAGTAGGGCCCCGGGAGCACGCATAAGTGCAGTAGCACCACGTGGGATGGATTCGACTAATGTCTGAAGTAGTGCTGGAGAGAAATGCACCCTGAATCCTGCACGGCTGTCCTTAAAACGGTAAGAGTACGAAGAGGTGGAGATCTTTTCTGAACAGCACATTGCAAGGCTCCCAGATATACTCAATGATGTACATTTCAGGGGAGATTGGTGGCCAGCGGAAGTGTTTAAATTCAGAAGAGTGTTCCATGAGCCATTTTGCAGCGGTTCTGGACACGTGGGGTGTCGCACTGGCCTACTGGAATTGCCGAAGTCCGTCGGAATGCACCTGAATGGATGCAGATGATCAGACAGAGACTTATGTACGTGTCACGTATCAGAGTCATATCTAGACGTATCATGAGTCCCATATCACCCCAAACCATTACAGAGCCTCCACCAGCTTGAACAGTCGCCTCCTGACGTACAGGGTCCATGGATTTGTGAGGTTGTCTCCATACCTGTACAAGTCCATCCACTCCATACAATTTGAATCGGGACTTGTCAGACCAGGCAACGTCCATCCTCTCCATACAATTTAAATCGGGACTTGTCAACCAGGCAACGTCCATCCACTCCATGCAATTTGAATCGGGACTTGTCAGACCAGGCAACGTCCATTCACTGCATACCATTTGAATCGGGACTCGTCAGACCAGGCAACGTCCATCCACTCCATACAATTTGAATCGGGACTTGTCAGACCAGGCAACGTCCATTCACTGCATACCATTTGAATCGGGACTTGTCAGACCAGGCAACGTGTTTCCAGTCATCAACAGTCCAGTACGGTGTTGATGGGCCCGGGCGAGACGTAAAGGTTTGTGTTGTGCAGTCATCAATGGTACACGAATGGGTCTTCGGCTTCGAAAGCCCATATCGACGATGTTTCGTTGAATGGTACTCACGCTGACACTAGTTGATGGCTCAGCAATCAAATCTGCTGCAATTCGCGGAAGGGTTGCACTTATGTCACGCTGACTAACTCTCTTCAGTCGTTGTTGGTTTCGTTCTTGCTCGATCTTTTCCAGCCGCAGCGTTGTTGGAGTTTCATGGTCCACTCGTGAAATGGTCGTTCTTGAAAATCGTCACTTCGTCGCTACCTCGGAGATGCTGTGTCCCATAGCTCGTGCGCCGACTATAACACCACTTTCTAACACACTTAAATCTTGATAACCTGCCATTGTAGCAGCAGAACCGTTGTAGTAGCAGACTCTCGTTGTCTTACATAGGATTTGCCGGCCGCAGCGCCGTATTCTGCCTGTTTAAATATCTCTGTATTTGAATACACAGGCCTATACCAGATTCTTTGACTCTTTAGTCTACATATTTTCAATGGCCGAAATGTTTCACTCAACTCATTAATTCTTGCACCAGTGGAGGGGACTGGGTCCGCAGCCCGTGGTCGTGCGGTAGCGCTCTCGCTTTCCGCGCCCCGGTTCCCGGGTTCGATTCCCAGCGGGGTCAGGGATTTTGTCTGCCTCGTGATGGCTGGGTGTTGTGTGATGTCCTTAGGTTAGTTAGGTTTAAGTAGTTCTAAGTTCTAGTGGACTGATGACCAAAGATGTTAAGTCCCATAGTGCTCAGAGCCATTTGAACCATTTGAAGAGACTCGGGGCGGAATGGGGTACCGAGGCGGAACAGTCTCATCGTCAAATTTCGTCTGGAGGCGATAGGGTGCGCTCAGACTGACACATGTTTAACAAACTAATATCAGTTATGGTTCAGTAAGTCTGCAACTGTTGTCGTGCTCGAGTTGCATAGTCTGCCTAGAGAAGTAAGAGAATTGATCGTTCTGTAATACCTTTCCTGATCATTTCCTACTGTCTTATTTTTTTCTTCACCATCAACAATTAGTCTACCTAAATCAACATATCCTTAACTGTCTTTGTATACAATCCAGTTTTTAAAGAAATGTTCACGGTGCTTACTGAATATTTTCTCAAAAGATATGCTTACGGGGCGGAAACTTATTCTGGTCTAGTCCGTCCCTCCACGGTCAGTGGACAATGTCAGTGTGTTTCCAATAAGGAGCAAGAGCTAGTTTGGTACGACTACGAAAGTACCGCACATACTAGTGTATCTAATCGCAGAACGAAACAGATGCCCGCACCCATTCCACAATGAAACGAAAATGGTTGGAGAAGTTGGGTCCTTGCATTTCTGTGTAGTCATCCAGACGTAAGTTTTAGGAAGCAGTGCAAACTGTGGTCTCAAACTCGATTGCTGACACAGGCTTTGAAGGACAGTGACTCGTGGCACCTTATATTGCTCCTGTTTAGGGTCTGTGTATCGGGATAATGACTCATGCGTGCACAATGGCAGATGGTCTGAAGCGAGCTCAGTCGAGTACATAGATCTTATTCTGGTCCGCTACAGGACAGTAGTGAACACAGACATTCAAGAAACAGGTCAAGAGAATGCTTTTGTGAATTGTTCTGTTAATTTATTATTAAAAAACTAGAAACTCGCCTCGATTGCGGAAAAAACACCTAGTGTTAACCTAGGTTTCGGCATAGATAGCTACATATTTTTCAGAACAATAAAACCCACAAGCGCCTACGAAGACCTTTGTCAATGATTAAAAGACCACCATAGCTACACATTTATAAATGAAGGAGGCAAACACAAACAGTACATATATACAAAGTGTAAGTCACTGCTTAACTTAATGGTATAACCTCCACCTCACACAGGCCTGTGTTCGATGGGCCATGACCCGCCATAAACTTCAACTCCTGCAGGAGTAGTACACTTTTAGTAGTGTGAATGATGTGTGAGTGTGGTCTCAGGAACAAATATAGATCATTGTTCTACTGGTGTTTTAAGGCAGTGAGAATGAAGACAACGGGGAATTTTGTATCATCATATGTTAAGTAAGTTTATGGTAAAAGGAAAGATAATTCGAGTGCAAATGAAAATAGTTAATAACGTAAAGTATAAACAAAATATCAGAATATCATATAGTTATTTAGAGAAAATGATCAGTTCGAAAGTGTGTTATTTGATTGGCTAGTCATGAAAAGCGCGGACTAACGCGGGCGAATAATGTTTTTCTATTGGTCTGAAAGAAAAAAATGACCAATCAGAACGGAGTATTCTTAGCACGTCTTTTCTCTTGCAGATATAGAAAGTGTACAGTAGCCTTAGGAGTCGGAGCCCAGCCTTTCAACGGTACAGTTATGTGTAGTATGAGCTGCGAAGGAAGTTTTAGTTTGCGGGTTTTAGTTGTGTTGCATGCTTCAAAAGTGAAGGCATATTAATTCTGGTGTGTTTTTTAGAAAGTACGGATTTTTAAGTAATTTTGTGTATGAGAAAAGACAGTAATACCGTGTGGCCTATTGAGCAGATCGGTGACAAAAAACTTGAGTTAAAGACACTTATTGAGTTTACTGATATAACAAACAAAATTGATTATTTTATGTAATCTTCAATTGCAAATTTTATTACAAAAATGATGGAATAAACGGTTTCTAATTTTTCTAAAATATTTTTCGCCACTGATAATAAACGTTAGGCGGGCTGTTCCGACCCGATCTCCCCTAAGTTATCATTTCGTTATAGCTTTCGGAGGCCAAAGTGTCTAACAGCGTTTGCTTCTCAGTATATGAAATAAGTATTTTGTTCGCCCTCCTGAAAACTGATTTCACTTGATCATCCCACTTCATTTCGGTTTTTAGTTCGTTTCGATGTTCCGATCATCGCTTTTCAGAATTGCCCCTAAATACTTATACCTAAAGCTAACAACGTCAAATGGGTACTGTAAACGAAACTTGTACGTATACGATTATGGTTGTCATGATCCCAATAACGGATATATGGCGAGAAAGAGAAGGTTCTCGAGGATCAGAAGAAGTAGCTGCATGCCTCAAACAGCAAACAACAAACAACTCAAAAAGACCAGAACCGTATTCTAATTTACATTCATGCACGGGTAGAAACGAAACAAAAACTATATTAACACTAATAAAGGAGCTACAAAGCTCTGTAGTCAAAGCGGATATTATTGATTCAAACCATTTGTACCTGGAAAGATCTATCTGCCAAATGAAAATGTCTTCAGTGTCGCTGAAGCTAGAGCGAGAATCAAAGTGAAATGACCACAGTAAACAAATAGTAGGAAAAGCTGATGCCAGACTGAGATTCTTAGGGAGAATCTTAAGGAAATGTAGCCATTCAAGTGGCTTACAACACATGTATTTGACCGATCTTGAGTACTGTTTATGAATCTGGATTCTTACCAGGTAGGAATGATTAAAAAGATACAGAAGGTCCAACGATGAATGGCGGGTTTCGTCAAAGCCCCGTTTAGTCGGCGCAAGACCGTTACAGAGATGCTCAATGAACTCGACTGCAAGGCGTTACAGGATAGCCGTTGTGCTTCACGGACAGGTTTACGACTGAAATTTCGGGAGAGTACTTTCCGGGAGGAGTCGGCCAACATGTTAGTTTCTCCCACATTCCGTGAATTCACCACGACGAAAAAATTCGAGAAACTAATTGTAGCAGAGGTTTATCGACAACGATTCTTCGCTGGCGAGTGGAACAGCGAAGGGGGAAACAACGGTATTACAAGTACCCTCCGCCACACACCGGTAGGTGGCTTACGGAGTATGATGTAGATGTAGAAAGACGCAGAACTTCTCACTAGAATGCAGATACACCCTAATTTGTTACTTCAAAACAAAGAACTCCGTTTTAGTAACAGAAATGAATCATAAGGGTCTTGGAAGACCTATAACATTTAAGGAAAATCTTTTGATGTACCTGTCTCCGTCTCTAATCGTTTAATCGACTCTCTGTGAAGTAAATCATATCAGTTTCTACTGTCCTGCACTGCCTCCCGAAGACTTAACAAGTTGGAATCCATTTCTTCTGTGATTTCATCAGTTTATGTCATCCTTTGCTGCCCTCTTGCTCTTGTGCTTCCGATCATCCCCTACATTACGACATTGTCTAGGGAATCATATCTTCTCATGAAATTTGGAAAGTAGGGTAGTTTTTGTTTCACTGTCAGAGCTTACGAAGATCAGTGTGGTTTTATTTGCTATAATGTAGAACTGTTTGTTCTCTTTGCAGTCAATGAGACTCTAACCTGTTTCCTCCAGTGCCACTGTTCAAAATGGTCTATTCAATGGCGTTCTGCCTTTCTTGGGGTCCATATCTCACAACGGTACATCACAGCCCTTACTATACTTGTCTTAGATGTTAAACGTATGTGTCTGTTTCTTAAAACACTGTCACGGCTCTACTTCCATTTATATCAAGTAGCAAGTGACGAATTCATGGCTCCACTCATCACCAGCAGAAATCAGAGATCCTAAATACTTCAAAATCGAAATTACCTCCATTGTTTCTCCTCCTACATGCCGTGAAGTGATGGGTGTGATTGCCACAATTTTCATTTTCTTGTTATTCAGGATTAGTCTATTCTTTTCACTTTCGCATTTCTTTTCAGTAGAGGATCTTCTTCCCTTTCTGTCAGCTTCTTCACTCTTCTTCACTTTCTGCCAGCAGGATGATAACACTCGCGTGTCTAAGGTTACTTATATTTGTCCTAGCTATTTTAACTCCAGTAATTCTCATCTCAGCCGGCATTCCACATACATTTTTCTGCATACAGATTAAATAAATACGAGTAATATGACAGAATACAGCCTTGCTGTAATCGTTTCTGAATCTTCACCTATTTGGTTGCTCCATAATCGTTTCTCATCATGGCTTTTCGGTCAGAGAATATTTCCGTTTGAGGTAAATGAGGCGATCTGGTCATCTTATATTCTCCGGTACTAGCCGTAATTCATTGTGGTCAACACAGTCAAAGACTTTAGCATGATCAATAAGGCAGAAATACGCATCTTTACGTAATTCTCTAGTTTTCTCCCTAATTCATCGGTTACTGGCAGTTTGATCTCTGCTTTAAGAAATCCAGCTTGTTTTCCAGGTGGCTTTCGGGCTACATGTTGGCGCAGTCTGTTTCTAAAAGGTTAAGCATGAATTTTCTACCATAACGAATTTTTCACTCTGCAGTGGATTATGCACTGATGTGAAACTCCCTGGTCGATTGAAACTGCGTCCCAGATCGAGACCACAACTCGGGAGCTTTATCCTTCTCACGAAGGTGCTCTACGAGCTGAACTATCCAACCACGACTCAGGACCCGTCTTCACAGATTTACTTCCGCCAGTACGTATTTACCTGTCTCCTGAGTCGTTCAACTTATAGAGCAAGGCAAAGGTCCAAATTTAGAGTTTCGATCTGCAAGAAAGTTTTGATCGGCCAGGAAGTTTCATAGAATCATATCTCAGATTCAGAGTGAAAAATTCATTGTAGGAACATTCCCCAGGCTGTCGCTATCCGTGTCTCTGCAATATCCTCTCTTCCAGAAGTGCAGGTCCCGCAAGTTTCACGGGAGAGCTTCTGTGTATGTATGTATGTATGTATGTATGTATGTGAAATTTGGAGGTAGGAGATAAGATATAGCTGTAATGACTGGTCGTGAATCGTTCTTGATCAGCTCAGTTGGTACAGCACTTGCCGGGGAAAGGAAAAGGTCCGGAATTCAAGTCTCGGGCTGGCACACAGTTTTAATCTGCCAGCACGTTTCATGACTTTGCTGGCATGTAAAATAAGTTCGGTGATTCGGTACCTCTTTACAATTTCCCTTCTTTGGAATCGGAATGAATTCTGAAATATTTCAGTCTTTTTTCTCTGTTGGGTTCTCCATATTTTTTGAATGCAGCACCGTCACCACATTCTCTGAAATAACTTTGAAAAATTCCATAATGTTCAATTGCCATGTTTTGGCAATGTGTTTTAGCGTCCATTTCCCTTCCTTTATTTTTGGAGCAGCATGGTGCGGATGTTTGACAACTTTTGCCAAATACATCATTAATTAATCTAAAGATAAAAATTATTTATAGTTCAAAAAATTAAATTAATGTTTCCACCAACTTTTTTGACATGTTATGAAAATTATGCGATAAAGTAAGTAAATTGACGTGCTATATATACATTTATTTTTTTTATCCTTAGCACGTACTTTGAAGATGTTTCTCGTACAACCAAATCAGCACACTGCTGAAAATAGTGACTGCAGTTTCTAAAAGAGATTAATGAAGTCGCGGAAGGACTCAGTTAGTGTCTAGACAACTCTTCATCTTTGCTTCCATTAGTATCTTTCGTTACTCATCTAGTTCGCCTCTCTAAATCATTCTGTTTCCTATCTGTGTCCCTCTTCCTAAGTGTTTATAAATGGCGTAAGACTAATCATGCATTTCCCAGTGCACCTTCCTCTCCAGTATTTGAAGTTTGTTGTCTTTGGAGATATAAAAAATTGTTCCAAACTGTAGGGTGTAATATACTACATCTTCAGATCTTGAACCTTTACATGGATTACATCCAAAGAAACCAGACGACTCGTTAATTACCATAGAACACACCGTGTTTATACAGAGGAGTACATTCTACCAAAAGTTGTCATGCACACAGAAGGTCTGTTAATACAGATAAATACGGTCTATCAAAGCTGCTATGGCCACTTTAAAACCAATTCTTACGGATCTGACTAATACTAACCTATAAACAAATGCCTTCCTGGTGACCCCCAGATTGAAAAGGAGAGAGGGAACAATTTGATTTGGACCAGATTTCTGATCCTGAAATCCATGAAATTTCTTCGCACCGAGTGTCGTAGTACACGTCTACTCACACAAAACCTCACTGTTCCTACTAGAATTTTCCGCACTATCAGAAGAAATTGTCATTTTTTGTTATTTATGTACTTTTACGGATATTTCTTCTTTTAAAAACTCTCCTCTTGAATCCTGCTGTTTTCTTACTAAATTAACATTACAATTCACAAAGCAACAAGTACGACATTAAGTTATTCTCGAGACTTGCCGTTTGAAACGGAAACAATGTGGGTAGTCCAATATTAGCCATTTGTGAGAATATGTTCCACACACCTATTATCTGTGGAAAAACAGAAATGTTTTCATGACAGAATTTTTTTTCACACAACATGTCGCGACAAAACTGGGTCGACCTACAGTTACAAAATAAATTAAAAATACTGAGAATTAAGCTAAATACTAAGTACACACGCCATTATAAAGAGAAAAAGTATATCACAGAAGCTAACTGACTTGCCTCAACGATACAGATACCCGTACCGCAGGTGCAATCACATCGGAGTGGTGTCTGTGGAGAGGCCTGACATATTCATGATCCCTGAAGAGGAGCAGCAATCTTTTCAGTAGTTGTAAGGGTAACAGTCGGATAACTAACTAATCTTACCTTTTAACATTCATCAATGTGACTTTCGTATGCTGCGTACGGCTGAAAGCAAGGGACATGGAGATCTACTGCGTAGCTTAGTGATGGTGACTTCGTCTTCGGTAAAATATTCTGAAGATAAAATGGAACCTTATTCGGATCTCCACGGCAGGAACTACTCAGGAAGATACTGTCATAAGAAACATAACGTTCTTCCGGTCGGGGCCTAGAATGTTAGACCCCTTAATCAAGTATGAAGGTTAATTTGTACATTGAACAAGCAGTAAAGAAAACCAAAGAGAAATTCGAAAAGAGGATTGAAGTTCATGCAGAAGAGATAAAATCTTAACGTTTGCCGATGGCACTATATGAGAGACGGCAAATAATGTGGAAGATTAGTTAAGAAAATGGATACTATACTGAAAATCGGAACAAGCGTAAAGCGATTAGGAAATAAGACACTGAAAGTAGTTGCCAAGTACTGCCACTTCTGCAGCAAGATAAGAGACATTTGCAGAGGTAAAGGGAATATAAAATGCAAGCTGGTTACAGCAAGAAAAAAGTTTATGAAAATTGAAAGCTTTTGAGATCTGATATAAGTTTAAGTGTTAGAGTGTCTTATCTAAAAGCATTTTATTTCAGTTTAACCTTGTGTGTTAGTGAAGTATGGATGGTATTCAGCATAGACAAGAAAGGAATAGAAGGCTCTGCAATGCGGTGGTCCAGGAGAACGCTGATGATTAAATGGGAAGTTTGAATAACTAATAAATGGCTTTCAGACCAAATTAGGAAGAAAAGAGCATCATGGTACAAGTTAACTAAAGGGATCGGTTGGTGGAACACATCCTAGGTATTACGGAATTGTAAACTTGTTAAGGTGGATGAGGCGGGGGAAACAAGTATGATGTTAAAGAAACTATGGAAGAAGACCAAGATTTGAGCAGAGAAAGCAAGTTCAAATTGATGTAGATTGCAGTAATTATAAAGCGACTTAACCAGGGTAGAGTAACGTGGAGAGCTGTGTCAATCCAGTCTTCAAACCGATGACTGCTACAACAAATTTGTAGCCTGTATTGGCTGTAGATTATAAAAGTCCTACACTCAAAGTCGCGTGGTGACCGGAGAACTAAGGGATGGTTAATTTTATAGAAGTAAAATAAAATCTTAGGGCACAACATGAACTTTGAATCGAGGGAAACTCCACAACCCATCGTCAGTTCGGATCATCTCGCTTTCTTTTGAAATTGTTAACGGAGCTGTTTGACGAAGGTACAATGTGGAATTACAATGGGTCCACACGCATGTGACGAAGGAACAACATAAGTCGCTACGTATGAGGATTTTAAAATACAAAGGAACCCTGTGCATCATTAAGTGTTACGATTTGTTTTGCTGCCACTAACTAAAGACAAGCAACGATAGCCTAATTAAGTAAACGAATATCCAGGGTGAACCAACAGTTGGGTTGAGTTGGGTTGTTGTGGGGGAGGAGACCAGACAGCGAGATCATCAGTCTCATCGGATTAGGGAAGGACGGGGAAGGAAGCCGGCCGTGCCCTTTCAAAGGAACCATCCCGGCATTTGTCTGGAGCGATTTAGGGAAATCACGGAAAACCTAAATCAGGATGGCGGGACGCGGGATTGAACCGTCGTCCTCCCGAATGCGAGTCCAGTGTGCTAACCACTGCGCCACCTCGCTCGGTTTGAACCAACAGTCCACCGACATAATGTCGAAGATTGTTCAAGGACATTTTCTGATTATATTGCAATAATGATGCTCTTTACAGATTAATAATATGATTTATTCACTTTTTTACCAGGATCTGTCCGGAAATATTTTTCAAAAAGTGAAAAAAACTTCATGAAATGGCCAAAACGTAGTAATACAAAAGGATCCAGATATTCGTTAGAGCCAATGTACAGGTGGAAAACTGCATTGAGGGGACAAAAGTCATGGGACAGCGATATGCACACTTACACATTGTGGTAGTATCGCTTATATGCGGTAAAAATGGGCGGTGCATTGGCTGACCTGTCATTCGTACTCCGGTGATTCATGTTCAAAGGTTTCCAACGTCATGATGGCCACACGACAGGAATTAACAGACTCTGAAGGAGGAGCTGCAGTTGGAGCTAGATGCATTTCCATTTCAGAAATCGTTAGGGAATTCAATAATTGGAGATCAGTACTGGGTGAAATTTCCGCAGAAAGCTTCTGGGCTCATGACCATATCAGTTGGACCCTAGTCGACTGGAAATCCGGGCCTCGTCCGCTGAGTACCAATTTAAGTTGGTTAACAGCTAATGATAGTGTTCGAGTGTGGCGAAGACCCCACAAAGCCGTGGAACCAAGTTGTCAACAAGACATTGTGCAGCTTGGTGGTCGCTCCAGAATGGTGTGGGCTCCGTTTACATGGAACGAACATATCACTGACTAAAGATGGTTATTTTCGGACAGGCAACTTAACGATTATGTCCGGCAAGGCAACTTAGAGACCATTTGCAGCCATTCGTGGACTTCATGTTCCTAACCAACGATGAAATTTTTATGGATAACAATGCGCCATGTAACCGTGCCACAATTGTCCGCCATTTGTCTTACGAACATTGTGGATGATTTGAGCGAATGATTTGGCCACTCAGATAGACCGAAAGGAATTGCATCAAACATTTATGGGACATAATCGAGTGGTCTGTTTGCGCACACCATCCTGTACGGGCAGCACTTTCGCATTTATTGACAGCTATAGAGGCAATATTGTTCAATATTTCTGCAGTGGACTTCCAACGAGTTATTGAGCCCGTAGCAGGTCCAGTTGCTGCATTACGCCCGACAAAAAGAGGTCCGATACGATGATAGGAGGTATCCCGTGACTTTTGTCACCTCAGTGTGTTGTGATGTGCTTGCCGTCACTAAGCGAACAACTAAGGATAGAATCTTCGTGCCACATTTCCATAGTATTCACTGAACCCATACACGAGATATATACCTGCCAATTCTTCATCCATACTGCTGTATATCACTGTTAAATTACAAATAACAATACCAGAGAAACAAACCCAACCAACGACCGCGTAGCACTGAATGCAAGCTTTGGGACCAAGAGCGAACTAGGCTTTATTACTGTCAATAGCAAGTACCCTAATGAATGGAATAATCTTGTTTCCAACGAAAGCACACTGTGGATGCCATCGACGTTTATATCTTTGTGCACTGTTTTCAGTGCAACATAGGTACGAAGCTAAAAGGGAGCAAGAAAGAAGCCGAAATAATTCTGAACGGGACGACAGAGCTCATGCGTCCCTCATAGCAAAGCACCTCTGAAAGTTAGTCAGGGAATTCTGGTTCACCCCGTATATCGCCATTGATAAGCTGGCGAGAAGGTTATTCCAGAAAAAATAACTATTTTATTCTAAACGAACAGCAAAACAGTATAGAATAGCGAGTATTTATTGAGGTTATTGTTTCGCCTGGTAACATTAGGGACTTCAGTAACTTTCTTACATCCTTCCCGAGCATCTACTACTACTACTAATAACAATAATAATAACGATAATGGTTATGATAGTCTAATCTCAAGGTTGTGTGCGTAACATGGAACATGTCTGAAAATAATGATGCTTTCAGCAAATATCAGAACAATAACAATAAGTGGCAGACAAACATTATCGTATCGAAACACTGATATTCTGTTACATCATTTACCAGCTAATCGAAACGTTACAAAAAATTTCTTGTAAACGAATAATAGACTTTTTCATTTCATTAGCCTGATGCGAGCCTCTACAGATACGCGTTGTCCTGGAAGCAACACATACGGCACCTCTCGCAACCACAATCAGACTCGTGAAGGAGATTCACCTTGATCGGCTTTCGGAGCCTGTCGTTCTTACTTGGTTCAACTGTGCATTTGCTTCAGAATACTTGCAGCTTAATAAAGACAGTGTTTATAGAAGTAATTCTTCTCCGGGAGTGTATTCTTGCGCCCATTGACCGACATCCCAAACACGTTTAACGGGTTCCTTTACACCGAACGAAATGAATCTCCGACCTAGCAAAGAGCCTCTGTGTAAGGACAGCTGAAAAGCAGAATTGCGGAAGTCCGACCAGTGATTGGTGGGTGCGGAACCAGTTAAGGCGCAGTGCGGTGCTGGTAGGGGGCGGAGGGGTGGTGTAGTGGTGGGGGCGGCAGCTGCTTTGAGGGGAGAGCTGCCGGCCGACGCCACTGCCGACAGCGTGACGTCCGCCTCAAAGGCGGCGATGAAAAGGCCACGTCCGCCGCTGGGGAGTCCGGCTGTGACCAGAATAACGCAGCCGCAGCCGCAGCCGTGAATTGGGGGCCACAAAGACAGCGCCCTTCGGCAGGCGGAGAAAATAAGTCACTATCACGGGAATCTCTGGAAGCGCGGAACGCAGTTGCTGGGGTAGCGACTGACCCTCAAGAGCGAACGCAAGGTCTGAAATAGACGCAATTACAATAGTGTGCAAATTGGGACAAGCTCACATTTTACAAAGAATTGAAATTAGCCAGCTGTAGCCAATTTCATCTACCCAACTGTTGGCCTCATGTTGCCTTGACTATGAACAACAATTGAGGATCCCTTCCAATTTAACTGAGTACTTGTATGTGAAACAACAGCGACTGTTGTTTCTATGTTCTCAACAGGAAAACTCTGAGTATGTGTTAAAATGGACATCTCACTGAAGAAGCACGCAAAAATGATCGCTCTTCATGATCGCATATCTATGACTGTAAGAAATACTGTGTCTTTTGTTGGAGTGGGAAAATTTAGTATTTCAAAACTTATTCGGAGATATAGTCATAGTGCCTCATTGTCTCCAAAGAGAAAAGGTTGACGTGGACGAAACCTAGAAACCTCCCCTAGAACTCACAAAACAATACTTAGAAACAGTAGAATTCATCCACACAAGACAAGTAAGAAACTTGAGAATGATTGAATGGCTACTGTAGCTGAAATTGATTCTTCAACGGTACAGCGTAGGCTTCTTGATCGTGAGCAAAAGGAACCAAAGCCAATAAAGAAGCATTTGTTAACACCTGCCTTAAAGAGAATACGGTTGGCATGGGCTAAAATGTATAATTCTCGGACTTCTGATGACAGGAATTGTGCAATTCCAGTGATGAGTAAAATTTTGTTCTTCAAGTATACAGTGCAGACGAAGCACTCGCGAGGTAGTGAGAGCTGAACATTTTGAAAAGACTGTAAAACACCGTCAAAAAAAAAAGGTTTGTGATTTTTTGACTGCAAGTGGCCCTGGGACAGTAGTTCCAGTTGATGGCATGATGAATTTAACCAAATACATGAAAATCATCAGACTCATAGTTGTGCCAATCCTACAGATGGTGGTGCAGATGGTGGAGGAAGATTTCTACATGATGTGCCCCCTCGTCACACATCTAAAGCAGTCAAGGTGTTCATGGAAGAAAACAAAATTACTGTGCTTCAGTGGCACGGTAAGTCCCATCGTGAATTTGTGGAGTCTCGTGAAAAGGCGTCTTTGTAAAATGGACTGTTCAACGAAAACATGCATACTGGTAAAGGTGTTAAAAGTGTGGTCTCATGACGATGAACTGCGAAAAGTTTGCTCTAACCTGGTTGATTCTATATCACAACGTGTTGAGAAGCTCATTAAAGGAAAAGGAAGACACAGTGCTTCCTAATAATCAGTAAGCTACTAACTACATTATACATATAGTAATAAATGTGCACAGTTGAAGTTTAATCGACTTGTCCCAATTAATTTGGACACTAGATATGTTGATTGTTGAGTGGAAACTATTTAAAAATGGCACCAGGTACACTTGTAACTAGGCGATATGTTTTAAACGATCTGTATTCCTTTAACCTGACAGGTGCTGTGACTTCCACACTCTCAATTATATTCGTCGGTATTGTAGCCAGTGGTATCCCCAATGGCTCTGCTCGCCTATCGGACACCTATCAACATTCCATACTCTAACACCAAGCCAGATACGTCCAGCACCTTCACTATATCTTTGCAATGGACTAAATCTATTCCTGTCTTCACCGTTTCAGCCATATGACTCTCGAACAAACTCTCCAGTAACCTCTTTTCTAACTCAAAATCTCTCTGCTTTCCAGATCTGAACAAGGTTTTACCTGATATCATCAGGGAATCGTCGTCTTCGGAATCTATCATCCTTCTTTCTTCTATCCAGTAGCAACACGTGCATCTCTGCGGCACTGCCAAAACTACTCATGCCTTATTTGTCCCAAGGTATTTCCGTTTCGTTTCCTTCATCTTATCTCCTTACCCAGTTCAATTCCTTCCTTCTTTTCTCCACGCCAATCATCTACTACACATTTGATTCGTTTTATACTCTCACCATGTATTTCTGTTAGATATCATTTCAAATGTAAAGAGAAATGACTTGACACATGTTAACCGGTTTGACATTTTGGAACATCATATGTTCATTAGTATATATCAGCAGAAAACTGGTCTTATCGGACCACAAAAAATGCGAATATGTTCTCCTTATTTAAAAGGCTCTGACTGAAAAGTGGGGTGCCGGGTGCTCCATTCTACCTTCCTGAGCACCTTCAAAAATGTTGCCAAAAATCTTAGCATACGAACATATTCGCTTTTCTTAACATGAAACTCACTTCAGACTCCCGCAAGCTCCCCTAAATATAGCCCACCCAGTAGTTCATCGTTGTAAGTTGCTCATATCCATCCACGCCCAGTTGCCCATTCTCACTCACTCACTCAGCCCAACTCATTATTATCTCTTCGTGTCGCTCTGTAATTTTCTCTTGTGTCACAGACACAAACCCCTTCGTTGTGCCCTGCTTCTACGGTCTCCCCTCACCGTCACTGTCGCCCTCGTGCTCTCTATTAGTGCTACTATCTTATTCCTTCCTTCGTGCTCTTGCTCTCTCTTCTTCCTGTTAGTATCCCTCTCCTCCTCGACGTCCTTGCCACCTGGTACTCTCTCCTTCGCTCTTTTCCTAGCACCGCCCTGCTACTGTCAAACATGTTCCATTGGAACTCTGTCCGTCTCTTTCTCTCACACTGCAGTTGTCTCCTTCTCTTTTTCTATAACAGAACCAATGAATATTATCTTCCTGCTTTTATTGATTTTCCTTGTATTTGTTAATGACACTGTCTTCTTCTCTCTTAGCTCAACAAAGCCTGATAATATTTTCAAAATAAAACTTATGAGAACAATTTCAGAGATGTTGAGGAAATTGGTTCCACATTTTCGCCTGCGGCTTTTAAATAAACAGGAACATATTAAAATTTGCTGTAGTCCGATAGGAGCAATGTTCTATTGGTTCCCTTCTTTTCCCTTCTGCAGCAGGGGATGTAACTCATATGAAAAGAAATGTATTGGGCAGTAAAATGTAGATAGTTTATTTACGTGAAACTGAAACTACGCAGAACTAATTTGACGCAGACTGGATTTTACGTGCACAGTATTTTGCATATGCTTCAGTAATACAAGAAGCAGTTCCCAGATGATGACAGAGGCACTTTACAGCATATTTCTTCATGCTGAGTTACTTTATAAACTACGTTTTCGCCTCACACCGGATTCTAAGTGCATATTTTGTGTGTAATAGTATGGTAAGTTTGTTCACCCGGTTAGCATTGCGGTCTAAGGCACTGCCTTGAGGGCGGGAAGGCGTGCCGGTTCTCGTCACGAATCCCCCCATCTACATCTACATGACTACTCTGCGATTCACATTTAATTGCTTGGCAGAGGGTTCATCGAAACACAATCATACTATCTCTCTACTATTCCACTCCCGAACAGCGAGCGGGAAAAACGAACACCTAAACCTTTCTGTTCGAGCTCTGATTTCTCTTATTTTATTTTGATGATCATTCCTACCTATGTAGGTTGGGCTCAACAAAATATTTTCGCATTCGGAAGAGAAAGTTGGTGACTGAAATTTCGTAAAAAGGTCTCGCCGCGACGAAAAACGTCTATGCTGTAATGACTTCCATCCCAACTCGTGTATCATATCTGCCTCACTCTCTCCCCTATAACGTGATAATACAAAATAAGCTGCCCTTTTTTGCACCCTTTCGATGTCCTCCGTCAATCCCACCTGGTAAAGATCCCACACCGCGCAGCAATGTTCTAACAGAGGACGAACGAGTGTAATGTAAGCTGTCTCTTTAGTGGACTTGTTGCATCTTCTGTGTCCTGCCAATGAAACGCAACCTTTGGCTCGCCTTCCCGACAATATTATCTATGTGGTTCTTCCAACTGAAGTTGTTCGTAATTTTAACACCCAGGTACTTAGTTGAATTAACAGCCTTGAGAATTGTACTATTTATCGAGTAATCGAATTCCAACGGATTTCTTTTGGAACTCATGTGGATCATCTCACACTTTTCGTTATTTAGCGTCAACTGCCACCTGCCACACCATACAGCAATCTTTTCTAAATCGCTTTGCAACTGATACTGGTCTTCGGATGACCTTACTAGACGGTAAATTACAGCATCATCTGCGAACAATCTAAGAGAACTGCTCAGATTGTCACCCAGGCCATTTATATAGATCAGGAGCAGCAGAGGTCCCAGGACGCTCCCCTGGGGAACACCTGATATCACTTCAGTTTTACTCGATGATTTGCCGTCTATTAGTACGAACTGCGACCTTCCTGACAGGAAATCACGAATCCAGTCGCACAACTGAGACGATACCCCATAGCTCCGCAGCTTGATTAGAAGTCGCTTGTGAGGATTTGTGTCGAGGTCTGGTGAGCCGGCCAGTCTGCGGATGGTTTTTAGGGTAGTTTTCCATCTGCCTCGGCGAATGCGGGCTGATTCCCCTTATTCCGCCTCAGTGACATTACGTTGGCGATTGCTGTGGAAACACTGATATATTCTGACTGAGGTTCTAGATGGGTTACCGCTTCCGATTTTGAGAAGATCAAATTAAGGCCCTGATCGCGTACGTAAAGAAAGCGATAGTTATGAGGTAATGACCAACTGGTGTGCAACATACCTAAAACACAGGTAACAAAATCACGACCTTAACTGAACAAGGCTGTCTGCTCCCGGTAGCTGAGTGGTCAGTGTGACATAATGTGAATCCTAAGTGCGGTTTCGATTCGTGGCTGGTTCGGATATTTTCTCCGCTCAGAGACTGGGTGTTGTGTTGTCCTATTCATCATCAGTTCGTCCCCATCGACGCGCAGGTAGCCGAAGTGGCGTCAAATCGAAAGACCTGTACCCAGTGAAGGGTCTACTCGACGGGAGGCTGCAGTCACAAAACATTTACATTAGGAAAACTGCCTTAGTCTGCGCATGCTTAGAGTAGGCTACGGTAGTTTTACTACTATATATGTTCATGTTAAAAAGTTCCCCATGGTGTTTATCTTGATTCATGTACAAGACATAGTCTTCAGAAATTGTGCGAATGTTTCTGAATCACTTGGTGCAGTGAAAAGAAATTCCCATACTCCACGTTTGTTATTAGCGCGTCCACATCACCACTATACGGGCTCCCCTTCATTTTCTATAATTCAACGTACTTGTCTACTTTCCAGAGACTGTTGTTGTTTTGTTGTTGTTGTTGTTGTTGTTGTTGTGGTCTTCACTCCTGAGACTGGTTTGATGCAGCTGACCATGCTACTCCATCCTGTGCAAGCTTCTTCATCTCCCAGTACTTACTGCAACCTACACCCTTCTGAATCTACTTAATGTATTCATCTCCTAGTCTCCCTACACGACTTTTACCCTCCACGCTGCCCTCCAATGCTAAATTTGTGATCCCTTGATGCCTCATAACATGCCCTACCAACCGGTCCTTTCTTCTTGTTAAATTGTGCCACAAATTCCTCTTCTCTTCTCTTCTACTCAATACCTCCTCATTAGTTACGTGATATACCCACCTAAATTTCAGCATTCTTTGTAGCACCACATTTGGAAAGCTTCTCTTCTCTTCCCGCCTAAACTATTTATCGTCCATGTTTCACTTCCATACATGGCTACATTTCATATAAATACTTTCAGAAACAACTTCCTGACACATCTATACTCGATGTTAACAAATTCCTCTTCTTCTGAAACGCTTTCCTTGCAATTTCCAGTCTACATTTTATATCCTCTCTACTTCGACCATCGTCAGTTATTTTGGTCCCCAAATAGCAAAACTCATTTACTACTTTAAGCGTCTCATTTCCTAATCTAATTCCCTCAGCATCACCCATCTTAATTCAACTACATTCCATGATCCTCGTTTTGCTTTTGTTGATGTTCATCTTATATCCTCCTTTCAAGACACTGTCCATTCTGTTCAACTGCTCTTCCAAGTCCTTTGCTGTCTCTGACAGAATTACAATGTCATCGGCCAACCTCAGAGTTTTGATTTCTTCTCCATGGATTTTGATACCTACTCCGAACTTTCCTTTTGTTTCCTTTACTGCATGCTCAATATACAGATTGAATAACATCGGAGAGAGGCTACAACCCTGTCTCACTCCTTTCCTAATCACTGCTTCCCTTTCATGCCCCTCGACTCTTATAACTTTAGAGTTTTAAAGAGAGTATTCCAGTCAACATTGTCAAAAGCTTTCTCTAAGTCTACAAATGCTAGAAACGTAGGTTTGCCTCTCCTTATTATTTCTTCTAAGATAAGGCGTAAGATCAGACTTGCCTCACGTGTTCCAACATTTATACGGAATCCGAACTGATCTTCCCCGAGGTCGACTTCTACCAGTTTTTCCATTCGTTCCAGAGACTAGAGTTTTGATAATGTTAAATGAGCTCTAAAATATATTTTACTACGCATTATAAGTGGTATTCATCGACAGAAAACATCACGAAATGTCGCACTGGCCCCGGTGACACGTGCCGATATTTGGTTTGCGGATGAGGAGGAAAATCAGCCGCCAAGTGTCGGGCGTAAGCTGTCTGCGCGCGAGACGTGTGGCGGGCCTGCATCATTAAGGGGTCTGTGACGCCACAGCCGGGGATGTCCCGCGCCACAGCCGGGGATGCCCCGCGCTGACCGACGGCCCAGTTGCTGACTGCCAGTCGGCCGAATCTCCGGCGACACGCGCGCGCGATCAAATATGAACGCCGGCCGTGCAGTATGCAGGCGGCGGCGCGTCGCTCCATATTTGATGTCGGCTGCTAAAAGCTTTCCCTGGTCGCGAGCTAGCCTCCCCACACTCCGTGCCACGGCCCTGCTGTCACGTTGTCGACCGGCCGAACGTGACTGCGCCGCGCTGCCGGATTTCCGGCACGCTTGCTCGCTCGTCGGGGCTCGAAGCCAAACGAAGCTGTTGCTACCCGCTCCATTCAAACTTCAATAAACCGAATGAAAAACAGAAAAGGAAAGAAAGAAGAACAAACTATGGAACGAACTGCCCAAGCCTACTGAAACTTATAAAAACATAAAAAGTAGTCTTGTTGCAAACTGTCAGCTCTTGTGTAAATCTTTATTATTCCTAATAAATTTTACTTATGATTACAGGGCACCTAGCTACAAACATGAAGAGGTCTGCGCGAAGAGATGAACAACAAAGTTGTATAATCTATCTACTTGAATCAAATTATTATAGATTTAGGATTTATTAGAAATCTATAGTCAGATGGCTGTTACCGACTTTCTTTCTTTCCTGTTGGGATCTCGTTTTACGTTAGTAAAATATAAAATGCACTCGAAAATTCACGTGGTGTGTATCTCTGTGCCATGAATTTGTCGTGCATTTGGGATACAATAAATCAGAGAATAAAGTCTTGTACCCGAAGGAAGCAAGGGAGAGAATGTTGTTGTGGGTGGATGGTATCCTCTTTCTACAACACAATACAGTTCTCTATTTACATGAACTTACTTAATTTGAATAGACTTGTGTTTGTGGTGCAAGCTCATCAGTAGTAGTCCCACTATAGCCACTAATCTGGTCACTATGTACTCTCATAGCGTGTGACGAACTAAATGCACTTTGCGGGTCACTGACAGATGCCAAACTGGATTATTTAGTGAGGCCCTCTGGTCAGTGGCAGCGGCCTTAATACACGCTGTCGGGAGGGCGTTGGCAGCTCATTGCTTGCGAGTGTGTCTCTGGCTTCTCTCATGATAAGTCCGCTTTATCCAGCGCCTAGTAATCGATCTTCGCGCTTCGTCTTTGCCAAACGATGTGCTGGTGATAGCTTACGCCAGCACATAAAGTAGCCAAATTTTCGCACGGGCACTATGTGATTTGCTATTTAATTCTGGGAAAACTGCTTCAGCACACACGTCTCTGCGTTTTATCGCTACAAACGTGGTCAATGTTTACAAAACGTGGCCCATCTTAGCCAGACACTGTGGCTAAGCGGTTCTGGGCGCTTCAGTTTGGTGCAAAGTTAATTGTGTTGCAGACAGTTCATCCGTTCCAGGAAAATGAATCTCGACCCATTCTTGCCAGTTATTAACATAAATACTGGAAAGACGTCGGTCCCAGGGGTTCCATGATTTTTGAGAATGTTTTAATTTCAATATTATAAATATGACTTAAGGTCATGCAGGAGACAGGCGAACACTGTTATAATAATTAGTTCTCCATTCAGACTGACTGGATGACTGTCGTAAAACTCAAACACCACGAAAGGAATGCCTAGTCTGCGAATGTTTGTTTCACATACAAATTGAAAAGCCATATCTGTGAGCAGTACTCACTCCTGTATACGTGATGACGGATAAATTCCGAAACGTGGCATATGAGCAACACAGTCATTCCTTGCCTCATGTTTGACTCCGTTTTTCTGTGTGGTATAATTACAGATTAATAGTTTTCGGATTATTTCCCTTACTTGTTCTGTGAAACCTTACTTCTTGTCTAATTTCATCATTGTAGATCAACAGGAAGTACTCTACGCCAACCACTGTACCCGAGTGGTTCTTGGAGCTTCTGTCCAGAACCACGCGACTGCTACGGTTGCAGGTTCGAATCCTGTCTCGGGCATATATGTGTGTGATGTCCTTAGGTTGGTTAGGTTTAAGTAGTTCTAAGTTCTAGGGGACTGGTGACCTCAGATGTTAAGTTCTATAGTGCTTAAAGTCATTTGAACCATTCTGGAAGTACTCTACAGATTTTGATGCGTGAGTTTCCGAGTATCAAACTGTGTGACGTAACTGGCCGCAAAGTTTGGTAGCATTGGCTCAGAAGCTTATATTTATTACACCGCCAAGAGTCTATAGGCTTTAGCATGTGTCATAAATTTCAATTTTCTCCGTCTACCTGTTCCTAAGAAAAAGGGCTTTCAACAGTCGGACAGACAGGCAGACAGAGCATAAGAGGACAACCAAGAGATCCTGCAGGGTTCCGTTTTGGTTTTTAGCGTCTGAAGCACACAACCCTAAAAAGAAAAAAAAAACTGTGTAGAAAAAAATTATAATATGGCATTCTGTTCAATCAAAAAGGTTATGTATACAAATATCATTAACAAATTGTAGCCGGCCGTTGTGGTCTCGCGGTTCTAGGCGCTCAGTCCGGAACCGCGTGACTGCTACGGTCGCAGGTTCGAATCCTGCCTCGGGCATGGAAGTGTGTGATGTCCATAGGTTAGTTAGGTTTAAGTAGCTCGAAGTTCTAGGTGACTGATGGCCACAGATGTTAAGTCCCATAGTGCTCAGAGCCATTTTGACAAATAATAACCGTTTTACGGGCTGAAAGCAATGGTCTTCGTATGTAGTCTACTCTCTCACGCTCAATCATACACACATCCGATGACGACAGTCGCCAGAAGATCATACGGCGATCACTAGCTACCACTGGGCCTTCCGAGGCGTGTTCCGACTGGAGTTTAGGTTTATCTGGCAAATTATGTGGCTGGTGAAATAACCTTGCATAACAAAAATGAAATTACACAATTTCGGAGACTTTACTGGTCTCACACAGATTTTATTTTATGAATAAAGACTGAAGCGGCGAGTGATAATTTCTGTCAAGGCCGCGAATCGAACACAGGTGTTCTGCTTACTAAGCAGGGGCGTTAGCCACTAAGCCGCTTTGGCACAGCGATCTACACAGCTGTACGGATTACACTGACATTTCTCCATCCTCGATCGACATTCTCCCTGCCGCCCCATTCTGGTGTAAATAAGCCGGCCGCTGTGGCCGATCGGTTCCAGGCGCTTCAGTCCAGAATGGCGCGGCTGCTACGGTCGCAAGTTCGAATCCTGCCTCAGGCATGGATGTGTGTGCTGTCCTTAGGTTAGTTAGGTTTAAGTTGATCTCAGTCTAGAAGACTGATGACGTCAGATGTTAAGTCCCATAGTGCTTAGAGCCATTTGAACCATTTGGTATAAATTCCCCCTTAAACACGTAAGGAATTGTCGAGGCTTTTCAAGTTTTGGAATAACACCTCAAAGATTGGGGTGGCAGTGAGAATTTGGATCGAGGAGGGAGGGGTGTCAGGGTAATCTGTGCAGCTGTAACAACCGCTGTGCCAAGGTGGTTTATTAGCTAACACATCTGCCTAGAAGGCAGGAGACCCGTGTTCCAATCCCGGCTTTGGTACAAAGTTTCACTCGCGCCTCCAGTCTATATACATAACGTAACAAACACGGATATCCTAATTAATATTTAATCGAGGAAGCCAGAATTACTGCTGAGCTCCAATGAAAAATTTTACAAAACTCTAGTTAATCTACCTACATCAATTATATTACACAAAAATCACCCGTGACGCATAATTCTTAAGTTCCCATTCCCTCTCTCTTTACATATACATCTACTTATATACTCGGCTAGCCACCAAGCGGTGTGTGGCGGAGGGGACAATTCGCGCCAAAGTCATATTTGGGTTGGGTTGTTTTGGGGAAGGAGACCAGAAAGCGAGGTCATCGGCCTCATCGGTTTAGGGAACGATGGGGAAAGAAGTCGGCCGTGCCCTTTCAGAGGAACCATCCCGGTATGTACCTGGAGTGACTTAGGGAAATCACGGAAAACCTAAATCAGGATGGCCGGACGCTGGACTGAACCGTCGTCCTCCCGAATGCGAGTCCAGTGTCTAACCACTGCGCCACCTCGCTCGGTAAGGTCATATTTCTCCCCTCTTTTCCACTCGCGGATCTCGCGGGGGAGAAACGACTGCCTGAACGCCTCACTACGAGCTCTAATTTCCCTTATCTTTGAATGATGGTCTGAAAATTGGTGGTAATAATATGTGCTCTACATCCTCGGTGAAGATCGGATTTCGGAATGTAGTGAGCAGCCCTTTCCGTTTAGCGCGCCGTCTATCTCCAAGTGTGTCCCACTTCAAGCTTTCTATCACATCTGTAACTCTGTCGCGATGGCTAAATGTACCATTCACGTATCTTGCCGCTCTTCTTTCGGCCTTCTCAGTCTCTTGAATCATACCCAACTGGTAAGGATCCCATACAGACGAACAACAATCTAAGACTGGACGAACTAACTATTGTAAGCTATTTCCTTTGTTTTAGGCATGGTTTCAGGATTCTACGAATAATCCGCAATCTAGAGTTCGCCTTATCCATTACTTGTGTAATCTGATCATTCAATTTGAGATCATTTCGAATAGTCACACCGAGATGCTTGAAGGATGTTACCGCTTCCAAAGACTGAGCGTTTATTTTGTACTCGTACAAGTATCGAAGAGATGGGAACGGCCTCTGGCAAAGCTGGTAGTGGACGAAGGGAACTGTGACTCTATAATGGGCCATATCTAAAACTTAACACACTACTCTTTGCAGTGGAGAATGAAAACTGCTAAAAAAATTACGAAATAGTAATTTCATACATCGATGCGCCAAAATTAAGCACGAAAATAATTTTCAACAGCACTATAGTTGACAACTTCCGGATGGTGCATGTGAGCATGCTGCGCTACGTCTCTCCCACGCTTCTCACACGTGCTCAATGATTTAAATCGGGAAACGGACAAGCCTGTCCATTCACCGAATATCCTATTGTTCGAAGAGCTCCTCCACCCGCTCTGTTCGATGTGGCCACCTATAGTCATCCATAAAACTGTAGTCAGGAACGAATGTAGTCTCAAGAAGACGCACATGGCGAACAAGTACAGAAGCACAATAACTATGGTCGGTGACTGTACCGTGTTTAATCATTTGGAGGTCAGTACGCCGAGGCAACATTATGACTCCCCACACCACAACACTTGGAATACGTAAACGATCATGTTCCTCAATGCTTCTCGGTGTATTACGTGTTCCAGTCTCTCGCCATATGAGGGTATGTCCTGAATTACTACTCAGACTGAATCTCCTCTCACCCGAGCAGAGAACGCAACCCCTTTCCCCGTTACTTAAGTCCCTGTACCCTTGACATCATCATTAGCACGCTGGTGTGCGGATGTTAACGGATCACATCTTCCCTCATTAAAAGCAAGCTACGGGAGTCATAGACACATTACTGGCCCATCCCTCCTAATGAACTGGGCAAAACAACGTTCTGCAGTCGCCATATCACGGTGGAGCGTGAGACTGTGGGTCTTGCAGATCCGTTAAGTGTGGCTGCAATTGCACACTCAGTTTGAGGTGGATCACTGCTTCCTTGTTCCATGGTGTAGCTGTCACCTGCTGCTGTAACCGAGCATGATCCACCACCTCCTCCACTTTAGGCATCAGTGGCTGTGATTCGGAACACTCTCCATTTACGTGAAACAATGGCAAGCCCCTTGGGTATAATCGTCGCACTTCATTTTCTTCCACTTTCCCTGTGGTTGTTTCCCCGTGCGAAGTCATCCATTGTTGTCCGTGGGCCGTGTTGTGATTAAGAGCACCACCACAGCTCACTGTAACTGCTCGCTGGCTAAGACACATTAGCTTTTACCGTTCCTTCAACTGTCTCGTGTTGCGAAGCCAGCCCCATTCGCGCCATCGTCCTGCTAGCCCCATGCCATGTGACATTCACCTTTGTGTGCAAGACAGGAAGATTTCTGGAAAGATACTGCGGCAATGTCATTGATTTCCACCAAATTGTTAATGTTGGATCTCGATCTTCAGCCGTAACCGACTCCATCAACATGAGGTAGCAAATATGAGGAAACGTGGGTTCTACTATGTCAAGACTGCGTGGTAGCTACAACAGGAAAACACAATTAATTAGCAGGAGTACAAAATAAGAAAGTATTTACCAACTAAATTTGTTGTAGTCCATGATCTGTTGGTTGACAACTATAGAAGACGCGACTATTTTATGCGTCTGTAGAATAACATAATTTTCAAGTCACAAATCTTGCAGTGACAAATTAATCTCTCGTAATCTTGAATGTCGAATTCCGTGAATCTGAAGACTAACTCGGAACTGGACAACAAAGACTTGATGGAAGCAGTGACTGAGCTACAGGCGATGCCTGACTAACATCGGCGCTGGCTGACCAATGAGCGCGGCTACGAACTGTAGGCTGTCACAACTGCACTACGTTCCTGCTACACATGAAGTGCCTAGCGGTGCCTCGAGGAGAGCATTAGTACTGTGACTGGCTGTGTACTCTTTGGCTAGCGCAGCCGTTCTTCTGTTTCGTCTATCGACAGAATCGCATCGGTTGGATCGACCTCTCACACAGTGGTGTGTTCGTGTGACTGACGACATCACAGTTATTAGGTTACACTGCTTTATCCAGCTCGTCATTAAGTTTTTCAGAGTAGTGTACGATTCCATAGTCTTGTGTTGCTTTCAGAGTGAAATTATATTTAGGCTGCGATCACCTCTTTGGACCTGCTCACTTGATAAGTTACTTTATAACATATTCAGGAAGGTGTAATTCTGTACAAAGTTCGTTTGACTTGTCGCCGGTACACCAGTCGGCAAAGATGAAGCGAAGATCGATAGTAGGCGTTGGATCAAGCACGCCTGTCACAAGAGAGGCCAAAGACACACCGACACGCAACACGCTGCCAACGCCCTCTCGTCAGCATGTACTCAGGCCGCCGACGCTAACCGGAGGGTCTCACTCACTTGACTCTTCCAGTTGGCGTCTGTCAGTTGATCACAGAGCGGGCTTAGTTCACATCACAGGTTACGGCATTGCATAGCTACCAGATTAGTGACTACAGCGAGACTAAACTTTGTAATAACAACATTTACGATGGACTTTACTCCAGTCTGAAAAAGGACTATTATGGAGGAGCTTGTACCACAACACATGGGCTCTATTCTAGATAAGCACCCAGTTCATGTAAATAAGGATCCGTAGTACACCACATGTGCATTTCTGCTGCAGAAAGAGGATACCGGCCACTCTTATCATCATCCTCTCCCTCGCTTCCTACAGTACAAGACTCTGCACCTCCTTCTTCCTTTTTAACAGATCATCTGGCCGCGCGGGATTAGCCGCGCGGTCTTAGGCGCTGCAGTCATGGACTGTGCGGCTGGTCGGAGGTTCGAGTCGTCCTTCGGGCATGGGTATGTGTGTGTTTGTCCTTAGGATAATTTAGGTTAAGTAGTGTGTAAGCTTAGGGACTGATGACCTTAGCAGTTAAGTCCCATAAGATTTCACACACATTTGAAGATTTTTTGAACAGAACATCTGATCCACAAGCTATAAAAAAGAACTACATTTACAAAAAAATTTGAGTGTTAAGAGGAGATAAGAATCCATGTAGGTTTTGACGCAAGTGATGTTCACGGATACCGTTCAAACTTACGTGTAATGAATATCATTTTAGAGATGTAGCAAAAAATGTCGTCTGTTTACATTAATGCACAACTAGCATCTGGGTGCAGAGGACCGTCCGACACGCTCATAACAACCGGGTATTTCACGAATAATGACTACAACCTCAACCCAATGGACAACCAGGTGTTTTGGTGGTGTTTGTCGGTATCTTGTACACCAAAAGCTTCATTTTGCTCCGCTAAAAGCAAATCATAGGAGTGATGGCCACATTACTGGCTCAGCCCTCCTAATGAGTTGGGTATAATACTGTCTAAATGTTCTCTGACATCACCGGAAAAGTGTGGTCGGGCACTGTCGTGCTCGAAAAATAATCTTTGCCGTACTGCTAGCTGGACGTTGTCCAACATTTCTATTAATACTTCACAGAGAAAGGTAGCGTAATTTTTCCTACCGAGCGTGTTAGGCAGAAGATACAGCCAAATTAGATAGTCATGGACAGATCTAACCCACATATTTATGGAAGATCTGTGTTGATGGTAGAACACACGAGTTTCCACATGATTTTACAAAGTCCAGATATTTCGTTGTGGATTATGCACTGTGAACGTTGGCCCAGTTTAAGTCCATCATCAAATCCTAAAACGACTCGTGTCGGGGAAATGTTGCACATGTGGAATTTGTTTCGTGTAACAAAAATGTTTCTTCTTATGCCATATAATAACTCTAATAAAGTGTATGTGTGATTTTTTCACATCCCATGTTATAAAAATATAAAAACCAAAACTTCTGATTAAACCTGCGGGCACGTGCGGCCTCTCAGGCCGTGAGATTTAAAAGAAGTAAATACTAACCGTAAAACAAAAAATCTGAACTACCAACAAAGATATCTTTTAATACCTATCCAGATAATTTGTATAAAAGTAGATTTTTATAAAGCGTTTATGACGCGTACGTATTTACTGTGTTTTTTATTAGTATGGATTGCACAAAATAGAAGTGTTTTTCCTATGAAGGAAAGACTCCGATATACACGTTTCTCAGGCTTGACTTGCTGTCTGGGGAGATATAAGCGTTTTTACGAATATTAGGTAATTAGAAATTGGTAATAAGCCACAAAGTGTGCGGTAGCTTAATTGCTCCCAGTGTGCGGTTGACGCTTAGCTTGGTGCTGCGTTTGCGTGTTGGGGTCAAAACCAGATGGCGTGTTCTCGGGCCATTCTAGCTCTTACCGCGAGGGGATTATAACACAAGATGCTATCGGGAAACGGCTTCGCGTCCACAATTTGATCTTAACTTCCAGCGAATTTAGCCATGAAATCTTCAGAGCTGTAATATTGCTTCGAAAATTCACTTACAGCAGAACCTCCTGGGCAGCTTTAGTAAGTGATCACAGGCGTCAGCAACCTATTCCCATGAACACAAAAGAGTAAAGAAAACTAAAGTAAGACACGGCAGACATTTTTGCGATATACTGAATTCATATAAAAGACAAATCTGAGAAGTTGTAAGCCTATCTCAAAGGAAATGAAGAATTGGTCACGTTATTTCGATTCCAGTTCTTTAGTTAATAAACGTATAGATTGAATCACTTCTTTTAAGCAGATGATTTCGAAGACAGATCAGAACTTGACTTGCAGAAATCTTATATTTGTTACGGTAGTGTTCCTTATTAAAAATAGATTCGGTGTTCTCTACAAGATCCTTAATCAAGCCGCATGAAAGATAGAAATACGTTACTGTAGACACAAGCGACATCCCTGAAAACGTTCCTTTACAATTAATTTCTAGAAAGGTAAACTTTTCCACAAGCATCGGCACACATTACTGTGGTCACAGGTACCGACTGGTTTGCTCGCATTAAAAATTTTCAGCTGTTCTGTCACTGAATCAGTTTAATCACGCATCGGGGGTGACAAGTTTAGCTGCACAAATAACACTTAATTCCTGAACGTGCGGCGTGACCAACGAGAGATTACACGTTATCCCGGTTTTGATATTCAATTTCAAGCAACCAGCAGTGCTACACACTACCTAAGCGGAGCTGTATGTATTGCCAGAACGCGTTGTATGAATGTGTGGCACAGCACAAATGCCCAAAACTACGTAGCAGTGATTTGTCACGGTTAGATGGCAATATGATTAGGTATCTATCGTAGCGACTCTCTCAGCACGCGAAACGTACGTTTGATTCACAAAAAGCTTCATTAACACAGAGTAATGCAGGTCATTTATCCCTCCTCTTAAATCATAAAATGTGTATATTGTTATTGAAATCAATAACCAAGGTGACAGATCTGTCAATCAAGTTCTTGTACCAGTGTACATTCTTTACAGGAGACAAATAGTTACTCTGGGCCAATTATTTGACGATGTCATCAAATTTGCATGTTTCCTACTTTTTTTTTAGTAGTTGCAATTTTGAGACTATTTCTTCAAACTGCTCTACTTTTTCTGTATTATTGGGTAATAGTCTAACTGAAAATCAAGAACGCTCTGTAAGTGCTTTATTTATTTAATTTATATTATAATTCTTACTAGTTATGGGTTAGCAAATTATAAAATTTAAATCAATTCTTCTTTTTCCAATTTTTTAAATTAATTTTCAGTATCTTTTAACCTCCTACTACTTTTCCTCTGAACATAACGAAAGTAATTTCTATTGTACGTCAAGTGCAGGATGAGTCAGCAGCAAAAGAACGTGCATTGAGAAGTGTAAGTATTGGTGATTCTGAACAAAAAACTTCATATGGAATATGCCTAATTCCGAATGGTTTCCCAGATAGAACACATTTAATGAACACAGTTATTTATTTTCTGAACTGTTCAGTACATAGCCAATGTTAACATAGTACCACAGTAGTGTAGAGGAATTAAGAGACGAATAATTTGATATGGGACACTTGTAATCTGTCAAGTCGGGAAACAACCTCAATCTGACCTACAAAAACTACTTGCTGTTATCACTATTTTAAGTGACAACAGCAGCCGTAATACAAGTAGTATCGGCATTAATGTCATTAGTTCACAATCGGTATTACTTACTCATAGTGCCACTATAGACACCTAAATGTCTTTCATGCGATTTGCATTGCTAAAATTGTTATTTCTTAGGTAAATATAATGTAAAAAAGATACAGTATGTGTGAAATTGTAGTTCGATGTAAGAGAATGTCTTATAGCACTAATCAGGTAAGGTTAAATGAATAAAGAAAATAAGGTAAATAAACTGCAACTCATGATAGGTTTCCAACGGTCTGTCTCGCTCTATTCGCACAAACTAATCACCCTAGAAGAAAAAGGAACACGACTTTTGGTAGGAAACCTAGTGTTGTTTAACTTTGGACAGCCACACGTGCTCCTTGGAGTCCATGGTTATTCAAAATAAACTCATATTAAAGGTGGTATATTATGGAGGTGTTTCGATGAACCCTCTGCCATGGACCTAAATGTGATTTTCCCAGTATCCATGTAGATGTAGATATCTCTAAAACCATTCGGAATATGGCATATATCTATATGAAGCTTTTTGTTCAGAATCACCAATACTATCACCCCTTAAAGCATGTATTTTTCCTCCTGGTTCACACTGTGCTTTATAGCGTTTCGTTGTTAAAATTCTTCTAGCTAGTGTTTTAATTTTGACAGAGAGGAAACTGTCAATTTATTTTTCCATGAAAGAATGTGAATTTTTTCTCTTTATTGCCTTCTAATGGCGAAGAAAAACATTACTCATCTACTCAATATTATATTGACTAAGGGTTGGGAAACACTGCAGATACACTTTTCTTTCTCGAAGTTATTCCAGCTCTCCTGCGATAAAAAAAGATTTAATGGCGCATCTGCTTTCACTTGCACATAAATAGTTTTTTTTACGGTTTATCGTTGATATAATCCTCAAGGACAATTGCCACACTTCGCCCTTCTAGAACCCACATGCCCTCCGAAGCAGGTACACTTGCGGGTCTCCGTAAATATTTATAGCAATCGTTTCACTCACAGAAGTGACCGGACGCCGAATGTTTTATTCATGTACGTGTCGATGCAATCAGAGCGACTCGCAATGGAAGGTTTGCACGGTAATGGAACGGGTAAAAAAGGAGGTTCGAGGCAATCGAGGCAGAGCACGACGGACATCCGAGCACTAGTTAGCGCAGCGATGAGCAGCGGCGACAGGCCGCCGGTGCACTTCCGTACACTGGCCAGTGAGTGCAGCCCATGGCAAGCTACGTCTGCGACCATGGAGCCCCTGCAATTCATCCCAGCAATTGTGTAACACGTCCAAGAACATTCGAATCTCTGTTAGAGGTTGCATCCGTACTGTAAGCTGACCATATCTCCGGAGGATTCAGATGTCACTTCACTCATTTATTAATGCTCAGCTGATTAAAATTCTTTCTATCCAAATCTAAAGTCATCCCAGAACTCAATGAGCATTTTATTTAGCTGTCAGATTAAATCAGTAGGATAAATGAATGGAATTGTCCAGGAGAGTTTTGTGCTTCTCTGACAATTTATTGTTCCTGTCAACCCCAGAATGCTGTTCATATGATAACAGCATGTGCCCGGCGTAGGGGACGCTAAGTCTGTGGGAGTCGGACCATGGTACATCACCGCGGAAAGAGCGATGCACTAAACTAGGTATGGACAACATGTTCCAGGTAAAACAGTAAATTATTGGCATACTCCAGAAACCATATCTTCAAGCGTAGAACAAGGTCCACAACACACTCCATGAGACATGGGCTTTGGGATTCACAGCTCAAGAATAATTACGGCATGTCACAGGCTCTCTTATTACTACACTACTGGCCATTAAAATTGCTACACCACGAAGATGAGGTGCTACAGACGCGAAATTTAACCGGCAGGATGAAGATGCTGTGATATGCAAATGAGTAGCTTTTCAGAGCATTCACACAAGGTTGGCGCCGGTGACGATACCTACAACTTACTGACATGGGCAAAGTTTCCAACCGATTTCTCATACTCAAACAGCAGTTGACCAGTGTTGCTGGGGAAACGTTGTTGTGATGCCTCGTGTAAGGTGGAGAAATGCGTAGCATCACGATTCCGACTTTGATAAAGGTCGGATTGTAGCCTATCGCGATTTCGGTTAGTCGTATCACGATATTGCTGTCGCGTTGGTCGAGATCCAAGTACTGTTAGCAGAATATGGAATCCTTGGGTTCAGGACGGTAATACGGAACGCCGTGCTAGATCCCAACGGCCTCGTATCACTAACAGTCGAGATGACAGGCATCTTATCCGCATGGCTGTAACGGATCGTGCAGCCACGTCTGGATTCTTGAGTCAACAGATGGAGACGTTTGCAAGACAACAAACATCTGCACGAACAGTTCGACGACGTTTGCAGCAGAATGCACATATAGTTCGGAAACCATGGCTGCCGTTACCACTGACGCTGCACAGACAGGAGGGCCTGCGATGTTGTACTCAACGACGAACCTCGGTGCACGAATGCCAAAACGTCATTTTTTCGGATGAATCCAGGTTCTGTTTACAGCATCATGATGGTCGCATCCGTGTTTGGCGACATCGCGGTGAACGCACGTTGGAAGCGTGTGTTCGTCATCGCCATACTGGAGTATCACCCGGCGTGATGGTATGGGGTGCCATTGGTTACAAGCCCCGGTCACCTCTTGTTCGCATTGACGGCACTTTCAAGAGTGGACGTTACATTTCAGATGTGTTACGACCCGTGGCTCTACCCTTCATTCGATCCCTGCGAATTCCTACATTTCAACAGGATAATGCACAATCGCATGTTGCAGGTCCTGTACTGGCATTACTGGATACAGAAAATATTCGACTGCTGTCCTGGCTAGCACATTCTTCAGATCTCTCACCACTTGAAAACTTCTGGTCAATGGTGGCCGAGCAACTGGGTCGACACAATACGCCAGTCATTACTCTTGATGAACTGTGGTATCGTGTTGAAGCTGTATGGGCAACTGTATGTACCTGTAGAAGCCATCCAAGCTCTGTTTGACTCACTGCCCAGGCGTACCAAGGCCGTTATTACCGCCAGAAGTGGTTGTTCTGGGTACTGATTTCTCAGGATCTATGCACGCAAATTGCGTGAAAATGTAATCACATGTCAGTTGTAGTATAATATATTTGTACAATGAATACCTGTTTATCATCTGCATTTCTTCTTGATGTAGCAATTTTAATGGCCAATAGTGTATTTACGTTTGCTGTCTGAGTACATCATACAAATGTAAAACAGTCACAGAAACAAGAAATACAAATAAACTGATGTTTATGGGGCATAAATATTAGTATCTGGTTTTTATACTATGGAGTAAACATTCAAAAATGCAATTAATTAACTTTACACAATCGGCTCAAACAGTTCCCAATCACAGAATTGCTATGGTCGTGTCCTTCTGGGACACCGTGCATTAGCCTTCTCTTATTTCAAACCAAAAAAAGAAAAGGACACGTTTGTGGCATCACGTAAGATTTTTTTTCTAAACGGTTTCTTTTGTTTTGTTTCAGGTCCTAAACTGAAGGGGCGATAAAATCTTTCCGTTTTAGGGTGTTTAGCAGCATACGTGCAACTCAGCGCGACTCCAAAGTGGGTATATAAACACCGATCTGTAGGTAATGTGGCAACTCGAGCATGGATGTGTGTGATGTCCTTAGGTTAGTTAGGTTTAAGTAGTTCTAAATTCTAGGGGACTGATGACCTCAGATGTTAAGGCCCATAGTGCTCAGAGCCATTTTTTTTGTGGCATTCGAACGGAAATTTTTTGATCACCACTTATAATTACCAGAAATTACTGCACCTCAATAATAAGCTCAGTGCGTGATGGGGTATATTGAACGATATCATCAGTTGCTGTCCCAAGGTATTTCCGATGTGAATTTCAAATGGAACCACCAGAAATTAAATTGATTATTGCTTGCCATGATAGATTCCTAGCCACTGGAAGCGTAAACAGATAAGTTCTGTCACAAAACTGTCATCTGATGAAATGGTTAGAGATCAGAGAGATTATGTAAGTAAACCTAGAAGACAGTTTGTCAAAGATCGTGGAGAGTTACGCTTGCGTCGTTCAGGGGTTCACGATGCGCTATATAAGCGAATTCGCTTGCACCCTTACGAAGTTCAAACTGTGTAGGCAGTGAAGCGAAAAGACTTGAGACTTTGCCACGAATTTGAGACGTTGGGCCGGGTCAGACAAAACGCCAAATGTCCAGGAAATGTCTTTTTCTCTAACAAAGCACTCTTCCAAACATGTGGGAAGGTTAATCGCATCTTGGGTTTGGAAAACTTTCACAGTTTTCGGGAATGTGTCTGTGACAGCGAGAAGGCGGATGTGTGTTATGTGCCGATGAAATACAACTCAGTTGTAACATATTTCTTCGTCGAGTAAAAAGTAACAGGAATCGTTTAGCTGGATATGATTGAACAATTTACTATCCTTTGTCTTCTTCCCCTTCAGCTATGAAATGTGGTCTTCTAGTAGGATCCTAGCGATGTCCGTAGAAGAGCTGTAGATCCAGATCACTCCGTCACCCCAGTAATGCCTTAGCGTGCATCGGTTGAGCCAGAGTTCCATCTGGACACTTTAAATTTTACCAAAGGAGACCATGTCGACGTGTCTTAATTTCTTGTACAAAAATTTTTAATTTACTTTACATGATGTTGCAAGCCGCAACTACGAGGAGTGATCAGAAACTAAGGTTGCAAGGCCGATATACCTGGAGTTTCGTCTGTGGAGAAATTGGTACTGTGCGATAATTCTGATGCATGCTGTTAGCTATTATGTCGAGTTTCTGTAACCCGCCACCGGCAGCGCTAGTTGTAGGTAAACGCAAACGGCGACTCGTGTAGAAAAGTGGTCTCGCGAAGACATCCACCCAGTTATCAGTTTCTATGGACAAAAGGTGTAGCAGTGGCTGAACTTCACCATCAGCTGGTTGAGGCTCACGGGGCGACTGTAATGTCTCATCAGCACGTAGCAGAATGGTGTTGAAAGTTTGCGGCCGGTAGAGAAAACGTCGCTGACGTTGATTTCAGCGACCGACGCAGCACGGCGTCAGCAAATTTGAACACAGCGTAGAGGAGCTGATTCAGGATAACAGGAGAATCACCTAGATGGCCGACGATACTCTTCAGACGAGGAAGTGCTGAAGGTCGTGACAACATGGTTGAACACGAAAGGACATAATTTTTACCATTGGGGCATATTCAAACCCAACTCACGAAGCGACAAGTGTCTAAACCGATACGGAGACTATATCGAAAAGTAGCCTAATATACATACTATCAGTTGGCTGTATTGCTTGTATGACATAAAAGTGCACTGTTTCATATCAGGCCTTGTATCATTAGTTTCTGATCAGCCGTCGTATCTGTGTCTCAAAGCCTTTTTTACTCTGAATCGCCAAAGAAACTGGTATAGGCTTGCGTATTCAAATACAGAGATATGCAAAGTGTACGCATACGCCGCTCCGGTTGGCAATTCGTATATAAGACAACAAGTGTCTGACGCAGTTGTTAGAGCGGTTACTGGTCCTACAATGGCAGGTTATCAAGGTTTAAGTAGTCTGAACGTGGTGTTCTACTCAGCGCACGAGCGATGGGACACAGCATCTCCGAGGCAGCGATGAAGTGGGGATTCGACCATTTCACGGGAGTACGAGAATATTAGGAATCCGGTAAAAAGTCAAATTTCCGAAATCGCTGCACCCGGAAAAAGATCCTGCAAGAACAGGGACGACGACGACTGAAAAGAATTGTTCAACGTGACCGAAGAGCAACCCTTCCGCAGAATGCTCCAGATTGCATTGCTGCGCCATCAGCAAGTGCCAGCGTACGATCCATTCAACGAAACATCATCGATATTGACTTTCGGAGCCGAAGGCCCACTGTTGTACCGTTGATGACTACACGACACAAAGTTTTACGCCTAGTCTTGGCCCGTCAACACCGACATTAGACTGCTGATGACTGGAAACATGTTGCCTGGTCGGACGAGTCTCGTTTCAAATTGTATCGAGTGGATGGACATGTACAGTATGGAGGGAACCTCATGAATCTGTTTACCCTGCATGTCAGTAAGGGACTAGGCAAGCTGGTTCAAGGTCTGTAATGGTGTGGAACGTGTACAGTTAGAGTGATATAGGACTCCTGACACGTCTAGATACGGTCTGACAGGTGTCTCGTAAGTAAGCATGCTGTCAGATCACTTGCATCCTTTCATGTCCATTATGCATTCCAACGGACTTGGGCGATTCCAGCAGGACAATGCGACGCCCTACGTGTCCAGAATTGCTACATAGTAGCTCCAGGAACACTACTCTGAGATTAAACACTTCCGCTTCCCACCAGACTAGCAAGACATGAGCATTGTTGAGAGTATCTGGGATGCCTTGCAACGTGCTGTTCAGATGAGATCTCCACCCCTTCGCACTCTTGCGGATTTATAGACAGCCCTGCAGGATTCATAGTGTCAGTTCCCCCCAGCAATATATTAGATATTAATCGACTCCATGGCAAGTCGTGTTGCGGCACTTCTGCGTGTTCGCCGGGGCCCTACACGTGTACCAGTTTCTTTGGCTTGTCAGTGTAACGGAATTTGCAAATCAGGAATACCCTGTACTGGTACAGGAATCACTGAGCTTGATGTACGCTGGCTGTTAAGCTGCTACACGACAGTCTACAGAGGAAATAATGTCCGGCAGCCGTTGCAATCTGAAAGGTGACAGCGCTCGAACGACATGAATACGTCGCCGCCGAGTCCTCGTAATCTGCATGCTAATGAGCGTTTGTCAATGGACGACTTGGTACTCACTCTGCGGTGTCCGTTGGGAAATTCAGGGTACAGCTTTCAGATCAACAGCAAGTGGGGCGGTAAGCCGCTGAGGAACAAAGGGCCCGGGTCTCTGGAAAGGGCGACGAGGCGCGCACGGCTGGAGAAGAAGGCTACATCAAGGAATTACCGCGGCAACAGCTGCGGGCGGCAAGCCAGTGGGCCGGCGGCGATCGATGAGTGTCCCACGGCATCCCATCCAATCCCCCGTGTCGTGTCGGCTCCACGCTACGCGGCTGGGTGGCTGGCATAACACTGATTTCCCAGACCAGCGCCCACCACCTGCCGGTGAAATATGGTGCGCGGTCGGCGCAGATTCCGCAACTTAGACCGCCCATTTGTCTCGGCTCGATCGAGAGCGCGCACCCACACCACACTTTCCGATCCTTTATCGCAGGCCGGCAGCCAAGTTACTCAGGAGAGAGGCGTTAACACAGCGCCTAAGGTGCCCGCGTCTCTCGCCCACGGCGGTTGAGCTGCCATCCGGCCGCATGATAAACACGCCTACACCCCACTTACCGGGCTTTCGTTCTTCTAAAACCGCTGCGTTGCAAACTGGACATTGTATTGATGGGATTTAGTGTGGGCTCACTCTGGACGGCGATTACCTACAGATAGATTTTATTGAGTTTGGGGACTCATACTGTGAGGCAAATCCAATCGATGTTGCTTGTTCACTCTTGGCTTCACTACGCATGCATTGTTATGTAAATTTTACATTTATTTAACATATTTTACAAATACCTGCTAGCTGAAATTCATATTCTCATCCTGCGCCTTAAGTCCTAAATAACGCAAATTAACAGACAGTTAGCGCTTCGCAATTTTTAAGCGTTCCAAGTCAATTACTTACATGAGAGGTATAGCAACAGACCGTTTTCAGATGTTTCTACACACCTTCCCTTCTCGAGGTCAACAAATGGTTCAAATTGCTCTAAGCACTAAGGACTTAACATCTGAGATCATCAGTCCCCTAGACTTAGAACTACTTAAACATAACTAACCTAAGCACATCACACACATCCATGCCCGAGGCAGGATTCGAACCTGCGACCGTAGCTGCAGCACGGTTACGGACTGAAGAGCCTAGAACTGCTCCGTCACAGCGGGCTGCTCAAGGTCACCCCACCTCTAGTAATACTGTGGGAATCATATTCCCTCAAAATTTTTATTCAAATAACTAGCATTTCACCCAATGCTCTGCCCATGAATGCATTCGATACATAAACTGAATATATATCTTCCTTCAACTCTCTGTGTCCACTTCCTTTTCCTTCTGTCTGTCCATCTCATCCTATCATAGCTATTTGTTTATCTCCTCTTTTGCATTAGCTTTGTCTATTCATCTCCCCCTCCCCCCTCTTTGTCCATTTCCCCTTCCTCCCCACACCCTCTGACCATGTCTTCTTCCTCCACTCCTCTTCCATCACCACCTCCCCCTGTCCACTCTGCTTTTCTTCAATTGCGTCATGCATCTCTCACCCTTCCTTCTCTCTGTCTATAGCTGTGTCCCCTTGTTCTGTCTATCCCCTCCTGTATCAATCTCACCCTGTACACAGCCATGATTATTAGCACATGTAGCCCATGCAGCACAGTTCAATAAAGCAGTCTGACACTACTCTCACAACATGTCTGTCATGCAGGGCAGACTGACCAGGGGCTTGAAAATCATATATTTGCCCCTGAAGTACAGGCTGCCGTGCAAAAGCAGGTTGACAAAGGAGACACATACTACTCGACCACAACATGTCTGTCTTGCAGGGAAACCTTCATGTCTGGGCCCAGAAAACCGTCTCTTGTTCTTGGGATGTAAGAATCCCTTCAGAACAGCTCGATTAGGAAAACAACTCCTGTTACTGGATAAAATACCTGTCATGCAGGGAGGCCTAGAGGCCAGAAGCTGAATAAAAAAGAAACATTTTTGCCCTTATCTCTGCTCCTAGTTAAGCTAGGAGGTTTTAAACCCCACAGTGCTTATACTTGAGGCCAATTGTCTCTGGGTGGTTGAAATCCATCCAGGGGTTTGTGAGGAAATCCCAGATATACACACATACATACACTACAGATGAGTAATGTATACATCAAATTTGATTGAAATTTTTGCAGGCGTTCCTGAGTTTTGTTTTGACGTCACGCCTTTTTTTCTCAAAGCTTCAGGCATAGGAGTGCTATAGGTTTGTTACAATCATGTTAAATGATTCCAGATGGCAGCTGGTTTGTGCGCCAGTTTGTGTAGAAGTTCCTTGAGGTATTAAGGAGATACCCTGATATGTCACTATCTTTGCGCATCCTCCACCCTCTCCCATCCCACACCGTCCAGCTTTTTCCTAAACCCACCTTCCCTCCCCCCCCCCGTTCTTTTATTTTATCATTCCAGAGGGAAAGACAGCGCTGGAAACCAATCTAACTTACTTTTATTCAGATTTTTATTACGCTTGATATTCAGCGTCAATGTAGGCCCCGCCCTTTCCCACTTTTCCTAAACATGTATGATTGTTAGATTGTATGCACATTAGTGAAACAGGATATGCAAGCACCTCAATAAATTCAGGTAGACGTCTTGGTTTCGCCTTGAAGCAGGACCTCCTCAGACTGGCAATTGGGTTTAAATCTCCGAGGCTAGTTTGTGGCGCCAGTTTGGTGTAGCACAGAATTTAGCATAATGGTGAGGAATGCATCCCGTTTCATGAATGTAGGTAAATGTGCTGTGCATGGAGTTTTCCTACTTCACACAAGACGTCTAATGGACTTATAAAATGATCCACAGAGTTACACAGATATTTTCTGTGTTTTTGGTATACAACAGAGGATGAAACCTGAAAATTCTTGGCAGATTAAAACTGTGTGTGTGATCTAGACCAGATATCGAAAGCTTTGCCTCTCACGGAAGAATGCTCTATCGAAAGAACTATCTGAGACCGGCTCCCGAGTCGCCTTTGCAGCTTTACTTTCACCAGGACATCATCTCCTAACTTTTAAACATCACAGAAGTTGTCGTGCAAATTTGTTTGACTAGCGCTCGCTGAAGAAGAGATATTACGGAGAAACGCGCCGCCTGGGGTACTGTTTCGAGGATGGAAGGTCCAAGGTTCGAGTCTTGGTCCGACAAACAGTTTTATTCTTCCATGAAGTTTCCAAGCAGCTCATTGGCTATAGAGTAAAAATTCATTATGAAAACAGTGCTCCACCATGTGGTTAAACCATGTTTCCGCAATATGATTATTTCCAGGAGTATTAGTCCCATAACTTTTCAGTGTTACAACTGTGAAGTTCGGAAGGTAGGGGACACGATTCTGGCGGAAGTACAGTTGTGATGGCAAGAGTCCAGCTTGGATAGCTCAGTCGGTAGAGCACGTGAGAGTCCAATGTCCGCTGCTGGCTGGAGTGAACTTCGGCAGATATTTTTAACCTCGTCTAAAGTTTCAAGACACCATAGACTCCGCTGCAGGTGAAAACTCATCTGAAAGGCTTATGAAAATCCGAAATTAGCCGAATTCTGGGAAAATGTTTGCACAGATACGCTGTAGTCGAGGTAAAACGGAAGATTAAAAATCTTAGGGCCACATTCTGTAAAGAGGAGAAGATATTTGAAGAGTTAGGTGTTGTTCGCGATATTTAGAAAGTACGAATTTGATACTATAACTTTCTGCCAAGTATGGAAAACGTAGATATTCGTAGCCTTTTTTCCTTCTTCTGAGACGATTATAGAACAATAACGACAACTGCCACTGAAGACCACTGTGATCATAACTTATAGACCGTTTCGATTGGCCACTAAGGTTGCGCGACCAGCGACGTCCCGTTATATAATTCTGATTCAATGATACTTTTAGATGGAACCACTTAACAGCATTAGTGTGTATATGCACGCTGGCTCGACCACGCTAGAAATGGCAATATGGCACCAAGACACAACCTCAACCAACTACTGTCTTGGTGGTAGGGAATGAATGCGTGTCTGATATAAAAGGTGCAATGTGGACACTGGACATCACTTTTAAAATCAGACAAAGACAATTAACTGGCTAGTCTCAGGTTTCATGACATCGTGACAGGAAAAGATTTCCAGTGGTTGGTTTCTTAGACAAATTCCAAACATCAGAGATCAAATCTCGAAGCTTTCTTTTGTTTGTGGTAGTGAAGAACAATTTGTCCAGTTTACTGTTATAATTGAAAGTATACACAGAGAGTTAGAAAAGTGTCCCATATTATTACGGGAGATACAGTATCAACCAAAATTAGCAAAATGGTCTTATCTGTATTTACATCTGTATCCATTCTCTGCTAACTACTATGAAATGCATGGCTAAGTGTACTTCCAATTGTACCAGGTATTAGGGTTTCTTCCCGTTCCATTCACTTCTGGAGTGTGAGAAGTAAGACTGATTATATGTTAGCTGTAATTGATCTCCTCTCATTCTCTCTGTCCCTACAGGTGTCATATCTAGAGCGGTGTAGTATATACCAAGTTTCATCATTCGAAGACCTTGAGACGTTGAAAGTAGGCTTTCTCAGAACAGATTGTGTCTCTCATCTAGTGCCTGTCAGTTCAGTTTTTCCAGCATATCAGTGTGGTTTCCTGAGGCTTCAAGCAAAACTGTCACCATTCGTGCTGACCTTCTCTGCATACGTTGAATATCCACTGTTAATCCTGTTTGATACAGGTAAGGAATATTCAAGGATGCACCAGTGTTTTGTGAACAAACTTCTTTATACACTGATACATTTCTGCCATCTGCTTTACCTGCTATTGAGACTACATAGTCATTCCATATTCCAAAAAACTGTTGTAAGGGGTCAAATGCCCCTTACATCTTGGGAACAATATACACTCATGGAAATGGAAAAAAGAACACATTGACACCGGTGTGTCAGACCCACCATACTTGCTCCGGACACTGCGAGAGGGCTGTACAAGCAATGATCACACGCACGGCACAGCGGACACACCAGGAACCGCGGTGTTGGCCGTCGAATGGCGCTAGCTGCGCAGCATTTGTGCACCGCCGCCGTCAGTGTCAGCCAGTTTGCCGTGGCATACGGAGCTCCATCGCAGTCTTAAACACTGTTAGCATGCCGCGACAGCGTGGACGTGAACCGTATGTGCAGTTGACGGACTTTGAGCGAGGGTGTATAGTGGGCATGCGGGAGGCCGGGTGGACGTACCGCCGAATTGCTCAACACGTGGGGCGTGAGGTCTCCACAGTACATCGATGTTGTCGCCAGTGGTCGGCGGAAGGTGCACGTGCCCGTCGACCTGGGACCAGACCGCAGCGACGCACGGATGCACGCCAAGACCGTAGGATCCTACGCAGTGCCGTAGGGGACCGCACCGCCACTTCCCAGCAAATTAGGGACACTGTTGCCCCTGGGGTATCGGCGAGGACCATTCGCAACCGTCTCCATGAAGATGGACTACGGTCCCGCACACCGTTACGCCGTCTTCCGCTCACGCCCCAACATCGTGCAGCCCGCCTCCAGTGTCGTCGCGACAGGCGTGAATGGAGGGACGAATGGATACGTGTCGTCTTCAGCGATGAGAGTCGCTTCTGCCTTGGTGCCAATGATGGTCGTATGCGTGTTTGGCGCCGTGCAGGTGAGCGCCACAATCAGGACTGCATACGACCAAGGCACACAGGGCCAACACCCGGCATCATAGTGTGGGGAGCGATCTCCTACACTGGCCGTACACCTCTGGTGATCGTCGATGGGACACTGAATAGTGCACGGTACATCCAAACCGTCATCGAACCCATCGTTCTACCATTCCTAGACCGGCAAGGGAACTTGCTGTTCAACAGGACAATGCACGTCCGCATGTATCCCGTGCCACCGAACGTGCTCTACAAGGTGTAAGTTAACTACCCTGGCCAGCAAGATCTCCGGATCTGTCCCCCATTGAGCATGTTAGGGACTGGATGAAGCATCGTCTCACGCGGTCTGCACGTCCAGCACGAACGCTGGTCCAACTGAGGCGCCAGGTGGAAATGGCATGGCAAGCCGTTCCACAGGACTACATCCAGCATCTCTACGATCGTCTCCATGGGAGAATAGCAGCCTGCATTGCTGCGAAAGGTGGATATACACTGTACTAGTGCCGACATTGTGCATGCTCTGTTGCCTGTGTCTATGTGCCTGTGGTTCTGTCAGTGTGATAATGTGATGTATCTGACCCCAGGAATGTGTCAATAAAGTTTCCCCTTCCTGGGACAATGAATTCACGGTGTTCTTATTTCAATTTCCAGGAGTGTATCTTTGCCTCACGCAGGTCGCAGTAGGTATTATAGATAGACGAGCGGCCAGTGCTCCAGAGAGTGGCCAGTGTTGAGACTCCAAGCAAGTAAGTTGTTTTCTGCTAAGTGAGCAGAGCGGATTTCGGCAGGACGGCCGACCACGTTTACAATTTTTTAACGGCTGTGTGTCTCACCAAAACCTGTGGCCTGAGCTCCAGCAAATACGTAAATGGCGTTAATTGAGTAATTTGTCTGATGTTCATTTGTGTACCGTGATTACTCGACAACCACGCCGGGCACCCACGATTTGGATTGCAATGAGGATTGCGTATTCGGTGTCACATGAAGAACATTGGAGTGTGACGACATTAATAGGTGACCTGTGATAAGTTAACCGCTATTGCTTTGTGAGACGAAGGGAGTAAATGATTCATTCCTCCTGCTTAGACAAAAGATATAGAACATTAGCAAAAAAGTATCTACCGATAAATGATACCTGACATCCTAATTAGCTTTATTTGATTTAATACGAAACAACTTGATTTGTGATTTCCTGTCAGAGAGGTCACAGTTCGTAGTAATTGACGGAAAGTCATCGAGTAAAACATAATTGATTTCTGGCGTTCCCCAACGTAGTGTTATAGGTCCTTTGCTGTTCCTTATCTACATAAAGGATGTGGGAGACAATCTGAGCAGCCGTCTTCGGTTGTTTGCAGATGACGCTGTCGTTTATTGACTAATAAAATCATCAGAAGATCAAAACAAACTGCAAAACGATTTAGAAGAAATATCGGAATGGTGCGAAAAGTGGCAGTTGACGCTAAATAACGAAAAGTGTGAGGTCATCCACATGAGTGCTAAAAGGATCTCGTTAAACTTCGGTTACACGATAAATCAGTCTAATCTAAAAGCCGTAAATTCAACTAAATATCTAGGTATTACAATTACGAACAACTTAAATTGGTAGGTACACATAGAAAATGTTGAGGGGAAGGCTAACCAAAGACTGCGTTTTATTAACAGGACACTTAGAAAGTGTAACAGATCTACTAAGGAGACTGCCTGCACTACACTTGTCCGTCCTCTTTTAGGATACTGCTGCGCGGTGTGAGATCCTTACGAGATAAGACTGACGAAGTACAAAGAAAAAGTTGAAAGAAAGGCAGCACGTTTTGTATTATCGCGAAATATGAGAAAGAGTGTCACAGAAATGATACAGGATTTGGGCTGGAAATCATTTACGGCCGGAGTGGCCAAGCGGTTCTAGGCGCATCAGTCTGGAACCGCGCGACCGCTTCGGTCGCAGATTCGAATCCTGCCTCGGGCATGGATGTGTGTGATGTCCTTAGGTTAGTTAGGTATAAGTAGTTCTAAGTTCTAGGAGACTGATGACCTCAGAAGTGTAAGTTCCATAGTGCTCAGAGCCACTTTTTGGAAATCATTAAAAGAAAGGCCTTTTTTCGTTGCGACGGAATCTTCTCAGGAAATTCCAATCACCAACTTTCTCCTCCGAATGCGAAAATATTTTGTTGACACCGACCTACATACGGAAGAACGAGCACCACGATAATATAAGGGAAATCAGAGCTCGTACGGAAAGATATAGGTGTTCGTTCTTTCTGCGTGCTATACGAGATTGGAATAATAGAGAATTGTGTAGGTGGCTCGATGAACCCTCTGCCAGGCACTTGAATGTGATTTACACAGTATCCATGTAGATGTAGAACTCCCGTGCAAATATTAACCGGACAGCCTTGATCAGTTGCACACGGTCAAACTATTTTAAACTACTAGGCTATAATCCACTAGTCAATAACGGTGGTTTTAATAGGGAGTGTTTCATGTTAGACTCCGGTATTACAATGAGTTGACTGATTCCAGGTGGTGACTGGTTGAAGCAGTAGTGGGTGGACACTACACTTTTATCTTATGTGAATTACACAGATTTTTATTTCTAAATGTTTAAAGTCAGACACCAATCTTCGTACTTCTTTGAAATCTTATCAAGCTGTGACTTTGCCTTTGTGTAGCCTTTTTCGCACAGTACGTAGTTACAAATAAATGCATCGTGTGCAAAAAGGTTGAGGTTACTATTGCCGGCCGGTATGCCCGAGCGGTTCTAGGTGCTACAGCCTGGAACTGCGCGACCGCTACGGTCGCAGGTTCGAATCCTGCCTCGGGCATGGATGTGTGTGGTGTCCTTAGGTTAGCTAGGTTTACGTAGTTCTAAGTTCGAGGGGACTGATGCCCTCACAAGTTCTACATCTACATCTGCATCCATACTCCGCAAGCCACCAGACGGTGTGTGGCGGAGGGTACCCTGAGTACCTCTATCGGTTCTCCCTTCTCTTCCAGTCTCGTATTGTACGTGGAAAGAAGGATTGTCGGTATGTTTCTGTGTGGGCTCTAATCTGTCTGATTTTATCCTCATGGTCTCCTCGCGAGATATACGTAGGAGGGAGCAATATACTGCTTGACTCTTCGGTGAAGGTATGTTCTCGAAACTTTAACAAAAGCCCGTACCGAGCTACTGAGCGTCTCTCCTGCAGAGTCTTCCACTGGAGTTTATCTATCATCTCCGTAACGCTTTCGCGATTACTAAATGATCCTGTAACGAAGCGCGCTGCTCTCCGTTGGATTATCTCTATCTCTTCTATCAACCCTGTCTGGTGCGGATCCCACACTACTGAACAGTATTCAAGCAGTGGGCGAACAAGCGTACTGTAACCCACTTCCTTTGTTTTCGGATTGCAAGTCCCATAGCGCCTACAGCCATTTGAGGTTACTATCGTTTCGCCACAACCCAGTCTAGTGTAATGAAGTGCCCAGTGGAGATTCGGTAGAATGGTATCTAGGGGGAGAACTGCCTGTTAGTCCAACGGCCTGGAACTATGGAGAAAAAAAAGCATTTTTAGAGTGCAAGAACAATCATTCAGCGTAATGATGTGGCGGAATAAGCTAGCCACCGCTTCTAAACGTCGAGGTTGGGATATCTTGCAACAGCAAGACGCTGGCTGGAAGAGCTGCCAAAGAATGTCAATGACTGGAGCAGAACTGAATCACGCTTTGAATTCAGCTACTTTGACCAGCGACGACGAGAGCTAACCACTATTGTATCGTAATCGATGGCCGGCGGCTGGAAGAACCGTGGAAACATCATGCTGACCATTATTAAAATAAGTTTTATGTTTTTTTATATAAAATTAAAAGGAGTTCAATGTTGAATGAGGAAGGATAAAGTTTGTAATTGGATGTCAATTGGTTATCAAATGTAAAATAAACTTCGAGCTGGAAGTTAAAACAGTCAGTTGACTCTGTTGTTACGACGTACATCGTAAATAATACTTATATGTGAAATTTGCAAATTTTATTAAAATTCAGACTCCTTGAAGAGATTCTGGCAGAATTTTATCAGGAGTGTGGACGATCTTCAATAACTAACTAGATTAAAGTTTTTTTTTTAATGAGTAGTCGACACGTATTGACATTTTGTAAATAATCGATACTGTGAAGTAAATTAAAATTCTGTTTTAAAACTTTATCGGCGATTGTGGTCAAGAATATCGGTTTTAAAGTGGAATATTTCGCTAAATGAGAACAATATTGATTCTTTAGTGACATTAATTAATTATTTAAGGAAATAATTAGGAGAATTTCAATTTATTCTTGCTAAGATATCAAGGACTTCGTTGAAATGTCCAGAAATTTTTTACGATAAAACATTTCTACAACAGGGACTGGTGAATTTTGCTGCGTCTATCCTTATCTTCTAGGTTGAACCTGCTACAGCTTAATGTTTTTCTTTGTGGATTTTTCAAGTAACTGGGAAAAGAACTTATAATTTGATCTGCGGCGGACTGTCGATATTGGGTATACGGTTAGGCTGTTGTGAAGCCTGTTGGTTTGCAGATTGCCTTTCTTTCCCCCGTTGCAGACATCGTTGCTGAGTTTCTGCGACAGGATCGGTGGTTCAGCGCAATACTAGAAACAGGGCCTCGGGCCATCTCGGCATCTGGCGATCTAACGGGGCAAGCGGAGCGTGTTTGGCCCTCTATCACTCAGGAGGAGATCCAACAATTCTAACAATCTACTGCAAGCCGAATAACTGTTTGTATCAACGCGTTATTAACTTGCTTAATTTGTGAAACTCTTTCTGTTGAACAGATCATCAATTTTTTAATGAAATTACAGTCATTGATTTGTCTGCACATTTGCGTTGCATCTACTGATTTCCGTCCCATTCATACAATTCCTTCCTGGTGTGTAGTTTCTTTTTCTTTGTCTTAAAGCGTATGTATTACGGAGGTGCTTCGGAACCTCAAATGGGAATTCCTGGAGAGAAGGTGATGTTTTTCTCTTGGGACACTGGTAACAAAATTTAGAGAACCGGCATTTGAAGTTGACTACACTGGTGCCAACGTACATTTCGCATAACGACCTTGAAATTAAGATAAGAAGGGCTCGTACAGAGACATATAGACAGTCGCTTTACCCCAGCTTTGTATGCGAGTGGAACAGGAAAGGAAATGGCAAGTAATGCTGCAAGGTACCCTCCGTCACGTACCATAAGACGATAGGCTTGTGCACGTTTTAGTGGGTGTAGAATACAACAACGCCTTAAAGTTCCCCCGTGAACAGATATATGGGGTATTAAGGTCAGATGAACGGTGAGGGATTGCTACATGACTTCCTCAACCAACCTATTGTTTATTAAACGCTTGTGTTAGTTACTACCGTAAGAGGTGCAGAAAATAGAGTGGTGCCCGTCATCTATAAACCATTTCATTTTAGACCTTTAGCGACTTTTTCGTTATCCAATATCGAAGATGATTTGTCGCACAACACTTGTTAATTTATACGGTAAAGTATATAGTCCTATGAGTCCGTCACTCATAATTCCTGTCCAAACCCTAACAGTAGAACCGACCTGATACCCTACTTCCATTATGATTAAAGGATTTGCATCTGCCCACAAAACCAATATGAAATTGGCAATAAACAAGAAACAGGTCACAATACTGAGTACTGGCCATTCTCGGCAGAAAATAACTCATATGTCAACAAGTATTTGTTTGTGTGCCTCGTGTATTTCGTGAGATTCATTTACAGTTTTATTAGAGAACAGCGTCAAAGCCAAATTTCACGGTGTCCACTAAACCCCGGCGTTTTCGCGTAATTGTTCATTCAAACGAAACTTTCATGTCCCTTTGTAAAGGCCATATTTATGTCACGCAGCTGCGTTGACAGCAGTCCCTGCAGAGGCGGCAACCCGCATTTCACATGCTCCCATCGCTAGCGGTTAGCTCGTACCGTTTATCCCGTAACTGTCAGATCACCCTCCACCCTCGACAGTCCGCAGGGACAGAGTCGGTAAAAGCTCGTTGTGAATTTTGTCTAACTTTGCTGCCAGCTATCACAAATATAGCTGTCGAGTGATTCATAGTGTACAACACTGCTATGAGACTGTGTGACATCATCGGTCTTTTGGCTGTGCCGTTGATGACAGCTCTAGTCTTGTAGTTGGCCTTACGATCTAAAACGAGAAACGAACCTTACTGAGTGTTCTACATTGAATTTCAAAGATGTCAGGAGTGACGAGGTTTCACGTGAAATAGATGAAGTCGGAGAAAAATCAAAACAAAAGGAAATATTTTCAGAAAAGTAGTATGCTATGACTAGAATATCAGTGCTTGGCAACTGGATTCATTGAACTCAAGCAAACAACAAATGTTTTAATTTTATATTGGTATGAAATGGAATGATCATGTTTGGTTAGTAGTAGGGAAAGGAGGTGTCAGGCATCTTTTTATTGGCAGGATACTGAGGAAATGAAGTCAGTCTATGAAGGAGACCGTTAAAAAAGCGTTCATTCGATACATGCTAGATATTGCTGAACTGATTAGAATCAATAAGGCCAATGAAACCACTTCAAAAATTCATGCTTTTTTTCTATACCGGAGTTCAAATCAATACCACTTACGCCATACGACCACCCTTTAAGGACCACATCTCAGTTATTGATAGGGCAGAAATTTTTAATTGTCATCATAGCTTAGTAATATTACGGTAACTGCGACGGTGAAGAGATTTAAATGGTCTGCGTGGTTGTTGACACGAATGGATCTGTCGTGAAGCCAAATTCGTTACCTTACAGGTGTTGTTGTTACGTACAAGACACGTTCACACAGTAGGGTTCAGGAGCAAATGGGGGACACGTCTTTTACGCTAAAGGCCTGAATCGGTCCAGGCAGTGTGCTTAAGTGGCCTAATTGGCTAGGATGGCTTCCTGCGGTACGCAGGAAGGATGGCTTTCAGCCCTTGCGATGCGTGTATTACCGCACTAACTGCAATATCGAACAAATTTATTACACTTTATTAGCGTGATAGGCAATAACAATGACAATAAAAATAATTTCATAGATTGTTACAAGAAATCATTTTGTCGTAAAGAGAAGTGAAGGGGGCCATAAAATCAGCTATGACTTATGTTTTGAAAACATTCCATTACACAATCGACATAATACTAGATTTTACTTCGCGAAACAGCGAAAACAGAAGTTTCGTTCCGTGTTGACGGACACTTTCTAAGAGAAGTTTTGCAGCTGTAGTTGGTACGAAATAACATAGAATGATTTTAATCTCATTGTGTAAAATTCCTGTCTTACTTCGGCTCTGTCCCCTAAGGCGATTTCATGGGAGTAACGTAAGTTTTATGACCTTCATTTACCAACAATATGTCTACGATTCACTCTAGAAAGGACGCGGTTAATGTACGGTTTACGACCATCCGACAGCCTCAAAGCTAGGCACTGGGACTTTATTGCTTCGACATGAAAAGTAATGACCACCATCACATTCCGTGCGATAAAGGTTTAAATCGCAACGTAGCCTTTCCAGATGTGTCTTGACATTTGTGGAGTCATATTCGTCGCCCCTTATGATCCCATATTTCTTTATTGTGCTATTTCCAACTATTCACAGGTTTATTAGAAGTAACGTGTGACACTTGAGCGGCAAAGCAAACAAATGCCAGGGAAACTAAAGAGCGCACTTTGGATAGAAAACGCTAGAAACGAATGTAAAAATTACTTACGACTGGTTGAGATGGTTTTTCCATAGTTAACTCTACTGTACTACGTATTCAAGCCGTTTATTGTTAGAGAATGACGTAGGGTAATAGCGCGAAAGGCACTGAAAATAGCAAAAAGCGAAAGAACGCTTTTGTAAAACGCAACAAATAATAAAAAACGGGTATCCAAAAATATTCACGTATTTATTGAAGTTGTTGAGAGAAAGTATTGCTAGAGATGAAATACATTCAAATATGACTTATTATAGAGAAATAAAATATGAGCACAAGCTACCAAACGGGCTGCTAAATAAAATAAATGGGAACTAACAGAGGGTGGTGTAGTCGCCCGAAATATTTGTAGGAAACAGTAAGAAAGAACTCAGTTTTTCTCTCACAGAATGCGTAATTCTCATTTGTTTTAATTCTCTAAGCTAACACCGATAAAAGTATCGAGTTTTCTGATAAATAAAAACGAAGATATGTATCAAATCCGATAGGAATGTCAAATCCTTGGGTGAACTCAAACAGCTAGAGAAGTGTTTCGTAAGCTTCTTTTGTAGGTTTAGGTGCACTTACGCAGCAGTACACTAACATCTAGAGAAATAAGTGTGCTCAACAGAAGTGTTGATGACTACAAGCAAGTAATTTGTGCACGGAAAATAAGTTGGGGATTTTGTTTTAGCAGAAAGGATGTGCTCCTTGCTACTTCTGCTGCCGCACTGGTCAAGATGTTTGTGACAATGAAATATTTTTCCTGATATCCACTAGGTATACGTTTTGAAAATCTCCCACAAACTCGGAAATAACGACGTCGGAGACCTAGTGAAATACGAAGTAGGCATTTTTGTTCGACAACAGTAAGAAAATAAATCATTCAAGAAATAAATCCGTCTTTATAGTCTCTTTTACAACGGTAAAGAACTCAAATGATTGAAGAATTCAAGGTTAAGGATTCGAATTCCAGTCCTCATTTCTAATTTCTTAAGAAGGCAGATATCCGAAGTTTAAGCGCTGTCGGGCTGTGATAGCACATGGATGGTTGAGCATCCGGTCTGCCGAGAGGTGATGGCAAGTGGGGTGCACACAGACCTTTGAAGCTAACTGAGGAGCTACTTGTTCGAGAAGTAGCGGCCCCGGTCTCGTAAACCAACATATGGCCGGGACAGCAATGGGCTGATTACGTGCCCCTCAATATCACCATCCAGTGACGTCTGCGGGCTGAGGATGACGCGGCGGCCGGCCGGTGCCGTTGGGCATTCATGGCCTGTTCAGGGAGGGGTTTAGTTTAGTTTTTGACTAAAAGAAGGATTTGTGGTCGTTCATTTAGTTTCATGAAGCTATTACGTTGTCTACCGTAAGGCCTCAGTCTAAGGCCACAGTAATAGTGTTGGTATGTAGAAATTGGGAAAGTTATGTTGACCTCAGCAGTCATCCACTCTTGCTCGCAATTTTCTCGCATTAGAGAATAAGCGAGTCATTTGTAAGAGGATGCCAAATATCGAACAATAAAATTAAATTCATAAATAATCTGATTCTCGAACAGTAAAGGACATGATGTTCACTTGTGTGTGTGGAATACCACTGATCTTGAAACTGTTTTCGCTATACATATGCGTACAAAGCTATTAAATTACCGAAACCTAGGCGCAATAAGAAATAAAAATAAAACATGTTAGGTTTCAACACCAAATTCTTGCAAAATTGACTTGAGTTAAAACTTAACATTCTGGCACCAATGACTTAGAAACCGTCTTTACGAGCCTGGCTTTTGAATCAAACCTGTAATGATGCTTCTTTTTTAATTTCGAACCCAGATTTGTAAGCAGCTGACAGCAGTTCATGAGCAAGTAGTGATTCTCAGAGCAAATTGATGGTGGGTTATTGCACTGTACTCATGTTACTGACGGCTTCGGTATCGTTATGGGCATATAAATGATTTTAGTTCGTGAGAAACGTTGTGAGAAAAAGGCGATGGTTTCGCGAAATTTGTGTTGTGGTACACATCCTGATGGTAACAATTACAGAAAAACACATCTTCTCCTTAATGAAATGAGTGATGACATTTTATACAGTGATGTAGATGTAGAATAAAAGACTGTAAAACATGAAGGGCAAGATCATTTTATTGACAAGTGAGGTGAAAGGTGGTTCATCACTGTAGGAGTAGATGGTGGAAAATTCCGACCCAACGAAACACACGTACCACAGTTAAGGGTGCCAAACCAGGCACATCAAAACACAGTGTACTGCACTCTGGGGGCAACGCAGGTGAGTACATTTTCAGGCAAACGATCACGTGATGCCGAATGGCATCCTGTGTGTAGTGTGTCCCAAGGATCTTGAGCAATTTGTTGCAATTCGGAAATGGTTCTTGCACGCTCTAGAGATCGAGTAAGTCCCTGCTTCATCATGTCTCATACGTGTCCAATCGGCGAAACTTCTGGTGATCTTGCTGGCCATGGCAGTAGTTGTACACCACAAAGAGTACATTGCGTCGCAGCTACCTTATGTGGATGCATTATCCTGGTGGACAAGCGCATCGATTTCCTGTGCAATGTAGCGGGCACTGGTTACTTTACCGTGTATACACACCAAATACGAACACATGTTGTAACTGATGAGCACTCATACCATGAAATCTGGAATGAGACCTGGTGTCATGGGCGAATGCACTCTGGAATAAGCAGCTCACCAGGTCTACGCCACACACGTGTATGTCCACCAATTGCATAAACACAGAACTTTCCCTCGCCACAGAAGACAACATAGCGCCATTCCACTCTTCGTTCAACTATTTAACGATACCAGAGAAGCCATGCTTGGCGGTGTCATGGTGTTGGCGGTAGCCTGGTCAGAGACGCGCGTGATCATAATCGAACTGCAAGCAGACGGTTCCCAATTGTCCCTGATGACACTGCAGGTGCAACGTGTATCCAAATTTTTCCCTGGATGACGTTCGGTAGCCGATCAGGAGAGCGTCTGTATTACGCTTACGTCCAGAACTAGGTCACCAGGTGTGGGAACGATTCGCAGAGCACTGCTGAAAGCAGCGGCAGACCACCGACACATTGCGGCCAACATGTGCAGCAGTCCGTCGATACTTCTGTCCAGCTTCCCGCAGAATAACAAAGTGACCCCGTTCAAATGGTGAAACGGCCTTGACGCAGTGGATACACCAGTTCTCGTGAGATCACCGAAATTAGGCACTGTCAAGCGTGGCCAGCACTTGGATGGGTGACCACCCGGGCCGTGTTGCGCTGTTGCCATTTTTTGGGGTGCACTCAACCCTCTTGATGCATATTGAGGAGCTACTCGACCAATTAGTAGCAGTTCCAGTCAAAGAAAACCATCATAACGACTGGGAGAGCGGTGTGCTGACAAAAAGCCCCACCTATCCGCATCCTCAGTTGAGGATGACACGGCGGTCGGATAGTCCCCATGGGCCACTTGTGGCCTGAAGACGGAGTGATTTGTTGTAGAAGAGTACGCAATCGGCGGTGGGACGTTGTTGTACCCTAGAATAAATGGCGCATATACTGTTCACCTCTAAACTCAGCACAGCAACTGTCTGCACAGTCAAAACAGAGGTTGCACAGACAGGTCACCTGAGCGCAATCTGATCGTCGATGACCATGACAAATGAGTCAGCAACACTAAATATTCTCAATACGAACATATTATACTTTGGTGCCACAGAACACGATCCTTGAGGCTGCTGCATTTTCTTACCGGCAATATACGTAAGTAAAAGATACTTCTGTATTAGGTGCATTCAAGTTCTAAGGCCTCCGGTTTTTTTTTCTCCGGACTGGAAAGAGATAGAATCATGAGCATTGTTTTAAAATGAGGCCGCGTTCATTGTCAATACGTCCCAGAGATGGCAGCACCGTACGGCAGGTGGAATTTTATCGTCAGCGGCGAGAATGAGAACTGTTTTAAATACTTAAAGTGGCAACGTTTTCCTTACTTGAACAGCGCGCAATTATTCGTTTTCTGAATTTGCGTGGTGTGAAACCAATTGAAATTCATCGACAGTTGAAGGAGACATGTGGTGATGGAGTTATGGATGTGTCGAAAGTGCGTTCGTGGGTGCGACAGTTTAATGAAGGCAGAACATCGTGTGACAACAAACCGAAACAACCTCGGGCTCGCACAAGCCGGTCTGACGACATGATCGAGAAAATGGAGAGAATTGTTTACGGGGATCGCCGAATGACTGTTGATCAGATCGCCTCCAGAGTTGGTATTTCTGTGGGTTGTGTGCACACAATCCTGCACGACGACCTGAAAATGCGAAAAGTGTCATCCAGGTGGGTGCCACGAATGCTGACGGACGACCACATGGCTGCCCGTGTGGCATGTTGCCAAGCAATGTTGACACGCAGCGACAGCATGAATGGGACTTTTCGTCGGTTGTGACAATGGATGAGACGTGGATGCCATTTTTCAATCCAGAAACAAAGCGCCAGTCAGCTCAATGGAAGCACACAGATTCACCGCCACCAAAAAAATTTCGGGTAACCGCCAGTGCTGAAAAAATGATGGTGTCCATGTTCTGGGACAGCGAGGGCGTAACCCTTACCCATTGCGTTCCAAAGGGCACTACGGTAACAGGTGCATCCTAGGAAAATGTTTTGCAGAACAAATTCGTTCCTGCACTGCAACAAAAACGTCCGGGAAGGGCTGCGCGTGTGCTATTTCACCAAGACAACGCACCCGCACATCGAGCTAACGTTACGCAACAGTTTCTTCGTGATAACAACTTTGAAGTGATTCCTCATGCTCCCTACTCACCTGACCTGGCTCCTAGTGACTTTTGGCTTTTTCCAACAATGAAAGACACTCTCCGTGGCCGCACATTCACCAGTCGTGCTGGTATTGCCTCAGCGATTTTCCAGTGGTCAAAACAGACTCCTAAAGAAGCCTTCGCTGCTGCCATGGAATCGTGGCGTCAGCGTTGTGAAAAATGTGTACGTCTGCAGGACGATTACGTCGAGAAGTAACGCCAGTCTCATCGGCTTCGGGTGAGTAGTTAATTAGAAAATCGGAGGCCTTAGAACTTGAATGCACCTCGTATTTAATTTGTGGTATATTGAATTACGGCAAAAAATTGGCACTTCACATATGCTGCTCAACATGCATGTCAAACTTCAAAGCAAGGACTAATATCAAAGTAGGCCGTAAGTCACGTATACTATCGATGATTCCAAGGGAGTCCAATCATCAGTCCAATAACAGGTAGTTAAGCGCGGATTCCTCTGTAAATAAATGTCTCCCTCGTAAGTCGCTTGCCATAACATGTGCTCACCTCATGCCTCATGACAAAAAATTTCAGCAAGGATTTCTAAACGGAAAATCAATGACCATCAACTACAACACATTAGACTTCTTTCACAACACCCATCCTTCGATTCACAAGATGACGCAAGCACAGCTTTATTGTTCCATTACAGTTAAATAGAGTTGTCGCTGGAGGTTATATTAATAAGCGAGGTGTGGCAGCGTTAAGACACTGAACTCGTCTTAGCGAGAATACTGTTTCAAATTCTCTTTCGTGGTTCCATATTTGGGTTTTCGTGATTGAGGTGAATGCTGGTATGATTCATATCAACCAGCACGGCCGATATTCCTCCCCCATCCTCCCCATATCCGAGCTTCTGATGTGTCACTGACGATTTTCCCATCGGTGGTGCGATGAATCCTAATATGGATTCCTTCCTTGCTGTTGATTCCCTTAATTATGAATCCAGATGATGTTCAGATGTGTGTGAAATCTTATGGGACTTATCTGCTAAGTTCATCACTCCCTAAGCTTACACTCTACTTAACCTAAATTATCCTAAAGACAAACACACATACCCATGCCCGAGGGAGGACTCGAACCTCCGCCGCAATCAGCCGCCCAGTATGAATCCACAATTTGAGTGCACAAACAAGTATTGATCCACGAACGAGTTAAAAGATATTCATAGCAGACTGTGAGACCTACGACACTGACAATCTAGTACCAAAACGAGACCCATCGACAATCTCCCATCGCATCTCGTAGAATTCTTCTTCTCTGCCATCTGTGTTTTGTCTCTCTTTGCCCGTACAGACTCAGCAAATACTGCTTATCCATCTATACATGTTCACCCAACGAATAAATCAGACAGAGTGGCTGAATGAGGTTCACGTAGGCCCGCTAAAAGGCGGTTAAAACCAGCCAAATAGAATACTCGATTCCCCCACTTAGTTCTTTCAATTCCAGACGTGCCTCTGTAGTCGAGGTCGCTGACGCATACTGGAGAGTTGAGAGTCTACTCGTTGGTAGCCGTTTCGAATCCTAATGGTGGAAGCAGTATCCAACTAACCAGAGGCTCCATGTCATATGACTGGCGGATTCTCCTCTCTGCGCGGTCGGACATAACGTCGACGGCGACCACCATCCCTTCAACTGTGTAGCCGTTGCGGATGTCAGACTTTAAGGGCGACAACTGATCACTTGTTTTCTGCTACTGCCGTTGCAAGTTATTGATCCAGGGCTGGAATGTTTTCCTGCCATAAAATCTCGGATGGTGATCTGGATGAAGGACTGGGCGATGACTTATCTAGGTATAAGGAGATGCTCATCATTAGCTCCTCGATTTTTGGGAGTACTTGCGGAATCAGGGATTCCATGCGACGGAGGGTGGATGGATGTATCCTCGCTAACGGAGGACATTTTGAACATTTCCTGTAACAAAGTGTTTGAAGTCAATCTGGTGTACGTTCTGTTGCTGTGTGTTTCCATTCCATGATTAATTTGAATTGAAGAGAAGTAATAAAATGAGCTCTAACATGGAAAGTAAGCGTTTCCGGACAGATGTCCACATAACATATTTTCTTTCTTTGTGTGTGAAGAATGTTTCCTGGAAGTTTGGCCGTACCTTTTTGTAACACCCTGTATGTTCCAAAATCCCAATGCACATCGATGTCAGGTATATGGCTCTACAATTCAGCGCAGTACTCCTATTTCCTTTCTTCGGTAATGGTGTGACTTGTGCAACTCTCCAGCCTTTACCTACGGTTTTTTTGAGGAGTGAGCTGTTGTATACTATTGCTAAGTATAGGGGTTATTGTATCAGCATACTCTGAAAGGAACCTAACTGGTATATAACATGGAGTAGAGGCCTTGCCTTAATAAAGTGAATTAAGCTGCTTCGCTGCACCGGGGATATCTACGTCTAAGTTACTCAGATGTTCGTAATTCGAATTCAGGAATAGTCCCTTTATCTTCTTTGGCGAAGGAGTTTCGGAAAATTCGTAACATCACCATTGTTGTAGCGCAGTGAGAGCGCTGATTGTGTATTTTCGTTGGTATACTTCACACACGACCCATTACGTGTCACTACGTCATGTCTGTTGCAAGGATTTTATCTTCCTTTGCTAGTAGATTACTTCTCTGTGTGCTGCTTATAATTAGTTTCCCTAGATTATGAAGCAGTTTTATAGTTACTGCGCAATCTTTCTCAGTGTTTGTCAAAAAAACTAGTACTTGGGCAGGGGTAAGGGTTAGTCTGAGAGCAAACGTTCTCTAGTTGACAGTTAATTAATGGACCGCCCACGAGTCGCACAGCAGCGGCTGCCGACGAAGGGGTCAAGTAAGACGTGTCCGGCCTAGCGGCGCCCACTGGGTGACCCTCACTCCGACCTCCGCCTCCGCCCTGGCCGCTGGCGTTGATTTATTGGCCTACCAGGAGCTGTTGTTTCCCCAGAATTAATATCCCTGCCTGCCAGTCCGCCCGCCGATACTCCAGTGTTAGTTAGCTACCTCCCACACTCCTAATGACTCACTCCAAGTTTGTTTGTCAGTACTCCAAGCTCAACAGCAATGCAGCCACAACTTCTTCAATGAGTTCTACTTGGTATGAGCCACAGTGACATTAAACGCAGTCTTCGTTTTTCAATAGGTATGCACTGTTGTTGTGGTCTTCAGTCCAGAGACTGGTTGGCTGGAGCTCTCCATGCTACTCTATCCTGTGCAAGTTTTTTCGTCTCCCAGTACCTGCTGCAACAAAAATCCTTGTGAATCTGCTTAGTGTATTCATCTCCTGGTCTCCATCTACGATTTTTACCCTTCACGCTGCCTTCCAATACTTAATTTGTAGTCCCTTCTTCTAGTCAAGTTGTGCCACATATTCCTCTTCTCCCCAGTTCTCATTACTTATGTGACGTATCCATCTAATCTTCAGCATTCTTCTGTAGCACCACATTTCGAAATATTCTATTCTCTTCTTGTCTAAACTGTTTATGGTCCACGTTTCACTTTCATACATGGCCACATCCCATACAAATACTTTCAGAAACGACTTCCTGACACTTAAATCTATACTCGATGTTAACAATTTTCTCTTCTTCAGAAACGCTTTCCTTGCCATTGCCAGTCTACATTTTATATCCTTTCAACTTCGACTATCAGCAGTTATTTTACTCCCCAAATAGCAGAACTCCTTTACTAATGTGTCTCATTTCCTAATCTAATTCTGTCAGCACAACCCGACTTAATTCGACTACATTCCATTATCCTCGTTTTGCTTTTGTCGATGTTCATATCATCCTTTCGAGACACTGTATATTACCTTCAACTGCTCTTCCAAGTCCTTTGCTATCTCAGACAGAATTTTAATGTCACCTTCGAACCTCGAAGTTTTGATTTCTTCTCCATGGATTTTAATTCCTACTCCGAATTCTTTTTTCGTTTCCTTTACTGCTTACTCAATATATAGATTGAATAACATCGGGGATAGGCTACAACCCTGTCTCACTCCCTTCCCAACTGCTTCTTCCCTTTTGTGCCCCTCAACCCTTATAGCTGCCATCTAGTTTCTGTACAAATTGTAAATAGCCATTTGCTCCCTGTATTTTACTCCTGCAACCTTCAGAATTTGAACGAGAGTATTCCAGTCAACGTTGTCAAAAGCTTTCTCTAAGTCTACAAATGCTAGAAACGTAGGTTTACCTTTCCTTAATCAATCTTCTAAGATAAGTCCTAGGTCAGTATTGCCTCACGTGTTCCAGCATTTCTACGGAATGCAAACTGATCTTCCCCAGGGTGTCTTCCACCAGTTTTTCCATTCATCTGTTAAGAATTTGGATTAGTATTTTGCAGCCGTGAGGTATTAAACTGATAGTTTGGTAATTGTCACGTCTGTCAACACCTGCTTTCTTGGGATTGGAATTATTATATTCTTCTTGAAGTCTGAGGATATTTCGCCTGTCCCGTACATCTTGCTCACCAGATGGTAGAGTTTTGTCAGGGCTGGCTCTCCCAAGGCTACCAGTAGTTCTCGTGGAATGTTGTCTACTCCCGGGGCCTTGTTTCGATTTAGGTCTTTCAGTGCTCTGTCAAACGCTTCACGCAGTATCATATTTCCGTTCTCATCTTCTTCTAGGTCGGAAATGCATTTTTATCGTGTTACGGAGATACACAGCGTACACAGGATAACAACAACATAGTTGATAGTAATTGTTCAAACTGACTACCGCCACTGTTAATGCACGCATGCAACGGCACATGAAATTCTACGGCACGTTCTCAAAGATTCATGGTGTATTTGTACCAGGAGACAGGCAGCTTGGACGTAGCAACCAAGTCTTCATCTGTTTGTCAGGGAGTTTATACACCAGCGTCTAACTGCAGAGGAAAAAGTCCAGGGGTGTAAGATATGTCGATCGCGTTCACCATGGGAGAAGACCTCCGCTTCCAATACCACGATGACGGCACGTGTTGTTCAAGTGCTCGAGGACATTAACGTCGAAGTGGGCTGGTGCAGAGTTGTGATGAAACCACATAATTTTACCGACAACAATGGATACAGCCTCCAAGAACAGTGGCAGCACATCTCGCAGGCTCGTCAGGTAACGTGGACCAGCCAAAGGGTAACGCAGCAAATAATATCATAATAGATGATCTTGAACAACGTTGAGAGAGACTCGTTGCTGGTGGCCACCTATGAAGGTGGCGTGGTGATTGTCCTCACTCCAGTGGTAGCTATTGAGGCTATTGAAAACAACTTTACGAGTGATTAGTGCCTCATCCGTGAACAATACAAACTGTACGAAACTCGGCATTGTGGCTCTGTGGTGGATAATCAGTTTACAGAAGTGAAGTCTGAGTGCTTGCACACGTTGTAACGAATGGGGTGTAATACCTGTTCCACTCTCCACGCTGCATCCTTCAATGCTTTGCACGGGCAGCTGACAGGTGCTTATTGCTGGATGATCGGCCACACGAGCCTTATCATCTTCTCAAAGTCTGCTGTTCAGACATGTCTTTGGTGGGAAACGTCGCCTGCTCTCTGCTGCTGGAACAACCCCGTCTCTCGCAAGTTGGTATCCGCGGAGATGAAGCCCCTTGGGAAAGCATTGTGTGTACAGTTGTGCTGATTTACGGCCACTACATCCTGCCACACCATACGTTAAATGCATGTCTACCAACTCTCGGGACGAGTAACATTCTATCCTGACTACCGGTCATGCTCCGTACAGAGTAACACAACTCACCATGAACACATCACAAGCTGTTTGACGCAAAAACAACTAACACCAGGGACTGTGGTGTGCGTGAGGTGCAAGTTACTACGCCGGTGCGTTGCATGACGTCGTCACAGTGCACACGTTCTATGAGCTAATTTGTGTACAGTACGTCTGTTTGGTAGTCAGGGATGTACGCTGTTTATTACACGCTGCTTGTTCCAGTATGCAACGGGCACCCGGGGTTTCTGTGAGAGTGCGGCAGAACTCTATGCGCCGATGTAATACATACACAGACACTGCCTATCGTCGCTTTGAATCTTTACTGCCAGATACATTGTTGTTATACGATGCTCGATGTGTATTCATAACACAATAAATGTGCGTTGGTGACCATTGGTTGCTCATCTCATTATACTCAGTTGTGAACTCGCAATGACGTGTTTCAATTTGACTCAAAAGGTTTGAGATCGCTGTTTGATTTGTACTATTGCTTAACCTAATGTCATTCATTGTTTCCATAAAACACCAGCGACCTACGTGTTATAAATAAAGAGCAACGCACATTCAAAAAATGGGATGAAAATGATATCTGTTCACGACCAAGTTTCCTTCAAAAATTGCCGGCCGCGGTGGTCTCGCGGTTCTAGGCGCGCAGTCCGGAACCGTGCGACTGCTACGGTCGCAGGTTCGAATTCTGCCTCGGGCATGGATGTGTGTGATGTCCTTAGGTTAGTTAGGTTTAAGTAGTCCTAAGTTTTAGGGGACTGATGACCACAGCAGTTGAATCCCATAGTGCTCAGAGCCATTTTAAGCCTTCAAATATTGTTTTTCGATGTTTATTGTTTCTGGAAAGTTCGGCTTATGCGACGTGTAAAGGGGAGCGATGCCCACCATCACGTGCCGAAATTCGACTTCGATAGGACCGTTGCCTGACGAGATTAAAATGGATCGAGTTGCTGCTCACGTAGATGTGGATTCCACGATTGTCAATCGAATTTGGAATCGACGGGTTGACGAAGGCTTCCTGACTTACATCGAAAGCGAGGCTGTTCGACTGACGCCATGGCCAGCACCTTCTCCAGATCTGTCAACCAATGAAAACTGGCACCCAGCTAGCAAACAGACACAATCGCTGGTGGACCCTCGCTTAGAGTTGAAGCAGGACGGAATAACTTACCGGAATCCGTCGTCCAAGCTCAGTTCGACCAGATGCCCAACCGGCTATAGCTTTATTGCTGCCACAGGTGACAGCTCTATGGAGATTCCGCTCTTTGTAGACTGCCATGGCATGGATGATAGGTAGTACGTTTTAAAAGCGCTGACGGTGACTACATCCCTCCAGTCCACAATTTACCAACGCTCATAGCTCAAAAAGTGGAAAAGTTACCATATATCACTGATAAGTTCCTTCGTTCATAAAAAGCAACGTAGTGCAGTGCTTAGGACATTAGACTTGGGAGAAAGGTGTTCATATCTCCGTCTGGACATAAGATTCTAGTTACTCGTGATATCTCTCAATTTTGTAATAAAAAAACTTTTACTTTGATATCGTAGATATCTTTCCACTAGTACTTCACTACTGGCCACTAAAATTTCTACACCACGAATATGACGTTCTACAGACGCGAAATTTAACTGACAGGAAGAAGATGCTGTGATATGCAAATGATTAACCTTTCAGAGAATTCACACAAGTCTGGCGTCCGTGGCGACACCTTCAACGTGCTGACATGAGGAAAGATTCCAACCGATTTCTCATACACAAACAGCAGCTGACCGGCGTTGACTGGTGAAACGTTGTTGTGATGCCTCGTGTAAGGAGGGAAATGCCTACCATCACGTTTCCGACTTTGATAAAGGTCGGATTATAGCCTATCGCGATTGCGGTTTATAGTATCGTGACACTGGTGGTTGAGATCCAATGACTGTTAGCAGAATATGGAATCGGTGGGTTCAGGAGGGTAATACGGAATGCCATGTTGGATCCCAACGGCGACGTATCACTAGCAGTCGAGATGACAGGCATCTTATCCGCATGGCTGTAACGGATCGTACAGCCACGTCTCCATCCCTGAGTCAACAGATGGGGACGTTTGCAAGACTACAACCATCTGCACGAACAGTTAGACGACTTTTGGAGCAGCATGGACTATAAGCTCGGAGACCATGGCTGCGGTTATCCTTGACGCTGCAACGGTTTACTACATCTAATGCTTCACACTAACTGCGTTGAACATCGAAACAAAATTAAGTCAATTAGGGGGGGAAAGTATCAGTCAAGAAGATGTGTAAAAATCAAATTTTTGGGCCGAATAGTTTTTGTGAAATCGAATGATAAAGTGTGTCAAAGCAGTCGAAACACCATGTTTCTGCACAGGCAAGCAGTGCAATGAAGAGAAAATCGTGCACATCGCGGAATGCGGGGAGCACGTCTCTGTAGCAGCGGAAGGGTTAATGCGGCCGTGGTGGCTTTACTTCATAAACTGCGCGCTCCCCCCTAAACTATGCTATGGCGCTGCTTCTCTTGGCGCACACAACTGGCAACGCAGCAATCTCCCGCGTCTGTGCGGGAATGCGCGAACCGCCAAGATAAAAGAATTGAACTATAGCTGCACTTTGGCTACAATCACTCGATGCCAGACATACAGTAACGACCCGAGAAATCTTCCTAGATCCACGTCGGTACCATGACCGCAGGTTTCACTGTGTATTCATACGAGGAAGTCCTGAAGAGGTGTCGCATGACACGACACGCACCTGTCGCGTCGCAGAGCCGGGCTACCAGCACGTGCGTGGTGACGCGGTGACGGCGACGCTGTGACGCCACGGCGGTCCTAACGAGGCCTCGGCGGTGGCAGGGACCGTCGCGCTTTGTTGGCGCCCGTAATTACTCAGTCATTAGCAGTAATTATCACACGCTAAACACCGCGGCCCGCGCGTAATGAGGGCATTGCATTTCAAGTAAACACGCGGTGCGATTTAGCCGCGCAGCCAGCCCTGCGGGCTTTGATCCCGGGCCCCCGCGTCCTGTTCGCTCCCACGACCTCCGCTTTCAGCGCCGCGCGCTCGTAGCGAGTTGCAGAGCGCCGTTTTGTATTACGCTCTTTTCGGCAGCCCGCTGCAGCGCTGTAGGGTCCTGCATATTCGCAACACACTCTGCAGGCTTTCATCACAGGCACCGTATGAACCAGATTCTTATACTCTTTAAGGCAAAGCGGCAATACTGAGAGCTTACTCTGAGGTGAGAATAATCATGCGATGGCGATATGCATGTATACAGATGGCGGTAATGTCGCATTCATATGGTATAAAACGGCACTGCATTGGCGGAGCTGTCAGGTGATCATTGTAGCAAAACCACCCCTTCCTTCCGTCTCCTCGATTTCTGTATCACCATTTATAGCCATCCTATCGCCCTCACCCCCACCCTCAAGTACCTTGACCGTCGCCTTTCCCGGATCCCCCATCTCCGGACAATCAAAGCCAAGGCACGCTCCCGACTACAAGCTCCTTTCTGGCCGCACAAGGGGTCTGAACCCCTCCACCATCCTCTACATCTATAAATCCTTCATCCGCCCTATCCTCTACTACGCCCACCCTGCCTGGATCTCCGCCCCTCCTACCTTTTACAAATCCCTTCAAATCCTAGAATGACATGCTCTCCACCTCGCCTATCACCTCCGTCTCCCCTCCCCCACATGGATCCTGTATGACGTTATTCCGTTCCCGCAACTCCTCCTTTTCCTCGAAGGGATACAGATCCTCTGCACCTCCCGTAATCTTGATCCCCCTCACCTGCTTGTCTCTCCCATCCTGTCCCACACCCGTCCGCTGCCGCGCCTGTATTCCGACGTCGCACCTGCTCTCCATCTCTCCACTCTCCATACCCTCTCCCAAGGTGGCTTCCACCAACTCCCCCTCCCTGATGATGCCCTCATCCCCACCATCTACCTCTACTATCAACTTTGATCCTCCCTATCGCCACCCTGTGTTTCCTTAGGGCATCCTCTCTCCCTTCTCTCCCTCCTCCTTCTCTCCTCCCCCCGGACTTTCACTACCCTCGTACCTTCTTTCCTACCCCCCCCCCCCCCAATCTCCTCTCCAACTGGCATCTACACACTCCCCTCTCTCTCTTCCCCCAACTTTTCACCGTTTGGCAGGTCCCCAAACTCGCACACGTCACGTGAACATTCGCGCGCAATAGATCATCGCCATCGGTTCTGTGTGTGTGCCGTCGTGTTAGTGCTTTAGTGTTTTCACATCCCACGCTCCATCGTTCATGTGTGTCGTTTCAGTCATCAGTGTCAGTGTACATGTGTTGAACGTTATTTTTTATTATGCTCCTGTGAACGGCTCCGTGTTTTTTACTCAAGTGTCTACTGTTTTTTGTCCACCAGTATGTTTTGTTTTTCTGTATCTTCCTTGTTTCTATTTGTTCTAGCTATGGCCGAAGAGCGGCGTAATATTGCAGCTGCCGGCCCACCTTTTGTGTAAGGTATTGAAATAACAATAAAGGAAAAAAGAAGCGGAGCTGTCATTTGTACTCAGGTGATTCATAGGAAAAGGTTTCCGACGTGATTATGGGCGCAGCACGGGAATTAACAGACTGACGCGGAATGGTAGTTGAAGGTAGGCCCATGGAGCATTCCTTTACGCGAATCGTTCCGAGATTCACAAGGTGCAGAGCCTGCGGAGAACACCAATTTTCAGGCATTACCTCTCACCACGGACAACACAGTGGCCAATGGCCTTCATTTAACGACTGAAAGCAATGATATTTGCGTTGAATTGTCAGTGATAAACGACCAACAACACTGCGTGAAATAACCGCAAAAATAAATGTTGGACGTATGACGAACGTCGATGAAATTGTAAGAACTGCGAGCATCTATTGCTTTGGCGTCTGAGAACCGACATCAAAAGAGAGAGCCTGCAGCCACGGGTCGGGACGCGTTCTGCAATTCCCAGTGCCCACATATTCTGCCCCACGCACTCATCATTCTCTACTGTTGTGAGAACTTGGACTCCGCGCAGCCGAAAGATTCCTCTTATCTCCAAAGTGAAATGAAGATAATTGTGATATACGTGTATCCTACACCTGATCAGGTACATGCCAATACATAGCATCCGATGACCTACTTTGCAAGACAGTATAATACAGTAGCAAAATGTCATTAATTTGCTTGTGTATAAATTCAGGATTTAGAACTGCAAGATAGGCTGGTTTGACGCCCCATAATATATGTATGACGAGGCCAGAGCTTCTGCATCTTGCAGCATCTTTTGTTACGGAACAATAAACTATGCCACATCGCATATCCTAACTGAACTACAACTATAATTATTCGAAAATGAAATATACTGACAGACTTATGCAGACTGAGCGACGTGTTCGCTGGGTCTTATAATGAATGAGACCTGTAGCTTGCAATGTCCGTAATTCGACATGCTATTCAAGTAACATCGTTCAGGTCGCGATAGATTTTAATGTTAAAAAACTGTCAGTAAGGCGTCTTTTGTAAATGTCACATGTACAGGAGCTGCAATGTAATCTAGTTGTTGTTGTTGTCTTCAGTCCTGAGACTGATTTGATGCAGCTCTCCATGCTACTCTATCCTGTGCAAGCTTCTTCATCTCCCAGTACCTACTGCAACCTACATCCTTCTGAATCTGCTTAGTGTATTCATCTCTTGGTCTCCCTCTACGATTTTTACCCTCCACGCTGCCCTCCAATGCTAAATTTGTGATCTCTTGATGCCTCAAAACATGTCCTACTAACCGATCCCTTCTTCTAGTCAAGTTGTGCCACAAACTTCTCTTCTCCCCAATCCTATTCAATACCTCCTCATCAGTTACAAGATCTATCCACCTTATGTTCAGCATTCTTCTGTAGCACCACATTTCGAATGCATCTATCCTCTTCTTGTCCAAATGAGTTATCGTCCATGTTTCACTTCCATACATGGCTACACTCCAAACAAATACTTTCAGAAACGACTTCCTGATACATAAATCTATATTCGATGTTAACAAATTTCTCTTCTTCAGAAACGCTCTCCTGGCCATTGTCAGTCTACATTTTATATCCTCTCTACCTCGACCATCATCAGTTATTTTACTTCCTAAACAGCAAAACTCCTTTACTACTTTAAGTGTCTCATTTCCTAATCTAATTCCCTCAGCATAACACGATTTAATATCACTACATTCCATTATTCTCGTTTTGCTTTTGTTGATGTTCATTTTATATCCTCCTTTCAAGACACTGTCCATTCCGTTCAATTGCTCTTCCAAGTAATCTTACAAAACAAATTTTGTGAATGATTTGCACTAGAAATTACTCATGCATCACGATATTTTTCTCCCATTTTCGGGGTGCACGTAAATCTATCGTTCTGTTGCGTTCAATGATTAACACAATGTGTAACTGTACGCTATGCCCAGTGTTACAAGGCTTCTCAGGCATTTACCAGTTTTGAAAGTGATAAACATGACCTGTCAATGGAAGAGTAGCTAAAATAACCCCAAACAACACGTAGCACTGTAGAGCTAGCGGAAAATGAACTCGTGGAGCAAACTAATACACTGCAGTAGCTGAAAAAATCGGTAGTGGAATTGCACGTGCCTTGACCGTCTGAAATAAGTATTCTGATCTTTATACTTATTACATCACAGCTAGAAAGAAAACCCACAGTAATCTCCCGAGATGAAATAGGGGGAAATTCAGAAGTTCTGTATATTTTTATATACTTGATTAGTCTTTAATTTTTCTTTGATAACCGTTAGAAGAGTGGCCAAAACATTAGTTTAACTTAGCAAAAATAAATTTCGCTTGGATAACTAAAAGCTCTAAAACTGCATGTGAAGAGATTAATTTTTATAAAATTATGCAGCTACATGTCCACTGAATGCCACATCAGTAACCTGACATCAGCGAGGACAGATGTAGAGTCAATGGAACACACTTTGCTACAAGCAAACGGGACAAGAAAACGAAGCTCGTAATAAACACCTCTGTCCATTCAATGAAGTACAATGCCCGTATGCAAAAAGAAGAAATGTCGTTACAATTTTGTGTTAGCAAATCAAATTCAAAGAAGTAGTAAAGGGTGTCCTACAGAAAACTGGTACGCCTCACGGTTAGCTACCTGTAGTCGAATTGCCTGTGAAGTGGCAACGCTGTTTCGAAAGTTGGCTGCACTGCATTTTATCTGTAATTTGATGCAGCTGTGTGTTCGTGAGTCAGCTGTAGTGAGGAGCTGTATTGTTCACTTGTTTCAGAAATGGAGCAGTTTGCATTATAACTGCGAATTGTTACTGTGGAGTGTCACATGACGATACGCACCACCAAGGAATGTAAAGAAATGTTACAGGCGAAGCACCCTGGTAGAAAACTCCCCACGACGAACAATATTCAGCATCTGTACAAAAAATTGGGGCTGTAGGATCCGTTTAGAACATGCAGAGAAATAGGCGACCGATAGTGAGAACTCCTAAGACCGTACACAGAATTGACATGGACATTACGCAAAATCTTCTTAAGTCGGCAAGGAGGTGAGGGCAGAAGGTTGATGTGTCTCGTACATTGTGTCATCGTGTACTATAAGAGATGGGAGTTACAAGCCTATCGTCTAAGTGTGGTGCAAGAGTTGAAATTTGAGGACAAGGAAAAAAAGGAGTTCATTACTGTAGCTGTGTGTAAACATAAACCGGTAACGGTTTCTTGGACTTCTTGCTTTACTTCTTGCTAGATGAGGGCTGGTTTCATAATTTAAACTTCCTGGACAACCACGTATTCTGCATGAAGAACCTGTCCACTAAGAGAAGATAGGTATCTGGTGAGCATTGTCTGGCATGCACATCACTGGCCACATATTATTCAATTGCACCTTAAACAGTGCCAGATTTCTATGCACAAATAACAAATGCAGAGTAGCTGTATGCAGAACTTTAGCAAGATGAACGATGTCTCACACCTACAAGTAAATTATGGCCCACATTACCAACGTGTTCCTTGATGACATAATTGTCAGTTAAGGCCTATGGCCGCTAAGGTCCTTGGACTTAACATCGTGTCATTTTTATTTAAGGGACACACTGAAAATCACAGTGTATGCTGACAATCCTCTCGCAACAGATGGTCTTAAACAGACTATTACTGAAGAATTTAACATCACGCCTACAAAATTATAGCCTGTTGCTTGTAACGTTATGATGTTAGCGATGGCTGTGTGCCCATGGTCACTACTTCCAGCATCTCTTATAAAATGTAACTACATGGTTTTACCGTGACTATAATCTGTTTTTCTTATTGAGTTCACTATTACTTGAATCTCGAGCGTGGGGCGCAGCTGTTTTTTCTGTGACGCCAAGCACAATTCCCTTTACCTTTTCCCCATTAAAAAAAAAAAAAACAGACTGAATTTTCACTAGCATTAAGAAGACGATTGGCTGTTAAAAGATACGTAACACTTCTACTCGTGTCACGCAATATCACAACGTGCTCACCATCGTAAAAATCAGTAAAGTACTGAAGATTTCTCTGCATGTTTTCACAGTGGGATGCTTCCACTATTTGGTATACTTACCAGAATCCCAACCAAAAGATAGCCACAGGATAAAGAAGAAAACATAATACCTGCATCAGTTATACGAAAACATTCGCACGATGCTCCAACAAAAGCACATTGTATATATCGCTCTTACGTTGTGTCGAAGTACGAAGCAAATATAATCGCTCAGAATTTCACAGTTACCTGTATTGCTGTCAGCACCAACGAGGCAGTGCTTTATGACCTAAACTTGTCTCGCCGCTGAACTTTTTCGATTAGGTTTCCAGACCACAAACAGAAATTTGCCTGCTACTACCGAGTAAATTTCGACAGCATACGATTTTAATTACTAGGTTTTACTGCCAAAAGGCAAAACAACAATCAAATACTGCTTCTACAATGAAAGTAATAAATTACAACCACACCGCGGAATGTACGCCGTGGAACACAACCACGAATTACCATTGCAGTCAGCACGAATTAAACTGTGGCTGCCACCGCGTGACCCCAATCCTTTTATTTTATTTTTTGCCTTAGGGTTACAGATTTAATTATATCATCGGAAATTCTTTCTCTGCTATCGTATTTAGCAGTTTCATTTATCACAGCTGTTAAATATGAAATCTTTCGGCTTAAGTACGTAACTGAACAAACTAAGTAATATTGTCATACTTACAAAAGCTGTAAATTACAACATATTTAATGGAAAACTGTTAGTTATGGCGAGTACTGTACTTAGTACATTGAGGTGCCAAAAATAATGGGATAGCGACGTGCACTTATACAGATGCCTGCAGAATCACGTACACAAAGCATGAAAGGGCAGTGCATTCACGGATTTGTCAGTTGTACTCAAGTGATTCATTTGGAAAGGTTTCCAATGTGATTATGGCCGTACGACAGTAATTAACAGACCTTGAACGCGGAGTGGTAGTTGGACCTAGACACACGGGACATCTCATTTCGAATATCGTTATAGAAGTAAATGTTCCGAAATCCACTGTGTCAAGAGTGTGCGGAGACTACCAAATTTCAGGCATTGCTTTTCACCGCAGTGGCCGAGGTAGTTCACTTAACGACCGAGAACAGCGGCATTTGCGTATGGTCGTCAGTGCTAATCGACAAGCAACACTATGTGAAACAACTGCAGAAATCAATGTGGGACCTACGCTGAAAGTATACGTTAGGACAGCGCTGCGAAATTTGACGTTAATGGACTATGGCAGCAGACGATCGACCGAGTACGTCCGACAACAGCATGAAATCACGTACAGCGGCTCTGCTGGGCTCGTGACAATATCGATTGGATTTTAGACAACTGTAAAACTGTGACCTGGTCAGATGAGTTCCGATTTCAGTTGGTAAGAGCTGATGGTAGGTAGCGCAGGTCCCGCGAATCCATGGAAAATGGGACCAAACTGCTGAGGTCGTCGGTCCATAGACTTACACATTACTTAAAATAACTTAAGCTAAGAACAAAACACACACACCCATGCCTGAGAGAGGACTCGAATCTGCGATGGGAGGAGCCGCGCAATCCGTGACATGGCGCTTGTATGAGATGGAGACACTTAACATTTATAATGTCATCTCTCTTGGACGCCTATGTGCTACTTACGACAATTTTGTAAGGCATGCGTGTTATAGGCAACTATTAATATAACCACTGTTTGCCTTGATGTTGTAACCTGTATGAGTCCCAAAGTACGCAACGAAATTTATATGTGTACATGTTATATAAGTGGAATCTAAGCCCACTTTTATAATGTTTTTTGTCCTCCATAGATCCGATGATGGCGCCCTTAGTTTCTCCGAAACCGGTAATCATGGAATAAAAAGAATTCCTGCGATCTTGGCTACCAGTTTATTGTTTTACTTTCACAATTATGGACGGCTGTAGAGGCAGCATTGCTCAATATTTATACAGGGAACTTCCGACGACTTCTTGTGTCCCTGCCACGACGCGATTCTGCACTACGCCGGGCAAAAGAAAGACCGATACGATATTAGGAGGTATGCCATCATTTTTGTCTGCATCGTGTTTAATACCTTTAATGAAGAACTCTTCGTTACCTGCAACACAGTTATTATAATTCCTCTCGCACACTATTTAATCAAACCGGGCTGTTAAATTCATCACGCATATCGCGTGTTGTTCTAGGATTTTGATTGTGGTCTAAATTCAGCAAGACAGACACTCCACATATTTCCTCCGGATGCGTCATGGCCAGATAAAACAGATAAAACCACTCACGGCTGATTAAACACCGTAGAGCTACAAAGCTGCGTGATTGTTATTTGTCACGTTCCACCCAATATTGTGAGTAGCCCCACATATTTCCCATGGGGAATACTATAGGCAGGTATAACAGACTAGTCGAGCTGCAACAATGTCCTGAGTGCACGCATTCTTCATCGTCTAAAATTACGTCTCTGAAATTCCGGTCTACCGATGTTGCGTCTATGTCCACCATTACAAATAAACTACTTCCTTCTGCACATCCAAGCAACATCTCTCAGTAATACCTGTGGCAGTTCACTAATACACTCCTGGAAATGGAAAAATGAACACATTGACACCGGTGTGTCAGACCCACCATACTTGCTCCGGACACTGCGAGAGGGCTGTACAAGCAATGATCACACGCACGGCACAGCGGACACACCAGGAACCGCGGTGTTGGCCGTCGAATGGCGCTAGCTGCGCAGCATTTGTGCACCGCCGCCGTCAGTGTCAGCCAGTTTGCCGTGGCATACGGAGCTCCATCGCAGTCTTTAACACTGTTAGCATGCCGCGACAGCGTGGACGTGAACCGTATGTGCAGTTGACGGACTTTGAGCGAGGGCGTATAGTGGGCATGCGGGAGGCCGGGTGGACGTACCGCCGAATTGCTTAACAGGTGGGGCGTGAGGTCTCCACAGTACATCGATGTTGTCGCCAGTGGTCGGCGGAAGGTGCACGTGCCCGTCGACCTGGGACCGGACCGCAGTGACGCACGGATGCACGCCAAGACCGTAGGAACCTACGCAGTGCCGTAGGGGACCGCACCGCCACTTCCCACCAAATTAGGGACACTGTTGCTCCTGGGGTATCGGCGAGGACCATTCGCAACCGTCTCCATGAAGCTGGGCTACGGTCCCGCACACCGTTAGGCCGTCTTCCGCTCACGCCCCAACAACGTGCAGCCCGCCTCCAGTGGTGTCGCGACAGGCGTGAATGGAGGGACGAATGGAGACGTGTCGTCTTCAGCGATGAGAGTCGCTTCTGCCTTGGCGCCAGTGATGGTCGTATGCGTGTTTGGCACCGTGCAGGTGAGCGCCACAATCAGGACTGCATACGACCGAGGCACACAGGGCCAACACCCGGCATCATGGTGTGGGGAGCGATCTACAACGGGCCGTACACCTCTGGTGATCGTCGAGGGGACACTGAATAGTGCATGGTACATCCAAACCGTCATCGAACCCATAGTTATATCATTCCTAGACCGGCAAGGGAACTTGCTGTTCCAACAGGTCAATGCACGTACGCATGTATCCAGTGCCACCCAACGTGCTCTAGAAGGTGTAAGTCAACTACCCTGGTCAGCAAGATCTCCGGATCTGTCCCCCATTGAGCATGTTTGGGACTGGATGAGGCGTCGTCTCACGCGGTCTGCACGTCCAGCACGAACGCTGGTCCAACTGAGGCGCCAGGTGGAAATGGCATGGCAAGCCATTCCACAGGACTACATCCAGCATCTCTACGATCGTCTCCATGGGAGAATAGCAGCCTGCATTGCTGCGAAAGGTGGATATACACTGTACTAGTGCCGACATTGTGCATGCTCTGTTGCCTGTGTCTATGTGCCTGTGGTTCTGTCAGTGTGATCATGTGATGTATCTGACCCCAGGAATGTGTCAATAAAGTTTCCCCTTCCTGGGACAATGAATTCACGGTGTTCTTATTTCAATTTCCAGGAGTGTATATATGGTATTGCATGTGCATAACGTCCAAAGTATGAATACAGTTAAACAGATTCCACTGCACGAATAAAATGGTAGATACCTCCGCTCTCCTGGTAGTTTCGATGAGTACCGCCTGTCACATTAACTATCGCATTAGAGGGACAGTATTCAGTCATTTTGTAAATATTTTTTTCCAGTGAGAGCATTATCTCTTATGCACTGCATAATTCACATTCATTTTCCACTGGCTAATTTCGGATTTTTAGTCATTATTCAGATAACCTCTATGAAACATGTTGCTGCAGATGTGCCACTCACGTCAGTTTACCAGTCTGCATGTCGAACCACTTATAAATACTAACCTGATCACTGAGAATCCCACACCTTTTGATGGATGAATATAAAATTTATTCTCGTTGTATGGTCATCATGCAAACTGGTGAGCTGATTGATTTGTGTGCTAGATATGTTACGGTGTGTTTCACAGTGGTTGTCTTAATAATCACTAATAATACAAAATTGGCCAATAGGAAACTAATTAGAAATTGTACAGCCCATAATGAACAACGTTACAATTTGAAAAGCATATCGAGGCTGCGGACTCATCTGCAAACAAAGTTATTCCGTAAATGCATATTTGATTGAGCAATCATACAACATAACAATGGTGTTTACAGGTAGGAGTTGAAACTTTTAAAATAGAAAACTGAATGAATAGACCAAACGTTCGAAATAGGTCCATGTATTGAATCGTTTAGAGATCCTCACAACCGGTTTTGCAACTTTTAAGTTACGTCTTTCGTATGTATCTGTACTGAAATCTTTATTAGTTAATAGTCTGATAATGGGAAAATGAAGTTAAATGGGATATTTTCAAAGTACTGAGTGAATAGATTTAAATAAGGACGAAAATGTTATGCATTTGGTTAGGAATTTAGTTGTGGATCATATACGCCCCACAAAGAACGGGGCTATTCGTATTTAATAAATGATATTTGTAGTATCATACTGAAAGATAGTTACTTACAGCTTTTTCTCATATGTCATAGGGACCTATTACTGCATGCAGCAGAGTAACAGTTGGTGTGGGTTTGTCATATGGCATACGGAGCTATTAGAGAACGCCGCAGAGTGGAGTGGCAAAGTTCTCAGCCTTCCTCAATTGGTAAAACCATCATTAATGATGAATGTCCAATTCTGTAATAACTCCCTATTCCATATGATATTCCACAGTAAGTAACAATCTTTTGGTATAAAATTAAAAAAAAAATTTGCTTATTATATACGAAAAGGCCCAGTCTTTGTGAAGAGCATGTGATCCACACGTAATTTTGTAACCAGATGCATAATATTTGCCGGCCGCGGTTGTCTCGCGGTTCTAGGCGCGCAGTCCGGAACCGTGTGACTGCTACGGTCGCAGGTTCGAATCCTGCCTCAGGCATGGATGTGTGTGTTGTCCTTAGGTTAGTTAGGTTTAAGTAGTTCTAAACTCCAGGGGACTGACGACCTTCGATGTTAAGTCCCATTAGTGCTCAGAGCCATTTTATAAAAATTTCTATACAGATATACGCCAGAAGATACAACTTAAAAGTTGCAGAACAGGTCGTGTCATGTCAATAAATACATCTATTGCAGATGATTGGAATTTCATTAAGTTTTCTAATTTAAAAGTTTTAATGCCTATATGTAAATACCTGTATTGAACTACATATGTGGTCAATCAGTTAACAATAATTACTTTAGCTCTGGCTGCCCAATTTTTAAAATTATTTGTTCTGTGAATGTTCTGGAAACGATCGTAATACATGCTCAGTTCTTTCACTACACGGGGTATGTCACATTTCTTCCACTGTTTATACTACATACTGAAGTGACAAAAGTTACAGATACCTCCTAATATCGTGTCGTACCTTATTTTCCCGGGTGTAGTGCACCATCTCGACGTGGTATGGCTCAACATGTCATTGAAAGTCCCCTGCCGAAATACTGAGCCATGCTGCCCTTATAGATGTCCATAATTGCTAAATTGTTGCCATTGGAGTAATTTGTGCACGAAGTGATCTCTCGATTATGTGCCATAAACGTTCAATGGGATTCATGTCGGACGATATGACTGGCCAAATCATTTTATTGAATCGTCCAGAATGTTCTTCAATCTAATTGTGAACAATTGCAGCCCGATGACAAGGTGCATTGTTATACGTAAAAATTCCGTGTTTGGGAACATGAAGCTATGAATGGCTGCACATGGTCTCCAAGTAGCCGAACGTAAGCATTTACAGTCAATGATCGGCTTAGTTCGATCACAGGACTCAGTTCATTCCATGTAAATACAGCCCACACCATTAAGGAGCCACCACCAGCTTACACACTGCCTTGTTGACAACTTAGCTCCATGGCTTCGTAGGGTCTGCGCTACACCTGAAACCTGCCATCAGCTGTTACTGACGGAAAACGGGGCCCAACTGACCAGAACACAGTCGTTCAGTGGTCTGGGGTCCAATCGATGTGGTCGCAGTCCAGGCGAGGCGCTGCAGGCGATGTCTCGCTGTTACCAAAGGCACTGGCTTCGATTGCCTGTTTCCATAGCTCATTAATGCCAAATTTCACCACACTGCCCCTAACGGACAAGTTTGTCATACGCCCCACACTGTTTTCTGCCGTTATTTCCCTCAGTGTTGCTTGTTGGTTAGCACTGACAATTCAATTGTTAAGGAAGGACGTCACCCCCTACGTCGTCCGTGGCGAGAGGTAATGCCTGAAACTTGATATTGTCGGCATGCTCTTGGCACTGTGGAGCTATTAATACTGAATTTCCTAATGATATACAAAATGAAACGCCTTGCGTGTCTAGCTACAAATAGTGTACACCGTTCACAGTCTCTGAACCCCGGTCGTGCGGCTACAAACACATCGAAAAGCTTTTTCACATAAATCACTGTAGTATAAATGACAGCTCCTCCAGTGTAGAGCCCTTCTACACCACTGGCCATTAAAATTGCTACACCAAGACGAAATGCAGGTGATAAACGGATATTCATTGGCAAATATATTATACTACACCTGACATGTGATTACATTTTCACGCAATTTGGGCGCATAGATCCTGAGAAATCAGTACCCAAAACAACCACCTCTGGCCGTAATAACGGCCTTGATACGCCTGGGCATTGAGTCAAACAGAGCTTGGATGGCACGTACAGGTACAGCTGCCCATGCAGCTTCAACACCATACCACAGTTCATCAAGAGTAGTGACTGACGTATTGTAACGGGCCAGTTGCTCCGCCTTCATTGATCACACGTTTTCAGTTGGTGACAGATCTGGAGAATGTGCTGGCCAGAGCAGCAGTCGAACATTTTCTGTATCTCGAAAGGCCCTCTCAGGACCTGCAACATGCGGTCGTGCATTATCCTGCTGAATCGTAGGGTTTCGCAGGGATTGAATGAAGGGTAGAGCCACGGGTCGTAATACATCTGAAATGTAACGTCTACTGTTCAAAGTGCCGTCAATGCGAATCAGTGGTGACCGAGACGTGTAACCAATGGCACCCCATACCATCACGCCCGGTGATACGCGATGGCGACGGCGATGACTATAGCGATGACAAATACTCGCTTCCAATGTTTGTTCACCGCGATGTCGGCATACACGGATGCGAGCATCATGATGCTCTAAACAGAACCCGGATTCATCCGAAAAAAATGACGTTTTTCCATTCGTGGACCCAGGTTCGTCGTTGAGTACACCATCGCAGGCGCTCCTGTCTGTGATGCAGCGTCAAGGGTAACCGCAGCCATGGTCTACGAGATGATAGTCTATGCTGCTGCTAACATCGTCGAACTGTTCGTGCAGATGGTTGTTGTCTTGCAAACGTCCCCATCTGTTGACTCAGAGATCGAGACATGGCTTCATGATCCATTACAGCCATGCGGATAAGATGCGTGTTATCTTGGCTGCTAGTAATAAGAGGTCATTGGGATCCAGCACGGCGTTCCGTATTACCCTCCTGAACCCACCGATTCCATATTCCGCTAACAGTCATTGGATCTCGACCAACGAGAGCAGCAGTGTCGTGATACGATAAACCGCAATCGCCATAGGCTACAATCCGACCTTTATTAAAGTCGGAAACGTTATGGTACGCATTTCTCCTCCTTACACGAGGCATCACAACAACGTTTCACCAGGCAACGCCGGTCAACTGCTGTTTGTGTATGAGAAATCGGTTAGAAACTTTGCTCATGCCAGGACGTTGTAGGTGTAGCCACCAGAGCCAACCACGTGTGAATGCTCTGAAAAGGTAATCATTTGCATATCACAGCATCTTCTTCCTGTCGGTTAAATTTCGCGTCTTTAACACATCTTCGTGGTGGAGCAAGTTTAATGGTCATTACTGTATACGTTGTGTATGCGATACTACGGCCATTTGTGTATGTGCACATCTCTATGCCATGAGTTTTGTCACCTCAGTGTAATTGATGCACACATCTTCTTCGCTGTTGAACATTTTAGAGACGCAAAAGTTGTAGTGGATCACTGTCTTGGCCTTATGAGGACATCACACGTGACCCGACCACCTAGAGTACCCTCACAGAGCTGCCACAGTGCCATTTGACCACGTCCTATGCGTACCGCGTTAAATGCCCACCGCCGCCGGAAAATCTCACCGCGGCATTTCTGTCTGAAGGCCGCAGATTTTGTTGCTAGTGTTGTCCGTTGACTAGCAGGCCAGATGAAAGATTTCGATAGCTTTGATGTAATTGAATCATGCGTTCCTGTATAGCTCCGTATCTTATCGCACCGCGCAGCGTGAGCAAAACGGAGCAGTTGTCTCGCAGTACCGCTGGCGCTACGCTTTTTGTTGGCGCTGTGTTAGCTTTCCGGGTGAGCTTCATACAGTGTGTGTGTGTGTGTGTGTGTGTGTGTGTGTGTGATGGAGGGAGAGAGAGGGAGTGGTGGGAGGGGGATTGTGGTGGAGAGGGGGGAGCCAATGGGGGTAGGTGGCCAGCCGCATGCACGCGTCGCAGCCCCAGTGTGCCCCGTTAGGCCCGAAGCTAACGACCGGGTCCCGCCGCCGCAGCGGAAATTCGAATAAAAAGCGGTGTCGTGATGGACGTGCCATGCATAAACATTAGCTAATCGCTGGGCGCGGAAATAAAAGGCCCGCCTCATACGTAGTTGGCGCGTGACTGGTATTCCCCACAGCAAACGTTGCATGTATTAAGCTATTTGTGGTCATCACTATGCTTGATTGCGTTTTTCAGCTTCCTAGCAGAGTAAATGATTCTATTTTCCGTTCAGTATTTCGGCATTTTGACCTACACGCCTTCTTTCGATACGTTGAGGAGCGGTCATTTCTTTGCTTGTCGTCTGGACTAAATGCAGATTATCATTTTTTTTCTTGTAATTGTTTCAGGACACACCTGAACCCATCTGGCACTACACAGAGTACTTTGGTTAGCCTCTCTCTCTCTCTTCCAATATTTCGTACACCTTTTTGTTACTAGCCTTTTTTTTTTGTTTCAAGCCTATCTGTCAAGATCTTCTTCTTCGGATTTTCTTCCTAGTCAGTATACCCCTCTTCAAATTTAGATTTAAAACTACATTATGTTTTGGATATCTTTGTTTACAGTGTTCCGAATATTGAGCTAGTTATCTACTTTTAGATCTTCAGAGAAATGGTCGTACGAGGGTCACTTCAAAAGTTCTGCGCACTGTAAGACAAAATTGAAGAAAATAATTTATTTAACAAAATACCATTACACACGTTGAGCATAATCTCCATTCTTGCTTATGACAGCTTCCCAACGTTTTAGCAACTTCTGTATTCTTGATAGGGCATCATCATTATTGAGCTGTCTGATTGCTCTCGTTACCACATTGGAAGCTCCATCAGTTGCATCGAAACGTGACGACAGTCTTCAGTTCTCAAAATTCTTGTATCTGGGTTTCAGAAAGTGAACTACTCCTTCTGAGAAACTATTCTTCTTCAGTTCGATAATGTTTAAGCATTTCTTCTGCAATTCTTTTGCGGCCTACTTTCTTGTCTTCACTCACATCACGCGGTAGCAACTTCTATCACCTTTAACTTTTCGGTTACGATCCCTTAAACTGAAATGACAGACATTCCAGCCTCATATGCAATTTCCACACATGTGTTTCGTCGACCCTCTCGCAAAATGTCATTAACAATAACAGTTGCTGGGCTTCCACTTCTTTGATTGTCCTGAGGAAATGAGAAGACCATTGTAATACTGTGCTACGGCCCGCTACGCTACTCCCATACACCTATCTCAAAGTGTTGTAGGTTTCTATGGGGTATTTTCCACGTAGGGATTCGATTTTGATGTACTAGGAACGACGGCCACTGCGTGTAATCTGAGTTGACTCGGTTTCAGCCTCCATTTGGAAACTGAATTACTCATGAGACAGCCACGCGAATGAGCCGACACCAACAAACGACCGTTACGCCTGAACTCTCGCTCACAACTAAAGTAAATTTCAACTTGACGACGCCGCCGTAATGGTCGCGCATGCGCCGTGTGCAGGACTTTTGAAATGATCCTTGTACATTCGTTCGCTGTCCTGTCTCCAACTAGATCATTATTTTTTATTTGTTATTTTTTCTAAGTGGGAATGTACCGATTTAGGACTGCACACAGTAATAGAAAATTATGGTTGTGCTTCTTCCTTTCATCGTTTTTTGTGAGCTTACTTCCTCCTTTCATATTTTCTTCTTCTGTTTCTGTTCATGATAAACTTCGCACATTTCACTTGTAAATGAAACAAAGTTCCTCTTCCATATATCTTCATATGTGATCCCTGCCTATTGTAGATCATTTTATTATTTCCCTAATCAATCTCTGCCTCTGATTTTGCTTAACTCTTGGTTTCAGGACATTCTGTTATTTTTCTTGTAAGTACATGTGTCTTCAGCGTCTTGCTATGAACGTAAAATTTTAATTTAAGTTTTCTGACGTCTCCGTGAATGTTTGTGTAAACTTTATGTTTGGTGTCTTGGTCGGTTCTTACCCTGAATGGAAGAGCTATATATTTATTTTCGTGTCTTTCATGTTTTCTATGTATGCTTTTTGTTGACACTCAGTGTCAGATAGATACATTCTCATTCTGGCCCGATGACGGAATTATAATGTTTCAGTTTAATGTGTTCGGAGGTGCACATTTTTTTTTGTAGATACAGTGTGTAATGTGGTATTCTGTTTCCTCTTTTTCATCAGACTTTGTTAACTATTTTTTCAGTTCATTTTCTTAAATTACTTCAACAGGGCATTAAGCTGTTTATTTTTATTTCCCTGATTTTGCCACACTTTGTTTCCATGTGTTTTGGTGTTTCTTTTATGCATTGTAGTTCATTACTTATTTTGTTTTCTTTTTTAACTGATATTATGTATCAGACTGCATGAATTCAGCAAGTTTAGAACTCACATACATGAAAGCACGGCAGGTAAACTTTATTTCGGTAGGACGACTTAGTCACTCAGACACAACATACACACACACACACACTCACACACACACACACACACACACACACACACACGCACGCACGCACACGCACACGCTCCCCCCCCCCCCTCCCCGCCCCCTGCCGTCCAACACCATTACTGACAATACAGTTCAGATAACATTCCAGAATGTGACATTACAGAAAGAGATAGATGTGGGTTATAATACCAAAGAGCCGATGGCTGTTTATCCTTTTATATCTACAGCAGCCTAAATATATCTTGAATGAATTCAACGGCAGTTAAACCTATGTTAGTATGCAATAAATTGTGAATACAGGTATAAATATTATTGAATAATATAATATTTAATATGGATTCGCCAATGACAGATGCTCTCAAAGCGGGCAGAACCATTCATCGCTAATCTTTCGTGTCTGAATAGCTGCAATAACTATTAACCAAGGTATAAACAGCATCAAACGCTGCAGAAGATAGGATATCGCAGTCTTGGTCAGTTTTTCTTGAGAAATTCCTATTGCTGTGCCGCACTGGTCCCCTCTACGTTGCATGAAATTTGCTGGTACCTCCTAACGCACAGTTTCAGGCTGTTTCTATACTTATATACCAATGGCAGGGAAACCTGGAACTGTGAACATATATGGTTTTTATTGAATAATATACACCAGTTATTTCATTTAACTAATAATGAAGTGTTCATATGAATAGCAGATCGGCCTTCAAAATATTAGACCTACAGTCACTGATGTATTTCATATAATACTGCTGGTCATTAAAATTGCTACACCACGAAGATGACGTGTTAAAGACGCGAAATTTAACCGACAGTAAGAAGATGCTGTGATATGCAACTCAACAGGTTTTCAGAGCATTTACACAAGGTTGGCGCCAGTAGCAACACCTACAACGTGCTGACATAACGAACTTCCAACCAATTTTTCATACACAAACAGCAGTTGACAGGCGTTGCCTGATGAAACGTTGTTGCGATGCCTCGTTTAAGATGGAGAAAGTCGTATCATCACGTTTCTGACTTAGATAAAGGTCGGATTGTAGCCTAACGCGATTGCGGTTTATCGTATCGCGACATTTCTGCTCGCGTTGGTCGAGATCGAATAACTGTTAACAGAATAAGGAATCGGTGGGTTCAGGAGGGTAATACGGAACGCCGTGCTGGATCCCAACGGCCTCGTATCACTAGCAGTCGAGATGACAGGCATCATACACGTATGACTGTAACGGATCGTGCAGCCACGTCTCGAATCCTGAGTCAGCAGATGTGGACGTTTGCAAGACAACAACCATTTGCACGAATAGTTCGACGACGTTTGCAGCAGCATGGACTATCAGCTCGGAGACCATGGCTGCAGTTACCCTCGACGCTGCATCACAGACAGGGGCGCCTGCGATGGTGTACTCAACGACGAAGCTGGGTGAACGAATGACAAAACGTCATTTTTTCGGATGAATCCAGGTTCTGTTTACAGCATCATGATGGTCGCATCCGTGTTTGGCCACATCGCGGTGAACGCACATTGGCAGTGTGGATTCGTCATCGGCACACTGGCGTATCACCCGGCGTGATGGTATGGGGTGCCATTGGTTACACGCCTAGGTCACCTCTTGTTCGCATTGACGGCACTCTGAACAGTGGACGTTACATTTCAGATGTGTTACGACCCGTGGCTCTACTCTTCATTCGATTCCTGCGAAACCCTACATTTCAGCAGAATAATGCACGACTGCATGTTGGAGGTTCTGTACAGGCCTTTCTGGATACAGAAAATGTTCGACTTCTGCCCCGGCCACCACATTCTCCAGATCTCTCACCAACTGAAAACGTCTGGTCAATGGTGGCCGAGCAACTAGCTCGTAACAATAAGCCAGTCACTACTCTTGATCAGCTGTGGTATCCTTTTCAAGCTGCATGGGCAGCTGTACCTGTACACGCCATCCAAGTTGTGTTTGACTCAATGCCTACGCGTATCAAGGCCGTTATTACGGCCAGAGGTGGTTGTTCTGGGTACTGATTTCTCAGGATCTATGCACCCAAATTTCGTGAAAATGTGATCACATGTCTGTTCTAGTATAATATATCTGTCAAATGAATACCTGATTATCATCTGCATTCCTTCTTGGTGCAGCTATTTTAATGGCAGTAATGTATTTATACAACCAGACTGGAAAAAATCATGGTACAGTGTCCCCACCGACGTTCTTATTTGTAACGACTGCAGACCGTTTAGTTATTTGAAACATTTCCATGATATATACCGTAGCCATAATTATACCAGTAATTATAGGAAACAAATAAATTTTTGGCTGCTAAAGTGTACCATAGACAAGTTGCCACACACAAGTAAGCACATCCCATAATGCGTTGTGAATCCTATCACACGATATAACACAAGCAGTTACAGTATTGCAAGACTCTTAATACCGACAAACAAACGAGAAACTATACTACCCGTCAAAAAGTTATGAATTTCTGAGAACTGTATTTGACATTTGATCTCAAAACTACCGCACTAGCCTCGGATATTTGATCTCAAAATTACTGTAGAAACCTCGGATACAGTGTGTTATCATTTCATAAGTCATCTGTTCCGTTGACGAGTAGGTGAAGTCCACACGAGATTTGCTGCATTTAGTTCGAACTGTTATTCGTGGAATCAACATAAAATCTTCTCAGTGTCCAAATATATATTTGTCAGGTCGCTGCGAATAATGTTCTAGCAATTTTGTTGTATAAGTGCTGGTAACAGATTAACTTTTTAAAAAGAAATACATGAAGATCAGTGCAAGGTAACTGTACTAAAAAATTTCCCCGTTAGAGTCCAAGGGGTAAGTAAACAGCTGATGTGATGTAAAATGACTACTGATGACATGGATTTCTTGAACAGACCGTATCCTATGTAAATTCCGGTCTCTGGCCAACTGTTAACGAACTTAATGACCTCAGCAAAAAAAAAAAAATTAAAAAAATCGAAAGGACTGTCCCGCGATATGAAATGTACGTAGCAATATGTACGGCTGACGTCACTAATTATAAACAGAAGAGATGGTATTACGCGGTGACAGCCGTTACTACTACGGATATGTACAACACGTGTTAATAATTACAGCAGAATTAGCAATTTGTACGCAATGGAGGAATTAATAAAGGATCAGACCAATTGGCGGAATTCGTGTTATATATGCGCACGTCACTCTTCATTAGCGAGATACAAATGCGTTTTCCTCTCACGCCACGTTGTACGCCTATCAGTTTTGGCGGAGAGTGGCAACCACGGGTACGCCACCGGCAAAGTCCAAGGTAAACTGCCACCCAGCATCCTGCGCTTTGGCCTTTTTTAATGTCAGAAATAAAACGATTTATTTTGTTCGTTGTCTGCCGCGTGTCATCTGTCTGCGCCATCTCCATAGGTCACAATAAAGGCCGCTAGCAAGTGTTGAATATTCAGGTGTCAACAAAATTTCGAATTTGCTTGCGAGGACGCTGTTGTTCTGTGGCACCATGAGACCTAAATCCTTCGACTGTCTAAGGCGTAGTTTGTTAGTAGTAGTCTTCCGAAGAGTGGAGATAAAGTTCTCTAATGAACGACTAATCCACCATACGTACATCCATCAAGTCGTAGCTAACAATGACGAAATCGAGAAAGACGCGCGTCCGACCAGTAGACAGTAGCTTCTGTTGTTTATTTTGTCTGTACTAAAAGCAATGACAGAAGTAAATACGCATTTCGCGCACTGTATTCATTACATAATGATTACATGACAATACTTTTTTCCACGACAGCCGCAGCTGAAAATTTGACTTACTAAAGTAGCTTAACGCGCAACGCGCTAACTTGCATGGTATGGAGGTAAACCACACGGCAGATTATCAGCAGTTGGTTTTGTAGATCAGGCAACCTGTATATCCTTTCTGGACAGATTTCAGTCTCGTTTAGGTATAATTATGGTGAGCTATTGCTGAATCTCCGCCTAAGAAAATGCGAAATATAAGCACTTAAAATACGATAATACACAGGACAAAGTTTACAGAATTCATAAAACGATGCTGCGAATGACTCTCCTCCCTTAGGTTAAGTGACGACTGTCTCGAAAGAAAGGGCATCCGCCCACAAAGTTAAAATGAATTGGATAGTAGTGGAACCGTACGGCGAGATAAAGCTAAGAATGAGAGAGAAAGAGGTGACGCTGAATATTCCTTAGCTCACTATCTGCATTGCTAAACGGATAAATGCAAGTTGCCTATACAATGTCTTCCAAGGAGACAGTATTTCACGATGCACTCTGTGACATACTGTCAAACTTTCGCTAGTTTGAGGACAGTCATTTACAGCGTATCTCGTCATAGATGTTGATGACCGAACATGGAATAACGTTGTGCCACTATAGGTGGTACACAGTGCTCAAACTCTGCTAAACGACTGTCCAGATCTTCAAAAGTCCAGTAAAAATGTATTCAAAGATGGTCGGACAGTATAGGAGTCCCATAGATAGGAAGCAGTCGGCCAATTCTGATAATAATGGGTACGGAGCAGTTATCCTTTGAAATATAAACTGTGAAGCTCGTTTTCCGAAACTTTAATTCTTCTGTCGATAAGGTACGTTTTCTCAAAGAAGCTTTTATGAGAAGCCCTGATATTTCCGGGAATGGTTCTTGAGGCCTTCATTAGGAGTTTAAGTAAAATATTTTCTTATATTATTATATATGAAGGGACTTTATTTTAAAATGCTTGTTAGAATGTTTAAGTTGTTAACGTTTTCAAAACTTATAATACCTCAAGAACTAATAAACGTTTCCGAAATCACTGTCGCAGACAGAAAACCTAGTATGTGTCATCGCTGGTATAAAAGTTCTGCGAAAATGCTTCTAGTCTTTATTTAAATTACAGATTGTAAACGTAAAGCTTTCTTATTTACTTTTCATCATATAATTTGTAGAACGGACTGTTTGATATACGGCATATTGAAGTTTTCCGTATCTGCTGTTAGTCCTGTTTTGTACAGGTCCCACACAGATGAGCACGAATGTTTTGTAAGGAATATCCTGCGTAGAGTAAATGCATTTTCCCAGTACCCTATGAATAAACAAAGTGTGCCACGTGCTTTACCTAGGACAAACAGTGTTATCATTTCATCTGATATGCTACTGTTAAACGAAAATATCTGAAAGAGTTGACTGATTCCACTTGAGACGCTATGATTTTGTCGCCACAGGAACCTACGTGTTCTGATTTTGTGTGCAAATCGTTTTTACATTTCTACATATTTGAAGCAACTTGACAACTTTTACATCTGACTAAATATTCGTGGAGCGTTCTTCAGGCAGTCCTTCTGTATATAAACTGCATCATCTGAAAAAAAACTCTGTGATTACTATCAATATTGTCTGCGAGATCACAGGAGAAACACAAATAACGGAAATGGTAGAACCGTAAGTGCTTGAATGAATCGTCGTATCTCCTAAAACCTCGAAAACGTACCATTAATCAAGATAGAACACACAAAATTTGTTAACTAGTGAGAACTGTTTCAGCCGACAAAACTCTAACTTATGATTATGATGATGATGATGATGATGGTTATGATCCTGAAGATGATAATCTTGGATTTTGGGTTCTCATTGGTGTAGGTATACGCGCCATTGCTGAATGCATATGTATGCATATTGTGTACTGGACAAACAAGTCTTTCTTTAAAAAAATCTGTGATGATAAACGTATATTGGCAATGTTTTATGGGGTTTTACACGGAGGTCAGCGGTTCAAATCGTGGTACGAAGATCCCGACTTACGTGTTTCGCAGTTTCCCTAGACTGCTTATAACAAATCCTGGAATGGTTCATTGTAAAAGGGTTAGGTTGATTTCCTTCCCCTTAACTGCTCAAGTGGTCCATAGCGAATGACCATCGTGTATGGGTGGACAAACACATGTAGATGTTTGGACCAATCCTGCGAGGAGGCAACAGCCCCTTTCAACTCCTATAACTGCCAACACTCACAGAGACAACGGTGTATCAGCTAATCAATTACAGATCAGGACAAACGGAATTGGGCCAGGGATTATTTCAAGCGCCCTGAGACAGGCAATAAAACATACATAATCTGCCCTAAGTGTGAATGATGTACATTATTGGCCATTAAAATTGCTACACCACGAGGATGACGTGCTACAGACGCGAAATTTAACAGACACGAAGAAGATGCTGTGATATGCAAATGATTAGATTTTGAGAGCATTCATACAACGTCGGCGCCGGTGGTGACACCTACAACGTGCTGACATGAGGAAAATTTCCGATTTCTCACACACAAACAGCAGTTGACCGGAGTTGCCTGGTGAAACGTTGTGAGAAATGCGTACCTCCACGTTTCCGACTTTGATAAAGGTGGGATTGTAGCCTATTGCGACACTGCTGCTCGCGTTGGTCAAGATCCAATGACTGTTAGCAGAATATGGAATCGGTGGGTTCAGGAGGGTAATACGGAACGCCGTGCTGGATCCCGACGGCCTCGCATCACTAGCAGTCGAGATGACAGTCATCTTATTCGCATGGCTGTAGCGGATCGTGCAGCCACGTCTCGATCTCCAAGCCAACAGATGGGGACATTTGCAACCATCCGCACGAACACTGGAAGTGTGTATTCGTCATCGCCGTACTGGCGTATCACCCGGCGTGATGCTATGGGGTGCCATTGGTGACACGTCTCGGTTACCTCTTGTTCGCATTGACGGCACTTTGAACAGTGGACGTTACATTTCAGATGTGTTATGACCCGTGGCTCTACCCTTCATTCCATCACTGCGAAACCCTACATTTCAGCAGGATAATGCCCGACCGCATGTTGCAGGTCCTGTACGGGCGTTTCTGGATACAGAAAATGTCCGACTGCTGCCCTGGCCAGCACGTTCTCCAGATCTCTCACCAATTGAAAACGTCTGGTCAATGGTGGCCGAGAGACTGACTCGTCACAATACGCCAGACACTACTCTTGATGAACTGTGGTATCGTGTTGAAGCTGCATGGGCAGCTGTACCGGTACTCGCCATCCAAACTCTGTTTGACTTAATGCCCAGGCGTGTGAAGGCCGTTATTACGGCCAGAGTTGGTTGTTCTGGGTACTGATTTCTCAGCATCTATGACCCCAATTGCGTGAAAATGTAATCAAATGTCAGTTCTAGTATAATATATTTGTCCAATGAATACCCGTTTATCATCTGCATTTCTTCTTGGTGTAGCAATTTTAATGGTCGGTAGTGTATGTAGTGTTGATTATCTTACGTTGCATGAAACGTTTTCCGAGGTCAGTTTTATTTTGATCAACCCGATTATCAGACGAGTCGGGCTAAAAGCGTAAAAGCAGAAAGAATTACTTTAAAGAAATTTATTTGGAATTTAAAATAATAGTTATACTACAACAAAGGTTAGAAGTACGTGTGTGTGTGTGTGTGTATGTGTGTGTGTGTGTGTGTGTGTGTGTGTGTGTGTGTGTGTGTGTGTATGCGTGTGTATGTGTCACTATGCTTGTGCATATGATTGTGCTCAATGCAGATAACGGAAGACTTAACATAAATTGGTGCTTTGTGAACGAACTTACGCGTCACTTGTACTTTTAGACGTATAGCAGACGCGGAGAATGCCAAGTGTTTGAAAATATTTTCTTACTCACGGCTTGTATTGACGCACAGTGATATCCCCGGTATATTACCGTCTCTTCCTCTTGCCGATACGCCCTTTGTGTCCAGTTGTAAAAATTAGATCGAGGTCGACGTTACACAGCCAACTTTTTATTTTTTCATTTATATTTCAGCACTTCTTTGTACTCAACATGAACACAATTTTCGCATTACTACGCCCGTGTGCCGGCCATGTGCCGTTTCTTCCCTTTGTATGATGTAGAAAGACATTTATTTCTGCCTGCTGCATATCGCACGCCGGCTACGGGCCTTTATTGCTGGTTTTCGTTGCGACTGGGAATGGTAGATAACTTTTTTAATAACGGCGTCGGAGGGGCAGAGGGCAGCTTCTGCTGCCTTTGGCACCTCGTCCGTTGGACGTTCGGGTCTCGTAGCCCTAACAGTCGACGAGGCTATCCTTTCGTGTTTAACGGGTGCTGGGCGATTGATGTTAGTTTCTCTGAAACGACAATTTTTTCAGCATCGAAACAAATGTGTATTATTAGGTAGCCATATCAAAATACTGAGCTTCACATGGAAGCACTAGCTCTGCTACCTTTTTTTTAATGTTGCTACATGCAGACCTACCCAAATACTTCAAGAAGAATGTAATAATTCCGTTTCCCAAATAAGGCGTAAGTGACTACTACCAAACTAAAGCCATGGTTGTAAAATACCGACACAAGTTATTTATAGAAAACTAAAAAAATGGTATATAATGACCTCGGGTAAGGTCAGTTTGCGTTTCGGAGAAATGTAAGAACACGCGAGGCAATATTCCCTCCACTACTTTTTTTATAGTGTGGGTTAAACGTACCCTAATCTACGTTCATGATTCACGATTTGCTTAGTTCCTATAGGACCAGACTGCTGAGGGCATCAGTTTCTAGGCTTACACACTACTTAACCTAACTTAAACTAACTTACTCTAAGGATAGGACACACACCCATGCCCGAGGGAGGACTCGAACCTCCAACGGAGGGAGCCGCGCCAACGGTGGCAAGGCGCCTCAGACGGCGCGGCGCTGATATACGTTAAAACAATGTCAGATTTAGAAGAAGCGTTCGAAATGCTGACTAGGCTACACACTTTGAAGGTAGCGACGACAAAATACAGGAAACGACAGATTGTTTAGGACTTGTACAGAAATCAGACGGCATTTCTAAGAGTTGAGGGATACAAAAAAGAAGAAGGAATTGAGAAGAGAGACACATTACATCATGTTGAAAAAAATCCGTTCACTGAGCAAGCAGTAACGGAAACTAAGAATAAATTTGGAAAAGGAGAAATAAAAACTTTAAGATTGCCAGTGACATTCTAATTCTGGGCAAGATCTTGGGAACATCAGACAAAAGCGATGAATAGGGCCCTGGAATGATTATAAGATGAATATCAAAAGTAAAGCGAGTGTAACAGAATGTTGTTGATTTAAATCAGGCCATGCTGAGGGCATTAGATTAGGATATGAGTCTCTAATGTAGCAGATTAGTTTTGCTACGTATTTTGGTAACAAAATAACTGTCGATGGCCAAGGGGAGAAAATGTAAATCATAGAATAGCAATAACGAGATAAGAATTTCAGAAAAAGAGGAATAAGTTAACATCTTCTGAATGTGTATGTGGTGTAGCCTTGTACGAAAGTGGAACTTGGCCGGTAGAGATTTCAGATAAGAAGATTGCTGAAGAACATGAGTACTGAATCGAATTGGAAAGAAAAAGAAATTTATGGCACAACGCGACTAAAAGAAGGAATATGACGATAGGGCACATTTTGAGACGTCAAGGAATCATCAGTTTGGTAATGAATTGAAGTTTGTAGGTAAAAATCGAAGAGCGAGGCCTAGCCATGAACAGAGTAACCAGGATCAAATGGATGTAGGTTGCAGTAATAATTCAGAAATGGAGAGGCATAAACAAGGTTAACTAGCGTCGAGAGTTGCATCCAACCAGTCTCTGAATTGAAGACGGCAGTAACACATGTATCCTCTGGAACACATCCTATCAGAGGTACTTTTAATAATTTGCTTAGAGTTATATAACATATACGACTTATTAGCCATGCAGTTCACTTAAATCTGCCACACACAACCATATACATAGCAAAATAAGATGTTGCTAATTGAGAATCAGGAATGTGGTCTATTTAAAGATACTGCTTTTCACCTGGACCAGATGGGGAAAGCGATGACACACACGCAGGTGTTCGTTAATAGGCTGAAGAACCAGTATTGTGCAAGACCTAGGAAACAGAAATAGAGAATTTGTTTTGTTCCTCATGATAGTCTGAGTATCCTAAAACGGGGAACCTCAGTACAGGGGAGATTTTGTCAGCTCTCTAGAAACCACTCGCTTTCAATGTCTTTATCACTTACGTGATTTTAACTGCATTTACGAGGTAAGCGTTTCTTCGTGAAACCGATAAATGATTTGAATGATTTTATAAGCATCTTCAGTGATTTTATAAGCATCATAGGCTAACGATGTGTTAAGAGTTAATTCTGAAAGGGCCGTTGAAATACGATAGGGGAAGCAGGGAGAATGCTCTCGGAACGAACTCGCCACTCCAGGTGTTGGACTATACGGAGCCTTGAGTTGTGTGATTTCTCGACGATCTGAGCACAATCAAGATGTTATTTTTCTACAGAGATATTAATTATCATAAGCGGTAAGATAAATCAGGGATCGCACAGAAAAATTTAAGTGCTCGTTTTTCCCGCGGCCGTTCGAGAGTGGAACGGTAGAGAGACAGCTTTGAGGTGGCTCTTTGAACCCTCTGCCAGGCACTTTATTGTGAATAGCAGAGTAATCACGTAGATGTAGATTTTATTAACAGTATCTTATAACTGACAAGACTTGTTCTAAATAGTCATTATTTTCTTATGAAATGAACACTTACACGTGAAACGTTTTTCCCGATTATAAAATGTTGAAATAAATTACGGAAATAGAATCGCGTGTCGTCGTCAACAAACACAGATGTTTCGAAAGAAGAACACAAATTCTATTTGAAGCCACAAGTTCGACGACAGACAGCTGTGTATGAAAATTCCTCAAACAACTAGCACCAACGAAGTCAAATGTTATCGACAATGAGTATTAGCTCCCTCAGTCTGTTATTTGACCAAGGACAGAGCAGGGTCGCAAGCTGTCTACTGAGGCTTTACATTCCCTTACACAGTGCTTTATGCCTTGTATCTTGAAACTGACGGAGTGTTCACTCGTCGTAAGACGGGACATGTTACCCAATTGCATTCACGTAAGTAGTTACAAGTAGTCACATTTATGTACTTGTGTGCAACAACGGTTGTAAAATTGTGCCCAGTTGTGCTTTTAAGACTGCCTTGTCGTACCAAGTAAAAGATGTGTAACCACCCAAATTTGATCGACCAAACAAAGCGGCGGCTACACACTGCGTACATTGCAAGGAGACATCTTTTAGAGGACACATTGTAACATAGGAACTTCTGCGCCGTGTACCTGACGTGTACATGTCAATCTACACTCTTACGTCCTTGACAGTACCATCAAAAGGTGACGTTTTGTAAAGCTGTGGGTACAAAACCGGCCGCGCGGAGTGGCCGCGTGGTTAGAGGCGCCATGACACGGATTGCACGGCCCCTCCCGCCGGAGATTCGAGTCCTCCCTCGGGCACGGGTGTGTGTGTTGTCCTTAGCATAATTTATTTTCAGTAGTGTGTAAGTCTAGGGACCGATGACCTCAGCAGTTTGGTACCTTAGGAATTCACACACATTCGAACACATTTTGTTACGAAACGGATTATATATCCAGTGGTGTGTGCGGGAAGTAAGGAGCTGCTTGGACGTTGCGGTATCAATAAATTGAATTGCGATTTTGAATTCAGGTCTGATGGGAGGAGGCTTAGCTTTGCATTTATACAGGTAGGCTGGGAGGGAAACAGTGCAGGCGCTAGGGATGACGATTGTACATTCGTTTCAGAAGGTGACTGATTTGGCAGCAGAGGCTTGTGGAAGGGTTTTTATAGTCTTTGATAAGATGGCTTTCATGTGTTACACAGTTGAGAGACTAATATGATGGGGACTGTGAAGTGGAAGATTCAATGCTGAGTCTTCTTTGGCAGATGGGCGAGCCGTTTATGATCGATAGATGAGGGTATTTCAGAGAATATCCGAAAAAGCGCAGTGGAGCCAATACAGATGGTGACTGTTAGCCCACCTTTTACGGGGGGAAATGTAGTACCACGTACTGATACCACCCTACCAGTGCATCACAGATGGCAACAGAACTGCAAGTTTCCGTCTAACGTCAATAGCATTCGTGTGGGATCTGGGGACTCAATGGAGCGTGCCTGCCGAGCCACTTCCCAAGCACCTCTGGACAGTGAGTACCTTCTACCGCCACAATATAGGATGGCCGGCGGCAGTGACTCAGCCAAAGCGCATTTATAGCCTCTTCCTTGTAATACTGCTATAGCTGGACTCTGTTCCTTGACACAACATTTGCAATGAGTCTTCCTGCGCTTGGAGAAATACAAGTAAATTGGTGGTTGTTCACTTGTTCGTTGGTCGCTTCCGCTGCTGCCCAGCTTTCCTACGACGACAGTTGCTGCACAACTCTGTAGCCTACCTCTCATCACCGTGGTGTATGTAGTCGAACACAACAGGACTATTAGCTTGGCGTCTATAGGAATCGGTTGGGTGAGATAGGCTGCAGGCGTTTCTTGGAAGTGTAGACTGCAGATTCAGACAATTTTAGACGAGGTGACTGGTCTTGCTATGAAGAAATTTGTGAGCGTTTTCGCTGTCCTTCACGTTAAAAATGGGAGGCATCAGTATGAGGTTGGGATCTGGAGAATTCAACGTGGTGTCTTCGATGGTAGGTAAAGACGCCATTGGTAATTATGTGATCTATGGATCCATCTTTTCGGTCAAGATAAGTGTGGCCGAAGTTGTTGAGAATGCTGGGAGCTTTTCTGATTGGAAGTTCGAGGTATGAATTCTGTTCACGCTCTATCGTCTTTCTCGGTATCTTTAGATCACCTCTTTGACCACGGCTGTGGGCGATCGCGGAAGGTAGCAGGGATGAGAGAAATGGGTTTTCTCATGTCAGGGCCTTGGAAGGCGAGAGAGAAAAGGGAAGTGTTAGGACCAAAGATTGTCGCAGATATTTTGCGGAGCAAGTGAGAATGGAACCCAATACTTGTGGATTCATGATGGAGAAGTTTTTTCAGGTTTTGATTTGGCTTATGTTCTCATAATTGATCTTGAAGTTGAAGAATTTTTGTTGAAGGCGGAATGGAAGAAAGAAATATGTTGGAGACGAGGTTTGGAGTCTGATGGGGATGGAGTGCATGAGTTCTGTGGGTTCAGGATATTGGGGTTTTCTTTAGGTTGTATGATCGGTTGACGAGCATGACCAACAAATTGTGCGACATTGAGTAATAACAGATGTGGGTAACGTCTTAGTCAGCTATAAAATGTGCCGAAAATAGCATAGGTGGATAATCTTCCCTTTAACTAGATGAATGTCTGTGCCGCCACTACTTTGTAAATGTGCGTGGCTGTGAAGATTCCAGTGCAAAGTGTGTCGTTATGGTTTATCGTCTAACGTACGTAGTGACACATCCCAGTGTGCAAATGTGAGAATAACGGAGTCATTTCCTTCGAAAACATTTACAATGGTCCGACTCACTTCTTCCACGTTGTTCTGACTGATGAAATTGCGGCTTTGGTAAACAGTAACTGCAAAATACTCTCTTGAATAAGCTTACTTCAGAATCTTGTTTACAAACCACGCTCCGCAGCACTACGTATTTGTATCTGAAGATGACCTGTGCACCAGGTCGAAACCGACTGTATGAATAGAAACAGCAACTGACCAACACAAAGTTACTTTACTGACTCCTGATTTTTAGAGTAAAACGTACCCCCAAAACTATGTTATGTGACTATTCTGAAACTAATGGCAGAATATTACGAGATAACAAGTCACATCGGACTGACGTAACTCCTAGTTTTCCGTTTTAGCTGTCCAAACAGTGGAGGCTAATCTAGCCAAACTTCTATTATTACTACTGTTTCAGGAAAGTGGATGGTAACTTACGTTAAAAGCTGGTGGAAACTCTGCAGACAGATCATTACCTGAAAAGAGATAAAAGAGAATTGTTATGAAAACGACGTCAGGTTTTTGAATATGTAATACAATTAGACACAGAATATATACAGTTCTTACAGATTTTCCCGTCACTTTTTATGTTGTGCGCTAGCTGCATTTTCTAATTATAGCTGAATAAGCGGGTTAGACTCTATGTAGCCGAATTTAACGCCCTTCTTTCCATATGCAGAAACAGTATTCTACTCATGGCAACACATCTGTGAGTGATTAGGAACCTTATTATCCACTGCTGTGTTGGGGTTGCGATAGTCTGTTATTTTCTTTCTGTGCGACCTTCCCTGTTTACAATACATACGATGGTTTAAGTAGAAATAAATTTTCAGCAACAGATACGTCATCATCTCACTGTCAATAAATTTCAGAGCTACAAAATCCTAAACTCGCAAATGTACAATGAGTGTTATACCAAAAATCATCGCCTAACGTCTCCCATCAGTAATTGAATATTTAAAAAAAATCTGAATAAGTTAGTGTGTTTCAGACGTTCTCTGAAAGGTATGAAATGCTGCTAGTCATCGCAACAGATGGAAAGATGGTTAGAATTAACTGGTCGGACGATCCATTAGAGACGAGTACAGTCTGGGATTGAGGGATGAAAGGAAATCTATGTCTTTTTCTAAGGCTCCATCACGTCATTTACCTTAACAGATTTATGAAAACCATGGATTATGTCTGTCTGGGTGGCTAGAAAAGAATTGGAATCTTGTTTTGCAAATGCTGGTCCAGTGCCCCAATCACTGCTTCAGCTCGTGCAGTCACGGCAGAAAATATAACCTATATCTGTAAACAATTAATATGCAACAACTCTACGTGTGTTTCCAGTCCCGAGTACAGGCGGGTAATTGTTTGAATCTCCAATAAAGTGGACACATCTGAAGACTCTTCATTTAAATTTCTTAAGTGATTGTATTTGGCATCTGGATTGACAGTCAGATTTTGTGAATTTAGGTCGCATTTTGTTCTTGAACAAACTCCGTTTTAACTGTAATTTCTATGCTACTGAAATGTTACTAGAGTTGTGATTTCCTGTACGTTTTACCATTGCGATAACGTCTGAGGTGTATAAGGGCTTCCAATCATGAATTTTATGTCTATTCATGATTCGAATTTCTAGATGTATTTTTCATTACTACCCTTCATTCTTTTGTCGGGGAATGCATTTTGTCTTGGCGTTTTTCGCTTTGATACTCTTTTCTGAAAATGTACATAAAATATATTCCCGGTCACTCCAAAAAGTTTTGATACTGGGTTATTAAAAACAGAAAAATGTTAAGACAGTGGTTTTAATGCTTCAAATGCTGTACACAGTTTCCTCTCACTTGAGTAGAACGCACAAAACGGCTCGAATGGCTCTGAGCACTATGGGACTTAACATCTCTGGTCATCAGTCCCCTTGAACTTAGAACAAATTAAACCTAACTAACCTAAGGACAGCACACAACACCCAGTGATCGCGAGGCAGAGAAAATCCATGACCCTGCCGGGAATGGAACCCGGGAATCCGGACGCGGGAAGCGAGAACGCTACCGCACGACCACGAGCTGTGGACTACAACGCGAAGAACGTTCACAGTACCATGTGAAACTGTCAGATGACTGTTCCTTTGGGATATTGTTCAACTATGGCGTCACACTGGCCTGAATGTGGGTTACATCGACAAAGGATTTGATCCTTCATATGAATTTTTGCACTCTGTCGTTTTTTGGTAGGTTCTCATTGATACCACCAAGTCTGGCAAACCGTGATGATTTATTTTTGTCCGAGAGTCAGGTTGCGTGCGATAAATGCTTGCACACACTTTTCCCTTCTTAAAAACATTTTGGAGGATGTCCTGAACACTTGATTTGTAGATATTGCTCCATTGTGGTTTGCGACACAACAACGTTGACACACTACGGCTGCGCGTACACTACTCAACACAGCCTGCTCACTACTGCATAGTCGAACGCCCATCTGTTGTGTACAGTTGTTAGTTCAAGCTGCCACCGTAGTTACAGCGCTCACGTCGCTTATACGGCAGGAACAAAATCAGTCTCTGATCTCTTTGGACGCCAAATGAGCGTAGTACATTAAATTAATCTGACCAATAATAACTTTTAAGTTAGCGTTCAAGCACTGTATTGTGAGTAGGGATCTTGATATTTCTGCAAAAGGATATCATCAGCGCGAAAGTGACAATACAGCTGTATGCAAACAATCATTTTCCAAAAACTTTCTATGGTTGTTACATATTACAGAGCTGATTCTTATCTTCATATCGCCATCCTGATTCAGCTATTTGATGCTTTCCTAGATTCTTCAGAGAAATGCTGGCATTGATATCACCGCAAGGTCACAGCCGACTACCTTTCCCATTCTTGCCAAACTAGGCGTGTAAATATGTAATTGTCTGTATATATTGCTTTTTCGTTTGTAGCAGGAGTACTACGACATGGTCAATATCTTTGTAAAAGTAGCCCGTTGACGAATACCTGATAGCTATAAGTAAACTACTACTACTACTACTACTACTACTACCACCACCACACAGACGAACGTTCAAGATTCGGTTATAAGCAGGGGGTAATAATTTAATACTCTGACCACTCTCCTCCAACCACCAAAATATGACTCACTGTCATTCCACATTTAACGTGACACAGATGTCTACGCTTTAAATAATAACAATAACATATAGGTTTTTTAAATATAATAATATCATTATTATATTAAATAAATTAAATATAATAATATAATAATAATAAATATAATATAATAATAATAAAATTCATGGAGAAGAAGTAAAAACTTTGAGGTTCGCCGATGACATTGTAATTCTGTCAGAGACGGCAAAGGACTTGGAAGAGCAGTTGAACGGAATGGACAGTGTCTTGAAAGGATGATATAAGATCAACATCAACAAAAGCAAAACGAGGATAATGGAATGTAGTCACATTAAATCGGGTGATGCTGAGGGAATTAGATTAGGAAATGATACACTTGAAGTAGTAAAGGAGTTTTGCTATTTAGGAAGTAAAATAACTGATGATGGTCGAAGTAGAGAGGATATAAAATGTAGACTGGCAATGGCAAGGAAAGCGTTTCTGAAGAAGAGAAATTTGTTAACATCGAATATAGATTTATGTATCAGAAAGTCGTTTCTGAAAGTATTTGTTTGGAGTGTAGCCATGTATGGAAGTGAAACATGGACGATAACTAGTTTGGACAAGAAAAGAATAGAAGCTTTCGAAATGTGGTGCTACAGAAGAATACTGAAGATAAGGTGGATAGATCACGTAACTAATGAGGAGGTACTGAATAGGATTGGGGAGAAGAGAAGTTTGTGGCACAACTTGACCAGAAGAAGGGATCGGTTGGTAGGACATGTTTTGAGGCATCAAGGGATCACAAATTTAGCATTGGAGGGCAGGGTGTAGGGTAAAAATCGTAGAGGGAGACCGAGAGATGAGTACACTAAGCAGATTCAGAAGGATGTTGGTTGCAGTAGGTACTGGGTGATGAAGAAGCTTGCACAGGATAGAGTAGCATGGAGAGCTGCATCAAACCAGTCTCAGGACTGAAGACAACAACAACAACAACAATAACTTGCTTTACGTATGAACTTAATTTATCACTTTAGCATAATTTCCACGACACTGAAGTCCATCGAAAGTTCATGAGGAAAGAATTCGTTGAGAAGTTGAGAGGTACATGTCTCTCACATCTGATTTAAGAACTACCATAACGTCTCACTCTTGCAAGTTTGATAGCATCATAAGTTACACGATTGATATGATCTATATGTGTGCATTCTGTTTTCAGTAATTCACAGAACACTGCGAGTGTAAAAGTAGATCTTCAGAAAATGGCTGCTTGAGTGAGTGAATGGTGGGAGGAAGTTAATGCTGTTTCTTTCAGTCATATACTCCTACGTTCAGTATGTGCGAGTTTCTGTTATTTATTTTTTCTTATTGGAGGGCCTTTCTGTTTCTGTATTGGCTTTCTAAACTCCCTATGGTTTTTCTGGGATTCCTTGCCAGTTTTATAGACCCTTAGTTGTCATAGCATTTTATTCTCCGAAAATTAACCACGAAATGTGGTAACAGATATACGTAAAAACATAAACACTTTTATGTCAATAATCGGTGAAGGTTCATTTATTTATTTATAATTTATTTACTCTTTGTTTGGCACGACAGGTAAATTTCTTATGGCTCTCTCTTGTATCGGATGAGAAACAACAACCCTTACGAAAAATATTGCAAAAATTCTGATACTTTTACTTCTACGGATCTCGTTCCGTCTACCGCCACCACCAGCCACAAAAACAGGGAAAACCCTGAAGATAGTCTGAGGAAAGGGCTGAAACCAGTTTCTAACGAACAAATATCTGAAAATGCGATAGAAACTCTTTTAATTTGATTTTTAGCGATTTATACCGGTCGCTGCGTTGCTCCAGTAACATGATGTTTTCTGAAAGTTTTAAAAAATTCACAGTTTATATGCGTACATCACATTAAATTATGTATAACTGAGAAATTATTATGAGTACATTTATTACCCCCGAAACTTAATAGCAATGATAATAATAATAACAGTAATAACACACAGCTTATGACGAACATTAAGGTATTAGAATCCACGGTGAAGAAATAAAAACTTTGAGGTTCAGCGATGACATTGTAATTCTGTCAGAGACAGCAAAGGGCTTGGAAGAGCAGTTGAACGGAATGGACAGTGTCTTGAAAGGAGGATATAAGATGAACATCAACAAAAGCAAAACGAGGATCATGGAATGTTGTCGAATTAAAGTCAGGTGATGCTGAGGGAATTAGATTAGGAAATGAGGCACTTAAAGTAGTAAAGGAATCCTGCTATTAGGGGAGCAAAATAACTGATGATGGTCAAAGTAGAGAGGATATAAAATATAGACTGGCAATGGCAAGGTAACCGTTTCTGAAGAAGAGGAATTTGTTAACATCAAGTATAGATTTAAATATCAGGAAGCCGTTTCTGAAAGTATTTGTATGGAGCGTAGCCTTGTATGGAAGTGAAACATGGACGATAACTAGTTTGGACGAGAAGAGAATAGAAGCTTTCGAAATGTGGTGTTACAGAAGAATGCTGAAGATAAAATGGGTAGATCACAGAACTAATGAGGAGGTATTGATTAGAATTGGAGAGAAATGTAGCTTGTGGCACAACTTGACAAGAAGAGGGGACCCGTTGGTAGGACATGTTCTGAGACATCAAGGGATCATAAATTTAGCATTGGAGGGCAGCGTGGAGGGTAAAAATCGTAGAGGAAGCCAAAGAGATGAATGCACTAAGCAGATTCAGAAGGACGTAGGTTGCAGTGGGTACTGGGAGATGAAGAAGCTTGCACAGGATAGAGTAGCATGGAGAGCTGCATCAAACGATCTCAGAACTGGAGACCACAACAACAACAACAACAACATGACATTTTGAAGATGACAGATTTAAAGTCGGATTCCAGATACAGAAAGTGATACTGAGAAGGTGGCTGTGCTACGTTCGTGACGCCTAGGATTTCCCCCACCCCTCTGGGATCCGCGCCTGCTGCTGCTGCCGTGGTACAGAGGATCTCGTGAAGCTGAAATTCCTTTGGTGTCAGATGCGGCGTTCACGGCAAGACAGTCGCCCTCCATTCGCCGTCGCAAACGATTGGCGCTTGAGCGAAATTGGAGCTTTGGAGGCGAGCACAGCAGTTCACCTTAATGGAGCGGCAAGTTAAGCGAATCGTGAGGCGGCGGCGCGGGCTGCGGAAGTGTCGAACGGCGAGGCGGCGCGCAGCCGGATGGATCTCGTCGAGGCGCCCGCGCCGGGGCCACCGCCGCTGCAGATACAAAGCCGGGCGGAAAAGACGATTTGGCGCTTACTCGCTAAATGAATAAATGCGGCGGCAGCTGCTGACGAGGAAGACTGCGAGCCGCCCGGCCGCTCCGCGCCACGGCGGAACGGGCGCCGTTAATCGGATGCAAACGAGCTAATAGGGATGAGCACGGGATCGCGAATTGTGAGGCGGGTAGCGGCTCCGAGCCGTGGTCCTAATTGAATCAGCGGTACTGAGCGGCACGGAAAGGCACGGAACGGAACCGTCTTATCTTCTCGTTCACTATAGCCTATTGCCTGCCATGTGAGACTGCGATTGGGGACTTTGGCAGGAGCGCCACCGTGATCGCGAATTACTTTTCCGCACAGGTAACGCAAGTGTTTCTCTTCTCATTGCCTCGTTCACATTACAGACGAATGCTCTTACCGTTTTCCCTGTGATCTTCGTGTTATAATTTCTTGATTTACTATCGCTAATTAAAAGAATTCCATCACTAGCAACACACTCTTTAACCTAAATATAAAGTTATATTATGTGAATTATATTTGTTTTATACATAAACTCTGTATATAACAGTACCTAGCTGAGAAAGCCAGAGTTTCCCGGGTATTTATTTATTCCAACCTTCTATTAGTTCAACTCCTCTTCCCTCATCTCCCTGTCTATCTCCTCCTGCCCCCTGTCTCCTACTATCTCCTCCTCCCTCCTTTCTCTGTCATCCCCTCTTTCCATCTCTCCCTACCCTTACTTCTGTCCGTCTCTTCCTCCCATTCTACCTCTCCGTCCCCGCCTCTCCCCTCCTCTTTATCCCCTCTACTTTCTTTCCTGTGTCCACCTCTCCCCTCTCCCTCTCCGTTTTCTCCCTTTCCCTTTGCCTGTCCATCTCCTCCCTCTGTCTGTATATCTCCTCCTCCTTCATCTCTCTGCCTGACTCTTCATGTTCCTGTCTCTATCCATCTCCCCCCTTTCCTTTCTCTGTCCATCACCTCCTCTCTTCTCTCTCTGATCATTCTCCCCTCCTCTATCTTTGTCTACCTCCTCCTTCTTCTCCCTTCTCTCTCCACGTTATCACAGGAAGCTGGTGGTTCCCACCTTTATAGAATTTTCTTCCCGATTGTAACTAATATGTGTAAGAAATCTGACTGAAATCGTTCCAGCGGCTTAGAATGAATGAATAGGGGCCTCTCTGCCCCAGTAACAATTTGTTGCAAATAATTGGGCTTTATAACGGATTGGATCTTTAAATTTCTGTCAGAATCGCATTAAACCCCCAGATCCGATCAAAATTTCTGAGAAGTTTGCCTTGGTTGTTAAGAAAATGCTGGAATCGATAATCTCTTGCGAATTACCTGAATAGGAAAACCGAACTCTACAACAGGCTGCATTTCAAATAGCCTCCTGAGCAGAGAACGAAAAGTAAAATTGCTCTGGAGGTTTTCACAGTTTTATCTATGCTGTGAAGGTGATAGCGTTCCGGAAACAAAGTACAAGTAGCTCCTATCGCTCGTTTGTGACCAGAAATTTCAGGAGATCTGCCTTGATTGCAGCTCAACTCTTAATTCCATCTCGAGACCTGAGCTACAGTTTTGGCTCAATCTCAGACAAAAATATGACTTATTCATTTAGCTCTCCCATGGAACCAGTGTATTATCGTAAAGTATAGTTCTTTGCCAACAATTACAAGGAAGTGACAGTAACCAGCCCTGCTGATACAGAATAGAACATCACAGAATATCTTGATTGGTTCGGTCCAGGTGGAGGGAAGAAGGTTGGGGCGACAGTTTTGCACAAGTAATACCATGGGAATGGTAAGACCATGGGGATATGGTAGAGATCATTTTTCCCCCATACCTCATAACATGTAAAAGACGCACCAGGTAGTTATTAGGCAGTTTGTAAGGGTCCATGATAAGAAATTTCTTGCTAGCGCACTCGATCAGATGTAACTTAGATGGATTGCTCACGCGCTGTCAGCGATATGTAAGCTACAATAGAATCGCAGACCAGAGAGCAGTGTCGGCAGCAGTAGTAATAGTAGTTCGCAGTCAGGCGGTTGGGTCAGGCTGCTCGTAGAGAGGAGTTGTCGAGTTGTATACCTCACAGAGAGCACGTGTGTCCTGTATGGAATTAGCAAGGCCGGTCGTGGAGAATGATGGCGGTGCCTGATCGATGTATCATAAGGTAAAAACTAAATATTATTGTTCTTTATTGCCGCACGCAGGTGTTAATTGCTACAGCTGATTTTTGAACTGTTGTTTTATCAAAGTGCCATATAAATGTATTGAAAAATGTTTCAGTAATAATCTTTCTTATAAAAATAACTTTTGAGAGTCATTCATCTGAATTTAAACTTTTTACTAATTTCTCCTATCCACATTCATGCGGATTTGCGTAAAGAAAATCTGTTGTTTTCCATACATAACAAAATCCAGTGGCCAGCACTGCTCTGGACTGTGCCAGAAAAATTTCTTATAGGAACAGATATATACGCGTTATCCGGCGACATCATTGAGGTAAGAATTTTTAGTTTATTCAGAATGATTTTTCAGGGCCATGACGCAAGACTGCTGACGTCCAGATATACCAGTTTAGATTCACTGTGAGTTAATTACAGAAATGTTATATATGAGTCACATTTTTATTTGGAGGTTAGTTACATTTTTAATGGGAGGTTACGGAATTTATCTGTTAGGAGGTTACAAGTTTTACATACAAGCTTACGAGATTTTTGTCTCATTGCGCTATTTAATACAGTGACGGATGTGAAGAGACCTGTTTTTCAATATCCTAGACCATGACGGTTTGCAGCCTGATGGCAGGGAGGTGAATGTACTCAGTGTGATGTCTTTCGAAGACTGATGTTCCAGGTTACAGTTGGTGCCCCACGACGGCAGTACAAGCTAAAGACAGAATGAGATCTCTCGGTGAAGGCAGGCCTTCAACAGTTTCCATACGCAGTGCCGCTATGCCAACTCTTTGTTCGTCAATGAAGACTGCAGCATCAACATAATTCAGATCCGAAAGTGCTACAACGCTAGCACTATGTACCAAAGTTTAAAGTTAAATATACATTAATGTGTGACTATGCTACGGTTCTATTTAAGTGTAACAAATGTCCTGGTACTCGGCGACAATAATACAAATATGTTGTTACTTAAGGGGAGCTGGAGGTGTCTATGCTGCCCATGTTAAAATCACTAAGTTTGAGGAACATTTATGAATAAAGTACCAAATAGAAAAATTTGAATTTTTTTCATATAGAGTGGTTTAGTATTGCAGTTATGACAGAGGGATTTTGGAGTATCTTTTCTAGTTTCCTTCCAATCATTTTGTTATTAATAAACAATTTTTTTTACAAGTAATTGCTTTATAATTAAACTGAAATGGAACTACTGAACATATTGCCAAATGGCTGTGTTATAATGTAAGTTTGACCACTAGGAATGCTGTATAAAAATTTCATCTCTCTAGCTTGAGTGAATTTTGAGAAAATGTTCCTTATATTCGAAAAATTCTAATTTACTGGCAATGGCTATCAAAGTTTCTCAATACATTCCTGCACTATAGGATGGATTATCAGGGTCTTCTTCATCCTCCAAAAGCTTCCTCTTCTCTCGTCTTTTCTGGCCTGTTGTTTCATCATACATCATATGCCTTTCTCTTCTTTCTGCTCCTCTTATCCTTTCTCTGGCAATATTTCTTAGTGCTCGTACAGTGTTCACCCCAGCTGTAAATCCTAATGCCTTCAGAACTTCACACTTCACACTGTTCTCTTGGTTGTAGGTTGCTATCGCATCATAAATGCCAAAGTGCAGTGTTTTTATGCTTACAAACACCCTTTTAGGAATCACTTTACAAATCAAATTGTTTACGCTCTCATTAGGATTCTGCGTCTTTCCGTATAGACATTTGTGTAACAATTCTGTCTGTGCTAAGTCATGAAAAAGTGGTTTTATTGTATTTATCACAGCTGTTGGCAAACCATGTTTGTGATCATAGTCCTTTTTTGCATTATATTTGCACCAGTAATCTTTTGGGCACAGGCTGTGTTGAGGGTATTCACTGGACGAGGCAGTATGAGGGAACAATGCCCACACTGCTTTTCGCATGTCACCAACATTAATAGTATTTTGCCTTATAGCATACCCTGTAGACGTCCAATCACCTCATCTGTAAGCCTACCTCTCCCTCCTATTGTGTTTCCATCACTGAGCTTACATGAACCCAAAGTTTGTTTGAGCCTTCGAAGTCGTGAACCCATACGCTTTTGCACATGCCCAATGCATTCCAACTTTTCAGCTACAGATTCATTTCAATATGGTTTCAGTTCAAATATAGTCTTGAAACCTTTGGAGTCACCATCCCCAAGGTAGTATTTGTACCTAACGTTGTATCTGGGAACTGAAAGTTCAAAAATTTGTCACGAGAGGGTGTTAGATGCATTCAGCGGCCGCCCATTTCCTCTGCAGGCGTGGGGGAAAATGGTAATAACTCCACTTCTAGGGCGAGTAGAACAATAATTCAAAGTTAACATTAAAGAGGAATGTTCCAATTCATTTCCGGTAGCAAAAAAAAATCGGAATTTTTTGGATTTGACCACCTCCGGCTCCCGTTAAGTGGATATGGAAAGCATCGAAGATAAGTATTGGAGATTAAGATTTTTTGCTAAAACTGACTGATGGTTTATGTGTGTTGCTGTTAACCGCTCGACTTCTTCCTGAAGTAAATTTACGCTTGCTACTGTAAACAGAACTCACTGTTCATAATTTTAAATTCGAAATAACAACACGTGTCATTTGCGTGGTTCCAGCAGAGATAAAATACGGGGTACTGTATGCCTTCCTGAGACTCACGCTTATGACAATCGAAAAACCAACTGCACTGATAAGGCTCTTAGGACAACGGAATGTTAACACGTACTCCAGCGAGGAGGAGACATCAGACGTAGTGGCCTTATATCTAATCACAGTTTCTAATGTTTACAAGGGGTGGTGTATTGTTTCTCCCGTCGTGCCAAAGTATAGCGTCTCCAGTAATTATATTTCTCCGTCGAGCTCTACGACATCAGCGAAAAGTTATCCTGATTCTGCTGGAAGAAGGTGACCATGCTCAAGAAACTACATGTATATCTGTACTCTGCAAGCAACCCTACTCCTGAGAGTACTTCTTGTAGTAGTATCCCGGTTCTCCCTCCTTCCTTTTCCATTCAGGCGCATGAGAAGAGTGACCGTTGCTAAGCCTCTACATTTCGTGTAATTTATACGATTTTCTCGTCTTGGTCATTTCACCATTTCGCGAGACGTATGTGGAAGGAAATAATGTTTTGCTCTATTGCACTTGATGCGCACACCGTATACTTTCAACGGTAAATTTCCCGTGACGAGCAACGCCCCGTATGTAAGCCTACTACGAGTTTTATGAGTATCTTCATGACGGTATCATGCTGAGTAAGCGATCCAGTGACGACACACATCGCTCTTCTTTGGATCTCCTCTATCATATCCAACAATTCTACTTGGTATGGGTCCCAGACTTGTGAACAAAACTCAAGAAGCGGTCGAGCCAATCTTTTTTAAGCCACCTCTTTCATGCATGACCTACATTCAAATACATTTCTTCCAGTGAATCTCAGTCTGAGATCTACTTTTGTCATGCTCTGTTTTACGTTGTGATTCCACTTTAAGTGGCTCCGGATGGTTAATCCTAGATATAGAGGGTCAAACTAAAACAGGTAATAGTAGGTCCACAATCGATTATATTGAGCAGGAGAACCAATGGTAGAAAATGCATATTTATTGTGCTATGGACATACACAGCGTACATCGCATAACAATAACGCAGCTCACAGTAAATGTGCAAAGCAACGACTGCCATGCTCAATGCATGTACTGCAACGGCGCATGAAGTTCTGCCGCTCTCTCGCAAAGATGCCTGGAACAGGCAGCGGGTGACAGACATCGTGCAGCCCTGACCACCAAACACACATACTGTACACAACTTAGTTCATAGTATGTATGTCATGTGACGACCACATGCTTCGCACTAGCGCACTAACCTGTTCTGTATGTTTACCATTATCCCTGGTGCCTGTTGTACATTGCATCAGACAGCTTGTGATGTGTCCACCGTGATACGTGTCATAGTGTACAGTGTAAGACGCATAATCAAAAATGGAATGTTACCTGTTACGACAGTTGGTGGATACACATTTAATGTACGGGGTGGCAGGACCAAGTACAAGTAAAGCAGCATGAATGTGCTGGAAGAGGTTCATCTCCGTGAACACCAGAGACGCAGTCATTCACGCCAAAGACACGTCCAAACACCACACTTTGTCCATGAAACATACTCGTCAAAGGATACAATGTGGAGAGTACTAGTGGAATAGACATAACACCCCCATCATAAAGTACGTGTGCGAGTAGTATCGCCAACTTAATTTGAACCACGCTTTCACTTCTTTCAATGGATTATCCACCGCAGTGCTGTAGTGCCAAATCTCGTACAGTTCATATTATTCACGGATGAGGTTTCAACCAACTGTCAAGACGATTCAAATGTCTGCCACAGCCATGTCTGTAGTGAGGACTGTCCCCACGCCACCCACCCCGGAGGCCGCCAGTAATGATTCTCAGTCATTGTATGACTGGAAATTGTGGAAGATCACCTAATTGGACCTCATTTGCTACTTCCCCGTGCGACTAGTCCATGTGACCTGGGGTTCCTGCCAATTGTGCTGCCATAGTTCTTGGAAACTGCACTCTTTGTTGTCCCTGGAAGATGTGGTTTCAACAAAACTGCACGAGACCACTTCGATGTTAATGTCCACACTTGAACAACGTGTACAGTCATCATTGGATTAGAAGAGAATGTTCTGTCCCTTAGTCGGCGTGATCACCGAATCTCACACCTCTGGCCTTTTTCCTTTGGGGTTATGTCTAGTCGTTGGATTACGAAACATCTGTAGAAACGGATGAAGACCTGCTTGCTAGGGTACAAGCTGTCTGTCTTGTCGTACAACAGGCAACAGGCATCTTTGAGAGAGTGCGGCGAACTTCATGTGCTGTTGCCACGCATGCACTGAGACTGGCGGTTGTTACTTTGAACAATTATTATGAGCTACGTTGTTGGTATGCGGTGTACATTGTATGTGTCCATAACACAATAAATGTGTATTTTCGACCATTGGTCCCCCATCTGAATATAATCGGTTGTGGACCCACCATCACCCGTTTCAGTTCGTCCCCAGGGGTTTGAGAGATCCTATAGTAGCGCGGAGTGGCCGAGAGGTTTGAGGCGCCATATCACGGAACGCGCTACCCCTCCAGCCGGAGGTTCGAAATGGTTCACATGGCTCTGAACACTATGGGACTTAACATCTGAGGTCTTCAGTCCCCTAGAACACTACCTAAACCTAACTAACCTACGGACATCACACACATCCATGCCCGAAGCAGGATTCGAACCTGCGACCGTAGCGGTCGCGCGGTTCCGGAATGATGCGCCTAGAACCGCTAGACCACAACGGCCGGCGGAGGTTCGAGTCCTCCCGCGGGCCTGAGTTTGTGTGTTGTTCTTAGGATATGTTACTTCAAGTTAGTTTACGTAGTGTGCAAGACAAGGGACCGATGACCTCCGCACTTTGGTCCCTTGGGAATTCATACACATTTGAACACCCTGTACAGTGTCACAGTTGCCAATAATTTATCGCAATATTGTTTTTGAACAGCGGTGGAACTCTTCACCTATTTGCGCACAGTACGTTCCTTTTTTTTTTTTTTTACGTTCGGGTCAACTGCCACTCGCTGCAGCAATAGTCAACTATCTTTAGGTAGTTTCACAAATGTAACGACACCTCAATAGATACAGACAGGTATATAAAAAACATATGGTAAAGAATACACGAATGAATACAGCGTGATTTGCAGACCGCACTACCTTAAAAGCTCACATTTAAATGACAATGACGATAAAAATGTCCAGTGCTACAAACTCAGTAATGTGTTTAAACTCAATTACGGCGTCGTGAAATCCCGAAAACACTTTGCGGGCCAGCTTCGTTTTTGCGACGCAGTAGGAAACGAAGGATTAATGAGGAGAACACGGCGAGAGCGATAACCCGATTTCCGTGAAACATTGCTCAGTGTAAAACGAGTCAAAATCTCAGCAGAAATGGTGGCACAGCGGGTCGCGTCGTGGAATCTCACTTTCCCGCCTCGTGTTCGAAACCGAATTTCTTTTATTTATTACATTTTATATATTCACTTTTTCATTTATCTATTCATGTTCGAAACTTTCTTATCGATTTAAAGGATACAAGGCAGTAATATTAATTGTAAAATTACTACTGGGTCCCACAATAAGTACTATTTCATTCTTATATAAATTCTCATTGTATCGCGTGCGCCTTGTCACGCAGTGACGCAGGGTCAGCCATCGTTAATCGGATTTGGCATGTTAATGTTTAAGGGGTGGCCGGAAGCCCTTCCTGCCGCCACCCCGTACCCCCCGGGAGGGAAATAATGCACCCCAAATGTCTGTGTAGAGAGTAATCCATGGAATAGTGCGAAAGTGTTCAGATATCTGCGAGCCGTGTAACTGAGGGGCAACATGGGGACCAACCCGGTATTCACCTAGCAGGATGTCGAACACCGCCTAAAAACCACATCCAGGCTGGCCGGCACATCATCACTCGTCGTTAATCCGCCGGGCGAATTCTATCAGGGGCCGACTCGCCTACCCGAGTCCAGGGAGCAGCGCGTTAGCGCTCTCGGCTACCCTGGCGGGTTCTTAAATAAATTCTCATATTAATTTTTATATTTTGTTCTCATTTTTATTCTTCAGAAAGATGTCGTGCAGTCCCTCGGGTGATAGAATCGTAGAAATATTCGAAAACAGAAATTCCGTATAACAAGAGAATCGCGCGAAGGCATTTTGCCACAGTGACATTTCTTCGTATGAATGTCACTCGGGAACGAAACGTCATTAACACCTTTGGAGACTGCACACGTGGACAAAAATTTCGCGGCAAACCACGCATAACGGGTCACTTTTCTGGAAAACTGCCACAGGCAGTTGATTATGAATAAATCTACACTACTTAAATTTGAGGGAAAATAATTAAGAATAATTTTCATATTAATATTGTTTTAAAATTCCTTCACCAGATAAACAATTAGCAGACGAGTAAGAAACACGCTATTTCAGTGTACTCTGGAAAACAGTCGTTTGGTAGTCTTCTACAGAGATAGTTAGGTACATGTAGACCAAAAATTAAAATAATAATCGGTTTTTCGAACATGGGTGCGAAAGTACACTACTGGCCATAAAAATTGCTGCACCAAGAAGAAATGCAGGTGGTAAACGGGTATTAATTGGACAAATATATTATCCTAGAACTGATATGTGATTAGATTTTCACGCAATTTGGGTGCATATATCGTGAGAAAACAGTACCCAGAACCTCAGATGTTAAGTCCCATAGTGCTCAGAGCCATTTGAACCAAGCCAGTACCCAGAACAACCACCTCTGGCCGTAATAACGGTATTGATACGCCTGGACATTGAGTCAAACAGAGCTTGGATGACGTGTAGAGGTACAGGTGCCCATGCAGCTTCAACACGATACCACAGTTCATCAAGAGTAGTTGCTCGGCGACCGTTGGCCAACGTTTTCAGTTGGTGAGAGATTTGGAGAATGTGCTGCCCAAGGTAGCAGTCGAACATTTTCTGTATCCAGAAAGCCCCGTACAGGACTTGCAGCATGCGGTCGTGCATTATGCTGCTGAAATGTAGGGTTTCGCAGGGATCGAATGAAGGGTAGAGCCACGGGTCGTAATACATCTGAAATGTAACGTCCACTGTTTAAAGTGCCGTCAATGCGAACAAGAGATGACCGAGAGGTGTAATCAATGGCACCCCATACGATACACGCTTCCAATGTGCTTTCACCGCCATGTCGCCAAACACCGATGCGACCATGATGATGCTGTAAGCAGAATCTGGATTCATCCGAATAAATGGCGTTTTGCCATTCGTGCACACGGGTTCGTCGTTGAGTACACCATCGTAGGCGCTCCTGTCTGTGATGCAGCGTCAAAGGTAACCGCATCCACAGTCTGCGAGCTGATAGTCCATGCTGCTGCAAACGTCGTCGAACTGTTCGTGCAGATGGTTGTTGTCTAACAAACGTCCCCATCTGTTGACTCGGGATCGAGACGTGGCTGCACGACTCGTTACAGCCATCCGGATAAGATGCCTGTCATCTCGACTGCTAGTGATACGAGGCCGTTGCGATCCAGCACACCGTTCCGTATTACCCTCCTGAACTCACCGATTCCATATTCTGCTAACAGTCATTGGATCTCTAACAACGGGAGCAGCAATGTCGTGATACGATCAACCGCAATCGCGATAGGTTACAATTCGACCTTTATGAAAGTCGGAAACGTGATGGTACGCATTTCTCCTCCTTACACGAGGCACCGCAACAACGTTTCACTAGGCAACGTCGGTCAGCTGCTGTTTGTGTATGAGAAATAGGTTGTAAACTGTCCTCATGTCAGCACGTTGTAGGTGTCGCCATCGGCTCCAACCTTGCTCTGAAAAGCTAATCATTTGCGTATCACAGCATCTCCTTCCTGTCGCTTAATTTTAGCGTCTGTAGCACGTCATCTTCGAAGTGTAGCAGTTTTAATAGCCAGTATTGTATGAACCGGCGTTGGTAGCCACTGCACCAGCACTTCGGTTGACGTGTTTACTCGCTAAAAGGCACGTAAAGTACCTCGCCAACTTTGACCGTCCTTTTCTCAGAAACAGTCGAGCATCTACGGATAAGCCAAGACGCGTGTCCGCTTATTCTGAGCCCACTTCCAACGAGCGAAGTTTCTACGAAATCTGGTTACGGCACTTGCCGAGCTCCCTCGCAAGCGAGGTCGGGCTGACGTATTGTCACCCAGCGCACTCGTGTTGCGACGCGGCAAGTACGAGTTGTCGGCGGCAGGCGCGCTAGACGGCCGGGGTATCTGGGACTACGTGTGATTGCCCCGGGCGCTGCGGAGCCTCGGATAATGGCGGCCGCTGGCTGGCGGCCAGAGGGCTGACCTGGCGCCGCGCCAGCCCTCCCCCGTCACACCTCCCACCACCGCCCCCGCAAGCCGGCGACCGCGGGCGGCTATCGGTCGCGCGGATTACGGCCGCTCCTGAGCTGCTCTTAATGGCCGCGGACGCTACTTTATCTCGAGTGCGGCCGAGTTGCGGCTGGGAAACAAAACCTCGCGCGCTCTCGACCGAGATAGCGGCGAAAATGACCCGGAAAATCGGGAAATGCCGACGCCGAACGCTGGCCCACTTGACGGCGTTTGCCTTACTCTCATTTTGCCCGACTTCGCCCTCCTGCGAGATCGTTCATCGTGTGGCATTATTCCGTAATCAGCTGATATCACACAGCGATACTGATCGATCATGGGACAGTATTCGTTGTAACAGTTATTGTATCCCCAACTTCGCGGTATGTGTGTAAACTTCATGCAATGCGAAGTTTGGCTACGCGGCCTTGCGCGGTCAGCCGTGATAGAGAAGTGATTGCAGCGAGTTAGATGTGTACTCTCTTGAAGGAGCGACACTTTTTCCATGGGGTAGCATTATGAACTTGACAGATTTTCTTTGAATTACTTCTAGTTGAATGAGAAAGAGTAATACACTACTGGCCGTTAAAATTTCTACACCACGAAGATGACGTGCTACAGACGCGAAATTTCACCGACTTGAAGAACATGCTGTGATATGCAAATGATTAGTTTTTTAGAGCTGATATGAGGAAAGTTTCCAAACGATTTCTCATACACAAACATCAGTTGACCGGCGTTGCGTGGGGAAACGTTGTTGTGATGCCTCGTGTAAGGAGGAGAAATGCGTACCATCACGTTTCCGATTTCGATAAAGCTCGGATTGTAGACTATCAAGATTGTGGTTTATCGTATCGCGACATTGCTGCTAGCGTTGGTCGAGATCCAATGACTGTTAGCAGAATATGGAATCGATGGGTTCAGGAGTTCAATACGGAACGCCGTGCTAGATCCCAGTGGCCTCGTATCACTAGCCTTCGAGATGACAGGCATCTCATCCGCATGGCTGTAACGGATCGTGCAGCCACCTCTCGATCCCTGAGTCAACAGATGGGGACGTTTGCAAGACAACAACCATCTGCGCGAACAGTTCGACGACGTTTGCAGCAGCATGGACTATCAGCTAGGAGACCGTGGCTGCGGTTACCCTTGACGCTGCATCACAGACAGAAGCGCCTGCGATGGTGTACTCAACGACGAACCTGAGTGCACGAACGGCAAAACGTCATTTTTTCGGATGAATGTAGCTTCTGTTAACAGCATCCGTGTTTGGCGACGTCGCGGTGAACGCACATTGGAAGCCTGTATTCGTCATCGCCATACTGGCGTATCACCCGGCGTGATGGTATGGGGTGCCATTGATTACACGTCTCGGTCACCTTTTGTTCACATTGACGGCACTTTAAAGAGTGGATGCTACATTTCAGATGTGTAACAACCCGTGGCTCTACCCTTCATTCGATCCCTGCGAAACCCTACATTTCAGCAGGTTAATGCACGACCGCATGTTGCAGGTCGTGTACGGGCCTTTCTGGATACAGAAAATGTTCGACTGCTGCCCTGGCCAGCACATTCTCCAGATCTCTCACCAACTGAAAACGTCTGATCAATGGTGGCCGAGCAACTGGCTCGTCACAATACGCCATTAACTACTCTTGATGAACTTTGGTATCGTGTTGAAGATGCATGGGCAGCTGTACCTGTACACGCTATCCAAGCTCTAAAAATGGTTCAAATGGCTCTGAGCACTATACGGCTTAACATCTGAGGTCGTCAGTCCCCTAGAACTTAGCACTACTTAAACCTAACTAACGTAAGGATATCACACACATCCATGCCGATGCAGGATTCGAACCTGCAACCGTAGCGGTCGCGCGGTTCCAGACTGTAGAGCCTATAACCGCTCGGCCACCTGGGCCGGCCATCCAAGCTCTGTTTGACTCTATGCCCACGCTTTTGAAGGCCGTTATTACGGCCAGAGGTGGTTGTTCTGGTTCTGATTTCTCAGAAGCTATGCACCCAAATTGCGTGAAAATGTAATCACATGTTAGTTGTAGTACAACATATTTGTCCAATGAATACCCGTTTATCATCTGCATTTCTTCTTGGTGTAGCAATTTTATGGTCCAGTAGTGTATATGACATTACTTTCGATGTGGATCGAGACTCTCCTCATTGGATTAAAGGATACTTAATTTATGAACTGTGGACATTCTGAAAATATATAACTAAAAGAAAGGTACGTTCAGTGAATTCCTTGATAATTACTGTGTCATGTTTCATGTACAGATACAGAGAAGCGTAAAGGCTGTCGGATTGGTCGAATACTGCAACTCGGTCCATGCGGTTTACGTAATAAAACATAAAAAACGAAAAAAAAACGGAATTGCATGTTAAGGCACAACGTAGCCATAACACCCGTTCATCCTACACTCTGAGCTTTATCATAGCCCGTGAGAGGAACTGCCTTACTCTTAAATCAGACCCAAATTTTCGCTGCACAGATGGTCATCGGCCGATAAATGATTTCAGCAAAGTTTTTCGGGTTTCTTTAGCACATATATTTTGCAGTGCTGGTGTTTGCTGGATTGCAAGAGCTAACGACATTCACATTTGTCTGAGCCTTAAGAGGAAGATACAGCTCCAGGTAAACGATGAACTACTTAAACCTAACTAACCTAAGGATATCACACACATCCATGCCCGAGGCAGGATTCAAACCTGCGACCGTAGCGGTCGCGTGTTCTATTTACTCATCTAAAGTAAGAATGATAGGTGACTGAACTGAAAACGTTTGCAGAGTGGTGAAAGCGAGTTGGCAACAGGGAATGATGTCCTTTACTAATTTTTCTAAAAAAAAGTGCTTCATGTCAACATCAAAGACTGTGCGAGATGCGACGCATCACTATGCACTGGAGAACGTGTAGATGCGAAGGAATCACCAAGGAGTGCCACATAACCCACCTGCCAATGTTTTCTGGAGAGTAAATAGGCAATACGTGAATGTATTAGAGACAATAATTGCACTGTGTCGATGCCCATCTGACGTACGCATCTCTATGTGCCAGGTCTTTATAATAGACATTGTTAACAACTGAATTTAACTTAAGACAGATTACAAGGAACAGTAGTTCCATATTTGTTTTCAGAATATATGTGAAATATTAGTTTGGGCAGTCTGCTGCTTTTAGCTTACAAGTTGAGTAGATTTGAGTGACTAGAGTGTGGTGACTAGAATACAAAACGGAAGTAATGTTACGGAAAGATTTGGGAGAAATTAAAACCAATATAAAAGTTGGTGACACAAGGGCTGATCAGTTGAAAAAAACTTTGTTGTTCCGTTAATATACTCACGGTGGACAATGGATGCACAATAGATATGAAGAGGAGGATATTAAAATGGCAAAACTAGACATTTATGATCAACAAAAGCATTTTAACTAGCAAATATGTCTATATAGATATCACACCATTTGTATAAATCTCACTGATCTACGGAAGTGAAAATCAGACTCTGCATAAATTCCAGAGGGCAATCAATTTGCAGCTACTGAAATGAGGATGTGTCAGGAAATTGCCAGGAGTTAGTTGGACGAGAAGGAAACCAATCTGGAAGTGTTAAGGGAAGTAAATGAAGAGAGAAGATTATTAAAGGAAATGAAAAAGACAAAAGTAATATTTATTGCGAATTTCATCAGGCACATAATCGTTAATATTCTTGATGGGAAATGAAAGGAAGAAGACGACCTAAGATGAAGTACTTCGAGGACACCGAGAAGAGGATGAAATGTGACAACTAAATGCAAGTAAAACGAATAGCCAGTGACAGATGGAAAGTGGTTTCATCGGTAAGGCAATACCCTTTACAATATATGCAGTTCGATGACGTTTCATTTAAAGGTTAGCATGTGTTGTAAGCACACAGAATTATACTTTGCTGTCGTGGTTTAGGCCTACTCCGCGGAACTGTCATTCGTCTGGACAGGCGAAACTTTTATTACGGTAGAACGTTCGTAATCATAGCAATCAGTGCAAATTTAGCGCCCTGTAATACTTTAGGTTTTAGTTCCGTTATGCTAGTCGGTGATTTTTACGTTAGATCGTTTACGGACCGTTCACCGCGATCACAATACTAGAACTCGTATCGAATGTAGGCGCTCGGGAATTATTGGCTGGACATAAATCCGTGAAACGCATGTTTTGACGTCATTAAACACGAAAACCGCTATGAGAACTTGCACATGTTCATGCTTACTACATATAAAAAAATCGATTCGTTCAGTTCCAGCAATTAAATTCGTCACACTATCATTGATTAAACAGAGCCAGATTTGTAAGATTTTTCTTTTGCTTCAGGCATGTATTAAACACAACTTCGTTATTGAATATTTAGTTACTCATGGTTTACACATAAGCCTACGTGGAGACTACATCTATACTTCGGAAGCCGCCTTACCGTGCGTGGATGAGGGTACTTCCGATACTAGTACCTTCTCCCCCCTCCCCATCCCGTTCCACTTACGAACGGGTCGTGGAAAGAGTAAAAGCTTGTAAACTGTATTAGCTCTGATTCCTGTGAATTACTCATTGTGATTATTTGTCGTGGAGTAGATGAAAGGGCGTAACACACGATGTGATCAGAAGTATCTGGACATCCCCAAAAACATACGTTTTTTATATAAGGTGCATTGGACTGCCACCTATTACGGGGTACTTTATATCAGCGACCTCAGTATTCATTAGACATCGTGAGAGAGCAGAATGTGGCGCTCTGCACAGCTCACGGACTTCGAACGTGGTCAGGTGATTAGGTGTCACTTGTGTCATACGTCTGTACGCGAGATTTCCACACTCCTAAACACCCCTAGGTCCATTGTTAGGACGATCGAACAGTGGAAAAACGTTGTGTGGAGTGCAGAATCACGGTACACAATGTGGCGATCCGATGGCATGGTGTGGGTATGGCGAATACCCGGTGAACGTCATCTGCCAGCTTGTGTAGTGCCAGCAGTAAAATTCGGAGCTGGTGGTGTTATGGTGTCGTCATGTTTTTCATGGAGGGGCTTGCACCTGTTGTTGTTTTGCGTGGCACTATCACAGCACATGCTTACATTGATGTTTCAAGCACATTCTTGCTTCCCACTCTTGAAGAGCAATTCGGGGATGGCGATTGCATCTTTCAACACGATCGAGCACCTGTTCATAATGCCTGTGGAGGAGAACAATAACATTTCTGTAATGCACTGGCCTGCACAAAGTCCTGACCTGAATCCTATAGTACACTTTTGGGATGTTTTGGAACGCCGACTTCTTGTCGGAACTCACCGACCGACATCGATACCTCTTCTCAATGCAGCAGTCCGTTCCCCAAGGAACCTTGCAGCGCCTGATCGAACGTATGCTTGCGAGAGTGGAAGCTGTCATCAAGGCTAAGGGTGGGCCGACACTATACTGAATTCCGGCATTACCGATGTAGGGCGCCGCTATCTTGTGAGTCATTTTCAGCCAAGTATCCGGATAATTTGATCACATAGTGTATTTAAAAATAAATTTTCACACACTATTGAATTCCCCCCCACCCTTCAGAAGTAAAATTAGCAAAAATTATTAAACACATATTTCTTTATTTGAGACCGAGAAACCAGATACCAGTTTTCGTACGTCTAGCTTCAAAATTGCCTTAACAGCGCATAAAAAAAAACTTTCAGCCTTTATTTCATTCCCTTAGGGGTGGAATTTCAAAAAATTCGTTCTTAAATTACGCCTACAGTATGAAATCAACACCCTAGGCTAATTTCGAGTCTCTGTTCTTAGCGGTTTGGGTTGAGCAGTCACGAGTCAGTGAGTGAGTCACTTAGTCGACACATTGCCTTTTATATATAGAAATTAAGACACACTCCTCTGAATCGTAATTATTTCAGGATGTAGAGTTTTCACAGTATCCGTAAACACTCATCTCATCCCGCAGGAACCGCCTGTCACTAATGTGCTTGTAAATCCTCCACTCATGAAAGTCCAGATTCACTGTGAGCGTACACCTCCTAGTTTTACCCAGAGGTGGTACGGACCGACGCCGCATCTGGGATAAGCTCCGCCCTCGCAGCCGCCCCCTGGCGATGCGCTACCTGCCACCTCCTTACTTGGCTGCAGCAGGTAACACTCAGCTTACGCTACCTACACTGAACACTGTCCAGCGAGGACAGACACGCCAGTAAATACGTCACACCATCCCTTACTCGTAACCCAAAGCTTAGGCATCGCCGTACGACATCGTAATTGTCACAAACAATTGTTTTCAGAATTGGGAAGAAACAGACATGTTTTCTTTGTGTCGAAAGTTAATTTTCTGTCATTACATCACTTTTCGTTACCACATATGGCCTGTTTGTAACTGGTCGGATTGAAATATTAATTCTATTTTGCATTCATCACTACAGCTATTTTTAGGCTGTATAGGTCTCTGAAGCGGTGCTCTGAAAAATGGGTTACATGAAACTTAGTAAAAATACAAAAATTGAAGCAGTCAGTAGTTGTTTAGTCGGGACTTACACAGTATAACGGTTTGAATGCGCACACTTGTGTTGTAGTCCAGACGTTCATCAATTCTTAAAATGGTGGACACATAGGTGATTGGTTTAATATGCAATACAATGAAACACAAGTTAAATAGAAGTAAAAGTAGTGGGCGTGAAATAAGGGAGACAATCGTGTAATTTATATTATATCGCATTAGCAGACTTTGCAATTACAGTCACACCAAAAGGTGCTTCGTCAACAGCTGTAATGTACCTTTGAGTTAATTTGACATGTTACCAAGCAAGGAAACAAAATACAGTATAGTACTAATTATAAAGAGGCCATAGATAATGAGTGGTAGAGGCAGGTAGAGGAAATGTACGATGGGAAAGATTCGTATGAAATTTTTTTGGGAAATTTGAGTGAGGTTGACAACGATGACCTTAACCTATCAAAATTGACGGACGAATTCGGCAGAGAATTAGTATTTCCAAACGAATCGATCTGCAGATGACATTGCCTTATTGGACATACAGATGGCACTTCGTCAGACGAAGGGAATCTTAATAGAGAAGTGCGATACGATGATAAACGAAAGCAAAACAAAAATCATTAAGTCCACAACGGAAGAGAAGCAAGAACGCAGTTGAGCACATTGAAACCGAATAGCTTCAGGTACCTTGTAAGCTGTGTCAGAGCAGATGGTGCAAGTTCAGTGAATGTGAAAGCTAGAATAATATAAGCAAAAGAATCAGTTACGTGGGAAAGAGCAGTACTAATGTTAAACAGTTTCTTCTTGACTATTAGAAAATCGTTCTTAAAGAGCTTCATTTGAAGTATACTTTCGCACGGGATAGAAAACTAACGCGCTGAGGAGAGCGTAAAAGAAAAGGCTGGAGGCTTTTCAGATGTGGTGATTGGAAGAATGTTGAAGGTACCATGGACTGACAGTGTCTCACATGACCAAATGCTAAGAACAGAAGGAGACACAAAGAGCCTGCTCGAAAAAGTCACTGCTAGGAGGATGAACATGGATAACCGCCTCCCTCGCCATTCACCCAAGTACACTTGTAAGATTATAAGAAGTATAAGAGGAAGACAGAGATCATGACCGTAGAAGCGTTCATTTGCGATTATAAAACTGGCAGAAGATTATAGAGCATCAAGAGGTTAGCATTAGGAATGAAGAAAGACTGTGCGAACCCACCAACGGCCTGAGAAGGAAAAGAAGTTTATGAAAGTCCTCTTTTCATTCTTTTGATTAAACAGCCAATGGATGTTTCATGCCCTGTATTTCAAGTATATCAATATACAATATTACTAAACAAAGACCTGAAAATGAGAACCAAACAACTGAAAAATTAAATGAACATTCTACTGTTAGTAGAGCTGATAACGGTAGGCAAACAATAAGCGAAAACATAATATTAGAAACGTTTTACTCCATTACCAGGATTTACATTTATAGACATGACAGTAAGCGTTTCCTAACCAGCTATGACGTAGATGCTTCTTCAGGAAACCAGTCAGGTGTGGACTTTCAAAATTTTCTATATAGAATCACTTCGAACGTAGCATAATATGCACAAAACAGACACGTTACAGAGAATTAACAGATTAATATTAAGTGTGTGAAAAATTACACATAAATCGGCATTTTTGGTAATAATTTACAGTAAGAAGTGTCCTTTCGGTGTACGGTGGCCAACTTCCAATGCGAAATCATTGGTTAGGTTAGTGTTTAACGTCCCGTCGACAACGAGGTCATTAGAGACGGAGCGCAAGCTCGGGATAGGGAAAGATTGGGAAGGAAATCGGCAGTGTCCTTTCAAAGGAACCATCCCGGCATTTGCCTGAAACGATTTAGGGAAATCACGTAAAACCTAAATCAGGATGGCTGGAGACGGGATTGAACCGTCGTCCTCCCGAATGCAAGTCCGGTGTGCTAACCACTGCGCCACCTCGCTCACTGTAGAAGATGATTTCCACGGCAGTCGGCTAATGAAGATGTCGGAGTTAAAAAGCACCCCTTTCGACATTCATCTTGGGCGCTCTAGCATAAATACTTCGAATGTGAATTGGAACAGACATAACAGGAATTTAAACTTAACGCTACCTAATATGAGTACTGACATATTCCTGTGTTCAGCCGCACTCAGTACTTTAAAATACGAATGAATAAAGCTTTCCCACACACGATATGCTTTTCTACATATATTATATTTAAGAAAATTAACTACTTTCGTCTTAAGAACAGAAGATAACAAGTTATTTACAGGTGTGTCCAAACATATAATTGCTGTAGTATATTCAAGGTAATCTAGGATTTAGCAGTAAACTTTCAGCATAGTCAAATGGTCAACGGTAACGCTTTTATATCCGATATTATCGTATGTTTACTTGTCGCTTCATCTGATAATAGGTTCATTATTTATCACCCATAAAATATTACGTATGAAGATTTAAATTATAGACCATTTCTGAACGGATGTGGGTTCAGTTGGTGTCAATAAAGACTCTCAATCATTTCATAAAATGATAACTTGGAAACTGTTAGAAATCAAAGCTTTCTTCCTTCGTCCTTTGGTGTACAACTGACTCAGAGTGTATCAAAATGAAGACAGACCAGGAGAAAGCGCAATGCGCCACATAGTATGCGGAATCCACATCTGTGACAACGGTACATCGGTATTTTCGACGCCAGTTTGGGAGGGCACCATCGATAATAACCAAGTACATAGTTCGGCTGGGAGGTGTTACGTTTTAGACCCCGCCATAACATTAGTGGTGGGGGAAATAGCGCTTAAGCAATGATTGATATAGGTTCGTTATTAGTTGCCGTTTTTGTAGCCTTTAAGCCTTGGTCAGTTGAAGAACGCGTCTTTGTTTACGACATATTTGTTCCAACCGGTCACTCGGAAGTGCACATGCAGCGAAGATTTTGCAGTCAGTTTAATGTTGGTCTGCACAATGCTCTTCCACCTCGACACCAATGACAAAGCGGTTCAGCAACTTCAGAACGAGAGGAGCGCTGAGGCCAGGAACAGTTCGGAGAAATTTCCGGACAGTTAGAATAGCAGAAAAATTCGAGAAAGTTCGACAAGCTGTGGAGACCGAGCCTTGGCATTCGGCGATACGCCATGCTCGACGTTTGCCCGTTTCAGACAGGTTACTTCGTTGCATTTTGCACTTTAAAATCATGGTGGTTCGACAACTGAAGCTAAATGACTATGTAACGTGGCAAATGTTTGCAGGAAAGACGCTGGAAATCTTGGAAAATACAGTATTCTGATACTAAGTGATGGGGCTCATTTTCAGTTATCGGACGGTGTGAAGAAACAAAATTGCCAGTGCTGATCGGAAAATAATCCACGAGAAGTCCCTTCATAATGAGCAAGTAATTGCGTGGTGTGGATTAGCCAGATCTGGCTTCAAAGGACCCTACTTTTTCCGAGAAAATGGACACACTGTAACTGGCAAGTCACAGCCTGACCTCACGATGTTGCCATAATATTTTATGCCAGAATTGAGAAATTATCACACTGAGTTCGATAACGTTTTTACAATGGAATGGGGCTACGTCCTATACTTCAAGACCACCAATATCGTTTCTAACGGAACATTTCCCCGATCGCCTCATTCCTTTGTGTAGGGATGTGGAGTGGCACCCTCGATCTCCACATCTTTCTCCGTACTTCTGTTTCTTATGGAGCTACCTAAAGTCTCGAGTTTACATCGAAAAGAAATCATTACTCAAGAAATTAGAGAAATTTCTCTTCTTATACTTGAAAGGTGCATGGACAGTTTTTCCACCCGCTTTCAACAATGCCTGGACAAAAATGCTTGGCCGCCACTTGGGTGGTGTTTTTCACTCCTGAATTGCAATACATTCTTGTTTGTATTTAATTTTCATTAAATGGCTCTGCATTTGTTATCTTCGAGAAATATGAAACTGAAATTTATTAAAAAAATAACTGTGTTGTAATGTTCTAAGAAGTGTAACACTTCCCTGTCATGCGCTGTACAATGAGGTTTCAAGGACCGTCCTCGAAATGGATGTCTCCTTGTATCTCAAGCACGCAGAGTGCAATCTGCATTTCAGTGCAACCCACACAAGACAACTCGTTGTGCATCACGTGAATTTCAGGAATCAAGATGAACCATCTATAAAGTGGTACCTAAGGGGTTTCGCCTTTTTGATTACAAACTACAAATGATCCAAGCATTACAGCCAAACGAATATATAAGGACAACAACAACGAGAAAAGGTGCCTGTTTACAGAGAAAGCCATGTTCCACATTTCCAGACATGTGAACCGCCAGGATTTGGGACTCAGACGACCTACCCAACACTTGTGAACACATCCTCAATATCCCGAAGCTTAATGTTTGGTGTGGCCTAAATCACGATAGGGCAGCAGTGTATCATCTTCCAGCATGATGGTGCAACTCTATACTGAAGTCTGAACTCGTGGAATGTTCTGAAAAGGAAAATACATTTCCTGAGAGGTGGATGGGTCACGATGGATCCATCCCTTCCTTCCCCCCCCCCCCCCCCTCCCTCCCCATCGCCCAGAGCCACACAATTGGACTTCTCTTTGTGGGCAACGTCAATGATCGTGTGGCGTCGCAACTAGTGCGAGCGCACAGTTTTCTATCAAATATTTACTGTGAAATGTAGACAGACTGTAAAGTAGCCATCAGATTAGCATATGTGCTGTAGCGGGCAGATTACCGGTGTCCGTTCGTCTGACGTCACGACCATATGGCATGTCTGTACCGTGAGAATGTAAGACCTGTGCGCTAACTAGCCGCGTGTATAACGTGGAACTTTCATCTTTAATAACTTCTAACTGAGGAACCTGAGGAAATTAAAAGTTAATATACTAGTTTCTGTTATGAATAAAAATAAGTCATCCAAATTTGAGCTTTGAAACCTGCATATTTTGGAAATTAGAAAAATCTTACAGAAAACGCAAATTTCTACAATTTTCGAGTCTAAATAAATACCATTATGTATAGATCACCTTCAGTGACCATCCAACTATGAAACAAAATCACCTTCCGTGCTTTTGTATTTATTTTGAGAATTTTACTTTTAGAAATTCACCTATAACTCTGTTAAAACCATAAATGTTTTGAATTTTTGTGAACAGTTATTTTATATGAGTAGGTGAGAGTGAATGAGTGTGCCTGAGTGAATGAAAGAGGGACATTCGCCATTCTTTGCAAGTGTATAAAATCTAGGTTGGAACTCGCAAGTGTTCAGACGATGTAACCGTGGGAACAGAGTCGCCAGTGGTTCCCCATCTTAGTGAATGTCGGATGTCCAAGAGTGTATGGTATTGTACAAGCAGCCAGAACGTTCGCGAGTATTTAAATAATTTCTGGAAATAAAGTAAAGTCTAGTTTTCCTTTCGGTTTGTTAAATTATACAGTAAATTTTGTGTGACAAGAAATCATGACGTAAATGATTCAGAAGTCATGACTGGTGCGTGCTAGATTTTGGCGCGAGGCGCACCCAAAGAGTTAATTCTGATTGGCTGTGTGATGTGTGAGCCAATGAGATGCGAGGACGGTTAGCAGACTAGGAGAGTGAGTCGCGAGTGGATGGGGGTCGCGAAGGAACTGTGATCGAGAAGAGACATGTTTGATGTGTCCTCGCGAATAATGTGTAAAATGAAGTCATAAAACGGCTTCATCGGTTCGGTACTGTGCGATTTGAGACTGGAAGAGTCCAGTAACGCGTAGTGTGAGTTTGAGCGAGTTGTGACTTTTCGTTCCGCGAAAGACGCGAGTAACTTTAATAATTAAAAGCGTGGCGGTACTTCGTAAACTTTTACTAAGTGCTTATGGCGAGCATTAACGTTAAAAAACGAACTATTATTGAACATCGACTGCAAACGTGTATGTTAGAAAATCGTCTGTGTTGCAGTTAAGTAAATTCCGTAACTTTGAAAGCTAATTCTGGCGGGGTTTGAGTGTGGATAGAATTGTGAACTGAACTTTCTTCAAACGTAGATTAGCGGGCTGATGATCAGGCTTAAAGACAATAAAGAGCTTAAATAGAATTACCAACTTCGCGTTCTCGTTTGAGTAAACAATTACTACCATTCCAATAACTCAATTTATTTAGGAAGATTGCTCATAGATTGTATTTCAGCAAACATGTATCGCGGCCTCCGGTGAGCGGCTATTAAATTGCAGTTTCTTCAACACTGCTTTTCTGCAATTTTTCCAGTAGCTGCTATCAGGAGAGGCGAGTGCAGCAACTACCTAAGAAACGAGGTAGGTGGATTTTCTTTCAGGGAAAGGAAACTGCGCGATAAAGAGCCTGACCCGTCGCAATCGAGTGTACATAGCACCAGTCGATGACATGACATCGTGCACAAATCAATAAAACCATTACAATTGTTGACGCAGCAATTCTGACCAGTAGAAGTGCAGGATTCGACTGCCATATTGATGTGCTTCGAGAGATGAGTGGGGTACAATCTGAAATTTTGGCACAACAGGAGACGTTTGTGAGGTACTAAGCATTTTACAACAAACTACGATGCTCTGTCTACAACAGTTTCTAAGTTAACGATTTTTCTGAGGTGATAGCGGGAATTTGTAGACGCCCTTTAAAATCCAGAACGACACCTGACATTTCTCTAAGCTGAATTACCACAGCACGGTCCACGAATTAATGGAGCGCTCTAGCGACATTTCCGGCAGAAAGTGACAGCCAATTACGCACTGTGAATATTTTATTATCGAAATGGGTAGCCACCACCTGCAGTGTCCACCAAATGCCAATTAAAGAAACGAGGTCGCTTTAATTATTTGGCAAATTGTATTTACAAGCTTTCATTAAACTTCTGGCGTACGGTTCGCTTGCTAAGTGAATTCCAGAACCTACTTCTTTCGTCCGTACTCGAAAAACAATACGTGACGTCTGTTTTATCTATATCTGTCTAATAACGCTTGCATTCATTGAAGTCTTAAAACACGCGTCTAATTATATCTGAGATATTTTTTGTTCTTGTTTCAAATAAAAACTGAATGCCGTGGTCCTACAAGATTCTTATTTCATTGGAGCTATTCTGAACTGTACTTTGTATGACGGGCGTCTGAAAAGATCGGTCAATGGCCCGATAAAATAAAGGAAACAAGACTTACAAACAAAATTCCCTTACTGGTCTTCAAAGTTATCAGAATTAGCTACAACACGCTTCTGACATCGATTGTAAATCCGTTGGCAATTTTCAGCAAACGCTTCTTGTGGAATTGCACGGAGTACTGTGCTCAAGCGTTGTTTGGTACGTGTAACGTCTGTGTGGTTAACTTCTTTGCTCAACCCAAATTGACTGTTCATCACCCTCCTTATTCTCTAGATTTGCCGCTAGGAGACTTCTTTTTATTTCCCTGCCTTAAATTAGCCATGAAACGCTTTCGCTTCGCAGGCGTTAAGCGCACCAAAGTGCATGAAGCGACCCCCCAAGAGAAACGTTTTATGACAGCTTCCAGCAGCTTTTCAACAGATATCAGAAGTGTGTTGTTGCTGTTGATGGTTACTCCGCGAGCCAGGAAAGGTATTCAGTTAGCAACTGTTGTTTCATCTATCTTCTGAGATGATTCGCCAAACTCTTCAGGCCCACAATATGGATATAAAAAAAGTTATTTTATCGCCTTTATTGCCACAGGTATCTTTCAGTCAGACAGACCATACACTCAGATTCAAAGGAATACATTTCATGAAAAATATTTTAATTTTTCCTCTGTGTTTAAGTGGGCAAATTTCAGGCTACGGGAATCAACATTTTGATGACCTTACGATTATCATCTGGCAGTTGTCGCTTGGATTACATCTGAAAGTGATTTTTGTATCTAGGAATTACTACAAGTTTCAAATGTCGGCTGAAAGGAAACTAATATAATCTCAAGCAGAACCACACATAGTAAAGCAATGAGGCATTTAAACCCCCTGCCCCTCTCTCGCCCTCTCTCTCTCTTTCTCTCTCTCTCTCTCTCTCTCTGCCACACACACACATACATAGCTGTGAAAATACGCCAGTTGATAATCCAATTAATTGCCATGTAGCCTGCTGCGTCGATAGGTCCTCGAAGGTACCGGTGCCTTAATGCACTGAAAAAAGCCATGCGTTTTATTTTTCGTTCTTCTTCATCAACGCAAATTTTGGATACCACTTCTGGGATCCACCAGAGGAGATAAAAGAATGGCTGCACACTCAAAAATGTTACAGTTATTTTCTGGAACTACATAATCGTCGTCTACTACTCATCAAACCGATAGCGAATTATAACGAGAGCGGGTGGAAGACACAATTATGTTACTCGGGAATATCGTCCTCACGTATTTTGATTTTGTTGTTTCACAATTTCTCTTTATGAGTATGGTCTGTCTCAATGCTTGATCAAATGGAGCCTTCCTGTGTTTCTAAAGCTCTTCTAAAAGAAAAAAAGTGAAACCTGAATATACGGTGAACTAAAAACCTTTTTGTTTTGTACGATGGGCGATCAAGAGGATTGGTGTAGTCGAAAGTCTGTACAGAATCACAGCAATTGAAGGAGAATTCTATACAGGTGAAGTGGAAAGGCCAGCCAGTTTTACAAGGTAGTACTCAAAAGACTAATTTTGAGTGTATAGTGGCGGATGAGTTCATTAAGAAAAGTTTTCTTGTACTAAAAATACTTTTTGAGCACATTTCTTCTAAGAAAAGGCCCTCACCTCAGTCTGGTTTTATACAGAAATTATTTCCCCCGAAGAAAACTTGTCACGTGCTCAATTACTGAGATGTGCTTTGCAGCAGAAAAATATTTTCTGCGTAGAAGTTGTCTGGTATCAGATGCTGTCGAGTCACTCACTATGTGTTTAACAGCGCATTTACCGGTTGCTCTCTTCTCTTGAGCCTACAAAACTAGATGCGTGTTTGATCTGTTCGTTGTACCAGTTGGTCTACATTTGCCTATGGAGTTTTACTGAGAAAAATGAAGATAAACTTTGTACAAGAACAGTCTTTGGATCTTAGGGGTGGTGTTATGATGAAGGCAATGGATTCACACGATAGAAGAAAATATTTAGTTTCTAGCCAGACAGTGCACTATTATGTTCACTGTGGATTCTAATAGGCAAATGTCTGAATGGTTTTCTTGAAAAGGACATAGGCGATTTCCTTCTCTGTATTTGTCCCATTCGAGCCGAAGTTCAGCTTCTAAGTACATCATCAAAGATAGGATTTTAAATATTTGATGGTTCTAGAATTTCTGGAAGACGCACTACTTTATCTTATATTTTCTACAGGAACTCCTAATTTTTAGTGTTTGTTCCTAATTATAAATCCACAGTTAGTAATAAGATACCTAAACAGATATTGTTCTTGTTCCTGTCCTATGCTTCAGCGCATCATCACTATCTTAAGCTGCTGCATTGTATTCTGTATGTTGATATGTCGGGTTACAATATCTCTATCAGATATATACTATGTTGAATGATATCTTATTATATGCAAGACGTATGCACTACTGACGTATTGTGTAGCACTATTTGTGATATATGTTTTCTTTCAAGCATGCTGAAGTGCTCAAATTTCTTTCCGGGTTTTTCTACGCCTGACACTTTTTCTGCAACGTATAATTTGATACATATGCCACTTGACAGCTAATTAATGACAGCGGCACTAATATACACAAAAACGGTACAAAACGTCATAAACTATTATTACATTATCGATATTCGTCTGAGATGACTTACTGATTAAGAAACTGGGAGCATATGAAAAACAACGACATCAAATCTCGACCAAACAATCATGAGTTGTATATTGTTTTGGTCTATTCTGAGACGTAGTTAATTAAGTATTCATATTCTTCATCAGTTTAATTCGTACTACACAGTCATCATGGAATGTTCACGCACCAGTAAGTTCTTAATCTAGCTGAAATCCAATTTAGTTTGTCCTTTCGTTTCGCCAATCACTAAATGTGAACGTCTAGATTGTTTATTCAACGTTGTCTCCGCTAACCTACTTTCTTGTGAACCCGAGATAAGTCTCTTTCTTTAATGACTTCGGTGACAGCTTCTTACACACTTAAATTTTCCTTTCACACTACAGCTGAAAACAGAGTCTCATATACGTAGTCAATGAAAAGCCAGAGTGGTAATAATAGCAACAGACAGATAAGTGGAAAAATAATATGGTGAGTATTGTGAACGTATTTTAAGTTTCAGTGTGAGAGAAAATACAATATTTGTAAAAACTGTGGTCGTAATGTTTTACACGAAACAAGATTTTCTATGTAACGGCCCATTAAGACCTATTAAGGAAACGTTCTTGAATGAATACATAAACAAATAATAAAAATAATAAATAATACTGCTTTCTTCACTACCATTTAGAGAAAAATTAGCCTTTGAAACTTTATTATGTTTCGCTAAACATTCTTCTCTTTGACATTTACTTTCTGCTTTTTCCATTCGGATGTAAAACTGCTTTTGCCAGTTTTTGATAAAGGCTGCTTTTGTGACAAGAAATGAAGAAACCCTGTGCAACTTTATTGCACTCTCTGATATTTGGAAGTTATGAAAGGCGAACAATTCAAAGTGATTAAAGGTAGATGGAGAATTGCGAGTGGAGTATTAGCACTGCTCTCTTACAATTTCTGGAAATTTTTTCGTCTACACATCATCATCTCACTTTGTCCCAGGCTCCTCATATTGTTCAATATTAAGACCATAAAGCGACGTGTTTATTTTTAACAATAGCTGTTCAGACGAGCACTAATGTGTACTGAGGTCTAAAAACATTTAGTAACATTTCACTACAGAATCCATCAAGTCATATGTGCAGGAGAGGGATAATCAAAACACAATGTTGAGTTGGCTGAATTTCGACCTTCTTTATACTCAACGAACCTTTCTAGCGTAATCGTACTGCTATTATTACGTCAAGGTTTAAGAAGTATTATCTTACCGTCAATAATGATGGCTATTCAACTGAGGAGAGAGAACAATGGCGTTCCAAGGAATCATTTAGGAAGTATTTACAAAAGTTTACATCAAGCCAAGACTGGGATTTTAACTTCACTTCCCCAGTTACGAACTTTACTTGTTTCAGATTCGACTTGATGTCTTACGTGGTGTTTGCGTCGTGAAAAACGTAAGCCTGTTTCAATACAAGTATAATGACTGCTCTGTCAGTGATAAATAATGCAGAGTGGTCATGTAATAAACCGTAATTAGTAACATCACAGAAAATGCGCTGCGTGTAATATTATTATCATGCTATAAAAAAATTTATAACTTTTATTTTCCATAACAGGCGCAATTCAGTACTTACACAACTCATGAAAACTGCATTTACTTAGTCACATTTCGGCTAATAAGTACAGTAATTGGCGTACATTCATTTATAATACACTTACAATTTTATCTATGTATTTCCTTTGTGAACATCTTTCTCTACTTAAATTTAACAATACTAAATATCTTATAAAGCCGGAGTTCAATTAAAAATGAAAAAAAATATAAAAATTACGGTTACATTAGGAAATAACGAAATAATTCAGGGGGGGGGATTCTATTGTCAATTGAGATTGCTGTGCCAGCATTTAAATAAGCTGCTGCAGGTGTATTCTGAAAACCTGAAATAGTTATAAAAAGTGCTGACATCAGGTTAACGGTTTGAAAGTTTCTGCACTAGGAGTTATTTTCATTTACGAATATGGCATTAACAGTGTCGTGGAAGCTGGTAAGATGAGGAATAACGTAATGCTACGGTGAAGGAACTCACCGTGAAATGCGAAATACTAAGAAAAACATTAAACAAACTCGCAATATATATTGAGAATCAGAGTCGCAGAGTGGAACAACTATGCAAACGAATTCTTCAGTTAAAGTCATTATTCCTTATGGTACCCTGAAATATATAAAAATGCCTGTGTACATCACAAATTTATTAACCAGTTTTTGCTTCAAAATATGTTTCGAAAAGTAAGCAAGAATTTTTATTCAGCAATAGTGAAGTTTGATCACAGAGTAAGATACAAAACAGCATACGAGGGGATTTTTAAGTCTTTTGTTTCTAATTGTTTAGTGGCAGGAAACCTGATAATTAAGAAGCGCGTTTCGCAAAAAAGATAGGTTAAGTCTTTGTAACTTTTCAGGTTGATGAATTGTTATTTTGGATGTTTTATTTTTTTTAGTCATTTATTTCGTGCTTCCTTCTTAAGTTATGCATTACCTTGTTTTGCTGTTAATTACATGAATTTCTGCTTGTACTAAATACTCGTGTAAGCTAATATCTGCAGAGGATTATTATATCACATTTTGAGCGTTCATTGTTATCACTTAGCAGGACGTGTGTTTATGAAGCTTTTCTGCATTGTTTCGATCTTAAGAACCGCCTGATATTCCTCTTTCAAGCGTTCGGAAACATCCTTTACACTGAGAGGGTTTCATTAATAAACCAGATATTTTAGAGTCGCGCAAATCTTTTACTGGGGAAAACCAGTTCGAATAAATGATTAGACACCTAGAAAATTTCAATTAAATGCCTCGAAACTCTTACCTGCCTGACATTGCCATCTCCAAATCCATGATTGCTGTTGGAGAACAATATTCGTGTGGTCGACGTGGAGGTAACCGTTTCGAATACAGAGCAATTTTCATTGTCAATACTCGTATTTAGCCTGAAGGGAAAGAGACATGGTGACGTAAAGTCGGACATTAGCTCATCTTGCACCAATATTTTGGCTTAAATTCCAAATCTGTCTGTAGAACTGTCTTATGGCAATCGTCGTCCCACCATCCTTATTTAGGCTTACCATGATTTCTCTAAATTGGTTAATGATAATGTCGGGATAAGAACATGTATTACACTTTGATCTTATCCATAAGACAATTCAGGGATACGTCCTATGAAAGGGTATGACTGATTTCATTCGCTAATCCGAAGTTGTTCTCCGTTTCTAATGATATTATCGTCCACAACACGTTAAACTTAATTCTCCCAGCCTCTCTTTTGACCATGTAATTTCGAAGGCTTTTTATGAATCCCCCTTGTAATATACCGGTTCTATTGCGGAAAGGATTGCCACTACATTTATTACAGATAATAATGTTACATCGTTTTAATAATGGTCTACAAAAGCATGGCTATTCTTTTAACTGAACGTAATTGACGCATTTCTGTTCATTACAATGTCTTTTAGTGGTAATTAAAAGCAATACACCACAAACATTTAATTAAGGGGCCGTAATTTATTTTCTCAATAAAGGAAATGAGGCATAACACAGTTTTATTAGTTAGAAGTTTGTGTATGGTTTTTGCTGATTGTAACGTATAATTAGTAATAACTGAAGAACTATTTAGTACTTCATTTTATTGCTGTTTTGGCTCTTGCGAGTCTCACCTAGTGCGCAAAATGTCCTTTGTGGTGTTTTTAGTATTTCCTTTGGATGATAGTACGGACAGTAATAAAAACAAAAACATTATAGGCAATCAGATGAAGTCCATATATACTTAACGAAACAAAAGCTGGTCGCGAAGGGGTCTGGATCGAAAGTAGCCGGTTGAAGAAATCGGCAAATCGCTCGCCGTTTGAATAGGAGGACTGCAACTATTTGGCGATGTTGGCAGTAACGGATGATCCATAGCCGAACACGGAGTCAAGGAGGAAGCGGTCGCTCCAGAGAGATGACACAACATGAGTAGTGAGCAATTGTGAAGCACGCAGAGCCTCGGATTCATCACTGTCATCAACAAGACGTGCACGTGAAGCTTCAGTGACCACAAGGACCATTAATAGGCGGTTGACAGAAAGGGGGCTGAGATCACCGCGCACCTTGCGCCGACTGCCAATGACTTCTACAAACCGACAAACCCATTTGCAGTGGCGTTGGAAATATTGAGCCTGGAATTTCGTTGGCTGGACTACAGTTGTCTTCAGTGATGGTCCCGCTTCAAACTGACGCTTCTGGGCAGCGAAGAGGTGTATGGCAGCGGTGGGGTACCAGCTCGAATGTCTCCCGTAATTATGCCCGACATCCAGGAGTGACGGTCTGGGCTGACATTTCATTTCCTAGCAGGACCGCTTTTGTTGTCTTCTGCGGCACCCGTACAGCACAGCTGTACGTCGACGATATTCTACGCCCAGTTTTGATGACCTTCGTGGGAAACTATCCTGGGCTTACATTTCAGCAAGATAATGCCCGCCCGCACACGGCGAGAGTTTCTGCTCCTTGTCTTCGTGCTTACCAAGCCCTATCTTGGCCAGAACGGTCACCCGATCTATCTTTAATTGAGAACGTTCGCAGCATTATGGTCAGGGCCCTACAACCAGATCGTGATTCTGACAATCTGACGCACCAGTTACACAGAATTTGGCACAATTTCCCTCAGGAAGATGTCTAACAATTTTATCATTCAGTGTGAAGCCAAATAAACACTTGCAAAAGAGCCAGGGATGGACTAAAGCGTTACGACTTGCTTATTTCGTGAACCTCTTTCTCTTGAATAAATAATCCATTTAAAGAAAACGTAATCATTTGTTTGTGGAATACATGTAAGTCACATCTCCTGATCTTCCTTCCATTCGTATAGCTCCTTCGTGCTACGTCCTTTTCTAAGGATATTTTACAGAGGCAACAACCAGAAGGCGCGAAATTTTCCAACGTGCAACACGAGTTTTACACTGTCCTGAGTATACTGCGCTAATCATGACAGAATGCTATTCTTGTAGGAGGGGCCAGCGTTGGAGTTTGGAAAATTTTTCAGACTTTCGCCTCTAGCCAGCCTTGAGTTAGGAATTTAATATATTTTCTTATTCCATTTTCAAATGATAGCAATCACTTAATGGACGTTTACAAAAAATAGTCGGGAAAAGTAAAGTTTTTCCAATTATGGATTGTTCCAAGGTACAACAAGGTCATATACCCAGGACCAAACATTCTGTTGAACTTTGAAAGTGTTGCAATCGATAATATATTGTCAATACTGTATTTAGTAGTCCATGTGTCGTTATTTACTACATACCAATAATCACTAATTGCATTTATATTAAGAAGTATTATCAAAAATCAGTTACGAGTTAATTACGTTTTGAAATAGAAACAATTGATAACTAACACAAATTTCCGATTCCAAGACAGAGAAAATTGTTAAAACATTAAAAAACAAAGTTCTTTTGCAAAAATCACATCTTCCGTGCCAAAAAAAGTTTTGCATCACATCGGTTCCGAGAGTTCCGGAACCTCTACAGAAAATTGGAATAGAGATCAGCATAAACATAATTTCCGCGCTTTTTATTGCTCATGAAAACCGCACATTGCATGTTATACCACCATACTGCGAGACCTACAGAGGTGATGGTCCACCTTGCTGCACACACCGGTGCCTCTAATACCCAGTAGTACGTCCCTTGCATTGTTGCATGCCTGTATTTGTCGTGGCATACTATCCACAAGTACAACAATGCGCTGTTGGTCGAGATTGTCACACTCCTCAACGGCGATTTGGCGTAGATCCCTCAGAGTGTTCGGTGGGTCACGTCGTCCATAAACAGCCTTTTCCAATCTATCCCAGACATATGTTCAATAGGGTACATGTCTGGAGAAGATGCTGGCCACTCTAGTCGATCGCTGTCGTTATCCTGAAGGAAATCATTCACAAGATGTGCACGATGGGGCCGCGAATTGTCGTTCATGAAGACGAATACCTCGCCAATATGATACCGATATGCTTGCACTGTCGGTCGGGGGATGGTCTTCATGTATGGTACAGCCGTTACAGCGCCTTCCATGACCACCAGCGGCGTACGTCGGCCCCACATAATGCCACCACAAAACAGCAAGGAACCTCCGCCTTGCTGCTCTCGCTGGACAGTGTGTCAAAGGCGTTCACCCTGACCCGGTTGCCTCCAAACACGTCACCGACGATTGTCTGGTTGAATGCATATGAGACACTCATCGATAAAGGGAACGTGATACCAATCCTGAGCGGTCGATTCGGCATGTTGTTGGGCCCATGTGTCCCACGGTGTAAAAATGGACCTCGCCATGGGCGTCGGGAGAGAACTTGCGCATCATCCTGCCTATTGCGTGCAGTTTGAGTCGTAACACGACGTCCTGTGGCTGCACGTAAAGCATTATTCAACATGGTGGCGTTGCTCTCAGAGTTCCTCCGATCCATAATCCGTAGGTAGTGGTCATCCGCTGCAGTAGTAGCCCTTCGGCGGCTGAGCGAGGCATATCATCGACGGTTCCTGTCTTTCTGTATCTCCTCCATGTCCAGACAGCATCGCTTTTGTTCACTCCGAGACGCCCTTGTTGAGAGCCCTTCCTGTCACAAAGTAACAATGTGGAAACTATCGAGCCGCGGTATTGACCGTCTAGGAAAGGTTGAACTACAGACAACACGAATCGTGTGACTGGAATTGATCGGCTGTTGGAGCCCCTCCGTCTAATTGGTGGTGCTCATGCATGCTTGTTTACATCTTTGGGCGGGTTTAGATACATCTATGACCAGTCAGAGAGACTGTGTCTGTGATACAATATCCACAGTCAACGTCTTTCTTCAGTAGTTCTGGGAACCGGGGTAATGCAAAGCTTTTTTGGTGTGTGTACAATGATTTCCTATGTACACTATCCTCCATGTAAGACACTTTCCCCTGCTTCGCATTAGTTAAAAATTGAAATGTATCGTATGCTGCTATTCAGTTTGCTACTTAGCCTAATAAAAATACATTATGGTACCAATTTCCTTGTTTTCCAGCAGAAATGAAAAACTCCGTGGCCATAGCTACGGTATTGTCCGGAACTGATCTCAGTAAGTACCTTAGTTTGGAAATTTCTATCTGATCGTTGGAATTTTCGACGATGCTCACGCAACTATTAATTCTCAAATAATGCACTATGCGTGACGTCTCAGACCAGAACACGTGGCAATTGATGAACATGCTAACGGCTTTTTAAATCGTTCCTTATGTAATTATTGTTTCGTAAATAAATTTGCCGAGTGGGACTGATAGATTAATTCTTTGTACTACTGATTAAGGGGCAGTATCTGTGTGTAGCAAACGATAATCCACTAAATTATTTCAATCTGGAGCACACTTCTGTCGAGAGAGTGACGGATCTACATTAAGCTGACTCTCTCTTGAAAATCATATGTGAATCAGATAATTCCAGACGATCGACGAATGCCAGCATTTATCCAGAGTCATGAGTTCTTTAGCTCTTACAGTAGCAGATGAATATTCGACAAGTAATAAGCACTTTCGCACTTTAAATTTTTTAAACATATCAAAGAATAGTTTCACTTATTAAATCAGAGCGACATGCGTTAATCAAACGTCTTTAATACGTTGAACAAATGTAATTCACCACGCTTAGCTGTAATGATGCAACAATACTTACCATTAAAGCCCGATGTTGAACGCAATATCCTGAAGTGGAAGTTTTTTAAATCGCACGCAGCTCGCGTATCTCTGATTAAGTCGACAGAAACAATCAGCGGCGTAAGAGCATTGAGTCTCGCCTCTTCGCTTGCTTTTTGTTCCCACTTTTTACATTCAACTGTCGGAACAAAGGAAAGATGTTATAAGCCCAATAGCAGCTTTTACTTATAGACAATTGTGTGGTATACAAGAAAGAATTTTAATTAACTTGAAAGCGAGCGCAGCCAGGCGGCGAACAGCCGACTGCTTTGGCTGTTAATTTCGTCGCAATACTTTTACGCTCCGCTAAGAGGCGGCAGATGCTTTGCTCTCGAGTTTAGATGCGATGTCTTGCGCGCTTTCGTAATTACTTGATTCTCACAAACAGGTCACTGTAAAAGTCAGGTCAATTAAGCTGCAAATGCTGTGATTAAATTCTTTTTAACGTCAGTAGAGTTGCAATTGTTTGTTAATATCCGTTCACAACATAACTCAGTATTGGTATCGTCTTTATCTCAGGCTTCCTAAGAAAGCATTTTTTTGCCATAAATCGTGCTCAACTACGGACGTTTTCTTTACCAACGAGAGAGAGACGGTAACACGCTAATTCAAATACAGTCCCAGATACGAAAGTTGGCGTCCAAACTTCAGTGCCCGAAGATGTACGGGCCATCTGGCTTTCTTAGTTGTGGATCAAGAAGAAATTGCGATACCAGCCGTTGGCTTTGACCAATATCGTAATAGTTATGGCTGCTGTGACATCACTTGCCCGAAGATGTATGCACCATCTGGATTTCTTAGTTATGGGTCAATAAAAGATTGCGATACCAGCTGTCGGCTTTGACCAATCTCGTATTGGTAACAGCTACTGCGATATCACTTCTTGGTGCGTATTTTGAATTATTTTTCTCAATAGTGTTGTTCGTTGTCAACTATTTACTGATTTCGAAGTAAATTATTTTCGATGTTTGTTTTGTATCAGAAAAGAAAATGTATTCCATTTCGACGATAATTCTAATATTTTGTCGACTTTTTATTCTTTTTCTTTGCAAAATATGGAAGTGGTTGCAGCTCCAAGTACTGCATCTGGTGTAATGACACTTTAAAAAAGTAGGGGTAGTGCGTTTCACCATTCTGAAATTAGCTGAAGAGAGTAGAAATCCGATCAATCCCTTTAGCTTCATGAAAATCTATAATATCATGGTACAACAATCGTTTAGAGCCCAAACGTTTATTCGAAACTGGACATCGTAAACTCTATGTGCGCTATGGGATAGAAATACGCTCACATCCGAATTTTTTTGAAAACATATAATGTCATATTTCAATAAAAGTTTTGATTTTGTTCTGATATATAAACATATTCGCGACAGTGCATCGTAGACTCCACTTGACTGGATAGCTAGAGTTTCTTTTTTGATACTAGCTTCGATTATGCTATGATGAATACATTCTCTTTTACGCTCGTTTTCTGTAGCGTGGTCTCCATTTCAGCTGTAGAGAGGACAATGGGATTTTCTAGAAGTGCTTGAGAGTGAACTATTGATTTCGCCTTATTATCTGACGATGGCCGAAGCCGTTTATTTCTTGTGGAATTGATGTTTGACAGTACTGGAAAACAAATCATATTTAAAAAGGGGACTTCAACTCAAATTTGAACGTATCCAAAGCCTTGATGACAAGAAAAAACTGAAAGAAGCTAAACTGAGTGTAAAGAGAGCAATACGTGACACGGTCTGACAGATAATCCAAAGAAGTTTTGGTCTTTCGTTAAGTCATCCGTCTAGTCACTCTGTGGCTATATTGGCACCAAGAAGAAGGCTGACAGAGGCAACCGAAACGATTCCACTCTTGTGGTTTGATCACTTAATATTTTCATTTGATACGAAAGTTGCAACGAAATAAAAATTGACAGAACATGCGAACATTGCATTAGAGTAAAAATGAGGCAGTGAGTCAGAGAGACAAAAAGAGAAAATCAGAATTAACACTACATAACTTTCGTAGATTTTGAGAATGAGAGGTTCAAGAAATAAATTCTGAGATCCGACAGCTGAACAGCTGTTAGACCTCATTTCTAGGTCTTCAACTTCGAAGAGTTTTACTCATACAACATTTATTAAAATTTCCAATTAACAGTACAGGATGTTTAGAGCTCTTCATAGTTAAAAGTCCTAGCAGTTAAACAGCATCGTGTTTACTCGTATTATTAGTTAAAAAGGAGGAGCAAATCTTTAAGACATCTGGAATAAGAATGTGACTTTAGATCAGTGGCAAAAGTAATAGTAACCGGGAAAAGTTAAGAAGTCTACATAAATTTGGTACAGCAGACGTTATGGTCGTGGTCACTGAATTTTGAGTTTTCGTTCAACAAATAAATTGCTTATGTGGAGAGACAATCGTTACATGCCAGAATTTTCTTCAGGAAAATGAAGAAAACTCTACATATCGGACAAATTATCAGCAAAGGCTACGAAATTGGCTGGGAGAGCGATTCATATTTAGTCAACAAATAATTAGTGGAGTGAAAGTCGTAGGAAGGAGAGAAAATCATGAAGGATGCCTTCCAACACTTATAGTAGTGTTAGGACTAATTTTGAAAAAAAACTTACACGATCATACTTAGTAACTGAAACTGCATTAATTGCTCAGTAGTTCAAGTTTGGTAGATACTTTGTAAGACTTACTAATTGAGGTTACTTTATATTCTACAAAAGTTAATGTTAAGAGAAAAATGCAGTCCGATTCTTAGTGACAGGGATGCTGCCCAGGACGGCCGCGGTGACCGAGCGGTTCTAGGCGCTTCAGTCTGGAACCACGGTCACAGGTTCGAATCTTTCCTCGGGCAAGGATGTGTGTGATGTCCTTGTGTTAGTAAGGTTTAAGTAGTTCTAAGTCTAGGGGACTGACGATCTCACATGTTAAGTCCCATTGTGCTCAGAGCCATTTGAACCATGTATTGCTGCCAATTTTAAATGGAGGTACGTAGCAATAACAATAGGCTGAAGTTATGAAAATGGTTTCCTTAAGATTTAAACGTGTAGAACACTTTCCGGAACACAGCAAACAAATTTTTATTGTAGTAGAACAACTCTTTTCAGAATCTAGGAGACAGGAAAAAAATTATCAACAAAAATATCAGTAAATGAAATAAGGTAAAGTAAAATTAAAATTAACCGTCTTAAGTGATTTATTGCGCCTATGAGTTTTTAAATCCTGACATAAATTAGTATTACAAACAACGTCACGTCGTCGCAGTCACCGAACTTATATCAGTGTTATATTAGTTATATTAGTGTTCGTCCCGTTTCGGCGAGGACGAAACTGATGTGAATATTGCGATCAAAAATTCGGTTCTTAGAATAGTCACGTAAAATATGAAGCAAATCAGCGACAGCTGTTAGTTGAAGCAACTGAAGGTAAAATAATTCTCAACGTTAACTACGGCTAGTTTGAAAGCATTCAAAAAATATTCAAATACCTCGAAAATTACCTTCTGTTGTGAAACTGTCTGTAGACAAAGAATTTTAATATTAAAAAGAGGTGAAAGAGATTGATCACGATTCGAAAGTTTTAGTATGATTCATTTTGGAAAAAAAATTATTCTGCTCAGTGAGAGATGGTCTGGAAGTCGATGACATGCAAGCTGCATATGAATATCAATAAACCTCACGTAGTTGCAAAATAAGGACGGGACGCAAGGACTTTATTTTCTCTTTGTGTCTTAGATAATTAACTCTAACGGATTCCCTGTAAGATTTGTAGCTGTATAGCACTCCTAGCATAGCTCTCCCTCAGAATGTCGAACACTGGGCGTCGTGTTACCTTACGGCTACACGAAGAGCTCGTGGGAAGAACTATAGTTATCACGGTAAAGAATTAAACAATAGAAAAGGTATTGAGAAATTCGGGATATTATTGAAAGTGTGTACAGAAAGATGTAAATTCCAGAACTCGTTTCAAGAAATTAATACTTCAAAAATTGTTATGTTAGCTATATTACTTTATTTTCTCTCTCAACCTACCGTCTAAAGGCTAATGCAAATTGTACTGACGATTGAAAAAGAAACAGCGCTTTTATTGTACTGATATTTGTTTATTTCGACCAGACTTTCAGATTTTTAGTCTACCGTCAGGAAACAGCGTAGTCCATCGTAGAAAACTAAACACTAGAAACAAAGATACTTTCAACACAAACATAATCTTTGGTAGTGATGTTAGGCGAGAAACGTCAAATCGAGCGCTCATCTGTGATGTTATGCACCAAACATGTTAAACTGACTTATATGTGTGATGAACGCTCGATTTGATTTGTTTCTTACTTTACGTCATGATCAGAGTTTCTCTATTTGATGACAGTATATTTGTTTGTAATATTTAGTTTCCCACGCATTAGCGTATCGTGCACACTAGTCAGTTGTTTCCTGACAAAGACTTAATAAGCCGGAACCACTCTCGAAATAAACAAATATTAATAGAACAAAAATGCAAGTTGTTTGTCTTTTAATGCTGAATATGAAACTGTTGTATCAAAAAGTGATGCAAGACTCTACAAACGAAATGTATCGGTTATCAAATTCTGTCAGCATAATTCAAAGACACAGCCTTCGATTGTTAAGTACATTGCATTTCGTGGTTGGTGGGATCTTAACTTTCTCGAAGTAATATAGAAGAGAAAGTATGCCATACTAACCATAAAAGAGCATTTTTTGGGACTTTATGTGAACGAGTAATCGTTTTTTTTTTAAAAATACTTTTTATAACTAAGCCACTGGTTTTTTGAAATTTGGTGTCCAGTGTAGCGAGGTTCTGCGTTCCGTTGGTACTATAGGCTGACTCACACAACGGTCGGTGCGTGGGAATGCCGGCTGATGGTACTGCAAACAGCGATTGGAAATTTTTATAGGATGTCTCACGCGCAGTTGGCCCTTTGCGCTCGATGTACCCAACACCCGCAAATGTACAGCGGGTTTCTGCCGAAATTAACGCCGACCGGAAATCGCGCCTGTGTTCTGCTGTAAGTTCCAGTCCATTCATCCCGATGTCGAATTATGCTAGGGAAATAAGGCCATAAAAGGTCATAAAATTTTAGCGCCGGCGTGATTAATCGGAGGGCAGTCCGCTGAATGACGACTGCCAGATGGTAGTGAATTCCGCAATCCCAGAGATAATGAACGCGTGTGCACCGAGTCCTCTCTCTCTCTCTCTCTCTCTCTCTCTCTCTCTCTCTCTCTCTCTCTCTCGCACACGTGCACACACACATACACACACACACACACACACACACACACACACACACACACACACACACACACACACACACTCGCTGTGTAAACAGTATCCAGCTCTAGCTGGTCTGTTTCGTTGCAGCCGTTGCAGACTTTCCAGGCCGTGGAGCCGCTACTATTCGGTCTAGTTCCTCAACCGACATCACGAGGCTGAATGTCGGAGTGCACCTTGTAATATATACGGGTGAACATTAATAAAACCAAAAAACTCCAGGGGCGGATTCTTGAATGGAGATGGAAGAAGAAAGGTCCTGTCAACGAGTGTCCGGAAGTGCATCGTTGCCACTGTAGATGGCGCTGATGTGTGACAGCTTTCCTGACAACATTGCGTGTGCTGCTTCTGTGCTGCAGGTTGTGTGACTGATGTAGCGTACTGTAAGCAACGGAATAGTCCGACATTCATGTCGGAAACAAGCCTAGATGGCGCTTGCTATAGTCATGCAGATGGAAACGATCGAGAGGCAACACGACTATGCCAAAACAAGTACCCTCACCGACACCATACACATCAGACATTTCACGCCGTTTTTTAGCGTATGTGTGATCATGGATCCTTTCAGACAGACGAACGTACAGCGAGGCGAAGGACTGTGTGTACAGCAGATTTGGCCTGCCGAGTTCTGCAGGATATTGAGGCGAACCTGAGTACAAGCTCCAGGCAAGTGGCCCGCCAACATGGTTTAAGTTAAAGTACGACTATGTGTATCATGCATAACAACCACTACTATCCCTGTCACCTGCAATCCCATGGAGGCCACTTTGGACACCAGTTGTAATGAGGATGCGATGAAGTCCTGGACTGTGTTCCGGGTCGATTTGATGCCGTTGCACGAACGCCGTCAGTTTCCGGACACATGTTCATAGGACCTGTATTCCTTCCTTTCCAGTCAGGAATCGCTGCCTGCAGTTTGTCAGTTTCATTGACGCCCATCACTTTTAACGTATGCAACTTAAAGCGCATGTAAAACCAGACATTTTTTCTTGATTTGCTCAATACTAACACTTCTCAAAATATGAACAGCAAACAGCTTGCAGTAGAAGAAATTTCACAGTATCGAAGATCAAGAATTGCTAATAGCTCGTAAGGTAGGAGTTTTAGAAACCGTGTTTACTTGACTTTTTTGTTTCGAATGATCATTCATATCATATTCTTGAATAAGGACCATCATTTCTGAAACAGCATGTATATGTGCACTGAAGCGCCAAAGAAATTGGTATAGGCTTGCGTATTCAAATAAGAAATACACTCCTGGAAATTGAAATAAGAACACCGTGAATTCATTGTCCCAGGAAGGGGAAACTTTATTGACACATTCCTGGGGTCAGATACATCACATGATCACACTGACAGAACCACAGGCACATAGACACAGGCAACAGAGCATGCACAATGTCAGCACTAGTACAGTGTATATCCACCTTTCGCAGCAATGTAGGCTGCTATTCTCCCATGGAGACGATCGTAGAGATGCTGGATGTAGTCCTGTGGAATGGCTTGCCATGCCATTTCCACTTGGCGCCTCAGTTGGACCAGCGTTCGTGCCGCCCGTGCAGACCGCGTGAGACGACGCTTCATCCAGTCCCAAACATGCTCAATGGGGGACAGATCCGGATATCTTGCTGGCCAGGGTAGTTGGCTTACACCTTCTACAGCACGTTGGGTGGCATGGGATACATGCGGACGTGCATTGTCCTGTTGGTACAGCAAGTTCCCTTGCCGGTCTAGGAATGGTAGAACGATGGGTTCGATGACGGTTTGGATGTACCGTGCACTATTCAGTGTCCCCTCGACGATCACCAGAGGTGTACGGCCAGTGTAGGAGATCGCTCCCCACACCATGATGCCGGGTGTAGGCCCTGTGTGCCTCGGTCGTATGCAGTCCTGATTGTGGCGCTCACCTGCAAGGCGCCAAACACGCATACGACCATCATTGGCGCCCAGGCAGAAGCGACTCTCACCGCTGAAGACGACACGTCTCCATTCGTCCCTCCATTCACGCCTGTCGCGACACCACTGTAGGCGGGCTGCACGATGTTGGGGCGTGAGCGGAAGACGGCCTAACGGTGTGCGGGACCGTAGCCCAGCTTCATGGGGACGGTTGTGAATGGTCCTCGCCGATACCCCAGGAGCAAGAGTGTCCCTAATTTGCTGGGAAGTGGCGGTGCTGTCCCCTACGGCACTGCGTAGGATCCTACCGTCTTGGCGTGCATCAGTGCGTCGCTGCGGTCCGGTCCCAGGTCGACGGGCACGTGCACCTTCCGCCGACCACTGGCGTCAACATAGATGTACTGTGGAGACCTCACGCCCCACGTGTTGAGCAAGTCGGCGGTACGTCCACCCGACCTCCCGCATGCCCACTATACGCCCTCGCTCAAAGTCCGTCAACTGCACATACGGTTCACGTCCACGCTGTCGCGGCATGCTACCAGTGATAAAGACTGCGACGGAGCTCCGTATGCCACGGCAAACTGGCTGACACTGACGGTGGCGGTGCACAAATGCTGCGCAGCTAGCGCCATTCGACGGCCAACACCGCGGTTCCTGGTGTGTCCGCTGTGCCGTGCGTGTGATCATTGCTTGTACAGCCCTCTCGCAGTGTGTGGAGCAAGTATGATGGTTCTGACACACCGGTGTCAATGTGTTCTTTTTTCCATTTCCAGGAGTGTATGTTAACAGGCAGAATACGCCGATGCGGTCGGCAACACCTATATAAGACATCAAGAGGCTACTGCAGTTGTTAGATCGGTTACTGCTGCTACAATGGCAGGTTATCAAAATTTCAGTAAGTTTGAACGAGGTGTTATAGTCGGCTCACGGGCGATGGGACAAAGTATCTCGGAGGCAGCGATGAAGTACGGATTTTTCAACACGACCATTTAACGAGTGTACCCTGAATATCAGGAATACGGTAATACATTAACGCTCCGATATTGCTGAAGCCGAAAAAAGATTCTGCAAGAACGACACCAACGACGATTGAAAAGAATCGTTCAACGTGACAAAAGTACAACCCTTCCGCAAAATGCTGCGGATTTCAATGCTGGGCCATCAATGAGTGTCAGCGTGCGAACCGTTCAACGAAATATCATCGATATGGGCTTTCGGAGCCGAAGGCCCACTCGCGTACCATTGATGACTGCATGGCAGGAAGCTTTATGACTCGCCTGGGCTCGTCAACACTGACATTGTACTGTTGATGACTGGAAAAATGTTGCCAGATCGGACGAGTCTCGTTTCAAATTGTATCGAGAGGAAGGACGTGTACGGTTGTGGAGACAACTCCATGAATCCATGTACCGTGCATGTCAGCAGGGGCTGTTCAGTCTAGTGGAGGCATTGTAATGGTGTGTGCAGTTGGAGTGATATGAGACCCCTGATACGTCTAGATAAGTCTCTGACAGATGACACGTACATAAGCATCCTGTATGATCACTTGCATCCGTTCATGTCCATTGTGCATTCCAACAGGACAATGTAACACCCTACACGTCCAGAATTGCTACAGAGTGGCTTCAGTAACATTCTTCTGAGTTTAAACACATCCGCTGGCTGCCAAACTCCCCAGATGTGAACATTATTCAGTATATCTGGGATGCATTACAACTTGTTCTTCATAAGAGATCTCCACTCCCTCGTCCTCTCACCTATGTATGGACAGCCCTGCAGGATTCATGGTGTCAGTTCCCTCCAGCACTGCTTGAGCCATTAGTCAAGTCCATACCACGTCGTGTTGCGGCACTTCTGCGTGCTGGTGGGGCAGGTGTACCAGTTTCTTTCGCTCTACAGTGTATATCCGAGATCCCCGCCAGGCTGTGAAGGTCCGAGTAATGTCTACCGGCCGCCAGATAAAACTCTGCCTTGTGGCTCATACAGATGCAGTACGGTGCCGCTTCTGGTCAGCACACAGCTCTCCCTGCCATTTGCACACATTCCTCACCGTGGAGGCGCTGCTATTCGATCAAGCAACTCCTCAATGGGCAAAACTAATGCATTACAACACGGTAGTTCTACCAGAACCACTCTACGCTGAAGAAGCTACAGAGATTCATGGTCATACGAAAATGAGATAAATTTAAAAACAGTAAAGGAACATTCTAAGGAAAATATTCGGACCTGTTTCTCGTGAAGAGATTTGGATAGCGGGGTCACCAAGAGAGATCGACAAACAAATAGAAACAATAAGGGACACATTTAGAGGCTGTGCGGCTGGTCCCGGCGGAGGTTCGAGTCCTCCCTCGGGCATGGGTGTGTGTGTTTGTCCTTAGGATAATTTAGATCACGTAGTGTGTAAGGTCACAATAGCAGTTAAGTCCCATAAGATTTCACACACATCTGAATTTGAACTGACACATTTAGAAGGAGAAGGCTCACAAGGTAAATGTTTGAGATAGGAAATACTAGCAGAAACAGGGTGAAACAACTGAATGAAACAGATGAAGGGGTCAAAAAACTGGGCATCAGATACCACCACATAAATAATCGAGAACAGTTCAGAAGCACCATAAAGAAACACAGGCCTACATTTGAACAAAAACACACCCGAAAAATAACAGAAAATAAAAGATTGAGAGAGTGCGAGAAAGAACACGTCTGGTGTATGAATGAATTTGGAAAGAACGAGGCAAGAATAAAAAAGAAAATCATGACTGCTCAGTATCTTTCGGTAATCCGAGATGGCGTGTGAGGGGTAGTGGGTAGGTGACGCTATACTATTGCTGTGTAAATAGGTAGAGATTCGGTCCGGATCATAGCGTGCTCGTCTGACCGAGGTGGTTTTAGGTACCGCTCGCTTTAAGAAAGAAATACGGGTTCGAGTCCCGATTCGGCACAGATTTTCAGCTCTTCCCATCGTTCCATTTCGATGCTTACACGCGGCTAACGTCACTGAAGACCTTTGAACTATCGTTTGTGGTTTTGCATACCTAGTAATTTAGAAAGCAGACGTTATATTTGAGTCGGATTGACGATGGTGGTTTCGCTCTATATAGGAGCTCTCTGGGATGATTTCTTTCCACAAGATAACGCAAGATCACAAGTTATCCTTATCGGTCGTCCAAGTTGAGTTTAACCCGATGCCCGCTCGTACTAGAAGCGCCTTTCTTACCAGAGGTGGCTGTTCGCACCGTCTATACCTCAAATCACCCTCAAATTCAATTTTATGTTCTCCATACTAAACTATACTCACAACAAGTATATTTTCAGTTTCTGTCTATTCTTCAAGATCTTGTAATTTTAATGGCCAGCGACAGCCAATTTTGTCACCTATGACCAGAAACGTCGATAAAGCGTTACACTTCGTAAGGCTGCACACACGTAAAATATAATGATCTCAAGAAGACAATGAATCTCGGAAAAAAGAATATATGTTTTTCATACAGTGATGTGAGGAATGTATTAAGCACGATAAATGATTGTAAAGGGGGAGAGAGGACTGTGACGTGCACAAATTTTGTGGTTGCATTGCCTGACACACTGATATATATGCTGAGCTACTTTTTCATGTCAACACTGCTGACGATTACCGGGAGAGAAACACTGATTACATTCTGGCAGTCGATAGACAGCCTGGTTAATAACTCACTGACGCGGCACTGGCGATCTAATCCCGCCCCGTCCCGGAGCGGTGTCCCATAAATTCGGCATGACGCTGCCACAGCATGTCCCAGCACCAATTAGCCAGGCGTCACCCACACCGGCGACGCATCACGCTCTCTGCACTATTCAACACCTCCTGTGCTCTCCCTGAATGCTCAGTGTACTCGCAGAACGACGATCCAAGACTGATTCGTATGTCCGACACAAGAAGAACAATAGTAACACTATGCGTGGCCTGCTGGCTTGTTATTGGGTTCATGCATTTTCAAAAAATGGTTGAAATGGCTCTGAGCACTATGGGACCTAACATCTGAGGTCATCAGTCCCCTAGACTTAGAACAACTTAAAGCTGACTAACATAAGGACAGCATCCACATCAATGCCCGAGGCAGGATTCGAACCTTGCGACCGTAGCAGCAGCGCGGTTCCGGACTGACGTGCCGAGAACCACTCGGCAACAACGGCCGGCTAATTCATTTTGTTTGACTTACTTTTACTGACGTTGCGCAATGCTTCTGTTGCTTTTGTGCATAGTCGTCATGTTTTTCTCAAGCATTTTTGGTGACATAAGAGAAGTTTTCTCCTAAGCAGTGTCGCACCAGGTCGTGTCCTGTGCTCATCACCAGTTAATGTGACTTCATCATGGTGGTGCTATGCTCAGCTTCAAGAAGACCTTTGACTTGGGGGCCACACGTGAAAATCACTTCGGGCAAGATACGGCGAATATGGAGGATGCAGGACCACTTCCCTGTTTTCCGAGTTGAGCCTGGATCACTCGAACTGCATGAGGGTGAACATTGTCGTGCAGGGACAGAACTTTGCAAGACAGAAGTTCAAAATGGTCGGTTCAAATGGCTCTGAGCACTATGCGACTTAACCTCTGAGGTCGTCAGTCGCCTAGAACTTAGAGCTAATATAAACCTAACTAACCTAAGGACATAACACATATCCATGCCCGAGGCAGGATTCGAACCTGCGACCGTAGCGGTCGCTCGGTTCCAGACTGTAGCTCCTAGAATAGCACGGCCACTCTGACCGACGCAAGACAGATGTCCATGATACTTTCTTTTAATGACACCGCACAGATTCCTCAAGACATTACAGTACCTCTGTGCGCTCATTGTGGTGTTGCGAGAGAGGTAGTGAACGAGAAACACCCACTGACAGTCTCAAACAATGGTTGCCGTAAGTGTGACCTTTGCCTTTTCCGCGGCACTTTCGCCAGGTTTCTTCCACATCACGCTGTTACGTTTTGTGTAGGGGGTCGAATGATTGACCCAGGTCTTATCCACGTTTGAATGCTCGCACAGCCTTCCTCAATGACAGATATCGACAGGGATAGTTGTTTTGCTGAAAAAAAGAAACAAACAAATGACGGAGCGCAGCTCCAAGATGCTGTGGTGTGCATCGCAATCCGGTGTGAGCGTTGTCAGCGCAATCCGGTCGACCTCGCCAGGTCGTCACAAAGCACGCGCACAGTTTATTTTGCAAAACGATAAAACAGGGAATGTTACTTACTGGATGAACCTCGTACATCATTACCCTGTAACGTGCCATCCTCATTGGAAGTGAGAAAGAACTGAAGGACGTATTTAATGGAATGACCGGTCTCACGAGCACATGCTATGGCCTTAGAGGAAACGGAAGAAGGTCGAAATTGATGAGAACTAGCAGACAAGAGATTAGGGATAAACTTAAAGCCAAAATTGGGACCATAAAGTAGACAAAGTAAAGAAATTCTACTATTTTGCAAGCAAATTAACGCACGACGGACAAATGACGGAGGACATACATTGCAAACCAGTACAAGCAAGGAGGGAATTATTGGACGAAAGAAATCTATTAGTATCGAGCTTAATTTAAGGAATAAATCTCTGAGAATGTACAATTGGAAAGCGAAACTCCGTGATAGTGAGACATGGAATCCGGGTAACTAGAAAACAAAGAAATCGAAGCGTTTGAGAAACAGTGATGTAGAAGGATGTTGAAAATTTGGTAAAGTGGTAAAACAAGCAATGAAGAAGTTCTCTGCATAATTGTATGAAATAGTAACATACTAAAAACGTTGATAACAAGATACGTGTTAAGGTATCAAGGAATAACTTCCATCGTACTTAAGAGAGGCGTAAAAAATAGTAAGTGTAGACTGAGATTTGAATGTTCCTAAGAAATAATTGAGTACATTGTGTAAAAATGGTTCTCTTAGATCAAGAGGTTGGCACACGAGCAGAGGAATTCACGCGTGCCACTGCTTTTCCGTAAAAAATCTGACGACCATTCCCAGCCCCCACCACCGAACGCCAATAAATAAATAAAGTAAAATAAATGGGCCTTGGACGAAAACTTCTCGTGTAAATCTACTCAGAAAAATCAGAGATTTTACTGATGTATTTACCTTAGGGAAAAAAAAATAAACAAAATAAATGAAACTAATAAAAAATCTTAAGGCGTTCAATCTTTGGCAAGAGCGTATGAATTTAGACTGCCATTTCAGGGCACTTGGTCCACTCGTCTACGAAGCAATTTCGGAAGCCTGTTCATTATATGTTAACCATAGAAGTTAACAACTGTGGCAGGCCCCACCTGTTTGCTGTTACTGTCTCATTTGTAGATTTGTAGGTGGAGAACTTGGGATGGCGACTAGCGTAAGCCGGCCGCGGTGGCCGAGTGGTTCTAGGTGCTTCAGTTCGGAACCGCGGGACTGCTACGGTCGCAGGTTTGAATCCTGCCTCGGGCATAGATGTGTGTGATGTCCTTAGGTTAGTTAGGTTTAAGTAGTTTTAAGTTCTAGGTGACTGAGGACCTCAGATGTTGAGTCCCATAGTGCTCAGAGTCATTTTGACTAGCGGAAACATAACACAGGCGATCCCCTCCACAGATCAACAGTTTCGTTCTGTCTCCGTCCCTCTAGCCTCTGATCGTGGTGTAGTATTAACAGCATCGTCCCTTGTCGCATTTAAGCTCCTTTCTATTCTGCATATTTTAACATGCAATTGAGTGACCAATATCTATTCGTTCTGGAGACCATCTTTTGCAGTCCATGCGATACATTGGTTCCCATGACGACCATACCATAATAACGAGGAACAGAAAGCACTATTTCGGACAAAGGGCAGCCTTATCCATCCCGGAGGGAGTTGTGGCATGAATCTTAAGCAGTATTGTGGTCTCCAGCTTGAATGCTCAACCTGGGAGGACCCGAAAGAGACTCCAGAACGCTATAGCGGCCACCATATCCTTTGTAAACTCAGTGTGTTCTGCCATATCGGACAATGACAACTCGTCAATAAATAAACTCATGGAATTCATAGCTTTTGCATATTAAAGCGGCTCTGTTCAAGGAGATACAAATTTAGATTTACAGTAGGTCTTATTTTAAATACTCTACCAGGAAATTAAGCATATTAGCACTTCAGTTAAAAATACAATTATTAGATTACAACGTAACAGGACAAATGAATTTAGTTACACTATTTTCGCACTGTAATTGTTCTATGTAAGTAACAGGTCTCCTAGGTCTACATTTTCATAATTCGTAATGAAATATGGGTTCAAATAAATAAATTAGAGGGGCGTTCAATAAGTAAGGAAACATATTTTTCTCCTCGGACAATTTCTGCTGAAAAAATGTGGGATTTGCTGTGGGACATCGTGGAATACTCCTTTTTAGCTCTTATAGTATCACCAAGCCGCGATTGGTGGCGGCACTATACGGAGCCTTCAAAATGGTGTCTGTAACGGTGTTGCGTTCTAGGCAGAAACCTGTCACTCAGTTTCATCTGGCTTCAATTTAAATTGACATGTAGGAGAACATTTTTTTTTAATTTTATAAGCACCATTCTATTTTATAACAATGTATCTTTTACGAGTCTGTACACATGAGCTTAGGATGCTTTTTACAATTAAGTTCACGATAGAAGTTTTCATTTACCTTCCATAAGTATTCAAAGTCCTCTCCACTGGTCGCACCAAAAACATCAAGAGGGCAATGAAACTCATCCCATAATTTTCCGACCATGTCTGTAGCTACTGGAACCAATACTGTTGTTACGCCACTTCGCAGCTGATATACAATTGTTGGAAGGGGGAGCCACATATAAGAAGTCACGTAATGTGGTATCGGAAGACTTTAGAAGCCAGCGTTGCTATGCGAGATCCGTGTGCTGCTTATGCTGTAGAAGGTCGAATGCTGTACTCTTGACAAAAACGACGCAGCACAGTTGCAACTGAAGTGTAGTTGTGGAAAGGGAGACCGCGAAACGCTTTTCCTTCCGGATTGTCGCCACCAGCACTCGACTCGCATTTGGTAAAGAAAGAAAGAGCGAGTTAACTAATTGCATCGGACAACTACATGAATTGTCTGGCAATGAAACTTTTTGAGATTCGAAGCGTAACTTAAAATTTACACTAAGCTTATTTCTTCATTAATGTAGAGCAAATCCACTGAGGATCCGAAACAATATGACAACCTACTTAATGGCGTGTTGCTTAACTTTTGGAACGTTATATAGCAGATATTCTGGGGTCGAGACCAATTGATAGAGGGGTAGCATGGCCTCATACCTGGAAGGTCCGCTGTTGACCTCACATTTGCAGTGAACTAGTTCCGGGAGCACTGGTATGAATTTGGGGAAGACCTCGTGATGGCCTTTCTCGACACAGAAAAGGTATGTAATAGCGTCTGTAGAAGAAAGATCTGGGAAGCACTAGAAGAGACGGAAGAGGAAAAAAGATAACAAGCAGAGTGGAGAAGATGTACTGTGGATGTCTGAGTTGTGTGAAAGCGGGGAACGTAAGGGCGGATTGGTTCCAGCCAAGAATTGGTGTGAAACAGGGCAGTGCCCTGTCAGTTTTCCTCTTCATTGTAATCTTGGATGAGATAGTATCTAAGGGGGCCCAAAAAACTAGAGAAGACACGATGATAGCAATGGTGTTCGCGGATGACTTGATGTTCTGAGGAACATGCAGGAGGAGATTCAGGAATAGCTGGGTGCTTGGAAAGAAATTGTGAGACTGTATGGAATGAAATTTAGTGAATACAAACGTGAAACCCTGGTTACAAGAAAGATAGACTAACTGACGGGATAGCGATTGGAGGAGAACAACTGAAACAGATCGGAAGTGTCAGGTGCTGGGAAAATACGATAAAGGAAAATAGAGGAAATGAGATCAGTGAACGTGGCAGACAGGTAAGAAGCATTCACGCGAAGCTATAGGAGCCTAGTTCGGAATAAATACGTGTCACGAAAAAGCAAACATGTAATATGTAGAATTTACTACATCCCAATTTGAAACATGGGTAATGACAAAAAGAGATGTAAACGGATTACAAGCATGTAAAATGAAGTACCTCAGAAGTTGGAACGGAGCAATAAGGAAAGACAAGGTGAGGAATGAAAGGGTAAGGGAAATAGTGAAAGAAGGAGCCTTGAACAGAAAAACATCACGGCTAAGATGGTATGGGCACTTAAAGAGAATGGAAAACAAGGAGGTTCTCAAGAATAGACATGAAACGGACATGCGAAGGGAACGTCCAACAGGAAGACCAAGCCACAGATGACTGGAAGGTATGGTGGGATGTGTTGAAATGAAAATGAATTCAGGAAAATGGTGGGAAAATATGATTATAAGGCGAAGCTTAGTTTCCCAACAGACCCAGCCTGGGGCTGGTCGCTCTTCAAGTTGATGATCATATAGCAGCTAATCAGCTTCGCATGCTTCCGATAAGTCCTTGGTAGATTTTCGAAGGTATGTGACAGCAGACATCTATGCGCAAGCCACGTGAATCCCGTAAATTACAAGTCGATAGTTTATCGGTGTGGACTTGGCGCCCAGTAGCGTCCCAGAGGTGTTACATCAGGCTCAGATTCGGTGGATTTTCGCACACATTAATGTCAGCTCACTATCATGCCCCACAGTTGTAGGATTGTTATTTTGCTGCAACATGTCATCGTCCTAGGGAAAGGCACTAAGCACGAAGGGATGCAGCTTGTCCCCAATGATATTCACGTAGTTCATAGATTTTCCTCTATAGTATAATAGTGACCTCACCGACATGCGTTTGTGGCGCCGCCCCCTGTCTCAAGCAGCTCTATGCCTGGATAACGAGGTATCGGGACACAATCGTCGGCATGGCATAATAAAAAATGTGGTTCATCCTCTCAAACGACACATATCTATTGGTCCACGGCCAATCTCGATGATCCCATGTCCGCTGCAATTGATTTCGGCGATGTCGTCGCTTCAACATAGGATAGATCAGGTACGGGACAACTGCTGCGGAATTCCACGTTCAACAATGAGCACTGAACGGTCCGAAACACTTGTACCGGCACGAGTATTGTACTCTGTCGTAAAATCTGCCACCAATCGCTGCCGATCTTGCTTTTCAGAGTGCACTGATTTTCATATCCACGTCATGTGATGAGACGAGGAAGTGAAACACCTCATGGGTCCGTGGTTTCACCGTTCTTCAACTACTTTCCATAGATGACCACGACTGTAGCATGTGTACAGCCGAACTACTTTGTTTTCCCGCGATGTTCGCTCACAGAGGCCGGGCCATAAATATCTTCCATCTGCCAGAGTCGCTTGTGCCAGTGGATTATGTCATTTGAGACCCTTATCGCCATTAGAATCATCCCCATTCCTGCCTCTTCCTCTGTACTCCTTTTATATATTTCTTTTACCGCCTTAAGTGCCCTCAGTGCTACAAGTCGACATGATATATATATATATATATATAAATTAAAAGCTCTTCGTTGGTAACCGCATAAATTGAAAAAGGACCGACCGATTTAGTGAATTAGTGATTTTTGGGGGGACTTTTTTGTCAACTCACGATTGGGACGATGGATTTGCGTAATTCATATTTTTTTTGCTTTATTCGTTTCGGTTCTGGAAAGATTTTCAGGAAAAAAATCGCAGCGATTACAATAAAAATTTAAAAAATTCGGACAATCTGCAAAAACCACAATTTTTGTGTGTATCCTCTACTCTTGGTTTGGTTCATTCTTTTTTTGTTTGTTTTGGTTCTTAGGTTACGAGGGTGGAAATAACTAAATCGAATGTTTACAACTGAAAAAAAAACTCGTATATCTTGAGAAAATGAGGAACGCATTCCGGTCTGAATTAAAATAAGGCTGCATTTGTTTTTACTTCTGCGCTTTTTCGCAATTTATCCAATAAATGTTTGTCTCTTATTTTCCATTATAATCCCGATTTATTTCCCTACTAAGTCCGTAAGGATCGTTTGACAGCTGACTGTCCGATTGTGAATCCAGTGATTACATAGTGACGAAAAATTGATTCAGTTGTTTATGTTCAGTTGAATTGTGATTGTGGCCCAAGTTCATCAAGATGAGATTCAGTGTGACTTCAGATTTCATAGAAGAAGATAAATCATTTGGTTGACATGAAATTCTGACTTAATTCAAATAGGAGTTAAGTTACGTAACGAAACTGTGTGGCTCCAAGTCGATCACATTCCAGGCACATCACACTTTTCCAGCATTTCAACGGTGTAATGCGGATGGAATACGTTTCACATGTAAAATTTCTCATTTTCGCACTTCCGAATGTACCCGTCCTCAAACAGAATATCCATGGTCACAACCAGAAGATACAATGATGCCGGCCGTTGTGACCAAGCGGTTCTAGGCGCTTCAGTCCGGAACCGCGAGACTTCTACGCTTGCAGGTTCGAATCCCCTGCCTCGGGCATGGATGTGTGTGCTGTCCTTAGGTTAGTTAAGTTTAAGTAGTTCTAAGTCTAGGCGACTGATGATTTACGATATTAAGTCCCGTAGTGCTTAGAACCATTTTAACAATTTGATATAATGATCACTCCGACGAATGTTTTCACATCTCTGTGCTTTATTTACAAATTTCGAACTGTTTTCCATAGATTGAAATAAGATTCACAAATAAATTTATTGAAATTTGGACAGGACAACGTCTGTCGGGTCCCCTAGAAGGTTCAAATGGCTCTGTGCACTATGGGGCTCAACGTCTGAGGTCATCAGTCCCCTAGAACGTAGAACTACTTAAACCTAACTAACCTAAAGACATCTCACACAACCATGCCCGAGGGAGGATTCGAATCTGCGTCCGTAGCGGTCACGCGGTTCCAAAGTGAAGCGCCTAGCACCGCTCGGCCACAACGGCCGGCCCCCTAGAAGGAAAAGAAAGCAAAGAAAAGACGTCGGGATTTTTTATGCGATAGTACTCCAAGAAAGGACGAAGGAGACAGACTCCTCTGGGATACGCCGAGAATATGGAACAGATACGCCTCTAAGGAACACTTTCCTCTAACAGCGGCTCAGAGAGCAAGCGCTCCTACGCCATATACAAGGCAGAACCTAGGCGTGCTGTCGATGTCAAAGACCCCGTGTGGCAGAAGCTCCATCTGACAACTGCCTCGTCAAACACTTTGAGCTCTGTACGGCTAGTCAGCCCCCACGCTCTCTGTTTCGGTGATACGAGCGCCTCCTTAGCCAGGGTACAGGCTATGGCGACGGGTGAGAGCCAGCTGCAGTGACCGAGCGGTTCTAGGCGCTTCATTCTGGAACGCTACGGTCGGTGGCTCAAATCTTGCCACGGCCATGGATGTGTGTGATGTCCTTAGGTTCGTTAGGTTTAAGTAGTTTTAAGTCTAGGGGACTAATGACCTCAGGTCTTAAGTCCCATAGTGCTTAGAACCATTTGAAGCATTTGACGGGTGAGACGGCAGGCACATTCCCGAAGTTCTCGACGAGAGCGTAGACAGAGAGATGCAGGCACTGAACGTTGCGATGGTATAAGTTGTGTGTAGCATTCAAGAGATGACATGCCGTTTCTGGGTTGTGTTTGCGTGCAGATTATGTAACCTGTGGAATCAAGCTTTCTAGTCCACAAGTACAGCCGTGACCAACCTATACAATTTGCGCAACAACAAGAAAGAATCACTTTTTCGAAACCACGTAACTGTCACCTACTACAACCCTTGAGTTTGACATTTCTCTGAAAGGTGCCTACAATCTTCCTCCATAATGGCGCAAAGTAGTGGGGCGCTGCGACGTCACACTGGAACTCATCCAGCGCTTAAAACAGATAGGTGACGACATTTACGAAAAACGGCCAAAGGTCAGAAGTTCATATGAGCTTTAAGGCCATTAATGTTGTTATATTGGCACCAAGTTGCATCACAAATCTCCCAAGTTCCGCGCTGGATGTGTCACGCGATGGGAAGGCCGTCACAGCGCGTCTTACATTTGACCCCTTCTTTTAACGGCGTGCGATTGAGATCAGAACTGCGACACCCAACTTTGGAATCACGTGGTTTTCTTATAGATGTCGTCCAAAGAAGGGGTGAAATGTGGATAAAAGTGAGTGTGACGATTTCCCATCGTCTGACGCGTCCACCATGGCGCTGAGAAGAATTGCGGTGAATTTTGGTTTAAATATGATATCTTTAACCTACTTGGCAACCGACATGAACTTCTTAGAAAAAATGGCTCTGAGCACTATGGGACTTAACATCTGGGGTCTTCAGTCCCCTAGAACTTCGATCTACTTAAACCTAACTAACCTAAGGACATCACACACATCCATGTCCGAGGCAAGATTCGAACCTGCGACCTTAGAAGTCGTGGGGTTCCAGACTGAAGCGCCTAGAACCGCTCGGCTACAAAGGCCGGCTTGAAGTTCTTAGCTGTGGCCTTCTTTTCGAATATATCGACGCCTTTCTGTTTGAAGTATCACCGAGCCTGAAGGTGAAGTCGCAGGGCGCAACTATTTTGCACCATTACAGAGCCCGCCAACCATTTCCGGATTTTGAAGGTATGATGGAAATGTCGTGAGGTTAGGGCCTCCCATCGGGTATACCTTTCTCCTGGTGCAAGGCTTTCGACTTGATGCTACTTCTGCGACTTACGTGTCGATGGGGATGAAATAATGGTGATAAGGACAACACAACACCCAGTCCCTGAGCGGAGAAATACTCAGACCGAGCCGGGAATCGAACCCGGGCCGTTAGGTATGACAGTCCGTCGCGCTGACCACTTTTTTCTTTGACAATCTGCCACTTTTTTTCACAAAAACAGTAACAAAAATGGCTACAATGAAATGACATAAATAAGGAGACAGGTAATTGCAGTCATAAATTACAGCCTTGAAAGAATGAGTATTTAGCAGCAGCACAATTTAGCACCTTCACTGTCACCTTCAGCTGGTGGCAGTTCAGCAGCACATCTTTTTCTTCAGCAGCATGATGTTCCTCACCATCATTTCCCAGACCCAAATTAATCATTTAGTAAATCCTTGTCGTGTGTTCCTTCCATGGTAAATTACGTGGACAGAAGAGCAGTCCCGAATAGCGACATCGCACAATCCTTCACTGCCTTCTTATTTTTGTCAGTTCCAGCCTTCTAAACGCATCCTTAGGGAGTTCAAGACCATCCTTTGTATCAGACACCAGGTGTTTGTCGCCATATTCTTGTATATGCTGTACTACTGATTTATTTTTCATGTGTGACTTGCAGGTGAGGTTAGGGTCGGGAACGTAACCCAACCCATTCCCTCTCTACTGGGAATCATGTTCCCAACATATACCCATTCTAATGAAGACAATTCGGAGCATGTTACCGTATTTCTTATTGTGATTCTGATATTTAAGTATTTTCTGGAATTCATTTTCCATATACATCTTGTATTCAATAGGTTCATCGCTCCCAATATTGTTATAGGAATTGCATCTGCCTGACCGCAGAGGTCCCTTAGCACGCTGTAGTAGAATTCTACAGTCTGTTTCCTTTTTCTGGCCACATCTATACTAAAAGACATTAAAACTTTCCTTAGCTTCGGTTTCGCTCTTTGGGTCCACCATTCTATGACACTTGGAAAATTATTCAGTGAAGGGAGACACATTTCCAAAGCTCTGGTTAGGGCATCTTCTAAGTCTTCTTCTGATAACAACGATATATTTAGATTCCACTGACTTCTTACTCTTCGGGTAGGTTGTGCTTTAAATTTACGCAGGTCGACAACGCACTGTGATCGGAAAAACTATCTGGAACAGTTTCTGTTTTCAGTACTTTATTTGATAAATTTTCCGATACCTAAGGCCTCTCAGTTCTACTACAGAAATTCGCAACAATATGAGTGAAGTTCACCATTGTTGGGTATTTTATTTCCCACACATCGTTTACTTTTAAATTAACAACAAGACGTCTCAAGTCAGTTGAGTAATTGAAGTTGGGAATTTGATCCTTTCGACTCAATACACAATTAAAATTTCCCCTTATTATAATTTGGAGGGGGTTTTTCCTCAGTAAATTAATAACGCTTTCATTAAAGAATGTGGCTCTTGCAGCTCTATTACTGCTGCCAGAAGGAGCATATAATTTGACTATAGTAACTCCTGCTACATTTATTCCAATACCTCGCCGCAGCTACCAGGGACGGACGACGATCTGATGCACCAGTTGGACAGAATCAGGCACGATATTCCTCAGCAAGACATCCAACAAGTCTGTCAATCAATTGCAAGGTGAATATCAGCATGCGTAAGGACGAGAGGTGGACCAACGCATCGTTGACCTATTCAATTTATAAAGCTCGTTCTTTTCAATAAACCATCAAAATTTTCTGAAAATATTATCAGTTTGTCTTCACAAATGCATCACATCTACCGATTTCCGTCCCATTCAGATAATTCCTTCGTGACGCGAGGTGTTTCTTTTTTTTAAATTTTTTACGGTGTGCCACGGAGGGAACTTAGGTTACTCCTATCACTTATCTATTTTGTGTTCCCTTCGCGAAATATGAGAGGAAGGAAGCACTGCGAAATACTCTCTTAATTGGAAATATGAAGAATGTATCCAGAATGAGATTTTCGCTCTGCAGCGGAGTGTGCGCTGATATGAAACTTGCTGGCAGATTAAAACTGTGTGCCGGACCGAGACTCGAGAACTTGGGACCTTTGCCTTTCGCGGGCAAGTGCTCTAACAACTGAGCTACCCAAGCATGACTCACGCCCCGTCCTCACAGCTTTACTTCTGGGTAGCTCAGTTGGTAGAGCACTTGCCCACGAAAGGAAAAGTTCCCGAGTTCGAGTCTCGGTCCGGCACACAGTTTTAATCTGCCAGGAAGTTTCATGAAGAATGTAGTCAGAATGGAAAGAAATTCACAGTTCATTATGTAGCTGATGGTCAATAATTGCGTTCCACTTGCACGGTACTGCGAGTCGTGCTCTTGTTGTGCAGTTGTGCAGTATTTACCGCACACTCGGCGCAGACAGGGCGTCCCGTCTCTAGCACAGTGGAACCGCCGTGTCGACCGCATTGGCGGTTAATTAATTCTGAATGATTAAAAGTCGCGCCGGTGCATAATCCTGCGCCGGGAGAGAATTTGGCCATTAAAGCAGTGCATAATGCAGCAGCAGCTCCGCCACAGTGGACGCTGGGCTGTGGGAGCGAGTCCCAGCGGTGCCCCAAATACCGTGACCCGGCATTCGCTCGACAACTGTACGCGAGATTTCACTCTGATCCGTCGCCTGCCATTAACGGCACTAAAGTGGTTCTTTGAAAATTGGTGTCTGACTACCCAACATACAGGGCCCAATCCGTCCACTAATAACGGCTGATTCGCGGAAGTCCCCCAGTTCACCAGCCCTCGCTACTTTTTTCACGGATTTCTTTGCGAAGGCACCTAGACCTATACTCTGGAAGACTCCTAATTGTGTGGGGTTCTTTGGTGAACCACTATCACTTCCACGTTTTCCGTTCCAGTCACGACTGGTCGCATGAAGAACGATTGTTTCTATGCCTCCGTGAGAACTCTATTATCTCTGGTTTTAACTTTACGGACTTTTAGCGAGATACACCTTGCCGAAAACATTATATTGCCTGCCTCTTCTTTGGAAGTACTCTCTCGAAATTTTAACATCTAAATCACGCCGTGGCGATGAAGATGAGGCTATTTGCGGATGATGCTGTAGTGTATCGAGAGGTTGTAACAATGGAAAACTGTAATGAAATGCAGGAGGATCTGCAACGAATTGACGCATGGTTCAGGGAATGGCAATTGAATCTCAATGTAGACAAGTGTAATGTGCCGCTAATATACAGAAAGAAAGATCCTTTATCATTTAGCTCTAATATAGCAGGTCAGCAACTGGAATCAGGATCTATGCACTCAAATTGCGTGAAAATGTAATAACATGTTATTTCTAGAATAATATATTTGTCCAATGAATACACGTTTATCATATGCATTTCTTCTTGGTGTAGCAATTTGAATGGCCAGTAGTGTAGTTGATGATTGTTCATATTCGTGACTGCAAATACGTGTCATGCATAATGTAGTGTCGTCACTGATTCACAGGAGGTTTCTAAACGGAGTATTACTCTAATCCTGTGTACTCAATCGGACCATTCACCACATGTTTCGAGTGTGTAGATAAAGTGATCCAAAGTTGGGATGACGATCAGGTCTTAGGAAATCAATGTTCGAGGAAACCATGAGCCTCTCTCACATCGTGTCTTGGTTACCACACCACGTAATCGTGTAAATGAGTTCAAACAATTGGTTCCTAATGATGGATGCAATCATGTGAAAGGAACACCTATTGAATTACAGTGAAGTTTTAGAAGCAGAACCACGTCATCATCATAAATGCGTCTTAGTCACGCACATACCTCACTAACGACGCCTTAAAAATGATAACGCGAGTGTAGTAAATGGAAATGCCGTGTGGCTAGGGCCTCCCGTTGGGTAGACCGTTCGCCTGGTGCAAGTCTTTCGAGTTGACGCCGCTTCGGAGACTTGCGTGTTGATGAGGATGATATGAGGATGAAAAGGACAGCACAACACCCAGTCCTTGAGGTATGACATACCGTGGCGCTGACCACTCAGCTACCAGGGGCGGGCGGGAGTATATTAATGGTCAGCCATCGATAGCGGACTTTTAGCGTGGCCTTTGTTCGTAATGCTTGCGCTAAGAGTGGACAGTCGGGCGGGAAGTGACGTATATTCGTGAATACCATCCGCGGAGCGTTCACTACGCCATGTGTGCCGTACTGCAAGCTGAACAGTGCGATGCGTGGTGATTACGGACTTTGTATCGTGATATCTGACGTTGAGTACAATGGTTATCGCGACGGACAAAATACCGTTTGCTCACGAGAAATCAGTCGCTCGAATTGCGATCTTGCTTAGAGACAGATTCTAAGGTGAAGAGTGCACCCAAGAAAAGTAACATTTGGAAACAGAAATTAAATTCTGTCCAAACTTCATTATTTTCAACAGAAGGGCAGCAGCACCCACCCACTCACTCCGTGTCGAATTACTTGAACACTATAATATTTCTGGCATCGATACTGCCACAGAGGAAGTAGCGGTCCACCACAAACCTAGAGACGGGTGATTTAGGTAACGGTCATTAAACATTCCCTCCCTTATACCCGTGAGGACATTATTCATGTTACTATTCTTGCGGATATAGCGCCGTTTATATCAGCGCTGGCCGCTTATAACTTATCGGTCTTGGAAGTTTGTCGGCAAGCTCGTGAATCACTCCTTTACCACAGTTCTCGCCATATTTTGATATTGTGCACCCACATAGCATTTGTTATCACCATTTAAAAAATGCATCCATAAATGTAAAAAAATCTAAAAGTATTTTACTGAAAGAAAATATTTTAGCCGTCTGCAAGCCTGCTCTATAACCGGTAACGTCGCTAGACAGCTGTCACGTGGAAGTGAAGCGAAGATATTTGCTGGGGAATGTTTCTTGCATTTGGAGTGGCAGTTTTGCAATCACTGTATTTGTAGCAGTAACGTCGTTAGAGGAAACCACCCAGCTCCATCTGCCACTTGCATCGAAACAAGAATACGCAGAATATCTGACTGTGAAAGACATCAGTCTCTATAGAGATTCACGACTGGATTTGCTGACACGATAACCGTCGTTCAAGAGATGGCCATCGTCGCCGTCGCACGGCATGAGAGGGCGGAATTGTCCGCAGGCTATCGGAGTCCGCTGCGATACAATAGGTAATCCTCTACGGAAGAAACAGTTTCTTTCACAAAGATTTGTCACAAAGCCGCTTCACAATGTGAGTCCTTCCCTATGTACTTTGCAGGAACTGAGAAGTAAGAGGTAGAAAACCAACAAAAGTAATAGACAGAAAGGAAGACGTCACGGACGTAACAAAGCGAAATGTAAGCCGTACAGAACCCTTAACTGGATGGGGAAACGACCAGATTACTTGCTCCCGCACCAAACCCACCGCTTTCTGAAGGCAAATCCTAAAACTGGGCAGTTGGTAGCGCAGTGAAATGCCACTTTGAGGGGAATCAGTTGGACAATCCGGCCAACTCTCCTCATTTAGTTCCAGTCTTATCAAATATTTCTCCGTAGCACTGCTGTAGAATGAGAGGAAATAAAGCTGGAAGGAAAGAAACGAATCATTCGGACCACGAAAGGGGTTTATGTCTTGAGAGTGTCAAATGCACCGAACTGTGATAAAAGAAGTTTTTCAAATGAACACGTGATAGGTGATATAATAATTTAATAGTTCTCCCCCACAGTTTCATGTCTTACTGTATTTCCTTACAGAAGTGCGAAAATTAGAAAGATGTATACAGTTGCTGTTGCTTACGATCAATGTAACTAATTTTTGAATTTCACGTACCACATGACGACGAACATGCATATGAAGAAATATCTCGAATCAGATATAATGACGACCAGAAACAGTCTAAAAAGCTTGTAAGGATGTTGTAGAGTAGGCTGTGCTAAGAAATAATTCGTAGTAAAAAAAAAATCAATGCGTTGCGCCGTTCCCCGGTTATTTAGCATTGAAGACAGCCAATCAGGCCACTGTGCGCGCAAACATGAGCTGCCCGCCAGTTTCCGTTGTTCTCACGGTGTACATAAAAGCGTACGAGAGTGCTCAGCCTTTGGCTTCGTTTAGATTTTTTCTACCGTCCAATGTCCAATTTTTGTATCGCTGTCTTGTTCGGTTTTAGGAAATCAAACGAAGCACGGTTTTGGCGACACCGTCTGTGGCGGGCCGCCAGAATTTTCGCACAACTGTCTGATTAACTAACTCCGACTATAATTAATACGCAAACGGGGCAGCCTATCGAATTTTTTTCTTAACAGTTATTTCTCAGCACAGCCTAACCTGAAACACATTTACAAGCTTTTCAGACTGCCCCTGACCACCCTGCATATCTCTTTTACATCACGTAGAATGAGACTACGGCGTTCTGGGTGAATCACCTAGGCGGGCACATCGGTACCGATCGACGGCCGTGTCATCCCCTGCTAATCGGATGTAGTACGGAGGGGCGTGTGGTCAGCAAACCGCTCTGCTCGTCGTTGTCAGTATCTGTGACCTGGTGCCGGTACTACTCGGTCAGGCAGTTCCTCAACTCTCATTACGAGGGTGAGTGCACCTGTTCCAATCCTCCCACCAAGGAAAAAAGAAAAAAAATCCCTAGCAGTGTCGGGAAGTCAACCCGTATCCTCCACATGGCAAATAGCTCTACTGACCACTCACCGATGTGACACTAGTATCTATGGCAGATCTTGTATTGCACTTTTGAATTTTATGTGACTGTGTTTCAGCTGCTATCCAATTGAGCTCCATAACGTGTAAAACGAGTTTCGTGAAATTTGAGCTGAGGAGAATAAGGATAAGAGTGCACATGGACTTCAAAAATTTCAAAATTCTGAAAAAAATATCGGTCAAGAGCTGTGCTGGTATCCCACCACTATCTGATGGGTCTCCATACACATCTTCGGCCTGGAACCTCATAGACCGGAGTAGAATTGTCTTCAGTGATCAGTCCTGCTTCGAAGGGGATTCTGATAACAGCTGAACACGTATCTGGAGACATCCCAGACCGTAGTGGGATACCAACCTGACTGTAGACGTCCATTCGGCCTAACAACCTGAGTGATGCTCCGGGCTCTCATTTCATTTCATAGTAGGACCTCTTCGTTTGTCATTTGCAGCACCCTTACAGCATAAATGTACGTCGGCGACATTCTAGGTCCCGTTTTGTTGCCCTTCTTGGCAAGTCATCCTGTGCTTCATTTCACATGGCGAGAGTCTCTACTGTTTGTCTTGGTGCTTATCAAACCGTACCTTCACCAGCAACGTCGCCGGACCTCTGCGCGAGTGGGAACGTTTGGAGCATTGTAAGCAGGGTCCTACAACACACTCAGGATTCTGACAATCTAACGCGCTAATTGGACAGAATTAGGCACCATATCCTTCAGGAAGACAGCCAACGACTCTGTCAATCAATGCCGAGACGAATAACTGATTGCATAAGGACCAGAGGTGGAGCAACGGGTTACTGACTTTCTCAATTTGTGAAGCAATTTCTCTTAAAAGTATCATCCAGTTTGTCTGAAACTGTAATAATTTGTTTGTATGTACACGTATATCACAACTGTCGTTTTCTGTCCCATTCTAGTAACTCCTTCATGGATCGTCTTTTTTTGTCTCACAATGCATATGTAAATCTTCCTTGTCAATCACTTTACCCATTATTAAAAACCGTAGCAAATTCAGTGGAGTACTTCCTGAGATTAGAGCGAATATACGGGAAGAATTGAGCAATATATATATATATATATATATATATATATATATATATATATATATATATATATATACTCATCATAGCTGACAGTGAAATTTCACTTCCCTCCTTGTACGGACGGTGTTAGAGGCATTATCGTTCGCGAGGTCGGGCTGTGGCGTGACGAAGTCCTTGGGTTTCCGAGAGAGGTGCTACAATTCCCCGTCCGGTTATTCCAATATCGGTTTCCCGCAGTTTTTCTAATTAGCTTAAGCCAAATATTGGAATGGTTCTGTCAAAAGATACGATACAGTCGCTTTCTCCATTGAGAGCTTCAGTTCTTTGTCCACTGACCTCGCCGTCGGAAAGACATCCTAATCACCTCTCTCTCTCTCTTTCTCTCACACACACACTCTTTAAATCCCCATGTCTTTCAGAAAACTTAATTTAATAAATTTTTCCCCGAAACCCTACATATTCTCTCATTCCTGCCTTTACAACGTAAAATTCCTCTAAGTAATTCTTCGAGATCGTGTTTATTTAATTAATGGGGATGGGGTAAATACATTTGGCGAGTACTGAAAACAGTGCAGCATTTTTGGGTACACAGCGAAAATCCTGCTCCCCAGTCACTACAGATGGTGGGTTGAAGCAGACATGTTTTATTAATGAGTAGGCCTATACGCGTGAGAAACTTCGCGAAAATGATGAAAAGTTGGCGAGGACAGTAATCCGACTCATTCCTTACTTAGATTGCTTGAGAAGCTTTCCAATTCTGAGCCTCTGCTAAGGTACGGTTTTCGCATTGGTGCTGCCAAGAATCCCCCCTTGGAATTGCTATTGGAGATGTATTGCGAGGAAATCCTACGATTCGCCAGCAATCAAACTGAAAGCTTTGCGACAAAGACGCTTCGCGGAGCGCCGTCGCGTTTGAAGCAAGAAGCCATTCGACGGCGCTGCGTCTCAAGTTTGTCTCACGACGAGGAAACAGACCGCCAAACGTGAGTACTGTCCACCGCTCGTGACGTAGAAAAGAGCGCCTCGCTACGTCCCGATACCCACCTCGTCACCTTCTCATTTGTACTTGGGTATATACTTTCACACTCTGGAGTAGGGAAAAGGAATATCCGCACATGTAATATTCGTGCGAGAGGAATTTTTCAGCTGACCTCTTGACATCAGAGTGCACTTAGTCTCTTCGGTGACAAAGAAATATGTCTGCAAAACAATTCTTTCTCGCTAACCTCAAATTAATTTGCAATCCATTTTTAAGTTCATCATATTATTCCAAACGTTTACGAAATACATGGGCGTTTATGCCAATAATCAAAACTTTTTTTAAACTTTAGACTTACCTCTCCGTCTCTTAATAATGAAATCTTCCAGTAATTCAAAGTTATTCTGTGACTTCTCCATTGAACAGCGCAAGTGTTGGAGTGGAATGTCTTAGGGTAATTGATAAACTAATAGGAAATGCCATTCCGCCGTAGACATAAAATAAGCCGCGGATCAAAGTTAAAGTCGATCAGTTACAAACTGAACTGTAATAGCTAATTAATGAATGATTTCGAGAAGTCACATATGTACTCACCTTTTCTAGACATGCCATCGTTTCGACCATTCTTGGTAACGTGGGATAAATTTCTTCATAAGTAATACACAGTCCACGCCCACTTACTTTAACCAACGCTTCACTAATTCTTTCAGTTTCTGTCTGAAGTCGAAACGATTATACAGAAGATAATTTTTGAAATATTTTTTCTGTAGCGTGATGATCTATGAGCATCAACAGACCCAATACACACATACAGTTTGCGGTAGCTTAATAGGGTCAGTGACGGTTCTCAACAGTTTTAAAAACTTCGGGAAGTTCCAAAGATATACCATACTCTCAGAGAGACCATCTATTTAAACACAAGAGCAACCACTTCCTGCCATCATGAATATCTTGTCAACCTTCCTTCAGCTAAAGAGGACATTACCTACCTCTCTAATGATTCACTACAGAAGGCAACTATTTGCCTCAATTGATGGTGAATTTAAATTGGAATATGCCCTAGTTGCGTTGAGGTTCATAATTACTAACGAACGCTCAAAATCAGTGGAATAATTTCTTAAACATTCAATTTAGAACACTGTTTTACGAAGACGATGGTAGACAACGAATCCTTAAATAATAGCATTATGGAGCTTACATTATCAGTTAATGCTCGTTCGAATTATATAACCAATCGTTATTATCAGTCACTTCAATCTGAACCGTGCTCTGTATCTGCAAACACAATATGGCTGATTTACAGTCATACGTGGGCCTGGAAAACGGAAACAACACCTGGAAATAGAGATAATAAACTTGATTTTCAGTCACAGCTGCAAGTTACCCGAAATCTACTACGACGATATTAGTGTAGTGGATAAACGTGACAAGGTGGTAGAGGGACTTACTTACAAGGTATTCACAAGTACTTAAATTCTGCAGTCGTTATGTTTCAATAAACTTAAATTATAAGATATTTAAGTTCCTAGGTGATTATGTAGCATAAAATATGTGCTCAATGTTTCTTTCTTCTAGCTCGGGGCATAAATGAAACTCGCTGTGCCCCTCTGCAGCATATACATTACACCACATGAGGCCGCGCGGAGTAGCCTCGTTGTTTAAGGCGCCAAGTCACGGTATTGTTTACATAATTTTTAGGTATTTGATTTCCACCTCGCGGAGTCCGAGCACACGAGGAAAACTCACGTCCTTGCCCTCACCTACCTGATTCATATTGATCGGAAGAGTAGATCATGGCTAGGACTTCAACATACGAAAAAAGTAAAGCGTAACTCTCAACCGTAAGAGAAAATCGAGTTTGAAAGTTTTAGGCATGTACATATACTAATGCGTGGCCGCTAGTTCTTAGTCGACCCAGTAAGCGCTTTGTCTTATAAGATGGAGGACTCTTAACTGGATTTCGCTCCGCTGTCTTTTCTTTTTTTACTTCGTTCTACGTAAACCTAATGCTAGGTTTATTATACTTACTTACTCACTGGTCATGCCGGACACGAGAGTTATTTACCGCAGCAACGTATTTTTGCCATCTGTCCCTGTCTTGGGCTATTTCCTTCCATTCACATCCCGTGCCCGGGTTCGATTCCCGGCGGAGTCAGGGATTTTCTCTGCCTCGTGATGACTGGGTGTTGTGTGATGTCCTTAGGTTAGTTAGGTTTAAGTAGTTCTAAGTTCTAGGGGACTGATGACCATAGATGTTAAGTCCCACAGTGCTAAGAGCCATTTGAACCATTTGAACCTTCCATTCACCTTCAACACCTAGGCTCCTCAAATCAGCCATCACATTGTCCTCCCATCTACGCCTCGGTCTCCCCACAGGACTTTTTCCCTCTAGGTGCTCTACCAGTACTCTGCGCGCTGCGAGCTACGTGACAGGCCCATCGCAGCCTACATGATTTAATAACACTGATTACGTCAGGCTTGAATAGAGTTAGTGAACCTCTTCGTTATGCAGTTTTCGCCACTCTCCGCTAATGTCATCCCTTTTTGCTCCGAAAATTTTCCTCAAAATTTTGTTTTCAAATACTCGAAACGGCTTTTCATTTTGCACAGTGAGAGACCAAGTCTCACATCCATACAGCATAACTGGTAGAATAACAGTTTTGTATATTCTAATCTTTAAATTCCTAGACAATATCCGTGATGAAAGTAATCTATTCAGTGAGAAGTAGCACGCATTTCCCGCCCGTAATCTCTTCTTCAATTCGGATTCAATATCATTTCTCGCCGACCGCGGTGGTCTCGCGGTTCTAGGCGCGCAGTCCGGAGCCGTGCGACTGTTACGGTCGCAGGTTCGAATCCTGCCTTGGGCTTGGATGTGTGTGATGTCGTTAGGTTTAAGTAGTTCTAAGTTCTAGGGGACTAATGACCACAGCAGTTCAGTCCCATAGTGCTCAGAGCCATTTGAACCATTTTTTTCATTTCTCGAAGTGATGTCCACGCCTATATACTTAAATGTGTTCACTTTTTCAAACTGCATGTCTCCAAATCTTACCATTTCCTGATCTACTGCTGTTGGCATTCTAGTAGTAACCAGGTATTTAGTTTGTCTTCACTTATCCTTAGACCTACATCTTCAACTAGCCTTGATTAACACATTCGCATTGGATGTTACAGATTCTTTCCTATCACTAATGATGTTTAGATCATCTGCATACCCTAATATCTTAATATTTCCATTTAACTCCACATCCTCTGAATTATCTGCTGCCATTCGTACAATATATTGTAGGACAAAATTAAAAAGTAGCGGAGACAGGGCATCTCCCTGCTTAAGTCCGTTCTTTATTACAAATTCTTCTGACTCCCAATTTCCCCACGCGTACTCTACCTTTTGTGTTTTTCAAACTCGCTTCTATACGTCTAACATACTTCTTTAGTATTCCAAGTACCAAATAAATTCTGTACAATTTTGATTGCTAGGTTTATTATGACTGTGCAATTTTTTAGTGTCTATCGAATTATTCACTGTCATCATAATCTTCATCTGCATAGTATTGATTGTATGTAACTGGGGACCTAGAAACGATGGAGTAGCTTCGTCCCCGCCGTAGTTCACAGTGGTTCACAACCCCACAACAGGCTACAACATTCCCCCTACCCCACCGTCTGGAGCGCTGTAACTGCATTACTGCAGACATGTTTGAGTCCGCCGTGGGTCAATTTCCCTCGTATAGGCACAGGTGCAGTACGAGTCACCGTATGAACCCATTTTTTCGGTAATTCTGCATATAGTTTTGACCCACCAGAAATAGCTGCAAGTGCACAAACAATTTTCGGCTGGTGGTGGGAGAAAGGGAACAGCGTTTACAAACACGACGTATACTTCAAACGTACGTAGGCCACTGAGGCAGTTAGGCTGTCAATGCTCCTAGATGTCTGATTTTTAAGAGTAAATGTATTTATGTGACCGGTACCTCGATAGCAAGACAATGTGAACTTCATTGCAAATCCGAATCGCTTTACAGGGCAGTTTGAAAAGGACGATTAAAAACGGCACTTGAGCGCAGTGAACAGCTCCTCCTAGAAAATAATCTCGTCGTTTCGAAATATTCTGCGGTGGCAACAAAAGGGCACATGGATACTGCAGAAGAAATATTTCGCAGAATTCTCTAAGTGCTAGCGGAGTCGTACAAGACGAACTAGTTGCTCACCAAGACAAAGACGAAGAGGGTGTGTGTGAAGAAACTGAAGAAGTCACTTCGTCCCCATCAAACGATAACGAGGCCGAAGAGAAGTAGTAGAAAATGGACAGCGATTACGTTTCTCAATATTACAAGATTAGGGTCGTCAATCTAGGGACAGTGCGTCCAAGATGGAGTCTGATCACGTTTATTGGAGAGGGAGCTTCATGCCTCGAAAGCATAAAAGATTTAAAAAGATCCGAAGAACATATAAAACAAGGTGGAACAAGACTTGGACAACTTAAAACAATTGATTCGTGGAGGAGTGATCGTTTCATAGATGATCCAGTATGTAATCTGCATGTGAAGACGAGAGACCTGCATCAGTGGGCCTTTGCTATCCAGTTTTCCGATTTAAATTTTGAACCTTCTGGCTCGTGGGTCGTGCGCTACAAACGAAGACGTCGAATTCGTTAGAGAAAAATCGCCACATTTGTAACCCAGACGGAAAGTGCTTCACTACAGTAAGTCCTTGATGCAGCAGCAAATTTCCAAATACAGACTCGAGCCCTCATACCAAAATACGACAAATAGTTTGTTACTGACATTGATCAAACAGGTATTACACGTGAAAGTATCTGATTCATTTACGTGAATTGCAGTAGTACACACTGCACAATATGGTGTCACCTTACATGGAACATTACTACCAACAGCCTTCATTTGCTTTCTAGAAGCCAATGGCCATCTTCAAATCCGAAAAACTCTCAACAGTACAACACGAGAAACTTCTAATTGACGTCTTGAAGTAATAATTGAGAGAAAAACAATTTCTTTTTCTCGCCGATTCATAGGAAGTGCAAAGGAACCCTGTTTGGTACGAAGGAATTTTTCGAGATAGAGAAGGTCTGCCAACGTGCAGTATCAAAGTAATTTCTCTAAAGTGTACTCCGCTAGTCCATCCCTGCGAAGTTTATTTTTACAGGCAAGCGAAAAATCATGTAAAGCTATTCAAAAATTGCTCACAATAGAGAGACAACTTCAAGAGAAGATTGCATAAAAATTCGACCAATCGTACAGCATCAATGGTCTGCACCAATATTCAGTGATATGAGTAGATATGTGTAGTACGCACCGAAACTGTTAGATGATCGAGAACTGTTTATGAGCGTAAATCATGTATGTTTTGGAGCAGAAACATTGAAAAACCCATGCACGTGCAAAGCCTGAGCGTTCGTTACGTGTTCTGAATGCCACAGTAATTATTGTTTTACGTTTCTACAATCAGTCTCATCTTGATTCGTGTAGTGGTCCAACCATGCCATAAATGTAGATACGATAATGTCATTAAAAATGCCATACTGATTTGATTCAAAATGGTCTTCCAATGTCTTTACAAAAATAATTTGTTTTCCTCTTTCTCAGGATACTTTTATGCAAATAATAAATGAATCTTTAAGTACCCAGATTTGGGAAAATCAGAATAAATCTGTTGTCTGAGTTACTCGGAAATTTTATTTTATATTAAAGCACCAGCAGCTAGATTCGATCACGCAACCTTGCACTTATGAAACTAAGTACCTAATCATTTGCACTTAATACTTGCTAATAGCGATCGCACGTTGGTATACAGGGTGTCCCATTTATCTTGAACGCCCGAATTAACTGTTTGTGCAGATGCAAATTACAAAATGTTTCAAGCAAATGTTCTTTAGCAGTCAGGGGTACATCAACCCGCATGATTGCCTTCGTTGTATCTGTGTCTTTTTACAAAGATATGAAGAACGGTCTGACTTTTTTTAAATGGTGCCCTTTATTTTTTATTCGGTATTTCATTTCTTCTCCTAAAGACGTATTCAAAAATGTATCATAGTGTACAAAATTTTATTAATTACATAGCACAACTCTGAATTTGAGCCCGGGATCACAAACTCGTCCACTTACTGGAGTTGTCAGAAAACAAAAGAAAACTAAGTAAAAATATAACACAAAATTGACTTTGACTCTCATGTACCATTGCCTAGGAGTGAAACATTCGAAGGTGCTCAAAGAGGTGACCCTGGATACCGATACACTGGTGCACTCGTTGAATTAAAGAATTATTTACTGTTTCCAGTGTTTCCTGCTCAAGAGAATTACAAGCAAGCTCGATACGTTCCTGCATGTCCTCTGGAGTTGTTGGAATATCGCGGTAGACAGTCTTTAAGGCATTCCCAAAGAAAAAAATCCAGATGATTTAAATCAGGAAACCTAGCAGGCCAAGTAATTGTTCCTCCACGACCAATCCATGTAGCAGGATGCCTTCGGTTCACAACACTAGATGCACGCAAGGCATTATGTGCTGAACATCCATCGTGTTGATACCACATAAGCATTCTGGTTCTTAGCGGCACTTCATACAGAAGAGGAAGAAGAATTCGTCTGAAGAAGTTTGCATACGCTGTGCCGTTTAGACTACCATTGATGAAATAAGGGCCAATAATTGTTGTACCAAGCACCCCACATCAGACGTTAACCATTCACTGACGCTGATGTTCCACCTGTCTAAGCCACCGTGGGTTGTCGCTGGACCAATGATACATGTTCCTTGTATTTACCTGTCCTTTGTTTGAGAAAGAATACTTCTCGGTAAATAGAACATTGGAGAAGAAGTTGGATTGGCGAGAATTTGCTGCTGTGCCCACTGACAAAACTGTGCACGATTCTGGAAATCAGTCCCATGCAATTCTCCATTTAGATGTACATGGTAAGGATGGAACCGGTGACGTTTAAGAATACGATGTACACCGGGTTGAGGAATGCCAATCTCGTGTTCCACCTGTCGTATGCTCACACGTGGATTCATAGCAACGGAAGACAGAACAGTAAGTTCGACAGCTTCGTCTGCGCGAGTGCTACGACGATTGCGTTGTCGAAGGATGGAACTTACCGTCTTCTGGAGCGTCGCAACAAGACGAGAAATCATCCGTCGGGAAGGTGGGTTCTTGTCAGGATATCGCTTTCTGTTCTAATCACACAGCTTTTCAACTGACGATGGTTGCCGGAATGACTGGTGTGCTTTCTACTTATGTTTACATTTGTCCTCTGTCAACGTCAGCACTTGGATGCGTTCCATTACTACGAGTACCTGCACTAAGGGCTGGGAGTGTCAGCGTCAGTGTCAGTGTTGTGTTATGTAATTAATAACGTTAGGTTACAGTGAATAGTACACTGTGATACATCTTTCAATTCGTCTTTAGGAGAGAAAATGAATTACCGAGTAAAAAATACAAGGTGCTATTTAAAAGTCATACCGCTGTTCACTTCTTTGTAAAAAGTAAAGCTACAAGGCAATCATGCTGATTGATGTCCCCCTGACGGCTAAAGAACATTTGCTTGAAACATTTTGTAATCTGCATCTGGACAAACAATTATTTCGGGTGGTCAATATAAGTGGGACACCTAGTATATGCATGCCTCACCCCTTCCCACCACTCCCCACCCCTTAGACGTTCAAACTCGATTTTCGTTAAAATGTTTGAGAGTTGCGCCTTCCTCTTCACACCTTGTCGACATGAATCAATTCTGTGATGGCAAGTAGGAACGATCCTATTGTTAGCCGCATGTTAACCTCAGCTCGGATTCTTGTTTACTACGCTCACGCTCGCTTGTGTTCAGTGTTGTAATTTCTTCGCGCTGTCGAGCTCAGTTTACTTCATGTTTGTCGCTGACTGCACTTTCGCACTCGCCGGTTAGGTTAACACTCTGGATCTATCGCGTCACCACGTGATACTCCACGCTCATCCCGAGCGTTGTACTGGGTACTGTTATCTCGTACGCGAGCTACAATACGAGAGGTAAATAAACTACCGAGATCATGACCTAATAGGAGACGGTTAGAAAACAATGGAAAATGTCCTGGACCCATATAAAGCGTATAGCTAAGACTTGAAGGCATGCAGAGGTATAAAGAAGCTCAGTACCCAGCAGTGGACGTCAAATGATGACTGATGATGATGATGACACGACCCAGTTCTCATTTTGCATCTGGGATTTGATGCATAAGTTACCGTGTATTTTTGCATGTAGAATCCGAATCTACCGTTAAAAAATAAGCAGCACGTAAGCTTCATGAGGTTCTGATTGTTTATTTCCGTATTTTGCTGTTTACTATTCTCTTATTTAGTTTGCTGTTTTTTCAATTTTTGTATTTTTGATACGAGAGTGCTAGAAGGTCTGCTAGTAATAGGTGTGATAATGTTTCTACACTTAACTCACCTACGGCAAGATAATCCATAGTGCGAAAGGGATCTTATGATCAAGTACGTGGTGCAATTCTCATCATACTGCCCTCAGCCCAAGACTGTACTGTGAGTTTCTATTACTTCAGTGAGTGTTTCCTGTGAAAGATAGCGGAACATTCTGCTTCTGAAAACTTACATTTAGTGGAAATGGAAACTGGCAAACGCCGTTGTTGTCTAAAGCTTCCCGACAACTGTTGTGTAGTGCGTGGTGAACTCACCTCAAAATCACAAAGAAAACCAGTTACTGAACTAGTTAAGAAGACATATACTGTGTTTTGAATGCCTCGTTAGTTATCGAGACAAAAAGTTTGCACCTCATGTTGCCTGGGTAATCTGTGTCACAGTTTTAACCGATGGTTGAAAGGAAACACCGAGACATGCTATTTGCCGTTCCATTGGTGTAGTATGCGCCTAAAGGCGAATTTTTCATACTGTTACTTCTACCTCACTAACACCGCAAAGCATTGAAGCAAAACTCGACACAAAATTAGGTATCCAAATGTACCTTCAATTCATTTACATTTAACCCGAGATCAAAGACCTGTCCATGTCTAGAGCTTTCAAGCTACTGGTTCAAAGGGTAGTTTCACGAAATACTTCTTTCTGTCTTTTTGTGCCTACGGATGACCGTGACAGGAAGAACTTCTATACAGTCAAGGAAGCACTGATAAGGAAATCATATGTTCCTGGAACGGAAAATGTGAAAACACTCCACTCGTTGAGTCCAATTACAAATAGCGAAACAGCTCTTTGATTCTCTTTCATAGCAATTGTCGAGGGCTTTTAGATCAGAGAAGAGATGGAAATTTGTGGTAAGATCTTATGGGGCTAAACTGCTGAGGTCATCGGTCCCTAAGCTTAATCTAAGTTAAACTAACTTACGCTAAGGACAACACACACATCCATGCCCAAGGGAGGACTCGAACCACCAACGGGGATAGCCGCAAGAACTGTGACAAGACGCCCCAGACCGCGTGGCTACTCCGCGCGGCAACAGGAGAGATGATGAATTATGTTTCCATCGAGAATGATCTGTTAGACGGCTACAAGAATATTAGATTTGGAATGTCGGTTAAAATGCTTAATTTACATTCTCACCTTGATTTCTTTCTGGAAAATTTGGGAGTGGTAAGCGATTAGCAGGGTGAACGCTTTCTACAGTTCATGCTTGCGGTGAATTACCGCTATCAAAGTCATTGGAAGCCTTCTATGATGGGCAATTACTGCTGGAATCTAATTGAGGAGAGTGAGGAAATGGGAAACAAAGATAGACATAGTTGTCAGTTGCCAAAGTAAAAGCTGAATATATGTTGTAAATTAATGTAGACCTCCCATGGGTATCATGTCAGTATATAAATGTTAAATAGTATAGGGTTATGAAGATTCGTATATGTATTTATTGTTAGTTTCAATTCTGTCAACATTCACGAATACTGCTTTCGATTGCGCTGCGTAACTAGAAAATGTGACGTGATAGTGAAAAACTGCTTTCACCAATGAATTCGACACACCTCCCCATGAGCCATGGACCTTGCCGTTGGTGGGGAGGCTTGCGTGCCTCAGCGAAACAGATAGCCGTACCGTAGGTACAACCACAACGGAGGGGTATCTGTTGAGAGGCCAGACAAAGGTGTGGTTCCTGAAGAGGGGCAGCAGCCTTTTCAGTAGTTGCAAGGGCAACAGTCTGGATGACTGACTGATCTGGCCTTGTAACAATAACCAAAACTTAAAGTAGTAAAGGAGTTTTGCTATTTAGAAAGCAAAATAACTGATGATGGTCGAAATAGAGAGGATATAAAATGTAGACAGGCAATGGCCAGGAAAGCGTTTCTGAAGAAGAGAAATTTGTTAACATGGAGTATAGATTTAAGTGTCAGGAAGTCTTTTCTGAAAGTATTTGTATAGAGTGTAGCTATGTTTGGAAGTGAAACATGGACGATAAATAGTTTGGACAAGAAGGGAATAGGAGCTTTCGAAATGTGGTGCAACAGAAGAATGCTGAAGATTGGATGGGTAGATCACATAACTAACGAGGAAGTATTGAATAGGATTGGGGAAAAGAGAAGTTTGTGGCACAACTTGACCAGAAGAAGGGATCGGTTGGTAGGACATGTTCTGAGGCATCAAGGGATCACCAATTTAGTATTGGAGGGCAGCGTAGAGGGTAAAAATCGTAGAGGGAGACCAAGAGATGAAAACGCCAAGCAGATTCAGAAGGATGTAGGTTGCAGTAGGTACTGGGAGATGAAGAAGCTTGCACAGGATAGAGTAGCATGGAGAGCTGCATCAAACCAGTCTCAGGACTGAAGACCTCAACAATAACAACAAATTAGGTAAATTTAATCACAAACCACATGCAGAAAAAGGTTTTAATTTGTTGACTCATGTTATGATGAGATGCAGGCGCTGTTTCCTAGTTAACTGTAGCAACAAAAACTAAAAGTAATTAAAGTATTCATTTCTCCATCTTCAAACCCCCCTGAGCGGAAATTCTGTTTTAGACTGCTGCTACCACTTTGAAATACGGTGTTCATTACTCGTTTCGAAATACATTTCACTCGTGTGGTGCATTTCAAATGAGCATACGAATAAATGGCTCTTTCTCTGCGTAGCCAGAGAGGAAGTTTTTATAATTAAACGTCAAATGTGTCGCCGGAACTAAAAGAAAAAAATAATAATAATTTGAGCACCCGAAAGTGGGAAACATTATTTTACATTCAAGATAAATATTTTGGTTTTTGTAATGAAAAGTACCCAACTTCACTTTTTTGTCTGGCAATTTAATTGCACGGCGGACGGGCGCTATGCTCACCGCCCCCCCCCCCCCTCTCCCCAACCCCTCCCCTCTCCTGCAGGGTTTATTTAAATTACAGCCGCTTGCTGCCGCCGGCTGCGCGCCGACCTTAATTTGAAAACCGTGTACCGCCAGCTGCGGTGCCACCTAGCTGGGGCCAGCCAGCATCTTGTAAGCGCGTGATTCGGCGCAGGCGCGCCGTGTTTTATTCCACCAATTGCGGCCATGGGGGGAAACTCCATGAATACAAATTTCCCTACCCCCCCCAAAAGTTCCCAGGCGAGAACATCCAGAAAATAATGCAGAGATAATCCGCAGGAATTTATTAAGGTTTTCAAGTAGATGAGCCTGAGGGAAAAATTCACATTTAGATGAGGAGCTGTGACTAGTACCCGAAAATCACAATACGACAGGCTAGCTGACATTAGTACTAACGAACTCAGAAACGCATCAACTAGTTCTAAACCAACCTGTTTTGGTGATGTGGGCATCCCAAATAATAGTGTATTCAGTTTTTATGTGTATTGATATTGTGCCTAGTTATATGTTTATTGTTTACTTGTTAGTTTTGTTGTTTGTTAAAATTTTGGTATTTGTAAAAGGAGAAAACTCATTTTAGAGTGGGAGTATGTTTGGACTCTGCTACTCACTTCAACTGCCATCTAGTGGCAGCTTCAAACTGGGCAGTCTGCTCCCTGTAGGAAGAATTTGCAACCTATGTGCGGAAGTGGATCTCCTAGTTCCTTTGTGCACGTAGGTAGGATTAGCCGTTGTGGCGACAGCTAAGCCAGGACCCGCAGTTGGCGCACTGCCTGTGCAAGTTTCTAAACATTCATGGTGGTGTCTGATTGTACTATATCGTGTCTCCCTACCACTTTCGCGCAACGACGCTCTGAGCGTGTTTTTTAGGGAATTAACTAGTTTGAACCTGGGACCTGTTGCTGGTAAGGAGACGCCAGACCACACATGGCATGTAGAATTCAGAAGAGTTCAGTGAGACTAGCGATGATATAACCAAATACTAAATGATCTCAGCGTCAGCTCCACTGCACTCCCTGTAAAAGAATCTTAACACTAACTAAATATAGTGGAAAGGGTTCAAGGCTTTCCTATTTTTAGTTACCTGGTAAAAATAACGTCAAAAAGCAGTTAAGTTTACCATTGGAAATTTTATTCTACTCACAAAACATCATTTATAAATTGCACTATTGATAAAAGGAAATGTTTTAATACAGGATGGTAACAACCAACTGCGTTCAACAAAAATGTGATCGAATATTCCCTGAATGGGTTTCCAAGTTCTACAATCGATCGAAGGATGACCTATGCCATATCACATCTATAATCTAGGTTTAATTTAAGTTTCACAAAAGAGAAAACTATCAAAATGGTCTACAGTGACCCTCAATTATCTTTAATAACTTATCTAACTTGTCGTAAATTACAGTGGCTGATGTGGCTTCTCAATAACTATATAAAAGAAAAATCATCGCGTTTCAGATCTTTTCTTCAAGTGGCAAATGTGAACACCATGAGTTGTAATTAACGATCGACACTAGTATTAGGCAAAAAAGGGGTGTAACATATGAGTCTTCTGCAGTTCTGAGTGAAGCCTTATGCACTCAAAAATGCGGCATCGCGTGCGTTCATTACCTTGTCGGTGTTTAGGCAGCGTCAGGGCGACAGCGGCCGGCGCACCAGCCATCCAGATCGCCGTCTCGGAACCTACTCTCTCTAACTTCTCCTTACTACAATTTCACCGAAGTTAGTTTAAAAAAACTATCTGGCTATGTTTTCATCTGACCAATCAGGGTCTCAATGTTAACCTTAAGCTCCGCCTACAAAAATTCTGTCTACCCAATGAGAAACGTTATACTTTTCGTGGTGGGGCAATGTTTTTTAAAGTTTGCAACGTAACAGAGACGCTAAAAAGTCTCACGCTAAAACCTGCAGCTTGTGTGGTCCTTTTAGCGTTATCGTGAGATCTATACTGTTCTTTTGGAGGGCTCTATCTTTTAACATGGGCTGGAGGATTGTGCTAATGTAACAGACACGCGAAAAAGTCTCACGCTAAAACGTGCAGGTGGTGAGCCCTAGTGGTTAGCTGGAGACGTGGGTGTCCGTCGCTTATCGTAGGACCTTCTAGCTTAACACGGTTCTGCTCTCGGCTTCTGTCCTCGTTTCTCCCCTCGGAACTGCGTCTGCCTCACGGTGGGAAGGTACTACTTGCATTTAGGGATTCTTGTGTTAGTCTGTGGTATTCCATTTACTCACTCGTTACTCGTATTACTTTGGTTAATTTAATGTCACAATGTATTCGGAGCTATGTGACATACTACTGGATTTGCTTATCATGTCAGGGTTTTCATGTAAGGTGTTGGATTTGCCTGACGCCTTACAAGTTGTAAAGTTTAATGTAATAAACATTTATACCAGGGAACTTGTTCCGTGTAGTTATTGTGAGTGGAAACAAGGGGAGGACAGTAAGTCCTCTCCCACTATACATTCACACTCCAATACGCCACCACGGGAAGAAGAGCCCGCCGTTACAACGGCTAATCCTACCTACGTGCGCAAAGGACCTGGGAGATCCACTTCCGCACATAGGTTGCAATTCTTCCGACAGGGAGCAGGCTATACTGGACAGTCTGGCCTGCTCAGTTTGAAGCTGCCACTAGATGGCAGTTGGAGTGAGTAGCAGAGTCCAGACACAACCGGTTTGCTCTAATGTGTCATACACTGCAGGAAACAAAAATGGTACACGCTATAAGAAAAAAAAAAGAAATAATAATTTGAGTACCCGGAAGTGGAAAACATTATTTTACATTCAAGATAAATATTTTGCTTTTCGTAATGAAAATACCCAACTTCACTTTTTTGTCTGGAAATTTAATTGCACGGCGGACGGGCGCTATGCCCCTCCCCCCTTGCCAACCCCCTCTAAAGGAAAGTTCTATGTACTGACTTGGAAGAAAATCCTTAGAAATTTTGGTCTTATGTCAAAGCGGTAGGCGGATCAAATCAAAATGTCCAGACACTCTGTGACCAAAATGGTACTGAAACAGAGGATAGCAGACTATAGGCCTGTCCGACCAGTCCACATGTTTCCAGTCTTCAACAGTAAAATTTTGACGTTGACGGGCCCAGGTGAGGCGTAAAGCTTTGTGACGTGCAACTATCAATGGTACAATAGTGTGCCTTCCACTCAGAAACCCAATATCGGTGATGTTTCGTTGAATGGTTCACACAGTGCTGTTTCGCAGAGGAAGACTGCACTGTAGTTCCTTCTCTAGATTGTCGCACAGATGACAAAATGGTAGATATCGAAATAAATGACAGAGGGATGGAAAAACAATTAAAATCGCTCAAAAGAGGAAAGGCTGCTGGACCTGATGGGATACCAGATCGATTTTACACAGAGTACGCGAAGGAGCTTGCCCCCCTTCTTGCAGCGGTATACCGTAGGTCTCTAGAAGAGCGTAGCATTCCAAAGGATTGGAAAAGAGCACAGGTCATCCTCGTTATCAAGAAGGGACGTCGAACAGATGTGCAGAACTATAGACCTGCATCTCTAACGTCGATCAGTTGTAGAATTTTGGAACACGTATTATGTTCGAGTATAATGACTTTTCTGGAGACTAGATATCTACTCTGTAGAAATCAGCATGCGTTTCGAAAAAGACGATCGTGTGAAACCCAGCTCGCACTATTCGTCCACGAGACTCAGAGCGCCATAGACACGGGTTCCCAGGTAGATGGCGTGTTTCTTGACTTCCGCAAGGCATTTGATGTAGTTCCCCACAGTCGTTTAATGAACAAAGTAAGAGCATACGGACTATCAGATCAATTGTGTGATTGGATTGAGGAGTTCCTAGATAACAGAATGCAGCATATCACTCTCAATAAAGAGAAGCCTTCCGAAGTAAGAGTGATTTCAGGTGTGCCGCAGGGGACTGTCAAAGGACCGTTGCTATTCACAATATACACTCCTGGAAATGGAAAAAAGAACACATTGACACCGGTGTGTCAGACCCACCATACTTGCTCCGGACACTGCGAGAGGGCTGTACAAGCAATGATCACACGCACGGCACAGCGGACACACCAGGAACCGCGGTGTTGGCCGTCGAATGGCGCTAGCTGCGCAGCATTTGTGCACCGCCGCCCTCAGTGTCAGCCAGTTTGCCGTGGCATACGGAGCTCCATCGCAGTCTATAACACTGGTAGCATGCCGCGACAGCGTGGACGTGAACCGTATGTGCAGTTGACGGACTTTGAGCGAGGGCGTATAGTGGGCATGCGGGAGGCCGGGTGGACGTACCGCCAAATTGCTCAACACGTGGGGCGTGAGGTCTCCACAGTACATCGATGTTGTCGCCAGTGGTCGGCGGAAGGTGCACGTGCCCGTCGACCTGGAACCGGACCGCAGCGACGCACGGATGCACGCCAAGACCGTAGGATCCTACGCAGTGCCGTAGGGGACCGCATCGCCACTTACCAGCAAATTAGGGTCTTTGTTGCTACTGGGGTATCGGCGAGGACCATTCGCAACCGTCTCCATGAAGCTGGGATACGGTCCCGCACACCGTTAGGCCGTCTTCCGCTCACGCCCCAACATCGTGCAGCCCGCCTCCAGTGGTGTCGCGACAGGCGTGAATGGAGGGACGAATGGAGACGTGTCGTCTTCAGCGATGAGAGTCGCTTCTGCCTTGGTGCCAATGATGGTCGTATGCGTGTTTGGCACCGTGCAGGTGAGGGCCACAAAAAAGGACTGCATACGACCGAGGAACACAGGGCCAACACCTGGCATCATGGTGTGGGGAGCGATCTCCTACACTGGCCGTACACCTCTGGTGATCGTTGAGGGGACACTGAATAGTGCACGGTACATCCAAACCGTCACCGAACCCATCGTTCTACCATTCCTAGACCGGCAAGGGAACTTGCTGTTCCAACAGGACAATGCACGCCGCATGTATCCCGTGTCACCCAACGTGCTCTAGATGGTGTAAGTCAACTACCCTGGCCAGCAAGATCTCCGGATCTGTCCCCCATTGAGCATGTTTGGGACTGGATGAAGCGTCGTCTCACGCAGTCTGCACGTACAGCACGAACGCTGGTCCAACTGAGGCGCCAGGTGGAAATGTCATGGCAAGCCGTTCCACAGGACTACATCCAGCATCTCTACTATCGTCTCCATGGGAGAATAGCAGCCTGCATTGCTGCGAAAGGTGGATGTACACTGTACTAGTGCCGACATTGTGCATGCTCTGTTGCCTGTATCTATGTGCCTGTGGTTCTGTCAGTGTGATCATGTGATGTATCTGACCCCAGGAATGTGTCAATAAAGTTTCCCCTTCCTGGGACAATGAATTCACGGTGTTCTTATTTCAATTTCCAGGAGTGTACATAAACGACCTTGTCGATATCATCGGAAGTTCAGTGAGGCTTTTTGCGGATGATGCTGTAGTATATCGAGAGATTGTAAGAATGGAAAATTGTACTGAAACGCAGGAGGATCTGCAACGAATTGGCGCATGGTGCAGGGAATGGCAATTGAATCTCAATGTAGACAACTGTAATGTACTGCGAATACATAGAAAGAAAGATCCGTTATTATTTAGCTACAATATAGCACGTAAGCAACTGGAAGCAGTTAATTCCATAAATTGTCTGGGAGTAGGCATTAGGAGTGATTTAAAATGGAATGATCATATAAAGTTGATCGTCGGTAAATCAGATGCCAGACTGAGATTCATTGGAAGAATCCTAAGGAAATGCAAACCGAAAACAAAGGAAGTAGGTTACAGTACACTTGCTCGCCCACTACTTGAATATTGCTCGCCAGTGTTGGATCCGTACCAGATAGGGTTGATAGAAGAGATAGAGAAGATCCAACGGAGAGCAGTGTGCCTCGTTACAGGATCATTTAGATATCGCGAAAGAGTTACAGAGATGACACATAAACTCCGTTGGAAGACTCTGCAGGAGAGACGCTCAGTAGCTCGGTACGGGCTTTTGTTGAAGTTTCGAGAACATACCTTCACCGAGGAGTCAAGCAGTATATTGCTCCCTCTTACGTATATCTGGGAAGGGACCATGTGGATAAAATCAGAGATATTAGAGCCCACACAGAGGCATACCGACAATATTTCATTGCACGAACAATACGAGACTGGAATAGAAGGGAGAACCGATAGAGGTACTGAAGTTACCCTCCGCCACACACCGTCAGGTGGCTTGCGGAGTATGGATGTATGTGTAGATGTAGATAAGAGGTTTCCATTTCACTCGGGATTTATTGTTGCAAACGGTGCGTATGGAGTACACGCAATGACTGTATTTACAGATTAATAGCATAAGCAGCTCTGAGGGAAATACACTCCTGGAAATTGAAATAAGAACACGGTGAATTCATTGTCCCAGGAAGGGGAAACTTTATTGACACATTCCTAGGGTCAGATACATCACATGATCACACTGACAGAACCACAGGCACAGAGACACCGGCAACAGAGCACGCACAATGTCGGCACTAGTACAGTGTATATCCACCTTTCGCAGCAATGCAGGCTGCTATTCTCCCATGGAGACGATAGTAGAGATGCTGGATGTAGTCCTGTGGAACGGCTTGCCATGCCATTTCCACCTGGCGCCTCAGTTGGACCAGCGTTCGTGCTGGACGTGCAGACTGCGTGAGACGACGCTTCATCCAGTCCCAAACATGCTCAATGGGGGACAGATCCGGAGATCTTGCTGGCCAGGGTAGTTGACTTACACCTTCTACAGCACGTTGGGTGGCACGGGATACATGCGGACGTGCATTGTCCTGTTGGAACAGCAAGTTCCCTTGCCGGTCTAGGAATGGTAGAACGATGGGTTCGATGACGGTTTGGATGTACCGTGCACTATTCAGTGTCCCCTCAACGATCACCAGAGGTGTACGGCCAGTGTAGGAGATCGCTCCCCACAACATGATGCCGGGTGTTGGCCCTGTGTGCCTCGATCGTATGCAGTCCTGATTGTGGCGCTCACCTGCACGGCGCCAAACACGCATACGACCATCATTGGCACCAAGGCAGAGGCGACTCTCATCGCTGAAGACGACACGTCTCCATTCGTCCCTCCATTCACGCCTGTCGCGACACCACTGGAGGCGGGCTGCACGATTTTGGGGCGTGAGCGGAAGACGGCCTAACGGTGTGCGGGACCGTAGCCCAGCTTCATGGAGACGGTTGCGAATGGTCCTCGCCGATACCCCAGGAGCAACAGTGTCCCTAATTTGCTGGGAAGTGGCGGTGCGGTCCCCTACGGCACTGCGTAGGATCCTACGGTCTTGGCGTGCATCCGTGCGTCGCTGCGGTCCGGTCCCAGGTCGACGGGCACGTGCACCTTCCGCCGACCACTGGCGACAACATCGATGTACTGTGGAGACCTCACGCCCCACGTGTTGAGCAATTCGGCGGTACGTCCACCCAACCTCCCGCATGCCCACTATACGCCCTCGCTCAAAGTCCGTCAACTGCACATACAGTTCACGTCCACGCTGTCGCGGCATGCTACCAGTGTTAAAGACTGTGATGGAGCTCCGTATGCCACGGCAAACTGGCTGACACTGACGGCGGCGGTGCACAAATGCTGCGCAGCTAGCGCCATTCGACGGCCACCACCGCGGTTCCTGGTGTGTCCGCTGTGCCGTGCGTGTGATCATTGCTTGTACAGCCCTCTCGCAGTGTCCGGAGCAAGTATGGTGGGTCTGACACACCGGTGTCGATGTGTTCTTTTTTCCATTTCCAGGAGTGTATATTGACCCACGCAGAAACATCCACATTAGTATTTGGTATAGCCGCCATAGTCGGCAATGAAAGCGCTCACTCTGGCTTCCAGTCGATCGTGCAGAAGGCGAGTACTGTCCTGGAATACGTTACACCACGCTTGCTTCAGCTGTTTATGTAGTAGAGTATTTATAGCAAGAGCTCTGGGTTGACGAGCAGCACGAGTCTCTTCTCGTGCCATTTTACCCACACGTGGTCGATTGGAGACAGGTCCGGAGATCGTGCTGGCCAAGGAAGTTGCTACACGTTTTGAAGAGCACGTTCAGACTCATGGGAAGTTATCTTGTTGGAACAGTACGTACTTCCCTGCTGCAAGAAATGAAAAAGAATGTACCCAACAACATTCTGCACGTACCGAACGCTGGTTCGAGTCCCCTCCAGAAACACCAAAGGTAAAAGAGGGTTGTAGCTCAGTTCACCACGCACCATAAGGCCTGGGGTGGAGCCAGTATGTCTTGGACGAATACACCTTACGAGACAGTGTTCACCAACTCTGTAAACGCGAACGACGATTGCTTGCATGGAGGCCGAATCTGCTTTCATCGCAGAAGACCCCAAGGCAGCATTTCATCTTCCAAGTGCCGGCCTTAGTGGCCGAGCGGTTCTAGGCGCTACAGTCCGGTACCGCGAGACTGCTACGGTCGCAGGTTCGAATCCTGTCTGGGGCATGGATGTGTGTGATATCCTTAGGTTAGTTAGGTTTAAGTAGTTCTAAGTTCTAGGGGACTGATGACCTCAGAAGCTAAGTCCCATAGTGCTCAGAGCCATTTGAACCATGTTCCAAGCGATTCTTTGACGGCACCACTCCAGCCTTCCACGTTGTTGCTGAGGCATGAGTAGAAGGCGGGCTAGAGGTGTGCATGCCCCTAGCCCACTGCTAATAACCGGTTCGCTACGATTCATCTTGACACGTCTGGGATCACAAGCCTCTCACCTGCGCTGTGGTAGCTATGTGGCCTATCACTTCTGTCTGTACAGCATGACGATGCTGCCGGACGTTTGTGTTGCAAGGACGTCCAGAAACTCGTCTGCGGGTGTGGGTATGTTCAAGTGACCACTGGTCGTCGCAGCACGTCCAACTTGTGTGGCACTTCTCTGAAAGCACCATCCTACCACTCGCAAAGCCACGATTTGACCCGTTTCAAACTCGCTTGTTTGACTGCAGGAAGCACGGGTGCGTCTCCGTGGCATTGTTACCTGGTTGCTTGACACGTTTTCACCGTAATGAGCCTTCTGGCAGCGAGCATTCCCTATTAAAAATTAGACACAGACGGTGCTCTGCTAGATATGCTTCTACGCTATCTGTTGGCTGATGACGCTGAAACCACTGTCATCATCTACTATCGCAAAGTTAGCATACGCCTTCGTCGTATCATAATCGACGTCGTCTACCCAGGTGTACTACTTATTTTCCAGTGGTGTATATAGTGTATGGAAGCGTCCGGATAGCCATTTGTGTTAAAGTGCCGTTTCCGGGATGTGAAAATGCGCCGGCCGCTGATCTAATCTACCCGGCGGATTAACGACGAGAGTCGGTTCACCGGGTGTGGTTTATAGCCTGTTTGCCGCATCCCACTAGCTGAATATGGGGCTGGTTTCCAAGTATCGCCTCAGATACACGACTCGCAGATATTTAGAAACCTTTACCTCACTTTCACAGGAATAACACTACACATAGACAGTTGGTATGCACGTAAAGGTATTCCTGCATGGGGGTTAATGGGGTAGTGACAATGATGGCTTCCAGCCACCCCTTAAATTCACCATTCCAAATCCGTTAATAGCTATGCGGATGCCAGGCCAATGCTGGAGAAAGATACAACAAAAAGAAGAACTGTAACATAAGAGACAGTTAGATGGAAACCGAACCTCCGCGACAGTGTCACTACGGAATCGTTCCATACGAAAGTAATCACCTCGCGCATTAAGGGATTATATGTGAGAAAATACAGGGGTACGTATAAACTAATATAACGCTTACTGTTTGAGAGATCATTGAACAACATTTTGAACATTTCATCATTACGGTATTACCTACAATTGGAATTTTTTAAGTTTTAGTCAAATAATCTGATCAGAAAGTCGCTGGATACTTTTAAACACATGTTATCACGTGAGGAGCAGTTTTTCAATGGTTACTTTACTGTCGCTTTCAAAATATGGTAGGTTATTCTTAGAACTCAGATAAGCAAGTCTGTGTGCCAGTTTTTTATGATTAGTCTTAGAATTCTCACAGCATTCGTTTTAAACTTGTGTGTATGACAAACAGGGATCTTTATTTTAAAATTTTGTAAATAAATTTGACAGTAATGCACTGTGAAAAATTTTGTAAAACAGAAAGTTTTTTTGTAGTGTGTACAATGCCTGTAGCAAATTTCACCTTCTAATCTGCAATGGTTCAGCAGAAAATGTTACTTATACATACAGAAATTAAAATTGTGGGTAATGCAGAACGAACATTTTATTAGCATTTATGCCAGAAACAAGTAAACTTATACCAGAAACAAGTTAATTTAGTCTTTCTGGTCTTCGTGTAGCTCTTTTCTTCTAATCTGATCTTTATGGTATGCCCTTTGGAAACGTCCTTTGGTGAAATTTCAGGACTGGTAATACGCACGTCATCAAGCTTCTTGAATAGATTTTCAGTGAAGCAACCTGTATCAAATCCTAGTCCCTTAAGGGCCCTGATTCCTCCAATATTACCACCTTTTATCACCGGACAAACATCTTATGAGAAAATTTTAACGACAGTAAATGAGTAAAATGTTATCTTCGGGGGTCTCCTAAAAATGAGGCTATTAAAGCTTTCGTTCGGATTGTGTGTTCCGGCATATTAGTATTTCTTTAATGAATCGTAATTAATCACTTCGTGCTCTACAGAAGTCTTCTTTAACGGTAGGAAATTATGAAATATCGCAAACAAAGGGCGTGGTACTGCGTCTGGTTTGGCACTTACGTCATTTGTAGGGACAATTAAACTCTGAAAATTCTAATACGCTTCGAAACTACCTGGTGGAAAAAAATTTCAGCATTGAGCAATTATTCACACTTCCAGCCTTAAGATACGAACACGAGACGATCAGTTCGTGTTTTGTAGCACGCAGTCGGCCGATGACAGATCCAAGACGGGACCCACTCCTGTGTTTCCTCGACCGAGTTAAACCAAGGTCTACGCTTATCTCTCTTCAGATCGACGAAGATGTGTAAATCGTGTGGTGAATTGTGCGGGCTGTACGGATTATATTGCAGTGTTCCCCAACCGATCACTGAAGCGTAACCTTCGTCCGATTGGCAATATGAGGAAGAGGATGGTTTTTGCAGCAGAGTGACCCATAATGAGTACTCAGGCGGTATTGAGGCAGGGGAAAGCCATCAGCTAGCCATTAGGCTGGTCTCGTTATGGGATTGGTGCCAACAGCGGCTTAAACCAAGCCGGCATGCTGGCGGAAATTAGGTAATCCCTCTCCAGCGGGTACTTGTTCTCCTTTTTGTTGTGTTCGTGCCTGCTACCGCAGCACGTACGGAAATGGTATTAGGGTTAAAGAGCTCCCATCATTTTGTACCCAACAGTTTTTATTCTCTGCCGGATAATTGCTGTACCACATGCTCTGGCTGAATAAAAAACTATGGTTGTCACAGATGAGACTTATACCCACTTCAGATGTAATGTGAGGGGAATGGTAGACTATACTAATTCTCATTTCACATGCCTCTGCCCGACTTCATTGATTTAGTTGGAAGAAACGCACTAGAATATTGCCACCTTAATGTAGGAGAGATTGTTGAACCTGGAAGATAGTGTATCTAGGAGCACATGACGTTTCTTTGTCGGTATTCCAATCTACTGACTAATTTTGAATGACGTGAAGGAATGTGCACGAGAAGTTGTCGTAAGCAATTTCAGGTGTTGTCTAGCGTTTTTGTTGTTTTGACGCATGGGGTTGTTCAGCGTTTCTAAATCTACATATTTAAGTTTTGTATAATATAGTAATGATGTTCGAAGGATACTGTTAATTCTTCAGTTACAGAGTTTTATGGCAAGTAAAATTCGATGTATTTTAAAAACTAGTTATATAACGTGTGGGCGGCTGCCTATACTTCGTCAGTTGGGCTTTACCTTGTGCCATTGATACGGATGTGTTCTACTATGGAACAAATGAAGTCTGCTAACAAAACTGAGAGTCTTCAATATCTTAGCAATTTTCTCTGTCTTCAAATTGGAAATTTGTGTTAACTAACAATAGTTTCTATTTCAAAAGGTTTTCAGCTTGTAAGTGATTTTTGATAATATGCTTACTTAACTTAATTTCACTTAAGACCTACAAATTATTGGTATGTAATACAGTGACAATATAACTAATAGTCTGTTAGATACACTATTTACAAGGTTTTCATGAGTGGAACACTTTTAAATGCGCGAACTAAGCCGCCGCGCTGAAGGAAGGTGACACTACATGTCGTAATAGAGATTTTTTTTGTTTTTAAAAAAAGAAGGGAAGGAGTAAGGAGTAGGTAAAGGAGATTTATTGTCTGTAATAGAACATATAGTCGCCATTAATCTTTATTTTACAATTACAATTGACAATTACACCACTTTCTTCATGTAGATAAAGTAAATGGCTTATCAGGAACAAGGGTCCCATAAGGCACTTTAGCAACCAATCCTGTGCGCTCTTTTATACTCTAAGTCTTCCAAACGAAGATATTAGCAACAGGAAGAGCATGGGGCGGTCATGCAGATCATGGTGGCCTTGAATCTTTTCCTGATGCTAATATCTTGGCTTGGAATACTTTGAGTATAACAGACAGTACAGGATTAGTTGCTAAAGTTCCTTATGAAACCCTTGTTCCTGGTAAGCCATTTATTTTGTCTACAAGAAGAAAGAAGAAGATAAATGCAGATGAATAACTTTTTATTTGGGCCAAAGTTGTCAATGGTAATGGCAAAAACCTGTGTCAATGGACGTTAATACCTAATGATAACGTTGAACCTTGGAACAGATACCCGACCGATTAGAAGCAGTTTCAAGGTCAAGAAACCTGACAACGAACGAAAGAGTGTTGAGCTCACCACATGCCCATCCTTAATGCATCTGCTGATTCGACTGGCAGAGGATGACATCGCGGTCGGTAGAACCCGGTTGGCCCGTCTAGCGGCAGAACGCGGAATTTAACCTTCTTCATCCATATTACATACGAGAGTCGTCAAAAAAAATAATACTCCACAATTTTGCCCTGGGAACATGTTTAGTCTTTTGAGTTAGAATTTGGTGACAATATCAATCAACATTTCTTTTACACTGCCCTTTTTTTCTAAAAAGTACCCATCACGTTCAGAGGCCCAACGGTGGCGTTAGGTAAGAGCATATATTCCATGTTGGTAAAACACTTGTCATGGTAGCCACGTTTTCACCGAATGAATTACCTTTTCGTTATCGGAAAAGTGTGTCCCACGTGGAGAATCTGTAAGTAGCCCTAACAGGTCCATGTAAGAGGATACCAGATCTGTGCTGTTGGGTGGATGAGGGAGTGATTTTCAACCCAGGTTGGTGATGTGTTTCCCGCTCCTGAGACTTGGCTGTCTCCATGCATTGTAGTGATGGAGCCAGCTTTCTTTTGGATTCTTGTCAGACCTAAAACTTCGGAAATGTTTCTTGAACTTCTTTAGAATCTTCACATATGCCTCTGCATGAGGAGATGACCCTTTTGGCAACACATCAACGATAAAGATGCCATTAATGTCCTAAAATACTGTCACCATGACTTTACTAACGAAGGGAGCTGCTTTTTATTTTGGTGACTAACAGTGCTACCACTCCAGATATGGTGTTTTTTGTCACCCGCCTCTCAACAGGCATATTCCACATTTCTAGGATTCCGAAAAGCATTCGACATGGCACCTCCGTACAGACTGTTAACGAAGGTACTTGCATACGGAATAGGCTCCCAAATATGTGACTGGCCCGAAGAATTCTTAGGTAATAGAACCCAGTATGTTGTCCTCGAAGGCGATTCTTCATCGGAGACAGGGGTAACATCAGGAGTGTTTCAAGGAACTGTAATAGAACAGCTGCTGTTTTCTGTGTTCGTAGATGATCTGGCAGGCAATATGGGCAGCAATCTGTGGTTGTTCGCTGATGACGCTGTGGTGTACAGGAAGACGTCGAAAATAAGTGACTGTAGGTAGATAGAAGATGAACTAGACAAAATTTCTAGTTGGTGTGATGAATGACAACTTGTTCTTAATCTAGAAAATGGTTCAAATGGCTCTGAGCACTATGCGACTTAACTTCTGAGGTCATCGGTCACCTAGAACTTAGAACTAATTAAACCTAAGGACATCACACTCATCCATGCCCGAGGCAGGATTCGAACCTGCGACCGCAGCGGTCGCTCGATCCCAGACTGTAGCGCCTGGAACCGCACCGCCACCACGGCCGGCTTAATCTAGAAAAAATGTAAGTTAATGCGGATGAGTAGGCAGAAAAAACTCGTAATGTTCTGGTAAGCATTAGCAGTGTCCTGCTTGACACAGTCACGTCATTTAAATACCTGGGCGTAACGTTCCGAAGAGATATGAAATGGAACGAGCATGTGAGAATTGTGGTAGGGAAAGCGAATGGTCGACTTACATTTATTTGGAGAATTTTAGGGAAGTGTAGTTTATCTGTGAAGGACGCCGTCCATAACATTTCGACCCTGGTGCGATCTCTTCTTGACTACTGTTCGTGTATTTGGGATCTGCACCAGGCCGTTTGAAAGAAGATAGCGAAGCAATTTAGAGGCGAGCTGCTATATTTGTTCGATTAGCGTGCAAGTGTCAAGGATATGCTTCGGGAGCTCAAGTGTGGACCCCTGGAGGGAAGAAGACATTCATTTCGAAGAATACTACTGAGGAAGAATAGAAAACCGGCATTTGAAGCTAACTGCAGAACGATCCTACTACCGCTGACATACATTCCACATAGTGTCACGAATATAAGATACGAGAAATTAGGGCTCATATGGAGGCAAATAATAGTCTTTTTCCACCCTCACTCTAACTGCGAGAGAAAAGGAGCGGAAACGACTGGTTATCGGAAAGGGTACGTTCTGCCACGCACAATACGGTAGCTTGCGGAGTATATGTGTGGATGGTGATGTAGGTGTGTAACAGAAAGGTCTCTACATTCGCCTTAACTTTTCAAACAGCACAGATGAAGTGGCTTGTATTTGAATCTTGTGGTCCGTTGTAGGCATCCACGGAACCTATCTCGAGCACACCTGCAACGGTCTCGGACGCTGGACACGTAGCCTACTTCCAATGCACACCGATGGCTGTAGAGCCAGTGGCGGGTTGTGAGGCGCCGGTCTGCACTAATATAGGCATCAATGCCATTCATTTTGTCGTGAACAGCGTATATGACAGGACGTCACGACTGTGGCCCATCAAGAAGATCAATTTCCGGTTTTACTGACGTTTTACCTCGTTTTAGCCCTTGTTCAAAAGCATTACTAACAACTGCATCACCAGTACACATTGTACAAAAACGATCACGGTTTCTTTTTCCGCAACCAAGATTTCAGTATACTGTATGTACATTAACTACTGTGAATAACAATTTGTGATACTATTTATTGAACGACGATAGTAAATTAACCCGTGCAGGCAAGTGACAGTGAACAAAACACACGCTTTCGTTCTGTTTTCTTCGCCACGTCAAACTAATATTTAGTGGAAGAAAGGGCTACATATAACTCATGAAGACCTAAGAAGAGTTCTGGGTGCCAATTTCGATGAAATGATCAATTACACCACTTATGTTATGCATATTTAACGTCCCAACAACCACGCAAAGAACTTATATCAATTAATTTTAAGATATGTAGTTATTCTTTCATAAATAATATTTCAAAGAGATAGCGGCAGCTGATTGAGATGTATTTTTTTTGTTTTAAAAAGTAAATGAAGAGCATTCGTGCTCTGATCTCTCGCTCTTGGGGGTTGGGTTGGGTTGTTTTGGGGAAGGAGATCAGACAGCGAGATCTACATCAACATCTACATCTACACCCATACTCCGCAAGCCACCTGACGGTGTATGGCGGAGGGTACCCTGAGTACCTCTATCGGTTCTCCCTTCTATTCCAGTCTCGTATCGTACGTGGAAAGAAGGATTGTCGGTATGCTTCTGTGTGGGCTCTAATCTCTCTGATTTTATCCTCATGGTCTCTTCGCGAGATATACGTAGGAGGGAGCAATATAATGCTTGACTCTTCGGTGAAGGTATGTTCTCGAAACTTTAACAAAGGCCCGTACCGAGCTACTGAGCGTCTCTCCTGCAGAGTCTTCCACTGGAGTTTATGTATCATCTCCGTAACGCTTTCGCGATTACTAAATGATCCTGTAACGAAGCGCGCTGCTCTCCGTTGGATCTTCTCTATCTCTTCTATCAACCCTATCTGGTGCGGATCCCACACTGCTGAGCAGTATTCAAGCAGTGGGCGAACAAGTGTACTGTAACCTACTTCCTTTGCTGTCGGATTGCATTTCCTTAGGATTCTTCCAATGAATCTCAGTCTGGCATCTGCTTTACCGACGATCAACTTTATATGATCATTCCATTTTAAATCACACCTAATGCGTAGTCCCAGATAATTTATGGAATTAACTGCTTCCAGTTGCTGACCTGCTATTTTGTAGCTAAATGATAAGGGACCTATCTTTCTATGTATTCGCATCACATTACACTTGTCTACATTGAGATTCAATTGCCATTCCGTGCACCATGAGTCAATTCGCTGCAGATCGTCCTGCATTTCAGTACAATTTTCCATTGTTGCAACCTCTCGATACACCACAGCATCATCTGCAAAAAGCCTCAGTGAACTTCCGACGTCATCCACTAGGTCATTTATGTATATTGTGAATAGCAACGGTCCTATGACACTCCCCTGCGGCACACCTGAAATCACTCTTACTTCGGAAGACTTCTCTCCGTTGAGAATGACATGCTGCGTTCTGTTATCTAGGAACTCATCAATCCAATCACACAATTGGTCTGATAGTCCGTATGCTCTTACTTTGTTCATTAAACGACTGTGGGGAACTGTATCAAACGCCTTGCGGAAGTCAAGAAACACGGCATCTACCTGTGAACCCGTGTCTAATGCCCTCTGAGTCTCGTGGACGAATAGCACGAGCTGGGTTTCACACGACCGTCTTTTTCGAAACCCAAGCTGATTCCTACAGAGTAGATTTCTAGTCTCCAGAAAAGACATTATACTCGAATATAATACGTGCTCAAAAATTCCACAACTGATCGACGTTAGTGATATAGGTCTATAGTTCTGCACATCTGTTCGATGTCCCTTCTTGAAGACGGGGATGACCTGTGCCCTTTTCCAATCCTTTGGAACGCTTCGCTCTTCTAGTGACCTACGGTACACCGCTGCAAGAAGGGGGGCAAGTTCCTTCGCGTACTCTGTGTAAAATCGAACTGGTATCCCATCAGGACCAGCGGCCTTTCCTCTTTTGAGCGATTTTAATTGTTTCTCTATCCCTCTGTCGTCTATTTCGATATCTACCATTTTGTCAACTGTGCGACAATCTAGAGAAGGAACTACAGTGCAGTCTTCCTCTGTGAAACCGCTTTGGAAGAAGACATTTAGTATTTCGGCCTTTAGTCTGTCATCCTCTGTTTCAGTACCATTTTGATCACAGAGTGTCTGGACATTTTGTTTTGATCCACCTACCGCTTTCACATAGGACCAAAATTTCTTAGGATCTTAGGATCTTAGATCATCGGTCTCATCGGATTAGGGAAGGACGGGGAAGGAAGTCGGCCGTGCCCTTGGATAGGAAACATCCCGGCATTTGCCTGGAGCGATTTAGGGAAATCACGGAAAACCTAATCAGGATGGACGGAATCGGGAGTGAACCGTCGTCCTCCCGAATGCGAGTCTAGTACTGAAGCACTGCGCCACCTCACTCGGTCTCTCCCTCTTATCTGATAGCCTTCAGACTGATACGACGCACTATAGCTGCGTCCTTTGCGTATCATTAATAATCTTTCTTTTGTGTGGACAAATCTGATGTAAGTGTCATGTATTACCTTTACAGCCATTCATAATTAAATTATTTAAATGGGTTAAGTCCAATGAGTTCTCATTTTAACAGTTATCCTAATACACGTATTATACACGAAATGTTTTAATGTCTTATTGTTACAGCCAACGACCAATACGAGCTTAACGGCTCGTAGCGTGGAGACGCAATGGCCGAGTACAGTTAGTATTCTGACCTCTGTTCATTTGCAACTGGCTACAGCGCTCCTGAGATTAACTCCGGATCACCTCGAAGCGTTTTTCAGTCTCGAGTGCAAGTGTGGAAGCTTATATTATCTGACCACAGTCTCCAAGCTATGATTCCGTTTTGCCTGTACATAACAGATAACGTTCCCGCAAAATTGACGGTTATATTAAAAGATGTAATCTTCTCTAAATTTTACAGCATTTTTCTAGAAGTCAGTCTGGCCACTATAAAAATCCATTTACCATCAACAATAGCCATCTGCTCTCGTTAATTTTAACCGATTTCTTTCCTGTAATTAATTTCAGTTTCTACTTAAAACCACATTTTAATAATCTTGCATGAGCTGTCGCGCCAGCAGGATATGAAACGTAGCCTGTAGACGCAGTCGAGTGCGAGTAATATGGTGTATTTTAATTTAATATTACTGCATTAATTAATATTGCTACATTAAAGCATTACGTACAGTGTGAACATTCACCATTGAAAATAAATATAATGCAAACGGATAATGGGCATCAAATTATTATTTTAACGATTTTACATTTTAGAGGAAACGTAGCTATTTTTATCGTAAAATCCACCCAAGTTGTCATCTTCTTGCGAAATCAGTTCAGTTGAATAAATAATAGTGGTATTCCACACAAAACGGCCAAAAAGGGCGTTTTCTGTGATGACAACTTCTGAAAATTGATATAGATTTTAATCGCACTTTTAGTCAACAGTAATTTTACTTAAAATGTTTTTGACCCGTGAATTAATGATGGCATAGTTTGTGATTTTCTTAAGTAGAACAGCCTCCGCCAGAAAAAGAAATGGTTGCTGATCTCTCTTACGAAATGCCCTAAGTCTAACAATGATTATTCGCTGATATTATTTAAAGTAATTCTGAGTTTGGCAGCGCATCATCCAGGACGGTTCTGCTGCAATGTATGCTGTAGTGATGTTTGTGTGTCTGTTTTTGAAACAAACATGTAATATATTAATTGCACTTTTTTCAGTAATGAGTTAACAGATGCAAAGTATAACTACTAACCAGCGAATGCATGGATAAAATATGCTGAATTTCTCAATAAAGCCTGGCAGAAATGTGAATTCTACTCTACGGCAAAGACCGCCAGCCAGATTTCCTTCATCAAGTAGGTGATACCGAGCTGTTACCCAAGTACTGCCTCAGATACGCGATGCGCAAACATTTAGAAAACTTTCGCACCCTGGAACTCACACGACACGAGCTGTACAAACAGATGAGGTGCACGAATTCCTTTCCTGGGGGAGCGGTGGCCCCAGAAAGGGCGCGAATGGCTTTCAAATGTCATTAACATTACCAAAACATATATAAAAATGTCGATCCCGTAGACAAGAAAGAAAAAAAAGGCAAGGAAGAAGGAGGCGGAGGAGGAGCAGAAGGAGAATTAAGATCTCAGGGGACGACAATGTTACAACGAGTTCTTTTTCACACTGCCCAACAATGTTCCATTCTTGCCCGTATCTCGTGGTCGTGCGGTAGCGTTCTCGCTTCCCACGCCCGGGTTCCCGGGTTCGATTCCCGTCGGGGTCAGGGATTTTCTCTGCCTCGTGATGGCTGGGTGTTGTGTGTTGTCCTTAGGTTAGTTAGGTTTAAGTAGTTCTAAGTTCTAGGGGACTGATGACCATAGATGTTAAGTCCCATAGTGCTCAGAGCCATTTGAGCCATTTTTTTTTATTCCATTCTCCATGGCAATAGAAGAGCATTTTAAAGCCTCCGTCGCTTACAAACTTTGACATGTGGCATAGACTTCTGTGATAGCACTAAGCACATCAAAAATTTGTTCCCAGTTTTAATTATGGCCACAGTTATGTCTATGTTTGTGGAACGGATGAAGCATCTCTGAGAAGGAAGAAATTTCTAACATATGACGTAATAAATAGAAAACTATTGGACTCATTCATATATATTTTTTCGTCGACAACCAACAAAACTTGATCGGAAAAGATATTTGTAAATTTTGTTACGTGTAAGCTTTCATGAAATGAAGTAACTTTGTGAAATTTTAGTCAATATTCATCTTATAGGAGCTACGTAGTTGAAGGCCTGTATATCTAATAAAACTAACACTAATATTAATATCCCCCACCAACGGCCGGTACCGTCGCCGGCTCATAGGGACCACAGCTTGCGAGTGACAGTCGCCACCAATGGTGCTTGCAGAATGTCAGGTGGACCAAACCGCTTGCAGCAGCAGGCCCGGCGGGCAGCCACGATTCTGTCTGTTATAGTTTGTTGCTTGAGCTACTATCAGTCGCCTCTTTCTGCTTATTCGATTTCGTCTCTACATAGCACAGGGACATTTTTGCTCTCATTATTGGACATTATTGTTGACAAACGTGGCTTTACTTCAATCCCAGCATTCGTATCGAGAGGGCTGCGCTAATATTAGTCTTAGCCGTAGGAAAGTAGAATTTTGTTCAAATTCAGTGAAGGCATGGTTGGGCGATGAAGTCTGTGGCATTGGCAGTGTGTAGAAATGATCGGCAGCCAGTAGGATAGACAGGGTAAACATGGCGCGGAGCTGCGATGGCGTTATTGCACGCACGAGGCAGGAAACCGCAGCGTTGTTTGAAGTTACTGTGACGTATGAGGCGAGGCACTAGGCCAGAGCCAGGAGGGCGATGTGTAGATGGCTGACGTATGGGAATTCACCCCTGCCATAGTTTCTGTCTCTCTCTGACACTACGTCAGAATCGAGGGGGTACCAGTATAAATAATCGAGAGTCGGGTCGGACGTGTACTGGTCTACGTTTATAGAGGCCAGTCTGGCAGCGATGTTGCAAATATGCTGTGTAAACTATTCTTTATTTCTATGTACTTGTTCCGGCTCTATTCCGCCTCCAGGCACGCAACACCGGGGATGGAATGGCAGCCGGGTACTTCGACATTGCACGGTCTGCCTGAAGGAGGGCAGTGATAGCAGTCTGCAGCAGGTCCAGGACGGGCCACGTTCGCTTTCCACCTGGCGTACCGGGGTCTGGGCGAGGCGTACGCTGTGGGAGGCGCAGCATTGCTGAAACAGCGTTGGAGACGGAGGTGGGTGTTGCCATCTGGCAAGCACCACTACTGGCAAGTTGCGGCACAGCATCCAGGAGGGCGCGGGTTCGAGTCCGGTCCTGTCCTGGGAGCAACAGTGGCCGAGGGCCATGGGTGACCAGTACAACCACCTTCATCCCATGGTTGGACAGAGCAGGCCAAACGGGGCAGAGGGCGTTGGGGACCAGGGACTGTAACAATGTCCGGAATCGCGGACGGAATAGCGCCAGGCGCTACGCCTCAGCGAGCGACGACTGGGCGAGCGCGGCTGACTTCCATCTTTGGGCGATCTTGATGATCGCAGCAGCGGTGTCGGCAGTCCAGGAGAGCTGAGACGGACGAACTCGCGGAACAGTGCACAGGCGGCGCGCGGACATTACGCTTCTCTAAACTAGCTGAATAAATCAATGCTTCCATATATCGCTGTATCGCTCTGCACTGCCCCTCGAGGCTGTTGAACTTGCTCCGCCTCCTGACGAGAAGCGGCGTGGTGGGCCCCAGCTTCAGCTCGGCCATCTGGAGTCCTGGGTTTGACCATCGATGCCCCGCAACAAGAGCATACAGAAAAGTAATAATCTGCGATTCACATATGGTTTAACCGGCCGGTGTGGCCGAGCGGTTCTAGGCGCTACAGTCTGGAACCGCTCGACCGTTACGGTCGCAGGTTCGAATTCTGCCTCGGACACGGTTGTGTGTGATGTCCTTAGGTTAGTTAGGTTTAAGTGGTTCTAAGTTCTAGGGAACTGATGGCCTCAGAAGTTAAGTCCCATAGTGCTCAGAGCCATTTGAACCATTTGAACATATGGTTTATACACTGCCGAAAAAAAAATAATGCACTTGGAAAGATGACGTTGATATTGATCCCGCGACGGCATATGCCTCCTAGGGTATAATAGATGTACCGGTAACCATTTGATCATCGACTGCGAACAGGTAGCATAATGTAGCAGCTACCCAAGCGCCATCTGTGTCTGCTTTTTAATAGGGAATGCTCGCAACAGAAGGCTCATTTTGGTGCAAACGTATGAAGCAAGCTGGTAACAATGCAACAGGCACATCTTCGTGCTTTCCACAGCCAACTGAGCAGGTTCCAAAGGGGTCAAACTGTGTCCTTCTGAGTGGCGGGGTGGTCCTCTCGGAGAACTTCCACGCAAGTTGAACCTGCTGCGTTAGTTGTGCAACGGTACTGTATCAGTGGCCACGTCAACAGTCTCACATCCGCAGACGAGGTTCTGTATCTCCACTGAGCACATGCACCCGCCTGGATAGTCGTATTGTAAGGGCAGCAGTAGCAGGTCGTACAGCTATCATAGCACAGATAAGATGGCCTTTGAGTCCAAACATGTTAACACGAACTGTTGCGAACCGGTTATTAGAAGTGCGACTACGGGCACGCACACACATCCGTCCCGTCTTCGACTGACACCACAGCATCGACGTAGACGTCTCGACTCGTGCCATCAGAGGATTACTTGGAAGATGGAGTGGCGCGCCGTGATCTTTAGTGTTGATAAAAGACTCTGCCTGCATGCAGGCCATTGTCAACGTAGACCTGGTGAGTACTTTCCAGCAGAGTTTATTCGTTCAAGTCACACCGGCCCCAACCGAGGCCTCATGGTCTGGGGTGCGACATCGTAGAACCCTCGTTCACCTCTGGTGTTTATAGAAGGGACTCGAACCACCGTTAGGTACATGCAGAATATTGTTAGGCCCATTCTTTAGCCGTTCTTGCAACAGGAAAGTATGTGTTGTCCCAGAATGTTAATGCTCGCCCACTCACTTCCCTGGCCGGTACGCGTTCCGGACTTGTCTCTAATTGAGCACGTGTAATATACGATGGGACGAGAATCGACCCGTTTGACTCATCAGTCCACAACTCTTACAGAACTAAGTGAACAGGCCGTGCAGACATGGCATAACGTGTCCCAGGACAGGATTCACCAACTGCACTATACTAGATGCCAGAGTCAGCGCCTGCATTACCGCCTGTAGGGTTACGTCCGGACATTGATCTGTAAATGTATCATTTCGTGCACCACATATTCACTGTAGCAAGAATAAGTTTTGAGTAAACTGGAGACCTCTAAAAGGGCGCAAAAACTTTTTTCTGACAGTATTTTTTGTATACAGCAAATCTGAGCATTAAAGAATTTCTTCCTGATTTTAGTTACAGATGAAGTTACTTTTAAATTTTTGAAACAGATTAAATTTCTTCGACAAGAAAACAATTTCAAATTATTTAATCTTTTTTTTAATGACCAATATAAATTGATCGACAACGGATACTTAAAAAGTTTCATACTGCATTACGTTTGGTATCCATATGCTTTCGAAGACAAAGATTTTTATGAAAATTCTGTCAATATTCGAGTCGTAATAGGCATGCAGTAATAATCTACAATTTTCATATTTTTATATATCTGTAACTTCTCTAAGCTACTCATATGTCTGACTATGTAGACTTTCTCGGGCGTATTAGTATATCAAATTCTTGTTGGGTTTCCAGCCGGATCAAACTGTCATCTAAACACAATATTTCACCTGTCCACCTGGCCGCCATCAGCAGGTGAGAAAAGCTACGCTGCTCTCGCCAGTAACTGATTCCACTTGCACTACTTCCGATGCACATAAGGGTGCAGTCTTTTGCTAGTGGAATCAGTTATCCGCGAGAGCAGCTAGCTTTTCGCACCCTGATGATGGAGGCCAGGCGGACCGCTGAAATATTGTGTTTAGATGACAGTTTGATTGAAACAGAATACGTTTTCACTTTAGAATATTGTTTTATGAACAGAACTTGCAGAAAAAAACGCAAAAAGAAACAAGGGTCACGAACTACGTTTATATTTAGGGTTCTCAGTCGATAAAAACGGAGCCCTTGTAGCATCACTTTGTTCTCCATTTGTCTGCCTGTCTGTCTGCCTGTCTGCTTGCCTGTCTGTCCGACTTCACAAATCCCTTTTACCTCAGCAGCAGGTAGTCGTATTAAGTTGAAATTCACGTCACATTTTAAAGTCTGCAGTTCCTTGTCGATGTAAAAAGTGAAGATTTTAAGTCACATATTTTGACATTCGCAAACTCACTCGTCAAAACCTACAGGGCACTTCCTGTTGACTGAGAATCATGAAATTTGCAAAGAATCAAGGACGAAACAACAACGAAAGGAAAAACTTCGGAAATGGTTAATTTCTAATTACATCACACGAATCTGCCTGTAGATCCGTCCGTGTGTTAAGATCCGTTATGCTCCGTAACAGACAGACGTAAGAAGTTGAAATTTGTATCGAATATTAAGGACTCAGTTGCCTTGATGATGTAAAAAATCAAAGCTTTCAAGTCAATTCAATCAAAAGACGCAGACAAATTTTGCTACTCCAGAACTCACTCATTAAAACCTGTAGGTGTAGTCGCCCTTCACGAAGTATCATAAAATATGGCAAGGACAAAGGTTTCATAGTACAGGCAAAGGAAAAATGTCAGAAAACTGTAAATGTGTAATTGTATCTCACAAAAATTTTCTTTCGTCATCTGTTATCCGACTTCAAACTTGAAATTAAAACATTTTTGAAAGTAATGGAATCCCTAGAATTGATGTTTTGTCAGTATCAATGTCAAAAACAAGCAAAATTCGTGGAGATTCTCGATTACTGGAATATATGAAATGTCCATATGTTGTTGTTGTTGTTGTGGTCTTCAGTCCACAGACTGGTTTGATGCGTCTCGGCATGCTACTCTGTCCTGTGCAAGATTCTTCATCTCCGAAGAACTACTGCAACCCACAGCCTACTGCATCTGCTTAGAGTATTCATCCCTTGATGTCCCTCTCCATTCCGTTCAGCTGCTCTTCCAAGTCCTTTGCTGTCTCTGACAGAATTACAATGCCGTCGGCATACCAAAGTTTTTATTTCTTCTCCATGGATTTTAATTCCTACTCCAAATTTGCCTTTTGTTTCCTTCACTGCCTGCTCAATATACAGATTGAATAACATCGAGGTAGGCTACAGCCCTGTCTCACTCCCTTCTTAGCCACCGCTTCCCTTTCATGCCACTCGACTCTTATAACTGCCATCTGGTTTCGGTACAAATTGTACATAACCTAACTCTCCCTGTATTTAACACTGCCAGCTTCGGAATTTGAAAGAGAGTATTCCAGTCAACGCTGTCAAAAGCTTTTTCTGTGACTACACATGCTAGGATCGTAGCATATACGTCCATATACATAATTAATTTTGTATGGAACCCTCAGTGCACGGGTCCTACTAGCACCTGGCCAATTTCTTCATTTGTCTCGTGATTGTGTTCCATGTTTTGTACAAAGGGTTGGGGAGGTCGTTGAAAATGTCTCTCGTGTCTCTGCCACTCAGCACGTGTATTTTCGAAATGTACTGAGAACTATCGGAACAAACGAAAAGATAGTATGACACAAGCTATTCGATATTAACGAATTGTTTCTGTGTACACAGCGCACTTGCCTCCAAGGAGACGGGTGTGAGCTTAGGAAGTTCAGAAAGAGCAAGGTTCAGCCAGCGTTGCCCGTGTTCCTTTTCCGTGAGCGTTCTTAGCCCCTTCTCTCTAACAGACACGAGATCGGCAAAACGGTGACACGTCTGGGTGCAAGGCTCTTGCTTGTATCGAAATCTACACGCCGGAGGAGGCCGGGGCGAAATGGAGTCAGGTGGCGAGATAAGGTGAGGAGCTCGCAGCCTGCTGGGGCGACACTGCGTCAGGGAGTCGAAGCCCCACAGCGGAACGGAAGGGAAAGGGGCGGGGGTTGGGTGGGGAAGGGGTGGGGTGGGGGGAGGCGAGGCAGGCGGCGAATCGAAAGAAGCAGCGGAAGGAAGCGCGCCGAGGAGATGGCGGCCAGATAAGTACAGCGGGTCCTGGTGGAAATTGGTAGAGATAAGTGCCCGCTTGAAAGGCTGGCGCCCGGCCACACGCCGCCGGCAGATTACCGTGTAATAGAACGATTCCGATAGAATTTAATAAGGCGGCGAGCACTTTTAAAGCAGACGACTCTCCACGCGGGGCGACTTTCATTCCGATCTTGCACTATGCACCACCAGCGAAGACGAAGTAAATACACTACCGCCCATTACAATTGCTACACAAAGAAGGAATGCAATGATAAACGGGTATTCATTGGACAAATGGATTATACTGGAAGTGACAGGTGATTACATTTTCACGCAATCTGGGTGCGTAGATCCTGAGAAATCAGTACCCACAACACCCACCTCTGGCCGTAATAACGGCCTTGATACGACTGGGCATTGAGTCAAACAGAGCTTGGATGGCGTGTTCAGGTACAGCTGCCCATGAAGTTTCAACACGATACCACAGTTCATCAAGAGAGACGAGCCAATTGCTCGGCCACCGTTGACCAGACGTTTTCAATTGGTGAGAGATCTGGAGCATGTGCTGGCCAGGGCAGGGTGGCAGTCGAACATTTTCTGTATCCAGTAAGACCCGTACTGGACCTGCAACATGCGGTCGTGCATTATCCTGCTGAAAATTAGGGTTTCGCAGGGATCGAAAGAAGGGTGCAGACACGGGTCGCAACACATCTGAAATGTAACGTCCACTGTTCAAAGTGCCGTCAGTGCAAACAAGAGCTGAGCGAGACGTGTAACCAACGGCACCCCATACCGTCACGCCCGGTGATACGCCAATATGGCGCTGACGAATACAAGATTCCTGCCGGCCGCGGTGGCCGAGCGGTTCTAGGCGCTACAATCCGGAACCGGGAGACTGCTACGGTCGCAGGTTCGAATCCTGCTTGTGGCATGGATGTGTGTGATGTCCTTAGGATAGTTAGGTTTAAGTAGTTCTAAGTTCTAGGGGACTGATGACCTCAGATGTTGAGTCAAATAGTGCTCAGAGCCATTTTTGAACACGCTTCCAATGTGCATTCACTGCGATATCGCCAAACACGAATGCGACCATCGTGATGCTGTAAACAAAACCTGGATTCATCGGATGACGTTTTGCCATTCGTGCAACCAGGTTCGTCGTTGAGTACACCACCGCCGGCGCTCCTGTGTGTGGTGCAGCGTTAAGGGTAACCGCAGCCGTCGGCTCCGAGCTGATAGTCCACGCTGCTGTAAACGTCGTCGAACTGTTCGTGCAGATGGTTGTTGTGTTGCAAACGTCCCCATCTGTTGCCTCGGTGATCGAGGCGTGGCTGCACGATCCGTTACAGCCATGCGGATATGATGCCTGTCATCTCAACTGTTATGATACGAGACCGTTGGGATCCACCACGGCGTTTCGTATTACCCTCCTGATTTCTGCAAACAGTCATTGGATCTCAACCAACGCGAGCAGCAATGTCGCGATTACGATAAACCGAAATTGAGACATTCTACAATCCGACCTTTATCAAAGTCGGAAACGTGATGGTATGCATTTCTTCTCCTTACACGAGGCATCACAAAAACGTTTCACTAGGCACCGCCGGTCAGCAGTTGTTTGTGAATGGGAAATCGGTTGGAAACTTTCCTCATGTCAGCACGTTGTAGATGTCGCCACCGGCGGCAACCTTGTGTGAATGTTCTGAAAAGTTAATCATTTGCATATCAAATGGATCAAATGGCTCTGAGCACTATGGGACTCAACTGCTGTGGTCATTAGTCCCCTAGAACTTAGAACTACTTAAACCTAACTAACCTAAGGACATCACACACATCAATGCTGAGGCAGGATTCGAACCTGCGACCGTAGCAGTCGCACGGTTCCGGACTGCGCGCCCAGAACCGCGAGACCACCGCGGCCGGCATTTGCATATCACAGCATCTTCTTCCTGTCGGTTAAAGTTCGCGTCTGTAGCACGTCATCTTCGTGGTGTAGCAATTTTAATGGCCAGTTTTGTATTTCAAAATTGGAATTAACAATTACCAATGTGAGTAACTTAGAAATAAAAGTCTGTGTGTAGCGAAGCAGCTTAGATCATTTCATAAATGCAAGTTCTCCGCTTCATATTATAGGCTATTGAAGTCAAGTTCCTTTCAGAGTTTGCTGAAACAATAAGTCCGTACTTCGTAACCTCTAGCTAGTCGAAACTTCTGTATCTAAAGATTGGAAAGTTGCACAAGTCAACCCGTACCCAGTAAAGAAACAGAAGTAATCCTTTGAATTACAGATCCAAATCAATAATGTTGTATTGCAGTAGGATTTTGGAACATACACGGTGTTCGAACATTGTGAATTACCTCCAAGAAAACGATTTATTGACAAGTGCTGAACTCGGCCTGAGAAAATACCTTTCTTGTGAAACACAACTAGTTTTTTATCTTCACGAAGTAGTGAGTTCTATCTTTTAAATCTTGCCTATTCGTCGAATATGGGGAGCCCAGGAAACCTGCATTCTCGGATCGCTAGGCAAGCATATCGTATTAATGAGTTTCATTATACAAAATGAATTACAACATCTAACTTTTAGAAACACAGAAGTGTCGCAAGCAAAGGGTGACATGGAAAATAAACGATGTTCTTCAGTATATACAATTCCTAAGTCGCTAGTATTGAAGTGCCTAATGTCGGGGCTGCTGTAGAACCGGTCCGCGACCAGTAGGGAGCGGAGTTTTTTTTTCACATAGAGGCCTCTGCTGTCGCGTTGTCGTCCTAGAGAGGGGTCAGCGTGCAAATGGTTGACGTCTTCTTCACAGCCCTTCTGCTCTCTCTTTCCGACTGGCGTTCCGGCTCTTGACTTAACGCCGCAACACTAACGACAAGAGATATCAAATTGCTTCCATATTTTTAGATTTCCTGAAGGCTTTTGATAGCATTCCTCACAAGGGATTTCCAACCAAACTGCGTGCCTATGGGATATCGGTTCAATTGTGCGAGTAGATTAGTGTGTTCCTGGCAGAAAGTTACAGTTCGTAATAACTTACGGGAAGTCATCGAGTAAAGCAGAAGTAACATGTAGCTTTACTCAGCGAAGTGTTATAGTCGCTCTTCTGTTCCTGTTCCACATAAACGACGTACGAGAGAATCTAAGCAGCTCTCTAAGATTGTTTGCATATGATGCTGCCGTTTACCTTCTCTAAGGAAATCAGATGATCAAAATCAATTTCAAAATGGTTTAGGAAAGCTACACGCATGGTGCGAAAAGTGACAGCTGACTCTGCAGACAGATGACTGTGTAGTAAGTCCGTTTGGTCATATTTACTGTCCACTAGATTCAAAATACAGATGGATGACCGCGCAGTATGTCTATTCGGTCATATATACCGAAGCATACCAGACAGCGTCCTATACCGATGCAGTTACACATATTTCCAGCACATCGATCATAATGCAGAATTTACGATTACGAATGGCCATCTTTCCCTGTGTCGATGGGCGTCACAGAGTATTATTGCATTAGTAAGATAAAGTCGGAGATTTACAGATTCCTCCCGCATTATCCTTGACCAGTCCTCCCTGCAACACTGTCGCCAATTTAATCTGTAACTGACGAAAAATATGAGGATCTAACACACACTACATTCCACGTCTCGTGAGGGAACAAGGTGAGCTGTGTCCGTAACTGCTATTCAGCAAAGACTGTTCCGACCAATGATACCGACGGCACCCATCTAAATGCACAAGATCTCCCCACATGTGTGAATGTCGGGGAGGGTGGCACTCTTTATCAGTATATAGTAGACATGAGAGTATTGCACGTGATATAATAGTGATTTCACAAGTCGTTTAGTGGAAGGAATGACAAAAGCTAGTAGGAAGTTGACGTTCTATAATTGGTTTTTTGTTTACCCTTTACGACTCATCTCTTCAATGTGCATTCAATGACTTCTGTTGGAACAGTCCGTAAAAAACAAGACAAGTGTACGGCACCTGAGATTTTCGAAAAAGGATCGAGAATGGCACTACGTTGGTCTCCTACATACCTAAAATAAATAAAGTGGTGCTGGGTATGTCAACTTTAAACCATGACAAAACCATACATCAATGGACATATGATTAAGAGAAAACAGGAAATTATTATTTATTATAATACAACTACAGCTGGTGTCCATGTCGCATATGAACTGAGTGCTACTTACAATGCTTCCCGCAATAGCAAACGTTAGCCTATGACGACTTTTTATGATGTACTCAGTATGACTGCCATTAATGACATCATTATCTATAGAGATAGTAACATAGATGGAAAAACCCGCATGAAGTGCCGAGATTTCATTTGTAACTTAGGTTTGAATCTAATAAATGATACTCTTTGCATGAGACAACAAAACTTATATCTTCCAGGGGAAACTCGAAAGAAGACTACTGACCAGCTGGGAGGACATTTATCGCCAGTTCCCCAGAAAATGGCTGATGGATGTGTCAGGTGGGGTGACAGTACTGAAAAAAGGATACGATAGCAAAACACTCCTGTTCGAAGTCTGAGAAGCTAATATGTATGGAGAACTCGGTTTGTGTGTACGGATAATGTGCTGATTTGTACGTGTAATGTTGGTGCTGCGCTAACTGATATCATAAGATCTTCCAGCTCTTCTTTCTGTATTTGTAATCAGAAGATAATATAATTGTGCTAATTAACCAAGGAATCTGTGATTTTATCAGAAATCTACACAAGATAATATTACATTTCTGAAACTTATAGTTTCTCAAAGAAAATGTAGACACTGCCTTATTTCACTAAAAAAAAGCTTTTCTATCATAACATAGCATTTTATTTAATCATCTTCTTTAATAGACTCTATTAATAATGTCGTAAAAATACTTAATAGACAAAATATCAAACATTCCCCATCAAACTTTTCGGTATCTACGACCACATCATAGCTGGTGTTACAATTCCTCCATTCATTCACGCCGAGTTAATACTGTCTGTAAAGTCAAACAAAGACAACATGAACTGCAAGGATCTCAACATACTTGCGTGGGTCACACGAGATGTCACATGTCTCCATCCAAGACAACGTGTTGTGCTCTCCCTACCAATAAATCCTCAATTTAGTCCCAAATTTCTCTTGGTACCCTCTTACGATCGTAATTTCGATACTGTTAACTGACTATTCAAGTAAGAAAAGGTACCTTCATGCATTACATTTGAAACGATAATATAATTTATTCCATTTCGCCTATTATCGCTTTCTTTTAGAAAAATTCATGTCTCTCGTAAAACGACGCTTCCTAAAACCATGTTTAGGGTGATTTACGACAGCATTGCTTTACAATTGTGCAGATACTTAGCTGCTGACAGTTTAGATGTTGATGGTATTGAATCGCTTCCCTTCGTTCCAGACATTCTCTCTTTATTAGATCCGTCACGTGACTGAGAACCATCAATTGCAATAATAATAATAATGAATATTATTATTAATATTTTATAATATACATATATTATATTATAGAATAATAATAACTAATCATTCTCAAACACGTGAAGGATCTGCTAAACAGAGACTGTTTGGATGGAGGGAAGCGATTAAATACCATCAAGACCTGGAATGTCAGCACCTTAGTACTTCCACAACTGGAAAGCAATGCTCTTGTAAATCACCCACAACCTGGTATTAGGAACCGTCATCGTGTCTGTTCTAAGCTATTGGGGGAAAGCACGAACAAGCTAATTCAGTGCCCAGCAAAGTAGTTTGATCACGCTTGAACAGTATATGGATCTCACAGACTTCCTTATAAACGACACTGACTGATTTTTATACCTGATTTTCGTCGTTTTTTGTAGATGCTTGAAATCTTATATCACTTGCAACGGAGAGTTTTGTGAAATAATCTTTGATAAAATCACACTTTCAACAGCTCTTCCTCTCGCACATTTATTAAAACTTTATAACTATGGAATAACATTAAAAATCAATACATTATTTCACATCCACTAAAGAGTTAAAACGCATCCCTATATCTGTTCACGATGTTCAAATGATTCTGGCAAACAAAATAATTTTTCAAATACAGCAGGAAGCCTTTTTTCACTCTCGTGTTTTGGTCTGAATTCGTTTCGAAAACTGTGCGCCGTCAGTTGTATCGCTCTTTTAATTATTTTTGTCGATATCCTCGTATTTAGAAAATTGGAGTTAATTGACAAAGTTGACAGCCACAAAATTAATTCGCAATTCGCGACCTACAGAGTGAAGTAAAGATTTGCTCACACACAAATATGTGTGTTTGCGCCTGTTAGGGGTAGTGTTAGCAGGCTGCGCAGGCGGTGGATGTGCGCAGTGTGGTGGGTGGTGGGTGTTAAAAAATTAAATTTGCAGCCAGATCTTCAGTAAATATGGAAAAAAGAAAACATTCTACGAAGTCATGTTACGAGAATTTGTTGCCATATATCACTTGCAGTTCAGTTGCTCGTTACATCATGAGCTAAGCAACTACTGAATGGCAATTCTTGGTTGTCTTCTTCTTCATCACAGGTTCGTTCTCTCTCTCTCTCTCTCTCTCTCTCTCTCTCTCTCTCTCTCTCTCTCACACACACACACACACACACACACACACACACACACACACACACACCTTCTCTCCCTCTATCCCCTTCCTCTAGCCAACCCACACTCCATGTGTATAATCATGAAAAAATTCCAGTTGGCCTCAAGTGGACATGTCATTCCAAAACAACTGACGAAGCCACTCCAGTATATTACGAGGTCCTAGGAAACAATGTAGAAACGGAAGTTGGACAAAAATTATGACGGAACTCTGGCCACCTTTCCTGTACCAACTAAATCGGCTTCCCGTAGCACGACGTAGTGAGACCGAAAAATCTTAGATCTGGATGGGTGGTCTTACAGGGTTTCGAAGGACACTCCTTACTGGAGCGAAGCTTGTGCCATTACCAATGCGTCACCTCATTCGGTTTCGTCGAGGAGGTACTCCAGTACCCCAAGTAAGAAGAGGAAATGTGGATGTGTCGGAACTACCATTACAGATTGCAATGATATGACAATACATGGCTAATGTCGACCTCTTGTATGAGTGTGTCGATGTAATACTGTCCATGTATCGGCAAAATATATACCGTACCCGGTATACTGGGCTATTTAAAAAACAAGAACATTACGAGGTCATTAGAGAGTTCGCTCTTGGGAGGAAACCTGAAGGAAGATTACGCTTTAGAATAAACCATCCCAACATTTGTCGTAGCTATTTGGGGAAACCACGAAACAATTAAATATGCGTGGCCAGATTGGTGCTGCACAATCATCTTTCCAAAACGCAATTCCAATGTCCTACCACTTTGCCAACTCACTCAAATTTCGTAACACTCCATATTTTACTTATTAGTGTACATCACGATTAAAGCACAAAATGGTATCACATTTACAAATTAAAAGTTGGTTTTGTACATAAATAAAATACAAAATGTAAGAAAAATTTCGTTTCTGAAAGAATTACAATGACACTACCGTTCAATATATGTCGTTTGAATCAACACTAAACTACAAACGGGAAGTTTAAAAAAAAGTTAATTTTCCTGATTTCAAATTGACATTTTCAATTTTCCTCTGACAGCCATACAGATTATAAAAATGAGTATATCTATGTATATGTGTATGTTCCACGTGGCCTCCTAAACTATTGGACCAATTCGAACGACTATGAACTAAATACATACCCAGAGAATACCTGGTATTCATGTAGTAACTATTAATGCATGTTTACTGTAATTAACATCCTTTACAAAACTTCTTAATTAATGAGCAATAAAAATGCTGAAACGCTTTTTTTAAAACGTCAAACAAATTGCTTCAGAGAGTTTTTGTGTAAATCAACAGTGACAGACGACTCACAGAGCAAGTACCTGTTTCAAACACAGCAACTTTTTAAAAATTGTGTTCACTTTTTTATACATCAAAATATCTGTATTTCACATCCGATATACCGTCAACATTGATACGAATCAGACCATTTATCTAAAGGTTGGTGCATCGTTATACTAGAAAATTGGCCATCTGTGTGATCAGTAATTTCCTTCACTTGTGAAAAGGTACTGCTTTGTGACGTCAGAGTCGACGATGAGTGTTTTAGCTATGCAGATCTACAACTTAGTATTAACTAAGAGTGTTACTCTTTTGATTATGTGTTAGTTCGTTTTCAAGTTCGCAAGGCTGAAAAGAAATTTACATGTCGATGTCATTAGAGGCTTAGCATTTGTTCAGTTCCACAAGGATGAAGACGGGAGGAACCTTATCGTACGTTAGGAGCTAACACAGCTCTCAGTTTCATTCAAGCAAGAGAATTAGGGATAGAATACATGGTATTGTTTTTTAATCGCAATGCAATGTCACTGACATAGTAGCTGGTGGAATAGAGTCTGCACAAGGCAAAATTGGTGTGCTTATTTAACCTGAAACCTGTAATGACATATTTGTGTGTATCGTACTGTGTATTAAACTGGGGACCTAGAAACGACGGAGAGGCTTCGTCCTGCCTAAGCCCTCAGTGATTCACGACCCCACAACAGGCCACAGCAGTCCACCCACCACACCGCCACCCCATACCGAACTCAGGGTTACTGTGCGGTTCGCCCCCAGTGGAACCCCTTCCCCCTCCCCCCCCCCCCCCCCCCCCCCCCCGACACTTTTGGGAATGTCTCATATCAGACGAGTGTAACCCCAAGTGTTTGCGTAGAAGAGTAATTATGACGTATTCGTACGTGGTGACAGTGTTAGCGCAGCAATCGTCGACATAGTGAACTGAGGCGGAATAAGGGGAACCAGCCCGCATTCGCCGAGGCAGATGGAAAACCGCCTTATCAACCATCCACAGGCCGGGCCTAATACGCTGGGCAGATAACAAAAATGGTGTGTAGGCGGCAGCTACTTATGTAATAATTTTTCATCTCAAGGCACGTCGTTCCAGTTCCTTTTGGCAAAAGTAACATTAACAACTGCTAAACAGTGTACATATTACCTGAATGGATGTGATTTAATGTGACTGCAAGGTATGTTTCCTTGTATACTTCATTTTACTCTCTTACGTAATTAAAGTGATTTTGTAACAATCTCATTTTTTGTCTATTGTGTCATCGTCAGTTTCTTGATGATAGCCTAATTCCGTAACAACAGATAAAGAACAAATATTCTGTACCTACAAACTTTGAGATGTGTGAAAAAGTAACGCTCATGCACGACACTTAACTTTATTACTACTACCTCTATTCGCGATACATTAAGCTGAGAGGAGACACATGTACCGCTGTAGGTATCTGTAAAATTATATAATACAACGACGTCAAAAACATTGAGCTATGTGAAAATGAAGCAGCAGGGCGAAATTCGCTAGGGATATCGGTAAAATATTTTTGCAAATACTTATGAAATGTTTTCAATGTACGTGAAGCTTACGTGGCAAGTGCGTGCGTGGGCAAAGCCACAGGTTAAAGCTCATCCTGAACCGTTGGGACGACTTCAGATTTGGTACATATATTATGTCAGATGTGGAAAGAAATACTGTGGGGTAAGGACTACCAGCGTCCTATTGGGCTTATGAGTAATAACGTGGAGAAAGAGAGGGGGGGACAGAGATAGGGGAAGAGATGGACAAAGAGAGAGGAAGAGGAGGAGATGGAAAGACAAAAGAAGACGGAGGAGGGAGGGAGAGATGAACAGCGAGAGGTGGGAAGATGAGGTGGACAGGAAGAGGGGTAGATAGACAAATGGGGTAGCAGGAGACGGACCAACAGAAGATTAGAATAAATACATACCCGGGCAACGCAGTATACGCAGCTAGTAAGTATATACACTGAAGCGCCAAAGAAACAGGTGTAGACATGGGTATTCAAATACTGAGATGTATAAACAGGTAGAATACGGCACTGCGATCGGCAACGATTATATTAAGCAACAAATATCCTGACGCAGTTGTTAGATCGCTTACTGCTGCTACAATGGCAGGTTGTCAATATTTAACTGTGTCTGAACGTGCTGTTATAGCCCGCGCACGAGCGATGGGACACAGCATCTCCGAGCACAGCATCTCCGAGATAGCGATGAAGTGGGGATTTTCCCATACGACCTTTTCATAGAGTCTACTGTGAATATCAGGAATCCGGTAAAACATCAAATTTCCGGCATCGCAGCGGCTGGAAAAGCATCCTGCAAGAACGGAAATAGCGACGACTGAAGAGAATCGTTCAACGTGACAGAAATACAACCCTTCGGAAATTACTGCAGATTTCAATGCTGGACAATCAACAAGTATCAGCGTGCGAACCAGTCAACGAAACATCATTGTTATGGGCTTTCGAAACCGGAGGCCTACTCGTGTATGACTTCTCGACATAAAGCTTTACGCCTCGCCTAGGCCCGTCAACACCGATATTGGACTGTAGATGACTGTAAACATGTAGCCTGGTTGGACGAGCCTCATCTCAAATTTTATCGAGCGGGACGGCGAGTACGCGTATGGGGACTACCTCATGAATCCATGGACCCTGCATGTAAGTGGGGGACTGTTCAGTTTGGTTCCGGCTCTTTGATGGTCTGGAGTGTGTGCAGTTGGAGAGATATAGGATCCCTGATATGTCTAGATACGCATCTGATAGGTGACACGTACGTAAGCATCCTGTCTAATCAGTTGCATCTATTCATGTCCATTATGAATTCTCGCGGACTTGTGCAATCCCAGCAGGACAATGCGACGACGCCCGACACACTGCAGAGTGGCCCAGGAATACTCTAGCCCAAGTAGGATCCCTGATATGTCTAGATACGCATCTGATAGGTGACACGTACGTAAGCATCCTGTCTAATCAGTTGCATCTATTCATGTCCATTATGAATTCTCGCGGACTTGTGCAATCCCAGCAGGACAATGCGACGACGCCCGAAACACTGCAGAGTGGCCCAGGAATACTCTAGCCCAAGTAGGATCCCTGATATGTCTAGATACGCATCTGATAGGTGACACGTACGTAAGCATCCTGTCTAATTAGTTGCATCCATTCATGTCCATTATGCATTCTCGCGGACTTGTGCAATCCCAGCAGGACAATGCAACGACACCCGACACACTGCAGAGTGGCCCCAGGAATACTCTAGCCCAAGCGAGGACTCAAAACTCCGGCGTGAGGGGCAGCGCAGTCCGTGACATGGCGTCTCAAACCGATCGGCCAGTCCGCGCGGCTCATGGAGTTCCCGACGATATGTAGGCAGCGGAATAAGTGGGGCATGCGAGCCGTGGCGCCTGCTTCGGGCTTAGTTCTGTTGGGACGTATTTTTCTGATTGACTACAATAAAAGAGGAAAGGAGAAAGAGAAGGGAAAAGGAAACGGAAAGAGCATTAAGGAGACTATCAAGGAGGATGAGGGGTGGTGGAAATAGTAGTAGCAGTTGTTGTTGTTGTCACGGAAGAAGAAGACGAAGAAGAGAAAGAAGTGAATGATTAGAGGTGACTAAAATTGCAAGGGTGCGGAGATATATGAAAAAATGTAATAAAAGAGATTCGACTGTGTTGCGTAATACTTCCGTAACACATATCTCTTCGGTACAGAGACACTTGCAGTATAGGTTTGGAAATTTCTGGTAAGGTCTTATGGGACCAAACCACCGAGGTCATCGGTCGCACAGCTTACACACTACTTAATCTAACTTGAATGAACTTAAGCTAAGAACGGCACGTACACCCATACCCGAGGGAGGACTCGAACCTCCGACGGGGAGGAGCCGCCTCTTGCAGTGTAAAAAGTGTGTTTTTCCACGTGTTAAGGCTTGCAATGATCGAGAGTGAAACCATTATAAGAAGCCCATTATTTGTCCAAGCAATGCGAATTTGTAATGTGTATTTACCAACAGGTTACGAGAGAAGGGGGATTGGGGGGGGGGGGGGGGAGCAGCGTTAAATATTGCTCTGGGCACCGATTACCCTACTGATGGCATTCTATCCAGGAGATAATTTAGACATACATCGCGAACAGTAACGATGTCAATAACATTCTCTTGGGGTAAGTTCTAATTAAGTTTTACATCTGACAATTGCGGCACAATGGAAACCTGCATAGGGTTTTATCCGTCAAAGACAAATAGGGTTCAAACTTCAACAGCACCACAATGCCCGACACCAATGGTAACTCCAAGCTCTTAAGCCAAACAACCGTTATTTCGTTAAGCTAAGCTAGTGCATAACGTAGTAAGTAGGAAAATTATATTAATCAGTTTAGTATTAATAACTTTCAATATACATACTACATATCTTGTCTAAACATTAGAAGTAAAGAAATTAAAAAAAAGTTTATCATTAAACATCGGCATCCATTATTCCGTCATAGGCTGCTCTATGTGTTCACCATTTCATTTTCTTTAGTCAAGATTTCTTTCATTCTTAACCATTTCAGAAAAATTCCTAAAAATTGTATTTTAGCATTTACGTATTTCATATTGGAGTGTGCCAGACGTGAACATTTCTTTTCTCGTTTCTCTAGATATACACACGTCGTTAAATTGAACAGTGTTACTGCGCCCTTAATAATTTTAAGACGGAAAACAACTGATTTAACGTGTCGATTGTTGTAGATTGACAGCTATTGTCAGCGAGTAATTGCGATTTGTTAGAGCTCCAGTTAATTCAGACTCGCTTAAAAAGTATCATTCATCGTTCATTTCACTGCATATTGCGTAGTAATTTTACTGTCTAGTAATACATAGATAATACGTAGATAGTGCTATTTAAGTTTTTTTTACGATTCATTTAGTTTAAACGTATTGTCTGATAATGAGTAAGCAGTATGATGTACCGTACAGCGATTCCGGCAAACTTTTTAATCCCAGCACGTAAATGATTATATTGATCGACGACATTCAGGTCTACCATCGATGTAATTTCGACAAGTGAGTAAGACGCGTGGATTACATTACTGTAAAAATATTAATTCGGGAGTTAAGCGTTCATAAATTGTCAGTGCGGGATAATTGTTTTAACACTCAAGTACGCGGACCCTTCCGTTATACTGTGCGCGATTGTAGGGACAAGTTCTGCATATTGCGAAATGGTTAAGAGGTTTAGTAGAGTGGCTGAATTGATTATTACTACTCTGTTGGTTGCTTTTTTGGAATTACGACGATGTGAGCGCTTATTGCAATCGGAAGGGCGATGGTGAGCGAACGGGATAATAGAAAAAAACGGCAATAGATGGCAGTGTGCCCGAGAACGAACCAGAAATAGATTAGATCGTGAAACGAAATGGAATCATGTAACGCGGGGAGATTCGGGAAAATGGGAATGGGTGAGGCAGCGATAGATGGTGCGTGAAGGAACGGGGCTCTCTGCTGCTCTCCATGGGTGCTGCGCGTGCGCAGTTGCTCCTTGCTTCTACTTGTTCCGCGCAGCGCAGCGAATAAATCTACGGGATAGCAGGGAGGGCCGAGTGCTCGAAATGCAGCAGCCGCCATCAAACACTATCCTTGCCGCTGGGAGCTCATTGAGGTCGCGAAGAGAGCATCCGTTCTATAGCACGGCGGCGTGTCTGCTAACTTCACCACGAGATGAAAAGCTGCGCGTAAAGATGGCACGGAGAATCTTACTCGTCCTGGAATAAGTAGACCCTATACTTTTAGGTGTATATATTCTGAAGTATATCTCTCTTACTTCAAGGCAAATAGGTAACGATATTCACAGCGTGTCGGTTCAGTAACTGAATTGCGCTTCAGTAAAGACTGTGGAATACCCAATAGAGATGTCAAATTCCATTAACTGCATTAAGACAACAAATTCAGATAGAAATTTGTTTAGTCCTTTACACGAGTCAAAAATGTCACCGACTGCCTTTATTTACTCGTACATCGTCTGTTTTATTTCCTTTTTGTCAATAGAATTGTTTCACGGAGTTTGACTGTATAGATGAAGTCAAGTAATAAATAAAACGCAACATTGCGGTTTTCAGCATAAATAATCACTTTCATATTGTGGGATTTTTAAGTGTGACTTAACACTCTTAACATATTCCATTTAGATATGTTGAAATATCTAATTTTATATTCCACAGTAGAAGTAAATGAAGTAGAAATTTGAAAAACGCCGGCCGGAGTGGTCGAGCGGTTCTAGGCGCAACAGTCTGGAACCGCGCGACCGCTACGGTCGCAGGTTCGAATCCTGCCTCGGGCATGGATGTGTGTGATGTCCTTAGGTTAGTTAGGTTTAAGTAGTTCTAAGTTTTAGGGGACTGATGACCTAAGAAGTTGAGTCCCATAGTGCTCAGAGCCATTTGAACCATTTTTTGAATTTGAAAAACAAAAATCAGGTCTAGGAAGGGGGAGCGAGGTAGTACTTTCTGCCCATTTTATGGAAATATTGTAATCTAGTCCATTACTTTATATTTTAAAATTTTGAATAAATGGAATTTTTTTAAATTATTATTGTTATTATATGCATCAATTACAGTAATACACATATAGCAAAACAAAGAAATATATATCAAAACGAACATGTGAAATTATATATAGTACTCAAGTTTTAATACGGCTCAGACTTCACTCGGATGTTGATGGACTCGATCCAGACGAGTGCCTTGTGGGATGCTTTATGGAGCTTCTCAATGCCACCAGGGAAGCGTCTGATTGGAAAGTTATTCACAATGTGGCTCATTGTTTGGGTGTCACCACAGTCACACACACTGTCACTTGAAAAGCCCCACTTGTGCATAATGTATTTGCATCTACTCTCTTCGGTCCGATATCTGTGTAACTGCACCTACACCTCCCTTGGTTGGTGGAAGTGGAACTGGAACTGTTGGATTGTCTACAAGTTGGTGGTTTCGGGTTCTTGTAGCTTGCCACTCACGTTTCCACTCTGCGTCTTGGTCGAATCCTGTGGGTAGCATTTGGACTTCTATTTCAGATGCTGGTCTTCTAGATTTGAGGCGTTTCCTGGGAAGTGATAGCAATTCGTCATGAAGAGGGATCGAGTTGTTTTCAGAAACTTGCTGACAGAGGTTGTAAAGAGCAGCCTTTCGACGTAGGTCTGGTGGACAGATGTTTGAAAGCACTGGTAGCCAGCAAGTAGGTATAGACCGGACTGCACAACTAATTACTCTCATAACTGCGTTCAGTTGGATGTCTACTTTCGCTACGTGGGTGCTTCGGAGCCACAGTATTCTGCTGCAGAGTATACCAGTACAAGCGATGCTCCTCGGAGAACTGATGTGGTTGCTCCCCACGAACTGTGTGCCAGCTTTCCCAAAAGGTTCACTCGTGTTTGTATCTTCTTGGCCAAGTTGGATAGGTGTTTCTTGTATGTTAAAGTTCTGTCCAGAGTGACTCCCAGGTATTTTGGGCTTTCGTTGTATCTGGCTGTGCCAAGAGGGCCGAACTGTGGACTGATCTTTGCTGATGAAAGGTGGTTAGAGAGGTGGAACAGGCTTATCTCGGTTTTAGAAACATTTGGTCTCAGTCGCCATGTCTCAAAATACTCATAAAGTTTAGTAAGGCTGTTCGTTAGGCCTTCATCATATTCAGAAAGGGCTTCACTCTGACTGTGACAAAAGGTAGTTTCAGGTTCTGGAGCTAGCACGAGATAAACTGGCGAAGACAACAACAAAAAGGCCTATAACTCACGTCCAGAAAGTATTGTAGGACTTTACTGCACGTTAATTCTAACGTTTCTGTTGTACCGTCTGCATTATGCGACTTTTACGATTCCGTGTCTCAGCCTGTAAAAACAGAACGGAACTTTTATGGAATCACTTTGTTGTCAGTCAGTCTGTCTGTCTGTCTCCCGTCCGACTGTAAGAAACACTTTCCTCAGGAACAAGTAGATGCGTCAAATTAAAATTTATGTCAATCATTGAGATCTATGGTCCTTTGGCAGAGTAAAAATTTCAAGCTTGTAAGTCAATGTACTCAAAAGACACTGCCATTTATGTCACATATTGTGACACTCAAAAATTGCCTCAGCAAAACCTATAGGGTATCTCCCGACGAGCTATAATCATGAAATTTGGCTAGAAGCGAGAGCTTTGACAGTACAAGTGATGAGAAAAATCCAAATTTTTAATTTGAAATTATCTCACACGAAAAAATGTTTCTTTCGTCATTTGTTATCCAGTCTCGAAATTAAAATCTACTCGAAAGTCTTGGAATCCCTGGGGATCATATCGATGTCTTACCAATATCATTGTCGACATCAAGCAAATGTCATGAATACCCTCGATTCCTGGAGTAGTAAACTGTCTCTGTACTTACCAAATGAAAGGATCGGTTGAGTGGACGCAGCCTGTCGCATCAGAGCATAATTAATATCTTAATGCAGGGAAGGATGGTGAGGGAGGCGGAGGTTGGTGGTAGGAGGCAAAAATGATACTTGTACGGAAACCTCAACGTGTGTCTTACGCAGGCATGGACAATTTCTTGATGTTGAAATCGAACAACATTGTAAGTTGGGTAGTACATAGCACTCGTTTTCAGGAGTATGTGAGTTGATATCACAGAGCAGGCAAGCAGAGGAGATTTTTCTGCGTTATCCGTAAATCAGTTCAAGCGAATATCGGATGTTTTAGTTATTTCTTGTTCCACTGTTCCCAAGTAAGAGACAGTCTCTGACGATCTCAGTGTAGCTTGGCCAATAGCCAAAAATGATAAAATGTTGTTCTTTCCTCTCCTTGAACGTTTCTGATTCGTATATTCAAAAGCATATTTATACAGAATCTACCTCTTCAAAAGCCTTCATCCAACGACTTGTACCTTATCCAACTCAGAATTTAATCTTCCAATTTTCTCTTTGAGGGTGAACAACAGTTTGGTGATGAGAATATACTCCCAACTATGCTACTAGTATCTCAACCGGGTTACTTTCCCCATAAATCACTGCTGTATTATCCTGAATCACGAGACGGAGTTCTGTGTTCGCATCACAGACAAGAGTTGAGGACGGCGCTGGCGGATGTGACCTCAGTATCGGATAACGGACCAAAGGTCACCAGTTGGTTGATTGCCTGCGGCGTTTAATTTAGGGCATTAGCCCCGCGGCATCCCCTTCCGATATTAATAACCGCCAACCTCTGGTCGACGGCTTCAGCCAAGCGCAGCGTACCGCTACTGACCGCAGCACGACGGTTCAGCTCAAGACCCGTAATGGTAATTCTTGCTAGTCCTCCCTTATCAGAATGCCTCTCTTATCATCATGCACATTCCAAGATGTAATGCAAATATCGAGTAATAAAGCATAAGGTATCGTCGAGTTTAGAATCGAACTACGAGAGTCTTGGGATAAATAACGAATATTTTGGCAACACTAAAGTTTAGGGTAGTATAACAGTGGTGAAAATTAGGAAACTTGAAGATTTTGCGAAGACGCTCGTTTATAGTTTCATCCATTCTTTTGTCCGCTTTCAAGTGACGTATTTATAAAGTGAAGCGTGAATGAGTTTCCTATCTTACCCTTAAGTTATTCTGTGAAAGATTATATATCGGACTGCTGTATCCTACTGGGCCCGTACGATGGAAGAGAGTGCATTTGTGTTCTGGCTACGTTTGATCCTCGTGTTAAAAGGTTCTGTCACATTTACTGAGTTCGTCTTGGATGGTAGTGAGCTGTATCGACTCCACCGAGTTGCTCTCACATGATTAACTACACAGAAACTGGTACACCTGCCTAATATCGTGTAGAGCCCCCGCGAGCACTCAGTAGTGCAACAACACAACGTGGCATGGATGCGACTAACGTCGGAAGTAGTGTTTGATGGAACTGACACCATGAATCCTGCAGGGCTGTCTATAAACCCGTAATAGTACGAGGGAGTGGAGATATCTTCTGAGCAGCACGTTGCGAGGCAACCCAGGTATGCTCAATAATGTTCGTCTCTGGAGAGTTTGATGGCCAGTGGAAGTGTTTAAATCATAATAGTGTTCCTGGAGCCACTCTGTAGCAATTATGGACGTGTGGGGTGTCGTATTTTTCTGATAGTATTGCCCAAGTCCATCAGAATGCACAATGAACATGAATGGATGCAGGTGATCAGGCAGGATGTTTACGTACGTGTCACGTGTCACAGTCTATCTAGACGTATCAGGGGTCCCATATCACTCCAACTGACACGCCCGCGCCATTACAGAGCCTCGACCAGCTTGAACAGTGACTGCTGAAATGCAGGGCCCGTGGTTTTCTGAGGTTGTATCCATACCAGTACAGATCCATTCGCACGATACAATTTGAAACGGAAGAGGCAACATTTTTCTAGTCATAAACAGTCCAATGTCGGTGTTGACGGGCCCAGGCGAGGCCTAAAGCTTTGTTTTGTGTAGTACTCAACTGTACACGAGTAGGCCGATATCGATGTTGTTTCGTTGAATGTTTCGCATACTGACACTTGTTGATGGGTCATCATTGAAATCTACAGAAATCTGAATGATTCTCTTCAGTCGTCTTTGGTCCCGTTCTTGCAGGATGTTTTTCCAACCGTGGCGACGTCGGAGACTTAATGTTTTACTTGATTCCTGATATTCAGAGTACACTTATCAAATAGTAGTACAGGAAAACCCGCACTTCATCACTACCTCGGAGATGCTGTGTCCCATTGCTCGTGCACCGAGTATAGCACAACGCTCAAACTTACTTAAACCTTGATCATTTGCCCTTGTAACAGCGATAATCGATCTAACAACTGCGCAAGACACTTGTTGTTTTATATACTCGTTGCTGACCGCATCGCCGTTTTCTGCCAGCAGTTGCAGTGAAAGGAAAAACGGTAGAACTTCATTGACATTATGAAAAATGATTACCAGTTATTAATTATAATTTGTTGTACGTTCGATTCCCTCAACATTTATTACTTGAAAGACTCAATGCGCTAAACACCGACCACATGTGGGGAGGAGCGTGCCGACCGCTGTGGCCGACTGGTTGTAGGCGCTTCAGTTTGGAACCGCTCTGCTACTACGGTCGCAGGTTCGAATTCTACCTCGGGCATGGATGTGTAGGATTTCCTTAGGTTAGTTACTATTAAGTAGTTCTAAGTCTAGAGGACTGATGACCTCAGATATTAAGTCCCATAGTGGTCAGAGCCATTTGAATCTGAAGGAGTGTGACGCCGGTGTAGCACGCAGTGAACAAGAAAAGCTAAAGTTGTTTCTGCCTTATATTATCATGAACGCGCTCGTTGTATTGTAATAGCATTTGTAATGTTAGTCAGTCGTGTTCAAAAATACTTTTGCTTATGACTACTGTAACGTTCTCCTAGCAGCTTCATTCCCTATGTTTGGGTGATGATGTGCCCAAGAGAACCACATGATGATGCTTTTCCTTTTGGTATTTCTGGTTGCATGTGTGTATTGCCTCGTTTTCAATTTAATATTTTTCAATGAAACCCCACTTGGTGGCCTGTCTTAGCTAAAGTACATTTTCTTCAAGGACATTGTAGTTTATAGGGCACAATTAGGTATTTCTTGTCAGTTTGTTAATATCTAAAGTATTCATTATTTCTTCAGGTAAGAATTTCTTTGACAGTGGCGTTAGGTGCCAGCCTTTCCTTTCATTCTGATTTTGTACGTCATTTCTGATTTCGATGCTACTGCCACAACTGTTAAAAAAAATAGAAAGACATTTTGGCTAAGGCTGTCTCGATGAGTCGTTATTAACTGGACTGTTTTTTTAAGTGAGTCATGTAAGCAAAGGATTACGTCTTTTAAATAGTTTTGGTTTGCTTTTAAATCATATTTCTTTGAGCTGTGAGACCATGTAAGGTGGCTTTGGCATGTTGATGTGAGTCAACGATAACTTTAATAAAAGTTTGACAAAATGTTTTATGTGAAATGTGTGACTCAAGCTCAATCAGTCGCTCCAACTTTCTACTCCTGATGGCCCAGTACTCTGCAACACAGATATAGAACTTTCTTGCAAAACCCGACCAAAATTGGTGATCCACATGTCAGACCCTCCTTTTGTTGATATGTTGTTGTTATGGTCTTCAGTCCTTAGACTGGTTTGATGCAGCTCTCCATGCTACTCTATCCTGTTCAAGCTTTTTCATCTCCCAGTACTCAATGCAACCTACATCCTTCTGAATCTGCTTGGTGTATTCATTTCTTGGTCTCCCTCTACGATTTTTACCCTCCACGCTGCCCTCCAATGCTAAATTTGTGATCTCTTGATGCCTCAGAACATGTCCTACCAACTGGTCCCTTCTTCTTGTCAAGTTGTGCCACAAACTCCACTTCTCCTCAATTCTATTCAATACCTCCTCATTAGTTCTGTGATGTATCTTATCTTCAGCATTCTTCTGTAGCACCACATTTCGAAAGCTTCTATTCTCTTCCCGTCCAAAACTAGATATCGTCCATGTTTCACTACCATACATGGTTACACTCTACACAAATACTTTCAGAAACGACTTCCTGACACTTAAATCTATACTCGATGTTAACAAATTTCTCTTCTTCAGAAACGCTTTCCTAGCCATTGCCAGTCTATATTATATATTCTCTCTACTTCGACCATCATCAGTTATTTTGCTCCCCAAATAACTACTTGAAGTGTATTCTAATTGCCTCAGCATTACCCGACTTCATTCGACTACATTCCAATATCCTCGTTTTGCTTTTGTTGATGTTCATCTTATACCCTCCTGTCAAGACACTGTCCATTCCGTTCAACTGCTCTTCCAAGTCCTTTGCTGTCTGTGAGAGTATTACAATGCCATCGGCAAACCTCAAAGTTTTTATTTCTTCTCCATGGATTTTAATAGCTACTCCGAATTTTTCTTTTGTTTCCTTTACTGCTTGCTCAATATACAGACTGAATAACATCGGGGAGAGGCTACAACCCTTCGAACTCCTTTGCTGTCTCTGACAGAATTACAATGTCATCGGCAAACCTCAAAGTTTTTATTTCTTCTCCATGGATTTTAATAGCTACTCTGAATTTTTCTTTTGTTTCCTTTACTGCTTGCTCAATGTACAGATTGAATAATATCGGGGAGAGGCTACAACCCTGTCTCACTCCCTTCCCAACCACTGCTTCCCTTTCATGCCCCTCGACTCTTATAACTGCCATCTGGTTTCTGTACAAATTGTAAACAGCCTTTCGCTCCCTGTATTTTACCCCGGCCACCTTTATAATTTTGTTAGTCACGAAATAAAAACGTTTAATTTCCGCAGTTCGTGTGACGCTTTCTTCCTGCAACTGAAATGATGCCATGAAATTTCGCTCTGTTTCTGAGGAAGTCTCGGTACTTTTTAACGAAGTAGGCGCATTAGCTGTAGTCCCTTCTGCTGTGGAAAACAGCTACTGCCGTCACGGGCGTGGGGTGCCTGTTTACGGAGGCGTACGATGCCGCCGCCCGGCAGAGGCGGGAGCTCGTAACTGCCACAAGAGTTGCGACAGCGGCGGCACCAGGGCCAGCCTGGTTGAGTTAAACTGCGGTTGGCCGCGCTACGCCTGCGTCACTCCAACTACCACTCCCGGAAACACGGCAGACAGGACGTCACGCACTCGTACTTCCGGTTGAGCACGCCCACGTAAACACAGCGCGCCGCCCGGCTCGGCGCTCAACTTGCGCGATGCACTGCAGTGGGGTACCGGACGACTGGCTCTGAAAAGGCTACCGCTGAAAAGGTTTCTATTAACGTAACTTCGCTCGTTGAAATACAGGTAGAAAATCAGTGTATCTGATATGTGTGTGTAAGCAGAAGAAACTAACGATCAAAGTCCGAAAACAATTTATTGGACTGTTCATTTAACCAAAACAAATTCTCCAAGTATAACACCAACACAAAACAGTGATACGTCTTCGAATCACAACTACATACAAGAATAATAAAGAAAAAAACGGAAATAATTTCCTACTAGTCTCCACCAGAGACTTCTCCGATGTACCAAGCCTAATCCAGAGATCAGTGAGAAGATCCCAGCCTGGCTGCCGGGGCGGCAGCAATCCACGTCTGCTGGCGGTCGATCAACTGCAGATGTGCAGTTTTTTTTCCCTTTATTGTAATTTTCATACCTATACAGATACATAGGTAGGCTGGCAGCATCATCGTACGCTGCTCTTCAGCCTTCGATTTTCCAGTGATAAAAAACAGTAAGAAGATACATAATAGTTTGAGCGACGGGGAAAAAACAGTAGACATACAAAAATACAAAACACAGAGCCGTTCACACTCGATGAAAATTAGACTGAAACACATTGGCACGGCGCACAAACACTGATGCTTCGACGGCACAGGTGAACGACCGATGTGCAGCCGATCGCCGGCCTTTATTACGTTTCGGTAGATGAGTACCTCGCAACTATTTGTCCATCACGTGGTTTAACGTGTGAAAATAGTTCCAGTATCTGCAGCGACCTCTTCCTTATGTTTATGCGAGCCGGTAGTGGCCGCTGGTGTCTTTGCTGTGTTGTTGTTGTTGTTGTTGTGGCCGTTCATCAATATTGCCTGTCGGTTGTGTAGTGCTTCGGTGTGTCTGTGAAGGGGGCAACCCGCGGCTGCAGGCTGCCAGTTTGGTTGCTGATACTCTAGGCGCCGTGATTGCTGGTGGAGAAGGCCACAGCAGTATCACACTCGAGAAATAACAAGCAAACTCTAATTTTTCAGACCACTGATGTACCAACACGGACTAGTCATAATATCAAGTTATATTTAGAGTTGTAAAACTATTGTATGATCCACAGACTACCAAACATAGGCGTAGACTATGGTAATTTTGCTAGTAACCTTGTTCAGTTAACATCGTAACTGCGTTACTTTTTCATTAAGTGGGTTGCATAACTATCGGACGTTACCTCATTTCGATCGCTTTGGTTGCATATTCGACCAGTAGCGTCCCACGTAAACCAGAAACGGTGAACCGTCTTCAATCTAAGTGAGGATATACACTATGGAATCAGAAGTAACCGGACACCTGGCAGAAATGACTTACAAGTTCGTGTCGCCTTCCCTCGATAATTCTTGAATTCAGTATGGTGTTGCCCCAGCCCTATTCTTGATGACAGTTCCACTCTCGCAGACATACGTTCAATCTGGTGCTTTCTTGGTCTGGAACCACGAGACGGCTACGGTCGCAAGTTCGAATACTGTCTCGGCCATGGATGCGTGTGATGTCCTTAGGTTAGTTAGGTTTAAGTAGTTCTAAGATCTAGGGGACTGATGACCTCAAATGTTAAGTCCCACAGTGCTCAGAGCCATTTGGACATTTTTTTTTTTCTTTCTTGGGGAATGGCAGCCCATTCTTCACGGACTGCTGCACTGAGGAGAGGTATCGATGTCGGTCGATGAGGCCTAGCACGAGGTCGGCGTTCCAAAACATCCCAAAGGTGTTCTATAGGGTTAAGGTCAGGACTATGTGCAGGCCAGTCCATTGCAGGGATGTTATCGTCGTGTAACCACTTCGCCATAGGCCGTACATTATGATCAGGTGGCCGATCGCGTTGAAAGATGCAGTCACCGTCCCCGAGCTGCTCTTCACCAGTGGGAAGCAAGAAGGTGCTTCAACATCAATGTAGGCCTGTGCTGTGATAGTGCTACACAAAACAACAAGGGGTGCATTCCCCCTCCATGAAAAACACGACCACATAACACCACCCCCTCCGAATTTTACTGTTGGCTCTAGACACACTGGCATATGACGATCACCGGGCACTCGCCATATCCACACCCTGCCGTCGGATCGCCTCGTTGTGTACAGTGATTCGTCACTCCACACAACGTTTTTCCACTGTTCAACCGCCCAATATTTACGCTCCTTACAACAAGAGAGGCGTAGTTTGGCAATTACCTTGCGTGATGTGTGGCTTGTCAGCAGCCGCTCGACCATGAAATCCAAGTTTTCTCACCTCCCGCCTAACTGTCATAGTACTTGCAGTGGATACTCATGCAATTTGGAAATCCTGTGTGATGATCTGATAGATGTCTGCCTATTACGCGGTTTCTGTCAGTCAACAGACGGGATCAGCCTGTACACTTTTGTGCTGTAGGTGTCCCTTCACGTTCCCACTTCACTATCGCATCGGGAACAGTGGACCTAAGGATTTTTAGGAGAGAGGAAATCTCGAATACAGACGTTGACACAAGTGACACCCAATCACCTGACTACCTTCGAAGTCCGTGACCTGCGTGGAGAGCCCCATTCTGCTCTCTCACGGTGTCTAATGACTGCTGAGGTCACTGATATGGAGTACCTGGCAGTAGGTGGCAGCACAATGCACCTAGTATGAAAAACGTATGTTTTTGGAGGTTTCCAGATTTTTTTGATCACATAGTGTATATAAACGGCAGTGTAACCACCGGAAAATTTCTGTTCTACATAGTTATTCTCCTGTCTGTTTCTAAAAATAAACAATATTTATGGCAAAACTGAGATTTTCATTGTTTAATTCAGGTTTTATTAAAAGTTGTTGAGTTGTAACTTGAAACAGAGGGATGTTGTAGCAAAAATTAAAAAATAGCAATGCAGATTTATCACGTAGCGCTAGCGCAAAAAAGGTAAAAACTGCAAAACAAAAATATATCAAATACTGCTTCAATGCTTTGTCGAGGCTGTATAAAATATTTTTCTGATATTCGGAACCCAGAGAGTTGGCACTGTGGTTAGCACACTGGACTCGCGTTTTAGAGGACGACGGCTCAAACCCGCGTCCGGCCATTCTGATTTAGGTTTTCCGTGATTTCCCTAAATCGCTTCAGGCAAGTGCCAGGACGGTTTCTTTGAAATGGGCTACGCGACTTGCTTCCTCATCCTTCCCTAATCTGGTGGGACCGAAGACCTCGCTGTTTGGATCCCTCCCCCCAAACCAACCAACCAACGAATCTGCTATTCGGAAACAACTTGTGCACTTATCAATAATAACGGGAAGCTCTTGCCTTAAATCGTGATGAAGAACGTTCCTTTAGGTACAAAATAACATCAGTAATTATATAGAGTTTTACATGTATGTGCAGAAGTCATGCGATCAACTAATTTGTATCATTTATAAAATGCAATTTGTATTTTGTAATGATATAACACTGAGCGATGTGCGGTTCTAAGTATGTGATAAACAAAGAAACAAAAGACAAAGCTATGTCTTTAGCTTTCAGTTTCTCTCCGTTCATTCATTTACGTTTCTTCCCCAACCGGTAATTCACCATTTACTACATCATTCAATGTTGTGTTTCAAAACTACCGAACCGTAGTTTTACTGGATACCAACTCTAGTTACGTGTTGAAAGCTGTTTCCTGTGAAAGGCCTTCATGCCATGTAATAGTACACAAGTAGCTAAGCACTTGTACAAGTCAAAGAATCTAAAGTCACTGTTCCCGTCTGCTGAAGTTGCCTTATAACTTCCTCGGAACTGCAAGTTATGTCTCTAATTAATACTGCGAACGTCGAGTCTAGCCAGCCAGTCACACTGCTTGGTACAGAAACTTGAGTTCATTACGACGGTGTTTGACTGGAAGCAGCCGTGAACAACGCTTTCCCTTGGTGGCGTCTTGTGATTCTGAGATGGGCACATTGAAGATACATCTCCCAGGAATTTGTTGAGATGGTTGTTTGCTCATGATGGATTTGCGTAATTATATGTGAGCAATGCCAATTCTTTGGTTGAATTTACATCTTGATTAGGACACGTACGGATCGATGGCTAATTTGTGTTAGTCATCTGAGCATAGAAGTCGCTTATCTCATTCTTTTTTACTCCTTAAATAGTTTTACTGACGATTGTATGGATACAAGGGCGTTTTTCTCTCTTTTGCAAACCTATAATTCAGTAATGACATTTGGTCCGTTGGAGGGCACTGATGTGTATTATTCAAGAGGCTTTTCATCCATATTCTGAACAAGTTAACAATTTTTATGCAGTTTTTATGTATTTTGCGTTTTTTACGTAACTAGTTTCCTTTAGCCATTATTCTAAACTCACCAAAAGTGCTCACTTAAACCTTATTCATGCAACAGCCCATTGGAGTGCAATACATTCAAACATGAAAGCAGACGAATTGCTTTCAGAAGAGACTATTTTTCCTAACATAGTAATTCTCTTTTTAGGATGAAATTTTTGGCTGATAATGTAACTGTGGATTGCAATGGGCCTTCAAAACACGTGTTTATGTAGTGATGAGGACACCGGTATTTTGTCATTAAATGTGTCATTTAAAATTTCTTAGGTGTTGTAGCATACAGTTTGCAAACAGACATCTGTACTTCACGAATCGTTACTTTAAGGAATTATTCACCAAAATTTATAGGTTAGATTACATCAGCTGTACAGAATCAATTATTCCGTTACTGTATGAGGAACTTCACAACAGGACACTAACTAAAATTTGTCAATTCGCGATATTGTTCATTCATCGACTAAATTTCACATAAAGAAGAATGTTTCAGGTCATTAAAACCAGCGTTATTTTGTATTATGAACTCAAGGGTTTAATTTTAAAAGTAGTGACCGCTTTTATTGTCTATTTATTCTAGTTCCCTGTTTCACTACGACTCCTCACCATACGTAACGAGTCAGTAAAATTACAAATAAGGTAAGATCACCGTACTAAACGTTACTCACCCCTCATATAAGTAGAATGGTCGTTTTGGAACGCTCTGTTTGTTGAAATTCTCAGTGGTTTCTAACCATTATGCTTCTGCCATGTTTACACAAATAAAAAGGAATTTTCCGTAATATCGACAAACTTAAGGCATCGAAAAATTAACACCTATGTTTGCTTTCAGCGAGGTTTTGAATTTTTGTCACGTGGTCCTTAAAAATTTCCTGCCGCTTTCTTCAGTGTAGGGTGAGGAAGACCAACTACAATATGAAAGTTTGTAAAAAAAAGTCTGAAATTTACATTATCACCAAGTACTGCAAGGACAAAGCGTTGGACTCCGAAGAAGTTTTACAAATTTTTTGTCATTACGAATCTACATTCACTGATTGAATTGAATGCATTGCACACAATCACGAAGAGAAAGGGAAAAGACAAAACTTTAAACATAAAAAAAACTTGTCCGTATTCTTGTAACGTCACAGAAGACGAAGAATATTAGAAGTCCTACTTGACAGTCTCAGCCATGTGCACTGAGAAAGGATACTCTGTATTCTGATATATAAGGGAAATATACAGGACGGGAAAAAAGGCTCGAAAAATATTTCAAGCTTTTTCATACAGATTACCAAACCTGCATCATCGGCCCCTGAAGCGGTAACGTATTAAGGGTCAGATGGTATCCACTTCCACGCACAGAAAAAATTAGAAATTAGTTCTTTTTGTTGTTGACATATTATCAAACACAACCATGCGACTTGTAAACGTTTGTACAACAATTTGTCATTTCAGTATTGTCTAATTACTACAAATATTCTCAGTTCCTGTTTCAGCGAAGTATGGCAGTATTTAGATGCCCATTACTTTTTACAACCGAAGACAGCCATAATTTTCTGAAACCGTAATGTGGTAATTTATAGTAACTTGGTAAAATGGACATTATAAATTACTATAACGCGGGAAAACCCGAACTCAGCGCACTACACGCAAAAAATTCGTATTTAACGTAAACCAAGCTAACGTACATTCACGATACATCATTATTGATGTTTTCCGCTTATGCTTCTAAGAATGTTTTTAGGCTATAAAAATGTTCTCTCCTCTCATAAAGCACCTCTCATGGTATGTGTAACTTACTTTCTGAACTTACTACGTAATAGGCAATGACTGATACCTGTCCTATCCTTGTCAACGCAGCTATGTATATATGAAAACACTTATGTACGAATTAAGTTACTTTTGTTGTTCTCAAACTACAACACTGTGACATGTCCAATATCCTTGTAAAAATGTTTCACTGATGAATAATGCTACTAGACTACTACACTTTTTTTTTCTGAAAGGAGGTTGGCTTCATTTGGGATTACAATATGGTATGTTATTCCCCACTCTAAAGGTTAAAAATTCCTCTTTCTCAAGGTAATCTCCGTTCAGTGTATCGACTTCACGCCATCTAACTGCACGGTCCGTATGTTAGCACTGTACCACTCTACTGGCCGACGCCATAGCCAAAGTCATGCAGTATCAATAAACTCTCCGTCATCCACGTACTGCTTTCAGTGGAGTGCATCCTTCATCAGGCAAAACAGATGGAAGTCAGAAGGTGCGAGATCCGGGGTATAGGGTGGATGACAAAGAACAGTCCAAGGAAACTTTGTGAACTCCTGTCAGGTTCGAAAACTTGTGTGAGGCCTTATTATGTAGACAGAGAAATTCGTTTGAATTTTTGTTGCGACAAACACGCTGCAGGCTTGAGGGTAATACAATGCACTTCACCGTTGATCGTAGGGGAAAATGGCCACGCCCAGGTATATATTTAATGACCGAAATTACCTTGCGATTTACTCAGTAACACTTGATAAGCACTGCTTATACATTATGATGTCCTCGTGGAGTACTACGAGTGTCTCAAATCTGCATAAATCCGCGTTCCAAACGTCGTGGCCTCCCCTTGTAAGTTTAGCGGCGACACCTATCGGAATTTCGTGAAACTATACAGATTGAAGTGGAAATATTCTATTTTTCAATCGATTCTCACAGAGAAAAAAAGGTGTTGCATTACTTGTTGAATGTCTGTCGGAATTGTTTTGCTGGGGTACACCAGTAGCCATGATACACATTTTCCGTTGTGAAGTGTTCCAGGATTAAGGTACTGGAACACTGTCTACCAGCAGAGGTAGTGGAAGCTGGGGTTTGACGTATAATTTGAAACTAATCGAGCTGCGTTCGGGCATAACCCGCCGAGTCGCCGCCTATAGCGCGAGGTTTTTCGATCTGGTGGGACCCTGGCTGGTAGGCAACCCGCTGCGCAGCCTGCAGCTCGCTTGTGGAGTTGGCAGGCGGCCAGCGCGGAGCGGCGGCGCGCGATCAATGTGGGCCCAGAGCGCCAGCAGCAGCGGCACCGGCAGAGGCAGAGGCACAGGCGAGCCTCCCACATTGTCCCGCAAGAAAAATCGACACCGGGAGGCCCGCGTTTGCGGAAGGAGCGCGCTGCGCCGCGCCGCGGGCCGGGGACGACCGCCCGACGAGGACGGGGAGAAAGCGGAGGTTGAGGAGGAGGACGACGAAGAGGACAATGGCACCCCCCGGCACCGGAGGCTGCTGCCGTCCGCCTGGGGACACCAGTTAACCCGACGCACTCACCACACGCTCTCCTCTCGTGTAGCAGTAACTGCTTCAGTTGCTTAAAAGTTGTCAACTTGCTTTTAGCTATTAAATTTTATTTTACGATTGCAATTTTGGCATTAAGCTATTTTCAAGCATCGACAAAACATAATACAACGTGAAAAGAATCATTTTCCAACTGGTTAACAATAGGAACACCCAATTTTGTAGTCTGTTGACGTTTGTATGCCGTACTCACTTGTTCTGTCATATACACTACTTGCCATTAAAATTGGTACACCACGTAGATGACGTACTACAGACGCGAAATTTAACCGACAGGAAGAAGATGCTGTGATTTGCAAATGATTAGCTTTTCAGAGCATACACACAACGTAGCCGCCGGTGGCGACACTTACAACGTCCTGACATGAGGAAAGTCTCCAACCGATTCTCATACACAAACAGCAGCTGACCGGCGTTTCCTGGTGAAACGTTGTTGTGATGCCTCGTGTTAGGACTATGATAAAGGTAGCCTATCGCGATTGCGGTTTATCGTATCGCGACATTGCTGCTCACGTTGGCCGAGATCCAATGACTGTTAGCAGAATATGGAATCGGTGGGTTCAGGAGGGTAATACGGAGCGCCGTGCTGGATCCCAACGGCCTCCTATCACTAGCAGTCGAGATGAAAGGAATCTTATCCGCATGGCTGTAACGGATCGTGCAGCCACGTCTCGAACACTGCGTCAACAGATGGGGAAGTTTGCAAGACAAAAATCATCTGCACGGAAAGTTCGACGACGTTTGCAGCATCATGGACTATCAGCTCGGAGACCTTGGCTGCGGTTATCCTTGACGCTACACCACAGACAGGAGCGCCTGCGATGGTGTACTCAACGACGAACTTGGGTGTACGAATGGCAAAACGTAATTTTTTCGATGAATCCAGGTTCTGTTTACAGCATCATGATGGTCGCATCCGTGTTTGGCGACATCGCGGTGAACGCACATTGGATGCGTGTATTCGTGATGGTATGGGGCGCCATTGGCTACACGTCTCGGTCACCTCTTGTTCGCATTCATGGCACTTCGAACAGTGGACGTTACATTTCAGATGTGTTACGACCTGTCCCTCTACTCTTCATTCGATTCCTGCGAAACCGTACATTTCAGCAGGATAATGCACGACGGCAGGTTGCAGGTCCTGTACGGGCCTTTCTGGATACAGAAAATGTTCGACTGCTGCCCTGACCAGCACATTCTCCAGATCTCTCACCACTTGAAAACGTCTGGTCAATGGTGGCCGAGCAAGTGGCTCGTCACAATACGCCAGTCACTACTCTTGAAAAACTGTGGCATCGTGTTGAAGCTGCATGGGCAGCTGTGCAGCTGTACCTGTACGCGCCATCCAAGCCCGGACTCAATGCTCAGTCGTATCAAGGCCGTTACTACGGCCAGAGTTGGGGTACTGATTTCTGAGGATCTATGCACCCAAATTGCGAGAAAATGTAATCACATGGCAGTTCTAGTATAATATACTTGACCAATGAATACCCGCTTATCATCTGCATTTTAATCGCCAGTAGTGTATGTTTCCGTTAGACAGAGATAAGACTGTAAGATGCACATCAAAGAACTACTACTTAGCGTAACTAATTACTACTATATGTACTGCGATTTTGAATCGATTGTATACACCACACGTCTAAAAGTATGGACTTACGATACCTTAGGATAAATATCTAAAACAATCACGAAAATGTTTAATCCTGAGGTCCGTTTGTTCCCTGAGTACGTATTATGGTTATCCTTGAAGGCGCCATTTTTTCTAGAGCTTCCACTAATTTACCTTTCTCTATCCTATGTAGTACCTTGAAAGATTCCTCAATACTGCTGGCGATGTATTGTACACTCCTGGAAATTGAAATAAGAACACCGTGAATTCATTGTCCCAGGAAGGGGAAACTTTATTGACACATTCCTGGGGTCAGATACATCACATGATCACACTGACAGAACCACAGGCACATAGACACAGGCAACAGAGCATGCACAATGTCGGCACTAGTACAGTCTATATCATCCACCTTTCGCAGCAATGCAGGCTGCTATTCTCCCAGGGAGACGATCGTAGAGATGCTGGATGTAGTCCTGTGGAACGGCTTGCCATGCCATTTCCATCTGGCGCCTCAGTTGGACCCGCGTTCGTGCTGGACTTGCAGACCGCGTGAGACGACGCTTCATCCAGTCCCAAACATGCTCAATGGGGGAAAAATCCGGAGATCTTGCTAGCCAGGGTAGTTGATTTACACCTTCTAGAGCACGTTGGGTGGCACGGGATACATGCGGACGTGCATTGTCCTGTTGGAACAGGAAGTTCCTTTGCCGGTCTAGGAATGGTAGAATGATGGTTTTGATGACGGTTTGGATGTACCGTGCACTATTCAGTGCCCCTCGACGATCACCAGAGGTGTACGGCCAGTGTAGGAGATCGCTCCCCACACCATGATTTCGGGTGTTGGCCCTGTGTGCCTTGGTCGTATGCAGTCCTGATTGTGGCGCTCACCTGCACGGCGCCAAACACGCATACAACCATCATTGGCACCAAGGCAGAAGCGACTCTCATCGCTGAAGACGACACGTCTCCATTCGTCCCTCCATTCACGCCTGTCGCGACACCACTGGAGGCGGGCTGCACGATGTTGGGGCGTGAGCGGAAGACGGCCTAACGGTGTGCGGGACCGTAGCCCAGCTTCGTGGAGACGGTTGCGAATGGTCCTCGCCGATACCTCAGGAGCAACAGTGTCCCTAATTTGCTGGGAAGTGGCGGTGCGGTCCCCTACGGCACTGCGTAGTATCCTACGGTCTTGGCGTGCATCCGTGCGTCGCTGCGGTCCGGTCCCAGGTCGACGGACACGTGCACCTTCCGCCGACCACTGGCGACAACATCGATGTACTGTGGAGACCTCACGCCCCACGTGTTAAGCAATTCGGCGGTACGTCCACCCGGCCTCCCGCATCCTCACTATACGCCCTTGGTCAAAGTCCGTCAACTGCACATACGGTTCACGTCCACGCTGTCGCGGCATGCTACCAGTGTTAAAGACTGCGATGGAGCTCCGTATGCCACGGCAAAATGGCTGACACTGACGGCGGCGGTGCACAAACGCTGCGCAGCTAGCGCCATTCGACGGCCAACACCGCGGTTCCTGGTGTGTCCGCTGTGCTGTGCGTGTGATCATTGCTTGTACAGACCTCTCGCAGTGTCCGGAGCAAGTATGGTGGGTCTGACACACCGTTGTCAATGTGTTCTTTTTTCCATTTCCAGGAGTGTAGTTTCGTAGATGCGCACTATTTGAAGATTTACAGTCCTTGCTCACGTTTGTGTGCTCTCTGAATCTAGTTGAGAAACATCTACCTGTTTCCCCACACAGAAGATTGAACATTCATCACATTTGATTTCATAAACCCCTCATTTTGTAAATAATTTTGGTTCGTGGGTTTTGTATTTCAGGTCTGATTACTGTCCCTACTTTGTTGTTCGTGCTGTACCTGATTCACATTACTTTCCCGAAGATTTTCAGCTGTTCTGTCTGATATGGCACCATAATAGGATAATGTAATGTATTTCCTTTACTTTCTTTTTTTGGTTCCGCTTCTCTTGTTGAAGTTGTTTCTTTATCTATACTGTTACTTTTGTTGCGTAATTTGGTAATATACAAATTATACACTATTTTAGTCTCACCAGCACTGTAGCCTTTATTTTCTACTGTATGTCTTCTAGATGCTTGAAAATAGCTTACTGACAAAATTGCAATCGTAAAATAAAATTCTTATAGCTGAAAGCCAGATAACAACTTCTAAAAAGCTTATAGAAGCTGTGTATTCATGCTACAAGCAAGGAACATTTATAAGTGCTACATGGATATTTTCACTCTAAATTTACTTTTAAAATCACCGTCTAAACCTACTATACCTCCAAATGTACTAAACAAGCCACTTTAGGATACAGGGTGTAGGGACCTCGTGTATTACTATCTTTTCTGTTCCAGTGATCGGTGCATAGAGTATAAATGAAGTGCTTCAATTTGGCATTATTTCTCGGAAATGTTTGGAATGCTAGGTGGACTTCGTGACACTACACATTGTTCAAGAAAGATTCATCGGATAAAACTGTATCTTCTCCATTAGTGAACATACAAATGTGTCTGGAATTTTTAATTAACTGTCGGAACTTAAAAGGTTTCCGTCGCGCCAGTTGTAAGTTACAAGATCATGTGATTGCCCGTAGGGACTTCGATCCGACGCTGGCAACAGCAGGTTCAAGATACGTAAGGAAAAATTCACCAGCCGACACTGTGTGCTTCTTCAAGGCACAGACCGCACTCAGCGGATTTCTGAACGAAGTCCACAAAAATCTATTCTTCGTGCCACTTGTAAGTTTGCCAGTCGTAATTCGTCTGTCTAGTGAATTTTATAGTACCGTTTTCGTTTTTAAAACATGGAGGATTCATTTACTACAAGCTGATATTAAGTACTGTGAATTCATTCTGAGCATCGTGTTGAGAGAGAATAATTTCCATTCAAGATTGATATTCAGTGTTGATGCCATGAGCCATATGTGAGGAAAAGTGAACATTCGCATACAATAGCTGAGCTGGAGAAAGATTCCCAAAGGATAATCTGTTTTGTATCATGTATCGAAAAATTTAAAGCCCATTCTTTTCTCTAAAATGGGAAAACTTATTCTAAATTGCGAGAACCGGCCAAAACGTCGTTATTCAACATAACAGAGCACCACCACCCTGGCACACGTACGTACGACCATTTCTTAATAATGAGATGCCTCTGTGATGGTTCGGTGATGATGGCCAGCCGAAACTCGCTTTGCAGTATTAGCTTCCAGAGTCACCAAATCGCACGGTATGTGATACTTTTTGGTTGTGAGTTTGTGAAAGATCCGGCCATGTACCTCCTCTTTCAACAATTTTGGGTGATCAGCTACGCTACACAGCAAACGGCAGTAAAGGCAGAAATTACAATCATGCTCGTAAAATAACGCCGTGGTCCATAAGTTTGCCTTTGGTCTGCTGGAATGCACATGAACGTTTCTGAAAGGTACATAAAAATTTTGATCTTAAAGTGTTGTATGTGTAGCCATGTAGAAGGCAGGTGCTCGACAAGTCACTAACTATTTCTGTAACAAGGCTAATATTTATCTCTTTATTGCTGGTAACGTGACAAATGTTGAACACAGCATAACGAATCAATGCTGTAATATGGAGACTCAATGGACTACCTTTTGCTGAGGTTACTGTACAGAAGCCACTTTGTAAATAGTCATCAGACGTTTGGTCGACGATTTCCAGTGAACTGAGAATGTTTGTGAGGTGAAACGTTCTGGGCGGTCGTCGACGTGGAAGCCATAACGACAGGATATCGAGCAGATCCGAAAACGTCGACACGTCCTCTCATTCGGGAACACGGCATCCCAAAGTACAGTATGTGGCAAACCTTGCGCTTCGTACTAAAGAAAAAGACGTGTCACACCCAAGTGCTCCATGATACTGAATCTGCGGACTAAATTGGACGTATGGAAATGAGTTACGACTTAAATGTGGTAGTAAATAATTAACATTTGTTGGACGTCCTTTTATATATGTAGTCTCGCCAACCGCAACAACAGCAGGATATTGGCTGGTGATTAATTACACATCACCACGGAAGGCGAACATACCAATCCGAAGATAAATGTGTGGGTGTACCTCACCCAATAGCACATTCACGGTGTATTGCTTCTTGCTGAAGCAACAATCACATCAACATCGTACCTCGAGGTGCTTGATCAATTCTTGGAGCCCCAAACGTTTGCTGAGAACATTCTGTATACGGTGGTGTTTCAACAAGATATTGCCACGATGCTGGACTCTACAAGGTTGATTACAGTTCTGCGCAGCACAATCGTCTAATCTGACACCCTTTGAAAGAGAGTTAACGCAGTGGTTTCCATGGCGCAAGTTAGTGGCAGAAGGGACCCACTTGCCTACCTAGGTGTTAACGAGTACGTGACTCAGAGTGGCGCATTAGAAAAACAGAGACGCACAGCCACGTATAAATAGGCGCCAGTTTACTAACAAGGCATTCAAGTGTGGCAGTTCTCCTGGACGGTGGGGCGTGTCATACCACCAGATACATGCAGCAGCAGATGGGGTGCCAGCGTTCCAGTCCACAGCGGGTCGCTGGTTCGACCCTCTGAGGCCACAGTGTGGTCTACAGCCAGCGAGTGGAGGGCCACGCCATGGCTAGCTACCGTGGGCAGTCTTGTTGGATCGCAACATACGACAGAGGCATCCTGAGCCAAAGCTGTTGAGTTGGCTGCCGGCGCATCCTCACGTCATCACAACTCCGGCTATACAAGACCAACACACAGCAGTGCGTGCATTGGTCGCTGAGGCAGCCATTCCACGCCAAACCATTTCGCAGACAGCGAACTGGTGTCCTCAGCATTCCAGGACCCAGTGACACAGACCGAGAGGAACAGGGGCACTGTAGCTGGAAATAATAAATTACTTGGGAAACTTGGACGAGTTTTAATTTGGCGCATCCTGACAGTTTCCATCCAAGTCCAACATTCCCTCAAAAAGATGAATATTAGGAAACTGGACCACCCGCCTAAATTTATGTCGACAACATTACGAACAATTTTACGGCAACAGTGCTGTAGCGTGTGTTGAAGTGCACCAAGGAGAGATGGAAACTCTGCTTGGATATGGAGCACATCCATGTTGAATGGCAGCGATTTTATTCAAACACGGTGTCTTCTACCATGTTATATCGACATCCTTTCGTCCGGTAAGCATTTCATTTGAATTAAAGTGCGTGTTCCCAGAAATGGTTTCGAACTTCTCAGACATCCCGTTTATACCAGTGTAAAACTTGGATAAATATTCTGAGAATAAAAACATTGAAGACCTGTACATATGTTAAAATTGACCCAAAGTTCCTGTCCTAAATTTTCTGAAATCTGATGACTGTTTTGAATCTCCCTGTACTGGAAGGATGGCAGTAGAAGTCGCAACAGCTTTTGCTCGTGTTAGCTGACGTTGATGCTACAGCCTGAACTACCAACACTGGCTCACTTAACACTCTAACACTGAGGCGGCTGATGTTTGCTACACGACACTTTCCTGTTATTGAACTCATTGCCCATCTGACAACGGACAACACATATAGTAGACACACTTCGGAAATTGATATTTACAACCACCTCCTCACCTACACCTACTGCTACCCTGCATGTGTTTTCATTAGAGTATATTGCAGAGTTGGCTGTTCCAGTGCTGTCTCGCTGTGAGAGGACACTGGCTGATGCCTCTCAGCTGTTTTGCGGGTAGGTGCAGCTAGTATACGCCACTCACTGTACGGCCCTATCACACGCAACCTATGCACGCGCGAACCATTTAGTCAACCCCACCTGCATGTGTCTAGCCGTTGCAGAACTGACTCGTACGTGACCAACCGCAGCCTAACTGCCCACGCGTCAGCCGTTTGCCCAAACCTCCTACCAGTACCCGTGGGTGCCCGGCTGCTCGACAACAGTCACACAAGATGGAACATAGTTACTATTGAGAGCACACTGTGCACCACCGTCATATCCCCTATTAATGTTCCAGTCGCTAAAGCCGCATGAGAAATGCGACTTAAGCATCCTTGTGAGCTTGAATCCCTGTCATTTCACTTTCTTGTTCATTTCGTAAGTCAATGTGGAAAAGAAGCAAGTTTGCCTAACTGGTAAAGGACAAAATATCTTAGATATGCCATGACAGTAGTAGATTGGCTCCCCAGAGAAACTGTGTCTCTCGCAAAGGGGGGGGGGGGGGGGGGGGGGGAGGCATTTTGTGTTATGCTTTTGTAGTGACACGTGAACGAACTGTTGTGCTGAGTGGTTCATTTAGGTGGTCAGCGTGAGCGGTATTCCTCTGAGCAGGGACTGCAAGTACGCCAGCGCCATAGAGGCACTTGAGATTAAGTAGGCTAACTACGCAGCGTGGCTGTGTCTTCATTGCAGGAAGAAGGAGATATTTTCACTGTCTTGCACGGTGCATGCTGCACCGCGACTGCATAAGCTAAATTTTATATTCAAGTGAAGCGTTCCTGGAATGAGATGTCGCTATATGCCATAATTTGGTTTATACATTTTTGTTGAACGTACATTATGTCGCCTGTCGATGCGTGATTTTCTGGGCGGTACATACGTTTCGCTGAGCTGTCGATGCATATTCCTCACTGATGTGGGAACCAGACCCCAAGCTTCACCTCAGTTTGGTTTCGACACTCTATTTTGGTGTGACATACAGGACGCACAGGCTATATTAAATCACGTATTTTTGTACTTCAAACCTCATGCCACGAGTTGAGAGAAAATGGAGACCTTTGTGCCTTTAAGTTGATTCATTTGCTGTAGCAAGGTAATGTGCATTGTACCGAAAACTAGGCTATACCTAGTGAAATTCATAACTGTGACATACAGCCAATTGGAAACATATGTTGTGTTCATCAAATGCCCACAGAAGAGCCAATGGGGGCACTAGAAAAGTAGGTAACATAAACCGCACTGATGCTGTCTAATACGAATTGGCGAAAAATATTTGGATTAAAATAAAATAAACATTTTGTTACAAAAACCGGATGATGTTATGGTATTTATTATTATCTATATGGTAAACATGAGGGAAATAGCAGCTGAGGAGGAATGGCCAAATATATTAACATTACGGTAACATCTAATGCACTTTACTATGATTTGGGACTATTGAACAATTAGTTCGAGCGTCCTCTACGACCTGACATAGCGGTTAACACTTGCTCTCCAAGGCTGTCTTGACCGGCTTGCCCTGACTACTGAACTTCCCACACCAAGCTTTCCTCTATCAACGTACAGGAGCAGCTATTTTTCGTAATGGAAATTTCCATTGATCCTGTGCGTCAAATGAAACGGATGAATAGTAGAAACTATTCAAGCTTAATCCATGTTTCGTTGTAGATGTTACCTTCAGTATGGGGACAGATCCTGGGTAAATTTGTTTCTCTCTGCGTAGCTACTGTGAACTACATCCACCTGAACTTCTTACAGTGCTTAAGCTTTTGTCAAGGTTCACAACTCTAAAGTCCTACACTTCCCTCCAACCCCAAATGAACTATTCCATGATGTCTCGGAAGTTCCTGTCGACATATCCCTTCTTTCAGTCAATTCGTGCAGTAAATCTCATTTCTTGCAAATAGTACTTAGTGCCACTCCGTTAGTGTTTCAGTCTACCCATCAAATCTCACCTACTCATGCAGAACCACCTTTAAACAGCTTGTATTTTCGCCTCGTCAGTACTGTTTGTCGTCCACAATTCACTTCCAGGTAACAATGAAATTGCAAATATCTGCCGAAATATCAGTGAGAATGTTCGTGACGCTTCGCAAATACTCCGCAAGCCGCTGCACACTGGATGATGGAGAGTGCATTCGTCTTTGTTTCCTACTTCTTTCTCGTGGTGGGTGAAGAGAAACTGTTTTTACGCCACAGCCAATAGCATTCCGTGAGAGCTACGTCTACATTCCTCCACAGAATCACAATTAAGTACCTCAGAACATTTCTCTTAGACTTTCATGTCGCTTGTGCCAACCTGTTAACGATCGCAGTGGCACAACTCGGAATTCATGCGATGTTGTGTTGTCATTGCTGCTTGGTAAAGACTACAAGCATTGGAACAATACTCTAGAACTGCTCTCACTAGCGTCTTATATGTGATTTCCTTAATAGGCGCAAACAAATTTCACAGGCCTCTTTCAACTAAAGAACAACTACTCGCCTTCCCGGACACTGATTTGACGTAAGTGACCCTTTTCACATCGCTTCTTATTATTACTTCTAAATACGAGGGTCAGTCAAATGAAAACCTTAAATATTTTTTAAAATGTTATTTATTGTGCCGAATTGGTACAAAACTGTATCACTTTTCAACATAATCTCCCCCACGCTCAATACAAGTCCACCGGAAATTACAAAGTGCTTAAATTCATTTTTAAAAAACTGTTTTGGTAGTCCGCGAAACCACTCATCCACCGCGTGGCGTACCTCTTCACCAGAACGGAGCTTCTTTCCTCCCACTGTGTCTTAGAGTGGCTCAAACATATAGAAGTCACTTGGAGCAAGGTCTGGTGAGTACGGTGCTTGGATAAGACACTCAAAATGCAGGTCTGTGATTGTTGCAACTGTTGTACGGGCGGAGTGGGGCCTTCCATTGACATGTTGCAAAAGGACACCTGCTGACAACAGTCCACGTCGCTTTGATTTGATTGCACGCCGCATATGACTTTTTAGGAGATCTGTGTATAACGCACTGGTGACAGTGGTCCCTCTATGCATGTAATGTTCCAAAATGACTCCTTTTTCGCCCCAAAAAATAGTCAGCATAACCTTCCGTGCTAATGGTTCCGTTCGAAACTTCTTTGGTTTTGGTAATGAGGAATGGCACCATTCCTTGCTCGCTCTCTTCGTTTCCGATTGGTGGAAGTGAACCCAGGTTTCGTCCCCAGTAATGATTCTTGCAAGAAAGCCATCACCTTCTCGTTCAAAGCGCCGAAGAAGTTCTTCACAAGCATCAGTACGCCGTTCTCTCATTTCAGGAGTCAGCTGCCTTGGCACCCATCTTGCAGACTCTTTGTGAAACTGGAGCACATCATGCACAATGTGGTGTGCTGACCCATAACTAATCTGTAAACATGCTGCAATGTCATTCAGTGTCACTCGGCGGATTTCCTTCACTATGGCTTCAACTGCTGCAATGTTCCGTGGAGTCACAACTCTTTGTGCCTCACATGGACGAGGAGCATCTTCCACTCAAGTCGCACCATTTGCGAACGTCCTACTCTATTCGTAGACTTGCTGCTGTGACGAACATGCATCACCATACTGAACTTCCATTCAGACCTTCACTACGCAAAAACCGAATAACAGAACGCTCTTCTTCCCTGGTGTAAGTTGCAAGTGTGGCGGCCATCTTTAACCACTAACATTTAAAAATAAATTAAAAGAATTTCTAGATGACAACTCCTTCTACTCATTGGCTGAATTTTTAGATATAAAGTAAGTAAAAATAAAAAAAAAATAAAAAAAAAAACTTAATCATTAGTGTCATGCAATATTTTGTGTAATGTAATTTCTTGTACAGACATCTTTTATTAACCTGACACGTTCCACATCATTACGAAGTGTCGTATTCATGATCTATGGAACAAGTATTAATCTAATCTAATCTAATCTAATCTATACTGATATTTCAACGGTATGTGTGCATGTGCACTGTGCTGCCATCTACAGGCCATTCTGCACGTTGTTTGTAGCACGTTTACCAACTTACAGGATAACGGCGCGAAATTTCGATTTGTTATTACAAATTTAAGGTTTTCATTTGACCAACCCTAGTACTTATACGATGTGATGTGTTCAAGTCATTCAACCACTAATCTTGTAATCACATACTGTACGACCCTTTGTCTCCGTTATAGGCATTCACTACATTTGTAGACAGCTATCATTCTTTGTCCCAGTCTGAAATTTTGTTCGTATCTTTCTGCAATTAATTACGATCGAACGTCGACGGAATTCGTAAGAGAAACACCCGTTACATTGCATTTTAGTTACAATGGTAGTTTCGAAAAACGGAGAACTGTAATCGCTGTGAAAAGTAGGAAGAGAGAAATTCGAAAGAACGGGAGAGGAGCAGGTGACTGCTGAAGCGAAGAGCAAACATATCCGCAGGGAGCGGCACGGTATAATGTGGCATCCAAATGGTGGCCAAATGTGCCGTGATTTACTTGCACCGATCGACAAAATTAGCATCATTGGCGCCGGCTAATTACGCGCAGCGCGCGTGACGAATTTGGGGCTGCGCGGTCTGTGCATGGAATGGGGGTTGAGGGGCGTTAGCACAGCGGGCAGTAGGGGAGGGGAAGTAGAGCATGCGAGGCTCACATAAATGTACTATCATGCTGCCCGGCCGTGCCACGATTCCGCGACTCGTCGATAAATGACCACTGCCACCGGCTACACCGGCGGCTGTGCGCTGAGCTGGAATCCTCGGAAATGCGTAACCTAGCTGGGACAGCTCAGCTCCCAGTGTCCGGAATTTCCGAGTATTTGCTCTCTTTAAGTGCCGCGTACGATGCGCTTAAGTGCAGCTGCGATCGAGCGCGAGAGAGACGTATCAGATTACACGCGCAGCGAAATGAGCGCAGCACGTGTGGTGATTAGTCATCCCGGAACCGAATTGCTTCGGCCATCAAGCGTAGCTCGAATTACGGTTCAGTTAGACATCCACGCGACCACTAAACGAATTATCCTAGTTACCACTAAATGCTAATATTCTACCTCAAAATTGATATGTGATTTCAAAACACGGTCCATGTGTTGTGAACAAGATAATCCTCATTATCACGCACAAATGAAGTCCAATGTTGGACATAATGCTTCTCCAGACCTGTAACTGCTGTATGAAGTCCATATTATTCAGCCACGTGTTGTATTTAATTCACCTACCATCATTTCATTTGGTAGTTTCCGTCTTTTTCTTGTTGTTGTTGTTGTTGTTGTTTTTGTGGTTGTGGTGGTGGTAATGGTGGTTTTGGGGGTGTCCGTTCTGAAGGCTGCTGTGATACCGTTCTCCACCGTAGTCTGTCATGTACAAGACTTCATCTCTCCATATTTTTTGCCATCTACACTTGGACCTGCTTACTCTCTTCAGACCTAAGTCTTCCTCCACAGTTTCCATCTTCCTGGCTTCCCTCCTTTACTAAATTATACGAGTCCTTGATTCTAACAAAAAAAAAAAAATGTTCAAATGTGTGTGAAATCTTATGGGACTTAACTGCTAAGAATATCAGTCCCTAAGCTTACACACTACTTAACGCAAATTATCCTAAGGACAAACACACACACCAATGCCCGAGGGAGGACTCGAACCTCCGCCGGGACCAGCCGCACAGTCCATGACTGCAGCGCCTTAGACCGCTCGGCTGTTGCTAACCAGTGCTTTCCCTTAATATAATTGTGCCGTTAATTAATTCTCTTCCTGATTCAATTCAGTATATCTTTAGCCGCCATCTGATCTATACAGTCTTTAGCATCCTTCTGCAACGCCGCGAAAGGTTCTATTTTTCTAATTTGTCTTTTGTTTATCACCTACATTTCACTTCCATATAAGCCTGCAATGCCAGACAAATACATTCGGGTAACATTCGATAATACATTTAAATTCACTGCTAGAAAATTCCTATCTTTTAGGAACGCGTTTCTTGAGGTTGTTAGTCTACATTTTGTATCCTCTCTACTTCGGACTTTTTTCTTTTATATTGATGCCCAAGCAAGTAAACTCATCGACAACTTCTAGGGTCAAAATTCCCTATCCTTATGTCTTGGAATCTAACGTAGAACTTTATTGCTCCATCCCCCACACAATCTTCCAGTAGCTTGTCACGACCTCCTCCATTCAATTTTCATTACGGTCTTAATCACATTCATACCATACTTTTTTCCTCTGCCCTCCCAGCAACGTTCAGTTTACAAACGGTTATCACATTGAAAGTCTAAGTTTCACTTTCATATATGCAATCTGTTAATACATCACGAACTGTAAGAGCTGACATAGCCAGCTGAGGGAGACAAACTGCCATTATTAGTTATTAGAAATTTTAATATTTTGCCACCAAGACTAGAAAATTTGTAATAAAATTACGGGGGATAGGCAAAATAACGTGAACAGTGGTAGTAATGGAATGGTTGTATTTGACGGTCAACAACGCAAGTAAGGCATGTAACGCGTTGGACTGTGCGTGTTCAGTACGGACTAGGCATCAGTGCAGGTTGTTTACGAGTAGTGCATACATCGTATTCACATTCAGAGGCCGAGATCGTCGTGGAATGAAAGACCTAACTTAGTTACAAAGAGGGCAGATTGAGGGGGCCCGATTAAATGGAGCATCAGTAACCAAGACGGCCGATTTATTGAATTTTCCAAAAGCAACTGTTTCAACGGTGAGGACAGCGTACACAAAACATGGAAGGGCATCATAGTGTAAACGTAATATTGGGCACAAATCAAAACTAAACGACACAGATTGTATCAAAACAAAACAAAACTACGGCGGCATAGCCATCTTCGAGACCCCGTATCTATCGACACTGTCCGCCGAGAACTCCATAAAGCGAATATTCATGGACGAGCTGCTGTACCTAAAACATTAGTGAAGACAACCACCACAATGAAGCATAACACTTGGTTTCAGCAGCACAAATCTTGACGACTGATCAGTGGAAACACGTCGTATGGTCCGGAGAGTCAACTTTTTCGTTATTTCCAATATAGGATCGGGTTTACGTCGGCAGATGCCAAAAGAACCCTACAATCCAGATTGCTTGCTTCCAACTGTGAAGCATGGAGTTGGATATGTGATAGTGTTGGCAGCCACATCATGGTGTTCTGCTGGACCCATCATTACTTTCAGATGCCGTCTTACAGCCAATGACTATTTGAACATTTTAGGTAATCATGTGCACCCCACATTCAAATGTTGTTCCCCAACTATGATACCATATTTCAGGACGATAATGCACCCATTCACAAAGCCAGGACATTATAATCGTGGAATCAGTAGGATGCAACGGAACTGCAGCGTCTTCCCTGGGCAGCACAGTCCCTGGATTTGAATGTTATCGAACCCTCGTGCACGGTATTGGAGAGCAGACTCCAGAGCAGATTTTCGGCCCACTCGTCAATACAGAGTTAAAAAAGGCCCCGATCGAAGAGTGGCGTAACATTACACTGGAAACTAGACAGTCATTATATGCTTCTATTCCAAGAAGAATCACACCTGTTTTACGGTCAAACGGGGGTCCAACACCTTATTAGTAAACCATTCCCAAGAGTGTACGGTGTTCACATTATTTTGCCTATCCCCTGTACGTCTGACCGTAAAGATTCCATTTTGTGTGTGCGTTTCCGAGTAAATTCATCCGCATCCATAAGAAAAAAAAGGGCTTACTTACGAATGGACAGAATTTACTCAAATTGCGCTCCTAAGAACTGGTTTCTTAACGAAATATATTTTTTGTTGGGTCAGTCATAATATGTCAGATTAGGCACTGGATTTTTTAACACACCGAACAGGAGATGAAACAATATATGGAACTTAGTAGTGAGGGTAAAAATGACGTATCTACGGGAAGTCATGTTGGGGCAACTTCTGGCAGCTCCTGTCTGCCGAAGGATAGAGTGACCTTAGGTTTGGAACTATCGTTCCCGCATTCCTATACCGATCAAGCATCAGTCTTTGTTTCCTCTCCATAAACTGCCAGTCATGCCTTACTGAGTTCGTAGCTCTAATCGCAGTTAAAATTTTGAAGTTTCTAATCTCCTCCTTTGTAGCGGAAATGCAATATGATGAGGCATGGTCCAAGACTCTCGTCTTCTCAAATTGTGTTGTGTGTTCGTTATCCAGACACTGGATGCCTATGATTGCATAATAATTTATTACGTCAATGATCGCTTAAATACATATGCGACACTCACATCACCGGTTGCGGCACATAGCTGCCATCTTCGGATGAGACAAAAATCATCTACAAAGCATCGTACAGATATGTAATGGAAACAACTAAGTACTTCCTTACGTTGGAAGTCAACTAAAATATTTCAATGGATGTACATCATATCGTCACATAGCAAAAAGATTCGTAAGCTTTCTCTGCGTGAGTTATCGCTTGTTCTCAGAATGATAATCGGTTACAGAGCGTCTTGCTTTGGTACAGACGGGGATACCATAAACACTGGCACTCAAAGACATAAAACGGGGCATAACAATATTTCGAATCTCTTTTTTGGGTGGTTGGGTGGGGGGTGGGGGGTGGGGGATAAGGATGAAGGGGTGAAGGGGTCAATCACCGGCCACAATCCACAACTTCGTTGCTTGTGTCTCATTTCGTTAGTCGACTCCCCGCAGTATCGCAATACCTGCCAAACAAAAGTTAGGATTAAATTTTAATCGAGCATTAGTATGAACAGTCTTCCATTGACACCCGCCCATTCCACAAGTCTCTGCAGTTAAGGAGCATAGGAACTTTGGCTAAATTCCCTGCACTTAGTGTAAGCGGACACTGTACAATCCACAGGGTCTTGTGGGGTGTATGTGAAGATGTTGAGACTATGACAGTGATTTTCTGACACATAGCAACTAAGGGCTTTTCAATTATTAACTAGTTTTGTAATGATAATTGTATATAATTTATCAATCCGTAATTCTTTTATTTGTATTGAAGTGTAAATGAAATTCACTATATTCTCTAAATACGTTGTATTGGTAACTCTCATTTTATGGAAACTGTATGTAAAGAAAATGGTTTTTATCTGTGCAAGATACTATTAAGGAGGAAATGACAAATGCAAGAAGTCAGCCGACGTTCGGGCTCAGTTATATAATGACAGAGAGGAAGGATGTGTTGATTGGTCAGTGAAACGATGACAATTTTAAGGACATGGAGGCAGTTTCTTGATGGCGAATGTCAAAAGTTTTTTGTAGTGGAACGAATTGCAGTAGTAAACTGGAGGAAACAGTTTGATTTTGCAGAGACGCACAGAGAGCAGAATTTTTCAGAAAGATGTCATTACAACGTTGATGCAGTAAAATACTAAGTTTAGAGAGGAAACACGTTTTATTTACGTTGGCAGCAAAGAAGAGGGGATTCAAAAGGGGAAGATGCAACAAAGCAGTAGCCATGCCATAAAATTCAGGGGAGGATTGACTCAGAAGGACACAAGGATCAAGACATTGAAAGTACAACAAAGAACCAGTTGACATTACAAAACACGAGTATGAGGTGAATTCACTGAAACACTATACCGAATACCTACCAGTTTTATTTTGGTTGATGAGAGACTGAACTGCAGAGCCAATATGGATTTTGTTGTGAAAAGTGAATTTTTAGCAATCCTTCATCTTTGGAGAATCTGGGATGGGAACAGCTATCTGTTGCAAAATTAGTTGCTGTGACGACAAAAGTACCTATGATTTTAGGAGTGAAGTCCAAATAAAACTGATGCCATACTACTAAAATACAGCGTTGCATGGGAGCACATTGATGTGTGCATAAAGTAGTGTTTATAACTCAACTCGAGCACGTATCAGACACACACTCTTTCTGCAATAATTTAAAAGTTTCAACCATGAGCGTCTTAGAACGGAAAAGGGCATCAGAGTATTTTCTTTTCTAAATTAATCTCCCTGTCCTGCACATTCCCTAGACTTAAATCCCATCGAGGACTTGTGAGATGCGTTGGGCAGAATTTCTGCAGCGCATCCACTTGCTCCAGCGTCCATCCAGTAATTGTCAACAAACGCTGGTGGAGGAATAGAACCCTCTACCTCACCAGCTCCTTGCTAAACTTGAGACCAGCATAAAAATGGTTCAAATGGCTCTAAGCACTAAGGGACTTAACATCTATGGCCATCAGTCCCCTACAACTTAGAACTACTTAAACCTAACTAACCGAATGACATCACACAACACCCAGTCATCACGAGGCAGAGAAAATCCCTGACCCCGCCGGGAATCGAATCCGGGAACCCGGGCGCGGGAAGCGAGAACGCTACTGCACGACCACGAGATGCGGACAGACCAGCGTAAGAGCATACTGCAGACTATTCATTGCTATCCCTGGTGGTCACACAACCTGCTTAGAACCATGTCCTACCGTCTTCAGTGCCCATGGGTCAATCAAAAATCTCGGTGACCGCAGTGTGATGATGGTCTTTGAGTAAAACTGTCACTTCTGTTCGTCCCATTGCTTCTGTCTTTCGTCGCGTGTAGTAGCCGCGTGGTCTTGGGCGCTTTGCCACGGTTCGCGCGGCTTCGGAGGTTCGAGTCCTCTTTTGGGCATGGTTGTGAGTGTTTTCATTAGCGTAAATTAGTTTAAGTTAGATTAAGTAGTGTGTAACCCTAGAGACCGATGGTCTCAGCAGTTTGGGCCAATAGGAACTAATTTCAAATTTCGTGTGGGTCTGCCTTGAGCGAAATATATATATTTTTCTATTTCCTAGACATGTTTCGCTGAAGCTGCAGCATCATCAGTGGGTTTCTTTATTATCTTTCCATAAAACCGGAAAAGTGCTCTTTACTACCTGTACACACATAATGTGGAGCTCTTAATATATATTTAAATATCTGAAAAGAAAGCAAAGATTTGTTATGACATGCTTCGATATTCCTGTATTTATATGTTTTTTTACTGCTTTGTTTCACAGTGTCTCATCTACAGTCATACATAACTTAGTGTAGAATAGTTATTTACCTTGAAATTTTACATTTGGGATGTTGTCTTTATTCCTATCACTGACTAATCTGACTAATCTGCCCCCGCTCCCCGCTCACTCTCTCTCTCTCTCTCTCTCTCTCTGTGTGTGTGTGTGTGTGTGTGTGAGTGTGTGTGTGTGTGTGTGTGTGTGTGTGTGGGTGTGTGGGTGGCCGCTCGAACTACATTAACTCGAAGGAATGTGTATTTAACCTGGTAGAACTTGACACAATAATCTCAATAAACGCACGTGCTTTGGGCCTGTTCTCCAATGACTCTTTTAACTCGACGGGACGAGTATTTAAGCTGATGTAAAACTTGAGACAATAAACTCTAGATCATTTTAGGAACTGGACAACTTCATACGAAATTTCAGAGACTTTTAACAAGATGCTAGAGATCAACACTAAAATGGACCATGAAATTACGGCGGTGTGCAAATACCCCTAAGAGCCACAGCATTCGGATCATTTAACTGTTAGTAACTTTGCTGCTCGGACCGGTGTGTTTTGCAAAGTGTTCCGTTACGTACTCACTGGCAGTCTGGTTCTCAAAAACGTTTGAAACTGTATATCGAGCAAGAATGCAAGTGTATTATTTTCGACCAGTGCTGGGTGAACCAGTGTAGCTTATTATAGTAGTCATTATGAAGCAGGCGAACAATTTTAGAATGCTTCCTAGTTCGAGCTAGTACGGTGTTGTGTTGTGCTAACGTGCCAAGGTACATGAAATGTTGTAAATTGCAATTGCGTGAAATCCATTTTTCGACACGTCTAGTCTCAATAGTAGTATGCAGTTACGCTTGCCGGACAAATAATTGGGTCCAGTGCTGGACTATCACCAGTTCACGGTAACCTCGATATCAATGAATCCGACACGCCTTTGAAATCTCGACTATCAATTGCCTCGACATCAGTGCCATGTAGTAACACACAATTGAAACTATTCCAGGATTCTTTGTACATTCATTTCTAGAAAAAACGAAGAGCATCACATCTACCACGCCGTATTACTGTATCTCTGGGCACAACCTGAGGCCATACAGTGCGCATTTAGTGGTGTGTCTGCATACTCTCACCCAATTAGTAAGAACGATGTTGAACGTGGTAATGAAACAGAGCGGAACAAAGTTACAGATGAACTATTTGCAATATTATAAAACCCGATGGCTTAGAAACAAAAAGCAAAGCAAAAAAGAAAGCCCGAAATTGGTAGGCGAGGAAAATCGTATTCAAAAGCAATTTCCAGACGCGCAGTCGTTTGTAATGTTCCGAAATCATTATGTCGCCGTTCCCACTAGTAAATAAGTAATCAGAAGCCTATTATTGCAGTGAAAATAGATGTATAATAAAACGGAACAATATTTCACGTCAGAGACCGCTTTGATCTCCCGAGAGACTGATGCGGTAAACAACAGCGTCGCACTCAAAGCAGCGACTGTAGAAATATTAATGTTCCGTAGCAGTGTTTTACCCTGGACTTTTTCAACTATGGCTGGATTTCTGTGCCGCACGTGCGGGTGTTTGAGTTCATGATGAGTTATTGATGGTCTACGCCCGGAAGAGTCAATACTTTTGACAGAAATAGAACGCTGAAACATACATAATGCTATAATATAGTGAGAAATAACACGAACTTCGCAAAACATTTCCAGTCGGAGTCTGTCTGATTCAAACATAGGCATATGGTTGTACATGCGGTTTTTGGTGACCGGTTCCAGTCTTAGATTGTATCGCCAATGCAGGGGATTAGGTCCTTTAGGGCTATGGTATCTTACAACTTATCTCTGTACAAGTTTCTTGACTTAAACAAGTAATATAATATAATTTTTCTGTAAATATAACCGCCTTTTTATGCTGCCACATAATTTATTTTTCCCAGACGCGTCTCGCATTTTTTTATTCTAAGGCATCATGAACAGGATCTATAAAGATACAGTTTTGTTATTTTTAGATTACTATAAAGTTCATGTCCAGATTTTTGTATGTAAAAATGTAATTACTTACGATCTGCTGATCTGCTTTTCCTCTCATTTGGTCTAGAGGTCGCACTAGCATTTTATTACCGACTTATAAGCACAACTTTAAGTTCTGACCTTTTTCACACTATCCACCATGTTTCTCCTTTTTTTGTAGTGTAGTACTTTTCGTTTGCTGCTAGATATGACTATTTCTTCGGAAACTGCTTTTAACAACGTAAATATCGCAACTCCATTACGAGTTTCCTCCTCTTTGGTGTGTGTACCTATTTCTTGACAACATAACGAATTATATGTTCAAAAATAACTTCTATTCATGATGTCTATATCGTGTGTATGTGTATGAGTGAGAGAGAGAGAGAGAGAGAGAGAGAGAGAGAGAGAGCTGAAGAGAATTTGTGGTGTGTGTGTGTGTGTGTGTGTGTGTGTGTGTGTGTGTGTGTGTGTTGGGGGAGGGGGGGGGGGGGGTTGGTGGATTGAATTGTATGGTGTTGAATATTGGTGTACTAGCTGTTAGCGACTGGTTGAAAGCTTTGGTGATAGCTGGTGAGACTTTTCGTTTCAGTGTTATGTGGAGGGGCCATGGGTATGTGAGTGTGAAGATGTTGGGTTATATGATTATTGTATTGCACGGTATTATTACGTTGATTCTCTTTGGGAGCGTTCTTCTGTTTTTTAGCTATCAGCGTAAACAATGAATTGCTTGGCATGTGTACTTGATAATTCAGCAGGGTTTCCTTTTTGGTTACGTTTTCTGTGTGTGGTAATTTTTTTGCAGGATTAGGTGTTTTTATTGTTGATTCTAATTATTTTCATGTCTTCTTCTCTAGTGGTTGGTTGTAGTCATGTTCTCTTAGATGTTCTGCAAATGTGGAGTAGTTTGTCCCATGTTCTCATGCGTTCTTTGTATCTGACATCAAATGCTCTACCTGTTTGTCCTATGTATCTGCCTTCACAAGTGTTACATAGTAGTTGATAAATACCTGCTTTCTGGTATTTATATCTATTTTTTTCAGTTTTCGGGGAGAATCTTTGTATAGAATTGTTTGTTGTGTACGCTATGATTACTCCCTGTTTTTTGAAAATGTTGGTGTTTCTTGTGTGAATTTGTGTTTGTATATCATTGCATACCATCTTGTGTTTTATTTCATCTTTTTCTGATTATCCTGTGTAGTTGTTATGAGACAGCGTGTAGTGTTTGGTTCTGTTGTGTTGTTCTGTGGTTTGATGCTTTCTGCTTTCATTTTACTTTTAATTTTGTTGTTTAGCTTTGTGACTAAGTTACTTAATATTTTTTGCAATCTGCAGTATTATGTACAGTTCCATTTTGTAGCTTTCTTTGGTGAGAGGCACTGTGTTGACTCTATGGAACATGTATCAAAGTGCTGCTGGCTTTTGTGAGTGTGGGTGGTTCGAGGATTGGGGAATGATGATGTCTGTTACTGTGGATTTACGGTAAATTTCAAACAGATGCTTATTGTTTTGCTTTTTGATTGTTATATCCAAAAAATTAACTTGGTTATTCTGTTCTCTTTTAATTGTGAATTTTTTATTTTTATGTATCTTGTTGATGTCAGTATGTAGTTTTACAATTTCTGTTTTTGGTTCATCTATTAAGCAAAGGACGTCATTTATATATCTGAACCTATAGATGTTGAATTCTTTTGCTACTATTTTTGTGATAATGATCTGTTCTATATGGTTTACGAAAGTACTTTTAGGCAACTCTAGGATGAAGAGATTAAAGAGTTACACGCATTAATAAAGCTCAATACAGAACAAAATTACTTCCAATTCAAAAATGAATTTTACTTATACGAAGATGGATTGCTAACGGGGTTCCCAGTATCAGAAGCCTCAGCAAATATTTTTGTAAACCAATTATTATGTGTATCATGTTACAATGTTACATTCAACAGAAAGTACAGCTGTAGAAGAACAGTTCATATTTCATGAAACAATTTCTTTCATTCCACAAACAGCTGATGAAAAAACTGAAATTCACTTTATTTTAAATTATTACTTTGTTACTCTTTCAAAGATAACAGATCACAAGAAAAGCTCTATTATTTTACTACACAGCTACTTTATATACGCAAAATCATTATAAATTTTCGCCTGAATTTGCATAAATGTTGTCACCAATGAATATTTCGAAAAGAAAGACTAGTTAGTAACGTCGCTAATATATTTGAACACCACACGTGACTACGAATAAAATCTCGAAATTTTGATACCAATCTGAGTTACTTGCAAGCATAATTTATTTTTTACGCCTTGAAGTAAAGCTATAATTATCATCAGCAGATGAAAACATGGAAATATAAACGATCATCCGCTACTGCCTCGTATTCACCAAACAGATATCAAGTGATGTCCGTCCCAACCCGTTAGTTACGATCCATCAGGAGAGGCGCAGTTAAAATATGACAATGAACGTCAGGAAAATGTTCCCACACACACGCCGACAGAATCATTTAATACCTTCATCTATATCCAGGAAACACAAAGATAAATACACTTAACTATCTTCACAATTGGCGCCCGTTAACGAAGAAAATGGTTGAGCTACACGGCAATTGCTTGCGCTGCAAGCCAGTAGAATTACACCTGACGCACTCAGGAATGATGTAATTGAGATCCGATAGAAAATATTTTAAGTGCAAAATCAGACGGCAGAACACTAGCGTAAGAAGCGCGAGAAGCTATATTTACCAGGGAAACCCAGCCAGCGAAATTATTAGAATATAACGTAATGTAGGGCAGCACTGTATTGAAAAACGTATGACTGCAAAATCCGTCATATTACTGTTAATTTACAGTACGAGAGCATATGATCTTAAAAAATAAAAGGTCGATCTGCAGTTCCTTAACATATTTTGTATATTTTGAAACAAAATAAAGGTATGTTGTACGAGGGTGAGTAAAATGAAAACCTTAAACTTTTTAAAAATATTAGTTACTGTGCAAAAGTGGTACAAAGCTGTATCACTTTTCAACATAATCTCCCCCAGGCTCAATGCAAGTCCACCAGCCCTTATAAATTGCATAAATTCCTTTAGAAAAAAATTCTTTTGGTAGTCCGCGCAACCACTCATGCACCGCGTAGCGTACCTCTTCATCAGAGCGAAACTTCTTTCCTCCGATTGCGTCTCTGAGTGGTCCAAACATATGGAAATCACTTGGGGAAAGATCTGGTGAGTATGGTGGATGAGGAAGACACTCAAAGTACAGGTCTGTGATTTTTGCAACTGTTGTACGGGCAGTGTGGGGCATTCCATTGCCATGTTGCAAAAGGACACCTGCTGACTGCAATCCAAGTCGCTTTGATTTGATTACAGGCCGCAGATGATTTTTTAGGATATATGTGTACAATACACTGGTGACAGTGGTCCCTCTAGGCGTGTAATGCTCAAAAAATGACGCCTTTTTCGTCCAAAAAGAGAGTCAGCAAAACCTTTCCTGCTGATGGTTGCGTTCGAAACTTCTTTGGTTTTGGTGATGAGGAAAGTTGCCATTCCTTGCTCGCTCTCTTAGTTTCTGGTTGGTGAAAGTGAACCCAGGTTTCTTCCCCAGTAATGATTTTTACAAAGAAGCCATCACCTTCTCGTTCAAAGCACCGAAGAAGTTCTTCACAAGCATCAACACGTCGTTCTCTCATTTCAGGAGTCAGCTCCCTTGGCACCCATCTTTCGGACACCTTGTGAAACTGGAGCACATCATGCACAATGTGGTGTGCTGACCCATGACTAATCCGTAAACATGCTGCAATGTCATTCAGTGTCACTCAGCGGTTTTCCTTCGCTGTGGCTTCAACTGCTACACTGTTCTGTGGAGTCACAACTCGTTGTGCCTGACCTGGACGAGCAGCATCTTCCACTGAAGTCACACCACTTGCGAACTTCCTACTCCATTCGTAGACTTGCAGATGTGACAAACATGCATCACCGTATTGCACCTTCATTCGTCGATGAATTTCAATAGGTTTCGCACCTTCACTGCGCAAAAACCGAGTAACAGAACACAGCCATCTTTATACTGATAGTGCGACGCTATGAACGCATCTGCACTACGCTGCCACCTACAGGCCATTATGCACGCTTTTTGTAGCACACTTATCATCTTACAGGATAACGGCGCGGAATTTCGTTTTGTTAATTGGTGGTGTCCTGCTACCGCAGAGATCTGTTTTTGACGGGCAGGCAGGTAGTTAATTATCCGTCGTGAGTATGTTCTGGAGTACGCATTCAGAAAAGGAAAGATTAAAGATTTGCTCCAAAATGAGGCAGATAGAAAGTGGGCAAATGAGAGCGAGAGATCAGGAGTGGTTGCTCAACAACTACGTGCCGGATTACGCGTCGATGGAAAACACCGGATGAAGTGCATTAATCTACGTCACTAATAAAGTACGAGCACAAATATCCGCGTGCTGCGAGCCCACGTCCCTTCACGTAAATAGAGAAGTGAAACTACGATTTAATTGGGAGACAGTCACTTCGTTACACATAGTTATATATCTGCGCACCGTTTACCTTTTTATGGTAATTAATAAATGTACAGCTCCTCGATAATTATGCTTACACTACAGTTTTTAATTACTGAAGGCATGAGGTACTACAATTATCTGAACTCATGTTCAAGCAGTTTAATGAAACAAATGCACTACTGGCCATTACAATTGCTACACCAAGTAGAAATGCAGATTATAGGCGGGTATTCATTGGACAAATATATTATACTAGAACTTACATGTGATTATATTTTCACGCAATTTGGGTGCATAGATCCTGAGAAATCCCACAACCACCTCTGGCCGTAATAACGGCCTTGATACGCCTGGGCATTGAGTGAAACAGAGCTTTGAAGGCGTGTACAGGTACAGCTGCCAATGCAGCTTCAACACGATATCACAGTTCATCAAGGGAAGTGACTGGCGCATTGTGACGAGCCAGTTGCTCGGCCACCATTGACCAGACGTTTTCATTCTGTGAGACATCTGGAGAATGTGCTGGCCAGAGCAGCCGTCGAACATTTTCTGTATCCAGAAAGGCCTGTACAGGATCTGCAACATGCGGTCGTGCATTATCCTGCTGAAATGTAGGGTTTCGCAGGGATCGAGGGGAAAGCCGTGGGTCGCAACACTACTCAAAATGCCGTCAATGCGTAAAAGAGGTGACCGAGAAGTGTAACCAATGGCACCCTATACCATCACGCCGCGTGATACGCCAGTATGGCGATGACGAATACACGATTTCAATGTGCGTTAACCGCGATGTCACAAAACACGGATGCGATAATCGTGATGCTGTAAACAGAACCTGGATTCATCCGAAAAAATGACGTTTTGCCATTCGTGCACCCAGGTCCGTTGTTGAGTACACCATCGCAGGTGCACCTGTCTGTGATGCAGTGTCGAGGGTAACGGCGGCCATGTTCTCCGAGCTGATGGTCCGTGCTGCTGCAAACGTCGTCGAACTGTTCGTGCAGATGGTTGTTGCCATTCAAACGTCCCCATCTGTTGACTCAGGTATCGAGACGTGGCTGCACGACCCGTTACAGTTATGCGAATAAGATGCCTGTCATCTCGACTGCTAGTGATACGAGGCCGTTGGGATCCAGCACGGCGTTCCGTATTACTCTCCTGAACCCTTCGATTCCATCTTCTGCGAACAGTCATTGCATCTCGACCAACGCGAGCATCAATGTCGCGATACGATAAACCGCTATTGGGATAGGCTTATGATCCGACCTTATCGGAAACGTGATGGTACGCATTTCTCCTCCTTACACGCGTTATCACAACAACGTTTCACCAGGCAACGTCGGTCTGTGTATGAGAAATCGGTTGGAAACTTGCCTCATATCAGCACGTTGTAGGTGTCGCCACCGGCGCCAACCTTGTGTGAATGCTCTTTAAAGCTAATCATTTGCATATTACGTCATCTTCTTTCTGTCGGTCTAATTTCGCATCTGTAGCACATCATCTTCGTGGTGTAGCAATCTGAATGGCCAGTAGTGTACATTTATACCCACATGTAAGGCGTTGATGTAAGTTATTATGGCATACAGTAAATTTGACTGTCGACTCACATTAATGTGGTCACCTGGGAAAAGACTGAATAATCACGTTTGGCAGCGTGAAGTACTCCGATACGTGCACGAAGAGAAGTCAGTGAGTTCCTGGAAGGTAACAGCAGGGATGTGGAGCCACCTCGACTCCAGTGCTGTGGATAGCTGCAGTGGGTGTATCGGTTGAGGATCCATGGAGCGAACAGTCAAGGTGGTCCCAGGGATGCTTTGACGGGTTTAAGTCCGAAAGTGGCCAATGGAGTACCGCAAACACATGCTGGTATCCTTCGAGGCACCCACGTATGCTCCTAGCTGTGTGACATGCATTATCCCGCTAGTGGAGGCCACCGTGGAAACGGAAAACATGTAGGAGTGATCATTGTCCCCAAGGAAAACGTATACTTATGTTGATCCATTGTGCCTTCCAGAATGAGTGGATCACCCAGGGGATGCCATGGAACATTCACCAGACCACATCGTTCCCTCCACTGGCGTGGCTCAGACATTTCAAGCCCTACACGTTTTCGGTCATTTGTCCGATGGACAGTAAAATGTAATTCATGTGAAAATGCCACCTCTCGCTACTCGATAGACGTCTAGTTGCGGTATTGGCATGCAGATTCCAGCCTTCGTCGAAGATGAACAGCAGGCAACATGGGTTTTTGATCCAGGCGCCTCCTGCTGAATACCATACGCAGCAATGTTCGCTGAAGGGGTCGTTGAGAAGACACCGTTGGGCACCGAAGTCGTCGCCATTCGTTTCATCTATGGCCCGGGAACTCAACAATTGAATAAGTGGCGATTTGGGTAGTGCCACTTTACCATGGACGATATACACTGATGAGTCAAAGAAACTGGTACATATGCCTAACGCAGAAGTGTACAATAGACATGGTTTTTTTCGGCTAAACAGTAAATGTTATACGCGGCATTCCTTTTAAGGTACTGACGATGTATCAACTGGAATTAAAATCGGCACGCAAAATAGTAGTTTTATTAACACGGTAAGAGATTTTTAGTCTATTTAATCATGAACATCGGTATCTTCGATAGTATTCTTCTATGCGTTGGTTGGAGACCCGCCACTCCGGATCCCGTAACACGCAGCGGTAGCACGGATATTATCGGTGAATCGCTGCAGTCTGCACTGACGAACGGGAGGCACTCCTGAAGGCACATCCTCTCTCTCAGCACCAAAGCGTTATCGCACAGAAGTTGATATAGATCCGAGCGTGGGCTCGCTCTGCCACAGTTCGTGATCTCAGCTGTTACTGTCATCATCATATAGTTAGGACACCAGTGCTATTCAAGTCTCAGTTGGAAGTTTATTTTCGTAAATGTTGAATATCGCATGTTTGCGCTCATGTGACATGCACAGTTACACTGCTGGAAGACAATATCGCTGTCGGGGAGGACATCGTGCATGAAGGATGAAAGTGTTCCGCAATAACATTCCCATAATTCGCAGTTTTCATACTGCCTTCGATTTCTACCACAGGTCCCATGGAAGCTCAAGTGAATTTCCTCCATAACACAATTCTGTCCGCACAGGCCTTCATCCTAGGCGCGGTAAATATTCCAAGCAGCACGACCGATGGTTCAGTGTAACACTAAATCAAAGGTCTTGCTGCTCGGATGTTAAGGACATCGCTCGCATGTAGCGCCTGCGATGGTGTACTCAACAACGAACCTGGGTGCACGAATGACAAAATGTCATTTTTTCGGGTGAATCCAGGTTCTGTTTACAGAATCATGATGGTCGCATCCGTGTTTGCCAACATCGCGGTCAACGCACGTTGGAAGCGAGTATTCGTCATCGCTATACTGACGTATCACTCGGCGTCATGGTATCGGGTGCCATTGGTTACACATCTCGGTGACCTCTTGTTCGCATTGACGGCACTTTGAACAGTAGACGTTACATTTTAGATGCGTTACGACCCGTGGCTCTACCCTGCATTCGATTTATGCGAAATCCTACATTTCAGCAGGATAATGCACGACCGCTCATTGTAGGTCCTGTACGTGCCTTTCGGGATAAAGAAAATGTTCGACTGCTACCCTGGCCAGCACATTCTCCAGTTCTCTCACCAACTGGATACTTCTGGTCATTGGCGGCCAGCAACTGGCTACTCACAATACGCCAGTCACTACTCTTGCTGAACTGTGGTATCGTGTTGAAGCTGCATGGGCAGCTGTACCTGTACACGCCATCCAAGCTCTGTTTGACTCAATGCCCAGGCGTATCAAGGCCATTATTATGGCCAGAGGTGGGTGTTCTGGGTACTGATTTCTCAGGATCTATGCACCCAAACTGCGTGAAAATGTAATCACATGACAGTTCTAGTAGAATATATTTGTCCAGTGAATACGCGTTTATCATCTGCATTTCTTCTTGGTGTAGCAATTTTAAAGGCCAGTAGTGCAATTTGGAAGCATGTAAGAGACTAATATCCAAACCTGGATTTACTGATTGTCACCAGAAGCGAGTCAGAAATTTAGGTCATCCTAACATACATCGAGGACCGACTAAAATATTTCAGTGGTTACCTATCGTTATTTTATTACGTTACACTAGATACTGCGTGAATCTCTTTAGGGAAATCATTTAATTTGTTTGATTTGTATGATGCTATACAGTGGACAGCATCACTGGTTGTGTGGTAGTACTACGCCCCTGCAACGCTCCTACGTCAGACCGGTGGAGGCCGAGCGGGAAAAGCAGAAGATTCCAGTCCTGGAAGTCCCAGATTCAACGCCGGAGAGGTGAGTAGACTTTCGCTCGTTCCATTCCCGCCAGGGTGGCCCAGTATCCACTGCTGTCAGAATAAGTACCTGGAATATTTCCCGGAGGTAAAGACAGCGGGGTCGTGGGACCAAGCTTCCCTCTCACTTCTACAGCCGCAGCGAGTAGAAAGACAGCACTCTACCCGGCAGTCAGGCGAACAGTCCATTCTCAGGCATTCTAGACAGACTTTAACTTAAACGTCTCCCTCACTCACCCCCCTCCCTCTCCTCCACGAAACAATCTCATCAAATGGAACTGTTTCCACATACCCCGTTCTCCACATATTCAGTTTGTAGTGATCTCAGAAATAGCATAGTGAAATGTGTCAATTTCTCTCTTTAAAGTCATTGTTTTCTAGAATATAAACGCTATTAAAAGTTTTTAGGCTGTGCCTTGTTCTGTACAATAAATCATATGATTACTGACGAATCGAGGTAGTTTGGTTTTAAACCTAACTTGGGCGCTGCTTATTGTCCCAGACATAGGTTCATCCACTGACAGGACACTTGTTTACAGGGTTGCAAGTCTTTTCTACAGAATAATCGAAATGTCGAGCTCTAAGTGTAGACACACTAATGAATTCTCTGGAACACAATGAAGTCTCTAAATTTATGAAGGTTTGATTTTATATACATTCGTCGCAGACATGCCAGTGGATCAGGCTGCCAGACAAAGGATTCAGTTGAATTCTCTCTTCGATATGGAGGAAGACAAAATACACAGTGCACCAGGAAGCCGGCTGGAGTGGCCGAGCGGTTCTAGGCGCTGCAGTCTGGAATCGCGCGACCGCTACGGTCGCAGGTTCGAATCCTGCCTCGGGCATGGATGTGTGTGATGTCCTTAGGTTAGTTAGGTTTAAGTAGTTCTCAGTTCTAGGGGACTGATGACCTCAGATGTTATGTCCCATAGTGTTCAGAGCCATCTGAACCATTTTTTTGCACCAGGAAGAAATTATCCGAACGGGACGGACGTCTGTAGATGTTATCTGTATTCTGTGCTGGATGCATGCGCATTGCCCGAACTCTTACGGGACTCGGTAAGATTGTCTGCCGCGAGTAATGAGTGCAATGGGCGGTGGCACTACGAATGTAGGGAGTGGACATTAAGTTGAGAATGTGGGTGTCATGGGGAGGGTGCAAGGGATAAATCCATGCAGTCGCACTATCCTCTGTGCTCTCGGTGGCTCAAATGGATAGAGCGTCTGCTATGTAAGCAAGAGATCCCGGGTTCGAGTCCCGGTCGGGACACACATTTTCAACTGTCCCCGTTGATGTGTATCAACGCCAGTCTACAGCTTAGGGTCTTGATGTAATTATCATTTCATTTTAAGAGAGCTGCGTGATCACCGATACCAGTTATGAACAAGAAAATCAAAGAGAAGCTGTGCCAATAAAAGACAACAGTGTTCTCTGTATTCCTGAAATTTGTAAAATAACTTGTCGACGTGTTAGCACTTGCTATAGTGAGGCAATTCAAATAATTTTAGAACACTGCACAGAGCCCTGACGCCCTGTTGAATACCGTGTTTTGACAGATCTGCTGTTGCCGAACACATCGTCATGAACAAACATATGACTATGTTTAATGAAATGGTAATATTGCCCCACGCTCATAGTTACTGAGTGTCTGTCCTGAAAGAAGGCTTTGAAATCACAGTGAGTGACAACAACATTAACCGGATCAGCGGCTGCACCCTTAGTGATGCATGTAAACGGGTGCTTCATGCTGCAATCAACAAAGGTCTTACGATCACCCACCGAAATCAACATTGCTACCACTGTTCTCCAGTCACAGGCATTGGCATACTGTGCGGTCGCTGATATTGTTGACGCCTCTATCATTTGAACAACCAAAGTACCAAAAGACCTTCTGTAATCTACTGACTATGAAGACGGAGGAAACTGTCGGAAACTCAAAATTAGCAAATGTGACTCTGTTGTTGTTGTGGTCTTCAGTTCTGAGACTGGTTTGATGCAGCTCTCCATGCTACTCTATCCTGTGCAAGCTTCTACATCTCCCACTACCTACTGCAACCTACATCCTTCTGAATGTGCTTAGTGTAGTCATCTCTTGGTCTCCATCTACGATTTTTACCCTCCACGCTGCCCCCAATACTAAATTGGTGATCCCTTGATGCCCAGAACATCTCCTACCAAACGATTCCTTCTTCTGGTCAAGTTGTCCCACAAACGTCTCTTCTCCCCAATCCTATTCAATACTTCCTCATTAGTTATGTGATCTACCCATCTAATCTTCAGCATTCTTCTGTAGCACCACATTTCGAAAGCTTCTATTCTCTTCTTGACCAAACTATTTATCGTCCATGTTTCACTTCCATACATGGCTACACTCCATTCAAATACTTTCAGAAACGACTTCCTCACACTTAAATCTATACTCGATGTTAACAAATTTTTTCAGAAACGCTTTCCTTGCCATTGCCAGTCTACATTTTATATCCTCTCTACTTCGACCATCATCAGTTATTTTGCTCCCCAAATAGCAAAACTCCTTTACTACTTTAAGTGTCTCATTTCCTAACATAATTCCCTCAGCGTCACCCGACTTAATTCGACTACATTCCATTATCCTCGTTTTGCTTTTGTTGATGTTCATCTTATATCCTTCTATCAAGACACTGTCCATTCCGTTCAACTGCTCTTCCAAGTCCTTTGCTGTCTCTGACAGAATTACAATGTCATCGGCGAACCTCAAAGTTTTTAGTTTTTCTCCATGGATTTTAATACTTACTCCGAACTTTTCTTTTGTTTTCTTTACTGCTTGCTCAATATACAGATTGAATAACATCGGGGAGAGGCTACAACCCTGTCTCACTCCCTTCCCAACCACTTCTTCCCTTTCATACCCATCAAATTGAGTTATTTGTAGTCTTTGTTTATCTTTATTAGTCACTTTTGTCGCGTTTTCCCCCCCTCTTCATCAGTACGACGTGTGATGTTATCGCGTCCATCTGGAATACAGAGTGTACCCAAACAAGCCCTGCTAGGCTGTAAAAAAATGCTAGTGCAGAACAGTGTGTGAGAAGGCAGAGCAGCCCGTAACCCGTAACGCGTAATGCGCGCAACCGAACGGCAGCAGCTCGGCAAGCGCGCGGCCGGAAGCACTGGGGTGAGGCAGTCTGCATTATTCAGCGCGTTAATTAGCGCCTGATCAAATGACATTTTATTCGAAACCACGCTCTCCGCTTCTGTCGGGGACAGCCCAATAATTACTTGCTCGCCGTGACTACCACGATCCGCCCTGCGTTCTGCGTTCCGGAAAAAAATGTGTGCACTCGCAACTGCGCCGACATATGTCGAGGCATGGTGGCAAAATTTTGAAGCATACTACACTGACGCAACTCATGTACGTTATTCCTCAAGTCAAGCTTCCATTTTCTAGACAAATACACACGTACACCCTCAGACTTCAAGAAGAATATAATAATTCCAACCCCAAAGAAAGCAGGTGTTGACAGATATGAAAATTACCGAACTACCCGTTTAATAAGTCACAGCTGCAAAATACTAATGCGAATTCTTTACAGACGAATGGAAAAACTGGTAGAAGCCGACCTCGGGAAAGATCAATTTGGATCCCATAGAAATGTTGGAACACGTGAGGCAATACTGACCCTAAGACTCATCTTAGAAGAAAGATTAAGAAAAGGCAAACCTACGTTTCTAGCATTTGTAGACTTAGAGAAAGGTTTTGACAATGTTGATTCGAATACTCTCTTTCAAATTCTAAAGGTAGCAGGAGTAAAATACAGAGAGCAAAAGTCTATTTACAATTTGAACAGAAAGCAGATGGCAGTTATACGAGTCGAGGGGTATGAAAGGGAAGCAGTGGTTTGGAAGGGAGTGAGACAGGGTTGTAGCCTATCCCAGATGTGATTCAATCTGTATATTGAGCAGGCAATAAAGGAAACGAAGGAAAAGTTCGGAGTAGATATTAAAATCCATGGAGAAGAAAATAACTTTGAGGTTCGCCGATGACATTGTAATTCTGTCAGAGACAGCAAAGGACTTGGAAGAGCAATTGAACGGAATGGACAGTGTCTTGAAAGGAGGGTATAAGATGGACATAAACAAAACAAAACGAGGATAATGGAATGTAGGCGAATTAAGTCGGGTAGTGCTGAGGGAATTAGATTAGGAAATGAGACACTTAAAGTAGTGAAGGAGTTTTGCTATTTGGGGAGCAAAATAACTGATGATGGTCGAATAGAGAGGATATAAAATGTAGACTGGCAGTGGTAAGGAAACCGTTTCTGAAGAAGAGAAATTTGTTAACACCGAGTATAGATTTAAATGTCAGGAAGTCGTTTCTGAAAGTATTTGTATGGAGTGTAGCCATGTACGGAAGTGAAACGTGGACGATAAGTAGCTTAGACAAGAAGAGAATGGAAGTTTTGGAAATGTGGTGCTACAGAAGAATGCTGAAGATTAGATGGGTAAATCACATAACTAATGAGGATGTATTGAATAGAATTGGGGAAGGGGAGATTGTGGCACAACTTGACCAGACGAAGGGATGGATTGGTAGGACATGTTTTGAGGCATCAAGGGATCACGAATTTAGTATTGGAGGGCAGCGTGGAGGGTAAAAATCGTAGAGGGAGACGAAGAGGTGAATACACTAAGCAGATTCAGAAGGATGTATGCTGCAGTAGGTACTAGGAGATGACGAAGCCTGCACAGGAGAGCTGCATGGAGAGCTGCATCAAACCAGTCTCAGGACTGAAGACCACAAATACAAACACACCGGTTCGCAGAAACCCTGAAGACAGACGTTGACTGTGGATACGGTAGCACAGACACAGTCCCTTTGAATGTTCAGAGACGCCACTAAACCCTCCCAAAAATGTAAAAAACCATGCATGAGCATCGCCTATTAGACGGAGGTTCTAGGCGCAGCAGTCTGGAACAGCGCGACAGCTATGGTCGCAGGTTCGAATCGTGCCTCGGGCATGGATGTGTGATGTCCTTAGGTTAGTTAGGTTTAAGTAGTTCTAAGTTCTAGGCGACTCCTGACCCAGATATTAAATCTCATAGTGCTCAGATCGACTTAAACCAAGACCGAGCGGGTCCGACAGCCGATCAGTTCCAATCATTCCACCACGAAGGAGGTACATAGCTCTTGTGGTCTGTAGTTCAATCATGCCTAGACGGTCAATATCGCGGGTTTACATTGGGCCAGGAAGAGCTCTCAGCAAGGGAGATATCCAGGCGTCTCGGAGTGAACCAAGGCAATGTTGTTCGGATATGGAGGAGATACAGTGGGACAGGACCTGTCGATAACGTGCCTCGCACAGGCCAGCAAACCGCTACTACTGCAGTGAATGACTGCTACCTATGGGTTTTGGCTCGGAGGAACCCTGACAGCAACGCCATCACGTTGAATAATATTTTTCGTCCAGCCACAGGACATCGTGTTACCACTCAAACTGTGCGCAATAGGCTGCATGATGCGCAATTACACTCCCGACGTCCATGGAGAGGTCCATCATGCAACCACGACACCATACAGCGCGGTACAGATGGGCCCAACAATATGTCGAATGGACCCCTCAGGACTGGCATCACGTTCTCTTCGCCGATGAGTGTCGCACATGCCTTCAACCAGACAATCGTCGAAGACGTGTTGGGAGGCAACCCTGTCAGGCTCAACGCCTTAGATCCCTGTCCAGAGAGTGCTGCAAGGTCGATGTTCCCTGATGTTTTGGGGTAGAATTATGTGGGGCCGACGTATACCGCTGGTGGTCATGGAAGGCGTCGTAACGGCTGTGCGATACGTCAGTGCAATCCTCCGACCGATAGCGCAACCATATAGTCAGCATATTGGCGAGGCATTTGTCTTCATGGACGATAATTCGCGCCCATCTTGCACATCTTGTGAATGACTTCCTTCAGGATAAAATCGCTCCATCAGAGTGGTCAGCACGTTCTCCAGACACTAACTCTATCGAGCATGCCTGCGATAGATTGAAAAGGGCTGTTTGTGGACGACGTGACCCATCAACAACTCTGAGGGATCCACACCAAATCGCCGTTGAGGAGTGGGACGCCAAACGGGGCTTAGACAATTGAGCATTCACGGTTGTAAATAAACCCAACAAATTTACAATTCGTGCACAGCTGACTGATACCTGGAAAACTTCTATAATGCCACGGATAAACTTTACACCGTCTGATGCAAGCATGGCTTTTCAATTGACAAGGCAGTTGCTCATTTAAATTGTGTTAGAGATCTGTATAAACAAGTCGCGGGGACAAATGCTTCAAAGAGCAGGATTGTATTTACCAAATCCCGTATGTACTCCTGAACAATAGTGTGTATCCTTTCAAAGGGTAACAAAATCAACTAAAATTTTTCTATCCCTTAACGAAAATTATAAACAAAAATTGCACGAAGATTACATTGTTATGTTAAATATCGATTACACACACGTTAAAGAATTTCGTTTGAAATTATGTGCATTGAAAAGTATGTACAAGGATGTATCATAAATTCATGGTTATTACATGACGTCGTTCGGTTCATTTTTCAAGACATTTTTTCTTCATTTTGACAACTACCCTTTCCTAGCGACTACACTAATTCCAAATACTTCGTTATTTAACATCATAAAAATGTGAAATTTTCGCACGGGTGGAAGGTGTTACACCATGTTTAGTCGAACACTACCAGTGGAATAAAAAGTTCAAATGGTTCTGAGCACTTTGGGACATCTGAGGTCATCAGTCCACTAGAACTTAGAACTACTTAAATGTAAACCTAACCAATCTAAGATCATCACACACATCCATGGCCGAGGAAATATTCGAACCTGCGTCAGTAGCGGTCGCGCGATTCCAGACTTAAGCGCCTAGAACCACTCGGCCACACAGGCCGACGTTCTACCAGTCTGACACTCCAGTATTTCACAAACTGTGGGATATTTCGATGTATCAGGGATTTGCAAACAGTACGTCACAGCTCCCGGAGGAGTCACTGCATCACCGTACGGCCGCCGCGGGAGTTTCATTAAAAAAAAATAACATCATTTATTCCCTTTCTGAGTGAGGGAACAACGTGTGAAGTACAACGGCGAACCTAACGGGCTGGCAAGTAAGTGTTCCTACAACTGTAGCGAGTTAGGTGTCGGTGAATATGTGACACATTTTCCTTCTGCCTCTTCTGCTTCTTTCCCTGTTTCCTGTCTCTTTCTGGGGTCGGAATGTTACATTGTCTATTACAAATCTAGTGCTAGTTGGTTGTCGGATGCCTTCCTGACGCCACCACTTCCCATGGGACAAAAATGTTCAAATGTGTGTGATATCTTATGGGACTTAACTGCTAAGGTCATCAGTCCCTAAGCTTACACACTACTTAACCTAAATTATCCTAAGGACAAACACACATACCCATGCCAGAGGGAGGACTCGAAGCTCCGCCGTGACCAGCCGCACAGTCCATGACTGCAGCGCCTTAGACCGCTCGGCCCATGGGACGAAATATGTGCACATAATCTGTCTACCTCTACTGTAAATCTCATGCTAAAGTGTGCGAACGTTTTCGAAGTGTTTGTCTACCCGAGGCGATACGAGGTAAGCAGCCCAATATTTATCTAGTTAGTTGTAGGAAACAATCTCAAAACCACATACAGGCTGGATTCCCACCGGTCCCCATTGCGGACCGGGACAGACGCGACTCCCCCTGTCGCAGAAGCGTGTGTGTATTAACACTTTGATATCTAGTTTGATCTTAGTTTTTTTATTCAGAAACTATCAATTAAAAAGATCTAGGCACTGAGCACGTTTCTTTAATCTGTTACAGAACATCTCGCTGGCTTTCACTTACGAATGACTTGAAATGGTTGTCAGAACTCAGGTATGAACTTTACTCGTATTTTTATGAAGAGAAAAGTTTTAGTTCCGAGGAGTTCAGAGAAACTGATTTTACTTTGCATCTGGCATGTCTTTTTGACACGTCTGAAAAACCCATTTCTACGAATGTATCCCTTCAAGGCAATGAGACCATCATTCTGCTATCTTCAGACAAAATTTCAGCATTTGGTAAGAAAGTACCATTGTGGGAGGAAAATGTTGGGTGATGAATATATACATTAAATGGTGGAAAAATCCACGATGAAATAACGACACTGGTATGGAAAAGGTAATTGCTATCCACAATATGGAGGAGACACATAGTAGCAGTCACTCACAAAAGACTCCTTTACATGAGTTTTGGCCGAAAGGCCCTTTTTCTAGCGCAAAAAACACACATTTGTGCAAGCACAACTCAAATACACAATGACACATGACGATCCTCTCTGGCCACTGATTCCAGCCAGTGACCAGAGAGAGTGCTCAGATTACGCAGAAGTGAAGAGGGTTGCGGTGGAGAGCTGCATAAAACCAGTATTTAGACTAAAGACCACAAGAAGAATGTTTTTATGTTATTTCTAAGTGGTGAAGCTTCTGGGCGAAAATAATTTCAGACATAAAAATGTGATTATAAATAGCAAAACGTTGGTGTGTGATGGGAGAAGCTCAACAAGTGGGAAAATGTTTTTGTGTTAGTAATTTCAAAAATATTTGGATCATGTTCACAGCTACGAAGGTCTGAGCCACCACCAGCTTCACTTCTCCGGGAATGCATTATTTACCAACAGACGTGAATATGGTAGGGGAGGCACAACGTACGTGGTTGTTTGTAAAAACCTTGATAAAGACAGATATTGTAGTTGTCAGTTGTTTGTATAATTTCTTTTTAGATTAAATGATTTATGAAGGCTAGTCAAATGGAAATTGAACACCCGCGAAAACGGGACCAAGGAATAGTTCCATTCAATATTAATAACTACACGCGTTACGATATTTATCCTACTACGAGACGAGACGATCAATTCCTGTTTCGTAGAACGCTGACGGCCCAGGAGGGGCCTACAACTGCCTCCACTCTTGCAGTTCCTGGTCCGACTGAAAGCGTCATCCACGCATGTCTTTCTTCGGACTGACAAAGGTGTGAGAATCGCACAGTGAAAGACGCAGGCTCTACGGAGGATGTTTCAGTGTTTCCGAACCAAATCACTGAAGCGTAGCCTTCGTCCGTTTGGCAGTGTGTGGGCGAGCGTTACCGTGCAACAGGACGATTCCGAGCGACAGCATACGTGGGCGTGTTGAATATATGGCGCGTCACAGCTTCTGTAAAGCAGCTTCATAGCGCTGCGCATTGATTGCGGTTCCACTCTCGAGGAACTCGGAAGGGCAGAGGAAGCATCTTGTCGTACTATAACGCACACCCACACAGAGCCAATGTGACAAAGGTCACGCTACAGACAGTTGGTTGGGAAACGCCGCAACATCCTCCCTACAGCTAGGGTTTTCCGCCGTGTAATTTTTACGTATTTGGCGACCTGAAGAAACGTGGACGTCGATTTCGGTTGGACAACGAAGTGGAAGATTGGGTGTGGTTCTGGATCTCTCTGAAGCAGACTGTGTTGGTCCCGTCTGCCAGAGGGATAAATATTTTAACTTGTGAGATGATTTATTTGAATGGATTCAATCCATGGTCCCGTTGCAGTGCCTGTTCGTTTTTCATTTGACTGCTTCTTATATAACTTCACCAGGGTTCTACATCTAAGAGTACATCTTCATCTACACGGTCACTCGGAAATTCACAAGTGTCTGGCAGAGGGTTCATCGAACCATTTTCATACTACTTCTCTACCATTCCACTCTCGAATGGCACATGGGAAAAAGAAACACCTAAATCTTTAAGTTCGAGCTCTCATTTCTCTTATTTTATTATGACGATCATTTCTCCCTACGTAGGTGGGTGTCAACAAACTATTTTAGCATTCGGAAGAGAAAGTTGGTGATTGAAATTTCGTATATACATCTCGCCGCAAAGAAAACAGCCTTTTGTTTTCAGTGACAGCCACCCCAACTCGCGTATCATATGAGTGTCACTCTCACCCCTATTGCGCGATAACACGAAACGAGCTGTCATTCTTTGCACTTTTTAGATGTCCTCCGTCAATCCTACCTGGTAAGGATCCCACACCACGCGGAGTTATTCCAGCCGAGGACGGACTAGTGTAATGTAGGCTGTCTGTTTAGTGGGCTTGTCTCATCTTCTAAGTGATCTTCCAACAAAGCGCAGTCTTCTTTTCGCCTTCCCCACAATATTATCTATGTGGTCTTCCCAATTTAAGTTGTTAGTAATTGTAATTCCTAGGTATTTAGCCGAATCGACAGGCCTTACATTTGTGCGATTTATCGTATACCCAAAATTTATCGGATTTCCTTTAGCACCCATGAGGGTGAACTCGCACGTCTCCTTGCTTAGTGCCAATTGCCACTTTTCGCACCGTACAGCACATTCGTTCTCTCTAGATCATTTTGTAATTGGAATTGATCGTATCATGATTTTATTAGGCAGGAAATGACAGCATCATCTGCAAACAATCTAAGAGGGCTGCTCATATTATCACATAGATCATTTATATAAATCAGGAACAGCAGAGGGTCTGACACTACCTTTCGGAACGACAGATATCACTTCTGTGTCACACAACTGAGACGATAATTCATATGCACGGAATTTGATTAATAGTCGCTTGTGATTAACGGTATCCAAAGCATTCCGGAAATCCAGGAATATGGAATCGATCTGAGATATCTTGTCGACAGCTTATTGCAGCTATCACTCATATCTTTCAAAGATTGTTTGGAAATTATTTCTATGATGCGCACTCCCGCAATGTTACTTGAAGAGAATATTGAGATTTTAGTTCAGTGATCATAGTTTAATTCACACTGATAAATTCGTATGATAGTGAGATCAGTTATTTTCGCTAGCTATATCACAGTGTACAGTTGTCAACTTGGAGTGTGAAGGTGAGACAATCCTTGACTCTTTGATTTTTATTTTTGTGTCAGGTCATTTGCGGCGAGTTTCCGTAACGATAGAACACATTTTATGCAGCGTTGTGATAAGTCTAAAAATCCAGTTACGATTTCTATACGGGTAACATACCTTCCACTGTGAACATTCATTTAGGACCGTCTTTGTGGTGGTTCGCCCGATAAAAATGACATGAACTATGTTACTGTTGAGCAGCAGCGCTCGGGATTGAAAATACATAATTAAATGCGACCATCATTCTTAAGAGAATAGGGTGCAATAATGTAGTCTCGGAACATTTTGAGCGCACTGGGACCGAGCGAGGTGGCGCAGTGGTTAGCACACTGGAACCGCATTCGGCAGGACGACGGTTCAAAGCGGCATCTGGCCATCTAGATTTGGGTTATCCCTTATTTCCCTCAATCGCTCCAGAAAAATGCCGGGCTGGTTCGTTTGAAACGACACGGCCGATTTTCTTTCCCATCCTTGACACACTGAGCTTGCGCTCCGTCTCTAATAACCACGATATTGACGAGACGTTACACATAATCTTCCTTCCCTTTCCTTGAACGTACTGGGTATGAATAATTTGCAGAGAAATATTTGTTGCCAACTAAGACGGTAAACATTTTTGTAGTATTTAGTTTTTATATCGAGGTGGAACGTGCCGCAAGTAAAGTGTAAGAGTGACTTAAGAAAATTAAAAAAAAAATTAAGCAACACTTTTTGAACATTTAGGGTGTCATTTGCAGAACTACGATATTATAATGTGCCTTCGGACAGCCAGCCATGACAAAAATCTTCCATTTGGCGAGTAAGATGTATGTATGAGACAGGCGATATACTCTAAGACTTTAAGGAGAATATAATACACTCCTGGAAATGGAAAAAAGAACACATTGACACCGGTGTGTCAGACCCACCATACTTGCTCCGGACACTGCGAGAGGGCTGTACAAGCAATGATCACACGCACGGCACAGCGGACACACCAGGAACCGCGGTGTTGGCCGTCGAATGGCGCTAGCTGCGCAGCATTTGTGCACCGCCGCCGTCAGTGTCAGCCAGTTTGCCGTGGCATACGGAGCTCCATCGCAGTCTTTAACACTGGTAGCATGCCGCGACAGCGTGGACGTGAACCGTATGTGCAGTTGACGGACTTTGAGCGAGGGCGTATAGTGGGCATGCGGGAGGCCGGGTGGACGTACCGCCGAATTGCTCAACACGTAGGGCGTGAGGTCTCCACAGTACATCGATGTTGTCGCCAGTGGTCGGCGGAAGGTGCACGTGCCCGTCGACCTGGGACCGGACCGCAGCGACGCACGGATGCACGCCAAGACCGTAGGATCCTACGCAGTGCCGTAGGGGACCGCACCGCCACTTCCCAGCAAATTAGGGACACTGTTGCTCCTGGTGTATCGGCGAGGACCATTCGCAACCGTCTCCATGAAGCTGGACAACGGTCCCGCACACCGTTAGGCCGCCTTCCGCTCACGCCACAACATCGTGCAGCCCGCCTCGAGTGGTATCGCGACAGGCGTGAATGGAGGGACGAATGGAGGCGTGTCGTCTTCAGCGATGAGAGTCGCTTCTGCCTTGGTGCCAATGATGGTCGTATGCGTGTTTGGCGCCGTGCAGGTGAGCGCCACAATCAGGACTGCATACGACCGAGGCACACAGGGCCAACACCCGGCATCATGGTGTGGGGAGCGATCTCCTACACTGGCCGTACACCTCTGGTGATCGTCGAGGGGACACTGAATAGTGCACGGTACATCCAAACCGTCATCGAACCCATCGTTCTACCATTCCTAGACCGGCAAGGGAACTTGCTGTTCCAACAGGACAATGCACGTCCGCATGTATCCCGTGCCACCCAACGTGCTCTAGAAGGTGTAAGTCAACTACCCTGGCCAGCAAGATCTCCGGATCTGTCCCCCATTGAGCATGTTTGGGACTGTATAAAGCGTCGTCTCACGCGGTCTGCACGTCCAGCACGAACGCTGGTCCAACTGAGGCGCCAGGTGGAAATGGCATGGCAAGCCGTTCCACAGGACTACATCCAGCATCTCTACGATCGTCTCCATGAGAGACTAGCAGCCTGCATTGCTGCGAAAGGTGGATATACACTGTACTAGTGCCGACATTGTGCATGCTCTGTTGCCTGTGTCTATGTGCCTGTGGTTCTGTCAGTGTGATCATGTGATGTATCTGACCCCAGGAATGTGTCAATAAAGTTTCCCCTTCCTGGGACTATGAATTCACGGTGTTCTTATTTCAATTTCCAGGAGTGTAATTCCAATCCCAAAGAAGGTAGGCGTTGACATGTTTGAAAATTACAGAACTATCAGTTTTATAAATCACGGTTGCAAAATACTAATTCCTTACAGACGAATACAAAAACTGGTAGAAGCCGATCTAGGCGAAGATCAGTTTGGATTCCGTAGAAATATTGGAACACGTGAGGCAATACTGACCCTACGACTTATCTTATAAGCTAGATTAAGAAAAAGCAAACCTACGTTTCTACCATTTGTAGACTTAGAGAAAGCTTTTGACAATATTGACTGGAATACTCTCTTTAAAATTCTGAAGGAGGCAGGGGGATAATACAGGGAGCGAATATCTATTTGTAATTTATACGAAAACCAAAAGGCATTTATAAGAGTGGAAGGACAAGTGAGGAAGCAATGATTGAGAAGAGAATGAGACAGGGTTGTAACCTATTCCCGATGTTATTCAACCTGTATAATGAGCAAGCAGTAAAGGAAATAAACGAAAAATTTGGAGTAGGAATTAAAATCCATGGAGAGGAAATAAAAACTTGGATGTTAGCCGACGACATTGCAATTTTGTCAGAGACAGCAGAGCACCTGGCAGAGCAGTGTAACGGAATGCACAGTGTCTTGAAAGGAGAATACGAGAGTTGTCCAGAAAATAAGATCCTATCGGTCGCTAAATGGAAACCACAGTCAAAATCAGAAACACTTTATTTGCAAGACTTAGCTAAACTTTCCAGATACTTCTCTGCCCAGTCCCCGCTTCGACTTCGACATTTGTCTGAGCGTTATACCAAATTTACACCACCGTTATTATAGAAGGCAGCCGCCTGTGCTTTCCGATAATTCTGTACCCTGGTCTATAGCGCGTTGCCTGCCCCCAAGTGTTATCTTCGTATCCAGCGTTTCATGTAAACAGAGACGATACTCAGGATGAGCTAATCAGGGCTGTATTGCGGGTGATCGAAAACTTACCATCGAAAAGGCTGCAGGCGTGTCTTCACTGCCCCTGCAGATTGCGGCTCAAAGTTGCCATGAATAAGTGTGTGGCAGTTGTGATGGGTGTGCTGCATTCATTAAGGCGAAGCCTCTAGCGGACCCTCCTGCTTGGCGGGAGACATCGTTGTTCCAGGCACATTTAATAACTCATAGTGTGATCACAAGTGAAAAGAGCGTCTTGATGCGATCGGTGGTCATACTAGAGACGCTGCCCAACACATCTTTCCAAAACTTCATCGCGTTCTCACTTTGGTGTCCATTTCGCGATAGATCGGAACGTACTTTCTGGGCAGCAAAAAATGTCTCTGAGCACTATGGGACTTATCTGCTGAGGTCATCAGTCCCCTAGAACTTAAAACTACTTAAACCTAACGAATCTAGGGAAATAATTCCATGCTCGAGGCAGGATTCGAACCTGCGACCGTAGTGGTCACGCGGTTCCAGACTGCAACGCCTAGAACCGCACGGCCGGCTCTGGACAACCCTCGTGTAAGATGAACATCAACAAAAGCAAAACAGGAACAATGGAATGTAGTCGGATTAAATCAGGTGAGGGAATTAGATTAGGAAATGACACACTTAACGTAATGGGTTTTTATATCTGGGAAGCTAAATAACATGCTGGTCGAAGTAGACAGGATGTAAAATGTAGACTCGCTATGTGAAGAAAAGCGTTTCTGAAGAAGAGAAATTTGTTAACATCGAGTATAGCTTTAAGTGTGAGGAAGTCCTTTCTGAAAGTATTTGTATGGAGTGTAAGTATGTGCGGAGGCGAATCGTGGATGATAAATGGTTTAGACAGTAAGAGAATAGAAGGTTTCGAAACGTGGTCTACAAGAGACGGCTGAACATTAAATGCCCAGGACACAGAAGCATGGAGAGCTGCATCAAACCAGTCTCTGGATTGAAAACATTGTGAAACACGGTTGCAGTATGTCACAATATTCATCAATTGAGTACCATTGCCATAGTAGTATCTAGCGGTGCCTACATTCATGTGTGGGCAAGTGAAAACTACGAGCTGGTAGCAAAACGCATCAACCATTAACAATATGCGCCACAGTGTGGCTTTTCAACGTTTCCCTCATCGTATTTTGCAGTACGACCGCAACTGTGGCAATAACGTGGCAGAAGGTTGGGGTGCGTGGGATGCCGTGTTTCGGAGAGCTTCGATTGGACCAGTGTATGCCGTTGTTTGGCAGCGGAACGGCGCCACGCGAGTGCACTCGGCAGTTACGGCCGCGCAGGGCATCTGCCAGGGGGGGGGGGGGGGGGGGTGAATGTGTCCACCGCCATCCCCGCTCAGCTGAGAGCCCGCAAGCTCTGCACGTCCCTGCGTGTCCCTCTCCACGTAACGTAAACAGGAAGGATACTATAGCAGGAAATGGGCGCATGTTTGCCGTTTCAAACGGTAACCACCTCCAAAGCGAGTTAACGTTAAACAGTGTGAAGTTCTGATAATTTAAGGATCCCCGACGAGCACAAAGCGAGTTAAAGTTAAACAGTGGGACGTTGTGATAATTTAAGGATCCCCGACGAGCAGAAATGAGGAATGTCGTCGTTCAGACGCCCGTCGCCGATTGGTAGAGACGTGTTAGTAGGGCGCGGCGCGGCATTCTGCACGGTAAGTCAAGCGCAGCGGGACATTATCGCAGTGAGGAGTCGCTGTGGGAAAACTCCGTACTGGACGAGTCCCTATATGCTCGACAAACCACCTCCTAGGCACTTCAAAAGACGCAGGACAGTAGTATGACAGAGTCACATTTGGAAGTAGTATAATTATTTTGTATTAATTACGTTAAGTGTTGGCTATTTGGATCGACACATTACGGGGGACATCGTTTGGTTCACCGATGGGTCGAAAACAGACCAAGGCGTTGGGGCAAGGTTGTACGGGGTTCAGCCAAGACTGGAGCACAGTATCTCTCTAGGGAAACTGGCCTCTGTATTTCAAGCGGAAATTACTGCAATCAAGGCATGTGTGGAGGAGAATATGAGTAGGTGCTACAATGACCGTAGCATCTACATCTATTCAGACAGCCAGGCAGCCCTGAAATCATTGGCACCTCCTGCAACAAGATCTAAGATTGTTGCACATTGCCACGGGGATCTGGTGGAGCTAGGGGGAAACTATAGGGTGTACCTGGTGTGGGTCCCTGGCTACTCAGGGATCTGTGGCAATGAACAAGCCGATAAAGTGGCTAGGATTGGGGCAACAAATCCATTTATTAGACCCGAACCTGTCTTGACAATCACCAAGGCTATGACAAAATTAGAACTACAGAAATGGCTTAGGAAACAGCACGTAGGATATTGGACCAAGGTCCATAAACAAAAACATGGTAAGGTAATTATGCCAAAGCCATGTTTTAAAAGAAGCTCTGTAATCCTGGGATTGCACAGGAAAGAGATCAAACTCATGACTGATCTGATGACCGGACAAGGGAACTTCAGAAAACACCTATACACAATGGGTATAAGGGAAGAGAACCCTAAAGGTAGGATCTGTGATGAGGGTGAAGAAACTGCATCACACTTAATCTCTGAATGCATGGCTTTGGAGAGTAAAGGATACAGAATCTTCGGGACAACTATACCTGAAGAAATTGTGTCGAACAAAAAACTGGTAGAGCGACTCCTTGCACTATTTAAGGGCACTGGTTGGCTTTACTAGATATGTAGAGAGGGATACCGCACAATTAACCTAGTTTCGTTGCAGGCAGTGGCGGGTTAGACTAAAAAGTGTTTTAGACCTCCTGTTAAAATCAAGTCAATCACTATTTGGATTCAGGAAATGGAAATCTTGCACAGATAATACTCTCTAAAAAATTCAAAATAATTAATAATACGCACTGCAAAGGTATTATCTTAATGGGACCAAAATCTATAGATGTGATGTTCTTGTGCAGGCAAAGAAATAGTTACAATTTCAGGAAAAATGGATGATTTATTCAGGAGGAAGAGTTACACAAATGGAGCAAGACAATAACGCGTTGGTCCATCTCTGAACCGTATGGAAGCAGCTATTCCTCTTGGCGTTGACTGAGAGTTTTGTAAACCCGCGTCGCCAGTAAACCCTTGTCACCAGTTTCTGTAAAGTCCTCGCCGCTGTTGATCGGGAGGCTGAGTTGCTACTCGTTATGGTAAGCCGATTTTATGAGTTCATGAAAAGACTTCTTGTGGTGTACACCGCTAAGACATTTTTTCCCTCCATTATTACATAGCTATTCCGCAGGCTCAGGTAACAAAACAGGAGAACGAAGGTTCTACGACACTCCAAGAAACTAATAACAAACTCACTGAAACGAGTTAAAAGGTTTACGTAGCCTTGTGACTAGCTGAACCATGAAGTCTGCAGAACTGCTTGTAGTATAACACAAAAAAGACCCTCAGTGGTTAAGTGCAAGTAATTGTAGGTAAACTTCACAGTACATAGCAAATGCAAATTACAATTGTCTGTTCACTTCTAATAGTTGACTAAATGACGTTTAGTCCGCCATGGACGATTATTTATGACCAAGTGGCGAGAGTTGCTCTTCCACTTTCCTAGTAGGCTTCTGTCCGTTCTCTTCCGGTTATTGGCGGATTTTACTCGGCTGGCAATTGGCCGAGGCAAAGTCAATATTTTCATCTTCAACGCCGATCGTGGTGCTGGTGGAGCTCGCTCAAGTGGCGAGTCTCTATGACACTGGAACCAGCTCGCATCTTTACTCCTGTATTACTTTTGTCCTGGCTGTGTCTTGTTCGGACGACGCAGCAGATAGGGTTGTTGGATGTCCTCCTCAGGTCTATAGTGACAAATTCTATCACGTCAAAGTCTCCGTTGGAGAGCCCTGCCCATAATGCACCAAACGTTCTCAGTTGTGGAGAGATCTGGTAACGTTGCTGACCGAGGTAGGGTTTTGTAAGCACGAAGACAATCAATACAAGCAGTGGGCGGGTGTTATCTTGCTGAAATCTAAGCCCATGCTGGCTTGTTATGAAGGGAAACAAAACGTTACGCAGAACTTCGTCAACGTATCGCTGTGCTCTAAGGATGACGCGGATGACAACCAAAGTGGTCCTACTATGAAAAGAGATGGCATCCCAGACTATTGGTTTTCGGGCCGTATGGCGCGCCACCGTCAGGTTGGCATCCTGCTGCTGTCCAGGGCTCCTCCACACATGTCTTCGCTGTTCGTCGGATCACAGGTCGGAGGAGGACTAATCACTGAAGAGAATTATATTCCGGCAAATGAGATTTCAGGCTGAAGACGTCTCTGGAGACGCCCCGGAGAGTGATGTGGTGCCAGTTTGATTATCGCCCACCAAACAACCCTACAGCCAGGAGTGATGGTCTGGGGTACCATTTCTTTTCATAGCAGACCACTGTGGTTGTCATCCGCGGCACCTTTAAGCACAATGGGGCATCGACGATGTTATACATCTTTTTTTTTTCCCTTAACGACGAGCCATCGTAAGCTTACATTTCAGCAATATAACGCCCGCCCGAACATAGAAAAACTATCGAATGCTTATCTTAGTGCTATCTTGGCGAGCTAGGTCACCAGATGTGTCCACAATTGAGTACGTTTCGTGCACTGGGGGCAGGATCATCCAGCCACCTTGGGATTGGGCAGAAATGCCACGATATCGCTCAAGAAGTCATCCAACAACTCTATCAGTCTAAGCCAAGCAGAATAACAGCATTTTCTAAAATAATGATCATTCATCTGTCTCTACATGTACATCAGCTATTCCGCTTTCTGCCCATTCGGGTAATTCCTTCGTGTTTCGACCCTATTCATTTTATTTTTTGTCTTATAGTGTATATTTAGCTTAAAACTGATAATGGAGAATATACAAACCATTATCGTCATCATTAAATAAACGCATTTGATACTGTGGATATGGAGCATCGACGGAGCATAGTGAAATAAATGGAGACTGCAAACATTTGTTTCAAGTACTCCAAGATACGTGTGCAAAAACAAAAATGGTTTTATATCTAGAGAAGAAGTTCAAAGGAGACATTGTAATTAATCAAGGAGTACGCGACGGCGGCAGCTTGTTCCCAATGCTCTCCAATATACTGTATTTTTTGGAGGTGATCAGTTCATCTTGCAGAACGATGGAGATAAGCTTGGAAATCATTATTACAATCGGAACGAACACTTCCGTTTATGAAGTGTTACTATACACACGACTTATCTCTTACCATCTTAAGACGACGTGGGCTTCAATCTCACCATTCCACGATACTGAAATATTTTACGTTGTTTTTCGTTTCATCTTCAGGTAAATGTGAAGAGTCCACCCTCGTAACATATCGGAGACCGATTTACTGTTCATCTGTTTATCTTTTCCTTTCCCTAGGTGAGATAGGTGCATTATCTCTCACAACCTTAATACGATGGCAGAAGAAGAAGTTCTTGTCTGTGTTCTGAAAGAATTTCCTTCAGAGTCTTTGGTCTGTATTAATAAGAAATAGCTGTATGTTTTAGAAAAAAGGCCTGCACGAAGCTTTACTGATCGTACTTTACTAGCTGTTGGTGGATCTTAATAACACCGTAGCTTCTAAAATTGATCATTGACATTATGTGTTAACCTAGATAACATTTCTCGTTTTTATTGAAGGCAGGAACGAACAGGTAAACGTAGAGTTGATTTACCAACGACTGAATACAAATCGTTAGATGATCAAACCCTTCACGAATGATTACTTAGTGATACCTATATACCGGGATTTGAGCAACTAAATAACACAGTTACGGTGAAAATGGTTCAAATGGCTCTGAGCACTATGGGACTCAACTGCTGTGGTCATCAGTCCCCTAGAACTTAGAACTACTTAAACCTAACTAACCTAAGGACATCACACACATCCATGCCCGAGGCAGGATTCGAACCTGCGACCGTAGCAGTCGCACGGTTCGGGACTGCGCGCCTAGAACCGCGAGACCACCGCAGCCGGCCTTGTTACGGTGAACAAAGTATTTTCAGAAGTGGAAGAGAGAAGAAATGAGGCGGTCGAGGAACTCGTTATGATGCACATCGGGGTTATAACATGTTATTGGGATACGAATGACAAATTTGCTTTCATTACGCCAATGCTTTCACTCTGGAAAATGAGAATCGCAACCCCGAAAAAAGTAAATTAAAACTCGTAACAGAGGAAAATGAACTTTTATATTCCGAAAGTGAACTGAAATAAAGTGATCGGAACACGGAAATATTGAATTATCCGTGTTTTTCAATTCACCATGCAGTGTAAGGTCCACATTAGCCTGCTTAATAAAGATCTTGCTGTGGCTTGAACTTCAGCCATAAACATGGTTACGGGCTGCTGAAGTAATTGAAGGATTTTTTTAAAAAAAATAATTGAGTTGTGGAAAAACAGTAATGATTTAGTGGTGTATGGAATATGAATATGGTCACTTCCATTCACACAATCTAAGAGCAGACGGTATACAAGTTCAGTAAATATCAGTGAAATAATTAATGACTTTCGAATTTATCACTATTTCAGTGGCATCATTTCGTCTAGGTTTGAGAAGAACTTACTTGCTTTTTGAAAATGCCAGAAGCGCACGGAGTCATAAAACAGATGCTATGTCAGCCATGTGTTTCCTTCAATGTAAGTGTTTGATTCTGCACAACTTTTGCTTTGGCGTTGTTCCGAAAAACTGGTATTCGCAAGTTGGGGGGGAAGTTCGTGATAGCGATAGGTATTTGGGGTAGCAGGAGACAGACACCGTTGTTGAGGTAACTGGCAGACTTATTCCTGGCAGCTCATTTAACTTTTGCCAGGCCGCAGCACGCGATGTCGCGATGCCTGCAGGTAGCCAACCGGCGGTGCGCACAGTGGCGTGGCCGCAGCCGGTGCGCGCCGGCTCGCCATTGGCCGACAGCTCCACTGCACCGTCGCGGCCGGGATTCCCCTCACGTCGCTCGCGAGGCCTCATCCGTTCTCACGGACCGCTATTTGCCGCCAATCGACGTTCACCATTCTCCCCGTTCGTGCCGTACAATCTAATTCAGGAACTGGGGCGCCTCCCGAGTCATCTTCGACATCCGATGCCAGCCTTTTATCTCGAAAAAATTTGTCTGCCGCTCTTCGGGCACCCTATAACTCAGTCGACACTTCGATAGCGTGTATCGCTACATTTACTCTCGAAAGGTTTCTTTCTTCTGCTGCTGAACCTATCAACTTCTGTGCTCACTTAGTTTGTTTCTGGCTGACGACTTTCTTTTGACATTCCTTTTTTTTCTGTTTCACTGGCGCAGTAATCATCGAGTTGTAACACATCTGAAGATATGGTACGATCAAAGAATAATTAGCAGTCTTCCACTAGGAAATAGAACACAGTGGCGGAAACCCCCATAATGTGATTTCCGTCAGAAAGTATGTACAGAGTAACTAAATTTTTGGTTTAGCTGTGGCTGTTTATACGCGTTGAGAATCACATCACCAGCAGATGAGTTGGTAACTGTAGAAGGGTTGATACATCCCTAGGTAATTTCTTAATCAGCTGCCGTCCAATTAGTCGTTCACCTTCGAAGTCACTGAGCTCACTGTCAGATCAATTCTACTCTTACTGGTTTCTACTGACAACACAGTATTCCCAGCCATCTTGTACACTAGCGGGACCACCTTTAGTCACAGCTCGTGATCAATCAAATACACAACTGGCCGTTAAAATTACTACACCAAGAAGAAATGCAGATGATAAACGGGTATTCATTGAACAAATATATTACACTTGAACAGACATGTGATTACTTTTTCACGCAGTTTGGCTGCATAGATCCTGAGAAATCAGTACCCAGAACAACCACCTTGTGGCCGTAATAACAGCGGTGATACGCCTGGACATTGACTCAAACAGAGCTTGGATGGCGTGTACAGGTACAGCTGCCCATGCAGCTTCAACACGATGCCACAGTTCATCAAGAGTAGTGACTGGCGTATTGTGACGAGTCACTTGCTCGGCCACCATTGAACAGACGTTTTCAACTGGTGAGAGATCTGGAGAATGTGCTGGCCAGGGCAGCAGTCGAACATTTTCTGTATCTAGAAAGGCCCGTACAGGACCCGCATCATGCGGTCGTGTATTATCCTGCTGAAATGTAGGGTTTTGCAGGGATCGAATGAAGGGTAGAGCCACGGGTCATAACACATCTGAAATGTAACGTCCACTGTTCAAAGTGCCGTCAATGCCAACAACAGATGACCGAGACGTGTAACCCATGGCACCCCATACGATCACGCCGAGTGATACGCCAGTATGGCGATGACGAATACATGCTTCCAATTTGCTTTCACCGCCAAATCGCCAAACACCGATGAGACCATGATGATGGTGTAAGCAGAACCTGGATTCATCCGAAAAAAATGGCGTTTTGCCTTTCGTGCACACAGGTTCGTCGTTGAGTACACCATCGCAGGCGCTCCTGTCTGTGATGCAGCGTCAAGGGTAACCGCAGCCATGGTCTTCGAGCTAATAGTCCATGCAGCTGCAAACGTCGTCGAACTGTTCGTGCAGATGGTTGTTGTCTTGCAAAGGTCGCCATCTGTTGACTCAGGGATCGAGACGTGGCTGCACGATCCGTTACAGCCATGCGGATAAGATGGCTGTCATCTCGACTATTAATGATACGAGGCCGTTGGGATCCAGCACCGCGTTCCGTATTACCCTCCTGAACCCACCGATTCCATATTCTGCTAACAGTCATTGGATCTCGACCAACGTGATCAGCAATGTCACAATACGATAAGGAACAAGCGCGATAGGCTACAATCCGACATTTATCTAAATCGGAAACGTCATGATACGCATTTCTCCTCTTTACAAGAGGCGTCACAACAATGTTTCACCAGGAAGCGCCAACTGCTGTTTTTGTACGAGAAATCGGTTGATAATTTTCCTCATGTCAGTACGTTGTAGGTGTCGCCACCGGCGCCAATCTCGTGTGAATGCTCTGAAAAGCTAAAAATTTGCCATCTCCTTCCTGCCGGTCACATTTCGCGTCTGTAGCATTTCATCTTCGTGGTGTAGCAATTTTAATGGCCTGTAGTGTAAATAAGCATTTTCCGGATACTTTTGATGAGAGAATGTATATTTCGCTAGATTGTCACTTATTCTCCTTTGATGTTATTAAATTGTAAGATACATTTGGTCGCTAAAAAATCTGTTCGGTGAACCCTTAGGTCTTAATTATCATGTGGTGTAAGATTACGTTTGTGTGTCCCTAAGAACCATCGGTAACGATGGAAAGCTTTCCATGATGAATCTGCCTCTTCAGGTATCGATGTCAGCAACGTGATACAGCCATTTTTCTCTAGAAAATGCGAATATTTTTGCTCTCCAGTTATAGTAGTGTTGATTTTCCCCCAAGTAGTATTTCTGTGTTTCCATTGTGAGAGAGGCGGCAGAGCCAGAGACGGTGAGATTATCTGGCGGACATTCGAGAGGTTCGGACGGAGGACTGTAACCCGAGAGGCACCGCTCTGTCCGCTGTCGAGCTAATGGATCGGACGCCAGCCGTCTCCATTGCAGGACGACGCGCAGCTGACGTCGTGTGGACGCACAACCTCTGTAGTCGGTCACAAAGTGTTTCCGCGAAGAAGAGTTGCTAACTTTGTTAAGCAGGGAAGCTGGGGTCAGTAATTTGCAAACAAAGATGACGAATTTTCTAAAGTCATGCCTCATATCACGTTAAATATTATGTATTAGGCGCTAGGCAGACAGAAGTGTTAGACATTTGCTTAAAACGCAATGCAACTGGAAAAGAAATGCGCTATGTATACAAGCATGGAATGTAGCGGGTCACTTGTTTGCTGAAAGGTACAATGTTTATATGGCTCACTTCGGATTGGCTGCTCCACATTATGATACAGTGACATTTATACTTGTTACTATTCTATCTTGTGGCTTGGCGTAAAAAGGCACGCTGCTGAAACTGTTTTCGCCTGTAGCAAAGCATTCAGAAAGATGCTACACATCAGTGAGTATTGTAAAATAACCATTTCTTAAACATTCCTTTCTTACAATGACAATCGGATTCACTAATGTGCGCCAAGGTTACGTTTTAATGCGGATGATGAATGAAGGTAGCCAGTAAAGGCAGTTAAAGAATTTCTCAGCAGTAGCTGAGACGATATTTCATTGTATTGTGTTGACAGTTTTTACAGCACTATGCTGAACAGAAGTAAATTTTTTCGGTGAAAGTGTGTATTGGATTATTCTTCATAATCTCCGGTACTTACTTTTTCATCGTCTATTTGAAATTGAGCTACTGAGTTCTGTGATGTCCGGAATCAAAAAAAAAGGGGAGGGTGGTAATTTTTTTGTTTTTTGTTTTGTTGGAAGGAAAGAAAGAAAAAAGGGTGAATAAAGGTGAAGGGAAGTGGTTCTATTTTTACGGGAATGAACTTATTGATGGACATCACAAAAATTTATTTTACCTATATTTTTTTTTTACTCATCGAAGAAGACAACACAACACATATAAAAGAAATCATCACACTAATATTATCCACAGAATGATCGTTTCACAAGACACTTTCTAGCTCGACTGACTCTTAAGACTGCACAAGACTCGACTGACTCTACTCTCTCTCTGGACCACAGCCTCTTCACGTCCCTCTGGACCAGAGATTTCAACTGTGATTAGCACGCCGATTATTTAATTAATCGTACAGCCGCTGGGCGCGCGCTTGGCGCGTCATTTAAATGGGGTTAAACGCACACCGCGAGAGGCGTGGGCTAGCGGTGTCTTACAGGTATCGCCACAGTTCGTAGCTTTCCATAGCCAGAACCAATTTCCATAACATCCTTCTGGACTGTGGGCCGTGTCATACTATATAATGTACACTTCTTTTCGTGTACAGTAACACCTTGGCACTTGAGTGCTGTCTTATTGCCAGCCGGAGTGCCCGAGCGGTCCTAGGCGCTACAGTCTGGAACCGCGCGACCGCTACGGTCGCAGGTTCGAATCCTGCCTCGGGCATGGATGTTTTTGAGGTCCTTAGGTTAGTTAGGTTTAAGTAGTTCTAAGTTCTAGGGGACTGATGATCTCAGAAGATAAGTCCCATAGTGCTCAGAGCCATTTGAACCATTTTGAACCTGTCTTACTATGTTAGCAGACAGAAAAATAGTAAGCAGTAGATCTTCGGTAACGGCCGGCTGAGAATTACCCAGAAATACACAGATTAACCACAAAATTATGACCAACGACCTAATGTCGATATAAAGCCGTCCAGACCCAAGCAGCGTCACCTGGTCACGAAAGACTGTTACTCAGCTGTTACTCAGACACATACACGGTGGGTGTAATACCACTGTGCGTTTGCCAGAGGGCAGGTTCTGATGGTCTGGCAGCTTAGCAGGATCATTTCGGAAACTGTTCGACTTTCCGGGCGTTCGGAGTGCTGTGGTGAGTGTCTTCAACACGTGACGAAACCAAGGTCAAACGACGTCATTCGTTGTGAGGTTGGGCGGCCATCCCTCATTACAGGTGTCCGACGTCGTAGGTTGGGCAGACCGCAATAACAGGGCAGGAGCCAAACTGTGACGGAATTAACATCACACTTTAATACTGAGCACAGTACAAGTGTGTCTGAACACACAGTGCACCGAACATTCCTAACGATGGGCCACTGCTGCTGAAGACAAATGCATCTGCCAATGTTGACACCACGACAGCGGCAGCTACCACTGAAATGGGCAAGTCACCATCAGTACTACACGCTGGAGCAATGGTACAGCGTTGCATTGTCTGATAAAATCCGGTATCTGCTTCATCATTTCGATGGGAGGGCGCGAATCCGTCCTCTTCCAGGGGAACAGATCCTTGACACATCACGCGACATCCCGCGACGGAGACAAACTGGTAGTAACCCCATTATGATCTGGGGACCATTCGCATGGACATCGATGACTCCAGTGCCGCTCGTGGAAGGCATTATGACGGTCAAGAAATATCGTACACTGGTTACATCCTTTCACGGCGATCATGTTTTCCGACGGCAGTGACATTTTTCAGCAAGGTATTGCGCCGTGTCACACAGTGGCGAGTTCCAATTGGTGTTCTGGTCCTCCAACGCGCCAGATCTGAGCCTGATCGAGCACATCTTGGATGTGATTGAACGTGGCGTCAGAGTTCATCGCTCCCCTCCCTGGAATTTGCGGCACTTAGAGGATGTTGTGCGTGCAGCCTCTTTACTTCCATGCCGCGACGCGTCTCTTCTGTTATCCGTGCCAAAGGTGGATAAACCGGCTATTACGTAGGTGGTCATAATGTACTGGCTGATCGGTGTATGTGGCGGACTCAAAATGTTAAGTCCACAGCTCGTGGTCTAGTAGCTAGCGTTCCTGCCTATGCATCACAGGGCCCCGGGTTCGATTCCCGACATGGTTGGGGATTTTGTCCTCTTGTGTTGTCCTCGTCCTTTCTTCATCATTCATGAAAGTGGTGAGACTGGACTGACTCAAGACTGGGAATTTGCACAGGTGCTGATAACCGAGAAATTGAGCGCCCCACAACCAAACTTCATCGCCATCATCAAAATGTTCACCTCTTTTCTAATCAATCACTATCGCGTTCTTTGTCTTCGTCATAGACATTACCTTACATTTGACGCGCATACAGGCGAAACCACACTTATCACCTAAAATATAGATAAGAACGTTATATTACTAAGAATTCTGAGCTGAACCTGTATCTAATGACATTGTGTTCCGAAGCCGCAATCATACTGTACCGATGGAACTGAGAAATTCCTCAGTTTTTACTTACTTCTCAATCTCCAGTCTGTAATTTGTAATACAGTTCATTTATCCACATTTATCTACCACAGGCTTCCGTGAAGTCGCATATTGGTATCTTTTACGAGGACTCCTCTAGTTACAAACAACTTACTCTAGCGTATTATTCCACTGTTTTTGACATACGTTTGCCGTTTATTTTATACAAACAGTGGCACCATAACAGTCTATGGTACTTTCTATAAGTTCTTCTCTGTGTTTGTATGCATTCCACCAAGTGATCACCCAACTTACCTAAATAAGGTCATGAGCACGAAGGATTTTTATGGCAGCCTTACCGCCTCAAGATATACATACAATTAACGAAAACTTCTATTCAAGGGAAGATCATTTCCATCAACACTATTCAATTTTGAAGTATATGAAGAAATGTCTAACAATGATACAGCGTCCAAGAAATGGAGGGAACGATGTGCAGACAGCAAGAGTGAAACATTTCATTCGTCCTCGTAAAGATCGATAAATTCCATCGTTTTTATACATTTCCCTGGGCGCGCAGGACGTGTCTAGGTTTCGGGTTAATCCTTTTCACTAAAATGCGGAGAGATTGTGTGTCTTCAAAAGGAAGTGAGAGTGGCAGATAGAAGATGCGAGGAGTGTGAACCGAAAAAGGGTGGTTTTATGCAATTATGCCGTAATTTCCGTGTACTGAGCCACAGAAACTTGGATTATATGCGATTCTAGTCGTGTATTATGGATCGAAGAGTATAATGAAACCTTCAAGACCAGTCAGTGATATACTGCGAGTGTTATAGTGCAAGGTAATTCTGTTAAGAAAGAAAAAAAAGAACATTCTTATTCCTTTTCGAAGAAACACTATGGCGCGATTGTTGAGATAGTACTTCTATGGACTTTTACAAATATATGTAACTTATACTGCGATAAGAACTGAAACTGAAGGTAGTGTTGGTACTGAGATAGTATGCGAATCAGTTATTGACCCTCCTACATTAACTGTTATTTATGTAGCATGGGAATATGCTTTACACATAAAAAATGTTCGAAGTGCAGAGTGTAATGTGAAATATTCTAAAAATAAACAACTGTAAAACAAATAATGTAAGTTATTAAAAACATCCGAGTTTTAAAAGGGTTTTCCTTTCATGATTGTATCAAAACTCTATGACTCCGTATTTGTGTTAGATAATACTCCTTGTTCAAAATGGAGTAACGTTTTCACTTATGTCTACTAAATTTACAGAAATGTAAAGGAGGCGCAATGTTCGTATATGCAACGACGTAGATAATAAAAAAGTTAGAGTGATTAAGATAAACAGAAATTTTCTCATTTTTTACGAAACCTTATTACAATGGGAAATGTCAGTTCTTCATCTACACTCCGCATACATCGACATTTAAGGACAGATGCCTTTCATTATAAGAGGCAGAAATTTTCTGAAACTCTTTCCGCAATTCCTTACAATGATTTTAGGCGACAGTTCCTGCTTGCTTCCTTTCATTTGTATATGAGGCCTATTTTCCGGAGACCGGTTATTTTACATGTAAGTGAAGTCATGGACATAAATCTATACATTTTAGCAAATATTTCTCGATGCACTCTAAAGTGCATGGTGGAGAGTATAACGTACCAATAATAGAGATTTTCTTTGCTATTCCACTTGCATATTGACGGAAAAGTAACTGTCTTTATGTGTATACACTAGATCTAACATCTCATTTATAACTCATGGTGCCTACGTGAGATAACAATGGAGGCAACTTGAGAGCTGTATTTTTCTTTGGATACTGGTTCTCTCATTTTTGAGACGTTGTATTCCTTTTTGCTTGCTTCATTTACTGCATTTTTTTTGTATTTTCTCTTTTCATCAAATAAGCAGGAGTTGACAGATGTGAAAATTACCGAACTATCAGTTTAATAAGCCACGGCTGCGAAATACTAACACAAATTCTTTACAGACGAGTCGAAAAACTGGTAGAAGCCGACCTTGGGGAGGATCAGTTTCGATTCCGTAGAAATATTGGAACACGTGAGGCAATACTGACCCTACGACTTATCTTAGAAAATAGGTTAAGGAAAGGCAAACCTACGTTTCAAGCATTTCTAGATTTTCAAAATGTTGACTAGAATACTCATTCAAATTCTGAAGGTGGCAGGGGTCAAATACAGGGAGCGAAAGGCTATTTACAGTTTGTACAGAAACCAGATGGCAGTTATAAGAGTCGAGGGGCAAGAAAGGGAAGCAGTGGTTGGGAAGGGAGTGAGACAGGGCTGTAGCCTATCCCAGATGTTATTCAATCTGTATATTGAGCAAGCAGTAAAGGAAACAAAAGAAAAATTCGGAGTAGGAATTAAAATCCATGGAGAAGAAATAAAAACTTTGACGTTCACCGATGACGTTGTAACTCTGTCAGAGACAGCAAAGGACTTGGAAGAGCAATTAAACGGAATGGACATTGTCTTGAATGTAGGATATAAGATGAACATCAATAAAAGCAAATATGAGTATAATTGAATGTAGTCGAATGAAGTCGGGTGATGCTGAGGGAATCAGATTAGGGAATAAGACGCTTAAAGTGGTAAATAAGTTTTTCTATTTGGGGAGCAAAATAACAGATGACAGTCGAAGTAGAGAGGATATAAAATGTAGACTGGTAATGGCAAGGAAAGTGTTTATGAAGAAGAAAAATTTGTTAATGTCGAGTATGGATGTAAGTGTCAGGAAGTCGTTTCTGAAAGTATTTGTATGGAGTGTAGCCATGTATGGAAATGAAAAGTGGACGATAAATAGTTTAGACAAGAGGGGAATAGAAGCTTTTGAAATGTGGTACTACAGATGAATGATGATGATTAGATGGGTAGATCACATAACTAATAAGGAGGTACTGAATAGAACTGGGGAGAAGAGAAATTTGTGGCACAACGTGACTAGAAGAAGGGATCGCTTGATAAGACATATTCTGAGGCATCAAGGGATCACCAGTTTAGTATTGGAGGGCAGCGTGGAAGGTAAAAATCGCAGAGGGAGACCAAGAGTTGAATACAGTAAACAGATTCAGAAGGGTGTATGTTGCAGTAGGTACTAGGATATGAGGAAGCTTGTACAGGATAGAGTAGCATGGAGAGCTGCAACAAATTTGAACTTAAGACCACAAGAACAACTGGTTTTCTAAATTTACCAATTTTGTCTCGCGAGCAGTGCGACGTCTTCGTTCCAAGAATTCATTCCTGTTGTATTCTCGGAGAAAAACTTTGCGTCTGGATTCCTTCGTCATCTGTTGTCAAGACTGCTCGGTAAGTTCCTAAACACTTGTACAATCCTCTAGAATTAGTCTATGAGAAAACGCACATATGTGTAACGTAGCGCATGTTATATTCCGGGTATTCCCGTACTGCACCGCTGTCCGTCGTGCTTCCTGTGACAAGGTGCGGAGCAGAAGAGCGCTACGGGATGCGGCAGACGCCGGGGTCTGAGAGGCGAACGGGCGGCGGCGAATCCGGCGTCCCAGGGAGGCAGGGATCTGGCGGCGGGCTTAGGCGCCGCGCCGTGGCCTCTCCAGAAATATGAGGGCGTCGCCATTGTGCGGTCGCCTTTTGTCACCTGGCGCCGCTCCCGATAAACCCAAACAAAGCCACGAGCCGCCGCCCCGGCCGGATACCTCGAAGCCGACACTGGCCGCTGCGTCTGCATCCCAGCGGGTAGAGCCGCCCGATAGCCCCGACTGGGACGGCACTGTAGTTGACTCGCGTGTGTCTCGCCCAACTCATCCGGCCCTCCCCACCCCTCACACACTGTGTCTTTACCGAGCTTACCAACAAGGTGAAGTCGACTTGTGTCTGCAATTGTCACCAGTTTTCTGACCTTGGCGACAAGTTTTTGAGATCTTAGTGGGAACAGTCATAACTTTCGAATGATCTCCTCGGAAAAATAAAGCGTCATACATAATTTTTTGTTTGTATGCAGGTATAAGTCTGCATTCCTAGTACACATAGATATCACTGTACTACATTGAGAGAGCACGTCGCCAGAAGGACCATAACGAAATAATGACGAACTGGAATATTGCTATGTGATATAGGACGCAGCTATATCGAGCTGCTTATAACTCAGGTGCAACATACGTCTACGTCTTCATGGATACTCTGCAAATCACATTTAACTGCCTGGGAGATTGTTCATCGTACCACCTTCACATTTCTCTATTGTTCCAATCTCATATAGGGCGCGGAAAGAATGAACACTTATACCTTTCCGTAAGAGCTCTGATTTCCCTTATTTTATCTTTGTGATCGTTCCTCCCAATGTAGGTCGGTGTCAAATAAATATTTTCGCATTCGTAAGAGAAAGTTGGTGATTGGAATTTCGTGAGAAGATTCCGTCGCAACGATAAACACCTTTCTTTTAATGATGTCCATCCCAAATCCTGTATCATTTCTGACACTCTCTCCCATATTCCGCGATAATACAAAACGTGCTGCCTTTATTTGAACTTTTTGGATGTACTCATTCAGTCCTATCTGGTAAGGATCCCACACCGTGCAACAGTATTCTTAAAGAGGACGGACAAGCGTAGTGTAGGCAGTCTCCTTAGTAAGTCAGTTACATTTTCTAAGTGTCCTGCCAATGAAACGCAGTCTTTGATTAGCCTTCCGCACAGCATTTTCAATGTGTTCCTTCAAATTTACTTTGTTCGTAATTGTAATTCCTAGGTATTTAGTTGAATTTACGGCTTTTAGATTAGACTGATTTATCGAGTAACCAAAGTTTAACGCGTTCTTTTTATCACTCATGTGGATGACCTCACAGGTTTCGTTATTTAAGGTCAACTGCCACTTTTCGCACCACTTCGATATATCATCTAAATCGTTTTGAAGTTTCTTTTGATCTTCTGATGACTTTATTAGTCGATAAACGACAGCGTCATCTGCAAACAACCGAAGACGGCTGCTCAGATTGTCTCCCAAGTCGTATATATAAATAAGGAAGAGAAAAGGGCCTATAACACTACCTTGGGGAACGCCAGAAATCCCTTCTGTTTTATTCGATGACTTTCCGTCAGTTACTACGAACTGTGACCTCTCCGACAGGAAATCGCAGATCCAGTCACATAACTGAGACGATATTCCATAAGTACGAAATTTCACTACGAGCCGCTTGTGTGGTACAGTGTCAAAAGCATTCCGGAAATCCAGAAATACGGAATCGATCTGAAATCCCTTGTCAATAGCAATCAGAACTTCATGTGAATAAAGAGCTAGTTGTGTTTCACAAGAACAATGTTTTCTAAACGCATGTTGACTGTGTGTTTTCTTTGAGGTAATTCATTACGTTCGACCACAATATATATTCTAAAATCCTGCTGCATATCGAAGTTAACGATATGGGCCTGTAATTTAGTGGATTACCCTACTACCTTTCTTGGATATTTGTGTGGCCTGTGCAACTTTCCAGTCTTTGAGTACGGATCTTTCATCGAGCGAACGGTTGCATATGATTGTTAAGTATGGAGCTAATGCATCAGCATACTCCGAAAGGAACCTAATTGGTATACAGTCTGAACCAGAAGACTTGCTTTTATTACATGGTTTAAGTTGATTCACTACTCCGAGGATATTTACTTCTACGTTACTCATGTTGGCAGCTGTTTTCGATTCGAATTCTGGAATATTTACTTCGTCTTCTTTTGTGAAAGCATTTCGGAAGGCTATGTTTAGTAACTCTGGTTTGGCAGCACTGTCTTCGATAGTATCTCCATTGCTATCCCGCAGAGAAGGCATAACATACTTCACTTACAACAGGAATCTCTTTGGATTTTCTGCCAGTTTTCGAGACGACGTTTCGTCGTGGAAAGTGTTATAGGCATCTCTCATTGAAGTCTGCGCTAAATTTCGAGCTTCTGTAAAAGATCGCCAATCTTGGGGATTTTGCGTCTGTTTAAATTTGGTATGTCTATTTCGTTGTTTCTACAACAGTGTTCTAACCCGTTTTGTGTACCAAGGAGGATCAGCTCCGTCGTTTGTTAGTTTATTTGGTATAAATCTCTCAATTTCTGCCGATACTATTTATCTGAATGTAAGACACATCTGGTCTACAGTTATATTATTAATTTGGAATGAGTGGAAATAGTCTCTGAGGAAGGCGTGAAGTGAATTTTTATCTGCTTTTTTGAGTAGGTATATTTTTCGCTTCTTTTTCGATGATTTGGGGATTACAGTATTCAATCTTGCTACGACAGCCCTGTGTTCACTAATCCCTGAATCGGTTGATGCTCGTTACTAACTCAGGATTATTTGTTGCTAAGAGGTCACAAACGTTTATTATTCGCGTGGGACCGTGAATTACTTGCTCGAAATAATTTTCAGAAAATGCATTTAGCACAATTTTGGATGATATTACATGCGTACCTGCAGAATTAAACATGTATTTTCGCCAACATATCGAGGGTAAATTAATATCACCACCAACCATTATCGTATGATTCGTGTACGTGTTTGAAATCAAACTCAAGTTTTCTTTGAACCTTTCAGCAACTGTATCATCTGAATGAAAGAGCACATATCAAGAACTTTGTTATGAATCCACCTTCCGTCACACAAATAGTTTGAAGGTGGATATCCGTCCGCCAAATGAGGATATAAGCAGACACACGACAGCACTCTGCACTTCGATCGTTCGTTAGTTACTTAATTAGTTGGTTAGACAATACCAACCATTGTAATTTATCAGTAATGTGTTTCCCATATATTTTCCCCGTAACTGTTGCCATAGACAAATATCAAGGAAGGAATTTGAAATATGTAAGTAGGAGGGCAATTGATTTTATTCAGTTGTAAGGCCGCATTATAAATTTATTTGAAAACCACCGGTATCGCTCATTTTCTACAAATCCACTAAATTTATTTATTCTGTTACGTTCATAGATTGTGCTTATTATCATCAAACTACACCAGCAACACGTATCACTTGGTTGCTTGAGCATAAAAATACATATTTTTTCACTTTTGTTGAATTCCCTCTTCCCTCATCATTTATCATCGACCACTGCGAAACTGACGTGGAATGTCAATAGTACGGCTCAGCAGAGAATATATTCCGACTGCGTTAGTCGTTCCTTGCGCTGTGTAGAGTAGAAAAAAAACTCTTGAAGAGCAGTAACATAATTTTCTTGTCCGCGGGCTGAATAAAAAATGGCGAAGATTAAATAGATAACTGAGTTTAAAACCCAAGAAACTTTCCTTATATCTTGTCTCCCTTAACGCTATGGCAGCATTTGCTATACTAAGAAAATCTATTTCTGCAGTCGGTTCTATGTTTTTTACAAAAGCGAGAAGAACTAACATATAAAACGGAGAAATACTAGTATTATCCAGAAAGTAGGATGACCTAGGAACATCGTCTGGTCCTTCTGCGGAACGTTGGACGAAGTTTACAGACTCAAATTGCTGCCGTGGTGTCATCATAACTTAATAAACTCTTAATCTTAGCAATTAAGTACTGGTACGTTCTTATAATAATATTTAGTTGTCAAGAACACTAATTTGTGGTGTTAAGTTCCTTTCAGTTGGAAGTATTTACCATGGTGTTGCAGTTTTCCCATATTCTCTCGTTAATGTGCATTTCAGTTCTTCGATTCCTTTGATGTTGGTAACAAATCGAAATTTTGTTTAGAGAAAGCACAATCAAATCGCATGGTATTCAAACCAACTTAAATGCTTTGAGAAATGTATAAACTGGATGTCTGTCAATGAGCTCTTTTTTTCTTTTTAAATCCAAATATTTACCGGTTTAAATCAAAGATCATATTAATAGATTAGGGTTAAAACAGTTTATGCCACTTCTTCACATCTGTCATTACTTAAATAATGGCCACGACTCATACGCAGAGCATCTTCTGAATTCCAGGATACTACACAGGACATCTAACGGCAAACATACTAATCACATACTTCTCGCATGTTATTAGTATGTTTGCATTTAAAAGTCTCGTGTGATATACTGAAATTCGTGAGACGCTCCACATATGAGCCTTGGCCATTATTTACGTAATGATAGATGTGGCTTAATCTGTTTTAATCGTAATCCATAAAGATGTATTGTGACTGAAATCAGTAGATGTTTGAGTTTTAAACAAAAATGCATCTGTCAAACCTGCATTTTCTATATTTTTTAACGGCTGTTAGTAGTCACCTTCCAAAAATGCTATCGAGAAAACCTGCAGTTGGCACACCTGCAACTCCGGAAGGCAGAAGAGAACTTGGTAGTTTTTCACCGTGCAAGGAACGTCAAAGTTCGATATTGTGCTGGTTGTGCCCAGCTCCTCATTAGCTACTTCTGCAATCGTAAAATCAAAATACCGGAGATGAATGGAAACCTCAAGTTCGTGAATGTACTTGAAGTTGTTTGCAAGCGTGAACCGAGTATACGTGTGCCAGTAATTCCAAATATAACAATCAATGACAGACACACAAGCACTACGAGTGACGCTACTTAGCTTTACAGCTGTGAATAAAATTTCTGTAGGAGTATCTGAACCGGCTTTGTGTCAAAGAGGGATAAAGATACAAGCAGATAGCCTTGACTGTGTCAAAACTTATTTTTATTTACGCAGACACTAAAAATGGATTAAAGCAATATTTGAGGGATTTATGATCACAAATAACAATTTGTACAGTACGTCTTACATATGATTCAGAAAACACAATCAATTGAGGTGTGCTACGGCAAAGCAGAAAGGAAGACATCCACATCTACGTTTCGCAAGCCACAGCAAGATGTGTGCGAAGGATAGGTAGGGAGGATAGTACTTTCATCCACTATTTAGGGTGCCGCCTCTAGCCATCCCCTTAATAGAAATTTAACTTTTTTTTCTAATTCCACATTTAAATAATGGGAGATGCTATTTAGACGGTGCAGTCTTTTTCTGAAATAACAAAAATTACTCCGGAAAATCAAGGATTTCCAAACGTGGAAACATGTTTCAGGGTACAACCTATTCATGTACCTAGGAACAAATACAGAAATATTCGATTGACATTTAAAAGTGTTGCAGTCGAGAAAATCCTGTCAATATTGTATTTAATAGTCTATTAGTAAGTGAAATCAAATAAAGTACAAGTACTAACATAAACCAGTTATACGTTAAATGCTTTTCAAATCGAAGCTTTTGGAAACTAACAGAAATTTACATTTCCAGGACTAGTCAAATTATTGAGATAATAGAGTAACTCAGTTAATTTGCGATTATCGCACGTTCCATGCTGAAAGACCTTTTGTTTCACGGTACAAGATGGCGTATGACTTAACAGTTCGCATGTTGTATAAATAGTTTTGAAAGAACATAACATATTATTCGCCATAAAATTCTGTACCTTACAAATATATTCCAAATAGCTTCAACATTTTATGTAGTACTTAAATGTGCAGAAAGCAAAATACTTTCAAATTCTGTGCAAAATACAACCTCGCGTCTAAAAACAACAAAAACTGCGAAAAAAATCGAAAACTGGCTATGACAGCCTCGTGTACTGACTCTTTCATTTGATTCTAAAATTAACCACAGAGGCGACAGTAAAACATTCTGTGTTTCTAGTGAAAGCGTTCCCCACTGTTTCCTGTTTTGTTTTTATGGTTGTCTTATATCAAGTACTCTGGGTAGCTGAGAGCTATGTGTTGCACAAGTAACTTGCTTAACATATGAGGGCATCCGTGTTACTAATGTCGTCTCAACTAAAATGCAGAAATTTGGATGGGAAACCCTTACACGTCCTCCATACAGCACTGCTCTCTCCCATGCGAATTCCATATTTTGGAGCCCTGAAGAAAGAAATTCATCGCCGTCGATGTTTCGGAGGAAGAACTGCACGCCTGAGTACAGTCATGGTTCCTTAGGCAACCGCAGACATGAGGGCGCTGACCGTTTTCTCCTGCAGTGAGATATACGTATTAATAGTTATCGTGGTTACTTTTGAAACACGAACGGTTCACTTACTATTTTACCATTTGTCTCGTTTTCATTTGACTGCATCCTATACATTCTGAAAGCACAGGCGAGAACAACGTCCTTTACCTGTCACAACTTTAAAATAATTACTGCCGAAGCCGGCAGACTGACGCGCTACACAAACAATAAAGTGGGTCCTTTATCAAGGAATGGGATTTACAAAATTAACAGTAACAGCCACCAGAATTTTTTTATAGTTCAGACGGGACATAAATTCAACATTAGATTTAAAGAACACACTACGTTGCCCGAGAGCAATAATTCAACTGTGGTGACACGTTCGAAAATGACTGCTCGCCCTATTTCACAGGCCACTAAATCCCTATAAATACCATAGACAACCAAGTAAGGAAGAGTTATGGATGCACTCCAGGAAAGAGAAAAATGCATGCATGTTAAAAGTGAACGATACAATATTCTCAACGAACAAACAGAATTACGTAGCATAACAGATTTACATAATTTTAACCGATTAATAGGTGGCAAGGAACCTAATCAATGTTGCAAAGAGGCAGACTGCAATTACGTTGTGTTATTACATGACAACTTACAACCTCGGAAAGTTTGTGAAAGTTTTAGAGTTCAGTGCTTAACAATACTTGTTTATAAGTTTTGATTTTATTTTATTGAATGACTTACTGCATGACATGACCATATTCGTGTGTACGAGATGGAATACCTATTATAATAAGTTTAAACGCATCGACGAAAGATATACAGTGTGTTCCGAAATTCCCGTCATAAACGTCTAGGGCTTGTAGAGGAGAGCTAGTTTATTATTTTGAATAGGAACCCATGTCCAGAACCGTACAGTTTCCATTCGACCTCAGTTACAATTCAGATGTGGAAGTCATCCACTACTGCTTGAGGAACCGAATTGGACGTGACGCATTACAATCACATTTATAAGGAAACCCAACGAACATCTATTCATCACTTAAGCACATTTGTTTGTATTAACACTTAAACATTGTATATTTACATTGCTTCGAAACAAAAAAGAACCTAGCATACTGTACGTAGAGAACAGTACTGCGGCTCGATGTGGCGACCACAAGAGTTGTTACAGACACTGTACCTTTGAAGCACGTCCCGGTACATATTCTTCATCCCACCTGGTGACTCTCCAGTTTTTAGTGCAGCGGCCAGATCATATGCCAGTACATCTTCCTCTCTACAGGAGTCCCATAAATTAAACTTTGCATACAACCCCACAAGAAGTAGTCCATATGGATTGGTTCAAAATGGTTGAAATGGCTCTGAGCAGTATGCGACTTAACTTCTGAGGTCATCACTGGCCTAGAACTTAGAACTAATTAAACCTAACTAAGATAAGGACATGCCACTCATCCATGCCCGAGGCAGGATTCATTGGCCGACTGCCGTGGAAATCATCTTCTACAGTGAGCTGACGTCCTACGGTGACCGAGCGAGGTGGCGCAGTGGTTAGCACACCGGACTTGCATTCGGGAGGACGACGGTTCAATCCCGTCTCCGGCCATCCTGATTTAGGTTTTCCGTGATTTCCGTAAATCGTTTCAGGCGAATGCCGGGATGGTTCCTTTGAAAGGGCACGGCCGATTTCCTTCTCAATCCTTCCCTAACCCGAGCTTGCACTCCGTCTCTAATGACCTCGTTGTCGACGGGACGTTAAACCCTAACCACCGCCACCATCGAACCTGCGACCGTAGCAGTCGCTCGGTTCCAGAATGTAGCGCCTAGAGCCGCACGGCCACTCCGGCCGGCTCCATATGGATTAAATAAACCGATCAAGGCTACCATGCAGTTGGATACCCGAAACCTATCCATCTTCTCGTCTGTTGAGATGTTTCCGAACAGCACGTGAGAAATGAAGTGGTACACCATCATGCTGAAGCCACATTTTCTGACAGACATTCAGTGGTACAACTTGCAAAAACGGATCAAACAGGTCTTGTAGGAAGGTCAACTATGCAAGACCAGTTAGAGTCGAAGGAGAAATGGCCCAATCACATGACAGTACAGAATGCCTGCCCACACGCTATACCATACCGGTGCTGAAATCCCTAAACATGTGTGGTAGGAGGATTTTCTGCTCAGACACGACTGGTCCTAGTGACCTTACTTTCACCTGTGAAGAGAACTTGATGTGGAAACAAGGGTATGTCGATGCAGTGGTACAAGAACCACGTGCAGTAGGATACGCGTTGTGGAAAATCGGCTGGAACTATAGCGTGTACCCTTTGTTGGTGTTAACGGATGTAATTGTTGCTTACGCCGAACGTCCCAGACGATACTGACGGATTCTCTTCAAAGCGATGGAGTAAATCATCTTCAAATTCGGGGGTGCGACTTCTCCGTGGAGTACCATAGTTCTGATCTCATCCGTTATCTAGAGCTTCGGTATAAACAAGGAGCATGTCTGTTTATTACGAAAACGTGTACCGCATCATATTTATTGCATCAGAGACTCATAGGCAATGAATACACAAATCAACCAGGAAATTATGATCACCTACTTAATAGCCATAGCAGGGGCACCAACGGAGACGCTTCAAGGCATGCCACGAATGAGGCCTTCCTAGGTAAATTTCGGAGATGGAGAGATTAGCTAAGTGCCATGTTCGATCACATCCCAGATGTGTTCGATCGGGTTCAGATCTGGAGGTTTGGGGGACCATCACATCAACTGGAACTCGCCACTGTGTTCCTCGACCTCGAACTGCTCCATCACAATCCTGGCCTTGTCACATGGCGTATTGTCTTGTTAAACAACGTAATTGGCGTCTGGAAAAATGAACGTACGTGGTCTGCAACCAGTGTAAGATATTCCTTGGCCATCGTGCACCGTTGCACGAGCTCCGCTGGACCCATGGATGCCCACGTGAATGTCACCCAAAGCATAATGGAGCCGCCGCTAGGATGTCTCCGTCCCGCAGTACAGGTGGGATTCACACCCTCTCATTAGCAAGAGGAAGAAGGTATCGGGATTCGTCATAATGCAACGCTCTGATACTGCGCCAGCGTCCAGTGGCGATGGTGACGTGACCGTTTAAGCCGTAACTGCCGATGTTGCGGTTTTAACCTCGACAAATGCGTAAGTCATCGGTTGGGAGCCCCACTGTTATGAGAGTTCGGCGCACTCTGTGTTTAGACACACTTGTACTTTGCCCAGCATTACAGTCTGATGTTAGTTCGGCCACAGTTCGGCGCCTGTCCTGTTTTACCAGTCTGCCCAGCCTAGGACGTCCGACATCTGCAAGGAGGGGTGGCCGCCCAACCCCATGACGTCTGGACGTGGTTTCACCACGCGTTGAAGACATTCACCACAGCAGTCTTCGAACACCCGGGAAGTTGGGTAGTTTCCGAAATACTGGTGCCGATCTTCCACACCGTCACAATCCGCCCTCGGTCAAACTCAGACTTCTCGCTTTCCCCTTTCTACACACGGACAGCACGCTCACTCATACTACACGGGCGCTTCATGTGTCTGATTAACAGTCATTTCTCGTCAGGTGACGCTGCTGTCTCCTGGACGGGCTTGTATTGATAGTAGATCGGTGGGACATAATGTTCTGGTGTAGGTCTCGCAACAGGGCAGACGTCAAATGATATGAGGTGACCGTCTGACGTAGTAAACGCCATACTGCCTACCCTGTTGCATAGCTGGTCAAGCAGCTCTGAGAGGTTTTTCTTTTCCTCAGCAGACGTGGACTTGTTACCCATCTGAATTGAAACTGTCGTTGAATGGAAACGGTACGTTTCCGGGAATGGGTTCCTAACCACAAAAGTGGTCCAGAAAATTCATGCTCATCAAATGTAAAGGTATTTACAAAAAGAAACAGTCTGTTGTTTGAACTAAAAATGCACATAATATTATAATCATGTAACAAAAATGTTCACATTGCAGAATAAATAAAAATGAAAACCCACTGACGATGGCACAGTGGTGGCGAAACATGTTTTGGTACTGAGAAAAATGGTGCTCTGCGTAACTGGCGGACCTCAAATTCCCAAAAAATTAATTTATATCGTTGAGCAAATACGGACTTATAACACTCCCTCATAGAATTCCAGAAACTACTTTTACATCTGACATTTAGCCTCGTTAAGAACTCCGCGTTGACTCATTTGCTTAGATTTATGTCAGAAACACATTATTTTAAAGGTTGGCACCTGCAGCCACAATCAAATATGGTGAATAAAATCTTCTGCGCAGGTTGTTAAAATACCTATATTAAAAAGTCACTACTGGTTTCGCGTCAATAGAAATGTATTTTCGGTGGTTTGTACAAGAAATTAAAACGACAAACAATTTCAGTAGCTTGGAATAGATGTGTGCTACCATAAAGCTAAGCGGTGTTTTTAGTGAGCTCGCAGAATTATACGGTAAATAGAAATTTAAAAAGGTTTATGCGGCTTCTTATCACTTATAGGTACTCCGTGGTTCAAATAACTTAATCACCGACTACCGCTTTTATAGTACTACACTGAAGCGCCAAACAAACTAGTATAGCCATGCGTTTTCATATACAGAGATATTTAAACAGGTAGAATACGGCGCTGCTCTCGGTACCGCCTATATAAGTGTCTGGCGCGGTTGTTAGATCGGTTGGTGGTGCTACAACGGCAGGTTATCAAGATTAAAGTGAGTTTGATCGTGGTGTTATGGTCGGCACTCGGACGATGGTACACAGCACCTCCGAGGTAGCACTGAAGTGGGGATTTTTCGTTAAGATCATGTAACGAATGGACAGTGAATATCAGGGATCCGTAAAACATCTAATCTCCGACATCGCTGTGGCCGTAAAAAGATCCTGCAAGAACGGGACCAACGTCGACTGACAAGAATCGTTCAGCGTGACAGAAGTGCAACCCTTTTGCCAATTGCTGTAGATTTCAATGCTGTTCTTCAACCATTCAACGAAATACCACAATATGGGCTTTCGGAGCAGAAGGCCCACTCTTGTACCCTTAATGCCTGCACGGCACAAAGCTTTACGCCTCGCCTGGGTCCGTCAGTACCGACACTGGACTGTTGATGACTGGTCGTACGAGTCTCGTCTCAAACTATCGAGCGAACGGATGAGTATGGAGACAGCCACATGAATCCATGGACCTTGCGTGTCAGCAGGGGACTGATCAAGCTGGTGGAGTCTCCGTAATGGTGTGGGCCGTGTGTAGTTCGAGTAATATGAGACCCCTGTTACGTCTAGATACGGCTCTGACAGGTGACATGTAAGTAACCATCCCGTTTGATTACCTGCATCCATTCATGTCCACAGCGCATTCCGACAGACTTGGGCAAATCCAACAGGACAATGCAACACCCTACACGTCCATAATTGTTACAGAACGGCTCCAGAAACACTTTTCTGAGTTTAAACACTTTCGCTGCCCACCAAACTCCCAGAGATGGACATTATTGCGGTAATCTGGGGTGCCTTGCAACGTGCTGTTCAGAAGAGATCTCCACCCCTTCGTACTCTTACGGATTTATAGACAGGCCTGCAGGATTCATGGTGTCAGTTCCCCCCAGAAATATATCAGATATTAATCGACTCCAGGCCACTACCAATTCAGACATTAGTCTTGTCCTTGCCAAGTCGCGTTTCGTCACTTTCACGTGCTCACCTAGGCCCAACACGATATTTGGCAGGTGTACCAGTTTCTTTGCTTTTTCAGTGTATATGTTTCTATCTTGATGATGAACGATGGGCTATCGTGTGCCTAGTGCTCGCAGGGAGACGTCGAACCTACCAGTAACATACGACTTTTGTAGATTCGATTATTTGCTAATATCTTCTGGAGACTCTGGTTGCCTACAAGTTTATCTTTTAGAGATGGTCCTGCTACACAGTGCCAGCCAGTTATCTTGTTTTCCATGCTAGGATCCTCTTCCCCAAACTTATCGTAAGTTAGCTGTAAAAAGAGCTCATTTCTCTCCACGAAACATGTAATGGATTCATAACATGAGTTTCATCATTGCAACAATATATTGTCAAAATAACCTTGAGCACCATGTACCTTACAATGGGCACCAAGCTGCTCCTCCTCCTCTCTGGTCAGTGTACAAACGAGTGAGTCAAATACACTACATTTTACATAGTGTTCATTGCCAATACAGGCTCTTTCGCTATTCTTTGGCGTGAAACCACAACACCTTCCATCAGCGGCTGCACGGAATCTCAAGTCCACCATAGTAAGTGACGACATCCTTTCACCGCTCATTTCCACGGCAGGTGCAACTCGGGCGTATTTTCTTTGCACTGGATAAACAGAAGCCTAGCAACAGTATTTTGCTCCACTATTGTTCAACTATCAGTTTAATAAGCCACAGCTGCAAAATACTAGCTCGAAATCTTTACAGACGAATGGAAAACCTAGTAGAAGCCGACCTCGGAGTAGATCAGTTTGGATTCCGTAGAAATACAGGAACACGTGAGGCAATAGTGACCTTACGACTTATCCTAGAAGAAAGATTAAGGAAAGGCAAACCTACGTTTCTAGCATTTGTAGACCTAGAGAAAGCTTTTGACAATGTTGACTGGAATACTCTCTTTCAAATTCTAAAGGTGGCAGTGGTAAAATACAGGGAGCGAAAGGCTAGTTACAATTTGTACAGAAACCAGATGGCAGTTATAAGAGTCGAGGGGCATGAAAGGGAAGCAGTGGTTGGGAAGGGAGTGAGACAGGGCTGTAGCCTCTCCCCGATGTTATTCAATCTGTATATTGAGCAAGCAGTAAAGAAAATAAAAGAAAAATTCGGAGTAGGTATTAAAATCCATGGAGAAGAAATAAAAAGTTTGAGGTTCGCCGATGACATTGTAATTCTGTCAGAGACAGCAAAGGACTTGGAAGAGCAGTTGAACGGAATGGACAGTGTCTTGAAAGGAGTATGTAAGATGAACACCAACAAAAGCAAAACGAGAATAATGGAATGTAGTCGAATTAAGTCGGGTGATGCTGAGGGAATTAGATTAGGAAATGAGACTCTTAAAGTAGGAAAGGAGTTTCGCTATTTGGGGAGCAAAGTAACTGATGATGGTCGAAGTAGAGAGGATATAAAATGTAGACTGGCAATGGCAAGGAAAGCGTTTCTGAAGAAGAGAAATTTGTTAACATCGAGTATAGATTAAAATGTCAGGAAGTTGTTTCTGAAAGTATGTATGGAAGTGAAACATGGACGATAAATAGTTTGGTCAAGAAGAGAATAGAAGCTTTCGAAATGTGATGCTACAGAAGAATGCTGAAGATTAGATGGGTAGATCACATAACTAATGAGGAAGTATTGAATAGAATTGGGGAGAAGAGAAGTTTGTGGCACAACTTGACCAGAAGAAGGGATCGGTTGGTAGGACATGTTCTGAGGCATCAAGGGATCACCAATTTAGTATTGGAGGGCAGCGAGGAGGGTAAAAATCGTAGAGGGAGACCAAGAGATGAATACACTAAGCAGATTCAGAAGGATGTAGGTTGCAGTAGGTACTGGAAGATGAAGAAGCTTGCACAGGATAGAGTAGCATGGAGAGCTGCATCAAACCAGTCTCAGGACTGAAGACAACAACAACAACATTGTTCAATTAACTTAATAGTTTTTCTCACTATATTCACGAGAATATCTTCCATTTCTCAAAGAGTCTAAGAGTACACCATGGCATTTGCTGACGAAATGTCATGTTACACTACAGAACTTCACTAGAAACTATCAATTTGCTGCGCCATGAGTGTCAAACAACTGTGAGTACACAGTTCTCTGTGTTATATCGCGCTTTATGAGGGCACATCGATCCTCAGTTCACTGTAATTTTGTAATGTTTTACTTTCTTGTGCAAATCACCTGAGTATGTATCTATATTGATGCGAAACCTGTAGTGATTTCTGAATAAAAGTATATTAACGGCCAGAGCGGAAGTATTTGCTCATGAATTCCGGTAGCTGATTCGGTACTCCATAAGCTCTTTATTCGAACGAAGTAATGGTCGCTATCGACAGGGGATCGGTCGCAGTTCGTAGTAATAGACGGCAAATCATCGAGTAAAACTGAAGTGATATCAGGTGTTCCCCAGGGAAGCGTCCTGCGACCTCTGCTGTTCCTGATCTATATAAATGACCTGGGTGACAATCTGAGCAGTTCTCTTAGGTTGTTCACGGATGACGCTGTAATTTACCGTCTAGTAAGGTCATCCGGAGACCAGTATCAGTTACAAATCGATTTAGAAAAGATTGCTGAATGGTGTGGCAGGTGACAGTTGACGCTAAATAACGAAAAGTGTGAGGTGATCCACATGTCTTGCAAAAGAAATCCGTTGGAATTCGATTACTCGATAAATAGTATAATTCTAAAGGCTGTCAATTCAACTAAGTACCTGGGTGTTAAAATTACTAACAACTTCAGTTGAAAAGACCACATAGGTAATATTGTGGGAAAGGCGAGCCAAAGGTTGCATTTCATTGGCAGGACACTTAGAAGATGTAACAAGTCCACTAAAGAGACAGCTTACACTACACTCGTTCGTACTCTGTTAGAATATTGCTGCGCGGTGTGGGATCCTTACCAGGTGGGATTGACGGAGGACATCGAAAGGGTGCAAAAAAGGGCGCCTCGTTTTGTATTATCACGTAATAGGGGAGAGAGTGTGGCAGATATGATACACGAATTGGGATGGAAGTCATTAAAGCAAAGACGTTTTTCGTCGTGGCGAGATCTATTTACGAAATTACAGTCACCAACTTTCTCTTCCGAATGCGAAAATATTCTGTTGAGCCCAACCTACATAGGTAGGAATGATCGTCAAAATAAGATAAGAGAAATTAGAGCTCAAACTGATAGGTTTAGGTGTTCGTTTTTCTCGCGCGCTGTTCGGGAGTGGAATGGTAGAGAGATAGTATGATTGTGGTTCGATGATCCCTCTGCCAAGCACTATAAATGTGAATTGCAGAGCAATCACGTAGATGTAGATTTTGTCCACGCGGCGACAGTGAGAAAACGGTTTCCAATGTCTTCCGAAGTTAAGTGCCACGGAAGAGTCCTGGTTGTCGTTATTTGCTTCCCTCTGGATCACAAGGACGGACAATGCCTACGACATTCGTAAATTCACTACGTGATCCACGCAGGGGCTACTATACTTCTATGAAAATAGCTCTCAGAAACCCCATTATTGTTACTTAAAATGCATGAACGGAAAGGTTGGAGCAGATCTAGCCATTTCTCAAAAGATATCTATTGAAATTGATCTCTTCTGGTCCAGTATTTGGCGAAGTAGGTTAATTATTCAAAACGTGTGAGTCACTTTATAATGTATTTTATCAACTGATTTTGATTTACTAAGAGTGTTTGGAACCTTAGACAATTATCTTGTTGCAACCACAAATAAATTAACCACAAAAACAGAGATTAGATGTGGTAAAGTAGTTGTGAAATTAAGATTTTAATCTTAATCTACAGGACAAATTTAGAGATGATTTCGTGATCTGTGTGCAGGTCTATCTCGCAATGTCGAATGTCGTAACCATGGCAGTCGTGTGATTTTTTTAACGGCAGACGCAAATCTGTCTCCTGACGTAGGCCTAGGAAGTTGAAAACCGGTTATTGAATTAGTAAATATAGTTGCACAACACGGAGAATTATCATAACATCCTCACATTGAGGACATGTTCCCTCTGCTTTGTAAATTCACTAAAATCATGCTGGTGTTCGCTTCTACAAGGAAAAGTTCATAAACTGCAAAAATTCCGTTTTAAGTCTTGTATTGCACTGCCCAGTGGACAGAAGCAATTGTGATGAACGTTATTCAGCTTCTTCTCCTACCCCACTAAAAGATAACAAAATGCACGCAAGATTAAAAGTTCTTTTATATGAAACAGACCAACGCAGCTGCTCTGCTCAATTTTTCTGACCCATTTCAAACAGGGCCATACTGCTTCATGGAGGTTGTAAGCCAGGATGGTGCATAATGAAACGAAATTGAAAAACTGTGTTGGGTGCATGGCGGTGGAAAGCGCGTTCGTTTTGTCGACAGGACGCTAACAACTGTCAAACAGAGGCATGTTTTCCACCGTGACACGGACTGCAGCCCAGGTATTTTTACAGTAGAATACACAGAAGCGTCACGTATACTGTCACGCATTCAGTTGCTGTGCTAGAGAATATTTAGAATGTTCTCTCCAATAAAAACAAGCAGAGTAGCTGTTATTTAGATATACGACAATCTTAATTTGATTTTAGCAACTCTCTAGGCTTAGCTACTTTGTCTTAATGATACTACACAACGTTTCCAAGTTTTTGATAAGTTTGCCTCTGGGAGGGAGAGGACGCTCTTAAAGAAATTTACAGTTATTTTTGGCCACCTTGAACGCCCGGTGTTGTATCCGTTTATTGGTTTTATTAACCATTTGTCTTTAGTGGTTAGTCTGCTGGCTAAGTTGTAGGCAACTGGTCACACGTGTTAAGATGTATGCTTTTCTCGTTCCACATTCTCATCATAGCTATGTAGAAAGTAAATAATTCTACATAAAAATACACGAATGCAGCCTATCCTATTCAGAGTTAGGTGGTACATGTAATCATGACCTCCTTCCCTGTCTCTCTTGCAGTGTTGTACGCATGTAACTCCAACAAAGCTGGCGAAAGGTGGAACGTACTGGCATAGGAATCTTCTTCAAAGCTGACCTCCTCTAAATTCTTCTAAAGTACCTATCTCATTCCAAACAAATTTAAGAATTACGTAAGAATCCGCAAGAAACTCACCCTCTTCATATTTTTGTGTCGACTGCCATTTCTCTAACGCAGGATGACTAACGCGAGACAGTGATCGCTTCTCCTCTTCTTTGGTGTGTGAAGTACATGAAGAAAATGAAATCACTGAAGGATAAGTAAATGGCTGATGCTTACTATCTATAACTATAGTTTAGTCACAAGGTAGACCTCTAGAAATACCGGGTGATGAAAAAGTCAGTATAAATTTGAAAACTGAATAAATCACGGAATAATGTAGATAGAGAGGTAAAAATTGACACACATGCTTCGAATGACATGGGGGTTTGTTAGAACAAAAAAAAGTATTGTTAGACGCGTGAAAGATCTCTTGCGCGCGTCGTTTGTTGATGATCGCGTGCTTTGCCGCCACTTTCGTCATGCTTGGCCTCCCAGATCCCCAGATCTCAGTCCGTGCGATTATTGGCTTTGGGGTTACCAGAAGTCGCAAGTGTATCGTGATCGACCGAAATCTCTAGGGATGCTGAAAGACAACATCCGACGCCAATGTCTCACCATAACTTCGGACATGCTTTACAGTGCTGTTCACAACATTATTCCTCGACTACAGCTATTGTTGAGGAATGATGGCGGACATATTGAGCATTTCCTGTAAAGAACATCACCTTTGCTTTGTCTTATTTTGCTATGCTAATTATTGCTATCCTGATCAGATGAAGCGCCATCTGTCGGACAGTTTTTGAACTTTTGTATTTATTTGGTTCTAATAAAGCCCCATGTCATTCCAAGCACGTGTGTCAATTTGAACCTCTCTATCTACATTATTCCGTGATTTTTTCAGTTTCCAAATTTATACTGACTTTTTGATTATCCGGTATTTCGATATCAAAACATAGTTAGGTAAAGTGAACATAGTTTTCCATAATCTGTTTTCAAATGTTGGATACCCTCTAGACCTAACAGATTCTTTAAAGACAAATGTTTTTCGTTTGGAGAAAGAAGTAATAGTTAACAATCGTACCTACTCAGTATGCTAACAGAAAAATGTAGCTACGACCTTACTGATTACGTGACATACCCAAAACTAGGACGACAATTATTTCGTAAATAAATTTGGTAGAACCATAGTAGACTACAGTCTGGAACCGCGCTACCGCGACGGTCGCAGGATCGAATCCTGCCTCGGGCATGGATGTGTGTGATGTCCTTAGGTTATGATTAATAAAATTCTTTTCCGGGCTATTATGCCGTGGTCTGATGGATTTCGCATTGTAACCCAACGTTTCGTCCCCATCTGCGGAGGACATCTTCAAGGGGGTTCTGTTAACTTCCGAAACACACACTGTCAGTGTGTGTTTCGGAAGTTAACAGAAGCCACGAACCCCCTTGAAGATGTCCTCCGCAGATGGGGACGAAACGTTGGGTTACAATGCGAAATCCATCAGACCACGGCATAATAGCCAGGAAAAGAATTTTATTAATCATGACAGTTCCGGCCGTGAAAGTTTACATTTTACAGTCCTTAGGTTAGTTAGGTTTAAGTAGTTCTTAGTTCTAGGGGACTGATGACCTCAGCAGATAAGTCTCATAGTGCTCAGAGCCAGTTTTGGACAACGGTAAAACAGCTAAAGTTACAAATTTAGCTTTCATTTCCTTGATGATTAGTTTCAGATCGGGACCCATTTTCAAATCATTCGAACAGTCGAACAGATATTTCCCAAAATATAGGAACCATCTCAAAATAACAAACGAATACGTATGACAAAGTGCAAGTGAACAGTTACGGAGTATACCTGTAATTCAAAGTGTACATGTTCATTTCCACTTTGTCATATGTATTAGTTTTTTAGCTTGATATGCCCTTTATGTTTTGGGAAAAATCATTTTTACTGTCTGGACGATATGAACATGGATCCCTAACCATCAAGTACGTAAAAACGAAATTTGTAAATTTGGCTGTTTTTTCAGATTTATGGATTAACACGAGTTGCTGTCCAACAAGTACTCCAGCATGTTGGAAGTTCGTAAACACGTCGGTATGTCTTCATCCTCGTGATTAGTTTGATAGCCATCTGATGGTGTGTTGCGTTGGTTACTACGAGCACACAGTTTAGACATAGCAACAAGTTTGGCATCTTACTTTCCTCACTTTATGACAGTGACGAACTGTAAGTAACACTTTCTGCAAGTAAGATTGTGAAAACAGAGATAGCATGTAGGCATGTATAGATCCGTGGGCTTTAACATTTAACCACACACACACACACACACACACACACACACACACACACACACAGAGAGAGAGAGAGAGAGAGAGAGAGAGAGAGAGAGAGAGAGAGAGATCTAACTTCACAAGGGGAGTATTGGCGGAATCCAAGTTTCGATCTATAGAAATGGGGAGCACGGCAGCATAAAACCATTTTCATAAGTCTTCAGCAGAATTTGTCAGCGTCAGAGGCATATAATTATGTGTATCTCCGACGAGCATTCCTGAACATGGGTACTACAGGTTATTTTTGCTGCCACTGGTAACTTTCATCGCTGCGGCGACTATAATTAATTGATGCTGAAAGGTGAATAGATGATTCCACGGTTCTATACAGATTCGCACAGTTATCCTATCAAATACGTTACTCGCCCGAATACGCTAGCCCTTTAGCACGACCCTTCCGGGATTAGGAAAGACGCGTCGACTCCAGATAGATTCTATCCGGTGATTTAACGACGAAGGCCGGTGTTCTACATGGGCAGAGAGTGGATCAGAGGCTGTTTCCCACATATTATTATGTGCAAACCGATCTGGTATCGACATCCCTCCTCAATTAGAAGATTCGCAAACATTCCGAAAAAGATCACATACTATCACACGGAATAACACTAAACGCGGACATCTTTCACTAAATGACACGGGATAGTGCCAGAAAAGGAGAAAGATTCCATCAAATATACCAAAAATCTGCTGTGTTGAAAAATTTTCGTTGATTTTATAACCTTAGATTAACTGACGCAGTATGTCATTTAAGTATTCGCACGATGATACACAACTTAAAAAGTACACGGGTAGAGCTTGGTTTCTGTATAACTGTAGTACTGTACTGATAGGCTGCTACTATGGTGGATGTTACGATTGCTAGAACAATTATAAAGTACGTTTCCAACGTACTGTAATGAAGTGCTAAAAAGGGCATAACATAGCATCAAACCCAGCAACAGAAATCGCTTCTGTCCACGAGTGTATAACGCAAGCCGTGAATGGCTGGTGAGAATTCCTCCACTAGGCACCGCCTGCTATCGCACGCGATCGCATCGGGAATTTACGTGCGCTGTCAGCATGAATAGCTGGAACAGCTCTCGCCCTTGGCCGAAGCCAACGCTCTTTGTCCGAAGATCGGGAAACGAATATTTGCGCTTCGCCATTACGACACCTATTGGAGTTTACGAGTATCGATAAATCGTGTTTACGTGACGAGCGGCCCATTATTTCAGAAGAAAGGCCACGCCGTCCAGTCAAAGAGGTCTGTTTGAAACGGCACTTTACTGCTTTCAATACGTCAAAGGCTATTCTAAGTCACTGGTGGCAACGGAAGACAATGCGAAAACTGTAAAACAATATTACGTTTCGTAGTATAACTGTAGGAGTGTGATTCAGTAGGTAAGGTGATAAGGGCACTCTCGGAGATATATATATATATATATATATACCCCGAGTGAATTAACTTCCCTGTTTAGATAGAATAGACAGACAAAGCTTTGAAACGGTGCAGATTGATGAAGGCAGTTGTGACAGTGCGTTTAGAAATATACTTTTAAGATGGGGGCGTTGATAAATGAATCGTCGGTGATTGAAATGCTGTGTATAATGAGTCGTATGCGCTTAAAGAAAACGTTCCGAGCTAGAATTCCTCTCCAGCAAATGAAAATTTACGGAGCGAGAGTGACTTCACGATAACAGGTGTGGTTTTGCTACCAGGAATTTGATACAGGGAGAACAGATTTGAGAAGCGTGAAAAGATCAAGGCGGCCAAGTACATTCACCTCAGATAACAACGTGTGGTGTGTCGAGTAGATGATACAACCTGGTCGTCGCATTCATGTTCGTCAGATTGCACGTGCACTATATATATCACCATTATCACTATAGCGCAACACTGGAGTACCGGAAGACTTGCTTTCGCTGGGTACCACGGCAACTCTCTCACGAGAGTCACGTAAAGAAGCGTGAGGGGTTATAGCGGTCTAAGGCGCTCCAGTCATGGACTGTGCGGCTTGTCCCGGCGGAGCTTCGAGTCCTCCCTCGGGCATGGGTGTGTGTGTTTGTCCTTAGGATAATTTAGGTTAACCCTAGCATTACCAACGGGGGGGCCTCGTAGGCCCACTGACTCAGTTTTTCTATGTTGTATCCACACCCTTTGATATATGAACTTGAAAGCAAAGGTAATTGTCCGTTATTGAATGTACTATTGAGTCATTACAGAATTTCGGAATAAAAATGTAATTAAAATTCATTTACTTGATTTAATTCTCTGTGGGCCTTAGAAGCCCACCCGTTGGTAATAGCAAGGAAAGATTTACGTGGTTGAGTCTTTCGTTTCAAATTCTTACCATGAAACGAATTTTGGCATTGTTGCCTTCAGACATATTATTATGAAGCGGACCATTGTTATTTTCAGTGTTTCTGCTGCTGTTGAACCAGCAACATCAGTAGACAACGTTTACGTGATAGTTCCATTGAAAGAGTGCTAGAAGAAGTTTTGAACGAATCAGATTTAGAGGAAAGTGAAGTGGATGATGATGTGGAAGAAATTAGAACTGATTCATCGTCTGAGAATGAAGATGAGGTTGAAGCCAATCCACCAGATGATAATGATACGGAATGTGGTAAATTCATTGCAAAAAATGGACGAGAGTATATTACGAAGCCATCTCGATAATATCGGCGTTCTGTACAAAATATAGTGCGAGAAAGAATGGGGCTAGGACAACAACGAAGAATTGCGACTCCGAAAGAGGCTATAGAGCTCTTTTTTACACCTCAAATTATGAATCTAATAAAACTACACTCAAATGAAGAGGCTTCTGGACTAGGTATCCAGCACACAGATGAAGATGAGTTATTTTGTTATATAGGACTCTTGCTAATCATGGTTTCAAATCATGACAATAAGATACCTGTCCAAGATTTATGGTCTTTGCTTCAGGGCCGACAAGTGTACTATGGGTCAATGAGTCGGACCCGATTTTTCGAATTGACTAAAATATTGAGATTTGATGATAAGAACACAAGAGAAATTTGTCGCCAGACTGACAAGTTTTCTCCAATGAGGGAAATTTTTGAAAGCTTCAATTCTGCACTTCCATTGTATTTCATTCCTGGTCTACATACAACAGTGGATGAGATGTTGTCTTTGTTCCGTGGTCGCTATCCATTCAAGGTGGTTCTAAAAGAAAAACCTGGAAAATACGGCATTCTAATTCGAATGCTGTCTGATTCTGAGACTAGATATGTGATCAGCATGGACATCTATACAGGCAAGTCAGGAAATACACAGCATTCAAATGGACCGATGGAAATTCTAAAGAGACTAATAAAACCTATTGCAAAATCAGGCCGTAATGTTACCACAGATCGGTACTATACTTCAGTGGAGCTTGCTGAGACTCTATGGAATGATTTTCACCTCACACTTGTTGGCACCCTACAGTCTAACAGACGACACATACCTGAAGACTACAACTGGCCGCAGTTTACACTCTTCCATCTTTGCTTTACTGACCCTCAGACACAGAGGCCACCAGTTACTCTTGCATCAACGCTAGTCCGCGAGAAGCCCAAGCGACTGCTGTTGATGCTTTCAACTTATCACTGAGAAGGGGTGTTGAATGAAGACTCGAAAAAGACTAACATAAATCTTTTTTATAATTCTACAAAGGGAGGCGTGGACACCATAGACCAGATGGCAAGACACTACAGCACAAAGAGAGGAACAAGAAGATGGCCTTTGTCCCTCTTCTACACACTCATTGACATAGCAGCAATAAATGCATATTCACTCTTCCTCCTCAACTTTCCGAATTGGAAAAAGAATTTGCTAAACCGCAGAAGGGTTTTTATCACTAACTTAGGTCTCGAACTAATAAGATCTCAAGTAGATAAACGGGCACAAAATTTGTATGGACTTCAGAAGCCAGTAATAATGGCAATGGAAAGCATCACACAACGGAAGCTCAGCTGCTCTGTAGAACCATCATCCTCAACAGCAGAACCAGGAACACGTGGACGGTGCCACCTATGCTGCCAAGAAGCTGCATCTAAAAAGATCAAGTACAACAAGCTGGGAAAGTCAACTGTTACCTGCTCTCAGTGCCACAAACACGTCTGTGGGAAACACTGCAGGAAGACAGTGTTGTGTGAAAAATGCGTTGCACAATGAGACAGTAAATTTTGTTTGCTTCATGTAGTGTATCGAACTAAAAAAGTCGTTTTTATAAGAAAACACTATTTTGAAACATTACTCCAAAAAATATATAAACTGAATCTCGTGATTTGTTCATTTTATTCCTATTATAATAACATCTTTTAGTATCCAGTATACAAAAACAATGTCTAAGCATTTTGAATTGTTATTAGAGGTACCAGAAGTAAATAAACTTGATTTATGATAAAATAAATTGTGGTATTCTTTATGGGCCTTTGAGGCCCCCCCCCCCCCCCCGTTGGTATTACATGTAACAAAAAATACGTTGGTAATTTTAGGGTTAAGTGGTGTGTAAGCTTAGGGACTGATGACCTTAGCAGTTAAGTCCCACAAGATTTCACACACATTTGAACATTTCGTAAGTGGTTATCTCGCTACCACTAAATGCAAGAGCGATGGGGGCATATTCCAGTCCAGCATCTTTACGTCACAGTGGACGAAAAGTGGGAGCTTCATGTGGCCAAGTGTCGAAATACTTTCATATACAGCAAACTGGTTTTCAGTGAAGCATTGACCTATGAGAAAACATATCAAATACACAAGTGAACGTCAGGAAAATATCCATGCACACACAAAGACAGTATCAGTTTTACGGAAATTTCGAAACAACGGTATCCGCGAAGGAAATTATGGCCACAGTCTTCTGGGACATACAAGATATGCTGCTGGTGGTTGTCAATGCTACCACTTATTAAGCCACACGGTAACGGTTGTAGAAGGTAATTCGGAGGAAACGACCAAGAATGCCTTTGGGAAGGTGGCGTATTTTTACACAACAAGGTCTGAAGTTTTCACATGGCAAGTAATACATTACAGAAATGTTACAGCTAACGAACAAACATGAACGTGCACTTCATTATGTGATTACGAATGGCGGTAGACGTTAATAGCTTCACGTTGGTAGATATGAAAGAAAGTTGTGGTAGTGGAAGAGAGATGAAGACACTGGAAGAATGGAGGCTTATTATGTAATTGTAAGATGGAGATTTCCAGGGCAGATGTAGACTCTGACCACAATTTATTGGTTACTAGCTGTAGATTAAACCTGATAAGATTGCAATGAAGTAGGAAATTAAAGAAATGGGACATGGATACAATGAACGAACCTGAGATTGTTGAGAGTTTCAAAGGCACTTTTTGGCATGGATTCACTGAAACAGGGGAAGGAATACTATAGATGGTTCAAATGGCTCTAAGCACTATGGGACTTAACATCTGAGGTCATCAGTACCCTAGACTTATAATTACTTAAACCTATCTAACCTAAGGACATCACACACATCCATGCCCGAGGTAGGATTCGAACCTGCAACAGTAGGAGCAGCGCGGTACCCGATGAAGCCCTTAGAATGCTCGGCCGAATACTATAGAAGACGAATGGGCCGCCACGAGAGATGAAATAGTGAAGGCATCAGAGGATTAAGTAAGTAAAAAGACAGGGTCCAGCACAAATCCATGGATATCTCAAGAGGTAGTAGATTTATTCAATGAAACGAGAAAATACAAAAATGCAAAAAATGAAGCAGGCAAAATGAAATAGAAACGTCTATTAATGAGATTGACAGAAAGTGGAAAAAGTGACTTAGCCGGAATGGACATAGGACAAATGCATGGCTACAGAAGCACGTATAGGTAGGCGAAAGACAGTTATGGCCTATAGGATAAATAAAGAGGTCTTTGAAGAAAAAAGAAGCAGCGATATGAATGTGGAAGAAATATTTAGAGAAGCTCTACAAGGGGAATGAACTTGAAGGCACTATTACAGAAAAGGTAAGAGGAAGTAGATGAATATGAGGTGGGTAATAAGGTACAGCGAAAAAAATTTGACAGAGGAGTCAAACATTTAAATCGAAACAAGGCCCTGGGAACAGTCGACATTCTCTCAGAAGTACTAACAGCCTGGACAGTTAGCCATGACAGTACTGTGCCATCTGCTATGCCACATGTATGAGGCAGGCGAAATATACATTCAGACTTGAGTAAGAATGTAATAATTTCAATTCCAAAGAAACCGTTTGCCGAAAGATGTAAGTATTACCGCTGTTAGTTTAATAAATCATGGTTGCAAAAGACTGACACGCATAATTTATAGAAGAATGTAAAAACTGGGAGAAGCTGACATCGGAGAAGATCAGTTCGGGTACAGGAGAAATGAAGGAACATGTGAGGCAAAATTGACCTTACAGCTTTTCTTAGAAGAGAGGTTGAGAAACAGAAAACCTATGATTATAACATTTGTAGATTCAGAGAAAAGATTTCACCGAGTTGACTGGAATACACTCTTTGCAATTCTGAAAGTAGCAGCGGTAAAAACAGGGAGCGAAGGTTTATGTCCGATTTGTACGAAAATCGAGTCGAAGGACACGAAACGGAAGCAGTTGTTGAAATATGAGTAAAACCAGGTTTAGCCTACCCCAATTGTAATCAATCTGTACATTCAGAACGCAGTAAAGTACACCAAAGAAAAATTCAGAGAAGGAAATAACGTTCAGGAAGCAGAAATAAAAGCTTTAAGGTTTTCAGATGACACTGTTATTCTATCAGGAACAGAAAGGCACCTGAAAGAGCAATTGAACGGTATGGACAATGTCTTGAAAGGAAGAGATAAGATGAACATCAAGATAAGCAAAAGAAGGGTAATGAAACGTAGTCGCATTATATCAATTGATGCTATTAGGAAATGAGATACAAAAAGTAGTAGATTAATCTAGCTATCTGGACAGTAAAGTAGCTGAAGATGTCCGCAGTAGAGACAATACAATATGTCGAATGAAACTGGGGAGAAAGGTTTTCTGAAGAAGAGAAATTTGTTATTATCGAATCTAAGTTTACTTCCTAGTAAGGCTTTTCTGGAGGTATTTGTCTAGAGTTTGGACTTACATAGCAGTGAGACATAAACGATCAAAAGTTCAGACAGGAAGAGCATAGAAGCTTTTGAAATTTTCTGCTAATTAATAATACTAAACATTAGAGGGATAGATAGCGTAACTACTGAGGAGGTACTGAACAGAACTGGGGAGAAAAAACTACGACACAAAGTGACCAAAGTAATGGATCAGTTGGTAGGACACAATCTGAGACACGTAAGGAACGGTCAGATTAGTGTTCGAGTAGGAGTGTGAAGCCGTAAAAATTGTAGAGGAAAACCAAGAAATGAATGCAGTAAGCAAATTCAAACTGGTAGTGGATACAGCTTGCAGTAGTTACTCGGAGATGAAGAGGCTTGGACAGGATAGAGTAGCATGTAGAACTGCATCAAACCCGTCTTCAGACTCAAGACCAGAACAACAACAACAATAACAAAAACAATGGGTGCGTTGTTTTAGTTTTTACTGTCTGAGAACATGTAATATGACACTGCGTTGAAGCTCGGATTTCCAGTCCATTTCGCGTAGTTCCAATTAAGGTCTTCGGTGTTCTCCGTCAACCACAGCAAATTAATTCCCAGAGAGGAAGTGGGCAACTTCCCGGTCTGTTGTCATTTACTTTGCCTTTAATCACATTTATATCGCCGGATCGTTAAATCTACATTAAAGTGTTTTGAATCCGATTGATACGGAGCGCAGTTTACTTATTCGCTACAATTTAATTAGCTGAATATATAAATCTCAAAATTAGCATAACTGTATGTATGATTGCCAGAAGCAGTTCACATTAATTAGAAACGTGGGAGCTTCATGCGGCCAAGTGTCGAAATACTTTCATATACAGCAAACTGGTTTTCAGTGAAGCATTGACCTATGAGAAAACATATCAAATACACAAGTGAACGTCAGGAAAATATCCATGCACACACAAAGACAGTATCAGTTTTACGGAAATTTCGAAACAACGGTATCCGCGAAGGAAATTATGGCCACAGTCTTCTGGGACATACAAGATATGCTGCTGGTGGTTGTAGATTCCACACATGTGGAGACCGTCAATGCTACCACTTATTAAGCCACACGGGAACGGTTGTAGAAGGTAATTCGGAGGAAACGACCAAGAATGCCTTTGGGAAGGTGGCGTATTTTTACACAACAAGGTCTGAAGTTTTCACATGGCAAGTAATATATTACAGAAATGTTACAGCTATCGAACAAACATGAACGTGCACTTCACTATGTGATTACGAATGGCGGTAGACGTTAATAGCTTCACGTTGGTAGATATGAAAGAAAGTTGTGGTAGTGGAAGAGAGATGAAGACACTGGAAGAATGGAGGCTTATTATGTAATTGTAAGATGGAGATTTCCAGGGCAGATGTAGACTCTGACCACAATTTATTGGTTACTAGCTGTAGATTAAACCTGATAAGATTGCAATGAAGTAGGAAATTAAAGAAATGGGACATGGATACAATGAACGAACCTGGGGAGAAAAAACTACGACACAAAGTGACCAAAGTAATGGATCAGTTGGTAGGACACAATCTGAGACACGTAAGGAACGGTCAGATTAGTGTTCGAGTAGGAGTGTGAAGCCGTAAAAATTGTAGAGGAAAACCAAGAAATGAATGCAGTAAGCAAATTCAAACTGGTAGTGGATACAGCTTGCAGTAGTTACTCGGAGATGAAGAGGCTTGGACAGGATAGAGTAGCATGGAGAACTGCATCAAACCCGTCTTCAGACTCAAGACCAGAACAACAACAACAATAACAAAAACAATGGGTGCGTTGTTTTAGTTTTTACTGTCTGAGAACATGTAATATGATACTGCGTTGAAGCTCGGATTTCCAGTCCATTTCGCGTAGTTCCAATTAAGGTCTTCGGTGTTCTCCGTCAACCACAGCAAATTAATTCCCAGAGAGGAAGTGGGCAACTTCCCGGTCTGTTGTCATTTACTTTGCCTTTAATCACATTTATATCGCCGGATCGTTAAATCTACATTAAAGTGTTTTGAATCCGATTGATACGGAGCGCAGTTTACTTATTCGCTACAATTTAATTAGCTGAATATATAAATCTCAAAATTAGCATAACTGTATGTATGATTGCCAGAAGCAGTTCACATTAATTAGAAACGTGGGAGCTTCATGCGGCCAAGTGTCGAAATACTTTCATATACAGCAAACTGGTTTTCAGTGAAGCATTGACCTATGAGAAAACATATCAAATACACAAGTGAACGTCAGGAAAATATCCATGCACACACAAAGACAGTATCAGTTTTACGGAAATTTCGAAACAACGGTATCCGCGAAGGAAATTATGGCCACAGTCTTCTGGGACATACAAGATATGCTGCTGGTGGTTGTAGATTCCACACATGTGGAGACCGTCAATGCTACCACTTATTAAGCCACACGGGAACGGTTGTAGAAGGTAATTCGGAGGAAACGACCAAGAATGCCTTTGGGAAGGTGGCGTATTTTTACACAACAAGGTCTGAAGTTTTCACATGGCAAGTAATATATTACAGAAATGTTACAGCTATCGAACAAACATGAACGTGCACTTCACTATGTGATTACGAATGGCGGTAGACGTTAATAGCTTCACGTTGGTAGATATGAAAGAAAGTTGTGGTAGTGGAAGAGAGATGAAGACACTGGAAGAATGGAGGCTTATTATGTAATTGTAAGATGGAGATTTCCAGGGCAGATGTAGACTCTGACCACAATTTATTGGTTACTAGCTGTAGATTAAACCTGATAAGATTGCAATGAAGTAGGAAATTAAAGAAATGGGACATGGATACAATGAACGAACCTGGGGAGAAAAAACTACGACACAAAGTGACCAAAGTAATGGATCAGTTGGTAGGACACAATCTGAGACACGTAAGGAACGGTCAGATTAGTGTTCGAGTAGGAGTGTGAAGCCGTAAAAATTGTAGAGGAAAACCAAGAAATGAATGCAGTAAGCAAATTCAAACTGGTAGTGGATACAGCTTGCAGTAGTTACTCGGAGATGAAGAGGCTTGGACAGGATAGAGTAGCATGGAGAACTGCATCAAACCCGTCTTCAGACTCAAGACCAGAACAACAACAACAATAACAAAAACAATGGGTGCGTTGTTTTAGTTTTTACTGTCTGAGAACATGTAATATGACACTGCGTTGAAGCTCGGATTTCCAGTCCATTTCGCGTAGTTCCAATTAAGGTCTTCGGTGTTCTCCGTCAACCACAGCAAATTAATTCCCAGAGAGGAAGTGGGCAACTTCCCGGTCTGTTGTCATTTACTTTGCCTTTAATCACATTTATATCGCCGGATCGTTAAATCTACATTAAAGTGTTTTGAATCCGATTGATACGGAGCGCAGTTTACTTATTCGCCACAATTTAATTAGCTGAATATATAAATCTCAAAATTAGCATAACTGTATGTATGATTGCCAGAAGCAGTTCACATTAATTAGAAACGAAACTGAATGGAGCTCGCCACAGGAGCTCCATTTCATGATAAAACGCGACATCAGGCGCTGCTTCGGGACTATTCGTTGTCACAGTGATTACATTCTCTCTCATCGCAAAAACAAAAGAGAAGCTGGGGAGAAGAGGACGAGCTGGCGGCAAACGAAAGCCAGTGAAAGGCGTGTCGTGTCATGAGGGCCAGCGAGGCAAGCACAGAGATTTTGTGGATACGCGGACGGACGTTTGACCGCAGCTTATTGCGATTCGGGGAAAATAAAAAGTAAAAGGTCCGCAGAGTGGAGTACCGGGGCGGCGAACACCCTCGCTCTCCCTGGCGGATTACTGCGGACATGGCGCGGCTGACGAAATAAAAAGCGACAGCGCAGCGCGCCGTGCCGGGCGGAATAATGATTGGCCAGCGCTGTCGGGGAACCCCTGGCCCTTGCGCGGGGAAGCCCCGGCCTGCGGGCAGACGTGCCGCACGCTGCCAGGGCACTCTCAGGTCCCGCTGCCTCTTGCTACTCACGTTCACACTCAGTTCCTATTCTCTCAAGCGTACTCTGTGTAGTCGCATCGAGCGCATAGTGACGCACAACACAGTACTGCAATGGTTTTCAGCCATTGGTAGTGCGTCATCGTTATTGCTTATTTACTCGGTCAGGCAGTAGTACTGCCACATGTGAGACATATATCTGACATGGACAAATGCAGTCGTTGATAATAATGCTACACTGCCAGCGCATCTCAGGGATAGGCATCTCTCTTTAGTTGACACTGATTAATAAATGTACGGGTAGTGATAAAAAAGTAACAGGAATGTTTATTTGTCTTAAAGAATCGTTATTTATTCATCAATATCAACTGTCCCCTTCAAAGTAATTATTCCCCTCAGATACAACACACTGGCGCCAGCACTTTTTCCAATCTCCGAAACACTTCTCGAATTCATTTTTCGTTACCGTGCTCAACTCCTTCAGCGATAATGTTTTCAGCTCGTCAGTGGTGGCACGTGGTACACTGCAGGCTCTAGAATAGAAAAACGTCGCAGGTGGACATGCCCGGTGAATACGGTGTCTGAGACAACATAACGGTTTTGTTTTTTGCCAAAAAATCACGATCAAGCTTTGTAGTCTGAGCGGGACCATTATCACGATTATATTTCCACGAGTGGTTTTGCCATAATTCTGTCGTTTTCTTCGAACTACTTTGCGCAAACGGCGCATAATTTACAGGTATTATTCCTTACTTACCTTAGACCACAAGACAGGAACTCACGAAGCATTATCCCGCTGTATACGAGGAAGCATTGAGACACCTGGTCGAATTTGACTTATTTTTTCGATCTTGGTTCTTCAGGTAGATGCAGTTATAGACTTCACTATCAGAATATGACACGCGATCCACCTTCATAGCTGCATTTCCACCAGTAACTCTTTACCGCTTCTCCTATGTCACAGAAGCTCTCGTTGATTATCTGCAGGACTAGTACCCCAGGCGGAAAGGATATCGTGGTGAACTAGCTTAGCCCCAGCATGGTATGGACGGCATACCGAGTATTAATCTCATTAGTGGAAGCGCTTGGAGTTTTCACAGCAGAAGTAAGTGAGTGCCCTGGGAATTTAAATCACCTATGGAGAAGTAGAGACCTTTCAAATTACTGAGTGTACGTTGATAACTTTTACAAAAGCAATTGTATATATACATTGCTCTACGTTCCTCCCCTAGCCCCAAGGGCCTTTCTGCAATGGTAACACCGGTTCCTGTCAAAACACCGAAGTTTAGCGCTGTCGGGCTGGGCTAGCACTTGGATGGGTGACCATCCTGTCTGCCGAGCGCTGTCGGCAAGCGGGCTGCACTCAGCCCTTGTGAGGAAAACTAGGAACTACTAGATTGACAAGTATCGGCTTTGGTCTCGGAAACTGACATGCGGCCGGGAGAGCGAACGGTGTGCTGACAACATGCCCCTCCATATGTACCTGTGGAATGAGGATGACACAGCGGCCGGTTGGTACCATTGGGCCTTCACGGCCTGTTCGGGTGGAGATTAGTTTGGTTTCTTCCTACCTTTGACACATATTTTACACCAAAAACAACTTAAAAATATTTACAGCACACCAATTCCAGCAAAATTTCGAGACGTTTCTTCATCTGTCGCATACAGACATACACCGCAAGCCGGCATGTGATGCATGGGTGAGGGTATCTGCTACCATAACTAATTATTCCCTCTCCTGTTTTTCTCGCAAATGGAGAGAAGGAAAAACGATTGGCTATGTGCCTCCGTAGGAGCCTTAATATCTTTTACATTGCCTTCACGGTCCTTACACGAAACGTACGTTGGAGGCTGTAGCATCGTTCCGCAGTGAGCCTTAATATCTAGTTCTAGGGGACTGATGGCCTCAGATGTTAAGTCCCATAGTGCTCAGAGCCCTTGAACCATTTCTTTTGAAAAAGAAGTTTTTGTTAGAATTCTACATGGGAGTTAGATTCCATAACGTATTCGTGTTGAGGCCGGGGGCGCTGTTACTAATGTACTACTACAATAGTACTTATATCAGTACTTATCACAAGTGTCATTTTGGAATTCCTACGATCCTCGGGTTGTTGAAGATGGGCATTGGATTGCAATGTTCCGCTCAGGTAGAGACGTTTTTGCACGAGACTGAGTTTTGTGAACGCTGGCTGCAGTAAAGGATAAAGAAAGGAGTCGAGCAGGGAAGAAGAACCGATTCGTAGTCGCTGGGCGGAGGTCACGTCCGATGGGAAAACCCCCTCCCACCGTCACGAAAGACACATCGAACTGGAAGAGACAGTCGCGTCACACGGAGAGCCTCCAGAATAGCGAATGCCAAGCGGGAAGTATAAGTAAGGAGCAGGTGCGTTTGTGCATATCGGAGAACGGGGGAGGCGGTCGGTGGGAGCCCGGAGCAGTAGCGTCCCAGGGGGAGCTGCGATGCGGCCCTGATTGAGTACGATACGGGCAATAAGTCTGGCTGCCATGTGGACTGGGACACTGCGCCCGGTATAAAGTCCTCGCAGACATTTACAAATTGCAGCGGAAGCCAGGCGGCCGGCGGAATACCCGAACAATGTGGCTCTGCAAACATAATTCTCCGATGCTGGATGCTTCCAGAGGCTAAACTTTATATCTTTGCCGCTCTTTTTTTCTTCCCCCCTCCTCAGTGCGGAACAACGCCTGCGAGATATGTTACGTCCTGCAGCGCACGCCGAAACAAAGGGACGCTTCGCGGAATAGTCGTTAAGGAGACAAGTAATTCGCTATGAAGGGCTCTTTATCTCCGAGGGTCTCTCTCGGAGCTTTGTTTTTCCCACCGGGCGACCAATTTTAGTTCTTGTTGTTGCGACTGCACTCCACGAATAATTTTGGGAATGAGCTTCTGACGTTTCCTGGCGCACATCTAGATCCCCTTAGCCTCTGCAATGTATCCCACAATTACAGTATGAGCAGCGGTTCCGTAATTTAATTTACAACGTAGTTCATTTCGCAATCACCGTTGCTGATAGCATTAAGAAATGTCTGCTACCCTGTGCTTACCGTTGTCTACCTACAGTATTTGGTTGCATTTCAAGCCCATAATTTTGAAGCTAACGTCCACTTCATAAATTTGTTTGGTTTGGTCGAGAGTGCGGAGGGGTGTTTCACCATCTACTGCCTCGTTCGTGGAAAAACAAATAATGTTTTCAAACCTCTGTATCGACTGTGTAACACAACAGAATTCGTCCCTATTTCCAGGCGGTTTTAAACTGAGTGATTAAGAACCCGAGGTGTGGACCGGCTGTTACAACACACAAGAAAATTTTATAATTAAAATAGTCGTTTATTAGATACTGGATCTTTCTCATTCCTGAGAACAGCATTCGCAAAAGAACACTTGAAGCCAAGAGCTCACTGTAAACAACTATAAGTAAAACACTAATACATAAAGGGAAGAGGCTTTAATAACAAGTAGTGGCGGGAAAAAGACTTCTAGATAATTTATTATTTTATTTAACGGCTGTAATTTTCAGTAACTGTTGAATTATTTTTCCAGGATAAATTTCAGTCATCAGCTGCAAATAAATTTATCATGCTTTGCCGGTTTCGGCAAATTAAATTGTCATCTTCAGAGGCTTAGAGCGTTGTTGCTTGCACAACAGATACGAAGACGTGATTCAGTTATTGAAAATTGTCAGCCAGTGTTTAAAATAACCACATAAATATGTAAATCTCAGATGTAGCTCGGCGTTATCCTTGCTTGAAGAAGATATTGACTGCCTGCTAAACTAAGCTTCTGAAAATGACAAATCAGTTTATGGAAACCGGAAACATAAAACAACTTCTTTGCAACTGATGACTTAAATTTATCCTGAAAGAACTTCTAGATAAATCTCAGACCGTTGCACTCACATCGCATACAAGAGTGCGGTCGCAGCGACCAAGGGCAAAGGAGGGAGACGGACTGCGATGTCTTTTTACCACATGAAGAAGTCGATTGCATCTTGCAGCATCCGGCAGGCTTCTACAACGATTCTGCCCGAAACTGTTGGGTCACACTGCTTTAAAACGGCAGCACTACAACGCTGGTGTCATTACGAGTTTCGGTCCGAGGCAGTTAACAATAAAACTGTAGCGACACAATGGACGACGAGTGTCCTGTGCCGAGCGCGATAACCGTCGGGGTCTTACGAACGTGCCATTCGGTTTCAACCGCTCCCGTCCGCACAAGAAGAATGATGCTGGACGGCTTCTGGAAAACGGGAATGAGCTGCGCTTTTTTCCAGTTGAACGGGAGTCTTCTTTGCTCCAGCGACCTACGATAAACTGCAGCTAGAAGAGAACAGATTCTTTCCCATTATCTTCGCATAGTCCACTGTCAAGCGATTGTATTTGATTTTCTATTCCGCGGTCGGTTATCTCTATATCTTCCGTTCGCATGATGACTGAAAGGAGAGACTATGATACGACGATCTTCCGGGAGGAAATAATTTCGAAAGAGCGTATGCAGTATTTCGGCCATCTCTCTGTTATCTTCCTTTTCGGTGCCAGCTGGTCTCTCAGTGAATGAGTAGCGGATTTCAGACTGCTTACTGATTTTACTTAAGACAAAAACCTCTTAGGATTTTACCCATATCGGACGTTAAAATTTTACTTTCAATGTCAATGAACTTCGACTCGGTGCCCAGCCGGCTTGGAGACACTGCTGTTGCCGGGAGTGGCAGTACTGTATACTCCATTTCGTGCCCTATATACCCCAAAATCACCAACATATTTAATCACCTGTTCCTCCTACTGTACTGCATATGTACAAAAAGTAAAAAAAATATTCCTTATCCTTTCTGACGCCGTAATTATAGTATCCATCGGAGTAATTCACATATACACTATATGATCAAAAGTATCTGGACACCTGGCTGAAAATGGCTTACAAGTTCGTAGCGCCCTCCGTCGTTTGCTGGAATTCAATATGGTTTTGGCCTACCCTTAGCCTTGATGACAGTTTCCACTCCCGCAGGCATACATTCGGTCAGGCGCTGGAATGTTTCTTGGGAAATGGCAGCCCATTCTTCACGGAGTGCTGCACTGAGCAGAGGTATCACCGGCCATTCGCCATACCAACACTCTGCCATAGGACTGCGACATTGTGTACCGTGATTCATCACCCCACACAACGTTTTACACTGTTCAAACGTCCAACGTTTACGCTGCTTACACCAAGCGAGGCGTCGTTTGACATTTACCGGCGTGACGTGTGGCTAATGAGCAGCCGCTAGACCATGAAATCCAAATTTTCTCACCCCTCGCCTAACTGTCATAGTACTTGCAGTGGATCCTCATGTAGTTTGGAATTCCTATGTGATGGTCTGAATAGATGTCTGCCTATTACACATTACGACCTTCTTCAACTGTCGGCGGTCACTGTCGGTCAAACAGACGAGGTCGGCATGTATGCTTTTGTGCTTTACTTGTCCCTTCACGTTTCCACTTCGCAATCACATCGGAAAAAGTGGACCTAGGGATATTTTGGAGTGTAGAAATCTCGCGTACAGACGTATGACACAAATGACACCCAATCATCTGACGACGTTTGAGTTCCGCGGAGCGCCCCATTCTCCTCTCTCACGATATCTAATGACTACTGAGGCCGCTGATATGGAGTACCTCGCAGTAGGTGGCAGCACAATGCACCTAATAGGAAAAACGTATGTTTTTGGGTGTGTCCGGATACTTTTGATCACAGTGTATACTCAGACAACGGTTCTGTTCATCTCGTCATATTTTGCAGTACCTGACTGTAGAGCGACTAAATAGTACATTATTTAGTGTAATTTTTGAATGACTGAGCCGCGCGGGGTTATCCGAGCGGTGTAAGGCGTTGCAGTCATGGACTGTCCGGCTGGTCCCCTTGGAGATTCGAGTCCTCCCTCGGGCATGGGTGAGTGTGCCTGTCCTTAGGATAATTTAGGTTAAGTAGTGTGTCAGCTTAGGGACTGATGACCTTAGCAGTTAAGTCCCATAACATTTCACACATTTTTTTGAATGACTGAGGTGACAATGTAATGTCTCAACGTAGTCACTTTGATGTACGTTCGTATGTGTTCTTTCATGGCGGGAAATTCATCTCTTGGGGACATTACCGCTGTTTACTGGCGATTGAGGTATTTTTCTATTTTCAGAAATGACGTTTTGAGTGATGCATCACTCACACACGTGCGTCGATGATGCCCTATTTATCCCATGCGAATTTTAGAGCATCTAACTGACAGTCGATTACTACGTGTCATTTAATCAATGAATCGTGACGCATTTTTTCGAGTAATTGCTGTGTTCAAGCAGCCGCCTGCAAAATATGTACCTAGGAAGCAAATTACAGCCGCGAAGCAATTACTAACTTAAAGAAACTAGAGTAGATTTCGAAATACGCAGTGAATGTAACGTACCGGAAGAAGTGGTACTGCTTAACAAGGGTAAGTAATTAAACAGTTCAAAGAGTTCCAGACGTAATTAGCGGTAACTAAGGGGATTCGCAATTACGATACTCCGAGTTGGCTAAAAGAATAGTTGTAGAAACATTTCTTCCGGAGTTATCGGAGCCTTATTTCATCAGAAAACTTTATCGTGGAACGTTGCAACGAGAAGAAAAATACGTTTTTTGTTGAAGAAAACGAGCTGACTATTTCCATTGTGTATATATGTGTGTGTTCAGACACTACAAGTATAATATGTACGAACCGAAATGTCTTTGGATAAATGATACACCGCCTAGAAATAATAAAAGAGCAGTTGCTACATTATATATATGTACAATCTAGCCTGTGCGAAATTGTGAATAATTCTCGCTGTTGATTCAGCGTATACTAATCAGCTGATATACGCTGGTGTACAAACTAAAGCGACAAACTTATTTCCCCGCCCTGTGTCTAATTCACGATATAATCATAAAAGCTGTCAACAGATGTCGTTACGATCGTGATCTGCACGGAAGATGGCATTCCGATCAACGAACAACCACGCCAGCAATGACGCCAGGGGACCTGTCAAGCAAGCTAGTATTTGCAGATTACTGCCTCACCTACAGTCACTATTTACACAATCACTGGTGGTGTAGTATGGCACAGAGAAGACGCCTACACACCTTCTTTTGTAGAGGACCATAGGAAGAATAGAAGCAGGAGAGAAGCAAACTGATGTGGCCCGATGGCATAATGTAAATCTTTCTTTTGTTTCTAGGATGAGGTGACAGTTTACAGAGACCGAAATTTCATCCCGGAGGCAAGGACATACGCGTGTGATATCAGAAGGAATGGACCGTTATTTGGCTGTAGGGGACGACGGTATCGCCATACTACTACACAGAAACTGATACAGGACACCGTAGAATCCCCTGGAAGTGTTGTATCGAGGGAAACGGTGTACAGAAAGAGTCAGTAGAGTACCTTTATTGTTAGAGACCTGCTGTATGTATATCTCTGGCGTGTCTTTACAGAAGAGAACGTCTGGAATGGAGCCGTCAACATGCCACCTGGACGGTCGAACGGTGGGCCAGTGTTCTTTTCACAGATGAGTTCCGATTTCGCTTGGAGAGTGATTCTCGACGGATTCGCATCCGGAGGGCGTGTGGAGCACGATTTTCGGGACCCAAAAATTGTGGAAAGAGAGCGATATCGAGGAGGATCCCTAATGATGTGAGCAGGGATTATGGTGACCATTCGAACACCTCTTCATGAAATTGTACGAGTGAATAAGCAAGATTTAACTGCTGTCAGGTACCGTGAGGAGATCTTGGGATCCCATGCGCGGTTATTGCGATGTGCTGGAGGCCCAGACTTCATGTTGGTGGACGATAATGCTAGAACTCATAGATCAAGCGCGGTTGATTTTTTTTTCTTTTGGAAAAGGAAGATATTGCACCCATGGCCTGGCCTGCTCGCTCTCCCGATTTGAGTCTTACAGAGCATGTCGGGCTGCACTAGGGAGACGGGCTGCATCACGTCAGCATTCACCAACCTCTCTCAAAGATTTATGAGCATTTCTGCAAGAAGAGTGGGCATTAATGCCTCAACATGAGATTGATGAAATCATTCACATCATGTCCCGTCGTTGGCAGGCCTGCGTTGGTGCCAGAGAAGATCACACCCCATTCTGAGCATCTTAACCAGTTGTCCGGATGTGTATGCAAAACCGGTAAGTTGGAACAAAAGTAATGAAGAACATTTTCGTCTATCGTTATTCATGCTGTAGTTGATTACTTTCTGCACTCTTTACGATGTTTCTACTTTGTTATTACCTGATTACACTGTTTTGTGGTAAAATAAACGCAACCTTACAAAATTTCCGTTTGTTGCTTTAATTTTGGACAGGAACGATCATTCAAAACAAAAAAAGTCTAGCATGCGTCGGCTCCAAAATCCATACTGTAAGAGCTACGACCACTTCTTCGTTCTCTATACTGTAAGTTTCTACTGCAAGTTCCTTTTTTCCATATTTAGAGAGGAGGCAGTATGGACCAAAACTATAGAAAGTTACCTACTAAACATGGGTCTAAACTGCATACACTAAGAACTATTAGCACTTCTTCAGTTAACGTGATGTGTTTCACAGTATAGAAAATGAAAAAAATTGCCCCTAACTTTAAGGTATGCGTTTTAAGGCATACGTTTACTAGCCCTTTTTTGATTCGAATGGTCGTCCAAGTGGTATAACTGTAACATCCCGTATATACTAACGAGCAGTACCGCATTTTGCCACGCATGCGTCACGTGTAATTTTACAGTAGCCTGTGTTAGATGCTAATGTCAGTGAAACAATGTAACAGTACAATGTCTCATTGCTATAGCACGTGAGTATCCATTATGGATGTATGCAGAGTTGGCAAACTGTTTCACATTGTTGATATGTGTTATTAAAATTACAGAAACGCTTGTTCTGTTGCATGAAACAGCAACATACAAGCGGATTAAGCGCTACATGTGTGAGTGCGGTCGTGTATCGCAATTCATGAATGTCTGCTGTTATCGGCCGCATTGCCACGCACGTGGGAATGTCGTCGTTCTGCAAATTGCTCACAGCGCCATCTGTTGCTGCGCACAACAGTTCAGATTTTGCTCCAGAAGCGTTGTTGTTTGGACTATATCCTACCATAAAAAGAAATTGTCGTTTCCAAAATTTCTGGTTCAGGTAAGTAATTTAATAAGATCCACTTGGACAAAACCAGGAATCTTGTACATTACTAAACAGTTAAAATCACATATACTAGTTACAGGTTACCAAGCCAACGGCTCACAGGGGAAAAAAAAATTTCGTTTTCAGTAGCTAATATAACTACGCACCCAATTTAAAGATTTAAAATATTGTCATAATCTGCCCATTAATAGGCATAATCTTATTTTAAAGATTTAACACAATAAGTACTACGGTTAAAAGCCGTATGTATATTTTGATAGAGCGTAACCTCACAGTGTGCAAATTACGAAGATCGTATTTATTCGGTATTTGTGGGAAAGAGCACTTAGCAACTTGCATCAAATATTGTACATAATCTGAAATCTTTCAATGTACCTCCATCAGACAGACCGGAACCGTCCGAACGACTGTCAATCCCGTCCCATGTACCTGCGAGGTGTTGCTGCATTCAGTGTTGTTGCTATGCTGCTTCACAGTTGACCGAAAGTGAAGCACATGAGAGATACTTGGAAGCATTTTGCCTCGAATCCTACAGAAACTAACACATACCATGAGATTAGGCGACTTTGGATGCTAATGCTGGAATGCGAAATACACTCCTGGAAATGGAAAAAAGAACACATTGACACCGGTGTGTCAGACCCACCATACTTGCTCCGGACACTGCGAGAGGGCTGTACAAGCAATGATCACACGCACGGCACAGCGGACACACCAGGAACCGCGGGGTTGGCCGTCAAATGGCGCTAGCTGCGCAGCATTTGTGCATCGCCGCCGTCAGTGTCAGCCAGTTTGCCGTGGCATACGGAGCTCCATCGCAGTCTTTAACACTGGTAGCATGCCGTGACAGCGTGGACGTGAACCGTATGTGCAGTTGACGGACTTTGAGCGAGGGCGTATAGTGGGCATGCGGGAGGCCGGGTGGACGTACCGCCGAATTGCTCAACACGTGTGGCGTGAGGTCTCCACAGTACATCGATGTTGTCGCCAGTGGTCGGCGGAAGGTGCACGTGCCCGTCAACCTGGGACCGGACCGCAGCGACGCGCGGATGCACGCCAAGACCGTAGGATCCTACGCAATGCCGTAGGGGGCCGCACCGAACTTTCCAGCAAATTAGGGACACTGTTGCTCCTGGGGTATCGGCGAGGACCATTCACAGCCGTCTCCATTAAGCTGGGCTACGGTCCCGCACACCGTTAGGCCGTCTTCCGCTCACGCCCCAACATCGTGCAGCCCGCCTCCAGTGGTGTCGCGACAGGCGTGAATGGAGGGACGAATGGAGACGTGTCGTCTTCAGCGATGAGAGTCGCTTCTGCCTTGGTGCCAATGATGGTCGTATGCGTTTGGCGCCGTGCAGGTGAGCGCCACAATCAGGACTGCATACGAACGAGGCACACAGGGCCAACACCCGGCATCATGGTGTGGGGAGCGATCTCCTACACTGGTCGTACACCTCTGGTGATCGTCGAGGGGACACTGAATAGTGCACGATACATCCAAACCGTCATCGAACCCATCGTTCTACCATACCTAGACCGGCAAGGGAACTTGCTGTTCCAACAGGACAATGCACGTCCGCATGTATCCCGTGCCACCCAACGTGCTCTAGAAGGTGTACGGCAACTACCCTGGCCAGCAAGATCTCCGGATCTGTCCCCCATTCAGCATGTGTGGGACTGGATGAAGCGTCGTCTCACGCGGTCTGCACGTCCAGCACGAACGCTGGTCCAACTGAGGCGCCAGGTGGAAATGGCATGGCAAGCCGTTCCACAGGACTACATCCAGCATCTCTACGATCGTCTCCATGGGAGAATAGCAGCCTCCATTGCTGCGAAAGGTGGATATACACTGTACTATTGCCGACATTGTGCATGCTCTGTTGCCTGTGTCTATGTGCCTGTGGTTCTGTCAGTGTGATCATGTGATGTATCTGACCCCAAGAATGTGTCAATAAAGTTTCCCCTTCCTGGGACAATGAATTCACGGTGTTATTATTTCAATTTCCAGGAGTGTATATATGTCCCGTAAATACTGGTGAAGAAAATCATGATTCACAGCTGCAATTGAACTGCGCCTTTTGTAAGAGCGAGCATAAGACACCGTTGGTGTCTGTGTTACAAGCATTTCGACTCAACGCACAATTGTGTAATCAACGAGCGAGTGGACTAGCTGCTCCAGGGAGTCCTATACCGAGCTGTACAACGTAAAATTCACCCCAGGTTTTTGTCTTTGTTGACGTACAAGATATCGGTTTACGAAATTAAATGACTTTTTTAAAACAGCCTCTACATCAAGTGTAATTTGAATAGAACTGACAGTGACATAAAGGAAGAAAAGAAGAAAAAAAAAGAGAAACAAAAACATGGTAGTTTACAAGGTACGAGACAAAGAATACAATTTCCAAACACAAAGCTTTTGCGTAAACTTTGATAAGACGCAAACTTCTATTTCTCCAGACAGTGGAACGCATCACATTGCGAGAGAGAAATCATTACGCGGTCATTTAAGTCAGCATCTCTATACGCCTGTGGTACAGTGAGATAAATCTTATAAGATGACGTTCAAGAGCACTTATTAGATTAGTATTAGCACAGGCATGATTGTCAGTACGTATGAACAGGACTGAACCCGCCAATTCGTCCGCTCTAAAGAACCAGAGAGAAACTACATAACCTCGGATTCTTGAACACTGGTCGCTCGAAAACAAGTCTTCATATGTCTCTTAGAGAGCACAGTTTATTTCAGGCAAATGAATATGCTTTTTGTCAACGCCAGCCTCTTACAGGAACGCTAATGTAATTTTCAAGATGAATTACTACGTATGCATGACGTATTTGAAAAAGTTGTTTTAAACTACAGATTGATATACACACATCAAAAAAGTTTTACATCATCCTGGTTCACAGAACTCCTGAAGATAGACGTTGACTGTGGATATTGTATCACACAGTCCCTTTGACTGTTCAGAGATGTCACTAAAACCACCCAAAGATGTTAACAACGACGCATGAGCAATGCCTGTTGGACGGAAGGGATCTGGCAGCTGATCAGTTCCAGTCATTCCACCAGGAAGGAGGTACATGGCTCGCGTTGTCTGTAGTTCAACCAAGTCTAGACGGTCGATAACGCGGTTCGATCACGTCCGCATTGTTACTTTGTGCCACGAAGGGCTCTGAACAAGGAAAGTGTCCAGGCGTCCCGGTGTGAACCAAAGCGATGTTGTTCGGACATGGAAGAGTTACAGACACACGAACTGTCGATGACATGCCTCGCTCAGGCCGCCCAAGAGCTACTACTGCAGTGGATGACCGCTACCTACGTATTATGCCTCGGAGGAAGCCTGACAGCAACGCCACCATGTTGAATAATGTTTTTAGTCCAGCCACAGGATGTCGTATTACGACTGAAACTGTGCGCAGCTTCACTGCCGACGTCCGTGGCGAGGTCCATCTTTGCAATCACGACACCATGCAGCACAGTACAGATGGGTCCAACAACATGCCGAATGAACAGCTCAGGATTGGCATCACGTTCTCTTCACCGAGGAGTGTCGCATATGCCTTCAACCAGACAATCGTCGGAGACGTATTTGGAGGCAATCCGGTCAGGTTGAACGCCTTAGACACACTGTCCAGCGAGTGGAACAAGGTGGAGGTTCAATGTTGTTTTGGGGTGGCATTATCTAGGGCTGACGTATGCCGCTGGTGGTCATGGAAGCTGCCGTAACGGCTGTACTCTATAATGGCGAGGCATTCGTTTTCATGGACGGAAATCAGCGCCCCCATCGTGCAAATCTTGTGATAGACTTCTTGCAGGATAACGACATCGCTCGACTAGAGTGGCTAGCATGTTCTCCAGACATGAACCCTATCCAACATGCCTGAGATGGATTGGAAAGGGCTCGTTATGGACGACGTTACCCACCAATCACTCTGAGGGATCTACGCCGAATCGCCGTTGAGGAGTGGGACAATCTGGACCACCAGTGCCTTGATGAACTTGTGGACAGTATACCATCAATGCAAGACGTCGTGCTACGGGGTATTAGGGGTACCGGTGTGTGCAGCAGTCTGGACCACCACCACTGAAGGTCTCGCTGTATTGTGTTACAACATGCAATGTGTGGTTTTCATGTGCAATGATTTTTATGTTGATCTCTATTCCAATTTTCTGTACAGGCTCCGGCAGTCACGAAACCGAGGTTACGCAAATTTTTTTTTTTGACGTGTGTAAGTTTTCGTTCAGGCAAATTGTCTAGCATTACAGTAAACACGAATATCAAGCTATTAAAATTATGACAAAGGAAAGGAAATGTCTCTTTTCATGAACACAAAATGTTTGTGTGTACTGTAAGCTCCCCACCTGTTATTTAAATATCACAGTCCATTCAGTTTGTACGAAATTGGATCTTTCGAAGGGAGACAGTTTGCAAAAAGGACCACTCCAGGCTAAGGATAAAAGCGCGTGCATACTGTCCGTACCAAATCAATAACTGCTGATGTCAAGGATCCTTTGTAATAAAATACGATGTCCATTGACTCAGTTTATTAATCTGTAAACAATATTATAAGCCTCAATTCCGGTCATTCTGCCTGACATAATTCAGAAATCAAAACCCGTTTATTTCAGAGAAGCCCCAGTTTCTTCTTGTTCGCTCAGTATCAATCTGATTGTAAAGCGAAGCCAACCATAAATTTTCCGTCGTTGTTTTTTACACGCAAACTACGCCATTAACAATAATTCCGAAGTTGGCAATTATTGTTACGTCAAAAGTAGACAAACAAAAATGTTTTAGTGGTTTCACCATGTGATATTTCCAGTTTAAGTTTTTATCGATATGCACACGCCCTTACAACTTTCTATTTTGTTTATTATGTTGTTTTGGTAAACTAGGTTAAGAAAAAATGTGTGCGAAATCTTATGGGACTTAACTGCTCAGGTCATCAGTCCCTAAGCTTACACACTACTTAACCTAAGGACAAACACACACACCCATGCCCGAGGGAAGACTCGAACGTCCGCCAGGATCAGCCGCACAGTCCATGACTGCAGCGCCTATGACCGCTCGGCTAAACCCGCGCGGCCTAGGTTAAGAGTGGTAGTACAAAACTGTTGGGCAGTGAATTTTTAGTTTAGAGCTAGCGCATTTGTGCAAAATTTAGAGACTAAGATCGCAATAACTACAATGTGAAGGAACGCACCGGCAGTGCAGTAGAGACAGCTGCACGGGACGGTTTACAGGAGAGACGGTGAAAAGTGACGCCTTCTGTACCAGTGTCTGCCCGAGTGTATGTATTTAAAGACTTTCAGCGACCTACATTTAACTTGGAACACGCCGTACTGAATTACCAGACCAAAATCTTCCATCAGCCAGGAGTGTCAGTTACATCGTTAGCTACCCCTACTGGAAATTTAGTCTGACTCCACAACATGGCCGTCGTTGGTCCAGATGTTCACAGATGGCCCCAAAGCAAAAGAGGACACTGGCTTTGCCACTTCTCCTGTGATCCACTACCTTGAACAATCTTTAAGCTTCCGTCGGTAGCCAACATCTTCACTGCTGAAATTCTTGCACTTAAGAAGGCCCTTCGATATGCTGCAGATTAGTTGGGCTACATCATTACTGTCTCTGATTGAAGGTGTGCACTAGAAAACCTAGGAAAACAGCAGTGGAGCTCCAACACTAACTGCCATGAGCTTCATGTAATTAAATTAATCTTCAAGTGTGAAAGACAAGATAAAGGCGTCGTGTTGTTTATGGATTGAGGGCAACTCTCATACATCTTAAAACGAACTGGTGGACCACCTGGTGAATAAAGTGTGACTGATGGCAAACCTTATTATATCTTTCTTCCTCATTCAGAAGAAACAAGACCTTGAACAATTGTCGCATTTCTGACAGATCTCACACCAGTACAGAAGAAGATATTTTGCCGCTATACAGGCAAGAAAAGCGCGTAAAACGTGATTTTCAGGAAGAAAGCCGTCAGGAGGCCATACCGCTACTACAACGCGAATCTGGATAGGTCACGTTATACCGTTATAGAAAGAAAATTCAGACTCACATTACTGCGGGGTACACTCAACTTCGATTGCAGAACTCAACCACGAGATACCTGAGTGTTCACGTTACAAGAGATAAAGGTGTGGGTTTTTCAGGGTCTCGATCACAGCAGCAACTCCCTAACCTACTTCTGTGACAGACATGTTTCAGCAGCAGTCCACTGTGGTCTGTGTCTGTGTTGCCCTGCTTTTGCATGAAGCAGATACCCAGTTATAAATCAGCCACAAAGGATCCAGCGTGAGAAGGTATGGTAGATACATGGACTGTGTTGAATGTGCAAAGTGCACCATGAAGTTTGACTGCTATTGTTGTCGTTGTGGTCTTCAGTTCAGAGACTGGTTTGATGCAGCTCTCCATGCTACTATATCCTGTGCAAGCTTCTTCATCTCCCAGTACCTACTGCAGCCTGCATCCTTCTGAATCTGCTTAGTGTATTCATCTCTTGGTCTCCCTCTACGATTTTTACCCTCCTCGCTGCCCTCCAATACTAAATTGGTGATCCCTCGATCACTCAAAACATGTCCTACCAACCGATCCCTTCTTCTAGTCAAGTTGTGCCACAAGCTCCTCTTCTACCCAATTCTATTCAATACCTCCTCATCAGTTATGTGATCGACCCATCTAATCTCCAGCATTCTTCTGTTGCACCACATTTCTAAAGCTTCTATTCTCTTCTTGTCTAAACTATTTATTATCCACGTTTCACTTCCATACATGGCTACACTAAATACAAATACTTTCAGAAAGGACTTCCTGACACTTAAATCTATACTCGATGTTAACAAATTTTTCTTCTTCAGAAACGCTTTACTTGCCATTGCCAGTCTACATTTTATATCCTCTCTACTTCGACCATCATCAGTTATTTTGCTCCCCAAATAGCAAAACTCATTTACTACTTTAGGTGTCTCATTTCCTAATCTAATTCCCTCAGCATAACTCGACTTAATTCGACTACATTCCATTATCCTCGTTTTGTTCATCTTATACCCTCCTTTCAAGACACTGTCCATTCCATTCAACTGCTCTTCCAACTCCTTTGCTGTCGCTGACAGAATTACAATGTCATCGTCGAAGCTCAAAGTTTTTATTTCTTCTCCATGGATTTTAATATGTACTCCAAACTTTTCTTTTGTGTCCTTTGTTAGTGTACGTCAATATTTCTCTGTTGTATATACGATGTTGCATACCATGCCTGTTGTTACTCGATTCTGTGGCTAAATGGCTGATGCTGAAAGCCATGAAATCAATAACAATAAAGCAATCGAGTGTCACCGGAGCGGGCAGTGTTGAGCGTCGTCTGACACAAAACTGCCTTCGTGTATCCCTTCTAACCCCAGCGGCCTCGGCTTGGCACGCCATCTCGCCATCTCTGGCGACCCACACGATCTAGCTGGCCTGCCCCCTCAGTGGATAAGCATCGCCATCCATATTCATCAGGTCCGTCCCAGGCACGCTATGACCCTAATGAAGCTGCAGGGCAAGTTCTTTGCCCCCATCATCGTAATTGTAGTTCTACTGGATATCACAAAAATTCAAAGTAGATTTATCCCTTTACAATGATTTACATATAAAAATATACTGGGTGGGGAGAAACGGACAGCTAATAAGGTCGGAGCAGGATGAGAAGTAGATTAGAGCTAAAGTTTCCATATAACTGAAGGTCTGAAATACACCGTCGTGGAGCTACTGTTACAAAACGACAGCAGCCAATCAGCGAAGAGTGCACAGACATCTGAGGCCATGACAGTCATTCACAACATGATCCGTATTTTCTAATGGGTGCGTCTTTTCATCCCTATCTTATTTGACACTAATATACTATATTGCCAGAAGAAAACGCAACAGCCGCAAGGACAAGGTCATTTTATCAGCAAGTGATATGACATGTTGTTCACGTTGTAGGAGCATATATCAGATTCAGACCAAATGAAACACTTGTCACAGTGAAGGGTGCTCAAACAGTCACATCAATACAGAATGTATACAATGTACTTCCCTCTGGCGGCAACTCGGGGATGTATTCTCGCATGCAAACGATCATAGAGGTGCCCGGATGACATCTTGCGGTAACTGTTCCAAGTATGTTGGATTCTTTGTTGCAATTCCGCAGTGATTTTTGCAGGCTCTGGAGGACGAGTAAGTTCACAACGCCTCACTGCTGAGAGATCTGGTGTTATTGCGAGCAAGACAGTTACTGTTCAGCCTTAAGCCGTCGGCGCATGGACCGTGCATTCGAACGTTGAGCGCTGAGCGTGCCAGTTTATGACGTCATAGAGTGGAAAAAACATGCTGGGGAGTCTTTCCAAACCTTGCCGAGCAATATCGAAAACCGCAGATATTTTGAACGTGCGTTTGATCAGTGAAATTGCAGAACGCCACCTACGTCGCATGCACGCCGTCTATCTTCAGTACAGACTCGGGAGAGGCCATATTGGTTTTCAGTTGAAGCCCATATGTCTATAAGCCTCAAAAAATTCAGCATCTCTCAAAAACCCATTATTAATTGTATGAGTTGTTGTAATAAAATAATGCCAAACATCATTTGGTGATTAAAGAATTACTGTCGTTTGTGTAGTATGGAAGTACGCCGTTTCAAGGCGGTGGTACACTGAGGATTCGTAATAAATGCAATGTTATTGATACAATTTGTTATAATGAAATGTCAGATAATAAGATATTTAAGATTACAGCTTTCAGTAGATGGTAAGTTCTAAGCTATGGTCGTTCAACAGTCGTGTTCGGTTTGGTGAAATGATTAGCGTCGCAGAATGTTAAGGTAGCTGGTGATCCGAACATATCTATTTCTATTCGGTTTTTTAACTAGTTCTGATATATTCTTATTAGATTAGTAAAAGTATATTCTATAATACATGATGTTGTGTAAATAAAAGTTTGCTCTTTCTGAGGAGTGAGTTTTGTTCGATTGGCTTCATGCACAAGACAGCTTGCGCTACTTACAGTAAGATATTTTATACTTTCTCGTTTTAAGTATTTATTTCACATTTTTAAAGTTTCTACTACTGCATAAGAAAAGTGATCAAGTGAGAATGAGTCTCGCGCTATTTACAGTGGTACTTTATTGGGCGACGTCCTTATTGACTGGACATGGTACGTTGTTTTTGCCTTATAACGTGTCCAACGGTACTACAGACAGAACAACAGAACTAGCATATGGACAAGGGAGGAAATGTGGGTTTTAATACAGCTAAGGTAAGACGTTCACTCTTATCCATTTCGTAAACAGTGTGAAATGTGAGCCAGGTAGAGCCGACAGCTACCGCTGGAGCGCTCTGCAATCGGGTATACCACGTCGCAGTCCGCGCACGATACCGCCAAGACGCTTAATTTCTCAGCGTTCAGCGGCACGTTGAACTTGCCACGCTCAACGTTGAGGTTCAACAGCACGCTCCATGTGCTGACAGCTTTACGTGACCGTGCATTACCCCGCTGAAAATGCGTATCACCTCCATGTCAGAGAAATGGGAATAGCACAGGGATGCTGCAATGCCGCGGACACTGGTTACTGCGCCCTGCAGTAACGTCATATGTGATCGCGAGTTGTAAATAATGCTCTCCATACTATGAGCAATGGGGCCTGTGTGTCGTGAGTACATACACACCGTACTTGCTCGTGTCAAGGTTTCATCGGCTTCCTGACCAGAGGCGCAGGTGATCTTTATCCTGCTGCAAGGTGTGGAAACGTTGCACAGAATACTTCCAAAACCAGCGACGTACTGCCGACATATTGCGCCCATCATATGCCGAAATTCGTCGATGCTTCCATCTAGCTTCCTGCAGGCCCACAATTGCTACTGTTATTCGACAGGACGACGTACTCGTCGGTGGCGCAAGGTTTTACCCTAGAACGAACGTTGCAATCAATGTTCACCTCAAAACTCAGCACAGTCACTGTCTGCAGAGAATAAGCGGAGGTCATACAGAGAGGCCCCCTGCGCGATCACCGATGACTGTGACAAATCCATCACTAATACCACAACTCGTCAGTGTGTATGTATTTTCCCCTGGTACCACTGAATACAGTTTTTTAGGATGTTGCATTTTCATCCTGCACTGTATAAGTTTATACGTGCTGCCTGTACCTCGCTGTACATAAACAGCAATGTCCTGATTGACTTACTGACTCATTATCGTCCAGCACAAACCACCAAGGATAGAAACTTGAAATTTGGAGTAGGTGTGGATCTTATACTTTAGGTGTCGTTTAAGAAGGAATTTTTCGATATTACGACGCTAAGGGGCGAAATAGGGGATGGAAGGCTTTTTGGAAGTATGTCAGTATTAAGGGAATTTTGAAGTTAGAACTATGGTTACTGGTATTTGGTTTCTCAGTCAGAAAGTAAAGAATATGTGTTTCAGCGTTTTTGGAAATTAAACCACTAACAGCGTAAAATAGTGTGTGAAAATTTGTTTTACGTACTACTAAAGAACTTTTATGGCTACATCTCTGTGAATTGGTCTTGACTGATCGGTTAGAAATAAGAAAATACATCTTTCAGTGCTTCAGAACTTCAACGCTTATGGAGTACAACATGACATGAAAATTTTTAACAAAATACTTCTTTGCATTAAAAACAATTTAAAGCTAAATATATGAAAACTGCTATTTCAATTCTCGGTTAGATATAAGTAAATATTTTTTAGGCCATGAAAGTTGGTAAGAAAACATCTGCATAAGAACGCTAAAGTCATGATGAACAAAAGCTTTGGGCTCCAGCTACCAAAATCTCTTTTGGGTCAGAAGCGCACTCGGAAAAGACAATGTTGATATGGCGTTAATCAGAGTGAAAAGCTTAGAAGCCGTTGCAATTTGAGAACAACATAAGAATTCTATTAAATAAAAAAAATACTCTTCTGGCCATTCAGTCTACTCGAGCGAAGCAACTGTGCTAAGGTATTTAGGAATAGTTGTGGCCGAGCGGCTCTAGGCGCTTCAGTCTCGAACCGCGCTGCTGCTACAGTCGCAGGTTCGAATCCTGCCTCGGGCAAGGATGTGTGTGATCCCCTTAGGTTACTTAGGTTTAAGTAGTCCTGAGTCTAGTGGACTGATGACCTCAGATGTTAAATCCCATAGTGCTTAGGGCCATTTTGAGTTAGGAATAACTGAAACGCGTGGCATCAAGGATTTCATTATTAATAAGATTACACTGTTATTACACTACTGTTCATGAAAATCGCAGCACCAGGAAGAATAGTATGGCTACAACGAAATTAATTCCACGGATTAGAGACATGATAATACTAAAATGATTATAATTAAAGAAATGTACATGCACTTTTATAGCAGTGATTCAGTACAGTGTGAAACCGTCAAATGCTGCAGCTGAAGCCTCTAGACTTCGTAGCATGGAATGAAAAAGATCCTATATCTGCAGCAAAGCATGTTATACGACAAGACGGTGCCCTCAACGTGGATAGTAAGCTACCTGTTCTGAGTAGTAGTTGTAGCTTGCACTCACTGTGGTCTGATAATTGCCTCATCATACTATGAAAAAGGGGTTGTTAGAACTTCGTCACTCTTTCTGATCTTCTTCTCATCTCCTCTTCTGAGATGAAGGGATTGGACTTTTGTGTAGATTTGTCTTGGAACCTTATGTTTTCATCTTTAGTATTTAATTAATTTAGCTGTTCGATCAATAAGTGAATTTCCTAAAATCATTAATTCTACTAGGTCTTTCTCAGTTTCTTTAAACCAGTTGGGTTTCGTTTTGCGGTTACGTAAGAAGTCAAGGATTTGTTTAGTTAATCCGTTGGAATTCATTCTAAGAAGATGACCATAAAAATTTATTCTCCTTTTTCGCATAGACTCTGAAAGTTTTTCAATTTTCTTGTAGAGAGTTTCATTTTTGATGTATATAATCTTGTTGTCTTGAAATTTTGGCCCAATGATTTTTCTTAATTTTATTTTCTTTATCTCAAGTTTTTCCATTTGGCCTTTGAAATTCATGTTAAGTGTTTCTGCTGCATGCAGTGCTTCTGGCTTAATCACTGTCTTGTAATGTGTAATTTTGGACCCCCATGAAAAGAATTTTTTACTCTATGTATTTTTTGTTAGTTAGAAAGCCAATTCAAGTTTATTTTTTCTGGATTCCATTGCTCTGCTTTCCCCAGCATTCCAACTAGTCCATTCTCATTGTCTTATTAGTTCTTGGTTCAATAAAACATCTACAGAAACTAAATATCATTTACCTTGTAGAATTAAAAAGGGACCAAAGAAAATTCTTTTTCATTCTAAAGTTTAGTTACACGTTATCACTGATAATGGCGGGGAAGAGGGGCGAGGGAGCGAAAAAACTAGCTAATATCTGATTAAATATTAGGACCTTAGAAAGGTTGGGAATTACTGTACTTAATGCACAAGGTACTGGTTTCAAATTGATAGAGTAAATTTAAATACTTCACTGCACATAACCTATCCTGCTGCACACTTGCTTAAAGGTTTAATGGCTGATTACGAGTCTGAAAAATAGATGCGACATGTAGATTATCCTGCGGCCGAGCTGTTTCGGCGGCATAGCTTATTATCTTAAGAAATTAATAGCGTCGTTATATCGATTCAAAGTTTGCCCACTACACGACACAGAAAATTCGCGTACACCCTATCCAACCATGGATAGGAGATTAAAGTTTGCCTAGCTTCGACTTACAGGCTGAAACAAATTATCTGCAGTTATTTTAATTTATAACAGTGCTCTGTAGTGTACCGGGAATTACCTGCTGCGAGTTTTTGTAAAAGAACGCACTAATTAGCTGTCGCGTTATGGACCTAGCACCACATCGGTGCACTCCGGACCTATAGTTATCTGGAAAATCTTCTGCGCTTAGACGTCCCATAACATGAAGCAATCTCATTATAGGGTTGCCTTTCTCATCGTCTACAGTAATGTGTAAAGGATTTACAAACTTCCAAACTTATCTAGATTTATTAATACGTGTCACGGACCAGCATTTGGTGTTATGTTTTCGTAAAGTGTATTAAGTTTGTTTCCTTTTAGGTACACAAGTTCACTGCGACTACCAAGGATTATGTGGCACACATTCAATTTCAAGTCGATTTCTTGCCAGACTTGCTTCGACTTGTCATGTGTAACGATCGTGTTATCTTTAATGGGTGCCCCAATTACAAAATAAAAGTTTTCACTTGTCTAAATTGTGAGGAGGCGGAATCAGCGCACCCTGACTGTTTCATATAGGTGAAAAGAGGTCATTGACGAAATCATGGATATCTGTGAGGATGTATGGACGTGCTCCACCTCGCATGAATTGTGCACTGCATTGGTGATTAGTCTTGTCAGTTAGAAGAATTGAAAGATTTTGCAGCATATCTAAGTAATTATTCTATTGACAGTTTTCTCCTTGAAAGGGCCGCAAACTGTCATCTTGCTCAGTGCTAAAATGAAGTTGCCTTTTGGGCTGTCATAAACAGGTTCCAAGGTTTGTAGTAGATTTTCATTTTCCTTTAACACTACAACTTAAAATAACGGAGTGGGACGTGTAGCGTTAGATAGCCGACAAGATAAGAGCAATAAATTAAATCGTATACTGAAAGATTATCTTCAGTGCCACAAACTACACTTTATCGTCGGAAAGTTCTGATTTTTATAACCGAAAGTCTTCCAGAATCAGATTTTCACTCTGAAGCGAAGTGTACGCTGATATGAAACGTCCTGGAAGATTAAAACTGTGTGCCGGACCGAGACTTGAACGCGGGACCTTTGCCTTTCGCGGGCATGTGCTCTACCGACTTAGCTACCCAAGCACGACTCACGCCACGTCGTCACAGATGCAGTTCTGCAGTACCCCGTCTCCTACCTTAAAAACTTCACAGAAGCTCTACAACGAACCCGTAGAACTAGCATTCCTGGAAGAAAGGACATTGCGGAGACATGGCAAAAGTCCCGAGTTCGAGTCTCGGTCCGGCACGGAGTTTTAATCTGCCAGGACGTTTCATATCAGCGCACACTCCGCTGCAGAGTGAAAATTTCATTCTGAAACATCCTCCAGTCTGTGGCTAAGCCATGTCTCCGCAATATCCTTTCTTCAAGAAGTGCTAGTTCTGCAAGTTTCGTAGAAGAGCTTCTGTGAAGTCTGGAAGGTAGGAGACGAAGTACTGGCAGAATTGAAGCTGTGAGGATGGGTCGTGAGTCGTGCTTGGGTAGGTCAGTCGGTAGAACACTTGTCCGCGAAAGGCAAAGGTCCCGAGTTCGAGTCTCGGTTCGGGACATAGTTTTAATCTGCCAGGAAGTTTCGCCGGAAGTCGTCGTTTAAAAACAGTAATATTGGTGTCGCCTGATCGCCTAATTGTTACCATTAACGCAGAAACGTAACTTTGCATGAAAATAGCAATGACAATTGTTCTTCGTTAAAAAAATTAAGACTTGTAAGTCTAATGATTTACGTAGTAAGTTGAACAGGATGGCATGCTGTGGCGCGCCCTCGTTGCGTCTCCAAATCGACCACTTCCAACCAATTTAACAGGGTGAAGAATACTTGAAGGAATTTATATTGGTGGAATAGGGTTTTACATTCGCCACTAGGACTTGAAAGATAATGCTTGTTAAACATTTCATTATAATTTCAACATCACGTGAAGTTAACATAGTGTACATGACCTCCTCATGTGGAAGCGATAAGAAGAGAGAGTTAAGACAAGAGATAAAACAAGAGACAAAACAAGACATTAGAAACAGAAAATTCCGATCAGTAGAAGAATATGAGTCAGAGGTGAAGTTTTGACAGTTTACTTAAATCTTTGACATTGAATGATGACGTCTTCATGAGATGTATTAGGAGCCGCGAATGTCAACAACTGTCAGGTGTATAAGGGAATGACGACAACGAAAATTTGTGCCAGACCGGAGATCGAACGCGAATTTCCCGCTTTATACGGACAGTCAGCCACCTTTACCGCTTTGGCTAACCGCGCAAGACCAGCGTCGTTGCTGCGTCACAGCCTGTTCTCGTAAACACGTTACGTAATTGCCATACAGGGGAGGACACGGGTACTGTATTATCTTATATCGATGTGTTACAACTCCAGGTCCTACTGTTGTGTCTATTACCTTTACCAATTAGGTGAAAGGTCGGCTCATCACTAAAGATAATATTTCCACTTAAAAATTCGTTTTTATACAATCGATGTAAGTCGTTACAAGCACTCCTATCAATGTCTTTTAGTTCTTACTTCATTATTAACTTATACGGTATGAAACGCAAGTACCTTCATAATAAACGCTGGACTGTTAACAACGCTTTGCCTCACTTCCACTATGAAGTGGCGAGATACACGTGAGGAACTAAAGATTTTCTATGACTTACCTAGCACCAAGTTTCAACAAAGTACATAGATAGTTGGCCTACTGTGAAGGCTTTATCGTGCTCGCAACAAAAATTGATATGCACAGCTGTCACAGACTGTGATTCTACAAATCAAAAGGGACTCCGAGAATGTTCGGGACCAGTGAAAGCAGCCATCTTCGCTACGTCTGCGACTGTCATTAGTGCTTGTGGTGGCGTGAGTGGTGCTGTCGTACTTATTTATTTTCTTGTAAAATTACGGAGTGGTTAAGTCTGTAAGTCGTATTAATAAGTTCGTATGACTTTTTGCATTTATAAAGTCTGTTTAGAAACACCATGCATTTTTACATTTTTATTGGCACCTGAAGACTTATTGTTTGTGTTTATCTGATACATAGAGTTTTTTCTTGCAGGACGTCATTTAATTACTGGAGCAAACGGGCCGAGTGGAGCTCATACGATACTAAATGCATATAAAGTTTTACACAGACCAGGTATACCTACTTTTATTGTATTGTATTGAAACAGGGGACCTAGAAACGACGGAGAGGCTCCTTCCCCGCAGTAGCCTCAGTGGTACACAACCCCACAACAGACTACAACAGTCCACTCACCCCACTGCCGCTCCATACGGAACGCAGGGTTGTTGTGCGGTTTGGCCCCCAGTGGACTCTCCCGGGAAGGTCTCACGCGAGACGAGTGTAACCCCAATGTTAACGTAATATAGTAATGATGGTGTACGCTTACGTGGAACAGTATTTGCGCAGCAATCGCCGACATAGTGTAACTGAGGCGGAATAAGGGGAAGCAGCCCGCAATCGCCAAGGCAGATAGAAAACCGCCGTAAAAATCACCCAACAGCTGGCCGGCACACGGGACCTCGACTCTAATCAGCCGGGCGGATTCATGCCGGAGATCGGCACGCCTTCCCGCCCGGAAGTATATCTACTTAGTCAAATTCTGTTACTGTCCCACAAACATTTTTACTCTAGAGGAGGATTCAAAAGTAACTGTACACACGTCATAGGTGTATATGCATCAAAATGAGAGGAAAATATTAAAGATTTTTCTGAATTTGCTTTATTGCCGAGTTAGGATGCATGATTTTATTTGTGTTTGGCATTAAATTATGGGCTAGTAAAGGCTTCTCGAGTGTCGTGTTGGCCTACGTACCGACTGAGGTTGCTTAGCACACCCATCTAAACCGTCTTGTTTACTCTAGAACGAAATACCTTTGTTTACTTAACTTCGGTGTAGTCCGGTGTACTATGTGGTTCAACTGTAGTGTAGTGTGTACGGTACGACGGCGTACTTAAACGGCGAATACGTGGATATGCACCTCCTTTGTGGCGCAGCAGAAGGCGATGCTCGAGTAGCAAGACGAGAGTATATGAAAATGTTTCCAAACAGAACACTACAAAACCATCAGACTTTCATAGTTGAGGACAGGCGTTTAAGAGAGTGCGTCATTTGTGGTCCGCCGCGGTTAAATTGGCGTCAACAGGATGGAGTGGGTGTTGAAATATCCTGGATAGGGTAGGTGAAGTTCTGACCGTAAGTACCCACCTTATAAGTGCCACTGTAGGGGTTCGTCACTTCTGTACGGCGCCTAATTCGGAGACAGCAATTCCATCCACTTCGCCTTCAGAAGGTACAGGAGCTGACAACTGTATATTACCCTATATATCAGGATTTTCGTCAGTGGTTACTTAACGCCATGCTGCTGATCCACTGTTCGATCGGCAGATACTGTTTACGGTTGAGTCTCTTTACCCGCGTGGGCACCTTGATAGCGCATGATACGCAAGTGTGGGCATGTGATAATCCTAACGTAACTACGATAAGAGGATATCGACATCGTTTTGCAGTGTACATTTTATGTGGAATAATAAACAAAACAGTTACTTTGCCCCATGTTATTCCACAACGTCTGACTTACAAGAGTATACCGACAGTTTTTGGAACAGGTACTGGGTTGTCTGCTTCATGATGTCCCACTCGCTACACGAAATGGCTTATGGATTATGCATCACAATGCCGCTGCACGTTTCTGTCGGGAGGCAAGAGAGTATCGCAACGTTGCTTATCTCGATAGGTGGATAGATCGTGCAGGATCAGTTGTTAAGCCCGCCTGATTTCTTGATCTTAACCCACTGGACTTCCATCTCTGACGCCGTTTCGGGGTGCTCCTGTATGGTGTTTTAACTGTGCAAAATGAGATGAACAGATCCTGCAATATTCCGAGACCGGTAAGACTTTCAATAAGTCACTGTCTTCGTCTACGTGGACATCATTATGAACATGTTCTGGGTTAAACGAAAGTACGTAGTTGTGCTGAATTTCGTTTCTCTTCGTGTCGTTCCTTTCTGAAAGCAATTAATTTCGTGTTGTTTGTGGTGCACTTGTTCAAAATGGCTCTGAGCACTATGGGACTTAACATCTGTGGTCATCAGTCCCCTAGAACATAGAACTACTTAAACCTAACTAACCTAAGGACATCACACACATCCATGCCCGAGGCACGATTCGAACCTGCGACCGTAGCAGTCACGCGGTTCCGGACTGAGCGCCTTAACCGCGAGACCACCGCGGCCGGCGGTGCACTTGTGATCCCGACTATTCTGCGTATATAGGAAATAAGCAATTTAAGACTAAGAGTTATTCAACATTTTATCTTATTTTGATTCATACAATACACCCAAGAAGTGTGGGCAGTTACTTGTGAATCATCCCGTATGTTTCAGTCTCATGTCGCTCAAACGTGCCATTACATGTTTACAGTTATTACCAAGCTATAATTAGCTGACCTGTTTAAAAAGAAAGAAAATGAGGATACTATAATAATGGGAAACTAAATTCCAAATAAAACTAACTTCTAAACACAATTGAACATACTTGAATATAGTATATAGAATCTGCGGTCTTCTCAAGACCATAGATATAACTACAGAATAGTATAAAGCTGATAACTCTTCAACTGCTACTTTCCATACGCGATGTAGATATAAATACTCATAGATTACAAAGTACGCAAAGCTAACAGTAGCAGTGGAATTACTTTGCACCTTTCCAAACACTGTGGTCTGTACTTGACTGACTGCGTATATTTCCGCTCCTAGGTGATACTTTTGTGGTGGACTAGCAAATTACTGCATCCTGACTGTTTTTAACGACATGGGTAAATGGCTTTACCACGAATCTATGTCGCCCGACGAGGAACGAGTACCGTATGATGTAATTACGAAAAATGTATTACTGTGGGAAATGTGCTTTCCAGTGTAAATTTGTTTCCAAGTAAATTAGATATCCGGAAAAAGCCCGATTAAATAAGCTGTACTAATTAACCATTTAAACCACACACTAAATATCAACATTATAAAACAAAATCATGTCTCGAAGCCTATAATGTACTTACTTTTACTTACTTTAATACTTTTAATTCTGTGATTTAATTTAAATTATAATTTTATTGTTGTTTTGGAATTCTCATAACAGATTTATATTGTACGTAACAACGTTTTTTCCCTCATTATCAACCATTACTCTCTTTCTGCAAGTCATTTGCGTCCCAGAAATTCCCGGACATTGCAAAAGCTTCGCCGTTATGGAATGCATTAAGATATATAAATGCGAATAATGCGCATCTCTATATTCTGCAGCTTGCAATTATTTGTTAAAGAAACAGCTTGCTGTACACTATGGGCGGCCGGAGTGGCCGAACGGTTCTAGGCGCAGGTTCGAATCCTGCCTTGGGCATGGATGTGTGTGATGTCCTTAGGTTAGTTAGGTTTAAGTAGTTATAAGTTCTAGGTGACTGATGACCTCGGAAGGTAAGTCCCATAGTGCTCAGAACCATTTGAACCATTTTTTCCACACTATGAGATGCATACAAGATGTCTTTTAACAAAGTCTCTAAAATGTAACACGTGTCATTGCAGAATAAATGATTTAGTTTTCTTCCCCTTTTTAAACAGATATATCTTTTCTCGTATTTAAAAATATCATATCGTTACTTGAGAAATGACAGACATGTTCAAATCAATAACTACAAAAGCGTGGCCCCATGTTGAAGAAGAACTGTGACGGTTCTTGCATCATTTGAATGCAGTCCACAAGAACATACAAGAACACTACAAAAGTCTGACCCCATGGTGAAGAACTGTCACGGTTCTTGCAACATCTAAATGCAATCCACAAGAACATCCAGTTTACGATGGAAATATAGAAGGATGGTTGCTTGCTGTTTTAGGACGTCTTGGTTAATAATAGAGCGGATGGGCCATTAGGGCATTCTGTCTACCGTAAGCCAACACATACTGACCATCATATTTCACAAGCTACCGACGTTCTTAGAACGTTGGTGCACCGGGGTCATGTTGTTTCTGATGAAGACAGCCTTACAAAGGAGCTGGAACACTTAGAGTCGGTGTTCAGAGGTAATGGTTATTCTCCACATTAGTTTATAACAGCGCTAAGAAGAAAGAAACGTGACCACCCACAACATCAAGAAGGAGCTATTGAAGTCCATAGCGTTCCTTCCATACGCCGGCAACCTTTCATCTATAATAGGCGGGATCGTAAGGAAACATCAAGTTAAAGTAATCTTCCGGCCACCGACGAAGATTAGTGCTCTTCTCGGTTCAGTAAAGGACGATCTGGGTCGGCGGAAGTTCAGTATCTATAAAATTCCGTGCCAGTGTGGCAAAACTTACATCGGTCATACGACACGCACAGTACATGAAAGGTGTGTTGAACATTAACGCCACACCCGCCTTTCGCAGTAATTTGTCCGTAGCTTAGAACTGTATTACCACAGGACACGCTATGGGTTTGTCTGCCACGAAAATCTTGGCTCCAGCGAAAACGTTTTGGGATTCAGTAATGACAGAATCTGTGGAGATAGGGCTAGCGCAAAATCTTATAAATCGTGATGGCGATTTTCAACTGGACAAGGCTTGGGACCCGATGATCTCTCTAATTTCCTCTGAGAGAAGACATTTTATTCATAATGACGCATCTGGAGACATCTGACGTCTGTTTTTAGCGGCGCGGGCGCACATTCCGACAGAGGGCTGACATTTAGTTTTCACCCACAGATACAACAGTAGCTCCAGAGGTCGCAGATTTCCTGTGACGGAGGCCAATGCGCATGCGTTTTCGCGCCAATTTTTTGCTATAAAGTTGACTCCGGGAACTTGCAGTCTCCAGTGACGGACACTCACCTGAAGATGGCTGGACGATTGCCAGCCGAAATATCGTGGCGAGAAGTCAACGTGATCCGGCTGCAATCCCGAAATCTCATCGAACATTCAGTACTCAAGGAAAATTTCAAGAATCTGTATCTTCCGACTCATTTACCTTCAGTTTTTCCTCATTTAGAGCTAGCTGCCATTCATCACCACCAACTAGAAATTTTGCTTCATCGTCTTGCATCTCCATACAGACAGTCAATTTCGCCACGTTAGCGTTCAGCACACTATTGTAAGAAAACAACCGCCTATTTCTGCCCACCCTGTAAGCCTAATCATTTACGGTATGTATAAAGAAAACAACAGCGGTCCTATCACACTTCCTTTGGGCACCCCTGACAGAACCCTTGTCTCTGATGAACACTCGCCGACGAGCACAACATACTGGGTTCTAAAACTGAATCCACTCTCATATCTGTTGAACATATTCCATACGCTCATAACTTCGTTAACAGCCTGCAGTGGGGCATCGAGTAAAACGCCTTCAGGAATCTAGAAACATGTCATCCGCCTGTTGCCATTCATCGATAGTTCGCCGTTTATCACGAGAGAAAAGGCGAAGAAAAGTTTCACACAAGCGATGCTTTCTATAACCATGCTGATTAGGGGACATAAGCTTCTCCGTCTCAAAGTTTATTATAATCGAACTGCGAGCATGTTTAAGGATTCTGCAGCATGTTGGGGGTACTAGTCTTTTCATTTACCCTTCATATATACTGGAGTCACCTCCACTTTTCTCCAGTCGGTTATGACTACGCGCAGGGAGAGAGATTCAGGATAAATGCAGGTTAGGTAAGGGGCTAATACCGCAGGCTACTTTTTGTGAAACCGAACTGAGCTTCCATCACGACCTGGTAATTTATTTGGATTCAAATCTTTAAGTTGCTTGTCTATGACAGCGATGATTATTACTATCGTCCGTATGGGACTCTGTTCGATGGTCAAACGACGGTATGTTTGAACGATCCTCCTGCGTGAACGATTTCTCGAACGTGAAATTTTAAAGTTCAGTTTTCGTTTTCCTATTTTCAGCTTTCACCCCGGACTGGTTAACAGGGAACTGGACAGAAGCCTTAGGCCGCTCAGCGATCTTACACAGGACCAGAATTTTCTCGGGTTCTGTGCCAGATATTTTGCTAAGGTGTGGCAGTGGTAGTTGTATGCTTCGCACAAGAATGTTGGAATTATTTCCTTGAATAGTCATTGCAATTTTTCCTTCCCAATCACATCCGTGTCCAAACTTTGGATGCTTCTCTGAAACGTCTTCATCGATGGGACGTTGGATCCCAGTCTTCCATGCTTCTTGATGTCTGAGTTGGTTTCTGTTTTATTTTAGAGTAACGTGTAAGTTGAAGTGCGTCTGCTCTCGCTAGCTTTTTTTTTTTTCGTATCACGAGCACCTGAGTGCCAAACGCGAGTTTCTTGTTCCCAGGGAGCCTCGGTCGATGGCGTCTCTACATGTTAGCAGAGTCAATCTTTGCAAAGCATCTCGAGGTTTTTCTTGGTCTCTAGCTTACGGAATATCAAGGTGCGGGTCGCCAAAATTCGTTTTCTAAACAGCCTCGTCTGGTTGGAGAAAGCCTTTCTTCTCCTCCTGCCTTTTCGTCTGGTGTGTTTCGAGATGGTGGCGTTCAATCTCCTACTGCAAAGGATTTGACGAGATCGCAGATTATTTCGTGTATTATCGTTTTGTCTATGCTGTTTGAGTGTCATGTGCTGTAAATCTATTGAAAATCAAGCTCATTTTGCTAATTACATTTTCATTCGAGATGCTGTGGGGCATTTAAACCCTTTTTAGCCATTGTATTTCACTGCGGCATGTAGCAGCTACGATCTGATCCGTGGATACAGGTGACTCTGTTGTAAAATTTGTAAGTACTTTTGGCCGTCAATTTATTGCTTTGCATACTTGCCACAGTCTATGATTGCAACCACATGTTACACACCTGGTTATATTTATTTTGACAGTTATGTCAAAAGAAATGTGCCCCATTCACCTAGACTGAATTTTTAACATCGACGACAGCATTTACTTTTCGTATAACCCTTTCTATTATCTTCCGTAGGCTTTTATTTAAATGCAGATAATGCAACTCGAAGCAGCATTACAAGGCATGTGGTTGCAGAAACAGCGTCACTGGATTACATTTTTGCCACAGCTGCTCATCGATTTATATTGTACAGTCAGAGAATATAAGTGACAAATGACCTGTACATTTGTCCTGCACAAGTCGTGGATACAAGGCATGCCTTAATACACGATAAATGAACGCTATTCAAAGTTTGTGGTCAATATTCAAATCTTAATGTTTCGGAATAACGTCGAAACGACACATTTTGTTGCGCTTGCAAGATTCTGGCATCCACGAGGCATTAATATTATAGTCATGTGGAGTAATCAAGTGTTGGTGTGTTGAATACCTTATGCATAAATTTAAGGGCGAAAACAAGTTCATAATTAATTTGAACACACAGGTTTAAATTTTACAAGCAGTGGTAAGCTTTCAAACCTTACGATATTATCCGAAGGTACATTTATAAGCTTTTGAAGACTGACAGTTCCAGTCAATTTCGCTTCACTTAGCTCTTAGCTCTGATATCGGCTCTAACATTTACAGGACCACTGGTTATCCAGTACCATCGGGGAGACTGTTGAGAAGAATTTGTGTGCTTCCTTTGAACCTGTGGCTATTTATTTTAGATGGACTGTGACATCTTTGGATTACTCGCACATTGTAGAACACATTCAAAAGCTTCTGGGACTTCATCTTCCACATTTGCTAGACGATAGTTTCCTTGAGCGATGTCAGAGTGATGCTAACACGAGTGACGAAAAATCAACATGTTTTGCTGCTATTATGATACATATTTAACGTGCCGATACTGTCAACGGTCATAAGGTCGAAATGGAGCTGTACGTTGCTCTCCAAACGCAGCTGATATGAATAATTCGGATTTTGGTGCCTGCTGCCATCTGATAAGCGACATGAATAGTACTGCTGATAACACAGAGGAAGGAATGTTACAGATAATTTTGATTATAATATAATTCAAACACATATATCCGATTTTTCAAGTCCACATTGTCTAAAAAGCTAAAGATTAATATTTGGAGTGAATTTTAACTTACGCACAGCACTAAAAAGTTTCAATTAACAAAAGAAGATATCTTCTACGTGTGCTGTCAAAATGGAGCCACAGTACTCTCTACAGTTTTGTTCGTCAGCACCATTCGACTCTCCTCGGTAATCGAGGTCGCTTACGCAGAAATGTGGATCGTGTTCGACTAGAAGGTAAACCGTATCGAATGCTATTTTCACTGTCAACATTCGGTTGGGACGGAGAGGAGAAGTGGTGGCGTAAAGTTCCAGATGAGCAGTTTTCGCGCCAATGTTCTCGATTAAATTCTATGCCTCTCCGTACTCTCTCATGAAGTGACGACATGTGGCACTGTTGATGATGATCCGTTTATCTGATACGGGCGTTAAGCGTGGCGGCCTCTTTGGTGCTATTTGGGTGGAGTAGGCTACTTGCGGGCAAGGGGTTTCACCCTCTACCTCCTCCCATTACCACCATACAATACAAACATAACGCAACACTACATACGTTTCCACTACACTCGCTTTTCACAGACTTCCGAAATTCCTCCGCCAAAGAAGACAGACTAAATATTCCAGAACTGGAAACAAGAACAGCTGCAAGCATAAGTAACGTAGAAATAGATATTCACGGAGCAGTCAAGCAACTTAAATCGCCTAACAAAAGCAAGTTTTCCGGGCCAGACTGTATACCAGTCAGTTTCCTTTTACAGTGCGCTGATACAATAGTTCTACACTTAGCAGTCAAATACAACCATATACAATTAATGAAAGGTCCGTACCCAAAGACTGAAAAGTTGCACAAGAAAGATACTAGGAGTAATCCACTAAATTACATGCCCATACTATTAACGTTGCTATGCAGTAGGATTTTGGAACATATACTGTATTCGAACATTATGCATTACCTCGAACAGAACGGTTTATTGATACACGGTCAACACGGATTTAGAAAACATAGTTCTAGTGAAATACAGCTCTTTAATCACACGAAGTGTTGAGTGCTATTGACAAGGGATTGCAAATTGTTTCCGTATTTATAGATTTCCGGAAGGCTTCGGACACTGTACCACATAAGTGGCTTGTAGTGAAATTGTGTTGTTCTGAAATACCGTCTCAATTGCCTGTCTGGATTCGTGAGTTCCTGTCAGAGAGGTCACAATTCATAGTAACTTATGGAAAGTCATTGAGTAAAACAGAAGTGATTTCCGGCGTTCCCCAAGATACTGCTACAGGCCCTTTGCTGTTCTTTGTCTATATGAACGATTTAGCACACAATATGAGCAGCCGTCTTAGGTTGTTTGCTGATGATGCTGTCGTTTATCGACTAGTAAAGCCATCAGAAGATCAAAACAAATTGCAAAGCGATTTATAAAAGATATCTGTACTATTTAAAAGTGGCAACTGACCCTAAATAATGAAAAGTGTGAGGTCATCCACATGAGTGCTAAAAGGAATTCGTTAAACTTCGATACACGATAAATCAGTCAAATCTAAAGGCCGTAAATTCAACTAAATACCTAGGAATTAGAACTAGGAACAATTTCAATTGGAAGGAACACATATAAGATGTTGTGGGGAAGGTTAGCTAAAGTCTGCGTTTTATTGGCAGGACACTTTGAAAATGTAGCAGATCTACTAAAGAAACTGCCTACACTACACTTGCCCGTCTTCGTTCAGAATACTTCTGCGAGGTGAGGGATGCTTACGAGATAAGACTGACGGAGTACATCGAGAAAGTTCGAAGGAGGGCAGCATATTTTGTATTATCGCGAAACAGTGGAGATAATGTCACTGAAATAATTAGGATTTGGGGTTTTTCGTTGCAGCGAAACTTCTCGCGAAATTTCAATCCCCAACTTTCTCCTTGGAATGACAAAATATTTTGCTGACGCCGACCTACGTATGAAGAAAAGATAATAATAATAAAATAAGGGAAACAAGAGCTCGCACGGAAATATGTCGGTGTTCGTTTTTTCCGCACACTGTACGAGATTAGAATAATTTTGCAGAATATCTATCTAGATGTAGACAAAAACACGTATGACTCAACTCTCAAATATCCGCAAGGGAAGGCGTGAATGTACGCGGAGTAAAACACTCTTTCCGACAGGTGGCTGAACCCGTCCTGCGAGATTTTCCAGCCATCGTTACTATTTGACATATTTTTACCATCAAGAAGGGCTTGTAGCAATTGAATGATACGCGGGTGGAAATTTAAACGCTGCAGCAAAATATGCGTGACTCTAAAGATGCAGAGAGATATGTGGGCAACCAGTTGCCTCAGTTCTCATTCCCCTGCCTCGCCAAAAATTTTGCAATGTGAGCATATTCGTACTCTTTTAACGCAGAACGTTCTAAAGCCTTTCACCCAGTCACATTTGAAGTCTAGCATCCATACTCAGCATCTAACTTGCACTGCCATTGTCTATATGTGTCTCTTTGGTGCTGTCTCAATTTTCTCCGAATTATTTACAATATATCCCATTGGCATAGTCTCCTCACTCACTTACAATATCTCAGTTTGTCTTTCTGTCTCACTGCTACTGTACCCACCAAATTCTGTGTAGGAGAGGCTCCTTCCATAACTCTTCCACTGTCTACCTTCTCTTTTGCTGCCACTGATTCTGTTTACATCCACGTCTCTTTCTTTTTTATCCCATCTCTCTGTGGCTTGCACTGCTATTGTCTTCCTCCATCTCTGTGTCTCTTTAACTGCCACTTTCTATCTCCCACCATCACTTCCCTCCCCTCTTCCCGACCCCAACTGGCACTGTCTCCTCTCTCTTCGAACGTCATTGTCTCTCTGCTGCTCCCTTGCATCAAAATATCGTGAATATATTGGATATCTCAAACTATTTGGTGAGGAAGGCGGGATGAGGAGTGAAGCAGCTGGTTCCACACCTTTCTGTCAGAGTCTTGTAAAGAAGTGTATATTCGCCTTTTCTATGCCTCGCCAGGACAATTTTTCCTCTGTTCTCTTCTTTTCCCTGCTGCAGCAGTGTGTGCTGCTTGTATAAAACGAATTCTATAGGCTACCAAAGGTTTGACAATTTATTTATACTCGTCGATACATTTACATACTTTGACACAGATAAACAACAAATAAGTACGCATAATATAAGGTTAACACCAAATCGTGTGCTGCACATTTTATATGGATGATTTGCTCACCGATCGCAGTTCATGAATACGTCCAGCTGAAGATTTCTATCTCAAAAGAGTAAAATTATTATAAATATTTTACTGAATTTTCACTGTTTTAAGTTTTACGTAATTTACTGCAACCATTTTAAGTCCTTTCGAGGAGTGCTAAGGCTCTTTGTCGCCATTTTTTGTTACTACAGTACCAGTTTGGCATATTTTATAGGTGTGTAGTACTCATTACATGGAGGTAGCACGTCTTAAAGTTTTATTGGTCAAAACCTGTTGACAAAAATGCGATGACTCTATAACCCTTGTCCTGCGTCAGCTAAAACTGCATTATCGCCTCAGACTGCATGTTACTTGCATATTTTACGCGCATAAGTGTGGTAACATTGAACCTGCGGATCTCGGTAACGGATAACGGATAAAATTTGCAAGGTTCTCCACGATCAACATCTTAAGAACATATGGTTTGCCAAGAATAGAAGTTATAGAAGCAACCATCACCAAAATTGAAAATTTTGGTATCGAAATTCAGGTTTTTCCGGTGTAACTTAGTAACAGATAAAGATTTTAAAAAAGGGGAAAATTTCGTTTCTAGACGAATGTCTAAGGAATGCACAGTTAAAATTCTAGCCATTTTCTGCTGTTAGTTATTTAGATAGTTTCGGCCGACTATGCATAAACGGCTAAAACCCTTTTTTTTTTGCATCAGAACCACTGGATCTCATTAACGAATCATGATATTGAAAAAAGTTCCGAATTTTCTCAAGATAATCATCTTAGGAGCATACGGAAATTATTTGCAGGATCTGCCGTGAATGGATATCACAGAAGTTGCCACTCCAACAATTGGTACTTTTCGTATCTCAAAATCACGGTCTTTCGTAGTTTTTTCCCGGACCGCCCTTGAAAAAATGGTGTATTTATAAGCTTCCTAAGATACACTCTAAACCACACGTAATGCAAAAGAACCAATCAATTTCCTGAATTTGCCTGGGCAGAAGGAATGTGAATTTGTTGAGTTTTGACCCTTGATTTCTTTTCTCTGTAATTATATATGTCCGTCTCAAAAACTGGCGCTCGGCTTTTTACAATGTATTGGTACCGTACACTGCCGTGGATGTACCGATTCGCGGTGGGGACAGTTCTGTGGACTATGAGAGCTTATGTAGTGAAAGAGCACACGGTCCGAAAGCTGCATTACTTCGTGCATAAGCAGTCACTCACTTCAAACTCTTGTTGGAATGTTTTCAACAGTACAGTGAGCTGTACTGTACCCTCTACGAAAATAACGCCATAAGTCTGTAACTGTACCTGCTGAAAACGGAGAACGCAAAACTTCTTTGTTGCTGTCTAATCGATACCTCAATACGACTCACATCGGGTAGTGAATCAGTGGGAGAGATAGCTATAGCAGGGAGACCTGCAGCAGCAATCACAAACTCAGGTAGCTTACAACTCACCACGATTCGATTCGTAATACGCTTAGTGGCATAGTTGCAGAGCTCACAACTACACTCCTGGAAATGGAAAAAAGAACACATTGACACCGGTGTGTCAGACCCACCATACTTGCTCCGGAAACTGCGAGAGGGCTGTACAAGCAATGGTCACACGCACGGCACAGCGGACACACCAGGAACCGCGGTGTTGGCCGTCGAATGGCGCTAGCTGCGCAGCATTTGTGCACCGCCGCCGTCAGTGTCAGCCAGTTTGCCGTGGCATACGGAGCTCCATCGCAGTCTTTAACACTGGTAGCATGCCGCGACAGCGTGGACGTGAACCGTATGTGCAGCTGACGGACTTTGAGCGAGGGCGTATAGTGGGCATGCGGGAGGCAGGGTGGACGTACCGCCGAATTGCTCAACACATGGGGCGTGAGGTCTCCACAGTACATCGATGTTGTCGCCAGTGGTCGGCGGAAGGTGCACGTGCCCGTCGACCTGGGACCGGACCGCAGCGACGCACGGATGCACGCCAAGACCGTAGGATCCTAGGCAGTGCCGTAGGGGACCGCACCGCCACTTCCCAGCAAATTAGGGACACTGTTGCTTCTGGGGTATCGGCGAGGACCATTCGCAACCGTCTCCATGAAGCTGGGCTACGGTCCCGCACACCGTTAGGCCGTCTTCCGCTCACGCCCCAACATCGTGCAGCCCGCCTCCAGTGGTGTTGCGACAGGCGTGAATGGAGGGACGAATGGAGACGTGTCGTCTTCAGCGATGGGAGTCGCTTCTGCCTTGGTGCCAATGATGGTCGTATGCGTGTTTGGCGCCGTGCAGGTGAGCGCCACAATCAGGACTGCATACGACCGAGGCACACAGGGCCAACACCCGGCATCATGGTGTGGGGAGCGATCTCCTACACTGGCCGTACACCTCTGGTGATCGTCGAGGGGACACTGAATAGTGCACGGTACATCCAAACCGTCATCGAACCCATCGTTCTACCATTCCTAGGCCGGCAAGGGAACTTGCTGTTCCAACAGGACAATGCACGTCCGCATGTATCCCGTGCCACCCAACGTGCTCTAGAAGGTGTAAGTCAACTACCCTGGCCAGCAAGATCTCCGGATCTGTCCCCCATTGAGCATGTTTGGGACTGGATGAAGCGTCGTCTCACGCGGTCTGCACGTCCAGCACGAACGCTGGTCCAACTGAGGCGCCAGGTGGAAATGGCATGGCAAGCCGTTCCACAGGACTACATCCAGCATCTCTAGGATCGTCTCCATGGGAGAATAGCAGCCTGCATTGCTGCGAAAGGTGGATATACACTGTACTAGTGCCGACATTGTGCATGCTCTGTTGCTTGTGTCTATGTGCCTGTGGTTCTGTCAGTGTGATCATGTGATGTATCTGACCCCAGGAATGTGTCAATAAAGTTTCCCCTTCCTGGGACAATGAATTCACGGTGTTCTTATTTCAATTTCCAGGAGTGTAGAAGTATGCGTGACAATACATGTACAGAGGAAACATCGTGATAAATCTATGCTTGAAAACAAATGTAGCGATGCTGTATTTGACCACGAAGTGAACCTTTGCAGTCTCCTTAATGCCTTTGCAACTGTCAGATGTGGTCAGAACAGTGTACTGTGTAGTTGCGACTACATTATGTCGGAGATAAATGAATTTGAAACTGAATCAAACTCGGGTGCTTGCGTAGTAGGTGCTTCCGTGACTAACGGAGCCGAGGAGTTTGATGTTACAAGAGGTGCCTTATCGAACATTTGTACCCCATACATGGAAAGCGGAGAAATATCATCCGCTGAGTCACATCGCGGACGGAAGTGTGTATTATGTGGTTCCGATAGACAATCATTGAAAGGGATTGAGACAAAAAATAAGAGGACAACAGCTGCAAAAGTTTCTGCAGAAATGAATGAACGCCGTCATCATCAAAACAACACATAGGGAATCCCATAAGGAAGAAACTGTAGGGAGCGCGGGAATTCCGAAACACTCATCAGTGATAAAAATGCCCGTAACAGGAAAGCAGAGTGCCACAGCCACAAAACCTGGACTATGAAAAAATGGAAAAAACTGATTGGATCGGCTGAGTCTTGCAGCCCACTGTTTACAATTTCTGGACGAGCTAACGTCCCAAGAGTTCAATGGCGATTCTGTTAACACAGCTTGCATCGTCCTGGACTAGATTTTAAGCACCAGGACGAATGTCGCAATTCTCTGGCCACCAAAGCCTTTTATGGTGTGCTTCGGAGAAAGGCGTCACCTGCACTTACCATTATCTTACAGGAATAATGGTATGAGATACCTCTGAAAACTATACAGGTACTGCATTTATCCATTAGGCACAATAGTGTGTTTTGTTTGTGGTGTTTGCACCCACGTAGACAAGTCATGTGTAGTGTGGCCGCGTGGTCTAGGGCGCTTTGCCACGCGGCTCCCCCATCAGAGAATCAGAGGTTCGTGTCGTCCCTCGGGCATGTGTGAGTGTGTGTGAGTCTGAGTGTGAGTGTGAGTGTGTGTGTGTGTGTGTGTGTGTGTGTGTGTGTGTGTGTGTTGTCCTTAGCATAAGTCAGTTCAAGTTACATTAAGTAGCGTAAGTCTAATGACCGATGACTTCAGCAGTTTGGTCCCATAGGAACTTACAACAAATAGCTGAAATGGCTCTGAGCACTATGGGACTTAACATCTGAGGTCAGTAGTCCCCTAGAACTTAGAACTACTTTAACCAAACGAACCTAAGGACATCACACACATCCATGACCGAGGCAGGATTCGAACCTGCGACCGTAGCGCTCTTGCGGTTCCAGGCTGAAGCGCCTAAAACCGTTCAGCCACTTCGGTCTGCACTTACCATAAATTTACAAAATTTCCATAGTAGTGTGCATGGGCAGACAGGCAACACAGTGAAAAGATTTGGAAAAAGGGCTGCTGTCATTGTGCGTTCCTAGACAGCAGCAGCATTGATTTCAATGTAAACTTTTAGTTTCAATGCGTAAACTTTTAGTGTAATGTACACCGCAATTTTGTGTTATCAGTCACGTAGAAGATATAATCTGTGGAATGGGATGATTTGTTGGTTGAGTGATTTGGGGACGGGTACCAAACAGCGAGGTCATTGGTCCCATAGGATTAGGGAACGATGGGGAAGTCGGCCGTGTCCTTTCAAAGCAACTATTACGGCACTGGCCTGAAGCGATTTAGGAATGATGGCAGGCCGCGGGTTTAGAATAAGGTGAATCTTACTGAAGCAACATGTGCCTCTAAACAATTCGGAAATATTCAGAAAATGGTGGCCAGAATTCTTACACTCAATATGGATTTCAGTTCAGTACTGCGTCCATGAGATTCCTTCGAGAACTATACGCGACCTATATTTATCAATTCCGAGATGACTTTGAATCTTGCACCCATCTGCAAGAACAACAGTATAAACTCATCCATTAACAGGTACTGGTGTAGAGTTAATGTATCCTGCAACTGAAGAATTCTTGAGGCCCAGTGAAGACTGTTGGGCCGCAGCTGCGCTGTTGGAATGTAACGAGAAATCTAACGAGGTGCGCTGCGGTGGTCAGTGAAGTTCAGTGCGGGCACGTCATTCCGGGCGTAATTTCCCATCCGGAGTGCCTGCGCCGCGCCTGATCCAGGGCCGCGGTGGGTGCAGCGCCTTTCTGGACGGGCTGCCTATCTCGTTACTGAGCCCCCACAAATTCAATATGGCCTCATCAGCCCCGGGAATTGGTGGGCGGCGCCGGACCACCCCTACCCGCCACAGAGTGCCCGCTCACGTTATAACGCGCCGCACAGGACGCGCATAATGCAAAAGCCACGAAAAGGAAGGTGCAAACACGCAGCTGCTCACACTGCCCCTTCTGTGCGCCACCTGTTCGCTTGACCAAGATCTGTTAGAGTGGAGTGCTGGTGACTATCAGCTGTCACTTCTTGGAAGGTGATGCGAAGCCTTCACCAGACGTTCTACCGGGTGCTCAAAAAGTCAGTATAAATTTGAAAACTGAATAAATCACGGAATAATGTAGATAGAGAGGTACAAATTGACACACATGCTTGGAGTGACATGGGGTTTTATTAGAATCGAAAATATACAAAAGTTCAAAAAATGTCCAACAGATAGCGCTTCATCTGATCAGAATAGCAATAATTAGCATAACAAAGTAAGACAAAGTAAAGATCATGTTCTTTGCAGGAAATGCTCAATATGTCCACCATCATTCCTCAACAATAGCTGTAGTCGAGGAATAATGATGTGAACAGCGCACTGTAAAGCAAGTCCGAGTTATGGTGAGGCATTGGAGTCGGATGTAGTCTTTCAGCATCCCTAGAGATGTCGGTCGGTCACGATACACTTGCGACTTCAGGTAACCCCAAAGCCAATAATCGCACGGACTGTTGTCTGGGGACCTGGGAGGCCAAGCATTGGCGGCTAGGCATACGAGCATCACCCAACGACGCGCGCAAGACATCTGCCAGAAAATTTGTGAATTTTTTTTGGTTTTAATAAAACCCCATGTCATTCCAAGCATGTGTGTAAATTTATACCTATCTATATACATTATTCCGTGGTTTACTTAGTTTTAAAATTTATACTGACTTTTTGATCACTCGGAACATGTGCACTCATTCTCATAAATTAAGGAAAATTTGCAGAATGTGGTACATAACGTGGCAGTACACAAAGCTGGCGCTAATAGCATAGGCACACAGGGAACACACACGACACAGATCATCTATAAGTCTACGATATTGGTGATAAGTTGAGAAAACCGTCACGAAACACATGTGCTACAAAACGCCACTGTTTCCTGTGCACGTACCCCGACACCAATATGGGATATGATCACCATGCACACTTACACTGTTCGCAAAACGGGTTGGCGTACTCTGGATCAGGTGGTGGAGCAGCTGCAGCGGTATTGCCTCCCATTCTTGCACCAGTTCCTGTCGGAGCTCCCGAAGTGTCGTAGGAGTTTGAAGAAATGCAGCGATTCGTCCGATCGCGAGCATCAGAGACGTGCTCGATGTGGTTTAGGACTGAAGAACAGGCAGGCCACTCCATTCGCCTGATATCTTCTGTTTCAAGGTACTCCTCCACGATGGCAGCTTGGTGGGGCCGTGCGTTATCATCCATCAGGAGAAAGGCTGGACCCACTGCACCCCTGAAAAGGCGGATATTCTGGTGCAAAATGACGTCCCAATACACGTGACCTGTTACAGTTGCTCTGTCAAAGACATGCAGGGGTGTACGTGCATCAAACATAATCCAACCCCACACCATCAAACCACGACCTCCATACTGGTCCCTTTCAAGGACATTAAGGGGTTGGTATCTGGTTCCTGGTTCACGCCAGATGAAAACCTGGTGAGAATCACTGTGCAGACTATACCTGGACTCGTCCGTGAACATAGCCTCGGACCACTGTTCCGATGACCATGTATTGTGTTCTTGAAACCAGGCTTTGCGGGCTCTCCTGTGGCCAGGGGTCAGTGGAGTGCACCTTGCAGGTCTCTGGGCGAATAAAACATGTCTGTGCAGTCGTCTGTAGACTGTGTGTCCGGAGACAACTGTTCCAGTGGTTGCGGTAAGGTCCCGAACAAGGCTACCTGCAGTAATGCGTGGCCATCTGTGGGCACTTGATGATGAGATATCGGTCTTCTTGTGGTGTAGTTCACTGTGGACGTCCTGTAATGTAGCGCCTGGACACGTTTCCTGTCTGCTGGAATCGTTGCCATAATCTTGAGATCACACTTTGTTGCACACAGAGAGCTCGTGATACGACCTGCTGTGTTTGACCAGCCTCCAGTCGCACCAGTATTCTATCCTTCATAACGTCATCAATATGTGTTCTCTGAGCAATTTGCGACACACAGTCACCATTAGCACGTCTGAAAACGTCTGCACACTTACTCGCTGCACCGTACTCTGACATGCAACAACCCACCCCTGCGTATGTGGACTGCTGCCAGCGCCACCGTGTGACGACCGCAGGTCAAATACACCGCATGCTCATACCCCAATGTGATTTAAACCCTCAAACCGCCCACCAGAGCGTTGTTTCGCCATGTGCTAGCGTTATCATTAATTTATGAGCATGAGTGTAAATCAGACATGGCTTTTTGTTTCAATACTGGGGGAGGCTGAAAATCTTTTACTAATATGGTCAAATTCTTGAGTGTCAGTGAGTGCTAACTACCTTTTGTCACCTTCTGCAATGCTTAAAAACACCGGTTTATACCTAAGTGTCGCCACCATTTCAGAAAACGAGTGCACAAAAGCTACTGGTACAAGGAATGCAGAAAAGACGCACATGTAAGAGGATACAAGACGTCTGCAAGATTTTAACTCTACAGATGATGAGTATGGGCTTTGTTTGTGACACAGTGAGCGTCAATACGAGCGTGCAGTTCACTGAAATCGCAGCAATCTCAAGGCAACTGGAACCGGAGGTGTATCAAGTGATCGCCTACCTGCAGGCGCCTACCGCTACGTGGAAGTTTTCCTCTGTAAACGCACATTTTTAAACAACTCAAGTGATGGTGACGGGTGCCCACGAGATTATTGTCGAACTGAAGTGTCTTACAGTGACACTTTGCCGGTTTGTTCACGCATGTGCGAATGTCGCACCCCTCCGTGATCGCACGGTAGGTGGGAGGGAATTAGGAGAACCAGGAGCACACGAGTCCCCTTTGAAGCTTTGGTTCACATGCAGATTTCCTCAGGTGGTTCTGAAAGTTCCGTAGTGGTTTCATTCTGCACACTAGAGCAAATATTGCGGTCGCACTGCTCTCCAGGGAGGTTAGATTACGTTCAGCGGGGCTACTAGCCCACGATATCCTTAGAAGAAGGTTGAAGCGTCAGGTAGAGGTCAGCGGTATCAAAGATTGTCACGAACACCTTCCTGTTGATCATCGCAGCGCAAACAGTTGGTTTCGACAGCGAAATATGTGGTAGTCAACGTCACAAGGAAAGGGGTGGTTTCACTGACGCCATTTAGACAACTTCTGAAGGATTTTCGTGAGCCGGCCGCGGTGGCCATGCGGTTCTGGCGCTGCAGTCCGGAACCGCGGGGCTCCTACGGTCGCAGGTTCGAATCCTGCTTCGGGCATGGGTGTGTGTGATGTCCTTAGGTTAGTTAGGTTTAAGTAGTTCTAAGTTCTAGGGGACTTATGACCTAAGATGTTGAGTCCCATAGTGCTCAGAGCCATTTGAACCATTTTTTTGATTTTCTGGACGATTCCTAACGGCTGTGTGTCTGAAATGTTTTCCTCGTTCATTCACAAGAAAACCGCGTCATTTCAACACTGGACGTCGTGGCTTGGATATCTATCGGAGAGGCGTCAAAGGAGGAGATGAAATTTGTGTAAGGCGGAATGTGACGACCTTCCCACAGTGTGACATGTCCACGGCGGCGTTGGACAGAGTTGTGGTGTGTTTCGCTGCCAGCGGCACATAATTAACCCACCTCTCACCTCACACGAACTTCTGAGCTCTGGTGTTTGTTTTTTCGCACGTGTCGATACCATGCTCTTTCCAGCGTTGCCGAGCCTGCTGTGACGTTGAAAGGCGCCACATTTTCACACCACTACAGAGAAAGGTCGTAGACACCTTTGAGCCAAGTATCAAACTTATACGTCGTAATGTGATACAATTAGGCAACGGCCTTGCTGCAGTGGCTACACCGGTTCCCGCGAGATCTCTGAAGTTAACCACTGTCGGGCGTGATCGGCACTTGGATGGGTGACCATTTAGGCCTCCATGCGTTGTTGCCATTTTTCGGGGTGTACTCAGCCTCGTGATGCCAATTGAGGAGCTACTCGACCGAACAGTAGCGGCTTCGGTCAAGAATACCATCATAACGACCAGGCGAGATGTATGCTGACCACACGCCCAGCTTATCCACATCCTCTACTGAGGATGACACGGCGGTCGGATGGTCCCGGTAGGCCACTCGTGGCCTGAAGACGGAGTGCTAAATAAATGTGATACCATTACGAGGTTTAGAAAAGGTGATCCTTTAATACTGATGCGAAGTGAAAGAACAGTCGCTTGCTGTTGCAATGTGTGAGATGTAAAGGAATAATCTCTTTGTAAAGGCCAGGTTTGGTCAGTCTGAACCAGCATATTTAGCTGAAAACATAAATGTGTCCTTTACTAGCAAAATAATTAGTAACAGGCAGGAGAAGTTAATACTGAGTGATAGATTATGTGAATTTAGATCGTTGACTGGAAAATTCTCGTTATGGCACACGATTTTATAAGGAGAATTATTTGGCCAAACAACGTTTCACATCAGTTACGACTTTAGCATTGAATTCGTTTGCATACTACCGACGATTTTCGAAAGAAAAGTACTTAATTTTTGATTTTTTAAAAATGCTTCGATACGGATTTAACAAACGATTTACTTGTATCTTCACAGGAAAGAAGCAGATTATATTTTGTTATTACCACGGAGTGCTTAATATGTGAATGTAGACATATGGAAGTGGACAAATTTGCCTGAAATCGGTTATAACTTGATTTTTTAAAAAAATAAGTACAATAGAGCGGCTGCTGGCTTCTGACACGTAAGTTCAAAACATTGATTCAAATCATAATATTACTTTTTATTTTCCTTTTCTTTGTGTTCGATTTTCTGCATTTTATGTCAGTTATCTGTTGTTTTAATTCATTCAAAGGCAACATTATTTACGTTGGGCACTAATGCTCTGTTGAAGAATAAACTGCGAAGCAATCGGTCTTAGTTTTTCAACAGCACTTGTTTGACTTTCGGACTTACACTTACAGCAACGATAACTGAAAATCTCCAGTAATAGTGCGAACATAATTTTTGCTTCTACAATATGTTGTCTATTTCAGTTTCACTTTCACATCACATATCTTCTACCGCACGGTGCTATACAGACATGTGATGCATTCTTTCGATGAATTTTCGCGTTAACTAAGTAACCTATTTAGTTTACATCGCTAAAAACTTCCATATTTAAATTTCTCATATAGCCCCATAAATGATACAGGAATTATCGGCCGGCCGCGGTGGTCTAGCGGTTCTAGGCGCTCAGTCAGGAACCGCGCGACTGCTACGGTCGCAGGTTCGAATCCTGTCTCGGGCATGGATGTGTGTGATGTCCTTAGGTCAGTTAGGTTTAAGTAGTTCTAAGTTCTAGGGGACTGATGACCGCAGCTGTTAAGTCCCATAGTGCTCAGAGCCATTTGAACCATTTTTGACAGGAACTATCCATTTTCTGTTCTCTGTCCCTTTTTTCGAAACATTTTGATTTTATACCGTATTTCGAAACTTGAGCAGGTCGTATGGCTTAATGCGCAGTGACTAGGTTCCAAGACATGGAGAAATGTGAGACAGACGTGGGTCAAATCCATGCTCCTTCAGGCAAACCTCTGAAATGCAATAGCACGCAGAAATCAGTTGCCACAGCTCACATATGGCGTGCATGACTTTCCTCACTTAGGTTGACTGACATCTGTGGCGACGAAAAAAAAATGGTTCAAATGGCTCTGAGCACTATGGGACTTAACTTCTGAGGTCATCAGTCCCCTAGAACTTAGAACTATTTAAACCTAACTAACCTAAGGACATCACACACATCCATGCCCGATGCAGGATTCGAACCTGTCACCGTAGCGGTCGCGCGATTCCAGACTGTAGCGCCTAGAACCGCTCGGCCACTCCGGACGGCTGTGGCGACGAGAGTAGCATCCAGCCACCAGTTGATATAAAATAAATTTACCAAATCATGCTAACAATGTACTCCACACGACGAGGTAAAACCTAGGAAAGCGCGATTCTATGTACAGAACTTTATTTGCAATCTGTCAGTAATGGAATTTCTGATTTATGCAAATAACATTAATAGCACTTTATCTGATAGTTTAATTTTCTTTCACAAAATGAAAAAGAATTGTTGAGGTAACCACAAAAGACTCCTCTTTCCACAGGAAACAATTGGGCACGGGTTGAAGGAAACAGTGCGCCATCGAATTCGCAGTCGTTCTAATTCGGTCCATTGGCAGAGCGAGTGGAACCCCATCGCCTTTCCTCGACGTCTCTTTTTTAGGGTACGTGCAATTAGGGTAAGAATAGGGGAAACAGTTGCGCAGCAGCGAGAGGGGCGTGAAAAAAAAGGAAAAAAAAATATATTTACCCTGTGAACAGCTGCAGCGGAACCCAGAATGGCAAAACACACCGCGTTGCGCAACTGCGGTTTCTACCGGACAGCGATGTTAATGCTGGAAAGGCCATCGTTTGGGGACGCGAAGCACCCTCCGCCACTGTTAACGACGAGAAGAACAGAGGGTTTCACACGGAGGAATACGAGAGAAAGGTCGCTCCACTACGGACCACAGACTCCAGCACCGATGCAGCGCGATGAACACTGAATGAGACTACTGTTTCTGTGCAATATGATTAGCGCAAGGCTGATACACAGTGCGTATTCATACAGTAATTTTGTTTTAAAGTAAATAAATGAAAAGCGAGTTCAAAACTTGTGTATCATTTCAATGAAAACAGCAACGAAATCGGAAACTGCCGAAGAGTAGCAGCGAGCTGCTTTTTCGTTGTATGCAGCGAGTGGTGGATGCATAAAGTGTGCAAATGACAGCTTCATAGTAAAAGAGCTGTGAAATATGGATACGCCTTATTGAAAATGTTCTGTGCTTCGGGAATGCAATGAAAGAATGGTTCAGTACACGAATATAAGGAACTCAAGCATAATAAGTACCAATGCAGAGATTCACAGACGACATAAGATTTCTGATTTAATCACAACCACAAGGATATGGTGGTGGTGGTTAGTGTTTAACGTCCCGTCGACAACGAGGTCATTAGAGACGGAGCGCAAGCTCGGGTTAGGGAAGGATTGGGAAGGAAATCGGCCGTGCCCTGTCAAAGGAACTATCCCGGCATTTGCCTGAAACGATTTAGGGAAATCAAGGAAAACCTAAATCAGGATGGCCGGAGACGGGATTGAACCGTCGTCCTCCCGAATGCGAGTCCAGTGTCACAAGGATATATTGAAATATAAATTAATACACTGCGGAGATAGAACCTTTAAGAGTCAGAATAAGGAACGCTCAAACTGACAGGTGTTACGAGTTACAGTACTCGTAATTACGAACACATTACGTAGTATAGAAGTAAATGGCGAGATCATGCCACAGTAATGAATGAAAACGAAGTAGCTGAATAATAATGAACACTCTACGAAAAACGGCAAGACCATTAAGTAGGCATTCTGAGAAACTGATTGAGAATGCATGGAAGCAATAAGCCACGTGTAATGGTTTCTTTTGAATTTCCTCTTCTGTTCTTTTCTTCATCTTTAGTGTTCAACGATTAGGATGGTCTGCAACAATAGCTACTCTACACATCTGTCCCCCTTCTGCTTCATTTTCGCATACGTAGCACACCCTATATCGTTCTTCATCTGTTGTGTTTAAGACTTCGGGTCGTCACAGCAATTCCTTCCTTTCATATTTCTTTCCTCTGTTGGTTCTATGATGTTATCTTATTTCAAAATGTGCCTGCGAGAATTTCACTTCTTTTTCTTGATGTGGATCCAGAGAGATTGTGCTTACTTTACTGTATTCCACTCAGAACTTCTTCATTATCAGCCTAACCTCTGTAGTTGATCTTTCTTGTGTAGCACCATATCTCCATGGATTCTAGAGTCCTTTCTCATATTTTTCTGTTGTTCAAGTTCCACACCTGCATTGGGCCACACACCAAAGAAATGCTTTCATGACACATTCCCGTGTTTCCATATTGATGTTCTGCCTGATGATGTACCTACTCAGACTAAATGCAGTTTTAGCCTTCTGTATTCTGCTTACAAAAAATGGCTCTGAGCACTATGGGACTTAACATCTCTGGTCATCAGTCCCCTAGAACTTAGAACTACTTAAACCTAACTAATCTAAGGACATCACACACATCCATGCCCGAGGCAGGATTCGAACCGGCGACCGTAGCAGTCACGCGGTTCCGGACTGAGCGCCTTAACCGCGAGACCACCGCGGCCGGCATTCTGCTCACAATTTTTCTTTCTAGCTTGTACCGTCCCTTGTAACCCTTCTTTTGAGACACGTAAAGTGTTGTATCACCTTGACTCCTCTATTCCAATTCTCATTTTCAATCTAATTTTTTCCTGCTCTGCATACCATCACTTTAGTCTCTGTTTTGTTTACTTTCATTTTATACGAGTCACATAAATTCATTTTCACAGAGGCGAGGAGTTCCTTCAAATCATTTTTACATCTCCGTGATCGTATAAATATCGTTTGCATATCGTAGTATTTGTATCTTCTGGCCATTAATTTTGATCTCATCCTCAGCTGTTTCACATACTTGGTTTACAGAGTCTTCGATGTCGCACTGAAAGTGCAAAGGGGGAGGAAAAATGCTTATTCCACAGCATTTCTAATATTTGCGTCTTGACCCTATTGAAAATTCGTAAGCACAGCCACTTCGTTCTAACAGAAGCTGACTCTCAGCCACAAGTCTTTGTATTTTAGACCTGCTTTCCTCAGCACTCCGAACCTCTCTTATCAGAATACATTATCAACGGCTTTCTGTATACCTACAGAAGCAACATAAGTTGGTTTATTCTTCTTTAACTGCTTTCGATTAGAAGTCTCAGTACGACAGTCGCTTATCTTGTTCCTAATCCCGATCTGAATCCAAAGTTCTCTTCACTCAACATATTCTCCACCCTCTTTTCAGCTCTGCTCAGAATCATCGTTATGAGAATTTTTGATGACGGTGCTACTAGGTTTTAGGTTCGGTACCTGTCACAGTATTTAGCTACTGCATCCTTCAGTATGGGAAACAGGATGCAACAGGATCAGGCAACTACATAATACTATAGGAGATGAGGCAGGCAAGAAAATTTAGACTAAGCAACGGTTAAAGTGATGCAGATATTGAAAAGAGAATAGTAAATGCTTAAGTTTGGGAAATATGTAAGACAAAATAGCAGCAGTAACAAAACACATTTGATACATATAGAAACTATTAACGTTACTAAAGGCCGTAAATGTCTTCAGAAACAGGTGGCACTATGTATAGAAAACTTTCATACAAGAATTTTTTGCAACGAAAGCATGGGAGACATTTCTGAGACTTAATGTCCGAATCATCGGTTGTTTTTATTCAGACGTGCAACGTGGGTCATAACAGGATGTAAGAATAGCAAGAAACACAAATGTGGTAGTACAAAAGGTTGGTAAAACTTTAGTGTATAAATCTACATCCATACTTCGCAGGTATGGAGCTGCGGCTATATTGTAAACCACATCGCTTTCAACAATGAAAAACTAATTTTATTAATAATCGTTGCTCATCCGATCTTTCTCATTAATACTTTAGTTTTGTGTATGATACAAAGAAAGCGACTGAAGCCCAAGACTCTACCCATGTATTATGGTTGTCAGTCACCAATAATTTGCGTACCTGTTCCAGTCCGTCTCTCTCCACACATGACTGCGACGGTCATAGAATATGAAATTCATTCGTAACCTTAGGAGCATCACCAGCGCATTTTGCCAGTTCATACTTTGCGTGCGCTATTTGTGTTGGACTCAGCAGGTGTTGACAATTGGGTCATTACTAAATGGGTCGTTAGTCATCAGTACAGATTACTCAGTTTAAATGCATGTACATTGCTTATGGTCGTGAGTAACTAACTGCAGTCTGTCAATATTGAGAAGATGCCCTTTCTGTAGCTGTAGCTGCGATTTACCCAAGGGAAGGAAGCCGTGCGCGGCATCTTTCTGCAAATTGTGAAGACTTAGGTTTGTGTGCAATCATATTTTATCTGTTCGGTCATAGGATTTTCTGAGGCGGAAAGTGGGAACAACCCAGCATTCGCCTAAACAAGCGGGGGAAACCGGCTAAAGCCACGCTGAGGCAGGCCGGCGCGCCAGCTACACTCTTCAGTCCAACCCACGGGCTCGATCCTCGTTAGTCTCGCCTTTCCGCCTCGCAAGTTGCCGCACACCGCTTCACACTATACGAAACCAACGTATGTATACGAGTAAAACATAATGCTAGAAAAAAACGCCTCACCAAAGAATAAGTAACTTAAAGCAATGAATTTCGGGAATTCATTTGAGTAGGTAACTTATTTCAGTGAATAACACTGCAACATGACAGGTTAGTGTAAACACGGGATAAGACATTGCAGATGTGAAATGTTGATACATTATTAACAGGTGAAACTGCCAGAATTTTGAAAGCAAGCACGCAAACGCGAATGTATTGTGTTGTACAGGTGCCGGATGTCAGTTAGTGGGATGGAGTTAAATGGCTGTTGCAATTGATCGGTCAATACGGGTGCGGTTAATGCTGGTTGTGGATGACGCTGGAGTTTTCGTCCGATGACGTCCCATATGTGCTCGACCGGAGACACATCTGGCGATCGAGCAGGCTAAGATAAGGTGTCGGCACTCTATAGAGCATGTTGGGTTGCAACAACGTTATTCGGGTGAGCATTATCCTGTTGGGAAACATCCCACGGAGTGCTGTTCATGAATGGCAGCACAAGATGGCGAACCACCAGACTGACCTACAAGTTTGCGGTCAGGACGCGAGGGACAACCACGAGTGTGCTCCTTCAGTCATAGGAAATTCTGTCCCAGACCATAACTTCCGATGAAGGTCCGGTGTGTCTAGAGCACAGACAGGATGGTTGAAGATCCTCACTTGGCCTCCTAACCGACACACGGCTATCACGGGCACAGAGGCGGAACCAGCTTCTGTCACAAAACACAACCGACCTCCACCCTGCTCTCCAAATGGGCTCTCGCTCGGCCGCGACTGAATTCGCGAATGGCGGTGGTTGGTGTCAGTGGGATGCATGCTACAGGGCGTCTGGTTTGGATTCCTCTTTGAAGAAACCGATTTCTAACAGTTCGTTGTGTCAGTGTGGTACCGACTTCTGTTCTAATTACTGCTGCAGATGCAGTAAAATGCGCAGGAACTGCACTCCGAACATTTTTGTCCGCTCTCGGTGGTGCCACATGGCCGTCCATGAACCAGTCTTCTTGTGACCGTACAGTCTCGTGACAACCGCAGTTCTGCAATCATGTACAGGGGCTACATTCCTACCAAGTCTTTCTGCAGTATCTCAGAAGGAACATCCGGCTTCTCGTAGCCCTATTACAAGACCTCGTTCAACTTCAGTGAAGTGTTGATAATTGCTTCTATGTCATCTTAAATCCATTCTTGACCACCATTAGCTCACCACGTCCGACTTCATAGGTAACTTACGCTCACGACTGTTACGGCGTGCAGTTAAAGCAAACGTGATTTACATCTTCATAATGGTGATTCTATCACCATTCTTATGCGAATGATGCAAAATCTGAATAGACATCTAAACTTCCTGGCAGATGAAAATTGTGTGTCAGAACGAGACTCGAACTCGGGATCTTTGACTTTCGCTTGCAAGTGCTCTACCATCTGAGCTACTCAATCACGACTCACGACGCGTCCTCACGATTCTCCTTCCGACAGTGTCTCGTCTCCTACCTTCCAAACTTCACAGAAGTTCTCCTGCGAAACTTGCAGGACTATCACTACTCTACGAAAGGATACTGCGGAGACATGGCTTAGCCACAGCCTAGGGGATGTTTTCAGAATGAATTTTCACTCTGCAGCGGTGTGTGCGCTGAGGACGGGTCGTGAGTCGTGATTGGGTAGCTCAGTTGGTAGAGCACTTGCCCGCGAAAGGCAAAGTTTCCGGATTCGAGTCTCGGTCCGGCACATAGTTTTAATGTGCCAGGAAGTTTCAAAATCAGCGCACACTCTGCTGCAGAGTGAAAATTTCATTCTGAATAGACATCATATTTCAGAAGTTGAAACACGCCGACCAACTTTCGTTTATGTAGCACAACTCTTTCCTGGTGTTGCGATTTTTTTTCGTCAGTGTAAATGGCGTTGCATCATAGACGTTTCTAATGTTTCTCTTCCTTTGTCCACCTCACATAGTCCATCGTCTCCCACGGTACTTTATTTACGCAGTGGCTGTCTGGTATTTTGCATACGATATACACTGCCTAACAAAATAAGTGAATCACCAAAGAACGAAGCTACCCACTTTAAGAGAATATGTAATGTCACCTCAGTGACTGCAACATCGACTAAATTTTACGAAGAACTTGCCGCTATGGACCTACTTATCGGTGTGTCATTCATCAGAGGTTCATACTTCCTACTCAGGGTACCATTCTATCACAGCACTCTTGTGTTGTAGTGTTAACGGTAGCCTATGCTTGGGACAGTAATTCCCTTGTCCTGTTGCTGCTAGTTTCCGACCAATTGCGCAGGACGACGCAGAATGTTGCAGGGAGCCCATTACTTGTTCTCGGATTGCAAGTACGGATGCGAACAGGTTACGATGTGCTTGGAGCACTATATGGTAATTCTCCCTTTTGATGGCCAGACGTGATCTATCAGAGTCTTGGAGGTCGAGTATGCCTGCCCTTGTGCTTTCATGTAGTCCAGCATTAGGCCAGTGTCACATCCGAACGGACAGCAAATATCGATAATGTGCGACTCTTTTGAGGTGGACAAATGGAAACACACAACGAGGCCCCCAACAAATTCTGTCGCGTGCTGATAATGCTGTCAGAAACGAGTACGCAGCGTCTCCGAGTCCTCACACTCAACATCAGACGCTGTTTGAATCGCTTATATGCGCTACCAGGTATAGATAACAAAACTAAACACGAAAAACGCTAATGCTCCCTGACTATCGTTCTACCCGTCACAGAAAACTGCAACTCTAACCATTTTCAGCCGGCCGGAGTGGCCGTTCGGTTCTAGGCGCTACGCTCTGGAGCCGCGAGACCGTTACGGTCGCAGGTTCGAATCCTGCCTCAGGCATGAATGTGTGATGTCCCTAGGTTAGTTAGGTTTAAGTAGTTCTACGTTCTATGGGACTGATGATCTCATAAGTTGAGTCACATAGTGCTCAGAGCAATTTTTTTCTAATCTATTTTTTTCCCATCGATGGTGTATAGCCGGCCGGTGTGGCCGAGCGGTTCTAGGCGCTTCAGTCTGGAACGGCGCGACCGCTGCGTTCGCAGGTTCGAATCCTGCCTCGGGCATGGATGTGTGTGATGTCCTTAGGTTAGTTAGGTTCAAGTAGGTCTAAGTTCTAGGAGACTGATGACCTCAGATGTTAAGTTCCATAGCTCTCAGAGCCATTTGAGCTATTTGATGGTGTATATGTTTATGAAATTACGCTGCCACCCGAACACGTCTTCTGGGTACCCCACTTTTTTTGCCAGGCCGTTTATGTCCCACGTCAGTTCAAAGGTTGCCGCGCGGGATTAGCCGATAGGTCTGGGGCACATCATTCATGGACTGTGTGGCTGGTCCCGGCGGAGGTTACAGTCCTCCCTCGTGGATGGGTGTGAGTGTGTGTGTGTCCTTAGGATCATTTAGGTTAAGTACTGTGTAAGCTTATGTACTGATGATCTTAGCAGTTAAGTCCCATAAAAAATTTCACAAACACAGTTCAAAGGTTGAATACAAATCAGTACTGATTGCGGTGACGAGGTGGATTAAGACAGTCAACTGGCATTCTGAGGAATAAGGGTAGAAAAACCCTGTCCGGACATTCATATCTAAGAATCATGTGATTTCCCTAAATCTCTGAGCTAAAATGTTGGATTAGCCCATCGAAAAGATCATCTGCTCCAAACTTGCCCAAACAAAGTTTACTTATCATCAATGTGGACATTGTCATCGACGTGGCATTAACTTGTTCTGTTCCTACCTTCGTACTATGGTTCGCGGCAAGTACTACACTCAAACTGTAATTGGCACTTTTCTGGTAGTGGAGAAATCGGTAAAAGTCCGATATATTCGGGCTAGTACGTGATTGTTTCCACCTGGTGCCATCCTTACCTAGGAAATAGTACAGCGAACAGTAGTAATACAGAGTTACAACAAGCTTGTACATTGTAATATTCACCCTACTTCATCGTTGGTTGATTGATACAGCAACCGGTAGTCGTGATTATACTGAAAATCAAACCGTAATTGTTGCCAAGTTATTTTTGTTTAAAAATAATGCGTTGCCGTGTTCAAGTATCATCAGCATATGCAGAAGCTGAGACATGAAGTTCATTGCGCTGGCTACCATAGTTCTATTCAACCACACATAAATAAAACCACCTGAATGACAATCCGGTAGTCAGGATAACTAAAAGGAATTTTAGAACTTTTGAACTAATATAGCACACTTGTAGTGCCGCTGCTGGTTAGATCGCCCAGTTGTTTGATATCCAGGCCAATACCGTCAGACGCAGGCATGGCTCTTCCCTGTGCTCTACTTGTCTCTAGAGCTGTTCAAAGGTTCCCATAGTTCCTTTCAGTATTCTGACGACCGGATTTTCAACCAGACGTTTTTCATGTATGTTATAGCCAGCGCAATGAATTTCATTTGACAATTTTTATAATCTGATGATGGTTAACGACTACGAAACGCGGTCTTTCTTTAAAAAAAGAAAAAAAAAACACATGTTCGCAACTGTGATTTTTATTTTCAATATTGGCATTAGCTATGCAATGTTGTGTCCAGTAAACTTTTTGCAGTGCGGGACGAGACAGGGCTTGTTCCCAAAGACCTTACCCGTTCACACAACAGCCAATGTGCTTGTTGGTGACTAGGTTCTTATGATCCAAGCATTCTGCCATGCTGTATTGTGCTAGCCTGAGTGGCATACTGGCATACCAGAGGAGCAAAAAGCGTGTTCGAGCAACATAACCACACTATGCAGTGGCTCCAGATTTGCAAAACACACACACACACACACACACACACACACACACACACACACACACACACACATTCCCTAATGAAGCACCTACGAGAAATAAAACAACAAAGTAGACTCTGAAATTCTTGTAGCTCCACCAACTGCGTCCAGCTAAATAAAAAATCTGAGGTGAAAACTCCAGCGAATTTACAATCGGAAAACGAATAACGGCTTTGGGGAGTGAAGCGGCCACAAGCACGGGAACGCTTTTAATATGGCGGCGCGTTCCGATGCTGAGCGGCGATCAAGGTATTCGGCGGATTCCTGCCGCCGGCAGGAATTCAAATTTAGTTTCCCGCGCTCGCCGCCTAATACGCGCCGGTTTCCGACTGCAGGTTATTGGAATATTTCGTCGCAGCTCGCCGGGGGACCGCGCTGGCTGACTCCGGTCACCTTTTGGTTCCCGCAATGTCCTGAAAATGTCACTGCGACAAAATGCGATGTACCACATTTGATTCTCATAAAGCAGCAACCTAGTAATATCTTCGAGGAATGTCACTGACAAACTCGCTAGACAGTAGGGGCTTCGCGATGACGTTCACTTACGTTGTATTCACGTGGGAGTCGACGCTAATGTGGACGCGTTTGACGTCTTAAACGTAAAATACGCTATCGACGAGCACTGCCAAACACCAATAGCAGGATTAAACAAACAAATTTTACGCTAATTAGTGGAGAGTACTTAGTGTTACTTTCCCCCATTTCCTGTTCTAGTCGCGAATTGCTAACGAGAGGAATAATCGTTGATAAGCGTCCTGGTGACCAGAAACTCTGTAATTTTATCTTCATGGTCTCTTCGCGGTATATACACGGGATGAACCAACATGCTGGTTAACTGTTCTAGGATTGTAGGTTCCCGGAACCAGGTCATCCCTGGCTTAGGAGCAACATTCAAATATTGTTCGAACGAGGGTTTTAAAAGCCATGCCTTTTTCGGTAGACTGCATTTCCTGAGGAATTGCTCCAACGACTGGTTTCAGACTTACCGGCGGTTAATTATACGTGATCGTTCGACTTTAAACTGCTCCTTGCAAATACTAATATATATTTTATTGCTCATTTTGTCTATTTATACGAAATATGTTATACTTCTGTATGTTTAGAATCAACGTCAAACACCTACACCATGCGCCGACCCTATGGAGGTCTCCCTCTAAAAATGGTGTAAATGGCTCTGAGCACTATGGGACTTCACACGTCTGACGTCATCAGTCCGCAATAACTTAGAACTACTTAAACCTAACTAACCTAAGGATATCACACACATCCATGCCCGAGGCAGGATTCGAACCTGCGACCGGAGCAACAGCTAAAATAACACAGCCTGTCTCATATTATGTACGTTCGTTCACTAGGTGACAGAGCGGAAAAGCAAAGAACGCCTTCCGGAAGTTAAGGAACACGGCATTAACCTAGGCCCCAGTACCTAACCGCTTTCTGGGGTTCGTAGACGAACAGCGAGAGCTGGTTGCACGCGGCCTTAGTTCTCGGAGCCAATGTCGATTCTTACAGAGGAGATTTTAGCTCTCCGGATATATCAGATACGCGAGCACAAAACATGTTACAAAATTCTGCAAGAGACCGACATGAGGGATGTTCTAAATCTAGGTGGCTAAGTTTGTAAGTATCGCACCACAAGTGCAAACCTCCAGCTACAGACGATCCAGGAGGCTATCTCTGATACACGTGCTTGGTAACGATGCATCGTGCCGTACAACGCTATTCAGTATCTCTTTTGGTAAAAGATGTCGTTCCTTGGAAGCTGTGTATAGGCTTCAAATTGTCCTTGGTGGCAACTGACTGTTTTACTCAGTCCAGAAATGGTTTGCAGCATCCACATCTAGAGAGAATACTCGCCAGGCCATGGGGTAAATTTATTCAACAGTGTGTAATTCATCGGACAGCATTGCAACTATATACCCGTCCACATTAAGCTGAGGGATAACGTGGGCTGCACTGTTATTTATCTCCATCGTGTCTTCAAAGTATGCGTACCAAATGTACTCACAGTGTACGATGAAGATATGCACGTGATCCTTAGTGTCTTGGTGTAGATGATAAGTATTCGAGCTACGTGATTCCTCATCTGACATGACAATGTAAGTGCACTGTAAGCAAGCCATTGCACGTATGCAACATCGAAAGCTATCCAATATATCCAGGACAACCACCATATCTAGGGAAGGTGGCGATATTATAACATAGAAAACTTTCCAGCATATCCAGGGCAACCTCCGTATCTTGGGATAGTGGCGATATTATGACATCGAAAGCTTTCCAGCATATCCAGGACAACCTCTATATCTAGGGAAGGTGGTAACATTACGCAAGATACTTGGGCATCTGGAAATAGGGGGAACAAATTGGCCGATTCAGCAGACAAGGAGACATACACAGTACGTACAGTGGCTTAATGTGCTATTAGTGACACTATCTGGACTCGCTATAAAGGAAAGGGATCCTGCTTCTTTATGAGTAACCATGACTCGAAGTGACAGGTCTCAAATTACGATTGGTGAAACCAAACACCATACCGTGGCGAAATTCCTTCCAACTAACCAGGTGGAGAGAAGTGTTACTAAGACGCCTCGGTGCTGGACATCCTACCCCGATGCATTGGAAACTCCTCCGGCAGGAGTACCCACCAATCTATTGTTGCTGTTACGTACCACGGACGGTACATCATACTCCTTAGTTCGCACAGTTCTATTTGCTGAAGAGAGAGCATCCCTACAACTGTCTATTGACTTCTCCTATTATATAATATCACTAGACTAGTGTAGCTAGTATTTTAAAACTTTGTACGCAACAGGAATATTTTGAAAAATAATATGGCATAGATTTTTTATTTGTATGGGGTCAGTCAGCCACAGACATCTACGAAATAGTGTTAAACAATTATATTTCATTATATGACTTTACATTATTTCATCTTCTTATGAATGTAGAAACGGCCGGCAGTCAGTGCAACTAGGTAGCGCGAAATTAGACAGACATGAAGCAAACTCAAACTCTCCATGTGAGACGAAGCTTCCTGCCAAGCGCAGTATTGCAGTAACACATTAAACACAAAGTTATTCTGCCAGATAATTAATTACGTAACGAAGAAACTAAATTAATGTTTTGACAGCGGCTCTGAAAGATTTATGGTAATTAAAATGTCGACACTGTAATTTGCTAGAACTGGTACCTGCCATTTCATTAGCACTTTTTTTCCACTTTCTCCCCATGGTATACGCTGATAGAAGAGTAAATTTACATCTGCCGTCGTCAACAATTTCTAATGACCGAAGTTAATTATAATCAGGAAAAGAGGAAAATGGGAAGAAAAATATGCAAACAAGTAAGTGACCATCAAGGCAGCTCTGCAGACTACTCCGTGCATTACCTTCCAGATTTACGCATCCATGTTGCTCCCGTTTGTTTTGAACTGTCATCTACGCACCTACCGTTATCCGGTAGTTCTTTTCTTATTGCTTCCAAGCAAGTAAATATTTTCGTTGTACATCTACCATCCATTTGGTTTACTGAATGTAGCACTCATTTCCAATTTCATTATAGCTATTATCACGTCCTTTAATGTACTACGTGTGTTCATCTCTTTACTTTGTTCTATATCTCTTCTAGTAATTGCTTAATGAACTTCTCCATTGCCTGTTTATAAACGCATAGATTTTGCAAGGCTTTCGCACTGAAAGTTTCAGTCTGACAGCCGTAAGTGAAAACAGAAAATACAAAGTGTTGTCAGCTTATCGCTTCAACCGTCTAAGAACATGATTTTTGGCCATTTTCACTTGTTTGTTTATTTCTTTTCTGTTCATTCGATCGTTCTATTCATATGACAGTAATAAAATCTTACTAAAGTAAAGACAACTGTACTGTTTTTCTGTCTGTTCGTTAAGGCTAATTTTAAGAACCACAGTAGGGCATTTGATACGGTTTTCACAAATACACTCCTGGAAATTGAAATAAGAACATCGTGAATTCATTGTCCCAGGAAGGGGAAACTTTATTGACACATTCCTGGGGTCAGATACATCATATGATCACACTGACAGAACCACAGGCACATAGACACAGGCAACAGAGCATGCACAATGTCGGCACTAGTACAGTGTATATCCACCTTTCGCAGCAATGCAGGCTGCTAGTCTCCCATGGAGACGATCGTAGAGATGCTGGATGTCGTCCTGTGGAACGGCTTGCCATGCCATTTCCACCTGGCGCCTCAGTTGGACCAGCGTTCGTGCTGGACGTGCAGACCGCGTGAGACGACGCTTCATCTAGTCCCAAACATGCTCAATGGGGGACAGATCCGGAGATCTAGCTGGCCAGGGTAGTTGACTTACACCTTCTAGAGCACGTTGGGTGGCACGGGATACATGCGGACGTGCATTGTCTTGTTGGAACAGCAAGTTCCCTTGCCGGTCTAGGAATGGTAGAACGATGGGTTCGATGACGGTTTGGATGTACCGTGCACTATTCAGTGTCCCCTCGACGATCACCAGAGGTGTACGGCCAGTGTAGGAGATCGCTCCCCACACCATGATGCCGGGTGTTGGCGCTGTGTGCCTCGTTCGTATGCAGTCCTGATTGTGGCGCTCATCTGCACGGCGCCAAACACGCATACGACCATCATTGGCACCAAGGCAGAAGCGACTCTCATCGCTGAAGACGACACGTCTCCATTCGTCCCTCCATTCACGCCTGTCGCGACACCACTGGAGGCGGGCTGCACGATGTTGGGGCGTGAGCGGAAGACGGCCTAACGGTGTGCGAGACCGTAGCCCAGCTTCATGGAGACGGTTGCGAATGGTCCTCGCCGGTACCCCAGGAGCAACAGTGTCCCTAATTTGCTGGGAAGTGGCGGTGCGGTGGCCTACGGCACTGCGTAGGATCCTACGGTCTTGGCGTGCATCCGTGCGTCGCTGCGGTCCGGTCCCAGGTCGACGGGCACGTGCACCTTCCGCCGACCACTGGCGACAACATCGATGTACTGTGGAGACCTCACGCCCCACGTGTTGAGCACGTCCACCCGGCCTCCCGCATGCCCACTATACGCCCTCGCTCAAAGTCCGTCAACTGCACATACGGTTCACGTCCACGCTGTCGCGGCATGCTACCAGTGTTAAAGACTGCGATGGAGCTCCGTATGCCACGGCAAACTGGCTGACACTGACGGCGGCGGTGCACAAATGCTGCGCAGCTAGCGCCATTCGACGGCCAACACCGCGGTTCCTGGTGTGTCCGCTGTGCCGTGCGTGTGATCATAGCTTGTACAGCCCTCTCGCAGTGTCCGGAGCAAGTATGGTGGGTCTGACACACCGGTGTCAATGTGTTCTTTTTTCCATTTCCAAGAGTGTAGATATACTGACTCACGAGGAAGGTTCGTGTATATGAGTCATCAAGCCGTAGATCTTAATGCTACTAATGCTACTAATGCTAAGGTAGCTACTGATTCATAAAAGTTAACGGCTTGTTCTATGACTTATTTTTTAAAAACTTAAGTTCTCGGTCTGATGTGCTGATAACACATCTTTTTTTGTACAATCGATATTCAGGCTTACTTCGTATCTTGTCTTATTAATCTCCTCCGTTATGTAGTATATCTGGACTAGAAGTAAGCAGAATTATGACATCAGAAAGGAGGGCATGTATAAACACTCATTCTTTCTTATTTTTCGTAGTGTAAGAATCCGAGAACTTCCCGTAGGGCAGTTGAAAACAATAGTGACGCTATGGTATCTTCTAGCCTGTTTCTATTTTCAATTCCAAGCTTTCCCCATCCTGAGGAAATCTAATGCAATGTGGTGTACTTGCAACGTATATCTGCTACCGTAAAGTAAACTAAGTGTCCGGTCGTCACGGGAAGGGATCTCGCACGTAGAGGTGTGCTGCGTTTAGAGTGGTTAAGCTACTGTAGACAGCCGTAAGTACGCGTAGACTACGGTACTTTTCCTAGTAACTTTGGTCAGTTAAGGCCGTACCTGCATTACCTGCATGTTGAATGTGTTTTGCATACCTATCACGTGTTACCTCATAACGATAGCTTTCTTTACGTATCCGACCGAAGTCCACAGAGTAAAACAGAATTAAAAGTAAATATACTTTTAAAAATGTTTTACTCTATGGACTTTCCAACTATTTGTGATGCTATTTTGTCGTTTTAGTCCATTTAATTTCGTGACATAGACTTTACAACTTGATGATGAGAGCGTTGTCTCTTGAAACGCGATCACCCGCATCTCGTGGTCGAGCGGTAGCGTTCTCGCTTCCCACGCCCGGGTTCCCGGGTTCTATACCCGGCGGGGTCAGGGATTTTCTCTGCCTCGTGATGGCTGGGTGTTGTCTGATGTCCTTAGGTTAGTTAGGTTTAAGTTGTTGTAAGTTCTATGGGACTGATGACCATAGTTGTTAAGTCCCATAGTGCTAAGAGCCATTTGAACTTTAAACACGTTGTTAAAATATATATATATAAGAATCGCGGTTGAATGCTAACAGTGATAACCAGTGTCTTACTAGATTCCACTGAAAACGAAAAGCGGTGAACTGTCTACAAATTGAGAGAAGATATAAAGAGAGCTGGATAACATAAAAAACATTTTTGTTCTACATAGTTATTATCATAAGAATAAACAGAATATATAGCAAAATTGAAATTGTCAATGTTTGACTGTGGTTATATTCGAAAATTGTTGATTTGTCACGTGGGACAGAGAGATGATGTACTAAAAATGAAGAAAAATGCAGATTTATGATACTATATACTGCTAGAAAACATAATATCTTCAAAAAAGGGGTAATATGAAACAAACTGAGAAACAAAAATGTATTAAACATCGACTCAATACTTTGTAAAGCTTGGACAAAACATTTTTCTGTTATTCATACACAATTTTCGGATCTGTCAATTGACCTCGCCTTCCAGGGGACACCGTCTTATCGTAGGTACCTTCAGTGCCGGGCGGGAGGGTTTGCGGGCTCTGACGAATTTGAGAGCTGTGCCGGCGGTAGCGTAGCTACTGGCAGGATCACCCAGGCCGATTTGTCTCGATGGAGGAATCAGACAAAGTGTGTCCCACAACGTAGGGCAAGGAGGGGGTGGGGCTTTACAGGCGTAGGGAAGCCAGCGCTCCTAGGGGAGTAAACCCTAAAAAAGTCCAAGTCCTAAAGGTTGGTGATTGGACGTGAGGCTAATAACCCCACCCCAGAAAAAAGTGTTGTTGCAGATACTATACACATGCCTCTGAACGGAAAGGATTACCTGTTGACAAGCCGGCGAGAAAAACGGTTAAAGAGAAGGAACACGGATATCCGGATAGCCACCTGGAATGTGAGGATACGCAAGAGGCCTGGCAAGCTACATGGGAATGAACTAGATAAGCATCAAGTGAAAACAGCACCACACAGGAAACTAGGTGGAAAGGGCAAGGAATGATAGCATCGGGGGAACATTTAATAATGTATAGCGGTGGAGATACAGGGCTTTATGGCACTGGTTTCCTTCTACATAGGTCTATGAAGGCTAATGTAATTGGTTTTACGGCAATAAGTGATAGAATGTGTTCTCTAAGAATAAGGGCAAAATTTTTTAACGTTACAATAATGAATGTCTACACCCCTATGGAGGAGGCAGATGAAGATGCATAGCATATATTTTATGCCAAACTGGAAGAAGAAATTGATAAAACTCAAATGCACTATGTGAAAATAATATTTGGAGACGTAAATGCAAAAATGGAAAGAAGAGGTATATAGAAGCACAAAAGGAAAGGAAAGCCTACATAATGACAATAACGATAATGAGCTCAGACTGATAGACTTCGCCAGTGGGAAGAACATGATAATAAAAATATATTAAGAAATGTACATGGGTATTACCAAGACAAGAAACCAAATAGATCATGTACTCATAGACAAAAGGCATCCATCAGGTGTTATCGAAGTATTCATGTGCAGAGGGGCAGATGGAGACACAGACCACTACTAAGTACGAATTAGATTTAGGGAGAAGATAGATTTGGTAAGAAACTAAAGGAACAATATAAGAATGATACACAATAAACAAAGACTCCAAACGAAGGAAACACAGGAACAATATTGGAAGAAACTAGAAGAGATGTTGGAAGAAGGGAAAGACACAGGGAATGAAGATAACGTGGAAAATTAATGTGAGTCATTGAAAACTGCCATTAGCGTAGCTGCAGATGAGATACTGGGGAGAGAACAACGCAAAAGGGTGGTTAAGTGCTTCGATGAGGAAGGCGTAACAGTAATACATGAGAGAAATGAATCGAGACGGAGAATGTTACAAAGGAACACGAGGTTAGCAGCAGAAGAATACAGAGAAAAGAGGAAAAGAGCGGATAAGCTTTGTAGGGTAAAGAAAAAGCAGCATAAAAGGAGAAGGATAGAGCAGCTTTACGAAACGGATGAGAATAAAGAGCTTAGAAGGTTCTATGAAAGAACAAGAGATTTGAAGAAAGGTTTCCAACCTCGAGCAGTTATTTATAAGGATAAGGACGGCAATCAAATTGGAGATAAAAGCAAACTTCTAGAAAGGTGGCAAAAGTACTTTATCGAACTGCTTGACGGGAAAGAAGGGATAAAGAAGAAGAAACTCTGACTGAGAATGAAAGGGAACAGGACTCAGAGTTGGAATCAGAATTAGGTGTAGAGGATCGGGAAGAGGAAGTAGTACCAGAGCTAGAGGAAGAGAAGAATGCTATAAAGAGCCTAAAAAATAATAAAGCAGCAGGAGAAGACGGCATAGAGGCTGAATTATTTAAATATGGGGGGAAGAAAATGGAGGAGGCCGTCCATGAATTGATAAAGGAAACATGGATAAAGGAGATAATGCCTAAGGACTGCAAGATGGGAATTATCTGCCCGTTACATGAAAAAGGCGAGTCAGACTGTAGTAATTATCGTGGAATCACTCTCTTGGACGTGACATACAAGATATTTATTAAAATCTTAGCCTCCCGACTTGAAGGGATGATAGAAGGGACGTTGGGGGCTATCAGGCAGGATTTAGGAGGAACAGATCCACGATGGATCACATATTTTTATTAAGACAAGTACTAGAGAAGTTTTATGAGTACAACAAGCAACTACATCAGTTGTTCATAGATTTTAAGCAAGCGTACGACAGCCTACACATGAAGAAAATCATACAGACAATGAAAGAATATAGAATCCCACTAAAACTGATCAATTTAACGGAAATGACAATCAAAGAAACAGTGTGTAAAGTAAGAATAGAGCAAGAACTGTCTGGTGAATTCCAAGTACAGAGGGGGCTACGACACGGAGATGTGATCTCTACTATGTTACTTAATTTATTTTTCGAAAAGGTGATGCGGCAAATGTCGATAAACCCAGAAGGAACAATACTTAATCGGCACGTTCAAGTGGTAGCATATGCGTATGACGTAGCATTAATGGCAAGGAACGTAAGGGCACTAAAGGTGAACTGCGATACGTTAGAGGAAGCAGCAAGACAATTAGGTTTAGAAGTCAACATAAACAAAACAAAGTATTTGGTGATGGGGGAGGATAATATAAACGGACAAAAGAATTAAATAGTAATTAATGAGAAAGAATATGAAAGAGTGAAAACATTTAAGTAAACAATAAAGTAGCAGTAGAAATGCAAGGAAGGATAGCGACTGGAAATCGTTGCTATTTTACCATGCAAAGCGTATTTAATTCCAGCAATGTTAGCAGGAGTACAAAAACCAAAATATACACGCCCATATTAAGACCTATAGTAATATATGGATCAGAAGGCCGTGTATTGACATTAAAGGAGGAGAACTGGTTATTGAGATGGGAAAGAAACATACTGAGAAGCAGTTTTGGAGCAGTGAGAGAGGAAGATGGCTGGAGAGTAAGAACAAATGTAGAACTACAAAATCTTTTTGGACAGATGGATATTCTTGTTAAAATTAAGCAGGGAAGAATAAGATGGACAGGACAAGTACAGAGAACGCCAGAAACTCCGAGTGTAAAGAAAGGTTTTATGGGAAAACCTGATGGGAGAAGGAGAAGAGGTAGGCCCAGGGAAAGGTGGATGGGCGATATGGAAGAAGATCTAAAGGCGATGGGAATAAGAAATTGGAGAAGGAAGGCGATGGACAGAGCAGAAAGGAGGCACATGATACACGAGGCCATGGTTCTTTAAGGACTGTAGAGCCAACCAAGTAGAAGAATTTATCTTTCCTACCTAACAGAGAAGAAAAGGAATATTAGGATCGGATAAAGGAAAGATGGGACGTTGTGAGTGTTGTGTTGGCAGAAGGGCCAACACCGTGTTACTAAAGGAGGCCGAAATGCACGCGTTTTAGCTAACGCAGGCTGGCGTGAGAAGGGAAGGACTATACTAACGTGAGGTCTGGAACATGACAAGGAATTAGAATTCAGAAAGCGGACGGAATTAGTTTGATACTTAACTTTAATCCATTAATGACGCACGTCGCTCTTGGCGGTACATGAGTCACAATATTATCTGTTCAGAACACATTCCTAGTAACTGAATATGGTGCCTTGCTAGGTCTTAGCAAATGACGTAGCTGAAAGCTATGCTAAACTGTCGTCTCTGCAAATGAGAGCGTATGTAGTCAGAGAACCATCGTTAGCAAAGTCAACTGTACAACTTGGGCGAGTGCTAGGGAGTCTCTCTAGACTATACCTGCCGTGTGGCGGCGCTCGGTCTGCAATCACTGATAATGGCGACACGCGGGTCCGACGTATGTTAACGGACCGCGACCCTTTTAAAGGCTACCACCTAGCAAGGGTGGTGTCTGGCGGTGACACCACAGTGAGAATGGTAAGAGCATGTGAAAAGAATACATGACGATAGTCGTCCAAAGAGAGAAATTTCACGGGAACCTCCTGGACACAGAAGAGGAAGAGCATGGAAAAGGTGGCTGAGGTGTTAACCAAGAAGTTATGGAGACAAGAGGGGTAGGAGACGATGAGAAAGAGTATTGACAGAGACGCGGGACGTAGGGCCCTCGCGTCAAGAAGAAGAACTTTTAAATTTTGTAAACAGTTGAATAAATTAACAGCATTTTATACCTGACTTCACATGTCAGGATAAGAAGCATTATGTTCGTCTTCACATGCTAGGTAAATCAAGGGCAAATATTACATAGTTTCGCATGCCAAGATTTTAACAGACAGAAAAAATATAAATAATGTTTCCTTAGACGTTTCTCTTTTTGATATAAGACAGTTACACCGACTTCCGTTACCGCTATTGACTATGAAACGCCCTGTATTTTCTAAAATGTTAGTTGGAGAGAGTACATCTACATCTACATGATCACTCTGCAATTCACATTTAAGTGCTTGGCAGGGGGTTTATCGAACCACAATCATACTGTCTCTCTACCATTCCACTTCCAAACAGCACGCGGGAAAAACGAACACCTAAACCTCTCTGTTCGAGCTCTGATTTCTCTTTTTTACTTTGATGATCATTCCTACTTATGTAGGTTGGGCTCAACAAAATATTTTCGCATACGGAAGAGAAAGTTGGTGACTGAAATTTCGTAAATCGATCTCGCCGCGACGAAAAACGTCTTTGCTTTAATGACTCCCATCCAATTCCCGTATCATATCTGCCACACTCTCTCCCCTATTACGTGATAATACAAAACGAGCTGCCCTTTTTTGCACCCTTCCGATGTCCTCCGTCAATCCCACCTGGTAAGGATCCCACACCGCCCAGCAATATTCTAATAGAGGACGAACGAGTGTAGTGTAAGCTGTCTCTTTAGTGGACTTGTTGCATCTTCTAAGTGTCTTGCCAATGAAACGCAACCTTTGGCTCGCCTTCCCCACAATATTATCTATGTGGTCTTTCCAACTGAAGTTGTTCGTAATTTTAACACCCAGGCAGTTAGTTGAATTGACAGCCTTGAGAATTATACTATTTATCGAGAAATCGAATTACAACGGATTTCTTTTGGAACGCATGTGGATCACCTCACACTTTTCGTTATTTAGCGTCAACTGCCACCTGCCACACCATACAGCAATCTTTTCTAAATCGCTTTGCAACTGATACTGCTCTTCAGATGACCATCTGCGAACAACCTAAGAGAACTGCTCAGATTGTCACCCAGGTCATTTATATAGATCAGGAACAGCAGAGGTCCCCGGACGCTTCCCTGGGGAACACCTGATATCACTTCAATTTTACTCGATGATTTGTCGTCTATTACTACAAACTGCGACCTTCCTTACAGGAAATCCCGAATCCAGTTGCACAACTGGGACGATACTCCATAGGCACGCAGCTTGATTAGAAGTCGCTTGTGAGGAACGGTGTCAAAAGCTTTCCGGAAATCTAGAAATACGGAATCAACTTGAGATACCCTGTCGATAGCGGCCATTACTTCGTGCGGATAAAGAGCTACCTGCGTTGCACAAGAACGATGTTTTCTGAAACCGTGCTGATTACGTATCAATAGATCGTTCTCTTCGAGGTGATTCATAATGTTTGAATACAATATATGCTCGAAAACCCTACTGCAAACCGACGTCAGTGATATAGGTCTGTCGTTGTTCGATGGATTACTCCTACTACCCTTCTTAAACACTGGTGCGATCTGCTCAATTTTCCAATCTGTAGGTGCAGATCTGTCGGTGAGCGAGCGGTTGTGGATGATTGCTTAGTAGGGAGCCATTGTATCAGCATAATCGGAAAGGAATCTAATCGGTATACAATCTGGACCTGAAGACTTGGCCGTATCAAGCGATTTGAGTTGTTTCGCAACGCCAAAGATATCTACTTCTAAGAAACTCATGCTAGCAGCTGTTCGTGTTTCAAATTCTGGAATACTCCATTCGTCTTTCCTGGTGAAGGAATTTCGGAAAACTGCGTTCGATAACTCCGCTTTAGCGACACAGTCGTCGGTAACAGTACCATCGGCACTGCGCAGCGAAGGTATTGACTGCGTCTTCCCACTTGTGTCCTTTACGTACGACCAGAATTTCTTCGGATTTTGTACCAAATTTCGAGACAATGTTTCGTTGTGGAACCTATTAAAGGCATCTAACATTGAAGTCCGTGCCAAATTTCGCGCCTGTAAATTTTAGCCAATCTTCGGGATTTCGCGTTCTTATGAACTTTGCATGGTTTTTCCGTTGCCTCTGCAACAGGTCAGGACACTGATTAACCACAAATTTTTGGCAGAAGTGTGTCCCACTACGTCCAAAAAAGCGAGAAAACTACGAAGTTGCTGGTGTTACGCAGTGATTCGAAGAAACGACGAGAGGAATCGGTGGAATGTCAGCGAATCGAGATCCCATTACGCCAATAGCGATCGGACTCTGGTTCCGTCAAGAAGTGATGTTTCCTGCTCTCTCGTCCTCGGACTGTGTTCCTCTGTCTGGTGGTCTTTTCGCCGCGGAGTCCGTCGTGCAGTGAATAATTCATACTCCCTTAATGGGGGCCGCTCTTAAGGCAATGAACGGCCGTATGGAGCCCGGATGACGTGTGCAAAGTACGGTAGGGGGTGGTGGAGGGGGCGGTGCACTCCCGGCTGTCGGCGCAGCGCTGATGAGATTGCTCGCGAGGGCGCTGCCGGCGTTAGTGGAGTGCAAATACTGCACACATTTTATACCCAGGGGCGTGCCTCCACAGAAACCACTGCATGTCGATTCCGGCGGCAAGTTCCGCAGGCTGCCGACTCCGCGTTAATTTCTGTGTTTGCCGGCTCATTAATAATGAAGTCACGTTGCAGTTTCATCAGCAAATATTCCGTCTCATGTTCGGGTACAAATAGTTGCCACAGCTCCAAGATGTTGCTCGGTACATAATATGTGTGATGACGAAGAGAGCATTTACTTAATCATCTACATTGGTGGACGCAAGATATCGTGCGGCTGTGGTTGAGGCTACACGGAGTGCACCAGTAAACATAATGTGGGTTGCTTATTTTCAGTTCATAGATAGTGATCTTGAAGAGGGATTGTAATTATTTCTGCATGTAAGCCAAAACCTTACCTTACAAAATGTTCAGCGTGGATAGAGTTTGCAACCTGCGAATTACTGTGTTGCGTGTATGGTTAGATCCTTCTCTTTTGCATATTATTAACGAGCACAGTGACGCAAATTAAATAACAACGGGTTATCAGTACTTGACTCTAATCACTTCACGTGTGACATATAGTCAAATTTAAGAACAAAAACAAATACAGTACTGGCCATGAAAATTGCTACACCACGAAGATGACGTGATACAGACGCGAAATTTAACCGAAAGGAAGAAGATGCTGTGATACGGAAATGATTAGCTTTTCAGAGCATTCACACAAGGTTGGCGCCTGTGGCGACACCTACATCGTGCTGACATGAGGAAAGTTTTCAACCGATTTCTCACACACAAACATCTGTTGACCGGCGTTGCCTGTTGAAACGTTGTTGTGATGCCTCGTGTAAGGAGGAGAAATGCATACCATCACGTTTCCGACTTTAGTAAAGGTCGGATTGTAGACTGTCGCGATTGCGGTTTATCGTATCGCGACTTTGCTGCTCGCGTTGGTCGAAATCCAATAATTTTAGAATATGGAATCTGTGGGTTCACTATCTGCACGAACAGTTCGATGTCGTTTGCAGCAGCATGGGCTATCAGCTCGGAGACCATGGCTGCTGTTACCCTTGACGCTGCATCACAGACAGGAGCGCCTGCGATGGTGTACTCAACGACGAACCTGGGTGCACGAATGGCAAAACGTCATTTTTTGTATGAATCCAGGTTCTGTTTACAGCATAATGATGGTCGCATCCGTGTTTGGCGATATCGCGATGAACGCACATTGGAAGCGTGTATTCGTCATCGCCATACTGGCGTATCACCTGGCGTGATGGTATGGGGTGCCATTGGTTACACGTCTCGGTCACCTCTTGTTCGCATTGACGGCACTTTGAACAGTGAGCGTTACATTTCAGATGTGTTACGACCTGTGGCTCTACCCTTCATTCGATCATTGCGAAACCCTACATTTCAGCAGGATAATGCACGACCGCATGTTGCAGGTCCTGTACGGGCCTTTCTGGATACAGAAAATGTTCGACTGCTACCCTGGCCAGCACATACTCCAGATCTCTCACCAACTGAAAACGCCTGGTCAATGGTAGCTGAGCAATTGGCTCATCACAGTATGCGGTATCGTGTCGAAGCTGCATCGGCAGCTATACCTGTACACGCCATCCAAGCTCTGTTTCACTCAATGTCCAGGCATATCAAGGCCGTTATTACGGTCAGAGTTGATTGTTCTGGGTAATGATTTCTCAGGATCTATGCACCCAAATTGCGTGAAAATGTAATCACATGTCAGTTCTAGTATAATATATTTGTCCAATGAATACCCGTTTATCTTCTGCATTTCTTTTTGGTGTAGCAATTTTAATGGCCAGTAGTGTTTTTTTCTTCAACTCTACTCAAGCTTCTTCATTTTCTTCCTCGTCTGTCCTTCTTCCGCGTCTCTACTGGTCGACATTGTTATTTGCTTTGCGGCAAAGCTATAGACAGTTGATGGCCGGCCCATGCTAACTCCCCAAACTCCTCACAGGATGGAATCTGAGTTCCACATCTGTCTGCGTCTAGAGAAAATCTCATCTTCGAATGTGTGAACGTTTATTCGTGGCATGTTACTGAGGCAGGACGTGGGTAGCAGCCCAGTTTTTACCTGGTTGGATGTGGAAAACCGCCTAAAAACCATACCCAGGGTGGCAGTTTCACATCTCTGTTAATTCGCGAGTTGGATTCGATGTGGGGCAGGTTTGGCTCCCCTAATCCCGAAAAGGGATTAGGGGAGACAGGTATTTTACACACGCTTGTAATTCTTAGTTTAAAATTCGTCTACAGTGCCGAACGAGTTGTTTCAGATGTCACTTTTACGCTTGGCTATACAGTTTGCTATGGTGTCCTTTAGTTGTATTATGTGACTGTTTATTATATTCTGCACGACTGGGATATTGGTACTTGTGTTACACCTGCGAACATTGTTACTCTGCCCAGGACGTTATGCAGCCTGACTAGTCTTTCATAATGTAGTGTTGCAGTGGTTACAAGGCCTCACTCCGTAAGACTCGCTTGTGAGACCACATGGAGGAACTACCACATATTACTCAACACGCCCTCTTTTGTGCAGCCCTCTCGGTGCTTTCAGTCAGAATAGATGCACCATTAGATGATAGGTTTTAAGTCCTATCGTTCTATAATCCTCATCTATTTGACCATAAGTTACAGTTTCAATTTCTTTGCAATGGCTGCCAGGACTGATAAATGAGAATTCGTAATAGATAGGAAATAAACCATACCAAGGAAAGCTAATATTCTTGTGTCCACGTCATCATCACTTCCACCATCCTTAATAGCGATGTCATCATCATCATCATCATCATCATCATCATCACAATCATCACCATCGTTATCATCTTTATCACTATCGTCAACTCCACCACCATCGTCCTCGATATAATTTATATGCGTAAATGTAAGGTGTTATATTTTCAAAGCAATTCTACAGCTTCTAAAGGACTTCATATATTATTAACTTCATTAATTTCTTGCTTACATAAATTTTCTAAAGGAAGAAGGGCACAAAACTGGCTACAGAAAAACAGATCGCTATTGTAGCTCACGCATACACGGGATGAATTCATAACACAAGTTGTCACTAGATTTACGTATTTTATATTCTGCAACATGTTCCACAACAACTGAACTGTCAGAAACATTTCCGTACTTTTTGCAGTTGTTTTGAGGTTTCATGCAGCCGCCTCTCATCTCCTCGCCCTATATCATCGCCTGTTACCAACTTCTTTCGTTAGCATCAGGATCGTATTTCCACTTTCAGGGAGCTCAGTGCAGCGATAAACACAACTTGCACCTATGAGCTATTAACAAATATATTTCAATTAATATTTAACCACTAGAAAGCTTTTAGCTACTTTGACCAAGGTATTTACGATCAAAGTTCCAGGTTCGCATGAATAATTCAAGCAATGCATTAGCACAGTTGTGGCACATTTTGGCAACAATATAGTTACTATGCTTCATCCAATTAGCACTACATAATAACAATACGTAAAACAACGTATAAACTTAACAGAAAAATAACATCCATTTCGCTCACAAACTTCGAAATAAATCATTATATTTTCCTTTCTTTGCATCCTAAAAAAATGCCCTAAAACTACTTTCTTATTGTTGGGTTATGGAAATGTAATTTCTCTATACAGAATGGGGCAAATAAAAGTGCCCCGGAGAAAAGAGTTCCGAGATATAAGGAAATGCCTCAGAGGAAATCAAGTATGTTACTAACATGACTATACCAGATGTTGAAAGTGATCACCGTCTATCTCGTTGCTCTTTTGAGACTTGGTTAGCAAGTTGCTGAAATCGGATCAAAGCTGAACAGCTGGAACTGCTGTAGCCTCAACTGAAATGCTCAACTGCACTTCTTGAAGACTGTGAAGGTTGTTGCGATCCATCTGACACCTGACTTGAGGACTCCCCACACAAATTAATCGCACACTGACAGGTCATGTGACTTGAGTGGCCAGCTAGGGCCGCGACCACACTGACCATTGCTAACAACTCTGTCAGGAATAAAGATTGAATAAATGTGGCCAGCCGGGGTGGCCGAGCGGTTCTAGGCGCTACAGTCTGCAACTGCGCGAACGCTACGTTCTTAGGTTCGAATCCTGCCGTGGACATGAGTGCGTCCCATAGAACTCAGAGCCATTTTTTTTTAATAAATGTGCTCCAAGATTCGGCTGCTGTATGGGCAGCTGTTCCATCGTGTTGGAAGTAACTGTAGGTCCTTTCCTCCACCGTTAATGCTGCCACACATTCACGTCCAATTATATTCATTCGTTCTGACTGCTTTTGTTTCCCTAGCCCCATCGCTATGTTTGGATATTGTTATTCCGTTAGTGACAGGAGTTTATGGATGCTGTCGGCAGCAACTGACAAATTGACAAATCGACAGGAAGTGGAGGTTGCAAATTTCAAATACAGAAAAGAATATTTGTTTGTTCGTCTTCTATGCGTTCCTATACCATCCATCCGATGGATATGGAACTTTGGTGAGTTGTACGCACGCCCGCGAAGGTTTTTGTGGTGGTAAGAACCACCTGCCACCCAGAGGGTCGGAGGTAATAAGGGGGTCACATAGAAGCTTCGTTAACTACCTTCTGGAGCAGTTTCAGTTATTATTCAATACTAGTGTCAAATTCATAGATTTCGGATCACTAAACATTTTGGTCGCAGTCACGATGACGTTTCACCACTACAGTCGGTGGCAAACGGAGTGGAGAGGGTGGAAAGACAGTGATGTATCAGAAAATCTCTGTAATACTAAAAGAAATTGCTATCAAATATGACACATATATCCCTTGCCATATGAAGAAAATGACTGCGACACCCCAAGAACTCCCGTGACAAACTTTTGGATGAAAATGCTTAACATAAAAAACTCAGGAAAGGCTGCAGAGATTTCAACAAATTTCGGTGTATACACGACTGAATATTTGTACATGAAAGCTTTGAGAAAAAGATACTCCTATTACCACCACGGCTACGGCTGAGGATCGGAAACGGTGACGTGCAGAAGGGTCCGATGGCGAATTGTTATTATTTCGCTCTTGAAATTAGTTAACTTGGAGTACTTTAAAAGTACGAGGTGAAATTTGTCTCTTATTTGCATTGTTTAGTGCATTAACAAAATCATTTAGGGAGAAGAAACAAAAACATTTAGGTTTCCCGATTAAATTGTAATTCTCTCAGAGACAGCTAAGTTCTTGGAAGAGCGGCGGAACGGAATGGACAGTGTCTTGAAAGGAGGACATAAGATGTACATTAACAAAAGCTAAACACGGGTAATAAAATGTAGTCGAATTAAATCAGATGATGCTGAGGGAATCAGATTAGGAAACCAGTCACTAAAGGTAGTAGGTGAGTCTTGCTATTTGGGCAGCAAAATAAGCGAAGATTGCCAAAGTAGAGAGGATATAAAATGTTGACTGCCAATGCAAGAGGAGAAATTTGTTATCACCAAATATATATTTATGTATATTACGAAGCCATTTATAAAGATATTTGTTTGGAATGTAGCCTTAAAAAAAGTGAAACGTGGATGATAGACAATTCAGGTAAGAAAAGAATAGAAGCTTTTGAAATGTGTTGCTACAAAAGAATGCTGAAGATTAGATGCGTAGATGTTTTAAGTTATGAGGACGTAGGGAACAGATTTGGGAAGAAATGAATTTATGGCATAACTTGACTAAAAGATGGGTTCGGTTGATAGAACACACCCGAGACATCAAGGGGATCACCGATTTAGTACTGGAGGGATTTGTGTGTGTGTGTGTGTGTGTGTGTGTGTGTGTGTGTGTGTGTGTGTGTGTGTGTGTGTGTGTGATGGGTTCAAAAGGATGTAGGCTGAAGTAGCTATTCGGAAATGAAGATGCTTGTAAAGGATAGAATAACCTAGAGAGCTACATCAAACCTGTCTTTCGAGCGAAGACCACAACAACAACAACAACAACAACATGTTCAGTGTATGTGAAATACATACAAGTTTGAAATGTATGTAATAAATAAGCACATGGACAATGATGTGGGCAAAGAGTCACTATTGAAAAATGTAAAGGTAAGTCATAATACTGCACAGATGTTTTGAGGGACTAATACAATTTTCGAGTTTATGTCTATTTTAGCATGAGAAAAAAGGGTATTATGGAGCAGCAACGTAACTATAACTCAAACAACAGGGCTATGAATTCCACCTATCCAGTTTGGTGTACGAATATGGTCATGCAAAATTTTTGGGAAGGATAAGAGATACACCTTCATAGTTACGACACACTGATGCACCGCTTCATAAGTGACTCTTCGCTGTTACTCTTGATATAGAGCTCTCTCTCACCACATTGGTTCTGAACATAAAGATCATTCTGCGAGCCATAGTCCAGGTCTAGCAACGGCCACAGTAGCAGTTCACACATCACACATTGCGTTCACTTTGTCATCCAGGCTCCCATGCGTGCAGTCAACCAATATTACCTACAGACTAACCATTGTTTGGCAATGAGAGACACTAAAGTACTCGAATAAAAGGTCCATCTACCAATGCCTTGAGCAATAACTAACATCTATGAATAACTACCGGGAGATGTAATCGGTGTATTCTCAAGCCTGTGGCAGAAGCCTGTGACTGACATATTGGCCTGACTGCAGGCAGACTGCATCGTTTCCTCAAAGCGGCACAAGGAGGATTTGCGTGGAGGGCCCTTGGAAACAGCTCCTTTTTACTCGTGGGAAGGACCTCGGACTTGCTTTTCAGCAGGCTGAGTGGACCTGAGATTGGAACGAGGAAAAGTGTCCGCCCCTATCCGTGATTCAATCAGGCACGTCCAGTGCCGGAGTCCATTTCTCTACACGCTACACCACCACGGTCAATCAACACACTTATATTCTTTTCTTTCATTTTATTGCCAGGAATGTATGTTTCTGTTTTTTATTGTATTTTGTCAAGAGTAACTGAAAATAATTAGCAATGGTTCAAAATAGAATATTGTGCAAAACCTTATTTTGAGTTTAATGTACTTTACATTCCTGCTGCGTGCACATGAGATCTCTTTCCTATCCTAATAATTTTCAATATATTTCTGAAATGTTGATGTTTGGTTTGTGGGGCACTCAACTGCACGGTCATCAGCGCCCATACAAAATTCCAATGTTTACACAGCCCATCATCTTTTAACAATCCAATCTATTCATTCTCACAAATGATAATGATGAAATGATGACACCACAAACACCCAGCACCCAGGCAGAGAAACTCCTCAACCCGGACGGGAATCGAACCCGGGACCACGTGATCCAAAAGCAGGAACGCTAGCCCCTAGACCACGAGCTGCGGACTAGCTCTGAACCGAAAGCCATTCATATTTATAAAAATGGATATGTGTATATTCCGTATCCTAAGCCACTGGATAGATTTGAACCGAACTTGGTAGACATATCCCTTACTATCAGGTTACAATCGCTGTGGGAGTACAAACCACCTACCTATCATAGTTCAGTAGGTATGACTTTATAAACAATGAGATGCGTGAAAATCTGCCGCACCAAACATGACGTTGAAATTTATTACTTCTGTGCTACTGACACTTTTCGCAATAAATTTCGAGGGCAGTATCCACCTATGTCGCTAAACGTACCTACAAAATTATATCGTGGTACCAAACACAGTTCATGAGGTATGACGTCATAAACACCGACCTGCCTGAAAGTCTCTTGTACTATGTTTGATGTTTATACATAGTACTTCTTTGATAGTAGCTCCATTCGCAGACAGTACTGACATATGCATCTGAATGTGCCTACACAAATATATCATACTACGACATATCGCTCAAGAGATATGATGTTATGAGCACTGAAATTCCTGAAAAATGCTGCAGCATGTATGAAGTTTTAAAGCATTTATTCTTTACTATGAAGACATTCCTCCATTTGAGTCAACGAAAGGAAATCTCTGATACCTCGCAGCCTTTTTGACAGCTTTCAACCTTGAAGCTCAAGCGGTTCAAATGGTTCCAATGGCTCTGAGAACTATAGGACTAAACTGCTGTGGTCATCAGTCTCCTAGAATTTAGAACTACTTAAACGTAACTAAGCTAAGGACATCACACATATCCATGCCGGATACAGGATTCGCATCTGTGACCGTAACGGCCGCGCGGTTCCAGACTGTAGCGCCTAGAACTTCTCGGCCACACCGGCCGGCGCGCGTCTGTCCCCGTCGGAGTTTCGAGTCTTCCCTCGGGCATGGGTGTGTGCGGTGTCCCTAGAGTAAATGAGGTTAAATAGATTAATTAGCGTGTAGGCTTAGGGACCAATGACCTCTGCAGTTTGGACCCATATAACCTTACCACAAATATTCAAATTTTTCCAAGTGTACGGAACTGTACACTACAAACGTTTATATTTTTTTTCAACAGAAAAGTGACAAAATTGATTCACTTGCAATGCCAGGTTTTTCAGTTGGTTATCTTGAAACGTAACTTACTGCAAGTAGACTGTTTAGGTTTTTATGTTGGTAACGCCATCACTGACTGTGCTGTGTGCAGTCTGTGGCTGGTTGGCATTGTTGGAATATTCGCTACTGTAGTCTTGGGCAGTTGAATGTGAACAGCGCGTAGAGAGATGGCTGAGTTTTGAGACCGCATAATCTGGGCGTGTGTCCGTCACAAAAACTAAATTTGTAAGACTGGATGTGATGAACTGATTATATATATATATATTATGACTTTTGAATACTATTAAGGTAAATACAGTGTTTATTCTCTATCAAAATCTTTCATTTGCTAACTATGCGTATCAGTAGTTAGTGTCTTCAGTAGTTTGAATCTTTTATTTAACTGGCAGTATTGGCGCTCGCTGTATTGCAGTAGTTCGAGTAACGAAGATTTTTGTGAGGTAAGTGATTCATGAAAGGAATAGGTTATTGTTTTTCAGAGCCATTCTTTTGTAGGGATTATTGAAACTCAGATTGCGTTGCGCTAAATGTATTGTGGGTCAGTTCTTGTTGATTAAAATAAGTAACGAGAGAAATGTCTGGCACGTTCAGTTCTGCGCAGCTGTTTGAAAACGAAATAACGTAAGGGGTTTACCATCACAGTAATTCATGAATTTTTCTAAGGGGAGGTTTCATTACCAACGAGGGGCTAATTACGTCCAACGCTAAATCGTGTCAGGCTTGTGTGTATAGCGCAGTTGAGCCCTGTTCACCCCCAGACGTGTATCTGTCTTCAGGTTGCGATGAGTCAAACATATTTAATCTGCTGCGACGTTCCATTACGGCGTACAGCACTCAGTAGAGTGAAAGACTCCCTGCGGAGTCATTACAGAGTAGTTCAGCTTACAGCATCCTATTTATTCTCACGCAAGCCATTACGGAAGCGAAGTAACCGGTTCCCACAGTCCAGCCGCGGGAATAACGCTTTTCAACAGCCGTTCTTGCCGGTGTTCGTTGGTGGAGGTGACCCTCTTAGCGCAGTAACAAGAGACGCGCAACTCTCGGCGTGACGTACGGCCGCGCGGTGGGGCGAGCACGGAGAGAGCGGCGCCGTTCATCGTGTAGCGGCGGGGCGGCGCAAGAAGCCGACCTCGGCGTCGGCGCGCCACACCCACCCCGGCGCATCGGTCAGCCGTGACGCGGCAGGCCGGCTAACTCCCGCGAGGACGTCGGCCGCGTAAATCTGCCGGCCCGCGCCCCACCGGGGCGCCAAGACGAGGCCGTTTTACGGCGTTCGCGGGCTTTGCACCTCCCGACAGTCGTAATAAAACAGCTGTTCAACGTCGAGGCGTGGCTTACTGGCTACGGAGTCCGGTGTCCCAGCACAGACAAGGTCGTGTGAAAGTTTGTTCTCGATGAGACCTTCGAGTCGTTTGCTGGTGGTTTTGTGATCTTATCCCCCGGCATTACTTTGTGTGTGTCAGGAAGAAGAGCCGGCCGCGGTGGTCTAACGGTTCTAGGCACTTCAGTCCGGAACCACGCGACTGCTACGGTCGCTGGTTCGAATCCTGCCTCGGGCATGGGTGTGTGTTATGTCGTTAGGTTAGTTAGGTTTCATTAGTTCTAAGTTCTAGGGGACTGATGACCACAGATGTTAAGTCCCATAGTGCTCAGAGGCTTTCAGGAAGAAGAAAAGAACGTTGTTCCTTATGTAGCGTGGGACGGGGTTGGAGTCATTGCTCGACACACCTCGTTCCACCTTAAGTGCACAACAGTCTGCATCAGAGCAGATGACTTAAAATAAGTATCTGTTTTTACATAAGTTTCCTTTTCATGGCCATGATTGTCTCGCGCGTAAGGCAATGTTTGGACGTTTGGCGACAGATGTGGATATTGCCCTCGAAATTAAATGCTAGTAGTATTAGTAACACAGAAGTAATAAATTTAAACGTCATGTTTGATGTAGCAGTTTTTCACGCATCTCACTGTTTATGACGTCAAATCTCCTGACCTATGATAGGTACAAGGTTCTTATCCTCACAGCTATTGTTAGCTGACAATAGAGCATGTGTGTACCACGTTTGGTTGAAATCAATCCAGCGGTTTAGGAGCAGGTATGGAATATACACATATCCACTTTTATAGTATGAATGGATTTCACTTCAGACCTACACTATGTGATCAAAAGTATCCGGACAGTCCCCAAAAACAGAGGTTTTTCATATTAGGTGCATTGTGATGCCACCTAACTGCCAGGTACTCCATATCAGCGACCTCAGTAATTATTATACATCGTGACAGGGCAGAATGGGACGCTCCACGGAACACACGGACTTAGAACGTGGTCAGGTGATTATGTGTCGCTTGGGTCATACGTCTGTAAGCGATATTTCCACACTCCTAAACATCCCTAGGTCCACTGTTTCCGATGTGACAGTGAAGTGGAAACGTAAAGGGACATTTGTAGCAGAAAAGCGTACAGGCCGATTTCGTCTGTTGACTGACAGAGACTGCCGACAGTTGAAGAAGGTGGTAATGTTTAATAGGCAGACATCTATTCAGACCATCACACAAGAATTCCAAACTGCATCAGGGTCCACTGGTAGTACAATGACAGGCGGGAGGTGAGAAAACTTGGATTTCATGCTCGAGGGGCTGCTCATAAGCCACACATCACCCCGTTAAATCCCAAACGACGTCTCGCTTGGTGTAAGGAGCGTAAACATTGGACGATTGTACAGTGGGGAAACGTTGTTTCGAGCGACGATCCACGGTACGCAAGGTGGCGATCCCACGGCAGGGTGTGGGTATTGCAAATGCCCGGTGAACATCATCGGCCAGCGTGTGTAGTGCCAACAGTAAAATTCGGAGGTGGTGGTGCTATGGTGTGGTCGTGTTTTTCACGGAGGGGGCTTGCACCCGTTATTTTTGCATGGCACTATCACAGCACGTCCCCACACTGATGTTTTAAAAAATTGTTCAAATGGCTCTGAGCACTATGGGACTTAACATCTGAGATCATTAGTCCCTCAGAACTTCAAACTACTTAAACCTAACTAACCTAAGGACATCACACACATCCATGCTCGAGGCAGGATTCGAGCCTGCAACCGTAGCGGTTGCGCGGTTCCAGACCTAAACTCATAGAACCTCTCGGCCACATTGGCCGGCTACTGATGTTTTAAGCACCCTCTTGCTTCCCACTGTTGAAGAGCAATTCGGGGATGGTGATTGCATCTTTTATCACGATCGAGCATCTGTTCATAATGCATGGCCTGAGGCGGAGAGGTTACAGTGCAATAACATCTTTGTAATGGACTGGCCTGCACGGAGTCCTGTCCTGAATCTCATACAACACCTTTGGGATGTTGTGGAACGCCAACTTTGTGCCAGGCCTCACCGACCGAAATTGATACCTCTCCTCAGTTGCAATACTCTGTGAAGATTGGGCTGCTATTCCCCAAGAAACGTTCTAGAACCTGATTGAACGTATGCCTGCGAAAGTGGAAGCTGTAATCAAGGCTAAGGGTGGGCCAACACCATACTGAATTCCAGCATTACCGATGGAGGGCCACACGATCCTGTAAGTCATTTTCAGCCAAGTGTCCGAATACTTTTGATCACATAGTGTATATTTAAAATTAATAGGAAAATAAAGAGATTAAATGTACAAGCAGCAATAATGTAAAGTACGTTACGGTCGTTAAGTTTTCGCACAACATCCTATTTTTAACCATGGCTAGTTGATTTCAGTTTCTTTGGACAAAACACTTTGAAAAACCTATATTTTTGGCAATAGGACGAAAAAAAAGAAAATATAACTTTGCCCAGTGAGCGTAGTAGTATATCTTGTAAGACAAGTGGACCTCGGCTCTGGAGGAGCTTGGTTGAATCCCGGATAGGCGGGGGTCTTTTCCTCTTTCCAGTCCCAGGTTCACTCAGACTGCCAAAATGCGAGTCCAGGGCTTTTCCCACGAGTAAAAGGCAGCCGTTGCAAAGGGGCCGCCAAATTGACATTCTTTGTGCCGCGGCGAAGGAATGCTGCAGTCTGGCAGCACTCAGGCCAATAGTTGTCACAGACTTCAGCCACAAACTAGAGAACCTACCCATTACATCTCCCGGTGCTTTTTCCTGGATGTTAGTTATTGCTCAGAGCATTGGTAGGTCGATCTGTTATTCGAGTACTTTAGTGGCTTTCATTACCAGACAATGGGTAGTCTGTAGGCAGTATTGGTTGAGTGCACACACACAAACCTGGAGGTCCGAGGTTCAGTGCTGCAGATGGTTCCGGGACTTTTCCTCGTTTCAATACCTCCAACCCGTTATCAAATAGGTACCGGGGATTTCCCCCTGCGTTAAAAGGTGGCTGGGCGATAGAACCGCCATCCTGCCTGTCCTACCGTCGCGACAAAGAATCGCTACATTGTATACCATTGAAAACCATCCATGACCTGTATTTATCGTTCCGGGGACGAGAGGATACTGTATTGACTGCCAAGGGGTTGCTTACATTGTATTAGACATAGAACCGAGTTGTGCATTTAGAGTTTTGATATTTTTGTCCTCTCCCAGCCTGTACACGGCTCCACAGACAGGCTGGAGATATTTTGTAAAGGAGATACAGGAGCTGGTTCTGAATGATTGACCCTGAGCCCCTACACACACACACACACACACACACACATACACACACACACACATCTGGAACAGAGTTACGAGGAATATGTCAGTCAACACGTTGATACTGTAGGGGAAAACATTTAGCTGACACGTGTGTGTATTACCGTTACTCATAGTCGGATTACTTAAGACTTATGAGGTAGAATAAAAACTGTTTGCACTTTCATCATAACATAACACTTTAACATTTCCTACATTTCCTCTGAGCATGCACATTTATAGTTGATATCACTATAGTCATCCATGTGACATTCGGCCCTATCCATTCAGTTTGATTCTCTCAGTGACAGCGTATGCATGTATGTTCCCTAGTTGTGTGCACCAAGGAGGGACACCATTCAACCTTTTTGTTCGGGGGAAACTAAAGGGTCTAAAATTCTCCTTAGACTTTCAGCACAATAAAGAGACAGTGCCGTGTCATTTAAAAGTATTTATTTATATATCGAGATGTTTGAAAGTATCCGGACGCGTGTCACGTATAAAGAGGGAGCAGGATGCTCGTCAACGTCTATCACAGTCGAAAAGATTGAGCAAGCTCGAAATATGATCTCAGCGGACATGCGAGTTACCATCGATATGGTTGCGCCTTCTTTTGGATATTACTGATGGTTCTGTCTATCAGATCGGCCACAATGACTTCGGATAGCAGTAAGTTTCTGAGACACCTTACTGAAGAACTCAAGGTCGAACCTTTGCTATCCACCGACATACTCGACCATTTCAACAGGCAAGGCGACTCATTGTTGAGCAAGACAGTCAATGGAGATGAAAAGGCGATACACCAGTATTGGCCTGAGTCAAAACGCCGTAATATGGGGTGGAAGCACCGTGGATGATAAGGGAAAAAAAAAGAAAAAAGGGTAAATGCAAACCTTTCCCACTGGCAGGAAAGGCTGTGCTAATTATTTTTCTCGGATGCAAATGGGCCTGAAATGGAGGAAGAAATGTAAAAGGGAACGACCATGAACAAAGGGTATGACATTTAATTAACAGAAAACAAGCTAGGGCCAGCAATTCACAGCAATTGACGAGCAAAGAAAGTGTTGCTGTTGCATGACGACACACGCCCACACGTGGCTCTTCAAACCGTGAAACATCTAAAAATTTGCTTTTGAGCAGTTGAAACATCCTCCGCTTCCTCTTGCTTCCTCCGACAGTAATTTATTTGTGCAGATCAAGAGTGCTTTACGAGATCGTCGCCATTCGTCATATGTGGATTCACAAAAAATACGGCAAGGTGGCTTCGCCACCAACCGAAACCCTCTTCTTGGTAGGAATACGCAAGCCTCCTGATCGCTGGATTAAGGGCATTGAAAAGAAAGGAGAATACATAGAAAGTTATGTACTTGACTAATCACCATTTATTTGTAAATACATTGCACAACAAAAAGAGTGAACAATTTTTACTCTCCCTCGTAATATAGTATTTCATTTGCTACTCAGGTTCAATAAAAGCTTTGTTGCTAGTTGAAAGCAGCGTGCGTAAGATGCTGGGGTTCCTCCACCGAATATTTTGCATAAATTCTTCAATGAGGCAGAGGATTATCTCGTGTGATTAAGAGATCGAAATGATGCGACAACTCCTGAATTAAGACTGCAGATAAATTCGGAAGGTTTCTGATGTCTTGTCAGCGTCCATTTCTGTACAGACGAGTCGCTGTGTCTGCGTGGAAACCATTCATTCCTTTAAAAGTTTACAAACGACGGAAGTTTGTAAATGGCAAGAGACTTCCATTATGCAGAACAACTCCTCTGACTTGCAGACGCCAGAGCTCTTTAGAAGATTGCAGCTCCTGGTTCTTCGAAATAAATTTACATGGCCCACGTTGTGCGTATCAGCAGGTAGATGTATTTGCCATTACCCTGAAAGGATTGAGGCGACAGAGTGGAGCATTTATTCCCAGACAGGGAATTCACCTGCTTAACAGGCAGACTGTTGCTGGTAGGTAACAGTAGTTTGCTTGTTTCCTTTACACCTTGCAGTTCCAGGTTTGCGAAATAACTTCATCACGAAGTGTTTTTCTTCCATTACATAGTGGACTTCAGCGGTATCAGTGTACCTCACTTTTTATTGGCTGATGACCACTAGAAATACCGTTTTAAATTCTTGCACTAAGGCTCTCAGTACATTCCCGGATTCTGAATTTATGTTGCCGTTGAGCTTGCACGCTAATTACTTTTCATAGTGTTAAGAAGAACTATTACACAGGCTGAAAATCTCGTAACAACTTTAGTATACAGGATGGTCAGAAGCAGCGTGAGAAGCTTGTTAGGATGTTGCAGATTAGATAGTGCTGAAGAATAATTGATAGTCAAATATTTCGTCGAGGTAATTAGCTTTAAAGTTATCCAATCAGGCCGTTGCTTGCGCTATTTAAGCGGGGCCACCAGGGAAGGTGACATAAAACGTTTTCTTCATTTGGTTTCATAAAACCAATCAAGAGAGCGATACAAAAATTGGGGTTGAGACGATACTAAGGATCGAATGCGAACAAAAGGGTAAGCTGCTGGTTGCACTGTCATTTAAGCTATGAGAACAACTGACACTAATTAGTCCTGGCCGTGCCATGTCCTCTTTCAGTGTCGCTTTCTTTTAGGAAACAAAACAAAGAACTCATTTGGTGACACATAAATTCGCGTGGAGCAGTGGCCTGATTAGCTAACTTCAATGCTATTTAACTCTGTAACGACACAAAGTATCGAATTTTTTGTTAATAATTTCTTCTCAGCCCAACCTACCATACAACACACTTACAAGCTTATCAGACTGTTTCTGACTACCCTACCTGTAGAGAGTGCTAGGGGTATAGCTACAGATACTGTCATCATTGGTACCTTAATATGTAACAAGTTCATTGTGTAGGTTAATTTTTCTATACGTCTAGCAGTATTCCTGTAAATATACCATTTAATTTATTACCAAACGTTTTCTGCGCGTTGAAATAGTGCTACAACGATGAAAAATAATATTACGACGATGTCAAACCTTATTTTCATGATATAAAGAAGAATTGACTATATTAAAAATGTAATTATAATTTTACTATTTTAATTTTTGTGCTCAGTGAATCAAAGACTTTCTAGTGCACGGAATAAACTAGCATTGTTTGTACTATGAAACTATATATGATAGGTAAGCGAGAACTGATTCTGTGTAACACATTTTGTCTGGGCAGATTTTGTTCTCGTACTGGTCGGTAGAAAAAGAAAAGTTTCTTAATCGATGTGAATGTATAAAGGCTATAAAAAGGTGAGAAAGAGGTAATCCTTGCTGACAATCCCCATATTGTATAAGAAAAGCTACATACAAGTTATTCAAAAAAAATATCTCAAAAGTGTATCGTCTTGTGATTTCTAAAGACTGAAAATTGCGGTGTTCAATCTAAACCTGTCCTGAATAACAGCGAAGAACATTTATGTCATCATATATTTTCTTCGTTTGAGCACGGCTGTGATTCGCATCTTACTTTTTGTTGCGCGACGTGTAATATTTTCATTATACCCGCAAAAGTGCACACAGCTTTAATCGAACCTGCATCTTTTGAAAACGATAACTCTTAATCAGTAAAATTACGCGAATACCGTCTCAATCGCTACCGTGATCACAAAAGTGTTTTCTGGACCTGATTTTTTATAAAAATGTAGACTTGAAACCGAACAGCATTGCACCATCTTTGGCTCGCAACAATTGGAAGAAAACAAAACAGGGACTGAACAACTTTAAATTTTAGCGCCGTCAGCGTTAAGAAATCTGAACGACGTAAGTTAATTGATTAAATATTAACAGGAAGAGAATTATTAAATTTTAAAGATTAAATCATAGCAAAAACTTAAAGCATTTTAGCATCATTACGTTTCTTTACATTAGTACTTGAGTATCAGATACCATCATATCCATTTAAAAGACAGTACGTAAATAAAATTGCCACCTTTTATAATTATTATTATAGTAATTCAACTACACCTTTCAGTATAGTCTATCCTTTTGTTTCCGTAGATCCACACTGCAGTGATGAACTGCTGCACAGACGAAACTAAAATTTAATGGCTTTGCTTGTGAAACACATACTAATCAAACTAAAAATAAACTACTTGTAATAGCTATAATTATTAACTTGCAAATGAAAATAAACACTGATGTAATTTTGTTCAATTCTCTGTTCTTAGTCATCACTAGAAACATCAGAACTTTTACTACTGTATGTGTCTCTCCTAAGAGCCATGTAGCACTTTTTCTCTAGTGTTTTGGCAGATACATACCTTTTAGTTCCTTTCAATGTGTAGCAGCAGTCAGCTTTAAGAAATACAGCTCATCACAACTCTCAAGTGACTCCGAGCGCCGATGGAAATCCCCAGTTTGTTTCCCATTAGAAGCAAAATTATTTTTAAAGTGGGATTCTGTATGCAGGTTCGACAGAGCGTCCCAGATTAGTTCTGCGCGATATTTTCTTTAACAATATGATTTAACGTAGGAAGTAAAACACGAAGAAAAACCAGCACTCCAGCACCGACTCTGGCTATACTTGTCGATATAACACACATTGCACTAGATTAATCCTGAACTGTTCTGTCGGATGGGTATGTAAAAGTCTGCTTTAAAAACAGCTTTGTTTGTAATGGGGAAACAAAGCAGCGATTTCCGTTGACAATGGAAGACACATGAGAAAATTGATGAGCAGTATTCATTTGGGATGACTCCAGCTACTCGCAGCAAAAGCGAAATTACAAAAATCTGTCGAAACACCATAGAAAAAGGTATAACGCACAACGAGACGAAGGAGAGAAACCCTGTATATATAAAAACTGTTATAACTATTACGAATAGTATGTTTTTAGCTTCGTTAGTACCTCCAATCGCACTGGGCGCAAGCAAGCCATTAATGTTTTTCCCTCAGCAACTGGTCATGTATTGCAGTATGCATCTGTGGACGCAAAACGAGAAGTCTATACAGGCAGGCGTCGACCACTTTGTGGTGCAGTTACGACCATGCATATAACATCACGTAGTAAAGTATGTGATATTTTTGCAAGAAGGCTATTGGACACACAGAGAAAAACATCTAACACGCTGAAGTGGGTACATTAAGAGACTATCACAATGTCTGTATCTATACCGGTAAACCACATGTATAAAATCACAGCCTATTCGTAGATTACGAAATCCACGTTGCTGCAGAGTCATAATGTTTCGTAATTAACTCTTACTTGTGATGCCATTGCAAGTAACATTTTGACATCAAATTATGTAAGGATAATATGATGCGAACACCACATAATCTCTCTTATATTCATTTCAGTGAATGAGATGAAACCTACCAAAATAAATTACGATTGCATCTTTTTTATGATGATTGCAAGAAATTTTAATTGTTAGAAAGTCGTATGAAATTGGACATTCTTACCAGAATCTACCTTACTTGCAGCGAGTTGTATCAAAGAAGTCGCTTACCTGTAAAGAAAAAGGAATGCATGAATTGTTGACATTTAAACGCTTAGTAGTGCTAAATAAAAGTTATACATAGTAAAATGGAGCACATAACCAGACTAAATCGAAATAATAATAATCATAATTACAGAACTTCAGTGCCTTTCTGAGATGTTTGTAAGCTGCTTTGTCATTTGTGCATTAAAATTTGCCACATAATTGAAACAACCATCTTTTGACATAGTTCTTGATTGGCTGCAAATTACAGGTTTCATATTTTACTCTTTCGTTGTTTTCATAAGCTCGAAGATTTATTTGATGCTGTTCTTCACGCTGGTCTACACAGAACAACTGAATATCCTCCACCTACACAGGTGTCAGTGTTGAGGCAGCACGACGTTTCGTCGAGTGTCATAATCATCATCTTGCGGCCTGAATTTGATAAGTATAACCCTCGTCGAAACGTAGCGTTGTCCCAGGAATGCCTCTTGGCTCGGGGCTCGAAAACTTTCCATCATAACGGCTGAAGCTCCCCCATGCTTTCGGGCTTGCATCTGTGCCACTATATACTAATTTCGCTTCAGATTTGAGAATTCTGCCAGTAAGCTTTTGCCGATCACTGCTGTAAGAATAAAAATAACTTTTTTTGAGTAGACAAAAGTCTTATCCCATGGTACGACTTACTGAGAGCCTGTTCTCAAGGAAGTTTTTGAGATCAGAGTATTTAACAACATTTCTTAGATGGGCAAGGAGTATCTACAAACGAAAGAAGTGAGACCGAGAGAGGTAGCGCCGTAGTGAGAAATGGGACTTGCATTTTGTGTGTCGGTGGTTCATATTCCCGTCCAGATATCCAGACGTTGCCTTCATATGGTTTCCATAAGTCATTGAAGTCAAACCCCTTGGGATGATTTTGACTACGTAGACACAATCAGTTTCCTTCTCATACATTCACCATTTCGAACTTGTAGTCTGTCCGGATCTCCATACTCTACTTACATGAATTGTCGCGAATGCACGTATGGTTCCTACGGAAAGGGCATTTCAGATATCCTTCCCCATCCTCCCACAGTACGAGACAGTGCCTCATCTATAACTGCATCTTTAAACTATAGTCTTCCTTGATTCAAATATTGGGAGGCTTCAAGGGAATATGCAGACTTGTCTATTTTCCAGTGAGATGGCTGATTTTACTGCAGTTCCTTTGGCGCAATCACAAGCATCCTCACTGCAAACCTACGTACAGTTCCTACATTTATCATTAAGTCAACACATTCTAGCACATGGCAAATAAAACTGCTGCTTTAGTAACACCGGTTTCATGTCAGATCATCGAAGTTAAGCATTGTCGGACTGGGTCAGCGCTTGGTTGAGTTACCGTCTGGGTCTGCCGAGAGCTGTCTAGAAGCTAGATGCACTCAGTCCTTGTGAAGCCAATTGAAGAGCTACTTGGTTGCGAGGTAGCAGCTCCTGTCACGAAAAACGAAAACGGCCGGGAGAAGGGTGTGCTGACCAGATGCCTCTCCATATCCGCTTCTAGTGACGCCTATCGGCTGAGGATGACACGGTGTTCGGTCGGTACGGTTGGGCCTTCTGAGGCCTGTTCGGAAGGAGAGTCTGGCCCATACATACATAATTATTTTTTGGCGCTCCAACACCAGCGCTTCAAGAAGGCAGTAATATAATGATCCCATATTTAGGTGCAGGTTGCAGCCAGCATTCCGCCACACCAACAGATGTCTCCGTAGCGAACCAGTTCTTCAGCAATGACCGTCTTTAAGGAAATTCACCGGCTCAGAAGAACGTACCAGTACTTGTCTTAAGCATTGACAAGCCACCATATGTAGATAACCCTAGTCAGTCGACCAGGTCTTCTGTACGGCTGGGCTATGTATCGACGCCCGTCATTTGTGGACCTCTACCGTGGGGTCGTCGACACATCCTGAGAGGGCTGTTATCCGCACAGCCGGGCTGTGAACCAGCGACCCCTGTCCGGTGGTCTAGAGATCAGGTCACCTTCAGTCTGACACTGTCTCCCCAACGTCGCCAACCAGGAACCCTGCCACCGTCTCATGACCCGAGGTACTAACAGAGGCCCTGCCAGCCCCGCGCCCCTAGTGTCCGACGCCACAGGACGCGGGATTCCAACTATAGGTCTTGGGTTCGTCACACGCTCGTCACCGAAAGTGTCTCGCTACGCAGGCCAACGACCTGTTTCGCTAAGGGCTCCTGAGTAGGAATGCTGTTACGCCATCCGGACAGGAAGACCCCAAGCATCAACCGGGATTTTGTAATTTTTTGTATCTGTGGTTCTTCATATTCAGAATTCTAATATCACTCAGCCAAAAGTGTTCAATTCAACTCCCAAACATTCTCGATAAAAGCGAATACGAAGATTTTCGAGCAACTTTAATTTAGTAAATCTACTGCCATTTACACGAAGGGCCGCGTGGCTCTCTCAGTAGCATTGGAGAATGGTGATCAACGAATCGCTGCTCTGAGAATCGCTTTGGTCTTTTTACTCGTTTTACATCTGCCATTCATTTCAAATATCTATATCTTTTAAATATATAATCATCTAAAATATGCTAATTAACACATATCTAATCCTCATTTTTAAGAAAAATCCAAGTGTTCATGTTCCTAATTACATATCGCACGAATTGCAAATATAAACTCTTAATTTCCAAACTTTTGTAAAATACTAGCTGCCACAGAAAGAAAAAAGGGTTTGGTTTTATAATCAAATTAATGATGTGCTTTTGGACACACTGTACTTTTGGTTTTTCCTCCTGCAGTGTACACGAATAAGTCAGACGGTCTGAAGGCGCTTGATCAAGCCAACATGCAGTTGTCCGTGAGAGGAGGATGGAATTTCCAAATTTAGTCCACATGCTTGTACTGACTGTGCCTGCGCCCTCGTGAAGGTCATTGAAAATGCAAGTCACACCGGAACTTGAATGGAATATCTATTGGAATCGTTGGGATGTGACGTAACACTACAACTTCTCCTTTGAAGTTTCCTTTTAATGTTGTAGCTTCGATGACATCATTCATCACGGTTCCGTTGCAAAGCAGTGGTGGATTGCTATTTCCCTAGAACTTAGAACTACTTAAATGTAACTAACCTAAGGACATCACACACATCCATATCCGAGGCAGGATTCGAACCTACGGCCGTAGCGGTCGCGTGGTTCCAGACTGAAGTGCCTATAACCGCTCGGCCACATCTGCCGGCACCACTCCATTCTCCCAGACTCCGTTACAGTAAGCTCTGCATGTGAAAAGGACATTGGATGAGAGCGCACCGGATCGTTTATAATGATATACAATGTATTGTTTACAAAATGGAGCGTGGTCAGTGCAGCAAATAGGAATAATAACAACATGACAACAGATGTGTTTTCTTAAGCTTCCTGCGTAACCGTAGGCAGGACATCGAACAGAACATTACAGGAAAGTTGTCTTACGATTCTCTTTTAATCTTCAGATATTTAGTGAAGACCGTCATTCAGGAACAAAAGAAGGGCTAATAAACAGCAGAATATACGACGTTTTACGGAAAGAAATTGTAACATACATAATGAAATGTACATACCAAATAAGCCAACACAACTGTACCAGAACAGAAAACCACAGAGGTATGATTATGAAACGACAAATACAAACAGTTTCCCAACTCAGGAAAAACCAATTTTCGCGACAGGTGGAAGTGGTTCATATTCGTAACTCCGAATGCATGCCACTCAATTCCGCAATTGTTTCTACTCTTAAAGCATAAACGGCTGAATCATTAACACAGTCTTTTTTCAAAGAAAACTTAACTGTATTTACAAACATATTCGTGTATTTGAAAGTCAAGTAAAACCTCACTAGAGACTTTGGAAAGAGTTAGCCTCCATGCAGAATTGTTAGGTGTGAAATACAGTGGCTATCATAATAATAAGAGTCTGCAACAGAGATACATGAGTTTCATGCGTGAAACACTGAATATTGTCTTGCTTTTGGTGTAACAGATTGCAGTTATGTGAAATTTTGTAAAGTATTTCTTCGTGAAAATACTATGACCTGTGTCACTGACTCACAGAAATTCGGCTCTTTTTACAGAGAGGTGAAGAATGTCATGGGATACCTCGTAACATCATGTCGCACCTCCTGTTCCCGGGTGTACTGTAGTAGCTCGACGTGGCACGGACTTAACAATTCGTTGGAAGTCTCCTGCAGAAATACTTAGCCATGCTTTCTCTATAGCCAACCATAAACACATAAGTGTTTCCCGTGCTGGATTTTGTCTACAAACAGACATCTCGATATGTCCCATGAATGTTCGATGGAATCCATGTAGGGTGATCCGTATGGCCAAAGTATTATCCAGAAAATTCCTAAAACCTGACGCGAACAATTGAGGACTATTTTATTTAATCGTATGGTTAGGGTCCCCTGTCGGGCAGCTGTTCGCCGGGTGCCGGTCTTTCGATGTGACGCCACTTCGGCCGATGTGGATGATACGATGATGATGAGGACAGCACAACTCCCAGTTCCTGGGCGGAGAAACTTCCCCGACTCTGCCGGGAATCGAACCCGATCCCAGAGGATTGTTAATCCGTCACGCTGACAATTCAGCTACCGGGGGCGGACAGTTGAGGACTGGTGACATGGCGCACTGTCATTCATAGAAATTCCATCGTTGTTTGGTAACATGAAGTCCAAGAATGACTGCAAATGGTCTCCAAGCAGCCGAAGCTAACAATTTTCACTCAGTGATCGCTTCAGTTGGACCAGTAGACACAGTCTACTCCATCTAAACACAGTCCACTCCAATACAGAGAAAACACTATCAACTGAAATGTGGACTCATCTGACCAGGCTACTGTCATCTAGTCGCCTAGGATCCAATCGATACCGTCACGAGCGCAGGAGAGGCATTCAGGCGATGACACGCAGTTACGAAACGCTCTCGCGTCGGTCGTCTGCTGCCATAGCCCTTCAACGACGAATTTCGCCGCACTGTTCTTACGGATACATTCTTCATACGTCCCACAATGATTTCTGCGGTTGTGCCACGCAGTATTGCTTGTCTCTTGGCACTGACAACTTTACGCGAACTCGCGCTGCACTCGTTCGTTAGCTATGTAAGGTGGCAGATTTTATCACCTTACAAGATATTTATTCAGAAAATACCACGCGGACAGAGATAGCCATCTGACAGAACGCTACTAGTATCAACATATCAAGGTTAATACTGGCACGTAAGATTTTAGAACCGGGCATATTATCATTGTGAAGGTGGTTTGGATGGACACCGGAAAGAGTTGTTTGTGACGTCGAACAAGCGAGGTGGTCGGCAGCTGGCGGGTCCTTCACACGGCGTCTGCTTTTTCGGGTTGATTGGCACTTGTGGCCACAGGGGCTGTTGGGGGAGAGAGAGACTGTTTCCCGCCGTTGCGGCTAACGGGACACAAATACGGCACGCCCATGTAAGGTATGAGATTCGCGCGAAATTTTAGAGCCCTGATTGACGGAAAAGCGTAAGAGTACATGTGAGAGGAACGGCAAAGTTTGGTGGCAACAAGATCGGGACTCTAATGTCGACGGTGGCGCTAGACGGTCACTGATGGTCTGCTCCGCAGGTGCACGTGCCTGGAACGACTGTCATAATCTACGTGGTGAAGTATGATGATATAGAGCAAACACCTGCCAGATGTAATTGAAATTGCGTACGCGTTCCACTAGCTCTTTGCTTGAGCCTTCTGTTTCCGTCCTTTTTATTGTTCATGGAAACCACACATTGCATGTTGTACCAGCATACACCGAGACCTTCAGAGGTGGTGGTCCAGATTGCTGTACACACCGGTACCTCTAATACCCAGTAGCACGGCCACTTGAATTGATGCATGCCTGTATTCGCCGTAGCATACTATCCACAAGTTCGTCAAGGCACTATTGGTCCAGATTGTCCTACTCTTCAACGGCGATTCGGCGGTTTGTGAATCACGTCGTCCATAAACAGCCCTTTTCAATCTATCTTAGGCATGTTCGAACGGTTCTTGTCTGGAGAACATGCTGCAACTCTAGTCGAGTAATGTCGTTACCCTGAAGGAAGTCATTGACAAGATGAGCAAGCTGAGGGCGCGAATTATCGTCCATGAAGACGAATGCATCGCCAATATGCTGCCGATATGGTTGCGCTATCGGTCGGAGGATGGCATTCTCGTATCGTACAGCCGTTATGGCACCTTCCTTGACAGCCAGCGGTGTACGTCGGCTCGACATAATGCCACCCCCAACAGCATGGAATCTCCACCTTGCTGCACTCGCTGGACAGTGTGTCTAAGGCGTTCAGCCTGACCGGGTTGCCTCCAAACACGTCTTCGACGATTGTCTGGTTGAAGGCACATGCAACACTCATCGGACAAGAGAACGTCATGCCAATCCTGAGCGGTCCATTCAGCATGTTATTGGGCCCATCTGTACCGCGCTGCATGGTGTCGTGGTTGCAAAGATGAATCTCGCCATGGACATCGGGAGTGAAGCTGCGCATCATGTAGTCTCTTGCGCACTATTTGAGTCGTAACACGACGTCCTGTGGCTGCACGAAAAGCATTATTCAACATGGTGGCGTTGCTGTCAGGATTCCTCCGAGCCATAATCCACTGCATCCACTGCAGTAGTAACCCTTTGGCGGCCTGAGAGAGGCATGTCTTCGACAGTTCCTGTCTTCCTGTATCTCCTCCATGTCCGAATAACATCTCTTTGTTTCACTCCGAGAGACCTGGACTCTTCTCTTTTTGAGAGCTCTTCCTGGCACAAAGTAACAATGCGGACGCGATCGAACCGCGGAATTGACCGTCTAGGCATGGTTGAACTACAGACAACACGAGCCGTGTACCTCCCTCCTGGTCGAATGACTGGAACTTATTGGCTGTCAGACCCTTCCGTCTAATGGGGGCTGCTAATGCATGTTTGTTTACATCTTTGGGCGGGTTTAGTGACATCTCTGAACAGTCAAAGTGACTGTGTCTGCGATACAATATCCACAATCAACGTTCATCTTCTGGAGTTATGGGAACCGGGTTCATGAAAAACTTTTTTTGATATGTGTATATGCATATCACTATCTCATTAGTTTTGCACTTAAGTGTAAAATACAATACGTACTTCGTAATTTAAGAATAAAAGTAATTAAAAGCTAACACTGGTCTTTCGGTGGATTTCATGCCACGTTAGGCATTTTGCAACTGACAATGGCAAATTTTTCACAGCAGTGAGTGTCGCCACTACACATACGTGTGAAGTCACCATAAGGCTATTTGACTGACTGTAGAGTATCAAATACCTCACAGCGCAAATTACGTAGAGCCAGACGCTAGAGAATGTTGACGGATGAAGCTGTCGCAACGATGAAAAGAAAACTCAGACAGTTTTATTCAAATATAATAATATTGCGATGTAAAGGTAGTTTACTTCATAAAAAATTTTGTTTCACAGCAATAGAATGGTTTTGAGTTATCTGCACTGACAAGTTCCAAAAAGCGCAGGCACTAATAATTATGGAGGAACACCTATTTTAAATTGTGGGCAATCTTTCGCCTTTGGCAGTCCATCATAGCACAGAGCAAACGTGTCGCTTCCGGCTGTTAATGGAGTTCATCTGTCAATGTCGCACGAAGCAGTTGTCTGTCAGCTGGACAACAGCGGAACAAATGAGTGGCGACGCTGTACCGGGGACAGTCAGCGTGAAGATCGGGTGTACAGCGATGATATGTTGCAGTGGTGACAGCTGCTTTCAAACGGGATCCTATAGCGCTACAAAACTACTACTGTGACAATTATTATTATTACTATTATTATTATTATTTTACTATATCTGGAGCCACTGTAAACATTTAGGGTCAATTACAGTCGTGCCTTTTGTGTAGACCTGGTTATCGATTTGCAGGACCTTCTTTTTAGGCGCACACTTATGCGCTTTTAAAGAACACAAAATTTGATAATGCCTGGAGACGGAACTACACTGTATTAACAAAAATAACAACAAAATCGATCCACCAGTAGCAGCATAATATGTTAAGGGTTGTAAGAGCACTTATTTTTATTGGTGGCTGAAGACAGTACACCCAAAAACATTACATCAGTATTTACTTCATTTGCAGGCTAATAACTATAGCAATTACCAGTAGCATGTTCTTAAGTTTGGTAGCATCTCCAAGGATGTGTGGCAAGACCAAGCCATTACTGCTTATATTCGTCTGGGCAGCAACCACATATTGAAGGGTGCACACTATACTGACAGGCATTGTCCGCTTAGTGATGCAGTTACGACCCTGAAGAAAACATGAGATACTAAATTACGTGACATGTCTGCTGGAAGACTGTTAGATGCTTAGAAAAAAAAACATCATTGTACAGAACTGGGAACATGGTAAGGTACTAATGATCACAATATTTGCACTTATAACCGTAATACCCTGTATATACATGGCGTGAATGGGAGCTGAGTACTTATGTCTATTGGAAACTCTCAGACATCATAACGGAGCAATGACACACGTTTACTTTCGTTTTTTGTTGTTTAAAGTGCATTAGATGATTCAAAACCTCTGCGAGCGTGCAGTAAGCTCAGAGAATCCTTTTTTGTGTGTAAAAGATCTGATAGCAGCTCAAATTCATCGTTAGAGTAGTGAAGCTTTTTTAGAAAAATGTTACAAGCGAGGACATGGTAAAATAAAGGGCTAGAACGTTTAAAGTGACCGTAATAATGTTTGTTAAGAATATCGAAGTGGGCGATAATCAGTCATCACTAAATGCAGAGAGTTGATAGGAAAGTCAGGAAAACAGACAGTTTCCTAATCTATTAACTATTTTCAAATTAGGAGTGTTTTCATTTGTGACCATAGGCCATGATTACTCATCCAGCCACTGAGGCACAGCAATCTCCTACACAGTGGGTAACATTTATTTTGATGAATAATGAACATAACTAATAACACACACACACATACACACGTTTATTAATCATGTTCTAAGCAATAATACAAATTTTACATTATCTTGTAAATATGTAAATTAAATAATTATTTACAACAGTGGTGTATTCCAGAGCTGTTGATAGTGTCAATAAATTCCAGGAACGCATTGTGGATTATTGTCAATGCACTCGGCATACGACTGGAATTTTGTAACATGTACGGGCGTCTATGAGAAGTGCTGAAGCAACCATTCACATGAACGAAGGCCATGTGGAAAATTATTGCCATGTATTTGTTTTCGGGTATACATTTGCAGTTTGGATCCTCGAGGTCTTCGTTAGAAGGTGTCCATGTAGTCATTCATAATACGTCGTATCGGGGAAACTATTGGTTTCCCGACCTTTGTTTGTTAGGATCTTATATTTGTTGCCGGCCGCGGTGGCTGAGCGGTTCTAGCCGCTTCAGTCTGGAACCGCGTGACAGCTACGGTTGCAGGTTGGAATCCTGCCTCGGGCATGTATGTGTGTGATGCCATTAGGTTAGTTAGGTTTAAGTAGTTCTAAGTTCTAGGGGACTGATGACCTCTCATGTTAAGTCCCATAGTGCTCAGAGCCATTTGAACCTATATTTATTTGTCCAGTCAACATCCCTTTTTCTCAACACCTACAAATCGTGTAGGACTGAACGGGTGTATCGTTAGAAAGTTTTGTATCCAGCTTCTAACACCATGTACCGATTTTGAACTAAAAGTACTATATGTGGAATATTTTAAAATAAAGGGGACTTTTAAGTATCATACGGAAAAGGGCATCATGGATGTCCTGCTACATACCTATTCTTGACAAAGCTAACTTACTAATGACGAATAAGAGAATCTCTTTTCATATTTCCTTATCACAAATACAGTTTTATTTCTTTTAAATTATTAATCAAGCAGATAATTTGTATACAAAATTGTCATAAGTAATAATAGTGACCGCTGCAGCAGTTCATTATCTCTGCCCGTAGTACAGGTTGACTTTGTAAACGACTGTACTTTCCGAAACGACAAACATATTTGTCATTGTCACCTTGAATTGTGGTTTCCTTATCGCTAATATGGTCTAACGTGCTTACTGCAATTGAAAATGTTTACCGAGTTAAAGTTTTAGTTGATGTACCTGATATCTGCCCGTCGTACAAGCCTTGACAAATTTTCTGAGTACACAACACATTTTTGGACACATGAGAATGCATATACAAGGATGTATCAGAAACTCATGATTATTATTTCAGTCGCTTGGTTCAGTTTTAAGGATGCCTTTCTTCATACCCACAACTACCCTTGTCCCAGCAACTACACTTAATCCGTTATTTAAAACTACAAAATACGGAAGTTTGAAATGGATCCCGTGGTTATTTATTTCATTGTCTTCTACTTATCCCTCGCGTTTGTACCTACAGTCTGCCGTCTCTAGAGTAATACACCATGATAATACACTAAAATTTCTACATATTTCCAAAATGTTTCAAAAACGAAGGTTTGCCCTTAACTGCCCTAGTGAATTGCTCATACGCTAATACTCTAGTGGAGTTTCGGAGTACGCAACTAAGTTAAACGAAATTGTAATTTAAAGAAATTTTATTTTGAATTACACTTTTATCACTGAATATTATAAACATTTTTACGTATTTCAGATATGATTACAAACCATTTTGGCACACTGAAAATCTGTGATTGGGACAAACATGTTTTGACAATTTTCACACACTATTTTGGTATTCTTGTCCGCATTTCTTACACAAATGTAGCATCTTGTTTTCCTTATGGGTTGATGTTGAAGCAAGAGGAGTACCACCAAGTTTAGCGACAATGTCTCTCAGTTCACGAGAAAGGGGCAGGACATTTCAACGTGGTATATTGGGTTTTAATAAATCCATTCCAAGTTTCTGTAGCAAATTCTCTTCCTTTTAAATCATCAGTTTGATCAAGTTGTTTGGTACACCGAAGTAAAACAGCAGCATTGACACCTACTATGATCAAAATGGCATAAAAACAGACATTGGGCATCTACGTGTTCGCCGTGATACCGAATAGTTGGTGCACATTTCGTCCAATGCATCCACTCCCTTTGTTGCGTTCTATGATCGTTTCAGGTTTTCTCTTTTGAGTACTAATTTTCTGATCGTGGTGCATAGATGAAAGCAACACAACAGCTCGACCTTTCCGAGGAACATAAGAGCAAATTGTCTTTCCTTCGTTATACCCAAATAATGCAGATTCTACAGAGCGCTTTGAATTCTTCAGGGATCTGCAGCTTATTTAGCTTCAGAGTGCCTAAGACCGTCAACTTTTTGGCTTCCAGTTGATCACAGAGTTAATGTGACATGAACCAATTGTCTACTGTCACATTTATTTTGCTTCCCTCAATTGGTGTTATTAATTTCAAAAACTCCTGTGTAGGAGTTGATAACATACTTTTATTTGTCCCTTTGCCGTGTAGACAAATGCATTGCATAAATACAATGTTCGTGAATCACAAAGGCACATACTTTGAGGCCGTATTTGGCTGCCTTCTTAGGCATAAACATGCGACATTTGCCCCTATCAAGAAAGGGTACTAACGTTTCCATGGTTGTCACGTTCGTTCCTGGAATATTAAAATTTTGAAATTTGTCTATAAAGAGTTCCCAGACATCCCTAATAGCTGCAAGTTTGTCATGAGTTTTCCTAGCATCTCTTGTAGTGGCGCAATCGAAAAGTAACGAAGACAAAATGAATAAAAATCTGTGAACGCTCATAGTGGCTCGAAACACATCACGACCAGTTTCATCATCATCAAAAACTCCAGCAACATTTAGGTGATTAGATTTCATTACTCGAGATGAATGAAGTAGACTCAGAAATGCACTCAGTTCTATTATATCTAGCGGCCTTATGAGTGCTGGTTGAGGAGCTCTGCACTTGTCTGACATGTCGTGTATCTTGACGTTTGCATTGGTGAGTATTAGTTGTAATAAATGTTCAGTAATGAACAATTTCCAAGCAGTTAATATCTCAGCTGACTCAAGGGTTTTTGCTTCACGTCTAACGCCTGGAAGGAGCCTAACTATACTGTTAGAGCACGTGTACGAGTTGTAGGAGGAGCTTCTTTTGACCACTTGTAGCACTACATTTTCCAAAAAAATATTTGTCAGCGGAAAGCCTCATACACACCTCTTCATCTGATCCTTCACAACTACTTTCTGATGTAGCTTTAGAGATGGAATCATCACTTAGTGTAAATGCATCCTCATCTGCTGTGCTGTCCTCATCAGATTGCAAAACGTAGGATCATTCACTACTTTTTCCAACTCATCATCTGTTAATGACTTCGATGATGCCACGAGTGTATACATACTCACATACCTTACAAATTGTCGTTATCATTGAAATTTTGCTCTTTTTAAAGTAATCTAAGACTTCATTTGCGTAAAAGACTAATTGAGATAATGAAAAACAACTTATGTCAATATTCTGGAGGGGTATTCTGAGACCTACTTCTCTTTATTTCACAAAATATTACCGGAAACACCGCATTAAACACTCTGCGTTAAACGGCGTCACTTCACTGAAAACTACCAAGAACACGGGCGCTATCTGTTATTCCGTTCGCATACTATGTATTGTATTCATATCGACTGGTGCTCTCCAGGACCCCACTAGAGCAGTTAAGGGTTAGAGTAAGCGTCCCATCCAGATCGAGGGAAGTGGAGTCGGAGGCAATGCTCGCAGTGGAGAAGAACTGAGCAATAATAAGACGTAGAGTTCCTTAGGTGTCCTCTTAGAGGAGCCACAAAAAACACAGATCAGAATCTATATTGGAATTATGCGTTTCTCTATCCGAAGTGCACCTTATCTCTAGGTACCTTCTTACGTGTTTAGTCGCCCTGAGGGTAGACTTAATACTCAGATTAACTTATTTTTTCTTGATATTTTCGCATAAGAGATACGTTAGTCTATGAAAGTGCGATTCTTAATTTTAGAGCTATGGTTCGCCATTCCCATCAGAGTCGAGAACTGTTAGAAAAGACGCTAGAAAGCGTGATCACTGTACAGGAGAATCCTAACTCAGACGTATTCGTAAGGATGGAGCAGCAGATTCTGAGAGAAGAACCACAGATGGTTGAGAATCTGGATAGTGAGGGGGCCCGGGGACTCGCAGCTGCTGTCCACAGACAAAGGGTGCCAGATACGCACTTCGGCGGACAATGGAGAGCCATCCCTTCTGAGTAAGGCTGTGCCTCGGGACAGACAGTCACACAGGAAATTAATGTTCCCGCACAGGACTCCGAGGCAGCGACTGAGCTCGGCAGCAGGAGGTCTCGGAGAACGAACTTCTGTCAAGGGTCTGGCAAAATGCTCGAGATGTAATAAGCAGTGCAGACGTATTCAGGGATTCTCAGGGATAGTATAGAGAAACCCTCATACATTTTCACATTTCACCTTGTTCATACGGTGCTACTTACATTACTTTATTTGCGTCACAGTTCGAATAGTGATGCGTTTCATTAGTCACCAAAGATACACAGAAGTTCAGTTATTTCTTGTATTAAGAAAAAAACATTTATAACATAGGCGATGGTTCTTCGCAGTCGGCTTCCGTCGAGAGCACGGTCAGAATCCTCTCCTTGCGTGGCTGTCCTCTGCTTTTATGGGTTCCTTCGTTAATAACAACTCTAACCATTTTACATACTTTTTAAGTCGTCATTCATTTCTTATCATTAGGAGTGATTTAAAATGGAATGATCATATAAAGTTGATCTTCGGTAAAGCAGATGCCAGACTGAGATTCATTGGAAGAATCCTAAGGAAATGCAATCCGGAAACAAAGGAAGTAGGTTACAGTATGATTGTTCGCCCATTGCTTGAATACTCCTCAGCAGTGTGGGATCCGTACCAGACAGGGTTGATAGAAGAGATAGAGATAACCCAACGGAGAGCAGCGAGCTTCGTTACAGGATTATTTAGTAATCGCGAAAGCGTTACGGAGATGAAAGATAAACTCCAGTGGAAGACTCTGCAGTAGCTCTCTACGGCCTTTTGTTCAAGTTTCGAGAACATACGTTCACCGAGGAGTCAAGCACTGTATTGCTCCCTCCTACGTATATCTCGCGAACAGACCATGAGGAAAAAATCAGAGAGATTAGAGCCCACACAAAAGCATACCGACAATCCTTCTTTCCACGAACAATACGAGACTGGAATAGAAGGGAGAACCGATAGAGGTACTCAGGGTACCCTCCGCCACACGCCGTCAGGTTGCTTGCGGAGTATGGATGTAGATGTAGATTATCACTGAACATGTAATGATTGTTCATATTCTGGAATTCTGAGGGCGCCCAATTAAAATCACTAGTTGAGTCTCGTAGTAACATTCGATGCCCTAGATATGGAGATACTCTATAGTTCGATAAGCTCAAACTGCACTACGTGATGAAAAGTAGCAGGACACCTCTTAGAGGACAGCAATATGGGGTGTCTCCACCCGTCATCTTTACAACAGCAAATATTCTGCTGCGAACACTTTCAGTGAAGTGCCTGAATGTCTGTGGAGGAATGGCAGCCCATTCTTCATCATGAACAGAAACCAGAGAAGGCAGTGATTTTGGTCGCCGGGATCTGGACGTTCTAGCTCATCCTGCAGCTGTTCCACTGGATTCGTGTTGGGACTCTCGGTACGCCAGTCCATTTCAGGTATGTTAATTTCCACAAAACACTGCCTCACAGATGCTGCTTTATTACTGATTGCCCTGGCATGTTGACAGGAATACTCATCGCCCTCAACTTGTTCCTCAGTTGTACGCACAGTAGACTGCCGTAAAATGCGTTCACATCCCTCCCCGTTTATGTTTTTCTGAAGCATAATAAGGATTTCACACCATAACCACCAAAATAGGCCAATCCCTTAGCACCATCTCTTCAGGACTACACTCTTGGCACTATACATGAAGAGAAGTAACCTTCTCCAGGCTTTAGTCAACCGAAACCTCTCTATCCGATTGCTACAGGAGATAGCGTGATACATCATGTCAAACCAGCCGTTTAGAGTCGTTCACTGTCTAATGGTGTCGCTTTTTACGCAACGCTTAGCAATGACTACAGATACTGTGACTTTTGAAGAGCTGCACGACCATTCAATTCTACTCTTTTTAATTTTCCACGCACGCTTAATTGTCCAAGCTTTGCTGCTGGAAGCACTTTGGAATTCACGAGTGAGTTCTCTGTGTTTGACAATCACCGTTTGTCGGTACATGATATTGCCAGTCTGTTCTTGATTTGGCTGTGATGGTTCCTTCGCGGCTTCACTTCACAATCACATCACGAACATTCGACTTGCGTAGCTTTAGAAGGGTTAGATATCACCTGACGGCCTTGTTACTCAGGTGACATCCCGTAATTAGACCACGTTCGAAGGTACCGAGGTCTCCTGACCGATCGATTCTGCTTATACTCCTTGCCTTCTGCCTTTATACTGGCAGGTCTGCCAATTACATAGGGATGTTCGGATACATTTTATCACATAGTGTATGTGTATCTCATCCTCCGGAACCTTTACGAGTCCGTCAATAACTAATCGACTCGTAAACCTACTCAGATCTTGCGTTTCGTTGACTGGTTGCATCGCGGTTGTATAACAGAGGAACCCTTAGTGACTTGACTAATGAACGGTGCATGTGCGACCGATATTTGAAAACCTGTGGAAGGTACCCGAGTATGTGATTTATATAGCCTGAAAATATCTGCATAAGTCGATAAGAGGGGATGGAAGTTAGTGCATTTCAATCTGTTTACGTCCAAAACAAGCACAGTATCTCTTTCAGGGTAAACTCGACGTAAAACAAGAGCCCAAATTACTGTATTCGATTCAATTTGTTACAAAACTTTCTGGAACTTAGAACTAGTCCTCTGGGAGGTTCAAATTTTTGTGCTTATCTTTATCTTGAAGTCCATTAAAGACTTACTTCCAAAAAGTCACTGGAATGAGTTACAACAGAACAAAATAGTGTCCGAATTTTCATACCAAGATGACATTGGAAATAGCTAAACATAATACTTCTATCGTATTCCTTTCGCTTACCCATATTACTGTGTTCTTTCAAAAAGATAAGTGTAGATTAGTGTTTTGCATCCTTTCGACCAAAAGGTCATTAGAAACATAATCTTCGCTTTAAATATAGTTCTTTTTGTACGTTTCATACGATTCCCACGATATTTGTGACTGCCTTTTCTTCAGTCTCTAGAAGTGCATTTTAGATACCTAATCATCAAACGTTATTCAAATTCGTGTAAACTGTTTTTGCGTAATATTTTGGATGGCGAAATATTTACCGTTTGATAGTCACTCACGTCTTACACTACAAGCAATAGGTAGCTATGAAGTTTTAATTATCACCCCTCAAAACTATAAATTACGTAGGTATTTTTTGTTTCTTTGCAAGTACAGTTCCTCACACATAATCTTCCATAGTCTCACATGGTAAAAAGTTTTCTCAAGGTCGATAAAGGTCTTATGGGTCTCTGCACTGTCCAGTCAGATTAATGTGACCACCTTCTGAACCCTGAATAACAACCTTTTGCAGTGTGATCTGCTGCGATACGGCAGGAAGATGGTTCAAATAGTTCAAATGGCTCTTAGCACTATGAGTCTTAACATCTAAGGTCATCAGTCCCCTAGAACTCAGAACTACTTAAACCTAACTAACCTAAGGACATCACACACATCCAGGCCCGAGGCAGAATACGAACCTGCTACCGTAGCGGTTGCGCAGTTCCAGACTGAAGCGCCTAGAACCGCTCGGCCACAGCGGTCGGCCGTCAGTACGAGAGTCAATGAGGTTCCAAAATGTGCCAAGGGGATGTGGAGCCAAACCATATCCAGTACTATGGCCAGCTGCAAAAAGTTTCTCTGTTCAGGATCCATGGTGCGGAAAATCCCTTCAAGGTGGTCCGACGGATTCTAGAATGGGTTTAAATCCGTGGAGTTTGGTGGCTATGAGAGTACAGTAAACTCATCCTGAGGGTCTTAGAACTAGCCACGTACACTGCCAACTGTGTCACGCGTTGCATTGTCTTGCTGGTAAATGCCACGGTGCGGAGGGAAAACAAACTGCATGTACGAATGGGCAAGTTTCCCAAGGATAGATGCTCACTTGCGTTGTTCCATTCTGCCTTTCATAATGATGATATTACGCAGGGATTGCCACAAATATTTTTCGCAGACAATTACGCCCCATTCTCTGTCCCGTGTCTCTCCGATGATTGTGCCAGGATGTTTGCAATCAGTCCAATGGAGCGTGACACGTGATCGTGATTCACATGGAAAGGCCACGTGTCACCCCTCATTGGACGTCCAGTTTCGGTACTGAAGTGTGAATTTAAGCCATCGTCGCTGATGCATTCCAGTCTGCATGGATGCATGAACCAAGTGCTTGCTGTGGATGCCCTTACACGGCAACGTTCGGTGCGGAGACATTGCTGGAAGCCCCTCGGTTCCTCTTAGCGCTCAGTTGCTCAACAGTTGCATGTCTATTCGCCTGTACACATCTCCACACCCGTCAGTTATCCGTGTGATTTACAGTTCGTGCTGCACGAAAGTAGCCTCGGAGCTGGTTTTAGATAGCGCCATTTAGCTCCGCACGGTATTCTTTAACCATGGCGCCACGCAGTAATTTGCAGCTGGCCGCTCTGGCCTAACGGTTCTAGGCGCTTCAGTCCGGAACTGCGCTGCTGCTACGGTCGCAGGTTCGAATCCTGCCTCGGGAGTTTATATGTGTGATGTCCTTAGGTCAGTTACATTTAAGTAGATCTAGGGGACTGATGATCTCAGATGTTAAGTCCCATAGTGCTTAGAGCCATTTGAACCTTTTTTTTTAAAAATAATTTACAAACGTAGCCGTTTCGGAAATGCTTCCATCCTTTTCTTGAAAGAGAATGGTCATGCCTTTTTTTGATGTCACACAAAACGCTCAATCTCCGCATTACGACAATGACTGCACTATTTTCTGCGGCCTCGGAACACACTTTACATACCGTACAAAGGGAGTAGTACCACCTACTTGGTTACTCTACCTTAACGTCGAACATAGGTGGGGTGGTCACATTCATGTGATTACCGTGGATATGCACTTCTCTTTGCTTTTCTGTAACGCTCATAATTACAAACGCGTTGTCTGTGAATAAACAACCTGGTCAAATCCAGTTTCTTCCTCAAAAGTAATAGTTTCTGTAATTCTCTTCATACAGTTACTGATTATCTTTGAGTATAGTTCATAGCAAATGTTAAGAAATAAAACGCATATAATGGAATGCCGAGGAATATACTCACGTAGATCAGAAATTGTGGATAATCCAGTTTCAGAACAAATCTCTCAAATCTCATATTTAGGCTGTGGTATAAAATTTGATTTTCACTCTGATACTAAAAAAATACACAAATTCCAAGCAGTCTGTGATAACATGAGCAGAACATTGGGCCATAAAATACAAAAAGTGATTATCATAAAATTCCGTAAGGTAACCGTGGTTCCAGTGTTATCCAGTGGGTCCGAAAGCTGGTAAGAAAGAATGCAGCAGGGACACGGTTGCGAAACCTCGCTTGTAAGAGTGGAATGTTAAATGAAATGGTGTTGGTCCTATTCCACACACGATCTTAAGCTCCAATGCTTGTGAAGGGTGTAGAATGGAATTAATAACGCAAATAAGATCGCGGCACCGTGCGGTGTAGCCGCGCGGTCTAGGGGCGCCTTGCCACGGTTCGGACGGCTCCCTCTGTCGGAGGTTCGAGTCCTCCCTCAGTCATGAGCGTGTGCGTCGTCCTTAGCGTAAGATTAAGTTAGATTAAGTAGTGTGTAAGTCTACGGATCGATTACCTCAGCAGTTTGGTCCCATAACTTATCACAAATTAATATTACCAAAAGATCACGGCCCTAGCGTTGAATGTTAAGATCGAGAAATCGCAAATTTTGCTCTTGAATTTAAGGGAAGAGATGAGGGAGTTGCTCATTAATGAAATAGGAGCCATATTAAAATCCAAGTAGATGATTTGTTAAATTAAAGCAAGACATCTGCAATGTAATGAATTAAAAAAAAAATACTCTTCACACTGTTCGTTCGATAAAGTAATATACAAATAAAATCAAGCTCTGATAAAAGTTAATATGTGGCAAAATCATAGGAGGGCGAAGATATTAGCAGCTAGCAAATTACGATGAAATTATTCCCAAAGCTTACCTGTCATATTTGTTAATTGCAGTGAATAATCATCTGTTACTTGAAGCTATAGTGGAAAAAGAGCAATGGAAGAGCGTATGTTGTCAGGCTGGCAAATCCGTGTCCTAGGACGCTGATGTGATACTATCTCTCAGCTTTCTAACATGCCGATTTTGCATACATGTTCACCATAGTATTTGTCGCGGTGTGACGCACTCGATGATGCATCCAGCACCGTGCTGTCGTAGAACTGCTATTGTGGTCGAGTCATGGAACTGAGCCCCGCGTTGCACCTGACGAAGTCATGCGGGATCTGCCTTCGTCATAATGTTTCGTCTCTCACTACCTGCGCCGAATCGCCTTTCTTCCTCGTTCTTAAACTGCCTTCAGTTGCTTTCCTTCCAAAAATTGCGAGAGCCAATCGCACGTCCAGGAAATGTCCTACGTCCATCTGACGTCACAAGGCAGTTCACCAATAAGTATCGTCCGTTAGTTATTGTCTAGCCTTGCTGCAGTCCGCGAGAAACCTGTATACTGGGATAGAGGCTAGTCCCACACTGTACGAGCACTTCCCACACTCTTACCCTGAGTTAGCCGATTGCGGGAATTATACACAGTTGGGAGATGTTATCACAGGGGCCAATTTGTCACACCTTGGACTCCATAACTTCAGATGCACCGCAGTTTCGCACCCCGAGGCGAGCGTGTTTCATACTAAATAGGAAGCCTGGCCCTGCCAAGGTCACTCCTCAGATACGGGTCCGGAAATCCCTAGAGGGCCTCCGGCGAGATGCTTTCACCAAGCCGACCTCCACCGTACGTTTAGATGCGCAGTGTTCACCGTGCTCATGGCTCACTTTCAGGTTTGGAAGGGAAAGTTCCCAGCACGAAGATCAGTTAGGAAACGAAAATCACTTCATCATCGAATGCATGCAAGTGAATCATACAATAACTTGATCTCAAATCTGTTTAAAAAGGTTCAAATGCCTCTGAGCACTATGGCACTTCTGAGGTCACCAGTGTCCTAGAACTTAGAACTACTCAAACCTAACTAACCTAAGGACATCACACACACCCATGCCCGAGGCAGGATTCGAACCTGCAACCGTAGCGGTCGCGCGGTTCCAGACTGTAGCGCCTAGAACCGCTCGGTCACCCCGGCCGGCTCAAATCAGTTCCTATGCAACTTTCTGATCTCGAATAATGATGGTGAATAAGTGAATAATTATGAGAAAAGACAGACGAAATCTCATGTAGCTTTTGAAGGTTCTTAAGGAAGACAAATTGCTGCACAAGAAGGGACATAATTACAAACTGGAACAGAATCAAATGTTTTCAACAAGAATGAATAATTTTAAAAAAATGTTATTAAGATTGGAAACAACAACTCATGAGAATACTAAGTCGTAGAATTGCCCAAGAGATCATGAACGACAAGCGAAATGGAAGAAGAGATAATTGAAGGCCTCAAAAAATGGGAATGATTTTGTTTGAGAGTTCGGAAGTGCCTAATCCCTGAAAAAAAGGTGATGACGATAATAGTAATTTCTTCAGTCCTTCCGCACCCTGAAATCCTTGCGCCACAATTCCGTAGCACGCAGTAAGAGCAACCAAAACAAAATAGTGGGGCCCACTGATGAAGTAGGGGTGGACTGAACTACACTGTTCACACTCCCTTAGTGGTATGTTACGGTACGTGGCATTGAGATTTCAATGTGTACAGGGACTCAAGAAACGTATTTGCAAACTAGTCATCAGAGATCAGCGCTGCTGGACCGAACAAAGTTGTTCAGTGTTTAACACACTGGACTCGCATTCTGGAGGACGACAGTTAAAGCCCGCGTCCGGACATCCTCGTTTAACATTCCCGCGATTTCCCTAAATCGCTTCAGCCAGATGCAGGAATGATTCCTCTGAAATGGCACGGCCGACTTCCTTCCCCATTCGTCCCTAGTACGATGGGAACGGTGACCTCGCTGTTTGATAGCCTCCCCCAAATCAACCAATCAACCAAATGAGTTCGACATGCTCGTTTTACTACCGCAAATGAGTCCTGTGTCGGTATCCCCGAACTCGCTGTCTCCAATTGCCCGTAAACTCGACTCGTCAGTTGTAAGTGTCCACCCCAGCAAACTCACCACCTTAGTCTTTCGTCGGCTATAAGCAGATTCTACTTTTAAATGTACATTACTATTCATTTATTTCCCTCAAGCATTATTTCTTCTTTATAGACATTCTCAAGCACGAATTTAATTGTCACAAAGTATCCAACCAACCTATGTGACAGAAGTAATCATAGGACACGGGAATTATTATGTACCAATATATACGTTCGGTTAGTACTGAACATTGTACATTTTATACATACATTTATCAAGATAAAACTTTTTTTAAGACAGCTCAGAATTTCTTTGATATTTACTATCTAGCCGGAATGTGTCTAACAATTACGTTGATGTATGCACATTATCGAGATGTTGCCGAGACTGTAATGACAGTACCAGTAAACGTGACATGAGAAGGAAATACAGTGTGAAAATTGTGATTAATTATTAAAACGAATTACAGAAATGAATGATATCTTACACAACTTGCTGTTGGCTCATACTCGCAAGTTTCGATGACGAAATGATTACAGAAATAGCACACTTTTTTGTCGCAGGGATAAAACAGTGACGTTGTTCTGCATCCAATTTTCGTTTGACGTAGCACTTACGTTTTCGAATGGTGGAGGTTCTAACAATACCACCACTTGCAATGTAGGTTAGAAATCAAATTAATAATGTTGCTCACGCAGCATATGTTCGCTTTATCGGGCAACAACAAAGTTATTGACAGTACATGGTATCGTTAGAATGGAAATAATGAAGTCACGGTAAAAAAGTCATTAATTTTGGCACGAATCTTGAATGGATTTCGTCGAAGTTGTTATGGCTCATCTCGTTGATTCTAGAGTGATTCCACTTTGACAGCTAGAAGGTCCAGATCTGTGTTTCAGCAATATTTGAAGACCTAACAAATGAGTTTTTCAGGAAATTCTTAATGATCAAACAATCCCAGGTCAGAACAATGGTATGGTAGATATAATTTTTGACTTGGTGTTCACGATCCACATTTTTATTAAACTTCTTGTAAATTCACATATACTTCTTCTTAATTGTCACATCATCAAGAAAAGATTTTTGTATCAATCTTCATACATTTAATTTCCACTTTAACTAAACACAAGACTTGACTGTTCTTTTACAAAGCGAAATAACAACTGAACTTCTGCAAAGTGAAAGAAACACTGCTCTGCGCGCATTCGCGCCGAAACGGTTTCAAGTAAGTCAAAGATTATGACAGTCTCACAGAAATGAATACACACAAGAACCATACCACTGTAATATATCGATACATCGGAGTACCTATACAGTAATAAAACCAAATGTGAATATTGTCACAAAAATATGTCGGTTACTTCGCAGAAAAGTAGTACGATATTACTGGTATCGAGAACTGGGGTTGGAGTGCCGTAATGGTCACGTAAATAAAGAACCATTACAAGGCGAAATAAACAAGAATATAATTATTTTGTTTGCATTCGACGAAATTTGTATGTTCATCATCTGAAGCGTGGACTTCAGCATGAAACTTATTCCTGATACCACTCTTCCTCTAATGGAACACATTTGCAATAGTCTGCTTTGTAACAATTAATTTTTGTCTTACACCCTCCACAACCTCACAAGCCACAGCTTCCTTAAAGCCAAACTGACTCTGACTGTTGTGTTGGCTGAAGAACCAACACCGTATTACTATTGGAGACCGAAATGCTAGCGTTTAGCTTACGCAGGCTGGCGTGAAGAGGGAAGGACTATACTGACGTGAGGTCTGGAACATGACAAGAAATTAGAATTCAGAAAGCGAACGTAATTAGTTTGATACTTGACTTTAATCCATTAATTATGAACGTCGCTCTTGACGGTACATGAGTCACAATATTATCTGTTCAGAAGACATAGTAATCGAATATGGCGCCTTGCTACGTCGTCGCAAATGACGTAGCTGAAGGCTATGCTAAACTGTCGTCTCTGCAAATGAGAGCGTATGTAGTCAGTGAACCATCGCTAGCAAAGCCGGCTGTACAAATGGGGCGAGTGCTAGGGAGTGTCTCTAGAGTAGACCTTCCATGTGGCGGTGCTCTGTCTGCAATCACTGATAGTAGCGACTCGCGGGTCCGACGGATACTAACGGACCGCGGTCCATTTAGTGGCTACCACCTAGCAAGTGTGGTGTCTGGCGGTGACACCACACTGAAATTGGTCATTTCGCTTTGTCAGTGCTGCTTTACAGCAGGATGAACGTGCACTCATCTTCCGCACATACAGGAAGTCGCAACTACCCTTACACGACGGCATGCTTCAATAAGAGACAATTAATCGAAGAGTATGTGGTGACCGCAGCGGCACAGTCCTCAAACTCGTCATATTCGCGGAACTACAGTGGGAACGAATGTGGCCCGTTAGCAGTGACGTAACAGCGGCGTCTTATCTTGTGAAGTATCCAACCCGCACCACGGGGCTCGTATTCGTTCAGTTTCTGACCTCGCCTGTAAACAAAAACTTAAGTACGTAACTTTTTATCCCGGGGTGATAATTAAAATTTTTTATGACCAGCAAAGGACTTGGAAGAGCAATTGAATGGAATGGACAGTGTCTTGAAAGGAAGATAGTAGATGAACATCAACAAAAGCAAAACAAGGATAATGGAATGTAGTCGAATTAAGTTGGGTGATGCTGAGGGAATTAGATTAGGAAATGAGACACTTAAAGTAGTAAAGGAGTTTTGCTATTTGGGGAACAAAATAACTGATGATGGTTGAAATAGAGAGGATATAAAATGTAGACTGGCAATGGCAAGGAAAGCGTTTCTGAAGAAGAGAAATTTGTTAACATCGAGTATAGATTTAAGTGTCAGAAAGTCGTTTCTGAAAGTATTTGTATGGAGTGTAGCCATGTATGGAAGTGAAAAATGGACAATAAATAGTTTGGACCAGAAGAGAATAGAAGCTTTCGAAATGTGGTGCTACAGAAGAATGTTGAAGATTAGGTGGGTAGATCACGTAACTAATGAGGAGGTATTGAATAGAATTGGGGAGAAGAGACCTTTGTGGCACAACTTGACTAGAAGAAGGGATCGGCTGGTAGGACATGTCCTGAGGCATCAAGGGATCACAAATTTGGCATTGGAGGGCAGCGTGGAGGGGAAAAATCGTAGAGGGAGACCAAGAGATGAATACACGAAGCATATTCAGAAGGATGTAAGTTGCAGTAGGTACTGGGAGATGAAGGAGCTTGCACAGGATAGATTAGCGTGGAGAGCTGCATCAAACCAGTCTCAGGACTGAAGACCACAACAACAACAACATGACCATCAACTGTGAATATATCACGTTACGTACTTTCGTAATCCAATATCTTAGCAGTTTACTTACCTTTCCATCTAACCATTCGAAAATACATCGCACGGTGTCTGTCCTGTTCATTTGCAGTCAAGATCTAGAGTATCCGTGTGCTGTCATTTTCCATTTACTGCTGTTGTGGAAATCTAAGAGGAACGTTTCTGGCGCGACAGCAGTGCGGCCTTTGAGACACCTGAGCTACAGGGACGCCGTAACGACCTGCATTCTGCAGCCACGGAGGCGAGCAAACAAAACCGAGCGCCGGCATTAGTCAGGCGCGCCGCCTTATGTTGCGAGTCGTAAACAGTCGCTGCCCGCCCTCGTAAAGCTACCAGCAAAGCCCTATTTCTCTCGTGTTATCCTGCAAGACGTTCCTGCCAAGCCCGAGGAGGAATTGTACGGGCTCCCCTGGACGACTGCTTTCCGTACTGCTGCAAAGCCCATGAAAGTTAAGGGGATTCTGCGGATTCCGGTACCACACACTGGAGATAAGGGACAAGTAGGCGTAAGAAAAAAGTGTTATCTAAGCCCCACCGTTAACTTAAACTGTAAATTCAGAACAACTTTCAGTAGGATCTGTAATGTGGTCATTTCTCTCCGAAAATGCCCAGTAAAGTATTTCAGAGGATGATAAGGAAATTCAAGTAGTCCTTCATTTAGATTTCTCCGTACCTGAGGGTTTGGTTTAGCATCACCAGTGGCTGTTTTTCACTTACTTATTTGTTTCTGTTGTAGACTGGGGTCGTCCACTTAAATGAAAACGACGGTGGCTCTGGAAGGGACTGATAAAGGTGTCCTGGTCACCCTTAGCGTGGGTTCTAGGACAGCGCACGCACGCACACACACACACACACACACACACACACACACACACACACACACACACACACACACAGGAGGTAACTCAAGAGTAATGAATAGTAAAATACATTCGTCGGCTCTGATAACACTGGTTACAGGAATTGTAGAATGCAGGTTTAGCCTATCTGTCCTGCGTTGACTACAGTTTTACGAACACAAATTAAATTACGTTTTCTGTACCAAAGTAGGAAGAATGTAATTTTCTGTCTTGATTTACTATTCGAAGAACAGTTCCAAACCAACAGTACTCAGTCAGATCAGTCGGTCACTGTCGACACATGATAATTCTATTCACTGTTCTGTTTCTACTGACGACGAGCCACTGTCTATCAATCAGCCACTGTGCACGTCTGACTCGAAGACTTGAACACACGACGAACGTTCTGCAGGGACTCCCCAGGAGGCTCGGAGGGATATACAACTTGCATATGACAGTTTCTGTTCGTGTACGGTTACTTAAGCACGCGTCTCTCTTCCGGGTGGCGCTGCCTCTCTAGACGGCGTGATTCTCCGGGGAAGCGTGATTATTTTGCGCGCATCGATGTTCCTGCTGTGGACGGACGTCCACGGTACTTCTGGTACAAAATGTCACAAACTCTTCTTCTGTGGTATCTCAGTACAATCTCAGTTTCTTTACATTTTGTGTATAGTGCAGTGAAGCTTCCAAAAGTAGAATTCTTACAGGCTGGCCGCACTAGATAATGATTATTTTAAGAGGATATGGTCATCATAAAAATATTGAACCCTGGACAGAACGGCAGCCCCAGGTAGACAGACAGACATTCACGACCATTCTCGTCCTGCAGCTCACTCTCCAGAGAGGACACGGGACACCCATTTTTCTGTCGAAAGAAACGCAGAATTCTTCACAGAAGACGTTTAGCAAGATTAGAAATCTCTAGCTAGGAATGGGGTCCCGCAAAGCGTGTTAATCATCATTACAACGCCTCGGAATAACGTTCAGCTTAAACTTTCCGAACCTGTTACTTTCTGGAGAACTCACGCTTTTTCGCTCTGTCTACATGCAGAGCATCGGATTGGCCCTTACCAGAATTGTGCCGTGGAGTGAGAGATATTTTCTGCTTTCCTCTACACCTAAGAGCCCCATTCGTTCAAAACAAAAAATCTAAGACAGTTGGAGATTGTTTAACATGTTGATTATGAAATGTTTTTCAAATACCGCTACGAAACACAAAAATTTTTACAAATAAAATATTCATTTTGCGATATGTTCCGTGGTGATACCTCATCGTCAGGCTACACTGACATTATAAAAAAAATTAACACATGTATATAAAGATATTAAAACATCTTGACATGACTGTTGTGATAATCCTGTGGAGAGAGAGAAGGATAACCTTGCAAGAGGCGATGTTACTTTGTGTGTTGGTTTTCTGTTCATATGAACGTTTTATAAAAGCACCACTCACATTGTTCTAAGTGCCGCGCCACGAAACAATGTGAGTGATATATATGGCTATCCGGCTATTGACCTTATTCTTCTGTGCGGATGCACACGCATTGCCCGAACTCTTACGGGACTCGTTAAGACTGTCTGCCGCACGTAATGAGTGTAATGGGTAGGGACACTATGAATGTAGTGTGTGGATATCAAGTTCGGAATGTGGGTCTCACGGGGAGCGTGCAAGAGATAAATCCCTTCAGTCGCAACATTTTCTGTGCCTTCGGTGGCTCAGATGGACCAACCGACACGGCATCTCAGCGGGTTAAGTCAGAGGGTTAGCTACCCTCTGTAATGAAAAGAACTGAGTGAACGGATCAACGAACAACCTGAACGGGTGTGATCGGACGTCCACCACGAAATAAAAAAAATAAAAAAAATGCAAAGAGCGGCTGCCAAGTAAGCAGGAGATCCCGGGTTAGAGTCCCGGTCGGGGCACACATTTTCAACTGTCCCTGCTGTTGTATATCAACGCCTGTCGACAGGTTACGGTATTGATTCAATTATCATTTCAAAGTGAGTGACTGTTTATTAAAAATATACAAAGTGACATCGCCTCTTACTAGGTAATCCTTGTTTCCCCACGTGAATATCACAGCAGTCATGTAAAGAACCTTTAACAGCTGTATAAACATGCGTTAAAAGTTTTAAATGTTTTTGTAATACCAGATAGCCTGATGATGTATCACCTCGAAAATGTCGCTAAATAAATAATTCAGTTGCCAACAAAATTTGTGAGTTGTAGCGGCATTTTGTATTTTTGAAAGAATCACGGTCGATTAATAGTCAATATGACTTCAAATTAGTTTAAAATGTTCACCTTAATTTTACTAGTCGGTGCTCGCAATGTTTGCCACCATTTTCCGGCACGCTCCTGCCCTGACGAAACACAAGCAAAGTTCCAGAGCGACCGGAGGGGGATCGGTTCATTGTACGCCTCTGCAGAATTATGACTCACTACAGGCCTTTGCAGAGTTAAGACCTGCGGTTAGAACAGAGGAGATGACTGATGGGACGAGCCTTGCTGACACCAGAGCGATGACTGTACTTGAGCAGTGGGCGCAAGGGTACGGCTCAATCCGACAATTCAGTTGCTACGGCCGACGCCCTGTTTATTCGCGCTCGTGCGTCTGGTAAGATGAGTTTCTGTTGCAAGCATGGTCGTCATCCAGACGCGAAGTTAATTCGCTCCCTTTATGAGTGGAGTTCGCAATTTTAAAGTCACGCATGAGGCTCGTTGCTCTCAGTGCTCATTTTGCCACTCTAATGGTGTTCGCTCCTATCCTTCCGTGTGCTTCCTACATTTAACTAACAGCTTATACAGTCACAGGTCGTCTCGGCGAATTATTAACTTAACTGTGTTCCATCATCCCCACACACCTCTGCCAAGGTTTTGTTTTACAGTTACAATGCCTTCTCCATTTTTCTATGATTGCTCTTAATATATCAAAGGTAATTCACATGTTTAAAGACAATAAATTTAATCGTTATAGTGACCAATTGTTTCCATTCATACCTACAAGGTCCTCCTCTTATTACTATGTGCATGTGAGTGGTGAGGTATCCATTTGTTTCATGCTTAATTGGAACCCTCATGTTAATATTCACATAAATGATATGTTTGAGTTGCGAAGTAGTATTTTCGGTCTAAAATAATATGCATGAACGTTTGTGGCGGTTCCTCACTCGGTTTGCTCATCAGAGTTTGGTCTTCTATATCATACGCGTATGCATGCAATCACAACTGACGTCCTACAGATCCTTTAATTGCCTTTGTAGCTTTGGGTATAATGAAAACAGTAAACAAATTTTAGCCTCAGTAGATCACATAATGTGACACTGCTTCATCGGTTAAGGCAAAAACTCTGATGTATCAGACTGCTTCTAACACGAAATTCGATGTACAGATACTCTGGAACATTCCGTAGTTCTAGATTTTTTGTTAATTTATGTTATTTGATAACTGTTTAAGTTTATTCTATCACTTTACGTATGTTCACAGATTTTAAAAGGACCCAGGAGTGTTACTCATGTGATCTCTAAGTGCTGTAATAGCTGGACATCGAATTAGCTCATATAGCTGTCACTGATTATCAATATGACTGTCGAATGTTAAGACGACAGTTTAATTCAAAATTACCTTCTTTTCTGCTTTGGCGGAGGGATACTTTAGTGAGGGACGTTATGGCACAATGAATGGTACAAGCTAGGTCAACGGAAGATAAAACATGCTGGTTGCCCCTGTCGTATCGGTTCGCTGACGCCCCGAAAGAAATGTTTCATATTCTTCCCGAATGGGTTGGCAATGAAACATCATGCTTGACCTGCATCAGCAACGCTCCCTGTTATTGTACGTGCTGCGCCTTAGTGTCGCTGCACTACTCGTAACTAGTCTTAAGGAAGCTGCCCGTATCTTGTTGTTGGTAAGAGATATTTTGGTTTAACACCATTCTGTGACCTGTTTCGGTTCCACTCCGAATTACTATAGGTAATATACAGTCTTACAAACGACTGTGCCACTTATTAAGAGAGCAAACCGATATAAGATCCCACATGAATTGAGCCAATGGCGTTGTTTCCGGTCGTACTGTAGTCAGTAGTCCAGGTATAGGGCTATTATTATACAAAGTCCGATGGATTGCAAAATGGAGACTCAATACAGTTAAGTCTCACCGGCCATTTGATCATCTTCTTCTGTGCGTATGCACGAACAGTGCTCGAACTCTTACAGGAATAATGAATATAATGGGCAGGGGCACACTATGAATATAGTGCGAGACAATAAGATGGGAATGTGGGTCTCATGGGAGGCGTGCCAGAGGTAAGTCCCTGCAGTCGCACTATCCTCTGTGTCCTCGGTGGCTCAGATGGATAAAGCGTCTGCCATGTAAGCAGGAGATCCCGGGATCGAGAGCCGGTCGGGGAACACATTTTCAGCTGTCCCCGTTGACTTACATCAACGCATGTAAGTAGCTAGGGGCATTCATTGCATTATAACGCTATGAAGATTGCATGAAAGAGACGTCAGATTGGTAGGAAGTGTTCTGCAAAGATTGCGTCCGAAAGCCACACTAACCCTTTCCCTATTTCGGTGCTTAAACATGAGAATGGTTGTTGGGCTGAGCGTCATATACTCCTAAGCAACGCCGTCAAACGTAAACCTTCCGCCCTCGCTTTATACACTGTAAGACGTACCGCGAAGATCTGAATGGGACGGAAATCGGTAGATGTGTTGTACATGTATAAAAAATTCTATGATTTATTCAAGAGAAAGAGATTCACAAACTGAGCAAGCCACTAACGCGTTGTTCCACCTCTGGTCCTTATGCAAGCAGTTAGGTGGCTTTTCGTTGACCGTTAGAGCTGTTGGAAGTCCTGCTGATGGATATCGCGCAACTTCTGTCGAATTGGCGCATTAGATGGTCAATATCCCGAGCTGGTTTGAGGTCTCCACCTATAATGCTCAAAATGGCCTCGAATCAGGAGATATCCGATGACCTTGCTGGTCGAAGTAGGGCATGACAAGAACGGAAACAAGCATTAGGAACTCTCACCGTCTGCTGGGCATTATCTCGCTGAAATGGAAGCCTAGGATATTTTCCCATGTAGGGCAACAAAAGGGACTGTAGAATATCGTCGACGAGCCGCTGTGCTGTTAGGGCGTCGCGGATTCCAACCAGACGTGTCCTGTTATGAAAAGAAATGCCGCTCCAGATCATCGGTCCTAGTTTTCTGGCCTTATGCCGGGCAACAGTCAGGTTTGTATCCCACCACTTTTCAGGGCATCTCCAGACATGTCTTCGTCCTGGAATCTCATCGACTGGAGTAGAATTGCCAGTGATGGGTCCCGCTTTGAACTGAGCCCAGATATACAGTGACAGCGACTAGATATGGCTTCAGGATAGGGCTTCGCGGCATGTCTCCCTCAATTTTACTCCCCCTGTGGAGACACTGTGGAGTGACTACGCCGATAGAAGTAGTTTCTGCTAGCCAGCCTGACCAAGGAGGCATCACTGGTCCCCTTGCGGGCTTTTAGGTGGACTGGAAAGATTTTAAGTCTCTCATTCTGTGGCAGCGCAAGAAAAGGTCCTTTCTATGGAAGTGTGTTAGTAGCACAAGTTTGGACGCAGCGTCTCCTGTCTCCCTTTTAACGAACATGCCATCACGGGGACTATTTTGCTAAATTGGTAACCACAGATCTAACAACTACGCTGATATTCGCAGCCTGTTGTCCTTTTTCCTGGAATTACATCGATCGATTCTGAATTGTGAGGAAAATTTACCAGCAAATTAACTACGGAAACAACCATCCCACGATTGCAATCGTTCGATTCGTGATCTATTCTTCGGCTCCAGTTTGTGCTCAGATCTTATAGTGATTAAATATTTCTTAACCATTTCTTTCGGCAACGGCCTTGCCGCAGTGGATACACCGGTTGCCCTGAGATCACCAAAGTTAAGCGCTGTCGGGCGTGGCCGGCACTTGGATCGGTGACCATCTATCTGCTATACGCTGTTGCCATTTTTCGGGGTGCACTCAGCCTCGTGATTCCAATTGAGGAGCTACTCGACCGAATAGTAGCGGCTTCGGTCAAGAATAGCATCATAACAACCAGGAGAGCAGTGTGCTGACCACACGGTCCTCCTATCCGCATCCTCCTCGGACGATGACGCGGCTGTTGGCTGGTCCCGGTAGGCTACTCGTGGCATGTTTTTTCTTCTTTTTTCTTTATTGTGATTTCATTCCCCTGCCCCAAATGGGCAGGGGAGGGCTGTCAGAGGCACAATCCGCCGCTCTTCAGCCGAAAGAAATGACAACTTGAAATAAGAATAAAATCTTACATACATAAGGAGATAAAAAAGGGGAACTTAAAACATAATAATGGGAGAAAATTAAGGTAAAAATAGAGTGACATGGAGACGTTCATGGGGGACAGTTATAAAAGTCACCAGAAAGTTAAAAAACACTGTTGGCGCTGCTTAAAACACAGAGAAGACACTGAATGGACATGCACAGGTTAAAAGTCGGCCACAGTATTAAAAACACTCCAGAAAACACACTTAAAACCCACTTGAAGCACACACGACGAAGAATAAAACTGCCAGGTGGGACCTGCCGAGGGAAAGGTCAGAGAGGATGGAAAAGGAGGGGAGAGCAAGGGGCAGCAGGGTAAGTGGCGGGATGAAGAGAGTAGGGGCATCAGCGGGTACACGAAGAGGCAGGAGACACGTGGGGTAGGAGATGAAGAGGGAAGACAGGACAGGAGGGAGTGCAGAGACACTGAAAGGGGGCACAAGAGAGGGAGAGGGAGTAGGAGGGGGAATCTGCTCAAGAGAAGGGAGGGGGAGGAGTGGGAGCCCTGAGGAATAGGCACGAAGATGGGGTTAGAGTTGGTAGGAAGGGTAGATGTCAGGGTGAAACTCATCATCTGGGAGGGGTAGATGGTGGAAATGCCATTGGGAAAGGAGATGGAGGATGTAGAGATGGAGGGATGGTGGGACACAACAGTAAAGGCACGGCAGCTGGTTGGGGGTGGAGATGAAGGTAGACACCAGGGGTGAGGGGGATCAAGGTGGCGGACAATATATAGTGTGCGGATGTGTTCAAGGAAAAGGAGAAGGTGGGGGAAGGAGATGAGGTCGTAGTGGATGCACGTGGAGGACGGAAGGCGGATGCGGATGGCAAGGCGGAACGCATGGCGTTCGAGTATTTGGAGGGCTTTATAGAACCGGAGAGGGGCGGAAATCCAAGCTACGCTAGCATAACAGAGGATGGGGCGGATCAAGGATTTGTAGGTGTGAAGGATGTTCGAAGGATGCAGACCCCACATCCGGCTGGACAGGAGTTTGAGGAGGCGGAGGCAGTTGTGAGCTTTGTTTTGGATGATAATGAGATGGGGGGTTCAGGTGAGGTGGTGGTCGAGTGTGAGGCCAAGGTATTTGAGGGTAGGAGTGAGGTGGATAGGACGGCCATAAATGGTGAGGTAGAAATCATGGAGGCGGAAGGAGCAGGTGGTGTGGCCTATGATGATGGCCTGGGTCTTGGAGGGATTTATACGGAGGAACCACTGGTTGCACCAATTGGCGAATTGGTCAAGGTGAGTTTGGAGGGTACGTTGGGACCATTCAAGGGTAGGATAAAGGGCTTGGAAGGCGGTGTCATCAGCAAACTCGAGAAGGTGAACAGGTGGGGGAGGTTTGGGTATATCAGCAGTGTGCAGGAGATAGAGGAGAGAGGAACTCGTAGCCTGAAGATGGAGTGCTTTTTAACCATTTCTCTACAACAGCATGGACCGAAGAGTCACCATATTCTTTGCACGTGTCAGAGCTAGGAAACACGCCTCTTGACAAACACAGTAAATAAATTTTCGTGCATCCTTCCTTCCTAGTATTGGAGTTTCAATAGAGAGCAGTATCATTTAGTCATTTCATTGTAATGGTCCGTAAAGAGTGAGAGACAGGCAAAGTTTTGCGCCGGTGAGCGCAGTAACTTGCGGAAGTCGCTCACAGGTGGCGGAGGTATCCGGCGTGCGTGGCAGGTGGCTATACAGCGCAGCGGCGTATGGACCTACCTATAGGAGGCGGCTGTCGCGAGCAGAGCCGCGTGAAAGCCTGGGCTCGCCTCGGCAAGCCACCACAGGCACGCATACACACACACACGCGCTCTCACGCAGGGCCCCGCACACACGCGCCGACGCAGCCAAGACGTGTCTCTATTGTGGTCCCAGCCCCGCACTCCATCCGACCGTGAACGCGCGCGGATCCTTCCCTTTTTCAGTAGCCGACTGTAGCGGTACGCCCCGCCCGTCTATTGAGTCTGCGGGTGCTGAAATCTGTGTGTATCCAGTTGGACACAAAGAAACCGTTACATTTTTTTCACGCTCCACTGGGAAATAAACATTTCCGCTCCACAGGTCTTTTATTAACTTTGACGAGGTACGTCGAAGAATTTCCACAACTGTACGTACTAGCTGAGAAATGCTTGAAATTTTGTTCGGTGATAAATGCACTTGGTTCCGGTACACTCGCCAACGAACGTTTCGTATTTTTCCGGTCGTACTCAGAGGCGTGCAAAAATAATAAACTCTCGGGCGGAGTGCAGTATTCTGCTATTGCTTGTGAAGTTGTCGAAAACATCTATCTTTGAGCCTCCATAAAGTGTGTATTCTGTCTTTACGTGGAAGCGCAGCAGACTGGCTCCCTTCCCCCGTCCCTCTCCCGTCCGCCCGTACCCCTGCTATGCAACACTAAGTACTATAGTTAGTAAAAAGCTCTGGAAGACTTTAAAATCATCTAATGGTAACCCTATCATACTTAAAGCAATTCGTAATCTGTGTGAAAACTCCATAAAAGGAATAAATCTACAAAACATTCATACATCTGGACTTAAACTTTAAATATATTGAAACTTCGTGACAGTTTAAAGCTGTGTGACGGGCCAAGACTCAAACTCGGGACTTTTGCCTTTCGCGGGCAAGTGCTCTACCAACTGAGCCACCCAACCACGACTCACGCCCCGTCCTCACAGCTTTACGTCCGCCATATCCTTTCTTTCAGGAGTGTTAGTTCTGCAAGGTTCGGAGGAGAGCTTTTGTAAAGTTTGTAAAGTAGGAGACGAAGTACTGGCAGAAGTAAAGCTTCCCCCCCATGAACCATGGACCTTCGCCGTTGGTGGGGAGGCTTGCGTCCCTCAGCGATACAGATGGCCGTACCGTAGGTGCAACCTCAACGGAGGGGTATCTGTTGAGAGGCCAGACAAACGTATGGTTCCTGAAGAGTGGCAGCAGCAGCCTTTTCAGCAGTTGCGGGGGCAAAAGTCTGGATGTTTGACTGATCTGGCCTTGTAACACCAACCAAAATGGCCTTGCTGTGCTGGTACTGCGAACGGTTAAATGGTTAAATGATGATGGCGTCCTCTTGGGTAAAATATTCCGGAGGTAAAATAGTCCCCCATTCGCATCTCCAGGTGGGGACTACTCAAGAGGACGTCGTTATCAGGAGAAAGAAAACTGGCGTTCTACGGATCGGAGCGTGGAATGTCAGATCCCTTAATCCGGCAGGTAGGTTAGAGAATTTAAAAAGGGAAATTGACAGGTTAAAGTGAGATATAATGGGAATTAGTGAAGTTCGCTGGCAGGAGGAACAAGAATTTTGGTCAGGTGAATACAGAGTTATAAATACAAAAGCAAATAGAGTAAATGGAGGAGTAGGTTTAATAATGAATAAAAAATAAGAGTGCGGATAAGCTACTACAAACAGCATTGTGAACGCATTATTGTGGCCAAGATAGACACGAAGCCCTCGCCTAATACTGTAGTACAAGTTTATATGCCAAGTAGCTCTGCAGATGATGAAGTAATTGATGAAATGTATGATGAGAGAAAAGAAATTATTGAGGTAGTGAAGGGAGACAAAAATTTAAGTCATGGGTGACTGGAATTCGAGAGTAGGAAAAGGGATAGAAGGAAACATAGTAGGTGAATATGGATTGGGGGTAAGAAATGAAAGAGGAAGCCGTCTGGTAGAATTTTGCACAGAGGATAACTTAATCATAGCTAACACTTGGTTCAAGAATCATGAAAGAAGATTGAGTACATGGAAAAATCCTGGATATAATAGTAGGTATCAGATAGATTATATAATGGTAAGACAGAGATTTAGGAACCAGGTTTTAAATTTTAAGACATTTCAAGGGGCAGATGTGGACTCTGACCACAATCTATTGGTTATGAACTGTAGATAAAAAACTGAAGAAACTGCAAAAAGGTGGGAATGTAAGGAGATGGGACCTGGATAAACTGAATAAACCAGAGGTTGTACAGAGTTTCATGGAGATCAAAGGGAACAATTGACAGGAATGGGGACATAAATACAGTAGAAGAACAATGGGTAGCTCTGAGGGATGAAGTAGTGAAGGCAGCAGAGGGTCAAGTAAGTAAAGAGACTAGGGCTAGTAGAAATCCTTCGGTAACAGAAGAAATATTGAATTTAATTGATGAAAGGAGAAAATAAAAAAAAAGCAGTAAATGAAGCAGGCAAAAAGGAATACAAACGTTTGAAAAATGAGATGGACAGGAAGTGAAAAATGGCTTAGCAGGGATGGTTAGAGGACAAATGTAAGGATGTAGAGGCTTATCTCACTAGAGGCAAGATAGATACTGCCTACAGGAAAATTAAAGAGACCTTTGGAGAAATGAGTACCACTTGTATGAATATCAAGAACTCAGATGGAAACCCAGTTCTAAGCAAAGAAGGGAAAGCAGAAAGTGGAAGGGGTATATAGAGGGTCTATACAAGGTGTGGCGTCGCAACTAGTGCGAGCGCACAGTTTTCTATCAAATATTTACTGTGAAATGTAGACAGACTGTAAAGTAGCCATCAGATTAGCATATGTGCTGTAGCGGGCAGATTACCGGTGTCCGTTCGTCTGACGTCACGACCATATGGCATGTCTGTACCGTGAGAATGTAAGACCTGTGCGCTAACTAGCCGCGTGTATAACGTGGAACTTTCATCTTTAATAACTTCTAACTGAGGAACCTGAGGAAATTAAAAGTTAATATACTAGTTTCTGTTATGAATAAAAATAAGTCATCCAAAATTGAGCTTTGAAACCTGCATATTTTGGAAATTAGAAAAATCTTACAGAAAACGCAAATTTCTACAATTTTCGAGTCTAAATAAATACCATTATGTATAGATCACCTTCAGTGACCATCCAACTATGAAACAAAATCACCTTCCGTGCTTTTGTATTTATTTTGAGAATTTTACTTTTAGAAATTCACCTATAACTTTGTTAAAACCATAAATGTTTTGAATTTTTGTGAACAGTTATTTTATATGAGTAGGTGAGAGTGAATGTGTGTGCCTGAGTGAATGAAAGAGGGACATTCGCCATTCTTTGCAAGTGTATAAAATCTAGGTTGGAACTCGCAAGTGTTCAGACGATGTAACCGTGGGAACAGAGTCGCCAGTGGTTCCCCATCTTAGTGAATGTCGGATGTCCAAGAGTGTATGGTATTGTACAAGCAGCCAGAACGTTCGCGAGTATTTAAATAATTTCTGGAAATAAAGTAAAGTCTAGTTTTCCTTTCGGTTTGTTAAATTATACAGTAAAATTTGTGTAACAAGAAATCATGACGTAAATGATTCAGAAGTCATGACTGGTGCGTGCTATATTTTGGCGCGAGGCGCACCCAAAGAGTTAATTCTGATTGGCTGTGTGATGTGTGAGCCAATGAGATGCGAGGACGGTTAGCAGACTAGGAGGGAGTCGCGAGTGGATGAGGAGTCGCGAAGGAACTGTGATCGAGAAGAGACATGCTTGATGTGTCCTCGCGAATAATGTGTAAAATGAAGTCATAAAACGGCTTCATCGGTTCGGTACTGTGCGATAAGAGCCTGACCCGTCGCAAAGGGCGATGTACTTAAGGACAATATTATGGAAATGGAAGAGGATGCAGATGAAGATGAAATGTGAGATACGATACTGCGTGAAGAGTTTGACAGAGCACTGAAAGACCTGAGTCGAAACAAAGCCCCTGGAGTAGACAACATTCCATTAGAACTACTGACAGACTTGGGACAGCCAGTCATGACAAAACTCTAACATCTGGTGAGCAAGGTGTATGAGACAGGCGAAATACCCTCAGATTTCAAGAAGAATATAATAATTCCAATCCCAAAGAAAGCAGGTGTTGACAGATGTGAAAATTTTCGAACTATCAGTTTTATAAGCCACAGCTGCAAAATACTAACACGAATTCTTTACAGACGAATGGAAAAACTAGTAGAAGCCGACCTCAGGGAAGATCAGTTTGGATTCTGTAGAAATGTTGGAACACGTGAGGCAATACTGAGCATACGACTTATGTTAGAAGAAAGGTTAAGGTAAGGCAAACCTACGTTTCTGTCATTTGTAGACTTAGATAAAGCTTTTGATAATGTTGACTGGAATACTCTCTTTCAAATTCTGAACGTGGCAGGGGTTAAATATAGGGAGCGAAAGGCTATTTAAAATTTGTACAGAAACCAGATGGCAGATATAAGAGTCGAGGGAGATGAAAGGGAAACAGTGGTTGGGAAGGGAGTGAGACAGGGCTGTAGCCTCCCCCCGATGTTACTTAATTTGCATACTGAGCAAGCAGTAAAGGAAACAAAAGAAAAATTCGAAGTTGGTATTAAAATCCATGAAGAAGAAATAAAAACTATGAGGTTCGCCAATGACATTGTAATTCTGTCAGAGACAGCAAAGGACTTGGAAGAGCAGTTGAACGGATTGGACAGTGACTTGAAACGAGGATATAAGATGAACATCAACAAAAGCAAAATGAGGATAATGGAATGTAGTAGAATGAAGTCGGGTGATGCTGAGGTAATTAGATTAGGAAATGAGACACTTAAAGTAGTAAAGGAGTTTTGCTATTTGGGGAGCAAAATAACTGATGATGGTCGAAGTAGAGAGGATATAAAATGTAGACTCGCAATGGCAAGGAAAGCGTTTCTCAAGAAGAGAAATTTGTTAACATTAAGTATAGATTTAAGTGTCAGGAAGACATTTCGCGAAGTATTTGTATGGAGTGCAGCCATGTATGGAAGTGAAACATGGACGATAAATAGTTTGGACAAGAAGAGAATAGAAGCTTTCGAAATGTGGTGCTACAGAAGAATCTGAAGATTAGATGGGTAGATCACATAACTAACGAGGAGGTATTGAATAGAATTGGGGAGAAGAGGAGTTTATGGCATATCTTGACAAGAAGAAGGGACCGGTTGGTAGGACATGTTCTGAGGCATCAAGGGATCACAAATTTAGCATTGGAGGGCAGCGTAGAGGGTACAAATCGTAGAGGGAGACCAAGAGATGAATACACGAAGCAGATTCAGAAAGTTGTAGGTTGCAGTAAATACTGGTAGATGAAGAAGCTTAGAGAGGATAGAGTAACATGGAGAGCGGCATCAAACCAGTCTCAGGACTGAAGACAACAACAAAACAACAGCAACAACTGTTCTGACCATGGAGTGTTCTCAATACTAGTGTCACATTGGATTACGTCACAGTAATAAAGGCCGGCAGAACGAGTTCTGGCACTAGTTTACGTTTTATGTCCTGATGGAATATGTTCTAAAATGTTTAACGGCACACTAGCTAGCTGAAGTCTTTCTTTTCTGAGATGGTCATCCAAAGTTACATGCCTGCTCTGTCTGTTAATAAGGTATTTCTGCCGCGAGAGAGTGTGTACCATATCTTACTGTCTTTTGTGCCCAAATGTGATGAGTAGTGAACACAGCAGCACGCCGGCAGTTAACTGACTATGAACACGAGACAGTTGTTATGAGCAGACGGAGCTCAATCGCCCGGTCATAAATGTGGGCTGTTTGGGAGATGGCTCATGTGCACTACAACATATAAAATATTAGAGCACATCATTACATGTTAGTTTATTAGTTAGTTCATTAGTTCATTTTATTGCAAGATTTACTTAACTTGATACAGTCCTTTGCGTCAGAAGTGCCTGATAATTTACAGCTATCACTGAGAACTAATACATCATGGAATAAAACTTTCAGCCAACTAGGTAACGATGCTGACTGCTTTATATGAGGTCACAAACGGGTACAAAGCGCTTCAAAATTCAGCACTGTAATGATCTCAGTGCTAGGGCGAGTCTTCGTCAGCCCCTCCCATTCGTCCTAGGGGATTACATGGAGACACAGCTAAAGTCCTCATTAAATGAAGTACAACCACTTATTATATACATAAATACTAATTACGTAGATACTGGTACCAACTTCGCTTTTAGAAGTAGATCTAGTGTAATATCTGCTACTAATATCGTAGCTGGAAAAGAGTAGCATTCAACAGCTATTTTTTGTTTGGAACATGAATCAGATTGATGTCTTGTGCGGGAATTCATGACGTAGTCCCCAAATAAAGAAAGACGTCACGTCCGATAACGAGAATACAGACTGTTACACCGCCGCGACACCGCTATAAAAATGGCACATGGCAAAAAGGAACTTTCGTTCTGCCCGTATCTGTCAAGTTTGTCCAGTGCTGGTTAGTTATAAATAATAAATGTCTTTCCCAAACCAATTGAAACTAGTTATGCTACTTCTTTATTGTGGCGAATACGAAAGACAGTTCAAAGAATGTACGATAAATTGTTATTTACAGGACAATGGATAATACACGGACAGTAAGGAACTAGCCCCTGGAATAAGTCAGCTCACAATCGTTCGAATTTTACGTTCTGAAGCTTATCTTCTCATCATGTGGTACTTCAATCTCGGATTAAAATGCGAGATTCTAGAAGCATGGAATTCTGTCGCTTGGATCTGATGCTGCGTAGGACAGTAGGCCCTTTCTTGAAATAACTCTCCTTACCGATGAAGATATCGTTACAAATCATTGAAAGCTTATTGTAAGTAAAAAGCATTACTGGATGACTGAGAATCTGTGCTGGTTGAGACAGGCTGATCATCATAAGTAGTGGAGTGTGAATATTTGGTGCAGGATTATTGTAGACTACGCTATTGGTCCTTACTTTATTGAAGAAACTGTAACAGATGCGAAGATCCTTGACGTATCAGCACGATGGGTGTTCGAGTCACTATCCACTTGTTTCAAGAAAAATGCTCAACCTGCTTTTTACTGGTCGCTAGACGGAACGTGAAGTTGTTATCAGTTCGCTTCATTTGACGCTTCTGGAATTCTTTCTGGGGTAGAGTCAATGACGTAGTCCATTCACAACGTCCGACGAACCAAGAGGATTTGAAACATGGCATTGTTGGAGTATGCGCAGTGACATTTAAGTAATGTAGAATTAATTTTCGCCCTGCCGCGACGTTTGCTCTGATATGAAACTTCCTGCCAGATTAACAATGAATGCCAGACCGAGACGCGAACCTCGAACCCCTCCCTTTCGCGGGTAAGTGCTCTACCAACGTATGGGAGGATAGGAGGTGAGGTACCGGCTGAAGTAAAGCTGTGAGGACGATTCGTGAGTCGTGCTCAGGTAGCTCAGTTGGTAGAGTATTTTCCTGCGAAAGGCAACGGTCCTTGGTTCGACTCCTGGTCCGACACACACTTTTAATCTGCCAGGAAGTTCCATTTTAGGAATCTGTTTAGTATGCGTGCACCACTGAATCCAAACGTGTATTACAGTAGACGGCGGGCATTAAGAAAATTAGATTATATAAATCGTATTTCAAGGAAGTATTAATGACCACTCTATTTTACGATTCCTCTTTGTTACTGATGTAGCTTTGCTATTTAACTATTTAGCACTACATTAACACATGACGCGAAGCCATTACTTAATAATCTTCGTAACTAAATTACCTGTTTTACAAATCTGTTTAATTTTTGACGTGCACTTTTCCTTCATAGCTGTAGCAGAAAAAACAGCAGAACTGTTATCGCGGTTGACTAGTCCATCTTTCTTAGATGACATGACTTTTGCCTTGGTGTGTCGTTACAATCACATGTAGCCAGGTATAATTAGTACATCTTTTAATTGAAACCTTTCTCCATTTTCCACTTTCGTAAGCAGATTGTCTTATCTGCACCAAGATGGAGTTGCCAGCCAATCTGAAGCGACAGTTCTGTACAACACCATCAACTTCCCCATAAGACAGCAACCGGTTTCATGTCCAAAACAAGTAAGTGCCGAGTTCTAAGCATTGCAACTTCTCCATAGCTACCAATTATATTTTCAATAGTTAAATCCTCTGAATTCATCCCTTTTAGAACTGTGATACTAACAGCAGAAACTACTGTAGATCCATTTGAAAATACTAAGATCATACCGATATCTGAGTAATTAACATAGTTACAACAGGATGATATATGTCTTGTAGTGAGGAATGTTTCACAGTTCGTTGGGATAGAAATATAATTACGATTCATAAACGACTCACGAAATTTCTGAGAGGACCAGCTTAGCTTTCCTGAGACGACCACCTTAGCTGAATCACCCTGTCTAATACGAGCGGCAGTAGAATAGTAGGAGGGGAGTTCAGTAAGTAATGCATCATATCAATAGTTCCACCACTCGCCACAACTACACTGATGGTGGAATCACAAAATGTTCAGCTATTTTCAGCATTAACCTGAGAATGAAAAGGATAGACATCTAGGCAAGCAATCTATGTGGCTTTCGTGTCTTTCCGACGTGCTACCGGTAAATGCGGGAACGTGATCTATGGTGACGTTATTACCAAATGTGTCCATACGGGATGTATTGGCTGCGAAGGACAGACACCGGTAGACATCCACTGGAGAATGAAAAATATGTGTGTGACAGCATGTCTGACAAAACCCACAGCTGTGGGGCGTTGTGCAACAAGGTGTGCTGCTGCTCCATCATAACGCACGTCCCCATATCGCAAATATCATAACGGAGAAGTTACGCCAAGTCAAGTCGGAGAGACTCTAGTACCCGTCGTATGTTCCTGATCTCTCCCCGTACCATTATCATGCTTCCGGTCCCTTAAAAAAGGCCTTGAAGGGTCGACGATTCCGATAGGGCGCGGATGAGCTACAGGAAATCGCAGAATTCTTTACACAGAAGGACACCGTGTTTTACCAAACGAGTACCTCCAAACTGGTACGATGATTATCTAAGTGCCCAGAACGGTTTTGCCTGATTGGGCAGAAACTTAGAAACATATATCTGTTACTTTATCTTTTAGAATAACTATAGAAATAATAATTATAATCACAATTGTAATTTTAAATATTCATAATTTGAAATTTGATTGTGAATGAAACATATTGAAAATATAAAAAATCATTACATATCTCAAAAAGTTATTAACCTTATGTGATATTCATGTTTTATCACTGTTTACAAAATATATGAACGTTTTGGTTGTAATGACAAAATTATGGTAAATGCACAATTACGACTTCGATCCTAGTGGATTGCATTGTCAACTTATTTATATCGGATTCTCAAATCTGTGGCGAAAAAAAAGGGGTGCCCTGGGCAGTTCTATTTTACATTCTACATTTACATAATCTTTGCCTTGTAATTTTACATGATTGCACATCTATTAATACCTCAAACAGCATTAGGACGTTTTTCAACTGGAGCAGTACAAGAGGTTGATAATATGAGTCAAGCAAGCCATCCAGTTAAAAATGGTGACCCTGACAGGATTTCATGAAAATGACAACAGCGATGAGCTACGCCCACTATACATTTACTCAATCATAGAACTGCAATTTTGCATTACTGCTCGTCTGTACAAAGGTCTGTTGGCGTTAGCCGGAGCACTGCAAGACACTGGTCGCGTGATGGCAGAGGCACATTTAGGACAGCAGTAGTGTGAAGGGGCCAGCCGGCGGCGCAGCCAGCGATCCTCGCCGCAGACTCGCCGCTCGCAAATAGGCGGTGCCAACCACCAACACCCTCCCCTCCCACTCCCGCCTTTCCCCGCCGCCGATAATTGAAATCGACGCTGCGGGCCAGCCGCCCTCCTTGCCCCAAAACTCATTACAACAGCCGGCGGTTCCTCTCGACAGCCTGCCGTATTATGCCTGCCAGAGCGGTAATTGTTTGCTCAGTCCAGGCGGGCTCGTGCGGTCACCACGTGCAAGCCACCAACAAATGGCTTTTGTCAAGTTCCTCCGAACGAGCTGCTGAAAGAAGAACGCTTTCGGAACGCTACGCACCAGTCAATAACTCTTTCTTTACTCACCCCTACCTCGCATTACAATTTTCTTACCTCTCAGTCCTCTTGTACAAATACGCATGTGTAAGATATCTTTCGTTCGTTGGTGTCGTCGTCAGTTAAATGACCGGTTTAATGCAACTCTCCACGATAGTTTATCTTATACAAGATTCTTTAGATCTGCATGATTAATTTACGTTAAAAACCATGTCTTGCTATTCTGTATAGAATAGGCAATACTTCTGCCCCCTTAAAACACACACACACACACACACACGAGTGCGCAAATCTCTCGATTACCAAATTAAGTATTCCGTGTTGACTCTGCATGTGCCGTATGGTTGTAATTAAAGTGCAGCTACCCAAAGAGGTCTAGTATGGGCTGTAGTTACCGTATGAAAGCGTAACGTAGTAGATATTGTAATGCATGCGGAATGGATTTACGCTGAAAAACGGGTTCCAGTTTTTTCCACCACGGGCAAATTTGGAGCTGTAAATGCAAGAAAGACGTATAGAAATATTCGATCTGAGATTAAAAACTGCAGTTTCTTTATTCTAAGTATTTTATGTTTTCCAGGTGCGTTTCGCCTTTGGCTCTGCTGTGTTACAAGCTCTTTGTGTGTCTGCAAGGGACACTCACATGGAAACGACCTGGTGCAAAAACTAAGGAAACTATTTATTACTTCAAAAGTGATCGTCATAACCGTTAATACATTTACTCCACGGTAAGGCAAAACGATCATTGCCTTCATGGAAAAATGTTTGTGGTTGCCTACAGAACCATGATTGTACCCAGACACGCACATCTTCGTTCGAAGCAAATCGACGACCACAAACGTCTCTCCTCAAGGCTCCAAAAATAAGGAAATCGCACCAGTAGAAACTGAGACTGTGGGGATAACTTGTAAGGGCTTTCCAGCGAAACATCTGTAGCGCTGTCGAAAGGAAATTAGTGTGATATGTCGTGCAACCAGAATTTAGCAGATTATTTTTAGGACTAATGTGGAGGATCTTTTCCTATTTAGAAACAATTAACAACTTTCGCACTATGTGGACATATTGTGTAAGCCATATTGCAGCTCGCTTTTCTTCTGATGACTTCACTAGACGTAAATGACAGCATTATCTGCTAACAGTATGATAGGGCAAATCAGATTGCCTCCTAAATTTCTTATTCACGAGTTATAACACTATCTTCGGATACCTCGGATATGACTTCGATTCCATTAGCTAATTTCCCTTCAATTACTACAAACTGTGACCTTTCTGACAGGAAATTACGAATCCAGTTGTGACTTCACATATGAAACATAAGCACATTTTATAGGTACAGTTATAATGCGACCTCTAGCATGTGACCAGAACAGGAAACGTACATGCCAACCAAGGACACGAATAATCGTAAGTAATTACTTACTTACGTAAAGAAAAACAATGGCGTGAACTGTTTTATAACATACAGATATTGTATATCAGCACAAAACTTTATCAGTGATGCTTTTATTGCGTTTAATGATGGCAACATTGGTAGGGCGAAAGTGCTACAGCACATGGGGATTAATCCTGGAGCAAACTGCATCAGAGAACACTGATGAAGCAGAGTATGCAGCACAATTGGCCTCTAAGGAGTCCAGAAAGAGGGTAAGAAGAAACAACTTGGGAAAGATCAAGAGGGTGATATACGGAATGGTGCATGGTGCTTCTGAGTGACTAAAAATTAAAATTAAAATTATTTTGGATAGCGTCCAGAAAGGTACACAAAATTTTAACTGTGAAATTAAAAAAAATATATTTCCGAAAGCAGTCACTGAAATGCAATTATTGTAATTCAGTAGGCTCAGAACATACCGTTTAATGTCCTGTAAAAGTTTCATGTCAATGGCTATAACGGTTCGTGAAATACAGGTAAGGCATGTCACTAAATTTAACATGGTCGGGGTATGCCGTTCCAACACCCCTTAAGACGTAAACGTGGCCAGAAACTGGAAACAGTGAAGACAAAACTCGTCCACTGCCCCATAGTCCAGGTTTTATTTCTTCTCCTTCACGTTTTCCTGTAACGGGCATGTCCATCAGTAATGAGTGGTTTTGGACAGCTCGCCGTACAGTCTTCGGCATATGTAGCTTCAGAAGGAAAGTGAAAAATCTGCCATCAGCGGAACGAGCACCCCGTTTTTTCATGTTATTTGCAGCTAACAAGGTAAGTGTGTGTCGCAATGGAATATCAGGGCACCTGTTTTCGGCGACGAAGACATCTATATTTCATCCCATACGATCTCATTTAAATTTCTTGTAGAATAGAGAGTACACATTGGTACACATATTTCGAATTATTCTTGTGTGTTATAAATTCTGTACACTAATAGCAATACCTAGATGAGAGTTTTTAGAAGGGTATGGTTTTAACTTATCTTGATTTAGTTTAAACTACTTCTCCCTTTCGTCACTCCGATGTACTATGAGAAAGTCCTGCCCAGTACACTATACACAGTAAAGTGAGATCAGTTTGCACTGTTGATCACTTATGGTCAAATTTCGATCAAGGGAGAATGTTTAAGGGCATTGAAACTGAGATCATAATGTCTCATAAATTCACAGGTTGAAAGATTAAATATAGTCATCGGCCTTCACTATTGGAGAACTATAACTACTCTAAGATAAGATACTGTGGAGGAGTGGCGTAGCCAAACTCATGTGGATCGACTCCAGCTAATTTGTAAACCCCTATCTGTTTAGCAAGCTGAAACTAGTTTACGTAATAAACTTAACTATCTACGTCATTTTAGCCTCTGAGGATGTCTCCAATATATGGAGATGAAACTTTAGAGTCAGAAACATGAAAAAGGCCACTGGCTTATGTTCACAGAACCAGTGACAACTATGATACAAACAGGATAGTGAAATCTTGCATTGTATGTTGGAAGCGGTACTACTGAGACCTCCATTCGTAGTAGAGATTATTCTTTATGATTAGGCACCCATTTTGTGGTTATGGATCACAGTGGCACAGCCCACCTTCGGAATGCAGAATGGCAAAATATACCCAACTACAGGCTTCGCGAGTTCAAAGTGCGACGAAAGAATATTTTAAAAGAGAAAGAAGGAAAGTTTTAAAAATGAGAACGGAATGGAATAGCGACGCTCATTATTTTTTTTCCTCTCTGAACATTGTCCGAAGAGCCTGCGACCGCGAGAACTATTGCTGAAGAGAAGATGAATAGCGGCACGTTCCGTTCTGGCTTAATGAGACTTGGTCTCCATCAACAAAGGGAAAGCGATCCACTCTCTTCAGACCCATCATTATCTGTAATGAAAATTTCTGGAGCGTTGTGCTGTCTAACTCCTGGATTAATAAAAACCTTTTCTCGGTGGCCAGGCGTCGCAGTGCTGTTACGCGGGCGGAATGTCAAAGATAACTACAAAGACGAGACGGAGAATCGCAACCAAGCAAGTACTAGGATTCTTAAAATAACGTTTCTTCCTTAACTTTTACGTGGGGGGATCATTATCTGGCCACTACTTCATAATCATAGTGTAGGACAAGGGCTACAAGAAATTACACGATGAGTTGTATACATCTCGCTCTAATTTTTATTTATCCACGCTATTACATATACACTGACGGAAAAAAATCTCAACACGGAAAAATAATTAATGTAGAGTAATGAAATTTCTGGAACACATTTGTCTAGGTAACATATTTAATTGACTAACATTGTAAGATCACATACTAATATAAGCGTGAGATGAAGTCATTAGCCGGCCTGTGTGACCGTGCGGTTCTGGGCGCTTCAGTCTGATACCGCGTGACCGCTACGGTCGCAGGTTCGAATCCTGCCTCGGGCATGGATGCGTGTGATGGCCTTAGGTTAGTTAGGTTTAAGTAGCTCTACGTTCTAGGGGACTGATGACCACACATGTTAAGTCCCATAGTGCTCAGATCCATTTGAACCATTTTTTTAAGTCATTACAAATGTGAAATTCTCGTACGTTAATAACAGGTGTAACCGCCAGAATGTAAACGAGCATGCATTCTCTTGTACTTGTACCGGGTGTCAGTTTCTCGGACGGACTTCCACGCCTGTTTTACTCGGTTGGTCAATACATTATGGGTTAATGATGTTGGTGGATCACGCTGGAGTTGTCGTCAGATGATGTACAATATGTGCTCATTCGAGACAGGTGTGGTGATCGAGCAGTCGAAGCCAACACGCAGACAGTCTATAGAGCTGTTCGATTACAACAGCGGTATGTGGGGATCTGTTATACTGTAGGAAATAACCCCATGGAATGCTCTTCATGAATGGCAGCAAACAGGTCGAATCACCAGTCTGTCGTACAGATTTGAAATTAGATTAAATGGGATAACGATGAGAGTGCTCCTGCTGTTATACGAAATCGCAACCCAGACGGTAACTCCAGGCGTAGGTGGAGTGTGTCCAGCGCACACACATGTTGGTTGCACGCGCTGAACTGGCTTCCTCCTGACCAACACACGGCGATCAATGGCACCGTCAGACGATGGGCTTTAATAAACAAAACACAACGGATAACCACCCTGCCCTCCAGTGAGCTCCGGTTTGGAACCACTGAAGTCGCAAATGGCGGTGGTTTGGAGTTTGTGGAATGCACGTTAAAGGGTGTCTGACTCGGAGCTGTCTTTGAAGTTACGTGTTTGTAACAGTTCATTGTGTTACTTTGGACCTAACAGGGGTTGAAGTTGCTAGGACAGATGCATTACGATGCGCCAGAGCCATACGCCAAACAAAATGCTCTTTCTTCTCGATAACGCCACGTGTCCGTCCAAAGCATGGTTATATAGCGACCGTACATTCTCATGACCTCCGCTGCCAGGAATCACGTACAGTGGCTGCATTCCTGCCAAGTCTTTTTGCAATATCGCAGAAGGAACATCCAGCTTCTCGTAGCCCTATTAGACGACCTATTTAAATTTCAATGGGGTCTTTATAATGGCGTCTTTGTCGCCTTAAGAGCATTCTTGACTTACGTCAGCTCACAATGTTAAATCTGAAAGGTAACTAACGCCCGCGAGTACTACGGTGTGTATTTAAAGCAAATCTGATTAGCATCCTCATAGGGTCGCAGTTAGCGTGGCCCTTATGCGACTCTTGCGACATGTGAATAGGCGTCATCTTTCATGTGTAGAAACACGCCTACCAACTTTCATTTATGCTGCACAACTCTTTCTTCATAACGGGATTTTTGACGTCGTTGTATACCTGTATAGAATAGTTCGGTACACAAACATTCAAGATAACACCTAATGGTATGGACATTTATGACTCTAAAGACAGTACATTACTGTTTTGTGGACCAGGGCTCCAAACCAGAGTCTTATCTTTCGCACATATCAGTTAAACAATCAAGGCACAAGATACAACCTTTCCTCACAGAGTCAATGCTCCCAGTAACTCTCCAATGTTTTTCAAAATTCACACAAGTGTATAAACAATCACGAAGTTGGTGTGAGTAGTCTGATACCTTAGGCTCTACCTCTATACTTGGGTTGGCCTGTGCAGTTAAAAGCTGAATGGCAATGAGAGGAGGCTGTATCAAGAGACGACAGTGATACTGATATTCACATATTATCATCATATCGCCATGAATGTGAACAATTCATCAAACCTTAAATTAAGTACAGTTACGTTTATTAATGATAAACTTAGTAAAGGTCCTAGAGAAGCTAGGTTTCAGGTCATCCACCACCACTGGTCGGAGATTAGCGACAGCCGGACAGGGAATTACCGTCCCATGCTTAGGCTACAGTCAATACTACAACACAAATGGCTGCGTTTCGAATGGTGCCAGTACCAGGAAGCATACATTGCTGATGAATTCCGTCGCATTGCGTTTATCAACGAATTGTATTTCTAAAATTTGGCGGATGGCGGCGAAATGGGGAGAGGTCAGATTATTACTGTGTTTTAGAGGCGCCGAGCCTTGGTATTTCTTGCTTCATTAGTGTAAAGGATGAGCCAGTCAGTAAGAAAATTTTAATTTATTTTATTAGCTCCCAGAGGTGACTTCGTTTTTCCGTTACAGCCAAGCCACAGCAGGCAGTGTTGGCTGCCTGTAAGTTCTTTCGTCCCACAGTCTACCAACAGGAAGTCAGCACCAAGGAACGGCACCTTGACCACACGCATTCCTCGTGTGCTGATGAGGGTACGCTATGCAGAGGCCTCTCTGAGCAGGTGATGCTCTGGAAAGTTCCATGCCGTCCGCACGGTTTTCTCGATCCCGACCAATCAGGGCGGAGGAAGCCACGTGGTGCGTCGAATATGCCCGGCAGCCCATCGCCGGGCCCACTCTCCTGTTTTCTTGCTCTCCTGCGAGTCTGACGCATGCCCTGTAGCAATGTTGATCTTCCCGCTTCTCCTGATGATGCGACACTGTGGGCTTGTTTCTGCCGACTCCACCGTACTTTACCTTCTGGCTCACCCTCACCTCCATTGGCCCAACAATGTATTCCCTATAGCGTAGCTTCTGCCAATAAATGGCCTTACAAAAGAGACTTTGTCCTGCTCATCCCAAAACGCCCACTGCAGTCCCACCCACCAATCCTGTACAATCGTGTGGGGAGCCATCAGGTACGACATCAGGTCACGGCTGGTGGCGACTAAGGAAATTCCACCGCCTCAGGGATACGTCAAGGACATCCTGCGCCGCCACACGTCACATCTCATGCGAAAGTATCGTGGACCTATTTGTCCCACAACATCGCGAGAATGAGCACTGCAGCAGACCAATAATTTTTTTAGCGTGTTTCTGGACCATTGAGCTCGCCACGTGGCTGAATTCCAGACATACATTTATCGTTCTCTCTGCAGAAACACAAAAAAATGATAAATCATACTGCACTTTAGTTTTATTTACAAGTCTATTCGTATCATAATAATCACATCATCTTAATGTAGGATACGAAACAAACGTGAGACATTGCAAGTCATATAAGCAACAGAATGAAGTCGTTGATAATACTTTGAATGCAACAGTTGACCAGAGCAGATAGTGGCCGTAAGTATTCGGGAAACGCGACTTGATTCAACGTAGCAGCGAAGTAGTTCAGAAGAAAAGACACTGTGGATGCAGGAACCATTTTCTGTAAGGAATCGTTAGGGCCGGCGCGTTCCTCTCCACGGCAGCCCCCACGCTTCGAATCTCGGGCATGCGTTCCACACAGAACGTACGTCTATCGAAGGTTCGGACCCTTTTGCTCTCGCGAAGCCGCGCCGAAGCCCGAGTTTCTTACTCCGCTATGTGGCTCCGCCCATCTTCCTCTTCCACTCCATCTCCCCCGTTCCTTTCTTCTCCTCTTTTCCTTCGCTCCACTCGCGACTGAGTAACGCGGCAACGGAGACCGATGGAACGCCGTGGTATTGCCGCATTCCGTCCAATTCTTCCGATCTATTTCACGTCTCTACCGGTCGCAGCATCGCCGCCCTTTATTCAGTCCTATTTACTCGCCCTGAGCCGTATAAACGGCGCGGCTCGGCGCAGCGTGGCTGCTGAATCATATTGTCCGGTGCCGGGGTGACTCCCTGCCCGTGCACTTTCCGTGTACGTTGCACAGTGTCGCGCGGCAGCGGACGGAGCTCCTTGCAATCGGAGGCACCGCCGCCGCTGTTGCGCTCAGAGGGAGCCGGAAAAACGGACGCCGGCACTCGCCCAAATTGTATTTGCGTTGCTTATGGGAGGCGCCCAGACAAATGTAATCGGCACGGCCGGCCGAGATAAGGCCGGAGCCATCGGAATTAATGCGGGGGACTGCAGCGATGGCCCGAGCCGCAGTTTCCCTGCGACGCGCCGACCAGTCTCCGGGTACGGGAGTTATCGGGGACGGCGAGCTGCATTCGAATGGAACTACGCCAGTGGAAACACGATACCGCTGCACAGCGAAGCAATACGCCGTAGAGTGGAACTTGTTGCTCTACATTGAACTTCACTACACTGTGTAATGGCAAGCTTCCCATGACTGGGAACTGTGCTATACTGTCTAGCAACATCATACTTTCACAGACACTTTCATAAGTTTTGGGACAAACACAATAATTTTATATTTACTTTGACAAATAACAGATAAATAGTTAAACGTATTAGGTTTGTTATTCCAACAGATCGAATGATATTCACAGAACAATAAATTGGACATTTTACCTCATTTAATGACTAACAAAATACAATTAACTTCGCTCTGCTGCTACGATCGCAGGTTCGAATCATGCCTCGGGCATGGATGTGTATGATGTCCTTAGGTTAGTTAGGTGTATGTAATTATAAGTCTAGGGGACTGATGACCTCAGATGTTAATTCCCATAGTGCTTAGAGCCATTTGAACAATTACCTTCATACTTATGTGAAATAACGTAGATTTATCTTCGCAAAGTGTTTTGGGACAAATGCAGAAATAAAGCAAAAACTAGGAAATAATTAGGAATTAATTCTTTGTATTTCTACCGCGACATTGTACCCCTTGTGTCAGCCGTTTTGGCATACTTTGTACAAGCTTCAGTAAGTACAAAATAGTTAAAGTTTTCCATTCTTCTTGCAGTCATCTCCTGACGTCTTGTTTGGACTATATGGGGACTCCTTTTTCCTCACAAATGTCCTTGGACGGCCTGTATGTGGCAGATATTTTATCCTGTCTTTATACTGTTTATATTTGTAGCGACGGACGGTGATCCTTACAGTACTTTTTTTCATGTTCAGTAACGGTGCAATTTCTCAGTATGTTCAAAAGTTTTTGTTTTACCTCTACATATCACTGTGTACAAACACACTTGTGTTTCCTTTGATCTCTCGACATGTAATGACTGACATCGGAGGAAGTAGCGTATGACAGGAATATGCACACTGACGCTGTTGCTAATATTTGCCCCAAAACTTTTGAATAGCAGAATTCAATACGTCGCAGTAAGAATTGAGTTTTGTTCTGTTGGAAACAAGCAAATATACGTGATTCCACCTTTCGTAGCTCATAATTACATGTACAAATTGCAGATGTACATCTTTATTTCCGTATTAACCATCATTATTTCTTTCATACCCAGACATACTGTGCACAGTGTTTGTCGCAAAACTTATGAGAGGCACTATAGTTGGTTCCGGCTAACTAATAATAACATACAAGTACTCATAATTCCATTCTTAACCCTAAGTTTTGTTTATTATGAATAAAAAACAAACAGCACTCGAGCAACATTCTATAATATTTATTATCTGAAAAATGGAAATGTAAAACATTTTGAGTGCCATTCTTTGAACAAACGCGTTTTCAGTACTCTGTTGTATGCATCTAGTCTTTGTTCCAGTACAAAATTACGGAGAAATTTTTTCTAAAATGTTTTACCATGTGGAGCATGGTCTTTGCACCAAGCAGTGCTTCCCTCTCGAGTTCCAAGCGGTATGTGATAAAGTCTCCTCTATGTAATTATTGTCCACCCAGACTGGGATGGTTTGAAGAGATAACACACAAGTTTTAGGTGAGAAGACACAACTTTCTGGGTTGTGCGAGAGATATTGTAATTACGGAGAAACGAAGAAACCCAAACAAGCAGTGGCGGTTGTGTGAGAGCACAGGAGAACGTGAATACCATAACTTTCGACAACTTTTGGAGTTATTGGTTATTTTTCTTTGAATGGTGTTAAACGTAACGTAGAAGCGGTAATTTGAAATACCTGGCACTAAATTTACCGCTTTATGCTGCATTGCTACTCTTCTAGACTCTGTAAACTTGGCATCAGGATCGCGAGCACACCTTTAGTTATGTACGTTTTAAGGAGCTTTTGCGCATGCTCAACTGGCGTGACGTTATTAACTTACGGACCGAATACGTACTTATTTGATAAACAACATTATCTGTTCACGATGTCCACAGATAGTCTACCCACTCAACTGCAAGTTTCCATCAGTGCCACCAGGTAGTAGCACGCTACAGCAAACAGTAACACACTCCTCCTAAATGCCATTTCAGTCACTATACAGCAAAATTAGATGGGACATATTATAGTTATACTAACAGAAAAACGTATTTTGTGGATTAAAATGAGATAATATATTAACTTTCGGATTTTCTCATACAGTAATCCATTTGAGGTGCTGAGAACCATAAAGTAAATCGTCGTCAGTTTTGAGACTGTAGCATTTATTCATATTTCTGGTATCTGTTGATCTTATGATGGGTCAGGTTACCTGTGCTGTAAGCCCACATTGTATGTATGAACATTCACGAAAACCTGTTTCACCGGTTTCTTTGATATTCAGTTAAATGTGGGATCCAAGACCGTGTGTTTTTGACCTGTATGGACTTAAGCACCTCATTTCTATTCGTCAGGTGATCATGTTGGTAGACCCCCATTACATGAATTTAGTCAATTCCACAAACGACAGTTTGTGTTAGGAGTTTGATTGCTTACTGTACTGAAATTTGCTTTCGTGTGTAATGTCAACATGAACTCTCTCGAATCAGTCTTGAGTGCTAACAGAAAAGAAAATTACCAGGTAAAGTTCGCAAAGAAATTATGGTCCCCCGACTAGATCCATTGACTGAGTACGTCACGAAATCAAATAAGCGTGATTACAAGCGAATAGAGAAGTTCTTGTGCGGGTGCAACGTAAGAATGTCCGATTTTCAGCCCGCAAGTTAATTCGTTTAACTAACACCTGTGTTAACGATCTTGTACATTCGTCTGAAAAAATAAAAAGGCACAAAAACTCTCACTTACACAAAAATGCGAAACGGAGAGTAACGAAAGCCTACACGTTATTTTTGTCTTGGCCTAAACTGTACATAGTAATCTACAAAACAACAAAATTACCCAAAAACATTTCTTTCCTCTTTCAGACAAGTCATGCATATTATTATTATTATAATTATTACTGTTATTGGCACTGGCTGTAGTTGTGTAAATATGTTGATAAGCAAAACTATTATACAGGAGATTAATTTCACATTCTCATACTTATCTGAACATAACAATTTGTGAACACACAGAATGTACGCTCATGAGGCGCCACTGCAAACAAAGACATTGTACCGCAGGATTTATCCAGTGTATTTAGGTCATCTAAAACTATGAAACCATTCGGGTAGTTTCAATATCTACAACTGACTTTACTGATTTGGAAGATGTTCATAAGACATTGTTGTCAACGTAGGCCTATAATATTTACAAACGCTGTATGCTCGAAGTTGTTCATACTCATCTATCTCAACCAATTACTATCAATTAGTTTACCCATGTTCAGTAGTAACTGGCGATGCGTTATAATTACTTGAGCAAAGGTGAAATTCATAGGAAAGATGGCTAATAAGCAAACTTTATTGTCGATTACAGGTTTTGGTAAGTATTGTTACCGTCTTTAGATCTCGATAAAAGATTGTTACGTGTTTCCTATACCACCAGTACAAGTACTCTTTCTAATCCATTGCCACGTATGTGAGAGAGGAGATGATCGATGCATCGACAATTCAAGGTTAAAATCACAATACACTGAATAATTCTCTAAATGTTCCTTACTCATATTACACATTACTGTGTGCTTCATTGTGGCCAGGGCACCGTTTGACAATGTTAAGGACCACATGAGATTCCTAGGAGACTCAATTCCGAACTAATGGTGAAATGGTATAGACATGAGAACGTTTAACATTCAGCTGAATAGTGGTTTAAGGAGTGTCACAGGTAAAGCCTTTTCGAAAAAGTAACATTCGAACAAATTAGCAGACAGTGCGTTGTGTGCATTTGACAACTCAAAGCACTTTCCTGGGGCACCACCGACGTTAGTTTCGTTTCTGTCTAATATTAGGTGCTTATCAGCTGAGGATCAGCAAGCGGCAGATGGACTATATGACATCCTTGACCAGCTCTGTCACTTTTAGAGGTACATGCACAAATACACAAGACAATCTCCGCAAGCCCAGAAATGTCCGTCTGCAGTATAAATGGGAAAGGTTCACTAACTGAGAATTACTCTTCCATTGGATGTTATCTAATTAATTTACAGAAACACTCTTAGGTGTTTATGTTATGATCAAATAAACAAGCTTCATACTTGCAGTACAGTGCAACATGGCTGGCATGTAGCTAACCCAAACTTACTGAGTGAAGTAGTCTAGTAGAGCGTAAATTGAGGACAGAAAAGTTAGCAGCTATAAATGCGCTCTCAGAGTGATATAAATTTAATGTAAAAATAATACAATTTACCTCATCAATCATAAGTTGAAAGGCATTTTTACTAGGATTACGGTTCCCCGAAGATCCGATTCATGCGTAAATAAATACAGTAAATTTTGTAATGGAACGACATTGGTAAACAGTGGATACTTTGGGTTTTAATCACTATTTACAATGATTTGATTAAAGTTGGTTTTCATAAAAACACGAAATGAGTGACAATGGAAAAGAAAAATACACTCCTGGAAATGTAAAAAAGAACACATTGACACCGGTGTGTCAGACCCACCATACTTGCTAAGGACACTGCGAGAGGGCTGTACAAGCAATGATCACACGCACGGCACAGCGGACACACCAGGAACCGCGGTGTTGGCCGTCGAATGGCGCTAGCTGCGCAGCATTTATGCACCGCCGCCGTCAGTGTCAGCCAGTTTGCGTGGCATACGGAGCTCCATCGCAGACTTTAACACTGGTAGCATGCCGCGACAGCGTGGACGTGAACCGTATGTGCAGTTGACGGACTTTGAGCGAGGGCGTATAGTGGGCATGCGGGAGGCCGGGTGGACGTACCGCCGAATTGCTCAATACGTGGGGCGTGAGGTCTCCACAGTACATCGATGTGGTCGCCAGTGGTCGGCGGAAGGTGCACGTGCCCGTCGACCTGGGACCGGACCGCAGCGACGCACGAATGCACGCCAAGACCGTAGGATCCTACGCAGTGCCGTAGGGGACAGCACCGCCACTTCCCAGCAAATTAGGGACACTGTTGCTCCTGGGGTATCGGCGAGGACCATTCACAACTGTCTCCATGAAGCTGGGCTACGGTCCCGCACACCGTTAGGCCGTCTTCCGCTCACGCCCCAACATCGTGCAGCCCGCCTCCAGTGGTATCGCGACAGGCGTGAATGGAGGGACGAATGGAGACGTGTCGTCTTCAGCGATGAGAGTCGCTTCTGCCTTGGTGCCAATGATGGTCGTATGCGTGTTTGGCGCCGTCCAGGTGAGCGCCACAATCAGGACTGCTTACGACGGAGGCACACAGGGCCATACCCGGCATCATGGTGTGGGGAGCGATCTCCTACACTGGCCGTACACCTCTGGTGATCGTCGAGGGGACACTGAATAGTGCACGGTACATCCAAACCGTCATCGAACCCATCGTTCTAGCATTCCTAGACCGGCAAGGGAACTTGCTGTTCCAACAGGACAATGCACGTCCGCATGTATCCCGTGCCACCCAACGTGCTCTAGAAGGTGTAAGTCAACTACCCTGGCCAGCAAGATCTCCGGATCTGTCCCCCATTGAGCATGTTTGGGACTGGATGAAGCGTCGTCTCACGCGGTCTTGCACGTCCAGCACGAACGCTGGTCCAACTGAGGCGCCAGGTGGAAATGGCATGGCAAGTCGTTCCACAGGACTACATGCAGCATCTCTACGATCGTCTCCATGGGAGAATAGCAGCCTGCATTGCTGCGAAAGGTGGATATACACTGTACTAGTGCCGACATTGTGCATGCTCTGTTGCCTGTGTCTATGTGCCTGTAGTTTTGTCAGTGTGATCATGTGATGTATCTGACCCCAGGGATGCATCAATAAAATTTCCCCTTCCTGGGACAATGAATTCACGGTGTTCTTATTTCAATTTCCAGGAGTGTAGATACATTCCCCAGAAAATACGAAGTTTAAAAAAATTCTCTAATTCACTGGCAAAACATTATTGCATGAGCCACTCATGTGATTCTTACCGTTCTTCATTTTTTGGCAATGAATGCTTTTGGACAGCTGAGAAAGTGTCTTGAAAAATAATTCCATACGTTATTCATTTGTGAACATACTACAATATATATTAACTCATTTTGTTTTATCTTAAGAGTTGGAAACTATCCGCAGTTCTGAAGTAACCGCACCTTAATTTTTAGAAAACTGTTTTATATGTGTTTCTTCCAGATTACTTTTTGTCGCTGTCTAAGTCCAAATGCCTGCACCCTTTAGGCTAGTTACTGTTTCGTGTAAACTCATTACAAATACAACAGCATATCAAAAATACAGAATAATGTTTCACTCTAAATCAATAATAATATAATTTCAGTAACCTACTAAAATGTGATGAAATTTTTCAGAACTATGTTCGAATTTAAATCACAAACAAATGTCGACCAACATGATGGCAGGGCAAATCCTACTCTTAAGTTTGTAGCGAGTAGGTAATTTTTATTGTAAACAGACAGAGTGTTTCAAACCTTGGTCGCATTAATTCTTGAAACATTGCTGCGTACTAGTAGACCAGGAGGGGCCCTTTTTACGAAGCCAAAAACGATTCAGAGGAACTAGTAAGGTGCATTTCACTCCACGTGGAAGTTCTTTACGCTTACGAACCTAATTAATTCTGTATTTGCTCTTTCATGAATATCAGATACGAGTCGCAGTACAGGAAAAGAAGAAACCGTCTTTGGGACTCGATTCGTCGAATGCTGCTTCATTTCACGCAGCGCACGGAAGAATGAATTGGTTTCCTTTGGAAATGAAAAGAAAGCGCAGTGAAGGGAGGGGTAACGTCGGTACGGGTGGTTGCTTATGGAAAAAGCACGCGCGGCCCTTGGTGGGAACGAGGACCAATCAGAAGGCACTGGTCCACCGCAGGACCGATACACTTGCAGAAGTAGAAGGAAGTACATCGGACGAAAACGTGGCGGTAGGCACTCCAATAGCCTTGCCCTCGGCAGAAGGAATCTCAAACGACGACCAACTCATTGGCAGACGTTTACGTTGGGAAACAGACCAGGCACAGTCTCTTGACAGGTGTACATGGTGGCCGAAGCGCTGCGTTTCACCAAACTTGAGACTTGGAAACCCGCGGCCCGCGTAAGCACATCGTGAGGCCCGCAGAGTTGTGCTTGTTTTGATCATTCTACAAAGAACAAAACTGTCAAAGATCTTGTGTGTTTCTCGTACAAGAAGAATATTTCCAGGCAATCAGCAAAGAAACAGCAGCTGGTAATGCCAAATTTCGGGAAAAGAATACAACTATTTTTTAGTTGCATCACCTTATTCATTACCTTTCAAGCGCAAATTTCAACTCTTACTGATTATAAGACTAAGTATAAATTAACTACCTACACCTTTATAATCTGTACAGTTCTCACGCTGGCAGTCATTACATTCATCGTAGTGGTTCCAGTCATCATTAAAATCCCAATTCCACATTGCGGTTACATACTTTTTTGCTGAATCAGTTTATTTGAGGATCTGTAAACGATATGCTTTTTACGGAAAGAGGTATTCTTACGTTCTGGAAAATGCTGTTTTCTTTTTCTCTCTACCCTTCGGACTAGCTTCATCTACCTACCTTTTTTTCACCGTTTGTGGGGAGCACAGGATTTTCAGTTCCTTCTGTCATCTGACGCCAGTCTCTTTATAGGACGTGACGTCATAAATGGTATGTACGCTGCGGCACTGAATTACAGAACCCGCGAATTAGTTCCTGCTGACCTTCCTTCGTTAGTCAGGTTCTATAATCCGAACTACAGTTACGTCCAATGGCGTTACGTGAGGAGCAAAATCGTCGGTAGAATAAACACTATGATCTTACTGGCATATTATATTATACCAAATGCCGATTCTGTCTTTGCTATTGTTAATTTTCGTCAAGAGATATTTCTGAATAATCGGTCGCAGCGGGGAGTAATCTCGCCCGAATGATGAGTGGTTGACAAATGTAATTATATTTCACAACATGATACTGCTAGTAGAGCAATACCATGGAGACTGAAGAAGTAGTGGAATGACGTAAGAAATAGTGGAATAAACTAAAACTGCGAAAAGCGTTTCATTAAAAAAATTTAAATTGCGAGGTTCTTACGTTACTTTTCATGCAAACAAAGATTCCTTCTTATTTGAGTGACAAGAAAGAAGAAAAATAGCAAAGGTGAAGGTTTTATATTTGTACGCACAACTAGAATGGCTAGGGAGTGCTAGTTTCCCGCTAAGTGCACCCAACACAAAAAGACTTTATGTGCGTACTCTTAGACTGTGTGTACTCTTGACTTAAGTTATGTTGGTTGCACCGAGTTTAGGTAACGTCATATCGGAATAATATTTCCAGAATTATGCTAACGCAAAGCAAAACTATTTATTGCAGAATAAGAACAAATTTTATATCCAACCATTTATATAGTATCGGTTTCTGTTGCAAATATCTTCCTGTGAAAACTGTTATAGTATCGGTTTCTGTCGCAAATATCTTCCTGTGCAAACAGTCGGAAAAGCACACTGTTCTACTATGAGTGTGCGACTTGCCGGAGCTTACTCAATCATAAAGTTAACTTTTTTTAAATCTCTTTTCGCCTGGATTTATAATTTGTCACCTGACTGGTTTATATATTTTCCGAAGAAACTACTCATGTTGATATTCAAGGATAGAGCTAAATGTGAAACAAGACTAACAAGTTACAGAGGAACAATTTAGTTTTTGACAAAAATTAGAGCAAGAGAAGTTTTCATAACATTGAAGAGATTGCAACAGGAAAGGCTGGAACTAAGTAGAGATTCTTGCGTAACCTTTATTGATCTAGGAAAAGCATTTTGTACCATTAGTTGCAAAATTATCATGATCTAAATACATACACACATGAACTGGGAAGACTAAAGAACGAAATTAAACAGAAACTGAAATTACGTATGTTAGTATAACGATTGACGGAGAGCAAACTGGGTCAAAGATCATAACAACAGTAAAAAAGTTTTATTATTATCACTAAATTAATTTAATATTTTCATCGGTAAAACAAAAATGACGTTTTAACAATAAATACCTGAAGCCGAAGTGACCGGTATTTGCTGACACTGTTTAAGATCTGCGAGTAGTGTTTAACAGCTGATAGTGAAAGAAGGATGCAGAATATAGTTATAAATTCACAAGAATACCAAACAACTTCGAGCTTCACATTAATAATTAAAAATCTAAAATTATTTCATAAGCGGATTATGTACGTATTCAACTCAAAACCGTTATGTACACCAGATACAGCATTTCTAAGTCTTCAAACAGAAAAACCTGATAAACTGTGTCATGTAAATACCTTAATTAAAGGAAGTGCTGCACAGCACACATTCTTTTAACAGTTATTCCAGCCGCTCTCGATATGTGAATGTAATGACAGGAAGCCGTAAGAATGGTTAAGTAGTCGCTGCCATGTTGTTCACAATAGTTCGCAGAGAATAAACGTAGATACAGATGTGCAAGGAGGGGTACGGAGAACAACAATGACTATCCAAGAAACCACTGAAGAAAACAGAGGGAGTGGCCGGCCGTCGCATATCCAGTCGCAGCCAACTGAACTGAGCAGATGAACGGCTAACATGATCAAACAGCCAAATTGCGCACACATACCTCATCCGAGCACTCGTTATCATTTCTCTCGAAAGTGGTACTCTCGTGAACTATGTTGGAGATCCTCCGTTATATTTGGAAGGTAGGAGAAGAGGTACTGGTGGAAGTGAACTTGTGAGGAGGTGTCGTGAGTCGTACTTGAAGCAAAAAATAAAAGTCAGTCATACAGCGCTTGCTTAAAAAAGGCAGATGTAGAACGTTGAAGTTCCTGTCCAGCACATAGTTTTGAACTGTCTGAAAATTTTGGACTGGTTTATGTTTTGGTATGCGAGGAAGTACTTCCCTAATTTTTTTGAGTACGTGGAGACAAGAGATATTAAGTGTATAGCATAAAAATTTGTTCTGTAGTTTAAATACCCATCCAAAATGATGTCGAGATCTTTCAACGTTCCTAATGGGGTAATCAGATACCGCAAAAGAGTGCCATTAAAATGTTCACTGATAAATTTTCAGTGTGATATGGCGATCTTATTGCTGCCATGACGCTGAATTCTATGGACTTCAGCTGTGGAACATTTTCTTACGGAGCAGAAACGCTTTTTGCATACTAATTTTCCACTAAGCAGTGCTTTTTATTTATTTGTAATTGGTTTGAAAGCCTTTAACGACTTGATTTTCAAGCACTTAAGCTCAGTTATCTCAGTGGCACAGCATATGATAAATACACACATCAAAAAAGTTTCACATCTCCCATGTTCCCAGAATTCCTGAAGATAGTCGTTGACTGTGGATATTGTATCACAGACAGAGTACTTTGACTGTACACAGATGTCACAAAGCCGCCCAAAGATGTAAACAACCATGCAAGAGCAGGGCCTATTAGACGGAAGGGGTCCGACGGCCTATCAGTTCCAGTCATTCCAACAGGAAGAAGGTGCACGGCTCATGTTGTCCGAAGTTCAGCCATGCCTAGACGGTCAATACGCGGTTCGGTCGCGTCCGCGTTGCTACTTTGATCCAAGAAGGTCTCTCAACAAGAGAAGTGTCCAGGTGTCCCGGAGTGAACCATAGCGATGTTGTTCGGACATGGAGGAGACACAGAGAGAGAGGAACTGACGATGACATGCCTCGCTCAGGCCGCCCAAGGGTCACTACTGCAGTGGATGACCGCTGATTACGGATTATGTATGTCTCGGAGGAACAACGACAGCAATGCCACCATGTTGAATAATGCTTTTTGTGCAGCCACACGACGTCGTGTTAATCCTCAAACTGTGCGGAATAGGCTGCATAATGAGCAACTTCACTCCCAACGTCCACGGCAAAGTCCATCTTTGCAACTACGACACCACACAGCGCGGTACAGATGGGCCAAAAAACATGCCGAATGGATTGCTAAGCATTGCCATCACGTCTTGTTCACCGACAACAGACAATCGTCGGAGATGTGTTTGGAGCAACGTGGTGAAGCTGAACGCGTTACACACACTGTCCAGCAAATGCATCAAGGTGGAAGTTCCCTACTGTTTTGGGATGGCATTATGTGGACCGACGTACGCCGCTGGTGGTCATGGAAGGCGTCGTAACGGCTGTACGATATGTGAATACCATCCTCGAGCGATAGTGTAACTATATCGGCAGTATATTTGCGAGGCATTCGTCTTCATGGACGAAAATTGGCGCCCTCATTGTGCACATCTTGAGAATGACTTCCAACAGGATAACGACAGCGCTCGACTAGAGTGGCCAGCATGTTCTCCAGACAGGAACCCTATCGAACATGCGTGGTATATATTGAAAAGGGCTGTTTCTGGACGACGTGACTCGCCAATTACTCTGAGGGATCTACGCCGAATCGCCGTTGAGGGTGGCAGAATCAGGACCAATAGTGCCTTGATGAACTTGTGGATAGTATGCCACGACGAATACATGCATGCAACAATGCAGCAGGACGTGCTACTGGGTATTAGAGGTACCGGTGTGTACAGCAATATGGACCACAATCTGTAAAGGTCTCGCTGTACTGTGGTACAACACGCAATCTGTGGATTTCATGAGCAATAAATATGGCGGAAATGGTGTTTATGTTGATCTCCATTCCAATTTTCTGTACACGTTCCGGAACTCGTGGAACTGAGGTGATGTAAAACTTTTTTGATATGTGTATAAAATGGGAAGGGCGACCGTCTTATTTTCCCCTCATTAGAGCATGGTCTGGAATATCAACGGTACATTTCATTTCGATAACTGTACTGAAGTATATGAAGACGAAATCGTGTGAAAATAATGTAAATGATGAACTGAAGTTTAAATGTATGTGTGTTTATGGTCAGTTTCTGACAGACAGTTAAGAATTAGTTTTACTGAAAGCACACAGTGCCTCTGGTGATGGGTGAGCCCGACATTAACGTACATTAGAAATCTATCGTATCCCTGACAATCTTGAAACCACTGAACACGATAATTCAGCAATAATTTCCGCAATAGAGTCTCTGCGTGCACGTGCACCACGTCTCATAGACTTGTACAGCAACAAACCAACGTCATACGCTAAAATAAAACGTTTACGTACCGTAGTGTGCTATGTCTGGTCAAAAAATAAGGCTAAAGTGTGAATATGGGAAAGATCTAATGAGGAGTACGGACGATTGTGTAGAGAGTGAGTAAAGTCAGTAGCCATTTCTAATACATCTATATTGATTCTAAAACACCAAAAACATTTTCGATTCTAATTACAGTGTGAACATACGTATGAGTAAACTTCAAGGCACCCAGTGTGTGAAAACGTCTTACCGAAAGTGCAGCCCTTGCAAACTCTTTCGTTAACTATAATTATAAAGAGTCATTTGAAAAGAAACAATGAGGAATGGCATTTGAGAAGAGAAAGAATGAATGATGGAAACAAGACTGTCCATGTAGGCCACAACACGTCTCGAATCACTAACTAGTGAAGCACAACAGCCTCTCTATTGTCACGAAGTAATGAGCGTTGCCGATTGTAATTGCCAACCTGACTCGGTATTTTTAGATTTCCGTAAGGCTTTCGACACAGTTCCTCACAAGCGTCTTCTAATCAAATTGCATGCTTTCGGAGCATCGTCTGAGTTGTGCGACTAGATTCATGAGTTCCTGTCAGGTAGGTCACAGTTCGCAATAACTGACGGAAAGTCATCGAATAAAGCAGAATTAATATCTGGCGTTCTCCAAGGAACTGTTGTTGGTCCTCTGCTGTTCCTGATCTACGAGTAGATAAACTACATATGGGACAATCTGAGAGACCCTCTCAGATTGTTTGTAGATGATGCTCCATTTTCCGTCTTGTAAAGTCATCAAATGATCAAAACCAACTGCAAAATGATTTGGACAAGGTATATGTAACGTGCAAAAAGCGACAACTGACTCTAAATAATGAAAGGTGTGAAGTTATTCACATGAGTACTAAAAAAAAATCCGCTAAATTCCAGTTACACAATAAGCCACACAGATCTAAAAGCTGTAAATTCAATTCAATACTTCGGCATTACGGTTACGAACAACTCGAACTGGAACCATCATATCGATAATATTGTGGGTAAAGCAAATCAAAAACTGCGATTTATTGGTAGAACACTTATAAAATCCAACAAATCGATTGAAGACAATGCGTACACCACGCCTATCCGCCTTCTTCTGGAGTACTGCTGTGTGGTGTGCGGCCGCATCAGATGGGAATGATGGAGGATGTCGAAAAAGTTCAAAAAGGGCAACTCGTTTTGTATTATCGCGAAATAGGAGAGAGGATGCAACAGACATGGTGCGTAAATTATGGTGGCAGTAATTAATACAAAGGCGTTTTGGGTTGCGGCAGAAACTTCTCGTGAAATTTCAAACACCTACTCTCTCCTCCGAATGTGAAAATATTATTTTGACTCCCCCCCTACATTGCGAAAAATTAGCATTGTGATAAAATGAGAGAAATGGGAGCTCACAAAGAAAGATTTAAGTGCTCGTTTTTCCCGCGCTGTGTTATAGAGTGGAATCGTAGAGAAATGGCTTGAAGGAGGTTCGATGAACCCTCTGCCACGCATCTAATTGTGAAATGCAGGGTAATCATGTAAGTGTAAATTCAGTCGCTACGTACCTTAAGACTGGCGAAATAGTAATCGAAATTTTTCTATAACAAGAAGCACAGAATATGGCTCCAGTAATGTCTAATAACGCAAATAATAGGAATGGTAAAAAGTCTTTCAAGGAAACATGCACAAGAATAATGGAAGCATCGTTATTATTCATACGTTGCAGCGCAGTCCATGGGGAATACCTCTTCCGGCACACCCCCTGAACAGCATATGAAAGCAAAGAGATGCGCGTTTATCTTGTAACCAAAGAAATATACTTTAATAACATTGATCCTGCCAGGGAATGTTTGCTTCCGCTAGCACACTGAGATGACGAAAGTCATTTGATGGATTCAGAAAGTCGTTTAGGAAGCCCCTTCAGAAATATTTAGACATTCTCCATTTATAGCCATCCATAATCGCGTAATTAGCGCCGGTGTAGGATATTTTCCAGTCAATCATCGGTTCAGAAGGATAGATGACCCAGTTCATTCGACGTAAACACAGCCCACGCCATTATGACGCCACCACCAACTTGCACAGTGTTTTGTTGATAACCTGGGTCCATGTGTTTTGTTGACAATCTGGGTCCATGGTTCAAATGGCTCTGAGCACTTTGGGACTTAACATCTGAGGTCAGTCCCCTAGAACTTAGACCTACTTAAACCTAACTAAGCTAAGGACATCGCACACATCCATGTCCGAGGCAGGATTCGAAGTTGCGACCGTAGCAACAACGCAGTTCCGGATGGAAGCACCTAGAACCGCTCCGCGACAGCGGCTGCCTGTGCCCATGGCTTCGTGGTGCCTGCATCACACTCTAAATCTATCATGAACCATTATTAACTGACATTTGTAACCATCTGATCAGGCCATGGTTTTCCAGTCGTCTAGTGTCCAACAAACTTGGTCACGAGCCCAGGAGAGGCGTTGCAGGCTATGTTGTGCTGTTAGCAAAAGCACTCGCGTCGGCGTTGCTGCCATAACCCACTAACGGTCAATTTCGCCACGCTGTCCTAACGAATACGTTCGACGTACCTCCTACATTGATTTCTGTGATTATTTCCCGCAGTGTTGCTTGTCTGTTAGCAGTGACAGCTCTACGCGAAGGGCGCTGCTCTCGTTCGTTAAGTGAAGGCCGTAGGCCACTACGTTGTCCGTAGCGAGAGGTTATAACACTCCTGTCTGCTACTGTTGTACTATAACCTTAAAGCCGGCGGTAGTCCGTATAATGAATTTTTTTTATTCAAGCAATTATAGTATAAAGAAGCAGAAAAGTGTTACCCTCTGAGAGGAATTTCGATTTATTATTGACCGTGTTGTACCTAACGGGGGTAGCTTACCCGAAGTGAAAGTCGAAGTTACGTAAATATTTAAACAGTACCAAACAGTATTTTATATATCTACACTGTTCAAAGTATAAAGAAAACGGTTGACAGCCTAATTAGGCAAGAGAATGATTGACAATCCAATTCAAGAAGCTAAGTATGAGTATCTTTAATGGGCAAAGAACCTATACTTTGTCAAACGAGAGTGCACTGAACATGACTATTTGCATAAGGATAACAGAAAATGACATATACTTTTGCCTTCAAGGATTGGTCAAACTGAATGGTCTCAATAATATTAGTATAAACATTCACTGTAGATCCATAGAATAGGCATAGTTTTAATATTACTTTTCAAACATTTTCCTATCTGACAAAAAAATTGTAAATATTGTTCACTGCAAAATTATGAACTGGTCATAGGTTAAGTGTCTCTCTCAGATAAATACTTTTCTATTTAGAATGAAAGTTAAATGTATTTCACTGACAAAAAATTCTCACTGAATTTTGAATAAAAAGTTACTGTTTTCGTAGATAGTGGTCTTTCTAGTACTTGTTATTTATCCTGAGCATAAAGGATAAACCGTGGATCCTATTACATTATTAATATACACTTTCAGTATACAAGAGGAACCCAATATTGTACAGAATTTGTATTGAATAGCAAGACTAATTAAAACTTTCTATAATTAAGTAACTTTGTGCATTTGTACTACTTTCAAAGGAGGGGGGCCCTTTATCTTAACCAATGTAGCAATAATTCTCAACAGTTGCAGCTCTTAACTTTTACTGCAGTTAAACACAAATTTGAGATATCTGTAAGATCCTTTTAACAAACAACATTAATTTTAGCACACTCTAATGATATATTAATTTTAATATGCCTTCAATAAAGGACACTCGGTAAACACTTTGTAGTGGGAGGGACCCTAAGTGGATATGTGACTTAGGATAAATCACGGTAGGTACAAGAGTTCAGTCAAATTTTACCTTGTATTTGGCTACTCTATAACATCCTATGAGCTGATACTTCACTGTACATTACTATAGAGCCCCATTACAGTCATTGCGCAAAGTGGTGGCGATTGCCATGTTAATAAGTGGATTTGCAGGTAGATTGCTGGACACTGTCAATTCTTAGTGGCGATGATATATACCAATTCCAGAATAGCTCCAGCTCTTTATCCATCCATCCGAGGCATTGGAAAGCGTCAGGAAAAGCCTCTCTCGGAACCAGCACAATACACAACCCTTACATGAGCAGTTTATAGTTAGGTAGCTCATCCCCGACTGACTCTCAATTCCACCTTCTCTACCTAGGCCAAGCACAAGTTTCGCGCGCTACAAAGTTCCGTTCCCGAGGGGAACCACAACACCTCCTACATACAAAATAACTAAGAACCCTGAGCGAAGGTCAGCAGTTTACATAACAGCAAACAAACATTTTAAATAAAACAGAACATTTGCATATAGTGGTAGTTCTACACAAAATTATTTAAATAAAATTATTTAATTTTGAAGATAACCAAAGAGATTATATGAGGAAGACTAAAGATCATTACAGAGATTATACTACATTACAGTTTCGAGTTAATCGTACACTAGTTACAGAAGTTCAACGATGGGATGTTGAACAAAACTGAAAGCTACATGAATCAACAAAAGGTATGTAATGTCTTGGCTATGGTGTTATAAGGCGATGCCTGAAATGTGGTGTTCTTGACGCACTCTTGACACTGTGGATCTCAGAATGTCCCATGCTTCTAGCTCCAACTGTCATTCCGCGTTCAAAGTCTGTTAATTCCCGTTGTGCAGCCACAATCACGTCGGAAACCTTTTCATATGAATCACCTGAGTACAAATGATAGCTCCACCGATGCACTGCCCTTTTATATCCCGTGTACGCGTTACTACTGTCCAAACAGACAATACAGTCCGATTTCAAGTCTGAAGATAGCCGTTGCGCTCCATAATGAATTGATATGAACGTGACCTCTGAATATTTGAGGCTTCGATTAAAATATACACTACTGGCCATTAAAATTGCTACACCACGAAAATGCCGTGCTACAGACGCGGAATTTAGCCGACAGGAAGAAGATGCTGTGATATGTAAATGATTAGCTTTTCAGAGCATTCACACAAGGTTAGCGCCGGTACAGACACCTGCAACGTGCTGACATGAGCACAGCATCCAACCCATTTCTCATACACAAACAGCAGTTGACCGGCATTGCCTGGTGAAACGTTGTTGTGATGCCTCGTGTAAGGTGGAGAAATGCGTACCATCACGTTTCCGACTTTGATAAAAGTCGGATTGTAGCCTATCGCGATTGCGGGTTATTGTATGGCAACATTGCTGCTCCCGTTGGTCGAGATCCAATTACTGTTAGCAGAATATGAAATCGGTGGGTTCGCGAGGTTAATACGTAACGCCGTTCTGGATGCAAATGGCCTCGGATCACTAGCAGTCGCGATGACAGGCATCTTATCCGCATGGGTGTAACGGATCGTGACGTATGCAGCAGCATGGTCTATCAGCTCGGAGACCATGGCTGTCGTTACCCTTGACGCTGCACCACTGACAGGAGCTCCTGCGATGGTGTACTCCAGTACTAACCTGGGTGCACGAATGGCAAAACGTCATTTTTTCGGATGAATCCAGATTCTCTTCAGAGTGTCATGATGGTCGCATCCGTGTTTGGCTTCATCGTGGTCAACGCACATTGGAAGCGTGTATTCGTCATCGCCACACTGGCGTATCACCCCGAGTAATGGTATGGGGTGCCACTGGTTACTCGTCTCGGTCACCTCTTGTTCGCATTGACGGCACTTTGAACAATGGACGTTATATTTCGGATGTGTTACGACCCGTGGCTCTACCCTTCATTCGATCCCTGCGAAACCCTAAATTTCAGCAGGATAATGCACGACCGCACGTTGCAGGTCCTGTACGGCCCTTTGTGGATACAGAAAATGTTCGACTGCTACCATGGCCAGCACATTCGCCAGATCTCTCACCAGTATAAAACGACTGGTCAATGGTGGCCGAGCAACTGGCTCGTCACAATACGCCACTCACTACTCTTGAAGAACTGTGGTATCGTACAGAAGCTGCATGGGCAGCTGTACCTGTACACGCCATCCAAGCTTTGTTTGACTCAATGCGCAGGCGTATCAAGGCCGTTATAACGGCCAGAGGTGGTTGTTCTGCGTACTGATTTCTCAGGATCTATGCACCCAAGCTGCGTGAAAATGTAATCACATGTCAGTTCTAGTAGAATATATTTGTTCAGTGAATACCCGTTTATCATCTGCATTTCTTGTTCGTGTAGCAATTTTAAAGGTCAGTAGTGTAGAATACGAAGCCAGTGGTATTGTTGTATCTGGCCTGGTCCTTCTACTGCGTATTACTTCCCGCTACGGTGAGAGTGTATGGAGCCTCAGAAGGAACACAGTGGGAGCTGAGTGCCGGCGATGCGGAAGCCGGACCGTCACGTAGCGCCGGTGCTGTAAACCCACTGCGCTACACGGCACCACGAGCGGCTCTCCTCGGCGCTCGGTCGCCGCCCTGTGCGGAATCCTCTCAGCAGCAGCGGTCGCGCCTTGACTTAGGGCTCCGCGGTTTCGGAGCCACTCTTCCGTGCGGCGACAACGCCCGCTCCGGGTTTTATGGCCACTTGGCCGTTACCGGGACGTGTATTCGTTCCCTGCACTTGACGCTGAATACCGGGTCCGCTTCGCCGAGAGGAGAGGTCCGTTTCAGCACGGAAATAGTGCGTAGATATTTCTCGCCGGAGTGACGTCATCTCGGAAGTTTGCAGCTGAAGTGCCTTTATGTATACGTGAGGGCAGAGTAATGTACTTCTGCACTACAAATGCAACACCATGAAGGCAGACTGCACTAAACGCAGCGTTGGGATCAAGTATGCTGCATTATCGACACTATAAAGACAACCACAATAAAAAGGAGAAAGATTCTTTTCAATCTGTTTCATACTTAAAGGATCTGGTGCTTAGTGTCCTGACATCAATTTCCTATCGTAGTACGACGCAGTTCACAAAGAAACTCCAAAAAATCGCCTTGCAAGATTGGAAGATTTATGAACGCTGCCAAATATAAAAAGTTTTGTAAACACATTCAGTGAATCAAATATCGGTAACAGCATTTCTTACCTTTATTAAAATTTCATATTTATTAACAAAAGTAAATATTATTTACCACTTTCAGTGCCAGGTGTTCTTTCCAGAGTGAAAGACGTTACGATTATTCTAATTTATTAAACAGCAGTTGACCAGCGTTGCCTGGTGAAACATTGTTGTGATGCCTCGTGTAAGGAGGAGAAATGCGTACCATCACGTTCCCGACGTTGGAAATAGGTCGGATTGTAGCCTATTGCGATTGCGGTTTATCGTATCGCGACATTGTTGGTCGCGTTCCTCGAGATCCAATGACTGTTAGTAGAATATGGAATCGGTGGGTTCAGGAGGGTAATACGGAACGCCGTGCTGGATGCAAATGGCCTCGTTTCACTAGCAGTGAGATGACAGGCATCTTATCCGCATGGCTGTGACGGATCGTGCAGCCACGTCTCGTTCACTGAGACAACAGATGGGGACGTTTGCAAGACAAAAACCATGTGCACGAACAGTTCACGACGTTTGCAGCAGCACGGACTATCAACTCGGAGACCATGGCTCCGGTTACGCTTGACGCTGCATCACAGACAGGAGCTCCTGCGATGGTGTACTCAACGACGAACCTGGGTGCAAAAATGGCAAAACGTCATTTTTTCGGATAAATCCAGGTTCTGTTTACAGCATCATGATGGTCGCGTCAGCATTTGCCGACATAGCAAATGGTATCGTGTTGAAGCTGCATGAGTATCAAGGCCGTTAATACGGACAGAGGTGGTTGTTCTTCAGGGTATTGATTTCTCAGGATCTATGCACCAAAATTGCGTGAAAATGTAATCACATGTCAGTTCTAGTATAACATATTTGTCCAATGAATACCCGTTTATCATCCGCATTTATTCTTGGTGTAGCAACTTTAATGGCCAGTAGTTTAAAACATTTTATCTTATCAAACTATTCTCTAGTAGGAAATTGGTCGTGTGGTAGGTTTGTAAACACATTCAGTGTATCAAATTTCGGTAATAGCATTTCTTATTTTTGTTAAAACTCCATATTCATTAACAAAAGGAAGTATAATTTACCACTTTCAGTACCAGTTGTTCTTTTTCAGAGTGAAAGACGTTATGATTATTCTAATTAATTTCGTACTCGTAAATAACAATACGGAAATAATACTTTCCATCGTTTCGTTTTCCAATGCGGGAAGTGATGTCACGTAAAGGGTTATTCTTAAGTGCCTTCCAGGGCTTGAGAACATCTTCCAAGAAAAGATTATAGGACAACTGGATAAAGACACACATTAATGTATAGGGAAGCTTTCCCAGATTATGTCTTGCGTTACAGGTGCTCAACACTTCGTGGTGCGAAAACGTCATTACGTGGGTGCATTTAATTGAAATGACCTGAAATGCACTGCAGCAGCTCACTTTCAAAAATCTGTGTACTGTGTTGTCTACCTGCAGTCGCGAACTGATGCCATGCGACAATACGGAGTGGATGGTTTGTCTACTAGTTCCCACAGGCCTTCCCATTAGTGCAGCTATGCCACGGTAGGTATTGCCAGTCGAAAGTTGAATAGACACTCTGTCCAGTGATACTTTCCTGTATATATCTTTTTTTTCCTGCAGTCGTGATAAAAAACCCTGACTATTATGCGAAGCATAAAAGAGGTGGACAAAGTTCCGGAAACACCAAAAGCATAACACATTACCACATCCTATTTGGTGTAGAAAACCGTTGGCATTGAAAACAGTTTCTAATCGTCTTTGAACAGAAAAATACAAAGTCTATATGATTTTTCAATGGAATCTTATACAATATTCCTGCAAAATAGTAGCAGGTTCTGGTAACGACGATGGAGGTGAATGGTGACCATGCATACTTCCCTTCTAATTAGACCACAAAGGCTGATAGTATTGAGATATTACCACTATGGCGGCCAGGGCAGATGCGACAAAACCTGTCCTTGACGATGGGAGTTGTGTGGAGAGGAGCCGTATCGTCTCGAAACACAGCTTCATCATTGGGAAACAATGTACCATGGGACGGAGTTGATCGGGTAAAACCACGTGTTTCATGCAATACCACTATATGTCTTACCATATCATCACCGGATCCCCACCATGTCTCACTCTGGGGACGAAAATTCGGTCAGAAATTGAAAATTGTGACCAACAAGACTCATACGACCAAATGAATTTCTTTCATTGCACCACAGTACGAGTTTTGTGGGGGCCGGCACCGCGTTATCCTGTTCTGTGTAATTGTATCACTAATGAGTGGTTTTTGACTTCCAGCTCGCCCTGCAAATCACCACTCATGGAACTCCCTTTGGGTCGAAATGATGCTGACAAAGCTCTCGCGTGAGACATCAGTTCTAAAGTGACTTTCGCAGCTGCTGTCACCTTGTTTCTCGTCACAATTATCTTCAGTCACCGTTCGTCAGAGTCACGCAACAAAAACATGTGTCCGCGCTATAACTCAGTGGATGATGTTTCTCCACTTTCCCTACTTGGGGTATAGAGCCCCGATATGGTGCCTACGGAAGCACGAAACACTTCAGCTACTCTTGGTTGCCGGCCGCTGCGGCCGAGCGGTTCTAGGCCATTCAGTCCGAAACTGCGCTGCTGCTACGGTCGCAGGTTCGAATACTGCCTCGGGCAGCGATTTGTGTGATGTCCTCAGGTTAGTTAGGTTTAAGTAGTTGTATGTCTACGGCACTGATGACTTCAGATGTTCAGTTCCATAGTGCTTTCAGCCATTTGAACCATTTTTACTCTTGGTTACTAAAGCACCAACCGTACGAACCCGAATAATTTCCCCACTTTCGAATTCATTTAGATCCGACATTATGCACTCATAGATACATAGGACAATGTGCTGGCCACGACTGACACTTGCACTCCTGCCGCTACCGATCAAACACAACAGGGAAACCTGGAGGCTTCGCCAGAATCTGCATTTACGTTCAAACAGGCATTTTTCGCAGTTTTTGCATATATTTGTCCAACCACTTTAGGTCGCAAAGGTAGTAAAAGAGGTAACAACTGCTGAGTCACCTTTTTTAAAGAAATAACAGCTTTTCATTTTTGATTACTATTCAAATGCACGTACCAGTATTCACAATAAATTAACGCTTGCCACAAAAAGCGAAGCATCAATCAGAAAATATTTTTTTTTTATTTCCAGAGAATTAACAGTATCATGGGTGCATATTACGTTTTCCATTATCAAAGTAGAGTATCGCATAACAACATCAAGTTTTAATTTCATATGAGCATTAATTAAAAATGAAAAGATTTGATTTTATTAAAAATATATTTGGTAATATTTGATAATTACCATATCCGTTGTTAATTAATAAGCAATTTAAAGAAATGTTACAATGAGTTTATTGCTACCGACTCGACGTTTACAAACGTGTTACCCCACACTCTCAGCTTCAGACCAATATATAAATATGCAATAAAACAATGCCAATCGCCGTTATTTAGGTTTGTTTCTAGGCTACCACTTTCGACGATACACTACGTCATCTTCAGGCCAGCTTCAATCGAGTAACCTTTGTGTTACAAAATACGGCAGCAGCTTTAACTGGTCTCGTAACGATTATTACGGACATGCGTGCGCGTTGGACAACTGTCACCAGCTGACATAACTAGGCTAAGGGCTATCCGAAACACTTCACCACTTACCTGTTTCATCAATAGCACCCGAGATATGATCCCCTGAAAAATCGCACTTTTGCGCGTATCTTTTTTAAACATGTTGGTGCCCTGTTCTGTCTTGCACGGACCGCTACGGGACAGACGGCCTTCCGTGGCTTGTTACAAAGTAAAAACGCCATTGCGATTCATTCTGAGTGTTACTACAATCTGCAAACTTCGCTCAGTATGAAAAGTCCATTGGTCCTAGTGACTGGACTTCGGTGGTAGAGATGCTGTTGTTTTTGATGTAAGATTCTCGAAACAGTTATTGGCTTGTGTTCAGAGCTCACACACGTGCCGACTACCAGTGTCACGACTGTCAGCAATCAGGTATAACCCATGCTCTTCCGGATCTCCTCTTCCGGAACAGCTCGCACGGCGCTTCATTCTTCCTTTCTAGCTCAGAAGAATCCAGTTTCTCATAGAAACTGGTGGAAAAGTACTGTGGTGGCGCTCTCTGTGGGGACAGCTGCAACGTGTTTGTGCCACTCCTTTACTGCATTAGACAAACCCACACACGAGGTACATATCCCCAGTTCTTCATCACGAAATCTATCTATACTGACGTGTACCAGTATAAACGTGCAACTAACACTGTTGGGAGAACAGACTCGAGGAAAGACCTAACAGTACTCAACGGAAGCTGTAAGATGAAGAGTAACGTTGGCAATAGTGGTCTCAGCAGCAAGTTCCGTGGCACACTGGAAAACAGTTAGTTTCCCAGAAAGACATACACCACGTACCGACAATATTTCACTAACGTACAGATATTTTCTGTGCAAAAGTAAATGAGGTAGAGAGACTTCAAAATAAACGTAATTTCTCTCTAAGGGCCCACTGGAGACTCCGACACCATTACAGCAAAACACTCAAAAAATAGGCCTGAACATCCCCCGAAGATTTTTCGGCGGGTTTAAAGTTGTCTGGAAGTAGATTTCTGTATATTTACGAATTTTACAGATTTCTTTTCTACGTTCCTATAACCAACGGCCTTGCCGCAGGGGGAAACCGGTCCCCCTCAGATCACCGAAGTTAAGCGCTGTCGGGCTAGGCTAGCACTTGGATGGGTGGACCGAGCAGGCAAGTGGTGTCCTCTCAGCCCTTGTGAGGTCAACCGAGGAGCTACTTAATTAAAAAGTGGCGGCTCCGGTTTCTTAAACTGACATACCGCCAGAAGATCGGTGTGCTGACCACATGTCCCTCCGTCTCCTCATCCAGTGACGCCTGTGGGCTGAGGACGACATGACGGCCGGACCGTTAGGCCTTTCAACTCCTGTTCGGACGGAATAGTTTACTTTTGTATGTTCATATAGGGGTTGTATTGGTCAAACTGGAAGATAAGTTCCGTTGCTGATAGATGGGAAACCAGCATCTGCTGAGAGATGAGCAGATCTATTTTCTATTTTCCCATCTCTTTCTTACGAAGAAGCAAATAATATAGGCAGTGCTGCATGTGGTACCACGCATCCTGACACATCCTTCAACCTGTCTTTGCAGTAATCACGCAGTCTTTCAAATCCACGTGACGTCATTCGTTTTGCATTACATGCAGTGATCACACACTCCGGTGACGTCAGCACATTGTCGATGAGATAGGGATCCACCAATGTCTTTAAATGTCCCTATAGCCAGAAACAGAGAGGATTCAGGTCAGGTGAACAGGAGCGCTATGCTACCTGGCCTCTTAGACCGATTAACCTCCCATGATCGGTCACGGTGCGGTACTGTCGCAGAAGCTGTAGAAATTGGGGTGGTGGCCCATCCTACATAAATCACAGTTGTCGCCATTCTGCAAGCGTAATGTTTCCGAACAGTGCTGGTAATTCACTGCATAGATATGAGTGATATAAGGCATCTTTTAATCTGTTTGCTAAAGGGTATGGCTCTGGGAGTCCGCCACCGAGAATTTCTCCCCGTACATTGATACTAATGTTATCACTTCCATGATTTCTCCAGGAACTGCATTTGCTCACACGTGCCTATTGCGGTACTTTACGTTTAGATCCCTTGTGATGGCTTATAAAACCCAATTCTAACATTACTCATCGCAAGTAATGCGCCCCGTACCCCAGCAGATATTTGTTTCTAAAGACATAATTACAGGAACTTTTCTTTCCAATTTTGATCATTTTTTTCTTCTTTTGAACCATGTGACACTTCTCATTTAAACAGCCTAAATGAAGCCACAATCAAGTAAAACACACACACACGCACACACACACACACAGAGATATATATATATATATATATATATATATATATATATATATATATATATATATATATGTACGAATTTGCAAAGCGACTAAGGTCCACATTCTCATCGCTCTGAGTTACGCGTACGGCACTGTCGAAGTGTCGAGATGCCCAACTCACATCATTAAATGCCAAAATGACTTTAGTCCGCACCTTCTGCACATTGTTTCCAGGAACAAAATGTTCGTATTTACTGGCAAAATGGTCTTAGTGCTTGACTTACGTCGTTTTGTTAATCAGGTAATGATAAACTGGTAGAATGTCTACATTACTCATGCTTGTGAAGTAGACCTACAATAGGTAACTTGTGGATTGAAAATACACTCCTGGAAATTGAAATAAGAACACCGTGAATCCATTGTCCCAGGAAGGGGAAACTTTACTGACACATTCCTGGGGTCAGATACATCACATGATCACACTGACAGAACCACAGGCACATAGACACAGGCAACAGAGCATGCACAATGTCGGCACTAGTACAGTACGCTTCATCCAGTCCCAAACATGCTCAATGGGGGGACAGATCCGGAGATCTTGCTGGCCAGGGTAGTTGACTTACACCTTCTAGAGCACGTTGGGTGGCACGGGATACATGCGGACGTGCATTGTCTTGTTGGAACAGCAAGTTCCCTTGCCGGTCTAGGAATGGTAGAACGATGGGTTCGATGACGTTTTGGATGTACCGTGCACTATTCAGTGTCCCCTCGACGATCACCAGAGGTGTACGGCCAGTGTAGGAGATCGCTCCCCACACCATGATGCCGGATATTGGCCTGTGTGCCTCGGTCGTAAGCAGTCCTGATTGTGGCGCTCACCTGCACGGGGCCAAACACGCATACGACCATCATTGGCACCAAGGCAGAAGCGACTCTCATCGCTGAAGACGACACGTCTCCATTCGTCCCTCCATTCACGCCTGTCGCGACACCACTGGAGGCGAGCTGCACGATGTTGGGGCGTGAGCGGAAGACGGCCTAACGGTGTGCGGGACCGTAGCCCAGCTTTATGGGGACGGTTGCGAATGGTCCTCGCCGGTACCCCAGGAGCAACAGTGTCCCTAATTTGCTGGGAAGTGGCGGTGCGGTCCCCTACGGCACTGCGTAGGATCCTACGGTCTTGGCGTGCATCCGTGCGTCGCTGCGGTCCGGTCCCAGGTCGACGGGCACGTGCACCTTCCGCCGACCACTGGCGACAACATCGATGTACTGTGGAGACCTCGCGCCCCACGTGTTGAGCAATTCGGTGGTACGTCCACCCGGCCTCCCGTATGCCCACTATACGCACTCGCTCGAAGTCCGTCAGCTGCACATACGGTTCACGTCCACGCTGTCGCGGCATGCTACCAGTGTTAAAGACTGCCATGGAGCTCCGTATGCCACGGCAAACTGGCTGACACTGACGGCGGCGGTGCACAAATGCTGCGCAGCTAGCGCCATTCGACGGCCAACACCGCGGTTCCTGGTGTGTCCGCTGTGCCGTGCGTGTGATCATTGCTTGTACAGCCCTCTCGCAGTGTCCGGAGCAAGTATGGTGGGTCTGACACACCGGTGTCAATGTGTTCTTTTTTCCATTTCCAGGAGTGTAAAAATGACGTCTAATAGCAGTGCCTTCTATGTTGGTGTTGTTGAAAAAGAAGAAACATGTAGCTGCAACAGAGTTCCTAGTTACAAACATGGCATCAAGAAGTTCGTTAAAACACTTCAGGATGCAAACAAGCTATGCACTGAGAATGGGGATGTATTGTTTTAATGTTTGACTACATGCGAAATATATTGTTGCGTCAAATACCAGTTCAGGACACGTATTACTATCGTTAACTGACAGTTCCAGTTTCTTCTGTGAATAACATGAATTCTAATCCAGTATCCTTCTATGTCTACCATGAACGGCAAGCTAAAATGTCCAAATGAAGTATGTAGTAGTCTCCTCCATTATTTGAACACGTTGTTTCATCTGATATAAAAGATTTATTTTTGTTTTGTTATGGCTGTTCATTCTGGAATAAGACCAACACCTACATGAGGTTTTTAACTGCTGTAAGTGCTCAGAGGCGTTTTTTGAATATCAGGCTTCTTTTTTCTGTCTGACATTAGATAGGGGCTTTTCAGTAGTGGAAAGAAAACATGATGCGTCGGGATAGGCTCTACACAATTAAAGACGCGTGTGAACACATAGTCGGCTCCAATACTAAATGAAATTTTACTGTTCCTGTCGTTGAAAGTGAAGATGTTCATCATTACAACAACTGGGGTCAAATGGTTGCGGAAGAAATGCCAATTCTCAGAGACATCCGTTACGAACATCCCTACAAATAAAAAGGATGCCTTTTCTGCAGATCCCAGTATAGTCATTCCAAAACCATTCATAGCAGGAATGACTCTACATTGTATCATAATTGGGCCAAAAAGCCACATATCCCAAAACTATCAATCACATGTGCTTATGCAAAATGTGTGTCCAGTCAATGAAAACAAAATTAAAGGTATACGAAAAATGCTCTACTACAGTCCCGGAAGAGTTAAATCCAGAGCGTTTCATAAAAAAAAACATAGCAGTTTAAGAAACAAAGATAAATGATTAAAATTGCAATTCCATTTCGGAAATTTTTTCTCTTTGTTTAATTCCCCTAATGATTTACTGTTATATTTATTCTGAATGTATTTTCTGTGAACAAAACACTTTATGCAGTTATGTATGAATTTAATTACATGAAAAGCACAAGGATATAAGACAGTTATTTGCCATCACCACTGGCAGTTGAGTGAAAAGGAAGTGTGTAGCGTAATATAGATGTTTGGAATATAATAAATGGAAATGAAATTTTCCGACATTGAATCATAATTTTTAATAAAATTATTCCATTATATTTTTAATTACTATTTGACTGAAATGCTATTGTTCACTATAAACTAATATTTGGGTCAGGACGTTATAAGTGAAGTAGGAAATGAAATATATAAATCTCCAAGCCTTCGTGGCCTTTGCCACTGATGATAAAGTCTACTGTGTCGTAAGGCTGTGCGTACGACCATCTTATGGACTTTATGACCATACGCGTGCTAGTAAGGGAAAGTAATATTTAAATTAGGAAAACCCGTGAATCAGGAGAAATATCGAAAAGCAAGTACAATTTGAACAAAGATGGCTGCTACCGGCTTCCGTCATCGCCCAATCACGGCGAGCGAGTAACAAAGACAGCTACTATCCGCCCACGATATTATTGCACTGGCTTCTCGTGGCCGTTATCGGTAACAAGCGGTGACGTTACAATAAAAAAATACAGTTGTGTCTATGAGAAACGCATCGCACTGTGAATGATTAAAATAGATGCGCAGATACAACCGAGTGATTCTTCGCGTCCTTGGGAAACATCAAGAGAAAAACTCACCGAAGCGCCATCACTGCCAGTTGCAATAATATTGTGGTCGAGAATTCCCACGAAATAGTGGATGCGGAGCAACAACAACACGTATTTTCAGTTCACCCTATCTGCAGTATCTGCTTTCAGAATTCACCCAATGAAAATGGCCCACCAATAGACGCCGAAAGATTTAGTAACTCCACTCCTCCGTAAAAGCACAGGGAAAGATCTAATAACATCTACATCTACATCTGCATCCATACTCCGCAAGCCACCTGACGGTGTGTGGCGGAGGGTACCTCAAGTACCTCTATCGGTTCTCCCTTCTATTCCAGTCTCGTATTGTTAGTGGAAAGAAGGATTGTGGTGCCCTGGTGGGCTCTTATCTCTCTGATTTTATTCTCATGGTCTATTCGCGAGATATACGTAGGAGGGAACAATATACTGCTTGATCCTCGGTGAAGCTATGTTCTCTAAACTTCAACAAATGCCCGTACCGAGGTACTGAGCGTCCCTCCTGCGGAGTCTTCCGCTAGAGTTTATCTATCATCTCCGTAACGCTTTCGCGATTACTAAATGATCCTGTAACGAAGCGCGCTGCTCTCCGTTGGATCTTCTCTATCTCTTCTATCAATCCTATCTGGTGCGGATCCCACACTGCTGAGCAGTATTCAAGCAGTGGGCGAACAAGCGTACTATAAACTACTTCCTTTGTTTTCGGATTGTATTTCCTTAGGATTATTCCAATGAATTACAGTCTGGCATCTGCTATACCGACGATCATCTTTATATGATCATTCAATTTTAAATCATTCCTAATGCGTACTCCCAGATAATTTATGGAATTAACTGCTTCTAGTTGCTGACCTGCTATATTGTAGCTAAATGAGTGGGTATCTTTCTTTCTATGTATTCGCAGCACAGCAGCACATTACGCTTGTCTGCATTGAGATTCAATTGCCATTCCCTGCACCATGCGTCAATTCGCTGCAGATCATCCTGCATTTCAGTACAATTTTTCATTGTTACAACCTTTCGATATATCACAGCATCATTCGCAAAAAGCCTCAGTGAACTTCCGATGTCATCCACAAGGTCATTTATGTATATTGTGTATAGCAAGGGTCCTACGACACTCGCCTTCGGCACACGTGAAATCACTTAACATCTAACAAAACTGTTTTGCAGCTGACACTTCACGGTGTCATACGTGAAGCACAACACAGAGCTTGGTGCAGCCATGTGAATGTGACACCCTTGCGGAGGTCCACCTTCTCAGTTTTACTTGCCGAGTAGTAGCAAGCTTTGACCGACCTCGTTTATTCAGCCCACTCTAAGCACGGCGTACCACCACTAAGTCCGTGCAAATCCTAGAACCTTGCCCGCTCACTGCTACTAGAGAATGTAGTTATTACGGGGAGCGCCACAGCTTACAGCGCCGAGATGCCGCGGTGCAGTGAGAGTCGTCCACCGACGCTGGAATCCCAGGGGCGGCAGGCCCGCCTCTTTAATCTGCATACAGCGTGGGGGGCGCTCGTTAACAAAGGAGGCCGGGCTCAGGCGTGCTTTAGGTTCTCATTGACACATCAAAGGCCGCAGCCGGGGGCCGCGCGAGCGAGCGCACGCGGGATGAAGTTGCCGGCTGAATGGCGCGCCGCGATAGCAGGCCACCCGCAGCACAGCACCGTCCGAAGTGTGGCCGGCACCAAGGAGGAAGGCGCGCGTCTCCGCCGTTATGCAAATACGTGTTTCAACGTTCAGTGGTGGGATCATAATAGAGCTCACAGTATCTTTTACGGGTAATTCCTACTGTAAGCCTCGCTACGAGTTTGAATTAATTTACCAGATAATATCTTACGATGATGCTGTAGTGAATGATCGTCAGTCAGGAGACTAGTTTGATGCAGCTCTTCAAGCTAGTCTATTCTCTTTAAGCGTTTTCGTCTCTGCATGGTTGCTACAACCTATACCCAGTCCGATTTGTTCATTATAATCAAGTATTATCGTCTCTCTCTCTCTCTCTCTCTCTCTCTCTCTCTCTCTCTCTCTCTCTCTCTCTCTCTCTCTCTCTCTCTCTGTCTATCTCTCTAATATCTATCACCCATATATCCAGCTTAAAGGAAATTTTTGATTCCTTGAGGTATCAGGATGTGTCCTATTAATTGATTCCCTCTTTTAGTCACGGTGTGCCATAAATTCCGTTCAGTATTTCTTCATATGTTACAGTGGGAATCATAGAGCTGAGTAATTCCACGTAAAAAATGTATTGAAACCTTTACCAAGGTTTCTACAGAAGGGTAGCCAAACGTCATCGAATTAAATCATTCAACGAAATCTGATTACAAAATGAGATATTAAAAGCAGTAGATGAGTTTTATAATTTGGGGTGGATAATAAGTACGACGGCTGAAGTAGTTTATAAACTGCAAACTGGCAACAACGCGAAAAACTTCTCTGTAAAAGAGAAATGTGTTACCAACGAATTACCTGTCACCCCAGAAGGAGTAATAAGACGTGTTACATATTGGGTAGTAAGAGAAACAAAGTGATAGGTCTTAGTCAACAGTAAAATGATCCATATAAATGCTATGGTGTAGCCACAAGGCTTAGTCAACAGTAAATCATCCACTTAAAATCTGAGGCTACGTGCATCACACATCCAAACAAGTAGCTAACAGAAGAGAAGGGACAAGCCCGCAGGAAACTTATGCCAGGTGGGGCTAACATACGAAGGGGTGCCAACCACAAAAGACACTTGCCGTGTTATTACTTCTTTGGAAGACGAGCTTATATGTGTCAACACCTAGGTAGAGGTTTGAATAATCTTCTAACATACCACTAGTTGTCTGTATGATTCCCATTGTATTCACAATTCTACAGTCGCTGATTGCTGCCATGTTCAGGATTTCGCCTCGTCATTACTTATCTAGTCTGTTCACCTCACCTTCATCATTTTCATGCAGCATGTAGCATGTAGTCACATCGAAACCTATTCTTCTCTTCTTGTCTGATCTGTCTGCCTTCCACGATTCACTTCCGTACACAGTTACGCTTTAGAAAAGAGTTTTTAGCACTTGAAACTATATTCTTGGTAACAAATTTCTCTTTTACAGAGAAGTTTTTCGTGTTGTTGCCAGTTTGCAGTTTATAAACTACGTCAGCCGTCCTCGTTATTATCCAAACCCAAATTATAAAATCCGTCTACTGTTTTTAATATCTCATTTTGTAATCAGATTTCGTCGAATGATTTAATTCGACGATGTTCGACTACCCTTGTTCAGACTCATCTTACATTCTCTTTCCAACTGTTCCTCAAAGTCCTTCGATGTCTCTGACAGAATAACCTTGTCATCGGCAAACCTCAACGCTTTAATTTCTTTTTTCCCATCACTCTAATTACGTTTCCGAATTTTGTTTGTTGGAATCGTCCACAGATTTGTCAATACACATATTAATAATACTGGAGACAGTTTACAACCCTGTCTCTCTCCCATATCAGCTACTGCTTCCCTTGCATGTGTTCGACTAATAACTGCAGCCTAGTTTCTATACAAGCTGTAAATAACTTTTCGCCGTCACTATTTTATCCTTACTACCTTCGGAATTACAAAAAAGTTTTCCAGTCAAAACAGCCAGCAGATTTCTGTAAATACTTTAATGATATAAACGTAGATTTGTCTTTCTTCTGTCTATCTTCAAAGATAAGCTGTACGATCAGTTTTGTTTCTTGTGTATCTAATGATACCAAACCACAAAACCTTAGTGTTAGCTAAAATTAAGCTAAATCAATTAACTTTTGAGATGCAAAATATGTAGCAGAATTTATTCTACATTTTGTATCAATATTTCCGTTGGTTGTCTTCGAGCCACATTCAGAATAAGCTGAAGACTGCAGCTTGAGCACAGTCGATATGGCGACAGTTATCCACCAAGATGCTTCAAACAAATTCGAGCTGTATAGTCATCTATTTCTAAAGGATAGTGGATCTCCGACAACTGTCTGCAATTGCCACTGCTGAACCTTTACTTAAACATTTCTGAAGTATGTCTTTGACTGTTGACATGTAGCTCGCTGTATTTTTGGGTAATGTTTACGAGAATTGGGTGGAACAGAAATCCTACAGTGGAGTACAACATCTGAAATTGCTATCAAGCAACAGGTACAGATTACATATTTCCACCACCTTTCACACTCGCAAATCCTGTGTTGGACATATCTACCACTTCAGAGCAGTACTTTGCTCATTATACTCTCTAAATATTAGAGTGTGAACATTCGCGCTTGCCAGGCTCCAGATATCTACCAGTGCGTCTACCGAGTGGCGAGGAGTGAGGAGAAATGTGTGCGCATACTGTGGTCTAAACGACCTGGGAGAAGGGCGAACTTATTGTGAAACAGGGATGGTCAGTGGAGCCGCCAAAGTGGCAACAGCTAGTCGGCGTTGTGTAACACCAGCAATTCCTTCGCACTTCAATCTTCAGTGCGAGAAATAGTCAGTTTCGTAAAGCGTGTTTATCAAACATATCGTAGACGGAAAATGAATACTTACATTTTTCCATGAGTGCTCTGATTTATTTTATTTTATCATGCTAATCATTCCTCCATAAGTATGTGGCCGCCAACAAAGTAATTTCCTATACATGACGATAGTATCTGTTCCCGACAGAACAGTTACCGTAGATGACCATGCAGCTTTGCTAGAAATGAAATGATAATTAAATGGACAACCTAGCTGCAAACAGGCGTTGATGTACTTCATTAGGGACATGTTGAAAATGTGTGCCCCGACCGGGACTCAAACCCGGGATCTCCTGCTTAGATGGCAGACGCTCTATCCATCTGAGCCACCGAGGGCACAGAGGATAGCGCGACTGTAGGGACTTATCCCTTGCACGCTCCCCGTGAGACTCACATTCCCAACATGTCCACACCACCACTACATTCGTAGTGCGCCTAAGAGATGTTTGCCCATCATACTTATTACTCGTGGCTCATTAATCTACCAAGTCCCGTACGAGTTCGGCCATAGTGTGTGCGTTTGCACAAGAAGGTCAATGGCCGGGAAGCCATATTTTAACTATACATGACGATAGTATCTGTTCCCAAAAGAACAGTTACCGTAGGTGACCTTGCAGCTTTGCTATAAATGAAACGATAATTAAATGGACACCATATCTGCAAACAGGCGTTGATGTTCTTCATTAGGGACATGCTGAAAATGTGTGCCCCGACCGGGACTCGAACCATTGCGAATGCAGTGGTGTGGACATGTTGGGAATGTGGGTCTCACGGGGAGCGTGTAGGGGATAAGTCCCAGCAGTCGCGCTATCCTCTGTGCCCTCGGTGGCTAAGATGGATGGAGCGTCTGCCATGCAAGCAGGAGATCCCGGGTTCGAGTCCCGGTCGGGGCACACATTTTCAACATATTCCTAATGAAGGACATCAACGCCTGTTTGCAGCTAGGGTGTCCATTTAATTAAAGTAATTTTCCTCTCTGAAAAGAGAGTTGGTGATTGAGGTATGGGAAGATCCTGCCGCAACAACAAACTCCTTTATTTTAATGATTCCTACTCAGTTCACGTATCGCAACCGTGGTATTCGCTCTCCTATTTCGTGATAATACACACATAGCTACTCTTCATCGAACTTTTTAGGAGTCATCCGTCAATTGTATCTGATGCGGATCCAACACCGCACATCAGTGCTCCAAAAGAGGTTGGAAATGGTTGGTATTAGTAGCCATTTTAGTGGAGTGTTTCATCTTCTAAGTTTTCTGCCAATAACTCGCAGTCTTTGGTTTACTTTCCCCACAACATTATCTACGTGACAGTTCCAGTTTAACTTATTCATAACTGTAATCCCTAAGTATTTAGTTGAATTTAAAGGCTTTAGATTTGTATAATTTATCGTGCAACCGAAATTTAGCGTATTCCTTTTAGTACTCAAATGGATGACACCACTTTCATTATAGAGAGGCAACAGGGAATTTTCGCACCACACAGATATCTTGTCTGTATCATTTTGCATATGGTTTCGATCTGATAATTTTACAAGACGACTTCATTTCCAAACAATCTAAGAGAGCTGTTCAGATTGTCCGCTAAATCGTTTAAGTAGATCAGGAACAGTAGAGAGCCTGTAGCACTTCCATAGGGAACGCTAGATGTTATTTCTGATCTGTTCAATGACTTTCCGTCATTTGCTACGTTATGTGACCTTCCTGACAAGAAATCAATAATCCAGTCGCACAGCTGAGATGGTTCTCTATAGGCATCCAATCTGGTAAGGAGTCGCTCGTGAGTAACGGCGTCAAATATCTACTCGGAAAGTAGAGTACACCATATTTACCCGCCGACACTAGCTAAGTGGCGCTTCCCACCTAGCCCTGTGCAGAATGTACGTTGTCTCCAGAGTTACGACCCTTTTTCGCTTTATTAACTACTGAATTTTTCGAGCAGTTTGCGAACAAAGTGCTTTGTTTGCACCAGCCAGGCGAATTAATTCTTTATAAAGTTACAGCTTTTACGAATGAGTAAATTCGTTCTATGTTCTTCCAACTTGTCATTCTCTTCCAGATACCTTTGTAAATAATGGTTTACGCGAAAAATGGTTTCATAACTTTCGAATACTTTCACCATTAAATGAAGTCACTGTTTTTCCGTACACATGGGTACGTCCTGTTGTAATATTCACATTACGGATTATAGGAACCATTTGCGTGCACGCTAACATATTATCAATGTCCCCGAAATTTTTGAGGAAAAATTATTAGCAACGTTTTAAAATTTCTGTCTCTGTTGTACTTTTATACAGAATCGCCTTTTACGTTGTACATTTACCACACATCTTAACTAGCTGATCAGTTCATTCGCATCTTTAAATTTCGACAAATGTGAATCCGGTTTGCATTTCAATCTCAGGAGACGAGGAAATTTTTTCTTAGTAAACTTTTAAGCGATCACCGATGTAGTGTGCTGTTTTAATCAGTATTTAAGACGAAACTAGGACAACAATTTTATGTTACATAAAACTGTAATGCATTTACTTTAGATTTTTCATACATTCCTGATTAAGGTTTTGTAGTGATTTGAGCTCACAGATCTTAAACACACTCAGAATTCGAATTCATGAGACACACATCAGTATCAAAATGGTGCAGGCAGTAATTGTTTGCTACATGTATTTAATCATTTTCGTGATTCACGTCCTTACCTTTCTTGTGCTGTAACATGTCATGAATAATTTTGTGCAGCTTGGTCATTGCTCCTGCACTACGTCACTATCACAAAAAAGGTTCAAATGGCTCTGAGCACTATGGGACTTAACTTCTGAGGTCATGAGTCCCCTAGAATTTAGAACTACTTAAACCTAACTAACTTAAGGACACCACACACATCCATGCCCGAGGCAGGATTCGAACCTGCGACCGTAGCGGTCGCGCGGTTCCAGACTGAAGCACCTAGAACCGCATGGCCACAACGGGCAGCGTCACTATCACAAATTTTAACGTAGATTATAAATGTTCTTTTTTTATTATACCTGCGTCTACGTTTTCTGTGTAGAGGTAATCGTTTCGTACCTAGAACATACAATATTTCGAATTATCTGTTTCTCGTTTTCTAACCATCGTTGTTCCTACAGTTAATATCCTCTTCTTCCACTGACAGGAAAAAGTTGATCATTTCTGGTTTCCGTAGCAGATGGACAAGGGTACTGTGACTTCTTCACATAGTAGTTTTCATTGACTTCAGCCCTTTCCTAATCATTTTATAGTAACACATATCCATTTCTTTTTAAATCTTTCCTTGGTAGCAAATTTCAAAATCACTTTTTTATCCCCTTTGGGACTCCAAATGGCCCACCATTTCCTACCATAGACTTCTGGGAACTGAAATTATTGATTTTAGAAACATGTTTCTCAATTCCAAATCGACTGTTGGCACCAACTCCTTTGGGTCTGACAGCGTACCCATCCTTTTCCTATTTATATATGATGCGTTCATTTCATCGGGTTTGGTCTATTATAGGTGAATTCCTTCTAATAGTGTGTTTGTCCTTATTTTGAAGTTGACCATGTCTGTATTTTTATTTCTAGTAACCTTCATCTTTATTATTTTTGTCATGTTTATCCGTTACATGATGTGTATTGTGTTGTAAGAATGATTCCCATTCGTCCCAACGGATGTTCTTAATCTTCCTTACTTTTATCCAAGATCGTAAAATCTTCTAAGGTTTCCTTTGCGTTTCCTCATTGTTTCTCATATATAGATTATAAGAAACGCTAACTATAGCTGCGTGCGTGTGGTAATACTGACCTGTGCCACTTGAATTTCCACACCATTATTTCCTGGTACTTATTCAACATTAATTTAGGGGAATATTTCGTAGTCAAAGTCGGAAGAAATATCACAATGGTCTATCAACAATGAGGAAAACATTCTAATCCCCCCTCCACCTAGCAGATAGCTGGATTCACTGATCATTTGAGAAGTGACCACAAACTGAAGAAAATTGTTACTATGGGTAAGAAGACAGGTTGTAGAGAAAATAATAATGTATGAGTGAAATGAATATTTTCTGTTGGTTATTGAAATTGCAACACCACGTCCTTAAATTTCGCCGGACGCTGTGGCTGAGCGGTTCTAGGCGTTTTAGTCTAGAACTGCACGACCGCTACGGTTGCAGGTTCGAATCCTGCCTCAGGCATGAATGTGTGTGATGTCCTTAGGTTAGTTCTAAGTTCTAGGGAGCTGATGAACTCAGATGTTAAGTCCCATAGTGCTCAGAGCCATCTGAACCTTAAATTTCTGTTAGAGAATGGCTAACAAGTAGGGAAAATTTATAATACGCGAAAACTGGTGGGAGAAGATGAACCGTCTAAAGATTGTTACTTTATAATTAAATATTTACGAGTCAACTAAAACTTTTACACAGAGGTTGGCCTAAAGATGGCAGTACGAGCACTAACCTACTTTTAGTATGCAAGATGTTGCAGCGTATGTGTGGTCAACCTTCGAAGGCAGCTGAGTAGGAAATTCTTTTTAGATATCGGTCTTGGACCGGGCTATTCGTATAGTGACATATACGTGAAGTTAGAGAGTTCTTTCCGAGAACATTAACTTTTGTTTTTTCCCAAATTTGAAGTATTTTATCCATGCCTTATCTTACTCTGATAGTTTCATATTCTCATCGAGGATGACTATTTACAATTTTATTTTCAAATTCTGACTTGGATTCTTATTCCAGTAGTATGTCAGGGTAGAGGAGAAGAATATCCCTATTGCGTCCCTTCTTTCATTTTTTTTACAATAAATGAACTTGTCGAGGCCTTCAAGGTCAAAGGGATACTGACCGTTCGCCGTGTCACTTAATGCCACGTGGTGTCATGCAAGTGCGATGCGAACAGGCATGTTGTCGGACACCGCACCCCTGGCTTTTTTCTCGGCTCTAGAGTCTTGGAACAACTACTTCTCATTCAACTAGTTCCTCAATTGGCCCCAAGCACCCCGCACCAGTAATACCACAAGGAATAATCCTTGTCAGTACTAGGAATCGAACCCGGGTCCTCCATATGAGAAATACCTACGCTGAGCACTCATCTACGGAAACAGACCGCTTTTAGTATAGTGCACCGAAATTAAAATGAATTCTGAAATTAATAGTGACAAATGAGGTTAAAAATAAATTGTAGGTTCTGCTTCCTTCTACACTGAGTAAAGATATCTAGAGCCCCTGCGAGATAAAAGACCTTAGCAACCTGGTGAACCACTTTACTACAAGTATTGCAAGTGCGAGATATGTTGGAAATTGAGGCTATTAAAAATGCTTTGTCTTAGCGAAAACATGTCATGACATTCAAGTATAAAATCAAAACAATGAATGATGGGGTGTAGTGAGGTGGAGGGGGGGGGGGCGGTTGTTCGAAGTCAAATTCTATAGAAACAAGGTCTCTGTTTACAAATCGGAATTAACTTTCAATACTGCTGTTAAGTGCTATTCTTTGTAATGAAATTAATAAATTTAAACTCTTGTTTAAAATTTAAGTTAGTTTTCAAATTTTAATTCGGAGTTAATTTTAGAAAATATGAGAATGAAACTCCGACTCCTACACCCCGTCTCTCCTCCACTGCCTACCTTTTACTATATTCTAGTAAGCCATGGATGTGATATCAAACTTAACTCTTAGTGTGCAGTTTTTCTTCATGCTACTCGTCTGTTGTCGTCTCTTCGAAACTTGCTAGTCAGCAGTTCCTATCCATCATGGTGTTATAAAGGTAAAACGCATACCTGGAAACTAGAGCTCGCAGAATTGAATCCCTGTCATCCACGGTCTTAAGTCATCTAGCCTTCTTCTCTCAAGTATATGAATATGAACGATGTATGGTTCAGATTCCACTTACATGTAGGCCCCTTCCTCGGCAGAGTCACTGCGGTAGACTATCGACACGCAGATAGCTGAACAGAAGTCGAATTGAAGACCCTTGAGCCACGCGGAATTATTATTATTATTATTATAGCAGGTCTTTAACAACAAAATTCTGTTAAGGGCTGACAACAATAACCGAGGAACGGCATAAAAATTATCTGAAAGAAAGGTAGAAACCGTTTTCCGCACACAGCTCTGTTTCAGTTGAGAGTTACATGTTTCATAGATCATCTGAATAATTTTTTTGAAGAAAGATCTCAAACGAGTCAGTTTACCGTATGTGTATAACTTACAAGTGTCAACTTTTGTAAAAGTATTATATTTTAGTCCTACTCATGCAACTGCACTAGAAAACTAGCTGTTAGCTTTTTATATTCTATAGGCTACCAATTTTTAAACAAATATTCATTATTGGAATAGGGGGACTTGTTAATGGGTAACGATTGTAGATTGGATTTAAAACTTGGTTTGTTATCAGTAAAATAATTTATGATATTGGGCAAATTATCGAAAATTTTTGTTATCGCATATTGAACTCACTTCTGAGTCAGTGACAACTTTAATAATGAGTAATAAAGGTCATTATCCTTTGTGGTGTTGTATGTATGTGCGTCAATATTCCTGTGAAACTGTGATCTACTATTTATGACGAATTTTACTGGCGGAAATAGGTTATGTGGTGTAGTTAAAATGCCTGAAACCTTAAAGAGGTACCTACAAGACGACCGCGGCTGAATCCCACATACTATTCTTAATGTTCACTTCTGTTTAATCAATATGTTCTTTGTATGTGATCAGTAACCCCAGAAAAATGTTTCATAATACATTACTGAGAAGATGTATGCGAAATATTTCAGGCAGTTGATCGGTTTGTTTCAATATAGACATTTATGTGAAGAGAAAACGTAACTGAACTAAGCGTTCGAATGGCTGAGTAACAGGCATCTTCCATTCCAAGTATCATCATGTACACCCAAAAACTTAGAGGATTCTAATCTGTTTACTGACTCCTGTTCAGGCGCTATATAAACTGCTGGTCTCACTCTATTTGTTTTACAGAAATGAATGTAGTCTGCTTCCTCAAAATTTAGGGAGCGTCCATTTTCAGAGAACCACATGAAATACATAATTAACAATCTGTTCTGCTGCTTTCTCTCTAACATTCCTTTTTTTAACGTTAGTTTTATCTGCGAAAAGTACCAACTCTTATTCAATAATGTTAAGCGAAGAGTCTATAAGCGACAGGAGTAGATCCAAAATTGACCCTTATGGAATTCCATTCGGATTCCTCCCCTGTTACTAAAATTTTATCTTCGTCCAACATTTTCCAACAGTGTCTGAATTATTCAACATAACTTTTTGCATTGTGTTTATTAAGTATGATTCAACTCATTTCCAGAAATAAAGTGCCTTGGAAAGATCAGGGATAAAACAAACAGGCGATATTTTCTTTTTAAGGATTGTAACATTTGGTGTGTAAATGAATAAATGTCACTTTCAGTCGAGCAACCCTTCTCGAATCCAAATATTGATGAATTAGGAAAACTGAATCTGCTTGAACGTGAAACTATGTGTGCGCACAATGGTTACAGAAACTGAGTCGGTGATCACGGTATCTGTAATCTTTCGCTCTCAGAGAAATGTCCAGAAACACGCAGAACACTGTCGGAGCAAAGTAAACTGGCAGAGCAAAGAGACTTGAGTGCGGATGCTTCAGGCCTGCACCCTACAGATTTCTACCCTGCGGCTGGGCATTAAAACTTTCTCTGTGGAGTCTACAGAGATTAATTTCCACCCCCACCCTCTTTCCCGCCAGAACGTGCGCAGCGACACAAACGCCTCCGAAACAGTCGCTGCGCGCTAATCCGAATCCATTTTTGCGATCTTCCGCACCCCCACTTCCAATACTCAGAACACTGTGTGCCTGCCCTCTCCCCGCTTTCCCGCTTTCTCTGAACCGCCCCTACAATGCATATCAGCGCCCCTTAAAACATTTGCGAGCGGCGCTCTGCAGCAGAGGCAGCAGCGTTTGCCCAGCTATGAAAGCGCCGGCACGTCGGGCGTAGTAAAGAGCTAACACTCGCAGCGTTCTGGCGCCATGGGAAAAGTTAACCCAGTAGGGTTCGAGGGGGTCGACGTAGCTGGTAATGGCTGCGGGTCCGCACACAACACGCGCTCCAAACACTGGCACCTAGTTCCGAAAAGGGTTCCGGTTCCGTCCATTAACTGACCGTCCGAACTTCCGCTGGATTACGACCGCGTCACACGCCATTTTGCACAGCGCGGAAATGCCCTGGCGTTATATGAGGCGTATTTGAAATGAAAGGACCGTTTGACTGTATTTAAATGTCGGCAACTCTGAATACAGTTGCACTGTATTTCGAAGCAAGGTAGCTGGCATTTGGCAGCTAGCAGGGCGGACTATTCCCTCGACCAGCACACCAACTGGAGCTGAATTGGCCACTTTCTATACGATTAACTACTGTGAATGACAGTTTTCAAATAGGAAAATTTTGTCAGATCCGAATATTTCGCTTATTTCAGGAACAAATGTAGCTCCGGACTTGATTAAAACTAAGAACAGACATTTAACATGATTAGAGATTCTCTAGAAACCTATAACGTGTAAAAAACAGCGAATACCAAATTATACAGTGCTGAGAGGAGATAAGAAGAAACACTTTCCAGCGCGACAAAACTGTCAGAAATGCACCGCTTATCCGCTACAGGTCCATAAGTTTATGACACAAGTGATGCTCGGAAATAGTGCTCATGCTGCCGTATCGTGAATACTGTTCTAGAGATGCTCCTGAACTCTTATGCATTTCTCTTTGTTGGGTGGGGATGAAGTGTTTGCTGTACGAGACACCAACAGACACTCAGAAGAGCTGGTTTCGCGTTTGGTTGAAGCTGCAGCCGTTTTTCATGATACACATGGTAGGTTTGACCGCGTTAGGCAAGCATTAGCACGCAGATGCCAGTTCTGCATTAATGTAAACGGAAAAAATCGACAGCAATATCTCTAGGGCAATATTCATCACACGACAGGCTGAGCAAGTTGTTTGAACTACACTAACATCAAAATGCTGATGGAACCCTAGCGCAGAAACGGTACACCTGTGAAACATTTGACACATAAAAAAACTGTTTCCTTTTATCTTCCCTAAACGGTTCAAAAGTTTTATCTACAAAGCTTTTCCACATTTTAATATTCTGTATTACTTTAAACTTCATATTGTCTGCAAGTAAACTGCTGACAAAGTTCAAAAGAAAATTGCATTTTACAAAGCTTATTCGTAATGAACGTCTTCGGAAAGGTTTATTGCTGAGCGAAGTATTTTGCGAATGAAATGGTAATATTTTAGTAGTATCAATAGATTTCGAGATATGACGTGGTAAGTGTAATGCAGATTCTCAGAATGGAAAATTTCACATGAGTCAAACAACTTTCGGCACTACAATAAAATTTTCACTCTGCAGTGGAATGTGCACTGATATAAAACTTACTGGCAGATTAAAACTGTGTGCCGGACCGAGACTCGAAATCGGGAACTTTGCCTTCGGTTCCGGGTTCGAGTCTCGATCCGGCACACAGTATTAATCTGTCAGGAATTTTCAACTTTCGATACGGTTTGAGATATTATAGATATCTGCGCCATACCCGAGGTTTTATTACGTGGCTTTTGTAGAAGAAAGAGACTCTAAAGCAATTTTCTATCGCCGCAGAGAGCGAACTCTTTGCTGGCTACCTGCGGACCGCACTCGATATGACGACGTCACAGCTTGGTACCTTCAACGTCAGATGCCAAATAATTTAATTCTATAATGCAGCGACTGCAGGAGAAACTGGTAGATGCTGACCTCGGGGTTGATCGGTTTTTATTCGAGGGAAATGTAACAACACGCGAGGCAATATTGTCCCTACGACTTCTCATAGGAGATAGTTTAAGGAAAGACAAACCTACATTTATAGAATGTTTAGACTTAGAGAAAGCTTCTGACAATGTTGACTGGATTAGCCTCTTTCAAATTCTAAAGGTGACAGGGGTGAAATACAGGGAGCGAAAGGCTATTTTACAATTTGTACAGGAACCAGATGGCAGTCATAAGAGTCGAGGGACATGAAAGGGAAGCAGTGGTTGGGAAGAGAATGAGACAGGGGAGAATATCTGAGAAGCAAAATAACTGATGACGGTCGAAGTAGGTACGATACAAAAGGTAGATTGGCAAAGGCAAGAAAAGCATTTCTGAAGAAGAGAAATTTGCTAACATCGAGTGTAGATTTTGAGTGTCAGGAAGTCCTTTCTGAAAGCATTTGTAAGCAGTGTAGCCATGTGTGGAAGCGAAACATGGACGATAAACAGTTTAGACAGGAAGAGAATATAAGATTTTGAAATGTGGTGCTACAGAAGAATGCTGAGGATTAGATGGGTGGATCACGTAACTAGTGATTAGGTACTGAAAGGAATTGGGGAGGAAAGAAATTTGTGGTACAATCTGACTGAAAGAATAGGTCAATTGGTAGGACACATTCTGAGAATTAAGATTTCACCGATTGAGTACTGTAGGAAAGCGTTGGGCGTAAAAATCGTAGAGGGAGACCAAGAAATGAATACAGTAACCAGACTAAGAGGGATGTGGATTACAGTAGTGACTCGGAGATGAAGCGGCTTGCACAAGACAGAGTAGCATGGAGAGCTGCATCAAACCCGTCTCTGGACTGAAAACCACAACAACAACAACACAGCGACATCTATTCATTGTTCTACAACCCAAAGAATGCACTGTCATTCCATATAAGTTTGATGCTGGATGAAATCAGACAATAATATGAAATATGTTACCACGATAGTTTTTTAACTCCAGACTTGTATGTAAAAGACTCAACAGCTTGTAAAATTGGATAGACTGGCACCAAGTTTTTAGGCCAGCAGTAATGAGTGAAGGAAAGATTAGACAGTGGTGTTGATTCTTTGGAACTGGCCTAAAATGTGCACGGTAAAGAGCCGAATGATATCTTATAACTATTGGTCCTAACTCTGCGATATTTCCGACTGTTATCTATTGATACCGTGTCTGATGAAGCTGTTCATCTTGGACACTATTAACTTGACTCCCCTGGATAAGATAGTAATTTGCAAACTGAGTGTAAGATCGGTACGGGAAGCACCGTCCAACACAACGCTACCAAGAATTTCGGGATTTTTTATACCATCCATCCTACTTTCTGACCTAGTTATTAGCGAATAGAGCTTGGATGGCGTGTACAGGTACAGCTGCCCATGCAGCTTCAACACAATACTGACCGTTCATCGAGAGTAGTGACTGGCGTATTGTGACGGGCCAGTTGCTCGGCCACCATTGACCAGACGTTTCAATTGGTGAGAGATCTGGAGAATGTGCTGACCAGGGTAGCAGTCGAACATTTTCTGTGTCCAGAAAGGCCCGCACAGGATCTGCAATATGCGGTCGTGCATTATACTGCTGAAATGTAGGGTTTCGCAGGGATAGAATGAAGGGTAGAGCCACGGGTCGTAACACATCTTAAATGTAACGTCCACTTTTCAAAGTGCCGTCAATGCGAAAAAGAGGTGACCGAGACGTGTAACCAATGGCACCCCATACCATCACGCTGGGTGATACGCCGGTATGACGATGACGAATACACGCTTCCAATGTGCGTTCACCGCGATGTCGCCAAACACGGATGCGACCATCACGATGCTGTAAACAGAACCTGGATTCATCCGAAAAAATGACGTTTTCCCATTCGTGCACCCAGGTTCGTCGTTGAGTACACCATCGCAGGCGCTCCTGCCTGTGATGCAGCGTCAAGGGTAACCGCAGCCGTGGTCTCCGAGCTGATAGCCCGTGCTGCTGCTAACGTCGTCGAATTGTTCGTGCAGATGGTTGTTGTCTTGCAAACGACCCCATCTGTTGACTCAGGGATCGAGACGTGGCTGCACGATTCGTTTCAGCCATGCGGATAAGATGCCTGTCATGTCGACTGCTAGTGATACGAGGCCGTTGCGATCAAGCACCGCGTTCCGTACTACTCTCCTGAACCCACCGATTCCATATTCTGCTAACAGTCATTGGATCGCGACCAACGCGAGCAGCAATGTCACGATACGATAAACCGAAATCGCGATGGACTACAATCCGACCTTTATCAAAGTCGGAAACGTGATGGTACGCATTTCTCCTCCTTACACGAGGCATCGGAACAACGTTTACCAAGCAACGCCGGTCAAATGCTGTTTGTGTATGAGAAATCGGTTGGAAACTTTCCTCATTACAGCACGTTGTAAGTGTCGCCACCGGCGCCAGCCTTGTGGTGAATGCTATGAAAACATGATCATTTGCATATCACAGCATCTTCTTCCTGTCGGTTAAATTTCACATTTGTAGCTCGTCATATTCGTAATGTAGCTATTTTAATGGCCAGTAGCGTAGATACCTTTTCGAGGCTTTACAGTCCTTTAAAGTAGTACCGCTATTGTATGTAACGCTGTGCTTGCGATGTGGAAGGCGCTGCAGGACTCGCTCAACATTTTGCAGGACAGTGCTCGGGTTTGCATATGGCGAGAGTTGTGAATTTTTTTGTTTTTGTTTTTCTCGATCAACGAGCCTGGGAAGTGGTGTAGCACTCATCACGCTCTCCTTGTGACTTGAACTTGGTTGCTTAATTAAAGGAAGAACTTCATGGCATTGCGATTCAGAACTGTTACAGAGATTTGTTGGTCAATAGATAGCTAGACTGCAACTGTCAACAAAAGTTGGAACTGCTAAGAATATCCTACGACTTCCACGTCGCTGGAAATGCTACTACTTTGACGGACAGTAAGACTTTGAAACATGTATTTTTTTGTATAAAACGTTAAAAAATAGTTGCCACTATTAAAATTCCACCCCATTCGATGTCATTGTTTCATTCATTCCATTTCGTTAAGGACAGAGAGCAACTCTACACTCTGTATTGATATTTATTATTTATTTATGTATTTTTTACTGAAACACGGTTTCCATTGATAAGGATTCAGAACAAATCAAGATATCCGTGAGGAGCGTCCTGAGAGAGTTACGTATTCTATCAAACAGTATGGTTATTTATAAATTTTTAGTTTCTTTAATATTCACGCTATACTGTTTCCTCTGTTGTTTCTCCTTTAACATCAACGGCACCTGCCCTTGACTATGAGAAGATTACATAATAAATGCATTAAGCTTCTGTTTGTATTTACAAGAATCGAATTAGCTCTGCAAGAGCCTAGAAAATTCTTACACCCACAGCAGTCCTTATACGAACAGTAGCAATATCAATTATATCGCTGTGAATAATTCACTGTGTTACGACGCTACATAGAAAAGTAAGGACATGTCCCAGTTGATATTGAAATGGTCTTTCTTTCACTTATCGTAATGACAGTACTTGGTACTTACAGTCACATACACTCGTCACTGCATGCGCGATGAACAGCGATTTTACTCACCTGAAACAAGAAAAGGGAAATGTAAATAACACGAGTAAGAAAATGAATTACGAGATGTATACACAAATAAATCTCAAGTTTTAAAAGTAGGAACTGGCTATACTGTCTTATACACTACCATGTAACTTAAACCGCTAACCATTAAAATTGTGGTGTAATGTTCCCCAGAGTGTTAGCGGATTCCGTGACTGTGTTTTCGCTCAGTAGCGCTGAGACGATTTTATCGCTGCTTAATAGACACTGTGATTGAAAAAAAAAACAAAAAAAACGCTGTGAATAAAACGGACCGGCAACATTTTGTTCTCTCTCTACTTGGTCAGCCATTGCTACGTTCGCAGATGAGTAGAGATTCTTTTATTTGTGCTCAATTTGCGTAAATGGGTAAATGTGGCTTAGTTGTGTTGGGATGTCTGTTGGTGAATATTTGCGTATTAACTGCACCAATCAGTGGAATACGACTGGTCTGCTTTCAAAATAGAGCCTGCATCTAAAATTTCACCTTCTTCAAAACGAAGTCCGACAGCTTTTAGGCGTAAATTACGTACCAAATTTATACTCGCCAACAGACAATCCAGGTAGAGAAGCATAGCTAAAAGGTATGTTGGTAACTAAACTCCAAAATTTCAATAATTAATTTCAAAAAAATAAAAAAGTAAAAGAAATAACCGCCACCATAGTGGCACCATAAAAGTGGCACGAACAAGTGTCAAATTGTCATGAAGTGTGCTACATTCTTAGATATAAAAATCATGAGCATTTCAGCATATACGCAGAAAGGAGGTAGAAGTGGCATATTGTGTATATGAGGACAGATTACGCAGCAGGTTTACATCTCAAATATCGCATTTGAATGGCGGTACTTTTCTAGAAGATCGTGCTACACCTTGAGTGAGAACGAGAAACGTTTAATACCAAGTGCTGGAATTCGATACAGCAGCAGGCTCGCAGCCTATCGTAAGTGGCGTTTATCGTTCCGCAATGTTGCTGTTCGCGTTGGTCGGGAACCCACGACTTTAGTGCGAGTATGGAGTCATTGGTTCCAAGAGGGTCCATACGTACCAGCATGCAGGAACACAAAGGCCCCAAGTGATACTTCAGCGAATTCCCTTGATGCTGTCACAAAAGGACACAGCGACAATGATGGCGTGCAAAAATTCAACGCTGGATACAAGAGGGATGCCATGCTATCAGTTCAGATGAGCCCCAGTTCGAAGTGCATCATCATTATGCACGTACAAGCACGTGGGTGATGTGAGGAGAAGTTGCCATATTACATTCGTCATCGTTAAATTGGTTTAGCAAAGTGGTCCGCAATCTTTCTTAGAGTGCAATTAGACATTAGGTAGTACCCCTCCTCCCGTCACCATCTGTTCCCTTCCCCCTCCCCATCTTATCACCAACTTTAGCACCAAACTAAACTGTAGAACAAACGACCTTTGTTGCGACACTTTTTTTTATGTTGTAAAAGATGAATGATGTTTAGTTTGTGTGTGTGTGCGTGAGCGCGGAAACGCTCTTGTGTGTGTGTGTGTGTGTGTGTGTGTGTGTGTGTGTGTGTGTGTGTGTGTCTGTTAAAATGAACGACGAAGGAATCCGTGATGCATCGCAAGTGCTACTGGCAACTCCTTCTCGGACAAGAAAGTTAAACATCTACGGTGAGGACAGACGCTTGTTACAAAGCGTATTTCCTCTCCATTACACCTCTCCGTTACGGCACTCTCTTGAACTGTACTCTGAAACCTATTTTAAAATCTAACAACTTAAAATGTGTACACTGTACTTAATCTTAGTAAATCGCTTGACTGCTGCACTCCTGAGTTTTGAGTTGGCAGGAATTGGAAGACTTCAGGCTGTTAATGCTTTGTGTCTGACCACAGCTACGTAATAATAATAATAATACTGTATACAGCCCTAAAATGGCCCTTATGTAGTTACTGCTGAATCATGCTGTCAATTAATTCATTTATCTGTTTGGAAGCGGTTAGTGAAGCAATTTCCGGACTACTGCAGCTAATATCTACAACATGGAGAGGAAATTTTCTTGAGATAGTTAGCATTTTAGGTATATGTCTCACTTTTATCATCAGCGATATACAGGACAAAGCACAACGTGTGCGTGTGTGAAGTGGGTGGACTGTGTGAGGAACCTTAATCTCCATCTCATTAATGCTACTAATTGAGAAAAATTGTTGATAATATACATAATCAATATCAGAGTCTTCCTAAACTGGTATAACAGTAACGATCTTTTGAAAATAATTTAGTTTCGTGACTGACCAAAATCGAATCGTTTGGTTTTTACCCCTCAGAAAATTTCATTTCATTCCTCACGCGTAATTACCCCCAGTTTGGGAATCGCTGGCGTAGCAGCTGTGTTGATGGTTACACAGTTTGATCACCTCTGGTTTTCCTAGCCGGTAGTTTGTACAGCACGAATTGCATTCCTGTCATGTAAAGGTCAATGGCTTCGAGATCTCCATGATGTTATCTATCAATATGAAAACGCAATTCAGCGTGTTGTACCTGCTGTCCTGCTATGTCGACACAGAGCGTGTTCGACTTTTGGCGTTGAAAGTTCTCCAGATGTCACACTCAGAGGAAAAATTTGTCATTGGGTTGCGAACAGCGTCACGTTGGCATTCACTATCCATTACGACAAAGAGGTGGAGCAGTGTGGTATGAGACATCGATGTCTGTTGTCCAGGCTCAGTCCCACTCGACGTCAACACAGGGTAGAGCCGTTTTTGCCAGAGACGGAAGCCATGTGTAGTGAATTTCGCGACCTGTATACACTCAGATCACCAAACAATTTAACCATGTTGAGTTGCTACTTTTCTGTACACCGAAAATGAGTAAAATTCTGTTGTTTGCCATCCTTCCCGGCATTTCAGCTGTAATGGACATCTTTGCAGAAGGGTTTGTCATCACATAAGTTCGAAAACAAAATTACCAACTAAACACTTCTCGAACGTCATACGAGTATGCCATTTTTCATTTGAATTGCGTTATGTATTTGTACACATGTTCTCAGTCCATAAGGGATAAAAAAGATAACCCAAATTCAACTGAAAAACTAATTTAAAAGGGCTTTTGAATCGTAGTCGAAGAGGAAACGAGCAGAGCAATGGCTCCATTCAATAATTTGGAGTCGAAGGCATACGATAGAAACCACAGACCTCGTTACTCGATGAAAGAGTACTGCCAAAATGATCATGCAAAATTAATCCTCTTCTCCCATTACAGTCATCTCTTACCCTTCACTGAACAGTAGGTCAGCGTCTCGACTTTGTACAGCGAAAAACCACCAAAAGCTGCAAATTTCACTTTTTTTAAAAAATTCGCTCGACGACTGGTTTCGTGCCGGGACCAATTTTCAAATCGGAACTTGAAAAAACCGTACATATAGCGCATGTGCAGTAATTCATCGTTTGCAGATTTTTAATATGGTTTTTTCAGTTTCTGAAATATCATTTTTGACTATGTTACGATGTCTTGAAAATTGGACCCACTCCGAAACTAGTAGCAGAGAAAAAAGAAGCGAAATTTTCAATTTTGGTTCGTTATTCGTTGTACTGATTAAGAGAAGTTGGTGATCCGCAGCTACTCCGGCGTGCTGGAGGTTAGCCTCGGCTTGCTTTAAATAGTTACTAAATGCTTTTAATTATGACCGGATGATTAGGACGATGCAAGGTGTCCTTTACAGTGGTCAGTTACGGACAAGAAATTTGCTTTTTTATGTTTTTCACGTTTGTTACACTATCAGTAACAATGAAATTACATACTGTCTGAATATTTCCTACCTGCCACAACCTCTAATACACCTTTCCACATTGCAGCTTTAGTTTGGCCATATTTCCTGACGCAGCTGCTTAGTCTAACTTGGAATACCGCATACGAAACACTAATGATGGACCGTTTGTACACTTTATCCGTGATCGGACGTTCATTTGAGCTGCGTCAAGTATTCATATTAATCGGCAGTGTTCTCAGTCTTTCGGGGTTATAAAAAACACCCCATTATCCGGATTAACGCGAACTCGATACTGCGCCGATACGCGGTAAACATGCATAACTCAAAATACACACTGTTTTTCCATGAGACGGCCATTTATAAAACATGATAGATGTTACAATTCAAAGTCCGCTGCGTTACTTGCGCTTTACTCGCCGGATGCTGAAGATTTATTTGCAAAGTGCAAAAACATAGTACTTCATGTCACTTGCTCCAGTTGTCTTTTTGAAAATAAATGTTCAGTCCTTTCCTCAGATTTTAGTTGAGGTTTATTTTCTCCTTAATTCGCTTCACATCGTGCAAAGAGTCAAAACAGCAGGTTAGTAAAACGAATTTCGTCCTGCATATTCGAATAACAGATTAAACCATTTCAATGGCTCGATGTGCGTGCTGTCAGGTTCTCCGAATATAACATCCTCAGCTATCTTGCTTTACCGAGGAATAAAATTTCTCGTTTATATAAGCAGGAAGCTCCCGATTAACACTGTGTGGATTGGAGACCGCAAAAGTGTGTAGCCGGCCGAAGTGGCCGTGAGGTTCTAGGCGCTGCAGTCTGTAATCGCGAGATCGCTACGGTCACAGTTTCGAATCTTGCCTCGGGCATGGATGTGTGTGATGTCTTTAGGTTAGTTAGGTGTAACTAGTTCTAAGTTCTAGCTGACTAATGACCTCAGAAATTGAGTCAGGGCCATTTGAACCATTTTTGAAAAGTTTGTACCCTATCGAGCAGAAACACAGCAACTCTGAATATTCGACACCAAGCACGTCTTGTCTCCACAAAAGGGAACACAACGGTAGCTATTCCAACCCACGCCCCAGAATTCTCAATGAACGAGCACAGATCTTATTGTTTCGCTCATCCAGAACTCAGAGAAGATTTCCAGGATGCTTCACAGACTATCGACAAATATAATTAATTTGTTTCTATTGGATACTAGGTACATAACTGCATCTCTCCGATAACCCTGCGATAACTAGTACGCAAAAATGTTCGACTTTTAAAAAGTAAATTTAATATTGAAAAACTCCAATGCAGCAGCTACCTTTCAAACTGCTATTACTGTAGTCTAGTCTTCGAGTAAGCTGTGAATCACAGTTAGCTCCATTTCCACTGATGAGCCAGAACATTATGACCACCTACATCCTATATGTCCATCTTTGGCACGGACAACAGCGGCGACGCTTCGTGGCATGGAAACAATGCGACCTTGGCAGGTCGCTGGAAAGAGTTGGCATCACATCTGCACACACAAGTCTCCTAATTCCCGTAGATTCCGAGGAGGGGAGCGATGAGTTCTGACACCACGTTCAATCACATCCCAGATTTTTCCGAATGGGTTCAGATCTGGCGAGTTGGGGAGCCACCACGTGAATTGAAAATCACCACTGTGTTCCTCGAACCACTCAAAACACACTCCTAACCTTGTGACTCGGCGCATTATCTTGTTTGAGAGTGCCACTGCAGTCTTAAAATATGACAGTCATTGAGCGGTGTACGTGATGGCACTCCTTGGCCGTAATGGAAACTTGCATGAGCTCCACTGGCCCTATCTGTGCCCTTGTGAATGCTCCCAAGGGCACAATGGAGCAGTCGCCAGCTTGTCACCATCCCGCAGTACATGTGTCAAGAAGTTGTTCGCTTCGAAGAAGACGGATTCACGCCCTCCCATCTGCAAGATGAAGAAAGTATCGGGATTCATCAGACCATGCAACGCTCTGCCAGTGCACCAACGTCCAGTGCTCATGGTCACGTGCCCATTGCAGCCGTAGTTGCTGGTGTTGTGATGTTAACTTTGGCAGATGCATGGGTCGTCGGCTGCAGACGCCCATCGTTAGGTGTATTAGCTGCGTTGTGTGTTCAGGCACAGCTGTACTCTGCCCAGCATTAAAGTCTGACGTTACTTCCGCCACAGTTCACCGCCTGTCCTGTTTTATCAGTCTGCCCAGGATACGGCGTCCGACACCTGTAATGAGGTCTGACCTCCAAACCCCACGATATCTGGAAGTGGTTTCACCTTGGTTTTGCAATTTGATAAAAGCACCACAGCACTGATCGAACACCAGACAAGTCGTGTAGTTCCTAATATGCTTGTGCCGAGCCTCCGGACCATCACAGTCTGTCCTTGGCCAGACACAGATAGATCGCGTGCCTTCCTCATTCCACACATGGACAGCATGTTCACTGTTACGACAAGCGCCGTACGTGTGTCTGACTAGCACTTATTCCTCGCGAGATATCGCTGCTATCGCCGGGACGGTTTCATATCGATAGTAGGCCGGTGGTGATAATGTTCTGGCTGACCAGTATACGGGGTGGTCTACTGACAGTGACCGGGCCAAATATCTTACGATATAAACATCAAACGAAAAAACTACAAAGAACAAAACTCGTCTAGCTTGAACGGGGAAACCAGATGGCGCTATGGTTGGCCCGCTAGATGGCGCTACCATAGGTCAAACGGATATAAACTGTGGTTTTTTTATGACATTTTCGTGTAGTACGTAAAGGAATATGAATGTTTTAGCTGGATCACATTTTTCTCTTTGTGATAGATGGCGCTATAACAGTCACAAACGTATAAGTATCTCGTATCACGCCAGTGCGGAAAGTATTTGCTTCGTGATACATTACACGTGTTAAAATGGAGCGTTTACCACTTGCGGAAGAGGTCGTTATCGTGTTGATGTATGGCTATTGTGATGAAAATGCCCAACGGGATGTGTGCTATGTATGCTGCTCGGTATCCTGGACGACATCATCCAAGTGTCCGGGCCGTTCGCCGGATAGTTGCGTTATTTAAGGAAACAGGAAGTGTTCAGCCACATGTGAAACGTCAACCACGATCTGCAACAAATGATGATGCCCACGTAGGTCGCGGCTAATCCGCACATCAGTAGCAGACAAATTGTGCGAGAGTCGGGAATCTCAAAAACGTCGGTGTTGAGAATTCCATCAACCATACCATATTTCTATGCACCAGGAATTGAATGGTGACATCTTTGAACGTCGTGTACAGTTCTGCCACTGGACACAAGAGAAATTACGAGACGATGACTGATTTTTTGCACGCGTTTTATTTAGCGACGAAGCGTCATTCACCAACAGCGGTAACGTAAACCGGCACAAATATGCACTATCGGGCAACGGAAAAACTACGATGGCTGCGACAAGTGGAACATCAGCGACCTTGGCGGGTTAATGTATGGTGCGGCATTATGGGAGGAAGGGTAATTGGCCCCAATTTTATCGATGGCAATCTAAATGGTGCAATGTATGCTGATTACCTACGTAATGTTCTGCCCATGTTACTACAGAATGTTTCACTGCATGACAGAATGGAGATGTACTTCTAACATGATAGAAGTCCGGCACGTAGCTCGCGTGCGGTTGAAGCGGTATTGAATAGCATATTTCATGACAGGTGGATTGGTCGTCGAAGCACCATGCCATGGCCCGCACGTTCACCGGGTCTGACGTCCCCGGATTTCTTTCTGTGGGGAAAGTTGAAGGATATTTGCTATTGTGATCCACCGACAACGCCTGACGACATGCGTCAACGCATTCTCAATGTATATGCGAACATTACGTAAGGCGAACTACTCACTGTTGAGAGGAATGTCGTTACACATATAGCCAAATGCATTGACGTTGAGGGACATCATTTAGTGCATTTATTGCATTAATGTGGTATTTACAGGTAAACACGCTGAAACAACATGCGTTCTCAGAAATGATAACTTCACAAAGGTACATGTATCACATTGGAACAACCGAAATAAAATGTTCAAACGTACCTACTTTCTATATTTTAATTTATGAAACCTACTGTTCGTCTAAAGTTGTGAGCCATGTGTTTGTGACTATTACAGCGCCATCTACCACGAAGCGAAAAAAGTAGTCCAACTAAAACATTCATATTTCTTTACGTACTACACGAATATGTAATAAAAATGGGGGTTCCTCTTTACAGGGTGTTACAAAAAGGTACGGCCAAACTCTCAGGAAACATTTCTCACACACAAAGAAAGAAAATATGTTATGTGGACATGTGTCCGGAAAAGCTTACTTTCCATTTTAGAGCTCATTTTATTACTTCTCTTCGAATCACATTAATCATGGAATGGAAACACACAGCAACAGAACGTACCAGCGTGACTTCAAACATTTTGTTACAGGAAATGTTCAAAATTTCCTCCGTTAGCGAGGATGCATGCATCCACCCTCCGTCGCATGGAATCCCTGATGCGCTGATGCAGCCCTGGAGAATGGCGTATTGTATCACAGCCGTCCACAATAAGAGCACGACGAGTCTCTACATTTGGTACCGGGGTTGCGTAGACAAGAGTTTTCAAATGCCCCCATAAATGAAAGTCAAGAGGGTTGAGGTCAGGAGAGCGTGGAGGCCACGGAATTGGTCCGCCTCTACCAATCCATCGGTCACCGAATCTTTTATTGAGAAGCGTACGAACACTTCGACTGAAATGTGCAGTAGCTCCATCGTGCATGAACCACATGTTACGTCGTACTTGTAAATACACATGTTCTAGCAGCACAGGTAGAGTATCCCGTATGAAATCATGATAACGTGCTCCATTGAGCGTAGGAGGACGAAACTGTAATGAGCTGTAACATGGAAATTAAGCGTTTTCCGACACATGTCCACATAACATCTTTTCTTTATTAGTGTGTGAGGAATATTACCTGAAAGTTTGGGCGTACCTTTTTGTAACACCCTGTACAAAAATTCAGTTGATATCCCTTTGACCTATGGAAACGCCAGCTAGCGGGCCAGCCATAGCGCCATCTGGTTTACTCCTTCAAGCTAGACAAGTTTCGTTCTCCGTAGGTTTTTCGTTTGAGGCTTATTTCGTGAGATATTTGGCTCCGTCACGATCAATGGACCACCCTGTATATTATCCTGGCTAGGTTTAGTAAACAGAAAAACTAATGAAACAAAGAGAGTTGTTTAATCGTAGTCGAAGAGTAGAGGTGGGAAGTGACGGCTCCGTTTAATAATGTGGAGTGGTAGGAATATGAGAGACCTCATAGGGCGCGTTACCCGCCGGAAGAGTCGCAGGACGCCTAGGCACGCCGTGGGCGGGACATTGGGACGCGCCCTGGCGTGACGCCGGGACAGGCGGGAAGCACTTCCTTCTGATTAAAAACGCGGCGCGCTGCCGCTGCTTCCGATTTATACGGTCCGCCGGCAGCCGGCCGGCCGCCGTGTGGCGCGCGGCGCGCGCTGGCACCGCACAGTGGATCCGATAAGCGGGCTGCCCCGGGCTCAGCGGCGCCGTAATTAATACTCGCCGGCCGCGGCCGCGGCCGCGACGCCTTCCTGATAAATTCGCGATAACTCGACGGTTTTTACGCGCACCGAAACCTCTCCGCTTCGTTACGCTTCCCAACAGATACTCATTTTCGATGAGCGAGGAGCTTTTTACGTGCCGTTTCGCAAGCCAGGCGAGATTTTTCCTACTTTTGTGGAGGTGCTCTAATCAACGTAGTTCCCAATCGCGTCGACAGCTTGAAACTTAGCACCTAGTATTTCTTTCCACTGTTGTATGTAGCAATGAAAGCGAAAACTAAACATTTTTTTCCGATTTTACTCATCTTTCACACAATTGTATTGGACGAGAGTGCTCTAACAAAATTTAATATATTTTCTGATTCAATTTTGAAATCACAGCATTCACTTTGTGTGTGCAGCGGCCTTTTTCTGATTTTACATAAATTACAATGGGAAATTAAGGATTCCAAAATGTGAAATAATCTTCCATGGTTTAACACGGTCATGTACCTAGTAATAAATAAGACAGTCAAATTAAAAAGTGTTGCAGTCGAGGAAATCTTTTACATGCCGTATTTAACAGTCCGTCTGTTACATTTTCACTCTACTGAATCTCAACAATCTACTAAGAAAGAATATTGTCAGAACTATTTATAAGTTACACACAGTTTTAAATAGAAGCTGTTGGCAACTAACACCAATTTCCATTTCAGAGACAGGGAAAATTATTACTACGTTAAATGAATTCAATTAATTTGCAAAAATCATGTGTTCCACGATAAAAATACATTATTTTTGAGTGTACAATATGGTACGTAGCGTCTCATTTCTACTCTGACTGCCTCGCCGGTTGCGGTAATCTCACTTCTCGACGTAGAACGTTCTCGTACATAATTCAACAGACTCGTAAAATTTTTAACCTCGATTGTTCGAAAGTGCTAGAGAATCCGATCGTACTACTGCAGCATAAATTGGTGATCCATCTGGGGTATGCTTTCCTTGTAAGGCAACTATTGGTAAATCCTACACAGTTTCATTTATTTATATTTTCCGCCCATTTGTAGTGTCACTGGCTATCCCGCCATATGAGCATAATATGAGGCATATGCGAGAGTTAATAGCTTTTGAATCGTTTAAAAAATTTATTTGTTGGAAAAAGCGTAATATTGGTTTTAGGTCCTGAAAATCTACTTTAATTTTCCGTGTGTTCCCCGTAGACATTCAGTCACTTTTTCTTATGTTTCACTAGCTTCTTGGACTCTTCTGCTCAGTTCAGTACGAGGAACACGAACCAGTTGATGATCGTGGACTTGCGATATCTCCCTCTTCACACCGTTGTCCACCAAGTGAGAGAGATTTTATCTGGCAGTGAGTTAAGTGTAGACTGTTGGGGAAAGGAAAGACCAGGTGGTACATATCGAATGATGATAAAAAGCGCTGTGCGATCCGTTAAAACTCTGAAGATTTAGAGTTTCCGAATAATTTCTTAACATTTATTGCACTGCAGGAGTAAATCTCCCAATAGTAAATATATTGTTGTAGAGTTTTAAACGACAATGAGTGGCTGTAAACGGTGAATCTTGGTTGGACGATTAGCAACCCCTTCGAACCCCTTCGAACATATTTCTTAACATTTATTGCACTGCAGGAGTAAATCTCCCAATGCTAAATATATTGTTGTAGGGTTTTAAACGACAATGACTGGCTGTAAACGGTGAATCTTGGTTAGACGATTAGCAACCCCTTCGAACATATGCCCGTACAAGGGAACTGGCTTTGGCTGCCCATCGGAACATGACGCGACTCATCCGAGAGTGGTCATCGAACGTTCAGTGGGCTCTAAATTCTGTGCGAAGCAGCGTTCAAAGTTGTTGGACATTTAAACGACCGTCACAAGAGTAGGTTGGGTATTAGGCAGAACATCTTTCCTTTCCCAGGACGAAGGATCATATGTACCACTCTATACTCCGTGACAGCGTGACAGACCGACCAAGGAATCAGATGTGTTTAGGTAACACATCCGACTGACGTACGTAGTTGTGAAATGGCGAAGACAGCTGAATCAACTGCTTGATGTCGTTACGCATTTCAGAAGCTGAGATCATTTACGTTACTGTGAAGATACTTTAAGCGGGTACTACTAGCTACCTCTTGGTCTTCGTAATGAACCACGCGTTTGAAGCATGCCTTTCATTTATATCTGTGGCGTCAGTTCCTGCCCTGTTCAGTTTGATTGATAGGATTTCCAGGCAAAGGATCATGTCAACTAGCTGATGTTATCGTGTGCTGGTGTGTTTGGTTCTGTAGGCTAGCTTAGAGTCGAACCTCTGCGTACACCAGAGGCTAAAATGAGATGCTGGCAATGTGAGTGGTGGTGCGAGCAGTTGGGTACCTGGAGCCAGCAACAATTCACGTACAAATATGTGACTACCCTCTAAACATTCATGGTGGTGTCTGTTTGTTCGATATCGTGTCTCCCTATCACTTTCGCGCAACGACGCTCTGAGCGTGTTTTTTAGGGAACTGACTCATTTGAACCTGGGACCTGTTGCTGGTAAGGAGACGCCAGACCACACATGACATGTAGAATTCAGAAGAGTTCAGTGAAGACTAGCAATGATATAACCAAATACTAAATGATCTCACCGTCAGCTCCGTTGTACTCCCTGTAAAAGAATCTTAATACTAACTAAATTTAGTGGAAGGGGTTCAAGGCTTTCCTATTTTTAGTTAGCTGGTAAAATAACGTCGGAAAAGCAATTAAGTTTACCATTGGAAATTTTATTCTACTCACAAAACATTGTTTATAAATTGCACTATTGATGAAAGGAAGTGTTTTAATACAGGATGGTAAAAACCAACTGCGTTCAACAAAAAGGTGAACGAATATTCCCTGAATGGGTTTCCAAGTTCTACAATGTATCGAAGGATGACCTATGCTATATCACATCTATAATCTAGGTTTAAATTAAGTTTCACAAAAGAGAAAAACTATCAAAATGTCTGCAGTGACCCTCAATTATCTTTAATAACTTATCTAACTTGTCGTAAATTACAGTGGCTGATTTGGCTTCTCAATAACTACATAACAGAAAAATCATCGCGTTTCAGATTTTTACTTCAAGTGGCAAATGTGAACACCATGAGCTTTAATTGACGATCGACACTAGTATTATGCAAAAAGGAGATGTAACAGATGAGACTTCTGCAGTTCTGAGTGAAGCTTTATGCGCTGTTATGCGGCATCGGGTGTGTTCATTACCTTGTCGGTGTTCGTCAGGGGGGCGGCGGCCGGCGCAGCAGCCATTCAGCTCGCCGTCTCGGAACTAAATCTCTCCTACCTTCTCCTTACTACAATTTACCGAATTTGGTTTTAAAAAACTATCTAGCTCTGTTTTCATCTGACCAATCAGGGTCTCAATGTTATTCTTAAGCTCCACCTACAAAAATTCTGTCTATCCAATGAGAAACGTTATACTTTTCGTGGTGGGGCAATGTTTTTAAAGTTTGCAACGTAACAGAGACGCGAAAAAGTCTCAAGCTTAAACCTGCAGCTGGTGTGGTCCTTTTAGCGTTATCGTAAGATCTATATTGTTCTTCTGGAGGGCTCTATCTTTTAACATGGGCTGGGGGGTGGTCCTAACGTAACAGAGACGCGAAAAAGTCTCACACTAAAACTTGCCGGTGGTGTGGCCCTTTTTGTGTTATCGTAACATCTATACTGTTTTTCTGGAGGGCTCTAGCTTTTAACATGGGCTGGGGGGTGATCCTTGACGTAACAAGAGACGCGAAAAAGTCTCACGCTACAACTTGCGGGTGATGTCGTCCTAATGGTTAGCTGGCGACGTGTGTGTCCAGTCCGTCCCTTATCGTAGGGCCTTCTATCTTAACACGGTTCTGCTCTCGGCTTCTGTTCTCGTTTCTCCCCTCGGAACTGCGTCGGTATCACGGTGGGAAGGTACGACATGCATTTAGGCATTCTTGTGTTAGTCTATGGTATTCCATTTGCTCACTCGTTACTCGTATTACTTTGGTTGATTTAATGTCACGATTTATTCGGAGCTATGTGACATACTCCTGGATTTGCTTATCATGTCATGGTTTTCATGGAAGGTGTTGGATTTTCCAGGACACCTTACAACCCTCTAGATGCGCTGGACAAGCCATTTTGTGTGTAGGATATCTACGTCAAGTAGTGAGTAACAATATGGAAAAATAAATCACCTCCGTACTGTCGAGACCGGTCCAAAAAGCTCGTCCGCTTGATATTCATTGCTGGTTGTGCTGATCCGTTAGCAGTTTCGATACCCAGGTTACAGACAGTTCGTGATGCCCGAGTGTGCCCGTAACAACAGTGTAAATAGTGGTGGATCAGACATGAGCAAATTAGTCAGTCACCGAGCTGATAGTTAGCCATCGATGAATTCGCAGCTTTTGGTTCACCTGTAAGACTTTATCTGCTTGTCATGTTGGTAGCTTGGAGTAATGATGTATGAGAGCAGTGTCCTCTATTGAACGGTTAGGAATTCACGGAAGTCATTCTTATGATTCAGTAGTTGGGTTTGGGTTATTTGGGGGAAGAGACCAAACAGCGAGGTAATGGGTCTCATCGAATTACGGAAGGATGGGGAAGGAAGTCGGCCGTGCCCTTTCAAAGGAACCGTCCCGGCATTTGTGTAGAGCGATTTAGGAAATCCACGGAAAACCTAAATCAGGATGGCCGGATGCGGGGTTAAACCGTCGTCCTCGCGAATGCGAGTGCAGTGTGCTAACCACTACGCCACCTCGCTCGGTGGTTCAGTAGTCATTTGACTGTGGGTGAAGGTAAATATTCCCGCAAACTTACAAATACGTGACGTATTTCTATTCACGTACTCAGGTGCATTAAGAGTTGTCGGCTCAGAAAGTACGCGCAGTTCCTAATGCACTGAGCACGAGAATAGAAATACGTCATGCATTTGTAAATTTGCGGGCGTATTTACCTTCACCCACAGTGAAATGACTACTGAATCATAAGAATGAGTTCCGTGGATTCCTAAACGTTCAGTAGACGACGCTCATAGATCTATACTCAACGCTACCAACATTTATAGACAGGTAAAAGGAGTGTGCTTTTTTTTTTTTAAATGGTAAATGATTGTTCTTGTGGCTACGCAAACGCATGTGGCATGTATCTTTTCAATTACTAAATTAAAAATATAGCTGGTATTAATTAGAAGTGTTGTTTGTAAACTGAACTTAGCTTCATTGTTTCGAGCCCACAGATGTTAACTTTAATTTATTTAATTTATACTACAGAACACGTCCTCGTCCTGCAGCTAGTTGTGTGTTCCACGTTAGCTTAATTAGAAATCACGTAACTGTCGTTGTTAATTTCAGCAGCGCTCGACGGCGAGTGAGTAGCCCTCTCGTACCCAAATCCATTTGCTTCAAATTCAACTACGAATCTCAGTATTTTTCGCCAAGCTCAATAAGTCGTATCACAGCACACAATAGAACGATGTAGATTACTTATGAACCGTAGAGAACCTCTAATATTTTTCTGGCAAACTTTGAACACAGCATTTACCGTTCATATGGTTTCTGCGAAAATTACCAGGAATGCAACCGCTGAACTGAGCGCCTTATGGTGTTATTTTTACTGACTCTGAATTCTCATATTTGTAAAATTCTCTTAATCTGCAGCTGTTCTACTGATATTTTTCTGGCAAACTTTGAACACAGCATTTATCGTTCATATGGTTTCTGCGAAAATTACCAGGAATGCAACCGCTGAACTGAGCGCCTTATGGTGTTATTTTTACTGACTCTGAATTCTCATATTTGTAAAATTCTCTTAATCTGCAGCTGTTCTACTGTTTCTCATTGCCTGAGCTAATTTTCTCAGTTTGATCAAAACAGATGTTGAGACTAAAAGAGAGGGAGGGAGAGAGAGAGAGAGAGAGAGAGAGAGAGAGAGAGAGAGAGAGAGAGAGAGTGAGGGAGGGAGGAAGAGAGAGAGATTGTCAGAGATGATCTTCTTAATCCCGATAGCTACACGTGATTTCACTGAGAAACTCCATAACACTCTGTCATGGACCGAACAGTGTCATCTTCTACTGGGAGACGTATGTGATGACAGTGCAGCAAACTTGTGAATTGTTTGCTGAACGCAGCTTAAGTATTCTGTACGTAGATGGTGTTGAAACTGCATAATACCGACGCTGAACGTAAACTTCCGTTCTAATTAACGTGTTTCCTAACGAGGAGAACGTAAGTCATAGTGTAAATACATCTTCTCATTAGAGAATTTCACACAACCTGTAAGTAAACTAGATAGTACCCGTGATACCTGTGCAAATGATGATGTTAATTTCTTCTGTATCAACGCAATGTTTTACATACGTACCTCCAGAAACAGACTTCATGATAGCTACAAGACATACAGAAAACAGACACGTATCAGTGCATAGAGCATGACTCCAAGTTTTTAACTGATATTATAAGTGCTTAGTATGGTCCTGTTTGAGATGCGACACACTTCAGTACGGGCAGAAGAGTATGGCAAATAGAATCGGTGCTTGTGCTAAGAAAGCAGGTCGCTCTGGAAACCTGTTAATTGTTTTGTCTGTCTGTAGGCAGGAACTAACTAACTGTGACGGTATGACGCGCATGGTCTGTCTGCACGTTTTGGCACCCTTGGCCCATAGTGGTGCTCCGAGCCGCTACTCCACGGTATGTGTTACGAATCGCACATTTGAAAGGAGCTCTTTCCATTGAAATGTGTTATTTTTCTGCAGCTGTCACAGTTTTTCCTGAAATCCTAGAGGCATTCACGAATAAATATGTAACATCTTCCTGAAAGCAAGAGGTTCCTCCACCTCCGCTCAGATTCTGTAAATACAGTATGCCTGGGGCGATAAGTGGATGACTGAACGTATCTGACAGCGTTTACAATACTGTTCGGCATTACGTCTCGACCTACTGCAGGGTGGCGGCATTCCCCTAGGACAGTTTAATCTACTAGTCGTTGATGTTTCGCTCTGCGACCGAGTGTGCGTAGTCTTGAAGCTTCGTTGTAGATTAAATCCCTCTGCATGACAGGCACTCGAACCCAGAAGCTTTCTCTTCTCGGTCGGTGCTGTTACTACACTCCTGGAAATTGAAATAAGAACACCGTGAATTCATTGTCCCAGGAAGGGGAAACTTTATTGACACATTTCTGGGGTCAGATACATCACATGATCACACTGACAGAACCACAGGCACATAGACACAGGCAACAGAGCATGCACAATGTCGGCACTAGTACAGTGTATATCCACCTTTCGCAGCAATGCAGGCTGCTATTCTCCCATGGAGACGATCGTAGAGATGCTGGATGTCGTCCTGTGGAACGGCTTGCCATGCCATTTCCACCTGGCGCCTCAGTTGGACCAGCGTCCGTGCTGGACGTGCAGACCGCGTGAGACGACGCTTCATCCAGTCCCAAACATGCTCAATGGGGGACAGATCCGGAGATCTTGCTGGCCAGGGTAGTTGACTTACACCTTCTAGAGCACGTTGGGTGGCACGGGATACATGAGGACGTGCATTGTCCTGTTGGAACAGCAAGTTCCCTTGCCGGTCTAGGAATGGTAGAACGATGGGTTCGATGACGGTTTGGATGTACCGTGCACTATTCAGTGTCCCCTCGACGATAACCAGAGGTGTACGGCCAGTGTAGGAGATCGCTCCCCACACCATGATGCTGGGTGTTGGCCCTGTGTGCCTCGGTCGTATGCAGTCCTGATTGTGGCGCTCACCTGCACGGCGCCAAACACGCTTACGACCATCATTGGCACCAAGGCAGAAGCGACTCTCATTGCTGAAGACGACACGTCTCCATTCGTCCCTCCATTCACACCTGTCGCGACACCACTGGAGGCGGGCTGCACGATGTTGGGGCGTGAGCGGAAGACGGCTTAACGGTGTGCGGGACCGTAGCCCAGCTTCATGGAGACGGTTGCGAATGGTCCTCGCCGATACCCCAGGAGCAACAGTGTCCCTAATTTACTGGGAAGTGGCGGTGCGGTCCCCTACGGCACTGCGTAGGATCCTACAGTCTTGGCGTGCATCCGTGCGTCGCTGCGGTCCGGTCCCAGGTCGACGGGCACGTGCACCTTCCGCCGACCACTGGCGACAACATCGATGTACTGTGGAAACCTCACGCCCCACGTGTTGAGCAATTCAGCGGTACGTCCACCCGGCCTCCCGCATGCCCACTATACGCCCTCGCTCAAAGTCCGTCAACTGCACATACCGTTCACGTTCACGCTGTCGCGGCATGCTACCAGTGTTAAAGACTGCCATGGAGCTCCGTATGCCACGGCAAACTGGCTGACACTGACGGCGGCGGTGCACAAATGCTGCGCAGCTAGCGCCATTCGACGGCCAACACCGCGGTTCCTGGTGTGTCCGCTGTGCCGTGCGTGGGATCATTGCTTGTACAGCCCTGTCGCAGTGTCCGGAGCAAGTATGGTGGGTCTGACACACCGGTGTCAATGTGTTCTTTTTTCCATTTCCGGGAGTGTATATGAGCTATCCATTGTATCCATTATCCGAACAGCCTCTAGGCTGTGGCTAAGCTATTTGTCTGCGTTACTTTTTCTTCCATGAGTGCTAGTCCAACGAAATGTGGAAAAGGGAATCTGAGAATTTAGGAAAGTAGGAGGAGGGTAGTGGCACGATTGAGAAGCTAAGGTTAAGTTGTGGATAGCCCATCTAAGCTAATTTGTTGAAATTATTTCCTGAAAACAGCAAGCTTTCACGCTCGCAATCCACTCTGTCAAAGTTTCAATCTGTCAAAAAGTTTCATGCATGTCGTATCATAGAGGAGGGCAAAAGTCAATGGCATAAACGGATGACGCCTCGGGGAAACGGTATAAGACAGGCACAATAAAGTGAAACAAGGGACAGTTCAGCTGATTTAAATCAAGCGATTCTGAGAGAACTGTATTAGGAAACTAACACTAAAAGTAATAGATGAATGTTGCTGTTTGGGCAGCAAAATGATCAGCGAAAAGAAATTTTGATGCATCATATACCTTGGGACTTCAGAAGCTATGTTACACATGTAGTTCCAAGCGAAGACCATTGTACAACAACAGTGGCGCTTTGTCAGAAGAGAGTACATGATCCGAGTAAACTCAAGACTTAGTTGTGCTGCGGTAGGGATAACAGGCGCATCACAATGTGCAACTGAAACGGCGCGCGGTAACTGGAAAGGCATTCCAAAGGCGAAGTACGCGAGATACATTTATTCTTCTGTATCGTCCTTGAAAGTCCCTAACATCATCACAGAGTCATTCTGTATATTCATATATTTACAGATGCTTGCCCCTACAACTATAACGCACTGTAGCGTTATTGGATGATATTTCCACCGGCCGTTCTGGTCGAACGGTTCTAGGCGCTTCAGTCCGGAACCGCGCTGCTGCTGCTGCGGTCGCAGGTTCGAATTCTGCCTCGGGCATGGATGCGTGTGATGTCCTTAGGTTAGTTAGGTTTTAGTAGTTCTACGTGCTAGGGGACTGATGACCTCAGATGTTATGTCCCATAGTGTTCAGAGGCATTTGAACCATTTTGCGTGGCAGTACTGTGCTTTTCTTTTGATGATATTTCTCGATATGGGGTTCCTATGTAAAACGTAATGGTCACCTCTACAACTTTTGTAAGTGTGTAACATGAGTTGTGAAACACTCTGCATAAACAGAATTATATGGAATTTCTTTTTCTTACAGATCGTGTGACAGATTGTCAGTTCTTCGATCGCACTGATACTTGCTTTGTTCCGCATGCTGCCCGCGGGCCACTGTTTGGACACCCCTTGGTTAACCTTTTGAATCGTGGTGCTATAGAAGGATCCTGACAGATTGCTAGACTGAGGTACCGATAAATTTCTAGTGTTTCAAAGCGGGGAGAAAAAGAGTTTTAAGGCATAACTTGACAAAAAGAAGGGATCTGCTAATACCACGGTCTTGGTATGGCGGAGTGTCTGTGTGTGTGTGTGTGTGTGTGTGTGTGTGTGTGTGTGTGTGTGTGTGAGGCAGGGAGGGAGAGAGGTAGTGTGTGGGGAAATTTGGGAGGGAGAGGCAGAACGAAGTCTGGATACAGTAAGCAGATGAAAGGATTTAGGCTGCAACTGTTATGCAAAAATAAGCAGACTTGCATAGGCTGCACTAACAGGGAAGTTTTCACGAAATCACTTTTCTACTTCTCTACTATGGAGTAAGTGTACAACGAGGACCCCCACTCCCCACACCGTTTGCTACCTCTTTGGCCATTACTCAGCAGACAAAACAAAGTGGTTACGCGAGCCGACTGCAAGGTTCCAGCGGCACGTCCTCGGTCGGTGTTTGTTACTTTTCCTACGCCAGGCGGTAACTAACGCAGCGGCTCGCCAGGAAGAGCAATTGTACGCTAAACAGCCGTTGGCGCGTTCCGGCAGTAAACCCCGATAACGCGCTCAACCCCGGCAGCGGCCAGAGTTGGTGCCGTGCGTCTTCATTTCTGTAATGGGCGTCTGGCGTCTGGCTGCGCGCGCTGTATTTCTCACCAGCTTTCAAACTCGGGCCATTGTCCGAGCCGCCAGCTGTCCGGGAGGCGGCCAACTTGGGAGCGCCGCGTCGCCTGCCGCTCTTTGAGGACTCGGCCAAGTTGCCGCCGGCCATCTGCTAGAGTTTCGGAGCCCAGCGGTCGAACACCATTGACCTCTCTGCTCCCGCCAGTACTGCCGGCGTACGGAGCGCTTTCAGCGAGTCTGCTGTGTTTCAAAGAAATTCAGTCAGAATCGCTCTTTGCAGACTTGTGCGCTAAAGTGGCTGTTCGCGGCGCTTCGAAACGTGTAACGGATAATCGGCTGGAATCGGAAACACGGCGGCCACTTGGCGCTAAGCTCGGACACGTGTACTGCGGCATTGTCGGCGTTGCAGAGCAACGTCCGATCAATGGACCACAGTCTGACTTAAAGTAGTTGGCATCTGACGTTTAACGTGCGAAGTTTCGACATTATCGCTAGGATTACTGTCTGCAGGCAGCCGTCAAAGCGATCCTCTCACCGCAGCGATAAAGAATCCCTATAAAGAATTTTTCTCCTTCAAAGGTCACGTAAAAATATTAAGTTCATGTACCGTGTGGATCTTAATAGTGTCGCTAAGCTGTTATATATCTGTTACTAATATAAATTAGGCAAAAGAAGTTAAGTACTTCAAGTATTTGGGTGGAATAATCAACATTGAAAAAGAAGCTCACAAAGCACGAGCATAAAAATTACGTAAAGCGTATACAATGTCCTGGAACACACGCAATAAGAAATCGATGTCCACCAATTGAAACTTCACCAACATCATATAACCATTCTTCCAGAAGCACTCTACGCAATTGAAACATCAAGGACATTGAGAAAATGGTAAAGCAAATACCCAGGAAAATATTTGGACACAAGAGTCAAGATGGTATCTGGATACGCAAAAGCTCTGAAGAACTTTACTCAAGGACTGAACGTTCACGTCAGTTGCAGGGAAAAGATTGAAATTCTGCGAAAATTTAGCAAGAATGGACGCCTCTATAATGACCAAGAAAAATCTTCCTTATCATCAAAGGAACTCGTCAAACCAGGGCAGGCTGGCTAACAGAAACCCAAAATGACCTCACGGAACTCAGTATTGACCCACAGTAAACCACACGGACTGCGTACAGACAAAACAATCAACTCTGATCAGTTCACAACCAAAAACCCGACGGAAAAGAATCTGAAATTGAAAAACGCTTGGACACAAGAAAGAAGACAGCCCCATAGTGAAAGGATGACGAAGATTTGGGAAGAAAAGAAGAACAAGAAAGCTAAGAAGACCAGTGCTAATTAATGGTTCTGCGTGATCCTTAGAGGGCAAAGCGAATTAATAATAATAATTAGGCAAACGTTACGTTTTGCATTAGATACTGCACGGCGGAAAAAACAACACTGGCTCCTATTGCTGTATTGTTGGCGGGGGCAATCCGACACAAGCCACTTTAAACCATGCATATAGAAATGTTTATACGGATGTACGTATGTCTGAACAACTTCTCCTCCTAAATTAGCAGACCAGTTAATGTTTGGAAAGAATCGCTGTGAGTGTAGGAACCGAGCATCCATAAAACGTGTTGGGATAGGGACGAATACCCTTACTTTGGGTATCCAGTATTTGAGAATGACAGAACTTAGTGGCTTGCAGCTAACTTTACACATAATTTCTAACATACACGTTGACAGTGCCAACAAACATACGACAGGAAAAAAGTTTATCGCTTTCTTCATTTTCGATGTTCATGCAGTAAAACGGACGCATGAAGTATCACGTTTTAATTTATTACTTCTTTACCACTGACTGTATTCGCGATACATTCTGCACACGATTTTTACATATGCTGCTCAATGTACTAGCAAAATTATATCATTTTACGACCCACACTTAAGAAGATACGACCTCAAACATTGAGATGCTTAAAAAGTGCCACATCATCCATTGCGTTTTTATTTGTTCCTTCTTTACTACTAACTTTATTCACAACAGATCTCGCAGACTGTAGCCACATATACCACAGGATGTACTGGAAAAATTGTGTACTTGTTGACACATATTTCAGGAGCTACGATATACAAAACATTGAGTTGCGTGAAAATGAAAGAGCAGGACGAAATTTATTAGAGATACAGATGTAGTCAGTGTACAAATATTTGTGACATATGATAAATATGTTGCAGTATATCTGACATGTCCATACGTGGGCAAATTCCCGGGTAAAAAGTTTATTATAAATCTCTGGAAGAATTGCAATCAGTTTTCTTATACATATTAGCTAGTATCTAGGAAGGAATACTATAGGTAAGAAACACCAGCCTCCTAAAGTGGTCAGGATGTAAAGTGTAGAGAGATGGTAGAAGGAGGAGGTGGGCAGATGGACAGGGGGAAGAAGGAGATGAACGTGGACATGTGGTGAAATGGGATGGACAGAGAGGGGGGGAGGGGGAAATGGACAGAGAGAGGGGTGAGGAGGAGTAGAATTCAGAAAGAAACACAGAGAGATGCATAAAAGCAGGGGAACGAGACAGGCAGAAGGAAGGGGAGGAGGAGATGAAGACAAAGAGAGGGAAGGGGAAGTGGACAGAAAGGAGGAGGTGGGGAGAGAGGGGGGGGTGGAGATGGACACAGAGGAGGAGGGAGCAGGAGACAGACAAAGAGAAGGGGAGGAGAAGGTGGAATTTGAGGGAAGAGGGAGGAAAAGCAGATGGTCAGAGAGGGGGAGAGAGAGCAAGAGCAGATGATGAGAGGGAAGGAGGAAATGAACAGAGAAAGAGGCAGGTTGAGATGGGTAGAAAGAAGGGGGGAAGGAGGATGAGGTGGATGTAGAGAGGGGGGGAGGAGATGTATAGAAGCTGGTTGAAGGAAGAGATGGAGAGAGAGGGGGAAGGAGGGAAGGAGGAGGTGGACTAATAAAAGTTTGGAATAAATATATTTCCAGGCAACTCAGAAATCAGGCTACAAAACGCAGGAGGATATCCTTCTTCCATTGTCGATGTGGGGAAGCGGCTATGCTACAGCAACACTGGAACTTCACAGCCAGACTGTCCAAACATACACTGATCACAAATATTCGGACAGCCCTGTGTAACGCGAAATGTAGTATTAGATGTCACGAGAGGTGGAACCGCCAGTTTAAAAGGAGACGGGAAAGTTTGTGTTGTCGGTAGAGAAGTAGCAACAGGAGAGATCAGTGAGTAGTCATTGGATGTCACTTGAATAACAAATCCATCAGAGACATTTAGACACTTTTAAAGTTGCCCAAGTCGACTGCTGGTGATGTAATTGTGGAGTGGAAAGAACGGACACAGCTAAACCAAGATCAAGCAGATATGTACTGATGGACAGGAATCGTAGAGTATTGCTGAGAGTGACTGAGTGATTGATTGATTGATGTCTTCAGTCCTGACACTGGTTTGATGCAGCTCTCCATGCTACTCTGTCCTGTGCAAGCTCCTTCATCTCCCAGTGCTTACTGTAACCTACATCCTTCTGAATCTGCTTAGTGTATTCATCTCCTAGTCTTCCTCTACGATTTGTACTATCCACGCTGCCCTCTAATGCTAAATTTGTGATCCCTTGGTGCCCCAGAACATGTCCTACGAACCGGTCCCTTCTTCTTGTCAAGTTGTGCCACAAACTCCTCTTCTCCTCAATTCTATTGAATACCTCCTTATTAGTTATGTGATCTACCCATCTAATCTTCAGCATTCTTCTGTAGCACCACATTTCGAAAGCTTCTATTCTCTTCTTGCTGAGAGTAGTTGTGAAAAATCACACGAAGTCGTCGGAAGGGGTCAGTTAGCAATTCAAAAGTGCTGCCAGCAATCCATTTAGTAGAATGACTGTCCGTAAGGAGTTAAAAATAATCGTGATCAATGGTCCTGCAGCTCCTTGTAAGACACAGACTTCTGTAGCCAAAGCTAAACAACACTTGAAGTAATGTGAAGAGCAGCGCCACTGCTCAGTGGATGAATGGAAACGAGTGATTTTGTTTGATATTTCACGCTATACGGTAGTCCGCTGATAGGATTTGGGTTTGGCTGAGGTATGCAAAACATTGCCTGACATGTGTAGCGCAGACAATGAAGTACCAGGAGGTGTTATTACCGTCTTAGGTGTGCTCCCCTTATTGTACTTCACAAAAAGAGAGATACGGAAGGATATGAGATTCCAGGGCCCTAAAACCAGCGAACACGTGTCTGGAGACACGCCAAAGAACGATGGGATACGAAACAGAGTGCCACACGTCATACGGTCCAACAACCAGTAGTGGTGGTCTGGAGTGCCATTTCATTTCATAGCAGGACCTCTTTGGTTGTCATCCGCGGAACCCTTCCAACACAGAGGTACTTCGATGATATTTTACGCAATGTTTTGTTGCCCTTACGGCAAGCCATCATCGGATTACATTTGAGCAAAGTAATGTCCACCCGGACACAGCGACAGCTTTCTCCTGCTTCTCTTCGTGCATTCCAAACCCTGCCTCGACCAGCTGGGCCACCGAATCCCTCATCATTTGAGAACTTTTGGAGAATTATGGGCAGGGCCCTCCATCTATCTCGCGGACTGGCTAGAATGTGGCACGATATCTCTCAGAAGAATATCCAACAACTGTATCAATCGACACCAAACAGAATAACTGCTTTCGTAATGGCCTGAGGTGGACCACAGCGATATTGACTTATCTTACTCAACTTGTGAAGCTCTGTCAATTCCGGGAATAGCCGAGCGGTCTGGGGCGCTGTTGTCATGGACTGTGCGGCTAGTCCCGACGAAGGTTCGAGTCCTCCCTCGGGAATGGGCGTCTTTGTTTGTCCTTAGGATAATTTAGGTTGAGTAGTGTATAAGCTTCAGTCTGGAACCGCGTGACCGCTACGGTCGCAGGTTCGAATCCTGCTTCGAGCATGGGTGTGTGTGATGTCCTTTGGTTAGTTAGGTTTAAGTAGCTCTAAGTTCTAGGGGACTGATGACCACAGATGTTAAGTGCCATAGTGCTCAGAGCCATTTGAACCATTTTCTGTCGCATCAATAAATTACCTAATTTTCCTGAAATGGTACTTTTTCTCCTTTTTTTAAAAAAATAGTGTTTATCACCATACAAAGTAACTGAATGCAAGTGAAAAAGTACAGAAGCCTACACATTTCAGTGCCAGAGACAGTGAACTTTATTCTTAAGGTGAAGACCACAACATTCAATTTCTGCATAAAACTTGATCCTTATATTTCCGACAAAGCGTCCCAACTCCAGTCACTACTAATAATTTCAAATGATCTACTTCATTCAGTGTTTAGCCATGCTGGGTGAATAAAATTTCGTTTTTACAAGGTTCCCGTGTCAGAAAGGATATGCACTGCGATTTGTTTCTGTTGCAGTGACTGCTCATTTTACCGAAGGTACTATTAGCTACATCATTTACACTACTTTCCACGTCTTTCACAATAATATTTGTGTCACCTATAAAGAAAAGTAAATTGCGTCGCCAGTCATGTTTGGTAACTTATCATTGATTTATACCAGTAAAAGTAAAGTGCGTTAAATAGATTCAAATCTCTTCTTTGTTTTTTAACGATGGAGCAAAAACCTCCTCCTCCTACTATCCGGGTATGGTGTGAATGATCGTTTAGCTTTTTCTTCCTAACGCCACAATGTTGCAACCTACGCCTAATCTCTCCAATAGTGTGGTTTTGTAAGATAAAAGAAAATACCTTTCATTTAGCAATGGCAATGCCTCACACGCTAAAGAATAAATTCCGTTTTCTGAGGATAGTTCTTTTCTGAAGATTCGTAAAAAGCACTAATTGAAACTGTACGACTATCGTTACTCATGAGTCGTCCGGGCTCTATGACCGCGTTCGAGGAAACTTTTAGGTTCCTCACGTTTCGTCCAGAGCTAAGCTGGCCATATTCCGAAGTGCTTATGGGCACGCCGATTGTTTCCGACTACCGGTCGACACTGTGGCTGTCGAGCGCGCTTCTCGATGAAACGTCAGGAACCGAAATTTTCCTTCGACCTCGGCCATACTGCCCGGAAGATTCATTAGCAACTATGACATCCGGTCGTGAAACCCTTCATTCTATCAGTGAGCAGGCAAGACTCGGCGTTATTTGGAGCACCTCCGGAGATGTCCAGCGCAGTTCTGGACGAAACGCCAGGAACCGAAAAGTTCTCTCGAAGACGACTTTGCAGCTCGGAGGTGTCATGAGCAACCAAGACACCTAGTAGTGAAAACCTTCATTCTATAATCTCCAACATTTGCTGAAGATCGTATGTCCACACGTGGAACCCGGCGTGAAATATAAGAGTCTCACAGTCAATAGCACGCTAGCCGTAATGTCATATCAGGCAACTTTATTTAGAACCGTCGCTATACAGTCGTAATGTGGGAGGAGATTTCGAAATGAAACATTGTTTACCATATCGAAACTGTGTCTGTAACTTACCTCAGTTTACATTATTTAATGACATTAGTTGCTTCCACTAGTTTAATCGTTGTGACTATGTTCTAGAGTACTACTGAAGCGATTATGAAATGGTAATGAGGTAAGAGTTCCCAGTTAGAGAGGGAACCAGCCGTGCGGTTTTTGCGTGGCCGCTTCGGTATTCCCTTGGCGGCGGCAGCTGGAAGCTGGAGGCGCTGAGCCAGTGCGCCGGACACGGCCGGAGATTTATCACCGCCCCCACCGCCCCCGAACGTCCCCGCCCCCGGCGCCGATATTGCCTTCCGGAACGCATCCCGGCTAAGTCCGTCGCAGTGGAGCCGGTCCGTTCTGACGCAGAATCGAGAATTTATGGCTAGGGCGCGCTACGGACGTGTCGGGGATCAGTGCACCGCAGCAAACCCGCTGTAGCTGTACGATAAAGCGCAAGGTACTCCATGTATCCACAGTTAGGGGTTAGAGCGTGATCAGTGAGTGTACTCGGCAGCCAATACCTGTCACGAACAATACAACAATGCGAGTTTGTTAATTAATAGCGCAGAATTCCGTTCACCTGAAACCTAGCAAACCTGATGCATCAGCTTTTTTCTGATAGTACTTTCTGCAGCGAGAACCATTTATGTTTCCTTAAAGTTCGGGAAGATCACTCAGATAGTATTACGTCCATTTTATTATCTTGGAATAGCTGTTGATATTTACAAAAGAATTCCGCATTCTCTGGCAATAAAATAAATTTCTCGATTGCTCCAAATACATTGCTTACAATGTCTTCTAAAGGGGTGATTCAGCCTAGAGATTCGGAATGGTACGCAAAAAAAAAGTAATTTTTCATGATTGGGATAAACAATCACATAAATGTTTTCAAGACTGTCATGGTCACCTCTGACACGTGTACAGATTGCTTGGTTATTACAGATACAAACTAAAGAGACGAATAGAGGTCAATGAAACAAGCAAGCAATATATAAATGCGGTCTTGAATGACGAATGAAAATCTATACCAAACCCGAGATTCGAATCCTGGTCTCCTGTTCACTAGGTAGATGTGTTAACCTGGCACTCTGACACAGTGGTTTTGCACAACTGCATGGACTCTTCTAACACGCCTCCTTCCTCAATCCCGATTCCTATTCACGCGTCAACCCACTTGGTATTCCCCCTAAATTCGAACAGCAACTGTGCTGGAATAGCACCTCAGCAGCGAATGAAATGGAGGATCCTGCCTCAAATCCAGGCATAGATGCTTTAATAAAATGAAACTATATGGTTCCAGAGTCCTTTTAAATTGTCAAATACCTATGACGTTCGAGTTTAGTGGGAATACCAAGTGAGCTGAGGCGTGAATGGAAATTTCGATTGAGGAGGGAGGCATGTTAGGGCAGTCCGGGCGGATCTGCAAAGCTATTGTTCCAAGGCGTTGCAGTGGTTATCGCTTCCACCTAATGAGCAGGAGACCTAGGTCCGAATCCTGCTCTTTTTTATTCGTCACTTGAGTATGCTTATATACATCACACATGTTTGATACTGAAAAGTTCTCTGGAAGTATATGGTTTCATTTAAGCAAATAACCCCAACAGACTCACGTTTAAAAATGCACAGGGACAGTCACAAAGGATGAACTTCTTTGTATGAGGTTACTTGTTTCGTCTGTTTTAGACCATCTTCAGATCTCGCACCAAGATGGTAGATGGTGGTTGTGAACGCAGCAGGCGCTACGACTCCACGAACTCTAACTGTTAGCAGTTAGCGTCCCTGGAGTCGTAGCGTCTGCTCCGGCCACAGATACCATCTACCGTCACCGTGTGAGGCCTAAAAATGATCTAAAATGTACCGAAGCCGGTAACCTCATAAAAAATGAAGTTAATTGCGATTGGGACTGTTCGTGTGCGTTTTTAAGTAACAAAAAGACCGCTGCACTCCAAGAGAAATGTTCTCAAAAATTACAAACACATTTTTGGAACCCACTACTCTCCTCAATTGCGACATCTTACAACTGAGTACATCAACATCATTAAGGGTCTCCGAGTATCCAAATCGCAAATACGCACTTGAGTAAGACCAAATTACAAGTGTTCGACATGGCCACCGGCCATGCGAAACCAGGTTTCAGGACGTTTCCACCTCGACCCCTGTACACTTTCAAAGATCCGAGAGGTAGTCTAAATGTACTGACATGCACCCAAACTACGTTCCAGGAGTTCATGGACACTTTGAATAGGGCTGAAATACAACGAAACTTTTGAAAATCCTACCACAAAATAATATATCGGGATTATACTGAAGAACCTGGGAGAGCACGGTGTTGGCGAGCCACCACCAATACACTCGTTGTAGAAGATTCGTGCTATGTATTCCAGGACAGCCTCATGAAATTGTGCCGCTATCCTATCGTTCTTGTATCACATAACGTTATTTTACCATAACGAATACTACCCAAACAGTCGATTAACTTGTGTTGCGGGAAATGGTGGTAAACACCACATTGCAATCGGAATGACTGCGCTTGTGCATACGTCGTACCGGGGAAACCATTGGATTCCGTATTTTTGTTTATAAGGAATGTTTGCTTGTTTCACCGCCCTCAACTCGCCCCTATGGTCTATACCTGTAGCAATCAAACAAGCTATGTTATTCAAGTATCTTTCAAAGTTTTAACATGTGAAGGAGCACATTTTTTTCTGAACTCAACTTCATAATGGCCACACTATCGAAACTGCAGTAGTGGATTTCGTTGGATTATGAATAAATAGTTTTAGAGTCAAAACTGACAATGGCGTCCTTGGAACTAACTTAGCAAGGAAGTTTGAACTTTGAGGTAGTCTTTTCAATTCGAACTTCTAACTTGTGTCGGGCACGGTTTTTCACTCTCCCGTTTCTGCAGCAAATGATAAGCTCTTTGGTTACCCTAGTTAGCCTCTTCCGTTAGGTGTTCATAAAATATCAGGCATGTCTTTCCCATGTTGTCCAATGTAGCTTCTGGTTAGGCAGCGTCGCTGATTGGTGCCGAAACATTCCTACATGTCTTCCTGTCTAGGACTTATCAGTCAACCGTTTTGCATACAAAACTGACAGAATATATGTACTACGCAGCTGATTTTATGGTGTGTAGTCGGTGATATCTCGCTATAATTACTTCCCAACCCCTCTCCGAGCATCACAGTCCTGTTCAGTAAGTATTCAGGATGGAATATTTTCGGTGGCGTCCAACTTTGATGTCTAGGTCGCCACAGTTTCACTACTAATGTATCTGACAAGGCATGCCATATATAGCCTGCTGAGTTGTCAAGTAGCGACTATTGCGAAATATTTCCACTTGATCTTCTATCTACTTGGATTCGTGACGTATTATAAATTTCCCTATGGAAGACGGAATGTAATGAGACTCATTGTTGATAGTTATGTTATTACACAGTCACAAGAGCATTTTACGATTTAAAATGTTTAAACCACCTAGTTACTATCTTCGGCCGTTGTAAGATAGAAGTGGAGAGTCAGAAGAAATTGAGTCAAGCCTCCGCATTTACAACACAAGAAACGAAACAATTTCATACTAATACAAAGCAATACGAGGTGACACGGACAGTTGCTTATTGTGATATTCCAGAAATTCAGTAGAACTTCATAGAACCTAGTCGCCAGTTTCGTGTGTTGCAATTGACATAGTAGTGGCTGCTAAGACAACATTTAAAGTGAATTAAATGGGACACAAATAAAAGGGCTACATTTACTTTGCCTTAACGCACAAAACAAAACCTAATTTAAAAGGCGAAACGAGTAAAATAGTAGTAATTAATAGGTAGAAAATGCTGTAACTACAGTAGAATATTGAATGACCACAGAAGATACAAAAAAGTTTTAAATGAATAAATATTGTATCGTAAGAAAATAAAACATAGAACTTTAAGTTTAAATTTAAAGGAAGCAGACAACTTAGCAGCAGTAGGAAAATGAAGTAAATTTTCCGTGTGGCAGCAATTGTACCGAGCTTCACCACATTCACAACAAAATTATTAAATCTGGCCACAACAAACTTTCGTTTCGTGCTTTCAAAATTAAAATGGAAGATACAATCGCTACTACTGAGAGACAGGTTTCCAGGAAGCATATTGGTTGTGCATAAAGTATTCCTTTATAAGATATGGAATGAATAACGCAACGTACAGCTTATTTGAACTTTCAGATGATAAAAGCAGACATGAACTTTAGGTAACTTAAAAGAGTAGCTGTCATGTAACATCGTAAAGTATTTTTAACGGTTGGTGAATACGTTGTACGTAGATGTGCATAATCTGCAGTGCGTACAAAAGTCTGCGTAGGGCAATAACGCATGTTGCTGGATCGTTTCTTACTGTACAGGAAATATTTTAGTTTATTTTTGTATCAGAGGGTACATCAATACTGGAGCATCCGAAGTATATATAGTTCACACTGTGCATCTCACAGATCAGTAACAGTGTTTTGGTGACTTCATACGAATCCTATGGCGACGTTATAGCTAGTCACGGTCAAATTCCAATCAGGAAACGGTTATCAGCGACCGCCTCGTGCTCCAGACCTATGGAGTTATCTTTCGTGTCTCATTTTACGGTCTACCATACGTCGACGAATATGACTATACTAATTTTTTTGTAGGTCTTTGGTCGTCCCCTTCTTGATCGATTCCCTGTTCACGGAATGGCAATTGAATCTCAATGTAGACAAGTGTAATGTGATGCGAATACATAGAAAGATAGGTCCCTTATCATTTAGCTACAGAATAGCAGGTCAGCAACGGGAAGCAGTTAATTCCATAAATTATCTGTGGGTACTCATTAGGAGTGATTTAAAATGCAATTAACAATGTTCACGTTGTTCCTGTAAATCGTATCCACAGTTTGCATGATGGATCTAGACCGTTTTCTCTGATACATCGAACAACGTCTCACAAGCATTTAATGCACAGTGCATTGGTTGCGGATATCCAGTACGTTGGCCAGCTTATTCCCTCGATATTAATCCATGGACTTTTTCTTCTTGGGACACTTTAAACTTTCAGTGTATACGTGCCCCATTAATGATTTACAAAATCAACATGAACACGTCATCAATGCCTACCAGCTAAACTGCAACCAGCCTGGAGATTTTAAGAGAGAATGTGTTTCCGTAAGACGTGGGACAAAGGCAGGCCTTACTATCAACTCCGCAAGGCCTTCGATAGCGTTCCCCACAGTCGTTTAATGAACAAAGTAAGAGCATATGGGCTATCAGACCAATTGTGTGATTGGATTGAAGAGTTCCTAGATAACAGAACGCAGCATGTCATTCTCAATGGAGAGAAGTGTTCCGAAGTAAGAGGGATTTCAGGTGTGCCGTAGGGGAATGTCGTAGGACCGTTGCTATTCACAATATACATAAATGACCTTGTGGATGACATCGGAAGTTCACTGAGGCTTTTTGCGGATGATGCTGTGGTATATAGAGAGGTTGTAACAATGGAAAACTTTCCTGAAATGCAGGAGGATCTGCAGCGAACTGACGCACGGTGCAGCGAATAGCAATTGAGTCTCAATGTAGACAAGTGTAATGTGCTGCGAATACATAGAAAGATAGATCCCTTATCATTTAGCTACAAAATAGCAGGTCAGCAACTGGAAGCAGTTAATTCCATAAATTATTTGGGAGTACGCATTAGGGATTATTTAAAATGGAATGATCATATAAAGTTGATCGTTGGTAAAGCAAATGCCAGACTGAGATTCATTGGAAGAATCCTAAGGAAATGTAATCCGACAACAAAGGAAGTAGGTTACAGTACGCTTGTTCGCCCACTGCTTGAATACTGCTCAGCAGTGTGGGATCCGCACCAGATAGGGTTGATAGAAGAGATAGAGAAGATCCAACGGAGAGCAGCGCGCTTCGTTACAGGATCATTTAGTAATCGCGAAAGCGTTACGGAGATGATAGATAAACTCCAGTGGAAGACTCTGCAGGAGAGACGTTCAGTAGCTCGGTACGGGCTTTTGTTAAAGTTTCGAGAACATACCTTCACCGAAGAGTCAAGCAGTATATTGCTCCCTCCTACATATATCTCGCGAAGAGACCATGAGGATAAAATCAGAGAGATTAGAGCCCACACAGAAGCATACCGACAATCCTTCTTTCCACGTACAATACGAGACTGGAATAGAAGGGAGAACCGATAGAGGTACTCAGGGTACCCTCCGCCACACACCGTCAGGTGGCTTGCGGAGTATGGATGTAGATGTAGATATATTTGAAAGTACTGCAGTAACATCGCCAGATTGATGTATTTCTCTTTCATCAGATCCATCGCCAGTGAGTTATCCTCGTCTTCCCTCTTGATTCTATCATGATCCTTGGCCGATTTATTTGAAACTTAGAAACTTAGCAACTTAGTACCATAACGATGTATAGTAGATTCTACAAAATCTGAGTAGAATGAGAGAACACTAATATCGTGTAACGCCTCCTCTAGAGCTGATAGCGGTATTCCTAATATTTCGGTGAGAAAGGGAGCCTACAAACTACTTCAGGTTTGTCGTATCCGACCGAAGCTATTCATTCATGACTGGGTCAAAGTTACCTAACTGCGGGTATGTTGACAGCTATGTTTCATCCTCTGTTCCAAACAGCTCGACAGCTCCAGAATATTTCTTTAGAATAAAGATGGGAGGACGGGAGGATGAGGAGGGGGCTGGGTGGAGGTGATTCTGCGGGCCAATGCAGGCGTTGTAGCATTTCATTATCCATCAAACGAGGTACGTATACGGGCACGTTACAGCGGAAATAGTAACATAAATTCGTGTTTTTTTTTTTTTCTCTCGCGCCACCTGTCTAGATATATGAACTAAGGAAGTAATACACGTATGTGAAACTTATCCGCCTGAGTGCACAATAATAGGTATAAATGTCGTACAAGCTACGCTTTTTCAGTTTCAAGTAAGCCGCAGAAACATTCGAATAAGATAAACTGCCTTGACAGAGGGAATCTTCTATCCATAAATTAGCACGGATTTAGAAAGCATCACTGGTGCGAAGCTCAGCGTGCTCTTTTCTCGCACAATCCTATGAACCATGCAAAACGGGCAACAGGCATATTCCTTATCCTTAGATTTCCGAAAAGCGTTGGAAACGGTGTCCCACTGTCCACTGATAATGGAGGTATGAGCATGAGGAGTAGGTTGCCAGATATGTAACTCGAAGAGTTCTTAGGTGGTATTAGCCAGTATCTTGTCCTCGACGACGAGCGTCTATCAGAGACGAGGGAAGTGTGATACGAGTGCTCTTGTTCTTTACATACATTATGTGACGGGTAGGGTGAGCAGCAATCCGAAATTGTTTTCTCAAGACACCATAGACACCTCACTACATCTACGAGTGGAAACGGAATCGAAATGACTACCAGTGGCACATGGTGCCGTACAACATACCCCATCGTTGATGAGTGACTTTAGAAGCTCACAGGGTGGTTTAGACAGCTTTTCTATTTCGTCTGCTGAATGGAAGATTTCTCTAAATGTAGAGAAATGTAGGTCCGTGCAGATCAGTAAAAAAACAATCCTGAATGTTCGAATACAGTATTAGTTCTGTGCTGCTTGACAGAGCCACGTCGATTAAATATTTAATAGTAACGTTGCAAAGTGATATGAAATGAAAGGAGCACCTAAGGACAGTAAAGGGGAAGGCCAATGATGGACTCTGGGTTATTAGAAGAATTGTAGTTAAGTGTAGTTCATTGAAAATGAGAAGGCATACAGAACACTTGTGTGGACCGTTCTTGAGTACTGCTTCAATGTTTAGGACCCCCACTAGATCGTATTAAAGGAAGGCCTCGAAGCCAATCAGAGGCGGGATGCTCGATTTTTTAGCGGTAAGTTCGATCAACACACGAGCTTCGTGAGCTCAAACGGCAATCCTTGGAGGGACGACGAAAGTCTTTCGCGGAAGACTGTTGAGAAAATTTAGAGAATAGACATTTGAGGCCGACTACAGAACTATTATCTTATCGCCAACAGACATTTCGCCTTGGGACAACGAGGATAAGGTAAGACAAAGTAGAGTTCGAATGGAGGTATATAAACAGTCGTTTTTACCTCGCACAATGTGCGAGTGGAACTGGAAAGGAAATGGCTAGTAGTGTTGCATATTACTTGCACCATACAGCATACGGTGGCTTCCATTAGCATGTTTCATGAGTATCGAGCACAAGAATTAGTTAACTTACAAATTTGTTATGTAAGAAATCTTACTTCGTTGCCCCCATTCTTTCCTTTATCAAGCCACACATCCCTCTGAAACGTTTTCGAGAAAATCCAGTTTTAAAATTTTACGCGTACTTGTATAATCTACATAGCCGTTGATACCCGAGAAATCTGCAGCCGCGCATGTTATCGATCAGTTTCAAGAACGCGAGCTCCAAGAATCGGATATCCCCGCCAACACTTCTTTTTTTTTTCCTTCCAACGTAATTATTATGAGTGTGAAAACTGTTATAATTGAATGATTCATTTACTGCTTTTTTTATCTTTATCCTGAAAGAAAGGAGTAAAAGATATTCATAATCTGATTGGAAAAAAATGTATACACAAGAACTTTGAAAAAAAATCAAGTGTGTATGAAATCTTATGGGACTTAACTGCTAAGATCATCAGTCCATAAGCTTACACACTACTTAACCTAAATCATCCTAAGGACAAACACACGCACATCCATGCCCGAGGAATGACTCGAGCCTACCCCGGGACCAACCTCACAGTCCATGACTGCAGCGCATCAGACCGCTCGGCTAATCCCGCGTGGCAAGAACTTTCCATCACATAGGTACAGTCATCTTATTTATATTATTTTGGTTACATACGTTGCAAATAAAATGTGTAACATGTGGTGCATTGACGAATCAGGATGATAGTGAGCTTGGAAACATCGGAAACAATAATTATGTCGACGTACAGCACGCGTAATCAACGCCGAATCTTTGTGTGTGCATGGCTTTTTCCGTGTGCCTATTTCGAAATTCACACAATTTCGCTACGTACCACACATATCTGTTGTTAGAATTACGTGGGAATGAGAGTACCGGAAGCGAGGTTCGATCAACAGACATCGCACTTATGAAAATAAGCGCTTACTCGCTTGGATGCGGAACGCTTGATTACCGGCGACCATACGAGGTATGTGAGCACGTGTAAAATGTTCAAAAACGTTTTTCTCAAAAACAGTTGAGAGTTGGATCTTGCTATTTACGTATGCTGAAGTCTGATGAATCAAATGGGTGAGGGGAAGTTCGTTCGTACGGCACCATTGTAAGTAGTAATTTTTTTTTTACTCGCGAGTCAGAAACATAGAAATTTACAGTAGCCATACACATCAATATATATTGCAGAACAGCGAGTAGTTTGTGGATGTGATCCCCGCTGTGTCCCCGCTAGTTTGCGAATTAGGTTGTTTCGAGCGGAGATTTTCATTTTGTTGTTTTTGCAGTGAGTTTTGAATGTCAGAGTTTTGTCGAGAGTGAGTCCCTTGTATTTAGGTGGGTGATGATGCTGGAGTTGAATGTCTGACCATGCAACACGTAGCTCACGATTAGCTTCCTTTTTCCATTAATGAGAGTCACACACTTGTGTCTTAGAAGGGTTTGGTTTGAGTTGGTTCCGAGTGTAGTTGCTTGACAGTGTTCTAAGTGCTGTTGTCAGGTTTCTTTCCACTGTTTCAAAGCATGAGCTCTGCATCTTGATCCTTTTCAGAACCACTGTTGACCATCAATCGATGAATATAGAAGGTAAGTAGTAATGAAAGTGAATCTCAACAGAGGTACTAAACTTCCGATAACGTGTTGATGGTCCGCTCTTGATTATACCTTAGTAAGGTGCTACGAGAAAGGCTATTAAGCACGAAACATTCCAACTTCTTATACGACTCGTGGCTGGGAGACATTGTGCCACCTTAAATATTAATTCACTGTCGGATAGGCAAGATATACCGTTATAAGGTACTTCCACATCGGCAGCTCGGTTTCACAGGGTAGGCAGATGGAACAGAGTATAAACAAAGGGTAATGTGACATAGCGGAAGTGGAGAATAAATGCGCTGTATAATATCGCGCGGTGGGAAGCGGTTTCCTGTCTGTAATTGCAGTCGCCTGCTGTAGAAATTTGTTCTGTAGATGTAGAATGCGCAGCGCTGGTAATTACGAGACGGCGTGACGGTAATTAGGGGTGACGCTGTGCTCGCACCGGTGGCAGCGGTAAGCGGTAACCGCTTCCAATGTCCGTGTAAGCGCTGCTGCTGCGATTAGGGGGAGGGACGAATCCCGGAGCGGTATCAGCTGCAGCACTGCGCAGCAGTCGCGCCTCGGAGGCGCCGAGTGGGAAAGGAAGCCGGAAGCGGCAGCGAGAGAAGCGCCTGGCGCCGGGCGCCTTTGTAATTATCCGAGCAGAGTGGGAGGCAGTGGCGCCGGACGCGCCGCCCAGACGCCGACGCCGGCCGTCTCCATTAGGAGGCTGTCAGCGCCGCGACGGTCGGGAGGCGGCGCTCTGTTATTGCGTCGCAACTCTCGCCTACTGCCGGAGAATGGCGCCAAGTTTATTCACCGGGCGCCCATTGTGTGCTGTCACTCCACAGCGGGGAATACCCGCCGCCACGTACTCCACCGCTCGCGGTGCAGGAGGGTGTCTCGTCTGGCACACACCAGGAAAGCTGTTCTGAGGGCCCCGTTTTTGTATTCCAAACTTGAAGCCGGGAGTTTGCAGTGCTAAGGAGACTTTGCCCTCTCACATAATTTCAGTTCTAGACACCAGGTGTATGATAGCGAAAATACACTACTGGCCATTAAAATCGCTGCACCACGAAGATGATGCGCTACAGACACGAAATTTAACCGACAGGAAGAAGATGCTGTGATATGCAAATGATTAGCTTTCCAGAGCACTCACAAAAAACTGGCGCCGGTGGCGACACCTACAACGTGCTTACATGAGAAAAGTTTCCAGCCAATTTCTCATACACAAACAGCAGTTGCCCGGCGTTGCCTGGTGAAACGATGTTGTGATGCTTCGTGTAAGGAGTAGAAATGCGTACCATCACGTTTCCGACTTTGATAAAGGTCGGATTGTAACTTATCGCGATTGCCGTTTATCGTATCGCGACATTGCTGCTCGCGCTGGTCGAGATCCAATGACTGTTACCACAATATGGAATCGGTGGGTTCAGGAAGGTGATACGGAACGCCCAACGGCCTCGAATCACTAGCAGTCGAGATGACAGGCATCTTATCAGCATGGCTGTAACGGATCGTGCAGCTACGTCTCGATCCCTGAGTCAACAGATGGGGACGTTTGAAAGACAACAACCATCTGCACGAACAGTTCGACGACAACGCTTGCAGTAGCATCGACTATCAGCTCGGAGATCATGGCTGCGGTTATCCTTCACGCTACATCACAGGCAGGAGCGCCAGCGATGGTGTACTGAACGACGAACCTGGGTGCACGAATGGCAAAACGTCATATTTTTGGATGCATTCAGGTTCTGTTTATAGCAACATGATATTCGCAACAGTGTTTGGTGACATCGCGGTGAACGCACATTGGAAACGAGCATTCGTCATCGCCATACTGGTGTATCACCCGGCGTGATGGTATGGGGTGCCATTGGTTACACGTCTCGGTCACCTCTTGTTCGCATTGACGGCACATTGAACAGTGGACGTTACATTTCAGATGTGTTACGACATGTGACTCCATACTTCATTCGATCCCTGCGAAACCCTACAGTTCAGCAGGATAATGCACGACCGCATGTTCCAGGTATTGCACGGGCCCTTCTGGATGCAGAAAATGTTCGACTGCTGCCCTGGCCTGCACATCCTCCAGATCTCTCACCAACTGAAAATGTCTGGTCAATGGTGGCCGAGCAACTGGCGCGTCACTATACGCCATACAGTACTCCCGATGACATGTGGTATCGTGTTGAAGCTGCAAGGGCAGCTGTACCTGTACACGCCATCCAAGCTCTGTTTCAGTCAATAACCAGGCGTATCGAGGCCGTAATTACGGCCAGAGGTGGTTGTTCTGTGTACTGATTTCTCAGAATCTATGCACCCAAATTAGATGAAAATGTATAATCACATGTCAGTTCTACTATAATATATTTTACCAATGAATACCCGTTTATCATCTGCATTTCTTCTTTGTGTACCAATTTTAATAGCCAGTTGTCTATATGATTGCATCATATAATGAAACTGGACACTGCACCTCTACTTTTGGTCAAGTATTGGAGAATCCGATGTATATTAGTTCACAACACGAGCCAATGATCTCGAAATTTTAACTCAACATTTACAATAATTTTGATTACTTACATATCTACATCTACATACATACTCCGTGGCCACGGTCCGGTGCTTGGCGGATTCTATCCTGTACTACGTCTAGTGGGTAACGTTGCTACATCTGGATCAGGGGGTCCCGGGATCGATTCCCGACCGGGTTGTGGATTTCATCTGCGAGGGCACTGAGTGTTTTTTTTTCCTCATCATTCACCATCATCATCATCATCATCATCATCATCATCATCATCATCATTAGTGTCCGCCCCCGGTATCTGAGTGGTCAGCGCGACGGACTGTCAATCCTAAGGGCCGGGTTCGATTCTCGGCTGGGTCGGAGATTTCCTCGCTCAGGGACTGGGTGTTTTGTAGTCCTAATCATCATCATTTGATCCCCATAGATGCGCAAGTCGCGGAAGTGGCGTCAAATCGAAAGACTTGCATACGGCGAACGGTCTACCCGACGAGGGGCCCTAGTCACACGACAGAATATATATCATCATTCGCGACACTGGTTAGGTTGGAATGTGAAAAAATTGGACAGTGTGAAATTTGGAACTTTATACGGGCGCTGATGACCGTGCAGTTGAACGCTCCACAAAGCAAACATCATCATCATTATCCTGTACTATTACCTGTCGTTGCCTTTCAACTCCCACTCCCAAGTAGATGTTCAGATGTGTGTGAATTCCTAAGGGACCATAGTGCTTAGGTCATCGGTCTCTAGACTTACACACCACTTTAACATAAACTAACTTATGCTAAGAACAACACACACCCCCATGCCCGAGGGAGGACTCGAACCTCCGGCAGGAAGGGCCGACTCGCAAATAGAGCGAGGGAAAAACGACTAACCATATGACTCCGAATGAGCCCTAGTATCTCTTACCTTATCTTCGTGAGCCTTACGTGAAACGTATGGTGGCGGCAGTAGAATTGTTCTACAGTCAGTTTCAAATACCGCTTCTCATCAGTGTTCCACGTAAAGAACGTCGCTTTCCTCCCAGGAATTCCCATTTCAGTTCCCGAAGCACCACTGAAACTTGCGTGTTCTTCGAACCTACCAGTAACAGATCTAGCAGCCCGCCCAGCAACTGCTTCGATGTCTTGCTTTAATCCGACATGGTAGTAACGAGCTTGGGATCCGTGTTGAAATGTCGCCAGACTGGTGTGCTATAGGTCCAATACGGAAAGTACCACATGTGGAATGATTGAGTTGTAAAGAAAATATACAGCCCTACAAAGTCTTATTTTTTAAATGATCTGTGTAATTAAAAGAACATGGGAACCACGCGGATCCATGCAGAAAAGAATTATCCATTTAGACCACTGAGTGTCGAACAAGAAAGCGAAGGATCTGCAATAACTCCCAAGGAACAAGTCAAGTTGATAACAGTACTACTAAAATTACCAACAAAATTAAATGACCTATTCACCCTCATGTACAAGCCTAACATAGCTGAAAATTTTCGGATTCCAGCATGAAGCCAGTTTGTGCATGATTTGGAATAATCGTCGACATAAATAATGATTGTTTAACATTTCTTTTAAATAGTTTAATGATAGCGAAGGGCCAGAATCATCAATATTATGATCAGCAGCAATAACAGCCGCAGCAGCTGCACCAGCACCACCACCACCACCACCACCATCACCACCATCAACACCACCACAATCAACATCAACATCAAAAACAACATCAACAACAGTGACGACGACGACAACGACAACGATCACACAGATTAGAACTGTTTCCTGTTTTCAAACACCTCAAAATTTAGCTTCCTCTCTTTCGTGTGGTCCTCCTTTATTACATTTGCTTACGGCTTCTTTGGGCTATCAAATTTTAACTAATGCCATTACTCTCCTCAGACGGTACATAGTTAGTTGTACAATCTTTATTGCTGGTGAAATGTAATCGATGACTTGGTAAATATGGTGCAATATCATGCCATCAGTCGAATAAATTTCCAACGAAGTTTTCACGCCCATACAGAGTCATGAAAATACCTGTTATAGGCTAGAATATATTCATTTATTTAATTCATCATTATGTCCAGGGTAGAGGTATAAAAATTACGTCACCTGATAGGTGTACATATTACGAGAAATAGTTATGAAAGACAAACATACCATCAGAAATTACTGTTTTTGGTGTATTTGATAGTTTACTTGAGATTTTTACCACTATGAGCGTTTTTGCATGGTTGAACACACGAGTGGTACTCATACTTTGGCTATTAGAGGTTGTAGAGAGAGAGAGAGAGAGAGAGAGAGAGAGAGAGAGAGATATGCATACTGCGGAGCTTGGTGGCGGACGCACCGCACACAGAGCTCGGATGCTCCCTGATGTGATTGAGAATAAAGGATGAATTGAGATGATTTTATAGAGGCAGCTTATTTGTAAAAAAGTAACTAGTAATGCGTTCATTTTGTGGCAAGCACTAATTGCTAAGTACGTATTATAACGTGAATATTTCTTTGTGTCTGACAATATCTATGTGCTGGTATCCAGGATCAATTCTCAGTCTTATGTGCAGTATTATAGTTAGCTATCCCCCTCTGCTGTTAGTCAAAGTATTTCATTAAGAAAGGCAAAATGTAAATATTATGCAATTTAGATATCGTGAGAAAATTTTTATGGTATGACAGTGTGAAAGAGAAGTCTTAGTTTATGTTATTGAGAGTCATATCTCTGACATTCGAATTTATTTCAAAATACTTTCCTATTCATCAATACATATTTTATGAAACTTATCCCCACTATTGTGTGACAGACAGATTTGGTAAAACTGCAGTGTCACATCTTGCACTATTATGTGGACAGAAATAATTTCTTCAAGGGAGAGGGCAACTATTTTTATTTGGTAATAGAGGCTGATGAACAAAATAAAACAAGTGAGGTCAAGCTGTTTGCTGCGGAGTGATTTATTTCAGCTACATTCCGTTAAGCACTTGACATTTTTGCAGTGTTGAGACAGAGGAGAGTTAATTGCAATTTCAGGGAACCTTTTGAGAGAAAATTAGGAACCACATTCATGTGCAAAACCCATCATATTACAAAAACGGATGTATGTACGTGTGTACGTATGCTCCATATCAAAACTGCTGCGCCGATTTTAATCAAACTTGGTACTCACATGCCTTACTGTCAGGCAGAGATCGCTGTGGGGTAAGAACTGCCTATCTATCACAGTTGGGAAAATATAACGTCATAAACACTGAGATGCGTCAAAAACTGCCGCATTGTGCATCAATTTTTAATAAATTTATTCCTTACTACCCAGAGAATCCTACAGTTGAGTCAAATTATGGAAATCCAAAACACGTGACAGCACTTTTGACAGATTTCTACAATGAAAGTTGAAACTTGTCATTTGGTCAGTTTAAGAACGATTCTTTTTACACCACGTGGATCGTCTTGTCCGGATATGCCGTCTTACAGATAAACAGCTGCTCGAAACATGCACAGCGCAAAAGACGGGACACAAGCACGTGGCGGCTGTATTATCCTATGCGGGTCACTCATCATGGCTTCCACGGGACTTGTGATAGTAACCGAAGGCAGCAAGGCATTTGTAGACTAACGAGCATTATTGCTGAATATGCGCAACCCGTCTTGCTCTATGTCTTCGCTGAGGGTTATGGCTTCTTCCGGCTGAGAAACTGTTTGTGTCACTTGAACCGAATCGTACTACAGTGCTTTAGGGAGCAAGCTAACGAAGTTACGTTGATAATTTGGCAACTAAATTTACCCGATTCGTAACCGACGGTACACTTTTGGGACCCTATCGGGCACTGGACGAAATCATCAGCTTCTCATCCGACATAGTCGTATTTAGTCCCATGAAAAGGAATAACGAGATACCAATTTCAGTTTCTACCAGGCAGTTCAGCAGTGACGCTGAAGCACTTTCTTTATTACCTTCATTGTTTGTGCCACCATCAGTCGAAAAGTTCTTCACTTGTTCGTTCATGGGACAGCGAGGGCGTTCATCGTGTCCAGTTCCGTTGCGTTAGAGAATCAGCAAACAAATGTGTTTAATCGTAGCACCCTTTGTACAGGTGACGTTTTAATGAACCCGCTAAACGATATTAACTCGAAAATTGGATACTGTGCCGACGCAGCCACATCAAAGGGGAAAAACTGCAAAATATTTCCTTTGAAATGTGTTTAACGCAGGTGACAAATGTCAACCTGCATAGGTTTCCTTGTGTTTCTAAACGTCATTCCAGGCCACATTTGGTGTAATCGTTTAGCAATAAATGTCATGAATACTAAATTACAATTCAGCGTGTTATTCTTTGGTAGAAGATCAGAACGGTTATTCATTTTACCGATAAGCTACAAACGGAACATAAGAACGTCAAGTTTTGCATCAGAGCTTTATTTCGTACTTCATGGCACAGAAAACACAAACTGGCTCTGAGGCATGCATATATGTTGATTTGCAATGTGTCCAGATAACTAAATAAAAAACCAGACAGTTGTGTAATGAGAAAATCGTCTGTTTCCCGCAGAGGATTTTTCACAGAACCTGCCCTTGCTAGGAAGCAGAGACGAATCCGTGATGACATACCACTGACGAGATCACCAGTACAAACCTGTCACAAATTGTCCCACTCTTCAATATCGGCTCTGAGTAAGTAGCGCAGAGTACGTAGTGGCCGTTGGCGTTAAAAGCAGATAGTGTAAATCGGTCCCACACACACATTCGGTTAGGATCACGTCCTAAGATCGGGCAGGTCACTCCGTTCTCGTTATCATAACATTTTGAAGGGACTTGTTTACTAGAGCAGTATAACGATCACACGAGTTATCATCCATTACGATGAAATTGTAATACAGATCCACCATTAGATAAAAGAGCAATGAGATTGCCCTCAAAAAGCACGGGACGTGTACTGTGGCCCATGCAACGACACCACAGAACAACATTCCACCACCACCACCACCACCACCATCACTACCTTTTCCTGTATTTGGGATGCTATGCTGGAGGCGTTCAACATTACCTGGGTGCCTTCATAGTCGTTGTCTGTGATTATCCCGGCGACAATCCAATACTGGTGCGTCCATTCTGCATGATTTCTTGTCCATCTGTACTGGAGTCCATAACGTTGTGGTTCACGACATGATGCTCGAGACGGTATATTAGAATGGTAACTCGCATCACGCTATCGTCTCATAATAATTTGATGCCTTGTATGACATCCTGTAGCCTCTTCCGACGGACGCTGAATTCCTTCTAGACCCCTTTTCCTTTAATTCCAAAGTCGTAGATAACGATCATCCTCTGAACGTGGACAGCCTGTCTCGGGTAAGTTCACCTCAGCTTTACCTGTCAATTGCAACCGATTCGATGTCCACAACATGTCACTTTGACTCCGTTGCAAACGTCGGACATTTTCCCTCGTGAGAAGCCTTCTACTTATAACGTCACGAAACGGAGGCAATCATTGGTCGTCACTGCCCTGCGTGGATTCGTGGATGTTCATAGACTTCCACAGGCAGCACTAGTGGTGACAGTCTTTGTTGACAACCAACGTCAGGGGTGCCCTTCCGGACGGTGCAGGAAAAATCAGAGTATGAACACAACTGCGTGATGCATTGGTATGGTGCAACAGTTTTATTGATGTATGTACGTGGGCCAAATCTTGCTTCACTGTGTCTGTTTCAGCATCAGTAGATACCAAATAAAGTTTCAAAGCTTGTGAAGTTATTTCGAGGCATTATTCTGTTATTTTTGTTAAGAAATCGAACTAAAATTGTAAATGTCATCCACGAAATGAAATCTAGAATTGTAATTGAACTAAAACTTTGTATCAGACGCAGACAAGGAAGAGACGAAAATCTGGAACTTGAATTCGAGGAACCAGCAGCTGTGATTTAGAAGTTGCGTTCGTGTTCAGTTACGTTGAGATGCCAACTTCCAGTTGTTCTCATGATTTACCTTTTCTCTGATTCCTACAGTCGTTACAGACGAATGCTTGTGCAGATTACTGTACAGCCGTTCTGTCTTCTCCAAGGAACAGTGATCCATCCCTAACGATCTCTTCAATTACAGGACTATAAACTACGCTCTATTACTGTCCCCTTCTAGTTCGATAGCTAATGTGATGCATCATTAGTGCTGCATTACAAGGGTAGCATGCAATGCTGTGCAAAGTTTGCGGACGAAATAGCTTTTACATGATTTGCCACTGCCATGTAACGTAGCTCAATGAAACTTGAACCACGCATAGAAACAACTACTGCGGTTTAGTAAAGAAGGTAACTTCATGAAACATGCAACGAGATAAAGACAATAATTACACTAATGTCACAACAATTTATGATGGTTCCATCGACATTACGAAAGGCAAGAACATTGTTTTTAATAGTGTGTGTGATTACCACGGTCAGCAAAACATGGCCTGCTGTGTGTTACCATTCTGGATACACGGTTGGTAAAGAGTTGCTGTGATAGCGTTTTCCATTCCTACACCAGTGGACCTGACAGCTGCTGGATGGTCGTTGGTGCATGTAGAATTGCAGCGATAAGTCTCTGCTAGACATCCCACATGTCAACTATGGGACGTATGTCGGGGAACTGGCAGACCAATCCATTCGCCTTACATCCTCCCGATCGAAGAGCTCCTTCACCTTCTTTCTTATATGCAGTCGCGTTCTATCGATGTCATGGCCGCATGCAGCCCTGTAAAGACGCACATGGAGAAGGAGTATAGCGTTACAATTACGTTGACCGATGAGTGTACCACGTCCAAAGATTTGGAGGTAAGTGTGAGATGTAGCATTACATCTTCAACAAAACACATGGACTACCGAAACGATCATGTTCGTTAATGTTCCTGGGTGCATTACATGTTCCCACCCCTTTCAGTATGGAAATTTTGTCGTAAATTCTATTAGACCAAACTGCTGGGGTTATCGGTCCCTAAGGTTGTCGGTCCCTAAGCTTATCGGAGAAAGACGAAGGTAATGAGAAGTAGTAGAAATGAGAACAGCAAGAAACTTAACATGAGGATTGATGGTCACGAAGTCAATGAAGTTAAGGAATTCTGCTACCTAGACAGTAAAATAACCAATGACGGACGGAGCAAGGAAGACATGAAAAGCAGACTCGCTATGGCAAAAAAGGCATTTCTGGCCAAGAGAAGTCTACTAATATCAAATACCGGCCTTAATTTGAGGAAGAAATTTCTGAGGATGTGCGTCTGGAGTACAGCATTGTATGGTAGTGAAACATGAACTGTGGGAAAACCGGAACAGAAGAGAATCGAAGCATTTGAGATGTGGTGCTATATGTTGAAAATTAGGTGGACTGATAAGGTAAGGAATGAGGAGGTTCTACGCAGAATCGGAGAGGAAAGGAATATGTTGAAACACTGATAAGGAGAAGGGACAGGATGATAGGACACCTGCTAAGACATGAGGGAATGACTTCCATGGTACTAGAGGAAAGTGGGCAAAAACTGTAGAGGAAAACAGAGAGGACGTAGGTTAGCACAGCACAGGAAGAGGTTAGCACAGGAAAGGAATTCGAGGCGGGCCGCATCAAACCAGTCAGTAGGCTGATGACAATAAAAAAAGCTGACACACTACTTAATCCAACTTCAGCCGACTCTCGCTAAAGACCACCTCGACTGAAGGAGCAGCGTAAACCGTAAGAAGACGCCCAAGACCGCGTGGCCACCCCGCGAGGCCCTTGCAATGTGACAGCACTTACGGGATCACTAAAGAGACTGAATCTATTTGCGTGCAACCCCCCTCTTCACTGGCTCAGTCCCTACGCCTCTGGCGCCATCGTGAATGGTGTCGACAATGTGCCAGTATCAATGGAACACAACGAACTGGTCGTCGGAGCAAGAGACCATCCACCATGTAGTCACTGTGCCGCTGTGGAGATTGGCACTGCATGCCTTGAAATCCAGCTAAATGTAGTTTCAATTGCAGCCGCTGTTTGGCGTGAGACGCTTTTGCAGTGGTCATCTTCAGCTGCAGTTGACAGTGGTCCCGCCATCTCCTTCGGGCAGCAGGTCCCGTGGTTCGGAACACTCCCGTGCACGTTAAGCAATGTTATGAGCAGTACCAAACACCAGGGCTGTATTCGCCACACTTCGTTTTTATTCGAGTTTCACAATGATCCTTTTCGGTGTGAAGTCATCCAGATGTCTCCTGACTATGTTTTAAAGAGGACCGTCACCAAAGTGCAGCGTAACTCCTCGCTGATTCTCTCTCTCTCTCTCTCTCTCTCTCTCTCTCTCTCTCTCTCTCTCTCTCTCTCACACACACACACACACGCACACACACATAGAGGGATGTGAAATGAAATGATCACATCGGTTCATTTGTGGGTAAAGCAGTTGGTAGACTTCGGTTTATTGGTAGAATACTTGGGAACTGCAATCAGTCTACAAAGGAGATTGCTTACAAATCACTCGTACGTCCGGTTCTAGAATATTGCTAAAGAGTGTGGGACACTTACCAGACGAGACTAACAGAGGATATTGAACGTATACAGAGAAGGGCAGTATGAATGGTCACTTGTTTGTTAAAATCCGTGTGATAGTGTCACAGGAATACTGAAGGAATTGAACTGGAAGAGTTTTGATGATAGACGTAAATTATCCCGAGAAAGTCTATCAAGAAAGTTTCAAGAACTGGCTTTAAATGATTACTTTAGGGATATACTACAAAAAATGGTTCAAAGGGCTCTGAGCACTATGGAACTTAACATCTATGGTCATCAGTCCCCTAGAGCTTAGAACTACTTAAACCTAACTAACCTAAGGATGAAACTTCCTGGCAGATTAAAACTGTGTGCCCGCCCGAGACTCGAACTCGAGACTTTTGGCTTTCGCGGGCAAGTGCTCTACCATCTGAGCTACCGAAGCACGACTCACGTCCAGTACTCACAGCTTTACTTCTGCCAGTATCTCGTCTCCTACCCTTCAAACTTTACAGAAGCTCTCCTGCGAACCTTGCAGAACTAAGGAGAGCTTGTGTAAAGTTTGGAAGGTAGGAGACGAGATACTGGCAGAAGTAAAGCTCTGAGTACCGGACGTGAGTCGTGCTTCGGTAGCTCAGATGGTAGAGCACTTGCCCGCGAAAGGCAATGGTCCCGAGTTCGAGTCTCGGTCGGGCACACAGTTTTAATCTGCCACGAAGTTTCATATCAGCGCACACTCCGCTGCCGAGTGAAAATATCATTCTGGTAACCTAAGGATATCACACAACACCCAGTCATCACGAGGCAGAGAAAATCCTTGTCCCCGCCGGGAATCGAACCCGGGAACCCGGGCGTTGGAAGCGAGAACGCTACCGCACGACCACGAGCTGCGGACCCCTGATATACTACAACCCCATACATATCGCTCACATAGGGATTGTGACGATAAGTTTATAATAATTACTGCAGGCACAGAGGCATTAAAGCAATCATTCTTTCAACGCTCCATACGTTATTGGAACAGGAAGAAACTCTAATAACAGACACAGTGGGACGTACCATCTGCCATGCACCTCACGGTGTTTCGCAGAGTATTGATGTAGATGTGGACTGTCTTTGCCAAATTCTTCAGTTGCCTCATATTGCGGAACGAGCACCATTTGACACTATAGTCACCCCGAACTCACACCATGAGACACAAAACCAACTGTGCAAGACTGGGTGACCTCCGCCATGCTGCCGCGCTGTCATCCATTTCCCCCCGAATAGTTAATATGTTACATTACTCTATATAGGTCGTGCTTTAGTATTTTACAGCAGTGTATTAAAAGTGCGACGTCCGAGATTACCGAAGTACTTTTCTCCAAATTTCACCTGATCGCTAATAGTAAGCGCTTCGGAATTTGAAAGAAGGAGTGATGGTAGCGAACAAGCTCCGTCAATCTCATGCAGTGCTCTCACTACACCCATACTTTGGCGCATCGCACTCCTTATCAGTCCAAGCTCGAAACGTGAAGCGGGTGATTTGAAAGTTGTCAGATCTTTAAACTCATTTTAGAGCAAAACTGTACATTTTTGGACTTGGATTCCACGTCAAAACTTGATCTACAAATTATAAGCCTCCTCTACAGTTCCCAGGAGCCTGTAACAGAAATTGTGAAACACCGAGTATGTGAGGGTCAGTCAAGGTATTTATTGTATTTGAGGTATGTATTTATTTCAAAGTCTGCTACGTTTATCTCCAAAGACGAAGAAAGGGAATCCATTGGGTTTTAAGGTGTACAGACCACTGTTCAGCTATGTGGAGGAGGAGAGCGCCATTCGGAGGGTTTCCCACTGCACTAGAGAATACGCCGCAGCGCTCGTAACATGACTCGTTTGCAAAATAAATACTGTAACGAAATTCCAGCGCGCGCTGCCAGGCAAATTAAATTATTTCCGGAACGCTATTGACAGCTGGGACGAGTCCAAATCCGCTCCGTAGTTTCCAGAAAGAGAATGTATGGAATCGCTGCGATGCACGGCGGAATTCAGAGCTGCGGGTAAACGCAGCCCTATACACACAGAGCCCTCAGTAACGAATTACGCCGATGCATTCGGCCGAACGCTGTTCAGCCGTTTGTGTTTGTATCATAAATCGCATTTAGTTTGCCTGGTCAACAAAAATTTGAATAGCTGTACGCCGCCCGTTGAGAGACGAACAATTTCAGTGTTTTTATGCCCGCAGCTTTCGCCGCAGTGGACGCTACCGAAAGCAACACTGATTATATCATTTCTGTTTGTAATCTGTCAATAGATACATTTCTTCGCACAGAATACCTTCTTGAAATGTAAAGTTAGAGGGGAAATGTTTTCCGCTGCATCCCACCAATTCCAATCTCCCAATTTTCTTCTGGCAAGGGGACCAATAGTCTTGGTAGCCAGGGATTGTATTGCGTCTTAGGTATGTCTTAACGGACATGTGCTGAATATGTGCCGCGCGGGGTAGCCGTGCGGTCTCTGGCGTCCTGTAACGGTTCACGCTGCTCCTCCCGTCAGAGGTTCGAGTCCTCCATCGGGCATGGGTGGGTGTGTCTGCGTTAGCGTAAGTTATTTTAAGTTAGATTAAAGGGGGTAGGACGTCAAACGGGCCGACTTGGAGCAGGACATGTAAATTTCTATTGTCTATACTTTTACAAATAAATTCATAAAACTTTGTCACCATGACCACGAAGGATTGAGGACTCACACTCATCGCAGTGGATGTTAAAAAACGTAGGAAAATACCTTTTTCTTTACATGTGAAATTTCAACACTTTTTCACTTATTACTGGCTGCATTTGTTGCTATAGGTACACTTTTCTCCCTAAGTAAGAGAGATTCATCGATGAATTTTTCATAGAATACAAACAAACAGTAGTTACAGGTGTATGAAACACTAGAATTTCCAAATCTATTAAAAAAATGTTGAAAAAATTGAGATAATTAACTACAGTACTTGAATTTTTTCTAAACATTAAGTTTAAAATGTAACTGTTCATTAATTTTTTCATAAATTAAATAACTTCTAGAGTTTCCTACACCTGTAGCAATGGTTTGTATGCTGTGCAAAAGTCATCGAAGAATCTCTCTTACTTAGGAAGAAAAGTGTACCTATAGCAACAAACACAGCCAGCAGTAAGTGAAAAAATGATGAAATTTTACATGTAAAAAAATGTGTTTTGTTACATTTTTGAGCTTCCATTGCTATCAGTATGAATCCTGAATCCTTCTTGATCATTCTGTTAAAGTTTTATGAATTTATTTGAGAAAGTGTAGACAGTGTAAATTAAAATGTTCTATGGTGACTCTCCTGCTCCAAGTCGGCCCGTTACCGATGAACTCAGCAGTTTGGTCTCGTAAAATCTTACCACAAATTTCCAAAACTTCCTCAATAAGTGGCTAGGAGATTTTCATGCGATGCCCATTGATTCCGAAAAAACCGAAGTTGAAGTTTTATGAGTACCTCCTCTTCTGGAATGTTAGCTACTTTTCGACTAAGTGCGTGTAGCGCTGTGGCTGAGATTCGTAGCTACCACGCTGGAAGTACGGATTCAGATCCTGCCTGTGTACATTTCTTTCAGTTTCCTCGCACTGAATATCGTTAAATAGTACATGGCAAGCAAAGTTACTCAGAAATAGTCGTTTTCGCCGTAGTAATTTCATTAATAAATCAGTCATTAGAAAAAACGTTATTAAAATGTGTAGTCGGTTTGTTACAGAATAGATTACAGTATCGTCTGACTCGCTATCGCTTGCATACCTTGTTGCACTAGAATTGATTACACATGCCTGATAAATAAAATAAATGTGCTCTACAAACTGAAATTTAGCCAAACAACGCAATAAAACGAGTCGACTAGTAAAACTGATTCAGAAGGGTGAGTAACCTTAATATTAAATTAAAATACTTTGGAAGGCCGCACCATCTTAAGGAGGAACCAGCGACTTTCTCCCGGAGGCAGTTCAGCTCCCGAGTAATCAACGAGAGCTCCACAAGCCCAGAAGATTTAAGAAGTGTCTTACTTTGTATAAATATGAATAAGCAAAAATTGAGAGTAACGACTATCGTAATATCGCCACCTGTTGGCTACAGCTTATAAATTTGTATCATATTTTTGAATCACTAAGGTTCAGTGAGTAAACTTTTTAAAAAACTTTAATCCTTTGTCTTTATAACCTTCGTACTGTGTAAGAAATTACTTTCGCTCTTTGTGTTTCTTTAACCTTAATTTCCAAAAAAAGCACACTTCAATTAACCAAGTTGCTTATCGGGATCATCCGACCGCCATGTCATCCTCAATTGAGGTCAGCAGACCGCTCTCTCAGTCGTTATGACGGTTTTCTTTGAACAGAGCCGCTATTAATCGGTCGAGTAGTTCCTCAATTGGCATCTCGAGGCTTAGCGCACCACGAAAAATGGCAACAGCGCATGATGGCCCGGATGGTCACCCAACCAAGTGCCAACCACGCCCGACAGCGCTTAACTTTGCCGATCTGACGGGAACCGGTGTGTCCACTGCGGCAAGGCCTTTTTTTTGCGGGCAAGTGCTCTACCATCTGTTTCTTTGTTTTGCCACTTTTTTTGTTTTTTTATTTTTTATTATTTTTAATTGTATTTTATTTTATCTGTCAACCTTTTTGTTTTTGTTTTTTATTTTTTTATATGGAAAAAGGCGTCTTTCAGTTGCGACAAACAGAATTAGAATGTACATGCGTAGCAACAACAGAACAAGAGTTCCTTCTAAACTATGAAATAGAATTTGAAACTAATACTGTGATGATAGATAGTAAAGAAAGAAAAATGTAACCAAATCACGCACGCCATTCCATGTGCATGGCCGATCTGCGTGCAGATTCCATGTTCCCAATTGGTACAACATTTCGCAGCGTGTGGAGCCCCATGAAGGCGGTCATCCTCTGCCCGGTACTCCACAACTGTCAGGGGGATCATCGAAGACACTGCGCAAATAGTTCGCAAATAGTTGTCGGTATCGGGGTGTACACTCAAGTGTGCTATGACTGTCCTGGAGAAATTGCCAGTAATCAAGCACCATCTTCTCATCATCTCGAAAGAGGTAGTATATGGACATGCCTTTAAACCATTTGAGAGCGTGAGTCTTCGCAGGTGGGAAATAAGTATCCTCTGCACAAAGGAGGAGCAGTGGCTCAATTGTGCAGGGCGCGATTCGTAGGTAGCAGGCGAGGATCTTCAGCACTAGCAGCCATACCTCTAACGCCGATCCACATGTTAAACGGTGTTCGTCAGTATTCACGAGGTGGCAACGTGGACAAAGGGGGGAATCCGTCATCCCGATAGCGTGCAGCCTTTGTCGTGTTACAACCTTCCCGTTCACCACCTGGTACCACGCGGCTCGTACCCGCGTGGGGAGGAACGGCTTCTGGGCCGCTCTCCACACTGCAGGCCATAGGGTCGTAGGGCTCTTCCTCTCAATTACATTGCGAGGGATGGACCTTAGCAGCAGTCTGTAAACATCTCTCGCCGTGGGAGTGCGAGTGTTGGCAAGGTCTGGGTGCACGTAATTATAATCAAGAATAAATGCCGAGAGGTGAGAGAGTGAGGGTGTAATGTGCGCAACCGTGACAGGTGGCAGAAGAGACGCCGGCAACAATTCCTCTAACAGATCTCCCGTAAGGGAAGCATATTTGTGGGTCCACAATTTCATCATTGTGCACAAATATAACGCTGTAGCTCTCGCTCGTACATTTATAAGTCCCAGTCCGCCATCGCTCGGAGGGAGGGTGAGTGTTTCGTAGCGGACTTTGAATAGGTGTCCGGCGGTAAGGTAATATCCAAACGCTGCTTGCAGTCTGTGTGCCATCGCTGTCGATATCGGTAGGATCTGGGCCATGTGGGTCATCTTAGTCGCCACGTGAAGGTTGAGGTATTCCACATGCTGTAGGAGGTCCATCCGTCGAAGTAAGTTCCGGCGAACTTCTGTGCGTATTGCCTGTAGTAATCGTGCATAGTTCATGGCAGCCGTGCGGCGCACATCCTGTGTAAATGTTATGCGCGAGAGCCGGATCTTGTTGACTAGTGGGAGTGGGGCTAAAGCAACCTCCTGCACACCTCTCCCAGTGGGCAACGCTGCCGACTTGGCCACATTCATGAGGCTCCCCGCTGCCAATCCATAGCGATTGATCCATTGTATCACCGAGCGTACCTCGTCACCAGGTCGGACAAGTAAAAGAAGATCATCAGCATATATCCTGCAGTGAAAGGTGTGATCCCTCAACGACATGCCCGAGAGCCTGTTTTTCAACCCTCCGACAAGTGGTTCGAGTGCGATCGCGTAAAGGATCATGGAGAGTGGCCATCCTTGGCGGACTGACCGTCGGATCGGAAACGGACCCGCAATCCGTCCATTCACCAGTACACGGGATGCAGCTCCACGGAAAAGGCGCTGAAAGATGTCGAGGAAGTCAGGCGGGAAGCCCATGACCATAACGGACAGAAGGAACTTGTGGTGAACTCTATCGAAGGCGTGGTCGAAATCAATGGAGATCAGAGCAGCTCGAAGGATACAGGATGTGGCGATGGCTATGAAATCCCTGCATTCGCTGGTTGCCGTTTGCATGTTGGTCACTCCGCCCTGTGTCGTTTGCTCCATTGAGAGGAGTAGGGGCAGAACCTTCTTTAGGCGACTGGCGAGTAGTTGGACAAAAATTTTATAATCCGAGTTGAGCATTGTAATTGGCCTGTAGTCCTCGACCGTCCGACCACTGGAAGGCTTGTGTATCGGTATAAGGAGACCTTCCACGAATGCAGATGGCACGTGGGACCCAGGGGTCAGTTCTTGGTACATGATGATCCATCGCGGCATCATTAAATCGCGGAAAGTCCGATAAAACTCGAGCGGCAGTTCGTCTGGCCCGGGAGATTTGTTGAGTGCTCCCTTGTTAAGCGCGTCCTCGATGTCGTCCCGTGTAATTCCGCCTAACAGCGTCGCCGCTGCTGCATTGTCGAGGGTGTGCGACACGTGCTGCAGTATGTCGTGATCGTCCGCTTCCTCGTCCTCTGTATTCACCTCGTCGTAAAACTGGCGATAGTGATCTGCAAAGGCCTCTGTAATCGCCGCCTGAGTCATTACGACTCTACCACCTGGCAATACGAGGTCTGTGATCAGCTGCGGTCGGCGTCGGCGGATGTCGACCGCGATGTGATGCATAGACGGGTTTTCTCCTTCATTTAAGGTATTACAAGTGCACGGCAATGGAAGACAAGTAAAGCGTTTCTTCCATGTTGCAAGGAAATTACTGAAGTTGTAGATCTTTAATTTGGAGTGATAGTACAAACATTAATTAATTTTTAAAAAATGTAACGGAACGAATAAGATAACAAGCAAGCCAATTAACGCAGGCGCCTGACATTGTCTTTAATGGGGCAGGCGCGAGCGCCCAAGTTTCTCCGTCGCGCGTCATAAATTTTCCCCGATATCCGCTGCACGGACGTTGCGCTATGTGCACAGCTAGAGAGGACAGGAAACCCAATTAGGTGTTAAACAGAAAGGCAAATCTGACTCACGGCGAAAATTGGACTGCAAGGGCGGGCTCTGCCGCAATCGATTATCTCCTGCCGAGGTCTGCCCCAATAATTAATGCTCTTTAGAGTGGGGCCTGAGTCACACAATAGCGGCCAACCAGGCTCCTCACTGCTTAGCTTCCCCCCCCCCCCCCCTCCCCCTATTCTCATCGCTACCTCCATCATTTCTTCAATGCATTTTGAAGGGTGAAGTCCATCGCTCGAGAAAAATGAAGTTTTGGGCAAACATCGGCCGGAACGGCAACTTCCATAATTCGGCGTCGTCAGCACTGCAGAGTACTGCGCCTCCCCCACCCCTTCTCCCTTCCCCCCCACCCCCACTTCCGCTTTATTTCCGGCAGACAGCGGGCGCAGCACTCTAGCTGACACGTCAACATCCTCGCCGGCAGGCTCCCGCTGCCTCCGGCAATGGCTGACGTTTCTCCGATTCCTCGCGTTCCTTTTTCCCCTCTCCGTCCTTTCGTATTTACATTGCAGCAGCCAGGCTCTTTTTTTTTTTTTAAAAAAAAAGAGTCCCTGCTACGAAAGAATGAATTCAGCTGATCCTAACTTTCAATGGAGCTCCCAAGTTTACTTTTAATAATAGAACTGTACTGAAGACAGGCGAAAAAAATAGCAACTGAAACTTAACTTATTCCTATGTACGAGTGGTTATTCCCATTACGGTTAATTTCTGCACAGGGAGGGGTAGGAGAGTCAATAGTGTGTTGTGCGGCTGACTTCAGCAAAATGCCACGTCACGCACGAACCCGGTTAACATCTGTACTGTGGCTGTCCAATCTTAGAACTGCAGTTGTCAATGGACATATTACGCTACGGGATACAAGTTATCTTTCATGGAAAAATAGATAATTGGTTAGGTCAATATAAACAAAATCTGACATTTTACCTTTACATAGGGTAAGTTTAATAAAAGTAATCGTTTGAGGGCTATATAGCTTTTTTTCTGTTTCACCCTCAGATACGGCTGTAAACGAACACAGATGAATATATCTGAAATTTGTGGAAAAAAGTATACACGCGGTTAATGTTGCGTTTTTTGGTTTCAAGCGCTGGTGACGATCTTATTTCCTGCAAAAACATACAACTAATCAAACGCGGAATTATATCTTAATCTACCAAGCGAACGAAAGATTTAGTAAATTGAACCATTCGAGGAATGGATAATCTTCTTTTGGTTTCGTCCTCAGATACAGACAGAAGCTAAAACAGATGATACTATCATAAATTTGTGTAAGAAAAGAACACTCGCGATCAGTGTTGCCTTTTGAAGTCTCTGTAAAAGGTAACTACCCGCAATAAAGGTAGATGTAATCAAACACAAAAATGCATCGTCACCTAACAAGCGACGAAAATTTAAGAAATCACAACACGTACTGGCACGAGTATTATCGTGAAAAATTTCCTATGAACGTTGAAAGGTGCCACGTTGAGACAGCTATATTTTCACGTCCTCTGGATTCTAGAACAACGTTACAGGAAATATCATTCAATTTAATAAGTTTTCTTTATTTCTGTACGTATATGTGTCAAAAGTTAGGAGTGTTACCGCACCGCGAAACACCAATTTCTTTGCTGTAGTACTTGCAATTACTGTTTTGGAATCTTGAAACGTTAGGAAACTATCTCAGCTGTACACATTCCAACGAAATACTTTGTATTAGGACAAAGTGCTATTGATTTTCAAAACATTATAGCTGTTAAAAAGAAGTATGTCGTTTAAAAGAAAAGATTCAACAGGCTAACAAAATAATACGTCGGCGGACTAAGATCCAAGAAGAATGATTGGAAAACACAAGCTTCCAGAACAAACTTAGGCTAATGATGTGGTTTCGAAGTAAACAGTTGTAAATAAATATGAATTTTTCCTAAAATGTGTGCGAAAAGAGAAAAAAGTGATAAGATGACAATAATAGTTCTTATTAAAACAGTTAATTTATCCTACGTAGTATTACATGCAAAATGACAGGTTTTCAGAGGGCGGATTTCCAGGGAGTTGTGAAAGCAAGGCCCGCTTCCTCGTAGACTCTGACACGTAGCGGGGACGCGGTACGACTCCTTCCCACAGAGAAAACCTGTGATCCACGCTTCTGTGAAGGCAAAAACCACACACTGAGGTAAAAATCATTTAGCTGTTGTTCGTAATCGAAACTATCATAGAAGAATGTATTGGCAGGTTTAATAAAGATCATAGCTGTAACACTGACGTACATTTATGACAAGGAAGGGAAACAATATGAAATAGAATGAAATGCAACATAGCAACAGAGGCGACTACAAGGGCTATCTCGCACATTACCGCCATCTAGAAAATGTTGACTCTAACCGAAAGAAAAAACCAGCCGCCGTGGCCGTGCGGTTCTAGGCGCTCAGTCCGGAACCGCGTGACTACTACGGTCGCAGGTTCGAATTCTGCCTCGGGCATGGATGTGTGTGATATCCTTAGGTTAGTTAGGTTTAAGTAGTTCTAAGTTCTAGGGGACTGATGACCGCAGATGTTAAGTCCCATAGTGCTCAGAGCCATTTTTTGAACCAAAAGAAAATGACTACTGGCAGAAGCCTCTAAATTTGGAAACCGATCGGCCAGCTTACAGTTAAAAGATTGTATTTGTAGTAAATTTACAGCGCATCCTACAACAGACAAATAACAGTTCGCGTACTATATTCAGAATATATTTTCCAGTGTAGCACCATCGTTACTCAAGCAGCTATTGGGAATCTTCAATACTACCTCACCAGCGAGATGCATTGCAAATACGCTAGTATTTGTGCAGAAGTCAGATCGAGATTTCAGTCTCTGAGAATTTAATCACTCCGGATATACATCTCGCTTTTGTGCGCTGATATTGAGTAGTGAGATCACCTAGAGAGATGTAAGGCGAGAAATGTCACTCATAGAATAATATCTGCTGGAAATCTGTAGCAATAACTGTCGAGAATTTCTGCGTTTATTCCTCTAAATCAAGAGCGAAGGAAGCGAAACTAGAGTGATTGGTGCGACAGTACCACCTAACTTGTATCTTTACCAGAATGGCACGTCATAAAATCGTAGAAAACAATGAAGTATCAGTCGAATCACAAAAGTATATTACATAGGCAGTATTGGCGAGCTACAGTAGTCACTTTCATGGGTTATTGAATACTAATACACTTTTATTTCGTTGATCCAGGATGTTTTGTGGTCGGTCATGTATTATAACTACAGCGATGGTAGTCATTTCCGTTCTATACATCCAGCAAGTGTTACAACATTGTTAATTTACGTAATATTCTGCTTAATGTAGATTACATTACAGCTCATACGATAATGGGTATCGCAGTTACCCTCATGTTTATTTCAGTTACTGCAAATTGCCACATATTTTCGCTACTATGCTGTGCGATACTGTATGAATTTTCTACATTTTTATTTACACGCCATGCTACGTAATTTCGGGCAGTGTCGAGTGCTTTAGAAACCACACATGCGAAGACAAATGAAGGGCCAAGTGAAAGAACCAGGTAAATCAATTTTTATAAAATTCGAGGAAAAGCGATTTTTATGTTTGAACTATAGTTACATCAATAGATATGAACATAGAATACTTCTTATAAAACGAATTATACATCTTTGCTATATTGTATGTGGAACAGCGATATGGGCACCCGAAGTGTACACGTAATGAAGTAATTTCCCAAGTGCAGTCGAACGTTACTCTGTCAGCGGAAAGAAACAGGTAGCTCATGCGAGACAGACAGAATAACCACGACTAAAGGAATTTATGGCTTGATAATATAGGAATAGTAGTCATATCAATTATATTTAGCTGTGGAGCTCACACTGAAGAGCTTCACAGCACCAAGATGGAAGAAATAGCCGCGCGTGCACTTGTGTGTGTGCGTGTGTGTGTGTGTGTGTGTGTGTGTGTGTGTGTTTGGATCTTATGGGCACGCAACGACGAAGTCATCAACGCCCTTACACGTATTAAAAAGAATGTGGAGATAAATTATAAAACTGTTGCACAGTGATGCAGTTGAAAGGACCACACAGTCACTCTATCTCACAACCGCTAAAACTACTGGAAAAAGGGAAAGCATCTACACATGAAATAAAAACACAGAGAAAAACAAAACACAGGACAGCTAAAAGAAAATCACAGGGAAATGAGTGGCCGGCCACTTACAAAAAACTTGGATGAGCCAGTCACCGTGTTTACACACTAAAATCATTTCCCTAAAATCTTGGGGGAAAAAAAAGTTGAACAGTTCACAGAACTTTTAAACTTGAACCACATTTTCTTGAATGTTACTTAAAATAGATGGCAGATCCGTCGGTAAATTCGCCGCGGCCCGCTGATCGGAAAATAAAGCACAGTCCAGTAAAATGTGGCGCACAGTGATGTGCACGCCACGATCACAACACATTCGAGGGCCTTCTCGCCGGAGTGAGAAGCCATGCGTCATAGGGCAATGACCTGAGCGGAGACGAGTAAAAAGGGCTTTGTCCCGTCGATGTGACTGGCAGGAGTTTCGCCATGGTCAGGTTGTGCTTGTTGCAGAGCTTATTATCTGTCACTTCCAGCCAATCGTCTTCACTTGGACGCATGACTCTGTACCTCAAGAGCGAGGTGATAGCATGCAGGGGGAAGGCACATTGAAGTATCTGAGGATCACGACACGCCTCCTTGGCTGCTAGACCCGCCCTTTCGTTTCCCGCAATACCCACGCGCCTTGGTGCCCAGCAGAATGACACCTCCTTCCCCAGTTGTTGTAGTTAGAGGAGGGCATCTTGGATATTCTGGATTACTTTTTCTGCTGTGTAGAAACTCTGAAGAGAAAAAGGGTGCACATAGAATCGGAACAGCCAAGAAATTTAGCACTGGAAGGACGTCTCATTTGTTCCAACGCCCGAAAGATCCCTTGGAATCCTGCGTCGAAGAGAGTAAATTTTTGAGGCAGTTGGACCTTGAGGACACAATCCGAGAAAAAGACACAGCAACTAACGGACCCACCCGTGGTGCTGAAATAGAATGTCAGAAAAAATCGCATTAGAAACAGAAGCAGGATATCAATCTCTCATATACTGCACTAAATCCAAAACAACGCTGGGCCTCTGCAGCAACCAGGGCAGCAGGGGGTTAAAATTCTGGACTTGAGGTTGTACTTGTTCCACACCAAGTGACGCCAGCAAACACTGCACGCGAAACCCAGACGGCATTGTGGATCGTGTATGGTTGGAGAAAAGCCGTTCGACAGGTGGACGAGCAGCAGTATGGTATGTGCTTGAAGTTGGAGCTGCGATGGACTTACACTCTTGCTGCACAATGAGGAGGTGCCTCCGAATTTTGAGTGGCGGTTTCCCGGCCAGCACACTGGCAGGATACGGGACTGGTCCTATAAGCACCCGTGGCCAGCTGATTTCCTTTATGGTGGACAGCGTCAATGGTCTAGCCAAGAACGCACGGAAACCGGATAAAACTGGAGCAGATACGCCCTGTCTTCTCGGCAAGACCTGTAGCTAAAGCACTTGATGATGTTCAGTGCCTTGAGAGTTCTGACTGTCACGTTTCTCAGGTGTGTCAACTACAAAAGCATGGAGTCAAAATGAGTCCCAGAACCTTCGCAGAGTCTCTAAAATGTAAGGTCGTATCCCTCATATGCCACTCAGGTAAATTAAAAATATGTCGAGAACGATTAAAATGAACACCCACACACACTTATCTGGAGAAAACTGAAACACTGTCTTTGCAGCCCGTTCCTCTAGCCTCCACAATAGAAGTTGCAACTGATGGCTTGCTGCTACATCACCAGAGGACGGACAGAAAACAGCAAATAAGGAGCACTGTACAGGACATCTTACCCCAGGCGTGATACTGCTTATGGTTGTGGCAAAGAGGGTAACACTTAAAACACTGCCCTGAGGGACACTATTCTTCTGCTCAATACTATCTGATAGCGAGTCACCAACTCGGGTCCTACAGAACTGCTGAGACAGGAAAGCCTGAAGAAAGACGGGTAGGTGGCCACTAAAGCCCTACTTATGAAGCTGTGCGAGAATGCAGTGTCTCCAAGTAGTATCTTGGGCTCTACTGATATAAAAAATATGCCCCATTCAGGGATGTGTACGTAGGAAAGGTTGGTGAATAGTAACTATAGTAGGCTCAGATTGGCGACAGTGGACCGAAACCTCCGGAAACCACATTGAGAACAGCTAAGGAGTCGCCTGGTCTCTAACAAATTGACCAGGCGACAATTAACCATTCGCTCGAGGTTCTTTTCTACACAGCTCGTTAAAGCGATACTCGTGTGACTCCTGGTGAATGTGAGGTCTTTTCCTGGTTTTGGGAGAAAAATTTTAACTGCGCCCCTCCACGAGATGGGGAATTTGCCTGTCTGCCAAATAAGATTAAAAATTTCGAGGAGGATTTCCCTCGACGCCACTGGAAAGTGGCAAAGCATGCCGTTCCAGACTTGGTCGTGACCCAGTGCAGTGTCACAAGTCTCGAATAGTAGCGATTGCAGCTCCTACATGGAGGAAGGTCAGATGTAGGACTCAAAACCGTTTGATCTGAAATCCAACTGGCCCATCTCTCCAGTCGCACGCTAGCGATGAAACGCTGGATCCTCCCTTGCATTGGCAGTAGTTTTGGCAAAATGCTCTGCGAGCGTCTGAGACGTATCTCCTAGTGTTGTTTGGAGACACCGCTGTTTCAATACAGCTGCCATTGGTAAACGACTGTGTTTACCTGAAATCCTCCAGATTCGTTACCCATACTTTTGTAGAACAAGTGGAACGGTTTATAGTGTCCAGCAACGCTTGCCATTATCTATTCTTGCTCTCCTTAACTGAGCGTCGAGCCTTGGTTCTCGCGACTCAAAAGGCTATGAGGTTGTCTGCTGCAAGGCGGCATTTAGGTCGTCTAAGAGTCACACGCCTGTCCTAGATTGCTGAATGGCACTCATCTGTTCCCCTAAGTAAAGGTCGCCTCCTAAGATGACCAGAGGACTTTGGGATGGGTAAGTCAGCGGCGTGATGGGTCACTCTTGTGATATGGTTAAGCCATTCCTGGATGCTGTGGCCATGTTCAGACACAGCCAGCTGGCTGAACACCAACCACTTAGCCCTGCTGACGTCCATTTTGGTGGGTTCTGTAGAAGCAATCCTTCATCCAGTAGGTTAAGATGGAGTGGGAAGTGGCCTCTGGAATGAAGGTCATCAATGACGTATCTTTGAACAAAGTCTGAAAACGCTGGAGAGCAGAGAGACAGGTTGGTGGCTGACAATGACTCAGTGGCGGCGCAGAAATTTATGGGCGAACCAGTGTTGAGGACGTAGAGTTTTTGGGATGTCATGAGGCCCTCCCCAAAACCTGACCCCAAGGGCAAGTGGAGATCGAGCCCCATAAGACGTAGGAGCATTGAAGTCTCCCAAGAGGAGAAATGGGCAAGGGAGTCGTTCTTTACGATCTGTGAGAGTCTACTGCATCAGATGGGGGTACATACGCTGAGCAAATTGATCTGCTGACATACGTGAATTTCCACTGCAACTACTTGCAGGGTGTTAGTCAGGGGGAGGGCAGAGGAGTGGCGTGCGTTATTTAGAAACATAGCAACGTCTCCCTCAGCCATTTCACCAGTTAGGGCATCTTCGCTCCATATGACAAGGGCGTCAGACGCTTTAGAATACGTTTCCTAAATACAGATGCACACTGTGCGTTCCTGTGCTAGGAGCTTCAGATACTCCACATTTTTGCTGAATCTATTAACTGTCCGCTGGACGATGGAAGCCATCTGACATGGGGGTTGCTAATTTACCTTGTCTTTCCAGCTGGTAGGGCAGCCAATAATACAAGGAAGCTCAGCTTTTCGGCATAATTATTGCCCCAGTTCGACACAAGTTTTCATTGGCTCTGATGAACAATCAAGAGACATACATCAGAGAGAATGAATTCGACATCATTGAACAGTTAACTTCTTGTCTCTGTCAGCTGTTGACGCTTTTTCTTGGAGTTTTTGCCCTGAGTGACCTTTGGGGCCACAACTGTGGCTGTGATATTAGCATCAGTAGACGGTGACCCGTCTGACGCTTCTCAGGAGCAGGGAGCTCCACAACAGCGTCAACCATAGCCTTGTCTGAAATCTTTGTTTAAGGCAAGGGCTTAGAAATAAGTACAGCAGAACATGTACTGGCAGACGCAGGTACTATTGCTGACACTGGCAACCGCCATTTGTGTAGCAGCATCAGTTTTAGTGACTGGCTGTGTAAGAACAGACACAAACGCGGTAGCGGATGTTGGGGGCTGCGTGGCCTTATAGAAATTTTTGGCCATTCCATATGAGATACGTCTAGCTGTTTTTATATCCTTTATCTTCCTTCCTTCAAAAAAAAAAAAAAAAGAAGAAAAGAAAAATACACTGCATTCCCTACTCCAGACAGTGTGTTCTGTTCCCCAGAGTAGTTGACACACTTGACAGGAGTTGAACAACCAACTCCTTCGTGGACGGCCTTCCCACATTTGACACAAGTGGCTTCTACCTTTCATCTCACATTAGTGTGCCCAAAGCGCTGGCACTTAAAACAGCGCATTGGGTTCAGGAAATAAGGCCAGACGCTGTGGCGAAGGAAGTGTCTTGTTACTGCATGTCATGATAAAGGAGTCGGATATCTTAAGATCCCCATCCACTATCTTCATGAAGTTTTGCACGTCGACTATACCTTCTGGAGCCCACTCACATTACAATTTCTCCTTGGGAATGACGATTAGATACCTGCATGTCACCACACAATTTATATAATTCAAAGTGCTGCGCAGTTCAGTGCCTATAGCAGACATCCTCAGGGCATTAGTTTCTTGTACGTTAGTGTCTTGTTGGGAATCTGAAGTTTCTTCCAGCAGTGTTCCACTGCTCAAAATGTTCACTGATTTTAAGGAGCCATGGATTCCCTCCGAACGCTCTTTATGTGTAGGACGAAACCTTCTCAGGTCCACCCTCTTTCTGTTTCACTACTAAAAACACATTATGACGACCAGCATGCATTTTGATAGTAGATTCTGTACTTTTGGAATGAGCTCCTGTGACAGGAGGACTGGCTACACGAGCCTTGTTGATACACTGGGTGTTAGTGCCTTCGAGAGGCCTACTCTTTCCGCAGGGAGGACGAAAACAAAATTTCGGAGGATCTAGTTTGATCCCATTAGCAACTACGGAAATAAGCGTCCACTCAGACAGAGTACCACGTGACTCAGTAAACCTTATACAACTGAGGTCAACAGGTTCCAGAGGTTGCCCACTAAGGGCTTCTCCATCTTAACAGCCACGCACCTCATCAGCGCGCAGCACACCTTGAGACTGAAGTTCTTTTTTATAGAGGTTTATTCTATCCTCGCGATCTAGGCGGTCAAGCCAAGATCCCAGTTCCCTGTGACACACAACGTTCCAGCACCACACCTCACGGTGGTCGCTGAAGCATTCCCAGACCTTACAGTGACAGAGGACAGGCAGCGCTTACAATTCACCAGTTCAGGAACCCATGGGTCGCCACGAAATAATGAAATCTTACGTACTGTGTCTGTACAGCACATTAGCGGAATTAAAGTAAAGGAAAGTCTGTGGCGGGAGCCTGTGACACAACTATCGGCCTGACCGCAGATACAATGCAGCTATTCTGTCTAGGAGGAGGAGGGTTGGCCTGTCCCTTGCCCCAGTTGCTTGTTATCCCCAGGAAGGAACTATGCTACAAATTTTAAGAGCACGTTAGATTGGCCTGAGGCCAACCTTGACGGTTTGGAAGAAGGAAAAATACTCGTCACGATCCGGAAAGAACCTAGGACCTCCGGGGTGTGCCTGAGTCCAGTTGTCTACCCCGTAGACCGCTATGGCCTATTGTAGGAGGATTACCTGATTAAATTTTTAGATGCTTCGGGGTATACAGCTTGCGGCATTTAGTAAACTGATCACACTACTTTCGCAGCAACAGTGACTCTAACCCTTCTGAGTATCCACTCGCAGTGATCGTGGAAGACAGATACAGGTACATTATTTCATGCTGCTTCAATCTTAAGTCAAACTTCTTAAATCGCAAAGGTTGGTGCCGGTGGTTCCTAATCTCGTGGCAACATGTGACCAGACGTATTCAGTGAGTAAGATATCTGTTATCATACTGGTCAGAATAACAGTCGGACACCCTCTGTGTTCAGTTTGGTCAGTACAACACAGGAATCATGCAGTCCTGATTTCCCTTATTGACAGAAAACGTTACGCAAACCTCACAGGTGAGGCATACCTGTGACCAGACGTATTCAGTGAGTAAGATATATGTTATCATACTGGTCAGGATAACAGTCGGACACCCTCTGTGTTAAGTTTGGTCAGTACAACACAGGAATCATGCAGTCCTGATTTCCCTTATTGACAGAAAACGTTACGCAAACCTCACAGGTGAGGCATACCTGTGACCAGACGTATTCAGTGAGTAAGATATCTGTTATCATACTGGTCAGGATAACAGTCGGACACCCTCTGTGTTAAGTTTGGTCAGTACATCACAGGAATCATGCAGTCCTGATTTCCCTTATTGAAAGAAAACGTTACGCAAACCTCACAGATGAGGCATAGCGTCACACTTAAAAAGTCAGAAATTTAAATGTAAATGGCCAAATTTCCAGCTATGCAGATTGAAATTCGTGCACCCAGTGGCTCCCCACACCAGTAAGGTCAAAACAAGCCCATTTCCTGACTCAAATTACGTAGTGCGGCTGTACTATTATGCACAGCTGGAAGAATAATACATCTTTCCTCTCGGGTGCTAGTCACGTGGAGCTGTTGAAATACTACATGGCATTGAGTGTGGCCATCTCGAACCTATCGGTCCAATATGTACGTGGAAGTCGTGTGATGCCCACCAGAGCGAGCAGCAATATCGCAGAACGATAAACTGCAGTCTCAAAACGCAGCTATGTTCTGTTACTGTCAGACTGCGATGTATGCTGATGGACATAAATTAAGACACACACTGAATCTTTCCTTATGTACCGAAGGTAGCTGTCGTTACTCCTACATACTTTGAGTGACAGATCTGACATGTTAAATATTAATTTGCACAGCCGATCAAGCTGTTTCAGTTTTACGTTTGTTGTGCAACGTCATGATGATGGTGCACTTTTAATGGCCAGAAGCGCAGTTTGGTAGTTACGCTACGTCTCTTCCAACTGGATGGAGTCTCTCGTCCGGTGAAAGCCACCCACGGGCGAACCTACAGAAACGACCCGCCCATTTGCTGGACGCGAGCAGCCAACTGGGAAAGCGGCCGGCGTTGTTATAGCGAGCGCATCCGCCGCTGTTCCAACTTGCCGCAGGCTGCTGGCTGTCGGGAAATGAAGGGGAAGTCCCGGCTCGCCACGTTTTGTCCAACTTCGACGGGCGCCGCCTGCCTTTGCGGCTGACGTGGCGTTATCGCGCACCTCGCCAGTCGGAAAGCTGACCACTGTTCAAACTACGCCACAAAGCGCGGCACGAACTGTTCCCCAGCACGCCCAGTTACACCTCCGCTGCACAATCGCAGTTATTCCATCAAACATGACGGCTGTAGCGTAGCTTTCGGTGTTAATACCGCAAAAAGTGGGGGTAAAACGATATTGTGAAAGCGTCACCTTCTACATTCACTTACTTGTTGAAAATCAGGTTTCGGTACTGTCAAATGTTCCTGAAATACGTGGAGTTAAAAAAAAGTACTCCCCATTTTCAGACGTAGTAGTACGGGCCAAAAGAACACAAAAATGGATAGCAAACACGTTCTCTGAAAGACTGTAAGCACTTGTTCATTTTCGATACAGTGTAGCATCTTCTGCTGCAACTTCTCTGCTATTACGAACGTCTTAGAGACTGAACTGAATTAATGAGTAAACAAATGAGAACATATCATGTTGTTACTGTGAAGCGGCAGAGCTCCTAAAATAATCTACTTGCTACTATACACTGATGTGACAGAAGACAGGGATAGCGATTGCACATAGCCGGCCGGTGTGGCCGATCGGTTCTAGGCGCTTCAGTATGGAACCGCACGACCGCTACGGTTTCAGGTTAGAATCCTCCCTCAGGCATGGATGTGTGTGATCTCCTTAGGTTAGTTAGGTTTAAGTAGTTCTATGTTCTAGGGGACTGATGACCTCAGATGTTAAGTCCCACAGTGCTCAGAGCCATTTGAACCATTTTCAGTGAACATAAACAGATGGTGTAGTATCGCGTACACGAGAGATAAAAAAGATAGTACAGTGACGGAGATTTTTGTATCCCACCTGGATAGGCTGTGCGTGGGTCTGGTCCTGTGAACTGCATATGTAATATAGGTCGAGAATGAAGGAAGCGAGTAGGAGCAGGAGAGGTGAAGCACTTCGGTACTGCCTATAACTTCAACACTTTTAATAGAGTCAAAAACACAAGTAAATAGCAAATGCATACGTAACTTTGGCTAGGATAAGCACATACGTGGGAATTTAAGGAGATGGGATGTGGATAAACCAAAGGTTGTACAGAGTTTCAGGGAGAGTGTAAGGGAACAAATGGCAGGAATGGGGGAAAGAAATACAGCAGAAGAATAATGGGTAGCTTTGAGGGATGAAGTAGTGAAGGCAGCAGAGGATCAAGTAGGTAAACAGACAAGGGCTAGTAGAAATCCTTGGATGACAGAAGAAATATTGAATTTAATAGATAAAAGGAGAAAATATTAAAATGCAGTAAATGAAGCAGGCAAAAAGGAACACAAACATCTCAAAAATTAGATCGACAGGAAGTGCAAAATGGCTAAGCAGGGATGACTAGAGGATAAATGTAAGGATTTAGAGGCTTATCTCAGTAGAGTAAGATAGATACTGCCTACAGCAAAAATAAAGAGAGCTATGGACATAAGAAAACCACTTGTATGAATATTAAGAGCTCAGATGGTAACCCAGGTCTAGGCAAAGAAGGGAAAGCAGAAAGGTGGAAGGTGTATATAGAGGGTCAATACAAGGGCGATGTACTTGAGGACAATATTATGGAAAGGGAAGAGGATGTAGATGAAGATGAAATGGGAGATATGATACAGCGTGACGAGTTTGACAGAGCACTGAAAGAACTAAGTTGAAACAAGGCCCCGGGAGTAGACAACATTCCATTAGAACTACTGACGGCCTTGGGAGAGCCAGTCCTGACAAAAGTCTACCATCTGGTGAGCAAGATGTATATGACAGGCGAAATACCCTCAGACGTCAAGAAGAATATAATAATTCCAATCCCAAAGAGAGCAGGTGTTGACAGATGTGAAAATTACCGAACTATCAGTTTAATAAGTCACGGCTGCAAAATACTAGCGCGAATTCCTTACAGACCAATGGAGAAACTAGTAGAAGCCGACCTAGGGGAAGATCAATTTGGATTCCGTAGAAATATTGGAACACGTGAGGCAATACTGACCCTACGAATTATCTTAGAAGCTCGATTAAGGAAAGGCAAACCTACGTTTCTAGCATTTGTAGACTTAGTGAAAGCTTTTGACAATGTTGACTGGAATACTCTCTTTCAAATTCTGAAAGTGGCACGGGTAAAATACATGGAGCGAAAGGCTATTTACAATTTGTATAGTAACCAAACGGCAGTTATAAAAGTCGAGGGGCATAATAGGGAAGCAGTGGTTGGCAAGGGAGTGAGACCGGGTTGTAGCCTCTCTCCGATGTTATTCAATCTGTATATTGAGCAAGCAGTGAAGGAAACAAAAGAAAAATTCGGAGTAGATATTAAAATCCATGGAGAAGAAATAAAAACTTTGAAGTTCGCCGATGACATCGTAATTCTGACAGAGACAGCAAAGGACTAGGAAGAGCAGTTGAACGGAATGGACAGTGTCTTGAAAGGAGGATGTAAGATGAACATCAACAAAAGCAAAACGAGGATAATGGAATGTAGTCGAATTAATTCGGGTGATGCTGAGGGAATTAGATTAGAAAATGAAACACTTAAAGTAGTAAAGGAGTTTTGCTATTTGGGGAGCAAAATAACTGATGATGGTCGAAGTAGAGAGGATATAAAATGTGGACTGGCAATGGGAAGGAAAGCGTTGCTGAAGAAGAGAAATTTGTTAACATCGAGTACAGATTTAACTGTCAGGAAGTCGTTTCTGAAAGTATTTGTTTGGAGTGTAGCCATGTATGGAAGTGAAACATGGACGATAAATAGTTTGGACAAGAAGAGAATAGAAGCTTTCGAAATGTGGTGCTACAGAAGAATGCTAAAGATTAGATGGGTAGATCACATAACTAATGAGGAAGTGTTGAATAGGATTGGAGAGAAGAGAAGTTTGTGGTATAGCCTGACTAGAGGGACCTGTTGGTAGGACATGTTCTGAGGTATCAAGGGATCACCAATTTAGTATTGGAGGGCAGCGTAGAGGGTAAAAATCGTAGAGGGAGAACAAGAGATGAATACAGTAAGCAGATTCAGAAGGATGTAGGTCGCAGTAGGTACTGGGAGATGAAGAAGCATGCACAGGATAGAGTAGCTAGGAGAGCTGCATCAAACCAGTCTCAGGACTGAAGACCACAACAACAACAACAAGCACACAGGTGTGAAGCCGTAATCCATGTCTAATCCTATGAAGTTAGGATGACTGTTTTGCATAATGTCACAACTAAAAACACTCGTTACTGTCCAAACTCTAACTGAACCTAACTAGCATAAAGTCTCAATAAATAGCAATCCCACTCGGTAGCAGATGTGATATTTCCAGGCAGTCTGATCTACTGAAATTGGACCAGAATCAAGACGGCACTCCCTGAGCTCCACAACCCTGGCCAGAGAGCGCTGTGGTCGGCGTAGTTAGTCTTCTCTCGTAGTGCCAACTTACGAGAGCGTGCACTTTCGGTGTGGCATCGTAACTATCGCCTCCACAGGGATGTCATTTGTATTTAGGTGATTCATGTGAAATATGTTGAACCGATTATGGCGCACAGAGGGGTTAACAGACTTTGAACGCAAAATAAAAGTTGAAAACAAAGGCATGGAACATTTTGTTTCAGAAATCATTACGTAACTCAATAGTCAGAGATCCAAAGTGTCAATAGCCTGCCGAGAATACCAAAGTTCAGGCATTACCGCTCACCCCAGACAAAGCAGTAGCCGACGGCTCTTACTCGACGACCGAGAGCAGCGGCGTTTGCGTAGCGCTGTCAGTGCAAACAGACACGCAACACAGGTTGAAATAATGAGAGAAATCATTGTGGAAGGTACGACGAACGTATCCAATAGGACACGGCCGCGAAATTTGGCGATAATGGGCTATGGCAGCAGACGATCGACATGAGTGCCTTTGCTAACAGCACGACATCGCCTGCATCGACTCTGCGGTGCTCGTGAGCGTTTCGGTTGAACCCTAGACAACTAGAAAATCGTGGCCCTCTCAGATGAGTCTCGATTTTTGTTAGTAAGAGCTGACGGTAGGATTTAGCGAGGCGCAAAGCCCACCAAGCTATGGATTCAGGTTGTCAGCGATGCACTGCGTGAGCTGCTGGTACCTCCATTATGGTGCGAGCGGTGTTTACGTGGAATAAACTGGGTTCTCTGGTCCAACTGCACGTATCATTGACCGAAAATGGTTATGTTTCGCTATTTGTAGCCATTCTTGGACTTCATGTTCTCAAACAAGGATTGTCGGTATGCTTCCGTGTGGGTTCTAATCTCTCTGATTTTATCCTCATGGTCTCTTCGCGAGATATACGTAGGGGGGACCAATATACTACTTGACTCTTCGATGAAGGTATGTTCTCAAAACTTCAACAAAAGCCCGTACCGACTTGTTGAGAGTCTCTCCTGCAGAGTCTTCCACTGGAGTTTATCTATTATCTCCGTAACGCTTTCGTGATTACTAAATGATCATGTAACGAAGCGCGCTGCTCTCCGTTGGATCTTCTCTATCTCTTCTATCAACCCTATCTGGTACGGATCCCACACTGCTGAGCAGTATTCAAGCAGTGGGCGAACAAGCGTACTGTAACCTACTTCCTTTGTTTTCGGATTGCATTTCCGTAGGATTCTTCCAATGAATCTCAGTCTGGCATTTGCTTTACCAACGATCAACTTTATATGATCATTCCATTTTAAATAATCCCTAATGCATACTCCCAAATAATTTATGGAATTAACTGCTTCCAGTTGCTGACCTGCTATTTTGTAGCTAAATGATAAGGGATCTATCTTTCTATGTATTCGCAGCACATTACACTTGTCTACATTGAGACTCAATTGCTATTCGCTGCACCGTGCGTCAATTCGCTGCAGATCCTCCTGCATTTCAGGAAAGTTTTCCATTGTTACAACCTCTCTACATACCACAGCATCATCCGCAAAAAGCCTCAGTGAACTTCCGATGTCATCCACAAGGTCATTTATGTATATTGTGAATAGCAACGGTCCTACGACATTCCCCTACGGCACACCTGAAATCCCTCTTACTTCGGAACACTTCTCTCCATTGAGAATGACATGCTGCGTTCTGTTATCTAGGAACTCTTCAATCCAATCACACAATTGGTCTGATAGCCCATATGCTCTTACTTTGTTCATTAAACGACTGTGGGGAACGCTATCGAAGGCCTTGCGGAGTTGATAGTAAGGCCTGCCTTTGTCCCACGTCTTACGGAAACACATTCTCTCTTAAAATCTCCAGGCTGGTTGCAGTTTAGCTGGTAGGCATTGATGACGTGTTCATGTTGATTTTGTAAATCATTAATGGGGCACGTATATACTGAAAGTTTAAAGTGTCCCAAGAAGCAAAAGTCCATGGATTAATATCGAGGGAATAAGCTGGCCAACGTACTGGATATCCGCAACCAATGCATTGCGCATTAAATGCTTGTGAGACGTTGTTCGATGTATCAGAGAAAACGGTCTTGATCCATCATGCAAACTGTGGATACGATTTACAGGAACAACGTGAACATTGTTAATTGCATGCTAAATTACATGATCAATAACACAGGTATGTGTCCTCATTTGAATGCTGTACTTTGTACGCAATTCTTAATAGCAAAGAGCTTGCTGTAGAAGAGATATGTTTGAAAGAAGTGAAGGTAAAACGTGTTCATAACGCTTAAGATATGCATTTTCGAGCTTACATATTCGTAACTGGATATTTACGTCACGTTTTGGTTCATATTACCACTTCTGTATTAGAGGCGCTCACATGACGATGGGCAAAATTGAAGACCTCAGGGAGAGAAGGGAGTCCGGTTGCTTTTCTTTTCAAACTCATTTTATGTTCCGTTTGTGTAGCTTATGCGCTGTACGTTAGTCCTCAAATGATTTAGGAATGAAAACAGTTGGAGCGGAGTGGTATGTTTTATTACGTCGAAACCGTCCGAAGTTTCTTTGCCAATCGTATTTGACACCACTTGAAGTACGGAAGCCAAATTTCGATGTCAATATACAGTGTAAGTTACCTAAACACACTCGCAAAAGCCATGTTTTCTGGCTTCACGCCTGCGGCTAATAGATGGGTACCCAAGCTGTTGCTATGGAGTGTACTAAGCAGCGTTCTTTCAAGGCCTTCGTTGATAATGGAAGCTAATATTCGTTTTCTTTTCAGTATTTTCTGGAAAACGTAAATTTACTTTTCGGTAAATGTTTGGAATCACCTTGTTTAAACCACACTTTTAGCTCCAAAAAATATTATATACGATGTACCACACTGTTTTGATGATGGAAAGCCTATGAACGGTTTGCTGTGGAAATATACAACATTTGCTAACTGAAGCCATTAACAGAAGATGCGTGACAGGTATGTCATGTGTGAAATGATATAGACGTGCGACCAGGAATGACTGAAAAGATCAAATGTTATAGACTGAACATAGGGTGGTGGGGAAGAAACTTCACATAGTTATAATACTGAAGAATTTTGGAATGATACTGTCACATTTAATTAAGAACTGTCTCCGAAGGGAATTTCAAAAACTAAAATTACCAAGATGAAGCAGTGATGTGTTTGATTAACTAAGATGAAGTTACAGATACGAAGAATACGACCACTTTCTTAAATAGTCGTACGTATATGCTGCATATCAGCAATTAAATGCTGGTTAAAAGAACGTTTATTTTCAAAGAAGGAAAACAGTTACCGATGACTTTGAAATTCATGTCTGCACGCACACATTCATACGTAACAGCATACATGATCGGTGTTACCTATGCTGTTTCACTGTTTTCGATAAACAACTGGAAAATTTGCACTACATGTGAAAAGAGCAATATTCTGCACAGAAAGTCTTATGGCAGGCACATGAAAGTGTAGAGAAATGGGAAAAGAAAATTCTACATTTGTCTGACGTCACGCTTTTCTCCCGTTTGGGAAAAATATTCCTTTTCCATCTTGATTCGTCTTTAACTCATAAAAAGTTTGAATCATTATAAGCCACATGTCGAACTAACATGCATAAATACGAACAGATACTTCAGATCCAATCTGTCACGGTGAATGTAATTCAACGGATAGCCCCAGAATTTATCAGGCAGTCAACTACAGTTTACAGAGCATTAAAAGTGATTATTCTTACGGACACATAGTGGCAATTTTGAGTCTAATAGCATAACGATATGCGGGAGCTGTAACAACTAGTACTCCATTTCAATCCGCGTGTCGCTTCCAAAATCTGATTTAAAATAATTATGCACAGCGCTCTTCAAAAACAGGTGTGTATGAACACATGTTGGACAGGTCTCATGCAGAACTAAGGTCCAGTTTTCTGTAAGAACGTGAATGTCTGTCTGCTAATCGCAGAACTATGAATTTTCATACTTAATTTAAGTTCATGGAGCACAATAAATGTATGGGTGTGTGTGGAAAATTGTATCACTATCGCACATTGTCGAAATAGTTAGAAAAATTTAGATTAATGTAGACACACTGAAAATTTCGTCATTACCTGATCACTCATCCCATTAATTTTGGAAGGAAGTTATAGATGAAATGTGTTGTATTCCTATACTAATAAGTGGTTTTCAATACCGAATTAACGCTCCGATGGCTGTGCCAAGAGAGCGGCGCGTAGCAGCCGGCACCTTGTCCGTAGATGCCGTGGCACAATGTAGCGAGAGTGGTCAAGACTCTATGAAAGGCAGTTTCAAGCGTGGATACGATGAGAGAAATGTAATAGTTGATTTTTTACTGACTTCACGTCGACGTTAAAATTTTTTATACGGATCTTTTGTAAAGTTGAGTAACGGGTTTCGGAATGACAGGTCTATCCATTCACTTGTGAGACAAAGAAATATGGATTGTCGTAATACACATGTAACGAATGGGCTCCTGGCCACCTTTGTGTGCTAGATGTGTTGGCTGTTACAGTCAGCCACGCCAACTTCCGGCTGCAAGGGTAGGGAGGTTCTCTTCGGTCTAAAGATGACAGGCCAGCTCTTTCCTAATCCTCCTAAATGGGTGGTGGTCGGAGCATAGTAGTCTGGTTGTAAGAACAGGTCATTTCGTCATCACGGCCTGCGTTTTTCGGACATGCTCGGTAAAAGTGCTGCTAGGAACGTGCACTTTAGATCAGCCCTATAAACAGGGCCGAGTGATGTGGGGGAGTGGTTACCACATTGGACTCGAATTCGGTCCAAATGCTCATCCTGCTGTATTGATTTTATGGTTCCCATAAATCGCTTAAGGGAAATATCAGGGTGGTTCCATTGATGACGGACGGCTGATTGTCTTTACTCATGTTTTTCTAATACGAGATCGTGCCCTGTCTCGAATCAGCTTGTCACCGATGGGATGGTTCGAATGGCTCTAAGCACTATGGGACTCAACTTCTCAGGTCATCAGTCCCCTAGAACTTAGAACTACTTAAACCTAACTAACCTAAGAACATCACACATATCCATGCCCGAGGCAGGATTCGAACCTGCGACCGTAGCTGTCGCTTGGTTCCAGACTGTAGCGCCTAGAACCGCTCGGCCATCTCAACCTGTCATCGATGGGACTTTAAACTCTAAACAATCTTTCTTTTTAGGGTTCCGAACCTGACTCGTTAAAAATGGAAGCCTTATAGGATCAGTCTATTGTCCGTCTGTCTTGCCGTCGACTAAGACCAATTTTTCCCAGGAACCGGTGGAGATACGGAGTTGAAATTTATTTCGAACACTAACATCTACTGTCCCGATGCAGTCCAAGACTTTTAAGCTTCTACGTCAATGCAGTCAGAAGATACAGTCATTCACGCAACTTAATTTGATACGTACACACTCATTAATAATAACCTATACGTGAAATTATATAAAGGCTGGTTACATTCTGCTCCTGATTCCAACTGGCTGGAAGGCGTTTTGAGCGCTTTTGAAACGTACATGGAGGCCCAAAATACCACTAACGTTCTAAAATGCACTATTTCACTGATTAATGTAGGTAAAGAGATAAAACTTGATACACATGCCAGAAATAACATGGTTTTATGAAACGGAAAAGGAGTGAAAGGTAAGACGTGGATTTATAAAATCAATCGTGATGGGACCCTTTTTTTTTCAGGAATTACGTGGTGTCGACTCTCGGATTGTTAATGTGACAGCTGGGAGGTGCGTCTATAAGTTACAGAATCCTATCATCCCTAGTCCCGGTGGTCATACAAGTCGTGTGCCCTCTTCCACAGAAATGGTGTTTTCGTAGAGTATTTCAGAAATTGGGTGATCGTGAGCCTTGATTATTAGTAGAGTTATTTCCTGCAGTACGGAAAACAGAGACATTTCAGAAGTGCGTTCCTGTGTGTCTACGTGTATTTCCGGTTGGACTTTCAGGCGTTTCTAGCCGAGTCTTGGCTTTAAGTGAACAAGCATGTGCTCAATGTGGAGCGGTCTTACATCAGATCGTGGAGCCAAAAGCTAGCTGGATGGTATGGATTTGGCGAGAATTAGCAGAAGCCAAAAAGTTATGTTTTTGCTAGTGTTAATGTGAGGGTGATTTGTGTGTGTGCGTGCGTGCGTGCGTGTGTGTGTGTGTGTGTGTGTGTGTGTGTGTGTGTGTGTGTGTGTGTGTGTGTGTGTGTAACTCCTTTGCTACTGGCCTTCAACTGTAATCCTGTTTTATGGTTGTGATGATTATCGACTGCAACTAGTAGCAGTCCAACCTGCGGGGGTGGATAAACTGTTAACGGTGTACAAATTATAGACCAGTGTCGGATGTCGGAATCAATCCGACAGTAGCTATATTGGTATGGAGAAGTAATTATTTGATTTGGAGTAGTGAGAAGTTTCATCGTGTCCAGCGTGTGAAAGCGAGCCTAGCGACCCTTGTTTAAACTAATATCGTATACAGAGAATTAATCCAGCTCCACCAATAAATGCTACCGATTAGATTAGTGGAGCAGTATGTCGTGTAATTTCACTTGCGTGCTGCACATCGCCAGACGTGCGTGATTTACGTCCGCGGCCGCATGTGAGACTTCGTGGAATGTTATAGAAGCTCCGCAGACCGGACGAAAGCAGCGTTTAAAAATATACAAGAGTAATAATGTGGCAGGTCGAGCACAACTGTGACTGGCGAACTGTATCTTACTTATACTGGATCTTTGTTTATTCTGAGTTGGTTAACCTGTAATTTTTAGTTACACACACAGTTGGTTTTTTCTCCGTATCTAGCCTAATCGTTAACCATGTGGCAAGTTTCAATGTGTTTTGTTGGATTCCCCTGCACTCTGTGTCGTACACCAAATCATAAGCGTGTTTGAAGCAGGGAATAGTCTTTTCTTACATCGATTGACGAGAAAATATGAACGCTCGTTCACAATTATTGACGTATTTCTGTATATATATGAAGATGGTAATATCTTTTCTATTGGACATGTCCGAAAGAACAGATACTATATATATAAAGGCTCACCGGCCATTTCACCATTTTTTCTGTGTGGATGCACAAACAGTGCCCGAACTCTTACGGGAATCGGCAGTAAAGCCGCGAGAAGTGAGTATAATGGGCACGGGCTCTATAAATATAGTGTGGGACAATACGTTGCGAATGTGGGTGTCACGGGAGGCGTGCCAGAGATACGGCCCTGCAGTCGCACTATCGTATGTCCCCTCGGTGGTTCAGATGGATAGAACGTCTACCATGTAAGCAGGAGATCCCGAGTTCGAGTCCCGGTCGGGGCACAAATTTCCAACTGTCTAGGTTGACTTATATCAATGCCTGTATGCAGCTGAGGGTATTCATTTCATTGTAAGTTCGTATTTCTCTTTCCTTTTCCTAATTTTAGTGTGCTTTTGTATGTTAGCGTTCTAGTGAGTATATTTAAGCCAATTTTAGAGACCCTCCTTCTATTTAATGTTGTATGCAACTCTCTACTTGGAGCATGCTCGCAGCTACAAAACTGCAGGCCTTCAGCTACTGCATCAGCGAAAGGTACTACTCGAGTACTTAAGAAAATAAAAAAGCAGAATGAGATTATTATGGCAAGATTATGGTGGTATTGTGTGCGTTTCCTGCATTATGAGATTAATACTACGATGAAGTAAATCGTAACCTTGGGCAGGGAATCGTTTGAGGTAAGTTCTGGATAATTTGTTATACGATAACGGAATACCAGCGCTGAGGAGGAGTTGTGCGACACAAACGAAACTTCGTTAGTGCGTTTCTACATCTGAAAGATGGCGTCTATTCAAATTTCGCGCAAGTCACATAATAGTGATGATAGTACCGTAACTACGTGGATGCATATCAGGTTTGCTTTTAATATATGCTGTGACAGTGGTGTGGGTTAGTTAACTCTGAGATTGGAAGTGGTGAGTTGATGATAATACACAATACTTTTAAGACAGCAAAGACGCCATTATCATTACCTCATTGAGCTTGAACGAGGTCGTGCAATACGGCTGCGAGAAGGTGGCTGAGCTTTCTGCTATACTGTAAAAGAGTAGGCATGAATCTAGAAACTGTACATGACTGGTGGCAGTGGTGATTACGAGAATGTGTGGTTGCAAGTAGACCGGCTTTTGGACGGCCACGTGGGGCTACCGAGAGGGGAGACCATCATGCTCGACATATTGTTCTGGTGCATCGTACTGCATCTTTAGCAGCAATTCAAGGGGCAATTGGCACAATGACACAACGAACTGTTAAAAATCGGTTACTTCAAGGACAGGTCAGAGCCAGACGCCCTGTAACGTAAATTACACTGACCCCAAACCACCATTATTTGCGCCTTCAGTGGCGTCAAGCGAGATCTTACTGGAGGGCACTATGAAGTTTACTGTGTTTTGTGATGGAAACTGGTTCTGCTTCGATGCCAGTGATTGTTCATTATAAGGGTAATTGAAGGCCTTCAACCATCCTGTCTGCGTGCTAAATAAACTGGACCTACACCTGGAGCTATGGTTTGGGGTGCGATTTCGTATGACAGCAGGATCTCTCGCATGGTTATCCCACGCGTCCTCACTGCAAGTCTTTACATCGGTCTGTTCATTCGACTTGTTGTGCTGCCATTCATGAACAGCATTCCAGTCCTTTTTTCAGACGTGATACCGCTTGCAGACATAACGATTTTGTAACTCAACATGTTCTGTAATGTGCCGGCATATTTGCTTGGCCTACTCGATCACGAGATCTGTCTCCAATTGAGCACGTATCGGATGACAACTCCACTGTCATCCACAACCAGAATTAGCCGTCCCTTGCATTATCTTGATCGACGCAGTGCCACAGGCATCCAATAAACCGACATCCGGTACCTGTACAACACAGTTCACACACGTCTGCATGATTGCATTCAACATTCTCGGGCTTACACCGGTTGCTAATGTACCAGCGTTTCACATTTGGAATGGGTTACCTTGCGTTTAATTAACCTATGATCTTGCAATCTTAATCACTTAAATAAGTAACCTAGACAACGGTATTCCAGAAATTTAATTATTCTAAATTAATGAATTTGTTCTGTTTCCCGTCTTACCCTTAGTTGTTATAAAATGGTGGAGGTATGGTCCTTCTATGCAACTACTTCAAGGCAAATGTTTGTAAGCTCTTTGTATGTATCAAGACATGTGGTGGGTGGTTGAAATGATCTCAACGACAAATCTAAAGTGTACAGTGCGAACTATTTACGTGTGCAACAACGAGGATGCAGTGGAAATTCATTTACATCTGTTGGACGAATGTTATGAACACAATCACTCTAAACCGACGTTTCACGACAATTAATATGTAAAAACACACAAAATGTCCTAAAGAAAGCGTGTAAAACCGTCTGAGCATGAGTCACAACGATTCGAAACCGGTAACGGTTTCCTTTGAATAACGGAACTGAAAGTAAATTTGTGGCTGGTTGCTGTCCTAACACCATCAACATTTGTCTTCAAACAACAGCCACGGTCTCCATCATGTCATCGTATGACCAAATTGCATACCTCAAGGCAATTTGTTTACTGCAAAACGCGTTTCGCTTCTTTTATTCGGGAAGCATCTTCAGTGGCCTGTAATACATGTTTCTTTTTATACATACAATAAACGTATTATGTGGTAGATACAGTATGCTGCTATGTTACATTTTGTGGTGTTTCGCTCTTGGTTTTTAGGTTAGAATCAACAGTTGTAGCATAAATTCCGTATGTGAAATTGTCGTTCGACGTTACTTACGATTTCCAGCGCTGTTAACTTGTGAGTGTAGTTCTGGAGATGTAATCGTTAGTTTTCATGCCCCCGCTGGTCGATTTCTGGCTTTCTTTGGCCACATGTGGGCCTTTATCTTGAATGGGAAGGATAGGTTGTTATAGGTAGGAATGGTAAATTTTTCAGGTTACCTTATGGTCTGGGAGGGGAAGGCAATTGCAGACACACAGAACAACATTCAGATTAAAACTAAAAGTAAAATTAATCTTAAAGGGGAGCATACATCAATAACCTGCCTAATCGACTATTATGTTTTGTGCGAACGTAAATGAGAAAAACTGCCTGAAAAATGCCACACAGAATATTTTGTTTCCCGTACCATTTCGTCCACTGCAGGCTCTAATGATGGCAGTGTGTCGTGCACATTCAAGAAGTTGAACGTAGGGCAATGGATGTACGTTAACGCCGCTTACCCGCTAACAGTTGGTAGTTTGATTTCTTGTTGCAGTCTACTTCTACTTTCTTAGCGTGACTACTTCGATTAATACTATAGTCTTTGTTCTTGACTATGAGCAGTATGAAGTTATAGGTACTATAGGAGAACACAAACAAATTAGATTTCTAATAGGCTATTGTAATCTAATGCACAAAACGGAACGAAAGCGATTTCCAGGAAGGTGTCACACTGAAGATTTAGCGCTCGGTACTATTTCATACTCTGGTGAGAGTAGCGACGGTAATGTGGCCTGGACGTTCCGCAATCTGAGCTCAGAGCGACAGCTACGGCGGAAGAAAAGGTGCCTAATTAGCGACCTTGTGAGTAGGCAGCCCGCAGCACGCTGCGCGGGTTTGCCTGCCCGCCAGGCGAACAGCTGACGTGGAGCCAGCGATGCGGGTGCGACACAGGCGATGTCGACAAACACCGTGCGGCCACTACCTGCTATCTCCCGTGGCGAGCTAACAGCAGGGCGCCCATCTGGCACAACCACAACCTGCTAAACCACCACGCCAACATTCTGCCCATCTCACAAATGCAGCTGCGCTGTTGTTCTTCAAGTATGTCCTCTCGTTCCATATTCATTTGACGTATTATTACAAAGTGTAATGAAAAAAATGAAATGCGGCACTAAATGGGTGTTAATTAATGGTAAACAGTACACTGTATTCGATCTAATAACCAGATTCTGAAAAGGACAGAGAGTAAAAATTTTGTGGGATTATTTAACATCCACAAATAAGAGAAACAAAAGTAATATAATGAGACATAAATCGAACAGACAAGTAATGGAAATCAGTGTGTTTCGTAAGATAATACCAACGCAAGTACGTGAAAGTTGTTATTTGGAAAATAACTTAAAAGATGACAACAGAAGTACGCTGAATGTTCAAAGAAGAACTGAAGTAACCACACAAAGCCTCATAAATAAGGGTAATTATTTAGAAAATATTACCTTAATTTTGGAGCAAGGGGTAATTTCACAAAGACCTATGGTAGTGATAAATGGACTATCGGTGAACAGGTGCAGGAAAAAAAACAGCAGAAGCAATAGAGATGCCGATTTATATAAGAGCCATAAAACACACTGTGCTAAAAGAAATCCAGTGAAAAGATACTAACAGAACTGAAACAGACAATAACAATGGTGAAACTGCTAAGCATAAGGAAACGTAAATTAGATGGCCGTCTAGTTTGGCTTTGCAGTTTCATAAAAAGGTCTTAGAAGGTAAAATACTGGGGTTAAAATAAAGAGCTTTGCAGTTTCATAAAAAGGTCTTAGAAGGTAAAATACTGGGGTTAAAATAAAGAGTCAGACCCAAAACATCCGTATTACGAAGGTTTATCAGTGGAACAAACCACAGCAACTACAAAGAACATGGTAATGATGGTGATAAACATAGGACGACTACATCAACAAGTCATTTCCTTTGCTGTCTGCTGACGATGTTGTGCAGGTGCCTAATAGTATGCTACGTGAAGAAAGCGACCGCTAGGGCAGTGGAGTACGTGTGCCGTGCATATGCGAGTTTTTGGGTTAGAGAAACCTCCACCCTTGGATCAGAGAAGAGATTCCTGCCGAAATCGAAGACACCTCTGCCAAACTAATCTCAGAAAACGCTCGTCCCCACAGCTCTGAAGTAAAAAGGTTAATTGATACTAGTAAATTGCGGGAGTATCCATGGCAAGATCCCAGTATTAGTATCGCTCATAGAAGGTTATAGTGTCCAAAAGATCCTAGGAATAGAAAGCTGGTTGAAACCGGAAGTGAATAGCAACGATATCCTAAATTAAGGGTGGAATATTATCGTCACCAACGGTTGCGGTGTATTTTTTGCAGTAAACTCAATAATATGTAGGGAGGTTATCACGGATTCTGAACGTGAAGTAATCTGGAAAAAAAGGCAAGCATCAAACTTTGGTGAAAATTGGTAGTCATCTGCCTTCATAGATCACATGCTTCAGGAGAATTAGTGGTAGAGCGCTTCAGAGACAAATTGCAAAATTTCGCGAATAAGTTTCCTTGTCGTGCTGTTTTAACAGGAGTTGACTTCAACTTGGCAGGTAACGGTTGGGGGAGACATCTACCAAAACTGATGAGTGACAGGGATTCATTATTCTGAATATCTTGTCAGAAAATTAGTTCTAGCAGATAGTGTACCAGCTGTTGAAGGTAACGTCTTAGGCCTCTTAGCAGAAAACAGACCTGAGCTTTTCGAAACAGTTAACGTGAAGAAGAGTATCACCGATCATAAAGCTGTGATACTATATATGACTTAGTGCATTGCAAGGAATGTCAAGAAAGAGAGGAAAACATTTTTGCTTAACAAAAGTGACAGTATACAAATTACACGGTACATAAGTAATCAACATGAAAAATTCAATGCTCAGAACGAAAATGTGGAGCACAAATGGAAAAATTTCAAAAGCATCACTCAGTATACAAATATTGGATACCGACATTCAGAACAAGTTCTGAAGGGATGTCAAAGACCATCATGGTTGGACAGCCATGTTATAAAACTTCTAGGTGAACTAAGAGTGTTTTATCGTAGACTGAACAAAAATCGTGTCCTATCTGACAAGAAACAGCTAAACGAAACGAAAATGAGCCTAAGTAGAGCAGTGAAAGATGCTTTTAATTACTTTGAAAATAAAGTTTGATCAACCGATATGGCTGAAATATTAAGAAATTTTGGTTTTACGTGAAACTAATAAGAGGCTCAGTCGCTCAGTGATCATAATGGTACCTAAAGGAAAATGACAGAGACAAGACCGAAATACTGGATTTGTCCTCCGAAACAATTTCATCGTGGATGATTGCAATATGATCCCTCATAGAATTACTATACCAATTTAGAAATGACAGATATTGAGATAACTCAGCAAGGAATAGAAAACCAACTACAATTGCTTTGAAGTGGGAAGGCATTTAGGCCATATGAGTTATTTGTAAGATTGGACAGAGACTATTAAGCGAAAGACCTACCTCCCCTTCTAGCACCAGTTTCTCGTAGGTAACTTGAGCAACTATGAGCAGCTAGTGACTGGATAGAAGGGCAGGTCATTCAGTTTTTCAGGAAGGATCGAATGACTGATCTACACAATTGTCGGCCCACATTGTTGACGTAAATCTGTTGTGGAATTATGAAACATGTTTTAGTCTTTCAACTGTATGTTATATACAATAGAGGTAATACAGTTAAAATTCATATAACAAATGCCTATTAAACAATTATCCAACAGAATAAAAATTGAAAACTAAATTAAGAGAGATCATTTGTGGCATTGCACGGAAAACGAAAATATCTGAGTTAGAGTAAAACCTTACGTTGTGCTGCGTTGTTAAAATACAGTTCGATGGCCTGGAATGCGACAAAATACAAGTAGAATTAAATTCGGACGGTGGACAATGTAACGTAATACTATAAATTATCTTACTACACCACCGGGCTTTAAGACAGACGACATGATATCAAGTGTCTCTTAAATACCTGTGACGTAATATACACTTGCAAGTGAAATGGACTCAGTACAATTTCGTCTCACTCGCAGCTGATCAGAGATGAAATCGAGCAACACAGTGGTAAGAATGACTGATACAGTACGTAGCTATGAAACTGTCAGCGCAAGAGGTGACAGAAAATAAGACTGAATCGAACCAACACTATTCGAAAAACTCAAAGCTTAAAAAAATAATAATTTATTTTACTGATTCTCAATTTTAAATAAAATACGTTGAGGTGATGAACTCATGGGATACCACCTAATACAGTATCTAACCTCGTTTATCCCGGCATAGTGAAGCAACTCTATTTGGCGTGGTCTCAACAAGTCGCTGGAAGCCCCTGCAAAAATACTGAGCCGTGCTACCTCTATAGCTGTCCATCTTTAAGAAAGTGTAGGATTTTGTGCACGAACTGACTTCCCAATTATGTCCCATAAATGTTCGGTGGGATTCATTTTGGGAGATCTGGGTTGCCAAGTCATTAACTCGAACCTTCAAGAACTTTGTTCAAACTAGTCGTGAACAACTGTAGGCCTGTGACATCACATCATTGTTCGGGAACATTAAGTTCACGAATGACTGAAAATGGCCTCCAACTAGCCGAAGATAACCATTCCCAGTCGATTATCGGTTCAGCTGGACTGGAGGACCCAGTCCATTCAATGTAAACACAGCACACACGATTTTGGAGCCACCGCCCGCTTGCACAGGCCTTGTTGACAACTTGGGTCCATGGCTTCATGGGGTCTGCACCACACTCGAACCCTACCACCAGTTGTCATTAACTGAAATCGCTACTCATATAACTAGGTCACTGTTCTCCAGTCGTGTATGGTCCAACTGATATGGTCATGAGCCCAGGAGAAGCGCCGCAGGTGACATTGTGCTATTAGCAAAGGCACTTCGCGTTGGTCATCTTCTGCAATAGCCATAAAGGATACGTTCGTCGTACGTCACACATTGATTTCTGTAGTTATTTCGCGCAGCGTAAACTGTAAGCATTCTGCGCTGCTCTCGCTCGTTAAGTGAAGGCCGCCGGCTACTGCGTTGTCTGTGGTGGAGGCAATGCTTGAAATGTGGTATTCTCGGCGCAATCTCGACACTGTGGACCTCGGAGATTTGTATTGGCTGACGATTTCCGAAATGGAATTTCCCAGGCATCTAGCTCCAACTGTCATTCCGTGTTTCAAGTCATGTGGCCATAATAAGGTTGGAAACCTTTCCACATGAATCATCTGAATAAAGATGACAGCTCCGCCAGTACACTACTCTTTTACACCCCGTGTACACGATACTATAGGCATCTGTATATAAGCATCTCGCTATATCGTGAGGTCTGCCACCTCAGTGTAGTTCGTCACATATGAGGAGAGGCAACGCATCGACCGTTCGTTTGCATTTTGAGAATACAGCGCACTAAATACTCAATGCACTTAACTGAAATTTAGCTTTCGGAACATTTTAGCGCCATAGCCGCCAGGTTAGCCGCGAGCGGTAATGCACTACCTCCTGGACTTTGGTTGGCGCGCCGGCTCCCTTTCGAATCTGCACAGCGAATTATCTGGATGTGGGTTTTTAGGCGGTTTTCCACATCCTACTAGGTGAATACCGGGCTGGTCCCCATGTTCTCCCTCACTTACACGACTCGCTGACATCTGAACACTTCGTATTATTCCATGGATTATAGACGAGACGCAGACAGCTGGGGTACGCTATTTCCGTCCCAGGTGGTATGGAATGGCGGCAGGAAGGGCATCTGGACACCCCTTAACACTAACCTTGCCAAATCCGTTCATAACCGTGCGGATCCGGAGACACCGTGGGACAAGGCGGTAGCAAAAGGAGAAAAAGAAGAAAAACATTTTAGTGCCACAATTTAAAAAATGGCTCTGAGCACTATGGGACTTAACTTCTTTGGTCATCAGTCCCTTAGAACTACTTAAACCTAACTAACCTAAGGACATCACACACATCCATGCCCGAGGGCAGGATTCGAACATGCAACCGTAGCGGTCGCGCGGCTCCAGACTGTAGCGCCTAGAACCGCTCGGCCATCACGGCCGGCGGTGCCACAATTACGAGGTCGTCTGCGAACAGCAAACGCTGAAAATCTTGTGAGAGCGACGTAAGGGGAAGTGAGTTGTCCCTCCATACAGCCTCTACAGCTTTGTACTAGGCCGACAGGCTGGAGAACTGCCTAACTGGCATCACACAGGCTGGTGCGCAAGCCGCGTCTCCTCAGGGGTACTTGGAAGGCGAGCTGGAGCATAATACCTAATAATCTTACTTGGTCGTCGCTCGCTTCACAGCCGGGTAGCCCAGAGGTGTGCTGCTTGTAACAGTCACATCCCAGACACAGCTGTGGAGTCGTCACTTTGCACCTTCCCTCACCTAACCCCAATTACAATGATGTATTCGACCATCCTAATTTTATATGGTGTCCATAGTTAAAGTTCCAATTTCAAAACGCATTGGGAAGAGAACCACACTGATCTGAGTGACTTGAAATTTGGACAGCATATTATTGACATGAGGGGGGGGGGGGAGAGGGGGGAGAAGTATTCGAGAGAAAAAAAAGAATTAAAAAAGACTGGTACTTTTGATGTGCAATGTGGCACAGATGGGAAAGCAGTTGATACGAAGTCTGTGGAAGATGTGACATGCTACGGTCGCAGGTTCGAATCCTGCTTCGGGCATGGATGTGCGTGACGTCCTTAGGTTTAAGTAGTTCTAAGTTCTAGGGGACTGATGACCACAGCAGTTGAGTCCCATAGTGCTCAGAGCCATTTGAACCATTTTTGAAGATGTGACAAAGGGACTGGGACAGGGGCCAAGCGGTGTGTGAATACATGTGGTGCACTGGGAATAGACGAACATGCCTACAAGGAAGACGAATAAAATCCCTTGTATTGCTATGCATATAAAATCACACGTGTTCAGGAGTTGATTTCTGCTGACCTACCAGCAAGACAAACGTTCGCTGTCGAATTTGTTGCTCCACTGAAGTGGCCAGTGAATAATCTTGGAACTTTTTGTGGACAGACGAAGCCCATTTCCATCTCCAAGGAGATATCAATACACAGGATTGCAGAATATGGGCAGCGGAAAATCCGAACGCGTATCAACCGGTACCACCTCATTCTGCAAGGCAGAATGCGGGTTGTCGGCATTGTTTATCGTAGTGCCGTATTTTTTACGGAAGATGTGTCCTGTGTGTCCAGTTACCTGTGCCGTCACTGGTAAGTGCTATGAGAGTCTTTTGCGTGCCAACAGCATTCCAGCACTTCAGTAGCATGGATGTGTGGATAGCATCATTTTAATGGAAGATGGCGCGCCTCCTCATATCGCATAGCCAGTGAAGCGGATGCTGCAGAGGCATCTAGGAAATTCTGGAATTATCAGCCTTCATGTCTCTACATGATGGCCGTCCAGAGCACTTGATCTTCATGTGAATGACTTCTGGCTGTGGGGTTATGGTTCAAATGGCTCTGAGTACTATGGCACTTAACATCTGAGGTCATCAGTCCCCTAGAACTTAGAACTAATTAAACCTATCTAACCTAAGGACATCACACACATCCATGCAGGAGGCAGGATTCGAACCTACGACCGTAGCGGTGGCGCGGTTCCATACTGTAGCGCCTAGAACTGCTCGGTCATGTGGGGTTATCTGAAATATGTTGTGTTCAGTGTTCCAGTGAAGAAAGTATCTGAATTTGGACATGCATTGCGCAAGGCAATCTGAACTGAGACACTCCGATCTGTTGAGGAACAATCTGCTTCTCGATATCAACTGGTAGCAGCCAATGGTGAACAGCATACTGAACATGTCTTGCGCTAATCTCACGACCGTTATCAACCGACATTATTTTGCTTTTTTGCGTATTTTGTCCCCCAGGACAATTAGGAACAAATGTCATTTTGCTGTATATGCTGTTTTCGGCCTCTGGACAATTAAGAACCGATTTTTCCCATCTTATGTGGGAAAATCTTGCCGAGGTGGATGGGCTTACCAAACTAAAAGTGCCATGGCTGTTGGCTGGCTGCCTAAGCTCTGCAGTCATCCACACTAAACAATACCGATGGTGGAGTACGCAACTCTCAGAATAGCCATTGTATTGCCACCATCCTACGTCAATAATATACTGCATAAATCTGACGTCATTTTGAGTAATGGTTCTCTTTCTACAGTGTTTCAAAACTGAAACTGCAATTTAGGACACACTGTATGTGGTTATATTTTTAAGTGATTTGATTGTGTACAGGGTGATAAATTGGCTACCACTTCCCGTAGCATCGATGGCTCTAACGGTACCGGGAACTGAGTATAACTGAGCCTGGGTGACAGGTACGGGTCTGCAATTATATGTTGCTTCATCGCTAAGCCATAGTTCATCAGTCAAAGTGGCTGAAGATGGCAATGTTCGAGCTCTTCAGAGCCTCTAAACACACATATGTCCATCGCAGTACATAGAACCAGAACGCGTCTGGAAAGAAGACATACCACTATTCCCGTGCCCGGTGTGGTCCTCAGTCACATCACTGCCAGTGTCATTCTCTCCACTGACACGTCAACTCTAGCCACAAAGCGGTCGCCGTGCTGGTCGCCCATGATGCTCCAGTCCTCGTTACACTGACTGTAGGGATACCTGTATTGCAAATAAGTCAATTTGCTGACGCAAAGTATGTGACGTGGTTGCGCAGTCCTGCAGGAACGTGTCAACAACACGTATATCCCCTTGGGCGCTTGTCACGTGATGAACGAAGGTCACGAGATGCCGATCAATAGGAGCTATAATATCGCATAAAGGTAAATAGCAGTCTCGATACGCCACAATCCTGACACAGTAGAATTCCGCGCATTACCTAATTTCCTACCCTAGTGGTTTACTGGATTTTCTTCCCAGACAGGGTGTTTCATTATTCTCCCCTATATGCACATTTCTATTGTGTGATTCGTTAGGTCAGTATGCTGTAAGCACTGATAGTAAAAAATGAAATACAGCCCCGCAAATCCCAAAACTCAACTTCATAGATACAACCCAAAATTGCAAAGTTTTCCCGAAACGTATAATACTGTGACAGTTAAAGGGTAAGAATGTATTCGATGTATCGGTGTAACGGAACATAAAATAATCATACAATATAAATGCTTTCGTCTTCGTCGGTAGAAGCAGACGTGGGAAACAGAAGTATTTAATCATATTGGAGCCACATTGTACACAGACGTCAAACGTAACGGATGAAAATCAAAAAACCAAAGCCGCTTCTGCTCTATTAACTGAATCATAAATTCTAAGAAATAAGAAATGCACGAAGTTTTCAAGGATGAAGAATAACGGAGCAGAAAACACATTAAGAAACAGTGGCAGAAATAGCAAGCTGTTGTTTAAAGAAATGTATGTATTCTTATGAAATAGATAAATGGCGTATGAACTATGTACTCCTGGAAAACACATCGAATTTGGGAAGATACAAGTCAGAAGACAACATTATAATGGTATATTTGTTGATTGCTTTCGTAAGTAAATATTGACAGAGAAAAGGCTTTCTGCTCAAAGGTTTCTTAAAGGTCAATCAAATGTTCTCATTACCATATATCTAAAGAACAACAAAGCATTAATTTAATTTATTATTTTTTTTGAGTCATTCAGTATCCTTTCTCACTTTGAGTAAAGTGTTTACCGTTTTTTTATATCACGGCACCATCTTTTTCCTTTTATCTCCTAACAGCTAAGCAATACATGGTGACATTCCAAAAAATACGCCGGACGCTGAATGTTTTACGACGGCTGACGTGTCTGTAAGGAACTGTGTTTCAAAATCTATTACTGGAACTCTGATTTAAGTACTCCAGTTTGTTTCAGTTACTTATAGCAGAAGAATGTCCGTGATCGATTTTAAACGAAGGAAGGGGTCAACCTATATTGATTTTGAAGTAGACAGCACTGTTAAATGGTCTCTATATTTTAGAACATACTGAACTGCAGTTATTACATCGAGATCCGTTCTTATGTACCGACCGCGCTGAAAATACCGATTTACTTTTTTAAACAAACAAAGTGTTCTTTACACCCGGCATAAAAATGATATTGCTATTCTACGTTATTATTTGGGCTGAGAGAAGTTGCAATGCGAGCTACCATGGCATTTACCAAAAATGTTTTTGTATTTTGATTCACCTTCCTTCTAACGCTGAACATTTTCATACTTGATCTGCTCAGCTGTTTGCAGTATACAGCCACCTGTAATTACTTCCCTACTGTGGCGTATACTTTCTATGGCACTCAAACCCATCGGAGTTAATGTAATGTTCTTTGTCTCTTAAATAATTGCTATTTGTAATAACACAGAACATTCTTTTCATTCCAGTCGCAGTAAAAATGCGGCAAAAATAGCGATATCGCGAAATTAACCGACCTCATGAAAATATTTCACCCCCGAAACATACGCAATTGTGTTTAAAGAAGCGTCTGTATTACTACTTACGTTACGATATGATCACATACAGCATCAGTAGGATCCATCCGCCGAAGTTGAAATTACTTCTGCGGCATAAAGCCTGTAATATCGGAAATGTGTATCATAATCCTGAAAATTTTTACGTTGACTCTTAATGCGTGTTCCATCTGATGCCCAGTCACATTATCAACAATGAAAAATATGCAGTTAAAATATGCATCTATGTTTATCGCTAATTTTTGCATTTTTATGTCTATTATGGTCGTGCTGCCTTTGCCATGGCCGACGTTAACACACGCCTGTATTACTGTGAGTTTTATGAACACTATATGCATTTCTATCATCTGAAGACTCACAATATTGCACCTGTTATGTAAAACTATATTGTATTTATATATTTTTTGATCGCCCTACGTTGGTTTCATTTATACTGAACTACTCGTGCCCTGTGAATCAGATAAGAGAGTTGTAAGTTGGACTTGGACTGCGTTAACATGTGACACATCGGCCATTTATGAATTTTGTGTCGAATTTCGATGGTTCGTTAAGATTCAGTAGAAATACTTGGAAAACAAGCGAGGTACTGAATTCAACTGACGAAAGGATAAAATATAAAAATGGAGCAAACGATGCAGGTAAACTGGAGTACTAACGTCTAACAAGTTTGGCCTATAGAAAATGCAAATTGGCAAAGTAGGAATTGATTGAGGAGAAAGGTGAAGTTGCAGAAGCGAAACTATGGAAAGAATAGATGCTGCATATGGAAAAATCAACTGACTTCTGCAGAAAATAAAAGACTTTTTACTAATGTCAAGAACTCAGATAGCAAAAAGTGAAAGCTAAGAGGTGAAAGGCGTTCTTTCTTCTTCACGATTCTTTATTATTTCACGGATTAAAGTCACATAGAACACTCCATTATTTGGTTGTCTTACCTATGGTCTTATGAAATAAGAGGATTTACTACTTTTAAGTCATGAGCGTGAATTTTACTTTTTATTTTATCCTGTTTTATAGGAACACACTTACACATCCATGCCCGAGGCAAGTTTCAAACCTGCGACCGTAGCAGCCGCGTGGTTCCGGACTGAAGCGCCAAGAACCGCTCGGTCACAAGGGCCGGCTATCGCAGAAGGAACATCAAGTCGCTCTTAGCTCTATTACACAACTTCGTGCATTCTCAGTGAGATGCTGACAATGACGCATTTGTCGGCTTAATGGCAATCTTTACTAACATCAGTACACCACGTCCAGTTTCAAAGGTAAGTAACGCTCACGACGGTTACAGCATGTATTTAATGCAAGCCTGATTTGCATCCTTGTAGTGGTGCCACTCTTATGCAACTGACGTAAAATCGGAATAGATATATTTCAGATGTAGAAACACACTAACAACTTCCGCTTATGTCACACAACTCCTCCTTGATGTTGCGATTTTTTGCTGTCGGTATATTTTGTCACATTTATCTACTCCTCCCTTTGATTAACTGTAATCCAACACCAATAACACTGTTATTGTTTTAAAATTGCTGTGGCTGCCTTTTTTTTGCTGTTGATGTCATGTCTGTTGTGTGACATCCGGTTAACCTATACGGGTCTCTTTTGTCGCGCAATTTCAGTATCACTGTGTTCGTATAGTGGCTGCTTCTGTAATCGAGGCAGCTGAAGTGTTTAGTGTTTCAAGAGGCGCCGTCTCGAAGATTTACACGACATACAGGGAAAGAGGAGGAACTTCATCCGCTACGTCACAACGCCGACGAAAGTTTGTTGAGTGGCCGTGATCGACTATCAGCGAAGAGGATATGACAAAAAACAAGAGAACGACTGCTGGAAAAGTCACACATAAGTGAATGTCGCACTCTCGAACTCTGTCAGCATGAAGGCAACACGAATGGAGCTCCAGAAGCAGGGGTTGCAGTGACCGCTCGAATTAGAAAGCCAGTCATCAGTAATTCAAATCCCCGTAACAGGAAAACGTGGTCCGGAAGCCACAAAACCTGGACTGTGCAGCAATGAAGAAAGTTATTTCGTCAGATGAGTCTTATTTTACGTTGTTTCAAACTTCTTGGAGAGATTCCATCCTAAGATTGAAATATGGCGGAGATCGGTGTTTATTTGGACTGCCATATCGTGATATTCCATGGGCTCCGTGTTTACTCTGTGATTTCGCATTACTTTTAGGGATAAAACTATTATTTTATCTGATCACGTCCATAAAATGCTAAAATACTCGTTATTCAGCGGCAATGCCGTTTTCCAAGACGGCAGGGTCTCTGTTCGCACAGTCCAGGACCGTTTTTGTAAGTACGAGAATAAGTGTCGCATCTACCTATGCACTACAGTCACCAGATTTCAAGATTACTGAGCCTTTGTGTTCCACTTTGGGGAGAAGAGTTCGTGATCGCTACCCATCTCCATTCATCGTTATCCGTAACTATCACTATTTTGCACTAATAATTTTACAAGATTCCATTGAAAACCAAACAAGACCTCTATTTAACTATTTATAGATGACTGAGGCTGTTTTGATCTCCTATAGACTATCAGAAATGATAATGTGTCGTGCTTTTGGTGTTTTCATGTTTTTTTTTTTTTTTTCACGTTCTCTGCCTTTACGGTAGGACTTGGAAAATGATGTTACACATCTCGTACTGTTGGGTTACTGTAGCCTGCATAACAACTTATTAAATGCTGCACCAAATTTCAGAGTGACACATATATGCGACACTATTTTTCAAAAGAGTCAACAATTCTCTGTAAACACGGTCAGAACGTTCTATCAATCATTCAGTACCACGCAGGGGGCCGGGTTCGATTCCCAGCAGGGGACTGGGTGTTGTGTGTCCTTCATCATCATTTTTATTGTCATTGACACGCTAGTCGGTGACGTGGTGTCAACTAAAAAGGACTTGCAATACGGTGGCCGAGCTCCCAGAATGGGGCCTCCTAGCCAACAATGCCGTACGTAATTTCATCTCAACACTAAAAAATCCGCGCATTGATCAAGGAGTTGTTTGGGAACCACTGAGTAATCGTTCAGACCGTAGGAAAATCTCTTTCCCCATAGATTCTCTTTCAGGTTGCCGAAAGATGAAACCAATTGCTAATGCAAGACCTCGGTTCTCCATCACCGTTACGCACGTCTGAGCGGCCGCAGTCGCATTGTAGGTAGCATTTCACTACTACTGGAAGCGACACTGCACTTGGTCTACACACCACCAGCCGTTTTGCACAAAGTAACTATACTGCCCCGTTTACTTTATTTTTCGAGAACGTTTTGCAGCGCAGCTTTAATATCACACTTTTGATGCGTCTGTTATCCATACCACAACACAACTGTGTCTTCAGAAAACCCATAACATGTACTCTTTTCTGACAATGCGCCACTCTTATTGTGTAATGATCTTTATGTGTGGGATGACATGCGTAACTTATTGTCTGAGGCTCCTGGTGCATTACTTGATTTGTAATATAAATAATGAAAAATATCTGGATTTTTGTGCCAGCTGTCAACGTACACTCTCGTACCTGTCTCGAAATAAGCTTCCAGAAATGATGTTACAATATCATTCTATATTTATGAATGACCTAAATTAATTAACATATCAGTCTTTATACCTGTGTGGACTAAGAAATCCAGTCACGAAGAACAAACCTTTATACATCGAAACCTCTTGTTTTAGACGAAATATACTGCCTGGTACACTGAAAACGTGACACCATTTGAACAGCATAAAGCTTCCGTCAATAAATTCATTTGGAAATTGAATGAGTACAGATCAGCATTTTTATGCTACGCACTCACCAACAGGCCTTACCCTGAACATTTTCACTCCCGTGAACAGGGTAAGGGAAACAACACTGACAAAATCGTTCTTCGTGACATGCAGAAGGGCCAGAATCGAACATAGTCACAATATTTTCATCCGAGAGAGTAGGAAAATTAAATTCAGCTCTTTATCGCTGTTCGTAAGTAACCTTTCCACATCCGCGTTTGCCGTGCTTGCTCATCTTCAAACAGATTCGCAACACGTTCCTGCCCTGTAATTCCGCCAAGAGGAGCGAATCGCCAGTAAAAAAGCCTCTTCTGCAGTCTACGAGCGCTATTAATAAAATCGTTTGTACGATTAGCCACCCCGTGAAGCGCAGTAAGGCAGTTTTTATGTTACAATAAAATATCAATAAGTACGCAGCTGATATTTACGCTACTAACGCTAATAACTCCTATCGTATAAACGGGGTTTTCAAACATTCATGTCCCAAACTTACAGGCGTGATGGCGGAGACAAAAACAAACATATTTCCGCAAAGCTACCACGTGTTATAAATGCATATTGTTGGAGTTCTGAGTATGCAGCAGGTTATTGTGCGCGATTGATATAAAACGGTGTTAAATGATATCATTGCCTTATTGTTCTGATTACTACTACATTATAATAAATGCTGAAAACGAGCACCATTAACATCAACGTGGAGTCGGCATGACATAGTACGGGTTCCTGGGTTCACTAGAAAATGCGTGGTGTTCAAAATGGTTCTGAGCACCATGGGACGTAACATCTGAGGTCATCAGTCGCCTACACTTAGAACTACTTAAACCTAACTAAGCTAAGGACATCACACACTTCCATGCCCGAGGCAGGATTCGAACCTGCTACCGTAGCTGTCGCGCGGTTCCAGACTGAAGCTCCTAGAACCGATCGGTCACACCGGCCGGCAAATGCGTGGTGTGTTCTGTACTTAGGCGGCTGCTGCAAGAATTGGTCCAAGCAATTCAGCCTCTGGGTCGGCAAGCGTAGAGCGCACCTTGGCTATCATGTAGTCCCAGAGAAAGAATTCTAATGGGGTAAGGTCCGGAGATTTTCCAGTCCAATGTATAGGTCCTTCTTGGTCGAACCGCTGACTGTCCAAAGTACTGGTTACTACTACTCGGACTGTGGCCTCATTGCTGAAATCGCATCGTCCTCCTGATATCTAGGAGTACTTCCTCTAATAACATCAGCAAGCAAGAACACTGTATACATTGGCTATCTGAGTCGAACAGGCAACATGTAATGTTCATGTAAGTAGTCGATCACAAAACCAGTCCACACGTTTACTGCCAGATGTCTCCGATGACCTAACACAAATGCAATACAAAGCTTCTCATCCGACCATACATGTCAATTGTGACAACTGTAAATGCCTTTTCGAGTAGACTGAGCCTCAGCTGTAAACATAACAATTTCGGTATAAACCAGTGTGAATACTCAAGACCAGGTGGATAATAATCTGGTCCCAGCACCATCATAGGATGAAAGGACAAAGCAGCTGTTCACGCAACACATCCAATACCAAGCAATGGTGAATACGGAGGGCAGCAAATCGTGTCCATCTCTCTGGATTGTTCCCAACGTTTGACAGTGTTAGGTACACGCGCCCTTCGCGGTCTGCCCGCATTAGCACTGCTTACCGTCAATGTGCCGGTATTTTCCAGTCGACCACAGGTTGCAGTAAATGTGCGATTTTGTGAACATCAGCGTGCAGGGAAACGTTCGCCGTACATTCGCTGGGCTTTTCGACTATTGTCTTCAGTAGCACCGTAGACAAAGTGCACGTCTCGCAGTTCTCCCCACGCGCTGTCCTACATCTTGGCCCTGCTACTGTTTTGCAAGCTCTAGTGCGACCCGTCGTTTACCGACTTAGTGTCGAAGAGCGTGACATCACAACATAGTACGTACATCAGACTAACATCTGGTGGAACGAAGTTAGTGATAAAGACGTAACTGCTCCACTCGTGTCTGTAGTATTACCTACGGATACTCAGTAATACGTTTCTAGCATTTCTAGACTTAGAGAAAGCTTTTGACAATGTTGACTCCAATACTCTCTTTCAAATTCTGAAGGTGGCAGGGGTAAAATACAGGGAGCGAAACGCTATTTTCAATTTGTACAGAAACCAGATGACAGTTATAAGAGTCGAGGGGCATGAAAGGGAAGCAGTGGTTGGGAAGGGAGTGAGACAAGGTTGTAGCCTCTCCCAGATGTTATTCAATCTGTATATTGAGCAAGCAGTGAAGGAAACAAAAGAAAAATTCGAAGTAGGTATTAAAGTCCATGGAGAAGAAATCAAAACTTTGAAGTTCACCGATGACATTGTAATTCTGTCAGAGACAGCAAAGAACTTGGAAGAGCAGTTGAACGGAATGGATAGTGTCTTGAAAGGAGGATATAAGATGAACGTCAACAAAAGCAAAACTAGGATAATGGAATGTAGTAGAATTAAGTCGGGTGATGTTGAGGGTATTAGATTAGGAAATGAGACACTTAAAGTAGTAAAGGAGTTTTGCTATTTGGGGAGCAAAATAACTGATGATGGTCGAAGTAGAGAGGATATAAAATGTAGACTGGCAATGGCAAGGAAAGCGTTTCTGAAGAAGAGAAATTTGTTAACATTAAGTATAGATTTAAGTGTCAGGAAGACATTTCGCGAAGTATTTGTATGGAGTGCAGCCATGTATGGAAGAGAAACATGGACGATAAATAGTTTGGACAAGAAGAGAATAGAAGCTTTCGAAATGTGGTGCTACAGAAGAATGCTGAAGATTAGATGGGTAGGTCACGTAACTAATGAGGAAGTATTGAATAGGATTGGGGAGAAGAGGAGTTTGTGGCACAACTTGACCAGAAGAAGGGATCGGTTGATAGGACATGTTCTGAGGCATCAAGGGATCACCAATTTAGTATTGGAGGGCAGCAGGGAAACCAAGAGATGACTACGCTACGCAGATTCAGAAGGATGTAGGTTGCAGTGGGTACTGGGAGATGAAGAGGCTTGCACAGGATAGAGTAGCATGGAGAGCTGCATCAAACTAGTCTCAGGACTGAAGACCACAACAACAACAACAGCAACAACTCAGTGCTCAAGAAATAGGTTTGTGACACATGGCTGCTTTAGGAAATATGTTCGTTTTTCTCCTCTGTATCATCTCTGTTACTATGGGCACTGAATTATTGAACATCCTGTATACGTCGTCGGCACAAAGGTCACGCAAGTATGCGTATTAAGGGTGTTCGGAAATTTCCCTTATAAACTTGTTTGACTTCTAGAAGCGACTGAAAACATAATATTTTGAGTAGGAACCCCTGTCCAGGAACGTACCATTCTACAGAGGTTTCAGTTCAGATGTGTAACGGTCCTACGTCTGCTGCATCTCAGGCTAACAGATCCTACATACTTGATCTTTCTACCCAAACGTATTAGACCAGTTCTTGGAAGCCGTGCCGCCGAATGTCCGTCAGGAAATGTGGTTTCAGCATGATGGTGCACCCCCTCACTTCTCACCTGCGCTTCGGAAACATCTCAACAGACGATGTGGTGAAAGACGGATAGGCGGAGGGGGTCCATTCCCGTAGCCGCCGCGACTGTCGGATTATGGAGTACTTCCTATGAGGCTGTGTACAAAGTTTCAAATGGCTGTAAGCACTATGGGACTTAACACCTGAGGTCATCAGCCCCCTAGACTTTGAACTATTTAAACCTAATTAACCTAGGGACATCACGCACATGCACGAGGCAGGATTCGAACCTGTGACGGTGGCAGTAGTGCGGTTCCGGCTGAAGCGCCTAGAACCGATCGGCCACAGCGGCCGGCCTGTACGAAGTTTACTTTACGGAACTCCTTTAGATACAGAGGACGATCTGCTGGCCCGAGCTCCGGCCGCTGGACAAGAAACTGAAAAAGACACCAGGTGGGATGGAGACTGTGTCACAGAACATATTTCGTATGTCCAAAGCCTGTAACGACGTTTGTGGAGACCACATGGAGCTGCCGTTCTAATGCATCACTACTGCTCTGTGCGTACAGTATGCTGCGCTCTTCTTTGTTTTGTAATAATGTAAACAAGCAATGTTTAACTGTTAATACAAACAAATGTGCTTACGTTGTTTCGTTGGATGTTCGTTATGTTTCCTATCGAACTGTTACCTGATAATTATTTTGCATCACGCCTAGTTCAGTTCATCAAGAAGAAGTGAATGAGTTAAGCACTACTGTATTTATAACCCTCGCCATTTGCTAAGTGTTGCTCTCCCACCACTTTGTGCACACTGCGGAGAACTTTTGACTGTTCGCGATTTCCTGACGTAATTCCCTTTTTTTCCGTTTACGTTCACGTCTCTGTAATGCCGTCTCAGCTGTTGGCCAGTTTAGAGAACGACATTCGGGCCGACTTGGATGACCGAGCGTTTCTGAGCGCTACAGTCTGGAACCGCGTGACCGCTGCGGTCGCAGGTTCGAATCCTGCCTCCGGCATTGATGTGCGTGATGTCCTTTTGTTAGTTAGGTCTAAGTAGTTTTACGTTGTAGGGGACTGAAGACCTCTGAAGTTAAGTCCCATAGTGCTCAGAGCCATTTGAACCATTTTTGAACGACATGCGGGCTGCCGACCGCGTTTCATCTTTTACCCGCCGTAAAAATATTGCGAAGGACGTTTAATTTTTTGTTCTGGACGCCAGTTTCTCTATGGCACATTTTATAGACCTTTCTCCATGTCCCTGTTTTCAGCTGTCTTCTCTTCCGTCGATTGGGTTTGACGTGTAGTAGTTTTTAACTCCTCCCTTTGTCTTCATGTTCTTTCAGTTTTGACATGGGCGCGTATGTCCCTAGTGGTTTTTGGGCTCCAAAACAAAACAAAACAAACAAATCAGAATTGAAACCGTCGTTGAATAGAAACGGTACATTTACAGAAACGGATTCCTATCCAAAATATTATATACTCTCTCCCCTCCACGAGTCCTAGAAGTTCGTAACTGGGATTTCCGAATGCCCTGTATAAGCGTCTTCAACAGGGACAGAGATTAAGGCGAAATCTAGGATTTAATCGAGAACAGTTAGTTACGAACAAGCTAACGTGTGTCATATCCATAAGTCTTATTGATTCTAAAAAAAAAAGAGACAACATTAACGAAATATTGAAAAGATATGTCTTATAAGGTAAATGATAACGTACAAGACGTACGGGGGAGCATGCGAGAAGGCTTTAAGCCTTTAACTCCCGGTTCCCTATGTTTTAATGTCGCAAGAGGCTGAAGTTTTTTTAAATTCGTTTGTTGATGGAGCGCTTAAATATTAAACCTGTGTGGAGAACACGCTCGTGTGCAGTTTCTGCTTCGGAATAGTGTACTTCCCTACAATGGGGCAAGAAGCCATTTACCAACCCTGCTTATTTGGATGCACAGAGAATGACGAAAACCTCGCAGCTGGTAATTAGAAACGCGCCTGATATACTTAGAGCCCGCATTGTCTCGATGTAGCTACCCAAGTCAGCGCGCGCCTGAGCGCTCAGCAGAACGGCTGTTAATTCTCGCAGAACTTCAGCAGCACTCGGCGCTCCACAATAGCAGCGGGCGTCGGAATAGACTGGGAAGCCGCAGGAATTTCTGTAAGCGGCCGCAAATCCCGAGCTCTGCGGTGCACAGGGCTTCTTCGTGCTGCAGCTGTCTTCCTTCTGAACGACAAACGCTCGTGACCCCTAAATACGGAAGCGACTTCTGTCTCTCCTAGGGTACGGTTATGAAACGACTGACGTAAACTTCCTCATTAACATATTCTAAAGATCGTTCACGTCTCAACGTGGGCTGTAAACTGTCTGTTAGACACATTGCCGAAGGGTGTAGAGCTTTAATACTATTTTAATGGAGAAGACAGTTTCACTCGTCTGCGTCTGCTTTACTGCCAGCGATTCATGTCGTGGAAGACAGTTAATTCCACCATTGCGTCCAGTTGAAGAATCAATGCTGAACACAGGAATCTTGCTAACAAAAAAATTACAGTTTTATAAATCGGCAACTTTCTATTATTCCTTGAGTGGGGCATTTATATTTCTAAAATTATCCAAATATCAATTTCTTCATTTTGTTCTCCAAGCGGGGGACGTCTATGAACAGCAGAAGCCATTTAAACGATATACCAAATCCACAATTTCATAAAATTAATACATTTAACTTTTTATGGAATTTAAAAAATTCATTTGAACCTTTGGTTCAAATGGTTCAAATGGCTCTGAGCACTATGGGACTTAACATCTTAGGTCATCAGTCCCCTAGAACTTGGAACTACTTAAACCTAACTAACCTAAAGACGTCACACACATCCATGCCCGAGGCAGGATTCGAACCTGCGACCGTAGCAGTCGCGCGGTTCCGGGCTGAGCGCCTAGAACCGCGAGACCACCGCGGCCGGCTAATGAACCTTTCATTCAGAAACTATTCAAAGAGATTTCTACAATATTTTCTCTGATCAATTTCTTTGTACGTAGTAATCTACTGTCTTGAGGTATTTTTGAATATAGGGGACAGGAAAATTTTAATAATTATTAATTATAATTGTGGAAGTATGGCATAAAATTCATATAAAGTTCCAAGAAGTTTGCTCTGTATCTCAGCTTACACCCAGAATTTCAAAAATTTACGCTTGAGACAACATTTATTTGGTTTACAGAAATAAGTGTGCAAAGTTTCATAATTGTAGCCTTCAATGATTCCGAGAAAGAGGTACATAAACATAAAAAAAAACACAATTCTGAGGAAGTCCAATTTGAAGTTCATCTTAAGGTTTCTTCTTCTGTGACATATTCAGAAAGGCCCCAGATGTGTACTCAGGGTCCTGTCTCCCGTCAAGGTTTCTCTTCTGGTTTATTGTCATCTACTGTCTTTACTTTACCAGCGTTTCAACTCACTTTTCGGTGGCAGAGAGGCGCTATAAATGTCTCCTTCTTAAAATTTCGCGAGTGACATTTCTTGTCATAGAGTCCATTTTCTCTAATACCTCCATCCTTCCAACTTTACCATCATTAAATACAAGAACTGCATCGTAAGCTGCAACTGTATCAGATGGAAAGTGGTTTTAAGGTATTATTTCCATAAGAGTAAAACCCTCTTATTGTGAAAGCAGCGGTTGTTATCCCTCTGAGCCTGCAGACATCTACAACAGCTAATGTGGTACGGATAGTGGATGGGATGTTTATCTATTGACACCATGTCGAAATACGTAGTCCACTGAAACATCACTTCTCATGTCACTTAAACTGGAAAGCTTCTGTCTGGTAGCCTAACATAATACACTTTAAGGCAAAGGAAGTATTGCTTCTTCATAAACAGAGCAAAGTAGCTGATTTCTTATTGTTTCTAAGGTACGGAACAGGGTCACGGATGACCTATAAAACCAAGATTATTTATCCCACCCATCTAGATGTATCTGACGCAAGTTTCCTTGTAATTCCCTGAAATGTTGTTCATCGAGATAGCACTGAAGTGCTTCGAAAATTGACCCACATTTTTTTCACGCACTTAGTATGCGATTTTATCACTGAAGCTTTGGGATGTTGTTGTTCATGAGTTCCACTAATAAAGAAGAAATAAACTGAAAATTGACATTTTCAGTCAATTTCGTGAACTCCGATAAAGCCGCGGGGGTTTCCATAACATTAATTGAAGCCTTATGACGTGACGGCGGAGAGGACGCGCCACCGCTCCTGCAGGTCGCCATAAAGACAGGAAAAGCACGTGCGACGACCCTCAGCATTCCAGCCCTCCGGCACTGCGCATTATCGAGTCTGGCTGGAGAATTCGCGCCTCGTGAGGGCTCAGGGGAGTGTCCCGCGCCGCTCGCAGGCATGTGTCGCTCGCAATAATGCCAGACTACCGCCACCCCCATCCTTCTCCCAGTTCCCAGCCTCCCACACTCTGGGAACGCCTGCCTACGCTCCCGGCGACCAGCAGAAATGTTCCTTAATAAGGATTCTGGAAGCAACTGAGCCGTTTTGATACCTGCTTTGCTATAAACTGGACAGGGGCATGTTCTAAAGTAGCTGCGAATTCTTACAAGCTGCTCAGATGCGCATAACAGAATAATTCAGGGTGGATGTTATGGTGCGATTAAAAATCAATTATAATTGAATAATTAAAACCGAAGTGCAGGAAGATTAAGCCAGCAAAGTTAACACAAAGAGGAGTCGTGCCTTCCTTGAGACAAGAGAACAGATATTTACGTGGAAGGAAGATACTTTTAAAGTTCGACAAAGCCAAATATTGAAGTGTGTCAGTAAAATGAATATAAATGAAAAGACAATGATGTTAGAAATACAGAGACGAGGATTCATTCGCAATATGTACAACTGGAACCATATGTGATAGCCACAAAATTAAAATATTGCATCTCAATGACTACACAAAATCGTCTGCATTGTTTGTCAAAGGTTATCATGAAAGGGAAAGATGCCTCTAAAACGGTCGAGAGCAGACAATTAAAATTACATACGTAATACTCTGACCAAGTTACATACCTGTAATCGATCGAATCCGATTAATGACCAAATCGAAAGTCGGAAAATACGTCTCCTTCTCTTTCTTATCCTTCTATCAACAATATCTAATGTTTTTTTTTGCTAATAACCTAGTCGAACAACAACGTGTCGTTCTTTTTACTGGGTCATCGGAAAGTCCGTTAACATTTTGAAGATCCAATACTTCAAGTAATAATATAGGTAGAGAGATAAAAATTGACACACATGCCTAAAATGATATGTGATTTTATTGTAATCAAAAAGATGCATGAAATGACCATCAGACTGCGCTTTATATGATACAAAAGCAATGATTAGTACAATAGCTTATTGTTAAAATGACGATTTTCATTATAATAGATGCTCAAAATGTCAGCCGTCATTCATCTACAATACCTATAGTCGAAGGAGAACGTTGCGAACAGCACTGTACAGCAAATCTTTAAGTGCGGTGACAAACTGCCAGTGGATGTTGACTCCAAGAATCCGTGATCAGATCGGACGACTGCGGTAGACTTGCGACTTCAGGTAAACCTACAACCTATAACCACACTAATTGAGGTTTGGGGACCTGAGGGAGGTCGGAGGGGGTTCAAGCATCACGGAAATGGCAGCTCAGCAGCAAGAGGTTTTCCACAACTGTAACACTATGGGGTGGAGCGGAATCCTGTATAAAAGTCGTACCTTCCAGCAGGTGTTTATCAGCCACGCTAAGGATCTTGCTACTCTGTAACACATCAGACTACCTCGAACCCATCACGCTGACAGTTTGAAACGCAACACTTCGCATTTCAAACACCATCGGTTTTCCGGGTTTTGCACTCGTTTTAGGTTTCAATAAGAAACCGTATCATCTTAGAGATGTGTATCAAGTTTCCCTACTTACCCACATTCTTCCGTGAACTAGCGCATTTTGAAATATTAAAGAACTTTTCAATCGTCCAGCACTTTAAGAAAATACTCAATATCTACTTGTCCTTGCGTCATTCGTCCATCCACAGTAGATCTTATTCCGCTTCCCTACGATTTGCTTTCATCGGAGCGTTACCATGTACAAGAGCGTAAACTAAAGTCTCACTGGAATTCCCACGTTGAACTATAAAGTCCCTGCAAACTCTATGTGCTAGGAAGTTATGAACGATTTCACAAAGCTCTACGTAATTGATCTAGATCGTTTCTTGTTCACTAACACTGCGGCACCAAATCAAATGTCATTCGACAGTCGAGGAAAACACCATTAACGTACTATGCCTCGTGGAAGAACGCAGCAAGATGGGTTTCAGATAATCCCTGTTTGTGAAATCGATATCCTGCAAAGGAAATTTTGAACTTCCAGAAATGTCATAATATGCCAGCTTAAGACAGACTGCGGTAATTCTACAACACATTGACGTCAGCGAAATACTGGGGCTCATCATAAATATGGAAGTATCGTGAGAAATGCGTGCTTGAACATAAATCCGACTTCCAGCTAAGCCTGCTGGTTGCGCTGTTTTATTTAAATACGTGCCGCACCTTTTAATGTTCCCAGTACGTTGCAAGTGTTCTGTGTGGTTGTGAGTGCATTATGTCGGAGTTAGGTGTTTGGTTTTTCAAAAGGCAGCGATCAAAGATTTATACCACATACAGGGAAACTGGGAAAACGTCAGCTGCTGCGTCAGAACGGAGACGAAAGTGCGTTTTGAGTGGTTGTGGAAAACAGTCACTGAAAGGGATTGTTATGAAAAATAGAAGGGTTACAGGTCCGAAGTCACTGCTGAACTGCATGTCGCACACGCGAACCGCGTCGCTATCAAAACAACACTAAGGGAGATCCGTTAGCAGAGAATTGCAGGATGAGTTGTAATTCCAATGTCACTGATCAGTGACGCAAACTCCCGTAAGAGGAAACCATTGTGCCGAAGCCATAAAAACTAGAATATGGGGCAATGGAAGAGAGGCATTCGATATGATGAATCTTGTTACACGCTGTTTCCAAATTGTGCTCGAATTTAATCACTAGGGTGTAGAGTGGTAGGGTTTGACAATGATTTGTGCAGGCATATCGTGGTGTTCCAAGTGCCCTATGATAATTCAGAACGATCAAGTCCGTCCCATGTTCCAATGTTTCTTACCCAAAAGTGATGTTGCGTTCCAAGATGACAGGATCCTTGTGAAAGCAATCCGCATCATCCAGTACTGGTTTTTTGAGAATGAGGATGAATTTTCGCACTTCTCCCTGCCACCACAGTCACCTATCATAATATTACTGAGCTTTTGTGGTCTACTTTCGAAAGGTTGGGTGAGTGATCGCTGTCCACTTCCATCATCTAGACATGATCTTGTCATTATTTTGCAGGATGAATGGTACAAGACGACCCGGAAATCATTCAGGACTTGCATTTATCCAATCCGAGATGTCTGGAATTTGTTTTTAATGCCGAAAGATTTCCTACATTATATTAGGCATAGTAACGTATTGTGTTGGTGTTTCCATATTTTTGTCCACCCCTGTGGATCTGTGGGTATGCACATCTTCCCGAGGAGCGTTCTTGAAAAGGGGATCCTTGGTTCATGACTTACTATTAACGTCTACAAATAATCCGTTTTATTTTCGTGGACCGAGATATTTATAGATATCTAGGTTTCGGTTGGTTCTGTTGTTCAACTAGCAAGATTAACATGAACTCAAGGAGATGAAGTTGAACATGTTTACGATAGACCTTAGATAGTGGTAAATCTTTAACAGGAGTCCGAAACCAGTTGAAAGTTATGGGCATATATACTTGTTCACATCTGCTACGAAACGATTCTTAGGCAGGCAAAGATAGACGATATCAAACATCGTACATACGTAATACAGTCGGAGTGGTTTTTTTATAACGAAATAAGGTACAGATTTCACTGCAGGGGAAAGCAGAATAACATACATTTTGGACGCGTTATTCATACTGGCTCCAAGCTGTTGAGAACTATTGGGGGGATATTGTGCCACCCCTCAATCATGGCGGTTTTCAGTTCTTTGATTGATGTTCGTTGAGAAACACGTCTGTCAAGAGATTCCTAGGCGTGGCCTATACGGTTTAGGTCCTAGGAGAACGCAGACCATTCCTCACGCTCACATACGACACCTCAGCGGTCCTTTGTCGGTGCCATAAAAAGGAATTCTGGACCTACTGCAACCACAAAACCAACTGTGACTCATGCCTATTTACATCACAATGCTTCTGCCAAACCGAAGAATTTCTTAAAATTGTGTGGTATGTATCGCGTTCCCCTCTCCGTCCATCTAAGTGGTGGCCAGAATCACTTGTCACAGTGAAACGAGAATCGTCGAAGAACATCAATCCGGACCACTGTTGCTGACTCTGACGAGCATGTATGAAGATGGTATCTGTTCTTTCTGACATGTCCGAAAGAATAGACACCATCTTCATATAGTTAAGGCTAACCGGCCATTGGCCGGCAGGAGTGGCCGTGCGGTTCTAGGAGCTACAGTCTGGAACCGAGCGACCGCTACGGTCGCAGGTTCGAATCCTGCCTCGGGCATGCATGTGTGTGATGCCCTTAGGTTGGTTAGGTTTAATTAGTTCTAAGTTCTAGGCGACTGATGACCTCAGAAGTTAAGTCGCATAGCGTTCAGAGCCATTTGAACGTCACCGGACATTGACCTTATTCTTCTGTGCGGATGCACACGCATTACCGGACTCGGTAAAGTTGTCTGCCATGAGTAATGAGTGTCATGGGCAGGGGCACAATGAATGTAGGAATGTGGGTCTCACGGGGGGCGTGCACGAGATAAGTCCCTGCAGTCGCTCTGTCCTCCGTGCTCTCGGTGGCTCAGATGGATAGAGCGTCTGCCATGTAAGCAGGAGGTCCTGGGTTCGAGTCCCGGGCGGAGCACACATTTTCAAGTGTCCCCGTTGATGTACGTCAACTCCTGTTAGCAGCTTAAGATTGTGATTTAATTATCATTCCGACCAACATGCTCCCTACACCAACGGCCTCCTTCTCGACGGCGGAGTGGTTGAAGTGGTATAGATTCAACAGGCATCCGAGCATGCAAACTAGTCTAATTTAATCGCAGCAAAATAGTTCTGGCAGAGACCCGTGTACCGGTAGTGGTTTCACGGTCTGCAGCTATCTAACGGCGAGTGAGATGTATGTTCCTTTTCGCCACTAGGACTACGTATCGATGCTCCTGTGATCTGGTGGTCCGATTACGATCAGCAGCATGCTTTCGCAAAGCATATCAACTTTCAGGGGTATGTTTTAATCACAAAATGACTCTTTTGGACACACTCATTACTGTGGCCGTTTCAGTGACACTTTTAACTGCTCCACCGTGATCGTAAGTACTCAAATGGTATTTTGCAGACCTGCTGCCGTACCACACCAAATTTCCCAATAATCGGTTCCACAACACTTTGGTCTAATCCCGTACTGCATGAAATCGCGAATGCATGCAGAACGTTCGTGAATAGGCTTCACTGCACTTAACACATTCCGCCCTCTACATTTATTTTTACTATCACTGGTCGAGTGTTTCGCTGCAGGTTTCGGTTGTTCCGTAGCGGCTAGCAGTCTTCATCAGCAAGTGTGAATCGATCCGTCTCAACTCTCAAACAGTGTATTATATGCGCATCTATGATACTGAAATGTAGATATAAACTGTATATACTAAAACTTTTCATAAAACTTGAGATATCTGATGCTGAAAATGATATTTTAATACAAATTCGTAAAGTACTGGACTTATACGCAAGGCGGTGGTATCGAAGACAGAATTGTGTTCGGTATATGTCATCCTGACACGTGCAGCAAAATACAGGGTGGCACCATGAAATATAAATACGACATGGAATAGAACAGAACAAGTAAATTAGTATAAATTCGTATTTAGGTCCCTGCATCAACCCAATCTTGGAGAACCCACTATATTCCGAAAAAGCGCCAACGCGTGGGACAATGATGTTTGTAAAAATTATTGGTTCTCGTTGCATTCGCAGGTTTTATGCTCCGCTTCCAAGTCCCAAGTGAGCCGCCACCTCGGAAACCCCTGTAGATTCTGAACAAAACCCGTATCTCATGTAGCACACTGCGTAACAACGTCACATTTCAGATCCAACTTACTGCCTCTTTCTTAATATATAATACCCGAACAAATACCACTGAATTCATATATTTACAATATGAGGAGTTGCATCTGCGACGACTGGAAACTACTTCCTAGATTATCTCAAAGAGAAGTTACCACAGCGCCTGTTTATCGTTACCACCTAACCTTCCGTACGGATAGTACTAAAATTTAAACTTGGTAGGTTGTATTCAAATATTAACTTCGAGTTGAGAAAAGTTTCACTCGTGGGTCATACCTGTATCTATTCACAGCTCCGGCGTGGTTTTCTGACCAGGAAACGCCCTGTCCCAAGAGCCAGTCCACTCACAAAAAAACCACATGTCCTGTTGGAGTCATTGCCAAGCATGTCGGTAACTCGAAACTAGCGTGTCACTCAGCAACGACCGGCAAATCGTAACAATGAACCGTCAATGTCTCCTGACGTCACCCTGAGACTGCCTCGTGAATTTCAGCTACTGTTCCAAATGAACGCTGTTAACTCAAAGCTTGCAGGAGGAGAACGACCCCTCCCACCTACAAGCTACTCGATACAATAAAAGGACTATATAGAGAAAAAATAATCAAGCATCAGAGTGGTCACTGGTTTAATCAGACGATACGTGAAGTCTTTCACATTACGTCTCTGTCTGTATGATAATCCTTTAATTAACACTTAACTGTTTGGCAGATGGATCATGGAGCCACTTTCACATAACTTCACGACCATTCCACTGTCGAATAGCGCATGCGAAAAACAAACATCGAAATCCTTCCGACCAACCAATGATTGCTCCTATTTTATTACGATGTTCATTTATCCCTTTGTAGCTGGAAGTCAACTTAATATTTTGACATCCAAAGAAGTAATTTGGTGATTTGAAAATTTGTAAAATTACCCGCCATCGTGCCGGTCGCGGTGGCCGTGCGGTTCTGGCGCTGCAGTCCGGAACCGCGAACTGCTACGGTCGCAGGTTCGAATCCTGCCTCGGGCATGGGTGTGTGTGTTGTCCTTAGGTTAGTTAGGTGTAAGTAGTTCTAAGTTCTACGGGACTTATGACCTAAGATGTTGAGTCCCATAGTGCTCAGAGCCATTTGAACCATTTTTGATCCCGCCATCGTCGTATAATTACTGCCTTCCCTAAGTCGCTTATAATATCTTTCACAGTCCTTCTTCTATTTTATGGTAATTCGAAACGAGCTGCTGTTCTTTTAATTGTTTCGACGTCCTCCGTCAGTTCCTTTTGGTAAGGATCCCACACCACGCAGCATTACTTCAGAAGGAAAAGGACTAGCGAAGTTTAGGCAGTCTCCTTAGTAGATGTGTTGCACCTTCTATGTATTATGCCAGTAAAATGCAATCTTTGGTTCACCCTCCCTAACAATTCCTGTGACATGCTCCCAAATTAAGTTTTTCTTCGTTGTAAATCCTGCCTATTTAGTTTAATCGTTAATCTTTAGGAAAGTGTTATTTATAATGTACAGAGGAATGGAAAAGAAAATTTAGCATATGTTAAGTGGCGATCAGTGTGGGTTTAGGAGAGGTAAAGGCACCGGAGAGGCAATTATGAGGTTGCGGTGGATAATAGAATCGAGACTAAAGAAAAATCAAAACACGTTCATAGGATTCTATTACCTAGGCAACAAAATAACCAATAACGGACGGAACAAGGACGATACCAAAAGTAGACTAGCGCTGGAAAAAAGGGCGTGCCTGGCCAAGAAAAGTCTACGACTATCAAGCAACAGCCTTAATTTGAGGAAGAAATTTCTGAGAATTTATGTTTGGAGCACAGCATTGTTTGATAGTGAAACATGGATTTTGGGAAAACCGGAACAGAAGAGAATGGAAGCATTTCAGATGTGGTGTTACAGACGAATGTTGAAAATTAAGTGGACAGAATAGGTAAGGAATGAGGAGGTTCTACGCAGAATCGTAGAGGAGAGGAATATGTGGAAAACACTGACAAGGAGCAGTGACAGGATGATAGCACATCTGTTAAGGTATCAGAAAACGACCTCCATGGTACTCGAGGGAAATCTTGCTCAGGCCCATCACATGCTCCATGAAGTGTTGGATTATCGAAATGTGGCTGCTAAATGGGTGTCGAAAAACCTAGCCATGAATCACAAGAGTGCAAGAGTGGAAGCCAGCCTCGATCAGTCTACGCGGAAATGCAAGAGGTAAAATATATTCAGCTCAAAATTATCACTGGCATGAGACATTTGTGCACCACTTAACCCCGAATGCAAGGCCACATTAACGTGTAAGCACTCCAGTTCACCAGTGAGGAAAACTTCTAGGTGTCACCATCCTCAGGAAAGGTTATTGCTAAAGTGTTGGTGATGCAAAAGCTGTGATTCTCTTTGCTTTCTTCCTGCAAGGGAGAATCAATTCGGCACGCTACTGTGACACTCTCTCCAAACGCAGGTCTGCTATTCGACGAAAGAGAGCAGGGCTCTTGAGTGCTGGTGTTGTGCTCTTGGACGACAATGTGAAACCACTAACAGTAAGGCTCAAACAGTATCAGGTTCATCACTTCAGAGAGATTGGATAACCCACCCTACAGCCCGATCTTTTCCCACTGGCCTTTCGTCTCTTCCCTGCACTGAAAGCCGCACACCCGGAACTTTACTTTAAAACTAGTGCTGAGGTGGAGCAGCCTGTACGACATGTCCTTGCATCTCAGGGCATCGAGGTTCATCAAAGTGGTTTCTTCAAACTGATTGCACTCTATGACCAAAGTCTCAATGTCGATAGCCACTGTGACGAAAAACAGTGCAAGGTGTACAATTCATGATGCTGTGGTGTATTTGTTTTTGGGAATAAAGTTTCTATGTGAGAAACACAGACGAATTTTACTTTCGAACGTCCCTAGCCTAGCACAATCGCTAATTTCAATAATGTGGTAAATAAAAAAAATGGTTCAAATGGCTCTTAGCACTATGGGACTTAGCATCTATGGTCATCAGTCCCCTAGAACTTAGAACTACTTAAACCTAACTAACCTAAGGACATCACACAACATCCAGCCATCACGAGGCAGAGAAAATCCCTGACCCCGCTGGGAATCGAACCCGGGAACCCGGGCGTGGGAAGAGAAGAACGCTACCGCACGACCACGAGATGCGGGCCTGTGGTAAATAAATCCTCTACATCGTTTTCTAATGGAATGTCTCTGCGTCCATCTTAAGCGATTGCAGGGAGACAGGGAAAAATTAAGTTTGTATCGCCGGTCGATTCTTTCAAACCAGTTCTTATCGTATGGTAGTTTTGTGCTCTATCCACGGTGTCACCACACAACGTTAAAACAAAAGGGGGAGGACTGGATTTGATCTTTGAAAGAAGAGGCGCAATTGTATGATCTGCAACACATTACGTCAGATATGTATCACTGGAAGCCCAAATCGCAATCTTTATGTGCAAAATTGATTTAAGGGATGTGATTGTGATTCGGAAACCAACAAAATCTGCATGAAGGGCTGCATATTCACAAACTAGGCTGACTAGTGTTGACATAGGTAGATTACCGGCATAAAATAATTATTCAAGCGGAGCACATATTTGTTAACCGCAAAAGTACAGATATCATCGCCAAAGCTAACCTTGAATTACTTTCACGTTAAAGAAAGGTGATATTTCGTAATGGGCTTACCAGTACACAGACAATAGTGTCCTTTCATTACTTTTTTACTGTTTGCAGTAAATACTAGTATATGAATTATTACAAGCTTAGCGGAATTAACATAACACGATTACAGGTCGGTTTGAAGTGTCATGGGCTTCGGGGTAAAATTTTATGCAAGACAAGTGTCGGTTCAGTTTAAATATTAATTCATCAGTTTTGTTTCCACTGCGGTTATCTGTTACGCCGTAGATAATTGCATATTGACGTTTAAATATCACGATATCTGTGACATCGTTGACGCTGAAATTATTTTAGCTGTCTGTACGGATCCATACCACGTAACGCACCAAACATACCATGAAACTTTAAGGTTTCAGAAAATGTTACAAATTCTCGCTATGACATGACAGTAGTACGGCAACAACGTTTAGCACTGATTTAAGCACGACACCTTTTATTCGATTTCCTACTTGGCTTCCGTAGTGATATTAGGCCACGAAAATGGACGTTTGCTCTGACACTGGTTTGGTTAGTTTGCGAGTAAATAACCCTTCCAGCAGAGTTTGTCGACACCTAAATCGGAATGACCTTCAGATATCGAAGATGCAGAGGACAGCAGTAGCTATTGGGAACATTTTTAGGAAAACTGAAAAGTGGAGAACCACTGGAATCCGAAAGCTGAATACAATCAAGGTAGCAGTACACATTTAGGGGCCACAAATAATCGCACCTTTCGTAAACCCGTCTGGCAGCAGCATCTCACAGAGGCATTAAATGAAACAATTTTGTCTATTCTTTTACGGATAAAAGGTAAAATAGGTTTCGGTGCTTTGGTAGACAGCGGCAGATACTATTCTATACTGTGTTAACAAGTTTTTTTCAGGCAATAAGAGAATACGGATGAAACGTGGAAGCTCTGTTTCAGATTGTGAATGAAATTGCTCACGACGACAACCTTGTGTGTGATTAGGTTCACTGTCAAGACAGGTAAAGGTGCTAAGTCGATAGTTTCAGATGTATTGGGTGAATGAAAACCAGTGGGCGGCTCAGCCACTCTGTATATTGCAAGCGGATGCGCTCTGATTTAAATCTCAGAGCGCAGAACTTTCAGCTTTCAGTATGGAAAACAGCCGCTTTATGTAGTGTGATATATATACACACATCAAAAAAGTTTTGCACCGCTCCGGTTACCAGAACTCCAGGAGACAGGAGCTGACTGTGGATGTTGTATCACATACAGTGTCCCCTTGACTGTTCAGAGATGTCACCGCCCAAATATGTAAACAACCATGCTTGAGCAGCGCCTATTAGACGGAGGAGGTCTGACAGCCGATCAGTTCCAGTCATTCCACCAGGAAGAAAGTACACGGCTCGTGTTTTCTGCATTTCAACCATGCCTAGACGGTCAATTCCGCGGTTCGATCGCGTCCGCATTGTTACTATGTGCCAGGAAGGGTTCTTCACAAGGGAAGCGCCCAGGTGTGAACCACAGCGATGGAGTTCGGGCATGGAGGAGGTACAGAGAGACAGGAACTGCCGATGACATGCCTCGCTCAAGCTGCCCAAGGGCTACTACTGCGATGGATGACCGCTACATACAGATTAAGGCTCGGAGGAAACCTGGCAGCAACGCCACCGTGCACCATGGTACAGATTAGTAGAACAACGAGCCGAATGGATCGCTCAAGATTTTCATCACGTTCTCTTCACCGATACGTGTTGCATATACTTTGAACCAGACAATTGCCGGAGACGTGTTTGAAGACGACCCGGTCAGGCTGAACGCATTAGACACTCTGTCCAGCGAGTGCAGCAAGGTGGAGGAGTATTTCAAACACAACGTCAAACGAAATATTACACTTGTCCTATGATGGGCCACGTTGCAAGCTGGGTCACATTGCATAATAATATGAAAAAAGAAAAATTCTAGAAACATAATCAATTCGTAGACGTATTTAAACTAACGGGAATCTGATGTAGCTGGTACGCTATAGTACAGATCAACAGTGAAAAACTCCCACTATACAACGTGCATGGACCCCAACCTAACTCTTTCAACGACATAAGTTTAAACGCGATGATGATATGATTATGATGATATTTGGTTTCCGGCGAGCTCTCCTACGTGCTTATCAGAGCCCGTACAAATTGCCAAGATTTTCACTGGCCAGGATGCCCAGTTCGCCGATTGACGAGGAAATAATGACAACGCCACAAATATCCAGATCCAAGGCGGAGGAAAGTCCCACCCGGCTGGGAATCGAACGCAGGGCCCCGTGATCCAAAGGCAGCAAGGCTAGCCGTTAGATCAAGAGCTCCGGACTTTTTGAGCACAAGTGAAGGCATATTTAAAGACATGAAAATGCTGCAGACAAAATATTACACACAGCTGCACGTGCCAGGCACCACCTCACTATTATTCTGGTAGTTTGTTGCATGAGAATGGACACCAGAAAGCAACTCAAAATAAATAGCCGATGTCTATAGTCAAGTTGCCAAACTACTGTGGCCACTGTAGTGACACTTTGAACTGCTCAGTCATGATCGCAAACACTCAGATGATGTGTTGCAGACATGTTACCGCACCACAAAGAATGACCTACTAACCATTTCCACGACCACCATAGTCAAACTCTGCACTGCATAAAATGTCGAATGCATACAAATGTTCGTGCACGGGCTTAGCTACAGTTAACACGTCCAGCCCTCTATATTTCCCTTAAATGCCCTTGGTCAGGTGTTCCGCAGCAGTTTTCGATTGTTCCGTAGCAACTATCAGACTTTCATGAGCTAGTGTCAGTTGATCCATAGAAACTGCCAAGTAATGTACCATATACATATCAGTGATACTTAAATGTAGGTGAGAAGTATATCTAACAAATATATTCATAATATTTGAGATACAGAATGCTGAAAACGATATTTTGAGGCAAATTCGCAAAATACAGTATAGTAGTTCGAAATAAACGATGCTGACTGATTACATAAGGCGGTGGGGGCGAAGACATAACTGTATTCGGTACACGTCATATTGACACTTGCAGCAAGATACGGGGTGGCAGCAGGAAATATAAATATATACTACATGGATTAGAACAGGGCATGTAAGTTAGGTCCCAACATAAAGCTAGGAAAACGCAGTATATTCCGAAACAGCGCCAAACGTATGGGACAACGATGTTTGTGAAAATTACTGCTTCTCGTTGCATTCGCACAACTTAGCCTGAGTTTCTATGTCATGACTGAACCGCCACCTCGGAAATCCCTACAGATTCTCATCAAAATTCGTACGCCATGTATCATGCTATGTAAGAACAACTAATTTCAGGTCAAACTTACTACCTTTTTCTTAATTAATAATACCCAAAGAAACTACGCTGCATCTTGTATTTTCCGTACGAGGCGTTACATGTGCGACGATTGGAAGCTAATTCTTAGGAATGCCTGGAAGAGACGCTACCGAAGCTCTTGTTTATCGTTACCAACTCTCCTTCCTTCTGAATAGTGCTATAGTTTACCCTCGGTATGATGTTTCCAAATATTAACTTCTATTTTATTGAAGTTTAACTCGTGGGACATACCTGTATCTCTTCGCAGTGCCGGCGTTGTTTTCTGACCAGGAAACGCCCTGTTCCGGTAGCCGGTCCTCTCACCGAAATAACCACATGTCCAGTTGGGCCATCTTCTTGCCCTGCATGTCGGCAACTCTAAACTGGTGTGTCGCTCGGCAACGACCGGAAAATCGTAACAATGAACCGCCAACGCCACCTGACGTCACCCTGATTGAGCTCCGAAATACTCTTTGAACGCAGACTGCCTCATGAGTTTATGCTGTTGTTGCAAATGAACGCTCGTATCTCAAAGCTTGCAGCAGGACAACAACATCTCCCACTTACATGCTACTCGATACAATAATAAGGAGGGTATAGAGAAAGACAAAATTAAGCATCGGAATGAAATTGTTCACCGGTTTATTCAGAAGAAACGTGAATTCATACACATTAATTCTACGTCTCTATGATTACGCTTTAATTAACATGTAAAAGTTTGGCAGAGGGATCGTGGAACCACTTTCAGAAAATCTCACGACCACTCCGCTGTCGAATAGCGCGTGGGAAAAACGAACCTCTAGACCCTTCCTTCAGATCAAAGACTGAAATACTCACACCATACAACGTGCGTGGACCACGACCTAACTCTTTGAACAACTTACGTTAAGTTTTTAACACTATGATAATAATTATGGTGATATTTGTTTTGCCGGGCACTCAGCTACGCGGTTATTAGCATCCGTACAAGTTTTCAATATTTTCACTATCCACACTCGCTACTCCCAAAATTGATTAGGAAATGATGAGTACAACAAAAACATCCAGACCCCGGTCGGGAATCGAACTCTGGGCTCCGTGATCCACAGGGAGGAACATTGGCTCCGAAACTTTGAACACGAGTGGAGGCACATTTAAAGGATTAAATTTCTGCAAACAAAGTATTACACACAAATTCGGATGCCAACCACCACCTCATTATTATTCTGGTAGTTTCTTGAATGAGAATGGCCAAAGAGTAGCTCAAAGCAAATACCGAAAGTCTATAAGCAAGTTGCTATATCAGTCCTAGCAAATCTTGGAAACGACTATACGACCTGAAAGCCAAGAACAGAAACGCAATTTCTTTCTCACCATTCGGCGGGCCTAACAAAGACTCGGGAAGCCGCCTGCACGCCTATAATGGCCAGTACGCACTGTCTCTGAGGTACAATCTTGTTCAGGAAAAAGCGTAATACCTTGAACGACTAGACATTGGACGTTTATATTCACAAGACATATACGTCGGTATCTTCAGCAGAAATGATTAGCACTTGAGTCACCTGTGTTGAGCATGTGTTCTGTTGCCTAGTATGCGCAGGATTCGCCATTGGCCCTGGAAACTTGTGGCATGCGTGATGGCAATGGCGCATGTAACGTACGAATGGCGTCCTCTGGTGTAGCCATGCATCTTGCATTGGTGGTTGGCACAGAGCTACAGCGCTTTACCTGTCGTTTCACCATATACCACACGTTTTCAACTTGTGACAAGTCTGGTGATCTGGCGGGCCAGGGCGAAATGCTGACATCCCGCGATACCAAGAAGGCACGTGTCCATCCAGCAACATGTGGTCGTGCATTATCGTGCTGAAAAATGGCATCTGTGGTGTTGTGCAGAAAGCGTGTGGCTACAGGTCACAGGACGTCATTCACGTAGGTCACAAAGGTCAGAGTGCCCTGGACAAGTCGAACTGTAGTCTGTGGTTGTACCCAATAGCATCCGAAACCATAAGGCCTTAAATTGGGGCTGTATCTCAACTGTGAAAGCAGCCACTGTGTTGAAACTCCCACTGTCTGCGGCTGGCCAAAATTGAGCCATCATTTTCAAACAAACTGAATCTGGATTCGTCCGATAACACTATCTGATCCCATTTCTGTCCCCACTTACGTAATTCTATACACCACTGCCGCATAGCATGTTTCTGCACATTAATCACAGGTAGGTGGAGAAGAGATCGCCGCGCACGTAAACCATGCCGTATTAAACACCTGATAGTATATGATGTGTTACCCTGTTGTCCCACAGTGGAGCAGGAGGAGGCATATCTGTCCTGTAATGCAGTTCGAAAGAGATGTCGATCTTCTCAGGGGGCCAACCTGGTCGTGTTTTACGATCTTCCGTCACCATTCAGCACACACATTTGTACAGCCGAAACACTTCGTCCCACACGAGCAGCTATTTCCCTGATGGCTGCATTGCATTCTCTCATGCCAACAATGCGCCCTCTTTAAAACTCACTGATTTTGCGGTATGCTTCGCGGGTACGTCTCGGGGGCATCCTCTACGTCTATTCAAGTTAACTGATCCATTACCTCCGGTTTATAACGACAACGAGAGTGGCAGGAACATTTTAACGATAGGTGCTGTTGCGCAGTGATATCGATGCTGACCCTAAACACGCGGGCCGACCTTGATCAAACGCTGTTTATTTCTGCTGAACATACTAATGTACATGTCCTGTCAATAAGAATGTACTGTATAGTCGTTCAAGGTATTCTGTTTTATCTGAACTGAGTGTATAGAGGGTGAATTAGGATGAAAGCTTCATGCTTTGAGGACGTAGTATTTGTGATCATGAACAAAAAACGTCATATGAACGTATGCCCTGTTTTCAAAAGCTCCCAGGAACGAATGAAAATATTGGGGGTAAGGAATAATGTAGTTGATGATAAAGGAAACATTGTGATTTAATGTCGTGTTTAATTGTGTATATTTCCTCATAAAATATGTTTAAAAAGTCCACCTTCAACCCCAATACATTTTTCAGTTGTTCTAAACAGCTTCTGTGTTGGAAATCTGAGGTAATTCGTACGGTTCTTTGCTTGAGTATAGGAATATACTCATGAAAAGCGAGCGAGGAAATCTTCCTTTGTGTCTACTACCCGTTTCTAGACTTCGCTCTTAAGCTTGCTCCTCAAACAGTAATCTAAGGGAGTAAGACCTACTGACCTCGGTGATTAAGAAATGACTCCACGGCAACTGATCCAACCTCCAGGACGCGTTTCATTGAGGTACTGTGTCACTGGCCACACGGAATGTGCAGGAACTCCGTCGTACCGAATGTACCGGTACATGCGACGTCGTGTGGCCAAAGGAATATCATCCAGCTATTCTGATAACGCATTTTGAAGCTAATCAAGATACCGTTCTCCATTAAGAGGGTTATCTAAAACAAGTGCACAGCTGTAGGTTGTTCATCAATAATACCGCATTGAACGGTCGGTAAAGACAATATACATAGCCTACTGTCGTTTTGGTTGTATTCGCATGTGAGTGCTAGTGAAAATGGACATGCTCGTGTTTTTCAAACAGCTTTAAGTCGGATACTGCTAAGAAATGGGCATATGTTCATTTGAAGTTTTTTGTTCAGAATAACAAGTACCATCACGGCTCAAATCATTCTTCCTGACTCACGCTATATGCTAGTAGAAACGTCTGCAATCAACTAGTACAAAAATCAATTGATAGCCTAGTAAAGAATGTCTCTGCAATAGACTTGCGATTCAGAGCTCGTTTAAGAATGAAGAACTTAAGAACTTGATAGGCGACTCTTTAAAGAAAGACATTCAACCAACTTGTTTGAGTAGCGGTAAAATGTCGCTGGAATTCTGCAAAATCCAAGTATCACGAAAACATTCTTAGAACGTTAGAAAACGTGAATTAGTTAATAGTATTCAAGACATATATACCGGGTGATAAAAAAATCAGTATAAATTTTAAAACGCAATAAACCACAGGTAGAATACCGGGTGATCAAAAAGTCTGTACAAATTTGAAAACGTAAGAAACCACAGAATAATTACATAGAGAGGTAAAAATTGACTCACAAACTTGGAAAGACAAAAAAAAAATGTCTGACAGATGGCGCTGGACAGCAAAACGTCAGTGACTGCGATTGACAATCGTGTATAAAAGGAGCTATAATGAAAGAGAGAATCAGATGCGCCAGATGTCGGAGCATGTTGACGTTACCAGAAAAGGCGCTTTTAGTGAAGCTATATTATCAGAATTGGGAATGTACTAATTCAGTGTTACGATCTTGTCGCCATAGGAAGGGGATTCGAACGGGTAAAGGTCTGTTGACAAATGCAGCTATGGGGAGAATCATTTCGAAGTTCGAAGCCACGGGTTGTTTAGATGATAGACCCCGTAGTGGCCGACCGAGCACAAGGCGTAATGCTGCTGAGACAGTTCAGGAAGAAATGGAGACTGTAGCGGGTTCGTCTATACACGGGAAATTCAGCGCTCATGTAGTCGCACGTCGCACCGGCATTCCATACACTACTGTTTGGTTGGCACTGAGGCTTAACCCCCGATGATATTCGTACAAAATCCATCGGTATCATGAACTGTTACCTGGCGATTTGGTAAAGCGGAGGGCATTTGCGGTGTGGGCGTTTCAAAGATGGTGGAAGATGACGCTTGGTTGAGTAACGTGTTGTGGACCGACGAAGCTCATTTCACGCTCCGAGTGTCTGTCAACGCCCACAACTGCAGAATTTGGGCTACCGAAAATCCTAGAACTGTCGTGGAAACTCCATTTCGCGACGAGAAAGTAACGGTATGGGTTGGATTTACCACATCTACCGTTTCATGCCTTTTTTCTTCGAGGAAATGCGTGATTCTGGTTTTGTAACTGCTACCGTGACGGGTGAGAGGTACGTCGATATGTTACAGAATCGCGTCATCGTCTGCCTGGCTGATAAACACCTGCTGTAACGTACGATGTTTATGCAGGATGGCGCTCCACCCCATAATGCTAGACGCGTCAAAGACCTCTTGCGCGCGTCGTTTGGTGATGATCTCGTGCTCAGCCGTCACTTTCGTCATGCTTGGCCTCCCAGGTCCCCAGACCCCGTGCGATTATTGGCTTTGGGTTTACCTGAAGGCGCATGTATATCGTGATCGACCGACACCTCTAGGAATGCTGAAAGACAACATTCGACGCCAATGCCTCTCCAAACTCCGGACATGCTTTACAGTGCTGTTCACAATATTATTCCTCGACTACAGCTATTGTTGAGGAATGATGGTGGACATATTGAGCATTTCCTGTAAAGAACATCATCTTTGCTTTGTCTTACTTTCTTATGCTAATTATTGCTATTCTGATCAGATGAAGCGCCATCTGTCGGACATTTTTTGAAGTTTTGTATTTTTTTGGTTCTAATAAAACCCCATGTCATTCCAAGCATGTGTGTCAATTTGTACCTCTCTATCTACATTATTCCGTGATTTATTCATTTTTCAAATTTATACTGACTTTTTGATCACCCGGTATATACAAGGGTCGTAAAATGATAGTGCTCTAATAACAGCTGGGAAAGTAGGATTAAAGCACTCACGATCAAACGCTCAATCCTCGTTGAATGATTTCGTGGCAGCTGGTGCCTTTTCCAGTGAATTATGGAGTGTGTATTGGTGTGCGGATGAAGGCGGAGCAAGGCGTTGCTCACGAGAGCACTTTCCACTTCGCCGGCTCGTTGCACCTCCCTGCTGGCTGCCTGCGGTTTGCCCCGCCGGTGAGGGAAGCGCGGAGTTGGCTTGCAAGCACGCGGTAGTCGGGTATTTTGCCAAAGGGGCAACTGGAGCGAGCACGTTATCTGACCGCGGCTGCCGGCTTCCCAGCGCGCAAAGCGAGCACTCCTCCGGCGTCTGGCATGCAAGGTGCCACCGCTGCAGTAGCCACGTCCTCTCTGCGGGCGTGTCGGCGCCTTCTGTGGCAGCTCAGAATATGTAGTCGGTATTTCTGGCCCTCTCTCAGGTCTTATATCTTTGAAGGTTTTTTTTGAGGTGTTACCCGTGTTTTACCTATTACGTAACTCCTCGTATTCATGCTGTTCCTGAATACGTACACAGATGTTCTTGACGTTGTTTACACACTGAAGCGCTAAGAAAGTAACATAGCGAGCCGTTTTCAAATACAGAGATATGTAAACAAACGGAATACCGCGTTGACGTCGGCAACGACTATATAACACAACAAGAGACTGACGCAGTTATTAGATTGGTTACTGCTGCGACAACGGCTGGTTATCAAGATTTATTTAAGGTTGAAGCTGGGACACACCATCTCCGAGAAAGGGATGAATTGGAGATTTTCCTGTACGACCATTTTACAAGTGTACCGTGTGTATCAGGAATCCGGTTAAACATCAAATCTTCGACATCGCTGTGAGCGGGAAAGATCCTGCAAGAACGGGACCGACGACGATTGAAGAGAATCGTACAACGTGACAGAAGTGCAACCCTTCCGCAAACGGCTGCAGATCTCAATGCTGGGCTATCAAGACGGGCGTCACCAACATCGGTATGGGATCTCGGTGTCGAAGGCCTACTCGTATACCCTTGATGACGGCACAACACAAACATTAACGTCTCGCCTGGGCCTGTCAACACCGAAATTGGACTGTTGATGACTGGAAACATGTTGCCCGATCGGACGAGTCTCGTTTCAAATTGTATCGAGCGGATGGACGTGTACGGGTATGGAGACAACCTCATCAATCCATGGACCTTGCATGTCAGCAAGGGACTGTTCTAGCTGATGGGGGCTCTGTAATGGTGTGGGGCGTGTGTTGTTGGAATCATATGGGACTCCTGGAACGTCTAGATACGACTCCGACAGGTGACAAGTACGTAAGCATTCTGCATCCATTCACGTCCATTGTGCATTCCGACGGACTTGGGCAATTCCAGCAGGACAGTGCGATACCCCACACATCCAGAACTGCTACAGAGTGGCTCCAGGAACACACTTCTGAGTTTAAACACTTCCGCCGGCCGGAGTGGCCGAGGGGTTCTAAGCGCTACAGTCTGGAACCGCGCGACCGCTACGGTCGCAGGTTCGAATCCTTCCTCGGTCATGGATATGTGTGATGTCCTTAGGGTAGTTAGGTTTAAGTAGTTCTACGTTCTAGGGGACTGATGACTTCAGAAGTTGAGTCCCATAACGCTCAGAGACATTTGAACCATTTAAACACTTCCGCTGGCGGCCAAACTCCTCAGACATGGACTTTATTTAGCATACCTAGGATGCCTTGCAACGTGCTGTTCAGAGAGACCTGCATGTCCTCATGCTCTTACGGACTTATGGACAGCCCTGCACGATTCAAAGTGTCGGTTCCCTTCAGCACTACTTGGGACTTTTGTCGAGTCGATGCCACGTCGTGTTGGAGTACTCCTGTGTGATCGCGGGGGAACTACTCGATATTAGACAGGTGTACCTGCTTCGGTGGCTCTTCAGTGTAGAAAGAGATTTACTATGCTCCCGAACGCTTTGTCGTGGGGCTATATGCGAGATGTGATGAACATGTGTGTACTAAGTTCACATTAATTGGTTATAGGTATGATGCTTATGAGTAACGCGTATAGATTTTCCTTCCATTGTAACCTACTAATCTGTATTCAAGGATATCTTTTAAATATGTAATATTACTAATTAACTGCTTGACAGAAGGTTCTTGTTCATTTTACTTTATTTTACCGGAATAGCTGTAAGCATCATCCATCATTGCTTTGTATATGTTACGCAAGAGAGACATATTCTTTATAATGCGTTATTCATTTGTCTAGAGTACTATAGAAAGACAAGTAGTAATTTAACGTTGTCGCACAAAAAATCAAAAAGTCTGTGACTGATTTAGTTCAGATATTTACTCTGAGGTACCAAAGTTATGGGACAAATTCTAATATGGTGTCGGACCTCCTTTTCCCCACCGTAGTGCAACAACTCGACGTGTCATGGACTCAACAAATGTTTCAAATGGCTCTAAGCACTATGGGGCTTAGCATCTGAGGTCATCAGTCCCCTAGACATTGAGCTACTTAAACCTAACTAACCTAACGACAACACACACATCCATGAGCGAGTCAGGATTCGAAACTGCGACCGTAGCAGCAGCGTGGTTCCAAACTGTAGCGCCTAGAACGGCTTGTCTACCACGGACGGCGGGTTATCCGTAGTGCCTGGTAATGCCTGAAATTTCATATCCTCGGCACTCTCTTGGGACTGTGGATCTCGGAATATTCAATTCCCTGACTATATTCGAAATGGAATGTCCCATGCGTCTAACTCCGACTACGATTTCGCGTTTGAAGTCTGTTAATTCCCGTCATGAGGCCGTAATCACCTCGGACACCTTTTCAGATGAATCATCTAAATACAGACGACAGTTCCGCCAATGTACTATCCTTTTATACCTTCTATACGTGATGGTATCGCGAAACGTATATCTGCATACCGCTGTCCTATGACTTGGTCACCTCAGTCTATCTACCCTGTAACTACTCATATTCACGCTATTTCAATATCTTGTTGTTGTTGTTGTCTTCAGTCCTGAGACTGGTTTGATGCAGCTCTCCATGCTACTCTATCCTGTGCAAGCTTCTTCATCTCCCAGTACCTACTGCAGCCTACATCCTTCTGAATCTGCTTAGTGTATTCATCTCTTGGTCTCCCTCTACGATTTTTACCCTCCACATTGCCCTCCAATACTAAATTGGTGATCCCTCGATGTCTCAGAACATGTCCTACCAACCGAGCCCTTCTTCTAGTCAAGTTGTGCCAGAAGCTCGTCTTCTCCCCAATTCTTTTCAATGCCACCTCATTAGTTATGTGATCTACCCATCTAATCTTCAGCATTCTTCTGCAGCACCACATTTCGAAAGCTTCTACTCTCTCCTTGTCTAAGCTATTTATCGTCCATGTTTCACTTCCATACATGGCTACACTCCATACAAATACTTTCAGAAACGACTTCCTGATACATAAATCTATATTCGATGTTAACAAATTTCTCTTCTTCAGAAACGCTTTCCTTGCCATTGCCAGTCTACATTTTATATCCTCTCTACGTCGACCATCATCAGTTATTTTGCTCCCCAAATAGCAAAACCCCTTTAGTTTTTTAAGTGTCTCATTTCCTAATCTAATTCCTTCAGCATCACCCGACTTAATTCGACTACGTTCCATTATCAACGTTTTGCTTTTGTTGATGTTCATCTTATACCCTCCTTTCAAGACACTGTCCATTCCGTTCAACTGCTCTTCCAAGTTCTTTGCTGTCTCTGACAGAACTACAATGTCATCGGCGAACCTCAAAGTTTTAATTTCTTCTCTGTGGATTTTAATATCTACTACAAACTTTTCTTTTGTTTCCTTTACTGCTTGCTCAATATACAGATTGAATTATATCGGGGAGAGACTACAACCCTGTCTCACTCCTTTCCCAACCACTGCTTCCCTTTCATGCCTCTCGACTCTTATAACTGCCACCTGCTTTCTGTGCAAATTGTAAATAGCCTTTCGCTCTCTGTATTTTACCCCTGCCACGTTCAGAATTTGAAAGAGAGTATTTCAATCAACATTGTCAAAAGCTTTCTCTAAGTCTACAAATTCTAGAAACGTAGGTTTGCCTTCCCTTAATCTTTCTTCTAAGATAAGTTGTAAGGTCAGTATTGCCTCACGTGTTCCAATATTTCTACTGAATCCAAACTGATCATCCCGAGGTCGGCTTCTATCAGTTTTTCCATTCGTCTGTAAGTAATTCGCGTTAGTATTTTGCAGCTATGACTTATTAAACTGATAGTTCGGTAATTTTCACATCTGTCAACACCTGCTTTCCTTGGGATTGGGATTATTGTATTCTTCTTGAAGTCTGAGGGCATTTTGCCTGTCTCATACATCTTGCTCACCAGATGGTAGACATTTGTCAGGACTGGCTCCCCCAAACTGTCAGTAGTTCTAATGGAATGTTGTCTACTCCGGGGGCCTTGTTTAGACTCAGCTCTTTCAGTGCTCTGTCAAACTCTTCACGCAATATTATAATTCCCATTTCACCTTCATCTAGATCCTCTTCCATTTCCATAATATTGTCCTTGTATAGACCCTCTATATACCCCTTCCTCGTTTCTGATTTCCCTTCTACGCTTAGAAATGGGTTTCCATCAAAGCTTTTGATATTCATGCAGGTGGTTCTCCTTTCTCCAAAGGTCTCGTTAATTTTCCTGTAGGCAGTTTCTATCTTACCCCTAGCGAGATAAGCCTCTACATCCATACATTTGTGCTCTAGCCATCCCTGCTTAGCCATTTTGCACTTCCTGTCGATATCATTTTTGAGACGTTTGTATTCCTTTTTGCCTGCTTCATTTACTGCATTTTTATAATTTCTCCTTTCGTTAATTAAATTCAATATTTCTTCCGTTATCGAAGGGTTTCTACTAGCCCCCGTCTTTTTAAATACACTCCTGGAAATGGAAAAAAGAACACATTGACACCGGTGTGTCAGACCCACCATACTTGCTCCGGACACTGCGAGAGGGCTGTACAAGCAATGATCACACGCACAGCACAGCGGACACACCAGGAACCGACGTGTTGGCCGTCGAATGGCGCTAGCTGCGCAGCATTTGTGCACCGCCGCCGTCAGTGTCAGCCAGTTTGCCGTGGCATACGGAGCTCCATCGCAGTCTTTAACACTGGTAGCATGCCGCGACAGCGTGGACGTGAACCATATGTGCAGTTGACGGACTTTGAGCGAGGGCGTATAGTGGGCATGCGGGAGACTGGGTGGACGTACCGCCAAATTGCTCAACACTTGGGGCGTGAGGTCTCCACAGTACATCGATGTTGTCGCCAGTGGTCGGCGGAAGGTGCACGTGCCCGTCGACCTGGGACCGGACCGCAGCGACGCACGGATGCACGCCAAGACCGTAGGATCCTACGCAGTGCCGTAGCGGACCGCACCGCCACTTCCCAGCAAATTAGGGGCACTGTTGCTCCTGGGGTATCGGCGAGGACCATTCGCAACCGTCTCCATGAAGCTGGGCTACGGTCCCGCACACCGTTAGGCCGTCTTCCGCTCACGCCCCTACATCGTGCAGCCCGCCTCCAGTGGTGTCGCGACAGGCGTGAATGGAGGGACGAATGGAGACGTGTCGTCTTCAGCGATGAGAGTCGCTTCTGCCTTCGTGCCAATGATGGTCGTATGCGTGTTTGGCGCCGTGCAGGTGAGCGCCACAATCAGGACTGCTTACGACCGAGGCACACAGGGCCAACACCCGGCATCATGGTGTGGGGAGCGATCTCCTACACTAGCCGTACACCTCTGGTGATCGTCGAGGGGACACTGAATAGTGCACAGTACATCCAAACCGTCATCGAACCCATCGTTCTACCATTCCTAGACCGGCAGGGGAACTTGCTGTTCCAACAGGACAATGCACGTCCGCATGTATCCCGTGCCACCCAACGTGCTCTAGAAGGTGTAAGTCAACTACTCTGGCCAGCAAGATCTCCGGATCTGTCCCCCATTGGGCATGTTTGGGTCTGGATGAAGCACCGTCTCACATGGTCTGCCCGGCCAGCACGAACGCTGGTCCAGCTGAGGCGCCAGGTGGAAATGGCATGGCAAGCCGTTCCACAGGACTACATCCAGCATCTCTACGATCGTCTCCATGGGAGAATAGCAGCCTGCATTGCTGCGAAAGGTGGATATATACTGTACTAGTGCCGACATTGTTGCATGCTCTGTTGCCTGTGTCTATGTGCCTGTGGTTCTGTCAGTGTGATCATGTGATGTATCTGACCCCAGGAATGTGTCAATAAAGTTTCCGCTTCCTGGGTCAATGAATTCACGGTGTTCTTATTTCAATTTCCAGGAGTGTATTTAATCCTCTGCTGCCTTTACTATTTCATCCCTCAAAACTACCCATTCCTCTTCTACTGTATTTCTTTCCCCCATTCATGTCAATTGTTCCCTTACGCTCTCCCTGAAACTCTGTACAATCGCTGGTTGTTTCAGTTTATCCTGGTTCCATCTCCTTAAATTCCACCTTTTTGCAGTTTCTTCAGTTTTTATCTACAGTTCATAACCAATAGATTGTAATCAGAGTCCACATCTGCCCCTGGAAATGCCTTACAATTTAAAACCTGGTTCCCAAATCTCTGTCTTACCATTATATAATCTATTTGAAGCGTTTTAGTATCTCCAGGGTTCTTCCGAGATGTGGTGATGTTGCTGAGTGTATGTAGCTCAATGTTAATTCGAATATGAGTAGGAAGGGTGTTAATAATTTATATGTAATTTACGTTTCTTGGATCCCACAATCTCTACTAAAGGAGGTCTTCGGACTAGTTCAGTATTTCATGCGAAAGTGACTTTTAGTATAATTATAATGTAATCTGTTTTACGTTTAATTCTTTCTATCGTCTAACTATGATGATATGATGATCTATGATGATATTTCGTAACAATCGTGTAATAATACGATTTTGTGATATATATATATATATATATATATATATATGGGTACATATATTCAATCAGCATAACGTATTGTTTACAAAAATATGTGTAGTAGTCATTGCCAGTTGCTGTACATGCAAGTATTATTTATTGGGCGTGAGTCAACGTTAAGCCGAGTAAGTGTCTGCATGAAGACCAGAGGTGGATACCGGAAATATTCAACGATATGGCTTCTTGCTAGAGATGGACCTTTCTTTCTGTTTATTTGGTTCATTTATTTCAGAAGCATTACAGACAGAAAACTGGAGGTAATGGACTTGTACCACTATGAAATAAGCCCTTCATATGTGCATCAAATCTAGCAACTTTCGTCCCATTACTTATTGCATGTAAGCGTGCAAGCGTATTATTAGTTTTGTTTTAATTTCGCCTGAGATATGATTTGAACTATGCATTCCTAGGGGACAACGTTTGCTTAGCTCGCTGTAAATGGGTAATTACTCTCTGAAGACTGGCTGTTATTGTATATTGGAGAATTGCACTGGCTGCTACAGAGCCATGGTCTTTGGTATTTGCCCTAGAGTAATGAATGACGGCCGGCCGGGAAGGCCGAGAGGTTGTAGGCGCTACAGTCTGGAACCGCGCAACCGCTAATGTCGCAGGTTCGAATCCTGCCTCGGGCATGGGTGTGTGTGATGTCCTTAGGTTTAAGTACTTCTAAGGTCTAGGGGACTGATGACCTCAGAGCCATTTGAACCATTTTTGAATGAATGACTGGAGCATTTAATTCACGTTCATTCAGTGCCGCTCTAGTCAACCGTTCGTCCATGTCGATCGTTCAGTACTATCTACCAATTTCACCAAAACCGTCATATTTTACAGCTCAATGAATAGCTCATTGTGATAAGCTTCGACCACTCGGTGCACATGAGACAAACATCCAGTACACATTAAATCTGATTAAATGTTATTTTGAATCCCAAAAGGACTTGATTTATTTATTTTTCCGGAATACAGCTGTGAGATAGTGTGAGCACAGACTTTCCTACTGAGTGGAGTAAGTGATTCTAAGAAGAATGACCCCCAATTTACGCAAGTTTATCATATGCAATGGTAGTAACGCCTTATAAGGCGAGAGCGAAAATTAGGAAAATATCTCTGAAGGAACCTGGTGATTTATTCCAGTGATTCAACAACCCACATGAGACACATAAACTGATATGAAGCCAATCATGAAGGATGCAGTTTCGTGCTTGTACGATAATCATGCCTATGTGAAATTCCGAAAGGAAACCAGTTTGAATGACTTCAGAGGCAAGGACATGAAAACTGGGATATCACAAAACAGGAGGATAATCCTGCACGGACGTTGAAATAATCATACACAACTAGTGAATAAAAGAGTTCCTTCTCCACCAGCAATGAACCACACAGCTGAAGGAGGCCGAGCTACAAAGTGGCTTAAGTCTCTGTCAGAGCCTTGCCAAAAAAAAAAGTAGTAAATTCCTTTACTACCATTGTATCTGATAAAGTTGCGTAAATTGAGGTTCATTCTTCTTAGAATCACCTACTCCACTCAGTAGGAAAGCCTGTGCTCACACTGTCTCTAATTCGTTCTGAAATGGCGGTCTGGTCGCACAAAGATTCCTACGCTAGAAAAAGAGAAACAACTTCAAATGCTGCGAATAAATTCACGGAAATACACATCAAAACGTAAATCTGATTTCTGAAGGTCATACTTTTGACAAAGCAAGTGCAAACCTTACCTTTCTTCTACACAAGAGTTATCAAACGAAATACTAAATCTGCTTATTTTGGAAGAAGTTAATTTTTTACAGCATCCTTATGCTCACAGATTTAAGGAACCCTACTTTTAATAAATTCGTGAAGATTCTCAATTAAAGAAACATCATTCCTGGTAGCTCATGGTTGGTATTGATACCAAAAATGGAAGAACGCAAGTTCAAATACCACCCGCGAAAATTATTAGAAAATTTCCGTGTTTAGAAATAAACACTCCCATGCATTTAGTGAAATTATTGAAGCTATTTCCAAATAAAAGACAAGTATCTGCACTCACTATCAGGAATAGAAATCGTACCAGAGCATGTTCCAAGGACCATTCATGCTTACTATCTCGAGGACGGAATCCTGAGTACCCACCGAAAAAGCTAGCCAGTAGTAGTTGCTGTGAAGATGAGCTTTTATAGGAGAGTGGAGGACGATCTCAAAGCCAATAGATTAGAGAGAAAAAGCTGTAACACTCTGTCTCGCAAAGAAGAAACTTTTGTCAGATTTCTCAAAAGATTGCCAAGGTTGACACTGCACTACCAGTGAGCAGAAGGAAGTTTGTGTTTCCATCACTAGCACATTTGAATACACAGACCGACATATCCGTGCTTGGGAGAGATTGTTCTTGGACATGGAGTGGATGAGGAGAGGATTTACACAAAATACGTTTCGCAGCACCATTCTCTTCCGTGGGACTTAAACACGCATAAAAACTATCTGCGCAAAACATAAACGAGGTTGCCAAACACTATCATACGAGAAAAGTGGAAGTGCGTTTGGACAAACAACTTTGAAGCGCACGCTTCAAAAACTAGTCCTCCTAGGAGATAACACACTTAATACCGAGCTACAACAGCTCTGGCCTTGATAAACTCCACCATTCGGTGAGGAGGACACTCCAGAAGTTTATCGAGGTACTTCATATACAGCTGAAGCCACTGTCTGAAGATTAGATACCGTAGAGCTATTAACTTGCTGGGAGACTGACTAAGACGCTTCACCCTCTGGTCTGAACAGTCGTAATAATGTTTTGTGTGAATAAGAGCAGATTTAGTGGGCCAGTAGAGCTGTAACAGGTACTTGAGCGTTCCTCAAATCGCCGAGGCCAAACATTGCGCTAAAACTGCCAACACCATATGCAAAGCCATCGTAACAACACTAGAGAGAAACGCAGCCACGGGCCGTGTCTCACCATCCAAGTAACCTGAACGAAGGTGACGTCTGCCAACGTGTGATGGCGCTCGTCACCGGCAGCAACGATGCCCGCTGCCTGGGACATCTCAGTGATGACATACGCTTCCAATTGGACCCCGTTGCCCAGCGAAGACGTGTATAGATATCCACCAGAGACCAATGGGATACCAAAACGACTAGCGCTCACCTTATGGCCTGACAACCAAGAGTGACTGGGTATTGTGCCATCTCTTCTCATAGTAAGACACCTTTGCTTGTCACCCATGGTACCCTTGCAGCACATCAGTACGTTGACGGTATTCTACGCCCCTTTTTGTTGCTATTTAGGATAAGCCACCCTGTGCTTACATTTCAGAATGAAAGGGCCCACATGCACATGGCGAAAAGTCAGCTGCTTATCTTCGTCCTTGTCAAACCCATCCTTGACCAGCCAGGTTGCCGGAGCTCTCCCGAACTGAGAACGCCGGTAGCATTATGGGCAGGGCCCTCCAACCATCTCGCCATTTTGACTATATAACTGGCATGACACCCATCAGGAGAACATCCTACAATTTCTGCCTAAGGACCAGAGGCGGACCAAGGCTTTATTTACAGTACTGGTCATTAAAATTGCTACACCACGAAAATGACGTGCTACAGAGGCGACATTTAACCTATAGGAAGGACATGCTGTGATATGCAAATGTGCAAATGATTAGCACTCACACAAGTTTGGCGCCGGTGGCGACACCTACAACTTAGTGACGTGAGGAAAGTTTCCAACCGATTTGTCGTACACATACAGCAGCTGACCGGCGTTGCCTGGTGAAACGTTGTTGTAATGCCTCTCGTGTGAGGAGGAGAAATGCGTACCATCACGTTTTCGACTTTGATAACGATCGAATTATAGCCTATCGCGATTGCGGTCTATCGTATCGTGATACTGCTGCTCGCGTTGGTCGAGATCCAATGACTGTTAGCAGAATATGGAATCGGTGGGTTCAGGAGAGTAATACGGAACGCCGTGCTGGATCCCAACGGCCTCGTATCACTAGCAGTCTAGGTGACAGGCATCTTATCCGCATGGCTGAAACGGATCGTGCAGCCAAGTGTCGATCCCTGAGTCAACAGACGGGGACATTTGCAAGTAAACAATCATCTGCATGGAGAGTTCGACGACGTTTGCAGCTCGGAGACCATGGTTGCGGTTACCCTTGACGCTGCATCACAGGCAGGAGCGCCTGCGATGGTGTACTCAACGACGAACATGGGTGCTCGAATGGCAAAACGTCATTTTTTCGGATGAATTCACGTTCTGTTTACAGCATCATGATGGTCGCATCCGTGTTTGGCGTTATCGCGGTGAACGCACATTAGAAGCGTGTATTCATCATCGTCTTACTGGCGAATCACCCGGCGTGATGGTATTGGGTGCCATTGGTTACATGTCTCGGTCACCTCTTGTTCGCACTGACGGCACTTTGAAGAGTGGACGTTACATTTCAGATGTGTTACGAGCCGTGGCTCTACCCTTCATTCGATCGCTGTGAGACCCTACATTTCAGCAGGATAATGCACGACCGTATGTTGCAGGTCCTGTACGGGCCTTTCTAGGATACAAAAAATGTTCGACTGCTGCCCTGGCCACGAGCAACTGGCTCGTTACAATACGCCAGTCACTAATCTTGACGAACTGTCGTATCGTGTTGAAACTGCATGGGCAGCTGTACCTGTACACGCCTTACAATTCAATGCCCAGGCTTATCAAGGCCGTTATTAGGGCCACAGGTGGGTGTTCTAGGTACTGATTTCTGAGGATCTATGCACCCAAATTGCGTAAAAATGTAATCACGTGTCAATTCTTGTATAATATATTTGTCCAATGAATACCCGTTTATCATCCGCATTTCATCTTGGTGTGGCAATTTTAATGGCCATTAGTGTATTTGCTCAATTTGTCAAGATTTTTCTCTTGGATAAATCATTGAATTTCTCTGAAACCGTAAAAAAAATTTTTGTTTGTACATGTACATCACGTCTACCGGTTTCCATCACATTCGGATAATCCTTTCGTGGTACTTCTTCTTTTGTCTTAGTGTGTGTTTCAGATCTATTGCAATTTTTTTCAACACGGTTATAAATATTGTCTTTTACGTACTGTTTCGTTGTAGTTAGTAAACTCTGAGAAAACCAAAGTGGGAATGTTGTTTCGAGTATTACATCCTCTCGAGTGTCTCCCACTGCCAGCTCCCCTCAGCGGCTGGAGAGTCCCGGCGGAGAGCCGGAGGGCCGTATCACTCCGGCCCTTCATTAACTAAGCTCCTCATTGGATTACAGCAGCCGCTGCGTCCCGCCGCCGACAGATTCTCTGCGCCCGCCCTGCTGCTGACCATTCAGCTCCCAGATCTTCCCTCCATTGTGCACAGACTCCTGTATACATCGTCCCAAGAGCAACCGTCAAGGCGATCCCGACGAATAGATTGCAAGCCTGGTAATGGCTGTAGTGTTTCCAGTAATTACTATGAAATAATGTTGCCAGGTATCTGTGTGACCGAGCGCTCTTATACAATGCAGCTTTGAAAATTAGCTTGCCAAATCAGACCACACTGTAATTTTTCTCAAGCTACAGCCATTTGTAAGTAGTAGGAGTGCTCTCTAGAAACCAGAGCTTACGCAGTTCTCTAAACGGGAGTATATTTCATCCTTCCGTAACACATGCGATGGTTGGCAGACAACACGAAAAACGCGCAGTGTTACTGAATACCCTGGCTTCATTTCCATTGGGTTTGGATGCATGCATAGCACACATCTCCTCCATTCCCCTGTATTTGTCCCCCTCCTTCTCCCTCTCTCTGTATGTACCTCTTCCTTCCCCCATTTCTCTCTGCTCACCTCATCCTCCTACCTTTATATGTCACCCACTCCCCCCACCATTTCTCTGTCCTTGCCATCCTACCTCCTCACTCAGTATCCATCTCTCCTGCCTCTCTCAGGTCCGCCACATCCATTCTCAAATATAGCCCCTGCACCGCACACCAATACTACCTGCAAGACATGGTTCCCCCTTCATCTCTCTGCATCCATCACCTTTTCACCACTTCGTCTGTGCACCTCATCATTCCCATCTCTACTGTCGCAGGGAAAAACACGGAAACACCATGCACACATTACATTCCTAATACGGTGCAAGTTACCAGTCGGCATTCAAAACATTTCCCAGTGGCCTCGGAATGGATAAATGGAAGTCTTGCCCGATTTTAAAGGGAATATTGTACCACCCTTCCTGGAAAATAGTGGCAAGTTCAGGCAACAATGCTGCATGTGGTTAGCGACTACGCGACCTTCTCTCCAATAATAATATTGAGATCAGAGGGCTGGGTGGCCAACGGAGATTAATCCTCGTCCTCACAAAACGAGCTCTGGACGACGCGAGCTGCTTGAGTAGGGGGACCTGTTATCTTTCAACACCCCTGGATGGAACTGATCAGACAGAACTGTTGCAAAATCATTTACAGAAAATAATTTTTATTTGCCAAGCAGGTCTATAACTTATGTTCATTCGATGAGTTTCGGTTATTTCAACCATCATCAACTGGGAGAAAAGTTATAACATATTTTGGTTTAAAAATACATTTTTCTCATAGAAAACAGCTTCAGACACCAAATTTAGAAATAGCAAGAGGTAAAACGCAACATAATTGAAAAACTCTTAAAAAGCTTACCTAAATTACACTTGCACTCCTGACAATTTATGTGAGAAATATGCATTTTTAAACAAACAAATGTTCTAAACTTTTCTTCCAGTTGATGATGATTAATACAAACGAAACAGATCAAACAAATATGACTTATACAGCTGACTGGCAAATAAAAATACTTTTCTGTAGATATGCCATGGTTGTAAATTCTTTGTTACATAATACTTGCAGAGTAAAAATGCTGTCCGTGGAACATCACGACGTGGCTTACCAAATCATCACCGAACCCCCACCGTGTTTCACTCTCGGGATGAAATCTCGAGCAAATGCTGCAAAACGTTTGAGTGAAACCAGACTCATCCAACCTAACGACATCCGGCACCACGTTATCCAGTGACGGGCATTTGCATCGCTAATGAGTGGTTCTAGAATTCGAATCCGCCCTGCAATTCCCATCGTGTTGTTCTGGCGCAGACATGGTTGGCGAGTGCGACATTCAATTCTGCAGCGACTTCTGCAGCTGATATCCTCTTATTTTTGGTCACAATTTCTTGAGCGACCGTCTATCACAATCACACAATAACACTTTCGTCGGCTTGTGACTTAGAAAATCATGTTTTCCCGCTTATCCTGTACGCGATATGTACCTTCGACACTGTGCTTCCTAAAACACCAAACGCTTCGGGTCCCTTAGTTACTGAAGCGCCAGTCACACAAACACCAACAATTCTCCCACGTTCGAATTCATTTAGCTCCGACGTTACGCCCTCATAACTATACAGAATACTCTTATGACCACGACTGATACTTGTACCGTGTTGAGGAGATTGCACAGGTCCCGTTCGTGGTCAAATACAACAGCGCAACCTACAGGCTTTTCTGCACTTACAGGGTGGGCGCACGAAATGTGTTACCATTTAGTTTTTGAATATAAACTTTACTGTCAATACAGTCCGAAAGGAACATATACTACAATGAAGAGCCGTCCATGAAGATTTTTTCTAACTCATCACATGCTCAGTATGTCCACTATTTCGTTTCCTAACTTCTTTCAAACGAACACTGAAGTTACTGCTTACCCTACGGCACATGTCTTCCGTAATTCCACTGCAAGCTTAAAGGATAAGTTTTCTGAGCTCCATTAAATCACGTGGAAGTTTCGGGAAAATTTTTTTCTTTATATACCCCCGAAGAACAAAGCTGTATGGATTGAGGTCTGCCGCGCGGGATTAGCCGAGAGGTTTAAGGCGCTGCAGTCATGGTCTGTGCTGCTGGTCACGGCGGAGGTTCGAGTCCTCCCTCGGGCATGGGTGTGTGTGTGTGTTTGTCCTTAGGATAGTTTAGGTTAAGTAGAGTGTAAGCTTAGGGACTGATGACCTTAGCAGTTAAGTCCCATAAGATTTCACACACATTTGAACATTTTTGATTGAGGTCTGGACTATTGGGGCGCCAATTTTGTCCGTCATTGAAGCAACCTGGAAACCTGATTGAAATGATCCGCATGTCGAAATGCTGGTGTAAAAACTCTAACACAGTGTTTACAGTATGTGGCCTTGCTCCATCTTGCATGAACCACTACGTGTTGAAGGGCAAGGCAGTAGCAAGAAGCTGTGGAATGAAGCTATTGCGAAGCATGCTCAAATAACGCTCGCTGTTCACAGTTCCTTCAACGAATAAGGGCCCAGTAAGTCCGTGACTGGAAATTTCTGCTCACGCTGTAATCCTCGGAGCACAATGTTGTTGTTCATGAAGCACTTGCGGGTTTTCAGTGGCCCAAAAGCGCATATTTTGTTTGTTAACCACATCGTCTAAATGAAAATGCGACTCGTCGGAAAACCAAACGTTGTTGATAGTTTCTTCCCTATCCTCCACCTACTGAGCAAACAGTAGTCTCTGCTGTTTATGTCATTCCGTGAGCTTCTGTGCACAAGTCATCTTGTATGGGTACATATGGAGGTCAGTTTTAAGAATGCGTTGAATGGAGCGTCTGGATATTCCCGCTTGCACTGCCGCCTTTCAACGCGATTTCCCGGAACTTCTCTGTACAGCAACTCGTACCGCTTCAGTATTTAAGCCGTCGCCACGCGGACCGTGCTCTCGAACGTTAACGTCAAGCGTGAGAAGTTCAGTAACGATGGGACTTAAGCATACGGTACGTGGGCCCCAGCGTGGTATACGCGATGGCAACGCACTCCAGCGGCAGTTTGAGGGATGTTTCTAGTTCGTAAATCACACTGTTTACTCAACGGGGGCGCGTAAAATTCCCAAGTTAGCCCTACTAAAACGCACATTTCCTCCATCGTCCACGAAAAGGAAAGTGACATGTTCAATCAATAAGGACACAGGCTCATTAAGGTTCCATCACAAACAGTGTGGTACAAATTTGGAATACTTCTCCGCGTAAGATAAATATTATTTCATCATTCCCACATTTTAATAAAACCCCAGGGTCAGTCTTACTTGGTCATTGTTCCTACCCAGTAGCAGAATCTTTGCAACATGTGAATTACGTAGCGTAAAAGAAAAAGGAGCAACATATCTTTATAGAGGTAGCGTAAGCTGTCCTGTAGACTAAGTCAATCGAACAAAGTCACCCCTCAAAAAAGGTGAACTTATATTTACACAGCATCAAATAGTAGAGCATATACTTATATTAAACTAATAATAAAGTATCATAACCTAATAAAAACGCGAATGTCAGGAAAAAAAAATCGGGAGTGTTACGACGCGAGCCACCGTCCCAACAGAGACTCATAACTGGACGGAGACGCTACTTATCACGCTAAACCAATAACACGCTCAGTCATGTTAATGACATTGTGTTACCCCTTGTTAAAAACATTAATCTTAGATAATTATGTTAATTGAAATTTAAATGTAGCATTGTACCCCGTCTCTAATGACCTCGTTGTCGACGGGACGTTAAACACTAACCACCACCACCACCACCACCAGCACATTGTATCAAGAACAATACGTTTTGGGTTGATCTCTAGTGTGTCGCTGCCTTCAAATAGCCTACTCTCATAACACGCTCGTTACAATAATTCTTTTTCCACGAATATGATGTTTCTCATTATTTTATTGGAACGAATCACGCAACTAACAACGGGTTTTCCAGTGATTCTCAATTTTCTGGTGCTCAGAAACGGCATATATACATATAGGTATGAATGAATGCCAATATGGCGCCTCACAACTCTGTACTGAAGGGAGACGGCGTGCGTGTGACGTAGGTGGCGTTGTGCCGTATCATTGGTCAACGCTCAGATGAACGCTCAGAATGTCTGACAAGCCAGATATTGCTCTGCACGTTCGGAAAGACTCCAGAACGTGCTATTCCACGCTATGACGTCAGAAACTGGGCACGCTCAACGTTCAACGTTCGCATGCACGGTCCGTGTGCCGACGGCTTTAGGCCGAAATCGCTTCGCTTCGAATACTGTTCCTTCCTGTACAAATTTATCGTACAACCTGTGTATGGTCCCCTTCCAAGGGACCGATCGTGCGTTAAACTGTTGTCTAAAACGCCTCTGAGCCACAGCAAGGCTTTTCGTTTCATGAAAAAGTAACACAATTGCCGATCGTTGCTGTGTCGTCTCTCTTCCATTGTCAGCCATTGCTGCTTACTAGTCTCCTAGCGGCAGTAACGTGAATTACACGTCATCTCGTAACTCAACTGTTTTTCCAAGCTCTCCTAGTACTAGAATGAGATTTTCACTCTGCAGCGGAGTGTGCGCTGATATGAAACTTCCTGCAGATTAAAACTGTGTGCCGGACAGAGACTCGAACTCGGGACCTTTGCCTTTCGCGGGCAAGTGCTCTTCTAACTGAGCTATCCAAACACGACTCACGTCCCGCCCTCGCAGCTTTACTTCCTCCAATACGTCGTCTTCTACCTTCCACAACAAGGTTGGTAGGAGAGCTTGCCCGCGAAAGGCAAAGGTCCCGAGTTCGAGTTTCGGTCCGGCACACAGTTTGAATCTGCCAGGAAGTTTCTGCTGGTACTGCTGTAGAGATCCCAGCGGGATATCTAATGTGCGTAGTAAATTGTGAAAGAAACAATTGGTAACGCATTTCGTGCGGCAGCTTGTATATTCAAGCACGTGTTTCTCGCTATGTTTCCATATTTTTGCCCAACCTCTGTATTTCCTTGTTATGCCGGACAAAACTTAGCGTCACTTGAGGGATCAGGTGTGGGCTAGTGAAGTGCCTCCCCGGGGACAGTGCGCGGCCACGTGCCGGTGTCAGAGGGTGCCCAGTGCCTTGCGGCAGTTCTTAAGCAGCGTGCAATATAGCGGGCCACGCCACGCGGAGCTGAAGCCCCGGCTGGCCGCAAAATGCCGCATTCCGCTGCAGGCACGCCCGGAGCGCGGGGCACGCAGCGCCTGGAATGTCTTCCCGCCAGTGGGGGCCGGGGCCTACCGCGCCACGCCGCGCTGGAAGCCTCCGGTCCCTGGAACGGCCCTGATTCCGCTCGCACTTTGCGCGTCCTGCCAGCAGAGCAATTAGCAGCGCCTGCTCTCTCTCCCTCTCCCTCTCTTCACCGAATTAACATTTTAGTACTCTGTGCAGTGGGTTACATTATGATCGCGCATCCTACATATACACGGCGGGCAAAATGAAACTGGTCCGGAAATCATTTCGCGCACTTTAAGTTAGGCAGTGACGGAAATAAAAGAAAGGTTCAAGAGTGGGATTAAAATTCAGGTTGAAAGGATATCAATGATAAGATTAGCAGATGACATTGCTATCCTGAGTGAAACAAGAAAATTTGCAGGGCGTGTTGAATGGAATGAACAGTCTAACGAGTAAGGAATATGGATTCATAGTAAATCGAAGAAAGACGAAAGTAGTGAGAAGTAACGGAAATGATAATAGCGTAGCCGGCCGGGGTGGAGAATCTAAGCCTTTGAGATGTGGTGCTAGGGAATTATGTTGAATACTAGGTGGAGTGATAATTTGAAGAGTGAGCAGGTTCTCTGTAGAATCGGCGAGAAAGGAACATACGGAAAATGCTGACAAGAAGACGGGACCATGTGATAGGACATCTGTTGCAACATCACGGAATAACTCCCATGATACTAGAGAGAGCTGTGGAGGGCAGAAACTGTATAATACAGTTGAATTTCTTCTTTCGCGTACTCAAAACAAATGGCATACTTGGAACAAGAGTACCATAAGACTGTTTAGCCAAGAGTCCTGTAGTCTCAGAAATACTCCGTGTCTTACAAGTCAGAATATTAGCATCAGGAAAAGCTTCAAGGCCGCCATAATCGGCTTGAATGCCCCATACAACAGCAAGTGTGAGCCAAGTGATACCTCCAAACACTGCTTGTACATCACAGGTAAAGTTGAGATGGAGTCCACGAAACACATTTGGACCTCCAATCAATTGCTGTTTATTAAATTGACCAGCAAGGTCAATATCAATGGCTTTCAAACTGCGATATACAGGTACACTGCGCCGCCAGCGACGATGCCATGCACGTCGCAGAGGCATGCAGGAAATTGAAATACATGCAGGAAATGTGTTTCGACATCAGGGAATAACTCCAATGGTACTAGAGGGAGCTGTGGGGGTTAAAAACTGTAGAAGAACACAGAGATTGGAATACATCCAAGAAATAATTCAGAACCTAAGTTACAATAGCTTCTCTGAGATGAAAATGTTGGTGCAGGGCAGGAATTAGTGGCGGGTTGCGTCAAACCAGGCAGAAAACTGATGACTCAAAAGAGGTAGGTAACCCAGCTTACATCATCTGACCAAAATGTAGGCAACGAATGATGGATTATCCAGTTTTAAGGTGGATGAAATATTTTTTGGGCCAGTTATATTTTCCCCACTTTGCACATATTCGAAAAGCCACTGCACACTGAATGACGCTTTCTATATGCTGAGGCAACGCTTGTAGACTTGGAGAGAACCTACTAGTGCTTGTGCGGGGTCAGACACAGGTCTGTGATCAAGTAAGTAGTGATTTTTGGATAGAGTCAGTTCGATTTGCTCTATGCCGTTTAAACTGCATCGTTAGGAACAGTGAGGAATACATTCGAGTGATGACTTCACTATCATTTTACATAAACTGAAATGGAAACGAATTCGGTGTCTGATCAGTAACGAAGTATTTCATACAGCGTTTACCCAGTTGATTGTCATGTTTCTTCTCGCTATGAGTTACTACTTGATTTTGACGAATCATTCGGTAGTGAAAAGTGGTGAACTTAGGATTCGAAGCTTTCGGTGTTACTAATTGCACTTCCACGTTGCGCTTCCTTAATCCATCCATACCTTTGCATGCATATTATCGGTATGTTAGTATTTTTTGTTGATATAGAACGACAGGATTAGTTTTTTGTGTTCGTTCCGTGTAAATGCAGTATCAGGAGTATTCTCCATCTGTAAAATAAATGTTGATCATGCACCCACTTAGTCCGTTACACTCTTCTCCAGTCCCCCCCCCCCCCCCCTCATCTCCGTCGCCCCAACCTCCTCCAGTATTCCTGACAGCACGTTTCCCCTTGTCTTCTAATGTTTAACTTCCTGTACACTGTGGGGAAAAAATTTCTTAGTACGAGCTTGGGTTCTCTTGTGGGTAGGCTAGGCAGTTTCAGACACGTTCAGCTCGGAGTCAGTTAATTAATTCATTTATTTAGAACAATTTATTACGGAAGACTCGTACCCTTGTCTATCGGGTGGGGGAGTTGGAGGAGTGTCTAAATCGCTGTCCTCGGTTCGTGAGACTTAGCCATGAAAGCAGATGCAGGCGCTAGAGTTTGACCATGAGTGCGGTGAACTTACGAGGCAAGAATTCCTAGGTGGTGGTGGTGGTGGTGGTGGTGGTGGTGGTGGTGGTGCAGGGTTGCAACAGATTTCGGACTAACAGTCTGGCCCGGCAACACCACTAAGAAGAAGTGGACAAATAATGCAACATACTCAGTCGCTGGGAGTGGAGACATCGAGAAACATACTCCGGCCTCATATCTGCCTGCCAGTGTCTGGCGTCATTGGACAATCAATTGGACTGCTAGGAGGTCCCCGGCACAGCCTACAATCCATTAGTGCTGTAACTGCACCCTAACCAGGCGATCCCATTGAACGGCGAAGGGAGACAGGTGGTTCAAGAGACAGCTGGTGAGCTACAACAGCCACACGGCATTAGCCCACTCTACAGTAGTCTCCTAGTCGATGTCATTTGTAGGCTGGATGGCCAGTATTTACACGTGCTAGAGAAGGCTGGTTTGTGAGCAGTACTCAAAATGCTGCAATGTCACCAAAGTTACGCCACTCGTTACCGACTAAGTCGTCAGGCCGGTGTACCCCGGCAGTTGTACGGGTAAAATAGCGTGCTACGCGAATACGCCAAGAATTGCAGTTATACCGACGAGTGCGTTGACATGCATGTTCCACTACAGTTAAAATCATGATAGTCCATCTTTTGCATTTATTACAAGCAATAATGTTTTAGTGTGACTCAGGCTTTCAAGGCAATTATTTACTTTTGAACAACTTTTTACATCTACATACATACCCTTCAAGCTACTGTTTGATAAACAGTGGAGGGTGCATCATACCAACATCAGCGATTTTACATCGCAGTCCACTCGCGTACTAAGCCAGGAAAAACTATTGTCTATATACCTCTGTACATGACGTAATCCATCATGTTATGTTAACCGCGGACCTAGAAACGAAGGAGAGGCTCCGTCCGCGCCGCAGCCGCAGTGGTTCTCAACCCCACGACGACTACCGCAGTCCACTTCACCCCTCCACCACCCCACACCGAACCCAGGGTTATAGTGCGGTTCGGCCCACGGTGGACCCCCAGGGAACGTCTCACACCAGACGAGTGTAACCCCAATGTTTGCGTGGTAGAGTAATGGTGGTGCACGCACACGTGGAGAACTTGCTTGCGGAGCAATCGCCGACATATTGTAACTGAGGCGGAATAAGGGGAAACAGCCCGCATTTGCCAAGGCAGATGGAAAACCGCCTAAAAACCATCCACAGACCTCGGCACAAATCCGCCGGCTGGATTCGTGCCGGGGACCGGCGCTCGTTCCCGACTGGAAAGCAGTCAGTTAGACCACACAAGTGTTGGGCAGTTGCTATGATAAACTGAGCGTAGGTGCGTGCGTGATTCGAAAAACATTCACATCGATATGACAGGAAAAAAAAAAATACATGATGTCAGCAGCTGTCCATCTGCTTGCTGCTAAATATACATATTGGGTGTACAGGTTGTACCCCCTCCCTTCCCCCCCCCCCCCCCCCAAAGAATCGTCAGGCGCATTTCCTGTGGCCTTTCGCCACATATTTGAATTTAGTATTTAGAATGCGTAGTTGGAATCTGCCCAAAGAAATATTGCTCATCCCGTCTCTCTTGATGGGAAGCGGCGGTTCGTTTCTCGTTACGAAAGAAAGGTTTCTTTAAAAACGGTATTTTACGTGTCCATTCGATACAGCGATCCCTAATTAGTCTAGTCCGATATTCCTTTTCGTGCCCAGTATTAACAAGGACAGTAAAACGGGAAGAACAACCAGTACTTCAGTATATTTGTAACAGGTGAAGAACTTGAATTCGTACAAAAAATGGAAATCGTAACTGTGGAAATTGTAGTACAAGGTGACATCGTTGTCGATCAAAAAAGAAGCTGAATATTCAGTTTCGTTATTAGTTCATCTCAATGCAGTGCGTCTAGACTCCTCGACCCCGGGTATATTTTACAATCTTTGGGTACGAGTTACCCTACTGTAAACCATCATAGACTGTGAAAACTTTCCTGGTAGAAATGGTTATGTACAGATTGACATGTGGTAAGAGCTGTACATGTGTCACGCTGATATAATTTAATCCTTCATATATCTTACGGCATATCCTCAAAAACTACTTGAAAACCGTGAGTTATGGATTTTGTATGATTGTTAGAGTTCAGTGGCCTAACTAAGCGGTTCGTTTCGTATGCTACTGACCGTGGACGTCAATCACATTACCATGAGGAAGGTGAAACTAGGCGCTCGGGAAAGCTTTACTGACTAATGATAAAAATGTGTGAGCCTTTTTGCCATTAAAGTGGAATACTTCATGTAACACATTTCCGTAGCCTGCGGCAGCGGACTGTAGCAACACATTACAGTTAAGTGAAGAATCTAGTACAGTTTTGAAGAGGGAGAGACTGGTATAATATTTATCGGTTTAAAACTCTATGTACTGGGGCAGAATAGTGGCGAACTTGAGACGTAGGGTGAAGGCGGAGAGAGGGGGGGGGGGGGGGGGGGAGGGCACTACAGGACACGCTAGGCGGTGCCGCCATTAATGTTAGCGAGATGAACTTGCGCGCCTAAAATAAAATGTTGCCACGCTAGCTCAGAGCAGGGCTACAGTGGAGGGGGTGAAGTGGTGTAACACGATTAATGCATTAGAGGCGCGCACCTGCGTTATACAACTAAACTCTCAGTTGCTGGCATCCACTTCTGTGTCAGTTGGAGTGATCTACTCTCTTCACCCAACTTCAGCACTGACGCCGTTGTAAATATGCAGAATTTTTATTGAAGTTCACAGAGGCAGAAAGCCGTATTCTCATTAAACCTCTCCAATCCTAGCTTTCCTCTCACTCTATGTTCAATGTTCGGATGAGTGTTGATTCAAGTACGCAGTTGGAAAGATGTTCTATTAACGCCTTGTTATAACTTTCTGAAGTTAGTGATGTAAAAAGAACAACTTAAATTTAAACCGTATGTTTTCTTAACTGTTAAGCCATTTACAAAAGTATTCGTTTCTTGTTACTCATCACGTCAAAGCAAGGACAAGGTGTTACTGGGGCGTTGTAATGACAGAGAACAGATGGTACACACGTCTTATTTGGCATCATTTTCATTAAGGTGAAGTGTCATGTCTTGTTTTTTTTTTATCAAAACTTGCGTGCAACGAATAAATTCTCTCTTTAGCCGGCGGTGCAGTACATATCCTACGAAAACAAGTCCGTTATGATATGATTTGTTAAAATAAAATGACGGTAGAAAAACCGCTGCTCTGTGGTGTCTTAGGAATTGCCCTGCTTATACAGATTAATTTCACAGTGTAATTTGCATGACTCAAAGCGATAAAACAACTTCACGCTCTGGTGCAACTCAAGACGCATCAAGAAGGAAGAAGATACTATCTAAATAGCTTTTGCGTTTTATTTCATTTTGGGAGAAGAATATTTTTACTGTTTTAATCAAGAAATATCATACCAAGAATCAAATTTCTAACCCTTTATGAATTTTACATCATCCTGGGAAAGGGTAAAGAAGAAATTCCACCCATCTAAAGTAATTTTCAAACAGTTATTAATCTTACGTCACTGAACACCGTACATGCAAGATTATCAAAAGTTAATGAGCTGTTCTGACATGGTGCAGGTAGCAAAGACAGTAAAATTAAATTGATTCATGCATAAAAGCGGTTAAAAATCTGCCGTCTGATGTCACTGCTGAAGCGAATATGCAACGTAGTGGGACGTCCAATACGGGTCCACCAGCACAGACATGTAGGCAAGGAACTAATGTGGCATCGTGTCTTTCCGATGTGTGTGCGGTAAATGCGAGGACGTGAATAATGGCGGCGTTATTATCGTATGTGTCTAAACAGGACCGACGTGCTGTTATTCTTTTCTTGGCTACCGAAGAACAGACAACGGTAGACATCCATCGGAGAAAGTGTTTATGGTGCAGCATGTCTGTCGAAACCCACCGTCGTGGAAAGGTGCGGCAAGTGCTAAATACTGCTGCTTCATGATAACATACGTCCCCATACCTCAAATGTAACACAGAAGTTACGCCAATTCAAGTGAGACACTCAAGCAACCGCCATATAGTCGTTCCCTTTAAAAAGGAATTTGAAGACCCAGTGATTGAAGTCGTGCGAGGAAGTGCACCAGAAAGTTACAGACTCTTCGCACGGCATCACACGTAGTCTCAAGAAACGGATATTTTCAGACCGGTGGGTCGGTGGGGTGACTGCCTCAACACTCACGGCGATTTTGCCCGATTGGCATACCGGTTATGTAGTATACGGCCTTCAGACGGGAACTTTTTGATCCCCTCTCATAGTCCGGAATTGTTTGAGATCCGCATCTATATTACGAAGTTTATAAAATACCATTTTTCAGCTTCAGTTACTTTTAATTTCAATACTATGACAATATTAATCTGCTTCATCAGTTCGTCAGATTTCATCAAGAGTTAATTCTGATTCCTGTGACGCGCTAAAAGTGGTTTTCTGCCAGAACATCGTTACCCATGTATTGTCTACACTTAGCAAAAAATATTGTCGTTCTTTGCAGGAATCTGTAACAAACAAATGGTACACGAATAACAGTTACGCCACTGATACACACAGTATGTTGATACGAAGACTCTGATTCGTCACCACAAAGTCGATCGTCTGATACCAAGGCACTTTTAGGAATTTATAGATTTTTTTAAAACCTAGTCAGTAACGGGATAGACGGAGAGAACAAAAGAACAAGATTGCTTACACAGAATGTCCCAAAATAATGTATACACTCTTTGAAACAGAATATCTCTTTAATTAAAGGAGATGGAAATACAATTTTTATTGGTAATAATTTAGAAGGCGGTGAAAAACAAAACAATGCTTTCTTTTGTTTCAAGATTGTCAGTAAACATGGCGTTATCGCTTCAACATAGGAAATTGGTGCTAAAGCGTTACTGGAAAACAGAGCATGTGAGTACGGTACGCCGACGTTGGTAAGTTGAATGTGGAACACCACCACCGACAAGAGAAACAATTACAAGAATGAGAGACAAGTGCGAGGTCGAAGAAACGGTACACAATATGAAGAAGGTACATGGGGGACGAAAGAGAAGTTCAGCAGACAACAAGAGTGTTGATGCAGTAATCCAGACAAACACAAGATCCCCGAATAAATCTGAGAGGCAATAGTCTCGTGAGACTGGGATCTGCAGAAGCAGTGTTCATAGAATTTTTGCGGCCTCAGAAATGTAACCCTTACACTCCAAGACTTCTCCATGCTCTTAACGAGGATGATTCTGATAGGCGAAGCGAATTTTGTGGGTGGTTCATTAACAGATGTGAAGAAGAGCAGCGTTTCCAAGATCGAATTCTTTCGTCAGGTGAAGCGACGTTTAAACTTGATGGAACAATTAACCACCGTAATTGCGTGTACTGAGACAGGGAGAATCCATACGTAGCCGAGCAAAGCCATGTTAATCTACCAGGAGTGACAATATGGTGTGGTCTATCTTCTAGAGGGTTAATCGGGCCGTACTTCTTTGACAACACTGTCACCGGTGAGGGGTGGAAATATTGAAAATGATAACTCCTGGTCTTAGGAAATGAATATTATTACTTTCAACAGGTTGGGGCGCCACCTCACTTTCACCTTGAGTGAGGGCGTTTCTCAACCGTACACTCCCTGCCAGATGGTTAGGACGAAGAGGGAGTGCGGAGTATCCCGCTCGATCTCCAGATTTAACTACTCTAGACTTCTCTCTGTGGAGTACTCTCAAGAACACAGTTTACGCTGCGAGACCACATACACTGGATGATGTTAGAGAGCAAATTGAGCAAGTCAGTGATGCTATTCCGTGGGAAACAATAAAGTTGGCATGTCGCTCAGACGTAACTCGTTGTCGACGGTGTATTGCGATGGACGGACACCAATTTGATCATTTACCGCCTTAAGTTGGACATGAGGCACCTAAAGCCACTAAAATTGTATTTATAACCCCTTTCATTAAAGAGATGTTCAGTTTCAAAGAGTGTATACATTATTTTCGGACAGCCTGCATTTAGCAAAACATGGTTCTTGGCTGCATGTAGAGACGGTTTTACATAGTAAAAGTTTCTTGGGACGGGACGTGAGAGGGAGGACTTCGAGCTCAAACTCAATTGACAAGACAGAGGTACTGTTGGTGTTAGGCCTCCTTCAAAATGAACTAACAAGGAAACCTAACAGAGGCGAATTCTTCTGTCGTTCTTGTGGGTGGAGCGTACTTATGGTGGGACTTGGGTTGGTAACCTTGAGTGAGTCAGTGCAGCATATTATCGAATACAAACCAGCGAATAAAAGCGAACACTTTTTGAGGTGGTACGAGAGCGCACGTGCAGTCGGACAGTGTTATAGATGAGACACGTTGTGCGACCGTTTCCGTGAACGATGTACCCCTGTTTCCGACGCCTGGTCTGTGCGCCATGGCAGTAACTGTTGTTACAGAAAACCATGTTACAATATGAAAATAAACTGTCTGTGGACTCCAAAAAACTGGAGCAAATGTTCACCTGTTGGTTCGCACGATCATAAGATTTTTGTGTTTTTTCAGCAGCACTGCTTGTGTACTGAACTGCATTAACAATATATGCAGCTTTTAACAGTATTCTTGTGACTACAAATTCTTTAACACACAGCCTAAATAATAAACGGTGTGTTACTATCCCCATTTGTCTTGCAGCTCTCGAAACGACACGCTGTCAGTCATGGTTCCAAGTTTTTCAGATGCACTTTAACAATCCTCACACGCAAGTTTCCTTGGAAATGTGGTCACTGTCATAACTCAGGAGGAGTTGCTTCACGTGTCTGAAAGTTTGACAATTAAAACACGGAGTTGCATCTATATCAACGGTGGCTTTTTCACCATATAACGAGTAATTGTACGTTCAATTATCTACAGTACGTCATCTGTAACTTATATATATTCAACAGGCCAACTTGTTTCATTTTTTCCACAGAGGGTAATATCGCTGTTACATATATTTTAATTGCGTAGTCGCATCACACTGTTGGCTCAAATGGCTCTGAGCACTATGGGACTTAGCTTCAGTAGTCATCCGTCCCCTAGAACTTAGAAATACTGAAACCTAACTAACCTAAGGACATCACGCACGCCCATGCTCGAGGCAGGATTCGAATCTGCGACAGTAGCTTTCGCGGGGTTCCACAATGTAGCGACTAGAACCGCTCGGTCACTTCGGCCGGCCATCACACTGTTGACATTGTTGACTGGAGTGCACTCTTTGGAATTATGAATTCATAAAAGATATAGTTCAGAGCATGTAAAACTTATCTGTAACTTGTACGGACATTAGATTACAGTTATAAGGATACAAGGGCAATGAAATCGAGCAGTATGTCATTTGGCACCCAGATGAAGTCCTACCTCCAATGAGCCTCATTAATTGATCATTGTATTTATAACCAAATCGAGTTTACGCAAGCTCATGAAATCAATGGACGAAATTGACCTTCCTTTAGCTTATGAAAGCAATTATTCAATTATCAGTTAATGCGATGGAATAGAGCGAGGGCCCGAGAAACGAGTGAGACAAAAGTATCGCCTCTCTCCGATGGTATTAGTTCTGTACATATAGAGAGACGTGGAGAAAATCAAGGGAACAATTTGAAATTGGAATTACAGCTCAGGGGCAAGAAATTAAAGCTATGACGTTTGCTGATGACATTAAAATTCTGTAAGAGACAGAAAAGGACTTGGAAGAGCAGTTGAAAAAAATGTATAGTGTCTTGAAAGAATATTATATGCACAACACCCACAATAGTAAAAGAAGGGTAAAGGAATGATGCCGAATTAAATTACTTGATTCTGATGTAACTAGACCATAAAACGTGATGCCAAAAGTGGTCCATGAGTTTGGCAGAAAAATAACTTACGACGAAAGAAGTAAAAACATATAATATACTGATTGGCAATACCAAAACAGTTTTACCGCAATAGAGAAACGTGTTAACATTTAATGAAGTGACAAAATTCGTGGGATACCTCTTAATTAAGCCTCAGACCTCCTATTGCCCGGTGTAGTGCAGCAAATTGCCGTGGCATGGACTCCGTAAATCGTTGAAACTCCCCTGCAGAAATTCCGAGCCATGTTGCCTCTATAGTGGTCCGAAATAATGAAAGACTTGCCGGAGCGGAATGATGTGTACGAGCTGACCTCTCGATTATGCCCCATAAATGTTCGATGGGAGTTACGTCCGGTGATCTGGGTGGCCCAATCATTCGCTGCAATTATCCAGAATGACCTTGAAACAAATTGCAAAAGAACGTGGCCCGATGAAATGATATTATTGTTTGGTAACATGAAGTCCACGAATGACTGAAAATGGTCTCCAAGTAGCCGAAAATAACGATTTCCAGTCAATGATAGGTTTAGTTGAGCCACATGATCCAGTCCATTCCATTTAAACACTGACCATACCATTACAGAGCCACCATCAGTTTGCATAGTGTCTTATTGACGGCTTGGGTGCATGCCTTCGTGGTGTCTGCACCACACTCGAATCCTACCATCAACTGAAATCGGGCCTCATCTGACAGGCCATTGTTTCCCGCTAGCTGATCTGACAAGCCATTGTTTCCCGCTAGCTGATCTGACAGGCCATTGTTTCCCGCTAGCTGATCTGACAGGCCATTGTTTCCCGCTAGCTGATCTGACAGGCCGTTGTTTCCCGCTAGCTGATCTGACAGGCCGTTGTTTCCCGCTCGCTTAGGGTCCAACCGATATGGTCACGAGCACAGGAGAGGTGTGCAGGTAATGTGGTGGTGTTAGCGTCGGTAGTCTGCTGCCACATCCCATTAACGCCCAATTTCGCCGCACTCTCATGACGATCCCGCTCGTCGTAATTCCCACTTTGATTTCTACGCTTATTTCTGGCAATGTAGTTCGTTCGTTAGCACTGACAGCTCTACAAAAACGCCCCGGACCGATGATCTCGCTCTTTTATACCATTTCCCAAATCAACCAACCAACAAATGCCTCTGCTCTCGGTCGTCAAGTGAAGGGCATCAGTCACTGTCTTCTCCGTGGTAACAGGTAACACCTAGAATTTGGTAATCTCTTGATAGGGTAGATCTTGGAATACTGAACCTGTAACGATTTTCGAAATGGAATGTTCCAAGCGTCTAGCTCTAACTATTCCTCCACGTTCAAAGTCAGTCAATTCCCGTCGTGCTTCCATAGTCAAGTCGAAAACGTTTTCACACGAATCACATGAGTACAAATGACAGTTCCTCCAATGCACTAAACTTTTGTACCTTGTGTACGCCACAGTGCTGTCATTTGTATATGTGCATATTGCTAGCTCCTGAGGTTAGTCACTTCAGTATATAACACATATTTTTTAGTTTCGTTTTGAAAGTATTTATCTGGACTGAGCCTACGTAATCAGATCGAACAGCTAGTGAGGAGTTAGTGATTCGAATTGGGAAGCAAAAAGTTTTACGACGCAACATGACTAAAACATGAAATCTATTGATAGGACGCAGCCTGGGGTATCAAGCGATACTCAGTTTGGTAGCGTAGGGAAGGGGGTACAACGGGAGTTAAAAATGGAATACGGAAATCAACGCTTGGATACACCAGGAACCTAAAATGAATGTTGTCTGCAGGTCTGTATCAAACCAGCTTTGGGCCTGATGACTGCAACAGCATCAGTTCTCTCAGTTCCCTTCTAAGAGTATGGTCATCATCGGTGTCCACTGCCCGTATCAATCCATACTTCTAATGTTACAGCGAATGTAAATTATGAAGGCATGTTCAGATTTGCTCTTCACCGCATGCGTTAACAATTGGTGTGCCATGAACAACAAAAAAATGGCTCTGAGCACTATGGGACTTAACATCTGAGGTCATCAATCCCCTAGATCTTAAAACTACACAAACCTAGGAACATCACACACATCCATGCCCGGGGCAGGATTCGAACCTGCGACCGTAGCGGTCGCCGGTTCCAGACTGAAGGGCCTAGAACCGCTCAGCCACACCAACCGGCGCTATGAACAACAAAATCGCTTCGGAACAGACACAGTCACGTTAGAGGACGACAAATTGAGAGATCTGAACGCTGTAATAAAACTAAAAACTAAAACTTATCTAATTCCGAACAGGCCATGATGACCCAAGGGTACCGACCGGCCGCCGCGTCATCCTCAACCACGTGCGTCACTGCATGCGGATATAGAGGGGCATGTGGTCATCACACCGCTCTCCCGGCCGTATGTCAGTTTCCGAGACCGGAGCTCCTACTTCTCAGTTTACCTCACAAGGGCTGAGTGCATCCCGCTTGCCAACAGCGCTCGGTAGACTGGATGGTCACCCAAAAGTTCAAATGTGTGTGAAGTCTTATGGGACTTAACTGTTAAGGTCACCAGTCCCAATGCTTACACACTACTGAACCTAAATTATCCTAAAGACAAACACACACATCCATGCCCGATGGAGGACTCCAAACCCCGCCGGGACCAGCCGCATAGTCCATAACTGCAGCGCATCAGACCGCTCGCCTAATTGCGCGCGGCGGATGGTCACCCATCCAAGGTCTAGCCCAGCTCGACAGCCCTTAACTTAGCTGATCTGACAGGATCCGGTCTTACCACTGCGTCAAGGCCGTTGGCGAACTCCTTAATAAGTGTATCAATTAGTCGCATATATATTATTGACTTCAGAATAAGTGTGCTGTGTCTTGGGGATGACTAACCACCCACATCGCTACGCTTTTCGGGAAACATTAGAACGGGTAAAATTCTTTATTGTTAAAGGCCAATGCAAGAGAAAATTTTCGTTAAATGACATATCTCGAGTGGCTGGCTATTCACTTCGTTATCATATCGTGGAGATTGTATTCAGACTGTATTCGCGAGCATTCAGATGATTACGCGTGTCCATGTGAGGAGAGACTCTGTCTAAGCAACCATTGTGAACTGTGAATATCAATACAAATATGACTTACGTTGCAGTAGCGTACCTATCAACAGTTAAAAGGTAAGTACGGATAACTATAGTCTGCGAACACTGCAGCTCTTAATTTATGTATGCGTTTCTGCTTTCGATAGATTCATAAATTTACCAGAGCTTTGCATAAGTAATTTCAGTGGTGTCTTTTCCCCATCTCTTTCGACACTGACTGCAGGAACACATGATGTTGGTGGAACAGGACCACATATGGTCCTGTTCCAGCGTGTCACAACATATCAGGTACGTAAACATTGCAGGGCCCGCGTAAACAGCTATTAGCGTCATTGTGTGTGCTCGCGTATAGCCACTCATATTTCCGCCGAGCTGCTGACACCCGTTGTCACAAACTAGCAACTGACCCACGTATACACCCAATTTCCGTAATAGTACGTATAATTAAATTTTGTTTTGTCGCCGCTACTGCAATTGCTGCTACGTCGACATGCAAAAGATAAAAGAAAGGAAAAGGAAACAACAAAGGAACTGCGGTCGCCCTATTTGAGGGTCCATACCATCAGGGGTCCCAATTAAAACGTAGCTCTTTGCTGTAATTGCGAAATCCTACGACATGTGCACGTGTTGTTAAAAAGTTCCGTGCTTGCTCCTCTAGAGGAAATTACATTGCTCCTGTTCATTAACGGAGCTTGTGCAACGAAGTCCTCGGATGTGAAGGACTCCTTTTGCGAGCTCTGAACAATCACGTTGCCGGAAGGGTTCTGGCTTGGAGCAAGAGGATGGGCTGAATATTTCTCAGTCTGATAGCGGACACTGGAATTACTTTTCATCTTTATCTTCTTCAACATCATCCGTTTCTGCTCCACTGACATTACTCCACGTCAGTAGTGTTCCCCTAGAAGCGCAGCAAAATAATCAAATGGTTCAAGTGGCTCTGAGCACTATGGGACTTAACATCGATGGTCATCAGTCCCCTAGAACATGGAACTACTTAAACCTAACTAACCTAAGGACATCACACAACACCCAGTCATCACGAGGCAGAGTCAAAATAATCGCATACAGCTGCAATGAATTTGTAGTTGGAAGAAAACTGCTTATCAAATAGGAAGAATAAAAGTCTGAGGGACCAAATATTGTAACAGGGCGAATGTTCAAACACGTTATAGCACGTATCGCTCAATTTTCCCGTTGCTCAGACACCGGTGAGTAGGTGCACTGTCTTACTAAAAGACGTCCTTCTCTGCCACTTTCCCCCAATTTTTGCATCAGAATCCATTTGACGGTTAAAAAACTGTTCCCCACTAACTGTTCTACAAATTGTAAAACATTTAATTAAAGAACTGTATCGCAAACACAAACACTGACGCTATGCCCTTTCCCGCCTTGGAGTAGAGGAACCGACTTCTGACCACTGTTCCAATTTTTGTTTCAATTCTGGTGTAGTAATAATAGTAATACTAGTTGTTGTGGAAGGAGGAAGAGGAATAGCAATTTTAAAAGTACTAGTAGTGAATTTGTTCACCCATGGAGCACTTACACATGAATACTGGACATTATATACTACCACAATTGCAGAAAAAACTCAGTTTGACTTTCCACCGTAGTATATGTTAGGAACACAGCCGTGTGATGATTAACAGTTAGGAATAAATTTCCTTCTGTCTGCAAGCATAGATTTTAACTACTTTATTACATTATCCACTGTGCTGTAACCAGCCCAATCCAAGATGCAGCTGACCATACAGGAAAAACTCCAAAAATTACATTACAGTGGTGCATGTGTCGCATAACAGCATTACTCGAATGCTATATGTTACATGTTGTGAAACCTCTACCGGTCACGAGACCTTATTAAAGTTCTTGTAAAATATTGAATGAAATTAAAATTTACTCATAATGAAAGACGAAATAATAGGAGAATAATATTTTGCACGTTACGTGTGAAATGTCATACTGTTATGTTTGCAGCCACTTTACATTTGGATTAATGGAGTGCGTACAACTACCTTTACAAGGCTCAAACATTTGCGGCGTTAAAACAAAAATCTATGATAAAAACTAGTGAATATTATTCTGAAACGGCACCGAGTCATAATAAAATACCAACATAAGCCCCATGAGATGTATAGTCATTGGTTAAAATTAGATAAAAGTTCATATGTTGGAGAATAACACGATAAACTAACAGTTATTAGGAGCAGTTAAAATTATTTTGTTTAATACACATTGTACCTATTAAAAGTCACAAACAAGATATTAATAAAACAATATCCGTTTACGTTGCATGTGGTGTATAATTATACTGTTGGTAACCAATCTTCATTTGGAATTAAGTAGCATTTACAATGGCAGTATGTACATCGCTCTCTTTAAATGTAAACCATTTATGGCGATTCTTTTGGGTCTTGGTCTTCTTCTTCTTTTTCTTCTTCTCCTTCTCCTTCCCTTCTACACAGTCACTCGTTGACAATGGCATCTTCCAAAGATTTTCTTGTCGATCTTAGCTCGACGGTATGTACCTTGTTCCTTTTCCTGCATATCGTAGGATGTTGTCTCTCTGTCTTGCCTGAGAAAGTGTGACAATAGTCATTGACTGGCTCCGACGCCACTGCGTCAGATTTGTGGTCCATTTCAGGTGGCGTTATCACGTGTCGTGCTCAACGCTTCTTCATTTTCGCTATCCCCTCTCCGATGTCGTAGATCCCCGTTCTTCCCTTATCTCTTCGTTCTTGATCCTCTCATTGTCTCCCAAACGCACTACAAGCATTTTTATCTCTATCGCGTTTTGCCTGACCAAGTGTCGTTTAGCGCTGTTTGTTCTGTAACATTATCCACAACTCTTTTGTAGGTGAATTATGAGTTTATATGATGGGAATCATCTTTGAGTTCTAGGAACACTGTCCACTGTTCGTTTGCGGCGCTGAAAAGAGATTGTTGAGATGATTTCCACTTACTTTGCTACCTATTCCAGGATGGACACTTGAACACATCCTCCATAGCTAGGAGAGTGACTGAGGTGAGATTGCGTCTCCTTCTCTGACACTTCTTCTCACGGGAACTTTTTCGGTGATCCCATCATCCTTCATTTACTATGTAATGTGACATTATCGTAAATGCACCGGATTAAGTTGGTGTATCTGCTTTTAATGTGGGCTCTGTTCATCATCCTCAGGTTTCGATCGTGTCGAACGCCTTGTGATCGTCTACTAGTGAGACAGCAATGTGAAGTGGGACATTATGCTCTGTGCATTTCTCTATCATTGTGTATATTGTTTGAATATAGTCAGTTGTACCGAAATCTTTCCAGATTTTATGCGTGTTAGAGTGGCTGGTGAAAGTGATATTTCTCACTCAGGCGGTCAGTAACGATTGTTATTATTATTTTGATAGAGAGAGATAAAAGGCTAGTAGGCCCGTAATTGTTGAAGATAGGATTACCACTTATTTAGGAGAGGACAATGGATTCTGCACTTTCCGTGATACTCGAGTTTTCCCTTCCTAGACACATTTAGTTAATACAATTAGAAGTGCTTCTTCAAGTGTCTCTCCTCCAGTTCACAGCATGACACTTGTGATCTGAGATTCTCTAGGCACCTTAAAATTCTTTTGTTGATTCGGAGGTGTTTCCACTTCATTTTTAACGGTAAGTTCCACAACTTCCTATGGGCTGCATAGCTGTGGTTTAAAATTAAGTAACTGTCCACCTGAGATAACGTGATAGGGTATAATAATAGTTACTAAAGTTTGTAGGAACTTCAGTTCGTTGTTCAATATACTATGTAAATATCTCCTTTTACATGTATTAAATCTATATACAACATTTCTGAGGTATCATCACCATAGCGGTGTTCCGCATATATGGATTAACCCACTGATGTTGCCGAAGTAGATCGAAATTACGTACACAGTGTAAACAATTATCGGCTATATTACATCTCACTCCCAGCAAGGCTTTCTGACGAACAGTAAATCCGGCAAGATAGCAGTGAAGCAAAATTGCGTAATTATGGCGTGCCATTCTGTCTTCTATATATGAATTTTATACTTAAGACTAGTACAGTTAGTACAGATATATCCTAAAGAAAGGGCATAAATATTGAATAAATAGCGTTATATAAAATTGGAATATGCCGTAACTGTCGATCTTCTGGCAACTTCCCCAGTCAAAAGTAATTCCTTAGCATCTAGTATGACCAAATTGAATATCTCGTATCCTAATTTTAATTAATAATATTTACGTTTGTTTGCTAAGCACTGTCCTCGTAATTCTGCAGTAAGAAATGGCTCTATGGGACTTAACATTTGAGGTCATCAATCGCTTAGAGCTACTTAAACCTTACTAACCTAAATACATCACACACATCCATGCCCGAGGCAGGGTTCGAACCTGGGACCGTAACAGCAGCGCGATTCCTGACTGAAGTGCCTAGAACCGCTCGGTCACAGCGGCCGGCTCTGCCGTAAGACAAATGTGCTTCAGACGCCCCTGGTGAAAGTAATGTGCAATACAGCAAATATTTGAGTACAGTGGATAACAGCGTCCAATTTATTTTGGCAACATCATTGTGTATCCTCTATGTTTGTGTGGTAGAGTAACGGTGGTGTACGCGTACGTGGAGAACTTGTTTGCGCAACAATCGCCGACATAGTGTATCTGAGGCGGAATAAGGGGAACCAGCTCGCATTTGCCGAGGCAGATGGAAAACCGCCTAAAAACCATCCACAGACGGGCCGGCTCACCGGACCTCGACATTAATCCGCCGGGCGGATTCGTGCCGGAGACCGGCGCTCATTCCCAACCGGAAAGCCGTACGTTAGACCGCACGGCCAACCGGCAGGGCCATACGGCTTTCTAAGTAATTTCTATTTAGTGGTGAATTCACGTTTCATCAGTTGCCTCATGCTGACCCCGGAAATAAATTCTGTTTTTACGTGCAAAACACTGTTCGCATACTGCCTTTAGATTCGCTGTGACCAAGTACACCACTCATCTTCCAGGACGTTTTCTCATGTGCTAAAAGTAGTTGACAAATTCTTTTGAAATCCATACAGTCTTCACAGTTTCCGCGCCTTCGACCGTCGACTTTCCAGTACCATACAGTCCATTTTTTCTGTGGTGGAATATTCCGGACGTCCTGGATACTTTCATTGCCTCGTATCAATTAAGCACTCCTTTTGTCACTGTAGAGACCGTAGGAAGGTCATAAATACAATTATTAACCTTTAATCAATTCTGGTGACGTGAAACCTTCTTTTACAGAAACCTTCGATACTGTGTTATACTCAATTCTCTAGCTTGCCGAGAATTCACACACCTCATCTTGTTCAGATACTCCGTCGTATTACTTGCGACTTCACAAGGAACCTGTTGAATAATGTACCAACTTCTGGGGAAAGTATCCCACTCTTACTACTGCAGTCTACGGAGGAAGGTAAGCAGTATTCAGACCACCTCGATAGTAGAAGTGGGGTAGGCATGCTGTGGAGAGGGTTAGCATCGGACCTTGGTATCACGGGTGCTCTGTTCAGTCCTTGGGGCTCGCTATTATGGCGTTGATCTGTTCCCCATTCATCTGCGCAATTAGGAAGCACGCGCCATAAACAGCAGGTAAATCAGATCAATTAACGGGCTGCGGGCGCGCCTGTGTCTAATGCAACCAGGAAGCCCTTTCAGCTACCCCCTGCGGTCAAGACGCCGGCGGACATAGCTAGCAGCTGCACCGTCTCACCACCCCAATACTGCATTGCCCTGGGGAGTTTCCCTTACTACCTGCAGGGAATTAGCGATGAGACAGCCGGATTACACCAAGGAGTCGAGTCACTAACACACAAAACAAGAAACGGGCACAAATTTGGCTGCCTGTGTGCTGATTTAAAGCCGTATTGGCAGCTAACTAGCTTGGACTTGCAGAGCATGCTATTGGGAGGGAAATATTATTAATCATTTTTACCATTTATTGACGCTATCAGTTTATACATATAGCATAACGTCCAGTGCGCTTTCTTGTAAGACAGTAAAGTAAGCTAGATCAGGTTCGAATATGTAGGGCGACGTTACTACCTTCACAGAATCACTGGTCAGCCTAAGCAGGTATATTCTGTAAAAATAAACCAGTCTTGATAGACACAATGCTGTCACTGACCAAATTACTCATATCGTGGCAGGAGTTTTGCCCATGATCTTCTCAGAAGCAACCTACATCCAAATGTGATTTGTCAGTGAGATACCCACTGCTTAATGGGAGTTAGAACGGATTTTTTTTCACATTTTCGGATTTCTAGCTCATTGCACAATTTACAATTTTTCATATATATATATATATATATATATATATATATATATATATATATATATATATATATATATATATGGGAAGGTTTTTTTCATTATGATCTACACCGGTTGAAAATTTTAAAATTTTTACGTGCATTACTTCAAGATCTAATGAAATCAGTAATTTTTTTTATATAGGAGGCTGTGCATTGCTGTGTTATACAGGTTAACAGTGTTGGTCATGTCCAGAAGAGGATGGGCACCAGGTTGAGGAAGTTGAAACAATGTTTGAGAGACAAGAAACTTTCTGATGGTGAAACCATAACAAGCATGCTGAGAGACAAAATGACTGACGAACTACGGCAATATTATGGGGTGGCCATTACAAATAATTTGTTGAAAATTAAGCAGGCAGTATGAACTACATTCTTCCACAGAGTGTCAACTGACGAAAGACCAATACACTGCCTTTGCCCTCCTGGATCTGATTCATGGTGCAATTACCGCAATGCCCAGTACTCAGTTCTCACAACCATAAAAATTACAAGCCAGCAGCAGTCATGGGTATCATAAAAACTATTTACAGAGACCTGGCAAATCCTGAATTACTGAAAAAGTGTCTGCATAGTCAGACTCAAAATCCCAATGAGTCGTTCAATAATCTTATATGGACTCGCTTACCAAAACATGTCTTTGTTGGAGTGAAGACACTAAAGTGGGGGTTCAGGGATGCTGTTATTGCTTTTAATGATGACATCATTGATAGGGTGAAAGTGCTACAGCGTATGGGAATTAATCCTGGAGCAAACTGCATCAGAGAACTTGAACAGATGGACAAGGTTCGCATTGATAAAGCAGGGTATGCAGCACAACTGGTCACTAACGACTTGAGAAAGAAGAAAAGAAGAAAAACTTGAAAAAATCAAGAAGATGATATACATTATGATGCAGGGTGTTTCTGAGTGACTAAAAAGAAAAAAAAATTAAGCACATGTTAAGTGAGTTACGGTCGTTTGAAACTTAAGAAGGCGTCCTGAAAATTTACATTTTCTGTTGAATTTTTCCCTAAATCTCATAAACTTCTTCGAGTAGAGTATTCAGATTTTCGGTTAGTCTACTGAACTAAAAGAAGAAATGTTATGTATAATAAAAGTTATTTAGGATAACGTACAAAAAAGTATACAACATTTTAACTGTGCAATTAAAAATGGTATTTCCGAAAGCAGTGGCTGAAATGCAATTATTGTAGCTCAATAGACTCAGAAAATACAGTTAAATGTCGTGTAAAACTTTCATGTCTATGGCTACTGTGGTTCCTGAAATACGGAGAACCCAAGTCACTAAATTTAACATTGTCAGGATAGGGCGTTCCAACTCCCTCTAATACTTGCTTAGGCATATGATGTGGATGACGTTACTGTCATTTCCTTTGAGATAATCGTTTGAATAGCCACACATATATCAGTTTGTTGTCTGCTGCCTTTATGGTGTGTGTGTGTGTGTCAGCACCATGTGTCTGAGATCCCTGGCACACAAACAGCACATGTGATGAGTATCAGCTTCATGGAGTTTATAACTTCCTATCTTCAATAGTAGCTGAGATGCAGGAAAAAACGTGTTTTCTCAGCCCCAGCATATAGCCTGGCCTCCAGAACAGACATGTGGGGTGACAATAGTTGAAACGCCCCTTAGAAAAATTATACACGACTGTTCTTAAACTGACACACAATATTTTTTAGCGCAACGCAATCTGACTTTCAAAAATCCCTACAAAAGAATGGCCCTGACTAACATTAACCTTTACCTTTCAGAAATCACTTACCTCACAAAAATCTTCGTTACTCGAACTACTGCAATACAGCGAGCGCCACTACTGCCAGCTAAATAAAAGATTCAAACTACGGAAGGCACTAACTGCTGATAGGTATAGTTAGCAAATGAAAGATTTTAATAGAGAACAAACAGTGTATTTACCTTAGTAGTCAAAATATATATGGTAGTTCATGACATCCAGTCTTACAAATTACAAAACTCCGCCATCTCTCTCCCCACGTCCACCACTGCTGGCGGCTCACCTCCAACTGCGCAACGCTACGCGCTGTTAGCATCCAGCTGCCGCTGCCCAATACTACAATGGCAGACAACAATGCCAACCAGCCACAGACTGCACACGGCACAGCCAGTGATTTTTATACAGAGCGCTACGTGGCGGATGCGTTACCAATAAAAAAAACCTAAACAGCCTACTTACATAGTGTCAAACTGCCTTATTGGCCTGCTTTGAAGGGAAGCCTAGCACAACAGGCATAATGGAGTAGTATCAGCCTATTTTGTCGTTCTGCATTGCAAGGAAGCCTATACGTTATGGCAAAGAACGGTTTTCAAGCTGATGACGCGTAGCGTGAACTGCACAACAGTCTTGTTTTGGGAGTACTGTCTACATGCTGTATTGACCCATTTTGTAACGGATACGTGGGTAGACAGGCCTGTCTGTGGTAAGGCTGAGATGGATAGAGGTGGGGTCGGAGAGGGAGAGGGGCAGGGGAAATGGATAGGAAGAGGGATGGCAGGAGTAGATCGATGAGAGAGAGGTGGCAGGAGATGATTGACAGAAAGAAGGTAGGAAGGTATGGACAGAGGGAGAAAGAGGTAGACAGGGAGGGAGGGGAGTGGAGGAGGTGGATAGAGAGAGAGATGATGGGATGAGGTGCACAGAGATAATGTGTGAGGAGAAGTATGAGAGAAAGAGGGGAGGGAAGTGAAGGTTAATAGAGAGGGCAGGAGGAGATGAGAGAGAGGGTGGTGGAGGAGATGGAATGAGTGTGGAGGAGGAGAAGATGGGAAGTGAGGGAGCAGGAGGATATAGGCCAAGACAGGAGGGGAGAGATGATGGAATGAGACAGAGTGGTCAGGAAGCATGTTGTGTGGTACTGACATGCCTTGCAGGGGCTACACGTGTGAATGGACATGGCTGGGCAGAGAGAGGTGGGACAGACGATGGATAGCGAGAGAGTCGGGAAGATCAGGGAGACAGAGAAAGAGACAGGGAGAGAATGACCAGACAGAAATGTGGGAGATGGTGATGCACAGGGAGAGAGGTAATGACGGGAAGGACAGAGAAAGGGGGAGATGTGTAGCAGAGGAGAGTGGAGGAGATGGCCACAAAGATGGGGAAAAGAAGATGTAGAAAGAGAAGGGGGGAAGGTGGATATGCAAGAGGCAGGTGTAAGCGTAACAGGGCGAGTTGCGACCCTCTCTAGTTGTTTCCACTTTGGTGACCTGCACATCTTGGATCATAAGTTTACCTGTTTAGCGTAAGTGACTTAATGAGGAGCTAAAGGAGTAAGGATGAGAAAGAAACATGAGGAATCAGAAGAGGAACTGACGAAGACGAATAGTAAACATCAGCACAAGTATTAGTGGTGTATGAGTGTGACGACTACATTCTGCAAACGGAAGGAGGGGACAAATTTCAGCGGTCAACGTGCCGATGACGACAGGTGATTGTGGCAGACATTTTTTTCGAAATGAGAGTGTTGAAATTTGTTAGTTGAATCCCTTGTAATCATCCTGCACTTGCGGTACAGGTCTGAGATTTCAATTACTTTACTGTATATTAGCAAAATTATGGATGTCCTTGTCGGGTTAACGAAACGAGTACTATGGACGATTATCTGAACTGTGTTTGAATGCAAGCTGGCTCCAACTAAACGTAACAAACCCAAGCCACATTAGCCGTTGTCCTCCTATGAGCTACTTTTTGGCCTGACTACTATGTACATATGCATTTCTCGTCAATATTTTATCTCTTCGTGTCTCCTTCAGCCCTTTATGCTGCTCTGTTCCTGCTTCCTAAGCCGAAAAACATTTGCCTTACGTAATGACAAATAACGTGAATCATGAGCTGTATGAGTACTGCTTTTTGAGCGTACTGAATTTCAAATGCTTCAAATGGCTCTGAGCATTATGGGACTCAACTGCTGTGGTCATCAGTCCCCTAGAACTTAGAACTACTTAAACCTAACTAACCTAGGGACATCACACACATCCATGCCCGAGGCAGGATTCGAATCTGCGACCGTAGCAGTCGAACGGTTCCGGACTGCGCGCCTATAACCGCGAGACCACCGCGGCCGGCTATTGAATTTCGGTTTCCTTTAGTATTACGATTCTGTTCTCACCTGCAGAGGTCGTTGCAGTTCTTTCTAGCTTAAAAGGCAATAAATATGTCTGCTATGGCAAGCTACGAGTCGTTTCTCCCAAAAATTAGTTTAATGTAAACAGTGACATAATTCTTCCTCTCAATAGTAAGATCGCATTAACAATCCATGGCATGTAAGCAACAAATTTCAAAAAACCCAACAGGCTCAAAATAATGTTATACCGGTACAAAAGTGCAATCAGGATACAGAGAGTGACGATTTCGTGCAAAATTTTAAACGAAGAAAAATGTAAACCCCCTATGTCGTCAGACACAGGTTGGAGTTAGAACTCCAATCTTCTGCTTACTGCTAGTAGTTGCCAGAACCGTGTAGACGATGTAACTAAACCCGCTGGACAAACTCACATTTTAAATGTTACTGGATACGCCGGCCAGTAACACACGAAACACTACGCACAAGCGCTAGCCACTGCAGCTCGGGTAGGCCGCTTACCTTTGACGGCGTTCAGCTTATTTCCCACCATCTGCTTCGCAACGAAGGCGGCCATGTTGTCGGGCTGTGGTTGTCTGGTACGCGCTTAACAGTTGCTGTGCAAGATCACAGGGGCCCGCAGCTCTGGAACAGCAACAACACATTACTATTAGTATCCCAGGACTAACTGTAATCTCCAATAAAACATATTTATCAATGATTCAATACTTATTTTCATAACATCAAGCAAATAGGAGCTGTGAAATTCGCTGTCAAAACTCTCATCTTTTTCTTATAGAAATAGCATGAGAATCCATTGCAACAAGATCTGTGCGAGTCATACACGAGAGGTTTCAGCACAATGACGTTATTCATTAGCACATGGGAGCAATACAGTTTATCCAGAAGGTAAAATGATACAAGAAATTGCCGGCCAGTGTGGCCGAGCGGTTCTAGAGCCTTCAGTCTGGATCCGAGCGACCGCTACGGTCACAGGTTCGAATCCTGCCTCGGGCATGGATGAGTGAGATGTCCTTAGGTTAGTTAGGTTTACGTAGTTCTAAGTTCTAGGGGACTAATGACCTCAGACGTTAGGTCCTATAATGCTCAGAGCCATTTCTTTTTTACAGAATAGTCTAATAAAAGTTCGGAAAGAGATAGGCTACACTTTTTTGAATATATATTGAATATATATAAACAAAACTCTCGAAAAGTTCCTCATAGATTTACTTCGCATTTGTACACGATACTCTAAAAAGCGTTCAGGAAGAATTGCACTACATAGTTTTAAAATTACAGTATATAAATATATACATAATATATAAAGTGCGATTGCTAGGTGTTCCTGAGATTGCTAGTATTCATATATTTTGAGGAAAGTTCTGAATTTAAGAAAATCTTCACCATCAGCTGCTGAGAAAGGGAAATGGTCCTTAAAACGGTATATGACCAGCACAGACAGGAATGTGTGCTCTGGAACGTGCTCACATCTTAGTCACCAGGTTTTGTGGGACGATATGCTCTTCTTCCACTAGTGTGGTTAACAGCTGCACGGAGGTCGTCGGTACAGTACATCACTATAACGAATCCCACACGTGCTTGATATGATCTAAGTCGAGTGAGTGGAGAGGCCTGTTCATTCGCCAAAATTTCTCTTATTTCATGAACTCTTCCACCTGCCCTTTCCGACCTGAGCAAGAATTGCCATCCAAAAAAAAAAAAAAAAAAGGCATCAAGACCGAATGCTCTTCCGAAAAGATGAACATGTGAAAGGAGTAAAATGTCACAATAATATCGACTGGTCACAGTACCTGGTTTTTAAGATTTGAAATTTGTACGCCCATGCGACATTATACACGTTAAACTCCCAGCCAGTAAAACCTGGGCCACCAAAACGGTCATAGTGCGATAATGTTCTTTGTTCCATTACGTGTTCCCATTTCTCGCCGAATGACAGTACGTCCGAATCACTACTCAAACTGAACCTGTTCTCATCCCTTAATAGCACGCTACCAAACTTCATCTTGGCCCAGTCCCTATGCTCTCGGCACCATCCAAATGGTGCCGCCGACGCCCAGATGCAGATAGAGCACGAGGAACTGTTTGTACAGTACTGTAGAGATCACTGCCACTATGGAGTGTGAGACTGCGTGCCTTGCAGACCTGTTAATTGTGCTTACGTTTGCACCCACTGTATGACTTTAATCTCTCCTTGCCTTTTGCCAATACAGAGACCATCAGCTGCTGTAGTTGAGCTGCGTCAACCATTACCTCTCCTTCGGTCAGAAGTGCCTGTGTTTCAGACACACCCCATGGCCAATACCAACTCCTGGGCTATCCTCGTCACACTTCACCCTTCCCATTGACTTATTTCTGTTGATCTGGAATGTTAGTAAAGGCAGATTCGGTTAATTTCGCTTAGAGGCAATACGTGTAGAAGTTATAGTATCTGCAATGAACTACAGCTGTTTGTATGAACATAAACTTTATACACTGAATCCCCATAGAAATTGGTAGAGGCATGCGTATTCATATACACAGATATGTAAACAGGCATAATAGGCCGCTGCGGTCGACAACTCATATATAAGACAAATGTCTGGCGCTGTTGTTAGATCTGTTACTGCTCCTATAATGGCAAGACATCAAGATTTAAGTCATAGTCGGCGCATGAGCTATGGTGCACAGCATCTCCGAGGTAGCGATGAAGTGGGGATTATCCCTCATGGCCATTTCACGAGTGTACCGTGAATCTTAAAAAATGAGATCGACAAGAAGTGCAACATGGCTAAGCAGGAATGGCTAGAGCACAAATGTAATGATGTAGAGGGTTATCTCACTAGGGGTAAGATAGATACTGCCTACAGGAAAATTAAAGAGACCTCTGGAGAAAAGAATACCACTTGTATGAAAATCAAGAGCTCAGGTGGAAACCCAGTTCTAAGCAATGAAGGGAAAGCAGAAAGTAGGAAGGAGTATATAGAGGGTCTATACAAGGGCGATGCACTTGAGGGCAATGTTATAGAAATGGAAGAGGATGTAGATGAAGATGAAATGGAAGATATCATACTGCGCGAAGCGTTTGACAGAGCACTGATAGACCTGAGTCGAAACAAGGCCCCGGGAGTAGACAGAATTCCATTAGAACTACTGACAGCCTTAGGAGAGACAGTCCTGAAAAAACTATACCATCTGGTGAGCAAGATGTATGAGACAGACGAAATACCCTCAATCAAGAAGAATATAATAATTACAAATCCCAAAGAAAGCAGGTGTTGACAGATGTCAAAATTATTGAACTATCAGTTTAATAAGTCACAGCTGCAAACTACTAACACGAATTCTTTACAGACGAATGAAAAAAAAAAAAAACTGGTAGAAGCCGACAATACTGACCTTACGACTTATGAAGAAAGATTCAGCAAAGGCAAACCTACGTTTCTAGCATTTGTAGACTTAGAGAAAGCTTTTGACAATGTTGATTGGAATACTCTCTTTCAAATTCTAAAGAGGCAGGGGTAAAATACAGGGAGCAAAAGGCTATTTACAATCTCTACAGAAACCAGAAGGCAGTTATAAGAGTCGAGGGCCATGAAAGGGAAGCAGAGGTTGGGAAAGGAGTGAGACAGGGTTGTAGCCTCTCCCCGATATTATTCAATCTGTATATTTAGCAAGCAGTAAAGGAAACAAAAGAAACTTTCGGAGTAGGCATTAAAATCCACGGAGAAGAAATAAAAACTTTGAGGTCCGCCGATGACATTGTAATTCTGTCAGAGACAGCAAAGGGCTTGCAAGAGCAGTTGAACGGAATGAGACACTTGAAGTAGTAAAAGAGTTTTGCTATTTGGGGAGCAAAATAACTGATGATGGTCGAAATAGAGAAGATATAAAATGTAGACTGGCAATGGCAAGGAAAGCGTTTCTGAAGAAGATTAATTTGTTAACATCGAGTATAGATTTAAGTCTCAGGAAGTCGTTTCTGAAAGTATTTGTATGGAAGTGAAACATGGACGATATATAGTTTAGACAAGAAGAGAATAGAAGCTTTCGAAATGTGGTGCCACAGAAGAATGCTGAAGATTAGATGGGTAGATTACATAACTAATGAGAAGGCATTGAATAGAATTGGGGAGAAGAGTTTGTGGCACAACTTGACAAGAAGAAGGGACCGCTTGGTAGGACATGTTCTGAGGCATCAAGGGATCAGAAATTTAGCATCGGAGGGCAGCGTGGAGGGTAAGGATCGTAGAGGGAGACCAAGAGATGAATACACTAAGCCTATTCAGAAGGATGTAGGTTGCAGTAAGAACTGGGAGATAAAGAAACTTGCACAGGATAGGGTAAACAAAATTGTTCAAATGGCTCTGAGCACTATGGGACTTAACATCTATGGTCATCAGTCCCCTAGAACTTAGAACTACTTAAACCTAACTAACCTAAGGACAACACACAACACCCAGCCATCACGAGGCAGAGAAAATCCCTGACCCCCGCCGGGAATCGAACCCATGAACCCGGGCGCGAGAAGCGAGAACGCTTCGCACTACCACGAGATGCGGGCACAGGATAGGGTAGCATGCAGAGCTGCACCAAACCAGCCTCAGGACTGACGACCACAACAACAACAAACCGTGAATCTCAGGAATCCGGTAAAACATCAAATCACCGACATCGCTGCGGCCGAGAAAAGGAGCCTATATGAGCGGGACCAACGACGACTGAAGAGAATCATTCAATTTGATGCAAGTGCAGTTGTTCCGCAAATTGCTGCAGATTTCAGTGCTGGTCCAAAAACATCTGTCAGCGTGTGAACCATTCAACGGAACATCATCGATATGGGCTTTGTGAGCCAAAGGTCCACTCGTATACCATTGATGACTGCACAACACAAAGCATCACGCCTCGCCTGGGCCCGTCAACACCGACATTCGACTGTTGATGACAGGAAGTATGTTGCTGGTCGGACGAACCTCGTTTCTAATTGTATCGAGCGGATGGACGTGTACGGGTGTGGATACAAACTCATGAATCCATGAACCCTGCATGTGAGCAGGGGACTGTTGAAGATGGTGGAGACTCTGTAATGGTGTGTGACGGGTGAAGTTGGAGTGATATGGGACCCCTGATACGTGTAGATATGACTCTGACAGGTGACACGTACGTAAGCATCCATTCATGTTCATTGTGCATTCCGACAGTCTTGGTCAATTCTAGCAGGACAATTTGACACCTTACACGTCCAGAATTGGTACAGAGTGGCTTCAGGAACACTCTTCTGACTTTAAGAACTTTCGCTGGCCACCAAACCCCCAGACATGAACATTATTGAGCATGCCTTTGGCGGGAGCCTTGATCGGATCTCTGCGGCATGAACGACCTGTTTCTCGTACGTTGATATCCACGGAAGTAAACTCTGTCCTGTGAGCATGACGCCTGTTGGGAAAGAGTTCTCTTTACATTCGTGCTGCTTTAAGGCCACTAAATCCTGTAGCGAACCACGTTAAATGCAGGTCTTCCAACTCACGTCACGAGTAGCGTTACATCTTTGACCACACGTCATGCACTCTACTCAGTAAAACATCTCACCACTGTCACATCACAACCTGCAATGGACAGCTAACACCACCGGTAAGCGTTCGTGTTACACAGGTGGATGCACCGGTGCGATGCATTTAATCGTCACCAGACACACGCCCTATTATCTAACTGGTTGAGTGGTTGTGGGGGAGGTGACCAGACAGCGAGGTCATCGGTCTTACAGGTTTAGGGAAGGCGGGGAAGGAAGTCGGCTGTGCTCTTTCAAAGGAACCATATCGGCATTTGCCTGGAGTGATTTAGGGAAATCACGGAAATCCTAAATCAGGATGGCCGGGCGCGGGATTGAACCGTCGCCCCACCGAATGCGAGTCCAGTGTGCTAACCACTGGGCCAACTCGCTCGGTATATTATCTAATTAGCCGTGCATAGTATGTCTGTGTGGTGGTCACGTGTGTAAGATATTTATCAACCACTGTCTGTTCCAGTGTACAGCTGAAACCAGGGATATTTGCGAGAGTGTGGCAGAACTGCATATGTCGTTGCAATACATGTGCTGAAACTGGCGGTCGTCGCTTTGAACAATTAAAACGAGCTGCAGTGTTGTGTGGTGTACACTGTGTATGTCCGTAACACAATAACTGCGCATATTCGATCACTAGTTCCCTATCTCAATATAGCCGGTTGTGGACCCACTATCATATTTTTCAATTTGACCCAAATCTATCACCTCTTTCAGTGTGACCCAGAAGGTTTGACACTGTATATTTCAGTGAGTGGCAACACTCCTTACAAGAAGCTTTCAGTCATTCGTCAACTACTTCTTCCCTATTTACTGTAGAAAAAAAATCTGACAATTTGGTATCCACTCTAAAGTTATTGAATAATTCATAAATACATTGTAGACCAAAGACCCAAATCTAGAAGCTTAACTGTGGAACTCCTTGAACTACGTCTTTGTGGCGCACCTTGGCCCATTTTCGTGTACTTTACGTTACAAAAACGCAATCCCCGGACATTGCAAGACAATTGAAAGGAATTCCAACAGAATCACAAGCAAATGGTATTGAGTAACATATTTTTAAGTTTTTAGAAAGGAAATGCCTCAATCGAAAAATCTTGTATTGCTTTCAAATTTTAAAATATATATGCTGTAGCAACACTCAAGCGTGGGTTATTACTGCTCAGTATTTGGTACCGTCTCATCATACTTCGGCTCCATGATGCGAAAATCACATCTCACCTACTGACATTTTGCGGACTGAATGTCGCTGGTTTCTTCCTCATGTTGTGTTCCGTATTACTAGTGCTCTGTGTCCCAGTTTAAAAATTTTAGTCTGGCCAGGGAACAGAGCGTTGCGAGGTTGAGAGCACCGTTTTCCAGTACAGCTGCCGCGGGAACCATGTTAATATCACGGCTGGCTGGTAACAGGCGCGCCAACCCTCCAGCGGAAGCAAGTCTACAGTTATAACAAGTGGAACGAACCTCTCTGCTTCAGCATGCACACACAGTGTTACACACTAGAAACCTTACGATGAACACAGCCTCCAATTATGATATATTCAGAGTCGGTCACGGGTAATGTGAATCCGGTTGGCTCTTTTATGTTGTTAATTTTGCATTTAAAGACTCTCTTTCTCCCATAACACTCTTACAATGTCAATAGGGTGGGTGACTAGCGTGAAAGTGGCTGGTGTTTTCGTACAAATATAGCATTACATTAGCACTGAACTGGTCGCTTTGAAATTCTAAGGTCAGTATACTAGGCGTGCTGGGAAATAATGCCTACAAATTATTTATGTGGAAACCCTTCAAGCTTTACAAATAAAACAAACGTTATTAACATTCTACGTCTTTATTCTACGTGTCCACATATTTGGAGCCCTTTGCTGCTAGAGGGCTCCGAATTGTTGTGTACAGCATGCCGCTGTGTAAAGTAACTATGTTGGTGCCTGAGTACTAGTGTGCTGTAATCGAGTGCGGAATTCGAAGAATTCAATCGCACATGGAGCACCCTTTCTTTCAGCATGACAACACACGACCACACGCGAGCCCTGCGACATCTGCTGCAACAATCTGACGCCTTGGATTCTCCGTCACTGATCATTTTACACGCAGTCCCGACTTGGACCCATCACAATTTCATCTACTTCATAAACTTAATGAACAACATGCAGACGTGAAGAATAAAGTTGCAGAATGTTAATAAGGCTTATGTTACTTAAAAAGCCTAAATAAGAGTTTTCACATAAAAAATTTGAAAGTATTAGTTTTCAGCGTGTTCTCGTAGAACTGCGGAAGACGGTTATGTGATCACTACCACTGTCGTAAATCGTGACAGTCAAGTGATATGCCTGTGCCTATCGGTTATACGGAAGCACCTCAGTAAGATGGGTGGAAATGCAGTTACTAATAATAAGCCCGGTTGGGAAAGAAGGAGATGGAAGAGTAACACCTCGTAAAAGAAACCTTGATCCAGCTGGCCCGGCTGGTAGTACCTTGTAGGGCCCCTTACCATGGTACAGGTGAAGAGGATCAACGGCTTTGATGGCGAATGAAGATGAAGATCTCCCAGACAGAGAAGGCACAAGAATTCTCTTCTTAAAACCGAAGGGGCGTCTGTTGTGGAAACCACAGGCAACTTGGTCAGCGACTGTTCATTAAGTGGGTGCAGATGTAGCAACTGCTCCAGGAACTAACAATCTCTGGTTCTATACAACCAGCGTAGCTGGACAAAATTTAATAAGAAGCACTATGGTTCGTGAGAGCAACAACAACGTTACCCCAGGCGGTAATCAATCCACCCGTCGACAGGTGACAACCGGACATTCGGATTTTGGAAGACGCGGGCAACCACGAACTCAGAGAAAGTCCGAGTTCTCCGACAAACTACCCAATAAAACACCAACACACATTGGTATATTTCATAGCAATACACTAATACAACCTAGAAAGCTACTCAATCTTACTACAGAACTCGACAGACAAAGAGTTCTTTTACTAGCAGTTCAGAAAACACGATATACTGACGCTGATACCATAGATTATGGTAACTACCGCATATTGAAGAGCAAAACTGATAGAGTACTTGGCAAATCTGCCCCATTGCTGGGGATGGCGATACTTGCACACAAGAAGATCGTAAGACAATAGAAGAATTACCTGACGATTGGAAGTGTGCACTTATCCATCCCCTGCAACAAAAAAGGAGACAGAACGGACGTAAACAATTACCGAGAAATTTCACTTTTACCAGTCACCTACAGGATCTTCTCCTCATGCCTATTGCAGAGAACAAATTGAACACAAAATTGGGGAGTACCAAGCGGGTTTCCGACCTGGACGTTCCTGCCCTGAACTAACTTTTAATCTAAAAACAACGTTGAAATACAGAGATATTAGACATAAGCCCACCATACGTACATTCGTCAACTTCAAGAAGACGTACGACTCAGTCGAACGTAAATCCCTTGTCAACACACTAATAGAACTCGGACTTGATCAGAAGACACGTAAGCTCATTGGGCAGACACTCTCCAACACAACCTCTAAAGTAAAATTCATGGGGGAAACTTGGAATATTTTGAGATCAGAACTGGAGACAAGGAGACGGACTATGTCCAATACTGTTCAATATCATTTTGGCCAAAGTAATAAGGGAATGGGAGGGTGAGCCTAGAAAAGGTGGCCTATGGAAACCAATGAAGATTGGAAAGAAAACTGAAGTCGCCTGCCTAGTCTTTGCCGACGATCTTACAATTTTGACAGACAGTGAACAAAATGCAATACATCAAATAGAAATACTCAAGGAATGCGCTGAGAATGTTGGCTTGCAAATTTATTTTGAGAAAACGGAATTTATGTGTACACTATTAAACGTACAGAATCTCACCACAAAATATGGATGGATAAACAGAGTTTCACATTTTAAATACCTAGGGGAAATTTTGGAAGCAACTGGACTAGAAAAAAAATAATCAAGAATCTCGATCACAGAAACTAAAGAGATCCTGCAGTGGAACACACCAACTTTACAACAAAAAGTTCTTGTCCATGCATGCAAAATCAGGCACTACAGCTCCGTAATTGAACACGAGGTGTTATACGCAACAGAAACCTTGTCACTCCATAACAAGACGCTACTAAAAAATCTACAAAAAGAATAACGAAAGATCATTAGGAAAATACTTGGACCACGGTAAACTGCAGCTGGATATAGACTGCAAAGCAACAAAACTACACAGAATATTTCAAATATTGCTGCTGACATTAGAAAAAGACGTCTAAAATTCTATGGACACATACACAGACTCCCTGAGTACAGGCACACACGCCATATACTCACAGCCACTGAAAACGGTAAAGGGTAGGACTTGGGGGGAACAAGTATGAAGAGATCTTACTCATGCTCAACTCGGCATTCAGGACACTGCAAACCGTAACATCTACAGAAGCAAAATAGACAAGTGGGAAGACCAGTCAGAGATAGGGGCCAAAAAAGACCGGTACAAAGTGGACGGATGAAAGAAAGAAAGCCATGAGCGAGAAAATGAAGGTGTCATGGAAAAACCGCAGGAGGAACTGTAGAAGCTTCACGTGGTTCACAAAGGGTCTACTACGTGTATAATAATAATAGTAATAATAATTTACATCTACATCTACATCCATACTCCGCAAGCCACCTGATGGTGTGTGGCGGAGGGTACCCTGAGTACCTCTATCGGTTCTCCCTTCTATTCCAGTCTCGTATTGTACGTGGAAAGAAGGATTGTCGGTATGCTTCTGTGTGGGCTCTAATCTCTCTGATTTTATCCTCAGGGTCTCTTCGCGAGATATACATAGGAGGGAGCAATATACTGCTTGACCCTTCGGTGAAGGTATGTTCTCGAAACTTTAACAAAAGCCCGTACCGAGCTACTGAGCATCTCTCCTGCAGAGTCTTCCACTGGAGTTTATCTATCATCTCCGTAACGCTTTCGCGATTACTAAATGATCCTGTAACGAAGCGCGCTGCTCTCCGTTGGATCTTCTCTATCTCTTCTATCAACCCTATCTGGTGCGGATCCCACACTGCTGAGCAGTATTCAAGCAGTGGACGAACAAGCGTACTGTAACCTACTTCCTTTGTTGTCGGATTGCATTTCGTTAGGATTCTTCCAATGAATCTCAGTCTGGTATCTGCTTTACCGACGATCAACTTTATTTGATCATTCCATTTTAAATCACTCCTAATGCGTACTCCCAGATCATTTATGGAATTAACTGCTTCCAGTTGCTGACCTGCTATTTTGTAGCTAAATGATAAGGGACCTATCTTTATATGTATTCGCATCACATTACACTTGTCTACATTGAGATTCAATTGACATTCCGTGCACCATGTGTCAATTCGCTGCAGATCCTCCTGCATTTCAGTACAATTTTCCATTGTTACAACCTCTCGATACACCACAGCATCATCTGCAAAAAGCCTCAGTGAACTTCCGATGTCATCCACCAGGTCATTTATGTATATTGTGAATAGCAACGGTCCTATGACACTCCCCTGCGGCACACCTGAAATCACTCTTACTTCGGAAGACTTCTCTCCATTGAGAACAACATGGTGCGTTCTGTTATCTAGGAACTCCTCAATCCAATCACACAATTGGTCTGACAGTCCGTATGCTCTTACTTTGTTCATTAAACGACTGTGGGGAACTGTGTCAAACGCCTTGCGGAAGTCAAGAAACACGGCATCTACCTGTGAACCCGTGTCTATGGAGCTCTGAGTCTCGTGGACGAATAGCGCGAGCTGGGTTTCAGACGACCGTCTTTTCAGAAATCCATGCTGATTCCTACAGAGTAGATTTCTAGTCTCCAGAAAAGACATTATACTCGAACATAATACGTGTTCCAAAATTCTACAACTGATCGACGTTAGAGATATAGGTCTATAGTTCTGCACATCTGTTCGACGTCCCTTCTTGAAATCGGGGATGACCTGTGCCCTTTTCCAATCCTTTGGAACGCTTCGCTCTTCTAGAGACCTACGGTACACCGCTGCAAGAAGGGGGGCAAGTTCCTTCGCGTACTCTGTGTAAAATCGAACTGGTATCCCATCAGGTTCAGCGGCCTTTCCTCTTTTGAGCGATTTTAATTGTTTCTCTATCCCTCTGTCGTCTATTTCGATATCCACCATTTTGTCAACTGTGCGACAATCTAGAGAGGGAACTACAGTGCAGTCTTCCTCTGTGAAACAGCTTTGGAGGAAAACATTTAGTATTTCGGCCTTTAGTCTGTCATCCTCTCTTTCAGTACCATTTTGGTCACAAAGTGTCTGGACATTTTGTTTTGATCCACCTACTGCTTTGACATAGGACCAAAATTTCTTAGGATTTTCTGCCAAGTCAGTACATAGAACTTTACTTCCGAATTCATTGAAAGCCTCTCGCATAGCCCTCCTCACAATACATTTCGCTTCGCGTAATTTTTGTTTGTATGCAAGGCTTTCGCTATGTTTATGTTTGCTGTGAAGTTCCCTTTGCTTCCGCAGCAGTTTTATAGCTCGGTTGTTGTACCCCGGTGGCTCTTTTCCATCTCTTACGGCCTTGCTTGGCACATACTCATCTAACACATATTGTACGATGGTTTTGAACTTTGTCCACTGATCCTCAACACTATCTGTACTTTTGTGTTGAGCCGCCAGGTACTCGGTAATCTGCTTTTTGTCACTTTTGCTAAACAGAAAAATCTTCCTACCTTTTTTAATATTTCTATTTACGGCTGAAATCATCGATGCAGTAACCGCTTTATGATCGCTGATTCCCTGTTCTGCATTAACTGATTCAAATAGTTCGGGTCTGTTTGTCACCAGAAGGTCTAATATGTTATCGCCACGAGTCGGTTCTCTGTTTAACTGCTCAAGGTAGTTTTTAGATAAAGCACTTAAAAATATTTCACTGGATTCTTTGGCCCTGCCACCCGTTATGAACGTCTGAGTCTCCCGGTGTATATCCGGCAAATTAAAATCTCCACCCAGGACTATAACATGGTGGGAAAATCTACTCGAAATATTTTCCAAATTATTCTGCATGTGCTGAGCCACAACAGCTGCTGAGCCCGGGGGCCTATAGAGACATCCAATTACCATGTCTGAGCCTGACCATCACCCAAATCATTTCACAATTCGAATCTCCGTCAATTTCCTTCGATTCTATTGCACTTCTTATCGCTATAAACACGCCTCCCCCTTCAGTGTCCAGCCTGTCTCTGCGGTATACATTCCAATCTGAGTTTAGGATTTTATTACTGTTTACATGTGGTTTCAGCCAACTTTCTGTCCCTAGTACTTATATGGGCGTTGTGACCGTTTATTAATGAGAGCAGTTCTGGGACCTTTCTATAGACGCTCCTGCAATTTACTATTAGCACATTAATATTGTTATTCCCTGTTGCATTTTGCCTACTTCTGCCTTGCCGCGTCTCAGGAGGCGTTTCGTCGGGCCTAGGTAGGGAATTCTCTAACCTAAAAAACCCCCATGTGCACTCCACACGTACTCCGCTACCCTCGTAGCCGCTTCCGGCGTGTAGTGCACGCCTGACCTATTCAGGGGGACCCTACATTTCTCCACCCGATAGCGGAGGTCGAGAAATTGGCACCCCAGCTCTCCGCAGAATCGTCTGAGCCTCTGGTTTAAGCCTTCCACTCGGCTCCAAACCAGAGGCTCGCGATCGGTTCTGGGAACGATACTACTCTGATTCCACCCCGCGAGCGAGGCTTTCCGCCTTCACCAACTCCGCCAACTGCCTGTACGAACTGAGGATGACCTCTGAAACCAGAGGGCAGGAGTCATTGGTGCTGACATGAGGAACAATTTGCAGTCGGGTGCACCCAGTGCTCTCTATCGCCGCCGGTAGGGCCTCCTCCACAACTCGGATGAGACCCCCCGGCAAGCAGACAGAGTGAACACTGGCCTTCTTCTCCGACCTTTCCGCTATTTCCCTAAGGGGCTCCATCACCCGCCTATCGTTGGAGCTCCCAATAATTAATAAACCCCTCCCCCCCGTGTGCCTGCTCTGACCTTGCTGAAGGAGCAGCCACATGTCCACTCACAGGCAGAGCGGGCGATGCCACACAGCCAGCCTCCACATTGACCCTCCAATAATAATAATGAACAAATATCCTGCTGGCATCTGTCTCGCGTTTTTCGGACGACGTTTGTTTGGTGATTTTTCCGCTTGCGTAGGCGGTGGTGGATTGGAGTCCAGCTCCCTGCCGCAGACTGTATGTACCCGGTGCGCCAACATGAACGGACTTCTCTGCAGTCATTGCCGCTGCGGTTCTTCCCTTGCTACTATACCTGCAACGTCCGTTGCCTGCAGCACACAATCCAGGATTCGTTCACCTTGAGGCTTACTTCTTCCTTGTCGAATCTGTTGTCATGTTTGTGTATTCCTATAACTTCCCTGAACAAGCTAGTGTGATAATAGCTCTTGTCCACAACAAAAAATTCACCGATGAATAAAACGATATTTGCTTACAATATACACTCCTGGAAATGGAAAAAAGAACACATTGACACCGGTGTGTCAGACCCACCATACTTGTTTCGGACACTGCGAGAGGGCTGTACAAGCAATGATCACACGCACGGCACAGCGGACACACCAGAAACCGTGGTATTGGCCGTCGAATGGCGCTAGCTGCGCAGCATTTGTGCACCGCCGCCGTCAGTGTCAGCTAGTTTGCCGTGGCATACGGAGCTCCATCGCAGTCTTTAACACTGGTAGCATGCCGCGACAGCGTGGACGTGAACCGTATGTGCAGTTGACGGACTTTGAGCGAGGGCGTATAGTGGGCATGCGGGAGACCGGGTGGACGAACCGCCGGATTGCTCAACACGTGGGGCGTGAGGTCTCCACAGTACATCGATGTTGTCGCCAGTGGTCGGCGGAAGGTGCACGTGCCCGTCGACCTGGGACCGGACCGCAGCGACGCACGGATGCACGACAAGACCGTAGGATCCTACGCAGTGCCGTAGGGGCCCGCACCGCCACTACCCAGCAAATTAGGGACACTGTTGCTCCTGGGGTATCGGCAAGGACCATTCGCAACCGTCTCCATGAAGCTGGGCTACGGTCCCGCACACCGTTAGGCCGTCTTCCGCTCACGCCCCAACATCGTGCAGCCCGCCTCCAGTGGTGTCGCGACAGGCGTGAATGGAGGGACGAATGGACACGTGTCGTCTTCAGCGATGAGAGTCGCTTCTGCCTTGGTGCCAATGATGGTCGTATGCGTGTTTGGCGCCGTGCAGGTGAGCGCCACAATCAGGACTGCATACGACCGAGGCACACAGGGCCAACACCCGGCATCATGGTGTGGGGAGCGATCTCCTACACTGGCCGTACACCTCTGGTGATCGTCGAGGGGACACTGAATAGTGCACGGTACATCCAAACCGACATCGAACCCATCGTTCTACCATTTCTAGACCGGCAAGTGAACTTGCTGTTCCAACAGGACAATGCACGTCCGCATGTATCCCGTGCCACCCAACGTGCTCTAGAAGGTGTAAGTCAACTACCCTGGCCAGCAAGATCTCCGGATCCGTCCCCCATTGAGCATGTTTGGGACTGGATGAAGCGTCGTCTCACGCGGTCTGCACGTCCAGCACGAACGCTGGTCCAACTGAGGCGCCAGGTGGAAATGGCATGGCAAGCCGTTCCACAGGACTACATCCAGCATCTCTACGATCGTCTCCATGGGAGAATAGCAGCCTGAATTGCTGCGAAAGGTGGATATACACTGTACTAGTGCCGACATTGTGCATGCTCTGTTGCCTGTGTCTATGTGTCTGTGATTCTGTCAGTGTGATCATGTGATGTATCTGACCCCAGGAATGTGTCAATAAAGTTTCCCCTTCCTGGGACAATGAATTCACGGTGTTCTTATTTCAATTTCCAGGAGTGTAAGTTGCTAGTCCCAAAATCAGTGATATGGGCCATTCGTATGAAAAACTGCGCGTCATGCTACGACAGGCACTGAATAATCACTTAGTCAAGCTCTAAGAGAGAAACTATGGTAAATGCGAAGAAACAAAATGTCGATGTTATAGGATAAAAATCACACTGAAGGTAACAAAATATTGCCGACCAATTGATGTCTACTTCCATATGGTATATAAGCTCTACATAAGAAGGATCATTGGCTTTGTAAGACTACAGTGTGAAGAATTACAAGTTATATGATCGTCACTTTATCAACAGACTTCATTATGCTCTATACGATCAACTATCGGCACAGAACAACAAGCCTGCATTACAATACGCTTGGCAAAAGCAGGTTGTTGAATTGGCATACCAGTATCATTACTCGAAAATGTATTCGCACTGCCTAAATGCAGTAGTAATGTTGTAAGTGAAAAAGTAGCTTAATGTGGGTGTTCTCCTCTTCCACTTTGCTTTGACCATTTCTCTGAAACCAGACTCCAGCTCTTTGAAGAATGAACAGCCCTGTAAACCTATCAGTTAGACAGAAAATGCTTGTTATTCACATCCAGCAACTATTTTAAGCAGAGGTAAAAACAGCAATAAGTCACGACAGTGAAATACTTGAGATTTTGGCAGTATTATATGAGCATTTTGTTTCTTCAAGTCACCGAAGTTCCTATCTTTCACTTAGATCATTCAAATGTCTCTCGCAGCAAGATTTGCAGTTTTGCAGGAAAATGGCTCATACCACTGTTTTGGGATGGGTGATCTATAATTTAAGCAAATTTTCGTGCGGTTGTGAACGTTAGAGATCATGCACCACCCTCGTGAGTGACAATTACATTTTACTACCATCGCTTGAGTGTGAAGAATCACAACATGTCATCCCTATAAGTAGCTTTACCATATTATATTGTATTTACGTTTTTGTTGAAGTTTTCCATATAGAGAGTGAGACCAAGGTAATTTTGATCCTTCTTAACTTCGCATAGTACTTCCAGTTTCTGTTACTGTTACATCTGGAGGTACAAGAAAGTAGCCTTCACAAAGATAGGAGATAAATTTGTTATGGGACATCGTGGAGCATCCCCGCCGCTTCAGACCCTATAGTTTCATGAAGTTCCGACAGTTGGCAGTGCTATACGTAACCTTCAAAATGGCGTCTGTAATCGAGGCGCTTTCGAACCAGATAGAGCTGTCACTGTGATTCTTTTGGCGGAAAACCAGAGCAGGGCAGAGGTTCATAGACGCCTGCCGAATGTCTACAAAAGCTGGCTGAATTGTTGGTCGAGGTCTCTGCTATCATCGCAAGAAGGTCGCGAAAACCTGTCCGAACTCCAGCGCGTCCGCCGTCCGCACACAGCTGTGACTCTTGCAACGTTGGAACGTGCGGACACTCTCATTCGACGTGATCGACCAATCACAATCGAACATCCCGCTGCACAGCTGGACGTCTCTGTTGGTGGGGCTGACAAACACGTCCACCAGTTGGCATACAAAACGTATGTGCCTGATGGGTTCCTCGTCGCCTAACAGAACACCATAAAGAACAGCGAAAGACCATCTGTGAGAAACTGCTTGCACGTTATGAGGCTGATGGTGACAATATTTTGAGGAACATCGTCACAGCCGATGAAGCGTCGCTTCATCACTTCGAACAGAAAATAAAATGGCCATCCACGGAGTGGAATCGCACTACCTCACCTCCGAAAAAAATACTCAAAGCCGCACCCTTACCTGATAAAGTCATAACGAGGGTCTTTAGAGACGCTGAAGGAATTATTGGGTTTGATGTCTTCCCTAATGGTGCAACCATCAACTTTGGAGTGCTACCTTCAGCAAACAGAGGAAACGACTTCAGCGTCTTCGTCGCCAAAAAACGACAGACGAATTTCTCCTTCTCCATGACAATGCAAAGCCTCACACAGCTCTACGCACCCGATAGGAACTCACAAAACTTCATTGGACTGTTCGTCCTTATCCGCCCTACAGCCCGCAGCATCTCGCACATTCCGAATTTTATCTCTAAGGCCCAATGTGTTATTGACTACGAGGGAGGCTGTACGTGGATGATGGGGAGGTTCGTCATCCAACGAGACGTTGGCTCGGCGGCGTCGATCAGTAGAGTGTTACCATGCGGGCATACAGGCCCTCACAATAAGGTGGCATTGCCTTGAACGGAGAATGTTTTGAAAAATAGGATTTCATACCCAAAAGAATGAATAAAACCAAACTGCTTTCAGAAAAAAAACAATGTGTTGCATTAGTCATTGGATGCCCACCGTATGTTGTGAGAAGTGAGTCCGGTACTCCAAGTAATGCCACTGAGGCTTGCAGTTCCTCCGAGTCAGTCTCCCTTGCGAGCTATTGTTCACTGCGGAGATTGACGGACGCGAACCAAGCAGGGGAACAAATCGCTTGTGGCCGCCGTAGCTCTCTTAGCCACGCGGTACATTATTAACGAGGTGGCGCTGCGTACGTGCTCCCGGGCACTTACCTGCGGTTGCCGCCGGCGCGGGATCAAAGCGAGATGCGAGCTGCACTCCTGTCTCGTCCCGTCCTCCCGCTGTGCCAGAGGACTTATCGAGCCGCTTTCTCCCATGGGGCAGACGGGCTTATAAACTGCGCCACATATGTAGTCCTCCCTCCCTCCCCCCCCCCCCCCCTGCCACTCACAAACCCAGTATTCAACGATTCAACGCCGTAGGCGCCGACGTCGTCGCTACGACGCGAGTCCGCCCGCTGCAGAAGTTGGCGCGACAATTCCGGCGTTAATCTGTTTACGTAGCATCTGTTAGCTATAAGATAAAGGCATTACGTCGGCGTGCCGCCCCCGCCAGCCCCATCAACGTCAAAGCCGGCAGCCGGCTGCGGAATGATAAGCCCTTGTGTAAGCGCGCTCGCTCGCTCGCTCGGCCTACAGGCGGACGGCAACGTCGTCGCAAACTCTACGGAAGCTGCCGCCGGCAGAATAATGCTGTCACCGCTCGCAGCTCCCGAAGCTACACACACGTGCGTGCAGTACGAAACGGCCTTGTCAACAAACTTGCGTATCCTGGCACTAAATACGTTACTTCAAAGACAATGTGAAACTTTCCCTCGTGCTGTCCTGGGAGACACTGTGGAAACCTTCATTTCCGTCTGCGCCTCAGAGCTTCCATAGCGACTCGCGGAGTCCCACTCGCTGCAACGGTCATAATCCACCACGTTGGCGAGACATGAACTACTTACTGCTCCAGAACGATTATCTGTGGAGCCGGATACAGTATTAAAAGCAGTTGAAATTAGGGGGCGCCAGTAAGCTATAAAAGAGAAAATCACTTGGGACGATTAGTTGTTTTCTCTCCAAAATTTTGTGTACACAATACAGATGAGTCGCCTTGCCACCTTGCTTGGAGTGAAGAAGCCAATGGATGGGACTCTGTTCCACCCTAATTCCAACATCTCATTTTTTACGGCACATTTTGTATGCCAACGGCGGGTACGACCACAGTGGGACGTTACTGTAGTGCTCCTCCATTTTTCATGAAATACAGTCATTTCCACAAGAAAAAGTATGCCGTTATATGTACGAAATAAAAGTCACTATTATATATATTTGTTTACATGAAAATACCGGGTGATCAAAAAGTCAGTATAAATTTGAAAACTTAATAAACCACGGAATAATGTCGATAGACAGGTAAAAATTGACACACGTTCTTGGAATGACATAGGGTTTTACTAGAATAAAAAAAAAGTATTTGTAGATGCGTGAATGATCTCTTGCGCGTATCGTTTGGTGATGATCATGTACTCAGCCGCCACTTTCGTCATGCTTGGCCTCCCAGGTCCCCCGTCCTCAGTCCGTGCGATTATTCGCGTTGGGGTTACCTGAAATCGCAAGTGTATCGTGATCGACCGACATCTCTAGGGATGCTGGAAGACAGCATCCGACATCAATGCCTCACCATAGCTCAGAACGCGCTTTACAGTGCTGTTCTCAACATTATTCCTCAACTACAGCTATTGTTGAGGAATGATGGTGGACATATTGAGCATTTCCTATAAAGAACATCATCTTTGCTTTGTCCTACTCCCTTATGCTAATTATTACTATTCTGATCAGATGAAGCGCCATCTGTCAGACTTTTTTTGAACGTTTGTATTTTTTTGGTTCTAATAAAACCCCATGTCATTCCAAGCACGTGTGTCAATTCGTACCTCTCTATCTACATTATTCCGTGATTTAGTTTTCAAATTTATACCGACTTTTTGATCATCCGGTACATGTTATTACTCAAAATGGTTCAGATAGCTCTAAGCTCTATGGAACTTAACATCTGAGGTCATCAATCACCTAGAACTAGAGCTACTTAAACCTAACTAACCTAAGGACGTCACACACATCCGTGCCCGAGGCAGGATTCGAACCTGCGACCGCAGCAGCAGCGCGGTTCCGGACTGAAGCGAGTAGAACCACTCGCCCACAACGGCCGGCCATGTTATTACTAACTACATAATTACCTAACAGTTAATCCAATCGCCGCCATTATCAGTTATGGCTTGGCATCTTTTTGGAATGCTTTTCACGAGATTTTCTGAATATTCTCTCGGTACCGATCATATCGACCTGGTTTTATGTGACAGCTGCTTGAAGTATATATTAGCTTTCCTTTAAACTTCATATTAATATACGACCAAACATTGCGATCGGATTTCCATCAGGAGACAATGCAGGCTAAACCATCGTGGACACCTCATTGTCTTTTTTCCACGCTCTACAGAGACGGCTGCGATGTTTTGGATCATTATCGTCTCGGACCACTCAGTTTGCCTCGTTAGAACTAAATAGTTTCTTAATGGACCTCAGAAGGCATTTTTGATAAATATTCCACATTTTTTCAGCCTTTAAATTGGCTGTAAATAAGTGTAGATAGCCAAAACTGCAACCGAGAAAACGAAACATTCAGTTCTCACACTGTGTAAAATCGCACTGAGTACAGATTCGAGACCACTACCAGAGATATGGCTGCGGACATTACATTTAACATTATGGCGTATACTTTCTTGTGGAACTGACTAGAAGAGATAGTATTGTCCATCATATCGGCAACAGAATTTAGTCGTCCACTTCGTATAGAGCTTTTCTTTTTCCGTAAGTAGAGAGCTGTGGAAGAATATCTACTTTCCGTGGTCATTCAGTCGGCGCCCATCGTGACGGTCACTTGTCTTGCAGCCACCTTTTGGTGCTGATGCGTGACTGGTTTCCAGGAAGTGTAAGTGTCGCAAATGTGGTAGTGCGTTCCATACTCTGTGCAGCCCGCTGCTTGCTTACTTAACCACGCCACTTGTGTTGTTTGGTTTGATTATAATTTGTGCCAAGTTATCATATCGTTAACATTGATTTTACAAGCTGCCCCCCGCAACGTTAGCGTCATTTGTAAGTTAATAGAGTTTCAACAAAATTCCCTCTCTTAATTTTTCATGATTTCTGTTAGCCATTATAGTTCAAATGGCTCTGAGCACTATGGGACTCAACTGCTGTGATCATTAGTCCCCTAGAACTTAGAACTACTTAAACCTAACTAACGTAAGGACATCACACACATCCATGCCCGAGGCAGGATTCGAACCTGCGACCGTAGCAGTCGCACGGTTCCGGACTGCGCGCCTAGAACCGCGAGACCACCGCGGCCGGCAGCTATTATAGCAAACTGACGTCTGCTAATCTCTGACTTCACTCTGATTCCGAGAGCCGTTGCAGTGCCCTACAAGTTTTCCTTGGTTAGATTATCAACTAGTAATAAATATAACCTCGTGTAAATCAAAGATTGTTGTTCTCACTGTGATGCCGTTATTGCTATACACAGTGGCAATACTTAACCATAAAGCAAATGAGTAAGCATCGCACTAGCTAATTTATATGTCGAATGATCTGTTCTATAACGAGCATTGCACTTACACTCATAGACTCTGATCCATATCTGAGGCGCTACTTTCAACAGAAAGACCGCGTTCACATACTGTATTCCTTCATACTGCATGTCACATGTCAGTCTCTATTTACTTCATGGGTACGTAGCGAATTTCATTTGCATGAGAGAAAACATAACATTCATATGCATGTCAGCGAAAGATTAATAGTGACGTTCGGAGGAATGGAACATTGATTAGCAGACGTGATTGACAAACGAGCATTTACGCTTTCACACGATTATAATGGACTGATGCTTTCTTACGCAAGCAAATGTTTTATAAGCAGTCTTTGTTGGCAGCAAATAATCGGAAGGCACACTAACAGAAGAAAGTTGATTCACCGACAAAATTTGGTGGAGACGGTCAAAGCAAGTGGCACAACAGAAGCGTGCGAACGAAAATTACTTTAACAAAAGGGTTCTATAGCTATAAACTGTTATGGAGAATCGAGGCAGGAGCCCTTGGTAATGAGCGATAGTGTTACAGCATTTTATAAAAGTGAAACGTAGGCGTTAAAAAAAAGTATGAAATATTAAATAAGATTCAGTTTAATCTTTGGTATTGGAGAGGGTTGTCTCGAAGTATTCGAAGAGAGAAATAACGGAAAGACAAAGTCTTGGTAAGAAATGGCGACGCTGTAAGTTCGCGTAGGGGCCTCAGCAGCAGTGGAGAGATGTTAGCGAGTCTATGGGTGGAGCATTAGAGATAAATTTCATAGTGACAAACATTTGTACGTGCATGTGTAATTGTTAGCCGTGTGTCGATCCAGTAAACTTTTTCTCAGAAGTGCAAGGGAAAGAAAAATGTTTCCCAAACTGTCACTGACATCCAGTGAAGTCGTCTACACATTTTCACATTTTCTCAACAACCCGCTGTGAATCAAATGGAAAATGGCACTTAGCTTGGTATCACATGTTATGCTTTCCTCTCATTACAATTGGTTATGGGGCGATAAACCACGACCGTTTGAATCCTTCTGCACATGCTGTACGTATCCTCATGGTTCCCATGGGAGCGACACTATGGGAAGCGGGGAGGGGGAGAGGCGGAGGACAGCAATGTAGCTTTAGATTCCTCTCTTAAAGTTCGACCTTGTAACATTGTACAAAGCTTGTAGTTCGCCCTGGGCCATCAAGTAGACGCAGGTTCATGCTTACCATAATTTTCGTGACGCTCTGGGGCAAATTAAGTCGTCCTTTATGCATACCTTCAGTATTCCTTATTAGACGTATCTGGCATGCCAGTCTAAGGCAGTCCGTGAACAGCGTTACCTGCGACCCAGAAAATTGTAGACGTAGCATATTACGTCAACAGACATAATCATATATTTACAACAGTTACACAAAGTGTGACCAGTATTTGCCCACATTAATCACATTGCTTTTAGGTAGTGGCAGTTCCAACCCCTATGCACGAATCGGAACAAAGGCGGCACGTCACGAAATGTTAATTGGCTTCTTCTACCCACGTTCACGAAGTGAGGCTCCATCTTGCACAATGCTGCATTTCTTAGGGGTAACTTCAGATCTAGCAACGCCTAGCGCGGTCTGTTTAGGGATTTCCACAAGCATCATCCCCCTTTAAGACCAGGCGCAAGTCTTCAATTCTGAAACGTTCCTCTTGATCTAGACAAAGACATGTCAATTCCGATATTAAGTTTAGACGCCGGTCGAAACTAAGCATTGTTTGTACCAACAATGTATATCGGTCAAGTTCTACAGTTTTATTTCAACGACTGCGTTCCTGAGATGCTGCGGGCGATGACCTTAGCTGTTTTTTTGTACTCCTCCCACGCTGTGAGGTACTCCACATATCAGTTGGAGCTGGCTGGCTACTTAAAAATAAACCTTCCACTCATCTTGAATTATCATTACTATTTCGAGAGGTGCGGTATGTTTTTTTCTTGTAGTACACTATTTGCACTGTGACCGAACGAGGTGGCGTAGTGTTTGGTACACTGGACTAACATTCTGGAGGACGACTGTTCATACCAGCGTCCGGTCATTCATATTAAGGTTTTGGGTGTTTTCCCTACATCGCTCCACGCAAATGACGAGATGATCCTTTGAAAGGATATGGCTGATTTCCTTCCCCATCATTGACAGAATCGGAGCGTGTGCTCCGTCTCTAATGCCCACGATCTCGACGGGAAGTTAAAACCAATCTTCCTTCATTGTTCGTACTGTGTGGATGATTAGAGGGTTTGCAACAAGGGAGTGAATTACTATCCAGCTTTGAAATAAAGTTTTTAACAATACTCTGTTTCAGCAAGGTGGTTGTGTGTAGGTGCTTCCACTTCCGCTCAGTGAGTGACCCACCGGGTAGATATCTCAGAATACGAAATTCTGATGCTGATCATCTCTGTAGCTTAAGAAATGTACTCACACATTCCACGACGATATTTTTCAAGAGCATCTTCCTGACGTTTCACACACTATTCAACAGCTGACGTTTTAGCGATTCTGAACTTTGGTAGCAGGCCGAGCGGTTCTAGACACTACATTCTGGAACCGCGTGACCGCTACGGTCGCAGGTTCGAATGCTGCCTTGAGCATGGATCTGCGTGATGTCCTTAGGTTAGTTAGATTTAAGTAGTTCTAAGTTCTAGGGGACTGATGACCTTAGAAGTCCCACAGTGCTCAGAGCCATTTGAACCATTTTTTGATCTCGGGAAGTTCATTATGCTCAGATGACCCTCTTGAAAACGTCTACTCAACAAGAAACAGCAAAACGACGAATTGTTAACTCAACAAAATCTACACTTAAAGCACTGTGGATGCTGGCTGGATTCGTGCCAATGAAGTTTCGACCGTAATGTGCGATGTTTGATCCTCAATAGCCACAGTACTCGTGAACACTGTTGAGACCACTACTATCTTCTGTTGAATGAAAATAAAACGTGATTTCGACGAAAGGAAAGGACGAGATTCTTCCGCAAACCTTTCTCTGGACCTGACATTACGAACAATTTCGATATGGCACTCATCCTATACTGTTAACAACATATGTATTATTATGAAGTTTACCTCTTATGTCGTCATAAAATCTTAACTTGACTGAAGGAGGAAGATGTTTACACAGGATATATCAGAACAAAATTAATTTTAGATACTTATGGGCAAAATTAGTTTAGGAACAAAGACATGCAATACACTTGAGAAGATATTAGGCGTGCTGTCTAGAACCTTATAAGGTAAGACCTGTTAAATAAAATTATGAAATGGTAGTCCCGACTTCCGCGAATTATACTTCTTTCTCATCTCGGAAGCACTGATATGCACAATATATACAGGTATTCGCTTCTGTAGAAGGTGGCCTTACTGCAAGAAAAGAACTTTTCGATAAACTCCGTCGAGGCAATACGAAACTTTGTTTACTTTTAATAGCGAGGAAAAATTGCTTTCGCGATGGAAGTATATGGAAGCCCCATTTCTGAATCTTTTACATTAGGTTAAGCGGGCTCCCGCCTCTTATCGTGGCGTGTCCATAATGAGGATCCGTTCACGCACGAGAATGAATGAGACTTAGCTGGCAGGGGAACTCATTGCGCCCGCCCGGTGCGCCTGTAAGCTACTCAGTAGCAGGGAAGCGAAGCCCGTGATGTTACGGCCGGCGTCGTATTTCAACCCTCGAGGCTCGCTAAATGTGCGAGGCTGAGCCACGTGGGATGGGGCAGGGGTTGGGGGAGGGGGCGCAGAGCTGGGGGAAGAAGAGACGGCTTCCGACCCCTGAGCCTTCTTCTGGAAGTCAAGTGGTCTGCGAACAATGGTGTCCCGTGAGGAGAATAAAAAGAGCTCCAATAGGATCTCCACCCTCTGCCCTCGTCTGTTTTTTTCTTATACTCTTTTAAGGCTGGAGCCAACGTGAGAGATATGTTGGTTCATAAATATGAATAGGCCGAAGACTTACAGCCAATAGATATGTTAACAGTACGTATCCATAATATGTGGGCGGAAGCGGGAAAAGGATTTGTGGTTTAAACGTTCCACGTGTCGTGAGTAACGAACTCTCTCTTTGCAACAATCTTAAAGCAACTTAAACGGAAAATTTGCGCAGTTGTTTAATTCTTTTGTTACTAATGTACAGAAACTCAAATTAAATTGAACAACTTACACGCAAATATGGAGTACGTGAATAAAGGTGGTAGTGCGTTATATTCAGTAGAAGGAACGTTCCCTGTATAACGGTATTCACTGTTTTCTCAATTCTCATGAAGCAAAACTAACTATAAATTCATGCAATATAACCTAATAATAGGCGTCCACAAAAACATGGCTTTGAGCAATATGGGACTTAACTTCTGAGGTCATCAGTCCCCTAGGACTTAGAACTACATAAATCTAACTAACCTAAGGACATCACACACATCCATGCTCGAGGCAGGATTCGAACCTGCGAACTTAGCGGTCCCGCGGTTCCAGACTGTAGCGCCTAGAACCGCTCTGCCACCTTGGCCGGCCAAGTGTCTACACAACAAAACATAAAGTGTTAGAAAGAATGTATCGAAAGAAAACGGAAGAAATCAATGTATTGCACTACTTCTTATTTGTTTGAATATTTCTGTAGTGGCCCCTGGGTTTTTAGCTACCTAGTAAAGCTTCGAGTTTTGCCTGCAATTAGTTAGTAAACGCCTACATTTCAGGAAAATGCTCTTTTATATATTATACCAGTGCATCAAATCTGACACATTTCAAACTCTAATTATAATTTACTGTCCAGTTGTTGAGTGACTGGACAAAAACATCGAGTCATCACGATTATTTGTGACTGAAATTTTAAAAATACTGTACTATGGCTAATAACTAATGTGTTTATACTGAATTAACCCTTTCAGAGCAGAGTTTTTTTCTGGAGGACGGAAAATTTTACTTTTTTGCGGTAATAGTCATAATTGATTTTTTAATGATATTAGATGCAAGATTTATACAGAAATTTCGAGACATACTTTATACACTTTATTTCATTTTATGGACTAAAATTACTAATTATAAAAATATCTATTGTAATAAATAGTAAAATGATCATTCAATGATTACTATACGAAATAACAATATTCAATTATAGACTGGAATATAGAGAACAAATCATATCTGTGTATTATGGCTGTCACGAGGTGGTGTGCACTGCTACAGTGACTCACTGATATTTTCATAGCGATGACCGACAGTCGGCAGCACTTGCGCATGTTGAAAAGACTGAAAATTCACAAACGTATACCTTAGGTTTCCATTGGGAAAAAAGTACTTCTATTGCAGCTAAGACACAGTAACACTTACTGTACACAATTGCAGCCAGAAGGCATGAAAGGATTAAATTACAATTACATACATTCTTTTTAAAGGACAGCACAACACTTCACTGTTCTCACAATACTTTTGCGCTGTTAGGAGCTTATCATTTCCTCACCATCGGAGCTACCGCCGAACGTTCATACCACCTCATCATTCGCATATACCTTCCCAATCATCCCCTCTCTTCTGTTAACGTGTCTTATACGTGTGTTGCTGTCTGTAAACTTATGCTGAACCTGTTTAATTCATTTCCAAATTTTTTGCGACTTCTTTGAACGGTGTCTACTGGGGTACACTTGTATGTGCCCACGAATAAGGTGATACTACTAATGTAAACTAAAATGAAACTATTGTATTATAAACAATGTATGTCCCTGATAGGCTTTATAGAGCGGATCGCTGACTGTCAACGACCACAGCGCAAAAGATACTGTTTCTGGTCTGAGAGTTGGATTAATAGAGATCTTGGCGCACAGTAGTGGGTAGCTGTCTGTAAGCGAAATAGAATGGAGTAGGCAAGTTTGTGGTCTGCTCTTTGAAACCACCAAATGTTAGATTATGATGTATGAATTACGAGTACACGTGTTGTTGGAACAGAAACGTGGAAGCAGAAGTTTTCTCGCATGCAAGGCAAAAATGATAAATATTTATGATTTCCGTTTCGCTAATGCGTTAGAGTAGATGCTTTGCCTGATAATTTGCAATTGTTGAGTATCCCCAGAATGTACGTAAACATATTCGGTGTAAAGGCTAGTTAGGTATTTCCCTTTTGTAACGTTTTTAAGATCTGTTACCACAGGTAGTCGTACTTTGATGGTTTGTATTTATGCTATTTTAGTGGGCTAGATAATTCTTGCCGTATAAATCTCATTGTTGTGATTCAGTTACTAAAAAGGATGTAATTTTTCTGAGTAATGTAATGTCAATTGTCAGATGTTTTGGAAAACCACACTTAACATCTAATACAATTTCACTACTGAAAAGGTCAGTGTTAGTAATTCACCCAAATCAATACCGCCTCCCTGTCCAGGTCATATGTTTTTGAAAGATATTGAATTGTTCCTGAGTGTTTCGATTTATTGCACAAAAGAATTTCTTGTACATTTCCAAGTATTACGGCCAGCACTGCACACCGCTAAGCCTGTAGTTAGTATATTTTATTCTTCTTCATGAGAGAGCAGAATATATAGCGACCCTTCGTTGCTGCTTTAGATGTAAGACAATTTAATCTATTTGTTATGAGCACAAGAACAAAAGTTATCAGCTTTGAACGGGTCGGAGGGTTCAGTGCCTAAGGAGCTGAATGTATTTTGCAGAGACTGTATTTCTTTATCGGTATTGGGAGTTGCATTGCCCAATCAGTTTGTATAGTGTTTTTGCTAACAATAGCACAGAGTAAGCATACCACATGCAGTTACAATACTCTACACGATAACTCCAGTTATGTATGCATTTCTCAGTCACACATTCATTCAATAACGTTTAGAGAGCAGTACGCTCTCCTTCAACGCAATCAAAAGTAAATTATTAATAAAGAATGTGACAACTTTCAGTATCTTGAATGCAACATGAGGAACCTCATTTCATTCCACTTGGAGTGGCTATGTGGACACCACATGCTCAGAGCATCCTATATGAGCAGAATCACACAATGCGCACAGTATCATTCCTGTTATCTGTACATATTGAATAATACCTCTGCTAGGGACGATATGATTCATTTGAAGTCTGTCTATGGCATTTGTAAGGAGACTGTAGGCCAGGCGTCCTGTATTTCCAGTGTCCCCATCCTGTTGCCGTAGCTCAAGTGTCCATTCTCTGTACTCTACATCATTAGTTATTATGGAATCTGTAATTTCTTGTATTTTATCCACGTTACCTCATCGCATCGAATATCTTGCTAGAAGATCTCGTATGGCGATGACTGTGGAACATGTTTCCAGAATTACGCGAATAGCTTCTACTGATGTACCATATACTCATGTCATCCTTAAAAGTCTCCTAGCTGCGTTTATCTTTGAGTGGCTGTCCGATGTACCAGGGCGACACGGCGAACGCTGTTATGTCGGAGCCAAGTTAGCCCCTGAGGGTCGGCAACCCATATTACACCACAGAGGACAGGGTTGTCTATGTCCAAGGCGTGCCAAAATCACGATGGTAAACACCGGTTATTTACATACAAGATAATGTAAACAGACATTCGGAGAACAACTTCCTGCAGGGGGAGCTTGAGCCACGCCTGCAAGAAGTATCACTACACCAAAACCTTATTGGCTGGAGACAACTATATAGGGGGCTAGAACCAGCCCCAAAGTTCAGTTCACTCTGGATACCGACCTCGTGAACTTACTATCGCTGAAGATTACTTCCTCAGCTCTGAATTGGACTTTTACTAGTGTGTTTTTGTATATATATATATATATATATATATATATATATATATATATATATATATATATATATATGTGTGTGTGTGTGTTACCACGAACCTTTGCGGAAAATTAGAAGAAAAGTTTTGTTTGCCTTAATCAGGAGACTTCTACTGGCATCGTTATCGTTACCTTTATTTTGTTCTTCTGTCATCAACATTGTAAACCACATAAATAAAAGTTGTCTTTGTGAAAATTTGTGAATTCTCCGTCCCAACAAACTCAGTACTGCAATGCAATGTGGGTGGTACCGTTTAAAGCCTTCATCTGGTAAGTTGTAACTGGTAGGACCGGCGCTGGCAGATTTGTGCATAATTTTAGAACTCTTTAGACAGATTATATTTATGCAGTGTTTTCAAAAATGATGGTCAATAAGTCAAACATGGAAAGTCATGAAAAGTACAGGCCAAAAGTAAGTAAATCGCTCCAATAAACATGGGTCCACAAAACAATTGTTGTCAAGGTATCACACATTTTCTGTCGTGTTTCACCAGAGCCTGGGACAACATGTTAAAGTAGGTGTTAGGAATGTTGTCTGCGCGTCTGAATGCAACACTGAACTCCTCTTTGAAATGAGATTCTAATCCTCTCATGCGTTTTTGGGGAATACTGTAAATACTGGAAGGCTGCTTCAGTCAGCAGGCGCAATTGATCAAGAGAGTTCACCTTGAAAGCGTAGATCAGGCTTTTAACATGACCCCACACACAGATATCCATGGGATTCAAATCCGGAGACATAGGATGCCATGTCACAGGCCGTTCTCTACCTACCCGATGTTGACTAAGTCCGATTTAATGAAATGCTTGAAACACATGTTCAGGCGTTGTTTAAGTGAGACATTATCATGTACGTCGGGAAATACAGTCCGTATAAATTGCCTGTATTACTGTCCCCTATTCTCCGTGGTAGAAAGTGTGGCCCAATAATGCGGCCTCCGAGCAGTCCTGCGAAGACTTTCAACAAATAACGGTGCTGAACTCGTGATACGTGTGTTGCCTTAGGATTGACATGCGCCCAAATGATATGACGGCTATGGTATCTAAAAATACGGTCAGGGTAAATCCAGCCTCATCCATGAACAGAATACTGCTTAGAAATAGGGGACTAACGGTACACTGTTGTTGCACCCATTGGCAAAAATTTTCCCTGAGGGAAGTCTGCATTGTTGAGGGCTTGCACTCTCTGGAGATGATATGAATTGAGTGTGTGTGTATGGTGTATTGAACCGGGGACTAGAAACACTAGAGAGGCTCCGTCCCGCCATAGCCCTCAGTGGTTCACAACCCCACAACAGGCCACAGCACTCCACCGGCCCCACCGCCACCCCAAACCGAATCCATAGATACTGTGCAGTTAGGTCCCCAGTGGACCCCAAACCAAAGGGACGTCTCATACCAGACGAGTGTAACCCGAAACGTTTGCATGGTAGAGTAATTATGGTGTACGCGTATGTAGGAACAGTGTTTGCCTGCAGCAATCGCCGGCACAGTGTAACTGAGGCGGAATAAGGGGAACCAGCCTACATTCGCCGAGGCAGATGGAAAACCGCCTTAAAAACCATCCAAAGGCTATCCAGCACACCGGACCTAGACACTAATCCACCGGGCGATTCGTGGCAGGGACCGGCACACCTTCTCGCTCGGGAGGCAGCGTACTGGACAGCGCGCCTAGCCGGCCGGAGGGACCGAGCACTTCTAGACGCTTCAGTCTGGAACCACGCGACCGCTACGGTCGCAGGTAAGAATCCTGCCTGGGGTATGGATGTGTGTGTCGTCCTTAGGTTAGTTAGGTTTAAGTAGTTCTAAGTTCTAGGGGCCTGATGACCTCAGATGTTAAGCCCCATAGTGCTCATAGACCTTTGAATCATTTTTGAACAGCGCGGTTAGCCGGATGGTCCATATGGATAGAGAACTTGCCGATGTAAAATCTTCCGCCCACTGACATGACTTAGGACACGCTCTTCAGTAGTAATACTGTTTATGAAGTACTCGGACGTTCGTGTACAATACGTAATACCGTTTTCTATACCCTTTCTAAACATCGGGTCTTATGGATCTCGGTCCCCCTTCTCGTACATGGTGTGCAAAACTCCCGGTTTCTCTAAGGTGCTGATGTAACCGGCTAAATGTGTGCCTGTCAGACTTCGTATGGAGAGGTAAAGCTTCCTCATACTATCGTGTAGCCACAAGGGCACTACCATTCACTTTGCCCTACATGAAGTGCAGGGCAGTAGTCGAACATTTTCTGTATCCAAAAAGGCCTGTACAGAATCTGCAACATGCGGTCGTGCATTATATTGCTGAAATGCATGGTTTCGCAGGGATCGAATGAAGGGTAGAGCCACGGGTCGTAGCACATCTGAAATGTAACGTCCAAGGTTAAAAGTGCCGTCAATCCGAAAATGAGGTGACCGAGACGTTTAACCAATGGCACCCCATACCATCAAGCCGGCTGATACGCCAGTATGGCGATCACGAACACACGCTTCCAATGTGAGATCACCGCGACGTCGCAAAACACGGATGCGACCATCATGATGCTGTAAACAGAACCTGGATTCATCCGAAAAATGACGTTTTGCCATTCGTACACCCAGGTTCGTCGTTGAGTAAACTATCGCAGGCGCTCCTGTCTGTGATTCAGCGTCAAGGGTAACCGCATTCATGGTCTCCGAGCTGATAGTCCATGCTGCTGCAAACATCATCGAACTGTCCGTGCAGATGGTTGTTATCTTGTTATGCGGATAATATGCCTGTCATCTCGGCTGCTAGTGATATGAGGCCGTTGGGACCCAGCACGGCGTTCCGAATTACCTTCCTGAACCCAAAGATTCCATATTCTGCTAACAGTCATTGGATCACGAACAACGCGAGCAGCAATGGCGCGATACGATAAACCGCAATCGCGATAGGCTACAATCCGACCCTTAACAAAGTCGGAAACCTGATGGTATGAATTTCTCCTTCTTACACGAGGCATCACAACAACGTTTTGCCAGGCAACGCCGGTCAACTACTGTTTGTGTATGAGAAATCGGTTGGAAACTTTCATCATATCAGCACGTTGTAGGTGTAGCCACCAGCGCGAACCTTGTGTGAATGCTCTGAAAAGCTAATCATTTGCAATCATCAGGGCATGTTCTTCCTGTCGGTTCGTCTGTAGCACGTCATCTTCGTGGTGTAGCAATTTTAATGGCCAGTAGTGTATGTGGACAATGCCGGATTTCTACGCTAGTAAACAAATTAAAAAACAAAAAAAGATTTTGTGAGAGTGCAATTCTCAGAACCTCTAGTCTAATTACGTGTACTGATAATCTCAATAGGTTGAATACACAGTACTGATGTCCCACAGTAATCTTTATTTAATAGCTCGTCAGGCTTCTTAGACCAACGTCAGATAACTTAATACTAAAATGATAGTCCAAATAATTTCATCGATAATTCATAGATGTCCATGGATTATTGTACACTGTTATGTGCTATTTTTTAACTGCGTCGATATAAATTAGAAACAGAATGTAATACTTAAAGACACTATGAACAAATAAATCTTACATTACAGTATCTCCAAACACTAAACCTTTAAAAATATGTTGTGCAAGTGAGGAATGGCACAGGCTGCTATTTCATAGGGAAAAACTGCTGAAAGTGATGAAGAGGCCAAAGAAATGGGACGGGGTGTGGGGGAGAAAGATGTTATGTAATGTGGATGTGCAACAGTTATGACAAGCTTATTATTTAATGGTGAGAGAAATAATAACTGGGTGTTGCTACATTAGCAGGCGGGGGAGTAATGGAACCAGGTTAGACTCCTCTGTCTGCTAAACAGTTTTTGGTGTTGCTGAGCAACACTCATACAGTATTTTTTAAAGGAACAGACCGCCATTAAACTTTTTTTCGGCGTAAGCCTGTTTTTAGTCAATATGACGCGCTCCAACGATTATTTACTGATCTGTTACAAGATGGTGTTTTACATCTGGCATTTCGTGGAGAGCCAATCTTTTCCTTACTTTATGGCCAACTTTGAGCGCTGCAACATGTTAAGTGTTCAGCAATATATCATACACACTCTTCGGTGTGGGTAGGTACATAGTTTTCAAAGCTTGTTACCTGTGTTTTATGTTATGTTTTATATTACTGTTCTGAGTGTTTTTCTTGACACCAGTCTCACTATGTTACAGAGCGGGCGCTGAAGACCTCGCTGTCGTACGTTCCTATTGAAAATTCTTTAACTTGTGTTTATTAATAGCTAGAATTTCGCGTAATGTTAGTGTCCTGCCTATAGTTCCTTTACGGAGAACATCACATTTCACATCATACGAATGACATGGAGTCAGGGCATGTTCTATAAAAGTGGAAGTACTGATAACTGTTGTGAAACAGAAATAAACGCAAAATTTCTGATTGCATGCGATACCTCACAACGAGCTTTAAGAGGCAATGCATGTTGTATGATGTTCCACAGTATGCAATATCCGTTTCACACTTGTTATCAGCCCTTCGGTGAATCATTATTTCCAAATTCTAACTCTACAGGAACTGCTCGCCGGACCTGCTAATTGAGAACACACGCGGCCATTACCTGCCGACGCCGAACCCAGCCGTTTTTGCATGTAGCCCGTTCCGTTTACGGCCACGTGTTCGGCCACAGGCCCTATAACATTACTTGCAAATTATTCCCCTAAGCGGTAAACAGAGCAGATGAATTTTACCGCAAACGGTTTTGTCCGTAATGGAGTAAACAGACTGACGCGGAAGAGGGACGCAGCGCGTGCCTGCGGCGGCGAGGCCAGCTGCCCGACTGAGTACAATTCAATTAGCACGGCCGGGGACAGTCGGCCGGCCAGTGCGATAGCCAAAAGTTGGCCGATCCGCCGGAGAGCGCTAAACTCCAATTACGTAAATACGCGGCAGTCGAGGGCTTTCCTCGCCCCAGTTAGCTCCCGCGTTCACTGTCGGTGAGGCGGGAGGAGAATAGCTACTTCGAAGGCCCATGTGGTTCACGTGAGCGATAGACGGACATACTGGTCCGCCCCTGCCCCATCCCTATTCCAATATAAGTGTGACTGCCAACCGCAGCTCACGCTCTTCATTCATACAGGGTGTTTCAAAAATGACCGGTATATTTGAAACGGCAATACAAACTAAACGAGCATCGATAGAAATACACCGTTTGTTGCAATATGCTTGGGACAACAGTACGTTTTCAGGCAGACAAACTTTCGAAATTACAGTAGTTACAATTGTCAACAACAGATGGCGCTGCGGTCTGGCAAACTCTATAGTACGATATTTTCCACATATCCACCATGCGTAGCAATAATATGGCGTAGTCTCTGAATGAAATTACCCGAAACCTTTGACAACGTGTCTGGCGGAATGGCTTCACATGCAGATGAGATGTACTGCTTCAGCTGTTCAATTTTTTCTGGATTCTGGCGGTAAACCTGGTCTGTCAAGTGTCCCCACAGAAAGAAGTCACAGGGGTTCATGTCTGGCGAATAGGGAGGCCAATCCACGCCGCCTCCTGTATGTTTCGGATAGCCCAAAGCAATCACACGATCATCGAAATATTCATTCATGAAATTAAAGACGTCGGCCGTGCGATGTTTCCGGGCACCATCTTGCATAAACCACGAGGTGTTCGCAGTGTCGTCTAAGACAGATTGTACCGCCACAAATTCACGAAGAATGTCCAGATAGCGTGATGCAGTAATCGTTTCGGATCTGAAAAATGGGCCAATGATTCCTTTGGAAGAAATGGCGGCCCGGACCAGTACTTTTTGAGGATGCAGGGACGATGGGACTGCAACATGGGGCTTTTCGCTTCCCCATATGTGCCAGTTCTGTTTATTGACGAAGCCGTCCAGGTAAAAATAAGCTTCGTCAGTAAACCAAATGTTGCCCACATGCATATCGCCGTCATCAATCCTGTGCACTATATCGTTAGCGAATGTCTCTCGTGCAGCAATGGTAGTGGCGCTGAGGGGTTGCCGCGTTTGAATTTTGTATGGATAGAGGTGTAAACTCTGGCGCATGAGACGATACGTGGACATTGGCGTCATTTGGACCGCAGCTGCAACACGGCGAACGGAAGCCCAAGGCCGCTGTTGGATCACCTGCTGCACTAGCTGCGCGTAGCCCTCTGTGGTTGCCGTACGCAGTCGCCCTACCTTTCCAGCACGTTCATCCGTCACGTTCCCAGTCCGTTGAAATTTTTCAAACAGATCCTTTATTGTATCGCTTTTCGGTCCTTTGGTTACATTAAACCTCCGTTAAAAACTTCGTCTTGTTGCAACAACACTATGTTCTAGGCGGTGGAATTCCAACACCAGAAAAATCCTCTGTTCTAAGGAATAAACAATGTTGTCCACAGCACACTTGCACGTTGTGAACAGCACACGCTTACAGCAGAAGGACGACGTACAGAATGGCGCACCCACAGACTGCGTTGTCTTCTATATCTTTCACATCACTTGCAGCGCCATCTGTTGTTGAAAAGTGTAACTACTGTAGTTTCGAAAGTTTGTCCGCCTGAAAATGTACTATTGTCCCAAGCATATTGCAACAAACGGTGTATGTCTATCGCTGCTCGTTTAGTTTTTATTGCCATTTCAAATATATCGGTCATTTTTGAAACACCCTGTATGTGCGTAATACCGTGAGTTTAGAGCATATGATACCTCGTAAGAGCCGGCTGCGGTGGTCTCGCGGTTCTAGGTGCGCAGTCCGGAACCGTGCGACTGCTACGGTCGCTGGTTCGAATCCTGCCTCGGGCATAGATGTGTGTGATGTCTTTAGGTTAGTTAGGTTTAAGTAGTTCCAAGTTCTAGCGGACTAATGACCACAGCAGTTGAGTCCCATAGTGCTCAGAGCCATTTGAACCATTTTTGAACCTCGTAAGAACAATAAGTGACGTGCTTTACATGCTTAAAGCGTCGGAGCATCTATAGGGTGATTTCGTGTTTGCGGTGTGCGTACTGTATGACCTTCAGTACACACACCATCAGATTAATTGACTTGTCGCTCTAATGAAGTAGGCGAGTGTCAGCAATATGTCTCGTGGTCTTATCGTGGCGTGTTTATCTTCTGCCGTTAGGTCAGACGATAGAAATGCCACTTGCACGCTTAGAGTAGCAGATTGACGGTGACCAACTTTAAACAGAACTTGATTAATTTTCACAATTTATTAAAATAATAACAAGTATAAAAATTACTTAACTTGGTTCTGGATGCTATTTACAATTGACAATCTGAAGTTCCTTGGTATTGGTACGTTAATCTTATTATCACATATATCTCTGATACGTGATGAAAGTGTCTATGCATTTATCTTCATGTCGATGTATAGAAAAATGGTAAACTTACTAGGCACGGACTGAAACTTCACCATGGACTGGTACAGATAAATGTAGAACACATAGAGACTGGTACACACTAATACAGCCTGGCACAGACTGGTGCAGACAAATGCAGGCAGACTAATCGGAGGTCTGTACACTCGTTATAATACCTCGCACGTTCATGTATCACTGCGCGAGTGTGACCCGCAGGGAAAAAAGGTTCTACGTTAGCAGCAATCTCATTGGCTGCGTTACATATTAATACGCGGATCGGCGGAAGCAGAATTTGGTCCGTCTCTATGGCAGCGCCATCTCGTAGTGTGGAGACGGACGAGCGCTGCACCTGCGCTGTTCTGCTTAGCAGGGCGCGTTCAAGTGGGAAAATTGTGTATGCGCTGACTACGCGGAACTATGTACTCAACAGTGTTAATGTTAGGAACTTTCACAGTTGGTGGGGAAAGGTAAATGTACGAGTATCGATCAGAGGTAAGAGGTCGCGGTGCGAAAACGACTGGATCGAAAATTATAACAAAATCTTTCTGATACCTCTGACAGTAGAATACATGCGTTAGTACCATTCTTACTAAGATTGTAGGATTGGGTTGTTTGGGGGAAGAGAAAACGGTTCAAAGGTCTATGAGCACTATGGGGCTTAACATCTGAGGTCATCAGTCCCCTAGAACTTAGAACTACTTAAACCTAACTAACCTAAGGACGACACACACATCCATACCCCAGGCAGGATTCGAACCTGCGACTTTAGCGGTCGCGCGGTTCCAGACTGAAGCGCATAGAACGGCTCGGCCACACCGGCTGGCTTTGGCGGAAGAGAACAAACAGCGAGGTCATCGGTCTCATCGGATTAGGGACGGAAGTCGGCCGTGTCCTATCAAGGGAACAGTCCCGGCGTTTTCCTGGAGAGATTTAGGGAAATCACGGAACACCTAAATCAGGATTGCCAGACGCGGGATTGAACGATCGTGCTCCCGAACGCGAGTCCAGTGTGCTAACCACTGCGCCACCTCGCTCGTTGCTGCGATTGTAGGATAGGTGACTTTCAGTGATGCTAATGTCGACTGAAGCAAGAGAAAATATCCTATAAAAGTTCACTTGTTAGAGTGTAAAGGTGAGAGAACAGTCATACATCTCTGCAGTTTATTGTGGTCACTAAGGAAGGTTAAAGAGTCCACTTACACTCAAAAGGAAAATACATAATTTATTGGGAAAATTGAGAATTCTGAACACTGGTTTCCTATGTGGGGTCAGTTAACATGCTTCAGCTAGAGGAATGAACAATAAAGGCAAGCTTTGCACAAAGAAGACTATACATTCATCCCATTCTTTATTTGTGAATATAAACTGAACAACCTTAACATGTTGTGTCCTCTGTCAAAGTAGACCTTACAGAAATTTGGCATAGAAAAACAATTGAGTTATCAACCCAAAGGTTAACTGAGGTACGGTTCTATTAGAGGCAGTAAATCCTTGTAATTCTCCAATGTGAGAAACAATTGACCTAGCCAGTCATGGCCATACTTGCAATTTTTAGACATGAAATCACATTCATGTCATAACATACCTAAAGCATATTTATAGATGATATTTAAAATAGGCAGAAGTTGGTCTTTAAGTATATTCAGATAAGCTAAGGGTAAGTAAGGGGGATATGACCACAGTTTACAGCCACAGGGAATGAATCTGTAAGAGAAGAAGAAAGGCTAATCATAACAATGCAGGCTCTAACAGACCGCAGGAAACTGTAAGAAGAGGTGAATGACATCCAGAATGGAAATAACGGAACATTTCAAATTAAGTGATGATATGCTTTGTTTCCTTCGCACAAAAGATCATTAACACAAAATGACAGGGGCCCACAGTCACCTCAAATAGCATCATGAAGCTAGTACTATTTCTTTACCCTGATGTCAAAGTAGCTGTAAAATGCATACGTGAGGAGTTACGAGTACTTTTTCAGTAGAAGAGATCAGATTCACAGTAGCAAAGATGAACAAGAGCTCGTAGTGTGGTACCACATATCGATACCACCCTACTGGTGTATTACGGTCGGTAAGGGGATGGCAAGTTTCTGTCTGACGCTGAAAGCCGCCACGCGGTATCTGGCAGACCCAATGGTGCCTGCCCACGGAGCCACACCTCTAGCAGCACCGCACCATGAGTGCCCTCTGCTGTCACAATACAGGACGACTGGTGACACCGACCCAGCCCATGTGCGCTCGAAGCCACTCCGCCACATGGTACTACGCAGAACGCCGTCTTGTCGGCGACACCATAGTTCGTCCTCAGTATGTTGAGAATGTTCCTTGTTGACATTGATGACCAAGACTCTGTTTCTTGCTGCATTATTTATGACGAGTCTTCATTCGCTTGGAGAAATACCAGTTAAGCAAATCTGTTTTTTGTGCTACCGATTTCGCTGATCATCTCTGCTCCTGTCCAGCTTTCCTACAGACAGATTCAAAACCACTCTGCGACCCACCTCTCCTTACCGTTGTGTCCGAAATCGTACACAACACATAGCTGTTAAGGTATGCATTTTACAGCCCAAGTTAACTAGACACTTTTTTCCTTGTTTTGGTTCACACTATTACCTCTGAAAGTTGTCAACTCTAAAATCATAGCCACAACATTACCGGTACATGTATTTCACTGTCAGAGGCATCAGAACAATTTTTGCTTCCGACTTCCAGAGCAGTAACCCTTACACAAATAAATCGATTGACCCTTCTCCATCATACCTAAGAGTCTGTAGCGTCATCACGGAATAACCCTGAATATTAAAAACAGATAAAACTATCATCCAGTCCCAGTTGCAAGTTGCCTATTAATGGCTTCGATGGAGATCGAAAACTTTTGTTTTAAGTAATACATATCATTATTGTTAACCAAACTTGAAAATTTTGTATACCGCCATAATCTGCTCATTAAGAGCACTGAAGTTAGAAACTACGTATATCAGGCACGGATATTTATATTTGTATAATATCGCAGGTAGCATCGTCACGTGACGCGAGATCAGCTGTCCTACTGTATCAAGTCGAAACTACAGCGTCCATAACGTGAATGTTTATGAGGTAAGGCATTCACATGACACGATCCGCCACGCAAACACCACAGTCGAAGGGTGAACTCAGCTTTCGGTTGGCTCTGAGCACTATGGGACTTAACATCTATGGTCATCAGTCCCCTACAACTTAGAACTAGTTAAATCTAACTAACCTAAGGACAACACCCAGTCATCACGAGGGCATTCAAACAAATGATGCCTCAAGGCATGGGTTTCAAGACGTTTATATTTATTTACGTGTCGCGGCTATTGTTCATTTACTTACGACGTGAAGTCACTCCCTTAAAAACTTCCGCTGCAAAATTCTGCAACGTCACTGGTAAATAAACACTGGTCATGACCCGTAAATAAATGTAGACATCCGATAGGATGTCAAGTACCTTGACATGTTATCACTGAAAAATAAATGCCTGCGATAGAAATCCGTTGTAAATAATTCATCACAAATTACCTTCAGTGTCAACAGTTGCAGTGTGCTAATATTTCCAAAAAAAGGACTAAAATTATCTGATGGTGTTGGGCTTTCCAATACCAGTTCGGATGGAGTTGTTTGTTATTATTTATTTTTTATTTTTTATTTTTTTAGATTCGGACTACACGAAACTGTTATCGAGATACTTCGGGAACTCTAGTGGGCGACATTCGTTTAGAGAAATTCAGAGAACCGGCATCTGAAGTCGACTACAGAACGATCTTATAGTCGCTAAGATACATTTCGCGCGAGGGCCACTAAGATTAAATACGAGAAATGGCGGCTCATGTGGAGTCATATAAGCAGTCGGTTTCCCTCGATCTAAGAGTGGGACAGGAAGGAAACGATTAGTAATGGTACAGGGTACCCTACGCCACGCACCGTACAGTGCCTCGAGGAGTATAGATGCATATGTACTGATTTATGTAAGAGCTGATGGAAGCGTCTCTTTAAAAGTCGATACGTCCATCCGAAGAAGATTGTCTAACAATATAAACCATTTTCAGCTTTACATTTTTGACAGAATATGAACTGTTTTATCTTAGATCACATGGATACGTCTTAGTATAAAAGCAAGGATAAAAGTTGAACGAAAATACCATGTTACTTTATTTCTTACACTTTAATATGCTGATATTCTTTGCATCCCTATACAGTCTCCCGCTTTTGCAGCATTTTACAGATGTAACGATCTGTAGCAATGTTTGATGCTGAGGTCTGGTGAAGAGTCATCGTTCAAACTCATCCCAGAGATGTGCCATCGGGTTCAGGTCCGGACTGCTGGCCCCTGTGACCGAACGGTTCTAGGCCCTTCAGTTCGGAACTGCGGACTGCTACGGTCTCAGGTTCTAATCCTGCCTCGGGCATGGATGTGTGTGATGTCCTTAGATTAGTTGGATTTAAGTAGTTCTAAGTTCTAGGGGACGGATGACCTCAGATGTTAAGTCCCATAGTGTTCAGAGCCATTTGATATATTAAGTCGAGTCAACATAAGGAAATCTCTGAAACCTGCCAGCGCATTTCACATCTTGTAACTGCGAAGCACAAACCAAACGGCTGTATGTGCAAACAGTCGCCGTTTGTAGAGGTGTGAAGAGGCTCTACCCTACAGACATTTACAAACTCTCGTTGTAGACTCTCGAAGCAGCTGTGCTCAGCGTGCAGAAATTTTCTAGGATACTACACAACCAGTACCGTTCATTTTCTGCTTTCGTTTCTAATACAAACCTAGTGAAATGAGTACTCGAGCAATGCTGGGTTTGTTGGGTAGTAACTAATATAAACACTAGGTTAATGAAGAAACTAATGAACCCACAAAACCTTAGCACACAGTAGATTATAAACGTAAATGCGACTATGTAAAAAATACGCCTACGGGAAAAAAAAGCAACGCCAAGGACGAGTTGTACGACGTAGACGTCTGTCTACATCTCAGATATGATGTCTGAACAAATTTCGCGCTAGGCTCATAGGAATGATACTAGTAGCACCACTATGTGGATCGAAAATAAGGTTTGCTTTTAATACTCGTTGTAACGATTGTGAGACTGGGTTGGGTTGGGTCGTTTGGGGAAGTAGACGAGACAGCGAGGTCATCGGTCTCATCGGAGTAGGGAAAAATGAGGAAGGTAGTAGGCAGTGCTCTTTCAAAGGAACCATCCCGGAATTTGCCTGGAGCGATTTAGGAAAATCACGGAAGACCTAAATCAGGATGCCCGGACGCGGGATTGAACCGTCGTCCTCCCGAATGCGAGTCCAGTGTGCTAACCACTGCGCCAACTCGCTCGGTCCGTGAGACTGGATGTGGTCGGTTGATGTCAGTCAACAATGCCTTTAAGGCGACAAAGACGCCATTATCAACATCTCAGTCAGTTCGAACGAGGTCATGAAATAGGGCTAGGAGAAGCTGTATGTACCTTTAGTGATACTGCAGAAAGACTTGGCAGGAATGTGGCCACTGTACATGTACTGGTTGTAGTACATGTTGTGATGCCCTTCATGAACAGCAAGGAGTGGGTGTTTTCGAAATGGATAAATCTCACTCACATGCCGCTTTTGTAACTCACCACGCCCTACAGAGTGTCGAAAGTTGCCTTGGCCTGCTCAATCACGAGATCCGTCTCCACTCGTGCACGTTTGGCACATCATAGGACGAAAACTCCTACGTCATCCACAAACGGCATTAACCATCCCTGTGTTGACCGGCGAACTGCAACAGGCATTGAACTCCGTCCCACAAACTGAAATCTGGCACTTCCACAACGAAAGTGTAGAAAGTACACCGATTACGCAGGACTGCAAAAAAAATATCTTTTGAAAGCTGTTCGAAATTTGACAACTGACTTTCATGAAATTTTCAGCACTGACGTCAAAAATGCAATCCATTTTATTCTGTCACGTCAGGTTCTCTAAAAAAAAAAGGAGTATTTTTGGGTATAATAACAAAATGGGAATGTCTGATGCATCTAGTTCCAAATAACATTCCGTATTGAAAGTCTGTTAATTTCCGTCATGCGGCCGTAATCACGTCGGAAACCGTTTCATATGAATCACCTGAGTACAAGCGGCAGCTCCTCCAATCCACTGCTCTTTTTACAACCTGTGTACTTGTTACTGACGACATCTGCACATGTGCATATGGCTATTTCATGATTTTTGTTACGACAGTCTACAGTACTGAAACAGAGCACTGCAAGACTGATTACAATGTTTTCCGTCGCTTCAAATCAGGAATACCAACGAAAGAACTATACATGGTTATTGTGAAGTACCGCAGGAGTGTCAGAAGATAACTGCGACACAACTACAAGACATACAGGAAACACATAACAGTAGATAGAATATATCTCATAGTTTCAATGCCTAACACGTGGTGTGGTGTAGCTGCAGGGCGCACTTCTAGAGGCAGACGTGTCGCAGCATTTCCACAAATCTTCTGCTCCATATTGCCAGTACATAAGTGACTCAGTAAACAGAATGCTACAACAGTGTACGGTCGCGATTTTTTTGGACAATTAAAGTAAGTAACCTCAAATGTTCGAATGCATGTGAATTCCTAAGGGACCAAACTCCTGAGGTCATGGGTCCCTAGTCTTTACACACTACTTAAACGAACTTATGTTAAGAACACCCACACTCCTATTCCCAATGGAGGACTCGAACCTCCCCGGGAAGGGCCGAGCCGTCCTTGACATGGCGCCTGAAACCACTTGGCCACACGCGGCAGTAACCTCAATTAAAGCATGTACAGTCGTGGACAAAACGAGCGAGACCCCTCGCCTTTTAGTTATTGCTGATCCGCTCAGCTTTAGCGTCTGCTACACAGCATAACAGGCAAGGCGACGAAGTGCTACCAATATACTATGCACAGGCGTGAAATTAAAAAACTTTCCGTACTTTGTCAGACTTTTTTCAATCATGTGTAAGACTACATTAACGCTGATTAGCGTGTTAAATACAACTCGTAAATATAATATATAAATGACATAAGAAACGCTAGTGAGTATGAACTGTACTAATAAAAATGAATTTCAGCTTATCGAAATAACATAACTGTTTTAGTAAGACAAAGTAAAATGGTTCAAATGGCTCTGAGCACAATGCGACTTAACTTCTGAGATCATTAGTCGCCTAGAATTTAGAACTAATTAAACCTAACTAACCTAAGGACATCACACACATCCATGCCCGAGGCAGAATTGGAACCTGAGACCGTAGCGGTCGCTCGGCTCCAGACTGCAGCGCCTAGAACCGCACGGCCACTCCGGCCGGCAAGACAAAGTACCCCACATCGTTACGAATTAGCAAAATATTTTGTGCATTCGGCCGAGAAACAGTCTGTGTCAACGTTCAGACCAGTCATACTGGATTACCGTTGCTGACATACCATGAAAGTGTGCAAATTTAGCGATGCGTGAAGATTAATAACGGAATTCAGTTAAAAATCATACAGTGCCACACTTACGTCAATTCAATTATTGTCAGAAGCGGAAAAAGTAGGCAGTAACAAATATCAAATTCTACAAGAGTTTCATATTGACATCCACAGGGCGCTGGTACAGAATAAAGGTAGCAATAAAACGTATTGGAGGCACGAGAATTTCTTAAAATTGCTTTACTGATAGTCTAGCTGCTTCCATCGCGATTAAAGCCGAAAGCAAACCAGACGTCCCTTGCAGTAGCAAACACCTTTCACTACAGTAGCAGACAACCCAGGCAAACAGCCCTCTATTTTTACCCCAGACAGCAATAAGCAGGCAATTTCGCAATGAAACTGGCAAAATGATCTGCAGTTTCTGTTGCGCAGAGCTTTGTGGACTCAAAAACATGATTTTTCTACCATTACGTCACCGCTCTTGTGACAATCATTCGGGATGTTTATCGAAATAACAAAATACTGTTATTAGCGAGTAAATTTAGTAGAATAATTCTGCCCCACCCCAGGAAATAAAGGGCTGCGTAACTGACAAGCGTATTTTAGAATGTTTCCAATTCTCCATTAGACTCGCCACAGCCAGAAAACGTTCATTAGCCGAGTGTTTCTTAAGTTAGCTAGCAATGGGAATGTTCGCGCTTCTAAAACGCGGTATCATTAATACTGGGATCTGAATTACCACGTGTATAGGCAAATGGATTTTATTTGCATTCCTGTACACGTGATTTGGATCGAAAGCTTAGCTACGATTAATATGCTGATGTATCGACTGCAACTAGAACATTTGGAATAAAGAGTAGAGGGAATTGTTTTTGCGGCCCCCATCTTGTTAGGATTTCGTCACCTAAATCGTTAAAATGGAACCCTACTAGTCTCACTTTCCTGACCGCTTATCTATCTACCCAACCTTTAAAACCAGTTTACCTCGAGTACGGGTAGACATAATAAACGGAAATGTATCGCACTTCGGTATACGGTCCCTTGGTGGTGCAAAAAAGTGTGCTTCTTTCATTTATATCTTATATTTACGTGCTCTGTTTAACACACTAATCAGCATTAATATAATCTTACACATGATTGAAAACAGTCTGACAAAGTTCAGATAGTTTGTCTATTTCACGCCTGTGCATAGTATGTTGGTAGCACTTCGTCGCCTTGACTGTTATGCTGTGTAGCAGACTCTAAAGCTGTGCGGATCAGCATAACTAAAAGGCGAGGGATCTCGCTCGTTTTGTCCACGACTGTACATATAGATGTTTGTCGCACCACAAACAATACCCCATCAACTACCTGTAAAGTAAGTTAAAGACTTGGAAAGCTACTCCATCCACTGATGGTGGCTCTTTTTCGTGTGTCTTGCCGTATTCGCGCAGCCATCTTCTAAACCTGCAGATTTATTTCTGAGCAATCTTCTAGCAATGTGCTAGGAAATCCACGTTATAAACTTCTAGGACTTGTAGAGGAGAGTGAGTAGATAGGATTCTGAGCTGAAACCCAGGTTCGGAAACGTACCGCTTTCGTGCTACAACCATTTGAAAATATGTTGGCAACGAGACTACTTTTACAAGTACCTGGTTAGGCATGACCCTGTACATCACTTGGTTTACAGTTCCACTCATTAATAGCCAAATGAGTTACTCGTGTATTCGTTGAAGGGTTCTCCTCCATGTGATGCATAAGACCTCCTCCAATCCGTTTGTGCGGCGTCTCCTTGTAGCAGCAGAGTCACGTCTGCTGACTAAAGAAACCCTTTCTCGAAACTGTTGCGTAACTGTGAGGAAAAGAGTCTGAGATGAAATCGGACGTATGGAGAACGATCTTGATGAAGTTGACGAGCACCTGTTTAACTACCGTGAGCTTCGCCGTTCAGAAGCATCATGTCGGTGTATTCTGCAAACGTGTATCCACCTATGTTGCTCCAGCACTCACAGACATGTTAATGTTTTTAGCAGATCAGAGAGGTAGGATGAAAGCCATATCACATTAGACGACGTAACCACTCTCCGACCATATCTACCATGTTCAATACCGACCTAGCAAACATGTAGCACGGAATCGGTAGACTTCCGGACATGCGTTCCTGCTCAGAATAATACGTACTCAATCTGCTATGCAACTCTTAGAAGTTTAAAAACGGAATTTTCCTGAAAACCTGTGTTTACCCCATTTATCGAGGTCAAGAATGGGGCATGAGAACCTCTTAGCACCCTGCACATAATCTTGCGCATCTGGCGCAAAGTTGTTTGTTGGTCAAATCTCCAAAGTCGTCCAAGAACTGCAACTCCCGGTTATCCGTCGTTAATATTAAATTAATCGTACTGAACTACTTGGAAACTCTACCTGAGCCGTTTCCAGCTGTGTATTCGGTACCGCAGTGGTAGCGTTCTCAGATGTGTGGAGCTGCACGGCGGTACGGTGACGGTGGAGGCCTCTGCAGATGAGACGGTCTTCGGGTTTCAAATTAGCGGAAGAGGCACGGACGGAGCGTCATGTTCCATTAAACCCGCCATCCCGCTGGGTCCCTCCCTCCGTGGCGCTATTTCATTATCGTTATTACTGGCTGGACGAATGTCAGCAGAGGCGCTATCGCTTCCATCTCAACACGATATCATCTTCTGCGACACGGCAACGCAGTTACTCCTTCCAGATACTCGCAACGTTTGCGAGACTAATGCATTTGAAAAGTTTCAACACTGTGCACTGTCCATTTTTAAATTGTATGTTTGCACTTATTAATGGGAGAATAAGTAAAACCATAAGTTGCGACATAGTCGTGGATTAAAACAGTGATCCAGGAAGTATAGAGTAATGGTCTTTTATTTCCGCCAGTTATCACAACACTTTTCGTTCTTAGACTACCGGTTTCGTTCGGCAATGACCATCTTAAGATCTTCAGCAAAACTGGGAACAATAAAATACGCCTTAATGAAAAATTATTACTTTCATGGATGTGAAAATATGCGCTTAAAACATAACGAGGCGTAACTGTTTTTTAATATGTAGTAATATAATAAAGCCATAGTGGCATCCCCACAAAATATACACAAAATCAGCTTAGCATCGTCGCACATATTTAAAATATCGTGTAAACTGGGCCACAGTTCAAGCAGAGTCATACTGTCACTTGTGTCTGTTATTATTTTTATCTCAAATAACCACAAAAGCGTCTAAAAATCATATATCACTTAACCGTTTCTTCATAACAATTTTAAATTTATCTTTATCCAGTTTTTGATTATTACACTTTATCACTGTAATAACTTATACATTTGGCAAGCCCATTATAGACTTTACCTATCGTAATTTTCGTTTATCGTGTACTGTAAAATTTTATAATAGACGAGTATATGAAGACTTATAGCAGCGATATCTAACAAAACTTACGGCAAAGACATGTGTTGTCGCTACTGTACACCAGTTTTTTATGAACGCTAGAGATAGAGACACTATAACTCTGCCAGAACTGTGACCAAGTTTACACCACATTTTGTAACGATGTCACTACGGGTTTATTGTATTAAATGTTGTAAAACAGGTATTCATCGTCATGTTTTAAACGCTTGTTTTCACACTCATGAACGTAATAATTTTTCGTTATGGGTCATTTTATTGTTTTAAGACGTAATCTATTCCCTAGTTGCATTTTTTCCCATGTTTTGCTTACCGAAATTGGTAGTCCAAGGATCAAAAGCCTTGTGACCATTGGTGGAAATTGTTTGGAAAAGTTTGGAAAAGTTTTAAAAACGAATTAGCTGCCTTTGAGATACAGTTCCGATGCATTCTCTCTTAATCAATTAGCTGGGGAATGTACTCATTGGGTTTGCATTTAATGTAATGTCAATCGATGTAATTGCTAACTTAATTATAGTTTATATTCGTGGCTTCAGAATGTGAATCAATACGACCTTCATCTGCTCAAATTACGTCGTTTTTATAGTGACATCTCATTTCAGAGCACAGATATACATAACCCAGAGATTGATGGAGAAGGTATAGCAAATTCCCAGGTCTTTTCTTGTAGTGGATTCTGACAGTAAGTCAGAGAGAATGTAATCAGTTCTTAGAAAATAAATTAAAAGCCACCGGTATATCCTGTCATCCGTCGAAAGCGCTTGACCAAGTATATCACGACTTACATTTAAATAAATTAAAATATCCAAATAAATTCAAATATCATGTCATCACTGAAAATTCTGCGAAATAATTCAAGTCGTGTCGGAAACAGGGGTGTCAATATGAGATAGCTCTTTATTTAGCTATCGTTCTTCATCTCAGTGGGAATTACCGTATTTACGTGTGATGTCGCACAAGATTTCATGTAACTACACTTACAATTTTCTTTGCGTATTGATGTCCTTTGAATAGTAACATTTATTTGTAGATAATACAAATCTTCTGATAAATGAATAATCAAATGATATTTTACAAATACAGTGAAATTTTCAGGGGCGCAAAGAAATGTTTTGTAGTACATACATTATCATTAAATTTTGAAAAGGACTCAGTGTATGATACTTAGTATTTGCAAGACGCTACGACTTAACATATGTTTAAAATGTTTGACATCTAGGCAGAAGATGCTGACAGTATCACGTAATTGGGATTAAAAACTCTGTACTATCTTTGATTCATAATAATACTAATCAGAACACCTATTTATTATTTTCTTAAGTTTTTGCCACAGCCGAGTTCAAAACTTTTGTTTTTGATGACTAGTTTCGCACTACATTGCCCATTCGCGAACCACTGTCTGCATTTTAAATGTTAACATAAATTTCCCCCAGCGCACGCCTATAAAACAGCCATAAATGGTACTTGTACGCGTATATAATAATAAGATGGTATACCATCTTCTAAGAGTTAAAGGCTACCCAGCCATTAACCACCTTCTGTGCGAATGCGCATGCTTTGCCCGAACTCTTACGGGGCTCGTCAGCTTAGAAGGGAACCTCCCCATCGCACCCCCCTCAGATTTAGTTATAAGTTGGCACAGTGGATAGGCCTTGGAAAACTGAACACAGATCAATCGAGAAAACAGGAAGAAGTTAAGTGGAACTATGAAAAAAATAAGCAAAATATACAAACTCGGTAGTTCATGTGCAAGATAAGCAACACCAAGGACAGTGAGACCTCAGGAACGCCGTGGTCCCGTGGTTAGCGCGAGCAGCTGCGTAACAAGAGGTCCTAGGTTCAAGTCTTCCCTCGAATAAAGAGTTTTTTTTAAATGTTCAGTTTATGTGACAAACTCGTATGTTTTCATCACTTTTCGGGAGTGATTATCACATCCGCAAGAAAACCTAAATCGGGCAAGGTAGAAGACTCTTTTTACTCATTCGCCAAGTGTACAAGTTAGGGGGGTCGACAACATATTCCTGTCATGTGACGGACATGCCGTCACCAGTGTCGTATAGAATATATCGGACGTGTTTTACTGTGGAGGAATCGGTTGACATATGACCTTGCGATCAAATGGTTCCCAATGGAGAGGCACGTCCTTTCGTCTACTAATCGCACGGTTTTGCGGTACAGTCGCAAAACACAGACACGAAACTTATTACAGTGAACAGAGACGTCAATGAACGAACGGACAGATCATAACTTTGCGAAAATAAAGAGAGTAAACTTTTCACTCGAGGGAAGACTTGAACCAAGGACCTCTCGTTCCGGATCTGCTCACGCTAACCACGGCACCACAGCGCTCTTTACCTCATATTGTCCTTGATGTGGCCTATGTTGAACATTGACTACTCAGTTTGTATATTTTGCTTATTTTCTTCATAGTTCCACACAACTTCTTCCTGTTTCCTCGATTGATCTGTGTTCAGTCTTTCACGGCCAATCCACTGTGCCAAATTATAACTAAATCAGAGGGGGGTGCGATGGAGAGGTTCCCTTGTTAGTCTGGTGCGAGTAATGAATGAATGAGAAAATATCCAGTAGGAGCACTACGAATGTAGGTTGTGGGCAGTTGGGAATGTGGGTCTCACAGGAAGCGTGCAAGGGATAAGTCTCTGCAGTCTCACTATCATCTGTGCCCTCGGTGGCTCAGATGGATAGTTGACACAGTAGTTCGGTCAGAGGGTTAGCCGCACTCTAAAAAAAAAGAAAAAAACTGGGTGAATGGATCAACGAAGAACTTAAACGGACGTCATTGGACGCCCGCCCCGAACACATAGCATAAAATATAACGAACAAAATGAGATAAAAAAGATGGATAGAATGTCTGCCCTGTAAGCAGGCCCCCCGGGTCGAGTTCCGGTCGGGGCACACATTTCCAGATGTCCTCATTGATGTATATCATCAACACCTGTCGGCAGCCGAGGGTTTCGATTTAATTATCATTTCATTCTAGAGAAGCTGCACGCTCATCAATGGTATCTGTTCTTTCGGGAACAGATACTATCTTCATACACATGTATATGATGCCCGTGGGTAACGTGGGTGCAGGGGGAGTTCGAGGACATTGAGATGACGGAAAAAATACGCTGAATTCGTAGAGGTGTCCGAAAGTAGTAATGCAGAAGTGATATTCTGAAATACAGTTGTAAGACATGAGCGGTGGTACGACATTGAAGTAAGTGGAGTAAAGAAGGAAGTTATAAATCTCTCCTTTTGTCACGAATTTGCAAGAAAGAGTAAATCACAAGCGTCAGCTCAGATGTGAAGTGAGCGGAAGATTGGTAGTAAAAACGGTCATGAAATATGATGGGACCGAGCGTTTTATTACCCTTGGGGTTATCTCGGCTTGTAGGTGCTGCTTTCCATAAGCGACTCCTAGTGGAAAAACACTCCGTAACATGACCCTGAGCACTTGGGTAGAAACTTACGTACAGTTTAACAATCCTTCTGAAGATATGTTTTGAAAAGCTGTAACTAAAGGAAATCAGGTTGTTATAACGCAGCAATAAAATTATTTAGCCTTATTAAAAGGAAGAGATATATTGCTTGTCTTTGTGTAACGCGCTATTGTTTGGATTTTCTACAATTATAAACTGTATCACATGTGCTTCATATCTAGAGTGAAGAAAATTTTCTTTCGGTCGATAAAAAAGTCGGAACCATCTAACAGATTGTTCGTGTGGCTAGTAAACTACTAATTAGTGCGTTGCTAAACCTCCCGTTTCCTCGGTTTGTGAGAATCCAACAAATATTCCTTCTCTGTCGGACGCTTTCTAGTGGCCATTCATTTCAATACCTGTGATGTTAGTGGTTAGCAGTTTTCATTCTCAGATCACTTCCATTATTTCCTTTATCTTCTTATTGACATTTACGTGAAAAATATCGCAACATCAATAAACAATTAATGCAGAATATTTTAATAAAATTTCTGGTATATATTTCTTTAGGTTACATATTTGATTAACATCGCATGATCACAGGTTAATGTAAACGCTAAATAAGCCTTTGCAAATGTGAAACCCTCGTACATTAATAACAGAGGTCTGCGACACAAAAATTGTTTCAAATTTATTAAGTGATTTTTAGAGTGTTTTCAACGCTGATTTCGGGAATAATAGTGAAAAAATTCGATCACGTACAGTTATTTCACAAACTGCTTGTCTAAGTTTAGCATTTTTCGATATTTCAGCACTCCAGTGAGCTTGAATTTTGGTTTTTAGGATCTCCATAAACTATTATTTAGCCGTTTGTATACTAGATACACGTAAAATATAGAGTAATTAGGAGAAACCAGCAGTACTTCATGTCTGTGCCTGTCTATTCCTTGGCCGTTCCCCCGCCGTCAACAACAAGTGAGCTTCTGCTATTGTCCTTCATTTCACAGTCCCTCTTCACTTTGTGCTGTTTAAGTGTTGTTGTTGCTAGTGCTTTAAAGTAGTGACTGTTTTCTTGTGTTGTGACGTTGTTTTATGGACGATGGCTACCAGAGGATGTATAAACTCGCCAGACTGCTTCTCCTACATTTGTGGCAACTGTACCGTTAAAAAACAACAAAGAAACATTTCAGTTTTGGTTGAAAAAGTACATTTTGCCTATTTTGGTATAAAATTAGGCCATCAAGATAAGCCGTGGCCCCCACCCTAAGTTTGTTCAGTGTGTGTAGAAGTACTGAGGTAATGGTTTCAACGTAAAAAAGCAGTCCTTAGATTTTGGAATACCAATGGTTTTGGAGGGAGCCCAAAAATCATAGTAATGACTGCTATTTTTGTTCGTGCAACGTACGAGGTTTCAATTTGAAAATCAGAAAGGATATTTCTTACCCTAACATTCAATTAGTCACTCGCCCTGTTCCTCATGGACCTGAAGTACCAATACCCTCTCCTCCAGATTCCTTGGATGATTAGATGATCACGAGCCATGGGCTCAGCAAGATGATAGTGAAGAATACAGAGATTGCTACGATCCTGGCACAACCGATAACATTCCAGTCTCACAATCTGAACTGAACGACTTAGTTAGAGACCTAGGCCTTTCTATAGGATCGGCAGAGATTTTAGGATCTAGATTGAAAGATAAACATACACTCCTGGAAATGGAAAAAAGAACATTGACACCGGTGTGTCAGACCCACCATACTTGCTCCGGACACTGCGAGAGGGCTGTACAAGCAATGATCACACGCACGGCACAGCGGACACACCAGGAACCGCGGTGTTGGCCGTCGAATGGCGCTAGCTGCGCAGCATTTGTGCACCACCGCCGTCAGTGTCAGCCAGTTTGCCGTGGCATACAGAGCTCCATCGCAGTCTTTAACACTGGTAGCATGCCGCGACAGCGTGGACGTGAACCGTATGTGCAGTTGACGGACTTTGAGCGAGGGCGTATAGTGGGCATGCGGGAGGCCGGGTGGACGTACCGCCGAATTGCTCAACACGTGGGGCGTGAGGTCTCCACAGTACATCGATGTTGTCGCCAGTGGTCGGCGGGAGGTGCACGTGCCCGTCGACCTGGGACCGGACCGCAGCGATGCACGGATGCACGCCAAGAACGTAGGATCCTACGCAGTGCCGTAGGGGACCGCACCGCCACTTCCCAGCAAATTAGGGACACTGTTGCTCCTGGGGTATCGGCGAGGACCATTCGCAACCGTCTTCATGAAGCTGGGCTACGGTCCCGTACACCGTTAGGCCGTCTTCCGCTCACGCCCTAACATCGTGCAGCTCGCCTCCAGTGGTGTCGGGACAGGCGTGAATGGAGGGACGAATGGAGACGTGTCATCTTCAGCGATGAGAGTCGCTTCTGCCTTGGTGCCAATGATGGTCGTATGCGTGTTTGGTGCCGTGCAGGTGAGCGCCACAATCAGGACTGCATACGACCGAGGCACACAGGGCCAACACCCGGCATCATGGTGTGGGGAGCGATCTCCTATACTGGCCGTACACCTCTGGTGATCGTCGAGGGGACACTGAATAGTGCACGGTACATCCAAACCGTCATCGAACCCATCGTTCTACCATTCCTAGATCGGCAAGGGAACTTGCTGTTCCAACATGACTATGCACGTCCGTATGTATCCCGTGCCACCCAACGCGCTCTAGAAGGTGTAAGTCAACTACCCTGGCCAGCAAGATCTCCGGATCTGTCCCCCATTAGCATGTTTGGGACTGGATGAAGCGTCGTCTCACGCGGTCTGCACGTCCAGCACGAACGCTGGTCCAACTGAGGCGCCAGGTGGGAATGGCATGGCAAGCCGTTCCACAGGACTACATCCAGCATCTCTACGATCGTCTCCATGGGAGAATAGCAGCGTGCATTGCTGCGAAAGGTGGATATACACTGTACTAGTGCCGACATTGTGCATGCTCTGTTGCCTGTGTCTATGTGCCTGTGAGTCTGCCAGTGTGATCATGTGATGTATCTGACCCCAGGAATGTGTCAATAAAGTTTCCCCTTCCTGGGACAATGAATTCACGGTGTTCTTATTTCAATTTCCAGGAGTGTATGTTGGCTCCAGGTATATCCTTTTCTTCGTATCGATTGAGGGGAAAAGAGTTTGTATCTTTCTTGCCTCAAGAAGGTGACCTGGTGTTTTGCAGAGATTTACCTGGACTTATGGCACGTTTCAAACTAGAATATCCACCTGATGAGTGGAGACTTTTTATTGATTCTTCCAAAGGAATGCTTAAAGCAGTACTTCTACACAACGGTAATAAGTATGCTTTTATACCAGCTGGACACTCGGTTCACTAAAAAGAACGTAACGAAAACCTTGAACTGGCTTTAAGCAAACTCTACTATTCAGATCACAAATGGACACTATGTGGTGATTTAAAAATGATGTCAATGCTGCTTTGTCAACAAAGTGGCTATACAAATTTCATTTGCTTTCTCTGTGAATGGGACAGTAGAGACAGACAGCAACACTACATAAAACAAGCTTGACCCTTGAGAAAACCTTACAGGTAGTGGCTAAAAATGTTGAGAGGAAAAGCCTTGTGGATACTAAAAAGGTGTTACTTCCACCACTTCACATTAAGTTGGGGCTGATGAAACAATTTGTTAAGGTATTGCCAAAAGAAGGGAAGTGTTTCAGATACCTTTGTGGACAGTTTCCTGGTTTATCCGAGACAAAGGTAAAGGAAGGAGTCTTTGTCGGACCAGGCATTACAAAACTAACGACAGATCCCACCTTTGTGGACAAAATGGAAACAAAAGAAAAGGCAGCATGGACATCCTTTAAATTAATTATTACCGGTTTCCTAGGAAACAAAAGACATCCAAACTACAAGACAATCGTCGCAGACATGTTTGACACCTTTAAGAAGCTGGACTGTAACAAGGGCATTAAAGTTCATTTTCTCCACTCACATCTTGACTACTTCCCTGCAAACCTAGGTGATGTATGTGAAGAGCAGGGCGAAATTTTCCACCAAGACGTAAAAGACATGGAAATAAGGTATCCGGGAAGATGGAATATCAACATGATAGCAGACTACTGCTGGATTGTAAAAAGAGATGATCCTCAACGAGTCCACAGCCCTAAAATCAATAAAAGAAGCTTCGGCAGAAAGCGAAAGAGTTAGTATAAGGACTTATGAGCTTGAAGCGAAATGAAAGTCTACTGGAAATGTATTTTAGAACATGATTTAAAAATAAAATAAAATTTTATAACGTTGGAAAAAATGTGAAATCGTTAGAGAAATAATATCCCGAAATCGACAATGTCAAGAGTTTGCCGAGAATACCAAATTTCAGGTATTACCTCTCACGACGTACAACTCAGTGTCTCATGGTCTTCACTAAACAACCGGGAATAGCGGCGTTTACGTGGCAATGTTAGTACTATCAGACAAGCAACACTGAGTGAAATAGCCGCAGAAATCAATGTGGGACGTATGACGAACGTATCCGCTATGATAGCGCATCGACCTCTGAAAATTATTCAGAATGTTGTGCAAACCAATCGCGAACATTTGTAGCCCGGTGACATGGCGTGGTGTAATTCATAAAAATTCAATCGTTGTTTGAGAGCATGAAGTCCAAGACTGGCTGAAAATGGTCTCCAAATAGCCGAATACAACCATTTCCATTCAACGATCGGCTCAATTGCATCAGAGGACCCAGTCCATTACATGTAAAGACAGTCCGCACCGTTACAGACCATCTTGCACAGTGCCTCGTTGACAACTTAGGTCCGTGGTTTCGTGGGATCTGCAGCACATTCGACCACTGACATCAGCTCTCACCAACTAGATTCTGAAATCATCTCACCAGGACACGGTTTTCCAACCCCCTGGGGTATCGCCATACTGTTAATATGTCTATCCCACTGTGAGACAAGACGGTCAACGCCTTCATGGAAAAACGATTGAGATTCTCTATCGAACCATGATTGTACCCAGGCGTCCACCTCTTGCTCCGAAGCAAATAGGCGGCGACGAATGTCTTTCTTTCGTGCTCCGAAAATATGTAAATGGCGTGGGAAGAGATCCGGACTGTATCGAGCATGTGTAACTGTTTCCCAGCGAAACTTCTGCATCCAAGTCGAAATAATCTTGGCTACATTAGTGACTGCTGCTATACCGTAAAAGGAATCTAGCCCAGTTGCCAATCATTTCACCATGGCGTACAAACCATTCATGGATTGGGCATTAAACTCTGTGGAGAACGCATCATTGGTCGTCGGCGTGCACCAGCTGCCTTGCGGTAGGATTGAAAAACGTGTTGAGTTCTTCACTCAAGATCGCTTGGTGCTGGTTGGTGTAGAATTATACCCTGCACACATCCGCAGGATACAAGAAAGTTTCAATTATTTCCTATGAAACCACTTTCCTTCCTGCACATTCTGTTGACGTGCAATTACTTCGGAAAATAATCTTTGTTCAGTCATATTTTTGCTGAAGTTCATTCAACAGTGAGGTGCAACCATATTTCTAGCATAGTGTGGAGGAAAAATCGCTTGTCATCAAGCGGCCTTAGGTATCAGCCTTTATTTAGTCAGGTATCATAATTTTCTGTAAACAAGTACGGGCTCATAAAGTCACTTTGATAGGCAGGAAGGTACAGTATTTTCTCTAGTTTTTGCGTGATTTATCAGTTCTTAAAGATTATGAAGGTAGACTGATATTATTTTTTTCAGTTTCAGTTTATAACAGCGGTTGTTATAAGAGATTTAAAACTGTGTGTACTTTTATTGCAATACGTCCCTCTGCAACATGCAATTTCTTCTCACTTTGTCAGTTACTCGTTATTACCTCCTGATCACTATGTCGAACTACATGATAAGGTAACAAACATACTTTAAACGGTTTCACTTATTATTTTGCGCCTCATTATTGCGATCATCGTCCGTATGTATATATTCCTTATCACATAAATCGTTTATAATTTACATGTGGCTTGTCTAGCCCAGTATAATGAAGAGACTGACACTATGTCAAACACCTAAATATTTCCGGACGAAGTGTTTCGTCCTTTCTTAATGCAAATGTTATCAGACCTCAGTATTTAAAAAGTGTTTTTACAACATCTGTACTGCCAAAAATAATATTATATCGTGCCACATCTCAAAATCAGCGACTCAGCAGTTCCGTTTTTTCCCCATCAGTGGTACCGCAAAGGGGTACCATCGCATACCGTCACAAATCAAGCAAATTAATATTAAACAGTATAAAAGTAGAGTGTTTGTTCCAAAACAGAATTTCTTTCTTGTGAAATAGACACTCAAAAGAGTGATTATTCGGGAGCGAAAGTGTCGTTATACTGTAATGCATCAACTATAATAATTGATTTTATGATCGCCCAAACCGCGAATATATTTATTTCCTCTTCCCTTATTATCCTCTGGGGAACCGACTTATATGGACAGATATTTGATGTGTTCCGCATTCTTTTTGTATTAACTGTTCCATACTCGTCTCTAAACGCCAAATAAGCTTTATTAAAGCACGTAAATCAAACATCTTAATTACGCGAACATCAATTGCAGACGTACGTTCCACAGGGAAAATGTACCTAGGGAAAATTTTACTTGTACATTTTTTAAAAAGTTATTGCTCTGGTAACAAAACGACACTGTCATGTCATTAATTTAGTATTAATCGCACATTATTGTTATCGTTTATTAGCATAAACCATTAAACGAGGGAGTGTAGGTAACACGAGGGCATGGAGTAGGGCCACGTGGAATGAAAACCATAGTAGGCTTCAGACTCTGAGGACGAGGAGGAAAACGACATATTTTTGTTCCGGGATTTTCCCGAGTGTGACATTCAATGAAAGACTGCACTTGACGTATAAACAAATATGGACAAGTCAAGACAGCACTCTCATGTTTGTTAAACATACAGTCAAGCTACGATTCATTACGACACACAGTGCACAAGTGGAAACCATCAGACGGACGGATGCAATGAGTGTAAAAAAGGAACCCATCTCTCGAGAATGCTACTTGAGATATTAATTAGCTTCTGAAAGAGGAACTTTTATGACATTCGTATAGGCCCTTCTGAGGCAAACTGCTGTTGTACAAAGTTCCCGAAATTTATTTCGGCCCCATGTACCTAGTCTGTCTGCTGCGTCGATAGGATATTCAGTACGCTACGAGACTCTCAGACTGAGAATTCAAGCGGAGCGAGGAAGAGCTGTATTAAAAGCAAACACAAGTTTATCTTCGAATTGAAATTACAGTCTGTGACATTCAGAATGGAAATTCATCATCCCCTTTTCAAGATAACTGATACCTCTGCATTAATTAGGCAATGTGCGCCCACTACCTTTCAAAAAATAAATAAGTAACAAAAATAAAATAAATTTCGCGAAAAAAATTAAAAAATTAAGAATTGGATCCCGAGTTTAGTGACAATTGAAGTATTAATGTTTGTCTCGGCAGAACCACTGCTATAAGGGGGCGTAAAATAGAAATCTCTTGGAAAATTGAAGTAACGCGTACAGACATCGTTACTGAGATCCTACAATATGCATCTGACTGCTTCAATGATTTATTTATATGTATATGGTGTCTGTTCATTCGGACATATCCATATAAATATATAGTTCTGGTAGTACCGGCCACGACCTTCTTCTTTGCGGATGCACACATTTTACCCGAACTGTTACGGGACTTGGTAAGACTGTCTTCCACGAGTAATGAGTGTGTTGGGGTGGGACACTACGAATGTAGTGTGTGGACCTACAAGGTGAGAATGTGGGTTTCGTGGGAGGCCCTGCAGTCGCGCTATCCTTTGTGCCCTCGGTGTTCAGATGGATGGAGCGTCTGCCATGTAAGTAAGAGATACCGGTCGGGGCACGTATTTTCACCTGTCCCCGTTGCTATATATCAACGCCCGTCAGCATCTGAAGGTATTAATATATAATTCTAATTTAGCTTCAAAGATAGTCCAGCGCTACTGCCATAAAGTAGAAACATCTCTGGAATGAGCAGACGGATGCGCAGAACAGGTTTTGTGTTTCAGCATACATTACCAGCCTGATCACGCGATCTTGTGACGGTGTAGGTTTGATCGTAAAGTGCCCTGTATATCTAGTATATCACTACATCACTAGTATACATGGATTTGATACAGAAGTTTCATAGACATCAAGACAATTTTAATCTGATCCCAGGAATAAACCTCTCGCTTCTGAAGAGCAAAATAAAGTGGAACTTTACTACTTTGCAACAGATGTCACAGCTCAGATGCTCCTGATTTGTACCATCCAAGGCAGCCACCACTATTTTGCTATAATACGGCTTTGCTAAGCCTGTTGCAGTAAATTTTTTGTTGTGTTAGCCTTGAAAAATCCAGTGCCTTTGAAAGTGTCACCAAAACCACCGAATTCGTCGCTCATTAGCGATTATTCGTTGTTTTTATACGACATATATAAATTTCTTTTTGTATTTTTAGCAAGATAATGCACAATGTTGCCTACTGGGAGGACTTTGAAGTACTTATTTAGCGCATTTTCTTTACAAGCCCCCAGTACATCACAAATTTACCAAGAAACGAATGAAAAATCGATTGCTGGTTGAATGTACTTCAAATACCGATACACCCCAAATATTAAAAATATATATTATGCACTTCACACACCCCCTCCCCCAACGCCTCGGCGTTCTGCCCCCTCATCAGTCCCCTTACGCACACAAATATACAAGACTGCATGAATGTACAACACAGTTACCGCTTTTACATTTTTATTTTAGCCCTCCATTGTTATCTATTGAGCCATTGACCGTCTACCAGCATCAGGGGAAGTGGACAACAATACACATGAAAGAGTCGGGTTGGGTTGTTTGAGGGAAGAGACCAAACAGCGAGGTCATCGGTCTCATCGGATTAGGGAAGGACGGGGAAGGAGGTCGTCCTTGCCCTTTCAAAGGAACCATCCCAGCATTTGCCTGGAGCGATTTAGGAAAACCACGGAAAACCTAAATCAGGATGGCTGGACGCGGGATTGAACCGTCCTCCTCCCGAATGCGAGTCCAGTGTCATGAAAGAGTTCTAGGAAATCTTATGTACTAATATTTTATGCTTTTCAATCAAATAGTAAGGACAAACCGGGAAGTAAAATCTAACAAAACAGTTGAATTTGTACTTTGATTACACTTTGTGTATGTGTCTGATTTTCGTTTCCCTTTATTATGATTCGCGTTCAGTCCGTTGATTTATTGTCTACTTATTTGCAAAACAGAGTATACAACGTAGATTTGATGATTTCATTACATAAAAAAGTATTCTCTTCGAGACTTGGACAGAAAATGTATATAAGCCCAATGCTGATATTTCACTCAATATATTCCATATTTTCCAGCTTTCATTTACTTAATACATCTTCATTTTACACTATTAGATATATTTAACTTCCTATTTACATCCTGTGTTCTGCACTCCAAAACGTTGTTTCTCTTTCTCTCTTTCCGCTTTACACACACACACACTTTCTTCTCTATTCTGTAAAACGTCGTTCCCGACAAGAACAGAATATTTCGCTAACATTTTTTGCTTTTGAATAAAACAAAATTTTTTTCTTCATGTTGCATTATACGATATGGTAAGAATATTTCAGTTTAAAACAAACAAAACTACCCATAAAACGCCCAGAGTTTAGATATAAGAAACGTATAGTGCGAAAAAGGCTAGTGATGTTCATTACCGTCAAAAGAAGAAATGGACAGTTTTCTACTTGTGGATTTCAGTTGTCTTTCAAGTTTATGAATAACAAAATGGAATTCAGTTAGAAACGAATGCTCCAGATGACCAACGGCTAATCATTCCTTTTCGCGCATCAGTTGCAAATGGAACGATGGAAAAAGATTGTCTGTACGCTTCCGTAAAAGACATAATCTCTGTTATATTGTTGTATAGATACAGAACGTAGGCTTACAAAATTAAGCCTTCATTACAATTTTTCAACAAGTAACGCGCTTGTAACTAGTATAGTTACTGTATTAGAGCTTTCTAGTACATACCTACGGTAAACATGGTAAACATCTTCTTTCACGTATTTGTCTTTGCAATTATAGTAACAACAGAAGTTTTCGACTTCTATTACGAATACACAAATGGTAAGAACTCAACAGATACTGTACGTCTAAAATTGTAAGTTTATAGTGCAGTGAAAAGCATAAACAAAGAGGGTTGACTCGAGACCACTCCCGTTTAATGTTGTCACTCCAAAGTATTTTAGCTCTGTGGCTACTAGCACCGCTAACGAAACCAAAGAATATCAAATAATATATCAAAAATAAAATTATGGTGTCAGTTTCACACAGAAACATAAAAAAACGCACATTGCATTAATGACTGAATACAGTAAGAGATTTTATTCCATTTCAGTTCACATTTACTGCGCCTCGTACTATTAAATTTGTTAACACTTTTTTAAAAGAAATCAGTTATCACTGCAATAGCAAGAGAATAAAAAATTAAATAAAAAAACGTTGGAACTGGACTGCTGTAGACTTCAAGCAGTAGATAGATATAATCATTTATCTGTAGAACTTCATCATTCAGAAAGATATTCTGGAATGAAATTATTGACATCCTTATACTGTTCTTTTGGTTTGTATCTCTGCTGTACTGCGAAATTTTTTGCCCTATCTATATTTCTGTACTTAACCCAGATTTCTCCCAGCATCGATGTTGTTATCTTGTCACAACCCGAAATCTAAACCTGTGATTCAGGTTTAATATGCAAAGCTGAAGGAGTGTGCGAGATTATGTGAAATGTGGATGCCGCGTGTGGGAAAAGTACAGAAAAAAATGGTTCAAATGGCTCTGAGCACTATGGGACTTAACTTCTGAGGTCATCAGTCCCCTAGAACTCAGAACTACTTAAACCTAACTAACCTAAGGACATCACATACATCAATTCCCGAGGCAGGATTCAAACCTGCTACCGTAACGGTCGCGCGGTTGCAGACTGTAGTGCCTAGAACCGCTCGGCCACTGCGGCCGGCGAAAAGTAAAGAAACATTTCGTAGAAAGAGCTGCATTACGATGGATATGACGACCTCAGATGGCAAGACAGTAAATAATAAGGAATGGTCTCATGGTTGAAATTTGAAAGGGATACACGGAAGGGATATACCAAAGAAAGAAACTGGAAGACAATTTTATCGAAGGTCAAGAGGAAGCAGACGAAGATGAATTGGCAGAGATGACACTGCAATAACTGGGCACTTTGTTGAAGTACATAATTGTGAACAAGACAACTGAAAAAAAAACGACATTCTTCCATAATTATTAAGAACCTTGAGAGAATCAACAACGACAAAACTATTCCACCAGGCGAGCAAAATATATGACGCACGCGAAATAAGCTCAGTGTGTAATAAAAATGCAATGATCCAAACTACAAAGATGGCAGTAGCTGTCGAATATTGCCGGACTAACACTTTCATAAGTTACAGATGCAAAATGCTAACACAAATTGTGTACAGAAATATAAAATGACTGGCAGAAGCCGACATAAAGAAGATTGGTTTGAGTTCCAGAGAAAAGTAGGAACACTGGAGGTAACCATAACGCCAGACTTAGCTTAGAGGATGTATTGAAGAAAGGCAGAACCACATTTATAGAATTTGTAATCTTTCCTGACATGTCAACTGGAGTATACTCTTTGATATTGTGAAGGTCGCATGGCAAAACATAAGGAGGAAATGTTTTTCAGCAATTTATTCATAAACATCTACGTCTATCTCATAACGATGTGCGGCGTGGGTTACGTTTGGCACCTCTAACTTATCCCCTTTTCTTGGGCCACTCACGAATGGCGCATTTGATGAACGACTGTGGGTAAGCCTCTGTATTAGCTCTAATTCTTCGAATATTCTTATGGTGGTCATTTCGAAGGATGTATAAGGGAAGAAGTAATATGCTGTCATACTCTTCCTGGGAAGTTCTCTCTTCAAATTTCAGTAGTAAACCTTTCCGTGTTATGGCCAACGCCTCTCTTGTAGCATCTGCCACTTATGTTTTTTGGGCGTCTCTAGAACGCCACACCAGCGGGCTAAGCAACTCGCCGCTCTTCCATTTGTTTCATCAGATCTCCCTGGTCAGGATCCCAGACTAATGAACAGTACTCAAGAATCGGTCGAAATAGTGCCTTCTAAGGTACTTTCTTCGTGGATGAGTTACAGTTATTTAAAATTCTCGCTACGAATCTTAGTATGGTATCTGTTTTTCCTATTTTTTTGGTAAGGTCATTTCACTTGATGTCGCTCTGGATAGTTACTCCTACATATTTTACGTTAGGTACAATTTCCGTCAATTTGTCATCAATATTGTGGTTGTACAGTAGTGAATTCCACACCGCATTTACGAGTGTAGTCTACGGATACGAAAGGGAAGTAATAAATGAAAAGTTGGTGAGAAAGGGTTTTAGCCTGTTCCCTATGTTGTTCAGTCTATACACTTCGAAAAAGAAAAGAAAGGCAAACAGAAAATTAGAAAGTGTATTACTCAAGGAGACGAAATAAGATCTTGAAGATTAGGCGACGATACAGTAATTTTATTGGGGACATCAAATTACTTGGAAGGTTACTAAAAGGAATGAAATACGTCTTAAAAATAGAAGCTAATATCAATAGAAGCTAATGGTGTATATTGGAATGTAGTAGAATTAAATTATCTGTACGGTGGCACTGCGGCCGAGGTGGCCGAGAGATTCTAGACGCTACTGTATGAAACCGCGCGACCGCTACGGTCGCAGGGTCGAATCCTGCCTCGGGCATTGATGTGTGTGATGTCCGTAGGTTAGTTAGGTTTACGTAATTCTAAGTTGTACGGGACTGATGACCTCAGACGTTAAGTCCCATAGTGCTCAGAGCCATTTGAACCATTTTGCGATGGCATTCCTTAATATCACCTGCTCTGAAGCGATGTACTTGATCAACGTGGAAAAGATATTTAAAAAACAGACTGCATTAAACATATCAGCATGTTACATACAACATTCTGTTTTCTGCTGCAAAGAGTGATGTTTAAAACAAGTCTAACTCAAACAACAGAATAAAATGAGTTGTCCTGTTTACATTTTAATATTAGGCATGATGCTGAAACGTCTGCCCTGACATACAGTTTTTGAAGTAAAAACACATATTTGCTCACACTCTGCGTTGTCATGTTCACGTACAGAACCCATTTTCTCAGTTTCAGAGAGAATAATTATAAAAAAAGTACAGAGAATAGAATAAATATAGAAGAATAAATATTGAACACACGAGCATACCAACGTATACGGTTCAGTGAACTGTTTTAAAACTCACTCGATGATTAGGAATTTTCGGATGCTCGCCTAATAATACATAGGTAACAAGTATTCAGTAATCTTGTTCAGAACTTCGACTGCATAGTGTGTCTTGTGGAATTTTTTACCCCATAGACAGAGTCACAAAATTCTGAAAGCTTCCAGAAACATTGTTTATACCAGATTTCGTCTTTTTTCGACATACTTCTCAGCATAAAAAACATACAACAGTTTTACAAAATTACTCTAACGTAGAAATATAGGTCCCCTTGCTACCGAAGCTCAATCATCGTTACTTCAGACGAGCGCGCGCATGTCTCTCTCCCTTCCAGAATACGCTAACCTTCCGTATTCTGATTGGCTGGAAGAGAACGTATTGTAGCCAATCAGCTCGATAACATTTTTCTGAGAGCACAGTAATTTCCCCCTTTGAGCATGTTCCAACTCAGAGAATTTACGCTGATCGTTTCCCAATCTTAGTATTATTTTGAAAAATAAATCAACTGAAAATAATGTCATCTTTATTAGTCTTAAACCCAACAGTAATGATTGTTTGTAGAAAGCTTAATCTATCTACTCAACATTAAGAATTTCAAACATTATATATCCCTCAATTTGTACATCCCTCACTGACTCGCGCATTCACTCATCATTGATTATTAACAAATTTTAAGATTCATACTCCACACGCGCTGCATTCACTCCCTCACTCAATTTGACAGAACAGGTGGAAATCATTATGTTAGATAACTGGAAATAATAATCACTGTTCGAAAACGATAACGTTTCATAACGGTTACTGCTATAAATAAATGATTGTTTTTGTCAAAAATTTTTTTTTGGGTACACTGTTCTCCGTATCGCTCGTCTGCGCCTTATATTTTGTCTACTACTGCCGTAGACAATTTTTTCCTCTTAAAGGAACAGTCGTCTACTTTTTTCAGTATCTGATTTCCATGTTAGCTTTCTCCCCACCAGCCGTGGCGTAGAAGTGTTAGAAGTATTGTCTGAAGGGATTTCTCTTGAGTGTGGTCCTGTAAGAAGTGAAACGTATACGGCACAGAACGCAAACATGAAGTGTATAGTAGCATTTGAAATGTGGTGATACAAATAATGCTGCAGATTAGGTGGGAAGATCGGATAAGTAAAGAAGTGCACTGAATCGGAAAAAGGGTTAAGAGAAATTCATTGGACAACTTCACTAAAATAAGGTACTGATTTACAGAAAACGACCTATGGCATCGAGAAGTAGGCAAATTAGCAATATAGGGGAGGACGAAAGGTGGGGAAAATGGGGTGGAAGGGTAAAAATTGGGATGTAGATAATAACAGTTACTCAGATATGAAGACTGTAATACAAGATAGACTAACCTAAAGACCTATTTTTGTTACATATGATTTGACGATCAGCAGCTGTATGAAATACACTGACGGAAAGAATCGCATTACCAAAAGGCGATTTATGTATAGTAATGAAATTTCAGGGATAAATTTTTCTACGTAACATATTTAAGTGATTAACATTGTAACATCGCAGGTAAATTTAAGCGCTACGCAAGCCATTGAAAATGTGAAATGCTGCTATATTAACAACCAGCGTATCCACAAGAATATTGAATGCAAGCATGCAAACGAGCAAGCATTGTGTTGCACAGTTGCTTGTTGTCAGACTGTGGGATGGGGTTCCATGCCTGATGCGCTGTTTGTCGATGACGCTCGAGTTATCGTCTGATGAGTCCCATACATGCTCGACTGGAGACAGATCTGATGATCGAGCAGAAGAAGGCAATGTGTAAACACTCTGCAGCGCATATTGGGTTGCAGCTGCCGTATGTAGGCGAGCGTTATCTTCTTGGAAAACACACCATGGAATGCTGTTCATGAATGGCAGCACAACAGGTCGATTCATAAAATTTCCTTACAACTTTGAAGTTCATTTGAGTTGGATAACCTTGAGAGCTGTGTCACACGAAATCGCGCCCAAGATCGTATCTCCAGGTTCAGTCGAGTGTATGTAGCACGTAGATATGTTGGTTTCAGGTCCTCAACTGGCCTCCATCTAACCGATACGCGGCCATCGCTGGCAGGAGGTAGAAACATCTTTCATCAGAAAACACAACACACCTACTCCCAGCCCTCCAATCAAATCCCCCTTGACACCATAGAAGTCGCAAATGGCGATGGTTTGGGGTCAGTGGAACGCACGCTACAGGGCGTCTGGGTCGGAGCTTTCCTTGACGTAACCATTATGTAACAGTTAGTTGTGTTACTATGGTGACAACTGCTGCTCAAATTACTGCTGCAGATGCACCGGAGCCATGCATACTAATCGCAGAAGTAACATCGAGACCCTCGTAGCCGAGTTACACAACTTCGCTCAAACTCGGAGCGGTGTTCGTAATGGCGTCTTTCTCACTTTAACAGCATTCTCTGCTAAAATCAGTTCACCAGGTCGAATCGCAAAGATAACTAAAGTAACAATCGTTGTAGCTTGTATTTAAAGCAAACTTGATTTGCATTCTCGGCTAAATGTATAAGATACCATTTTTAAGATGTAGAAACGAGCCTACCAACTTTCGTTTATGTCGCACGACCCCTTATTGCCGGTGCGATTTTTCCGTCAGTGTATTATTCCAAATTATAACGTCAGCTATGTTAGGTTTAGATCTAATACCAACAGTGACATACGTAAATTAGAGCTCGCTGGTACTCTAACCCGGATTTCCCTCTTATCGGGATATACTCTATGCAGCTGATGACATGAAATTCGCATTTAGCGGATAGTATGGAATTTTAAAGAAATATATCCAATCAAATAAAAACGAGTGATTATCCTGATGAGAACACTTGAGGTTTCATCCGCATGTTGCAGATTTTCTGCTCCCAGTTCTGTGTTAAATTTAAAAAAAAAGGAGCGAAAATTTTTATCAGTATTGCGGGTGGTATTGCAGCGATTAAGATTCTGGGCACATAGCTGAAAGGTGCGGGGTTTTAATCCTGGGGTACACCTCCAATTTAGGTATTTCGTAGTTTTCCTGGGTCGATTTGGATGAATTGCGGTACATTTCTTTTGAAAAGGAGAAGACCGATTTGTATCTTCATCTTTCCACAGTCAGAGCTTATATTTCAACTATAATGATTACGTAATCGACGAGATCAGTAAAGCTGTGTATGAGACAGGCTTGCCGCCCTCCCTAAAGTTTTAGGAAAAGTGCCTGTACGCAACGTAATATCTCACGCAGCTGCTTCCAGCGAACTTCTGGGTACATATGTACGGAGCAAACAGTACCCTGCAAGTTCAGACGTATTACCAGGAGTAAAGCACCAAAGTTACTGTTATTCAGTATTAACGGAAGGTTCCGGGTGTTAAAAATAGCGCCAATGTAAAATCTTCTTTACAAACAACATACTATTTTTTTCTATGGAAGAGTATGAATAAAAAATAAGCAAAGTATGAAACTGACTGTCAACTACTGAAGTAGACCCACGATACAGTATAATTAGCTTTTAGTGTGCCGGATATAATTTGTTGGCGAGAAAGTAATTCATAGATTACGAATATGTAGCGCAGACAGTTTAGCATGGAAAGGTAATTTACTCATCGAATTAGATGAATGCTTTTGCCAGGATAGCCAACGGTGTGTAAGTTGTTTAGAGACAGAGTATTGCATGACTAATGCAAAAACGGTTATAACATTAAATATAAGAGCCGAATAGTAACAGACGTATTTCTCTAGTACCAGTTACAGACAAAATTCTCTCAAAGGTGTTATTAAACAGACTAGAACCACAAGCTGATCCGCAGATAGGGCAATACCAGGCAGGCTTCAGAAGAGGGAGATCAGGCATAGAACATATCTGGAATTTGAGAACCGTTTTGCAAGTCAGTCAGACAAGAAACTCTGTAGTTACCTTTGTTGACTTTAAAAAAGCATGCGACTCCATAGACTGACAAACGCTCTTTGACATACTGGAAGAAAATGGCATCGACAGAAAAACCAGGCGCTCACAGAGACCACCTCGAAGATTAAGTTTATCGGAGAAATTTCGGAACCCTTGCAGACGCACACAAGTGTCCGACAAGGAGATGTGCTTTCACCAATCCTGTTCAACATAGTCTTAGATAAAATTGTCAAAGAATGGGAAGAACAAGTTTAAGGAATACATCTAGGAAGAACACGTGAAACAAGAACAATCATAAAATGTCTGGCATTTGCAGATGACATAGCCATACTTAGTAATAACATACAGGAGGCAAAGGAAGCACTGGAACACCTACATGAAGTAGCTGCCAAAACAGGTCTACAGGTATCGTATGAGAAGACTCATTACATGGAACGACAAACCAACAGTGTACACATCATGTAAACCATGTATGGAAGCATAAAAAGAGTCGAAAAATTTAAATATTTAGGAGAATACATACAAACAGGAGGACCAAACAAGGCATCCAATACAGAGCGAACAGAAAGACCCCAGAAAGCATACAAACTCACATGGTCACATTATAATAAGTAAATCATATCAAGACAGGCCAAAATTAGACACTACAAAACAGTTGTATTACCGGAAGCACTGTATGCGTCAGAAACGACCACAATTGGAGCATCAGACGTTATAGAGACAGAAAAAATAGAACCCAAAATTCTTAGGAAAATATTCGGACCAATATACAAAGACGGCATATGGGTGAAAAACCTACCATTGAGTTATACCAACACACTGACAGACTCACAGACATGATCAGAAAACGCAGACTAAATTTTTACGGACACATACAGAGAATGGACAACACCAGACCATCAAAGAGAATCTTTGATGTAGTAAAAGATTGAAGCCTTAAAACAAATTGTTATCATGAAACAGAGGAAGACATAAGGCAGCTCCGGATTAACGAACTAATGATTAAAGACAGAAAGGAATTCAGGAACAAAATTAGGAATGCAAGCCGGCAGGGGTGGCCGAGCGGTTCTAGGCGCTACAGTCTGGAACTGTGCGACTGCTACAGTCGCAGATTTGAATCCTGCCTCGGGCATGGATGTTTGTGATGTCCTTAGGTTAGTTAGGTTTAAGTAGTTCTACGTTCTAGGAGACTGATGACCTCAGAAGTTAAGTCCCATAGTTCTCAGATCCATTTGAACGATTTTTTTAAGAATGCAAAATTTATGGTAAATGAGAAGAGAAAGACGGGAGCATTATGGACGGAACGAAGGAAACAAGAGCATAGTCAAAGGATGAAGAGATTTTGGAAAGAGAAAAGGAAGAGTGTCATGCCGGTAAGTGAATTTCGAATTCGAGATCGACCGAGCACTGCTTATAGACAACAACAGTTTCTGTGGCTTATCTATTCTACAATGAAGAAGCAGGACTGCAGATCAAAGGACAGAAAGGAGACATTACGAGACAGTAGAAAATGAGTAATAGCAGGCAGACATATCAGCCCAGCTGCAAGCAATATTGGGGGCAAAGTACCGACTCTGACAAAACACAACCTAAAAAAGATGGCCCTCAACACTATGGGTCTTAACATCTGAGGTCATCAGTCCCCTAGAACTTAGAACTACTTAAACCTAACTAACCTAAGGACATCACACACATCCATACCCGAGGCAGGATTCGAACCTGCGAGCGTAGCGGTCACGCGGTTCCAGACTGAAGCGCCTAGAACCGCTCGGCCACCACGGCTGGAAAACAGATCCTTACTTAAACTCTGTAGATAAAATTGGTAGAAAAGCTAATGTAACTAGAAAGGGAAATAAATACAGTATGTGCTAGTTATTGCTTAGTTGTGGATCAAGGGAATATCTAATAACAAGAGCAGAAAAGAGAAGTATGTAGAATTAACTAAAGAAAAAATAGGTTCACCTAATGGAGTAATTTTTTTCCACCTTAAAACGTCGTTGTTCAGAGCAAATGGGTAGCCGTGTGGTCTGCGGCGTCTTGTCACGGTTCGCTCGGCTCCCCCTGTCGAGGGTTCGAGTCCTCTCTCGGGCATGTGTGTGTGTGTTTTGTCCTTAGCGTAAGTTTCAGTTAGGTTAAGTAGTGCGTAAGCCTAGGCACCATTGACCTCAGCAGTCCTTACCACAAATTACCCAATTTTTCAGAGCAAAATATGGACAATAGCAGCATAAGAGTGGAAAAGGTCTTGAAATCTCTGAAATGGTGTGGTACCGTGGATTAATAAAGACATGTTGTGTGACGAGGCAGAAAATGAAGCGATTAACAGAGTACGAAAGAACACATTTTGAACCCTGCTACTATAGTAGAAGCGGTGTTGGTCGGTACGCTGATGGAAAATTAGAGAAAAATAACTCTCAGTCAGAAGTTCACTGAACAGATGATGAAGAATTTGGATGCAACAGATAACTGCGTCTGATAAGAATGTCCACGGACAGAGAAAAATCTAGAAGTGCTATTGCTAGCCGTGAGGTTCTGGCCGCTACAGTCTGGAACCGAGCGACCGCTATGGTCGCCGGTTCGAATCCTGCCTCGGGCATGGATGCATGTGATGTCCTTAGGTTAGTTAGGTTTAATTAGTTCTAAGTTCTAGACGACTGATGACTTCAGAAGTTAAGTCGCATAGTGCTCAGAGCCATTTGAACCATTTTGCTATTGCTAACACAGCTGCAGGACAGAAAACAGAACAAGACAGTTATCGAAGAAAAATCAAGAATAGACCGTAAACTTGATTAGGTTAACGAAATGCTTGGTAAAGTAAGTGAATAATAATATTAATAATAATAACAATAATAATACAACGCACAAATATCAGTAGCTACATCGGAAAACGCACGTTAAGATTCTATAGACAAAATAAAACAATGGATCACAAACTGACTTACAAAACATATAGTGAGTTTTTTGACAATAGGAAATAAACCTGTGGCTACATTTGAACTGATTTGAAACTGCCATTAATTACTCCAGAAGGTATCGAACACAGTAAAATCATCAAGTTGAAAATTTAGAAATAGTAACTTAAAGAAAAGGAAGAAAGAAAAAGAAGATTCGAACAATATTGTTTGGAGGGAGAAAGGAAGCCCACAGGAAGTGAGTGAAAGATATATCGGCACAAAGAGAGGCAAACGCATACTTTTAAGTACGCTACTACCCATTAAAATTGCTACACCAAGAAGAAATGCAGATGATAAACGGGTTTTGATTGGACAGATATATTATACTAGAACTGACATGTGATTACATTTGCACTCAATTTGGGTGATTAGATCCTGAGAAATCAGTACCCAGAACAACCACCATTGGCCTTAATAACGGCCTTGATACGCATTTGCAGTAAGTCAAACAGAGCTTGGATGGCGTGTACGAGTACAGCTGTCCATGCAGTTTCAACACGATATCACAGTTCATGAAGAGTAGTGACTGGCGAATTGTGACGAGCCAGTTGCTCGGCCTCCATTGGTTAGACGTTTTCAGTTGGTGAGAGACGAGGAGAATGTGCTGGCCAGGGCAGCAGACAAACATTTTCTGTATTCAGAAAGGTCCGTACAAGACCTGCAACATGCGGTTGTGCATTTTCCTGCTGAAATGTAGAGTTTCGCTGGGATCGAATGAAGGGTAGACCCACGGATCGTAACACATCTGAAACGTAACGTCCGCTGTCCAAAGTGCCGTCAATGCGAACAAAAGGTGACCGAGACGTGCAACCAATGGCACGCCATACCATACCCCAGTATGGCGATGACGAATACTCGCTTCCAATGTGCTTTCACCAGTATGTCGCCAAACACGGATGCGGCCATCATGATGCTGTAAACAGAATCTGCATTCATCCGAAAAATGACGTTTTGCCATTTGTGTACCCAGGTTCGTTGTTGAGTACACCATCTCAGGCGCTCCTGTCTGTGATGCAGCGTCAATGGTAACCGCAGCCGTGGTCTCCGAGCTGATAGCCCGTGCTGCTGCTAACGTCGTCGAATTGTTCGTGCAGATGGTGGTTGTCTTGCAAACGTCCCCATCTGTTGACTCAGGGATCGAGACGTGGCTGTACGATCCGTTACAGCCACGCGGATAAGATGCATGTCATCTCCGCTGCGGTGTTCCGTATTATCCTCCAGAACCCACCCATTCCATATTCTGCTAATAGTCATTGAATGTCGACCAACGCGAGCAGCAATGTCGCGATACGATGAACCGTAATCGCGATAGACTACAATCCGATTTTCATCAATGTGGGAAACGTGATGGTACGCATTTCTCCTCCTTACTCGAGGCATCAAAATAACGTGTCGCCGGCAGTAGTGGCCATGCGGTTCTAGGCGCTGCAGTCTGAAGCCGACCGATCCCTACCGTCGCAGGTTCGAATCCTGCCTCTGGCATGGATGTGCGTGATTTCCTTACGTTAGTTAAGTTTAATTAGTTGTATGATCTTGGCGACTGATGACCTCAGAAGTCGCATTGTTCTCAGAACCATTTGAACAATAACGTTTCACCAGGCAACGCCGGTCAACTGGTGCTTGTGTATGAGAAATCGGTTGGAAACTTTCCTCATGTCAGCACGTTGTAGGTGTCGCCATCGTCGCCAATCTTGTATGAATGATCTGAAAAGCTAATCATTTGCATATCACAGCATCTTCTTCGTGTCAGTTAAATTTCGCGTCTGTAGCTCGTTATCTGCGTGGTGTAGCAACTTTAACGGCCACTAGAGTACATTGCGTATTGCTAATCGAATTATTCGCAAATAATAATAATAATAATAACTAGAGGCCTGCTCCAGCCCCTCACAAGCACCACAAAGTTAGCCTATCTACAGCTAGACGAATTGCACTGGTTAGTGATGATAAATTTTACGCACAAACCATTCTCGATGAAAACCGAATCATAATCCTTACAGTAGATCCTTAGAGTATCCTTCACATATGGTCATAAAAACGCGGCGAGGGATTTTAATTCATCATAGTTCATTCGGTTTGCAACAACAAAATAGGGAGAGGCAGTTTAATTTCTAATATGTCAGGTAACAACTGTGGTAATAATAAGATCATATATATACTGTGATTCTACAAAATGTCCATTCCAATAAACGAGTTCTCGATCAGTAAAGATTTTATAACCTGCATGTGGAAAACGGGGTACGGTGGAGACAGTTACGCAAATAAGGTGAACAGTATGAATTGTTTCCTCATAACCGGTCGGTAGAGAGTACGTACCTAACAAGGTGAAGAGTCACTTTTCGAGCCGTCGTTTCACGCTTTAGTGGCCAGTAAAGTGAATGTGGCCTGTTTGTAGGCGATACAGTGGAACGACTACATAAACACTGGAGCATAATGCAGAGGACGCCGATGTTCATTGCATAGCCGTTGCATTTACTGCAGTAGTTAAAAGCACACCGTAAAGTTCTATATCGCCATGAATTAATTTCTGCCAACAGCTACAGCGGATCACGCATGAACACGGAACTCCAACATCGGTCGGTGCTTCTATATATGGGTATTTAGGACGCTATAAAAGTTCAGTTAAAATTTACAGCTAAGTAAATCATGATGACGATAAAAATATGACTCAGTCTACAAGTATAGTAGTGAAGCATTATATAAAGTTTTGGTCTGCTAGGAAATGCATCACATGACAAACTCTCACCGCCGTATAATGTATTAGAGGTAGTAAATGATAGCTCTCCCGAAAATTTTGACTTTTCACCTAAGCTTATGAGAAGCTGAATTAAGAGATATAGCTGTTGTGATTGACATGGATCACTCCCTTCGGCACGGCAAATGGAACGATTTAGTGTGCTGCACGAGTGGAATATCGTAACAAATTACTTTATCCGCCAATGAGAACTTAGAATTGTGACACCCTGACGACACCATCGTATTTACACATGAGGGGTTGTGGTTGGGTTGTTTGGGGGGAGGAGACCAAACCGCGAGGTCATCGGTCTCATCGGATTAGGGAAGGAAGTCGGCCGTGCCCTTTCAAAGGAACCATCCCAGCATTTGCCTGTAGTGATTTAGGGAGACACGAGGAACTGGAAAGATAGGCTACACGCAGTACCAGTGTACATTACTATATTGTTAGCAATGGAAAGCTAAGACACACTACGATTCTGTCTGAGAATGCTCTGTATACCGTAACAATCATATGATCAAAACCAATTGCAAATGCTTTAGACAAGTTATCTGTATGGTGCGAAAAATGGCAACTGAGTCTAGAGAATGAAATTTGCGAAGTCATTGACTTGTGCACTAACAGAAATCCGCTAAATTTCGGATACACCATAAATCACACGAATCTAAAGAATGTACATGTAACTAAATATTTAGGAATTACAATAACGAATAACTTAAAATCAAGCGATCACATAGGTAATGTTGCAGATAAAGCGAACCAAAACACGCCGTAAAGTTCTATATCTATTAACTGGCAGGACACTAAAGAGGCAGCTTATACTACGGTTGTCCACCACCTTCTGAAGTATTGCTGTGCATTGTGAGTTCCGCATCTGAAGGCACTGAAGGAGTACATCGAATAAGGTCGAAGAAGTTCGAAGAAGGGCAGCTAGTTTTTTACTATCGCTAAACTAGGGAGAGAATGCCACTGAATGATGTGTGAACTGGATTGACAATTACTAAAACAAAAGCGTTTTCCGTTGAGTGAAGTTTCAGTCACCAACTTTCTCCTTAGATTCAGAAAATATTGTTTTGGTACCCACCTACATAGGGAGGAACTATCCTCAAGATAAAATAACAGAAATCGGAACTCGCACAGAAATATTTATGAGCTCTACTGTTCCGTGCGCCTTTCGAGACTGTAACGGTAAAGAAATAGCTTGAAGGTGGATCGACCAACCGTCTGCCAGGCACTTAGTTGTGAATTGCAGAGTAATCATGTAGTTGTAGATGATGCCGAATTAAACACTTCATTGGCAACACTCTTCGCACACAGTCACTGTGATAACATTTATGCACAGCGTGATGTGTATGAACGTACATTCATTCTGATTAAACCTCAGGTCGCTTTAATTCTAATGACATATTCTATCATAAATTTTAATGTAGTATGGCTCTTTTTCGTAAATAAACGAAAACTAAACATTACGAACACTTGTTTCAAAATAACAGTTGCAATCATTACTAACAAATAATAGTGTTGGAAAATCATTCATGATGGTTTAAAGTCACACCCAGAGATAATAAGTTAGGCTGCTGAGGAAGGAGGAGATGATCTATTTTGAGACTTTTGTTGCGTATATTCAAGTAAAGCATTTCAATGTTTTTTGGGAGGTCCCTCTGCTTATGAGCGTAAGTGTCTGCTGTCAGTTAGATTCATTAGCTTCAGCTCCTGACTCCGTACAGAAGAGGTGTTAAGATACATAATAACCAGCAGTTGCATATTGTTCATGCCAATATGCCGCGGTAGTCGACGGCAAAACGCCAGTACTTTAGTATGTCCGGTAAACCGCACATACGTAATGATAAAAAAAATGGTTCAAATGTCTCTGAGCAATATGGGACTTTACATCTGAGGTCATCAGTCCCCTAGAACTTAGGAATACTCAAACCTAAATAACCTAACGACATCACACACATCCATGCCCGAGCAGGATTCCAACCTGCAACCGTAGCAGCAGCGCGGTTCCGCACTGAAGCGACTAGAACCGCTCGGCCACAGGGCCGGCGTAATGATCTATCCGACCGTATTCTATTTGTTCAATAGTGCCAACTGCCTAGAAAGTCGATCCGAGGTCATTATTAACACAATGCGCGTATTATTGTTTACTTTTTAATCTTGATAAAGTATGAATGTATGTGGCTTTTTTCAGAGAAAACTTCTGTAAAAAGTAACTGCAACAAATTTAGTTGTGCTCTAGAATAATAAATACTTCGTGAAAATGTGAGGAACTGAATGGTAGTCTAAATACATTCCTTCAGCTACCTGCTACTAACTTTTTTCTTTTATTCTGACTGCATGCGTCACGCTCAGGACTTAAATTTTTCTTGCCAATAAATATAAATAATGTATAGCGGATGACCACAAAGTTTCCGCTTGAGAGCGCTGCTGCAGCGTACATGCAACGAAGCGCGACTCCGATGCATGCATGTACGCACCGACATATACGTGAGATATTGCTGTGGTGTTTGTGTCTTTCGGACCTGCGTACGGCAAATATGGAAACCTGAAGTTATTACCAAATGGGTCCATACCGGATAATAGTTCCGTTATTCTTTTCTTGGTTGCGAAATGACAAATTCTGGTAGACATCCATCGGAGAATGAAGAATTTGTATCTGGCAGCAAGTGTGTCGAAAAGCGCCGTTGTGGGACGGTAAGCCAGTTTCCCTGCTGATTGCGTTTGGACACAAAACGCTATTGGATGCCATAACGCTGAAGCCACGCAAATTCAAGTGAAAGACACTGCAGTACCCGCACTAAGGTCCTTATCTCTCCTCACGTGATTATCATGCCTTCAGTCACTTAAAAAAGGCTGTGAACGGTCGACGATTCCTATCGGACGAGGATCCAGCAGGCAGTTACATCTTCACGCAACAGGACACGGTGCCTTAACAAAGGGTTTCTTCAACCTTGTGCGTCTATGGCGTGGCTCATTCCTGACGATGATTTTGTCTAATGCTCGTCTGGACGGCCATCGAACTGTATCTCTTTCATCTCCACCTATTTATGTCCTTTCAAACTGAATAGTATTATAAGTCCAGAACCACTTAATTAGCTTTGTTAAGAACTATATTAATAGATAACTTTCCAACTTGGGGTAACAACAAAACTCCACATCATAGAAAAAGGCGCCCAATGTGAAGCTAACAACTAATTTACACACCAGAGTCATTTACCTCTCGTATCTGTTCTCCGGAACAGAAGGATAGATCAGATGAAGGTGCTCAGTACAAGGATTTAAAAGAGTGGGCTACACAGAAGAGAAAATTATGAAAAAATTAGGAGAACCGTATTCTTTCTCATGAGAAGCAGCTACAAAAAAATGATTCAAATGGCTCTGACCGCTACGGAACTTAACATCTGAGGTCATCAGTCCCCTAGAACTGAGAACTACTTAAACCTACCAACGTAAGGACATCACACATATCCATGTCCGAGGCAGGATTCGAACCTGAGAGCGTGTCGGTCGCGCGGTTCCAGACTGTAGCGCCTAGAACCACGCGGCCATGCAGGCCGGCCAGCAGCTACAACCACAAAGAATCTCAACTAAGCCATGACTTTTCTGCTCAACTCGAACCTCAATGACTGCGTTGTGGTTAACGGCCTAGCATTATCGACAACGAATGACTTTGAAGAGATGAAGACTAGGTACCAAAAGACCTTATGAAACATTGAAATTATAAGTAAAAGTTGCTCTAGAACCAAGAAGTGCCCAAGATATCTGGAAGAAAGACAAAAGTTGTACGAAACGTAAGAATCAAATTGGGCAAATTAATCACGATATTGGACGACAGTAGAGATAGAAGAGGACCCTCAAACGCTTCAGCAAGCTCGTAAGATAGCTAACGTGAATGAAATATGCTTTAATAACATTATGAATTTAAGCTTTTTGGTCATGTTTGTTAGTTTTCCAGACAAACGTTCACATATTTTAAAAATTTTATTTTTATTTGTTTTCATTTTGCAGTGCGTAATCCGCCCCCGGAGTAAGTTAAAATATTTTTTGTTGCTGTATAACGATACTGAGAGAGCGTAATTTACAGGGTGGTCCACTGATCGTGACTGAGCCAAATACCTAACGAAATAAGCATCAAACGAAAAAACTACAAAGAACGAAACTCGTCTAGCTTGAAGGGGGAAACCAGATGCCCCTATGGCTGGGCCGCCATATGGCGCTGCCATAGGTGAAACGGATATCAACTGCGTTTTTTTTTAAAAAAAATAGGAACCCCATATTTAATACTTATTCGTATAGTACATAAAGAAATATGAATGTTTTAGTTGTATCCCTTTTTTCGCTTTGTGACAGATACCGCTGTAATAGTCACAACCGTATAAGTACGTGGTATCACGTGCGGACGTTATATGCATGGTGATAGACCGTTTACGAATTGCGGAAAAGGTCGATATCATGTTGATGTATGGCTGTTGTGATCAAAATGCTCAATGGGCGTGTGCTATGTATGCTCCTCGGTATCCTGGACGACATCATCCAAGTGTCTGGATTGTTCGTCGGATATTTACGTTATTTAAGGAAATGGGAAGTGTTCAGCCAGATGTGAAACGTCAGCCACGACCTGCAACAAATGATGATGCCCAAGTAGGTGTTTTAGCTGCTGTCACGGCTAATACGCACATCAATAGTAGACAAACTGCACGAGAATCGGGAATCTCAGAAACGTCGGTGTTGAGAATGCAACATCAACATCGATTGCACCCTTACCATTTCTTTTTTGCACCATGATTTGCATGGCGACGAATTTTAACGTCATGTACAGTTCTGTCACTGGGCACAAGAGAATATACGGGACGATGATAGATTTTTTACACGAGTTCAATTTAGCGACGAAGCGTCAATCACAAACAACGGTAACGTAAACCGGCATAATATGCACTATTGTGCAACGGAAAATCCACGATTGCTGAGACAAGTGGAACATCAGCGACCTGGATGGGTTAATGTATGGTGCGGCATTATTGGAGGAAGGATAATTCGCCCCCATTTTATCGATGGCAATTTAAATGGTGCAATGTATTTTGATTTCCTACGTAATGTTCTAGCGATGTTACTACAAGATGTTTCACTGTATGACAGAATGGCGATGTACTTCCAACATGATGGATGTCCGGCACATAGCTCGCGTGTAGTTGAAGCGGTATTGAACAGCATAATCCATAACAGGTGGATTGGTCATCGAAGTACCATACCATGGCCAGCACTGTCACCGGATCTTACGTATCCGGGTTTGGGAAAGTTGAAGGATATTTCCTAACGTGATCCACCGACAACACCTGACAAATGCGTCAGCGCATTGGCAATGCATGTGCGAACATTACGGAAGGCGAACTACTCGCTGTTGAGAGGAATGTTGATACACGTATTGCCAAATGCGCTGAGGTTGACGGACATCATTTTGAGCATTTTGAGTATTTATTGCATTGATGTGGTATTTACAGGTAATCACGCTGTAACAGCATGCGTTCTCAGAAATGATAAGTTCACAAAAGTACATGTATCACATTGGAACCACTGCAATAAAATGTACAAACGTACCTACGTTCTGTATTTTAATTGAAAAAACCTATCTGTTACCAACTGTTCGTCTAAAATTGTGAGCCATGTGTTTGTGACTATCACGGCGCCACCTATCACAAAGCGAAAAAAGTGGTCCAACTAAAACATTCATATTTCTTTACGTACTACACGAATATGTAATAAAAAATGGGGTTCCTATTTTTAAAAAAAACGCAGTTGATATCCGTTTGACCTGTGGCAGGCAACCCCATCTAGCGTGCCAACCATAGCGCCATATGGTTTCCCACTTCAAGCTAGACGAGTTTTATTCTTTATAGTTTTTTCGTTTGACGCTTGTTTTGTGAAATATTTGGCCCGGTCACGATCAATGGACGACTGTAAGTAAAGAGCTCAGAGGACTTGTGAGCCACTGATTCTCGCAATAAGCAAGTCTTTTGCACAGTTCACAATGAAAAATATCAAGTGAATCTAGGAAACCGTGATGGTGGTGATTACGTATTTGAAATGAAAAACCGAAGTACCTACAACAGAACGTGAACTGTAATTTACAGCAAAGTAAAAAAAGTTATCCACAGAAATTGGTTATATTCAACTCGTTCGGGCCGGCCGCGGTGTTCTCGCGGTTCTAGGCGCGCAGTCCGGAACCGTGCGACTGCTACGGTCGCAGGTTCGAATCCTGCCTCGGGCATGGGTGTGTGTGATGTCCTTAGGTTAGTTAGGTTTAAGTAGTTCTAAGTTCTAGGGGACTGATGACCACAGCAGTTTAGTCCCATAGTGCTCAGAGCCATATGAACCATTTTTTTGAACTCGTTCGGCTGGCCTGACTCTGCGCTCTGCACCATCTTGGCTTTGTTTAGATGCAAATGAAAGTTGTTGTGACCTCCTTTCACCGAACATTTTAGTAATATATGTGTGTGAGTTAGGGTAATTATTTCCAAATTTCCCATGTATCCTTTGGAAGATGAATGTAAATCTAGAACTTAAATATTGTATTGTGTATTTGAACTGGGGACGTAGAAACGACGGAGAGGCTTCGTCCCGACGGAGACCTCACTGGTTCACAACCCGACAACAGGCCACAGCAGTCCACCCACCCCACCTTTGCCCCGTACCGAAACCACAGGGTTGTTGTGTGGTTTGAAGCCCTCCCCGGCGAACGATACGAGTAACCCGAAATGTTGGCGTGGTAGAGCAATTATAGTGTACGCATACATAGAGACAGTGTTTGCACAGCAATCGCCTACAGTGTAACTGAGGCTTAATAAGGGGAACCAGCCCGCTTTCGCCGAGGCAGATGTAAAACCGACTTAAAAACCATCCACAGGCTGGCCAGAATACCGAACCTCGACGTTGATCCGCAGGGCGGGTTCGTGCTGGGGACCGGTATGCCTTCCCACTCAGGAAGCAGGACGTTAGACCGGGAGGCTAGCCGGGCGAGTTTAATTAAACATTACTTTGCCATATCAAGAAACTTTTACTGAATGGTGAAATACATTTGAAAATGGCACAGATGAATTACGGTAGTTTTTGGATTGATCTAGAGCACTCTGTAGCGTTCTACCTGTCGTTCAGTTCCTACATCCTGAACAGCACCACCCAAATCTGTGAGGCATTGCTCAACTTTCTGGCGCCATTCCACTATGGCTAGTTGCGACATAGCTTTTAATCCGTATACCGCCATGATTTCACGGCGAATCTGTCGGCAATTTAGACGTTTTGTCCTGTAGAATCGTAGTGACCCGCGTCCTTGGACTTTGGGGTGCGTTTCCAGTTGCCGCACCATTTCACTCGCTCAGTTGCCGTACCATGTCACCCCCGCACTATGATGTCGCTGTTAGCCGTATCGCAGCAGGACTGTAGGTGTAGCACGAGCACAGCATTTACTCTCTTCTGAGAATGCGCCGCTCTCGTAGTGCGATGATCTTAACGTGGGACGTCATGTGTAAATTACTGTCTGATGTGCCCTCCTTCCTTTTAGGGATCCTCTTAGTTGCTCGTCCAAGGTCTTGCCATAGGCCTCATAGGCAACAATCTGGCGAGTAAAGACACACCTCGCAGGCTGACTACACCTGCTTTCAGTGTCAACACGGTTCGTGAGTCCACAACAAGAATTGGTAAGTTACAAGAAGTGAGTAAGGGATGACAGAAAAGCACAGAGTTCCACTAAGAACACCACAATAATTCAAGTACTGAATTTCCGGACGCAGGCGGAAACGATTGATAGAAGCAGAATGGCGCAAGTTATATGGCCAGCGTGGCCCTAATTTGCAGACCTAACTTCTCTTCGATAGTGGTAAGTGATGTATTGATAATGAACAGAAACTTTGGTTTTACGACGGCGTGCTAAAAAATTAAGCTTACGAATTTTCCATGTGTTAACTGTAGATATCTCTTAAAACGAAACGAACATCGTCAACATTCTACGTCTTTATTCTTCATGACTATATTTCTCAACAGTCACCCTGGCAATCAACACATTTTGACCGATGAGAGGCAAGTTTGTTGACAGCGTCACAACTGAATGTTTGTTGACGGAGGCATAGCTTCTCTTTTCCTTGCAGATCTTCATCACTATCAAAGTGTAATTTTAGTTTTTGAAACGGATGAAAATCGAATAGGGCCAAGTAGGGACTGTCCGGAGGATGATTGATGGCACTGAAACCAAGTCTTCGGATTGTTGCAGATGGAGCAGTGGTCTGTCATTGTCATGGTGAAGGAAAGGGTGGTCCGTGTGTGGGCGAACTCTTAGAATTCGTGCTTTGGCCTCTAGTGCAAGAGGCTTGCAGCACGCTGAAGCGGGAAAGCGGACCGAGAAATACCTTAACCAATGCTGAGAACCGACAAGCGCAGATAATTGGTGGAAACACAGTTCTTCTATGATGTGGGTACAGAGAAGCTGGTACCATGCTACGACAAATGTCGAAGTTGGAGCACCGATTATGAAGAGAAGTAGCAAGAATTTTGATATTCACTTAGGGTTTCATTACACGACAGATCGGACATTAGGAAAAAAGCTCTCGCGCATTAGTCCTGTGGTGCACTGATGTGGAGTCACGGCATGAAAGCTGCCTTAACATGCTTGGATCGAGAACACCGTGCAGTCGAACTGTTATATCACAATGCACGTGCTTCGTCTAGTCGAGAAGGGTAAGAAAGCAAGTTACAAGTGCGAGCTGTCATTCGATTTCTTCATGCTGAGCGGTTCCGCCTGCTTTTATGCATGTCACGTGAGACAGCAGATTACTGCACTGGCGCAGGGACTTAGAAGCAGGACATACAAACGTTCATGGCGCTAGGGGTTAGGGAAGGCAGCGATTGTCAACCGATGATTTTGTTCAGCGGATTGTAATGTTAGGTGAGACTCACTGCCCTTTTTTAACTAATTATTGCTTGATTTTATTCTGAGAAGCTCAGTAATGTATGTAAATACTATAAATGTAAATTTGATTAAAAAAGTACTTGAAGTGAAGAGCAGCTGAACAGCAAGGAACTCTTTAGCGCGCAATCCCCTCAACGATAGTATTTGTGAATCTTTGAGTATGGGCTCTAAAACAAGAAAGAGAATTGATTTATTAAAAAAAGGGGGGACTGTTAACCTGTATCTTGAGGAAAGAGGACGTGTTGTTTGGGCGTCTCTCAGAACGTACTGTTACATTTAATGAAAATTGCTATTTCAGTGATAAAATCGAGTAAAGTACGTGTAACTGTTGCCAAACATTTATGTATACGAATTTTCTGGAAGTGAAGAATAGAAATATCTTGTATTTCTTTGGGAAGGGAGGTGAGCTTCACTGGCTATAATATATATGGTTCAAATGGCTCTGAGCACTATGGGACTTAACTGCTGAGGTCATCAGTCCCCTAGAACTTTGAACCACTTAAACCTAACTAACCTAAGGACATCACACACATCCATGCCCGAAGCAGGATTCGAACCTGCGATCGTATCGGTCGCGCGGTTCCAGACTGTAGCGCCTATGTGATGACTGGGTGTTGTGTGATGTCCATAGGTTAGTTAGGTTTAAGTAGTTCTAAGTTCTAGGGGACTCATGACCATAGATGTTAAGTCCCATAGTGCTCAGAGCCTTTTGTAGCGCCTAGAACCACTGGGCCACCGCGGCCGGCTCGCCGGCTATCAATCGACATAACTGTAAGTGTATAAAGATCACTAAAATATAGGATTGAAAATAAATTCCCTATAGTTTTCATTCAATACGTAACAACCACTCATAATTTCTTATTTGAAGTAATTGGAGTATGTTCTTGTATAATAGTATGGTGCTGAACTCCACTGACCAATTTTTATGCAGCAGAAGTGTAGTTTCAAGGAAGTTTACTCACGAAAAGCAGATTGCTGTTTGATCTTATTTACTTACAACAGTGGTCCCTTAGTAGTGAAAAGTTACGAAAACTTGGACTCAAAGCTGTCCACAGTACGGTCAAGTAGCTAACAGAGTCGTATTTTAAGCCTTAAAGAACAATAACTTCCTCCAAATTGTACTACGTCACGAACTGGTGCCGAAGTTGATCATTCAAGGAGGCAACAACCAAAATTCAGGTACCAGTTACGACTTGAAGTAAACATCTCAATCAAAAAATCAATCTCTCTCTCTACAAACACATATATCAATATTCAAATTATTAAGATAAAAGTCATTTTATAGAATGTACCAGGAAGTAAAAAGTAATAGCCTATGCAGGGTAATTCAGAACAAGCGAAGAGGAATGTTGTCCTTTTACATGTCACTACTTAGCCTGCACTGAAGCTCCAACAAAGATGTTCCCGCAGTATTTTCGAAGGTAAATGTTTAATCACTCACTACACAGCCCAGGGCTCACTCTGAAGTTCATTTTTCTATTCAGATGTACCGTTGGCTATGATTAAAGCAGTCTGACACAGGCGACGAACTTCAGACCAATGTAGAGAATAGATGCAAATCACAGTCGGCTGTCTTCATGACGTGAATATTGGAAAATTGGTACTCTGGCAGGCTACGGACTACACAAGTCACTAATTGCGAGGTGTAGCTCAACGTTGTAGATAAAGCATTTTTGATTTTCGCTCTTGGATCCATTTTGCAATCGTTCGGACCTTGAAATACAAATAGCCCTCGTATTAATCATGTTCTCCGGAACACTGTATTGACCAGCTAGGACCATGTAACGAATTTATTTCTACTTACTCCTTTGTTGTTGGTTCCTATTTCTCCTGTACCCCCCATTTCCCCCCCCCCCCCCCCCCCCATGTTGTCTTTTCCTTTCTTCTGTCAATATTGTTTCCGACTTCGTATTTATTCTACTTTCAAAACTTTGTAAGTTTTGTATTTTATTCTTAAAAATATCGCTTTCCGTTGTTTGGGAAACGTTTCTTTCTTGTTCATTCCTAATTTCTGTATTCCACGCTGTTGCCAATCTTTTCCTCGAGAAATACACGAATATTTGTTTCGTCATTTGTTCTCATTCGTTCGATAGGCGTAACCTGAGAAGACTAATCATCACTCGGCCATTCCTTTTTGTATTATCTCCGTAATTTTGTAGATCTCCTCGTTATTTGTTATTTTCCAACCATCTGTAGTTTGTATTGCACCCCCTTTTTTTTAAAATAACCATTCTTTGAAGTACGTCTATTCTCTCTCGCATATAGTTCATGGTTAGGTATTCACATTTATATAAACAGTCTAATGATGCCACTGTGGTACGCCGCTTTAGTTTTGTTTCTCTCTGCAAGTATTTCTTGCTGTAAATATTCTCTGAGAAACCATTTTGTTAATTTTCACAGCTACTGGAAATTTATCTATCCCATTCTGTTACATAGTTTCTCCAAAATAGTTTAAGTAAATTCTATACTTTCTCTACTTTGCCTATTTGAGTTCCTATCAATTTTGCTGCCTTTTATATATTCGTCATGCATTTTTTTCAGCTTCAATTTTCAGCCCAGTTCTATATTCTATTTTTTAAGGAGGATTTACTTGGATAACTGCTTCTGTCAAATTTTCTGAACATATGGCAAATCGTCTACAAAAGCCTGGCAGTTTACCTCAATGTCATTTGCTTTCCTTCCCAACATTATAGGTTTAGTTTTGTCATTTTTTGCCTCCAAGTTCCAGATGCTTACAACTTTCTGTAGAAAATCCTTAAATAGTAAACGTGATTAACCATACATTTGTCAAACACCAATTTTTATTTCAGACAGCTGAGATGTTTGTCCCATAAATTTAACGTTATATCTCGTGTTTCTTAGTGTTCGGCGAACAGTCTAACGAGTTTTATGTATTGTTTCTCTGTCTACTGAGTCAAATGCTTTTTATAATCAGTAAATGCTACTATTATAGGTTTGATGGTTAACATTCTATGGCGAATGTTTCATTTTAAGTTCAAATAATCTGTTCTGTGCAGGATATTCCCTTTTGAAAACCATCTTGATTTTATTGTTATTAATCACATTGCAGGCTTCTGTACCTCCTTGAAAGTGGTTGTGATGGCAAGCTGTAGGCAGTCATTCAGCTGCCCATACTGCTGGGTTTTACGCAGTTTGAAAGGCCTTCAAATAACACATGCAAGTTTGTAGTATTATGTTACTCGCTACATACTAGTTATTAGACCTACAGAAAAAATGAACAGCGCCTATTTTTAGGAAATTTGATGTAGTTAAATTTAGTACCAGGATACGTTTTTCTGAAGCCTTCGGTATTCAAATTAAATGCCTTTGAAGGTCGCTTTTGTAAGTTTTTCTTGAATAATTTGGAAGCTATAGCCTCTAACGAAAACCGCATCCCAGTGTAAGTAGGCTGTTTAGGTTTTTGTGTTGGTAGCGTCACCTAGCGCTCTGTATGAAAATCACTGGCTGTGCTGTGGGCGGTCTGTGGCTGGTTGACATTGTTGGAATATTCGCCATTGTAGTGTTGGGCAGTTGGATGTGAACAGCGCGTCGTGTTTCGCAGTTGGAGGTGAGCCGCCAGCAGTGGTGGATGTGGGGAGAGAGATGGCAGAGTTTTCAAAGCGGATGATCTGGACGTCTGTCCATCAGAGACAGTAAATTTGGAACATTATTAAGGTATATACATTGTTTGTTCTCTATCAAAATCTTTCATTTGCTAACTATGGATATCAGCAGTTAGTGCCTTCAGCTGTTAGAATCTATTATTTAGCTGGAAGTAGTGGCGCTGGCTGTATTGCAGTAGTTCGAGTGATGAAGATTTTTGTGAGGTAAGTGATTCATGAAAGGTATAGGCTATTGTTAGTGTGGTGTCACCGCCAGACACCACACCTGCTAGGTGGTAGCCTTTAAATCGATCGCGGTCCGTTAGTATACGTCGGACCCGCGTGTCGCCACTATCAGTGATTGCAGACCGAGCGCTGCCACACGGCAGGTCTTGAGAGACTTCTTAGCACTCGCCCCAGTTGTACAACCAACTTTGCTAGCGATGGTTCACTGACTAAATACGCTAATATTCGCCGAGACGATTATTAGCATAGCCTTCAGCTACGTTATTTGCTACGACCTAGCAAGGCGCCATTATCAGTTGATATTGTCAATCATGTACCGTCAAGACCGTCGTTCATCCTTAATGGATTAAAGTTAAGTATTCCACCAGCTACGTCCGTTGTCTCTAAATTCTAATTTCCTTGTCCTGTTCCAGACCTCACGCCAGCCTGCGTGAGCTAAATCGCGTGCCTTTCGGCATCCTCTAGTAATACGGTGTTGGCTCTCCTTCCAACCACAACAGTTACTCATGGCCATTCTTTTGTAGGGATTATTGAAAGTCAGATTACGTTGCGCTAAAAATATTGTGTGTCAGTTCAGTGATGATCAGAGTAAGTAAAGAGAGAAATGTCTGAATACGTTCAGTTTTGCTCAGCTGTTTGAAAATCAAATAATGTAAGAGGTTTATCAGCACAGTAATTCATAAATTTATCCAGGGGGGCCGTTTCACCAGTAAAAAATTTAACTTTATAATATTTCCCATGACAACAAAATAATCCAAATGGCTCTGAGCACTATGGGACTTCACTTCTAAGGTTATCAGTCCCCTAGAACTTAGAACTACTTAGACCTAACTAATCTAAGGACATCACACACATCCATACCCGAGGTAGGATTCAAACCTGCGAACGCAGCGGTTGCGCGGTTCCAGACTGTAGCGCCAAAAACCGCTCGGCCTTCCCGGCCGGCTTCCTATACAATACACTGTTAATTTTTTTCCGTAGGACAAACATTTTGCTCGTAGCGAGCGAGAGAATATAAAAATCTTGAGTACGCTATTTGAAGTCATTGCGGGTTGCATAAACACAGTAGTAGATGCAGCTGAATCACACTTTATTTGGTGGAAAGGTGGAGGGGACGGAGGCAGTAACAAATTTTGACTCCCAGAACTGAACACTGGATCCACACCCGTCTGAGCGAGGTCGGCGCCTGGCGTCGGGTGTATCCTCCAGAAGCCGCCAGTTCATCCGCCTCGCTGTCTCGTCTGCCTCCGGAGGACGCAGAGCTGGCTGAAGCCCGCTGTCTGTTGTCTGCGGTGGCAACGTCCCCTGGGGCGGCAACCGCCAGTCTCTGGTGTTAACACGTGTCGCCGTCCCCGCAGACAGAGGGCGGCCTTAAAGACGCGCGGCGGAAAACACGGCGCATGTGTCTGGGGGCGGAGCCTCGCCTCGCTCTCCCTTCCGCGGCCGTCGCTTCCTTCCTCCGCCGCCAGAGGCGCTGCCGCTGTTCTCTCCGCCTCGCTCGCATTTTTCCGTCCGCTCCCGCTGCCTCTGCCCTTTATCCTCTCTGGCAGCCACTTGACTTGCAGACGGGCGAGTGAAATAGGCAGCAGACATTTCACAAATCGCGGTCGCCGTTCCGCGACACTCGGGCGGTGGCGGTTGGCGTCTCAAGCGCTCGCTCCCGACCCCCTACCAACCGCACAACCCCTTCCTCTTCGTGCGTCCCTCGCGTCCTTTCAGGGCCGTCGAGAAAGTGGTTGCTCGTCGGACGCTGGCAGAAAAGGGCAGCCAAGAACAGGTGCCGTTACGCCGTGCCTTTCTCTCCATTCTTCGGTACAAATACCTCGTAGAAAAATGTGAGAGGTCAGATTGCATTCACTTCAAAGTGCATTTCACTGGAAGCAGAGTGGTACAGTTGCAGCGGCGCATTTAAAACCGCATTTTGTGCACGTCGGCACTGTATTACTAGTACCTACAAAGTTCGAGCATACGGCGACAGTGACATCGATAAGAGAATCAGAAAATCTTCATCTGCGTCTACAGCCATGCTCAAAAAATCACTGAAGTGCGTGGGAAAGGAGACTTCTCATTGCACCACGGGTGTTTCTTTTCTTTTGCCAGTCAGTGTTCGCAACTTCCGATGACAGACACCGAAGCAAAAATTGCGTAGATATCAGTTAATTTCTTTCAGACTGTTAACCCGTTTTCGCAGACGCTGTGAAACAAGATCGACTCTGCACATGATAAGGAAAGTGTGGTAGTAACATAAACTGCAGAGAGTCAGTTACTCATTCTTAGCATGGCCGCTCACCCCCTTGAGGAGAGGCTCACCAGGCAAGTACAAGATTCGGACCGGACTGTGTTTTAAAAGGGGACTGCCCTGGCTCCGTCAGTCCAGAGTCATACGATGCAGATTACGTCTCTAGGATGTGCAGGCTACAGAATGTGTTTACTGAGCTTTGTGGTCAGGGGATGGATGCTGCATAATATCAAAACCCTGGAAGAACAACCATTGTAGAAAGAAATAGCAGGCAGCAAAAATTCGCCAAAGAAACGGTCTGTTAGGATAACATCTTAGAATTTGTGATGGGAACAGTAATTTTGGGGCCCCTTTGAAGATCGTGGAATGCTGACACATCATCCACTTGTTGCAAAACCATGTAGTTATAGAAATGTAAAAACAGCAGTTATGGGTTCACGTAACTAATTTAGATATATGAGTAAGCAGTACAACCGTCGTTACAGAGGTCCTTCCAGACTGACAAGCACACGAAATTAGGAAGCGAGAGCATGTAATTCAGACACGTTTTGGAAAAGCATGTTTTGTAACTGATTAACCACCTGAAACGCGAGAAAGCGATAGAGACCAGCGTCTTGTATGATAACTTCTTACTAGATGGCACTCATGAGAGTTATCATTCATCCAGTCACGAATTACGCAGTGCTAAAAAACGCAGAGCACCGAGTTTTCCTTGTCAGAAATGCTGTGCAGAAAGCAAGAGGACAGGAAAGCTTCCTGATCTTCTGATTTCTTCCTTTGGTGGTATCTTAATGGTTAGACGTGTTCCCAAGCTGGTTTCTTGATGGGCACTCTTCACTTATAGACGACATAACCAGGCGCATCTGGCTGACAAACTTAGATGCAGACTTATTTTGGCAATAACAATATAACTTCTGTAAATGTAAAAGCCGGCCGGTGTGGCCGAGCGGTTCTAGGCGCTTCAGTCTCGAGCCGAGCGACCGCTACGGTCGCAGGTTCGATTCCTGCCTAGGGCATGGATGTGTGTGATGTCCTTATGTTAGTTAGGTTTAAGTAGTTCAAAGTTCTAGGGTTCTGATTACCTCAGAAGTTAAGTACCATAGTGCTCAGAGGCATTTGAACCATTTGTAAATGTAAAAGTTTCGTCCAGCCACGCATACACCTGAATCACATTCCGGATCCCTTGTCCATGTTTGCCATTCATTAGCTTATTAGTCACTGTGATTCCTAACCAGCTTTTTATTGCGAATTTAATGATGAACAGTCGTGTACAAAACAAGTGAGACCCCTAGCCTTTTCGTTATACTCATCCGCCCAGCTTTAAAATCTGCTACACAGCATAACAGGCAAGGCGACGAAGTGCTACCAACATACTACGCACAGGCGTGAAACTGTAAAACTATTCTAATTTTGTCAGACTGTTTTCAATCATGTGTAAGACTGTATTAATGCTGATTAGTGTGTTAAACGCAACACGAAAATATAAGATATAAATGAAAGAAGAAATGCTATTTGGTATGAACTGTACTAATAAAAATTCATTTCAGCTTATCGAGATAACATAACTGTTTTAGTAAGACAAAGTTCCCCAGATCGTTATGAATTAGCAAAATATTATGCACTTTCGGCCGCGAAACGGTCTGTGTTAATGTTAAGACCAGTCATACGATATTACCGTTGCTGACCTAGCACGGAAGTGTGGAAATATAGCAATGCGTGAAGATTCATAACGAAATTCATCTAAAAATCATTCAGTGTCACACTTAAGTCAATTCAATTGTTGACTGAAGCGGAAAAAATAGGCATTAACAAGTATGAAATTCTACAAGAGTTTCATATTGACATCCACAGGGCCCTTTGTTTCAAAATGGCAAGTTTAGATGACCACTGCAACTTGGTGACATCAGTAACTATTTAATACTTTGAAACAGTTACGTGTGGTGTAAGCGCAGTGTACACTGTTGAATGAGGAATACATTAAACACAAAAGCTGCGTCCAGAAACAATAATTAACTTCCGGTTTCATGACAAAACACAAGTCAAAATACTGTCTATTCATCTCAGTACCCAGTAAAACTTACACTGGAACGATCGCAAACGTACTTTTGTGGGGAAGTTAAACGAAAGACTGCGTTTTATTGGCCGCACGCTAAGAAAACGCAACAGGCCTAGTGAAAACACTGCCTACACTACATTTGTCCGTCCACTGCTACAGTATTCCCTAACGGTTTGGGATCCTTGACAGACGTGATTGACGGTGGATGCAAAAAACGTACAAGGAACGGTAGCACCATTTGAAATGTCACGAAATAGGGGCGTGAGAGTCCAAGATTAGATAAGCGAGTTGGGGTGACATTCATAAAAACAAAAGCGTTTCTCGTTGCCGCGAAATGTGTTCTGAGTGCCAAAACATTATGTCCTCGGGAACTTACACAGGAAGAAATGACCATAGCAATAATGTAATACAGGGCTCGTATGAAAAGATTTAAGTGGTCCTTTTTCCCGCACGCTGTTAAACAGTGGGACAGTAGAGAAATAGTCCGAAGGTGGTTCGATGAACCCTTTGCCAGGCACGTAAGTCTGGATTGCAAAGAAATCCTGTAGATGTAGTCATGTAGACGTAACAACGAAATTATGTTGTAATATGCTACATGTGAGTTACATTTCATTTGAACATTGAAGTTTTTTGCTCTTTATTTATTTTTTGTTCATTATTTTTAGCCATAGACATCACCTAGGTGCGTTGAATTGATACTGAAATAAAGTGTCAAGCATGGACCAAGAACAATGAAATAATTATAATTGTTGTGGTACTGTAGTATCTGCCAGAGTCTTCAGGAGTGGATATCGCAAACGACGTTCCTAGGATGTTTATAAGTGAGCATTGCAGACGACTTCGAACAAAATTTTAATGTAGCTTCGTAAAAGTTCCGTGATCAAACGATCTGAGTTGCTGGCGAATACAGTTTATCCTCACTAGACAGTATATATTATCATTATATATGAGGTGAAAAGGGTTTCGCCGGGTGCGGTGGCCGTGCGGTTCTAGGCACTTCAGTCACGAACCTCATGGCTGCTTCAGTCGCAAGTTGGAATCCTTCCTCGGGCATGGACGTGTGTGATATCCTTAGGTTAGGAAGGTTTAAGTAGTTCTAGGTCTAACGGACTGATGACCTAAGCAGTTTGGTCGCATAGCTCTTAGAGCCATTACTGAGCTTCCGCGTAAATTTTCTTTACATAAACGGCCGTATCTTTAAATTGCGTTGACATATAAGTTCACTTTTTTACGCCACGAAGAGACCCGTACTCAAAGTAAACGGGTTTTAAGGGTTGAGTAGACAGATAGGCGGTCAAGAAAGTTAGGCTAGTAGGGTTCCATTTTTACCGATTTAGGTGACGAAATCCTAACAACGAAAATCGCTACGACACGTCCTGAAGATGAGGGCTGCATAAATAATTCCCCCTACTCTTTATTCAAATGTTCTAATTACAGTCGATACATCAGCATATTAATCGTAGCTACGCTGTCGATCCAAATCACGTTTACAGGAATGCAAATAAAGTCCATTTGCCTATAAACGTGGTAATTCAGATCTCAGTATTAATGCCACCGCGTTTTAGAAGTGCAATCATTCCAATTGCTAGCTAGCTTAAGAAACATTTCGGCTAATGAACATTTTCTGGATGTGGCGAGTTTAATGGAGAAATCGAAACATTGCAGAACATGTTAGGCAGCTATGTCGCCGTTTCTTTCCAGGCGTGGTGCAGAATTATCCCACTAAATTTACTCGCTAATAACAGTATTTTGTTATTTCGATAAACATAACAAATGATTGTCACATAAGCGGTGACATAAGCGTAGAATATTCATGTTTTTGAGTCCAGAAAGCTCTATGAAACAGAAACTGCAGATCATTTTGCATTTTCTTTGCGAAATTGCCGGCTTATTCATGTTTGGGGTAATAATAGAGCGCTGTTTGCCTGGATTGTCTGCTAGCGTAGTGAAAGGTGTTTGCTACTGCAAGGGACGTCTGGTTTGTTCTCGGTTTTAATCTCGATGGAAGCAGCTAGACTATCAGTAAAGCAATTTTAAGAAATTCTCGTGCCTCCAGTACATTTTATTGCTACCTATATTCTGTACCAGCGCCCTGTGGATGTCAATATGAAACTCTTGTAGAATTTGATACTTGTTACTGCCTACTTTTTCCGCTTCAGTCAATAATTGAATTGACTTAGGTGTGACACTGAATGATTTTTAGCTGAATTTCGTTATGAATCTTGACACATTGCTACATTTCCACACATTCATGGTAGGTCAGCAACGGTAATACAGTATGACTGGTCTGAACGTTAACACAGTCCGTTTCGCGGCCGAAAGTGCATAATATTTTGCTAATTCGTAACGATCTGGGGTACTCTGTCTTACTAAAACAGTTAGCTTATCTCGATAAGCTGAAATTAATTTTTATTAGTACAGTTCATACCAATTGGCGTTTCTTCTGTCATTTATATATTATATTCACGTGTTGTGTTTAACACAATAATCAGCATTAATACAATTTTCCACATGATTGAATACAGTCTGACAAAATTCGAATAGTTTTTCAATTTCACGCCTCTGAGTAGTATGTTGGTAGCACTTCGTCGCCTTGCGTGTTATGCTGTGGAGCAAACTTTAAGCTGTGCGGATCAGCATAACGAAAAGGCGAGGGGTCTCGCTCGTTTTGTCCACTACTGTACATGTGTGATAAACTGAGTTAATTGGGATCATTGCCTAATTTTGTAGTCAGATGCGTTTTTTCATCGTTGTTTTGATATGTGATGGTTTACTAATATCAGATACACAGGGCCAAATTAAGATACTTAACCAAAAATTCTGATCAAAGTATGTAAGTAGTATATATATATATATATGGTATTTCAAAAATGACCGGTATATTTGAAACGGCAATAAAAACTAAACGAGCAGCGATAGAAATACACCGTTTGTTGCAATATGTTTGGGGCAACAGTACATTTTCAGGCGGACAAACTTTCGAAATTACAGTAGTTACAATTTTCAACAACAGATGGCTATGCAAGTGATGTGAAAGAGATAGAAGAAAACGCAGTCTGTGGGTGAGCCATTCTGTTCGTCGTCTTTTTGCTGTAAGCGTGTGCTGTTCACAACGTGCAAGTGTGCTGTAGACAACATTGTTTATTCCTTAGAACAGAGGATTTTTCTGGTGTTGGAATTCCACCGCCTAGAACACAGTGTTGTTGCAACAAGACGAAGTTTTCAACGGAGGTTTAATGTAACCAAAGGACCGAAAAGCGATACAATAAAGGATCTGTTTGAAAAATTTCAACGGACTGGGAACGTGACGGATGAATGTGCTGGAAAGGTAGGGCGACCACGTACGGCAACCACAGAGGGCAACGCGCAGCTAGTGCAGCAGGTGATCCAACAGCGGCCTTGGGTTTCCGTTCGCCGTGTTGCAGCTGCGGTCCAAATGACGCCAACGTCCACGTATCGTCTCATGCGCCAGATTTTACACCTCTATCCATACAAAATTCAAACGCGGTAACCCCTCAGCGCCGCTACCATTGCTGCACGAGAGACATTCGCTAACGATATAGTGCACAGGATTGATGACGGGGATATGCATGTGGGCAGCATTTGGTTTAATGACGAATCTTATTTTTACCTGGACGGCTTCGTCAATAAACAGAACTGGCGCACATGGGGAACCGAAAAGCCCCACGTTTCAGTCCCATCGTCCCTGCATCCTTAAAAAGTACTGGTCCGGGCCGCCATTTCTTCCAAAGGAATAATTGGCCCATTTTTCAGATCCGAAACGATTGCTGCATCACGCTATCTGGATCTTCGTGAATTTGTGGCGGTACAAGCTGCCTTAGACGACACTGCAAACACCTCGTGGTTTATGCAAGATGGTGCCCAGCCACATCGCACGGCCGACGTCTTTAATTTCCTGAATGAATATTTCCATGATCGTGTGATTGCTTTGGGCTATCCGAAACGTACAGGAGGCGGCGTGGATTGGCCTCCCTATTCGGCAGACATGAACCCCTGTGACTTCTTTCTGTGGGGACACTTGGAAGACCAGGTGTACCGCCAGAATCCAGAAACAATTGAACAGGTGAAGCAGTACATCTCATCTGCATGTGAAGCCATTCCGCCAGACACGTTGTCAAAGGTTTCGGGTAATTTCATTCAGAGATTACGCCAAATTATTGCTACGCATGGTGGATATGTGGAAAATATCGTACTATAGAGTTTCCCAGACCGCAGCGCCATCTGTTGTTGACAATTGTAACTACTGTTATTTCTAAAGTTTGTCTGCCTGAAAATGTACTGTAGTCCCAAGCATATTGCAACAAACGGTGTATTTCTATCGCTGCTCGTTTAGTTTGTATTGCCGTTTCAAATATACCGGTCATTATTGAAACACCATATATATATATATATATATATATATATATATATATATATATATATATATATATATATATAATGACTTTTAAACACTATTACGGTAAATAAATTGTTTGCTCTGTATCAAAATCTTTCATTTGCTAACTATGCCTATCAGTAGTTAGTGCCTTCAGTAGTTAGAATCTTTTATTTAGCTGGCAGTAGTGGCGCTCGCTGTGTTGTAGTAGTTCGAGTATCGAAGATTTTTGTGAGGTAAGTGATTCATGAAAATTATAGGTTAATGTTAGTCAGGGCTATTCTTTTGTAGGGATTATTGAAAGTCAGATTGCGTTGCGCCAAAAATATTGTGTGTCAGTTTAGTGTGGATCAGAATAAGTAAAGAGAGAAATGTCTGAGTACGTTCAGTTCCGCCCAGCTGTTTGAAAATCAAATAACGTAAGAGGTTTATCAGCATAAAAATTTATTAATTTTTCTAAGGGGACGTTTCAAGTACAACACCTCCCAAGTCACAATAGGTGTATCTGCACACCGTGCGTGGTGACGCTGAGGATGTTGGTTCTTCTTGACATATTGTTGTGCTGTCATAGTTTCCTCGTTCACTATCAATCGTGAACTATACGCCAAGAGCAATACGACTGCGTTTCTGCAAAACACTGGAACAATGAGACCTTTACTCAGGCTGTTGCCATACTTACTGACGATGCACATCTGCTGTAGTGCAGAAAATCGAATCACTGCTGAACACAGCGTGACGTCATTCAAAAGTTACGGCCCAATTCCAGACGCATCCGTTTGTGTTGGCTTCTGGATCGCCAGTGGCTAGGTGCACTTGCCACAACTACGGGGCCGGCTGTTTCTAGAGGGTTGTCGCATATGGGAATCAAAAGGTGTTGACAGGGAGCGTCGCAGACCGCTGTGGACAAGCGGCTGTAGGCGCTTCAATCCAGAACCGCGCTCTTGCTACTGTCGCAGGTTCGAATCCTGCCTCAAGCATGGATGTGTGTGATGTCCTTAGGTTAACTAGATTTAAGTAGTTGTAAGTCTAGGGGACTGATGACCTCACATGTTAAGTCCCATAGTGCTTACAGCCATTTGAACCATTTTGAACAAAGTTGCGTCCTAACGTTTTCAGTGATTCTTCTCAGTTCTATGCTGCCTCTAATGATCAATCGCAATGAGGCCAGATGAAACATCCTGACAACGCTAATATAAAGCTCTCGAGTTTGCTGCCAAATGAGGTCATCGCTGTAGAGCAACGTGCAATTAATGTCATTCGTATCATATTCTGGTGAAGTGTCGAGGCGGCGTCTTATTTATCCCGACAGTGCGTGATGAAGCCCGATGCCCAACCCCTCCTCTAGCCACAGATGGAATGGAATGGGGTGGGGTGGAGTCTGGAGGTGCTAATCGTGAGCCAGTTGTGATCATTTAGCCTCCACCCAGCGTCCTATATGGATGTCTCTCGGTTCATATTTGTAGATTAATAGTTCCCAAGGAGAATTTGGTAGCCATCATCTCTGTTTATGAGGCCATAATTACTCTCAATGTCGACGACTTCACAAGCTGAGATATCGTTGCTGATTAAAAAAGTGATCGAGGAAGTGTCGAATGAAGTTCTTCTGTTTGTACAAATGATCAAAAAACAGGTTTCAGAAAGCAATGACGATCTTCAAGTTACAAAACTGATCTGAAGGTGGCCATTGCTGACTGAAACCGGTAGGCTAAGGATCAAAAGTTTTGTGGGCACTGGCGGAAATAAAAGAAGCTAATTCTCGACTGCCTCGTCTATTATGCTGTCCAAAAATCCACTGGCTCTTGTTATTTCGGAGCTGCACGTTGTATGCACTACCTTCTTAATTACTGTCTCACTGTGTCCATTCATCTGGACAATTTCGCGCACTTGTACCAGTTCAGTAGATAGGTTTCCTGGCCATCTACATGTCGCGGTCTGAGAACAAGTCCTCATGACAGTGCTGCATTGGGCTGTGTGGTAGCAATTGTCGCATGGAAATGCAGAGCAGTGTGTGTAGTACAGCGGTCTCTGAGTACTTGGGGAGAGCCACAGCTTTGATTCTGAACAGAAGAGCCTGCCTTGCAATGCCAGTGGATTTCAAGATAGTGTAATAATGGAAACCATCGAAATTGACACATAAGCTGGTCTTCAGTGGAGGTTACCAACTAACATAGTTCTGAAACTTCCTGGCAGATTAATACTGTGTGCCCGACCGAGACTCGAACCCGGGACCTTCGCCTTTCGCCGGCAAGTGCTCTACCATCTGAGCTACCGAAGCACGACTCACGCCCGGTACTCACAGCTTTACTTCTGCCAGTATCTCGTCTCCCAACTTCCAGACTTTACAGAAGCTCTCCTGCGAACCTTGCCCGCGAAAGGCAAATTTCCCGAGTTCGAGTCTCGGTCGGGCACACAGTTTTAATCTGCCAAGAAGTTTCAGTCTGTCTCCACTTCGCGTGCCGTAGATAGCTCTCGGCTGGGAACGCTCTCAGCGTATTACACTCGGTTGACCAAATTTCTGTGATACCTTCTAACACCGCGTTGGATCTCTTTTGCCCGTCGTAATGCAGCAATTCGATGTGGTGTGGACTCAAAAAGTCGTTTGATATCCCCCGCAGTAATATTGAGCTATGCTGCCTCTGCAGCAGTCCATAACTGCGAGAGTGATGCCGGTGCAGGATATTGTGCACGAACTGACCTCTCGATTATGTTCTATATATGTTCGACGCGATTCACGTCGGGGGATCTGGATGACACCGGGCACTGTCATCCACAAGAAGTCTATCGTTGTTTGGGAAGGTGAAGTCTGTGAATGGCTGAAAATGATCAGGCGACTAAAAATCGCCATTTCCAATCAGTGACAGGTTCAGCTGGACCAGAGACTCGAGTCCATTCCAAGTAAACGCAGCCCTCACGATTACGGAGCCACAAGCAGTTTGCACAGTGACTTGTCGACAGCTTGGGCCCATGGCTTCGTCGGGCCTACGACACACTCGAACCCTACCATTAGCTCTTACCAATTGGAACCTGGGCCCATCTGACTACGCCACAGTTATCCAGCTGCATAGTGTCCAACAGATATAGTAACGAGCCAAGAAGAGGCTCTGCAGACAATGTCGCGCTGTCGGCAAAGGCCCATTAACGCTAAATTTTATGCATTGTCCTAAAGGATGCGTTCGTCGTACGCCCCTTTCTGCGGGCAATTCACTTACTCTCACTCCACGCAAACGCCTCTGCTCTTGGTCGTTATGTGAAGCAATGCCGTCGGCCAATGTGTTGTCAGTGGTGAGAGGTAATGCCTGATATTTGGTATTCTCGGCACACTCCCACTCTGTGTGTTTCGGAACACTGAATTCCCTAACGATCTGCATGACGGAATGTCCCTTGCGTCTACGTCCACCTACCATTCGGCTTCCAAAGTCTGCTCATTCCAATCAAGCGACCATAAATATGACGGAAACCTTTTCAAGATTTCTACTCGTCCATTTCGCTAACGTACGAATTTTGTCACGTTAATGTATAGCTATTAAGAGATCCCAAGCAGAGCTTATGTTACCAGAATGAGATTTTCACTCTGCAGCGGAGTGTGCGCTGATATGAAACTTCCTGGCAGATTAAAACTGTGAGTACCGGGCGTGAGTCGTGCTTCGGTAGCTCAGATGGTAGAGCACTTGCCCGCGAAAGGCAAAGGTCCCGAGTTCGAGTCTCGGTCGGGCACACAGTTTTAATCTGCCAGGAAGTTTCATATCAGCGCACACTCCGCTGCAGAGTGAAAATCTCATTCTGGAGACAGACTGACCACGCCGGAAGTCGAGAGTTTCCTTTACCCCACCTGCACGCGTGCGTTTGTAGCCCCGGTACGCTGCAGCATCTATAAAAATTTGACTTAGATCCCGTCTAGAGAATTAGCCAGAAAATGATGCGTGTCACTTTTTTGGATACATCGAGCACTCTCGATTAACTCATTCTCTTATGCTTGGGAATGTTGTAATTGAATGTTGCTATTAATTCAGCCCAAATATCCACGGTAATAGAAACGTGGTTTACTGCTACAGTTCTGTAAAGGTGGCAAGCTGCAGTGTGTAACTCTCAACTTAAACACTTGTTTGACAGGGCGTCATTAGAGTGGAAATGTGGCAACACAATAAGAAATAATCAATAACATTTATTAAGGGGAGTTTACAAATTGGTACTTTAGTTTGGTATAGTTGCGTGGTATTTGATATTGATATACTGAATCTAATACAGCGACGTGTAAATAGTTTGGAAGGTAGGAGACGAGATACTGACAGAAGTAAAGTGGTGAGGACCGGTCGTGAGTGGTGCTTCGGTAGCTCAGAAGGTAGAGCACTTGCCCGCGAGTGGCAAAGGTCCCGAGTTCGAGTCTCGGTCGGGCACACAGTTTTAATCTGCCAGGAAGTTTCATATCACCGCACACTCCGCTGCAGAGTGAATATCTGGGAACTATACTGTCTCTTAACAGTATATGATATCAGTATGTAGGTGACAGCATATGAACGTAATATGTTCCGAAACGCCGTGCATAAACACAGCTATACACAGAAAACGGCTCTATTGTGATATATTCCTAAAATCCCGATCTCGAACAACCATGAAAATTTTCCTTATATGTTTAGCAGTTTCCGGCATGTACAGGTTCTAAATTACCCTACTTGTGAACGTAAAATACTTCCGTAAAGTGCGATACGAGGCAAGAACGTATTTTATAGAAGTGCCGTAGCACGGCGAGATGTGCTGCAAAATGTTTACGTTGCATGCTGGGAAGCCCGTGTTGTAATACGGACGCATAGGAAATTTTGTTCCTATTTAAAATCAGATCTGACATGTAAAATTAATTTTGCAGTAATGCAATTTCACATAAAGAAGCTATCTGAATATTATCACCAATACATTTCTTTCGTACGAGATACATGTAGGGATAAGACTGAACCAGAGAAAACATACTCCCATCAGAGCACAGATAGTGCTAATCTGTTCGTGTTTACTTCAAAGACTTTGACTGAAAAGTGGAGTTCCACCTGCCTCGTTCTACACTACTCACCGGCTTTGAAAATTTTCCCAAAAACATTGGCATGCGAGCGTGTTCGCACTTCCTTATGCCGCGGTAAGGAGACAAAAAAAATGGTTCAAATGGCTCTGGGCACTATGGGACTTAACTTCTGAGGTCATCAGTCTCCGAGAACTTAGAACTACTTAAACCTAACTAACCTAAGGACATAACACATATCCATGCCCGAGGCAGGATTCGAACCTGGGACCGTAGCAGTCCCGCGGTTCATGACTGAGCGCCTAGAACCGCTAGACCACCGCGGCCGGCGGTAAGGAGACAGAAAAGTAATAAATACTGGAGGATAGAAGGTAGTGGCTGTGTAGAAAACGCGAAGCAGACGAATGGAAACGTGAGAGAAATAGTGCAACACAGTGGAATATAGTTGACAGTAATAGAACAGTGTTAGCAAAAGAGTGAAGGAGACAGTGCTATGGGGAGGGGGAAAGGAGAAATAAAGAGAAGGAGAATGTGGAAGTGGGTGAGATCCTGTGATAATGAGAGAGAAAGTACATGGCCATGACAACGAGGAAGAGAGAGATAGTAACAGCAAGAGGAAGCAGCAGTAGTAGAAAGGAAGGAAGGAAGGAATGAGATATTATCAGTAAGAGAGAGCAAGAGAGAGACAGTGACAGTGATACGAGACTGTAGTAGTACGACAGATTGAAGGGGACTGTGGCTGTGACACAGGAGACAATGACAGAGAGACACAAAGAGATAGTGAAATTGGGTTGTGCTGAATGAGTGAGTAATAGAGGGCAACTGGGAGTGGATGTGTGTGAGTGACTTAAAGCAAAGGACTACTGGGTTTGAGTGAGTTACAGTTAGGGAGTATTGCAAGAGTTCGAGGTGAGATGCGTACTAAAAAAGTGTGAATCAGTTTGCATGCCAAAATTTTTGATAAAAATTTTAGGAGGGTTAGGAAGATAGAAAGAGTCAGCCGGTACACCTCTCTGTAGTCAGAATCTTTTAAATAAACAGGAACATACTCGCATATTTGTGTTCCGATATGAGCAATTATCCGCTGCTTTTCACTATGACTGAGTGTAATTATGCAGACCCTGAAGATTTCCCTGTTCTCCGTAAAAGCGGTAGCTAATTCGTAGGGTTGTCGTCTTAGCAGAAATCATGGAACTTTGCTCTGAAGCATAATTATCTGAACTGCACTGAGTTGGATGCAGGCACTTAACTGTACCATCTGACTGCAGGAGTGGAACTGCGAGCGTCCACGACAAATCGCCTTTTCTGCCAGTTGGCAGTAGGATTTTCCATCCCCACCAGTAAAAGGCGGAAGCAATGTAGTCCATGCTTGGCAGCGCTATCTTCGGCGGTCGGCATCACTATCGGCGTACGGGTACGACGCGCAAATGGAAGTGGCATGGAAGCAGAAAGTTGTGTCAATTTCTGAGCGCCTTCTGGGGGCTGCTGATCGGTATTGAGAGATTCCAGGCTAGTTGTTGTGCCTGAGTTGTAGGGGCCTCTTGTGGTGTTCATTGTGTATCTTGTCAAGATAATTATGAGACATAACTTTTTCCTTTTTCTTCTTTCATTTCTTCAGCTTCATTTACTCAGTACAAATATCTTGCCTTCCTCTATAATATGAAATATAATTGTTTTTGTTCCATTAATGTTGTGAGACGAATTCTTTTTAACTAAGTGTGTAAAAGTATCAGTGAACATTCGATGTTCTTTGTAATGACTTTGTGAAATTTACTGTGCGAAGCGATAGATAGTAAATTCCTATGGAGTGAGCATTCGGATGTACAGAACGGGAATTCTGTCCACATCATCTGCTGTAGCTTCCAAGTCACGTGATTTTGACGCGGTGCGTTTTAGCCCATAGAGCACTTAACGTAAGAGTTGCGACAGTGAAGTTGTGAGACTATTTTGTTTGCAAGATGTGGCAACCTTGCAGGCTTGCGTAGGCACAATATCTTTGACCTTGGTCTATAAGCTGCTTCTCGTCCAAGCAGCACATCGACGCCACTGCTCAGTCGTGAGTTGTGCTGTAATAAGTTAACACGTGTTTGTGTCTCTCGTCACGGAAATGGAACCGCATAATGTTGCGCAACGGTATGCCATTTCTTTTTGCGTCATATTGTGTGAAAAGGCGACGAAAACTTACGGTAAGCTTCAGAATGCTTTTGGAGAGGAGGTTATGTGAAGAGCTCAAGTTATTCGTTGGCATAATATGTTTAGTGAAGGCAGAACGAATGTTGAAGATGAAGACTGCAGTGGACGACCATGCATGCTTGTGTGCTTCTTTGATTCCAAGGGAATTGTTCATAAAGAGTGGGTGCCTCCTGGATAACAAACGGTGGTCAAGGGACACCATTTTCAAACAACACAAGATGTCCAAAAAGCTGTGACGAGGGACTTGGAGCATATTACAGAAGATAAGTCCCAGAATTGTTACCCTCAATGGCAGAAGCACTGAAAAAAGTGTGTGCAATCAGAAGGGAACTACATTGAAGGAGACAACACTAAACTTGACTAAAACGGCAAGTAACATTTTTTTTTTCATATCAGACTCACTACTGCATTGCCTCGCATCGTATTTTGAGTGATATTACTCCACTGCTACGGACATACCACCCTCAGAAGTAAAGTGAAACTTCGCAAACGCGTTTTAGAAACATTTAAATAATTTAATACCAGGAAATGAAGTTGCCAAAAGATGTGAAGAGCAACGGCTTTCCGCTTTTTTGCCACAGTATCATAGCTCAGATTCCCCTTTATTTAAGTTTTCTCGCTAACGGGCTAAGAAGTGAAAGCCAATACTATCTCGCTTGCACTGTTAACTAAACCAAATTACAGCCATTTATTTAATTATTTAAGAACTGGTTTACGGGAGTTACTGTATTTTATGTTAGTGTGGTGTTAGCTGAAAAGCTCTGACGTAGTAAATTAATTTCGTTAAGTTTGGAATTAAAGTGTTTTTTTATTTCAAATAATCGAAATTTACGGTCAAAATTACGCAAAATAGATCTCTGAGAACCGGTTTCTTCACCAACTGTTCAGTTAGTGACAGAATTAGGTAATACAGTAAGTTATGACTAAATTTCGCTACAGTACTGAGTTACTTTCTGCACAACCCTTAAGCGTAGTACAGAAGAGATGGAAAAGCGAGCATGTTATAGTAGCTCATCTCGCAGAGAAGACAATGGGATTACTTGCTGAAATGTTTTGTGTAGGCAGACAGGTGTTAAGTACTAGGAGAGCCATCAGCTACACCTTCAGGTCAGCTGCAGCAGTGATACAGGATTACACAGAAGGACGTCTGTAATATCCTCTTTCCTAATATTTTGCCCCTACGTGGTGGTACGCTAGCAGCATCTTTCAGTAAGACAATGCCCAACCAGACGTGGCATGTACATCCTCTCTCCCATTTGCAACAAGCTTTAACTCTGAAGGAAACAATATCCAGTTCCCCAAATATCCGACAGAAAAGTATGAATGGCCTTCTATAGTTATCAAACGGAGGTATGAACAAACTAGTCTGATCAACTGACCAGCTGTGTTAAGCGCATAATAGTTTTACCTAAAAAGAGAAACAGCATTTTTTAAATTACAGCAAATGGTTCTCACAACGGAATCTAAGGATATTTTGGAGCAATTTATGAACGAACAACATACACAATATTAGATAAGATATTTCAAATAAATAAATTATTAGCTATAGTCTATCCCAGTATCACTTGATAACTAAAACATAGGTAAAATCCAAGTAGTAGGCATGTGAAGAGCAAATGTGTAAAAAAGTTACACGAGAACTAACTTAAAAAATTTTAATATTCTTTCACTCTCTATCTAAATGAGAAAGTGTCTGCTTCATCAACCCTGACATCTTCACCTACTTATTCGTGACTTATCCTCTTCCAACGTTTGCTCCGTCAGATTTTCGTGACAATAACGGATTCTCTAGAAGCTAATGTGTGCCCCTTAAATCCGCCTTAACCCTCTCCTCCCCTATCCAGGAATTTCAGACTGCAGTAATTCAATTTCTTATGCAAATTGTGCGTGTCCCAAGTTAAGCAGTCCATTAGGTATTATTAATTACCTCCGTAACAATTAGTAGGATGAGGAAATTATGTTTGCCTTCTCGCTATGGCGGATAAAGTTAATTACGGAGAGAAATCTTGATCAAAGCACCTCCCGTTGTCTTCATTATAACAAAGCACCTTCTGGAACAGCCGCTGGACTGCTGGACTACACGGCTGCAACGCACTTTCATAAAGTGTTCTTAAATCGTTGCACGAGTGTTCCTAAGAGAAACAAGTGTGCAAGCTGCTTGCAGTATCAATGGAACAATATAGAACTTGCTTCAAATAATTAAACACGAGCAAACATAAGAAGGTAACATCTCATCAAATCGTTTAGGGACGATTCTTACGAACAAGTAATGACGTAAGAGTAAATAAGACGAAACACAAAGCAACAGGGACTTTGATTTTATTCCAGACTGGGGATTTCTCATTTTATTGGTTAGCTGTTCATATTTTTCATTTTATTGCCCGAGGGCATCGGCGATGACATTAGTTTTCATCATAAATCTTTTTTCAGTAAATTCTCATGTAAAATCTGTGGTTGCTAATGAGTAGTCAGTGGAAATCAGTTCAGGTATTGTAGAATTTGCGTGAGGATTTACTGTAAATGATATGAACTTTCTTCTTCATCTTTTTCTTTCATTACACATAAGCTGAGACCACGCTTAAATCATTAAATTATCTTTGTACTTTCTTCAGCACTCCTTTACCTTTCTCAATGTCTGCTATTGTCAATAATATTCCCTCTTTTTAGAAATTGTTTTTTCTCGGAAACTTTCCCATCAATTTTGTTTTTATAACTCGTTAAGTTTTCAATTTCTTGGTTATTTATGCCGATTTATCTGAAAACTTCATGTGCCTTCCTGGGTCAGTTTGGTTTAACTTTTAATTTTGAAAAGCTAAGTACATTTTTTTCTTGTCTATCAGATTCGACTCATCCTTCAGATGTGCCCGTAGAACAGTAGTCTTCGTTTCGTAAGTTCGGCTGCAATTTCTTGGATTACTGTATACTTTCGTATTTCTTCTTAACTTAAATGTTTCTACTGTTGTTCAGTTTGGTTCAAATGGGTCTGAGCACTATGGGACTCAACATCTGAGATCAGCTGTCCCCTAGAACTTAGAACTACTTAAACCTAACTATCCTAAGGACATCACACACATCCATGCCCGAGGCAGGATTCGAAACTGCGACCGTAGCAGTCACGCGGTTCCATACTGAAGTGCCTAGAACCGAACGGCCACCGCGGCCGACGTTGTTCAGTTTCTCAGTGTCTTCAACACAATATTTCTTTTGCCTTCTCTGACTTCTTGAGACTTTTTATGGATCCTACACTTAAAGTTCGTGGTACAGAAGTGTTTTCTTCCTGAAATCAATTTCATTGTTAAATATTTTCGCCTGCTTCTGTCGAAGGCATCAATACACATTCCTGAATTTAAAAATTGTTTTGAATCTTGAATAACGATGAATTATTGTCTATGCATATTATGATCTCCACAACTCGAGACACAAGTATCTCCTTGTCAATACACGTACTCCCACAGTCGCTGCCAGAAAAGGCCAGCTGGACGTACCACTTGTTATATTAGATATCATTCACTTGATTCAGACTAGACCAATGTTACATTCACAGGTTGATACTGCCGCTAAATATGTAACTACACAGCCATGCATCACCTTCATGCTCAAGTGACGTAATGAATTATTTATAAAAATGAATCATTATGTACACTCCAAGAAGAAAAAAAGAAAGAAATCCGACGCACCACGAGGAAATCATCCGAATGGTACGGATATCGGTATATGTGATATGCATGTGTAGTCAAACAAATGACTATAATTTCAAAAAAAATTAATGATTTATTCTAGAGTAAGAAATTAACGAATAGAACGTGTCAGTAATGCGTTGGTCCGCTTCTGGCCCTTATCCAAGCAGCTATTTGGCTTGGCACCGATTGACGGAGTGGTTGGATGTCCTGAGAGATATAGAGCAAATTCTCTCCTACTGGTGAGTCAGATCGTTATAATTCCGTGCTTGTTGCAGGGCCGTCTTCATAATGCTTCAAATGTTCTCAGTTGGAGAGAGATCCGGTGACTTCGCTGCCCACGGTGTGCGGGCGGGTATTATCTTGCTGAACTGTAATCTCAGGATGGCCTGCATGAAGGGCAACAAAACTGGACGCAGAGTATCGTAGATGTATCTCCGTGCTGTAAGGGTGCCGCCGATGGCAACCGAAGGGGTCCTGCTGTGAAAAGAAAAGGCACCCCAGCTGTATGACGAGCGACGGTCAGGTGGGTCACCCACCTCTGTTCAGTGTGGTTCCAGACACGTCCTCGGCTTGGAATGACACGGACTGCAGTAAAATATTGTCTTCAGTGATGATTTCCGCTTCGACTTTTGCCCCGATGAAATGAAATGTCGTTTGGCGACGTCATCCTGGTGCAAGTCATTTCAGGTGACGCCACTTCGGCGACTTGCGCGTTGATAAGGATCATGATAAGAAGCCGGCACACTGACCACTATTCTTTTTTTTTTTTTTTTTCGTAAGGGTCTGAGAGTAGGGTCGGAGGCAAAGAGGGCAGGGGTCGTCTCCCGAGGCCTGGCCTATATGTCACGTTCCCGCCCTCCCAGAGCTAAGGAAAGGGATTCGAGAGGATCTAGAAAACTTTATTGGATCAAATTCATATATACACTCCTGGAAATGGAAAAAAGAACACATTGACAACGGTGTGTCAGACCCACCATACTTGCTCCGGACACTGCGAGAGGCCTGTACAAGCAATGATCACACGCACGGCACAGCGGACACACCAGGAACTGCGGTGTTGGCCTTCGAATGGCGCTAGCTGCGCAGCATTTGTGCACCGCCGCCGTCAGTGTCAGCCAGTTTGCCGTGGCATACGGAGCTCCATCGCAGTCTTTAACACTGGTAGCATGCCGCGACAGCGTGGACGTGAACCGTATGTGCAGTTGACGGACTTTGAGCGAGGGCGTATAGTGGGCATGCGGGAGGCCGGGTGGACGTACCGCCGAATTGCTCAACACGTGGGGCGTCAGGTCTCCACAGTACATCGATGTTGTCGCCAGTGGTCAGCGGAAGGTGCTCCTGCCCGTCGACCTGGGACCGGACCGCAGCGACGCATGGATGCACGCCAAGACCGTAGGATCCTACGCAGTGCCGTAGGGGACCGCACCGCCACTTCCCAGCAAATTAGGGACACTGTTGCTCCTGGGGTATCGGCGAGGACCATTCACAACCGTCTCCATGAAGCTGGGCTACGGTCCCGCACATCGTTAGGCCATCTTCCGCTCACGCCCCAACATCGTGCAGCCCGCCTCCAGTGGTGTCGCGACAGGCGTGAATGGAGGGACGAATGGAGACGTGTCGTCTTTAGCGATGAGAGTCACTTCTACCTTGGTGCCAATGATGGTCGTATGCGTGTTTGGCGCCGTGCAGGTGAGCGCCACAATCAGGACTGCATACGACCGAGGCACACAGGGCCAACACCCGGTATCATGGTGTGGGGAGCGATCTCCTACACTGGCCGTACACCTCTGGTGATCGTCGAGGGGACACTGAATAGTGCACGGTACATCCAAACCGTCATCGAACCCATCGTTCTACCATTCCTAGACCGGCAAGGGAACTTGCTGTTCCAACAGGACAATGCACGTCCGCATGTATCCCGTGCCACCCAACGTGCTCTAGAAGGTGTAAGTCAACTACCCTGGCCAGCAAGATCTCCGGATCTGTCCCCCATTGAGCATGTTTGGGACTGGATGAAGCGTCGTCTCACGCGGTCTGCACCTCCAGCACGAACGCTGGTCCAACTGAGGCGCCAGGTGGAAATGGCATGGCAAGCCGTTCCACAGGACTACATCCAGCACCTCTATGATCGTCTCCATGGGAGAATCGCAGCCTGCATTGCTGCGAAAGGTGGATATACACTGTACTAGTGCCGACATTTTGCATGTTCTGTTGCCTGTGTCTATGTGCCTGTGGTTCTGTCAGTGTGATCATGTGATGTATCTGACCCCAGGAATGTGTCAATAAAGTTTCCCCTTCCGGGGACAATGAATTCACGGTGTTCTTATTTCAATTTCCAGGAGTGTATATATATCCCATTCGCGTAACGAATGTTAGGGGCACTCACTCTAAACCGTTTGCTCTGAGGTTCAATCGTGTGCGGTAGATCAATTTAAGTGTACCTTCTAGTACTCGGAACGCCCCAATGGGTAGGAGGATCCTCCAATAATGCGCCTAAATAGTTCGATGTGTGCGGTGTAATGTATGGTGGCGGAACGCCTCATGAGTCGTTGTCAGCTGGACCTACAAGTCCAGAGCGTTTTCGGGAGCGGCTTGCAGAATGTAATACAGCACCATGCCCTTCAGCCAGTTGGCGGCGTTCGTTCTTGTAGTAGAAAAGTAAGTGGTATCTGGGTATAGGAACTGGTGTCTGGTGTGGGAACTGGTATCATGATGCCTTCGAGGAAATCTGTGGGGACGGTAAAATAGTCGCGAAGGAGGTCTGGAAACATTTGAATCCAGTGAGCGCCTACCAGGGGACAGAAGGCGTGGTAGAATTCGTTCGGTAAGCCGTCTGGGCCCGGTGACATTTTGGGGGCGCAGCGTGCCAAGGCAGCTGTTAAGTGTTTAGCAGTAATGGGAGCCCGCAGGGCGTCGTCCTGGGCCACTACTCTGGGGTCAGGCAGACCGCACAGGATGTCTTCGTACTTGCGAACAGTCTGTGGGTCCTCGGCGTAAAACGACCTGTAATGCTGGACGAATGCCGCAGCGATGGCACACTGCGAGTTGATGCATCCACCCTCTACTGTTTCTACTGATGTTATAAGGTGGCGCTTGCGGTGGCGTCTCTCTCTAATATCGTGATATACGGATCCCATTTCGGTGGGGATGATATCCTGCACCCTTGCTCGGACTCTAGCTCCATCAAGTTGTTCTGCGGTGAGACGGAGTAGGCGACCGTTGAGACGATTCAGCTATGGTGGCAGACTTGGCCTCAATAACCAGTATAGACATATCTGCAGACTCCTCGAACTGGGATGGGATACCGACCTAACTGTAACCCGCCATACAGCCCGACAACCAGGGCTGAAGATCTGGGGTGCCATTTTATTATATGGCAGAACTCCTTTGGTTGTCCCGCACTGAGCGAGGTAGCGCACACTGGACTCTCATTCGGGAGGAGGACGGTTCAATCCCGCATCCGGCCATCCTGATTTAGGTTTTCCGTGATTTCTCTAAATCGCTCCAGGCAAATGCCGGTATGGTTCCTTTGAAAGGGCACGGCCGACTTTCTTCCCCGTCCTTCCCTAAACCGATGAGACCGATGACGTCGCTGTCTGGTCTTCCCCAAACAACCCAACCCAGCCAACCCCCTCCTTTGGTTGTCATCCACAACACCCTTACAGCCTAATGGTACGTTGACGATGTTATAAGTTCAGTTTCTTTGCTCTTCATGGCAAGCCATTCTGGGCTTACATTTCAGTAAGATAAGGCCTGCCCGCTCACAGCGGGGATTTCTACTGCTTTTAATCATATTTCCCATGTCCTGTCTTCACCAGGAAGGTCGCCAGATATCTCCACAACCCAGAACTTTAGAAGCATTATGAGCAAATCCCTTCCACCAGCTAGAGATGCTGACGATCGAGCATGCCTGTTGGTCAGAATTTAGAACGATATCCCTCAGGAGGACATCCAAAACCTCTGTCAATCAATGCCGAGCCGAATAATTGGTTCGGTAAGGGCCTCAGGTGGACAAACGCTTTATTGACATGTTCAATTTGTGAAGCTCCTTCTCTTCAATAAATCATCCAGTTTTACCGAAATTGTATTTTTTTTCCTGTACATGCACATCACATCTAGCGTCTTCCATACCATTCGGAAAATTACTTCGTTGGACATCGTTTCCTTTTTTTTTTAGTGTATTTTCGACACATTTTCTGTGGAACAGGAACCAGTAAATTAGTGAAAAAGAGTGTGAAGAATATGTTTTAGTGTATAGTCGAAACTGAGTTATTTTGTCTAATGGCTACCGGTTCTGGTATTCCGGCATACGGTAACATCCACAGGCCAACCAGTGGGTCGCAGTCGTCACACTCTCATTCCAAGTAAGTGTGTAGTTGAAATTTCCTGGCAGATTAAAACTGTGTGCCCGACCGAGACTCGAACTCGAACTCCCGAGTTCGAGTCTCGGCCGGGCACACAGTTTTAATCTGCCAGGAAGTTTCATATCAGCGCACACTCCGCTGCAGAGTGAAAATCTCATTCTGGAAGTGTGTAGTTGTTTGACATACCTATTTGGGAAGCGAGTGTGACGACTGCTAGTATGGGATGGCGTATATTACTGTGTATCGAAACAAGTGGCCCGTAGGCAAAAGAAATTAATTGTGACTATACACTACATATGTTTTACATACACCACTGGCCATGACAATTGCTACACCACGAATATGACGTGCTACAGACGCGAAATTTAACCGACAGGAAAAATGTGCTGTGATATGCAAATGATTAGCTTTTCAGAGCATTCACACAAGGTTGGCGTCGGTGGCGACACCTACTACGTGCTGACATGAACAAAGTTTCCAACCGATTTCTCATACACAAACAACAGGTGACCGGCGTTGCCTGGTGAATAGTTGTTGTGATGCCTCGTGTGAGGAGGAGAAATGCGTACCATCACGTTTCCGACTTTGATAAAGGTCGGATTGTAGCCTATCGCGATTGCGATTTATCGTATCGCGACATTGCTCCTCGCGTTGGTCGAGATCCAATGACTGTGAGCAGAATATGGAATCGGTGGGTTCAGGAGGGTAATACGGAACGCTGTGCTCGATCCCAACGGCCTCGTATGACTAGCAGTCGAGATGACAGGCATCTTATCCGCATGGCTGAAACGCATCGTGCAGCCACGTCTCGATCCCTGAGTCAACAGAGGGGGATGTTTGCAAGACAACAACCATCTGCACGAACAGTTCGACGACGTTTGCAGCAGCATGTAGTGTCAGCTCCGAGATCATGGCTGCGGCTACCCTTGACGATGCAACACAGACGGGAGCACCTGCGATGGTGTACTCAACGTTACGAATGGCACAACGTCATTTTTTCGGATGATTCCAGGTTCTGTTTACTGCATCATGATGGTCGCATACGTGTTTGTCGATATCGCGGTAAACGCACATTGCAAACGTGTATTCCTCACCGCCATACTGGCGTATCGCTCGTCGTGATGGTATGGGGTGTCATTGGTTACACGTCTCGGTCACCTCTTGTTCGCATTGACGGCACTTTGAACAATGGACGTTACATTTCAGATGTGTTACGAACCATGGCTCTACCCTTCATTCGATCCCTGCCAAACCCTACATTTCAGCAGGATAATGCATAATCGCATGTTGCAGGTCCTGTATGGGCCTTTCTGGATACAGAAAATGTTCGACTGCTGACCTGGCTAGCACATTCCTCAGATCTCTCACCAGTTGAAAACGTCTGGTCAATGGTGGCCGAGCAATTGGCTCGTCACAATTCGCCAGTCACTACTCTTGATGAACTGTGGTATCGTGTTGAAGCTGCATGGGCAGCTGTACCTGTACACGCCATCCAAGCTCTGATGACTCAAAGCCCAGGGGTATCAAGGCCGTTATTACGACCAGAGGTGGTTGTTCTGGGTACTGATTTCTCAGGATCTATGCACCCAAATTGCGTGAAAATGTAATCACATGTCATTTCTAGTGTAATATATTTGTCCAATGAATACCCGTTTATCATCTGCATTTCTTCTTGGTGTAGTAATTTTAATTGCCAGTAGTGTATATCTTTTAATAAATTATTGTTAACTGCTGGTAATCGCTGTTGCCATAATATTTGCCTCAGTTTGCTCTATGCAACGAGGCTGTATACTTCCTAGTTGGAAGTAAAACGCTTCCACAAAAGTAAGTCCTTTTGTTGGTATGGAGGTTCTCTTTATGCCACTCTGACGACTGTTAGTGGGACTTAACTCTTCTCGTTCTCTAGCCATAGCCTTTATCCAGTATACGAACGTAATAGAATGCAGCGAACAGTTAAAGATAAAAGAAGAGGTGAACGGATGTTTCTTCTGGTCTCCATTTCATTTCTGGCTGAAAATATTTTTCCAGGCGGCTTACCGATCGCGGGTGGAAACAATGAATTTGCAGGACGGCCTATACATTAGTTCAGTTCAGCGGACAGCCAGACATTAACCGATCAGCAAGCCGATGGAGAATGAAATGTTTTCGCAAGGGATGCGAGCGAAGCCGATCGGTCAGTCGTCTGACAAATATAGCGGCACCGGCGGTGCCCTCACCCTCCCAGGTCTCTACCCCCACCACTCCCTGCGCCCCCACCATCCCCATCACCTTCCCCCACCACGCTGGCGCATGACGGATGGCCCGCCAGACGCACGCGGGCTCTACTCCGCGCCCCTAACCCTCTGTCGGCGCACAGCACAGACAGAGAAATATACAGGGGCGCATTTAGCTGGCACGTGGGCGCTGCTTCATGTCTGGAGGACTTAACGCTGTTGCTAAACTGATGTTGCATTTCCGGACTGGTGCTCTTCACGAATTTATTTTTTGTAAAAATGACAGGCAGGAAATCCAGTCGCTCAGAGGACGATGCGAAAGGATGCTAAATGGCAATTAAATCCGCCTGACGGGGCTACACATCTGGAGAACTCTAAAATACTTGAATTTTCTTGCATTTCGTGAATAACAACTTTCAAATTGCCCCGTGAAAGCGTCAGAAGAGAATACACAAACAAAAAAATATATGTTTATGCGCTTACATATTCCTGATACTGGGACGACGTCGCATGGATGGGCTAATGATACGAGTTACAGTCCATCTGTCAGAAAAACCAAGTCTTTTACTTCCTTCACTTAGCATTATCTTGTCTAGTAACTGGTCTGCTGTACTCAGAATTTGGCAAATTTGTGGTGTTTAATTTTGCCGCCGGATGCCGTTCCTTCCTCTGCTGCCGTAATTAACCTGAGGTAGTGAATTCGTGTGAGCCGCCTATGTTCCAATCATGTGACTTTTTTTCCTGTGTACGACCTTACCTGAACTGTTTATGAAGTCTATTTTCAGAGACGGATATTAGTGACCACCACCTCGCCTCCTCCTCGCCTCCCATCCCCCACCCCGCACATGCCCAAACCAGCGTTGGAAACCACCTAAAAACCACACTCAGTCTAGTCGGTGCACCAACTACCTCGTCCGACTCAGCTTCCTCTCTCGCAAACTAGAACGGTGCATGTTACACTGTGGTTGTTGATATCTTCAACCCGCAGACTGGTTTGATGCAGCTCTCCACGCTACTTCATCCTGTGCACGCTTCTCCATCTCCGAATAACTACCGCAGTCTACATTCTTTTTAACCTGCTTACTGTATTATTCACGTCTTGGTCTCCCTCTAAATTTCTCTCCTCCTTCCGCCCCCCCCCCCCCACACACACACACACTTTCTTCAGTATTAACTGTTGATCCCTCGATGTCTCATCAAGTGCCCTATCAATCGGTCAATTCTGTTTTTTACATCCTCATTAGTTACATGATCGGCCGGCCGGCGTGGCCGAGCGGTTCTAGGAGCTACGGTCTGGGACCACGTGACCGCTACGGTTGCAGGTTCGAATCCTGCTTAGGGCATGGATGTGTGTGATGTCCTTAGGTTAGTTAGGTTTAAGTAGTTCTAAGTTCTAGGGGACTGATGACCCCAGAAGTTAAGTCCCATACTGCACAGAACCATTTGAGTTACATGATCTACTCATCAAACCTTCAACAGTCTTCTGTAGCACCATATTTCAAAATCTTCTATTCTCTTCTCCTCTGAAATGTTTATCGTCCACCTTTCACTTGCAAATAACACTACACTCCAGACAAATACTTCACGAAAGGTAAAAAAATTACCATTGGAATAAACTGAGATTTGTATCACTTCACAATTCCAGTGGTAGAGTTGTGTAAAGCTGTTTCTTAGTAAAGGGTAGAGAAGGTTGCATCAATTTTATCGACTCACGCTGGTATATAATCTGTATGTCAGCTTTGTAACTTCACGTAATTAACATCGCGGAAAGAGAAGAAGTAATTAACATCGCGGAAAGAGAAGAAGATTCGTTAATCTACTGTCTAAGATTTATTCTTCTTTCTTGTTCGTGAGACTCTGTAAGGCAGACATAAGTCAAACACTGTCTTCCAGTTAGCTGAGTAACGCATCTTATCCTCTGTACTGTCTTGTCGCATTTCATTAATAAACATAACAAAGTTCTTTTCTTGTACCTAAAATTTATAATGTTTATAAACTTTTTTTTTTTTATTTCAAGCTAAAAGCAGGTGTCGCTGGTGACAAATTGTTGGGCGACAAATGACCGAACGCCATTATCGTTCTCTCGTGGCATATTCCTTTAAATAAACTAAAGCGTCCCTAAGATACTTGTAGTGGTCAGCGGTTCGATAGCTTACGTAATATTTTCCGTAAGAAAGGCAATAAACTGACAGGTCACCCGCAGTCTAAGCAGCCAGTCTACCAATTCAATCAACGGTGCGATACACAAACATACGAAGAGGGAGACTCGAATGTAAAAATTTACTATCTGTGTTTTATTTGCCTCTTATTTACTGAGCTTCTACAAAATAACCACTATTCTAGCCTCCATTATCAATTAATCTTGCTGGCCTGTGAAAATGCATAGAATCTTTTTAAACGAAAGTAGCACTTCAAAGACTGCCTAACACTTCAATCTATATTCGATGTTAAAAAATTTCTTTTCTTCAGCAATGCTTTTTTTGCCATTGGTAGTCACCATTTTATATCCCCTCTACTTTGGCCAGCATCACTTATTTTAGTGCCCAAGTGACAGAATTCATCTAGTGTTTCGTTTCCTACTCTAACTACCCCAACGCCGACTGATTTAATTGGTCTACATTCCATTACCCTTGTTTTGTTTTTGTTGATGTTCATCTTATATCCTCATTTCAAGACACTTTCCAATCCGTTCAACTGCTCTTACAAGTCCTTTGCCGTCTCTGACAGAGTTACAAAATCATCGGCCAAACTCAAAGGTTTTATTTATACTACCCGAAATTTATTTCCAACAGCAAATGTTTCTTTTGTTTCCTTTACTCCTCGCTCAGTGTACAGACTGAATAACATGGGGGGGGGGGGGGGGGGGGTAAGCTACAACCCTGTCTGTCTCCCTTCTCAACGAATACGTCCCTTTCACGCCTTTCAACCACCGTAACTGCCATCTGGTTTTTATACACGTTACTAATAAATGTTGGCTTCCTGGATTTTACCCATAGCTTCGCAATTTCGAAGAGTGCCTTACAGTTAACAAACCTTTCTCTATGTCTACAAATGTTATACGCGTAGCTTTACGTTTGCTTAACCGAACTTCTATGAGAAGCCACAGAGACAGTAAGGCCTCGAGTGCTCCGACATTTCTCCGGAATCCAATCTGATCTTCTGCGAGGTTGGCTTCTACCAGTTTTTTTTTTTTTTTTTTCATTCTTCTGCAAGTAATGCGTGTTTTTATAGCTGGCGCCGTGAATCTTTTTCGTGGAAATCAAATCAGCACTTTCTAAGAATGCTTGAAGCAACTGTGTCTCCTTACAAATTATAAAGTGACAACCGGGAAGAAACGCAAACTAGACGCGAGCATACATATAAACAGTCTTTGCCAACGAAGGCATCTTATTCGACCGTATTACCACGGTTAACATGGCAGAGGTCACCGATGAGAGAAAGACGATTATAATGAAAGAAATATGTTTAAAACAATATTGGTGACGAGGGGGAGAAGCGGCAAACACAGAAAAGAGTAGCCAGAAGTCCAAGTTAGACTATGTAGACTTTTACTAGCTGTACTCATTACAGACAAAATAAAGCACATATGTAAATAATAAAGAGTACTTAAACGCAGGCAGTATTACATCACACATTGAACAGAGGAAACAGAGACCTTCCAATAGCTAAATGGAAGAAAATCCACTGGCGTTGTATCAGGAAAGAAGATCCTCCAGCGCCAAAACAACGAAAAGAGATAGAGCTGAGTTACGAGTATGGCCAGTTGAGCAGACCGGTAGTGCAGATGCTGTTGTCTCATTACGTCATCGGCATGCATTTTTCTGTAATTTCCGGTTTCTGTAAATAATGAAATGCTTACCGTTACTGGCGAATTCTTCCTACAGAGGAATCTGGTCAGAGATGGTATACTTCCTCCTGACTGCTTCACTGATTCCGTATGCCCTTAGAGTAAGGCTTCAGCCAACATGGCGCCTGAAGTCCATTGTGAATGCCCTCTGAGCGGACTAGCTGGGTAGCAGTGTGTCGGTGGAACCAGGTGAAAAGCCAGAGCGTGAGTGCCTGTTCCTGTCAGCTCCAGTACCTCTACGTAACTCCTGCCCAGCAAGAAAACTAACAAAGTACGTCTTGTTTTATGCACCCCGCATAACGTTAGAGGGAAGTAGGGCAGACCGGGGTACATCTGACTTGGGGGCACGATGGCCAATTGATATTATTTCGTTAAACAGCCGTTACAATATGTCTCCGACCGTGGAGGCCATAATACTGTCGCCTTTTCGCAAACTCCAGTGTTGGATTTTTTTGTTTTTTACTTTCAAAGTCTATAACCAGTATTCAGGTATAAAAACCAAAACTAACTGTGTGCCTCCGGATGTTCTTCAGAATTATTCTTTCCATTTTATGCATAAAATGGAAATAACAACTCGGCAGAAAACATGAAACCATATTATTGATCAGTCACACCGAGAAAACCTAAGAGATCACGTTCAACTACGGCAGGTGCAATATAAATTTGATATTATTACTTATCGGACATTGAAAAACATAAAATCTATGTGTAGCTTCAAATGTAGTCACGTTTTCACTTATCTTCGTTTTGTCATGTTGATTTTATGATTGTTCTAAATCATAAAAAGAAAACTGAAAGCCGGACGTTGCGACCGAGCGGTTCTAGGCGCTTCAGTCTGGAACCGCGCTGCTGCTACGGTCGCATGTTCGAATCCTGCCTCGCGCATGGATGTGTGTGATGTCCTTAGGTTACTTACGTTTATGTAGTACTAAGTCTAGGGGACTGATGACCTCAGATGTTAAGTCTCGTAGTGCTTTGAGCCATCTCAACCATTTTTTTGCAAACTGAAAGAGCAAATGTTTTCGAAGCAACTATGAGATTAGCAGTGATATCGCAAACAACTAGTCTCCACAAGCAGAAAGGAAAATGATTTAACGAGGAATATCGATCCCTGTGTAAAATCCTAAAGAAATGGGAGAGGTCAAATTAAGTAACATGATAAAGCTACTTAAAGTGCAGAAGCGAATCAAAGCAAAAGCAATCCTCAAAGTGAATGAGGGTGTGCTGTGCCTCAGGTGTCTTAAACAATTTTCTCACAGTAATCCAGGAGGCAAAAACATTTGATGCAGTAGCAGTAAGCGGTAGTCACATTTATCAACTGTTAAAAATGACGAAAATGGATATTTGTGTGTGACATTTGGACTGTGCAGATCCTATTGAGCATTCAGACAAATCCCGATAAAATATTTGAACATAATTTTCTCTCAGACTCCAGAATGAGATTTTCACTCTGCAGCGGAGTGTGCGGTGATATGAAACTTCCTGGCAGATTAAAACTGTGTGCCCGACTGAGACTCGAACTCGGGACGTTTGCCTTTCGCGGGCAAGTGCTCTACCACCGAGCTACCGAAGCACGACTCACGCCCGCTACTCACAGCTTTACTTCTGCCAGTATCCGTCTCCTACCTTCCTACAGAAGTAAAGTTTGGAAGGTAGGAGACGGATACTGGCAGAAGTACAGCTGTGAGTACCAGGCGCGATTCGTGCTTCGGTAGCTCAGTTGGTAGAGCACTTGCCCGCGAAAGGCAAAGGTCCCGAGTTCGAGTCTCGGTCGGGCACACAGTTTTAATCTGCCAGGAAGTTTCTCTCAGACTGTTATTATAATACACCGTTTATGACTGTAGTTTTTATCAAACAGCTGGAGAAATTTGTATTAAAATAAAGCGTGACAGTTGAAGTCGATGTATTTGTGAGTAAATAACAAATTTAATATCTACATTAAGCGACAAGCCCCAACTGCCGGGGCAACTTGTTCCATGGGTCAGGTATGTTCGCCCATGTGGTATTACTGTACTAAATATTTTATTATTATGAATGGACAAACAGTCATAAATCTTAATTAAGAAGGGCATTTAATCAGTAATGCAACAATTCCTTTTTGCGACCTATTTCCGTTGTAAAGGTGAAGCATTTGTTGTTGGACATCGTGTAATATTCCCGCTTCAGAACCTATAGTTGCATGGAGTTATGATAGGTGGGGGCACGTAGCCTTCAAAATGGCGTCTATAACATAGGTGCGTTCCAAGCTGAGAGCTCTCACTGAAAACCAGAGAACCGCAGATACTCATATGCGCTAGTAATGGTGACGGGGACCTGGCAGTGAACAAAAGCTTGTTGGGTTGTTGGGCGAGTAGCTCACAAAACTTCACTGCGCTGATCATCCTCCCTACAGCCCCTATCCCGCACCTTCCGACCTCCATCTGTTTGGCCCAATGGAGGATGTGCTCCAGGGGAACGAGTTCGTGGATGATGTGTGGCTTAATGATACAGCAAGACATTGGCTCCGGAAAGACCAGCAGAGGGGTACGATGGGGACACACATGCCCTCCCATTATGGTAGTGTAAGGCCATCGCATTGGACGGAGATTACGTTGAAAAATAGGGTTTTCTAGGCACGAGGGTGGGGAATATATCGTGTACAGGAATCCTGCATAAGACCAACCTGCTTTCAGAGAAAAAGTGTTCCACTACTTATTGAACACCCCTCATACTTAGTTGTCAAGGTGCTAGAATAATGTTCCAATGTTTTCGCATAAAACAGTTGACGGAAAAAATCAAGAAAGAAAAATGGGTCAACCTGCACCGATCTTCCTCACAGGACTTTGTGAAATTGTAATCGCCGGCCGGAGTGGTCGAGCGGTTCTAAGCGCTACAGTCGGGAGCCGCGCAACCGCTATGGTCGCAGGTTGGAAACCTGCCTCGGGCATGGATGTGTGTGATGTCCTTAGGTTAGTCAGGTTTAAGTAGTTCTAAGTTCTAGGGGACTGATGACCTCAGAAGTTAAGTCCCATAGTGCTCAGAGCCATTTTAAATTGTAATCAACTGCCAAGATAAGCTACCTGTGTGTTTGTGGAAGGCCTCCGTACATAGGCAGGTCTTTCAAGGTCATCAGCCTTATTAGATAAAAATAATTTATATTCGTAAACGGATAAAACGATTACCCAGTCACCATATCCCAGATGTAGGTAGCCTATCTAAAGGCTTCCATGGACAAAAAAAAAAAAAAAAATTGTTTCAGTGTTTCTTATTATAACTGACCGAATAGAAAAAGTTAAAATGCTGTTATAATCTACTCCAAGAGGAAGAATCTTACGTTAAGGATTAAACATAATAGGTCAAATTACCTATACTATATTTATCCAGTATTTGAGAAGCAGTCCGCGAGTTCCACCTTTACAACTTTATTCATAATTTCGAATCTTTTGGGAATAATTTCTAGCTAATTCCCCTTCTCCTCCATCCCCAACCCTCTGGACGTTTACCACTTACTTCATTTACACCGTTCATTCAATAAAACTTCAGCGTGAGCTTTGACGTTTTAATTTATTACTTCTTTAGAAGTAATTCGTCCCAACACATCTTCAGACAGTATGCATATATGTCATCGTATATACCCGCAATCGATCAGGAGTTATAACGTCCAATACATTGAATCAAGGAAATAGCCACTTTGGTTTCGACTTTTTCTTAGCTCTATAAGTGAATAACGCCAAACAAATAAAACCAACATAATTAAGAAACTTCCTGGTAGATTAAAACTGTGTGGCCGACCGAGACTAGAACTCAGATGGTAGAGAACTTGCTCGCGAAAGGCAAAGGTCCCGAGTTCGAGTCTCGGTCGGGCACACAGCTTTAATATGGCAGGAAGTTTCACATCAGCGCACATTCCGCTGCAGAGTGAAAATCTCATTCTGGGAACATAATTAAGGTTTGGTGTCTGGAACCATAATGGTTTTCACGGTTAACGTGAAATATTTAACTCATTAACTCATTTGTAAATTAATCACTGATTTGAAACTGGTTTACACGTGGAAGCTCAAGTCTTGAAATAGTTAACAGTTGGGCGTCGCTGGTTTCCTTGCAACTGACGTTTCAGACGTTTCTAATTGTTATATACATCAGAGTTAGATTCTTTAAAGAATCGTAGTGGGGGGCGTTACTGCTACTTCTGTAACCTGAAGTGATGGCTTACTTACCCATTTACTTACTCCTTGGCGATACAACCCATGTAGTGCCTTGGCCTCTCTAACTATCGCAGTCCAAACTCCTACATCTACTTGATAACTCGACAATTCACAGTTAACTCCTGGCAGAGAGTTGATCGACCTCCTTCATGCCATTTCTCTACAGTTCCACTTTCGAACAGGGCACGGGAAAAACGAGAACTTGTATATTTCTGATTTCTCTTATTTTATAGCGAAGAGCATTCCTCTTGATGTAGGTGGGGGCTATGACTGCCACCCTCCATCGGGTATTTGTAGAAGGTCGAAAGACGAGAGTGATTAAGTTAGTTACAGACAGTTTTGAAGTAATAAAGTTAGTTAAAATGGGAAGGAATATTTGGAGCCAGAAGTTGTATGTGTTTTACATTAAGTTGTGGAGTTCAGTACTACGATAACGTTGCGTAATTGTATCAATGGAGGCCGAGTTCAGCAATACAAAGGAGAAAGATGTGAACATAGCCCGCTCGGTGCACAGTAGAAGACGTGACAAGAAGGAGCTCGCTGCAAGCTAGTGAATCGACAACGAAGGCGATAATCGGGTCAGTTACGCCAGCCGAGCAACACCAGAACATTCCACCGATCTACTGCGGAAGAAGAACAGCAGACATCAGTGGCAGAATGCCTTATGTAAGGCGCGGCAGCTAGCTCGTCAATATCGACCGTTGGGAGGTGTTGGAGAGACGCAGAGCCTGTGTTACTTAGCGCCGGCAACAGTTCGGAGTCGTCGCTATCATTGAAAACAGCGTAATCATCACAGTTTTAAAGAAGTTCGTAGCCTAGGAGGTGCCAGAGTGACACTAACCGCCATAACCATCGTTGGAGATGCTTTTAATAGTTTCCACAATGAAACATAGACTCAAAATATGGTAGAAAACCCAAAGAGATTCTGGTCGTATGTAAAGTACACCATTGGCAAACGCAGTCAATACCATCAATGAGCGATAGCCGCGGATATGTTACCGATGATGGTGCCACTAAAGCGGAGTTACTAAGTACAGTTTTCCGTAATTCCTTCACGAAAGACGAAGTAAATATTCGAAACCAGAACAGCTCTTAGCGGGAGTGACATTAAAGTAGATGTCTTAGGTGTTGCGAAACAACTCAAATCACTTACGAAAGTCAAGTCTTCCGGTCCAGATGGTATACCAATCAGGTTCCTTTCAGAATATGCAGACGCAATAGTGTCATTCTTAACAATCATACACAACCGCTAACTTGACGAAAGCTCTATTCCTAAAGACTGGAAAGTAGCACAGGTCACACCAATATTCAAGAAAGAAAATAGGAGCAACGCATTGAATTACAGACCCATATCACTGACCTCAATTTGCAGTAGGATTTTGGAGCATATTCTGTACTCTAACATCATGGCAAGCGACTACTAATCAAATTGCGTGCATATGGAGTATCATCTCAGTTGTGTGACTGGATTCGTGATTTCCTCTCAGAGAGGTCACAGTTCGTAGTGAGATCGAGTAGAACATAAGTTACATCTAGCGTTCCGCGAGGCAGTGTCATAGGCCCTCTGCTGTTCCTGATTTACTTAAATGAACGAAGTGACAATCTGAGTAGCCTCCTTAGATTGTTTCCATATTACGCTGTAATTTACCATCTAGTAAAATCATGAGATGACCAATTCCAATAACAAAATGATCTAGAGAGAATTTCTGTATGGTGCGAAAAGTGGCAGTTAGAACCAAACAAAGAAAAGTGCGAGGTCACCCACATGGGTACTAAAAGAAATCCGATAAATTTTGGGTATACAATAAATCGCACAAATCTAAGTGCTGTCAATTCGACTAAATACCTAGGAATTACAATCACGAGCAACTTAAATTGAAAAGACCACATAGATAATATTGCGGGGGAGGCGAAACAAAGACTGTGCTTTGTTTGCCAGAAATCTTAGAAGATGCGAAAAACACATTAAAGAGACAGCCTGCATTACACTTGTCCGTCCTCTGCTGGAATATTGCTGCGCTGTGTGGGATACTTACCATGTAGGATTGACGAAGGACATCGAAAAAGTGCAAAGAAGGGCAGCTCGTTTCGTGTTATCGCGCAGTAGGTATGAGAGTGTCACTGATATGATACGCGCGTTGGGGTGGCAGTCACTGAAACAAAGGCGGTTTTATTTGCGGCGAGATCTATTTACGAAATTTCAAACACAAACTTTGTCATCTGAATGCGAAAATATTTTGTTGGCACCCCCCTACGTAGGGAAAATGATCATCATAATAAAATAAGAGAAATCAGAGCTCGGACGGAAAGATTTAGGTTTTCCTTTTTCCCACGCGCCATTCGAGAGTGGAATGATGGAGAAGTAGTATGCCGCCACGGATGCCATGCTCACCACTGGTGATGTCTGCTGAGAGAAATCACTGACCTGTCCCACTACAACCCCCCCCCCCCCCCCTCTCCCAAACGCCAGCACAACAGAAGATTGTTGCGCGTGGTTCCAGCTGCCACACTAAGTCTCTGAAAAGCCAAAGCGCTGCTGTCGACCCAGTAGATTTGAGTTACGCCACAACTGCTTTAGACTCAGCAGAGGACACACGTGTGAACTTCGCTGCCAAGTATATTAAGAGTGGAAGCCCACAATCAGCGTATAGTTGTTGATCAATAGATGTTGTTATTCTGTCATCAGGAACCATCTGTGGACATACACTCACTATCCTCTTCCTAACTCCCAGCGGATAACCCACGTTCTAATCCGGTGACTGGCAGTGGAATCCGGTGTCAGTCAACACGGCCAGTTTACACTGGTTTCAGATGGGTCCGTTAACATATTATATCCGTGGCACTTCCTCCATTATTTCACGATAGTATAGGAAGAGGTGCACTTCTTCAAACTATTTTTGATGTCCTCCATCGATCCTATCTGATGCAGATTCCACACAGCACAGCAAGAATCTATAACAGGCGGACAAGCGTAGTGTAAACAGTCTCTTTAGTACACATGTCCTTATTTTCTTCGACTTTTACCCTTATGGAGAATCATACAAACGTAGTCATGATGGAGAACGAAGTTCTCTTTTGCGGAAGTTCCGACAGCCAGGCTGCAGCAGTTCTTTGCCCACTGGGCAGGAATGGACGATTGTTGAGCGACCTCGTCATTTAGGTCCTCTCGTGTAGTCCTACACGGACGGAATTTGGACGTTGTCGGAGCAAGAGCTGTTGCCGAACTCGGCGCGCGAGACAGGAGTCGTTACAGCCTGTGTGGAAGCATCGGCTTGGGCGGCAATAACCGCGAGGTGTTGGCCTGGGGGCAGGGCCGTAGAGGGCGCGGCCGGCGGTCCACGCTAGGAGGGCCTCGTTAGCAGGCCGGTTGCGCTGCGCTGCGCAGAGCCGCGACGCCCTAACGAGCTCCGTGCCGGGGCGCCCTCTGCTCTGTCCAGACACCGACAGCACGGGACACGCCTCCATTACCTCCACGCTTTCATTCTGGCGTTCGTGCTAGCACAAGCCTTGTACGTCGTCTGTAACACCAACACGAGGACTCATGGAATCCAACTAAAACAAATCGGGTCTCTTAAGTTTGTCTGTAACTTTCTGTTTTTTTTTTTTTTTTTTAACATTCAGAGGATATTACAAATAGCCAATCATTCTTCCACATTGCCCAATTCATGTGTAAAAAGAAGATAAACCCCCGAACAGTACGTGACGGCCAACGGTATCGACGGGTCGCCGTGTCATCCTCAACCCATAGGCGTCACTGTATGTCGATATGGAGTGGCATGCGGTTAGCACAATGCTCTACTTGCCGTATGTCAATTTCCGAGACCGGAGCCGCTATTTCTCAATCAAGTAGTTCCTCAATTGCCTCATAAGGGTTCGGCAGACCGAATTTTCACCCATCCAAGTGCTAGCCAAGGCCGACTGCGCTTGACTTCGGTGATCTAACGGGAACCTGTGTTACCACTGCGGCAAGTCCATTAGTATAGAAAGAAAATAACCGGATACTTTTCTCTTGTCCGTGCTCGGAAGTATCGTGTCGTAGTTTCCAAGTTTTACTTGCACCCTCGATGTGCAGCACGGGGACATTATACGATCCACAAACATACACACACACACACACACACACACACACACTTCACTTCGTATATTAAGACACATTCACACACACAACACACGTACACAAAATTTTAATTTGTGGCAAAGAATGACATGGTTCGAACTCACCAGTTCCGATCTCGAAGGAGTTCTGTTGGTTGTTAGGTAATTACTGGAACTGGTAAACCTCTCTCGAGCCTTCCCTGTTGGAAACTGCTACTTCCCACTACCAGCTCACCTAATATTGTCTGAGAAGAACTGAGAACTTACATTGTCCAACAGAATAAATAAAACTGTGAAGTTCTTCAAATGAGTACTAAAAGAAATCTGCTACGTTTCGATTACGCGATAAGTCACACAAACCTGAAGGCTGTAAGTTCAACTAAATAATTAGGGGTTACAATTACAAATAATCTAAATTGGAACGACCACATAGATAGTGTTGTGGGTAGAGCAAACCAAAGGATACGATTCATTGTCAGAACACTTAAAAGATGCAACAGGTCTACTAAAGAGGCTGCTTACATCACGCTTGTCCGCCCTATTCTGGTGCACTGTTGTGCGGTGTGGGATCCGCATCAGTTGGGACTGACGATGAAGTCGAGAAACTTCAAAGAACGCCAGCTTGTTTTGTACTATCGCGAAATAGGGGAGATAGTGCCACAGGCAATTATTAAAGCAAAGCCGTTTTTCGTTGGGACGGGATCTTGTCATGAAATTTCATTCACCAGTTATCTCCTCCGACTGCCAAAACTTTCTGTTGGCACCCATCTACATAGGGACAAATGATCATAACGTTAAAATAAGGGAAATCAGGGGTCGCACAAAAAAATTTAAGTGCTCACTTTTCTCGCACGCCCTTCGAGGGTGGAACAGTAGAGAGACAACTTGAAGGTGGTTCATTGAACCCTGTTCCAGGCAGTCAATTGTGAATAGCAGAGTAATCAAGTAGATTTAGATGTAGATATTAAACTGATCATCCGACAAAAAATTAAGTAATCACCTTCTGCAGTATGGACTGCTGCGAGACGTGAAGTCAAATGGTCAGTGAAGTCGTGGAAGGTACTAGCAGGGAAGTGCAGCCCTGACGACTCCGGTGACATGGCCGGCTGCGCATCATTCCTCGGTTGAGCATTCATAGGGTAAACTCACCCTGGTGCTTTACGAGCCACGGATGTTCACTGTGGGCTGTGAGACACACAGTGTGGTACTGCTGCTGGATGTCATCACAGAGAGGAAAAACGATCTGCTTGTAGGGTTGCACATAAGCATACACGCGTACTAGTATTTATCTACTGTGCCTTCCTGAATGACGAAATAACCCATCGAATGCCATGGTTCAAATGGCTCTGACAACTATGGGACTTAACTTCTGAGGTCATCAGCGCTCAAGAACTTAGAACTACCTAGACCTAACTAACCTAAGGACATCACACACATCCATGCCCGAGGCAGGATTCGAACCTGCGACCGTAGCGGTTCCAAACTGTAGCGCCTAGAACCGCTCGGCCACCCCGGCCGGCTCAGTCAGGTGTCCCGATACTTTTGATCACATAATGTATTACCACATGTCAGTAAGTAACGTGAGCTCATGTTTGTGGGTAGTACCATCAGTGGGTAGGAGAGCACTGAGTGAAGGTATCAACGAAGTATCTGTGGATTTCACTCCCTTCCCCGACTGTAGTCATTTCCTTTTACTTTTAATTTATTGTTCACGAGAGGGCAAAGTCTTCGAGATTTCGATCCATTGTAGAGCTCAGAAGTCTTCTGTTGTACCGACAGCATCATCGTCGACCCGCGCCACGCTCGGTGAGCAGCACTGACAGTTCATAAAATTTCTCAGCTCTTGTAACACTAGAATTAGTATCGATGAAGATGGTGGGCAGATATCCATAGAGGCTGACGGCTGCCCTGATATCAGTATATAGGACACACGTTGCCAAAATATGCTGAGTTGAAAATGGCACACGACAGACATCACAGAGTGGTTGGTTGGTTGGGTTGTTTGGGGAAAGAGACCAAACTGCGAGGTCATCGGTCTCATCGGATTTGGGAAGGACGGGGAAGGATGTTGGCGTTGCCCTTTCAAAGGAACCATTCCGGCATTTACCTCGAGCGATTTAGGGATATCACGGAAAACCTAAATCAGGATGGTCGGACGCGGGATTGAACCGTCGTCCTCCCTGAAATCGAGTCCAATGTGCAAACCACTGCGTCACCTCACTCGGTACAGAGTGGTCGATCTTACCTCCCGAAGAGGATGTCATGTCCATTACGCGGCCTGGCATGAAGTCCGCCATGCCTGTGTGGTTGATTTGAGCGACTGCAGTTTGTTTTCTGTCACCTTCAACCATTCAATCTCCCACTGCGAATGATACGTCTGTCAGAAAATGAGATGAAGGCGTGCGACGGGATGGAACAATGTCGGACAACACCATCCCAACATGCCTGCTTCGCTGCTTTGTCGGCCATTTCGTTTCCCTGTATCCCGATGTGGTCAGATACCCAGCAAAATATCACCTTCTTGCCACGGTGTTTTGGCCGCTGTAAGGTGTCATGGATGACCTCAATCAACTGGTCTAAGGGATCAGACAAGAAACCTTGTAGGTGATGTCCGTGAGCCGGCCGTTGTGGTCGAGCAGTTGTAGGCGCGTCAGTCTGGAACCGAGCGACCGCTACGTTCGCAGATTCGAATCCTGCCTCGGGTGTGGATGTGTGTGGTGTCCTTAGGTTAGTCACGTTTAAGTAGTTCTAAGTCTAGGGAACTAATGTCCTGAGATGTTAAGTTCCATAGTGCTCAGAGCCATTTGACGTCCGTGAATCACTTCCAGTGCCATCATAAAGCTATATAACTCTGCATCATATTTTATAAATTGTTCCGGCAGACGCACTTTGAAAGCCCTATCAGGGAAAACGGCAGAAAAACCGAGGACATTAGCGAGCTGGAATACACCCTTATAATCAACGATAAAACAGTGGTACATACTTAAAATGGAGGAAAACAATATTTTAAAAACGTAATCTGGACTACAAGTTTTCTTGTACCACTTCAAGCTTAAAATCACTTTGGGCCCCTGAAGACACCAAGGCGGCAACGCGTTCCATCCCTGGCTGTGTATTAGGAGGTCTGATAGATTCAGGTCTTGCAGAAAGTCAGTAGCACGTATCGCGAATGGCTTAGGCATGGGGCCGATTCCTGAACAGCAGTTCAAAGATGTGGTTGCACCATTGCACTAAATGCCAATGACTGTCGAGCCAAAAGGATACGTCAACGAATCCAGAGCGGTGGTTCACCAGCCTCTGCACACCGACTCTGACCTGGGCTGGTCCGAAAAGCTTCAGACTATATCCTAATGCCGTCTAGAACATTTATGTCTGGATCCAAATCATATCGTATCTTTGATTACATTTAAATAGTTTGAATGTACGTAATATCTTTCCAGGAGAAGATGAATTTTTTAAATCAGTCTCAGGCATTTGATGCCCAGTACTTAACAACTACATAATTGGGAAGTTCCTGAAAGTCCACGTACTTTTGTTGATCTGTTTATTGGAAGCGCACTTTCATGTGGGTGTGTAAGTTTTAGTATTAGTAAACAAAGATAATTGAAACCTTCATAAAAATAAAAGAAGGTCCGGTTATAATAAATCAGAGATGTGGGCCACCGCTGTATTAATAAAGAAGTCTGTATACACCATTACTCCTGCCGCCTTCTGAACTGCTTTGCTCTTCTTCAGGTGTAAAGCGCGTGCCGGCAAGCGCCCGTGGCTTTGCTTCCTCAGACCGTCCCTAGCCACCAACCGGAAAACGCTCACCTCGCTGCTTTGAACCGCTCGCATAGGCCGGTACTTCCGTTTTAGCGTCGCTCTTCTCTGGTCTCCATTTCGCGTCTGTCTTCTTCGGACGGCTTCGTTTCTTGGCGCAGAAAGCAGGCGCCCGTGTATTACGCGCACCCTTTCATGTAGTCAGAAATTAAATTTGAAACGCGGCGCTGTTGCGGAGCCCTGTTCATTTACCACCTGCACGTATGAACTGACACACACACACACACCCACCCACACACACACACACACACACACACACACACACACACGAACACGAACACGCGCGCCAAGAGCTGAGCGAAGCAGCTACCGTAGAGGCTTTAAAGAAACGGCTGTTGGGAGGATGTTTCGTTCTCAAAGGCGTTCGCATTAGCAAACACCCCCGTGCTACATCTCGATTTCTGCACCCGTAGAAACAAAGTAGGGAAGACAGAAATACGGAATGGAATTAAAAAAGAAGCATGAAAGGAAACAAAACATGAAAAAAAAGACCCGTCCTCCGTTCTAGAAAATTAAGCAGGTTGATATAACTAGACACTGCCTGTATTTGTTTGGATTTCGTATTTGAGCTGTAGTGCGTTCGCTGCATAGCGGTGCAAAGAGACGAGCGAAGGCGAGCAGTTTGTTGTTTTAGCGCTGCTGAAAAGCGGCGTTCCTCTGCTGCTCAACGAGATTCGGCCAAACATTTGCGTAGCGTCGCCTGTTGTCTAGAGACTGCATACTGACACACAGGGAGCTGGCGGCGAAACACAGCATCGGCAAAACCTGCGTTGCGACTTCCCTCCCTTTTTTAAGGTTCCGTATCTCATTCGGAAAAAATAAAACCCTTATAGGACCAGTTTGTCACCCGTCTGTCTTTTTATAAACCCTTTTCCTCAAAAATGGGTATACGTATCTCTTTAAAATTTATGTCCAATAGTAAAGGTCTGTGGTAGCTTGGCGGTTTAACACATGTAAGTTTCTATGTCAGCACTGTCAATAGATACGGGCATTTAGGTCACATATTGTCATATTCCAAACCTGACTCGTCAAAATGTAAAGGGTGCTTTACGATGGACTAGAATCATGAAATTTGGCAGGTTTAATAGTAGATGTAAAGCAAAAGTCCGAACATTTTAATTCCTAACTATATAACACAAAAAATATTTTTTGTTGTTCGTTGTCCGACTTCAAACTTAAAAAAACTCTCGAAAGTCTGGGAATTTCCAGGACAGATATCTTGCCAGTATCAATGTCGATTACGGACAGAATAAGTCGAGATTTTCGATTTGCGGGATTCATTAACTACCTGTATGCATAAATACGTTCGTACTCAACCCTCAGATAGCTCGTCCTGTTCGCAGATGGCTAATTTTTTCTATAAGTACTATGGGAGGACTGTGCGCAGAATTTCTATCGTTACTGGATACGTTACTAGTTTCTTTTGGGAATAGCGACTGCGGGGCGTGCTAAAATTAATCTGTGTTCTCTGAGAAGAGCTGTTTCAATGAAAGTTGTACAAATTAAACAAATATATTAACTAAACATAAAACAGAATATAAACTGAATTAAACTGAATTTTACTGATTTTTAATTGAACTCCTGTAGAACTTCCAGAATCTATTAATTCAAAAGAGCCACTCATTCAACCGCCGCCCTTCTCTCTCCCTTCGACGTCACCTCACTTCTTAACTGTGGGTTTTTTCTGTGTTACCCGCCAGTAATCTACCGAAGGATAATTCTTGTGTTATTTAGTTACGTAAGCTGAGAAAATGTAATAAAAGGTTTATGACATACAAAAAAACTACGCTCTTAATACAGAAACTGTCTTAACAATGTACATCATTTCATAAATAATACGCAGTAAATTTAGTATTCAAGTAGATATTCTCTCTCTGCTTACCTGTCCGTACAAAACAATAACTGAAGCGAATATTTGTTTTGATAGGTAAACGAAAGAAACGTAACTCTTTGTGTCGAGTTATAAACACAGTTTATTTGGTGCTTTTCCAAAGAGGTACGTAATGAGTTACAACATTTTTACACTATTGGCCAATGAAATTGCTACACCACGAAGATGACGTGCTACAGACGACAGGAAGAAGATACTGTGATATGCAAATGATTTGCTTCTCAGAGCATTCACACATGGTTGGCGCCGGTGGCGACACCTACAACGTGCTGACATGAGGAAAGTTACCAACCGATTTCTCATACACAAACAGCAGTTGACCAGCGTTGCTTAGTGAAACGTTGTTGTGATGCCTCGTGTAAGGAGGAGAAATGCGTACCATCACGTTTCCGATTTGATAAAGGTCGGCTTGTAGCCTATCACGATTGCGGTTTCTCGTATCGCGACATTGCTGCTCGCGTTGGTCGACGTCCAATGGCTGTTAGTAGAATCGGTGGGTTCACGAGGGTAATACGAACCGCCGGGCTGGATCCCAGCGGCCTCGTATCACTAGCAGTCGAGATGGTTGTAACAGATCGTGCAGCCACGTCTCGACCTCTGAGTCAACAGATGGGGACGTTTGCAAGACAACAACCATCTGCACTAACAGTTAGACGACGTTTGCAGCAGCATGCCTGCGGTTGTCCTTGACGCTGCATCACAGACAGGAGCGCCTGCGATGGTGTACTCAACGACGAATCTGGGTGCACGAATGCCAAAATGTTATTTTCGGATGAATCCAGGTTCCGTTTACAGCATCATGATGGTCGCATTCGTGTTTGGCGACATCGCGGTGAACGCACATTGGATGCGTGTATTCGTCATCGCCATACTGGCGTATCTCCCGGCGTGATGATATGGGGTGCCATTGGTTAACGTCTCGGTCACCTCTCGTTCGCATTGACGGCACTTTGAACAGTGGACATTATATTTCAGATGTGTCACTACCTTCATTCGTTCCCTGCCAAGCCCTACATTTTTTTTTTTGTTTTGTTACCAGTACACGTTTCTTTATATTCCACCATATGCTTTCACTATGTTACGCGATGTTAATATAAACTCGTTGGAGTTCTTGTATATTCAGTATTCAGTACTACTTTCCGCCATCGTAAGTGTCAAAGTTGGTAACTATCGCACTATTTCTCCATATAACGCAACCTCACTCATCAGTCTAACGCTCTTGCGGTCGCAAATTCCTGTCGTCCCCAACTGTATTCAACTGTCCCGCTTGGTGTCTTCATATATGGGTATATTTTATCGTCTGACGTCATTAGTTAGCATCCTTAAGTAATATGTGATGATACTCACTTATCACAACATTTTTCTTCACAGCGTTTAGTAATGAACACAAAGCTCTTTCAATTACTTCGTTTCCGGGGTCGTGTCCTCATCCTGTCAAACTGTGCGTACATTGGATTTTTGGCTTCTGGGTTCATTAATATCTTACTTTAGGTAAACGAAGTTTATTTGTTCGTCGCTGAATGGAATGGACCTCGATTTGGATTCGAAACGACCTGCGAATGGGATGAAAGGTTTTTAGTGTCACGGAATAACAGTTTTCCTCCAAGTGCTATCTTGCAGTTATCTGGGGTTGCGAGTTCGATGAAATAAACACTATTCTTTAGAATTTGTTCGTGTTAAATTTCGCAACCATGGTGATCGTTCCTGAGAACCACGGCATCCTGATCATCTTCCAGGAAATCTGTTCTTTAGGTCGTTTAGAAGATGAATGGAGCTGTACATTCAGGACACGGGCACTGCTTGGAGCATCTCCCTCAAACTAACAATCCGTAAGCAGAACAGTCATCTGAATACAGTGAGTTATGTACAACATGTTGCAGCCACCCCTAAGAATTTAAACATATGTAGTTCCATAACTCAATCTGATTCAGTAATAGAAAGGAACAAAATTATACTTAAAAAATTAAAAAAAATTGTTACTCCAATTCCCTGGATACTCTGTTCATAGCTCTAGAGAAGTACTACCGTTCCTTAGGCTTACCTATCGAAATAAATATTTCTCTCACTTATTATTTTGTAAATTACAGACAAAATAACATTAACTGACACACCTTGTACGATCACAAATTCTGCAAGGAATAGAATACGTATTTCAAATAAGGCAAGAACTCAATGAGATCAGAGACATAGCAGCAATTGCCGTTAAAGCTTTTCTCAACAACTATATCAGGTTCAGAAAAACCGAAAAACATTTTGAAAGAAAAGCGGTATATCTTTGTCGGAATGCTACGTGATACCACGTACTTATACGTTTGTGACTATTACAGCGCCATCTATAACAACGCGAAAAAAGTGGTTCAACGAAAACATTCATATTTCTTTACGTACTACACGAATATGTAATAAAAATTGGAGGTTCCTATTTAAAAAAAAAAACGCAGTTGATATCCGTTTGACCTATGGCAGCGCCGTCTAGCGGGCCAACCATAGCGCCATCTCGTTTCCCCTTCAAGGTAGACAAGTTTCTTTCTTTGTAGTTTTTTTGTTTGACACTTATTTCTTAAGATATTTGGCCCGGTCACCATCAATGGACCATATAATGTGTGTGTGAAGCGCACTTTTTATTTGTTTATTTTATATCCTGCTATTTACTAACGACAAGCCACCATGAAAGTAAGACTGGTCGTATTTTCACAATATGAAATTGTAATGACACACACTGTGAGACGTATTTGATATTTCTTGTATTTGATTAGTTTTAACAATATTGTAGCGTATGCTGGACGTTGGCGGAGTTCTGATGACAGTGTTTATTGTGACTAGCCCTTTTATTCTCTGGCCGAAAGAGAACGAAAATAGAAGCTGCCAGATGGACGTTAAAACAGTACCATCCATACTGCCGCCGTAAGCAAAGCATTTCTTTTTCTCGATACGACACAGAATATAAAAGCGTGAAAAACTAGTTAATGGAAATAAACATATAATTCAAAGTGAATTGTCACCGTCATGTGACAGTGTTCTGTGATGACCATCAGGGATAAAATTATTTTGGTATATTAACTTCCTTTGAATACAATACAAGGAAATACGTGATTTCAGTTGTTTGCTAATGATTACGAAGTGGAACACAAACGGTACGTATGAATATTTTCTATAAACATCTACAGGCTCCCGCACTTAACTCTTGTATTTACAGAGACGACGGTACTTTTGATGCGAAAAGAATATAGTTCAGATGAAAGTTGGTTGGTTTCAAAGGCACTACATGCTCACTCCACACAAAAATCATGTAATTTCTCGCATTTTGTCTTTGGTTAATTTTTAACACGATTGGCGTGTGTGACGGCACACTTGAACATAATGTTATCATTATATACGCTGACGTCCAAAGAGGCTAGTTAGTTCGTGTTGCTATCTTTTATCTGTGACTGGCGCCTGCATTCGTCTCTCATGCGAAATTAAGAAAAAACGTTCAGTTGTTTGAATGAAAAGAAATTCGACATACTATCGGCTGTATGGCTTACAGCTATCCACACTAACTTGGTAACTGTCGTTAACCTCGTAATTTAATTAAAATCAAAAGTCAATATTAAACTTAGTTGTACCTCCCAATTCTTCTTTCTAGACACGAGTGGCATTACTTCTCGACCACACGCAAGGTCAAAATCAATTGGTTCAAATGGCTCTGAGCACTATGGGCCTAACTTCTGAGGTCATCAGTCCCATAGAACTTAGAAGTACTTAAACCTAACTAACCTAAGGACATCACACACATCCGTGCCCGAGGCAGGATTCGAACCTGCGACCGTAGCGGTCGCGCGGTTCCAGACTGTAGCGCAAAGAACCGCTCGGCCACTATGGCCGGCCACGCAAGGTCACGAACAGCTATTTGAATACGTAAGACTTTTTTTTCAGAGCAGCAGAAGGCTCTGGAGGTTGTAATCACTTGAATGACATATTCTTTAGTGGCCATGAGCTGGGCTATTGTATTTTTAGCTGCAATATATTTGATCTGTATGAAAAATTTTTTGTGGTATAACCCTTTTGTAGGTATCACAAGAGAAACACACTTAATGTGGCGATTTCTGGGGTGCTGTTCGAATGACATACGGCCCGTAACTGTTTTTCCACTGTCCACTCGCCGTTTAGAGTCACGGGAATGGCACGTATCATTATGGTGATGCACGGAAGAGGACGGAAGTTGGTGCAACACACAGTGGCAAGACCCAGGGCACTGCAGGTGGAAATACTCAGCGGTGTCATTCAGCTGCATCGATTTCAGTGCACACCTCAACTTGTTTCTTCAGTATTGTGCATTGATGCTCATGTTAATGTATATAATGTAATATGGATGTTTGATCTTTGCAGTTTTCATAGTTAAATAATTAAAGGAATCGTGACCAATGTGACATTAACTGCAACTGCTACAGTTCTTTTAGGCTTTAATGTTTTCGAGGGAACGTTAGTCAGAGAAATAGTGGCAGAAGGTGGGGCCACCGACTGCAGAGAGAGGCGTGGTTCCGACACAGAGTGCAAGCCCATGCTAGCGACGCCACAGGGGTATTCTTTCTCTCCCTGCACAGAACACATCATGAAGATGCCGCCTTATATGTACAGAAATCTAGCCGCTGTGTAAAATTACAGACAGGTCACGATTCACCGTGGTATCTGTCATATCTAAAAACAGTTCGACACTAAATTTTGTCTGCAACTTTCTGCTATTATGAGTCAAAAATACCATTCCACCATATTAGAAGAATTCCAATACATTTTTCAGACTATGTCGTTGATGTGGTTACAGATGCCAGAAAGAAACAGAGTTTTCCGTAAAGCATTTTCTCTTCGCATCAAAATTACCATTGTGGCACACGCCAGAGCTACATCGGACGGCAGTTGTGGTTAATTTCATAGATAGGTGCGTTCAAATCTCGCCATCCCGTTATTAGGGTAACGTGTATTGACTTAAGCTTGTGAAATTAATTGGGCAGTGTTGAATGAGTCGCTGCACAGAGCAAATCGTCAGAGCTGTTTACTGAGTCAGTCAAACTAACCTTTGAACCGGCCGCAGAGATTTTTACTTACGAACCTAATTTACTCTGCCAGCACGTTGTGGTGGTATATGTCTACTTATAACCAAATGTGAGTAAATACTAAGTATACCGAGAAGCAGTGGACAACTTAGCCTCAATCGGTTCACAGTGGTCTCTGAACTGTTCTTATAACTAAGAACCGTCACATCTGTGTCAAGAAGTACGACATAAACAGAAGTGTCGCCCAGCGACTGGTATTTTTTTCAGATTTTCCGTTCCAACGGTATTCTGTGGCTTTCGTGACGCCAGACCGAAAGAACAGCACTGCAGAAAAATTGATGTCTGATACAAACCGAGTTAGGTCTATAATTTAATCCGTAATGCTCAAACAACTTTCTGTTGACGTCCTCGACCACTGCTAATATTAAGGCAGTAGGGCATCACGTCATTACCAAGAAACAGATGCCTTGAAACTGACGGGATGTTCAACTGCCGCTGAAATATCAACGGTTGTTGAGACGTTTTCCTACTTACATTTCCATAAGAAATTTTAGAATCAAATACGCCTGGAGAGAGGTACGTTTCACATTCAGTCCATTAGTATTAATGGTGCCTAATTTTTGTGTAAGCACTTTCCTCACAAAAACTCTAGTTCGAACTATAGAATAGTCATGTAAACGTACACTATCCGATCAAAATTATCCAGGTACCCCCCTTATGCTGCTAAATCGAACCCTAATGCCACGCAGTATAAAAGGAGTTTTATGCTGACAGTAGAAAATCGCCAACACCGGAATAGATTTATTTGTTGACGCTTGTGACTGCTCGTTGGATGTCACATGAACAAAAAATGCCTAAGGCATATTTCAATAAGCTGCCCCAGTCAACTGTTGATGATGCCATTGGGAAGTGATAACGCGAAGGAATAACGTCCAAACTAAGCCCAGGCTGACCTTATGTACTAACGGACAGTCGAGTACAGTAGAGGATGGTTGTAAAAATGAATTTAATGAGACCAGTGGAAGGAATCACACAAAGTGGTACCAGTCATTACACTAGGATAATGACTGTTAGTAGGAATGGGGTACAATAGTAGAGCATCTCCTCATAAGCCACATGTTTATGTTTACAGTCCTAAGCGACATTTGAGATGCTGTAAAAAGTGATGCCACTGTACAGTGGAAAACTTGAAACGAATGATCTGGAGTGATGAATCAAGCTGTACACTGAGGCAATCCCACAGACGAGTTTGGGTTTGGCGAATGCTTCCAGAACCTTACCTAACGTCATACCGTCATGCGTAGTGACAACAGCGAAGCACATAAGATACGGTGTTGCGGTACGAGGCAGATTTTCGTCGTTGGGATGTGGTTTCCTTATTATGCTTAAGAAACCGCTAAGTGCGGAAGGATGTGATAACATTTTACTGCTGTGTGTACTGCGCAGAGTACAAGAACAGTTCGGAGACAACTATTTTATCAAGATGACATTGCACCCTTGAGAAAGAGAGAGAGAGAGAGAGAGAGAGAGAGAGAGAGAGAGAGAGAGAGAGAGAGAGAAGGCTAATATAATAGCAGGATCAGTTCCTGGAGAATTTTCCTGTTCCTTTAACAAGAATTTCATCGCGAGATGTAAGCTATTATTTCAAGTAAAACGACGGAAGAGATCCATAGGTCCTTTGTGTAAACTCCCGACCGACAATGCATAAAGATAACAGAGCAGTGAAATACTTTACGTCCAAGACTTGTTGTCAAAATTGCTGGCAGAAGTGGCACTAGAAGTCCGCAAGACCTGTATGGGCTGAGCTATGCAGGTAGGGATTCGCGCTTAGAGCTGTACTTATCCCGGTTCAACTCTGCTACTTTACAAACTGTTTCCTTTCAGGAACGCTACTCCAGGACCGTTTGCAGTGCTGGGTTCGTGTCCCAGTGCGGAAAAAAGTTTTAATACTGATATGCCCTACAACGACCTGCTAGGATTTTAACGGGGCGATTGTGAATTCGTTCACTGTCTATTGCCATTATCACTTGATAAGGATTCTATCCGATTGAGCAATACTCTAGAACTGGGGACAATAGTATCCTGTGTGTGTTGTTAGTTTAGTTATGTCATGTTCCGTAGATCATTTTCACGATTATTTTATCGATACGATGTGGAACATGTCGGATTACAAGATACATATTCACACATGAATAATGCTAATATTAATATTACTGAAACTTTTAGTTCTACTCATGCAAATACGTTTAGAGGTACAAATTTTTTTACCAGTTCTGAAACAGAAACTAGTCCATGGAATAGCAGGAGTTGTCCGAAAGAAATGATTTTAAGCTAGGTTTAAAACTTGATATGCTACCTGCCACACACTTTACGTTGTTAGGCAAAAGATCAAAGATTTTTGTTTCTCAATGCTGTACTCCTCTTTGAGCAACTGGCAGCTTCAATAACAGGTCCACTGTAGCACCCTTCCAGTAAATCTAAATCTCTGATTCGCCCTCCAGAGAACTGTCAGTACTGGTTTGCCTTATTTCACATCGCTTCTTAGTGTTACCTCCAAATATTTACAGGATGTGCTCCAAATGTTCGTCACTAATAATGGCGGTTGAGAAGAAACAAACAGGTTTCGTCACATTTTGCGTTTCGCTTTGACCAAGACAAATCTTCTTGTACAGTGAGGGCAGTTGAGATGGCAGTAAAAGAGTACTGTCCTCCTACGTGCCCGAGAAATATTTAGATTGTCTGTAAACATAGCGTTAAGTAGCGGACCACAGTCTCTTTCTTAGAATGTTCTACCTCGCAAATCCGCAGTCTGTGTTGCCGGGTCAACTCACATATTGACATCTTAGCAGTTTTCGTGATTGAATCTGAAAATCCTCATTACCAGCACTAAGCAGTTCATTTCAGCCATATACCTTGTCAAACATTTTGAGCTACGTGCGGAATGAGTTAACAGTTCACGTACAAAAATATCTTGGACAGCTGCTACCAAACCTTAGTTTTCATTATTTTTTGACTCACTTACCACATGAGTAATAGGGAAGGTGATTGGAAGTTACCTAACATCTGAGAGGGAGGTTTTGATTTGGGGGGGGGGGGGGGGGGGGGTTGTTTATGACAGTCTACTGGACGGTACTATTGCAACAGCAACACCTGCAACCCTAAAGCGATAACAGTACCAGCCGGGTGTCGCCAGAGGTCATTCCCTCAGCTGTTGTTATTTAGGCAGCCGCTGAAGCAGCCTAGCCGGATGTGCTAACCGCAACAGTTCATGAAATCTGGCATATAATTAAAGTGATACGGAATGACGAAATAGCATCTGTCATCTAAACTCAGTTCAACTTGACTCCAACTGTGTTTAACTGTTGTGGCTGCCAGATGTGGCAGCTCAGAGTCTTCTGACAAATTGTCTACAAATACAATCACCAATTCTTCTTACTTCACCGTAAAGACACAATGAATAAAATTTCACTATTTACAGTCATTCTCATTGTAAATTAATATTGTGTAAGAATGCGAATTCTACTGTTTTGTTGCGCCACCGACTTCCCCAGCTGAGTGCACAACCTATGGTCAGGTGAACCAGTATGATGCCTGTGAAATTCCGCAGAGGGCGTTGGAATAATGCTGAGGAGGAAAATTTTCGAGACATCAGCCTGGTCTGGAGATGGGCAGTGTTACCTCATGCTGCACTCTCCTGGCTCTCTACGTGATTAGAAGTGGCACTTTGTCATAACAGAACTGAGCCAAGTGAATATAAATACCGATCGAACCAACCTAGCTGCTGCGCCATAAAATAGTTCGACAAACGTATTGTAAACTTTTTATGGATTTTATTCTGGCTGTCGCCAAACAACGTGGCCCGATGTTCTAATCAAGTAGACCATTGGGTAGGACTGCTGACACTACATCAAACACAACGGCTGGGCAGGTTTGCAACACCACTGACAGGTAAAGCACATAAAACAACTAACTCCGCTAGACACTGGACAAAGGGTGAAGTAACACCTTGTAACACGGAGCACAAAGTGCATGTTGTCAAAAACTCACAGATTGCAATTATGAGCATGCTTAGCACTCTGTGCTCAGTGTGAGCCCTAGAGCCAGGCAGGAAAATCTGATGGAACGAGGAATGTGGAACAAATCCACTCGTTCTCCCTATAATACAGTGTTAGAAACACAGCAACAATTGTACAAACAATCATCCTCGACTTTCAGGGTATTTTGTGATGCCATCATTCTGTCTCCATCTTTAACTGGAGAAAATGATGGTCTCCACTGTCAGGGAAACTGCGAATAACACTTTGATGATGAAGATCTGCTGCCTGCCTGCCAAAGATCAATGTTTCATGTTCTGGTCCGAGCCACACCGAACCCATGGTGTAGCAGCTGCTGGGTTTGGATAGTTCACCGATTTGAGAAGTTGGTGTGTAGCCAGCATTCATCTTCTGAGGGACCTCAGCTGATGAACTGCAAGCTGTTCGAGGATATTATGGGTGCCAATGGGGTATCAGGACATTCTGCAGCTGACTGCACTGAGTGGACTAGAGGACTGCCATTGTGCCATGCACTGATGCTGGAAATAAACACTACTTAATGTTACCACTGTTTAACTGTGCACCCCAGAGTACATCAACCATCTCCTGCTATATTTCGTTCACCCATCTTAATGTGTAGTGGCCCTTTACAGGCAGGGGCGCTACATAGCTTCATCTGCCATCAAGTGCTGCCTACGCGAAGGACTACTCCACACCAACTGCCAAAGCAGTGTGGGTCACCTTCCTTCATCTACAACTAGCTCCAGCCCCCACCTATTGTTGTTCACTGTGCTGCTCCTCAACATGTCGGTACTAGTGACTGAATGAGGAACATCCAGTTGGACTCTCCTCTGTCATCAAACGACTCATAGACGTCTCTGAAGCGGCGAGGAGAAGCAGTCTGCACTTTCATGCACTTCACTTTCGACCTACTGCTGGGGCTGTCTGGTGTTTCCTCGCCTTGCTGTTGTTGATATCATGATATAGTGATACCCAGTGGTGTTTCTGCACCGCCTTGTGTTATGCTCAAATGGGCTCTGCGACATGAGGTTCAGGCACATTTCGACATGCCACCAGTGAATACTGTACGAGTTCTTGCTAAATAAAATCTGATACTTAAATTTCTGCATTAATTAATTCATTGCAGATGGAGAACAAGAGCTTCACACTCGATGGTCCCGTCACCCTCAGTAATAATCCTGATATTTTACCATGTCAATGACTACTGGACCATCCTGACACCTAACCATAATAGTCAATTTAGATACTGCACTTTCTCCCACTGGATTCGCCTGTGTACATGTATCTCACATATAATGCACACGTCTCTTGGTCTGTCGCCTCCCCTCTCTGCCTACCACCTCCTAGCCTAGCCTACCTATCTGCCCATCTTTTCCTCTCATCTCTCAGATCATCTCCCTTTCCTTCCCTTATTTCTGTGCCTCACCTCCTCCCACTTCCCTCTGTCCATCTCTCCCTCAGCTCTTTCTGTTCGTCTTCACCAACCCATCTCTCTACCTCTCTCCCTCCCACCCCTCTCTCCCTCTCTCTCTCCCCTCTACTTTCCTCTGTCCATCTCATCCTCCCATCCCTCTCATCCTCCCATCCCTCTGTGTATCCTTTACTGCCCCTTCCCTCTCTACCCATCCTCACCTGCTCAATCTTTCCCACTCCATCCCCTCTTCCCCCTCTCTCCCTCTTCACCCCCTCCTCCATCCATCTCAACCTTCCCATAAGGCATACTCATTTGCCCAAGTAGCCCCTGCAAAATCAGTTTGATACCACTCCTGCAACGTGCCTCTTATGCAACATAGCCTTTATGTGAAGTACCTGGAAACCCTTGTGTTTCAATGCTCCCATGACATGTATGCTGCCATGAAAATCAGGGCAATGAAGCCGGCCAATACTACTTCAACACTACATGATGCCTGTTGTGCTGGGCAGCCTAAACATCATGGTCTGGAAAACTGTGTAGCGCATCTAACATGTCGGCTGCCCTACAAAGCAGGTAGATTCTTTTCTCACACGACACACGTCATGCAGGACAGCCCATATGGCAGGGGCTGAAGAAACAGGCATGTCTGTATCTTCATAAATGAGGTGGAGGGTTATAAACCCCACTGTGTTATTCCTTTTGGAGCAAGCAGTATGTATGTCAAATTTGGACCACTTCTGCCCACGGGCCTGGGAGGTGTTCTTACACATAAATACATGCATACATATGCGCAGCGTTATATATAGGGAGAATCATCTAAAAAATTGCAGAAACAGAAAGTGCTAGTGATGCGCTGTTTCCACAGAATGGATTCATTGTGAGGGGCTCGAATTATTAGTCAAACAACAGAGTGTAACAATAGTTAAAATGTGTGATCAAGGTAATAGTACAGTAAATTAGGGTGTCAGTGGTGTTTACTGCAGGATTCTAGTGCCATTTGTTTACAAGATATCGTAGTTTGAGAAGCTCCTAAACCGAGACTTGTTTGTGCCATTTGGACTGCATAGTTGTGAGGTACAGTGTCGCTATGCTTGTTTACAGTGTGCTTGTGTGTTCCTTGAATGCACTGCGTCTTGCTAGTGAGTTAGTATGTGACAGTCTACGCAGAAGGTCCTACCAATGCAGAAAAATCCAAATTGCTCATGTAGTAAGAATGCAGCAAGATATTCCTATAGGTGTAAACCATTTCGGAAACTATTTATCAACGTCTTCAATCAGTTATGTGAAAATGTAGTGTAAGAGCTATTCAAATTAACAGAAGGAGACAAGTAACTATAGAAGATGTTGTTGCTGCTATTGCAGCTGATCGGCACATTAGGTCCCGTGCTTTCACGTAAGGAAAAGGTGCAAGTCATGCGAGTGTTCTACGAATTCTCCATCGAAATTTTCAGTTAATGAGGGATCTGGAAAATGTGCTGGCCAGGGCAGCTGTCGAACATTTTCAAAGTGCCGTCAATGCGAACAAGAGGTGACGAGATGTGTAACCAATGGCAATCCATACCATCACGCCGGGTGATACGCCAGTATGGCGATGACGAATACACGCTTCCAATGTGCGTACACCGCGATGTCGCCAAACGCGGATGCGAACATCATGATGCTGTAAACGTAAACTGGATTCGTCCGAAAAAATGACGTTTTGCCATTCGTGCATCCAGGTTCATCGTTGAGTACACCATCGCAGGCGCTCTTGTCTGTGATGCATCGTCGAGGATAACTGCAGCCATGGTCTTCGAGCTGATAGTTCATGCTGCCGCAAACGTCGTCGAACTGTTCTTGTAGATGGTTGTTGTCTTGCAGACGTCCCCATCTGTTGACTCAGGGATCGAGACGTGGGTGCACGTTATATTACAGCCATGCGGATAACTGCTAGTGATACGAGGCCGTTGGAATCCAGCACGGCGTTCCGTATTTCCCTCCTGAACCCACCGATTCCATTTTCTGCTAACAGTCATTGGATCTCGACCAACGCGAGCAGCAATGCCGCGGTACGATAAACCGCAATCGCGATAGGATACAATCCGACCTTTATGGAAGTCGGAAACTTGATGGTACGCATTTCCCCTCCTTACACGAGGCATCACAACAAAGTTTCACCAGGCAACGCCGGGCAAGTGCTGTTTGTGTATGAGTAATCGGTTGGAAATCTTCCTCATGTCAGCACGTTGTAGGTGTCGTCACCGGCGCCAACGTGTGAATGCTCTGAAAAGCTAATCATTTGCATACCACATCATCTTCTTGCTGTCGGTTAAATTTCGCGTCTGTAGCGCGTAATCTTCATGGTGTAGCAAGTTTAATGGCCAGTAGTGTATGTACGCAATATTTGCGGTGTAAGATTTAGGTGAATCACCTTGTACATATGCTAAGGCGTCTTTCTGAGGTGAAATTCGTCTCCTTTCACGGAGTAATAAAGTGTTTATGCCCCCATCTTTGCACTTTTATTCGCCTGTTCAGAAGAGACCTCAGCAAACTGGCTGCTTCTCCCATAGAGGGGGCGCTCCGCAATACAGTACAGCACAGTACAGTACAGAACGACCACCGCAGCCCCGCAGCCGAGGATCCCGGCCGTCGCAGGACGCGGCCCGGCCCGTCACGGCTCGCCTGAGGGATCGCGGCTGATTTACGCGCGGCGGGCGCTATCAGCGCTTCCGAAGGCGGCCCCGGACCGCGCCCTGCTCCCGGGGCGGCAGGAAGCGGTCGTACAAGCGGGGCTATCGATACGGCCGGCGCGCCTTCTCTGGCCCGCCAGCGATGCAAATAAAGGCATCGCCGCTCCTTCGCCGACGGCGAGCAGCCCGTAAATTCCAACTACGTGGGAAATCCGCGTGGGACGGCAGGAGCCAGTGGAGCTACAACACCCAGCACCTCGTCCTCGCGCGAAATCCACCCGTCGATGTACGAACTATAAGCAACCGGTTCAACAACGTTCAGGAGCGCGATCCCAGTAACAAATGTACGGAGAATTATCTCAAACACTCTAACAAAGGAACCTCCCCATCGCACCCACCTCAGAGTTATTTATAAGTTGGCACAGTGAATAGGCCTTGAAAAACTGAACATAGGTCAATCGAGAAAATAGGAAGAAGTGTGTGGAATTATGAAAAAAAGCAAAATATACAAACTGAGTAGTCCATGTGCAAGATTGGTAACATAGGCAAGGACAGGGTGAGGACAGGAAAGCCGTGGTCCCGTAGTTAGCGTGAGCAGCTGCGGAACGAGAGGTCCTTGGTTCAAGTCTTCCCTCGACTGTTAAATTTAATTTTTTATTTTCAGACAATTATCAAAGTTCAGGCACTAACACATAATCAAATTGGCTCTCCAATATTCCAGGACATGTTCAGATTTGCTTGGGCATATGCAGGATTTGACAGTCTACACACAGAACAAATTTGAAAACGTTAAAAACATATTTTGACAGGGCACAGGGAAAAGTGTGCGACTGTGTGTTGTGTACATAGTTCTGCGTAGTCAGTGCGTACACAACTTTCCCACAAGAGCGCGCCCCGCTAATCACAACAGTGCAGGCGCAGCGCTCGTCTGTCACTGCACTACGAAATGACGCTGCCATAGAGACGGACCAAATTCTGCTTCCGCCGATCCGCGTATTAATATGTAACGCAGCCAATGCGACTGCTGCTAACGTAGAACCTCTTCTCCTCGCGGATCACACTCGCACAGTGATACCTGAACGCGCGAGGTATTATAATGAGTGTACAGACCTCCGATTAGTCAGTCTGCCTTAGTCTGTACCAGTCTATAATCTGCACCAAACAAGATTATCATATTCCTGTACATAGCCATGAAGATAAATGTATAGACATAAGTATCAGAGATATGTGAGAATAAGATTAACGTACCCAGACCAAAGGAACTTCAGATTGTCAATTGTAAATAGCATTGAGAATCAAGTTACGTAATGTCTATGCTTTTTATTATTTTAATAAATGTGTGGGAAAATTAATCAAGTTCTGTTTAGAGTTGCTCACGGTTAATCCGCTACTCTAAGAGTGCAAGTGGCATTTCTACCGTCTGACCTAACGGCAGAAGATAAACAGGTCACGATAAGACCACGAGACATATTGCTGACACTCGCCTACTTCGTTAGAGCGACAAGTCAAATAATCTTATGGTGTGTGTACCGAAGGTCTTACAGTACGCATACCACACTGTGAAACTGTTGCATTTATTTATTGCAGTTTATGTCATAAACTCTTATGTTTTCATCACTTTTTTGGGAGTGATTATCACATCCACAAGAAAACCTAAATTGGGCAAGGTAGAAGACTCTTTTTACCCATTCGCCAAGTGCACAAGTTAGGTGGGTCGACAATATATTCCTGTCATGTGACGCACATGCCGTCACCAGTGTCGTATTGAATACATCAGACGTGGTTTCCTGTGGAGAAATCGGTTGACCTATGACCTTGCGATCAAATGCTTTCGGTTCCCACTGGAGAGGCACGTCATTTCGTCTACTAATCGCACGGTTTTGCGGTGCGGTCGCAAAACACAGACACTAAACTTATTACAGTGAACAGAGATGTCAATGAACGAACGGACAGATCATAACTTTGCGAAAATAAAAAAGTAATCTTTTCACTCGAGGGAAGGCTTGAACGAAGGACCTCTCGTTCCGCAGCTGCTCACGCTAACCATGGGACCACAGCGCTCCTGAGCTCACACTCTCCTTAATGTTACCTATCTTGCGCATGGACTACTCAGTTTGTATAATTTGCTTATTTTTTTCATAGTTCCACACAACTTCTTCCTGTTTTCTCGATTAATCTGTGTTCAGTTTTTCAAAGCCTATCCATTGTGCCAACTTATAACTAAATCTGACGTGGGTGCGATGGGGAGGTTCCCTTCTAAGGGACACGGTTTCACAAAACGCCGTTACTGTGCTATTGTGTTCTCTGTTCTCTCAGACTTGCTCTAAGTGTGAAATCATGGATAAAATGTTTCAAAATAAAATATGATTACTGTCTTAAGAACTGGTCTTCTCTCGAAAACAGTTAGACTACCATTAAGCTGAATGTAAATTATACGCTGTTACACTCAGTAATGGCGATGGTGACAATGGCACAGAGCAGGAACTTTGGATACCACCTACAGACGTCGACTGCGGACTATGTGACAGTTTGAGGGAGTTGAATAGCGGAAGTCCCACGCCTAGCCCGTCACATTACAGCAACATTAGTCAACAGGGTACAAAGTAAGCGAACATGTCACACAGCATGAACATAAACCATATTATTATGCTGGTATTATCGTAAGTTACATCTAAGTAATAAATTACAATATATACAGGTAAATTTTTGAAACTTCCTGGCAGATTAAAACTGTGGGCCGGATTGAGATTCGAACTCGGGACCTTCGCCTTCCGCGGACAAGTACTCTACTCCGCTGCAGAGTGAAAATCTCATTCTGGAAACATCCCCCAGGCTGTGGCTAAGCCATGTCTCCCCCATATTCTTTCTTTCAGGAATGCTAGTTCTGTATGGTTCGCGGAAGAGCTTCTGTAAAGTTCGGAAGGTAGGAGACGAGATTCTGGCAGAAGTAAAGCTGTGATGAGGCGGCGCGAGTCGTGAGTGGGTAGCTCAATTGGCAGAGCACTTGCCCGCGAAAGACAAAGTTTCCATGTTCGAGTCTCAGTCCGGCACACAGTTTTAATCTGAAAAGAAGTTCCATATCAGCGCACACTGCGCTGCAGAGTGAATATCTCATTCTGGAGATAAATTTTTACTTAACATAGCGTCATAAAGAGTAATCGACCAGCCAATTACATCAATTAACATTTTCACATATTGACCAGTCATTAGCTAGGCGTTATATTTTTACATTATATTATGAAAATTTTTAAGTGTATAACATATAACTTCTTACTTAGAAACAACTTACGATAACATCCAACATACTATTAGGGTTTATATTCATTCTGCATGATATGTACTGGCTAATTGTGCCTATTGGCTGACGCTGACATAGGGTGACAGCCTTGGTGCGGGACTTCTGTTACTTGACTCCCTCATCCGACTCCCTCATCTGTATCTCGTTGCCACTATACTCGTCTCTAACCTGTTACATTTCATTGAAATAGATGATTTCAAAACTTCCTTCGGTACACTAACTTCCTTTTTTATTTGAGCTGCAGATCCTTTCGGTCTGGGCTTCGCAGTACTGCTTACGGGTATTACGTATTACGTATTGAGGCATGCCTGTTGGCACTTTCTGGGATTACTACTTCGAAACTTCTGCGTAAAATTCTCTCATCTTTCACAGTAGTATTTGTTGTATTCTCTACTGATATTTGAATCCATGTTATTTAAATTTAGATTCATTGATTCCTGCGTTGGACACCTTGCAAGTGATAGTCCAAAGTAGTAGAAACAAGAAGTATTTTCATTTTTATGTATACCACCATAACGCGGTTAAAATATCTATGGCGCCAGTAATTTATTACACACTTCCTAATAAAGTTAGAATGACACAATACTTTGTTTTAAAGCAGTGAGTTCTATTCCAACTTGCTAGTAGTTCCTTCTAAATCAGATTTTAAAAATGCTGAATGTTTTGTTTAGATTGTTCTCCTTCTTTATAGTGGAGTCCTTAGTACACACTTATCTATGTTTCACTGTAAGTGCGCGAAGCTGGTTCGCCCCAATTATTCAGTTGAAACTTTTATGTGTTTCGCACTGATATAACCACCACAAGATTGAATGCTGGGCGTCTATCATTCTGATAGTGCTCTGAGAACATTTTGACCGCCTTCGAAATTTGCTGCTGTCAATGCACCTTTAATAGTTTCTCATAATGTGCTTTCAAAATGTTCAAATGTGTGTGTAATCTTATGGTACTAAACGGCTAAGGTCGTAAGGTCATCAGTCTCTAAGCTTACACACTATTTAACCTAAATTATCGTAAGGACAAACACACACACACCCATGCCTGAGGGAGGACTCGAATTACCGCCGGGACTAGCCGCACAGTCCATGTCTTCAGTGCCATAGACCACTTGGCTGATTTCGCGCGGCATAATATGCTTTATGATACTATATGCTGCACTACGAGTTATTGTGCGTTGTAGAGATTCTTTTCGTTACACTTAAAAAGAGATTGATTTTTGTACATTGTGCTTTCACAAATGTAATTTCCCTTACTGATAACCGTTTCTCCACAACATAAAATATTTCAGGATATAGCATGCATCATTTTGTCACAAAATACAACCGACGTTTTGGCCGTAGTTGGAGTACTTCTTCCGAGTCCTTGGTGCACTTTGTTGTTCATGTTCTTTGTATTTCAACATGAGTATTCTATTGAGGTGTGAGAAAGATTTTTAGAATATTGACATAATGTCATGCTCAGCATAAAAAATAGCAACAAAATGTAATGTGCTTGGGCAATAAAGTACACTAGTGGACTGAGAGGAAAGCCTGTGCAACTATGGCGAAAATATCAGTTTTATGCAATGAAAGTCATGACACAGCACCTTCACCAGAAGTCTTTCGCACCAAACGATTCTGACTGTGTAAACCTCCGTGTTGTATCCTGGGATGTATCCCTTCCGACAGTACAGCCATGTCTATTGGGGAGCCTACTCGGCAAATGTAAACATCAAATTAACATTATTTTTATACTCTGACTTGCAGTGGCTGCACTCGGACCAGCATTGCCAACGTTGCCTGAGGAAGCATATAATCATTGCGCTGCTTAAGCCGAGCTTATGTCTGAAAAGAAAGTGGGAAACATAACATTCCTCGCAGCCTGTATTAAGGATACCGTATGGCTCAAAATCAGCAGTTCCCCTTGTGGAGACAGAAATGGTTACAGGTCCACTTGAGTGGATTACCTACGAGTTCATATAGCGGCCAAGCTGAGGTCCTTGAGATGTAATCGTTTGACTATACACCTGTCACCATCACCAAATATTTGTTTCAGACACTGTTTGTAAGTGATCATTTAACTCTCGTAGTTTGAAGTTTGTGTGAACAGTGATTACATGATTCTGTTGTTTGCACCTTACATATTTACTGGACTTTCGTAGTTCGCATTCAGATTTTTCACACGAATAAACTCTATGCACTTTGAATGAGTTTATTTTAGTGAATCTATAATTGGAAGATGCCTTTGGAGAAACTGAAAATTTAGGACATGCAAAGCAACACTCGTCAATGCAGACATGCTTTTCTCACTATTTTCGTAGATCTGAAGGTGGTTGTTCAACGATTGCTACCAGTCTTGTAAGCGTTAGTTTACAATACGATTATTAGTTACCTCAAAGACGAATTTAGGTAACGTCTTTCTTACAAAACACAAATAGCTCTTTATCCTCACAAAGTAGTGAGTGCTGTCGACACGGGATGTCCAACTGATACAATATACTTAGATTTTTGTAAGGCTTTTGACGCCGTTTCTCACAAGCGACTTGTAATCAAATGCGTACCTAAGGAGTATCGCCTTGGTTGTGCTACTGGATTCGTGATTTCCTGCCAGGAAGGTAGTAAGTGAAGGAAAGTCATCGAGTAAAACGGAAGTAATATCCGGCCTTCTCCAAGGAAGTGTTCCTGATCTAAATAAGCGATTTAGGAATCAATCTGCTCCGCCCTCCTAGACTGTTTACAGAAGATGCTGTCATTTTCCGTCTTATAAAGTCATCAGACGATCAAAACAAATTGCAAAACTATTCAGACAAGATATTTCTGCTCTGCAAAAAGTGGCAACTATCTCTAAATAATGAAAGTCTGAAGTCATCCATAAGAGTACTAAATGGAATCCGATAAATTTCTGTTACGCGATGAAAAACAGAAATCCAAACCCTGTAAATTCAACTGAACACGAATAACTTAAATTGGCACGATCACATTGATAACTTTGTGGGGAAAGCAAACCAAAAGGTCCCATTTATTGGCAAAACAATTAGAAAGTGCAACAAGTCTACCAAAGAGATTGCATACAGTACGCTTGTCCACCCTCTTCTGGTGTAACGTTTTCCATTGCAGGAGGATCTTTTCATGATATTTCGATTACCAACTTTATCCTCAGGGTGTGGAAGTATAGCCCAGGTACATAGAGAGGAACGATCATCATAATAAAATAAGATATAGCAGGGCTCGCACGGAAATATTTAAGTGTTGTTTGGGAGTGGAACGGCAGGGAAACTGTTTGAAGGTAGTTCGATGAACGGCGTGTCAGGCAGTTAATTGCGAATTGGAGAGTAGTCGTGTAGACGTAGATTAGGAAGAAATAATTCTATAGTGAATAAGTAGTTTTATTCATAAGAGATCTTGTCGGGGACTTTTAGCTGTTTGGAATGCTCGTCGAGAAATTTATGTGGAAGAGCAGCAGCAGAATTCTCTTTTCTCTATGGTAAATGTAATGGATGTTATAGTTGTTCGTTTCGCATCTGCTGTACGGTGTTTTCGGTACCGAGTCGTTTAGTTGAGCTGATATAAATATTGCGTATGTAAAAGTACCGAGTCGTTTAGTTGAGCTGATATAAATATTGCGTATGTAATAACTTAGAAATATATACAGATGCGCAAAGACGCCTTCCGTTCAGGGCAAATGTAAACAGTGTTGGCTGTAAAACGAGGCGTGCGTGGAGATAGGGTGCCGTTGTATCCGTGACAAAGCAAGCGCGCGCTGGACGCACGTATAATGGCACCGATAAACACTCGTAATGAAGTTTAGCGAGAGATTAAAAAAGCGACGGCGACGCGATTGCTCGTAAATAGGAGAGAGACACGCAGCCGCTGCGTAGATACACGTGCGAAATGGTGCGAGTGTGTGAGTGCGGTCCGAATATTAGGTTAAAAGTGTCGGCAGAGACCACCACAAATGGACAAGCTACGTACTAAAATTTTATACACCGGCCGCGCGTCGGCAGTTATGACGCAAGGGCTTCGTCTGCTGCTCAGCGGTCGCAGAATTTTGAAGCTATATTTGCAGGCGACGAACGCATTTGAACGCAAACTTTTTTTCCTTTATAACCAACACGGAATAAATGGCACATTTTTATTTCGTTTCGTACCCCATTCGGTATTATCCCAAAAGGAGCTTGGCCATATCGTTTCGGCCTTCCAATGCTCCATAAACTGCATATCACATTGGCAGGATATCTCAGTTGCGAGCATGAACTGCCCCCATGATCACGGCACATCTGGTGTATAGTGTTCAGTTTCAGTCGTGTGTTGAATATAACTGGAACTTTGGGTCAGTCATACGTACTGAATAACACTGCAGTTATCTACCAAGTCGGGGTAAGAGTGCAACAAAATTAATACATCTCCAAACCAAATATCTGCCTCTTTCAAAAGTAGTGATCGGAGATTATTTCTTCGAACACGTGCCGGACTTTTAGAAAGTAATCTGAAAAACATTTATGACAAAACTAATAACTGTAACTATCTTCTCAGTAACTACTGTGAGGCCCTTCGAGGACATCAAAGGCCCATTATTTAGTCGCTGGACACCTAATATACAAGTAACTTAACCCTAACCAAGTAACCGAATACTTGTTACATTAAATACATGTTCCGTGCTATAGATCCTCAAGGAAGATAAAGCTTGTCATTAACCAATGCATACTATATATTTACAATAAAGGTGAGATGATAATGTCCCTTCCATTAAATATGAGTGAAATGTTAATCTTGGATACGGAATGAGTCAAAATATCTTAACCTTTTTTTTTTTTTCTTTTAAAAGAGGTAATATCAAACTTGCAACAGAACATACAAATCTACAAAACACTGAGGTGGATACGATAATTCTCAGGCTATTACAGCCGTGTACTATCAATCATAAAATCAGTTTGCAACACTTACTTGCACTGATCACATTATTACACAAAATGACAAAAGATGTACACAATGAAGAGAACTTCGTCTGTTGTCTGTGCAGTCCCAGAATTTTAAAACCATTAGCGCAAGCAATAGATGTGTCTGAATCCAATCTTATTTTCTTTATTACCAACAAGGAATAAATGGAGCATTTATACAGGATGCAAGAAAACAGTATGGCCAAACTTTACTTCCATGTTAGAGCTCAGTTCCTATTTCCCTTTATAACCACATTAATCATGGGAAGCGCAGAGAAACAGAATGTACACTTGACAGCAAAAAAAGTGGGTCACTGCCGAATACAAGCAACATAACTAGCTGTGTTGCAGGTCCTCTAAACACCAAAACCCCTTGGGGTACAGTCGTTTGACTACACACAATGGATACCGCAAGAGACTACTAGAGACCAAAGGTCTTTATGGCAGTCAGTCTAAGTGTCAACTAATATCGTCATACAAAACATATTAGAAAACATCTTCGTAGCGATGAGACACCTCATAACACTCATAAACTAACCTTAATTACAACAAGTGACATTCCAAAAGTTCTCAGAAAACGGTTTATTTTACACATATCGTATAGTAATCCTTAGTCAAAATTAAATACTTGAGGCAGTATATGGAGTTACAAAGCTGTACGTCAATTGTAAAAAAGTTTATCGCTCTCGAAACGGTTTTCCATCCACGTGGGGAACGTCGCTCAACGGCGAGTGGCTCTGGAAACTGGATATTGGACGACCCAGTAAAAAAACGCGATTAACGACAACAAGCACTCTACGGAAATCTCAGCAATAACAGCGAAACACCAGTAATATCATTGTTCTCGTAACACATCGACAGCTACGTGTACACAAATTTGAACTTTAAATGACATGACCAACGTCGTCGTTCTGGATCTGGATTCAAACCCAGAACCTACAGCCATTGCTAACTAAGATAAGCTTTGTTTGGACTTATTGAGACCCGATCACTAGGCACCAAGAGAGGTGAAGTATAGACGTTTGTTTCTCTGCCTCGTGATGACTGGGTGTTGTGTGATGTCCTTAGGTTATTTAGGTTTAAGTAGTTCTAAGTTCTAGGGGACTGATGACCATAGATGTTAAGTCCCATAGTGCTCAGAGCCATTTGAACCATTTGTATAGATGTTTGCACCAGTATCAGTTATCAATTCATATCCTGAAAATATATGACGAAAATGTTTGTACTGAACTGGGAATCCTGTCATAACAGTTAACTTCCTGGGAACTACCCCCAACGACGTTTAATATGGTGTCATTCACAAGGAACAAGGTATGCTCATGTTTAAATTGGAATGCCATCATGTAAAGCTTGTGACAGGGATGCGAACCCAGCACCTAATCGGATTGTTAACGAAGCGAGATGTTGGAACCTTAAATGACGATAGAATTGTTTTTGCCTGACTGGGATTCGAACCCAGCATCTAGCACCGTCGTTTTCTAGGCAGGAACAGACGATAAATAGCTATTGTTGGTTCACCAGTAGGGAGATGTGCGCATGTGTAGCTAGACATCAGAGTACGAAAAGTTCTGTGCTGAATGGAATTCAAACCCCGCACACATGGTCATGAAGACACTTTAACTATCAAATTCTTTTCCAATAATAGCTAGGAGTGGCATGTTTTTACTTTCAATGATGTGATGGAAAATACTCTGCTGGCTAGAAGTTGAATCCACAACATATCGTCGTTGGTGATCACAACGAACACAACGTCACGTCCAAATCCGTTATCGCCAGTAGAGTGGAGAGGAAATTTAAGGAAACGTTTGATCTTGTAAAGTTGTGATAAAAAGCTCATCATGTGGCTGTGAGTTGAAACGGGCACGTTACAGCTGACAACGCACGAAGAGACGTTGAATATGCAACTATTTTTCACTAGTAGTTCGGAGTGCACATGCTAGAGCTTGAAATGAAATAATGAATATTTTGTCCTGATCAGGATTCGAAACCAGATAGGTGCCTTTCGAGGAGGCCTAGAAGAGTTTGCAAACTTGGGGAACACATGGAAATGGAATTCGGATCCCAATCCAGCACCACAATTTTCAACGTCTCAATTTTAAATAAAGTAAGAGCCTTGTGAACTTACAACGGCCATTGGTTCATTAAATGAAATACGTTTTCTAGTTTACGACGGCTTGTGGTGACAGAGTCTCTGCCTTCCGGGGTTTCTCATCTGTCACAGCTTAAACGAATGCCGCTCTGCCCCAATCTGCAGCGAAGGGATGTTATCTTTACTGCGGATATTGAACCACGGAGCTTACTGGCGTTCTGTACTTGGCGTTACTAGGGATGAAGGAGAGTTACTTGTGTGTATTAAAAATCTACGCCTCACGTGAGATGTGAACCTACACGTTTTATACATAAATACAAGATTAATCCACCAGACGACAGAAACCCCTGCGAAGCATATAATTATGAATTTCATCGTATTCGTTTAGATGTAGATGCAGATGTCAAGGGACGGGTAACAGGAAGGAGGGAATGGATAGAAGTGCAGAAGTGCAAAATATAAGCGTGAAATACTTGCAAAGTATTGCTTAGATAGATGTGTGCCACAGTTCACTTTAACTAATGACTGAGAGATAAGCAAGGACTGTTTTCAGAACGAAGAATGGATTATAGGGAAGGGGAGAACAAAGAATACGGTTTCATAGGTGTTGAGAGGAATGACAGAGAGTAAAGACAGCAGCAATTAAAAGACAAAATGTAGTGTCAATGGAAACCGCTAGATTTGCTTATAAAGTTTTGGGGGAATGGAATAGAAGGGAACCTGCGGCGAGAGCGTCAGAGAGAGAGAGAGAGAGAGAGAGAGAGAGAGAGAGAGAGAGAGAGAGAGAGAGAGAGAGAATAGAGGAGATATAAACAACGAGTAAACATAATATGAAATCGTTTGCGTATTGTGTGGAGGGTATATTCATGGATGGAAGGGAAGAGAGAGATGTATTTGAAATAACAAAAACTACTGTGACAGCGTCCATCTACGCTAATTAGCTTGTAAGTAACTAGACAGGTTATAAATGAAATCAAAATAGAATATTTAACAAACTGTATATTCAAAAGAAACCCACTTGAACACATCGTCTCCTACCTGACGAGGTCCTGGCAAAAGTAAAGCTGTGAGGACGGGGCGTGAGTCGTGCTTGGGTGGCTCAGGTGGTAGAGCACTTGCCCGCGAAAGGCAAGGGTCCCGAGTTCGAGTCTCGGTCCGGCACACAGTTTTAATCTGCCAGGAAGTTTTAACATTATAGTTATCTAACATTCCAATGTAACGATCCGGTATGTTCGAATATAATGCTCTCTCAATAAATGTTTTGAAAAATGTGAGACTTAAAATATCTAGAACACATTAAATATTGGTGGACTTTGCGATTAAGTCATGTATCGCTTAGTCATAAATAAGAACCTTACATACTAAGAAGATTATCATCAATGAATTAGCAGCTAAGAAATGATGGACGACGTATTGATGAAATGCCCGTACCTTAGTCACGTTTAATTGCACATATGGAACAATACAAGAATTGCTGGGAGGCAGAGTAATATGCGAAATGAAGACCAAGATGTACAAATTAATGCCTGTCCCTAGATACCTACAGACTTCCATACGTCATGTCCATTTCCCACACGTAATTCTCTTCTTCTTTGAGTCGCCTAGTTTACCTCTAACTTCAAACTTCACACTTGTCACAAACAACTTCAGCAGACACTAGGCCTCAGATATTTAATAGCATCCCACCAACTACCAATCTGCTCTTAGTTATGCCGTCCCTCAACCTTTCTTCAGCTCCGTGCACTATAACTTAGGTGCACGCATCTTCCTCCTAGGTGTCAGGAAGGATTTCTGTCAACTGACTTTGAACCACTATCTGGTATCAGCCGTATCTAAATCCGTTCTCTCTACTTCCTACTGCAAATTTAACATCTTACTCATGCTACAGCTTATCATTTTGACAAGTCGTCTCACCCAATTAAATATCACATCAAACTATGGCGTGTTTATGTTACTCTTACTGTCTTACTACGACTGACATTATAAACCTTCATCACATTATGCACTACAGTCAGATATATTAGTACAAAGAAAACGCCACCAGCACCGCCTTCTTATCCTATTATACACTTCATATTTCTAGGAGTAAGTAATACGAAAACATAATAACAAAACCTAACAATACTACTGTTACGCGAGAAAGACAGCACCACGGTTCCACTGCCACTATTATATAATTAGCACAGGGGTGGTGAAAATAAGATAAAAGATGAGGGTAGGTACATGCTCTCATTTAAAATACTCTCTCGCTAAGCACGGGCCTGGAACAAGAGGGAAAACTCCTAGTATTAAATAGAAGTAACCTCGTCGAGGTACCTTATAGTAGATGTGTAGTACGCACTATCTGATCACAAGTGTCCGATCACCACTACGTAACTGCCGTATAGATCACCAGATGTCACGCAGGTGGACCCGTCGGTATCAAAGTCCGTGGGGCGTTGTGTGGTGTAACTGTACAGTCTATACGGAAAGCTCAGTGACTTAGATAGTTGGCTAGTCACTGGATGTCGACTCTGCAACAAACCCATCATAGGACCTTCAACGCTTCTAACGCTACCCTAGTCCATTGTTGGTGAAGTGTTTTTGAAGAGAAAACGTAAAAGAAAACAACAGTGAAAGCAATACCAGGCTGAGCTGTTGATCTGAGGGGCAGGAACTATCGAGCATTACGGAGGGTGACTAAAAAATCGCACAATATCAGCGGAAGGGGTCACTCGTAATTCCCAAAGTGCTACCATCAGCCCCAATAGTACAGTATCTTTTAGTTGGTAGCTAAAAATGATTGGGAACAATGATGGAGCAGCTTCCCACAATCCTCACATTTGTGTGGTCAAAGATAAGCGACACTTGTGGTACTGTAAAAAGTGACGTCAATGGACAGTGGATAAGGGAAAACGAGTCACGTGGCAGTGCGATGGATAGGTTTGGGTTCGGCGGCAGCCTCGAGAAAGTTACTTGCCGTTAGGTGCAGTGCCAAGACTGAACTATGCCGAGGTGGTGGTGTTGCGGTATGGGTGTGTTCTTCACGGACAAGCTGTGCCCTCTTATTGTACTTAAGGAAACTATAAATGTGGACGCATATGAACACATTTGTCAGTACTGTGTACGGTGTACAACAGACGAACAGTTCGGAGATTGTTTTCCTTTAAGTGTGACAATGCACCCTACTGTGGCCGAGCGGTTCTCGGCGCTTCAGTCCGGAACGGCGCTGCTGCTACAGCCGCAGTTTCTAATCCTGCCTCGGACATGGATGTGTGTGATGTCCTTAGGTTAGTTAGGTTTACGTAGTTCTAGCTTCTAGGGGACTGATGACCTTAGAAGTTAAGTCCCATAGTGCTCAGAGCCATTTGAACCATTTTGAACCAGTAAGTCGCCTTCTCTCTAGATCCTACCGTCCAACATCACTACTTTCTCTCTTTCGGCCATTGAGGAAGAATGTGATGCTATTCCTCCACAGGCATTCAGGTATTTCATGAAAGTGTTCCCTGCAGAGCTAAAGGCACCTTAAAGGCGAATGGTGTACACACCATATAGTAATGACCACTAGCAGATGTCCAGATGCTTTTTTCTTTCAGGTAGTGAATTTGGAGATGCAGATCTAGATTATGTACTCGTAAGTGCGGTCCCCATAGAGAATCTTTAAGCGGCCCAAAGTGATGGAAGTCCGAGGGTGCCAGGTCTGGACTGTAGGGTGGATGAGGCAATGATGTCCAACACAATGTGGCGATGTGCTCCCGGGTTCTGAGACTTTTGTGTGGGCGTGCATTATCGTGTGGGAGCAAGATTTCTGTTGCATTCTTGTTCGAACGAATACGGCAGAAACTATTTTTGAGTTTACTCAGAGTCTTCACGTATGCCTCTGACTGAGAATGATGCCACTCCAGGGACTGTTTTATTTTTTTTTTTTTTTGGTTTCCGGAGCAAAGTTGTGCACCCAGCTTTCGTGCCCCGTAACGATCCATAACAGAGATGCCTCTCCATCGGTCTCAAAATGCTCCAACCATTCAGATGAAATGGCCTTTTCTTTGAATCTTGTGGTCCGATGTGAGCATTCGTGGAACCAATCGTGAACACCTCTTTGAATATCCGACAGTCTCCATCATTGCAGACCCACTTCCAATGCTGACCGACAACTGCGGAGTCAATTGTCGGTTCTGAGGCGTCGGTCGGCACGAATAATGGCATGTCTGGAGCGTGGCTTATCATGGAACTCTGTGTACGCATTTCCTGAGGGTGTAACTTACTTTACCCATCGTTCTATCAACTGCAGCATAGCGATACACTGCATACCAACGTTTATGTATGTTCACCATTGTTTCCTTTTCTGCACACAAGGATTCGATAACACCACGCTGCTTGTAACATGAGTCGCATGTAGGTGCCATTTTGACGCAGTGCTACGGCTCTGCCGTCTGCCAGAATGTTTCGAAACTTCACCGGTGCACAGAACAAACATCAAATGTGAAGCACCAACAAGGACGTTGGTCTATATGCATTAATAGTTTTTTTTAAAATGTGGGGCATTACTTACAGAACTACCCTCGTATTCAGTTTCTTCCATTTCGTAATAAAATAGCATCACTTCACAAGCTGTAGGTGAAGAACGGTCTGTTTGAAGAATGCAGTAGCAACGAAGACACTCATAATTAACTTGAATCCCATGACAGTTTCTCATGCTCTGTCAAAAGTCTCTCTCCGTCTAAGTCTGGCCATAGAAATATAATTCAGTAATAATAATGCCCTGTAGCTTTGTTTTGCTGCATTTTGTTAAACGTCGACGGCATTTTCCCTACGTCAGCCTAGTAAAAGAACCGCTTCTAAATCCACTAATCATCTGTTTTGATTCATGGGAAGCACAGGTCTGATACACGAATGGTGTACAAAGTATTGTGACCAACAGAATATTTTATAGAAGTTAAATATTGAACTGCAGCATCAATCGATTACTATGATTGTGTCTCAGTGTTATGTGTCAACTAATTTGTACGAAAAGGAAGTAAAGTCCTGGCTTGTCTGAGGACGGTCTTCCTTTCGTTGTTTCTAAATACCATAATAGCAGTGTACTTACAGTCTCATACGCTCATCGGGATATACGCGCTGAACAGCTACTTCACTCACCTGAAACAAGATAAAAGGAAGGTAATTAATATGTTCAAAAAATACGAAGTGCATAGAATAATTAAACTTTTTTTTCAGACTACAGAACGGTGGTTGTAGACTGTACCGCCTTATTCAGTATAGTCCACCTGGCGAGAGAGTATCACTTGAAGATAAACGTTGAATTGTAAGATTACTTAAAAATCTATTTTCACACGCCATCGATCGATTTGGAGAATTTTATAGGTCGAGGTTATATACGACGAACCTGTAGAACATGAAGTCATACTTTCCGCACAAATTTATTCCCCAGGTACATCAAATACAACCATTACATTCCATGACACTTGGCATCTATTACACGGAATTGGATTTCGCTTCATCTCCTGCCTGTTTGCATATGGATATGTCCATAGCTGTGCATTTACAGGATGTAATCGCTTGGCAAATGACCAATCACTGGACTATAGCGAATAGTATCGATTACAATTGCACAACTATACAGGGTATGGCAGGCATAAGTGCAGATGCGTCTATTGGAGGCTAAGGACGATGTACTGAGCTGCATTACATCAGTATTTAAGTCATTTGCAGACCAACAATTATAGCTATTAAAAGTGATACGTTTTTGGGTTGGGTAGCACCCCCACATACGTATGGCACATGCAAGCCATTAATGTTTATCTACCCCCTGGCAATAGACCGATGTTCAAGTGGGGACATAGGGATGCAGAACGCTTAGTCTATACTGACAGGGTGAACTCCACTTAGAGGTGCAATCACAGCCATGTAGAAAACATCAGTTCGTGAAGTTTGTGACGTGACAGTGAAGGGACTGTTTACCGCAGAGAAAACCCGACCAACACACTGATGTCTGTACGTGTTAAACTACATTGCATATAAATATCTGCACTTGTGCCTGTTACAGCCGGTACAGTGTGTCAGTCAATAACGAATCAACAACGTGTCAGTTCTTATTTATTCTCAAATCACAGAAAAGCCTCTGCCCTCCATTTCTCGATTTAAATAAGCATAAAATATCAGGACTATATTTCCTTTTTAAATCACAACTGTTCCCAGGGTATTTCGTTGGCAATCATACAATTTATGTAATATTTTAAATACCCATTCTTAAAAAGGCAATAATTTCATGGAATGTAAAAATGTGGAAAGACGAAAAGTTAGAGTTCAATATCACGTCGATGGCTATCTCTTTCTAAAAGCAAGACTGGGTAGTATTGAGTACTGATGGGAAAGAATGTGGGCCGTTCCCTCCTGAATGGAACCATCTGTGTGTTTGCCTTGGAGTGTTAGATAATCCATGAGGAACCTAAATATGGCTTGCCGATTGTAAATTACAATCTGAATGTTGTCCAGTATCTTAACTACTGCGTCAACTTGCTTGATTATGCACTGAAAAGAAGAATGGTGTACCTCTTCTACAAGGTCAACTATTAACAGTGAATAATTTATGAGATTCGCAAATACAGCGTCACTTCACTCGGTTGTTTAATGAATGGAAGGATGGCATACATCTTCTGCAAGGGGAACGATTAACAGTGAATAATTTATGAGATTCTGAAATACAATGAATTTAAATGGGACCAGAATTGAAGTGCAAAATAAGTGGAGAATCAGGGATATGGTGATGAATTTCTTAAATAAAGTAACTTTTATTCTTAGACTGTTCTTATATTTCGGTTAATAACTTTATTTCATTATGCAGCAGTTGGCTAATTTCGACCCTAGGACACTATTACATCACTCTAATAATTATTATTCTTGCAACACACTGTATTTCACGAAGCAGTGTGGGGAGAAAGCAATATCTGATGGCTTCCTGAACAAACGGTTCCACAGTCATAAAAGATGAAAGCACAAAAAATGCCACACTTGCATGGTTTTTGTCAGTGTGGTAACATACATAAAGTAAAAAAGATGTTAGCGTAAGTATTAAAATGAGAAAACACATGGCAGCACATATTGCTTCAGCGGCGGATCATGCAAGAGGTATCTCAGTAAGCACTCGTTCCACCAACCTCTGCATATCTATTAAAATATATTGTTATTTATTTAGAGAATGATTATTTAAAAAATATATTTGGTTTATAGTCTATGTCGAGAACTGAGAGTCATTTAGATCTGTCGTTGCTTAGTCTCTGTAGTTGAAGAGCATTGATTTAGGTAGCAAACGACGACACCTTTTGGTAGCTGAGTAATACACTCCTGGAAATGGAAAAAAGAACACATTGACACCGGTGTGTCAGACCCACCATACTTGCTCCAGACACTGCGAGAGGGCTGTACAAGCAATGATCACACGCACGCCACAGTGGACACACCAGGAACCGCGGTGTTGGCCGTCGAATGGCGCTAGCTGCCTAGCATTTGTGCACCGCCACCGTCAGTGTCAGCCAGTTTACCGTGGCATACGGAGCTCCATCGCAGTCTTTAACACTGGTAGCATGCCGCGACAGCGTGGACGTGAACCATATGTGCAATTGACGGACTTTGAGCGAGGGCGTATAGTGGGCATGCGGGAGGCCGGGTGGACGTACCGCCGAATTGCTCAACACGTGGGGCGTGAGGTCTCCACAGTACATCGATGTTGTCGCCAGTGGTCGGCGGAAGGTGCACGTGCCCGTCGACCTGGGACCGGACCGCAGCGACGCACGGATGCACGCCAAGACCGTAGGATCCTACGCAGTGCCGTAGGGGACCGCACCGCCATTTCCCAGCAAATTAGGGACATTGTTGCTCCTGGGGTATCGGCGAGGACCATTCGCAACCGTCTCCATGAAGCTGGGCTACGGTCCCGCACACCGTTAGGCCGTCTTCCGCTCACGCCCCAACATCGTGCAGCCCGCCTCCAGTGGTGTCGCGACAGGCGTGAATGGAGAGACGAATGGACACGTGTCGTCTTCAGCGATGAGAGTCGCTTCTGCCTTGGTGCCAATGATGGTCGTATGCGTGTTTGGCGCCGTGCAGGTGAGCGCCACATTCAGGACTGCATACGACCGAGGCACACAGGGCCAACACCCGGCATCATGGTGTGGGGAGCGATCTCCTACACTGGCCGTACACCTCTGGTGATCGTCGAGGGGACACTGAATAGTGCACGGTACATCCAAACCGTCATCGAACCCATCGTTCTACCATTCCTAGACCGGCAAGGGAACTTGCTGTTCAACAGGACAATGCACGTCCGCATGTATCCCGTGCCACCCAACGTGCTCTAGAAGGTGTAAGTCAACTACCCTGGCCAGCAAGATCTCCGGATCTGTCCCCCATTGAGCACGTTTGGGACTGGATGAAGCGTCGTCTCACGTGGTCTGCACGTCCAGCACGAACGCTGGTCCAACTGAGGCGCCAGGTGGAAATGGCATGGCAAGCCGTTCCACAGGACTACATCCAGCATCTCTACGATCGTCTCCATGGGAGAATAGCAGCCTGCATTGCTGCGAAAGGTGGATATACACTGTACTAGTGCCGACATTGTGCATGCTCTGTTGTCTGTGTCTGTGTGCCTGTGGTTCTGTCAGTGTGATCATGTGATGTATCTGACTCCAGGAATGTGTCAATGAAGTTTCCCCTTCCTGGGACAATGAATTCACGGTGTTCTTATTTCAATTTCCTGGAGTGTAATTCGAAGTGCCGTAAGACGTCGAACTGCATTCAGACGAGTCTCGGGGTCCTCACTGACGACGCTAGATAAACGTAGTGTACTCGCAAATCTGCAGTCTAAGAATTGGCTTTATCGGTGTTAGTGGAAGTAGAACTCTTCGATGAAATTTGGTTGATAGCTTCCTGCAGGAGTTGGATTTCATTTATCAGAAATGTAATAATAATGATTGCCGAAGAATTAATGACCAAGTGGACAGGTACGACCGTTCTAGGCGTCCAGTAAACATAGATGCGAATAGTCAATGGACGTAGCCAATATCCACAATGATGAATGTGTATCTGGTTGAAGAAAAGTATAACGCACCTTCTCATACTGACAAATATATATTTATCAACTTCTTTTACATTGGCTCGTGTATGGAAAGTAAATATCTGAAACCATCTGAGTTATTTCGATTTGTCTAACTTCTGATAACTCGAAAATATCAATGGTTGCCACCAACGATACTTTTCTTAAGCAAACTGAGAGTAATCACGATACGTGTTGAAACGCCCCGACTATATTCACCCTGTATTTGAGATCACTTACAGACTTCCAACATGCACTACACATAATTTCATACTATTTGGAAACTTTTTCTCCCTGTTATTCCCCACAAAATAATGAAAAAAAAAGTTTATCGCTTAGACATTTTCTCTTGTAATCTCCCCCCTCTTTGCTAATTGCATCTATTGTCCATATTAGACGTTCATGAAGATGTGAGAGGAGCGAAGATTGCAATAAACGTTCTAGTTCACTAAGCTTCTCATGAATAGTTGGCTCTAGTTCTTCTTGAAGCAGAAAATGACACAATTTAGGTCCTCGAGGTTGGATTGATCTAAATAAATTTGAAGATTGTTGTTGTAGAACTTTTTTAGGTAAATGCATTTTCTGACATTTTATTATATCGTACAATCTTTTACATTGTTCGCACAAAATACAAAAACACGTCCGGTAACATCAGAGGCATGCTTACCACTACCACACACTGCAGAAATAACCATATTCCTAAAGGTTTACAATTTTTCTTAACAAATGAATTTCTACTAGTTTCTATAACATTATTAATTTCGATTATTATTTCATAAATGAATTCAGAAATAAATATAGTAACCAGTACAGTATATCGTAACTAAAGATAGAAATGTTAAGTGTGCTAGTAGTTTGTAATTTCAAATGTTTCTAAGAAAAAAGTTAAACTGAACGTCGATAATAACATCTTCAGAAATGCAACTGAGATAATACTGACCTATCAAAAATTTGAAAAATAAGACTGGTATCGGCAACTACTGTTGAGGAAAAGTAATGCCAGAGGAGGATGTCCCGTTTCACTCTGCTCATGCAACATAAACTTTGGCATCGGGTTCAAAAATGGCTCAATTGGCTCGGAGCACTACGGGACTTAACATCTCAGGTCATCAGTGCCATAGACTTAGAACTACTTAAACCTAACTAACCTAAGGACATCACACACATCCATGCCCGCGGCAGCATTCGAACCTGCGACCGTAGCGGTCGCGCGGTTCCGGACTGAAGCGCCTAGAACCGCTCGGCCACCCCGCCCGGCTTTGGCATCAGGGATGACCTTCTAAACTACAAAAATTTTTACTATCAACTCTAGTCGCAACCCACTTTAGAGACCAGTATCCAAATTAATGACTGCTTGTGCGCGCAGAATTATTTCATGTACGACACAGGAGAAATGTTTTAAACTTTGAAATGTGTGAAGAACTAAAGCGGAGAACAAATTACACAGACTACAGTAGCCCAGTATTTGATAATGTGAGCCCTTGGTAAATTCTAAGTCACACTTTAAACATAATTTGAAGCTGCTCCATTAAATTTTGGCAGTGGAGGTGCATAAACTCCGCTCCTTCTAACATTTCGCCTGTGTAACGTCCAAAGATGTCGTCGCAGTGGAGCTTGCAGAGAAACGTCATTACAACGGTGATGATCGACTGGGGACACTTTTCTTTCATGTCTCTCCAAGTGCATAAAGCCTCGAAGGGACCGAATGACCTGGTTTAAGCCTTCGCAGAACTTCTGGCAGAAAGAGGGAGGCGTTCAGAAGCAAAGCAGTCTTCCTTAGGATGTGGTTAGTGTGGTCTTCCGCTATGTTGCATTCTAACGTCCACTCCATTTTCTGGGAACTCGGCTAGACAAGTAATTGAAATTCGCTTGTCAATTAAATCGATTAACAGAGATAAAAGCTTTAGCTTTGACAAGTCATGACATCCGGCGTTTTCTGTGATAAACGTCGTCACAGCGCAGCTACCAGGGTGTATCAACTTTGCAGCCACAGATATAATTCATGGATACTGTACTTTTCCACCGCTGATTAGCGTCTCTGCCGCTTGTATATGTGTGGCCGAATATACAGTGCGGTTTTAAAATGATGGAGCAAGTGATGGAGCGTTTGTCTTCTGGGTCTTTCTCAAGACGTCTGAACGATATACAACCGAAATATTAGAAGAAGAAGCGGAACTTATGCGGCTGCACTCCAGAAATGTAATGCGCAGTCATTGCGCAATGTAAACGTGAAGATTAACATAATTTGAAGCTGAAATTTAGATCACTCCATTCCATGACTGCCACAGTGGCAATGGTGCAGCAACCCGAATATATCTTTAGAACAGAGAAATCCATCTTGGTTGCACAAGATAGGTTTATTTAATCCTCACATGTGACTCGTTTCGCCTATTTCAGGTATCATCAGACAATGTGGGGGAATTAAAAATTGGTTTAGGTGTGAATTGCCATTAAAGGCCAATAATAAATGAATAAAATAAGAATAACAAGCGGAAGACATACCGACGGGCCTAGGGAGCACAGGGCCACACTTGTTTTTCAGGGGGTGATAAGGGGTATAAATTTCAACTCATGAAGTATTCTCCCTTAACTGAGCTTACCGATAAAAGTTCTTGTTAATTGTAAACAGACCATATTTGTGTTCACGATGTAGTTTCTTCATGGATAAGTCACCATCGTTACAATTAGTCTTCCAGTTTAGCGTTGTTTCTGGCTTCGTTGTTTCATATTTTTATTAAACCTTTTAGCTGTTTCTGTATTCTTATTAGAGCCCTATCATTTGTCAAAGGTGCATTGGCCTACCCTTTATATGGATTTATTTTGCATTCGTGAGTTTTTTCTGCTCTCTGAGTGTACTTATTTGCCTATGGTATACACCCCTTACATGCTTTGATAGCTTTCTTTTTCCTACTGCCATTACTTTTCTCCGTGTTGCTTGTAGGTCATGTAATGAAGCGTTGACAGTGGCTATCTGGCTATTGCCTCTCAGTTCTTTGGGACTCTTAACTACGTTCGGTGTCTCGATTACGATTATCAAGAATTTTTATCGATAGCTTCAGTTAAGGTGCAATACCTGAGGAGTTGAAATTTATACGTCTCACCACCCCTTTGAAACACAAATGCGGCCCTCTGCCCCATAGTCCAAAAGCTCAATGTCTTCCACTTCCTATTTTAAATTTACTCGTTTATTATTGCGTTAAACAGCAATTTGTAGTTACACCAGTTTGTATTTTCCCCAGTTAGTCTGTTGATGCCTGAAACAGGCGAAACGCGTCACATGTGAAGACTAAATAAACCTATCTTGTACAACCAAAACTGTTTCTTCCTGATCTAAAGAATTTGAAGCTGTTTCACCAGGTGTAGAAGTGCGATATCGGAATATGGTTGCAATAATTACACGTCTTTTATTTGAAACTGATAAACAGTATTTTATTCAAAATAATCTCCACTGCTGTTTATGCATTTCTCGCACCTCTCCTGCAGGCTACGAGTGGCAGAACAACAAAAAAAATACAGTTCTTCTTTTGAAGCGAACAGTCAGCGAACCATTTTCGAACATTCTATACGAATTGAAATGTTTCCCAGGGATGCAAATAAATGATAATCGGACGAAGCCAAGTCTGGAGGATAAGCCGCATGCCCTAGTATTTCCCAACTGAACGCCTCGATCGTTTCCCTGGCTCGTTTTGCTGCGTGTGATGGGGCGTTATGAAGGAGCAATATCAGTCTGTGTTGCCTTTTCCCTCATTCTGGTCGTTTTTCTCGTAATGCTCGATTTTAATCGATACTTTGCTGTTGGTAGTGATCAGTGTCAACGGCTTCACCAGGTTTTAGTAGCTCATAATAGATGACACCCTTTTCATCCCAACCAACACAGTGAGTTGTCTTCTTTCCAAAGCGACTTGGTCTTGCAGTGGATTTCACTGGTTTTCTTGGATTCACCCATGATTTACGGCGCTTAGGATTTACAGAATATATCCATTTTTCACCACCTGTCACTATTCGATGGAGAGACGACTTTCTTTTGTATATGGCAAGCAGCATTTCACAAGTGGTCTTCCGAGTTGCTTCCTATCTTTCATTCATTTCACGCGGCACCAATCTTCCCATTTTCGGCACCTTTCCCATAGCTTTCAACAGAAAAGAAACGGCTTTCTGCGTCAAGTTCAATTGCTCCGCGAGTTCCTGTTGTGTTTGACTATCATCTTCATACAATAAGGTTTGCAATTCGTTGTCTTCAACTTTTTCGGTGGTTTCCCGCGCTCGTCGTTCCTTACGTCAAAATCATTATTTTTGAATTTTTCGACCCACTCGAAACACTGTCTTTTTTGCAAGAGCATGTTCGCCGAAAGCTTCGACAAGCATTCGATGTGATTCTGCAGTAGTGTTCTTCAAATGATAAAAAGAAACCAAAGCTGACCCCAAATCGTAGTTCGTAGGCACAAACCTCGACGTGCTTACGAGTTTGAAACAGATAGCAATGTTTCAAACTTCGGTTACTGTGTATTGATATTCTTCATCAGCCGTTACAGGAAGCAGACGTCGCTGCAGACGCGCTCTCACGGGCCATATTTTAGAGAGCCTGTATAGGGAGAGAGTGGCCATAGGTGAAGTTGCCCGTGATTGGTTGATTAGCTTTGGCTCCATTTTTCTGCCAAACGTCTCTCGCGCTTCCTATGTTCGCTGTGCTTTTGAGTTGAATTGAAATTCAGAGGACTTTTGGAAACGATTGAAAGGAATTTGAATTATTGAGAGACTTGTTATGCGTTGTGCATGCATGGTCGATTTAGTTGTACATCGTTTTTAGTACGTAATTAGCGTTTGCGATCTTAAATACGAGTTGAAATAATGAAGCGTTTTGTGATGAAGTCGGTAGGCCTACATGTTTGAAGTAAACACGTTAGTAATGGTACAGTTTGTTTTTGACATCTGTAATTCGTAGTGCAGACGTTCGTAAACGGTGCCAGGAAGGGATGAGTAACTCTTGTAATAAAGTCCAGGTACAACTTTGTCAATGGTATATATTATCGGAAATATATTTATTTAGTTGCGCCTATAAATATGTTCGGTTCTTCACTTTGCTCAAAAAACACTGATTTTAAGGTGTCTACTTTTTAAAATATTTTTAGTCACGCAAAACAGGTAGGCCTGTTACAATTTAGTGCATTTTTAAGCTCTTATTTCTTTAACAGTTCGTGCATACTGGTAGCATTACAGGCTTTTCTAAAGCCAATATCTGACAGTCCTTTCTGGAAACAGGAAGTTCCTGTAACTGTTGTGCCACGCTCATTCGACTTTATAGCGTCAAACTTTATTTCGTTCCGAATCAGAACACTGGGAATTATGTTGGTTTCAATATTATTGCCTGACTGTTGACGCAGGCAACTTGTATGCACGTTTTCTTCAGTTGTCGTGGTTGCTGAAACATTATTCGTAGTAAATAATTCTAGGTTCTCTTGAAGATAGTTTTTAATAGGCCTACTTACTGTGGGGTGAAAGGGATACGGTAGTTTTCTTGTTACACTTAACATTACCTGATCTTTGTAATCTTTTTCGTTTGTTATCTACGAAAGAAAGTCGTAAGCAGTTATTTACTTGTGACATGCAAAAAGTTTGAAGACGTGACAGGAAGTACTAATACGTCTCACACGTTTTTCATGTCACAAGTAAACAAGCTGCTTACGACTTTCATTCATCTGACGTAATTGGTTCAAATGGCTCTGAGCACTATGGGATTTAACATCTGAGGTCATCAGTCCCCTAGAACTACTTAAATCTAACTAACCATCCATGTCGGAGGCAGGATTCGAACCTGCGACCGTAGCGGTCGTGCGGTTCCAGACTGTAGCGCCTAGATCCGCTCGGCCACCATGCCGGCTCTGACGTAATTCAGGTACGTTAAATCTATAGCGTTTTGCACTTCCGATATAAAACAAATGCTATACATTATTTCTTTTATTTTCGTTACTTTCATTGCAATATGTCCAGTAAACGAACTTTAAACGACATAAATGCAAGTGACGAATAATTTTTACAGCCACTGTATCAAATTTTCCTGTGCTGTACGTAGTAGGCTACTATGAGTGTATTATAGCTGTAAAGAAAGGCATTTAACGAATGATTTCGCCATATTGTCTTGTACTTTTGTTTCAGTAAGTGTGTACTCCACTACTGGCCATTCAAAAGTCCCGCCCGCAGTTTGACAGAAAAATGGCCGCCGTATCGTCCGGTTGGCCACTCTCTTCCTACACAGGTTCAGTACCATATACTGACGGCTGGCGCCATCTATAAGGAGATTCCCGTTTCATACTTCTGCACCTGTTATACGTGATACTTCGATTTTTTAAAGAATCTAGGGTGTGGCTTTTTAAAAAAAATAATTCTTTACTCTATTCAATTGCATTATACATATTTAACCCACTACCGAACTACATTAGTGGGTCCTAATAATGATACAAAGAAATTCAGCTCTCTATTCTACATTACAGGTGATTTTATTATTATTACTATAATCTTACCGCTATGTGGTTCTAAGCTACTAAATCTACAAGGATACTTACTGCGACCTGCAGCGTTACAGGTGTGCCAGTGCTACTATAAACCTGATGGTTGTTGGCCTAGCCCACCGAGCTAATCCCAGTGGGCATGCCGCTGGCACTGGGCTGGCCCTCAACTTGGTTTCGTTGCAGTCTATTCTAAAGCCTTATCCTATCTTCTACATGTAATCTAAATTACATAAGTCATAATTGGTGCGTGTTCCAGTACGGTGTTTTTTGTACCTCCCTCCCGCCTAGTCCAGGGCAAGGCGGATTCCAGCCGTGAAGCGGCTGGCCAAGTACCTACCCGGCGATACAGGAAGAGTGCACGGAGTCTGAGTCGGTGAAGAAATTTTTGCTCTTAGTGATTGTCCCTTAAAAAGTTTTTAATGACTTTTTTCGATATCTGGTCTGCGAGTTTGTTTAAGATGTTGAAAGTGTTGTCGTGCCTTAGTAAGTGGTACGTGTCATTCTTCGGTAGCTGTTGTCTTAGGTTATTGGTTACGTCATCGAAGAGGTGGCACTCATACACCACATGTTCTGGTGTGCCTTGCAGAGCACAACAGTCACACGCGGGTGTAGCCTGCTTCCCAAACCGACATAGATATGTTGGGTATGGCCCATGTCCAGTAAGAAAGTGCAGCATTCCTCTCGTAGGCGTGAAAAATGTGAGTTTTATCCGTTCCTCTATGTCCGGTAGCAGCTCATAGGTTCTGCGTCCCGTATCCTCGTTGCTCCACTTTTCCTGCCACAGTTCGATCAATCTCGTTTTAATGGCGTTGTTATCCCCAGCATAAACCCCAAGTATCTCCCTAATTTTATCCTTGTTCTCCTTCTTCGCAGAGTACCAGGCGGCCTGCTCACGAATTTTTATGTCCATCAGACTGGACAAAAGCAGTAATCACACCAACCTTTAAACATGGTAACAGAAAAGATTGTAACGCCTACAGAGGTATCTCTTTAATCAGCGCTGTGTGTAAAATCTTCTCAGGTATTGTTGAAAGAAAAGTGCGAGTATTAGTTGAGGACCAATTGGATGAAAATCATTGTGGGTTTAGGCCTCTTAGAGGTTGTCAGGACCAGATCTTTAGCTTAGGGCGAATAATGGAGAAGTGTTATGAGTGGAGCAAGGAATTGTATCTATGCTTTATAAATCTAGAAAAGGCATATGACCGGGTTCCTAGAAGGAAGTTATTGTCTGTTCTACGAGATTATGGAATAGGAGGCAAACTTTTGCAAGCAATTAAAGGTCCTTACATGGATAGTCAGGCAGCACTTAGAGTTGACGGTAAATTGAGTTCATGGTTGAGAGTAGTTTCAGGGGTAAGACAAGGCTGCAACCTGTCTCCACTGTTGTTCATATTATTTACGGATCACATGTTGAAAACAATAGACTGGCTGGGTGAGATTAAGATATGTGAACACAACATAAGCAGTCTTGCATATGCGGATGACTTAGTTGTGATGAAAGTTTGCAAAGTAATATTACAGAGCTAGATCAGAAATCTAAGGACTATGGTACGAAGATTAGCATCTCCAAAACGAAAGTAATGTCAGTGGGAAAGAAATATAAACGGATTGAGTGCCAAATAGGAGGAGCGAAGTTAGAACAGGTGGACGGTTTCAAGTACTTAGGATGCATATTCTCACAGGATGGCAACATAGTGAAAGAACTGGAAGCGAGGTGTAGCAAAGCTATTGCAGTGAGCGCTCAGCTACGATCTAGGTTTAACATCAGAAGAGGCACCAATGTTAGCATTGAATAGGAGATCGTGGAGGAATTTTATAAGGGGGCTATGCTCCAGACTGAACGCTGAAAGGCATAATCAGTCTTGATGATGATGAGTGGACAGATCCCCATTAGCACTAAAAGCGCTCCCGCAGGTGTTGTCCTGTAGGCCCCTGCTGAACGTAGGAGCATGTTCAGGTGCACTCTTCTTACGGCCATGGCAGGCATGACCCTCGTGAATCTGTGTGCCCAGACCCATGATCGGTATCCTACTATTGAGGTCAAGATACTATTATGATATAATTTGATTAAGTTGGGTGGAAGGTGAAATCGTTTGTGACCAGTTCCAATGAGGGTGTGGTTTACTGCTATCAACTATTAAGCAAAGTGAGCTTGCTTCATCCACAGCTGGTACCGTACCTGTGTTCTGAGAAGGCGCACGAGATGTGCGGAACACGAGCCTCGCCGCAGGCACATCGTGTGTGTCAGAGCACACTGTGTGGGAGTACTGATGGGCGTGCCGTGTCCCGCCTGGGGCTGTCCGGCGACCCCGGTTGCCGCGGCAGCGGTCCGTCCCGACCAACTCCAAATTTAATCGCAGCCGCGGGCAGCGGCGACCCCTCCCCACTGTGCAAGTTTCATACGGCGCGGCCGGCCACCGCCCACGCCATTCCCCCGAATATTAGCCGGCCGCGCGAATTATGCACGCCGCCGCCTTGTCAGCCGCCACAGCAGTTTCAGCCGTCCAAAGCTGCCCCGTGATGACACGCGGTTCAGCACCAGATAACCGCGGCCAGCTTTCGAAAGTGGCACGTAACGGATGGTCACTTCAAGTACATTATTTTATCAGCTGCTACGGCCTGCATCCGCAATGTTATTACTAACTCTCTAACCCACTACAGAATAATTTAGAGTCCCTCTCACTGAATTATTTCGCAGCCAGACGTCTCCCCCCTGCCCCCCTCCCCCCCGCACAACCCGCCAAAGTAACCCCACCTAGAAAATGGAGTGCATTTGCAAAAGTCAGGTCCTCTACTCGGATATTTTCGGCAAATTGATCTGAACATTTCGTGACTGCAGTAACCTACAATCAGGCAACTTACACTGCTGGCCATTAAAATTGCTACACCAAGAAGAAATGCAAATGATAAACAAGTATTCATTGCACAAATATGCTATACTTGATCTGACAGGTGATCACATTTTCACGCAATTTGGGTGCATAGATCCTGAGAAATGAGTACCCAGAACAATCACCTCTGGCCCTAATAACGGTCCTGATACGCCTGGGCATTGAGTAAAACAGAGGTTGGATGGCGTGTACGGGTACAGCTGCCCATGCAGCTTCAACACGATACCACAGCTCATCAAGAGTAGTGACTGGCGTATTGTGACGAGCCAATTGCTCGGCCACCATTGACCAGACGTTTTCAAGTGATGAGAGATCTGGAGAATGTGCTGGCCAGGGCAGCAATCGAACATTTTCTGTATCCAGAAAGGGCCGTACAGGACATGCAACATGTGATCGTGCATTATCCTGCTGAAATGTAGGGTTCCGCAGGGATCGAATGAAGGGTAGAGCCACGGGTAGTAACACACCTGAAATGTAACATGCACTTTTCAAAGTGCCGTCAGTGCGGACAAGAGGTAACCGAGACGTGTAACCAATGACACCCTGTACCATGAAGCCGGGTGATACGCCAGTGTGGCGATGACGAATACACGCTTCCAATGTGCGTTCACAGCGATGTCGCCAAACACGGATGCGACCAACAGAACCTGGATTCATCCAGCCATTGTTCCAGCCAGGTTCGTCGTTGAGTACACCAACGCAGGTGCTCCTGTCTGTGATGCAGCGTCAAGGGTAACCGCAGCCATGGTCTCCGAGCTGATAGTACATGCTGTTGCAAACGTCGTCGAGCTGCTCTTGCAGATGGTTGTTGTCTTGCAAACGTCCCCATCTGTTGACTCAGGGATCGAGACGTGGCTGCACGATCCGTTACAGCCATGCGGATAAGATGCCTGTCATCTCGACTGCTAGTCATACGAGGCCGTTGGGATTCAGCACGGCGTTCCGTATTACTCTCCTGAACCCATCGATTCCATATTCTGCTAATAGTCATTAGATCTCGACCAACGCGAGCAGCAATGTCGCGATACGATAAACCGCAATCGCGATAGGGTACAATCCGACCTTTATCAAAGTCGGAAACGTGATGGTACGCATCTCTCCTACTTTCACGAGGCATCTCAACAATGTTGTGCATGAGAAATCGGTTGTAAACTTTCCTCATGTCAGCATCTTGTAGGTGTCGCAACCGGCGCCAGCCTAGTGTGTGTGCTCTGAAAAGCTAATCTTTGCATATCACAGCATCTTCTTCCTGTTGGTAAAATTTGTCGTCTGTAGCACGTCATCTACGTGGTGCAGCAATTTTAATGGCCATTAGTGTAGATTATCTGTAATCGAGCTTTGCTGTTCTCTCTGGAAATAAGTAATGACATTATTTATACAAGTGGAGTACAATCATGAGTCATATACACGGTAGACATGCTTATCACAGTCTTTAATGTCAAGTCAAAAGCAGATACTAATTGATATGTCGATAGTCGAGGGAGTCAATAAACACGACCTGACATCTACCAAACACGAGCGTGTTTGCGCCGTGGTTAGCACGCTGGACGCACGTTAGTGAGGACGACGTTTCACACCTGTGGCCGGCCATCTCGAATTTGTTTTTTCATGATTTCTCTAAATTTCTTCAGGCAAATGCCAGGATGGTTCCTTTGAATGAGCACAAACGTCTTCCTTCCCCATCCTTCACTAACAATCAATCGCACTGATGATCTCGCTGTTTGGTATCCTCCCCCAAGTCAACCAACCAACCGGCCAAATTAATAAATTTATTAGTATTATATGTATGGTGTCTGTTGCGGGCTTTTAAAAACATTAAAATGATAAATGAAATGGTGTGGTGGTGTTATGGCCCTAACTACGTACACTCAGACACCAGGTTGAAATGTTAAAAGTTTTGCCTGGTTTCGTTGTCTAGGGGCTGGGATACGTAGTTGCCGCATTACAAGCAAAATACTGCTGAGCCTACAGTATACAATACGAATACACACATGAATCGAATGGTCGAAGGTTGGTATCACTCGGCAATTGCGAATTTTCAATGTAACATTTATAAATGAAAAATTGCAACTAAATAAAATCTGCAGGTACTACCTTAACGACTTTAAATGATGAGTTCGAAAGTAGAAGTATTTTTGAGAATGCGGTATATTTCTGCAAAACACTTATTGGTGTAGATGGTCCAGTAATTAAATAAAATTTAAGTGGATTAACAGGGAAGCAACAGATTCCTACTGCACGTAAGCAGTTATCAACAACAAAATAGCTCGCGAGATATTCACTTCTGAATGCGCACTACGTCTTCACTGTAGAAGCCACGGAAATCTCACAAGTGCACAAGCCGGCAGTCCGAAGCATTTCTACCTGCCGCGACCACGCGCAAGCCGCTCCACCCTTTTCAAGTCTCTCCCGCGACAGTGCGACCGTCAGACCGTCAAGTCCAGAACTTCCCTTGTTCTGTACGACAGTCCCTCGCACCGCCCCGTTCAGAACCCCCCTGTCTTCTGTCGAAACGACGCTCTTCTCCCACTTCCATCCAGTCTCCCCCCAACCACGAGCGCTAGAGAGCTCCCTCGATGTCTCCAAGCCAACGCACACTCACAAACGTATTGAAGCACGTTCAAAATGCTGGATTTGCGTTTAAACAACTTGAAATTAAATAAATATTCCTACGTCTGGACCACAAACATGCTCTAACACACATTATTAAATAAATAAACAAATTAAATAGACATACATCAAAGGAATAGCAAGCGAAAGTAGGCCAGTATCCTAACGTCTCTGTGCTTTCTAAAATACTGTAAATAATTGACCAATTTCTTCATGAATAGCATATATCGGGCATAAACAAAGACACAGATGAATAAATATATTTATAAGCATGTTGCTAACGTTTTTTCCTGTATCTGTGGAGTACTTATGGCCCGACGTGATCGACAGTAATCGGGCAATTTGACCTCCAATAACTCATGTACTATTCAAGTTACATGCCTGTAATTTAGGTTTACACTAATAGCTTTCTAAAGGAACGTCGATCGACCCAATCGGATGAACCATTCAGATGTTAGAAATTCGTTGCTCGGTGTTACTTGTATAATTTACAGTCAGATACTAAACTTTAAACTAATAAAGATACTGAAAATCAGATTGTACCCTCAGAATCGTCGTGCAAGTAATGGTAATGTACATGTTTCTTTTTGAGGTATCATGATTCATCTGGCTACTATTAATTACTGTACAAAATATGAAATGTCTGCCATTAAGGTTTCACAAAGTCCGCCATCTTTGTCATTCCCGGGGTGTCTTCTTCATCAACACAACGTCACCATGGAGTTCCCAGCCACACGGCTGGGGCACCCCTCATGCTCAGCTAACGTTCGACACCACATGGTTTCCGCCGGGCCTTGGCCCGTCGAAAGCCCCCCGCGCCTCCATGCCAGTTCCGAACTTATATTTCCAGGGCGCCATAAGTCGCCCATTACCTCACACTGTACTTTCAGACATATCAGAAAAACAGACGCCACATATATTATAGCAATATCTACGCCATGATTGCGTTTCATAATATCTACAGTGTGGATGCACCCTAGGTCCGAACTCTTGCAGGAATTATGCGACAATCCAACGAGAAAAATGGATAGCGATGTGCTACGAAAGTTGTGTGCAAGACGTTGGTAATGCGGGTTGGGTGGGAAGTATGCTCAAATAGCCAAAGTTCTTAAAGTGACCGCTTGCACTAAGCACGAGATCCGGATTCGAACACCAGTACAGCACAAATTTTCACTTACCGCCATTGAATTACTTCAGTGTCCTCTTATGGCTTACGTCAGTATTTCTCTTTCATCCTGTGAATAAATTTATTTACAAATACCCTGATGAGATCAAAAAACTATTGCCTCCACATTCCTGTTCTGGATTACGCAAATTGTAGTTTCTAACCAGACAGTGAAATGGCTGACCGTATTGTTCAAATGGTTCAAATGGCTCTGAGCACTATGGAGCTTAACTGCTAAGGCCATCAGTCCCTAGATCTTAGAACTACTTAAACCTAACTAACCTAACGACATCACACACATCCATGCCCGAGTGACCGTATTGTACTGTACAATCAAATTTCCGATGAAAAAGTGTAATTTTGAACGTAAATATCAACCTTTAAAACCCAAAGTTTTATATTTATGTCCTACATGCAATATAAAATTTAAAAAAGGCATACTTGCTATTTGTTGAATACTGTGCCATTAACTTCGAATGGAGTACAATGACTGAAGGAAACGGTACGTAGTTTTTGGGGAAGAAACCAAATACACAATGAGAATGGGGAGGGGGGGGGGAGGCTTTCCGTTTGAAAATACAAAGCTGACCCGGCCCACAAAGGTGGAGTGGTTAGGAGGTGGCCAGTTGTAGCAAGTCCCTGTTATTAATGTTAACTTTCGGCCAAAGGGTTTTTTCCTGTGGTGCGTTTTTTTCGAGATATTAAGCTCCCTCAAGATGGAACAATCATCCTGTAAATGCCTCTACAAACGCCCTATTCTGTACTCTATTAGTCTTTCGACCCTTCTCCGAAACATAAAGAATGATCAGAAAACGTTTCATGCACCTTAAGGTAGGCAATTCAAAATACATCGTCCGCCCCTGGGTTACCTGATTTCAGGTGCACGAAATATTTCCTACATAATTTTAATTCTGCCCACCCTGTACAACGGTGGTAGACTCATATGCAGTGTTCTTTGAATATGTCTTCCTTAAACTTTACAACATTATTTCTTCCGAAGTCCCACAGTTAATTTCCCAGGCATCACTGTTATGTTTTCGAATATGCTAAACGAGCCTATTACAGCCCTGGAAGAGTATCTCCAAACTCCCTCGTCACACCTACACTGATCAGCCAGAACAATTTGGCACCCATCTACTGTCCATATAAATCCGATCAGGTGATAGCAGCGTCACCTGGCTGGGAATAACCGCTAGTCAGACACACGCACGATGCATGTGGTATCAGCGAGTGTGCTGCCCGTGCGTAGAATGGGGAAGGCGAGCGCGCTAACTGAATTCGCCCGAGGGCAGATTGTGGTGGCCCGGAGGCTCAGCACGAGCATTTCGGCCACTGCACGACTTAGGTGTTCGAGGAGTGATGTAGTGTGTGCAAAAAGTAATCAAACTGACGTAAAACCACGTTCAGATGTCGTGTGACTGGGTGGACACCAGTCATTACACTTGTTGGACGTCGTAGACTTGACAGACTGGTGAAACAGGACAGGTGGCGAACTGTGGTGGAACTAACATCACACGTTATTTCTGGAGAGGATACAAGTGCAAGTGAACACACAGTGCACCAAACACTCCTAAAGGCGGGCCTTCGCTGCCGGCGACCCATGCGTGTGCCAATGTCAACACCGAGACATCAGCAACTACGACCGAAATGGGCACGTGACCATCGGCACTGGACTTCGCAGAGCACTGAATGGTCTGATGAATCCCGATACTTTCTTCGTCACGCTAATGGAAGGACACGACACCGTCGTCTCCCAAGCCAACAGCTCCTTCACACCTGTATTGCGGAACGGAGACAAGTTGGCGGGTGGCTCCATTGTGCTCTGTGGAACATTCATGAGGGCACCCATGGATCTAGTGGAGCTCGTGGTAGGCATTATGACGGTCAACGAATATCGTACATTGGTTGCCAGGCCATGTACAGCCCTTCAAGATGCTCATGTTTCCCGAAAGTAGAGGCATATGGTTCAAATGGCTCTGAGCACTATGGGACTTAACATCTGACTTCATCAGTCCCCTAGAACTTAGAACTACTTAAACCTAACTAACCTGAGGACATCACACACATCCATGCCCGAGGCAGGATTCGAACATGCGAAATCCTAAAAGAAACGCCAGTACACAAGTAATTAAAACTCATGAAATCTAACAAATGTTGGAATAGGTAACTAGAATTAAGCTGTATGGTCATTTCTAGATTTGTTATTTGGACCATTTTGCAACAAGTGTGTGCACTACGGTGCTAAACGTTTTCTACATTCGGTATAACTCTCTTTATTATTTTTTACTTTTTCGTAGTAGTTCAGAGATCAACAAGAGCTCTACAAACCATACAAAAACCAAGTTCACACACTTACTACAAATTTGTCGGAAATTGTAAACCATGGAATGGTTGGAATCCTTCACTAGAATTGACCTTCTGTATAAAATCAATTCTAGTTATCGATTCCAACGTTTCCATTGTTAATTATTAAGATAGTTTTACCAGCAGGTGCTTACAATGAAATGTAATAGGATTTCTACGTTTGTAATTGCATTCTAAAAATTGAGAAAAGAGACAAATGTTGTAATCGGTAACTAGAATTCAAACTATTGCACTGTTCATTATTTACATCGTTTTTGCAGCATGTATGTGTACTGAAATGTAATAGGATCTCTGCGCTTGTAATTGCTCTCTGGACTCCTGGTAAAAAGTAAATAATTTTGGAATCGGTAACTAGAATTAATGTATGTAGGTCAATTCTAGTTATCGTTTCCAGTACTTGTCACTTTTTGTGAATTTCTTAATTGTGGACTAGCTTTTGTTTTAGGATTGCTGTGTCAGCTTCGCCAAATTCCATGCTTCTGTTTCATGTGTGTTATTACTTATTTCATTTTCCCGTAGTTGCATTACATTTTAGTTTCTCCCCGCCCAAAACCCCCACTTACCAGTGGTACCCCCGTTACACTCAATAATTATTTTATAATATTACGCCTTCATCACGCAATATTCTGTAATGAATATTATTTAAAAGTTCTCTGTGCTTTTCTTACTCGCATAAATTACGACAGTAATTTATTTCACGCATCAATATTTCTCTTTGGTTTTGCTCCTATAAACTCCCTTCATTTCGATATAATTCGTGCCTAAGTAAATAATACCGTGAATTGCGATTGTAGTTTTGGTTCAAATGGCTCTGTGGACGATAGGACTTAACATCTGATGTCATCAGTCCCCTAGAACCTAACTAACCTAAGGACATCACATACATCCATGCCCGAGGCAGGATTCGCACCTGCGTCCATAGCGGTCGCGCGGTTCCAGACTGAATCGCCTACAGCCGCTCGGCCACAGCCGCTCGGCCACACCGTCCGGCGATTGTAATTTTAGCGTATTCCTTTGTTTACGAATATCACCCAGTGCTTTCAATTGTTGCGTCTACCTAAGTCCTTGCCTCTGGTATGACGTCAATGCTCAAAGCTGACGAGTGGAATCGGACACTAGAATTTATCTGAAAATAGTATCTCCCGCCACATATGAATGCTTCTGGAAGATTTCGCCTGATATTATGCAACCCACAAAACGTAACTGTTATGCATTTCCCTTGTCGTGACGATTGTCGACCGCATACTGCACGGTCAATGAGGACGCTACTGCAGCATTTTCGATGGGCAGTCTTTGATCACCCAACATACAGCCCGGACTTAGCTGCATCCGTTATTCGACAGTGGTCACATGAAGACAACAATTTTGCTGCAGATCAGCACAGAGAATTGGCAGAAAGCAGAGGAGGCTGCCTTCTATGACGAGTCTACTGGAAGGTTATAAAAAGTTCAGTCGTTATGTAGATAAGTAGCTAGATGGTAAAGGTAACTGTTTAAAATAAATTATTTTACATTTTCACTGTGGTTTCGATTTCGCGACCGATCGGACCTTACTTTCCGAACAGCCCTCGTACATGTACGTCAGAGGAAGTAATTTGACTGACAAGTTCAGATACAATGTGTAAGCAATAAACCCATTCATTGTTAAATGACCTTAAAAGAGTGCCAATATTATTTATTTTATTTAGGAAGCGGTTGAGGTCCCAGAAACGTCTTCATAAAAATTTAACATTCGCGGTGATGTGACGGCGCCGGCATCCCCAGCGAAGTAATACTTTGGCTACATTGTTTACATGGGCATTAAACCGTTACCTTATTTCCGTAAACGCAGTGTCACTCAGGGGACAAATACTGGCCTACGAAGCCTACATTATATGAAGTAACGCCGTCAGTTAGTTATCACTCAGCTGTGGACAGCCAACAACAGATCGTTCGTATTAGTATACAGATGCTGCTGACATTTTCAGCTACCCGTTGATGTTAATTTGCTGAGAAGTGTGCAATATAAGCGCTTCAAAACAGACCTCGCTGTTTTTATTTTATTTTATAACACATCCTTGGTTTCATTCAAAATGGTTAAAATGGCTCTGAGTACTGTGAGACTTAACTTCTGAGGTCAACAGTCCCCTAGAACTACTTACACCTAACTAACCTAAGGACATCACACACATCCATGCCCGAGGATGGATTCGAACCTGCGACCGTAGCGGTGACGCGGTTCCAGACTGTAGTTCCTAGAACCGCTCTGCCACCCAGGCCGGCTGGTTTCATTCATAATGATTCTGTTAATATAAGAAAACTTTGTTCAATGAATGAAGTTATTTCTTTTTGACTGTGCGCTCTAAATGGAAACTCGCCCAAAGCTGGTACAAAGGACACTGCTCATTCACTTTTCACAGCTAAGAAACTGATAGCTGAATTCGAAGACAGCGTAATTTGGAAAACAACTCTCGTAGATGAAGCCTCAATTAGATGAGGCTGTAGGAGCTGCAGAAGACAGAAGAAACGGTACGCCATATTTCACGTGAAGATGGGTATGCGCATAGTGGATCCCATAATTTTCGGACGATGACCAAAGCAAAAGTGAGAACTAATGTTTGGATCGTTTTAATTGAATCTATTTTGTTTCTTTGTACTGATTTGTTGCTGTGGGTTCTCCCTTACTCCTAGTTTGGAAGTCAGTGGCCGTTTAACAAAGGAGGCAAAGTTCATACTGTCTTGAGTTGTTTTATGCGTTGCAGAAACATTCATCGAATTGGCTACATTCTGAAGAGAAAGAAATACTGGTGGAGATACAGAATCACAAAGGGTCAGGTGGAGGAAACAATACTCAAGATGATAAGTGCATTGTAGGTAGACTCCTGTCTCACATAAAATTTTCAATGTAAAAGTAAATAGGACGATTATTTTGCAGACTGTTCCTAATTGCACGTTACCAATAGAAGGAACTTGGATTATGAGCATCGACCTACAAGGGGAAGAACACGAAAAATTAGAACCTTTTAACCCTAGAAGATAGTTTTTCATATTTAAACATATACATTTCCGCATTACTATGGTGTAAGCATGCGAGATGAAAGAAAATATGGAACAGATTACAGATCTCCAAGCTCGTAGCGATTAAATATTTTGAACCGCCTAGTGTTTTTTTGTATATAATATCACTGGAGGAGGGAAAGCGGCACAATGGAGGGAAACCTGCTATCTGTTGATGTATTCCAACAATGAAACTATTGAATTCGAGCTATTTGCATATATATCACTGGAACACAGAGTTGTAATTCCGCAGCCGTTGCACTCTGTAGCCCCGCGACGCCAGATAACAGGTGCAGAGTTATCGAATTTACGCACCGGTTGTTTCTGATGACGTACACACGCAGTCGTAACATCGTGCCCCTAAAGAGACCTACAAATCGAGCACGTTATTAAAGCTGGAGGTGAATGGCGAATGAATCGGAATGTAAGCCCCAACGGGCCAACAGCCAGCACGGGATCCCGACATATATGAAAGCTGACGTCGCTGGATGCACGGAGTTAAGGGGTGGGGGGCGGAGGGTATACTCTGGCAAAGTAGTGCAGCGTGCGCCTGCGAGGCGCTGCCATTTCCGAGGCCTTCGCATCTGTAATTTGCGAGCGATACTAGGATAGGCAGAGAGCTGCCTCAAAGAGGAGCCGTAATTACGTTGAAAGCTCGCTCAAGTCCCGAGAGCAGCATCAGCCTTCGCGGGTAGCCTACTGAACAGTAAAGGGGCGGGAGGATGCGGTGTTGCTGGCGTGATGGGTATGGATGCGGAAGGGGGCCGTGCCACTGCCAAAAGATGCTCGGCGGGAGGTCTTACGTATAGGGCAGTCGTAAGTAGCAGCGAAATACTTTCACGTCAACGTGTCAGACAGTTATTTTCTGCTGCTGGCAACGAAGTACATCGCTTGGTAAAACAAGCACAGCGCTCGGAGGACTTGATCAGATGTCAATGCGATATACCGGGTGATCAAAAAGTCAGTAAAAATTTGAAAACTTAATAAACCACGGAATAATGTAGATACAGAGGTAAAAACTGGAATGACATGGGGTTTTTTAGAGCAAAAAAAAAAAACCACCCCATATTGCTAGACGCGTGGAAGATCTCGTGCGCGAGTCGATTGGTGATGGTCGTGTACTCAGCCACCACTTTCGTCATGCTTGGCCTCCCAGGTCTCCAGACCTCAGTCCGTGCGATTATTGCCTTTGACGTTACCTGAAGTCGCATGTGTATCGTGATCGACCGACATCTCTAGGGATGCTGAAAGACAACATCCGACGCCAATGCCTCACCAAAACTCCTAACATGCTTTACAGTGCTGTTCACGACATTATTCCTCGACTACGGCTATTGTTGAGGAATGATGGTGGACATATTGAGAATTTCCTGTAAAGAACATCATCTTTGCTTTGTCTTACTTTGTTATTCTGCTATTCTGATCAGATAATGTAGATAGAGAGGTAAAAATTGGAATGACATGGGGTTTTCTTAGAGCCAAAAAAAAAAAAAAAAAAACCATATTGCTAGACGCGTGAAAGATCTCTTGCGCGCGTCCTTTGGTGATGATCGTGTGCTCAGCCGCCACTTTCGTCATGCTTGACCTCCCAGGTTCCCAGACCTCAGTCCGTGCAATTATTGCGTTTGTGGTTACATGAAGTCGCAAGGGTATCGTGATCGACCGACATCTCTAAGGATGCTGAAAGACAAAATCCGACTCCAACGCCTCAACAAAACTCCGGTCATGCTTTACAGTGCTGTTCACAACATTATTCCTCGACTACAGCTGCCGACCGCGGTGGTCTCGCGGTTCTAGGCGCGCAGTCCGGAACCGTGCGACTGCTACGGTCGCAGGTTCGAATCCTGCCTCGGGCATGGATATGTGTGATGTCCTTAGGTTAGTTAGGTTTAAGTAGTTCTAAGTTCTAGGGGACTGATGACCACAGCTGTTAAGTCGCATAGTGCTCAGAGCCATTTGAACCATTCGACTACAGCTATTGTTGAGGAATGATGGTGGACATATTGAACATTTCCTGCAAAGAACATCATCTTTGCTTTATCTTACTTTGTTATGTTAATTATTGCTATTCTGATCAGATGAAGAGCCATCTGTCGGACATTTTTGAACGTTTGTATTTTTTCGGTTCAAATAAAACCCCATGTCATTCCAAGCACGTGTGTCAATTTGTACCTCTCTATCTACATTATTCCGTGATTTGTGTAGTTTTCAAATTTATACTGACTTTTTTATCACCCGGTAGTACATGTACAAGACATGGCAGGTATGTAAATGATTAAGAGATGCAGTTCTTCGTAACTGCTAGAACAGCCAACAGGGTGCATTAGTGTTGTTACCAGGTCTGGTAGTGTATATAAAGGGAGTACCACATGGGAACGTGAGGACAAGAATACATGTCGTCAACGTCCCGGTTGACGATGTCTCACGACGGCAAGGATCGCCGGATTGTGCATCAGGCACATCGTAACATTTTGACATCTTCACTTTGGAAGAGTAATGTATCGCTGGCTCAGTTGTAGAGTATCTTTCCGGGCAGCCGCGTCTGTAGAGAGTCGAGCGTGGGAACTGTTCTGTTGTGTTGTGGGTAGCTATGCATGTGAGAGGCATTGTTAGTATGGAAGTTGAAGTGTTGCTACAAGTGCCATTACAGTAAAGTGATGGAATATGAAAGTGAGTTACAGGAAAGTGCGTAATGTTGTAATTAAAAATGAGCAGTGCCGCTAATAACGTATTTGTGTATCCACTCGTTGCGTGTCGCACAGCATCAATCATCCGGGCCGTGTTCGGTCTCCCAGATGAACTAATGTGAATCAGTAATACTATTTAACACTAAAGAGAGCATTTATGTGCCAGAGTCTTGTAGCGAGCGTAAGAACGTGCGTTCGGTCATCGCGTTCCTCATCATCAACAATCAGCCGCGCCGCGCCGGTTACGCGCACCCCCTTACAAGCGAGAACTGAGAACTGAGAAATTAACTTTATGAACAGTGCCATATCATTACTAGCGTCAAGGAGGACTGGTACCAAATATCAGGAGGACTGGTGACGAGCGTAAGAGCTTTCGTGCGATCATTCTGCTTCCGCATCGTCAACAATCACCCTCGTCGCGTACGCTCGGCTGATATTGTGGACTGTTAATCATCCATTAATTGGGATAAACACTTATGAATTAGAATGTAAACAGTGAAATCTGCGACTTTCTTTTATCGTCTCAGAATATAGTTGTTCACAGCAGACGTAGGACAGTACTGTGCTTGACGTTGAGTGGCTCCCCTAAACCCGCTTGCATATTTCGATAGATAATTTCAGGCAAGCCAGCAGCAGTGTGGATCAGAACTGTACGACAGCCGCGGGATTACCAGGTACGTGGTGTGGAAACGGCGCACGTTCCACAAGAAACGGTCCGAAGTGAAAAAACCGTTTAAAGAGTCATCCCACCCATCGGTACTCCGGGGCGTGTTACAACATGCCATCCGGAAACAAGTAATGGATTCGCTAAAACATTCTGTGTCGTCCCACGGCATCGGAAGGAGACTAGCAGCAGCTAAACTCAGGAATTACCGTATCTTACGTAGGTTTCCACCAATAGCACAACACAAACGACTGCGCTGGGAGTGGTGTCGTAACCGGGAAGCTTTGACTGCTGAAGGATGGCGTCGCACAGTGTTCAGCGATGAATCGCGATTCCGCACTTCTGTGGAAGTTCGTCATCGGTGAATATACCGGCGACAGGTTCTGTTCTTCCTATTTTTCAGTAGGGCGCTGCGGTATTACTTCTGGCGTCAAGGTACGGAGCGCTATCAAGTATGATTTCAGTTCAAACCTGAAAGTGACTAAGGGAACATACATCACGAAACTCCGGATTCCTCGTGCTTTATCTCTTGTGCAACAACACCTTACTGCTATTTTGTAACAGGGTAATGCTTCTGCACATACGGTACGTTTCTCTACGAAGTGTCTGCAAGCTACTAACGTTTCTCCAAGGCCAGCAGGATCCCCAGATCTGTCCACCATGAAACACCTGTGAACCCATTTCGGACGCCAGCTCTGCCCTATTGCCACTATCCAGGAAACCTGGGACCAGTTACAATAGTTATGGGTCACCTCCCCTCTGGGTAGGATACAACGGCTTTGTGAAACGCTTCGCTCAACGAATCTTTGCATGAATCCAGCCCAGACTGAATGCAACGTCGTATTGATAAGTGGGCTCATACCGTCAAGTTCTTTGTAAATCTGACTCGATTTTGTAATCACTGAAGTAACACTGCATACTCCATGAAGTTTCATTTCGATTCCTCATCATTAATCATGTTTTCCCCTTTCACTCAACGAGCAAGGACGAAACTTGCAAATAATTAAATTACGTATTGTTTTCTATTCAACTTACGTCACCAAAAATATGCAGTATTCTGAATCTGTTCTTACGTTTTTGAGAAATAATAATTATGTCGTCTTTTTTGAACTATAAAATATATAAAATTACTCCTATACCGTGTGCAACGTTTCTCTAAATATTTTACAAACATTTGCTAGTAAACGTGCAATGGACGGAATGTTACCACCGAGCTGGGATTAAACCCTTGGGTACTAGTCACTGTGGCATATTTCACTGGTGATTTACTGGAATTTTATCTACACGACTGGATTGTGTTAAATCGTGGGAGCAATAATTAGTTAAAAATGTAAAAATGAACAAATAGTTTTGATTCGTTGCAGACGCATTCTATTGCAATGTCCCTTGCAGCGCTTTGGCGAAATAAAACAAGAATAACAGTGTAAAAGGCCATCAGTGTGTCTTGTATAGGGTTTTTTTTATCTACTGAGGCCTTTTAGTTAGTTACTTCTTCAGAAGCTCAGTAGCTTTCAGGCAACGCCGTAAGTCTTAACTTTGGTATCAAATAAACTGCCATTTGCATACAGAAATTGCTAATGTATGTAAGTTATGATTTTCATGCCCAGTTAAGGCCAAGTATTAATAATTATGTAATTATTTCTGGCATGAATTTCATTTTCGTGTCACATTGATTGGGTGTGCTCCTTTTTATGTAATTACATACGTGACAAGATTATAACTGCGCTGTCTTTGTATTGCAACAATGTCGTCGATTAGCGGGTTGCTTTCGTAATATGTAAGCCACACATCAAGCACAGCTAGACTGTTGTGTTGAATCAGTGGGCTTCCTGTAGAGAAGTAGAATATAATTCTTTTTTTCCTTTGAATCACTGCAGTTTTTATGCTGACTGTTAATCCCACAAATTATGAAATTAGTTGGTTACGCCTGTAACTTTGCAAGTGAAGACAGTTTTCTTCTTAACCTGTGTTAAATATACTTGACCACTGTGTTTTTAAATTGTGCCACATTTCCATTGTTTATGCCTCTGAGAACAGATGAAAATTTTTTCTAGAATTTTGTATTTTGTGTCCCGGCCCACCCGCTCGCTGCTCCAAGCATTACTGACATTTTAGCTTTATTATTGTTATTTCAGATATACAGGGTGGGCAGAAAATGTGTGAAATGCTTGTAAGGATGTTACAGGGCAGGTTATACTTAGACATAAATGTTAAGAAAGAAATTCGATACGTTACTCCGTTTCTGAGTTATTTAGCATAGAATGTAGCCAATCGGGGCATCGCGCGCTCGCATTCAAGCGGCCTGCCAGGGGCGGTGTTGCCAACGAGTGCTTTGTCTCGTTAGCTGAAGCTTGAATTGACGCTCTCGACGATCTGATTAGCTAACTTCAGTGCTAAATAACTCGGAAACATCGCAACGTATCGCATTTTTTTGTAACATTCATATCTCAGTACAACCTGCCCTGCATCATCCCTACAAGCGTTTCAGACATTTTCTGACCACACTGTATATATTTTTAGTTGACGTGTGGGTGGATGGAAGACGCCAGATAACCTATCACACTCATGACTATCCGCAATACTAAGTATCCTGGCGATAGAAGCCTTCCCCGGTGCAGATGTTGTATTCATTTGCTGACATCCACAATAATAAATAATTTGTGCCTGAAAATTAAGAACTGTGACATCTTTAAGAGTTTTCGTCAGTTTTATAATAACATTAGTTTTAAGTCATTACGAATCTTGGACGGAGTGTCACTATATTGACTTGAATGAGCAGTTACTGGAAATTTCAATGAATTGTTGACATCTGCAAGGACTAAATATAGCGACAGGTCATTCGTCCAGCTATTAAGAACAAAAACACCTGCATCCTATTTACATCTACATCTACACTACATCTACACTTATACTCCGCAAGCCACCCAACGGTGTGTGACGGAGGGCACTTTACGTGCCACTGTCATTACCTCTCTTTCCTGTTCCAGTCTCGTATGGTTCGCGGGAAGAACGACTGTCTGAATGCCTCCGTGCGCGCTCTAATCTCTCTAATTTTACATTCGTGATTTCCTCGGGAGGTATAAGTAGGGGGAAGCAATATATTCGATACCTCATCCAGAAACGCACTCTTTCTAAACCTGGCGAGCAAGCTACACCGCGATGCAGAGCGCCTCTCTTGCAGAGTTTGCCACTTGAGTTTGTTAAACATCTCCGTAACGCAATCACGGTTACCAAATAACCCTGTGACGAAACGCGCCGCTCTTCTTTGGGTCTTCTCTATCTCCTCCGTCAACCCGATCTGGTACGGATCCCACACTGATGAGCAATACTCAAGTATAGGTCGAACGAGTGTTTTGTAAGCCACCTCTTTTGTTGATGGACTACATTTTCTAAGGACTCTCCCAATGAATCTCAACCTGGTACCCGCCTTACCAACAATTAATTTTATATGATCATTCCACTTCAGATCGTTCCGCGCGCATACTCCCAGATATTTTACAGAAGTAACTGCTACCAGTGTTTGTTCCGCTATCATATAATTATACAATAAAGGATCCTTCTTTCTATGTATTCGCAATACGTTACATTTGTCTATGTTAAGGGTCAGTTGCCACTCCCTGCACCAAGTGCCTATCCGCTGCAAATCTTCCTGCATTTCGCTACAATTTTCTAATGCTGAAACTTCCCGTTGCACTAGCTACTGTCTTACGAACTAGCTTTTCCTGTCCCTATCAACTATGGAGAATGAAGTGGTCGATATGAAGTCATTGAACCTACGAACGGTAGTATTTATTAAATTTACAAGTACAATGAGAAATGTAGCATGCTAAAATCATTCAAGAAAATGGAGAATCAAGATATATGTGAAAATTTAACTAGATCAGGCTGTGCCCGGCGTGGTGGCAAAGACGCCCTCCCCTCACTGCGATCACCTGCAGGTGCAGGTACTGTACACTAGCGCCGGGACGGGACTACGGTGTGTAAACTGTGCATGGGCGACCTCCTCGGCCATCCCTGCCCGCTTGCTGTTGGCCACTGGAGCATGATCGCGCACGCTAGGCGCCTCGTCTGCAAGACCGCACACACGTCAGCCGTTTGCTCCTCCTGGCCGCCTGCACTCATGCCCGCCACGCTGCACACTAGCTGGAAATGCCTGACTGCGATACGACTTATTGGCAACGACTTCATCCGACTTATCAATGTCTCCAAAACCTACTGCAGAAAATTCCGCCAAAACTTGTATCATTGGTTCCGTGGCTACAGGATTAATTTTACTCCGGATGTTGCTCCTGGAAATTCTGGTAGTGGTTGGTTTACCCTAGCCATCGTTCGTTGTGAAAACGCCTCTCTTCCTCACCGAGCGAGGTGGCGCTGTGGTTAGCACACTGGCCTCGCATTCGGGAGGACGACGGTTCAATCCCGTCTCCGGCCATCCTGATTTAGGTTTTCCGTGATTTCCCTAAATCGCTTCAGGAAAATGCCGGGGTGGTTCCTTTGAAATGATACGGCCGATTTCCTTCCCCATCCTTCCCTCACCCGAGCTTGCGCTCCGTCTCTAATGACCTCGTTGTCGACGGGACGTTAAACACTACGATCCTCCTCCTCTCTTCCTCAACTAGAATCTTTCGCCGGTCGAGATGTCATCGCCTAGAAGGCGTGGCATTGTGATATTGATCCTAAGACAGAAAGCAGACCTAGCTATCTATGTTTATAGTAACATGCAATTTTCATTGTATACCCGCTCCTGTAGAAAAGTGAGTAATGATGAAAAAATTCATGTACGGATGAAAGGACTTGGTGTACTTGCTGAAAATGTAACTGTAACCGGGAATATTAGTTTGTACTATAATTATTAATAAAAGCGTGATGCTTGATCTCTGTAAATGGGTAGCGCATATCTGGTGAACGGGGGTTCAAGGATGCAACAAATTCGAAAACATAGTGCCTGCTGAGCGCCTAGCCAGTCGGTGACGCAACCCGCCCGACTTGGTTCGGCGCTACGCCAGGGCACTAGGGTACGCGAGCTGCTGGTTCTACTACAGCACGAGTACGGGACAACTCCCACCTGCCCGTGCCTGCAGAGTCTAACTCCGCTATCAGCGCATTACGACGCACTGTGGAACTCACTTTGTGCCATTCGTACTCATTCTATTTCCTGCTCCACGCTCGAATGCAGCGCTACTTGTCTCAGCGGTCATTGGGCTAGATGTATGTTGGTGGCGGTATGTGCCAAATACGGTTTTCTAAATTATTCGAAAAGACTTCATCTTCCTCCTGGGGATTACCTTTATGTTCACTGAGCGTTCCCCTAACAGGAACCTACTGGTGACAAATCTGCAGTAACCCTCTGAATTACTTCGAGGTCTTCCACCAACCAGACCACTCGAGCAATACTGAAGAATGGGTCGCTGTACAGTTATACACGCGATCTCCATTAAAGGTGAGCTAAACTTTCATTAAAGTCGATGAAGAAAACGTAGTCATCCATTCGTTTCCCTAGAATGACCCTCGTTCATTTCATGTCGCCTTGCAACGTTACGCCACCATATCTAATCAGTGTGACTCTGTCCAGCAGCACTCTACTAATGCTCTATTCGAATGTTACGAGATTATTTTCCCTCCTGATCTCCATTCAGTTAAATTGCACCACACATACAGAGGAAGCTGCCAGTCATCACACCAACTAGGAATTATATCCACAGCCGGCCGCGGTGGTCGTGCGGTTCTAGGCGCTCCAGTCCGGAGCCGCGCTGCTGCTACGGTCACATGTGAGAATCCTGCCTCGGGCATGGATGTGTGTGATGTCCTTAGGTTAGTTCGGTTTCAGTAGCTCTAAGTTCTAGGGGACTGATGACCACAGCAGTTGCGTCCCATAGTGCTCAGAGCCATTTGAACCATTTGAATTATATCCTTATCATCCGGTATCCTATTATAGTCACTCGAAAACCACACTTTCCCGTATACACTACAGCTTCATCACTAAACAGCCGCAGATTGCTGCGCACGCTACCCGTCAGATCGTTAATGTATGTGGAGAACTATAAATGCCGATGACATCCAATTGTACGTAAGTGCAAGCCCCAAGAACATTGCTGACGCAGTAGCGAGTATGAACGCAGATCTTTGCTCTGTTTCTCGATGGGCACAGAACCTAGGTCTGAAACTAAACCCCAAGAAATCCCAGGTCATACTTATATCTCATCCAAAGTTAATCAGCCGGTACTTTCGCGAAACAGTCCCTCAAATACTCCTCAATGGTACTCAACTACCATACCAAAAAAACAGTAAAAGACCTTGGAATAATCTTGGATGAACACCTAAACTGGGAAGAACAAAGAGTCACAGCTTGCCGGAAATAGTTCTCCTCCCTACAGGCAATTCAAAAATTTAGAAAAATATTTCCAACCTATGTTAAACAAAAATTAGTCGAAACACTAGTCTTGCCTAACCTTTACTACTGTGATGTAGTTCAACACGGCACAAATAGTGAAAATTCTAGATGCCTCGAGCTAGTGATGAATGCTTGCGTTAGATACGTGTGCAATACTCGGTTGTATGATCATATCAGTCCTTCATACTCCCAGCTAGGTTGGATACGCCCACATAAGGCACGCGATCTCCACTCGCTGTGCTTACTTCATCGATTTCTTAGCCACTGGTGCCCTCAATATTTATCTTCTCACATTAAACACCTATCATCATTCCACAATCGCAATACCAGATCGGATACGTCTAGCATGTTGGCTGTACCTTTAAATAACACAAAATCTTTCTCCGTGTCATTCTCCATCTCAGCCATACGACTATGAAACGCGCTCCCCTGTGATCTGCGTCTCATCCAGAACCACTCAACATTCAAGAGGGAACTCAAAACTTACATATTAGGGACGGTATAGCCACCATTGTTGTGCCCTTCTCATCTCTTTCTTTCTCCTCTCCATCACAACTTCAAATTTTACCATTATATTTCCGTTCCTCTAACCTATCTACCTCTTATATATCTCTTTCACCCCATTCTATCGTTTTATGTCTCTGCTCGATGAGAATAACTCACAAGCTGCAAGAATATAACGAGAAAATTCCCAACTAACAATAGGACTGACATTCACAAAAGAAAAGTATGTTTACTTTCATATACATAGTCATTACTATTGTTATTATTATTATTATTATATTATTATTATAATTATTATTCTTGATTGTTATAATTATTTTTTGATTGTTATAATTATCATTGCACTACTGTTATAATCTCTATTATTTTCTTTAACATCAACACTGTATAATACGTTATATGTCCTTAATGTTCTGTAGAAACTGTAACTCGTTCAGTCTGAGAATGCCTGGTTAGGTGTAAGAGAGGGCCTGAAGGCCCTAATCTTGCCAGGTAAAATAAATGCATAAATAAATAAATAATGGTCCTATCACACTTCCCTGGGGCACTCCTAAGTGTGCCTTTATTTCCGAGAAACACTGACTGTACAGGACACTGTATTAGTCTTCGAGTCTCTTATATATCTGAGAATCTGTTTCATATGATCCGAACTTTGTTATCTGTTCCAGTGCGGAACTACGTCCTACGCTTTCCGAAAATTGAGCAATATCCTGTTCATAACGATGTAACAAATCTGGTTGACTATGTTAATAATTTCAATTCTTTTCATTTTTAATGTCATCGCTTCATTAAATCATAAATTCTAAGTGAAAATTTTATACAATGAAATAACATACATTAAAATTGTGTAGCAGATGCTTTCAAACACTGTAAATGCTGTGACTAGATGTTACAAAAAATTTTCTGGTAGGAATCTCATCATAGGATCAGTCTAGTGGTCTATATACATCCTAAACATAGCCCAGACCATAATCAATGCCATCGACAAACCTCCAGCATTACCAAAGGGCTTAAATCGTTTACAAAACATGTGCTGATCGGGCTCTCATTTCCCTTATACACGCAGTCCTCTAATTAAGGCACTGAATTTAAAGACATATGAAAGGCGTCGTTAAGTTCTAATTGTCACCCTTATTAAATGCAAGAGGGTGTTTGGGTTGATTTGTTATTGTTAATTTTGATATACGTCGTCGCAATCATGATTTATACATTTGCCCAGAGTTTGTTGATCTTCCGAGTACGTTGATGATAGAAATTTGCAAATTTTGTCTGAAACCACCACTCCGTTTCATAATGACGTCATCCATGTTGTCAAATTGGCGACGAGAAGTGGATCCTTCGTTTCTGGAAATAAAAAAAGTCGCTTGAAGCGAGATTGGAAGAATAAGGCGGATTCTGAAAGATCAAAAGCCACGTTTCCAGCCAGTAGACCAACGCTTCTCCAGAGCACACGAATGCGTTTCCTAAGCAGGGCTTCTCGTAACGTGTCCAGAAGTTTGCTGTAGTATCAGCCTGTGATGGTGTGACTCTTGGAAAGGTAACGTGTGAGGATGACTCCATGTCAGTTCCAAAAAGCTGAAAGCGTGGTCCTATCAGCTGGCTTTTGCTCTATCGCCTTTTCGGGAGGGGGGAATCGGCAAACTTCCATTCCATACCGAATGTTTTTGTCTCCAGATCAGACTCATACACGCACGATTCATCTGTCGTAACTAGACGATCAAACAAGTCATCTTCATATTGCTCCAACAGATCAACATCTGTCTTGAAAGGTTGCGTAACATTTGTTTTTGGAAAGCGGCTAGCAAACATAGAACCCACCGCCGATATCTTGACCTACAAAGGGAGTGCACTAATGGCTGCAACATCATTTTTTTTTTCAGAAAGCAGTTTGGTTTTGTTCAGTATTCCAGTACACCATATTATCTCCCATTCTTTTGGCTACAGATACTATTTTTCTATAATCTTCGTTGAAAGGGAGGGCCTTGCAGCACCTTACTGGGAAGGCTTGCTTACCCGCATGGTACCACTCTACTGGTCGACGTCGGAGGAACGTCTTGCTGTATCAATAACCGTTCCATCATCCACGTACTGCTTCCCGAAGAGGGCAGCTTTCATTGAGCCAAAAGACTAAAACCTGAAGGTGCTAGATCTAGGCTGTAGGGAGGATCAGGGCGAACAGTCCAAATAAGTGTTGAGAGCTCTTCTCAGGCTGTCAACCATTGCGTTGTCACGGAGAAGGAGAAGTTCTTTTGCATTTCTTTGGCGAAGAACACGCTGAAGCCGTTTCTTCAGATTTGTCAGAGTAGCACAATTGTGTGTGGCCGACCGGTTCGGGGGAGTTCGGAGCGGCCTTGTTGCGATGACGATAGACGCCTCGCAACAACGACTCACCGTGCTTTTGTTCAATGCCAGATCTTCGGAGAGCCCTTTGTGCAAGAGCCCTTTGAGCATCTGCGATGCTTCGGTTTTCCGCCAATAGAAAGTCAACGACAGCTCCCTGCCTGGAACGCACCTCCGCTACACACATCATTTTGAAGCCTGCCTAATGCGCCGTTAACTGTCGGAACTTCATGAAACTATAGGGACTGCAGCGGGAATATTCCACGAAGTCTCACAACAAATTCCCCATCTTTTCAAGCGAAATTGGCCAAGGAAAATATGTATTGCATTACTTATGGGTCGCTCCTCGTACATACATACCCTGTGAGCTCTGCACGGTGCAAGGCGGAGGGAGACTAGTACCATGACTGCTCATGTCTTTTCCTGATCCACTCGCAAACAGAGCGAGAGAAAAACGACGGCCCGTAGGCCTCTGTGGGGAAGCTAAACTTCTCTTATACTCATGATCCTTAGGCGAAAATTTACGTAGTTGGTAGTAGAATCATTCTGTAGTGGGCCTTAAATGCAGGTTCCCTAAATATCCTTTATAGTGTCTCGCAAAAAGAACGTCGCCTTCCCTGAAGGGACCCCCGTTTCAGTTGACGACGTGTCACTGTAACACTTGCGTGCCGATCGAACCCACCGGTAAAAAACTTAGCTAGAGCTTTTAAACTGTTGGGAAGTTCGTCGTGAATAATTTTTTCCATACATTAACGTACCATAAAAGCAGTGAGTTTCATGCACGATGCATATGGTTGCTCGTCAGTCTTCCAGCATGACTTTATACACTGTGACTGCATCATATGTCATTGACGGCCTATCTGTCAGAGACACGTGACCACTTTGAGAAATTCCTTGTCACCTTTCAATGCACGAACTTCATCACTATAAGGGCCTCAGTTTTCTGCGTCTTGCTTCTACCACTCCCTGTAGGAACATAAATCGCTGTCTCGGGACAGCGGTGTGCTGATCACATGCCCGGCCACATCCGCATCCGGTGATGCCTCTGGGCTGAGGATGACACGGCGGCTGGTCGGTACCGTTAAGCCTTCCAAGGCCTGTTCGGACGGAGTTTAGTATATATACCACTGGACCCATACGTTACTAGCAGGAAACAATCGCTGTCAGAATAAAAAGCAACTGTTATAATACTTCAGGATGCATTATGTCATTGAGAGTGAGATGCGTGAAAAATTCCCGCATGGTGCATGACGTATAAATTTATTACATGTTTGCAACTAACTGTATTGGCAACAGATTCTACAGACAGTACCCACACATGCCTTTGAATGTACCTACAGAAATATATCATTGCACAACACATAGTTAAGAAGATATCATGTCATAAAAGGATATTAGGAGATTAGAGAAAGAAATGCCCCATCATGCATGAAGTTTACTTTTATTCTTTATACTAAGACACTCCTACAGTCGAGTTAACTTAAGGAAATCCCTGACACCGTAACAGCGCTTCTTACAGCTTTCAACTACAAACGGGGTAAGGTTTTAGGCATAAACGTTAGCTGTCTATAGTGCTGACGTTTACAAAGTCGCATTGTACATACATGAAGGAACTGTGCCCGGTGTACAGAAAGGTTCTGAGATATTACACAACAAACGCAGTTCACTTTGTGTTTTCATTTACAATAGAAAAATGGCAAGACAAATAGCAGGGCAATGCCGGGATTGTCAGCTACCAAATTAACTTACGTTTTCAGCCAAGGGGCTAATGATAACACTGACAAAATTTCACCACATTAGCATAATAATTTCCGAGTCAGAGACTAGAAATTTACGGTTCTTCCTCGTAAGAACGAAGATACTAAAGGTAACCGCCAGAGAGCTATTACATACGTAATATCTTTCTCAGAAGGAAACTCTGTGCACGAAAGGACAGCTTCGCATTTTTTGGAAAGACGGAGCTCTTTAGGGATAGGGGGAAACGAATTTTTAAATAATTGGATAGCCTTTCGAGTAAAAATCTCCTCCGCAAACGAGAAAGCAAAGATTGTCCAATTTTCTAATAAATAGGTAGAACCCTCTCCGTAACTCTTCCTCTCTGCACAAGCGTACGTGGTGCCTTTTCCCGGTAAACCCGAGCGAGTTGTATAAAGCTCGCCCGCACTTGTAGTGGCACCTCTCACCTTTTTCTGCGCTTGGGAGAACGTATTCGCTATACAGCGGGGCGCCCCTCCGCCTTTTTAAAAATGCCTTTTGCTGCGAGGACGCCAGAGGGGGCGGTAAGGCGCTACGCCAGCCTAACGATTCGCCGCTGTCGCCTCATTACCGCGCGTAGCGGGACGACATAATCCGTCCCGTTTTCTGGCAGCCACGGGACGCCGCCGAGTGGAGCCGCGCCGCCGCGCGCATGCGCAGTGGGCCGCCGCGCGCCCACCATTGGTCCTGCGCCAGCCATGTTAATTAGGACGTGAATTATGAAGGACTCCTCCTGGCGGTGGTCCTTTCAGCTGGAGACAATGGCCGCCCCAGCAGCAGCAGACGCAGACGCCTCGCGCCCCCCTTGGCGACGCCTGCCGTCGTCTGCCAGCGTCGCTCCCTCCCTCCCTCCCTACTCCTCTTGTGGAACGGACTGGAGTCCAAGAAAAAGCGCCTAATAAGAGCGAGAGTCACAGATTAAAGTCGTCTTTGTGACCCTCGCCGACCTGCAGGTAGCGCGCGATCCCGCAACCACGGGGTCTTCTTCATGCGGCAGCTATGAAGGGCGAAAAGTTGTCTGCTGTTGACACCTTTCATGCCGCGTCTCCATGCCCATCTAGATAAGCACTTGGCTGTCCAAAGTGAACATAATGGCGCAGATGTCTGTAGATTAACTTATCTTCGATTTTCTATGTAAATAAAAATCAGTTATTGCAAGTATCAGAATCACCACTTGAGAACAGCTAGACTGATCTTTTTGTTGTGTTCGTAATTTTCGGGACAAGGTATTTATGAAAGAAAATTTATGGAAAAATCCACCGTAAATTTGGATGCTAATTTTGTATGAAAGGCCGGCCGGAGTGACCGAGCGGTTCTAAGCGCTACAGTCTGGAACCGCGCAACCGCCACGGTCGCAGGTTTGAATCCTGCCTCGGGCATGGGTGTGTGTGTGATGTCCTTAGGTTAGTTAGGTTTAAGTAGTTCTAAGTTCTAGGGGACTGATGACCTCAGAAGTTAAGTGCCATTGGGCTCAAATGATTCAAATGGCTCCGAGCACTGTGGACTTAACTTCTAAGGTCATCAGTCCCGTAGAACTTAGAACTACTTAAACCTAACTGAACTAAGGACATCACACACACCCATGCCCGAGGCAGTATTCGAACCTGCGACCGTAGCGGTCACGTGGTTCCAGAATGTAGTGCCTAGAACCGCTCGGCCACACCGACCGGCCCCGTATGGCTCAGAACCATTTTCTATGAAAGTTTCAATGGAAGGAATGTAACGTTTGGTTACACTTCTGCTGTCGCTTTTTTTGATACCAACAGCAAATTCCGCATTGAATATTGATTTACGAAAAAGAATACAATTGAAAGCGATATTTCAGTTTGTTATCGTCTCTGATCATATCTTTAGTATGCTGCAAAGATTGAAGTGATCTCAGTTACTGGTAGTTTGGTGTGTTAAAAATATCCAATGTATTGCAATTCGCACTTTATCTCTTTGGCCAAATTTCCGCCAGAGAGTCGTCGAAACATTGGTCGACATGCTGTACGCTCAACGCAAGACGAAATATTCGATTCAATCCGATAAGGGACAAGTGTCGTGCAATTCAAAGGAGACTTCCGCTAATCAATCAGTTGAAATGATAAGCACTAAATATAGAATGATTCGACAGACATGTCATAAAATAAGAACTTCCTGCGAGAAGCACATGCTAAGCTGTGCCGTGAAAATTTGCAATTTTGTCTTCTTCGCAGTAATTTTTAACAGAAAACAGGAATTTGTGTTTATGGCTATTTTTGTAATCTTATTTGTTCGTATTTTAAAAGAATGGAAAATACTGTCATTAAAGCTGATATCCTCACATGTACAGCAGCTGGAAAGGTCTCACTAGTACCCCATGTACTTATGATTGGATTCCAACCGATTTTGCGTTTCATTTTGACTTTTGTTCTCAATAAGTGTCACGTTTGCAACAACAGTAAATAAGGAGAGAGAGAAGCCAGGACGAATTGGACAGAAAGGGGGGGGGGGGGGGGGAATGGATATATAGAAAAGGATGCAGAACCTGGACAGACAGACGTGGAGGAGACGATGGATGGAGTGTGTGGGATAAGAGATATAAAAGGAGTGGGTGGAAGCTGATGCACGGAAGTAGGGGGAGGAGGAGGTGATGGACAAAGGGATGGGGACAGGAAGAGGAGAGGGAGGGACGGGAATGGGACATATATCCAATTCCTATACATTTTTAGCAGTAGCGAAGCATTGCCGTGTTCCCTAGTTTTTTTTTAAATATTTTCAACATGGCTGTTCTTTAGCAACGGATAGAGATAAGAAATTGGATCCAAATCAACCTACCACCAAAAGGTGGTTTTACTCAACCATCCACCATGATTTTTACAGCTGTATACCCGTCTTCTCCATGAATACATGTAACCTGAAGACAATGTAAGAGCATTAACGACACACCCAGAAACAAACATGTCGCAATTACGCATAATATAGAGACTAGATCCACACAGTGGGGCCAGAATATCACACATATCGTAAAACATATTCAAAACAATAAAAGTTAGTACTTACTAAAATCTCATATTGGAAAAACATCAATAACGAAGCTATCTGACTTCTGTCCAACGAAAGTATGCTGTTAGCACACTTCATTGTGTACAGTAGATGTGTGATATATGCTGGCCGCTGTGGTCAGGGTTTGTGAAGTCATAGTAGTCAAAAACCAGAAATATAGCCACGAAATAAAAAGTTAGATCATTTTATGAGCGACAGGAACCGGAGAGCCTGAATACCAGGAAAACAGGGCAACTGGCACGTACGGAGTAATCGACCAGTAAGTGGAAATGCATGGCGGGGGAGGGAGTGGGGCGTGGCGAGAGAAATGAAAAATTGATGCAGGGCACTATTGTAAAGTAAAATATGGTAACTTCACTGAAACACTGTGTACTGGAACACAAGTATATTATCGTATGAACGGTAATAAAGTTAATGAGTGAACACGCTGTGATAAACGTACGTGACGATGAAAGACATTAGCGCCCGAGTCATTGTATGGTGAAAAACATACGGTAACGAGAGTGGGTCAAACAAAGGTCTGCACAAATTATATACGCGCGGGAAACGTACACATAATGGGCAAGTAGCGTATACTCGAATTTTGAGGAATGAGCTTCATTATTTGGTGTTTCCAGTCTGAAATTTTAGATAGTAGGTACTAATTTTTATTCTCTTGGTTACGTTTCATGATAAATTCTTCCCCCTCCGCCACCCCCCCCCCCCCCCCACCCCCTGGGTCGGAATCTATTCTCTGTAAGACCCAAGTTAATTTCATTTGCTGTTTTATTCAACATGGGCGATGTTAGTCCGCGATCGAGTTCAAAGCTTGGTTAGGACACGAAACGAATAATATCCAGTTTCTGTTCAGTCATCCAGGCCAGCAACTTACTTACCTCATTAATTTTGCACCCATTAAAGGATATTATAGGCATTTTATGAGTAAAAGGGGGAGTTTTCCTAGTCTTTGCAACTGTATGGTCGTTCAAAGTAAAGAAATCCGTTGAGAGGGACTTGTATGTACGACATGAGATTATGTATGCTTTTCTGCGCTGCATGTACACTAGAACAAAAAAAGAAAAAAAATGAAAAAGGAAACGATGACCATGAGAGAATTACCCAAATGGAGTGGAAATCGGTAGACATGATGTGTATGTACAAACAAATAAATGATTACAACAAGAAAAGGATGATTTATTCAAGCGAACGTGGTTCGCAAATTGAGCGAGTCAACAACGGGTTGGTTCAATCCTGGTCCTTATAGAAACAAATATGCGGCTTCAGGATGCCGGGTGTCCTCTTGAGGGATATCGAGCAACATTCTGTCCATTTGATGTGTCTGATTGTCAAAATCCCTAGCAGGTTGGTGTGCCCTGCCGATAATGTTCGAACGTGCGCAATTGGAGAGAGATCCGGCGATCTTGCTGCCCGAGGTGGCGTCTGATAAGCTCGGTCACGAACACAAGCAGTAGAAACTTTCGTTGCGTGCGGGCATGCATTTTTTGCTGATAGGTAAGCCAGGCATAGATTGGCATGAAGGACAAACAAGCAGGGTGTATAATATCGTTGGCGTAGCGCTGTGCTGAAAGGGTGCCGCAGATTTTGTTGCCGTTGATAGCATGAAGTGCTAAGCCAACGCCCGCCCACATGGTGAGAGTTTCTATTTCTTGTCTTCGTGCTTGTCAAACCCTACCGTAACCAGAAAGGTCGTCGGGTATCGACCCAGTTGAGAATGTATGTAGCATTATGGACACGGTACTTCAACCAGCTCTGGGAAACGACCATCTAAGGTGCCAACCGAACAGATTCTGGCACGATGTTTCTCAGGGGGGCATCCAACAACTCTATCAGTCAATTCCAAGCTGAATAACTGCTTGCATAAGAGCCAGAGGTGGACCAATTCGTTGTTGATCTGCTCAACTTGTGAACCTCTTTCTCTTGAATAAATCATCCAATTACTCTTAAGTAACAGTCATTTATCTGTCTGTATATGTACGTCACATCTATCGAGTTCTGTACAATTCGGGTAATTCATTCACTGTCGCCGTTTTCTTTTTCTTTTATGTTTATATACACACGAAATATACAATTAATTTAGTGATATTGCGTTTGTTTGCACTTATGCGTGAAATTACTCCATCCGGAAAATTTCGGCTCCTGTGCGACGACGTGTGTGGGCAGTGCAACGTGTGTGTGAAGAATGGTGCACCGATTGCTATACAGCACGACGAGATCGGTCTGATTGCGCCATCCAGACCACAGCCCAAGAAGATGGACTCCTTATCCGAATCGCATTACAGGACACATTTGAGTCTACCTCGGCTTTGTTACAATAGTGGGAAACACCGTCCTCTGTCAGGGCTGACAGTCTTTCGCCGTTTATCACTGCATTGATTAATTGCCCGTCGTCCACTTCTCCGCCTACGTTTGACGAATGTGCTTAAACATGCTAGACGCCAATGGTGCATGGAAAGGCTGGAACGGCGTCGCTGGGGACAGGAATGGCATCAGATAGTGTTTTCGGACGAATTCAGGTTTTGTTTGTTTGAAATTGATGGTCGCATTTTGGTTCGCAGCAGACAGGGAGAGTGGCATCACAGGTACTGCGTTCCCACAAGACGTACAGCGCTAACTCAAAGTCTTATGGAGTGAGGTCGTACTGGGTACAGCCACAAATCACAGTTGGTTTTTATCCAAGGCAATGTGACCAGTGTGACGTACTGAATGACATCCAGCGACCCGCAGACATACCCTTCCTGCATAACACCCCAGACGCCATTTTTCAGCATTTCGCTGCACGAAAATGTTCCGTCTTGGTGGCAATGGATGTTAGGCGTTTTCCGTGGTCTGCCAGATCACCAGACCTGTTGTAAGTAGACTGTTTATGTGTTTGTAAGTTGGCAGCACAATGTTGGACTCAGCATTAATAACCCTGACAGCGGATGTGAACTCTGTAAGAGACTGTGTGGCTAGTCGGACTAGCAGCTGGAAGTTAGCAGTCAGCGCTGATGGAAGTTGGAGATGAACTGCCAGCAGTGGTTTAAGTTTGGTTCAAATGGCTCTGAGTACTATGCGACTTAACTGCTGAGGTCATTAGTCGCCTAGAACTTGGAACTAATTAAACCTAACTAACCTAAGGACATCACACATATCCATGCCCGAGGCAGGATTCGAAACTGCGACCGTAGCAGTCGCCCGGTTCCAGACTGTAGCGCCTAGAACCGCACGGCCACACCGGCCGGCGGTTTAAGTTTGGAATGAGTTGTCAGCAGTGATGAAGGTTAAAGGGTAATAATTAGCAGTGTTGCAGGTTTGCAGTATTAGCGAGAGCGCATGGTCTGAATGTATATCCGTCATTGAGATTTGTTACTGATGATTATATAATTTCTGACCTGGTTATCACTTTATTAATGTAAATACATTGTTTTCTCTGCAACAAAATCTTTCCTTTGCAAACTACATGCCTATTAGTAGTTAGAGCCGTTATTAGTTAGAATCTTTCATTTAGCTGGCAGTATTGGTGCTTGCGGAACTGCTGTAGTTCGTGTAATGAAGATTTTTGTGAGGTAAGTGGCTTACGAAATGTACAGATTATTGTTATTATTTCTAGTAATTCAGGGCCATTCTTTTGTATTAATTATTTGAAGTCAGGTTATCATCACTTTTGACCAGTAATATTGCATTGCGCTAGGATATTGTGGGTCGTGTTGGGATGATAAAGACAAGCAAAGAGATACTTGCATTCACGGAGTGGCCGAGCGGTTCTAGGCGCTACAGTCTGGAACCGCGCGAGCGCTACGGTTGCGGGTTCGAATCCTGCCTCGTTCATGGATGTGTGTGATGTCCTTACTTTAGTTAGGTTTAAGTAGTTCTAAGTTGTCTGGGACTGATGACATCAGCAGTTAAGTCCGATAGTGCTCAGAGCCATTTGAACCACTTGCATTCAATTTCACTCAGTAATATGAGCAGAAACTCTTTAAATAAAGAAGTTTCACTGTCACCAAACGAAAACGTGTGGGATAAGGTGAAACGAGGCGTACAGCGCAGTGACCCAATCCCGAACACGGATGAACTTTGCAACCAGGCGAAAGCAGCATGGATAGTTATACCGCAGGACGCCATTCGCGTCTTATATGCGTCAATGTCATCATGCATGGAACAAGTTGTCAGAGTCTACATCTACATCTACATCTACAGCCATACTCCGCAAGCCACCTGACGGTGTGTGACCTCTATCGGTTCTCCCTTCTATTCCAGTCTCGTATTGTACGTGGAAATAAGGATTGTCGGTATGATTCTGTGTGGGCTCTAATCTCTCTGATTTTATCCTCATGGTCTCTTCGCGAGATATACGTAGGAGGGAGTAATAAATTGCTTGACTCTTCGGTGAAGGTATGTTCTCGAAACTTTAACAAAAGCCCATATCGAGCTACTGAGCGTCTCTCCTGCAGAGTCTTCCACTGGAGTTTATCTATCATCTCCGTAACGCTTTCGCGATTACTAAATGATCCTGTAACGAAGCGCGCTGCTCTCCGTTGGATCTTCTCTATCTCTTCTATCAACCCTATCTGGTGCCGATCCCACACTGCTGAGCAGTATTCAAGCAGTGGGCGAACAAGCGTACTGTAACCTACTTCCTTTGTTGTCGGGTTGCACTTCCTTAGGATTCTTCCAATGAATCTCAGTCTGGCATCTGCTTTACCGACGATCAACTTTATATGATCATTCCATTTTAAATCATTCCTAATGCCTACTCCCAGATAATTTATGGAATTAACTGCTTCCAGTTGCTGACCTGGTATTTTGTAGCTAAATGATAACGGACCTATCTTTCTATGTATTCGCATCACATTACACTTGTCTACATTGAGATTCAATTGCCACTCCGTGCACCATGCGTCAATTCGCTGCAGATCCTCCTACATTTCAGTACAATTTTCCATTGTTGCAACCTCTCGATACACCACAGCATCATCTGCAAAAAGCCTCAGTGAACTTCCTTGGCAGACCCTGTGCTTACTAGACAACATGACACATGCTGAAATGAGGTGACTGAAATGCTAATCATTCTTACAGAACATGCCATTGTACATGTCCTGTGAACATGAATGTCCTATCTTTAGTCGTTCAGAGTGTTCTGTCTTTTTTTTGTGAGCGTGAGTGGCCTTTTATGGTTTATTTAGGTCAGGAAAGACAACATTTTCCCTCTTAAGAGGGCTGTGCTGGTAAAACGAGCCCTACGAATGAATCAGACTGAAGCAGCAAGGTTTAAGTGAAATCCAGAGAACTGGAAATATAATGCGAAAATCTGGAAGACGAATCGTCTACAAAGTGAGAGCAGTAATTCGGACACGAATGATCTGTGTCCCCTAGAAATAAATTTGCTCGGAATTCGCTCCCACCGGTACGGGAGCGCTTAAAATCTAGTGCTCGCTCTTCCCCGTTGGTGCTGCCTGGATGATTGAGCGGGACCACTAGGACAGCAAGAGCGATGCGCGGCCTAATGAAGAACTGCTGGGTAGGCGGGGCCATCCCTCATTGGCCGCCGCATCACTCTGTTATTAGGTAATCCCCTAAAAATATCCGCCCATTCCTTTCGGCAGCAGAGGAAAGCACCCCATCCAACAAAACCCCGCGGAGGGCAGTGAATATTCGTTACCAACACGCCACCGACAGACGGGAGGCGGAGGTGCGAAAATACGGGGGAAGGTAGTTAATCACGGCAAGGAGTTCGTTAACAACAGTGAAGGGCTGCCTCGTCTTTTACCCAGTTTTCGTTGCAAGTAAAAGTGGGTTTGATAGTATGTGGCGGAATGGTGTTGCTTCCACAATATTTTATGTATCTGGGAGTGGATGAGTGTTCACATAAATCTAAGGAATCCTCGTTTAGAATCAATGTGAAAGAGATTTTCGTGCCTATACTGAAGAACAATACGACAAGAGTTGTGCAACGTAAAATGAATGCCGCTCTATAAATACCTGCTTCCCAAGCGTTCTGCTATACAGGGTGTTAGGTTTACAAGTAGACAGATATATTGTGATCATTGGTACGTTAATATGTACCCCCATATAGTGTGTTAGTTATTTTTACGGTTCCGTATCTCAGTTGGATTAATACGTATATCGAGGAAGCAGTCAAAGGAAAAAAAGAAAAATTCGGAGTAGGAATTAAAATCCATGGACAAGAAATAAAAACTTTGAGGTTCGCCGATGAAACTGTAACTCTGTCAGAGACAGATAAGGGCCTGGAAGAGCAGCTGAACGGAATGGACAGTGTCTTGAAAGGAGAATATAAGATGAACATCAACAAAAGCAAAACGAGGATAATGGAATGTAATCAAATTAAGTCGGGCGATGCTGAGGGAATTATATTAGGAAATGAGACGCTTAAAGTAGTAAATGAGTTTTGCTCTGTGGGAAGCAAAATAACTGATGATGGTCGAAGTAAAAAGGATATAAAATGCAGACTGGCTATGGCAAGGAAAGCCTATCTGAAGAAGAGAAATTTGTTAACATCAAGTATAGATTTAAGTGTCAGGAAGTCGTTTTTGAAAGTATTTGTGTGGAGTGTAGCCATGTGTGGAAGTGAAACGTCGTCGGTAAATAATTTGGACAAGACGAGAATAGAAGTTTTCGAAATGTGGTGCTACAGAAGAATGCTGAAGATTAGATGGGTAGATCACATAAGTAATGAGGAGGTACTGAATACAATAGGAGAGAAGAGAAATGTGTGGCGTAGCTTGACTAAAAGAAGGGATCGGATGGTAGGGCATTATCTGAGACATCAAGGGATCACCAATTTATATTGGAGGGTAGTGTGGAGGGTAAAAATTGTAGAGGGAGACCAAGAGATGAATGCACTAAGCAGATTCAGAAGTCTGCAACCACATAAGCCACAAGGTCCGTCGACAAGTGCAGTAGAAGAAACAGTGTTAACTGGTATGCGGTTCTTCTTGTTTCCAGCTGTTGTGGCGAACTCGATGTTCTCGATGGTTTTATAAACTGTCTGTTTAGAACGGCGAGGAATCCTCCTGTAAGGCATCGTGGCGGCGTTCAATGCAATTGCCTGTGCAGCAGCAGCAGCGCGAATGAGCCTCTGCGCGGCTCTCGCTCACGGTAATGGTTGGCTCACTGTAGCCATTGTACGTGGAGCTACCGGAGTTCCTAACATACCTGGACTTGAAAGTTTCGTTGATAGAGACATTATTGCCTATCGTACCCACCATGTGGCAGAACCTGCAAATAAAGACTTTGGTAAATCAGCTTACATGGGACATGAAGAAGCTTGCACAGGATATAGTAGCTTGGAGAGCTGCATCAAACCAGTCTCAGGAGTGAAGACCACAATAACAACAACATCTCAGTTGATAAAAATGGAACCCTCATAGGAGCACTTTCTTGTCTGTCTTCTGTCTGTCCAACTTCTAAAAGCCCCTCTCCTAAAGAACGAGTAGACGTATCAAGCCGAAACTGAAGTCCCTTATTAAGGTCTATGGTCCCTTAACTGTGTGAAAAATTGAAGATTCTGAGTCCATGCATTCACAAGATACCGCCATGTACGACATATATTTTGACAGCCGTATACTCACTCATCAAAACCTATAAGGTACCAAGAATAATTAAATCTGGCACGAATCAAGGTTTCGCAGTAAAATTAAAGAAAAAAATCCGAAAACTCATGTTGTCGTTATCAATGTCGACAACAGGCCAAAATCGTCGTTATTCACGATTCACGGGATGGATGAACTCTCCGTACACGTAATTAAGTTTATACGGAATATTCAGAGCACTACTTGCACTTAGTTTTTTTTTTCTCTACTTCTAAACAGTCTTCCCACAAATAAATCACGTAATTTACTCTTTGATGTTTCCTATACAGTCGGAACTGCGGGGCGAAGTGGACTATACCTGTCAGTAAAGACTATCCGTTTTGCACACGCTCATCCACACTTCAGTAACAGTTGCCACCTAAGGGAAAACGAACGTTAACGGGTTGATTGTGCCAAGCGTGGTAACCAACCAAAAAACATAGCTATAATTATTAGTCTGCAAATGAAGTTAATACTGATATAATGTTATTCAGTTCACTGTCCTCAGATATGAAAAGGAATATCTGCTCTTTCATCCCTAACACGCTCTGCATTGCCTAATGTCATTTGTTCATTTTACACTTCCACTGTCAATTTTTTTAGTGAAAAACATTAATGTTTGTTTATTTTCATTAGTGTCGCAGTCATAATAAACAACATGAAATTTTCCGACGTTGGGGTGTGAGTTGGCACCTACAGGGTTATTCGAAAGTACCTCCAGGGTTTGAGAAGACTCCTGAGCAAAAATTACAAGACAACACACACACACACACACACACACACACGTCAATGGACAGAACAAGTACCCAAGTTCTTAGCTTATACAACAGGTGCTCAGTACGGGCACCAGTCGTAATGCGGCAGACATAAATGCTTGTGTGCAATTCATTCATATGAATTTTATGGAAAGGCGCGAGGGCTGCCCGCTTTGAAAATCTATTCTCTGCGTTGCCTATATGTAGATGCAAACTGATTCAATGCGACAATACGGAGTAAATCAGAGCAGTGGGGTAAAGATGGTACTTAAAGACAATGTAGCCTTGAGGTGCAGCACTTCGCAAACTATTAGGAGGCTTGTCTTTACCAGTGGGACACTAATTCAGAGCAATAAATTACAGTAATTTGTTTCCTATTCTTTGATACCTTATAGTGGGGCACATACAGGGGATAGGCAAAACAATGTGAACAATGGTAGTAATGGGATAGTTGTATTTGATGGTCAATAACACACGTAAGGCACGTGTCATACTGGAGTGTGCGTGTTCAGTACGGTCTAGGCAACACTGACGGTTGTTTACGAGTAGTGCGCTCTTGGTATTTGGATTCAGAGGCCGAGGTTGACATGCAATGAAAGACCTAACAGAGTTCCAAAGAGGGGAGATTGTTGGGGCCCGATTAGCTGGAGCATCTGTAATCAAGACAGCCAACTTATTTTATGTTTCAAGAGCAACTCTTTCAACAGTCATGGCAGCCTACACAGAACATCAAAAGACATTATCGTGACTGCAGAGCTCAATATCCGTTTTCGAGAGCCCGCATCTATCGACACTGTCCGCCGAGAACTCCCTAAAGCGGATGTTCATGCACGAGCTGCTACAGCGAAACCATTACTGACGGCAACCAACGTAAAGAAGCGTAAAACATGGTATCAAGAGCATAAATCCTGGACGAATGATCAGTAGAAATACGTCTTATAGCCCGACAAGTCAACGTTTCCACTATTTCCAACACAGGGAAGGGTTTTCGCCAAAAGAAGCCTACAGTCCCGATTGCTTGATTCAAACGGTTAAGCTTTAGTTGTGGGCAGCCATATCATGGTATTCTGCTAGTCCCATCATTACTCCCAAAGGCCGTGTTAAGGCCAATGTTTATGTGGACGTTTTAGGTGATCAGGTGCACCCAATGATTCAAATGTTGTTCCCCAACAGTGCTGACGTATTTCAGGACGATAATGCTCCAACTCACACATCCAGGACAATACAATCGTGGTATGTGGAGCATGCAACTGAACTGCAGCGTCTTCCCTGGCCAGCACAGCCCCCGGACTGGGAGGTATAGGAGCGCAGACTCCAGAGCAGATATCCGCCTTTCTCGTCTCTACAAGAGTTAGAAGAGGTTCTGATCGGAGAGTGACATAAAATTACACTGTAGACTATACAATCATTATACGCCAATATTCCAAGAAAAATAGCAGGTGTATTTAGTGCAAATGGGGATACAACCCCTTATTAATAAACCATTCGCAGGAAGTATAGACGATCACATTATTTAGACAGTTTCCTGTACGTAGCGGCAGTGAAAGGGTTATGAAGAGTATTCCTGAAATTTTGCGACAGACTTTGAGAGGTTGCAGAGGATGTCTTGAGGAGCAAGTCTAGGATAGGAATAGGAGCCCCTGTCTGGAAACATCATCCAACAACGCTGCACAGCGTCGATGTTATAGGCGCTGCCGCCTGTCCATAGGCCATCCATTTGGCAGATGTGACGTTGTATGCTGATGGACCGTAGACGGAACGTTTTGCAATGTCTTTTGCTATTCAGAGGTCGCAACTGATTGTCCAGATCGCCAGTGGAGACAGTTGAGCTAACTGTTGCGTAGAAAGACCTTGTCTCCTATGAACTCGATGCTCTGTAGCCTCTGTGGATGACGGTTTCGGACTTGAGCTTCCAGCCGCAGTTTATTTTTCTCCTGAAACCCTCTGAAATCTCCAATGTTTTTTCGGTATACAGGAGAAAAGAACTACAAATGTAAAAGCCGTGTCTGAAACAGTTATCAAACAAGCCAACAGAGTATCGAATTCATAGGAGACAAAACCACTCTACGCAGCAGCTATCACCATCTTCTCCAATGGCAATCGTGACAATCTTTTGGGATCGCTGAATAACAAACAACATCTCTCAGCATATAAGTCGCGTTTGCTGCCAAAGGAGTCCTAGTGACACACGACGGCACTTCTAACTTCGACGATTTACAGCGTCGTTGGACGACGTTTCCGAACACTTATTCCTACCCTTGATTTGTTCCTTAAGACACCCTCTAAAACCGCTCGAAGTTCCTCGCATTATTTCTGGAACACCCAGTATATGTTAATACTTATGTTCAATCGAAATGGCATGATGCTGTGTAAAAGACAGACTCCTTAACACCAATACACACCCGCTGTATAAAATTGAATGTAATTACGACATATATTTTGTTAGACGAGGATATTGCAACGAACTGAAAATTCCATCCAGCAGCCATTCTTCTTGTACTGAATAAAATCGAGTCTAACCTGGATATGCTGAGATCTTAGCAGTAATTTCCACACGCCTCCCGGCTCAGACATAGGGAGCGTTCATTTAAATAGTTAATGCTTGAAAATGTCGCAGTTATGATAATTATTGCCCATTTGCCCGGTCTCGTAAACTGACAAACGGCCGGGAGTGTGGTATGCTGACCGCATGACCCTGGATATCAGCATCCAGTGATCCCTGTGGGCTGAGGATGACACGGCCACCAGTCGGTACCATTGGGCCTTCATGGCCTGTTCGGCCGGAATTTAGTTCAATTTTACTGTCCATTTTGCGACCATTACCAATTCAGCTGTGTACTTTCCATTCCGAATTCAGCTGTAAACTTTTAGATATGTCGTGCTCATTTTCCGAAGACGTCTGTCTATCTATCATTAATCCGTCTCGTCGCCAGATGGACATATTTAATTCCTTTTGTTTATATTTCATGCTACAACTTCATTTTAATTTAGAAACTGTTGGTAATACCTTATGTAATCTCCTATAATTTATTAGTTAACCAAGATTTTTAATTGTTACTAATATGTAAAGACTTGCTCTGTACACATATTCCCTGTTGATACAGTTAATCTGCCTTCATAGAGACTGAATTCGGTCCGTTCTTCGTGTGAAACTAAATACAATTCCACAATTCATCTGCTATATCACAGCTCCGAAAGGGGCATAAAGTGTTTACAAACTAGTAAATGCCACAGGCGGTTACGAAGATTATATTCCCTGCAGCACAGCAGTTATCAGGAATTATCGTTTCGGCATCCAGAAGGCGTTAAGTAAAACAGTAATAACAGATTCGCATGAGCGTCACAAATGAAACACAACGTGATAACTGCCTATTCATATGCATGATTATGAGGAAGATTTAACACTGGAATGCTGATATCTGGTAAAGAGGAACAGAAACTAAACTAGCGAGGTAGTCCGTCCACTACACAAAATTGTTACTTAGATGATTCGGGAACTCTAATTGGATTCCTTGGAGGGATTCTCAGTATTCTGTTGCTGTGAAGACTGCTACCGCAAACAGCTTGCGATGCGTGCTGAGTTGAAAGCGACTCTCACATTCTTCATTGTACTGAACAGCGTCTGAACCGCGGAGACTGAGTGACCCATGGTTTGTAAATGATGCTCAATCTGGAAACAAATTTCTGCATAGAAACGTCATATCACTTTGCAGTTTTCCCGAACAGCATTCGAAGATTTGTTACCGATTTGAAAATTCGTTGTCGTGAAGGTTTCTATGGTTTAAATGTGGAAGGCATGAAATGCGTTGGAATCTAGTACTCATAGAGTACTCCCACACGCACATTCAAGCTTTCTCAGTGTTACTGCTACTAAAATGTGTCTTGCTTTTCTTTCGTTATTCTCTGCTTTAGTTTTTGTTAGCGTATTTTATCTATCACACTTCCAGTTTCTTGACATTATTAATTATGTCGGCAAATGACAGATCTTAAGGGCTTGGCAGGACAGGTCCACTGTTTAACATACAACCCATCCGCCGCTTGTGATCGAATTGTCGGTCAGAATGTGAGAGAGCAAAAACAAAACTGATATTATTACTTATTTATTTAACAAAATATTGTTATGATTGGAATGAGCTTACGTATATTATTTTTGAATGCCATTTTCAATTAAGTTAAATGTTACAGTGAAAGTGATGACTCTCGGTTCGTTACCTGCTGGTGGAGTGTACTCCGTAGTGTAACGCGTAGCCATATAATTGAGTCAATATGTTATGCAGGCTTTTCAGGAATCGCGTCCATAGATAATTGTTTTGCTGATTGCACTCAAAATAGCCACAAGTACGTACAGTTGTTAGAACATACGGTGCAGTAAAATTTGGAAGGCATCCCACTGGAAATAAGGCAGTTTATGTGGCTGCAACATGACCGATATCTCACCTGTTCTGTACAAATGATTTCAGATCTGCTTAACACAAGAATGGATCGGCGGAACGTGTGTGTGTGTGTGTGTGTGTGTGTGTGTGTGTGTGTGTGTGTGTGTGTGTGGGTGGGTGGGTGGGTGGGTGGGTGGGTGGGTGTGGGTGGGTGGAAAATTAATCTAAGCGGCCTGCAAGGAAACACCGACGGCTGACAAATTCATGAAATGCCTTATAGCAAGGGCATTCATCGTACAGTATTCTCTGTCGGTATCGTTTTATACCACGTACGAATACTCAAGGTAAACATTTCCAGAACTGTTCATAAACGTCACAATAACTATGAAACAGCACGTGAATTACATGTGTGCTTACGTTTGGTAGCAATAATTGCTGGGACTTCTTGTGTAGGGGGGACAGCGGTTTCACGACACAGTTTTCTTAATATCTGGTCAAGTTCTACACACTTTATGTCGCTGAAACCATCTTCGAAGCCTCTTTCCAATGCCCTACGGTCACAATTGCTCTATCGGTATGTTTATTTCCTGACTGAATTTCTTCAGTTAAATCAGTTTCATATCCTAATCACAGATCATTATTACCAGGAGATATTACACTTTATTGCATTTATTGCATTATATTTACTGTTGTTTGGCCTTATATTCATCCACATTTACTGACTTGCAAGCATACTCAAACATGATGAAATGTTAAGGTTGGTGATAAATTCTTCATGAAAGTGGTTTTTCGTAAATGGAGTCACCTTAATTAACTTCTCCTCCAGTTACCTTGATTCTGTCCAAGCGAAAATTTCTAACTGACTCTAGGTGTACCGTGCCGAATGATACATATGAATGTACAGCTACCTGTCGTTTTCTTTCGTGTTCCATCCACAAATAGAGCGAGGGGAAAACGACTGACTATGTATGAGACGTAATTTTTCGCATCTGATATTCGTAGTCCTTACGGGGAATGTATGTTGGTAGAAGCAGAATCATTCGGCAGTCAGCTTCAAATACAAGTTCTCTAAATTTTCACAATAGTGTTCCTCGGAATGAACATCACCCTCCAACCAAGGATACCCACTTGAATTCCCGAATCATCTAAGTAACAGTTCGGTGTTGTTTTAATCTACCGGTAAATAAATTTAGCACCACACCTCTGAATTACTTCGACGTCCTCCTCCAATCCGACCTGGTACGGATCCTAAATAATCGGGCAGAACTGGAGAGTAGGTCGCACCAGCATCCTGTATGCGGTCTCCTTTACAGGTGAACCATTTGTTACTAGAATTCTCCAAATAGATCGAAATAGGCCATTCTTCTTTCCAACCACAAACCTCATATTCTCGTTCCATTTCATATCGCTTTGCAACGTTACGCCCAGATATTTCAACAGCGTGACTGGGTGAATCAGTACACTACCAATGCTGTGTCCGAACATTACGCGTTTATTTCTCCTATTTATCCATATAACTTACAATTTCCCTTTCGTTACCGCTAGCTGCCACTTATCACACCAACTAGAAATTTTGTCTAACTCATCTTGCATCTTTCTACATTGATTCAACTTCGACACCTTACCGTACACCACAGACTCAGCATACAGCTGCAGATTATTGCCCACCCTGTATGTGGAGAATAGCAGCGGTCCTTTCACACTTTCCTGAGCACTCCTAATGATTCTATTGTCTCTGACGAACAATCGCCGTCAAGGAATACAAATTTGGAAAATTTGTGGTAAGTTCTTATGGGACCAAACTGCCGAGGTCATCGGTCCCTAAGCTTATACACTATTTAATCTAACTTCAACTAACTTATGCTAAGGACGACACACACACACACACACACACACACACACACACATGTCCGAGGGAGGACTCGAACTTCCACCGAGGGAAGCCGCGCGGACCGTGGCAAGATGCCTACACCGCCGGCTACCCCGCGTGACAAGGAAAACATACTGGGTTGTATTACTTAAGAAGTCCTTGAGGCATTCACATATCTGTGATCTCATTCTATATGCTCTTACCTTAATTAACAGCCTGTAATGGGGGACCATGTCAAATGCTTAAGGGAAACGAAGAAATATGGAATCTGCCTGTTGCTCTTCATCCATAGTTCCCAGTGTATCATGTGAGAAAACACCAAGCTGAGCTTCCCACGAGCAATTCTTTCTAAAACCATGTTGATTTGTCAACATACCATTCACAGTGTCACGAAAATTTTGTTATATTCGAACTGAAAATATGTTGAAGGATTCTGTAGCAAACTGAATTTAGGCATATTGGTCCGTAATTTTGCGGGTCCGGCCACTCCATTTTCTGAAGTTTTGCTTAATAGCTTTACGCAAAATTTGAGGACGTGCCTTCGACAAAGAACACGGCAGATTTCCTCCTTATATTTCGATTACCTATTTCTGATAAGGTTTTAGTAACTACGAATTAATATCTTTTGAGCTTTAATCGTTTTAAATTTGGCACCCTGATACCACGAATCGCCCGGAAATAGCTGCATTGCATCCTCTTGTTATTGGCACTACATTTACAGACGACTGGGGTGTCAAGCTCCCGCTTAATCTTCCTATGGTGAAAAGTGTTATACGTCACAACGGCGATAGTTTGTTTCTTCCGTAAAGTTGGCTGCCGTGGTTTTACTTTTCAGTCATGCCTACCAATTTTTTATTGTCATTTTGGTGTAAATCAGTTACTGGTCAGTTGTGCTGTTAATCAGTTGCCTTCAGCCACTAACTGTGATTGAATAATCCTTGGGGTTATAACTTAAGTTGATACTCTTTGCTAGCTTTCATCAGGTTTTAAAGTATGGAAACTGTAAATGGGACTTGGTGAGAAGTGTTTTGGAGGAAGATGACATCGATAGCTTTGGATCTGACTTATTATCAGATGAGAAAGATAATTTAGAAATACAAAACTGAACATTATTATGAGACAGGTGCTGCAACTTCATAAGATGGTGATAATGAAGAACAGGTTGAGGTGGTGGGGGAAGTGGAGCGGTAGGAAGAGGAGGAAGTGGAACGCAGTCAAAAGTAAAATTGATTTTTATGATCTTAAGTATAGACTAATAAAACTAAAACCCAAAGCGGGAGCGTTGGGACAATTCACAAAGATGATAACTTTGATCAGATCCTCTCAAAATCTTAGAAGCTACAGGAAGTTGAGTTGTTTGTAGCTCATACAAATGATGAAATTAAAACGAAAAAAAAGTGCACAAATACTTACCAGAGGTGTCTTGATGGTACGGGATGGGAAAAAGTATGTGCACTAATGGGATTACTTTGTGTGTCTAGTACCAGAAAAGAAAGTCACTTCAACAGTAAAGAAATCTAATCTATCTCGCCGGTGTACATGTGCTTTACGTCTCAAGTTACACTCAAGTTTTTTCTAAATTGTTTGAGATTTGATGAGCAGCTTTTCGGATATCTTAGAAAATGTCCTTTCCCTGTTTTCATTGCCTCGAAAGCTATTCTCCTCTTATGTATGTTCCAACAGATAGCTGCTTGTAGATAGTCTTGGCAAATGTCCTTTCTGTGTATACAATGTCCGTAAACCTAATAAACATGGCATCGGAATACTCACAATGTGCAATTCCAGAACACATTATAGGGTAGATGCGTGCAGGGAAGAAACACAGAAACCTACAAATGTCTACCAACATACTATGTTTAAGTTCTGTGCATAACTATTCCTGCAAACACGTCGAAATATCACTTGTGACGACTGATTCATTTCTATACCTCTGCCAGAGACGTTGCTAAAAAACAATTTGACAATTGTTGCTCAGATCTGGAACGTTTCTCTTAAAGCAAAATATCCAAATAATATCTATTAAATTACTCTGAAGCGTTTATATATTAGCAAGAATGTTAATACACACCAATGGACAAATTTTCACTCTAAATTTTTTGCAACATTGCAATTAATCTATATAAATAAAAATCATCTGGCGCTAGTATCAAGGATCATTACTTGACAACGATTCGACAGATTTGGCAATGTTTTTATGTTCGTAATTGTCAGGAGAACGTTCATACGAAAGAAAAAGTTTGAGTAATCCACCGGAGATATCGTAAATATGGGTAGTATTGTTGTATGAATATCTCAATGAAAGAAATGTGGTTTGATAATCCTTTTGCCACACGTTTCCAGAAATGGTTCAAATGGCTCTAAGCACTATGGGACTTATCATCTGAAGTCATCAGTCCCGTAGAACTTACAACTACTTAAAGCTAACTAACCTAAGGATGTCACACACATCCATGCCCGAGGCAGGATTCGAAACTGCGACCGTACCGGCAGCGCGGTTCCAGACTAAACCACCTAGAACCGCTCTGCCACAGCGGCCGGCCAAACGTTTTAATAACATACACAGTTGTGACGTTCACTTTTCATAATAAGAAGAAGTTCAATCTGAATATTGATATTTTGAGGAAAACAATACAATTGAAAGCGATATTTCATTCTGTTATCGGTGATGATCATACACTTGATTTGTTGCCAATATGGATTTGATGTCAGTTAGTGTTAATTTTGTGTGCTGCAAAGCTTCAGTTGCCTTCAGTTTGTGATTTATATCTTTGGAAAAGATGCCACCAGTAAGGCTTTGAAATACCGGTCCACGTACGCGGCTGGATGAATCACTTCTCGGCGGACTGATTAACTGACTGTCTAGGAAACAGCCAAGGCACAGGCGAAACCACTGCAGATATAGACATGTTATCCAAAATGACTCTCTGTGAACCTGCTGCCAGAAAGAACATTCTAAGCTGTGCTGTAAAAATGTGTGGTTTTGTTTTCCTTCTCGAAGACTTTTTAAGATAAAACAGAAAATTTGTGCTTATGGCTAATTTTATGATCTTACCGAGCCGGCCGCTGTGGCCGAGCGGTTTTAGGCTCTTCAGTCCGGAACCGCGCGACCGCTACCATCGAAGGTTTGAATCATGCCTCGGGCATGGATGTGTGTGATGTCCTTAGGTTAGTTAGGTTTAGGTAGTTCTAAGTCTAGGGGACTGATAACCTCATAAGTTAAGTCCCTTAGTGCTCAGAGTCATTTGAGCCTTTTTTTTCAATCTTACCTGTTCATAGATTAAAAACGTGTAAAATACTGTAGTTAAAGTTACGTACACCAATGATTCCAACCGATGTACCCTTTGATTTTGATTTCTATTCCCAACCAGTGTTCTGTCGGTAATAACAGTAAATATGGTTCAAATGTTCAAATGTGTATGAAATCTTATGGGACTCAACTGCTAACGTCATCAGTCCCTAAGTTTAAACACTACTTAACCTAAACTATCCTAAGGACTAAAACACACACCGATGCCCGAGGGAGGACTCGAACCTCCGCTGGGACTAACCGCACAGTCCATGCCTGCAGCGGATAGACCGCTCGGCTAATCCCGCTCGGTAGTAAATATGGTCAGAGATAGGGAGACGAAGAAGTGAACAAAGAAGGGGCAGACAATGGACATTAAAAGGGAGAAGGAGAACATGAATAGAGAGACGGAGGAGGAGTATATGGACAGAGGGAGTGTGGGGTAAGACATGTACAGGGAAGCAGGCCGAAGAAGATAGAAGATGTATAGAAAGATGGGAGAGGAGGAGAAGACGGACAAAGGGATGGGGAGACGAGGAGAGAGATAGAGATTGGGGGGGGGGGGGGAGAGAGGAGATTAGGACATATATTAAATTCATACATAAATGTCGCAATTGCGTAATATCGCCGGGGTCGCTTGTCACACAATAAAACATTGGGGTTATGCGTCACCGCAATTATCATTGAACGCTGTACTGTTCATGTTGTCAGCCATCAGTGCTGTGGGCAGATTTAGGATAGTGTGATGTGAAAGTCAGAGCTCCGTATTAGTCACGTCCAGTACGAAAAAATCAGTAACGTGAAAAGTAAATCGAAGTGACATGCCACTGGTAGAGATCCAGTGTTGACTGTATGGTTCCTCAAGGGGCTTGATTCCTTAGAGTGAAACGACGGTCCGTGCAAAGCAAACGCCAGTTTCGGTTCTCGAGGCCAGACAGGCCCCTGTACGTGGGGCAGGTTCGTGCGGCAGTCCAGCCAGCGCTCCCCCGGCACACTGGGACCTCCGGCTGCTCGGCAGTCGGCGAGCGCGACCGTCTGCTGTAAGCCACTGAAAAATTCACCTCGCAGGGGAAGTCATCTATATTCAGCGCTCCTGCCGCCTGCAGCCCCGCCGGCAAACGTTGTCCCAGCCGACCCTATCGTTCGTGCGAGACTTCCCAAAGAGACCCGGTGCCCCCTCCCATCCCTCTACCAGCAACCCACAAGCTAGCCGCGCAGGGCGACGACCTCTGCTCGCGTGACCCCTAACTAGAGGCGCCATGCCGAGACAAATGACGTGTTACGAGACCGTCCACACTGTTCTTCATTCGTCATTCCCTCACTCTAGTGAGATCAAAGTGGCAGCAGCCAGACTGCTGCTCCACTTTTGTACATTCGTGTTCATACATTTTGTTCGAAATAACTACTGACGTATCATTTGAAAGTAGGCCACAATAAGTAGAACAGAAACCGACAAGTACACTGCGCAACAGAATTAAACATCGTTCTTACTAGACCCCTAAACTGCCTCACATTGCGACACTTAACTTTGAAATTTGGCTCAAAGGTTCCTCCTGCGTCAGTCGTCTGGTGCAATAGCTTGGCGCCCTGCGGCGTCTCCATCAGGCTCGGCGACGTCAGACAGTAAGGCGTCCACACATGCGGAAAAGGATACAGATTGGAAGTGCGGTTAATAATGTAACATTCCCAACAAATTTCACAACGATTCTGTACAACGCCACCGCCGACGTCTCACACAGTGCGAAAGTATTAACGGCTCTTCTTTCCCGCATTTGAACATTTTATGGCGTCTCTGCCATGAGATCAGAACTGCGACACCCAGGGTTGAAATCAAGTGGTTTTCTTACGGGTAGCCGAGGAAAGTAATTCAAGCACATCGCCGCTGAGAATCGTCATGAAAAGACCTCAGGGGTGGTGTTAATGGATATCCCTTCGCTAGGGGTGCTGGTTCCCACACACTTTGCGTTAGGAAACTACTGTCTGCAGTGCGACGAGCAAAAGAAGATGTTCTTGACACTGCTGACACTGCAGGACGTTTCAGCCCCTTCCTAAGAAGATTGTGTGGTTGCATCCCTATTGAAAATGGTCGCGCCCGTTTGGAGTGCAAAGCGAATGCAATTTTTCCTCTCTTGTGCAGATTGGAACCACTACGGCGTTGAAAACTATTCGACGAAATTTTAACGTGATCCTAGGCAGTAAAGGATAGTTACGCTCTTTCAATCCTCCTGTTTACCGCCTTCGGGCACCTTGTTCATGTGGGGGTGCAACATTAAAAAGCATGTGAATAAAACGGCAAACCATCCCTCAAAGACGCCACAGTTCGGTTACATGCTCGATGCTATGTACGTACGTTTGTTTAGCAAGTTGGAAATTGACTTTCAGAAATTTCGACACCTATTGAGTCTAGCGACTGCTCTAGTGCCTGAAGATAGGCAAATCCCACCCAACCCGTGTCGAAGAGGATGCCAGGTTTCAAACTTGTGCATCCCAATGGAAGAGATTACGGGGTTTAGGAACAGTGATCCTTTCATTTTGCTGTGCATTGTATATTCACCATTACTCCATACATCGTTGCGCCTATGCTTTAGTTATCATCTAGATAGCTCCAAGTTGGCAATCTAATCGACGCAGTGATGGCCTCACATTAGTGGAAATCGCCCGTTAAGCTTTAAGAATTCCACATTAGGGAGCCAATTAATGTTGGCTACATTTAGTACCCATTAAAACTCTTGCACTTGAATGAGGTGCCTGCCTTAATAACAAAAGAATGATGTCTGTCAACCGAAGGTGCATTATTTGATCTAAACTACCTGCAAAGCTATCAGTGGACATTAATTTTGGGCGGGGTCCACAATTCGCCTTCATGAGGGGTTGACCTCTGCTGGAGACACTTTCAATAAAGTGTCACGATGTCTGAGGAGGAACGTGAGCCGTTTCTCCCTCAAGAGTCGAAAGCAGAGAACGTAGTCACTTTGGATATTGGAATCCGAAGCAAAGTCGGCGTTCGAATTCGTCCAAAATGTGTTCCGTTGGGTCAAGGCGGAATTTTGGGCAGGCCTGTCTACTTCGGAATGTTATTGTCAGCACACCATTGTTACAAAAATGACGTTTTGTGACATGCTGCATTGTCATGTTAATCTTCGTCTCCGAGCTGTTATGTTACTTTACGCGGTCCACAGTGCTGTAAAATTTGTTTACGTTCTTCCTTAATATCGTTTCCTTCAGAGCAGTAAGGGATACATAAAAACACCATAATATCGTGACACGTCATCCATACTTCTCAGAATGGCAGACATTCTCCAGCCATTCTGCGAATCCGCAGTGTATAGCGTCCATGGTTCACTAGACATCCTGCGAGAGAAGGGCAAATGAGGTTCGCACGAGCCATGTTGTCGAAAGCCGTGCTCACTTTTGGACAGAAGCTTTATGTACCAAGAAATTTATTGCATTCAAGCTTAAAATACATGGTGAACGATGAGGACGGCTACATGCTTTGAGGGGTGATAGTATTGGTGAATCTGAACAAAAAACTTTCTTTAGTAGCTTCTTTGTTTGCTGGCAGTGCTATAGACTGTGTTAATATCGCTGACTGCGATCTGTACCCTGAGATTCTGTGTTCGGACGGACTAGCAGTTAGCGAGTAACTGGGAAATATGTGGACATGTTTTTCTTAGTAGAGACTCTGTGTTGGTAGGACACGCAATGTAAAGTGAGATTAAATTTCTTATAAGAAAAGATGCAAGGAAAGTTATGACAATGAATGTATGGTTGATAATGCAAACATTAGTGGAATGATTGACAATTACATAGTTTTTGGAACTGCATGTGACATGAATAAGGTAATACATTGTTTGCTCTACAACAAAGTATATCTTTTCTGCTACCATATGCCACCATAGGAGTTAGGATCTTTTCATTTAGCTGGCTGTTGTTGCTACTTTGTATAACTGCTGTTGTTCGTGTTATGAAGATCTTCAGTGAGGTAAGCCACTTACAAAAAAATTGGGTTTCCCGTATCGGGATCCGTGACTGAGATGAGAATAGGCAATTAACAAAGTTGGAGGTACTTCCATATTTCTTCTTTATTTTTGGATTTGTATTATTTTATGATTTCTTGCAATTAGGGCCTTCTTACGTGTTAATTATTGGAAGTTATGTTGTTAATATATAGCAGTCAGATTGCGTTGGGCTTGTATATTGTGAGTTATAAATAAGTAAGTTAAGTCTGAGTTGTCTTTGTCAGGGAAAATTCTGTAGGTCAGTGCTCTATAAAAAAATAATTAAAGAGTTAGTTTCACTTGAAATGAACATGGTCTTTGTCTTTTTCTTAACTGCGATCTGACATACAGTTGTTTGAAAATCACGTACGTCAGTCGCATGTCCATTTTCAACAGCACTCTCATGCAAATTCAACCATGGTGACATTAGCCTAAGTACTGTCGTCTTTACTGTCCACAAGAATGAACACAAAGAAGGAACTTCTCGCTCGCATTTTACATGCGTTTACTCAACTAAATGGCCGTGGAAATGAGCTCAAATCAGCGACGCAGTAACTGCCTACAAGTGCTGCAAAAGTCATTGCAGCTGACGGTGGACTTTTCGAGCATGTATTAAAGAAAATAGTACACCACAACGTTTCATTTACTGTCACCTGCATTGATCCTGTTGCCCACTGTTTTCATTAGCTTCCTCTAAAACTTAAGAACAGGACATACGTTCATACGTCGTTTTTTAATATCACCGTCACCCCCCAGAAAATGAAAGCATGTATGTACCTTTCAACCTGACTAGTCCTGCATGCTGAAGAATTCTGCGGCAAAATATGTTACGGATAATGTTCTGTAAGTCTGAGTTTACGTGTCCGTTACTTTGCAGTTGTTCTGTGGAGGAGTCACCTGTGCTTATCACCAGTGGTTTCCCACTGTTTTCATTAGCTTCCTCGAAAACTGTGAAGGACAGGACAAACGTTCATACGAAGTTGTTTGGAATCACTGTAACCCCCCAGAACATGAAAGCATGTATGTATCTTTCAACCTGACTAGCCCTGCATGCTGAAAAATTCTGCGGCAAACCGATGTTAGGGATGTTGTTTTATAAATTTGGGCTAACCTGTCCGTTATTTTACAGTTGTTCTGTGGAAGAGTCTCCTGTGCTTATTTCCAGTGGTTTGGTGATTTGCGTTGAGCGAGAGATTCACGATAAATGCGAGGTAAGACAGGGGCCAATGTCGAAGAGTACTCTCTGTAATACAGAAATTCGGATTTTACCCGTACCTGACAACTTGTTAGCTTCCAGTTTTTCAGCTGCCCCTCTTCCATACGGAAGACTGTGGTACAGTGAAAAAAATGATACGTCTGTACGATCCTGGGTGATCTGTAAACGCATTTCTTTGTAAAAGTTATGCAGCGTGTCTTTACCTTTGACGAAAATACGGCTCCAAAACAGACAAGTGAAAGGTCGAAGAATGTAACAGAGAGCGAAGGACAGGCGGCCGACGAAGGCAGAGGTAGCGGGAGCGAGCAGCCGGCGTAACGCGCCATTGTTTTCGCTCGAGTGATTGGGTAATTGATCAGTGACGGCGAGAAGCAGGTGTGCCGGTAATTTGCAGTGATTGCGTTACCAAGTGGACAGCTGTCGCGGTCTGCTACTTCCGCGTTGCCAGCCCGCCTCCACAATGCACGCAGCGCCTGTCGCGTCTCCGCATACCCCCTGCCCTGATAACCGACCACTGTGGATAGCTGCCGTACTGTACAGGTACAGCCGTCATCCAATGAGGCATACATTGATATTGGATTCAGTTGTTTAGAATTCTTAAAACTGTTTCGGACATTAGTCTTTGTTCTACTCCGTCGTCTTAATCATATAATTTAACGACAGGTATAATCGGAAGTGTGGCAGAGTATGAAATGTTCTTTAGACTCATTCTGTGGTGACACTTGTAAGTAATACATCAGTGGGGTGGGTCTTAATCAGAGCAAAGAGAAAAAAATAATCTACGTTGCTGTCATACCTGTTACCGCTTCCCTGTATCCAGATAAAAGCTAACTTACGTTAGGATCTTCATTCCTCTGACAATGGCAACATCGAATCTACATCTACATCTACATTTATACTCCACAAGCCACCCAACCGTGTGTGGCGGAGGGCACTTTACGTGCCACTGTAATTACCTCAATTTCCTGTTCCAGTCGCGTATGGTTCGCGGGAAGAACGACTGCTTGAAAGCCTCCGTGCGCGCTTTAATCTCTCTAATTTTACATTCGTGATCTCCTCGGGAGGTATAAGTAGGATATCGAACACAAAGCCGGTGCTTCAGTCATATGAAACTCCAGAACAACACTGACAGATAAAACGCAAGATTCAAGTATCAGGCAAGCAGTAACTGACTGGAATCTATAATTATATTGTCCTTGAAACATGTGAGCCGCAACTTTTTCTGTAAGGATACTAAAAGGTATGATGATAGAAACTGAAGAAATGAATTAAAATGTGTGTTAAGCCCGTGCCTTCACCTGAGTCTCCTGCTTACTGGAAGCATGTACACTACTGGCCATTAAAACTGCTACACCACGAAGATGACGTGTTTACCTACAGGAAAAAGGTGCCGTGATATGCAAATGATTAGCTTTTCAAATCATTCACACAAGGTTGGCGCCGGTGGCGACACCTACAACATGCTGACATGAGGAAAGTTTCCAACCGATTTCTCGTACACAAACAGCAGTTGACCGGCGTTGCCTGATGAAACGTTGTTGTGATGCCTCGTGTAAGGCGGAGAAATGCGTATCATCACGTTTCCGACTTCGATAAAGGTCGGATTGTAGCCTATCGCGATTGCGGTTTCTCGTATAGCGACATTGCTGCTCGAGTTGGTCGATATACGATGACTGTGAGCAGAATACGGAATCGGTGCGTTCAGGAGGGTAATACGGAACCCCGTGCTGGATCCCAACGGCCTCGTATCACTAGCAGTCGAGATGACAGGCATCTTATCCGCATGGCTGTAACGGATCGTGCAGCCACGTCTCGATCCCTGAGTCAACAGATGGGGACGTTTTCAAGACAAAAACCATCTGCACGAACAGTTCGACGACGTTTGCACCAGCATGGACTATCAGCTCAGAGTCCATGGCTGCGGTTACCCTTGACACTACATCACAGCCAGGAGCGCCTGAGATGTTGTACTCGACGACGAAACTGGGTGCACGAATGGCAAAATGTCTTTTTTCGGATGATTCCAGGTTCTGTTTACAACATCATGATGGTCGCATCCGTGTTTGGCGACATCGCGGTGTACGCACATTGGAAGCGTGTATTCGTAATCGCCATATTGGCGTCTCACCCGGTCTGATAGTATGGCGTGCCATTGGTTACATGTCTCGGTCACATCTAGTTCGCATTGACGGCCCTTTGAACTGTGGACGTTACATTTCAGATGTGTTTCGACCCGTGACTCTACCCCTCATTCGATCCTTGCGAAACCTTACATTTCAGCAGAATAACGCACGACCGCACGTTGCAGGTCCTGTACGGCCCTTTCTGGATACAGAAAATGTTGTACTGCTGCCCTGGCTAGCACATTCTCCAGATCTCTCACCAGTTTAAAACGTCTGGTCAATGGTGGCCGAGCAACCGGCTCGACACAATACGCCAGTCGCTACTCTTGATGAACTGTGCTATCGTGTTGAAGCTGCATGGGCTGCTGTACCTGTACACGCCATCCAAGCTCTGTTTGAGTCAGGCTTATCAAGGCCGTTATTACGGCCAGAGTTGGTTGTTCTGGGTACTGATTTCTCCGGATCTATAGACCCAAACTGCGTGAAAATGTAATCACATATCAGTTCTAGAATAATATATTTGTCCAATGAATACCTGTTTATCATCTGCATTTCTTCATGGTGTAGCAATTTTAATGGCCAGTAGTGCATTAGCCATTGTACCACCGTTGTAGCGTAGGTAACACAGCTGCATGGAGTACCCTCGTCAAGTGTCCTTCCTATGAAAACTTCAATTGACAGCTGCAGCCTGTTTCCCCTTTCTTAAAGTGACAATAGTGCCCAGGCTTTCCCGTCCTGACACAGCACCCCAGCTTCTGATGTATCTCAGGCATGGGTAAATTTAATTATATAACATCTATAGCTCACCTACGTCTGAGGTATATGTAGAATTTTCGCATTATGTAGAAAGCTGGGGTGCTTTCCCAATACCAGTGAGCCCTGGCAATACTGACTATTTAAGAAGGGGAAAATAGGCTGAAGGCGAGTTATTACTGCTAGGGTGGTAAATGGCTGATACATCTGCCTAGTAATCAGAACAACCGGATTCAAGTCTCGGCCATCGCGCAAATATTAATTCCTTTCTTCAGCTTCTATCACTGGAATATATTATATATTGATCTTTTACAACAAAGCATAATGCGAGGCAGATTCTTAAAGTGCGGGACGACTGGAATACACAGTTTCGGATTTTCCTTCGTATAGCCGTCCTACACGGGAATTAGAAGTTCCAATATGGCTAGAGGACAAATGTAAGGATGTAGAAGCTTATCTCACTAGGGGTAAGATAGATACTGCCTACAGGAAAATTAAAGAGACCTTTGGAGAGAAGAGAACCACGTGTATGAATATGAAGAGCTCAGATGGCAGCCCAGTTCTAAGCAAAGAAGGGAAGGCAGAAAGGTGGAAGGAGTATATAGAAGGTTTATACAAGGGCGATGTACTTGAGGACAATATTATGGAAATAGAAGAGGATGTAGATGAAGACGAAATGGGAGATACGATACTGCGTGAAGAGTTTGACAGAGCACTCAAAGACCTGAGTCGAAACAAGGCCCCCGGAGTAGACAACATTCCATTAGAACTACTTACGGCCTTGGGAGAGCCAGTCATGACAAAACTCTACCAGGTGGTGAGCAAGATGTATGAGACAGGCGAAATACCCTCAGACTTCAAGAAGAATATAATAATTCCAATCCCAAATAAAGCAGGTGCTGACAGATGTGAAAATTACCGAACTATCAGTTTAATAAGCCACGGCTGCAAAATACTAACGCGAATTCTTTACAGACGAATGGAAAAACTGGTAGATGCAGACCTCGGGGAGGATCAGTTTGGATTCCGTCGAACTGTTGGAACACGTGATGCAATACTGACCTTACGACTTATCTTAGAAGAAAGATTAAGAAAAGGCAAACCTACGTTTCTAGCATTTGTAGACTTAGAGAAAGCTTTTGACAATGTTGACTGGAATACTCTTTTTCAAATTCTAAAGGTGGCAGGGGTAAAATACAGGGAGCGAAAGGCTATTTATAATTTGTACAGAAACCAGATGGCAGTAATAAGAGTCGAGGGGCATGAAAGGGAAGCAGTGGTTGGGAAAGAAGTGAGACAGGGTTGTAGCCTCTCCCCGATGTTATTCAATCTGTATATTGAGCAAGCAGTAAAGGAAACAAAAGAAAAATTTGGAGTAGGTATTAAAATTCATGGAGACGAAGTAAAAACTTTGAGGTTCGCCGATGACATTGTAATTCTGTCAGAGACGGCAAAGGACTTGGAAGAGCAGTTGAACGGAATGGACAGTGTCTTGAAAGGAGGATATAAGATGAACATTAACAAAAGCAAAACGAGGATAATGGAATGTAGTCAAATTAAATCGGGTGATGCTGAGGGAATTAGATTAGGAAATGAGACACTTAAAGTAGTAAAGGAGTTTTGCTATTTAGGAAGTAAAATAACTGATGATGGTCGAAGTAGAGAGGATATAAAATGTAGACTGGCAATGGCAAGGAAAGCGTTTCTGAAGAAGAGAAATTTGTTAACATCGAATATAGGTTTATGTATCAGGAAGTCGTTTCTGAAAGTATTTGTTTGGAGTGTAGCCATGTATGGAAGTGAAACATGGACGATAACTAGTTTGGACAAGAAGAGAATAGAAGCTTTCGAAATGTGGTGCTACAGAAGAATACTGAAGATAAGGTGGATAGATCACGTAACTAATGAGGAGGTATTGAATAGGATTGGGGAGAAGAGAAGTTTGTGGCACAACTTGACTAGAAGAAGGGATCGGTTGGTAGGACATGTTTTGAGGCATCAAGGGATCACAAATTTAGCATTGGAGGGCAGCGTGGAGGGTAAAAATCGTAGAGGGAGACCGAGAGATGAGTACACTAAGCAGATTCAGAAGGATGTAGGTTGCAGTAGGTACTGGGAGATGAAGGAGCTTGCACAGGATAGAGTAGCATGGAGAGCTGCATCAAACCAGTCTCAGGACTGAAGACAACAACAACAGAGAAAACCAATGACACCAGAAATGTATTGATCGAAGGGATCGCTGTATTAAAAAGAAATCTAGGGATGTCAGTGACTGTGTGCTGACCCATATTTCGACAGTACAGGAGGTGGGATTCTTCCTAAACGTCGGTCAAGGGTCTGAAAATAGCGTAATATGACGCTTAAACTGGATGCACAAAGGAAAATATATAGATAGAACTGGAAGTTAAGACAGTCGGTGTTTTATTCGATATTCAGCTGCAGCATGTGCGTTGCTTCTGGATGCAAATTAATGTAAGATACTCCATTTAATCAATGGACTGCAGCAGGCTGTTCTGGCTCGGCTAGCGCAGTGGTAAGGTATTGTGTGTTTTCGAGGTAGTACCAGAAATTTTATGAAAACCTTGCGTGTGTGCCAATGGTTAAGTGGGCTACTAGGAAACGACGTCGGTTTTTGGTATTTTCCAACTCGTAATACAGACACAGACACAGACACACACACACACACACACACACACACACACACACACACACACACACACACACACACACCATTACATTATTTAAGCTGGAAACTAGGAAACAACGTTAAGAATTGGGAAGGGCGTATTAAATAAGTTATCTAGTGAGTAACATCGGAAACTCTGTAGGACTTTTGCAGAGAATACTGATGTTTTCACGGAGGTGGCAACCCCAGAATATCGATAGAAAAACAGATGAAGAGTCTCACACTACCGATAATTGGTGCGGGAGTTGGCAGTTGACCTACAACGTATATAAATGTTGCATATTCCGTGTCAAAAGGTATAATAAATCCATTACTGTTCAATTACGCTATTGACGACAAGTCACTGGAAACAATGAGGGCCGTAAAATACCTTGGAGTAAGCGTCAGAAACGATGTAAAGTGAAGTAATCAAACAGAAACAAATTTTAGGAAAGGCACATGACTCTCTGAGGTTCATTGGAATATAATTCATCCACGAAAGAAGTGGCTTACAAAACACTTGTTCAACAGATTATTGAGTATTGTTCATCAGTCTGGATCCAGGCCTTATGACGTAGAATTAACACAGGAGAGAGATAACACTGAATGAATGAAGAGCGCTACGTTTTGTCATAGAATCGTTTACTCAGCACTAGGGCGTTACGGAAACTTTCAAAAAACTGCAGTGACAATTATTACAAGGTAATCGTCCTGTATCATAGAGAACTTTACTATTCGAATTCCGAGGGATTACGCACCTCCCACATGTATATCGCGCAATGGCCGCTAAGGAAAGTATCACAGATGTTAGAGATCATACTGACGTTTACCGACACTCGTTTTTTCCACTTGCTATTTGCATATGGGGCAGGGAAGAAGGATGATAATAGTGATACCGGAGACACCCTCCACCACACACCGTAGGTTGCCTTGCTGACTATAGCTGTAGATTGTGAGCGTCCGGATGTTCTTCCACGCTGTTGTTTCCGTTTTATGCGAAATATTTCAACGATCGATCAAACTGTCTTCTTCAGGTGCTGCGAATTTTACTGTTACGTGTACCCCCTGCATGGACGTCAACCAGACAGTGAGCAATTGTTAATCTCGCACCGCTGTTCATAGCTCACTGTCAGTTCTATTCCCGACACACACACAACTCAATTTAGTGACCTTCCGTTTTTCCGACCCCTCACTGATATTCCATTAAGACCAAAACCGTCTCAGTTTTTTCCAGTAACAGTGGATGTGACAGCTGGTGATATCTTAGCGCCAGACCCAAAGCCTTGTTTATTACGTTTCCTGGAATATTTATTTCGATAGACTCGTTAGTTGCGCAGCGTTCGGGAACTTGACGTGTACACTACGTTCCTGGTCTCACCGTATTTCATTTCATGTTTATACCCGAGGCAGTGGTCGGTGACAGCTGATTTGCTTGGTCGTTTTATTCGGGTGTGTCGTCGATGCGCCTTCCATCTCTCCTCGACCAATCTCACAGTCGTCCCACAAAAACATGTCAGATTCAGGTGGAATGCAATAGGCATCCCGCTTCAGAAGCTCTGTATAATCTTGTATCACTGCGAAATGAAATGATCGTGTGGCATTATTTGCCGTAAGGCATCGCGTGGTGTTGTTCGTACGCCTAGTTCAAGTCTTTCTGTTTGATCAGACTTTGGAGACTTGCGCGTCTTTGTGATGAAGATGAGATCAAATGGTGAGGATGCGAGCTAACATGATGTTCGGGCTCTCATGCGGTTCCTCTTCGTCGAAGTGCTTTGGCTCAGACTCGTCTAGGGGTTTCGTGTCGCATTACACGCACTAAATTATACACTTGTGACCTTTTGGTTAAATTGTCTTGCTGATGGCAAGTTTGGGAAATACAAAATTAATTGATTTATTTACACGGTAATTTCTGTAGAACAAAATTTAGGAGCAAATTTCCAAGGTTATGGAACGTATCAGTACACGAAGTTGCAACATAGAAGTAATAACAGATAAAAATAAATGTTTATGAACCCGAAAATGTCACTCCATAAGTTTACGTAAATGCAATCAACAATACAATAAGAATCAGCTTAATTTTCAAGGAGCTCCTCGGCAGAATAGGAGGAGTGACCCATGAGGAAACTCTTCAGTTTAGAATTGAAAGCGCGTGGATTTCTGCTAAGATTTTTTGAACCAGCCAATGTCAAAACACGCAAACTCGTGAACAGCGGTCGACAAGAGGTTCGTGAACTTACACCACTTATTGCAAGAACCGCCTGTTTCTGAGCCAAAAATATCCTTTTAGAATGGGAAGAGTTAACGCATAATATAATACCATATGACATAAGCGAATGAAAATCAGCATAGTAGACCTACCCATAATACTAGAGGGCACATCACTTACATAAATAAGGAACAGAAGCGGCCCCAACACTGATCCCTGGGGCACATCCACTTGGCAGTACCCCACATAACAGCTGTTATCAACATTGTGAATAATAATGACCTTTGGCTGACTGTTGCTAAAGTAAGAGGTGAACCAATTGTGAGCTACGCCCCGTATTCCGTTATGGTCCAACTTCTGAAGCAATATTTTGTGACCAACACAATCAAATGCCTTAGTTAAATCAAAAAATAGATGAAGCATTCGAAACTTTTTGTTTACCTCATCCAGTATCTCACAGAGAAAAGAGAATATAGCATTTTAAGTTGTTAAACGACTTCTAAATACGAACTGTACATTTGATAGCAAATATAACTTATAATATCATAATAATATCGGGAATTAAATTAACGAGCCATAAATGATGTAGGCCACACAGTTGCGATTTGGTTACAATAATGTTTGTTCAGAAATCAAACTAATAGCGAAAGTGGTCGCATTTGGAATTACTATTACACTCGAGGGCATATCCATTTGGCACATTTCGATCATTCACAATATCATCGCTAAATACAAGTGTAATATTCCACCTCGTTATCTTCGCGAAAAGTTCGAGTTCACACGAGACGCGCGGCTGCTCACCGCTCAGAAACTAAGTGTCGCGATACCTCACAACGCGAAATTTTTTACGTCTTTTCACCTCCTACCTACCTAAGACCGACCGTCCGCTTTCGGGTCTCCACCAGTAGTGTCCCTCTGACCGTACCCAGCCGCGTTTCCCATGATTCGAATATCCTCGCTCAACTAACTAGAACACTTCCCTTTCCTGAAGGCTACAGTTTATTCTACATTATGTTACATTTTAACATATTTAAATAACCAAAGCTTAACCACTTTCACGTTCTAAATAAAAGTTACCACACTATCCATTACATAATAAATGTTAAATTCTTTTATGTAAAACCAATAGAATTTCCTTCTTAACTTTTAAAGTTACGGCCAGTAGCCTTGCACCAATATACTTTCTGAGAAATAAATAAAGAATAAAAGTAACTATGATGTACTAAACTTTACAACGAATATTCTGTTATAAAATGATTCAATAAGGTGTCATTCTGTCATCGTTCAATGTGTTTTGTTTGGAAGAAATGATGATCTGATGCTTAACTGAAAATACTGATAATTTACATTGACTATATCATTTAGACAAATAAAGTTACAGAGTTCATATTTAAACATGTTTGTCATTTTAATGTTGAGCTTCTATATAAAATATCGATCATTAAGATCGACCAAAGCGTTCAGATTTTAGGAGCTCTTTGTTACTAAACTTGTTAATTTCACTTGAATAGTAAATCATAAACTATTTTGGATATGATGAATATTCATGCTTTATTAGGATCACCATGAAAATTTATGGAGGATGGCAGATTAAAATTACTGTGGCTGCATTCCCTGCTCTACTACAGAATTAAATAGTTTTCATAAATGGCTGATCTTAGGTCCTCCATATGTAACACTGCTGCGTATCCTTGGCCACAAAAGCGTTCTACTGGGTTTGCCTATGATTTAGGTTCCCGTCTGTCTTACTCGTACATTACAGTGCTTAGGCCTCAATAGACAATAGACTCCTGTGAGTTTCAACATTCGTGGTGAATCTGTACCCTTTGTGGCATCCTTCTTTGCACAATTCTTGAAGGTTGGTTCGTTCAGCCATATACTTAAATGAGAGTGCAGTGCTCGTTAACTCACTAGGACAACACAAACATTAACGCCCTGAGCGAAGAACATCTCTAACCTGGTCAGGAATCGAACCTGGCACCCCGTGATCAAGAGGCAGCGACGCTAGCTGAAACTACCTGGCAGATTAAAACTGTGTACCGTACCGAGACTCGAACTCGGGACCTTTGCGACGCTGGCTAGTAGACCAGAGACTGCGGACTCTTCGCTGAAGAGAGAGAAATATACTATACAGGGTGTTACAAAAAGGTACGGCCAAACAGGAAACAACTCTCACACGCAAATAAAGAAAAGATGTTATGTGGACATGTGTCCGGAAATGCTTAATTTCCATGTTAGAGCTCATTTTAGTTTCTTTAGTATGTACTGTACTTCCTCGATTCACCGTCAGCTGGCCCAATCGAAGGAAGGAAATGTTGACTTCGGTGCTTGTGTTGACATGCGACTCATTGCTTTACAGTACGTTTGGACGGGCATTATTTGTGATGTCTTGATTGGGCCCCATGTTCTTCCACCTACGCTGAATGGAGCACGTTATCATGATTTCATACGGGATACTGTGCTGCTAGAACATGTTCCTTTACAAGTACGGCACAACATATGGTTCATGCACGATGGAGCTCCTGCACATTTCAGTCGAAGTGTTCGTACGCTTCTCAACAACAGATTCGGTGACCGATGGATTGGTAGAGGCGGACCAATTCCGTGGCCTCCAATCTCTCCTGACCTCAACCCTCTTGACTTTCATTTATGGGAGCATTTGAAAGCTCTTGTCAACGCAACCCCGGTACCAAATGTAGAGATTCTTCGTGTTCGTATTGTGGACGGCTGTGATACAATATACCATTCTCCAGGGCTGCATCAGGGATTCCATGCGACGGAGGGTGGATGCATCTATCCTCGCTAACGGAGGACATTTTGAACATTTCCTGTAACAAAGCGTTTGAAGTCACGCTGGTACGTTCTGTTACTGTGTGTTTCCATTCCATGACTAATGTGATTTGAAGAGAAGTAATAAAATGAGCTTTAACATGCAAAGTACGCGTTTCCGGATACATGTCCACATAACATATTTTCCTAGTTTGTGTGTGACGAATGTTTCCTGAAAGTTTGGCCGTACCTTTTTGTAACACCCTATATATCACGTTTACGCGTAAATTTTAGCAGTCTTCCCGGGTACTGGGCCAGCATGAGACAGGTACATGATTTTTCGCGTCTCTCCCACACTTTCAGTCTCAATCTCTTTCTCACGCATTTTTGTTTTGAGTATATGCTTATCCACTCCTTCTAGACGTTATTCGTAGCTTTTGTAATTCTTCGATGAGGCTCTCCTTATCTGACAGTGTTCGAGATCTATGGACCAGCTTCTTCAACACAGAATTTCTTTATGACGTATATACGTGGAAGTAGAAAGCCTTTCTTACGTTTAAGTTGCACATTTTATAGCCACCTTGTGTTCCTGCGCTGTAGTAGCTGCGATTCGAAATATCTGTGCCTTCAGATCTGCACGCCTGTCCCTAACGGCGGTGCTTACGAGCTTCCCGATCGCGTCTCAAAGACTCTACGCTGGTCGGTGCCGGGATCGCCTTATCCGATCTGGCCGCTCATCAGCGTTCCTTAGACTGCCACCTTAGCGGCATTAAGACGGCGCGACTGCCGGTCGTAAAGCAGAGAAGAGCACCGGCCGCCAGGTGCAAGAGGTGCGAGGCCGGGGGGGGCGCTTAACGGCGCTACGCCCAATGCCTGACCGAGCGGCGCCGCGAGGAATGGCGTCGTAAAGCGGACGGCCTAATTACGTCGCCGCAGCACGGCGCGACTTTGACGCATTTACAAGAGCGGCCGGCCGTCCGAGAGTTCGCCGCCAAAACGGTCCCACGGGGGCCGGTGGGCGGGGTAAACGCTACTGTAGGAGCAAGCGAGCGGGCGGGCTGAAACTTTCTTTCGCGCTGGGGAGCGGTCGTCGGTAAGAAACACGGTTTTAACACAGGAGTACTTTACTGGAAGTGGTCTTCTGAGGCGTAGAAAAATTGTGGGAACAGATGAAAACTTTGTTTCTCGAAACAGGACGGTGTAAGTGCATCAGAAAAGAAATATCTGATGTGTAGAAAGGAAGTAATCGGACCACTGAAGTCACGCTGTGCGCAGAATGTTGCGGACAGGGGAGTGGAGCGGGGAAGGGGGTGGTTCAGAATGTAGCCTTGTACCAAACGCACAGCATTGTCAGACAAGAGTGCAAGTTCCTGGCTTCCTACACACATAGTTATGCTGTGATACAAATAACAGGTAAGTCACAGTGTGTGACTATAATGGCGCTGCAATTGGCAACGTACTCCAGATGGAAGTGTGCAGGACGCTATGATTCCTGTGCGCAAAACTTCTAAATTTCATACACATATTGTGCTGGCGTAAGCTGTCCCCAGCGCATAGGCTGGCGCAGAGATTGCGAAAAGATCGATAGTAGGCACCGGGACAAAGAGGCCAACGACAGACTCGCAAACAACGTGCCGCCAACGCTCTTTCGACCACCATTAATTAGATTGCCGCCGCTGACCGGAGGGCCCAGTCAGTCATCCAGTGAGTCACCGAGTCGAGTCCTCAGTCACAGCCTAGTGGGAGACGCAGTCGCAGTTAGCTCGGCCTCTAGCTTAGAGTCAGTCCCTAGCGACCAGAGCAGTATATATAGCAGGGCTTGTACTTCACCAGCAGTGATGCTAAAGTGGACTATTTCGATAGAGCTTGTACGACAACGTCTGAACTATCTTAAGTAGCTCTCTGTTTATGTTAGTAAGAACCAAAGTGTGCAGTTGTGTTATAGAAAGAGGATATTGGCCACCAAACTACATCATCGCTTTGCTTCCCAAGGTACAAGCCTACAGTGACTACGAGACGACACAAAACAGACATCATAAAATTCTGCAACAAATGCTATGTCGCACCAGCTGCAGTGGCATGGTTCGAGCAACTGACCAATGTTGTACAGACATCTGTGCTGCTTCATAGGAAGATAGCCATCGATATAGGCAACATACGACAGTGTCCAGTAAGTCGAGGAAATGGCTAACAGCAGTAGCACATTTTCAGAAGAACAAGACGTTCACACAGCCGTTTTCGAATGGCTCCGCGTCCAAAGATGGATTTAAGCGGTCGTGGAACTGAACGCGTTCGAATTGTTGTTTACAGAGACTAGGTGAATATGTTGAGAAACAGTGTCGTTTATCTGCGACCCTCTGAAGTCTAGTGCAGCATTCAGTAAAATTCACTTGCCCTGACACTTTTTTTTTACGAAATTTGTGGTAACATCTTATGGGACGAAACTGCTGAGGTCATCAGTCCCTAAGCTTACACACTACTTAATTTAGCTTAAAATAACTTACGCTAAGGACAACACACACACACACACACACACACACACACACACACACCCATGCGCGGGGGACGACTCGAACCCACGGGGTGGGCGCTCGGACCGTGAAAGGGGCCCTGGACCCCGCAGCTACCCCGCATGGCCTCTGCCACAATAATGCGTAATTTACGAGGAGTGAATGGTTCAAATGGCTCTGAGCACTACGGGACTTAACATCTGAGGTCATCACTCCCCTAGAACTTACAACTACTTAAACCTAACTAGCCTAAGGACATGACACACATCCATGTCCGAGCTAGGATTCGAACTTGCGACCGCTGCATTCGCGTGGTTCCGGACTGAAGGGCCTACAACCGCGCGGCCACCACGGCCGGCTACGAGGAGTGACCAATAAAGATTGAAACACATTTTCTTCAGAAAACAGATTTATTTTATTCAGGGTTCCAGTACACTGTATTATGTATTGTTCTTTTCGATACAAAACCACATTCTTCAACATAATCTCCATTCAATGGGACGGTCTTACGTCACCTTACTTGAAGGACCTGTATGTCCGCATGAAACCATCGTACTGGTGGAAGTCTGAGCCAACGTTTTGCCTCAACTGTGACTTCCCCATCCTCTACGTACTTCTTCCCGCGGACTGCCTCCTTCATTGCGCCAAACTGATGGAATTCTGAAGATACGAGGTCCGGGGTGGAGAGTGGATGAGGCGCAACAGTCCAATGAAGTTATGTGAGCTCCATCCGCGTGCACAAACTCGTGTGAGGCCTTGCGTTGTCATGGAGAAGGAGATGTTCATTTGCATTCGTGAGGCGGCGACCATGCTGATATCGTTACTTCAATCTCCTAATGGTAACACAATATACTCCAGAGTTGATTGCTGCATCTTAATGGTGGACATCAAACAGAAAAACTCCTTCAGAGTCTCAGGCGACGCTCGCCACGACTTTACCATCTGAGAGAACGACTTTGAGCTTTTTCTCTGGAGGAAATGAGGTGTTCCGCAACTCCATGGATTGCTGCTTTGTTTCGCGTTCGAAGTGCTGAACCCATGTTTCATAGCCTGCAACAATTTTCAAAAAAATAACATGGAAAAAATTCCTTTGTTGGTCTTTATGGTCTTCAACTACGCGGCTGGGAACACAGCAGACACACACCTTTGAGTACCCCAACTGGTGACGAGTGTGTCAGCAGTACCAACACAGACACCTATTGTGCAACGAGGTGTTCGTTGTGATCCGTCGACCTTCTCCAGTAAGAGTGTCCGCACGTTTGAACACTGCAGGAGTCACAAATGTGTGTGGCTGACCGGCACACAGGACAGGTTTTGCACTAACTTGTTGCGATTATGGCAGACGCCTCCACCAACGACTCAACGCGCTTTTGTTCTCTGCCTGGGCTCCGTAGATAGTCCGGAAGTGCATTTGAATATCTGCGATGCTCTTGTTTTCTACCAAAAGAAACTCAATGACAGCTGTCGGCATCGAATGCACCTGCGTTGCAGACGCCATTACGTATCCTGCCGTCACCTATGGGAAATTCATGATACTATAGTGGCTAAAGCCGGAATATTCTGCGATCTCCCACTACAAATTCCCTCATTTTCAACCGAAATTGGAATTACTTATTGAACGCTACTCTCCTTTTTGGAAGTCCGTTCGTCATGTTGGATGCACCATAAGGCAGAATGTCACTAGCATCAGTGCTACCGATGTACACAATCATTTTATCATTACAGATCAGCTGTGCTGTGATTCTGTGCCATTATTATGGTGTTACCTATTGGAATTTTAACATCAACCACGATAATTCGATATTCTCAATTTCTTGAAGATTTAGAGCTCTCGTTAAGCTTGGATTATAGCCGTGTAATTCCGAAATGAAACAGAGAAGTGATATACGAACCTTCTCCGGCGGACACCAGGGCAATACATTACAGAGGTGCTTTTGTCTGAAGCCGTTTCTGGACTGGTAATCAATTTATTACACCCACTACTCCTGGAGAGGATGGAGTTTCACAAGGGACAACCTATCTGCGGAACAAGACCACACTGCGAAATGACGAATACTAGAAAAATTAGCCCGGTGAATGATTTGGTTTAGTGAGAACAAATAAAAAGAATAGAAGATGAGGACTCCTGTCAAAGGGAGACATATACCACGAGTTGAAAGTGATAAAATAATACTCTGATGCAAAAAGGGAAGAGGCCCATTCTTGCGTATTGGCTGATTTTAAAATCGAGCTGTTGAGTCGAATACCTACGCCATATTGCTTAAAGCCATGGGACATGATTTTTTCCCTTGGCTGGATCTTGATAGACGGCGGAAGTGCCCCAGGGCCTGTGCAGTTCTGGTTAAGTAATACGTTCCATCAAAGTGCGATAGCAAACATGAACAAGTAACTTAGCTATATAAAGATGGTGTAACGGGTATACGTGCAGACATTGCTAATGGTGTCTGAGGTCGGTGAACTTAACAAGGTTACATCAGTAATTACTTGATTAGCAGACTAATAACACAAGCCAAAGATGGAAAAACATTTTTGCTGAAGATACCTTATTCTTATGGTTTTTAGGGTGGTAAGTCCAAATATGATACTTACAAAACTATCACCCACCATTTCTTCAGATTTTACAGTTAAATTTATTAAATTGAGCGATTTTTTGATGAATTTAACAGATTTTATATAGTTAAAATAATTTAAAAAAGAGGTATAAGGAATGAAGATAACGTTGGTAGCACTGCTGAAAAACATTTGCTGGCAAAAAAGGTCTATTCTATTTTTGTGTTAAGAGATGGTGTTTTGTTTACTGTCAACATAACCTCACTTTCATGTTTCCTGTACATGTGCTCAGTACAATGCCTAATCGTGGTTGTAAAAACTCTGCTGGCAGTTTTTGTTATATTTGTGATGAATTTGTGATTAAAAACACCAAAGAAACATTAAAGACTCTGTGAAAAAGGTTTATCTATCATACTTTGGATCTAAACCTGGCGATCAAGATAAATATTGGGCTCCACATAAGGTATGTTATGTGTGTGTTGAAGATCTGAGATAATGGTTCCAGAAGGAGAAAGAAAGTCTTTAGATTTGCTGTTCCTATGATATGGAGGGAGCCAAGAAATCATTCTGATTATTGCTACTTTTGCAGTGTTGATATTACTGGTCATAATTCGAAAAACAAGAAGGTAATAAGCTACCCTACCCTTCCATCCGCCGTCTGACCAGTAGGGCATGGTGTAGACTTGCCAGTTTCTGAACCACCAAATGATATAAATTCTGTTCCAACCGAAGTATTTTCTGATGTACAATGTGATTTAGATGAAACAGATGATGATGAATTCTATTGTATTACAGGAAGTCTAGAGCACAAATTGTTTACTCAGACCGAGATTAACGATTTCGTTAGTGATCCGGGCTTAAGGAAAGAAAAATCTGAATTGCTTGGCTCTAGATTAAGAGGAAAGAACTTACTGGCTGAAGGAACGAGCATATACATGTATAGAAAGAGAGAGCAGCAGTTTTCCAAGTTTTTTCAACAAGAATCTGACTTAGTGTACCGCTCAGACATTCCCAGTCTGATAAATGTGTTTTTTATTGAATAAAAGAAGGAAGAGTGGAGGCTGTTTAGTGATTCATCCAGAGTAGTTTAAGGGCTGCTTTACTACACAATGGCAACATGTATACATCATGCCTGTTGGACATTCTGTACATATGAAAGAAAGCTATGATAACCTAGAAATAGTGCTAAATATAATAGGCTATTCTGCTCATGGTTGGATGGTGTGTGGCGATCTAAACGTAATATGCATGCTCCTTGGTCACTAAGGTGGCTTTACCAAATATCCATGTTTCTTGTGTGTACAGGAGGGCTACATATCAACAATGGTGCAAAAACAACTAGCCTGGGAGGGAGTCTTTAAAACCTGGTGAGAAGAACACTATACGCAAAAACCCTGTAGATCCAAATAACGTACTCTTACCACCTCTACATATAAAGTTAGACCTAATGAACAGATAGTAAAGGCTTTGCCTAAAGATGGACAATGTTTTAAGAATCTCTGCCAAAAGTTTTCACACCCTTCAGAAGCTAAACTAAAAGGAGGCGTTGTAGGACCTGACACAAAATTGATGTTTGATGTTAACTTTGAATTCTCAATGACTTTAAACGAGAAATAAACATGGGTATCATTCAAGAAAATCGTTGAAAAGTACTTAGGACATGAAAAAGACCCAGAATATGTTTCTATTATAACTACAATGTTAAAGAAATTTAAAAGTTCAAAATGTGTAATGAGCCTGAAAATTCACCTATTGAATAGTCTCCTTGATTACTTCCCGGAGAATACGGGAGATGTTACTGAGGACCAAGGAGAGCGTTTTCACCAGGACATTAAATTGATGGAAAAACGCTCCTAAGGCCACTGGAACACCAACATGATGGGGGACTACAGTTGGTCATTTCACCGAGAAGTTCAGCAAGTGAATCATCTTAGAAAAAGCTACACAAGAAGTTTCACAGAAAAGAGAGAAAGGAAATAAAAACTAATTTCAGCTGACATGTGAAACCTCTATTAACACATGTCACTGTTTTAAGTAACATACTGTAAATACAAACCATGTTCATGTTGAAACAAAGCGTTTCATTAATTTCCCAGTTTACCATATAGCATATGAGTTTATTCTATACAGTAAAAAGAATATTGCTAGAAAACTATGGATGATACAAAAAACTAAGGCTAGACTTGGATTCAGCTCATAAAAAACTATAAAGATCAGCTATCGAAGTAAAACTTTTCTTCAAAAAATTGTTTCGTTGACCTTTGTAATCAAACCAATTTGGAATAGCATGATTTTAGGTTGGTTGGTATCTCCAAGTGCGTACGGCAAAAGCTAGCCAGTAAACCTTACTCCCTGTGCAGTTTTTCAGGCGTTGAACTGTGTCTGTACTAACAGGCGTAGTCAACTTAAGTGGTGCAGCTATCGTCATGCAGAAAACATCAGGTCGTAAAGTTTCTCATGTGTTGGTGATAAGACAGTTCAACGCAGGAAAAAAATAACCATCACATTGATGTGTGAGCATATTATGCTACCACACATCACATTGATGTGTGAGCATATTATGCTACCACATATCAAAATATTTGCACTTATACCCGTTACACACTGTACATATATATTCAGTAAATAGCACACACAAACGTAAGTGTATGTGTGTATTACATACAGTATATTTTTTCCAGCACATAGGAATTTACTTATAGGGTTAGCATGCGATTAGCCCCATATTCAACACTGTTCACTTAATGATGTGCTCCGAAACTGTCTGTCATCAGATCTGTCACAGATCGCCGACTGCTCTGCTGAGTGGACAACCCTCCAACCTGCACGTTCTGACTTCTGGGCGTCTGACAACTTCCCGTCTGTTCGCGGTTTCATTGTGTTTCAATAGTTACCATAGACACTCTCCATTCCTGAGATGTTCATTTTCAGGCACTAGGTCAAATCAAGATGCAGCTTGTCTAAGTCTCGTATGTCAGAGGATTAGGCGATTTGTGGCACGTATCATTACTAGAAGTGTTACCAATTACTATGTGTTCTGATTATATACCTTCCTTACAATGTCACATGTTTACAGCGCATCCCAGTGGCATTCATCTCGTTTATTGGCCACAATATTTTAGTTCGTCAGTGTACACGAGGACCAAAAACAACATTGTTCTCTCTCTCTCTTTCTCTCTCTCTCTCTCTCTCTCTCTCTCTCTCTCTCTCTCTCTCGACATTGCTTGTAATGGTAACATGTACCTTCCCCATCTTATTGTACTGTGAAATGCTAACTGAAACGACAATTTAGATTTCTTGTATAGCCAATTATATCATGGCGTTACGTAATTGACGTGAACGTGTTATGACAATAAGGGAGGATTTTTTGTAATGTCATGCAGAAGCATTGGTGACATAAAGTTAAAGTTTATCTCTGTATTGTAATGGGGCGAAGCAAATATCTTATGAGAGTACAAATTTAATGTCACGTACTGTACTTACGTTCAGAAATGACGTAGTGGAGGATGCAGGAGCGCAAAGGAGGGTTTCAAGAGAGACAGTAGTATTTGGGGTGGGGACTCAAAGGACCAGCTAACTTTGCACATCTAAAAAGAAAAATGTACCTGAGAGCACCCGAAACGGAGGCAACGATCAGGACCCAGCGTTTCAATTCCGTTTATCCAATTTAATATACAAACTGCTTTCTAAATTCCATACATGTAGACCCATGAAGTAATCTGGAAATATTCTTTCAGAGTCTCATTTACTATAAAGTAACATGAAAAACAAAAGCGGGTACCAGCCCTTGATTGGCTGACACAAACGTTTGTTTTGAGAACCAGCCAGGAGACAACACCGTCCGAAGAAAAAATTCGTCCCGAACACTTGCGAGCGACAGACGCAGAATACTTCCGCCTAGACACTCGTGTGGCGGAGGACAGGTTTCGTTATGATGGTGCTCAACGTTGGTGAAATGTGTGTAGATTACCTTGCTCCCTTCCTTTGGTTTTCCCTTCTCAGTAATAATTCGTGACGTCGCAGTTTCAGTACATACCATTAGTGTAGTAACGAATAAAAACAATATTATTCTAATTGTGTTTTGTTGGATTCCGGTAGCGACATTGGAAATTTTATTAGTTCCAGCTGATGGCGTTGCACATGGATATGCGGAGTATTTTTTTTTGTGGCAGGGCACATAGTTGAAGGAATGGATGGTAGCAAATTGTGTTTGAGAAGTACTAAACAAATCTCGGTCCACTGGATTCCGCTCGTTACGGCATCTGCGCGTGCAAGCACATATCAAGATAACCCTTGTAAACCCTTAGGGGCCAAGGCTTATACCACCGCAGTGTCACGGAAGTGAAAAATACATCAAATGTACCGAAGTTCTGTTTAGGAAGCTTTTCAGGTTCGATATTCGCCATGAAACTTGAAGTACTAACTTGTAAATAAAACTGTATTACGTGCGTCTTAGACACATTACATGTCCATCGCTGAGGTAAATTTGTTCAAATTGTGACAAGTTACTGTGGTTTCAGTAAGTTAGTTATCATACTGAAAGAGATACTGTTGATTATGACTGCTGTGGTGGTGAGAAGGTTGTACGATTTGGGTGTGTCCAGCATTTCGCGGGGCAGTCCTACGCGTTTACAACGTCGTTAAATGCTGTATGTACCGCAATGTGCTTTCTAGTGACTGCAGCTCGAAGTAGAACAAACTAAGGGCAAATCAGTTGAAAGGGCCAATAATGCTGAAATAATAGGATCTTCAGTGTTCCATAGGTATACTCTTTACGTAATCCCCATTTATATTTGACATTTGACTTCATGGAGTTAAAGAACCAATATTACGCCATTTTACCGCGTAGAACCCGGACTAGAACGAGAAAAAAGTTTTACATATCCAATTACATTGTTTATGAAATTTGATATATAACGTCCTGGTAATCGTCACACTTTATTTTCTTTTCTTATCTTTACTGTTTTGGAGTTGTCAAGTTTACGTTGGTGACAAAATAACAAATACGTGAGTGGGGCCGGACTATGCAAAGAATCAAAGTTTCCCACACTAGCATATTGCTATAATTACTACAGGCGTACTCACATTTCTCATTGAGCAGTTCAGATCCTTCATCTCGCCAACTCAATATTTGGTATTGACTTCAGTTGGTACTTATATATGACCCCGTTTCCCAAGCTAAAAAACACTCACATGCGTAAAAACGATCCTCTCTAAAAGGATTCCTTCACGGTCATGACCTATTTTTTTCAACATCTGTGACCTTTATATCTCTTTGAGACATCCACTTGTCTTTTTAATTTTAAGATAGCAACTATTCCGTAAGTAACTTAGTCCTTGCAGATGACCAGCATACTCTGAGTGGCGCGTGGATTCCACAATGACTGCTGAAGTTTCTCATGCGTATACTTTACACATATCTCTGCCTCTGGGTGTAGAGGCATTGTGATCATCCACTGTTTAAACGTGTCAACCTACCGTTTTTTCAGCATGTTCACCTGTTCTAAAGCTCCTGATGTTGTATTTTTCTGAAGGGACGTACCAAGAGTGTCTTATAAATAATCACAATTTTCATTAGAAAACACTCCGTCTTCAGGCACGAGTGGCCTACCAGGACCATCCGACCGCCGTGTCATCCTAAGTGGAGGATGCGGTTAGGAGGGACGTGGGGTCAGCAAACCGCTCTTCCTATCGTTATGATGGTTTCTTGACGGAAGCCGCACTAATCGGTCGAGTAGCTCCTCAATTTTCATCACGGGCCTGAGTGCACCCCGAAAAATACCAACAGCGCATGGCGGCCCGGATGGTCAACCAACCAAGTGCCGACCACGCCTGACAGCGCTTAACTTCGGTAATCTCACGGGAACCGGTGTATCCACTGCGGCAAGGCAGTTGTCCACAATTTTCATTAGGTCTCAGATAATTACAGTAACTTTCAGAGCTCCGTGTAACATGCAATAGATTGTCACCAATCTCGAAATATTGCAAGGTCGTTGATTCAAAGTCACAGTGAAACTCAAGGTAGATTGTTTAAACAGCAAGAGTAAATCGGGGCTAAAATGGCTTCAACCAAATTTAATTTGATTTCTGTTGCTTTTATTCTTTCTCAACACCTAACGCATACGGTGTAACTATTAAACACCGATGTGGAGAAATATATTCCTAAACAAAAATTCGTCATCTGTGTGAGCTATCTTTTAACAGAATTGACGATGAATACCCAGTGAATCGTCACAGTGACAAAGTCGGCGTAAATTACCTGTAGATACTGCCCAGCAGACTTTTACTGAAACGGAGAGCTGGCTCTGAAGTCTGCACGCATACAGTGAAATGTACTCGCAGAAATACTAGAGAGCCATTGCCAGCGACAGTTCACCATTGTTGCACGTAAAGTATCACTTGGACAAAATTAGATAGTCGCGCAGCCCTGTGCAGTGGACGACAAACATCGTTGGTCAACTTCCCCGCATTCTTCCTCTTTACTTCCCTCCGCTCTCCCGAATTCTCCTCTCCCCCACTCCTCTCTCAGTTTCTCAGCCCTTCGCAGCCACCCCTGCCCACAAAGATCTGTCGCCGACGACTATTAAAATTCGAACTTTACGCCCCGCAAACTTGTATCAGCGGGAGGGCAGCGTCTTCGTTCTCCCTCTCGACTCGCTATCACTTGGGGCCCGCGCGCAGACGGAATTTCTTTCGCAAAGGGGACCCGACCAGGCCAGAGCCTACCGCCTCATTAATACTGCTCAGCTGCGGGTAAGTTGGCGAAACTTGAGAAGTGTCGCCGGAGAGTTTAGACTTCGCAGTATTCTGCGGTAAAAGGCTGAAAATTTTACCGTCTTTTGGAATCGCGTCTGCTCCCCAGCCGTTTGAATACCGCGTCGCTCGCTGCCAATTATATCGCTGACATTCTGTCCAATTAAAGAAAGAAACTGACTTTATGAAATGCGGAATGTATCAGGCAGATGAAATCGGATCACAACGTCAGCGACTTTTTGTCGCAACGGTATTTTAGCGCTTCTTCTTGCCTTATTTAATCGCCCACAATCCTCTTGTAGATACTCTAACCACTTAGTAAAATAAAATTGAAGGATGTCTACACGCGGTGACGCATTTCAATTGAGCGCTGAAGAGCGCCACATGCGATTCGTGTCGGAGTAGCGTGTAACCTCCGAACAGTTAAAAAATTTAAGTATATAACATTCACATTTAATGTAACCTCGTAACACATAGATTCCGTAACCTACCAATAATAAAGTGCCTAACCTCTCAATACAATTGCGGCTCACTTATAACCTTTCAATAATTCACTGACTGTGAATTAAAACTGGTAAATTTGGACGTCAGCAGTGCTGCGTCATGGCCCTGTAAGAAAATTCTGAATAAATTGAAAATTCTTACCTCAATCAGGTCGCCGGATAACGCGTATATATCTGCTTCTATAAGAAATTTTTCTGGCACAGCCCAGTGCAATGCCGTCACGTATTTTTCTTTGCAATAATCGGGATGACCATGGATTGGAGAAATTAGTAAATTCTTGAAATTGAGATGAATGATCGTCAAGGGCTAATTTTTTTAAGAAAGATTATTATTAACATATTCTTTTTAAATAACATTTACATGGGACTTGGTATAACAGTACTACATACGCGCGAGGCTGCTTTCAGCTTATACTACAACGCTCAGGCTCCACCATTGCTCCCCACGACCGGCCCAGCCAACACGATGCACCAAACTCCACGTTACTACTTACTCCTACTGCTACACAGTTCATACTGCATACAACACTGCTCTCTGGTCTGAGATTCTCTTATAGCTTATATATCGCAGGCAGCGCGTGAGCAATTCATCAAAATTACATCCGCTCGACTGCGCTACCAAAAAATTCCTTTCTCATCGACCTCTTACAAGCGTGATGTGTCAGATGGAATTAACCTGGCAGGCTCACACATTATCGCTGGTCAACCACGTGTGGTGTGTCTTGCGAAACTCAAAGAATTTGCTGTGTGAGAGCCAATCACGGGCCATATTGCTAAAATTCGAGCTGGGGCAATGTGTTTTTGGGGGAAGGGGCTCTGAGGTCTACTTTCGGGTGGTGTAGACGTTCCACTTGTAGTTCATGGACGGACGATGGATCATTGTTGTTTCACATAGCTGCATTAGATCCCTGCATGGGCGGCCGGAGTGGCCGAGCGGTTCTAGGCCCTCCAGTCCGGAACCGTATGACCGCTACGGTCGCAGGTTCGAATTCTGCCTCGGGCATGGATGTGTGTGATGTCCTTGGGTTAGTTAGATTTAATTAGTTTTAAGTTCTAGGGGACTGATTACCTCAGATGTTAAGTCCCATAGTGCTCAGAGCCATTTGAACCAAGATCCCTGCATGCTATTGGGTTAATCTGCGCATTTTGTGGGTATCACTTTCGCAGATCGCGTGTTTCTTCAAGTAGTACCAATAACTTTTTTTAATATCTTATGGCACTTAACTGTCAGTCCCTAAGCTTACACACTACTTAACCTAAATTATCCTACGGACAAACACACACACCAATGCCCGAGGGAGGACTCGAACCTCCGCCGGGACCAGCGGCCACAGTCCACCACTGCAGCGCCCAGACCGCTCGGCTAATCCCGCGCGGAAACATTCTTTTCTTTTTAATGAGAATGTCACCGCGTGGCCCGGTATGAGGCGGTATCCATATAACAAGATCACATCCGTGAACATCGGTGGGAAATAAACTCTGTCGACTAGACTGACCTGAGGAGTGATCTTATTCTAATACTTAAATACGTCCGCTTTTGATAAGTTTTGCATCCTATTTTAGACACGTTCCAAACAATTGCTTGGAGTTATCTGTCGTGAACAATCTTTCTGAGCATTAGAATCTTCTTCTAGCGTAATTTGATCTTCGTCTTTTCATTAATTCAAATAGTTTTCATTTTATGAACCCGCAGCCACAAGGCTCTGTATGCCTGCAACAGAATAGCGTCTCCTTATAGTACCTGGAACCCGTTTCCATTACTTCACCTTCTAAGAAATGCAGTCTCTTTCCTTTGCCATCCCTTATCCTGCTGCCGTCCATACTATTTAAAGCTGTCAGTGAAGTCACCGAGTCGTAGTCTGCTGATGCATGCAGTTCGGGGCAACAACATCGCCACATCAGGGTCTTCAACACCATATTCGTGATTGCTTGTTCGGCAGTGAAAATTATTATTCTGTTTGCGTAACTTCATAGTGTACTAATGGAAAAGACGTTGTCTACCACGTGTTTTGTCTAATTACCCAGCCATGCATTATGAAAAGGTCAATTTTACCGTTCAATAGCCTATGAATCTGCTTTTTTAGAAAACCTTTCAATGAAATTCTGCGCTGCACTTTCCGAAATGCTACCACTGTCGTTAGAATTTACGTGTCGAACTGTGCTGTCACGGAATCATGTATCAAATATGTAATGGTAAATCTTCAGTGGGCTGGAGTGCCACAAAACGGGGTTAACATATAGTTAAAAGAGGCAGAATGTAATGCTTGATTAATCAAATAGTACAGCTACATCCTTAGCGATCCAAGAAAATTACATAGTTGCTTAACAGTTTCACTGCAGAGTCAGTTGAAACTTCTCATACGCTGATATACGGAGTCAGATTAGTCAGTGCTTTTGGTTTATGGTGCCTGCACGAGAACGACGGAATTATCTACAAGTTTCCATGTACCATTCACAAAATATATCACTTTTTCAGTATTTTAGTGACTCGAACAAACTGAACCGCTGTCTTATAATAGGAAACAACAACTATCACATTATCTAACTGTCGCTTGTAACATTCACTAGATATATCGTTGGTAACAAAGTCGTTTTTCATCCAGCAGACATTGAAATAACTAGCAGTTACGTCATTACGATTCTGAATTGACATACTTATGTTACAAGTAACAGGCAGGAAAAGGCTATATTTCATGTGTTTCCAGAAGTATTTATGTCTACGTTAGCTTTCCTCTCCCAATCATGAACGGTTGCGTCGAGAATTTTAAGCTAAGGACGATATTGACGATAACTTCTTGCAGAAAAAAATGTTTCTCCACTTCTTCTATGCCTATTTTAATCATCCTACATCTTCTTGAAGATAGTCTGATCACTTCCTATACAAAACTAGCGTTCAAATGTCTCTGTGAAGAAAACAAGTAAAATTCCTATTAGTCTTAAGTATCAGTGAACTTCAGTGGACAGGAGTGTCAGTACACAGGCTTCACGAATAGTTCAGGAAGACGTGGAAGAGATGTTGATTAAGTTCATTGCCTAGTAGGTTCTAGAATTTATTTGGCTATATTTGTTGGAGTTTTCATTAGAAATTTCAATTAGATGAAGCTGTTCTTCTAATAAGTCACATAGATGAAGCTGATTTGCAGCGTTCATGAGGTGAGTGCGCAACGGTACGTTTGTCATGGAACATAATCAAAATCATAACTGCCTATGCTACTCATCGATTTAAGGTTTCAGTGAAACTACAGCCATTCTGCAGACAGGGTACATTTTCGATTACTAGTGTACGTATAACAAACGAGGCAATAAATAGGTTTTATCTACATGCACCTTTTGAAAATGTCAGAATAACAGTATTACGTTCTTTTCAATTTACTGTCCTCTCTGTAATTCATTTCTTAACAAATTTCTTTTACGAATTCAACGTGTAAGTACTGTATTAACAAATTTTATATTTTACTTTTAAGCTCATCTTTCATGTATGTAGATTTATTAGGTGACACTCTCGCAATTAACGTCCTTACCTTTGTTTGAAGTGGTTCTGAAGTCGTAACAATCATTATGCTGCATTCGATGGATGTGAAGCCGAATGTTTACATGTTTGTACTTTCGTATAGCAGGTCTGCCTGGCCAGCCCAGAATAGCATACCTTGTTTCTCTGTGCCCAACATTTTCTGCTGGGTGTCTTCTGACAAGCACAGTCAACAAAGTGTAATATTGTAATTGGCGGATTCCAAAGTGTATCTTTCAGCATTTTATTGTGCGACTTAGCATTTTAAATCACGAAACAGGAAAATTTCTGCCACTTTATTTTTCAAACCTGTCGAGCTTTATTCTCTGTTTCAGGTACAGCTGTATATATAATTGGAAGTCAGCGCGCCACTTTTTTCTGTTGAATGTGAAGGCTAATCTCAGTAAAAACTATAAGAAATTTGATACGGCATTCACTAATGTAGAGACGGATTCACGGGGAAGGTACGTATACATAATTTACAATTACAGTAATGACGAGTGTGTAGTACATATATTGTTGCTTGTTATGCGTATGGTTGGCGTCCAGAGTGACATCTCGTAACCATGAGGGGAGCTAAGAGCGGTATCTAGAGGGAAAAGCGGTAAAGTAAACAGCCGCAGCAACTCTTGAGAGCTTCGATCTTAAGCAGAAAATACATATACACACACAGAATATGCAGAATATGCATACACATATATATATACACCTACACTCGTATCATAAATTACAGCCCCCTGCCGAGTTTTCGTGTCCATATGTTGAAGCTAGTCTCAGGAATTACTGTAGGTACTGTTTTGACTAATAGACTGACTGATTGCAAGGATGGTTTGTTCACATTATTTAACACCGCTACGCAGACAATTCGTCCGGCTGTAGGCAATAATGTATTTGACTATTTTCTGGAAATTGTCTTCAATAGTTAATTACACTCCTGGAAATTGAAATAAGAACACCGTGAATCCATTGTCCCAGGAAGAGGAAACTTTATTGACACATTCCTGGGGTCAGATACTTCACATGATCACACTGACAGAACCACAGGCACATAGACACAGGCAACAGAGCATGCACAATGTCGCTACTAGTACAGTGTATATCCACCTTTCGCAGCAATGCAGGCTGCTATTCTCCCATGGAGACGATCGTAGAGATGCTGGATGTAGTCCTGTGGAACAGCTTGCCATGCCATTTCCTCCCGGCGCCTCAGTTGGACCAGCGTTCGTGCTGGACGTGCAGACCGCGTTAGACGACGCTTCATCCAGTCCCAAACATGCTCAATGGGGGACAGATCCGGAGATCTTGCTGGCCAGGGTATTTGACTTACACCTTCTAGAGCACGTTGGTGACACGGGATACATGCGGACGTGCATTGTCCTGTTGGAACAGCAAGTTCCCTTGCCGGTCTAGGAATGGTAGAACGATGGGTTCGATGACGGTTTGGATGTACCGTGCACTATTCAGTGTCCCCTCGACGATCACCAGAGGTGTACGGCCAGTGTAGGAGATCGCTCCCCACACCATGATGCCGGGTGTTGGCCTTGTGTGCATCGGTCGTATGCAGTCCTGATTGTGGCGCTCACCTGCACGGCGCCAAACACGCAAATGACCATCATTGGCACCAAGGCAGAAGCGACTCTCATCGCTGAAGACGACACGTCTCCATTCGTCCCTCCATTCACGCTTGTCGCAACACCACTGGAGGCGGGCTGCACGATGTTGGGGCGTGAGCGGAAAACGGCGTAACGGTGTGCAGGACCGTAGCCCAGCTTCATGGAGACGGTTGCGAATGGTCCTCGCCGATACCCCAGGAGCAACAGTGTCCCTAATTTGCTGGGAAGTGGCGGTGCGATGCTCTACGGCACTGCGTAGGATCCTACGGTGTTGGCGTGCATCCGTGCGTCGCTGCGGTCTGATCCCAGGTCGACAGGCACGTGCACCTCCCACCGACCACTGGCGACAAAATCGATGTACTGTGGAGACCTCACGCCCCACGTGTTGAGCAATTTGGCGGTACGTCCAGCCGGCCTCCCGCATGCCCACTATACGCCCTCGCTCAAAGTCCGTCAACTGCACATACGGTTCACGTCCACGCTGTCGCGGCATGCTACCAGTGTTAAAGACTGCCATGGAGCTCCGTATGCCACGGCAAACTGGCTGACACTGACGGCGGCGGTGCACAAATGCTGCGCAGCTAGCGCCAGTCGACGGCCAACACCGCGGTTCCTGGTGTGTCCGCTGTGCCGTGCGTGTGATCATTGCTTGTACAGCCCTCTCGCAGTGTCCGGAGCAAGTATGGTGGGTCTGACACACCGGTGTCAATGTGTTCTTTTTTCCATTTCCAGGAGTGTTTTTCATTTTAAGCTCCTAACATGCTGTTTTCTACTTGAATTTCAATGTTCTTCGATGCAAACGGAAACTAAATTTACATAATTTAAAAGCCCTCTAAAACACTCCATTCGAGTCTTGCGATGCCTCTGGCGCACTGGCTAGTTCTTTGCCGCTACTGTCATAATGCTAATTCAATGTGATGTCTTGTTTTGGAATTTACGTATCGGAAAATCGGTTACAAATGGTGTGTAGTACCATACTGTACAATTACGTTGATAAAAACTCCTGCAAAGTTGTTTTTGAGTTTTCCAGAGAGTGAGAAGATGCATAAAACGCAGTTGCACTGTATCGGCAAACTGCCACCACGTCGACGCACAAGTTCACTATCTTAATTAAAAATGTCTTCCATTGTGAAGTTAACATTAATTTACCTCCGAGATATGCTCTCGCACTATTAGAACGAAAGGATAACGTCATTTAACGAAATTAATTTCCTAGCAAAAATGTGCGTTTTGCCCAACTCCACTTCAATTACTTGCTAATTTAGTTGTCAGAGCGTTGGACGGTCGAATTTTACAAGATAATGTCCATATATCGCTACTTCATATCTAGCCCAAAAGAACATTTTAACTTATTTGTAAAAAGACTCGGCAGTGCTCTCATATCAAAACCAAACTGCAATTACAAAACTTCACCATAGCGATCAGAAAGAGATTATTATTCTGTTTTACTTGCTGTGTACATGCGGTTACATTTGCAACCGCTATTCACACACGTCACGCTCAAAGAGATATTTGCTAGTTAATGTGACCACACACTATTTGCCTTGTTAGAAAAGGTGTTTTTATCTTCACATTGTCCAGCTAGGATCCTTATTGTTTAAACTTTTCATTTTCATCATCTTACATAAAAATTAATTCCATCCGCATAGATGCGCATGTAGCCGCAATGGCGTGAACTTGAATGACCTGCACCCGGCGAACAGTCTAACCGATGGAAGGCCCCAGCCACGCTTCATTTACATTTTTTTATCTCCGTATGACGTCATCGTCCTACGCCTCGTTGTACTGTGGGCGTATGGTGATATATTCGCTACTAGCATTGCGTTGCGAAAAAAGAGAACTATTCGTTCACAAATTATATGCAATTATTCTCTTTGTCTATTTCACAGACTAATGAGAAGCTATAAATAATACATCAAACAATCCAATCAACTGCTATAATCAGCTGTTACTAACGCTGTTTTCGTATTTAGTGTAAAAATTTTATAAATGCCTGAGCCTCACTGCATTTGAACATGTGACCAATTTATCTGCAATCGGATGTGCTATCCCTTGCGCCACAGAACGCCTGCTTGGTGCTGTATTTCTCTGAGTGTATTCTACAGACGATATGAGCACTAAGTTTTGCCAATAATAATTTTATTGCGCTTTGGGTCGTAGTTCATGACCGATAGTCGACAATCCAGTTATAATACGCGGAGTCATTTGCAGAAGTTCTACAATTAGGGAGTTTAATGATTCTCCAAGGATCTTGGAAAAGAATGTCGGTCGTTACCCATATCGGCGCTCTAAATGGGTAAACAATAGACGCATCAACTTGCGCAACTACCGCCGTTCACAAAATTCCTTTCTTTTGTTACTTAAAATTTGTAACTGCGGTTTCCATCACTGAATAGGCATGCTGTTTGCAGAGAAAGTACTTAAAAACGCAGTGATTTCAGCCTACGCTCCTGTAACACACGTATAGCTTTGTCTTACTGCTAGTCTGTGACGTCATCACAGCACCAACAGTAACAGAGCGTTTCTGATCATGTGATCAGACCTTGATATTTAATGAACTTGTAGCTGTAATTACATAAAAATAATACACATTTTGCAAAAATATTGGTCACAAGTGCTATTTAACAATGCGAGCCTTAGGTTTTACATGGGATAATTGTCTGTTAGTGCTATTCGTGCGAAGCTGGGGTAGATCGCTACTGTCATGCATTCCGTGTTGAAATGGTCACCGGGAGGTGAATTTACAGAATTAATCCTGTCATGGTTCAATCAGTGCATATAAACTAACAGCTGTGGTGATTTCTTTGTCAATCATATCGATCAGCTGTGGAAGGACATTATTAACATTAATAAACAACAAGATTTTTAAGAACAAGTAACAGTTCTAAACTGAAAACTACATTTTCCTCATCATAGTACATTTTTAAACAAATTCTCAAAGTTCTTTTAATCACCCTCATCGTTTCCTTGTGCCTTTGTCCCCCATCGACGCAGCGTTGTCGCCGGCCGCGGTGGTCACGCGGTTCTCGGCGCGCAGTCCGGAACCGCGAGACTGCTAAGGTCGCAGGTTCGAATGCTGCCTCGGGCATGGATGTGTGTGATGTCCTTAGGTTAGTTAGGTTTAAGTAGTAATAAGTTCTAGGAGACTGATCACCTCAGATGTTAAGTCCCATAGTTCTCATAGCCATTTGAACCATTTTGACACAGCGTTGTCACCTTATGAACGGATTTTACATGATTAATTTTAAGGAGTGACCGCATGTGCTTCCTGTCACCACCATATCAACCCCTATGACGTAATATATGAACCCAACTGTCTGCGTGTAGTGTTATCCATCTACAAGTACACTCAAATAGTTCAGATGGCTATAAGGGCTGTGGAACTTAAAAACTTTGTTCATCAGTTTACCTGGACTCAGAACTACTTAAACCCAACTAACTTAAGGACATCGCACACATCCATACCCGAGGCAGGATTCGAACCTGCGACCGTAGCAGCAGCGCGGTTCCGGACTGAAGCGCCTAGAACCACTCGCCCACAGTCGCCGGCGATAACCGCTCGACCACATAAAAGTAAGCGAATATTTTTAATATTTTCGAATCGTGTAATTTAAGCAGGTCTTGTATATCAGCCCAGTATTCACCTAGTGGGATGTAGGAAACGGCCTAAAAGCCACCATCCTGCTTGGACGCCACACCGTCATTAGTCCTCCAGGTGGGATTCGATGCGCGTCGGTGCACTTCCCCGACCTGTGATCGGCGCTTTAACACGCACTGCTTGCCGGACGCGTTTTTCAATGTTCTTTTTACGTTTGATATGATATGGTACGCAGTAATTAGAGACTTACGACCTATTGCTTAGGAACATGTAGGGCTGGGTTGGACTAGGGATGAAAAGAGGAGTAAAGAGACATTTGGCATTTCGGTGGGAGTGTTATATCTGGATACCCAACTAGACGCTCGTTTTCTACAGCTACCGGTATTACTGTGACTACCGCATAACGGAAGATTTCTGACCGTGGCAAGGATAAACTTGAGAAATAAAAGGCAGAAAAGGAAAGTTGGGCGCGGAGGCGGAAACGGACAACGGGAGAAACGGTTATATGCCAGCCGCCAACATTAAATTCCATGGGAGTTGCGGAGACGTGTCCTGCCTTAATGAAGGCGCTGCGACAAAGAACAAAGGATAAGTCAAATTAGCCCAAGTCTCTCGCGACTCGCCTGGACACAGCTGGCGCGCAGCGGCTGCCGCCAAGTTGCGCTCCTCGCCTCGTGTGGTAGGCCGCAGTCAACTCGGCCCCTCGCGGCTGCCCGCCAGTTCACTGTTGGTCCTGCCTGCAATAGCAGCGCGCCGCTGCGGTCCCAAACTATTCCAAACAGCGCCGGGTAGCGGGCTCAGCCGTCCGCCTGCTATGGCAGGGCCAAGCCCCGACCAACTTAACTTCACCTCTGTACTGCACCCACAGGATTTGTTCTTTCTGCCGGAACGTCTTCTAGGTTGCTCCCAAAATGCTGGGTAGAAGACAGCACAGGCAAGTTCGTGAAGTGGCTGCAAGTTTTCCATTGCAATAAACTGCTCGAAAAGTTTCTGTATGAGCATTTGGGGTCCGCGGCGTATATTTTTTTTGTGAAAAGGTCGGGATAAAATCATAACAAGTGTTTTGTATCAATCGGTACGCACGCGATAGCCAAAACGCCGCGCTCAAATAGGGGATTTTTCGGTACTCATACCTCGGGTTCTGCTGAGCATAAAAACCATTGGTTATGTGCTTTGGATAGCCCTTGTGCTAGAGACCATTAGTATACCCAATAGACAGATCGTTTTTGTGTCCCTATGGAACACTACTGGGGCTAACTATGAATACTACACACTCCTCCTGAGTAGGCTAATTTATATCTTTTTCTATGTGGTCTACGGTGGGCTGGATGGGACATACGGACGCATCATGGCATTAGTAGTGCATAATCGGTTCCTCGCAAAACCCAAATACGGCTTTTTTACTATATTTTCGCCGCCACCGGCGTACCAAAACCCAGCTGAGGGTTCCAAGACAGTTACGCCTTACATCTACACGCAAAATCGGGTACCAGGCGAAATCTCAGTAATAAACAACCACAGCAAAATGCTCAAATTTTAACAGTGTATTCTCTGGGCATTTACCTACAAGGGACACCTCCTGGATTCCCAAAATCTGGAGCCATTATCGAGAAACACCCCAAAAACTTGGTTTTTGGGTACCAAAACGAATCCGCGAATTCAGAGACAGCTATGCGCAGCAAGCGGCTGTAATTTTTAGAGTATATTCCTAAGATTCCGATCTCGAGCGACCTTGATAGTTTTCTTGATATCTTTATCCATTTCTGAGACGCCGAGGTCCAAATTTACGCTGCTTCTACACGTAAAATAAACACGTAAAATCTGGTGTGACGCGAAAACGTAGTTCATAAACTGACGTAGCACGGAAAAATATATTGTAGAGTGTCTCCGTTGTAACCTGGAAACCCCGTACTGTACTACTGGAGGAAACGCGAAATTTTTTTGCACGTAAAATCCGGTCTGAAATCAGTTTTGCAGTCGGCCGTTAAAAAAGGGGTTCCAGGTGCTTCAGTCCGGAACCGCGAGACTGCTACGGGCGCAGGTTCGAATCCTGCCTCGGGCATGGATGTGTGTGATGTCCTTAGGTTAGTTAGGTTTAAGTAGGTCTAACTTCTAGGGGACCGATCACCTCGGATGTTAAGTCCCATAGTGCTCAGGGACATTTAAAACATTTTGAATCAGTTTTGGATTATTTCAGTTTTAAATAAGTAAACAACCTAAATTATACTGTCGAATACATTTGTTGTCATATGAGTTACATGGCTGCAGCACGGAAAAGAAGGGAACTGAACTCATCCGTAACAGGCATTGAAGGCCCAAAGGTACCGACCGGCCGCCGTATCAGCCTCAGCCCATAGGCGTCACTGGATGCGGATATGGAGGGGCTTTTGGTCAGTACACCGCTCTCCCGGCCGTATATCAGCTACTTCTCAATCACGTAGTTCCTTAATTTGCCTCACAAGGGCTGATTGCACCCTGATTGCCAGCAGCGCTCGGCAGATCGGATGGTCACCCATCCAAGTGCTAGCCCAGCCCGAGAGCGCTTAACATCGGTGATCTGACGGGAGGCGGTGTTACCACTAGGGCAAGGCCGTTGGCAAACGAAGTGAAGGGACGGAAAAATTTCCTATCGGAGCCCAAAAAATGCGAAATGGTCTATTTATTTTAAATGACTGTAAAGTGGGGCACCAGTTGCCTCATTCTATCTTCTTCTACAAACAGATTCGAGATCTTTTAAGCTGAGACAGAAGAAGACAATGGCAGTGGCAAAGAGACAGAAAAGCAATAAATGCTAGAAGATACTAGACGGTGGTTGTATTGTAGAAAGAGCGAAGGAGGCAAAGGCATTGTGAGGGAAAGGGAGGAACGCAGTGGCAGTGGCACATAGCTGATGGTAACAGACCAGTGCTAGGAATAGAGTGAAGGAGACAGTAGGGAGGGAGGGGGGGGGGGGGCGGGGGATGAGAGCCACTGATAATGACGAAGACTTTGAAAGAGTTAAAGATTGTGTTGCTTATGGGAATGAGGGTCGAGATGACAACACTGCATGGGGTTTCAACTGTTACTGTTGTACTGTGAAGCTCAGCCCGTTCATAAAGCATATTCTCACTGAAAATTCATTACTACATTACAAGGTAAAAGTATCTGTAAACAAAGTAAATAGTCAGTGTTTGAATGCTGCGAGCGCTGTTTGATTCAATAGCGATTAATTTTAATTTTTTCATTTCTAGACACTATTTAACCCCAGAGAGATCAACAAAGCAGGGGGATGTTCAGAGCTCTGTCGTTCATTTACTATCAAATAAAAATGGCTTGTACTTCAATTGCTCTTCACAGCGGCCCTCTCACCTTTATGTTTTAGTCAGTCTGGGGCGATTTTGTAATTTCCGGCTACAAACTGAAAAGCGTACCTTTATAACAAGTCGCCTACTGAAAGAACGGTGGAAGTGGGATGGTTGGAACAGAGACGCTGACGTCAAATCCCACAGGGATGGGCCGCTCTAGCAGTTTGAGACTGCCACAGGGACAAGTCAAACACAGGCTTTGTGGCTGTCAGGCACTCAGTAATTAACACTTCCCTCGAGACATCCGTAACGGCTTCTGCTTCTGCGATCGAGTTCTGCATTACACTTCAGAGACTCTCCTGATATAAAGGTACAACTTTTGCAACTGTTCCACTTCCCCTATTGTCGCAGAAAATTCCGCAAAACAATTGAGTTGAGGCGAACCATAAATTACAGAGTTAAACCCTCAAAGGTTTAATATGTCTGGTCTCTGAGGCGGTAAGTACAAGTGAAATGAAATCCAAGCACCAGGAAGACGACACACAAGAATAATTTAGTTTTCAAATATATGACTCATATTCCGTTAAACAATTTCTCTTCTTTAGAGCCAGCAACAAAATGTATGTCTGATAACGAGATGATTATTAGAATAAATGCACCAAAATAGCTGTTTGTAACAACAAAACTTTATTTACAACAGTATGTTTCGTTACGTATCGTCATTGTGAAGTACTTCTTGACAGTTGTGAAGCCCACATTACGTCGTTAGTGAACTGTCTTGTACCCCTCACTGTTTTAATAAAATTGTAAATGGCGTACTATATTGAAAATGAAACGTTAATTATGATTATTATTATATTATTAATATAGCGCTGTAACCGTGGAATTGTCAAACTACCGTCACACCCAAATAACCGTTTTATTTTCAGTCTATTATGTCATTTACCATCTTACTAAAACAGTGACAGTTATAACACAGTGCACTAGCGTCGTAACATGACATCACATCCGTCTAAACATACTTTTCACTGGCAATAAATGCCGAAACAGTCTGTCGTAAATTAAGATTTGACATTAAAAGCAGCTACTTTGGTTCATCTATTCCAATAATCATGTCGTTATCAGATATATTCTGTTCTTTGTATTCCTTGACTAGCAAGAGAGAGAGAGAGATGGCACAACTTTCAATAGCAAAATACTCCGGAATCTCAGTTTTGTTATATTACCTCGGATGGCCGCTACCAAGGCAACGTTCCACAATAGCACATTGTTGAAAAAGTGTTTGACCGTTATACCCCTCGCACCGGTCTTGCCAGCGATGAAGGTAAATACCTGCCTTTTCAAACCGAGAACGTCTTTTAAAACCGTAAAAGTAGATACTATCCGGAAAATACACTTCACACTGTCTCCTCAAATTTACCGAGAGAGGTGGCGCAGTGTTTAGCACACTGGACTCGCATTCGGGAGGACGATGGTTCAATCCCGCGTCCGGCCATCCTGCTTTAGGTTTTCCGTGATTTTCCTAAGTCGCTCCAGGCAAATGCCGGGATGGTTCCTTCTAAAGGGCACAGCCTATTTCCTTCCCCGTCCTTCCCTAATCCGGTGACACCGATGACCTCGCTGTTTGGTCTCTTCCCTCAAACAGTCCAATCCAATCCTCAAATTAAAACCAGTCCTGTTGCAGATTGTACTTGCGTATATGAAACAAAGAGCAAATACAACGACTGTGGGTCAGGGGTATTCAAAGTTTCGCTGAAGATGTGTTCTACGAATGCTTTCAACAGACCACGGAATTCAAAGAAAAAGTGTTTCGCGTGAACTGTTGTATCAGTTCGAGGCCAATGAAGAGGCACTTCTTTGACAGATCATTAAAGGTGACGATACCTAAAATGCCTCACTTAGAAACGAAGACACTGGCGTAGAACTACCCACAATCACAAAAATGGAGAAATTCAAAGCTGATTTCTCTCGCAAATTGATGATGAACGTGTTGGAGATATTCTCGTGAAAGTGTTAACAAAAGGGTCAATCAGTAATTAAGAGACATATGCGAAGTTTGTGAGTGAACTCGAGAATACTCTCCGACGTCTTCGATTTGACAAGAACAGAAAAACATATCTTGTTGCATGATAGCAATGTACGCTCACACCAAAACATCGTCAAACTGGGTTGAACATCACTGACTCATCCAACCTATGGCGATGACCTGTCACTCTCGGTCTACCATCTGTGTCGGATACTTAAGGGTTCTCTACGCGTGACACACGTGAGGTGATGGAAGCATTTTTCATGCAGTGAAAACATGGCGACGAGTACGGGATAAGCGATTTTGCCTACAGAGATTGCATGCTCTTACACGAAGCTGTCGTAAGGCCATAGAACGTTATGGAGAATAATTAGAAAAGTAGTACACGTAAAATAATTTTTGATGGATATTATAACCAGATTATACATACAATTGTAGCAGCAATTATGTTGCAGTAAACTATTTGCAACAAACGTTGCGCTATAAAAAATGATTCAAATGGCTCAAAGAACTATGGGACTTAATATTTGAGGTCATCGGTCCCCTAGAACATAGAACTACTTAAACCTAACTACCCTAAGGACATCACACAAATCAATGTCCGAGGCAGGATTCGAACCTGCAACCGTAGCAGCAGCGCGGTTCCGGTCTGAAGTGCCTAGAATCGCTCGGCCACAGCGGCCGGCCTGTTGCACAAGAAAAATAACTGAGGACAAGTAAAAAGGATATTCTATTCGTTTGCTTATGGGTGAATTGCTTCGATTGAGAAATAATGTTTCGAACGCTGTCATAAAACCGCGTTTTTTCGTGATTTGAGCGCTGAGTATTATATTTGCTTATTCTCTGAACACACATACTGATCTATTACATTACATTTTTGCCAATTATTATGCATAAGTATGTGGTTACACGTGAACTAAAGTTAAACATAGCTAGCGGGGGTGACTGGTTACCGTCGTTTGTTTCTGAATGGAAATGGGGGACTATTATATTAGCCGAAGTCGTCGTATTTCTTTTCCGTGAAATCCATTTCACAGCACGTTTAAGAAGAACACATGTGAGTAATCCTGACAAAAATTATACTCGGTTTTAGTGCGTGTTATTCTAATGTCAGTACTATTAGATTTATTACTATTATTATAACATTTTTTATGTGTAGTAAAAAGCTTGCAGTAAATGGTGAATATTTTGTAAACGCAAGCCAAACATAATAAATTAGTCTTTTATGATAATCTTCTCGTGCATCGTTTCTAAAGCTCAAGAATTGCTATGAAAGTGAAGCGTAAATTAACCACCCAGAGTTCACAGCACAGCATTGTACAGAAGGTTCGAAAATATATCGACAAGTCACATTCCTGTGGAAATCGTCTTAATTAATATTTGATTTACTGGGACAGAAACAGCACTTGAGAAACTAAGTGACTGTGAGAGTTATTGTAACAATATCTTCCACTCTATTAAGCCCTCCCGGACGTCGGCCATTATGTAGAATCTCTGAATTAAAAATAGTCTTGATTGAAATTTATTTTCTGTATTAACAACGCGTTTCGATTTCGTGGGGCCTCTGCATATTATCTAACAGAGATAACGAAACACAAAAAAATTGGTCCTAGCAAAATGAATTGTTACTAACGTTTAACAACATTTTAAAAACCGTGGAACGTCTCTTTGCTAGAATGAAGCACTCATCAAAACAATTACCGTATTATACGGACATGCGTCACTGCAGTCTACGGTGTCAGTGAAGCTGAATTGAAAGTGGTTTCTTTCAGTGATAACAGTACAACATATTTGTTAGTAGCTCGTTTGGTAATGGAAAAAATTATAGGTATGCCTATGAAGCAGGTTATAAGTTGAACAACATGGAAAAAGAGCAGCTGAGAGGTATTTCTGCCCTCCACCAACAGAAAAAATAATTTGCTATTGATGGCCTAATAAAGAAGAACTGAAGAAATGAGAAAGACTAAATGTACAGAGAACTGATTGCAAAATGGCCAAAACCCGAAGGCGACGAGTTTCAGGGCTTTTTAAAGTCAGTTCTGTTTTATAAACGGAGGATATTTTAGGCCGGCTTTGCAATCTAATAATAAAACCCGCAAAAATGATGTATTTATTTTAAATTGCTTTAACATTAAGTTGCGTCTTATAGTACGTAAAACTCGATCTCCTCAAACGCATAGTCTAATGAAAGAATAAATCCCAACCAAGATTGTTTTCAATTCAAACAGTTATAAGAACTCAGAACGATGCTCACACTTCTAATTCTACTATTAAAATCATTGGTAAGACGTACTGCACACAATGGAAATACATATTACAGAAATAACGAAAAAAATTTGCAGATACATTTTTCCAGAATACATAGCGTTTGCCGATATCCTAACTTACAACACTGAGGTAAATTATCAGATGTTTGTCACTCAGTTTCCTTGTGTGGTTATAACACGTTGGAGACCTGTAAAATACGCACACAGAGGCTATTTCTATATAACTACAAATTAACTTTCATCCGAGTGACTGAGTGTATCTGTTTCTCTGATGTGTTGGTGTAATCCATGTAAATCAGAATTAACTGTGCACAGTACATTCCAGTATTGGTGCTTCTGTGTCAAACAACGTGATTCAGACAGTAACTGGAAGTCAGTAACTTTAAGTGTATAGAAGCGAAGCACTCCGTCTTGAGGCCACAAGTGGCCCACCGGGACCATCCGACCGCCGTGTCATCCTCAGCTGAGGATGCGGATCGGAGGACATGTGGTCAGCACACCGCACTCCCGATCGTTAGGATGGTTTTATTTCACCGGAGCCGCTACTATTCGTTCGAGTATCTCCTCAATTAGCATCACGACGCTGAGTGCACCCCGAAAAATGGCAACGGATAATGGCGGCCTCTATGATCATCCATCCAAGTGCCGGCCACGCCCGACAGCGCTTAACTTCGGTGATCTGACGGAAAGCGGTGTATCCCCTGCGGCAAGGCCGTTGCCCAGTGTATAGATAAAAGGTGTTATTTCACTGAATGGACGAGTATCGCTTGGTAAACTTATGGCGTGCAGTGATGGTAGTTATTCAAATAACTGTTCAAAATCCGTTATTGCGTTAAGTCAGTTTGCAGAAACCAGTTATTTACTACAGTTACATTATTTCTCGTCACTTCTACAATCAACGGTTTCCAGAATTTCAACGTAACTGTTATCAGCACAAAAAGGAAGGTGTCGAAAATTCAGCATAGAGATCACCACTTGGAAATCTTTGCAGGTTTTGGTTATAAGGCTTTGTGTTTGGTTAGCTATAAGACATCACAGTTCTCTAATAACACAGTTTCGATCGACATTTTACCGGGAAACACACTGTGTAGTATAAAGAAGTGATGGAAGAATGGAAAATTCGATCTAAATGATGGTTTTGTTGATGGAACAGAAAATAGTTTGCCCTAACACACCTGAAATATTTAGACCATTTCGAGACTACATTAGTCTCATACGTTACGCCTGATACAAAACACTGCTAGTTATTACTCTCGTATTTATTCTTTCGGTTACCCACCCGGCTTACCGGCGCAAATGACAGATGAACAAGCGACGTTTTGTCAAACAACTGAAACCGAAAGTAATAACAAGTAAAACAAACTTTTACACGTCGACATGGTTGTGGATTATCGGTACTGAGTTCAGCCTGCGCTGGAGTAATAGCAACAGTCTTTTGCGTCAGTCGTCCAGTATTCAGTGATGTAATCGATCGGGTAATTAATTCAATATTAGCTTCTGTTCGAATCTCTCTCATGCTGGACTCGCATGTAATGGTTCGCACATTTGAGTAAAGCAGAAGTGAATGCCGTTATTTGCCATTAATGTGCCTTTTCGATGAGTGATTTTCGTGCAAGGAATTCGGTAAAAGTCAGTGGTTCGATACCATGAACAATGACATTTATGATCGATCATCATAGCCCAGATCACGTACGTCCATTGAATAACTCTAAATCATAATTAGTAAACATTTGAGAGTTACAGTGTGACCCATGTAACTGAATGTGACTGTTGACCAATCTAAAAGACAACATTAGTGGACAGGCATAGGAGGAATGGTCCAAAATCGATGAGGTTGGTGTCAACGGACACCAGCCAGTCGGCACCTTTATATGATAAATGGAATTAACGTTTTGGTAAATAATACCGAAAAACGGAACAGTAGATTGGCAGAGAGGGTTTTTCAAGGAGCGCATGATTGTCACGGCAAAAATTGTCCGTCCGCACCAAAAATGTTAATGGGAGTACGATGTTTCCAGAACAGTGGTTCCCAACATTTCTCAGACGATTACCCTTGAGTGTAATCAGACATTTGCCTAGTATCCCCGCCTCCCACTGCCATTCGTTCCCTTCTCCCCCCTACCTGTCATACATCATCACAAACTTTAACAACTAATTAAACTACGAATGAAAGATTTTTACTGGAACATTTTTAAGATAATGACAGATGAATGATATTTTATGTGTGTGTGTGTGTGTGAATGAATGACAAACGAATACGTGGTGCATCGCAAGTCCTACCCACAACTCCTTCTCGGATAAGATATGTTGCAAAACATACTTCCCTTGCATTACTCCTTTCCATTACAGGACTTGCTTCACCTGCACTCTGTGACTCTATGTAAAATCAAACAAGCTCAGATCTATGCACTATACTGACTGTAAGTCACTTGATGCTGCGTGTCTTCTGAACGGACAGAAATTGGACGATTCGGGCTGTTAATGCTTTGTGTCTAACCACTCTAAGAACAATTGTAACAGTAGTAATAATACCGTGTGGAGCACTGTAGTAGTCCTTACGTAGTTACTGCTGTGTTGTGCTGTCAGTTAATTCTTTTACCTGTTTCGAGGTGAGTAATGAAGTAATTTCTGGACTACTCCAGGTACTATGTACAACTTGGAGAAGACGTTTTCTCCAGATATTTAGCATTTGTTACGTATGTGTTTCACTTATATCATCAGCTATGTACAGGACAAAGCACAACATGTGTGTTTAGTGGGTGGACCATGTGATGAATCTGTAATCTCCAGCAGCGCGGGATTAGACGAGCGGTCCAAGGCGCTAATGTCATGGCCTGTGCGGCTGGTCCCGGCGGAGGTTCGAGTCCTCCCTTGGACATGGGTATGTCTGTTTGTTCTTAGGATACTTTTGGTTCAGTAGTGTGGAATCTTAGGGACTGATGACCTTAGCAGTTAAGTCCCATAAGATTTCACACACATTTGAACATTTTTTTGTTTTTGTAATCTCCACTGCATTAGTGCTACTAAGTGAAAAACATTGTTGATAGCTCATATAACTGATATTAGAGTCTTACAAAATTGTAATAATAGTAATGATCTTTTGAAACTATCAGAAATCCCCCCCCCCCCAGTGCATAATTATCTTCAGGTTGGAAATCACTGTTCAAGAAGAACGAAGAATGGCCGAATGACCTCTTGTTTCAGTAACTATAATAATGTCGTGAAACAAGGGCCTCCCGTCTGGTAGACCGCTCGCCTTCTGCAAGTCTTTCGATTTGACGCCACTTCGGCTTATTTTTACCCATAGTGATAATGATGACGTCGGGAGTACGTCTGTGTGGGTGTGCACTATCTGATGGGGATGGAATGATGATGATTTGGACAACACAACACCCAGTCCCTGAGCGGAGAAAATCTCCGACCCAGACGGGAATCGAACCCGGGCCGGTAGGATTGACAGTCTGTCGCCCTGACCACTCAGCTACCGGGGGTGGACGTTTCATTAACTCATGCGTAAGTGAATTTGACTGGTAGTCTATCGCACTAAATGAAACACACTGGTGTCAACATTGACGCTAATTTTTACGCATAGTGATAATGATGACGTCGGGAGTACGTCTTTGTGGGTGTACACTATCTGATGAAAAGCATCCGGAGACTTGCTAGTGGACATTAGTACGGGCAGTGCCCACCCTTCGCCTTTGTGACGACTTCATCTCTGCTGGGACGCTGAAGTGATTGAATGTCTATAGATGACTGGCAGATCATTCTTCTTCAGACAAAACCAGAGAAAGGAATAATGTTACAGCATAGCCGTCGTTCTCATTTACCCCAAAAGGTGTTCCGTTGGACTCAAGTCAGGACTTTGATAAGCCATTCCACTTCGGGAATGTTATTGTCCTCAGACCATTGCCTGACCGACTCTGCTTTATCACTGGTTGCATTGTTATGCTGATGTAATCATCGTGTCCAATCTGTTCCACTACTATAAACAGTATACAATGCTCTTAAATAAGTTCACGTTTCACCTCTTTTAACAATTTATTAAGTGCATCAAGGGGGGACTATACCCAAAACACGAACAACGCCACCACATCATGACATCATCTCCTCTGTACTTCACTGTTGGCAATATGCATCTTGACAGGCATTCGTTAAACATATTGCCGCATAGTATAGCGTGATTCACCATTCAAAAGTACTTGCTTCCAGTCACTCACTGTCCAGTGGCGTCCCTCTCTACACCATCTGAAGCGTCACTTAGTGCTGGCTTCAGAAATGTGTGGTTTACGAGTAGCTGCCCAGCCATTTTACCGAATCCTTTGTAAAACCCTAAGCACATTCACGTGCTAACTGGATTGCTGGTACCACTTAGGAGCTCACGTATGATTTCTTTCGTTGATTTCATGCGATTTTCTACAAACAGCTTCCACAATGCTCGACGGCCTCTGCGTTTTCATTTCACAGTCACATTACCAACAATGGGCATAAGCCCACAGTATTTGAGGGATTGAAATGTCGCTGATGTATTTGTTACTCAGGCGACATCCAGCAACTGGTTCGTGTTCTAAGTCATTTTCCTCTCCTATCCATAGTGCTATTTGTGTTTCTCTACTGACAGCACAGTAGTTCCCGCCTACCTACATAGAGGTGGGTTCGTCTTTCCTGACATCTAGTTGTCAGGTGTCTGCATACATTTGTTAAGGTAGTGGTCTTAGGAAAACATGATTCTAAGAGAAAGTGGTAAAGAGACAATAACAGATGCAAAGGTATATATTCTTTCTTATTGTGTGTAAGACACCACATTAGAAATGATATTCGGAAACCAACTTTCAGCAAAATTGTTTGCAGCTCCTCACTAGTAAGTTCCGTGGGAGACTACCACTGCAACCATTCCGATATAGGCAAACAGTTGAGTATGCCGTGTGACAGGACATGATTGAAATAAGACCTGGCTTTGGATCGGTACTTCATCGAACCCTTTCCGCGAAAGAGCAAGAGAGCGGGCAGAAAAGGAAGAAGAAGAAGAAGAAGAAGAAAACGAACGTGGTGATGGTGGTGGTGATAATAAAAATGTAAATGTCGTGTGGCTAGTGCCTCCCATCGGGTAGACCGTTCGCTGGATGCAAGTCTTTCGATTTGACGCCACTTCGGCGACTTGCGCGTCGATGGGGACGAAATGATGACGAATAGGACAACACAACACCCAGTCCTTGAGCGGTGAATATCTCCGAGCCAGCCGGGAATCGAACCCGGGCCCTTAGGATTCACATTCTGTCGCGCTAACCACTTTTTTTTTCATTTTGTTCATTATAGTTCGTTGCATTTGCCTTAGCCAGAAGTGACAAGACATCCGTTCAAGTTGATCGTGATTCATTTTCTCTGTTTTTTTATTATTATTTTTTTATTTTACGGAGACCTCGCACTCCTCTGAACGAACACGCTGAGCTGTCGTGCCAGCACCACTCAGCTAACAGGGATGGGCATGATAATGAGGAAGAGGAGGAGGAGGAGAAGGAGGAGGAGGAGGAGATAAACAGATATTTACCCATACACGGATAGGCCTACATGCGAAGCATTATTAACGCACTATTACTTCTAATATAAAAGAAAACTGTTGAGAGTGACTTATGGTACACGATGGGCTAGTAACAAGTGTAGAATTACACAACTTTTCAGGTTGTCACAACTCTGTGGTTGCGATTTTTTAAGTGTAATTAGGACAGGGAACTATTATTATTGTGCATTTTAAAATGATGTTACAGATCGTAGTAAACAGATAAAATGGCATCTTGGAATCTCCCTGCGATTGTCATATAAGTTGTTACAACCAAATCAAGATCTCCCTTCTGAAATAGCGAACTATGAGTGAGGTTACTAAAAAATACACTGAATTTTCGTTGCCAAATCATGGACTGAAGTATATTTTATCTGTGCATTGTACTGGTGGTGCGCTTGTGCAACAATGGCTGGTGTGCATCATAAACCACTAATTCAGTGGGCTAACCACTTGGGCAGAACTGTTAAATTGTACGCTCCAGTTAGCGAATGATGACTTTCCACCTTAGAATAAACAAGCTCCTTTACTGTGCTGAAAAAAAAAAACAATACTGTAGTGTAAAATCTAGGCTTCAGTGGCCATACAGAGTCCACGCAGGATATGGTGGCAGCTGATAAGTGACCAGTTTCTATCTGAAGCGCTGTTCGAGTTCGTTGGTTTATTTGGGAGCTGAGTTTGTCCGCTTTTGGCCAGCAGGCGACACTCTGCGATGACAGGACCGAGGCGCACGCCCTCCAATATTTCTCGAACGATTCTGCGGAATCTATTCGATAAGAAATTTCATTCTTATTTTCCTTATAGCTTTATGTGTCAGCTTGATAACGACACGTCCATCATTTTGTTAATGGTCATAGTTATTGTGATATTTGCATGCAAATAAGACACTGCGCGAAATATGAAAAAAAGTTTGCAATGAAAATAGGGGGCGCTATAATTTTGAGTGTGGTGCACTTACATAATATGCTGTCGTGTGTAAAATTTTGGTAAAATATTGAATTTTTCTTTAGACTTGGATGGAGGTGTCTATCTGTCATCGATCTCGAGAAATTTGATCTTTCATAGCCCACTTACATACGATTATGTGCGCCAGTGATAAAGCCAAAATGAAATATCCATAAGATTCTTTATATTTCAAAAACGGTTCCAGGTGTCGAAAAGAGATTTTGGTAAATGATAGCACACCGAGAGAGGAATGTTTTTCCATATTGTCATTACATAAAACTTCATTATTTACTGTGTTATTCCTCAACGTAAGAACTTTTTCGATGAAGGAAAGTAATTTTTTAAGGGCATATACACCTGGCGAAACGAGAAAAGCTATGGGTTTTGCAACGACTTGGGCCAAGACATTACACTTACTTATCCTCAGTCTCTCGCTTAATAAACTTAATAAACCTCTGTTTCAGAATGTTCTTACAGTTGTGTCGCACAACACGTTAGTTGTGCTCAACGTTTACGAAAAATGTGAATGTAGGCTTCGGTTTAGAATGACACTTACCCTTCACTGCTCAGCATTTCCCTTACAGCACACTGACTGCCTGCACACAACTCTCACCGTTACCACTCTCCTCAATCTTGCCATGCTGACTGTACCGCCCACATTATTCAGCGTGCACTTTAATAGTAGGCCTCCTTCACCAAAAAGGAAGAAACTGTTTAATAAACACATTCACCCCTTACTAGGTGGGATGCAGCTGAGTATCAGCCTACTGCAGCAATGTGGTTTCATTGCCCTATCAAATGTAGCTTGTTACGAGAACTGGTTGTGACAAAGGGTTAGCTGTATAAAAAGGTACTACGACGTATATGTAACACAGTCCACACCATAAACGGCACACGGTAGAACAATAGAAAAAACAATTACCTCATTGCTCCGAATCTATAATGCTGGAGATGTGTCGATTTATGTATCCACTGAGAGAAAAATTACGCTAGTGTACATGAATGTTCCACTGTTACACACGTCTCCTTATATGACTATTGCAAATCTGTGATGATCAGTTTCTTAGACGTCATATGAACTTGAGTTTTCAGTGTGTATTGTTATAGCCTCATTTACTTACCATAATAAACAGCTGATTTTGCAACAATGTCTCAGGAAATGACACGTAACATTTCATTGGTCATTAACTCGACGACTGTGTGCAACATTCGATACAGTGCTGAAATCTGAATTAGTAAACTGATTTCCTTGAACTGGGGAAACGAAGCGTTTTTAATCGTGTATCCTGCCGCTGCGGTCGAGCGATTCTAGGTGCTTCAGCCCGGAAACGCGCTGGTGCTACGGTTGCAGGTTCGAATCCTGCCTCGGGCATGGATGTGTGTGGTGTGCTGTGCTTAGGTTAGTTACGTTTAAGTAGTTGTAAATCTAGGGGACTGATGACCTCCAATATTAAGTCTCATAGTGCTTAGAGCCATTTTGAATCGTGTAGCTTAACATTTATCTAATACATTTTTCTTAACTAACAGTGAAAATCCTAAAATTTAACAGATTTAGATTTAAAAATGCCTTCGTAATTAAATATTTTCTTAAAACGTTTCAATTTTTACTTCACCATCTTATGGTTTGAATTTCCAAATATACTCTAGTACCGATTTTCATAAATGTGACCCCAAAAATACTTCAGTAGTTCCTTAATTATGACTTACTTACCAAAACGAAAACACCGTCACTGTTTCACTCCATTAGCGGCTGAATTTCCAAAAATGTCGCAATAAATGCCATAATAACGACATATTTTCAAGACAGTGATTCCTCTTTAAACAGTTGTATGAAAATACTCTCACCTTTAGGTATCAAAGTGGAATCAATTTGTTTTATACCGCTTATTAAAGCTCTCTCGAACAACTATTATTAATCATTTGAAAATATTTCCGTTTTACTTTTGTACTGAGTTCAACTGCGGAGAAGAATTCCTAACATACGACAGTAAATGTGGTGTCACCGGCAAACACCACACATGCTAGGTGGTAGCCTTTAAATAGGCCGCGGTCCGTTAGTATACGTCGGACCCGCGTTTCGTCACTATCAGTGATTTCAGACCGAGCGCCGCCACACGGCAGGTCTAGTCTAGAGAGACTCCCTAGCACTCGCACCAGTTGTACAGCCGACTTCGCTAGCGATGGTTCACTGTCTACATACGCACTCATTAGCCGAGACTACAGTTTAGCTTAGCCTTCAGCTAAGTCATTTGCTACGGCCTAGCAAGGCGCCATATTCAGTTACTATAATCTGAACAGATAATATTGTGAATCATGTACCGTCAAGAGCGACGTTCATCATTAATTGATTAAAGTTAAGTATCAAAGTACTTTCGTCCGCTTTCTGAATTCTCATTCTTTGTCATGTTCCAGACCTCACGTCAGTATAGTTCTTCCCTCCTCACGCCAGCCTGCGTGAGCTAAAACGCGTGTATTTCGGCCTCCATTCGTAACACGGTGTTGGTTCTTCTCCCAACCCAACAGTAAGAAAGAAGAAGAAAAATTGAAAGACTCCTCTGAAAGAAGATATACACCCCGGAACAAGTTCTCTGTTACAAGAAATTATAAAAGACCGGAGGAGACGAAAAATGTTAAAATTTGGTAAACAAGAACAACCGGCAGTGCTACCGGTGCGAATGCTAAAGCGTCGGTCAGCTGTCGTCGCTGTTTGACTGGAAATGTTTGCCATTTCCGTAAATGCTCATCTGTTTGGCGACGCGCTTTTCGCGCTCGTTAAACAAATTTAACGGCCACATGCTTCGGCGCTCTCGTAAATACACGTGCACACACATCCCAGCGATAACCTCTAATGAAATTGACGAGTAATGAGGATTGCAAACTGTACATATGGCCGGGAATCACTGATTTCTGTTTGATTAACAGCGTGGAAAATATTAACCTGTACGGACTTGGCGCATGTGATTTTTTAATATCTCTTATTTATCTGAAATTCAGTTTTTTCTAAGTGGACATCTTCCCGAACGACTTTCCGCCGTACAAAGTCTTGTCAACAGATATCCTGCGGTGCTTAATACACTGGATTCACATTCAGAGAAACAAAACGATAGATTAGGTTTTCACATTTCGTCGGCGATGTGGTAAGTAGGCCTGCAGACTGAGCGTCAACTCGAAGACGGAAGTTGGGGACGGAAACAGACCGCACCCTTTTCGAAGGAATTCGATTACTCGATAAATAGTACAATTCTCAAGGCTGTCAATTCAACTAAGTACCTGGGTGTTAAAATTACGAACAACTTCAGTTGGAAGGACCACATAGATAATATTGTCGGGAAGGCGAGCCAAAGGTTGCGTTTCATTGGCAGGACACTTAGAAGATGCAACAAGTCCACTAAAGAGACAGCTTACACTACACTCGTTCGTCCTGTGTTAGAATATTGCTGCGCGGTGTGGGATCCCTACCAGGTGGGATTGACGGAGGACATCGAAAGGGTGCAAAAAAGGGCAGCTCGTTTTGTATTATCGCGTTATAGGGGAGAGAGTGTGGCAGATATGATACACGAGTTGGGATGGAAGTCATTACAGCATAGACGTTTTTCGTCGCGGCGAGACCTTTTTACGAAATTTCAGTCACCAACTTTCTCTTCCGAATCCGAAAATATTTCGTTGAGCCCAACCTACATAGGTAGGAATGATCATGAAAATAAAATAAGAGAAATCAGAGCTCGAACAGAAAGGTTTAGGTGTTCGTTTTTCCCGCTCGCTCTTCGGGAGTGGAATAGTAGAGAGATAGTATGATTGTGGTTCGATGAACCCTCTGCCAAGCACTTAAATGTGAATTGCAGAGTAGTCATGTAGATGTAGACCCAACCCTCCATTAGCTTTAATCGCATAGAAAAACCGTGTAATACGTAACTCAGAACTGATGGACATAGGTTCGAACTCCCCTCCTCCCGAATTATAGTGCATTAACCACTTAGCTATCTTGTTATATTAAAACAAAGCTGCCTCAGTAGTAATGTTATGTGCAGAGTGTATTTGTATGACAAGACGATAGATGATTAATTAATTTTATAGTTTCGAATCGAACAGATCTTGCCGTACCACAGAAGCAGAAATGGTATCTTTCATCTGTTACAAAATAAAAGATAAAATGCAACTGGAATTGATTCCGGAAGAATGGTTGGTATAGTAATATGATCGTCACAGAGTGGAGGAAAAAACAAAGGGGACAGACATCTTAATTATTATGCATGGAGGTCAAAGGTTTTACTAACTGCCATCGTGCAGTGTATAAAACTCTATATTCACGCCAGAAAAAAGGAGAGATTGAGATTATGGTTTCATAAAAACACACATCTGAAGATTCTGCGGTTGTATATAGGACGTCACATGAACACAAAGATTGAACGACTATAGTTAATTCTTGCAAAAGAAATTATCGGTGAGTAAACTGATCACGGTAGAAAGATCAAAAACACAATGATTTCCTCAACAAATAGTAAGGTTAACCGAAGTCTAAGGGGACGTCATTGACGTGGATAACCAGATAATGGTACTATGTCCTGACACTAATCCAAAGACGTTAACTGATGCAGTTATCGTTTGTCCTTATACGTGTTGCCTGAACGATAATTTTAAGTTGCATCACGTCGAGAAAGCAGCACATAGGAGCTGAGGAGTGTCCGAGAACGTGCGCATATGTTTTTGTTTAAAACGTTTCTTGTCCTGATACCATCTGTGTAATACGTGATGAAAATGTTTCTTGGCTTACCCACTTACACTGCAGTGATCCCTTTATGAAAATATGGTCGGATCGGGTTGTGATACAAATTTTGTGTGGTTGGAGGAGCCTTTCGGTTAGTGTGTGGTTCGCTAAGTCGCCAGACAGGACAAAACCGTTTGGATTTCATAATATTGAAATTGATCCTACTTATTCGATATTAAATATTTAATATTACAATTATGAGCGATGGCCTCAGTGTGCAGTTGTTATCCCCCCCCTCAGGCGCCAACTCAGGTGGAAAAGGAAAGTAGCTCGATCAGGATTTAACGTAAATAGAGACGGAGCGTAAACTGACATTCTTTTAAGGATGGGGAAGTACACTGCCTGTGCCTCTTCAAAGTAACCACGATTTAGGGAAATTACGGAAAACCTAAATCAGGATGTGTGGAGATGGTATTCTCGTGAATGCTAACCACTCGTCAAGTGAGGGGAGAGGGGGCTGGGGGAGAAGTGAATGGTGAGCATATACGGTGGGTCCCTGGGAAGTAAAATACCCGGGATGGAGCAAAATTAGCATTTGCTGCCATGTGGATCCATAATGGTTTACCACCCTGCTCATCCAGTTTGAGGGTTTATGTGATGGACCAACTCCCCAGTCATTAAAAAAAAGTATTAGAAGAACCACGATAAAATAGCCGCTCAGTTTAAACGGTAAACGGGAAAAATGACGGCAACGGTTGATGACAATTCGAACATGGAACATGCGAGAGCTAAGGAACAAAAAGAGTAAATTATTAGAGAACGGGAAGATAGTAAATGTGACATAACTGTGTTATCAGAAACAAAAAGAAAGGGAAATGGTACAGAAATAAAAAATCATATATACATTTACAATGGGGCGAGGGGGGGGAGGGGTAGGGTAAAGTATCAAAGAGCAAAGGAGGAGTGTCACCAATTATAAGAAAAAAAATACGGAAGTTTGTTTCAAATTGAGAGCCTGTTCATGAAAATATAACTTTATATGGACACAAAATTACTATAATCGGAAGGAATTCAATAAGATAGCCACCATATCACAACCAAGTTGTCTGATTCAACAAACAGACAAAAGATAATAAAAGAGAACGTATTATTGCTGGAAACTTCAAAAGCAGAACAAGGAGACAAGTAGAAAATTAAATAGAAGAAAAAAATAGAGAAAAGATAGCAAATTATAAGCTAATGACATGAATTAATATATGTGAACAAAATACACAACAAATTGTAAATGGTTTTTAGAAACAAATTCCTAAATATACGTGGCATCATGATACACTTCGATTGAAATCAAAAATTTATTACACAATAATCAAGCGGAAAACATCCTTAAAAACACGAAACATCAGAGAGCTCATAGAATGCCTCACAGTGATCACAATCTGATCATGTCGAAATTCGTATTTACAAATATTGGCATTACATGTGCATAAGAAACTGAAACTAAAGAAGATGGCTTCAAAATTGAGATAAAAATTCAAAATTATAGCGTAAATAGCCTAGAAAATGAAAGTATTATGGGTTTATAAGAAATAGGGTTAGAAAAAATATTAAATGAAAGTGAATATGACAGTATAGAAATGTATTATAAATACATCATTAACTATAGGAAATGCAGTCGTCAATTGGTAGACGACAAAATCATTCTATTATTTTCATTCAGTTGTTGATAAATAAATATAAATGAAAAAGAATATTTAAAATGGTAAACACGCAAAACATTGGGGCCAATACAGAATTAAGAGTTAAAAGAAGCAAAAATTAAAACTGTTTACATATGGACATATGAATAATAGGTCCTTTTTAGAATTATTTTTCAAAAACGTTTAAATGGCGAGGCAAGTTAAGAAGATTGGTAAGTAGGATTTACATATACACTTTATAAGAAAGGAAAAAAAAATGTTACTGGCAGAATTACAGAGGAACAACTGTGGTGTAATTATGTAATAGGCGTATTTAAACTGTTTTAGCATGTAATTATCTGAACTGTTTCTTATTTAAATTGTTTTGTTAATTAAATTGCATTGTGTATTATTGAGAAAGAGCGGGAAACCGCGCATAGATACATTTTGAGAAAGAGCGGGAAACAGCGCGCAGTAATACATCTGTAATGGTAGCAGGGATTGTCTGCACCAAAAACCATTGTTGGCGGCGAGACCGCACGTTTGTAGCATTGAGCGTTGGAAGCGAGCAGTTGCGAGTAAGATGTGAGACGAGGCAGTCGTAGCTAGCGAGACATGAGAGGAGGTCGCTGTAAGCGAGGTATGAATTAACACTTTGAAAGAAGCGGTGTGCTCGCCAGCCACTCGCTATATGTAGCGCAACGCTACTTTTTAAGAATTTTTGTAAAGAACTATGCCCCCTGTAATTGTTTGTCAAGATCGTTCTCAGAATATAGTTAACTTCTACCAGATTAAATGCATTAAGAATTTTCTATCCCAAAATCATTCACGTAAATGCTTTACGGAATTTATTGTTATCTTAAAAGAAAAGTCTAAACTGAGCTTCAGCTTTTATCAAATCTAAATTAACTTCAACTTAATGAATTCCAGTCACAAAGTATTATGAAACTCCACCAGCAGCTTATAATTATGTTAAAGAGAAGTAAGTATATTCATTCCACAGTTTGCTGTAGCAGTCAGATGGCGATCCAGTATAAATAATTAAAGGTAAGAATCAGTCTTAATAATTTCAGGTAACGACTGAGGGCCACGGCGACAACACATTTTATGTTTCGTCGTAATAATCAGCAGGTAGTCTTGACAGAGCAGCAGTTAAAAGATTTTAAGAGACGCAGCGTTCAGTCAGCAAGCAAACGTTCATCCAATATTAGACGGGAAGGTTTCAAATATATTTCGCAGATTTTATTGAAGGAATATTAAACAGTTTTGAGGGACCCGTTGAAGATAATTTATAGACATGTAGCAAATGGACAATGGAAATTGTTTGGGGAAGGAGGAGTATGGGGACGAAAGAAGGTGAAAATTTGTGACCTCCCTTATAAACGTTCCCTGGATCCATGACTGTCATCGCTCATCAGTACATCCTTTTATTCAGATCTTTAACACGAAACATTTGTAGAGTTATCATTATTGTAACGAAATTCGGCCTAAAACAGTTTGTCTGTTGTAATATATCTAGGCTGTTGGGTTCTATTAGGGCGCTCTTTACGTAATTGCATATAGGTAGCTCACTATCTGCAGCTAAAAGGCATCATTGTGGACACGGTTACTGACATAACAAAACACTCTATCCACAAGTTTAATTTTGTTGTTCGAAACTATTCAGCAACTATACTTTGCGATTACGTACAGCCTCTTTCTTCACAGTATCAGCCCTCATACGCATGCTCATCTGTTGTGAAAGTACACGCAGAATCGTCACACACGTTTTTGAGGAACACCACTCGCAAGTTATACTTCTCAGCTCCACAATAAAACAATGTTATTGTTATCGTTGTCTGTCAGCCAAGTTGATGTTCACTTGTCTTCATACTGATTGTCAGTCTCACGCCACATTTGGACTCGTGTGTGTGTGTGTGTGTGTGTGTGTGTGTGTGTGGGTGGGTGGGTGGGTGGGTGTCTGTGTGTGTGGGTGTGTGTTCAATTCACTTCTCTTTTAAAGAAGTTGTTTATGACTTCTCTTTGTATAGTTCTTTAATGCAATAAATTGTGTGTTATTGTGCAGTGTAGTATTATTGTTCATAACCTATTTTCATCGCGGTAATGCCTTCTTAATGGGGAAATTTCTTCTAATAAAAGTAGAGGCTGTGCCTGAATTTTGATATTTCTAGCTAATTGTCTTTTTTGTTCGGGTGTACTAATGACAAGTGATATAAACTTTTTTTAGACCTAATTTTGTAAGGGTACGTTTGCATGTTACAGAAATGAGTAGAAGGACCCATTGACCTACTAAAGAAGGGCAACGATCAGTGTGCTCGCTTGCGAGACAGGTATGGAATCCAGACCCAGATCGAATGAGTGCGACGGCGTGACTACCATAGGCTGGAAAAATGGGCAGCGTGAGTGGGGTTTAAGGCATTTTTACACGCTGCACTGGTGGTGAACTTCAATTTCAGAGAACAAATTACAATAAGAGGGGAAACAGAGTTTACGAACTCCACGTAGAGACGGTGCACTCGACTTCACTCGCTTAGGATACCTTGACGACTCTGGCTTGTGGCACGTCAGATGCGCACAAAGTTGTCATTTTTGACAAATCCTAAAAAGCATACCTCCTCCTAGATGGGATAAAAGCTAGAGAAAAGGAAGAAGGGAAAGGAACCTCTGATGGTAACATAAAGATCCTGAAACACGTTTGGATATTTAGAATAAAGAGTTTTTTCCATAAGAGGTCTTCAGTTTTTTAAAGACTCCTAGCACTCGGCGACAATTGGAGGTATTGAATATCGTTTGGTGGATAACTTAAAAAAATGGACTTTCCGTCGCTGTCGAGCGAACAGCATACTGTGTTTGCGCTCGAGCAGTTCTTTGGGAACAATGATTCTGTGCCCACGGTACAAAGTCATTCTCTTCGAAAGTTCAATGTCAAACTCTGAGGTGCAGCTCCACTATACTACGACATGTTTCAGCGTTTAGAAGTACTGCATCTGCGACGAAAAAGAAATCACTTAGTCTTCGTACAGTTCAATTTGGTCTCCGGGTGATGTAGATTGATAATGACAGTTCTTGCTCGTCCGAAAAGATCTGTTATGTGACTGGCTGTATCGTTGCATATGTCACGTCTTTCGTTTCATCGCATCGTACAGAATAACGATTGTTAAGCGAAACGAGTTTTTCACAATACAGAGGATTTTGTGACATAATGGACTCTATTCATACGGACAATCCAGAGGTCTCAGTATTCTTGAGTGATGAAGCTTATGTTCATCCGGATGGTAATGTATAGAACGATAGGTATTGGGCGTCGGAGAACCGACATGAGCTACACCACAAAAGTAACAGTCTGGTAAAATGTCTACAAGAAAGCGATTGTTAGGTCTTACTTGTCAGAGGAGGCTGGAACCGCAGTTAGTTGGACATAATCCATTACGTCGAAATATTAAACGAAGTTTGCAGAGGTTGAAAAGCATCCGGTGAATATGAGAGGAATGTGGTTCTTACGGTATGGAGCCACAGCCCGCACCGCTAGAGCACCCATGAAGGTGTTTTGGAAAATGTTCCCAGGCCACGTATTTTCACGATATTGTGATGTTCCTTGGCCCCCACGCTCAACTGATCCGTCGATATGTGGCGCCTTTTTGTGGGACATACTTGAAATCAAGAGTGCACGTGAACAACCCTAGTATAGTCTATGTCCTCAAGACTTCCATTCATCGAAAACTGAAGGTGTACCAAATGAAATGTCGGAGAGAATCGTGCGTAGCTTGCAGGACAGGATCTAAATTTGTGCCAGACAAGAAGGACGACATCTCAACGATAACCTTTTCCAAAACTAATTGGAAATGAAATGGAAATCAACTTTTGGCATCATTGAGCGGGAGGCCCCCTTATAGGCCAGGTCCGGCCGCCATGGTGCAGGTCTTATTACATTCGACGCCACATTGGGCGACCTGCGCGCCAGATGGTGATGAAATGATGATGAAGACAACACAACACCCAGTCGCTGAGAAAATCCCCTACCCAGCCGGGAATCGAATCCGAGCCCCTTAGGACGGCAGTTCGTTACGCTGATTATTCAGCTATTGGGAAGGACCTAAACTAATTGAGAAATTTACACTTAAAAAGTGCAGTAAAAGTACTATAACTGAATTCAAGATTTTCTTAAAAGTAAAAGCAAATTTCAGTTATTCATCAGTGGAAAAATGGGTTTCCTCTGCCCCAGTCTATTTTCGAATTAAACTAAATTGCACATAAATATTCAAATGATAAAGACATACACACACACACACACATAAAACACACACACACACACACAAAACACACACACACACACACACACACACACACACACACACACACACAAACAGAGAGAGTGGGAGAGAGACAGAATTATTGCATATCCTGCATAAAACCACTTGCCGATACCCACCTTTTGACGTGCGAACTTTGCCGCTTACGGTGAATATGAAATACTGTACACAATTAAGTTTGCAAACAGTGCGTAATCTATTTACAGTTCCGATTTTCCATGGACAATATTTTACAAAATTCATTTTAATGTGATCACTTATTCGCAGACTTTTTTTATTCAGTTACGCCTCGCTGATTCCGTAATATTTTTGCCTCTATTTTCAGTGTCAGCAGTTTATGAGACAGAAATTACGGCGCTCATTATGTCGCATCCATCATTACGTATCAGCGCGCATCGGCAACCGCCCTCTCGCCTCGCGCGGTTAATCCGGGGACCGCCGCCTGTGCTCCGCTGCGTATCGTGCATCGCGCGCGCCAGCAACCCAACTACGTAAACAGCGAGCCCGCTCGCGCGGAGTATAGAGCACACAGATCATTGCCTCAAATGCTCGTAAATCACCCGGCCGTTAGAGCGGTCATTCGCAGTTCCTGCCGATGGCGAAAGGGCCGCGTACGTCCGAAAATATTCGCCGCATACATCAGCGCCCCAGATTTATAACGCTCGGGCGCCCGCTTTATGCGTACTGATACATCGCCGGCGGATTTATGGCGAGCGAGCGACAGTAGCCACTTGCGCTGTATAAATCCGCGAGTGTCTTAAATCGCGAAAATGGTATGATCACCGCACCGCTGCCGTCGTACTCTCGGGCACGACATAATTCCGGATGACGTCTTCGGTGCGCCGGAGGAAAGTGCAATTTCATGTATCTTTGGATGGGGTCCGCGAGGCGGAATGTTAAAGAAGTAAGCGGAGAGAAGAATTCGTCTGGACGGGAAGAGTGGAAAGACGTGCTCGCGTAACGTAATGAGCTTCCGCTGAGTAGGAGGACGCAACGGACGTCCTTCCGTTCCCGTCTTCTTCGCGTCCTCCCCCCCCCCCCCCTCCCCCCCCTCCTTCCCAAATACCCTTTCCGGAACACACTTTCTGTCCACTAGCGAAGTCTTATTTTTTATGGGAGGATAGTTTCCAGAGACGAATGACACGACTAGAATCGCGCTCTACCAGAACTACGGATCGGTAACTTTGGTACAATACAGTAATGACACTGTAAATGGAAGGATTACCAGCGGTATTGATAGCATTGTAGGGAAAGAAATATCATTGAATGTGTGAGAGACAAATGGGAGCCTTCGAATTCTCTTAGTTTTTTGTTTGTTTGTTTTGCATATAAGTAGAACCGCACAACGTTCTTTGTTGCTCCATTCAGTATTCTACACTCATTCTCATAAATTAACGCTAATTCTGATGCATGGTGAAACAACGCTCTGGCGGGTGGTTTGTGGGTTTAAATCACCTCGGGATATGACCATGCGGTGAATGTGACCTGCGGTCGTCGCACGGTGGCGCTGGCAGCAGCCCACAATGAAATCATAATTTTGTTTAACAGCTGTGGATTCCGCGCGGTGTCTGCTCTCTCGGACATCTCCGGAAGAACAGCCACTATACGATCATACAAGCAAGACAAGCAATCAAAGCGATCGTATGATGCAACTGCGGATAATATGCAACGCATCTAATGATCTCAGCTGATCAAGGTTAGTGGGAAACCAACTGTAGTCGACGTTAACTTATAACAGTCTACGACTGTCTCTGATAGCTTCACGTCGCTAGATAAGAACCTACTGCCGAATCATTAACTTGCTGTAATACTGGCATGTCTCTTTCTTGGTCGACACATATGAGATAGGGTCTGGTTCAAATGGCTCTGAGCACTATGGAACTTAATTTCTAAGGTCATCAGTCCCCTAGAACTTAGAACTACGTAAACCTAACTAACCTAAGGACATCCCACACATCCATGCTCGAGGCAGGATTCGAACCTGCGACCGTAGCGGTCACGCAGTTCCAGACTGTAGCGCCTAGAACCGCACGGCCACCCCGACCGGCTGAGATAGGGTCTATAACAAATTTTAGTTCGTGGGCCCGTACACGGCTGAATTCATGTAGTAACTAAATGAAGATGTCTCTTGAAACCTCCTCAACAACACGTATTCATTTGAAAGATCCATCCTATAGCGTTGGCTCGCAGTTACGTTTGGTGTGGTTTTGGGACCTTCTAAGTTCTCATTAGTTATAAACTGGGCGACAGAATTAAAGGCTCCCTTTTTCGAAACCCCCTAATTGTCTCCCATTGTGATGGCTCGGTTGTGCTTACAGCCTTTCTCTGTAATGGTTCAAATGCGTGGCGCCCTGCAGCGTCACAGTCGGACTCGGCAACGTCTCAAACAGCGAGATGATGACACACGCAGAAAGAAGGCCAGAGCTCAAAAGTTCATCTGACATCTGAAATGGATTTCATGATGTAACGTTGGCACCAAATGTCGTTACAATTCTCCCCATTGCCACCGTGAATGGGTCACTCCATGGGATAATTGTCACATCCAGCGTTACATTTCATCCATTATTTGACGCCTCGCCGGCCGCTGTGGCCGAGCGGTTCTAGGTGCTTCCAGATACGCGCTGCTGCATGCCTCGGGCATGGATATGTGTGGTGTCCTTATGTTAGTTAGGTTTAAGTAGTTCTAGGTCTATGGGATCCATGACCTCAGATGTTAAGTCCCATAGTGCTCAGAGCCATTTGAACCATTTTTGACTCCTCTGCTGTGCAAGTCAGAACGGCGATGCCCTGCGGTAAAATCACTCGGTTTTCTTGTACCTGGACGAGGAAAATATTGCATACACATCGCCGATGCGAATAGACACGAAAATATCTAAAGATGTGGCACAAATGGCATCAATGAGAGTACTACTTTCCTTGGGACGTTGATTTCTAGACATTACGCTGTCTAAAACGACAGTTCCAATGAGATGAGCAACAGAAACAATTTCTTGACAACCTTTGACAATGCTGACATCTGCGAAACACTTAATACCTTCTGCAAGACATCATGGGTCAGCAATGACCTCATCCCTTTTGAGAGCAGTGATATGCAATTTTTAGTTTGATGTACAGGGTGGAACCTTTATGGACCGTTCGAAGCCATTGGATGAAAACTATATTTGATTCAAAGCTACTATAGATTCTTACGCTTTTTCAGTGCATGTGTTTCACGTTCTCCTGCTCTGTGAAAATGGAACGGTGTGACATTGACACATGTGTGAATTAATTAGCAAAAGTTTCCTATAACCCCCTCCCCCAGGCACCCCCGTCCACCAATTCGGCAACAACCTCAGGGGAACACACATCCACATTTGAGATTTTCTTACTCAGTGATAATAAAAGAAGGGTTTCTGAGGGCCAAATTCTTATTCTACGACTGCTTCATCGGAGGCAACAACAGCTAGCAGGACACATGTGACATGGAGTGAAAGAAAAGTGGTTCAAATGGCTCTGAACACTATGGGACTTAACTTCTGAGGTCATCAGTCCCCTAGAACTTAGAACTGCTTAAACCTAACTAACCTAAGGACATCAAGCACATCCATGCCCGAGACACGATTCGAACCTGAGACCGTAGCAGTCGCGTGGTTCTGGACTGAAGCGCCTAGAACCTCTCGGCCACAGCGGCCGGCGACATGGAGTGAACAATACAAGCAGTGAAGGACATCATGGCTTTCAAAATTGTTGCAATTAGCTACAGAGATCTAAGGAATGCGAAGGAGACTAGAGTAGAGAAGAAAAACTTACTTGCTAGTGACAGAAAGATATCGGGATTGTTTCAGTCAATTCTACCTCAAAACAAGAAAAGAAAAGAAGAACAATCCGTTTCTTAGCTTTAATAAGAAAACCAGATTGCCAGTAATAGCTAATCCAAAAAGGTACTGAGTCACAGAAAAAAAACTGGAACACGTGTCTCCAAATTTCCCTTTCCACACAATCGCACAACAGCTTTGTGTTTGGAATAAAGTTCTCCGTAACAATATAAACAAATGAGATATACCCACAAAGAACCTACATATGTAGTCGCCTCCCCAAATTCAGGTGCTACCTACGCGCACGGGTGATGAACCACTCCCTTGTTCCCCCAAGTCGTCAAATAAAAGTTGTTCATTTACTGATTTGGAAGCAACGAGATATCTCTATGCACTTTGGTAGGGCGTCCTCCTACCGTCGATATTGCACTCGCCTTGTTACGCTGATCAGACAAAATACTCGTTTGGAGATATCGCAAAAGACAACGAGACGCTCAAGATTCATAATTAAAGAAGCAATTTGCTTTCAAGGTAGCACAAATATAAATGATATTTAAGTTGAATGACTCCATAGTGATTTAAGCAAAACGTGGAAGTAATGCAGCCGTCGTGAAGCTACAAGAAATTTCGCAAGGGAAGAATGTTCTGAGGCTCCTTTTAAATTAATTCTATAGTGTAAGACGTTAATATAATGGATGAACAAAAGAATTAGAAACTAATGAGGTGTCTGAAAGCCCTACGGGCTCAGAAGGGGGCATCACCAAGACAAGGGACTTAAGCTACTTGTGTCGTAATTCTTTTAGCAAACATTACTCAAATTGTTCATCTGGAAGGAGCTTCCTTACTGCAAGACATGAAATAATAAGTTAATTCTCCTCTCTTGCTCAAGTGCCACAAGGCACGAGCAAGTTCATCGAAAGACCACGCTACACGAAGACGCCGGATCGCTTTCCACTCCACCTACGATACAGACGCATGAAGTGTTCTGTTCGACTTCCTCTCAACCACGTTACCTGTCGAGACTCTCAGACATTCCACTTGACTTACAGTCATAGGCTATTCTAAACAGCATCTGATTATGCAAACTATGAAAGTAATGGTTTTTTTATACTGCAGTTATGTTTACTTGTCACAGTATGTACCTTTCATAATAGCGTACTGTACGTGTGCAACACTCATTGGTTGAGACCATGTCTCAAATTGCTTAGGGCACCTTGCTGTCCAACTGAATGATTTTATATCACCTACACTCGAAAATCAATGGCGCACTGAAGTATCTGAATCGACAACGGTAACTATTGAAAGGTCTATCAAAAGAACATAGGCAAGAACCTAATGCAATAACGTGTTATGCTGTTAAAATATCATAATTCACTGAAAAGTGAATTCGTCAAAAAATATGCTGGGAAGGACTAGTAAGATATCTATCCCACTATGTAGGGAATATTTCAATATTTCGTCATGGAATAAATATGATTTGATCCCTTAGAAATGGTTGGTGAAGCCTGTGACTGTAAAAACAATGTGTTTCATTATAAGAATAGCTTTCCCTGCTGTTAGTCACAATTTAGTTTTTATTCATATCCGGACGATGATTCTCCGGGAAACGATTGCCAGTTTCAAGTGAGTTTTTCTGTGTAATTAACATTTATTAATGATGTTTTCGATGTGTGACATGCTGCATTGTAATGTATAATTTATTGTAACGTATAAAAACACGCGCAATGTTTAATCGATGGTAGATATTTACACATAGTTAACTGTTCCACATGTGTGGGAACTCCTGCATGTTAAACTTCACACAAAATTTTCTGTTCTCAGCACACCGTTTACATGGTACACCTTGTCAACAGAGATACCGAGCGAGGAGTTGTAGTGGTTAGAACGCTAGACTCGTATTCGGGACGAAGATGCTTCAAATCCGCGTATGACAATCCAGATTTAAGATTTCCGTCACTTCACTAAATCACTCCAAGAAATTTTGTGATAGTTCCTTTGGAAAGACAAGGCCGATTTCTTTCCCCATCCTTGAAAAACTCCGAGCTTGTGCTCCGTCTCTAATTTTCTCACTTCCGAAGGGACGTTAAACCTTAATCTCCCTTCTTTCCGTCTTCCTGAAAAACGACGTAATCTTATAGGTCGTCCACAAAGTAAGATGTCCTGTTGTACCAAGAGTATTTAACACAATAATCTGCCTCATTGTTTACGTGTACTTATTTACAATGGTACTTCTTTCTAGGTGACACTATTTCTATTTCAGTGTACTGTAGAAGTATGTGAAGACATTCTGTGATTCATTTACGAGTTATGATAGAAAAATGAAATTCTAAATGAAAAAATGAAAAGTGAATTTCTTCAGATACTTCGAAAGTATATTTAAATAAAATTAGTTTGTCATAGAAGTAAGTACCATTGTAAGTACGTATACGCAAATACTGATGCAGATTGTTAACATACATACCCTCTGTGCCAATGAGTATCATGCTCTACGGACGGCCTATAAGGTTATTTCTGTTGAATATCTTTGTAACTGTTAGTTTACGTACGCTTGCTACTTTTATTGTGTACAGTGCGTAGAAAATAGTTTTGGTTCCTGTACTAGTGGACCATAAAAAAACTTAAGCAGCAGTTCATTCCAAATTTCGCCGACAGCTATGCATAAAGATCAGTAATCACTTAAAAACTGCACCTGTTTTACACGTTACAGTAAAGACAACAGAACAATGCAGCATCTTACACACAGAGAACACCACGAATAAATCGAATAGTATACAGGTAATCGCAGATGAAAATGTGGACCATTGCCCCTAACCCGTCTCAAAAGACAAATAAAAAGAAAATTGTGACTGGGAGCAGAAATTTGTTAACACATTATGTATAGTTTGGAGTAAGAAACAGAAAACACTTTTTTTTTAAGCATAACACTTCCTAGAATTTTTTTTACGAAAGTTAAGTGCAACGATGTGAAATTTGTTAACTGTTGAAACGAAACATTTAACGAAACTCTCCCCTACATGTGGTAATTCAGCCACATGCACTACCTCAGCAAAGCTTTCCGGAAAGCTGTTAGGAACCATTAATAAGGCGCGTACCCACACTTCGATTTTATGACGACTTAAAGTCCGCTGGGGTCACTTTAGATTATCTTTGTGAATTGCTGTAGAGAAATGGGAGCCCATTCGTTTTCAAGAGCCGAGATCACAGAAGGGAGACACTGAGATCTGGAGTGAAGTCGGCGGTCTAACATCGCAGAGGAGTTCCATTGGCTTCAGGAGGGCACTCTGGGCAAGCCAGTTGATTTGAGGAATGTTATCGTCCGCAAACCACTGACTCTAAGATATTGCCTTATGACAGGCAGCACTGTCATGCTGTTAGAAATAATCATTAACTCCGAACTCTTACTCTACTTAACAAAGTATACAAGGCTGTGAAATTTGTTTGCGTCATTCCGCATTCAGCGTTTACTTAAGGGCAATAAGGCGATCATACCCTAACCACCCCCCGCATGAACCATGGACCTTGCCGTTGGTGGGGAGGCTTGCGTCCCTCAGCGATACAGATGGCCGTACCGTAGGTGCAACAACAACGGAGGGGTATCTGTTGAGAGGCCAGACAAACGTGTGGTTCCTGAAGAGGGGCAGCAGCCTTTTCAGTAGTTGCAGGGGCAACAGTCTGGATGATTGACTGATCTGGCCTTGCAACATTAACCAAAACGGCCTTGCTGTGCTGGTACTGCGAACGGCTGAAAGCAAGGGGAAACTACAGCCGTAATTGTTCCCGAGGACATGCAGCTTTACTGTATGATTAAATGATGATGGCATCCTCTTGGGTAAAATATTCCGGAGGTAAAATAGTCCCCCATTCGGATCTCCGGGCAGGGACTACTCAGGAGGATGTCGTTATCAGGAGAAAGAAAACTGGCGTTCTACGGATCGGAGCGTGGAATGTCAGATCCCTTAATCGGGCAGGTAGGTTAGAAAATTTAAAAAGGGAAATGGATAGGTTAAAGTTAGATATAGTGGGAATTAGTGAAGTTCGGTGGCAGGAGGAACAAGACTTCTGGTCAGGTGAATACAGGGTTATAAACACAAAATCAAATAGGGGTAATGCAGGAGTAGGTTTAATAACGAATAGGAAAATAGGAATGCGGGTAAGCTACTACAAACAGCATAGTGAACGCATTATTGTGGCCAAGATAGATACGAAGCCCACACCTACTACAGTAGTACAAGTTTATATGCCAACTAGCTCTGCAGATGACGAAGAAATTGAAGAAATGTACGATGAAATAAAAGAAATTATTCAGATAGTGAAGGGAGACGAAAATTTAATAGTAATGGGTGACTGGAATTCGAGGGTAGGAAAAGGGAGAGAAGGAAACATAGTAGGTGAATATGGATTGGGGCTAAGAAATGAAAGAGGAAGCCGCCTAGTAGAATTTTGCACAGAGCACAACTTAATCATAGCTAACACTTGGTTTAAGAATCATGAAAGAAGGTTGTATACATGGAAGAACCCTGGAGATACTAAAAGGTATCAGATAGATTATATAATGGTAAGACAGAGATTTAGGAACCAGGTTTTAAGTTGTAAGACATTTCCAGGGGCAGATGTGGACTCTGACCACAATCTATTGGTTATGACCTGTAGATTAAAACTGAAGAAACTGCAAAAATGTGGGAAATTAAGGAGATGGGACCTGGATAAACTGAAATAACCAGAGGTTGTTCAGAGTTTCAGAGAGAGCATAAGGGAACAATTGACAGGAATAGGGGAAAGAAATACAGTAGAAGAAGAATGGGTAGCTCTGAGGGATGTAGTAGGGAAGGCAGCAGAGGATAAAGTAGGTACAAAGACGAGGGCTGCTAGAAATCCTTGGGTAACAGAAGAAATATTGAATTTAATTGATGAAAGGAGAAAACATAAAAATGCAGCAAATGAAGCAGGCAAAAAGGAATACAAACGTCTCAAAAATGAGATCGACAGGAAGTGCAAAATGGCTAAACAGGGATGGCTAGAGGACAAATGTAAGGATGTAGAAGCTTATCTCACTAGGGGTAAGATAGATACTGCCTACAGGAAAATTAAAGAGACCTTTGGAGAGAAGAGAACCACGTGTATGAATATCAAGAGCTCAGATGGCAGCCCAGTTCTAAGCAAAGAAGGGAAGGCAGAAAGGTGGAAGGAGTATATAGAAGGTTTATACAAGGGTGATGTACTTGAGGACAATATTATGGAAATAGAAGAGGATGTAGATGAAGACGAAATGGGAGATACGATACTGCGTGAAGAGTTTGACAGAGCACTGAAAGACCTGAGTCGAAACAAGGCCCCCGGAGTAGACAACATTCCATTAGAACTACTGACGGCCTTGGGAGAGCCAGTCATGACAAAACTCTACCAGCTGGTGAGCAAGATGTATGAGACAGGCGAAATACCCTCAGACTTCAAGAAGAATATAATAATTCCAATCCCAAAGAAAGCAGGTGCTGACAGATGTGAAAATTACCGAACTATCAGTTTAATAAGCCACGGCTGCAAAATACTAACGCGAATTCTTTACAGACGAATGGAAAAACTGGTAGATGCAGACCTCGGGGAGGATCAGTTTGGATTCCGTCGAAATGTTGGAACACGTGAGGCAATACTGACCTTACGACTTATCTTAGAAGAAAGATTAAGAAAAGGCAAACCTACGTTTCTAGCATTTGTAGACTTAGAGAAAGCTTTTGACAATGTTTACTGGAATACTCTTTTTCAAATTCTAAAGGTGTCAGGGGTAAAATACAGGGAGCGAAAGGCTATTTATAATTTGTACAGAAACCAGATGGCAGTAATAATAGTTGAGGGGCATGAAAGGGAAGCAGTGGTTGGGAAAGGCGTGAGACAGGGTTGTAGCCTCTCCCCGATGTTATTCAATCTGTATATTGAGCAAGCAGTAAAGGAAACAAAAGAAAAATTTGGAGTAGGTATTAAAATTCATGGAGACGAAGTAAAAACTTTGAGGTTCGCCGATGACATTGTAATTCTGTCAGAGACGGCAAAGGACTTGGAAGAGCAGTTGAACGGAATGGACAGTGTCTTGAAAGGAGGATATAAGATGAACATTAACGAAAGCAAAACGAGGATAATGGAATGTAGTCAAATTAAATCGGGTGATGCTGAGGGAATTAGATTAGGAAATGAGACACTTAAAGTAGTAAAGGAGTTTTGCTATTTAGGAAGTAAAATAACTGATGATGGTCGAAGTAGAGAGGATATAAAATGTAGACTGGCAATGGCAAGGAAAGCGTTTCTGAAGAAGAGAAATTTGTTAACATCGAATATAGATTTATGTATCAGGAAGTCGTTTCTGAAAGTATTTGTTTGGAGTGTAGCCATGTATGGAAGTGAAACATGGACGATAACTAGTTTGGACAAGAAGAGAATAGAAGCTTTCGAAATGTGGTGCTACAGAAGAATACTGAAGATAAGGTGGATAGATCACGTAACTAATGAGGAGGTATTGAATAGGATAGGGGAGAAGAGAAGTTTGTGGCACAACTTGACTAGAAGAAGGGATCGGTTGGTAGGACATGTTTTGAGGCATCAAGGGATCACAAATTTAGCATTGGAGGGCAGCGTGGAGGGTAAAAATCGTAGAGGGAGACCGAGAGATGAGTACACTAAGCAGATTCAGAAGGATGTAGGTTGCAGTAGGTACTGGGAGATGAAGCAGCTTGCACAGGATAGAGTAGCATGGAGAGCTGCATCAAGCCAGTCTCAGGACTGAAGACAACAACAACAACAACCCTAACCACAAGAACACCCCCATATTTTAACACCACCTTCTCTGTAGTTCAACGTTGACACTACACATGATGGCATATAACTTTCATCGGGTTGCCACAGATTGTAACGTGATTCATTACTGAAAATCATTACTTCCCATTGTCCATTGATGTCCCTTTTTGACACCACCTGAACCCTCCCTTAGCACTGACTATTGACATTTGTCTCATGAGGAGATGCCCGACCACTGTACGTTGGGCGGTATCTTTATTATAATCCGCATATAAAAATAATTAAGCCTTTGCGTACAGGATTTATAATTTTTAGGGATTTCCTATAGTGTGTGATATAGTTCCCGTTTCCGCACGACATGGAGTACCTAAAAAAAAAATCGGAGTCTCATCCGACTTGAACCGTTTGTCGCGGCTTCAGATTCGTTCTGAATTAAGATTATGATACACCCATAATTTCTCGGTATTTAGGGCTCCGTAAAAAAGAAATTTGTTTTATATCTCGTCGACATAATGAATTATTTCGTCAAATCAGGTAGAGCCTGGCAGTAAATGGTTTTACGAGTATGTCTCGGAAAGTTGTGGAAAGAGACATGATTTACAAGCAGTGTTCCAGAGATTCAACCATCGAAAACTTGAAACTGTATACGGTATTCACTTTGAGTTAAACATACGTTATAAATATGTTTAGATAACTAGGGCAACTATAAACGAAATATTCAAAAATGTCACATACTTATAAAACAGTTTTTTTTCGTATAGGTCAACGCGAAAATTGTGTGTGTGTGTATGTGTGTGCGTGCGTAATATCGATACAATTCAACTTTTATTAAGTTACGGTCCTTCGCTAGGTGGTCTCCAGTTTTTACTCCCGACACGGCCCGTATGACACTACCACAGTCTATTCTATTTCTTACTTATTTTCCTTTCATTTTATTTCAAGATAAAACTGGATCAGAGCACGTAAGTTCCCTGTTTCTTTGTACATACGTTCTATAGCTGTCTTCTGAAGAATTACTATTTTTCATTTTGTGATGTTGTATACTTGCACAGTTTGTAAGACGATTTCACTTTTGAGAGAAATATTTCTTTGTGCACACAAATTCAGATTGGTGTGGAAAGCTTAAGGGTATGTAATTCGTCCAATATTTTACGAGAGATACGTGCTCTGTAATATATCGGTAAGTCGCTATGTAAATCGATACTAATGCTGTCAGGCAGAAGAAGTAATTCATTGTTGTCGCAAGTAAGCGTGGAACGGGTGTAAATCCCATTCGCGTAAGAAAACATGCTAAATTTAGATGAAAAGTACGGAATTAAAAATGGAAAACTAAATGTTTGTCCTATTAAATGTATTTGCTATTACTGGCTAAATGGCACTGATCACTATGGGACTTAACATCTGAGGTCATCAGTCCCCTAGAATTTAGAACTACTTAAACCTAACCCACCTAAGGACACCACACACACTCATGCCCGAGGCAGGATTCGAACCTGCGACCGTAGCAGCAGCGCGGTTCCGGACTGAAGCGCCTAGAACCGCTTAGCCACCGCAGCCGGCTATTTGCTATTACTACTCGCAGCTGAAGAAACGCGTAGAATATCACTAGCGAGGACTGTGAATTGATAGACGTTTATCAAATGAATCATTTCCTGCGATGCAATAAACAGTAAATAGGACTCGTAAACATGTTTTGTGTGTTGGTTGTTATTAAAAGTGTTAGTTCGATTAATGTTTGTTCCACATTCAGACTGAGATGAAAAGACATCTAAGGAGACGATTTTTCGTTGTGTAAAGAGCTATGGATCAGACAGATGTGTGTTTTTAATGCTGTTTACTAACCGCCGCTCGAAGCTGAATTATGGCTCTGAGCACTATGGGACTCAACATCTTAGGTCATAAGTCCCCTAGAACTTAGAACAACTTAAACCTAACTAACCTAAGGACAGCACACACACCCATACCCGAGGCAGGATTCGAACGTGCGACCGTAGCAGCCCCGCGGTTCCGGACTGCATCGCCAGAACCGCACGGCCACCGCGGCCGGCCGAAGCTGAATTAATTTGCGCAGTCCGTACGAAAAGTCCTCAGACGATAGGCGTCACACGGTGTGGATGTGGAGCATGTGGTCAGCACACCGCTCTTCTGGCCGTTGTCAGTTTTCGTAACTGGAGCCGCCGCTTGTGTCATGCAGCTCCTCAGGCTGAGTGCAGCCCACCTGCCAAGAGCGCTTGGCAGTCACATATGGTCACTCATCCAAGTGCCAGCCAAGCCCACCAACGCTTGGCGTCGGTAATACAGGGTGTTACAAAAAGGTACGGCCAAACTTTCAGGAAACATTCCTCACACACACAAAAAAAAGAAAATATGCTATGTGGACATGGGTCCGGAAACGCTTACTTTCCATGTTAGAGCTCATTTTATTACTTCTCTTCAAATCACATTAATCATGGAATGGAAACACACAGTAACAGAACGTACCAGCGTGACTTCACTTTGTTACAGGAATTGTTCGCCGACCGTGGTGGCCGTGCGGTTCTACGCGCTTCAGTCCGAAACCGCGTGCCTGCTACGGTCGCAGGTTAGAATCCTGCATCGGGCATGGATGTGTGTGATGTGCTTAGGTTAGTTAGGCTTAAGTAGTTCTAGGGGACTGATGACATAAGATGTTAAGTCCCATAGTACTCAGAGCCATTGGAATCATTTTTGAACAGGAAATGTTCAAAATGTCCTCCGTTAGCGAGGATACATGCATCCACCCTCCGTCGCATGGAATCCCTGATGCGCTGATGCAGCCCTGCAGAATGGCGTATCGTATCACAGCCGTCCACAATACGAGCACGAAGGGTATCTACATTTGGTACCGGGGTTGCGTAGACAAGAGCTTTCAAATGCCCCCATAAATGAAAGTCAAGAGGGTTGAGGTGAGGAGAACGTGGAGGCCATGGAATTGGTCCGCCTCTCCCAATCCATCGGTCACAGAATCTGTTGTTGAGAAGCGTACGAACACTTCGACTGAAATGTTCAGGAGCTCCATCGAGCATGAACCACATGTTGTGTCGTACTTTAAAGGCACATGTTCTAGCAGCACAGGTAGAGTATCCCGTATGAAATCATGATAACGTGCTCCATTGAGCGTAGGTGGAAGAACATGGGGCCCAATCAAGACATCACCAACAATGCCTGCCCAAACGTTCACAGAAAATCTGTGTTGATGACGTGATTGCACATGTTGACTGTGAAAATTTACAATTTCATCACGTTGAAATGAAGCCTCTCATCCATAAAGAGAACATTTGCACTGAAATGAGGATTTACACATTGTTGGCTGAGCCATTCGCAGAAGTGTACCCGTGGGAGCCAATCGGCTGCTGATAGTGTCTGCACACGCTGTACATGGTACGGAAACAACTGGTTCTCCCGTAGCACTCTCCATACAGTGATGTGGTCAACGTTACCTTGTACAGCAGCAACTTCTCTGACGCTGACATTAGGGTTATCGTCAACTGCACGAAGAATTGCCTCGTCCGTTGGAGGTGTCCTCGTCGTTCTATGTCTTCCCCAGTCACGAGTCATAGGCTGGAATGTTCCGTGCTCCCTAAGACGCCGATCAATTGCTTCGAACGTCTTCCTGTCGAGACAATTTCGTTTTGTGAATCTGTATCGATACAAATGTACCACGCCACGGCTATTGCCCCCTGCTAATCCATACATCAGATGGGCTTCTGCCAACTCCGCATTTGTAAACATTGCACTGACTTCCAAACCACGTTCGTGATGAACACTAACCTGTTGATGCTACGTACTGATGTGCTTGATGCTAGTACTGTAGAGCAATGAGTCGCATGTCAACACAAGCACCGAAGTGAACATTACTTTCCTGGCGGTGAATCGAGAAAGTACAGGACATACTGATGAAACTAAAATGAGCTCTAACATGGAAATTAAGCGTTTCCGGACACATGTCCACATAACATCTTTTCTTTATTTGTGTGTGAGGAATGTTTCCTGAAAGTTTGGCCGTACCTTTTTGTAACACCCTGTATAAGGAGAACCTGTGTTACCTCTGCGGCAAGATCGTTGACAAAACTGATTTCTAGCATACCTAACGCAGACTGTGACGTCAGTGAGTGAACTGTTTTCCTTTTTAAAGTTATACACAGACCACGAACGAAGTACCTCATGAAGCAAACTCTTTAATGGTGTAAATCAAATCGGAGCAGTGATCATATGTTAATGTACTCCTGCATATTGTAAATATTGCACTTAAATATGCTCCTTCTCTTCGAACGCAAACCTAAAATCGCCATTTCTCTTCCAATATATTCTGGTGTGCAAATAAAACCTACGAAAACGCGTTTTCTAGTGCTCTCTCTAACATAACTAGAAACCAATGTCGAGTGCTGGAAGGATGATCAATCCTGCTATGATCAACTCTGATAAGGGATGCAGCTGTCTGTTTAAAACTGCAGATGGTCTGAAATGACGTCATCCCTTCCGGTACTATGTGTGCTATGTTGCTCACAGCATTAGATTTAAATCTGGAATAGGTTCCAAACTTAAACCTAGCACGGAAATTGGGCTGAACCAGTCTCACCGATTTGGTTCAAACAATGCAGTACAAGCTGGTGCATGCCCCTTACATGTTACTAGAGTATTTGGGCTATAGGAAAAGTTTAAACTCACTTTTAAGATGTATGCGTAGAGTATTTAAGGTTTTTGAGCCATGGTTAAATTTTCGGTGCAGTGTCATAGTGGCCAAGTGCACCGACTGGCACTTCTTCAGCTTGGGTTAGATTCCCAGTGTTCCATATTTTTCTCAGTTTTTAGTGAACTATTAATCATAAAATTTAAATATACTTAAACAGTTCAATTTTTATACATAAAACTAAAATATTCAATTTAGTTATGGTTACTACTCTTGTAAGTCAAAAGGCTAGTACACAAAGAAATTTTCTATGAAATTGTATGAAAGGTGTTAGGCCTGCAGATAGGATATTCGCAATGCACTTTTCTCTTTTACATGTTTCTTATCAACGTGTATACGTGGGATACAGCGGGAGGGAAAGATCTAGAATGTAATGTACATTTATAAGAAAAAAAACCAACTTAGCGCGAATTAGAAACATATATACAAAGCACTTCATCTTAGTGCATTAAATAAAGCTAATAATGCAATAACATTAATTCGCACCTTTCATGATGTAGTGAAACACAATGTGTTATTTCTGTAATACTGCAGCATACTGGCAAAACTATGCACGAATCGCCACTGTTGTAAATTTAACTATGACATTTTTGGTGAAAAGCTTTGTATTTGCGTTGAAGACGTTAGTTCGTTGCCGTGAAAATCGACGATTCTAACCGTACCACAAAGCTAAAAATATTTTTAGCTCTCCCGACAACTTCTCTTCCAATAGTTCATATTACTAAGTACAGACATCGTCAATGCATTATGGTATGCTGTTCTGTGATACGGGGGCAACACTACACTCACCAGGGTAGTTCAGTAATATAAACTGAAAATTCTGGCACTGAAATACGTTTCCTCTACAAACAGTTACATCTTGTTTCAACGGTCTCTCTCTCTTCTCCTTATTCTTTTGGGTAAAAGTTAAAATAATAAAGGTAGGACTTTTTGCTACAATTGAATTATTTCTCATTGTTATATCCTTACGCACGTATTATTTTTTCCATCCTCATTTAAATCACTTTCATTAACTTCAGACAAGTTTTTAGTATTTGAAACTAATTCTGTAGTTCGAATCTTTTTCACAATAATGGATAAATGTGAGAAATGATTCGATTTAACGATGTACTTTCCTTCTTACGTCAATTACTTTCTGGAAATTTCTTGTAGTGTTCACATAATATTCAGCTTCTTCTTATCTTTGTCTTGCTCTCTGTTTAGGTGGGTACTTCTTACGGCATGTGTGTTTTACTCTTCTGTTTGTGCGTATATTCAAATTATCAATCATCTGTGTTATTTACTCAAAATACTAGTAGAATACGTGCCGCGTATTTAATCCGCCATTGGGCACGTTAGTTTCAACGAATCAGAAGCTGCTCGTGTTTATTTCTGTTCACTTCGTGATTATGAGAGTTTATATGTCTTTTGTCCTAGTTTTCCTAAGCTCAAACTTTATTTCACAAAATGTTTACGTTTTCATCGTCATTTTACGACAGAAGTTTTATTAAGTAGATCCTGTATATTACGAGCGAAAGATATGAAATTTCCAGTTTTTTACGTGCCATTATCATTCGAGCAGATATTTATTATAACAGTGTGGGTTTTATTATTACACAGGAGGAATAAGATTCTTAAATAGTCCAACTGCTATCTTTGAATTACTGTTATGCGCCACAAACTTCACACTGTAGACTTATATCCCTCGTTCACGGTGCAATCTATAATCATCACATACAAAACAGTCGTGCACTCTGGAAGTTTGTTACGTAGCATCGTCTGTGAGACGTAATATTTTAGAGTGGCATACCTCTGGAAATATACTGAAAAAAGAAATTGTACTTCCAGTTTCTAAGATATGCCCCCACAAAGTGATATTTATAACAGAATTATAATGTCGACATGTCATCGCAACCCTTTCAGTAACTAAATCATAGCGGGATGGACAACCTTCAGGGACGTAGAACCAAACAGAGATGCAACAGCTCTTAGAAACCGAACAGATAATTTGGTGTTCTTCAATTCCTATAAACGTTCCGCGCTTCATCAAGCTGAATTGAACTGTCTCCGCAGTTACAATAAACTGCTGATGTATGACATGATTTGTGACTTGTGGAACAAATAACCAATCACATGTTAATCGCAACACAGCCCTCTTGCTTCTAAGTATATACCAACATTTAATGAACGCTGCAAATATTCTGTTGGATGTACGTGAGTAACTGTAACCTTTAAAATTCATAGCTTGTACTTGTTTACGTTTAATTAATACCTAGCCTTTAGTTGACTTTCAGACATGCAAACTGATTATGTGCTTTGAATTTTATAATGTTACAAAGATGTGTTGATTATTTAATCACCGCGTCGTCATTAACCAGTGTTCACAGAAGTAAACTGATTAATCTCATCCATCAGATAAAAACATTCCACGCTAATGTTTCTGGTCACCGTGTTACTGACACTACTATTCACTGACAATTCGACAAACAAGAAAAACTGACAGGTATTTTCTTATACAATAAAATCAGAGATTTGAAATAGCTATCCCGTGAATAGTGCCATTAAATAAATTCAAACGGTTTATAGATGTAGTCAAATACAACCGTCCTTTATTGTCAGGTAGATCAGAAGCATGAAGGTATGACACACAAAATTAGGTCTTCTAACAAGAAAGAAACTGAATTATTGTCGGCTATTTCAAGAATGTGTACTGAAATAAACAAAAATAGAAGTTAATGACTGATAGAGAACAGGAATATGTCGTTTACTTATATTTTAGCATATTTTTATACATGGTTGAAAGTTAGACTGTTGAATAGCGTGCTCTTAACCTCTCCTTCTCTCTGCGAAATTGAAATCCAATACACAGCAGTGAGAAATATTGTTTTTGACTATCATTAAAATTTGCTAACAATAGTTCATGTTGCGTGTTGTATCAATTTGGTGAAGGTATCCCGAAGTTTCCCACAACGCGGCACATATTGGCGCATAAAATCATAGACACAATTTTAGGCAAAATAGAAAGCTTCATTGCTACAACTTGTTTTCTGAGAATACGAAAAAAAGTTTAGGAAGCACATTAACGTTCAGTAGAGAGAAATGTTTAAGAGATTTTACGCCTCACAAATATTGCCAGATATTTTATGTTTACATAGCTTTTTCGTTTCGGGACTCACATACGCAAATGTATTGAAAGACAACTCCATGTTCCACCCTGGCTGTTACTGAATCGCTGATTTTTTACACTATTTTGGCTGTTTGCCATTTTGAATCGGATTCTCCTATACTCGAAAGTTTACACAACTCATTCGTGGGTTTATTCAAATAGATGTCTGTCTTGTTAATACGTAACCGCTGCCATACTGAACGCGAAGTGTTTACTGTAAACAGGAGGGCGTCGGATCAGTTCGTGTAGGATAACGTTCTGGGCGATACATAGTGAGTCTTTTATGTTTATATGTGTATGCAACAACGATAGCAAAATTATTTTAAAGCGTTTACGAATATAGAACGTTGTTCTCGCTCGTGTTCTCTACGACAGTGGGTAAGTATTAAAATGACAGTTGTAAATATAGGATGTTAAAAATGTATTCCATACTTTAAGAGGCGGTCGTACGGAAAAGAACAACAAAAAGTCTGCAGGAAACACGAGCTCTAAAATGCATATCTTGAGGGCTATGAGTACTTGCTCATAACCGTTGCTATGGAGCACATCTGTTGTAACGCAAGATCTTTGCAGCTCCGAACGACCTACAAAATACAGTAAAGAAATGAGAACACATTATTCTGCTCCAGTGAAACAACAGACCTTCTAATGGAATCTGCTTGCTCTTACATACGATCTGCATTTGTGAGCCATTATTGAACGAGTACTCAGTTTGGTGGGAACGAACTGACCAACGTAATATACCTTCCTGACCAATCCGCTGCCCATCCAACGTTTGGTGATATGTTCTTGGACATTTCGAAGAAAATAGAAGTTGTGCTTTATCGTCCAAGAACCATATCTCCAGCCGTTTTGGGATAATGTCTTCTCTAGCAAGTCGCTTGGTGTACTGAAGATACCTTGACCCAGTCAACCTGTTTCACTGTATGTAAGGTCATGTTAGAAAATCACAATTAATTCCTGACCATACATTAACTGAAAATGGGCGCTGATGAGTTGGTTCTTTAACCGAACGTGGATTTGCATCAGACCACATGTGTTGACGATCCCATCACGCATGAAAGCAAGCTGTTTTGGGAACAGAATCTTCCTTGCGGGAAGTGTATCTTCACCACACTTCCACTATAGCCAGTGGTAAAACTGCATTCTGGCAGGCTTAGCTTGTTGCTCAGGACTTGGATACGATGTTCATGATGTGGGTATAGTAACTGTTTGTGCAGGATCTTCCAGAGAATTGTGTGACTAAGGCCGGTAGATGCTCAAGCTCTATGTACACTAGTTCCAGGATCGTCTTCATTCGCTACAGTACTCGCTTCTATTCGACTTTATTTGAAATGGTATGTGGTCTACCTGGATCAGCCGTTGCTGAAGCTACGGAGCCAGAGTCTGCTGGTTGCTGATAAAGACGGCTTAAAAATTCTGCCGATGCTACCCCCAGTTCTGGATATTTTTCAGCATCAAGGACACAGGCACGAGTGTTGTTTCTGTCAGGGCAACCATAACAGAAGATCAACTCATCTATTTCAAGTGTGAAATAAAAAGGCTTCCATTAAGATAGTAAATGGAAAGATGAAACTGCAATACAAATGCATTTCACAGACTTATCAAAACACAGACTGGTTCCAAGATACCTACTGCGTGCGCTGCATTTACTGTGAACTTCGTATACGGCTTACAATTACAGCACTAACTGATGTTTACTGCATGCTGTAGCCACCAAGAAGAAAAGATGAATGTGTCCTCATTCGTTTACTGCATTCTGTAGGTCTTTCGTAATAGCAAAGAGCTTGCAGTAGAAGTGATATGCTTCGGAATAACGACGATGAACATGTTCAAATGGCTCTGAGGTCATCAGACCCCTAGAACTTAGAACTACTTAAACCTAAATAATCTAAGGACATGACACACATCCATGCAAGAAGCAGGATTAGAACCTGTAGCAGTCGCTCGGTTCCAGACTGTAGTACCTACAACCGCTCGGCCACCATGTCTGGGAAGATGAACGTGTGCTCACAGCTCTTGGGACATGCGTTTTAGAGCCCATGTGGACTGGACACTTTTGTCTCGTTTTTGTCGATCATATCGCATCTCAATATATGAAATACTTTCTTGAACAACCTGTATGTATACCTCTACAAAGAGTGACGGTGTATCTTAAATAATCTTACAGCCAAACTCATCCGATCGTGATTTTATAACAGCCGGGATGGACAATGCAATTGTCTTTCAATTAATTTCTTTCTATTAATTTAATTAATTTCGATGCATCAACAACTGTTCAGAAAGAATAACATTCTATTGTAGATCAACTGTAAGGCTTCTTTATCTAAGAATAATATTCCCAATGAGACATACCACGATCGATGTTCTGTCACTGATTACTGCCGTCTACGTACCTGTAACAGAAATGCAACAGTTATGGTAATTCTAGTACTAAAAATTCGGTCGTAGAGAGACAAGTATTAAATTAATTAGTCTTAGTTCTTGCATTAATATTTGCTTTTCCTTTTTTAAAATAAGAAAAATCTTCGAAGAACAGAATTTCTCCTGCAACGTCTTAGCAGAAGTTCCGTCACCTCCTTTGGAAGAAAAAATATTTCTGGAATGGCCCGAGTAAAAGCGGTGGCATTCTGTGAGTGTGCTCAGTGGGCAAGGATTGGAAGCGTAGCATGCGACGCGCCAGTTCGTAGAACTTACTCATCCAGTATTTGAGGATAGGAGCACTTAGCGACTTGCGACAGACTTTACGCATAATTTCAAGCCCTTCCGAAATATTTGCTTATAAAGAACCCGTACAAATTAACGAAGAGAAAAAAGTTTATCGCTTACAACTTTTCCGCTGATCATGAATGAGGAATGACGTTGTAACTTACTGTTAACTGTATTCGCGACACATTTTGCAGCATTGTGCACATATATCATTGAATTTAACTCCAAAATTATATCATTGTGCAATACATTGTTCACGAAATAGGACCTTATCAATAACGCTACACGTAAAAAACTGTCGCATCATGAATGACGTTTAAATTTATTACTACTGCGCTTTTGAAACTATTCGTAATAAAATTCGCAGACAGTATCCACATTTGTCACTGAGTTTATCTACAATAACATAGTTCAGGAGATGTCACGAACAGTGAGATACGTTAAACACTGCTGCATAGTGCACGACGTTTAAATTTATCACTTCGTTGCTACAAATTATATTTCCAAAACATTTCGCACACAGCATCCACACATGGTTCTGAATGTATCTACAGCACTATATCATTGTACGACACACACACAGTTCAGGACAAATGATGTCCTAAACATTAAGCATAAGGCCAGACGCTGCATGGTACTGGCGTTTACGCACAGCTATAAATAAGTATCTGGGCAACACTAGGTTTTTCTGCTAGTACGAAAATTAAAGACACAATACATTTGAGATAAAAGCATTATAGCCTATATAGCCTAATGCTCTTGATAGTTTCTTAGCGTAAGATTTGGAGCTTGGAATAATGATTGAAATTGTTATGTTACATGGGTTTGATGGTTTTAATGGTAGATCTACATCTACATCTGTACCCTACAAACCACAGTAAAGAGCATGGCAGATAGTACTTCCTATAAGACATACTAGCTTGGCAACCGCTACTTCGCTCGTGAAGACTGTATGGTCTGGATAGATAATTTTTACTTTCATCGAAGTCTTAAGTTCCTCAGAAATTGCAACACCTCCTAAACTTTTCAGGCTAACTAAGGTCACAGAAGCGTGTCTTTTTGGAATGTACATTTGAGCAAGTAGCGATTCCGGTAGCATGAGTCCAAGGTTTTCTCTAATCATGCCTTTTGCGTTCTTGTGGCGATATTTCAATAGAAACTTCTGTCTACTAAAACACATTCCTTAGGCGCTGAATTTTCGAAAACAGTAAAACTCGTATTTTTTAAAATTTATAACAGAGAAGCCAAACACAAATTTTTATATATTTACCTTTGAAAATACTTTCATAATGAAATTATTTCATAAAAATTTTCATCCTCCTTGTAACTGCGTTGGGAGTTTGAATTTCCAAAAACATTGGAACAGCTCTTTTTTCTATTTCTAACCGAGAAGTCAAATGCCAATTTTCATAGACATAGCTTTAAAAATAATCTGGTAGTTCTTTCATGATGAGTTACATTTAAAAAAATTTCATCTAATATTTCACCTCCATAACGGTTAAATTTCAGAAGATGCTCGAACGTGTGTTTTTGTAGGTCTAGCTTCAAAATTGCCTTAATAGAAACTAATTTTCAGAAAACTTTTCACTGTCTATTTCACTACCTTAGGTGCGGAATTCCGAAATATTATGAAAATAATAAGAAATGTATAGCAACAGACTACTTGGAAGTAACAAAGTATCCATGGTGTTTTAAAGTCTTTGCATCAAACTTCTACGCCAGGGAAACAACTTCCGATAGAGACAATGTTCACACAGGTTTCATGAGAAGATAGGCGATCTTTTGTATTGGTTATGTTGCGGCTGCGCCCTCTTCTGATGTTTTGTGGTTCCTGGCTGGATGAGTATAGGGTGGTTGATAGGTGGGTGTCCGATTTCCTCTCATTACTACACAAAATGTACACGTGGCTAAAATACATTTTATTACAGGAACCAGTTAAGTACTTAACTTCAATGACGTCCAACTTGAAGTTCTGTGGTTAACAGAAGTCAAATAACATGTACTAATTCTTGAATCTTGTCCGTGTCGCCGACCGGTGTGTCCGGGCGGTTCTAGGCGCTTCAGTCTGCAACCGCGTGACCGCTAGGGTCGCAGGTTCGAATCCTGCCTCGGGCATGGATGTGTGTGATGTCCTTAGTTTAGTTAGGTTTAAGTAGTTCTAAGTTCTGGGGGACTGAAGACCTCAGATGTTACGTCCCATAGTGCTCAGAGCCATTTGCACCATTTTTCCGTGTCGATATCATACACATACACAATTGTTAACGTTCCCTCTCAGCTATTTAAGGTGTGAGGCGAAGACTATCACTGTGGAAAACTAGAGGACAGGGCAACGTATTGAGGTGAAATGCCAACTAAGTCCCGATACGACGTACTGAAGTACTGAGATATTTATACAGCTCGCTTGGCGGCGGCGGCCTATATGCACGCTGCCCAGGAGGGCTTTATCGGCGCATAGCCTGGGGGCGTGTCTTGGTCTCCTGTAATAGGCGCGATTAGTTCAGCTCCTACTATACAATGTTTCCTAGTGCCGACCGTTGTGCTATCAAATGCACTGGTTATGCCCTTGGGAGGTGGCAGGGTGTAGGCACTCTGCTGGTGTGCGTGCAGTATGTGTTTCCTGTCAACCGGACTTCTGCTGTGTCTAAAAAGGGCAGGGTCGAGCAAAATCCAAGATCCTTATTCCTTTGTAAATCATGTTTCTCCATTTAGGGATATGCTTATACTTTTTTGCTGAAAATCTGTTTACTGTGGTAGGCACTATGCAGCACGCCTGGATAGTAGACACAGCTTGTCCAGTTCTATTTCATCGTCCCAAGGCCGGCGAATACAAAGTGACGCCTAGCGTTGCTGCGAAGTGTCCGCGGAAATTTAGTGTCCAACAATAGTTGTCCCCTATGATGTGATCTGTCACCCCCAGATGTTATATGCAGAGACTTTGGAACACTCTGTATATATGGAGTGATTGAGCTGCCCCTACCTGTGGGTTTTATGCAATCCCAATACTTTCAAGAACGACATAGGATATTTTCACGTTCTCACACTCGCTAAGCACAAACTATTTCTATTAGAGAAAAAAAATTGATACTGAGATACATTTTCCCTGGAGGGCATGGTTCTCGAATTATTCAAGAAAAATGTATAGTTTTACGTTAACTTTCGTACAAAAAAGTCATAGACATTCTTTCCTGTAGGGTTAATAGTTTGTGCATAGTGAGTGAGAGAATATGAAATCTGCTTGTGGTATTTGAAGATGTTACGAGTTGCATAAAATCCATAGGAAGGGACAGCTGAATCACGCTGCATGTACATATTTATGCATAATGTACTTTCATGCTATTGTTGAAAATGTAAATTGTCTACCACAAACACTCATCGAATTCCTCAATGAGCACGTGAAGATATTAATAATGCAACGACTGTAAAAATATTTCTGTGTTAGACTGTATTCTATTGTATTGAATAGAATAATCTATAGGTACGATATTGTTAGCCATCATTCTTTCGTTGCCTTCACTGGAAAAGCTAGGTAGAAGAGAGTGCACAAATTTACAAAATATGGTCTGTTGTAACATCTTGAAGGACGAATCACTGAGTTGTTTCAGTGAAGAGCAAGCATTTTAAAACTTCATTCCTAAGTTGCCCGAAGAGCAACTCATAGGATATAAAAAATGGTGACACATTAATGATACACGTAAGTGTATGATTGTAATTTTTCTAGTGAAATAGGAAATAAAGATATTCTGCAGATCAAGAAGAGAACTATTTATTTCGAAATAGTCACAGGTACTGTTAGTTGGATCCGTGTCCCATACATAACATTGACGGTAAAAATTCTCTCTGCCATTCTCATACTTAGACCGATGCTTCATAACAGATTTCAACAGTGAATAAATATATTGTGAGGATGTGGTTAATATTCCAAGGTACTTAAAGAGGTGTTGGAGTACGTACGTGGGTGAACCACACACACACACAGTTCTAATTACTATCTTTTGTGTAATGAATACCCTTAACTGAGTGAAAAACTACAGCAGAATATTACCCCACATGATATAAATGAATCGACATACGCGAAATATGTCAACTTATTGACATCTGTAACCTAGAGCAGGGATATTATTCTTATGGCAAAAGTTGCCGATATTAGTATTTTAGCAGGTGTGCTATATAGCTTTCCCATTTCAAGTTTTCAACAATGTGTATACCAAATAACTTACAATTATGCACCTTCAATAATCACCACTTTATATCTATACGGACATTTAATAAACTGCTCGCTACACCGACCCGTTATAATTGTGTCTGACGTTCTACCGGAATAAATACGGATTTGTTAAGACTATTGTGAGCCGAGAAAGACATAAATTCCGCGTCGAAAGCACCCGCATTGGAAACACTTCTACCCATGTAGGCGCCCAGCGACGTGACGCCTGTGCTACGTGCGTGGGGCTGCTCTGCTCCCGGCTTATCCTGACACCGCGGTTCACCAGCGTTCCTCGATAACGCCAGCTCGCACTCGCACTCCCACCGAGTGGCTGCGTCCAAGCTTGGGACTCATACACTTGCGTCATATACAAACAGAGCTAATTCTGCCTGCTGTTTCAGATAAAATACTAAATCATTAACTTGAAACAAGCAGAGTAGACGGCTAATGATCGAACCCTGTCCTACTCCCACTGAAATTTCTCCCCATGCAGATGATGTGTCTCTATCCTTTCTATTACTCAAACAGCCTAGGGTACCTTTTAGCATTCTGATTCTTAAATAAGAACTAAACTATGCATGTGCTCAGCTACGAATTTAATAAAAAATTAACTAGGGAAGTTATGGTAGACTATTATGACTCACCCATTCAAATGCCGTCTGTAAGTCAGGGGAGTTGGGAAATGATGATGGTTTGTCATTTTATTACGTGCGCAGTAAATTTACATATATCTGTCTCAATAGAATCACCATTTTCAAATACAAACTGTTGTTGGTTAAGTGTTCCATTATTACACAGATGGTTGATGACCGGCGTAAACATTATCTTCTCAAAAATATTAGAAAATGTTCTAAGGCATGATAATGGTAGACAGTTATTAGCATTTTTTGAATCATCCTTTTTATACAGAGGCCTAACAACTGCATGTTTAAGTCTGACTGGCACAGTTTAATTACCCATTTTGTAGGTGACTAAGAACATTACTTATTATGGGGCCTCAACTTTTAGCTTTTTATTGGAGCTGCTAGCAACCACATACAATAATGTACGTTTGACAATCATGATTTGCTTCCGTATTTCAGACTTGGGGGTGTGAGATTAAATTTTATTTCACAAAATGGCATCTATTTGATTGGAATTGTGGCGTATTTCGTCTCTACTGCAGGGTATTTTGTGCTTTTCGAATATTCCATGCAAAAAAGATATATGACGTTAAATCTGATATCCTTTTTCATGGTTGTCCATTTTTTGTGAAATCTCAGTTCTCATCAAATCGTAAATCTCCCATCAGATTTTAGACTATTCTGGAAGAATGCCAACAAGCAGTATATTGCAACAATGATAGTGTCGTTGTGCTTTCTTTACTGTATCAGAAATTCGTCTCGTTAGTCCTGTTCGTAGCATGCTGCCACATTTCTTATACAACAGAGTGACATCGCGTAATTCCTTCAAATTCTCGTAATGATATACGTTTTTTTTGTAGTAGTAGTAAACATTTGCTCCTACAGAATTTGCATACTTCAAACTAGTGTATGACAAGTAACGCATTCTGTACGCATCAATTATTGTCCGTTGCAGTCTTGCTATTTCTGCTGCTTCCTCGTCTGTGTGGTATACGTTCTTCGCTCGAAGAACAGTTTTGCGAAGGATAAACTTAACGCCTAATGTGTAACATTCAGTACCATATATTCAGCAGTAGCTGCATCAGACGGTTCGACATCTGTAATCGTTAATTCCGTTAAACTGCGATGTCCGAGCGATTTTACATTCGCATGCAGTGCCGCTGCCGGTGAATATTTTGTCAAGGGTTCGGTAGAACGAGTAATGAAATTGATACGTGTGTTTAATGTGTGTGTTGTAGGGACGCTGTGGTCGGTAATAGTAGCTGCTTCCTTCGGTCTGGTCTCGGTCAATGAACTTCCAGTAATTAAGAAAAAGACGTAGGTTTTTACTAAACCTGTTTTCGGCGATAGTATGCTTCTCTCATTGTGGTAATGATTTTAAGTCGAATGCTATGACGTCATGACGGGCAGTCTGCTTTTGAAAGGAATTTCTAATATTCACTGAACTGCAAGATTGTAGAATCGCCACTAAAAGTTGCTGTTGTGGGATTAGTTTATCTCAAAATGTTTTCAGAAGTCATTTACTGCATTGGCCAGTTTAGTACAGAAATGTCCGAAAGAACAGATACCATCTTCATATATATATATATATATATATATATATATATACTCCTGGAAATTGAAATAAGAACACCGTGAATTCATTGTCCCAGGAAGGGGAAAATTTATTGACACATTCCTGGGGTCAGATACATCACATGATCACACTGACAGAACCACAGGCACATAGACACAAGCAACAGAGCATCCACAATGTCGGCACTAGTACAGTGTATATCCACCTTTCGCAGCAATGCAGGCTGCTATTCTCCCATGGAGACGATCGTAGAGATGCTGGATGTAGTCCTGTGGAACGGCTTGCCATGCCATTTCCACCTGGCGCCTCAGTTGGACCAGCGTTCGTGCTGGACGTACAGACCGCGTGAGACGACGCTTCATCCAGTCCCAAACATGCTCAATGGGGGACAGATCCGGAGATCTTGCTGGCCAGGGTAGTTGATTTACACCTTCTAGAGCACGTTGGGTGGCACGGGATACATGCGGACGTGCATTGTCCTGTTGGAACAGCAAGTTCCCTTGCCGGTCTAGGAATGGTAGAACAATGGGTTCGATGACGGTTTGGATGTACCGTGCACTATTCAGTGACCCCTCGACGATCACCAGAGGTGTACGGCCAGTGTAGGAGATCGCTCTCCACACCATGATGCCGGGTGTTGGCCCTGTGTGCCTCGGTCGTATGCAGTCCTGATTGTGGCGCTCACCTGCGCGGCGCCAAACACGCATACGACCATCATTGGCACCAAGGCAGAAGCGACTCTCATCGCTGAAGACGACACGTCTCCATTCGTCCCTCCATTCACGCCTTTCGCGACACCACTGGAGGCGGGCTGAAAAATGCCTGCTGAAAAATGACTGGTCAAATGCACGTCTATTTTTTACAGCAGCTAATTCAAGCTGCCATCGTAGATACTGCACTGATTTTGCTTTTAAGCGAGGAATAAAATTCGTCTGGGAACTTTTTAGACAGACATTGTATACTGTAATATAGAAGCAAAATAGGTGAAATTTGGTTCATTGCTATCCTAACTGGATTTTCAATTGTTGGTGGTCAAAATGTCAAGCAGTTCCATTCTGGTGAATGGATACTCCACATTCCACATAATCCGTGGCACAAACTCCCAGATGTGTCTTTTTCACTGGAAAAGTTAGGACATTTGCAAGTGCTGACGGAGAAGAGTTGAGTATAAGAAGGAACATGTCGAATAATGATACGGCTTTGTGCACAATTAATAATGCAGACTATAACAGGCAGAGGTACAGATACTTCTACTGGTGACTGTGGACGGTGTGTATTGAAAATATTACATCATTATTTACGTAATTTGCAGACTAATAATTAGAGCCATTACGAGTCACATGTTCTTAGGATGGTTAGTATCTCCTAGTAGATGTGGGAAGAGCAAGCCAACATTGTGCGTTTACCCCTGAGCTGTAGGACAGGTGTGGGCGAGTCGACCTTTACCGTCAGGCGTAGTCCACTTTCTGCTGCAGTGCGACCAAGGAAAAACCTCAGTCGTAAAGTTTGTGACAGACGTACAGGAAAACTGTTCGATACAGAGAAAGAAAGGGCACTACACCGACGTGTGTACATATTGAAGTACGAATAAAAACGTATCTGCTGTTCTAACTTTTACACTCTGTATTTTTTTCTTAAATATTCCAAATTTTCGTGTGATACATCTTCCTTTGTTGACACTAAAGCAAGAACTGTAGGATGTGCAATACGCTGCCTAGCTGAACGTAAGCTGGCACATACTAGTGCCCTCCGGGGATTCGAATGGCCGCAAGCTCTCTGTGCTCCGGCACAGTGCATCGCTTCTTCTGTCGGCCTGATGGGCGACCAGCCAGCAGCCCGAATCGGAAGGCAAACCACAGAACAAATATAGCGTGTAATGTGATCATTCGGTCATACCCGCTGCACGCGGATGAGGCACACGGCGGACCAGAGAAAAAAGAACAGAGAGGCAACAGCGAAAGGGCATTTCCCATCTGGCAGATTAAACCAGACATCCAAAATGACGTCCTAACCGCATCGAGCCTCCATTGTGCGCCCGCTCTGATTTATACGCAGCCCAGTGGAACGAAAACGAGGAAACCAATACTAATGCATTGATCCGATACACTGCGCCCATCGGGGCCCGCATCGACACGCTCCCGCCGTTCCCCACCGCTAATGCGGCCGTCCTCGTCCCGCTTTTCTAAATGCAAAGTGCGACACGGGTTCTCAGGACAATGTAAAGGCAGCCTGGCGCACTGACTCCTTTTTTTTCGGAATTTTAGACCTATGTACCAAAAATTTATTTTATGAGTCAAAAATTCGTTTAAAAAGTTTTATGAAGGCACTGCTTCTTGTTGCATACCATCATTACTATTCTCCAATTCAAGAGCGTTTCGCAATCGCAACATCAAGATTTTTATTTACACTCTGCCGGTAATTGAAATTACAAAACTTGAAGACAACATGCACCAAAAGTGTAACTGGCATCAGTGGTAAGGGAGAGAGTTGTATCTGGAGGACAATCTGAGTAGGTTCAAATGGCTTTGAGGACTATGGGACTTAACTTCTGAGGTCATCAGTACCCTAGAACTTAGAACTACTTAAACCTAACTAACCTAAGGACATCACACACATCCATACCCGAGGCAGGATTCGAATCTGCGAACGTAGCGGTCGCGCGGTTAAGGACTGTAACGCCTAGAACCACTCGGCCACTCCGGCCGGCAATCTGAGTAGGAACACATCATGTTTACTGGTCGATATTCAATCTTGTGATCGATTTTAGAATCACAAGAACAAATATGCATTTTAACCTGTTACAATTAGCTTCCGGCATTTTCTAATGTTTCTGTTATTGTGAGACAAAAAGTTGTTTTTTTGAGCATAATTTGTAAATATTTTTATTTCTACACATTTAAGTGTTTTACAACATATTGCAGCTATTTGGGAGGTATTGTTAATTCTTCAGTTTCAGAATTTCGCGTTGTTTAAAACTGTACATAATTTTAGCGCTAGTTAGACGTAGTGTGGACAGGTAAGTCATACCTCTCAGACGTACACCGCGTTGTACCGTGAGATGAAATGAGGTCTTCTACCACGAAACTGAAAATCAACTAATTTTTCTAGTATTGTTTCAATTTTGCTTGTCTTGATAATGGAAATCTTTGTTTGTTTCCAATAGCTTCAGTTGTAAAATATATTTAATTTATTACTCGTTTTCGATAGTGCTTCTTCATTTTCTTCCACAAACTATTTATTTTATTTCACTGACTGATTTTTGTTGTGTAGTAAAGTTACAACGGAATTATTAATTGCACACTGAAAAAATCTCCTCGATTGCAACACTTTTAAATTTTGGTGGAATATTTGTTCCTTAGTGCATGACCGTATTGTACCTTGAAACATTTTGTCACATTTGGAAAATCGTAGATTTGTGGACTAATTATCACAATATCAGAAAATAGCTGCAGCACACAAAAACCGAATTCTGTAATTTAAAAAACGTACGTCGTGCATTCAATAAGTAATACAACACATTTTTTTCCGAAAACACGCTCGTTTTATTTAGAATTCCGCTACACCTTATTACTCCCATCATCTTTTGGTTACAGAAAACTATTTTTAACAAAATTTCCGGTCAATGATGTACCTAAATGCCCCTATGGCCCCACTGTACTATTCGACGTCGGAGGCAATGTCTTGCTCCATCAATAACCTCCACATCATCCACTGCTTCCCGTGGAGTGCAGCCTTCACTAGGTAAACCAGATGGAAATCGGAAAATGCGAGATCCGGGCGTTGGGGTGGATGAGGAATGAAAGTCCAGTGAGGTTTTGTGAGCTCCTCTCAGTTGCACGGAGTTGTGTGAGGTCTTGCGTTCTTATGCAGAAGGCGAAGTTCGTTGACTTAATCGTTCATCGTAGGGCCGTATTATTTCGAAGGGATGAGTCGTGCGTGTCCTGTTACCTGTACTGTCACTGGTAAACGGTATGAAAGTCTTTTGTATATCGTTCAACAGCGTAAATTTCTCGGTAGGATCATTTTTATGCAAGATGGAGCTCTTATGCACATTGCACAGCCAGTGAAGCGGATGCTACAGAGGCATTTAGGAAATACTAGAATTATAATCGTCTTTTCCCTTACAGCCTGGCTGTCCGGATCACCTGATCCTAATCCGTGTTACATCTGACTGTGGGAATATCTGAAAGATATCGTGTTCTACGCTCCAATTACGAACGTAGCTTAATTGACGTCACGTATTGCGTAATGAATACTGACGTGACTTCCGTGACACTCCGATCACTTTTGGAACGTAGTACTTTTCGATTTCGCCATGTGGCAGAAAGTGGCGGAGAGCGTAATCAACATCTAGTGAGCCAGTCTCACGACAGTTAGAAACCGATGTCATTCTTTTTATACTGTTTTTGGCCTAAGGACAATGAAAAGCCTATTTTTCCCATCCGATATGGTTAGACGATGCCGTGGTGGATAGGCGTACCTAACTAACCGTGACCCATCTGTTGACAGCCAAACTTGTGCTGTAATACACAATGAACAGTACGGATGGAGTTTTCTGCAACTCAAACCACAGCTGTCGTATTGCGATTCGTCTCTCGTTTGTAGCCGACCCCATTTTTGTTTAGAGCCTTACAGCGCCATCTGTTAGTACAATCTTCGTTACGTTTATTGTACCCTGACGTTTTCCCCTGGGTGAGTAATATGTTGTTTAAAGTAGACGTCATTCTGAGCAGCGGTTCTCCTTCTACACCGTTTTTAAACCAGGACTGTAACTATGGACACCCTATATTTACTTTTTAGATACAGCTAGCTGAGGCGTTCTCTCGCATTGTACAATAAATTAAAACTATCAGACGTTTACAGCTGCAATATATTATGGACTCTAGCTGTCTCCCAATCCTAATATACGACGTTAATGATTGTACTGGTCGCTGTATCGCAATCAATTTGGAACTGGACTGAATATCACACATGCTAATATTTAGAGGATATGGTTCTGCCGCAGTGCGTCCGTTTGACGCAAAGCTGCAGTATATCTCACGCATTATGCGCATCTGTCATGATACCGGTACGTGAAACATATTTTCGTTTTTATCGTACATTTAAATTTTAACAGAGCTCTGTTAAACAAATAACCAAACTAACGTTTTTATTTTTTATTGCTAGTTACCTGGAACTATACGCCTGGTAAAATGATCCTATAGACGAGTAAAACAATAGCACGGTGCAGAGGTATTAAACATACTGTAGGGAAAAATTTCGATGCAGAGTAACATAGACACCGAAGAACGTGAACAGGTTGACACATTTCTGGAAATCTTCCTCAGGAGGTTGTACAATTCCTCTATGTTCTAGATCCAGCCAACGAAAAATAAGTTAATGCATCAAAATCATCTGTCAAGAGGATATTTATCCTTTAATAAAATGCAAATAGCTCTGAGCACTATGGGACTCAACTGCTGTGGTCATCAGTCCCCTAGAACTTAGAACTACTTAAACCTAACTAACCTAAGGACATCACACACATCCATGCCCGAGGCAGGATTCGAACCTGCGACCGTAGCAGTCGCACGGTTCCGGACCGCGCGCCTAGAACCGCGAGACCACCGCGGCCGGCTATCCTTGAATATAAGGAAGTGAAAGTTCAAAAGCTAAGTCATTTCTTTTGAAATTGCTTCACTGATGAATAACGTGAAACAGTTGGCACGGGAGTCGTTCAGTAAGCAACGCAACGTGTATTTTGTCTTTGTGGAAGTAGGATGATTTTATTGATAATTCCAGTATATTATCACCCACTCGTTTGGCTACAAAATCGTAGTTTTCACAATAATCGCCGCTCAATGCGACAACATTATTGAAGGGCATATATGCCCGCATGGAACCACTCCACTGCTGGAAGTCGGAGCCAACGCCTGCTGCAACAATAACCTCCCAATCATCCACGTACTTCCTGCGGCAGGGTGCCCCCTTCATCGTGGAAATCAGAAGCACTTTATGGCCTTTGTTATGTAGCGAGGAACCAAGCGGGCACACAATTTTGAGTTCCCCCAAGTGGCGAACGAGCGAGTCTGCACTATCTATATAGACGTCCAGTTGAGAGCGAAGTGTCTGATGTTGATTTGTCGATCACCTAAAATGACAGGGTCCGTACGTCCAACATTACAGGCGTCACGGCTGTATGCAATCTGCCGACTCGCGATCTTGTTGCGATGATGACAGAAGCTTTGCCCAACGACTCACCGCGCTTTTGTTCATTGCCAGGTCCCCGTAGACATACTCCAAGCGGCAATGAATATCTGCGATGCTCTGATTTTGCTCCATACGAAACTCGGTGACTACTCTCTGCATGAAACGCACCTCCTTTACAGATGCCATTTTGAGCGGCAGGTTTTCAACCGAAATTTGGCGATAAAGAAGATGTGTTCCATTAATTATTGTGCACCTCTAGTATTTTACGCCAGACCGGTGTGGCCGAGAGGTTCTAGGCGCTTCAGTCTGGAAACGCGCCTTTGCTACGGTCGCAGGTTCGAATCCTGCCTCGGTCATGGATGTGTGACATGTCCTTAGGTTAGTTAGGCTTAAGTAGTTCTAAGTCTAGGGGACTGATGACTTCAGGTGTTGAGTCTCATAGTGCTCAGAGCCATCTGAACCATTTTCGTATTTTACGCCGGTAACTGTTTCCGTTGACGTACCGCCAGTAGTGTAATCTCTCCGCTCATTTAAGCGGAATACGTTCACTATATTTATGTCCAGTACAAATGCCCGGTCGCTAAACCAACTGTGGATCTTCTCGAGATCATCTTGAATTTCGTTACAGGCTGGCGTTGCTACTTTCCTACTCGGTAAACATCCTTTGCAAACAGCCTATTGGAATTTCCAGTGTTATCCACTGATTAGTTAATACACACCACTGGTCATTATTGAAATTGTAATTGGTTTCTAGGTATACAGGGTGCAAAATGTTTTACACAGGCTTGCAACCTCTGACAATGACATGTTCTTTCCCGAGTGGGCATCCAGTCAAACTGGTCTTGGATGACAAATACGAGTACGTGTTTTCTCTGACGCTTCACCTCTGCCAAAATCATGAAGAGCTCAAACACACGGCGCACTCACCGTCCTTAAAACGTCAGAGGTGTAGAGGCTGCTGTCAAAATTACAAGTTACGGGAAACAGATGTTATCGTCTTGGTTACCTTACACTTATTAACGAACCTTCCCAGATTGCATTTGTCATCCTATAGCGTTTATGGCATACCCCTGCCTGTATTTTATAACATTTTGTTCTTACGTTTTAATGTACTGTAAAGAAAGATTTAAGTCTCTGGTGCTAGAAAGAAAGTAGGATCATTAGGTGTATGCATTACATTACGCGTCAGATAGTCTTAAGTCACGTACACACACGTGGGAGTTTTTCACTCGCAGAGAGCTTTTGCGAGTAACACGTGTTATGTAAAAAGCAACGGGAGACAGTTCACCAGGAATGCCCGTGAGTGGGACAAGATATCACGTAGTTGCGTATTGCTAGTCTAGACCTCTTGTGTTGACGTGTTGAAAGCAACCTCCTATTCTCGCCAAAGCTCTCAGACACGAGAGACTATACTGCCGCTTTCGGGATAGCTGGAGTACTCAGAGAGTGCTGAACAGCCATATTGCGCCCCAGATTTGTGCTGTATTTCACAGTTGGTGCATTGTCACATTGTGGTAATATTTTTCCGCAGCCATGCGCACACTGAATAAATTTCCCACGAAACTGCCAGTTTTGAGTCATAGCATGTGGCCATGGCGTATTTATGAGCGAAGAAACTGTCCGTTGTACCTCCTAAACGAACAGCACGAGCATTTCGAAAGTTCTGGACTTAAACAATGCTACGTAGCAAATAAGATATAAAGACATCATAGACATATTACACAGAAATTTTTAAAAAGTTGAAAAATCTGTTAGTGTAAAGACGTGATCCCACGTTAATTCGTCGTAACGAAAGAAACACTAGCGCGCTAACTGCTGCGCCACTACAACGAGTTGTTTTACAAACATTTGCCGCGAGTATACTGTGAGTGAATGTCAGTAATGTGTATGGGGGGGGGGGGGGGGGGAGTAATAAGGAAAGCTGCCAGAAACTGGACTATGGTCAAAGTTGTAATTTTAATTAGTTTCTACGAGAAAAGGCCACCGTTATTTATACATAGTAACAGAGCTACAGGAACTGAGATAAGAAGCAAACTTGCTTGGCAACGGCTACAGTTTTTAGCTCCTCCACAAAAGAAATTATCGCGATACCTACAATTTAGTGAATTAGACAAAGTATTTTTATAACACAGAGAAACAAGTCAAGTTATGTTTAAAAGTAACTTGGAAAATTGCTATTTATTTCAAGTAATACATACGACTCTATAATCTTATATTACTTGTTAAGTTAATAAGAGTAAAAAATTTCAAATAAATATATGTCCGTAAATGTTTCATTTCCCTAATATCATCCCTGTTCAGCTTTTGAATGTCTGCGGATATGAAGATGAAATTGGTGTAATGTCATTTCATTGTAACTATTTCTTTAACAAAAATTAAAGAGAATAAATGAAGCTGATGATAGAAATATTAGTATCATAAACAGTCTGTTTGTAACAGTAATGGGTTTATGCATAATAGTATCTAGATTATCAATTTTGGGTCAAGTTATGAAGAGTATTTCTTTCATCGACATCGCTGTCATTCGCGCGAAAGTTCGATATTATTGTCAATTTTCCATCACTAGTTCTAGAATGAGATTCCTGAATACTCGAATATCATCCCACCTTGTAGTTCGCTCTCTTATTTAACATAAACACAGTGAAAACGTGGACGTATGTAGGTGGACTGAATATTTATTTTCGGGTGGTTTCGGAATGAGTGGAAATTTCATGTTGCATGAGCGAAGCAGTCGTGTGGAATAGTCGACTTACGACAGTGACGGTGGTATCTCTGAACGTGTGTGTCTTTGGCTCAGTTCTAGAGCGGAGTGTTGCCGAGTGGAGTAAGGTGGCAAAACCTCAGACCTATGTGCGGCCGACTGTTAAGTGTCGCAGCAAAACACCTCCTGGGGTCGCTGAGGCGCCGAAGTCATCTGAAGCGTGTCTTGAGTTTTGTTAATGTGTTGACATGTGGTTCTGAATTAATGGTACCGCTTCTTGGTATCACATCAACGAGAATCACACATTCACAGTCCCAGAACACGGTGATCATTTCCGGCAGAAGCAGTTGCTTCGAATTTTTTCTTCTGTGTCGAGTGAGAACAGCGCCATGCTATCGGCTGTCATTTTGTTTCGAGATCAAAATGGTGAACCCAGGTTTCATCACCAGTCACAATCCAGGACAAGAATGCCTCCCCCTCAGCTTCAAAACGTTGGAACACATCAACGTGAATGTTTTTTCTGTGGGATTTGTTATCCACCGTTAGATACTGAGGGACGCATCTTGCACACACTTTTGAATACCCAATAACGTAGATAATTCCATCCGCACTTACTTTGCTGATTGACAGATGATCGTTGTACAGCGCTCACTAATGAAATGTATGCTAGTCAACGATGTTTGCTTGATGACACATCAGCATCCTACCGCACAACCGCTCGCTACCCACTGCTACGATGTCCAAGCTGGTGAACTACTGGCTCCTTATACTACCAAATCAGTTACACCAATCACCTTAGTAGCCATCGACCCCCGGACATTACAGGGCATTTGGATGTGACGGTTTGGATGTTGGACTGCATGAGAACATGAGGGCTGCTTACACTTAGTCAAGGTTGCTTTCGATCACTCTGACAATCACAAGGGAGGATTGTAGTGCTGTGAGCCAAGCACTTTGTAACTCATTCTGTTCATGCTTTGCCATCCGAGAACAAGAAATGGAGACTGATACCTTCTGTGTTACAAGCACCGTAAGTTGGAGACTTTGGGTCACGAGATTAGTGAGCTGAGGTTAACACACCACCATTCAAAACGCTACTTTTGGCTTGGTACTTGTACTGTCGAGTCGTAATGCGTCCCTCCTCGCTGCAACATGTCAGGTGTAACAGCCGTGGATGGTCTCAACGATCGCTACAAATCGTGGAACTCCGCCAACCCGCCTTCTGATGACGTCACCCCCCGTGGCCAGCGACTAACTGTACTTCTGTCGACAGCAGATGCTCCATAGACTTTGCACAAGCGTTTGTCAATATTACCCACAGTTTTTTTCTCTTCATGACAGCACGTTGCTTGTAAAGTATATCACCCACAGACGCCATTTTGAAACTGTTCTGCAGCTAAGCTATGTGTCGGAGCGACGGAAACTTGGCACTCTCACTCAGCGCAACCTTCGTATACTCTGCTGAATGCGTATCCTTACTCGGCAGACAGCGTCGGTGACGTGATCCATTTGCGGTATATTGGCTCGCTTCCTGCTTCCTCCTCTGTCTCTGGCATGACTTGGATTTACCTGGTGCAGTGTGAGTGAATATTAATAAAACTGTTCTGTTTTCGACCCCTTGCTATTCTGTGCCGTAAAAATAAACTTTAGTCTCGGTACGCCATGATTCCGCTGGTGTCTAATTCCGGAACTTGCTGGTAGAAGCTTCTCCTTCTTACACGAGGCATAACACTACCTACTCTCAAACAACCAATATCTAAATTCTACACTACTGGCCATTAAAATTGCTACACCAAGGAGAAATACAGATGATAAACGGGTATTCATTGGACAAATATATTATACTACAAGTGACATCTGATTACATTTTCACGCAATTTGGGTGCATAGATCCTAAGAACAACCATCTCTGGGGGTAATAACAGCCTTGATACGCCTGGGCATTGAGTCAAACACAGCTTGGATGGCGTGTACAGGTACAGCTGCCCATGCAGCTTCAACACGATACCACGGTTCATCAAGAGTAGTAAATGGCGTATTGCGACGAGCCAGTTTCTCGGCCAACATTGACCAGACGTTTTCAATTGGTGAGACATGTGGAGAATGTGCTGGCCAGGGCAGCAGTCGAACATTTTCTGTCTCCAGAAAGGCCCGTACAGGACCTGCAACGTGCAGTCGTGCATTATCCTGCTGAAATGTAGGGTTTCCGTCTGCAAAAGTCGTGTTCACTTTTATAGAAGAGATTATATACCTCCAAAAACGTCAGAGTGTGTGAGAATAAAACATGGTCGTTAATTCTGGAACATCTTGACGTCAGCAATGTAGGAATGTAATTGCGTGCAACAGTACTTGAAAACTGAAATGACATAGGCTTTACGATCATGTGATATCCCTCGATGCTCCATTGACCTACGAAGAAGTGGCATTAGAAGGGATGCAAATTCTTTCACAAGATCTCTGTAGAATTTACAGTTATCTCTTCATATTCATATGCCATTATGCTATTGCAAGAGAGGAGCTCACTGTGGCACTTATCGTTTATTAATACAATTTCGAAGCACTTGCTGGCGGGAGCTCATATTTCGACAGAATTCGGAAGATGATGTATCATTATGAATTTTTATTTACCATTTTCCGGTCGCAACTAACTATATTTTAATACCGAGTTCAAAGAGTATCGTCACTAAACATGCCAATAAATTTGAACCATTTCAGACACAATTACACGTTACATTTCTGTCATATACTACCCGGAAAATGGTGAAACAACAAGAGAACATGCTATGATCCTACGCCAACATAACTTCGTAAACGTACAAACTTCCGGTGGGTATGCAATTGATTGGAGTTGCAGTTCTCTCTGACAGAATTAGTGTTGTTCGTGTTAAGTGTTGTTTCCAGGCTTGGTAGGTTATATAATGGCCATGAACAGCGTTTGATCGCTTTGGAGGGCACGGAGATGCCTTGTAGTAGAGAGCAGCGTTATCAGTAACTGATAGAGCTTAAAAAGAGTGTCACCGTGTCTGTTGGGTCGAGTGGTCGAATCGTGCAATAACGTGATTTACGGGGCTATAGGGAAACCACTATTTTTTGGCATGACCAAATAAAATGACGCTTCCACGGCTAATGAAAGAGTCAATGAAAGCAGCAATGAAAGCGTGTCAGACTGATACCGACCAAACACAACTATGGCAGAGACTACTCGCTGGTGTGACAGGAAGTGTCATCAGGTGTTGGTCTATTACCACATCACCAGACCAAGCTAAGGATTAGCAAAATTATTTCACTTACTTAATATTAACCTCTTCATCACTGGACTTAGAATTACAATAATTCAGTGACGAAGATATGTAGGAAGTAATAACAACGACAAGAAAAAAGACAGAGCCACGAAAGAACAATGGCCTGTTCAACTGACGCATAAGTCATAGGATACTATTGGTCTTATCTGACATGAATCGAGGCCTTCGCAAAACAAGTATGCACCAAGCCAGCTAAGTGTCCATTTTTAGTTGGACACATTGTGGCAGATGTGAGATTCGAGGAGATGTCTACATAGGTATTTCAGTTAATTCACAACTACCGCCACGAGACTTGGCTTCCTGCAGGCCTACTGCTGGTTCCGTGTCGGATGGTGTGGATTTAGCATCTTCAGCTGGTGGGCCACCTCCAGTTCTACTCGCAGTCGCTGACCTGCATGGCTGGTGTTCGATACCAGTGCCAGACAGCCTCTCGTCCACCATTGCCACTCTGGTCATATTTTCACTGTCCGCCTCTAGCTGAAAGGGCAGGCAGATCTATCGGGAGTCAACATCTTCTACAATATCCACAGCAGGATTCCCCACCTTCCGGAGCGACCTACTCACAGCTGGATCCAGTCGGTCTCGAACTGAGAGACTGGCATCACAACAGGTCGCCAGAGGATGCAGAGCGCCTGTACCTAAGCAGCTACACGCCATCCACCTCTTGTAAACTCCCTGAAAGGGCTTTCCACCACAGTGCTTAGTTATGATTGTTGTACAGTGCTCACTGATGAAATGTACGTTAGTCAACGATGTTTGCTTGATGACACATCAGTATTCCACCACACAACAACTCGCCACCCACTGCTACAATGTCCAAGGTAGTAAACTACTGGCTTCTTATGCTGTCAACTCAGTTCCAACACCCACCTTAGCAGCCATAGGCCCCCAGACGTTACAGGGCATTTGGATGTGATAGTTTGGATGATGGACTGCATGGGAACATGAGGGCTGCTTATTCGTCGTCAAGGTTCCTTTCGATCACTCTGACCGTCACAAGGGAGGATTGTTGTACTGTGAGCCAAGCATTTTGTAACTCATTCTGTTCATCCCTTGCTGTCCGAGAACAAGAAATGGATACTGCTACATTCTGTGTCACCTGCACCATAGGTTGGAGGGAATGACTGTCCCATGAGTGAGCTGAAGTTAACACACCACAATACAAATCGCTACTTTTTGCTATGTACTTATACTGGGAAATGGAGACTGCTGATGAATAATACAGCATTGTGTTCAGTGATCATATGGAATGATCATCTTCGGCGGTTATGGTACAGAAATGGGGAGGCGTCCCATTCTTCCAAGCAGCACACTGGTGTTAGTGCTGGTTTCATAGTTTGGGTAGTCATTGCGTATGGTTTGAGGTCATGGCTGGTAGTGTTTGAGGGCACTCTTGTGGTATAATGGTATGTCAAGGCTTTCTGCGTCCTCATGTGTTACCTCTCATGTGACAATAAAATGGTGCCATGATTTAACAGGATAATGTGCGTTCATACCTGGCGGAAGTCTCGATGAATCGTCTACGTAATGTTGACCTCTTGTGGCCAGCAAGATCTTCAGATCTGTCCTCGAAAATACATGTTCGGGACCGCCTAGGACGATAATTTTGTGGCATTTCCAGTATACGGACTCTTGAGGACCAGTTATGACAGTTGTAGGCCATCTTGCTTTAGGAGTAGAAACAAAGGTCTCAAGAAGCCCTTACAATTCTAACCAGTGCTTCCATCCACGAGAGAGTGGGGGCATCATAGTGATAAATGGACCCATACAGACTTACTCTTAGTAAATTTGACTCGATTTTACAATCACTGAAATAATATCACATACACTATGTGATCAAAAGTATCCGGACAACTGGCTAAAATTTTCGCGGCACCCTCCATCGGCGAAGCTGGAATTCTGTATGGTGTTAGCTTTGATGACAGCTTCCACTCTCGCAGGCATCCGTTCAGTCAGATGATTGATGGTTTCTTGGGAAATGGCAGCCCATTCTTCACGGAGTGCTGCACTGAGGAGAGGTACCGATGTCGGTCGGTGAGGCCTGGCACTAAGTCGGCTTTCAAAAACATCCCAAAAGTATTCTATAGGGTTCAGGTCAGAACTATGTGCAGGCTAGTCCATTGCAGGGATGTTACTGTCTTGTAACCACTCCGCCACAGGCTGTGCATTATGAACAGATGCTCGATCGTCTTGAAAGATGCAATCGCCATCCCAGAATTGCTCTTCAACAGCGGGAAGAAAGAGGGTGCCTAAAACATTAATGTAGGCCTGTGCAGTGATAGTGTCGTGCAAAACAACTTGGAGCGCAAGCCCCCTCGATGAAAAACACGCCCACACCATCTCAGAATTTTACTGTTGGCACTACACACACTCTGGCAGATGATGTTCACCGGGCATTCACCATACCTACATCCCGCCATTGGATCCCCACATTGTGTACCGTTATTCGTCACGCCACACAACGTTCTCTCACTGTTCAATCGTCCAATATTTACACTCCTTCCTTCAAGCGAGGCATCGTTTGGCATTTACCGGCGTAGTTTGTGCCTGATGAGCAGCCACTCGACTATGAAATCCAAGTTCTCACCTACCGCCTGACTGTCAAAGTACTTGCAGTGAATCCTGATACAGTTTGGAATTCCTGTGTGATAGTCTGGATAGATTTAGCCTATTACACGTTACGACCCTCTTCAACTGTCGGTGGCGTCTGTCAGTCAACATAGTGTTGGCTAAGACGGCTGTGTCGTGAAAGTTGTTGATACTGACCAAGGCTATTCGATTTCTATCAATACATCTAATCGCATCAGCCACCGGCCCGAGAGGCTTCTTACAGTAAACAATTTGCACGCAAGTGGGCCATGGCGAATAGGCGGCTGCATCGGTGAGCAAATACAGGCTGTGATGTGGAATACGTGCTGTGATCGATCCATGCACCAGGGTTCGTGGTGCTTGTCATGCAACTACCGGATCGATAGTGGTGATAATCGACGTTTGGCTGGTAGTAAGAGCTTAAACGCTCATATAGCGGGAGTGATGACACAGACTTGCTGCGTGCTGTGTACCGCGGGCCAGCCAGCACGGCGGCCGCCAGGGGCAACGTGCTGCTAGCCACTACCCGCCTAGTCAGCCACCAGATGAGCAGGCGTAATTGGCGGCCGCGGGCTCCACTGCCCGCAATAATTAGCGATCGGCAGGCATTAGCCCCGAGCACGCCCGTCTCAGGTATCCCCGCATTATCATCTCGCATCTGGAAACCGATCTATCTGTTGGATCTACGGGACCAAATTTCAGACTGAATAATGTGCTGAGACATTCATTACCCTACATGTTCCAAGGCTGCTAATTTTTACGCCAGAGTAGTCACAGCATTAACATCGTGAAAGTGAGAATTAGTTTCCATATTAGCTCAAAATTGCCGTTTGACTTACTAGTAGATTCTAAGACACGAGATAACCCAAATATATTTTCAGCACACAATGGCACACTGTGGTCAATGTATTCATTTTACTGGTGACCTGGTTCCGGTTGCAGGGTGCTTATATAACGGCTTACAGGGACAACAGAAATTTTATCCACTACATCATGTAATCAATTAACTGAAAAGGATGCCGTCAAAATCTACACATCAAGAAGAGTAATTGTAAATTAAAGTTTTAAGCTAATAAGTCAAGCATTAAAGTTACAGACTGTATGTATGTCCTGAAGCAGCGTAAATTAGTGACTTACAACAAACCTTTAACACGATTTGGGTTTTCTGTCTTCAGCCGTAGGAGTTTTAATGCTAACATCAAAATTTTAACCCTTTAAATCATTTCTAAATTTAATCAGCCATTTCAAGCTGTTTTACATAAGAGAGTATGCGTCTTTAAGGAATCGGCGTCCTCACGAAGGATGTGACTGATGTCTGTAAGATATCAAAAGGCTGTATTTTGAACAACTACGAACCTATGTAGGGGAGAGGATTGTACCTAGAGTAGAGTGTGCCAAGGAACGCACGATCTTTTCTTTCCTTTTTATCGGCAGTGAATTTTGGATCACATGATGCAATGCGCATTAGAGACGTGCATAAGCAGTTGCGGACATTGTCTGTAGTTTTCTTTTTTTGTTGTTGTTGTTAGACATGATCTTGTACTTTGCGCAGTATTTGTAAATATGTCGCGTTCTTCACGTTTTGAGTCCTATATAATGTGCTTTTTGTTAAATGTGCATGGGAACTGGATGTACGTTCTAGCCTCCGTCACTTCCCTCTCTTCATTCATCATCTCCTGGTCCTCCTCGTTCTGTTCTCCTTCTGCCCCCTCCTTCTATCCATCTCCTCCTTCCCCTTCACTATATTCATTTCGACACCCCTCTCTGCTCACCTCCTCTTTCCTCCTGCCTCTGAGCTTAAGATTTGTTTATTAGTGTTTCAAAAGAAACCTTGACTTGAAACTGAATTGGTTTAAGACGAGTGGGTACATCGGTTGGGGTCACTGGCATATTTGATTACGAAGTTCCGGACTATCCAGATTCCATAGTAGTATTCTGAACATATAGGCCTATAGGTCATAAATACAACTTTCCTGTTTTCTGTTAAAACCGACTACGAGGAATATAACGAAACAGAGCATTGTTGTATACACAGACTTTCTTCAAAATTATGTATGGGAGAAGGAATACATATAGGAGAATCAATTTGTATAATATTTTACATCCCCTGATACCCTAGTTAAAACTGGCTAAGAGAAGGAAAAGTAAGCCGCGCAGTTTCACAGTACAGCATTTTTCTTTTCTCGGAGTCAGGTTTAACAAAAACCTGTTGCTTCAAAAACATATGGCTCAAGTACATCTGAATGTTTATTAGAGTATTGTGCAAAACTATGAAGTAAATCGATCAACATCATTTCGAAATATTTGCCAATAACGTTTGCCTACTGTATCTTACATATTTTATATACTGTACTATATGAAAATACATACTATACGACCGTTCAAATTTTGTTAGAGTATAATGAGAAATTCTGACGTAAATAGGTAAAGACCTTATCGATATTTTTCCACAATCGTTTCCTCATTATATTTAACATATGTACTTATGTAAGACATATGTTATAATAAATATGTAGACCATGTCTGTCCGAATCGTTAGTAAAATATCGCGTAAAAATTTGAAGTAAATTAGTACGGGACTTTTGAGATTTTTGGAAACAATATTAAACAACGCAAACTCTTTATATGGTTGCGTAAATATATTTACTTATTAAAACAATATTGTCAGTGTTTCTTGAGTACTGCGGAGAAATCTGAAGTAGATTATTCAAGAACTTTTCGAGAAATTTGCTTACAACATTTTCCACTTACATAAAAACTATATTTATATACCACAAATATATAAAACTGTATACTCTATGCACATCCGGATGTTTAAGAGTACCATGTAAAATTATGAAATAAATCAGTCAAGAGCTTTTCGAGCATCTTGATAACATTAAACCACGACATGTATAGATTAAAGCTATTTATGTATTCTTAAGGCACAGTTAGGCCATCCTTGCCAGTCTTGCACCACCTTGTACCTTGGAATAGAAATTGGTGTTTAGTCGTGCAACATGTAATACTTGGAAATTATCTGAGTTTCTTTAATGTGCTAACAATTTAACACGCCTGAAGTACACGATAGACGTGAAGAGTGGTATTGGACAAGGACAAGGGAAATAATTTACGTAAACTCTCAGACATCAGTGTGCTAGACTTCAAAAATGAGCAAACAAGGATTCTGTGGGAGCTCAACTATTAAAACCCATTGAGGCAAAAGCAGGGGCAGCGCAGGCATTTTGCTAGTCACATACCACAAGGGGTGGAAACATGTTAAATTCTATAAATGCAAGGGGAGAAAAATTATTTACATATTTTGGTACTCGTTCTCCCTGTAATTCGGCATGTTGTAAGAGGGAACCTAGTTTTACTCACTGTATGTAAAATCAGGGGCACGTAGCATTGTCTGATAACGACGACGATGCTCAACATAGAAGGGAAATCGCTAAGTAGCGTAAAATTTCCCAAAAAGAAAGACGTCGAATAACGAAATCCGACCACTAAAGGCGATGTCATATTCATTTAAGCAATTCAGGACTGGCTTCGACTGATTATGCTGCCACTTGTCATGGTTAAGGAGAAAGGGTCAAAACCAAGTCACGATTTAATGGTTTGAAAGTGCAAGAATTTCTTATGAATGGTCTGTGATAGTTTCATGGAGCAATGTGTGTTTCATTTTGGAATCAACCAATGCACGAGATACTGCACTCATGGATCTCACGGCATTCGTGGGTACATCTGATCAATACTAATGTTCTCTCATCAACCAGCTTTCTAAACGTAAGAAGTTAAATAAATGTAACAAAAAATGTATCGCAAAGTGAACTACGTAACTGAAAACCTAAACTAATGCAACTGAAACCTGCTACATGATGGAAGAAATCGACTGAGTGTCTAACTGCAAACCACACGAGGAGGCTCAGAACATGTGACCGTGTTACACTCAGGAGTCCCAGATAAAGAGTGCCTGACCGCTCACAAAATTCGGCAGGGTAAAACTGTTACTCGCTACCGACTGCAATTCAGCTGGTTTAAAAGAAAATGTGAGACATCTTTAAGAAGCTCTGCATTTACTGTTAACCCTCAACTGCCTGTATACTGTAAGTTTGGTATAGCTCATACTATCAGGTCTTACCTTTCTGAACTTTCAGTATAGACTGATTGAATCATCCTCCCAATCGTCCACACAGATTCACGACACTGGATGTAGAGTGAAAAGGTATAAAACCTGCAAAATACACCTGCAAAATAAACAAATACAATTTCCTTCTTGTTACTCCTCCAGAGGACCGCCATAAGAGTAGAAGAATCAGATACTATGCTACTGACGTGGTAATAACCCGCTCGAAAGTATTGAGTGGTAAAACTTATGGACGCAACTAACAGTTCAGTTTCGAGCTGAAACAGATACTCATGAACTTACTATAACGAATACTGTGAATACAATGAATGGTCAACGGTCATGGGAAGACAATGGATACGATGTAGGTCGTCCTGAAGTCCTTGCAAATCATTATTCTCCGTAAAGCCCTGGTAAAAATGAATTCCTGAAGGTCAGAAACCCAAATCGACTGTGATCTAACTCACAGAAGACTACCGATCGTCCCCGTCCTCTGTGGAGACTGATGTCTTCCAGCATAGTTTCTTAGACTTTCCTGGCGACTTTCATCTCGTAAAATCGGGTGTAACGCCGGTGTTCCGCACCTTTCCAACACGATATTTCAACCTCGTAATCAGCAATACACCCGATTGTAAGAGATGATAATATGTATTCCGTTCGTCAAACACTTATAATCATTGTTGTTGTTGTTGTTGTTGTTGTTGTTATGGTCTTCAGTCCAGAGACTGGTTTGATGCAGCTCTCCATCCTACTCTATCTTGTGCAAGCCTCTTCAAATCCGAATAACTACTGCAACCTACAGCCTTCTGAATATGCTTAGTGTATTCTTCTCTTGATCTCCCTCTACGCATTCCTCCAGTACTAAATTGACGATACCTTGGTGCCTCAGAATGTGCCCTACTAACAGATCTCTTCTTGTAGTCAAGTTGTGCCACAAATTCCTATTCTCCCCAATTCTATTCAGTACCTCTTCATTAGTTACGTGATCTACCAATCTAATCTTCAGTATTCTTCTACAGGACCACATTTCGAAAGCTTCTATCCTCTTCTTGTCTAAACTATTTATCGTCCATGTTTTACTTCCATATGTGGCTGCACTCCATATAAATACTTTCAGAAACGACTTCCTGACACTTAAATATATACTCGATGATAAATTTCTGTTCTTCAGAAACTCTTTCCTTGTCATAGCCAGACTACATTTTATATCCTCTCTACTTTAACAATCATCAGTTACTTTGATTCCCCAGTAACAAAACTTATCTATTGCTTTAAGTGTCTCATTTCCGAATTTAATTCACTCAGCATTACCTGATTTAACTCGAATACATTCCATTATTTTCGTTTTGCTTTTGTTTATGTTGATCTTATATTCTCCTTTCAAGACACTGTCCTCTCCGTTCAACTGCACTTCCAGGTCCTTTGCTGTCACTGGCAGAATTACAATGTCATCGTAAAAACTCAAAGTTTTTATTTCTTTTCCATGGGTTTTAATTCCTGCTTGCTTAATACACAGATTGAATAACATCGGGGACAGGCCACAACCCTCTCTCCCTTCTCAACCACTGCTTCCCTTTCATGCCCCTCGACCGTTATAACTACCATCTGGTTTCTGTACAAATTGTAAATAGCTTTTCGTTCCCTGTATTTGACCCCTACCACCTTCAGAATTTGAAAGACAGTATTCCAGTCAACATCGTAAAAAGCTTTCTCTAAGTCTACATATGTTATAAACGTAGGTTTGCCTTTCCTTAATCTAAGACAAGTCGTAGGATCAGTACTGCCTCGAGTGTTCCACCAATTCTACGGAACCCAAACCGATCTTCCCCGAGGTTGGCTCCTACCAATTTTTATATTCGTCTGTAAAGAATTTGTGATAGTATTTTGCAACAGCGACTTATTAAACTGACAGTTCGGTTATTTACAGACCTGTCAGAAACTTCTTTCTTTGGAATTGGAATTATTATATTCTTCTTGAAGTCTGGGGGTATTTTGCCCGTCTCATACATCTTGGTCACCAGACGATGGATTGGTTGGTTGGTTGGTTGGTTTTTTGGGGGAAGAGTGAGGTCATCAGTCTCATCGGATTAGGGAGGGACAGGGAAGGACGTCGGCCGTGCCCTTTCAGAGGAACCATCCCGGCATTTGCCTGGAGCGATTTAGGGAAATCACGGAAAACCTAAATCAGGATGGCCGGACGCGTGATTGAACCGTCGTCCTCCCGAATGCGAGTCCAGTGTGCTAACCACTGCGCCACCTCGCTCGGTCAGATGATAGAGTTGTATGTGGTAAGTTATGTGTATGGAAACACTGTTATTAGGATACTTAAGATCCATGCCAGGTACTAATGATTTAAAAATCTTATTTCTTGTATAAAGTCGGAAAATCTATGATTCAATGCTCTTGGGCCGATGACGATCCAGCATTCAGTGTCAGCTATCTTTCGAGTTGCTGCCATGTTCTACGCTGCCTCTAGCCGCAACATTTTGGCGTCATACACGGCAAATCTTCAAATGGGCGACGATTCCCACAACGTTTGACAGATTCGGTTTGATATGTAGATATGTTGTTTACTATATCGCATTAAATCTAGTAATTTAATCGTTACTCTCCGTTTTCCTCTATATAGAACACAAGTTTACCTCAAATGCCAGCAACCACTATTTAGTAGCAGTCCGTTATTGTTATTCAGCCACGGTATGACATTTTTCCCTGAAGCATCTGGACCGTCGTAAATGCTGCTGTCATTCTCTCAGAAGCTCTGCGACCATCTCTAGCGCTTTATGGTCATACACTCGTCTTGATCAACAATATGATTTCTTTTATATATTATCCATTCTGTAACATCATCAGTCCTAAACAGATAGTTGTCAGGCCTCTGAAACGCCAAGGAGCCGCTGTGGGCATGATAGCCACTGTGCTCGTGTTTACAGGAGCTTGAACGCAATTACCACTGAGGTTTCTCGTGCGCCAAACAGACAGCAGATAACCAGATTCATAATGTACAGTAATCTTATAATTAAACTTCCTCAGCTTGAGACAGTGTAGTCGGTAAACGATCTACTGTATGGGTGCCCAACTTTAAAGGAAAGTTGTTCAGACTGTGCGCTGCAGGATTTGCGTTCTTAGCAAGTTTTAGGGTCATGACTTGCCGTTAGGCGCTGCTATTGGTTAGGTGGCGTACGACGCCTTAAAGAAATTCGGACGGATCCTCTTCCCAAACTGCGGATGAAGAACATGAGTCGGAAGAATTACTGTAGATTCGCGAATTGCTCCTGTGAGAGAGCGACGGCCGGTTGTACCAGAATTTTTTCAAGAATTTACTGTTATCGTTGCTGAGGACGCTGGACGCAATGTGCGATTTTCAATCAGTGTAAGAGCTGTGTCACGACAGCTGAACATTCCATGGTCCAAAACCTATCTGAGATGATTCGGGTATCAGCAGAGGAATTCACAATGCGCTTACAGACTGTCGTGGTTGTAGATGGTCGTCACACTGTGCAACGTTTATAAACGTGGTATGCAATTAACAAATGTTACACACTCATGTGGAAATCAAAATTAGTTACTTTCCATGTATAATTCGTTATTTCTCTTCCTCAGGTTTCTACAAATGTTTCCGCAGACCTTCATAGCCTTGCGATCACTCAAGTGGCCAAGTCTAATTGTAAACAGCCTGCATTTCTAGGATGCCATTCTGATTCTTCACTTGTTGTGAATACAGTCGCTGGAGGAAGTACTTGGACGGCTAGTTAATGTTACTAGCTCACTGTAGATTTTGGGGGCGTTTGAAAATAGCGATATTTTAGCATCGTAGTCTTTTGAAATATCGGAGCCCACAGGGTTATTTAGGAGGATCCAGTGGCACTCATAGACAGTAAAGAGGAGTTTGATTTAAAAATAAAGGAGATTACACATTCGTCATTTCAAAAGACTATAAGCGATTCTACTTAGTGTAGTAGCTGGTATTTTCACAGCAGAATCTTAAAGCAGAAATTTAATCGTTCAACTAGAACATGGCCAGCGATTTGGGCCCTGATGAAGTTACATGATGCACTGTGTTGTTGGTCTGGGAGTGATATGAATAATAATGTTCCTACCTGCAAATTTATCGACGATAGGGACGTTTACTCTCAAAAAACACTGAAAAATCGCTAAGGATAGCACAGAGAAGCTTTTTGAATGAATAAATTGAGAAAATTAAGCATAGAGCAAGAAATGACCGAAATGTAGTGAGAAGTTGCGGTGGTGGATAGAGAGAATGAGGAATTGGAGATCAGTATCATCGTGTACAGACTGTACGCTCGTGGATGTAACAACATTCCGGATGATGATGTACAACACTGATACAATATTTGCGTCTACAAAATCGTAAATACTTAGGTGTGTATAATGCAGTCATCAAACACAACAGGGTACCAGATGGAAAATTATAATTTTAGTGTCATTTTTTCGGTGACAGCATAATGTCTGTGAAACTTGTACTCTCAGAACATACTTTCACCGACAGCTTTGAATATATTACTCTCATCCACCACTCTAGTAAGTAACTGGCGTTTAACCCCTCAAACGACAGCATTTCTTCACATGCCGTACATTATCCGTACTTTTCTTACTGTACCGATACCATTCTATAACACTTATGTTGACACTGCGCAGCTCAAAGCTAATACTCGTACCTATAACAAAGAGACTGGGCTGAACAGAATCTGTTAAGAAGGTTTGTGGTGAATATTCTCAGCATGGCAATTCCTGTAGTTTTTTGTGGGTAATACTAAGATGCAACATGAAATCGGTCGATCATATAAAACCAGCATTAGGGTCGATGAATGGAAGAATTAAGATTTACAGGAAGAATTCTGGGAATTGGCAATGTCTTTTTGATGAAAACCGCACGGTGAGCCTGATGACTATTTCTACAGTACCTTTGTACTGTTTGGAGTCCTTAGAAAGTAAGAATAATAGAATATCGAAGGAGTTCAGAGACGCGCAACAGGTTCGGAACAGGTCGAAAAAGCATATACGAAAGTGTAAATACAGTGCCTGATCAAAAGTTGCCGGACATGTATCAGTGGACATTAATATGGAGTGTTCACACACGTCGACTGCATGACGGCTTGACCTCTGTTGGGGAGTATTTCAGTGAGGTGTCCGAATATTAGTGGACGAATGGCAACTCACTATTCTTCAAATGGTTCAAAAGGCTCTAAGCACTGTGGGAACATCTGAAACCATCAGTCTCCTACACTTAAAACTATTTAAACCTAACTAACCTAAGGACATCACACAAATCCATGCCCGAGGCAGGATTCGAACCTGCGACCGTAGCAGTAGCTCGGTACCGGACTGAAGGGCCTAGAACCTCTGGGCCACAACGGACGGTCACTATTCTTCATGAGACGAAACGAGACAAGGCAGTTGACGTAGAACACTGGGGTCTGGAGTTAAGTCGAGAATCTAACTTTAGGAGACTTGTTCCATTTGGTTCAAGTCGGGATTCTATTCAGGCCACTCCATTTCAGGAGTGTTATTGTCCACAAACCATTGCCTCACAGATACAACGGTATTAAAAAGATGCAATGAAGTGCTCCTGTAATCAATCATCATCTCTGAAATGTGCTTCTATATGGTAAGCGATACATAGTATTGCAAAATGTGTACATATCGCTCTACATCTAATTTTAAGAGTCATACGAGGGCTATACTGAGAGTAAGTTACGATCGGTGGAGAAATGGAAACCACTAAAAAAACGTGGTGAAGCCTTGCACAGGTGTGTTGGGCAGTGTCTGCAAGATGCCCTTCAGTCGCGTCGCGTCTACGTTTTCAGTTGTGAGCGCACAGTGAGCTCATAAAGATGCCTAGGAAACAGCGTCTCCCACCAAGTATGAAGGCCCAGTGACAGATTTCGCCTGGTGTTATGCAGCCCGTATAATACAACCGTCAATCGATCTTCATGACAGTTTTCTGCCGCTCTCTGCAGGGGCAATGAAGGTGCTCCTGCAGCGTCTCCGAGGAGTAGTTGTTGATAATCCATAACACAGCCTGTAACTGGCTACCCCTGAGTCTAATCTCTGCTCACACGAATCACTGGCTTTGAAGAAAACATTTTGGCACACTCAACGAGCTGCCGACCAGCATAGAGTATTGACGGAAAGCTCAGGCAGCTGCTTTGTATGTCACTTCTGTATTTCACTGCACTAGACACAATAAGCAAGAAACGTTCTCCAGGCGTGTGACAAACTCAAATCCTTACAGTGAATTGACGCAGAATATAGCTTCATTCATCACTCGTTTCCAATCATCCACTGTCCAGTGACTCCACGCTGTAGGTCAGTCACTAGCACACAGTCACTAGCTCAGACACTCTCACAGACTCATTCTAGTTTGGTGTCTGTCATTCATTCGCAGAATGGGTTTAAGCTTCTACAGTACAAAGTTTCAGAATATAGCAATATCGCCGATATTGTCTGCAAGAGGTCTATTATGGAAGAGCTTGTACTACAACACATGGGCTCTATTAAAGTTAAGTAGCAACTACCTGTTCATGTAAATAAAGAACCGTGTTAATCCTCGTGAGCATTTGTATTGTAGGTAGAGGATACCGGTCGCCCGTAACATCTTCTCCCTTGCCCCCTACGGTACAGGACTCTAAAGTGGCGACGAGGAGACTACATCTAGTTCCCATTCAAAGTCACTGAGCTGTGCTCACCAACCCAGTCTCCTGTTACCGCTTCTCTTCTGACAACACAATACTTACTCCCCGCCTCCTTTCCTACTAGTGGGTCTGATCAACGTGACGTAAAGTGCTTGTTTACATATTCTATAGGGGTGTCTGGATGCTTTTGATGAGGTAGTCTATATTGGAGAACTGAATACGAATACTTGGAAGAGAGACGACGCATTTCTCGCAAAACCATGTTGGGTAAGTTTAGGAAACATATACAGGCCATTACCCTGCCTCCATCGTATATTTCGCTTATGCATCAAGACAGTGAGATGAAAGAAATAAGGTCCCGTACAGGTACATCCAGGCGCTCAATACATGGGAGTACATGGGAGCAACAGGAAGCGAAGTCAAAAATATATGTATGAAATACGCTCCATCATACACTATACAAAGTCTAGAATGTTGTTTGCATAATGTAGATGCACGTTACAGATTTATTTCATGAAAAAAAGTCAAAAATGAAAATTCAAGCAGTGTTGTCGCGCTTTCACGCTTCTTGTTGTTGTTAACGGCTGTTGAGTTTGACAAAGAGCGGTGACAGGCGGTACTGCCGTAATTGGATGTGACGGCACCATTTTCTCGTAACTGCATCACCCCCGGTTTTTGACGGCCACCTTGTTTCACGCTTGTTATGCCAAGCCTTGCCCGTTCATCCATTTAGCATTGTCGCCGTAATTAAATTACGAGCAAGCACCGGTTCGCGTTTGCTTTTATCCCATGCGATACCGAACGCACCGTCTACCGTTTCGAAATACCTCACCCGACAGATAATTTTACTGGATATTTTCCAACATTTTCATGCCGATCTTGTCGTTGGTTCCGTTTCGTATATCGCTTTTCAGAATTTATTCGGTAGTCTCGCAGTCGGCAATGTCAAAGGAAATTACATTACTTAGCCAGGGTAGCAGTATCTTGTTTTATCACATTACCTTAAAATGAATTACGAAAGCATTAATGGGTTATAAAATTTCACAGTTTTTCAAAAGGATAACTATTATGCTCTTCGATGCGTGTGTTGTTACCCAACAGCAGGTATGATTCACAAATGACTGTCGAGTTTTATGTAATAACTGAAGTTCCACGAAAATTTAATGAGCGTAATGCAGGCAGCACTAACAATTCCTAACTAAAGTATTATTACATAAAATATCAGAAGAAATCAATGACTCGATTAATGATATCTTCGTAGAAAGAATGCAGGTTTTTGTCTTGTCCGGAGGACAGTCAACAGATAAAGCTATTTCAAGTGTGCCGAACAGAGTTGTGCTGGGATACTCACTATTCGAATTTCTTTTAATAATATGTCTGACAGAATGAATAGCAATATCTTAACTTTTACAGCTAGTGCAGACATGCACAATATCTATCTACAATGAAGCTCGCGGATTAGGTTCCTAGACAAGTGAGTGGCTTAAAGACTAAGTAATAGAACCCAGTATGTCGTCCTGGACGACGACTGCTCATCAGAGACGAGCGGATCCTCAGAAGCGCCGCTGGGAAGTGTGATGGGATCGCTCTTGTTCCGTACATACATAAATGACCTGGCGGTCAGGGAGAGCAGCAGTCTGTGCTTGTCTGCTGAGACGTTGTGTTGTCGTGAAGGTGATGTCATTGAGTGATTGTAGGAGGATACAGGATGAATTAGACGAAATAGCTCTTTGGTGAGATGAGTGGCGGCTTGTAGTAAACGTAGAAGAATGTAATTTAGTGCAGATGAGTGCCAAACACAACAGCGTGATTTTCAAATACAGTATTAGTAGTGCACAGTAGTTGATTAAACAGGTAAAAGTAAGGTAGAAAGGTGACATGAAATGGAACGATCACCTAAGGAGTCAGCGGCATGCAATCCATTCTTGAGTATTCCTCAAGTATTTCTGATCTCCAACAGCAATTAAGAGGCGTGCTGCCAGATTTGTTACCAATAAGTTCTATCAACACGTGGACATTACCTGGATGCTTCGTGAAATCAAATTGGAATACGTGCTAGAGAGACGAAGTTCTTTTCGCAAAACACTATTGAGAATCTTTAGAGAACCCGCATTTGAAGCTGACTGGAGAATGATTCAGCCGCGGCCAACATACATTTCGCGTAACGACCACGAAGATAAGATAAGAGAAATTTGCGCTCCAAGACGGCACAGGAGTAGTCAGTTCTATAATATGCAAATGCAACCTACTGAATCTCCACCTCCCCCAAGTTCCCGAGGACAGGACATGCGACGTACGGCGCCTAACGACCATCGTTAGAATGCACTTCCATAACTCAAAGATCCGCATTCACCCGTTCACCCGCATTTGAGAAGTGTTAGACACTTCAAAACTTGTTCGTATGCGCCTACATCAGAAAATGATCAACTTTCCTATTCTTGTCGCACTAGTGTATCACAACTAAAATTTCACTGTGGAAAGTCAGACACGAATTTCATGAATTTCCCACTAGCAGCACCACTATCCTTGCATCAAGAAATAGAAAAACTTAATCATGACGGACTTTATGGGATACGAAAATCTTGTATGCTTGTTGCTCGACAGCTTGGAAGTATTTGTTAAAAGACGTCTTCCTGTACATCATAAGCTCCATGTGAAAATATTCAGGAGTATAGCCCATCGTCGGACGTACCTGACACCGAGCTCTTGGAAATAAATGTAGCTATAGCTATCGATGTCTGTAACATAAAAACGTTCCGTATGCACTACAGCAGAAATATAACGTTTCTTACAAGTTGTGCACGTTTACGTCAATACAAACTGGCTGACGTAATATGTGAAGCACCCAGAAAACATGGTTCAAATGGCTCTGAGTACTATGGAACTAAACATCTATGGTCATCAGTCCCCTAGAACTTAGAACTACGAGGGTCGGTCAAAAAGTAATGCCTCCCATTTTTTTTCTACTTAAAAAAATTAAGTTAAGTGAAAAATTTGAATTTGGCGCCATTCCTCAAACCTTCTTCTGCAATCCACTGCAGTAGTAACTTTCTGTGTCAACAGGTGGCAGCACAGCAGAAGTTTGTAAGCTGGCCGACATCGATGTTCGTTTGAGACAGCGTTGTGTGATTGAATTCTTGAATGCAGAAGGTGAAACGCCCATACGCATTCATGAAAGACTGAAGAAGGTGTATGGTGTTGTGACAGTGGATGTCAGCACTGTTAGACGATGGGTTCGTCGTTGTAAGGAAGCTGAAGGGCAAACACCGTTGACTGACGAAAAGCGGAGCGGCAGGCCGGTGAGTGCAGTGACTCCACACAACATTCAGCAAGTTCATGAAATCATTCGTGGTGACCGTCGGGTGACTGCAGATGAAGTGTGTCGCATTATTTCTCTTAGTAAAGGCAGTGTGATCACGATTATTAAACAATTGGGGTACTCAAAAGTTTGTGCACGGTGGGTTCCAAGAATGTTAACCGATCAGATTTTTTGGAGCAGGGATGCACAATAAATTCTGTTCAATACGTCACAACCCTCAAAAAACTTAAAGCACGTCTTCAGCGAGTTCGCCCAACAAAATCAATGGCAGATGTTCTTCTTTTGCATGACAATGCAAGACCACACACCAGTCGTCACACCTCTGACGAGATTGTCAAAATTGGATGTGAAGTTTTGCCTCATCCCCCATACAGCCCTAACCTGGCACCATCAGACTTCCATCTGTTCGGGCCACTAAAAGAAGCTCATCGTGGGATTCATTTTGAAGATGAGGAGGCCGTCAAAACATCCGTGCGTCAATGGGTTAGGAAGCAGAGCTGTGATTTTTACCGTGCTGGGATACATGCCCTTGTTCAAAGATGGACCAAAACTGTAGAGATGGGCGGAGATTACATTGAAAAATGACAAAATGATCCTCAATGTTGCGGTTTTCAACCTATGTAATTGCATTTAAATTTCCTGACAATTAAACGTAGAAAAAAATAGGAGGCATTACTTTTTGACTGACCCTCGTACTTAAACCTAACTAACCTAAGGACATCACACAACACCCAGCCATCACGAGGCAGAGAAAATCCCTGACCCCGCCGGGAATCGAACCCGGGAATCCGGGCGTGGGAAGCGAGAACGCTACCGCACGACCACGCCAGAAAACATGGTACGTACATAACCAGTGTCCGCTGTGTAAATGATTGGAGTTGTGTCCTCTGTGTGAAGTACAGCAGCCTACAAAGTTCATTAACGATGTTCGTGTTTACTCTTGGTACCAGGCATAGTAGGAGTTACAAGGGCGGTGAAATTCATCAAACATTGAGTGAGCAGTATGAAGGAGACACAAATGCCGTGTAGCGGTATGACGCAGCGGTATCAGGACATGACATAATTCGAAAAGAGCCGCGTTGTAGGACTGATCAATATCCAAATTTGAGGGACATTCGAATGTGGCAGTGGTCCGATACTGGCTACATGTGAACCTAAGGGCAGACATACTCATCGACAAGGAGCGTACGACCACGTCTGACCGCCACAAGAGACCATCACCGTGTTGTGCACCAAGCACACTGTAAATCCTTCACATCACCACCTGCCGTTCGAGAACAATAATGGACTCTATGCTACATCCAGAGTCAATCTGCACCATCGGTCAGAGTCTAAGAGCAACGAGCCAGAGACACCACAACAGAACCGGCTGCATTTTTATTCGTGCCGTAATCGGGAAGCATGGACTACTGACGAATAGCGTCGCAACGTGTTCAGGGACGAATCACGGTTCTGCACTGCCCTGAATGACCATCGTCGGCGATGACCTGAGAAGTACGAGGTGCATTCAAGTTCTAAGGCCTCCGATTTTCTTTCTCCGGACTGGAAACAGATAGAAACATGCGCATTGATTTAAAATGAGGCCGCGTTCATTGTCAATGCGTCCCAGAGATGGCAGCACCGTACGGCAGATGGGATTTTACCGCCAGAGGCGAGAATGAGGACTGTTTTAAATACTTAAAATGGTGACGTTTTCCTTACTTGAACAGCTTGCAATCATTCATTTTCTGAATCTGCGTGGCGTGAAACCAATTGAAATTCATCGACAGTTGAAGGAGACATGTGGTGATGGAGTTATGGATGTGTCGAAACTGCGTTCGTGGGTGCGACAGTTTAATGAAGGCAGAACATCGTGTGACAACAAACCGAAACAACCTCGGGCTCGCACAAGCCGGTCTGACGACATGATCGAGAAAGTGGAGAGAATTGTTTTGGGGGATCGCCGAATGACTGTTGAACACATCGCCTCCAGAGTTGGCATTTCTGCGGGTTCTGTGCACACAATCCTGCATGACGACCTGAAAATGCGAAAAGTGTCATCCAGGTGGGTGCCACGAATGCTGACGGACGACCACATGGCTGCCCGTGTGGCATGTTGCCAAGCAATGTTGACGCGCAACGACAGCATGAATGGGACTTTCTTTTCGTCGGTTGTCACAATGGATGAGACGTGGATGCCATTTTTCAATCCAGAAACAAAGCGCCAGTCAGCTCAATGGAAGCACACAAATTCACCGCCACCAAAAAAAAAAAAAAAAAAAAAAAAAAAAAAAAAAAAAAAAAAAAAAAAAAATCGGGTAACCGCCAGTGCTGAAAAAATGATGGTGTCCATGTTCTAGGACAGCGAGGGCGTAATCCTTACCCATTGCGTTCCATAGGACACTACGGTAACAGTTGCATCCTACGAAAATGTTTTGAAGAAAAAATTCCTTCCTGCGCTGCAACAAAAAAGTCCGGGAAGGGCTGCGCGTGTGCTGTTTCACCAAGACAACGCACCCGCAAATCGAGCTAACGTTACGCAACAGTTTCTTCGTGATAACAACTTTGAAGTGATTCCTCATTTTCCCTACTCACCTGACCTGGCTCCTAGGGACTTTTGGCTTTTTCCAACAATGAAAGACACTCTCCGTGGCCGCACATTCACCAGCCGTGCTACTATTGCCTCAGCGATTTTCCAGTGGGCAAAACAGAATCCAAAAGAAGCCTTCGCCGCTGCCATGGAATCATGGCGTCAGCGTTGTGAAAAATGTGTACGTCTGCAGGGCGATTATGTCGAGAAGTAACGCCAGTTTCATCGATTAAGGTGAGTAGTTAATTAGAAAAAAATCGGAGGCCTTAGAACTTGAATGCTCCTCGTAGTTCCACTCTCCCAACGCTTGGAGTGGCGCAGCGCCCTAAGTCCAAGCTTCATGCTGTGGGGTGAAATCGTCGAGCACTACAGGAAGTCGTGGCTGGTACTAACTGAGGGAACTCTGAACGCGGAAAGGTACGTCACGGACATTTACCGTCATCATGTGTTACCTCTCGTGCGACAATATAGTGGTGCCGTTGTTCAACACAACTATGCTCTTCCATTCACGGTATATGCCTCTGTGAACTGTCTACATCAGGACCGGGCAGAAACTCTGCACGCGTGAGGTGCTCCTGCACATGTGCAACTTCCGGGTCACAGCGTGCACGCCGCAGCCGTCAGTGTTCGTGTAGTGCATGTCTACGCAAAGATGTCGCTTTATCCACTTGCTGGGATACTCTGTACCGGTGCATTCTAGTGCTCTTTCCACAGCTTGCAAGCCAACCATGTGAAGGTATTTCGCGTATTAAACATTTAAAATACTGTCACAGTCTACTCATTGAGACGTCTACTTTTCTGTTTTTCAGTTTAACCCAGTGAGACAAGTAATACAGTTAACAACTGTGGGTTGTTATTAAGGCAGCTTGACTAACGGCACGTAAATAGGCGTAATGTTTTTGATCTAGTTGGCTCTGAAAACTATGGCACTAAACATCTATGGTCGTCAGTCCCCTAGAACTTAGAACTACTTAAACCTAACTAACCTAAAGACTTGACACACATCCATGCCCGAGGCAGGATTCGAACTTGCGACCGTAGCGGTCACGCGGTTCCAGACTGAAGCGCCTAGAACCGCACGGCCACACCGGCCGGCTTTTGATCTACGTAGTATTTAAGAAAGAGAGCACTTAGCTACTTCCAACGAACCTTAGTCATGATTTCAATTAACGTTAAATCAATGCAAGGTTTCCTATAACTAATTGTCGGTGCCCTCAGCTACACCCACGTAATTTCTGTCTCGCTGACCTCTCGATGATCATCTGTACCATTATTGCTATATCTTTAATCAGTTCCGTCTGAAATCTGCGTAATAACCGACAATTAGATGAATATTGTGTGTTATCGACTTCAACTGAGCGTAGCCCTTCACGAATTAAAAAAAAACTTAATGTAAGTATACAACAATCTGTTTAATGACTAATTTTCCTCATAATAATGTAACACGACGCAGAATGAGGCAATAATGCACAGTTAGTAAACAATAATCTTTAATTATCTAAGGAATAAATCCAAACACGTTTATCACTGATCATGCGAAATGATATAGTTAATATCGGACACAAAAGCATAGCTCATTGACAAACGCAAGGGATTGCTGGAGATTTTCAACACTGATGCTTCATCGAAACGACCGAGAACATAGATCTGCGGTCCTTTGCTTTTTCACAGTACCTGGCATTTCTCAGTACTTCTCTGTTAAGGTTGCCGTCACCAGGGGTAAACGAGACTGGGTATGTTGCTCTCTTGCTTGTACCACATAAACAGTGAAGTGGAGCCGCCGCCGATCATTTGTCTAATAACAGATGTCGCTGTCGCACATGTGCAGCACTTCCGCACGTCTGCATACTGTGCAGCGTTTGGCCGGCTCTGGTCTACATCATGTAGGGGTACTCACGTAGCCACAAATATCCCCAGATGAGTCCCCATAGAGCATGTGTGGGACTGTCTAGGATTTCAATCAGAGGAAGTGTCAGTAGTCAGCAAATCCATGACTAGTCAAGTCATAACAGTTCTGGGTCAGTTTGCCTCGAGAGAGGATACATCAAAATCGAGTCAGTGCACATATCCAACTAGTTTGTGGGAAGGAGTGGGGGGGAGGGGGGGGAAGGGGGGGGAGTTGTTAACTTTGCAATATCGTACTGAAGTGGGCTCATGCTGCCAGGTAAATCTGATTCGAATTCGTAATCACTGAAGTAACATCACATACCCTCTCACCCAGTGAAGCTTCGTTCCGTTTCTTCACAATTTTGTCAGGCAGAGTATATTACAGTTTGTTCCGTTTCTCTCAATGCAAAATTCATCGGATCTGATTCATCCTTAGATCCAAGTCCGAACTGAGAATCTCTTTATGTGAGAGACATATTTTGTTGCATAACGTCCAATTTGTTCAGTGTGTTGTTTGTGACAGTGAACATCAATTTTGTGTATTTATATATTCCACACTTACATACTAATTGTCCGAATGCGTTAATCAATATAGTCGCTGCATGTCACTGATGTTTCTAGATATAATACCATAGATATTAAGAAATATGAAATTTAAGACGCTTTGCCCTGGTTATCAGTTCTATGTTCTCATCTCGCGACAGTATTGTCCAATACGATCAAGAATTGTGCGCTTTTAGAATCTGACAGCTGTAATAAGTACACATAGCCACTTGTGTACCATAAAGTAAGACAGATAATAGACCTATCGTGATCACGTACACATGTTTAACACTAGGCTTTAAACACAAAAAAATGGTTCAAATGGCTCTAAGCACTATGGGACTTAACATCCGAGGTCATCAGTCTCCTAGACTTAGAAATACGTAAACCTAACTAACCTAAGGACATCACACACATCCACGCCCAAGGCAGGATTCGAACCTGCGACCGTAGCAGCTGAGCTGTTCCAGACTGAAGCGCCTAGAACCGCTCGGCCACACCGGCCGGTGGTTTTAAACATCCACGACTCTCTATTTTTTTCTAGATTCACACCATTATTTGTACTTTAATGTATTCAAAATTTTCTAACGTTATAGACATCGATATTTGTACATTAATTTGTTTGTCCTCTGCATCAGATGGCACCGATTATGGGCTTATGCTCAAATAATAGTCTGTCAACGAAATATTTTTTATGTTCATAATGTGCAGCAAGATGTATTTTAACAAATATTTGGGGTATTTTGATCAATACATACAATTTGATATCTCTTTCGATAAGGAACTTCTGCACCATCCAAGGGTCAGTCTGTCAAGCGATAGTGCTGCGTCTACATACTAATTAATTATCATTTCACGGCAGCAGTCGTGTACGCAGACGACAATTGACAATTTTATTTGAATACAGTTTGGTATCCAGAATGAGCTGTTGACTCTGTAGTGAAGTGTGAGCTGTTTTGAATCTACCTAGCATTTAAAAATTGTATACTGGACGAAGACGGAGACGGGGTCAAATCACTGTCAACAAAATGCATGGTTCCGACATCCAGTCCAGTCGTGGCGCACAGTTTTAATCTTCTAGGATGTTTCAGAACAATTTAGTCTGTTCTATTCCTCACCTCGTTTGATCTCAGTAATTTAACTGAACTAGATTGGTTTCTAGTTATTATGCAACGATTTTATGATAACGTATCAGATATTACGTGCTTTATATATTTCTGCAAATTTCAACAGATGTATCAGATCTCCAAATAAGTGCTGCATACACAGTACATGCACCAAAAACAGTAGAAATGTGATGAAATTTGTAAGAATTTATATTGCGTTGGATACTGAAAACTTTGTCTAGGAAATTATCGCAAGTTACACCAACTGACGTAAAGAATCTCGGAAGAAATATTAGCACAATTGATGGAAATCTGGCACGATATCGCATAAATAACTTGCCAACCAATTGTCAGCTGCGTTTATGGAGTCAGATGCCCACAGTTTTTCTTTCGTTGAATCAGCTACTAGAGAACTATTCCAACTGTTTATACAGTGCTTAAAATAACAGCTCACTGTTCGATTTTACACATAATAAACAGAAGGATCGTCACGCAGATGGATGTCTAGCAGAATTCCTGCGAGTAAGGGCAACAGGCGCATCCATTTCGTCACGTTTCGATGACAGTGAGGTACCGAATTATAATGATTAAAGAAATTATGATTCTATGTTAGGAGTGAAAAAGGAACTACATATTCGCAACGGTAAAATACATATAATTTGTTGGGTACAACTGTTTGTTTATAGTTTATACCCCATAATGTATGCATCAAAAGAGAAACATCCTATTGTAGTTGTATGGCTTTCAGACTTTGTAAGGAGTAATGACAATGTTGAAAGCGGTGTCGCAAACTTTTCTTGGTTAGACCCTCTTATTTTCTCTCAGTAACAGGAGAAATTGTTCTTTTATACTATTTGTCGGGATACTAACGTAAATTTAGAGCACAATACAACCTCTTATTTTGCTCTAACTGGCATTTCCGTGTAACAAATCTGCTATTATATACAAGGACAGGTGGTCTTTGCCTTCCTCAAAACTTTTTCGATTGTTGATAAACGACGGTCAAATCAGGCAAAATATTTTATTTTAGGCACTGGCAGTGCCTTGCAGCTTATTGCGGTTGTTGAAGTTATTGTATGCACCTCTCTTAATTATTCAGACGTTCATTGACAAACTTATTTGTTTTCAAGTTAGCGGTTTGTGAACATAAGCACGCATTAACAGTTAAATTATTTTCTATCTCAACAAGAGAGAGTCAGCTGTCAACTTTTGTCTATATTTTCTAGTGTTGTGATACTAATGTGACCCTTTGAGGTTAATATTAGTTCTTAACTCAAGGTATAATACGTGTAAAATAAAGAACATAGTCTAAGTATTTCCTGATATTCAAAAACAAATTAGGAAATAAGCAACTAATAAATGGTAATCAGTTATAAGAAGCAACGGTGAGTATTAGACAGCAAAGACATTATCCTGAGATACAGACAGGGAGGTGTGTTCGACCAAATGTCATTTACCAAATGAGAAACAGCAGTGCAGGGATAGAAGATAAAACGCCATTTTGGCTTCGTACATACCAAGAGGCACTAACGCTGTCGTAGATAAAACGAGGAAATTTGTCGATACTATTTCTAAAGTGTTTTTTTTGTTTTGTTTTCTGTTACAATGAATGACGACCGTCAGGTATTGAACGATAAAGATGTGTAACTGATCGCGTAGTATTGTCTTAAAATGACATTATTTTTATGGCTAGGTGGGATGGTGTCGATGCACAACCTTTTGTTTTTGCATAGTGTGCAGCAGGGGGACCTGCAGGCATCGACCACGCAGTGCCATGTAGTAACATTGTGACGCTATTAATTCGCCCCGAAACACGTCCGATACCGTGTCACTAAATGTCACCGGCAGCGACATTCTCGTGGGAGACACTGGTCATCCTTTTTTCAACCTTTTTTGTAACTGTTCCGTGTCGCAACTGAATTCAATGCACTATTACGTAATAAAATTTCATGTAGAGAATAAAAGTCAAATAAAATAGTAGCACGCATTGCATATTCTTAAACAATGCTCTAGAATACAACTTTGAGAATGGTATGATATTCAGTGAAAACTTCATTCTGTCTTTAGTTTCGTATTAGAATCTTCCAGAATGAACGAGACTTTGTTGATCACTTATCCCAGTTTAGGTAGGTTTACAGTAATCAATTATTCATTATATTTTAGAAGGTATTTTTCGAGAATTCTTCATGTATATTTCTGAATCTGTTACACTGATATGACGAGAAACATATCCGATTCTTGCTTAGTTCATCACTGGATGTAGGATGCAACACAGTAATTGATCCCCTAATATGCATGGTCGTGTCTAAAACGTACAACAACTGCAGCTTAAATCTCCCTGAACTGTAGTTACTTTTCCTTGATAACATACATGTAAGTAATATATTATATATTGGTTTTCCGTAAATACCACGAACGTAATGACAGCAGAAAAAAAAATTAAAATTATTTCACATCAGTCAACAGCTCTACTACCTCCATTTTAAGAACGGCATGAAATGAAACGTCAAAGATTGTGTAAGATATCTGGTAATTTTGCGTTTGTAATAGTGGTTTTCGTATTGGCACGAATGACATCAGCGCCTCTACGTGCTCTCTGATGCTGGCGCATTACCTGTCAGATGATTGCTGCTACTGTGACAGTTTGTTCTATCACCACTGACTTCCATTGGGCAGTTTTCACGTTTAGGCTACTACTTGAAAGGAATTTTTTATGCCAGTAGTAGACATGACTACTTTTAAGTCTTATGTTCACCACTAGTATGATGGTGGTCCTTCAGCTTGCTGGCTTGGAGTGACAGCAGTCAACAACCTCTTTAAAACGACTTAATAAGCAGTATTCTGTCAGGAAGTTGACAGTTCGTAGAAGTCACGGGAAGTCATAGAGTGAAACAGAAATTATATCTGCCATTCACCAAAGTAGTGTTATCGCCCCTTTACTGTTCATAATCTACGAATGTACGAACGATTTAAGAGACCATCTGAGCAGTCCTCTAATGTTCGTATATGATGCTGTCATTTTCCGTCTGCTAAAGTAGCCAGAAGATTATAAAGAATCAAAAAATGGCTTAAACAAGATATCTGTGCTGTGCAAAAAGGGACAATTGACCCTAGACAATAAAATGTGTGAGGTCTCCACATGAGTACTGAAAATAAATCATTACATTTTTATTACAAGATATAACCCGCAAATTTAAAGGTTTTTTTTATCGTGCTAAATTCCTTTGAATTCCAATTATGAACAGTTTCAATTGTTACTATCGCATACGTACAAAACGTGAAAAACCAAAGACAGCACTTCAATACTAGAACACTTAGAAAATGCAAAGCATTTACCAAAATTTACACTATGCTTGTCGCGTTCTTCTAGAGTGTTGCTGCACAGTATGGGATCCTTACCAAGGAGGATTCATTCAGGACATCGGAAAAAAAACAACTAAGAAAGCACTGTCACTGATACAACACCGTGAATTGGGATGTCAAACATTAAAGCAAAAACTTTTCTAGTCGCTGCGAGAGCCTTCCACGACATTTCAATCACAGGCGTTCTGCTCTAAACGTGAATGTATTTTGTGTCTATACTCCCTCTACCAATCGAGAAAGGTATCAAATTTTTATTGCCTGAATCGATACGTAAATCTTATAGCTTAGCTGTCAGAGACATAAACTTACTACGCACTACAAGCATACAGCACATGGGTAATTTGTGCCTGGCCACTTCTTTCTTTCTACAACGCTGTATGACACAAAGGGGATGCGTCAGTACTTGGTGTATGTGACACCTGTAAGAAGTATACTTGACATTTTCTCAATTTTAAGAAGTTATCCTTACCTGTATTTTACACTGATCTGACTATATACAAACCAAGTACAGTCTTATAGAGGTACTTGCTTTGCCTAAAGTCAAATCACAGAAAATACAGATACAGGAAATTTCTCGAAACTTGTGAATATTTCAAGTATACTACTTGTAAGTGCCATATGAGCCGTTTTATAAACTGCTAATAGTGAAACAGAATTGTAACATCACTGTCAAAAAATGAGAAACCTCTGCTGGAATTAACATGTATACATAAATGCAATGTAAGATCAGCTTTATCAAGAACTTGAAAGTAAGTGAAATAAATATGGGTTTATTACTTTATGGAGTGGCCAACCGCTCATCAACCAGTGAATTCAGATAAGGTCAGTTCTGTTCGGTCAATATGTTATAAACGTGATTTGCATACAACGGCATCGGCAATCTATAGGGGTATCCGAATTCAGTTTTTTATCCACTGATCAATGCTTGAAATTGCCATGCAGTGTAAATTTAAACTATGCAAGATGTAAGTGGATTTGCGAAACACTTTTTAATTCTGACGTAGGGCTTGATTGGTCTCGTAGATAGAACGTCAAAAGCCACCATAATAAAAACGCTGCCGCAGCTGAATCTGGGCAGGTGTAGAGAGTTCCGACAGAGTTTTTCAGTGAGTGAAGACAGGTGAGAGCGAAAGCTTCAAATGAAAATGTCATCGTGTATCTTCAATTCTGATAAATTACTATGGTGGCAACACTGACGACGGCCGTATTGGAGAAGAGTAATGTATTTTATTTTGTGCTGATTGATAAAAACTAACATTACGGGAAGCTTTCGTCTGTGTTCAATCCTTTATATTATATTAAACGTCTTATGAAGCCATGGACCATAAATCCTGACTGAAAGTAACGCAACACGTAAAAAAATATTTACGACTTGATCAGTGAAAACTAACTATAAATGCTATCTGTTTCACGATGGTTCTTATTTAACTCTGTGGCTTTTGTTCAATTAAATACTGATGATTAAGACCAAATCCAGTCACAGGCGCATTCTGAAAATCTTTATTCGATCTCCATTACCAGCTACGTGAAACTATGTCCGACTTCATTTGGCTGTAATCGTTTTATCTGAAGGTAGACGTGGATGCAGGTAACTGATGCTAGCGATGAAATTAAAGCTTTTTTAAAGTATTGGTGGCTAGTTACTGTCTCCATCAAGAATGTTTAAATAATTACAGATCTTCATACGTTTAGGTCTCTAAACATTGAACACTGAGTAATGTCGCTTGTTCTAATTAAGCTGCGGTCCTATGGGGTATCGTCTCAGTTGTGCGACTGGATTCGTGAGGTCGCAGTTCGTAGTAATGGACGGCAAATCATCGAGTAAAATTGAAGTGATATCAGGTGTTCCCCAGGGAAGCGTCCTGGGACTTCTGCTGTTCCTGATCTATTTAAATGACCTGGGTGACAATCTGAGCAGTTCTCTTAGGTTGTTCGCAGATGATGCTGTAATTTACCGTCTAGTAAGGTCATTTGAAGACCAGTATCAGTTGCAAAGCAATTTAGAAAAGATTGCTGTATGGTGTGGCAGGTGGCAGTTGACGCTAAATAACGAAAAGTGTGAGATGATCCACATGAGTTCCAAAAGAAATCCGTTGGAATTCTATTACTCGATAAATAGTACAATTCTCAAGGCTGTCAATTCAACTAAGTACCTGGGTGTTAAAATTACGTACAAATTCAGTTGGAAAGACCATATAGATAATATTGTGGGGAAGGCGAGCCAAAGGTTGCGTTTCATTGGCAGGACACTTAGAAGATGCAACAAGTCCACTAAAGAGACAGCTTACACTACACTCGTTCGTCCTCTGTTAGAATATTGCTGCGCGGTGTGGGATCCTTACCAGGTGGGATTGACGGAGGACACCGAAAGGGTGCCAAAAAGGGCAGCTCGTTTTGTATTATCACGTAACAGGGGAGAGAGTGTGGTAGATATGATACGCGAGTTGGGGTGGAAGTCATTAACGCAAAGACGTTTTTCGTCGCGGCGAGATCTATTTACGAAATTTCAGTCACCAACTTTCTCTTCCGAATGCGAAAATATTTTGTTGAGCCCAACCTACATAGGTAGGAATGATCATCAAAATAAAATAAAAGAAATCAGGGCTCGAACAGAGAGGTTTAAGTGTTCGTTTTTCCCGCGCGCTGTTCGGGAGCGGAATGGTAGAGAGATAGTATGATTGTGGTTCGATGAACCCTGTGCCAAGCACTTAAATGTGAATTGCAGAGTAGTCATGTAGATGTAGATGTAGATGTAGATCATCATTGTTGGCGTTACAGTAGGATCATATGTAGCGAAGGAGCTAGTACCGACATTGGACGAGTAGAATTTATAGGCCCATCCACCGAACCAGATTTTGACTTTTAATGGTTTCTGTTAATCCGTTAAGGCTTATGGTGAGATGGACCTTATAAAATGATAGTATTTTCTGTCTCATCCTTATTCGGCGCTAGTGCCCAGTTATAATGAACTCGCCGTTGACGGAATATTAAATGCTTAACTTAAGGTATCGATAGCTACGATAGCCCTCTAGCCGGCGCTGTGCAGATCTACGAGCTCCGCTCCAGATTCAGCCCATTTGATTCCTAGGAGACGACCTAGCATCATTGTTTTTACTACATAGGGGGCCTAGCAATTACAGACTGTGTTACTTCAGTGATAGTTTTTCCAACTACTAGCAGCTATTTGATTTTATGGATGAACGGCTACGCACATACAAGCTCATCTCTACGCAATTTTAAGTACAAGAGTTATAACCTAATTGCAGTACCAGGCATTTCACCTCTCCCTGCTTCTACTCACTTCCTACATTCGGCCTACCTTTCAGTTTATAGGAGCAGACCCACGCGCCGCCTGTCCAGGCGGGATACAAAATGACCCTTCTCATTTCATGTTTGTGTTGAAATTAAAATTTTGTTCTGCACTGATGTTCAAATTTTGTTTCGATACATTTGTTCCGATATTTTGTACTCTTGTATTTCACTACTAAATGAGACCTTTTCATTACGAGCGCCTTTTAGTTGTTGTCAGTCAGTTGTGTGTGGCAGATAGCTGATCCGCGCGTTGACTTTTCCGCTCACGTGATGCATCTTTGTCAAACTTTACGTACTAGGGGCTCTTACGCGCCGCTTGAGACTTTGGCCGAGGCCAGCCAGTAGGAATTCAAAACTTTTGTGTCTTCTATTGGTTCCAGCTTTCTGTTTGAACCTCGAAGGATGCGGCACCTCTCGTTTCGTCATTCGCAGGACGCTAGTAGCAAGTAGTAAAATGGTTCAAATGGCTCTGAGCACTATGGGACTCAACTGCTGTGGTCATTAGTCCCCTAGAACTTAGAACTACTTAAACCTAACTAACCTAATGACATCACACACATCCATGCCCGAGGCAGGATTCGAACCTGCGATCGTAGCGGTCACGCGGTTCCAGACTGAAGCGCCTACAACCGCACGGCCACATCAGCCGGCTATTGCTCTAGGGCCGAAGAGAGATATTATCTCGTGAAGTTCGCATTGCGTTTCATTCCCTAGTACCTGATCAGTTGACATCCCCAACATTCGAACCCGTACTGAATTAAGCATGGTTTGAGTCAAATGACATATCTGAACGGCCATTCTGTTTTAACGTGAATGTGGTGTGTTTTTCGCTGTCGTCATTAAAAATCAAATGTACACGACGGAAAGCAGCACTCATAAAATGTGCTTGGTGCTCTTTGATGGGTACCACTAGAAATATTAATGGTCTTCCAAGGACGATGAAGTGTAATTACCTATTTGCGATAACGTTTTAATATGCGCGTGAACACGTAGATAATTAAATGTTCACTTCATCATTATTCCCATATTACTCACCAATTATATTTAGGCACGGCTGTATCACGGTTATAATCATTGCTATTGTTTCTCTTTTCAGAATAAACACGTTTCGTTATAGGGCTGCTTTAGCCAGATGCATTAACGCCACTGCTCGATGCCTGGTGCTCTCGTGTAACACTGACAAGCGGTTCGCACTAGAACAATTGTTATCTCGGTGAGAGGTCTTTGAAAATGAAGGAAACGAGAGTTACTAACAAAATACTTTTACTGGTCCTCAAAGTATTCACCATTAGTTACAACACAGTTCTGACACCGGGTTTAAAGCCGTAGAACCGACGTCAGAAGTTTGTTGCAACCAAGGATGATTGCTTTGAAGTCTAGTAAACGTGTTTATTTTATTATCCAAGACCGTTCACCTAACATCTCAGACCCTCCTCGCATATTTCCCAGTTTGTGCACTGCAGAAGGAATGCATTCCATTTATTAGCGATCTTATCATTTCTTTCTCCCTTAACAGGAAACGACAAACATAATTTCTTGTTTCTGGGTGATAAATATTTGAGTTTGGAGGTGCAATTACAACTAAGATTCTCTGTTAAGACTGAAAAATATATGATGCAAACGTCTACAGTTATGTCTCCCAAAGTTTCATTCATAATTAGATTTCTAGTTACAGCTGGCGAAGTTTCTACACAGTATGCGCACAAGTATAAACTGCTGTGCGTACTAGCTTGCGCTGCGCACATGGACGGACATCCATGATTCAGCGCCGCTGTTTCAACACTGGCTTATTCTGCCAGTATTGCTGAACCCCTGCCGTGAATATTTTAAACAGAAAATTATGTGTTTGAAATGTAATGTTGTGTGTGTGCTTGCTTTACACAGTGAATGATACATATGGCGGAATAAAGGCAGCGTAACTACGGACATACGCTACCTGATTGCTTAATAAGACAATAGGAACTTCTGAAGCTTTCTATGAAGCAATCAGAACATAAAACAGTGCATAAAATATGGAAATAATTGTATTACATAAATATGTAATTAGGCTTTACTGGAAAATGGTAGAAACTAAATTACTGAAGTGTTATATATGTAGAATGCAAAGCAAAAACGGTTTCTCTCTATCACAGAAATCTATCATTTAAAGGACTGTGAAAGTCTTTCGCATTCGGAAAACAGTAAATTAGTTACAAGATATCATATCAAAATAATGGGATTATACCTTCCTCGTGTTGTTGTTGTTGTCTTCAGTTCTGAGACTGGTTAGATGCAGCTCTCCATGCTACTCTATCCTGTGCAAGCTTCTTCATCTTCCAGTACTTACTGCAACCTACATCCTTCTGAATCTGCTTAGTGTACTCATCTCTTGGTCTCCCTCTACGATTTGTAACCTCCACGCTGCCCTCCAACGCTAAATTTGTGATACCTTGATGCCTCAGAACATGTCCTACCAACCGATCCCTTCTTCTTGTCAAGTTGTGCCACAAAGTCCTCTGCTCCCCAATTCTATTCAATACCTCCTCATTAGTTATGTAATCTACCCATATGATCTTCAGCATTCTTCTGTACCAGCACATTTCGAAAGCTTCTATTCTCTTACTGTCCAAACTATTTATCGTCCATGTTTCACTTCCATACATGGCTACACGACATACAAATACTTTCAGAAACGACTCCTTGACACTTAAATCTATACTCGATGTTAACAAATTTCTCTTCTTCAGAAACGCTTTCCTTGCCATTGCCAGTCTACATTTTATATCCTCTCTACTTAGACCATCATCAGTTATTTTGCTCTCCAAAAAGCAAAACTCCTTTACTACTTTAAGTGTCTCATTTCCTAATTCCCCCAGCATCTCCTGACTTAATTCGTTTTTCTTTTGTCGATCCTCGTTTTTCTTTTGTTGATGTTCATCTTATATCCTCCTTTTAAGACACTTCCTAGGAATTGTGTTAGGCGAGAACTTACACAACAATCTGAGAAATAAGACTGATGCTCACGAAACGGAGGTAATAATGCTCACGAAACGGAGATAATATTCCGTTCTGTAAGTCGAGATGAAAAGACAATCCCATATCTAATATGCGTAGTAACCAGAATTAATTCTCACATCTTTCACTTGCTACCCGAAAGCAGAAGATTTTTTTATGTAAACTAGAAACGGCCACAACCAACTTTCGTATATTTTGAGGATGATATTATCGTTTCGGGAAATGTAGACGTACACTGAGGTAACATAAGTCATGGGATAGCGATATGCACATATGCAGATGGCGGTAGTATCGCGTTCACAGGGTATTAAAAGGCAAACAATTGGCAGAGCTGTCATAGTATGCCTGTCCTATGTGGCGATATGCATAGTATGCCTGCCCTGTGTGGGCATATGCAGCGAAGACGTACATAGCGCGGCTGCAAAGAACACAAAGTAGGGCACTGCGACGGGCATTACACGTCCCCTCCCGATTCCCCACGGCAGACACATACGAAGTCGCGGGAATGAAACTGCTGACACAAAGATTTCGAGAACTCGCGGCCGCATTTTACCGAAACGCGAACAACTCCGAAAGCCCACTCATAAACACACTAGGGAACTACCCAAACAGCCCAACAAAATTCAGGAAACCCAAAGCGATCCTGGACTAAACAAAACACGACATAAACACACCACTGCATAAGAAGTTAGGCCATAACAAAAAGTTAGGGATATGCCCTGCATGCCACATAATTAACAGTCAACTAGAAGGAAATGTCAGACGACAAAACCCTTCACCATAGACATTCTCACATATGTGAGAAAACCATATGTGCAAGGAGAGGAGAGCTGTCATTTGTACACGAGTGGTTCGTGTGAAAAGGTTCCCGACGTGATTATGACCGCACGGCGGAAATTAACAGAACATTAAAGCAGAATGGTAACTGGAGCTAGACGGATGTGACATTCCATTTCGGAATTCGTTAGGGAATTCAATATTTCAAGATAAACAGCGTCAAGAGTGTGCTGAGAATACTATTTTTCAGGTATTACCTCTCATAACGGACGTTGCAGTGGCCGACGGCTTTCTTCGAACAACCGAGAGCAGCGGCGATTGCGTCGAATCATCATTGCTGACAGACAAGCAACATTGCGTGAAATAACCGCAAAAATCAATTTGAGACGTACGACGAATGTATCCAGTACGACAGTGCGGCGATATTTGGCGTTAATGGTCTATGACAGTAGACGACCGACGCCAATGCCTTTGCTAACAGCACGACATCGCCTACAGCGTCTTTCCTGGCCTCTTGACCATATCAGTTGGGCCTTAACAGTTGGCAAACCATGGCCTAGTCAAATTAGATCCTATTTCAGTTGGTAAAAAACGAGATGATGGTAGGGTTTGAGTGCGGTGGCGACCCCACGAAGCTATTGACCAAAGATGTCAACAACGCACTATGCAATCTGATGGTGGCTCCAAAGTATGAATGGGCTGTGTTTACATGGAATGGAGTGGGTCCTCCGGTGCAACTGAACCGATAAATGACTGGAAAAAGTTATGTTCGGTTACTTTGATACGATCTGCAGCCATTCATGGACTTCATGTAACCAAACGACAATGATATCTTATATCTTAATGCACCATATCACTGAGTCACAATAATGTGTGTCTCTTTCGAAAACTTTCGTGGTATGAGTCTCATCGAACATTTATGGGACATAATCGACAGGTCAGTTCTTGCACAAAATGTTGTACCGGCAACCTTTTCGGCAGTTATGGACGGCTATAGAGGCAGCATGGCTCAATGTTTACGCAGTATGTGTAGCGTCCATGCCACGTCGAGTTTTCTGAAAAAAAAAGGTGTGTGAAATCTTATGGGACTTAATTGCTAAGGTCATCAGTCCCTAAGCTTACACACTGCTTAACCCAAATTATCCTAAGGACAAACAGACACACCCATTCCCGAGGGAGGACTCGAACCACCGCCGGGACCAGCCGCACAGTCCGAGTTTTCTGCAATACGCCGTTCAAAAGAAGGTCCGACAGCATATTAGGAGGTATCCCATGACTTGTGTCACCATCAGTGTATGATCATTAATTCAGGAGATACCTAATAAAGAAAGTGATATAGAATTGTGTCTTCCTGTAGTTTTAATCTAACATGCCAAGAAGAATTATTTTCCCAACTACTTCCTATAGTAGTTCACAAAGGTTAAACATACCGCATATATTGACGGGCATTTTATTGTAGGAATAACAAGCAAACGAAGCTGCGAGAGGGTCTCGTGAGCTCGTAGGTAACCGAATGGCCCACTAATCATTTAATTTTTCACTATTATTTAGCTGTCAGTACGTAGAAGTATACAGTTGTTAGACCGCTTTTCTGGTAGTTAGTGTCGGTCTCGACTAACAGAGCCACTTCCGTTACTGTATCCAGCCCATCCAGCTGACCCCACGATATATACTATCATCATTCCAGAGCTTCCATCGTGAGAAATCATTGACAGTAGCGGAAATCGAAATCGGATTCTCCATGTGACACCCGGCTTCATAGGTGGACACAGCGAGGATAATATTTAGAGTAGTAATTCAATTTTGACTGGCAGAAATAGTGTTTATAGATTCATGTATTGGCATAGTGGAACATTAGGCGTAGACCAATATTAAGTATGGTAGCGGAAATAAGTCTATCTTAACATGAGAGAAAAGTAGACTTCAGAAAAATGATGCCTTTGACCACCCTCCAAGGACAGCGCTCACTGTGATACATGAGACGCTGTAGTGTACATACAGCCGAATAACATCACGTTAGCGGTTACTTTAGAAGCCAAGAAGCATGTGGCTCAGTGCCCTAGCTGAGTAAGAAACGAAAAAAAGTTTCACCAGAAAACAATTTATTTCTGATATTGCTACTAATTTTATTTGTGCATATACTTTGTTCGAAACCAACATTTACTTTAAACAGTTGTAATCCTTTTAATTATGCGATACTACAACCTGCCTTGTAGTTAATTACCTATTACTTTAAAATTGAGGCCACCAGATGTTGAGAATATAAGTCGAAAACTGGTACCTGAATAAAGACAAATTGTTGTAAAGTTTCTTTATTGCGATTGGTTATCATAATGTGTCAAAAAGAATCTGAAAATTAATTAACCATTAAAGGTTTGTAAAACTGTTTGATGAAACCCGTTTGTGGATTCTATTGACAGTGGATGCCTCACAGTGGGACGTGAGTAACAAAACCATTTAAAACAGTTGTACACCAAAATAAAAAGCATTTAGTTAATTTAAACTGTCTAAGCTTAAAATCCCCTTGCAAAAGATACAAGGTACTGACTTCCTGATTATCAGATAGATACTTAATTGGTTACTTGAATGTTTCATGGATAATTTACAGATATATCGTGATGATAAGGAACGAGTCATTTTATATTCATACCACAAATTGTTACAGTAAATATTATTGCTCCCCACCACTTACAAGTTTTATTTTTGTTTCTTCCACTCCTATACACCACCTTTTAGACGCCACAATAATAGAAATTCTTCTGTGAAATACAATGAGTTGTCAACGAAAACCTATTATAGTTTGTTTTGTAATTTAACTTTGTTATCTGTCAGACGTACTACACTCCTGGAAATGGAAAAAAGAACACATTGACACCGGTGTGTCAGACCCACCATACTTGCTCCGGACACTGCGAGAGGGCTGTACAAGCAATGATCACACTCACGGCACAGCGGACACACCAGGAACCGCGGTGTTGGCCGTCGAATGGCGCTAGCTGCGCAGCATTTGTGCACCGCCGCCGTCAGTGTCAGCCAGTTTGCCGTGGCATACGGAGCTCCATCGCAGTCTTTAACACTGGTAGCATGCCGCAACAGCGTGGACGTGAACCGTATGTGCAGTTGACGGACTTTGAGCGAGGGCGTATAGTGGGCATGCGGGAGGCCGGCTGGACGTACCGCCAAATTGCTCAACACGTGGGGCGTGAGGTCTCCACAGTACTTCGATGTTGTCGCCAGTGGTCGGCGGAAGGTGCACGTGCCCGTCGACCTGGGACCGGACCGCAGCGACGCACAGATGCACGCCAAGACCGTAGGATCCTACGCAGTGCCGTAGGGGACCGCACCGCTACTTCCCAGCAAATTAGGGACACTGTTGCTCCTGGGTTATCGGCGAGGACCATTCGCAACCGTCTCCATGAAGCTGGGCTACGGTCTCGCACACCGTTAGGCCGTCTTCCGCTCACGCCCAAACATCGTGCAGCCCGCCTCCAGTGGTGTCGCGACAGGCGTGAATGGAGGGACGAATGGAGACGTGTCGTCTTCAGCGATGAGAGTCGCTTCTGCCTTGGTGCCAATGATGGTCGTATACGTGTTTGGCGCCGTGCAGGTGAGCGCCACAATCAGGACTGCATACGACTCAGGCACACAGGGCCAACACCCGGCATCATGGTGTGGGGAGCGATCTCCTACACTGGCCGTACACCTCTGGTGATCGTCGAGGGGACACTGAATAGTGCACGGTACATCCAAACCGTCATCGAACCCATCGTTCTACCATTCCTAGATCGGCAAGGGAACTTGCTGTTCCAACAGGACAATGCACGTCCGCATGTATCCCATGCCACCCAACGTGCTCTAGAAGGTGTAAGTCAACTACCCTGGCCAGCAAGATCTCCGGATCTGTCCCCCATTGAGCATGTTTGGGACTGGATGAAGCGTCGTCTCACGCGGTCTGCACGTCCAGCACGAACGCTGGTCCAGCTGAGGCGCCAGGTGGAAATGGCATGGCAAGCCGTTCCACAGGACTACATCCAGCATCTCTACGATCGTCTCCATGGGAGAATAGCAGCCTGCATTGCTGCGAAAGGTGGATATACACTGTACTAGTGCCGACATTGTGCATGCTCTGTTGCCTGTGTCTATGTGCCTGTGGTTCTGTCAGTGTGATCATGTGATGTATGTGACCCCAGGAATGTGTCAATAAAGTTTCTCCTTCCTGGGACAATGAATTCACGGTGTTCTTATTTCAATTTCCAGGAGTGTATTTCACTGGGTAAGTGAGCGAAAACTCTGATGGCAGGATTATGCACTCCTTTGTGTACCAAATGCAACCTTAATACGGTGGAATAAGTCTAATTTTTTCTGTTATTTTAATCGTGTAATTAATTGTTCCTTCTGAAGTGCAGTGGATTATTTACTACAAACTTCTTTAGGGATTAAATATTCTGTGAAGCAGTGGTCAAAACGCCAAACTTCTTAAACAGATGTCTCCAAGATAATCGTGTTTGAACAGCACATATTATTCTCACAGCTAGTTTTTGAGCAATGTAGATTTACTTCCTTAAAGATGAAAGAAGAAAAAGCTCTATAGTTTACGAGATGTTAATGAGATGCGAACTGCGGACATCCCGCGGGCTGACAAGAGTAGGTAAAGCGGATGGTCAAAAAGTCATAAGAATCAGTCTATCAACAACTGAGTAAGGAAATAGATTGTACAAGGTGGGGAATCTGCTAGGTAAGCGCGTTGGCTGTTCGGCGCGCAGATGTCTTGCCTTTGTAGTTCAGAACTACTCTGAATAACGAACAGTTATCTCCAAGCTTAACGTAGCGTCAGTTTTTGGCAGACATAGATTACTATATTTCATCATATTTCAAGTTCTTAACTCACAAGAGGACCGCGCCTACTCGTCATCACAGATTTAGGCCAAATTTCTGGCATACGCGGGGCTTGTCTAGAAAGGAAAGTGACAGTACTGGGAGCTACAGACGGCCAAGTGTTTAAAAAAATGTTGGCACAGATTGGGCGAGGCACGAGTCATTTATCTTAGCCTACCTTGCAGGAACCGGTTGGCATAACAGAAATAGCACGGAAAGGTAGTCTGAGGGTCGTGTGATAGAGTCCTTACATCGAATCTTTTTATTTTCAACCTTTAAGTCACTTACGCACATTGATGATGATGACGATATTTGGTTTGTGGGGCGCTCAACTGCGCGGTTATCAGCGCCCGTACAAATTCCCAACCATTGGTCAGTCCAAATTCGCCTCTTTCATGAACGATGATGAAATGATGAAGACAGCACAAACACACAGTCATCTCGAGACACGTGAAAATCCCTGACCCCGCCGGGAATCGGACCCGGGACCCCGTTAGGCACACTGCAAATAAACTGAAACAATGCTGAACGTATTGTATTCATTAATATTTCCATAAACTGTGTGGAAACGAAAGGCAAAGGATAAATCGGGATTACAAATAAATTCCCAGGATGCGATTATAATGCGTGTACGATATTTTTATTATTTTGCAATTGATGATTTACATGTGCTGCGGTGAAATTTGTCGTACAAAGAGGAAAGCAGTAATTTTCTCGGTGGCTTGCACAGATTATAAACGCAACATTTTTACAATTATATGCTTGTTTCAATGTTTCTGTAGAAAAACAAAAGTGATTTACATTTTTGAAAGGTTTTCTCTCACCGCACAGTTTGGCAGCAAACCACGCAAATTTCATCATTTAGCAAAATATTAGCGAGGTGGTGATGTACAATGAAGTGATTGTGATGCAGTCTTCATAAAGGTGAAAATGCAACTAACAGAGTACGAAGTCCTGTACCTCAAATGGCTCTGAGCACTATGAGACTTAACATCTATGGTCATCAGTGCCGTAGAACTTAGAACTACTTAAACCTAACTAACCTAAAGACATCACACAACACCCAGCCATCACGAGGCAGAGAAAATCCCTGACCCCGCCGGGAATCGAACCCGGGAACCAGGGCGTGGGAAGCGAGTACGCTACCGCACGACCACGAGATGCGGGGAAGTCCTGTACTCTTTAATTATAATTCCTTCTTGAAATGTTATTTGCAGAGTCCTCGTCGCCGCTGCAAGTACAAACTCTTCCTGGCAGAGACAGACACATTAGGAGAATACTGGTTTTTCCTACCACACCATCTCAGTTGAAATGGGTCGCATATGGCACAAACATTTACGTCGTGCCTAACCCTGGTTCCCCCACACACCCGTCTTTCCCTGCTTTAATCCCTTGTACTTTCTTCCTCTTTTTCTTTCGGCTTCCTCCCGTATCTACAAGAGGTCGGCAGAACTATTGTAGGTCTTGGCATTGCTTTAACGGAAGATGGCCGGATGTTCTTCTTATCGCCATCCTTTTTCCCCCGGTAGGAAATTCCAGCACTCCAATTGTCTGTGTGTGGTGTTAATCGTGTGAAAGTGTGCGAATGTTTCGTGCATGTTTCCAAATTGTATATCTGAGGACCTACCTAGGTGCCACCATTGTGTGTTGAACCGAGTACCTAGAAACGACACAGAGGCTTCGTCCCGCCCTGGCCCTCAGTGGTTCACAACCCCACAAAAGGTCACAGCGTTCTACCCACGCCACTGGCCACTGCCACCCCACACCGAACCCAGGGTAGTTGTGCGGTTCGGCCCCCAGCGGACCCCCACCCCCGGAAAGACAAGACGAGTGCACCCCAAATGTTTGCGTGGTGGAATAATTATGGTGCACGAGTACGTGGAGGCAGTGTTTGCGCAGCAATTGCCAACATAGTGTAATATGGGGAATCAGCCCACATTCGCCGAGGCAGATGGAAAATCGCCTAAAAACCATCGACAGACTGGCCGGCACACCGGACCTCGACACTAATCCACCGGGCGGATTCGTGCCGGGGAACGGCACGCCTTCCCGTTTGGGAAGCAGCGCGTTAGACAGCGCGGCTAGCCGGGCGGGCCAGTGCCAAAATGATATTCACATAGTCGGATGTGAGAAACAACCTAAAAACAATGTCTAGGTAGGCCGGTACACCGACCCTCGTCGCTAACGCTGGACATTAATGAAACATGGATAAAAAATTCTAATAAACTGTTTTATTTTTGGATTGTTTGGGTCGTTCGTTAGGAATCTGAAGTCGGCATTACAAAATTAAAAATGGTGGATGCGATTCGGAGAATCAAAAATTACAAATTTAACGGATTCGGTTAAGATTTGGTGTATAACGTATTGTAAGATAGTTAATAATTAAGACTTTTATCCATTGTGGATGTGGAACACTGCGACTGTGGTGTGAAAAGGTTTTCAGAAATTACTGCAACCAGTCGCCTTATTACTTTTATGAGGCACTGTTGGAAACATATATCTTGTTTTTCGTAATCATCGCTGAACACACTTAGCCACAGATACGAATACAGGATTTACACATTATAAACAAGCCAAAGATTGCAATATAACTACAGTATCAAAGATTTCAAGTTGACCAGAGGCATTATTAGTCATCACACACACTGACAAGAGATTTGTCTTTATTACATAGAAAATAAATGTAAATTAGCTTAAACTAGTAAAATGTTTATTTATAAATTAACTGTGCAATTTTAACAGGTATATAAAACTAGATTTTTTACATTATATTTCAGTTACATTTAAGATTATTGGTATTGAGAGTATTATGACAGCTAATTTCTTGCTCCTTCCATTGGCTGATCTTGGCATATGATGTCTGGGATGAGAGGTTGATGGTTAACTTGAAATAATAAGTAATGCTGGTATTTGAAAGGGTGTGGAAAAGGAGTTGGCGGTGGGGGGGTGGGGGGTGTGAGGGTGTATAGGAAAAAGGAGAGGGGGGGTTGAGAGGGTGATGTGGAGAGAGAAGAGAGCTGAAGGGGGGGGGGGGCAGAAGTGGTACAAGCTTTTATGTGTGTGTGTGGGGGGGGGGGGGCATTTTGTTTCTGAATGACTGTTTAGTTTTTTAAGTTCAAAGAATCCTTAAAATTCTGAAAGAAGGAGTTATTCGCCAATTCTGTCTGCTCATTTAAAATGGTCTGTGGGGAATTATGTTTGTGGGTAAAAATCTCTAATTGTTCGAGAAGATCCACCTTGAATCCCTTGTCTACAGTGTGTAGGATTTGAAGGTTAGTTTTAATGTCTGTTATGGAATGTTTATTATCTGCTAGTTGGGTAGCAAAAGTGGATCTATTTAAGTTGTTTAGGCGAAGGGCATCAGTGTGCTCTTTGTATCGGATCTCAAAATTTCTACCTGTTTGCCCTATGTAGTAGCAGGAGCAGCTGTCACATCTTAATTTATATATACCAGATTTTTGGTAGGGTGTGCTGGCTCTTTTGGTGTTGTGGACTATTTTGTTCTGTATTTTGTTGTTAGTGTGAAAACTTATTTTGACATTATGTGGTTTGAATAGCTTAGCAAGTTTATATGAGATATTGCCGAGAAACGGCATACAAACGAATTTGGTTTCTTCTGCTACTGAGGTCTGGCTTGCTGGTTTTGCTTTGTTAGATATAATGTTTTTATCTAATTTTTCAATTATGCTTGGGTCATAAGCATTGTTTGATGCTATTGTTTTTAATATATTGATTTCATTAATTTTTGCAGTAGGATCAGCGTGAATCTTGTAGATATGGTTAAGTGCTGATTTGAAAAAAGCTAGTTTATGCTGATTTGGGTGGCATGATGTATTGTTTATTATGACATCTGAAGTGGTGGGTTTCCTATATATCTGAAATTTATGTTTGTTGTGATGTGTTATGTTTAGGTCAAGAAAATAGATACCTTTTTGGGTTTGGTGTTCTACTGTGAACTGTATTTTGGGGTGAACATTATTAAGTTTACCAGCTAAGGCCTCAATTTCAGTGGCTGTCCCATCATATAACAACAGGGTGTCATCAACATATCGTTTATAATAAATGATTTTGTCTGTTTCTATTGGGTTTGCTTTAAAGAACTTAATTTCGAGATCATTAATGTAGATGTCAGCAAGAAGGCCAGCTAGACTACTGCCCATTGCTAGACCATCATGTTGAATATATATTTTGTTGTTGAAGGTGAAGTAATTGTGGGACAGCACTAATTCAAGTAAATCCATCAGCTCACAGATTTCCATGTCACTTAGCTTTTTATGTTGTAATAAGTTATTTTTTATTATTCGAAGTGTGTCTATTATAGGTATGTTTGTGTACAGGTTGACAATATCAAGGGATGCAAAGTTAGCTGCATTGGGAATGGAAATTTCTCTGATACTGTCAATCAAATCATAGGTGTTTTTTATGGAATAATTGGTTGGGAATGTATAATATTTCTTGAGTATTTCATGCAGTTTTTTAGTCACTTTGTACCCTGGGCTATTTATGGAATTCACAATCGGGCGTATCGGGTGTCCATCTTTATGAATTTTAGGTTGTGATCTAAGCTTTGGTGCTGTAGGGTTCATTATAACACATTGTTTGGCTTCAATGGATGTCAGCAGAAAGTTACAATTTTTTAACATGTCTTTTATTTTAGCTTGGTATTTGGGAGTGGGGTCAGATTTCAACTCAGTTATGTTGTTATTCTTGAAAAATTCTAGGGTTTTCTTAATGTAATCAGACTCGTACATTATCACGGCTGTGCTGCCTTTGTCAGATTTAACAACAAGGGCACTACTGTTTGTTAGCTTTTTGTTAATTTGTTTCAGTGTTGCAGATTCATCATGTTTATTACTATGGAGCCTTTGTGCATCTATGGTTTTCTTTATTATTTTGTTTGCATCATGGGCTAGAGCATTTTGATCATTCTGATCTAGTTTTGATGCTATACAGGCTATTTTGGTGTTAGTTATTAGGTCTTTAACACTGTTGTAATCAAGTTTTGTGGCAATATTATGTTTAAGTCCCTTATTTAACAAATTTAATTCTGTGCTATTGAAATTAATGCTTGTTGTGTTAACTACTCTCTCAAAGAATTTATGTTGCACGGGAGGGCATTCATTTGGTGGAATGGGGGATTTTTTGGCAATCAGGAGTGAGAGCTTTTCTTTTTGTTTATGTGCAATTTTCAACATCTCTTTATCCACATTTAGTTGGGTTAGATCTAAGAAATTCGTGATTTGGCTTAGAGTGAGATAGTTGCTTAACTCTAAGTGCAGCATGTAGATGTCCCTGTTTAACAAGTCTTTTCGTTTGTAATGTGATCTAATTTCATTTTTGATCCATACAATTTCACATTTTCTCTTGGCTGCTTGTGCAGATTCACTCTGGTCTTTAACTACAACTCTTATGTAATTAGGAGTTACATTCTCTAAGATACATTGCTTATTAAATTTGATGGCAAGAATAGTTTTCATTAGTTTCACTTTGCACTTCCTGTATTTGTTCATTGTTCCTTTTACCTGGCTAGGTAGCAAAATAAGACTTTTATCCATTGTGGATGTGGAACACTGCGACTGTGGTGTGAAAAGGTTTTCAGAAATTACTGCAACCAGTCGCCTTATTACTTTTATGAGGCACTGTTGGAAACATATATCTTGTTTTTCGTAATCATCGCTGAACACACTTAGCCACAGATACGAATACAGGATTTACACATTATAAACAAGCCAAAGATTGCAATATAACTACAGTATCAAAGATTTCAAGTTGACCAGAGGCATTATTAGTCATCACACACACTGACAAGAGATTTGTCTTTATTACATAGAAAATAAATGTAAATTAGCTTAAACTAGTAAAATGTTTATTTATAAATTAACTGTGCAATTTTAACAGGTATATAAAACTAGATTTTTTACATTATATTTCAGTTACATTTAAGATTATTGGTATTGAGAGTATTATGACAGCTAATTTCTTGCTCCTTCCATTGGCTGATCTTGGCATATGATGTCTGGGATGAGAGGTTGATGGTTAACTTGAAATAATAAGTAATGCTGGTATTTGAAAGGGTGTGGAAAAGGAGTTGGCGGTGGGGGGGTGGGGGGTGTGAGGGTGTATAGGAAAAAGGAGAGGGGGGGTTGAGAGGGTGATTGGGAGAGAGAAGAGAGCTGAAGGGGGCGGGCAGAAGTGGTACAAGCTTTTATGTGTGTGTGTGTGGGGGGGGGGGGCATTTTGTTTCTGAATGACTGTTTAGTTTTTTAAGTTCAAAGAATCCTTAAAATTCTGAAAGAATTACTGGTTGCAGTAATTTCTGAAAACCTAGTTAATAATTAATTACAAGTCGAAACTGCCGTATTGAAATGTTTTATTCGATCCAAAACGAAATTTTCACTCTGCAGCGGAATGTGCGCTGATATGAAACTTTCTGACAGATTAAAACTGTGTGCCGGACCGAGACTCGAACTGGGGACCCGAGTTCTAGTTTCGGTCGGGCGCATAGTTTTGAACTGTCAGAAAGTTTTATTCGATGTTTTAGATTTTTCATTCGAAATGATAGTGGCATTCGCCGCTTGCATCACTCTTTCTTTCAGAAGAGTCGCTGTCGGGTTGCCTATTGGGACAGTTCTAAAACCAAAGCTCTTACCTCAGGTGGGATGTCGTCTTCTTCAGTTGTCATTTTCTGGACTCTCGAGTTAAAAGGATCCGAAGATGCCACAGTCAGATAGAATACGACATGCACCGTTTTCTCACGAAAATATTTGCGTGTAAAATTTTCTCGGTAACGCCATATCCCCTTACTCAAAGCTTCCTGCACATCTTCAGCAAGCCGACCAGTCTCCAACGAAGCAACATCTATTATGGCACATCCGTGCATCAAAATTTTGTGCATTAATGTCGGCATGGGACATCAATGTTGTGACTTTGGTGATGTCGTCGGCATCGCACTTTCGAGAAATATGCATTTCTTTTCAGAGTTCTTGATAGATACGTTTTAGTTCTAAAGCTCTGTGTCCAAAATTTGAAACGTTCTAGAGCATTTCGCGAAAAAACATATTAACAGGTGAAAATTTAATGGTGTGAAAAAAAAATTACCTGTTTGCGATAAGAGTATGATCCCAATGCCGAATGTCTCCCCAAGAACTGTACACAAAAGTCTAATGACATTCTTTGTGCAGATAATAGTTTTAGATAATTGCAATAATGAGGTTCAAATGGTTCTGAGCACTATGCGACTTAACTTCTGAGGTCATCAGTCGCCTAGAACTTAGAAGTTATTGAACCTAACTAACCTAAGGACATCACACACATCCATGCCCGAGGCAGGATTCGAACCTACGACCGTTGCCGTCGCTCGGTTCCAGACTGCAGCGCCTAGAACCGCACGGCCACTCCGTCTGGCGCAATGAGGAACTCAATTTTATTGCGTAGCTCTACAACGTGGTAGAAAACATAAAATATATTTTTAAAAAAATTGCAGAAATCCTACTGTCGTGTGGTCCCCTCGTTGTATAAAAACAGGAAGTTTTGTTACATGTGGAGGCACAATTTAATTCTAGTTCTGTTAAGTTAGATTTATAAATTCGTGAACTTTATGGGTTCGTCGTAAGTACAGGGCATGGTATACATGCGTCGCCATCTTAATTCAGTACGTTTACAAAACCCCAGTCATCTCTAGAAAACCAGTCGTCAGCTACGGTCGAATTTAATATCGAGCAACTCCCTCGTTTAAGTTCGATTGAGATGGGTGCAGCTGAATTTTGTCGACTCTACCGCGGTTGCAGAACTCGGACCTGGAAGGTTAACTATTACCGTCAGCGCTTCGAACAAACGACCCTTACAGCTTCACTTCTACCAGTACATTTCCCTGTCCTTTCCGAGAAGGTGACAATGTTTTAAAGCAGCAGACACTCCACTGCAGGGTGATTATTTAATTCTGCTAACCGTTCCCTTGAAATCATCCAGGCAAGGCATTCTGCGCGTCTAAACACTTTGCGCTTGCAAACGCGTATTTCCCCTGCCACCATCCGGGTAACAGCGCCGGCCGTGTCAGCCAGCTCGGAACAGGACTCGTGGGCAGCGGCGAGATAACACCGAGGGACTGTCCGGGCAGCCGGCCAATGAACTGGCACGTGGGCGACACGTGCGGCCGCCGCCCGCCAGTTATCCGCGTTAGGACGTGGATCGCATTATTCCTCGCCTCGTAACTGTTTGCAGCGCCGGCCGCACTAACGTCATAAACGACAATCTACGGCGCGGGATGACGCGTCGCCGAGCACGGCTCAAAACGAATTAGGATCGATTCGCGAAATGCAGTTTCCTGGAGCACACACGCAGTACCTCTCCTCTACCGTTCATGAAGTCCAAATAGCTGCAACGCAAGCAGAAGAGTATATAACTGCTTCCGAGAAGAGATTCTATCGTTTTATTGTACCACGATAGCCGACGTATTTGAAACAAGGGAAGAACCCTGTCTGGAACGGCTCCAAACGAATACACCCGATTAATAAGGAGACGAGTCCATTCTACCTCGCCTCAATTCATTCTTCTGTAAAATTCTGAATCTGCGTAATGGAAATTTGAGAGTTAAGGAACGTAAAGACTAGGGAAGGACAAACTGCTGAACAAAGAAGCTGTTTTACTAAGCGACCATCCTGGAACCCATTACCAGTTGCAGGTTGTCTATCTAACAGATCCCAGGGGCTGCCAGAATTGCTTTTCAATATTTCGCTTACTTATTGATCGAATTTAAATTTTGAAATGACGTCGTAGTCTGTTCGTTAAGAGGTATAATCTTATGTTAATCGTTTAACACACAGGTGTCCTACAACATTTCAGCCGGCCTCTGTGGCCGAGCGGTTCTAGGCATTTCAGTCTGGAAACGCGCTGCTGCTACGGTCGCAGGTTCGAATCCTGCCTCGGGCATGGATGTGTGTGATGCTCTTGGGTTAGTTAGAACTACTTAAACCTAAGTGTAGGAGACTGATGACCTCAAATGTTAAGCCCCAAAGTGCTTAGAGCCATTTGAACCATTTTTTGAACTAGATTTCGACGTAGGCTACATTTTTGCTTTTGTCACTGTGGTGGGCAAGACCAAAAAGATTTTTAAAGGAACTAAACGCATGCAAATAAATCTCAATTCTTCTGGGTAGGCACGCAGTATGTACCGGGTGAGCAAAAAGTCAGTATAAATTTGAAAACTTAATAAACCACGGAATAATGTAGATAGAGAGGTAAAAATTGACACACATGCTTTGAATGACAAGGGGTTTTATTCGAAACAAAAAAATTTAAAAAAATTCACAAAATGTCCAACAGATGGCGCTGGACAGGAAAACTGCTACCATGACGCGTGAGAGGAATATTACAGAATCCCATCGTCCCCAGCCTGGCTGATAACCACCTGCTGGAACGTACGATGTTTATGCAGGATGGCGCTTCACCCCATATTGCTAGACGTGCGAAAGATCTCTTGCGCACATTGTTTGATGATGATCGTGTGCTCAGCCGCCACTTTCGTCGTGCTTGGCCTCCCAGGTCCCCAGACCACAGTCCGTGCGTTCCGACGCCAATGCCTCACCATAGCTCCGGACATACTTTACAGAGATGTTCACAACATTATTCCTCGACTACAGCAGCTATTGTTGAGGAATGATGGTGGACATATTGACCATTTCTTGTAAAGGACATCATCTTTACTTTGTCTTACTTTGTTATGCTAATTATTGCTATTCTGATCCGATGAAGATCCATCTGTCGGACATTTTTTGAACTTTTGTATTTCTTTGGTTATAATAAAACCCCATGTCATTCTAAGCATGTGTGTCAATTTGTACGTCTCTATCTACATTATTCCGTGATTTATTCTGTTTTCAAATTTATACTGAATTTTTGATCACGCGGTATATATATATATATATATATATATATATATATATATATATAATATTGTGTACTTTAAACGAAACTTCAAAAATGGTTCAAATGGCTCTGAGCACTATGGGACTCAACTGCTGTGGTCATCAGTCCCCTAGAACTTAGAACTACTTAAACCTAACTAAGCTAAGGACATCACACACATCCATGCCCGAGGCAGGATTCGAACCTGCGACCGTAGCAGTCGCACGGTTCCGGACTGCGCGCCTAGAACCGCGAGACCACCACGGCCGGCGAAACTTAAAATTAACGAAATATAAAGTGAATGAAACAGAAAGTTACAACACTTTTTTCTTGTACAGTGTCTCGATATCTGGAGATATATTAGAGGTCGAAATTCCGAGAATTCCTCTCAGATGGCCTCCTGTCAGCGAAGATTTCTTTTCGGATTCTACATTTTTCATTCGTAAAAAAAATCTTCTTTCAGATATATGTTCTTTCGAACAAGGACGTCTGTTTAAGTGCTAATGTGGATAGTTTGGTATAATGATCAGGTTTGATGCATATTTTATAAAATCCTATCAATCTATTCTGCCAGCCATGGTGATAACGCCATCACATGTCGCCCTGTAGCTACGTAGTACGCTAATGGGTCGCTAGCACGGCAGGCAGCAGGTACGGAAGGCGACAGTTAGTAGGTAGGAAACCACACCCTCGGCGCACATGCACGCACGCTTGAGAGCGCATGCAATCTACATGACAAGTTAATATTGTCTTCACTCACTACTGTGTTTGTAAAAACAATTTCGTCGGGTCAGATTCAACATTAAATAAACAACTGGAGCAGCTTTCATTAATTCATAGTTTCAGTTAAAGACGTTGCTGCAGTATGCGGCCGTATTGTGCAGGCACGCTCCTGAAGCCAAAACTGCGATTGGCGTGCGTCTGAATCACGCAGTGAATAGAGGTGCTATAGGTGATGGTGGTAAATTCCTGTAGGACTGCTGAGGTCATCTGTCCCTAGGCTTACACACTACTTAATCTAACTTAAGCTAATTGACGCTAAGGACAATACGCACACCCATGCCCGAGGGAGGCCTCGAACCTCTGACGGGGAGAACCGCGTGAACCGTGGCGAGACTCCGTTGACCGCGCGGCTACATCGGACGGCAGAGGTGCTATTGTCTGAGTAGCAACCAGAACTGGAATTTTATGGGAACATTTGGACGGCAGTTATTTGGTGGATAATGTGCGCCACCTACGGGAGTGGAACACGTTCAGTGTTGTCAGAGTTGATGCGAACTTTTTGCATTGAATGCGACCACGTCAGATATTCCAGCGTTCTAGTGCGGTACTGCTGTTGTTCTGTTTACCTTTCATGAGTCTATAGCAAGATGTAGGTTGTTGGTTTTCCCTCCTTGTGTTGATTGCTACAAGAATGTTTTAAACCTTTGTGAAGGAACGTGAGTTCAGAATTTATGTACACTCCTGGAAATTGAAATAAGAACACCGTGAATTCATTGTCCCAGGAAGGGGAAACTTTATTGACACATTCCTGGGGTCAGATACATCACATGATCACACTGACAGAACCAAAGGCACATAGACACAGGCAACAGAGCATGCACAATGTCGGCTCTAGTACAGTGTATATCCACCTTTCGCAGCAATGCAGGCTGCTATTCTCCCATGGAGACGATCGTAGAGATGCTGGATGTAGTTCTGTGGAACGGCTTGCCATGCCATTTCCACCTGGCGCCTCAGTTGGACCAGCGTTCGTGCTGGACGTGCAGACCGCGTGAGACGACGCTTCATCCAGTCCCAAACATGCTCAATGTGGGACAGATCCGGAGATCTTGCTGGCCAGGGTAGTTGACTTACACCTTCTAGAGCACGTTGGGTGGCACTGGATACATGCGGATGTGCATTGTCCTGTTGGAACAGCAAGTTCCCTTGCCGGTCTAGGAATGGTAGAACGATGGGTTCGATGACGGTTTGGATGTACCGTGCACTATTCAGTGTCCCCTCGACGATCACCAGAGGTGTACGGCCAGTGTAGGAGATCGCTCCCCACACCATGATGCCGGGTGTTGGCCCTGTGTGCCTGAGTCGTATGCAGTCCTGATTGTGGCGCTCACCTGCACGGCGCCAAACACGCATACGACCATCATTGGCACCAAGGCAGAAGCGACTCTCATCGCTGAAGACGACACGTCTCCATTCGTCCCTCCATTCACGCCTGTCGCGACGCCACTGGAGGCGGGCTGCACGATGTTGGAGCGTGAGCGGAAGACGGCCTAACGGTGTGCGGGACCGTAGCCCAGCTTCATGGAGACGGTTGCGAATGGTCCTCGCCGATACCCCAGGAGCAACAGTGTCCCTAATTTGCTGGGAAGTGGCGGTGCGGTCCCCTACGGGACTGCGTAGGATCCTACGGTCTTGGCGTGCATCCGTGCGTCGCTGCGGTCCGGTCCGAGGTCGACGGGCACGTGCACCTTCCGCCGACCACTGGCGACAACATCGATGTAATGTGGAGACCTCACGCCCCACGTGTTGAGCAATTCGGCGGTACGTCCACCCGGCCTCCCGCATGCCCACTGTACGCCCTCGCTCAAAGTCCGTCAACTGCACATACGGTTCACGTCCACGCTGTCGCGGCATGCTACCAGTGTTAAAGACTGCGATGGAGCTCCGTATGCCACGGCAAACTGGCTGACACTGACGGCGGCGGTGCACAAATGCTGCGCAGCTAGCACCATTCGACGGCCAACACCGCGGTTCCTGGTGTGTCCGCTGTGCCGTGCGTGTGATCATTGCTTGTACAGCCCTCTCGCAGTGTCCGGAGCAAGTATGGTGGGTCTGACACACCGGTGTCGATGTGTTCTGTTTTCCATTTCCAGGAGTGTATGTATGCTGATTAGACAAGATTTTATATCTGAAATTATTGTTGAATTTCTGTTATTTTTATGGCGACGTACGGGCGCTAAAAGAGAGGAATCTGCTTGTTGGCAGTAGTACATGTGGAAGTATTATACGCCTTATCCATTCTGGTGGAAAATGTCAGGAAGTGAATTTATGATTTTGCCACACAAAGTGCGAGCAGAAAACTCATGTTGTAAGTTGTGGAAAAGCGCAGCCTGTGCTGCCTTTTCATACTGGAGGTCAGTGTCGTATGTAATATAATTACATGCTCTAGTATAAAGACATTCCTTGCGCCTCCGTAGAACTACTCCCTATTTTTAAAGTTTAGATGTTGTGCGCCAAAGTAACTTAGTCTATTAACTTATTAGCTATCTAGCATGAGGATACCTACGAAAACCTATGAGCTGTCACGCTGGCCTGCATCAGAACAAACACATCTCAAGACGCGCCTTAGTTCTCTGCATTGCGTTGCGTGAGGAATGAATTGCTGGGGCTGCTGCGTCAGCGAGTGGAGAGTGTAGCTAGCAACGCCGTGCAACTAAGGTGGTTCATTGGGTACCAGCAGCTCTGTGCTGTGAGTGTTGTCCGGTCGTGATTGGGAAACAGGGATCATTAGTTGTTCTATACTCTCTGTGTGTTATGGTGGAGCATTTCTCGTCGACTGAGACAAACCTGACAGTGATATTAATTATGAAAGCTGAGTGTGTACCATCACAAGAATAATTTTTAATCTTTTAATAATGATAACATGTAAAGTCAGTTTTCAAAAGGTTTTTTTTATAAATTACAACCTGTCGATTTTAGAGTCACTTCGATTAGTTTGGTTCCTCAAGGCTATAGAATTTTGTTAACACTGCATTGATGAGACTTTAAACGTAATATCCCTTCTCAATATTCTTGATATAAAACTGTCCTACCATTACGTACGCATCTCACATACTACACTGCGCGCCGTATGAGACAGGTTGATGGCGATGTGATAGTGTAGTGGTTCTTGCACAGATTTCAGTTACAAGTCATTGGGCAGCAATGGGGCATCGGTGGTGCTCCACATCGCTTTACAAGCTGGTAGTCCCACAGCCACGGCGGAGTCTCCACTGTACGAGGGTGTATACCCACTCCTCCCCCCCCCCCCCCACCCCATAAAAAAGACGCAATAACATGGCCGTGGGCGGACCTTGTCTAGTACGCTTTTCTTCCGCCATGCGGAACTCATTGCCATTTCAGTGCCGCCTGTATTGTCTATATGGATTGTTCTGTTCATCTGCAGTGAATGCTTTTGAAAGCTCTGTTTTGTTCTTGTTTCGTTTTCTATGATGGCTAGTTTAAGTGAACAACGTGCAGCTGTGGGATTTTGTTTTTTATTCGGTAAAAATGCTGCTGAAAGATGATGCTATGGCAAAAACTCATGTGTACAAGTTATTTTCTCGATTTAAAAATGGTGACACGTCGATTGATGACAAAAATCGTTGTGGACGACCGTCCATTGCTCGAAACGACGCAATTATTGGAACAACTGAGAGCTTCTGCTCACAGATTGCCGACAGACAAATCAACAACTGTCAAAAGTTCGTGGGTTATTTTGGAGCACGTTTCAGCGTAATTTAACGGAAGATGTGGGAATGAAAAGGGTTGCTCCCAAATTTGTTAATCGGGCTCAGATTGACAATCAAAAGGAACGTCAAGTTGAAACATGTCGTGCTTCGAAAGGGTAGTAGGAGTAATCCATTTAACTACAGACCTATATCATTGACGTCGGTTTGCAGTAGGGTTTTGGAGCATATACTGTATTCAAACATTATGAATCACCTCGAAGGGAACGATCTATTGACACGTAATCAGCATGGCTTCAGAAAACATCGCTCTTGTGCAACAAAGCTAGCTCTATATTCGCACGAAGTAATGGCCGCTATCGACAGGGGATCTCAAGTTGATTCCGTATTTCTAGATTTCCGGAAAGCTTTTGACACCGTTCCTCACAAGAGACTTCTAATCAAGTTGCGGAGCTATGGGGTATCGTCTCAGTTGTGCGACTGGATTCGTGATTTCCTGTCAGGAAGGTCGCAGTTCGTAGTAATAGACGGCAAATCGTCGAGTAAAACTGAAGTGATATCAGGTGTTCCCCAGGGAAGCGTCCTGGGACCTCTACTGTTCCTGATCTATATAAATGACCTGGGTGACAATCTGAGCAGTTCTCTTAGACTGTTCGCAGATGATGCTGTAATTTACCGTCTAGTAAGGTCATCCGAAGACCAGTATCAGCTGCAAAGCGATTTAGAAAAGATTGCTGTATGGTGTGTCAGGTGGCAGTTGACGCTAAATAACGAAAAGTGTGAGATGATCCACATGAGTTCCAAAAGAAATCCGTTGGAATTCGATTACTCGATAAATAGTACAATTCTCAAGGCTGTCAATTCAACTAAGTACCTGGGTGTTAAAATTACTAACAACTTCAGTTGGAAGGACCACATAGATAATATTGTCGGGAAGGCGAGCCAAAGGTTGCGTTTCATTGGCAGGACACTTAGAAGATGCAACAAGTCCACTAAAGAGACAGCTTACACTACACTCGTTCGTCCTCTGTTAGAATATTGCTGCGCGGTGTGGGATCCTTACCAGGTGGTATTGACGGAGGACATCGAGAGGGTGCAAAGAAGGGCAGCTCGTTTTGTATTATCGCGTTATAGGGGAGAGAGTGTGGCAGATATGATACACGAGTTGGGATGTAAGTCATTACAGCATAGACGTTTTTCGTCGCGGCGAGACCTTTTTACGAAATTTCAGTCACCAACTTTCTCTTCCGAATGCGAAAATATTTTGTTGAGCCCAACCTACATAGGTAGGAATGATCATCAAAATAAAATAAGAGAAATCAGAGCTCGAAGAGAAAGGTTTAGTTGTTCGTTTTTCCCGGTCGCTGTTCGGGAGTGGAATAGTAGAGAGATAGTATGATTGTGGTTCGATGAACCCTCTGCCAAGCACTTAAATGTGAATTGCAGAGTAGTCATGTAGATGTAGAACTGCTTGATCCACATTTTCTATCAAAGGTCAATACTGTTGATGAGTCATGCTGCTATGGTTACCACCCAGAAACAAAGCAATAGTCAAGCCAGTGGAAGACGTCATTGTCATCCCGTTGAAGAAAAAGTCGCCAAGGCAAATCAAATATCAAAACAATATTGATTTGCTTTTTTGACATCAAGGACGTAGTTCAGTCAGAGTTTCTTCCTCCAGGTCAGACCGTCAGTAAAATCTTTTATTTGGAAGTTTTAAGATTGGGCAATAGCATTCGTCAAAAAAGACGCTATTTGTGGCAACCAGGAGATTGGTTCTTCCACCCCGACAACGTACCTGGAGACACAGCCATCTCTGTTACGCAGTTTTTGTCTAAAAATAGCATGGCTTCGCTGACCAAACCACCTGACTCGCCTGACCTCCATGTGAATTTTTCTTTTTTTCTTATCTGCACTCATGAAAAGGGGCATGAAACGACACCGATGTGACAGCACTGAACAAGTCAAGAGAGAAAGAACTTGGAAGGGACCTGTCAGCAATTTCTAAGGATGACAAAAAAAAATGTTCCGACAATGGAACACCGGTGGGACAAATGTATTAGTTGTAATGGAAAGTATTGAAGGGGATAAGATTGTTCTGTAAACAATTTGCAAATATACAGCTTTCAAAAAGTAACTCCTGTTTTTTATATCCCTTCGTAGCCTGAAAATTATGAAACCTGTCACAGTTAAATATTACCGTGTATGATATTCAGCTCAACCTCTTCAGTCAACGTAAGCCCTGCCCTCCATCCCCAACACTGAAATTTAGGTTCAGTGTGATGGGTAAAATAAATTAGAGTGTGTACTTTTCATTACCAGATTTTACAGGGCTATGTAGTGGCATAAGAGATAACGCGAGTAGTTCAGACGGCAGAAAGTTCGGAACAAGTTGCAGCGACTAGATAAGCGCTGTGGAACACGTCCGTCGGTGGCGTGTCGGCACAGCAGGCAGCAACGACTGCGGAGCTGCCGCACCAGGGGAAAGCCAGAGCAACGGCGCAGAGGAGGCTTCCACGTCTGCACAGATAGCCAGCCCACTAAAACTCAACGCTACACCCACGCTGCTATCGCTACATTCCCTCTTGCAGAGTTCCCTCCCTTAAGTGCACTACTAAATCAAGTCAACTGCTCTCGGCAGCTTTTAATACCAACTCTCTTAACACCGGCAGCTCTATTTTGGGTCGCTAGCCTCACTATAAAACGTTCACCCTGTGACACAGCGGGGCTTATTCTTAACAGAAATCTGTGGCCCATTTGACAGTCGTGAAGACTCAGCGCTCTCTCTAAAAGGTTGCCCAATCTTAAAGAAACCATTGCAGAATGAGGCACACTAGATATTACACACACACCTAAATTGGAAACACAGCTTCTAAGCAGGGTACATCACGTATTGGCAGGCAATCGGTTACGCAAAACACCCCTTGTGGGTGGACAGATGGGTAGAAAAGCTGAGCAACAAAATTTAAAATTAACCAAAGAGTTCAAAATTTGAATCTGTTTTACTTTATTGCTACAAGCAGCCCGAAGATCATTCGGATATATGTTCCTACGTAAAATATTATCAACAATTCTTCCCTTGTGGCTCCTAGCAGTATATATTTGAAGTAGTTCATTTGAGCTCTGGGCATAGGGACGAATAAATCAGGTCTGAAAGTTTTGATCATATGTCCAGTAATACAAAGTGCCTGAAGAAAAGGGAAGTTTATTCTTCACGAAAGCGGCTATTCATTAAACGATTTCTTCTTTGGAACAATTACATTCTGCTATTGCAATAAACGTTTCTGTTGCGAGACCTTAATTTTTCCCGGCGAATTGACTGTTCAAATATCTTAAGGGTTTGCTGCCGGGTGACGTCGTCGAACACCGCCCATATTTCGACAGGAGCACACCCTGCCATTCTCAAGGCACAAATGCGCTAACAATTTGTGCCCTGAGGATGGCAGAGTGTGCTCCTGTCGAAATATCGGCGGTGTTACACGACGTCACCCGGCAGCAAACCCGTAAGTTATGTGAACGTTTATGTTGCTATGCTCAGTTATCTATGGATGGTCAACTCATACGAATGTAAAAACGATACCTAACTACCATTCACGTGTTAGGCACCAGACATGTTCCGATTGACCTACTGCTGGCTATAAGACAGTACGAGGAGCGATCAAAGCTTATGGCAAATGTTCCGAAGTCGGTAAACACACCTTGCACTAGGTTGTTATAATGTGTCAGGAAGTCGACACTTCAAGCTCTGTGTCACTTACAGAATTCGTGCTTTTGAATTAAACTCAAAACCATCATTCAGCACAAAAGTTGTTTCTTGTCAGTAGATAACTATCTTTAGTCTGTCAGAGTTTGGAGCAGATGTTTAATCACAAGACGGATGAATAATATTCTGGTAACAAGGCATCGAGACGAATTTCTACTCCATAACTGAGTGAACAAGAGGTAACAATTTTCTTGAGTAGCTAGCAGGCATGCCTCAAGGAGAGTAACGCTATTACAAAGTAAAATTGCCAATGAATAGTCATGACGGTCCATCGCGTCCTTCCTGCCACGTACATTAATAAAGGGGAATTTCACCGAAATGCAGATAAGATGTTGTTCATTTGCATTCAGACAGAAGGCAAAATAAACAGCGGAATGAGGACACGGTACCGCACGCTGGAGACTGCGTAAAGCTATGTGGTCCTTTCTAACGTAGACCAAGTCGCATATAAAGAAGAAAAATGTAACAGTAAAGCAAATTTCTCTAATGACGGTGACACGTAAGACTTCAAGCAGACCAATTGACATCATTTCATCTTTGCTTGTTCTTGGCGAACTGTACTAACATACTCTATGACAAAAAAAAGTAAAAACTACGCTCCACCAAGGTATTGTCCCAATTGGAAATTCGTAGATCCGATGTACAGAAAAATAAATGATTACAGTTTCAGAAAAATTGGATGATTTATTGAACACAAATAGTGTAACGAATTCAGAATGTCAATAACGCATTGGTGCCGTTGGTCCATCTCTGGCATTATGCAAACAGTTATTCGGGTTGGCATTGATAGACATAATAGCTGGATGTACTCCTGAAGGATATCGTGCTAGATTCTTTCCAGTTGGCTCGTTAGAAGGTGAAAATCCTGAGCTGGTTGGAGGGACCTTCACGTACTGTCCCAAACGTTTTGGATTTGGGAGAGATGGGGTGACCTCGCTGGCCAAAGTAGGGGTTGGCATGCACAAGTAATAAGAACTCTCGCCGTTTGAAGGAAGACATTATCATGCTAAAATCTAAACCCATTGCAGTTTCATATGAAGGGCAACAAAACGGGGCGCAGTATATCATCGAGGAACCGCTGTGTTGTAAAGTTGCCGCGGATAACAGAAAAAGGTGTCCTGCTATGAAATGAAATGGCACCTCAGAACATCAGCCCTGGTTGTCGAGTCGTATGACACGTGACAGTCAATCTGGTGTCCCACTGCTGTCCGAGGCGTTTCAAGACACGTTCTCGCTCATCATCAGGGCCTGGAATCTCACCGAGTCCCGATGAATAGCGAGGACCTGTCTTGAACCGTCTGCTATACGGCCCGACAACCAGGAGTGATGATCTGGTGAGCCATTTCATTTCATAGCAAGACCATTTCATTTTCATCCGAGCCACCCTAACAGCAAAGCGGTGCGTTGACTGTATTCTACGCCCCGTTTTGTTACCCTTCGTGGCAATGCAACCTGAACTTACATTTCACGAAGAGAACGTGCTCCTTCACGCGATGAGATCTTCTACCGCTTGTTTACGTGCCTGCCAAACCCTCCCTTGGCCAGCAAAGTCGCCAGATTTCTACCAAATTGACAACGTTTGGAGCATTATCGGAAGGGTCCTCCAATCAGGTCGGAATTTTGACGATATAACGCACGAATTGAACAGAATTTGGCATGATGTCTCTTAGGAGGACAGTTGACAACCCTATCCATCAGTGACACATTACTGACTTGCTCAATTTGTGACAATCCCTATCCTGAATAAATCATACAATTTTCTGATATTTTTATTTTATTTTGAGTGTGTGTTGAGACTTTTGCTCTAGTGAGGACGCAGCGCGAACGTGCATCGAAACTCATAATAGCTGAAACGTTCCTTCGATATAGTTGTAGATGTAGGTTAAAACTTGTATGAAACTTCATGCGCAACCGATTCCACATTTTGCCCTCCACTGGTTTCTCATTAGCTGTATAGTCTTCCCTCTTGATCTTAGTTCCATCGACCATGGTGACATAGGGCTTCAGCTCCGCTACCAGGGGCTTCAGTCGATAAATACAAACTTATTGACATAGGGAAAGAAGGGAATGCTTAAAACTAACAAACAAATAGATCTCCTACATAATTTAGATTTACTCCCCATAAAACACAAGACGTGTGAAGTGGTGGTGGTGGTGGTTAGTGTTTAACGTCCCGTCGACCACGAGGTCATTACAGACGGAGTGCAAGCTCGGGTTAGGGAAGGATTGGGAAGGAAATCGGTCGTGCCCTTTCAAAGGAACCATCCCGGCAGTTGCCTGAAACGATTTGGGGAAATCAGACGTGTGAGGTAACCTCTTACATTGAAGAAGACACAGATCCACTTACTACCTGTCACGACAACGTTTTGCTGCAGTGAAAGGCAAAATCAGAAAACAGCGCTGAACATAAGACATGAACTATGAACAGCTTGTCCAGCCCCTTTGAGAAAGTGAGAGAGTGTGCTGACGAAAAATCGTGAAAGAACTTTAGAACATGTCCTCAAATTGCTACATTTTATACTGAGATCTCCTTTTGATCGATAGCCCACACTGAGGGAGCACGAACGAGCTTCTCGCGTCAGCATGGAGAAGGTCGTCTTACCTGTCGACCAAGACGCGAAAGGTAGCATCGTTTGGAAATCGCGAAGGAAATTACGACGAACGCTCTCTTCAGAAAATGAGATACTAAAACGACCTGCTCTATCTATGACTGCCACCAAACAACGAAATAAAATGCACAGACACTGAAAATGGCGGACACAGACCAGCAGCTGCTATCAGGACGTGGCTGCGACTCAGTACTGCAACGAAATGGGCCAGCAAGAGCATCTCTCGCCACTTTTGTAGATTCGGATACCCCACCAGAGCAAATGTCTATCGCCGGGAAGAGGGCCCCGTAGCCAAACTAATGACGGTGGCGCCTCCTATCTGTCCGACCCAGTGACAGCCCGCGACCATGCTCTGATTTGGAAAGACGAGTGGCACCAATTCTGGGAAGGCGGGAAAGCCTCATACCTCTCCGTGTCAAGATAGCCGTAGCTTCAAATTCAAAGTAACGGCTCGGAAAGTCTACAGAATTTCGGCATATTACGAATTATTAGTAATGTTTAAACGGAAGTTTTGAAAATTCCTCCACCCAGACCAGTTGATGTTTATCTATTCAGGTAAACCATCACTGGTCTCAGATTACCAAAGAAAACTGATTTAATATCATTTGATCATCAATTAATTTTATCAACTTTCGAACTAGCAACTTGATAGACACGTGGCTGCTACCTTCAGATTCGAAATTTCACTAGCAATCCGAATCTGTGAACGAATATATAAATTAAACTAAATTAGCAATCTTCTCCTCGTGTCAGGAGTCTGCACGGGGCTGCAATCTTGGCTTCTCCACGCCGGATGTAGCTTTTAGCTATGTACATATTATAGTCTTCGTGAGAAACGCTAAACTCTAACACGTAGTTCATTGCTGGCTTTTGAGTAGTGAAGAGTTTAATACTGCAGACCAGCGGCCCTTATGTAGAGTGAGTTCAATAGTAGAGGTGCAAAGTATTAACATGGGTGCGTGGATGAACATTTTCGAGTAAACCTGTGCAAGAACTGCCTTCACACAAACATCAAGTTCACAAAGGACTTCGAAAGGGATGGAAGTTTCCTGTTTTTGAACTATCTGTCTACAGAAAAGAAAATGACACTCTGGGACATACTGTTTATAAAACATCAACGCATATGGCTTTTACCTACATGAGAACATTTGTCGTCCTCCCAATGCACGGGTGAAACGCGTACGGGGGCAAGCAGCGCTCACGAAGTCTACCATGCTGAATCCTTCACACAAGCGCTAGGACGCTTTAAGCTCGTGTTACAGCAGAAATGCTAGGCTGAGAAACAGATACGTCGTGCTTCGAAGTTCGGATATTCTCGAAGTGCAGAGGAAGATACATTCCTACCATATGTCGGGAGCGTGTCTTCAATCAAGGGAGGATTTTTTTAAAAATTTAATATTAGAACTGTGTTCAGTTCGCCAGCCAAGACGTAGGACTGGGGACGACCGGTTTTTACAGAATCCGTTGCCATTGAGGGAAAATGTGTGTTGAGCAGACATTTGACACCGTTCACGACGAGTATGTTGACCAGCAATCGCCCAACGTGATTACTATAACGTGAGAAGTCTGCAGTGATGGACTGACTAAATGAGGGAAACAGAATGATGTTACAGTAATTGGGTCTTGGAGTAATTAAATTGAATTAGATCTGATAGAAAATACACTGGCGGGAGAAAAATCACAACACTAAAAAGCAATTACTGTAGACGAACGAAGCTGTGGGAACATATTTGTCTAGGTAACATATTTAACTAATAACATAGCAAGATCTTAGTTTATGCGCCGTGGCTTGCTTGTGTTACGCTTCGCGTTAAACCTTGGTTGCCATTCAGTGATTAGTCTCCTGCGGCTATCGTGATTATGCTGTTATCCTCTCTCTCCGCGAGTGCCAGCAGCAGCATGCATCGATATTCGCACCCTTGTACTACCTTTGGCCTCGCGCTTATAGTTTCCGGCTCTGCCGTGTGCGGTCAGTTGGTCGGTTGGCGTGGAGCAGAGAGGAAGTCTCCGAAGCGCGTGTCTGACCGGGGTCGCTGCGTCGTCCACGAGCGGTCGGAGTGTGAAGGGCTGTTCCCATTGCTACGAGGTCCGTGGCTCACCGACCCCGGACACGATAGTTGCATCTTTACTTAATCTACCAGTCAGCCCCAGTTGTTCACATTGTGTCGTTTAAATTTCTTTGTGGTCTGTTGGGACATTCCCGCGAGCAACAAAATGTGTTTTCAAGTTGGCGAAGTTCGAGCCGCCCTCCTGTGGAGTTTAACTTAATTTGATTATTTTTTAATTGAAGTGCACCAGAGGAATCTCCTTCCTTGTGGCTGTCAACGTTCCGGTTACCTGCCCTTGACAGTTGACGTAAATTCAGGCAGTGTATTTTCCTCGTCGTGTTTCGTCTGTTCAGCACGGTGTGTAGTTTGACAGCTGAATGTGTAATTCGTTGTGGGCGACGATACCTTCTGTCTTGTTCCATTGAACTCCCTGTTGTGTACTGGTTTGGTGCAGTGGAAGTCATACTGTCGCTTTGTCCGTTAACTGTCTGTCGGTTGGGTTGCCGTCGAATTGAGAATTGTTGGGCCGACTGCCTGTCTCACCTAAGCGAGCGTTAGTGTTTGAATTCCAGGCCGAAACTTCTGAGCGCCGTTTGATGTGCTGCCTTTTCTTATTTGTCCTTGTTGTTTGTTTGTGTATGACTTCTAGCTGATTTTAAATTAAAGTTGCCCTTGAGGCGTTACATTGAATGGCGCATTTAGCCGGGAATTAAGTTCTAAAATTAATGTTTGGTTTGCTATGTTTAACGTTTCCTTTACTCTCGTAATGTTTCTCTAATGAATAAAGTAGTATGTTCGAGTGCAACTGACAGCCACTCATTTTGGCCCCTTTCCACAAATTAAACTCTCTGTCCTGTCCTGCGGGTATAGCAGGAGATATCAGGTTACCTTAAGCGCGAGGTAAGCCGTTAGAAATGTGAAACGCTGGTATATAGATAACCGGTGTACCCGTCAGAATGTTGAATGCAAGCATGCAAACGTCCTTGCATCCTGCTGTACAAGTGGTGGGTGTCAGTTTGTGGGAAGGAGTTCCATGCCGATTGCGCTTCGTCGCTCAACACAGAGACGGCTAGTGCTACTCTATTTGTGGATGACGCTGGATGTCCAATATGTGCCCGATATGAGACAGATCTGGTGATCGAGAAGGCCAAGGCAACGTGTCGACACTCTGTTGAGCTGGAAAATACCTCGTGGAATGCTGTTCATGAATGACAGCACAAGAGATCGAATCAACGGACTGACGTACAAATTGGCAGTCAGCGTCCGTGGGATAACCACGAGAGTGGTCCTACTGTCGTGCGATATCGTTCTCCTGACCATAGCTCCAGATGTGGGTAGAGCGTGTGTAGCACGCAAACAGATTGGTTGCAGGCCGTCAGCTGGTCGTAAGTGGCCATCACCGGCACCGAGAGAGAACCAGCTTTCATCAGAAAACACAACAGACTTCCACGCTGTCCTCCAATGAGCTGTCGCTTGCAAATGGCGATGGTTTGGAGTCATTGGTATGCGCTTTACAGTGCGTCGGGCTCGTAGCTGTGCTTGTGGAGATCGATTTGTAACAGTTTGTCACTGCGGTGGCAACTGTTGCTCAAATTGCTGCTACAAAAACAGTACGACGCGGCACAGCCATACGCCGAATGCGATGGGGAAACGTAGCCTTCCGGAGTGCCGCCTTTTTACCACTGTACATTTCCGTCACTACCGCTGCTACAATCACGCAGAATGTCTACATTACTGCCAAGCCCATATGTAATGTCGCAGAAGTAACATGTAAGTACTCGTAGCCCTATCATACGACCTCTTTCAAACTCAGTGACGTGTTAATAGTGGCGTCTATGTCGCCTTAAAGTCATTCTTCACTAACATCAACTGGCCACGTCCAGTCTGAAAGGTAATTAATGCTCACGACAGTTACAGCGTGAATTGAAAGCATACCTGATTTCCATTCCCATAGTGTTGTTATTAACGCCACTATTATGCAACTGGCGCGAAATATGACTAAAAAAAGTCTTGAAGATGCAGAAACACGGCTACCAATTTTCATTTATTTCATACAACTCCTTCTTGGTGTTATGATATATTTTCCGTCAGTGTATTATAAACAGAAACAAGTGCAACACCTTGAGCAAAATTTGGTATCCTGTTCTTTTTTCCTAATATTGGAAAACAACTGTCTTTGACTCGGCCAGCAGATTGTAAGGACACAGTTAATCAACAGATTCATTGTTTCTGGCAGCTTTCACCATCAAGGTACTATGTCTACAACTTGCCTTAGGGGGTTTCCCGGGTTAGATTCCCGGCAGGGTCATTGATTTTCTCTGCCTCGTGATGGCTGGGTGTTGTGTGAGTTAGGTTTAAGTAGTTCTAAGTTCTACGGGACTGATGACCATAGCTGTTAAGTCCCATAGTGCTCAGAGCCATTAGGGGGAAGTACCGATAATTTTTGGCGCATGCGCTATAGGTTCTTTGACGTATAATACGGCCGCTATTCATGGTAGAAGTCAGTTGACCTGTTACCTGGCAATGCTAATTAGTGCCACAAAACACTACAGAAATTCGAGCTGCAACACATCAAACGAAAGTGAAGAATGAGAAAAAGAATGTAAAGAGTAGTAAAAAGACTTAAATTCCATAAAACAGCGGAGAAGAAGAAATTCCGATGAAGATCCGTCGTCGTTGTCGTCGTCGTAGCAATCAACGAACAGCGATCTCACCTGAAGACGACTGTCAGATCAGTCACTGTAATATTGTGGCAAACTGAGTGTTTGATCCGGCTGCCCAATCGACAAAAATATTCCGTATCAGTACTTAAGTCAATCGCTGGATTCTAATTGAGGCACGTCTGCGAGAAGAGCGGAATTTACATACGAAATATTTGAAGCGCAATAAATAAAGTGTTCATTGAACATTAGGTACTATGAACGTTTGTATCGACTGTAGGATACAGCTTCAGAAGAAAACGTATAATTACGTCCGTCAGTTATTGTTGTGGATATGGTGGCATCTTTTTCTTTTAGGGTGAGGCAAGGCAGACGCTTTTGTGTGATTGCGGGAGATCTATACAGTACACAGCCATTATCATTTATGTGAGGCGCAATCATACCAGACGTACACGCGTGTTGTTAACGTTTCGCAGTAAATTTATTGTTTATGTACGGTAGTTAAATAAAGTGATATTACTTAATATTTGTTTCATTTTATGTTAAGTCATCACAGCTATACTGCATCTTTACTTGCCGAAACATTCAGAATAGGTTCGAATGGCTCTGAGCTGTATGGGACTTCTGAGATAATCAGTCCTCTAGCCTTAGAACTAATTAAACCTAACTAACCTAAGGACATCACACACATCCATGCTCGAGGCAGGATTCGAACCTACGACCGTAGCTACCTCGTGGTTCCGGACTCGAGCGCCTAGAACCGCTCGGCCGGCGTAACGTTCTTGTTCATTAAATGCACATAAATGGCCCAGTACGAATCATTTGTTCAGTGAATTATAGTTTACGTAGTCCGATGAAAGAAGTTTTCATTTGAAGAGATATTCTCGGTCGAGTAAAAAAAAATCAGAACGGAGCTTGTACAGAATGCCACTGCCAAGCCCGCCTAACAAAAGTAATGTGTTTAGAAAATTAGTTATTTAAGAAATTAATTAATTATTTTAGTTTGTTGGGTCAGTCGCTAGCATTTATCTAGGCATGATCCTGCCAGAATTAACGACAGAAGCAAGTTTAAAGAACGGAACCTGGCGCCACGGTACGGAAACTTCGTGGACGAACCACAAAACAATCCAGTGTGAGCATGCTATGGTGAACGAACTGCTGAAAATGAAGGTTTTGTTTCTGTGGGGCAGTGTGGCAGTGTTCAACATCTGGAGGTCAAAAGGCATCGCATGTCTTTCGCGTTACTCAGCGACGGTAATGGCAAGAGCTCGGGCGGCGTGCGTAGTGCAGGCGGGGAACCGCAGTAGCGGCAGATAAGCGGTTAGTGGCGTAGTTAAAACTCCTCCGGCCAGGTGCGATAGCCGGCGGTTAGCGGTGGCGTTGCCACCCACTGGACGGACAGGTCGATGCGGCCACTTGGAGGGGCGTCGCGCGGCGATCTGCCCCAGAGATCTACCGGCCTGGCACGAGCCGGTCGCACGAGTCAGGAATGGTAGCCATTAACTTTTAACTGCCACAGTAAGCACCCCTCATTAGGCTTTGCAGCCGCACGGATGTCATCAACTCTTACAAAAGAACCAAAGGCGGTAGCCACGCAGGTAAGCCACGAGGCTGCCCTTACCTTGCAAGTCTTGCTTTGCCGCGTGGAGTGGCCGCCTGGTTTAGGGCGCCATGTCACGGACTGCACAGCCCCTCCCACCGGAGTTTCGAGTCCTCTATTGAGCATGGGTGTGTGTGTTGTTCCCAGTATAAGTTAGTTTAAGTAGTCTACCGACCGATGACCTCAGCAGTTTGGTCCCTATAGGAATTCACACACATTTTAACATTTTTTTGTTGTTGTTTTGCAATGCTACTACTTGGGAATTTTCACATTATCATAGCATTTGCCATAGGGCAGAAACTATGTATGACAGAGGTACTTGTAGCACCTGTCCTTTCCATTTACAGTCAGGAATTTACCCATTTAGTTCCTATGTAAACTTCTCGTAAGAAAGAATAACACATCTGTGGGTCCTTTAGAAGCGAACTGTCGCTGCACAAAGCGTCATTTGGGTGAGTATTCGTATTTGTACACGGTTTATTCTGACGTCAAAAGAGAAAAAATTCCCTTCAGTATTTTGTTACGTATGTGAATAAACTATGAATGTACTTACTGAAACACTGTAAATGAAATAATGTGTCAAACATAATAAATTTGTTCAAAGTAGAAAGAAGAGACTTTTTAAGAGGAACTGAAGTTTAATGGCCAGTTTCTGAACACTAAACTATGATTGCCATTTAAATTTGGGCTATAATGATCATATTAAGTTTCCTGTACAGGAAATTATTTCTTTGTTTGTTGGTATGACAATAAACGAGATAGACACGCAGATATACACTGTAGTTTATTGAATCAGGACCTGCTGCTACTGAGATGAATTTGACAGAAGAGAGACAAACATTGTTATCTTCGCGGTTACAGACATCGGCGAGTGTCAGTCAGCGTATGTCTTACGATTTTGAAAGGCTACTTTCTTAAATATATTATAAATAATAACTTCACTTAACAATGAAAACGTAGTAAGAATATGCGTCAGTAATTTAGGGACGGTCATCAACATAGAGGTTAGCATTAGTGAAAGCTGTGAAAATGGTATAGGTAATAATTGGATTCTTATCGTATTTGTTATTCGAATTACTTATATTTTAACTTCCGTCTCAGACGGATGTTTTAAAATAGTGACATATGATGCATAGACGCTAGGGCGCATGTTGCTTATACATATTTCGTAATGTTTAATAATATTTATGATTTACAAGGTCATCAATATTAAATGATAATATAAAGTAGTAAATACCTGTATCTGAGATTTAAGCAACGATACCTTTTATGTGTAATAAAGGGTAACAGTAACAACACACTACACATATACACATGACTAAAAGTGATGAAGTATTTAACAAAAATAAATCGTTTTGACGTTTGCTCATTGGAAGGTGTAATTATTTTGGAAAACGAATACAAATGTATATTTAAATGCTAACGTCGGTCATTGTAGGGAGCTGAAAGAAAAGTCAGAGAGACTGACACTTGTTTTTCTCGTTACCGTTAAAACGTACACTAATGACCATAGACGTATACCATCACATTTTTTCCATAGTTAATGCTATCAACATGTCTATGACAGTCATCAAGAGATGGGACACTTCGTCCCCATGTAGCACGTTGTCCTCGTGAATGAGAAGCATTAGAACTAAGCGCCTGAAACCTCTGGAAGACTGCCTCCGCCGTTCTGCCGCATGAAAGCATGCCGGATTACGTGATAAAATTTAGTTCACGAAGTTAGTTAACATCAGAGACTAAATGTATTCAACGGTTCGGGGTACTAGATTAAGAGACTTGCTTAATTTGCTGTACTGTAGTTGTACAAACATTTTGGAAATCTAATTTTGCAAATAATTCCTTTAAGAGATTTTGCCTGTTCATCCCTCACAAAAATAACAGCTTTGTGGGCGTCCATAATGCTGAGTAATCCATTAAATCCATTTAATGTTTCATTTAAGTTTCCCTCTCTCTGTCTTTTCCTCGAACCGGTGCCTCGAAGTGGAATTGCTTTAATTTTCCCCTGCTCGTTAGCTGATGGATCACCGCTCCACCCCTTCTCCCGTGACCCTCCCCGAATTTCGCATATTTGACTTCCAGACCTTTTAGTGTACTCGTTATTCATTTGCAATATCGAAAATTCATCGCTAGATCTTTGATTTCGATTATATAAATGATTCTTTTTTATCTTCTATTTTGACGCCAATGTTGGACTGCTGTTATTATGGAATGAGGTAGGCGTACTTGGCTTCCTTTTCCATTGAAGCTTCGATATTCTTATAGCTTCACAAAGAATTCACGGTCAGCTAAAACAGCCTACGGATTGAATACAAGTCTCTTCCAACAATATAAACTACTCGGACCTTTTTTGACACCTATGCAGCCAGTTAATTATGGGAAATTTCAAATCACAGTTTTGACATGTATAGAAACTATTAGATAATCAGTAGTTATATTTACACAGTCCTCTAACTAGAACGACAATATCATAACGATCACAGTTTCACGATCAATTTTACCTTGCACTCCAATATATGATAAAAGGTTTATGTAAAGGAAACTGGAGTTCAAAGTTCATCGAAACTGCAATAAAAGTATAAGCCATAACTCTCCAACTTTATTCAGCATATTACGACATATTATCGATATATTATGGATATGGTGGGTCCTTTGGCAGGTGACGTGTGAAACAGTGATACATCCATGTTGTTGTTGTTGTTGTGGTCTTTAGTCCTGAGACTGGTTTGATGCAGCTCTCCATGCTACCCTATCCTGTGAAAACCTCTTCATCTCCCAGTACCCACTGTAGCCTACATCATTCTGAATCTGCTTAGTGTACTCATCTCTGGGTCTCCCTCTACCATTTTTACCCTCCACGCTGCCCTCCAGTACTAAATTGGTGATTCCTTGATGCCTCAGAACATGTCCTAGCAACCGATTCTTTCTTCTAGTCAAGTTGTGCCACAAACTCCTCCCCAGTTCTATTCAATACCTCCTCATTAGTTATGTAATCTACCCCTCTAATCTTCAGCATTCTTCTGTAGCACCACATTTCGAAAGCTTCTATTCTCTTTTTGTCCAAACTAGTTATTATCCATGTTTCACTTCAATACATGGCTACACTCCATACAAATACTTTCAGAAACGACTTCTGACACTTGAATCAATACTGGATGTTAAAAAATTTCTCTTCTTCAGAAACGCTTTGCTTGCCGTTGCCAGTCTACTTTTTATACCCTCCTTACTTCGACCATCATCAGTTATTTTGCTTCCAAAATAGCAAAACTCCTTTACTACTTTAAGTGTGTCATTTCCTAATCTAACTCCCTCAGCATTACCCGACTTAATTCGACTACATTCCATTATCCTCGGTTCGCTTTTGTTGATGTTCATCTTATACCCTCCTTTGAAGATACTGTCCATTCCGTTCAACTGATCTTCCAAGTCCTTTGCTGTCTCTGATAAAACTACAATGTCATCGGCGAACCTCAAAGTTTTTATTTCTTCTCCATGGATTGTAATATCTAATCTGAACTTTTCTTTCGTTTCCTTTACTGCTTGCTCAATGTACAGATTGAATAGCAACGGGGAGAGGGTACAACCCTGTCTCACTCCCTTCTCAACCACTGTTTCCCTTTCATGTCCCTCGACTCTTGTAACTGCCATCTTCTTTCTGTGCAAATTGTAAATAGCCTTTCGCTCACTGTATTTTACCCCTGCCATCTTTGTAATTTGAAAGAGAGTATTCCAGTCAACATTGTCAAAAGCTTTCTCTAAGTCTACAAATTACAGAAACGTAGGTTAGCCTTTTCTTAATCTAGCTTTTAAAATAAGTCATAGGGGCGGTATTGCCTCACATGTTCTAGTATTTCTACGTAATCCAAACTGATCTTCCCCGAGGTCGGCTTCTACCAGTTTTTCCATTCGTCTGTAAAGAATTCGCGTTAGTATTTTGCAGCCGTGACTTATTAAACTGATTGTTCGGTAATTTTCACATCTGTCAACACCTGCTTTCTTTGGGATTGGAATTATTATATTCTTCTTGAAGTCTGAGGGAATATTGCCTGTCTCATACATCTTGCTCACCAGATGGTAGAGTTTTGTCAGGACTGGCTCTCCCAAGGCTGTCAGTAGTTCTAATGGAATTTTGTCCACTCCCGGGTATCCATAGGATACATGATTTCATCTATCGTGTGCCGTCTTCCTACAGCAGAGTCACCCAAAACCTCGGTACGGGTTGAATATAACATGTTTTTGAAATATTACACTCAGATGTCTTGATTTACTGTGTTACGTGATAAACATTCTTTCTTTAACACATTGTATTTCTGTTAGGAATATCTGTTTATCGATTTCTCGACAGCAGAAAGCAGACATGAAATTCAAAAATTAAGAAAAGGCTAACCTACGTTTCTGTAATTTGTAGACTTAGAGAAAGCTTTTGACAATGTTGACTGGAATACTCTCTTTCAAATTATAAAGATGGCAGGGGTAAAATACAGTGAGCGAAAGGCTATTTACAATTTGCACAGAAAGAAGATGGCAGTTACAAGAGTCGAGGGACATGAAAGGGAAACAGTGGTTGAGAAGGGAGTGAGACAGGGTTGTACCCTCGCCAACAGCCGGACTGTTGCTGGTGTCTCCTTGTATTATCTACTACTAACTGCGTGATACATTGATATGGATTGCCTTATAGACATTGATCACTACAAAATGTATAACATAAAGAAAATGTGTGATTATAAATAAAGTATGCTGAGTAGAATATTCCATCTGAGTATTATTAGTAAATATAGCTTAAAGTCTAGCAGGTAGAAAGGCGTACATTGTTTTCGTATACTTTCATATGCTTAGTATTTCATAATATGGATTTGATTTAGTTTTGCTTGTAGTATTATCTTTTTGTCGCGTGCCGATACCTGAGGGAGAGAACGTGCTGGATATTTTTATTTTATTTTATTAATTCACTGAGATCAACATCCTTGCCCTCTCCAGCATCTGGTTCTGCTTTAGTTCCTCTCTGAGACAGCGGCATGGCTCTGTAGTTGCAAAATAGAGCAGATTTCTTTCCTCATTCTCTATGGGATGACCTGAGAAAGTTCGTTAGCTTTCCGTTGAAACCTGGGTGTAATACTCGTGTCCGCTGATAAGGACGAGGTTTCCCGCCTTGCTAGAAATAATGCCTTGCGATTGGCCATGTAAACGGCAACCCTGAATATTCTGCAGGGATTTAGTTCGTCCTCCTATCCAAAAACGTTGTCGGCTGAGGCCAGGGCAACGGTCGCCCACGTTTTTCTATTCCTATGTTTTGTCCAGCGCCTTACCCTTTCTGATAACTCTAGGACGTTCCTTCACAGCCACCGTGCTCTCCGCAAGCAGATGGTGAGCGGAGGCCTGTGAGCAGCGAGTGCTGTACCCCCTCCATGGTCACGGGTAATACTGTAGGGAAACGTGTATGGACTTGTGTAAAGGAGCAAATCGATGTTGAGGGAAATGCTCGGAGGAGTGTAGACTGTCTTTACAACTCACTATCGCACTGCAGATCAATTACATCAAGTTGCAAAAAACGGTTCAAATGGCTCTGAGCACTATGGGACTTAACTGCTGAGGTCATCAGTCCCCTAGAACTTAGAACTACTTTAACTAACCTAAGGACAGCACACACATTCATGCCCGAGGCAGGAGTCGAACATGCGACCATAGCGGTCGCGCGGTTCCAGACTGTAGCGTCTAGAACTCTAGAACCGCTCCGCCAATCCGGCCGGCCTTCACGCTGCAGATGAACATGAACTGGGTGCTGAAAACTCTTACATTTTCCTAGTCACTTGCTCTACGTATGGTACTTCGTTTCCAAAATTCCGGGCGCTCCGTGTGTACGCACATAAATTTATAAATTTCGTAACAAAGCAATAATTTCTACACTTTCCTCCACGCTGCTAAGAATGTCACATTCCGCTGCGTGACTGTTGTATCTACACTTCCATAAAGCGCTAAGGAATATGCTGAAAAGAAACTATTTACAAATATTGTGGAAGCTAGCTCTGAATGTCGTCTGCCATAACATGTGTGGAATTATTGATTGTGATGTCTGATAACGACACCACGCGAAAGTGTTTCACCTGAATTGGAAAATGGTACGGTGCAGCTATCAAGTTATCTGTTATTAAATCACCATACGTGATATGCGCAAGAACTTTGCTGAAAGTAGTTCAGTGCTGTAACGCACCAAACGGTTCACTCAATTCATTTTTTTTCGTCTTCTTCCTCTTCCTGAATGGGCTCTCTTTTATGTCTTAAAACATTTTGGTTCAAATGGCTCTGAGCACTATGGGACTTCTCAGGTCATCAGTCCCCTAGAACTTAGAACTACTTAAACCTAACTAACTTAAGGACATCACACACATCCATACCCGAGGCGGTATTCGAAGCTGCGACCGTAGCAGTCCCGCGTTTCCGGACTGAAGCACCTAGAACCGATCGGTCACCGCGGCCAGCATCTCCGTGTTGTTTGACTTCGTAAGACTAGTAGTACATATTTAAATTTAACTTGCTGAAGGCATTTAGTGTCTTGTGATGTACTAAACATGTGATTTACTAAAAATTACTACCTTATTGTTATTTTGAAAGGTTTCATTCTTTGTATATGTTGCAGATAAAACAAAGGAAAAAGAGACTGTAAAAAGATGAAAAACGAAAATTGTAAGATGTACGACCTGTTTTAAACATCAGGTAACAGGTCTATAATTTGGCAATTAATAAATAAAGCAAAAAAATACTATTCATTTGACTGTACCTATGTGTTTATGTAAAAAGTTAAGATTCCCCCCACTGCGGAGAGAAAAGCAAAGACATTGTCGGTGATAATGCTGACTTGTCACTGATGTTTCGCCACGAAGAGGTACAGGTGCGGATTTGGGGAATTCTTGTAGAATTTCGCACAGTCATGGCTGGAAAGCAGTTGTTAAGGGACCGATACGCACATCGGATGGCAGAAAACGATCATGAAAGACAGGCCTACGACACCTTTCGCAGGGTAGAAGGCACGGCCCGGCACTGCATACAAGAGTGAAGTAATCAGGGCAGCACAGGGAAATGACGTGCTGTGGAAAACCCATACTTTGCAGCTACGACAGAACCTATTGACCTGTGTGTAGAGGCCGAAGCGGGCTGAGGAAAGGTGACTTTGTAATTACTAAAGGGCACTCCACTTGTCCCCTCCAGAGAAACTACGTCATAGGCGTTTGGAAAAGACACATAAATAAGCCTGTATGGAGGCAGTAATGTCGCCATTTTGTCCGTGTCTAGAACAGAAGAGAACGACAAGTGTTACAGGCCAACGACGACGCCTTTTCGTGATGGATATCGGCGGACAACCGGCCCGCTGACACTGCCTCCAATCTCTGACACGCGGACGCTTCATAGCTGTGGCGAGTCACGTCTCACATTGGAGCTACACCTGCGCGATAAGCGAGAGGGCTCCTGGCCTCCGCTATCTTGGTGGCATCGTCTGCGGACTGCAAACTGCTTTCGGCAGGTACGGGGCCGGGGCGCGAACTCACGGCCTCCCGGGTGCAGAGCTGTCTGCAGGCACCGAACGAGCTGCCCTGGCCGCCCTGGGCGGACGGCCGGAGCTGTTAAGGTTCACAACAACGACAGCGGTCGGCTGCTTATTTTCGGCACACTCTGTCGTTCTGACGTATTGCAATCCCTGAGCTAAGGGATTGGAGCACTGCTGTTCTCAGATGAGACCGCTGTCAAAGATGATCCTCCCCTATTTCGGAGTTGGCGCTTCACCGATGTTGACAGGACAACACTGTGCGCGCACTGCCTACGACACCACAGCTGCTCTGGTGAAGAGTAAGGGCGAGCGCTCACTCTCAAAATCTGCGTGTTGTTAAGCCCTCCTCTAAGGAATTCGCCGTTAGCCACCTTATCCCTAAAGAAATAGCTCCGGGATCAGTCCAGAGCGCTTTCTCAAGATTCAGTAGAGCGGCAGACTGGCCCTAGTGTTACAGTATGTTAGATGAATTAACCGCAGACGACGTGGTCAACGAAGTAACGCAAAAAAAAATGAAATGCCATATGACATGGGTCTACGATGCAGTTAGTTAAGAACAAATTCAAAACGCGGTGCTGTCCGTCCGAAGCCTCTTTACAGGATGTACCAGTGCTCGAGTCCAACATCTTCAGCACTTGAGATAATAAACAAGCCAACTGAGATATTGCCTGAAGATGTTGCGCCGCACCGAAACTGACAACGCACATCGATACCACAGGCAAAAGCGATGTCTCGCTACTGTCAGCAGATACGAATGGAGGACGCTGAAGAAGACACGCCTTCTCTCCCAGCATAGCAGTGCTCTCAAAAATGTTCAAATGTGTGTGAAATCTTACGGGACTTAACTGCTAAGGTCATCAGTCCCTAAGTTTACACACTGCTTGAACTAAATTATCCTAAGGAAAAACACACACACCCATGCCCAAGGGAGGACTTGAAACTACGCCGGGACCAGCCGGCAGTGCTCTCGCCCAGAGGTCAATATAGAACTAAGATGTATGCACTCAGGCCATTCTGGGAGCTGAGCAGCAGCAGACAACTTCAGCGAGTACGATTAAAATGTTACTGAAGTCTCAGACGTAAACGTACTTCTGTAAATATTGAACATTGTGCTACAAGAGAACACTTTCTTAATTAGAGCACCAAATGATGCTTTAATACTCAATGACAGTTTTAATGTATCAAGCACTCCTGTGACAGAGGATTGTATCAAGTTAAGCAGATCTTCTTATACATCCTTGTGATAAAGTGAACTGACCCGCCATGGTAGCCGAGGGCGATAATGCACTGCTCCCTGGACTCGGGTAGGCACGCCAGCTTCTGATCGAATCTACCTGGTGGATTAAATTCGAGTACCGTTACGCCGGCCAGCCCAGATTCAGTTTTAGGCAGTTTTCCACATCTCGTTAGGTGAATACTGGCCACGTTCCGCCTCAGTTACACTACTCGCAGACATCTGAAAACGTTCTCACCGATTCATGGCTTGCACTATATGCAGACACCTGGGGTACACTAATTCCGTCCCGGAGGATTCGAGGTGGCGACAGAAACGGCATCTGGCCACCCTCTGTAACTAACGCTGCCAAATCCGTAATACCACGGCCGACCCCGCGTTCAAGGAGGACAAAGGCCCAAAGGAAATAGCAATAAAATGAATTCATATTTAATACGCTGTGCTTCCAATAAGACATCTTCCAGAGCAATTTAAGAACTAACTGTTATGGCCGGGTGAACGTGGTTTCGTGTCAATGTAATATTAACTGTAACTGAGTTATCTGTTTTCTTACATTTTGTGCGGGAGGGAATATGATTTTGCGACTTCGTCTCCTGATGGAAGGAAAGTGATATTTTGGATGCTGTTGTCTTGTTCCGTTATGGCAGATACTACGTTGTCGAACCGCGGCTTCAAGAGACCTGTTCAGTGCCGTCAGAGAACGTTTTAGAAAAAAAAAGAAAACAATGTCGGTCTGATAGTTCAGCAACTGTAGATTTTAAATAATACCTGCGTAAGTCAGGAAATTAGAAACAATGTTCACTACAGCTTAACTGAATCTCCATCTCGATATGTTTAGTCGTTTTAACCCTTAAACTCTTCTGTATATGTTAACGCGCGCCTTTGTACCTGTCCCTGTGTGCTCTGAACGTGTTTACGCGCGCCACTGGTCCTTCTACCTGGTGTTCTGAACGTGTCTACGCGTAGGCACGTTCAGAGTACCAGGTATAACGACTGGTGGCGCGTGTAAACACGTTCAGAGAACACACGGACAGGTACAAAGTAGCGCGTGTCAACACGCCCAGAGCAGGTAAAGTGTTAAATGTATTTGAGTGGCCTGTTTTAGCTGCTTTGCCCTGTGAAACATGCTCTCCTGTCCAGGCGCTCACGAGCAGGAAGGTATGGACCTACGGACAAGAGAGGGGCGAGGTCACGGGAACGGGGTAGTCAAATGCCTGTCGGGGAATCATACTGTACCTGCGTCTGTGGTGATGGATGCTTGGAGATATCTTTGCCCCATGAGGTATCATTGTAACAGCCTGCTGTCAAAGGAATTCGGAACTGGGCATGTCTTTCTGTGCCCACCTGAAGCGACGGAATCAACAAAGACGTACAACTAAACTACACTCTGAGAGGGAAAAAAAAGGAAAACGCCAAATGGAACGGAATTCGGTACATATGATGTTACCCTCTGGCCATTATGCAAGCAGTTATTTGGACTGGTGTGGATTGATGAAGATATTGATGTCCTGTTGAAGCATATCGTGCCAAATTCTGTCCGATTTTCGAATTAGATAGTCAAACATCCCTACCCTGTTGGAGAGACCTACCATGATGATCCAAACCTCAGTTGGGGAGAGATCCGGCGACCTTGCTGGTCAAGATATGGTTTGGCAAGCACTAACAGAAGCAGGAGGAACTCTCGCCCTGTGCAGGCGAACATAATCTTGCTGAAATGTAAGCCTTGGATGGCTTGCCACGAATCGCAACTAACTAGGCCGTAGAAATCGTTGAAGCACTGCTGTGCTGTAAGGGTGTCGCGGATGGCAACCAAAGTGATCCTGCTGTGAAACGAAACGGCACCCCAGACCAAAACTTCTGGTTGCTGGGCTGTATGTTGACATCCCACCGCTCTCCAGGGCATCTCCAGACAAATCGTTGGGCTGGAATCTCACTTTTTGAAATAGAGTTGTCTTCAGTTGTGAGTCTTGCTTCGAACTGAGCTCTGATAGCCACGAAAAATGTGTCTGTAGATCCCCGGAGGCCAGACAACAAAAGCGATGGTCTGGACCGCCATTTAATTTCCCTTCGGTTGTCATTGGAGATATGTTTCCTACACAGTGGTAAGTCGACAACTTTCTGCGCTCCGTTTTGTCAAGACAAAGCCCGCCGGCACGCTGTGAGAATGTCGACTGTTTGTCTCCGCGCTTACCAGAGTCTACGTTGCCTAACAAAATAACCAGATCTCTCGCTACTGAGAACGTCTGGAGTATTATTGGCAGGGCCGTCCAGGCAGTTCGAGGTTTGGACGATGTAACACGCAAATTGGACACAATTTGGATGATATACCTCAAGACAACATTTGTCGTCTCTACCAAGCTATTCCAATCCGAATACTTGCGTACATAACGGTCAGAGGTGGGCCAGCGTGTTATTGGCAGGCTCAGTTTGTGAAGCTCTTTCTCTTGAATAAATCATCCCTTCTTTCTGAAATTATTATCCTTTGTTAGTCTGTACATGTACACGTACATCACATCTGCCTATGACCGTGCGTTTGGGACATTTTCTTTTCTTTCTTTTTTTTATTTTTGTCGCAGTGTGTTATCAAGTTTCTAAGTTACGAAAACAAGGTGACCAGCAGTTACTAGAGACCTTCCAAAGTAATGTTTCTAAGTGCTTGGACTACGTTAAACCTCAACGAAAATCCAACAGAAACACTGATCCTACAGCTGTCTGACACTTAGAAACATGAGATTAATGGGCGTATAAGCGGCAAACGCGTCATAAAGTGGGCTGCCGGCACAAGAACGGCAATAAATTTCGCCGTGTGCCACGTCGATGGCATCTCAGCGGCGGCAGGCTGTACGGGAACAGCACAGAGGGCAGTGGCGGCGGCGACTGCGTGCCCTGCGTTTGGGACGAGACGTGGCATCGTGGGAGGGGGGGGGGGGGGGGGGCGGCGCGGGCCCTCGTGGCCACTCGACACGTCATCACCACGGCCCCTGACGTCACAGGCGCGCCGCCAGCACTTGTCACGCTGTCCGCGGGGAAATCAATGACCGCCGCACGGGACGTGCCGCAGCAGTTTAAAAAAATTCTCCACTGTGCCGCGCTGCGTTAACGAAAAATCCACCAATTACGGTTCCGAACTTTTGCTAAAATTCGACAACTTCTCCGACAATCACTTATAACCGAGTGGTTGCCTCTCATTGAATTTCGTCACACCAGCTTCTAAGTGTTTGTGTTGCTGAATAAACAGCTACCTTGCTGCATTGAAACCATTTAAGTGTCGTACTAATAGACGCTACGTAATAATAAAATAATAGTAATAATAAAATGAAATATGAGTGTCACTAGGGCCTCCCGTGGAGTAGGCCGATCGCCTTTTACAAATTATTTTGACGACGTCATGGCGGCACTATGAGTGTCGAGAAGGATGAACGAGCATGAGGACAACCAAACCCCAGCTCCCAAACAGAGAAATCCTACAGCATGGCCGGGAAACGAACCTGGAACCCATGTATGAATTCTGCAGCGCTGACCACACAGCCATGGCGGTAGACGAAATAATAATAATAATAATAATAATATATTCAACACGAGTTCTGCAAACAGGGATCTTACGAATCTCAGCTCACTCTGTTCCCCCAAGAGGTCCATAACTTCCCAGACTATTGGCTATATGGCTGTGGCGACTGTTGGTACGTTTCTTTTACTCCTGTTATTAACATAAAGATACACTGAAGTGTCTTAGGAACTGGTATAGGCATGCGTATTCATATATAGAGATACGTATGTAAAGAGGCAGAATACAGCGTTGAGTCGCAACGCCTATATTAGTCAATAACTGTCTGGCGCAGTTGTTAGATCGGTTACGGCTTCTACAATGCAGATGATCAAGATTTAAGTGAGTTTGAACGTGGTGTTATAGTTGGCGCAAGAGCGATGGGACTCAGAATCTCCGAGGAAGCGACGAACTGGGGATTGTCCCGAACCACCATTTCACGAGTATCACCCTGAATGTCAGACGTCCGGTAGAACATCAAATCTCCGATATCGTAGCGGCCGGAGAATGATCCCACAAGAACGGGACCAACGAAGCCTGAAGAATAGAAATGAATAGAAGTGAATAGAAGTGCAACCATTACGCAAATTGCTGTAGACTTCAATGTTGGGCCATCAGCAAGTGTTAGCGTGCCAACAGTTCAACCATCGATATGGACTTTAGGGGCCGAAGGCTGCACGACACAAAGCGTTACGCCTGGCCTGGGTTCCTTGACACCGATATTGGGCTGTTGATGACTGGAAACATGTGGCATTGTGCTGCTGGAATTGTCCAAGTCAGTCGGAATGCACAATGGACATGAATGGATCCAGGTGATATGACAAGATGCTTACATATGTGTCATCTGTCAAAGTCGTATCTAGACGCATCAGGGGTCCCATATCACTCCAACTGTACAAGTTGCACGCCATTGCAGAGCCTCCACCAGCTTGAACAGTCTCCTGCTGACATGCAGGGTCCATGGATTCTTGGGGTTGTCTCCATACCCTTAAACGTCCATCGGCTCAACGTTATTTGAAAAGAGACTCGTCCCACCAGGCAACATGTTTCCAGTCATCAACACTCCAATGTCGATTTTGATGGGTCCAGGAGAGCGTAAAGCTTTGTGTCGTGCAGGCACGAAGGGTAAAGGAGTGAGTCTTCGGCTCCCAAAGCCCAATCTATTAACGTTTATTTGAACGGTTTGCACGATGACACTTGTTGATGGCCCAACATTGAAATCTACAGCAGTTTCTGGAAGGGTTGCTCTTCTATCACATTGAACGATTCCTTTCAGTCGTCGTTGGTCACATTCTTGCCTTTTCCCGGCCGCAGCGTTGTTGGAGGTTTGATGTTTTACCGGGTTCCTGATATTCACGGTACACTCGTTAAATGGTCGTACGGCAAAGTCCCTCCTTCATAGCTACCTCGGATATGCTGGGTCCCATCACTCGTGCGCCGACTGTAACACCACTTTCAAACTCACTTAGATCGGCTACTGCTGCTACAATGGCAGGTTATCAAGATTTAACGACTACGCCAGATACCTGTCATATAGGCGTTACCGAACGCATCGCCACATTCTGGCTTACATACGTTATATCTCTGTATCGAATAGGCTTGCCTATACCACTTTCTTTGGTGCTTCATTGTATATACTGGCGTGTCCACTTCTCGTGACATCTAGCACTTAATTCCGCATTCCATAATGATTTCTGGATACTTTCGGTCAGATGACGTATTCCAACAGCATTTTAGGAACCGGAGGTGTTCCTAAAAACATACGGGTAAGTGAAAGGCTACAAATCCGTAAGTTCATCATTCGATCTTCAATCGTCTATATTGTTTTCTCCTGGTAGTTATGGCACTTTCATCGGTGCCAATGGTTTGTATAATTGAAGAATGCCAAGCTGCACTGCGGTTGCGATTCCACATTCAGTAGGTGAGTCGATTCAAAGATCAGAGTAAGGTAACGACTCAACTGCTCAAAAATGTTTCAAATGGCTCTGAGCACTATGGGACGTAACTTCTGAGGTCATCAGTCCCCTAGAACTTAGAACTACTTAAATCTAACTATCCTAAAGATATCGCACACATTCATGCCCGAGGCAGGATTCGAAACTGCCACCGTAGTGGTCGCGCGGTTCCAGACTGTAGCGCCTAGAACCGCTCGGCCACCTTGGCCGGCACTCATCTGCTCCGACAGGACCATATATAGTAAAGTGCTTCGACTTAATGACACACCTAAATATATATTCGCACTTGGCACTGTATACCAAAGTCCAAGAACTTGAAACACTTTCACCGAAAAAAAAAACTGGACATTTTCATTTTTATATAGGGCACTTTCTTACCGCTGTTGCTATCATCGAAAGGCCCCGAACATAGACGGTTGCATAAATTCTGCACCACAGTGTGCTACGGTATGACCATCCACTGAAGTTTGTAATGTAGACTAATGCATTAAAGATATGTAGTTGCAATAAATATACCACCGCTGCTCAGCCAACATTGAGTTTGTTTATACGGGTTGTTTTTGTTTTTTTCTTTGTTTTGCCTAAACAGGGTGTTACAAAAAGGTACGGCCAAACTTTCAGGAAACATTCCTCACACACAAATAAAGAAAAGATGTTATGTGGTTATGTGTCCGAAAACGCATAATTTCCATGTTAGAGCTCATTTTAGTTTCGTCTGCATGTACTGTACTTCTTCGATTCACTGCCAGTTGACCCAATTGAAGGAAGGTAATGCTGACTTCGGTGCTTGTGTTGACATGCGATTCATTGCTCTACAGTACTAGCATCAAGCACATCAGTACGTAGCATCAACAGGTTAGTGTTCATCACGAACGTGGTTTTGCAGTCAGTGCAATGTTGACAAATGCGGAGTTGGCAGATGCCCATTTCATGTATGGATTAGCACGGGGCAATAGCCGTGGCGCGGTACGTTTGTATCGAGACAGATTTCCAGAACGAAGGTGTCCCGACAGGAAGACGTTCGAAGCAATTGATCGGCGTCTTAGGGAGCACAGAACATTCCAGCCTATGACTCGTGACTGGGGAAGACATAGAACGACGAGGACACCTCCAACGGACGAGGCAATTCTTCGTGCAGTTGACGATAACCCTAATGTCAGCGTCAGAGAAGTTGCTGCTGTACAAGGTAACGTTGACCACATCACTGTATGGAGAGTGCTACGGGAGAACCAGTTGTTTCCGTACCATGTACAGCGTGTGCAGACACTATCAGCAGCTGATTGGCCTCCACGGGTACACTTCTGCGAATGGCTCATCCAACAATGTGTCAATCCTCATTTCAGTGCAAATGTTCTATTAACGGATGAAGCTTCATTCCAATGTGATCAAATTTTAAATTTTCACAATCAACATGTGTGGGCTGACGAGGCATTGTTGGTGCTGTCTTGATTGTCATGTTCTTCCACCTAAGCTCAATGGAGCACGTTATCATGATTTCATACGGGATACTCTACCTGTGCTGCTAGAACATGTGCCTTTACAAGTACGACACAACATGTGGTTCATGCACAATGGAGCTCCTGCACATTTCAGTCCAAGTGTTCGTACGCTTCCAAACTACAGATTCGGTGACCGATGGACTGGTAGAGGCGGACCAATTCCATGGCCTCCACGCTCTCCTGACCATAAATGAAAGTCAAGACGGTTGGTCTTGACTTTCATTTATGGAGGCATTTGTTAGCTCTTTCTTACGCAACCCCGGTACCAAATGTAGAGACTCTTCGTGCTCGTATTGTGGACGGCTGTGATACAATACGCCATTCTCCAGGGCTGCATCAGCGCATCAGGTATTCCATGCGACGGAGGGTGGATGCATGTATCCTCGCTAACGGAAGGCATTTTGAACATTTCCTGTAACAAAGTGTTTGAAGTCACGCTGGCACGTTCTGTTGCTGTGTGTTTCTATTCCGTGATTTGAAGAGAAGTAATAAAATGAGCTCTAACATGGGAAGTAAGCGTTTTCGGACACGTGTCCACATAACATATTTACTTTCTCTGTGTGTGAGGAATGATTCCTGAATGTTTGGCCGTACCTTTTTGTAACAGCCTGTATAGGAACACAGAAGGCTACTTGAACTGTTGAAATGATATGATATAGCTTGCAGATGCCATTTCTTCTTGTACTATGGTATAGTTTTGGACTTACACCATTATTAAGCAGACGCACAAAAATTCAACGATAGTGTCTGCACATGTCACATTCGAAAGGCTTCCATAGCGTATCTGAAAATATTGTACTTATCGTAAAATCAGCATCGCTACCACCGTTAATACGAGGGCACCTCATAAATTCAAAATTACGTGTATTTCCCAGTACTTTCGCACTCCGTTAAGACAGTATGAGGGCACAGCTGTTCTTGTGGGCATAACCAAATAGTTTAAACAATTTTTTCAGTTGCGTACTCAACGACAATGACAGGCGTCGCTGTTTAAATTCTTCAAACTGTTAAAAGTTTGTATGTGTATATGAATGAATGTGGCGTTTGTGTCGTCACGAGTATCAATGGGGAAATGTGACTGTATCTCGTGTTTGGGAAGTGGTTTGTCCAACACATGAAGATTAGTTATTTAATATTTCACCGTGTTGAAGTGCCCCCTTGACAACATGGTTGTTAAACTCAGCAGAACACACTAAGGTTGTATTACACTCTATATTACTGGTGTCCTTCACCGAGGCACTGTCTGGCTCCCAATTATAGACCAGAGTTGGTAAATACATCCGAAACCAATTAAAAGAGCCATTATGTTACTTGTCATTGGAGGCGTATTTGTTAGACTAGTCAGTCTCCCAGGCGTTAATGCCAACCATAGACACCGAAGTGCGTAATTCTCACAAAACAGCGCTTCCTGTTGCTTTGTAGAACTGCTGCCATTTATTCTAATAGATAGTCTGTTCCTCAAGAAACCAGACGAATGTGTATAAAGTAATTGTAATAGGAGAAGTTTTAAACTTGACTGGAAAAGACGACAATTGTATCCGTGTGTAGTGGCGGAAGAGTGACATAGATCTTACATCTGAGGAACATAAGGATAACACTGCTTGCTGCAATGCCACCTCGTAAATGGACAGTTAGGTTTCGATCTCTGATGGTCATCCGGCACTCTCTGTTTACGATGTACATAATTTTTCACTCTTCCATAACTTGCTCGCTTCTTGAAGGGGAGAACAGGATGATCAACTTAAGATCCTTGCACTTTGGCAGAGAGGTCTATTCTTTCTGGAGGTGGTATTGTTGGTCCGTCAAGTTGGTGACGGAAGTTCTCTCCGGTTTCCGTTTTCACGTAGTAGCGGGTGGAACCTTTGTGGAAGGGACAGTTTCTGCTGCTGGTTACTGATCAGTATAGACGTAGTCCTATGTTGCTCTGCTTTTTTTTTTTTGTCATCAGTCTACTGACTGGTTTGATGCAGCCCGCCACGAATTCCTTTCCTGTGCTAACCTGTTCATCTCAGAGTTGCACTTGCAACCTACGTCCTCAATTATTTGCTTGACGTATTCCAATCTCTGTCTTCCTCTACAGTTTTTACCCTCTACAGCTCCCTCTAATACCATGGAAGTCATTCCCTCATGTCATAGCAGATGTCCTATCATCCTGTCCCTTCTCCTTATCAGTGTTTTCCACAGATTACTTTCCTCTCCGATTCTCCGTAGAACCTCCTCATTCCTTACCTTATCAGTCCACCTAATTTTCAACATTCGTCTATAGCACGACATCTCAAATGCTTCGATTCTCTTCTGCTCCGGTTTTCCCACAGTCCATGTTTCACTACCATACAATGCTGTACTCCAGACGTACATCCTCAGAAATTTCTTCCTCAAATTAAGGCCATTATTTGATATTAGTAGACTTTTCTTGGCCAGAAATGCCTTTTTTTCCATAGTGAGTCTGCTTTTGATGTCCTCCTTGCTCCGTCCGTCATTGGTTATTTTACTGCCTAGGTAGCAGAATTCCTTAACTTCATTGACTTCGTTACCATCAATCCTGATGTTAAGTTTCTCGCTGTTCTCATTTCTACTACTTCTCATTAGCTTCGTCTTTTTCCGATTTACTCTCAAAGCATACTGTGTACTCATTGGACTGTTCATTCCGTTCAGAAGATAATTTAATTCTTCTTCACTTTCACTCAGTTTAGCAATGTCATCAGCGAATCGTATCATTCATATCCTTTCACCTTGTATTTTCATTCCACTCCGGAACCTTTCTTTTATTTCCATCATTGCTTGCTCGATGTACAGATTGAAGAGTAGGGGCGAAAGGCTACAGCCTTGTCTTACTCCCTTCTTAATACGAGCACTTCGTTCTTGATCGTCCACTCTTATTATTCCCTCTTGGTTGTTGTACATATTGTATATGACCCGTCTCTCCCTATAGCTTACCCCTACTTTTTCCAGTATCTCGAACAGCTTGCACCATTTTATATTGTTGCTCTGCTAGGAACTTACAAAAATTACGTTTTGTCCGTTGTAAGATAGCCTGAAATATTTAAGCTGCGTTCATCTGAAACTCTATGGGTCTGTTTTGTGCTATGAGGTAGCAGTAACAGCTGACGATTATGTGCAATTTTTGCACTGATCAGACTTGGCTTCGTTCCGGTGGCTGTCAACAGAAACTTTCCATAATTTTTAAGTTAGAATAACTTGCCCACGCTTCGTGTGGAAGTAAGGGTGATTGTTTCTTCATGTGTGTCCGTTTTTCAGTTTCTTTACTTAACGCCCTTGATTTACAAACTGATCGTCATGCCCTTCGTTCGTTTTGTAGCGGTTGCCGTTATTTGAAGAGCCATCCTGCTCAATCTTTCCTGTATAATAAGTTTCTTTCGTTGTGACCTTAAGTAATTACGTGTCATGATATTATGTGTGAAAGTACTGATATCTGGCGTAATAAATCTATTGTGTGAGAACCACGTGGATGTGGAATAGGTGGAGGCCTTCTGCTGGACCAGATTATTCCCCATTGATAAGACTTATACGGTACCTATTCTGTGATAGAAATGTTCTCTCTCTGTCCACTTTTCCTCCTTTGCATGTGAGAGCTGGTGATGGATTCTTACTTGAGTGCATCTTCTGAGTCTGAACTGAGTGCATCGTCATTTCATTATTACAACATGTCCTTTTCCAACCGCTGAATTTCACCAATGTTACGATCTTCTCATTAAAGAGACGCAGGTTATTTCGTCCCAGTATCGGGCAGCCGTTTTATCTTATAATGTAACTGATTCCGTCCATTCTTCAGCACTGCTAACTGAATAAAACAGTGATAATTTGTATACCATCAATCGTGCGTATTATTTCGTGATCGTTAGGTTAATACCCGATTTCAGCTGCAAAATAAATATGAATGCTCTGTTCATTTTTATATCTTTTGACTAGTAGTTGCGCAAGGGCAGTAATAAAAGAGAAGGTGAAACTCACCTGAACAATTTAATTAAGTGATCAAAAAAAGGGGGAAAAACAATTGTAAATTCCTTTTTTTATAAACATTGTCCAGTTCGTTCGGTTCTCTTTTCTTGAAAGTCGGAAGGGCTAGTGATGGCCCTGAAATTTTACCGTATTAGTTTTAAGTTTGACTGCCACCAATTTGCTAAAAATAGCATACCGATTTATGGGTCCTAGGTCAAGTTGCTAGTTCAGACTCCATGCAAAGCGTAAGCATCCTACTTGCAACGTTATTGATACAAGAGCGCACACATCAAATAAGTTATTCAGTACACAGCGGCATCGTTTATTCGTATTTCATAAAATGTAGCCTTACTTTGCGGAAAAAACTCACATGCCAGGACCCATAGCGGGCGTTAGTAGGGATGATGAGCAACTACGAAGCGGAACGGTAGACGGTAACTGCAGTATTCCACAAAAAGCGTTCCGGTACACAAACAGACGTTGATGTCTGCTGTTGTGGCATTCACATGCAGATGACGGGGCCCTCTAGTGCGTCATGAATGTAGTCATTTGCAGTGCATCTGTCCTCGTTACAGTCACTGACTGAGGTACAAAAGCAGAGGCAGTGTAACGTTGCGTCCTCATTAAAACCGGAACAACCGAACTGCGACGTGCCGCGCAGCCACGCCGCGGTTTTTTTGCAGCAGGGACTATCACAGGGGTGTCAATAACTGCTCAAACTGTCACTGAAAGACAGCATTCTGTGGCACAAACTGTAGTATTTGTTTAGGTCACTAAGTAACACCCAGCTTAGGCCAGTTATCCCAATATTAAATAAAATAAATATTGTGTTAAGTTGATGACCTTGCTCTTCTTTGTTTATCTAAGTGTCACCAAAATAAAGACTGTTCGTATCGATTTTCTCTCTCTCTCTCTCTCTCTCTCTCTCTCTCTCTGTGTGTGTGTGTGTGTGTGTGTGTGTGTGTGTGTGTGTGTGTGTGTGTGTGGCCTAGAGATCTGAATATGTATCGAATAGCTATCAGCGAGTGGTTAAGGAGTTCCACGTGTTTGGATGGTTGGCTTTTTGGTTTAGAAGTAATTTTGAATGAAACATGGAGAGAAGAGTGAGGGTAAATGATTTGTGTAGAATTGTTCTGGTGAAGACCTGCCGGGATTTTACTCTACTATTTGATGAATTAATCTGAATAGTGAGTGCTTCCTGACGTACAAATGCTAATTTAAAAGGATTTTCTATTCTCTTTTAGATTTGTGTACACGATAAACATTTTGCAAGGTTAGGCGGTATATTTTATTGTTTATTCTGATTATTTTAATGTCTTTCCTCTAGATGTTGTGATTATGTTTTCTGAGTTGCTCTGCAAATGTGGTCTTTTGTCCCACACTTCCCGACTGCAATACGTTCTTTACATCGGACGAAGAACGTTGTTTCTGTTTGCCACACATATCTCCAATCCCATTGGTTACACTCTAATTGATATACACTCCTGGAAATGGAAAAAAGAACACATTGACACCATACTTGCTCCGGACACTGCGAGAGGGCTGTACAAGCAATGATCACACGCACGGTACAGCGGACACACCAGGAACCGCGGTGTTGGCCGTCGAATGGCGCTAGATGCGCAGCATTTGTGCACCGCCGCCGTCAGTGTCAGCCAGTTTGCCGTGGCAGACGGAGCTCCATCGCAGTCTTTAACACTGGTAGCATGCCGCGACAGCGTGGACATGAACCGTATGTGCAGTTGACGGACTTTGAGCGAGAGCGTATAGTGGGCATGTGGGACGCCGGGTGGACGTACCGCCGAATTGCTCAACACGTGGGGCGTGAGGTCTCCACAGTACATCGATGTTGTCGCCAGTGGTTGGCGGAAGGTGCACATGCCCGTCGACCTGGGACCGGACCGCAGCGACGCACGGATGCATGCCAAGACCGTAGGATCCTACGCAGTGCCGTAGGGGACCGCACCGCCACTTCCCAGCAAATTAGGGACACTGTTGCTCCTGGGGTATCGGCGAGGACCATTCGCAACCGTCTCCATGAAGCTGAGCTACGGTCCCGCACACCGTTAGGCCGTCTTCCGCTCACGCCCCAACATCGTGCAGCCCGCCTCCAGTGGTGTCGCGACAGGCGTGAATGGAGGGACGAATGGAGACGTGTCGTCTTCAGCGATGAGAGTCGCTTCTGCCTTGGTGCCAGTGATGGTCGTATGCGTGTTTGACGCCGTGCAGGTGAGCGCCACAATCAGGACTGCATACGACCGAGGCACACAGGGCCAACACCCAGCATCATGGTGTGGGGAGCGATCTCCTACACTGGCCGTACACCTCTGGTGATCGTCGAGGGGACACTGAATAGTGCACGGTACATCCAAACCGTTATCGAACCCATCGTTCTACCATTCCTAGACCGGCAAGGGAACTTGCTGTTCCAACAGGACAATGCACGTCCGCATGTATCCCGTGCCACCCAACGTGCTCTAGAAGGTGTAAGTCAACTACCCTGGCCAGCAAGATCTCCGGATCTGTCCCCCATTGAGCATGTTTGGGACTGGATGAAGCGTCGTCTCACGCGGTCTGCACGTCCAGCACGAACGCTGGTCCAACTGAGGCGCCAGGTGGAAATGGCATGGCAAGCCGTTCCACAGGACTACATCCAGCATCTCTACGATCGTCACCATGGGAGAATAGCAGCCTGCATTGCTGCGAAAGGTGGATATACACTGTACTAGTGCCGACATTGTGCATGATCTGTTGCCTGTGTCTATGTGCCTGTGGTTCTGTCAGTGTGACCATGTGATGTATCGGACCCCAGGAATGTGTCAATAAAGTTTCCCCTTCCTGGGATAATGAATTCACGGTGTTCTTATTTCAATTTCCAGGAGTGTATAATTACTTTTCCGTTTAGGTCTGTCTCTTATTAGTTCTGAATATATGTTTCGATAAAACTATCGTGAGTGCTATTTTTGTGCCTTGTTGTCTGTAAATTTCGTTGATTTTATGTGAGTGACTGTGTTTTTATGCGACTGTGGACCATTTTGCGTCTTCCCTTATATTTTTCTGATTATTCTGCATTGTTGTTCTGGTGCTGAATGTATGAGTTACGTTGTGCTGTTGTTTGTGGCTTTGTGTTTACCGTTGGTGTGTTTCTTTCAGTGTTGTTGTTTACATGACTTATGATTTATTGCCTTTCAATTGTCATTTACCGTTTCCTTATTATTATCGTATCGTAGAACATCTCCGGCCCCAAAATATCAAAGGCCATGCGATGCTCCCTCCAATATCCCGAACACTTCAAGGTTCTTCCTTTGAGATTATTAGTTTCGTTCAATCCAAAACGCCTCCTTGGATCGCCTATTGGTAGAAAGTTTTTTAAAATAAAATTAATCATATGCCTTACTGGACGAGTTTGTAAATTAGTTTGTTTGGTATATTTGGGGGAGGGGACCAAACAGCGAGATCATAAGTCCAATCGGATTAGGGAAGAATGGAGAAGGAAGTCGACCGTGCCCTTTCAAGCGAACAATGCCACTATTTGCTTGAAGAGATTTAGGGAAATCATGGAAAACCCGAATCAGGATGGCCGGTCTCCCGAATGCGAGTCCAGTGTGCTAACCACTGCGCCACCTCTCTCAGTAGTTTTTTAGTTAATTGGCACTAGAACAGTACTGTATCCACAAGGATTAAGCGGATATTTGGAAATAATATCCCAAACCGCAATAGGAACGACGAGTTCCAGTTAATGTTGGACGGATTCTTACGCCAAATTATACATGCTATCTTGAGATGTAAACATACTATATTCAGGTGGTTACTGCAACCACATATTTCAAATGTAATATATTGTCGAGAACTATCCTGTCTGGCCTTAAATAACGAATGAAGTCTAGACCGTAGTAGGTTGAGAAATCATCTGAAATACAAGATTCAGATGGAAAAATTCGGTATCATTAAAAAAAATGTCAGAAGAAGAATACGAAAGTTTAAATTTCATCACAGAAACATCTTTTCTTTTTCACATCTCACTCTGGAGTACGTAGAGTTTCGATGATAGCGTAAAATCCGGGTCTAGAAGGCAATCCACGGTGAGAGAAATGAAAAGCTATATTGGGAGGAAGAAGTCATGTTAAGAAAGAATAAGAAGCATGAAGGAATATTTTAAAACAGCAATGCAACTGCCCAAGAAATGCAGGAAATCCATGTTCGATTATCGATTTTTCCGATTATGAAACAGCTCTAATTCTTCTTCCAATCCATATGTGACATACAGTAAACCAGTGTTTAACATTATTGGTTAAAAACAGTCATGGTTGAGATTTTAGTTTTTTATTTTTCAACGACGCGTTTCGCCTTATTTAGGCATCTTCAGGTTATCTTTTGTAGATGGACGCAAGTGACACCAAGATCTGCAAATACGCGTTCCCGTTCACAGGAGCAGGTAACAGAACAAAAACAAAAAACTAAAAACGCGTTATGCAGATATTGATGTCACTCGCGTCCACCTGAGAAGATAACCTGAAGATGCCTAAATAAGGCGAAACGTGTCATTGAAAAATAAAAAAAAATAAAATTGCAACCAATACTGTATTTAACCAGTAAATTTATTTCTTTTTCACACACACACACACACACACACACACACACACACACACACACACACATTCATTCAGTTATGATTCTTTTGTACTAATATCTAAATAGAAGAGATGACTTACAAAGTCGATAGCCAGGTATGGCAGCGTTGGGATATTTGTCAAATTCATTACGCCAAGTAAACTTAAGAACGGCAAAAACATTGTATTTATAACAAAAATTGATTATAATTTTTCTACAGTTACATCCATTGAGTTGTGCCGAATATTTAAATAGGTTTCCTGCATTATTCGTTTCCCATGAAGTAATTAGCAACTGATCGGCGAACCTTCCTAAGTTAGGCAAATGAGCAGGCCTTAGATAGACTAGACCTCCATGCTGCAACATAGTAAGGAGCAAAGTAAATGGTTAGCCTTCCACATTTATCTCAAGTTTACGCATTAAAACTTCTTTGGCGCTTCCAGCTCCAAATTACCTGCATACTTCGTACAAAACTTTGGAGCAGTAGTTAAAAAAAAAGGATAAAAAGTCTTGTTAAGTGGAATTTTGCGTGCACGCTCACGAATACTCGAACGGGATTGTGAAATAGAAAAAGAGGACAAGTGATCGTATTCTTTCTCCACTCTTTCACCTCTCTCTCTCTATCCATTCCTTCTCCCTGAAGAGAATTTTCCAATTACGGCGATCTCCGCAAAGGCAACTGGCTGTAAAACCGCCGCGTGTAAATGAGCTGAAGAATACGGCCCGGAAACTTGTCACTAGAGGCGGTGGCTGCGCTGCAGGGGAGGTGGGGGCAGCGGTGGCCCCCTTCTCCCCCAATCCCTGCACCTTGCTGCGGTCTAAATCAGCCAGGAAACAAGGCAGTGCAGCGACTCAAAGGGGACGCATCAAACGTCACCCCAAGACTTGGGTACGGACTCTTATATTGGAGCCCCGTCTGAACTATTGCTTCTTAAGAATTCCTCGCTGGCGAGTTTCTCGTAAGATATTCACGAGGCTGCTGCAATATTCTTTGAATGAGACTCGCCTCCGAAATTTCCGCTACCCTATCGTATTTTTCGGGTATGAGCGTACTTGTGGTGCTCTTATAACTTCTATTGGCGTTTCTAAACAAGACGAATACGAATGTGCCTCCAAAAACGGCAGCATCCATGGTTTGAAGGAATTCTTTCGTGAGTTGTCTGAGGCAATCAAATCAGTATGAGTTCGCGTAAAATCTTCAGATCCGTTCAGAAGGAAAAAAAAAAACCAATATCTGTTGCTTTTGGGCAGTTAACGAATTCACTGGCGGCAAATGGAAGTTTTCATCAAAGCCAGGATTCGAACCCGGGTCTTCCGTCTACTTTGCAAATGAGTTAACCATCTAAGCCACCCTGGCACAATTGCTACACAACAGTACCAATTACCCAAGCACGCCTATCCCCTCAGTCCATGTTCCTATTTACTGCACACTGCGAAAGTAGTATCATCTAGCCCTTGCTCCTCTTTTTGCTCATCAAATCATGCAAAGTCCTGCACAATGTTGGGCGAAGAGTGCTCTGCACTCAGCGACCATATTAGCCTTCACGGTGCATATATATCTATATGACTGGTGTCTGATTTTTTTGGACACGTCCAAAACAAGAAACACGACTCATACAGATATGTTCATATTTCCTTATTAGATAAATTATCCAAATACTACATAGTCCCCTTTTTCTTACTTCAGTCTCTCCAGAAGATTTATATTAAATATTGCTACTTTAGCAAACTATAGAAATCTGATTAATTTGGAAAAAAAATTCGAGCTACAGTCTATTTTGGTCTATCATGCCTACTCGCCTAATATAGGGTACCTAGGAGGCTGTTTCCTAGGATAGGTACACAACAATTCAAGTAAATCTTGTTAATGGAGTTTATTGCAGTACGTTAAATTGACAGTACTTCGAGTTTTCACAAAGAGGTGTAGTACGCAATTGGCAACTTGCAAATAACCAATGTCCTTTTGTATATTCAATTTTAATGCAATCAAAATACAACAGTTCATAAGCCACAGCTAAGCGTTTTCATGACGTCCAGCCGCATCTCTTTTTGTCCTTTATTGTTATTTTCATACCTTACAAAAGGCAGACCGGCAGCGCCCTATCTACGCCGCTCTTCCGCCACAGAGAAACAGACAGTAAACAAGAAGACATAAAAACAGATATACATGAATGGTAAAAGCAGGACACATACAGAAGAAACGAAAAGAAGGCGTTCGCGGAAGTCACTGGTGGGACAAGTAAGTTGAGCACTGCAGCCAAATGTAGATAAAACAATTCCACATGCGAACGAAGGAGCACTGAAGAAGAAACACGGACGCACTTAGACGAAGAGAACACTGTAACACATGGGTGATGATCTTTGGCGCACTAGAAACACTATTGCACAAAAAAGGTGGGCTGCCACAGGGAATATGGGAGGGTAGGACGGAGGTGGGGAGTATGCCAGTGGGAGCGATGGCAAGGGGAGGGGAGATGGTATGGTGGGGTGTGGAAGCACAGGGGGGGAAAGGGAGTGAGGAGGGAGTGAAGAGAAAGAGGGAGGATTAGGAGGAAAAACTGAGGAGGAGGAAGGGGAGGGTCAAATCTGGTAGGAGAGATAGATGTAGGGGACGAGGTCATCATCCAGGAGGGGGAGTTGGCGGAAGCCACCTTGGGCAAGGGTGTGGTGTGTGGCACGATGTATAGCGGGTGGGATGCAGGAGTACAGTCTAGGCAGCAGATTGGGGTGAGCGAGGATGGGAAGGACAAGTGGGTGAGGGGCATCAAGTTTACAGGAGGTATAAAGGATCCGTATCCGTTCAAGGAAGAGAAGGTGTGCGAAAGGAGTTAAGCTGTAGAAGAGCTGCATGGGGGATGGGAGGCGGATGCAATAGGCAAGGCGGAGAGCATGGTGCTCCAGGATTTGAAGGGGCTTGTAGTAGGTAGGAGGGGCAGAGATCCAGGGGGGTTGGGGATAAGAGATGATGGGACATATGAGAGATTTGCAAGTGTAGAGGATTGTGGAGGGGTCCAGACCCCATGTATGACTGGAGAGGAGTTTGAAGAGGTGGAGTTAGGAGTGTGCCTTGGCTTGGATTATCCGGAGATGGTGCGTCCAGGAAAGGCGACCGTCAAGGGAGACGCCAAGGTACTTGAGGGTGGAGTGAGGTTGATAGGACAGCCGTAGATAGTGATATAAGAATCAGGGAGACGAAAGTAAGGATGGTTTGGCCTACAATGATCGCCTGGATTATAGAAGGATTGACCCTGAGCACTCACTGTTTACACCAAGTGGTGAACCGATCAAGATGGGATTGAAGAAGGTGCTGAGAGCGTTGCAGGGTGGCGGTGAGGGCAAGGAAGGCAGTATCATCGGCGTATTGGAGAAGGTTGATGGGGGGGGGGGGGTGAATTCGATGGCATGTCCACCGTATAAAGAAGGTAGAGAAGAGGGGAGAGGACGGAACCATGGGGAACACCGGCGGAGGGGAGACACGTCCAGATCATCCACTCTCAAAATTCTGCCATCTCTCTCTCCCCACATCCACCACTGCTGGCGGCTCACCTTCAAATGTTCAACGCTACGTGCTGTTCACATCCAACTGCCCAACACTACAATAGCAAATATTCCAACAATGCAAACCAGCCACAGACTGCACACAACACACTCAGTGATTTTCATACAGAGCGTTACGTGCCGTTACGAACATAAAAACCTAAATAGCCTATTTACAAAGTAGCAGCGCCAGAAGATAGTATGAATTTGCAGAACGATCTACAAAGAATTGATAAATGGTGTAGATTCTGTCAGTTCACTCGCTTAGATGGCAAGAGAGCGTTACGGAGATGCTAAACAAACTCCACTGGCAGACGCTACAAGAGAAGTGTTGTGCATCACAGAGAGATTTACTACTAAACTTGGAACAGCTCTTTCCGGAACGAGTCATACAACATATTACTTCCCCACAGATGCAGCTCACGTATTGAGAACGAGAAGAAAATTCGAGAAATTAGAGCCAATGCAGAGGCTTACCGGCAATCATTCTTCCCACACTCTGCTTGCAAATGGAACAGTTTTAGAGGGATCAGATGGTGGTACCGAAAGCATCCTCCGCCACGCGTCATTAGGGGCCGTGCGGAGTGTGATGTAGATGTAGACTCTATCTCTTGTTGTATCATTTGTAATGAGTCTTCGTAGGTTTTGAGAGGTTAAGTACATGTTCTTTTTACTGTGTTAACCTACTGGCTAATCGTGTCTGCTCCTGTCCAACTTTCCTATGCTGACAGTAGCTGATCTGCTCTGCAGCCCATCTCTCCTTACTGTTGTGTCCAAAGTCGTACGCATTGTGTGGCACTATAAACGTATTGTAACTGCACTGGATACGGTTGTCTCTCCAGTAACTAATCTTCTTGAACATTAGAACATCTTTCTCTGAAAATCTACGTTCGTCACTTCATTGAATCAGTAGGTTCCTTTTAAAAAATGGTTCAAATGGCTCTGAGCACTATGGGACTCAACTGCTGTGGTCATTAGTCCCCTAGAACTTAGAACTACTTAAACCTAACCAACCTAAGGACATTACACACATCCATGCCCGAGGCAGGATTCGAACCTGCGACCGTAGCAGTCGCACGGTTCCGGACTGCGCGCCTAGACCCACGAGACCACTGCGGCCGGCAAGGTTCCCTTTGCTTGACAACTGCGTGGCTACATAACTATTTGCACTAGTACCAAGTTTCCTCGTGGCAGCTGCTCCCATTTAACTGTTCTGTTTCAGTAAGAAAAGCACCTGTTTTACTTCGCCACCGTCTCTTTCGCAGACGCGATGAAGTTTGCTAATATCCACAGTTCGGGACAGCATCTCCATCGGATCTTCCTCTCTGTATAAGTTTTGTCGTTGTTTGCAAGGATTTAAAATTTCTGGCGTGGGTGTTTAGTTTCAGGTCGTAGAGATGACAAATACATTTGTCGTGAACGAGTTTCGTCTACAGAATGACGCTCATTACACCTCAAGTCATTAATGCAGCATTACTCCTTACGAAACTTTCCAATGAAATTTCTGTTGCCTTTTCGAAAGCATTATTGTTGTCATTAAGATTTGCGATTTAGTGCATTATCAGTGAATCACACCTGAAAAATAGCTGAAAATCAGAGCAAAATTCGATCCAAAATTTTAATTGAAGGTTTTGCTTAATTTTTAATGACGCACTAATCTTTAAGTTACTTTGAACTAATAGATAATAGATAAAATAATATTAATTGTAGATTATATACCAAAGTGCAACAATGGAGATCAAAATTAACGTTTGTGGAAGTTAGTTACAACACTGGTCCAAGCCTGTTGCTGTGCAACCACCGAGGAAGTCCCTCGAAGTTCCACCACACTGCAAACGAATATTAAAACATTAATTTCGCTACCAATAGGCGTGACTCCACTAGACGGGAATTATGCTGTACTGGAAAGCTTAATTTTCCACCTCATGCGGAAACCTCTTTAACCATAATAGTTATTTTGTTGACTTTGAAATTCGTTGCAGTAGGCGAAAAACCGTAGGATATGTGTTACCTCGACATGTATTCAGCACTGTCAAGTGCGAAGAATGCTGCAATCGAATGAGGCGAAAAATTATTACATGGACGAAAAATAAAATCAGTTTTTTCCTCTGTTAACACTTACTGCTGCAAATGGAAAGTTTATCTCTCTTGATTTTGAACTGCAGTATCTGAAACGAAGGATAATGTGTATTTCTTATTAACTGTTGCCACTACGCCTTTATACGATTTATGCCCTTATACCCTGATGGCGCTCTGCAGGTGGCTTACACGTGAACGAACAAGAAGTTCCGTGTTTGCGTACGTCACGTTGGAATATCGAAATTACTCTAATCGAAGCCATGAGTAAATGGAAATGAAAACATTTTTCAATTTTGTCTAGGACATTGTCAAAATAATGTATTCGCATTAGCAATATGGAGTTTATCGTATTATTTCCAAATATGTACAATTTTCTTCATGTGTGGCGGAATAGCTCTTATCTTCACCATAGGCGTTCTTTCGCGTATTCTGGGTTGAGTTTTGAACTAAGGTGCACATGGATCCGTTCATTTTATGTTACAGACAGTATGAAAAATATATTTTAAATTATTGTTTTACTAGCCAATAGATGCAAAACATGTATGGGAATTGGATGTACATCGTAATCTCCGTTTCACCTGCCTCCATGTTCGTTCCCTTCTTCCCCTCTCTCTTTGTCAACCTCTCTCTCTCGGAACCTTTCGAGATTTCTACTAACAACGTTTTCCATATATATAATACGTGGTCTCTGTCCACCCAAACATCTATCAGAGTACAGTTTAAAAGTTTTACGTACTTCCGTCAGGAACTTTTCTAGATTTTTGCCAAGTACTTTTCCCTTTGTACAGCGTGAGTCACTAACTGTTGTCACCTAGAATAACTGAAACGTTTGTGGGACAAAAGTTCCATGGGACAACGGGGGCCATAAATGACGTTGGTTTTTTGTTGCTAGGTGGGGTGCTTCAGAGACATGGAGGTCAACGTTGTTTTTTAAAATGGGAACAAACTGTGGTATTAACACGATGGGTATCCGGCACATTTTTCGCCGATGGCTAGGAATGAGTTGCAGAGACATTTCCCAAATCGTTGGATTGAACGTGGAGGAGATGTGTCGTGGCCGGCTCGTTCCCCAGACTAGTCACCCATGGATTTCTTGCGGGGATTCGTAAAAGACATTGTTCATAAAAACGTTCCCACTACACCTGAAAATATGCGAGAGAAAATTGTCAGAGCAAGTGCTTCGATAAGTGCCGATGTGATAAGGAATACCGCTCAGTCCATGATAAGGAGATTGCAGCTCTGCATTGATACCAATGGTCATCACTTTGAACACCTTCTCTAAATGGAAGTTCATGCCACCTTTGTGACCTTCATTTACCTTCAAATACCTTATTGTTACACATCATTGGATTTGTCTGATAGCCGCTATTAGAAAATAAGTACCAAACTATCGCATCCCATTTAAAAGAGCAAAGTTTACCTTCATATCCCTGACGCGACCCCACGTAGCACCAAAAAACCAACGTCGTATTTTATTGCCCCTGTTGTACCATGCAAGTTAACTTTTGAGCTCCTATCATACTTTCGGAGTTATTCTTGGGGGCAATAGTTAGACTCACCACACTGTGTAGTAGGCAGTATATACATTTATAGATCGTACATGTTAAAATATCTAGCCTATGTCTATCCTAATGTTTATTAGAGTATTGCGTGAAAATTTGAAGGAAATCAGCCAAGAACTTTTCTAGAATTTTTACATTTTTGTTTTACGTATTATGTGTGTATTTATATACCAGTATATAACAAAATGTGGCATATTCCGTCTGAATGTTTATTAGAATATTGTGTGGAAATCTGAGATAAATCAATGAAGAAATTTTTGAGAACTTTTTAGTAAGCTTTACATTGATATGTAAAACATACACTTATATACCAAATGTATAAAAAAATGTACTCTGCGTCTCCCCAAACATGTATTAGATTATCGTGTAAAAATCTGAACTAAACTGGGCAAGAAATTTTCGAGATTTTTCGTAACAACATTATACTACGACTTGTCTATACAGCAATACAGATTTTTCCTAACTGGATACCGTGGAACGTCAGCAAAATTTTATATAATTTATTTCCTCTGACAATGCAAAAAGACATATCTTTACAAGAAAACAATGACATACTTCAAATAACTGTATATCTACTAGGCTGGGACATCCTGTTACCGCTAGCAGTGTCAGGTGCTAAGGTTTCTTTTGTGATTCCATCCGAAATAAATCCACATCTGTCTATTGCGTTCGTTCTACGTACACCAATTAAAAAACCAGGATATGAGATTACCTCTCACATCGAAGGCATAAAAGTAAAGATAAAGGTAAAATTCCACGTTCTAGAGGTAGACGTCCAATCAGACCCGACCGACCGCCGTGTCACCCCCTACCAATGGCGTCATCGTACGCAGCATGGAGTGGCATGTGGTTAGCACATTGCTATCCCGATCACTATCGAGTTTCTTGACCACTGAACGTCAGTTGGCCTCACGGGTCTGTGTGTAGCCTTTTACATAGGAAAATATATCCAATAGACATTATTTCAGAAATGCTCCTGTTAAGCTCGAATCATCGAACATGCTGACTGAAAGGAAGGAAGATTGGGTTTAGCGCGACGTCGATATCGAGATCATTCGAGAAGGTGCACAAGCTCGGATTGTGTGAAGGATGGTGAGGGAAATCGTACATTTGCTTTCAAAGGAACTATCCCGGCATTAGCTATAGCGATTTACGGATATCACGGGAAACCTAAATCTGGATTGCCGCGTGCGGTTTTGAACCGTCGTCCTCCAGAACGTGAGTCCAAAGTGCTAACAACTGCACCACCTCGCTCGGCCGCTTGCCGAAAGAAAACAAATCTGTAAATATGATGTCATGACAAACTGTTGGAAAAATAAAACTGAATTCAAATGTGAGAGTCAGAACGTCATAAAGCTGTACTCTGAGCGATTCAGTAATGTGCTACACTAAAGTCAGGTGTTATGCTTCCCACTTCAACGCACTTGACTGTATTTTCAAGAGAAAACAAACTTGGTTCCAGGTGTGAAGAAACATTATAATCGACTCCACAGTGATGAATGATAATTTTTTTGTACATGCTCCCTACATAAGGAGCTAAAATTAGCAAATAATTATTTGTGCCACAGTCTTCAGACGATACATGAAATATGTATCCCTGCGGGTATCATACTGGAAATATGTGAGTCTGAACATATTGTAAGTAGGCTGTTAGTAGACTGTTTAAATTTTTATGTCGGTAACGCCACGTAGCGCTCTTTATGAAAATCACTGACAGTGCTGTGTGCAGTCTGTGGATGGTGGGCATTGTTGGAATATTTGCTGTTGTAGTGTTGGGCAGTTGGATGTGAACAGCGTGTAGCGTTGTATAGTTCGAGATGAGCCGCCAGCAGTGGTAGGTGTGGGGAGAGAGATGGCTGAGTTTTGAGAGCGGACGATCTGGACGTAAGTCCGCCAGAAAAAGGAAATTTGTAAGACTGGATGTCATGAACTTATATATATTGATTTTTGAACACTATCAAGGTAAATACATTCTTTTATTTGCTAAGTATGCCTATCAGTAGTTAGTGCCTTTAAGTAGTTAGAATCTTTTATTTAGCTGGCAGTATGTATTGGCGCTCGATGTATTGCAGTAGTTTGAGTAACGAAGATTTTTGTGAGGTAAGTGATTCATGTAAGATATAAGTTATTGTTAGTCAGGGCCATTCTTCTGTAGGGATTATTGAAAGTGAGATTGCGTGACGCAAAAAATAAAAAAATAAAAATAAATAAATAAAAATAACGAAAGAGGTTTACCAGCACAGTAATTCATAAATTTTTTCGAAAGGGATGTTTCAATATGAACAACGTTTGTTGGAAACGTTGATAAACGTGCTTGTTCTAAAATTATACATGGTTTTGGTGCAAACAAATACCATGTAGTGGGCGCTTTCTTCAGAATTCTTTAGCTTCTCTTGCCTGTGTTAGTCGAATAGAGTGAAAGTTAATTAGTCTCTTATGTGGCACAGATGGTGATCACGATGATCCTCACAGAGGAAGTTAAGGCAATCCAGCACTTGTGCCAGTTTGACCTTGCAATGTGAACGAAAAACAGGTACCAAATCAGAATTGAAACGCTTCATTTCTGTTCACTAAGGCCTCAATTGAGAACCTTGAGTGAAGATACTGTTTCAGTTACTACCTGGTACAAAACTCAAAACTTGCTACACACGTGGAGCTTGGAGCTATTATATTTTTTTGTATGATGAAAGTCTCAAAGGATAAATCGAAGTGAGAGATAACGCACTAAACGTTTAAAAGCTTCGCTATACCACTCTGAGTGTTCACAAACATTTCATGCGTTTCCACCTATAAATAAAACACAAATACTGCTTCTGCACCTGAAATCAATAAACTAGTAATGGAGCACTTTCCTTTTTGTTAATGTAACGAGAAATTATTTCAGTCATAAATTGCCACAATGATAGGTGCTCCATCGAAATGGAAAATACACTACATTAATTTCTTCCACTAATTACAGTATTAATTCATTAACTGAAATGTACTTTTTTGTCAAATTATTGGCCGCCAATTCTAATTTTCCACACGTTTACAAACTCGCCGCGAGCTTAGGCAAGCATATTAAATATCGGATCGTTCCTGGAAGCGGAATGTTGACAGACAACTCAGCATATATACATGGCTGGAAAAAATCCAAACACCATTCTTTTGTCCAGAGTTTTTACTTCGTTTACATACGCTGAAATACTGTCAAATCAAGGCTAAAAACAACGAAGCTATCTTTTTTCACTTATTCCGGCTACAGTATCATATTAAAGTAGTTCCATTAAAAATTTGTGAAATAATATGTTAACAAACAAGGAAGAAATTATTGTCTGGTACGATAAAATGGTAGGCAGATGCTGAAATAGATAGCTTTCCGCTTATTGTTTGTTTAATTGTCATCAATCACAAATCAAAAATATTTTCTGCTTGTATATGAAGCAGGTGTGCTGGACAGTTCTGGGATCTAATTTGTATGCAAACTGAATAACTGTTGCTTGACACCAGCTAATGTTCACCATCATAGTTAGTACCATTAGCAGATGTTTGACATTCACTGCTGCAGAAAAGTCTCCTACAGATTTATGAGTGCTCTATGATATTCAGACAAACGGATCCAAGTAATACCCCGCGTGTCTTGTAATGTCGTGTACTTACTTCCATTCGTCCATTAGAGCGCAGCGCGGTGATTTATTCTGTCTTAGAATCTAGCGAAGAACTTCCCCTGTCGATATAAATTGTATCCTTGCTGTACAAACTGGCTAAATACGTTTCATTTACGTTACAGTCCCAGTTACATCTTGCCTCCAGTTCGTTACCTGATTACTTTGTGTTCCTTCCCTCCCAGTGATTGTCACTATGTATCTTTAAACTACGAGCTGTATAAAGCTCAGTTTTTGAATGTTTTTCACATCAAAAGTCTAAGTATTACTTCCATAAACTGGCAATACGTACTGTACATAAACTTTACTTTCTCCACACAATGGAAACTTAGATTAGAAACTTTATTTGCTCAAACAAAAGCATTCTACCTAATTTTTTCCCTGTGTTAACTCTTATTGTCAAATCTTTGTCTACTATGAACTTAACAACTGCTAATATGGCCTTGTAAAAAATTTCTACAAGTTTCTTTTTCCGTATGTTAAATGTACATTACCCTACTTTAGTTTTATTAAACACTATATGATAAAAAGGTGTGACATGCAGAAGGTTAATTGGAGGATATCAATGTAGTTTTGACGGGTATGTAAACGATTAGAGTTGGGTTCTCTGTGACAAACAGATTGGCCACCAGTGTGCATTAGTGTTCTTCGTATTTAATGTTGTCACCAGAGATAAGAGGGTCGACGAGGAACATCAGATGTTGAGTGATCACTGTGAAAGGCACATGCATGCCACACACTCATATGGGACAGTCTTACAGCACCTGAAACTGTTTGAAAGGAGCCTCATTGTTGAACTCTTTCTGGTCGGTTGTCGAATCGTGCAACTTCCAGATTGAAGGGGCATTTGGATGTGACAGTGTCTTGATGTTGGACAGTATGAAACGTGAGGGTAGGCGTATTCCTCATTGATGTGTTCATCGACCACGTCGGACCATCACAAGATAGGACCGCTGTATGGTGCATAAAATGCACTGTCGCTGCTCCACACTTGTGCCTGACATCTGAGAAAAAGTAATGGACTCAATGCAACACAGTTTACCTTCACACATGGTTAGTCAGAAACTACCAGCAGTTGGACTGGAGAAATATTGCCCAGTAAGTAGACTGCCATTAAATACCACAAAAGACACAGCTTCGATTGGAGGGGTGATGTGACCAGGAAGCTTGGACCGCTAATGAATGGCATAGCCTGGTGTTCAGTGAAGAATAGCAGTTCTGCAAAAGCCCTGGTGACCATTGTCACCGAGTGTGGCGGCAACCTGAGGGAGGTCCAATTGTGCCAACATTGCGGAAAGGAACCGGGGGGGGTTACTCCTGACTCCATGGCATGGGGAGCCATAAGGTGTGACTTCAGGTCGAAGCTGGTAGTGGTTGAGGAAACTCTGACCGCATAATGGTACGTCACGGTCATCCTGTGTCCTCATGTGTTGTGTAGGACAAAGGACAAAGACAGACTCGCAAGCACTGTGCCGCCAACGCCCTCTCGACCACCAGTATTTAGATCGCCGCCACGGACTGGAGGGACCAGTCAGTCACAATTCAAGTCAGTCATCAGTCGCTGTCCCGTTACTTGCAGTTGCAGACAGTCGCAGTCACTGTCAGATCCCTAGTTCCAGGTCAGTCGGTATCTAGTGACCAGAGTAATGTACATAGGGGACTTGTACTTCACCAGCAGTGAGGCTAATGTTGATTATCACGGAAGAGCTTGTACCACAACAACTAGCTTAAAGATAAGTAGCTTTCTGTTCTGCTTAATAAGGAACCCTGTTAATACACGTGCACAGTTTGTGTAGCAGAAAGAGGATACCCGCCACCAACCAACTGCCTCTCCTTGGTTCCCCTGGTACAAGACTCTACAGTGGCAACGAGATGACACAAACAGTGGTTTCTCTAATGCGGCGGTATTTAGGTTATGTTTTTCAACAGGACGGTGCTGGACCATATATGTCAAGTGTCTGTATGAATGAACTGAGTTACGCTGAGGTACTTCTGTGATCAGCAGGATCCTCAAATCTATCCCCATCAGAACATGAATGGGACCAACTCCGACATCAAGTCAGTCGTTCTGCCAGTAGCCAGGATATCGACGACCATGGATAAATGTTCTTCGTAAACGTACCGAGAGCTTTCTTTATATGCGACAACTCTGACGCGATATTCTTCGTGGCAATATCAAGGGCTTGCTCAGAAGAAGATACAACGGCTTCATAACTCCGTTCGCAAGTGAATTATGAGTAAACCCGGCCAGATGTGCTTAACTTAACACTGTAAGTGGGTTCATACCGCCCATTCGTTTTTTCATTGAACTCTATTTTGTAATCACCGCAGTAACATGACACACCTCTCAACCCGTGAAGTTTTACTTTTTTTTCTCTTCTCCCGCTCGTTGCTTCACGTTTTTATCAGGGAGTATAATTAATTGTAAATCTCATTTCGAACTTCCACTATTAAATCATTCTTTGTCTAGTTCATGCGTATCTTACACTAGAAATATAACGTAAGACGATGGAGGTGTGTTCCTCTAACATGCGATATCTCCCTGTTTTAAGAATCTGCCAAATTATCCTGGGGCTTCTGAGATGGTACCAGTGGCGTAGAATTTCTTTGTATTTTTACTGCTCCCTTCATGCTCTATCGAGATATTGAAATTAACAACAAAATGTTAGTAACCAGTCACTTGGTACTTTTTAGCTTATCGTTGTCCACTGAATTTTCGTTTGCATCCATCATTGCCTAGTAACGAACAGGAGTTACACATAGTTCATAGATTTTAAATCAGAATATAACGTTACAAGGAAAAGCGGAATTTTTGGAAACAAATTGTGTTTGAATAACTGCACAATCTGAAGTACAATCAAGTTGTGGAACTTCCTGTGCCATAGCAGCATCCATAGGTTTAACGATTTTAGAAGTTAGGGAAAATATGCATGTTCCCAGCTTACTAGGTGCAGTTTTATTCTGGAGACCAGAGGCCCTGTACACTGTAGAGTGTGATAGCTGAGGGATTATGACAAGGGACTCGTTCTCAGGAGTACTGGGGTTCAAATATATCTTTCTTCATTCAGATTTTAGTTCTCTGTGGCTTCCTTAAATTACTTAGGGTAAATGTCAGGATAGTTTCTTCTTAAAGGACACAAGAATCCTTTCGCTCTGTCTCCAACTGACTAATACTCGAAGGGACGTTAACCGTCCATCTTCCGTCCTTCCTTCGTCATATACTGGGTCACAACGCTCTTTCACTTTCAGTCGTCTCTGGTACATACACGTGTACACATGTTGTCACAGAAAAGCCTACGGTTTGTAGATGATGTTTATGCAATTAGCTGCTACCTGAGCATTTGAGGAGTACTACAGCGCCAATACACTATAAATAATGAAGAGACAGTTTGATGCTTTCACTGGTTAACAAGAAAAATTGTAGGCGTTTGTAAAAAGGAAATGTGGATTTGGTACCGTCGGTTATATTGCTCGATAGCATAAAATTACAGTGTGGATCGCTTTTACTTTATACCGCGCCTGTCACTGAAATGTTTACGCAGTGAATGTCGCTATTAATACTACCAACTCTTATTTTTTTTAGAGTTGGTAATTCCACTGCTATAGATGGTCGAATCATACTGTGTAATGAGAGGTTTCGAATAACGGACAAAACATTTATTACTGCAGTGCCAAGGTTGTCCATGTCATTCAATTCAAAAGCATAAGTTTCTACCTCATTATTAGATTCACCTTCTTGTCTTCATTTAATATGAATAATGGGTCGAATGTTTATCTTTGATTAACTGCAAGAGCAGTTCGGAAACTGTTTCACGTTATGTGAACATAGAAGTTCCACATGCCTCTCCCCCCCTCCCCCCCCCCCTCCCCACACACACAACAATCCATTCATCTGACCTCTGCAGACGAAATATCGAGACGGGAGAAACAAGAGTGTAAGACTACTTCATGGCAATAGCCCTCATATTACTATACAGAACAACTAATTAGGAAAAAAAATATGTTTTGGTAACTGTAGATGCAGAAAAAGCTATGTTTAAACAGTGGGAAATCCAGGATGCAATGTAACAATATATTGGAAGGAAAGTTGCTACTCACCATATAGCAGAGGTGCTGTGTCACCGATACACACAACAAAAAGACTCTCACAACTAAAGCTTTCGGTCATTAAGGCCTTTTTCAACAAGAGGCACACATATGTGCACACACACATACAAACTCACACAAATGCAACTCATGCACACAACTACAGTCTCAGGTAACTGAAAGGACACTGTGAGCAGCAGCACCATTGCATAATGGGAGTGGCGAATGGGTGGGGGGGGGGGGGGGGTGTAAGGAGTAGGCTGAGGTCGCTGATTAGGGGAAGTGACACTATGGTTATGGTGGGGTTGATGGACAGTGAAGTGCTGCAGGCGAGATGGTTGGCTGGTGAGAGGTGGGGCGGAGGGGGGGGGGGGAGGGGGGAAGAATCGGAAAAGGAGAGAAATAAAAAGACAGGGTGTGGTGGTGGTGCAATGACAGCTGTATAGTGCTGGAATAGCAACAAGGAAGCGGGTGGATGGTGAGGACATTGACTACGGATGGTTGATGGTTCAAATGGTTCTGAGCACTATGCAACTTAACTTTTGAGGTCATCGGTTGCCTACAATTTAGAACTAATGAAACCTAACTAACCTAAGGACATCACACACATCCATGCCCGAGGCAGGATTCGAACCTGCGACCGTAGCGGTCGCGCGGTTGCACACTGTAGCACCTTGAACCGCACGGCCACTCCGGCTGGCGATGGTTGATGCCAGGAGGGTTATGGGAATGTAGGATGTATTGCAGGGAATGTTCGCACCTGCGCAATTCAGAAAAGCTCATGTTGGTGGGAAAGATCCATTTGGTACTGGGTGTAAGGCTGTCAGTGAAATGAAGGATATCATTTTTGCCAGCATGTTCAACGACAGAGTAGTCCACTTGTTTCTTGGCCATCGTTTATTGGTGACCATTCATGTGGTCAGACAGCTTGTTGGTTGTCATGCCTACACAGAATGCAGCACAGTGGTTGCAGCTAAGCTTGTAGACCACATGACTTATTTCACACATAGCCCTGTCTTTGATGGGATACATGATGTTAATGGCCAGATTGGAGTAGTTGGTGGTGGGAGGATGTATGGCACACGTTTTGCATCCAGGTCTATTGCAGGGGTATGGGCCATGAGGTAAGGCATTGGGAACAGGGGTTGTATAAGGACAGACAAGTATGTTGTATAGTTTTGGTGGACAGCAGAATACCAGTGTGGGAGGGATGGGAAGGATAGTGGGCGTAACGTTACTTATTTCAGGACATGACAAGAAGTAATTGGAACCCCTGTGGAGAAAGTAATTCAGTAGCTCCAGTCCTGGGTAGTACTGAGTTATGAGCGGAATGCTCCTCTGAAGCCGGACGGTGGGACTTTGGGAGGTGGTGGGAGACTGGAAAGATAAGGCATTGAAGATTTGTTATTTTACCGGTTTGGGAGGATAATAATAGTCAGTGAAGGGATCAGTGAGATCCTTGGTACATTTCAAGAAGAACTGTTAGTCAATGCAGATGTGCTAACCACAGGTGGCTAGGCTGTATGAAAAAGATATCTTGGAATCGAACAGGTGGCAGCTGTCGAAGTGGAGGTATTGCTGATGGTTATTAGGTTTGGTATGGACAGAGGTGCTGATTTAGCTATCTCTGAGGTGGAGATCAACATCTAGGAGATTGCCTATTGGGTTGAGTAGGACAAGGGGAAGTAAATGGGGGAAAATTTGTTGAGATTCTGGAGGAATGTGGATAGCAGAGATGTCATCAGTGAATCTGAACCAGGTGAGGGGTTTCCGATTCTGGGGTTATAGGAAGGATTCCTATAGATGGTCCGTCAATAGATCGGCATAGGATGTTGCCCTTACAAAGGTCCCGATTTCGAGTCTCGGTCCGGCACACAGTTTTAATCTGCCAGGAAGTCTCAAATTATTGGATTATTAGAGACATTTAATTATTTTAGCTGAAAATGCAGACAATACTACAAAAAACGCAGAAACAATTTGTTGAACGCACAAAAACCTTTCCGTAATCCACGCAGCAAAACAGTGGTACCCACTTTTGTCTCGACGCACAAGTAAAATTTCGTTATTTGCTTCTCTTCCCGACACTGCAATTTTATTGACCAGCAGCGTATGTATATGCGAGAAGCTAACCACCGGTGTTGCTAACGTTCTCACAAGAGCGGTGGGACGTTTTGTGTAACAGTAATTTCCTGTCTGTGAAAATGTCGGTCTTACTCACCACTAGCACATTACAGACACGGCGATGCGCAAGCTGATACCACTGAGGCACCGTGAGCCGTGTCGCGGTCAGAACCGCTGCCGTCTCTTTAGAGGTGAGCATCGCAAACACGACAGGTCTCGCACCGGCAGAGCACCCACTACGAACGCAGTTGGCGTCCTGTAGTGGCGAGGGATATCGCCGTGTCGGGAGTGGAATGGCCGGCCACAGGCGTGTTCTGCCGCCCACAACACGAACGTGGTCTGCGCGACGGACAGCCCTCTCACGTCCCGTAGCCACGCAACAACGCGTTGCCCTCCCTCGTGGCGCCGCATTGCACTCCATAAAATGTACTCTAGAGCCACCGTGCCAAAATACTCCTTCATTCACGAGCTAGTTGTTTTTTTTAAAATCCGTGTTTTTTCTTCATAAGCAGATTATGTGCGTTAGAGCAGACAAGAGGGAAGAATTGCGGCTTGTAGCTCCGTAGATGATGAAGAGATTGAAGAAATGTATGATGCAATAAAAGAAAGTATACTACTGGCCATTAAAATTGCTACACCACGAAGATGACGTGCTACAGACGCGAAATTCAACTGACAAGAAGAAGATTCTGTGATATCCAAATGATTAGCTTTTCAGAGAATTCACACATGGTTGGCACCGGTCGCGACACCTACAACGTGCTTACATGAGGAAAGTTTCCAAACGATTTCTCATACGCAAACAGCAATTGACCGGCGTTGCCTGGTGAAACGTTGTTGTGATGCCTTGTGTAAGGAGGAGAAATGCCTACCATCACGTTTCCGACTTTGATAAAGATCGGATTGTAGCCTATCGCGATTGCGGTTTATGGTATCGCGGCATTGCTGCTCGTATCGGTCGAGATCCAATGACTGTTAGCAGAATATGGAGTTGGTGGGTTCAGGAGGGTGATACGGAAGCCCGTGCTGGATCCCAACGGCCTCGTATCACTAGCAGTCGACATGACAGGCATCTAATCCTAGTGATTGTAACGGATCGTGCTGCCACGTCTCGATCCCTGAGTCAACAGATGGGGACGTTTGCAAGACAACAACCATCTGCACGAACAGTTCGACGACATTTGCAGCAGCATGGAATATCAGCTCGGAGACCATGGCTGAGGTTACCCTTACGCTGCATCACAGATAAGAGCGCCTGCGATGGTGTACTCAGTGACGAACCTAGATGCACGATCGGCAAAATGTCATTTTTTCGGATGAATCCAGGTTCTGTTTACAGCATCATGATGGTTGCATCCGAGTTCGGCGACATCGCGGTTGACGCTCATTGGAAGCGTGTATTCGTCATCGCGATAATGGGGTATCACCCGGCGTGATGGTATGGGGTGCCATTGGTTACACGTCTCCGTCACCTCTTGTTCGCATTGACAGCACTTTGAACAGTGGACGTTACACTTCCAATGTGTTACGCCCCGTGACTCTATCCCTCATTCGATCCCCGCGAAACCCTACATTTCAGCAGGATAATGCACGACCGCATGTTGCAGGTCCTGTAAGGGCCCTTCTGGATACAGAAAATGCTCGACTTCTGCCCTGGCCAGCACATTCTTCAGATCTCCCAACAATTGAAATCGTCTGGTCAATGGTGGACGAGCAACTGGCTCGTCACAATACCCCAGTCACTACTCTTAATGAACTGTGGTACCGTGTTGAAGCTGCATGGGCAGCTGTACCTGTACACGCCATTAAAGCTTTTTTTTACTCAATGCCCAGGTGTATCAAGGCCGTTATTATGGCCAGAGGTGGTTGTTCTGGGTACTCATTTCACACGTGACACATATAAACTTCACCTGCAGCTAATTAACATAGTTGTTCTTCATGACACTTTCTCACAGGTGAATGTTGCGTATAAGACAGTGACTTTGTTCCCGATACCTGCGTTTCCCAGGCATTGCTCTTACAGCAAAAGTAATTAGCACATGATTTACAGCTCGCCGTTACAACCTGAAACTCTACCGCCCTAGTTATTAGTACATGATTTACATTTCACCTTTACATCTTGAAACGCATTACACGTTTTCCAAACTTTGCGGAGTGTTTAGGTACTGGTTGTTGAAACGAAAGACTTAAGTTGGACTCCAGAACGGCATAGGGGAGTGGAAAATTCGTTTTGCAACTTAAAAAATGCCAGTCTTTCATGTAACAGCGAACATTTCTGCTACCATTGACACTTAAATTTAGCACTCTGCAGTTCATCTCAGAAGTAAGTTTCTCGCTAATCCACAATAAAGCTTAATGCTTTAAATACATCGTACCAGTTATACATCACTTTGTGTGAATATTTTTGGACTATCTGACAAACGATCTTATGCTGTCTGATTTTATTGAGAACAACACCGACTTGTACTTGTTAATGGGATTCAATAGGCTCATTCTTTTCATATTACTGTATTGTGTACTGCACTGCATTCACAGTCTGCTATACAGTGGCAAAGCAAATATAATCATGATGTAAACATGGCCATGCACAATCAAGAGGTAAACATAATTAACAGTCAAACAGAGAACTCACGCTATCTGACAACATTGAAGACCCACATTGAGAACAAAGATTTGCAAGATAATATGGACGTCTGAGCTGCGTCGCGGTCATAGAACACGGTGTGACACATTTTCTACCAATACAACGGATTACTAACTCATACACAATGTGAATACTTCAGAGAATTTAAGGCTTTCTCCAGAAAGACAGTTTCTTTCGTTAGAGTGTAATGATACCGTAGCGATAATGCGAAAAATAACTGCAAGAGCATCGTATTTTACGGAATTTTTAACACAGAATTTCCAGCCTGGAAGTCTAAAATCGTACGTGTAACAGAAGTCAGTGCAGGAAAAATTGGTTATTTTGTGAATGTTATCTCCCTCGCCTCATTTAGTAGACTCCAGTTTTTATCTTTCCGACATATTGGTGCTCTTATTAGCCGATATCCCACAACTGTCATGCAAATATCGAGTTGATGGGTTCAGAAAGACTGTACGCAACGCCATACAGGATCACAATGGCCACCCAGGAGTAGCGCCCGAGAGAGTAGGCATATTGTTCGTAGCCTACAAAGGATCATAAAGCGACGTCGCTACCTTGTGTAATGATACGTTCTTGCTTACAACAAGAGAGATATTCATATGAACAGTGCGACAACCTCTAGGACACCACGGGCTGTTTGTCGGTACGGGATGTTGCGGCTTCAGTCGACACGGCAGCGTAGTGATGTGTGTCGGAAGTTGCGTTTTCAACGGCTGCATTGGACACTAGAGAAGCACCATGTCGGCTTTTGAGACGAAGCTCAGAATTTTGAATACAGTGCTGCGATGAATGTATCCGTTTATGTTGGCTTCGAGACGAATAAATGCATTCAAATGGTTCAAATGGCTCTGAGCACTATGCGCCTTAACTTCTGAGGTCATCTGTCGCCAAGAACTTATAACTAATTAAACCTAACTAACCTAAGGACATCACACACATCCATGCCCGAGGCAGGATTCGACCCTGCGACCGTAGCAATCGCTCGGCTCCAGACCGTAGCGCCTAGAACTGTCCGGCCATAAATGCTTTCGCCAGCGTTAAAGAGGCTCAGCAATTGTCGAGGTGTCTTGGGGGTGGAATTCTATACACAACACGATCACCCGTGATGTGAACTGCAGGTAATTTGAATAAGAGGAGTTACAATTCAGACGTGTTTAGGTCGGGACTGAACTCTATGTATGAAGTTGTTTTATAACAAAATATGGCATGTTGGTAGTGCTCTCCGGACCTACCACGATACAGATGAAGTTCGAATGTTGTATTTGCCAGATTAGTTCTGCTGATCTGGCGTCAATTGAAACTATCAGGTAATGAGTAGCAGATGCAGAGAGACTAGGACATCACCGCTCCCAGCAACTACGATTGATGAACTGTGTTATAGACTTGAAACAGCAATGAGAACTCGTACTTCTCACCCAAAGCCGACTTACAGACATGGTTTTTGTTAGGGGAGGCAGCTTTGAATATTAAAACTCGCACGCCTTACAGCCTGAATTCACCTAAAAATTTAACGCCTCCGCTACCGTAGACGTGGTCTCTGCATTCCGCACTGAGCGCAGCTTTTGTTATGGCTGCATTGCTCGTGAAATACCAGTGCCTGTACTGAGAGACTGCGTTCCAGCCGATAAGAGTTATTAGAAAAATGTTAAGTGAAAAAAATTGATTTTGCTCATCTTACATTCCAATATCGTCACTGGCTGGAGCAAATTAAATAAAACACAGCACGAAATTTTAAAGAATTTGAGAGGTACTGGGTAATCTTTGCGGTATGGTGATATTAGCTCACAAATTACAGGGAACTAAGTTTAGATAAGATATCAAAATTTAATTTAAAATTGAAAAGGGAACTATATCTCATTTCTTTCTGGAGCTATTACGTTTTATATCTTGCGGGCGATCGTGCGCAAGATGCCCATTCACGTTCCTGCGCATCGCGACTTATGAGGCCATAATAATTGTCATGCCTCATGAACAATTCAAGGTAAGTAAACGAGGTTTTCTGCAAATGACAGAACAAATATTGTTTAAAAATGCTCAAAACACAGACAGCAAGGAAAATTCTGGACATACAAAAGTCAGCAGGCATCAGACCGCTGACAAGTAAGGCAGCTGCCGCCAACAGCAAAGTGCACAGTTCAGCACTCGACACGGAATATAGTGATGGACTCGCCTGGCGGCCAGGACGAGAATGTGTTTCTGCGCAGGAGCCATGTTATGTTGCGCGAGCTCTGCTAGCAACACTATCGCACTCGTGACCTCGTTTGGCAACCTAACTACTAGAAAAGTTCGCGAAACGTCGCAGGAAAAACACTCTTAGTACCTCGTGCAGTAAAAACATCGCTGAGCAAGGTACTGTGAATGGATGTCGGAGAAATCTCTCTAACCACATCAGGCATCCGAGAATGGGAGTATTTCAACTACCTTTCGACGCGGAGAAGCTATTTTATTCTTTCACACCTTCTATGAAATTTTGCTATGCAAAATTCTAGTCAGTACATTTAACCGGACACTTTCCTTTAAAGAAAAAAAAAAAGAGGAGAGACCAGCATTTTAGCAAACCCAGAAGGATCTAAAGTGCTTCAGAAGTTAACAGAGAAACAACTATTTCTCTACATGATAATTCTCCTCTGCGAAGCATGAAAGTTACATTCAGTTTATTTTTGTATCTTGCGTGGGGAATGTAACTTAGAATAATACCATAAAACAAATGAAAAAGCCTTACATATTTACAGTTCTTGCAGTCATCCTACTGCCACGGAGGCCATGGAGTTCCCAGGATGTACCGGAAGTCTCGACTCCTGATATCTTGATGAATACCTGGTGGTTCCGTCAAGGCTCAAAGTCGTTGAAAATATGTCGCGTCAGCACCTCAGTAAAATCCGCTGAATAACATGCCTAGTGCCAAAAATATGAGGACCAGTGTAGATATCTGCCAGAATAAATGAGGCCACGTTCTCCATGTCCAAATGGAGAGGTAGATGCATCTCTCCGGATACACAGCACTGAATCAAGATAGGTAAACTGCCATTCAGAAAGTGCAGATACAATAGTAAAACGCATTTTCTGCGTGTAAACATCAGCCATGAGGCCATTGTGCGCTTGAAAACAGAGGGACTTCAGAACAGGTACTTCTATACTGTGACTTTTGGTCACAGGGAATATGACTAGCATACACACACGACGACGTAACACAGCTACTTAGAGACTGGACCTAGTGAAGCGATCACAACGATACCTAGAGCACTGAATGAAGAGTGTTTGTGGCGACTAGAGTGCAGACGGAAACGAGCACAGGCGATGAATGACTCTACAGACAATCTAGCGAGACAGACGACAATAGTAGCGGGACGAGAAAGGGGACAACAACAGAGGCGAAGAATGAGAAACATAAAATAAAAACTAAGTGTATAGTAGCCGCCGGCCGGTGTTGCGAACGGTTCTAGGCGCTTCAGTGTAAAAACGCGCGAACACTACGGTTCGAATCCTGCCTCGGGCATGGATGTGTGTGGTGTCTTTAGGTTAGTTAGGTTTAAGTAGTTCTAAGTTCGGGGGAACTGATGACCTCAGAAGTTAAGTCCCATAGTGCTCAGAGCCATTTGACCCAAATGTATAGTAGCTGGAGTGTCACGTTCATTATACAGCAATATTAGGCTACGGAAATGTTCCTACCTCTCGCCGTATGAGCACCCTGGAACATTGTTGAACATGGTCGCTTGGGTGGTCTTGGTGGTACGGAATAGGGTAGCGAAATGTTCCAGGACCATACTGACCTGCAATTCCTTCGGTCAGTGCTATCGTGACACTGAACTCCTTCCCCAAGTGCGTCTTTTCAGAGATGCATTTTGGCCTGACTTCAGTTTCATGAATGATACTGTACGGGTCAAAGGACTGCGCAGGTGGAGATGCTCTTGGAGCGAGAGGACTACCTGCGGTGCAATAATCCGCTCTTCAGCCAAGTGAATTAAAAAACATAATGAGAAGGAGAAATAAACATTAAGAGTTTTTTCTATTTTAAAGTCAGATATTAAATATGGGCAGCTGAAAAACGAAAACATGCATCTTTTAATAACGCGCTACAGAATGGTGAAATTGTTCTGAGAAGATTCGCAGAGGATTGCAATTTCTCTTCAAATCTAAAGGAACTGTATTAGATGTGAAGTATATCCGGAGAAGACGGCCAAGGGTTTACGGTCCTTGATTTGAATCAGACCTATTATCCCTTGGCTGAGTGGTGTAAGTTTAAATGATAGAAATGATGAAAAGCCATGGAGAGGAAGTTAGGGGTTCGGATGGACAGCGGGAATACAGAAAAGTGAGAAAGACATAATGTAGGTGTTTGGTGGGGTAGTGGTAACAAGAGGAAAGGGCTGGTGATGCCTAGATAGGGAAGAGGAGAGAGATGCCATCATGTGGTGTGGGATAAGTGGGAAGAGTTAAAGTTGACAGGAGGGATAAATATCGGGATGATGTCATTGTTTTGGAGAAGGCGTTGGCTTAAGTTTCGATGGAACAGGATATGATGCATCTGTTGGTGTGGGGATGGCGGGATGTGTTTGTAGAGATGTGGCAGCATACCGGCGTTAGTGATCAGATTGGATTATTGGCATCTAGACTGTGAATAATTTAGGAGGATCAGAGGTGTTCGATGTGGGTGGGGAGAGGTGCGAATTTGATGAGATGGTAGAGGCTCCACATCGGGAAAGGTAAACTGATGAAGAAAGGGAGATTCAAGGATTTGGAGGGACTTACAGGACTATAGTGGGTGGATGTCCATGCAGCATTCACTATGCAGAGGATCGGGCAGATCAGGGTTTTGTAGGTATAGAGAATAGTGTAGGGATTTAATCCCCAAGTTCGGCCTGTTAGTAGTTTTATTCTACTGTGGGCTTCTTGTTGAATGATTAGTAGCTGATGTTATGACGATAGTTGTGGTACTGGTCTAGTCCAAGATATTTTAAGGTGTTGGCTAACTTGTTAGGAAGATCATAAATGGTCAGGTGAAAGTTAGGGAGACAGGTGTGAGTAGTTCATCCTAAAATTACTGCTTAGGATTTGGAGGGGTCGGCCTTGAAGAGACATCGGTCACACGAGGAGGCAAATTAACTGAGGTGTATGTGGAGGTATCATTGGGGCTTAATATTGCGCTTCTTCCCTTTGTTGTCATTTTATTCCCCCATGTATATGCGGTCTGCAGTATCAAACATCACACTTGTATAGAAACATAGAAAGATGAGTACTGAAAACACCCAGTGATGATGATATGAAAGAGTTGGTGTTTCATGGCGAAGTGCCTAGAGGGGACTACTTGCAACAGATTATGATGATGATGTGGCATCTGCTTGAAGATCAGCAACGGGTGAGGGGTGGATGGAAGAGATTTTGGTTGCACTGAAGTTGTAGAAGAGAAGTAAAGGTTGTTAGTGTGGTGTTGATGGAAGGGATCTAGAATGACATATGGTTCAAGGGAGTATTCAAGCTTAGCATGATACTTTTTTAGATGATTGTGTCTATTCTGGAAAAGAAGAAGTGAGGGGGGTTTTGGGAATGTGTAGGAGTGGCTTTATGTGGCATGAAGAATGAACTGTTAGGCTGACCTAATACAGGGTATGTAAACGCTCAAATGGGTGAAAAAGTCTGTATTTTTTCCCTATATTGTTTTTTTTTACCTTGTAGAAAACGTAGGGCAGCAGCAGCCTATCCAAGCCGCTCTTCGGCCACAGAAAACCATTGTGAGTCGTGGTTGGCTCGTGTTATGCTTTGCATTAAACCTTGGTTGCTATTCTGTGATTAGTCTCCTGCAGTTATAGCGATTGTGCTGTTATCCTCTCTCTCTGCGAGTAGCAGCAGCAGCGTGTATCGATATTCGCACCCTTGTACTATCTTTGGCCTGGCACTTATGGTTTCCAGCTGTGCCATGTGCGGGCAGTTGGTTGGTCGGTTGGCGTGGAGCAGCGAGGAAGTCTCCGTGGCGCGTGTCTGGGCAGGGCCGCTGGCGGCATCCACGCGCGGTCGGAATGTGAGGGCTATTGCTACGAGGTCCGTGCCTCACCGACCTCGGACACTAAAGTTGAGTCTTTTCTTAATCACCAGCCAGCCCCACCTGTTCACACTGTGTCGTTTGAATTTCGTTGTGGTCTGTTGGGACATTCCCGTGAGCAACAACAAGTGTTTTCAAGTTGGCGAAATTATAGCTGCCCTCCAGTGGAAAATAACTTAACTTGATTAATTTTGAACTGAAGTGCACCAGCGGAATCTTCTACCTTGTGGACATTAACGTTCCAGAAATCTTCCCTGGCTGTTGATGTTAATTCTGGCAGTGTATTTTCCTCTTCACATTGTGGCTGTCCAGCATGGCGTGTAGTTTGACAGCTGAATTTGTAATTCGTTGTGGGCGCCGATACCTTCTGGGTTGCTCCATTGAAATCCCTGTTGTGTGCTGGAAGGGTGAAGTGGAAGTATCCTCTCGCTTGATCCGTTTACTCTGTGTCGCCTGGGTCGCTATCGGATTGAGAATTTGTTGGGCAGACTGCCTGTCACCTAAGCGAGCGTTAGTGTTAGAATTGCAGGCTGACCCTTAGAAACTTCTGAACGCCGTTTGACGTGCTGCCTCTTCTTATTTGTCCTTGTTGTTTCTTTATGTATAACTTCTACCCAATTTTAAATGAAAGTTGTTTTGCCCTTGATGTGTGAGACTGAATGGCGCATTTAGCCACAAATAAAGTTCTATAATAAGCGTTTGGCTTGCTCTGTTTTTAATGTTTTCTTTACTCTTGTAATATTTGCAAATGAATGAAATAGTGTGTTCAAGTGCAACTTGCAGCCAATCATTTTGGCCCCTTTCCACAAATTAAACTATATGTCCTGTTCTGCGTGTATAGCAGGGGATCTCACGTAGATCACATAACGTGGAGACAGATAAACAGAAAATATGAATATGAAAACACAGGTGACACACATAAAGATAATAACAATAATGTTCGAAATGAAGACACTGAATTGCATAAGCAATTGCAACCGTACACGAAGGCACAATGAGTACACTGTCGAACAGTGGAGGACACTTAAGAGACACAATTCCACTGCAATGGAGGAACACTGCAAAGAAAACTTTGACGATGATCTTCGACGCAGTGCACACACTATTGCACGAAAAGAAGGGGGGGCTGCCACAGGGAATAGGGGAGGGTAGGAGGGAGGTGAGGAGGACGCCAGAGGGAGAGAGGAAGTGAAGGGGAGGGGAGAGGGTAGGGTTGGGTGTGGAATCCTGGGTGGGGGGAGGAGAGGGAGAGAAGAGGGGGAAGGAAGTAGGAGGGAGAGAAGGGAAAGAGGGAGCCTGGAGGAAAAATTCATGAGGAGGGAGGGAAGGATCAAATCTGGTAGGAAAGGTAGATCGAAGGGACGAGGGCATCATCCGGGAGGGGGAGTTGTCGAAGCCACCTTGGGAAACGGTATGGAGGGTGGTAATATGGAGAACGGGTGGGATGCTAGAGTACAGGTGCAGCAGCGAATTGGGGTGGGAAAGGACGGGAGAGACAATCAGGTGAGGGTTATCAAGTTTACAGAAGTTGTAAATGATCCATATCCATTCAAGGAAGAGGAGGTGGTGTGGGAAAGCAATTCAGTTGTAGAGGAGCCACGTGTTGGATAGGAGGCAGATACGATAGACGAGGTGGAGCGCATGGTGTTCTAGGATTTGAAGGGACATGAAGAAGGTAGTACGGGTGGAGATCCAAGTGAGGTTGGCATAACAGAAGATGGGGAAGATGAGAGATTTATTAGTGCAGAGGACAGAGGAGGGGTCCAAACCCCATTCGCGGCCGGAGAGAAGTTGGAGGAGGCGGAATCGGAAGTGTGGCTTTGCTTAGATTGTCTGTGATTGGGGGGGGGGGGGGGGTCTAGGAAAGGTGGCGGTCAAGGGTGACAAGGTACTTGAGGGTGCGGGTGAGGTTGATAGGACGGCCGTACATAGTGATATAAAAATCAAGGAGAAGGAAGGAAGGGGTGCTTTTCCTACAGTGATTGACTGAAACCTATATGCTCATTCGTTATATTTATATTGTCTAGAAATTTTACTCGATCTGAGTATGACCCTAGTCTTTCGACTTTTGTAAATTTTATTGTGTAGTTATACCTCACGTAATTGTAAGGTCCTATTTTCCTGCGTTAGGAAAGTGACACACTAGCAATCTCAGGGGTACGTCCGCTGCTGGAGGGGAAAGAGCAGGCAGCTGGAGAAGCTCTCGAGCAAAGTGACGTAATCATTTCCAGCGGTCGCCGCCAGGGGCAGGCGCCTCGGTGGCGCGCTATCAGGCGGCAAGACGCCGCATCCGTCTCCATTACACGGCTACAGCGGCGTTTTGTCTGCGCGCCGGCTGGAGGACAGCGCCGGTCCGGCGGGAGGCCAAGAGGGCTACCGGGGCGGGGAGAAGGAAGGAGGGAGGAGGGCGTGGCCGGCGGTCGGCGGGCAGCCGCTTATTGCCCTCCAGATGAATAATGCAGCACGCCGTAACTCACGAGTGTTTGTTGCGCGTGTCACGGGCAGGCGGTGGGCCCGGACGCTTTTAGGGCACGCGCTATCCCCAGGGCGCTTCCCGCGGCTGTGCCGCGCTGTTCCGTGCTTCCCACCGGCTAACACAGTTGCCGCCGCACCTCCTCATCAGCGTCCATTCTCCCCGCGAATCCCCGGCAAAGTAAACAGCGCCCGAAACACAGCGGCCTCCTCCATTCACGGCAGCCGCTGCTTCACTTGTTGGCCAGTCCCGGTAATGACGTCTTCCCTTTCGTGAATGAGTGTCCAGCTTTTTGACAGCGCATATTTTCGTGGGACCTCTTTACAAACATGCAGTGTGTGGAAAATATTTCTAAATGTTTTAACGTGTGATAAAATAGTTTATTGTGCATGTCATTTGTTTATTGTTTTTGTTGTTGTAGTCTTCAGTCCCTAACATGATTCCCCACTATCTTTATAATGCCTGAAATTATTATTCACCCGTTGTGTACGAACAGTGAATTTGGCTGGTTATAAAAGTGTCCTCGTTTCTCGGTTCGAAACCTTCCAATGATTCACTTTTGAATAAAAATCTTCAGCAACGGTGGTGACTGAAGATTTCCCTGATAAAGTCACCCTCAATCTGCTCACGGTCTTGACAAAGGGGGAGGAGAAAAGTGAAAAGATTCTTTTGCTCTTAGGCCGAAGATTCAGCAAAGATTAACGGCTTAAGGATGCAGAAGGCAATGGAAACCACTTCCTCAAAGACACGTGACGTGTGGCCACAGGAGTTGTGGCCCGTAACTAAAAAAGTATCATGATGATCTTTCCATTGGCCAAAGATTCCAGAATAGTCCTCCATTCGATTATCTGGGAGGGGACTACCAAGAGGGAAGTGAAAGCATAAAATTTGGAAATTTGTGGTTAGTTCTGTGGGACCAAATTGCTGAGGTCATCGGTCCCTACTCTTACACACTACTTAATCTAACTTAAACTAAATGATGGTAAGAACAACACATACGCCCATGCGCAAGAGAGGACTCGAACCTCCGACGTGGAGAGCCGCGCGAACCGTGGCATGGTGCCCAAGACCGCCCGGCTACCCCCCTCGGCTACAACGTTGTAGCATTCGTAGTGTGCGAAAATGATATGACGTGAACAGGGTTCGTTACGATTAGGAAGGTAGGGCATTTCAGTGATTCGGTTGTTCTAATCACAATCGACAGCAAACCAACACCGACAGCCATGGTTCAGGTACACATACTGACGTCACAAGGAGAATATGAAGCGAGGGAGAAAGTATATGAGCACATTGAAGGGGTAATTTGCTACAGAATGGGAGACGTAATTCTACTAATCATGGGGGATTGGAATGCATTTGTAGGGGAAGGAGTAGAAGAACGGGTTGCCGGAGAATACAGCCTTGTTAGTAGCAATGGGAGAGGAAAAAGACTAAGATCTGCAATAAATTTAGGCTACTAACAGTAAATTCTCTGTCCAAGAATCACTAGATGAGGTGGTATACTTGGAAAAAGCCGGGCGTAAGGGAAGATTCTAGTTAAATTACTTCATAGTCGGGCACAGATTCTGAAATAAGATGTGGTGTCCGTCCTAAAATTGTTGCTTAGGATTTGGAAATTGCGATGAACAATAGCTTAGTCAGAATTTCACTTGAAGAGGAACGGACATATCCAAAAAGGGCAATCTCAGAAGTTAGAAAGAGAAACATAGATACACGGAATGTAATTGCGAAGAAACCATGTGCAACAGAAGAAATACTTTATTTTATCGACGAAAGAAGGAAGTACAAAAATGTTCATGGATATACAGGAATACAGAAATACAAGTCACTTAGAAGTAAAATAAATAGTAAATCCAAGGAAGCTAAGGCGAAATGGTTGCTTGAACAAACAGTGAAGAAATCGAAAAGAAAATGATTTTCGGAAGGAGTGACTCATCATATACAAAAGTAAAAACAACCTTAGGTGAAATTAAAGCCAAGGGTGGTAATATTAAAACCGTAGTGCAAATTCCCCTTTTAAATGCGGAGTATAAAGCGGATAGGTGGAAAGAGTACATTGAGGGCCTCTAAGCGGCGAAGGACTTACCTGATGCCAGCCGCGTTGGCCAAGCGGTTCTAGGCGCTTCAGTCCGGAACCGCGCGATTGCTACGGTCCCAGGTTCGAATACTGCCTTGGGCATGGATGTGTGTGATTTCCTTAGGTTAGTTAGGTTTAAGTAGTTCTAAGTTCTAGGGGACTGATGACCACAGATGTTACGTCCCATAGTGCTCAGAGCCATTTGAACTTACCTGATAAAGTGAGTCGATAGGGAAGAGAGAGTGCTTCCAGTATCAGAATTTAAAAATAATTTGGTAGATTTAAGATCAAATACGGTAGAATAGATAAATAACAATCCATAGGAATTTCTGAAATCATGGGAGAAAGTGGCAAAAAACTATAACCTTGCTGTGTGGAGAGTATGAGACTGGCGATGTATACACTAAGACTTTCGGGAAAACATCATCTACAGAGTTCCGAAGATTGCAACAGCTGCAAGTGCGAGGATCATCGTACAATCAGCTTGACAGCTGATACATCCAATCTGCTGACCAGAATATTATACAGAAGAGTGGAAAAAGAACTGAGGATCTGGCAAAGACAATCTGACTTTACGAGAAATAAATAACAAAAAAAATTAATGCGGACATTTGTGACTTATGAAGACTGCATACAGCACATGACACTGACACGAATGGTTATTGTATATGCACCAGAGTGTCAGTTCTGACGTTGCGGTTTGTAATGGAATCAGGGCAGAAGAAAAATCGAAACACGTTCATATGAGTTATTGACCTGAGAAAGAGGTTCGAAATTGTAAAACTTTGCAAGATATCCCACATTTTAAGAAAAATTGAGCTATGTTGTAGAGAATGACGGGTAACATACAACATGTACACGAAACAAGAGCGAACAATGAGACTGAAAGGCCAAGAGCAAAGTACTCGGAATGAAAAGGGCGCAAGACAGGGATGTTGTCTTTCGCCCCTGCTGTTCAATGTACACGTCGGGGAAGTAAGGACGGAAATAAAAGTTCAAGAGTTGTATTCAAAAAAAAGGTGAAAATATATCAATGGTAAGAATTACATATGACAGTGTTATCCTTAGTAAAAGTGATGAAGAATTAAAGGATCTGATGAGAGGAATGAACATTCTGATGAATACAGAATATGGTTTGAGGGTCAATAGAAGAAAGACGTAAATAATGAGAAGTAGCAGAAATGAGAACAGCAAGAAATTGATCATAATTGGTGATCGCGAAATAGGTGAAGTTAAGGAATTCGGCTACCTCGCCAGCAAAATAACCCATGACGGACGGAGCAAGCGGAACATAAAAATCAGACAACCACTGGCAAAAGGGTGTTCCTGGCCAAAAGAAGTCTTCTAATAACAACCATAGTTCTTAATTTGAGGAAACAATTTATGAGCGCGAAACTGTGGAGCACAGCAGTGAATGGTAGTGAAACAAGAACAGCGAGAAAACCGGAACACAAGTGGATCGAATGGATTTGAGATGTGGTGCTACAGAAGAATGTTGAAAATTCTGTGGACTTATAAGTTATGGATTGAGGAGTTCACCGCAGAATCGGCGAGGAAAAAAATGTAAAGAACAAGTGACAAGAAGAAGGGACAAGATGATAAGTCATCTGCTGACATTTCACGGAATAACTTCCATGATACTACTGGGAGCTGGAGAGTGTAAAAGCTGTAGAAGACAGAGACTGGAACGCATCCAGCAGATACCATAATTTTGAGGTCGTATTGGTTCATGTGATGCTCTGAGGTGAAAAGGTTGACACACGAGAAGAATTCGTGGCGGGAAAAACCTTCAGAAGACTGACCACCCAGAATAAATTTAAAGATATAAAATCTCTGAACATTACTGACTTATGAGGGCTGCGCATAGCACATAATACTAATAGGAATGGATATTGTACATACAATGTTGTTGTTGTTGTTGTGTTCGGTACTTACGGTCGTTCAACGGGAAGGTTATCAGCGACCTTTCTGATATTAAAAGTAACCAATGTGGAGGAAAGTAGTACAGTGTGACCATACACGTTAAGATAACGGGAAAGAATAAAAGATGCTGTACAGCAGACTAAAGCATAAGTAGAACAACAAAGGAGCCAAAAGGAAGGAACACTGAAGTAACAATGACGGACCTTTTACGTAAAATACGGGCGAGCTAGTCACTGCGTGAACATATCTCCCTAAAACCTTGGTAAAAACGGTGGGCAATTCACAAAACTTTAAAACTCGAAGCACATTAGTTTGATCGTTACCTAAAACAGACTGCAGATCCGTCGGCAAATCAGCCGCGGCTCGCTGGTCGGAAAATAAAATGCAGTGTAATAAAATGTGGCGCACAGTGATCCATACGCCGCAAGTGCCACACACTGGAGCGTCAGCTCGCTGGAGAAAAAAGCCATGCGCCAGAGCGTTGTGGCCCATGCCAAGGCAAGTGAGCAGTACCTCGTCCCGTCGTCGTGGCTAGAAGGAAGTACGCCATGGAGCTTACTATAGGCTACTACCAACCATTGATGCTCCCACTGACGCAATGCTCTAGAGCTCAACAGCGAGGTCATAGCAAACAGGGGGATGACACTCTGAAATAACTGAGGATCAAGGCATGCCTCCTTGGCTGCTAGATCCGCTCTTTTGTTTTCCACAATTGCTACCCAGCTGAAAGACACCTCCTTTCCCGGCCGTTATTGGTGGAAGAGGCTATCCTGGGTAGTCTGGTGTACTTTATCTGCTGGGTACAAACAGAGAGTGAAGGGCATTCAGAGAACCGGAACAGACAAGAAATTTGGCAGTTGAAGAAAGTCTCATCTGCCTCAGTGCCCGCAAGAATGCATACAATGTTGCATGAGACAGTAAAGGCTTGGGGCAGTCGGACCTTGAGGGCACGATCGGAGAAAACAACAGAGCAACCAACAGAATCTCATATTTGTCAAACTGAAAGGGGTCCATGTGCTCACTGTAACTACTTTAAGTTATTTACATAATTATCAGAAAAAACAGTAAGAATTGCACATGTTATTCACATCTCAAATGGACATCTTGAAACGTTCCCTTGGGAAAATTATACACGACTGGTCTATGTGAAACGTCCTCTTTGAACAATTATACACGAATGTGCTTAAACTGACACACAATATTTTTAGCGCAACGCAATCTGACTTCCAAAAATCCCTACGAAAGAATGGCCCTGACTAACATTAACCTATATGTTTCACAAATCACTTACCTCACAAAAATCTTCGTTACTCTAACTACTGCAATACAGCGAGCACCACTACCGCCAGCTAACTAAAAGATTCAAACTACGGAAGTCACTAACTACTGAGGCACAGTTAGCAAATGAAAGATTTTAATAGAGAACAAACAATGTATTTACCTTAATAGTCATAATATATATATCAGTTCATGACACCAATTCTTACAAGTTTCAAAACTCCGCCATCTCTCTCCCCACGTCCACTACTGCTGGCGGCTCACCTCCAACTGCGCAACGATACGCGCTGTTAGAATCCAGCTGCCGCTGCCAAACACTACAATGGCAGACAACAATGCAAACCAGCCACAGACTGCACACGGCACAGCCAGTGATTTTCATACAGAGCGCTACGTGGCGGCGGCGTTACCAATAAAAAAAAACCTAAACAGCCTACTTACAATCTGAACATACGAGGTTTGACGATAAAGTAATGAGACTTATTTTCTTTGTAAGATGTGGCAACCCTGCAGGCTTGCGTACACACAGTATCTTTGACCTTCGTGTATAAGCTGCTTCTAGTCCAAACGGCACATAGATGCAACTGCTCAGTCGTGCTGTAATGAGTCAACTCGTGTTTGTGTCTCCCGTCACACAGCACGATAGGCGTGGCGGCGTGTGTGTGTGTGTGTGTGTGTGTGTGTGTGTGTGTGTGTGTGTGTGTGTCGGACAGAAAAGAGACTACCCGTGTACATACACATTTCTGTGGTAGCGTGACGTCTACACGACATTTCCTTCAGCGTTGAGGAACTAATATTGTCTGAATTCCTGCGTGGAATCAATAATTTGCGAGTACGGGGTTAATGGACGGGTTAGCTGCAATGCAGCGTGCAGTAAGTCGGAAATTTCGGAGTGTGCCCGTACGGCTGAAGCGATTACGGAAACCGTTCATTAGCAGCGGTAAATCCGGGTGCGAGTTCGGATCCGGCAAAAATTTTCAACTTTCACCGCTGCATTTCCATAATCCCCTGTGCGGCTGCAAGTCACTAGTTTCCGCTCACACACTTTCCATTCCCTTCCCAGTCCCCTATTTCATATACAACTTTCAGGAATAGTTGTCCAGTACAAGGGCCTCGTGATCACTGCGCTTATTGAGCGCGTGACAGATGAGCGCCTCTTCAGAAGACAAGACGACTCGCGAGTTATCGCACTGAATCAGCACCAGTATGGCGGCCCGTTAAGCCACACAAGCACCCCTCCTTTTTTATGACTCCACTAGGAGATGAATCGGATGGTATATTTCACCGGAGCCCGTTGCATCCCAGCGATTCCATTTAGGCCCGCTGACAGCGCCAAAGTTCTCTTCCTGAGCGCGTTCTCGTGTACACAGTAGAGAGTAAACGTCCGACGAGTGTCTCCCTCGGGCCATTTTCTTAGGTAGCGTGTGGCACAAACACGTACTAGAATGAATACACATGAATGATTTAGCAAGAGAACAAAATACATTTTCATTATGTTTCACCAAAAGTGCTCAACCATTGCCTCGCTGACATGCTGGGGGCATGCATCAAGCATTGATCTGTTGCTATTGTTTATGTAATTTAAGATGACCATTTTCACCCTTACCGTAGAACGGTGTTGTCAGTATCACACGAGGGCAGTCAAATGAAACTGCACACGCGCAACAAGGGGATCATGGAATGGTTCCATTCAAAAGCAGTCACCACACACATTAACACATTTATCCTACCGGGATATGAGACGATCAATTCCTGTTTCGTTAACGCGGTCGGATGCTGACGGATCCACAACCACACCCGCTCTTACGTCGTCCATTGAACCCCACGTCCACGCATGTCTTTCTTCAGGTAGCCGATGATGTGAAACTCACACGGTGGCAGGATCCGGTTCGTTGTCATAGTGTTTCCCTACCAAACCACTGAAGCGTAGCATTTGTCTGACCAGGAGCGTGGGAGCCAGATTTATTATACAACGAGATGATTCTGTCCGACAGCCCGGGGGCAAACAGCAAAGCCAACAGAGAAACATACAATACCTTACCGGCCAAAGAAATCCACAGAAGTTTCAGATGAATGTCTTAACGCGTGTGCTGATTACTTTTGCATGGAAACTCTAGAATCTATTTAATTTATGAAAAAATGAATGAGCTGTTACGTTTTAAACTTTATGTTCAGAAAAAATCAAATTTTGTAGTTAATTATCTCAATTTTTACCACAGTTGTTAGTAGATTTGGAAAACTCTAGAGTTTCATACACCTGTAAGTATGGTTTGTATGCTGTGCAAAATTCGTCAAAGAATCTCTCTTACTTGTGAAGAAAAATGTACCTATAGCAACAAATGCAGCCACCAGTAAGTGAAAAAATTATGAAATTTCATGTCCAAAAAAATTTATTTTCTAATGTTTTTGCACTTACACTGCTATGAGTGTGAACCTGAATCCTTCCTGGTCAAACTGACAACGTTTTATGAATTTATTTGTAAAAGTATACACAGTAGAAAATAAAATGTCCTGTGGTGCCTCTCCTGCACCACGTCGGCATGTTTGACGTCCTACCCCCCTTAAGAATGTTATTTGCTTGGCAGGATGGCTGAGAACCGCGCCTACTCAACTTGAATAATTATCCAACTGAATTTTTCTCTGTACCGTCGAGGCTGTCACGTGAGAAATGTAATGGAGTGACATGAAGGAAATATGTTATTTCTAATGGAGGAAAGCTGGGGCTCACCTATGCTGTAACGCACAATACCGTGAGCTGGGGCGACTGCTCTCTGCGTCGTTCGCTGCTGAAAAATAACAAAACTATCTCTTTCTATCTGGATTGACCTTCGCCAAGGACTCCTGTCTGCTCCTAGTCTAACTATTGGCGTGGTACACCGGTCAGATAACCAGTCCACAGTGATGTCACTCTGTGTTCGCTCGCAGGTGCTAACTGCTACTCTGTCTGTGTTCACACCACACATTGTCACAGCCAACACAGTGAACGAACGCTTAATCGCGAGTGACTCAATATAGAGTGTCACTCCGATTCACTAGCAACAGAGGTGTTCTCTCAGTGCAGTACTGAGTAGAGACTTTGTTTCTCGCTCTCTGCGTACACGCACGAGTGCACTCGCTCCCACTAAGTGTTCCCGCTACAAGAGCATTACCGGAACGACTTCCCCCCATGCAAAAAGCGAAGGGGTATATCGTCCGCTGTCTTCCCCTCTGTCCTCTGGCTCATTACATCAGAAATAGTCCTCCAATCACCGTTACCCTTATGAACGAGAGAATGGCTAAGCCGACCAATCCGGAAATATATAGCATCTCCGTTACTGTCCACTTGTGAGAACTCTGAAACTGCGCACTAAGTCCGTCAAAAAATGCGTGTGCTGGGGCTCTCCCAAACAATGCAGCGGTTTTTGCTTTTAAGGTGAACACGCAGGCAATTATCCCTTTTCTTTGGCAAAAACTGTTTTGTTCCATGGGCAGTCAGCCGGCCGATGCAGCTGCGTGCTAACCCACCTTCCTACAGACTTTCCAGCGGGCTGGTTGCCTCCCCCGAACAAAAACTCCTGTGGCCTCGTGTCTTGTATGTTTGTGTATGCCAGCCTCGACTTTTAAATCTTGGTGTGCACTTGCCATTTATTTATTAGATCTGCATATCAATTAAATGGAAACATGTAAAATTGATTCTACCCTATCGAGTTTGGGCTCGAATGAAACGTCTTGATATGCAGAATACGATGGTGAGGTCGGAATACGTAACAAATGAAGGTCAGGAGACCACGCCACCTTACAACATGTGGATAATCAAAACTTTATGGAATGATTCTAGAAGCAGCGCGCATCGTAAGGAAATGTGCTGCAGTAAGCGTAAGTAGGGAAAATATCGTCGCCGATCAGACTCTGAAATTACTCCCACTGAATGTCTAGAAACATAGATCCCGATTGACTTACTGTGAGATGATCAATGATTTTAGCTTTAGTGAGGTATTCCATTCAGTATGGGAACCCTTCGTAAAAATTGCACTATTGACTTATTATTCAGTACTTTTATTCAGTTTAGAACCTGCAGCAGACTGTATTAATGGAGAAGATTCCTATATGACTCGATGACATAGCAAATAATCATCACAGAAATGCTCAAAAAATTCCAGTGATGGATGATAAGTGAAACGCATAGCACGTTAGGAAAACGATTGCTTTCATGTTTGCAAGAGTATATGCTGAAAAACGACTCGAGAAGCTTCCTACTTCAAATAAAGGACAGTTTGCGTGTGACTACAACGAAACATTTAGAGCTTTCAAGCCCGACAGGCACACCTTCTTTCCACCCATCTTCTGCAAATTAAAACTTCAGTGGGGACATCAAAGGAGCGGTAAGTGAAGGTGAAAATCACACAAATAAACAACATACTCTCCAACAGGCATCTATTAAAAGATTTCGCAACACATTTTTGGAGTCAGATGTATTAAAATAAACTAAATTTTACTGCACATGTTTCCTAAATTTCAACTTGCAGACAGCAGAAACTGTGCAGGCTAGGCAGTAGTCATACAGTTCTACCTACTGCAGAAAATACTACGACCCTATTCACTGAGGTGGCAAAAGTCATGGGACAGTGATACACACACACACACACACACACACACACACACACACATGGCGGTAGTATCGCGTACACAAGGCATTAAAGGTCAGTGCATTGTCAGAGCTGATATATGCGCGCAAGTGATTCATGTGAAAAGTCATCCGGCGTATTTATGGCCGAATGACGGGAATTAACGACTATGATCGCGCAATGTTAGTTGTAGCACGACGTGTGAGACTTTTCGTTTCGGAAATTCGCAGAGAATACAATATTCCGAGATCCACAGTCACAAGAGTGTGCAGAGAATACAAAATTACAGGTGTTACCTCTCACAATGAGCAACGCAGAAGCCAACAGCCTTCACTTAAGTACTTAGAGTAGCGGCGTTAGCGTAGAGTTGTCAGTGTTAAAAGACAAGCAACATTGCGTGAAATAACTGCAGGAATCAATATGGGACGTGTGTCGAACTTGTTCGCTAGGACATGCAGAGAAATGTGGCGTTAAGGCGCTATGGCAGCATACGACCGGCCCGAGTGCCTTTGCTAACTGCACAACATCGCCTACAGTGCATCTCCTAGGCTCGCGACCATATCGGTTGGAGCTTGACGACTGGACAACCGTGGCATGATCCTATGAGACAAGCAGGGTTCGAGTATGGCAAAGACCCCACAAGCCATGGCTCAAGTTGTCAACAAGTTAGTGCGCAGGCTGGTGGTGGAACCGTAATGGTGTGAGTTGTGTTTTTATGGAATGGACTGGGTCCTCTGGTCCAACTGAACCGGTCTTTGGACACTGGACTTGCATTCGGGAGGACGACTGTTCAGATCCGGGTCCGGCCATCCGAATTCGTTCCTCATCCTTTCCTAATCCAGTTGGATCGATGACATCGCTGATTGGCCCCTCTCCGAAATTAACCAACAAACCAACCGAGTAGAAATGGCTATGTTGGGCTACTTGAAGACCATTTGCAGCCATTCATGGACTTCATGTTCCCAAACATGTCACTGGGCCACAGCTGTTCACAAATGGTTTGAAGAACATTCTGGACAATTCGATAAAATGATTTGGCCGCCTAGATCGTCCGACAGGCATCCCATCTAACATTAAAGCACATAATCGAGAGGCCATGTCGTGCACAAAATTCAGCAGCGGCAACACTTTCGCAATAGACGACAACAGAGGTAGCGTGGCTCAGTATTTGTGGAGAGGACTGCGAACGAGTAGTGCAGTCTATACCACGTCGAGTTGGTGCACTACCCATTGCAAAAGAAGGTCAGACACGACATTAGGAACTATCCCATGACTTTTGCCACGTCAGTGTAATGCTTCGTTTACTAAATAAATCTGAGTAAAGTGTGCAAAATTTATGTCTAAATTTGAAATCCTTAAAATAATGTTTTTTTTTTTTGTTTGCGACAATTTGGTTTATTGTGCTACTAAAAACAGCAGCATGATACTAACATTCCTTCCTTTAATGGTGCTTTAAGAGTAATTTAAATTTAAGTATGCACCGAAACAACTGACAAGGGAACCTGCCCACCGCACCCCCCTCAGATTTACACTCCTGGAAATGGAAAAAAAGAACACATTGACACCTGTGTGTCGCACCCACCATACTTGCTCCGGACACTGCGAGAGGGCTGTACAAGCAATGATCACACGCACGGCACAGCGGACACACCAGGAACCACGGTGTTGGCCGTCGAATGGCGCTAGCTGCGCAGCATTTGTGCACCGCCGCCGTCAGTGTCAGCCAGTTTGTCGTGGCATACGGAGCTCCATCGCAGTCTTTAACACTGGTAGCATGCCGCGACAGCGTGGACGTGAACCGTATGTGCAGTTGACGGACTTTGAGCGAGGGCGTATAGTGGGCATGCGGGAGGCCGGGTGGACGTACCACCAAATTGCTCAACACGTGGGGCGTGAGGTCTCCACAGTACATCGATTTTGTCGCCAGTGGTCGGCGGAAGGTGCACGTGCCCGTCGACCTGGGACCGGACCGCAGCGACGCACGGATGTACGCAAAGACCGTAGGATCCTACGCAGTGCCGTAGGGCACCGCACCACCACTTCCCAGCAAATTAGGGACACTGTTGCTCCTGGTGTATCGGCGAGGACCATTCGCAACCGTCTCCATAAAGCTGGGCTACGGTCCCGCACACCGTTAGGCCGTCTTCCGCTCACGCCCCAACATCGTGCAGCCCGCCTCCAGTGGTGTCGCGACAGGCGTGAATGGAAGGACGAATGGAGACGCGTCGTCTTCAGCGATGAGAGTCGCTTCTGCCTTGGTGCCAATGATGGTCGAATGCGTGTTTGGCGCCGTGCAGGTGAGCGCCACAATCAGGACTGCATACGACCGAGGCACGCAGGGCCAACACCCGGCATCAAGGTGTGGGGAGCGATCTCCTACACTGGCCGTACACCTCTGGTGATCGTCGAAGGGACACTGCATAGTGCACGGTACATCCAAAACGTCATCGAACCGATCGTTCTACCATTCCTAGACCGGCAAGGGAACTTGCTGTTCCAACACGACAATGCACGTCCGCATGTATCCCGTGCCACCTAGAAGGTGTAAGTCAACTACCCTGGCTAGCAAGATCTCCGGATCTGTCCCCCATTGAGCATGTTTGGGACTGGATGAAGCGTCGTCTCACGCGGTCTGCATGTCCAGCACGAACGCTGGTCCAACTGAGGCGCCAGGTGGAAATGGCATGGCAAGCCGTTCCACATGACTACATCCAGCATCTCTACGATCGTCTCCATGGGAGAATAGCAGCCTGCATTGCTGCGAAAGGTGGATATACACTGTACTAGTGCCGACATTGTGCATGCTTTGTTGCCTGTGTCTATGTGCCTGTGGTTCTGTCAGTGTGATCATGTGATGTATCTGACCCCAGGAATATGTCAATAAAGTTTCCCCTTCCTGGGACAATGAATTCACGGTGTTCTTATTTCAATTTCCAGGAGTGTAGTTATACGTTGGCACAGTCGATAGGCCTTGAAAAACTGAACACAAATCAATCGAGAAAACAGGAAGAAGTAGTGGGGAACTATGAAAAAATAAGCAAAATATACAAACTGAGTAGCCCATGCGTAACATAGGCAATATCAAGAATAACGTAGACGCAGGAGCGCCGTTGCCCCGTGGTTAGCGTGAGCAGCTGCAGAACGAGAGGTCCTTGGTTCAAGTCCTCCCTCGAGTGAAAATTTTAGTTTCTTTATTTTCACAAAGTTAGGATCTGTCCGTTAGTTCATTGACGTCTGTGTTCACTGTAATAAGTTTAGTGCCTGTGTTTTGCGACCGCACCGCAAAACCGTGCGATTAGTAGACGGAAGGACGTGCGTCTCCAGTGGGAAACGAAAACGTTTGCTCGCAAGGTCATAGGTCAACCGATTCCTCCACAGGAAAACATGTCTAAAATATTCTATACGACACTGGTGACGGCATGTGTGTCACATGACAGGAATATATTGTCGACCCACCTAACTTGTACACTTGGCGAATGGGTAAAAATATTCTTCTACCTTGCCCGATTTAGGTTTTCTTGTGGATGCGATAATCACTCCCAAAAAAGCGATGAAAACATAAAAGTTTGTCATACAAACTGCAATAAATGAATGCAACAGTTTCACAGTCGCACAGTTTTCCCTGTGCTCTGTCAAAACATATGTTTTTAACGTTTTCAAATTTTTCGTGTGTAGACCGTCAAATCATGCATCTGTTCAAGCAAATCTGAACATGTCCTGGAATTATGGTGAGCGAAGTTGATTATGTGTGAGTGCCTGAACTTTGATAATTGTCTGAAAATAAAAAATTAAACTTTTCACTCGAGGGAAGACTTTTTTTAAAATCTCATTTTGTTCGTTATAGTTCGATGCAATTGTTCGTGGCGGACGTCCCCTGACGCCCATTGAAGTCCGTTATTGATCCATTTACTCAGTTTTTTTTTTTTATTACAGAGGGCAGCTAACCCTCCGACCGAACACGCTGAGCTACCGTGCCGGCGACTTGAACCAAGGACCTCTCGTTCTGCAGCTGCTCATGCTAACCACGGTTCCACGGCACTCCTGAGCTCTTATGTTTGATGTTGCCTATGTTGCGCATGGACTACTCAGTTTGTATATTTTGATTATTTTTTTCATAGTTCCTCACAACTTCTTCCTGTTTTTTTCGATTGATCTGTGTTCAGTTTTTCAAGGCTTGTCCACTGTGCCAACTTGTAACTATATGTGAGGAGGGTGCAATGGGGAGGTTCCCTTGTGAGTAATGCGACATTCGCCGCCAGTTTCGTGGCATGTTTAAAAGAACGGTCCATTCCGCTTCCCGACAGGGCAGTTGTTCTCGCAGAGGTCCGTGCACCAGCCGCCAACTGCGGGGCGGCCCATATAAATTTGTGCGTAATATCGAGACGACACGGAACATTGCGCTCGCCGGTCACGTATTTATTCTTCCCGCGCGTCGACAGATTTATTCTCCAACCGCCGGTGCACTTGGCGCGCTGCCCGGACACGCGCCAGCAGCGTTGGCGGGTGGAGGAAGGGAGGGCGTTGGGCCCACGCATGCGCCGAGCTGGGGCGAGAGCGCGAGTGCCGCTGAACCGCTTCTCCAGTTCCGAGGGGGTGACTGGTGTGGGAAGTCTGCTGAGCTAGGAGCGGCTGAGCAAGACTGGATAGTCCGCTCAGCTAGAGGCGAGTTCTGCAAGGCTTGATTCAACACAAGATATCACACTAAAACTGGGTTACGGGGTTGATGGTTCTGCTAATAAACGTCGGATCTAACACTGAGAGAAATGGCGTTCTCCGTCCCCCATTCAGTAGGAGAAAAGACGTCGGTATCTTACTGAAATTTGAAACACGAACTTTCGAATCTCAGCGCTGCTTGATGTGCAACGTGAGCTGAGGAAAAATTTTATCATGTTACAAAAAGGGGTAAAAATTTAGTAGGCATTTAACATATTAAATGAGAACGTATTGATATTAGTAACCAATCGTTCAAAAGGGAGTAACGGAGTAATTACAATGAAATAAATACCCCTAGCTGCATACAGGCATTAATATAATTCGAGGCCCCGTCGGGGCTCACATTTTCAACGTCCCCGTTGACTTATATCAACGCCTGTATGCAGCTAGGGGTATTCATTTCATTGTAATTTCATTCTAACGAGCTGCGTGGTTGCATCTTCATATAGTAACCGCGTATGTGAAAGGCATTCAGCAATTAGAAAGAGCACCAGAGTGGAAATAATTTTGTAAAAACTATAATGAGACTAAGTAAGATTATAGAGAATGGTAGTTGTAGTATGCACGAAGAGGTGGAAAGATTAGCACTACTCTGAAAGCCACCGAGCAAATCACGAAACAAGTCACTCAATGAAAGAGTCTGGGAATGGGAAACATTGACGATTGCCGAGTAGAAGCCGATGAACGAGTTTAAGTAGATGTACTTCCCAGAAATGTTTCATTCCGATATGTTACTATGTGGCTTTATTGTGATGTTTGTCCGCCACGAACTGTTTCTCAGTGTGTAATGCTCGTCTCCTGAAATTAGCAGCTGAATACTGCTGACATTACCTTGAACCCAATGAAGACTGACATACAACATGCAGAACGCTACGCACCATTTTGTTTAGAACCATGCTGTGTGATATGATTAAGTGACCAGCGGTTGTTACCTACCGTAAGCCATCATTAGAAGTTTGAATTGGAGTAAAAAATTTGAATCTTGGAGTAATGATTTGTACACTACTGGCCATTAAAGTTGCTACACCAAGAGGAAATGCAGATGATAAACGGGTATACATTGGACAAATATATTACTCTAGAACTGACATGTGATTACATTTTCACGCAATTTGGGTGCACAGATCCTGAGAAATCAATAGCCAGAACAACCACCTCTGGCCATAACAACGGCCTTGATACGCCTGGGCATTGAGTCAAACAGAGCTTGGATGGCGTGTACAGGTACAGTTGCCCATGCAACTTCAACACGATACCACAGTTCATCAAGAGTAGTGACTGGCGTATTGTGACGAGCCAGTTGCTCGGACACCATTGACCAGACGTTTTCAGTTGGTGAGGGATATAGAGAATGTGCTGGTCAGGGCAGAAGCCGAACATTTTCTGTATCCAGAAAGGCCCGTACAGGACCTGCAACATACGGTCGTGCATTATCCTGCTGAAATGTGTGGTCTCGAAGGGATCGAATGAAGGGTAGAACCACGGGTCGTAGCACATCTGAAATGTAACGTACACTGTTCAAAGTGCCGTCAATGAGAACTAGAGGTGACCGAGACATGTAAGCAATGGCACGCTGTACCATCACCCCGGGTGATACGCCAATATGGCGATGACAAATACACGCTTCCAATTTGCGTTCACCGCGATGTCGCCAAACACGGATGCGACCATCATGATGCTGTAAACATAGCTTGGATTCATCCAAAAAAATGACGTTTTACCATTCGTGCACCCAGGTTCGTCGTTGAGTACACCATCGCAGGCGCTCCTGTCTGTGATGCAGTGTCAAGGGTAAACGCGGTTATGGTCTCCGAGCTGATAGTCCATGCTGCTGCAAACGTCGTCTAACTGTTCGTGCAGATAGTTGTTGTCTTGCAAACGTCCCCATCTGTTGACTCAGGGATCGAGACGTGGCTGCTAAATCCGTTACATCCATGCGGATAAAATGCCTGTCATCTCGACTGCTAGTGACACGAGGATGTTGGGATCCAGCACGGCGTTCCGTACTACCCTCCTGAACCCACCGATCCCATATTCTACTAACAGTAATTGGATCTCGACCAACGGGAGCAGCAATGTCGCGATACGATATACCGCAATCGCGATAGACTACAATCTGACCTTTATCAAAGTCGGAAACGTGATGCTACGTATTTCTGTTCCCTACACGAGGCATCACAACAACGTTTCACCAGGCAACGTCGGTCAACTGCTGTTTGTGTATGAGAAATCGGTTGGAAACTTTTCTCATGTCACCACGTCGTAGATGTCGCCACTGGCGCCAACCTCTTGTGAATGTTCTGAAAACCTAATCATTTGAATTTCACAGCATCTTCCTCCTGTCAGTTACGTTTCGCGTCTGTAGCGCGTCATCTTCGTGGTGTAGCAATTTTAATGGCCAGTAGTGTATTTGTGACTGGACAGTATTTGTGATGTTCCTGCGCCTGTAAAAGTGACAGAATGCCATGGCATTGTGTATGAAACAGTTGTGTAAGACGCATTATTTTTATTTGAAACTACTTGTTTTATATTCACAACTTGAAAACAAGACCAGTTACTATGATATGGTGCAAAACTTGTAATGATTTGCATTTGTTACTAGAAAATATTGGTAATGTTGCGGCACTTGGAGAATTGGCAGAATTTTATGGAATTGTGTATGAAACAATTGTGTAAGACGCATTATGTTTATTTGTAACTACTAGTGTTATATTCACAACTCGAAAATAAGACCAGTTGTTATGCATTGTGTAAGACTAGTGCAATATCAACAATGATCAACAGTTTTCAGTGTCATACAGGATGACGAAAAATGACACATTTAGAGGTCGGCATGCGATTCCTCATCCAGCTTCAAGACGAAAGTTTATCTAGCAAAATCAGCGAGGGTACAGTTTGGAAACACATATATGAGAACGATGAGCTGGCAACGCTGTTTAATCGTGAAATGCTTCAGTAAGTACAGAGGAATGAGTACCACCCCGCAGTTCTCCAGTAGCCGTCATAGCTCACTGGCTCACGAGCAACTACGGTTCAAATCTCGGCCAGGTTTGTTTTTCGTATTTTGGTAGACGGTCCCCTAGTTCTCGTCTTTTATTAGCGGGACATCACTCTCACTTGACGACATTCTATCGTATTACACTAGAATCCACTGAACTGGATGCACGTGTCCAGCCACGCAGTCCACAACCATAACCGGTCTTGTGAAGTTCATATAGGACTGCTCCACGAAGGAGTACACAAACGTTGAATACGTTGGCATGCTTTTGGTGGTGGTGCTGCTGGTGCTCGTGTCCTCAAAGGCACCAACCCGATAAGAATGCCTTCGTTGCCTGGAGCAACGCCTTCGAGAAACCGATAATCTTAAGCCACAGAGGTCGTCTAAGGACTGGAGATACTTTACGAACAGAGAATGCGATTCTTGAAATCGTTCACCGATCACCTAGTGATATTACCAGGCAGTTGCAGATACCTCAGAGACTGGTTGAACTGTTGCACTATAGAGAACTGCATCCATATCATTACACGTTAACTCAACACTAGCACCAAGAAGACTGTATTTGATGTGTACAGTTTTCTGAATGACTTTGGTACGAAATGGAAGACGACGAACGTTTTATAAATAACTTGATATGGAATAGCGGATCTAGCTTGACTCGCGAAGGTATTTACAAGGTCCACAACACCCATTATTGGTCCGAGCACGATCCACATGTCACCTATGACTGTGGCTTTAAGTCTGGCAGAAATCTGTGGGCTGGAGTCGTGGGAGGAGTGCCTTTGAGCCCTTACACACTGCTGCACAAGTTGAATCGTACGTTGCTTTCCATTCTTTGCCTGACGCATCAAAAAATTTTCCACGTGGTGTTCGGTAATAGGTATGGTTTCGGCATGATGATGCACCGCCTCGCTTTGGAATGAATGTGTGTAACTGCTTAAACGCAGCGTTTACGGGGAAACTGATTGGTCGTGTAGGTCCAATGTTCTAGCCTCCACGTTCTTCGGATCTTAATCACTAGGTCTCTGTTTGTGGGAACAAGTTTATAGTACTCCGCCCATGGACATACACGAGCTAGTAGCTCACATTCATGCTTCTTCGGCAATGGGAGAGGCTGGCGTGTTGCTTATTGTCCAGCGAACTATGATCCAACGATCGGCGAAGTGTTTGCAAATGCAAGATGGCGACTCTGAACGTCTTCTCTAAAGAGAACGCTCCTCGTACGTGTACTTACCGACTTTATGAAGATGAACCTGGACGTCAAACGTGCAGAATTGAATAATTGTGTGTATCATTATGTACAGTCTAGTGTAGCCCACGTTTTGTGTTTTTGGCATTTAATTTGATATAGACGATGTTCTGTACGCACTGTCATTTTATGTTGGCTTCATTTGCGTTATGGATGAAACAAAGTGTTCGTTTATGTCTGTAAAAATTTCATGCTATGTCTTAGTGTTTAAATTAAGGTAACAGTAACAGAAAGTAATACACAGGATACCTCATTCTCGAGATGTAAACTAGATGCAATTTGATGGTTAAAAAACAAAAAAAAAGTATGTTTGTCGTGAATGCTACTCGAACACCAGCAAATTATGGCATTAATTCCCCACAGCACAGTCCAAAGTTCATGCTACCTACTCTTGTCTGTGCTGCACGCAGTTAGAGCGTTGCCAGAGCCTCGTTTTTTAAATCGCACTTCTATTAAACCTATTGGTGGGACAAAGTTTTTCTAGATACACTTTTGTTCAAAAATGGCTCTGAGCACTATGGGACTCAACTGCTGTGGTCATTAGTCCCCTAGAACTTAGAACTACTTAAACCAAACTAACCGAAGGACATCACACACATCCATGCCCGAGGCAGGATTCGAACCTGGGACCGTAGCAGTCCCACGGTTCCGGACTGCGCGCCTAGAACCGCGAGACCACCGCGGCCGGCTACACTTTTGTCATCTACAGCTACAGCTACATATACATGTACACGGATACTCTGCAAATTACATTTAAGTTCCTGGCAGAGGGTTCATCGAACCACCTTCACTATTCTCTATTATTCCAATCTTGTACAGCCCGCGTGAAGAATGAACACTTATATCCTTCCGTACGCGCTCTGATTCCCCTTATTTTATCTTGGTGATCGTTCCTCCCTATGTAAGTCGGTGTCAACAAAATATTTTCGCATTCGGAGGAGAAAGTTGGTGATTGGAATTTCGTGAGAAGATTCCGTCGCAATGAAGAACGCCTTTCCTTTAATGATGTCCATCCCAAATCCTGTATCATTTCTGTGACATTCTCTCCCATATTTCGCGAAAATACAAAACCTGCTGCCTTTCTTTGAACTTTTTCGATGTACTCAGTCAGTCGTATCTGGTAAGGATCACACACCCCGCGCCCTGGTTCCCGGGTTCGATTCCCGGCGGGGTCAGGGATTTTATCTGCCTCGTGATGACTGGGTGTTGTGTGATGTCCTTAGGTTAGTTAGGTTTAAGTAGTTCTAAGTTCTAGGGGACTGATGACCATAGCAGTTAAGTCCCATAGTGATCAGAGCCATTTGAACCAACCAGATCCCACACCGCGCAACAGTATTCTGCGAGTGGACGGACAAGGGTAATTAGGCAGTCTCATTAGTAGGTCTGTTACATTTTCTAAGTGTCCTGCCAATAAAACGCAGTCTTTGGTTAGCTTTTCCCACTACGTTTTCTGTGTGTTCCTTCCAATTTAAATTGTTCGTAATTGTAATACCTATGTATTTAGTTGAATTTACGGCTTTTAGATTACACTGATTTATCGTCTAACCGAAATTTAACGAGTTCCTTTTAGCACTCATGTGTATGACCCCACACGTTTTGTTTTTTAAGGTCAACTGCCATTTTTCGAACTATTCCGATATTTCTGCTAAATCGTTTTGCTGTTTGTTTTGATCTTCTGATGACGTTATTAGTCAATAAACGACAGCGTCATCTGCAATCAACCGCAGACGGCTGCTCAGATTGTCTCCCAAATCGTTTATATAGATAAGGAACAGCAAAGGGCCTATAACACTACCTTGGGGTACGCCAGAAATCACTCCTGTTTTACTCGATGACTTTCCGTCAATTACAACGAACTGTGACCTCTCTGACAGGAAATCACAGATCCAGTCACATAACTGAGACGATATTCCATAAGTACGCAATTTCACTAAGAGCCGCTTGTGTGGTGCAGTGTCAAAAGCCTTCCGAAAATCCAGAAAAATGGAATCGATCTGAAATCCCTTGTCAATAGCACTAAGCACTTCATGTGAATAAAGAGCTATTTGTGTTTCACAGGAACGATGTTTTCTAAACCCATGTTGACTGTGTGTCAACAGACCGTTTTCTTCGAGGTGATTCATTACGTTTGAACACAATAGATGTTCTAAAATCCTGCTGCATATCGACGTTAATGTAATGTAGTAGATTACTCCTACTACCTTTCTTGAATATTGGTGTGATCTGTGCAACTTTCCAACGGATCTTCCGCCAAGCGAAGGGTTGTAAATGACTTAAGTATGGAGCTAATGCATCAGCATACCTCATTGGTATACAGTCTGGACCAGAAGACATCCTTTATTAAGTGATTTATGTTGCTTCACTACTTCGAGGACATTTACTTCTACGTTACTCATGTTGGCAGCTGTTCTCGATTCGAATTCTGGAATATTTACTTCGTCTTCTTTTGTGAGGGCATTTCGGAACGCTGTGTTTAGTAACTCTGCTTTGGCAGCACTGTCATCTATGGTATCTCCATTGCTATCGTGCAGAGAATGCATTGATAGTTTCTTGCCGCTAACATACTTCACATATAACAACGATCTCTTTGGATTTTATGTCAGGTTTCGAGACAAAGTTTCGTTGTGGAAACTGTTATAAGCATCTCGCCTTGAATTCCGCGCTAATTTTCGAGCTTCTGTAAAAGATCGCCAATATTGATGATTTTGCATGTGTTTAAATTTGTCATGTTTATTTCGTTGTTTTTGCAACAGTATTCTAACCCGTTTTGTGTACCAAGGAAGATCAGCGCCCGTCGTTAATTTATTTGGTATAAATGGCTCAATTGCTGTCGATACTATTTCTTTCGATGAGGAATTGCATGCTGGCCTCCAAGCGCAGTACCTTCTAATCACCCGGCATAGTGTCATGCTTCCTATAGTGGCCAGCTGAGCCGGGAATCGAACCCGAGCCCCCCGCCCCGCCGACATGGCAAGCCCGCACGCTGTCCACTCAGCTACGGTGGCGGACATCAGATCAGTGGGTGATTGCCCAAGATAAGAATAGTCACTACAGCTGCTACGATACAAAAACCAGAACAAAGTGTGTAAAATGCGATGTTTGTCTGTATGTAAAGTGTTTCGTTACATGTCACGGCAATCAACGATGAACTATCATAAACTTCACTGTGTTTGTCAGAAATAACATAATTTTAGTATTTGGTAAATTTACTACTTGCATGACAGACGTTCAACATATAAGACTCCCTGTTAATCGCATTACAACTAGTTTTTAAGTATGCAACTAGTTTTGGCACGTTATATGATGCCTATGTATCATATTTCTGCAAGAAAAGCACAAAACGTGACAAAAAGTTAATTCAGTATTATCTCTGTTAAAGTATGTAGATCTCGTAAGTTATTTAAGCATTTGAATGGTTCAAATGGCTCTGAGTACTATGTGACTTAACATCCGAGGTCCTCAGTCCCCTAGAACTTAGAACTACTTAAAGCTAACTAACCTAAGGACATCACACACATCCATGCCCGAGGCAGGATTCGAACCTGCGACCATAGTGGTGGCGCGTTTCCAGACTAAAGCGCCTAGAACCACTCGGCCACTACGACCGACTTACACATTAAAATCTGCAAAATAAGGTCGCTCACTGAACGATGTACATTTGGTGTGAAAGTGAACGGAATCCCAATTCACTGCATAAAATTATCTGATGATCCTGCGTTAATAACTTATGGTGAAATACACATGCAGAATATACTTTCCAACTTTCAGTAGTTATGAAAACGTTTGAACTTAGTAATGAAGAGATCCAAATTTTGTTAGTATCCAAATAAAACTGATGACATATATATATATATATATAACTTGATATAAGTGAATCTGAGAAATGAATAATATTTTTAAATTATTTACCTTAATTATTGGACACGACAGCTATGTCATGGAAATCAGAAAAAAATACTGTAACAGTAGAGAGTTTCTGAACGAGATCGATGAAATTAAACTCCTCCTCCCGAACAGGCAATGAAGGCCCAACGGAACCGACCGCCATGTCTCCCTCACAGCCTATAGGCGTCACTGGATGCGGTTATGGAGCTGCATGTGGCCAGCACACGGCTCTCCCGGCCGTATGTCAGTTTACGAGACCGCAACCGCTACTTCTCAGTCAAGTAGCTCCTCAGTTTGCCTCACAAGGGCCGAGTGCACCCCTCTTAATAACAGCTCTCGGTAGACCGGATGGTCACCCATCCAAGTGCTAGCCCAGCTCGACTTAGGTGATCTGACGGGAACCGGTGTTCCCACTGTGACAAGGCCGTTGGGAGATCAATGAAATTAAGCACAATAAATTTTTACCGGAAAGCTTAGAACGGTAAAGTTTAGAAAGAGAAACTAAGGGAACGTCAAGGTAGAAAATAACATTTATTGGGAGTAACAAAATGTCAAATTTACTAAGACATAAAGACTATGCCACAAAAGGTAGATGACTGGCAGCAGGGACAAGGAATAACCTTTAGAAAACGATTATGGTGATCATAATTTTAAGCGTGTACTGTTGTATGGACACATGATTAAATGAACACAGACTACTTGACAAGCAAACGAATAAGCTAAACCAGGCTCCATAAATATCTAGAGTTTGTTTTTAAATTAATAACACGAGTTAGTGACACGATCAGCGCCCGCCAATCCCACCTCCTCTTTTTGCGTATGCGGTAATTAAGTTCACGCTATTCGAGCCTCACTCAACAGACCTCAAGCGAAGCCTAAATTCACCGCTGTGAAAATATCTCGCAACTATTTTTCTGTCCACGAATTCGAATTTTACGTCCATTCGTGGTTCATTAGTTCGGAGCACATCCTGACTAGATTGATTTAAAACCGTTTCCTCCGCCCTCAAATCAGGTCGTACATTTATGGTAATGGCTGCGGCGTTTGTTAGCGAACCCGCAGACATTAATTTCATTGGGACGGAATCGAGTGGTGATCGTCACGTGGCCGACTGTATCGTTTTACGGGCCGAGTAATTTAATTCCAGCTTTGTCAGTCGAAATCAATTACCCATGCCATGAAGTGAATTTAACTGTTTACCGTTCTTCAACACGTTGCAGCACTTCGGTGCACCGAAACCACGCAACGAACCGGAAAAGACATACATGTTAACTGCTAAAGATTTTTAAAGTAAGTCCGCCTCCATCTGAAAGAAAGGACAGCAAGCTTAGGCAGAACTGAGGAGCAGTTTCGTAACAAGACAGAAGAGACAATATGTATATAATGTTGTGATATATAAGGGGCAGTCAAATCAAAACGAAAGAGCTGGGAAAAATGTAAGCAAACTGTTTATTATTTCAATAGTGATCGGCGTAACTGTTCTACATTTGTTCCATTGTGACTTTATGGGAAAATATTTGCACTCGCCAACGGAATCATGGCAGTGTCCTGGCGTGCACCTCTTCGTCCGAAGCCAATCAGCGGCAACGAATATCTTTGTTAACCCTTAATTGACGAATTATTGTCCCTCAGACCGCGTGACAATTTTTAAACTCTTTCTCCTAGGTGAGTTCTGGCAGAATACTACTATGCTTCCCCTACGCTACTTAAATTGCCCACACAACAAAGTTTTGTTATTTGTTGCATCATCACGTTCTTTGTTCGTTACGAATACATGTTAGTGACATGTGTTGAGGTCTCCCATACTGCACCTCGTGAGCTACGACCTGTTTTCTTCATCAGAGTACCAAATGTGTTCACGAGAACGTGTCAGTTTAAACGATCCTAAGTTTGATAAAATTGTTAGTTGGTGGATGTAGAAAGATGTCAGCGACATAGATCGAAAAAAACTGATGAAAAATAAGACGATTTTACAGTAGAAAATGATCACAGTTCTGCTGGTGGAGGATCATTCAGAGGAAGAACTTCAGGACAAATGTGATTTAGACGTTTCTGTTTCTCCAATAAAGCACTTAAAGTATCATTTAAAACCAAATGTGATCTGACTGATGACAAAGAAAAATATACATCTCAGGACTGAATGTCAATTTTGCAGATTATCTTCTTTATCTATCAAGAGCATTTTTTATGCGTAAGTTCAAACCCTGGAATGTAGTTTTATGTGAAAGTTTATTTGCATCAGAGACATTACAATTTTTAAAAAATGTAAACTCCCTTTCTCTAACAGTTCGTTTATGGTTCAAATGGCTCGGAGAACTATGGGACTTAATTTTTGAGATCATCAGTCGCCTAGAACTTAGAACTACCTAAACATAACTAACCTAAGGACATCACACACATCCATGCCCGAGGCAGGATTCGTACCTGCGACCGTAGCAGTAGCGCTGCTCCAGACTGTAGCGCCTAGAACCGCTCGATCACTCCGGCCGGCAGTTCGTTTATGTGTATTATTTTTAAAAACGCGCAGGTTTTTTGTGTTATAAAATAAATTACTGAATGATTTTTCTACTGCAGCATACCAACAAGGAGTATTTGAACAACACTTAAATAATTGTAAAAATTAATTCTATATAGTTTAAAAGTTTCAAATGATTTGTTCTTAATCTCGGTTTAAATGCAGGGGGCTCAGAGACCCCACCTCGTAGTAAACGTTACAGAAAACTCACCTCGTGAGTTAAGAGTTAAAGGGTCCAAAAATATTAAAGTGGCATGGAGAGATGTATGTGTGAATTCCAAAGGGACCAACCTGTTTACGTCCTCAGTCCCTAGACTTACACACTACTTAAACTAACTCATACCAAGAACAACACCACACCCATGCCCGAGGGAGGACTCGAACCTCCGACGGGAGAGGAGTGGAGAGAGATCGGGAGTTAATGAAGGAAGTGTAAGGGCTTTCCAAGAAACTTCTGCAGCGCCATCGACACAACATGTCAACATAATATCTGTCCACATGTTTTCAAGACTATATCGACTACGCAGCAGACGTTTCGCTGGGAAGTCCTTTAGTAACCTCAATACAATCGTGATCCCTCCTGATGCGATTTCCACATGTTTGGAGTCCTGAAGAGCGACATTCGCGGCCGTCAGTTTGATTTACACAAGGAGCTGCACGCTTGGGTAAGATCATGGTTCTGTACGCAACCGGAAATATTTTTCCATATAGGTATTGACCGTCTTGTCTCACAGTGGGACAAGTGTATTAATAGTTATGGTGATGCAATAACATTACAAACCCACCAAAGATGCACACAAGTTTGTTTTTATTTGAATGGCGGTTAGTTTCGTACCTCTAAGTCCTAATACAACATCATTGTGTGTGGACACTGGACACATTGCTTGTTTGAGTGGCTGAGTGCAAGGTAGTATCTGCATACGACTGCCCAGTACTATGTAGTTATGATGATTAATTTTAAAATAACGAAGAGTTTTACTTACTTTTTCCCGTCTGTCTCATTTTTATTTGACTGCCTCCTATATGAAATGACGTCTCACATCCACAGGTGGTTAAAGATATGCGCTAGTCGTTTGTGCTGGCCGTTTCTACTCTTCGCGACGCTGACTTGTCCTGCCGTGACTCGGTAAGAAAATACCACGTTACAACATTCCAGATAGTAATTTTCATTGAGCCCCGACTAATCATGTTAGTAGTGACAAGCTTTTATTGCCCATCTGGCCTTTAAAAACTTTCAGCCTCCTCTCATTATCAAATATTTCTTCTTTTTTAGAGATGCAAGCAAATTTTATAACATTGCTGTGTAACTAAATGCCCCAACCACCAGAAATTTTCACGAAAATAGAGGATATCGTCTTTGTCAAATTTTGTTCGCCTATGCAACGTAAACATGTTCGATGAATAATATGCCTTGAAAGGGAGCGATGGATAGACCTATGACCTTTTAACATTGTATGATTTAGATGTTACCTTTGTTATTTTCAATATCCACCAAGTTCAGACTCTGTGTATTATTCTTTACCAAGTAGGCTCCGCTTGATGATTGTAATGCATATGTGCATTCCCTTCACGTTTTTAAGCCAAGCATTATGCATATTTATGCGATCGTGAATGCTCAGTAGCAGCCAGACTACATGTACATATAACAATTAAGCGTCAGCAAAGAACATTAGTGTTGAAATCATAGGAGGCAATGTTGTGCAACCTTAGTAGGGACAAGATCTGACTATTCGGGATTAGGATCTTGCAATCTGAGACAGTGTTCCGAGACAAACTTCCGTCACAATGTCCGCAAACGTGACGTCAGATCCTCTAGCAACAGCGATCTGAACGACCATTGGCTGAATGTTTGGGTATATGTATATGTAGGAAACGAGAGAAGTGTCCTCATTGGCTAAGAGAGAAAGGTGGGGTGGTCTCTCTCTTCTCCTTCTGGAAGACAGGGTGTGCCACTCAAAACGCACGGTCGAGTCACCGGGGCAGCTCTAAAAGAAAGGTCTCGAGCGCATGTTTCAGATGTTAAGCATGATATAAAGTGAAGTTATTAGTTATAAGAACGCCACGTGTCATGGGCATTGTCTGAAGTCAGAAAACTGTGTTTAATGTGTTTAAAGGGTCGAATATAACGGTGTAGTCCTGAGCCGCCATATTACAAATGCTGATTCTGTGACGTGTGTGACAAAGCAATTTCTGTATTAAAACAAGTATGGTACAAACGTTGTTGATAATTAACAACTCTCATCCCTAACCACTCCATTTGAACAGGATCAACGCCTACACGGAACCTGGCGACTCAGCACTACTTCTGTGCTACGAGGAACTTACCGAAGCAGCAAGACACCAGGTTAGTGATACCGCTCACAGAAGCACTTCCTTCTCGCTACAATGCCAATGAGCGTGTTGTATGATGAGGCTTTAGGGCGCGCTACCGGTTGTTTTTCAATAAAACAACAATTTTAACTGGTGTTAGCGGCATTCTTCTTACAACATTCTTTAAACTTTTAAGTCGTCGTTTCTTGGTATCCAGAAGGGACCTCCCTTTTCCCATTTCCATATATTACGACAATGCAACGTGTTACACAGCTCGCAGTATGCGTGCGTAGTTCGAAGAGCACCTGAATAACTTTACAGTAGTTCCCCTGGCCACAAAACTTTCCGGACTTCAAAACAATCGACAACCTGAGAAACCGCTTCGGTTGGGACGTTCGCGGCATGCTTGCTCAACTGAGAATCATCAGGCGGCTGGCCACCACACAGGGGTCGGCATGACTCCACATCCACCTCGGTTACTTCCAGAGCCTCACTGACTCTTCTTGCTTGTCTCACAGCTGTCCACGCTTCAAGACGTGGTTACTCAGGCTTTTGAGAAGTGGTCAAATTAATGTGAATTAACCGTGCAGATGGAGAGGCTTCCTGTACCTGATGGACGTTATAACGAAGCGCAAATTGCTTGTTAACATTTCTCCTATGACAAAATAATTTCTGCTTACCTGAACATAGGATATAGGTTCAGGTGCAAGTCAAGAATGAAACTATACAAACGCGCCACGATTGTGAATATTATCAATGTGCCGGGTATTTATTATTTTTGAGGGAACCCTGCAGAAACAGACTATGAGAAACAATGAATTTATTCAACGATTGTGACTATATTGAAGAATACACACATAGAAACTTAGGTGACAAAAGTCATGGGATGCTTCGTAATATCGTGTGCAGAAATACTGATCCATGCTGCCTCTATAGCCTTCCATAGTTGTGGCAATGTTGTTGGTGCAGGAAGTTTGTGCACGAATTCAGCTCTTGATTATCTCCCACAAATCTTATATGGAATACGCGTCTGGTAATTTGAGCTGTTAAATCATTCGCTCGAGTAGTCCAGAATGTTCGTCAAACTAATCGCGAACAATTGTGGCCGGCTTAGTGGCCGAGCGGTTCTAGGCGCTACAGTCTGGAACCGCGCGACCGCTACAGTAGCAGGTTCGAATCCTGCCTCGAGCACGGATGTGTGTGATGTCCTTAGGTGAGTTAGGTTTAAGTTCCAGTGGACTCATGACCACAGTAGTTAAGTCCCATAGTGCTCAGAGCCATTTGAAACTTTTTTTAAACAATTGTGGCCCATTTACATGGCATATTGTCATCAGTAAATGTTACATTATTATTTGGGGACATGAAATCCACGAATGGCTGCAAATGGTCTCCAAGTGGCCGAACATAACCATTTACAATTAATGATCGGTTCAGTTGGGCCAGAGGATCCAGTCCATTCCATGTAGACGCAGCCTGCACCATTATGGAGCAGCCACCAGTTTGCACAGCGCCTTATTGACAACTTCGCGGTGGCTTAGTCATACTCGAACCCTACGCTTCATCTCTACCATCTGAACCCGCAACTGATCTGACCAGGCCACGGTACTCCAGTTGTCTAGGGTACAACTGACACGGTCACGAGTCCAGGGAAACATTGCAGGTGACGTGCTTTTTGCAAAGGCACTCGCGTCGATCGTCTGCTGCCATAACTCATTAACGACTAATTTCGCCGCACTGTTCCAACGGATACGTTCATCGTACATCCCGCATTGTTTCTGCGGTTACTTCAAGCAGCGTTGCTTGTTTGTTAGCACTGGCAACTCCGCGCAAATGTTGCTGCTCTCAGTCGTTAAGTGAAGGCCGTGACCCAGTGTGTTGTCCGTGGTGAAAAGTGAAGGTCTGAAATTTGGTATTCTCGGCTCATCCTTGACACTCTGGATTTCGGAATATTACATTTCCTAACGATTTCGTAAGTAGAGTGCCCCATGCGTCTAGCTACAAATATCATTCCGCGTTCAAAGTCTGATATATTCCACTTTGCGGCCATGGTCACGTCGGATGAGTCACCTGAGTGCAAATGACAGCTCCGCCAATGAGCTGCTCTTGTGTTCGCAATGCTACCGGCATCTGCATATATGCATGTCGGTAAACCATGTTATTTGTCACCTGAGTGTACGTCATTGCTACAGTTTCCATTACAGTTCATCAAAAAAGTGAGAAATTCAACAGTGGAAGATGGGTCAGACAAGGAATTTCGTGGCAAAATGGTTCAAATGGCTCTGAGCACTATGGGACTTAAAATCTGAGGTCATCAGTCCCCATGAACTTAGAACTACTTAAACCTAACTAAGGACATCACACACATCCATGCCCGAGGCAGGATTCGAACCTGCGACCGTAGCGGTCACTCGGTTCCAAACTGAAGCGCCTATAACCACTCGGCCACACCGGCCAGCGAATTTCGTGTCGTCGGAAGTAATCGAAGGATACGAAATCTGGAATTTACGACGGTACAGCCCGATACAGCTGACTATCAGAACTTTAGATTGCAGACGCGAGTGTGTTTGCTCGTCTTGTGGTAGAAAATGTAGGCGCGGGAGAAAACGTGTAATTAACAGCTGCAGGGGCTTTCCGGCAGCTTTAGGATGGACTCAATGCAAACCACACCAGGACTGAAGCGGTCACCAGGTCGAGGCGGTATGGATCAGCAGGCGACTATAATATTGAAACCAAGTGATTGGCGAACACTAAGAGCACGAGAGATCCCACGGTTGCAGCAGAGCAGCCGGTGGACTCGTGCTTTGGCTGAGCGGCTGGGGAAACCGCGTGTGCTTAGCTGTTGGCTAGGAACATGGAAGGGTTGGTCCGCCACGGTCCAAATGAGTGACTGCAGGGACCTCCAAACAGAGATAAATTCAATAACAATTGGTCCGAGACAGCTACGGCAAAGCCAATAACAGCTTTAGAAACAGGAAATGAGGCGAGTGCACACATGAAAACGCACCCTCGATCAAGCCAGTAGGGTTCATGTTATTCGAAATCAAACTGTTTACGATTAAAATCAGGTTTAAAAATCAGTATCTTCCTGATGCCTTGTGCGATTTTTATAAATTAAGTGTCCACAGGTAGAGCCCATGGAGCACAGTTAGAATATCCTATTAGAATTTTTGTAGCTATTATATATTTTAAACTATGTGCTGGGATGTGTACTCAGAGTATAAAAACGCAAATTTAGCGCAAAATTATTATTACTACAATGAAATTCGCGGCAGCATAATAATTTATGAGACCTGAGCTTCTCCTGGCGTAAACTATGTTCAAAGTACTTACGGGCATTCAGCCAGGTTGAATTTTCGACAACTGCCGATATTTCGGCGGATGCACACTCCGCCATTTTCAAGGCTTAACTGCAACGACCAGACGAAGTGCAGACAACACGAGAGCTCGGTTCTGCGAGTCTAACAGAAAAGATAACACACACCTAAACAAAAGCCACCAAAGATGAACGAAGTCAGAGCTATCGATAGTAAGAAACTATGGACTGGTAGTTGAGGAAACGTTAACTCTGTCCCTATGTTTTTTAACAAGTGAAAGAGCAGGATTCCAGGCCGAGTTTAAACAAAAGCCTCCATCCCTATTCACAAGGTTGCTAGCCAATTTAATTTCAACAGACTCCTTAATGACACTATCCCAATAGCCGGACGTGCATGCTAATATCTCGGTATTATTATACCACATGGGGTGACCAGTGTCCAAACAATGTTCGGCAATAGCAGATTTGCTAGGCTGCTGTAGTCGCGTGGCACACTACCAGTCCATAGTTTCTTACTATCGATAGCTCTGACTTCGTTCATCTTTGGTGGCTTTTGTTTAGGTGTGTTATCTTTTCTGTTAGACTCGCAGAACAGAGCTCTCGTGTTGTCTGCACTTCGTCTGGTCGTTGCAGTTAAGCCTTGAAAATGGCGGAGTGTACATCCGCCGAAATATCGGCAGTTGACGAAAATTCAACCTGGCTGAATGCCCGTAAGTACTTTGAATAATAATTTATACTTATAAATTTTGTGTGAATATATTTATTTCAATTTGCTTCTCATTTATTATCAGTAAAATACTCTAAAGTAGCGTTTACAGATATAAAATATTGATTATAGAGCAAACTAATAGACGCAGCAAAAATCTATGGACAGTAGGCAAAAGTTTGAAAATTTCGATTTTATTTGATGTGTGATAATTGTGTGTAGAGTAATATTAACAGTTTTAATTATATATGGATGGCGAAAGTCAGTGGTGAATTTTACATAACCTATCGTCATACTGTCGTGTGGATTTTGGAGAGTTAGCAAGAGACCTAGAAAAATCACTGGAGGTGAAAAGGATTGAATTCTGTGATTTGCGGTGATTAGTCTGTGTGGAGCTCTAAATCTGGACACATTAAATTTAAATTAGAACCAACATCAGTAGTTTAGCGGAACTTCTCGTTAGGTAAGGTGGTACACAGTTCCGATCTTTTAATATAAGAACTTTAGTGCTGTCGTTGCGTTGGTTCTACTTAAAAAGTAAATTCTGATTTCTCTGCGTGCATTATTTACTTCTTTCACCGCATTGAATAATCCTGCCCGGATAATTTTATTATTGAGCTATTGTGTGACTAATCGTCCAGGTATTACGACTATTTCATTCGTTGCCTCTAGACGTTAAACGTACCCAAATAATTAAAACTAACCACACATTCTGAAACCCACTAACAGCTTAAACCAGTATATATTAATTTTCTTTCATTTTTTCAATCTACACAGTCAAGTCGCAAATAGGTAAGTTACATCTACGCTCCGACAAACTATATGCAAGTGAGAGTGACTTGTTCTCGGCGAACAACAAAGAGCTACAGAATTATATCCCGGCAAAACATCGTGCTGCGTGATGCTGACCACATTAAATATCGTAAAATTTCTACCATTTAAATCCCCCAGGAAAGGAAGAAATATAGCTGCAGTTTAGTCACTTTACATCCACCTAACTTTCCACAGTATCCAAACCTGCTCAAATCAAACTCTCATACGCACAGCGGAATATGCTGCGAAGCACTATATTGAACTTAAATGTTGAAAACTTTGAAATAAAAGTTGAGAGAATTATAATATAGTAATATGCAGGATACTAAAATCTGTGTTGAGTAAAAGGTGAAAGAGAGTAGAAAAGAAAAATGTGAAAATGTAAAAATGTAACTCTTATAGGACTATCGGACACATGCTGGGAAGAACACGAACAGGTAGCTGTGCAGTAAGAGACCCAGCTGATAGGAGCAGACAATGACTAGGCTGCTTAAAGCAAGACATTAATTGTGACTGATGCAATACGTAGGGATAGGTGCAAATACGAGGGCGTGCTAGGTAGAGATAGTGAACAACAGGACGAAAGACAAATGATGGGGAAGGAAATATAAAATGTCGGTCTATGAACGTCAAAAACACATTCATGTACGAAACAGCCTATGATGTGAAAAGAATAATTGTAGTTGCTAATATGGTTTCAGAAATTTGCGTATTGCAACTGGGAAGTAATAGCATTCTTGTACGTTTTGTATACCCAGGGGTATGAAGTCACACAAATTCATTTCCCTCTTGTAAAAGAAATAATAACAAAACTGGAGGCCTTAGAACTTGCACACAGTTTCTTCTCTTTATGGGTAATCAAAGACAGCTACAAAATCTATTCTTTCAAATTCATCCTTGAATTTCGCACAGTAATTTGATTTGTCTGTCCACGCACTATTTTCCGTAATTTATGTGCATTCTCAAATTTCACGGTCGTAACACAGTTTTCTCATTGAAACATGCATTCCTTGCATGTAGCCACGAAATAGCAAGTTTATCACAACGAAACCGCTGAGAAAATTTCTTTAAAGCTGACATGGGCGGCTCATTGGAAAGGGGGTCACCAGCCTCATTAACAGTCACGCAATACGCCACTTTGTGGAAGCTGTTGAAGTTTCATGTAGCCCGACGATGTATCGTTGATTGCAGTTTGTCGGTTTTCATTGTATTGGTCTAATTATCTCCTGTCTTGGAAGTCATCAGCAACTGTGGATTTTCCGAAGTAAACTGATAGCTCTATTTCACAGCTGAAACAGTAATGTAGTATGTTAGAAGTTCAGTATCGTATAAGTAATTTAACTTAACACAACCGACGCTATCTTTCCACAATTTTCCCTTGTTACAAATGTTACATGAAGAATGCATCAGATCCTACTACGGACAATGAGTTAACATTACAGACGATAATCAATAGGACTAGAATATCCTCTTTCAATTCATTGATGCTCTGCGCTGTACAACCTCGAGACAAACTGTTATCAGATTTCCACTCACCCCTTTGAGATTGGTTTGCAAAGCTGACTTCGGCATGTGCTTACAGAGGCTCGTTACAAGAGATTTAAATTCACTTTTCGGTCATTGTTGTTGCTTCAGCTCTATGTACGTCTCTTTGCGACAGTCTTCAACGGCGGATAATCCTGGTCAATCTTTCTTCTTTCTTTCTTTCTTTTGCTACTGCCTTTATCCCGCATCGTGCGCAGGGTCGGCAGGGTTAAGTACAGAATTGGCATGGTTAATTTTAAGGGGTGGCCAGACGTCCTTCCTGCCGCCACTCTATAGCCCCCCCCCCCCCCATGACGGAATTAGTGTACCCCAGCTGTCTGCGGCTAGTGTAAATCGTGAAATAGTGTGAAGGTTGGGTTGGGTTGGTTGAGTTGTTTTGTGGAAGGAGAACAGACAGCGAGGTCATCGGTCTCATCAGATTACGGAAGGACGGGGAAGGAAGTCGGCTGTGCCCTTTTCAAAGGAACCATCCCGGCATTTGCCTGGAGAGAGTTAGGAAAATCACAGAAAACCTAAATCAGGATGGCCGGACGCGGGATTGAACCGTCGTCCTCCCGAATGCGAGTCCAGTGTCTAACCACTGCGCCACATCGCTCGGTAGTGTGAATGTGTTTCAAATGTCTGCAAGTCGTGTAACTGAGGCGGGTCGTGGGGACCAGTCCGATATTCACCTAGTAGGAGGTGGAAAACCGCCTAAAAACCACACCCAGGCTGGCTGGCACCCCGGTCGTCGTCGTTAATTCGCCGGGCGGATTCGATCTGTGGCCGGCGCGCCTACCCGAGTCCAGGAAGCAGCGCTCTCGGCTAACCTGGCGGGTTGGAGGTAATCCTGGCCAACGGAGATTGATATTCTGTACGTATCACGTCTGCTGGGTGTCACTCCTCACAATTCTCTTGTCAACTTGAATCATATGCTCTCGATAGAAATGAAACATTAACGGCGTAGTTACTGTGTACTTTTTAATCGTGCTCCATTCCCCTGATGCTACCGAAAGACTCAGACTCAGCATCACTGCACTTACGACTGGCGAATAAGAAGAATGTTAGGGATTCTTTTCTCTAAATTCATTTCACTGCGATTAGAAACAACGGAAACAGGCAAACACAATGTGTTTTGTCACAGTTTACATTTTATAGAAGACTTTGCTTCTTAAGCCCGAGACTTTTCACAAGAGTGTTGGTGTCTAGTACCTGTTAGTGCACTTATTACACTATGTATTTACTTGGTTACAATTACACATTTCGTTACATTTATTTTACATTATATGTGTATGAAGAACACCAGTATCAACTACAAATTTAAGACCCTTTCTCTCACCAAGGCGAGACTTGAACCCACATTCTCTACCTTACGAGATAGGCAAGTTGCCTTGCTGAGAACCCAGTTTACCTCTATACAATTCTTATCTCAGAACGCAAGTGTTCCCTGTATTGCGATAACCAGCCGTAGGTTTATGCCTTCTTCCGTTCATAAACGGACGTGACAAAGGGCAACTAGCCATAGGTCGCTCTCTGATACAGCAGAAACTTCGCAGGGTGAGAGAAGAATGAAATTAAAGTGACATCTACTTTGGTTTATGTACCAATGCGCAACAATTTCCTAAAAAATGATGGCCAATGGTCAATTTTTCCACGCGACTTTATGACACAATTTGCGCGACTTGAAACCAAATGCGTTGATGACATAGTGGGTAAGAGAACAGTTTCGAATTTTTGCGTCACATAAGTCCCGTCTTATGGTATTTTTTTCTTTCGTTTCCGCTTAAGTATGTGACATCAACATTTTTTTATGAGATCGCGAAATAAATTGGAATTAATGGCAAAAGAAACAAAGATTTCAGAGTTATTAAAAATACTTTTTATGATCAAGATTACCACTGATTAACATCTTCCAGAAAACTGCTGCCAACAAATATTTTCGTTTGTCTCCAGGAAGTTGGTGGCAAATATCGTTCTCAAGAAGTAAAATCCATGAAGACGTAAATTAATGAATGGAACGACATCAGGAAGCACACGCAATGCCACACAATCTGGACAGTTCACAAGAGAAACCTACCACCTGCTTCTGGACAAATTTTTGTGACCTTACGTAAAGATGAGAGCGTTTCTGTGCGTTATCGACTTGTGAAAAGCCAGTGGAAAGCCAAGAATGCGCAAAATATTTTTTACTCAAGACACACGGTTTCATCAGTCTTAGCTGTAATCTTCAGGTCTTACACTTTTTTTGTAGTGAAACTTACTTATTTTACGCCGAACCTCATGCACAAGACGTCAAGTGTTAAAACTCAGCAGACTAAACGTTTGTCCTCCCTACAATATTTAAGTGTGTGCCCAGCATATGTAAACAGATGTGCTATTGTCTGCCGTATTTTTATCATGTAACAAGCACCTGTGAGCAATAGGTATACAGACATGTCCTTTTGGACAAGGTACTGTGTGTTTTTAAATATGTTAGGGACGACAAACGTGTATAATGTGCTGAGTTTTATCCACTTGATATCTTGTGCATTAGGTTCAGCGTAAAATAACATGTTTTACGACAGAAAACTGTTTAAGAGCTGAAGGTGACAGCTGACTGTTGAAACCGGTTGTCTTGAATAAAAAGTATTTTGTGTGACGTTGGCTTTTGAATGGTTTTTATCACTTAAGACAGATCGCCGATCAATACTCTCATATAAAGAAAATTCTACGTTATTGATTCGTGGAGTGGGCACAATGATTTCTCTTTACACGAAGACTTTACGTCGATGAAATCGGGCTCAAATAGCTGTGAGCAGTACGGGACTAAACATCTGAGGTCATCAGTCTTCTAGAACTTAGAACTAATTAAATCTTAGTAACCTAAGGACATCACACACATCCATTCCCGAGGCAGGATTCGAACCTGCGACCGTAGCGGTCGCGCGGTGTCAGACTGAAGCGTCTAGAACCGCTCGGCCACAAAGGCCGGCGATGAAATCGGGATACCGACATGTTCATTACTAGTAACTCCCAGCCAAGGTCATGCCGTTGTCTGAACCCTGCGACATATACTCTTACTGACAAGTAAAAAGTTACATTCGCCTATTACAGAAGTGCCCGTATATCATGACACAGCAAAGAGGAATACCCAGCAGAAGCGATGCAATAGAAAGACACACCTTGATCCATAGTCAATTGCAGGCTCCAGATTTAATAACATGCCTCGATATGCATGGATTAGCTTGAAATTAGTGCCAGATCGCGAGATATCTTCCCAGTGATATTCAGACAAATAAATGTGACTGTCGTGTTGCTCGTGGGGCAATAAACTTTTATGCTCTGATGTTTATGAATGCGTCGGTTCTCTTCAATCATGAAAGTAAAATACAAAACAAAAATTTAATTACTAGAGTTTTTGTGTTTATAATTGTCAGTCCCTTTGGTTCTATAAGTTTCTTTAAGTTTTGTGATAAAGAAATCTACTTTAATAAGGTTTGAAATTCTTGTTTCTTTCGCCAATAATTCTATTGTATTTCATGAGTTTGGAAAAAAACACTGATTTCGTGAAAACAAAAGAAAAATAAAACTTAAGTTTGGATTTGAATAAGGGCCACGAAATTTCGTAACTGCGCTCTTAGCCCCCGCGCTACGACACCACTTCGTTTTACGAAGCTAGAGTCGACAGATGAAGTAGCACCGATTGTTTAACCGTCATTTTCTCGAAATCTATTGATTTTTGGAACCTAAGTCGAAACACATGTCACTTCATTTTGACCCTTCATCACCATGTAAGGTTTCAACTCTATCTGAGAGATACCGATGGGCGGTTCGCCTTGTAACAAACATCCCCCACATAATTTTTCTTTTTAGATTATAAGGCGTATTGTATATCGCTTCGCATTTGTTGACTGTCGGTCTGAAGAAGCAAAGAAACAGGTATCCAGCGAAACACACATAACTGTTGATCAATCGCATAAGTTTAGGTCACCTCGATTGAAAGGGGATGCGAATCCGCTGCTCCCGAAAGTGTGTCTTAATTGTAGGCACACCTCAACCGGTATTTCAGCAAAGTGAGGAAGAATATTTAACGTGTGAGTAAAAACAGCCAGCCACTGTGGCCGAGCGGTTCTAGGCGCTTCAGTCCGGAACCGCGCTGCTGCTGCGCTCGCAGGTTCGAATCCTGCCTCGTGCATGGATGTGTGATGTCCTTAGGTTAGGTAGGTATAAGTAGTTCTAAGTCTAGGGGACTGATGACCTCAGATGTTAAGTCCCATAGTGCTTAGAGCCATTTGAACCATCTGAGTAAAAACAGATTACGATAAACACAGTGTGCTAAACTATGAGGAACTTTCGTTAAGTAATGTAACAATGAAAAAACTTTAGATTTAACCAGGATTACAATGAACCACTATTTTGGCTACAAGACGCTATTTTGTAACATAATCTCCGTTCAATGCGACGTCCTTGCGTCACGTTACTAGGAGGGTCTATATGCCAGCGTGATACCACTCTGCTTGTCGACGTAGGAACCAACGTCTTACTGCATCAATTACCTCCCATCATCCACCTACTGCTTTCCACGAAGTGCAACCTACATTGATCCAGCCAAATGGAAGTCTGAAGATTGGATAGGGAAGAACAGTACAGTGAACTATTGTGAGCTCCTCTCGGGTGAGTTGACGTGAGAGACGCCTTGAGTTGTCATGCGGAAGGAGTACTTTTTTTTGTGGTTGCGACGAACACGCTAAAGTCTTTTCTTCAATTTACTGACAGGAGTACAATACATTTCAGAATTGATCGTGTTATCATGACGGACACAAAACACAATAACCCCTCTGAAGATCTAAGCCAGAACATTATCGGCTGAGTCTGCGACTTTGAACGTTTCATGGTGCCGAACCATTCTAGGCACTATCGTTTTCTTTCGGTTCGAAATGAGGCGCATAGATGGTTCTCCGTTGCTCTTTGTGCTGAGGAAGCCAGCGGGCACACACTTTTGAGAACCCCAACAGGAAGACGAGGGTGTCAGCACTACCAACAGAGACGGCCAGTTCAGCAGCGAGGTGTTTGAGGGCGAAATGTGGATCGCCTAAAATGAGAGTGTCCGCACGTTCGAACATTGTAGACGTAACAGCTGTGCGCGTAGTTCTTGCGTTAATGACAGAAGCCTCGCCCAACGGCTCATCGTGATTTTGTTCACTGCAGACATCTGCAAGTGGCTGTGAATATCTGCGATGTCCTGGTTTTCTGCCAATAGACACTCAGTGACTATTTTCTGCTTGAAACGCACCTTCGTTCCAGACACCATTTTCATGGCTATGTGTGGCGCAGTCACTCATCGGAACTTAGGGGCTGAAGCGGTCCTATCCCACGATGTCTCACAACAAACTCCGCATTTCTTGAACCGAAACTGGCCGAGGAAAGAAATCTGTTGCATCACTTACCGAACGTCGCTCGGAGTACTAAGTTTATCCTAATTCCGATGCAGTTTTAGAGTAACATAGATTAAAGTTCCTTCCATGTAGTACGTCGGTGCTGAGTAGTTTTTGCTCTTAAACGATGCCTCCACCAAGTAAATCTAAAGTAGGTAGTGAAAACACTGATATTATTTCCTTTCAGAGGCAGACTTCCCTAGCGTGATGTATGGAACAAGCGGACGGAGAAATTAAAATTCCATCTCAATTAAGAGCGGGGGCGCACTCAACATTAATTAGCGAGCCCAGCGGCGAGACAACATCTGGAGCCGGCCCGCATCCGCTGCCCACGCCTGCGGGCGCAGCCCTGGGCGGCAGATTTATGTGGGAGTCCGGCGCCGCAGCAGCTGGGAGCGAGGGCAGCCGCCTTGTTTGTTTGTGGGCCCTCTGAGCGGCGAGCTGCAGCCGAGATACCTGCGCGTCGGGGGCCGCCGGAGACGAATGGCCACTGCCACCCCCGCCGGCCTCTCCGCAAACAGAGCCGGCCATATGTCTCTCAACTACTTTCCGGCACTTAACAACGATTACACGCCGGGCGCGAGGGGAGCGGAGCTGGGGACGAAGGTCAAGTTCGCTTCAGAAGGGGGTAATGCTACCACAGAAGCCGTGGCTGTAATGCTCATATCAATGTAAGAATCAATGAGTACACCGCTGGCCACTGAAACTGCAGTACCACTGTAGCATACTGTCCATATATGCCTTATTAGTGCGAGCCTTAGCGATTTATTCCAGTGCACTAATAGCAGGCGACCACGCGATGTTGTCAATGTAATAATTCAACAAGACCAACACAGGTGGGTTAGGTGGCTGAAGCACTGAACTCAACGGTACTTCACAGACAATTTTAGCAAGGGGCAAGGCAGATTTAGAGTCTAGTACCATAGGAAACAAGGGAGAGAATGTTGTTTAGTGGCCAGTACCCTCTTTCTACAACACAACTGCTCACATGTATTATCAGGGTTCTTTATTTACATGAACAGGAAGCTACTTATCTTTAAGAGAGTCCATGTACTGCGGTACAAGCTCTTCCATAACAGTCCTCTTGCAGACAATATCTGTATTCTAGTTACTACAAACTTTAGTGTCGATATGGATAAAGTGTAAGTCCCACTATGTACACTAATCGGGTCGCAATGTACCGGCCGGCGCCATCGTGGAGCGCGATTTAGTACGCTAGTGACTGAGCGGCTAAGTCACTTCGCTAGTGACAGACTGAGACCATGGCTCTCCTTTCAGCGGTGGTGATCTAAATACTTGCTGTCGAGAGGGCGTTGGTGGCGTATTCTTGCGAGTCTGTCATTGGCCCCTCTCCCGACAGGTGCGCTTGACCCAGAGCCTACTACAGCTTACACCAGCACAGTAGATTTTCACACTGCCTGTGACAGTGGTGCTCTAGGTTATGTGACTGGCAGTGACATCTATTCACAACAAGAGCGCTGCTGCTGACTAAATGGCTCTAACCACTATGGTACTTAACATCTGAGGTCATCAGAACCACTTAAACCTAACTAACTTAAGGACATCACACACATCCATGCCCGAGGCAGGATTCGAACCTGCGACTGCAGCAGCAACGCAGTTCGAGACTGAAGCGCCTAGGACCGCTCGGCCACAGCGGCCGAAGCTGCTAAGTACTGCACATATTTCTACTGGTGTTCTTAAATTCATAGCTCTGCCAGAAGGACGGGGCTGTCTCGGACAAGATGGCACATGGACCTCTTAATAAAAGCCGCCAGTTAAAGACCGCGGCAGAACCACAGCTCTTTGCCTTAAGTCCCTCCTACCCCCCCCCCCCCCCTCAGACTTAGTGCAATCGTGCAGCATGTCATCCCGAGTCAACACCAGCAGCATGGCCACCTCTCGTCCAGGGTGGCAGTGGATCACATCACATCGTCGCATACACGCCACTGGTGTGGGGACCCCTTGACCAGCTTAAGTAACAAGGCGACCGGTGTTCAGTGGAGTTTCCGAATCAGCTTCGCAAACTGTGCAGGCAGCCAGCCCAGAAAAATGCAGCCAGGTGCTTATCCATTGCATCAAGCAGCGCAGTTGCATCAATAAAGAACTTGTTACATCTGCAGCTCCTTTTGTCTGGAGTCTCTTGGGCTCACAACTGGCCTTCAACACCCAATCGCACCATCTTAGCTCGTAGGCCTTCCCACCATGCCTCGGAAATTTTAATTATTGTATGTATACAGTCCAGGTTTGTTTCCTTTTGAAGACTGCAAACGATTCAGTGCCCCATCGCTGCCTTACAAGCGCTGTGTTCGGAGATGTCACTTCGCTGCCAATGAGCTAGCAGGAGTTGCTTCCTACGGTATCATAGATCAACACCACCCTGACTGGCGTCTCACAGTTGGCGACAGAAATGCACGTTTCTGACAAAAGCGATAGCAGTGACCTGGCGGATCCAATGATGCGCGCCCGCTGAGCCTCGCCTTCAATGGTTCTGACTGATCGCTGTCTGCCACTACAATGTAGAAAGGCCCGCGGCAGCTACACGTCCAGTCTCAGTGGCTGTCTTTGTCAGTCATAAGTCTTAATCAGCCTTCGACAGTTCGCTTGTGCATGGCCAAGGGGAGCCTGCCATTTCACAGTGCTCATTAGTGTGCTTTTTGTAACATCTGACTTGACTGCTGTTTGTTCTTTTGTAAATTTTCTTCACAACGCTTGGAGAAAACTACAAGTTAAGTAAAACTTCTTTTCATTGTATTTACGTGTTCGTTTCTCATTCTCTTCTGTCCAGCTTTCCTACGACAACAGCTGTTGCACCACTTTGCAGCCTAACTCTCCATCTTGTGGCCCCCTAGGCCATTTGATTCTCTACGTCTTTAGGGCCCACTCACACCTGGTTTTATGTACAATTTTATTTCCTTGGCTCCTCAAGGCTACCTTGCTTGGACGACATCAACGTCGTACCGACTGCCTTTATCTCCAGCTTTACAGCCACCGAACTTTTCAGCGAAAGGATGGTGTGGAAAATAAGGAGTAGGTAAGAAACAGAAGTAATAATAACGTGTGGTTGTGAGACACATTTTGCTTCGCTGCTTTACTGAGATCTGTCTGGCTAGATTAGCCGTGGCAGCAGCCACACTACTGCCAGTATAGCTCTCAGCTTCATAAGAACACACTGACACTCCTATCTCCAAGAAAGTGCTAACATACGGTTGTCCCGCTGGCAGCTGCCGCATGTAAATTGCACCTGCTGCACGAAGAATACAATATGGAATTCTCAATTAATGAATGGAAGGTACTGCAACTTAAAGGACTGTCTACCTTAGTAAAGTAGCACCTGATGAAGACAACGGGTCACGTTGTCGAAATAACTTGCAAGAACACGCCGATATCCGGCACAATACGCAACACCCTAAATCTTAACAAGACGAGTAAAAATTATGAATAATTACATCAATTTTAAAGGAGTTGATCCAATCACGTGAACAATTATCAGTAATAAAATAATTTAACTATTTAACAATTTTAGTTGCTTACCAAACGAAATAACTTATGAGCCAAATACAGTTACTGAAAGCATGCTTTATCAGTTTCAGTGTATATGGGAAACTATTAACAGAACTTCACCTTTTGATTACCAATGACTTCTGTCTGAAACGCCCGTTTTACTGTTATTATTTCCTAAGGCGTCAATGGCTTTTCATGAAACCACCGACATTATTACAAGGTTGAAACATCAAGTGGTACATTTACGTACTGCTACGAATGTATGATTGTAGGAGTCAAACGTTTCAGAGCAACAGTCGGTGCTGAGGTTTCCTTCTTGATTGTGAAATTCGTTTTTATTTTAATAATGATATTGAACAGCTCATTTACAATGAAGTTAAATATACTCCTGGAAACTGAAATAAGAACACCGTCAATTCATTGTCCCAGGAAGGGAAAACTTTATTGACACATTCCTGGGGTCAGATACATCACATGATCACACTGACAGAACCACAGGCACATAGACACAGGCAACAGAGCATGCACAATGTCGGCACTAGTACAGTGTATATCCACCTTTCGCAGCAATGCAGGCTGCTATTCTCTCATGGAGACGATCGTAGAGGTGCTGGATGTAGTCCTGTGGAACGGCTTGCCATGCCATTTCCACCTGCCGCGTCAGTTGGACCAGCGTTCGTGCTGGACGTGCAGACCGCGTGAGACGACGCTTCATCCAGTCCCAAACATGCTCAATGGGGGACAGATCCGGAGATCTTGCTGGCCAGGGTAGTTAACTTACACCTTCTAGAGCACGTTGGGTGGCACGGGATACATGCGGACGTGCATTGTCCTGTTGGAACAGCAAGTTCCCTTGCCGGTCTAGGAATGGTATAACGATGGGTTCGATGACGGTTTGGATGTACCGTGCACTATTCAGTGTCCCCTCGACGATCACCAGAGGTGTACGGCCAGTGTAGGAGATCGATCCCCACACCATGATGCCGGGTGTTGGCCCTATGTGCCTCGGTCGTATGCAGTCCTGATTGTGGCGCTCACCTGCACGGCGCCAAACACGCATACGACCATCATTGGCACCAAAGCAGAAGCGACTCTCATCGCTGAAGACGACACGTCTCCATTCGTCCCTCCATTCACGCCTGTCGCGACACCACTGGAGGCGGGCTGCACGATGTTGGGGCGTGAGCGGAAGACGGCCTAACGGTGTGCGGGACCGTAGCCCAGCTTCACGGAGACGGTTGCGAATGGTCCTCGCCGATACCCCAGGAGCAACAGTGTCCCTAATTTGCTGGGAAGTGGCGGTGCGGTCCCCTATGGCACTGCGTAGGATCCTAGGGTCTTGGCGTGCATCCGTGCGTCGCTGCGGTCCGGTCCCAGGTCGACGGGCACGTGCACCTTCCGCCGACCACTGGCGACAACATCGATGTACTGTGGAGACCTCACGCCCCACGTGTTGCGCAATTCGGCGGTACATCCACCCGGCCTCCCGCATGCCCACTATACGCCCTCGCTCAAAGTCCGTCAACTGCACATACGGTTTACGTCCACGCTGTCGCGGCATGCTACCAGTGTTAAAGACTGCGATGGAGCTCAGTATGCCACGGCAAACTGGCTGACACTGACGGCGGCGGTGCACAAATGCTGCGCAGCTAGCGCCATTCGACGGCCAACACCGCGGTTCCTGGTGTGTCCGCTGTGCCGTGCGTGTGATCATTGCTTGTACAGCCCTCTCGCAGTGTCCGGAGCAAGTATGGTGGGTCTGACACACCGGTATCAATGTGTTCTTTTTTCCGTTTCCAGGAGTGTATATATAAAAGTATTGTAACGTAAATTTGAGCTCGAAATACCTCTATTATGAGTGGCTTCGAAATAAAACCGACTGATTTTTCACGATAATTCGTTCTTGTGCAATGTTCTTGAATTTTTATAATCATTGCTCAGAAATATAGGAAAAAGTTATAGTCAGTAATGAAAAAATATGTTCAAAAACGTTTGGGGTGTGGGAACACACTCACTTCGTTATCACCGCAACTTTCGTACGTTGGTTGCCAGAGGGTAAAAGAAATCAAAGAGGAAGGCAGAACGTTAAGCGACCCTCACAAGCGGCATACTACTGACAGTAGTATTATGTCATTGTGTTCCGCTTGAGTATGAAATCAAGAGCAGCACAATAATACTGCGCATTATTTACATCTGGGAAGCGTCAGTTAGAATTCTGCCTCCATAGCGACAGCGTTCGACGGTATGGACTCGCATATACTGTGACTGACTTGTTTGCCTTGGGAAACATATGCAGTAAGTATGTAGAACGAGAGTGAAAAGATTCCAGTGAAAATTTTGATAGAGAAGCGGCTCATTCACGGCAGCACAGATTGGTAAACGACAACAAAAACTACTTACAAATTAAACAAGTAAACTGTGTAATGTGTCGTGTATGCGTGCTGTTTTCTATATGTTTTTTTCAATTATAACAGTTGTTGCCATCGAAGGAATACAAATATCTACTGTACTGATTGAAACCTTACTTAATATTATGTCTGTGTCGTGACAACTATTGAAAGAAAAAGAAACACACATTGTACCTGGAAAGGTGTCTGGATCTAATAAGTCAGTTCTGAGAACTGCTGCAAGTAAAACAAAACGTTTCTGCTCACTGTCATGACACTTTGTCATGTCTACTATTGTGATATACGGCATTTTCTGATCAATCAGAAATTACATTTCTCAAAGCATCGTACGCTGCTTTTCATGCACTCGGGGCGTTCAATAAATAATGCAGCACGTTTTGGCCGGCCGCGGCGGTTTCGCGGTTCTAGTCGCGCAGTCCGGAACCGTGCGACTGCTACGGTCGCAGGTTCGAATCCTGCCTCGGGCATGGATGTGTGTGATGTCCTTAGGTTAGTTAGGTTTAAGTAGTTTTAAGATCTAGGGGACTAATGACCACAGCAGTTGAGTCCCATAGTGCTCAGAGCCATTTGAACCATTTTGAGCACGTTTTGTTTTTTAAAGTAGGTTATTTCCATTCAGGATTCCAATACACCATGTTATTCCTGTCTCTTCTGGCTTCAGAACCCTATTTTTTTAACAAAATGTCAGTTCAATGCGACGGTCTTACGCCCTTACTGAGAGAGCCTGCACGTCAGCGTGGTACCATTACACAGGTAGACCCCAGAGCCAACGTCTTGCCTCATCCGAAACCTCCAAATCCTACACGTACTGCTTCCCGTGGAGTGCATCCTTCATTGGGTCAAATTGGTGGAAGTTGAAAGGTGCGAGATCCAGGCAGTGGGATGCATGAGGGAGAACAATCGATTGAAATTTTTTGAGTTTCTCCGCCGGCCAGTGTGGCCGAGCGGTTCTCGGTGCTTCAGTCTGGAACCGCAAGACAGCTACGGTCGCAGGACCGAATCCTGCCTCGGGCATGGATGAGTGCTATGTCCTTAGGTTAGTTTTAAGTAGTTCCAAGTTCTAGGGGACTGATGTCCTCAGATGTTAAGTCCCATAGTGCTCTGAGCCATTTGAGCTTCTCCCGCGTGTTTTCAGTGGAGGTAGCGAGATCTTTGATTGTCATCAGTCAGTCACCTCAAATGAGAGTGTCCGCACGTTCAAACAGTGCAGAAGTTAGAGCTGTGAGCGGCCGGCAGGCACTTGGGAGATCGGACAGGAATGCGCGACATTATTGCTGCGTTGGGAGACCCCTACCCAGCGACTCATCGTTCTTTCGTTTACAGCCAGGTCTCCATAGAACTTGTTTAAGCTTTTACGAATACCGGCGATACTTTGGTTTTCTCCAAAAGAAACTCAGTGACAGTTGTCTGCTTCGAACGCAACTCCGTTACAGTCGCAATTTTAAAGGTTAAGTGTAGCTCGGTCACGCATCTGAACTTCATTAAATTACAGGGGCTGGAGCTGTAATATTCCACGATTTCTCACAACAAATTCCACATTTTTACGACGAAATTTTCCGACTAACATTGTGCCCTCCATTACTTATTGTAAGCCCCTCGTACTAATAAATCATCCGGCTCATTTTCTGATCTTTTATCATTTACTTTCTTCAGTTCTTTCGAACATTCGTTAGTAACGAATTTCATTTCTCTCGGGCACCGTCTCCACAGAGAACTGTATTGTGAATGGGCGTCAGTATATTTAAAGCTTTACAATAGTAAGTAAACCGTTAATATCGATCGTTGACCGTCAGTATAATTGTCCGCTACTCAGTGGAACCCAATAAATATTGAGGGAGTCGGTCACTTTCACAACGAGGGTCACTCCTAAAGAAATGCACACTATTTTTGTAAAAATACAGTTTTCATTCTGCATGTGCGAAAATTTTACAGTGTATAGATACATCCTTCTGGATTGTTTTCAAACTTAGTTCAAACTGTTCCCGTGAGTGTCGTCATCACAGCATGTCTTCAAGGTGGCTGCTACACTTGACGTTCCTCAGAAGCAACGTTCTGTCATGGAATTCCTGTGTGTGCTGGGAAAACGAGAAAGTGGGAAACATCTACAAGAGGTTCAAAAAGGTGTATGGAGATGCTGCTGTCGATCGCAGTACAGTTAGTAGGTGGGCAAGCAGGTTACGTGATGAAGTCGGGCACGGCAATATTGAGGATTGTCCTCGCAGCGGTAGGCCTCGTACTGCACACACTCCAGACAATGTGCAGAGAGTTAACGAATTGGTGACTGCTGACAGACGCATCACAGTGAACGAATTGTCACGCTACGTTGGTATAGGGGAAGGAAGTGTTTTCAGAATACTGAAAGTGTTGGCGTTAAAAAAGGTTTGTGCCAGGTGGGTCCCCAGGATGTTGACAGTGGCTCACAAAGAAACAAGAAAAACGGTATGCAGCCAACTTTTGAAACAGTACGAGAATGGTGGAGATGAATTTATTGGAAGAATTTTGATACGTGGTGAAACATGGGTCCATCATTTTTCACCAGAGGCGAAGAGGCAATCAATGGAGTGGCATCATGCAATTTCACCCAAGAAAAAAAATTCAGAACAAGACCTTCCGCTGGAAAAGTTATGGTCACGGTGTTTTTAGATCCCGAAGGACGATTGCTAGTGGACATCATGCCAAGTGGAACCACCATAAAGTCTGATGCATATGTGACGACACTGAATAAACTTCAAGGTCGACTGAGCCGTATTCCACCACATCGGCAAAAGTAAGTCTTTTTGCTGTTGCACGACAATGCACGGCAACATGTGAGTCAAAAAAAACGTGTAGGGAATCAGAAAACTCGGATGGACAACACTGAAAAACCCGCCTTACAGTCCTGACCTGGCTCCATGTAAATATCATCTCTTTGGGAAACTGAAAGCCTCTCTTCGTGGAACCAGATTTGAAGATGATCACTCCCTTGTGCACGCTGCCAAACAGTGGCTCTAACAGGTTGGTCCAGAATTTTACCGTGCTGGTATACAGGCGCTGCCGGCCGCGGTGGCCGTGCGGTTCTGGCGCTGCACTCCGGAACTGCGAGGCTGCTAAGGTCGCAGGTTCGAATCCTGCCTCGGGCATGGGTGTGTGTGATGTCCTTAGGTTAGTTAGGTTTAAGTAGTTCTAAATTCTAGGGGACCTATGACCTAAGATGTTGTCCCATAGTGCTCAGAGCCATTTGAACCATATACAGGCGCTAGTTTCAAGATGGCGTAAGGCAGTTGAGAGGGAGGGAAATTACGTGGAGAAATGAAAATACTGTTCCTGAAGGATGCACCTATACACTGTAAAAATTTCAGACATGTCGGGATTAAAAAAAAAATGTGTGCATTTCTTTTGGAGTGACCCTCGTACAAACAGTGACACGTGGCATTCCAGTGGAGGTCCCTTCTCAAGGAGAACGTGAGTGGCTTGCAGTTTCTGGCAGACGCACGGTCAGCAACGGTGCCGCACTGCAGTGGCCCGGGGCCCGAAGAACCGGCCCACACGGCGGGCAGCTGACACAGGCACCTCGCCACAGCTGCGGCCTCCTGCAACGGTGCTCCACTGGCCACCGTCCCGTGGCCGCATAAAACGCACCATTTCGACGCCGACATGAAGACACCAGGCTGAGGCGGCAGATCGGGGGACCGGCCGGAGAGGAAGGCGCCACCCCCGCCCCCCTCCCACTCCCACTGCGAGGCGGGCCGTCGCGACGCCCAGCTGACGCCGCCTTGACATTCCGCGCCACCGACGCGGCGCCTGCCCGGCGCTAGGACTCCAGTTTTACGGCCGGCATAAAACTTGACGTGTACGCAAAGTCACTCGCGTCTGCGGCAGAGTAAAATTTTATTTCCCATCTCGCGAATGCTTCGATCGCACACTCTGAGTGCACAAGCTAGCCGTAAAGTGTGTCGTGTTGTTTATGACATATTTATGTGACAAGCTTCCTGGCCTCGCGGCTGATAACAAAATGACAAGTACCTCCTAACTGCTTCGGGGACGACGCGATTTATTTGTATCTCCTTTTAGTGCCGCTGTGGGAAGCGGATAGCGAGTAACGGAGCTAAAATTCCGCAAAATTCCTTTACTGTGTGTCTGATGAAGATCTGTAGTGTTCAGCTGGTCAGAGAATACTTGATTGGAAAAATTCTCTTCTAACGACAAGAGCCTAACGTACATTAATTCGGCAAAACTCGACATCTAAGTAACTGACTCAAATTACAGAGGGAAATGAAACAACAAAATCTCATCAAATCAAGTCACTAAAAACAATTTTGGTAAACATTATTGGAATACAGTGATCAATAGATTGTTATATTTTAACTAAAGTCAGTCTTGATCCCAATACGTATGTCTCAATAACATAGGTGACCGGTTTCGGTTATATTTATATAACCACCTTCAGACCTGTGAATAAATTTTAGAAAATACTAGAAACCATCTTAAAATAAAATAAAAAGTGTCTAATGACGACAATTTTAACAAGATAAAATAAAACTCATTATACCCATGGGTCCCTTGGAGGATGTTAGGCGGAGCTCTCTTCAGCTGCTACGAAGTAAGCTGATCGTTATGAGTGCTGAGCATGAGCTTAAATATGCACAGGCTCCGCCTACTTCCTCTCACACTACTTCACAACTGCCAATCAGCGTTCATAATATGACGCTATCGTCAATATATAAAAATACGAAATACACTAATAATATAAAATTGATTCATTGAAAATGTCGATTAACAGATAGTTAGAATGTGTAAAACTTATTTATATTTTATATAAAAACGGTAAACTAAGATGTGTAATAGTTGTGCCCTCTACGGGCAACCTTAATACTATTACAGTGTCAGTTAAATAAAAGATGTAGAAATCCTTGGAGTTGTGGTATATATCGATTAAACCGAGTCGCCTACATCACAATTGCATCTTTGATAGATTTTGCAGAATCGTCTTACTTTAACTGTAGTTTTCATAGTAACATTGTTTATAACAGTAGGGTAGGAGCCAAGAGTACGTTCCACATTATGTATGTCTGAATAACTGATGAGACCGCTGATTAAGTATTTGGAACTCATCGATCTAATAGTTTTCATAATAATCAATTTCAATTTAATAAAAATTTTATATATTGTATAGCATATTTTTCATACACGGTTTTTGCCATGGGTATCACTAAACTTATATTTTAAAACAAAAGAGTAGGTGCATCTTCATTATAAAATTTCGTCAAAAAGTGCGTAAAAATATTATTCGCGAAAATCTAATAGTTCATTGAGCAGCATTGATGATTTGGTTTTCGAATGAGCATATATCTCGATTTCTTCTAAGATATTCTTAAACAAGCCTTTTTTTGCATAATGAAGAATTTGTAGATTCTGCTCTACTGTCCCCTCAGCATGATTTTTAAATGTTATGTGATGGCCGAACACAGATTTTTTTCGTGAGGTACCCGACGTGTGTTCTTTGTACCTTGCTGCAAAATTTCGACCTGTTTGGTCGATATATATTTTCTCACATTGTCCACATTGGATCGTATACACTCCTGATAAGGTAAATTTTTTATTATCTTTGCTTATGGTATGTCTTAATTTTTGTTGAAAGGTATGGTTAGTTGTGAATGCTATTGTTATTCCAGAATTTTTGAATAAATATGACATATATGGGAAACATATATGTCATCTTCATATATTTTGGGTTACCTATTAATGGAAGCGATTACGCAGAAACATCAGATAAAAATTGATTTATTTGTAGCTAAGCAACAAAATAAGCTTTTAGAAAATGTTACTGATATACATCAATTTTATCCAAAGACAATGAATCTTACAGATATTCAGTTCATAAAGTCCGATATGTTGCTACTTGACAAAGGCTTAAAATACATTTTGTCTGGATCAAGTGATACGTTAATGTTTACAGACAGAAGTAAACCCTCATGGTATTCTTGTTGAAATGGATTGTACAAAGTTATGTAATTTTTTTTAACGATGTCGTAAAAAACCGAACTTATATTTTATGTGTTATACAGTTGGTCGCCACCCTGAAAAAAGTTAATAACCCACAATTGTCCCGGGTGCGATTGTATCAACAAACTATTTTCTCTTTGGGGGAAATATGTTATTCGCCAGGGGAATAAGTCGAGAGATAAATACGTAGACATGAAGGCTGAAGATGTAGAATGTTAATGATGTTTGGTTTACTTAAAAAGCTTCAAGAATTAAAAATATGTCTAAACGAGACTAATAAACTGCCAGAAAAAAAGAAAAGAAAGGAACGTGAAGCACGCAGAATAGGAGGAAGAACCGAAATGACAGTTCATGGGTTGCGGGGATGGGTGACGTTATTTCAGTGTTTGCAAACCTGAGACAGAATAAGCCAATTTTTCAGTATAATGGTGCATCCCACCTGTCTTCCATCATTATGTCCTTGATGCGTGCACTGATTCTGTTAGAAAGGGTCTCATAAACCCGTTTTATCCTCTCCTGAGCTAAGGTGGACAACGGGTGTAGCAAACTGTTCGTTGATATCACAGATATTGACGCAGCGAACAGAACTGAGGACCAAGTTGATCCCGTACATGTTTTTCGATTAGAGGTCTGGTCACCTTGCTCGCCAAGCGAGTACCTCGGCATCTCGGAGAGAGTTCATAGAGACATGGGTAAGGTATGAATATCTAGTATTTAGGAAAGGCACCATGAAAGTGCGCTTGAGAGATAACTCATGAGGAATTAGTATGTCCATAAAGCAACGTTGTACCATAGGAGCACCATCATACGGGGTAGTGCAGAACTGCAGTTCAGCGATTGGTATTAGCGGGGCAGTGTATCCATGGGATGACAATTCCGTAATCCGGTTGCTGCTAGTCGCCAGCGAATTGTGCGCATTGATTCAGAATGTTTTAAGGAAACCACTAATTTTTCTTGGGTAGCAGGCACAGAACTAGAGGGCTCACGATGTGCTTAGTGTACAATACGGCGACCCTTTGTTGTGGTGGTGAAGTGATGAACGGGAACCTTGAAGACGAGTACGCCTGACCTCACCTTCCCATGCAATCCAACATTAAGCCACTGTCACCTACAGATGTCCCACAAACCTAGGTATTGCACGATTTAGCCAGCTGGCCAAATAAAGACTTCCACAATGAGGCCCCTTTCACGCTCTGTCAGTTGCTGATAATGCTGTCTCGCTGAGTTTGTGGCACCTCCATGTGCTTCACAGTGACCGGTGGACATCTAACGGTGTTCGTGCTCAAACCATTACTCCTGGGTGCTTTTCTTTTTACTTTGTTTTAGTAAGCCAGTGTGTGTGTTAAACACCTGAAAATGATATAAAAATGGATTAAAAATAGTCTTGACCCCAATAAAATATTTATTTACAGTTGTCACTGGTTTCGGTCAAAATGTGACAATCTTCGGATTATTGATACCATGATGGTAGGCGGTGGCAGTGAGCGGAGCAAGTGTTGTGACTTCACAAACTTCAGCTTCTCGAACACTTCGTGGAATCACGACGTCTGCTCCGTTCACCGTTACCGCTTACATTCATAGTATAAATGGTCTAAAAACAGTCACATTTTTACCGGAACCACTAGCCACTGTCAATAAATATTTTGTTGTGATCAAGGCTGTTTTTAACCCATTTTGAAGTATTTTCAGGTCGCTGTTTTCCTCCACGAGAAATGTTGCAAAATTATATAAAAATTAGCTGCCACGGCATGCTGTGCATCATCTTTTTATTGAAAACCACGTCTCAAAGAAAACTCCGATCTTCTTTCCTTTACATTAAACAAAATGATGTTATGGGATGGGTACCAGCATTGTGATCAGTGGAATAAAGATAAAGTTATGACCCACCTTAGTGGAGTCCGGTAGAAAGCTTTGCACCAGGCTTGGAACCACACCGAAAGTAAATACGTAACGATCTTATTTCGTGATACTCACCGTCTGCGCCTGTCATACGAACACCAATATCTGGGGAATTACAAGTTGTCACTGTAAAGCCACGAAATTAAATTTTTCAAAACCAGTTTAACGGAAATGAGTTTTTGGATGCGACAGAAAAAGCGCAGGGATCCCGCTGTACAGCAGAAGATTAATGTGCAGTTCGCTTCATATTTCTGTTTTTATTATTTGTATTTCTATTTTAATTTGCCTTTTACATCATACAATCTTCCGTAACTATTAATCCTCAATGTTTCTATTTCAGAAAGTAGTCTGTTCATAGTATTTGCGGAAAATTTGCATTGGTTGTTCTATGATGTCGAAAGGTTCGTTCCACAAGGAAAACTCGTATTTGCAGATATCCATCGACCAATAAATGTAGCATCTTGTTCACCATGAAGGTTAAAATGGAGAAAGGATCATCTGGGATATTACATTTGCAAATGTGCCATAAATTTACTGCAAATATACACCATTTAAAAATGTATTTAGAATGTAAATGATTTAGAGACTTAAACCCTCTTTTTAAACATTACGAAATTCCTTTTTAGCATAACCATTAACAACAGCACGTACATGATTATTTGCGTAACAACTTCGCAGTGAATGATCTGTGTGATGAATAAAACGGAGAGTTAAACTCTTGAAACAAATTGTTTCATGAATACATCGTTTAATTATGGCTGTCTGCAGTAAAATCGTAGCAAATTCTGACAGCCAACTACTGGTTCGGTCTCCATCGCTGTTCTCTTAAACAGGGTGTTTGCAAAAATTTTTCCCGTGTACCAAAGAGGAGGTGGCATAGTATTGGTCAAAACTAGAAGAAATGTTCGCATTATTAAACAGGATGCAGAAAAATAATTTGAGAAAAGTACAGGGGAGAAAGACAGCGCCAAATGAAGGAATATAAATATAGAAACTAGGGGTCGCAGTTGAATATTTACGGCGCTAATGCGACAGCGTCACCTCCGGCTATGTAGGGGCCTTCAAGTCTGAAACTGAAACCTACTCACCGTACGTAGGGGGGACCGATGTGCAGTGCAGAGCGCTGGGTTTAAGAACCCTTTCATCGTACTGGGTAGGTACAGTGGTCTGACTAGTGTAGGTACCAACGAGTGGGTAGGCGTTGTGAAGCAGCAACATAGAATTTGTTTTCACATGGAATGAGCTAAGTGACATGCAGTTGTTTTATAGCGATCCTCATGGCACCTCAAGGATAGCTATCTACACATTTACCCATCAAATAGTACAAGCCATAAATAACAAAGTATCGCCAGTTGGTATTTTTTGTGATCTCTCCAAGGCAATTGATTGTGTGGATCATGTCACACTCTAAGAAAAACTCAGGTTTTATGGAATTGAAGGCTATACATACAACTGGTTTGAATCGTATGTAATGAACAGCAAAAAGCTTTGCTGAAAAGCGCAAATAATGTTGGGAGGGTGGTGAATTCTAATGAATGGGGATTTATCACAAAGGGAGTCCCATAGGGCTCAATTTTAGGTCTTCTGCTGTTCCTTATTCATGTGAATGACCTCTCACTTAACATTAAGCAAGCGGAAGTAGTACTATTTGCGTATGACACGAGTGTTATAATAAATATCATCCCAGAAAAAGCAACTGAAGATATTGTTAAGGATGTCTTTCAAAGAACTATCAAGTGATTCACAGAGAATGATCTCTCCCTTAGTTTTGAAAACGCTCACTATAACCAGTTCTGTACACTGAATAGAGTCATACCGACAGTTAACAGGGTATATTTCTCCAAATTTTTGGGAGTTCACATTGATGACAATTTGAACTGGAAGAAGCATATTACTGAGCTTCTCAAACAGCTAAGTTCAGCTTATTTCGCTCTTCGGATAATCGCTAGTCTTGGCAATAAACAGATCAGCCTCCTAACGTACTTTGCATATTTCCTCTCAATAATGTCTTTTGGAATTGTTTCCTGGGGTAACTCGCCACTTAGACACAAAGCATTGACTGCACAAAAGAGATCAGTGAGAATATTTAATGGTCTTCACCCAAGGACGTCATGTAGGCACCTTTTCAAGGGGTTAGGTATTTTAATTGCACCACCAGAATTCATAATTCTCTAATGAAATTCGTTACAAATAATTCATCTCAATTCGCGAAGAACAGTGATGTTCATACGTGCAACACTGGAGGCAAAAATGACCTTTCCTATCCGTTATTGAAGCTGTCAGTTGCTCAAAAAGAAGTGCGTTATTCAGCAACAAAAATCTTTGATAATTTGGCCTACAACATAAAGTGTCCGGCAGGTAGCAGATCAAGTTTTAAATGTAGCTTAAAATCATATCTTTTGGACAACTTCTTCTATTCAATGGACGAGTTTCTGTTTGAGAATTGGTTAAAAAAAAAAGAATGTACCTCTAAATGTAGTTGCATGGGTAGAACTAAAAATTTCTGTGATATTAATATTAGCACTATTCATGTGTATATACATATCTTGTAATCTGACTTGTTCCACATCATATCGATAAAATAATCGGGAAAATGATCTACGGAACATGGCATTGCTAAAACTAAATTTACCACAAACGTTATCCACATCACAGATTTCTTTAGAAAATTACTTTTGTGTTAATTGACTGAAGTATGAGGGAGACAGGATATTTGCCGGCTAAGAAGGGTGATAAAAGCGGGGGACGCACTTTTCGTACGGTTGAGTTTGACGAAGATGTGTTACATCACATAGATCAAGGACCCACGACAGGTACCAAACTCACCGCTCTTGATATTGACGAGGGTCAGCGTCACGAAATTCGTTCATTAGACTGGCCACATTGCTTCTAACGGCAAAATGTACACGCTGTGGATCCGCACGACTTTTCTTGGTGTCTGGAGTTTTGTTGACTGCTTCCTACAACGAGCAGCACTACAACCCCATTTCCCTGAACGTGTGTTTCTTAAGTTCTACGCTTGATATACCAGTGAAGGTATTTTCAAATCACACAACAGCTATGTGTGCGCACTACAGAATCTCTATGCAACATAGTCCATGGTCATCAAGAGCGCTTGGTTGTCAACATGTGGATGGGAATTTTGAATGGCCTGCTCATTGGTCCCTACATGTTGCCTCGAGGGTTCAATGCTCACAGTATTGCCTGCACTCCTGGAGCATGTACCGCTTGGAGTTAGGCAGAACCTTTTGTTCCAATGTCAAGGCATAACTCCTCATTTTGTACATGCTATCCGATATCACCTAGACAGGCCATTTGCTGAGAGATGGATCGGACGTTGTAGACTAACGCGGTGAAGTCGACGTTCGCTAGACTTGACACCACAGAATTTTTTTTTCTGGGGTAGCATAAAAGGCAGCATGTTCGCTACACCAGTTGAGCATCAACAGGATGTGGTGGCTCGCATGATGGCAACAGCAGAAGTGATTCACAGTAGTATCGGTGTATTTCAGACAACACACCAATCCCTGCGTCGACGCTATGCTCTATGAGAGGGTGAAAGCGGTGGTCAGTTCGGTCATTTGCTACGACATACTCAAGATAATTAAGTGTTGGCACTTCTGCGTACAAGACCATACTCTGTTTTCGTTTAGTTTGAAGTTTCTTTTATGACATGTTGGATCATTGAACAGGGATTTATAATTGTTTTCGTTTCTAAAGAAGTGCGTATGGTACGTGAGGTAAGCCTGGCACACATATATGTGATGGATTAGGTTTTCTTGTTCTCATCGTGGCGAAGAGTTAGTCCAATCGTTTTGTTTACGGATACATTTTCTGTGAAGTACTTTTCATTTTTAGTAAATATGTCCATATTTCAATAACAGCGCTGTCTTATAATTTTGATCAAATTGTTTTGTCTCTTCCTGTATGTCCACAGACCTATACCTGTTGGGTTATGGGAGTTTTATCTGTAACGTATAGTGTGTAGTAGCCGGTGGTGTACGCTCTCATAAGAGACAGCATGGTAAAATACCAGTGAACGCACGGACGGACAGATGCATATCCTCGAGTAATAATGGCTGTGTCCGTCCCCGGTAGCTGAGTGGTCAGCGCAACAGGATGTCAATCCTAAGGGCCCGGGTTCGACTCCCGGCTGGGTCGGAGATTCTCTCCGCTCATGGAGTGGGTGTTGTGTTGTCCTAACCATCATCATTTCATCCCCATCGACGTGCAAGTCGCCGAAGTGATGTCAAATCGAAAGACTTGGACCAGGCGAACGGTCTACCCGACGGGAGGCCCCAGTCACACGACATGGAGGTGACACATCAGGATCGTTTCAATATAAAAGTATCTGCAGGAACTGTCTGTGACGAAGGGCAATATACTGTAGTGACTATATTAGTAATTACTGTGAGTCGCCCTTTACTGCACGACGCATTAGCAGCACAGTTGGAGAATGTTACCCTTGCAGAAAGATAAAGACTGTGGATGAAACACGACTGGAAGCCATCCTGTTTCCAACACATCGCCAGACAATACATCATCGGAAAGTTTCATGGGCAATGAATTGGTTAAGGAGATCTGCCGGTATCACACCCTCCTCGTTCACCGGACCTGAAACCGCTTGGTTTTTGGCTGTAAGGAGATTCAAGAGCATTGTTGTACGCCCAAGACATCGACAATGCGCAGACGTTTGACGTTACAGGATTATTTCCGAATCTGAGCAACGCATGTAATACAATGCGAATGGAACTAGGTATATTTGAAAGACTGCGTGATTCACTTCTCTGCGAATAAGCGCTAAATAGGGCCAAGGGCTGTATAAGCATGCGTGGTAGCCCCAGGCAGCGCTGCCTGGAGAGTGTACTTCAACGTGACAGACAGGTGACTATAAAGTAAAATACATATCTCAACACATAGTGTTTTATGGACTTAACGTAATAGGAAAAGTGGGAGGTTTCTTTTTCTTACTACCTTGATAAATCAGAAGTGAGGCTTCGTTAAAGAATAAAAGTGACATTTGCTTGTCGTTTCCCACCCCTTTTTCCATTGGTACAAGGATAGAGTAAAGACTTTCAATGAGCTTCTTCAAACATTCTTTTATCTTTCTTACATCACCATTGCTCCTTAGAGAACATCAATCACACACATCACAAGGAGAAGTATATCTCCTCAACCCTCCAGCCGCGACAAGTGGTATGACTGTTGCCACTGACAAATTGCAAGATGAAATTGATGTTGTGGTTCTGAAAATCGAAGCCATTCTGCCACCTGTGACGTCACTCGTGCTGGATCGTTTACCAAAACTGCATACAGACGGCTGCCGAGATGAAGACTGAGACGAAATACCAGTGTCTGTGTTACAACGAAGTACGATGCAATGTTCCCTCGGACACGCATGCATGTCTGAAGGAACATTGCATCGTACTACTTAATAGCACAAACACAGCCATTTTTTGTTTATTCGCCAATACTAGGCCCTCAGGTGTCCGTGAGTATGTCCTTTCTGGACAGGAGTATATGTAACGTACGAGTGCAGAGTGTGACACAAGGACGACGTTATGGTTTATTAGTTCTTTACTACTAATTGCATTCGCACCACATTTTACACACACTATGCACATATACTTCTGAACGTAGAAGCAAAATTGTATCATTGGACGACACACAGTTCGGGAGATATGACATCATAAACATTAACCCATTTCCGCCTGATTTTTTTTCCTTCTGATTTCCACATTCTAGATATTTATGTGTTTATTGCCATCAAAGAAAAGCAACGTAACAATAACAACAAAAAATAATCAATAATTGATGCAAAAAACGGCGTAACATATACGTCAGCCTTGGCAGAACATACATTTTATGCAGAAAATATGACAGCAAGTAAAATAATACACTGTATGTGATTTACATCAACTTCATGCGACAGTACTCACTTTCTGTGATATGACACAAAACATTCTATGCACAAACCAACATCACATTCGCAGCACATTGTTCTTGGGGTTCCTTTGCATTTTTCCGCCGCACATCGTCTTTTTTTCTGCGGCACCATGGCTACCAGATGATTTGTTTCATCATATCTAATATCATGCAGCAGTCTGCCATGGTTTGAATTACCTGCAGGGCGTCCAGGACCTCTTGGTACTGCAGAATTGGAAGTCAGGTAACATTTCACAATGTAGCGCCAGAAGTGCAGCTGAGGCATATTTGATACAAATTTCTATGAAGAAGCCACCCATTACGTAAAGAGATATCTTGAAGCCATATAAAATATGGCCACCACCATTTCTTTCCTCTGACACTCACTCTATATAACGCTACATTTTCATCCATTCGGTCAGTTCCTCCAATATTACTGTTGTATTCTCCAATTACATTAGGTCGAGGTACAAGTATTCTTTTCTTCTCTTGTCTAGGGTATCAGACAACGGCGCTGACTCGACTGATACTATGGCTTGTGGAAGCAATTGTTAATGTAGAATAATCTAGCCACCTGGCAACGTTTATTCCACTTTCCTTGCTACTCTTGTAATCAAAATCTCCTCTCTTATTCCTTTTGTACATAGTGTTAGAAGGTATGAGATGACACTCTTTAGGCCGACGATTTTCACGAATAGTCCCAGTTGCACCAATCTCGTTGCTTCAGGTGAATCAACAATGTTTGTGATGTAAACAGGATGTCAAAATAAAACCTGTAGGGAAGATATTTGATTCAAGTGATCGATTTTCTTCCTGAAAAGAACAAAGGAGCAGCACATTTTCCAAATGCTTTCTCATATTTTTCATTCCTCTGATGATCAGTTCCTTGGTATATTGGAAAGTCCCCTAGATAACACATGGTTGTGCTTAGACACATTGCTTTGTACCGAAATATAATGGGCTTACCTTTCAGAAACTGTTTAGATCCATGTCTGCCAAAATACGTTATCATCCTCTTATCGTAAGACAAATCTTGCTCAGGCTGAAAGTGCAGAGCAAACTTTCTTCTTAGTATTTTTATTAATGGACGAAGTTTCCACATTCTATCATTAGCATCTATTTATGTGTTGTCGCATGAGTGGATGAATTTCATAATTATTTCAAATCTGCCCTTCTCATAGTGCTGTGGACCATTTCATTTCTTATGTCCAATCCAGAATCCCAATAATCCCAGTAATATCTTCTACTAGGTAAAGGATTATTGCCAGAAACAATTAGAATTCCTAGAAAACCTTTTATCTCTTCGTATGTTATTTTTGGAACTGAGTAGTTCTTGAACAAACATAGTTCGTCGATTCAGTGAGAAGAAATTCAATTACGTCGTCGTTACTAAATAATTCGAAGCACTGAACTGGAGACAAGTTTCTGTATTTACTATAATCACTCCCAGTAAATACAGAACTAACACTACGCAGACCGTCTTTTTTCCAAACTCTGATTACCGTTTTTAAGATCTGTAACTTTTCCTGTTCATCTGATTTATCATCAGGAGAGAAATTAATCTCAGGTTCACTACCTAACCTGTTTCTACTTGCTAACAACACTTCTGCACCAGCCTGGAGTTGCCTTGGTCGAAGATTATCGACGTTTCCTCCCCCATCTTCTTCCAAAGAATTTTCATCCGAATCCACATTAGCTTCAGGAGGTTCAATAAATATGTCTGTTGCATCTTCGTCCTTTCTTCAAGAATAGCCAGGATCTCATGGATAGACCTCTAAAGAGTACGAATCGTTATTTTCACTGTTTTGCCTACTGTGACATACGGTATATACAACACAAAATTAAAACTGTGTTGGGAGCCACAAAAATAAGAACTGCATTTTGTAGATTACCATTAGCATAAATTACAATACTTTTAACGCTATAATCAACCAAAATTTAAACAAATTGTAATATAATTTGCGAGTGGTACGAACGAGGACGTTCGGGTATAAATAAATACCTAGACGACGCCGGGTTCCTCCGCTCGTATGGCAATAAAATATAAAAGCAGATGTACCAAAAACTAGTCAGAATCACATTTAACCTCTCCAATTCTTTCTCTAATGAGCACAAGCACACGCTCTCTTGCATATACGACGTAGAACATGTAAAATACTAGTTGTCTGACCGATAAGATGGGCTGTTAAAATAAGAATACAGGGCCGGTAAAGGCACGAATTAATCTGTAACTGCTGACTGGCTGATCAAATACGTAATAGCTGGATGAGCAAGCCGTTCTTTACACACACTAACATCTGCCTAACATTTAAGGAAGACAGTGACAATAAAAATTGTTGAAACCCGAAGCACATTCAACATATCGTCAGTGGCAATTGAGAGCAACTCTGAAGATAAACCGGAGTTAGACGTCTTGTCACGATACAAAACACAATAGATTGGAATGCAGTCAACAGTAGTCTGTACGAAATATCACAAAACGAGGAGGAAGCTTTACCCCAGGATGCTTTTTCTCATCGAAGACTTGTTAAAAGGGCTTCGTGACAAACGACTGGTCGGAAGCAGTCGGGAAATCGGCTTACGGTTGCTTTTATTTACTGTAACTCGTTATCTCTTATGATTAATCAGACAGGTTACATGTTGTTTATTATGTTTTTTCAGCCTCAGGTAACAAACATATCTTCGTTTTCGGTTTAAAATTCATCATCAAGTTATCATTGGAAGACCTGCTTCCAAAAAGGAAGGGATATAGGAGCACAGGTGGAAACTAAATTACATATCAGACTAATTTCTACACAAAACTATATGTGCCTGAAAGCGTTACATAATAACTACCAACTGAAGACTTAGAAAGGCAGTCGTAATGTAACCAATCTGCTGTATGATTGTTGGAAATGATGTCTATAGTCAACTAAGGAACAGTGTAGTGGCTGTTGAAAACAGATGCCATTAGTCAACTTGTGGAAATACTGAGTAGGTGGTTTTGCATTTTCTTACAATCGTCCAGTATACAACACCATCTAAAAGTGTTTCTTACCCCGTCTAATGAGTTGTTTGGGTACAGAATGGCCGCCAACTCCATTAAAACTGTTTCGTACAGCGTTAGGGACATTTACTGAGTATTTTATTGTGAAGGACAATATTGTCAGTACTGATCGGTTTCTGTCTCGGGTTTGTTTCTCCAGTGCTGTTAGTTGCACGGGTACGTTAATAGTGATACATTGCAGTATGCATAGGTTTACTAATGAAGAGCTCGTGTAATCCAATGGAAGTGCTGTGAAACAGTTCTATGATAAACTGCTCATACAGTAACGGAAAAGACATGATTCTTGCATTAATGTGTTTCAGAGTTTTACGGTTTCTTCGTCGTGAGTTACAGGCTTATTCGCTATTTCGAAAGTACTATTACATAAACAAAGGTAATGAGGGGGAGGGGATCAAACAAAATAAACAACATTTTTGTTATCATACCGTTACGAAACACGAGAGACCACAAAGCCCTTGTACCAAAATACTCTTAAAACATCCTTGAACATCATCTGAAATTTTGAAGTTCGTAATAGGCATGTACAATAAGCCCATTAGCTGTTCCACTATGCTTACATGTCGCACATCCAACAATAATGTCGTTCTCCTTAGTGATTTATCGATCGGTATGACGTTATGGCTTTACATTATTATTTTCGAGCCAAATACATATTTACGAAAGAAAATTCCTGGCAGACTATTACTGTGTTGGCGAAAACACGTATTTAAATCACGAGGTACGCGTAAAGCATCGTCCGAAATTGCGCTAAACTCATTATCCAAAAATTATTTCGAGCAATTAGCTCATGAGCACACTCGAATAGTAAACGGTTGTGAAAACACACTTAACCTAGCAACAAATAATCCAGCGCTAATAACGAGCATTAAAACGGATACAAGGATTAGTACACATAGGGTTGTCGTAGCGAGATTGAATACTGTAATTCCCAAATTTACCAAAAATAAACGAAAAACATATCTTGTCAAAAAAGCAGATAAATATTCGCTTACGCGTTCCTGAGTGACCATCTGTACTCCCTCCTAATTAACAACGTAAAGGTAGATCAGATGTGGCTTGAATACAAAGAAAGAATATCGACAGCAATTGAGAGATTTATACCAAATAAATTAAGTGGCAGGACTGATCCTCCATGGTACACGAAACAGGTCAGAACACCGTTGCGGAAGCAGCTAAAAAAAGTATGCTAAATTCAAACGAACGCAAACCTTTGGAAAATATTTCACAGGAGCTCGAAAGTTAGCCCAGATTTCGCTGTGAGATGCCTATTAATAGATTTCACAATGAAAGTCTGCCTGAAAATCTAAGAAAAATGGCTCTGAGCACTATGGGACTTAACATCTGAGGTCATCAATCTCCTAGAACTTACAACTACTTAAACCTAACTAACCTAAGGACATCACACACATCCATGCCCGAGGCAGTATTCGAACCTGCGACCGTAGCGGTCGCTCTGTTCCAGACTGAAGCGCCTAGAACCGTTCGTCCACATCGGCCGGCAAAAATCTAAGAGATCCAGGTCGTATGTAAAGTATGCTACCGACAAGGCACAAACGATATTTTCTCTGCGTGATGACAATGAAAATCCTATCAATGATAGTGCTGCTAAAGCAGTGTTACTAAACACAGCCTTCGAAATTCCTTCACCGAAGAAGATGAAGTAAATATCCAAGAATTCAAATCCAGAACAGCTGGTAACGTGAGTCACTTAGAAATAGATATCTCGGAGCGGTGAAGAAACTTAGATCACTTAATAAAAGCAAGCTTTCCGTTCCAGAGTGTATCCTCTTTTCTGAGGATGCTGGCGCAATGCCTCCAAACTTAACAATCATACTCAACCGATCGCTCGACGAAAGATCCGTACCTTAAGACTGGAAAGTAGCACAGGTCGCACCAATATTCAAAAACGGCAATAGGAGTAATCCATAAACTTACAGACCCATATCATTAACGTCTATGCGCGGCAGGTTTTTGAATATATGTTGTGTTCCAACATTATGAATCACCCCTAAGAGAACGGCCTATATACACATAGTCAACATGGATTTAAAAATCATACTTCTTGTGAAACACAACGATCTCCGTATTCACATGAAGTGATGAGTGCTATCGACAAAGGATTTCTAATTGAATCCATATTTTTAGATTTCTAGAGCGTTTTAGACAACGTACCTCAAAAGCAGCTTGTGACCAAATTGCGCCGGCCTGAGTGGCCGTGCGGTTCTGGGCGCTACAGTCTGTGACCGGGCGACCGCTACGGTCGCAGGTTCGAATCCTGCCTTGGGCATGGATGTGCGTGATGTCCTTAGGTTAGTTAGGGTTAATTAGTTCTAAGTTCTAGACGACTGATGACCTCAGAAGTTAAGTCGCATAGTGCTCAGAGCCATTTGAACAAACCAAATTGCGGGCTTATGGAATATCGTTTTACTTATGCGATTGCATTCGTAATTTCCTGTTACAGGGATCAGAGCTCGTAGCAACTGACGGAAAGTCATGAAGTGAAACACAAATGATTTCTGGCACTCCCCAACGTAGTGTTACCGCCTCTCTGTTGTTCAGTACCTACATAAGCGATTTAGGAGACAATTTGAGCGGCCGTCTTAGGTCGTTTGCAGATGACGCTGTCGTTTACCATCGAGTAAAGTCAGTGGAAGACGAAAACCAATTGTGAAACGTTTTAGGTAAGATGTCTGTAAGGTGTAATAATTGGCTGTTGGCCCTAAATAACAAGAAGTGTGAAGCCATCCACGTGAGTGCCAGAAGGAATCCATTAAACTTCGGTTACACAACAAATCAATCAAATGTAAAGGCCGTAAATGCAACTAAATACGTATGAATTATAAACAACGTAAACTGGAACAAAAGACCGCGTTTTATTGGCACAACACAGGATGCAGCAGATCGACTAAAGGGACTGTCTACACTACTCTTGGCCGGCCGGTGTGGCCGAGCGGTTCTAGGCGCTATAGTGTGGAACCACGCGACTGCTACGGTCGCACGTTCGAATCCTGCCTCGAGCATGGTTGTGTGTGATGTCCTTAGGTTAGTTAGGTTTAATTAGTTCTAAGTTCCAGGGGACTGATGACCTCAGAAGTTGTCCCATAGTGCTCAGAGCCATTTGAACTTTTTTTTTTTTACACTACGGTTGTCCGTACTGTTTAGGAGTACTGCTGCGCGGTGTGGGATCGTTACCATATAGGATTAGCGGATTACATCGAGAAAGTTCAAATAAAAGCAGCACGTTTTGTATTATCGCAAAGTAAGGGAGAGAGTGTCGCTTAAGTGATACAGGATTCGGGTGGACATCGTTGAAACAGAGGCGTTTCTCGTCGTCCCACGTTTACCTACAGAGATATGGGAAACCTCTTGAAAGTCACACTCAAGCTAGCCAATACATCGACCCTTTCCATTAACATTCAAGGTAGTTTCAATTCGTCGCCAGCGGTCCTCACGGAGCCGGAAGCAGCGCTTTAATGCGCGCATATATCCGGGTGGGTGTACAGAAAACATATTAATATCTTTTGATCACATAATGTATTTCTATGCCATTACCCACTACGTCCCATTGTGTCGTGTCTGTAGCAAGCTGAACTGTGGCGCTTTAAAATATTCTTCTTTTCTCACTGTTGTGGACGAGGAAGCAAGATGCGAGCAGTGAGAGATTCCTGAAATATTCATCTCTAGCTGCGCACGAAGTCTCAGTGCTGCTATGAATTTCTAGCATCGCAGAAGCTGACGGGAGCAGAGGCAAGTCCAGCGTCGCCTTCTCGGCCATATTGGACGCCGGGAGCAATAAGTCGTCCGCGGCGGGATTTTGCACGTCCGCGTTCCGCGACGTTCTACCCAGTTCCTTCCGCCGGTGCCGAGTCGCTGGCATCTCCGTTGGAGCGCGCTGGCCGTTGGAGCGAGGAAGGGAGTTGGGGGTAAGAGTGTATAGGGTGTGGGGTGGCGAGAGAAGGAGGGGAGAAAACGGCTGGGGGTTGGTTGGCAGGAAAGGCTGATGAGGGCGGATGGAGAGAAAGAGGCCAGTGCGGTGGGGGATACAGCCAAGCTGGTCACGATGAGCAAATCCGGAGAGATTGTCGCTGCGTGTGATGGGAATATTCATGACAGGTGCCTGGCAAGTCTGCCTCTGGGGTTGGGGTGAAATAACCTTTTCCAGTCAGCTTACCGCCTGAAGCGCCACCTCCGTGTTATATCACCCTCCTTATTCGTCCAGAGCCTTCTAAAGAGTCTTAGGAGAGTACGGGAGGTTCACCGCATACTGATCCAGGTAGGGAGTAAGGTTGTCGATGGATCGATTTGGATCTTGCGATGAGAGGCTGCCTAATGGAGAACAATTAAAAGAGTGTATTGAATGAAAGATATTCAAGCCAACGATTTAGATTGTTCAGTAAGAATATCAGAACCAAAAGCACTGGAAAGTCCAAAATACTGGATCATTAGACTATGTATAAAGTCTGCAAGATAAAAAAATGAAAAGTACCAATTATCTTGTTGCAAAACTGCCGGCCGGAGTGGCCGAGCGCTTCTAGGCGCTTCAGTCTGGAACCACGCGACCGCTACGGTAATAGGTCTGAATCCTGCGTAGGGCATGAATGTGTATGACGTCCTTAGGTTAGTTAGGTTTAAGTAGGTCTAAGTTCTAGGAGACGGATGACCTCAGATGTTAACTCCAATAGTGCTCAGAGCAATTTGAATGATGTCCATTTTTTGTTGCAAAACTGATCATCAAGACGTCGTCTAACGCTCATCTTGATCACTTCTCATCAACTTCGGTGCCTCTTCATGCGTCGTACTTTAAAATTAGAAGATATGTGCTTGGAGAGGGCATTTGAGGATACGTGCCTCACGTGTCTGGGAAGTTCAATTAAACGAAACAATTTATCTTTAAAATTCTGTGAAAAAATCATTTTTTTAAATATAATCAACCAAAACTTAGAGTAATGAAACATTTTCGTCCGACAACACGTAACGAACATGAGCAGGCACAGCAACTGATTGTACGTTACCACAGGCAGCGATAAATGAAGGGGTGACACTGTCGTAAGACGTCACACAGTTTAGTGCTAATCTACCAAACGACAGCAACATATTTATGAATAAAAAGTATTCCTTTGAACAGGTCGTCTCCTCGAATGTGTCAGCGCAAAATGTCTCTGATCTGAATACGTATGAACCTCATTATTATCATACAACTTTCAAGAGATTTAACTAGCGTTATTATCATGCTGCTGCTGCTCTGATCCCGTTGGTACAAAAAGCACAGACGTTGTGACGTGACAATATCTGCTGAAACATGTGGTACCATCTTAAACTACGTTCAGTGACAAACCTACTTGGAATAAGTAACATAATATGCCAATTAACTTTGAAATCACACCACAGTGCAAAAAGCAGTTTGATTAGAAGAAAGCACACTCAGATAAATGAATTATAAAAAGAATTTTGTGTTTATCATTAGACCTTGTGAAGTGGAAATCATCACTCATGACACCACGTTGAGGCTGCTGCTGCCACGATACATGCTTAGTGGACAGAATAGTGCCGAGTGTTTAGAATGGCAAGTGAAGGTGAGTTATCTGCGTAAATCGCGAATACCAGAAGGAGATTTTCACTCTGCAGAGAAGTGTGCGCTGATATGAAACTTCCTGGCAGATTAAAACTGTGTGCCGGACCAAGACTCGAACTTGGGACCGTTGTCTTTCGCGGGCAAATGCTCTACCATCTGAGCTACCCAAGCACGACTCACGAGCCGCCCTCACAGCTGACTGTGGCTAAAACATGTCTTCGCAGTATCCTTTCTTCCAGGAGTGCTAGTTGTGCAAGGTTCGCAGAAGAGCTTCTGTGAAGTTTGGAAAGTAGCAGACGAGGTACTGGCAGAATTGCAGCTGTGAGGGCGGGTCGTGAGTCGTGCTTGGGTAGCTTAAATGGTAGAGCACTTGCCCACGAAAAAGGCAAATGTCCCGAGTTCGAGTCTCGGTCCGACACACAGTGGTAATCGTCCAGACAGTTTCAAATCGTGAGATAATTACTAGTTTTGGGACAGAATACCATGGTCAGAAGATAATGTTGAATACTGATTTAATGTACTTGACCAAATTTATTTTTGACGTAATTTTACACTGTGAAAATACGTGGTGCAGAAGGTGGTGTATGATGACAGTTGGTGTCGTAACGTAGTAGTAAAATCTTTCTTACTTAAATGAATCATTTGCCTGCAATTCATCTCAGTTAAGGATTGACACTCTCCACTTAAACGCAACGTCATCTTACGGAAACAATGAACATGTTTCTGTTGTGTAAGTTGAAGCATAGTTCCTCAGATAAAGAAGACAAATTTTTAAGATTATACAAAAATCAATATGGCTAAATAATTTCCGTTGCAGACAGATTCCATTCATAAACGCGAAGACATTCAAAAATTTGGATACATAACATAAATTGCGTTCCACCAAAAATATTAACGCATTGGTTAGACAAGCAATACGCAGTGTGTTCTGCAGAGCACTGGGGTTCGCCAAGGCTTCTGCGAGGGCTCCACCAAAATAATATCAACCTAAACAACAAACCACATCAAGTCTTACCACACACTGAGAGAAATCCCCTCATAAATGTCATATCAATGTTGGTTTTATAAAAGTTACTTTTTATCTACGATAATCCTACGATAAAAAATTACATTCAAAGGCATTCAGCATGTACAAGTAGGTATGTGGGGACTCGATACTCGCCGCTACACATACTTACAGCAGCTGTGCTGTCCGCAGCTCGTGGTCGTGCGGTAGCGTTCTCGCTTCCCGCGCCCGGGTTCCCGGGTTCGATTCTCGGCGGGGTCAGGGATTTTCTCTGCCTCGTGATGACTGGGTGTTGTGTGATGTCCTTAGGTTAGTTAGGTGTAAGTAGTTCTAAGTTCTAGGGGACTGATGACCATAGATGTTAAGTCTCATAGTGCTCAGAGCCATTTGAAGCAGCTGTGCTGGCGTTTTCTCCCTCTTCCCCTCTCTCGCTGCTCACTGTCTCACCTGCACATGCTACTATCATTCACTACGCGAACATCTGAGGTTATCAGTCCCCTACAACTTACAACTACTTAAACCTAACTAACCTAAGGACATGACACACATCCATGCCCGAGGCAGGATTCGAACCTGCGAACGTAGTGGTCGCGCGGTTCTAGACTGAAGCGCCTAGAACCGCTCGGCCACTCTGGCCGGCGTTGTTTACGATTCCATATCCAGGCCAACTTAGCACCGCAGATTCACACACAGCCCTCGGAGCGCAGTATATTCGATACGAGTTTGTTATTGACGATAGCTGAAAATGTAATAACTTCTGGCGATATTAAACCACTTTTCTCAAAAGACACATGGAATAGAGCATTCGCTTAAAAGTGTTGCAACAAAATCTTGCATCGAATGTTCAAAGATGGTTCACCTGAAAGCCGCTGCATCGGCCTCAAAGCTCTTAGATCAAGACACTGAGATTCAAAAAGGTGCTGTAACTAATTCATGTTCCGTGGTTTCAGCTGTTAAGGTATTAACGACTCAGAAAAATTGAAAAAAGGAGGTATGATGAATCTTACATCAATCTCGGGTGTATTGATTATAACGTCTCACCCCTCAGAATTGCATGTAGCAAGCTACATCTGAATAGTTCCATGCTACCTGCTAAGATGCGTCAGCATTTCGAATCTACACAGCACAATTGCTAAGGCAATAATAATAATTTTTTTACGTAAACAAGAATAGAGGGCCGGCCGTTGTGACCGAGCGGTTTTAGGCGCATCAGTCTGGAATTACGCTGCTGCAGGCTCGAATCTTGCCTCGGGCATGGATGTGTATGATGTCCTTAGGTTAGTTAGGTTTAAGTAGTTCTAAGTCTAGCGGACTGATGACATCAGATGTTTAGGCCCATAGTGCTCAGAGCCATTTGAACCAAGAAGAAATGCATCATATTTGGCCAGCTACCTCACTGCACAAGGGGCGAAGTGCACATTATCGATGAGAATGTAATAAAACTAAGTGCGCCAGATGCAACACAATATATGGTAGGTGAAAAATTTGCAAAACGTCTTTAGACAGCGCCGCTTACGAAGGACACTTTTTTGCATCGAATTAAAGAGCTTGCAAGCTTTGTCGAACAAAATTATTTGAGCGACTTCAAAATGGCTCTGAGCACTATGGGACTTAAAATCTATGGTCATCAGTCCCCTAGAACTTAAAACTATTTAAACCTAACTAACCTAAGGACATCACGCAACACCCAGCCATCACGAGGCAGAGAAAATCCCTAATGCCGCCGGGAATCGAACCGGGAAACTCGCGCGAGGCAAGCGAGAACGCTACCTCACGACCACGAGATGCGGGCGAGCGACTTCATCATGCAAATGGATGTGTCGAGTGATACTGCTGTTCTGACCGTCTTGCTGATAATTGTACGATATCCATGTAAACATTCACTCAAAGAAGAATTACTTGTGTACACATAGTTCTCAACCAACAAATAACAGTATCGGAAAATAAATTTCAACGTGATTAATTTTTTTTTCAATGTAAACAATTTCGATTCCAGCGATAGTATCGATATTTGTACAGATGGGGCCAAGGCAACGACTGGCAAAATAGCAGAATCTTTGTAACTTATAAATGCTGTAGTACCAGCCATTGTATCCTACACAGACAATCACTTGCGATAACAAAGACGTCGCCAAATCTGAAACTGATTCTTGATGAAGGAACAGAAACAATCAGTTACCTTAAAGAACGCCCTCTTCAGCTCCGATTGATTTCAATATAGCGTGAATGTTACGTGAGGGATATGAAACACTACTGCTCCACATCGACGTCAGACGGTTATTTTGGGGTAAGACCTTAACAAGACTATTACAACTAAGAGCTGAGCTACAAGAGTTTATGATTGACATTTAAATTAAAAGAACGTTAAAGTGATGTGACTTCCATCGGAAAATCATTATACCACTAGAAGAAAGTGTTCAAACCTCTGACCAGTTAACGGAGAAGATAATATCTTACAATACGTGTTCTGAACTCTTTTTTGCGATGATGAGACTGTTGTCACTTTTGATCTATATGCTTCATAATTGAGATTTGGTGATGCTGTACAATAGTGTGTGCCTCATTCCTTGTCGTTCCGCATTTTCTGTATTTATCAATTATCAATTTTCTTTAAATTTTGTACTCACAACTTCATAACACTTAGTAATAATTTGTCATTATTGAAATTTGCTTCTAGTTTCAAAAGAAGAAAAGCAGCCGCTTTTAAGGTAACAATCTTTTTGTGGCATATCTTTGAAGAACTAGCGAACTTTGTAGTTGTGTGATCACCGGTTTTCCAGTAGTATACTTTGTCACTTTCTCCGTTAATGAAAATAAATTATAATAGTGGGTAAAGAATTATGTAAGCCAGGTCAAATGGGGAAAACGAAAGTTGTTGACTCGTAGGTAGTTACATCTATCACCTAGGGGTCTCATTTGTCATCCGCATGCAAACAGCTTTAATTACATTATACTACTTTGCTTAACAAATATATATTAAAATCTGTTAAGCTATGTTTTAAAGTACTCTTGAACAATTTTAAAATATAAGGAGAATGATTAAGGAAAATTAATTGTCTGATAGGTTTGTACTATAAGTAAAATGAATCTTTTCTGGAAAAAATAGTTTGATAAATAATTATCCACAAAGGAATAGGTTTCGGGTTCGAGTCCTGGTTTTAATGTGCGACGAAGTTTCAAAACAGCGCACACTCAACTGCAAATAGAGAAATTCGTATTGGATGACGATTTTTGTTTGCATTGACATGACATAATCGCGTAAATCACAAATTTCTGGTTGATTCTGGTTCCACAGGTGAACGAAATCACTGGATCGACACCAACTTTGAGCTGTGTTTTGAAGAAATAGTTGTTGAAATGTTATTTATTTTAGTCTACGAGCCTAATTAACTGTATTAACTCTTCCAACACGAGACTCTTCAGTTTCTCTAAGAGTTGTTGCGTCCTCAGCGTCTGATGGTCCAACCCGATACGCTTTAGAATATGTTGGCAGTGCTACTCTGTAGCTCCCCCGCTGTCACCATTAGCCGGGCTATAAACGAAACAGACATCGCTGAGCTCAGTCTGTGTGAAGCGATCAATGTTTCACATTGTAAACGCACACAATACTGGCAACCGCAGAATATCGGTGGCCGAACAGCTATGAAAGCATTTCGGGTTTCCGACCGCCCTAATTCGCAGGATATCCGCAACGTTTCGAAATGACGCTATTGGAGCCCCGAGAGGTTTCTGTAGCAACAACACGTTGCGGAAACAATCATTCCCACAAATTTCTGTACCGACTACGATTTGCAAGTACATTACCTGTCAAGGATACATGTTAATTGGGGAAACACTACTTTTCTTGAATTGTTACATTGTTGCTGTTATATTGTGGAGGAAATATTCAATCTTTAGTCGTTTTCATCGGTTTTAGTAGTTGATAATCGAACAACATTTCAGTCCAGACACATGTATTTTTGCTCATCTTTGTTTCCCTCGAATATTCTTAGCTCACGTGTATGGATGTAGTTGTAAGGTCATTTATGTTTTGATTAAGGTATAATATATCATGTGTTACACTCACAGAAAGTTATAATATTTTAGAAATGTAAGATTATTTATGCATCAGAGGATGCAAGTCTAAATGAGGGCGGTAAAAATGCTGTACTTAAGACTCTCTACTTACCATGTATCAGTTATCCAAAGGCAATCAGACTTGCGTGGTCATTCGCCAGTATCTGAAAAAGGCAAAGCAGAACTATTATCATAATTTTTCATGGAAATTTTACTGATGATATTTCTCTGCCCCAGTGTGACGCTTTATGTATCACATTTCTTATGCTTACAACTTAACCATAACATCACTGCCTATATCAATGTGTTATACAAGGTCAAAGAAAGGCACTGAATGGTAACACCGCAGTAAATATGCTTTCTTAGACAGTACATTAGGTTGCAAATGGTTCACATTCTTTACTTAGAAAGTAGTAGCATCTCAGTCTAGGTCAGTTCCTCTTATAATCAAATTCACTAAGGCAATGATGTTAAGACTGGTGCTATAAGTCAACAAATGGGATAGTGGTGTTTAAAGTCAATAGATCGAGATTAATTGGGTAACTTCAATAGAATACAAAGTCTACCCAAAGAACCTAAGAATAATAGTAGATGATGAGTGGATAGTTCAGATAGCAAGGCTGGACGAAATGAAATAACGTTCGACAGACATGTATCAGGTCACGGAATGTAGACGCCAGCTAGCATTTGTGGTGTAACGGAAATTACCGGCAGTTACACCGGGATTCTTACCGTCCCAGGGTGTGCGGATGAAAAGATAATGGTACGACAGCTATTAACTTATTGGAGCCGAATTTGTTTTCCTATCTTAATACGTTGTTCCAATTATTCTTGCACATAAATGTTTTTTTTTTGTCTTATGTCGTAAAGAAAAGAATCACAATGCGCTGACGGCACGTTTTCGTCGCTGCCACCAGATCTAATAAGCCGACCATACCACACGGCAAACGACAGCCACAGCGGCGAGAAAGATCCTGCCGCCGACTGCTGCCGATCTTCTCTTCAATTGAATTACTTACGAAAAATATTTGAATTGATAAACAAATGAATATCGTTATTTTGATTGACTAACCCGCAATGAAATTATGAATCAATATGCTGACTGACGGCTAAGTGTTCAGAACTATAATGCATTTGTGAAGTAATGAAGTACACAAGAAGTGAAAATTAGTGGTTCGATTTATAATTCAAGAAGAATATAGAGACTGAGTATTTATAATACCAAAGAGAAAGTTATTATAAGTGTGTTGATCGAAAAGTACAGTGTAGAACTGAAAATAGTTTGAGACAGATGACACCTCAGCCAGTGATCAGTTAGGGCGCTGCCCATTACGGACATCTTTCGGTGAAGTTAACATTTATACTAGGACAGTGGAAAGTGATTCTGCTCAAGAGAGTCATCTGCTAACTGCTTATGAGAAAACTTCAAAAATTTAGTTTTGTTTTGCAGCCGAACACGGTCAACAAAGATTAAATCAAATAGTTAGTTGCATGCTAGACTGATTAATTGGAAACTGAACTTCTGCTGTGCTTATGCATCGGAAACCGGGGCTGTAATGCAACTAATTGATATACTGAGGTCAATTACTATAGCTGATTTTACTACCACGACAGCCTTAAGAAGACCTAGTTTTGATATTATCGGATAGCAGATCATTACTGTCAGTGATACTATGGGGTAATACTTTTCTACTGCGGTATTCTGACGGCCAAGAAACCACCGATCAAATCTCGGGTAGTCCATATTTAGATGGTACAATAGTTTACAGTACGTTCATCGAATGTAACAAACAGTGCAATGTTATGCGAATAAAGGCTGCCCATTATTATGAAATACCTGTTTAGCTCATTTGCCCTTGACTTCGACCGTACGTATTATGTCATGCAGTGTTAAAATTATTACTGCGGTGAAACTTCGCTATCTATGGAGAGAACATGTTTGAATTTGTACTCGTGCTCTTCTTGGAGCACAGGGCATGGCGTTCGTTTGCATAAGGCTAACGGGCGACCACGCATGCTACAAACGCATCATCATTAAAATGTGGAACTCCGTTAAGCTCGTCTTTTACGGTCTTCAGCAACTGAATCAGAGATCATCTGTTGGAGGCACAACGCTTTCGTGTCCCACAGAATAGAACATTTGCACCTCTCACCTGGCTGAGATGGTGTCATACATTGTACTCGCCGTAGGTGTAACAGCTGAGTAGTAAATGGGAAGATATCACACAACTCCACGGATTACCCTGGCACGCCGGCCGATGTGGCCGAGCAGTTCTAGGCGCTTCAGTCTGGAACCGCGCGACCGCTACGGTCGCACGTTCGAATCCTGCCTCGGGCATGGATGTGTGTTATGTCCTTAGGTTAGTTAGGTTTCAGTAGATCTAAGTTCTAGGGGACTGATGACCTCAGATGTTAAGTCCCATAGTGCTCAGAGCCATTCGATTTTTTTTCTACCCTGGCACGCCTCCTTTATCGATCCAAATTCTCACTGCCGCCCCAGTCTACTGTAAATTTCCTCTTACAAACGAACAGAATTGCCGAGGCTTTCCATGTTATGGAATAGCGCCTCCGCAGCGAAAGTAAATGGGGGATCCAGCCTGAAGCCCAGGAGCAGATATTTAAGAATTGAAATGACACAGTTTCAGAGTCTCTTCTAGTCTGACTTTAGTACGACTTTACATATATGGACTGAAAAAGTGAGTGAAAATTTGTACCGAGGTCAGGAATCGACGCTGCGTCTCCTAGTTATTAGGCGAGTTAGCCACAAAGTCACCTTGGCACAGCGGTTCACACAACTGCACGGATTTCTGTATGCCTCTTTTCTCCATCATAATTCGAATCGGTATGGGACTAATAAAGTCTTTGAAATTGTGTCATTTCTATTGTAAGAATACCTGTCTCTGGGATTTAAGCTGGATCCCCCAATTTCGTTCAACCCCGAGCTGCTATTACAGAACATGAGCAGCCTCGGCAATTCTGTTCGTCTGTTAGGGGGAATTTAAAGTGGACTGGGGCGGCATTAAGAACTTGTATCGAGGCGGGAGGTGTGCCACGGTAATCCTTGAAGTCGTATGAACTGCCGTGCCAAAGTGGCTTAGCGGCTAACGCACCTGCCTAGCATGCAGGAGATGGGTTTCGAGTCCCAGCCTTCGTACAAATTTTTACAGACACACACTAAGTGGTGAGAATATTCGGGACCTACTAAGCTGACGGCCTAAGTTTCTGCTTCGGTGCACCGGACGTTTTGGCCAAGCGGTTCTAGGCGCTTTAGTCCGGAACCGCGCTGCTGCTACGGTCACAGGATCGAATCTTGACTCGGGCATGGATGTGTGTGATGTCCTTAGGTTAGTTAGATTTAAGTGCTTCTAAGTCTGGGGGACTGATGTCCTCAGTTTTTTTTTTTTTTTTTTTTTTTTTTTTTGCTTCGCTGCCTCCTTGGCAGGCTATTAATCTAGCCAGTCTCTAGGTTTTAGAATATGGAACTTTAGATTCTACCAATATACACAGTGAATAACATCTTAGGCGTGTAGAGGAGACGGTTTGTAAAGAGCACTGTTCAGAATTGTAAATGCCGTAGTGTAACATTTCTAAAGCCCTGAAGTTGAAAGAGGAGAGTCTAGCGTTGGGAGGAGGGAGAGGAAACGCGATGTGGGTTTGTGGGGTTCCTAGCCGTTGAGACGTAGAGGGCGCATGAGTGGAGAGTGCGTTTGCTCGCCGGCTGAACTGGTACGTGCCCGGGCACTCGCAGAGGAGACTAGCCCGGCAGCCGGTCTGAGCTGCGAGCGCGGCGGGACGAGGCTTCCAATCTGCAGTGCCAGCAGCCCCCACACATGAGACACTCAGATCGCCTAAGGCCACTGGCAAGATGGGTAACACTACTGTCTAAATAGATTAGGCAACAAAACAAAACGTAGGAAGCGCAAATAATTCAGGAGATCCCATAAAATGAGGATCGATGTTATACACATCAGAGAGGGTTGAATACGCTTGAAACCCGTAAAGTGCTGACGCTAAAAGTAACTGTGGTGTCACCGCCAGACACCACACTTGCTAGATGGTAACCTTTAAATCGGCCGCGGTCCGGTAGTGTACGTCGGACCCGCGTGTCGCCACTATCAGTGATTGCAGACAGAGCGCCGCCACACGCCCAGATATAGAGAGACTTTCTAGCACCCGCCCCAGTTGTACCGCCGACTTTGCCAGCGATGGTTCACTGATTAAATACGCTCTCATTTGCCGAGACGATAGTTAGCATAGCCTTCAGCTACGTTATTTGCTACGACCTAGCAAGGCGCCATTATCAGCTACTATTGATATTGTGGAGTATGTACCGTCAAAACCGACGTTCGCCATTAATGGATTAAAGTTAAGTATTCCACCAGCTACGTTCGTTTTTCTCAATTCTAATTTCCTTGTCCTGTTCCAGACCTCACGCCAGCCTGCGTGAGCTAAAACGCGTGCCTTTTGGCCTCCTCTGGTAACACGGTGTTGACTCTCCTGCCAACCACAACAGTAACCATTGTGAACCACGAGATTAAATGTGGTCTTATGGCGTTGGCAGTGATTGACGTGGTAAGAGTAGTACGAGAGGAACTCATTAACTAACTCAACACATTCTTTTACTGAACGCAGGTTTAAGTCACACAATGTTATTCCTCACTCGTTTTTCTACAAAACAATTTTTTATTTTTATTTTTCAAACTATTCCCCGTTCAATACGGCGGCCTTACGCCCCTTTATTGTCAAGGCTTCTGTCCGCCTGGTACCACTCAACTAGTCAACCTCCCCATCATCTACGTACCGCATCCCGCCGAGCTCATCCTTCATTGGGCCTTACAGATCGAAGTCGGAAGGCGTGAGATCGGAGCTGTAGAGTGGACGACGAAGAACTGTCATATGAAGTTTTGTAAGCCCCTCTCGGATGAACACACTTGTGTGAGGCCTTGCGTTGTCATGGTGAAAGATAAGTTAGTTTGCATTTTTGTGACGACGAACACGCTGAAGTGGTTCCAGCATCGTAGGAGTCACAGCTGAGTGCTGCCGGCCAGTACACCAGACGGGGTTGGCGCGACCCTGTCGCAATGAAGACAGACGCCTCACCCAACGACTCACCGTGCTTTTGTTCACTGCCTGGTCACCGTAGGTGGCTATAAACATATGCGATGCTCCTGTTTTCCGCCAAAAGAAACTCAATGATAGCTCACTACTTGCAAAGTACCTCCGTTACAGACGCCCTTTTGAAGTTACCTTTAGCGCCGCCACCTATCGGAACTTCATGAAACTATAGAAGCTGAAGTGGGAATATTCCACGATGTCACACTACAAATTCCGAATTTGTTTCAACCGAAAGTGGAAGATAAAAAAAACTATTGCTTTAATTACTGAACTCCGGTCGTATATCAGTGATCAGTGGAGCAGAGACGAATGGAGACCCATTCAGGCGGCGGTAGAGGTCGCAAATGATGAAACACACTAACATTAACGACTGTGGCAAATGGCACATTTTTAAGACTCGTCACCTGTCAACGAGTACTAGAAATCGTTGAAGATGCTCGACTGTTCGCGAGCTACAGGCGTTGAAGGGCGGTAGGCGATAAGGTGTTAGACATACGCATCTTATCGCGTATTGTGGATTTCGGAGACATTCCCGCTCTATAAAGGAAGATAGGTGGTGATGTGTGGTAGATTGGAAGACGGAACACAATTGTGGTGCGGGCACAAATGTTCCGGAACACATCAGCCGACTCAGCATGTTCGTATGTTGACCAAACAACAGTAGTGGGATTTAACCACTGACCAACCGAGATGTGCCACCTGGTTGTACAACTCACGACTCGTGTTTCTTGTAACGCCATGTTGACAGTGGTGTCCGGATATGCCATCATTCAGGCAAACGGCTGCTCGAAACGTGCACCAGGCCACCGACGGACGCCAGTGGGGACGGTATTTTACTATGGGGATTACATGGGACCTATAATACTAACTGAGGACATCTCGCAGAAAGAGAACCAACAAAAGGCCAGAAATGTGCTAAAGCTGTTTTAGAAGCGTAACAATGAATTCTTGGTTCAAATGGCTTTGAGCACTATGGGACTTAACTTCTGAGGTCATCAGTCCCCTAGAACTTAGAACTACTTAAACGTAACCAACCTAAGGGCATCACACACATCCTCGCCCGAGGCAGGATTCGAACCTGCGACCGTAGCGTAAATCTCGGACACTACTTGGAGCCAGCTCAGTGTTCACTACTAATGGCCCGTAATTTGAGGTAAGTGCACACCTCTGGAAACCTTCCAGGGACTTGACGAATACCTGTCATTCTGAACTAGTGCTCTATTGGTTTACAAAATGTGGACCAACAGCCTGCTACATAAGTGGCTACAATGTTGTCTCTTAGAAGCACATGTGGAGTTTCTTCCTACTATCCATACTAATAATATACTCTGAAGAGCCGAAGAAACTGGTATAACCTCCTAATATCGAGTAAGGCATCCGCGAGCACGCAGAAATGCTACAACACTACGAGGCACCATGTCGACTAATGTCTGAAGTAGTGCTGGAGGGAACTGACAGCATGGATCCTGCGGGATGTCCATAAAACGGCAAGAGTACGAGGGAGTTGACACCTCTTCCGAACAGCACGTTGCAAGGCATCTCAGAAATGCTCAATAATGTTCACGTCTGGGGAGTTTGGTGGGCAGCGGAAGTGTTTAAATTCAGAAGAGTGTTCCTGGAACCGCTCTATAGCAGTTCTGGACGTGTGGGGTGTCACATAGTCCTGCTGGAATTGCGTGAGTCCGTCGGCATGCACAGTGAACTTGAATGGATAAAGGTGATCAGACAGGATTGTTACTAACGCATCACCTGTCAGTATCGTATCTAGATGTATCAGGTGTCCTCTATCACTCCAACCGCGCACGCCCCACACGACTACAGAACCTCCCCCAGCGTGAACAGTCCCTTGCTGACATGTAGGGTCCATGGATTGATGAGGTTGTCTCCATACCCGTACACGTCCATCCTTTCAATGCAATCTGAAACGAGACTTGTCCGACCAAGCAACCTATTTCCAGTCATCAACAGTCCAAGGTCGTGATTGATGGGCCCAGGCGACGCGTAAAACTTTGTGTTGGTCTCGTCCTTGCAGGAACTTTTTCCGGCAGCAGCGATGTCTGATATTTGATATTTTACCGGATTCCTGATACTCACGGTACACTCGTGAAGTGGTCGTACAGGAAAATCCCCACTTCGCCGTTACGTCGGAGATGCTCCGTCCCATCACTCGTGCCCCGACTATAACACCACGTTCAATCTTACTTAAATCTTGATGACCTGCCATTGTAGCTGCAGTAACCGATCTAAGAACTCCGCCAGACTGTTGCCTTATATAGGCGTTCCGACGGCAGCGCCGTTTTCTGTCTGTTTACACATCTCTGTATCTGAATATACTTGCCGATAGTTTCTTTGGAGCGACAGAGTAAATGTAAAAGGAAATCAGTCACGTGACCATGACTAAACAGCTGAAAAAATTTCGGTGACATTTGGTATGTAGGTATCTTGAACTCTGAGGAATAATATGGGTACTCTAGAAAGTAAATGAAACGAAAAAATCTGAACATCGGCGGCTAAGAGGGAGTGGAATATCGTGTTTTACCGCGTGTTGTGCTGGGCCAATTGTAGTGGGCGGTTGCGCACGTCATGAGCCATGGATACCTCAACATACAGACACACGAGTGCAGCTGACGTTATTTCACATGCTCTAGATTACTTACTCATCATAACAAAAGTAATGATATGCGAGTGCAGTTGCAGTAACAGTCATCTATATTACTGAACGGCTAAAATGCTGCACTATGACAATTCCTGGTAAGTCTTGCAAAGGTAGCAACATTTGATTTTCAAAGTCATCGAGTAAAACAGGTGTGATACCAATTCTCTGCTGTTCCTTATCTATATAAACTATTTATAAGACAATATGAGTAGCCGTATTAGGTTGTCTGTAGATGATGGTTTCGCTTATCGTCTAGTAAAGTCATCAGAAGATCAAAAAAAAATTACAAAACTATTTAAAAAAGATACCTGTATAGTGTGAAAATTGGCAGTTGACCATAAATAATGAGAAGTGTGAGGTCTTCAACATGAGTACTAAAATGAAACCATTAAATTTTGGTCACACGATAAATGAGTCAAATCTGAAAGCCGTAAATTGAACTAAATACCTAGTAATTACAATTACGATCTAATTACATTGAGAATAACACACAGAAAATGTTATGATGATGATGATGATGATGATGATGATGATTGGTTTGTGGGGCTCTCAACTGCGCGGTTATCACTGCCTGTACAAATTCCTAATATATACTAAGTCCCTTCTCGCCACTTTCATGAATGATGATGAAATGATGAGGACAACAGAAACACACATTCCGGTCGGGAATCGACCACGGGATCCCGTGATCCAGAGGCAGCAACGCTAAAAATGTCATGGGAAGGCAAACCATAAACTACGTTTTATTGGTAGAACACGTAGAATATACAGCAGATCTATTCAAGACAGTGTCTATACCACGTTGTCCGTTCTCTTTTGGAGTAGTGCTGCGAGGTGTGGGATTAACAGAGTACATCGAGAAAGTTGAAAGAAGAGCAGCACGTTTTATATTGTCGAGAAATAAGAGATAGAGTGTTTCGGACATGATACAGGGTTTGGGGTGAACTTCATTAAAACAAAGACGTTTCTCGCTGCGGCGGGATCTTCTTACGAAATTTAAATCTCCAACTTTATCCTCCGCATGCGAAAGGTATTTCTTGGAGAAACGATCGTCATAATAAAATAAGGGAAATCGGTGATACAAGTGTTCGCTTTTACGGCGCGCTGTACGCGAGCGGAATAGAAAAGAATGATTTTGAACGTGTTTCGATGAACCCTCCGGAAGGCATTTAAGTGTGATTTGCAGAGCATACATGTACATGTCGATGTTCAACGATTCGTAAAATTTTTTACTGAATTTAAAAATTTAAAATGCTGTCATCTCTACTTATTACTAGATTTAACCTTACGTTAAAAGGTGAACACAGTACAACTATTACTGTTAGGAACTATGTACCTGTCTTCGAGCAGTGTTAGTCACAATATACCAATTATCCACAACAAATTCATCCAATATTACAGAATGAGAGCACTTAACGACTTGCAGTGAACTTAGTACATAATTTCGAACGTTTCTGAAACACTTTCTCGCTGACTTCTCCCACAGGATAATGACTAATAAGTAAGTCACGTATCTTTTCTGAACTGTGATACTAAAGATTATATTTAGTTTCATCCACTGAGAGGGAAAGACGGTATATCTACTTTTTCTGTTATACAGGGTGAGTCACCTAACGTTACCGCTGGATATATTTCGTAAACCACATTAAATACTGACGAATCGACTCCACAGTCGAGGCTAGTGTAACTGGTTAATACAAACCATACAAAAATGCACGGAAGTATGTTTTTTTAACACAAACCTACGTTTTTTTTAAATGGAATCCCGTTAGTTTTGTTAGCACATGTAAACGTATAAACAAATACGTAATCAGTTTCGTTTGTTGCATTGTAAAATGTTAATTACATCCGGAGATATTGTAACCTAAAGTTGACACTTGAGTACCACTCCTCCGTTTTTCGATCGTGTGTATCGGAGAGCACCGAATTACTTAGGGATCCAAAGGGAACTGTGATGGACCTTAGGTACGCAAGAGACTGGAACAACACATTATGTCCACATGCTGTCACCTTTTTATTGGTCTTGTTCACTGACGCACATGTACATTATCATGAGGGGTGAGGTACACGTACACACGTGGTTTCCGTTTTCAATTACGGAGTGGAATAGAGTGTGTCCCGACATTTCAGGCCAATAGATGTTCAATGTGGTGGCCATCATTTACTGCACACAACTGCAGTCTCTGGCGTAATGAATGTCGTACACGCCGCAGTTATCCTCCGGGGTTGTAGGCACATCACGCTACACATTCTCCTTTAACGTACCCCACAGAAAGAAGTCGAGAGGTCTAAGATCAGGAGAACGGGCTGGCCAATTTAGGCGTCCTCCACGTCCTCTGAAACGCCCGTCGAACGTGTACCTCACCCCTCATGGTAATGCACATGTGCGTCAGTGAAAAAGACCAATAACGTAATGTGTTGCTCCAGTCTCTTCTGTACCTAAGGTTCATCACCGTTCTCTTTGGATCCCTATGTATTTCGGTGCTCTCCGATACACACGATCGAACAGCGGAGGAGTGGTACTCAAGCGTCAACTTTAGGTTACAATATCTCCGGATGTAATTAACATTTTACAATGAAACAAACGGCACTGATTACGTATTTCTTTATATGTACAAATTTGCTAACAAAACTAACGGGGTTCCATTTTAAAAAACGTAGCTTTGTGTTAAAAAACATACTTCCGTGCATTTTTGTATGGTTTGTATTAAACAATTACTACACTAGCCCTCTCCTCACCTTCGGTCTGTGGAATCGATACGTCAGTATTTGATGTGGTTTACGAAATATATCCAGCGCTAATGTTAGGTGACTCACCCTGTATATGTAAAAAAAAGTTGTGTAAGGATTAAATTTTGTTTTATGACCTATAAGTTATTTATTACCTTTGTATTACTGAAATCCCCATGCAGTCTGTCATGTTCTTTGACGACTGCAGCATCATCTTTGAAAACTGTGTTTGTTAATATTAAAGTGCAAACAACGTGTGGGAGATACTTGATTGTGAGGTCATGTGAGAAAAAAAAACCATAAAATTCACGTGTATACCAAACGTTTTTAAAAAAAGTCAACATGCATTCTTTTATAGTTACGTGTATGCACGAGGACAATTTCTAAAAATGCAATTAAGAATGCACTGTAACTTCTGCAGATATGACTTACTGGCGTGGTGGTATAGTTACATAGAGTCCGAAGGCATGATGATGAAACTATGACTTAGGAAAGTACACTGGACTGGTGCACAAGGCAGCCGAAAAGACAAGAGGAGGATTTTGGTACTAGAAGCATTACCATGGCACAACGGTTCGGAGGTGTCAGACGAGAACACACGAGTGCCGTGAGGGAGGAGATGTAACAGGTATGAGCAGAGCCCAGTGACCTGTAGGCCTACCAGCAGACGGGCTGCGGCTGGGAGGGCTGCTGCAGCGCGGCAGCCGCCACTGACAGCTGCTGATGGACGCCGCTCACCACTCCCGCTGACAGTTCGACCCTTCACCAGCAGCGGTGAGCGAGCGCTCCCAGTCCGCCGCACCTGTGGCCTACTACGCAACAGACTCGAGCATCGCGCGAAGCACTAGCCTCAGATCCATTGCCACTCAACCGCAATGGCTTCCTTCCGGAGGAAAATAGCCAGCAGATAGTCTGGTGAGGGTAAAATCGAAATAAATCAAATTCTCGATATTTTGTTTAAGAAATTACGTACATTTTAGGGAATTTCTCAGTTCCAGATTATTTTGAGGACGACCACATATGTACCTGAGGCGGAGATGCCTCGAAGTCGTTCGATAGATGACGTTACGCACTGTGACAGGGCATTTACCAGCAATGGGTGCAGGCCACTCTTTCTCTGGCTCTTCTTACATGGCTAAGCGTTTTGTGCCTGTCGCTCTTACACTTCTACAAACAGACAAAGTTTTTGTAGAACTCCTTTAGCTGTAAATTTACATCGTAGCGTGTGAAGCTTTAGCAACTTACGAATTTTCGAGCGCGACTGATCTACTTTGTACGTTGAGTAAAAGAAATGCGGGTGAGAGGAAATACGTGTAAAGATATCTGCAGAGAACGTATTGCTCACAAAAGTGCCTTAGTAATGGTATAGACATGTGTTACAAAAAAGATTAGGATTCTTATGCCTAGTGGATACAATACTAAGCTAAGTAATTAAAAGGAACTGCGGTATTTAGAAAATGGCTCTGAGCACTATGGGACTCAACTGCTGTGGTCATTAGTCCCCTAGAACTTAGAACTACTTAAACCTAACTAACCTAAGGACTTCACACACATCCATGCCCGAGGCAGGATTCGAACCTGCGACCGTAGCAGACGCACGGTTCCGGACTGCGCGCCAAGAACCGCGAGACCATCGCGGCCGGCTGGTATTTAGAAGATACGCACGCGATCAAAACATATGACTTGTTGTCATTTGGAGTAATTGCGGAAATATTAATGGTAAATACAACAGTTATTTCAGGGACAGTAAATTATTACAGTTTTTGCATGCATCAAATCAATGCCATATCCTGGATGAGACAAAGAGTGTAATAAAAGCGAAAACTGTGTCACGCTGCGGGAGCGATTTTTAACTGTCGCTGCAATTAATAATAAAATAACAAAATAACTCGTTTGAAGAATTGTTAAATGAAGGAGTAAGCGTAATTAACAATTACTTTTTCCATGGTGCATATTATAGTTTTCGAGCGTGGGGTCGTGTTAAATATAAACGTCGGTGTTCAAATGGTTCAAATGGCTCTGAGCACTATGGGACTTAACTTCTGAGGTCATCAGTCCCCTACAACTTAGAACTACTTAATCCTAACTAACCTAAGGACATCACACACCCCGAGGCAGGATTAGAACCTGTGACCGTAGCGGTCGCGCAGTTCTAGACTGTAGCGCCTAGAACCGCTCGGCCACCACGGCCGGCTCCAAACGTCGGTGTGACCAACTCACTTTCCCATCCACAGATCGCTGTACTCTGTTCGGGTTTCGCTACTACTGCTGATAAACTTCTAGCGACATTCCCCTATACAGCACCTTTATCACTACCTGCTCCGTAAACTACGAAGGTTGAAACTTAAATAGTGGCAACCGCTTATTCACAACCGATACAAAAGGGGTACATGTTTGCACCTGTTACTGTCCTACAGAGTAGTCGCCAGTGATGTGTAGAACCGTTGCCAGCAGTGCGGAAGGCATTGTATACCGTTAGCAGAGCATGTTCTGTTGATGGTGCTTATGGAGCGATCTACTGCCTGCCGAATCCCTGGAACAGTTCTGATGCAAATGCCGCGAAGTGGTTCCTTCATTATCGGAATCACATCAAAGTCACAAGGACTTAAGTCTGGGGAGTATGGTGGATGGTACAGTACTTCCCAGTCCCATCGACCGAACAGAGCAGCCACAGCTTACGCTGTATGCGCCCGCGCATTGTCGTGCAAAATGATGGGTGGGTTGCGTAGAAAGCGTCGCCGCTTCTATCGCAAAGCTTTTCTTTGGAGCATCACCTGTAGCCAGCTTCGCCAAAGAAGCGGCGACATTTCCTGCGCAACCCACAAATCATTTTACACGACAAAGCGCGGGCCCATACAGCGCAAGCTGTGGCTGCTCTGTTCGGTCGATGGGACTGGAAAGTAATGTACCATCCACCATACTCTCCGGACCTTAGTCCTTGTGACTTTGATTTCATTCCGAAGATGAAGGGACCACTTCGTGGCATTCGCTTCAGAACTTCCAGAGATTCGACGGCAGTAGACCGCTCCATTCGCACCATCAACAGAATAGGCTCTGCTAATGGTATACTAAACATTCCACGTAACTGGCAACGGGTTCTACACAACGCTGGTGACTACTTATAAGGACAGTAACAGGTGCAAACATGTAACTCTTTTGTATCTGTCGTGGATAAATCGTTGCCACTATTTAGGTTTCAACCCTCGTATTTGCTGCGGGATGTACTGAACTTTAGTTTCACATACTCCTCACAGCTTCTGCTTGGGTCTGAAGTCAGTAACAGGAAGTTACCACAATGGTTATTCACAAAGACACCATTAGTAAATATCACCACACTGGAATGGCAAAAAAAAAAAAAATCTCCCACGTTTAGATACGCTCACCGCTTCAGATCTGTATATTATGATCACCCTTGTACTGCAACAAATTAAAATCGTTTTGTTTACTCGAGTTAGCAATGAGAAATTTTGTAATTAACTTTAAACGAGACACACCTTCACCTCAACGACATCACGTGAGAGACAAATTTTCCGCCCTGAACTGTTAACATCGCATCTAATAGGTGTTCTTTGCTGTGATTTTTATACATTTACGTTTAGATTTATCCAGGTATATCGTCATACGTATACATGTATAGTTTTATAAGTACATAGACCTGTTTATTTCTACATTGGTTTAAACCAGTTTACAGCTTGAACATTCAGCTATTTTTCAACATAATCACCATTTCCGTCGATGCATTTTTGTAGACTCTGTGGCAGTTTTTGTATACTCATGTCATACCAGCTGGCCACCATGCTATTCAGAAGGTTATGAACCTCATGTTTCACCTAGTCGCCGGAGCTGAATAGCTGGGACCACAATTAACGCTGACAGGTACTGAGAGATCTGAAAAAACTCAAACGTGCAAATTCAGAACCGAAAAAGAGGAATGTCGAGCAAGTGCGTATCATTCTCCATGACAACGCTTCCCCACACATCGCTCGGCAAACCATTGCTCTCCTGCAACAGTTTCAGTGGAACATAATCACCCACCCACCCTATAGTGCTGACTTGGCGCCAAGTGACCATCACCTGTGCCCTAGGTTAAAAGAACGTTTGGCCGGAAAGCGATTCTGCTCCGACGACGAGGCGAAAGAAGAGGTTCGCAACTTTCTGAACAACATGGCAGTGAGATGGTATGACACGGGCATGAAAACTGCCATAGTGTCTAATGCATCGACAGAAATGGTGATAATGTCGAAAAATAGATAAATGTTCAAGCTGTAAACTGATGCAAGTCATTGTAGACATAAACAGGTGTATGTACTTATAAAAAAAAATAGGAGGCCTTACTTTTGGGATTACCCTCGTATATCACAACAAGCGCTATTGATTGTACTGTTGGGAAAGCGAAAACGCCCCACCGAATTCAGTATATCATGTCAATGACAATAATACGAAAGTCGTTGATAGTCGGCAGAAAAGGAAATAAATATCACATTGCTAAAAACTGTTCTGGTAAACTCCTTTCCCCGCTGATTCGTCCGCCACCCCTCTTGGCCCGCGTTACAGGGCAGCAGACGTTCCCTGCTCTCGCAGCTGGGTGTGCAGATTATCTCTTCTCGATGAGAATGAGCCGGCGAGAACTTCCGCAATATAATCCTCCGGCGAGAAGCCCTCTTTGTTCACCGAGCAAAGTTTGGACTAACGTTAACATTACCGAAACACGCTCGCGGCGGAAAATATCCACCCGGCAGCAGGCGCTGAGGGTGAAATATGGAGGAATACGTCTGTAGCCAACTAAATGCAGCACTCCAGCTTCCAAAAGGGCAATTTTCTGAAAAGCGAAGAACCATTACAGAAATTCGGACCATCCACTTGCATTTAAAAGCCTTTCCTTGTAAATGGTGGGTGTAGCATACGCAGAGGAGAGAACAAAAACTTTTGCTGCAAAAATATAATGTACTTTTTTTTAGAATGAGCTGCAAGCTGTTGAACCCTCCTGTTGGAGGCTCTTTGCCGAACGGGCCCAAAGTGTCATCAATTAAGCTGCATCTATCATTTTGTCTAGAGGTTCTCTGGGAGAGTAAGCGGCCTAGAGAAACTTTAGAGGACTTTGTCAACGTCAAAATTCACAAATAACCACATATAACCTGCATCATATTACGGCAGACGCAACGGACACTGTTCATTATGTGCCAGTAGTTCCAAAACCAGGGATACAACAAAACACAGATACTATTGTAAATGTCAGTGCATACATACTATGCTGATTGAAGATGTATTATGAAAAACGCAGCACCGAGAGGCATTAACCTAATGACACACAGAGATAAATTATTTCTTTCTCGCTCTTCCGTAAGCTGATCAATGTTTTTATACTTGCCTGTGGTTCATAACTGATAGTAAAACGAATGTTCCTTGCCATGTATTTGTTACCAACAAATGTAACTGCAGTTACATCTGAAAGAAGATAACAGTGTGCTTAAGGAACTAAATTAGCAAATTACATGAAAACGGTACCGGTAAGAAATGAAATTTTATTTCGTTCTGTTGGCCGGGCGTTATTGATGGGTTCTCCTACTAAGTTCTTCTGACGTGATAACAAGCAGTTTCAAAATTTGTTACTGAAATTATACCTCTGCTTCAGCAGGTGTATCGAGAGGAAGGGTTCGTCCTCTCGCTTTATTACCACGACCAGTTTATTCAAGTCAGTTGTACTTCTTAATTATTTTCCACTACATTTATTATCATTTTTTGTGCTATTGAGACCTGAGACCCCCACTGTCCTTCTCTTGTGTCTCGATGCGCTATGTTTTCTGATAAATTCTCCAGACTGCAATGTTAAATTTGTATCCCATTGTGTGCCCATTTAACTTCTGTTGTTCCACACGATCTGTACTGAGATTATTCAACGACATCTATGCAGTTTCTGGCAGTGTCGGAGTGCATACAATAGCCTGAATTTTGTTTTGTGCATCTGCTGTAATGCGTTCCTTTAAAGTAATGGCGAGTTCGTCACTTTTAAAATAAACCTTGTGATAGACGATGTGATGGTGAAATGAAAGCGAATCCCTTGAGGAGAATATACGACAACAACAAATAATTTATAGCTTTTGCAATATTGCTGAAAGTAAACCTTAGTCAATGACTGTGTGGTATGAAAAAATTGGAAATATTAGGAATTCATTCCTAGTGATGTTCAAAATAGATTTTCCTCGCCTAAAGCGTGGTTTCTTTATCGCACTCAAAGCTTTCTTTTGGTTTTACTAATGAACCAGACGTGGCGTTATATAGAATACAAAGTATTACCAACCTTTATATTTCTGACGCGCATAACGAAAAACCAAATTACGACAAGTAATAAATTTATAAAGAAAGTGAATTAAGGAAGTAAGACGTTTCCTGGAAGTGAACATTATTGTTGAATTACTAGTATTAGTTTCTTTTTGGGTTATACAATGAAGAACCAAAGAAACTGGTACACCTGCTTAATATTGCGTACGGACCCCGCTAGCACTCAGACACGCCGCAACACCACATAGCATGGACTCGACTAATGGCTGAATTAGTGTTGGAGGGCACAGCCACCATGAATCCCGCAAGGCTCTACATAAATCCGTTAAGAGTACGAGGGGGTAGACAACTCATCTGAACAGTACGTTACATGGAATCCCAGTTATGCTCAATAATGTTCACTTCTGGGCAGTCTGGTGGCTAGCGGAAGTGTTTAGACTCAGAAAAGTGTTCATGGAGCCACTCTGTATCAATTCTGGACGGTAAGGGTGTCGCATGGTCCTGCCGGAATCTACAATGGACATGAATGGATGCAGGTGACCAGGCAGGATGCTTACAGAAGTACGTGTCACATATCAGAGTCGTATCTAGACGTATCAGGGGTCCCATATCACTTGACCTGCACACGCTCCACGCCATTACAGAGCCTCCACCAGCTTGAACAGTGCCCTGCTGACTTGTAGGGTCCACGGACTCATTAGGTTGTCTCCATACCCGTACATGTCCATCCACTCGATACACTTTGAAAAGAGGCTCGTCCAATCAGGCAACATGTTTCCAGTCATCAACAGTCCAGTATCGGTGTTGACGGGCCCAGGTGAGACGTAAAGCTTGAGTCGTGCAGTCTTCAAAGAATCCCCATATCGATGATCTTTCGTTGAATGGTTCGCACTGTGACACTTGCTGATGACCCAGCATTGAAATCTACAGCAATTTGAGGAAGGGTTGCACTTCTGTACGCTGAACGATTCCCTCCGGTTGTCGTTGGACCCATTCTTGCAGGATCTTTTTCCAGCTGCAGTGATGTCGGAGATTTTGCGTTTTACCGGATTCCTGATGTTCGCGGTACACTCGTGAAATGGTCGTACGGGAAACTCCCTACTTCATCGCTACCTCGAAGATACTCTGTCCCATCCCTCGTGCGCCGACTATAACACCATGTTTAAACTCACTTAAATCTTGACAACCTACCATTGTAGCAGCAGTAACCGATCTAACAACTGCGCCAGATATTTACTGTCTTCCATAGGCGTTGCCGACCGCAGCGCCATGCTCTGTCGGTTTACATGTCTCTGTATTTGAATACACTTGCCTATACCAGTTTTTGCACTTCAGTGTAATTCTAACATGATTAACTGTTTATTTAGAAAAAGCTCTAAAGACAGGTTACTCATAAATTGCACTTCATCACTCTATCTTCGACGAGATAACAGAATGAAAGACATTTCAATTAGCATATAGAAGGACTTTCGAGCTTCATGTAGTAAACTGAAGGATTATTTTTCAATACATCTGTGTCAATACTTTCTTGCAAGAATATATATATATATATATATATATATATATATATATATATATATATATATATATATATATATATATATATATTGTTTTTCCTAAAAGCAAACCCAAATTCCCACATTTTTCTGTAAGCTGTGCACTGCACGTCGAAGGTTGATATTTCTGCACTGCTCAGTTTGTGCAGTACTGCGGAAGCAAACACGAAGTGTTTATCACAAAATTATGTTTTGGCTCACATTGAACAGCTCTTTAAATGGTTCAAATGGCTCTGAGCACTATGGGATTTAACTTCTGAGGTCATCAGCCCCTAGCACTTAGAATAACTTAAACCCAACTGACATAAGGACATCACACACATCCGTGCCCGAGGCAGGATTCGAACCTGCGACCGGAGCGGTCTCGCGGTTCCAGACTGTAGCGCCCAGAACCGCTCGGGCTCACCGGCCGGCGAATATCTCTTAAATTTACCCATCGTTACAACCATAATGCGTAAATATATTTAACTGGAACCTTCAGTCCACAGTCAGAATACGCGTGGTTCAGCTGTTCCTTTACTGCTAGCTCCTCTTCATGGAGTGGGTTCTCTTATACAAGTAGATATCTTTCTGAAGCAGAGTAACAGACAGCTGCAGCAGTGAAGAGGAAAGAAAATGTGTAACAAGGAGAGCTTTTGTGTAAAGGAAAAAAGTATGTAAACACACAAAATAAAAATTTAAGTGTGCTCATTGTATGATTAAAAATATCCGATCGACCATTAGTAGACATTAATTAGCATTTGTTCACCATTCGGCATTACAACGGCTAGAAGTCTTATCGAGTAACCTCAAACCTGGTTCAAATGGTCCAAATGGTTCTGAGCACTATGTGACTTAACTTCTGAGATCATCAGTCGACTAGAACTTAGAACTAATTAAACCTAAATAACCTAAGGACATCACACACATCCGTCCTCGAAGCAGGATTCGAACCTGCGATCGTAGCGGTACTCGGTTCCAGATGCAGCGCCTAGAACCGCATGGCCACTCCGGCCGGATCAAACCTGGTGCTTGAATGTCTGTGGAGGAGTAGCAGCCCATTCTTTCTCAGGGGTCGAAACCAGATAAGGAAATGATGTTGGAAGCTAGAGTCTGGACCAAACTAGATGTTCCAACTCATTCTAGAGGTATTTTGTTGGGTCCAGTTCGGGACTCTCAGCATAAGCGACCATTCCAGGGATTTTATTGTCCATAAACCATTGCTTTGCTGATGGTGCTTTATGAGAGTACATTGTCATGCTGAAACGAGCAATCATACTCATCATACTCTCCGAGCTTTTCCAACATCGTAAGGAGTAAACAATGATGTAAAGACGTAAATTGCCTTCATTTCCGTCACAATTAGCGTTTTCTTAAGTGCAACGAGGGACGCCACCGTAATTACTAAAACGAACCCAATACCACGATACCCCCTCCTCGGAACTCCACTGTTCGCACTACCGTAACACCAGGTACTCTGCTCCAAACATACACCAAACCCAAATACTCCCACCGGATTGGCACAAGGAATAGCATGATTCATCACCCTCAAATAACTCGTTTTCAGTCATCCACTCTCCAGTGATGCCGCTGTTTACAGCACCTCAAGCGATGCTTTTGTCTGCATCTCGTGACGTCTTGTGGTCTGTTCCGCATTACGAGAGGTGTGCGGATAGTTTAGTGTATTGTCTGAAACTATTTGGAATGTATCGTTTTGTACGAAAGAGAAACTTGGACGTTAAATACGAGTAGTACAGCACATAACAATATAAGCTTTCAAAATGTATTTAAAATAATTCTGAAGATTAGATGTGTATATCATATAAAAAATGAAGAATACACATCCTGAATCATCAGAGAATACTTGCTTGGGTAAGAGCGCACTGTTCGGGAATAAATCTTGAAGTTGGTGTCCAAGATTTTAAGGTTCGCGTGGTTGCATAGATGAAGACGTTTGTACAGGATAATCTAGCGAAAGGAGCTGCGTCAAACTAATCTGGCTGTGAGCACTACGGGACTTAACAGCTGTGGTCATCAGTCCCCTAGAACTTAGAACTACTTAAACCTAACTAACCTAAGGACAGCACACACATCCATGCCCGAGGCAGGATTCGAACCTGCGACCGTAGCAGTCGCGCGGTTCCGGACGGAGCGCCTAGAACCGCTAGACCACTGCGGCCCGTTGTCAAACTAATGTTTGAAATGATGCCCACTAATAAACAAAACATCAACGATAGAACTAATATAGATTACTGTTCAACGTCACATCAACAATTTGTATCAGTGCAAGCAAGGAAGTTCGGATTGAGAAGCCAGGTGTGATCATTTGAAACAAATCATTCTTATTTTCCACAACAGATTTGGAAAAACTGCGTGAATCTTAAATACGGATAGCCAGACGTGGATATGACCCTCTCTGCTGTAGATTACATATCCAGTCACTTACCATAGCGCCAATCGGGTCGCTAACAATAATAATTTTGCTATCAATAATAATTATTCAGTAATATTCAGAGATTTGATCCGAATTATAAAGTGTGTTACATTACGAAGCAATAACATAAGGAAAATGGTTTTCTTTTATACCGGCAATCGCTATAATACCGCCGTGTGTGTGTGTGTGTGTGTGTGTGTGTGTGTGTGTGTGTGTGTATGTGTGTGTGTGAGAGAGAGAGAGAGAGAGAGGGGGAGAGAGAGAGAGAGAGAGAGAGAGAGAGAGAGAGAGAGAGAGAGAGAGAAAGAACGGACATTATTAATCGTAAGTAGCTGTCAACGAAAGCTGCAGTCCGTCCCCCGGTAGCTGAGTGGTCAGCGTGACAGACTGTCAGTCCTAAGGACCCAGGTTCGATTCCCGGCTGGATCGGAGATTTTCTCTACTCAGGGACTGGGTGTTGTGTTGTTCTAATCATCATTATTTCATCCTCATCGACGCGCAGGTCGCTGAAGTGGCGTCAACTCTAAAGACCTGCACCAGGCGAACGGTCCGCCGGACGAGAGGCCCTAGCCACACGACATTTCATTTCAACGAAAGATAGAGAGAAGCATGCTTCTGTCTTCTTTTCTTTCGTGCTTTGTAATAAAGGCAACGAATGATATAGGTAGGTTTCACTCTAAACATTTACTAACTTTTCATCTCGGGAGTATTGTCCCGTCATTTACTTTAATTGGTGAACTATACATTCTAGCAGTAAAAACTTTAGAAAGTACTGCTTCGGGCTAATTCCCGGTCAAATGCCCATCTACATATTCCCTACCAACTTGGGCTTTCCCCGCCCCCACATCGTTAATATGACAGTTGCATGAGTCATGTCGCTACTTCATGCGATTGCGCGGGAGCTAACGTGCACGTCAGCAGCAAGAACATCAATTTCCCCCTCTTCTGTTGTTACGCGTTTCCTTCTTTTACGCTGTCTAGGTGTTGCGCTATCAGTTTCACGTACCTTGTTGGCGTCCTTTGGGATATCTTGCCGCATACAACAACAAAGAGTTAGCTGCATTCTTCCCACGCTCTCCATACACCATGAGCATGTCGGCTGTTTCTGCATTGTTAAATCACATCGTCCTCTCACGACCTACTGCTCGGACTGTCACACACTGACTAGCAAGTCGCAGTGCCCTCAACGAACACACGGTCTAACTGTAAGCAGACATAACAACATCGCACCTAGCAACCACGCAGGTTGAATGGCACAACAAGTGTCTCTGTGGAAACCTTTCAAAATACGATATCTTGTAAGCAACCCACACTAGAATCCCGCAAAAAACCTCTGATATTTTAATTTGTTCTCCTTTTAGTTTGTTAATGACAATTTCAATTAATCCCTTTAAAGAAGTACGTTTGTAATAATACTGAAACGGTGCAGTAGTTTCCGCTCTGTCAGCAGCAGATTTCGCTGCTCGCTCGCACCGGAAAATAGAAACAGAGGCGGCTCCGCAGCCAATTTTATTACACGACGCGGCCGGCCGCGGGTGCAACAGAACCCATGTGGACGGCTGGAAAGAAATGTGTCAGGCTTCATAATAGGTATTTATATTTGTCGTGTATTAAGCATTTCTTGTACGTGAATGTGAATCTGCACATGAACTTTCCTAATCCTCCTCACACCTTTCCGTAAAGCGTGGCCAAATCTTTGTTGGGAAGTAGTTCTGTAGTACAGTAGTGCCAACCTTACTCCTGGGTAGGGGATCAGAGAGACAGCACAGGCAGGTAAAAGTCAAATACTTTCCAGTGTCACAAGATTTGGGGTGGAGAGTTTGGTCACGACCAAGTGGTACGACCACCCCCTCCACCGGGGCCCAGGAAGACCTCCGGGTGCACGTCATATTCTGGGGAGTGTTACAGAAGACGGGTAAGTGAGCAGACGTGCCCTCAGTGTGTCTGTCTCAATGTTCACGCATGGAAGAGAGGTATTTGAATATTTGTACTAATTCTTTTATTTCCATCTTCGGATTGTGTAAGGAAATGAATGTGCTCGTTTAATTCCGTAGATATGACCCCCTGTGTTAAAGTATCTGGTCCCCAGTTTGCCCGTAATCCTCCTCACATAGTGAATGTCCTACGTCAAATATTGGGAGACTTTGGTGGTATACATTTGGAAACGCAATTTCGTTTTACCCGTAGATATGTGCGTGCAGATTAGTATATAATATACCCGAGCTATAAGTTGTAAAATTGTAATATCTGTACACTGAGAGAGTTGCTGCAGTCGCTCTAAAGTCGAGTGATAACGTTTAAAATAAATAGGTAATCAACTGGCATCAATCTTTAACATACCTTGAAAATCACAAAAAGTCAAGTTAAAGGAATTCATTTAAAATAAAAGATACAGAATGCCGGGACCCACACATCAGCGTGTGAGCCCTCCAGCCCCTTGCCTAGTATCGTACAGAAAGGACACGCTCTCTAGGTAGCGCTCTCAAGCTCTCCTCCCCAGTTATCCGTTGCTCAATTTTGATTCAGGGCTTGACGACATCAACGTTCATTTGGCGTCCCTAGGCAAGGAGGTTAGACGGTAAGCTTTCAATATTTGAAAGCGTATTTTTTTGTTCAATCTGTTAACTGTCTAACAATACGAGCTCCTGGCTACCAGTACCGCCTGGTACCAGTACCAGCGGGTCTAGGCGCTGCAATCCGGAACCGCGAGACCGCTACGGTCGCAGGTTCGAATCCTGCCTCGGGCATGGATGTGTGTGATGTCCTTCGGTTAGTTAGGTTTAACTAGTTCTAAGTTCTAGGGGGCTAATGACCTCAGAAGTTGAGTCCCATAGCGCTCAGATCCATTTTTTACTACTAATTCTTCTGTGAAAACTACACATGACTAGCATTTTTCATTTTTCGTGATAACTGCGGTGCAAGTTTTAGGTGATTCACCCTGTATTCCTGTTTTCAGTGTAATCTGAGTGTTCTGTATGTCAATTTTCAATGTATTGCCCGTAGAAGACGTCAATGTGTACCGAGGAACCTTTTTCCTCGAACTTTGTATGACAATAGGACACTTTGAACAGGTAGTTTTCGAGAACCCGCGCGGGTGCGCAAGTCTTTTGGCGCCAGTGAGCGATGGCGGCGCCGCAGCTGGCGGCGGGCCCGGAGTTAGCGGTCCCCACCCCTCGCCATCACTCCCCTGCACCCCCTCCCTTCAGCCCCGACGCCGCTGCAGTTCTGATTAAAGCTGGCTCGCAGCTGGCGCCTACAGTCTACCCGCCACGTGCGACGTTCCGGCTGATATGGTTGATGAAAACGAGCTCCCAGCTATTGTTTGTGACAACACTCTGTCCGCTGCCAGTTGCCGTGCGGAAACTCTAGCATTGTCACCGCGGACAACTTCCTAATGGGACTGGTCGGAAATTGCCTTCCTCGAATCGAATGGCCATCTATCGCGTCTGTCCTCTCTGCGACACAGTGGCTGTTCGGCACAGTGGACCGTGTTCCAGTATGCGTCAATACAGATTACTAGATCTAGGTTCCCGCCGCTATTTGGCAAGGAACGTTGCGTGTGCGCTAACCAACTGAACAGACAATCGTTAGCCGAGTGAGGTGGAGCAGTGGTTGATATGCGATACCCGCTGTCTGAAGCGACGGCGTCTATGCAGGGTGTTTAACACGTTGCCTATCCCGCTTCACTCTGTTTAGCACACTACACAGAATGATTCAGTCATTACATCAAGGAGATAGTTCAGTCATGGGGAACAACGTTTGTTACGGACAAATTGATCGCTGACGCTTTCCAGAGACTCTAGGCGCCCTTTGGTATTTCCCGGCCCTTGGATCACGAGATTTCACCGGACGGGCAGGGTCTACCATCCAGGCGTGCAGCATATTAAATGGTGGCTGTAGTGCAGCTACTCATAAGGGTCTGGTGTGAGCTATAAAAGAGAAGTGTTTGTGGGAAACCATATGAGTGCCAGAATTACTTATTTTCGGAATTTTTGAAATTGTTCTATACAGGGTGTTACAGAAAGGTACGGCCAAACTTTCAGGAAACATTCCTTACACACAAATAAGGAAAAGATGTTACGTGGACATGTGTCCGAAAACGCTTAATTTCCATGTTAGAGCTCATTTTAGTTTCGTCAGTATGTACTGTACTTCCTCGATTCACCGCCAGTTGGCCCATTTGAAGGGAGGTAATGTTGACTTGTGCAATCACGTCATCAACACAGATTTTCTGTGAACGTTTGGGCAGGCATTGTTGGTGATGTCTTGATTGGGCCCCATGATCTTCCACCTACGCTCAATGCAGCACGTTATCATGATTTCGTGCGGGATACTCTACCTGTGCTGCTACAACTTGTGCCTTTACAAGTACGACACAACATGTGGTTCATGCACGATGGAGCTCCTGCACATTTCAGTCGAAGTGTTCGTACGATTCTCAATAACAGATTCGGTGACCGATGGATTGGTAGAGGCGGACCAATTCCATGGCCTCCACGCTCTCCTGACCTCAGCCATCTTGACTTTCATTTATGGGGGCATTTGAAAGCTCTTGTCTACGCAATCCCGGTACCAAATGTAGAGACTCTTTGTGCTCGTATTGTGGACGGCTGTGATACAATACGCCATTCTCCAGGGCTGCATCAGCGCATTAGGGATTCCATGCGACGGAGGGTGGATGCATGTATCCTCGCTAACGGAGGACATTTTGAACATTTCCTGTAACAAAGTGTTTGAAGTCACGCTGGTACGTTCTGTTGCTGTTTGTTTCCATTCCATGATTGCTGTGATTTGAAGAGAAGTAATAAAATGAGCTCTGACACGGAAAGTAAGCGTTTCCGGACACATGTCCACATAACATATTTTCTTTCTTTGTGTGGAAGGAATGTTTCTTGAAAATTTGGTCGTACTTTTTTGTAACACCCTGTATGTTGATGCTAATACTGTAGCCAATAATTCAAGTGCCATGCCATTCCCATTTAGTTCAAAGTATTTTCCTAGGATGGCACCTGGGGTATTTACATATCACTGTCCATGGAGACCAATGTAACTGCCGGCTACGCGAACTGTCAGTGTAGTAGCTTTCTCTGTACTTTATCCATGAATATGTACATTTACGTGCTTCAGTTCGATAGTTATTAGCTTATCGGATTAAATTGGATCTAACTGCCGGCCGCGGTGACCTCGCGGTTCTAAGAGCGCAGTCCGGAACCCTGCGACTGCTACGGTCGCAGGTTCGAATCCTGCCTCGGGCATGGATGTGTGTTATGTCCTTAGGTTAGTTACCTTTAAGTAGTTCTAAGTTCTAGGGGACTGATGACCACAGTAGTTGAGTCCCATAGTGTTCAGAGCCATTTTGAATCATTTTTTGGATCTAAATATTCGGGGGTTGACTGAGACGTTCTGCCTCCACCTTCGTAACTCTTCCACAGTTGGCAGCTTTGTTATGCGTCAGGTACTGACTTCTTCCATAGCCTCTTCTCTACAGCTCCAATTGCCGGGAAGCCTTAGCACTGAACGGTTGTGTTGTTACAGAGTAAAGTATGGAACCCTGCGCAGACTGTCGGTCAATGCGATTTAAGCAACGTGCAATCATTGAATTCTTCACAGCAGAAGGTGTCACGCCAAAAGAGATTCATCAGAGAGTGAAAGCAGTTTATGGTGGTTGTGTTGATGTGAGTACTGTACGTCGCTGGGCTAGTAAGTTTATAGGCGTTGACACTGGAAGATTGGACCTGCGTGACAAACAAACAGTAGACGTCCTGTGTCATCAACCACCGAGTTTCACAAGCAAAATGTTCACAGATTGCTTCAGGAAGAACGTCGTATCACTCAGAGAGAAATTGCAAGTGCAATCGGCATTTCACAAGGACGTGAGGGTCACATTATTGCGCTGCTTGGCTATCGGAAGATCCGTGCACGATGGGTACCCCGGATGGTAACTCCTGAACTAAAGGGCACAGACTTGAAATTTGCCATGAACTCCTGCCGCGTTACGAGCATGAACGTGACGCCTTTCTCCATTCAATTGTGACAGGAGACGAAACGTGGGTACACCATTACGGTCCGGAGACGAATCGTCCGTCTGTGGAGTATCGACGGAAAGACTCGCCCCAGAAAAAGAAATTCAAGACGCAGCCATCAGCTGGAAAAATCATGGCCACAGTGTTCTGGGGCGCATATGGTGTTATCCATGTTGATTTCTTTGGTCGTGGAACAACAATAAATTCATAGTGTTACATAACAACGCTGCGAGCTCTGAAAAGACGGCTAACAAGGGCCCGAAAGGAAAAGGGAAATGTTTTCCTGCAGCATGACAATGCTAAACAACACACTTCTTCACGTGCCACTGCAGCAGAACTTCAGAGACTGAATCTCACCACCGTACGACATCCTCCATACAGTCCAGATTTAACACCGTCTGGCTTCCATCTGTTCCCGATAATGAAAGACTATCTGCGGGGACATCATTATGCTTCTGATGAAGACGATGAGAGAACTGTGGTTGCGGAAACAGACTGTAGACTTCTTCCGTGACGGCTTCACAAAACTTGTTCCTCGTTGGCAGAAACTTATCCAACTGGCTGGTGATTATGTGGAAAAGTGAATATTGGTATTTAACGGTTACATTCTAAGGATTATTTCTGTGTTTGATTTATTAAAATATTCCCATCCAAACCCAATTAACGAAGGTGGAGACATTACCTTTCATTTAACCCTAGTAGAATGTAATACTGTAAGGAAGAAAGCAGCTGCTAGGAAACCCTTGTAAGTTCATGGGAAGGAATACACTACATCAGTGGGGATAAATAAACCAGCAAAGTGTAGACCTATGGTTCCTAAAGAATTTAGTAACTGGTCAGATCAGTTAGACTGAAAACGCACTTCACAGTCATTAAGTGCAAGAATAAGACTTTTTTGATATGGGTGCACTAGCGAATCTGCACATCAGTACATTCTAACTCAAGCGGAAACAACTCTCTTCAGCTACAGTGAATAATTCTAATAAGATTCTGGTCAATAAAACCTGCAGTGAAACTGAGGAATGCAGTGTTTGCTCAAACTTCAATTAAGGTAATACAGTGCAAAACGTGACGCATCTGGAAGATCTTCCTCAGTTAAATCCATCACCTCAAACAAGTACCGAAAAAAGAAAGACATTTTGTCCATGATTTCTTACAAAAATAAAGAATACCGCGTATTCGATAGAAACATTTGTCAATGAAGTAACAGAATTAAGCTGACAGTTACACTTAAATTTCAAAACACTTAACTTCTCCGTAATTGTTATTTGAAATCTTTTCTCCTAAGTTTTCCATTTCAGTATTAGTTATATAACTATTTATGATCCAATAGGACAATTATTAATGACGAACAAATGTTACATGACATTTGAGATGTTTTTCTATCAATTTCGTGAAAAAGATACCATTTGGGACTTACACCGTTCCCCACAAACACTCCTCAGTTACCATATGTCAGGGAACTAAATACATACGCTAATACGTTAATGCGGAACCGACTTATGCCGGAAAATGTTAATTCCGATTTTTGCAACCAGGTGCAAGTCTAGCGCTGTGAATACAAGGAAGGTGTGTATAAATGTTTCCATTTGTTGTGGAATAGGAATGAGAAATAGGTAGATAAGGCCTTAGAAGTGAGAAACGCTTAATGTTGATTTTATTTTTAGCAGACTCCTACACAGGTTGCTCAGTATGAACACAGGAGACGTCGAAAAGATACTGCATCCGTACCACCACTTTAGCGTTCCTCCACTTTTTAAAAATCAAGCCTGTAACAAGAATTCAAAAACTGTAGCGTCCACCCTCCAAAATCCAAGGCCAGACCATTTAAAATTGTGTTACTTCATTCTGTTTACCCATAGTGTACAATTCTGTTTTGGAAACAAGTTAAATCAAATGGCTCTGAGCACTATGGGACTTAACATCGGAGGTCATCAGTCCCTTAGAACTTAGAACTACTCAAACCTGACCTAAGGACATCACACACATCCATGCCCGAGGCAGGATCCCAACCTGCGACCGTAGCGGTCGCGCGGTTCCAGTCTGAAGCGCCTAGAACCGCTCGGCTACTCCGGTCGGCGGAAAGAAGTTATTTAGCTATGTAAAGCGCTAGAGCTGCACTGTTAATTCATTTCTCACTCCCTCTCACTGCACACGCTGCACATGTTTTATTTCATAGTGTTGGACTACACACACTATGCTCTAGCGTCAGGAATATGGTGGCGATGCCTGGTTTCCATTTTACTTGCCGCAATGCCCCATTTACTAGCCCGAAACACTGAGTCAGCATCGCAGTGTGATGAGGGACGTCTTGAGCTCAGAAGGAGGATGAGTGAGGTATTAGTAATACAAAAGGCGTAGCTTCGGATGAAAGATTTTCCAAAAGGGAAAAAGGAAGGAAAAAAGGGAAGGAAAAACGAAGGAAAAAAGAAGGAAAAAAATTTAGTGAAAATTTTACGTAAAATTATAGATGTTTTACTACCATTCTTATTGTTAACTTGTGTTATATTTTTTGTCAAATCCCTGCTTCGTGTTATCTAAGTAATACACTCCTGGAAATGGAAAAAAGAACACATTGACACCGGTGTGTCAGATCCACCATACTTGCTCCGGACACTGCGAGAGGGCTGTACAAGCAATGATCACACGCACGGCACAGCGGACGCACCAGGAACCGCGGTGTTGGCCGTCGAATGGCGCTAGCTGCGCAGCATTTGTGCACCGCCGCCGTCAGTGTCAGCCAGTTTGCCGTGGCATACGGAGCTCCATCGCAGTCTTTAACACCGGTAGCATGCCGCGACAGCGTGGACGTGAACCGTATGTGCAGTTGACGGACTTTGAGCGAGGGCGTATAGTGGGCATGCGAGAGGCTGGGTGGACGTACCGCCGAATTGCTCAACACGTGGGGCGTGAGGTCTCCACAGTACATCGATGTTGTCGCCAGTGGACGGCGGAAGGTGCACGTGCCCGTCGACCTGGGACCGGACCGCAGCGACGCACGGATGCACGCCAAGACCGTAGGATCCTAAGCAGTGCCGTAGGGGACCGCACCGCCACTTCCCAGCAAATTAGGGACACCATTGCTCCTGGGGTATCGGCGAGGACCATTCGCAACCGTCTCCATGAAGCTGGGCTACGGTCCTGCACACCGTTAGGCCGTCTTCCGCTCACGCCCCAACATCGTGCAACCCGCCTCCAGTGGTGTCGCGACAGGCGTAAATGGAGGGACGAATGGAGACGTGTCGTCTTCAGCGATGAGAGTCGCTTCTGCCTTGGTGCCAATGATGGTCGTATGCGTGTTTGGCGCCGTGCAGGTGAGCGCCACAATCAGGACTGCATACGACCGAGGCACACAGGGCCAACACCCGGCATCATGGTGTGGGGAGCGATCTCCTACACTGGCCGTACACCTCTGGTGATCGTCGAGGGGACACTGAATAGTGCACGGTACATCCAAACCGTCATCGAACCCATCGTTCTACCATTCCTAGACCGGCAAGGGAACTTGCTTTTCCAACAGGACAATGCACGTCCGCATGTATCCCGTGCCACCCAACGTGCTCTAGAAGGTGTAAGTCAACTACCCTCGCCAGCAAGATATCCGGATCTGTCCCCCATTGAGCATGTTTGGGACTGGATGAAGCGTCGTCTCACGCGGTCTGCACGTCCAGCACGAACGCTGGCCCAACTGAGGCGCCAGGTGGAAATGGCATGGCAAGCCGTTCCACAGGACTACATCCAGTATCTCTTCGATCGTCTCCATGGGAGAATAGCAGCCTGTATTGCTGCGAAAGGTGGATATACACTGTACTAGTGCCGACATTGTGCATGATCTGTTGCCTGTGTCTATGTGCCTGTGGTTCTGTCAGTGTGATCATGTGATGTATCTGACCCCAGGAATGTGTCAATAAAGTTTCCCCTTCCTGGGACAATGAATTCACGGTGTTCTTATTTCAATTTCCAGGAGTGTATTTTACTGTATAGTATGCATCGCTTACAGGTATTTTTTTCAATTGCCTATTGGATGCCATTGGGCACACAGTTTTATTCTGTGGTAAATATGATGCTTTCAGGTTCATGGTTTATTTAAGTTCAATCTACACCTTTTTACAAGGTCATGAATTTTTGCATTAACCATCAATATTACTTATGACGTGCAGAAAAAAACTGACTACTTTCCTCCTATGGTGAAGTTAAGAAAACCAGTGTTTTGAATAGATCCTTACAACGAGATGGATTACTACCTTATGGCCCTTTCTCCATTTCGGAAACTGTGCCCATGTTTTACACATCATTATTGAAATAAATTACCCAATTGTGTGTAATCCCATCGGGATGTCATATCCACATGGGTCTCTGCCAAAATAATAAACACTGGGTGTATAGCACTAATAAAAACGTGGGTGTGCCATGGAAGTCGAATGATAAACTCTATAGGACGCCTTGATCCTTAAATGGACGTCGGTCGGCTTATGTCATTCGGACACAATGTCGTGATACCTACTATCCGGGAGGACGACGGTTCAATCCCGTCTCCAGCCATCCTGATTTAGGTTTTCCGTGTTTTCCCTAAATCGCTTCAGGCAAATGCCGCGATGGTTCCTTTGAAAGGGCACGGCCGATGTCCTTCCCACTCCTTCCCTAACCCGAGCTTGTGCTCCGTCTCTAATGACCTCGTTGTCGACGGGACGTTAAAGAAACACTAACCTTACTTACTATCCGTTATAGTAAAGCTTACGGAACGTCAGTGCGCAAGTGGGAGGGCTAGTACAGGGGATCTCGCCGGACACACGGTGGTAAACGCGGCGCTGCGACGTAATTGAGTTTGTTGTGTCGCGGAAGGCGGCACTTGTTTAACATTTCCGCGGCGCGGCCGCGCGGCTTCGATTTATCCTGGCGCTGTTTGTCCTGCGGTAATTAAGCCCGCGAGTGCCCCGGCGGCGCTGGGACAGCACGGGACGCGACTCCACTGCAGGGAACGGGCTCCGCCAGGGCGGCACTTGTGTTCTCTGCAAACAGACGCCAAGTTCCGCTCACCGCGCCCCCTGCAATATTTACTTCCCCGGCAAAGTTGCCCCGAGACAAGATGCAGCGCTGCCGGCTGACTTACGGTTATGAGCTGCGAAAGGCGCTACCCCCCCCCCCCCCCCCCCCCCACCGACCCACTCTTCACTCAGGCAGCCCTACCATACCTCGGGCTCACCACAGCAGAGGCATGTGCCGCGGCGGCAACATTCGTATGCCTTGCTCACGGGGTATGCGAAGTGTGGAGCGACTCAACAGCCTCGGTTAAAGTGGAGCGAACATTAGGGAACTTGTACCGACGGAAGGTGCTGCGTAAGTTCACTGCCGCCCACTTATGCACTGGAGGGGCTGAAGAAAGCACGAAATGGCGAGTATCAAAGCAAACGAACACTACGAATGTCGCATTATAGTTAAAGGTAAAGCTATTTACATGCATGTTTACTCGAAAGCAGGCATCATTTGTGCTGTGAAAACTCACTTTCAGAGGATTGAATGGTGTGAATCAACGGAACTTAGTCCATAGTTCGTGGTTTTTGTGATGTCGGCACGGTAGCTCACGACAAGAACACGACAAGTGCTGTAATCAGATTTCTCAGAAATATCGCTCAGTGGAAGGCGGACCAAAATAAGGGAACATTTATCCCGGGTTGTGCATAGATATTCAACCGTTTCTGAGAAAACGACCATTTTAATATTCGACCAAATTTTGGTGACTTTTAGCCGATGTTAAGCTCAGTGAAACTTGTGAAATAGTGTTTCCCGTGGCAGCCTCTAATTTTTTGCGTCCCATGTTCGAAACACGATTAATGTTTTTATTTATTTTATTTATTTTTTTCATTTGTTTGCCCATATCCATAGAAGGCTCCTCTATGAATGCTTCTCATCAAGTAAGGCAGTACATTATAACTGGGGTTCACCATAAGTTGTTGGGGTTGGTTGGTAGGGTTGTTTGTGGAAGGAGACCAGACAGCGAGGTCATCGGTCTCATCGGATTAGGGAAGGAAGTCGGCCGTGCCCTTTCAAAGTAACCATCCCGGCATTTGCCTGGAGCGATTTAGGGAAATCACGGAAAACCCAAAACAGGATGGCCGGAGACGGGATTGAACCGTCGTCGTCCCGAATGCGAGTCCACTGTGCTAGCCACTGCGCCACCTCGATAATTTCAGGGGTTACACACTTTTAAATTCTTATTATCTTATATTTTATTCTTATGTCCTTACTTGAATCCATACTTCATACTCACGTTTATTCTTCAATTAAATTTGATGCATTCTCTTTGATGATACCGATCTTAGAAACACTCGAAGCATAGAGTTTCCAAGCATCATGAGAACCGCACGAAGTCAGATTTGCCAGATGAAAATTTCTTCGTATCAACTTTACCCGGGAAAGAAACAATAATTTCGCAGGAACCCACGCTAAATGCATCATTTTTCCGAAAAACAGCGCTTGCAAATAATTATAAATCAACATGCAATACAGGAAATTCAACGAAAAGGATTTCGAATAATTTTTGCTTTCTTTGTGGTTTCCTTTTCTTTCATTCATCAAACATACAATTAGTAGACGAATAAAGACAACGTTATTTCGACATTTGTAGGGAAAAATTTATGTAGTCATCTTCTACAGCCCGCATCTCGTGGTCTTGCGGTAGCCTTCTCGCTTCCCACGCCCGGGTTCCCGGGTTCGATTCCTGGCGGGGTCAGGGATTTTCTCTGCCTCGTGATGGCTGGGTGTTGTGTGATGTCCTTAGGTTAGTTAGGTTTAAGTAGTTCTAAGTTCTAGGGGACTGATGACCTAAGATGTTAAGTCCCATAGTGTTCAAAGTCGTTTGAACCATCTTCTACAGGCAAAGGTAGGGATATGAAGAAACAAAAAAAAAAAAAAAAAAAAAAAAAAAATTAAAAATAATAATCAGGTTTCGAACACGGGAGTACTACATCGAAAACTTTGACAATCGTTTTCTCAGGAGAGGTAGAATATATACGGATAAGCCGGGACAACTCTATCACTGAGCGACGTTTCTGGGTTGTGGGGTTACGGCACTTGCTGTGTTATAGCCCTACAACAAAATTACGTGTAAATATGCCTCCTATCACTTGGTCTTTCCGACATTTTGGACGGCCTCCGAAATAAAATGTATGAAAATTTTAGGTGGAATGATCGTACGGCATTATTGGCTGAAAGACCTGATCTGGTCACCTTTTGCGAGTATTTCTACTTAAAGCCACTTCGCCAACTTGCACGTTGATCAAGCTAAGGAAATAAGCATAGGAAAAAGATGAGGAGAGAAATGGACACAGAAAGGAAAGAGGAGGAGATGGACAGAGAAGGGAAAGCGATTAGATGGGCAGAGACAGGAGGAGGAAGAGATAATCCGACAGAGAGGAGAACGAAATGTACAGAGAAAGCGAGGAGGAGGATATGGGCAGAGAGAGGGGAGAGGTGGAGATGGATTAAGAAAGGAAAGGGAGGGAGATGAACAGGTAGACGGTTGAGGAGGAGATTGACAGAGAGAGGAGGGAGGCGATATCGACAGATAGATGGGGAAGAGGAAACTGATCGGAGGAGGAGATGAAATTAGATGGGAGAGGAAGAGATGGATAGACGGGTGACGAGCAAATTTGTTGACGGATGAGGAGCAGACTGACAGAAAGAGGGCGATAAACTAATTACAGTGAAAATTCAGTATAACTGCTTCCTGCTGCCGCCTGTGACGCTCCAGCTCAACATTAAATTATGTATTTAGTTTTTTATGTGTTTCTCTGTAGTTTACTTCTTAAGGTAAGTTTGTGTTGTATTTGAGACATTTAATCTCGCGTTTTAGTAACTGTGAACTGTACATACTACCTGTACAGTAGATGACACTTTCTATGAACAGCCAACTACAGAGCCCCCTATGGCGTCTGGAAGGTAGGAAGTATATATTTAGCTATGTGTGCGTGCTTATATTATTAATTTATATATTGGTAGTATTAGGATGGGTGAGGTGTGCGCTTGCTGTATGTGGATGCAGGAGGAGCTGGCCGCGGTTCGCGAGCAGATGAATACGCTTGGCTATGGTCAACCATGTAGTGGTGGCGTACAATTTGGTGCATAGCTTGGGACTCCTCAGGTGTCGCTTGTTTCGTCCAAGGGCTCTGCTGCCGAGGAATCTTGCAGTGTAGTTGTTGCAATGGATCCATCCTCACTGCAAAGTGGATTGTGGATGGTGAAGTGGCTCGCGTCGCTGGAGGTGGAGAGTTATTATGATGGCTGGGGGTCTAGTCTCGCCCATTCAACCTGTGAATGGACAGGTGGATGCTCCTTCACCAGGGTCTGAGCAGACACACAACGGTGGAGAGGGGTGGGGAGTTAGCTAGACATCAGAAAGTCCACATTCAGGCGCATTCCCCTTAGGGAAATATTGTCCAGGGCCGGAAAGAAATCCAATGTCTGTTCACTACGTCTCATCCGAAAAGCGGAGGAAGTCCTTCCTGTGGCTATCGATAGTGCAGGGTACAATTGTCTGAAATTGTGGCTATGTCGGCACCAGTTCCGTCTGTTTCTAGGGTTTTGAGGCCTTTGTCAAATCATTTGGGCGGCTGGTCAAAAAGCTGAAGACTGCTGAAATCGCGTGGGGGGGGGGGGGGGGGGGGGGAGGGGTGTTCAAGCAGAGCTCACAAATTGCAGCATCGTTGCGAGAACTGATAAAGAGTCCTTCTGCCCGTCGATTCTCAGAGCGTCTTGACTGCAGAGTTTTGGACATGTGTTATGGGACGGAGAATTGTAGGACTCCTCTTGACTGGTCAGGGGGTGCACTACAGAAAGATAGCAGCTACTTGGGTCACAAATTTTTTTTAAAGTTAGGCGATAATTTGAGGTGAGGTCCTCTGATGAACGTTCGGCAGTAGATACCCAGATAGCGAAATCAGATTGCAAACAAAATAGACACACATTATTTGTCAAAATTTTAGCAATAAAGTATTGAAGTATTCGCAACAATATTCCTGAATTCACTGTTCTCCAGGAAAGTTATCACGTTCAAATTACTCTTGGAACCGAGAGCTAGCTGACTTCCGAAGTAGAAAGCTCCGAATTATTTAGTGGGGCATGCAATGTATGTCGAAATACAGATTAGATGCCATACGTGGCGGAATGTTCTTTCCAGCCAGCGAAAAGTCTATCAAGATCGAAACTGAGTCTGGTTGTGAAGCTCTCTGGACACATGTAACAGGTCTACGTTGATTGGGTTTGCTTATGGGATGTGTTTACAGGCAACTCGATTTCGTCATGACAGTTTAAGAACAATTCAAATCAAGTTTACGGTCAGATCATGCAATCTTAATTGTAGGCAAATTTAAAATACTTTGGCGCCTATGGATTCAATGTAAAATACTGTAAAGTAATTTTGAACCCGTTTTCCGCAAACGTTCTTAATCAGCCAGTTCGACAGCACACACACGATGGAAATATTTCAGAGCTGGTAGCTTCAAACAAACGTGACCTTATCAACGGTGCCAGTATGGAGGCGGATTAGTGACTGTGATATCACCATTGCGACGATGCCTACTCAGGTTCATAAATCCTTGAAAAAGGTTAGGACAATATTTTTGCTAGAAAGAGTAAAAATGAATGGACGTCACTTACTTCCAGTTTGATGGACGCACAGGAATTAAGGGCAAAGTTTTAAAACGATTGCGAAAAGTAACTTGGATAAGTATGTGCTGAACAAGTGGGTCAAGGACGGAACAGACTCGCCGTGATTTAATACCAAATGCAGAAATTTATGAGAAGGTAAAAGAGTTGCACTCTCAGTTCAAAACACAATGCACAAATGACGACAATCAGAAGTTGTTGTAAAAAGATCGATGCACGAAGGGTACAACAGTCACCGTCTTGGCGAGAATCCGAGAAAATTGTGGGTCTACGAAAAATCGCAAACATGGATTCCGGAAACAGCGATCGTGTGAGACCCAACTCGCTTTATTTGTGCATGAAACCCAGAAAATATTAGATACAGGCTCCCAGGTAGATGCTATTTTTTTTTTACTTCCGGAAGGCGTTCGATACAGTTCCGCACTGTCGCCTGATAAAGATGCTACGGAATATCAGACCAGTTGTGTGGCTAGATTGAAGAGTTTTTAGCAAACAGAACACAGCATGTTGTTATCAGTGGAGAGACGTCAACAGACGTTAAAGTAACCTCTGGTGTGCCACAGGGCAGTGTTATGGGACAATTGCTTTTCACAATATACACTCCTGGAAATTGAAATAAGAACACCGTGAATTGATTGTCACAGGAAGGGGAAACTTTATTGACACATTCCTGGGGTCAGATACATCACATGACTACACTGACAGAACCACAGGCACATAGACACAGCCAACAGAGCATGTACAATGTCGGCACTAGTACAGTGTAAATCCACCTTTCGCAGCAATGCAGGCTGCTATTCACCCATGGTGACGATCGTAGAGATGCTGGATGTAGTCCTGTGGAACGGCTTGCCATGCCATTTCCACCTGGCGCCTCAGTTGGACCAGGGTTCGTGCAGGACGTGCAGACCGCGTGAGACGACGCTTCATCCAGTCCCAAACATGCTCAATGGGGGACAGATCCGGAGATCTTCCTGGCCAGGGTAGTTGACTTACACCTTCTAGAGCACATTGGGTGGCCGGGATACATGCGGACGTGCATTGTCCTGTTGGAACAGCACGTTCCCTTGCCGGTCTAGGAATGGTAGAACGATGGGTTCGATGACGGTTTGGATGTACCGTGCACTATTCAGTGTCCCCTCGACGATCACCAGAGGTGTACGGCCAGTGTAGGAGATCGCTCGCCACACAATGATGCCGGGTGTTGGCCCTGTGTGCCTCGGTCGTATGCAGTCCTGATTGTGGCGCTCACCTGCACGGCGCCAAACACGCATACGACAATCATTGGCACCAAGGCAGAAGCGACTCTCATCGCTGAAGACGACACGTCTCCATTCGTCCCTCCATTCACGCCTGTCGCGACACCACTGGAGGCGGGCTGCACGATGTTGGGGCGTGAGCGGAAGACGGCCTAACGGTGTGCGGGACCGTAGCCCAGCTTCATGGAGACGGTTGCGAATGGTCCTCGCCGATACCCCAGGAGCAACAGTGTCCCTAATTTGCTGGGAAGTGGCGGTGCGGTCCCCTACGGCACTGCGTAGGATCCTACGGTCTTGGCGTGCATCCGTGCGTCTCTGCGGTCCGGTCCCAGGTCGACGGGCACGTGCACCTTCCGCCGACCACTGGCGACAACATCGATGTACTGTGGAGACCTCACGCCCCACGTGTTGAGCAATTCGGCGGTACGTCCACCAGGCCTCCCGCATACCCACTATACGCCCTCGCTCAAAGTCCGTCAACTGCACATACGGTTCATGTCCACGCTGTCGCGGCATGCTACCAGTGTTAAAGACTGCGATGGAGCTCCGTATGCCACGGCAAACTGGCTGACACTGAGGGCGGCGGTGCACAAATGCTGCGCAGCTAGCGCCATTCGACGGCCAACACCGCGGTTCCTGGTGTGTCCGCTGTGCCGTGCGTGTGATCATTGCTTGTACAGCCCTCTCGCAGTGTCCGGAGCAAGTATGGTGGGTCTGACACACCGGTGCCAATGTGTTCTTTTTTCCATTTCCAGGAGTGTATATAAATGACCTAGTAGATAGTGTCGGAAGTTCCATGCGGCTTTTCGCGGATGATGCTGTAGTTTACAGAGAAGTTGCAGCATTAGAAAATTGTAGCGAAATCCAGGAAGATCTGCAGCGGAGAGGCACTTGGTGCAGGGAGTGGCAACTGACCCTTAACATAGACAAATGTAATGTATTGCGAATACATAGAAAGAAGGATCCTTTATTGTATGATAGCGCAACAAACACTGGTAGTAGTTACTTCTGTAAAATATCTGGGAGTATGCGTGCGGAACGATTTGAAGTGGAATGATCATATAAAATTAATTGTTGGTAAGGCGGGTACCATGTTGAGATTCATTGGGAGAGTCCTTAGAAAATGTAGTCCATCAACAAAGGAGGTGGCTTACAAAACACTCGTTCGACCTATACTTGAGTATTGCTCATCAGTGTGGGATCCGTACCAGATCGGGTTGACGGAGGAAATAGAGAAGATCCAAAGAAGAGCGGCGCGTTTCGTCATTGGTAACCGTGATAGCTTTACGGAGATGTTTAACAAACTCAAGTGGCAAACTCTGCAAGAGAGGCGCTCTGCATCGCGGTGTAGCTTGCTCGCCAGGTTTCGAGAGGGTGCGTTTCTGGATGAGGTATCGAATATATTGCTTCCCCCTACTTATACCTCCCGAGGCGATCACGAAGGTAAAATTAGAGAGATTAGAGCGCGCTCAGAGGCTTTCAGACAGTCGTTCTTCCCGCGAACCATACGAGACTGCAACAGGAAAGAGAGGTAATTACAGTGGCACGTAAAGTGCCCTCCGCCACACGCCGTTGGGTGGCTTGCGGAGTATAAATGTAGATGTAGATGTAGATGTAGATGTAGAAGGCTTCTATGGAGTCACTCTTTAACCAGTCCAGTGTAGCAATAGAAAGCAGCAAAAGAGAAGCCCAAGTTTTAAATCTCGCCCGTAAGAAATCATACATCCATTAAGATCATATAAACATAGCGTCGTTTGACCGTCGGACGGACTCCCGTATATACGACATAGTAATATGCACCCTTGGGGTACAGAAGTAGCTGAAAGAGTTTAAAAAAATAAGTTGCCATGTGGAATAACATTTCGATTTTACGTTGAGTATTCATCAGCACTCGCCCCTCGTCTATCTTGTGTCTATGGCGAACCATACATAAGAAGGGTGAAAGAAATGACCAACATAATTACTGATAAATATCTTTAACTTCGGTTTGCAGCAGAAGTCTTGAAAGTGTCCTCAGTTCGAATACACGCAGAAGTGCCAAAGAAACTGGTATAGGCATGCGTATTCAAATACAGAGATATGTAAACATTCACAATCTGACGCTGCGATAGGCAACGCCCACATACGACGGCAAGTGCCTGGCGCAGTTGTTAGAGCGGTTTCTGCTGCTACAATGGCAGGTTATCTAGATTTAAGTGAATCTGAACGTTGTGTTATAGTCGTCGCACGAGCCATGGGACACAGCATCTCCGAGGTAGCGGGGAAGTGGGGATTTTCCCGTACGACCATTTAAAGAGTATGCCCTGAGTATCAGGAATTCGGTAAAACATTTTATCTCCGACATTGGCACGGCCAGAGAAAGATCCTAAAACAATAGAACCAACGACGACTGAAGAGAATCGATCAACGTGACAGAAGTGCTACCCATACACAAATTGCTGCAGATTTCAATGCTGGACCATCAAATGTCAGCGTGAGAACCATTCAACTAAACTTCATCGATATGAGCTTTCGGAGTGGAAGGCCCACTTATGTACCCTGGATGAGTGCACGACAAAGTTTTACGCCTCGCCTGGGCCCGTCAACACCGACGTTGGACTGTTGATGACTGGAAACAAGTTGCCTGATCGGACGTCTCGTTTCAGTTTGCATCGAAATGATATACGTGTTAAGGTATGGAGACAACTTCATGAATGAATGGACCCTGCATGTCACCAGGGGACAGTTCAAGCTGATGGAGGCTCTGTAATTGTTTGGGGCGAGTGCAGTCGTAGTGATACGGGACCTCTGATACGTCTAGACACGACTGTGACGGGTAACAAGTACGTAAGCATCCTGTCTGATCACCTGCATCCATTCATGTCCATTGTGCATTCCGACGGACTTGGGCAACTGCAGCAGGACATTGCGCCCCCTACCTGTCCGGAATTGCTACAGAGTGAGTCGAGGAACACTATTCTGAGTTTAAACACTTCCGCTGGCCACCATACCACACAGACATGAACATTATTGAACATATCTGGGATGCCTTGTAACGTGCTGTTCAGAAGAGATCTCCATCCCCTAGTACTGTTACGGAGTTATGGACAGCCATGCGGGCTTCATGGTGTGAATTCCCTCCGGAGCTACAGGGTGTACAATATTGCTTCCGCCGTTTTTCCCCCGACATTTGAGGCTTTAATGAAACATGTATCATTCAAAGTATTTTGGCCACTATTTTCTGCCGTCTTTCGGGCAGTGTACGAATCCCGCGTGGAAAAAATTGCTCATTTTTCAAAACGATCCACGAATCGATCCCATACCTGACTTCTTCGTGTGATCGGAAGTGTTGGTCAGCCAGGCCATTCGCCATTGATCTAAAAAGGTTACAGAGGGAGCAATGTCTGGAGAATACGGCGGGTGGGGTATGACTTCCCATTTTAGCGTTTTCAAGTACACTTTGACCTCTGTTGCAACGTGGGGTCGAGCATCGTCGTGCTGCAAAATCACTTTATCGTGCCTCTCGCTGTGTTGCGGCCATTTGTCTTTTAATGCTGTGCTCAAACGCATCAATTTCGTCCGATAACAAGCACCTGTGATTGTTTCACTTGGTGTTAACACATCATAGTACACGACGCCGAGCTGGGCCCACCAAATCCAGAGCATGATCTAGGAGTCGTGAATATTCGGTTTGGCCGTCGTCGTGGAAGCCTGATAGGGAAGTCTCCAAGATTTTTTGCGTTTAGGGTTATCGCAATGAACCCATTTTTCGTCCCCCGTCATAGTGCGATGCAGAAATCCTTTCCGTTTTTGCCTCTGAAGCAACTCTTCACAAACACACAAACGCCGCTCAACGCCTTTTGGTTTCACCTCACACGGATCCCAAGTTCCTTCTTTCTCAATTATGCCCATAGCCTTGAGACGTTTTGAAATGACTTGCTGTGTCACTTCCACTAATCGTGCCAATTCTTCTTGAGTTTCACGGGTATCTTCACTCAGCAATGTCTCCAATTCTGCATCTTCGAAAACATTATCTCTTCCACCACTATGCCGGTCTACGACGTTAACATCACCATTCTTGAAGCGTTGAAACGACTCACAACACGTTATTTGACTAGGAGCGTCCTTGCCATACTTACTTGAAAGCATTCCATGAGACTCAGTTGCTGTTTTCTTCATGTTGTTGTTGTTGTTGTCGTCTTCAGTCCTGAGACTGGTTTGATGCAGCTCTCCATGCTACTCTATCCTGTGCAAGCTGCTTCATCTCCCAGTACCTACTGCAACCTACATCCTTCTGAATCTGCTTAGTGTACTCATCTCTCGGTCTCCCTCTACGATTTTTACCCTCCACGCTGCCTTCTAACGCTAAATTTGTGATCCCTTGATGCCTCAAAACATGTCCTACCAACCTATCCCTTCTTCTAGTCAAGTTGTGCCACAAACTTCTCTTCTCCCCAATCCTATTCAATACCTCCTCATTAGTTATGTGATCTATCCACCTTATCTTCAGTATTATTCTGTAGCACCACATTTCGAAAGCTTCTATTCTCTTCTTGTCCAAACTAGTTATCGTCCATGTTTCACTTCCATACATGGCTACACTCCAAACAAATACTTTCAGAAACGACTTCCTGATACATAAATCTATATTCGATGTTAACAAATTTCTCTTCAGAAACGCTTTCCTTGCCATTGCCAGTCTACATTTTATATCCTCTCTGCTTCGACCATCATCAGTTATTTTACTTCCTAAATAGCAAAACTCCTTTACTACTTTAAGTGTCTCATTTCCTAATCTAATTCCCTCAGCATCACCCGATTTAATTTGACTACATTCCATTATCCTCGTTTTGCTTTTGTTGATGTTCATCTTATATCCTCCTTTCAAGACACTGCTCATTCCGTTCAACTGCTCTTCCAAGTCCTTTGCCGTCTCTGACAGAATTACAATGTCATCGGCGAACCTCAAAGTTTTTACTTCGTCTCCATGAATTTTAATACCTACTCCAAATTTTTCTTTTGTTTCCTTTACTGCTTGCTCAATATACAGATTGAATAACATCGGTGAGAGGCTACAACCCTGTCTCACTCCTTTCCCAACCACTGCTTCCCTTTCATGCCCCTCGACTTTTATGACGGCCATCTGGTTTCTGTACAAATTGTAAATAGCCTTTCGCTCCCTGTATTTTACCCCTGCCACCTTTAGAATTTGAAAAAGAGTATTCCAGTCAACATTGTCAAAAGCTTTCTCTAAGTCTACAAATGTTAGAAACGTAGGTTTGCCTTTTCTTAATCTTTCTTCTAATATAAGTCGTAAGGTCAGTATTGCCTCACGTGTTCCAACATTTCTACGGAATCCAAACTGATCTTCTCCGGGGTTGGCTTCTATCAGTTTTTCCATTCGTCTGTAAATAATTCGTGTTAGTATTTTGCAGCTGTGACTTATTAAACTGATAGTTCGGTAATTTTCACATCTGTCAACACCTGCTTTCTTTGGGATTGGAATTATTATATTCTTCTTGAAGTCTGATGGTATTTCACCTGTCTCATACATCTTGCTCACAAGCTGGTAGAGTTTTGTCATAACTGGCTCTCCCAAGGCCGTCAGTAGTTCTAATGGAATGTTGTCTACTCGGGGGGCCTTGTTTCGACTCAGGTCTTTCAGTGCTCTGTCAAACTCTTCACGCAGTATCTTACCTCCCATTTCGTCTTCATCTACATCCTCTTCCATTTCCATAATATTGTCCTCAGGTACATCACCCTTGTATAAACCTTCTATATACTCCTTCCACGTTTCTGCCTTCCCTTCTTTGCTTAGAACTGGGTTGCCATCTGAGCTCTTGATATTCATACACGTGGTTCTCTTCTCTCCAAAGGTCTCTTTAATTTTCCTGTAGGCAGTATCTATCTTACCCCTAGTGAGATAAGCTTCTACATCCTTACATTTGTCCTCTAGCCATCCCTGTTTAGCCATTTTGCACTTCCTGTCGATCTCATTTTTGAGACGTCTGTATTCCTTTTTGCCTGCTTCATTTACTGCATTTTTATATTTTCTCCTTTCGTCAATTAAATTCAATATTTCTTCTGTTACCCAAAGATTTCTAGCAGCCCTCGTCTTTTTACCTACTTTATCCTCTGCTGCCTTCACTACTTCATCCCTCAGAGCTACCCATTCTTCTTCTACTGTATTACTTTCCCCTATTCCTGTCAATTGTCCCCTTATGCTTTCCCTGAAACTCTGTACAACCTCTGGTTCTTTCAGTTTATCCAGGTCCCATCTCCTTAATTTCCCACATTTTTGCAGTTTCTTCAGCTTTAACCTACAGGTCATAACCAATAGATTGTGGTCCGAGTCCACATCTGCCCCTGGAAATGTCTTACAACTTAAAATCCGGTTCCTAAATCTCTGTCTTACCATTATATAATCTGTTTGATACCTTTTAGTATCTCCAGGGTTCTTCCACGTATACAACCTTCTTTCATGATTCTTAAACCAAGTGTTAGCTATGGTTAAGTTGTGCTCTGTGCAAAATTCTACTAGGCGGCTTCCTCTTTCATTTCTTAGCCCCACTCCATATTCACCTACTATGTTTCCTTCTCTCCCTTTTCCTACACTCGAATTCCAGTCACCCATTACTATTAAATTTTCGTCTCCCTTCACTATCTGAACAATTTCTTTTATTTCATCGTACATTTCTTCAATTTCTTCATCATCTGCAGAGCTAGTTGGCATATGAACTTGTACTACTGTAGTAGGTGTGGGCTTCGTATCTATCTTGGCCACAATAATGCTTTCACTATGTTGTTTGTAGTAGCTTACCCGCATTCCTATTTTCCTATTCATTATTAAACCTACTCCTGCATTACCCCTATTTGATTTTGTGTTTATAACCCTGTAGTCACCTGACCAGAAGTCTTGTTCCTCCTGCCACCGAACTTCACTAATCCGCACTATATCTAACTTTAACCTATCCATTTCCCTTTTTAAATTTTCTAACCTACCTGCCCGATTAAGGGATCTGACATTCCACGCTCCGATCCGTAGAACGCCAGTTTTCTTCCTCCTGATAACGACATCCTCCTGAGTAGTCCCCGCCCGGAGATCCGAATGGGGGACTATTTTACCTCCGGAATATTTTACCCAAGAGGATGCCATCATCATTTAATCATACAGTAAAGCTGCATGTCCTCGGGAAAAATTACGGCTGTAGTTTCCCCTTGCTTTCAGCCGTTCGCAGTACCAGCACAGCAAGGCCGTTTTGGTTAATGTTGCAAGGCCAGATCAGTCAATCATCCAGATTGTTGCCCCTGCAACTACTGAAAAGGCTGCTGCCCCTCTTCAGGAACCACACGTTTGTCTGGCCTCTGAACAGATACCCCTCCGTTTTGGTTGCACCTACGGTACGGCCATCTGTATCGCTGAGGCACGCAAGCCTCCCCACCAACGGCAAGGTCCATGGTTCATGGGGGGAGGGTTTTCTTCATACTGAGACAAAACAGTAATACCCCCCGCAAATGAAGAGAATTAGGCTCGTAAACCGACATCTTCAATCAAGAAGAACTTTATGATGTAGACACAAATTGACAAATGTGTGAATGAGGTTATGTTGCCGAGATCCAAGCTAACTGTCTGACGTCTGCGATCTGTTTCTTTCGACCGCTGCTTACCGTTGTCGCCACCAATCGGCAAACGGCGAAACTTTTTACTTCGGACATTAATCGAGGCCACGCTGCGTCGTGTAGCGGTACTTATGCGCACTTGCGGAGGCCCTACACGATGTCAGGCAGCCGTGCCAGTTTCTTTGGCTCTTGAGTGTAGTGGCTTTCCTCGAGACAGATGAGCTTCTGTCCACAAATCGGCACGGATTGAGAAAGCGTTGCTCTTGAGAAACTCTGCTTGCCCTTTGCTCATATTGTACCCTGCCAACCACGGATAAAGGCACTAGGAAAATTCCACGTCCCTACACTTATGAAAAGCGTTTAACACGGTGCCCCACTAGAAACTGCTAACGAAGGTACTAAAATATGGAACAGTTTCCCATATAAGTGTGTCTCGAAGAGTTCTTAAGTAATAATACCTAGTATGTTGTCTCTGACGGCGCGTGTTCATCAGAGAGAAGAGTCTCGTCAGAAGTGCCCCAGGGAAGTGTGACAGAACCTCTCCTTATCTATATGAGTAAATGATATGAGGGACAGACTGAGCAACAATCTACGGCAGTTTGCTGATGATGCTATGGTGTACTGGATGGTGTCTTCGTTGAGCGACTGTAGAAGTATACAAGCCGACTTATACAAAATTCATAGTTGATGAGATGCGTTGTAGGTCGTCGTAAATGTACAAAAATGTAAATCAATTCAGACGAGTACAGTATTATCAGTGTAATGATTGACACAGTCACAGCCACAGCCACTAAATACCTAGGCGCAGCGTTGAAGTGCGATATGAAATGGAACGAGCACTTAAGGACGGCAGCAGGAAGGTGAATTTGAAGAGCGTGTGTTTCATCTGTAAAAGCGACCGCGAGTAGAGCACTAGGGCGATCTATTCTTGCGTACTGCTGGAGGTCTGATTAAAAGAGGCCAGCGAAACAATTCTGAATTGAGCTGCTGAATTTGTTACCTGTGGGTCCGATCAAAACATGAGTATCACGGAGTTGCTTCGTAAATTTAAGTGGGAATCCCCGGACGTTCCTTTCGCGGAACACTGTTGAGAAAATTTAGAGAACCGAAATTTGCAGCTAACTGTAGAACGATTCTACTTTCTCGAACGCAAATTTTATTTAAGGACTACTATAGTATAACGTAAGAGAAATTAGGGCTCGTAACCGTTGTTTTTCCCTCACTCTGCCTGCGAGTGGATAGGACAGGAAATGACTGTCAGTTGTAAAACGTACCGTCCACCGCACACCGTGCGGTGACTTCCGAACTATATGTGTAGATGAAGATAACATGTGTCCAGTATTTGTTGGTTACAGCAATGCGGCCCTTAGAATATAAACCAAACAAATAATCAGAGAAGGAGTTAAGCAAGGGTACGGTATGTGACTAAGTTTCAAGTTTGTTTTCACAATTTACACTTCAGACTGCAATGAACAACGCCACGTGTAGCTCTTCTGAGGTTGTCTAGGGATTCGTTTACAAGGACAGCACTGATCGTAATCCCAACGACCAAATCGGCTCTTGTGTTTAGTTGCTCTCCGTAGGCTTTACCTTTAAGCAATCACCAACAGCAGAAATCGAAAGGGGTTCAAATCTCGGGACCTTGGTGACAAACAGAGAGAGGTCACCATTTTGCCGAAACGTTGATCGGGTAATGTTAGCTTCAGATGATATGTCCCCTAGCGAGTAGAATGAACAGGAGCCCTGTAATACTCCGAGAAAATACTAATTCCTCCAGTCAAAGGAACCTCTACAATCAAACATAAAACTACAAAAGTTCTGATAACTAACTTTAAAACATTTGAAAAATTTTCTAAATAATCTCTCAGTCGCTTTTAACACTAAAAATTTTTGGCCAGTTTCGGTAGCTTCACTGCCGTCTTCAGATTTGACAAACCAGAAGAAAAAGTGACATAAGTAACAAGTTATGTAAAAATTGCTGTTAGCTTACTTAAAAAAATATATATAAAAGATTTCAACTGACGATATATAGTAAGAATATTATGCACGACGCTACGGTGTTGTACACTGCTATCTCCATTTATAATACTACAAGTTTAACGTTAATTCACTGTAAATTTACTAAATGTACGTATAGGAATTTTTTCATATTTTTAAAATATTTTCTAGGATATTTTTAAAGACTTGTAATTTTCTATTTGATTGTAAGTGTGTGATGTCTTCTTCTATCCTGGCAGCGTCATATCTATTCAACAAGGGAACCTGTTCCATTATTGCCGGATGCTGGTTTTCAAGGAAGCCCAGGTAACTGAGTCCTGGAGGGAATCGTGATTATACAGTGCAAATCAGCTGACACTCTATTATACCACTTCACACACTTACAGGAAAGCGTTCACGATAGTGGGTCATGTGCTTGTTTTCTGGACCATCGATTTGAGTTAACAGTGTTAACCTAGACGTGAAGTGACACGTCACTAACAATTAGCCTGACATTCGTGGAAGCTTATTGCCAGGCGTGGTCATCACGTTTAATGACCATGGAAGTTCTTTGAACTTACATTTTGCTTAACTCCTTCCGTTCCCTGTGCATAGATATCGCCCAGGTTTAACTGATTGCAACATTACATTCTGTGGTTTGTAGGGCCAAGAAGTGCATGTATTGTAAAAGGACTGAGTGCAGTTATTTGTTTATGGGGTATCGTTGACTGATGAACTCACATATGGCTGCTACTGTACATTACTAAGCAACAACTTACCAGCTTATAAAACGGAACATTCGTAATTAATAAACTATAAACTTGAATTAAGCTGTCTTCAACGATCTGCACGCATTACTACAAGACAAGGAAAAAAATTGCCCTGTATTCCATTTGTTTTCCATTGAGCTGTGATCTGGTACTCGCTATGAAAATTCGATGAAATGTATATTGGATACGATACTGTTGTTTTTCGTTGGACTAGAGAACCATGTAATAATAAATATCAAGACGTTCTCAGTGACTGAGAATTGCGAAAAGTACCATTTCAATTCCGGAACGTTGAGAAGCTCCATTTAACTACATCGAAACGTGGATTTACTAGATGTGATGAATGAGCATGGTTATAAAATTTAAACTTGCTATTGCAAGATGCATCTGCGAATGTGTGTGTGATGCACAATCTTCGTTGGATTGTTGTATAATTCGATATATATATGACCAATGAAAAAGGTTAAAAATAGAAATATTTATCATTTGTCACTAGAATCACGTGTTCTTGCAAGAAAGTTGAACACTGATTTTAATATTTTGGCCTTCAATACTTGGAGAGCTGGTACGGCGGTGCTACAATTTATCATAAACTTAGATATAATTATATAGAATCACATTTTTCTCGTTTTATTTTTCCCTTCATATTTTATTGAATAATAAAGCATGAAGGGAGAAATGAACAGAGAAAATTGAATAATAAAATATGAAGGGAGAAATAAACAGAGAAAATTGAACAATAAAATATGAAGAGAGAAATAAAAAGAAGAAAATGTGATTCCCTATTGTTATATCTAAGTTTATGGTAGATTTTAGTACCGTCATACCAGCTATTGAAGTGGTAAAGCCTGAAAAATTAAGAATAAGTGTCCAACCTTCTTGCAAGGACACTTGAGCATTTAGGTCATTTGTGATGCGAATGACGAACGATAAATATTTGTATTTTTAACCTTTTACATCGGTGTTATATCGAATTATACCGTTTAACAACGCTGCCTGTAACTTTCATGGTATAATACCGTCCGTAGATCAATGGATCGTCAAATAATGTATACGATTTAAGGCGTTGCGTCGTTTATTAAATTTACCAATTGCTAATTGGCTCCTCTGAACACTAGAACATTTGGTACAGGAATACGATTTCATCCCTATATGTGGGTTATGGACGACGGATAGAATGAATGACAAAGTAATGGCCTAGCGCCAACGATAGCTGCATTTAGGATGTGATTTAATGGCTAAGATACGTTTGTAAAAGCATTTAGAAGAAACGTAAACGTAGCACTAATGGTGTATACGAACTGGTAAATCATATCTCATTATTACAATATCCACGTTGTTTTTGCTAGCGAAAATAATACTAAATTAACGAATTTTTGCAGCACCTTTATAACTTTTTTTTTTGTTTCCAGTCGGCTGGCACAACGAACCAATTACTGCAGGAGGGAAAGCGAGCGCGCAGCCTAAATTGCAGCTCCGCTAATCCCTCGCCTGCCGGCGTTCGTGGATACGCGTTTGCGAATCATTAATAGCACGTACTCATTTAAATTTTTAAATTATAATGAGACTAAACTTAGTTACACAAGCTGTTGAAAAGTCTCTCCATTAGCAGTGATACGAGAACTGACTGATAAATCTGGTAAATTTCCTGTGTAAAATGGGAACTTTAATTGAGCTGCGTGATGACTGCTATTCGTGATTGGTATAACAGGGCTATTGAAATTATGAGATAGATCCTACGCGTGGTTGTTCGTTCTCAGCAACCTTCACTAATCGATGTCGCACGTCTTGTAAGAACGGATCAAGACGCTGGGTCCACACTAGCAATGGATAGCGATAATACTTTACCACTAATTAGATTAATGAGTGATCAAATTTGCGAGTCAGTTTTTTTATGTGATATGGCGACGAACGAGAGAGGATACATAGATAACGATGATATATAGCATAAAGGACTGCTTTCCCATTTATACGAGTAGATATCGAGTTGTTCTAAAAAGGTACTGATTGTACATCTACGTCTATCTACATACCCCGCAAGCCACAGTACGGTGTGTGGGGAAGGATTCGCTATACCACTACTAATCATTTCCTTTCCTGTGCCACTCGGTCTTAGAACTAGGGAAAAGCGACAGTCTGTATTTCTCCATATGAGCCATAATGTCGGGTATCTTCGTGGTCCTTACGTGAAATGTGAGTTGGCGGCAGTGAAATCGTTCTGCAGTCAGCTTCAAATGGCGGTTGTCTAATTTTTCTCAACAGGGTTCCTCAAATAGAACGTCGTCTTCCTTTCTAGGTTTCCCACTCGACTTTCCGAAGCATCTCCATAAGACTTGCATGTTGTCTGAGGCTATCGGTAACATATGCCTGCCTTTGAATTACTTCGATGTCTTCCTTTAATCTGATCTGGTATCGATACCAGAAACTTGAGGAGTACTTAAGAATACATCACACTGACAACTTACATGCTGTCTCCTTTACAGATGAACCACAGTTTTCCAAAATTCTCCCACTAAACCGAGCTCGACCATTCTCTTTCCCTACCAATATCTGCACACTCTAGTTCCATTCCATATCGCTTTATAAAACCACCAAACTGTCGCCAAGGTGGTGATTTCCCTGAAGTTTCCTTTCAAGGAATCTGAATACTTTCACTGCCACGGATTCACATGTCAGGAGGAGCTGACTGTCGAGAGACCCCAGTGCATGGTAGATTATGACCTAGAGTGCTCCTTTATTTAACTGCTGCAATAATCACGATTAGGTTGGCCACTTTAGGAGCCAGGGTTTTTAAGTAGCTCCCAAAGCAAACGTAGGCACTACTCTCTTACTTTTTGGACGAACATGAAGAAATTCATGATAGGCAGAGTCATCCACATGGAACAATGATTTGAAGCGGTGAGTCTGAGTGATGGAGGCTCAGAAATTTAATGACGACTACCAATTTTCAATGAGCCATCAGCTCATGTAACTTGTTGCCTCCTGGTTATGACAACTTGATTAAAAAGTATTACTATGATTCTCTCTCTCTGTCTTTCTCTCTCTCTCTCTCTCTCTCTCCCTCCCTCTCTCCCTCGCTCCCTCGCTCCTTGGCTCCCTCACTGTCTCTCTTGTCTCCATTTCCTCAAGTAATTCATTATTTATTGTGTGTGGTTTTCTCCTGTGACCAAGTGGTGACTGCCATTCCGATAACCTGTACAAGATGAACATTTTTCGAACAGACTTTGCCCCTCATTTCAGTACTGTTACATTGGTCTATGAAGGGAGGATCTTGAATTTGTATCTGCGCGTTTAATTCAGTCTATACTTCTAGGGAGATCTAGAATTTGTATCTGCGCGTTTAATTCAGTCTATACTTCTCTGCAATTGTCTACAACTCTTATTGACGTATCTTTATAATCTCCTCTCGTCCTCAATTTGCTTTTAGCAGTTCGCTCGTAAACACAATGACTGAGCCAGAGATCACGATTAATTACCACTGGAGTATTGGGACTTCAATTAATCTCGCAGTTTTTCGGACAGAAAATATATGTTTATTTTAGCAGAATGGTACAAGACAATTTACTCTCTCCATCCAGCTACCACCTTTTACCACTTTTCGGGCAACAAACGTATTTTGGGACAGAAAAATTTCAGGTTCTTTCGAGGCGATCCACTCTTGGACCCCTTTTTCGAGATCATTACAAGTAGTGAAGTGTTGGCAGAACTGCCATGCTGCGTGGCTCTTAACAAATAATGAGGGATAAGGGCGATGTCTGGTGATTATTACGGATGGGGCAAGTCATCCTACTCCCTCTCTACAGGGTTCTCTTCATTCAGTTTGCAACATGTTGTTTGGCAATTATATGAAGCAGAATGGCTCTGTCGAGTCTCTTAAGCATATTGAGAGCCTCGGGCATGGATGTGTGTGATGTCCTTAGGTCAGTTAGGTTTAAGTAGGCATGGATGTGTGTGATGTCCTTAGGTCAGTTAGGTTTAAGTAGTTCTAAGTTCTAGGGGACTGACGACCACAGATGTTAAGTCCCATAGTGCTCAGAGCCATTTGAAAAAATCGTCTACCACTCCCCCCCCCCCCTTGTCTTCCAGCATCTGTCAGCAGACTTCCGGCCTTACTGCCACCTTCTAGTCAATAGTCCAGTCTGCGCACAGCCTCATGGAGCTTCCAGTGTCGTGTACTATATCATTTCTACACCATGGAAGAGCCACGGTCCTATCACAACTCCAAAGGATACTCCTATATTACTTTCAATCAATCGAATTTGTTTTGGTAGGAATGACTTGCTTAGTTTGTAAAGCGCCAGGGAGATAGTTATATATGCACAAATAATTCCTAAACACAGGAATAGGGGCTGAATATTTAACGACCGCGTGCCTAAACCTCATGTAATCGGTGTTCCCTCAGCTGTAGCTCCTGTCTCCTTGCACTTTCTGCCTCGACGCGTCCCTTGCTGTTTATTATCTGAAAGGTGCGGTACCACACGCACAAACAATGCCAACTTATTTTGTTTGGTAGAATTCTGTATATTCTGCTAAACAAATGGTGTCTAGGAAACCTGCGTATTCGGTTCGCTAGACAAACATTCAAACAAATCTCAGTAATGAGTTTTATTACAAGCGGTAGATTACAATACTTAACTTTTGCAATTACACAGATGTGTCGCAAGCAAAGGGCGACGTACAAAATAATTGCTCTTCATCAGTATGGACAATCCCCAGTCAGTGCTACATAGAGTGTACAAGCAAAGTGGTCTAACGTTGACGCTGCTATCCAAGTCACTAGTCTAGAAGCGGGTATTGATGGTTCAGATGGCTCTGAGCAGTATGGGACTTAACATATGAGGTTATCTGTCCCCTAGACTTTGAACTACTTAAACCTAAATAACCTGAATCACACACATCCATCCCTGTCACCAGTCGGTCACGGCGCTTGTAACCCTTTCCCATAGGGGCCGCTGCTTTCGCGTTGTCGTCCTGGAAAGGTGTCGCTCAGAGTGCGATTGGCTGACGTCTTCTCACAGCCATCTCTTCCTTATCGTTCCCGACTGGCATGCCGGCGCTTCACTTAACTCCTTTACAAAACGCAAATGCAGGGTTGGCATACACTGTGCACAATTAACATTATTCCATCTGCACTTACCCTCAAACCCCGTAACCTATTGTATTGCTGAAGTAACATGATCCAATTCAGTTACGTGGAACGCAGAACGCACACCAAATTCACTGTTCATAAGTTGTTTCATAAGTCGTCGAAAACTATAGTTCTTCCTGTCACTACTAAACAATTCCTTCAATCATTTCACGACCGTGCGATAGTCCGAATGTTTCAGAAAGAGTCGGTGTGCAATATCGGAGCCGTCCGCTGGAGCCGAGCGGTTCTGGGCACTTCAGTCTGGAACCGCGCGACCGCTACGGTCACAGGTTCGAATCATGCCTCGAGCATGTGCGTGATGTTCTTAGGTTAGTTAGGTTTAAGTAGTTCTCAAGTTCTAGGGGACTGATGACCTCAGATGTTAAGTCCCATACTGCTCAGAACCATTTGAAACATTGTGATTCTTGAGTTTTTCCCGGCGTATTTGATAATCAAAAGCCAAAGATGACCTCGGTTTGAGGAAGACCGGCGTGTACCAGATTCCGTGTCAATGTGGCAAGTCGTATATTGGTGAGACGATGCGTACCGTCGAGGATCGATGCCGTGAACACCAGAGGCACATTCGACTGATGCATCCGAGCAAGTCGGCGGCCGCTGAACATTGTTTGTCGTCAAATCACGTTAAGGAGTATGAACGCACGAGGATTCTGGTACAGACGTCGAGATACTGGGACAGCGTTGTTAGAGAGGCCATCGAAATTTGCACCAATGACGACCTCAAAAACCGTGACTGTGGCTATAATCTTAGCAAGGCTTGGGAACCAGCGATTGGGTTAATCAAGAGTAAATCGAGCAAACGTATAGTTGTGACGACCACAGCGGACAGAGCCATCACACCGACGTCATCTCAGACGCCGTCGCAATCTGTTCCACCGCGCGACCGTGGCGCGGGGCGCGGACGGCGTAGGGAGCGCGCCGCGGGCGGAGGGTATTTAAATCAGCCGCCGCCGCGACCGTACCCAGTTCCCCCTGAGCAGCCATAGCGTACGGATCTCCGTGCCGGCACGTTCACAGAAGCTCAGTCCGTCAGTTCACCTGATGATGGCGACATGTTTGATCGCCGAAATATTGTGCCCGTTGGACACTGTAGACCGGCAGTACACCCGTGGATATTTTGATTATTTGAAACATTTTTTGCAATATCCGAAACGAGAAAGTATCTATGCTCGTGTAATTCAAGCAGTCCAATCATACGTTCCTTTTTTCACTTGGAACTGGTAGTTCGAGTAGGTCAACTCAACTTTATCTTTCCATAACAGTTCCGATGGGACTGGTTATTGACCTCCCGACAAGACAGACGAGAACCAAAATCGTCATCTTTATATAAAGATTAATATTGAGCCGTAAACGCAGATATTAAATTCACAACTTCCGTAGCAAACGTTTTTAATTATTGGGAAATGCGTGCTACAGCCGCGACAACACTGCACGATGCCCGCGCCCTCACTGTAACTAAGCTACTACTCGACTGATGCGCTCTACCCTCGTCAGAGGTGGAACTATCGATAGGTCAGCGATACAACAGAACGCTTACAAGTTCCGCCTCCTAGGAAGTCCTGAATTCTTTCACGAAACCTCTCCAATATTCGGTAGGCTCATGTATTACTAACTAAACGATACTGCGGAGCCGTATCAACTGCCTTCCAGTAGTCCATGGTACGGCTAGAAGGTGGACTCTGCAGTATTTATAGATTTTGGGAGTCAATCATGTATCATCAAGGCAGTGAACGTACAGTACTTGCTTTTACGTCTGGCTTCACTCTGCTGATGATTGAACTGGCTCTGCACACTATGACACTTAACACCTGAGATCATCAGTCCTCTCGAACTTCGAAATACTTAAACCTAACTAACCTAAGAACATCACACACATCCTTGCCCGAGGCAGAATTCGAACCTGCGACCGTAGCAGTCACGCGGTTCTGGACTGAAGCGCATAGAACCGCTCGGCCACTCTGATGAAGAAAATAAAATGTGGCAACGTGTTGTGAAGCCCATCAAGCAGCTGTGTGCGGCCAGTGGTGGCTGCAGTTGCTCACAATTAATGAACTTATTGGCCCGCTGCGAGAAGCACAGCTGGTGGCCGGTGGGGGAGAAGCAGAATTAAGCCGGTGCTTAGTGTTGCCATTAAAATGTAAAGCTCGCGGCCGGCACCCCTCCCTCCCCCCTCCCCCCAATTCCCCCCCCACAGCTCTGCCTTCAGGCTGCAGCAGTAGGGCGTGCATCCTGCAAACACTTGCCACGAACAACCTGCCCAAGCAGTACTGCCGGGCTCCTATTCGGCACTTTAAGAGCATTTTAGGTCGAAAACAATATACTATGATTTTTCCTTACTGCATTGTTCTAATATGATTAATTATTACTCTTATTCAGACCTATCATTGTCTAATATACACAATCGTTATATGCCTATGGACCACCCCATCTACACCTACATCCATAGTCCACAAGCCACCAGACGGGGTGTGGCGGAGGGTACATTGAGTACTTCCATCGGTTCTCCCTTCTATTCCAGTCTCGTATTATTCGTGGAAAGAAGAATTGTCGGTATGCCTCTGTGTGGGCTCTAATCTCTCTGATTTTGTCCTCATGGTCTCTTCGCGAGATATACGTAGGACGGAGCAATATACTGCTTGACTCCTCGGTGAAGGTATGTTCTCGAAACTTCAACAAAAGCCCGTACCGAGCTACTGCGCGTGTCTCCTGCAGAGTCTTCCACTGGAGTTTATCTATCATCTCCGTAACGCTTTCGCGATTACTAAATGATCCTGTAACGAAGCGCGCTGCTCTACCTTGGATCTTCTCTCTCTCTTCTATCGACCCTATATGGTACGGATCCCACAATGCTGAGCAGTATTCAAGCAGTGGGCGAACAAGCGTACTGTAACCTACTTCCTTTTTTTTCGGATTGCATTTTCTTAGGATTTTTCCAATGAACCTCGGCCCAGCATCTGCTTTACCGACGATCAAATTTATATGGTAATTCCATTTTAAATCACTCCTAATGCGTACTCCCAGATAATTTATGGAATTAACTGCTTCCAGTTGCTGACCTGCTGTTTTGTAGCTAAATGATAAAGGATCTTTCTTTCTATGTATTCGCAGCACATTACACTTGTCTACATTGAGATTCAATTGCCATTCCCAGCACCATGCGTCAATTCGCTGCAGATCCTCCTGCATTTCAGCACAATTTTCTATTGTTACAACCTCTAGATATACCACAGCATCATCCGCAAAACGCTTCAGTGAACTTCCGATGTCATCCACAAGGTCATTATGTATATTGTGAATAGCAACGGTCCTATGACACTCCCCTGCGGCACACCTGAAAACACTCTTACTTCGGAAGACTTCTCTCCATTGAGAATGACATGCTACGTTCTGTTACCTAGGAACTCTTCAATTCAATCACACAACTGGTCTGATAGTCTTTCGTGGTTGGCAGGAGTGCCAACACCGTGTTACTAGAGGAGGCCGAAAGGCACGCGATTTAGCTCACGCAGGCTGGCGTGAGGTCTGGAACAGGACAAGGAAATTAGAATTTAGAAACAACGGACGTAGCTGGTGGAATACTTAACTTTAATCCATTAATGATGAACGTCGCTCTTGACGGTACATAATTCACAATATCAATAGTAACTGATAATGGCGCCTTGCTAGGTCGTAGAAAATGACGTAGCTGAAGGCTATGCTAAACTGTCTTCTTGGCAAATGAGAACGTAAGTAGGCAGTGAACCATCGCTAGCAAAGTCGGCTGTACAACTGGGGCGAGTGCTAGGAAGTCTCTCTAGACCTGCCGTGTGGCGGCGCTCGGTCTGCAATCATTGACAGTGGCGACACGCGGATCCGACGTATACTACCGGACCGCGGCCTATTTAAAGGCTATCACCTAGCAAGTGTGGTGTCTGGTGGTGACACCACATAGCCCATATGCCCTTACTTTGTTCATTAAACGACTGTAGGGAATGTATCGAACGCCTTGCGGAAGTCAAGAAACACGGCATCTACCTAGGAATCCGTGTCTATGGCTCTGTGAGTCTCGTGGACGAATAGCGCGAGCTGGGTTTCACACGATCGTGTTTCTCGATTCCATGCTGGTTCCTACAAAGTAGATTTCTAGTCTCCAGAAAAGTCATTATACTCGAACATAGTTCGTGTTCCAAAATTCTACAACTGATCGACGTTAGAGATATAGGTCTATAGTTCTGCACATCTGTTTGTGGTCCCCTCTTGAAAACGGGGATGACATGTGCCCATTCCCAATCCTTTGGAACGCTACGCTCTTCTAGATACCTACGGTACACCGCTGCAAGAAGGGGGGCAAGTTCCTTCGCGTACTCTGTGTAAAATCGAACTGGTATCCCATCAGGTCCAGCGGCCTTTCCTCTTCTGATGGATTTCAATTGTTTCTCTATCCCTCTGTCGCCTATTTCGATATCTACCATTTTGTCATATGTGCGACAATCTAGAGAAGGAACTACAGTGCAGTCTTCCTCTGTGAAACAGCTTTGGAAAAAGACATTTAGTATTTCGGTCTTTAGTCTGTCATCCTCTGTTTCAGTACCATTATGGTCACAGAGTCAGTACATCGCACAAACAGCCCCGTACCCTCCACCTCCATCCACATCGCAACCTCTCTACAAATACTGAAATTTACAATTTTTAAAAATTGTTTTTCTACTCTAAAAAGCATGTCACATTACACTAAAGAATGTAAGTAGCAGGGGCGGTCAATATGTAATGCAACACATTTTATTTCATGGAAAATTTCGGTTGAAGAAATGCAGAACATGTTGCTGGACATCGTGTAATATTCGCGCTTCAACTCCTATGGCTACATGAAGTTCCGAGAGGTAAGGAGATATAATTAGCCTTCAAAATGGTGTTCGTAACAGAGATGCGTTCCAAGCAGAGAGCTGTCACTGAGTTTCCTTTGCTGGAAAAAGCAGAGCATCAATTCATAGGCACTTGCAGAATGTGTACTCACACCTGGCAGTGAACATAAGCATAGTAGATAGCTGGGCGAGGTGTCGGCCATCATCGCAACAACGTCGCACAAACCTGTCTGATCTCCAGTGTGCCGGCCGGCCGCACACAGCTTTGACTCCTGCAAAGCTGGAACGTGCGGACACTCTCATTCTAGGTGATCGACGGATCGCAATTGAAGGCCCCGCGCCTCAGATGGACGCCTCTTTTGGCTGTGCTGACACACATGTCCACCAGTTGGAGTGCTCGAAGGTGTTGCGTGCTGTGGTCCTCGCCGCCTAGTAGATAACCATAGAAAGCGGCAAGATCATCTCTGAAGAATTGGTTGTGTCTTACGAGGCTGACCGTGACAACATTTGTCGAACATAGTCACAGGCGATGAAACATGGGTTCATCATTTCTAACGGGAAACAAAACAGCAATCCATGGAGTGGGCCACACGACCTCTCCTCTGAAGAGCGTTACCGTCAGCCGCTAAGATCATGGTGACGATCTTCTGGGACTCTGAAGGGTTTATTCCGTTTGAAGGCCATCTCCAGCGTGCAACGACTAACTCTGAAGTGTGTTGTGCAAAGTGAAGAAACGACTTCAGCGTGTTCGTCGCCACAAAAACGCAAACACACTTCACCTCCGTGACAGCTCAAGGCGTCACGCAAGTCTGCGCAATGTAGAGGAGCTCACAGAACTTAATTGGAGTGTTCTTCCTCATCCATCCTACAGCCCGAAACTCCCGTCTTCCAGTTTCCACATATTTGCGCAAGGAATAATGCACCCCGCGGGAAACAGCACGTGGATGATGGTGATGTTATTGAAGTAGGTTTAGATTAGATTAGATTAGTACTTGTTCCATAGATCATGAATACGACACTTCGTAATAAAAGGTGTCTATACAAGATGTTACATTACACAAAATATTACATGACACAATTTTTTTTAACGTTAGCTCTGACATCAGTTAGGAGAGTGATATGAGCGGGCATACAGGCTCTCCCCCCCGCAAGGCAGAATAAGGTCGTCGCATTGAAAGGAGATTATTTTAAGAAATAGGTTTTTAGCTAAAAGAAATTGGAGTTATATGGTGTATTGGAGTCCTAATAAAACCATCCTACTTTTAGAAGGCAAATGTGTTGCGTTACTTACTGAACTCCCCTAGTACAGCGTGCGCGGTTTCATTACCAGTTACGACTTTTCCTACATGAAAACTAACGAAATTGAGATACATACTCACGACTTGATGGAACTACCTACTCGATTCGAGTTAGACATGAACAGGGTGTGTCGTGTTAGTCGTTACCAAATCGGCGAGCATGGAAATTAACAAAATTGGGATAAATATTCCTTACTTGGTGCCAACACTGACCGATCCAGAGTCAGGCCCACCATGTGCCGTGTCGTTAGTCTTTCCCAACTCAGCTTGCAATTACGGTAACGTAATGGAACAACTATTTGTTGCTGAGTCGAACTCGACAACGCTTACGTCGTCGTTACGCGTGCCAACTCGACCAGCATTAAAATCAAAAATCGGAGATACACATTTGTTACATAGTAACAATACTGACTCGACCCGAATCATGGTCCGTGTCGTTTCCCGTTACCTACTCAGGGTGCATCAGTATTAACAAAATTAAGATACACATTCTCTACGAAGTTTTGCTAGCAATTTGGTCTGAGTCAGGCACAATCTCTGACCGCAGAGTCGTTCCACGATACTGAATCGGCATGCACCGATATTAACAAAATTAAGATTCATATTAGTCAATTGGTGCCACTACGGACTCGACCCGAATCTAGAACGACCATTGTGGTCTGTCTCGTTATTCGTTAACGCCTCAGGCGGCACCCAGGGTAACAAAATAGGATCTGTATTCGTTACACACTGAAGCGCCAAACTGGTATAGGCAAGCGTATTCAAATACAGAACTATATAAACAGGCAGAATACGGCGCTCCGGTCGGAAACGCCTGTATAACAAGTGTCTGCCGCAGTTGTCAGGTCCGTTACTGCTGATACAATGGCAGGTTATCAAGACTTAAGTGACTTTGAACGTGATGCTACTGTCAGTCCACGAGCGATGGGACACAGGAACTCCGAGAAAGCGATGAAGAGGGGATTTTCCCGTCCTTCCACTTCACGAGATTACCATGAATATCAGGAATCCCGAAAATCATCGAATCTCCGACATCGAAGCGGCCGGAAAAAGATTCTGGAAGAAAGGGACGAACGACAACTGAAAAACAATCGTTCAACGCGAGAGGAGTGCAACCCTCCCGGAAATTGCTGCAGATTTCAATCCTGAATCATCAACAAGTTTCAGCGTGCGAACCTTTCAACGAAACATCATCGATAACGGCTTTCCGACCCGAAGGCCCACTCGTGTAAACTAGATGACTGGACGATAGAAAGATTTACGCCTCGCCTGGAACCGTCAACATCGACAATGAATTGTTCATGAATCGAAATACACTCCTGGAAACTGAAATAAGAACACCGTGAATTCATTGTCCCAGGAAGGGGAAACTTTATTGACACATTCCTGGGGTCACATACATCACATGATCACACTGACAGAACCACAGGCACATAGACACAGGCAACAGAGCATGCACAATGTCGGCACTAGTACAGTGTATATCCACCTTTCGCAGCAATGCAGGCTGCTATTCTCCCATGGAGACAATCGTAGAGATGCTGGATGTAGTCCTGTGGAACGGCTTGCCATGCCATTTCCACCTGGCGCCTCAGTTGGACCAGCGTTCGTGCTGGACATGCAGACCGCGTGAGACGACGCTTCATCCAGTCCCAAACATGCTCAATGGGAGACAGATCCGGAGATCTTGCTGGCCAGGGTAGTTGACTTACACCTTCTAGAGCACGTTGGGTGGCACGGGATACATGCGGACGTGCATTGTCCTGTTGGAACAGCAAGTTCCCTTGCCGGTCCAGGAATGGTAGAACGATGGGTTCGATGACGGTTTGGATGTACCGTGCACTATTCAGTGTCCCCTCGACGATCACCAGAGGTGTACGGCCAGTGTAGGAGATCGCTCCCCACACCATGATGCCAGGTGTTGGCCCTGTGTGCCTCGGTCGTATGCAGTCCTGATTGTGGCGCTCACCTGCACGGTGCCAAACACGCATACGACCATCGTTGGCACCAAGGCAGAAGCGACTCTCATCGCTGAAGACGACACGTCTCCATTCGTCCCTCCATTCACGCCTGTCGCGACACCACTGGAGGCGGGCTGCACGATGTTGGGGCGTGAGCGGAAGACGGCCTAACGATGTGCGGGACCGTAGCCCAGCTTCATGGGGACGGTTGCGAATGGTCCTCGCCGATACCCCAGGAGCAACAGTGTCCCTAATTTGCTGGGAAGTGGCGGTGCGGTCCCCTACGGCACTGCGTAGGATCATACGGTCTTGGCGTGCATCCGTGCGTCGCTGCGGTCCGGTCCCACGTCGACGGGCACGTGCACCTTCCGCCGACCAGTGGCGACAACATCGATGTACTGTGGAGACCTCACGCCCCGCGTGTGAAGCAGTTCGGCGGTACGTCTACCCGGCCTCCCGCATGTCCACTATACGCCCTCTCTCAAAGTCCATCAACTGCACATACGGTTCACGTCCACGCTGTCGCGGCATGCTACCAGTGTTAAAGACTGCGATGGAGCTCCGTATGCCACGGCAAACTGGCTGACACTGACGGCGGCGGTGCACAAATTCTGCGCAGCTAGCGCCATTCGACGCCCAACACCGCGGTTCCTGGTGTGTCCGCTGTGCCGTGCGTGTGATCATTGCTTGTACAGCCCTCTCGCAGTGTCCGGAGCAAGTATGGTGGGTCTGACACACCGGTGTCTTTTTTCCATTTCCAGGAGTATATGTTTCCTGGTCGGACGAGTTTCGTTTCAAATTGTATCGAGCGGATGGACGTGTACCGCTATGGAGACCACCTAATGAATCCGTGGACCGTGCATGTCAGCACAGGACTGCACAAGCTGGTGAAGGTTCTGTAATGGTGTGGGATGTGTGCAGTTGGAGTGATATGGGACCCCTGATACGTCTAGATACGACTCTGACATGTCACACGTACGAAAGCATCCTGTCGGATCACCCGTATCAGTTCATGTCCATTGTGCATTCCGACGGATTAGGGCAATTCTATCAGGAGAATTCGACACTTCAAACGTTCAGAATTGCTACAGAATGACTCCAGCAACACTCTTTTGAGTTTTAAACACTTCCGCTGGTCACCAAACTCCCCAAGACATGAACATTATTGAGCATATCTTGGATGCCTTGCAACGTGCCTTTCAGAAGAGATCTCCACCCCTTGTACTCTTACCGATTTATGAACAGCCCTCCGGGATTCATGGGTCAATTCTCTCCAGCACTACTTCAGGCATTAGTCGAGTCCATGCCACGTCGTGATGCGGCAGTTCTCCGTGCTCGAGAGGGTCCTACACGATATTAAACGAATGTATCTAGTTCTTTGGCTCTTCTGTGTAGGTGTCGTTACCGAGACACTGCCAACAGTGTGCGTCGTGTTGTTACTCGTTAACGACTCGGTCCGCCGAGGCGAACTGGTGAAGCAGGAAAACTGTTATCAGTATTGAAACGGGAAACGAATTTCCACGCGGGAGTGAAAACACGCTAGAAACGAAACGTTTCCAAGACGACCGAAGCAGTGATGAGTGTCGTACAGTGTCTGTTACTCAGTGACGAATACATACGTTTTGCAACGTGGGTACTGATTTGGCCCTGTCGCAGCCCCGTCCTTCGGTTGTTCCCTCTCCCCGTGGAGCCGTGTGTTCGGCTGCTATGGCCGGCAGCCCAGCCTTTCGGCCCTCCGCCATCCATCAGCGGCTAGGCGCGCCGCGGCGCCGTCGCAGCCAATATTTGCCGTTTAATTAGCGGCCCAGCTGTCGATATCCAGCGCAGGCAGCCGCACAAAACAACGCCGCCGGCTCCACGGCGTTCCTTTGCCGCAGCGGCAGCGGGCTCGTCAGACTAATGGCAGCCTTGTATGGCGGGGTGAGGGGGACGGCAGGGCTCCAGGCGCCTTAACGGTCAGCCCATACGACAACGACTCATGCTTGTAGCTGTGCACTGAATCACTTCAGACGGATCTCGTAACCTCGCAAATGACGCTCTGAAAGTGTATCTCTTTTACTAACTTCATTTACATCCGATATGCTCGAGACATACTGAAGTTGAGGGGCCAACTACAGGTGAAAGGAACTGTAAAGAAACCTAGGGTAACACAAAGAACGCTTGAATAGATTAACGAACGAAGGAAGCGCAAAATAGCACATGTAAGGACCGGAAATCAGCAATACACTAATAAGCGAAAACAGTTATGATCACTGCCCACTGCGAGGTTTGATGGTCGCTGCTGACGTTGCGGGCACGTGACGCTCTGTGAGAAGTATCTAAAAAATGGTTCAAATGGCTCTGAGCACTATGGGACTTAACTTCTGAGGTCATCAGTCCCCTTAAACTTAGAACTACTTAAACCTAACTAACCTAACGACATCACACACATCAATGCCGGAGGCAGGATTCGAACCTGCGACCATAGAGGTTGCGCGGTTCCAGACTGTAGTGCCTAGAACCGCTCGGGAAGTATCTAGGAACAGCAGGGACGGCTGAGGATCACCATAGCGAAGATATGGTCTACAGGAGGGGAAACTCATTGAGATAAGCAAATTTGTCGAAGGACAGATTATTATTGTGCACAGCCTGTGAAAGACTACCTCAAAAACGATGAAGCTGGTCGAATGACCAAATGCTGTTGTCATGAGAATCTACGGAAAGGAGTACAAGCATTGTGGATCTACCACTAGGCGCTAAATGGTTCGAAGTCCACGACTCTTCACAGAACGTGGAGTTCGGAGGATTGTGTGCTCTGTTAAATAGGATACATAGAGATCTGTGGCATCTCTGCAAATAAAGAACAATGTTGAGACACGGGCAATTGTTTCGAGCACACCGTTCATAGTACACTACTGGCTATTAACATTGTTACTCCAATAAGATGACGTGCTACCGACGCGAAATTTAACCGCCAGGAAGAAAATGCTGTGATATGAAAATGATTAGCTTTTCAGAGCATTCGCACAAGGTTGGCGCCGCTAGCGACACCTACAACGTGCTGACATGAGCACAGTATCCAACCGATTTCTCATACACCAACAGCAGTTGACCGGCATTGCCTGGTGAAACGTTGTTGTGATGCCTCGTCTAACGAGGAGAAATGCTCACCATCACGTTTCCGACTTTGATCAAGGTCGGATTGTAGCCTATAGCGATTGCGGTTTATCGCATCGCTACATTTCAGCTCGCGTTGGTCGAGATCCAATGACTGTTTTCAGAATATGGAATCGGTGGGTTCAGGAGGGTAATACGGAACGCCGTGCTGGATCCCAACGGCCTCGTATCACTAGCAGTCGAGATGACAGGCATCTTATCCGCATGGCTGTAACGGATCGTGCAGCTACGTCTTGATCCCTGAGTCAGCAGAAGGGGACGTTTGCAAGACAACAACCATCTGCACGAAAAGTCCGACGACGTCTGCAGTAGCATGGACTATCAGCTCGGATACAGTGGCTGTGGTTACCTTTGACGCTGCATCACAGACATGAGCGCCTGCGATGGTGTACTCAACGACGAACCTGGGTGCACGAATGGCAAAACGTCATTTTTTTCGGATGAATCCAGGTTATGTTAACAGCATCATGATGGTCGCATCCGTGTTTGGCGACATCGCCGTGAACAAACATTGGAAGCGTGTAGTAGTCAACGCCATACTGTCGTATCACGCGGCTTTACTTACACATAGATATCTCTCTAATAAGTATTTTGAGAGTAAAACCACCAAAAATGAACAGAGTTGCATTTTTATACATTTTTGTCTTTGTCATTAAATTGATAGTGCACGTTTTAAAATTGCGTTGATATTGCCGAGAGTGTGCTAAAGGATATTTTCAGGTTTTGAACCCTATTTACACATCAGTACCTCTTTAAAAAGCATGTTGACTGGTTGATTTAAAAGGGTTTGGCGAGGAAGGTATCCGAGGTCATCGGTCCCTTGTTCCTGTTAAAATAATTACAGAAGGCAAAGAAAAAAAGAAAGAAGCCGTACAGCACAATAACAGAAAAAATCAAGAACCAGAAGAACGACAGAAGGACAACCAACACTTCTTGGACAAAACAGGAAAAGAAAACCACAGAAAGAAGCAAAAAACAGGTAGAAAGGGTAAAAGCAAGAGAGCAGATGACAGTGGCTGGCCGACAACGAGAATAAAAAGGACAAGACAGCCATTCTGCGACACATTAGTACATCCACCCTAAAATAATTACAGTAGAAAACACAAAGGGACAAAGGACATGCATTAAAACTTCTAAGAATGATAAAACCCACCGCCACGCATAAAACATAAAATTAAATTAGCTGATGAGGCGTTGTCAGGTAAAATTAATGGCAACGACTCCCGTAACTGAAGAGTCCGTCGCAGGGCAGCCAAAGGAGGACAGCTCACTAAGATATGGGCCACTGTCAGCCGGGTGCCGCACCGACACTGAGGTGAGTCATCACGGCTCAGGGGGTAGCCGTGTATCACCCAAGCGTGGCCAATGCGGAGCCGGCAGAAAACCAGAGTCCCTGCGAGACACACGCTTTGGGCACAGCCACGCATTCGTAGTCTCCTTAATGGCACGCAGTTTGTTGTGCGTCCTGAAGTTATGCCATTCCGGCTCCCCAACGCCGCAAAACTTTGCGGCGTAGTACTGAACGCAACTCAGTTGCAAAGAAGCCGATTTCCATAAGCGGTTTCCGCGTAGCCTGTTTGGCCAGTCTGTCGGCAAGTTCGTTGCTTGGGATTCCGACGTGACCTGGGGTCCAGACAAACACCACTGAACGACTGGACCGTCCCAGGGCATAGGTGGACTCCTGGATAGTCGCTTCCAAAGGATGACGAGGGTAGCACTGGTTGATAGCTCGTAGGATGCTCAAGGAGTCAGCACACAGAAGAAACGACTCCTCAGGGCATGAATGAATGTGCTCAAGAGCACGAGATAAAGCCACCAGCTCGGCAGTGAAAACACTGCAGCCATCGGGATAGGAATGCTGTTCAATATGTCCTTCATGGACATACGCGAAGCCGACATGAGCATCAGCCATCGAGCCGTCGGTGTAAACCACATCGTGGCCTCGGTACATGTCAAAGAATCGAGAGGAAGTAGCAGTGGAGAACCGCGGGGTTAACTTTAGTCCGTAGGGCCTTATAGTTCCAGGCGAAGCTGTGGCCTAGGCGTACGCCTTGGAGGTGTACGTGAATGGACTTCAAGTATAGGTGGTAAAGCCAAGGACTCGAGTTAGGAAAGAAGGGATCGGGCACGAACTGCAATTGGAAGTCCTGGCCTGAGCCGCCGATGCGGGAGATGAGCCGCCGTGGGTGGGAAAAGGAGACGGTGATTCGTATGTACAGGAGGACTAGGAAGGTGTGCAACGTAACTGGCCAGCAGTTGTGCATGCCTAACCTGCAATGGAGGAACTCCGGGATCCACCAGGACGGTAGTCACCTGACTCATCCTAAAAGCTCCTGTCGGTAAGCCATTGCCACAGTAGTGCACTGTGCAACGCAAAACTAAGGGCGCCGCCGTACCGTAAACCAGACTCCCATACTCAAGGCGGGATTTAACAATGGTTCTGTAGAGCTGCAGGAGCGTAGGGCGATCTGCAACCCAAATGGTGTTGTTCAGGCAGCGGAGAGCACTGAGGTGCTGCCAGCACTTCCGCTTAAGCTGAAGAAGGTGAGCAAGCCAAGTGAATCGGGCGATGAAAACCATTCCTAAGAACCGATATGTCTCCACTACAGTGAATGAACCGTCATTAAGGTAAAGTTCTGGTTCTGGATGAACGGCACGACCCCGCGAGAAGTGCATAACACACGACTTTGCGGCCGAAAACTGGAAACAAGGGGCTAGAGCCCATGACTGCGCATTTTGGATGGCTCTCTGTAGGCGCCACTCAGCAACACCAGTACTGGTGGAGCAGTACGAAACGTAGAAGTCGTTTGCATACAGAGAATGTGAGACAGACGGCCCTACAGCTGCTGTTAGACAATTGATAGCCACTAAATATAGATAAATACTCGATACAAAGCCCTGCGGGACCCCATTCTCCTGTATATGGGGTGAACTATGGGAGGCACCAACTTGGACACGAAAGTACGAAAAGACAGGAAATTTCGGATAAAAATCGTGAGTGGGCCTCAGAGACCCCCCTCGTATAATGTGGCAAGGATATGATTTCGCCGAGTGGTGTCAAACTTTTCGTAAAAAAAATAAAAAAATAAATAAAAAGAGGCAACTAGGTGTTGTTGTCTGGAAAAGGCTATTCGGATGGCATACTTGAGGGACACAAGATTATCCACTGTAGAGCGACCTTCACGAAAGCCGCCCTGAAATGGAGTCAGTAGGCCACATGTTTCCAGGACCCAACCCAACCGCCGACACACCATACGTTCCAACAGTTTCCAAAGAATGTTGGTGAGGCTGATAGGCCGATAGCTATCCACATCAAGCGGGTTTTTACTGAGTTTGAGCACGAGAATGATGGTGCTCTGCCGGCATTGCGATGGTTAGATGCCATCGCACCAGATATAGTTGAAGATGACGAGGAGATTTCGCTCGTAGTCATCTGAGTGATGTTTAATCATCTGACTGTGGATCCGATCTGGCCCAGCAGCTGTGTAAGGGCACTGAGGAGCTCCCACTCTGTAAATAGGGCGTTATAGGATTCCCTATGGCGTGTAGCGAATGAGAGGACTTTCTTTCCAGCCGCCTTTTGAGAGTGCGAAAGGCTCGGTGGTAATTTGGTAATTCTCCGACGCAAAGGCTCAAGCATGGTGCTCAGGAAAGTGCTCGGCAATTGCGTTTGCGTCGGTAGATAACACGCCACTTATGTTAACACCGGGAACACCTGTTGGGATCTGGTACCCGAAAACACGTTTGATCTTTGCCCAGACTTGGGAAGGTGACGTATGGTACCCAGTGGTCCAGACATATCTCTCCTAACACTCCTGCTTCCGTCGTCTGATAAGCAGGCGAACGCAGGCACGGAGCCGTTCAAAGGATATCATGTGCTTCAGGGAAGGGTGCCGCTTCTGCCACTGTAGTGCTCGCCGACGCTCCTTAATTGCTTCAGCGACGACTGGTGATCACCAAGGAACTGCCTTTCGCCAGGGGCACCTTAAAGAGCAAGGGATCGTTTTTTCTGCCAAAAAAATGATTGTCGTAGCCACCTGCTCAACAATTACATCGATGTTACCGTACTGGGGAGATTAAACGGTGACAGCGGAGGTGGAACTTTCCCAGTCCGCCTTGTTTGAAGCCCATCTGGGCACGTCTCTCGGGCCTGATGACGGCTCAGTGACAGGAAGATTGGGCAGTGGTCACTACCACACATGGTGTCATGTGCTCTCCAGTGGATATATGGGAGAAGTCCTGGGCTGCAGACTGATAAATTAATGGTCGAGTAACTACCATGACCACAATGAAACGTGTGGATGTCCCAATATTTCAAAGTCAAAGGTCGAACTGAGACAGTAAAATTTCGATATCTCTACCTCGGCCAGTAAGTACAGTGCCACCCCACAAGGGCTAATGGGCGTTAAAATAACCCAAAAGTAGGAAAGGTTGAGGGAGTTCATCAATCAGCGCAGTCAATACATTCAGGGATACTGCATCGTCTGGAGGAAGATATACATTGCAGACAGTTATTTCTTGCGTCGTCCTTGTTCTGACAGCCACAGCTTCAAGAGGGATTAAAGGTGAAGGGGCACAGTTTCACTACAGACTGACACTCGATGATAGTCGTTACGGTTCCTGTAGTATCCTTTACAGCTGTGGAGGGCAGGGGTCCACATTGCTGGGAACCAGGTTTCCTGGAGGGCAATGCAGAAAGCAAGTGTAAAGCTTAATAGTTGTCATAGCTCAGCCAGGCGGTGGAAAAGAAAAACCGCCGCAATTCCACTGGAGGATGACGTCATCGTGAAACCTGGAAGGCATGGAACATCCAATGAGACAGTTTACGACTCAGGGTCACCTGCTGCCACAGACTTTTTGCCTGAGCAGTCTATATCCATTGTGTCTCAGGGACAGCAAGATCTAGGTCCTCAGTGGGCGCCAGAATCTCCACCTCATCTGCAGACGCAGAGCTTGCAGGTAGCGGTGGTGTGGGAGCCACCGCAATTTCCTTGGTCTTGAGGACCTTCTTTTTTGGGTTCCTCCCGCTGCTTCTTGGGTTTCCCTGGCTGGGAGAACTTTACTGCTTCAGTCTCCAGGACTGTGGATGAGTATGAAGCCCAACAACCAGCTGTTTTTGGGCTCTTCATCTATCCCACTAACAGAAACCTGGAACGTGAGTGACCCAAGGGACCTGATCCCAACGAGAGGAGCCGAAAGAGACTTACGCTTCTCCAGCTGGGGGGTTTTTCTCCTGAAGTAGGTGGTGCATGAGCAACAGGAAGGAAAGTGACCCCGTCATCAAGGGGGCAGGTGTAGTCTTCTGGTTCTGACAGGCAACAGGAATGCGATGAACTAATGGGGCGACAGCTGTTCTCGTAGTGGCGGCGTGAGAGGAGTTCATAGCCGCAGGATGTCGGCCCTCAAATTTCCTCTTAGCATCAGTGTGGGTCAGTTGGTCCAGGGTCTTGTATACCATGATTTTCCTCTCTTTCTGTAAAATCTTGCAGTCTAGCGAGCTAGGTGAATGATGCTCTCCGCTGCTGATTCAGATTGGAAGCGGGCAACTTGGAGTATTGCGATGTGATGGACGTCCACAATCCCGACATGTGACGCTGGAAGTTCAGCGGGAAGAAATGTGGCCAAACTTCCACCACTTAAAGCACCGCTTGGGGAGGGTTGTATGGCTTGACGTCACAGCGGAAGACCATCACCTTGGCCTTCCCTCGAAGGCCAACATAAAGGCACCGATGGCAACATGATTAGCCCTCGAACCCCGACGAACGCGCTGGACGAAATAAACACCTCGCCGCTCTAAATTGGCGCACAGCTCGTCGTCAGACTGCAAAAGGAGTTCCCTGCGGAATATAATACTCTGGACCATATTTAAGCTCTTATGGGTCGTGATTGTAACAGAAACATCACCCAACTTGTGACAAGTGAGTAATGCCCGTGACTGGGCAAAGGATGCTGTTTTTATCAAGACTGACCCAGAGAGCAGTTTGTACAAGCCTTCCACATCCCAAACCTGTCCTCCAAATGGTCCCCAAACAACGGAGGCTGCATGGACATAAAAGACTTCTCATCAACTCTCATACATACGAGGTACTGGGAAGAATAAGCTTCACTGCTATCCTTAGCCTGGCGTTCCTCCCATTGTGTGGTCAGGGAGGGGAAAGATTTGGGGTCATATTTCTTAGCATTGAAGTTTGACTTTGCCCTCTTACAGACTGCTGGCAGCAGACCACCAGCAAAACATGACACACTATGCTTCAATGCGTGTCATCCGCCCTGATGCTGCCCACTCCGACCAGAGACCCTTCCCAAAGGCGCAACACAGCCATAGCAAGGGGCGCCTGGTAGGATATGAGGTGCTGAGAGTCCATGGTCATCGTCGGCGGAGAAGGCGGCACTGCATAGTGTATGGTGGAAAACGCAATCAGGAAAGTTTCCTCTCCCAAGAGACGGAGAAAGAGTGGGACTGGAATGCGACGATGAGAATGTGGGCTACAGATCTCAATGCACGATTGACGCGATGCACCTTGTAAGGCACTCTTACCCAGTTGACTTGCTCTTCGGGAAAATTTTGAAGACTGGAGGTCAAACTTTACAGGAGATCGTCACATTTTAGTCGACTCGTAAGACCGGCAGGAATACTTCGGGGGGAAGAGGAGCATGTCGTTAATATATTTCAACAACAATTAACGAATTTAATTTTTTAATTTTTTGTTTTTTCTTTGTGGGTGGGGGCGGGGGGCACGAATTACTCCCCCTTGGTACTGCGCGATATTGAAAATGCATTGGTATTGCTCGGTTTAAACGTACTGCTGTTAGCAGAAAGATGGTAAAAGTATGTTGAAGGCCACTACAAAGGGGAGAAACTGTCTGATGGAGTGACAGAGGAAGGACTGCGAGTCCCTACAGGTGACGTAGGTGATCCAGTATTACAGTCAGAGTTTAACAGAGTCTTGGAAGACCTACCATTAAACAATGCAGGAGGCATAGATAATTTTCCTTTGAAATATCTGAATTTACTGGGAGAAGTAGCAACCATAAATCTATGAAGATGATGAGAGGGAGATATAGTATGTGACTTTTTGGGAAAATATTTCTCTCATAAGCCGGAAGACAGGTAAAGTGTGTAAGAGCGAAAATAATCGTACGGTCTATTTCACACTCCGTGCATCCTAGACACTGACAAGAGTAATATACAGAAGAAGTGGGTCTGTTTGATTATGATTATTTTGGTTTTAGGGATTGTAACGATATCAAAGAGTCAGTTTTCATGATGAGCTTCATAATGGAGGAAAGACTAAGGAAAATGAAAGTTCCTTCATTGGACTTGTGGAGATAGAGAAGGCGTTCGAAAGTGTAAATTTGTGTAAGAAGTTGGAGTTCTCAGAAAAAGTGTGAGTTATGGGGGAAGACAGGTAACACTCGATATGTGTAAGGACCACGAAGAAACAAGAAGAATGGTATACCAGGAAAGATGTGCTTGTACTAAAACGGATATGAGACAAGTACGCAGCCTTTCTCTCCTACAGTTCAGTCTGTTCATCAAAGAAGGAATTATGGAAATAAAAGGAAGGCTCTGGAGTGGATTAAAGTGATGTGGGAAAGAATATCAACGACACTGTCTGCGAATGACATTTCTATCCTCAGTGGAAGAGAAAATAAATTTCACGACTGTCTACTGAACACAGAATATGGACTAAGAGTAAACCAAAGGAGGATGAAAGAAAGTAAACTAAGTGAAGGAATAGCCCCTACCCCCCCCCTCCCACGCACGCACGCACACACACACACACACACACACACACACACACACACACACACACACACACACACACACACACACACAACAGTGTAGTTCAGTGCAAATAATTATGCGAATGAGTCATATCACTGGCAGCGGGTTCTACACAACTCTGATGATTACTTTGAAGGACAGTAAGAGGCGAAAACATGTAACCCTTTTGTATCGGTTATGAATAAATACTTGCCACTATGTAAATTCCAACCCTCATATAAATTAGGTTGAAAGTGCTTAAGATGGTCACGAGCTGTGCTCTTATGTCAGACCCTTTTCAGCCGACCCTCACCCCTATGAGATGTAGGTGGTTCTAATCCCATCAGAAGCCTTCGCGGGAGTGTGCGCAACTCAGTGAAAATTCATCGCAGTCTTACGAGTGCTATGGAAGGCGAAAACACAAATGCTCAATTTCATATTTTGAATTGTTCAGCATTTTCCAGGTCAAAAAGCTATTCTTGTCTCAGTACAGGTAACTGTAACGGCAGTAGAAAGTAACCTAGACCTGTGCCGCTTCTACACTGAGCCATAAAGTCGTGTTTCCGCCGGCTGGGGATTGTGTTATTCAGTGAGGGGAGACACCGGAACGGCGATAAAGCGAATACGTAAGAGCGTGCCGGGCAATTTTTCCGCGGAATCTGAAAGATGGATGCCCCGGATGAAGCAGTGCCCGAGGCGAGGCGCGGCGCAGCTGGCGGTATTGGCCGCTTTAGAGCCGGCAGAGCCGCTTTACGACCGGGCCGAGCCGAGCTGAGCCGAGCCGAGCCGAGCCGAGCCCCGTCTGACGGCGACGCCACGCGGACAGAGACGCCGCCGTCGCCGCCGCCTCCGGCCGACACCGCTCTATTACCGCCGGCAGAGGCCTCCCCAAAAATCTCTATACACTGTGCCTGCTTCACCGGCGTAGCGCACTTTGTTAGCCCCGTATTAAAGTCGTAAACTTTATAACGACAGCGATTTCGATTCAAGCATTACAAGAGTGTTGAGGTGTTTCTAGACATAATATATGCTCCTATTTGATTTAAAACTGGTTCGGGCTTTAATGTACAGAACGCTGTGTTTCGGTTAAGTATGGCCAATTGGCAGGTTGCAGTCATTATGGGTTCATTCACCTGACTTTATCTGATTTAATTACGGTGACAAACCAACAGTGATTTAGTTCTCTTTGTCCCACACGAAAACTGATTCGCAAAAAAATAAAAAAATAAATAAATAAATAAAATAAAATAAACTGGTAGCCAACATCGCAGGAATTCTTTTTAGTCCACGAGACTAAAGTTGCGTTCATCGGATCTAGGGATAAAAGTGGTCTTATATTCCACTTATATACACTATTAGCCATTAAAATTACTATACCAAGAAGAAATGCAGATGATAAACGGGTATTCATTGGACAAATATAAAACTGTCATGTGATTACACTTTCACGAAATATGGGTGCATAGATCCTGAGAAATCAGTACCCACTACAACCACCTCTGGCCGTAATAACAGCCTTGATACACCTGGGCATTGAGTCAAACAGAGCTTGGATGGCGTGTACAGGTACAGCTGCCCATGCAACTTCAACACGATACCACAGTTCATCAACAGTAGTGACTGGCGTATTGTGACGAGACAGTTGCTCGGCCACCATTGACCAGACGAAAAGTCTGGTGAGAGATCCGGAGAATCTCCTGGCCAGGGCAGCAGTCGAACATTTCTGTTTGGAGAAAGGCGTATACAGGACCTGCAACATACAGTCGTGCATTATCGGGCTGATATATAGGGTTTCGCAGGGATCGAATGAAGGGTAGAGCCACGGGTCGTAACACATCTGAAATGTAACGTCCACTGTGAAATTGTCGTAAATGCGAACAAGAGGTGACCGAGACGTGTACCCAATGGCATCCCATACCATCGCGCCGGGTGATACGCCAGTACGGCGATGACGAATACGCGCTCCCAATGTGCGTTCACCGCGATCTCGCCAAACGCGGATGCGACCATCATGATGCTGTAAACACAACCTGGATTCATTCGAAGAAATGACGTTTTGCCATTCGTGCACCCAGGTTCGTCGTTGAGTACACCATTGCAGGCGCACCTGTCTGTGATGCAGCGTCAAGGGTAACATCAGCCATGGTATCCGAGCTGATAGTCCATGCTGCTGCAACGTCGTCGAACTGTTCGAGCAGGCGGTTGTTGTCTTGCAAACGCCCCCATCTGTTGACACAGGGACCGAGACGTGGCTGCACGATCCGTTACATCCATGTGGGTAAGATGCCTGTCATCTCGAATGCTAGTGATACGAGGCCGTTGGGATCCAGCACGGCGTTCCGTACCACCCTCCTGAACCCATCGATTCCATATTCTGCTAACAGTCGCTGGATCTCGACCAACGCTAGCAGCAATTTCGCGATATGATAATCCGCAATCGCGGTAGGCTACAATCCGACCTTTATCAGAGTCGGAAACGTGATGGTACGCATTTCTCCTCCTTACACGAAGCATCACAACAGCGTTTCACCAGGCAACGCCGGCCAACTGCTGTTTGTGTATGAGAAATCGGTTGGAAACTTTCCTCATGTCAGCACCTTGTAGTTGTCGCCACCGGCGCCAACCTTGTGTGAATGTTCTGAAAAGCTGATCATTTGCATATCACAGCATCTTCTTCCTGTCCGTTAAATTTCGCATCTGTAGTACGTCACCTTCGTGGTGTAGCAATTTTAATGGCTAGTATTGTAACATGTATAGATATAAATTTAGTTACATACCTTAGGACACATATAGTTTACAACATCATGGCAAACAATGGTGATATTAATAGTTGCCTATAACCCGCAGGCCTTACAAAATTGTCGTAAGCAACACATAGGCGTACAAGAGAGATGGCATTATAAATGTTAAGTGTCTCCATCACATACAAGCGCAAGCTAGGTACTACCGCAGCTTCGGCTCTGTTTTTACACTACAGGCCACGTCGTGAAATGGCGCTAGCAGAAGAGGCGCCAATGAATGTCACAGATCGCGTCATAACAGGCTCTGCGTGTGTGGTAACATTACGTCATTAGGGCTTGTACATAATTCTAGAGATAACTGTATCACGTAAACATATACAAAAATTATGAATACTGCAAACCTACACAATTGTGCATCTGGCTTCTCACATATACGACATATAGAAAAGCAAATGCAAATTTCATGAGAACGGCGGAATTACAAAAATGTGCATCTGTCTGGTCCTATAGGTAATAAGATACGATGATCGATAGATATTTTATGGGATCCGCATGATTATACACAGCATATCAGTCTGGTGGTATATAAAATCTACCGAGAGTATATAAAAATGTTAAGGACATTACAGGGTTACACAGTGCATACCCGTCTGGTCATATATAAAAATACCAATACAACACACCGTGCGCAAGAGCGCAGATTTTTCCGGTCATATCAAATGCACATCTGCCTGGTTACATATAAAACATACCGAAAAGAAATTCAAATTCTCTACGACTGTCGAGTTACACAAGTCCACATATATATGGTCATATATAAAACCTACCAAAAGTCATATATAAATATATTAACACTGCAGGGTTACACAAATGCATATCCGTCCTGCCTTATATTAAATACTTACGAAAACTTTGTAAGGCCTGCGTGTTACAGGCAACTATTAATGTAACCAACGTTTGCCTTGATGTTGTAACCTGTATGTGTCCCAAGGTATGTAACAAAATTTATATGTATAGATGTTATATAAGTGGAATCCAAGCCCACATTTATAGTGTTTTCTGTCCTTCCTAGATCCGATGAACGCGGCTTTAGTTTCGCCGAAACCGGTAATCATGGAATAAAAAGAATTCCTACGATCTTGGCTACCAGTTTATTGTTTTACTAGCATCTAGATCACTCCCAAAAGAGCTCAATGTGCTCCCTACAAAACTAAGTTTGTCGTGCGGTATTTCTTCTTGTGATTATAGTAAGGCGAGCTAATACCCTATAAGAGAACTGAAAGATCCTTTACTAGATCTTCATCATGTACTGTCTCTTCAGCAAGTGTTAACCAAATTATAAATAATTTTTTATTGAGACGTTTGAATCGCATCTTTACCTACACTAATGATGGAAGCTGAAGAAATGAATTAAAATTTGGGCCATGTCCAGGACGAACCCACGCTTCCGGTTTGTGTTAGGAAGGGCACTGGACTAGGGTAATCCATGCAACTCAGTTAGCTATAGTGCTATCGAGGTGTACTGGCTAACATGCCTACCTAGTAAGCAAGGAAACCTGGGTTCAATTCCTGGGTATTGCACAAATTTTAATTCATTCTTTCAGCTTCCATCATTATCGGAAATATGTTGTGTCTTTTGGCCTCCAGAGCTCCTCAATTAAAAATTAAAAGTGGTGAAGTTTCATCCTCTACACATAAGGTATTCTTTCTCGATACTTACCGTGTATAGGTGTTCTTGAACCCCCAATGGTCAATCATCAAACATATCATCAGTGTAATACGCTTCGTGTTCAAGCCCACGATTGCAAAACTTCTCTTTAAAGTTCTAGGCGCGCAGTCCGGAACCGTGCGACTGCTACGGTCGCAGGTTCGAATCCTGCCTCGGGCATGGATGTGTGTGATGTCCTTAGGTTAGTTAGGTTTAAGTAGTTCTAAGTTCTAGGGGACTAATGACCACAGCAGTTGAGTCCCATAGTGCTAAGAGCCATTAGCCATCTCTTTAAAGACGGTTTCGACATCATTGTCTTGGCATGTTTTTGTTTTTCGGTCTTAGCCCAAAGTTCTATGTGTTGTCTTTTGATCCAGATGCATACTAGGACGCGCTGAAAAATAATACTTCCGGATTTTTTATGGGACAACTATCATAAGTTTTCAGAAAAAACGAACTTTATGAACAATCTGCGTGTTTACATGAAGATGGTATCTGTTCTTTCGGTCATGTCCGAACAGATAGCATCTTCATATAGTTAAGGCTAACAGCCATTGACATTCTTCAGTGCTGGATGCACACATATTGCCCGAACTCTTACGGGCCTCGTAAGATTGTCTGCCGCGAGTAATGAGTGTAATGAGCAGGGGCACTACGAATGTAGTGTGTGGACATTGAGCTTGTAATGTGGGTGTCACGGGGAGCGTGCAAGGGATAAATCCCTGCAGTCGCAGTATCCTCTGTGCCCTCGATGGCTCAGATTGATAGAGCGCCTGCCACGTAAGCAGGAGGTCCCGGGTTCGAGTCCCTGCCAGCGCACACATTTTCAACTGTCCCCGTTGATGTATATCAACACTGTCGACAGCTTAAGGTCTTGATTATTCTTCATGTTTACATATTTGCATTCTTCTGGCGTTAGAAGGCACCTAATTGTGGGGTGTAATATGGAAGTCTGTAACGTAAGCATGTCGGTGTGTGAGAAACAGCGTGCTGTAATAGGGTTTCGAATTCGAAGGGCTCTTCCATACACTGCCACCCTCTCCTTCAGCATGGCAATACTAGACCGTGCATGAGAGCTGCAACATCTGGAACAATCCGACGCCTTGGGTTCACTGTCACCGATTGTCCTCCAGACAGTTCCGACGTAACCCCATCTGATTCTAATCTGTTATCAAAACTTAAAACACACTTAAGAGTACTTCATTCTGATAGTGTTGAAGCTATGCAATCAGAGGTGAGTTCCTGTCTTCGTCAACAAGGTCAGATAGTCTACAGTGGCTATGTCAACAGACTGGTATCTCGTTGGGAGAAATGAGTTCGTCACCAGTGTTACTATGTCGAGAAATAAATACGTAGACGCGAAATATAAAGAAGCAGATTGTTAATAACGTTTGTTTTATTTAGAAATCTTTATAAGTATTCACACACACAAAAAAGTTCAGAGGCATTACCTCTCAGCATCTTCTTGTAATTTAGATTTTATCATCATTTTAGCGATAGGTAGAATATGTTCCAATCAAACAAATGGAGTCGTTGCCCCTGTCCTGTCTAGCAGATCAGGCTGTTCATTATCCGTAATACCCGTCTGATCATAGACCCACAGCAGTTTTACGCTGCCACTTTCCCAGGGCTTCACAAGGGATTAATGGCATTCTGTGACAATCTTTGATCTCGTTGCAGCGGCTGATACAGATTTCGGATGTACTTGGCTGTCTCAGTGAATGCAGATGCTACGATTCTTGTAGTAACTAACAATCCATCGGTCACCGAACCTGTTGTTGACAAGCGTACGAACACTTCGACTGGAATGTGCAGGAGTTCCATCGTGCATGAACCACATGTTGTGTCGCACTTGTAAAGGCACATGTTCCAGCAGCACAGGTAGAGTATCCCGTATGAAATCATGATAATGTGCTACATTGAGCGTAGGTGGAAGAAACTAAAATGAGCTCTAACATGGAAATTAAGCGTTTCCGGACACATGTCCACATAACATCTTTTCTTTAGTTGTGTGTGAGGAATGTTTCCTGAAAGTTTGGCCGTACCTTTTTTAACACCCTGTGTACTCAGCTAGCCAAAAAGCGGTGTGTGGCAGAGGGCGCAATTCGCTCCAAGGTCATATTTCCCCCCTCTGTTCCACTGGCGGATAGCGCGAGGGAAAAACGCCTCAGCACAAGCTCTAATTTCCCTTATCTTTATATGGTGATCATAGCGCGATTTGAAAGTTAATGGTAATAATATATTTTTTTATTTATTGCCAAGTTATAGACCTGTTACTTGATGTTTAAAACAGGTCGTTCATCATACAATTTTCGTTTTTCATATGTGCTCTACATCCTCGGCGAAGATAGGATTTCGGAATTTAGTGAGCAGTCCCTTCCGTTTAGCGCGCTGTCTATCTGCAAGTGTGTCCCACTTCAAACTTTCTATGAGATTTGTAACGGTCTCGCGATGGCTAAATGTACCAGTCACGAATCTTGCTGCTCTTCTTTGGACCTTCTCAATCTCTTGAATCAGACCCAACTGGTAAGGGTCCCATACAGACGAACAATACTCTAAGACTGGACGAACTAACGTATTGTAAGCAATTTCCTTTTTTGAAGGACTGCATCGCTTCAGGATTCTACCAATAAACCGCATTATAGAGTTCTCCTTGCCCGTTACTTGTGTAACCTGATCATTCCATTTGAGGTCATTTCGAATAGTCACACCCAGATACTTGACGGATGTTACCGCTTCCGAAGACTCGGCATTTATTTTGTACTCTTACATTAGTGGGGATTTTCGCTTTGTTACACACAGTAGGTTACACTGCCAGTAATTACACCACGCACTAATTTTCTGCAAATCCTCATTGATTTGTTCGAAACTTTCGTGTGATACTACTTTCCTGTAGACTTCAGCAATATCGGCGAACTACGAGTATGTATCCCGAACGACGACGTGGATTATTCTTTCACTAATGTGTACTTCCACAGTCCTTACTATATTACCAAATTTTTTATATTAGTGTGGAATTGTGGTTATCACAGATGTTCAGTTTTTTCCAGTCTTTAAACTATCTGCCCCTGTTATTCCACGCCCATAGAGCAGCTGACCATATTGAAGCGTGTCTGTTAGGCATGTTCACTGAAATATCCACAGGATCGTTGCCGGCTAGTACATATAATTCACATGTGTATGACTGCAGCAGTACCGTCAGCATGATTCGCATGGCGAATTACACCTAGTGTAGGCAGGGGGAGATCCAAGACTTGCCGTTCACAGTAATTTCCATTTAGATAGGGCCACCATAAATAGCCATAAGCAAACACGTTTGCTAAAAATTAAGGTAATGGCCCCAGTGATGCATGGTTCATGAAGGGCCACAGTCGCACCGTCGTAGATTGTTGTAGGTACGTTCTGATTGCAGCATAAACGTGTGATAAAGCAGTTGAGGCGTTAGCTTCCTCCTGTCCCCAGAATGCATCTCAGCACAATGTTTATATCCTCAAACGGAGAGTGTTCGTGCGGAAGGATTCTAGGCCTCTGGTAGGTTGACAAGGTATCCTCCAATAAGAAGTGGCAAATGCAGCAGTTAAGAATGCCGCCATAGGAAATACAATTTCCAAATTTGCTACACGTGTACATGTTGTTACCTCACTGTCGAGGAAGAGGAGGAGGTGGAGGAGGACTGGTTAAGGTTGAGGAGGAAAAAAAACTGTAGCCAGTGAAACAAGCGGCCACTGCGGCGTGAAGAAGTACTCTTAAAGCACCTGCAGATGTGCTACAACAGTCCTCTAAGGCAAAGGTTCCTCCTACGGCGGGAGGGCTTACCAGTACATAGAGTTGCTGGTGTGCAGGCATCTGTGCGCCAAAATATGACTGAAAGCATCTTGTGTCAAAATTATGAAGGCTGCAACCGACTTACCAACTGTAGTTTGAGAAACAGTTGACGACTTTAGACTAAGTGTCTGGCTCCCAGAGGACATGGTCTCTATCTTTACCTACCATAAACCGTGTTATTTTGATTTCCCATCGTACGCAACGCAGCCATATGAAGATTTGCAATTATATATAAAGTAGTTTCTGAATGCATGGATGGTATTTAATTTTTTTTATTCTAAGCAATAAAGAAATACAAATTCGTCCATGCAGCAGAAAGCTAATTTAATTATAGTTACATATTAGTCCATCTTCTGCTTTCCCTTTTTTCTGTCTATTTCACCCTCCCCTCACTCTGTTCATCTCCTGTTCCCCACCTCTCTGCCTATCTCTTCCTTGCCATGTCTCTGTCTATCTCTACCTCCTTCTTGTTTCTATTTCCCTCCCCCCCTCCACCGCCTGTATTTCATTGTCCCCTTCCTCCGTCCTTCTCCTGTTCCCCTCATATCTGTGTGCATCTCCTCTTACCCCGCACTGTCTCTCAATCTCCTTCTCCCTTTCTCTCTTTCCCCCTTACAGCGCTCACGGAAATAGGACGACGGTGACTCTTAACCCCACGGTATTTCTTTAAAGACCGGAACTAATATGCGTACCAAATTTCATTGAAATTGTTCCAAGGGTTAAGGATGGGCTTTTTACTCGTAACGTTGCCCACTTAAGCACATGCTAATACATTTCACTCAAATTTAACATGTTTCACACGTATTTGTACACATAATTCATCTCTTCTTCTACCGAAGTTTCCCTTGCAGTTTCATTTTAACGAAGCTTAATGTTTATGATATTGTATATCTTGAACTTCGTGCTGTACAATGATATAATTTTGCAGATACATCCTGCGGTACATGTGGCTACTGTCCACGAAATGTGTTGTAAATAGAGTTAGTAGTAAGTAAGTAATAAATTAAAATAAAATGCATGAGGCTGCAGCTTTCATGCTTGTCAGTGTTTATGGTGTCACATCTCCTGAACTATATGTCGTACATTGACATAATTTTGCTGATACATTCAGTGTTATATGCGCATAGTGCTCATAAAATACATCGCAAACAACGTTACTAGTAAAGAAGCGATAAATTCAAACTTCATGTTCCATGCGGCTGTTTTATTGGATACATAAAACGCAGAAAGCGATAAAACTGTTGCCTTTCATGATTTTTCGAGGGTCGTCGGGGAGAAACAATTCCGCAAGGGTTTCAAATTATGTGCGAAGTTTGTTGCAAGTTTCAAAGTATTCCCGTTCTGAAATACTGGATGACTGAAATATGGGTATTCTCGTGACACGTGCTACATTGCTTTTTCAGCCACCTCGCCACCCCCTACTATTGGTGGGGGTGGTTCGTACCTCCACAGTGATTTTTTTTCAAACAGTTAATGATATGTGAGCCACGTTTGGCCGAAAATTGTCCTGTTGTTTCGAAGGAGATGTGGAGCATACATAAATAAGTACATACATACATATACACACCTATACGAGGGTGAGTCAAATGAAAAACTTTCAACATAATCTCCCCAATGCTCAGGAACCTCTTTCCTCCCACTGCGTATTTGAGTGGTCCAAACATATGGAAATCACTTTGGGGCAAGGTCTGGTGAATATGGTGAATGAGGAAGACACTCAAAATGCAATTCTGTGATTGTTGCAACATTTGTGCGGGCAGTGTGGGGCCTTGCAGTGTCATGTTGGAAAAGGACACCTGCTAACTACAATCCACGTCGCTTTGATTTGGTTGCAGGCCGCAGATGATTTTTCAGGCGATCTGGGTATGAAGCACTGGTGACAGTGGTCCCTATAGGCACGTAATGCTCCAAAATGACGCCTTTTTCGTCCCAAAAGAGAGTGAGCATAGCCTTCCCTGCTGATGGTTCTGTTCGAATCTTCTTTGGTGTTGGTGATGAGGAATGGCGCCATTCCTTGCTCGCTTACTTCGTTTCCGGTTGGTGGAAGTGTAGCTATGTTTCGTCCCCAGTAACGATTCTTGCAGGGAAGCCATCGCCTTCTAGTTCAAAGTGCCAAAGAAGTTCTGCACATGCATCAACACGTCGTTCTCTCATTTCAGGAGACAGCTGCCTTGTCACCCATCTTGCAGACACTCTGCAAAACTGGAGAATATCATGCACAATATGGTGTGCTGAACCATGACTAATCTGTAAACATGCTGCAATGTCGTTCAGTGTGACTAGGCGGTTTTCCTTCATTATGGCTTCAACTGCTGCAATGTTCTGTGGAGTCACAACTCGTTGTGCCTGACCTGGACCACTGAATTCACACCATTTGCGAACTTCCTACTCCATTCATAGACTTGCTGCAGTGACAAACATGCATCACCGTACTAAACCTTCATTCGTCGCTGAATTTAAATTGGTTTCACACCTTCACTACGCAAAAACTGAATAATAGAAAGCTGTTCTTCCCTGGTGCAAGTCGCAAATGGGGCGACCATGTTTATACTGATACTACGACGGTATGTGTGCATCTGCACTGTGCTGCCACCACAGGCCACTCTGCACGCTGTTTGTAGCACGCTTACCAACTTACAGGATGACGGAGCAAAATTTCGATTTGTTATTACAAATTTAATGTTTTCTTTTGACTCACCCTCAATGACCATCCATTTTTATAATATGTATGGATTAATAGCGTGTCATAAAGAGGAACTTTCACTTCTTGGGGTCTGCCTCAAAGAAATTGTATGGTTAGTACGTTACTGACAGGGTTCAAATGGTTCAAATGGCTCTGAGCACTATGGGACTCAACTTCTGAGGTCATTGTCCCCTAGAACGTAGAACTAGTTAAACCTAAGTAACCTAAGGACAACACACACATCAATGCCCGAGGCAGGATTCGAACCTGCGACCGTAGCGGTCTCGCGGTTCCAGACTGCAGCGCCTAGAAGCGCACGGCCACTTCGGCGGGCTACTGACAGGGTTCTGCGTTTTTTTGTTGTTGGAACTACTGAAGAACCGTTCAGTTGCAGAGTGCTGCAGATAAAGAGTACATACAGTAAGAGTGGGGAGTGCCAGATGCAGTGACAAAAGCACGAAATGACATCATGCGAACCATTTCAGCGTGCCGGCGAATCACGCATGAAACGCTGATTTGGACAAAACACAGCTCAATCTCGAGCGTGCAAGAGGGAGAAGAGAGGGTTACGACAACGTTGTTGCTTCCAGTAACACGTCACATGGGGCGTCGTTTTTCACGGCTGGATGCTCGCAGTCGCTGTTGCTCGCTGTGTCGAGCACAACAACGTCTGCGATTTGACAGCTGTGGTCCGCAGCCATCTGCCGCGTTTGTAACCGCAGCTGCTGCGCCTGCGCACCCTAGCGACAAGTGGACAGATAGCAGCCTTTTGTGTCCGTGTGTGGTGTCGACGCACCGAGCTGCTAATCTACGCCCCCCTCCACGGTGCACAGACGCCAAAGCGTCGCACGCGGCCGCATAGCTGAATCAGCGCACCAGAATTTATTCCGAGATAAGGCATTTTCCATTTGCTTGGAACGCCTCCATACGCTGGCCTTTGAAGGGTATCGAGCAGCTAACATCCTCCACGTGCTACGTGCTCAATTCCACCTCGAAGTCTTGATGCTGCCAATAACGAGGGGAAGGCACGAGATTGCAGACTGTGAGACAGCTAGAGGTTGTTAGTCACCCCAATCTGATTCTATTTCTTCCCTGTAGGACATGGGCTATCATCTTCAGTTACGACTGAATTTTGGGTATAGAGTGTTGATGCAATTGCCCACTGTAAGAAACGAATGATTTCATTTCTGTCATCAAAATGGATAAATCACTGCCGATCATTTCCCTACGTTGGGTATAAAGGCGGTTCCTCACCACTGCTTACATCTACATCTACATCTACATCCATACTCCGCAAGCCACCCGACGATGTGTGGCGGAGGGTACCCTGAGTACCTCTATCGGTTCTCCCTTCTATTCCAGTCTCGTATTGTTCGTGGAAAGAAGGATTGTCGGTATGCTTCTGTGTGGGCTCTAATCTCTCTGATTTTATCCTCATGGTCTCTTCGCGAGATATACGTAGGAGGGAGCAATATACTGCTTGACTCTTCGGTGAAGGTATGTTCTCTAAACTTTAACTACACGAGGAATTCGCCATCATCAATTAGCTTTCCTGAGCAGCAGTGGTTTTATTCATCGTTGGATCAGTTTTAAAATATTATTAGGCATGGCGTGATATCAAAATTTAAGAACAACGAAAGTAATGCAATTCATATGCTGATAAAATTATTGACATACATACATCTAACACGACATGGATGATCGGTGTTACGCCACCAGTCGTCTCTGAAACTGTCCCCCAACTGTTTCAGAATGTTTTACGCTCATTTCCCTTAATCTGATGGCCGATTACCGACGGTGCGTATTGTAATTAAAATCGAGATTCTGTACCTCCCTTTATTGCACTCTGCTCACTTTTTTTTCCTTTTTTTTTTTTTAGCATGCTGGAGGGACTGACCAGGTGAAAGCCTACGAGCTGATTACCGATGGAGAACTACCATTTTAAGAAGAGCTGGCCACCATAAAAATGTTCCAAACCGAGGAGAAATTTCAGCCGCAGCTACACGATCATGTATTCAGTACCCTAACTCGACGCTCTCCTTACATGATATCGGCAGCCGCCTTCTGTCGAAAAAAGTATTATTACTGGCAGAAGCCTTTAAGCAAGGTAACAGATCTGTGGTCAGGTGTCGATTCCCCCTCGAAACAATGTTCGGTTTAAACTTTCAGAACCGTGCTTTCTGCTTGCTTGTTAATGTATGTTTTTGTAGAGGTCCCAGTTTCTCGTCCTTGCCTACGTCTCAGGCTTCTTATACGTTCTTTTAAGTATTGTGCCACGTGATTGGAGAGATTTTCTGCCCTCCTTCACACCTCGGAACGTTGTTGGTTGAAAATGGTAAAAATCCGCAAGACTAGGATATTTTTAGAATCCGTACTTAAATTATATTGGGCGAAAGTCGCAGTTACCATCAGTGTTGGCCGGCGAGTACCTGCTCTGGCGAAAAAGCTGCCATATTACAGAGCGTCTAGAAAAAGAACGGTACACGCTTAGCCTGTATGGTAAGAGATGTTGTACTGAAGACTTGTCGCTCGGCGATCGATGAGGCGAACCTTGTGGTCACACAGAAAGATGTTGCCACTTGTGTATTGTGGACAGAGAGAGCTGAACGCAAAGTCTCCTGCGCTGCCGCAGTTGCCTTCCGCATTAATCTGCAACTGAAGATGTGCCATCGTCGCGGTAAGAGTTCAATGGGGATAGGGTATTAGTTCACTCCCTTCACGATCCAGTTATTGCGTTTTAATACAGGGTGTTTATAAATGAATATCGGTTTTTTTTAACGCTTTATAATATTTATTACACTAAACTCACAGTTATAAATGATATTTCAAATGAAAGAACAACTCAAACAGTTTTACCAAGAACCTCACTGGCATAGCGAGGAACACGACTGGTTGTACTTCACTGTACCCAAGCGCTGGATGGGCCGCAAGGGGCCCAATGACAGGGATTGCTTTGCATGGCCTCCACGTTCACCCGACCTAACGCCATGCGATTTTTTCCTTTGAGGCTTAATCAGGGACCCTGTGTACGTGCCTCCGCCGCCAGCAGGCCTCCCTGAATTAAGAAACCGGATTGAAATAGCTGTTGCTATAACCACAGAAGACACACTTATCAACGTTTGGGAAGAACTCTGCTGTAGACTTGATGTGTGCCGTGTGCCAAACGGGGCCCATAGTGAACGTTTATAACGTTCTTGGTGAAACTGTTTGAGTTGCTCTTGCATTTTACTTATCATTTACAACTGTAAGTGCAATATAACAAATACTATAAAGCGTTAAAACCCCGATATTCATTTATAAACACCCTGTACTTCACAGCCAGCTAGTTTGCCTTCTATATGCGTTTTGGCGATCTCATTGTTGTTGTTCGAGCTTCTCACTTCGTATTCTTCCTATAATTTATAAACCATACTTACAGCCACTGGTTATATTATTGTATTATCAGTATAAACTTGCATGTATCGTGCCCAGCCACCTGTGCCAAGGTTACAGTTCACCAGTATAGGCCCCCTCCCCCCATGTTGAAGTATTCAGTGCTCATATATATCGACAGGTAACTCAAGGTTTTCTTACCGATAACAAATCTGATTGTTACAGTGACCATTTGTGTTTCTTATAGATTAGGCAATCCTCCTTTTCATGAACATGTATATGTACACTGTTTGGTACCCGTATTGTTATGGGCGACAGGGCCACCCTTATTAATTTTTATTTCCATTACGCAACATTGTTATTCCTTTTAATTAACTTGCATGATCGTATGGGATGTTTCCCTTCTCTGTCTGTCACCAGAGATCGTACTTCAGCGCCATATTAGTATGCAAAACAGCGCAACCAACAGCTCCCTACAGGTAGTCAGCCATGGTCTTATATGGGGAACCACATTTGCATTAATTAATTTAATACAATTGTCACTTATTCTGCAGTCTCAGTTACACGTTTTTAAATACATGACATATTTCGATCTCTCTGGATCATCTTCAGCTCTATGTAGTTGCATCAGCAACCCGCTGTTTCGGTGTCAGATCACAATATCAGAGTATTGTAATCCAAACATGTCACGAATTTAGAAATGTGCAACTGATATTTAATTTATGTGCTATATTGCGGAGTACTTAAGGGAGACCTCAGAAAACCTAAATCGGGATGACCAGATCAAGATCGGAATCTTCATCCTCCCGAATTTCAGATTAAAACATTGCTACATCCTTCAGCGTACTCCTAGTGTAGAAGAATGTTTTGTAAAAGAGATATTTCATAATGTAGAAGGCTAGTGCTACACTGTTCATTTATTTCTCGCTCCCAGTCACAGCACCCACTACACACGGCATACGCACATTATTTCATTATGTAGCCTTATGCTCACTATTACCTCACGTCAGAATCACAGCGGCAGTTTTTGATTTGTTTTGTGTACTGCAACTCTACATTAACTAGCCTGAAAAATTCAGTTAGTAAGGCTAAGGTGATAATACTTTCCACTGAGCAGCTTTCGCAGTAGGTGTTTTCAGAGTATAAAAAGGAAAAAAAAGAATAACGTGACAGTTTTGTGTGAAATGATAGATGTTTTATTGTTATTAATATTGTTATTACTATCATTTACTTGTGTTTCATATTTCACCGAATCCCTGTCTGGAACCATCTAAGCAACCTTCAGTGTATAGACTGCACTTCTTATGAGGTAGGTCCTACTGTTATTTGAATACATTTCTTATACTCGTCTCTTTAATCTACTTGGACAGTTTTTCATACAGTTTTATTTCGTGTTGAAAATGCTGTTTTGTGTTTTATGTTTATTCTTTCTTGGTAAGCTCACTCTTGGTCTTGTTCCGTGACTATGGGAAGAGCTGTTGGTTCAGTAATTATCAGTGTCATCTTTGATGTGCATAACTGATGGGTAAATATACTCATTTGGTGTAGTTAAAATCCCCGCGTTTTTGACAGGCTTTTACATTTTGGGGGAAGTTGCGGCAGGGGGCTCGTAATACAGATATTAATTTTTCCATGTGGATTAATGAATTTGTTAAAGGTATTCTTACTTGAGGAAACCTCCATAAATAACTTCTACATTACGTACAAATATTGCAATTATGAAGGCGAGACACTATTGGAAAGCACTTTATGAACTCAAAATTTTGGGAAATACACTACAGTAGTGGAAATAGGGAGTAATCAGTAATAGTCTTTCAGGCAATTATCTTACGAAAGATTTTAGAAACGCTTTAATCTCTGTGTGAAGTGTTCTGAGCTGGAGGACTATTACACGTTTTGGAGACAGACATTACTACATCATCATTGTGGTGTACTCTTTGGAAAAATGTGGTCACTGTCGTATCATGTTTGAGAGAATTATAATATTATCTTTCCATTTTTTTAAAGTGTACTTAAAGAAAATTACACCTGTGTGGATATTATTCAGTTCGTTTCCTTTACTTTGCCGATATCTGTTATGCGTGCGTGTTGAGAATCATCTTTCTGTTTTGTTTCTTAAAGGTATTATCTGTAACGCTATATGGTTCATCTGTTGTTAACATTCCAACAAGAACGGCTAAAAAAAATCTTACGCCGTAGAAAAGAAGAGGATGATTTTCAAAGTATTTTCACTTGGGGCCTTAAATTTTCCAATTATTTCGGCTACAATAGTTAAATATGACATGTCGCAAACGTCACAGGTACACTGAAGAATCACTTAATGATGTTAGATTCAAGACTTGTTTATCGTATAATAAATAACTTATTCTCAAAATGTCACAGTTCTTAAAAACAAGAAGAAATCATTTTCTTGCTCTCCAGTTTAGAGCGTGGCTCACCGACCTGATTTGCAGACTTCATTAAATTGCTTGTCTGCTACAGGCGTTCTGGAATAAATCTTGTCACTTACAGACTTGTTTTCAGTTGCAAAAAGTTACTTGATAGGAATGTTAAAAGTATACAAGCACATAGTTTTACTCTGTTCCGACGGTTTAAAAATTCAATGATTAAATTCGTGTTTTCCCTTAAGTGTTTAACTGAGTAGAGAGAAGCAGGTGTCATCTTTGATACTGTGCCACTGATAAAATCTCTTATAAGTGTGAATTGAAATTCAGCATCCAGCAGCTTTCGAAACGTTATATGTCAGTTAATGAAACGAGCAGACAGTGTTTTAAAATAAGTTTCACTTATATCAACAGTCCATTGCCCCATGTTACTAACAGCACTGCAAATGCGGCTTACTCTTCTCTTTACCGACATATTTTAATATTGATAGAACCCAAATGTTGATATAAATGTCCCGTGTAAGAAGATACTGTTATAATTCAAAACAGTTTCACCATTATTAGCTTGGAAGCGTTTACGTTTGATGCACAATATTTCAATCATAGCTAGACAGAATGAGGGACGCTTTTGTGTAAGACGTTACTCATGATCAGATCGGAAACAGTCCATTATCGGCACTGGGTGAACAGAGTATTGAATGTCAACCCGAAGTGACATTTCACAATTTCGTAGAACATTACAGAAGAGAGAAATATGTTGAGTTGAAGTAATAAACAACTGACTGCGTGATGAAATCTGATACCAGCATCTTTGTTTTCCGAGAATGGTCTGAAGATGTCCAGACAATACAGTATACCTACTTGGTAATAGATATGTCTCTCCGAGCTTAGGATCACACATGCCGCCTGACACAAAGCTATCATGTACGCACGGAGAGTGATCAGATGATTTTTCATGCAAAAAGCTTCCCGAGGCAGGAAAAAAGTGGTGTGTTTTCTGTCATCGATGTACACGGGAACAGCAGTATTGCCTTTTTTATTGCTGAGTCACATTTCACACTTGGTTGAAGATTTTCATCGAGACCCTTTCACAAACTTCGTAGCCACGTCAGCGGTGTGGGAAAGACGTGGACAGCGACAACAATATTCCCCTCTGGACCGCTTTTCGTGTTAGGAGAATGTTCGCAATGGCATGAGTTTCGTAACGCTGCCGTGCTATCGCGCATGCAGTTGTCTGTAGAGATTACGTACTGCAACGGCGTGTCTGCTTTTGTAGTGTTGAACACTGAATTCGGTTAATCCGGTAGCAGCTAATACCGGACCACATGCGGCTCGTCTGGCGGAAGGCCGAAAGGCACCCATAACAAGTGGATACATGCGCGGACAGAAGGGAGAAGGGAAGTGGCGTGACCAAGCCCCCTCCCCTACCCCCTCAAAAACACATTTGATTTAAAATTTTTGAATTCTGATTTATATCGTTATCAGATGTAGGGTGAAGAAAAATTCGCTCGCTCTGACTTGGCAGCGTCATTCCTCACGTACTAGCAATTCAGAAATACACTCCTGGAAATTTAAATAAGAACACAGTGAATTCATTGTCCTAGGAAGGGGAAACTTTATTGACACATTCCTGGGGTCAGATACATCACATGATCACACTGACAGAACCACAGGCACATAGACACAGGCAACAGAGCATGCACAATGTCGGCACTAGTACAGTGTATATCCACCTTTCGCAGCAATGCAGACTGCTATTCTCCCATGGAGACGATCGTAGAGATGCTGGATGTAGTCCTGTGGAACGGCTTGCCATGCCATTTCCACCTGGCGCCTCAGTTGGACCAGCGTTCGTGCTGGACGTGCAGACCGCGTGAGACGACGCTTCATCCAGTCCCAAACATGCTCAATGGGGGACAGATCCGGAGATCTTGCTGGCCAGGGTAGTTGACTTACACCTTCTGGAGCACGTTGGGTGGTACGGGATACATGCGGACGTGCATTGTCCTGTTGGAACAGCAAGTTCCCTTGCCGGTCTAGGAATGGTAGAACGATGGGTTCGATGACGGTTTGGATGTACCGTGCACTATTCAGTGTCCCCTCGACGATCACCAGAGGTGTACGGCCAGTGTAGGAGATCGCTCCCCACACCATGATGCTGGGTGTTGGCCCTGTGATCCTCGGTCGTGTGCAGTCCTGATTGTGGCGCTCACCTGCAAGGCGCCAAACACGCATACGACCATCATTGGCACCAAGGCAGAAGCGACTCTCATCGCTGAAGACGACTCGTCTCCATTCGTCCCTCCATTCACGCCTGTCGCGACACCACTGGAGGCGGGCTGCACAATGTTGGGGCTTGAGCGAAAGACGGCTCAACGGTGTGCGGGACCGTAGCCCAGCTTCATGGAGACGGTTGCGAATGGTCCTCGCCGATACCCCAGGAGCAACAGTGTCCCTAATTTGCTGGGAAGTGGCGGTGCGGTCCCCTACGGCACTGCGTAGGATCCTACGGTCTTGGTGTGCATCCGTGCGTCGCTGCGGTCCGGTCCCAGGTCGACGGGCACGTGCACCTTCCGCCGACCACTGGCGACAACATCGATGTACTGTGGAGACCTCACGCCCCACGTGTTGAGCAATTCGGCGGTACGTCCACCCGGCCTCCCGCATGCCCACTATACGCCCTCGCTCAAAGTCCGTCAACTGCACATACGGTTCACGTCCACGCTGCGATGGAGCTCCGTATGTCACGGCAAACTGGCTGACACTGACGGCGGCGGTGCACAAATGCTGCGCAGCTAGCGCCATTCGACGGCCAACACCGCGGTTCCTGGTGTGTCCGCTGTGCCGTGCGTGTGATCATTGCTTGTACAGCCCTCTCGCAGTGTCCGGAGCAAGTATGGTGGGTCTGACACACGGGTGTCAATGTGTTCTTTTTTCCATTTCCAGGAGTGTATATCTCATCCTGGACGAATTTCGGGCAGTAGATGGATGTTAACGATTTTCAGTCTGGCATCACTATAGTCGCGTGAACAGTAACTACCACTGTCATCGCATAGCGCACCACTGTGCAGATCGTGTAGCGGCTAGCGTTTTGTTTAGCATCAGGAGGTCGATGATTCGATTGTGGGCTGAGGCGTACTTGTTCTCATTTGCTAAATGTAGTTTGGGTGGTATGGTACCAGGCGTTCTAATCGTCATTCAGCGATTACAGTGGGTGTTCTGCAAAACATAAGCAGTTGTATACTACTAACACTAGAAATGGAAGTACAATCGTTTTCATTGGTTATCATTTGTGCTAACTTCCAAACCTGTTTTCTGTGTACCCTCCCTCGATTGTGCCATTGAGATTGTTTTCAAACGATATTTTCAGCCCTGTTGGTAACGTAAGACCCTAATGAAATGTAATGGGCGTGAACATGGCAAAACTAATAGTTGGTATCAACCGATGGGACTAATTAGGGGAGGGTACACACAAAACAAGTTTGGAATGTAGTAGATGCAGTGGCGGGAAATAATTCGCGTCCACGACGTGCAAAGGCTTCTTTGAAAGGTGACCAACGAAAACGATTGTACTTCCATTTTTGTGTTCGTAGTATGTAACTGCTAATGTTCTGTGGAAGTCCCACTGTAAACGCTGTATGAAGATTAAGACGCCTGGTACCGCACCACGCTGACTACATTTAGCAAATAAAAACAAATAGTCCTCAAGTCAGAGTAGAGCCCTGGACATCTTGCATGCTAATCCAAAAAGCTATACACAGCACCAGCTGCACACCATTAATGTCTATCCTGACAGAGGTAGCTACAGTACGTGTGATTGTAGTATTGCGAGAATGCAAATCTTTAACGTCCATTTACTGCCCGAAATATGCGCAGGACTGAATTGTGTGACAGACATTTATGTGTTGTTAGTATGTGAAGAGTCGGAATACGAAGTCTGAGTGCGGGAATTTTTCTTCACCCTGTATATCAGACACGGTAAAATGCCTTCATATTTGAAGAAAGAAGAAATAACCATCTTACGGTTGAAGCTCTTTTTGCCGTGTTTTCTTTAAGAATATGTATGTTTTTGGATAGGATTCACCTTTAGCAAAACACAATTTTTTTTAACCCAAACGTATTTCACTGTAGTTGCAGCATCTTCAGTGGGCTTGTATTTTATGGCTGTTAAAGGTAAAGAATATTCTTTAGTGTTTGTATACATGTAACTATTAGTTTTTAAATCGTAATTACAGATATTTGAAAAAAAACACATAAAATTATGAATTCATAACTTTCTGCCTCATTATATGGATTTTCTGATGCATTGTGTGTGACACACACACACACACACACACACACACACACACACACACACACACACACACAGAGAGAGAGAGAGAGAGAGAGAGAGAGAGAGAGAGAGAGAGAGAGAGAGAGATGAAACAAAACAGTCACTGTAAAACACAAAACATCAGAAAAACCACACCATGTGGCAAAAAGGTACGAATTCATAATTTTATGTGTTTTTCAAATACCTGTAATCACGATTTAGAAACTATTAGTTACATGTATACAAACAGTAAAGAATATTCTTCATCTACAACAGCCATAAAATAAAGGCCCACTGAAGATGCTGCAACTGATTCGGTTAAAAAACAAAATTTGTTTTGCTAAAGGTGGATCCTATCCAAAAACATATGTAAAGAAGATTAACGGACCATCAGTTTAACACACTGAGGAGACAAAGTCATAGGTTAGCGACATGCACATATACAGATGGTGGCTGTATTGTTTACACAGGGTATAAAAGGGCAGTGCATTGGCGGAGCAGCCATTTGCACTTACGGGGTGAAAAGCGTCCGATGTGATTGTGGCCACATGACTGGAATTAACAGGCCTTGATCGCGGAATGGCGCTGGAAACAGGGGACATTGCATTTCGGAAGTACTTACGGAATTCAGTACTCCGAGATCCACAGTGTCAAGAGTGTTCCGAGAATAGCACATCTCACACATTATCTTTCAGCACGGAAAGCGCAACGACCGACAAACGTCATTTAACGACCTAGAACAGCGGCATTTGCATTCAGCTGCCAGTGCTAACAGAAACAAAACGCTGAGTGAGCTAACCACAAAAATCAATATGGGAAGAGCATCCGACGCATCCGTTAGGACAGTGCGACGAAATTTGGAGTTATTGGGTCATGGCAGTAGACGACCGATGCCAGTGCTTTTGCTGACAGCACGACATCGCCTGCAATGCTTCTCCTGGCCTCGTAACCATATCGATTCGATCCCAGACGACTGGAAAACCCTGTCGTGGTCAGATGAGATTAGATTTCAGTTTGTAGTAGCTTATGGTAGGTTTCCAGTGTGGCGGAGACCCCACAAAGTCATGGATCCAAGTTGTCAACAAGGCATTGTGCAAGCTGATGGTGACTCCATAACAGTGTGAGCTGTGTTTAAATGGAATGGACTGTGTCCTCTGGTCCAACGGAAACGATCATTGACTGGAAATGGCTATATTCGGTTATCTGGAGACCATTTGTAGCCATTCATGGACTCCATGTTCCCAAAAAACGATGTAATGTTTATGGATGACAAAGCGTCATGTCACCGGACCACAGTTGTTCTCGTCTGATCTGGACATTTAGAGCGAGTAATTTGGCAGCTCAGATCGTCTGACAAGAGTAGCATCAAACATTTATGGGACGTAATCAACAAATCAAGTAGTGCAGAAAATTCTGCATCGACAACACTTTCGCAGTTATGGACGGGTAGAGGGGAACAATGGCTGAATATTTGTTCATGGGACTTCCAACGACTTGTTAAGTCTACACCACTTCGCGTTGTTCCTCTATAAAGTGCAGAAGTTGGTCCGATTCAATAGCAGGACATATCAAATGACTTTCTTCACCTCGGAGGAAATCATGATGGTTGCAAACACTTTAACGATAAATACATATAAAATAATGAAAAAGCTGGTGGATGCCGATCTCGATGACGATCATTTTGGATTTTGGAGGAATGTAGGAATATACGAGACAATACTGTCTCTATGACTCATCTTAGACTTGAGAAAATAAACTTTAGTTTATACCAATCGTAGATTTAGACAAATATTTTGATAACGTTGACTGGAATGTAGGAGTATATGAAATTATGAAGGTAGCAGGGATAAAATACACGGAGCAAAAAGTTATTTATTTTTGTACAGTGATTAGACTGCAATTATGAGTCGGAGGTCGCGAAAGGAAAGCAGCGTTTGAGATAGGAGTGAGATCCATTCTTAACCCCTCCTCGATGTAGAGTCGCTCACTTTGTCGTCCACTTCACACGGTGGAAGAGTGGTGAAAGTAAAAGAAAACATGTCTCGGCTAACCCGTAGATAATCGACAGTTGCTGTGAAATGACGGTTACAAATTTCGTCGTAATTTACATTACCTTTAGCTCACGGTGATCTCAGCCGAGTTCGTGGCACCGTGTATAACGTCACGGACTGTCACTCTTGCAGTCCGTGTTCGAATCCCGATTACCGTTATTATTTATTTATTTCATTTATCCATCCATGTCCGTAGACTACACGAATGTTTCTTATCCAGTTGGTAAATACAAGGGCGTCATATCAATTGTAATATTACAACCGCCTTTCACAATAGGTACTATACATTTATGACATACTGTATACGTGTATGGTATTGTAAGAGGTTAAAACCTTTTTTAATTCTCATGGTCTTATAGTTGAGTAACCCAGATAGAAAAGACGCTAGCTGCATAATGAGCGAAATGGAGATAATCGCTAAAAACTCATCCCATCTAAACTACTAAAGACTTCATTTCCTTTCCAAAAACAATAAAAAATAGTTAATTACATGCTATTAATGGCTGAAATCTATGATTATATTTTATACGTTAAAATCGTAAGTGAAATATTGACTTAACGGTTTTTGCACTCGATTTATGCAGTTAGTGCGTTTTGCAAATTTGTTGATACAATTACATAACATTCATTCGGTTGCAAAATCCGCTATCGGTGCAATTAAGGGATGACAAAAAGGTGGGATTTAATTATTACGAATATAAACAGAATACGATTCATTTCAAAGGGAAATCTGAAAATCGTACAGAATTCTCATATAAAAATGAACCGAACGACTTGTAATAACTATCACAAGTGTATGGTACATCCTCGCCTATACCTTTCCATGAATCCAAAAATGTGTTCTGAATGCGGAATGATTGTCCCGGCTAGTAGAACGGGCAGAGATTAAGGACTGTCAGTAGGGCTACATAACCAATAACTTCATCTCAAAAAACTTTTTCAATTGCAGTAAGCGTACTAGGCCTTAATTGCAAGAGAGAAAATAAAATTCAAGGCGACAGTAGCGAATTCGTTTGTCGAAAACAAATTCGTTTAGAAAGAAATTGATTTATACTTCGGGTAGAGATAATGGACTACCACATGGGTCATGTTTATTACCTATGAGAATGCTGTATACAAATTATCCAGTTATTAGGTACTTTAAAACAGACGGGATGGTGTTTATAGTAAGATAACGTGAAAATGGAGTCTCTTAGTGGTCATTAGTAAGTTAGCTTCTTAAAATAAGAGTATGAAGCTGGACATCCACGATGGCCTTCTGCCTAGAATAGCCAAGTGTCTCTTACGTTACAATTTTCCTTAATTAGTAAGTTTTAACGCAAAATAGGTATGCTGTGTCAGACGACTGTTAAAAAAGCTTTCTAATTATAACTTTTTCGTATCTACACAATTAGTCTGTGCTGAGAAAGAGAGATGTTGACTTGAGAAATAATATATACAATGTTTGTGACAGAAAGTAAGTAGCATGTTCTCCTACATGAAATGTGTAAGAGGACAATTAAGACCTAATGGTAAAGTTGATTTGGTTTCACATACAGCTAGCATGTTTCTATGAATCAGGTGTGTCATGAATGGTGTAAAAATTTAAAAACCTTTTACTTTATGGTCAAACTTACATTGCCAGCTGTAGTAGGTCCTCTTAACTGTAAGCCATTACAAACTGTTTCAGAAAACTTCTGTGTGGATACTTTCAGTCTTTCAGTCTTCAGTCTTCAGTCTTATAAAAAGTCAAATGCAGTGAGACACTCGTAGATGTTGGCTTTTGAATTCCCTGCTAATGAATGACCCATTTTGGATAATCGTTTCCGTGTTGCTTTGAACCAAAAAATAAAATTTCGTCTGACTGTCAAGTTCTGCCTCGTGACTATATTCAGAGCTCGAATTATGCTTCCGAAAAAGGACATTTTTGGTACGCTAAATTATCCTGAAATATACATTTATATGTCCTCAGCTTTCGAACATCATCTTTCTTTTACTGTTAACTATTCCGACACGCCGCGTGAGTAGTTTGAGGTTACTACTTGCTCGCGATGCAGTGCCTTACTGGTCCCGGCAGGAAATGCTTGTGGAGTTCGGTGAGAGGGTGCGGTAATCCAGCGGAAGGAACTGAGAAACTGTTTCTGTAGTGAAAGAGGCAATACATTGTTGTCAGTTACATTTTCACAAATACGATTCATAAGCGACAGTTTCGCCAGCACTATTCGTAATGTGATAGTTCCATTTTCTCCGATGTCGATATCTAGTCCTTATTCCACCACCACTATATTTCATTTTTCTTCTTCTTTGCCGGCTCTAACCCCCTCAGAGCGCTAGCACTTTGTGTCAAATATATTCTCCTTCCGTGCGCCCTCGAAGGATCGAGAAGAAAACTCAATGTGAATACGACGAAATAATTCAACATAAGAGGTCTCCCGATACCCGCGGGCAGGGGAGAGGCGCTGGAAGGAAATGTTGCCGTCTCTGCAGCTTCCACTCGTGGCGAGAAAAAGTTTCAGCGCTGTCGAAAGGTGTATCACACACATTTCTCATAGTTTCCAATCTGTTCGCGTATCTGAACGAAAGTCCGAACTTAACAAGTTCTTTGTCCCTACCCATCGACCTGGAGCATTACTAAAGCACAGGACTCTTTTTTAAGGATACGAGCGTTCCGATTTCAATGCGTCATTTCCCAAAATTATCCTACAGAGAGGTTCGGATGGCTGCTTCAGAGACGAGGCCGATGATTCAGTAACTATAACTGCAAAACAAGAAACAGTAAAACCATAAAAACTTTACCAGCGTCCATTTGCTGTCGTCATGCTTCCTACCTGCAATCAAAATAGGAAATAATTAAGAAATGGAACATACAAATTTATGCAGCATGCGTATTACCACTGAAATCGTTGCAGTTCGATTTATTGAAAAATTTTAATACCTTTAGTACACAGTACAGCTGAATTTATTGCTGTTACCAGCTCGAGGAAGGGATTTCCTGGGCTCCATTATACGAGCCATTAGTCTAGGCTGTGGACGACACACCGTAATGAGCGACAAGGGCCAAGCAGTGCCGAAAGACCGTGAAATGTCGATGACCTATTGTGTCAGTATAAGCCAGAATACTGGGGCAGGTATGTAGCACATCGCACTGCTCGCCTTTAATGTCCGTTTTTCGAAGGTGAAGACCTATGGTTTACTTCAAGTAGGTTGTGAGATTAACTCTGTAGGTTCAGTGCTGCCTGTGCCAGAAAAAGTTGTCCGAAACTGCCTATATAATCTCAACTGATTGAGCTCTAGGCACCTCCGCTAAGGTACATTAGAAATGCCACGAAGGATTCACCCTCTACGTTCATGGAAACTACGCTAGTATCGTAGCACTAATTATTTCACTTTCAATGGCGAGTTAAACCGAGATGCCAGATAAAGAAGGTTAGAGAATTCCCTCCCTAGGCCCGACAAGACGCCTCCTGAGACGCGGCGAGGCAGGAGTAGCCAAAATGCACCAGGGAATAACAATATTAATGTGCTAATAGTAAACTGCAGGAGCGTATATACAAAGGTCTCAGAACTGCTCTCATTAATAAACGGTCACAACGCCCATAAAGTACTAGGGACAGAAAGTTGGCTGAAACCACATGTAAACAGTAATGAAATCCTAAACTCAGATTGGAATGTATACCACAGATACAGGCTGGACAGTGAAGGGGGAGGCGTGCTTATAGCGATGAGAAGTGCAATAGTATCGAAGGAAATTGACGGAGATTCGAATTGTGAAATGATTTGGGTGAAGGTCACGGTTAAAGTAGGCTCAGACATGGTAATTGGATGTCTCTATAGGCCCCCGGGCTCAGCAGCTGTTGTGGCTCAGCACCTGAAGAATAATTTGGAAAATATTTCGAGTAGATTTTCCCACCATGTTATAGTCCTGGATGGAGATTTTAATTTGCCGGATATACACCGGGAGACGCAAACGTTCATAAATGGTGGCAGGGCCAAAGAATCCAGTGAAATATTTTAAGTGCTTTATCTGAAAACTACCTTGAGCAGTTAAACAGAGAACCGACTCGTGGCGATAACATATTAGACCTTCTGGTGACAAACAGACCCGAACTATTTGAATCAGTTAATGCAGAACAGGGAATCAGCGATCATAAAGCGGTTACTGCATCGACGATTTCAGCCGTAAATAGAAATATTAAAAAAGGTAGGCAGATTTTTCTGTTCAGCAAAAGTGACAAAAAGCAGATTACAGCGTACCTGACGGCTCAACACAAAAGTTTTGTCTCAAGTACAGATAGTGTTGAGGATCAGTGGACAAAGTTCAAAACCATCGTACAATATGCGTTAGATGAGTATGTGCCAAGCAAGATCGTAAGAGATGGGAAAGAGCCACCGTGGCACAACAACCGAGTTAGAAAACTGCTGCGGAAGCAAAGGGAACTTCACAGCAAACATAAACATAGCCAAAGCCTTGCACACAAACAAAAATTACGCGAAGCGAAATGTAGTGTGAGGAGGGCTATGCGAGAGGCTTTCAATGAATTCGAAAGTAAAGTTCTATGTACTGACTTGGCAGAAAATCCTAAGAAATTTTGGTCCTATGTCAAAGCGGTAGGGGGATCAAAACAAATGTCCAGACACTCTGTGACCAAAATGGTACTGAAACAGAGGATGACAGACTAAAGGCCGAAATACTAAATGTCTTCTTCCAAAGCTGTTTCACAGAGGAAGACTGCACTGTGCTTCCTTCTCTAGATTGTCGCACATTTGACAAAATGGTAGATATCGAAATAGACGACAGAGGGATAGAGGAACAATTAAAATTGCTCAAAAGAGGAAAGGCCGCTGGTCCTGATGTGATACCAGTTCGATTTTACATTGCCCCCCTTCTTGCAGCGGTGTACCGTAGGTCTCTAGAAGAGCGAAGCGTTCCAAAAGATTGGAAAAGGGCACAGGTCATCCCCGTTTTCAAGAAGAGACGTCAAACAGAGGTGCAGAACTATAGACCTATATCAGTTGTAGAATTTTGGAACACGTATTATGTTCGAGTATAATGTTTTTTCTGGAGACTAGAAATCTACTCTGTAGGAATCAGCATGGGTTTCGAAAAAGACGGTCGTGTGAAACCCAGCTCGCGCTATTCGTCCACGAGACTCAGAGGGTCTTAGACACGGGTTCACAGGTAGATGCCGTGTTTCTTGACTTCCGCAAGGCGTTTGACACAGTTCCCCACAGTCGTTTAATGAACAAAGTAAGAGCATACGGACTATCAGATCAATTGTGTGATTGGATTGAGGAGTTCCTAGATAACAGAACGCAGCATGTCATTCTCAATGGAGAGAAGTCTTCCGAAGTAAGAGTGATTTCAGGTGTGCCGCAGGGGAGTGTCATAGGACCGTTGCTATTCACAATATACATAAATGTCCTGGTGGATGTCATCGGAAGTTCACTGAGGCTTTTTGCAGATGATGCTGTGGTGTATCGAGAGTTTGCAACAATGGAAAATTGTACTGAAATGCAGGAGGATCTGCAGCGAATTGACGCATGGTGCACGGAATGGCAATTGAATCTCAATGTAGACAAATGTAATGTGATGCCAATACATAGAAAGATAGGTCCCTTATCATTTAGCTACAAAATAGCAGGTCAGCAACTGGAAGCAGTTAATTCCATAAATTATCTGGGAGTACGCATTAGGAGTGATTTAAAATGGAATGATCATATAAAGTTGATCGTCGGTAAAGCAGATGCCAGACTGAGATTCATTGGAAGAATCCTAAGGAAATGCAATCCGACAACAAAGGAAGTAGGTTACAGTACGCGTGTTCGCCCACTGCTTGAATACTGCTCAGCAGTGTGGAATCCGCACCAGATAGGGTTGATAGAAGAGATAGAGAAGATCCAACGGAGAGCAGCGCGCTTTGTTACAGGATCATTTAGTAATCGCGAAAGCGTTACGGAGATGATAGATAAACTCCAGTGGAAGACTCTGCCGGAGAGACGCTCAGTAGCTCGGTACGGGCTTTTGTTAAAGTTTCGAGAACATACCTTCACCGAAGAGTCAAGCAGTATATTGCTCCCTCCTACGTATATCTCGCGAAGAGACCATGAGGATAAAATCAGAGAGATTGGAGCCCACACAGAAGCATACCGACAATCCTTCTTTCCACGTACAATACGAGACTGGAATAGAAGGGAGAACCGGTAGAGGTATTCAGGGTACCCTCCGCCACACACCGTCAGGTGGCTTGCGTAGTATGGATGTAGATGTAGATGTAAAGAACAAAACTTGTCTGGATTCCAGTTTATTGCATAAAAAATTATTATAGTTATGTTTCTCCCATTGATGTGTTCAAATGGCTCTGAGCACTATGTGAGTTATCTTCTGAGGTCATCAGTCTGCTAGAACTTTGAACTACTTAAACCTAACTAACCTAAATACATCACACATATCCATGCCCAAGGCAGGATTAGAACCTGCGACCGTAGCGGTCGCCCGGTTCCAGACTGTAGTGCCTAGAACCGCTCGGCCACACTGGCCGGCCATCGATGTGTAATATATAAATAACACATAACATTTAATGTGCCCTTTACAATGAGTGACTCATTTTATACAGAACTGTGGAAAAAGAAAAGTGAGGGAAAGTATAAGGAAAGTGGTTTCATGAAGTTTCTTCTTCTCCTTTCTTTTCACCCTCTTTGGGGTACGCTGTATCAATCATTTGTTTGCGCGTTGTTCTTTTCTTAGGGCCCAGTATTTCGTCATTATATCTGATAATCTTTTCCTCTCTCCTTCCGAGATGCAGGGTTTGGACTTTTGTGTAGATTTGTCTTGGAACCTTATGTATTCATCTTCAGTAATTAATCTAGCTGTTAGATCAATAAGTGAATTTTCTGAAATCCTTAATTCTACTAGGTCTTTCTCAGATTCTTTAAACCAGTTGGGTTACGTTTTGCGGTTACGGAAAAAGTCAAAGATTTGTTTAGTTAATCTGCTGGAATCCATTCTGAGAAAATGACCTTAAAATATTATTCTCCTTTTTCGCATAGTATCTGGAAGTTTTTCAATTTTCTTGTTGAGTGTTTCATTTTTGATGTATATAATCTTATTGTCTTGAAATTTTGGTCCTATGATTTTTCTTAAAATTTTTCTTTCCTTCACCTCGAATTACTCCATTTGGCCTTTGAAATTCATGTTTAGTGTTTCTTCTGCATACAGTGCTTCTCCCTTAATCACTGTCTTGTAATGCGTAGTTTTGAACCCCGCCCCCCATGAAAGGCATTTTTTGTTAGAATATTCACGGAGTTTGATACAGTGAGAAGAACTAAAACAATAATTTGGTGTTAATTTGGTTGAACAGAGAGACAAATGTTCTATTTGTCAGACTGCTGATACCACTATAACTTATTGAATGTTATAACTCGTGTTTCCTTTTCAAATTACATTTTCTAAGGTATAGGAAATTTTGACGCAGGTAAATACAAATAATTCGTGTTTTACCGCTGACGAAGAAGATTAAATTTTTAAAGCGCTGTAGCTCTCGCTGTACTTCGTATCATAGGGATTTCAGAAAAATTGTGATCTCGTTTATCGGAATTCGATGTTTGTTTTATTACACATCAATATTTGGCAAATATTTGCTTAAGAGTTCCAGCAGAATCCTTACGATTCTCGGACACATCTTGAAATCTAAGGCTCCCTCACAAAATTAGTTCTTTTTTTTTCTTCAATGTTTTCTTCTGCTCGTATCCTGTCAACTTCTTACCACGTTTATTGCACGATGCTCTCCGAAGGTACTCCTATTCTGAATGCTCAGATTCCTAAATCAGTTTAGTTCATGTAGTACACATGCTTTATCAAGTTACGAACTTATTTGTTCAATTTTTTTCAGAATTTATGTTCAAAACACGGTTTATTGTTGGCCCACCCTGCATATAACCAGCACTCATCCCAGTAACTGGTACATTCAGTGGCACTGTATTAAAGATGACGACTGCCATTGCATCAACGGAAGAAAATGGCAGTTATTTTCTAATGTTCTTGGATAAAGCGCAGGTGTGCCTAGTTTTCAAGAAATGTCATTGAACAGATGTTCATTGGGATAATTATAGTCCTACATCTTCGTTACACAACTGGTACTGGAAAGTCTATACATTCTGTATACAACCTCAATTGAAATGACTTTTTACGGGTTGTAAGTGTAAGCATAAGAGGAATTTGTCGCCCATTTATACTTCCATGTGAATAAACGATTGCGAAATAGAAAATCAACTGAAACTACTCAACAGTGGAAAGACATCTCGATAGGATGATCAGCTATGAGACTGTCCTTGTCGGTAGCAGCGCGGCCTGCTCGGTGAACTGTTGACCGATGGATCCTTGTTCCACTTCCGGCCCAGTTTGAGATCTTTTCCGCTCGTCGACTGCGTGTTCTGTTGTCCTCACGTTCGTGTCGTTGTAATTGATGTTATACTACTGAGCCGGCTCTATTGGGAGGTCCCAAAAGCCAGTACATAAAAACTATGAGGTTATGTATCGAATATGTGAAAGGACTTGCTTCTGTTCTAACAGCACTTTCTCGTACAACTTCTGAGCAAATAAGATCGTCCAGAGATCGGACAAACGCAGGTCATTCCCGCTTTCAGAAAGGGTCGTTGGGCAGATTTATATAAGAGATAATTATAGTCTTACATCTTAACTGTAGCCCCATATCGCCGAAGTAAGTCTTTTGTAAGATTATAGAACAAGTTTTGTGCTCATGCATTATGGTGTTTTTGGATAACGAAAATGTAATCCATAGAAATCAACACTGGAACCCTGAAAAAATGAACCTGCTTTCAGAAGAAAATGTGTTGAAATATTTATTGGTCACTCCTCGTAGCCGGCCCTGGTGGCCGAGCGGTTCGAGGCGCTTCAGTCCCAAACCGCGCGACTGCTGCGGCCGCAGGTCCGAATCCTGCCTCGGGCATGGATGTGTGTGATGTCCTTAGGTTAGTTAGGTTTAATTAGTTCTAAGTTCTAGGGGGACTGATGACCACAGATGTTAACTCCCATAGTGCTCAGAGCCATTTGAACCATTTTTGAACCAAATGTGACAAAACTAACGCGTGACATAGTTGTTTCAGGAATGCTTGTCTTCTGGTACAGTTTTTACTGTTCCCAAAATAAATCAGCTACGCATTGATTTAATTCAGAGTACTTATTGCAAAATAAATTCATAACGGGTAACTCTCATTTCTCACAACGTTACAATGGACATAATATTGGAAACCACGAGGAAATACCAGTATTCGCTGGCGTCACCGAGCACAGGTAAATTTACAGCAATATTTTGGATCACTCTCTGTGTCGTTGGAACTCATTTTCATTATCTATTTGTTCCTTTGAATAATGTAACTGTAGTTTTCCTTAAGTACTTGTATGTCATATTGACGGCCGTCTTTCTCTTCTCTTGAATCTTGTTGCCGAACTTCAACTTCGTTTTCACAATCTTTGTCCACTTCATTTTCAGAATCCTTTGAATTTGATTATTAAGTTCTTCAAAAAACAGCTTTTGGGTTTACTCAATATGTTTCGGGTCGAGGAGCAGGATTAGCCTGCGTGATCTGGTACATTACAATAAAATAATAACATTCGTACGAAATAACGCAATCAGAGGCGGTGTATAAGTTTCTTAATTTATATTCGGACAAAAGTAACAAATTATAAACGATCCAGAAACGAAAGAAATGCATTTTAGATGTTGAAGTAGAGCTGTACTACTTACAAATGATGTTGACTCCGAAATAAACATAACGCTGAAATGAATTGAGAACGGGAGCCGAGTATCAAACTGAGCTACAAACGCATATGTTCTCGTAGACAACAGAGCAGTCGCCCTGATACTCAAACAAAAAACGACATAAACGCTTCGCAGAAGAGAAGTTACTATCGAGGAGGCGTCATTGCTGTCGATTGTTGATAAATAACTGGCAAAAAGACTTCTCTCAAATCGAACTGGTCTCTCGATATGTGACTTTCATATGGGAGTTTCTAAAAGACCTAGACTGTGAGAGTTCCATTCCACAAATTGGTGTAATAGACCTAAGAAAATAATTCCACTCTGTGAAATAGGGCAATATGTTCAAAACTTTCAGAAAAGCAGGTGTATGGAAAAACGGGCGATATGTAATAAGCACAAAAACGAAGGTGAACAATAAAAATGAAAGGGCGAGAACGACGGCCTCGGTTTAAAAACGGTGTAACACAGGAATGTAGTCTTCCGCATCTTCCATTCGCTCTATTCATCGAAGACGGAAAGACAAAAAAGATTCAAGAGTGGGATTAATATTTAAAGTGAAGGAGTATCAATGATGATAAGGGTTCGCTAGTGTCATTGTTATCCTCTGTGAGAGTGATGCAGAATTTTAGGACCTGTTAAATGAAATCAACAGTCTAACAATCGAGCAACATTATATGAGAGTAGACTGAAGAAAGACGAAAGTAATGAGAAGCAGTAAGATTAAATTAGCTATACAAATGGCATGAAAACAGGTGACTACGAAATATAGTAAATAAAGGAATTCTGCTACCGTCGAAGAAAAACTGTACATGACGGGCAAAAAAGACATAAAAAGCAGCCTGTCACAATTAATATGCTCATTTATAGCAAAAGAAGTGTACCAGTATCGAATATTGGCCTTGATTTGAAGGAGGAATTTTGAGGAACGCATGGTTTGAACACAGCATTGTAAGGAAGTGAATCACACACTGTTGGAAAATCAGAAATGAATGCAATCGAAGCGTTTGAGCCGCGATGCTACAGAGGGATACTGAAAAGTAGGTGATGTAATAACATTATAAATGAGAAGGTTGCAGCAGAATCGGGAGGAGAGGAATATACGGAAGACATTGCCAAGAAGAAGGTATAGGATGATAGGACATGTGTTAAACTGTGAATTAATAACTTACAGTGAACTTCAGGGAGCAGTATGGAGTAAAAACTGTAGGGGGAGACAGAGATTGTAATACGTGCAACAAGCAATTGATCACGTTGGATGCAAGTGCTCTTCTGAGATACAGAGTCCTGAAACATAATTATTCTTCCCACATACGTCTCGCGAAATGACCTCTACGAGAAAAACAAAGTGCTCTTAAGAATGTTTACCGAGAGTCGCTTCTGCCCTCGAATGGTTATGATGGAGGGAGAGAATAATGAAGTTTCCGCCATATTACGTGAGGCAGATTATGGAGTATAGATGGATATGTATGACGGCAGCACAGATTTATTACGAAAACCACAAGGTTTCGTGACGTATTGTGTTAGTTTCGTGAAGGTGCAATGCCGTGAGATATGAGACTGTTTACCTATCGACCGCTCTTGTGTCGACGGAAAGTCGGAACCGCGTATCACCGCTGGACAAGTCTCCGTGGCGCCCCTTTAAACTGTGGATCAATGGTCATTAGTTAATAAAAAGCCATCCCTCGACGCGCTGTTCAAAGGCAGATTGCCACTGCTTCATCGATCTTTCCATCATAAATAGCGGGAAGCCTATAGAGGCGGGTGAGGATGACAATGGGAGTCTAAAACCGCGTACAATGGACGTCGCTGCCTTTGCAGAGAAGAAGACGAATTGTCCGTCGCGGTGCAGAAGTGTCGATGGAACGGGTTTGGGGAATAGTGGGGCCGGAGTTTGAGGGAGGGGGGGAGAGGAATAGAGAAATGGCAGGCGATTGGCGTGAGACAGCTGGAGGTGGCAAGCATAAATAACGACGTGTTTCCAGTGCACCCTTGTGTCCGCAGAGACAAGTGCCTTCTTATTCACAGCCGATCAGTCAACACTGAAGTAAAGGGCTACGGAAAGCGTCTGACTTGATAATATAGTCACTCTGTAAACGGAAAAGCGACTTATGTTTGTGATAGGGATAAGTGGCATTTCACGTATGATACACTGAGCCATTTCTCGTGATGTTTGTCCAACACTTGCACCGGGTGGTTATAATCAAAGCGCAGCTACACACTGAGATCCACTGTAAACTGCAATTATCGTACGTCAGCGGAATTGGATGGATGTTCTGATGTGTTAATACGGAACGGATTAGGCTGGAAACAAAATTAGTTCCAGTTTTAGCCACTAGGTGCAAATCTGGCGCTGTGAATGGCAGAAAGATGTATAGAAATGTTTCCGTATGTAAAGGATAATGAACCGGATGTGGGGAGAAAAGGTGAAACAACTGAGAAAGGTGAGCCGTGGCGGCTCATATCGATAGGGCCACTCTGGTGGTTTATCTTTCCTGCCACGGTCAGGTCGGAAAGCAGCGCCCTCTGGGGCCTACGCGAGGAGTAACGAGGCGAGGTCCTGTGTGGTTGGGTGTGCTCTGGGACGTCGTGGAAGACGGTTGTCGGGTTGACGCAGCGAGTGTGGGACCGGACCTATCTCATGGAGATATACAAGTTGGCTCTGAACGGAAGGCGCCGTAGCAAGCAGCGGGAAGCGGGCGTCCTGTAATTTGTGTGAAGGATTAACGATTTTTGCATTGGATGTCCCAGTGGTTCCCGAGAAATGCGGTGGCTGCTTTCGGAGAAGAGAATTGGTAAGATCTCGTGTCTACGCTCTTTTTCCGTACGATATTGCTGCCTGCCGTTATAAACGGATGAAAATCAGTAGCTTGTATTACATGTGTGATTGAATCTCACTTGTACTGTGACAATTTAGAGGCGAAAACTGTGGTGGTTTCATTAGGTCTGTTTTTTTTATGTGCAACTATGGGAGTCAGTTATTTGGGGTCACTGAGGGAGCACCATTATGTTGGTCTAAGTGATACGTTCTCCACGTTTTGTCCATGGGTTTGCGAATCGAAATCGTAGGGGAGTACACGTGTGAGTAATTTGCTATTATATTGATGGTTATGTAGTAGTGACTGTTCTCTGGTGTGTTAAATCACGCACTGATTTGTAGCCAATATAAGCAGAAGTTACCATTGCTACTTACTTATGTGCTACTGTCCTTATGGTTGGCGTTGTTTGTCTTTGATTGTGGGCGTGCTCACGTTTAAAAAAAATTACGCCTACTATTCATATGGGTTGTCTAGTAAGGAAATTGCTTAAGCTTTTATCATATGCTGGTCTGTTTGCCTATCAAATGTTTCAAATGGCTCTGAGCACTATGCGACTTAACTTTTGAGGTCATCAGTCGCCAAGAACTTAGAAATAATTAAACCTAACTAACCTAAGGACATCACACACATCCATGCCCGCGGCAGGATTCGAACCTGCGACCGGAGCGGTCGCTCGGCTCCAGACTGTAGCGCCTAGTACCACACGGACACTCCGGCTGTGTTTGCCTATCACATTGGCTTTCTATGCAGTAACTGAAGGAATGTGTATGGTGGTTCAAGATTGTAGGCTGACTAGTATTTGAACTGGTGTTTAGGTTAGCATCCCGCAAATCCGCACGCTGCGCGTGGTTAAATGTTGCGCTATTGGGGAGCCGGCTCTCTGTCCTTGGATTTTGTAAGGATACGTGATGAGTGCATCGCTGTAGCTTCTCGCGTGCTAAATAGCGGGGCGTCGGTGCCGTCTTAGGGCTAGACTTGTGATGTATGTTATGTTGAAAGGGAATTAACTCTACCAAATTTAAAAGAGCTTTTAGTTTGTTTTAGGTCTGTACATGGAATGATGTTGATATTTTCTCGATTGCGGCAATAACTTGCTGTGTGGGCAGATCCTCTGAGGGACTTGTATTGTACTGTTGCAGTGCAGTCCATCTGAAACGTGCTGCTTAAAACTTGGGACTGCAGCTCTCTGATGTCATATATTACTGTTTAATCTTAAAAGTCTTGGATGTAATATGGTTGTTGAGGATTATGTAATTAATTTTCATCGCTGGTTCTTTAAAGGATGTGTTTCGTTTTGAAATATGTGCTCGGTCAGAGCTTATTTAAATATGATTTTAACTCATCATTCAAATTTTCTAGTCTTGCTTTCTTAAATGCTTTCAGTTAAATGATTGCTATTTGCCTGTTTAAATGTTTGAGTGACTTAAAGGAAAAGATTATTATTTTGTAATTTGTACTGATTGTTCCTTTTGGGTAATACCTGACTTATGTGACAATAAATGAGTGTCTAGTCGATGGTGATGTACTGTTCTATTGCTAGCCTAACCCTTCCACTCCACAGGCTATTGAGCTGCTTTGTGTCGAAATAGAGTTCAGAACACCCCTCTGACCTGACACCTCAAAAGGAATAATGTTGACTTCATTATTAACCATCGCCTTCATAATATCTTCAATATGAGGAACCGGATACGTCGACAAGGTGATGTAGAGCGCCATATGTGCACCTGGTAGCCAAAATTGGAACTAATTTTTTCCAGCGTAAACCGGTTGCTCTTCGAGGCATTAGAATACCCACCAAGTTTCTTTGCCACATAGTAATTACAGCGCACACTAGATCGCTGCCAGTAGCTACACTTTAATTATAACCACCCAATATATAAACTAATTTCTTTGATATGGCTGAAATTTTTAATTCCTCATGCATTGATTTTATAACGAGGTGACATTCAATCATAATACGACAAAAATGGCGTTTATCCGTGGTACAATAAGCACAGACAGTTGCAGTAAGTCGTCAACGACTCTGTTAGCTTCCACGCATACTAGTTCTCCGGCCTGAACACCTATCATTAAAAGGAAACGTCCAGTAACAAATACCCCCGGCTCCTTACGGAACGTAAAGACGTCTGCCGTAAATGACAGCCATTCACGCTCCTTCCTTGCAATGGATCTCGCCAGGGTGCCTCCTCCTTCGCATCAAGTGGTGTTCGCTGTCGGCTCCAGTCGTGACAAAAACAGCGGGGGCGTTCCCACGGGTAGGAGACTCACAGTTCACTCCCAAGTTAGGCGAGGTTGTCGCTAGAAGACGCAGAGTCGCGAGCTCCTCCCTCTTCCACTTCCATTCGTCCCCTCCCACCGTCCCCACCAAAACCCGACGGCGGTTTTGTGAGCCGAAGTCGGCAACGTGTTACTCCATGGTCTCACATCCTGAACTGTGCAACAAGAAAGAGACCTCATCTCTTACTTGTGATACTAGCAGCACGGGTAACTTAGGCCAGACTGACTGTTTACAGGGACATATAGGCGAGGCAAAGACACACATATACTCCTGTAAACAAAGTGACTGCCTAAACGTACGATTCTAGTAGCCGGCATGGTAGCTCAGCGTGTTCGGTCAGAGGGTTAGCTGCCCTCTGTAATAAGAAATAACTGAGTTAACGGATTATCAACGAACTTAAACAGATGTCTTACGACGTCCACCCCGAGCAGATGCAACGAACAAAAGTGAAAAAAATCTGATTACAAATAAATAAATTTATGTTTAGGGCTCGGGCTATTACGCCAGAGGTCTCCAATTCGATTCCTCCTCTGGTACTTTTTTTCCTTCTGTTTCATTTTCTTTTTTATTCCATCAATTGTTCAGAAAGATTCCCAAACCTACATTATCTTTAACAAATTAGTTACATTATTGAATAAAAGTTATTTTCTTTATGTCCAACAACACAGTTCATGGCGGTGGGTTTTCCATTTTTCATTGTAAAGTATATGAGGAAAAAAATGGGTTTTTACTGAGAATAACAAAGTCGATTGGGAAACATTCAATTTTTATGCATATAATAATTATAAACAAGAACCGCCGTGGTAATTATCGTAAAAACAAACAAAGCAATAATTTTTGCGACATCTTGCGCAACACATGAAAGCGGATTTTTGACAATCACAGGGGCGTTTGCAATAAATCTGTACAAAAACATGCCCCCTTAACATTTACGAAAATGGTTTGAGTTTCCGAAAATTTTGAGGCAAACCAGGAATATGGAATCATGTCTCGGAATATTGGTGACGATAATTGATGGTGAATTATAGAATGAATTTTTATACTATCTTCGCGTGAATTAATTTCACGATTCTCCTGGAACAATGCGCTGTAATTTTGCAAGCAATAGAAGGAAAAAAAAAAAAACATGCGGGGGGGGGGGGGGGGAGGAGGAACCGAATCCGAGACCTCGGGCGTAAGAGTCCGAGCGCTAACCACGTAGGCCATACGGCGACTCGGGAATGGAATAAAATTTTATACACATACGGCACCTAAGAAACTTTGTATCGATTTTTCTCGGGATTTTCCGGGTAGTGCATTCTAATATTTTAACCAGGTGAGGTGTTAGGGGTCCTCTTTCACCACACAAAATTTCGGACAAAACCCTGAGCCCATGGTCATGCCGTCTCCTTGTAAGTGCAAACCTTTCCTAAGACGCGTCTATAGTCGTGCGACAGCAGAAACAATAAAACAGAGCTCGGATTGACTACTCTGCGATTGTCGCTCGACTACTAATACGCTATTGGAAGGCTCCTAGTTTATTCTGCGGATCGGCCAGCTACTGACCCATCTTACTGGTAGCAAATTGCGTGTGAATGTAAAAGTGCCTAAATGTGTAACTCTGACAATGAAACTATCTACGCACTGACGCATGTGCACATATAGTGTAGCATGCGCGCAACATGTGGTATCCTGCCAAAGTCCTCTACGCTGGCATGTCTAGTAATGGCGTTAGAGTATCTGCTACCGTTACCGGGAGGACGGTGATTATCGCGGGCTCAGATACAGTGAAGACAGGTCACCACACTGACGCTAATACATGCAAACCAACACTGATATGAAACACATCCGAGGCAGATCATGTATGTTTAATAGTTATGTATCAAAATGTGAAATACCCTGTAGGACACACGACACCCAATCTGAGGATAATGGCCTGGTGATGCAACCACTCTCTTCTGTCATCGGCTGTTCGTCTCAGTTCCAAGTAATTATCGTACCTTATTCTCTTCTCGATGCCTTCTACGCACTTCCTCCCAGGCCGTCATCTCCCCTTCTTTCCTACCACTCTCCCTTCAGAAACTTTAATGATAAAGATGTCAGACAATATGTCCAATAAAATTTTACTTTTCTCTTTTCCATTTCTTTTAATAATCTATTATCTTCTTTGACCTCGTTTGATACTTCCAGATAGGTTTTCTTTTCGTTTATTTCCTTCTGTGTCATTTTCCGCCTGATCCACAATTCAACAGTTTCTGGTTGATACCTTTCCAATGTACCCAGAGTACAACATCCGCTTCCATAGAGCAGTGTACTCCATACAAATGCTGCTACGACATTTATGTTCGTATATTTGCTCGTAAAATATTTTTCTTATCCACAAATTCCTCTTTTGCAAACGCAGTGCTCTCTTCATTTCCATTAAGCATCCTTTGTTCTATGTGGCTACACTACCGACATAAAATTCTTTCATCTGATCAAATCTGAAGTCATCAATAACCATATTAGTTATAACTTCTTCCACACTTTTCCGTACGCACATTACTTTGGTTTTTCATTTATTCACTTTTCATTACCTTAGTTTACTAGAGTGTGGTAGGATTTCCGACACACTATTTATTTCTTTTTCGGAGTCTGCGACTATCACTAAATCATAAGAAGATCTTATACAATGTATCCTTTTCACCTTTGGCGCCTTTACACCATGTTTTCACCTTCAAAATCTGAATAGCTTTCTCAACGAACACTTTCAATTAATAGGTGGTAGGGGACATCCTTGTATATTGTGTAACTTCTTTCTTCATCGTGGCCGCTTCCTCTACCTCATTGCTGTTTGGCTTTGTGTTTAGGTTATGAGACAGTTGTTTAATCACCCTACTCTTCCAATCAAGTGCTGTTGTTTTCATAGTTCTAAACAGTAGCAAATAGTTCAGATTCTCAAAAGCTTCTTCTAAGTCAATGAAGGTAGTTTTACTTCTGTTAATACTTTCCACTAAATATAAATAAAACAGTTTTCTTTGTCAGCCATGTTTGTGTTTTGCCACTTTGCATTTTATGGTAGACAGCGTCATTTTCAATTGGTGCTTTAAATAGTTGCAGTTTTGGTACTGCAGTGTCTGTACTCTGAACTACAACCAAGACTAAAACTTCGTCATTCCACACCTGAAGTGACTTAAGTAACATAATAAACAAGAGAACAAAGCAGAAATCTGTGCCATTGACGCATAAATCTCAAAATACTAAGAGGGTGGCAGGGGGGAGTGGGAGGGGGGGTAGCTTTGTGCCCGCCTTTCGATAATATCATAATGTAGTCGGCTACTTCATATTTTCAAATTTTGAAAAAAAATTATTATTTTTCATGTTTTCTTACATCATTTCGCGAGACTCTTTTAATTTTTCAGTAAAATTCACCCAAAAATTTAAGTCTTAATAGTGAGTGTGACTTCTTGCGACGAACGTCATCTTCGTATTTTCAGGCTCTGTACAATACTTAAACATCAGTACTTATTAAAAAAAGTATGTTGTTGATAAAAAAACTCATTTCACTATTCTTTCAATATTTATGGTGGTGTCCACAAAATATCGATGCCTGATACCACGCGTTATGGAAAACATGTTGGTATTGCTCACCTTATCTCTCAGTCGCAGTCTTCATGATGCAACGCTATATGGACAGTATAATTACTCCGTATTAAGTAATGTGTTAATTAGTTGTCACGGCTAATTGATTTAATATTCAGAATGAATGTGTCACTCTTTGTCAATGTGACGCTGTTCTAAAGCTTCTTGGTATATTAAAATGCGTAACGTAGGATTATTCAAACCTGGAACGTTGCTTATTTACTAAAGAGCTATCCACACACGATGTACGACTTGCCCTCAAAGCTTTACTTCTGCCGCTAATTCCCTCCTTCTTCCTAAACAATTTCAGAGAAACTCTGTCCACCTTCTCGGAAATCATTCCTGGAGGAAGGAATACAGCGGGAAATTTCATAGTCACACAACACGGATGAGTCTCTCGAACGCCGAAACATTTTATTCAGGTGTTTTATTACAGGAGTAGGTTACTGCCAACAGGAAAGCTCAGAGGTCATATCATGAGTCACTCGTAGATAACTCAGTATGTACGTGTATTACCGCGCTACGGCAGAAAATTTTAGTCTCAATATGCTTCTACACTGAAGAGCCAAATAAACTGGTATACCTGCCTAATACAGTGTTGGAGCCCTGCGAACACGTAGAAGTGCCGCGAGACGACGTGGCATGGACTCGACTAATGTCTGAAGTAGGAGGGAACTGAGACCATGAGTACTGCACGGCTGTCCATTAAACCGTAAGAGAACGAGAGGGTGGCGATCTCTTCCGTACAGGCATCCCAGATATGAAATTTCCTGGCAGATTAAAACTGTGTGCCCGACCGAGATTCGAACTCGGGACCTTTGCCTTTCGCGGGCAAGTGCTCTACCAACTGAGCTACCGAAGCACGACTCACGCCCGGTACTCACAGCTTTACTTCTGCCAGAATCCGTCTCCTACCTTCCAAACTTTACAGAAGCTCTTCTGCGAACCTTGCAGAACTAGCACTCCTGAAAGAAAGGATATTGCGGAGACATGGCTTAGCCACAGCCTGGGGGATGTTTCCAGAATGAGATTTTCACTCTGCAGCGGAGTGTACGCTGATATGAAATTTCCTGGCAGATTAAAACTGTGTGCCCGACCGAGACTCGAACTCGGGACCTTTGCCTTTTGCGGGCAAGTGCTCTACCAACTGAGCTACCGAAGCACGACTCACGCCCAGTACTCACAGCTTCACTTCTGCCAGTATCCGTCTCCTACCTTCCAAACTTTACAGAAGCTCTTCTGCGAACCTTGCAGAACTAGCACTCCTGAAAGAAAGGATATTGCGGAGACATGGCTTTGCCACAGGAGTGCTAGTTGTGCAAGGTTCGCAGGAGAGCTTCTGTAAAGTTTGGAAGGTAGGAGACGGATACTGGCAGAAGTAAAGCTGTGAGTACCGGGCGTGAGTCGTGCTTCGGTAGCTCAGTTGGTAGAGCACTTGCCCGCGAAAGGCAAAGGTCCCGAGTTCGAGTCTCGGTCGGGCACACAGTTTTAATCTGCCAGGAAATTTCATATCAGCGTACACTCCGCTGCAGAGTGAAAATCTCATTCTGGAAACATCCCCCAGGCTGTGGCTAAGCCATGTCTCCGCAATATCCTTTCTTTCAGGAGTGCTAGTTCTGCAAGGTTCGCAGAAGAGCTTCTGTAAAGTTTGGAAGGTAGGAGACGGATACTGGCAGAAGTACAGCTGTGAGTACCGGGCGTGAGTCGTGCTTCGGTAGCTTAGTTGGTAGAGCACTTGCCCCCGAAAGGCAAAGGTCCCGAGTTCGAGTCTCGGTCGGGCACACAGTTTTAATCTGCCAGGAAATTTCATATCAGCGCACACTCCGCTGCAGAGTGAAAATCTCATTCTGATCCCAGATATGCTCAATAATGTTCGTGTCTAGGGAGTTTGGTGGCCAGCGGAAGTGTTTACACTCAGATGAGTGTTCCTGGAGCCACTCTGTATAAAGTTTGGACGTGTGGAGTGTCGGACTGTCCTGCAGGCATAGCCTAGGTCCGTCGGAATTGACAATGGAATTAAATGGATGAAGGTGATCAGACAGGATGCTTACGTACGTGTCACCGAACAGTCGTATCTAGACATATCAGGGGTCCCACATCACCAAAAGTGCACACGCCTCACACCGTTACAGAGCTTCCACCAGCTTGAATAGTTCCCTGCTGTCACGCAGGGTCAATGGATTCATGAAGTTGTCCCCATACCCGTACGCGTCCATCCGCTCCTTACAACTTGAAACGAGACTCTTCTGACCAGGCAACATGTTTCCAGTCACCAATAGCTCGATTCCGGTGTTGATAGGTCCAGGTGAGGCTTGAGGCTCTGTGTCGTGCAGTCATCAAGGGTAAATGAGTGGGCCTTCGGGTCCGAAAGCGCATATCGATTATGTTCCGATGAATGGTTCGCAGTCTGACACTTGTTGATGGCCCACCATTGAAATCTGAAGCAGTTTGCGGAAGAGTTGCACCCCTGTCACACTGAACGATTCTCGTTAGTCGTCCCTGGCCCCGATCTTGCAGGATCACTTTCCGACCGCAACGATGCCGTACAGAAGATATCGCCGCCGTTCTAAACAAACAGTCTACAAGACCATCTAGAACATCGAATTTGCCACAACAGCTGGAGACAAGAAGAATCGTATTCCAGTTAAGTCTGTCGCTGCACAAGCTTTGCTGGATGGGCCTGCTGTTTTCGTCAGCTGTAGACTTAATTTTAGTTTAGATATAAATGATACCTTTGGTCATGGTAACGGATGGTTTACCGTAGCTATTGTTCGTGGTGGTACAGGAGTACCAAGTGTTGGTGGACTTGAAAGTTTTGTTGACAGAGACATTATTGCTTTTCGCACTTACCATATTTCTGAATTGGCTAATGAGGACTTTGGAAAATCTGCATATGTTTCTCCTTGTTCTTTGTCGTTATATACTCGTAACAGGAGGAAAATATCTGTAAACGAATCTGTATTTATTTGGGTTAAAGGCAAAGGTGTATGTGAATATGTTAAGTTTGTTGGTGATTGATGTTTTTGCGGATTCCTGATATTCACACTTCACTCGTGAAATGGTCAGACGGGAAAACCCCCACTTCATCGCTACCTCGGAGATGCTGCGTCCCATTGCTTGTGCGCCGATTGTAACACCACGTTCCAACTCACTCAGATCTTGATAACCTGCCATTGTAACAGCAGTACCGGATTTAACAACTGAACCAGGCACATGTTGTCCTATACGGGCGTTGGCGACCTCCTGTTTATATATATCTGTATTTGAATACACACACCGATACCAGTTTCTTTGGCGCTTCAGTGTAAATAGTACATGCTGTTACTTACCTTTAGGTAAACCAGAGGCCGTATCAGAACGAACTTCAACAAAAGGGTAATAAAATAAAACATATAATAAAAATATGTGCGCTGTAGCCTAGAAGGACCACCAAGTGCCGGTGAAAACGTTGCAATACGAAACTTTGTTTGAACAGATAAAAAGGTGAATTATGTACTAAGGTGAATTTAGTAACTGGGACATTGCGGCCTCCTGCAACCTCCAGTGACCGGTTGACATCGTTTGCATCCGTGTGAGCATCGTGGCGTGGAAGCCGGAGAGGGCTCCAGAGCGGGCCTGCTCAGCCGTATCGGCTTTCCAGCCGGCTGGCTCCTGATATCTCGGCTACACTGTGCAGCGTGCCAGTTCCGTGTGTGGCCTACATGCCGGAACACGAGCATGCAGCTGCGACTCTAACAAATGACACGGAACCGCCAAAGAAACTGGTATAATTGGTATTCGTATTAAGATAAAGGAATACGTTGCTGCGGTCGGCAATGCCTATACAAGACAACATGTCTTTGGTGCAGTTGTTAGATCGGTTACCGCAGTTACAAAGGCAGTTTATCAAGACTTAAGTGAGACTGGACGTGGTATGTAGTCGGCGTACGAACGATGGGAACACAGCATCTCCGAGGAAGCAATCAAATGGGGACATTCCCAAACGACCTTTTCACGAGCGTGCCGTGAATATCAGGAATCCGATAAAACATCAAATCGCCGACGTCGCTGAGCCCGGGAAAAGATCCTGCAAGAACAGGAACAACGACCGTTTAATGTGACAGGAGTCCAACCCTTCGTCGAGTCCATACCCCATCGTTCTGCGGCACATCTGCGTGCTTGGGGGTGGGGGCGAGGGGTGGGCGAGGCTACATGGTATTAGGCAGGTGTACCAGGTTTTTTTTTTTTTTTGCTCTTTAGTGTAATATAGTACAGCCCCACCAAACATGGTATGACTACCCGTCACATACACATAAAAAAATAATGCCTGCATATGCCTGCGGATCGGTATAAATAATCGGAGATCATGGTTAATGTATGTAGGATGGGCAAAATAAAAGTGACCCAGAAAGTATTTAAAGCGCCTGAAGATAGGCAAACCAACTTACATCACTTACTCTCGGAGCAGATGCTAGAAGCCATTTCCCTTTTAGGTGCATGCAAACTTTAAGAGGCGTAGAGCGAAGTGGATGATTCGGTAACGTCTTCCGGGTATGGATGGCATAACAGAAATGAAATACCTCTCGTTAACGAACATTCAATCCAGTGTCTGATAGGGATGTGCGGTTGCGGAAGGTGCCTGCATTTCATACAAGGACAGTATCCAAAACTACGGAGGCGCAGTTGTGTCTATTTTACAGGCAAAATATGGCTATCCCCTTTGTTAGATCAATATACATAGGTAAAAGTAGATAACTTCAAAAGGGAAAGAGTCACGATATTTTATCGATGACCAATTTCTGGAATGTGCTAATACATTTACAAGTAGAAAAACTTCAGAATTTTACATAGTAGTTGGTGAGGAACTACTCGAACCCGAAAGGACCTGCTAAGATAGGATGGACAGTGAGATGATATGTAGCATATTTCTCATGAGGTCAGCTTAAAGGAAGGTATATAGTAGTAGTAATTACGAGAAAGGAAGTGTAAAAATGTGTGGAAAATGAAGAATAAGCAGGCTAAAACCAGTACAAGAATGTGAACTGACTATACAGGTCTATGTGCCAGTTTCAGAACATGATGGCCAGCTCACAGAGAAAAGCGTGCAAAACAGCAGAGAAAATAGTGGACGACTATCAATGATGCTGCAGAATGATATTGGGTGAACGGAATGTCATCACGAGAAAAATGAAAGGGGAGACAACACTAGGTCTTAGAAGGAAGAACAGTAAACATGTGCCGTTGTTGACGTCTATAGGGAAAGACAACCATTAGTGACAAATACATAGTACAAAAATCAACAGACGAAGGGTATACAATTGTAACGCATCAGGGAATAGTTGTAGAAACAAAACTGATTTTGTGTTGATGGGATAAAGTACAAAAATGGAACCAAGGAAGTGCGTAGAGATATTAATAGTGTCCAAAATATTCTTATGTCAGAAATATAAATGAGAATGGAAAAAATGGCAACAGTTCGCTGAAGTTAAGAATTGCTTTTGTACTGTTAGAGACACGGTTTTCGGGGAAGATTGAGCGTCATTTCTGATGCTTCGACGATGCATCATACCTAGGAATCATGAGAATAAGTTTAGACACATTATGGTCTCGTACAGAAGCACACAGATTCTCTTTTTTTTACATTTTTGTTAAGTGAACAAAACAAAGTTTTAAGAAGTAAGACGTGCTTGTGAAGTACAAATGAGCATGTAGATTCCACCTTCCAAGTATAGTAACATAACATAACGCTTTCTCCAAACAAATCTAAAGAAATAATGTTGTTGAGAAAATGAAGGAAAGTAGAGCTCATATCTAGGCTAAAATCCAGTGGAACAGGACAGGAGGAAAATGATTGTGACACTGAAGTACCCTCCACCACACACCATAAATTGGCTTAAGGAGTAAGGACGTAAATGTTGTGATTAAATGGATCGCTTCGTAAACTATTCATTTCGAAAATAGGAATTTCAGTTTAAGTTGGAATGGTTTCTGTTTTTGTAAATTGAACTCCTTTATGTACTGGGTGATCAAAAAGTCAGTATAAATTTGAAAACTGAATAAATTATAGGAATAACGTAGATAGAGAGGTACAAACTGACACACATGCTTGGAATGACATGGGGTTTTATTAGAACCAAAATAATAAAAACGTTCAAAAAATGTCCGACAGATGGCGCTTCATCTGATCAGAATAGCAATAATTAGCATAACAAAGTAAGACAAAGCAAAGGCGATGTTCTTTACAGGAAATGCCCAATATGTCCACCATCATTCCTCAACAATAGCTGTAGTCGAGCAATAATTTTGTGAACAGCACTGTAAAGCATGTTCGGAGTTATGGTGAGGCATTGGCGTCGGACGTTGTCTTTCAGCATCCCTAGAGATGTCGGTCGATCACGATACACATGCGACTTCAGCTAACCCCAAAGCCAATAACCGCACGGACTGAGCCTGGGGACCTGGGAGGCCAAGCATGACGAAAGTGGCGGCTGAGCACACGATCGTCACCAAAAGACAAGTGCAAGAGATCTTTCACGCGTCTAGTAATATGGGGTGGAGCGCCATCCTGCATAAACATCGTAAGTTCCAGCAGGTGTTTATCAGCCAGGCAGGGGATGACGCGATTCTGTAACATATCGGCGTACCTCTCACCCGTCACGCTAGTAGAATCACGCATTTCCTAAAACAAAAAAGGCCCAATAACGGTAGATGTGGTTAATCCAACCCATACCCCGACTTTCTCGTCGTGCAATGGAGTTTCCACGACAGTTGTAGGATTTTCGGTAGCCTAAAATTCTGCAGTTGTGGGCGTTGACAGACCCTCGGAGAGTGAAATGAGCTTTGTAGGTCCACAACACGTAACCCAACCAATCGTCATCTTCCGCCATCTTTTGAAACGTCCACACCGTAAATGCCCTCCGCTTCAGTAAATCGCCAGGTAACAGTTGATGATGCCGATGGATTTTGTAAGGATAGCATCGGAGGGTACGCCTACTTGCCAACCAAACAGTAGTGTATGGAATGCCGGTGCGACGTGCGACTGCACGAGCGCTGACTTCCCTGTGCATAGACGAACCCGCTAGTCTCTCCATTTCTTCCTGGACTGTCTCAGCAGAATTACGCATTGTGCTCGGTCGCCAACTACGGGGTCTATCGTCTAAACAACCTGTGGCTTTGAACTTCGAAATCATTCTCGCCACAGCTGCATTTGTCAACGGACCTTTATTATGGCGATAGGATTGTAACGCTGAACTAGCACATTCCCCATTCTGATAATACAGCTTCACTAAAAGCGCCTTTTCAGGTAACGTCAACATGCTGCACCTGCTGGCGCATGTCATTCTCTCTCTAATTACCGCTCCTTTTATACACGATTATCATGCGCAGTCACTGACGTTTTGCTGTCCAGCGCTATCTGTCGGACATTTTGTGAGCTTTGTATTTTTTTCGTTTCTAATAAAGCCCCATGTCATTCCAAGCATGTGTGTCAACTTTTACCTTTCTATCTACATTATTCCGTGGTTTATTAAGTTCTCAGATTTATACTGACTTTTTGATCACCCTGTATAAAGAGCATTCAGATGAGCCGATTACGAAAGAATTCGTTTGACTACCAATTGGAGAACTTGCTGGGTACACTTTCAATAGGCATCTACATTGATGGGTGAAACCATTGCGACCACTTCCCACCGCCACTGGTGGCGTGAAAGGCATGTAAAGCCATCATCCACGGGAATGGTTGCTTGTAACATACAACACGCCACTAAACTAGTCGGATGAGGGCAATATTATGATTGTGGGGACTTTAACATAGGGATCCACGAAGACTGTGCTAGTAATAGAAAACACAGTGACAGCTGTGGCTTACGTGAATTTCATTGCGGACCACCTGCATCCCTTCTTGCTTAATATCTTTCCCGGCGGAGTTAGCATATTCCAACAGGGGAACTGTGTGTCACTTGACCATAATGTTGCAACAGCGGTTTCAGGAGCATGATAGTAAAGTCACGCTGATGTCATGGCCTCTGAATTCAAGGGAACTGTCTGCAGAAACCAGTCCGGTAACGTAACAGGTACTTCACGGATCCATGCCACGCAGAGTCCTTTCTGTGTTTCTTTCAGAAGTTGGGTCAACTTGACATTAAGGAGTTGATCATAATAATTTGGTTCATTAGTGTATTGTACAAAGCAAGAAAATCAGGGCATTGCCGCATAAAGCCTTTTAAATAGAGGCTTAAGGAGTTGTTACGTACGCTGCCGATTGGTATCTAACAACGAAACCGATCATCGATTTAGTCGAAAATTTGTAGCATATTCAAGGCTTCACCAGAAATGCTAGTGACAAAAATGTAAGTTCCAGAGGACCAAGCGTTTAGAAAAAATAGCATTTCTGACGCGGCTTGGGCGAGGCATAGCCATTTATGCTAACGTAGATTGTTGAGAGCGGTTGGCGCAGCGGAAAGAACAAGGATCGCTAATCCAAGGGTCGTGGGATCAGCTCCTTCCATGGCAATTCCTATTTCACTTTTAGTTTACTTACGTTGCAAATAAACCGAGATAATATATTTTACTTATTCGTATTTTAACAAAGGTTTGAAAAGAAAAGCAAAAAGAAAATTATATGTTTTATTTTATTTGATGAATTTCTACCTCAGGACTAATTTGCCCTGTTAATTGACCCGTGGGGAGGGAAATCAAATCCATAGATGTACGACGTAGTTTTTGAAGACGGAGGAGGACTGTCATCGCGCATTATTAAAGTGAATCCCCCCAAATGCACACTGTTACCGCAACCCTGTGATGTCTATTTGTATCGCAATGCAAGGAATTTGGCTAAGGTGCTTCAAAACTGCTCTTATTTCGCAGTGAGAGAGAATGAAATCACATCCCGTAAATATTACATCAAAATACATTCCACTGTACATCACATCCTGTCCTCGCCAGTATTCGACGCAATGACACGTTGCGCGCGGGTAGCTGCCAAACAAAATCCATGATAAATGTAAATCAAACTTGATTTTTTTTCTATAGAATCTCTAAAACAACCTAGTAATTGTAAAAATTCGTCATTTATAAGGTATTTAAGATGGGAAGAAAATCAATGCTTCACCTCTTTCTGTCAGGCGCGGTGGTCAAGCGGTTCTAGGTGCTCAGTCCGGAACCGTGCGACTGCTACAGTCGCAGGTTCGAATCCTTCCTCGGGTATGGATGAGTGTGATGTCCTTAGGTTAAATAGGTTTAAGTAGTTCTAATTTCTGGGGACTGATGACCACAGACGTTAAATCCCATAGTGCTCAAAGCCATTTGAACCATTTTCCCTCTGTTTCTACGATGAATATTACAAGTGTAAATCATCAACACTAAAATAATGAAAGTATCAAATTTTATATCTAAAGTTCCCATGTACACTTCACAATCCCTTTCTAAAAATTTATTTACAATTTCAAATTTTCCTTCGGCTTTTCCTTTCATCAATTTTATGGATATAATAATAAATACAGTTTCTTGGGCTTTATTCGGTTCATTTGGAGTGTAAGTTACGTAAGAACTAAAAATAGAAGTACTCACAAAGGGACTCGATCCCACGACTTCGAATTATCGTTACTTACTCTATCCGCTGCAACACGTGCTGCTTGGAACCTACGCTAACGCAATTGGGACAAATCTGCAGTTATGCTCCACCAAAACTACTGTTCGATAGTTTTGGTACAGTACGGAAATGACGTACAAAATAGTAGGTTTACGGTAGCACTGTTTGGGAAAGAAACGTAAATTAACGTGTTGGAGGGAAATTGGGAGACAACGACTTCTTGTTGTTTTGTTTGTTTTATTGTTTATTTGGCACATTAGCAGAACTGTACATCATCAGTGTTAGTCTAATGTGTACTTTATATCCTTGCAGAAAATAAATTACATTTTATAAGTAATAAAAATTGATTGTTCGCGAAACTTCTGCACTTACATATAACTAATGCAATTACTTTCGATGCAGTATATTTCACATGCATCAAAATAAATAATACATAGATTTATTTTTATTTTCTAGTCATAAGAAAGCTTTTAAAGTTCAAAACCCTGAGATTTGCCGATGACATTTCAAAAAACCTGGATGGACAGTTGAACGGAAAGGGCAGTGACTTGAAAGGATGTTATAACATGAAAATCATCAAAAGCAAAGCGAGGATAATGAAATGTAGTTCAACTAAATCAGGTGAAGCTGAGGCAAATAGGTTAGGAAATGAGATGCTGAAAGAAGTAAAATGGTCGAAGTAGGGAGGATATAAAATGTAGACTGGCGATGGATAGGAATGCGTTTCTGAAGAAGAGAAATTTGTTTACGTCAAGTATAGATTTAAGTGTCAGGAATTTTTTTTCTGAAAGTATTTGTATGGTTCAAATGGCTCTGAGCACTATGGGACTCAACTGCTGTGGTCACCAGTCCCCTATAACTTAGAACTACTTAAACCTAACTAACCTAAGGACACCACACACATAGATGCCCGAGGCAGGATTCGAACCTGCGACCGTAGCAGTCTCACGGTTCCGGACTGCGCGCCTAGAACCGCGAGACCACCGCGGCCGGCAGTATTTGTATGCAGTGTAGTCACCTATGGATGTGAAACGTGTTCGATGAACAGTTTAGACAAGAAGATAATTGACGCTTTTGAGAAGTGGTGCTAGAGAAGGGTGCTGAAGGTTAGATGGGTAGATCACGTAACTAATGAGGTGGTACTGAATAGATGTGAGGAGATGAGGAATTTGTGGCACAACTAGACAAGAAGAAGGGATCGGATGGTAGGACACGTTCTGAGGCATCAAGGGATCACCATGTTAGTATTGTATGGAAGCATGGTGGGTAAAAGTCGTGGAGGGGGACCAAGATACGAATACACTAAGCACGTTGAGAAGGATGTACGTTGCAGTAGTTGCTCAGAGATGAAGAGGCTTGTACAGCTTAGAATAGGATGGAGAGCTGCATCAAGCCAGTCTTTGGACTGAAGACATCAACGGCAACAGAACGTTCTTAGTCATGATCGAGGGCAGGAGTTTCCTGTTGCTATTGATAAATGCAAAATTTGTCTGTGATTAACAGAAACATGTTTTATAAAAGTTCGACGAAGTATTGAAGCTATATCTGACATTTTTGTTTCGCGCTTTTTTATTTTAGCTATTTTTCCACGAAATTGCGATTTCTAGTGCTATATTATAGATCTGTATTATTTTCTTTCTTTTTACTGCATGATCTCTCTGTTTCACGTTATAAATAAGCAATTTTCGAAGTAAGCACTGAAAATTTCATTTTTTTCACAAATACTGTTCATTTTTGCGTGACACTGTTGAGGCTAATTATGAAGAAGAAAAATATTCCATAGGTTATGCGGCGCTATATATGTCCTCGCTTACTTTCTAGATGTTTCACTGCTTTCTGCTTCCAGGGAAATCTCGTAAGACACTGATCGCATACGTAAAAAAGCAACCCTATTGCAACACACCTAACGTATAGGTAACGCGGCTGCGACCTTAATTGACCAAAACTATGGTTATCTACAACAATCGATGGTAGGCTAGAGTATTTTTGTAACTCTGCTCATGCCTCACCCGACCCCCGTAATAAATGCTGTTTTTGTTTTACTTTTTTTAACTAAACGCTTGCCCACCTGGAGATCCGTCGTCCTAACCAAGCCCTACATGTACCATAAATTTGGATGAAATGGGTGACGAAGGGTAGGTACGAACCTCTCGTAAGTTAGAAATGGGTGTCAGTTTTAAGCTAGTGGTAAGGGCTGCGCACTTTCTCAGTCAGGCAGTCGGGAGTCGTGAACGCAGAACTGCGGAAAGCCATTAGGGAAGACACTGGGCGTCGTATCTAGTTTCCCAGTTTCAAAGTCCGAACGTGGCATAGGAAGGCGACTACGACGGCGACGTCTGGTGTGTCCTGCGACCTCGTTTTACGAGTACTGGCGTCGCGACGCCGACGTCGCCGCGGAGCGGAAGGCGGAATCGATGGCGCGGCCTTTATGTGTCGGCGAACTCTGCGGCAGAATACAGCCAGGCGACCCTGGAGGACGAGACGCCGGGTTGTTGACAACTGGCTCCCACGTGCCAGTGAACGCCCGAGGGCCACTGCCTCAGCGACACACGTGGAAAGTCCCGACGACCGAGCACGTGCGCTCGCGTCCGTAAACATCTTCCGCCGGCGGGGACGAGTTGCCTGCGATGGTTATTACGGCGGGGGCGGTAATGACTGGGAAAGGAGTGGGACAGAAGGGGAGGGGGAAAGAAAGAAAGAAAGAGAGAGACAGACAGAGAGAGAGGGGGGGGGGAGGAGAGGGAAATTGGGCTAGGGATAGGGAGAAATTACTGGGATCGCATCAGCTGTCGCCAGCGTTATTGCCTCGTTCGCGTTTATTGGCCGCTCTTGTCGCCAGAACAGAGATCAGAGCGTCCTTCTTTACCATCTATTCGTCGGAAAGCTCAAATTTCTTTGAATTGTAACTGCAGACTTCTAAGATTACAGCCACAGACCGAGAAGTATCACATGTAACTTACAAAAGATAGTACTTAGAAACGACGTCCTGCAGTGAGCTACTGTAGGATTGCGCTAACAAGTAACTGAACAGTCCCCCTTTCTCCCTCAATGTCTCTCTCTTTCCTATATTTTATCGCATCACATGGGTTTCCACACTTTCGTAATTCTATTTCTCTTTAATTTTTATGGTTTCAGGCCTCCGTCTGTAAGAAAATTGAACTCCCATAGGGTCACTTTGTTGGTTATGTGTCTGTCTGTCCGACTATAAAGAACCCATTTTCAGAGGAACAGGTAGATGTATCAAGTTCAAATTTACGTCGCGTATGAAGGTCGATGGTCCTTTGGAAGTGTAATAATTTTAAGCCTCTAAGACAGTTCCATCAACAAATATTGCCATTTATGTCAAATATATTTTGATACTACAAAACACTCTCGTCAAAACCTATAGCGTACTTTCTGTTGACCTAGAATCATGAAATTTGGAAAGAAGAAAAGTTTCACAGTATAAGTGCAGGAAAAATCCCGAAATTGTTAATCTGTAATTATATCACACAAAAATATTTGTTTTATCATCTGCTATCCGCCTTCACACTTGAAACTAAAACATTCTCGAGGGCCTTCGAATCCCTGGGACTGATATATTGGCAGCACCAGTGTTGATAACAGGCAAAAGTCTTGAGTATTATTTGGTATCCTCGCTTATTTTCGATTCATTATGAGGGGTAGGAATCATTGTAAAATAAATGAATCTGAATCAGTTTCAGACAGGGTAAAAGGTACTGACAATTGTAAAAAAAAATTAAACTCGTCAGTGATCTCACCCATCATAAAAGAAATTAAATAAATTATTCCCTTTCCTTTATCCTTATCAAAAAGAACAACAAATCGCTTACTTAATGAATGAACATATTGCATCAGCCACATTGGATACACTTTGTCTGAGCGTTGACCTCATTGATTACGCAACCGCTTACTTAATTCAGAGACTGGGCGTTAATATAATCCATACCCATATTAATACTATAAATGTGAAAGTAACTTTGTCTGTTACATTTTCCCGACAAAGTGTCTGAAGAAATGTATGCGGCTCGTGGTCTAGTGGCTAGTGTTGCTGCCTCCGGATCACGGGGTCCCGGTTTCCATTCCCGGCAGGGTTGGACTGGATGTCTGCGTTGTTCTCGTCATCATGATCATCATCATCATTTGTGACAGTGGCTAGATTCAATTATGAAAAAACTGGACCGTGCAATAATTGAGACTTAGTACGGGCGCCTATGACCGCGCAGTTGAGCGCTCCACAAACCAATCATCATCATCATCATCATCATCATCATCATCATCATCTGAAGAAATATCGATGAAATTTTGTGTGGAGATAGGCGAAACCCAGAAAACTTACACAGGTTATTTTATATAGTGTGTAGTAGAAGCTATTTGTTTATTTGAATTATGTAACGTGGAGTGTGGGAAAGTATTTTCACTGCGAAAATGCTATTCACTCTATCTGGATCATATTTGTCAAAATGCTTTTATCTGTTGATATGTTCTGTTTTTCTATGTACCACGATTCAACGTAATGGATACAAAGGTTAAATAGTCCTCAACATGTTCAATCCATACTTCTATGACGAAGTCGTTATATGCGAGAGTTCCTGTTACGTTTCCCTATTAAATATCTGAACTAGTTCGATGAAATTTGGCATCTAGATTAGCTCTTGTCATAACATACACTCAGTGCATTTTGAAAGCGTCTAGTTCAAGTTAGATTAGGGTATAGCTTACAACCATCTGTTTCAATCCAAAATTCAGTTCAGGGAGATAGCTTCCCTTAGTTTACACACTAAATTCAAGTTCTAGGAAATAACTAGTCACTATAAATGAACGGTTCAAGAAGATCGAACCAGTTTCAAGCATAGAGCAGCTTAATTCTATATGAAGGAACTACTCGATAAAGGTTGTAATTGAGTGGGCGAAATGATTGAGTCTGTAAGGTGAGAATGAAGATCTGTTACTGTTCGTGATGTATGCTAATATTGACGGAAGCTAGGCAAGGCCGTTTGCGAGTAACAGTGAACTGTAGAGCAAAGTTTTGTTGAAATAAATTGTAGGGATGCCAGAAGGTGATCGACGATGGATACAGGAGCTGGCTGTTAACAATGAACCCACTAAATGCAACGTATTTAACATTAAATAGGGGAAGAGGCATTACAGGGTGCCCTTAAGCTGACTGGCCAAATGAAACTTGTTTTAGGGGAAACAGATGCTAGCCGGAGCTTCGAAAGAAGGATTACAAGCAAAGGCTAACTTGCCCAGAAAATCCTTGTTTGACACATGAGCATCATGAGCATCATGAGCATCAATAGTAAATTTAGTGCTCGTACTAGGTAGGATTAACGGAGAAGGTTGCGAAGATTCAAAGAAGAGTGGCGCATTTGCGGGCAGATCGATTAGCAAATGCGAGAACGTAACCGACCTATTTAGCGAAGTCCAGTGATATTTCCAGTTATGTTTAAGTAGTCCTAAGTCTAGGGGACTGATGACCTCAAATGTTAAGTCCCATAGTGCTTAGAGCCATTTGAACCATATTATACCAATCTTCCTGGATAATTAAAACTATGTTGCGGACGTGGTTTCGATGCTGGCTGCACTAAATGTGTTATGACAGGCCGTGGGTCATGTTTAGGTTATGCAGTTGGTGGAGTACCTGCCCGCGAAAGGCAACGGTTGTGGTTTTGATTACCTGTCCGCCACGCAGTTTTAGTCTTCCATAAACTTCCAGTGAGAGTGTGTAGAAACGAAGCGTTCTTTACTATGGAGAGCTATTATTATTAAAGTATATGTCCATTCGATGCAGAAACATAACTTCCCACACAGATCTCACGGAATGGTTGTTACAGATAAATCAGAGAAATCAATGTGCTTTAGACAATGTTGACTAAAAAACTTTTTTTTTTTTATATTCAGGTGGTGACAGGGGTAAAATGCAGAGAGAGAACTGCTATCTAGAGATTGTATAGAAAGTAGAGTGCAGAACGGTAGAAAACGAAAAGGAAGTAGAAGTTGAGAAGAGGGCCACAGATGGAGTTACAGCGTATCCTTGATTTTGTTCAATGTGCACACTGAACAAGCAGTAAAACAAAGCAAGCAGATGATTTGAAATGGAAATAAAGTTCAGGTAGAAGAAGTAAAATCTCTGAGAATTTGACGACGACATTGTTACTCCGTCATAAGCGGCGAAGGACTTGAAAGTTGGGTTAAAGGGAATCGACAACGTATCGAACCATGCAATAAGGACAGCAAGATATTTAATAGAAGGGTGATGGAATGTATTAGCAGTAAATTAGGCGATGCTAAGGGAACTAGACAAGGCCAACACAAGAAGAAGTAGATAAATGTTGTATTCAGGCACAAAAACTGACGATTTAGCGAGTACTGAGGATATAAAATTCAACCGGGCAATAGCATTTCTGAATCCGAGAAATTTTTTAATGCGGTATATAAAATTAATATTTCCGTTGGTGATGGTCTACAGCCGATACATAATTTGAAAAAAGCCTATTTGTGCCATCACTTGTACAGTTTTCTTTTTATTGTCAACCGATTTTTTTCTTGTACAACCATCTGCAGGTGAATGGATCAACCACACGTTTCCGTCATATTTGAGCCATACAAACGTAGAACATATAGAACTGTCATAAAGTCTGTCTTAACAGAGTCCATGCAAACACGCTGTGCCTTAGCGCAACCATGGTAGTGCTCCTACTATTGTAACTGTACCAAGCCACAGTGTGTTTATATGGATTGCGATAGAGCAGACTATTATGACCCTTACACCAACGGCCTTACCGCAGTGGTAACACCGGTTCCGTCAGATCACTGAACTTAAGCGGTGTCGGGCTGGGCAACCACTCGGATGGGTGACCATCCGGTCTGACTAGCGTTGTTGGCAAGCGGGGTGCACTCAGTCCGTGTGCGGCAAAATGAACAGCTACTTGGTTGAAAAGTAGCTAGCATACGGCCGGAAGAGCGGTGTGCTGACCATATGCCCCTCCATATGCGCAACCAGTGACGCCTGTGGGCTGAGGATGGCACGGCGACCAGTCGGTACCGTTGGGCCTTCCAAGGCCTGTTCGGACGTCGTTTAGTTTGTTTTGTTATGGCCGTTAGGTATGTTCTACATTTGTATGGGTCACGTCTGTAGAAAATATATGACTGAACCATACATGTACAATGTTTTTTCCTCCCTGAAGATTTCTGTAACAACAGAAACAATAAATAGAAAATTGTACATACGATGGCATAAATATGCTTTTATAAAAATAAATGTAAGAATTAGTGTAAGTATTAGGAAGTCATTTTCAGAAGATGTTCGTTTCAAGTGTACTGCTGTACGAAAACGAAAAGTGGTTGATTTCAAAGACTACTTATACGAGTGATGGCATCTTGCAGTGAGCCCATCTCTGGCGATCAGGCTTCTTTGAGACCTTACGTTGTCATAGAGAAAGAGAAGTTCGCTTGCATTTCTGTGGCGACGAACATGCTTCATGAAAATGGTTAAAATTAGATGAGAAGATAAAATAACTACACTCCTGGAAATGGAAAAAAGAACACATTGACACCGGTGTGTCAGACCCACCATACTTGCTCCGGACACTGCGAGAGGGCTGTACAAGCAATGATCACACGCACGGCACAGCGGACACTCCAGGAACCGCGGTGTTGGCCGTCGAATGGCGCTAGCTGCGCAGCATTTGTGTACCGCCGCCGTCAGTGTCAGCCAGTTTTCGTGGCATGCGGAGCTCCATAGCAGTCTTTAACACTGGTAGCATGCCGCGACAGCGTGGACGTGAACCGTATGTGCAGTTGACGGACTTTGAGCGAGGGCGTATAGTGGGCATGCGGGAGGCCGGGTGGACGTACCGCCGAATACTCAACACGTGGGGCGTGAAGTCTCCACAGTACATCGATGTTGTCGCCAGTGTTCGGCGGAAGGTGCACGTGCTCGTCGACCTGGGACCGGACCGCAGCGACGCACGGATGCACGCCAAGACCGTAGGATCCTACGCAGTGCCGTAGGGGACCGCACCGCCACTTCCCAGCAAATTAGGGACACTGTTGCTCCTGGGGTATCGGCGAGGACCATTCGCAACCGTCTCCATGAAGCGGGGCTACGGTCCCGCACACCGTTAGGCCGTCTTCCGCTCACGCCCCAACATCGTGCAGCCCGCCTCCAGTGGTGTCGTGACAGGCGTGTTTGGAGGGACGAATGGAGACGTGTCGTCTTCAGCGATGAGAGTCGCTTCTGCCTTGGTGCGAATGATGGTCGTATGCGTGTTTGGCGCCGTGCAGGTGAGCGCCACAATCAGGACTGCATACGACTGAGGCACACAGGGCCAACACCCGGCATCATGGTGTGGGGAGCGATCTCCTACACTGGCCGTACACCTCTGGTGATCGTCGAGGGGACACTGAATAGTGCACGGTACATCCAAACCGTCATCGAACCCATCGTTCTACCATTCCTAGACCGGCAAGGAAACTTGCTGTTCCAACAGGACAATGCACGTCCGCATGTATCCCGTGCCCCCCCAACGTGCTCTAGAAGGTGTAAGTCAACTACCCTGGCCAGCAAGATCTCCGGATCTGTCCCCCATTGAGCATGTTTGGGACTGGATGAAGCGTCGTCTCACGCGGTCTGCACGTCCAGCACGAACGCTGGTCCAACTGAGGCGCCAGGTGGAAATGGCATGACAAGCCGTTCCACAGGACTACATCCAGCATCTCTACGATCGTCTCCGTGGGGGAATAGCAGCCTGCATTGCTGCGAAAGGTGGATATACACTGTACTAGTGCCGACATTGTGCATGCTCTGTTGCCTGTGTCTATGTGCCTGTGGTTCTGTCAGTGTGATCATGTGATGTATCTGACCCCAGGAATGTGTCAATAAAGTTTCCCCTTCCTGGGGCAATGAATTCACGGTGTTCTTATTTCAATTTCCAGGAGTGTATTTAAAAGGTAATGAAATGAATTGAGGAAAAAGGAATTAATGGAACAAGTTGACCAAAAGGAGGGACGGTTGATAGGACAGATTCTACGACGTTAAGGATTTCTCAATTAAATAGTGGAGGCAAGTGTGCGGGATTAAAAATTGCAGGAGGAATCAGGGTTTGATTAATGTAGGCAGGATCACATGCATGTATGTTGCAGTGGTTACGCAGAAATGAGGACCCTTGCTGAGGGTAGGCTAGCGTGGAAATCTCCAGCAAAGCACTCTTCACAGAGAAAACGTCAACAAGAAACAACAACTGTAACAAAATCCATACTCCGCACATTCCGTGAATGAGGAACGAAGAAGGGTCATTGCTACTAGAGCACATAGTTCCCTCCACCGCTGACTCTCTGTAGAGAGATAGGTACCGGTGGGTAATTCACTGTGGCGAAATTAGCGTTGAGAAGTGCTCATTTACGCTCGAGTACAAGAGACACACTTCTGTTCCTGGTCGGTGTAGGCCAGCAGACTGCAGAGTCTCGTAACGGTTGGAATAACTGAGTACCTTCAAGCACATTTTTCGGATGCAATAATGCGTCTATCGTGTAGCCATTATTATTTTCTGGACGCCAGGCTACATCTCCATGGCGTCGCCAGTGTTCTACGAAGCGGAAGATCCACACTTTGCTGATCGCTTGGGTGATATTTCCGCATCGATCTGATATAGGGATCAGTGAAGTAAGAAGTACGGTTCCACTAGTTCGTCTCTCTGAGTTTTTCGTTGTCTGCGCCAGCTTAGGTAGCCGAGAAAAGAATGTGTAGCATTAATTATTGAACGCTCTTTGTACTTGGAGAAACTGCCTCCTACCATTTATAATAGAAATGGGGAGAACGGAATGGTCTGTATTGTCAACAATAACAAGTAGTCAAGAAGTTCACTATTTCACGAAATAACCATTTTTCCAGAATGCCTAACTATACGAAACTTTTCACAGCAAATAGAAACGTAATTCGAGTGCTATAGTTTCATTTCAAATTTATTGCGCTACTCCTCAGACACGTCTCGTCTGCGTTTAAAATATATCAAACGCACAGTTTCTGCGAGGAACACTGAGGGAAGGCATTCGTCGATATTGCATCATTTTTATCGAGAAGAGCAGAGGCACTAAGAGGCAGATTCCTTCTCCGCTGGCAAGGGAGCGAGGGATCCCGGGGAAGGCACGTTTGCTGCCAACTACGTACCTCCTATTGAGGCGTTTCCCTCAGATTCCTTCACCCCCGCCTCCCCTTCACCCCACTGAATATCTCAGTCAGGCGGCCGTTTATCTCTCAGGCAAGGGTGAAATACCGGTACATCGTAACTCGATTTAAGATCGCTCCTCTTTCACTCGGGGACGGCGAACCTAAGCAGCGGGATCCGGTCCCGAGAAATATTCTAAAAAGCACTCCGGCATCTCCACGACATTTATAGATTAGCAGGGAGGGCTACAGTCTGCACAGTGAACCAGAATACGAAGGTCGGTGCCTTGCGTAGTCAAATGCAATGCAACTCATTTTAAGATGGCATCGGTTTTAAGTCTCAATCTATAACGTACGACAGAATTCATTTCTTCACTAAGATGCAAAAACTTCGAATGAAACACTTTAAGCTTTTAGTACCAGAGTTTGTCGTTTTTGCTATAATTTTCAGCCGCACCTCAAATTAATTACTAGAATTTTACTTCACCCAGTCATTCTTTCATTATGATGCAGAGAGAGTGTAAATGCTAGTGCAACCTTTTTTTTTTTTTTTTTTTTTTTTTGGAGGTTAGAGTTATGAGAACTTTTGGGAGATTAATGGTATAATATACCCGATAAACTATACTTACATACCGCAAATAATAATAGAATCCCTACTTTGACCTGGACGGTAAGTGCTTTTTCTTTTTTTGGTTTGATCACCAAATCCGATAAATTTGGAGATGAATGCCAGTACTGTATCACGATAAAGCTGTTGATAAAACATTACTTCAACCGTAGGTTACATCATTTGTGTGAAACTAAATCAATGGAAGGCAGGGGAAAACAGGTGAGACAGATGTACACGAAGTTAATACTGTTTGAAGGACATGATGGGTTTTCTTGTAAACTGACATACTAAATGGAGATGCCAGCCACATTTTAGTGTCTGAAAACTATAGAACTGGGTAACACAGCATTATTTATTTTTAAACTTGTTATTTGCTGCAGACTGTAAACGTGGTCTATTTTTTTATCTTTATTCCTATTATCTTTAAAACAGGAATATTAAACTGACATTTCAGATGGGTGTTTCACCTCTGTACACAATGCACAAAAAAATTTGTGTGAAATATTATGGGACTTAGCCGCTAAGGTCATCAGACTTGTGCAACTTTCAAGTTTTCAGGTACGGATTCTTCATCGATCGAGCGGCTATACAGGGTGTTTCAGAAGTGATGGTCAATAATTCACACGTGGAAACTAGAGGCCAAATGTGGCTAGAAAGCTTCAATAAACATGGGTCCGCAAATCAACCGTTGTCAAGGTACGGCATTAATTCGAGTTGGAAAACAACTGTAAACGCCCCTGGATATCGCGGTATTTACGTTGGTATCTCAAGCATTGGGATCGACTATCTGTTAACGCATGCGCAACTACTTCCCTTTCTCCCTAAATGCATGACTGATGACCATAGCTGTTAAGTCCCATAGTGCTCAGAGCCATTTGAACCTCAATGCACTGTACCACATTGGCCTCGCAATCTGTTGCAAACGTGATGGCAGCACAGACAGAAGTTGCAACAATGAAGAGTACGCTGATATGCACTTCACGTATGGCAAAGCGAATGCCAGTGCTCTTGAGCCTGCAAGATTGAAGAAACTCTCCTTGTCCGCAGGTAGCCCGAAAGGTGTACAATTAACCGGTTAGATCAGCGCTTTAGAGAAACATGGAGTTTCGCACACCACGTATGAGGAGATCGGTCCAGATCCATAACGCCCGAAGTTGAGGAAATGGTGTTACGCATTGTGCACGAACCTCCTAACGCTTCAACAAGGAGGACCGCTGCCCAAGAGCGCCTCCTGACTCATAGCAGTATATGGCGGATTTTACATCGGCAAGCATCCACATCATCTCCAGCGAGTATGAGCCGTGAACAACGCACACTTCCCTCCTATTGGGAGTGTCTGCCAATGGGTGCAGCAGCGCTGTACCCTGTATCGCCTGTTTGTAAGCAATATTCTGTTCACGAATGAGGCTGGATTTACCCATGACGGTATTTTAACTACCATAACTGTCATATCTGGGCCTACCTCAATACCAATGCAACACACGCATCACGACAACAGCAACGTTATTCGTTGAACGTCTGGGCAGGACTGCTCGGAGGCCGCATGATTGGATCACACTCCCCACCACCGAGACAAACCGGACAGCAGTGCATGCCGACTGCACTTCCAGACGTACATGATGATGTCCCATTAAATCAACGCCTGAACATGTGGTTCATGCATGACGGTGCTTAAACACATTTTCAGTTACGCGTGCGCCGACTTATAACTCAGACGTCTGATCAACACTGGATAGGTTAAGGAGGGGGTCTGCCATGGCCTCCAAGGTCTCCGGAATTAAATACCATAAATTTCTGTATGTGGGGTCAAGTTAATAGCCTGGTATGCGCTACCGAGGTCAACTGTCTTGAGGAATTGGGCTTGCGGATTGATGCATCATTCCAGCGTTTATATAATTCCCAAGAACTGATTGAAAGGATTCGCAACTCATTTCAGAGGCGAGTTCAATGTTGCATTCAGACGAATGGTCAACATTTAGAACACCTACTTAACATTAGAGATACTATGTGTTCTTAGAGACACAAAATGGATTGTATCTCGATAACTGTTGATTTGTGGACACATGATTATCGGAGCTTCTTAGCTACTTTTGCCCTGTACTTTGCATGTGTGGACGGCCCCGATAGCTGTGTGGCCAGCACGGTGGTCTGTCACACCAAGGGGCCTGGGTTCGATTTCCGACTGGGTCGGAGATTATCTCCGCTCAGGGACTGTGTGCTGTGTTGCCCTCATTATCATTTCATCATCATCAGTGGAAGGTAACGGGAAACCACCACCAGAATCACTTCCCTAGACGATCTCTGACGAGGCTTCTTCCATGACAAGACCTGCTGTAAGGCAGAACACAAAGTTAAGTTTCATGCGTGAATTATTGACCATCACTTCTGAAACACCCTGTATATTATTATTATCTTTGGATCCCTTGTATCAGGTAACTCTCTAATCCTTACGTGAAGTGAACACACGTGGCTTAGCCTGTTAATCTAGACTGTTCTATTTAGAAATCTGAAAGATACAGACGTAATTAATCGCGACGTAATTATGCTGACGTCCCACTACGTCTCTCCGTGTCTCCATAGGCTGGTTTACTTTCTGACTTTAAAAATGGCAGAAGACTACCACTGACAGCTGTTTTGAGAGATGTATTTACTGATTACAAGAGTGGCTTACTAAGACTCGTACAGCTGATGAAGACATAGTATCTAAAATTACTTGTAGTATTAAATAGGTACGGATCTTATCTCGAGCGAGAGGTTGTATATCATTGACTTGCACGGAGCAACTGTGTCAGCATCGCTGGAAGGAATTAAACTGGTATACAATTTGGACTGGAACACTCACTCCGTCTTCAGGCCATGAGTGGCCTACCGGGACCATCCGACCGCCGTGTGATCCTCAGTGGAGGATGTGGATAGAAAGGGCGTGGGGTTAGCACACTGCTCTCCCGATCGTTATGATTGTATTCTTGACCGAAGCCGCTACTATTCGGTCGAGTAGCTCCTTAATTGCCATCACAAGGCTGAGTGCACCCCGAAAAATGGCAACAGCGCATGGCGGCCTGGATGGTCACCCATCCAAGTACTGACCACGCCCGACAGCGAATAACTTCGGTGATCCCACGGAAACCGGTGTATCCACTGCGGCAAGGCCGTTGCCAATTTGGACTGGAACATTTGACATTATTAAGTGAAAGTGTTGATTGTGTCTTGCCGCTGGTGTCTTTTACGTATGACCAGAATCTCTTTGGATTTTCTGCCACATTTTGGATGAGTTCCGTTGTGGAAGCTATTAAAATCATCTCACATACGTCGTATCAGGGAAGCCACTTGTTCCTGAACACATTGATCACTATCGCTCCTATCACCTATAATAATCGAACACACAATATTACAGAACACAGATAATTTATGGAATGAATAGGCGAACCTGTTGGGTTGAAAAGAAAATAAGCTTTCAGATGGAACTATTCTTACTTACACGGCATCCCATCGCCGTATAGGCGTCTCCAGACACGTCTTCGGCCTGGAATCTCCTTGACTGGAGTAGAATTGTCTTCAGTAATCAGTCTCGCTTCGAATAGAGCACAGACAACCAGGAAGATAGCAATGGGACACAAACCGGACTGTCCCTGCCATACAGCCCGATAAACAGGACAGATAGTCTGGTGTGCCATTTATTTTCTTAGCAGGACCTCTTTAATTGTTATCCACGGCTCACTTTCATCACAGCGGTACGTCGACGACATTCCACGACCCGTTTTCTTGTCCTTCATGAGAAGTAATCCTGAACTTACATTTCAGCAAGATAATGCCTGTTCGCTCTAGGCGAGAGTGTCTTCTGCTTCTCTTTGTGCTTGCCAGACCCTTCCTTGGCCAGAAATGGTTCCGGAACTCTTCCCAATTGAGAACATTTGGAGCATTATGGGAATGTCCGTCCAATCAGCTTAGAATTTTGACGATCTAATATCCCAGTCGGACAGAATTTGGCACGACAACCCTCAGAATAATATCCAGCAACGATGTCAACCAATGCTAAGTTGAATCACTGTTTGCGTAAGAATTAGAGTTTGATCAAAGAGTTATTGAAGTGTTCAGTTTGTGATTCTTTTTCTTTTGAATAAATGATCCATTTCATCCTAAATTTTAATCATTTGTTTGTCTGTAGGCCTACAATTATTCACACGTACTAATTTGGATAATTCCTTCGTAGTGGGTCGTTTCTTTTGACTTAGACCGCATAGTTAAAGTAGCGACAGAGGAAGAAGGGTTTCAAATACTAACCATAGAATAAAAATTAGACAATTAACTTTTATTTCTCGATGTGATAATTAGAACATTATGGCCAACCCTTATACTTGTACTCTCATTTTCGCAGCACGTGTTCTACATCTACATCTACATGGATACTCTGCATATCACATTTAAGTGCCTGGCAGAGGTTTCATAGAATCACCTTCACTCTTCTCTGATATTTCAATCTCGTATAGCGCGCGGAAACAATGAACACCTATATCTTCCCGTACGAGCTCTGATTTCCCTTATGTTATCGCGGTGATCGCTCTCCTCTATGTAGCTCGTTGTCAACAAAATATTTTCGTTTTCGCAGGAGAAAGTTGGTGATTGGAATTTCACGAGAAGATTCAGTCGCAACGAAAAACGCCTTTCTTTTAATGATTTCGTGCACTAAACCTGTATCATTTCTGTGACACTCTCTCCCATATTTCGCGATAATTCCAAATGTGCTGCCTTTCTTTGAACTTTTTCGATGTGTTGCGTCAGTCCTATCTCGTAAGGATCCTACCCCGCGCAGCAGTATCCTAAAGGAGGACGGTCAAGCGTAGTAGGTCCGTTACATTTTCAAAGCGTCCTTCCAATGAAAGGCACTCTTTGGTTAGCCTTCCTCACAATATTTTCTGTGTGTTCCTTCCAATTTAAGTTGTTCGTAATTGTAATACCTAGGTATTTAGTTGAATTTAGGGCTTTTATATTAGACTGATTTATCGTGTAACCAAAGCTTAACGAGCACATTTAGCACTCATGTGGATGACCTCATAGTTTTCGTTGTTTAGGGTCAACTGCTACTTTTCGCACCATTCAGATACTTTATACAAATCGTTTTGCAGTTTGTTTCGATCTTCTAATGACTTTATTAGTAGATAAACGAAAGCGTCATCTGCAAACAACCAAAGAGGACTGCTCAGATTGTCTCCCAAATCGTTTATATAGATAAGGAACAGCAAAGGGCCTATAACACTACCTTGGGGAACGCCAGAAACCGCTGCTGTTTTACTCGATGACTGTCCGTCAATTACTACGAACCGTGACCTCTCTCACAGGAAATCACAAATTCAGTCACATAACTGAGACGATATTCCATAAGCACTTAATTTCACTACGGGCCGCTTGTGTGGTAAGTGACATAAGCCTTCCGAAAATCCAGAAATACGGAATCGATCTGAATGAAGTCCCTTGTCAATAGCACTCAACACTTCATGTGAATAAAGAGCTAGTTGTGTTTCAAAGGAACGATGTTTGCTAACCCCATGTTGACTGTGTGTTAATAGACAGTTTGCTTCGAGGTAATTCATAATGTTCGAACACAATATATATTCTAAAATCCTGCTGCATATCGACGTTAACGATGTGGACCAGTAATTTAGTGTTGTGGCGTTATACAGGGTGTACTTGGACCCTGGATTTTGGCACCTTGTGGCGCTCCTTGATCAGAGCAGCACACGCTTCGCCAGTGACCGCAGGCACTCCCCGAGGCGCCACGAAGCGTGTAACGGTCAAAGGGAGCGGTTAATTAGCGCGCGCTCGCAGCCCGTTGTCCGGTGTGGCGCGCAGCGGCGCTGCGGGGCTCTGCCGTTGCCATGGCGACGCGCGGCTGCGCCGACATCGGAACGACGCCCCTGGGATGTGAGCGGGCTGCGCGCTTACCGGCCTCGCGGGACAGTCCTGTGTGCCCGTAATTGAGCAGCCAGAAGCCGGCGGCTGCGGTAGGCTGCTTCAGCCTACTGATAGTTGCGCGCCAGGCGTCGCGGAAGACACTCTGTCCCGGTTCGAGAGTTGGCACCGTCGCTGCCGCGTGCGATCTCGCAGCTGCTTCTCATGACGCTGTCTACTTAGTCTCAATGTAACCGCTTTGGGACCATAGCTTGAGGTGTCGAAGAGGTATACGCATTCTTTAACCGTCCGTCGCTCGCGGGTCATCCATATTACTTTCTCGCTCAATTTTGTCTGGCAGTGCAGGGTTGCGATCGCGCCATTTTCAGTACCTTTCTGTTAACTTTCCAGCAATTAGCTCCAATCGTTGTTGGCTTTCAAGTTGCGAAATATACAATGTTTATGAAACATTATTATGAGAGTTGGGCAAACTGAAACAATTTACTGTATCGAAACAAATGAAACAGTACGAGGTAATGTTTCGATACGCTGTTTCGAAACAGTGAAACAGTTTATGTTTTTTAATTTAATAAACCTACACATTTTATCATCTTGAATGTCTACTGTATAAGTACGTCCATATAAACACAAATGAGGTGCGAGAGCACTAATCATATCGCAGGAAGTATGAAACTATCACTTAACACGTCTTGGCTGTTTCGTATTTCATGCAGCAAATGCGCTGCTTTCGTGTCATTTGACTTTCTTACTTTTCAGTTGGCTGAGGACAACCATAGCTGAAGACAGAAGAACTATCACGAACGGAACTGGAGGTGGGAGCAAACTGCAGAAACAACGGATATGCTACTGGGATTCCCACATTCCGTTAGTATGGGTAATACACCCATCCAGCTAATTTCCATGCACACAAAGGGAATCATTGTGGATAATAGGGACAGTGACTATAGACTCACAAATAATTCGAATAAATAACAAAATATAACAGAAAAACATTTTGTCTTTCAAGGTGTTTCGAACCGTTACTATAAATTCACCTTGTTCCCAGCCCTTCCCGTTAACCATTACACTATCAGTGATATGTCAAACAGATTGCTTGCAATTATACCTACATCAGATTTGTATATATGTCTAATAACTGTCACTCTACGCCTTTTTTTGTTCAAAATGTTGTAGGCTTACTTGCGTTTCTTAATATGATTACTGTACATGAACAGAGAAGCGTATGTTATAAAAAAGTGTAATTTAACTGAATGATTTTCACATATTTATTATTCTGAATGTGAATAGTATGCGTTGTTTTGTTTGGTTAGTGTTTATAAAGCAGATGTTACGCCATTTCGGAATATGACAGTCAGCCAGAAACGAAGCTTTATTTTCGGACATCTTAAGCTCCATGCTATTGCTTGTCAAAAAGATTTCGACACTCTTGAAAGTGTTTCACGAAGTGGTATGTTGTGTTTCAGTACCTGTGCCGATCCCGAATCTCGTCCGACACAGAGCGGAATGAAACATCACTGTTTCGATACAATTAGTCCGTTCCAAGCAAAGGTCGACTGAAACAGCCTTATTTTGAAACAACGATACAGTTTCTGTGTCTGGGTCGAGATCGAGACAGGGGCGAAATGAAACACCACTGTTTCGAAACAGTAAACAACAGCCGTTCCGAATCACTGAAACAATTCCACATATCGATACAATGTATCGAAACATGTAAACAGTGGCCAAGTCTAATTATTATTGTCTGGAGGACACCTGTCATCCGCGAGAGCTCTGCTGCCACAATCTGAAACAAAGTGTCTGTATTGCGAGGGTCACTCCAAATAAAGGCACTTTTTTTTAGCCATCTTTTATTCTACATGTTTGAAAGTTTTACAGTGTGTGGATACATCCTTTAGTAATAATATTTTCATTTCTCCACATAATTTCCATCCCTCTCAACTGCCTTACGCCATCTTGGAACCAGCGCCTGTATACACGCACTGTAAAATTCTTGACCAACCTGTTGGAGCCACTGTTTGGCAGCGTGCACAAGGGAGCCATCATCTTCAAACCTTGTTCCACGAAGAGAGTCTTCCAGTTTCCCAAATAGATGATAGTCACATGGAGCCAGGTCAGGACTGTAAGGCGGGTGTTTCAGTGTTGTCCATCCGAGTTTTGTGATCGCTTCCATGGTTTTTCGGCTGACATGTAGCCGTGCATTGTCGTGCAACAGCAAAACATCCTCCTTTTGCCGATGTGGTCGAACACGACTCAGTCGGGCTTGAAGTTTCTACAGTGTCGTCACATATGCATCAAAATTTGCGGTGGTTCCACTTGGCATGATGTCCAGAAGCATGAGTCCTTCGGAATCGAAAAACACTATAGTCATAGTTTTTCCAGCAGAAGGTGTTGGTTTGAATTTTTTTTTTCTTGGTTGAACTTGCATGATGCCACTCCATTGATTGCCTCTTTGTCTCTGCTGAAAAATGATGGAGGCACGTTTCATCACCTGTATCAGTTCTTCCAAGAATTTCATCTCCACCATTATCGTATTGTTCCAAAACTTCGCTGCATACCGTTTTTCTTCTTTCTTTGTGAGCCACTGTCAACCTCCTGGAAACCCTCCTGGCACAAACTTTTTTTAACGCCTACAATTTCAGTATTCTGCAAACACTTCCTTCCCCTATCCCATCTTAGCGTGACAATTCGTTCACTGTGATGCGTCTGTCAGCGTCGGTAACCAACCAGAGGGACCCTGTAATGTCAGCAGATCAGCTGAAGATATTGTTCTTCTAATGGTCGAACTCTTTCAAATGTTAGAATATATTATACTGTATATGAATATTAAATGTATTAGATTTAGATGTAATAAAAAAACCATTAAATCAGTCATAAAGGCCGTTCGAAGTATACAAATAGACCGCATGCTTTGTGGATGACACCTGTCATCCGCACGAGTGACCATGTCACGAATTTTCGCGCAAGTAACGGAGGGTTAACTGCTCGAAGCTCCAGAGAATAATATTCTTTGCATAGTTGACTGGGTGTTGTGTGATGTCCTTATGTTAGGTTTAAGTAGTTCTAAGTTACAGGGGACTGATGACCATAGCTGTTAAGTCCCATAGTGCTCAGGGCCATTTGAACCATTGAACCATAGTTGACTTGAAGTCAACTGAGTAAAAACCGTAAAAGGTTTTGCTCATGTGTAAAATCAGTAAGCTGTTCTAAATCACCTGTTCATTAACCCAGCGACCACACTGCCACTGAAACGGAAGATAACAGAAAGAACGTCAAAGTACTGAATAAGCACTTCGGAAACTCGGAAGATTGTAACACGGTACCGCTTTTTAATCATTGTAACACGACGAAATGACAAACTTTGAGATATACGATCGCGGAATAAAAAGTTAACTGCAATTGCTTAGCAGTGGAAAGAGATCAGGAGCAGACGAGACAAATATGAGCCACTGAGAGCCGATGTGGTGTAACTCAACTTTTCCCAAATCTGATAAATGAAATTTTAACGTTTCGTTTGATGTAAACTAATCCTTTACAATAATTCATGATACATCTGATAAAATATACAAATTAAATATTATAATTACATTTACTACAGACCTTTTAGTTGTTTTGACCTTAAATTCCTATTTATAGCCCCTAAAATTTGAAGTACCACTTTTCCTCTCAGCAGTTTACCCTTAGTAAAAGATAAAGTGGTATGGATCAAGCTTTGTACAATTTTTTTTATAAAAGTTTTAGTGAACTTGGATCGCTGAGAAGGTTTACGCTGTCTTTTAATGTCCATAATTACAATTTGTTTATAAAACAGAATCATAATGAGATTCAGTAAATGTAAGTCTGCACCATGATAAATAAACTGTTGTTCCTAAATGTCCGAATTTCTTAAAGTGCAATTCTCTTCATGCCGATATTTCAAGAGGTTTCTAATGGAGCTCGTCTGTTTACTCAATATCTCCATCCACGTTGTCTTTCTCTGCTGAGCAGAAAGCTTGTCCAGGTCCAGATTCCTGAGCCGAACTTGCGGTTGTCATTTGGGCGAAGAAAGTTTGGTGCGCCAGAGGCATGTACGCAGCATTGTTGAGAATGTTGAGTTGAACACTAGACAAGCAAGAACGGCCAGGAGCATGATGTAAAGTTAAAATATCCAGATGTTTGAAAGCGATTCCTACAACAAGATATTCGTTGTATAAAACGAGATGTGGGCAGCCTTTCTGGAAACGACGCCATCGAGCGTGGAGCCAACTGAACTTTTCATTTTCCGTGTTACTCTTTCTAAATGTTCCACTTTTCTTTGGGTCCTCTGTTGAGAGAAAATCATTAAGTTCCATTCTACAAGCGGTAAAGGGTTGTTTTCTCCTTGACTTTTGAACGACGCTACACCGATCACCGATGTGAAAATTTGAGCGATATTTGATTTTCTCTCGACAACTCTGAAACCTCGACAACTCTGAAACCTCGACAACTCTGAAACCTCGACAACTCTGAAACCTCGACAACTCTGAAACCTTGACAACTCTGAAACCTCGACAACTCTGAAACCTCGACAACTCTGAAACCTCGACAACTCTGAAACCTCGACAACTCTGAAACCTCGACAACTCTGAAACCTCGACAACTCTGAAACCTCGACAACTCTGAAACCTCGACAACTCTGAAACCTCGACAACTCTGAAATCTCGACAACTCTGAAATCTCGACAACTCTGAAATGTCGACAACTCTGAAATGTCGACAACTCTGAAATGTCGACAACTCTGAAATGTCGACAACTCTGAAATGTCGACAACTCTGAAATGTCGACAACTCTGAAATCTCGGTAACTCTGAAATCTCGGTAACTCTGAAATCTCGGTAACTCTGACATCTCGGTAACTCTGACATCTCGGTAACTCTGACATCTCGGTAACTCTGACATCTCGGTAACTCTGACATCTCGGTAACTCTGACATCTCGATCGTTTCGTGGAAACGAGTGTCCCGATAACATTAAGTTATGGTCAACAACACGGATCTCATTGCTTTAGTTCTTTACAATCTCTATCCAAAGTTATCTTGGGAGCCTTTTGATGACAAAGTCTCATCCCAAATGTACATAAAGCCATCTCGCATGCCAATGTTCTGTTCATAGCTTTTATGAATAGACCAGAAAAGCATAATGTATAGTATATGTATTTAATGTGGCTTCACTTCTTAATTCGTGTAGGCTTTAACCTAGACTTTAACATGGAGTGTAAACTTCCTTTATAAAGACATCACATGTAGATATTACAAATGCAAAGAAAGGAACAATGCCAATACTTACTAGCACTGTTGCAATGCCTTTTTTTATGGAAATAGTATTTCACATAAAATGTCTAGCGTAACTATCCAGACCGACCATAAGCGGAACCACCATGTAAAAAAATCAGAAGCCAGACTTGGAGGGATAGGAAGAACCTTAAGGAAATGTAACACACCCACCAACTAAGCGACTTATAAGACGCTTGTTCTACCGATTCTTCACTACTGTTTATCAATATGAGATCCTTACCTGATAGTAACCAGAGAAGAGATATAGAAGATCCAATGAAGAACTCCGCATTTCTTCTCGGGGTCGCATAGCCGGTGCGAGGCCGTTACTCGGATGCTCAACAAACTGGAGTGGCTGACGTTACAAGAGAGGTGTTGTCCATCACGGAGAGGTTTACTGCAGAAATTTCGGGAGAGCACTTTCTACAAAGAGTCGGACAACATGTAACTTCCTCCCACATAAATCTCGCATAATGACCGCGAAGAGAACATCCGAGGAATTAGATCCAGTACAAAGGCTTACTGACAATAATGGGGTTTACTATTGAGATTTCGAGAGAGCACTTTCTACGAAGAGTCAGGCAGCATATTACTTCCTCCAACATAAATCTCGCGTAATGACCACGTAGTTAAATCCGAGGAATAAGAGCCAGTACAAAGGATTATTGACAATAATTCTTCCCATGCGCTACTAGTGATTGGAACAGGGTAAGTGGAATCAGTTAATGGTACCGGAAGTACCCTCAGCCACACATCGTTAGGTGGCTTGCGGAGTATGATGTAGATTTAGGTAGCCCTTGGCAATACATAAGGCCAGTAAAGCAAAGACGGATAGCTGATGCTGCACGCAGTGCAGCCACAAAACAGAGGTTATGGCCACGTACTGTAAGAGCTGTGCTTCCAAACCTCCGGTGGACCAAAATAAATTACAGAGAGGGGATGTGCCGTCACTGAGTTGTCCACACAGAGTGCAGTCAGAAGGCGTAACCAGCACGCAAGGAAAATTATTCGGTTTACTGCTGCAATATGTGTCCATCATCGCTCTGAAAGGTGAAATTGAGTCACCTTTCAGGTCCAACTAGGGTGACCAGAGCATCTGACCAGACAAGGAAATCAGGCTTCGTGATGTCATGGCCGCCTCACAGTGGCAAAGGACACAGGACAGCCCTGTATAAATATACTGTAGTGTCTAGAACCGCTCGGCCACTCCGGCCGGCGGATCTGTGTTGACTTGTCATCTACAAAGTTAGTAGGTGTCCAGCTTAGAGATTGTATCTATGTGAGTGTAACTCCTGGTCTTCTAGCCTCCTGCACTATCAAATGGTTCCACCTCGGGGAAATTCCTGCTGCTAGCTGCAGCGCCACCAACTGAGTCAAGATCAGTGGGGAGCTCTTGGAGCTATCTTCCAGTGGGCTTTCTGGTGGCGTAGTCAGCAGAGGCAGTGAGCAGATCATCATTCGTCGTCATCGCGGGGTGCCTCTGCTAGCACTCGCCTGTATTCTTGTTAGCAGACTTTGATGCTGCTGGCTTTTCTTATGATAAATGCATGCACTCTCAGCAGTGTTGGTGGGTGCCTTCGGAGGCGGCATATTCAGTGCAAGTAAGTGCTTGCTTCCCAGTTACCAACTTTCTGGAGCTCCCTGTGATTGTACACAGTGTGGATGGTAACGCTAGTACGGTATGGATAGTGACCCTTTGATGCTGGTGGGCACTACTGCCTCCCCGGCTCCCTCTGCTGCTGTAATTGAAACAACACACAGAACTTAGGCATTAGCGCACTCCAACTTGACATGTGCCATGACTCCTCCTCTGCTGATGCAAGCAAACCGGTGAATCAAGAAAATTGTGTATCTTTGAACAGAAAATGTTTATTTTGTTAAGGCCGTTTTTTTGGTACCATCGGGTGCCAGACAACGCATCCCACACGTAGCCTCTGCTAACACACACCCGATCCATCAAGATTCTGACATCGAGGACCTATAAGAGCCATCCAGAGAGCGTTACATGGCATTGCGAGTGTACAGAGTGCAAAGAAACTGTACGGAAAAGCTTACAGGCGCCCTAGGGGTGTTTTGAATAACGAAGGGAGGAGTCTAACCCAAGGAACTGCATCGTTGTTGTGTCTGGAATGTGTGTGTTCGAGGACACTGAACGCCATGGAAGCTCTCAGAGAAATTGGGAGTACTTCTGATTCTGGTTCATCAGCATATAAACCTATCTTTTTCGCACAAGGGTGGTCTCCTACAGTTGTAGCACTATTGGCCGGTTGTTTCCGGAGATTGACTACTATCGTTATGTCTTTCCTAAGACACTATCTACAATCATTCGAAGTTTGTCGGTATGGATTCGTTGGTCAAAAAAGTTCCGCAACGTCCTCGTGAGTAGCATATTCGCAGTTCTTTTCGGAATCAACTGTCTCAATGAAATTTTCAGTACAGTATGTCACCACGTACTCTCATTTGTTTAATAGCCATCAATGTAAATCTGCATTCTCCTCGCAGTTTAATAGAAGAGAAATGGGGAACACTGCTACGCTCACACACAACCGGCCATTAAAACTGCAGCACCGTTCAAATACAACAAATGTTAAATTGTCATGAAATGCTTGGATGCACAAGTAACTGGCAGTTCAACAGCACGGCGCAAAATAAGTAATAGTAATGCAATCTTCATTCTACACATAAGGAACGTTTATACAGCGTGTTTTCCTTTCAGATATGGCGTTTCAAAGCAGGATGAGGTGTTGTGGTCATCGTCTACCTAAGTGAAGGCCAGAGTCTTTTCCCTGATGCCAGAGAAGATGGCAAACCCAGCCAGGTATAGAGAAATGTTGTTTCGCTATTACTGTAAAGACGAGGCACTAGGAGTGTGCTTTAGTGGCCTCCTACGTTTCTCAGCCAATTGTTTATTGATCACATTCAGACTAGTCTACGGCGAGTGCTGTGAACAATAAAGTGTTTAGTGCCTGAGAGAACAAATGTTTCTGACATTCGTGTTGGCACTGTATTAGGTACCTGATATAATTTTGGATGAGGTCAAGTGGATACTGAAACAAACGCAAAGTATTGGATCACTTTATCTAGTTAAACAGAAGTAATATCCGGCGTTCCGCAAGGAGGTGTTATAGGTCCTCTATTGCTCCTGATCTATATTAACGACATAAGAGACTATCTGAGTAGCCGTCTTGGATTGTCTGCAGATAAGGCTGTCATTTACCGTCTTATAAAGTCATCAGATGGTCAAAACGACTTGCAAAGTGGTTTAGGTAAGATATCTGTATGTTGTGAAAAGTGGCGGTTGACCCTTAATAAGGAAAAGTTTGATGTTATTCACATGAGTACTAAAAGAAATCAGCTAAATTTCGATTACGCGTTAAGTCACACAAATCTGAAGGCTGTAAATTCTAATAAATACTTAGGGATTACAATTACAAATAACCTAAATTGGAACAGTCACATAGACAATATTGTGGGTAGAGCAAATCAAAGACTGCGATTCATTGGCAGAACACTTAAAATGTGCAACAGGTCTACTAAAGAGACTGCTTACACCACGCTTGTCCGCACTATTCTGGAGTATTGCTGTGTGGTGTGGGATCTGCATCAGGGGAGACTGACGGATGACAGCGAAAAAGTACCAAGAAGGGCAGCTCGTTTTGTATTATCGCGAAATAGGGGAGATAGTGTCACAGACATGATACGTGAATTGGAGAGCAATCCTTAAAAGAAAGGCGTTTTTCGTTGCGACTGGATCTTCTCATGAAATTTCAATCAGCAGTTTCCTCCTCAGATTGCGAAAACATTCTGTTGGCACCCACTTACTTAGGGAGAAATGATCATCACGATAAAATAACAGGAATCAGGGCTCGCACAGAAAAATTTTAGTGCTCGGTTTTCCCGCGCGCCGTTCGTGTATGGAACGGTAGAGAGACAGCTTGAAGGTTGTTCATTGAACCCTCTGCCAGGCACTTAATTGTGAATAGCAGAGTAATCAAGTAGATGTAGATGTACATGAGGTGTGAGGGTTCTGTAAGTATGAGAGTGCAATTTTGCCGTCCCAAAAATATCTTTACCTGGCGCCTCATATGTATAAAGGAGATAGGAATCTTAAGAGGTTCGTTCTTTGAGGCACCGAGAAGACAGAGCCAAAACACATTTCTTTCTTTATCTGTAGGCCTCTGGGAGTGAAAATGCGGGAATTTCTTCGGTCAGCCTGCTCTGACGCGGTAGGTTTGGAAAATTATTGAAAAGTGGGAGGACGCTCCAGGACAACCGACTCGTATCATTGGATGACTACACGTGAGAGGCTAGGTTTTCCTCTCAAGGAAGGGCGAATGTCACGTGGTAAAAGAGGAGGAACTAAGGCGGAACTTAGTCTGTTGCTAGAAAGAGGATTTCTTCGAATTCTGCTCGCAGAATTCTCTGTGAGAAGTAGTCATTTCACTTTAAAGCTCCTACTGTAGCATAATTTAAAGTTTGCGTTAGGCAGCTTTTGCAGATTCACAGCCATCGTCCGACAAAGTGGCCTCCGACAGCACCAATGTCGCCAACACAAAGACCCTGTTTTTAAAAACAAAAGGTGAAATCTGCAGTCAGATTAGGCGTGTATGGGTCACAATACACTCAGTGAACATTACATTTTTAAGTAGTAGGTGGAAGACGCCCTCCTGGTACGCATAATTTTACGAACTTTAATTTTGGCAATCACTGTTGTCAGATCGCAGAAATGGATCAGTGTGCCAATAATGTAGTAACCCACGTATCGGTCCCTTGTCTTTAATCTCTACCAGCTATAGTTAATCGTAACTGTTTCATGTTCTGTAGGTAATTTGCCAGTGAATAACATAGTATTAAAGATGTTTGTGTTGTCGTGTTATAGTTCACTGCACAACTTGCTCTCGGTTTGTGTGAGGATTTTTAATGAACAACAGAACTTATAGTAACTTTGATTTTCATTACAAACGTATCACACCTGGCCACAAAATTAAATCATGTCGCTATTCCACCACCTTTTGAACTACGTAGAGTCATAATTTAGCCTTCATAAAAAAAATCTTGCATAACAAATTATAGTTTACAATCTTCATTGGGCATCTACGTACAGATACAGGCTAATTACCTAAAGGCGTGGGTGGTGGGGTAGTACACCACTTTCTTCGTGGATGAGTTACATTTCCTTAAAATTCTTCTTATGAATCTCAGTCAAGCTCGTGCTAGCAGGTACCGAAGGTAATTTCATTCTGTTGATTCTTTCTTCCAGTGGAAGGCGATCACGAGAAGGACGCGATATGCTCGTGTGTAACGCGTTGAAAGCAAACCTAGTGCTGAAATGTTGTTAGCAGGGACGTATCGCGATACGTAAGAGCCCTTAAACTACCCTCGACATTGATGAGACGTGCCCGACGTACCATCATGATACAGGCCCACAATGAGTAGGACCCAGCTCCCTCAGAATCCCATCTCTGGGACAACCATTGGCATCTGCCCACCTCCACAATTGTCTATGTAATCATCAGACGTGATTCAAATAATTCGTTCACTGCTGAAGAGCTCCCGAAAGTATTAATTCAGCTTTCATTCCGAGTGTTTTCGAGCTACCTAAATCACGTACCACCTTACTGTGGGGTATATAACATGGTTCGTAATTGACTCCCAGAGACCAAACGGATCCAAAGACAGTTCCACACTGTCTGCCTGTACGCAACAATCAGAGTTGCTTGAAAAAAGGCGGCGCGCATTACTTTTGAATTCTCCTCAGAGTATTTACTTGCTTCAATCTGTTTGTAGTGGTAATCAGCTGCTGCTGTTGATTGCGGACAGCCGCTGCGATGCAAACATTAAATGTTTTGGTCGCATGATACCACGCGAATGTTCGAATGGATTTTGCGACACCTGGGTGGGAAACCGACTTTCCTGAAAATGCTTCTTGTCGTAAAGTGACAACGTCCGCACAGTCTCGGCTTGTAAAGACCCTTCGAGGGACATTCAGCGATTGAAAAGTGAACAGAGGCCGCAGTGAGCTTTTCACGATTGGTGAGGCAGCACGCTGTACTCAAAAGTAGGGAAAACTGAGGTTCACTGCTACCTCTGCCATACATCTGGCTGCACGCAGCAATCTTCTACACTCCTGGAAATGGAAAAAAGAACACATTGACACCGGTGTGTCAGACCCACCATACTTGCTCCGGACATTGCGAGAGGGCTGTACAAGCAATGATCACACGCACGGCACAGCGGACACACCACGAACCGCGGTGTTGGCCGTCGAATGGCGCTAGCTGCGCAGCACTTGTGCACCGCCGCCGTCAGTGTCAGCCAGTTTGCCGTGGCATACGGAGCTCCATCGCAGTCTTTAACACTGGTAGCAGGCCGCGACAGCGTGGACGTGAACCGTATGTGCAGTTGACGGACTTTGAGCGAGGGCGTATAGTGGGCATGCGGGAGGCCGGGTGGACGTACCGCCGAATTGCTCAACACGTGGGGCGTGAGGTCTCCACAGTACATCGATGTTGTCACCAGTGGTCGGCGGAAGGTGCACGTGCCCGTCGACCTGGGACCGGACCGCAGCGACGCACGGATGCACGCCAAGACCGTAGGATCCTACGCAGTGCCGTAGGGTACGCACCGCCACTTCCCAGCAAATTAGGGACACTGTTGCTCCTGGGGTATCGGCGAGGACCATTCGCAACCGTCTCCATGAAGCTGGGCTGCGGTCCCGCACACCGTTAGGCCGTCTTCCGCTCACGCCCCAACATCGTGCAGCCCGCCTCCAGTGGTGTCGCGAGAGGCGTGAATGGAGGGACGAATGGAAACGTGTCGTCTTCAGCAATGACAGTCGCTTCTGCCTTGGTGCCAATGATGGTCGTATGCGTGTTTGGCGCCGTGCAGGTGAGCGCCACAATCAGGAATGCACACGACCGAGGCACACAGGGCCAACACCCGGCATCATGGTGTGGGGAGCGATCTCCTACACTGGCCGTACACCTCTGGTGATCGTCGAGGGGCACTGAATAGTGCACGGTACATCCTAAACGTCATCGAATCCATGGTTCTACCATTCCTAGACCGGCAAGGGATCTTGCTGTTCCGACAGGACAATGCACGTCCGCATGTATCCCGTGCCACTCAACGTGCTCTAGAAGGTGTAAGTCAACTACCCTGGCCAGCAAGATCTCCGGATCTGTCCCCCATTGAGCATGTTTGGGACTGGATGAAGCGTCGTCTCACGCGGTCTGCACGTCCAGCACGAACGCTGGTCCAACTGAGGCGCCAGGTGGAATTGGCATGGCAAGCCGTTCCACAGGACTACATCCAGCACCTCTACGATCGTCTCCATGGGAGAATAGCAGCCTGCATTGCTGCGAAAGGTGGATATACACTGTACTAGTGCCGACATTGTGCATGCTCTGTTGCCTGTGTCTATGTGCCTGTGGTTCTGTCAGTGTGATCATGTGATGTATCTGACCCCAGGAGTGTGTCAATAAAGTTTCGCCTTCCTGGGACAATGAATTCACGGTGTTCTTATTTCAATTTCCAGGAATGTATATCCCAAGGAGTGTGGAGAAAGAGGTTTCAAACTCAAAAAGAAAAATGAACTATAAAAGTTATGAGGATGAAGACAAAACGCTTCTCACAACAATTTTTATACTTCGATCGCATTCACTGTAATGGATTTAAATATTATTTTGTTTGAATAGATTAATTTTATTGACAAAAAACGAGAAATAGCCGGGAAAAGAACTGGGAACTACAAAGAAGAGTCTATGGAAAACGGGTAGGGATGGGATGCAGTGATACTTGTAATTTGTCAGGATGGTTTTGTGGACCTGTAGAGCTTCATTTGACGCTAATAAAACATGAATTGGAGGTTAACAGTTATTCGCTAGATCAGCTCTGTGTCCTCTCGACAATTGTGGCTGAGCCTCGTGCCTGCGACAAGGTGGAATTCGGCTGACCTCCGCCGTTGGCTCGGCTTGCTGTTCGTCGGAACCGCTATGCCAGCAATTCGGCTGAAGTCTTGCGGGCTGCCGTTTGACAGTGTGCAGGCGACGTTGTAGTGTGAGGATACGCTCCCACACTGTTAGAGCGTTCTCGATCCCATTCCAGAAGAAAACGCTGACCTGTAATGTTGCAAGTTGTGCTGTCGGCTGATCCTGGCCCCAGCTAACGGGTACCCAGTGGTGACTATGGTGATCACCAGGAACAAAGGCACTAGAAGGCCTCTAACACAGAAGTGATAATGAAGTTAGTGCGATAAGCTGTGCTAGATGTACTGGTGTTCAAAGACTCCTCAGTCTTCCCTTGAGTGATGTGATAGGTGGCAGAAAGTGCAAAATGCCACAAGTTGCAGGTTACGGTTACTTGGATGTTGTCATCACAGGAAGAGCAAGCGGTGTAATCACGTGAAGTGCTGGAACATCTAATGTATGGCTATTACTAAACTGTAATAATAACAGATCGAGTGCTTCAGTACAAAGACCATAGATCCTAATGACCAGCTGGATTCAGAGCTGGAAAATTGCGGTGTTTATGGACAAAGGTGGGGCTAAAGCTGAAAGTGGCCTGCTTCTTTACCAATTGTCAGTGGTCCTCTTTCCACTGTGTTCCCTTAAAAATTTGTTACAGGCTATTAACTGCATTGTCAAGTCTTTGAAAGGTGTTATTACATCCGGAGTAAAGCTCTTCTCTCTCTCTCTCTCTCTCTCTCTCTCTCTCTCTCTCTCTCTCTCTCTCTCTCTCTCTCTCTCTCTCTCTCTCTCTCTCTCTCTCTCTCTCGGTGGATATTTTGCTGAACGTAACTGTGCAATTTGTGCTTGGTGACTGTTGCCTATGTAGCAGCATGTGTTCATGTATGCAACAGTATTACAGTGCTGATTGTTCCTTTCTGCTGCATAACTACGTCAACACCTCTGCCAGCTGTAGCCTGTGGCTGTGCCAGTACGTACATATGAAGTTCAATGCCTTCCCCCCTAGTCTGTGACTCCCCGACCCCACGCTCGTGCCGTCTCCTTGTGAGGCACATCTCCCACTTAACTGCCTCCAAGGCAGGATCGTTATACGGCGCTACGCCTCAGGGTGTAAGTGCTGTTATGAAATGTAAAGGTTGGCAGAAAAGAGCAAGTCATGGCAGCCTGCATAGAACCCTTCAGAACACCAGTCATAAAAAAAAAAAAAAAAAAAAAAAAAATTGAAAATTCCTGCTGTACAATATATTGGACAGCGTGTGTGAAGTGAGAAAAATTTAAGGCCCTGCTGAGTTGGTATTCTGTTCCCAGTCACCTCTGCAGACGAAGCGCTTTTCTTGGAACTAGCCCCCTTTAACGCGGGCGCGCGGGCTGTGCCGCTCTGTGCTACCTTCCAGCCTCAGAGACCGGGTTGCGTGTTCTCGCCACGCGGGGCGCCCCTGTTCTGCGGCCGGGCGCGCAGCTGCTCGGCGCCACTTTCGTCGCGACATCGACTCTAATAGCGAGCAGCCGCTTCCGAGCGCCGGGCTGCTACGGAAAGGACACGTGGCGGCGGATTACCAAGTCAAACGTCGCTCATCTGCATACAACAGGCGCGCCGGCGCCGTCTCGCCATCCGGCCCGCACCTCTGTAATCCCTGCCGCAAGGGCGCTACCGGCTGTTTTATGGGCACCACTGCCGGATGCCGGAGGTGAAAGCTGCTGCTAGTACGCCACAAACTGGATCTCTCTCGCCGATACGAAACGTAAGTTCGTCACATGTCCCTTATCTACCTCGACATTCATTCATGAGAAATACTAGGAAGTGCATGGCAGGGGATATTTGCATTGTACGAATAGTACGTATTAAACATAGTGATCGATCCCGTACTTATAACATGTACACGCTGCAAACCAGTGTGATATGCTTGTCAGAGGTTACTTCTCATTGTGTCACATATCAGATACTACATACTTATGTGCCTCATACGTAAATATACACTACACCCATGACACTTCCAAGATTGACACATCCCAGCGATGAAACTGCCCTTAGCTACATCTATATTCATACTTCGTGAAATCTTTCTGAATTGCATGTCAGAGAGAACTCCCCATCATACAGTACACTGTATATCAAGCATAGTCTCGAATTTCAGTTTTATTTCTAAATCTGTACTCTGCAAATCGCCTTGAAGTCTATAACAGAAGGTACTTTCCATTGTACCATGTACGAATCCTATCTAGCCTAAATGTACAACCACATCCTTACTCTTCGAACCACTGAAGTGGTTGACAAAAGGTACTTCCTATTCTACAATATATCAGCATTTCTTTCCATGATGTTCAGGGACGATGTATGGTTAAACTTTTCTGTGTGTGCTGTGACTACTATCACATCACCATCATGAGACATCGTGGGCAGGAAAATAAATATAACACCTAATACTGCTTCTTGAAATTATTTTATGGGGTAGGTACCGTTCGTCTTAAGAGAATTGGCGAGTTCACGTTATTCGGTCTTTTTACAAGTGTCAAATGTATTAGGCCATGATTAAATTTAAACACAAGAAAGTCAGAACTGGAATGGAAATACGCTTTCTTTTTAACAGTGGAGGACCGTCCACAACAATGAGTTGTAAATCGTCGTTTTTGATTATTGAACTGCACAGGAACCTATTAACCGGCCCATTTGTGCCTGTGGCGACCAGTACTTTCAGAAAGATAATGCATCTCCCATGATGCAGACGTACATATCCAGTTCTTAGAGGCAGTGGCGAGTGCGTATTCACAATCTGCGGTGAGGAGTGCCTACGAGGTCTGAGCGGACACTATGTAAGCGGCAGCTGACGCAATGTGACGCTTGAGGTGTATTGAGACACTACACCACACCTCGAACTATGACTCAACGTCTCTCTTTCTCAGTGAACCAATTTTAATACAATTTCTCTCAACAGCGTTAAATACCAAGTACAGGTCTCCTTTTAATTTTCAATAAAATGTCTTTAATTGTTTCTGTGCTACAGGTAATTATATTATTGGTCATTAAAATTTCTACACCAAGATGATATGCAGATGATAAACGGGAGTTCATTGGACAAATATATTATAGTAGAACTGACATGTGATTACATTTTCAGGCAATTTCGGTGCAAAAAATGGTTCAAATGGCTCTGAGCACTATGGGACTTAACATCTATGGTCATCAGTCCCCTAGAACTTAGAACTACTTAAACCTAACTACCCTAAGGACATCACACAACACCCAGTCATCACGAGGCAGATAAAATCCCTGACCCGAAGGGAATCGAACCCGAGAACCCGGCCGTGGGAAGCGAGAACGCTACCGCACGACCACGAGCTGCGGACAATTCGGTGCATAGATCTTGAGAAATCAATACCCAGAACAACCACCTCTGGCGGTAATAACGGCCTTGATACGCCTGGGCATTGAGTCAAACAGAGCTTGGATGACGTGTACAGGTACAGCTGCCCATGAAGCTTCAACACGAGACCACAGTTCATCAACAGTAGTGACTGGCATATTGTGACGAGCCAGTTGCTCGGCCACCACTGATCAGACGTTTTCAATTGGTGAGAGATCTGGAAAATGTGCTGGCCATGCCAGAAGTCGAACATTTTCTGTATCCAGAAAGGCCCCTACATGACCTGAAACATGCGGTCGTGCATTGTCCTACTGAGATGTAGGGTTTCGCAGGGATCGCGATAGGCTACAATCTCAACCGTATCAAAGTCGGAAACGTTATGGTACGCATTTCTCCTCCTTAAACGAGGCGTCACACAACGCCGGTCAACTGCTGTTTGTGAATGAAGAATCGGTTGGAAACTTTTCTCATGTCAGCACGTTGTAAGTGTCGTCACCGGCGCCAACCTAGTGTGAATGCTCTGAAAAGCTAATCATTTGCATATCTCAGCATCTTCTTCCTGTCGGGTAAATGTCGCGTATGTATCACGTCATCGTCGTGTTGTAGCAATGTATGTAAAACAAATATTTTACGTTTCTGTTCTACAGACAGTTACGTAAAACAGATATTGTATATGCTTCAAAAATGACATTTATGTGTTATTGGAATGTGTTTCAACCGAATAAATAGAATATGTGAAGAAAGGAATTCGTATTTATGGGCTGTTAAGGATGTCCCTAAAGTTGTGTAATGGTGGGGTTGCCACATGCACTGAGAAGATACACTCCTGGAAATTGAAATAAGAACACCGTGAATTCATTGTCCCAGGAAGGGGAAACTTTATTGACACATTCCTGGGGTCAGATACATCACATGATCACACTGACAGAACCACAGGCACATAGACACAGGCAACAGAGCATGCACAATGTCGGCACTAGTACAGTGTATATCCACCTTTCGCAGCAATGCAGGCTGCTATTCTCCCATGGAGACGATCGTAGAGATGCTGCATGTAGTCCTGTGGAACGGCTTGCCATGCCATTTCCACCTGGCGCCTCAGTTGGACCAGCGTTCGTGCTGGACGTGCAGACCGCGTGAGACGACGCTTCATCCAGTCCCAAACATGCTCAATGGGGGACAGATCCGGAGATCTTGCTGGCCAGGGTAGTTGACTTACACCTTCTAGAGCACGTTGGGTGGCACGGGATACATGTGGACGTGCATTGTCCTGTTGGAACAGCAAGTTCCCTTGCCGGTCTAGGAATGGTAGAACGATGGGTTCGATGACGGTTTGGATGTACCGTGCACTATTCAGTGTCCCCTCGACGATCACCAGAGGTGTACGGCCACTGTAGGAGATCGCTCCCCACACCATGATGCCGGGTGTTGGCCCTGTGTGCCTCGGTCGTATGCAGTCCTGATTGTGGCGCTCACCTGCACGGCGCCAAACACGCATACGACCATCATTGGCACCAAGGCAGAAGCGACTCTCATCGCTGAAGACGACACGTCTCCATTCGTCCCTCCATTCACGCCTGTCGCGACACCACTGGAGGCGGGCTGCACGATGTTGGGGCGTGAGCGGAAGACGGCCTAACGGTGTGCGGGACCGTAGCCCAGCTTCATGGAGACGGTTGCGAATGGTCCTCGCCGATACCCCAGGAGCAACAGTGTCCCTAATTTGCTGGGAAGTAGCGGTGCGGTCCCCTACGGAACTGCGTAGGATCCTACGGTCTTGGCGTTCATCCGTGCGTCGCTACGGTCCGGTCCCAGGTCGACGGGCACGTGCACCTTCCGCCGACCACTGGCGACAACATCGATGTACTGTGGAGACCTCACGCCCCACGAGTTGAGCAATTCGGCGGTACGTCCACCCGGCCTCACGCATGCCCACTATACGCCCTCGCTCAAAGTCCGTCAACTGCACATACGGTTCACTTCCACGCTGTCGCGGCATGCTACCAGTGTTAAAGACTGCGATGGAGCTCCGTATGCCACGGCAAACTGGCTGACACTGACGGCGGCGGTGCACAAATGCTGCGCAGCTAGCGCCATTCGACGGCCAACACCGCGGTTCCTGGTGTGTCCGCTGTGCCGTGCGTATGATCATTGCTTGTACAGCCCTCTCGCAGTGTCCGGAGCAAGTATGGTGGGTCTGACACACCGGTGTCAATGTGTTCTTCTTTCCACTTCCAGGAGTGTATTATTAAGTAGCACCAGTCACTACTTGTATCGGAAAAATATAGATTTACACCTGTCCTTATTTCATTTAAGATTTGCTATTCATAAAGCTGGGGATTTTCCCTTGTTATGTGAAAATAGATGCGACTTACACTGGCTGTAGCTAGGACCAGGCAATATGAAGGGTGTGTGTTCCCGTGCTCTGAGCTAATCAGCACTAAGAGTGTGTGTGTGTGTGTGTGTGTGTGTGTGTGTGTGTGTGTGTGTGTGTGTGTGTGTGTGTGGACTGGTAGGACTCAGTTAAATGCAAAAAAAAAATGCAATCTGGCGAAAACCACTGCGATTTGAAACAGTGTAGAGTGGACATGTTAAGTTATATGTGATTCGGACGACATTTATGAGACTTTACGTGGAAGACACAAAGCTGCCGTTTCTTGCTACATATCTTTACTCCACTTGGCTTTTACAGAAGGATATCAGGCCAATACTGTGTAATGAATTGTATAGTACTTTGGCAAGCCTAACAAACCATTCAATAACATGTGATATTTAGACTGTAAAGAAAAGAGAGTCAATGGTGGGTTTTTAACAGGGGTCGTGGCTTCGATGGGGATACTGATTGCTAGTGCGAGTGCAATGTGAATGACCTCGAAAGTGAGAGGATATAAAAGTTCCTTCAACAATGCATGAAAACTTGTATTTACAGTTCAAGTATGGACATTGTAAACGATTTTATAGTTTTAATAATTGGAAGCATAAATCAGTTATTTTCCAAAGAACTTATAACGACTAGTAGAGACCCTAATCCAGGTGCACAGAATGATCTCTCAGCAAATCATGTGCGAAGTGCCAACCGAACTAAGAACAAGAGCCTTCCGGCTGCTGTAAAGTTCTGCATCAGCTGTTGTACTGGGAGACCGATCTTTCCCCAACGAACTCAGATACTGAATTCAAAAGACTGTGCAACGGTTCATGGAGTTGGCCCTGGTAGTCAGTCCACAGTGTTCGTTTTCACATTAATCGATACGCATGCGACGTCACTCGTGACCAATATGTTCTAAAACGCCGCACGCAGAATCTGGATTCGTTTCGGGGCTGATGAATCGGTTCTTCTTGGTTATAGAATGGGAGGGTCAGACGTTTTGGACAGCCACTGGGCTAGGGATCATTTGTATGAAAGAAGGATCATCTTACTGTAACTGTCTTACACTAGGGGGTCAGGTTTTCAATATTACACATTTCCTCCACCTTAGGCAAATGGAGCATACTGGTTTCATATTTTTGCACTAAATGTGGTCTATGGTGAATCTTAAGGGGCTTGTGAAGGCACCATTTAGTTTACAGGCGGTTCCTCAGAAAACCCTCAAAAAGCGTTTTTCACCATTTTTTCGTTGATAGCAACGGATGTTTTAAGAACTAACGACAGAAAATTGCTCAAATTTTAATGGTATATTTTCTAGGAATTTATATAGATCTGCCATATTCGCAGTTTCAATGATCTTTATCTGTTACAGAGAAACACACAAGAAACCTAGTTTTTGGGTAACTAAACTGAGGTGCCGATACCAAGACGGCGACGCGCAGAAAAGTTCTGCAGTTTTTACGAATTCCTGCGTCTCCGATCTCTTACAACGTTTAAAACATGCTCGATGTCCTTATGCGTTTCCATGATACGGAGGTTCAAAGTTCACGTAAAGCACCGTGTGCAGTGAAACCGTAGTTTGTGCAGTGACATAGCACAGATGAATATGTTGCGAACTGTATCATTAAAACGGTTCCGAGAACCCTATTTGTAGTACCAAAGCACGTGCAAACATTTTGTGCACATAGAGACAGGCCTGAATTGTAAAATTTGTTTTGAGTTATTTCAATTTTACCTAGGAAAACTATCAACATTTTACTGACCGACAAAGTTCTTTTCATGTGTTATGAATGACGTGCCCTGCTGTAGCAGGGAAAAGAAGAGCACCAGTGGAAAAGGCTCCTATGGGGGCACAAGAAAGGCGAATATGCACCTGTTTCAAAGACTCTGACTGAAAAGTTGGGTCTCACTTGCATTGTTCTACCTTCATCAGTACCTTTAAAAATTTTCCCAGACGTTTAGGCATGCTAACATATTTGTGCTTTTTTATGCTGGTACAGGAGGAGACAGTGGCCGTGGCAAAAAAAAAAAGGAAAGTGAAAAATTCTCGAAGACAGTAACCAGTGCTGGTGGTATAGAAAAGAGCTAAGGAAGCAGTGGAAGTCTAGAGAAAAAGGGGGACGCAGTGGCAGTCGAATATGGCTGACTGTGGCAAAGCAGTACTAGGAAAAAGAGTGAGTGCCAGTGTGAGAGAAATAAAGAGAAGGCGAAAGTGGAAATGGGTAAGAGTCAGTTATAATGAGAGGTAAAATCTATGACAATGACAATGAGGAAGAAAGAGTGACATTGAGAAATGACAGTAGCGGTATAAAGGAATAAATGAGATAATAGTAGTGAGAGACAGTCGGTTGGAGTCAATGACAGTGAGAGGAGAAAGTAGTAGTAGTAGCAGTAGTAGTAGTAGTAGTAGTATAGCAGCAGCAGCAGCGCAAAACGAACTAGTCTAAGTGAATTATTTTATGTGAATTCACTAGAGGGGTTCAAATGGTTCAAATGGCTCTGAGCACTATGGGACTCAACTGCTGTGGTCATTAGTCCCCTAGAACTGAGAACTACTTAAACCTAACCAACCTAAAGACATCACACACATCCATGCCCGAGGCAGGATTCGAACCTGCGACCGTAGCAGTCGCACGGTTCCAGACTGCGCGCCTAGAACCGCGAGACCACCGCGGCCGGCCACTAGAGGGGTGACAACAGCTGAGGCAGCCAGGAACATTTCAGTCCTGAATGAAGACTTTTCTGAATCTGAAAAGTTTCTCCCACATTTGACTCAAACACAATCTTCGAAACTCTCATGTAATCAGGAACAATATATTGGATGCGAAAGGCTAATTATAATCCGTCCAGGGACCATACTACATTTAAAGGAGTCGAAGAACACGAAAAGCGGGTAATAATTGTGAACATAGCGAGACAGGTTTGTAGAATATCTCCCATGTTATTCAGTCTGTACGGGAAGGAGGATAAAACGGAAACAAAAATGAATTAAGTTTCAAGGACGCGAAGTAGAAACTTCGAGGTTTGCCGATGCCGTAATGAACAGCACTAAATATGCGGAAGACCAGATAAACAGAATGGATAACACGTTTAAAAGAGGTTGTAAGAGGAAATAACAAACGTAAACAAGAAAAATGGAGTTAGACCAATTAAATCAGTTGAGAGAATAACATCAGAAAATGAGGCACTCAAAGTACACTGTTAGCTATTAACATGGTAAGACGGTATAAGGCGCTGCAGTCATGGACTGTGCGGCTGGTCCCGGTGGATGTTCGAGTCATCCCTCGGGCATGGGTGTGTGTGTTTGTCCTTAGGATTATTTAAGTTAAGTAGTGTGTAAGCTTAGCGACTGATGACCTTAGCAGTTAAGACCCATAAGATTTCACACACATCTGAACATTTTTTGAACATGGTAAGTACTATGGAATCGGCATGGCCTTCTTGCGTAGGCCAATAACTAACATTTCAGCACAGCAACATTAATTAAGCAGGAGCAACAGAATCTAATGGATTGGTGCATAAGTTTGTAGCGTTTTTCAACGCAACAGATACACACAGTGACTTTAAACATCAATACTATATGATCCTTCACTATTTACAACAGTCTGCCAGCGCGACTGTAGAAATGAGGTGGCGTTTGAGGCGAAGAACTCGTCGAGCCATGTTCGATGAGCAATTCCATCTGGTAAGTAAGTTCCTGGAAAGTTGTTCGGTAGAGAATGGAAAAAGTGAAATTCTGAGAGCGCAAGATCAGGCAAGTAAGATGGGTACGAAATGACTTCCCAACCATACTTTTTTACTGTGCTTTTTGTCTGTCTAGCAGAATGCGGGCGTGATGGAGCAACACTCCACGCAGCCTTCCTGGTCATTGCTCTAGGACTGCACAGAGATAAACAACATGCTTGCGATCAAGACCGTTTTTTTCTTTTAGAGTGTACATTAATCCTTTTCTCATTACTATGAAATAAGTATCATTGTATTATTTAATTTCATTTATTTGTTGATCTATTTATACTTATAATATTGGGTCAGGTCTTCTTTAACATCTAATCAGGCATTCGATATATTTTACATAATTTAATAACAAGACTTGCATGTAATGTGGGATACAACAGTTAAAAGTAGCTATAACACAAACAATGGAAAACAGTAACATCTACATCAGAAGAAACGGTTTATATTACTTCTCGAAAAGTATAACAACAAATTCATTGTACAAAACAGCTGTAATGATGCAGATAAAAGCCAGCGCGCCCGAGGAAACATCTATCATCCAAGGATCACGCAGGGATTAGCTAACCAGCGTCTATGGTTGCTTTTGGGCGTCGTCGACAGAACCAAAGAAGAAAGAAAAACCGAGAACATTCTCAACATCTGTTTTATACGTGATGGTATCTGGTGTCTTACTCCAGGAAACTTATTTGGTGGTGGTTTCTATGCAAATGAGCGGAACTAAAGACCCCCTGCGGGCAGGCAACCCGCGCTACTCCGCCTCTGGCGGTCCATGTCCGTCGACGCCTGACGGGAGATAATCCGTGCAGCGCGCAAATTTCATAATCTCCGTAATGGCAGAATTTATTGGACGCAGCTTAGGGGATAATTACTCGGCTCGCCAGCGATACTGTTATACCCTCCGCAACGGCTCGGTATAAGTAGCTTTCTTATCTGACTTCGTTACCCGCCGTATTAGGGAGGGCGAGCAGCACCGAATTTCGTGTACGGCCATCAACGATTCTTAAGCTCCTAAGGGCTTATTCTTTGCATCACATACACGATACGTCACTAACGCATTGCATTTTAATACCCTGAACATGCCTGTATATATGGTATTTACTCATCAATTTCTAAATACACTTATCAACGCTGCAGAAATTTCAACGCACTTCCTTCTCAAGCCACATGCGTCTTACTTTTGACTTATTCTTTCTCATTCTTCCGACGGTATGTTCAGTGAAAGAATGGGTTTGCACTGGTTAGAATGGCCTGACATCTTCATTCTCTTACCCTTCTCCAAAATCTCTTCTTGAACTGGCTGTGTTGTGTACCTGCACTTCTCCCCACGTTAGTAATTATGATCTGGCTTGTGGTAAACTACAACTCATTTTCACATTTGGTGTTTCTGGAGGGGATGCAAATCAGCGGTCGGTTCGTGCAGAATGTTGTTAGACCCGTTCTTTTTACGTTCTTTTCAATAGGAAAGTGATGTGTTGTTCCAGCAGGATAATGCTCACCCACACATTGCCCGTGAATCTCAACGTGCTCTGGAAGAGGTACAGCAACTTTCCTGGCCAGCACGATCTCCGATCTTGTCGCCAATCTCACTTTTGTGGGATGTGATGGAAAGAGAAGATACTCGTGCAACACGTCAACCAACAACTCTTACAGAACTACGTGAACAGTTCTAGTGGGCGCAGAACGTATCCCAGGACAGCATTCGCCATATGTACGACAGACTGGGTGCACGAGTCATCGCCTGCATTGACACCTGTGGTAGCTACACCAAGTACTAATATGACGATTTCATGGCTTATTAAGTTTTCAAATTTATACTGACTTTTTGATCATCCGGTATTATTCATTAAAAAAATGGCGATCATTACAAGGTACATTAGCTTAATTGTTTTAGTTGTAAATACTTGTCCAGTATTCTTGTTTTCCTGACATGTTCTACATACTGGAGGACCTCCTCGCTACGGATCAATTGGAATTATAGTAAATCTATTCTAATCTATGTAATCTTATCGACTGCAATGCTGAATCATATGAGCAGGTCACTGTTTCCTAGTCGTGTGGGTTCCAACCCATATGATCGTGAGAGCAGGAGAGGTGCTGCAGGCGTTTTCGTGCTGTTAACAAAGGCACTCGCGTCGGTCGTCTGCTGCCATAGCCCACTAACGCCACTTTTCACCGCACTTTCGTAATGGATATCGTAGTCGTAAGTCTCGCATTGATTTCTGCGGTTATTTCCATCAGTGTTGCTTGTCTGTTACCACTGGCAACCCTGTGAAACTCCGTCCTTAACTGAAAGTCCTTTGTCTCTACGTTACTCCGTTCATAGGTGGTGCAGAGCCCACGAAGCCATGGACAGAAGCTGTCCACAAGGTACTGTGCAAGTTGTTGGTTTCTCCATAATGGTATGGATTGTGTTTACATGGGTCCTCTGGTCCCACTGAACCCCTCATTGACTGGGAATGGTTATGTCTGGCTAGTTTGTGACCATTTGTGAATTTCCTGCTCCCAAACAACGGTGGAATTTTTATGTATGAAACCAATAGAATTTTTATGGAAGACACGTGCCATATGACCGGGCCACAATTGTTCTCGACTGGTTAAATGAATATTGTGGACAGTTCGAGGGAACGATTTGGCCCCGGAGATCGCCTGATATTAATCCCACGAACATTTATGGGACACGATCGAGAGGTCAGCTCGTGTACAACATCCTGCACCGGACACACTTTCGCAATTATTGACAACTCTAGAGGCAGCATGGCCCAAGTATTTCTTGATGGAACTCGCATCGACTTGTTGAGTCCGTGTCACGTCGAGTTGCTACACTATGCATCACAAGAGGAGGTCCGATGCGATATTTGCAGGGATCCCGTTACTTTTCTAATTGCAGTGCATGGCACATTTGTAAGCTACAAGGAGGAACTAGAGTGACTGCGAAACATTGAGATAGCTCAAGGAGAGCTTAGATAACGTAACTGGTGGAGTATCGTATGGAGAAGGTAGATATCTGGTTTCAAATCTTGGCCCAGCATACAGTTCAGATTTGTTCCTTATGTACATCGCAGAACGTAACGTGCCGTTTTCATGTAGCTTCCTTCCAGATTTTCAAATATTTTTAACTACTTTTCGCACACAGAAACGCATGACTTACAGCGCACGGAAATCAGAATACTCTGCAACCAGGTTTCTTACTGCTAACTGATTTAAATATGGCAGGCCCCTTAATTTTGAAGCACTGTAATAATTATGACCAATAAACGTAAGGCCATACATTATGAAGTAGCAGCGTGTGACTAAATGATGTTAATCAATTTTATTTTATCCTATAGATTCCTTAAATATCCTCCATGAAGACTGAGTTGAAATGAGGAAAGCAAATAGTAATGGTTACAAACTTATTTATAGGCTACAGGAAGCCAAGGTCTAAATCGACGCAAGGCACTTGCAGCAGACTATGCCTAGAACTGAAATACTAGGAATTACACAGAGCTAATTTAATTGTGTGAGTGCTGAGAGTCAATAAGGCCGAACTCCCTCAGTTACACTCACTATTAGAATTTTCCTTCCCTTTTTTCAGCAATAGTGTAAACCTTGTAGTGTCACAGGTTCCTCTGTAACCCGATAGACAGTAAAAATTTCAGCCACAGCCGCTTTCTATGGCGTCAGCAAGCAGGCAACATGGTAAGCACGGGCGCCGGAGATGGAACTGCGATTGGATGATATCTAGCCGCTACAGCTCTGCCTACTGAAATTAGACTAACGAAGTACTTTTATCAAAATGTAGTTGAAAATTTCAAATTCCAGACAAAAGACGGAAAACTTTCTTTCAGTTGGTTTACCTTCAAAATCAGACTTGTTGCGGCCAGCACTTAAATGAGGGTTTATTAGTGTTCCATATCTCAATTGGTAAACACGGAACCCTCATACGATCATTTTACTGTTCGTCCGTCCATCCGTTTGTCAGTCTGTCTGCCTGTCTGTCCGACTTTTCAAAGCCCTTTTCCTGAGGAAAGAGTCGGCGAATCAAGTTGAATTTTAGGTCACATGCTAATGTCGACGCCCCCTTGGCTGCTTAAAAACGTGTAGCTTCTAAGTCAATGCAATGAAAAGATACGGTCATTTACGTCACACATAGCGATACTCACAAACTCATTCATAAAAACTTACAGGCTGCTTCTCGTTGACCTAGAATCATGAAATTCGCCAAGAAACAAGATTTCACATCACAATTAAAGAGAAAAGCCCGAAAATTGTTAATTTGTAATTGTATCACACGAAAAGGAATTTGTCATTTGCTATCAGACTGCCTGCCTGTCCGTTCGTCTGCTAAGACCGCTTTTTTTTTCAGTAACGAATAGACGTATCAAATTGACATTCATGTCACATATTGAGGTCTACGGATCCCTGGAAAAGTAAAAAAAGTTAAGCTTCTAAGTCAATGAAATCAAAACATGAGGCCTTTTATGTCACATATATTGATACTCGCAAACTCACTCATTAAATCCTCCTTCCCAGTGACGCAGAATCACGAAATTTGGCATGAAGAAAGGTTTGATTGTACAAATAAAGAAAAAACGAGAAAACTGTTAATTTGTTGTTATATCACACGGAAAAATATTCTTTCATCATTCGCTATCCGACTTCAGACTGGAAATTAAAACATTGTTGGTAGTCTTTGAATCCCTGGGAGCAATCACTCGCCGATATACATGGCGATAATGGGCAAAATTCGTTGGCATTCTCAGTATCGGAATGGATAAGCTGTCTACGTACATAATTAGGTTTGTGCGGAACCTTCAGTACGCGGTCCTACTTGCACCTAGCAATACAGTTTTACTTGCTTTGTTATTTGTATGCTTGGTATATCATAATATTATGCGCCTCCCGTAGCTGCAACGTCAGCGTGACGGATTCTCATTCGTGTGGGCTCGGGTCGACTCCCGGCTGGGTCGGGGAATTTTCTCCGCCCAGGTACTGGGTGTAGTGCTGTCATCATCATCCTTTCATCCTCATCGAATTGCGATCGTCAGAGTGGCGTCAGATTGAAAGACCGGCACCCGGCGAACGGTCAGCCTGACGGGGCCCTAGCCATACGATAAAATAAATAAAATGAATAAAAATCGTAACATAATAGCGTGCTGCCTTAAGTAGGCATGTGAGATGGGACCGTATCACGTGGCAGCACACGATGGTATCTAGCTGTGGCAGCTGGAGAGGGGAGGGGATGTGAGGCGGCGGTGGGGGTAGGTGGGTAAGTGTAGGGGGTGAGGGTGGTTCGATGCGCCGGATTAGCGGCGGTGATCGGCGGTGGCGTTATGGCCACTCCCAGATAAGCCGCGCCACCGCGCATCCCTAGCTTGTAGCTACCTGACTTCCCAAGCCATCCTACATCTGCAACCACGAGTGTAGTCTGCAAACCAGTCAAGTGCATGGCAGAGCGCACTTCTCATTTTACCACACTTCAGCTTTCCTTCTCAGTCCATTCGCAAATGGAGTACAGGGACAACGATTGTCTAAATCGGTAGTATTCAATATAGATCAGATTATACGGTAGTAGAGGTCTTAAAAATATTTTCTTTAGATTTACATAAAATTTTAACATGAAGTATTTCATAGTAATTACTATTTTAGCTTGCTGTAACTCTGCTTTAAAATTTTAAAAAGTACAGTTACTTCCCTACCTCATAAATCACCATTACTGTGCACGTAGTGGGCAGTTAGAAAAATTTACTCTTAAAACAGATGCAAAAGTGAGAGACAGGTAAAAACTGTTGACTAGTCCGGGCTTAAACGGAATCCGTTCACGCTATAATTAGCCGAATTTTCTCTTCCCGTACCCTTGTACAACGATTCAAGCCTAACTGTGATTTTTTTTCCCCAGCTTAACTACTATCCCATGAACTTACAGCCCTGCATCATGACGACGTCGACTTCTTGTCATTATATTCCGACTGACAGTCTTCAGCCATCTTCAGGTGAGCTTTTACACTGCAGATTATACCAGTACGCATCACTGACTTTATACCTAAAATTGGTGCGGTGACGCAGACACATAGGTTTTCGTTGTATGGTATCCCTCTGACGAATTTAGCGCCCTCTTCGTACACTGCACCAACTGAGACAGGGAGGCGCATGCTCGTGTTATTGCTTGAACGTCTTCTGTAGAATGACGAGTCTCGAGAATAAAAGTACAGTTGTCAAAATAATAAAATCAATTGTTGCTGGACGTTTTATAAGCCTAAAAGTTTTCTTTCAGAAGGTATCATAAAAATGCCCTGATCTTAAGCGTTATCAACGTGAAAGGTGGCATCACAATTAATAATATCTTCCTTGAAACTTCAAATCGTTCAAATGGCTCTAAGTACTATGGGACTTAACAAATGGTTCCAATGGTTCTGAGCACTATGCGACTTAACTTCTGAGGTCATCAGTCGCCTAGAACTTAGAACTAAGTAAACCTAACTAACCTAAGGACATCACACACATCCATGTCTCGGGCAGGATTCAAACCTGCGACTGTAGCGGTCGCTCGGCTACAGACTGTAGCGCCTAGAACCGCACGACACCCGTATGTGTGTGTGAGTGTGTGTATGTGTGTGGTGAAAATACATAAAACCGACAGACTGCTGGGGTGGATTCCTTATCGGAAATAGAGGAAAAAGGTTCCTACGACCATGTGTGCGGAAATGCGTAGTTGCCACGGTAGATGGCGCTGTGGAATGCAAGTTCCTATGTCCATGTATCATGTGTTCCTTGCGTGTTGTAGCTTGTGTGACTGACGCTGTGTACTGTAGGCGGCAGAAGGGTCCGGTATCCATATCGGAAACAACAGATGTGGTGTTTATGCACGGCTAGGCAGATGGAAACGGTCATGAGGTAGCACGCCTGTAACATAACAAGTACCCTCGCAGACACCAACAGCATCACACAGCATTTGGAGCCCTTTTGTTCGTTTGTGCGATAATGAGTCCTTTCAAACAGACGAACGTGCAAGGCGGTGGCGGTCTATGCGTACACCAGATCTGGAGGGCCATGTTCAACAGGAAATTGGGACGAACACTAATACATGCCTCAGGCAAGCAGACAGCCAACATTGTTTAAGCCAAAGTACGATTATGGTATTCTGCATTATAACCGCTAGTATCTCTAACAGGATTACTTCGAAAATCTGTTGTGACGTGGATGCGATGCAGTTCTGCACAGACTTCCTGGAAGATTTGATGTAGTCGCACGCACACGGTCCATTCCTGTACATGTATTCATAGGACCATTTTTCCTCGATCTCCAGCCATTAATCGGTCCCTGATGTTTCCTGTTTTTCGTTTCTTTCTTTTTTAAAAAAAAAAATATCCGTCCTGCATAACAAGTAGGCATCATAACCCGGATACGAGGTATTTGCCGTTCGGAGTGGCCGCGCGGTTCTAGGCGCTACAATCTGCAGCCGAGCGACCACTAGTGTCGCAGGTTGGAATCCTGACTCGTTCATGGATGTGTGTGATGTCCTTAGCTTAGTTAGGTTTAATTCGTTCTACGTTCTAGGCGACTGATGACCTCTGAAGTTAAGTCGCATAGTGTTCAGAGCCATTGGAACCATGAGGTATTTAGAGAAGCCGTACCACGGATCCATCGCGTCTGAAAGGATTCACGAAAGGCTCATATAGGTCCATGAGACAGTTTCAACAACATCTCATACAGACAAAAAATAATCAGATGTTACATACTAGCAGAGAATGACGTCAGCACCAGGCAACGATCAAAGCGCCACGCGGTGTAGCCGCTCGGTCTGAGGCGCATTGCCAACGCCCTTGCAGCTCTCCACGTCAAAGGTTCGAGTCCTCCCTCGGGCTTGTGTGTGTTTGTGTGTGTGTGTGTGTGTGTGTGTGTGTGTGTGTGTGTGTGTGTGTGTGTGTGTGTGTGTTTGTGTATATGTTGTCCATAGCGTAAATTTAAATTAGATTAAGTAGTGGGACCGATGACTTCAGCAGTTTGGTCTCATAAGACCTTCCCACAAATTTCCAGTTTCCAGGATGAAAGCGGACTGAAGAAACAAGAAGAATCCAAGGATAAAAAGTGAAGGCGGCTTGAAAACTCCGTAAATAGAAACGAATCAGCTTAGCAAGATCCGACAGTGTCTAATCGCACCTAGTAGTTACTTAGAAACAGAGCAATATTCAGCGCTAACCAGTCACTGTGTTGGTATACGAGTAGTAATATTGGCATACACATGGTTGATAACGTCATGTGAGTGCTGTGAGATCTCGGTCGTATTTACCAACTTGTGTACTTAACAGAACTCTAGCGACGAGCTTACAGTTATAAACGGGCAGTGGCAGAGCCTCTACAGTCAGATCTGCGAGCTTATGGAGACGGCGTTTTTAAAGCGAGTGTACGGAGCTCATTTCCGATCTCTATCTCAGATTCCTCATTCAGATTGGTGGCAGTAACTCACAGCACATCGTCGATCGGCATTTATGTACCTGGAGATGTGATGTGAAGTCCGTTCGTCAAACATTTGCTGTCGTTATATGCGGCGGTTAACGTATGTGAAAGTATTGTCTCTTCAACAGTGATCCCTAAAGAATTTAGATCTCGGAAATACCAATTATGGTGTAATTTCCGATATGATTTGACTCATGTATTTGACACATGTGTCACATCTTCACCGCTCACATTCCAAATGGATTATATCGCGACATGACGCCGTGTTCAGTGCACACCTATCTGTATGAGACTGCTCAGCTACCGTGTCACTCATTACGAGGCACCTAACCACAATATTCGGACGTAATATATGGAGCATCTTCAAATAGAACCACGTATTATGCCGGGAGCTTTGCGTAAATATTTTATAAGAGCATTGCATATACTCTTACGAGCAAAAATATTACGACCACTGCCCACCACGAGAGTGAATGTCGTGTGGTTGCTTTGTGAACACCTGACGCGTTAAGGACAACATACACTAACCACTAAGGTTAATGTTACCATCGAAGGTTCCAATCCTGCCTCAGGCATGGATGTGTGTGATGTCCTTAGGTTAGTTAGGTTTAAGTAGTTCTAAGTACTAGGGGCTGATGACCTCAGATGTTGAGTCCCACAGTGCTCAGAGACATTTGAACAATGTTACTATCTGCCAGAAGCCTTAATAACCTCCTTTTGCAGTGCAAACCGCTCCGAAGTGCAGGAAAATATTCATTCATGTTCTTGAAGGTACCAACAGTGCTATAGAGCCATGTTGACTACAATGCCGTAACCAGCTGGGCTAGGTTCATATGGCTCTGAGCACTATGGTCACTGAGGTCGTCAGTCCCCTGGACTTAGAACTACTTAGACCTGACTAACCTAAGGACAACACCCACATCCATGCTCCAGGCAGGATTCAAACCTGCAACCGCAGCGGCCGCGCGGTTCTGGACTCTGCGCTAGGTTTCTCGGTTGAGAATTCATGGTGCGAACAGCCCGACCGAAGTGGTCCCACACACTCTCAATTGAGTTTATATCGCGGGCGTTTATTCGCTGAGGGAATATTGTGTACTCATCCTTGTGCTCTTAGAACAACTCACGTGGCACGTTGCACTGTCCTGCTGGTACAGGCCATCGTACCGAGGAAGAACTGACTGCGTGGACATGACACCGAAGGATAGATGCATACTTGTCCTGATCCAGTTCGCCTTCCAGAATTACGAGGTCATTCAGGGAACGCCACGAAAACATCCCCCGGACCATAACACCCCCTACTTGTTTCAGGGTTCTGCTTTAAGACATTTCATGCCATACAACGGCCATTTGCCTGATGGAGCACAAAACGTGTTTCATCTACCAAGGCCTCCTGTGGAAGTCCAGTTGGGGTACCGATGTACAAATCCCAGCCTCCGACGTCATCAAACACCAGCACCACAGTTGCCTCCTTCGTCCCGATAGCTGAATGGTCACCGTGACTGCTGTCCTAACGGGCGCGGCTTCGATTCCCGGCGGGGTCGGGGATTCTCTTTTCTCAGGGACAGGGTGTTGTGTTGTCTTCATCATCATTTCATCCCCATACGGCTCGCAGATCGCCAAATGTGGCGTCGAATGTAATGAGACCTCCACCAAGGCGGCCAGACCTGTCGTGTTAGGGGCATCCCGACCAATGACACCATACGCTGATTTCCATTTACTACAGTTGCCTCGGCGTTGGCTTTGGATAGCGACATTTTACCATGCACAGTTACTTTAAACTAAGCAGCACGCGAACAATTAACAAACTTAGCCGCTTCCGAAAGCCAAGCCCTTTTAAAACTCGGACATCGCTCTGTTTCCGAATCATGAAAACGGTTGCACTATTTTCCGCTTCCCCGCGAGACGCGTTATGTAGCCTTTATTCCCATTCCCATCACCTGTGGTCTGTGAGTGTTTACTGCATTTTGACGTCAAACGTACGTGGTGGTACATTAATACACTAATGGCCATTAAAAGATGACGTGCTACAGACGCGAAATTTAACAGACAGGAAGAAAATGCTGTGATATGCAAATGTTTGGCTTTTCAGACATTCACACAAGGACGGCGCGGGTGGCGACACCTGCAAATTGCCGAAATGAGGAAAGTTTCCAACCGAATTCTCATACACAAACAGCAATTGACCGGCGTTGCCTGGTGAAACGTTGTTGTGATGCCTCGTGTAAGGAGGAGAAATGCGTACCATCACGTTTCCAACTTTGATAAAGGCCGGATTATAGCCTATCGCGATTGCGGTTCATAGTATCGCGACATTGCTGCTCACGCTGGTCGAGATCCAATGACTGTTAGCAGAATATGGAATCGGTGGGTTCAGGAGGGTAATACGGAACGCCGTGCTGGATCCCAACGGCCTCGTATCGCTAGCAGTCGAGATGACAGGCATCTTAACCGCGTGGCTGTAACGGATCGTGCAGCCACGTCTCGATCACTGAGTCAGCAGATGGGGACGTTTCTAAGGCAACAACCATCTGCATGAACAGTTTGGCTCTCAGCATTATGGGACTCAACTGCTGTGGTCATTAGTCCCCTAGAACTTAGAACTACTTAAACCTAACTAACCTAAGGACATCACACACATCCATTCCCGAGGCAGGATTCAAACCTGCGACCGTAGCAGTCACACTGCATGAACAGTTCGTGGCGTTTGCAGCAACATGGGCTATCAGCTCAGAGGCCATGGTTGCGGTTACCCTCGATGCTGCATCACAGACAGGTGCGCCTGCGATGGTGTACTCAACGACGAACCTGCGTGCACGAATGGCAAAACGTCATTTCTTTCGGATAAATCCAGGTTCTGTTTACAGCATTATGATGTTCGCATCCGTGTTTGGCGACATTGCGGTGGAAGAACGTTGGAAGCGGGTATTCGTCATCGCCATACTGGTGTATCACCCGTCGTGATGGTATGGGGTGCCATTGGTTACACGTCTCGGTCACCTCTTGTTCGCATTGACGGCACTTTGAACAGTGGACGTTACATTTCAGATGTGTTACGACCCGTGGCTCTACCCTTCATTCGATCCCTGCAAAACCCTACATTTCGGCAGGATAATGCACGACCGCATGTTGCAGGTCCTGTATCGGCATTTCTGGATACAGAAAATGTTCGACTGCTGCCCTGGCGAGCACATTCTCCGGATCTCTCACCAATTGAAAACGTCTGGTCAATGGTGGCCGAGCAACTGGCTCGTCACAATACGCCAGTCACTACTCTTGATGCACTGAGGTATCACGTTGAAGCTGCATGGGCAGCTGTACCTATACACGCTATGCAAGCTCTGTTTGACTCAATGCTCAGGGGTAATAAGGCCGTTATTACGGCCAGAGGTGGTTTTTCTGGGTACTGATTTCTCGGGATCTAAACACCCAAATTGCATGAAAATGTAATCACATGCCAGTTGTAGTGTAATATATTTGTCTAATGAATACTCGTTCATCTGCATTTATTCTTGGTGTAGCAATTTTAATGGCCAATAGTGTATGATTACAATGTGTGTAGTCGGTGCAGATACAAAGGAGTGGTTCACTTTAGCGACTATATGGGCCACGAATGGGGAAAGCAGCAAGTATGAGAGACTTTGACAAAAAGCTGCGTGTTATCGCCCTACGCCTGGGTGACAAATATGACAACATAGTACACTAGTGATACAGGCACAATTGTTCCTTAGTGCAGCGTTCAGGTCAAATTAATGAATACAGCGTTCCGCAGAATACGAGTCCTATGTGTTCCTATCCTGACCCAACGAAACCGTCAATTACCACTAGAGTGGACACTCAATCACCGAGATTGGTTGGAGGATCAGTGGCAATGTGTCGCCTGGTAGGACGAATCACGTACCACGAATCACGCTCTCATCCAATTGAAAGGCTGCTCACAAAATCCACTGGACCGCCGACGTATGCACTTGGAGGCATTATTATGCTATTAGAGACGTTCAGCTGCGCTTACGTGGAACCTGTGCTGTAGTCAATGGAACTTTGACAGGTGTGGAGTTCGTCACCATTGTTGCGTACCACCTGCATCACTTCATGCTTGATGTCTTCTCCAACGGTGATAGCATTATGCAGAGTTGTGCGGCAGTTGTTTTGAGGATCACAATACAAAATTGATATTGTTGCAGTCACATGTAGTAAGCGTTGCTTCATGCACTGGAGGATGGTAAAACAGAGGCACGTCGGCGACTGAGGTGTTGCGAAGTAGGCAGGCACAGATAGCCTTGGTGACACCAGCAGTCTACCAACAGACTGATACAAGGACGCACACAGACCGAGAGCCGAGTGAAGCCTGGAGAGTGCTGAGTAAGGAAAAGTGAGGCCAGCACGCTAAGTTATGCTGCAATATACTGCAGGAGTAATAACAAAAAGCTACCACCGAGGCTAAAAAAACGTCCTCCTGCTGGATATAAATAGTGGAGTGCAGGCAGCAACAGACAGAGGGCATTGGGAAGCAGTTCGGATCTGAGGATGGACGTGGTCCGTGTCTGAATGTTCAATCTTCGTAGGTGACGATTCTGGAAGTTTGTTCCAGCTCACAGGAGTCATCTGTTCGCCGCCAGATGTCAAATTCAGCTCTGGAGGTCGTCCCGAGTTCGGTCAGCACCATCAAGATCTTCCAGCAGGACCGGCCGCAGCGCGGTATTGGTCACAGGCGCCACCGGGGACTGACGCCCGGACTTCACGGAAACCCGGCCCCACGGCGTGTGGTCCGTCCATGATGGGACTTCGCGCACATCGCGAGTGACGGCTTCGCAGCTCCCGGTGCAGCAGGCGTCGGCAGCTGACCTCACAGCGGCGCGGCTCGATCTGAACCACAGGGCATCCTGGCTTCAGCGGAGCACTGGTGGCCTGAGGCTCCCGAGTGCGATCAGCGGCGCGCGTTGCCCGCATTGTCGCAGAATATACACAGCAGCAGCCAGGCGGAGGGATCCGAACAGCTGGGCAGCGACGACGAAGGAGACATTGTAAAGAAAGTTCAATAAATAATTGTAAAACTCCACCCCGTCTCAGTCCTTGGCGCAGCCACCGTGTCTGCTGCTAACAAGTGGTGCAGAAGTCGTAACAATTTTTATGTCCAAGCCGAGAAATTCGCTTGCTGTGAACTCTTAACACACGTGGGATGCTATCTGGAGCCAGCTCTGCACCCACGAATTACTCGCCTATAATTTACAACTGCATGATTCTGCGTACACGTCTGGTGCCACTTACACCCGGAAACCTGCAAAAGACTTGTCGGATTTTTGCCACTCAAAATCGCAGTTGTATTGCTTTCCAAAGGGTAAATCCATTTTTCTATATAGCAGGTGGTCGTAATATTTCGTCTCGTTAGTGCATTTTACTTTCTTCAGTTAACGACACAAATTGTACTTCCATATTAATGAAAATTGTATTTAAAGGGTATCATTCTCATGAAAACATATTTTCCATCTCTCCTCTGTTTTCCACAGACTGGTCTAGTGCGTCAGGCAGTGACAGAGAGAAACAGGGACAGACAGACAGACACAGACACACGCACACACACTCAGAGAGAGAGAGAGAGAGAGAGAGAGAGAGAGAGAGAGAGGGCTGGTCTTGTTCCTAACCGGGACTGCAGGCCAAAAGAACGATGGACGGGATGTTAATATCGATTCCGCCGCGCGGTTCGCTGCCCGTAACAGCACCGACCCGAAACGTACATCTCTCCCCCGCGAAACGACCGCTGGCTGCGTATCGGGCGCAGTCACAGAAACAGAAGATACGCCGCACGTTATCGAGTGCTGAGGCAGCTTTGACACAAAATAAAGAAAACAGAACAGTAGTTATCCTGTCAAACACGAAACCACAGAACAAGTCAATGATTACCGGTAAGGGCGTTTATAGAGACTGAAGCGTTGGAAGCAGAACATCTGTCATACGGCAGGGGACTTTAGGCTTTCCAACAACACAAAATAACGAACTTTCAGCAAAATACCTTAACATACCTAACATATTATATGTAATTCTCTCTAAATCGTTTCTCCAACAGAAATAATTAGCGGGTCCCAATAGCAGTTGTTGTTCGTAATACTATTCCACAATTTCCACACTAGATGCCAGTCTCTACGGCCTTCCTACATAAACTTGATACAGTAGTAACAGTATTAAATCACTCGCCGTACCATGGGACATTTCGGGTGAAATAGTGGCAGAGGACAGAAACACTAATGATAACATTCTACACGTAACAAACAATTCTATAAATCGTAATTAACTAACGTTATTGTACCAGTAATGGGCAACATGATACTGATCTCCGCGCTGTGCATTGGTAAATCAGATCTCTACCTAACAGGCATTTGCTAGTAGGGTTGTGTCGGAACAATTAATATCCGGCTCTCTTAACCTAATACGTACCTCTAGTACTTCTAAGCTTTGAATGACAGTTCGCACAGTCTCGTGTACTTTTTAATGTGATCGTATCACTGCACGAAAGTGAACCGTTTGTGATAACAGTGATTTGTTAACCTGATTCTACAATCGTTAACGGCGGATCTGATATATACATATACAAGGTGTTTCAAGATGTCACCGACAAATTTCGAGAGATTACAGACCAATAATTCGTTTCTTGTCAAGAAACCTATGGCCGTATTTTAAATCGGACGAAAATGAAAAAACTTACTCCGTGTTTCAAAAAGCCATAAGTAATTTTTACCTGTATGAATTGCTGTATAAAATAAACAACTTTAACTGAGTTCTCTCTTAAATGTTTACTAGCTTTCGAGTTAATATTCGGTAACGTTCCCGATATTTTCCGACCACGTTAATTTGCTTACGTGTAGCTCAGGAACCTTTTATTGGATTTCACTGAACTACGATTTATTTTGAGGTTAATTGTCTTTTGTTGATAGAGGTATATAACAATAACTAACACAATTTCCAAAAACCTCTTTATTAATGTATTTAGCATAGACACAGTTTTCATGAGGGCTAAACTTACTTAAACTTGAACCTTTTTTATAACACATTGATTTCAGTTTTACCTTTTATGGAGCCGTTGTATGAAACGTGGAAAAACTAATTAACCAATAAATACCTTTGCTCATGCTGTACTTTCACTCGAAACATAAACAACAGGCTATCGAAAATGGTCTGATTGACGGATGTTGCCACTGTTTCTATTTACTTTTTATTATTTCTTCAGCTTTCTGTTGAACGTATCACAAAAAAGTTCACTAATATTGTTTTGTAAATCAAATGGTGAACAATATGGTATAATTCATTTTCCATTTAGCATTGTCTTTTTAAGGAAGCATGTGACACATGACGAACATTACGTTACATTTAAGTACTAGAAGTGCCGCGTAAATGCCACCTCAAACTATACATTTTACGTTCAATTTGAATTTTATTTGACAAATTTACTTTGAATAATTTCTGTGCTACTGGCCTCAGAAATGAGTGATTTTGTTAAATTACGGGAACTTTGACCCTTAATACAACCGTAACAATCGGTTATCGTAGCTACGAGTTTGAAAAAGGTGTTTAAATCTACTCTGAATCACAGAAAAATGCACTCCCACATAAAATTCAAGATTTCCTGCTCTTCGAAGTGAAATGGATCAGCCCGTATACGTATTGGCCCGCTGTTAATGAGTTTATGCTCATAGTTATAATGTGAACCGCCACCTAGCGACCAGCTACGCAGCTCCTAGCGAGTCTGTTACTCTATGGAGTCTTACCAGTCCTGTCACTCAGCAAGTTTTGTAATACTGTATCTTCAGCGCTGCCCATCTTACTGGTACTGAATTCAGTTTTTATTGCTGATAGTGCTCAATTAAACAAAGCTTGTGAATCTGGTGAGCTCACTGATGTGATCATGTGCTACGGTTCGACTAGGGTAAATGGAAAAACTACTCTTCGTATCTGCGAAAGACTGTTCCATACCAGAACACATCCACACCACAACATCTCTGCTGCAGTTCATGGACGCTTACGAGCAACCGGAAGTTTGCGTCCGCAATATGTTGGTGGTGGTAGGCGTGACGCGACAACAGGAGATTTTTAATGAGTGAAGTGATCCGTAGTTTTAGGAATGACCGTCAAAGCAGCAGTTATACTACCCCTTATCTGTCAGCAGACTAATAGAGGACTGCAACCTGCAGGCGTACCAGCTTCCAAGGCTGCACATTTTAGGACCAGCTGATTACCCACATCGTATTTAATTTGCGTACTGTTTTGTTCACCGAACCGTGAATGATGTTGCCTTTCATTCTCATGTATGATTTACTGATGAGGTCTTCATTGTACGTGACGGATATTTTAACATCAGGAACAGCCCCATCCGGTACTATACTGTTAGATTTGCACCAACGAAGATTCCCCGTGAACATATTGGCGGTAACTGAGGATAACCGTGTTCTAGGACCTGTAATACGGTCACCTAGGCTAAGTGGAGCAACTTACTTACAGTTCCTGCAGACCACACTTCCGGAAATGTTGGCCAGTACACCGCTTGCCGTGCGCAGAAGTCTCTGTTTCCAGCATGCTGGAGCCCCATCACACACAATTTTGGTGCTGATGGGCCAGCACAGCTAACTACCGATTTTGTTTCGTATGGGACAGGAGGAGGAAGACATTGCGTGTCCAGCGCTTTCGACTTACTTGATGCCCCTTGACTGCTTTCTTTGCAGACATGTCGACACTTGGGTTTACGTTACTCTAATTGCTGCTGGAACTGAGGTGATAGCCCTTATCTGATGCATTACATGAAACCCGACAGAATCCTGACGTTCTCTCTAGAATTGGAGGGGTATTGATGCGAAAATTTGCGGCATCTACTGAGGTACAGGGCGCATAGTTTTAACCATTCATGAAAATAATAGTCAGAACATCCTAATTGCACTAAACCGTAATTTTTGTGCAATTGTAGTTATTCACTATTATAACCCTAAGGACATGTTTAAGACTGTGTGTTTCTTAATAAGAAAAGGGTCCTCTTTGTGTGACATGTTATTCCTGAAACTTTGACGGTGTGTCCTGAAACATCCTTTATGTAGCTCTTGAGTTTGTTGCCGGACTAATTTCATTAACTGAGGTAATTGCTCGACATGAGGAGATGCTTTCTGCTGGTTACTGCTGGCACATATCAGTAATCACCTCACGGAATTGAGCAATTGCCTCAAAGACATTCAGGGCGTTTCAAAAGATTCACAAAGTATCATAAGCGAAATATGTATGAATGATAAAAGGAAACTGGGATAAAATTCAAGATAAGCATCGGAGCCAGAAGTTCATGTGGGCGGCAGATGTATGTTGCTCGTTCTTCAGATTGCCGGTAGAGGTTGCAATGGTTCTTATCTACGTGACCATTACGGCACTCCAACCCCAGTTCTCGATCCCAGTAATATCAAACTACTTCTCTGTGAAGTAACAGACATATTTTTGTGACAATATTCACATTGGATTTTATTAATGTATAGGTACTCCGATGTATCGATATATTACAGTGATATGGTTCTTGTGTGTATTCATTTCTGTGAGACTGTCATAATCTTTGACTTACTTGTAATCGTTTTGGCGTGAATGCGAACAGAGCAGTCTTTTTTTTTTTTTTTACTTTGCAGAAGTTATGTTGTTATTTAGCTTTGTAAAAGAACAGTCAAGTCTTGTGTTTGGTTAAAGTGGAAATTAAATATGTGAAGATTGATACAAAACAGTTTTCTTGATGATGGGGCATTTAAGTATATGTGAATTTAGAAGAAGTTTATTAAAAATATGTATCGTGAACACCAAGTCAAAACATTTTTCTACCATGCCATTGTTCCAATCTGGGATTGTTTGATAATTAAGAATTTCCTGAAAATCCCATTTGCTAGGTCTTCAAATATTGCTAAAATAGAGATCCGGACCTTCTAGCAGCCAAAGTGGAATCGCCCTAGAATCAAAAAGATGAGCCACAACGACTTCGACGGAATCTACGTGGGAATCCATTCAAGATAAGTCCCAAATTAATGTCTTCCTTACAGTGACGTCATTTTTTCGATTCTGACGATACCATCCACCGTCAATAGTTCTAGTTGTTGCCAAATAAAGCGAACATATACTGCGTGAGCAACATTATTAATCAGGTTTCTAATCTACTTTGTTAGTTGTGGTATTGTTAGAAGTGTTAGTACAGCAGCTACCTCTCTCGCTCTTTCATTACGCCCTGTTTCAAAATTACAAGGGCACGCCCAAAATTTCATTTCTTTCAACAGCCCGGAGCACCACCACTCTGGCAGCTGCATGTAAGAGAGAATAATAACGATCAGCTGTCAGAACGATGAATCTTCTGTAAAGGGCATACGGATCTGGCATTGCATCAGTGGTCCCAACGCCGCATGACACAACGACATGAGATTTTTTTGTGGGCGTTGTTAATGTCTCTGTCTGCGTGCCTCCATTCCAACAACTCTGGCTGACTGCGACGCCTATAACAGCAGCAGAAAACATAGTTGCTCGAAATGTGCTCTCAAACATATGGGACGAATCTCTCATTTGGATGTTTGTCGTGCTCGCAGTGGAGAGCATACTGCACATTCCTGAAAGGTAAATGAAAACTTTGAAGCTATATGAAACCGTAAAAAGTACTGCAAGGTGTTATGTGCATGCTTGTAAAAGACATCTTTTTCTTTGGTCATAAGCCATATTAGTGGTTTGATGCGGTCCGCCATTAAATCCCCTCTCGCACCAACCTCTTCATCCCAGAGCAGCACTTACACACAAAGTCGCATGAATACATTCTCTGACTTCCTGCCGCGTCATTTCAGGTTATAACGCAGAGCTTTCGACAGTTACTTCCATCGTCTTCGTCAGGAACAACTGAGTGCCTAAACTGCTGCTTTGTTGGCTTCATACAGCGCATAAACGGCTTGTGGTTGTTCGGCAATTACGTAATACCGCTGCTGATGGTATCGATGTCTGTGCTGATAGCACCAGGGCTCCCGTAGTACATTAAAGATTGGGGCGAATATCTCTGCCTCTTCTCTGCATCGAGAGATCGCTTTCATGCATTGCTTAGATTATATCCGTTGTCTTGATTGAAGTTCTTGTCACACATTCTTATTTCTACAGCCTCTTTAATTACAGAATACAGGTATGTAGGAACCTGGGCCGATGATTCATGGGATTTGTAACATTCCTTGTGAGTGCCGAAGCATTCCATTAGTACCATTTCCGAACGCTGTCCAGAACATCAAAGATACATTAAAAATCGAGAGTTGAGGAAATCTGCCGTTGTTGAGCACAGCCTCAAGGACACAAAATACTGTTTGATGAAACAAAGAGTTTTGTCCCAGGCTCCTACATATTGAGATTCTGAAATATCTTTCCACAACTGAGTGATACATTATATTCTTTGACATGTTGGAAAGTGTGCTATTTCATTACTTCTAACTCTCAGAGCTGATTCCGCGTATTTTTACAGGGATTGTGCATGTTATTTGGTAGTGTTGTTGAGCCGTGGTAAAAATTGCTGTTTTGAAGAGCGCGCCGAAGCGCGTAGTGTGAAGCAGTCGCACTCCGTTTCTGGCGGTGGCGCCGCTGTGGCAATCGCAGCTTTGGTGTCTCCCTCTGGTAGGAAAGGGGAAAGGTTGCCTGTTCACTTGCACTTAAGGGGCGCTATGAGCTCGCTAGTGGTCAGTATGAGTGAGTCTCTCGTCCGTCTCTCCTCCCCAGCTTGCTCGTCTGTCTCTCGTCCGCATTTGTTAGGCACTTAGTGTCTGTCGTTCAGAGTGCTAGTATGTCTGTCGATCGGATCAACCTTTAAAGCGGGCAGAATGAGAGTCTTTCCACTCCGCCAGTAAGAGAACTCAGCGGGTGCTCGCCCGGTCTGGGCTTAGTTCCTGCATCTGAGTCTGCGCGTTAGGCCGCCAGTCTGCTCGAGTTTGCTGAGGCAATGGTCATTGGCGATTGGATCGATCGGTTGGTCGGTAGCGCACTGAGATATAAGATGACTTGTCCGTCTTGAGCGTCGGCGCGTGTGAGGTTGCCACGTGAGTCCAGTGGGCCGCGGCATATAGCGAGGGCCAGTGACTTCGCGGTCGAGACGAGAGCAACAGGAGTCAACCCAGGACATCAGTCTGGCCGGTGCGAGCTGCGATGCCGTGAGACGGGAGATCGGCGCGCCTTCCTGCGTCCGTCGAAGCGGCTGGCAGCGGACGGTCCGGGAGACCGATTTGGGGGTGCTGCGCCAGGTCTCTTCGAGAAATCGTAGTTTATTAGAAGTTTAGTGATTGGTGATATCTAGTTTGATTTACTCTTGTTAAATTCTACTTGTTTTCTTGGTGAGGTCACCAGCCTGTTTGCTTTGGGGTCGTCCCACCATTCTTCTCCGTTTGCCCACCGTCGGGAAGGTGGTTGTTTATAAATTAGGTGGTCCGTTTTTCCCTTTTGGGGCAGGTCAGAGCAACCTGCGGTTCGGGTTGTTCGGTAATCGCCCTATCAATGTACCGTACGTTAGTAGCTGCCTCTGTCATGTTTGTCGGATTTTGTGTGTTAACGAATTAGTACCTGAAATATGTTTTGATCTTTGGAAACTTTGATATTACTGCCTATGATCTTGAGAGGTGGTATATGTGTACTGTAAAGCATCTTAACTATTGTTTGGCCAACCTTGTAAAATTTCATATAAGATTGCATTTCATGGACTTTTATTTAATTGATCATTTTAGTATATAAAGCTGCCACCCTTCCACCGTAAGGCTTTTCTTAGAAGTTAAAATCAAGTTGCACCTTCGGTGGTATGGTTAATATTTAATTGTTAGTGTCTTGTACCATTTCCATCCCTCCTAGGAGGGGGGGGGGGGGGGGTGCATAGTTTGTGTGCTTGTGTGAATTGTTAAGATTCTTAGTTTAAAGTAATCTGGAGTGTTGCAGATTTGCAGCAGTGTAGTCTTTCAGAGGCCGTTGTGAAGGGTCGTAACTACGGCCGTGTCAAAAGGGAGCGGCAAGGTTCTCTGCCCAAAAGCCCATACACTCCGGACTTGTTTCTTTATGCCTCTGAATAAATTGTAACTTTGATATTTAGAGGGTGCTTTCTGATTATAATTTTAAACTTGTTTCTTTTAAAAAATGCTTTTAGGCACTATTCAAGTGAATAAAATTCGCATTTGTTAAAAGGAATTTGGTTATGATTTCATCAGTCACTCCCTGGCATCTACTTTCATGCTTACGTAGTGTGATTAAATGTGGTAATGTTCTTGATGAATCGCAAGTAAATAAAATAAATTCTCAAGAATATTCTTTGAAAATAAATCACGGTTCAGTTGTGTTCTCCATGCTAGAGTGAGAAACATCATTTTCAAGTGCTTTACTTACAATTTTAGGAATATCATAAAGTACGAGAGAGAAAATCACAGTTTAGTATTTTACTTTTATACACAAAGAAGCATAATCTGGGTAACTTCAGACATTTCAAACAGTGCTTTGATCCCACGGACTAGCTTCCTCTGGTATAACATGTGAAGGCCAGTAAATAGCAACGAGCTGAAGATGAGACTTAACTGGCTCGAAAGCTAAGTATTATCGTTAGAATAAATGTTTCTAAAAAGCATTATAAAGCAACAGTCTGCAGCATTAACATAAAGCATCCGCTAAAATTATATCCTTTCATTCTGTAGAACATTTATGAAGACGAGAAAGTCTCATCCCTCCGAACACAAACAGCAGGAAAGCTTCTTGCAAATGAGCACAGTTTAATTTGGTCTTATTAGAACCATGACGGATCAAGCAATATTTCATTCAGCGTCAAGCAGTCTCATAGGCTTGTACTCCTGGAAAAGAGACGGAAAGTAATTTAGAAGAGCACTGAGTCTCTACGACTTAATTAAATATACGCCCGGAAAATAGGGGGAGGAAATTAATTTATGCGTGATTCGTCTGTAAAGTGCTAATGGAATAAGCTTCCGTATTTACGATGCCGAATTTAATGCGCCGCAGCTGCGGAAGGGCGCGCTCGTCATGCCCACTCGTGTGTCTTTCATCAGCCTTAAGCGTGCCGCACTGTGGAGGCGGAGAGCCGCGTATCAGACGCGCACCTAACACAGGAATGAACTGCTAATGCACGCCGAGTCCGGGAAAAATAGTACATTAAAGGGGAAGGCTCTTCAGGAAATTAATTAAATTACGACTTAAACGCTCTATCTCGGCGGCTGTCGGCGACGGACCTTCCTCTCAAATTGGTTTTTGTCGGATAATCTAAAGAAGGTTAGGGAAAGCAAAAAACGGGAGAGGTAGTGAAAAAAGAAGAAACTAACGCTGCGAAACGTCACGGACGGGCTGCTCGCAGCACTCAATATTCGGCGTAAACATTATTGAAAGGTCGGAGAGGATGCCCCGCGCCCTAATTAATTTCGCTGGATTGCTTGAGAGGCAAGCTCCTTGCGACGTACCTTTACAGTCTCTCCTTCTGGGTATCTAGAGGAGACTGTACGAATTACTTTCTTTGCAAAATTCTGTCAGACTGTGTACTTTGGAGAACACTAGATTTTTGACCGCCGCTTCACCTGCGAACGCGTACCTCACATACAGGGTGAAAAGTATTTAAACCGACAAACTCTGGGAGGTTGCAGGGAACATCAAAGCAAATATTTTTCCCTAATGTCATTTTTTTTACTATGAGTATTATTTAAACCAGTGGAGGTCATATTACTCTCTTCAGTTTTTAGAGGCCGTATTACGGTTGTTAGAGGGGGTATTACACTCTTCAGTTGTAGATAACTGCTGTCCACCAGTGTAGTAGTGCATTATTGAATCAACAGTCCATATAAAGTACATGAAATGATTACATCTATACTGGGTTATTTCTCCCACCGTGTACAAACTTTAGGGATTGACCGATGAGAGGATAGCCGGCTGGAGTGGCCGAGCAGTTCTAGGCGCTTCTGTCTGGAACCGCGCGAATGCTACGGTCGCAGGTTGGAATCCTGCCGAGGGTATGGATGTGTGTGATGCCCTTAGGTTGTTTAGGTTTAAGTAGTTCTAAGTTCTAAGGGACTGATGACCTCAGAAGTTAAGTACCATAGTGCTGAGATCCATTTTTAAATGTTCCAAGTCAAGAATTAGGGGAAGCAAATACCAACGGGTAAGTTTTGGGCGTTTGAAGACGTCAGACATTCTGACTGTCACCGTGACCACTAGTGGTAGTGGGACGTCTGAACTGCTCGGCCGCTCAGGAAAGCCTCGAAATTTGTCAACCAAATTTTGTGTACTTGACTCATTATTCTGTTATTATTTATTTAATGAGTCCAGTACACAAAATTTGGTTGACAAATCTCCAGGCGTTCCTAAGTTATTTTTTTATGTCATGCGTTTTCACCCCAAAGATTCTTCGCCAGGATACAAATGCTACATGTGCCAATTTGGTTGAAGTCCCTTCATGCATTACAGATATATGTGATACGTAACTGTCTCTGCACCCCACCTTCCTGCCACCAACCCTAGGAGTAAAACGTCGTAGTCACTGTCAGCAGTAAGTTTAGCTTCCACGAAACCAATCGGTCGTCATCGATAATTCCTCCCCCCCACCCTCCCCCATTTTCCTCGTTGGTTGGAATATACTACCGCCAAAATAATGAGTCACGTATGTACAAAGTTTGTTCCAATCGTTCCTGATTTAAACTTCTACGTCCACTCTGCATTCTCACCCTCACCCCTAAGTGTGGTAAGTGCTTCTTACCCCCACAGAGACTTTCGCAGGCGTGACCACTTCTCACCCAGCGTAATCAAATGAATGTTATAGGAACGCATAACAAAAAAAAACAAATATTCATTTTTGTATATAAGATGATATTTTAGAATTAGTTAAAAGCTTTTATTTACAGAAACTTACTCATATGGTAAACGCATATTCACAAAAATGGTTCAAATGGCTCTGAGCACTATGGGACTCAACATCTTAGGTCATATGTCCCCTAGAACTTAGAACTACTTAAACCCAACTAACCTAAGGACATCACAAACATCCGTGCCCGAGGCAGGATTCGAACCTACGACCGTAGCAGTCCCGCGGTTCCGGACTGCAGCGCCAGAACCGTACCGCCACCGGGGCCGGCTAAACGCATATTCACTGGTAATACCATATCAACGAGAGGACCAGCAGGCTTGTTAATTACGGATTTCACTGAGTCTTAGGTAGGCTGTAAAGAGAGCTGGGTAACAGCTTTTCATGTGATGGCCCCTACGTTTCGATAGAGTCGTCGTTCTGTGTGCCTCCTATATCCGTAACATGAGGCATCTTTCGAAATGGTGTGCGTCGGGCGAAGACGAACATTCGCGCCTATCACACTGGTGGTATGGTTTCAAATCTTGCCCGTTAGCTTTTCTTCAGTTTCATGGTACAGATTATGATTGAGTAGTAACTCAAAAATTATCCTACCAAATGAACACCAAGTCAAAAAGCCTACGATTTTTATTCTTACAGGCAGATTAAAATTTTCACGAAATAATTTAAAATGCTCCCAACTTGCTAAAGAGTACTGGATGTTGAGCATTCATTTAGTGCGCCTGCTTTCGTAGAAATGACCAAATACGCAAAGTTCGCATCGAAGGTGATCGAACAGAGGACAATGTTATTTTTTAATTTAAGTGAGCCGTGTTCTGTGGTGTCGCTCATGAAAACTTCGTGGTCCTTCAAAGAAGTAGCTATCACTGAATATGTGTTGTGCTCTACGAATTTGTGTTTCAGTTGCTTCTACGGGAAATAGCACCCGGATTTATGTTCTAGCACAGCAAGTGATGGCGCGTAAATCTGTTCTGTAATCTATTATATAAAAATGGAAAACACATATTAAGAAAATTTGCTGTAATTATTTATTTATTAATGAAATTGCTATAGTCGAAAACGGATATTTTTTATTAATGTAGGAAATGTAATATTTAATGATACTCTGTGCGCTGAAACTGAATTTGAAGTACAGGAGTAACGTTTCATCCCAGACCATCAGCATGGCGGGAGTTAGCTTTGGTTGCTGCCCTAAGTTCGCTAGGCTCAAAGATGACTACGTTCGCGCGTCTGCGAGGTATGCATGAAGCTTCACTATCCATTTTCTTGGTAACTAGCGACCGTCGCATGTATTTCGCTATCCAGCTCCCTCTGCAACGAATCTAAGACACTATAATTCCGTGATTAATAGATCTTATGATCCATTTGTATGATGAACTAAGTAAGTAGTTCGCCCATCGCATTAAAAGAGTCATCAGAAAGCATGACAGCCGTTGGTGGCCGAGCGGTTCTAGGCGCTTTAGTCTGGAACCACGCGACCGCTACGGTCGCAGGTTCGGATCTTGCCTCGGGCATGGATGTGTGTGATGCCCTTAGGTTAGTTAGGTTCTAGCAGTTCTAAGTTCTAGGGGATTGATGACCCGAGATGTTAAGTCCCATAGTGCTCAGAGCCATTTTATTGAATCATAAAGCATAGAGGCAGTTTTCGCCAACGGCCTTGTCGCAGCTGTACCTCCAGTTGAAATTACGTAGGTCACGGAAATTACTCACTGTCAGGATGACGAGTACTTGGTTGGGTGACTGTTTATATCTTCCCAGCGTTGTTGGCAAGAGGGGTGCACTCAGTCCTTGTGATGATAATTGAGTAGTAGCAGCGACTCCGGTCTAGAACGCTGATAACGGACGGGAGATCGGCGTGCAGACCGCACCATCCATATCTGCATCCACTGACGCCTATCGGCTGAGGATGGCACAGCGGTCGGCTAGAACCACAGGACCTTCCGAGGCCCGCTTGGACTGAGTTAGGGGTCGTTTCCATGTTGGGTCATGTGCTGGGTGCAAACAAAACAAAACAAAAAAAGATAAGGTTTTACGTTCCGTTGACGCTGAGGAAATTGGAGCAATTGGAGGCGCATTGGACCGAAAAATGGTTCTAATGGCTCTGAGCACTATGGGACTTAACTTCTGAGGTCATCAGTCCCCTAGAACGTAAAACTACGTAAACCTAACTAACCTAAGGACATCACACACATCCATGCCCGAGGCAGGATTCGAACCTGCGACCGTAGCGGTTCCAGACTGTAGCGCCTAGAATCGCTCTGCCACCCTGGCTGGCCGTTGCATCTAGAAACCATTTTGACACTTGCCTTAATCGACTTATGGTACCCAAGTAAAACACAAATCGTGATAGCCAGAGAGCTGACGTTGCTCCTTACGAATTCGACTTAAATGTTTCGTACACTGAACCCTCTAAGTCGCTATGACTGACGGAAAGTTACTATTAATATCCACAAGATTCGATACTGAGCCTTCTCTTGCTACACTGTGAACGTCTGAGTAACATTAAGAGGGCAGCTTGCTGGTCGCTACAGTGGATTGTCACAGACTGACGCGCTTCAAGCGCACAGGTAAACTAATTAACCATACCTTAGTTGTGTCTTTGCTTACATTTAGTACAGTAGGGCAGAAATCTGTGCGACTGCTTCTGCAGACGTCAGCTATTATCATGTTACTGTTTGCTCTCGCTTACATGTGTTCTGTCGAAGTCCTATTCGATGGCTCTCCCAATACCATAGAAAAGATGCATAGTTGCATTTAGAAGAGCGAAATCAGTACCATAATTCAGTAGGTATAAACCTTAAAACTACTTATCATAAAATTCTCGACATCGCCCGTTATAAGTTTTCGAAAGCTACTTCTCTACGTATTTTCTTGTGTTAGATACGTTTTGAAGGGCTGCGTTAGCAACCTCATCCTTATACATCCGTGGTACTCGCTGTGACACATTGGGGGCAGTCCAGCGTCGTATAAGGCTGTGTGTTCTCGTGATACATCTGCAGCTCTGATTCAATATCGTGATGGCCTGACTGCACGTTGTATTCAGCTGCAAACCACCGTCTTCATTGGAGATCTTCATTAGATATTTTAAACTCTATAGCTGCCTTTATCACTCAGGTCTAGAAGCTTAAAAGATTCAAAGTGTGTGTTACTTTATAGTGAAAATTATTCTGGCTCTTATAGAATATTCAAGCACATGCTACTGATATCAAATACACAATCACTTATGATTAAGACTGATTACTGAAGCGCGAGACCTAGTAATGAATAATGCAAGAATGAGAGACTAATATTGAAATTACAAACACGCGTGACTAATAATGAATGTAAAAGCACCTCTGGATGATAATTTACAATGCATAATGTAACTGAATGTTACAGCTTGGTAATTTAAGCTCAACAGAGAATAATTTATCCATATAAGACTAATCATGAAAGCTGATTAAAAGCGTACAGAAGGTAAAATTCTGACTCGCAAATGAATTAAGTTACTATTAATTAAACGAAAGTGCACATGGGTAAAGTTTCTTTCTGCATATAGCAAAACCTTAATATCTGCTCTACTATTCTGTATCTAACCTCCACTGAAACATCGTAGTTGCTTTGTGGAGTTACAGGACGAATTTGCTCTTAAAGGTAATCATGTTCGTAGGCTGCCTCATACCGGAAGAGAAAGCTGAAAGGGAAACGATGCAGTACAAATACTTGTAGCAAGTAATTGCGCAACGGATTAGCTTCGTCTCAACCATGTGGCTACTAAATACGTTCGTCACTTTATTGAAACAGTCCCTTAATGTGAATATTTATCTACTAATACTCTTGTTCAAATAAAGTTGTGTTCTTCAGACAGTACCAGTAGGTCGATTTTAATAGAAAGAATCGAAGATGAAAACATGGACTGCATGTGATGAACAAGTGCAAGGTAAATTTTCTCAGATACAAATTGATAAGAACCTAGGAAAGGTAAATACGAATGCACTATTTATGCGCTTTAAATTTATACAAGAAATACATGGAGCTACCTGCACAAATGTTCATCACATCTTGCGTATAGTTCACACCGCAGACTAAAAATTTAGGATCCACAAACTGTGATTCTATGACCTGTCAGTAACATTACCAGTTGCCAAGTTAGTTTTGTTTGCCGATGGTACAATCATTGCAACAAATAGCAAATCAAGTGTAGTCATAGAAATATCGTCTAATAAAATATTTGTGGACATTAATCACTGGTTCCTAGCCCATTCTTTGTCACTAAACTTTGAAAAAAAAAAAACACACACACACTACATGCAGTTCAGAACTTGCAAGGGGCGTCCCACGAGTATATGCCTAACATACGATGACAAGCAGATAGAAGAGGTGGACAGTGTTAAATTCTTAGGATTACAGCTTGGTAATAAAATCCACTGGGACGAGCACACCACAGAACAGCTGAAGCGTCTTAACAAATCTCTATTTGCAACGAGAATTGTGTCAGACATAGGGGACATAAAAATGAAAAGCTGGCATACTATGCTTACTTTCATTCCTTAATGTCACATGGGATTATTTTTTGGTGTAATTCATCAAGCCAAGCTAAAGTTTTCCGGGCACAAAAACGTGCAATAAGAGTTATATGTGGTGTGAAATCAAGAACATCCTACAGAAGACTGTTTAGGGAACTAGGGATAACAACTACTGCTTCCCAATATGTCATTAAAAGTATATCACTTTTCAAATTAACAGTTCAATTCATGGAATCAATAATCTTCACAAGGATTTAAAATCACTTACTCTTGTCCAAAAAGGCGTGCACTATTCAGGAACACACATTTTCAATAACTTGCCAGCAGCCATAAAAAGCTTAACAACCAATGAAATTCAGTTTGAGAGAATCCTAAAAAAGTTACTGGTGGCCAACTCCTTCTACTCCATTGATGAATTTCTCAGTTGGTTCTACTGAAATTCTTCTAGGGAGTAGAAGGAGTTGGCCACCAATAAATCCTTTAGGCTTCTCTTAAACTGAAACTGATGGAGATGTGTTCCAGGTAAGGTACACTCGCTTGACGCGGGACATAAAAGATTTTTGTCAGTGTAGGTCTCAGTGATTGGAAATGGGAAAGTTCTGTCGGTAATAGTGTTTTAGCTCCATTCTCAGAAGGAAGTATAGTAGTTCTGTAATGTGTTTCTTACCTAATAAATAATTTTTTTAAAATTTTAAATTCAGTGCATTAATTCGATCTTAGTAGATGAGAGTTTTTAAAATGACTCTTTGATATAGTGCACATTAAAAAAATGACGGTCACTCCACTTAGAACCTGTGGAAGGTACATTAGCTTATTTGTTTCAGTTGTAAATATATGTCATGTATTATTGTTTTTCTGACATGTTCTACAACTTGGAGGACCTCCTCAATGCGGATCAATTGGAATGTAAGTAAATCTAATCTAATCTATAAACGAACGACGCGCGGAGTGGCCGCGAGGTTTAAGGTGACATGTCACGGATTTCGCGGCCACTCACGCTGGTGGTTCGAGTCATCCTTCGGGCATGGGTGTGTGTGTTGTCCTCAGCATATGTTAGTTAAATTGTGTTTAAGTCTAGGGACCGATTATGTCAACAGTTTGGTCCCTTTGTAATTCATACGTTTTGTATAAGCAAACTCTCCATCTATAAAGAAGCTAACGAAGTCTACATTTATATTTTTGGAAATAATAGGAATAGTAGAAATTACAATGATTTGCTAAATGGAGACAAATAGCAGGAAATGATCCCTGAGGGATAAGGAGCAGGAAGGATAATATTGACGTATTGATGGAGATGCGTTCCAGGTAAGGGACACTCGCTTGATGCGGGAGATAAAAGATTTTTGACAGCGGAGGTCTCAGTGATTGAAAGTGGGAAAGTTCTGTCTGTAATAGTGTTTTAGCTTCATTCTCAGGAGGGCAGTAATGTTGTCCAGAACGGCGGTACTACGGGACATCCGCTTCACAGCTATTGAAGGCCCACTCTGCTATGGACGTGTGTCGTGCAGTGCAGCACTGAGAGATGATTGCCGGGTGTACTAGTTCGGTACAGGCTGACATTTAAATGCGGACAGGCAAATTGTTATGGCAGGGCGACAGCTCGACTCCTGTGTGGTAGCGACCGCACCGTAAACTGTTTGCATCTGCCTTTCGCCGTTTGTGTAAGACATGTTAGTTTACGGAAATGGATAATCGTGAGTAGCCCGGTACGTACAAGAGCCTTGCAGTAACAGGTGTTGAATCGTGAGGAATATGACTCCAGTATCCAGATGAGGCAGGTGCCGGCTGACATACGCTACGCCAGAGTACCGTGTGGGATGACATACTACCGATTCACAGACGAGGCTAAACTTATAAGGGGCAGTATCGTCAACTTTTATAACATCCACCTGTGAGCTGCAGAGAATCCCTATGGTATGGTGGCGCCGAACCACCATCACCGGCTTAACTCCGCCGTGTGAGCGGGGATTATTCCCTACCGCCTCGTGGGATCATCCGTCCTCCCATAACTCCAAGGCGAGGCGGATCTGTGACATTGCCTCCGCTGCTGGAAGACCCGCCTTCGGTGGTACAAAGGATAATGTTACTACTCGTGATCGTTCCACAAATAATTTCGGCATTTCCATGTGGAAGGATCTCGACAAAATCTCCCGCTGCTGATGGATCGGCCAGAAAATGAGATGGTGCTCCGTCGTCTGAAACCAGAGTCGTTGTCCATCTGTGAGAGCAACTTTCTCCAATGGCGCTGATGACTCATCACGCAGCAATCGGTGCTACACAGCACTTATTAATCTTTTTGGTAAAATACACTGATCTATGTGTCTCTGACAGACCATTACTACTAGTACATTGATACTGAAGAGTTCCTTATGCCTCATCTTCTTGAGTGCTCGAAACTTTGCATCTGCCCACACCTTCGTATTGTACGAGGTGCATTCAAGTTCTAAGGCCTCCGATGTTTTTCTAATTAACTACTCACCCGAAATCGATGAAACTGGCGTTACTTCTCGACGTAATCGCCCTGCAGACATACACATTTTTCACAACGCTGACGCCATGATTCCATGGCAGCGGGGAAGGCTTCTTTAGGTGTCTCTTTTGACCACTGGAAAATCGCGGAGGCAATAGCAGCACGGCTGGTGAATGTGCGGCCACGGGGAGTGTCTTTCATTGTTGGAAAAAGCCAAAAGTCACTAGGAGCCAGGTCAGGTGAGTAGAGAGCACGAGGAATCACTTCAAAGTTGTTATCACGAAGAAACTGTTGCGTAAAGTTAGCTCGATGTGCGGGTGCGTTGTCTTGGTGAAACAGCACACGCGCAGCCCTTCCTAGACGTTTTTGTTGCAGTACAGGAAGGAATTTGTTCTTCAAAACATTTTCGTAGGATGCACCAGTTACCGTAGTGCCCTTGGAACGCAATGGGTAAGGATTACGCCCTCGCTGTCCCAGAACATGGACACCATCATTTTTTCAGCGCTGGCGGTTACCCGAAATTTTTTTGGTGGCGGTGAATGTGTGTGCTTCCATTGAGCTGACTGGCGCTTTGTTTCTGGATCTGGATCTGTTCAACAATCATTCGGCGATCCCGCGAAACAATTCTCTCCACTTTCTCGATCATGTCGTCAGACCAGCTTGTGCAAGCCCGAGGTTGTTTCAGTTTGTTGTCACACAATGTTCTCCCTTCATTAAACTGTCGCACCCACGAACGCACTTTCAACACATCCATAACTACATCACCACATATCTCCTTCAACTGTCGATGAATTTCAATTGGTTTCACACCACGCAAATTCAGAAAACGAATGATTACACGCTGTGCAAGTAAGGAAAACGTCGCCATTTTAAGTATTTAAAACAGTTCTCATTGTCGCCGCTGGCGGTAAAATTTCATCTGCCGTACGGTGCTGCCGTCTCTGGGACGTATTGACAAGAAACGCGGCCTCATTTTAAACCAATGCGCCTGTTTCTATCTCTTTCCAGTCCGGAGAAAAAAAATCGGAGGCGTTAGAACTTGAATTCACCTCGTAGTAATTCACCGTGCCAACTCTCGCGAATGGTGCCTTAACCGTAAATGAAATAAAAATTACTGTTCACAAATAAAATGGCCCCTCCCACTCATACTACACATCGATCTTGCCAAAAGCCGAGAGGCTTAGCATACATGCTATGGGACATATTAAGTACCAATTAAAAAGTAAGCGGAATTGCTTACCGGCCGGCTAGTGTGGCCGTGCGGTTCTAGGCGCTTCAGTCTGGAACCGCGCGACTGCTACGGTCGCAGGTTCGAATCCTGCCTCGGGCATGGATGTGTGTGATGTCCTTAGGTTAGTTAGGTTTAAGTAGTTCTAAGTTCTAGGGGACTGATGACCACAGATGTTAAGACCCATAGTGCTCAGAGTCATTAGAACCATTTTTTTGGATTGCTTTCCGAGAATACAAATACCAGAATGAAAAATGCTCCTGTCATGGCAAAAAAAACTTTCAATCTGTCCTGGACAGAGTAAGGAATGAAAAAGAAGCTAACTAGCTTATGGACATATCTAGCAGCTTCCAACACATTTAAATCAAAACATCTTGACATATTCTTACCTGGTAGTATTAGTACCCAAGTCATGCAATGTGTTAAGTAAAGTAAGATGATACCTGATACACCCCCCCACCACACCACCACCACCACCACAACACAGGAACAAAACCAGGAAATTTTTTTTAGCTATTATATGTGTGCTCCTCAGTCTTATCGTTTACTGTGGCTGGCGAAACTCGTGGATTTTGGGCAGAGGGCAAGAACTTTAGGCTATAAATTAAAAGATGCAGTTTTGCCAACACTTTGTAGCTAAGAGAGCTCGCTGCACAGCCGAAGAAGGGTTAAGTAGTAAAAAAGCGGAACTATGTCAAGCTGTTTTGATTTAAATGTCTTTCAAGCAACCATGTAAGTCGTTGACCTGGTTCCCTTGTTTCACGCCCCTGATTCTGCTCATGACATATTCACATTTTTTGTACTCTGACAGGAGCATTTCTCAATCTGGTTCCCAACCTTCACTCTACCATAATTTCGACAGTAGACCTCCACAGCTTGGCAACCGATGCAGATTTATGTTAACACGGGTGACGGGTGACCCGCTGTAGTTTTATTTTTATTTTTTTACTCTTTCGAACCATGTTGCTTGTCTCGTGGCAACGGATAAAGCTTTCATAAAACAGCAGGACGACTGTTCATAACTAGTATTTGTTTGTATTTGTTTACCTTCTTACAAAATCTAAACCGATTCGCAGAAGCCTGAACATACTTTTGAAAGCAAGATTTAAGTTTCAACGCAGTACAGCAATTTTTATTTATCGGAATCTCTTTAAACCGTTTCCTCACATTAATTTCAGGTAAAATTGTTTTTACGTGCTACATTTACTTCTACTTTACACCACTGTATGTCGACAACGGATAAAGATCACTGAACGAAAATATCCTTATGACGAATTCGTACAAGGTTAATGTATAGTAGTGGCACGCTACAAAAGCCTCAGAGAGCTGAGCGTTAATTTCAGTACAGTTAACATCTTTCGCAAAAGGTCGTAGTTCAAATCTTGCTTGATATACGGTGGCGTTGTTACAGGTAGAAAGACGTTCGTATGGTTATACAAATGGGCGCTGGTCTGGGCTATAGTAAAAACATTTTGCCTCATGTTCCCAGCTCGAATAAGTACCGAACATTAAGAGTTCAGCTCCCCCCCCCCCCCCCCCCCCCTTAACAGCGATGCTGCGGGCATCCTTGTCATACATATCTGTAGCACTTCCGCGCTGTAACAACAGCAACTTTTCTTCTGGTTTTCACCAGTTATTTTCCTAAAACATTATGTTACACTTTTCCGTGCTCCCTCCAGAGGTTACAACATTAGTAAACACAGCAACATGGACATTGCGAGGCTTTAGCGGAAGGTATATACCGGAACGTAAACGTTGTCTACGTTGTTGTTGGAGTAAGATACTGACGTCACGGCCTGTACCGCCGACGCCCACAAGAAAGACAGGCAGTGGCACGTAAGTCACAGCATGTGATTTTGCAGGTCTTACGAGTGCCTTATCCGCGGGGAGCGACTAACTGTTTCAGTCGAGTTTAAAATGCGTGTTAAAATGCATCCAAGTTCTCTATAGCACACTTAGAAATTAAGACCTTTTGTGGGTACCTTTTCAATTAATTACACTACTGGCCATAAAAATTCCTACACCACGAAGATGTCTTGCTACAGACACGAAATTTAAAGGACAGGAAGAAGATGCTGTGATATGCAAATTATTACCTTTGCAGAGCATTCACACAAGGTTGGCGCCGGTGGCGACACCTACAACGTGCTGACATGAGGAAAGTTTCCAACCGATTTCTCGTACACAACCATCAGTTGACCGGCGATGCCTGGTGGAACGTTGTTGTGATGCCTCGTGTAATGAGGAGAAATGCGTACCATCACGTTTCCGACTTTGATAAAGATCGGATTGTAGCCTACCGCGATTGCGGTTCATTGTCTCGCGACACTGCTGCTCGCGTTGGTCGAGATCCAATGACTGTTAGCAGAATATGGAATCGGTGCGTTCAGGAGGGTAATACGGAACGCCGTGCTGGATCCCAATGGCCTCGTATCACTATCAGTCGAGATGAGAGGCATCTTATCCGCATGGCTGTAACGCATCGTGCAGCCACGTCTCGATCCCTGAGTCAACAGATGGGGACTTTTGCAAGAGAACGTCCATCTGCACAAACAGTTCGACGACGTTTGCAGCAAAACGGACTATCAGCTTGGAGACCATGGCTGCGGTTATCCTTGACGCAGCATCACAGACAGGAGAGATTGCGATGGTGTACTCTGTGGTGTCACCGCCAGACACCACACTTGCTAGGTGGTAGCCTTTAAATCGGCCGCTGTCCGGTAGTATACGTCGGACCCGCGTGTCGCCACTATCAGTGATTGCAGACCGAGCGCCGCCACACGGCAGGTCTAGAGAGACTTCCTAGCACTCGCCCCAGTTGCACAGCCGACTTTGCTAGCGATGGTTCACTGACTTCTATGCTCTCATTTGCCGAGACGATAGTTTGCATAGCCTTGAGCTACGTTATTTGCTACGACCTAGCAAGGCGCCATTAGCAGTTTGTATTGATATTGTAAATCAGGTACAGTCAAAACCGGCGTTCGTCATTAATGGATTAAAGTTAATTATTTCACCATCTACGTCCGTTTCTCTCAATTCTAATTCCTTTGTCATGTTCCAGACCTCACGCCAGCCTGCGTGAGCTAAGACGCGTGCATTTCGGTCTCCTTTAAGGAACACGGTTGGCTCTCCTGCCAGCCACAACATACTCAACAACGAACCTGCGTGTACGAATGGCAAAACGTCATTTTTTTGGATGAATCCAGGTTCTGTTTAGAGCACCATGATGGTCGCATCCGTGTTTGGCCGCATCGCGGTGAATGCACATTGGAAGCGTGTATTCGTCTGGCGTATCACCCGGCGTGATGGTATGGGGTGCCATTGGTTACACGTCTAGGTCACCTCTTGTTCGCATTGACGGCGCTTTGAACAGTGGACGTTATATTTCAGATGTGTTACGACCCGCGGCTCTACCCTTCATTCGATCCTTGCGAAACCCTGCATTTCAGCAGGATAACGCACGACCGCATGTTGCAGAAAATTTTCGATTTCTGCCCTGACCAGCACACTCTGCAGATCTCTCACCAATTGAAAACGTCTGGTGAATGGTGGCTGAGCAACTGGCTCGTCACAATACGCCAGTCACTACTCTTGATGACCTGTGGTATCGTGTTGAAGCTGCATGAGCAGCTGAACCTGTACACGCCATCTAACCTCTGTTTGACTCAATGCCCAGGAGTTTCAGGCCGTTATTACGGCGAGAGGTGGTTGTTCTGGGTATTGATTTCTCAGGACCTATGCACCCAAATGGCGTGAAAATGTAATCACATGTCAGTTCTAGTATAATATATTTGTCCAATGAATACCGTAAACGTCTGCATTTTTCTTTGTGTATAAATTTTAGTGATCAGTAGTGTATTAATTTCTCGTGTCCTGAAAGGAGCCGAGCGTGTTCGAAATGTGGCGCACAAGCCTCCTACTGTGACATCACACGTTCGCTGCAGGGCAAGTGTATATCGTTGGCTCCGCCGTAGTGCGATTGTATAGAAGCTAGGCCAGCATGTGTGCGTCAGTCATCTGGGACTTGACTGTGGGCGAGGAGGAATCGGTAAAAAGCCAGTGGACGTATAAGGACTTGTCGCAGCTGGCGGTCTGAGAAGATTCTCCTTGCGCCTGTAACAATCGCCACGTGTCTCGCAGCGTTTGAAAACCGGCGATCTGCGGAGGCGGGAGTGTGGTCAGGGCCGCGCTATAGAGACCGCGGCGCGGCGCAGCGCAGCGCGGTCCGGAATGGCTTACACATAATGGCATCGGCGTGCCTGCGCGTGATTGATGCGCGGCTAACGCTATGCAGCCAGCGGCGGCCGGCCGCCTCGCCCTTGTTCCGCTTCCTCATCCCGCGGTGATTAATGGCCGGCGTCGCGGCCCGCCGAAAATCTGCGCCCGCGAGCGTCATGCGCGCTGCCCGTGGCCAAACGCGACGCCGCCGTTAGGACGACGCTTAGCGTAGGCCAGCACCCCTCCAGCGTCCGTCGGTCACTTTCTACCAATTGCGTGGCAAGGCGACACCACAGGTGTTCAAAAGTCTAATTTTCTTAAATTGGATTTTTGGTTCCATAAAACTGTTTAGAATCCATCCCTGGAGCGGTTTTTTCCGAATACGGAACGGAAATGTTTGTTATTCGTGGTTGAACAAAAAAATGCACCTGCCTGAAATCGGCCTTTTTTACACACCAGTTTTTTTTCTTTCGGAGGACGAGTTATTGTACCGGTGCTTGGGAGGAAACACAAAATTCAACTGAAAGTTTGAACGCGGGTTATTTGGAAGTTAGCCCGCATGAATTTGCATTGCGACTTTTCTGGCAATGAGCAGCTTCAACGGAAGGTATTCAGGAATTCTGAAGACCATGAAAACGATGGACGTCACCTTGGGATTCGTCTGTTCGACACAGTTCACCAGGCATTCGGACGACCACCTGATTGAAGCGGCCGAAAACCGCTTGTCACCGGCCGTACGAGCGGCTCTGGAGTAGCGAAGGACGGCCCAGATCGAGCAGAACGCCCTCCATGAGGAAGAGGAATGACTAGTTTCTGGACTCGGAATAGTAGATTGGACGTAAGTTGCATAATACTGCGGGTCGGCCTGTGTGGCCGAGCGGTTCTAGGCGCTTCAGTCTGGGACCACGTGAGCGCTACGGTTGCAGGTTCGAATACTCGGGCATGGATGTGTGTTATGTCCTTAGGTTAGTTAGGTTTAAGTAGTTCTAAGTTTTAGGGGACTGATGACTTCAGATGTTAAGTCTCATAGTGATCAGAGCCATTTTTTTGCATAATATTGCATTTATACGTAGTCAAAACTTCAAACGCGTTGTTCTCGATATGACGTTTCTTTTATCGCTCGGTATGGTAACTTCAAATTTACTGAACCTATTGGCATGATTCTTTGTTTCCGACAAAGCTAATTAAATTGTGTAGGAGTTGCACCACTTTTATTGCGATCCATCAACTATAAATATTTTTATTTGGCCGACAAAGTCGATAAAAAAATCTATTTTCTTTCAAATGGCCGCCATTTTGTTTCCTATGGTCCAAATAACTTAAACGAGGTACAGCTCCTAAAGAATCTTATATACTTCGCTAACGTCAACTTAATTTTGATTTCAAACGGACCGGCTGACCTGAGACATACAGCGCGTAGAGGGCTACATCGAAATTTTGTTTCTTTCCGACGGCGCTTCCGCCTTTGCTCTTCGATATTTCCGGTCGAAAAAATTCCAGTTTGTTGAGAAAATATCAATAAGCATGTTGATCAAATTTCACGTTGATCTCTGTAACACATCCCGAGAAAAAAATTCTCAAAGAACATACTTTTTTCGGGCGAAAGATAGTAACTCCCCCTTACCTGTGATCCTGCATTGTTAATCACTTCAATACATTACCTAGACAAATGTATTCCCCAAATTTCATTACAATACTTTAATTATTATTTACAGCTGCGATTTTCTTCTGTCAGTGGATTTCAGCAGTGTTTTCAGTTCAGTATTCCAGAAAGGTGAACCAATATTGGTAATAGCATCTATCAGTGTCGTACACAGGGTCCCGGACTACGGGCTGCGGCAAAGGCTTCTAGATACAAGGCCTACGCACAGCGGCCTTATTGGCACGCGACGTCACAAACTGTTGGCCATCTTATGTGTAGTCGGCAGTCCTGTTGGCGTGTATGTTGTGCTGAAAGCGTGTGCCACGTGAAAGTGTTATATACTTTATAAAGTATTCGCGTACAGCTCTTCGAATTATGGGATGCAAGTGTTGCGTTCCATTTTGCCAGGGAAATTATAAAACCCAAAAAGGCATGAAAGTACACATGTTCAGATTTCCCAAACGTGTGAAGTTGAGAAATCGCTGGATTGCAGCTATTCCGAGACAAGAATTAGTGTCTACGCATCATTCAAGGGTAACTAAATGACAAAAAATTTATAGCGTGTTATTTGCTTCCATTGCACCATATTTGCCAATTGTTTTTAAAAGAAGTTATGTATCATGTACCAGTATAATTTGTTCCTTAATTCTGGACAATTGCTGCGAGGTTATTACGAAGCAACTATTGTCACACAGAATAGTTATATTAATTAATGTGGCTCGAAAATGTTTAGTATTCCTTGTCATTCCTACCAGATTATTTAGTTTCCAGAACTTTTATTTGGAAGAGCTACAGAATGATTTTGTTCAGTTTACATATACAGATATTCGGAAGTAATTTCAATTTGTGTAAACTACCTTAGAAAATTGCGTTACTGAATTCAGTGTTCGACAGATTAAGCAGTATAGAAAGCATAATTTCGATGTAAGTGCATTGTGATTAAATTAACAGCACTCTGTTTCTCCTGAATACTTGACTGAAATTCGTGTCACAATATTTTCTTGTTTGAGGTTCTAAAGTTCTGGAGAAACAGGGAAATAAACTGTTTTTTCGGGTTTTTTGGTTTATTAAACATTACCTCAGGAGGTGCTCCATTTCGTAGAATGATATGAGTTTCGTGTGAGGTCAGCAAATTTTGAAGTGGAGAGGCAGATTTACGAAAATAACCAGGGAAACAAATTCTTAAATTATGTAGGAGCTACAGCTACTTTATTTAAAGCCGAAAACGTCTGCTTGTTACTGCATATTCCCGATTTTTACTGCAAGAAAACATAGCTCCTGAGGTAAAAGACTGAATTTAGAATTACAGTTTGTATTCGAGCCTAGAAACGCGTATTTAAGCAAACAGTCAAAACAATTTTACATCTTGAAATATCATAGGGCAGTTTTGTTTAGTTACTTTACGCAGTGATATAAATTTCCATACTTTCATTACAAGGCCATGTAGAAGACGAAAGCAAGACAATCCCTACGCGGTCTCAGCTCTAGAAGTCGTAAAGTTTGTATAGCTGCAGAGTGGTTAAAAGGAGTGTTCCGATACAGAGCCGGCCATCAGTATGTGACGTCACAAGTGTGCTCGCAGGCCTTTAGCCTAAGTGGTGTTGGCTGCGGCCACAGTGGACTACAACACTCTCAGGGCAAGCGAACCGCTGACGTCACCGCTCGGACTGAGCAGTGCTGTACGGTGTGTTACGGGCTCACCAGAGTCGCGCACGGATACGCAGCCCGCTGGCCACGGCCACAGTATTCCACACTGGGCGAGCCCGTGACGTCAATGCACGGACCGGCCAGTCCTGTGCTTAAACACTGGTGTGCTGCGGCTTACAGGCTGGCGGTAGCACTGACCGCAGTTGGGAGAAACAGTATACCAGCCGCGCGTAGAGCAGTGCTTAGGTGAGTTGGGGGTTTCTCTATTTTTATTCTTAAAACAGTAGATAGGCACGGAAACTAAACATGGTTTGCAGAGCGCACGTCAAGGAAGAGGGAAGTAAAAGAAAAACTAGTTAGTAGTAAGTACACAGCCTCATACATATCTTAAAAGTTCAATTTGGACAGTGTTTAGCTCTATAGTGGATGACGCTGGGGAAAACGTTAATTATGTTTACCGTTTGCTGTAAAGCGAAATTTACGGGCATGTTAAAGGGTCAAGTGGTATTTCACATAATTCTCGCCATCAATGCGTGTCTAACAAATGTGTTCTGTGGACGAGAAACAGATTACTAAACGTGATCAGTAGATTACAGTCGATAATTGCATGGCTATGTGTGCACGAGACCAAAGGTCGTATGGAACTTTAAGAGATGGTTTCCAGGATCTTGTTCAGACGTTAATCGACACTGAAGTGCCATACGGAAAAGTACAAGACGACAATTATTGACCTATACGAAACGAAACGTAAATAACTTACAAGCAACGGAGCGCATCGCCCACTTTATTCAACATGTAAACGTCACTGCAGATATTCGGATCTAAGGTGTCCTATGTGTGGTGTGCGTACTGTAAGACCTTCGGTACACACACCATCAGATTATTTGACTTGTCGCTCTAACGCAGTAGGCGAGAGTCAGCAATATGCCTCGTGGTCTTATTTGGCGTGTTTATCTTCTGTCGTTGGGTCAGACGATAGAAATTCTACTTTCACACTTAGAGTAGCAGATTGACGGTGACCAACTTTAAACAGAACTTGATTAATTTTCACACGCATTTATTAAAATAATAAAAAGCACAGATATTACGTAACTTGATTCTGGATGCTGTTTACAACTGACAATCTGAAGTTCCTTTGGTCTTTGTCCGTTAATCTTATTCTCACATATCTCTAATACTTGACAAAGTGTGTATTCAATTATTTTCATGGCTATGTACAGGAATATGATAATCTTATTAGGCGCAGACTGAAACTTGACTATAGTCTAATGCAGAATAATGCACACTGATGCAGACTTACTAATCGGAGGTCTGTACACTCGTTATAATACCTCGAGCGTTCAGGTATCACTGAGCGAGTGTGATCCGCGGGGAGAAAAGGTTCTACGTTAGCAGCAATCTTATTGGCTGCGTTACATATTAATACGCGGATCGGCGGAAGCAGAATTTGGTACGTCTCTAAGACAGCGCCATCTCGTAGTGCGGAGACGGACGAACGCTGCGCCTGCGCTTAGCGGGGCGCGCCGACAACGCGGAACTATGTACACAACATGCCTGCCATCATTGGCGCACACGAATAGTGAAACTCTGCATTAAGCGCTGTAGTGTCGGAACATCGATGCTGTGCTGAATGGCTGTTTTCGGCTCAGCAATGGTTTATCGAGTTATTGGCGTAGAGCTTGTCTTTAATATAGCCCCACAAAAAGTAGCGCTTGTGTTCAGATTCGGAGAATATGGCGGTCAATCGAGGCCCATGCCAGTGGCCTCTAGGTACACCAGAGCCAGAGTGTGGTCCCCGAAGTGCTGTTCGAGGACATCACTCTCCTGTTTCGATGGGATCGTATGAACCACATCTTGTTGAAATTAGGGGCCCCTTTGTATAATGGTGGTGAAATTATCTTCCAAAACTTTCACGTACCGTTCGGTAGTCATCGTGCCGTTAAGGAATATCGAACCAATTATTCCGTGACTGGACACTGCACACCAGACAGTCACCTGTTGTGATTGTAGACACTTCTCACATGGATGAGAATTATATCGTGTTAACATCTTGTATTATTTTCTTCCGAGTTGATCTGTGCTGACGGAGAAAAAGTAAGCGATAAGATTATTCTTCCTAATAAGGTCACTAAAAACAACAGTAGCAAGCCTTCTGTACGACGAATCAGAACACACCATCCCTCTCTCTCTCTCTGTCTCTCTCTCTCTCTCTCTCTCTCTCTCTCTCTCTCTCTCTCTCTCTCTCTCTCTCTCTCTCTCTCTCTCTCTTTCAAAAGTGATTCACAATGTTGCGCAGCTGTATCTTTTGGCTGGCTTTGTCCACTATCTAATGGGACATGGACATTACCCAGATTATTTATACTGAATCTAGAGAAGAGAGCAACCCAGCTGTGGCTGCTGAGGCGTTAGTACATCTGCAAAAGTCGTACTCGAATGACCAGTTTAACACTCCCTGATCATGGAAGGAAGACAGTAGTGCCGCATGCCAATCTCGTTGTCAAGCAGTAAGCGGTTAAGATTTTCAAAGTCTCAGAGCGAAGCTATTTGACTTACATTACGGCGGCGTCAGCAACACGCGGGCACGAAGAATAACATTGTACCACCGAAAGTGGGCCGTGGGAAAAAACAACATCGCTGCTTCTGGTGAGCCAGACAACGCAGCCCAGCAGAAATGTTGTGGGGCAGAGGAGCTGGACAGGATGACGTGACCTTCGTCACGTGATGACAGAATCGCTATTGCTAATTCAAAGACTTATGCGGACCTCGGTTAAACATTAACAATTACTTCGCTCCATAAATACCCCAGCACTTTAGCTCGTAAGGCAGTCGGTCGGACTGTTCGACGTCGTACGTAATGTTCGCACTTAATACCATGATTACAGTAGAGTGTTTTCTGGCACAAGGCTGTTGTAGATTTCCTGCGCGCTACTGAGAAGCGACACCCGCAACTGTGAGAGATGACTACCTCGGTATAATCACCAGCCGCACGGTTCAACACCATAGCCTGCCGCTGTTGCAGGTGGGACCCATCATACACCAGTGTTCCTGATACTTCCGCGGACTGACCAGGGCCTACCAGAACGGCAGTCCAAGTTCGTCGAATCACACTGTAAGTAGGCTCTTTAGGTTTTCTTATTGGTAACGCCACATAGCGCTCTGTATGAAAAATCACTGGCTGTGCTGTGCGCAGTCTGTGGCTAGTTTGCATTGTTGTCTGCCATTGTAGTGTCGGGCAGCGGCAGCTGGATGCTAACAGCGCGTAGCGATGCGCAGTTGGAGGTGAGCCGCCAGCATTGGTGGACGTGGGAAGAGAGATGGCGGAGTTTTGAAATTTGTAAGAATTGGTGTCATGAACTGATATATATATATATTATGACTATTAAGGTAAATACATTGTTTGTTCTCTATTAAAATCTTTCATTTGCTAACTGTGCCTCAGTAGTTAGTGACTTCCGTAGTTTGAATCTTTTAGTTAGCTGGCGGTAGTGGCGCTCGCTGTATTGCAGTAGCTTGAGTAACGAAGATTTTTGTGAGGTAAGTGATTTGTGTAACGTATAGGTTAATGTTAGTCAGGGCGATTCTTTTGTAGGGATTTTAGGAAGTCAGATTGCGTTGCGCTAAAAATATTGTGTGTCAGTTTAAGCACATTCGTGTATAATTGTTCAAAGAGGACGTTTCACATAGACCAGTCTTGTATAATTTTTCTAAGGGGACATTTCATAACACGGCTACATCGTCGTACTACACGGAAACCGTCATCGCAGTTCAACAGTTGAAGAAGAACGGTGCTGAGCGGGAGAGGACAGTAAGTCTTAACGCCTTCGCTCACTACCGCGACATCGTGGTACTGCCATCGGGCAGTTAACCGCCGGTACCAGAAACCGACTAGTAAAAGACTGTGCTGCGTCAGCTACCTTCAGCTGACTGAAGGTCGCTTGGGACGCTGACTCTCGACGGGCATCGACAGCCGACGTTGGTAATTACGCCACGCTTCCGCATTTACGGCACGCAAGTAGGAAAAGCACGAATGGCCCCTAATCCTTTGCCTACATGTCGGAGCTTACGTGCCCTCATCGTAGTCGCGGTACATTGCATTTATGCTGCAGCAATGTCGTGAATCGGAAAGTTTTTGATAGTCACTTGCACCATTCACTTTAATTAGCAGCCATAGGACGAATGAAGTGAAACACAAGATCGCCATCATCTGAACCATGGCGTATCAATATCTCTGTTCCACTTGCTATTACTACAGCAAACTATTCTACAGACAGTTCCTTAGTAAGAAATATATGCAGTATCCGCCATTATCCAGTCGGCCGTACTTACAAATACGCGCGGTGCCACTTACGCTGCCGCGTTTCCTACAGCCCCCAATGCAGCACGAGGGCGCTGCCAGCCACGAACGACAACATCGCTACCAATGAGATGCAAGCATCCCCCTACCTCTCCCCGTCACCCTCCCCCCCACCCCCAGCCACCCTCCACCACGCATTTCCAGCGGTGGATGTACTGAAGTACGAACTTAAATGCACTGACTCCATTTTTTGTGTGTTTGCCAGTTACATAAAATTTACAGACTTCCTTATTGGCCAGGGCTCGACATCTACCGAACAGACAGTGTATTGAAGAGTAGGAGATGTATAACTTTTGACACTAGCCTGCCGCGTATGCTGCGCAAGTGTATCGAGGCACAAGCTAATGTTACCCTCTGAGAGGATTTTGAATTTTGAGAGCGCGTGAGCCTAATGGCTAAAGGCATCGGACTATAATTTTGAATATTGTGAAATTAACAGGACAACTAAACTGACTTTAACTTTGGGTGTTAATGAAAGTGGTAAAATTCAAATGTGAATGAAAAAAATGAACGTTCGTCAGCCCAATTTCGCACATTAATTTGGAAAGGTATGCTTAAGAAAATTGGATAATGGTTATTAAAGTTACTTTAATTATCATTTCCCTCTGGATTGCGCACAAGATACAAACTGACTTAGGGCACTTTGAGATATGTGCAGTTATCAGTAACGCACACACCAGTAATTATGGAAAGTTAATTTGCACTAAACTCATACTAATAATAGCCAGCACTGGAATGCTACTGTATGAAGTGCAGAACTAAATTTGGAAATGAGGAGCTTCTACCTTAACTCACATTTAAAAACACAAATATAGATAAATAATATCATAAAACACTGTTTATATTCCTCTATACAATTATGTTTCCAATATGTGGAGAATATGATGGGGACCCATAAACTAGTATAATGTCACTAGTCAAACTCTAAGATTATTTCGGTAAAAAAAAAAATTGAAACAAATCCAATCCTTCCCTTCACTTGCAGTGGTTTATAACTCTGTTTACAAGACGAAAAAAACTCAACACTGAAGTTAATTAACTTCAAAAAGAAATCAGTCATGACGGGAATCAAGACCGCATTGTGTTTAAAATGAGCTTAACTTGTTTTCCTTTTATATCAGTTGTGAAGCAGATATTTTAGACAATAACATTTACACAATGAAACTTCCTGGCAGATGCAAACTGTGTGCCGGACCGAGACTCGAACTCGGGACCTTTGTCTTTCGCGGGCAAGTGCCCTACCAAATGAGCTGCCCAAGAGAGAGTCACAGCTGTACTTCTGCCAGTACCTCGTCTCCTACCTTCCAAACTTTACAGAAGCTCTCCTGTGAACCTTTCAGAACTAGCACTCCTGAAAGAAAGAATATTGCGGAGACATGGCTTAGCCACAACCTGGGGGATGTTTCCAGAATGAGATTTTCACTCTGCAGCGGAGTGTGCGCAAAGGTCCCGAGTTTGAGTCGCGGTCCGGCGCAAACTTTCAATCTGCCAGTAAGTTTCATATCAGCGCATACTCCGCTGCAGAGTGAAAATCTCATTCTGGTAACATTTACACAGTCTGACTCTGTATTCCTGCAAATCTATACTTTTCAATAAACTGAGAGTACTTTAGCCAAATCCTATCTGACTTCACTTTAGTGGTATTAACTTCAAGTTTTTCTAGTCTTTTCACGTTTGATAAACAAAAAAAAGAAATCACTTTTAAACACTTGAAATCAATTATTGTTCATTTCAAACAGGATACCCTGTTTCAGTAGCACTTAGTAGAGGACCCTGTATAGGTTCGTCATCAGGATAGAAGATACGGCTCATTGTTAGCATTTGGATTATTATTAAAATCATTCACACTAATTAACTGGTCCATACCCATATACATATCTGGATGTACGAAGTTAGTGAAGTAGTGGCGAAGTTTTCGTGGCAAGCGACATGGCCGCTAAATGTACTCACGGCTCTTGAGGTTCAAATAATCTATAAAATCTCTTCTTGGCGCTGGGTTTTCAACATATTAAAGCCATTCCTTTTTGCCGAGAATACTTAGTAACAGCAAAATCCACATCCGTGGCAAAATCCCTTGCAAAGCAGCTTCCAACTACCTCTCTTGGCACCGTCGAAGTGTACTGTGCTACGGCTGGCCTTTTACTGCGTACCGTTGCCACCAAGGACCTGCCCAGTTCGACCGCCAACACCACCTTTTACAGCGCGCCAAGCCACTTCCATTGCGGAGGGACTTCACTACATCTTTTACATTTTACAAGTGCCCTAAGCATGAACCAGGTGCCAGTCAACGTTTTCTTCCTTGCAAACATACACATATTATAAGAATTCATTATTTTAACAAATTATTTTGCTTTCTTCATGTATAAATTACGAAACTCTAAATTTCCTGTCACAAATCAATGACCGCAACAAACACAGAATACACACTTCATAACTACAGATACGTAGTTACATAATATAAACCTACTTCTAACCGATATAAGTGTTACAAACTCTTTTGTATGTGTATATATTTTACCATTCACAATCTACTATTAGCTGACGCTGCAACCCTAGCAACAATGTTAAGAATTATTCTTACTGTTTGATGTTATTTGTAGAATACGTTAATACCTGAATTTTCTGTTCATGAACGGCATCTGTTACTCGCTCCTGTATCCACTAAGATCCACACAGCGTGCAAAGTAGGTCATAACAATATAATGTATATTGCAGATTGGTACAGTTGAATTATGGGCCTTGTTTTGGTGCACTCTGTTTAATAATCACACTATCACACTCTCCATTCAGCAACAAAGACCAGTTAATTACCGTAAAAGTTCTCATTATGGAATTTAGCCAGTACGTTATTTCACAAGAAATGATTCATAACTTCTTTTTATACCCGAAATTCAAACATAGTGGACTATTTCTGGCGCGCTTAGCGTATCACTCCACTGTCTGTGACTGACGATAAACGCCCTGAACAATCTCGAAGACTAATAATGTCGCAGCCTCCGGAAAAGAAGCTGCTGTGTCGATCGTTGATAGCGGTGTCGATAGTGGTACCCTTATACTTGTCAGCCCTGCCGAGCAGTTCATCTCCTTTCCGGGAGAAAAAGTTTTTTTCGCCAGCTCTGACAGGAGTTTTATTCAACGGCCGAAGAGACAAAGAGAGCCACGAAAAGACCAGATAGGAGTGTCTCGCAATATCGTTCCGCGATGTGCTTGTTCCCAGCCGGAGCCGCTGCGGCCGCCGGCGCACTCCTATGAAATGAGGTCGGTTTAATATGAAACCCCACACTCTCTGTGCAAACAGCCAGAGAGGTCCATTTTATTATTTATTCCCGTCGGCCGAAAAGTCATACCGTTCTTTTCACCCCACAAAGCCCGCGCTAACGAAGGACCCGTCCGCTGGCAGGAGTGGGTATTTAGAGAGACGGTGGGGCTGCGTGTGCAAACAGGGAGCGCGTTTTCGCTTCCACCTTGTTTTATATAAAAAAAGAGAGCATCGCAGGCAGCCGGCCGAGCGCGGTCGTCAATAATTGAACACGGGCCGCCTAATCGCGCGCGCACAGCTCCCCCGCGGCTGGCAGGCTTTTAATTGCACCCCTGTCCGACAAATCCACAGGAGGACTACTGGTTCAGGGGTGCAAAGTCCGCCTCGCACCGCAGCAGGTGTCTGCCAACATGTCACCGTCTGGAGCCCATCGGCTGAGTGACGTCGAACTACATAGTTGGTGTACTTGTAAATAAGAGCTAAGTTCAAATGGCTCTGAGCACTATGGGACTTAACATCTGTGGTCATCAGTCCCCTAGAAATTAGAACTACTTAAACCTAACTAACCTAAGGACATCACATACATCCATGCCCGAAGCAGGATTCGAACCTGCGAAAGAGCTAAGTCCTACGTACACTACTGGCCATTAAAATTGCTACACCAAGAAGAAATGCATTATATATATTGTATATTATACTAGAACTAACATGTGATTACATTTTCACGCAATTTGTGTGCATAGATCCTGAGAAATCAGTACCCAGAACAACCACCTCTGGCCGTAATAACGGTCTTGATACGCCTGGCGTATGAAGGGCGTGTGAAGGTACAGCTGCCCATGCAGCTTCAACACGGTACCACAGTTCAGCAAGCGTTGTGACTGACGTTTTGTGACGAGCCAGTCGCTCGGCCACCATTGACCGGGCGTTTTCAATTGGTGAGAGATCTGGAGAATGTGTTGACTAGGGCAGTAGTCGAACATTTTCTGTATCCAGAAAGGCCAGACAGGACTTGCAACTTGCGGTCGTGCATTATCCTGCTGAAAAGTAGAGTTTCGCAAGGATCGAAGGGTAGAGCTACGGGTCGTAGCGCATCTGAAATGTTACGTCCACTGTTCAAAGTGCCGTCAATGCTAACAAGAGGTGATCGACACGTGTAACCAATGGCACCCCATACCATCCCTCCGGGTGATACGTCAGCATGGCGATGACGAATACACGCTTCCAATGCGCGTTCACCGCGATGTCGCCAAACACGGATGCGACCATCATGATGCTGTAAACAGAACCTGGATTCATCCGAAAAAATGACGTTTTGCGATTCGTGCACCCAGGTTCGTCGTTGAGTACACCGTCGCACGCGCTCCTGTCTGTGATGCAGCGTCAAGGGTAACCGCTGCCATGGTCTCAAAGCTGATCGTACCTGCTGCTGCAAACGTCGTCGAACTGTTCGTGCAGATGGTTGTTATCTTGCAAACGTCCCCATCTGTTGACTCGGGAACCGAGACGTGGCTGCACGATCCGTTACAACCATGCGGATAAGATGCCTGTCATCTCGACTGCTAGTGTACGAGGCCGTTGGGATCCAGCACGGCTTTCCGTGTTACCCTCCTGAACCCACCGATTCCATGTACTGCTAACAGTCATTGGACCTACATACGATAAACCGCAATCGCGATAGGCTACAATCCGACCTTTACCAAAGTCGGAAACGTGGTGGTACGCATGTCGCCTCCTTACACGAGGCATCACAACGTTTCACCAGGCTGCGCCGTTCAAGTGCCGTTTGTGTATGAGAAATCGGCTGAAACTTGCCTTATGTCAGCACGTTGTAGGTGTCGCCACCGGCGCCATTCTTGTGTGAATGCTTTGAAAAGCTAATAATTTGCATATGACAGCATCTTCTTCCTGTCGGTTAAATTTCGCGTCTGTAGCACGTCATCTTCGTGCGTATAGCAATTTTAATGCGCAGTTGTGTATGAACAAGTAAACATGTTACAGATGTTACACTTTAGGAAAAGTACTAGGAGGGATGGAATTGATCAGTCTTCCGTAGCAGGTATTTCTGAAATGCAGCAGAATATGTAATTGGAGCAACATTTCGAAAAACCGACTCACATAAATTTCAGTCACTTCTCCTTCTGAAATCAAGGAAAGTACTCCGAAGCGCCAAAGAAACTGGTGCAGGCATGCATATTCAAATACAGAGATATGTAAACAGGCAGAATACAGCTCTGCGGTCGCCAACGACTATGTAAGACAACAAATGTCTAGCGCAGTTGTTAGATCGGTTACTGCTGCTAGGAGTGCAATGACAGGTTATAAAGATTTAAGTGCGGTTGAACGCTGTGTTGCAGTCGGCGCACGAGCGACGGGACACAGCCTCTCCGAGGTAGCTATGAAGTTGGGATTTTCTGGTACGACCATTTTACGAGCGTACCGTGAGCATTATGAATCCACTATAACATCAAACGTCAGACATCGCTGCGGACGGAAAAAGGTCCTGAACGAGCGGGACAAACGACGACTGAAGAGAACCGTTCAGCATGACAGAAATTCGGCCCTTCCGCAAAATGCTGCAGATTTCAATGCTGTGTCATCAAAAAGTGTCACCGTGCAAACCATTCAACGAAACATCATCGATATGGGGTTTCGGAGCCGAAGGCCCACTCGTGTACCCCTCATACTGCACGACACAAAGCTTTACGCTTCGCCAGTACCCGTCAACACCGAGTTGGACTGTTGATGACTGGAAACGTGTTGCCTGGTCGGACGAGTCTGGTTTGAAATTGTATCGAGCGGGTGGACATGTACGGGTAAGGAGACAACCTCATAAATCCATGGATCCTGCATATTATCAGGCGAGTGTTCAAGCTGGTGGAGCTTCCGTAATGGTGTGGGGCGTGTGCAGTTGGAGTGATATGGCACCCCTGATACCTCTATATACAACTCTGACAGGTGACACGTGCGTAAGCATTGTGTATGATCATCTGAACCCATTCGTGTCTGTTGTGCATTCCGAAGAACTTGGGCAATTGCAGCAGGACGATGGGACACCCCACACGTCCAGTATTGCTACAGAGTGGCTCCAGGAACACTCTTCTGAGTTTAAACACTTCCGCTGGCCGCCAACGCCGCAGCCATGAACATTACTGAGCATATCTGGGATGCTTGCAGCGTGCTGTTCAGAAGAGATCTCCATCCCCGCGTACTCTTACGGATTTATGGACAGCCCTGCAGGATTCATGGTGTCAATTGCTTCCAGTGCTACTTCAGACTTTAGTGGAGTCCAAGCCACGTCGTCTTGCGCCACTTTAGTGTGATCGAGGGGGCCTACACGATACTAGGCAGATTTACCAGTTTCTTTGGCTCTTCAGTGTACATATTCTCCCAAAAATAAATTCTCATCTGGATTCTATGGTATTTGCAATAGAAGGTTAAGGAACCGTTTCCCAATTACGAGGTGTGCGATAAAAGTAATGAGACTGACAACACTTCGAGCGATCTGGCAATGCTGTGTTATACTACTTGTGCAGACTGGTGTATCCATACCTCCCAGATGCTCAATCCGAGATCCTGGAACTTTTCAGGTTATTATCACCACACAGCATGCAAAACAGGATGTACAAACAAAATTTAACACTGTCTTTCTGTCTTTGCGACGGATCGAATCATTGACATGAGAAGCATGCGAGCAGACCGGTTCCCGGTATTCAGTGATTGTAAAACGAGTGGTGGCGCGTTGGATTCCTGACAACAATGTGGCAAGGAAAGTATGCATAGAAACTTTAAGCTGTTTCAAGCGTTGTCTAACCCGAGGATTACGCCTCACCGCTTCATGCATTTGCACCATTGCGCAGGAAAATTATAGGCATCCTTGAGCCAAATTTGAAGCTTCTACGTCGCGGTCGGAGAGAATTAAAGGATTTAGAAAATGTGACCCTCTAATTGTGTTGCACGATGTAGGTATTGCCAGATTTGCGGTCTCCTACATTAGCATACTGCTTCTAGAATAGAGGTAACCTTGACCAGGCTAAAGAGTCAACATTAGTTCGTTCCTAAAAATGCTTAAAAGTTTCCACGAGTCTGCAATATACTCTCTCAGAACCACTAAGCGTCCCCATCGCCACCGCACATACTGAATGTTCTTCAGTACTGAAGTTCCCACCATGACTTGATAAATGACACAGTTGCACCAGGCTGACCGTATAGTCTTCTACTTGAGTCGTTTGGTAGACGTACTGCAAGATTTTGAGGAGGATAGCCTTCGTGTGGTCCACGGAAGTTGTAAAACCTTGCACCTCTTATTGGGACAATAATTCGGCCAGTGAGCATCTCAACTCTTGCCCTCGACGCTAACTTTTTTTACATTTATTAACGTAATTAAATCATTATAGAAGTTCACCCATTATCTTCAATTTCCTTCTACGAAAACTTTCCATCGCTCCTAAAGATCTACATATCTATTTTGTCTAGCTTCTATCACTGTGATTGTTTCATACGCCATTTCAGCTGTTTCATATTCAGTGATGTCCCTAAAAATAATGTGTTAAGTCTTCGTTCTATTCTGTTCAAGACACGTTGTGTATGATCACCATCCTGTTAGAAAATGGGCCATATTGGTCGAGTGTGGAATGTACCTTATTTGAAACTTTTTCACCACACTGGGAAGTACTCATAGACGCATGGTCCAGTTATAAATGTAGCCCAATATAACATATTTACTCTACTCGAACTCTAACCAACCACATGTGCATGGCTACTATTCCAAGCTTAGTTCCCGCAAGTTTAGAGGTTATACTTTCTGACGGAGATGTTATGTGATTATCAAGGGACAAGCAAAATGCTTAATCCTTGTCTTCCGTCGAGGGACGATTCTGCCCTTCTCATACGTCCTTCAACATTTAATGTGCCAACAGTTAGTCAACTACAGTATTCGGCGTTTAGTATTCCTTAGTGCTATAACAGCTCAAACACCAGTTCAATTGGTTTCGATTGTACCATTCGTATTACTATCTACTACGTGTAGTTGATAACCAGTTACTTAACGAATAGGGACTATCGGTCCTATAATCAGACAGAGTTTTTCGCAAGTACCTATATGGACTCAGAAGATGACTGCCTGAAAACTACAAGACATAAAAAAATAGACATATAGAAGGAAGTAGAGCATCTTTGCAAGTTTTTAAAGCATGTATCAGGTGTCCAGGTGGACATCGTTCGTAGTGCGGCAAACGTCGGTACCTGCATACAACTGATTAGGACTGCTGACACGATTTTCCCAAGCTGGCGTAACAACAGCTTGCTTTGGAAATCGGTTCATTGATTTGTGTATCCGCAGGCACTGGTGCCACAATTCTGAGCAGATAGTTTTTTCATGTGTTCTAACATGCCAATGTCCCCTGGTACCACTGTGCCATGGCGTATATTAAGAACCAAAGTTCGAGTAATAATCTGAGTATGCATTTGTGTCACATTCTGGTACAAGTTGTAGTTTTTCCGCACTCTTCTTCTCAGACCCTCGTTGTACTGAGGAATAATCCTGTATGCTGCCATTATTTCCCAGTAGGACAAAACTTGGTCATTTGTCACCTAACTTGGCAACTCGATCCTCTGTACACTATTCCTTCTTCCCTCTCGTACTCTTGGTGACTCGGCAAAAAAGACGGATGAAAATGATAAACAGCAAACAATTAAGTAATACGAAGGCTATTCAGAAATTTGGATACGATCGGACATGAAATGGAAACCATAATGATAAATCTTTGCATAGATGTGTTGTACAGCGTCTCTAGTGTGAACGTCGATTGCGTCGAATCGCTCTTTTCATTTCCAAGGGCCCAGTGAGCAAGTAAAGATGCCTAGAAAATAGTGTCTCGTGCGAACTAGGGGGGAGATGTCGCCTCGTATCGTGCAACTCACATAACAAAGGCCATGCGTTTTCTTCTTCATGACAATTTTCGGCCGCACACTGGAGTGGCAATGAAGATGCTCCTGCAGCGTTAAAATGGGAAGTGCTTAATTACCCGCAATACAGCCCCAATTGGCTTTTTCTGAGTTTCATCACTGCTCGTATGAACCGCTGGCTATGCACACAACCTTTTGGCACAGACAACGAACTACAGACCAGCGTGAAGAATTGGCGGAAAAGCACAGGTGGCTTTGGAAAGTTGGTACAACGCTTCGACAAACGTCGAAGTCGGGGTGGTGATTACGTAGAGAAGTAACTGGAATACGCAGGTAACTGTTACAAAGAAAACATTTTTGATTTTCAGTGTGGTTTCCATTTCCCGAAGGATCGGACCTTACTTTGAGAATAGTCCTCGTACAACGACGAGGCCAGTTTGCAACTAGCTCCGCGGCCACGAACATTCAATAAATGGCGGGTTTCTGTCTAGTGAAAAATCTTCGTCCGTGCATAGCTTATTTAGTGATCGGCACAGTTAATTTCATTCTACAGGCTTAAGTATTTCTTCCTATGCGCGATTACATGAACGCAGGAGAAAACATTACTATATATTTAACAACGTGTAACTTTATCAAAGAGCTGCTCCGGCTTAAGAAATTTATGTGAAGTTCTACAACAAAACTGCTTCTGTAAAAACTCAGTCATTACGTAAGTGCACATCAGTGTGTATGCAGGATTCCTCCTAGTAAGATCCCTATAAATTAGGAACTGAATCATTGATAGACGATTTTTCTAGAAGAAATTTTATGTTACTCTTCCTCATTAGTAATTATCTGCTACTTACAGCTTAACTGATACCCCAGAGCAGAAGCTGCCTTGGTAGGGCCTTACCTGAAAAACAAGAATAAAAAATTATTAAGTTAAATATATAATTATTGCAAATTACATTTTGAAGGTATTCTTAACGTTAAAAAAATTGCTTGCACTACTGTTACTCGTTGATGACCCCTCCCTCCTACTTCATTAGTTCTTTTTTCCTTTTCTCACTTATATTCAGTTTCATACTTCTATGTGCAAAATGTGTTGAGTCTCTCATCATTGGAGTATATTCGTTATATACTGTACTCCCCTATTACATTTTTCATCGTATGTTCTACATTTATAAGGGATACACATTACAAAGATTCATTTAAGATTCTCACTTACGCCCTTGTGCGAAATCCAGATTTTAGAACTCATGTCTTTTCGAAGCAGTCATATTTGCCATACGACTATCTTGCAATAAAAGATTTCATTTCCGTCTGGCTGATTGTTTGATACAGATATTCTCTGTTGGCGGTATTTTAATGAATTACGTGTCCGATGTGACACATGTTTACTTTTTGCAGTATCTATCGCCATAATGTGTGCTTGTAAAATGTAGTGTCGGGTTTTGTTGTTCACGTTGGTGGGACAGATTGATCCTACACACGGCCTAATCCACTCAAATGTGACACAATGGGTCGGTGAGTGTAATGGATTGCCCTCAAGAGGGCCTCTTCAGGGGAAAAAAATCGAGACACAACGAGGATTCCGTACAGACTTATCTGTATGTAGATAGTTCATCCATCCTGAGAATCGACAGATTTGACGATTTTTGTCTGTTATTCTCATAGATACTAGCTAGATATCTCAATATGTGTATTTTTTGACTAAACTGAAGTAGAAGATTAAACGCTTTACACCACAAAGGGCCTGTAAACTTTAGTATGTGACGTCAATTTCAATTTCATACATTTTTCCGCTCATGAGGAAAAATGGGGCCTTAAGAACTGACGGAAAGACAAACAGTAAGGTAACAAAAGACAATTATTTTTTAGATTAACAATTTTAGGATTTTTTCCGTTTACTTTTAAGTTGGAAGCTTGCTGCTTGCCAGCTTTCATGAATCTAGGTTAATAGGTCTTGGTGAGTGAGTTTGAGAATATGAAAATATGTGGCGTAAATGGCCGTGTGTTTTGATGGTATTGGTATGGAAGCTTAAATTTTCTACACCGCCAATAGATCGTAGACCTTAGTGTCTGATATAAATTTGAAATTGAAATTACTGAGAAAAATTGTTTGTAACAGACAGACACACAGGCGGGTGGAGAACAAAGTCATCCTATACAGGGTTCCGTTTCGACCGATTGAGGTATGGAACGGAAAAACGAAAGAGATTTGGATTTAACTTCTCGACGAACTCGGAATGGTGAATTATCGCAAAGAAAACTTGGCCCTGTTCCTTGCAAAAGAACCATTTCAGCATCTGTCTTGCGAAATGTAAAGAAACTAAGGCTAACATAAATATGGATAGCTAGGCTGTGATTTGAAGTACAATCGTTCCGAATGTGAGTCCAATGTCTTAATCGATGTGATACCTCGCTGGTTGCTGCAGTTTAAGATGGTGTCGTTTCGTCAAGTGGTATGTGCTAAGGGAGAGCACTAAACAGGTTCAGCCGGCCTAAGTGGCCGTGCGGTTCTAGGCGCTACAGTCTGGAGCCGAGTGACCGCTCCGGTCGCAGGTTCGAATCCTGCCTCGGGCACGGATGTGTGTGATGTCCTTAGGTTAGTTAGGTATAATTAGTTATAAGTTCTAGGCGACTCATGGCCTCAGAAGTTAAGTCGCATAGTGCTCAGAGCCAAAGAACCATTTTGAAACAGGTTCAGTCACTAACTATTGTCCCCTAGAATAACCCCGAACCTATGATAGCTGAAAATTTTGTGGGACGAATGTTCCATGTGACAAAGTGGGCTATAATATGACGTTGGTTTCTTGTTTTTAGGTGGGGTCGCGCCAGAGATATGAAGGTCCACTTTTTTTTATGGGATGCTATAGTTTTGTACTTATTTTCTGATAGCGGCTATCGAGACGAATTCAATTAAGTGTAACCGTAAGGTCTTTGAAGGTCAACAAAGGTTAATGGAGGTCAAAAAGGTGGCATGAACGTTCATTTACAGAAGGTGTAAGAAGTGATGACCATTCGTATCAATGCAGTGCTGCAATCTTCTTATCATGGACTGAGTGGTTCTCCATATCACATCGGCACCTATCGAAGCACATACTCTGACAATTCTATCTCGTACATCGTGCAAATATTAAATATTCGCAGAATATGGCGTATCCATCTAACGTGCCATTGACATGTAAACACCATTCGACGGTTTCGGAACATTACACTGATAGGAACGGTAAGAGTAGTATCGTCGAATCAAGCGAAGTTGGTAAAAGTATTGTCCACATGAGGCAAGGTTCAGGGTTCGAATTCCAGGCCCGAAACTAGTTCATTTCTGCCAGGAAGTTTCAAAGGAACGCACGCTACTCTGTTGAGTCAAATATTCATTCTGGGGACGTACCCCTAGGCTTTAGCTAAGTCATTTCTCCGCCAAATTATTTATACGAGAGCACAAGGTATGGATTAGAGGTTCTCTTAAGTTGCGAAAGTAGTACAGAGGTACTGGTAAAAGTAAAGCTCTGAGGGCATGCCGTGATTCATGCCGTGGTGGTGGTGATTACGTCAGGCCTTCACACACTCACTCACACCTTTTTCGTTGAAAAAGAGAGAACGACCTAAACCGTTATTAATAACTCACGTACAGATGTTAGTTTCGTGTTGTTCATTTCTCCACGAGCGTTTTGTTCTGGTAATTCCACTGTAACAATGGGCATCGTATACTTACTCATATTTCACGGCAAATACCCTGCTTTACAGAGCAATCGAGTCAATCTTCTGCTACAACAAATCGCCAGGGGTAACAACACTCACGTCTTAACGAATGGCGCTGAAGCGAATGGGTCCAGGTTTCTCCAGGTGACGGACGGAGGCAGGTGGCAGTCACTTTTGTACAACACCGCAGGTAACGAAAATATAAAGCCTGCCAAATAACACACGCTGACAACACAACAACGTCGGAAAAATAATGCTCGCGTCGCACCTTGCCTGTGTCTGGCGTGGGGAAAAATGGATGAAGAATTGCGCTGAACTGTATCTTTTATTCCGAAATGAATTCATTGTTCGTACAAAACAGGATTAAACGCAGCAAGGAACTTTGACAAAAACGGTCGCTCATTAGCTTTAGCCACGACGAGTAGTAAACAAAAGTGGAGAAAAAAAAAAGGAATCCGCGATGAATAATCTGCAGAGTAGCGCAATGGTTCAGAGTCTTTCCGCGGGTAAAAAAAGCTGCAAGAGGCGTGTTTTATGTGTACACACGTTGCTATATATTTAGATATTAAAAGGACGGGACGCGCTGAGGCGTGCCCCGCCCCCCGACTCTTTTTAATCCAATTCGCGGCCGCGTGCTGGAGTTTTGCTGAGGGCTCTAAGTCACTTACGGCGTCTCTGGAGGGGTGAGGGCCTGCTACCCCCTCTCCCCCCACCCTTCCGCTACCCGTCATGACGTCCGGTGTCAGGCGCATGCGCCCGCGTGACGAAATGCACCGCCCCGCGGGCCGGTGGCACAAAGGTCAGGGTTCAGCCCGGAGCAGCACGCGGCGCTGCTTCTACCGTACTATGCTCCGCTCGATAGCATGGCCCGCCGCCACTAAATAGCCATCTCGTCATCTTGTCCCACACAGCTCACTGTGGTCCGCATAGGGTCCCCCACTGTAAATACGCTCTAGGCACGAGATGGCAACACAGCGCGGAAGACATGCAATGAACGCCAGATTGGCATGAAGGGCCCCATGCTGTGACCATCATCACATAAGTCTGATTATGCCTTTCAGCGTTCACTCTGGAGCATGGACCCCTATTAAAATTCCTCCATAATCCCCTATTCAGTGCTAAAATTGCTGCCTCTTCTGATGTTAAGCCTACTATTTCAAAATCATTCTTAACCGAATCTAGGTACCTTCTCGTCAGTGTACCCCGACTCCTCCTACCCTCTACTGCTGAACCCATGAGTCTCTTGAGTAACCTTGCTTCTCCCATGCGTGTAACATGTCCCCACCATCTAAGTCTGTTCGCCCTGACTGCTGCATCTATAGAGTTCATTCCCAGTTTTTCTTTGATTTCCTCATCGTGGACAGCCCCCTGCCATTGCTCCCATTTACTAGTACCTGTAATCATCCTAGCTACTTTCATACCCGTAACAACAACTACACTCCTGGAAATGGAAAAAAGAACACATTGACACCGGTGTGTCAGAACCACCATACTTGCTCCGGACACTGCGAGAGGGATCTACAAGCAATGATCACACGCACGGCACAACGGACACACCAGGAACCGTGGTGTTGGCCGTCGAATGGCGCTAGCTGCGCAGCATTTGTGCACCGCCGCCGTCAGTGTCAGCCAGTTTGCCGTGGCATACGGAGCTCCATCGCAGTCTTTAACACTGGTAGCATGCCGCAACAGCGTGGACGTGAACCGTATGTGCAGTTGACGGACTTTGAGCGAGGGCGTATAGTGGGCATGCGGGAGGCCGGGTGGACGTACCGCCGAATTGCTCAACACATGGGGCGTGAGGCCTCCACAGTACATCGATGTTGTCGCCAGTGGTCGGCGGAAGGTGCACGTGCCCGTCGACCTGGGACCGGACCGCAGCGACGCACGGATGCACGCCAAGACCGTAGGATCCTACGCAGTGCCGTAGGGGACCGCACCGCCACTTCCCAGCAAATTAGGGACACTGTTGCTCCTGGGGTATCGGCGAGGACCATTCGCAACCGTCTCCATGAAGCTGGGCTACGGTCCCGCACACCGTTAGGCCGTCTTCCGCTCACGCCCCAACATCTTGCAGCCCGCCTCCAGTGGTGTCGCGACAGGCGTGAATGGAGGAGGGACGAATGGAGACGTGTCGTCTTCAGCGATGAGAGTCGCTTCTGCCTTGGTGCCAATGATGGTCGTATGCGTGTTTCGCTCCGTGCAGGTGAGCGCCACAATCAGGACTGCATACGACCGAAGCACACAGGGCCAACACCCGGCATCATGGTGTGGGTAGCGATCTCCTACAGTGGCCGTACACCTCTGGCGATCGTCGAGGGGACACTGAATAGTGCACGGTACATCCAAATCGTCATCGAACCCATCGTTCTACCATTCCTAGACCGGCAAGGGAACTTGCTGTTCCAACAGGACAATGCACGTCCGCATGTATCCCGTGCCACTCAACGTGCTCTAGAAGGTGTAAGTCAACTACCCTGGCCAGCAAGATCTCCGGATCTGTCTCCCATTGAGCATGTTTGGGACTGGATGAAGCGTCGTCTCACGCGGTCTGCACGTCCAGCACGAACGCTGGTCCAACTGAGGCGCCAGGTGGAATTGGCATGGCAAGCCGTTCCACAGGACTACATCCAGCATCTCTACGATCGTCTCCATGGGAGAATAGCAGCCTGCATTGCTGCGAAAGGTGGATATACACTGTACTAGTGCCGACATTGTGCATGCTCTGTTGCCTGTGTCTATGTGCCTGTGGTTCTGTCATTGTGATCATGTGATGTATCTGACCCCAGGAATGTGTCAATAAAGTTTCCCCTTCCTGGGACAATGAATTCACGGTGTTCTTATTTCAACTTCCATGAGTGTATATTGATAAGGTATCCTGAATCCACCCAGCTATCGCTCCCATACAACAAAGTTGGTGGAAAGATTAATCGGTGCACAGATAACTTAGTCTTGGTACTGACTTCCTTCTTGCAGGTCAGAGTAGATCGTAGCTGAGCGCTCACTACATTAGCTTTGCTACACCTCGCTTCCAGTTCTTTCACTATGTTGCCATCCTGTGAGAATATCCATCCTTAGTACTTGAAACCATCCACCTGTTCTAACTTTGTTCCTCCTATTTGGCGCTCAATCCGTTTACGGGATATGCAAATAAATAGCATTTCAGCGCAGAATATGTAGTATTAGTGCCTTTTACAGTTTACATACACTGCCGGATAAAATGCAACACCAACGAGGACAAGCTGATTTTAATGACAAGAGATGTGACAAATTGTTCATCATTGTAGGAGTATACAACATACTCAGATCCAATTAAACACACGTGTCAGAATAAGAGATGCTCAAACAGTCGCATCAGCACGCGATGTATCAGTCTCTGGCTGTAAGGCAGAAAAATGTTCTCGCATGCAAATGATTACAAAACTGCCCTCACCCCTCCAGAGACGCTGTAAGTGACTTAGAGCCCTCAGGAAAACTCCAGCACGCGGCCGCGAATTGAATTAAAAAGCGTCGGGGAGCGGGGCACGCCTCAACGCGTCCCGTCCTTTTAATATTCTAACAGGAACGTTTCAACTTTTGTTGCAGTTCGACACCGGTTCTTGCACACTCTAGAGAAAGAGTAAATTCGTGCTTCAACACGTTCAATACGTGTCCAGTTGACGAGAGATGGGGTGCTCTTGATCGCCAGAGCAAATTTAATTGCCAAGGCTTCCGCGGCCAGAGTGAGTCCACATAAAAGTTTTCTGGGTATGGTTCCGCTTCATAATGTATAAAACTACTGCTGCCGGAGGAAAACCAACGTTTCGGCCACGGTTGCAGCGGCTTTCTTCTGTGTCCAATGGTATGTACTAGCTGTGCAGTGTCTTTTATATTTTGTTGTTACTGTTAACTGCGCATGCCATTACGTCATAATTTTAAAAACGTAGTTAGGCAAGCACATACGCCGCTTTGGGATGCAGCCTGTCTTCTATAGTGGTCGTAGGACGCTGGACTTGCTATGCTCCACTAAGGACAAGGTGGATGCATTACACACTGCAGGCGTTTACAAGGTGGAATGCGAATGTGGAGAGGCATACATCGGCGAGACTGGTAGGCCGATAGCAACGCGCATTCGGAAACACGAGCGCTATATTCGTCTAGGGCAACATAACAAATATGCAGTGGCAGAACATCAGCAAGACTGCGGAAAAGCAGTTAGCCAAGCAGCCGGTTATGACGAAACAGAAATCAGAGAGACCACCGAAATACTTAAACACCCTAACAACATGAACAAGGAGGATGGGCTCAGGCTTGTCCCATCTTGGCTACCAGCAATCAGAGCCCAACAGACCTCACTGTCAACACGAAGCACGAGCGCTACCGGCGAGCAACTGCCGCCGCGCGGCCGACGTCCAGCAGTTGGTAAACAACAGCCAACTTCTCATTCGATGGTGACCACCAATCACGGCACAATAACACAAGAGCCAATAGATAACACAGGTGAAGTTCTCCCTCCACCGAAATAACCTATTAAAATAAAGTTCCCTCTCCTTCTTCCTTAAGTGACCAATGAAACTAATTACCTTTTTTTTAATTATGACGTAATGGCATGCGCAGTGAACAGTAACAACAAAATAAAAAGGACACTGCATATCTAGAACGCACCATTAGACCCAGAAGAAAGCCGCTGCAACCGTGGCCGAAACGTTGGCTTTACTCCATCAGCTGTAGTTTTATATATTATAACCCAGTACCGTATCCAGAAAACTTTTATGTCGAAGAGCAAATTGTGTCACAGCAGACGAACGTGGGTGTGCGTTGTCCTGTTGAAAAATATCATCACTGTGTGGCCGAAGAAATGGCAGTAGCATAGGCGGTAACAACCTATCCAATGTAGCGGGAACTTGTTACTTCAGCCTGCAGCAACACCAAAGGTGACGCTAGTTGTAACTTACGGCACCCCACAGCATGAAGATGGGACCTGTGTGGCATGGGTGAATGCAGTCTGGTATGGGCTGGTCGTCATAAATATTCATTACTCGCATACAGACACAACCGAATCGCACCACTGAAGACAACAAAGTGCCATTCCGTTCTCCAGTCGACTCTTTCAAGAAACCAGAGTGGCCTTGTTTCGTGGTGTCTGCATCTCGCCAGACACACTCGTGATCTTAGTACTACTGCAAGCAATTGGTTCCCAATGGTCATCGGTGACACAAAAAGTGCAAGATGAGTAGTAATTTCTTCCCTGAATGATGTTCGGCCACTGCTGCTCGAATAATAATTCGATCTTGTAGTGCGCCTCTACAATGGGGACCCCCTAGAATCTAGTATACAGTGTAAGGTGTCAGGTAAATCCAACACCTTCCATGAAAACCCTGACATAATAAGCAAATCTACTAGTATGTCACATAGCTCCGAATAAATCGTGACATTAAATTAACCAAAGTAATACAAGTAACGAGTGAGCAAATGGAATGCCACAGACTAAAACAAGAATGCCTAAATGCATGTCGTACCTTCCCACCGTGAGGCATACGCAGTTCCGAGGGGAGAAACGAGGACAGAAGCCGAGAGCAGAACCGTGCTAAGCTAGAAGGCCCTACGATAAGGGACGGACGGGCCAGCCTACCTATACGACTACCACCCACAAGTTTTAGCGTGAGACTTTTTCGCGTCTCAGGTACGTCAAGGACCACCCCCCAGCCCATGTTAAAAGATAGAGCCCTCCAGAAGAACAGTATAGATCTTACGATAACGCTGAAAGGACCACACCAGCTGCAGGTTTTAGCGTGAGACTTTTTAGCGTCTCTGTTACGTTTCAAACTTTAAAAACATTGCCCCACCACGAAAAGTATAACGTTTCTCATTGGATAGACAGAATTTTTGTAGGCGGAGCTTAAGGTTAACATTGAGCCCTGATTGGTCAGACTAAAACATAGCCAGATAGTTTTTAACTAACTTCGGTAAATTGTAGTAAGGAGAAGTTAGAGGAGAGTTGGTTTCGAGACGGCGAGCTGGATGGCTGCTGCGCCGGCCGCTGCCGCCCTGACGCTGCTTAAACACCGACAAGGTAATGAACGCACGCGATGCCGCATTTTTGAGCGCATAAGGCTTCACTCAGAACTGCAGAAGTCTCATCTGTTACACCCCCTTTTTGCGTAATACTAGTGTCGATCGTTAATTAAAACTCATGGTGTTCACATTTGCCACTTGAAGTAAAAATCTGGAACCCGATAGTTTTTCTGTTATATAGTTATTGAGAAGCCACATCAGCCACTGTAATTTACGACAAGTTAGATAAGTAATTAAAGATAATTGAGGGTCACCGTAGACCATTTTGATAGTTTACTCTTTTGTGAAACTTAATTTAAACCTATATTATAGATGTGATATGGCATAGGTCATCCTTCGATCGATTGTAGAACTTGGAAACCCATTCAGGGAATATTCGTTCACATTTTTGTTGAACGCTGTTGGTTTTTACCATCCTGTATTAAAACATTTCCTTTTATCAAAAGTGCAATTTATAAATGATGTTTTGTGAGTAGAATAAAATTTCCAATGGTAAACTTAACTGCTTTTTCGACGTTATTTTACCAGCTAACTAAAAATAGGAAAGCCTTGAACCCTTTCCACTATATATTTAGTTAGTATTAAAATTCTTTTACAGGGAGTGCAGTGGATCTGACGCTGAGATCATTTAGTATTTGGTTATATCATCGCTAGTCTCACTGAACTCTTCTAAATTCATGTGTGTCATGTGTGGTCTGGCGTCTCCTTAGCAGCAGCTGGTCCCAGGTTCAAACTAGTTAATTCCCTAAAAAACACGCTCAGAGCGTCGTTGCGCGAAAGTGGTAGGGAGACACGATATAGAACAAACATACACCACTATGAATATTTAGAACAGGTGTGAGGTTTTTTCAGAGACCTTTGCTGAAAGTGCGACCTACCACCGACACATTGAACCCAGAAAGTGCAGCAATTCATCAATGCGTCCGTCTACCTTTCTCCAGGTCCATGATGCGACTCCCTTCAGATGGCTGCACTTGTTCAACAAGAGTACTAACTAGTCGATGGATTATTGTTGTATCCTCGAATAAATGTAGCAGTCACTGTTCACATCTAAACTGAGCACGGTGACCATCTGCAGCGAGGAATCATACAGCGCACAGACATGCCGCAAAGGCGCCATCTGTTTGGCGATGACCGTGTAAATGAATGACTAACACTACAACCCAACAGTAAGCACCCATTATGTATCCTATTACCACTGAACACAATCGTTGAGGATTTTTTTCCGTTGGATTCAAGGAAAGATTACACAGTGTGTTTCCTATCCGTCAGTTACATTTGAATGTTTGTTGGTGATGAGAAGACTGTTCAAATGGTTCAAATGGCTCTGAGCACTATGGGACTGAACTGCTGTGGTCATCAGTCCCCTAGAACTTAGAACTACTTAAACCTAAGTAACCTAAGGACATCACACATATACATGCCCGAGGCAGGATTCGAACCTGCGACCGTAGCAGTCGCTCGGTTCCGGACTGCACGCCTATAACCGCGAGACGACCGCGGCCGGCTGAGAAGACTGTGTTATGCCAGCTGTAAGAAGGTAAAATATCTACCAAAACATGTCGGAATTCGACGGCGGCAAGATCGTGCCTTTTACAGATTTCGGTTCCTTGTTCCGCGATACTGATGCTCAAGTTGGTCAGGATTCCACGATTGTTATGTGCACATGGGATCTATGTTTTCAGGAAGGCCATACCCAGTGCCTTGTAGGATTTCAAGAGGCCCACGCGACTAGCACTGGAGAACACAGAATATTGTTCACTCTGCTGCACAGGATCGTACAGCCACGTCAGGCAGCTTGAGTCAGGAAATAACGTATTTGCTTGACAGTTCTCGACATGCAACTTCCGATGAAGTCTAAGGCGCCATGCAGTGTTATGGTGGTCCCCATTGCTTACTACTTCCCTTCACGCGCCAGCGGAGAAAGGCTTACCAATTGTGGTGCGCCCAGTGAGATCACTGGAGCCAGGCGTAGTAGCACGTCGTTTTTGAGACGAGTCCCAGTTCTGTGTGAGGTACCACTATTTGAGTGTTCCCATGTGGAGGATCTGAGGAGAAGGAACGTTGTCCTACCGTATTAGTCATGGTCACGACGGCCCACCACCTGTTGTGATATTAGAAGAGACCATTCGATACAGGACAGGTTTGCCTCTGGTTCACATAGCCCATAAACTGAACGGTAGCAATTACTTTTCCGACATGTTGGGGACACTGACCGCTCCAATATTCAAAGTCCTTGTGACGTTGTCTTTCAACAGAATAACGGAAGACCTCATTTTCTCCCTACTGTCCTCACCTACGCGAATACAGGGGATGTACCACTGTTGCACTGACCAATAAATTATCTAGACCTCCGACTCGATGAAACTATCTATGTTGACGCTGCCAGTCACCAGCCTCTACAATTGATGAACTCTGCCATAGAGTGAGGTAGCATAGGATACGATACCCGTATCTGCCATCGAATCTCAGATTGCTCCAGCCAGAAATGACGGAAGTGCTGAATTTCGCACCTGTATATTTGCAATTTCCATAAGCTACTGGGCAATGATGCTATTTTGTACAGGGAAGTATCGACTTCAGAAAATGTTAACAAACTGCTGGAGGAAAATCGAAGATTGGTAGGAGGATTACTAGTTCACCTCCAGTATGAACAAAATTAACATGTTTTTCACAAATAGACTGAGAGATCGTCATTATTTGATTACGCTACTGGCTTCGGGTCACTGCTGAAAAATCAACCATGAAACACCACGAGTAGGCGACCAGAGATCACTAAATCGAATCGCAACATAAAACTAGTGTAAAGAGAAGTAAGAAGCGAGGCTGAGATTCATTAGAAGAATGCTAAGGGAACATATTTCTTCCTTGACAGAGATGACTTGCGAATCACCCCTTCAACCGATTCTTCGGTGCAGGAAAGCATAGAGGAAATTTTATCAGGGAAGATAAAGGCGATACGCAGCCTTTACAAATGGGCAGTATGTTCTGTGAAGTACACGCTTTTTGAGCGTGAGAGCATTCCGGAGATGCTCATCTAACTCCAGATGCAGACGTTACAAGAGAGGCGATGTACATCACGGAGAGATTAATTCATGAAATCACTATAAGATACATTCCAAAAAGAGGCTAGCGACACATTACCTCTTCTAGCGATATGATAATGATAGTGTTTCCAAATGTATCCTCAGCCACACACCGTGAAGTATATTACGAGAAGTAGACGTAGGCTGTTCTGGCTGAAAGTGGTAACTCGGGAAAAAATTTATGGTAATCTGCTCTCTTCATGTCAAACGAATTAATATAATTTCGCGTTATTCCTCATCTGTTTCGATTTCTTCGGTAGTGACGATGATATATAAATTTCAACGCTACTTATTTTCTGCCTGTCAAAGGACAACATTCGTTTCTGCTGCCGATTTCCGTAATGCGACATTTTCATTAATTAACGGCAATCATTTTCATGAAAAGTTAAGATGCAAATTTATCACGTTTTCGATAATTAGTAACAGTCTCTATTTGTTTAGGAAGTACTGAACGTCTAACGATCTTTACCTGTTTTTATTATTTACTAGCATAACAAAGATTGTGTTGGATAGCTATAAGCAGCGATATTAACTGGATGTACAACTATGACCTGTGGCCATCGAAGTTCAGCTTGCTAGAAGACTCCTACCATCTGTTTCAAATGGCTCTAAGCACTATGGCACTTAACATCTGAGTCCATCAGTCCTATAGACTTAGAACTGCTTGAACCTAACTAACCTTAGGAGATCACACACGACCATGCCCGAGGCAGCATTCGAACCTGCGACCGTAGCAGCAGCGCGGTTCCGGACTGAAGCGCCTAGAACTTCTCGATCACAGCCGCCGGTTCCTGCCGTCTGTGGCGTCCACCATACTGTAGCCAGGAAAAACGTTTCCATCACGCTTCTTGTGTTTAAGGATTGTTTTCCTTTTTCTAGCTGTGAACCCTGTGTCAGTTACTGTAACGTCGTCTGAAGCAGACAGGCACGTGCCTGCAATACTACGTTAAAAGACGAACACACAGCCAGGAGAATTCACTTACGTTCTCTCTTCTGGTTCTGTTCCTGCAAATGGTAACACAAAATTTGTTGTTGCAGATGTATTTCGTGTAGCCTATGTGTATGTCATGCAGGAAAATGACAAGAATTTGCAACATTATCCCCTAAATCCATGGCGTCATTTTGTACATTTATATCTGTTGTTCTAACAGACCACAATAATTTATCCATTTTACTGGGTACTGAGCTCCGTGCCTGTGGATTATACAGGGTGGTCCATTGATACTGACCGGGCCAAATATCTCACGAAATAAGCATCGAACGAAAAGCTAGACGAGTTTCGTTCTTTCTAAGAACGAAACTCGTCTAGCTTGCAGGGAGAAACCAGATGGCGCTATGGTTGGCCCGCTAGATGGCACTGCCATAGGTCAAACGGATATCAACTGCGTTTCTTTAATATGAACCCCCATCTTTTATTACATATTCGTGTGATAGCTGGCGCTGGCGCTGGCGCTGGCGCAGTATAACGCATAAGTACGTGGTATCACGTAAGATTCCGCCAGTGCGGCCGGTATTTGCTTCGTGATACATTACCCGTGTTAAAATGGACCGTTCACCAATTGCGGAAAAGGTCGATCTCGTGTTGATGGATGGCTATTGTGATCAAAATGCCCAATGGGCGTGTGCTATGTATGCTGCTCGGTATCCTGGACGACATCATGCAAGTGTCCAGACCGTGCACCGGATAGTTACGTTATTTAAGGAAACAGGAAGTATTAAGCCACATGTGAAACAGCAACCAAGACCTGCAACAAATGATGATGCCCAAGTAGGCTTTTTAGCTGCTGTCGCAGCTAATCCGCACATTAGTAGCAGACTAACTGCGCGAGAATCGGAAATCTCAAAAACGTCTGAGTTGAGAATGCTACATCAACATCGGTTGCACTCGTACCATATTGCTATACACCAGGAATTGCATTCCGACGACGTTGAACGTCGTGTACAGCTCTGCCACTGGGCACAAGAGAAATTACGGACCAAGACAGATTTTTTGCACGAGTTCTATTTAGCGACGAGGCGTCATTCACCAACAGCGGTAACTTAAACCGGCATAATATGCACTATTGGGCAACGGAAAATCCACGATGGCTGCGACCTTGGAGGGTTAATGTATAGTGCGGCATTATAGGAGGAAGGATAATTGGCCCCCATTTTATTGATGTAAATGGTGCAATGTATGCTGATTTCCTACGTAATGTTCTGTCGATGTTACTACAAGATGTTTCACTGCATAACAAATTGACGATGTACTTCCAACATGATGGATGTCCGGCACATAACTCGCGTGCGCTTGAAGCGGTATTGAATAGCAGATGGATTGGTCGTCGAAGCACCATACCATGTCCTGAACGCTCACCGGATCTGATGTCCCTGGATTCCTTTCTGTGGGGAAAGTTGAAGGATATTTGCCATCGTGATCCACCGACAACGCCTGACAATATGCATCAGCGCATTGCCAGTGCATGTTCGAACACTATGGAAGGCGAACTATTCGCTGTTGAGAGGAATGTCGTTACACGTATTGCCAAATGCACTGAGATCGATGGACATCATTTTGAGCATTTATTACATTAATGTGGTATTTACAGGTAATCACGCTGTAACAGCATGCGTTCTCAGAAATGATAAGTTCACAAAGGTACATGTATCACACTGGAACAACCGAAATATGATGTTCAAACGTACCTATGTTCTGTATTTGAATTTGGAAAAACCTACTTGTTACCAACTGTTCGTCTAAAATTGTGAGCCATATGTCTGTGACTATTACAGCGCCATCTATCACAAAGCGAAAAACGTTGTACAATTAAAACATTCATATTTCCTTAAGTACTACACGAATATGTAATAAAAAGGGGGGGCCAACCATAGCGCCATCTGCTTTCCCCCCTCAAGCTAGGCAAGTTTCGTTCTTTGGTTTTTTTTTTCATGCTTATTTCGTGAGATTTTTGGCTCGGTCACGATCAATGGACCACCCTGTACAATTTCAGTAAATACAGTAACTTTTTACGTATTTTGCGTCTATCAACTTATGCCAACACCCGTTTCGGTATTTCACCCATCTTCAATTGGCGTAATTTATATTTGAAACTTCAATAAGTATATCGCAAAAACTTCGACAACAATGTAGACGCTGCAGCTGGTCTGTACAAAATTAAGGATTTTGACTATCCAATACTCTTCATGAGTTGTTTATTTACGATTTGTTACAACTTAGATGTGCTTACTTTCTGCGCTAATTGTAGTTATTCCGATTTTCGGATTTATATATGTCACACAAACGATTTTCCGCTTGTATCTTGCACAAAAGCAACTTCGCATCCGCCAAGTTACCTACTGAAACCTTGGCTTACATTGGAGAATTATTTCTATGGTCAAGATTATTTTTTACTTACAGGTTCTAAAGTACTATTTCGGCTTAACCTTCTCTATGACTAAAAGAAAATTTCTGTTTTTCTTTAATTCCAACAAAAGTTTAAAGTAGAATTAATACTTTCAGAACCTGTAAGTAAATTATAAAGAAAGTAAGAGCACCTAAACAGTAAGATATCGTTAATAAACAACTCGCGAAGCTAAGCAAAACCCTTAATTTTGCACAGGCCGGCTGGAACATCCAAACTACTGTCGATGTTTTAACCATGCACTTGCTGAGGTTTCAAAGCCGTATTCCGTCAACTGAACATGGGTGAAAGCCCAAAACGCGTATTTGTATCAACAAAAATACATCAAAAACGGCTGTTTGGAGCATTTCTCATAATAATAAACAGACAATATTTAGCAATGAGAAGTGCCGATCAATACCGGAAAACTTTATATTTAATGTCTTGTTTTAAGAGGTGTGTTGTCACATTTGCAGTACGTGACTCTATTGCACTGAGTGACAACATAATTACGGGTGGGCAATGCATGACATATGATGCCTTTCTTAGATTGTTGTTTCTTTTTCCTTGCGTGTAACCTGTGTATTATGGGTTCAACATTTTTCAGAATTCTAGGAATTCATTCCATTATTACAGTTGACGGCTAGATGTATTTCCTTGCGTCACAGGTGTCAAGGTGATTAACAGGACTGAAGACGAATGCGCCGCCTGTCTATGAATCGTGTAGACTTTGTCCTCTGGGTGATCTTGTTTAGCTGTTTGTGTATCGTATTTCCTGAGGTGGAATTTAGTTACCAGCCCAGCGTTCGCCTAGCAAGCGTGGGAAGGGACTCACACTCAGACTGCTCGGTGAGCCAGCCCATGGTGGTTAATGCACTGTGCGGATTTGATCCGGGTGTGGTTCAGCTTTCTACCTCGCAAGCTAGCATGCAGCGCCTTACACCGTGTGAACAGGTCCATGACTTACGATACAAAGTATGTAAACCGCTCTTCCGCTGAAGACTGAAAAATAAGTACATTCGCAGGTTTTGAAACCCGTATGAGCATCATGATATTTATAAAATTAATTCATAATTTTTATCATTAGTAATGCCATGCCTCCGAAGACAATGCCAATTCTATTCACCAGGTTTCTGCATTGTTTACATTTGAATTAACGTGTTACATGTACTTGAAGCTTTAGTTGGCATAGAGCCAAATTCGTCTACTTCTACTGCGTCTCATAGTGTAGTTTTTTCATGATAAAAGGATGCATGAGTAAATGACGTAAATGTAAACTGCATCCACAGGCCTTGGAGGATCCATCGCTACCGACAATGGCGTTATTGCATGAGCGTGGCGTTACCACACCGCTCTCCCGGTCGTTGTGAGTTTTCGTGTTGTAGAGCAGCTACCACTCGGATAAGTCGCTCGTCAGCTGACATCACAAGACTGGCCGTACGCAGTTATAGTTCTCCCAACAAAGAGCGATCCTTCTGGATACTAGGAATCGAACCTGGGTCCCTTGCAAGGACGTCAGCGGCACTGACAACTCAGCCACTGAGGCGGACAACGCTGAATCTATTTTAAATTCATGTATCACTGTCTGGACCACACCAGAATTTCGAAATGGTACATCAGAAAAAGCATGCTCATGACAGGAGTTCTCAAACAGTAGATTTTGTTGCCGTCCATAAATCTGGAACATCCAATACAGTAGGCTCATTTGGGTGCACAATGGAAAACATTTCCGTTTGAGACCTAGTGGCACTTCGTGGCCCCCATATTGTGTTATTTCTAATCTTTTCTTCAAATGCAACTACAGCATTATTTTCCTTTACGTTTTGTATTTGAACGTCATGGAAATCATGCTGCTGATATTTACGTGAGATACGCTAATTCTGTGTGTACTAATTAGTTTCTTTGATCCTGACTATGTGGATTGCGCAGTAAACATACAACTGATTATTCTACGATGGACATATTAGTACATTTTGTGATTTTAGCTTCTTAAAATGTAAATACAACATATGGGTTGCCTTAGAACGAAACTATTAACAGCATAACAGTAGATTACGAGACACTGAAGCTATGATGAAAGAAAGGGATTTTCAGATATAACTCGTCGCCGAGAAATAGGTAATTACTCATGTGTCAGTTTGGTAAACATCTGATTTCTTGTAAGTGTTACGAAGTTGCAAGTAACAAAATGATTTATTAACTTATTGCTGATATATCCTGACCGCATTAGTGGCCTGCAGTTGTGGCCGAGCGGTTCTAGGCGCTTCAGTCCGGCACCGCGCGACTGCTACGGTTGCAAGTTCGAATCCTGCCTCGGGCATGGATGTGTGTCATGTCCTTAGGTGAGTTAGGTTTAAGTAGTTCTAAGTCTAGGGGACTGTTGACCTCATATGTCAAGTCCCATTGTGCTTAGAGTCATCTGTGCCATTTTCAACCGGTTTAGGGCTGAAGACCCTCACATCTGACCAGGAACAACGCATCCAAAGGTAGTAACAACAATAATAGAGTAGTAGTAGTAGTAGTGGTGGTAGTAGTGGTGGTGGTGGTGGTGGTGGTGGTGGTGGTGTTGGTGGTGGTGGAGGTGGCAGCAATAGTGTTAACTGGCAAAATAGTAATAATAATTGTAAAGGGTGCTAAAATGTGTAAGATTAGTTCAGCGCCGTTTGAAGTCATGAATTATTCATATCAGTAGCGCAAGCGAAAAAGGAAAACGAGAAGATGGAAATGACAGTAGCAGTGGGTGTTAAGAAGGAACAGAATTTAAATTAAAAAAATCCCTGCTGACATGAAGAGAAGTTGTGCGGGAAAGGGGTCGACCACAGCGAGCTGCAGACTAGTGTGTGAGAAAGATGGCTTTTTTTGATAGAAGGTGGGTCACCATCTGTCTTTTGAAGACTGGACGGAATTTAGTTTCTCTGATACTTTGATGAGTATTTTCACAAACTCGTGTTTCTATCACGGAAAATGGTATAGAGAACGTGGCCGCGTTACATGATGGTAAGAAGAGGCCTTTATTTTTACAACCACATCAAATTTCCTCTGCCGACTGGACAGAAGTTATCAAAGGGATTTCATGTGGAGTTACCCTGAAAGAAATACTGCTGTCTTGTTACTCACCAAAGCTTTACCGACACATGTGTTCAATATATGGCTCTGTTCCTCGGACGTACGAATTTGTGGTGTCTAATGAGGCGTCGTGTGACGGAGAACACTCGCGTGGTACGAGGTTTACTGAAAACGCGGTCGGACTGCTAAACTGTGAACCAGAGTACGGGGGTCGTCCATCATTCAGCGTGCACTGTCCGTAGCCTTCCGCCCAGAAAACGAGCGCCGAGGGCTAAGTAATCGACCGAACTCTCATTTATTTTCAGGGCAATCGCTTCGCGAGAGAATCGGTGTAGCACTAAAGCACCATGCTTCACTGCCGAAGCTTTGAGCAGACCGCCCTGGTGCAGTGCCACAGAAACCTACTGTGGATTTGACAGAGTATTACAAGAGTAATTGGTATCAGAGACAGCCATTGCATTTCATCACGTTTTAAAACTACTAAACAAGCTTGGTGTAGTTTGTTTTGATTCATTTCTCTTAAACGTTAGGCGTTCATACTCCCAAACTTCAAGAAAGCTCTTGCTTACAAACTCGCAGGACAAATGTTAATATTATTAAATGAAAACTGTAAGATAGAAGTTGACACAACTACATGGAACGCCGTACACGATACACAAATAACAAAAGACATAAAAACCCTAGACAACGCCACCATTCTTTCTCCTGACATAAAAGATACATACACAGACGGACCAGTAACAGAGGCTAGAGGCATTATGGTATAAAACTTGAAAGCCAACTGCTTCTTATTATCAGAGTTAAGTATTGTCATCGTTCATTTCGAAATAAAATTCATAAATACGATTTGTTTGATTGTTGTCTAGCAATCCAAGAAAGCAGGTTTCATAGACATTCCATACTTTACGAGTAGGCAGGATTAAACAAATAACAGCGTAAGAGTCACTGCAAATGTATCTGATGATGGTAGCGTGGTGTAGAGACGCGTCATTCTAATGAAATATTAGTAACGAGTGACTGGTGTAGTAGATATTATTTCATTAAAGTCTTACATTAAAGTCGCAGCCCACATATAACATCCACTTGGATAAAGTTAAGACTTATTATTGTGAATGCTGATGGTGGTCATATAATGGTGGTGATGACGACGCTGATGGAGAAGAAGAAGAAGAAGAAGAAGAAGAAGAAGGACGAGGAGGAGGATTAAACCTAGTACCAGCACATATACAAAATCTCTTGAAGATTAACCTCATGGACCGATCACCATCAGTAGTATCTAATCACTTTACTGTGTGTGTCTCTCTGTGTCTTTTTTCATGGATAAAAGTGGCTCTGAGCACTATGGGACTTAACAGTGGAGGTCATCAGCCCCTAGAACTTAGAACTACTTAAACCTAACTAACCTAAGGACATCACACAACACCCAGCCATCACGAGGCAGAGAAAATCCCTGACCCCGCCGGGAATCGAACCCGGAAACCCGGACGTGGGAAGCGAGAACGCTACCGCACGACCACGAGATGCCGGCCATGGATAAAAGCAGGAGCTTTTAATTATTAGGCAGAAGAATATGATGCCTTTCTTACATCTTTCGTCGTTAACACATACAAAAACTTGATTACATTAACGAAAAGCAGGCAATCTCCTGTTCAAAAATTTTTCAAATGGCTCTGAGCACAATGGGACTTCAATTCTGAGGTCATCAGTCCCCTAGAACTTAGAACTACTTAAACCTAACTAACCTAAGGACATCACACACATCCATGCCCGAGGCAGGATTCGAACCTGCGACTGTAGCGGTCGCGCGGTTCCAAACTGTAGTGCCTAGAACCGCTCGGCCACTATGGCCGGCGCGATCTCCTGTGTGTGTGTTGGACCCTTTCACCTGATGCGAGTAACGAGGTACCAGCGCTCGCCTTGTCGTACAAGAGCAACCTGGCTGAAGAGAAACTTCCAACGAAATTTTCAATCCAAAACGATCGCGCGCTGTATGACGATTGGTGCTACGGCTGGAACACAGTGAAAAGAGGGCGTGGCCAGGTGCGGTGCGGTGCTGCGCCGTTGCCCAGAAGGAGCGGTCGACTGAGGGAGGGCCCACGCGGAACCGACATTTCCGTCCAATTATAACGGCTCTGCCTGCCACAAAAGCCGTAGAGACGGCGCGTAGGTCACTGCCGATTCCGCAGGCGAGGCTGCTGCTGCTGCTGCTGCTGCGGCAACTTCAAAGTGAACACTGCCCGTCTAGCCCCGTCCGTAGCCTACAGCACGCGAGACCACATCCCGAGGATTACGACAAAGGTAGCCGCTAACCGCCCTCCCTCCCCCACACCCCACTGGCTACGTTACTCGCGAGCGATCAGCTGGAAACGGCCTGTGGCGTGCGTTAACAAATGCGGGACCCTGCGTTAATGCGAGGGCTTAATTTAATCTTGTAGTCGCGCTAATTCTGCAACCTGGAGACTGCTGGCTGCTGAGAGGAGCAGCTAACTAGGCATCCTCTACCGAGTGAGGAGAAGACGGCACTGCCACCTATCGACACCACTAATATTACGATCAATGTTTCCCTTGTGTACCAAATATGATGTATCCTTATCTTAGGGGAACTTGTACATAAACAACTGTAAAAAAAAAATTTAAGTTTAGTTTTTGCCTTAAAAAATTCTCTATAGTTTTCTGAACGAGAAAAAGTTTACTTAAAGTAAAATGGATCACAGAAAGTACCAGAGTTACAGGAATTTAAAAGTGGCTGCACACACCACGACGTACCCCTGCTAACTAGGCTATCCTGCAAAAGCTTTACGGTTGCTTATCTTTTGTTTGTACAGAGAGTTTAGTCATTGTTTACTATTGTTTTGTCGCTAATATTTTGTTTACAGTGAAGTGATTGGGTGAGTGAGTTTCTTATTCCAGTTGAAAGCAGTGGGAAGAATTAAGAAGTTCGCTGTTAAACAACGAAGAATTTTGGAAAATCGGTTCACCAAACGGGTTAACTCTGATAATACTGAAATACAATGTGATAAAACACATGAACCAGCTTCAACCACTCCAAGTGTTTCGAAGCTAAAACTGAAATATTTGGAGAATGGGCTAGACAGTATTAATGCTGATAATACTTACATATATCGATCTTAGTGACACAAGATTATTAGTAGAAAGGTTTACATGGTAGGACTCAAGATCCCAATGAAAGTTTCAACGATTGTATATGGGAACTGATAACAAAAATTGTGGAACGAATGGTTCTAAGCACTACAGCACTATGGGACATCTGAGGTCATCAGTCCTCTATACTTAGAACTACTTGAACCTAACTATCCTAACGACATCACACACATCCATGCCCGAGGCGGGATTCGAACCTGCGACCGTAGCAGCCGCGTGGTTCCGGACAGAGGAGCCTAGAACCGCTCGCCACAGCGGCCGACACCAAACGCTGTTCTAGTAGGACTAAATGCTTTGAAAATATGTGTGCTAAATGCTGTTCTATGTTTCAGTGACGGTGCAGTGTCGAGGCTTAATGTTATGGAATTGATGGGAGTGCATGGTGGAATAAATATGCATCGAACTCTGATGGCCATTGACCGAAGGAGACTCTTCGAAGCAGAAAAAGATGTGTTGATAGCCACCAACGAAGCAAGAACGAGAGCAAGTAGCGTGAGAAATAGAAGGAAACAAGAACAACACAGGAAACAAGATAAATGTGGACTTTGGATGAATCAGTGCCATGCAAGTTTAATAGGAAAAGCAAGTTTTAACTTTAACTTGAATTTACCGAAAGTTAAATTATTTCATGTTCCGGTATACTTCATCTAAAAGCTATTAATGATAGAGAACTGAAATTTTGTGTACTGCCTTAAAACATCCTTAAGTAAAAAACAGATTACTCTTGTGATTTAATACTGAAAATGAAATGCTATTTCAAAGAAAAACCCTGAATTAATTTCTAAAATTTTTGATAGTCATACTTAAAATGTTTTGTACTACAATTTATGACAGCAGCAGCTTTTCGATAGTCTGCTTTAAAGATAATCGTGTAAAGAACTTACAGGAAAGAAAAACCTTTTACTTTCTTTGTTATTTTTGAGTAATGTGTACCTATGATGTACCTATGGCGTATAATAATAATTAGTATGCTTTATTTCACTTACAATAAAAAAATACAATTAAAGAAACGTACGTGAGGTAAAGCTGTGGTTCATACATAAAAATGTTCCCAAAAGATGTCTTAAAACATGGTAAGCATTATATGGGCGTACAAATCCAATTCAATAACTGTAACATATATATTATACGTTTATTTGTATGAACGTCATCCGCAGCGAGAATATATTTCAGACCCCTTTCTCATGCTACATTATATATTTATCTACATACCAGACACAACTTTCCTTTTATATTAAGGTATCTTGAATGGATTTAATTTGGAATAATATATTTTTGTTTTTTTTGTACGTAATATTTGTAGATTAGAAAACAGTTTACGTTTTAATTTTTCATCAACTAATTGCTACCTGCAGTTAAACGATTTTTCGGCCAAAATTTGTGTTTCCTTTGATTTGGTAATAGGTTAGAGATTGCATTATCACTTCACTGATGAAACACTGACGCTTTTTCACATCAAGATGTTTCACTTTTAGTATTCATATTTCGTAGCTCAACACAAAAAAGATGCTGCGCAATAGAACAAAATCGTATCGTAGCTTCATATACCTTGCCAGAGGTTTCGGTTTCAATGATTTTGAGTCCACGTATATTTGACCCCCGTTCAACTCTTAGCAGTGCAGTCCATTGTAAGACTTACGGACCAAGTTAGGGAAGCGATACGAAACTTGACGAGGTGCCCGTATGTGGCCCAGTGGATCAGTTCTCCCACTGTTTTTTCCATAAAGTTTCTGTTGGAATGTTTTTTCGTAAAGGTTATATTTCTTTACTGCAAGAAAACCGTTTTCAATACGTGCATCAAGTGATTCTTTACTATTAATGACAGTTGTAAACTATACAACAGACCTGTGACAAAGAATTGTGTGAAAGTTAGGTAAATTTTTCTTCATTTATGTTATTAAGTGAATTAATATTTCATGTGTTCCACTTTGATCAGGCTGTTCCCAGAGCAATCAAAGAACCCACAGTTGTGGCCTGATATGAATAGTTTCGCCCGGTCACGTATACAAAGCTTTTCATACGGCGGCGCATGGGGTACTCATGAGGAACTGTAAATATTTCAGGATACTCTGCAAATCACACTTAAATGCCTGGTAGAGGGGTCATAGAACCGTCTTTACAGTAAGTCACTATTATTCCAATCTCGAAGAGCGTGCGGAAAAAACGAACGCTTTTATCATTGCGTGTGAGCTGTGATTTCCCTTACTTTATTATGATGATCGTTTCTCCCTATGTATGTCGGCGGCAACAAAATATTTTCGCATTCGGAGGAGAAAGCAGGTGGTTGAAATTTTGTGAGAAGATTCTGCGGCACGAAAAACGCCTTTGTTTTATTTATGTCCACTCCGATTCGTGCACCATGTCAGTGACAATCTCTCCCGTATTTCGCGATATAACAACATGTGCTGCTCTTCTTTGAACTTTTTGGATGTAATCCGTTAATCCTACCTGTTAAGGATCCCAGACCTCGCAGCAGTGCTCCAAAGAGGACAAAGAAGCGTAGTGTACGCAGTTTCTTTAGTAGATCCATTACATTTTGCTAAATGTAGAAAACATAATTTTGTACGTAAATTATAACTCTAAACATATCTCCATATTTCAGTAGGTGTAGAATTATATCTACATGACATTTATGCACAAAAGTAATCTCAAAAAGAAGATACAGCAGGCACTCATTACTCAGTATTATTTGCTATGCTTCTGATGTCCCAGGAGAGGCGTGAGAGTTCTCCTATACTTGTTTCTATCTTTTGCGTACGAAAAGGCGTTTTTCCATCCAGAAGTGATCGTAAACAGACGCTCCTACACAGTGTCATTTCTTTGAAGCAGCACCATAAGTAGACGTCTACCATCAAACAGACGTCTACTGCTTACGTGATTAGTGTTTTGTTCATACAGCTGCCACATACGTAACTAGTTCATGTTCACACTGTTTTGCTGCGATATTGTAAGATCTCAAAGGTACGCAATCTGATGCTGAAGGAAATATGTTATTTGACCGTAAGTTTCCTGCAGACTGATGACTGTACCGAGAATATTTGAGCTATATAGCTTCAAAATATTTTACAGAATAGTAAGTAAAACGGAGAAGGGACCTCACATGAATATCTCTGTTTCATCAGAAATTAATTTCGAGCCAGAAAACGACTTAAATGGAAGCTCTGGATTTTACCTTGGAAAACGTGCAGCTGAAGTTGGTGCCAAGTATAACAGAGATATCGATACACCGGAGCGAGTTAATGAAACAGCTGCTTTCCAGTAGTCAAAACGCTGTTTGCCATGACTTACGTATCAAGAATGATGACAAAACCAAGGAGGGCAGTCCGAGGTGATGCAGCGGATTGTAATGATTGACACATGCCTGGCACACAACAAACAGTCTTTATTTACTTGCACAGATAGGTTACATCTGAAGGAATGTACAATGCTTTCACAAGATGCTGCAATTACTGCACTTCAGTAAATCTCCTCAAAGGCATTTCGATGTTTGTATCTGTATCTCGTAACCATACTTTGGAAAAGCCTTCAAAATATCCATATGCGAAGCAATTTGCCGGTTTGTAATTTACGACCTACTTGCTATGTTTTGAAACGAACGCAGGCTTAGCTAATAACAGTACTGTAACAGTGGCTGGACTGCATTTCTGCTTACGTCACATCGGGGAATCCATAGGTGACGGACCTATGTCCATGTTAAGATTACTTGCTCGCTTCATTATTTCCTACTCGCCCGTTTCTGTTGTACCTACAGACTAATAGTCAAACACTCTGTTTAATCAAGAAGATTTTTTTATATGTACGGAAAATCGAAAAACATGCATCAAATGCGTAACTACAAGAAGATTTCATGGAGCTGTCTTGTGTAACCGAGGCATATGGATCGCAAAAAGTATGAAAATTTTCAGGGTTGAACCAAGTGGAAGAGAGTCGTAATTCTGGACGCAGGCTTGGCCAGTTGTAGTATCTACCAAATATCTCAGCGAGAATGTGGCTACCTTTTTTTCTACGCTTCCGCCACGTATCGTCAACACGAACCAGCCCGCGTGACAGCTTGTTATGGGATTTCTCTGCAGCTGCTTACAGAGCCATACGATCAGTACTTTCACTAACATTGTTTATTGTTCTCATTGTGGTATATTTCCGTGATTCAACCTATTTGCCGATACCGAACAGTTTTACACGACAACGAGGATAAAAAAACAGAAACGACTATATTTTAAAGCCAAGAAAATATTATTTCTCAAGACTAGGATTGTGTTAGAATTTAACTTCGCATTTCCTTGCTTTGAGCGAAGAGAAATCATTTACAGTGCGTTTGAAGTCATTTTTAACAGCCGTGTCGCATTGTATCGACAAGGTACCTTAATTTGAAAGTCTGCTCTCATCCATCCACAATCCTAAGTCGTTTTAGAACATCTTTAATTTGCTGAAACTGCAACTAAGGAAAGACAGAAAACATAAAATGTGACAACAAATGACTTCACAGAAATTTCGACAGCAAGGAAAACAGCGCACGTAACTTGCGTACGGGGACAATTTCAAAAATGACAAATAACGGTGCGCTTTGGCACTCTTTTGTTCTTACGGTGTACATGAACAGCGAAGCTTCGGAAAGTGAAATTCAGCAAACCAAACTAATTACTGAAATTGATATTCTACATCTACATCTACATGACTACTCTGCAATTCACATTTAAGTCCTTGGCAGAGGGTTCATCGAACCACAATCATACTATATCTCTACTATTCCACTCCCGAACAGCGAGGGGGAAAAACGAAAACCTAAACCTTTCTGTTCGAGCTCTGGTTTCTCTTATTTTATTTTGATGATCATTCCTACCTATGTAGGTTGGGCTCAACAAAATATTTTCGCATTCGGAAGAGAAAGTTGGTGACTGAAATTTCGTAAAAAGGTCTCGCCACGACGAAAAACGTCTATGCTGTAATGACTTCCATCCCAACTCGTGTATCATATCTGCCACACTCTCTCCCCTATAACGTGATAATACAAAACGAGCTGCCCTTTTTTGCACCCTTTCGATGTCCTCCGTCAATCCCACCTGGTAAGGATTCCACACCGCGCAGCAATATTCTAACAGAGGACGAACGAGTGTAGTGTAAGCTGTCTCTTTAGTGGACTTGTTGCATCTTCTAAGTGTCCTGCCAATGAAACGCAACCTTTGGCTCGCCTTCCCGACAATATTATCTATGTGGTCCTTCCAACTGAAGTTGTTCGTAATTTTAACACCCAGGTAATTAGTTGAATTGACAACCTTGAGAATTGTACTATTCATCGAGTAATCGTATTCCAACGGATTTCTTTTGGAACTCATGTGGATCATCTCACACTTTTCGTTATTTAGCGTCAACTGCCACCTGACACACCATACAGCAATCTTTTCTAAATCGCTTTGCAGCTTATACTGGTCTTCGGATGACCTTACTAGACGGTAAATTCTGCAATAAAACCACTCTTTAATTGTGGAGAGACGAGATAATTATATGGCAATTACAGCGCTCCGCTTCACTGACAGTGGCTTTTTTAACTAATGAAAACAGACAGCAACCATTTCTGAACTACGAGGTTGCTTGGACGACAGCAAGACTTCACTAGGTTTAGTCGTTTTTCTTAATAATGTAAATAGCGCAAAAGTTGCTAATTATAATTTATTTCGATTTAATTACTCGACAGTGCTGGACGTACGTTCATACGTTGAGACGTGGAAACAGGCAGTGGATCTAGGAGCACTGTCCGACAAGTTCGTTTTGGCGGTGCAGATGCTGTCATATGATGTGGGAGTGCATAGTGTTACACGGGCGTACTAACCTCCAGATCTTTGAGCACGGTACACTCAAAGGTCAACAATGTCGTACTCTTTCTCTCATGTGTGTTTCGATGATGTATCAGTTGGCGTGTATTTTGGTGCGTCGAATCCGAATCTGCCTTCCAAAATATTCTAGAATGCAGTTTTTTTGCTTTTTCAAGGGCTTTTATAATTTATTTTCCGTATTTCGAAGTTTATTCTTTTGCTTACTGCCTTTTTCTTCTTTTTCTTGTACAAGAGGACCAGTAAATCTACAAATCGTCACTAAATGTCAGGCGTGCCGAAGAAATGGCAAAGAAAAACAGAGCGTCATAGACGCACAATTTTCGAATGCTTGAGAGAAATTAAGTTGAAAAAATTTAGTGAGTTAATGTAGACTTTTCGTTGGCATAATGTCGTAATATATACATTACATAGTGTTTATTTCAAACCTTCTAATACGCATTTCTTGTTTGTCTTAAGGGGAGTTGGAAGCCCTATCCCGGCAATGTTAAATTTAGTGACTTGGATTCCCTGTATTTTAGGAACCACTGTAGCCATTGACATGAAACGTTTACATTAAAATGTTGTTCTGAGTCTACTGAACTATAATAGTTGAATTTCAGTCACTGCTTTTGAAAATTCTTTTTTTTAACTACACAGTTAAAATTTAGTGCATTTTTTTTGAACGTTATGCTAAATAATTTTAATTATACTAAATATTATGTTCTTCTTTTAGTACAGTAGACTCAGGTTATGTATATTATTACTTCCCGAATATATGGATACTCTACTCGATGTGATTCCTGAGATTTAGGGAAAAATAAAAGAGAAAATGTAAATTTTCAGGAACGGCCTCTAAAGTTTCAAAAGACTGTAACTGAATACAAGGATAATTTTTATTTTTTGTCATTCACAAACACCTTGCACCACTCTGTAAATCGTCCTCTTGGAAAAAGTTCAAGTTTTCTTCTTCTTTGCTTCTTTCTGGACTCCTTAGAGGCCAGCTGTGCTACACACTCTGCTTTATAGATGTGAACCTTGTCCATCCGTTCAAGTTCCCTGATGCAGTTTGCTGCAGGATTAACTCCCATATACTGTAGCACTTTCACTATGGCAATGTTGCCATCACTAAAGGCAATAACAGCATCACTGACCCCACAGTTTATTGTCTTCATTCGGAAAAATTTTTTTTTTTTTTGGTTAGCGAGTCTATATAACATTATTGAACGCCTCACTGGGATTTTGTGTCTGACCGTGCAGTAATTTAGGATTTGCCAGATCTCTGTTGATAGGATTTATGATCTCCTTGACTGCTGCTGGGATGGAATGTTTATAGCTGTATGATCTGTTTGAGTACTGGGCATTGCCGTAACTGCGCCTTGAAACACGTCCAGGAGGCAAGGTGGTGTACTGGTTTTTCATCAGTTGACTGTCAGTGGGAGAAGGTAGCCCAAACTGCCTGCTTCGTTTTCAACAAATCCTCAGTATTATTTCTAATGGCCATCCCGTTATACTGCTGTAGTTCATCAGTCGTTTTGTCTGTGAGCCTGCATCTTATGGTTTTACCATCAGAAAGTTTCTCTTCAGTCAAACTTAGTTTCAATTTCCTCAACCTGGTGCCCATCCGCTTCTGGACATGACCAACACTGTTAACCTTTATAACACAGCAATCCACAGCCTTCTATATAAAAAATGATCGATTTTATTAGATCTTGAAGTAATGCACATAAAAATTTTAACTTTTTCAACAGGTGTAGCTTATATTTAAAAAATAAAATAAAATACTTCCAATGCCATTTATATAATTTATTCGGAAAATTGCAAATTTTATAGTGACATAATAATAAAAAAGTGAAAATATTTTTTACGTTCTAACTCCCCTTAATTCTGTCAATGTTCACCCTGTTTTTGATTATGAGACGTGACAGAGGAAAGCTTATTTTATCATTGAATTCAGCACCCCGACATTAAGTAATTCCCAGCATTTGCAGACCAGACGCAGAAAAATGCTTTGAATTCACTGGCTAGTGTAATCGTCTCTATACTAAAATGTGGACTTTCACGGGCGGAAATATCATGTCCATTATAATTATCCGGGCTGTTATGCCGTGGTCGGTTGATGAATTCTCTGTCAATTCCAGACGTTTCGTCTCCGACTGCGGGAAACATCTTCAAGGGGGTCCGTAGTTCGATGGAAGGTCCAGTGGGTGTGTTGGACCTTCCATCGAACTACGGACCCCCTTGAAGATGTCTCCCGCAGTCGGAGACGAAACGTTGGGAATTGACAGAGAATTCATCAACCGACCACGGCATAACATCCCGGATAATTATAATGGACAATCGTCTCTATACCAACTGGAAAACGGATGAGTTTGTGGCAATTGGTGTAGTCAAAATTGCCTACAAAACCGCTGTGCGATGTGTTTACGTTTCGCAGCCGGGACGACACGAGGACAAGGAGGGGATCCGGCGAGATTACAGGCGGGACGATCACAGGCGCCGGCCGCTGGAAGCAGCTTGGAGCGGCGCAGCGCCGCTTGATTAACTAGTTGGCGGCAAAGTAAACAGCCGCACGTCGCGGCGCGGTGGCAGCGGCGCGAGAGCGCGTCTGTGTGCGTACCAGCGCGTGTCGGGCGCTCAGCTGCCGCGGCGGCGGCGACAGCGGCCTCGCAAATACCGCCGGCTGCCGCTCGCACAGAACACGGCGCGTCCGTGATCTGCTCTGCAGCCCGCCGACGATCCGCACAATTTACTTTGTGTCCGGCTGCGTTAGGCGGCCCTACACCAGCGCGGGTATTAATCACTCGGCAGAGACGTCGCTCGTGTCATATTTGTTATGCGCGTCCACATCTCCACCTACACTCTACGAGACACGTCATGATCCGTTGTGATCCCGTGTTACTACTGCTCTGTTCGGTGTACTAGGACAGTCAGTCAGCTCGCTGCATTTCGTAAATGCGTGGTCCATAAACAAATAAATTTTTAGCCCTCAACAGTGTTCACAACAAATTCACCTTTTGGATTTCATAACATGATGAATTAACTAACCTTAGTTCAGTCCATTCCTAGGAGTTTCCTCCCACAGTTCACTTATTGATGACTAAAATCTCTGTTATGTGACCGCATTCGGGAGGACGACGGTTCAATCCCGTCTCCGGCCATCCTGATTTAGGTTTTCCGTGTTTTCCCTAAATCGCTTCAGGCAAATGCAGGGATGGTTCCTTTGAAAGGGCACGGCCGATTTCCTTCCCCATCCTTCCCTCACCCGAGCTTGCGCTCCGTCTCTAATGACCTCGTTGTCGACGGGACGTTAAACACTAATCTCCTCCTCCTCTGTTATGTACATGTCAAGGTAAGTGCCGCTGTTCTCGGTTGTTAACTGAAGGTCGACGGCCACCGAACTGCATGAAATCTGCTATTCTCGGAACGCTGAATACTGAATTCGCCGGCCGCGGTGGTCTCGCGGTTCTAGGTGCGCAGTCCGGAGCCGTGCGACTGCTACGGTCGCAGGTTCGAATCCTGCCTCGGGCATGGACGTGTGTGATGTCCTTAGGTTAGTTAGGTTTAAGTAGTTCTAAGTTCTAGGGGACTAATGACCACAGCAGTTGAGTCCCATAGTGCTCAGAGCCATTTGAGCCAATACTGAATTCCCTAACGATTTCTGAGATGGAATGCCCCCTGTATCTACCTTGAACTACCACACTGCATTCACAGTCTGTTAATTCCCGTCTTGCGCTCATTACCACGAAGGAAACGTTTTCACATAAATCATCTGAGTACAAATGACAGTTCCGCCATTGCACTGCCCCTTTATACGTCGTACACTCTATACTACCGCCATCTGTGTATCTGTATCTCGCTATCCAATGACTTTTTTCACCTCACTGAAATGAAAGCCATACGACTGAAGAACATCGAAATTCCATACGGTACCGTATTGATTTGCCTCTCAAGCAAATGTAACTTTTGCCGGCCACGGTGGCCGAGCGGTTCTAGGCACTTCAGTCCGGAACCGCGCGACTGCTACGGTCGCAGGTTCGAATCCTGCCTTGGGCATGGATGTGTGTGATGGTTCAAATGGTTCAAATGGCTCTGAGCACTATGGGACTCAACTGCTGTGGTCATCAGTCCCCTAGAACTTAGAACTACTTAAACCTAACTAACCTAAGGACGTCACACACATCCATGCCCGAGGCAGATTCGAACCTGCGACCGTAGCAGGCGCACGGTTCCGGACTGCGCGCCTAGAACCGCGAGACCACCGCGGCCGGCGATGTGTGTGATGTCCTTAAGTTTAAGTAGTTCTAAGTTCTAGGGGACTGATGACCATAGACGTTAAGTCCCATAGTGCTCAGAGCCAGCCAAATGTAACTTTTCTATGAACGCTCCCATTTGATAGCGAATGTCAACTTTTAACTGCTCCTTGCACTGCGGTCCCAAATTTAATTGCTGAAATCTACAGTTATCTAATCTACGAAAGCTAAGTCTGATGTCCATTTTAAATCTAGACTAGAATGCATTTCTACCCCTTCATTTCAAGAAAGATAGATATTTTCTTAAGAATGGTAAAGAATGTATCAAGAACGTTTCCCAACTAAGCCAACGAATTGTGCAGCGGTCGGGTATGTCCGCAGACTTCGTTTCCATATTTTTTTAGAAATCCTTCGAACTATCGGTGATTTGCACCGTGAGGTCGCACAAAATTCACACTGTTGGCCACGACTTTCATCACATCACCTTGTTCCACTGTTTCGGCATACACTGAGCCTTGGTAAATGAAACAATAAACAATCAGAATATCTCTCTTGAAAACTGAGCATAGTTACAAACAAATGTGCTTTCATCAAACGCCAGCGGACACGCGACAAACCTCTCAGCTTTCTTACTGACTGTGTCTCTAAATTCGCTATCCACTCCAGAATTCGAAGAGACACTGTTTTCTTCGAAAGGCAGATCCCTTCACCTGACAGCAACTACCTTGCAAACAAACGTTATACGACTGGTACCGCCCTCAATTTTACGAGTGGATTGCCACTCTTCCCTGTGATGTGAGCGAACTTGTAGCTTGATCGAACTGCTCATTGACCTGCAGTTTCTTCCCAGTCATTCACCTGCAATGTATAAACGCATTACAGTAGGTAAATTATGTTGCATACTGTATTTTCTGTACAAAAAGTTCTATTTTTAACTTACGTCTCTTACTATAACGTTCTTAAGCCTGGCTACTAGCTCTGTGTGTGATCTGCTTCCTACCTGGTCGTAATGCGCAGCGTTTAGGCATGCATACTAATGTGACAGAATTCGTGGGATAATGGTATGTAAATATGCAGGTGGTGGTAGCATTGCGTACACGAGGTATAGAAGGGCAGTGCCCTGGCGTACCTGTTATTTGCACTCGAGGCCTAGGAGAAAGACAGGGCGCTGCGCGTACGTCACGAAGGTAGGCCTGAACTCTCGCTAGCTCGCTCAGCTCAGCAAAAAAATGCGTCTTTAAACTTTTTAACTCGCAGCTGGGCGTGTACGTACTAACGAGAATTGCATGTTCTACCTGAATCTACCTAGTCTTATTGACTAACAGTACTACAACAAAATTTAAGATTTCACTTTCAAGTCGAAGTCACTTCGACCACGGTATAATAGCCGGGAATATTTTATTAATTGTGACAATTCCGGCAGTCAAAGTTTACATTTTACAATTACAGTTTAGGATTAGTAACAGTAAGACTCAATGATAGCGGTTTCGTGTAGAAGATGCAATTCTCGTTTGTAGGTACACACCTAGTTACGAGTTAACAGGTGTTGTAACTTAGTTTGCTGAGTTGAGCGAGTGAGCGAGCTGAGGCCTACCTTTGTGACGTACTCGCCGCGGCCTGTCTTTCGAGCAGGCCTTGTTTGAACTCAGGTGATTCACGTGAAAAGGTTTCCGGAGTTATTACGGCCGCACGACGGGAATTAACAGACTCTGATCGCGGTATGGTAGTTGGAGCTACACGCATGGGACATTCCATTTTCGAATCGTTAGGGAATTCAGTATTACAAGATTCTCAGTGTCAAGAGAGAATACCGCATTTCAGGCATTACCTATTACGACGGACGATATTGTGGCGTACAGCCTTCACTTAAGGATCGAGAGCAGCGGCTGTTGCGTAGAGTTTCAGTGGTAAAAGTCAATCTACACTGTGCGAAATATCCGCAGTACTCGAAATGTGACGTACAGCGAACGTATCCGTTAGGACAGTGGGACGAAACAGGCGTTAATGATGTATGGGAGCAGATGACGGACGCGAGTGCCTGAAGCGCCTCTCCTGGGCTCGTGACCATATCAGTTGGACCCTAGACGATTGGAAAACCGTGGCGTGGTCGGATGAGTCCCGATGTCAGTTGGTAAGAGCTGATGGTAGCGTTAGAGCATGGTGCAGACCCCACGAAGTAATCGACACAAGTTGGCAAAAAGGCACTGTGCAAGCTGGTGATGACTCCATAATGATGTGACTATGTTTACATAGAATGGACTGGTTATGTTCGGCAGCATGGAGATCATTTTAAGCCATTCATGGACTTCATGCCCCCGGTAGCTGAATGGTCAGTGTGACAGATTGTCAATCATCTAGGCCCGAGTTCCATTCCCGGCTGGGTCGGGGAAGTTTCTCCGCCCAGGGACTGGGTGTTGTGCTGTCCTCATCATCATACTTTCATCCTATCGACTGCAGGTCGCCAAAGTGGCGTCAAATTAAAAGACTGGCACCAGGCGAACGGCCTGCCGGAACGAGGGGGTCCTGGGCATAGGATTAAATAAATGGATATCGTTTCCAAACAATGATGGGACTTTCGTGGAGACAATGTGCCACGTCACTGGGTCACAATTTTCGAATGTTTGAAGAACATTCTGGACAAGTCGAGTGAATGATTTATCCACTCAGATCGCCCGACATGATGCCATTGAACATTTGTGGGCTATAATCAGGAGGTAAGATCGTGCACAAAATCATGCACACGCAACACATCCTCAATATTGTGCACAGTTATAGTGGCATCTTCGCTGAATATTTCTGCAGGCCACTTCCACTGACTTCATGCCATGCCGAGTTGCTGCAGCTCACTGAGCAAAATAAAGTGTGACACTGTATTAGGAGGTATCCCAGTACTTTTGTCGCCTCAGTGTGTAAACGCTTTACAGTAGATGAACTAGGCTGCATATTTCTATATTTTCTCTGCTAAGAATCCTTCTTTTTTAACATATGTTCTATCGTATCATTCTTAAGGCTGGCTATTGGCGATCTGTGTGATTCGCATTCTACCCGCTCGAAATGCGCGATATGAAGGCGTGCGCAGTGATGCTGTACATTGCACTTCTTTGCGGACTTAAATGGTTCATGACGTACAAGGGACAGTGGACATCCATCCCATTCGCTAATTAGAAATATATCTTTCCGCCGAGGCACAGGGCTTACTCGACTAACCACAGCTGTCACTGTTACGTCAGATATGGCTTCACGCGGCCAGGACGCAGTGAGTTCGCTGCCCCCACCACATGGCCTTCGAGCCACTGCACTGACAAGAGATACTCCCCATCGCACCTCCCACAGATTTAGAAGTAAGAGGGCCCAATGGGTAGCCCGTCAAAAACTGAACACAGATCAAACGTGATAAGGGGAAGAAGGTCTACTCAACTGTGAAGAAAAAGCAAAACAGAAACAATGAACGGCCGACTGATGAGGCCGAGCGGTTCTAGGCGCTTCAGTTTGGAGCCGCGCGACCGCTACGGTCGCAGATTAGAATCCTGCCTTGGGCATGGATGTGTGTGGTGTCCTTAGGTTAGTTAGGTTTAAGTAGTTCTAACTTCTAGGGGACTGATGACCTCAGAAGTTAAGTCCCATAGTGCTCAGAGCCATTTGAACCAATTTTTGAAAACAAAGAAAGGTCCAAGAACAAGAAGAGTAATAAACAGCAGCCTGAAATTTCAGCGGCGTCGTGGGCAAGTTGTCATGGTGTTGGGCTTCCAACCGTGCGAGCTGTGTTCAAAACTCCCTCGTTAGCTTTTCCTCCACAACATTATGAACCGTCCGTCCGGAGATTGAAATGTTTGTTCTCGTGCTGTAGTCTCGTCAGTAGTCATACTATACATTGGTTATAGAATATGAGTCAGGTGGTAATAATACTTCACCTTCGCAAATTAATATCATGAATAGTGAGAACAAACAAACGGGTGTCAACAATGTTGCCACAAAACGCAACTCCAAAAACGTTAAAAACATATATTTTTACAGAGCACAGAGAAACTGTATGACTGTGAAACTGTTGCGTTAATTTGTTGCAGCTTGTGTGACAAACTATTAAGTTTTCATCAATTCGCCGGCCTTTGTGGACGAGTGGTTCTAGGCGCTTCAGTCCGGTTCGAATCCTGCCTCGGGCATGGTTCAAATGGCTCTGAGCACTAAGGGACTTAACATCTGAGGTCATCAGTCCCTAGAACTTAGAACTACTTAAACCTAACGACATCACACACATCCATGCCCGAGGCTGGATTCGAACCTGCGACAGTAGCGGTCACGCGGTTCCAGACTGAAGCGCCTCGGGCATGGATGTGTGTGATGTCCTTAGGTTAGTTAGGTTTAAGTAGTTCTTACGGGACTGATGACCTCAGATGTTAAGTCCCATAGTGCTCAGAGCCATTTGAATCACTTTTCGTCATTTCCTTGGGAGTCATCACATTCACATTAATACAGACAACTATATCGGGCAATGAGCCATATCTAACTCATTCACCAGTCGTTCAAATGAGGTGCGACGATAAGGGATTCATATCAAGTGACACCCATACTGTCACAAAGCCGTGTATGACACACCATACTTGTTTTAGGGTGGAGGATTCGGTTGAGTTGTCACTTTGTCTTCAAAAGTTCGCGGTTACAAATGGAAAGCCACATCCTTTCGGCATCTATCAGAGTAGTTGTGCAGAATAAACTGTCACTATAGATCCCTACATGTGTGCTGGAACGCTCAATGTTTGACCGGTCACGGCTCGCCTGTTGACTGGGGGACCGAGCCACTCGTGTCCGGCCCCATACGACTCGGCTCGGTCACGTACTCACTCACCCATGTCTGTTGTCCGGATTCCGGGTCACGCGGATAACCGAGCATGACCGGTCACCGCTGACGTCTCCCCTCGACTCGTCGCACTGTACTGTACTGTACAAATCCAACGCCTCTCTGTCTGTCTGTATCTCACTCTCTCTCTCCCTCCCTCTCTCTCTCTCTCTCTCTCTCTCTCTCTCTCTCTCTCTCTCTCTCTCTCTCTCTCCCCCTCCCTCTCCCCCCCTCTCTCCCTCTCTCTCTCTCTCTCTCTCTCTCTCTCTCTCATATATATAATCACACACAATATATTTATCTCTGTCTCTCTCTCATTTTACTCTCTCTCTCTCTCTCTCTCTCTCTCAATATATATATATCACACACAATGTATATGTATGTATCTCTCTCTCTCTCTCTCTCTCTCTCATTTAATACCCTTTTCCAAGAACGGGTACGCGACACAGCCAAAGCAAATGGTTCAAATGGCTCTGAGCACTATGGGACTCAACTGCTGTGGTCATTAGTCTCCTAGAACTTAGAACTACGGAAACCTAACTAACCTAGGGACATCACACACATCCATGCCCGAGGCAGGATTCGAACCTGCGACCGTAGCAGTCGCACGGTTCCGGACTGCGCGCCTAGAACCGCGAGACCACCGCGGCTTCACAGCCAAAGCACTTTGAAAGTTAAATGAAATTTCAGTACAATCGCGGATTCATTAATAGAGAACATTAAGTAAGTGTTGTCCCTGTAATCTAGATGACAGCCATCTTCATAAAGAAACCATACAAAGAACATTAAATATTTACAAACGTAACTTGTCATACTTTTCACTTGTTTGCAACAGAAACAAAAATGGTTCAAATGGCTCTGAGCACTATGAGACGTAACTTCTGAGGTCATCAGTTCCCTAGAACTTAAAACTACTTAAACCTCACTAACCTAAGGACATCATACACATCCATGCCCGAGGCAGGATTCGAACCTGCGACCGTAGCGGTGGCGCGGCTCCAGACTGTAGCGCCTAGAACCGCTCGGCCACACCGGCCGGATCAACAGAAACAAAATTGTAGTTACAACAGAAACAAAATTTTAGTTATTGTTTATCAGCAGTAAATCACTAACACGTTCCAGATTTAATTGTCTGTGGCGATTTGTTAGTAACATGCCGGCTTTACTAAAGCATCTTTCAGTAGCTGCGCTTGTTGCTGGGATACATAAAATACGTCTTGCAACAGTAGCCAGGCCTGGTATAACATGTCTGCTCCACCACTTGAAGATGTCATCATCATCTCGGTGGTGCATTAAAATGTAGAGATCTACTTCATCTGCTGCGGATGATCTGTTGTTCCTTCATTCCTTGAAACGGTCTCTCTTTCTGGGTGGTGATGACACAGTACTTGAAAGATGCATGATAATAAACAAAGGGACAACTACGTTAATGAAATAATATCCGAATTATAACATTCCCGTTTCTCTATAACACACTATCCACTGTTGTTGTTGTTGTGGTCTTCAGTCCTGAAACTGGTTTGATGCAGCTCTCCATGCTACTCTATCCTGTGCAAGCTTCTTCATCTCCCAGTACCTACTGCAACCTACATCCCTCTGAATCTGCTTAGTGTAGTCATCTCTTGGTCTCCCTCTACGATTTTTACCGTCCACGCTGCCCTCCAATACTAAATTGGTGATCCCTTGATGCCTCAGAACATGTCCTACCAACCGATCCCTTCTTCTGGTCAAGTTGTGCCACAAACTTCTCTTCTCCCCAATCCGATTCAATACTTCCTCATTAGTTATGTGATCTACCCATCTAATTTTCAGCATTCTTCTGTAGCACCACATTTCGAAAGCTTCTATTCTCTTCTTGTCCAAACTATTTATCGTCCATGATTCACTTCCATACATGGCTACACTCCATACAAATACTTTCAGACATGACTTCCTGACACGTAAATCTATACTCGATGTTAACAAATTTCTCTTCTTCAGAAACGCTTTCCTTGCCGTTGCCAGTCTACATATTATATCCTCTCTACTTCGACCATCATCAGTTATTTTGCTCCCCAAATAGCAAAACTCCTTTACACTATCCACTAACAATGCAAACATGATTGTATTAATGATTGCATGTTGTACCTGCGTAAGTAGAACACATTTGTCGCACATTGCTAAGAATTTCCTGTTTTTCATTTATTTCAAGCATATTACGATCACGGAAAGACGGCCAAAGAAACGTAGCAAATTTTATGTCTGGAAGTGATGACAATCTTCTGATAAACGAAAGTCAAGCCTAGATTTTTAATCCTTTGTACCTCTTATTAAAAATACATATGTGTTAGAGAACATCAATTACGCTAGTTAATTATAAATATATAGCGTATCATAATTAATTTTTCCTGCAAGCTCATTATCATATTCTTACAATCTGTAAGCTGAGTAAGCATAGTGTGCAAGCTGTTTCAGCGTGTGCAGACCTTTTCTTTCAACGATGATTTCAAAGACGAGCAGAGGCCACTTTTCTCAATGTACCTTACAATGCATTTTGCAGCATTTATTGTTGATGCAATGATCGAGGCATGGTGTAACAAGAAATTATATTCATCGAAAGTATGGCTAAGTGCTGTGTTTATACAATGAGCAGAACAAGGACTCCTTTCGTTATTTTCCAAAGCCCTTATAACACTGGAACCATGGTCGGAGACAAAAACAAAACTGTGCAATGTGTCAGACGAAATGGCCCATTCAGCCATCCTCTCTTCAGTTTCTTTCATAATATTTACTCCCGTCTCTTAACGTTAGGGAATTTTGTTGTAAATAAAACATTGTTCACAAGAGACAAATCTGTGTTAATGCAATGTGTTGTGAGCGTCCTGATTATGCGAATCAGTCCACATATCAACTGTCGCAGCACATGTTTTATTAATAACTTCCGCTATAACAGAAGGTATTATGCTGTTTCGTATTGCATCAGCTTGTTCTTTGACATGTCTGCTTATACTAGAGGGGTGTTGCATGACATCTGCCACGTTAACTTCTCCATAATGCGCACCTATATGTATCAATTCTTGTCCTAGTTCTCTGAAACCTGCACCGGAAACAGGATTAAAAGGTCTCATATCTTTAGCACACATTGCAACACACTTTACTGCGATATTATTTTTTATTACTTCCGGTATCCCTGAAGGAGCTGTACCTTTGTGAGGTTTCTTGCAACTGTGTTCCTTTAATTGAGTGGTTCCCGACTGGAAGCACAATAATGTGGAGCAGTTCATGAACGATACGTACCCAGTTGACGCACTGTTTTCGTCTACAACCAACAGAAATGTACTCCATACTTGGTTTTTTAGACGTTCCCGTTTCTTCAATGTGTAAACATTGGTTTAAATCTGAAGCCTTACTGCACTGGCATCCTCGCGCTGCATGATTACGAATGAGAAGCCCGTACTGGCTTCAGTCTCAGACGGCTAATGACACGTGTAATGTGTTTGAAGTTGCGTGCTACATATTCGGTCACGGCTTCTATGCTCCGTCACAAGAACTACTGCGGGCAGCCTCTCCAGTTTGGGTGTGCTCGACCCATCTCTTATTTTGTGCTCGCTTACTAGGTCATGCAGGTCTCTGATCCCTACCTTACATCTAGCTGTGGCAAACGGACGTTACCCCACGACACAGACACAAATTTGAATATAGAGAACAGCGAAAAACAAGAACAGAACAAAAAAAATTGGCACGAGGGCAGTTTCAGCATGGCTCTCCTGTTTGGCAGTCCAACACGGGGACCATTTAACCACGACGGTGTTTCACTTCCTGGCAGCTCTTTAGTGCACTTCATTCACCGGCCGGCACCGTATCTATTTTGCTTTTTTTCCACAGTGTAGTGCACCTCCTCCCCATTTTAATGCTTGATCTGTGTTCAGTGTCTGACAGGCTGTCCACTGGACCCTCTTACAGCTAAATCTGAGGGGTTGCAATGGAATGTGGAGTTTCCTTGTGAGTGCTCCGGAGCTCTCGCTCCTCTTCTATTGGGAACTGCTGGAACAGTCTGTTTTAGGGAATACTACACTACTGGCCATTAAAATTGCTACAAAATGAAGAAATTGCAGATGAAAAACGGGTATTCATTGAACTAATATATTGTACTAGAACTTACATCTGATTACATTTTCACACAATTTGGGTGCGAAATCTGTACCCATAACAACCACCTCTGACCTAATAACGGCCTTGATACGCCTGGGCATTGAGTCAAACAGAGCTTGGATGGCGCGTACAGCTACAGATGTCCATGCAGCTTCAACACGATACCACAGTTCATGAAGAGAAGTGACTGGCGCATTGTGACGAGTCAGTTGCACGGCCACCATTGACCAGACGTTTTCAATTGGTGAGAGATCTGGAGAATGTGCTGGCCAAGGCAGCAGTCGAACATTTGCTGCATCCACAGATGCGACCATCATGATGCTGTAAACAGGACCTGGATTCATTCGAAAAAATGACGTTTTTTTGCAATTCGTGCAACTAGGTTCGACGTTGAGTACACCATCGCAGGCGCTCCTGTCTGTGACGCAGCGTCAAGAGTAACCGCAGCCATGGTCTCCGAGCTGATAGTCCATGCTGCAGCAAACGTCGTCCAACTGTTGGTGCAGATGGTTGTTGTCTTGCGAACGTCCCCATCTGTTGACTCAGGGATCGAGACGTGGCTGCACGATCCGTTACAGCTATGCGGATAAGATGCCTGTCATCTCGACTGCTAGTGATACGAGGCCGTTGGGATCCAGCACGGCGTTCCATATTACCCTCCAGAACCCACCGATTATATTTTCTACTAACAGTCATTGGATCTCGACCAACGCGAGCAGCAATGTGGCGATACGATAAACCGCAATCGCGATAGGCTACAATCCAACCTTTATCAAAGTCGGAAGCGTGATGGTACGCATTTCTTCTCCTTACACGAGGCATCACAACAACGTTGTACCAGGCAACGCCTGTGAACTGCTGTTTGTGTATGAGAAATCGGTTGGAAACGTTCCTCATGTCAGCACGTTGTAGGTGTCGCCATTGGAGCCAACCTTGTGTGAATGCTCTGAAAAGGTAATCTGGAGCTGGCCGCGGTGGTCTCGCGGTTCTGCGACTGCTACGGTCACAGGTTCGAATCCTGCTTCGGGCATGGATGTGTGTGATGTCCTTAGGTTAGTTAGGTTTAAGTAGTTCTAAATTCTAGGGGACTAATGACCACAGCAGTTGAGTCCCATAGTGCTCAGAGCCATTTGAAAAGGTAATCATTTGCATGTCACAGCATCTTCCTCCTGTCGGCTAAATTTCGCGTCAGTCGCGCGTCATCTTCGTGGTGTAGCAATTTTAATGGCCAGTTGTCTACAATAACAGTGCCTGAGACAGAAGCATGTGTGTGACGAGTGTCTGTGGCGAGGGCGAACTGCTAGGAAGGCTGGTTCCATTTGTGGTGTGGTACGGCGTGTTGGCCCGGCTAGGCACAGCGCCGCGATGCATTAGTGATGGCGGCAAATTGTTTAGCTGGGCCGCCGTGGCCGCAGCCAGAGCAGCGCCGCCTGTCTTCTCGCAGTCACCGCGCCTCAACAATTCACGACGCACTCTACCTCGCTGCCTCGCACTCCCGAACGTACGACTGCCAGACGGCAGACTAGAGGCTCCCCACCGCCGTGAGAAGCCTATGCTCCAGCGTGAGAATACGTTCAGCCTGTGTGATAATGTGAGAGGGAACGCATATTTCACCCGGAAAAGGGAAAAACTGTAAGATGTAATTTATTTATTTGGAAAATTACGATGTGAGCTGTTTTCTAATATATAAGTATCGCACATAAAAACAAAGCTGCATTGTTCCAGATCAAATCCAATGAAGGTGCCTTGATGTGTGATGCTGTACTAGCAACTTTGTACAAGTGGAATTTATTTTTGCATACAAAGTTTGGTTGTATACAACGTTCGAAGTATATTATAGGAGACGTAAGCTAAGAGCTTGTTTGCTTCACTAACACGGAAGTGAGCCACTTTGGGGTGGCAGTGCTAAAAGCAACAGACGCTAAGCTCCACGCCACCAGGATGCAGCATCAGGGATTGTGCTTTGTTTATGAGCTGAGCTGACCTGAGCTCAATGAAAATTGTACACATTTAAAGCGAATTGGTGAATTGCTACTAATAAGCGGAATTTGGCTTATGAAAACTCTCTCGCTTACGCAACTTCCCGTAAAGATTTTTTATTCGCTGCTGATGCGTTGGAGAAAAGTAACTTGAAGTCTCTGTGGCTGAAGGGGCCTGATGACCGAAATAATGCATGAACCTCTCGATCAGAGTTACGTCACGTCTAGCTTTTGGAAGGAGTTTCTAAAAAGGGAGTAAAAATTTGATGTCCTCGAACCACTGCAAGTTTTGCATCAGGATCTTTACTGAATTCTGGATACAAATAGCCATCAATCTTTTAGCCGATCTCGTGTAATGAGAAAGATTAGAGCTTTCTCTAGGCCATTTACTCATAAATGAAATGAAATCCGAAAGTAGTGAGGCAGCTTCCAGATATCAAATCAAACTTAATAAATTCGTTTTTCCCAGCAAAGAGTGAAAATATAACCTTTCGAAAAAGCACAGTCATAAAGTTTTTAATACAAAGCGAAATCAATAAATAGGCCAGAAAATATATCTCCGTTAATCCATTATGGATCATGGGACGAAATTTATTTTATTTTATGAACTTCTGTGCCACCAGTTTCGGCATTACATTGATGCCATCTTCAGGCCCTACGCGTCATAGTAGTAAAATTGCTATACAGGAAAGGAGCCATATAACGGATCCGTGAATCAAATCGTTCTGCAACAGCTCTTGGTGGCCAGGCGACACAGACTGATCTCTAAATGCCGAAATATCTTAAAACGTAATTCTTGTCATGCTGATATTTGAAGAGGCTTTTTAATGGAGCGTGCCGATTTACTAGATTTCACCTTCCACATCATCTTCCTCTGCCAAAGTGTCAACATGTCTGTTGAGCCGAACTTACAGCTGTCAGTTGATTGAAGAAAATGTGGTGTTCAGAGAGATGTACGTGAGAAGTGTTATCATGTCTTTCCTTTTGCCTCGGAGATCGTTCGTATAGTATTGTTGAATGGGATCAGTTTTATAGTTTATGTGTATAACCTGAGACATTACTGCTTGATTCGTGTAAGCTTTAACCATACTGCAATGTGAAGTGCTAACTTCCTTTATGGGGTCAATACCTGCTTTAATAGCATGTAAATATTATAAACCTAAAGAAAGAAAACAATGCTAATATTAGCACTGTTACAATGTCTCTTGATTTTAGAGCGTAAATAAACACGTAAAACGACACAGACCGACAACACCACGTGGCCTTGTCGCTTGACTTTACCATTGTTTCCTCGGACGCAATTCACTCTGGCGTGAGACGAAGAATGCATCTGTAGCTACCAAGCAGCACCGGTGGAGTTATTGTTATACCACTTCTCCCCAACAAATTTCCGTGCATTGTGAGTAAACTTAGTGGTATAACTCAAAACTAAGACTTTTTGACTTAGACCAATTTGGTTCTCAGTGGCTCATACGCTGAAAAACCAAAAAAAAAACTGGTAGACCTGCCTAATATCGTGTAGGAAACATGCGAGCACGTAGAAGTGCCGCAACACGATGTGGCATGGACTCGACTAATGTCCTAAGCAGTGCCCGGGGGAATCGACACCATGAATCCTGCAGGGCTGTCTGTCCATGAAGTTTAAGAGTTCGAGGAGGTGGAGAGCTCTTCTAAACAGCACCTTGCAAGTCATTTCAAATTTGCTCAATAATGTTCACATCTGGAGAGTTTGGTGGACAGTGGAAGTGTTTAAACACACCGGAGTGTTCCTGGAACCACTCTGTGGCAATTATGGACGTGTGCTGTGTCGCGTGTGCTGGAATTTCCGAAGTCCGTCGGATTTCACAATGGGCACGAACGGATGAAGGTGATCAGACAGGATGCTTATGTACGTGTCAGCTGCCATAGTCGTATCTACACATACCAGGGGTCGCATATCACTCCAACTGCACGCGTCCCACACCGTTACAGGGCCTCCGCCAGCTTGAACAGTCCACTGCTGACATGCAGGTTCCTATGATGCAAGAAGTTGTCTGCATAACCGTACGCGTCCATCTGCTCGATACAATTTGAAACGAGACTCGTCCAGCCAGGCAGCTTGTTTGCAGTCATCAACAATCCGATGCCGATTTTGACGGACCGAGGCGAAGCGTAAAGCTTTGTGTCGTGCACTCATCAAGGGTACACGAGAGGACCTTCGGCTCCGAAAGCGCACATCGAGGATGTTTCGTTGAATGGTTCGCACGCTGAGACTTGTTGATGGCTCAGCACTGAAATCTCGAGTAATCTGTGGAAGGGTCGCACTTCTGTCACGCTGAACGACTATCTTCAGTCGTTCGTTGGTCCCGTTCTTGCAGGATCTTTTTCTGGCCGCAGCGATGTCGGAGATTTGATGTTTTACCAGATTCCTGATAATCGCGGTATACTCGTGAAATGGTCGTACGGGAAAATCCCCACTTCATCGCTTACCTTGGAGATGCAGTGTCCCATCGCTCGTGCGTCGACGATAAAACAACATTCAAACTCGCTTAAATCTTGATAACCTGCCGTTGTAGCAGTAGTAACCGGCTAACAACTACACCAGACAATATTTTAAACGTATGGTAACTACTTCTTTATCACCTGTCGATCAACAAAGCGAACTGAATGTCATAAAAGCGATTGCGGTTAGTAATGGGTACAATGAGAGTATGATTGATTACATGTTCAGTAAGAAAACTTCCCAGAGCTGTTAGACTTTGAGCAACAAACTCCACACTGATAGCAAAGAAGGCAAAAAATTTATTTCTATTCCGTTCTTGGGCAGTATATCATATAGGATAAAACGTCTTCTAATGAAAAAATATAACTGTAACGTCTGCTTCTCTACAGATAATCTTGTACATGCAGTAGACATCGACGGTGATTCGTTTTCTAATTCAAGGGTTTACAAACTAACCTGCAACAACTGTCCTTCATATTATATTGGTCAAACAAGCAGAGCTGTGAAAACAAGTCATAAAGAAATCCTATTAGGTAAAAAAGGAGCGAATATACACAATTCTACTTTTACTGAACACCTCCTGATAGCCAGTCATACGCCAAAACATTTAGAAGACGCTGTTATCCTACACAGAGAAGACAAAGGGCGTAGATTAGATCTGTGGGAAGAGTTGCAAATTTTTAAACATCTTGAGCTCAAGGACGGTAATATACTGAACGACTAGTTGAACCTTGCTTGTAGACAATTTCTCGAAGGCTTTAAATCTGTACTGCTTACGGTATAACATTAATGCTGGTAACCTTTGTGGTTTATTTCCTCAGAAAGCTATGATGTACCTTCAGTGCTTTAAGCTCACTACTCCTTATGTAATGGTGGTTTTGTCACGATGTCTGTTCGCCACTATATCGGCCTTTATGTGATTTTGCCTGGCTCTAAAATTTTAATTTTCCCTGTGAATGTGTATTAACAGGATCGTGTACCAGCGTTCGTACTTCTTTCTTGACAAGAGCCATTATTGTCAATTTTTAAGTTCTGACATGTAACCCATTTGTGGGCTTCACTAATATAGTCATGTGAATTTTTATATTTTGGCTGTATATGCCACTGGGCGTAAGTTTCTCGGCGTAAGTGCCACATGCCTCTTTTGATGTATAACTGCATTATTTGTACCAATGCTCCCATACTGTTATAACGGGAGTGTTAATTTCCTTCCTTTTTTATTGTTACTCTACCTAAGGACGTTGTTAATATTGATAATTTACATGTTGCCTGTACGCCGATTGGCACATGATTCTCGGCAGGAGCGCCACCTGCCCTACGATCGCCGATTACACTCAGTCGGTTGTGAGCTCTGCAAGACCCATGAGCTATTTTGTATTTACGTGGCAAACCCTAATTCTAGAGCTATATTTTATTTTTGACAAATGGATCTATGTCGACAATTGTTAAAAACGGCGATGGTACATTAATTCTTACTAATGTAAAACCGTCAGTACCAGTCGTCGTTATCATACATCTGTAATGCAAGAGTTCTCTAATTTGTGTTAAAAATTTTTCTTGGATTATAAGTTTCATACTTTTCTAATGTAAGCTATGATGTTCATTGTCCTTAGGCTACCTTCTGTAGACGACAAATTTATATTTGTCGAAACGTAGGTAAAGAATTTCTTTATCCCTTGCAACTGGTCGGCTGTTTATAATTTTACTACACCAGACATTTGTTGTCTTACAGAGGCGTTGCCTACTGCAGCACCGTATTGTGCCTGCTTGCATACATCCGTATTTAAATATGCACGTTTATACCAGTTTCTTGGTGCTCCAGTGTATATTGCCTTAGCGCTTTCGGTGAAAAAGGCAGGCTAGTGCCTCTGGCCAGGAATTGCTGTCCAAGCTATATTAATGAACTGCTCGGAATACCTGACACTCGCTCCAGTTATTATTATCTGACAGTCATTTGTCACACAAAAAATCCTTACCGATGAACGAATGGATGTTTTCATGTCAAAATGTCCGATATGGTGACATCAAAATCCTTTTGTCTCAGTTCTTACCATTACGAAGCCGCGTAGAGTGTGGCGTCGTCTTTCTTAAAGTGTGAGCCAGCAGTGAATCGCGCGTGTGGCTGCTGCAGATAAGGACAGACGGTCGCCGAATTGTGGAGCGCCTCGCGTCGCAAGACGGCCGCACCGCACGACAGATAAATGGCAAAGCAGGGCGACGCACCGCCACAATGCGCCACAGCCAGCGGGCTCATTAAATTTCCGGCGCCACCGCGCCGCCTGCACCCCGGCTGAGGGAGACAGGGAGTGGGGGGTGAGCGACTGGCAGAGTGGGGGCAGGATGTCATGGGGGGGGGGGGGGAGGAGGGGAGGGGTGGCGCGCTGGCGTCGGCCGCCGCGAGCCGGGCCGCCGAGTATCGTCGCCAAATAATGCAGCGCCGCACCGAGACACGTGTCAAATAATAATGAACGCGGCGGGGGGTGGAACAAATGGCGAAAGAAGAGACAGCGCCGCAGCCCCGGTCGCGGCGTCTCGTCTCGCCGCGCCGCGACGAACCCGCAGAAAGGAGATAAATTCCGCTCAAAATTGAATCTGTCGTCCGGTTGTGCGGCCCGCGCTGTTGCTAGCGCTGGCGCGTACCATCTTCCCCTCCCTCTCCCCTCCCCCACACGACATCACCATTCTCTCTCCACCCTCCCCCCACCCCCATTGTACACCGGCATTCTGCGAAAAACCAACAACCACGGGCTACCCCCAGCTTGACTCCGCCACGGAGCCTGCTCGATGCATACAAAATATTTGCAATTTTCTTTCTCATTGCATATTTAGCGAATTTGCAAATGCTTTCTCTCCCTTTTCTCCAATTCCCTCCGTCGTTCCCCGCCGACCGCTTCTCAGAAGCCTCCTTCACCCCCCCCCCCCCCCCCACGAGCGCGCCTCCTGCGTTAAGACGAAATACTCGAGGGGGCGCATCTTCGTCGTTGTGTATGGTGGGAACAAAAAGGAACCGGAGGAAAAGGCACCTGATGGAAGGATCGCTCCGTGTCTCACCGATACATTATTTCCAACTCGGGTAGCTTTTTCAAGAGGCACTCCTCGAGAAAAAAACACACAAAGTATGACAAAAGTTGTACGAGGGCGAGTCAAATGGAAACATAAGATATACAAAAATCAAATGGCTCTTAGCACTATGGGACTTAACTTTTGAGTCCCCTAGAACTTAGAACTACTTGAACCTAACTAACCTAAGGACATCACACACATCCGTTCCCGAAGCAGGATTCGAAGCGCGACCGTAGCGGTCGCGCGGCTCCAGACTGTAGCACCTAGAACCGCTCCGCCACCCCGACCGACCCTAAAATATTCTTTAAATATTATTTATTGTGCATAAATGGTACAAACCTCTATCACTATTCAACATAATCTCCCCCAGGCTCAATGCAAGTCCTCCAGCGCTTACAAAGTGCATAAATTCCTTTAGAAAAAAAATCTTTTGGTAGTCCGCGCAACCACTCATTCACCGCGTGGCGTACCTCTTCATCAGAACGGAACTTCTTTCCTCCCGTTGCGTCTTAGAGTGGTACAAACATATGCAAATCACTTGGGGCAAGGTCTGGTGAGTATGGTGGATGAGGAAGACACTCCAAATGCAGTTCTGTGATTGTTGCAACTGCTGTACGGGTAGTTTTGGATCTGGCATTGTCATGTTGTAAAAGGACACCTGCTGACAGTAATCCACGTCGCTTTGATTTGATTGCAGACCGCAGGTGATTTTTTAGGAGATCTGTGTATAATGTACTGAGGACAGTGGTCTCTCTAGGTATGTAATGCTCCACAACGACGCCTTTTTCGTCTCAAAAGAGAGTCAGCATAACCCTCCCTGCTGATGGGTCTGTTGGAAGCTTCTGTGGTTTTGATCATGAGGAATGGCCCCATTCCTTGCTCGCTCTCTTCGTTTCCGTTTGGTGGAACTGAACCCAGGTTTCGTCCCCAGTAACGATTCTTGTAAGGAGGCCACCACCTTCTCGTTCAAAGCACTGACGAATTACTTCACAAGCATCAACACGTCGATCTCTCATTTCAGGAGTCATCTGTCGTGGCACCCATCCTGCACACATTTTGTGAAACTGGGCACATCATGCATAGTGTGGTGTGCTGACCCATGAGTAACCTATAAACATGTTTCATTGTCATTCAGTGTCACTCGGCGGTTTTCCTTCACTAAGACTTCAAATGCTACAATGTTCTGTGGAGTCACAATTCGTTGTGCCTCACCTGGACGAGGAGCACCTTCCACTGAAGTCCAGTTGCGTACTTACTACTCTATAGGTAGAATTGCTGCTGTGACAAACATGTATCACCGTACTGAACCTTCATTCGTCGATGAATTTCAATATGTTTCACACCTTCACTACGCAAAAACCGAATAAAAGAACGCTGTTCCTCCCTGGTGCAAGTCGCAAGTGAGGTGGCCATCTTTTTACTGATACTGCGACGGTATGTGTACATCTGCACTTTGTTGACACCTACAGGCCATTCTGCATGCTGTTTGTAGCACGCTTACCAAATTACAGGATAACAGCGCGAAATTTCGATCTGTTATTACAAATTTAAGATTTTCACTTAACTGAACCTCGTAGAATCATGCATTTCTAGAGGATGGTAGAAGAGCCTTAGCACGAACGTATCTACAATCGAAATAACACTTGAAGAATGGACGAGCAAGAACGAATCGCTCAAATTAAAATTTGTATGAGACAGGGTTGTAGGTTTCTGCCCCTACTATTGACACTCTAATTCGAAGAAGCTATGGCAGAAAAAAAAGTAATAGTGGGATTAAAATTCAGGGTTAAAGGATGTCAATGGTATTACTCGCTGATGGCATTATTGGCGACAGTGAAAGAGAAGAAGGATTACTTTTGTCGTTATACGTTCATGATGTCTCAACAACTTTCTCCCACGGCAAATACTACCTATACGATCACGACATTCTGTCAAAGTCTAGAAAAACCTGTGCACATCAATTCAGCTTGTAAATGTCGCTTTATGTGCCTTATCAGTGCGGACACAGACCTTAGGTTTGAATTTTAGCACATCTAAAACGCAAGCAACCTTGGAGCTCACAGAAGATTTATTACCGCTCAGTTCAGAGGATCCCTTCCACCCTTAATCGGAAACGGCACGAGTACAGCTTTTGTTCTTCCCCAAAGATCTTCGGTCTAATTCTGGATCGTCATTCAGACTGGACTGAACACACAACCGCATTCTATAACAAAGTGTCAGCGTCGCATCAGTCACTCCAAGAATATTTAAAAAATATTTCTTTTCGAAACGTGTAGAATATCGTCGACGTACCGCCGTGCTGTAAGAGTGTCAGTGGTGACGACAAAATGGGTCCTGCTATGAAATGAAATGGCACCCCAGACCATGACTACTGGATGTCGGGCCATATGACTGGTGACAATCAACTGAAATCACATTGCTATCCGGAACGTCTCCATACACGTCTTTCGCATGGAACTTCATTGACTGGAATATAGCTGTCTTCATTAATGAGTCCAGATTCGAACTATGATCCAATACTAGGGACGACATGTCTGGAGACGTCCCAGACAACGATGTTATGGCAACCTGACCGCCTCCTGCCATACCGTCCGACAGTTAGGAGTGATAGGCTGGGGTGTCATTTCTTCTTTTCATAGAGAGACCGCTTTGGCTGTCATCTACGGCTTCCGTACATCACGGCCGTATCTCGACGATATTCTACGCCCCGTTTCGTTCCCTTCATGGAAATTCATTCTGGGCATACGTGTCAGCAAGATAACGGCCGTCCCCAAACGGCAAGAGTTTCTACTGCTTTTCTTAGCGCTTGCCAAACGATACCTCGGCTTGGGCGCCGGATCTCTCCCATCTGAGAACGTTTGGAGCATTATGGGCAAGGATTTGACGATCTAACGTGCCAATTGGACATAGTGTGATACGAGATGGCTCAGTAGGGCATCCAGCAACGTCAAGCCGCTTTAGTAGGGGCCAGAGATTGACTGACTTGCTCATTTCGTGAATTACGTTCTATTGAATAATTCATAGAATTATTTTATGAAACTGTGGTCAATTGTTTGTCTATACCTGTACGTCACATCTAACGATCTCCGTCCATTTCGGATGATTCCTACGTGGTGCGTCTTGTTTTATTTTTCCTTAAAGAGTTAGTTGTCTACGATAATTATTTCATTTGTTTAGCCTCTTCACAAACATGCCACATGGTACGATACCCGTATTAGAATTTCGGGTAAAACTGCTCATCGATCCTGTACAATATGTAGAATGTGTTTGTAAGAGATATTAAGAGATATGCAGCACAAAAGTGCTGCCTTAGAATTTATCTTTATTAAGTACGATAATTTTTCTAGTTGTAAGTTAAGCCTGAAGCTGATGCAGTTTTTCTTAGAGATCTTCAGGCAGTGGAGGCAAACAACTTACACTTACAAATATTAATCAGGTAACGAAGCTTTGCAGGTTGTTAAACAGGGGAGTGGCCGTGCGGTTCTAGGCGCTTCAGTCTGGGACCGCGCGACCGCTACGGTCGCAAGTTCGAATCCTGCCTCGGGCATGAATGTGTGTGGTGACCTTAGGTTAGTTAGGTTTAAGTAGTTGTAAGTTCTAGTGGACTGATGACCTCAGATGTTGAGTCCCATAGTGCTCAGAGCCATTTTTTGTTAAAAAGGATAGGGATTTATTTATTTATTTATTTATTTTGCAGACGTATTTCAGACAAGTGTAATTATCTGAACTTGCTCTAATATACAAGTTACAGTTTACAAGGTAAGAGGATACTTACAACTTTCATGCAACACACAGCCCTTGTGTCACCTCATGCTCTAATTTTTTATTAATCCTAGTATTTCAGTCACTTTTATTGATTTCACAACACTCTTTACTCAAGGTATGGTGTGAATAGAGATGTATTACTTTCTCGTAATATCATCATCTGTTGATTCTACACTGAGGTCTCGAACTTATTACTGTGCGCCTATCGCACCTACCAAGACAATTAGAAATATTTAGAGGCTCAGTTCTCAATCGGTTCTGTATCTTTTTGTGTCACTTATCACTTCTTTCAAGTCTGGAAACAGTCAGTAAATGAGGAAAATGTGGTGGGCAACTGTAATATCACTTACAACGTGTTGGGTAAATTAATTCAGCAGCTGAGAGAAGGCGATAACATACCGTTGTCACTAGAGCGATGCCTTTGTGATGTTGAAACCAGTCTCTGAGTTGAGATCAGAATTTTGTAATCTATACAGAGATTAATTATTATCAAGTAATTTGGAAGGACCAAGTCTACTATCACACTGCTTAGGATCCACTAACTGAATCAGTTGGATAGTCGATGACGTCACGTAGGACTCTACGCTCGAGTGTCAGTACACGCTACACCACGAAGGTATTATGGAATCTTTCATCGTCATGGTGGTCCACCGTTGAATTGCGAAACTATACTTGGCTAGTACCTATACCGGTGCTGGTTTTGAACCCATCATCATGATAACACACGCATGATATCGGACTACACAAGCATTCATCACGTCGCGATACTGGTATGCCGTAGGACTTGCAAAACGCCATTGTGATGTCAACTTGACATTATGTATTAGGCTGTAATCCTCACGGATGATTAAATAATAGTAATAAATTCTCTCCTTTCACGACTCACTTTTGACAACATCAAAAAGAAACCGAGAACATAAGGCTTTTTTTACGTCCGATAAGGCAAATAATTCATTTGTCTGTTTCGAGTGTGAAACGTATATAAAAGGTACAATATGAGGTAATCTCCCATGTCTGTGAAAATCGACAATGTGAATTTAACAATCCTCGATAGGCTCGTGGCAGAGCCCGTTAGCGGAAAAGAAAGAAGACCTCGCATATCTTATCGGAAAGGTAAAGAATCTAAGTGAGCGGGCTGGACTCCATTTGAATGTCAAGAGGAGGCAAATCGTTTGCCGGCGTAGCGCACAAAGGGGCCGAGTGTGGGACTAAGGACAAAGGGAATTCGTTATTGAATAACTTTATTGGCTCCATAGTTCGTTACAAGCTGTAGCGAAGCCTTGAAGTCTAGATCCTGTGTTACTATCCACTTGTAAACACTCTCTCGTTCATGTACGATACGGAATAAAAAGTACTACCACTGAGGAGACGTAGTAATTTTGCGGGCTGAAAGAGGAGAGAAAACGCCACCACAACACACTGGTTTATTACAACAGTCAAAATGATTCTTCTACAAACACATTATGAAACAAGGCATCGGTTACAAGCACAAGAAGATAATTTATCACTACAGACACCACGATTCTTCTCCGAACACATTATGAAATAAGGTATCGGTTACAAGCACATGAAGAACTGTTCTAGTACACTCCTGGAAATGGAAAAAAGAACACATTGACACCGGTGTGTCAGACCCACCATACTTGCTCCGGACACTGCGAGAGGGCTGTACAAGCAATGATCACACGCACGGCACAGCGGACACACCAGGAACCACGGTGTTGGCCTTCGAATGGCGCTAGCTGCGCAGCATTTGTGCACCGCCGCCGTCAGTGTCAGCCAGTTTGCCGTGGCATACGGAGCTCCATCGCAGTCTTTAACACTGGTAGCATGCCGCGACAGCGTGGACGTGAACCGTATGTGCAGTTGACGGACTTTGAGCGAGGAAGTATAGTGCTCATGCGGGAGGCCGGGTGGACGTACCGCCGAATTGCTCAACACGTGGGGCGTGAGGTCTCCACAGTACATAGATGTTGTCGCCAGTGGTCGGCGGAAGGTGCACGTGCCCGTCGACCTGGGACCGGACCGCAGCGACGCACGGATGTACCGTAGGATCCTACGCAGTGCCGTAGGGGACCGCACCGCCACTTCCCAGCAAATTAGGGACACTGTTGCTCCTGGGGTATCGGCGAGGACCATTCGCAACCGTCTCCATGAAGCTGGGCTACGGTCCCGCACACCATTAGGCCGTCTTCCACTCACGCCCCAACATCGTGCAGCCCGCCTCCAGTTGTGTCGCGACAGGCGTGAATGGAGGGACGAATGGAGACGTGTCGTCTTCAGCGATGAGAGTCGCTTCTGCCTTGGTGCCAATGATGGTCTTATGCGTGTTTGGCGCCGTGCAGGTGAGCACCACAATCAGGACTGCATACGACCGAGGCACACAGGGCCAACACCTGGCATCATGGTGTGGGGAGCGATCTCCTACACTGGCCGTACACCTCTGGTGATCGTCGAGGGGACACTGAATAGTGCACGGTACATCCAAACCGTCATCGAACCCATCGTTCTACCATTCCTAGACCGGCAAGGGAACTTGCTGTTCCAACAGGACAATGCACGTCCGCATGTATCCCGTGCCACCCAACGTGCTCTAGAAGGTGTAAGTCAACTACCCTGGCCAGCAAGATCTCCGGATCTGTCCCCCATTGAGCATGTTTGGCACTGGATGAAGCGTCGTCTCACGCGGTCTGCACGTCCAGCACGAACGCTGGTCCAACTGAGGCGCCAGGTGGAAATAGTATGGCAAGCCGTTCCACAGGACTACATCCAGCATCTCTACGATCGTCTCCGTGGGTGAATAGCAGCCTGCATTGCTGCGAAAGGTGGATATACACTGTACTAGTGCCGACATTGTGCATGCTCTGTTGCCTGTGTCTATGTGCCTGTGGTTCTGTCAGTGTGATCATGTGATGTATCAGACCCCAGGAATGTGTCAATAAAGTTTCCCCTTCCTGGGACAATGAAATCATGGTGTTCTTATTTCAATTTCCAGGAGTGTATTGTGTACATACAGTAGACAGTAATGATATTTAATTAATAGTCAGTTCTGTCTCCTTGGTAACTTTGCTGATTTCCGTTATATGCGGATTAACACAAACAATACGATGAAGAGAACCTAAAAATGATATAATCTATACAAAAGTGATTGATTTGTATACGGCGATCTCCAGTCGTCGATGGCCGAACGTGACTGCTTGTTATTCAACACAAAGAATCTTAGAAAACACGTGTACACAACAGAATATGGATCTAGATATAATAGCGTAAAATGAAAGATTTCCTTAATGCCTCGTTAGTAGAAAGGATACGTCTGAACACATGTGATCATGAATATGTAATTGTGTAAAATCTTGCATTTTTTAATGTGGTCTAAATAGTTCCAATTGTTATTCAAATTGGCAATTTAACACTGTGCCCCTCAAAATGATGAAACAATATTAAAATACAGCACGCAAGGCCAACACAACGAATGTATAGTATATCAAAAACACACTTAAAAATGAAAATTTTGACCTTGAGCGCCTAAATTATTTTATATTAATCACCACAGAATTTCAGATGCCGATGCTTGGGAAACGGTGACTGCATTATCTCCGACGGAACTACAAACCATTACAGCAACCGCATAAACCGATAGTACTCAGACAAACTTACCGAGAATTATATAAAATTTAGTCATTCAAGCATCACAGCAAAATTACATACAGTAATACTAGTGAAACCAATATCATCTCAGTCTACCTTAGATGATATCTCGGAAAGCTGTCACCTTATTCAGAGTATGCAATGTTTCCATAGCATACAATACTGATGACAAACTAGGACAGCAATTAATATATAACAATTAATATACAACACAGACGAACACATGTAACAGCGTCATGTGTGTATTGGAATACGTTTTTAATCTAATATGGATATATTGTACAGTTGTTTTGTAGTAGTTTTGTGCTTCACATTCGTATAGACAAGAATGATTTTTAAATTAGGCTACCACTATGTGCTTCTACGGAGCTATTCAAAAAGAAGGAATAGATTTCGAACATTCATTGCTTCCAAAGTACAAGAGATGGAAACACAATTCCAATGTTCGTGGAAAGAGAAAAGTTAAACTTTTTATGCATTCAGTGTGAGCACCATGTGTTACGCTACAAATATCAAAACGGTGACTCATTTCCTGCCGCACACGAAGCGGCTGGTCTTTCATTATCGACTTCACAGTTTCATCAATGGGATGCAGACTTTCGAGAGTGTCAGAAACAGTCTTTTACGTAACTGGAAGGCCACCAGTGACAAAGTTCATCTCCTGTTCTTCCTTCTTCTCCTCCCCCTCCTCCAGTCCAACGTCCTGGAAGGACGTCATTCAGGTAACTTCGGACGTGCCTAGAGAAATAAGGCGGTCCGCCACATTGCATGAAGATGGACTCACCATCATCTTGAGGAATAACTAGTTTTGAAGCGTGTTTCGATAGGTTAGTCATGCCAGAGTTTTCCCCATGAAGGAGAAAGCAAAGCGCCAATGCGACCACGATTAGAATATCGACCCGGACTGTTCAAATTTTAAACTGTTTTCTGTCCGAAACGTTGGAATTATGGTGCTATGTTTCGTAATCTGTAAGATATAAATGTTTGAAATCTGTTCCTTCTTTTTGAATAGCCCCGTATACGCCGTATTGTGTATCGACATAATGTGCTCTGTTTGTATATACATTGAAATGCAGTAAACATTTATCTATCATTTCTTTATTTTTAATATTTATGCCGTTTGACAACCACAACATCAGTGTTTTGAGCTATGACTGTGTTATAATCGGCAAGTTTCTGTCTTTATCGATTAGATTAGATACAATCTTCCTTCTGTAGACTCTTGGTGAGGAGTTCTTCGACGAAGCAGAAAAGGTCAGAGAAAAGAAATAAAAAATACATTTTTTAAAAGAACTGATATGGTGAAGTTCGATCCACACTGCGTCAAAAATTATACGTTTTTAATTCATCGATTAATTAAGTATCTCACTGCAAACATTGTAATGCATACATCATAAGCTACATTTGAAATTTTTGTAAGTTGCTTTAAATTACCTCATGATAGGAAATGCCACTACCTTTAGAGATAAAATATTTGCATTGTAATATTCTTCATACACACACTAAATAACATTGTTTTCGCTAACACTAGATACAAGAAACGACATAAAGAGACATATGATGAAATAATTATTCCATCATGACTAAATTTAATTTTATTTTGCTGTAACTGCAAATTAAGTAAAATTTCCATTTTGTTTCAGCTATCAGATCAGAGATACGAGGTATTACATGGCAGGATGGCACTGGATCATGTGTCATATAATAACTAGCGAGAACAATTACATGTTTTCATAAACACAGTTTTGAGGAAATACAATAAAGGAAAAACATACAGAATTTCGCTGTGGCTGCCCTATTTCTTCTATATTCTATATGGACAGTGATTCATACAGTCAGACGATGCTGGTGGTGGCGCTCCTGTTTATGATGCTGATGATGCTATAACTGTGGCGGTGTTGAAAGACTGTCAGTAATGGTTCCACAAGGACCAGCGATCTCACAAAATCTGTGGCTCGGCGCTTCAGCACACGGTAGATTAGTTATGCAACCTTTTTCGTTGCATTACCTGGCGCACAGCTGCAGGCGAGTAACAGTTTCTGCGAATACTGGCAGAGTTACAAGCCTATTCATCTACATTATACTCCGCAAGCTACATAACTGTGTGCGGCGGAGGTTACTTGTCCACGCCTAGCGTCCACTTTGCGAGTGGTGAATAATTAAGATACCTACTACTGTAGTGCCTGCGATTGAGAGTGGCGTTATGACTCTCTCCAAAAGCAGTTTCGCAACACTGGCTATTCATAACCGTACGACGCATATTAGAGCTGGGAGGTAGGAATTACAAAAAGAAAGTAACACTCTCCACAGAAATATTTATTTGAATGTAATAAAAGGTGCAACTGATATTCGCGTCGAAATATGAAGTATTACGTTAAGTTCCGAATACAGTTCACAACAGTTTATATAATTTTACTCGCTTTCTTACAACTTGTAAGCTAACGATCAAGTATCGAAACAAATAAACTGCCATGGCTTTCTTTGGAACAAAGTAAGTGGTGTGCCAGAGTGGTGTGATGGCACATTCTTGAACGACGGGAAAAATTCGATCAAATGTTTTCATTCAAGATAACAGCAAGTGGTACCTACCATAAATGAGCGATCTGAAGCTTGTTAAGCATTTTCCCTTTCAGTTTATCATCTCTTTGTAAGCCACATTTTGAGAAGCTATCCTTTTCTACGTCCCTGGATTCTAAATTTTGCCTTTCTCTCTCTCTCTCTCTCTCTCTCTCTCTCTCTCTCTCTCTCTCTTTCTCTCTCTCTCTCTCTCTCTCTCTTTCTCTCTCTCTCTCTCTCCCTCTCTCTTTCTCTCTTTGTAGGACAAGTCATATTGCTGCACCCAAGCTCGATGGAATTGTAATGAAATTATCTCACATGCAAGAGCGGTGATGGAGCAGTGATAGAACTGCTTAGAATAACACTGCGGATATACAGGAAACTAAGATTGACGCCTCAAATACACTTTAACCAAAAAGTCAGTTAACATATGAAAATGCACAAATTCACGCAATAATGTAGCTAGAGAGGTAAAATTTGACACACATCCCTGAAATGGGTTTTACTGAAATCAAAAGCAAGTCCAAAAACGGTTTTGTCACCCTTTACTACTGGAAACGTTTAAGATGCCTTAGTTGTTTTTTTTTTTTAATTTATTTTTCGTCCAGCTGAGTTGTAAGAAAACCCTCACTTAACGTGGTGTGGTACACTGTTGTATCAGGATTAATAACGGAGCAATTGGGTGTTAAGTAAGCCTTTTCAAACGGAAGTGTAGCAATTTGAGGAAGTGCAGGTGTGAAGAGAAAACCGAGACAACTGTGACACAGAATTCAAATGTTTCAATCAAACAACAGCAGAATCAAGATACAATATGTAGCATAGAATAAATATATTCACCAATGACTTCGAGAGAATGAAACAATATACTGTGGAAATTTGATTGGGAAAACGAAAGAAGTTACGAAGAAAACAAAACTAATACTTAAGATCGTGTTGTTGTTGTTGTCTTCAGTCCTGAGACCGGTTTGATGCAGCTCTCCATGCTATTCTCTCCCGTGCAAGCTTCTTCACCTCCCAGTACCTACTGCAACCTACATCCTTCTGAATCTGCTTGGTGTATTCATCTCTTGGTCTCCCTCTACGATTTTTACCCTCCACGCTGCCCTCCAATACTAAACTGGTGATCCCTTGATGCCTCAGAACATGTCCTACCAACCGATCCCTTCTTCTGGTCAAGTTGTGCCACAAACTTCTCTTCTCCCCAATCCTATTCAATACCTCCTCATTAGTTACGTGATCTATCCACCATATCTTCAGCATTCTTCTGTAGCACCACATTTCGAAAGCTTCTATTCTCTTCTTGTCCAAACTATTTATCGTCCATGATTCACTTCCATACATGGCTACACTCCATACAAATACTTTCAGAAAAGACTTCCTGAGACTTAAATCTATACTCGATGTTAACAAATTTCTCTTCTTCAGAAACGCTTTCCTTGCCATTGCCAGTCTACATTTTATATCCTCTCTACTTCGACCATCATCAGTTATTTTGCTCCCCAAATAGCAAAATTCTTTTACTACTTTAAGTGTGTCATTTTCTAATCTAATTCCCTCAACATCACCCGACTTAATTCGACTACATTCCATTATCCTCGTCTTGCTTTTGTTGATGTTCATGTTACATCCTCATTTCAAGACACTGTCCATTCCATTCAACTGCTCTTCCAAGTCCTTCGCTGTCTCTGATAGAATTACAATGTCATCGGCGAATCTCAAAGTTTTTATTTCTTCTCCATCGATTTTAATACCTACTACGAATTTTTCTTTCGTTTCCTTCACTGCTTGCTCGATATACAGATTGAATAACATAGGGGAGAGGCTACCACCCTGTCTCACTCCCTTCCAAACCACTGCTTCCCTTTCATGCCCCTCGACTGCCATCTGGTTTCTGTACAGATCGTAAATAGCCTTTCGCTCCCTGTATTTTACCCCTGCCACCTTTAGAATTTGAAAGAGAGTATTCCAATCAACATTGTCAAAAGCTTTCTCTAAGTCTACAAATACTAGAAACGTAGGCTTGCCTTTCCTTAATCTATTTCCTAAGATAAGTCGTAAGGTCAGTATTGCCTCACGTGTTTCAGTATTTCTACGGAATCCAAACTGATCTTCCCCGAGGTCGGCTTCTACTAGTTTTTCCATTCGTCTGTCAAGAATTCGCGTTAGTATTTTGCAGCTGTGGCTTGTTAAATTGATAGTTCGGTAATTTTCACATCTGCCAACACCTGCTTTCTTTGGGATTGGAATTATTATATTCTTCTTGAAGTCTGAGGTTATTTCGCCTGTCTCATACATCTTGCTCACCAGATGGTAGAGTTTTGTCAGGACTGGCTCTCCCAAGGCCGTCAGTAATTCCATTGAAATGTTGTCTACTCCGGGGGCCTTGTTTCGAAGCTCTTCACGCAGTATCGTATCTCCCATTTCATCTTCATCTACATCCTTTTCCATTTCCATAATATTGTCCTCAAGTACATCGCCCTTGTATAGACCCTCTATATACTCCTTCCACCTTTCTGCTTTCCCTTCTTTGCTTAGAACTGTGTTCCCATCTGAGCTCTTGATGTTCATACAAGTGGTTTTCTTATCTCCAAAGGTCTCTTTAATTTTCCTGTCGGCAGTATGTATCTTACCCCTAGGTCGATGGACAATAGCCGGCCGCGGTAGTCTCGCAGTTCTAGGCGCGCAGTCCGGAACCGTGCTACTGCTACGGTCGCAGGTTCGAATCCTGCCTCGGGCATGGATGTGTGTGATGTCCTTAGGTTAGTTAGGTTTAAGTAGCTCTAAGTTCTAGGGGACTAATGACAACAGCAGTTGAATCCCATAGTGCACAGAGCCATTTGAACCATCTGATGGACAATATATTCCGTTAGTTAACATGGTAGATGATAAAGTAACCAATGACAGAAAGAAAACTGCATGTCGAGACTTCTTTCAGTGTTTACATTTTCATAGTCGGTTAAATCAAATTCGGAAATGAATAAAGAAAGACTGGGTTTAACGTCCCGTCGACATCTAGGTCATCAGAGACGGAGGACAAGCTCGGATTGTGTGAAGGATTGGGAAGTAAATAGGCTGTGCCCTTTCAAATGAACCATCCGGGAATTTTCCTGGAGAGAGTTAAGTAAAAATCACGGAAAACGTAAATCTGGATGGCCGGAAAGGGTTTTGAACCGTCGTCCTCCCGAATGCCCAGTGGGCTGCCGGTATGATTCTTTTCAGATAGGTGAAAGGGAAAGGTAGAGTAAGTCGAGAAGTCCGTGACCTTACTTTCGGTCTGACTGCCGGAAGAGTACAGCTTCCAATATGCCGTGGCACTAAAAGGGGGCATATGGCGAGTCCATCGCTCCGTGCGGCCTTTACACTCGGTAAAGATCGCCGATACTCATTTTATAGCTCGTTGAACCAGTCTGGGTTAGTCTGGGAGAATCCAGCAGGGACTGGAAGCAGGTAAAGCCCCGTCCATGCCCGGGATTTGAACCCGGAATCCCAGGCAGAAAGGCTAGTGCTGTACGCATTAGGTCACAGCGGACCACTCCTCCGTATATGGTCACGGCCGAATCCCTTCTAATCAATAACAAGTCCGTCCTTAAGCCCCGGCTTCAATGACCTCTCCATCAATGGGGCATTATACGTTGTTCCTGAGGTTTAAGGTGAATACAGCGCGAATCATCACTGGCATACAGGCACAAAAGTTGTGTAGTCATTTATTTTCGTGTTAGATGGATTATTTTGCACAATAAATCGGCATGACTTGGAATGAGCCATTTCACATTCACATTGTAAATTACTTGGAAGAAACGGCTATATGCTGACAACTTTTACTTTTTTTTAAAAAATATACACATGCTACTTAGTAGTTTCTCACCACTACCTTTAACACACTACAATAATAGAAATTGTACGAAATTGAACGAGTTCTCGTGCAGAAACTTATTCAGTTTTAGAATTTTACTTTGCTGTCTATCAGACATTTTATATAACTAGGTAAGTGATTAGAATTTTAGTTGTAGAATTGGGAAACCGTTTTTTGCTAACGCAAAAGAATGTCATTTTCCCTTCTACCAATGTCATTGAGCACACAGTTGTTGATTTTGAAATGCAGCATATTATTGGCAACAATCTTCCGTTTCAAGTGGGAATAAATATATAGTGGAGCAGTAGCCATAAACAAATGTCTGCAAGATGATGGTGGGTGAGCGCCACATGTTATACTTACAGCACGCTTCTGAAGAACGAAGACTTTCTGTCTCAAAGATAAATTTAAAAAAAAAATCAAAATACTTTTAATAACTTTACAGTTACTACGGACACTATGGCCACACGAATGAAGAATTAGGTGGTTAATTTTACATTTCCAGTGACGGCCCGTTATCACACATCTGCAATTATCTTGCAAGCAGACCGTTTACGTGCTCACCTTCAGTGCAACGTATTGCTTCTATTATCTTAGCCTTTCACTAAATCAGTTTTCGTTGTTAGTGATAATAAATCCTGAATGAGATTTTCACTGTGCAGCGGAGTGTGCGCCGATATGAAACTTCCTGGCAGATTAAAACTGTGCCGGATCGAGACTCGAACTCGGCACCTTTGCCTTTCGCGGGCAAGTGCTCTACCATCTGAGCTACTCAAGCACGACTCACGACCCATCCTCACAGCTTTACTTCTGCCAGTATCTCGTCTCCTATATTCCAAACTTTACAGAAGCTCTCCTGCGAACCTAGCAGAACTAGCACTCCTGAAAGAAATGATTTGCGGAGACATGGGTTAGTCACAGCCTGGGGGATGTTTCCAGCATGTGTCCGGAACACAGTTTTAATCTGCCAGGAAGTTTTATATGGTACACCCTCTACGTTCCGGGGGAAACGATACGGAGAGTAAGTGGTCAGAGACGATAAATGACGAGCTCCAAGCTGAAAATTTTACGAAATTGGTGTTGTGTGCAAGCTACAGTGTAATGATTGAACACATGATATCACTGTTACGAATGGATCACTACTTTTTGACCGGCGTTCACCACGAATCAGAAGTATTTCTCGTGTAACCAGTGAAGGCCGTATCCCCGCATTGGCCGCAGTGTTGCACATGCACGTGGCGCTCCACGCAAAGCGACGCTATATCTACATCGTCAGCGAGCCCATCGGGTACCGCCCTCCACCCCCACCGCCCACGCAGGAGAGCCACTCTGCCAGCCTGTGGCTGACACCGCGCCCTCAACAGCGCAGTCGATACCACCCCACCTACCCCTCACTCCACCCCCATCCCCACGCATCCCACCCTATCTGCGCTACCTGCCTGACAGCAAGCCACTCACCTTGCCGAAACTAGACCTCTCCCTGTCTTAGCTCGTTGCATTCAGACTTGTTGATCGTATAATCCTCACATCCTCGTATTTCAGTGACCTGTAGAGGGATTCCTGCGTAACTGAATCCACCCCGTTCACTGCTAATTACTATACGCTTTATCTTAATGAGAACAAATGGTGCAATGTAATATTGCTTAAATATGCTAGTCTGCCACACATACACGGTCTCAAAAAACTATCTTTCAATCGATTCGAACTCGTCTAACAGCAACACGAACCCAGAGACTAAGCCGTCGTTACACTACGCTCGAAACAAGGCCCCAGGAGCAGACAACATTCCATTGGAACTACTGACGGCCTTGGGAGAGCCATTCATGACAAAACTCTACCAGCTGGTGAGCAAGATGTATGAGACAGGCGAAATACCCTCAGACTTTAAGAAGAATATAATAATTCCAATTCCAAAGAAAGCAGGTGCTGACAGATGTGAAAATTACCGAACTATCAGTTTAATAAGCCACGGCTGCAAAATACTAACGCGAATTCTTTACAGACGAATGGAAAAACTGGTAGATGCAGACCTCGGGGAGGATCAGTTTGGATTCCGTCGAAATGTTGGAACACGTGAGGCAATACTGACCTTACAACTTATCTTAGAAGAAAGATTAAGGAAAGGCAAACCTAAGTTTCTAGCATTTGTAGACTTAGAGAAAGCTTTTGACAATGTTGACTGGAATACTGTTTTTCAAGCTCTGAAGATTGCAGGGGTAAAATACAGGGAGCGAAAGGCTATTTACAATTTGTATAGAAACCAGATGGCAGTTATAAGAGTCGAGGGACATGAAAGGGAAGCAGTGGTTGGGAAGGGAGTGAGACGGGGCTGTAGTCTATCCCCGATGTTATTCAATCTGTATATTGAGCAAGCAGTAAAGGAAACAAAAGAAAAATTCGGAGTAGGTATTAAAATCCATGGAGAAGAAATAAAAACATTGAGGTTCGCAGATGACATTGTAATTCTGTCAGAGACAGCATAGGACTTGGAAGAGCAGTTGAACGGAATGGATAGTGTCTTCAAAGGAGGATATAAGATGAACATCAACAAAAGCAAAACGAGGATAATGGAATGTAGTCGAATTAACTCGAGTGATGCTGAGGGAATTAGATTAGGAAATGAGACACTTAAAGTAGTAAAGGACTTTTGCTATTTGGGGAGCAAAATAACCGATCATTGTCGAAGTAGAGAGGATATAACATGTAGACTGGCAATGACAAGGAAATCTTTCCTGAAGAAAAGAAATTTGTTAACGAGTGTAGATTTAAATGTCAGGAAGTCGTTTCTGAAAATATTTGTATGGAGTGTAGCCATGTATGGAAGTAAAACGTGGACGATGAATAGTTTGGACAAGAAGAGAATAGAAGCTTTCGAAATGTGGTGCTACAGAAGAATGCTGAAGACTGGATGGGTAGATCACATTATGAATGAGGAAGTACTGAATAGGATTGGGGAGAAGAGACATTTGTGGCACAACTTGACCTGAAGAAGGGATCGGTTGGTAGGACATGATCTGAGGCATCAAGGGATCACCAATTTAGTATTGGAGGGCAGCGTGGAGGGTAAAAATCGTAGAGGGAGACCAAGAGATGAATACAATAAGCAGATTTAGAAGGATGTAGGTTGCAGTAGGTTATGGGAGATGAAGAAACTTTCACAGGATAGAGTAGCATGGAGAGCTGCATCAAATCAGTCTCAGGACTGAAGACCACAACAACAACAACAACAACAACAACAACAACAACAACACTACACTTGAAAGAAGTCTAATTTGTCTTTCTCTTATCATTATTGCTCACATCCTTGTATCGCACACAGGAGTATATTTGTAAAATTTTCACCTTTCTAGGGTTGTAGCAGCGATGTCGTTGGCGTGTTGGAGAAGTGAATTCTTCGAGGAGAGGTTGATTCGCTGTAGCATGGTTGTCTTCGGTGGCTGTGTACTGCCGTAAGTTAAAAGGGTAGCGTGCCACGTTCGCATTTATTTCCGGAGCCCAGCAGGGTCCGCATCGGCCAAGATGCAGAGCCATAGAGGGCTAAGGACTGGCACGAACCATGCAGAAAATTAAGGCATTTTGTTCATTTTGTTGTTTCCAATCAATCACGTGTAATTTTTAACCAGTAATTTTTTTCTAAATCATGTTGTGTCAGACAATCAGAAATTAGATAGTGTGTTGACTATAGAATGATTAGATCTTCATAGTCTAAGAAACGGAGAAATTCTGTACAGCATGTTATAGGTTTATGGAATGGGAGTTCCTTTCTACAAGTATTGTGTTCTTCGTTTTATGTCACGGTGCGAAACTGATAAATTCAGTTTATCGGTTTCACAGGTACAATTCAGACAAAATCATTATACATTGTCTTCTGGAGTAGCGCTGAAGTAAATAACAGTTACATCCAGTCATATTGCTTCCAAAGACACAGTTAATTACCAATACTTTATTAAGTTTTTTGCAACTACAACGTAGAAAGAAAAAACTGTAGAATTATGATTTCATTTTTCACAATAGGTTTAAACATTACTGTATGATTATGCAAAAGAAACGTAACTTTCTTAAACTTCTGTACTGCATTTTATTAGTGCGTAAAAGGTATCTTGGTTTTTAATTTTATTCATTGTTTTCCAGTGTTTCGTCCGCGACTGTTTTACTTTCGTAAAATGAAGAACAAACCGCCTTCAGTCACAAGTTGCGTTTATTAACTGCACTATGCATTTCGAGCCCTGGAGGCTCATCTTCAGGTGCTTTTTAGTGATTTACACCAGGTTTTTTAGTTGTCTGCCTGTTCATATTACATTTTTGTGTAATAACATGGTATATTGTAGATATGAGTGTAACAACGTTAATAATGTGAAACTAACTTACAGTTTAACATTGTATGATGTCTGCTTCTGTTGTGCAGTTGGTATACACAATACACATCTTTAATTGGATTTTACTTTGCGTCGAGAATTTTTGCGTCCGAGGTTGTTGTAATTAAATCGTTCACTGGATATCACAGTTGAAAAATGGCTCTGAGCACTATGGGACTTAACTTCTGAGGTCATCAGTCCCCTGGAACTTAGAACTACTTAAACCTATATAACCTAAGGACATCACACACATCCATGCCCGAGGCAGGATTCGAACCTGCGACATAGCGGTCGCGCGGTTCCAGACTGTAGCGCCTAGAACCGCTCAGCCACCTCGGCCGGCGGATACCACAGTGAACGATAGTAGTGTGGGTAGTGGCCTGTAAGGTAGTGGATGAGAAATCAATAAAAAAAATTTTAAATGGTGTATTTTCAAGAAAATTTGATAAATTCAGTAATGACTAAAACTATCTGCTGAATTTAATTAAAATATCTCCTTTTCCATACGAGCACAAAATTTTAAAAGTCAAGCTTCCTGTAAATGATGAGCGGAGAACACGATCAATAATCGTTGAGATCAACGATTCATAAAAATAAGTTTATTTACAGCTTCTCCTCCTGCTGTTCAGTAGTTTTGAACACAATGCAACAGAAGCATCATTTTTGAGAAATTTTCAGTTACAGCTAAATTCTTTACATTTATATATCTATCTTTATATTTATATATCTGTCTTCGTGATTCAATGTGTGCAGGAGCGTTACAATCGATACCATCTGCTATTCGAGTGGCATCACTTACTTCGGAATGTTTAGACATTTCTTGCTGCTTTCGTAACTAATATACACTCCTGGAAATGGAAAAAAGAACACATTGACACCGGTGTGTCAGACCCACCATACTTGCTCCGAACACTGCGAGAGGGCTGTACAAGCAATGATCACACGCACGGCACAGCGGACACACCAGGAACCGCGGTGTTGGCCGTCGAATGGCGCTAGCTGCGCAGCATTTGTGCACCGCCGCCGTCAGTGTCAGCCAGTTTGCCGTGGCATACGGAGCTCCATCGCAGTCTTTAACACTGGTAGCATGCCGCGACAGCGTGGACGTGAACCGTATGTGCAGTTGACGGACTTTGAGCGAGGGCGTATAGTGGGCATGCGAGAGGCCGGGTGGACGTACCGCCGAATTGCTCAACACGTGGGGCGTGAGGTCTCCACAGTACATCGATCTTGTCGCCAGTGGTCGGCGGAAGGTGCACGTGCCCGTCGACCTGTGACCGGACCGCAGCGACGCACGGATGCACGCCAAGACCGTAGGGTCTTATGCAGTGCCGTAGGGGACCGCACCGCCACTTCCCAGCAAATTAGGGACACTGTTGCTCCTGGGGTATCGGCGAGGACCATTCGCAACCGTCTCCATGAAGCTGGGCTACGGTCCCGCACACCGTTAGGCCGTCTTCCGCTCACGCCCCAACATCGTGCAGCCCGCCTCCAGTGGTGTCGCGACAGGCGTGAATGGAGGGACGAATGGAGACGTGTCGTCTTCAGCGATGAGAGTCGCTTCTGCCTTGGTGCCAATGATGGTCGTATGCGTGTTTGGCGCCGTGCAGGTGAGCGCCACAATCAGGACTGCATACGACTGAGGCACACAGGGCCAACACCCGGCATCATGGTGTGGGGAGCGATCTCCTACACTGGCCGTACACCTCTGGTGATCGTCGAGGGGACACTGAATAGTGCACGGTACATCCAAACCGTCATCGAACCCATCGTTCTACCATTCCTAGACCGGCAAGGGAACTTGCTGTTCCAACAGGACAATGCACGTCCGCATGTATCCCGTGCCACCCAACGTGCTCTAGAAGGTGTAAGTCAACTACCCTGGCCAGCAAGATCTCCGGATCTGTCCCCCATTGAGCATGTTTGGGACTGGATGAAGCGTCGTCTCACGCGGTCTGCACGTCCAGCACGAACGCTGGTCCAACTGAGGCGCCAGGTGGAAATGGCATGGCAAGCCGTTCCACAGGACTACATCCAGCATCTCTACGATCGTCTCCATGGGAGAATAGCAGCCTGCATTGCTGCGAAATGTGGAAATACACTGTACTAGTGCCGACATTGTGCATGCTCTGTTGCCTGTGTCTATATGCCTGTGGTTCTGTCAGTGTGATCATGTGATGTATCTGACCCCACGAATGTGTCAATAAAGTTTCCCCTTCCTGGGACAATGAATTCATGGTGTTCTTATTTCAATTTCCAGGAGTGTATTTTGTGACTTTTGACTGAGCTTTACTCAGTTCCTGTTTTTGTAAGATTTATTATGTTTGATTTTGCCTTTTAATCTTCTGATGTGTGTCATTCTTAACTTCGAAATTACATAATAAGTGCGTATGCAGAGTATCAGCCAGTGCATGCAACCATTTTGTGGTTCGATAATTATATTACAAAACAGCGCCATATTCTGTCCAAGTGGCTTAAAAGAAAGACTAATTAGGCAAAGTGCATGGTTCAGGAGAATACGAAATTCGATGTTAGGGGCTACTTTCATCCTCCCGAATTACGCGTCATGTCCTACCTAACCCTCTACTCATTCCTGTAACAGTTTGACTTTCGATCCTCTTCGAAACCATTTACTCCGACCCTTCCTCGACAATCCCTTTGCCAAATACAACCCCACACGAAAACCACCTATCGTTCCCCTAACATCAAAGCGAATTATGGTGCCTAGGAAGCCTCTGTGCTCTGATCGCTAGACAACAGATCAAACCAGTCATACTAATGAGTTTTATTACAAAAAGAAAATTATAATACTTAACTTTTGCAATTACACAGATGTGTCGCAAGCAAAGGGCGACATACGAAATAATAAATTATCTTCAGTAGAAACATTCCCAAGTCTGTTACATAGGGAGTAAAAGCGAAGTCACTAAAGTTGACGCATAAATAGAACTCGCTAATCTTGAAGCTGCTATTGAAGTGGACCGTCACCAGTTGGTCACGGCGCTACTGTCCTCTTCACAAAAAGCTGTCGCGTTGTCGTTCTGAAGAGGGGTCGGTCAGTGTGCGATTGGCTGACGTCTTCTCACAGCCATCTCTTCTCTATCGTTCCCCAGCGGCGTGCCGGTACTTCACTTTACGCCGTAACATGAATTTTATTCCATATCCTTACGTCAATGTACGCGAAACCTCAGTTCTTATCCGATCTTAATCCCTGGTGTGGTGATAAAAATCACGCACAGCCACCGCCGGCACCAACTGCTGTATTAGTATCAGACAAGAATAGAAGAGTGGAAATGTAAAACGTTCTAAGTGCCAAATCTCATGTTATCCTGAAATTCAAAGAAGAATATTTTTTTTCTTGCGCAACTTATTTAGATAAAAAAAATGTGGAGGTATTATAATACTACAGAATATTGCTACTCATCTCATTGTTGCAAAAAATCATCATTTACAAATTTGAAAATAAACAATTTAGTAGAAAGTGTGTGTATTATGTATTGAACCGGGGACCTAGAGACGATGGACTTGGTTCGTCCCGCCGCAGACCTCAGTGGTTGAAAACCCCACAACAGGCCACAGGAGTCCATCTCCCTCACCACTACCCCACACTGAACCCACGGTTACTGTGCAGTTCGGCCCGCACCCGACCGCCCCCCCCCCCCCCCTTTCCCGGGAACGTCTTATACCATACCAATGTAACTCTAAATGTTTGCGCGGTAGGCCGTCCGATGTGGCCGAGCGGTTCTAGGCGCTTCAGTCCGGAACCGCGCTGCTGCTACGGTCGCAGGTTCTAATCCTGCCTCAGGCATGGATGTGTGTGATGTCCTTAGGTTAGTTAGGTTTAAGTAATTCTAAATCTAGGGACTGGTGACCTCAGATGCTAAGTCCCATAGTACTTAGAGCCATGTGAACCAGTTTTTGCGTGGTAGAGTAATTATTGTGTACACGTACGTGGAGACCGAGTTTGCGCAGCTGTCGTCGAAATAGTGTAACTGAGGTGAAGTAAGTGGAACCGCCGAGGCAGCTGGAAAACCACCCTATAAAAACCATCCATAGGCTGGCCGGCACGTCGGACCTCGACACCGCGAGGCAGATTCTTGCAGGGGACCGGCACGCCTTCCCTCTCGAGAAGCACCGCGTTAGACCGTGCTGCTAGCCTCACGGCCATTTAGAAAGTCCTAGGCGCCAAAGCAGCGAACTCACTGATACTAAGTACCAGTAAGATAATTTTTGTTCGAGGTATCATTAAGCCTAGATCGCTGAAGGAGGGAAAATGTTATCTTGTTACTAAATACTTGTAAATTTTACTACTCTATATTTTATACAGACGAAGTCATAATGTGTAGTTTTTGCACTGTTGCAATTATAAAGCCGCCAATAGTATGGAACGTACTATACAAGTATAAAATGTTCTTTTCTAAACCCTGGACTGACACTACCTGATTGGCAGGAGCAGTGAACTGTTACCAACTGCAATCGTAAATTTTACTAACTTTCAGTAGTCTATGGTAAGTACTGAGGAACTGTGTTTTCTTTGTGGCAATGTAATTGCAGAGGTATTGCTTTAACTAGCAGATATGTGGTCAACAATAAAAATGTATATCTTTTAAATTTCTGACAAGAGAATGATAGACTCAAATTAGAGAAAAGAAATTCTCATTATTGACATCTCTTTCTTATACATCATAGTTCTTGGGAGCAGATGTTGCGAAGTTTACTGTAGAGCTCCTTGAGCTGTTGAGGAAGAAATGGTAACATCTTCAACAGGGTTTTCTGTTTTGCAAGGGATAAACGTGTCTTCAGATTGAGATGAAGTAAGACACGTAATGTATAGACTATGGTCTTTCCTCTTTTCAATACACTAACTTTTCCCATTTTTCTGTTTCAAAATAAGAACTGTTATATTTGAGACAGACGAGTGACGGCCACATTCCAGTGTTCTTAATTAATTCTTTTACAATTAAGGAGCTACCAAATCATAGATTTGCATTTATAAAGGAATCGGTTTATAGTCTGATAATCACACATTGCTTCCTTCTGGTGTTGATATTCAGGCCTAGATTACTTCTGTAATCTCCTACTATACTGACGAGGTGTGAGGATCATGCAGCTGGCTGACAAAATAGTCTTTCGGAGTGGTATGCTTTAATCAAATATTCTCGTTTTATAAGCTGCGTCATTTCGAATAAAACACTCGAGCTTCCGATAGCTACGTCCTCCATCGTCATCAGGAGCTAAAATCACTTACTGCCGGGGCTGGCATGGTGTTCTGCTTATATAGATGTAAGGCAGCGTCTGGAACCTTCCAGAGAGGGTCGGAGAAGCGCATGCGCAGAAGGGAAGCTGAGCAGATCCTAGCAGCTCCGTCGTGGTACTTGACATTGGAACGACGTTTGTAGGGACGCAAGAGTGACAGTTTCAAATGTAGCGCTGGCACTTTCGTGGCGGAACGGAGCTGCTAAGAGCTGGCCATTTCGTCTTCTGCGCTTGGTCTCTCGGCCCTCTCTGGAAGGAAGGACTTCGTAAGTAATAGAACCCAGTAAGTTGTTCTCGATGGTGAGTGTTCATCGGAAGTGAGGATACCATCTGGAGTGCCCCAGGGAAGTATGGTAGGTCCGCTGTTGTTTTCTATCTACATAAATGACCTTTTGGATAGGGTGGATAAAAATGTGCGGCTGTTTGCTGATGATGATGTGGTGTACGGGAAGGTGTCGTAGTTGAGTGACTGGGGAGGATACAAGACGACTTTCACAGCGTTTTTGATTGGTGTAAAGAATGGCAGCTAACTCTAAATATAGATAAATGTAATTTAATGCAGAGGAATAGGAGAATGAATCCTGTAATGTTTGAATACTCCATTAGTAGTGTAGCGCTTGACACTGTCACGTCGATTAAATATTTTGGCCTAACATTGCAGAGCGATATGAAGTGGGACAAGCATGTAAAGGCAGTTGTGGGGAAGGCGGACAGTCGTCTTCGGTTCATTGGTAGAATTTTGGGAAGATGTGGTTCATCTGTAAAGGAGACCGCTTGTAAAACACTAATACGGCCTATTCTTGAGTAATGCTCGAGCGTTTGGGATCCCTATTTTTCCCTCGTTCTGTTTTTGAGTGGAACAGGGAGAGAAGATGCTAGTTGAGGTACGAGGTACCCTCCGCCACGCACCGTATGGTGTATTGCGGAGTATGTATGTAGATGTAGAAGGTTTCGGACGCTGGCATTATATTTGCACAAGTAGAACACTGTGGTAGCACGGGCAGTAAGTAATTTCAACTCCAGATGACGATGGCAGAGATAGCTATCGGACGCTCGATTGGTTGATTTGAAGTGAAGCGGTTTGTAAATCGGCTAGATTCTATTAAAAAATTTCATTTTGCTCGTTAATTAGCACTGAAACGAAGAGATATTTTAATTCATTAATTGTAATTCATTAATGCTACTCTGAGGATTTTGGATTTTATACTCCCGACCTCTGGGCTATAGGGCTCTGAGCACTATGGCACGTAACATCTGACGTCATCAGTCCCCTAGAAGTTAGAACTATTTAAACCTAACTAACCTAAGGACATCACACACATCCATGCCCGAGGCAGGATTCGAACCTGCGACCGTAGCGGTCACGCGGTTCCAGACTGAAGCGCCTAGAACCGCACGGCCACACCGGCCGGCTCTTGGGCTATAGAGTTTGAAGACCATTTACAGAAGAATTTTGAGAGCTAGGAGCGAGGCTATGCACGTTGTTAGGATAGGACATTTGTCCTTTTTCATCCTTTTTTTTTATTTTTGCGTCATCTTTCCGCTTTTGTGCCTGTGAGCGTTAATCCAATGCGCTAATTTCAGGGGCTCGCTTTTGACGCGCCCGGTCGCCATTGGCGCGGCGTGGCGCGGCGCGTCGCCCGCTTTCAGTGGGCTGTTTGCCGCCAGCAAGTGTTCGGCCGGCAGCTGAAACATGCGGCACGCGGGAGCCGTTGGTTTAGTCGAGAGCACACAGACCGGCGTGTTTACTGCCATACTCGAAGCGCCGCGATCCGCGCGGCCTGTCGGACAATTCAATAGCCCGCCTGCTTGTTCAGCAATGCCGCACAAACATCCCGCCGCCAGTGTCGCGGCCACCACTGTGTGCCGCAGCCAAACTCCTGACTGAACGCCGTCAGCGCCAGCGCCAGCTCCGCCGCCGCGAACTTTCCCAGAATCGGAGTACACAAAGAGTTGAGCAAACTTTTCGGGCAGTAAACGAAGTGGCCCACTTTCTGACGGCCTCGCCTTCATCGGATGCCTGAATCTCCTTCGACTGGCTGCAACAGACACCCGACCACAAAGGAAGTCAGGATTCTACTCCTGACAAATACTCACATCCTTACACAGACTCCACGATTACGATGTCTTAAAAACTACCCTCAACTCTAAACAGAAAGTAATCTCAACGAAAATTAATATACCCTAAAAGAGACAGCTTAATTAACCAGAATAAACACAGGGCGACACCGTTACAACGAAATGTCACCCAAATCCAGAGTTACTAATAATCAATCTATACACGTTGTTTGACAAAGAAAAGAGGCAACAGAGGACAACGAAACGAACGAATAATTGTAATGAACATAGGGAAACTACAGGTTCGCTGCACCAAAACTAAGGTTCGGTAGTTTTGGTACGCTACATAAATGACGTAGTAAATAGAAGGATTAACGGTAGTACTGGTAGGGAAAGAAACAAAAATTAATGTGCAACATAGAAAATAAGGGCCGTCGATTTCTCTTTGATTCTTTGTTTGTTTGTTTGGGTGTTTTGCACATAATTAGAATGGCACATCATTCAGTCTTAATCCATTATGTATTTTATAATCTTACAAAATATAAGTTATATTTTATAATTAATAAAATTTAGCTCCTAGAGTTTTTTCTGCGCTTTTATGTAAGCAAACCAATTACTTTTGCTGCAAGTACAATTTACATGCACGAACATAAGGAATTATCCATAATTATGGTTGTTATTTTGTACTCAGTGGAATTTCTTCATTAAGATCAAAGACAGGAGCTTCCTGTTATTACTGATAAATAGTGAAGTTGTTTATGAAAAAAATATAGATTGGACATAGTTTAATGTATCTTCGTTATACACTTTTTATATTACCTTTTTCTTAAAGAAACAGCATTTTACAGCACTGTGTGATAAATCTTCATTTCTTCATTCTTACAACAACATTCCTCTGATTCACGTTCCGAATTAATAATTTTCGAACAAAACTTGAATTAAACTTTGACGATCTCAGTTTTGTCATGAATACTGTTTATCCTGAAGTGACAGACAGAGGGTTAACTATGTAAAAAAGATATTCATTATGTTACGTGCCCCTTTATATGTCCTCACTCAGTTTCTAGATAGTTCACTGCTTCTCACTTGTAGGGCAATTTAGTAAGACACTGATCGCTTACATAAAGAAAGCGATCATTACACGGTAACGCCCGATAGGTATGCAACACATCAAATGTACAAGTATTGCGGGCAAAACCTTAACTCACCAAAGCTACTAGGAAAACTAGCGTAATCTACGCTTACTTGTGGTAGTCTATGCTAGTCTACGGTAGTTTTACAACTCTTGTCGAAACCAGTGTTTTCTCCTATATGACGTAGGCACAACTGCAGTCTGCCAATGGTACAACATTGTTAATGTCTAAAACTGAAAGTGAGGGGTAAATTACAAAGTGCTAAGAAGACCTCATTTGACATTGTCATCATTCTGGATACCTAAGTACTGGTGTATAGCGTTGTGACAAGTATTTCGGTCGTGGCCTGCTAATACCATGGCCACTCAGGTACTCCAACTCGAATCCAGGGATTTTTCTTTTGTGTGAGGATATTTAAAAGCTTTGGTATATTCCAGACCTGTTAATAGCAACCATGAACTCGGGAAATGCGTTGTCCATGGTTGTCAATGCATTCAGAATACACACCTTGGATCTTTGAAAGTGTACAACCATATACGCGGAGATGTCCTGGTGTCTGCCTTCACATGAACTATAGGAATGTAGAACATTCGTTGCAATCAGATTTTCCTCAAGTGCACAGCTGGAATTTGTGTTCTTGGGAACTATATCGTATTGGGGAAACCGTTGGTTTCTGACAATATTCATTAAAATTATTTGCTTGTTTTTGTGTCTTCTGTTCACCTCTTTCATTTAAGCCTATAAATAGTCAATCACCTTGTGAATGACGAACAAAAAGTAATAATATCAGATGAAGTAAAGAATGAACTGTAACTGAGAGAGAGCTTAGAAACTGTTTTTTCAACTAGTAACTTTAATACTTATTTAGATAAATTGGTTGGAAATTGATTCGAACAAAACATATTTTTACGAGACAATACAGATCAATAAAAGTGAAAATTCGTCATTTGATGGAAAAAGGTGATAAGCAAAATAAGCACTAACATGACATTTAATCAATACAAGGACGCCTAGAGCAAGAGAAATGTTTTAGAGAAGGCGACATGTTTTCTATGGCCCATTACGTAGACAATTAAAGAAAAAATATAGGTGTATTGTTTTGTACTGAGTGTTGCCAAGGATGGTTTAGAGTGATGGACACTGCTATTAAGAGAGTATACATGAGTAGACCCTTTGATATGTGCATTTAGGGAAGAATTGAATGTGTGCAAAGGACAGATAAAATACAGAAATGAGGTTATGCTACACAGGGTGATTGAGAAAGACAAATAACGGAGACACTTTAGAGGAGAAAAATAATTTGTCTAAAAACAACATCAAGACAAATACATCACTTGCGAGTAGGAAAATGATTGTGGACAGCCAGGAGTATAGCACACCACTATAATCCTGCTCCTCATCTCCTGATCACAATCCTCATCCTCCTCATCTCCTCATTATCATCCTCATCCTCCTCATCAGAATCACCATCAACATCCTCATCCTCCTCATCTCCTCATTATCATCCTCATCCACCTCATCAGAATCACCATCAACATCCTTATCCTCCTTATCTCATCATTATCATCCTCATCCTCCTCATCAGAATCACCATCAACATCCTCATCCTCCTCATCTCCTCATTATCATCCTTATCCTCCTCATCAGAATCACCATCAACATCCTCACCCTCCTCATCTCCTCATTATCATCCTCATCCTCCTCATCAGAATCACCATCAACATCCTCATCCTCCTCATCTCATCATTATCATCCTCATCCTCCTCATAAGAATCACCATCAACATCCTCATCCTCCTCATCTCCTCATTATCATTGTCATCCTCCTCCTCAGAATCACCATCAACATCCTCATCCTCCTGATGTCCTCATTATCATCGTCATCTTCCTCATCAGAATCACCATCAACATCCACATCCTCATCCTCCTCATTATCATCCTCATCCTCCTCATCAGAATCACCATCAACATCCTTATCCTCCTCATCTCCTCACCACCATTCTCATCCCACTCATCACTATCACTATCACCAGCTTCACTCTCCTCATCAACATAACAACACCACCCTCATCCTCCTAATCACCAACACCACCCTCATCCTCATCAACAACGCCACCCTCATCCAGCAACACCACCATTGCCATCCTCATCGTCCTCCTCACCATCATCACCACAAAATCATTTCGATGATATTCGCTATTTTTTTCTGACAAATGGAACTTATTGTCAACGATTCCGCTGATGTACATTATGCAGTGTCGCTCTGTAATGAGGTATTTTGCCGATGGTACCAATAAAACGGCCGGTCAGAGTGGCCGAGCGGTACTAGGCGCTACAGTCTGGAACCTCGCGACCCCTACGGTCGCAGGTTCGAATCCTGCCTCGGGCATGGATGTGTGTGATGTCCTTAGGTTAGTTAGGTTTAAGTAGTTTTAAGTTCTAGGGGACTGATGACCAAGGAAATTAAGTCCCATAGTGTTCAGAGCCATTTTAACCAATAAAACGCAGTGGGCAGCACTGCAGTAATGGCTATATATCTAGAGTGAGGACTTTGGGCTTGTACCATAGAACGTAGTGAGTGGTGGAACATAAAACCGGCCCACAAAATATATTAAAGAATGACAAGGAAGTCACCTTTGTTACTGAACAGGAGAACTGACAATCACAGAAAATTCTGGAAACCGCGCTTTCGATGCACAAATCAGTTGCTGTCACATGTCTGTGCATGCGCCTCTCCCACATGCTCTGTCCCAATGACCTTGCCGAGTCATTACGTTTGAGTGAGTGTGAGGATCAGGAGTCTTATTGACCAATTAAACAGAACACAAAGTAGTGCGCATGGTAAAACAGCGTTAATCGTTGTGGAGTGTTACCCGCAGTGCAATTAATGGAAACAGTGTGACGAATTTTCGGCGCGAGAATTTTGAGATGGGAAGTGTTTTTGCAAAACCTATAGGAGAATCTGCAATCCAAATGTGCCATCGAAATGGCGCGAAGCGGTATCTGAGGGCAATAAAAAGTAACTATCCGAGAAGAGTTCGAAGAGTTCGAACGCCAGGAAACATTGGAAAAAGGGGCCAGTTCTTTTTATTCGCCGCGTATTTCGGAAATCATTTTCTAACAGTCTGTACCTGATTGATTATTATTTACGTTTTTTTTTAATTTTAAACTTTATGTCATCGATTCCAAAGGAATCTGAAGCAGACACCCGTGACGCCAGTACAATATTGCAGTACTTCATTGTGAGACCCCCAGATAATCCGGTAAAGTTCTTCCTTCTTATAGCCTATGAATGTCACAATATCTCATGTGATTTTATTGTTGTAAACGGTAATGAAAAATTTAGTATTCCGGAAATATTTTTGTCCGTTTTTATTTTTACTCTTTATTTTCTGCAGGAAATTGAGACGTATTTGCAACGCTCTTCTATTATCTGTCGCCTCGTGTATTCAGTTTTCACTCAAAATAAACCTCAAACAATACAGATAAGTGTACGTAATCATTCTATAATCTCCGATATCTATTACCCTCTTGAGAGAAGTACATCGCCATATTTGCAGTATGTGTTCTTACGACGATATGTGGCAACATAAATGCTGGTAGATAATGCGTCACTTCAGTTACCGCGTTTGTTAAATTGTTATTTTCGTTTTTAATACTACTTAATTACTGCTTGCTTAGACAATTCGTACTTTCAATCATCACCAGCGGCTTGTCTGAGATAATAATGGCAACTTTCCATCTCGTGGAAATCGGGTTTTCTGCTGGATATCAGCGTCTTCCAAACACGATATTTCGATATCATTACTCGACGTCGAAATACCGCGTTTGGAAGACGCTGATATCCGGCAGAAAACCCGATTTCCACGGGATATCATCAAATCGCCGGGAAAGTCTAAGAAATTACAATGGCAACTTTTTTCAACAGGCATTTGCGTTGCTTGCTATACTTGAACACACCACTTATAAGCACTCAGAAGTTTGGCTAAAAATTAATTTATTGATTTTTACTGCATATCATAGAATGAGTCCGCACGACAATGAAATGTACGACCTAAGCATCTGTGGAATGAAGCTGAAGGAATTGTCTCTGATCAGCCGGTCAAAGTGCGAATTACACTACAGATTTGAAATGACACAGCTGAACTGTCATCCTTATTTGCATTAGTTTTAAAATCGTTTATTTTCTTCACCTCCAAAAAGTGGAGACACGTGGTGCTACAGACTCACTTTGTATGAGTATTAAAGTGGTTTGTGGAGATGCCAATTTTCACCGTTTCTTTGCTCTCTGTGCACCAGTAATTACATTCGAGGAGAAAAATATGCCCCCCCCCCTTAAAGATGATCTTACACCTATTCGTAAGTTAGCAGACGCTTAGGGTAGAAGTTCCCAGATTTATGTATTTCATGTGCTGGAGCAACATAGCGATACAGTCTGTGTAACTTGTGCTACGTCACATGCACAGTAAATAGTGTGAACTCCTGCTACATACTGAGAGTGTAGTAAAGAAAACAAACGTGAAATATCGAAAGGGAATTAAATTTCGTAGAGAATAAACAAAGTATTTGAAGTTTGCCTGTGACAGCAAAGGACTTCATTGAGCAGTGGAATGGAATGAATATTGTCTTGAAAGAAGTTTATAAGATCAACGTCAACAAAAGTAAAACAGCGGTAAGGGAATGACGTAGATTTTCATCAGATGATTAGGCAATCAGATTAGGAGATGAGACATTAAAATCACTAGATTAGTTTCGCTATTTGGGCAGCAAAATAACTGCCGTAGAGAGCATCCAAAAGGCAGACCGGGCATAGTAGGAGAGCGTTCCTGAATATAGGAACTCGTTAATATCGAATAGAAATTTTTATATTAGGAAGTCTTTTTCGAAGATATTTGTGTGCAGTATAGCTCCGTTTGGAAGAGAAACGTGGCCGATAAGCAGTTCACAAAGAACAGAATAGAAATTTTTGACACGTTATAGCACAGACGCATGCTGATGACTAGATACGGAAAACGAATAACTGATGTGAAGGAACTGAATCAAACTTGGAAAAAAGAAATCTGGCAAAACTTGACTGAAATGAGGTATCGATTGATAAGAAAAATTCGGAGGCATCAAGGATTCATAAATTTGATCACATAAGAGGTGTGTATATTAACTGCTGCCAAAGGAGATCAAGTGCAGGAAGCAATCGTGGAGGACTTCCTGTAACCAGTCTTCGCACGCCAGAGCGACAACATGAACTCATTGTTGTGGGTGGTGCTGAAATTACAATTTACCAAAATGAAGATGAGCTCCGGAATTGCACGTAGCATGTGACAAATCCTATACGGAAACATTAAAGGAAGAGACATTTTCAGGACTACTGTAGTACAGCATTCAATTTGAAGAAAGACGCTAACGGACACGGAATTAACTACACAAGTGCCATACTTTGACAGTCTCGAATGTGATTTGAGCTACTGCCCAAAAAATGCACCACGGAAGCCATAATCTTCCACTACGGCTATCGTCATCAAGGCATCCACAATGCTGAGATGATGTAATGGACGTACTCTACCAATTTTCATGAATACAGAACTTGTGGCCGTTACAAGTGAGATTTCCAATGCACCAGATAAACAACGGATTATTGGACGTCGCACTATGTTTGCAGGATGTTTTTTGAACTTTGCTGTTCTTGTGTGTACCGATTTTGGATGAAGTAATTGGATGATTGTAGCTATAATGGATAGAAGTCATGTACAAATTGGTTTCCTTGTAGCTTACGAAGATAGGAATATTATAGAATCGAAGACATTTGAGATATCAGACAAAAGATGGTAATTTCTGGAGAGATAGGGAATAAAAAGAGATACTCTCACTCACTCTCTCTCTCTCTCTCTCTCTCTCTCTCTCTCTCTCTCTCTCTCTCTCACACACACACACACACACACACACACACACACACACACACACAGCACATTCCAAATCCAGCCGCAAGCCTGAAGTGACTCTCTAAAAGGTAACCATCAGTTTACGAGGCACGATGTCGTCCCTATGACTAGAGAAGGGAGATATAATATCACTTATATTCTGTGTTTAATTAAATTGAAATCATCTGAAAAGTGAACACTAAACTTTCGTTTCTTTCCTGAGATCATTAGAGGAAGCAGAGACAACACGAGTGTTTGAACCAATGCGCGGTGCAACTCTTTGGGAATCGGATGCAGGTGGTCAGTCCTCCTATAAACACATCACAGTGACATTACACTTGTCGAAAGAACCGTAGTACGGCCATGTTTGGACGCTGGTGCCATCTGGCGTGGGGCAGATAGAACTGCGTACGGCTGCTGGATACTCGACAGAAGAACAATGGACGAAAAGAGGTCCAGTAGGTAGGGGGTTGGGAGAGGGGTGAGAGGGTAGCACGATCGTTACGCATTTCCGGCACGTCTTCGTCAAGGCCAGGAGAGTGTTCAGAGGCGCTTTCTCGTCCTGTGTCTGCACCAAGGGTGCCGCTCTTCCGAAGCTCATATCACTCTACCAAGAAAAAAGCATTCTTTCTTCTCCCAGAGGTTTTCTTATGTCTCTAATGTAGTCACCACGAAAATACGAAACAATCTGAACATAGTGGCTAGGGATTTCCTTTTTCCTTTCATCCCACAATACCTCGCACCGAATCGCTCAAGAATATGTTTTTACATATTTAATCCTTTGAGTTTAAGGGCTAATTGATAGCAGGTGCAAATACAGTATGTTTAGAAAGTTGCTACGAAGTTGCAACATAACTCCATGAGTCTGAATCTCCTTAATTTTATTGGAAAACATCATCTGCAGATGTAATTGTGATATTCTTCGCCGTTATTTCAGTTTTTAAGCCACAAAGTTCGACTGGGACGCTCTACTGATTTTGCTGCTCTCCAAAGAACAAAGTGTGGTAAGTAATTTCCACCGACCGAACGGGTCTTAAGATTTCTGAGTTGACATCTCCCACAAAAAGCTTCCAGAAGGCGCATAGTGATGTGTGTGCTGTAGGTGCCATCTATTTGAAACCACGGGTAATTGACATCTTCAACATTTGCAGTCCTGTCTTCCTCAGTTGCATGTAATATTACGATGTATTGTTACTTTTTAAGTTGACCGTCTAATTACAAGTGAATGAAACACAATTTTCGTGCCATACGCGTTTCGCCTTTATTCTCTGCAAGACATCTTCAGTGGCAGGTTCTGTGGATGACTTTGCTACCTGTTGTGTTTTAGTTCCAGTTTCGGCGCTGTTGTTCTTCTTGCAACTGCCATTTGAGTTCTTGCTTTCCACACTTCATAGAATCGAAATAAGTTTTCGTTTCCTAGTGCTGTGAAGTGTGGAAAACAAAAATTCAAATAACAATTATAAGAAGAAGAGCAGCTACAAAAACGAAACTAAAAGACAACATTTCCAAATCACGGATCCTGACACTGAAAATGTCTTGTAAAGCAGAAAGGCGAAACGCGTAAGGCATGAAAACTGAGTTTCATTCAGCTGCAGATTCACGGTCAAGAAGTAAAAATTACCAATATACAGTAACATGGGTAATCGATTTTGCCTACCTTTCTGATCAATGAAGTGGCATTCAGTTAACTTATATAACTTTCACTTTTCAGTTTTGCTTCAAAAAATTAAATTCCAATGATGCGACGTCTGGATATTGCTCCCTAAGTCCTCATTTTTTGATCATGCAATAGAGTTTCAAGCACAGCACGAGGGTATGATCTACGAGTGGGTTACCTACAAGCGGAACGCTATGAGACCGGAAAACAGTAAAATAAACAGCCGCGGCAACTCCAGACAGCGGTGAAATTTGACCAGAATCTGTATATTTATACCTGTCTATACATATTACAAATTAAAGACCCTGTCACGTTTCTCTGTCTGTGTGTTAAGGTTAATCTTAGGGCTTACCGTAGGGATTTTGATACGTCTTCATTAAATTTTGTTCGTCAGATTGTAGATATGTAGTGCTACGGGGCAGGTTGCTAATCGAATCCAATAAACATACCTTCGTCTTTACTGGCGGTACTCCACCAAACATCATCATGTCAAAGTACTTAGTTGTATTCTTACCATTTATCAGCCTGCCGCAGCTGCGAGAGGTCAACATGGTCTAGTGATAAATCTATTAATAGCACAAAGCTGTTGCCTCCTTGAGCTCCCCGGTTCGTGATGTACCGGTGTCCGGTTAGTGGCTGACGCTACAGATCAGTTTGCATACAGATGAATTTATTTATGAAAATACAAAGTACAGTCACCAACAAACTTTACATATTCACATACTCCTTTACCTTTAACCCAAATGAGTCGTTCAAATGGTTCTGAGCACTATGGGACTTAACATTTGAGGTCATCAGTCCCCTAGAACTTAGAACTACTTCAACCTAACTAACCTAAGGCCATCACACACATCCATGCCCGAGGCAGGATTCGAACCTGCGACCGTAGCGGTCGCGCAGTTCCAGACTGAAGCGCGTAGAACCGCTCGGCCACTGCGGCAGGCCCAAATGAATACAGACTCATTTAAAGATATTTTTCTCTTATTACGTGTATACAAAGACAATGCAGAAGGCGACATTTAAGCTGATTTACCAAAGTTTTTATTTGCAAGTTCTGCCATATGATAGGTACGATAGGCAATAATGTCTCTATTAAAAAAACTTTCAAGTCCAGGTACGTTAGGAACTTCAGTACCTCCACGTACAATAGCTACAGCGAACCATCCATTACCATTTAAGAAAATTTAAAAATTTTCATGTCACGTAATACGTTGAAATTCCGTGATAATCTATCTACTTTACTAGGTAGAAATTCGAATACACAGCAATGACATTACTGATATCTAGAAAGATGATGCAAACACTAAGGTTTACGCTAACTGAAGCATTCTGAGTCTCAATAAATCTCTATTTCATATAACTGATCCAGGCATATTGTACGTAGTAAATCTCACTTAAATTTTACTGTCTCGAGGAAATTTGTTTCATTCATTAGGATTGTACACTCTTAAATTTTCTGGGTGGGAAAAATAAAAGTTACTCGAAAAATATTTCTTGCGCCTTTAAGGTAGGCAACGCACACTGGAAAATGTGGCCTGTTTTGAGGCGCGAAAAATATTTTTCGGGCAACTTTTATTTTTACCACCCCATACGACTTATTAGTGGGTTTACGGTAAATAAATTTTATAGATATGTTGTGGAAAGTTTGTCAGACCAGGGTTCTAACCCGTATATCCGTCGGTAGTCTATCTGTACCCGTCCCTTATCCTGACTTCGACTTTAATCGTCGCTGATGGACCATTTACAAATTACACACGCGACTGCCATACGTCCCCTCACAGGGTACTTGGAATCAGCACCAGTGCGGAAACGAAGTGGACGGAGGACTGTGGATTATTTTGCAACACGGACTTTGTGTGAAATGAATTACATGCACTGAAATCGACTTTACATGTTCAGTATGTGAGGGGGGTTTGCACTGATTTATAATAGTTTCTACCCCATCAATCTCTTCATTTAGTTTCGTACTTACTTACATACATATTAACTTACCCGGCGTTCTTCAACCTTCAGTACCATTTGCCGGTCTTCCAGTCATCTCTCGAGCTGTTTCCAGTTTGATTCAACATCCCGATATCGTAGGTGTTTTATGACTTCCTTCATTCATCATTCCTGCATCCGTCAAGCGGGTGTTTCTGCTGAGGTTTTCCTAGCAGGACTGCATTGGCTCCATCACACTAACTCAGATCACTACAGCTTATTATGTATTGTGATCTTTCCTGACATACTTTGGAGATAAGCGATCTATGAATGTTGAATGATATTGGATTCTTATAAACAATACATTGCTATTCAAGATCTCAAAAAATGTTTATAATCATTGATAACTAGTTCCAGCTAAAACATTCCAGATCTTCAGATCTTCAGATATGGAATTTAATAGAGAATTTCATATAAAGGAGAGAAGTGTGACATCATCCGTCATTATGACAACGATTACTCAAAGTCAGTTCATATGAAACGAGACAAAATCGTTGTACGTGGCAGTAGTGAATTTGTCCCCAAATTTTTGAGCAGCGCTCTTCATATGTGGATACTAGGTGATACAATGTTTTTGTACAAGAGGTAACAATGGTGAGTTTTCAACGTTCACAGTGTTGTAATGACACAGTGAGTCATATTTTATATTCAGATTGTAAATTTTGTTGGTGATTTTTCTATAAATGTTCATCAGACAGTAATGTGAAAGTAAGTGGGTCTGTGAACGATATTAAGCACCAGTATGTATTCCACCGATTACAATGTGTCTTCCACCGACCTGGTGATTGTACACAGCAATATTTGTCTTATTCGGTATGCACTGACCTTATATAACATTTCTCATAGTAACACAACTCCCCATCACGTATCATTTTATAAAATTTCAGATCTGGAGATGGCTAGCTGTTTTTACAGAGACTAGTTATCAATGATCGTAAATAGATATTGGGATCTCGACTAGTAAAATATTGTGTATGAGAATAGAATATTTTTTATTATTAAGTGTTGTTCGACACTCAGTACAAAACCATATGCATCGCAGTATTTAAATCTACCAGGTGTAATACACACGCATGTAAATGGAGTAGCTATATGAGATCTGTTGGAAGCATTTTGGTTTCAGTATTGTCTAGGTTTTACTACTCTTAAATATTCCATTTCCTTATTCCTCTGTGCTACCAGAAAGTTCTTGCCATTACCAGATTTATAAACAAAGTTAGACGGATCACGTTTATTCACATACTGTGCCACATTTTATAGAGGGTGATTCAGTTGGCCCTACCTAACGAAAATAAGAATCAGGACTGGTCATGAGTTGCACGGTATTTTTGGACCAAGATATACTTTACTTCTGCCATACTTATGAATTGCGTCCAGTCTTTCCTTGTGTAATTGGGGATGTGGTCATACATTTTTGGATACTTTTACGAGTTTATTTCGTTTATAATACTTATTCTTAAGTAAATGGTTGTATTACGAAGTGTGTTTTACCATCGGAAACAACGGAACTAACAAGAGCCATCGAAATGTTCGAAGTGTGTTGTAACATCTTTCCTGTATATAATCCAGTGAAAAGATTACTATGCGACTTACCGTATTAATGTGGTAAACTAGTTTCATAAACAAAATTTGTGCAATAGGTATGAGATGTCTTTGTATACTTTACCAGATATTTTGTGACGTCTGGGCAATGTGTTACATTAGTTACATAAGCAAAATTTGTATATTAGACCTGAGGTGTCTTCGTGTAGCCTATTTTACCAATTACTCTGCAACGTTTTGACCATGTGTTTCACAAATCCAGAGGAAACCGAGCACCAACATTGTTCTGCCATGTGGGGTTGCTTAAAATGATATCGGTAAGGGTAGCTGAATCACTACTGTACAAACATACAATGTTTAAAGAGTTTCAGGACATTAACAACCAAGGCCGTAGTTTATTATAAAAGCACAGTCTAAAGTGTAAAGGCTTTCCATTGGTTGCTGTACATTTTCGTACAGTTTCGGACTCATCCTTATCTCTAGCACTCTGCACCTCGTACTGGGCTAAAATGGTTTCTTCATTTCAGTGCGATTAAGTCATTTTACGTATAACCCTAAATGTTGTTTCAAGATAGACTACAGCTGTGCAGTAATAGAACTGACGATGCAAGGTTGGAGGTGGTCTTGAAAGACATGCAAAGCTTCCAGGGTGTAGATTTTATGTTTCCCGACCTCAGAATGAATGCCAGCGACGACATCTGACAGTAATGGCCGAATAACCATTACTGCGGTGCGCCCTGGCTTAGAGAAGCAGGTTGTAACAGCTGCCGCGCCGGGCGTTGCTTTCATTAACGCGCAGTTCTCATTCCGCAGACAGCTCTTTGAAAAGGCGGAGCACGTAAACCACAACGTCGGGCGCAAGGTGAAGCGTCGGGCCGAACAAACTGGGCACACAGCGACTAAAGCCACAAAAATCCCCGCACACTGAATCAGCTTCGCAGAAACGACGTCAAAAGTGAAAACGCCGCCGCCGCGAACGGACAAAGAGGTATTGTAGTCAGTACTTTGGCGCTAATTCCGCTATGTAATCTGATAAAAATGCGCGAGCCTTTTTTCGAAAACTCACGGCTCCGCTTTCATAAAGCGACACTTTTGTCCGCGTAACCCGCTACAAACGTGCGTACGTACGAGTATGCATTTGGAGAGCGGCTATGTAATCGCAAACAAGTCATTGAATGGTAAATTTGATGCCATGTATCTGCTCCCTCACGTTTTAATGTGTTTTAAGGTTGTGATGATGATGATCGTCATCATCAATCATCATCATCATCATCATCATCATCAACTCTCTGACATCCATTTCTCAATAAAAGCCGTTTGTAAACTTTTACATGCATTAAATACTTCAGTCGAACCCATTCATGATTATCCAACATGGTTTTCAAAGTCTACGCACCTCCCATTATACCGTCGTCCCCGTTCTTTCGTGTCTCTTGGTATTAAGGGAAGGACTGCCTTAGTCTATGTATCCTATATACTATATGATCAAAGTATCCGAACATCTATTATGATAAGTTGAACTCTGATAGGCATAATTTCAATGAGACGTCTTGTGGCTGTGGAAGAATGCTTGCCCTTTCGTGCTCAAGAGCCGAAACCAGAGAGGGTACTAATACTGGAGTCTTGAGTGGTGTTAACATTCTAATTCATCCCAAAGACGGTCCGCTTGATTCAGATAGGGGCCTGTCCATTCGAGGACTTTTATTGTTATTACCTCACAGATGCTCCCTTATATCAGGGTGCATTGTCATGCTGGCACTAAGGTCATCGTCCCCGAACAGTTCCTCTACTGTAGCCAGTACGTAGTTCTGAAAACTGTGTCCGCATCATTCTGAATTTTGTGTTTTCTTAAGGGCAATAAGGGCACCACAACCTATCCACGACAAACACCCTCATGCTCTAACACCACAGCCTCTGTAGTTCAATGTTGTCAGTATACCATTGCAGGTAACGTAATCCAGGCAATCGCTTTCCCATAGGACTGTCACAGGATAAAATTTCATACACTGTGTGATCAAAAGTATCCGGACACCCCCAAAAACATACGTTTTTCATCATTAGGTGCTTTTTACTGCCACATACTGCCAGATAGTCCACATGAGCGACATCCGTAGTTATTAGACATCGTGAAAGAGCAGAATAGGTTGCTCTGCGGAACTCACGGACTTCGAACGTGGTCAGGTGGTTTGGTGTCACTTGTGTCATTCGTCTTTATGCAATATTTCCACACTCCTAAATATTATTTGGTCCACTGTTTCCGATGTGGTAGTGAAGCGGAAACGTGAAGGGAAACGTACAGCACAAAAGCGTACAAGACGACCTCGTCTCTTGATTGACAGTTGAAGAGGGACGTAATGTGTAATAGACACCTCTCCAGATCATCACACAGGAATTCTAAACTTCATCAGGATCTACTGCAAGTACTGTGACAGTTAGACGGGAGGTGAGAAAACTTCGATTTCATCGTCGAGCGTCTCCAGATAAGCTGGTAAATGCCAAACGACGCCTCCCTTGGTGTAAGAAGCGTAAACATTGTACGGTTGAACAGTGGAAAAACGTTGTGTGGAGTGACGAACCGCGGTACACAGTGTGGCGATCCGATGGCAGGGTGTGAGTATGGCGAATTCCCGGTTAACGTCATCTGTCAGCAGGTGTGGTGCCAACAATAAAATTCGGAGGCTGTGGTGTTACGGTGTGGTCATGTTTTTCATGGAGGGGGCATGCACCCCTTGTTGTTTCACTTTATTGCTTCCCACTGTTGAAGAACAATTCGGGGACGACGATTGCATCTTTCAGCAGGATCGAGACCTGTTCATAATGCACGGCCTGTGTCGGAGTGGTTACACGACAATAACATCCCTGTAATGGACTGGCCTACACAGAGTCCTGACCTGAATCCTACAGAACACCTTTGGCATGTTTTGGAACGTGGGCTTTGTGCAAGGCCTCACTGACCGACATCGATACCTCTCCTCAGTGCAGCACTCCGTGAAGAATGGGCTGCCATTGCCCAAGAAACCTTCCTGCACGTTATTGATCGCATACATGCGAGAATGGAAGCTGTCATCAAAGCAAAGGATGGGCCAATACCATATTGAATTCCAGCATCACCGATGGAGGGCGCCACGAACTTTTAAGGCATTTTCAGTCAGGTGTCTTGACACCTTTGATCACATAGTCTATATCTCTCCAAAACACTTGTTTCCAGCCATCCATTGTCCAGTGGCGTCCATTTGTACACTACCTCAAGCGTAGCTTATCTCTGACTACAGAAATGTTTGGCTTCTGAGGAGATGTTCGACCGTTTTAGCCCATTCTTTTTAACCCCTGGACTCGTGGTAGGACATTGAAACCCAGGAGTAATTCCCTCGGCAGAAGAGATATTTGACAACCAAACTGCGAAATGCTAGATGGCTTCAGTCTGTCACTACATGAAGTCTGCCAGGTCTTAGATTCGCTGTGGTTGTTCTTTCACGTCTTCACAAACACGCAACCAACTGTCGTCTTGGGCAGCTACAGGTGGATCTGTTACATCCAATGACTAGTCCACTTTCGAAGTCACTGAACTCTACTGAGTGACCCATCCTGCTGTTAGTGCTTCTCTAGTGACAGCGCAGTATTTTGCGCCTGATCTCATACTACTGCTCCAACATCTCGTTTCATGTAGTGGTTCATTCTTCATTACTGAAATGTCTCCTGATGCTTTTCATCAGGTAGCGTACACGCCTGCTACATATACACTTCCCCTTTATTTCAGTAGCATTTCAGTCACAATTATTGACTATCGTCCATTAGCCTGACATAACTGTTACATTCCTAGTATTCCCAAACAAAATGTAAAATAATTTTTAAGTCATGTAGAACGTGGAGAATGTCTGCTACAGTATCTTAGTTGCTAGCGAAACATAATAAAATGGGAATTTGTGAGAGTGATTTCGGGCGAAATCTCTAATATCTTTAGGAGGTACCCTTCTACATACAAATACAGACCCCTGTGCGCTTATAAAATTAACAATGAAATATTTTTGCTGATATCTGAAATGGAAGTATTCAGAAGTTCAAATTGTTAAGAGTTGACACTGACGTTCGACATAGAATTCAACGTTTGTTAAGAAAAAAAATAAACTACACAATTTAAACAAAAAAAGAGAACTTCACATATTACTTTACGATTTTGGATGTACACCTGCTTTGATCGTCTCCACAATCTAGTTTTGATTTTCACGGGAATATGTTAAATAAGAGGTCACTTTCGACTACTACATGTACCTCCCATAGCGGTGCCCATCTAAATGAATTCAACTTTAGACGGAATGATCTTTCGGACCAGCCGACGATTTCTTGTATTCACAACCAAGTAATTTCACTGTTGGCAAACCACCATAATCGCCACGTTAATGCTCTCCGCAAAGGTAAGTCGGCAGACGCATGATTCACCGCGGTTTATCGGAATCATCTGCCACAATAGGTTCCACCTCATCCTTAAATGTCAATGGTTTTGATAGCCTGCCAGTAGTTTTGGTACAAAAATTATGAACGTTAGTGGAAAGTTTGATATCTTATAGTACACCCAAGTAAGAGGTATGTTGAGCCAGAAATATAATGATTTCATTCATTATATTAAAACACACTGGAAATATTTTTTTTACCTAAATTTTTGTTTTTCTTATTTATCTTCTTATGAATTGTTAAAATATTCGTCAGGGATGAATACATCTACATCTACATCTACATGACTACTCTGCAATTCACATTTAAGTGCTTGGCAGAGGGTTCATCGTACCACAATCATACTATCTCTCTACTATTCCACTCCCGAACAGCGAGCGGGAAAAACGAACACCTAAACCTTTCTGTTCGAGCTCTGATTTCTCTTATTTTATTTTCGCATTCGGAAGAGAAAGTTGGTGACTGAAATTTCGTAAAAAGGTCTCGCCGCGACGAAAAACGTCTATGCTTTAATGACTTCCATCCCAACTCGTGTATCATATCTGCCACACTCTCTCCCCTATAACGTGATAATACAAAACGAGCTACCCTTTTTTGCACCCTTTCGATGTCCTCCGTCAATCCCACCTGGTAAGGATCCCACACTGCGCAGCAATATTCTAACAGAGGACGAACGAGTGTAGTGTAAGCTGTCTCATTAGTGGACTTGTTGCATCTTCAAAGTGTCCTGCCAATGAAACGCAACCTTTGGCTCGCCTTCCCGACAATATTATCTATGTGGTCCTTCCAACTGAAGTTGTTCGTAATTTTAACACCCAGGTACTTAGTTGAATTGACAGCCTTGAGAATTGTACTATTTATCGAGTAATAGAATTCCAACGGATTTCTTTTGGAACTCATGTGGATCATCTCACACTTTTCGTTATTTAGCGTCAACTGCCACCTGACACACCATACAGCAATCTTTTCTAAATCGCTTTGCAACTGATACTGGTCTTCGGATGACCTTACTAGACGGTAAATTACAGCATCATCTGCGAACAGTCTAAGAGAACTGCTCAGATTGTCACCCAGGTCATTTATATAGATCAGGAACAGTAGAGGTCCCAGGACGCTTCCCTGGGGAACACCTGATATCACTTCAGTTTTACTCGATGATTTGCCGTCTATTACTACGAACTGCGACCTTCCTGACAGGAAATCACGAATCCAGTCGCACAACTGAGACGATACCCCATAGCTCCGCAGCTTGATTAGAAGTCTCTTATGAGGAACGGTGTCAAAAGCTTTCCGGAAATCTAGAAATACGGAATCAACTTGAGATCCCCTGTCGATAGCGGCCATTACTTCGTGCGAATAAAGAGCGAGCTGCGTTGCACAAGAGCGATGTTTTCTGAAGCCATGCTGATTACGTGTTAATAGATCGTTCCCTTCGAGGTGATTCATAATGTTTGAATACAGTATATGCTCCAAAAACCTACTGCAAACCGACGTCAATGATATAGGTCTGTAGTTAAATGGATTACTCCTACTACCCTTCTTGAACACTGGTGCGACCTGCGCAATTTTCCAATCTGTAGGTACAGATCTATCGGTGAGCGAGCGGTTGTATATGAGTGCTAAGTAGGGAGCTATAGTATCAGCGTAATCTGAAAGGAACCTAGTCGGTATACAATCTGGACCTGAAGACTTGCCCGTATCAAGCGATTTGAGTTGCTTCGCAACCCCTAAGGTATCTACTTCTAAGAAACTCATGCTAGCAGATGTTCGGTTTCAAATTCTGGAATATTCCATTCGTCTTCCCTGGTGAAGGAATTTCGGAAAACTGCGTTCAATAACTCCGCTTTAGCGGCAGAGTCGTCGAGTCGTCGATAACAGTACCATCGGCACTGCGCAGCGAAGGTATTGACTGCGTCTTGCCGCTTGTGTACTTTACATACGACCAGAATTTGTTCGGATTTTCTACCAAATTTCGAGACAATGTTTCGTTGTGGAACCTATTAAAGGCATCTCGCATCGTACGTGCCAAATTTCGCGCGTCTGTAAATTTTAGCCCATCTTCGGGATTTCGCGTTCTTCTGAACTTTGCATGCTTTTTCCGTTGCCTCTGCAACAGCGTTCGGACCTTTTTTGTGTACCACGGGGGATCCATTCCATCTCTTACCAATTTATGAGGTATGAATCTCTCAATTGCTGTTGCTACTATATCTTTGAATTTGAGCCACAGCTCGTCTACATTCGCATAGTCAGTTCGGAAGGAATGGAAATTGTCTTTTAGGAAGGCTTCTAGTTGCACTTTATCCGCTTTTTTAAATAAAATTATTTTGCGTTTGTTTCTGCTGGATTTGGAAGAAATGGTATTGAGCCTAGCTACAATGACCTTGTGATCACTAATCCCTCTATCAGTCATGATGCTCTCTATCAGCTCTGGATTGTTTGTGGCTAAGAGGTCAAGTGTGTTTTCGCAACCATTTACAATTCGCGTGGGTTCGTGGACTAACTGCTCGAAATAATTTTCGGAGAAAGCATTTAGGACAATCTCGGAAGACGTTTTCTGCCTACCACCGGTTTTGAACAAGTATTTTTGCCAACATACCGAGGGTAGGTTGAAGTCCCCACCAACTATAATGTGACAACAAGCGCACCTTTATTTCATTCAGAGTGGAGAATGCTTATTCGATGGAAACCATTATTCGAACATAATCCTTGTTCACGTTTTGCATGTTTTGGAAATGCTCACACGTTTCATTTGTTAATAATGTCTTCATACCAATTACAACAACTGAGCCGTGGTAAAATTTGCTGATTTGAAGAGCACGCCGCAGCGCGTAGTGTGAAGCAGCAGCTCTCCATTTCAGGCGGTGGCGCGGCTGTGGCAGTCGCAGCTTTGGTGTCTCCCTCTGATGAGAAAGGAGAAATGTAGCCTGTTCACGTGCATTTAAGGGGCGGTATGAGCTCGCTAGCTGGCCCTTCTACCAACAAACACGTCACTCTCCTAATCCCTTAATCCTCTCCCTGGGTACCCGTGTTCATCGTCTGGCCACCACTCGATGGCCAGACCTTCTTTTCCGCCCCCCATGAATTCACATCATCGATCATCCACCATCATGTCATGTAATTCACAGTCACAAGCACGCCACCCCCCCCCCCCCTTCCACCCACTCGTCCCCCCCAATGATGGCCTAATCACGACAGGCCCTTCCTCTTTCCACTTCTCAAGCTGTCACTCTCTGACTACTTTCTCTTCCCCCCCCCCCCCCCCCCCCAAACCATCACTTCAAAACTGTCTGCCATCATCAAGACGCCGCTACGAGGACGAGGCGGCCAGGATAATGGCCTTTCGATTTCACTCACTCTAACTATCCCTCCTACTATCCTTTATTCTATAACTTAGTATAATAGTATTCCTGGCTAATCAATGGGCCGTTCCTTTTCCGCCATCTTCTACTGTTCCTTTCTCTGTCCTGTCTTCTTTTAAAAAAAAAAAAAAAAAAAAAAAAAAAAACAAACCAGCACAACAGTCAAGCAACAACAATAAGTAACGACACATATCTCCCAACGTCACGCCAGAAGGAGAAGCACATTACAGGTGCTAGAACTTCAAAAACAGCTGAGGGTTAAACCTCCACCATGTGCGCGGCGGCGGCGGCGCTAGCTGGCCAGTCTGGTGAGTAGGTCAGCCGGGTCAGTGTGGGGCAGTCAGTGTCTGTCTGTCGTCCGGAGTGCTAGTATGTGTTAGGCCGCCAGTCTGCTCGAGTTTGCTCAGGCAATGGCCCTTGGCGGTTGAATCGATCGATCGGTTGGTCGGTCGCGCACTGGGACACCAGATGACTTGTCCGTCTTGAGCGTCGGCGCATGTGAGGTCGCCACGTCAGTGCAGTGGGCAGCGGCGTATAGCGAGGGATAGTGGCTTCGCGGCCGACACGAGAGCAACAGGAGTCAACCCACGACATCGGTGTGGCCGGTGCGAGCTGCGACGCCGTTAGACGGGCGATCCTGCGTCCGTTGAAGCGCCTGGCAATAGACGGTTCGGGAGAGCGTTTTGTGGGTGCTGCGCCATGTCTTCGCCAGACACCGCAGTTTATTAGAAGTTAAGTGATTCGTGATATGTTGTTTCATTTACTTGTTAAATTCTGACTGTTTTCTTAGTCAGTGTCTCGTCCCCAGCTGTCTGTCTGTCTCCCGTCCGCATTTATTAGGCAGTTAGTGTCTGTCTGTCGGTCTGCAGTACGTAAACAGCTGCCTCTGTCATGTTTGTCGGATTCGGTGTTAAGGAATTTATTCCTTGAAGGGTAATGGCCGAATTCCTGAAATATGTTTTTATCTCGCCTATCATCTTGAGAGGCGGTATATGAGTAATGTAGAGCATGTTTGTATATTTTATGTAAGACTGTATGTCATGGGTTTTTATTTAAATGGTCATTTTAGTATATAAGGTTTCCACCTTTCCGCCGTAAGAGTTTTTCTTTTAAAATCAAGGCACCTTAGGTGGCAGTAAATTTTTTTTAATATTAGTATTTTGTACCATTTCCATTCCTCCTACGCGGTGCATAGTTAACGTGTTTGTATGAGTTGTTAAAATTTTTAGTTTAACGTAATCTGGTGTGTTGCAGATTTGCGCCAGTGTAGTCTTTCAGAGGTGGTTGTGAGTGGTTGTGAGCGGTTGTGACTACGTCCGTGTTAAAAGGGAGCGGCAACGTTCTCAGCCCGAAAACTCATACCGTCAAAAAAGAAGAGAAAATGTTATTTATGCCTCTGACTAAATTGTATCTTGATTTTTAGAGAGTGCTTTCTAATTATAATTTTTAAATCTGTTTAAAAAGAAAGAAAGAAAGGGTTTTTAGGAATAAAATTTCCATTTGTTGAAAGAAATTTGTTTTCGTCAGTTACCCACTGGCAACTACTTCCACGCTCACATAGTGTGATTAAATGTGTTAATGTTCTTGATGAATCGCTAGTAAATAAAGTAAATTCTTTACGGAAAGATTTTGAAAGTAAATCGACGGCTCAACAACTAACTTCGAATGCTTCTGGAACTCCGACAAGCTAGAAATTTCTAATGGTGCAGCACTGGATGCTGATTACCACACTATCATTCTGAATCAAAGTACTAATAATATTAATCACACTGGTGTAATCAGTTCTATCGAGAGTAGACGCAACGAGACAGAACTCTCAGTACGAGCGTCACGGAATATTAAAGTTTATGTTTTTCTATCACATCTCAATAGTATTTGCGTAAATTCCGTATAGCTGGGAGCAGAGTCATTTAGGATGCTGGAGGCCTAGCAGCAAGATATCCAAAAGCAGCTTTCGGGTCATTTATCACTCTTCGACGCTATCAGCCGCTATAACGATCGGCCCTAAACATTCTGCAAGAAAGGCGTGGAAAAACGGGAAACGGGGTCGCGTTATTTGTTTGCTTTTCGAATATTAAACTGACACTAATAATGACAAATCTCCGAAATTCTCCAGTGGATGGCATGTTTTCCAGGGAAGAACATTACTTTTCAACTCAGATACGGCACATAAATTCTCCAAACAGATATCGTGTTCGGATTTTAATGCTGAAGTGCTTGGCAAACACACGAAACGGTACGTCCACTATCGCGTCCCTACAGCAGCCGAATCGATCGTGAGTTATGTGTGGTTCATAATGTCAAGCATTAGAAGCATTTACCGTTCAGAGAACGCCTATATACAGTGTTGTTTACTTGCAGCGCCAAGATTACCTCAGTAGTCCTGTCTGTCACTATAAAACTCTCATTAATTCTCTCTGCTTTCGGTTTCATGCTCACACCTAAAGCCATATTTTACGGCCAGCAAATTACAGAACGAATGTAATTAAAAATTTATCACAAACTTCACTTAGGCACAGGAGGACAACCGAATGTATGGGCTTTCCTTCAAGGACGTAACAGCCTAGGTGCAGGATACGGCAGCTGCACCCATCCCCCCCTCCCTCACTCACCAAGCAGCAAAATCATGGAAAACCAATCTCGCATAGTGCCCCACCAGGCAGACGGGAGTACCAGTACAGCGTCATTCTGAAGAAAGGCGGAACTTAGAATGGAAACGGAATAGTAGCAAGTGTCGCAGGTTCGAATCCTCCCTCGGGCATGGATGTGTGTGATGTCCTTAGGTTAGTTAGGTTTAAGTAGTTCTAAGTTCTAGGGGACTGATGACCTCTGTCCCATAGTGCTCAGAGCCATTTGAACCATTTAGTAGTAAGTGTAACAAGCGTTATGTCTAGCGAAATCTTTTCGCTCAGCACGAAAGTAACTTTGACATTTCACACTCTCCCCCTGCCCTTTCCTAGCTCAGGTCTTGGATACGCTTTGCTTTTCCTTGGGCTTAAAATTCAATGTGATCGTCATCGAGCCTGAAACCTCTGATCGTACACCAACGCCAGTCCCTTTTTTAAGTTTATTTCCTTTTTATGGAAATGAATAAACGATAGATTGAAGGTAAAGTTGATACTGCCAAAACACTTAACACGCCAAATGTTTCTTCAGTGTTGTAAGGAGCACGAAACCTTGGCCACTTAACAGAATAATAAAATGGTATGTAACTAGTGGACTTTTTAGTGGGAATTGATTAAAATCAATGGGGAATGTTTAAGAAATTGTGCCAGACCGGGATTCGAACACAGATCTGCTGCTTACCAGGCACATACGCTGACCACTGCGCCGTATTGACACACTGGTTACAGCACCTCCACAGGCTGCCCTAACACGGCGTCGGCTGGTGTGGCCGAGCGGTTCTAGGCGCTACCGTCTGGAACCGCGCGACCGCTACGGTCGCAGGTTCGAATCCTGCCTCAGACGTGGATCTGTGTGATGTCCTTAGGTTAGTTAGGTTTAAGTAGTTCTGAGTTCTAGGAGACTGATGACCTAAGATGTTAAGTTCCATAGCGTTGAGAGCCATTTTGAACCTAACACGGCTCCCGTAAGTCCACACACTACTGATGTAGTCCCCCCTTGTCCATCATCCTCATTATTTACGACATTTCGACAAATCCCACAAGAGTTCGAGTTGGTGTGCAATTGCAATGAAGTGGCAATTGGTCGTCCTCAGTCCATTATGTAAGTGATCTCTGTTCTGTCCGAATGTTGAAAATTCGCGCCAGACGGCGATTAGAAACCGAGCTTCCTGCTTCGCTCGAATCCTGGCCTGACACAAATTTTCACCATTCCCCGTTGATTTAAATCAATTCCCACTAACAGATAATGTAATTAATTCCTTTGTGTCTTGATTCATAATTGGTGCGGGATTAATAAGTGTCTTTTCTTCCGGAAGTGTGGAAATAACAGACACCACATATAATAAGTGAAACAATTTAAAAAGTACGTGTTGAATTAATGGAGGAGGCAACACTGAAGATTCCTACTATGTCGATATGACGACGAGTAGACTACTGTACGACATGTGTAATGTTAAGGGGATGTCATACATGTGGCCCATTACTCTCCTATGGACTTCTTCCCCTCATGCTCCTACATATTGCTCCACAGCAGTAGTAGCTGAAAAGTTGCTTTTATAAAAACGTAGAAACAAGGACTTTGATTGCGAATGATGTTCACCAACGCAGGTAGAATAAATTAAAATATTAACAGTCTCATAAAATACAAACAACTTGAGCAGATAGAATCCGTTGTTTAGTGTATAGCAAATCCGTCTCCGCAACTGCTGCTGCTGTTCCTACAACTACTTCCTCTTCTACTACTACTACCACTAGTAAACTGCTTAAGTTTTCAGAAGTTGCAAGGAACGATATGAAATACCCTGAAGAATTGTACAGTAACTCCAGACACAGTTGCAGCACAAATGGAAAAGCAACATTAGTTAATCGACTAGTCTTGCTGCACCGAAGATAAATGTAAAATTACGAAAAATTGCAAACATGTTCAATCAGTTACCACCGTGTTCAGTTTGACATCTTTGTGGCAAAAAAAAAAAAAAGGGGGGAGACTGAATAACACGAGTTGCCACAGCGAATCAGCGGAACTGAAACAAAATTTCCCTGAAGTCTGCCATTTTATCAAACGTCCACGTATGTGGTACAGAAGATTGGAATATATAAAGCTTCTTCACACTATAATAGGTAAGTGCAACACACGAGCCCTACCATTAGCTAGCGACGCCCGGAGTGCAAGAGATGCGATGTCGTGCTGTTAGCAAACGCAACCCAGTCCGTCGTTTACTGCCATAGCCCAATAACGACAAATTTCGCCGCACTATCCTAACGGATACGTTAGTCGTACGCCCGGCACTGATTTCTGCTGTTATTTCACGCAGCGTTGCTTGACTGTTAGCACTGAAAACTCTGCCCAGACGCTGCTGCTGCTCCCGGTCGTTAAGTGAAGGTCATCGGAAAATGCCTTGCCCGTGGTGAGAGCTAATGCCTGAAATCTGGTATTTTCAGCTCACTCTTGACACTGTTGATCTCGGAATATTGACTTCCCTATTTCCGGAATGGAATATCCCATGCGTCTAGCTCCAAGTATCATTCCTCGGTGGGAGTCCATTAACCCCCGTCGTGCGGCCATAATCGCATCGGGAAACTTTTCACATGCATGAACCGTGTTAAAGTGACAGCTCGGCCAATGCACTGCCCTTTCGTACCTTGTGCACGCAATACTAACAGCATCTGTATATGTGCATATCGCTACTCCATGTTTCTGTCACCTCAGTGTATATAAAAAAAAAGGACCTCATGGTATTCTGCTTGATCTAAGGTTGATATTAGAAAGTACTGTTGATCGTCGCCCAACAACGTTTTTCCAGATCTGTACTTACTCACCCCAAGTTGCTTTCGGGAAGCCACATGTCATTTACAGCACCTTCCTGCGAGCGATGACTGAAATAGTGTGGCACCTGGAGACAGTGTGGGAGAGTGCTCGAACTCTGCGGTAAAGCGCGGTGACCGTACGCCGTACTACCAAATTCATTAACTACATTTTTAATTCATAACCTGATCTGAATACAGCTTAAGGAAAGCCCTCTTACCTGTTTTAATTAATGTATTTTACACAATTTTAAAACTATGTTAATAGGCAATAATTTGGATAAAGGAAACCGAACAGCATTGCCTGATGGCAGCGTCTAATGTTCGGTTTACTTAAGGGGGGAGGACGATGATGAAATTGACCAAAAATGTCAATCTTGGAATTATTTTTTATTTGTTAGTACAACTGATGGACAATAAGTTCCCGAAGTTTCAATGTTAAAATCTCATCCGAAATGCCTGAATATTAATTTAAAGTGTGACGCGCCCTCCCTGCCACTCCCACGTTTTGAAGCAGCACTTCAATACCAGCTCAGTAAACAATGATTCTGTGTACTACTTTCAACCAAACGTGTGCGAGATAGATATAGAAGGCCGGGTGCATACTCTTTGGTTTTATAGATCATCTTTGGCCGATCCTGCACTTCTCAACAAGTGTGTTTATGGCAAAACCGCAAAATCCAAATGAGTCTCTAAATTCAGTCACATGGAAACGATGCCCTAAAAACACACTTGCATCAGCCACAGTTGTCAGAATTGTAACTTGTGATGCAGTTATTGTATTTAATGATGGGAACGTCGGGAGGATGAAGGTATTAGAAAGTATGGGCTTCATGATAGGAAATTTTGCTCAAGACATCCTGATAGAAATAGATTTACACAACGCCTCTGCAGGTGAAAAGGCAGTTGAAGACCTGGTAAAGGGAAAAAAAACATACAACAAGAAACCGGAAAGGAGCCTTGAAAGGAAAGACGACCCTGAGTACAAATGTGGTGCCTTTAAAAGAAGTGACATAAGAATAAAAGTCAGGTTGAACTTTAAATTGCGTTTCCTGAAAAGTTTTTTTTTTAAGTTTGCATACCTTTTCATCAGATTCTATGAATGCTAGAATATTGAAACTTTGTACAAATATTTCTGTAAACCTAAGAAACGTTGTCTCAAGTGCAAATTTTGAAATTCTGATTGCAATCTGAGATATGGGGCAAAGTGCTGGTAATTTTGCATGAATTTAAAATTGTCCTCGTAGAATGATAGTTAAAAATTATCAAAGTTCTCCTATTTGACCTTTTCCAAAAACCTCATGACAGAAGTTTACAACATATAAACAGAGGAGAGAGAGAAATTTTTATAGAAATCTCTTGAATACCTTCTGAGAAAGAGAAACATACACTATTTTTTGAAAATAAAACTACAAATTTCATTAAAAAGTTGAATATATATATATATATATATATATATATATATATATATATATATATATAATTAAAGAATTTTATGTGTGAAAGTATATATATATATATATATATATATATATATATATATATATATATATATAATTAAAGAATTTTATGTGTGAAAGTGTTACGTTCATGTAAAGCGTGGTACAAACTTTCATTGCCACATCTCCAAAACTGTGGATCTCGAGCATTTTGAAATAGTGTGTGTTTTTCATCATTGTCCCTCCTTAACGCACAAATCATAAAATAGTGTCGACTGTGAAAAAAAGTTTTTGTTGATACTTTCTAAGAATTTTCAGGGAAATATACTAAACGTGTTCTAGCACTGTTGCACGCTCTGAATGTATTTGATGGCATCTGTGATTTCGTTTGCCAGTTAAACCTGGCGATATACAGATGTGGGTGACTTAACTCCATTTAACAAGTACTTTAGGTTGTGCTGTCTTCCATAAAGGAAAAATACGTTAGAAATGACGAGCCGGGGGACTACATTGAGCCTAGGGGCTGATTCGGTGGGTTTATACGTAAAGTACATTTCTCGCCATATTTCCCTGTCGGTACCAACCCACTCGAGTGGGTAGCAGGCGACGATTAACTCGGCCATGCATCAACTGTTATCAGAAACTTCGACTGGTGAGGGATGTTCCAACTGGTATTCTGAAATATGCAAATAACCACGAGAAATTTAACTTTGGGTGGGGTTTCGCCAGTTGCAACAGGTCTCGTTATCGTAAGAGTTATCTGGGTAGCGCCTCATAACTTTCGTAGCCGTTCTAGCCAAATTTATCTGATACCTCCGCCACAAGAGCTTGGCTAATTTCATAATCCGTTTAACGTTCTTAAGAAAGCTGAATATCATAGGAACTAAAAAATGAACATTAAGTATACTATGGTTTGCTGGACATTCCGTCTCTGAACACACGACGTCCTTGTAGTGACAGAGCCAATGACCTCTGAAAATCTGATGGTTCAAATGGTTCTGAGGACTATGGGCCTTAACTTCTGAGGTCATCAGTCCCCTAGAACGTAGAACTACTTAAACCTAACTAACCTAAGGACATCACACACATCCATGCCCAAGGCAGGATTCCAACCTGCGACCGTAGCGGTCGCCCGGTTGGAAATACGATGATTGGTGTCCATGTACCTTCCGTTGTGGTGCAAAGGAAAATAATTTTGGTGTTAGGAGAGACCGTGGCAGGTTTACGCACGGGATACATTTCTTCCGGCACAAAATTTTTCTCGCGGATCTTTCTTACTGGCACCCTACCGACAATGGAAGATTAGTACTGCATTCAGTGAAGACTCTCACAAACTTCACGGGACCAGTTAAGTGAACTTATTAGTGCAAACATATTAGTGTTTTTGTCAAGGTCAGTAACTTTTGCTAATCAAATATCGAAGCTCTCAGGGCGGATACCTTTCAGAATAGAGAACAGATGAATTTATGTTTGTTTACGGAAGATTATTCTACTTTACAAAGTGCTTTAGTATAATTTGAAAGCCTCAGAGTTGCAAATTAGTTTGAAAACGAATTCAAATATGGCTGTTGGGCACGTTTAAGCACTATTTAAGCACTATTTTGCATTGCTTTCCTACTTGATACCCCCGTGAAGGAATCTTTAAGGCAACAGTAGTTGGAAAAGCAGTCTGTAAAATGAAGACAGTGCAGAATAAATAGTAGAAACTGTTAAGAAATGGCTACTTGAACGTAATGAATCTGAAATAGTAAGAATTAATTATATGGGAGCAAGGACTGATAAGATCAAGAAATTGCTAAAAGAAAGAACAAGGAAACGAAAAAGTGTGGACAGCTATACTTCTGAGATCATTACTGTTATTGCCAGAGACAGGTTTTAACGCGGTAGCATCCCACACTCTATTGTCTGCCGCGCGGGGTAGCTGCGCAGTCTAGGGCGTCTTGTCACTCTCCGCTCACGCCCCACCCCCAACCCCCCACCCCACCATCGGAGGTTCGAGCCCTCCCTTGGGCATGAGTGTGTTTTGACCTTAGCGTAAGATTAAGTTTCATTAAGTAGTGCGTGAGCTTAGGGACCGATGACCTCAGCAGTTACCTTACCACAAAATTTCTGTTGTCTTCTGCCATCTTCTTCAGGTCTGGATAATTTCCGCTTTCCTTTATATCATCTGTCATCTTACATCTTTTTCTTCGTCTCAATGTTCTCTCTCAAACTATTTTACCCATGGCGTCTGCCAGCAAGCACTCCCGTCAGAACGAATGTCTCACCCATTTCTTCTTGCCTTCCCTTACGACCTGCAGCAGTCTGATGACTAGGATGAAAATTTCCTCTGTATTTAGTGCTTGAAATGATACAACCAATCAAAAAAGAAATGAAGAATGGATCCAGTGCCTCAGATGCAAAAGGCGGTCTTACGACAGCTGAGCACATCAAACCCATTTTGTGTGTGCGTAGATAGCAACTGGAATAATGATGAGAAACAGCCCATCAAATAACATTAAGACATCTATCTAACAGGTGAAAGTTTGCCAAAACATTTGTATGCTGTCAGTAAAATTTTCGTGGTTTTACATATTAACTAGTGTAAGTAAGCCTCTATAATTATTTATAGCCAATGAAACCTATTTTGAAAGTTTCAGTAGTGTATGTTGCTTATTCACTGCGTTCTATTGTATGCGTTATTGTATCTCCGTAGGCGTGTAAATCTGTCCTATACCTGAGCAACCTTCACACGCTCGATTGTATAAAATTGTTTTGCACGCATCAGTGTATTGTTAAGTTAGATATATATGTACCGAGTTATATTTTAACGACAATGTTATCAGACTAAACAATTTTAAACATGACAAATGTATCGAAAAATATTTACAAAATTCTGAAAGAAATTCGCGTAAACGTGACCTGTTTCCTCTATTACAAAAAAAGTCGTCCGACAAATTCATTTTGAATACATTAAAGAAGGCAACTGATTTTGAACAATGTAGAGTGTTTCAAGGTGATTATAAATTTTGAAATACACTGTGCCACGAGTAATACAGAAAACGAATCCTGTCCATCTGAAACTGAATAAAAAAAGAAAACCGGAGAAAATGTGTGTCAAGTACCATTAACCATTCTATTGCAATTTTATCTCTGTGTGCCAGGAGTTTCACAAATTCTATCACATTTTTCTAGAGATTGGAAACCGGCATTAAAAGATATCATTTCACAGAGATATATTTCCATGCTGCAAGTAAAAAGAAAAATTTACACATTTTTAACATTCTACCTAACACAGTAAAAATTCAGATATCCGGTTTACGAAATCCATCACGAAGGAATGCCGTGATTTTATTTGGACCGGAAAGGAAAAAAAATTTTAAAAGGTGAAAGTTATTTTCTCTAACTCGATCGTTCGCTCGTTCGTTCGTTCGTTCGTTGATGAGCATGAAAATGTTTGCCTGCTTTTTACTCAAACTGAATGTGCTGTAATCTGTTATAAAAAGGTTGAACTGAAATTACTGTTTGGAACAGCGTGTCTCAGTGCACACATTTACATAAAGACAAAATTTACTGGCGTTCACTGTGCAGGAAAGTAAATCAAACTGTTACTCATAAACCACTGCAAAAATCAAAAGGTGCACCACCCAAAAAAAATTGAAACACTGAAATTACGTAGCAACACCATGAAACACACTGTTAACTGGCCCATAAATAATCTGAATAACAAGGAAAATGTTTAGAATGTGTGCAATGAAAAATTGGAATGAGAAACGAAAGAACCAACAAAATATGAAAAGAATCTCACCCGAAATACTACAGCGTAGTCAGCAACAGCACAGCAAGAAGAAAGCGCGCCAGCCAAGATAATTACTGAACTACTGGGAGAATGAATGGGATGGTTTTCTCATATTGATCAAACCTTCTTACCTTAAATGAAAATATTAATCTGTTCATTATAATGACAATGCTGTATTTTAAACTCTTATTTCACAAGAAAATAAAGCTCGCAGAAAACCAAAATCGTTGCTTTCTTTACAAAAGTTTTACAAGGCAATGCTTTTACGATTATGCAAATTGAAATTAATTAATCTGAAATGACCTAAACTAAGGTGGAAATGTGGACTTCTGTTGCAAAAATCGCGATCGTTATCAGCACGCCAGCAAAAACTGTTACCTTAAAAACATATTCATAACGCAAACCCATTCCCTCTTTTCCATAAATTCTTTGTCTGTAAGTTCTACCAACAACTTAATAACAATTTTCTTCAGCAAAATCCTCCTCCAGTATGCACTACGCTGGAAGTTCTGCCAGCTTACTCTGTGTCCAACACTCAACTACTCTACGCTCTATAACTGAGCCAAAGAAACACAAGCTCAGAAATACCACTGTCTCTGTCGTAAGTCGACTATTCCACAGATATCGCACGCGACTGCTTCGCTCAAGTAACACGAAATTTCCACTGATTCTGAAACTATCAACCAATAAATTTCCAGTCCACCTATATATGTCCACCTTCCAACCATAGCACACTTGTGTCGAAACTTCGTTCTATAGTACTTGTCTGCGACGGCATATGGACAGAATTTCATGGATAATGTAGCAGCTGGGAGTGGAAACTCCTCATTCGCCCACGGGTCTATCCCCTGTGTGGACTCACCCACATCGGAACTGACATTCATACGAGAGATCGCAAGATTGTGTTTGCTCTGACTGCATTCCCGAGAACTCATTTACAGCGTTATTGTGCGGTGGCTTGCTATGTGTGCAGTATGTGGTACCATTCTCTTCTGAGGGTGTCTCTTTAGCCAACTGAATTAAGTTTCTGATAACTACTGATAAACGTTTAAAATAAGCTACGAAGTATTATAAATCCTAGAAATATTTCACAAAATATTTTTCAATTTCGTTGTACCTCCTAATCCAATAGGAAACGTAATTAATTTCCGTTTCAAGTCATATACTGTTACTTTAAAATAACATGTCAGCATCGAGCAGTTGTTCAGCGTCCATGGTTATGCTCCTGAGAGCCGGTAAGAAACGAGACGCGTAAAACTTAGTGATCGTTCCACCTAAGCTGCGTTTTTATAAACGACCGAAATTGTCCTGGTATTGCATGACGTATGTCCGACGACAACTGTCTTGAGATACTGCCTGCTGAGTAGAGCCGTATGTGGGCTTGTTTGGCGGATGTATGTCCACGTGGGTAATACTTTGTGCTCTAAAATGGATGTCATTGTCGAGTTTGACCGCAACTGTCATGGACAGCTTAGCGCTCTTCTATGAAGGAGGCGTCTTCTCGACGACACGGCAGAATTTCATCGGCGTCTACAAACTGGAAACTAAATGGTATTTGTGCGATGTTACTTTTCGATACATGCCTCTTTTGCGATATTCAGCGCAAGTACCGCCCCAATTCCAAGTCTGACAGTGCAAAAATAGAAAAGATCCACATGAAAAACCAGGACCCGAGCTTTTGTTGACAACGAGCGACCATTACGTGGTCAAAGAAAATTACAAATGTCGAATTGTTATACGTATAAGGGGCAGTCAAATAAAATCAAGACCAATGGTAAAAATTAAGTAAACTGTTCCTTATTTCAAAAGTAATCACCAAAAATGTTAAAAAGTTTATTGCAGTGTGAGACAAGACGATCCGTGCCTCTATGGAAAAATGTTTGCGGCTACCTTCGGTACCATGTAGAAGTTTCACTGGGAAGTCCTTACACATCCTCCTTACAACCCGAGCTCTGCCCATGTAATTTGCGTATTTTTTCATCCACGAAAAACCACATCCTTGGGCGCCAACTCGCTTCAGACGAAGAGGTGCACTTTTGGGTATAATCATGGTTCCATATGCAAACGAAAACGTTTCCAGGAAGGCATTGACCGTCTTGTGTCACAGAGGAATAAATACGATTACTTTCGAAATAATAGACAGGTGACTGACTTTCTTTCCAACTATCTTGTTTTCATTTGACTGCTTCTTACACACCGTGAAAAAGATGGTCGAATATCATACTGGGAATATTCCATTTTCCTATTTATAAATGATTTCCGTCCAACATTAGTATGGTTCCTTAGAAAATGGCAATGGTCGAAGCCTTCCTAGATTTCCTTCTATAGTGTTTTCTTACCACTTCCGTTTGAAGCGATTGAAGATGGATAGGCCCCATAAATGTAGCCTTGGAGAATGATGGTGCCAGACTCAGATTTATTGGGAGAACAGATAGGAAATTTTGTTTGTTATTCATTTATCACGAATATATAAAAAGTACAGATAATTTTGATTTCTGATGGACTACAGTATATGGTCTCTGCATGTTACAGGGGAACACTATATTTGTTGCTAGAATGGAATTACTGCATCTTCTGTCTTCAGTAGGTTTCAGTTTTATGGTGACCGTATCTTCGGAAACTTTCAGTGTTACCTCAACTTCCTGTTAGTTGACGAATGAAATTTTTGTATAGGTAATTCAGCCCGCACTCACCCTCATTTTTATATAGCAGTTTGATTTTAAACAGCACTAGTAGGAAAAAAGAATTGTTTGGAAGAGTATTGCGCAGAATAGGATAGCGTGCGACGTACGGACGCCATACAGCTGGAGGGGACGCCAAGACAGCGGCACAACACAACAATCATATGGGGCTGCTGAAGAAATATTGAGATACATAATAATATTTGAAAATATGCTAAGGGTACAAGACAGGTGTGACTGTTGAATAAGTAAATTAAACAACAAGTTGTTCACAGTGAAAAATATGCTGAAATCAAATATACAGTTGTGCAGTAACAGTTGGGGTAACAAAGCAAAGTGGAAGTAATAAGTTTTAACATAGAAGGAGCAGTTGTTGGTCCCTTGTTTCATTTAGTAATTTACCTATGAATCAACATTAAGAAAAGATGTTCATACTCCAGTAGAGCTTACCACCATCTTGCAAATAACACAGGGCATATTATATAAATGTGTAGCAGAACAGTTCTTCGAAGTAGAAGGCACATCACAATACTGTTTCACAATAACGACCTGGGAAGTTTAATGATCAAGTTTAAAGCTTCTTTTTGTTAGTATAGCTCAGTGTTGGGTCCGTCACAGTCAGAGCATCTCGTGTTCCTGCTGCTAACAAGGCGAGTACACCATTCGTCTGTTATATATTATTACGAGCTTCAAACACGAGCGGCTGCAGTAATGGATAGGAACTGTGATTTCTGTGTGCAGATGCGAGCTGAGTTGGCGACACTTCGCTGGCAGCTCCAGGCTGCGTTGACTTCCGTCACACAGCTTGAGGCTGCTGCCAAGGGGCATCAGATATCAGAAAATGGTTCAAATGGCTCTGAGCACTATGGGACTCAACATCCGAGGTCATCAGTCCCCTAGAACATAGAACTACTTCAACCTAACTAACCTAAGGACATAACACACATCCATGCCTGAGGCAGGATTCGAACCTGCGACCATAGCGGTCGCGAGGTTCCAGACTGTAGCGCCTAGAATCACTTGGCCACCCCGGCTGGCAAGGGACATCAGTGTGTGTGTGGGGGGGGGGGGGGGGGTTGGTCGGACATGGGGATTCGAAAGATGTCGAGCATGTCCCACGTGTCCCCTGATCAGTCCAGTGCTATGGCTCCCCCACGTACTGCCTGCACTGTGGTTGACCCCTCACCAGTGCTCGAGTGGGAGATCATTCCAACAACTGGCAGGCTGCGAAAAACTTACCGAGGGGCCAATCGTAGGGCCTCCCCAGTTCGATTGACGAACAGGTTTCGGGCATTATCCGTGGCTGACGATGTTTCTGAGCGAGATGCAGTCGTCCACCATGCTCTAGAGGACGATTCTCGACCTGCAAGGTCTGGGCATTCACAGAGAGTGGGTTTGCTTGTAGTTGGGAGCTCCAACGTTAGGCACATAATGGGGTCCCTTAGGAACATGGATGCCAAGGAGGGCAAGGAAGCCAGTGTGCACTCCGTGTGCATACTGGGGTGAGTAATTCCACATGTGGAAAGAGTGCTTCTGGATGCCATTAATAGAACAGCTGCAGGTGGTGGCTCATGTGGATACCAATTATGTGTGTCGCTTTGAGTCGGAGGAGATTCTCTCTGGTTTCAGGCAGCTAGCAGAAATGGTCAAGATGCCCGTCTTGTTTCCTAGATTAAGGTGGAGCCCGCCATCTGCAGCATCGTCGATAGAACCGACTGTGGACCTTTGGTGTAGAGCCGAGTGGAACAATCAATACCTTCACTGCGCGATAACAACGGTGAAGTCGCTGATGACAGTACCACTAAAGTAAAGTTATTGAATACATTTTCTCCGAAACTCTTTCACCAAAGAGCACGAAATAAATATCCATGAATTCCAATCAAGAACAACTGCCAAGATGAGAAACATAGAAATAGATATCCTTCGTGTAACAAAGCATCTTAACTCACTTAATATAGCCAAGGCCTCCGGTTCAGGTACCTCTCTGATTATGCTGATACAATAGCTCCATATTTAACAATTATATACAACGGCTCGTTCACAGAAAGATCCGTTCCTGAAGACTGGAAAGTTGCTCAAGTCATACCAATACCCAAAAAGGGAAGTAGGTGTAATCTGTTAAATTACAGGCTGATATCACTAACGTCGATTTGGAGTAGGGTTAAAAAAGGAAGTAGGTGTAATCTGCAGAATTACAGGCCCATATCACTAACGTCTACTTGCAGTAGGGTGTTGGAACATATACTGTATTCGAACATTAAGAAGTACCCCGAAGAAAACTATTTATTGACACATAGTGAGCACGGTTTCAGAAAATACAGTTCTTGTGAAACACATGAAGTAATAAGTACATAGGCAGGGGATGCCAAATTGATTCCATATTTTAGATTTCCCGAAGGCTTTCGACACCGTTCCTCACAAGCGTCTTCTAACCAAACTGCGTGCCTATCGAATATCGCCTAAGTTGTCCGACTGGATTCGTGATTTTCTGTCAGAAAGGTCACAGTTCGTAGTAATAGAAGAAAAGTCATCTAGTAAAACAGAAGTAATATCCGACGATCCCCAAGGAAGTGTAATAGTCCCTCTATTGTGCCTGGTCTATATTAACGGCATAGGAGACAATCTGAGTAGCCGTCTTATTTGTTTGCAGATGATGCTGTCATTTACCGTCTTTTCAAGTAATCAGATAGCCAAAACGAATTGCTGAATGATTTGGATAAGATATCTGTGTGGTGCGAAAAGTGGTAATTGACCCTGAATAAAGAAAAGTGTGAAATTAGTTACATGAGTATGAAAATAAATCTGCCAAATTTCGATTACGCGCTAAGTCACACAAATCTGAAGGTTGTAAATTCAACTAAATACTTAGGGATTACAATTACAAATAACCTAAATTGGAACGGTCACATATATAATGCTGTGGGTAGAGCTAACCAAAGACTAAGATTCATTGCCAGAAGACTTAGAAAGTGCAACGTGTCTACTAAAGAGACTGCTTACACAACGCTTGTCCGCCCTGCTCTGGAGTACTGCTTTGCGGTGTGGGATCCGTATCAGGTAGGTCTGACGGTTGACATAAATAATGTTCAAAGAAGGGCAGATCGTGTTGTATTATCGCGAAATAGGGGAGATAGTGCCACTGATATGATGCATGAATTGGAGTAGCTATCGATTGCGAAAACATTCTATTGGCACCCACCTACATAATGAGAAATGATCATGAAGAAAAAATAAAGCAAATCAGGGCTCACACAGAAAAATTTAAGTGCTCGTTTTTCCTGTGCCATCATTCGAGAGTGGAATGGTAGAGACAGCTTGAAGGAGGCAGCTTATTGTGAATAAAAGAGTAATCACGTAGATGTAGATGTAGAAAGTGTGCTTGTCGTAGATCCTCTCACAACCGTTTCACGTCAGTAAGATTACATCATATGAACAGATGCAGCGCAAAATAACACTTGAGAAGTAGCCGTTCAGGAAGAGAAAAATACGTACGGGGGACGTTATACGCTGGTGTCCAGAATTAGAGCAACAAACCGCTATTTCAATGTCCTGTGTATAATTCACGATAAAATCACACAAAATTTCAACCAGATGTCCGCACGATCGTGTTCTGCACGAAAAATGGCGTTCCATTCAACAGACAACCAAGCCAACGATGACGTCAGGACACCTGTGCAACGAGATAGTGTTTGCCGGGTAGCCCCATATCCACAATCGATGAGTACACAGTCACAGACGGTGCGGAGTGGCACATTTCTACCATACTCTTGGCGTTGGAGGGCGAGAGAAAGGAAAGAAGCAATAAAGTCGTAAACTGATGTTGCCCGATGGATTAGCGTGAATCGATCTGTTGTTTCTGGTCTGTCGCGACAGCGTATGAGGCCGAAACTGTATCCCGAAGATCAGGGCAGGGCCGACCAAGAGTGATATCAGAAGAGAGGACCGTTATTTGGCTTTAAGGGCACGACAGTACCGCCTTAGTACTGAACGGCAACTGGGATGTGAGCTCGCAGCATCCACCGGACGCGTTTTATCGAGGCAAGCGGTGTACAGAAGGCTTCGGCAGAGTGACCTTTATTGTCGAGGACCTGATGTATTTACACCTCTGACACGTCTTCACAGAAAGGAACGTCTAGAGTGGAGTCATCAAGATGGCACCCGGGCGGTCGCACAATTTTCACAGATTAGTCCCGATTTAGTCTGGAGAGTGATTTTCGATGGCTTCAGATCTTGAGAGAACGTGGAAAACGGTTTCGGGACCCAAACACTGTGTAAAGAGAACTCTCTCGCTCTCCCAATTTGAGTCCCACCCGCATGTCTGGGATGCACTGGGAGATGGCTTGCTTGACGTCAGCACCCACCGCGGGCAGCTCTGTGGGAAGAATGGGCGCCACTGCCTCAACATGAGACTGATGACATCATTCCCAGCACGCCCCGTCGTTGGCGGGCCTGGACTGCTGCCAGAGATGGTCACGCCCCATACTGAGCCCGTTAACAAATTGTCGGAATAAGCGACGAACATATTTGTCTACCGCTATGCATGCTGTTCCAGTTTGTTGCGTTATGTATTTACATTCTTTTCACTTTCCTGTCACCTGTTTAGAGTGTTTTGTGGCAAAATAAACGAAACCTTCCTAAATTTCCTTATGTTGCTTTAATTGTGGACACCAGTGTAATCTATACGGAAATCGATGTCGCATTAGAAAGAAGTCACTAACAAAACTGTTGTCCAGTCAATGTTTTAATATTACCTGTCATCTGTGATCCTTATCGGGTTGGGTTAATTGAAGAGTTATGAAAGATTCAAAGACAGGCTGCACGATTTGCAACAGAGGGTTTGTTTGCACAGTGTGAGAATCTCATACAAATGTCCAACAAATTGCAGACGGAGATATCACAAAAGATACATTGAGGAGTATTGAGGAGACCCTTAAACACAAAATTTTAAGAGCTCACATTCCGAAAAAGTAAACAACAATTCTGTTTTGAATTACCAGAGCGCGCTGAAAAATAATGCCGCCGATTTTTTTTAAATTTTGTTCTCAATATCGGTTGAGGTGTTATATGTAATGCATATTACTCGGACGAATTTCTCGCTTTGCTGGCGCGAGTTGCAACCCTTTGCCGACAGTGTTCTGAGCTGTAAGCGAGTAACATAGTGGCGTTCTGTAATCGAGATCCTAACCGAAGAAAACGCACCTCCAAGCATGGAGCACTCTCTTCTTCAACACGACAATGGTAGACCGCACAAGCGCTGTGATACCTGCAACAATCTGACGCCTTTGCGTCAGTGTTATCCATCGTCCTCCATACAGGCCGGACTTGGCCACATATGATTTTCATCTACTTCCGAAGCTTGAAGAAAACCGAGGACTTCGCTTTTATAGTGATGAGGCAGTACAACCAAGGATGAGGTTGTGGCTCCGCCAACAAAGCCAAGATTTCTATAGTGACGGTATCAAGGAACTGATCTTTCGATGGGAGAAATGTTTTCAAAGCCAGGGTGACTATGTTGACAAATGAACATGTAGACATGAAGAATAAAAAATGTTTACAATTATTATATCAAAATTCGGAGGGCTTGCTTCCCAGAACGTCCCCGCAAATCCATAATGACCACAACGCTAAGATTCTGGAAATTCGTACAGATACGTAGCTATACTTAGGATATTAATATTCAGGGAGAAGAAACACAAACTTCGAGGTGTGCTAACGTTGCTGAAATTCTGCCAGACGCTGTAATGCACGTGGAAGAACAGTTTGGACGGAAAGGGTAGTCGAGGAAATTTTCCGACTACACATAGTGTCTTGAAAAGAAGTTGAAGATGAACATCAAAAAAGCAAAACAAGGGTTTTGCAATGTAGTACAATAAGATGGTAAAGATGGTAAATAAATTAGATTAGGAAATAACACACAAGAAGTAATAAATAAATTTTATATGTTGTGTCTGCTCTTACGAAAATTTTCAAAAAACCCATGCTATTTTCATCCTGCAGCCAATATGAACCAAGACACATAGGAATTGAAGCGTTAAGTGCCACTGGACATTGATTTATATTATTGAAGCAAGTAGAAAATTTGAGCCAGGGTGGGATTCGGACCCAGGTCACCTGCTTACTAAGGCAGATGCGCCAATCAGTACGCTATCCTTACAGAGTGGTTACCACAACCATTCGGACTACCCTAGCACGCCTCCCGTCGGACACAAATTTTCAATTTATGCCTCACACTGTCGACATAGTCCCCTGCGCATTAGCCTCATTTCTCGCGCTACCTCTCAAAGAACAGACACCACCTATATAATGAAGGCGATGATGGACTGTGATCGCTTCAGTGTATATGCACACCAAGCTCTGATTCCTATGGCAGTTGGCGACTTGCCGTGAGTAATGACGCTAATGGTGGGGGTACTACATCCGCAGTGTGTGATATAAGCAGGAAATTGGGGTTTGTCGGGAGGCGTGCTAAGCTAGGCCAACCAGCTGTGTTGGGTACTGTGTCCAACGAAAAAGATGTCGTGGTGGCAGGACATTTGCATAGTATGCAGGAGACCCTAGTTCGAATCCCAGTCCAGCATAGATTTTCAACTTGCCCTATAGATGTAAATCAATGCCCGTTGCCAGCCAATGTCTGTAATTGCTTTGCTTCTGAAATACGTTTAGCCATATGGCCAGCAAAATAAATGATGGTCGATGTACTGGAGATCATATCAAATAGACTGGCAATGACAAGTAAAGCGCTTCTGATCAAGAGAAACTTGAAAATTTCGAATGCAAATTGCATTGTTAGGCAGTCGTTTGTGGACGTCTGTAATCCAGCCTCATACAGAACCAAGAGTTGATGACGAGCAGTTTAGATACGAAATTTATAGAAGCTTCGAAAATTTGTGCTACGGACGAATCTCGAAGACTGGATTGGTAGATCGAACAACTAAAGTAGAGGTAGTGAATCTAACTGGGAAGGAAAGAAATGTATGGAACAATCTGACCAAACAGCTGACGCTTGAAAGAACACATACTAAGGCATGAAGGAATGATCAGTTTCGCAATGGAGGGAAGTATGTGGGTAAACACTGTACTGTGAGACCAGTGTCTCAATACATTAATCAGGTTCACATATATGCAGTAGGTATCAGACATGAAGACATAGTCTGCAGAGCTTCCTCACGCATCCTAGGACTGAGAATGTCAGCAACATTAACAACAATATAGGATTTCCTGTTCAGAGATCATAGTCAGCTCTGTCATTTTTTATCCTCTGCTGCTCTGTTACTATCTTTGTCTGGGGCAATTTAAGCTGGAACAAGGACACAGATCCACAACATCCTACACTCCATTTTATTTCTAGAATCCAGGGAAGAAAAGCATGAAACGTTCGCTCACCAGATTTTCGTTTGGTCTGTTCTTGAGTATTGCTCGCTATGTTGGATTCATTACCAAGTTTATGGAAGAGGTGTGAAACATTCAGTGACGAGCTCCACGATCTGTGATGGAGTTGCTTACTTAACATGAGAATGTCACACAAACAGCAATGGGATGTATCACAAAAAATTTGTTGTTCAACGCGAAGAGTCCTGAACATATCATTTCGCGAGACCACACATATTCATTCTCTCTCTCTCTCTCTCTCTCTCTCTCTCTCTCTCTCTCTCTCTCTCGTATCGTGAATTAAGAATTTGTTCCTCCAGGACAAACTGTTAACCAAGTGTTTTAAAAAGAAGTCCTTGAAAATGGCGAATCGGGTGAGAGCGGACATTGCAGAGAAGTAGATGCTGCTTGGTCACAGCAGCACGCGTCACACGGCCACTTCCATTACGGAATTTTTGACCTCAAAAGGCATTCCTGTTGTTCCAAAGCCCCTTACTCACCTGATCAGAGTCTTTGTAATTTTTTTCTTTTCCCGTAGCTGAAAAATGTTTTAAAGAGTGAAATTTGGGGATTGTGGAGAACATTCAAAAGTTGTTGCTGTTGTGGTCTTCAGTCCAGAGACTGGTTCGATTCCGCTGTCCATGCTACTCTATCCTGTGCAAGCCTCTTCATCTCCCAGTACCCACTGCAACCTACATCCTTCTGAATCTGCGTAGTGTAGTCCACTCTTGGTGTCCCTCTACGATTTTTACCCTCCACGCTGCCCTCCAATACTAAATTGATGATCCCTTGATGCCTCAGAACATGTCCTACCAATCGATCCCTTCTTCTGGTCAAGTTGTGCCACAAACTTCTCTTCTCACCAATCATATTCAATACTTCCCCATTAGTTATGTGATCTACCCATCTAATCTTCAGCATTCCTCTGTAGCACCACATTTCGAAAGCTTCTATTCTCTTCTTGTCTAAACTACACTCCTGGAAATTGAAATAAGAACACCATGAATTCATTGTCCCAGGAAGGGGAAACTTTATTGACACATTCCTGGGGTCAGATACATCACATGATCACACTGACAGAACCACAGGCACATAGACACAGGCAACAGAGCATGCACAATGTCGGCACTAGTACAGTTTATATCCACCTTTCGCAGCAATGCAGGCTGCTATTCTCCCATGGAGACGATCGTAGAGATGCTGGATGTAGTCCTGTGGAACGGCTTGCCATGCCATTTCCACCTGCCGCCTCAGTTGGACCAGCGTTCGTGCTGGACGTGCAGACCGCGTGAGACGACGCTTCATCCAGTGCCAAACATGCTCAATGGGGGACAGATCCGGAGATCTTGCTGGCCAGGGTAGTTGAATTACACCTTCTAGAGCACGTTGGGTGGCACGGGATACATGCGGACGTGCATTGTCCTGTTGGAACAGCAAGTTCCCTTGCCGGTCTAGGAATGGTAGAACGATGGGTTCGATGACGGTTTGGATGTACCGTGCACTATTCAGTGTCCCCTCGACGATCGCCAGAGGTGTACGGCCAGTGTAGGAGATCGCTCCCCACACCACGATGCCGGGTGTTGGCCCTGTGTGCCTCGGTCGTATGCAGTCCTGATTGTGGCGCTCACCTGCACGGCGCCAAACACGCATACGACCATCATTGGCACCAAGGCAGAAGCGACTCTCATCGCTGAAGACGATACGTCTCCATTCGTCCCTCCATTCACGCCTGTCGCGACACCACTGGAGGCGGGCTGCACGATGTTGGGGCGTGAGCGGAAGACGGCTCAACGGTGTGCGGGACCGTAGCCCAGCTTCATGGAGACGGTTGCCAATGGTCCTCGCCGATACCCCAGGAGCAACAGTGTCCCTAATTTGCTGGGAAGTGCAGGTGCGGTCCCCTATGGCACTGCGTAGGATCCTACGGTCTTGGCGTGTATCCGTGCGTCGCTGCGGTCCGGTCCCAGGTCGACGGGCACGTGCACCTTCCGCCGACCACTGGCGACAACATCGATGTACTGTGGAGACCTCACGCCACACGTGTTGAGCAAGTCGGCGGTACGTCCACCCGGCCTCCCGCATGCCCACTATACGCCCTCGCTCAAAGTCCGTCAACTGCACATACGGTTCACGTCCACGCAGTCGCGGCATGCTACCAGTGTTAAAGACTGCGATGGAGCTCCGTATGCCACGGCAAACTGGCTGACACTGACGGCGGCGGTGCACAAATGCTGCGCAGCTAGCGCCATTCGACGGCCAACACCGCGGTTCCTGGTGTGTCCGCTGTGCCGTGCGTGTGATCATTGCTTGTACAGCCCTCTCGCAGTGTTCGGAGCAAGTATGGTGGGTCTGACACACTGATACACCGGTGTCAATGTGTTCTTTTTTCCATTTCCGGGAGTGTATTTATAGTCCATGTTTCACTTCTATACATGGCTACACTCCATACAAATACATTGCAGAAACGACTTCCCGGCACTTAAATCTATACTCGATGTTAACAAATTTCTTTTCTTCAGAAACGCTTTCCTTGCCACTGCCAGTCTACATTTTATCCACTCTACTTCGACCATCATCAGTTATTTTGCTCCCCAAATAGCAATACCTATTTACCACTTTAAGCGTCTCATTTCCTAATATAATTCCCACAGCATCACCCAATTTAATTCGACTACTTTCCATTATTGTCGTTTTGATTTTGTTGATGTTCATCTTATATTCAAATGTATGTGGCAGGAATGTTGAAGACGCCACCAGTTGAACCCTTTCTGCGCTGCTGCGAAGACTGGTAACAACGACTCCGCCAGTGTGTAGATGCCGATGGAAAAAAAAACTGTTGTTTTAAAAATAATAATAAGTATGACTTTGGTAGGAAAAGAAAACAACACTTTTCTAGCACGCTTCGTATGTAGGACAGTTCGTATTGGAGCCCTCATATGACCCAGAGAGGAATCGCAACTACATTTATTTCTACCAGTGTCTTTGCTCTCTGAAAACATTGCATTCGACAAATAAAGCGAGTATTTCCATCGAGAACGTCACATATTTACGCGTTGCCTTGGAGGGAGCAAACGTTCCGCCGCTATAGGATGGGCTGCGCTACGCGCTGTTTTCACGCCAAAGACGGAGTAGGCGAGGCCTGCGTTTGCGCCCTGGAAAATAAATGTGGCGGCCTTTGTGACGTCGCCACGCGGCGCGGTGGGCGTGCCGTGTGGTGGTACCAGTGGCTCGGGCCGCCCTCTTTTGAAGTCCAAGCGGAGGCGCCTGGAGCGGGCGCCCCGCGACGTTTGCTCGCCGTAATCCCGCGACAATATTACGCGCCGAAGAAGCGGCCCGGAAATTACGACCGGCTCCGCCTTGTACTGCAGGCGCGTTTGCGGCCGAGCCGTCTCGGGGCGTGGATGTGCTGCGCCGCACGGCTGCGCCCTCGCTTTGTCGCTGGCCGGGCGCCGCTGCTGGATGAAATTTACATTTTAATGCCGCGTCTGCTAATACAGCTCATTATCACCTTTTGTAAGAAACAAGCGCAAATACGCCCGTTTGCCGTCGGCCTTCGTGGGAATGCCGAATGCGATATCCTGCGCATTCCGAATGCGGCTGTGTTTATTTAAAGCTTTGTCTATGACGTCAAACAAAGCGCGGCCCTGACAGTAAACACAAAAAACAGGGGATCACCGCTTCATCTAACTCTTCTCCCGTTTTCGAGATCATACAAAGAAGCGCTTAATTTTGAACACGACGCTGCATTTACACTTGGAAATTCAACTAGCAGGCAACAGGAGTCCCTATCCGCTTGTGACGTCACAACGCTTCCATATGGAACGCGTGGGGTCCGCTTTAGAGACGATTCTATCCGAGATACTCTCGCACATCAAAAAAGTTGCACTACTGGCCATTAAAATTGCTACACCACGAAGATGACGTGCTACAGACGCGAAATTTAACCGACAGGAAGAAAATTCTGTGATATGCAAATGATTTGCTTTTCTGAGCATTCACACAAGGTTGGCGCCGGTGGCGACACCTACAACGTGCTGACATGAGGACAGTTTCCAACCGATTTCTCATACAAAACCAGCAGAGACCGGCGTTGCCTGGTGAGACGTTGTTATGATGCCTCGTTTAAAGAGGAGAAATACGTACCATCACGTTTCCGACTTTGATAAAGGTCGGCGATTGCGGTTTATCGTATGGCGACATTGCTGATCGCGATCCAATGACTGTTAGCAGAATATGGAAGCAGTGGCTTCAGCAGGGTAATACGAAACGCCGTCCTGGATCCCAACGGACTCGTATCACTAGCAGTCGAGATGACAGACATCTTATCCTCATCGCTGTAACGAAATGTGCAGCCACGTCTCGATCCCTGAGCCAACAGATCTGGATGTTTACAACACAACAACCATCTGCACGAACAGTTCAACGACGTTTGCAGCAGCATGGACTATCAGCTCGGAGACCATGGCTGCGGTTACCCTTGACGCTGCATCACAGACAGGAGCGCCTGCGATGGTGTACGAATCGCAAAACGTAATTTTTTTGGATGAATCTACATTCTGTGTACAGCATCATGATGGTCGCATCCGTGTTTGGCGACATCCCTGTGAACGCACATTGGAAGCGTGTATTCCTCATCGCCATACTGGCGGATGAACCGGGGTTATGGTATGGGCTTCCATCGGTTACAAGTCTCGGTCTCCCCTTGTTCACATTGACGGCACTTTGAACAGTGGACGTAACATTTCAGATGTGTTACAACCCGTGACTCTATCCTTCATCCGAATCCAGCGAAACCCTACATTTCAGCACGATAATGCACGACCGCAAGTGCAGGTCCTGTATGGGCCTTTCTGTATACAGAAAACGTTCGACTGCTGCCCTGGCCAGCACATTCTTCAGATCTCTCACCAACTGAAAACGTCTGGTCAATGGTGGTCGAGCAACTGGCTTGTCATAATACCCCACTCATTACTCTTGATGAACTGTGGTATCGTGTTGAAACTACATGGGCGGCTGTACCTGTACACGCAAGCCAAGCTCTGTTTTACTCAATGCCCAGAAGTATCAAGGCCGTTATTACCGCCAGAGGTGGTTATTCTGGGTACTGATTTCTCAGGATTTATGCACCTAAATTGCGCGAAAATGTAATATGTCAATTCTAGTATAATACATTTGTCCCTTGCCCCCAGTACAGTAGTACAAGTATATATGCCACCTAGCTCTGCAGATGACGAAGAAATTGATGAAATGTATGATCAAATAAAAGAAATTATTCAGATTGTGAAGGGAGACGAAAATTTAATAGTCATGGGTGACTGGAATGCGATAGTAGGAAAAGGGAGAGAAGGAAACATAGTAGGTGAATATGGACTGGGGCAAAGAAATGAAAGAGGAAGCCGCCTGGTAGAATTTTGCACAGAGTACAGGTTAATCATAGGTAACACTTGGTTCAAGAACCACAAAAGAAGGCTGTATACATGGAAGAAGCCTGGAGATACTGACAGGTTTCAGATAGATTATATAATGGTAAGACAGAGATTTAGGAACCAGGTTTTAAATTGTAAGATATTTCCAGGGGCAGATGTGGACTCTCACCACAATCTATTGGTTATGAACTGTAGATTAAAACTGAAGAAACTGCAAAAAGGTGGGAATTTAAGGAGATGGGACCTGGATAAACTGACTAAACCAAAGGTTGTAGAGAGTTTCAGGGAGAGCATAAGGTAACAATTGACAGGAATGGGGGAAAGAAATACAGTAGAAGAAGAATGGGTAGCTCTGAGGGATGAAGTAGTGAAGGCAGCAGAGGATCAAGTCGGTAAAAAGACGATGGCTAGTAGAAATCCTTGGGTAACAGAAGAAATATTGAATTGAATTTATGAAAGGAGAAAATATAAAAATGCAGTAAATGAAGCAGGCAAAAAGGAATACAGACGTCTCAAAAATGAGATCGACAGGAAGTGCAAAATGGCTAAGCAGGGATGGCTAGACGACAAATGTAAGGATGTAGAGGGTTATCTCATTAGGGTAAGATAGATATTGTCTAAAGGAAAATTATAGAGACCTTTGGAGATAAGAGAACTACTAGTATGAACATCAAGATCTCAGATGGAAACCCAGTCCTAAGCAAAGAAGGGAAAGCAGAAAGTTGGAAGGAGTATATAGAGGGCCTATACAAGGGCGATGTACTTGAGGACAATATTATGGAAATGGAACAGGTTGTAGATGAAGATGAAATGGGAGATACGATACTACGTGAAGAGTTTGACAGAGCACTGAAAGACCTGAGTCGAAACAAAGCCCCCGGAGTAGACAACATTCCCTTGGAACTACTGACGGCCTTGGGAGAGCCAGTCCTGACAAAACTCTACCATCTGGTGAGCAAGGTGTATGAGACAGGCGAAATACCCTCAGACTTCAAGAAGAATATAATAATTCCAATCCCAAAGAAAGCAAGTGTTGACAGATGTGAAAATTACCGAACTATCAGTTTAATAAGTCACAGCTGCAAAAAACTAACGCGAATTATTAACACATGAATGGAAAAACTAGTAGAATCCGACCTCGGGGAAGATCAGTTTGGATTCCGTAGAAATGTTGAAACACGTGAGGCAATACTGACCCTAAGACTTATCTTAGAAGCTAGATTAAGGAAGGGCAAACCTACGTTTCTAGCATTTGTAGACTTAGAGAAAGCTTTTGACAATGTTGACTGGAATACTCTCTTTCAAATTCTGAAGGTGTCAGGGGTAAACTACAGGGAGCGAAAGGTTATTTACAATTTGTACAGAAACCAGATGGCAGTTATAAGAGTAGAGGGACATGAAAGGGAAACAGTGGTTGGGAAGGGAGTGAGATAGGGTTGTAGGCTCTCCCCGATGTTATTCAATCTGTATATTGAGCAAGCAGTGAAGGAAACAAAAGAACAATTCGGAGTAGGTATTAAAATCCATGGAGAAGAAATAAAAACTTTGAGGTTGGTCGATGACATTGTAATTCTGTCAGAGACAGCAAAGGACTTGGAAGAGCAGTTGAACGGAATGGATAGTGTCTTGAAAGGAGGATATAAGATGAACACCAATAAAAGAAAAACTATGATAATGGAATGTAGTCGAATTAAGTCGGGTGATGTTGAGGGTATTAAATAAGGAAATGAGACACTTAAAGTAGTAAAGGAGTTTTGCTATTTGGGGAGCAAAATAACTGATGATTTTCGAAATAGAGAGGATATAAAATGTAGACTGCCAGTGGCAAGGAAAGCGTTTCTGAAGAAGAGAAATTTGTTAACATCGAATATAGATTTAAGTGTCAGGAAGACATTTCTGAAAGTATTTGTATTGAGTGTAGCCATGTATGTAAGTGAAACATGGACGATAACTAGTTTGGACAAGAAGAGAATAGAAGCTTTCGAAATGTGGTGCTACAGAAGAATGTTGAAGATTAGATGGATAGATCACATAACTAATGAGGAAGTATTGAATAGGAATGGGGAGAAGAAAAGTTTGTGGCACAACTTTACCAGAAGAAGGGATCGGTTGGTAGGACATGTTCTGGGGCATCAAGGGATCACCAATTTAGTACTGGAGGGCAGCGTGGAGGGAGACCAAGAGATGACTACACTATGCAGATTCAGAAGGATGTAGGTTGCAGTGGGTACTGGGAGATGAAGAGGCTTGCACAGGATAGAGTAGCATGGAGAGCTGCATCAAACCAGTCTCAGGACTGAAGACCACAGTAACAATAACATATCTGTCCAATGAAGACCCGTTTATCACCTGCATTCCTTCTTGGTGTAGCAATTTCAATTGCCACTAGTGTACAACTGTTTACGGCAGAGCATTTAACTTTTGCTGAATGCTGCAGTACATATGAAAGTGACACAGGTAGATGACACAATTTTTCAACACACTCACGAAGTCTATGCAAACAACGTCGGAACTTACTACCAATCGTTCGATTTCTCTTTGATAGGAATCGGATCTTGGGTCACGGGGCTATTCAACAACGGCTCCTCATTGTCAGAAAACCTTATATTTCTGCGAATCATTTCCTCCACTGTCTGTATATTGTCGTCTGTGTTGAAGCAGATGGCCTTCCTTCCCAAGAAGCATCACGCACGGCTGTGCTTTGGAAACCATCGTTCTTGTGAAACACAATTAGCTATTTACTCACACGAGGTGTTGAGTGCTATTGACAAGGGATTTCAAATTGATTCCGTGTTTCTAGATTTCCAGAAGGCGTTTGACACTGTGCCAAAAAAGCGGCTTATGACATAACGTCTCAGGTATGTCACTGGATACGTGATTTTCTGTCGGAGAGATGACAGTTCACAGTAACTGACTCATCATGGTATCATCAAAATCTTCAATGAAAATTGTTTACTAAATGGAGTGCTGTCAGTGTTCAGTTTCTCAAATGTCTATTGTTGCAAAAAAGTTACATACTCAGTTATATCTGACAAGTGTAGCACGTTACATTTTACATTACTTACTCTATAACACGTTATTAGTGGTTACGTAACACGGTTCTTTATTTTTTCTTTCAGACGCAACTTTATACAAGTGTTAAGAGTTTAAATGAAACCTTGAGTTCCAACTATGAGAGCAAAGATGCATAGAGGTTAGTTTGCTTTGTAATTTGGTTTCCCGACATTTTTCTATCCTCCTCTTAATTTTTAAAGACATCATCTGATGATATGTTATTAATGAGACGATACAGGTAATGATACCGTTTGTGTGAACTGTAACTAAAATATATAAACAAGAAAGTTTTATTTCTAATTTCTCTGATATCTCGTAAACATTAGATGCAGGTGAAGAAGTAGCTTCTGTCGTCCTAGACTCACAAAATGCTTTGGACACTGCATCACGCCTTCGAGTACAAATTAAAATACTATCATGGGGTGTGGCTACGCAAATATATGTAATTTACTCGGCAAAAATTTGACAAATGGAACCTGTACCAGAAGGCGAATGTTAAATATCGGATGTGCTCCATCGGAAGTGTAATAGAACCTGTAACGTTGTCAGTATATATAAACGAATTATGAAATGGATGAGCAGCAATTTCTGATTGTTAGATTAAATCCCGATATCTGCAGGGAAATTTCGTCGTTGTACGGTCGTAGGCAAATGCAGAAATATTTGCACAAAATATCCATTAGATGCAATGAAGCTCTCTTTGAATGTGGATAAATGCAAATTATTGCCTGTATAAAAAGAGAGAGGACGAAATAGTATCCAGTTACAACGTTAATAGTGAACTTTTTGATCACGACATTACACATTCGTTTAGGTATATTATACTTGTTTACGTATATTATATAAAGCGACCATAAATGGGGCTACAAAGTAAGAATCAGTTTTAGGGAAGGCAATGAGAGCCATTTTTTTATTGGAAGGATTATAGAACTGCACTGAATCTTGTGATTTATTTGTCCATATTTCTGTAGGGATACGTTGGCATATACACTGAAGAGCGAAAGAAACTGGTATACCTGCCTAATATCTTGAAGGGCACCCGAGAGCACGCAAAAGTGCCTCAACACGACGTGGCATGGACTCGACTAATGCCTGAAGTAGTACTGGATGGAACTGACACCTTGAATCCTGCTGGGCTTTCCATAAATCCGTAAGAGTACAAGCGAGTGGAGAATTCTCCTGAACAGCACGTTGCAAGGCGTCCCATATACGCTCAACAATGTTCATGTCAAGGAGTGTAGTGGCCATCGGAAGCGTTTACAATTAGATGAGTGTTCCTGAAGTCACACTAGTAATTCTAGACGTGTGGGGTATTACATTGTCCTGCTGGAATTGCTCAAGTCCATCGGAATGCACAATGGACATGAACGGACACAGGTGTTCAGTCAAGATGCTTACGTACATGTCACCTGTCAAAGTCGAATCTAGACGTATCAGGGATCCCATATTGCTCCAACTGCTCACGTCCCATACCATTACTGAGCCTCCAGCAGCTTGAACAGTCCCCTGTTGACATGCAGGGCCATGGGATTCGTGAGGTTGTCTCCATAGCCTTACACGTCCATCCGCTCGATACAACTTGAAACGAGACTCGTCCGATCAGCAACATGTTTCCAGTCATCAACTGTCCAATGTTGGTGTTGCTGGACCCAAGCAAGGCTCAATGCTACGGTTCGTGTAGTCATCAAGAGGCACGATCATGTTCCGTTGAATGGTTCCCACGCTGACGCTTGTTGCTGGTCCAGCACTGAAATCTGCAGAAATTTGCGGAACGGTTGCGCTTCTGTCATGTTGAACGATTCCCTTCAGTAGTCGTTGCTGCCATTCTTGCAGGATCTTTTTCGGCTGCAGCGATGCCAGAGATATGATGTTTCACCGGATTCCTGATATCACGATACGCTTGTGGAATTGTTGTAGGTGAAAATCCCCACTTCATCGCTACCTCGGAGATGCTGTGTCGCCTCGACCGTGCGACTGCTATAACACCACGTTCAAACTCACTTAAATCTTGATAACCTTCCGTTGTAGCAGCAGTAACCGATCTAACAAATTTCCCAGACGCTTGTTCACTTACATAGGCGTTGCCGACCGCCGCGCTGTATTCTGCCCGTTTACATATCTCTGTGTTTGAGTACGCATGCCTATATCAGATACTTTGGCGTCAGTGTATAAGCGGTTTTTGGCTCCCTCTGATTTTCATCTCTTTGCTCAAACGCATTTCTGGCTGTGAGGGCAGCAGTTTGGCATAGACAACCAGCTGCACACCAGCACAGAGTATTAGTGGAACGCACAGGCGTTAACGTATGACGAGGGACAGAAAAATTTTTACAATGCTACGACAAATATCTAAGACGAAACAGCGACTATGTAGAAAAATACCTCAAAGGTGTAGTTATATGTTGCAAATAAAAAGTTTTTTTTACTTTCATTATGTGTGCCCCTTTTCGCAAACGACAGGTCCAGTTTTTACAGCAGCTCGACGTGGCAAGATGGAAGTGAAATCGCGGTTGTAGTGTAAATATGTAAGATAATATGCAATTCTGTTCACAGCAAAACTGACGCTTTTCAGCAGAGCAAGCTTCCATTTTCAGACACAGCATCAAAGGAACAAAAAGAATTCGTAAAATAAAATTAACAATTCGGTTCATAAATGAAAATATTTCTTCTTTTCTCTTATTTTAGACATACTTCCATTCGCATTAGTACTATTGAACGATAAACCCTTAAATTACCAGTTAAGGTATTGTAGTTAATAGCTTATGATACGTTCTAGAAAAACAGCCTAATAAATATAACAAAATATGTGCATATGAATCCAGTGCCCTGGGTGAAATATTGGATACATGGAAGAGGTGGGCCAAGAACTCTTAAACAAATACAGAATGAGCATTAGGCGCATTTAGATTCAGGATCTTCGTCAAATTTCCTTTCGTCACGTCTATTCACCTATGGCATAAGCAACATTTTGTGCAAGAGGGATCTAGATCAAAAGAGCTTTACAATACAGAACGCACTCTTCAACGGTTTCTTAGGGTACAGTTGAAATAAATTTCCTGGCCGATTAACACTATTAGGCTAACAGAATAACACGAACCCACACCCTCACCTTCTACAACTACGTTTATATCAGCTGATATAACCAAACAACCTAAAGGTCGTGCTCAAAGCTTCTAATCCTTCCAGTATTTCCACACTTTAGGCATTGTTTTGTATACTTTGCTTGTCTTCTGGTTTTGGGAGAAGGAAAGCTATGTAAGATAAAGGCAGGCTGATCGCGTTTGTTCTGATTGCTACGGGCCACTTGTATGGTTATTTGAAGAAAATAAAGCAACAAATTTCTGTCAATAATTATCTGATGATTGATAAACATGCAGAGAACTTTTTCATAAAAATTAAAAGTCTCGAGCACAAAGGTATTTAAATATATTATTGTCTACTCCACTTCCTCTCCCCCCCCCCCCCCCCCTGTAAGTGATCAGACAGCTACAAAATTAATAAGGGAAGTGAGTCTGCTAAAACATAGGTGATGCTTCTTGTGTACGTTGATACTGTAGAAGAACACAGATCTGCCATACTGTCTTGATTTGTCAGTAAGCTTCTAAATTTTCTATTTTACCCTTGGGTATCAAATACAACAGATTAGGCTCTTGTTCGTCTATTGAAGTTTGTTGTTAATTATCCTCTGCTGTTAGTACAGAGAGCATAGTGTATAATACTTTTTAAATATGACGCCTTGCTCCACCCTTCTCGAGTATTAAGTGAGAATAATGAATGCTTAGAGGTTGCAGCCAAGAGACAGTCCATTCTAGAACGAAATGAAATTTAGTGAAGAGCATTTGTGGATTCTGCTTCGAATTTTAAGATTTAGATTTCCACGGAGTAGTAGATGTCAGTCTGCGAGGCTCTGTCACTTCAGGAAAGAAGAAATGATAGTTTTGATTTTTCTGTCAAAGACGCTGTCATTAGAAACGCATTCAAAGTTTTAAATGGCCAAGGACATCAAAGGAACGGCCATTGTCTCATTTTCGTAGAAGCCATCCTGGAATCCTCGTTAATTGATATACACGGAGAGTCATAAATGAGGAAAAATATGTCGTGTAAATTGTCACACACTGAGCTACAAACTTAAATTCGTTTTCCGCTTGTTGCTATGTCAATAAATGACAATGCAATTGAATGGTAAAAATCTGGAAATATGAAGTGGCCTTTTCGGTGTTACTGTGCGCAGACATTGGCTAAAGGGACAGGTGGGCAACACGGCACAACACGAGTGTTGTAGGTAGTCTAACCGCTCACGAGCAGGCGAGGCATGCGGCGTCAAGCGACTGTCTCCGAGACACTGCGAGAAATGACAGCGCCCCACATCTATGCCGTACCGGTTGCGCTGGCCGGTATTATGTATTGTGGCTAGTTGGCATAGAGAAAGAACGTGAGGAGGGGCTGCACTAACGTACATGCACGTTTTATAATTTCGTTTTTGTGTCCCAGAATTAGTTTCAGCCGGCCGCTGTGGCCGAGAGGTTCTAGGTTCTTCAGTCTGGAACCGAGCGATTGCTACGGTCGCAGGTTTGAATCCTGCTTCGGGCACGGATGTGTGTGATGCCCTTAGGTTAGTCTGGTTTAAGTAGTCCTAAGTTCTAGGGGACTGATGACCTCAGATGTTAAGTCCCATAGTGCTCAGAGCCATTTGAACCATTTGATCTAACATCAAGGGATTCAATATACAGAAATTTGTACTACATGATAGTCTTTTGTCGTGATTCACAGCGTGCGTAATCTACATCTCGTGAAGTAAACTACTTCACATTCTTCTAAATATTACTTTCCAATGTTTTCACCCAGTTTGTCAGACTGGACGTTATGACCTATATCATTATCTTCTTACAGAGAGCCAAGTCGAAACAAGATCCCGGAAGTAGACAACATCTATTCGAAATTACTGAGAACGTTTGGAGGGCCAACCATGACAACCATTCCACCTGATATTTAAAATATACGAGACAAGATATATACCTACTGAATTCAGAAAGATATAACAATACAGCTTCAAAACTATCAGTTTCAGAAGTTACGTTACACTTGACGAACGAATTGTTTGCAGAAGATTGGGGAAAACTGGAAGCAGCGAACCTCAGAAATATGAATTTGGGTTATGGGGAACTGTCAGAATACTTGAAGCAATGCAGCCCCTATCACTTTCAAGAGAAGATAGATTGTAGGATTACCAAATTAACTTTATATAATTTGTATAGTTAGATTTAGCTTTACGTAATGTTGACTGGAATATACTCTTAGAAATTCAAGTAACACCGCTAAGAATCAGTGAGTTAAGCATTGTAACCAACTTATACAGAAACCGTCTGCAGTTGTAAACTCGAAGGTCACGAAGGAGAAGCAGTAGTTAAAAAGAGAGGGAGGAAGGGGTGTAGCCTATGTTATTCAGTATGAACACTGAGCAAGCAATTATTGAAACTTAGTTAAAATTTGAAAAAGAATTAACGTTCAGGAAGAGGAAATTATAAACGTAATTGTGTCAGAGACACTAAATAACTTAGAAGAGCATTGAACAGAGTGCATACTGCTTCGGAAAGGGTTTGTAAGATGAAACTGAAGAGATTAAAAGAATATAACTAATGTTCACGGAATTAGATTATAAAAGGCAGACAGGCTATAGGAAGAGAAACGTTTCTGAGCAGTAGACGTTTGTTAATACTGAATGTAAATTTTTATATTACGAAGTGTTAGCTGAGGTTTTTGTATGGAGTGTATTCTTGTGTGGAAGTGAAAAATAGATGATAAATAGTTTAGACATGAAAAGAATAAAAGATTTTGTAATGTGTTCCTAGGGGAGAATGCTGGAGATTAGATGGGTAGATCTAATAAATAGGGTGTTGAAAAATCCGCTACCACTAACAATAAAAGGTTACTTATTTGTCACACGACCGGTTTTGGGCTTGCGCCCATCTTCAGGTGTTTATACATTCACGTACATGTTTGTACTTTTGGAGCTCAATGAAGATGAAGCACCATTATTACAGTTATGCTGTGGTGATAGTTTTGCCACTTAGGTACACACTATGGTCATTTTCACGTCCATATTTCAGTTTCATCAAGAATAGCTTAATATTACACTATTATGAAGCTATACTTGGTAAAACTTGAATATGGACGTGAAAATGACCATAAGTGTGTAACTAAGTGGCAAAACTATCACCACAGCATAACTGTAATAATGGTGCTTCATCTTTATTGAGCTCCAAAAGTACAAACACGTACATGAATGTATAAACACCTCAAGATGGGCGCAAGCCCGAAACCGATCGTGTGACAAATAAATAACCTTTTATTGTGACTGGTAGCGGATTTTTCTACACCCCATAAAGGGACAGTAACGAAGTTCGACAGCATACACTATGGATAAAATTCATTTGATCTAATGAATGTTGAGGAGACTGGGTGTATTTTGGGAGAAAAGAAGATGACTAACAGAAGGGATCCGTTGACTGGATAAATTGTAATATAACAAGGAATCGTCAGTTAGGTACTGGAGGATGGTGTAAGGGGTAATATCACAGATGGGAATCTGGAGATGACTGCAGTAAACGAATTCATCTCGATGTCTGTTGCAGTATTTGCGTAGACAAAAATGGTTCAAATGGCTGTGAGCACTATGGGACGTAACATCTGAGGTCATCAGTCCCCTAGAACTTAGAACAACTTAAACCTTACTAACCCAAGAACATTACACATCCATGCCCGAGGCAGGATTCGAACCTGCGACCGTAGCAGTCACGCGGTTCCGGACTGAAACGCCTAGAACCGCTCGCCACCGTAGCCGGCTTTGCGTAGACATGAAGAGGTTTGCACACAGTAGTCTGGTTAGAGAGCTACGTCAAACAAGGTGTCTAACTGAACCATACCACCACCGACAACAATACCAATAAAAACAATGACGACTACAACAACGTTATTTCACTTCCCAGGTAACTGCACCATCTAGAAAAATGCTTCTTGGACAATATAAATCCGCGCTTGAAGACGCTCAGCCTGTCATGAATTCCGCCATATCTTCGCAAGCCTCACTAGACATATTTTATTAAAGGCTTTTCTGTCTCGGTCATTGAAACAGAATAATGTTAGAAAGAAAAAGATTACCAACCCCTTATTGAAACGACGGGAGAGATATTATCGGATTATTTGCTCAAACTGAGATCGTCGTCACGTTCCCAAAGAAAGATCTGTTCGCATCGCATTCGTTACGACGCCGCGGCCAGTGCAGGTCGTTACCGTCGACACAATGGAGCTCCAAATCTCCGCCGGGCCAACCCGGAACGTTTGATTTATCCCTCGGAACGCTGGCGTGCGCATTGTCTACCGGCACCGCCTGCGTCAAAACGACCGATAAATTATGGCCCTGCAGCCTTTTAAGCGACCTTTACCTCCCCGAAATTCCCTTTCTGCTACCTCCCCCTATTCCCCGCTCCGCAATCCAGCCCCTCGCTAGTCGGCCACAGCTCCGACGTCCTTTTTCTGTCCTCGGCGCCCTCTGTTTCCCGTCACGAAGATAGCCGCCGCTGACAGCCCTGTCTGGGGACTCCCCCCTCGCCGACTATCGCCGGCGCCTGGCGAATAATGGCAAGGTGTGTGTGTGCGTGTGTGTGGTGGCAGCCCTGAGAGACGGCTGAGGGCAGCGGCGCGCTGCCGGTGGAGCGGGGAATCCCCCAGCCTGCGGTCAGCCCGCTCCTCTCCGATTGCCGATTGTTCGGCTTAATTGGGGTTCCGGCTGGCCCCGGCGCCGCCGTAAGGAACCCTGACAGCGCGGCGCCCTCTTCGCAGGCCCATTGGACGGCAGCGGGCGGCCGTGCGGCCGGCCAGTGCAGATAACGACCGCTCTAATCCCCCGGTGCCGAAAAACGCGTCCGGAGCACAAAACTGGCGACCGTGCCGGCGGTCGGCTCATCCGCAGTACGGCGGCTATACTCCAGAATTCGTTTTCACCCTTTTTCCGGAAAATCCCTGGATGAATAATTCAAGGCCGCCGACGGCAAACAATTTGAAATACAGTAATACTTAGTGCAGCTACTGCGAGTAGCCGAGCTTTTCCCACGGAAGACGTCTTGTTTCCACTCGCACCTGCTACTGTGGTGTCCGGATTACGGTTTAAAACACAGCACCCCTTTTCGCTTCCATGCGGTGTACTCATGAAAAAGTGAAAAGGATAAAACCTGATTCACAAAATACACAGCTACAGATTTTTCCTCCCTTTTACTTCCTAGCACATTTTCAGCATCTGCACATCTCGAGTTATCGCAAATAAAAAAATTGATCAACGTCATTATTATATACAACTGGCTATTGAAATTGCTACACCACGAAGATGACGTGCTACAGATGGCCGGCCGGGGTGGCCGAGCGGTTCTAGGCGCTACAGTCTGGAACCACGTGACCGCTACGGTCGCAGGTTCGAATCCTGCCTCGGGCATGGATATGTGTGATGTCCTTAGGTTTGTTAGGTTAAGGTAGTTCTAAGTTCTAGGGGACTGATGACCTCCGAAGTTGTGTCCCATACTGCTCAGAGCCATTCGAACAATTTTTGCTAAACACGTGAAATTTAACCGACAGGAAGAAGATGCTGTGATATGCAAATGATTACCTTTTCAGAGCATTCACACAATGTTGGCGCCGATGGCGACACCTACAGCGTGCTGACATATGGAAAGTTTCCAACCGATTTCTCATACACAAACAGCAGTTGACCGGCGTTGCCTGGTGAAACGTTATCGTGATGCCTCGTGTAAGGAGGAGAAATGCGTACCATCACGTTTCCGACTTTCATAAAGATCAGATTGTAGCCTATCGCGGTTTTGGTTTATCGCATCGCGACATTGCTGCTTGCGGCGGTCTATATCCAATGACTGTTAGCAGAATATGGAATTGGTGGGTTCAGGAGGGTAGTACGGAACGCCTTACTGGATCCCAACGGCCTCGTATCACTAGCATTCGAAATGACAGGCATTTATCCTCATGGCTGAAAGGAATCGTGCAGCCACGCCTCGATCCCTGAGTCAACAGATGTGAAAGTTTGCAAGACAAGAACAATCTGCACCAAAAGTTCGACGACGTTTGCAGCAGCATGGACAATCAGATCGGAAACCGTGGCTGCGGTCACCCTTGACGCTGCATCACAGACAGGAGCTCCTGCGATGGTGTACTCAACGACGAACCTAAGTGCAGGTTATGTTTACAGCATCATGATGGTAGCACCCGTGTTTGGCGACATCGCGGTGAACGCACATTGGAAGCGTTTATTCGTCATGACCATAATGGCGTATCACCCGGCGGGATGGTGTGGGGTGCCATTGGTTACACGTCTCGGTCACCTCTCGTTTGTGTTGACGGCACTTTGAACAGTGGACGTTACATTTCAGATTTGTTACGACCCGTGGCTCTACCCTTCATTTGATCCCTGCGAAACCCTACATTTCAGCAGGATAATGCACGACCACATGTTGCAGGTCTTGTGCGGGCCTTTCTGGATACAGAAAATGTTCGACTGCTGCCCTGGCCAGCACATTCTCCAGATCTCTCAACAATTGAAAACGTCTGGTCAACGGTGGCCGAGCAACTGGCTCGTCATAATACGGCAGTCACTACTCTTGATGAACTGTGGTATCGTGTTGAAGCTGCATGGGCAGCTGTACCTGTGCACGCCATCCAAGCTCTGTTTGACTCTATGCCCAGGCGTATCAAGACCGTTATTCCGGTCAGAGGTGGTAGTTCTGGGAACTGATTTCTCTGGATCTTTGCACCCAAATTGCGTGAAAATGCAACCACATGTCAGTTCTAGTATAATGTATTTTTCCAATGAATACCCGTTTATCATCTGCATTTCTTCTTGGTGCAGCAATTTTAGCCTAATTTCATCAGTTATGCAATGTTAGTTGTACACCAGTCACAACAACACCTAATCTTGTAAAGCACTGCAGTGTTGAAATCGATCTTTGGATTGCAGAAACCATTAATGTGTAAGAATCTACAACTACAGTACATCAGATACCATTCTCTGAAAACCATGATAGATGTTCTAACGTATCATTTATTAACCCTCAGTCAGTGTCGTGGATGTGTTATTAAATAAACCGTGTCGGGGAATGTTCATATACCCCAGACTCTTGCTGCATTTTCTGGACAGGTATTTGGACAGAAATATAAAGTAATGAACACAGACTATTCACATTGTTATTCAGCATTTATTGATCTCACAACAGCTGTAAAATATGAAACAACAATTGCCTGTCTTAAAATTAGTATCTCGGCTTCAAACTGCAACATAGCCGCTAATATCTGTAAAAAAAATTTAAAGCAAATCTTCGATAATTAATAACAGTTCAGTTTTGTACATTAGTCTCCAAAACAGAAACAAAACAATGATTAATCAGATAAGCTTCAATTTCAGATAACTTCAGAAACACTGAACCTGGGCAAATTTTCATTCGTTCACACACCGCGAGCAGATTGAGTTATATCGGATGCCTCCAGAGCAAATAATCTTGTTTGCTCGTTAACTAACTCTTTCACACTTATCACTGTCTGATATACATCCAGTTCAGATTCAGTATTGTGTTCACTATTTCGTTCATGACAATTTTTGTTGGCAGTTTCAATATCAATGTACGAAGCCAGATGGCACAGTGATTACCACACTGGAATCATATTTGGTGGCACGATGGTTCAGTCCCATATCCAGCCATCCTGGTTTACATTTTCCATGATTTCCCAAATTTTTTTAGGCAAATGCTGGAACGGTTCCTTTTTAAAGGGCACTGCCGACTTCCTTCCCCATCTTTTCCTAATCCGATGGGACTGATGCTCTTATTGTTTGCCCGAATCCCTGAAATCAACCAAATTACCAACCGACCAACTTCCCTGCCGTCAATATATTCCATCTCATGTAGACACTGAGTGAAAATAGCCTTATCGTCTGGTACTGAGACATCCACTCTGTTCTTGTGAAAGAAGATCTCTTTAATGTTGTTATTACAACCTAGAAATCATTTTCGAGAGATAACAGGAAGTTGTCAACATCGGCAGGCATTGATGGGAGCATGTACATTGTCAATGTATGCGGGATCTTTATGGTAGCTCTCCTTCGAATAGTATTTTCTGGAATTGAGTAAAAGCAGGCACGTTTGTTATTTAACAGTAAACTTTGCAGTGGACATCTGGGGCTTGGATGCTACATACAGCTGTTAGGAAGAGGAGCGTCTCTAAGCACTTACCAGGTACAGGATGCTGGTCCCTAGAATTTCTCGCACCAGTGTACATACAATGCTTTCTGCTGAAGACTGGTAAAACCTCGATCTACCGGTGAGGCGTTTCTGGCTACGGCAGGTAGAGGGGTGTAGAAGAGAAATGTGTTACCTAACCAAAACTTTCCGACAGTCTTATAAACATCCATTGTGTAAAGGGATTGCGTCCATAAAAATCGGTATGTTCCCATGTTTGCCTTGGACTGGACACTATCGATGGAGCCATGAGATCGTGTCATCCCTCTACCTGCTGAGCTTTTTGGGTAGCCACGAGCCTTCAGGAGAATTTTAGCAAAGAACACAGCATTAATGGTGGCTTTGAAGTGGTCTATGTTGGCACACAGAAGCATTTCTCTTACTTTAGCTGAAGCCTCTGGCCAGACATGCTGTAACGTTTGGCCCATCCAGTTAACGATGAAAGACGTGCACTGCGTTCACCACTAAGTGCTCGTCTTTCATATTTCCTAATACCAGCATTCTGGTAATCGGTCATAAAGGAATTCGAGCCCTGCCAATAATTTCCTTGGGTTTACTAATTTATTTAACGTTATTTAACGATATTTCACACTGATCTGTGAGAGGAGCTTGGCGCTCGGAATTTCCTTTATGTTATGGGCGAGGGCAGCAGTCTTCCTTAGCAGCCATGATGGTTTCCTGTTTCCCTCCTTTTTCGATCGCCGGGGGTAGCACGTGGTGTCGGTTGAATACTCAGTAGTGGCCAAAGTTTCTACTATTCGATGTTCCCCAACCTGCAGTACCAACCTTGGAACTGATATTTCTACTCACTTTTAATGTCGCGAGGTCGCCTCTCTGCAAGATTCCGGCCCTCTGATTGGCCAGTTCAGGTGCGCGCCCGTTTTTCGCGTGTGGGCGCCAACCGCCCTCAGCAGGTGGATAGAGGACAAAGCGGCTGAGGGCAGTTCGAGTATGACCGTGCCTGAGGTTGCAGGTGCTGCTTCCAGGAGTGGAACCTTTCGGTAAGCATGAGCGCGGGCGTGCATTGCAGCTTCGCGCCGGGCGCCCCTTTGCTTCGGTCACTATTCGGATTGCGAGCCCAAGTCAATTAGCACCACATGTTTGAACCGATTCGTGTCGTGCAGGTCTTATTCCTTTAGGACGGGAGGCTACGTCGCGATACAACCCCCAGTAGCATTTTTCGTATTCATTGTGGTGGTCATTGCATGCCGGCAATCGAACTCTAGTAGACGACACGGCGATCGCTCCTAAAATTCCCTTCCTTTTCAATCGCGGCTTATGATAAATGTAAGTTGGGGTAGGCTGCTGAGCCCTATTCTTTCTTCCCCCACCCCCACATAATTGTATGATTGTTCAGTGCTCAACCGATGAATAAATGAATTCTTTAATCTGTAAATTCTCTCTTTCTTTTCGTGAAGTCGCCCTCAGCGTAACAATAAAAAAATTAATGCAGAACCAGCCTCATTACAACGGTTGCCATAAGGTCGCGCGGGTCTCGCGCCTTTATTGAATAGTATAAAGATTACATATCGCGCGCCTGGCACGACCATTGCACGCATGGCAACGAGAAAACTGATGACAATTTTCGATTATCCTCCAAAATGGGAAGTGCCCACGGCTCAGTGCGAGCACATGAGCAAGAGATCCACTTAATGTGGTGAAAGTAGTGGCCGGTTCTCCTTGCTAGTTTAGAAAAAAAAAAAAAAATTATAGCCTCTACAGCAAGGGACAATAACTCACAGCCGAGCCACCGCTTTTAGCGATCTCTGTCAAAAATTTCACTTTGGGCCTAAACAGAAACTCAAAACATGTTGCCTCAAGTGCCCATAGGGGAAACAATTCGGGAGCTTAACATGTCCTCTCGGCACAGGAATTTACGAGTCAGGGATTGACTGCTTCTCCAGCAGGGAATTGAATATTAGTAACTTTGGTTAGGACTGGCCAGAGGGTAGAGCAGATGAGTGAGAGGGACAAAATGGCGCTAGTAGGGGCTTGTGATTGGCATGAAAGCCTTAGGGAGCACTTACATGGGTTCCTTTTTCGACTTTATTGAGGCTTGACGGAAAGAGTGGAGCAGGGAAACAAAGCTTGTGATTCAGACTCTGGTCTGGGGAGGAGATTCTGGTCTTCACTCTTGTAGACTGCACTTAGAACACTCATCCTGTGCTTGATTTTTAACTGGCACGTGTCTTGAATGGGGAGCCTGGTGAGAAGTCTTAGCTGTACCAACAGTTTAGACCTCAGTCATCTCCGACAACATGCTGTGCCGGGGACAATGTTATGCATATCAGGGTTGCCTTCTTGACGTTTGATCTCTTTTTGCACACTGCCGTATAGGTGAGACAAATAGGTTTGTGAAATGACTGGTGAATGGAACTGTCGCATGCTGGAATCTTCCGAGATTTCAGGGCACCATCAGGAAGTAGCTGCAATCTGTATAACTAACCACCAGCCCACAACTTTGCATATTTCGTGCAGCAGTAAAGAGTTGCAGACGACATACATCTCTGTTCTGCAGATCCATACACCACGGCCATCACTTGAGACAGCACTACGCGTCAGGAAAGGGGTATAGGGGTATATCACTGCTGCTCTGGCTTGTCAGGCCAAACATAATCACAGTCTCGACACTTGTTCTCCGGTGCATAGTATAACTTATACTATAACTTATGTGTAGCATAAATTTATCAAAGATTATTCACCGTTAGATACTTTCAGATTGCGTTATCCATGTTCTGAGCCAGGAGAAATAGATTAAAAGGTAAACCTTAGTCTTTGCCGAACAAATGCCACTCAGTGGAGAGCTAATTATTCGTTGTTTGTATTTGTGCTGCTAACAGTTCATGATTTATTTGTCATATCACTTAACCTGTGTTGTTTGCCCTATTTTATGATCAATAAACTTTCGATTTTTTTCATAAAAAATTAATCCCATACTGATATATTAATCACCCGTCAATACCTGACCACATTTTGACAGGGCCACCATCTCATTAAATTGTTTCAACACTGAAGCTTTATTAAAGATTCTGATAAAAGGACAACCTCCAATGCAGGCTAGCAAAGGAAAGCCACGGTTAGCAGGCAGACTCGGTTTAGCAGATGGATGGCCAATTGGACAAGTGGAAGGTTTACAGGTTACAGTGATTGGTGCCAAGTGTAAAGTTACTGTCACCAGTAGCTTTCAAATCAAACTGCAAGGCCAGTTTAGTCTTGCATTTGTTAGCCATGCTGAGTGATACTTCTATAAGTAATGCAGAATATGTGTGTAGAACTACTGAGCTCGCAATGTAAACTGTGTTGTAGGGTTGCATCATACCCCAAGCAACTAATTCTACTTAACATTTCAAATTAATAGCAGTTCGCAACAGTGACTATTCGCTACGAACACTCACACTGAACAGAATGAAATATACTGAGAAGCAGATGTGTGGAACACCGAAAATTACGGCGTCATGTGCATTTGAGTGTTGGAAAGGGTATCCTCATACCCTGCTACACCTCTATTACCATTTTATTCACTTATGAAGTGTGGGAGACAGCACTGCTTCAGGGTCTCCAAGTGCTCTGTCAATAGCGTGATCTTATCTTCATGGTCCGCGCTGAAACGATTCGTATGGGGCTCCTAGATTACTCACTTAATGTTAATACTTCCCTCCTATGTAAACGATCAGTTTCCTTGCTAGTCCTGTTCAGTATGGACACTACTCTAGTATGCCACTCAAGAGTGTTTTCTAAGATACCAACTTTGTGGTATCATTTCTCCGGTATCCCACAAATGAACAGATATATGTCAACTGCTTTATCTATGGCGAAGGTTACGAACAGGAACGAAATGGTTGGCATTAAAATCGATGAATACAGAATTATAAATCAAATGATGGACGGAAAGCATTACTCTTGTTGAAAGTGGTTTTCTTTCACCAAATACATTTATGACAAAATTTATAAATATGATAGATGGGAAAGCAAAAGTCTCTTTTGGAATTCATTCATGATGACGCGATGTGTATCAATATCTAATGCAATCATCTGTGTATCATTGCTGTGATGGTTGCCTATCCTCTACTATATGTAACTACACTGGTGTAGCATCCCAGTCAACAAAGAAAAAATAGAGGAGAAAATTCGTGTAACCGCAAATTTTTTTCAGTACTGGCAGGAAGGGGCAGTGTCATGAACAAAATACTTAAAATTTTGACTGGTGTGGTGTGAGCGAGGGAGTGGAGATCCGTGTGTCACTTCCTTATGTTCTCCTCGAACATCTAGGAAATCACGTCTTCTGGCGAAGTCGGTTCCCAGTACAAAATCAAAATGGGTTAAAATTCCTACAGGAAAGATCCTGTTCATTTCTTATGTAAATTAATAGTTTAAAATAGTCTATAATGGTATAAAACTGGCGTTTATTGTTGCATGAAGTAGATAAAGAACAAATATAAATGTTTTTACAGCTCTTAAGTGCAGGAGAAGAATATTAAGGTATAAATTAAGTTCTGTGGGTGTAAATAGTTGGAAAAGGTGGAGGGGGGCTGGAGGTTAGAAGCATGAGGGATAGCAGGTCGCCGGATCGCAGTCAGGCACTTCCCTCGTTCATAGGACTGCAAACTAAAGTGTGAGCAGGCGATTCCCTATTCTCTCTAACAGACAGCGTCACAAAAACTACTGCAGAATAATTCAGAAAGTTCTACCCAGCCTTCCGCAGCTTCCCTTACGAATCACTGGCGACCCATTGCGCTGACATTCCCTGGTGGGGTAGGAGGGCTCTCTCTTCAGCTGCGTAGTACTAACCAAACGGAGTATAAGGAATCACTGTGTACACGAAAATCTTTTCCTGGTCCTGATTTTATTGAAACTGTCGTGTATTTCGACGTTTGCTGGACGTAGTATTTCTCCTCCCTTTGTGCGACTGATTACGTGGAACGAATCGACCCTACGTCTTTTTATCAACATTCAAAGCATCAGATCCCAAGTCTTTGCTGAGCATGTCATTAATTACACAAATAAATTCTTGTGTTAGGGACCTTAGCGAACTTATATTTGTTCATGATGTAATAATCTTTTTGATATGGAGAGGGAATTATATGTAATAAATGTTCGACTGCTAGAAACCATTCCTAGTTAGTCACACTTTTCATGCTATCCATTCCTATAATTATTGTTACGTTTGTGAAATGACTCGGAAATTACACTCCCCAAGATAGTAAGAGTATACGAATAATATATTGCCTCTTAGTTTCAAAAATTAATCCATAGAGCAATAGTTGCTATGGTATGCGGGTCAACGATTGCAAGCATTCTATCCGTTGCGAGACTTACTTTTTTATTACCAAACTGGCTAGAGCTTAATCTTTCGTCTGATGTAGATTCCTTACGACTGCTGCACGTACGCTGAGTGACGACATGGTTTCAGTAAGAGTAAACAGAAATAAAAAATATGTCTCTATTGCCTGAGTAACACTGGTACTCAACCGAAATCCATAGAATACGGAGAAAGAGGTAGCTCTTTCGGCAGGGAAGCCGAATGCTTCGAAGAGCAGAAGCCAGTTTTCTCCACTCCCAGGGTATGCTTAAGCAAGCACTGGCAAGAAGGAAACATTTTCTCCATCAAGATCATTAATGATATCGGCTTCGAGAAGTAGTGTATCTCCTTGAAAGTGCCAAAAAATATCATAACGCAGTATGAATTTAAACTTTTGTGCTTTGTCTTAATCTTTGCTTTAATAATAATAGTAATGATAATAATAATAATCTACATCTGCAACTACATGGATACTTTGCAAATCAAATTTGAGTGCCTCGCAGAGGGTTCACCGAACCACGTTCACAATAATAATAATAATAATAATAATAATAATAATAATAATAATAATAATAATAACAATAATAATAAAATACTAATCGATATCTGAATAAGAACTGAAAATGGAGAAGTACTGAAAAAAAGCGGTCAGATGTTTAGTTAAGTTATTGGTCTAAAATAAAGAGACAAAACTGATTAGTGCAACCTTTGGGTCTTCTTCGCATGATGCTCGGAATCACATACAGAAAATGAGGTACCCACCAATAATGTAAATTTTCGTGTTCAATTTAAAATCTTAGAATGTTAAAGATTGCTAGAAGATATTTGTCTAGTGGAATTTCACTTTGCCCTCACCATAGGTCACGAGCGTATGAGCTTCTCAGCCGTTTTTCATGATTACGAATATCAAGTTCTCAAATGTTTCTCAGAACTATTTCATTCCTCGCTTTTAGATAAACATTTGACAGTTTAGGACTCCGTATTTCAGTCGGTAAAAGCAAAACCCTTATGAGGTCGCTTTGTTGTGTGTCTGTCTATTGAAATGTTACAAACGTTTTTCCAGGGACAGATTGACGTATCAAGTTGAAACTTATGGCACATACTGCGGTCTATGGTATCTTGTAGGTGTAAATCATTCAAGCTTCTAAGTCAATACAATTCTAAGATACGGCCATTTATGTCACGTGTTTTAATATTCACGAACTCATTCAACAAGACCTAAATGGTACTTCGCGTTGTCCTAGCATCATTAAATTTACGCAAAAGGAATCATTCACTGTATAACCAAACGAAAAAATCCGAAAACTCTAGATTTGTAATTATATCACACGAAAGATTTTATTTTGTCATTTCTTATCCACCTCTCCATCTGTTCGTCTGTTAAGACGTCTTTTCCTCGGGAACAGTTAAACATATGACATTGAAATTTATTTCCCATGCTAAGACCTATACGCCGTTGGCGGTGTAAAGTATGTGAGTTTCTAAGCCAAAAGATAGTGACCGGTTACATCTCGTATTTTGATCCTCTCAAACTCACTCATCAAAACCTGCAGGTTACTTCCCGTTGGACTACAATCATGAAATTTGGCAAGGTTTCCCACTACAAGCAAAGGAAGAAAAATCCGAAAATCGTTAATCTGTAATTATATCACAAGAAAAATTTTCTTTAGTCATTTGATGTCCAACGTAAAATTTGAAATGAAAATCAGTAGCTCTACATTTAAGTTGACCGGGTCGCAATGGTACAAGTGAAACATCAGGCAAGCCATGACTGTATTGTTTATATAACGCTTTTCGGAATTCGTGCAACATGTATCCACGAGTTATTACTACATGTGGATATGGCGTTTCACACACTTCTTGAACCGTCATATCTATGTGTAGTAAACGCTCCTGGATATCTGATGATGGATAAATTCCAAAGCGCTTCAGTTTGAGCAAAAAAAAATCATTTCTTTCCTGGTGTTTGAGTTCTACCATTGCGACCCAGTCAGCCTGAATGGAGAACTTATGATTGTTACAATAATGGTCGGCTGCATCCTGTATGACTTTATGTGACATTTATATTATTTAAATTAAAACATTTTCGTAAATCTTGGAATGCCTAGGATTGTTAACTTGCCAGTATCAGTGGCGATAACAGGCAAAAATGGTTAAAGTTCTCGATTCCCAAAATGGATGAACAGTCCATATGAATAATTAAGTCTGTACGGAAGTCTAAGTGCGCAAGACATGCTCACACATGTCCAACATTTTTTAGTTTTTTTTTTTTGTCATGTACGAGGTCCAGAGGTCCACTCCAAAAGAAATGCACACTATTTTTTTTAATGCAGTTTTCATTCTGCATATGTGAAAGTTTTACAGTGTGTAGGTACATCCTTTCCATTTGTTTTCAAACTTAGTTCAAACTGTTCCAGTGAGTGGTGCCGTCACAGCATGTCTTCAAGATGGTTGCTACACTTGACGTTCGTCAGAAGCAACGTTCTGTCATAGAATTCCTGTACTGTGAAAACGAGACAGTGGGAAACATCCACAAGAGGCTGAGAAAGGTGTACGGAGAAGCTGCTGTCGATCGCAGCACAGTTAGTCGGTGGGCAAGCAGGTTACGTGATGAAAGCGGCCACGGCAATATTGAGGATTTTCCTCGCAGCGGCAAACCTCGTACTGCACACGCTCCAGACAATGCGCAGAGAGCTAACGAACTGGTGACTACTGACAGACGCATCAAAGTGAAAGAATTGTCACGCTACGTTGGGATAGGGGAAGGAAGTGTTTGTAGGATACAGAAAGTGTTGGCGTTAACCAGGTGGGTTCCCAGGATGTTGACAGTGGCTCACAAAGAAACAAGAAAAACGGTAAGCAGCCAACTTTTGGAACAGTACGAGAATGGTGGAGATGAATTTCTTGGAAGAACTGTGAGAGGTGATGAAACGTCGCTGCATCATTTTTCACCAGAGACGAAGAGGCAATCAATGGAGTGGCATTATACAAATTCACCCAAGAAAAAAACATTCAAAACCACACCTTCGGCTGGAAAAGTGATGGCTACGGTGTTTTTCGATTCCGAAAGACTCTTGCTTGTGGACATCATGCCAAGTGGAACCAACATAAATTCTTATACAGATGTGACAACACTGAAGAAACTGCAATCTCGAGTGAGTCGTGTTCGACCACATCGGCAAAAGCAGGATGTTTTTTTTCTGGTTGCACTACAATGCACGGCCACATGCCAGACAAGAAACCATGGAAGCGATCACAAAACTTGGATGGACAACACTGAAATACCCGCGTTAAAGTCCTGACTTGGCTCCATGTCACTATCATCTCTTTGGGAAACTGAAAGACTCTCCTCGTGGAACAAGGTTTGAATATGATGGCTTCCTTGTGCACATTGCCAAACTGTGGGTCCAACAGGTTGGTCCAGAATTTTACCGTATGGGTGTACAGGCTCTGGTTCCAAGATGGCGTAAAGGCAGTTGACAAAGAAGGAAATTATGTGCAGAAATGAAAATATTGTTCCTAAATATGTATCTACGTACAGTAAAACTTTCAAACATGTACAATAGATGATTGATTAAAAAAAATAGTGTGCATTTCTTTTGGAGTGACCCTCGTAGTTAACAGCCAATGCGCCATTCACTTACGACGCACCTCGTCCAAATTTTCAAAGGGAAATCTAAATGTTGCAAGTTACTTACTTGTTACGCCCTCGCTTAGCTCAACGTCCCTCCAGTGTCTCCATGAACGGTTCTAACATCAGAGATCGCTGTTCAAGAGCAAAATGGGGAAACAGGATGTCTTTGCAGAACCGCACCTGCGGAGGAGCTCCGTAAATTGCTACGAGAAGAGCGAGGCTGAGTTGTCCGGGCAGTTGCGTAACATCGGCTCCACAGAGGATGGACGACATGCTATCCCTCGCATCTGCGCGGCAGCATCAGACGGCGGCGGCCGAGCGAGTCCTGGCGCTGATGCCCACGGTAATGTTCTGTCGGGCGCGGTACATGCGCCCTTTTCCGGAAATACGGCGCGCGCCCGCCAGCGTTCCGCGGCTGCAGCTGACGGCTATCGGAAACTGATTCTCCGGCCGCTGCGCGCATGCGGTTAACGGCGCAAACTGCTCTCAAACGTAAATTACAGTTCGGTTTCCACCGCTACAGCAACGTTTTTTGCACCGTCATTTGGGGAAAAAATTACACCCGACCGTTGGAGGATACATAATTAACTCTGATCATTATTCCGGCAGTTGTTTCGCGTTCGAACAATATATTAATCATACTCGTTCCCATTTTCTGTTACTAATTTCGAGAAAATTGATGTATTACAACAGTTTGTAAGGTCCAAAAAACTATTTCACTCCACAGTACAGAACCGCCACTAAATGAGGATAAAATTATAATTACCGTTTGGTTCTGAAGCTTTAGCAACAGCCGTGTTAGCGGACTAAATTTTACTTTTTTGATGATCAGCATTCTGTCGTCCCTATGAAATGTGTTATTGAACACTATATGTCAGGAGAGGCGGTGTCTGTGCATAAAGTATCGGGAATTTTGTAATTTCTCGGGCGATTTTTCGTTGTTGTGATGGTAACATGCCTGAAATGTATGTATCCACTGCTAGCAATATGGGATGTTTAGACTTGAATCAGTTATCATCAATGTTACCTGAGTTTGCTTACGAAAGGCGATTTTTGATTTGTTTTAAAAGTGGAGAACAGAATTTATATCAAATATTTCTATAAAAAAGAAATGTTGAATATTGCTATTTGCAAAAAACGGTTTACGAGTGGTATAGTCGTTTCCAAGGTGGCTTTGAAGAAGCTGAAGACGCCGAACTTTCTGGAAGCACCATCAAATTAACAACCGATAAAAAGTGGAAGAAGTGAAAGAAATGTTTTCGAACGTTTGCCGAATATCAATCAGAAAATTTTACGATGACGTTGGCGTATCAACTGCTTCACGGCAGGAAATACTTTCTCATGATTTGTGTATGAAATGCGTGAAAAGAAAATGTGTTATAGGTGTTGAATTTTAAGCAAAACCAATGGCAAATGGAAGCTGCTCAGGAGTCGCTAAATGAAGTCATCAACGATGAAGAACTACTGAAACGTATCACAACAAATGACGAAACAGAGCGTACGGGTACGACGTTTAAACTAAGTTTCAGTTGTTCCGGTGGAAGCATTTTGGATCGCCAAGACCGAAACGAAATTGGCAAGTAAGGTCGAATATGAAAGTTCTGTTCACTGTTTTCCTCGATTTTAACGGAAAAGAGGATCACGAGTTCTTGTCACAAGATCAAACGATCAACAAGGAGTACTGCCTACAAATTCAAAGCCGTTAGGGGAGAGCAATCGGAACGAAACGCCCAGATGTGTGACGAAACAATTCGTGGCTTTTGTACCACTGTAATGCACTCGCCCACACTGCATTGCTTATTCCTGAATCTTTGGCAAGAAATATTCAACTGCGCATTTAATATAAAGACAGGTTGTTTTCAGACCAGTTACTGTTCAATTCAAATTAGGTTCTGTTTAGTCAAAAGTTAGCATACGAATTTCAGGTTGATAACAGTTTGTGAGTACATAGTTGTTGTACTACGTAGATATTTATGATAGCCAGTTGCAATAATGACTTTTTGGACGGTGCGGCCAATTCTACACCTTATTTTAGATCTATATGACGATACTATGCTGACTATATTTATATGTTTTGACGATGCCATTATGGCCTTATCACCTTAGGACATTGTGTAAAAAAGGTCTGAGGATGATCATTACGGACTGAACCGGTGATCGTCTAAAGAATTCATATTGTGATTAAAGACTGGAATAAAAAACATTTATAGAGTGGAATGTAAAATAATGCTAAATTTGATACAGAAACATATAGTGGGCGGGTTACAATAAAACAGAGCAGTGATACATCCAGAAACAACGACCAGTCTATATTGCTTTGCTCAGAGTAGGCTAAGTACAGAAACCCTAAGTGATACAATTAAGGTACGCTAATGTTTCTGCCTTCAACATACATTCTGTGATGTTATGATTCAAGCCAAAATTTGCGAAATGTCTTGCGTATACATCTGTGAACTTAGATGCTATGTTAGCTCTTTTATTAGGTTATGGCAGGTTGGCAGTCAAAGGAAGAGTACCGTAAGTGAAACTGAAAGATTAGTAATGTAAACAACAATGCATCATTTACTGCTCAAAAATTCCATATTCACATTTATTTTCGATACATATTTTCTAGACAGTTAAACAAACGCCCATTGTCGATTTAACAACTATGATATTTGTATCAGAAAGTGAGCCCTGTCAATTCCCTATATCTTGCTACCTTAGAAACAAAGATTAAAACGTTTGGTGATTACATAGTATTGAAATATTCCTAGTCCACCTATATTAATTATCGAGTCGATTTTCACTTACCTTGTATTTCTATTATTCCAATACGTGTGGCAATAAAAACAAAACCCTCAATTCCAGTAACGCAAAACGCACTCCACTTTCATAAAACCTTTCACACGCAATACTCAGACACGTCACAATGAATGAATTTCTAGAATTCAGTGCAAATTGTTAATTACTTAGAACTACATGTACCACTCAAAAAAAAGTGCTACATCTTTTAAAGTATATCGTATTTTGTGCTACATAAATTGTTTGCCATGTTTTGTAAAATAAATGGAGATTAAAAACTATCAGTAGCTTTCAAATACATGTGGTGATTGTTGTATGGAATTCAGATCGGGAAGCCGTGTCATTCAACAACTTTGTTTTCAATATTTTCATCCACGAGGCTACTCTTGTATGACAAAAAACATCTCTACGGGGCTACACAGTCTTTCATGGGCTAACAGATGGTCATCTCCAAGTAGAACTATGGAATGTTTGAACAAAGAAGGAAGGAATTTTTATTTTGTTCAAGATTCAGTCGACAATGAGGTCATTAAAGACAGAGCTAAGGTTATTTTTAAAGAAAGATGTCTGAAAGTCAGCCATGTCATTTTTAAAGACTCTTTCCTTGGATATTTCTTAAGCAATTCAGGGTACTCACAGAAAACAGGAACCTACGTGCCTAGATGACAATCTGCATCGTTCGCGTCTGGAATTCGAGTCGAGTGTCTTAGTCACTGCACCAAGTCGCTGAGTTTCACGGACCATATTTCATTCAAAGAGAGAACTTTTACGGATGGCTAAAATTTGTTAGAAGATATTGGCGTTTGACCGTATCCAAATATGTGAACAACCACTTTAGCTGTTACGATAGGGGTGCAACGATATCTACACAAGAGATCGATCCTACACACTCCTTTAACACATCACTCACAGAAGTTACCGCCAGTACTTCCTTAGATTACACATGACACAAAGGAATTGGAAATGTAATGCAAATTTCACTGCATTTGTATATGGCTTGGTAAATGACATATTAATGAGAGTCATGACATGTAGCTCTTAAATTAAACATTGTACACAATGCTCTGACGGAGCATACTATGCTAACAAACAGGGAAACTATTAACTCGGGAATTCAAAGCTATATTGTTTCAACTACAAGTTTTTGAAATTTTAGCTTTGTTTCAAATGTAGCAATGTATGACTTAAAAAGACCAGAAACCCGTATATAACCTATGATACTTTTTATGGTGTAAAATCCTAACATTATAAGCTATTAATCTATTAAATTTGACGAGTAGTGTAAGAATGACTGTTCATAGTGAAGTTAAGATATGAGAACGTGACACATAAGGTTCATAGACTTGTGTAATTTTTTCAGCGTAATTATTTCCTAACACTGACTTGAGGAACGCAACAGATACAAATATTTACATGTGATGGAAAACTGCATTTTTTTATTTTTTAGAGGAAGCTAAACCATTTTCTGTAATAAATAGGTTGGATACGGATGTAGCGTAACTTCATTGTCATAACATGTCGTAGCAGACAATTCCTTTCCCGTGATAGTCGCATCATCAGATCGATGCAATGTTACTGAGGTAGGTGACGTTATGGTGTGCTTGTGAACTTATATTCGGGAGCCAGCGTTATTTATAAAGGACATGATCGATATCTTTTTCAAATCAAGCTTCTCCTTCAACTCCAATTACCTTGTCGTCCTCGCTTCGATAAAACCTAAACTCCCTGATTTCTCTTTTTACCTACCAATTTCACGCTAGTCGCATTTGTGCGGGGTACATCAAATCGAAAAGACAGTCCTCAGCAACCCCGTTTCGGTCAGTACCACTTATAATCTGAAGTTCATCACGGCCTAATGGTTCCGTACACCTCTGCAAACTGCGCACCCAATGAAGACTATCAGCGCAGTTCTGACGGGAGTAGCAGAGAAGATAGAAATAGGAAGACGATATAGGACTTCGCAACGACATCCACATTCTTCACGTTGCTACGAACCTCATCCCAGCACACCGTGACAGGTACACTGGCACTTGCTTTACCATTCATTGTTTTCTCCAAGTGCTGTCTTCCGTTTCCTGTAATGTTAGCTCCGCGTACATTTAGACAACGTGCTATCCTCAGTTCTGTCCGTTACTCAAGTTATTAGTGTCGGTAATAATAATGTCGTGTGACGAGGGCCTCCCACCGGGTAGACCGCTCGCCTGGTGCAATTCTTTCGATTTGACGCCACTTCGGCGACTTCCGCGTCGATGGGGATGAAATGATGATGATTAGGACAACACAACACCCAGTCCCTGAGTGGAGAAAATCTCCGGCCCAGGCGGGAATCAAAAAAATGGCTCTGAGCACTATGGGACTCAACTGCTGTGGTCATCAGTCCCCTAGAACTTAGAACTACTTAAACCTAACTAACCTAAGGACATCCACACATACATGCCCGACGCAGGATTCGAACATGCGACCGTAGAGGTCACGCGGTTCCAGACTGTAGCGCCTAGAACCGCACGGCCACTCCGGCCGGCAGGTGGGAATCGAACCTGGGCCCTTACGATTGACAGTCTGTCACGCTGACCACGTTTTTTTTTTAACTGATCGCATTTTGTTCATTTTTGTTCGTTGTATTTGCTCGGGGCGGACGTCGCAAGACACCCGTTTCAGTTCGTCGTTGATCCATTAACTCAGTTTTTTTTATTACACATGGCAGCTAACCCTCTGACCGAGTACGCTGAGCTACCGTGCCGGCAAATCTCATTTGTTCGCTTTTGTTCGTTGCATCTGCTCGTGGCGGACGTCGTAAGACATCCGTTTAAGTTCGTTGTTGATCGATTAACTCAGTTTTTTTTTACTACAGAGGGCAGCTAACCGTCTGACCTAACACGCTGATCTATCGTGCCGGCTTTTTTTTTACCTCATTTTGTTCGTTTTCGTTCTTTTGTATCTGCTCGGGGCGGACGTCGAAAGACACCCGTTTCAGTTCGTTGTTGATCCAGTAACTCAGATTTTTTTTTTATTTCAGAGGACAGCCAGCCTTCTGACCGAACACACTGAGCTATCGTGCCGGCTCTTATTTTTTATCCAGCTTACGAATTTCTATGTTGTTAGAGCGGCGCAATAGAACGCTAAAACTAATTTAACCTTAGATTACTGAACAATCGTAAAATTTACGATTATAATAGTGTATAAAACATAACATTTTGTATTTAATTTGGTTTGAATCCTACCATTGGAGACCTAATAACTGTAACTAATACATAACCTAATTATTACGACTTCCTTTGAATCAAATGTGAAGTAGTAAAGCTGAAAGTTGTTGAGCAGTAAGGTAACGGTTCGCCGCCCCCTCCATTTAGTGTTCTCGGGTTAAGGAATTCACGAACGTTGAGGTACGGTGTATGCTCCGCATTTCCTGAATAGGAAGACTGTGATGGTGTATTTCGCGGAGGGTAACGCAGTAGCGCATCTAAAGGAGATCCGAACTGTACCCAAAATACCTCCGCTGGAGGGATGAAGTGGCGTACGGCGAGGTTCCCGTTTGCGGGCCTAAGGTGACGGAGCGCAGGCCCGGCCAAAAGCACAAGGTATTTGCTCGATGCCGCTGCCGCACCTTCCCATTCATCTTGCTCCGGCTGCGAGGGCAAACACGGCTCCCGCCGAATTTCTCGCGAGTGCTTCGCGGGGCAGCCTATCGGCGCGCCAGCCTACAAGCCAATTTTCCCCCGTGTATCGCGCACCACCCCTGCAGACGCACCACCGCCCCTCTAGCGGGAGCTTTTCATGCGGTGGGACCGGAGCGCACTCAGGCGGCGGATCGAGTCGCCCCAGCCAATATTCATAAAGTGCCCACCTTACCGCCAGCTGCCACACTCGTTGCTCCCTCTTCCGCCGCACTAGGGCCGCCAGAGTTGAAAAAGTCGATACTCGTGTGTTAAAGGGACGTTTCTTTTACCAAGGGAAATGGTACTCTTAGGTTTACTTCATATATTTTTTTAACAGGCGCAAACATTAACCCTATATTTATTGGAAAGCAATATTACAGAAAACCATAGGTCAGTCTTTGATAGAAAAGAGGGCAATACACAGTACTTAATTTGAATAACATATACACTACTGGTCATTCAAATTTCTACACCAAGAAGAAATGCAGATGATAAACGGGTACTCATTGGACAAATATATTATACTAGAACTTACATGTGATTACATTTTCACGCAATTTGGGTGCATAGATCCTGAGAAATCAGTACTCAGAAATACTACCTCTGGCCGTAATAACGGCCTTGATACGCCTCGGCAATGAGTCAAACAGAGCTTGGATTGCGTGTACAGGTATAGCTGCCCATGCAGCTTCAACAGGATACCACAGTTTATCAAGAGTAGTGACTGGCGTGTTGTGACGAGCCAGTTGCTCAGTCACCATTGACCAGGCGTTTTCAATTGGTGAGAATCTGGAGAATGTGCTGGGCATAGCAGCAGTCGAACATCTTCTGTATCCAGAAAGACCCGTACAGTACCTGCAACATGCGGTCGTGCATTATCCTGCTGAAATGTAGTGTTTCGCATGGATCGAATGAAGGGTAGAGCGACGCGTCAAAACACATTTCAAATGTAACGTCCACTGTTCAAAGTGCCATCAATACGAACAAATGGTGAGCGAGACGAGTATCCAATGGCACCCCATACTATCACGCCGAGTGATACGCCAGTATGGCGATGACAAATACACGCTTCCAATGTGCGTTCACAGCGATGTCGCCAAACACGAATGCGATCATCATGATGCTGTAAACAGAACCTAGATTCATCCGAAAAATTACATTTCGCCATTCGTGCTCCCCGGTTCGTCGTTGAATACACCATCGCAGGCGCTCCTGTCTGTGATGTCGCGCCAGGCGTAACCGCAGCCATGGTCTCCGAGCTGCAGCAAACGTCGTCGAATTGTTCGTGCAGATGATTGTTGGCTTGCAAACGTCCGCATCTGTTGACTCATGGATCGAGACATGGCTGAACGATCCGTTACAGCCATGCGGATAGGATGCCTCTCATTTCGACTGCTAGTTATACGAGGCCGTTGGGATCCAGCACGGCATTCCGTGTAACCCTCCTGAAACCACCGATTCCATATTATGCTAACAGTCATTCGATCATGACCAAAGCGAGCAACAATGTCATCATACGATAAACTGCAATCGCGATAGGCTACAATCCGACCTGTATCTAAGTAAAAAACGTGATGGTACGCAGTTCTCCTCCTTGCACTCGGCACCACAACAACGTTTGACCAGGCAACTCCGGTCAAATGCTGTTTGTGTATGAGAAATCGGTTGGAAACTTAATCATGTCAGCACGTTGACAACTTTTCCGAGTGAAAAACGCCCTCTATAAGATATTGCTGTCAGTGTGGTAGTCTTCCAAAGAATGGTTCAACGCATTTCTCCTAGACGGTCTATGCTGTGCAGAGATCATCAGCTCCGTATAACTACGAATACCAATATCGCTGCTGTGCGGGATAGCTGCGCGGTCTGGGCGCCTTGTCGCGGCTCTCGTTGCTTTGCCCCGTCGAAGGTTCGAGTACTTCCTCGGGTGTGTTGTCCTTAGCATAAGTTAGATTAAGTAGTGTGTAAGCTTATGGACCGATGACCTCAGCAGTTTGGTCCCGTTAGATCTTACCACAAATTTTCCAGTATCGCTTGAACCCGCCTACTGTAGTGCAGTCCTGGTCTCCCTGTGCAATTCGACCCCTCCCTCACCCTTCTCCCACTTCCGGCTCAACCCACAACACACATTACCATATCTGCGATGTCTTTATGCCTCAGCATGAGTAGTAGCAACTGATCCCTACTTTTAATCAAGCTGGTCCATAAATTTCTTCTCTTTCCAGTTTGATTCAGTTTCCTTTCCATTACACAAACGATCTAACCATCCATTCCTCACCACTCTCCTGTAGCACCATTTTCCAAAGAGTTATACTCCACTCTAATCTATACAGCTGATGGTCAACTTTTTGTTTCTGCGTAATGCTACAGTTCATATATATACTTTCAGAAAAGACTTCCTGAATCTTTAAAGTGTATTTGCCTTTTTTAGGAAAGCTTATCTTGCTATCTCCAGTTTGCATTTTAAGAGGGCTATTCATAAGGTAACTTGAGTTTTCATTTAGCGTTCGTAATAGTAGAAGCAGTGCCGCTGTAATAATATGGAGTGCTCCTTGAACCAGAATGCTGTGAGTAACAGAGAACAACTGTCGTGTATTTCCTCCTCCCCGAGCCACGTGGTTTCATAATACGTACTGCAATCAGAAATCCAAACAGGTGAGAGTTATGACCTGTAATAGGCCTAAGGTTTCTTCTAGCAAAAATCCGAAAAGGCAGTGAAATCTATAGCGAAGTTAATAATGTGTAATGGCCCAACGAAATGAGTCAACAGTGGTGCCGTATGTTAAAAAATAGGTGAATCAGTGTCCATGGTGAATGACGAAAGGTTACAGGAAACCGCAGAGTCACCATCTCGGAGATTTGCGTTTGTTTTCCACAGCCTATTCGTATTCGCCTGTAACATATCGTTACCGCAGATGTGGGCTGCTGAAAATATAGTTCCGTACGGGGGGCCTAAACTGGGGCCTAACATCCTAAAATCCTCCCTCGAGAACGAAAGCTTCCGCGTATGGCAGCAGCACTGTACTTTCCTGTGCTTTACGAAAGAGAAGTTAAAGCTTTCCTCGATCAGGTTGTGACAGAGCATGAGACGTGGTTGCGGTACGTGAATGCAGAAACAAAACTTAAAATCAATGCAGTGGAGACAACCTGCGTCATCGTAACCCACGAAGTGTTGCCAAACACTCTCCAGCAGGAAACCCATACCAACTGCCTTTTGTGACAGAAAAAGAGATTTGATAGCGGAGTATTTTGACAGAAATGGCGTAATTAACGCTGAAAGCTTCCGTAACACACTGAAATGTTGAGAAGATCCGTTCGCAACAAATGTCGCGGTATTGGTCTCTGGCGTGAATTTGTTACTTGACAACGTCCACCTGCAGGCAGCGCGACGTACTACGAACAAACTACGAGAGTACAAATGGGAAGTAGTGGATCACTCGCCCTACAGTCCTGATTTGCAGCCTGGCACTTGTCATTTCTTCATGCGAGTGAAGAAGTGGCCTGCCTCGTAATGCTTTGTCGATGACGGAAAGTTGTAAGACGCGTCGTAGGTTGGCGTCAGTCGCACGTGGCAAAATTCTACAATTGCGGAATTTCAAAGCTCCACAAACGCTTAGACAAAGGTCTCAATGTGACGCTAAACTAAGTGGAAAAATGAATTAGAGTATGCACTTTCAAAGTATTGTTAAATTCTGGATCTTCGTTCACATTCCTTTTTTAATGAAACGAAAATTTATTTATGAATAGCCATGTGTATTTCAGCCTTTTAACCAGCGAAAGCGAAATTAATTAAAAGCATCCAAAATATTGTCTATTGTTATCGGCATTGATGTATTTTATTCCGTGACGTTCTCAACAAGTGCAAATCGTCAGACGCGAACGTATTGCCGGGCATGTGCCAGGGAAGTGATACAGCTGAGATACTGTTCACGATGTAAATACTGTATAAGTGATCTGGTGCTTGATATCGAAAGTTTCTTTAGGTGGCTCTCGGATTATGCTATTGTACAGAGGAATCACAGCGTTAGCAACCGTTGCAAAGTGTAGCAGTACCGGCAGAGCATCGGCGTTTGGACCAGGGAGTGGAAGTTGGCTGTCAACAGAAAGAATTGCTAAAAATTATTGGAAAACAGACGGATGGAGCCGTTATTGCTTGATTACGTCACTTGTGACAAAATGTGGGAAATGGTAACAGTGTTGAATTGTAGGAATATGGGTCTAGAGCTGTTTAAAGTGGTCTGATCATGTATGACTATTTGAGCGGAATGACCATATGTAACTACCTGCAGGATTGTCAGTTACCAGTTTAAGACTCTCTGAAGAATCCCAGAGATATTTATTCCATCCTCGTAGTCCTACATAGCACATGTTCGATCAGTTTTGAATAATCCTCGCCTGTCTAGACCTCTTACTTGAAAGAAGTAATGAAAGGGCGTATATTCATAGAACGCAGTGCGTTGTCCCAAGAATTTGTGTAATCTGAATCACAATGTCACAAAGATGCTCATCCAACTGCATCTGCAGACGGTACATAAGGTGAGTGCTGCGTCGCATATTGAGACATGAAAATATCGAAAGCGTACCTTCGGCAGAAAATCAACAACTTAGGCGTGCAGTGTCCAGTCACATTAATGTGACCACATGTTGAAAGGCTGAAGGACCACCATTTCCAAGGCAGACCGCTGCGAGACATGCAGGAAGAAGTTCAGGTATGTCCTGGAAGGTACCGGCAGCAACGAGGACCTATGGCGACTCCAGTGCACTGGCCAGCTAGTATAGGTTTCACGGCTGAGAATCCATGACGCGAACAGCCCAATTGACGGGATCCCACGGTTTTGCGATTGCGTTTAAATGCAGGGAGTCTGATGGACTGCTGCTCTTCGAAGCACGTACGTACACTGCGAGCTGTGTAACATGTCGTACTGTCCTACTGGTAGATGCTATCAGGTCGAAAAAAATTTAATTTACGGATGGAAATGGTTCCGAACGATATATGCATACTTGTACTGATTCATTGTACTCTCTAACATGACGAGATCGCGCAGGGAACACTATGAAAACATTCCTCAGACCATAGCGCACCCTTCTGTGGCCTGGACGCTTCCGATGATTGTTGCAGAGTGTCTGCTTGCAGACATATCACGCAGATGGAGCATAGAATGTGATTCATCTGCCAACGGTATCTGTCTTCACTCTGTGGGCGGCTTTTTGCGGTACTTGTGTGCGAATTGCAGCCTCAGTCCCCGACGAACATCAGTCAGTATAGGTGCATGAACTAAGCACCTGCTGCAGAGGCCCGTATAGTGCAAAGTTCGCTGAACTGCAGCCGAGGAGACACTGTCGTTAGCCCCTTTGTTCATCTGGGCGTTCAGCTGCTAAACAGTTTCAAGGCTACTCGCCGGTAAAAATCTCCACAGGCGTCGTTCACCTCTGTCCTCTATGGCCCGTGGTCCATAACAGTTCCTTAGACACTGGACTCGCATTCGGGAGGAGGACGGTTCAATCCCGCGTCCGGCAATACTGATTTAGGTTTTCCGTGATTTCCCTAAATCGCTCCAGGCAAATGCCGGGATGGTTCCTTTCAAAGGGCAAGGCTGACATCCTTCCTCATCCTTCCCTAGTTCGATGAGACCGATGACCTCGCTGTCTGGTCTCCTTCCCCAAAACAACCAACCAACAGTTCCCTCGGTGCCCGGTTTAGATGGCGTCATTTTACCGCGCACAGTGTACTCTTACCATACGACATAAGGGAATGAAAATAAGCAAAGTAGACCAATTTTCGTGTCGAACGATCACTCACTTCAGATACCGTTCGATAGTAAAAATGTCAGCATTAAGTTTTTGAACAAGATCCTGAACGTGAGCTAAGCGACACCTACATATTTAAATTGCTCAGTTTCACTTATCATATGCCCACCCTGTGAAATTAAAACGTTGGTTTTGTTTAATTGTGTGTAAAAGCTATGTAAGCTGAGTCTCAATGTGATTAGCATTAGTTTATTTTCTACAAGCCATGAACTTCACTTATGAACTGCACTATTTGAAACTGGGCCAGTGTTGCACACATCAGCTAGTCACCAAGAAACAAAAATGTTTTAGAGTTAGCCGGCCGGTGTGGCCGAGCGGTTCTAGGCGCTACAGTCTGGAACTGCGCGACCGCAACGGTCGCAGGTTCGAAACCTGCCTCGGGCATGGATGTGTGTGATGTCCTTAGTTTAGTTAGGTTTAAGTAGTTCTCAGTTCTAGGGGACTAATGACCTCAGAAGTTAAGTCCCATAGTGCTCAGAGCCATTTGTTGTTGAGGTACGGGTGAAACTAGAGGGCATATCATTTATATAAATAAGGAACAGGAGAAGCCCCAACACCGATGCTTGGGGCATCCCCCACTTGACCGTACCCCACTCAGACCCCACATCACAGCCGTCATCAATATTGTGAATAATGATCTTTCGCTGTCTGTTGCTGATGTAAGAGGTGAACCAATTGTGAGCTACTCCCTGTATTCCGTAATTATCCAACTTCTGGAGCAATATTTTGTGATGATCACAATCAAATTCATTAGTTAAATCAAAAAATATACCTAGCGTTTGAAACCTTTAGTTTAACCCATCCAGTACCTCACAGACACAAGGGAATATACGATTTTCAGTTGTTAAATGACTTCTATAGCTTAACTGTACATTTGATAGCAAATCGTGTGATATAAAATGATCAGTTATAATTACATACACAACCTCTTCAACAATCTTAGCAAACACTGATGGCATAGAAATAGGTCTAAAATAGTCTACCTTTCCTTTCCTCCCTTTTTGTAAAGCGGCTTTACTATTGACTACTTTAATCGTTCAGGAAGCTGACCATTCCTAAAGAAAATATTACAAATATCGCTAAATACAGAGGTAACATGTACAGCACAGTACTTTAATATTCTACTAGTCACTCCATCATATCCAGGAGAGTCCATAGTCTTCAGTTATTTAATTATTGACTCAATCTCCCTCTTGCCTGTATCACAGATGAGTATTTCCGACATCAATCTCAGAAAGGCATTTGCCAAGAAACTTATATGATTCCCTGTAGAAACGAGATATTTATTTAATTCACCAGAAATGCTCAGAAAATGATTGTTAAATACTGTACATATATCCGATTTATGAATAACAGAGATGTTTTTACCATGAACTGACTTTATATCGTTGACCTTGTTGTGCTACTGACCATACTCTTCCTTCACAACTGATCACATGGTTTTAATTTTGTCTTGTGAATTAGCTATTCTATTTGCATGCCACATACTCATTGCCTACCGTATAACATATTTAAGCGACTTACAATATTGTCTGTAATGGGCTTCTGTAGCTTGATTGTGACTACTTTTAACATTTTGATATAATTCCCGCTTTGTTCTATGTGATATCCTTATCCCACTAGTAAGCCACCCGGGCTGACTGTTACTGCCAGTACCCCATTTAGAACGTTCTAATGGAGAGCAACTCTCGAACAGCATGAAAAATGTGTTTACGAAAAAGCCACCCGGGCTGCCTGTTGCTGCCAGTAACCCATTTAGAACGTTCTAATGGAGAGCAACTCTCGAACAGCATGAAAAATGTGTTTACGAAAGCATTATATTTATCATCTACATTAACGGCCGCATAAACATTCTCTCACTCTTGTTGCTTGACAAGGTTGATGTCTTCCTCAACAGTGATGGCATCTTGGAGCAGGATAACTGCCCGTATCACAAAGCCAGAATTACGCTGTCATGGTTTGGGGAGCACGGCAGTGCACTTACTTTGATGTCTTGGCCATCAAATTAAGGTTATCGGAATCCGATGAAACTCAAGTGGTGCGCTATCGGGCGCCACCTCCGCGCCCGCAAACCGATCGCCCGTAAACTACGGGAGGAATCTGACTTGTGCGTAGGCACCTGATGCCACAAACCTCAGGGAATCCCCATAGTTATTGTCAAGTTCATGGTAAGCGGAATCGTTGCTGAATTGTGTTCCAGAAGTGGGATGAAACGCTTTGGAATAGGTAGTCAGAATGTCTTGGCTCACCAGTTAGTGCTACTATCTGTCGTGTGTGTTTATCGCCCATTGACGTCGAACATAGACGATGGTCACAGTAATGTGGCCCCTACGTAGTTACGAGTTTCGTACCCAAATTCACTCTTTCTCCGGTCAAACAAAGGCTTGCCAACAGCCGACCATTCTAAGTGGAAACAGGATAATGGGAAAGTGCACTATAGGAGTAAAAGTATCCGAACGCCTATTAATTGACAATAATATTGGGGGTGACTACCCATCGACGTACGATGGCTTGAACTTTACTGGGGACACACTCAGTGAAGTGTCTGAATATCTACTGAGGACTGGTAGCCCATTCTGCCTCAACAGCCGAAGCCGGAGAGGGTACTGATGTTGGACAGTCGGGTCTGGAGTGATCCCGAGAATATAACTGATCCCACAGGTGTTCCATCGGGGTGAAGTCGGGACTCTGGGCAGGCCATTCCACTTCAGGAATAATTCTGTCTGCAAGCCATTGCCCAACAGATGCTGCTCTACGGAAGGCTGTATTTTCAAGCTGATGTCAACCGTCATTGTCCCACACTTGTTCCTCTACCGTATGAGGTACAAATTGCTTGCGCATTTAGTGGGCTCTTAAGCGAAATGACAGGACCATATTCTAAACATGAAAAACGGTCCCATCCTTTAACACGACCTTCTCCATATTTCAACGTTGGCGCAACCCACGATGGTAGTTAACGTTCTCCAGGCATGATCGAAACACAAATCCTTTCATCGGCTTGCCACAGGGTATAGCGTGATTCATCACACCAAAACACTCGTTTCCAGTCATTCACTGTCCACTAGCGTTCCTCTCTACACCTCCCCTAGTGTCGCTTAACTCTGACTACAGAAATATGCGTGTGATGATCAGTTGCTCTGTCATTATACTCCGTCCTTTATAATTCCTTACGGGCAGTCACTGTGGTTCTGCGAACACTCTGGAACTCGAGTGATTCCTTCCGTTAATTTCATGCGATTTTACACAACCACTCTGCGCAGTGCTCTATAGTCCCCGCCCGTCAGACCATAAGATCTGCCTCGTCTGCGGTCGTTCCTTCGCGTTTCCACTTCTCAGTCGTATCAATAACTGTCAACTTGGGCAGTTTTAAGAGGGCTGAAACGTTTCCGTTGAAATTTTCTCAGGTGACACGCAATGACTAGTTCACAATCAAAGTCACTGAGCTCTCCTCATCGATCCACTCTGTTGTTACTATTTCTCTCTTAACAACACAATACTTCCCCTCTCCTTTTTTATTGTGCGTAGCTCGTGGTCTAGTAGCTAGCGTTGCTGCCTGTGGATCACGGGGTGCCGGCTTCGATTCCCGGCCGGGTTGGGGATTTTCTCTGCCCGAGGACTGGGTGTTTGTGTTGTCCTCGTCATCACCATTCGTGACAGTGGCTAGATTAGACTTTGTGCGAAATTGGACTGAGAAAAAGTTGGGACTTTGTACAGGCGCTGATGACCGGGCAGTTGAGGGCCCGCAAACCAAACAACATCAGCATCATCCCCATCATCATCATCATTATCATCCTCTTGTATTGGTGAATACGCTCCTCGTGACATCTAGTTACCAATATCGCGTTACACAGGGTTGGCCAGGTATCTTTGGTCAGTTCGTGCTCATTGACACGCGATAAGGGCCAGAGTTAACCAGGATGTTTGCACTGAAGCAGTGCGTCAGCTGGTTTGAACTGCCGTGGCGTTAAAACTGTTTGAGAAAACGTGCATCGAACGCAGCAATGTACCTGTCGCAGGCGATGTCCTTAGCGACTGAGTCATCCAGACACAACTGCACGATCTACGCCCACAGCTTTACTTCTACCTGTAACTCACTCTCAGTTTTACAAATAAAACAGAAGACCTTTATCGCGTGGGCATCTCGTAGCACGAATGTAGATATTTAGAGAGATAAACATCGAAATTCGCAATCCATTGGACGCAAAGTTGTGAAGTGGAGCAGGCTACATCAAATACCACAGGCTGATGGCAACAATGTCACGCACGCTCATCATCATCTGGCTTTTATAAACAATACAGAAGTTGACCACTGCTTCTTATTTTGCTCATTATTACAATATTAGTAAGCTGTGCTACAGGCGGACAAAGAACAACAGATATACTTATACGGATATGATGTCTGTTCTTTCGGGCATGTCCGAAAGAACAGATACCACATTCGTATAAGTATATAGTTCTGGCAATACCTGCCTTGACCGTCTTCTTCTGTGCCGATGCACACGTATTCCCCGAACTCTTACGGGACTTGGTAAGAATGTCTCCCACGAATAATGAGTGTGTCGTGGTGGGACACTACGAATGTAGTGTGTGGACATACAAGGTGAGAATGTGTCTCGTGGGAGGCGTGCGCGAGATAGTCCCTTCAGTCGCACCATCCTCTGTGCCCTCTGTGGATCAGACGGCAGCTGGCAGCGAGGTCAACTTCCGAAAATCACAATTCATGCATGTGGGGCGTGGACTAGAACCAGGAACGGAAGGACCCTTACCTGCGGTGCAAACCCTCCGCTGTTTGGGTATCACCTTTCATGAGGAGACAGATGGAAAGGTTGCGGACAACTGGTGATGGCTGTTAATCAGAGTCCGCTCGGCAATGCGACTCAACGTCCTACGGTCGATGGATATGCTGCAGCGAGTGTTGCTCGTCAACCTTTATCTCGCGCCAATGATGTGCCACCTGACACACCTCCCCTTGACGCGCACGATGGCTATCAGGATTCAGGCGGCTTTTGGGTACTATATAAGCCTGGGGCAGCTCTTTAAGGTACGGTACTACACGCTTACCCTCCCAGCGCGAGAGGGGGGCGTTGGTTTAGTGAACGTGCTCGAGAAGGTGCGTGCTATATATATTAATACTATGTTCAAACGGTGGCGCAACAGGAATCACTCGCTTACGGGCACGATCATCGAAGAACTAGTACCAACATCGCATCTTCTCCTGTCAGTGTCAGCCATATATCGCCCCCGTTAACGTATGTGCGGACGTTCATTGTGGAACACAGTTGCGTTCGAGATCGTTTACCGACGTCCCGACAGTCGATATCGAAGGACGTGTACCATCTGCTTCTTCGACTGATCGCCCGGAACAGGGTGGAACGGAAACATCCAGCCGTTAATTGGCACTAGGTGTGGCGCACGGAGCACCACCCCAACCTACCAACGGCAATCAGATCAACATGGTACATTGCCGTGAACCGAAAATACCCTACGATTGATTTGGCGGATTCGACTATGTCTCAGCAATGCAGCGTGCTGGATAAGGACGACCATCGGCTGGTCTGCGGCGATGCATTGGCAGTCTGGACTCTCGCAAGGAAGATAACAGCGTTCATGTGGCGCAGTATCTATACAGCAGTCTCTTCCGATATAGTATTTTTCCAGAGGAAACGTATTTTCCCCGTCATAAGACGAACGCAGTGGCGTGGATCACAGGTATGACGGTCCATTACATCTACAGAGACACACGTCAGAACGTACTGAACGTCCTGGATTGCTGGCAATACTTGAAAGAGGGACACGCAAAACTGTTACGGCTACAAAAGTAGAAGGATTGATATGCCAATTTCCTAGTAACAGTTTTTGCGGACCCGCCATATCCTTGGGGTGTGCCGGGTGCCCAAAGAGAAGCGGCGGTGCTGTCGTGAAACTGACCAAATAAAGTGATCAGCTATGGACAACTATGCGAGTATGCGACCTAGGAAGAACTAACACTTGCAGAGTTAGTAATGGGATGTAGCTGGAATTTTGTTTTAATATCTATAAATACTCTTCTTTAGGGTGCTGGAGGTGGCCCAACTTTGACATATTTGCTATTTCATGCTGCATGGTAGGACGGCAGCGAGGTTCCTTCCAGGACAGTTATAACGTGTAAGGATGTTCTATGATTATTTTGTGAATAATAAAGGTGTCTGTTTCTCCTACCTTCCTTAAAAAAATAAAAAGAAATAAAAAGCAGGAAATCCCGGGTTCGAGTCCCGGTCGGGGCACACACTTTTACCTGTCCCGTTGATATATGTCAACGCCTGTCAGCAGCTGAAGGTATTGATTTAATTCTAGTTAAGAACAGCAGAGGAAACTAGAAGCAACAAATAACGTTTTTGAACTGAAATGAAAGTATAGAAATGCATAATATTAATTTTGAAATAAAATTGATTTATAAAAGAACAGAAATTAATTAATTTCTATTCCATAGCCGCTAAATCCATCGGAAGTAATTTAGATGTGCAGTATTAGCACAAGAGGAGCCTCGATGGGCAGAATATCTGTCCCGGGAATGTGGATGGCCGTTCGCCCAGTAATTCACATAACCGAAGAAATAAGAGAAACGAGGAGTAAAATTTCTGTCCACTATTCCTGGTAAGCCACAGCATTTAAAAGCCAGTAATTACATTGAAATATATATTCAAAAGGAATTAAAAAATAAAGATATGGGTGTTTAACGTAAAAATATGCTGAAGATGAGAGATAAAGGTCATCACCACAGAAATAAAGTGCCTCTACGTTTTGCCTGAAATTACCAAGTAAAAAAGCAGTTTGCGAACAAATGCATGAAAGGTTCGAGTTATAGGACGTTATTGTGTTTATGGGAGGTACTTAGGAGTATATGAGCAACACAGATATGTGTGTGTGTGTGTGTGTGTGTGTGTGTGTGTGTGTGTGTGTGTGAGTGCGCGCGCGTATCAACTTCATGTTAGGCGTTCTTCAGTTGGAGCCGGCGGTTGTGACCGAGCGGTTCTAGGCGCTTCAGTCCAGAACCGCGCGACCACCACGGTCGCAGGTTCGAATCCTGCCTCGGGCATGGATATGTGTGATATCCTTAGATTAGTTTGGCTTAAGTAGTTCTAACTTCCAGGGGGCCGATGACCTCAGATGTTAGGTCCCATAGTGCTCACAGCCATTTGAACGATTTTTTTCAGTTGGAAACCCGTCCTAGACCGAATTAAGCAACTTGCAGTACCAGTTTCTCCAAAATATCCAGTTAAAGAACGATACTGCATGTATAGACGACGTCTGGAAACGTTGCAATACTTCTTCTATAGGTGTAGAAATGGAGTATTTTATTTGTTTACTCCATATGTTATCCTTTGTTTTGATATTTATGTATGTAGAGTAACCAACACGCATAAAGACGATAACAATTATTTTAGGAACGTAATATTAATGGGCTCTGAGCACTATGGCACTTAACAGCTGTGGTCATCAGTCCCCTAGAACTTATAACTACTTAAACCTAACTAACCTTAGGACATCACACACATCCATGCCCGAGGCAGGATTCGAACCTGCGACCGTAGCGGTCACGCGGTTCCAGACTGTAGCGCCTAGAACCGCACAGCCACACCGGCCGACTCAACGTAATATTACAAAACATTCGTAACACCCTCTTCGTAAAAAGACAAATTGCTGTTCACGAACCATCCACCACCATCCCCACACTCTGTTTATTGCATCTGTTTTATAAGTTACATGACTAACGTCGTGTCAATTTAAGGTTATATGACGCAAGCGATTGCTAAGAATCACAGTGACCCAGAATTACAGGTTCTTACTCTACGTTTGTGGAAGTATCATTCACTGCTACACGTGAATAACACAACAGTGAAGAAATTTTGCTGAACTAAAATGTTATAAGTGCGACCGTTAACTGAATCTAGATTTGAATACCAGTAAAAGATCAATCATTGAGCTATTTTTATATGTCACGTACGACTTCTTTCATCTGTGGCACTGAATGTTATCGTGGAAAATGCCGATGTGCACCGTTTGTCAGATTCCATGTTAAACTTTATCCCCCCACCCCCGTATCTATCGGCGCGATAATTCAGTTCAAAACTCGAAGGGAGGGAAAGGCTTACCTCCTCCAAGATGACAGTGTATTGTATTCCGTATATAAACTGGGGACCTAGAAACGACGGAGAGGCCTCGTCCTCATGTAGCCCTCAGTAGTTCACAACCCCCACAACAGGCCACAGCAGTCCACCCGTCCACCACCACCCCACACCGGACCCAGAGTTATTGCGCAGTTCGGTTCCCAGTCGACCCCTCCGGGAACGTCTTATACCAGACGAGTTTAACCCCTAATGTTTGTGTTGTACGGTGTACGCGTACGTGGAGACAGTGTTTGCTCATCAATCGCCGACATAGTGTAACTGAGGCGGAATAAGGGGAACTAGCCTGTATTCCCCGAGGTAGATGGAAAACCGCCTTAAAAACCATCTACAGGCTGGCCGGCACACCGGGCTTCGACACTAATCCGCCGGGCGCATTCGTGTCGGGGACCAGCACGCCTTCGCACTCGGGAAGCACCACGTTAGACCGCGCGGCTAGTCGGGCAGGCCAGATGATAGCGCTTATTAAACCTCTGTGGTGTTAGAAACAGACTTCGAGTCGATAAAAGCTTTATGTAACATGTCCTAAACACAGTGACTGAGCCATATTTATTTTAACAAGGAACAAAATACGTTTACACAGATTTTGTACATACCAAAGCACTTAGTAGAATATTTTGCCAGTGATAAGACACACAGCTGTCGATTAAAAAAATTCCAAGTGTCAGTGTCTTAACTAGCAATCGATATCCAGTTCCAGGATAGTGGCAGCAACACCCTCATATTAGACCAGATATCTTAACAGAAAGAGGTAACGCTGTAGTCACCTTCGGGAGGACGACGCTTGAAAAACCTGCCCAGTCATCTTGATTCAGATCCTCTGTTTTGTCTCTCTACAATTCCTTTCCCATCAACACCAATCCGAGGCTGCAGTCAATCTCGTCGATAAATTCCTTGTCGTGTCGTTAGACCTTAGTATCCCGTCTTTTCTTTTCAAGGAACTAGCTTGTATTACATGTTAATCTGAAAAGTAAGCAAATGTTTCATGTGTCCAAAGCAACGCACAGAAAAATCGAAACGTGCTTTAACGCCTTGTGAAACGTCCTTAATTAGAGAATCGCGTGAGTGTCATTTGTACTCGAAAGAACGGTACAGGACATTGCTGAGCAAACAAAATGTCACTGGCAACTTTAAGACTTCTATTTATGTGCAAGTGTGCTCTGCAGAACCCTGAATGGGACCCTATCAAATAGCACAGAAGTTACCTAGGTGGTGCAAATACCTCTACAGAAATAACTAAAATGCTTTTTTTTAAATTATTTCCTACGTCGATTCATTCCCACCCACTGCAATACTGCAATCGGGCGAAGTGGCTCGGTGGTTAGAATTCGAGACTCGCATTCGGGAGGATGACAGTTCAAACCTGCACCTGGCCATCCAGATTTAGATTTTCCGTGACTTCGCTAAATTTCTCCAGGGAAATGTCGGGATAGTTCCTTTGAAAAGGGCACGGTCGATTTCCTTCCCCATCCTTGGCACAACCGGAGCTTGTGCCCCATTTCTAATTATCTCGATGTCGATGGGACTAATGTCCTTGCACTACTGCAAAAACTAGAAAGTCTGTAAGCAGGCTTTAGCACTTATTACTGAACAGTTTGTATTTAATTAAATATTGTAAGTTGCGCAAGTAGGATAAAGAAAACACTCTTTAAAATGTTTCCGAAAACAAGTTTCCTGAGTAAGTTGCTCAAAAATGGTTCAAATGGCTCTGAGTACTATGGGACTTAACTACTGTGGTCATCAGTCACCTAGAACTTAGAACTACTTAAACCTAACTAACCTAAGGACATCACACACATCCATGCCCGAGGCAGGATTCGAACCTGCGACCGTAGCAGTCGCGCGGTTCCGGACTGCGCGCCTAGAACCGCTAGACCACCGCGGCCGGCAGTAAGTTGCGTTTTGTCCGCTAATGAGGTCACAAGACTAAATTATGCTATAGTAAACTAACAGTAGAAGACACATACACACACACACACACACACACACACACACACACAGAGAGAGAGAGAGAGAGAGAGAGAGAGAGAGAGAGAGAGAGAGAGAGAGATTACTCGCTCACTCTAAGGAATGTACTGAGTGTCCGAGAAAGGTGCGACAAACTTCGAGGGGCTGTAGAGAGTATCTTGAGGAACAGATCTAGGATAGGAACCAGTGTCTAGATGCGTCACCGAACGATGCTACAGAGCGACAAAGTTACAGGCGCCGGCGGCTGCAACTACGCCACCCCTTCGGCAACAGACGTGATTTAGTACGCTGACGGACAGTAAGCGGAATGTCTCGTGATGTTGTTTGTTCTTCAGTGATCGTAACTCATTGCCACTATCGCCAGTGGAGGAGGCGGAGATAGCTGCAAGGTAGAAAGGCTTTTTATCCTAGGAATGCGATGCTCTCTTACGTTGGTGGATAGCGGTCTCGGATACGGGTTTCTTTCTATCCGCAGTTTAGTCTTCTCCTCTAACTGAAAAACATATAGCGCAGTACACACTGTGAAAATTGCTTAAAATGAATGTTATGCGTATAGAACTATTTGTAAACAAACTTTAATGCATACCATGACCGTCCGTAATAAATCGCTAATATCATTATTTTAGATTAATACTTTCTGTAATTTACGATATTTGAAAAATTAACTGAAATTCTTCTCCGTTTGTCAAAAATCAGGGGATAACATCCCTCCATGCACCGCAGTGATGCTACCAATTGAGGCGCACAACACGGCTAACCACTTTTGGCGTGCTTGTTACAAGAAAGTATGCCATCACCCAAAAGACGTGAGGTGCTGAAAAGCTTCAAGAGTAACTTCGTTTCCACAAAGTAAAAAAAAAAAACTGGAAATTTGTTGTAAGTTCTATGGGACCAAACTGCTGAGGTCGTCGGTCCCTAAGTTTACATACTACGTAATCTAACTTAAAGTAACTAACACTAAGAACAACACACACATGCCCGAGGGAGGATAGAACCTCCGACTGGGGGAGCCGCCACACAGAGTAAAAAATCATTTGGTAGTGAGCAGTGGTATTGTGATATTAATCCAACATCCACAATTTAATTGTGCCATTTACACGAATATATCATCAATTAAATTCGTGTAATATATCTTTCTTTAAGAAAGTAATTGTGACAGTGTACATCAAACCAAAATACAAAGATTAGCAAAGTTTAAGAACGCAGATAGCTGTCGCATGATATGTTACTGCCAAGTGACGTAGCTCAATGAAACCTATTCTATACAGCAAAAGAACTGCTTTAGTGTGGTACGGATCGTAACTGAAAGAAAACTACAATGAGAAGAAAAGAAGTGTGACTTTCATTCAATACGCTATAATTACACGGAAGTCATCGCTATTTATGGTTTTCCCGAGGACATTACAAAATGCGGGACATGGTTTTTAACAGCGTGTATGATTATAACCCGTACAAGCTCTCTAACGTGTACCCATGCTAGGCACGATCTTAGGATGTAGTTCTTGTGGCAGGACGATTCATTATTCCACCAGCGCAGTTAACAATTGCTGGATGGTCGATGGCCGGCCGGGGTGACCGAGCGGTTCTAGGCGCTACAGACTGGAACCACGCGACCGCTACGGTAGCAAGTTCGAATACTGCCTCGCGCATGGATGTGTGTGATGTTCTTAGGTTAGTTAGGTCTAAGTAGTTCTAAGTTCTATGGGACTGATGACCTCAGAATTTAAGTCTCATAGTACTCAGAGCCATTTTTTTATGGTCGATGGTGCATTGGTGCTTGGACATGCTGCATTATGTCCCTCCATCGCACCACACACTGCTCGACAGTTTCTAACATGGGGGAACCTGTAAGATACCCCTTATTTTCAGATAAGGGCGGTTTTACCTTGTTTCCAGTTTTGCTATTTCACATACGTGAAGTGAACGTATCAGCACTGCAGAACTATGGAGTACGGGACGAGCGGTATATTACCCAGCTGGCTAGCAGAGGCGGTTGGCCATCTAGCGCTTTCAAAGTCAGTGGCTCGATGCAGAAATCGCTCGTAGCGTCAGCAAAGAAATACGCAGATAAGGTACATTTATCCTGGCGCTAATCAAGTAATTGTTATGAACAAATATTTGTTAACGAAAGTTGTCTTTTGCCACTCAGATATTAGGAGGCATCTGCAGGTCATAAATACTATCTTTCAGTAATTTTACAATGCCAGGGATCTCCGGTGTTAATAAATAATAAATAAATGAATAACTGAATAACTTTGGCATAACCGAAGACGTGCAGTCTTAAACGAGCTACACCGATGTATGTTCAAGTTACAGATTGTGCGCCATAGTCGGAAATCGTCGATACGATACCTTTCGATCTAGTCGAGCAGTAGATCATGCCCTCTTACTGTAACTAGTTAGCTTATAATCAGTGTGAAAAAGTTCATTTTTCGGTGATTCTTAAACACACAGACCATAATCGCATCCCGTGTAAAAATTATCTGCGCAATAAAATTTTATTTCCGCTTCATTACGTAAAACATAGGCAGTAGTATTGTACTTCGGGAATCCGATTGTGGTGCCACGGCTCTACAAAGGGACGTGAAACTACGAGAGCATCTTCACGTCACGTAATGGTAGAAAGAATTCCAACAAGGCGACTCACTAAGTCATATCAGGGACAGACTGGCTTAATTATCGCAAAACTTGGATGGGAAAGCATGGCCAATTATACTGGGGGGGGGGGGGGGGGGGGTGTTCTTGCAAACCGACAGGCGAATCCATTCGCCAAATAGCTTTTCGTTCCAAGAGCTCTTCCACCTGCGCTGTTTGATGAGGTCATGCATTGCACTCCAATAAAAATGACATCTGTGCCGAATGCGCCTTTGGAAAGACGTACATGGGGAGGCATTAAAGTGTTACAGTCGCGTCAACCGGCCAGTGTATGCTGTTGAATAATGTGGAGGTGAGTATGTGCAGCCAACGATATGCCTCCCCCACCTTAACCCCTGGACCATCAAAACTAGCATGTTATACGATGTTCTTGGGTGCATTTATTTGTTTCTCACGACTTGCCTTGGGGGTACGTCCAGAATCACTACTCAGACTACATCTGCTCTCGTCCGAGGAGAACTCTTGACACCGATCATTGTTCGACGTGGGTTCTTTCTTGTCTGACGCCGATCGTGGTGTCACCAGCAGCTGTAGCAGAGCTTCGTCGACCACCTCCTCTCACCCGGGCTTCAGTACAAATGTTTGGGAACGCCCATCATGCTCGTGAAATAATGCTGTGAGCAATATCAAACTGCTAGCCTACACTCGTCACAATTCGTCCGTCTTCCAGTTTCCCAATGATTATTCCCGGTAGAAACTCATCCAGATGTTGTCTTTGGGCGATGTTGTAATGAGAATGAAAACCATTACAGTGCCACATAACCGCTCCCCGACTGGCGAACAGTCTTTTCACGTTTGTTCATACTTAAGCAAACCGCCAATTAAGTTGCGTTATAAGAGAAGGTAGTGCTCTTGGAAGGGGCAGAGAAGGTAGTGATGGAGCAGTATTTGCTCGAATATGAGGACTGTTTAATCCTTGTGGGATAGCCTCCAAATACACATTTGGAACAGCCACCACGTATTTTCTCCAAAAATGTTGGTCGTACCAGTGAACAAATCGGCGGGCGCCTTCATTAAGAGAAAAGGGGTGAAAAAACAGTTTCGAGATAACTGAAATACCTACATTATTGGGGACGACATCACTTCACTGACATGCCAAAAGACAGTTCATCGCAGAACAAGGTTCTGTAACAAAATAAAATTCGATGGGCAAAAAATTCCTATAAAAAAGCTGTAAAAGTGTACCTCGTCTCTTCTGCAGCGATTGGCTCCGGAGTTGGATAGATATCTAATTGACGCTTCCACGCTTATCACTGGGAACTGGGCCAAAATACATTGATTTCCTTTGTATTTTCCGCTACACTCTTACCCGGTAATGTTTCATGACGGAGGAATAACACTCAGGTGTTGAGGACTAAAAAAGAACATATGACCTTTATCTGTGTATCTGAATTCCTACCCCGATCATTACAAGCCCTTATAATTCATTCAGCGCTACAGAGACTGCGTTTTCTCCCTGAACTGCTTCAAAGTTCCCAGTGGCTGTATTCTACAAAGCAGTGAGCATACGGTGCATTTATGCCGTTACGTTATTAACTTCACCGTTGTACTATCATGTGTTCGCAGCCAAACTGAAAAACTAGGCTGAGACATTGCACCTCGAAGTTCTCAGCTTTTCTACCTTCGATTCTCTTGCTTATTCGAAGCAGGGAGTCTTTGAGGAAAACTTGTAGTCATTTGCTATGATTCTTCACACCTTCCCTTACGATTTTCTTACTTTCGGGATTGTGATTACCATTTTGGGTATTAGCGAAGAGATATTTAGTAAATTCCCTGAGAAGTGGTCGTGTCCATAGTACCTGAGTTTAATATAGTCTTCATTTGAAGCCAACAGTCTTTCTTACTTATCTGCTGATATTTTTCGTTGCTAATCTTCTAAAATTTTCGTTTCTTTGATGAATGATATTTAATTTCGTTCTTCGCTTTAGCAAACTTGGTACAGGCATTTCATTTCGTTCTTTAGTTAACAAACTGTATGTTAGCAAACTTTATTCAGTAACATAATGAAAAGTTTGGCGGCAGAATTTATTGGTTTTCATGGCTCACGTGGCAGTGGCATTGCTCTTGGATTGGTATTCTGGCAGTTTCATTTTCCTCAATTTGCGATTTATTGGACAAATATTTATTAACCGTAACTCTTCGATTTCGAGAACCAGCTACGCAGTATGGTGACTGTTGAAACCACGCCACTCACTATCACTCTCGTTCTCGTATCTAGGTCTTTTTTCAACTTTTTAGAAGTAATTTTTTCATTGTTACGGGATACATATATTTCAGTAAATGAACGAATGTTATCGAATACTCGTTATAGGTCACTGTATTATATGGACAGCAGAATTTATTATTGGCTTTATATGAGTCTTTTCTCCTGCGCTTGCTTGTGTGTGTGTGTGTGTGTGTGTGTGTGTGTGTGTGTGTGTGTGTGTGAACTAGGGATGAAGAAAAAATATGAGAAGGATCGACGAGTAAATAAAACAAAATCCGAATTTCTATACTAACTGCTGTTGGAAAGCTATAGGGTAAATTTGAGATTCTGCATCTGAATATAAAACGTAATCCACGTTAGCATGGCATAAATCTAATGATCTTTAAGATTAATACAGCAGTAACACGGCACGCTCAGATAAAACCAATAAGCGGGAAGTGGATAGAGAGGAGAACGCGCCAGCAGATTCCCCGGCTTTTCTCTCCCTTGTTGGAAATATTTCCTTCAGAATAGCAAGAATCTTTAGTCATTTTCAGGTGAAAGTGATTTTCCGCCCACAATCTAAGATTTCGGTACTGCTGGGATCAGTGCTGGGTAATTCGTCATTTGGAAGGCTGGAATTTACTAAATACCTTGCCAGTGTGGTATGGCTTGTATATGATAAACAACAAGCACAGTGGAAGACCGCTGCACATAAGACGAACATAGCACTCGCCTTGTGCAACCGACCGGAACTTTGTGTCTCCAACGGACAGTCAACGAAGTATGACAAAACATTAATTTTGGCCACAGTACCACCTTTCTGGGACTCCATTACAAAAGAATCCGCTGAAATACGCCTCGTGGGATGTATAATGAACAGTGACACTGGCCACCGGCTGGATAACGTTGAAGTCCCGTCAACTCCGACATTTTCTCCAGACAAAGACTCCAGAATGCTGAGACGACAGTGGCGAGCGGCAGTGCTGAAGACTGCCGATCTTCGCCATTCCACCGGCGAGGACGCTGCCGCCGGGCGGTGTAGTCCACTTGTCACCGCGACTTCGACGCATGCGCGGTAATACTGTCGGCGTACTATAAAGGGTGTAAATTTTAAGGTGACAAACGAGAATAACTCGAAATATAAGCTTCACACGAAAAAAATGTGTACAATCCAAGGTCGATTATTTTCGAGGGTGCTGGTACTAAAATTAGCCCGCCACCCCAGCTCCCTGGCGGTGGGGCGGGAGGAAACTTTAAAATTTCAAATGGGAACCCACAATTTTTATTACAGAATCACGTTCTACATAAAAAAACTACGTATATTTTGTCTTATTTCTTGGTAGTTGGTGCTGTAATTCAAGAAAATTCATGTTCTCATTTTTGCGCGGAAAATGTTTACGGATACATAAAAAATACTTGAGCCAGTATTCGTAAAACTCTAATTCCTCTCTCTCAAACCCCACCCTATGGGGAGGGTTTTATTTTAGCCAATCAAAATTTACGAAATAGAGAAGTATTTTTTTTATCCGTAAACATTTCCACGCAAAAATGTGTAATTCTTTTTTTATAAAGAACCTTATTCTGCAATAAAAAATGTGGGTTCCCATTTGAAATTTTAAAATTACCTCCCGCCCCACCGCCAGAGGGTTGGGGTGGCGGGCTAATTTCAGCAACAGCAGATGTCCCCATCGAAAATAATCAACTTTGGATTCTACACCTTTTTTCGTGTGAAGCTTATTTTTCGAGTTATTCTGGTTCGTCAACTTAAAATTTACACCCTGATCTATATAAATGACCTGGGTGACAATCTGAGCAGTTCTCTTAGACTGTTCGCAGATGATGCTGTAATTACCGTCTAGTAAGGTCATCCGAAGAACAGTATCAGCTGCAAAGCGATTTAGAAAAGATTGCTGTATGGTGTGTCAGGTGGCAGTTGACGCTAAATAACGAAAAGTGTGAGATGATCCACATGAGTTCCAAAAGAAATCCGTTGGAATTCGATTACTCGATAAATACTACAATTCTCAAGGCTGTCAATTCAGCTAAGTACCTGGGTGTTAAAATTACGAACAACTTCAGTTGGAAGGACCACATAGATAATACTGTCGGGAAGGCGAGCCAAAGGTTGCGTTTCATTGGCAGGACACTTAGAAGATGCAACAAGTCCACTAAAGAGACAGCTTACACTACACTCGTTCGTCCTCTGTTAGAATATTGCTGCGCGGTGTGGGATCATTACCAGGTGGGATTGACGGAGGACATCGAAAGGGTGCAAAAAAGGGCAGCTCGTTTTGTATTATCGCGTTATAGGGGACAGAGTGTGGCAGATATGATACGCGAGTTGGGATGGAAGTCATTACAGCATAGACGTTTTTCGTCGCGGCGAGACCTTTTTACGAAATTTCAGTCACCAACTTTCTCTTCCGAATGCGAAAATATTTTGTTGAGCCCAACCTACATAGGTAGGAATGATCATCAAAATAAAATAAGAGAAATCAGAGGTCGAACAGAAAGGTTTAGGTGTTCGTTTTTCCCGCTCGCTGTTCGGGAGTGGAATAGTAGAGAGATAGTATGATTGTGGTTCGATGAACCCTCTGCCAAGCACTTAAATGTGAATTGCAGAGTAGTCATGTAGATGTAGATGTAAGGCGGAGCGGGGAACTACTTCGTCACTGTTGTATGACTTCCCTGTAGATGACTGGTAGGTATCCAGGCGAAATATCGTGAAGCTTACGACGTCTAGCTGCAATACCGAAATCTCTTACAATAGAATTTAAGGAGATTTTTTCACTAGGAAGGTGTATTCCTAGACCAGGCTCTAGGTCCTCCCTGCCAGCAGGAAGCGGTAAGTGAAACTCAGTAGAAAAAGCCATGTTCCCCTGGGAACTGGGCACTTTGCGCAGAGGTAAGGATACGACCTGCTCCATCTCCTTTTGTCGGCAGACTCGTGGGCCTTTCCTAAAAATGAGCGAAAGGTTCCGCTCCGCCACTAGCATTACCAGAGAATAATCGAGCACGATGTTTCTATCTGTTCTGTCCGGACACCAATAGATGCGACATCGAGACGCCTTCTCACCTGCGTGGGAAGCTGTTGCTTTCGCTCCAAAATTTCATGTACCCTATCGAATCAAATCGCCCCACCACCATGCTTGGCACGTATGGGCCAAGCAATAGATGGGACACAGTTCCATCACAATACCAACCTCCCATTTGTAAAGGTTCGTTTTGTCTACCTAGAGTGTCAACTCTCTGCAATGTTCCCCCGTTTTTTCATGAAATAACCGATACCGTATACTCGTCTATTGCACTGGGAACAGTACTGACTCTTTCCTTTCCTTCATATATTTTTTTGAAGGTAGATTGTTGTGGAAGGAGATCCATGTTTCATTCTAATTCGAACGCCGTCTACTGTGATGGTACCGGCCGCAGGATGGTTATGACAGCCACACGGTTTTCTGATTTTGGAAAAATATAAACGTTGGAGTTGCGGTAGCACGATCCACATTCAGGCCAGATCCGTACTTGCTTACTTTGCCACGCTACTTATGATGCTCAGTTTGGCTGTAATTTGTGGCGTCTTGCTGTATCATTAACTTTGATTTCGCGAGCATATCCCTTCTCCCTTTCTCCCGTAAAGCTGTCCACACTTTTTTGGTAGCTCCGCACAGTGTCTGATTTGAATGTTGGGGAGTATTGTTCTCTGTTAATTTTCATTGTGATTTTTGTCAGTCATTAGAGCAAAGAAATATCTGTTAATGTCTGTTCTGACTTAAATTCCAAGAGCTTTTAACACTGTCCTTAAAAGCTTTTCCGCTGTTGGGAGACCCACTAATAAGAGATATAAACTGGCGCTCAACTAAGCTCGTTGTTCTCACTGTGACGGCGTTATTGTTGTGCACAGTGACCAAACTCAACCACTGATTGTGTTAACAATTCAGAGAAAAGAACTAGCATTGCTCCTGCTCGTCTTGCATAGTGATATATTTGTTCGATAAGGAACACTGCACTTGCGCTCCTCCACTCTGATCAAGAACTGACACGTAACTTTCAACCTGAACTAACGAAGAAGATAATTATCAATCCATATGCGAAGCATTTAATTCAAGTTTTGCAATGAGTGATAATGAAAACTAGAATTGCTGCAATATGTGATTCATCTGTTATTTGTAGTTTTCAACACATTAGCTGTCAATAGCATTTCCATAAATTACATTTTTAGGGAATGTTCGACATATGTGATAAATACAGAATCAGTTGCCACTTTCTTCTTTTAGTATTTTTCTCGTATTCGTTATCGTCAAAATACGTTTTTGTTGTACTCCTAAGAGCTATATATATACTAAGGCGGTATCTGTTCTTTAGTATATATATAGTTAAGGTTCACCGGCCGCTTGACCATCTCCTTCTTCTGTGCGAATGCACAAACAGTGCCCGAACTCTTACGGGAATCGGCAACGCGCCTCGAGTAATGAGTATAATGGGCGGGGGTACTACGAATGTAGTGCGGGACAAAGCGTTGAGAATGTGGGTTTGGCGGGAGGCGTGCCAGAGATAAATCCCTGCAGTCGCGCTATCCTCTGTGCCCTCGGTGGCTCAGATGGATAGAGCGTCTACCATGTAAGCAGCTGTAAAAAGATATGGTATATACCCAAAGACCCAAGCTGCGTTTTCCAACTCGCAGTTCATCAGAGGACTGTGCTATTCCTGTGAACACGTCAACAGGTACATTGGGCTATGTGGTCGGAGTGGACAGTGTTCAGAAAACAGGTTATGAAATGAACGTCATCAACAGTATATCATGGGTAAGTAAATGCAGTCATATTAAACCAGACTAAGTTGAGGGAATTTCATAAGAAAATGGGGAACTGGTAGCAGTAGATGTGTTTAACTATTAGAACGGCAAAATGAGAGACGTTGGTCGAAGTTGAGGGGATATCTATATCTATCGCAAACTGTTAATAACTAGAAAAGGATTTGTTAACAAGAGAAATATCTGAAAATTCAGGCTTTAGACAGTATTTTCTGAAACAATTTATCTGTAGTGTTATCTTGTATGGAAGTGAAGCATGGATGATTAGCAGCGTAGACAGCAAAATAATACAGGCCTTTGATACGTGATACTACAGGAGAATATTTGAGATCTTAGAAACAGATTGAATAATTTAGCAAAAAGTGCTGAATCGGATTGGGGAAGAAATAAATTTATGTCAGAATTAGCTAAAAGAAGGAGTCAATTAGTAGAACACGCATTGAAACATCACCAGCCAGTCAATTTGGTAATAGGGGAAAAGTGTGTGTGTGTGTGTGTGTGTGTGTGTGTGTGTGTGTGTGTGTGTATGTGTGTGTGTGTGTGTGTGTGTGTGTGTAGGGTGAAGGTCGTTCATGAAAGATTTCTTGTAACTTCGCCAGACTGTTTTCTACATGAATGGAGACAGAAACGTAGGATGTATTTTAAGTTACACATCGAAACTAAGCGTTTTCCTTGGAGTCAGTAATAAGATGTCCGTCCACTTCGTTGATGGTAGGGGCCTCCGTGGTGCACCTAGATCGATCTCGGCTTTTGGAGACCTGGATGTTTCCACTAATGCCAGAATATATGTAACATTTTATTATTGTAATCGAAGACGCACCGTAGCACTGCCTCGTACAGGTAAGAGCATTTCTTTAACAATCAACTATAGGCCGCAAAGGTCACCTATTATCACGATATGTGATTTTCTGTTGTGTAGTAGTTTCTGAAAGGCTCTACCATCCAAAAACTTTAGGTGAATTGTGACACCGCACGGGAAGAGCACTTAATTTAACAACTCTAGAAGTGGTGTGAAAATTGTAAGATGACTCTAACGATCTCCTGCATATTTATTGTACGTCCGGTGGAGGACACGTAGAGAAAAATTGCGAAAGGTAAATGGAGACTTCGATCCTAAATATAAATGTAAACAGCACCCGATATTTATATGTGCACGCATGTAAAAGATATACACATGCAAAATGTATTATCATTCCTTTCAAGTAAAATCTTTGTAATAACATGCTTAAGTTAAAATTATTCTATCTTCATTCGTTTATAAGAAATAGCCTTGTGAGGTAGGTAGCAATGCGTTCGTTAGGTCACCAACAAGTGGTCTGCTCAAAAGTGGAACTATTACAGTTCATCATTTCTGCTACTTTCAGACGTAGCCACGAATAATTCTAAGTGACTAATTTGTCTATGACAGATTTCGTCCAGTAAGAGACAGTAATTTGAAATTCTTACAGCATATCTCATAAGTATTTTTTTTTTATTTTCTAAAAAATTTTTGGGGGCGTTTTGCTGTTTGCAGAATGGAATATTTTGCATCAAGGCCAGCCATTATGTTGCTATGGAGAAGATAATCGGTACAATTCGCCATTAGCAGGACCAAGATACACCTTGTAAGACCACTGGTAGTCACGTCCCATAGAGCTTACAGACGTCAGATCACTGCATGTGGTTTATTGACCATCTTGTAATCACATTCCGTCGTAACAGAATTTCTGCAGTTGTGGTGCTCCAGATATTAGTAAGCAGCACTGTACTTAGTTTCCGCTTGAGCGATATCAGGTAGGCAAGAAAAATGTATGATTTAGTTACGGATTTTGCGTATGTTATGTGTACTAAAATGTTCGTTTTTCTGTTTCTTTCATGTCGCACAATGGTGATCACCGGACGCAGCTGTCGGCAGTGCTGGTCAGTAAACAAAAGAGCGTCGACGTTACACGGCGGGGAAAACATCGTCTCATCACTGTCACATCTTCGCTGTGCATTCACGCAAAAATTTATGCTTGAAATTGATGTGCGTAAAATGTGTCAGTCGGCAAAATGTCTTGAATGTGTAATGATCACAGTATATAATCTCAACGTGTTGTAAACAAAATAGTGCTAATTTAGTTTTGTGACTACGTACTTTGGTGGGGAAGTGATTCTACGAACGAGCCAGAAAGAAACTTTCTGAATTTTACTGACTCCTAAAAGTTTGATGTTGATACACTATTTAACTGAACAAATGGACTTTTATTCCGAACGCCATTTTGCAAGTTATTAGTGAGTAAGTCGTTTTAAAATTATTGGGTACGTCGGAACATATGCTGAAAGTTTCACTTGTTTGAGAATAATGGTCTGAATCAGTGTTCCGGGAATCGAGAAAGAGTAAAAACTTAATTTCTGTAAATTAACTAACTTTGTTCAACCGATCTAAATAGTTTCACGTAAATGCTTGATTATGGTGGTAACTAAAGCCTTTAAATAGGAACAATACATTTATGCTAACTTTGCATCAAGTAATAGTGTCTGTGGTAATTTTTTAGTAACGGTTTCAGATTGAATGCGGCTTCGACGTTTAAGTAAACCAAATAACTTTGCAGAATAACAGGTCTTACATTTCTAAGGAAAGTATTTGTTGAAATATTAATTGAAAAACTTGTATATTACACGACAGAGCACTCAAAGAGTATCTGTGGCTGATTGAATTCACTGACGTGACGTGTGGCTGTTTTCTGAAACAGCTAAAGAAGTCCGCGACGATTTACAGGAAATTTTACAAGAAGTCCCTTTTCGACTTGGCGGACTAAACGATCCTGCTGTATATTAGAAGAGGTATGGTTCCATTTTCCATGAAGTAGGGTATAAAATTCATCCGGTGTGATATACGTATGAGGCGTGGTCCCGAAGATGAAAATCTCATGTATCGTATAACAACGAAAGAAGCTAGTTGAAGAACGTTAACTATGTTCCGAAACATCTGAAGGGAAAAAAGCGGCTCATTTCCGAGACATAATGAAGACAGGAAAGTAATTATCCATATTACGTCAAGTTGGAGAGTACGCAGCCTGTGTACTACATAATTGCAACCAATATCGGGGCGAGTCACCTCACAATACACAACTGATACAACCATTCTACTTACAGAAAGTCTAAACTTTTCTCCTCAAACACACAAAGTCTTTTACTCAATGCTATAGATTGTGGCGTCTTATGTGTTTTACAGGTCTGTTAAATTATTCTTCACTTTCGGGGCACATTTTTGAAATATTTATCTATTATTATTTATTAATTATTGTATTTATTAGTCTTTTGTTTATGTGGAGCACTACACATTGAATGGAGTAATATCAAAGTGTAAGAAAATTGTTACCGAAATTTGCTTTCCTTTTGAAACTCTGTGAAAGTAATGTTTAACATAACAAATCCTTCTCAGACGGAGAGCCATTACTATAAATGTTCCTGTGTAACTGATGGAAGTTTCTAAAGCTGTGTGTTTCCAGAAAAGACAAAACAGTCTTGCACCTACGATCCGTATTTACAAAACGATGGCCGTTATTTATGAGATACGCCGCGGGCAATGTCACCTTCTAATCGAAACACGAAGTGCGTTTGTAGTGCAAATGCGCGTTCATTCGTTAAATTACAGCATTTGCAGTATGTTTCTACGGAATTTAATCCTCTATCTCACTGCAGGCCAGGTGGTGCATTCCTAATAGCTAGTGTACTGTTCCAAATGGAATTTATACGGGTCAGGTGCACAGTTTAATGAATTTAAATATAATCGTTTGAAAGCTGCTGCGTTTAGCAAAATCATTACACTCTGCGGAAGTAATGCATTGTTTTCGAACAATAAATCAAAGGTAATGTTATTGCAATGGGGAAAATGCTGCCGCAATAATTCGTTGTTGCAGAATAATAACATCACTACCAATATTAATATCACTATAATACTTTGATTTATTAACGGTTAGAAAGTTAACTATCAACTTACGCTTGTTTTTTCTTACACGCCGTTAAACCAATTACATGAATATAAAACTGTGAATGGCTCGATGTTCTCAATATTTTTGACAGGCAGTAAGTAATCAACAAGTCGTTATCTCTCCCAAGTTCGTGCAAACAACATTAAACTCATACTGAACTCTCGTTAAAGAAGAATTCAAGTTTGTGAAGTCATAACTTCGTCTAAACTTGGCAGTTACTTACATAATAGTAAATTATTATCGTTAATATACTACTTACAGTACAGATGTAGAACGGCGTAGCGATGTTTAGTACGCGTCTTACCTGAAAACAAGAGAAATATTATTGGCAAACGAGTCACAGATACAAAGTAGATATAAGACACATTACTCACTTTGGACGATGATCTCTAATAAGTATGAATATATTATACTGAAATATGAAAATAGCAGCACCACTTATGAAATCTATGAAGTCAGGAAAAATATTTACGTCTATGATGCCCGTTAGAGAATCGGCGAAACTACGCTATTCAATCAATTTCACGTGAAAACGACATTAGGATTAAAATAAAAAAAACCTTTAAGTTATTACCTAATTTGTTTCAAAACCTGCACAACTATACAAGTTCCTTTTTTGTTCCTTGTATACATATTGTGTTAACGGACTGCTCCGTCGCTTCTTGATAGTACAACATAACTATAAATGTGAAATACAATAATTCAGTAGCATTAACACAATACTGTGTTTTCAATTTTTTAAATAGATATCACATCAGCCTCACAATACCGCCAGGTGGAATGCCAGCTGGAAATACCTATTCTGTGAAATAAATCGTAATGAGCGAAATGTCCTGCGTTCCCATTTAGCACAGTTACTTTAACTTAGAACAGGCATTTGTTCGCTCCAATTACAGTTCGTGACAAATAGAATAATTTTTATCGGCTCAGATCCAACGTGTGAAGGTTGTGTGTTACTTGTTCCTTTAGCCTTTATCATTATTGCCGTGTTAATCTTGATACAGATCCCGAGTCAGGTCTGCCGTTTTGCTTGGAAAGCTGTGAACACTCCACGAAGAAAAGACAACTTCGCGCATTAGTCAGTGACATAGTAATCGTACTTCTGTTGATATTGTATCCAGGTGTTTGTACAAGATCGTAGCGTTGCATTTTCTTTCGTATGGGGTCTGACCAACCATTTAAGTCCATATCTAGACTGTAGATGATCCTAAAGTGAATGTTATGCTTACGAATGATGACGAACATCACTCCGCCGCATCATAATTAATGGTGCTGCATTAAGAGGAGACAGCACTGCGTGATGTATGCGCTACGATCGTTACCACTGTTTATAGTATTTTTGCGTTTGAAAAACCAGAATTTGAAAGAATTTTGCGGATGTACTTCTCGTGTATGTTGCAGCTCTAAATCCGAAATTAAGTGCAACAAAAAAGGGTATACAATTTATCGCCTTGGAAGGGAACTCAAGATCAACTTGGTCTTTCAAGCCCCATATTGCCTCTCACGTTCTTTACACAGAAATGATCGCACTTTGAAATTTAGGAGTTGAGATTGGCTCTTGAGGAAGGAAGTTCATCAATAACGAATACAGTATTAGTTGTATGCTGCTTGAAACAATCAGTTCGATGACGTATCCAAACGTGACGCTGCAAAGAGGTATGAATGGAGTGAGCACGTAAGGTATGTTGCAGCGAAGGCCAATGGTCGACTCCCGTTTATTGATAGAATTTTAGGCAGATGTAGCTCATGTATAAAGGGCGTCGCGCATAGAACATTGGTGTGGCCCATTTCCGAATACTGCTGGAGTGCCTGGGATCACCACGAAGTCGAATAGAAGGCAGAAGCGGTTCAGATTCGAGCCGCTAGATTTGTTACCGCCAGCTTCACCGCGAGTATTGCGGAGATGTTTCGCGAACTCAATTAGGAATACCTGGAGGGTGGGCAACTTTCCTTTCGCGGAACAAGTTTGGTACGTTTAGAGGAATAGCATATGCTACTTACTGCAGAACGATCGTACTGCCACCAACGCACACCCTGCTTTAGGATCGCAAAGACAAGAGTGGAGAAATCGGGACTTGTGCCTCATTGACTAATACTTTAGACTGCCTGTGGTCAACAGTGTGAAGCTAGTTGTTACGAATATCACTTTTTAGCGCTACACATTAGTCTCACATTTTCGTAATATTCCAGCTTCCTGGTAAGTATTTCTGTCGCAATTTTCTGATGAAACCAATTCCACTAGCGCTTCCACTTTCAGATTAGTTCTCTTGATAAGTTCGTCGAATTTTACTGCATCTCAGAGGTTAATACATTTGCAGGTGTGATTTCCGATTTCAGTTCTAGGCCAGAACTCGTAAGTACGAGGGTAATAGCAAAAGTAAGCCTATTATGTTATAAGTACATAGACCTGTTTATTTCTACAATGGTTTACATCAGTTTACAGATTCAAAATTATCTATCTTTTGACATAACCACAATTTCTGTCGATGCATTTTTGTAGACGCTGTGGCAGTTTTTGTATGCCCATGCCATACCAGCTCTCCGCCACGCTATTAAGAAAGTTATAAACCTCTTCTTTCACCTCGTCCTCAGAGCTGAATCGCTTTCCAGCCAAATGTTCTTTTAACCCAGGTAACAGGTGATAGTCACTGGGCTCCAAGTCAGGACTATAGGGCGGGTGGGTGATTATGTTCCACTGAAACTGTTGCAGGAGATCAACGGTTTGCCGAGCGATGTGAGGGTGAGCGTTGTCATGGAGTATGTGTAGCCCTTGCTCAACATTGCTCTTTTCCGGTTCTGAATTGCCCGTTTGAGTTTTTTCAGAGTCTCACAGAACCTGTCAGCGTTAATTGTGGTCCCAGCGATTCAGCTCCGACGGCGAGGTGAAAGAATACGTTCGTAACTTTTTGAAAATCATGGCGGCGAGCTGGTATGAGATGGGCATACAAAAACTGCCACAGTGTCTACAAGAATGCATCGATAGAAATGGTGATTATGTCGAAAAATAGCTAAATGTTCAAGCTGTAAACTGATGTAAACCATTGTAGAAATAAAGAGGCCTATATACTTACTTTAAAAAAATAGGAGACCTTACTTTTGGGATTACCCTCGTAACATATAATTACATACGCATTGCACGAATTTTTTTACACTACAAATCTATTAGTAGCGACTTCCAACAAACTTCACACACAATTTCAAACATTTCCGAAACATTTTCTCGCTTAGAACCCTCCAGAAAGTTATGAAAGGAAAAAAGTTATTGTTTGCTACATGTTCGCTCTTCATGCAGCAATACTTCAGCGTCAGATATGTTGTTGGAAAATTTTTTTTAGTACGGACAGTTTTCAGAAATGTACTACACATGTCGCTGAATATACCTGTAAAATTATACCATTGTACGACACGTAGTTCAAGAGACATGAGTTATAGACATTGAAGTGGGTGAAAAACTGGCTTTTCCTTCAAACGGAGGGGAAATTACACGAACTATACTTATGCAGTCCTTCCCCTGAACCACTGACCTTGCCGTTGGTGGGGAGGCTTGTGTGCCTCAGCGATACAGATAGCCGTATCGCAGGTGCGACCACAACGGAGGGGTATCTGTTGAGAAGCCAGCAAACGTGTGGTTCCTGAAGAGGGGCAGCAGCCTTTTCAATAGTTGCAGTGGCAACAGTCTGGATGACTGACTGATCTGGCCTTGTAACAGTAACCAAAACGGCCTTGCTGTGCTGGTATTGCGAACGGATGGAAGCAAGGGGAAACTACAGCCGTAATTTTTTCCGAGGGCATGAAGCTTTAATGTACACTCCTGGAAATTGAAATAAGAACACCGTGAATTCATTGTCCCAGGAAGGGGAAACTTTATTGACACATTCCTGGGGTCAGATACATCACATGATCACACTGACAGAACCACAGGCACATAGACACAGGCAACAGAGCATGCACAATGTCGGCACTAGTACAGTGTATATCCACCTTTCGCAGCAATGCAGGCTGCTATTCTCCCATGGAGACGATCGTAGAGATGCTGGATGTAGTCCTGTGGAACGGCTTGCCATGCCATTTCCACCTGGCGCCTCAGTTGGACCAGCGTTCGTGCTGGACGTGCAGACCGCGTGAGACGACGCTTCATCCAGTCCCAAACATGCTCAATGGGGGACAGATCCGGAGATCTTGCTGGCCAGGGTAGTTGACTTACACTTTCTAGAGCACGTTGGGTGGCACGTCCCCTCGACGATCACCAGAGGTGTACGGCCAGTGTAGTAGATCGCTCCCCACACCATGATGCCGGGTGTTGGCCCTGTGTGCCTCGGTCGTATGCAGTCCTGATTGTGGTGCTCACCTGCACGGCACCAAACACGCATACGACCATCATTGGCCCCAAGCCAGAAGCGACTCTCATCGCTGAAGACGACACGTCTCCATTCGTCCCTCCATTCACGCCTGTCGCGACACCCCTGTAGGTGTTGTTGGGGCGTGAGCGGAAGACGGCCTAACGGTGTGCGGGACCGTAGCCCAGCTTCATGGAGACGGTTGCGAATGGTCCTCGCCAATACCCCAGGAGCAACAGTGTCCCTAATTTGCTGGGAAGTGGCGGTGCGGTCCCCTACGGCACTGCGTAGGATCCTATGGTCTTGGCGTGCATCCGTGAGTCGCTGCGGTGTTAAAGACTGCGATGGAGCTCCGTATGCCACGGCAAACTGGCTGACACTGACGGCGGCGGTGCACAATTGCTGCGCAGCTAGCGCCATTCGACGGCCAACACCGCGGTTCCTGGTGTGTCTGCTGTGCCGTGCGTATGATCATTGCTTGTACAGCCCTCTCGCAGCGTCCGGAGCAAGTATGGTGGGTCTGACACACCGGTGTCAATGTGTTCTTTTTTCCATTTCCAGGAGTGTATTAAGTAGCATGGAGAGCTGCATAAAACCAGTCTCAGGAATGAAGACCACAACTTATGCAGTGCTTCATAATGGCCGGCCGTTGTGGTCGAGCGGTTTTAGGTGCTTCAATCTGGAACTGCGCGACCGGTACTGTCGCAGGTTCAAATCCTACCTCGGGCGTGGATGTGGGTGAGTTCTAGGGGACTGATGACCTCAGATGTTAAGTCCCATAGTGCTCAGAGCCATTTGAACCATTTGAGCTTCATAATGAGAGCGCTTAGCAGCTTCCAGTAAACTTCAAGCATGTTTTCAAACCTTTACTAAACTTTTTCCCGCTTAAATTCTTACTGTCGCATATTTAATAAATCAGTTCATTGTCCAATAATCCAACGTTTGAAGTTGCTGTAGTACGTCAGATTTCGATCATTTAGAGACACAGAGTTGGAGGTTTCACTGGTAATAATGTGTTTCCTTCTGTAAGAGATGAACGACTGTCACGTTATGCTTTTGGATGTTTAATCGTCGTTTCTGAGTGTTTTTTTTTTTGGATCACCTTGCGCTGTCCCAAGGGCTTCACTGAAAAACTGGCAAAAATCAGTTAAGATGTTTCAGTCTTTAGTTAAATGTTCAAGTTGAAGTTCTAAGACAGCGGTCAGCTCCTACAGCTCCCGCCCTCTAACTGAACGTCACCGTAGCGAGCGGTGCAGTGCGGTGCAGCGCTTATGCGGCCGCCCCGCCGTGTGGCCACACACCCCGGGCGCATCTCCGCTCCTCTCACGCGTTCGCTTTGCGGTGGCGCGCTGCGCCGCTGCCTCGGCATCGCACACACACGCCTACACAGGCACCGGGCTGTGAACTCCGCCGCCTACGCAAACAAAGCGGCGCTGCGTGTCGCGCGGTGTGTGCGGTGCGGTGCGGTGACAGCGACAGGACGCCGTGGGTAGACAGCCAGCCAGCGCGCGTGTGTCGTGCGTGACGTGGGCGTGGCGACGCTCCCCGAGACACGCACCAGCCGCTGCCACGCCTGTCCCTCTCTTATTGAAATTCCCCGCCGGGACGCCTTGTCGCGAAGTGATGCGCTTCCGCCCTACCTCGTCCGCTGCACAGTATTGAAATATTTCAGACTGCTCCGCGGTGGAATTATACCACACGTCGGAGGACAATCTCAGATTTAATTTAAAACCGAATAAACACATTTTAGTGTTGGACTAACAAAAGTGTACCTTGCTGTACCGCTCGCCAGTGACATATTCGGTTAGAAGGTTAGAGCTATGAGAGCTAACCGCTGCCTTAGAACTTCAACTTGAATGTTTAATTAAACACTGAAACATCTTAACTGCTTTTTGCAAAAGTTTGAACGACACTGCATTCCAAAACGGGAAGACACAGTATGAGCTTTGTGTACATACGGGGTGACAATTATTGAACAGTATGGAAAAAAAACTGTAAATCAGTTACAAACTACGGCGTGCACACACTTCATTCTACAGTAGAAATCTACCCTGTAGGAAGCAACATGGGTTTCGAAAAAGACGAACGTGTGAAACCCAGCTCGCGCTATTCGTACACGAGACTCCGAGGGCCATAGACACGGGTTCCCAGGTAGATGCCACGTTTCTTGACTTCCGCAAGGCCTTCGATATAGTTCCCCACAGTCGTTTAATGAGCAAAGCAAGAGCATATCGACTATCGGACCAATTGTGTGATTGGATTGAAGAGTTCCTACATAACAGAACACAGCATGTCATTCTCAATGGAGAGAAACCTTGCGAAGTAAGAGTGACTTCAGGTGTGCCGCAGTGGAGTGTCGTAGGACCGTTGCTATTCACGATATACATATATGACATTCTGGATGACATCAGAAGTTCACTGAGGCTTTTTGCGGATGATGCTGTGGTGTATCGAGAGATTGTAACAATGGAAAATTGTACTCAAATGCAGGTGGATCTGCAGCGAATTGACGCATGGTGCACGGAATGGCAATTGAATCTCAATGTAGACAAGTGTAATGTGCTGCGAATACATAGATAGAAAGATCCCATATCATTTAGCTACAAAATAGCAGGTCAGCAACTGGAAGCAGTTAATTCCATAAATTATCTGGCACTACGGATTAGGAGTGATTTAAAATGGAATGATCATATAAAGTTGATCGTCGGTGAAGCAGATGCCAGACTGAGATTCATTGGAAGAATTCTACGGAAATGCAATCCGAAAACAAAGGAAGTAGGTTACAGTACGCTTGTTAGCCAACTGTTTGAATACTTCTCAGCAGCGTGGGATCCATACCAGATAGGGTTGATAGAAGAGATAGAGAAGATCCAACGGAGAGCAGCGCGCTTCGTTACAGGATCATTTACTAATCGCGAAAGCGTTACGGAGATAATAGAAAAACTCCAGTGGAAGACTCTGCAGGAGAGACGCTCAGTAGCTCGGTATGGACTTTTGCTGAAGTTTCGAGAACATGCCTTCACCGAGGAGTCAAGCAGTATATTGCTCCCTCCTACGTATATCTCGCGAAGAGATCATGAGGATCAAATCAGAGAGATTATAACCCACACAGAGGCATACCGACAATCCTCCTTTGCTCGAACAATACGAGACTGGAATAGAAGGGAGAAGCAATAGAGGTACTAAAGGTACCCTCCGCCACACAGCGTCAGGTGGCTTGCGGAGTATGGATGTAGACTAGAACTTCAGTACAGGTATTCGGATGTAGGTTATGAAATGTTTGATATGCCTGCCATAAATGGCTCTGAGCACTATGGGACTTCACTTCTGAGGTCATCAGTCCCATAGAACTTAGAACTACTTAAACCTAATTAACCTAAGGACATAACACACATCCATGCCCGAGGCAGGATTTGAACCCGGGACCGTAGCGGTCGCGCATTTCCTGACTGAAGTGCCTAGAACCGCCCGGCCACTCCGGCCGGTTGCCTGCCATAATAGCGATTAGCGAAATTCTGCGTAACTCGCTGAAGTGTCTGAATATCCATGTTGTCGATGACCTCCTGAATGGCTCAGCAATGTTTTTGTAGTTGTCGCTGCACACATTGTTTTTAATGTAGCCCCACAAAACAGAGTCGTATATGTTGAATTCCGGAGAAATCGGCGAGGTCCATGCAAGTCGCCTCTGAGTACCTCAGAGTCAGACTGCGGTCCCCAAAGTGTTTCTCCAGGACATCAACCACTCTCCTGCTTCGATGGGGTCGAGTTCCATCTTGCATTAACCACATCTTGTCGAAATATGGGTCACTTTGGATAATAGGCATGAAATCACCTTCCTACACCTTCGCGTACCGTCTGGTGGTCACTTTGCCATCTAAGAATATGACACCGATTAATCTTTGACCGGAGATTGCAAACCACACAGTCACCCGTTGAGGCTGAAGAGACTTTTCGATCGCGAAATGCTGCTTCTCAGTCTCCTAAATGCGTCAGTTTTGCTTATTGACGAACCCATCCAAATGAAAGTCGGAACCAACAATACAGCGCATACTAATTCCCATCATGCTCCGCGGCCAACTGACCCGTTTGAACTTCACAAAATCTTCTATAGTGAATATTTATTCACAGCCTACCAGTTCCGATCATGCGACCAGTCGCTGATTAACAATACATGACGTTGAAGGAAGAATTCTTTGGCAGCAAATGAAGAGTTGTTTATGTTGAGATGAACTGGTTGGTACGCCCCATTACTTTATGCCAAGGTACACCGTGTTCCTTATTAATGATGATACATAGGTAATATTCATATTTTGTTGCGATACGGAGAGCCTCGTGCGAAGGGATGGATTCCATTTCGTTTAATTATTTAATTTATTATGCACATCCTTTCCCCATTCTTGTTATAATACTATCAGTTATGGAGTGAATGATTATTACGATGGTGATTTCGTGAATAGATAAACTGCAGTTCACAGATAAATGCTTCACATAGGTTTTGGTGCCAACCTAATTGTTAGTGGTTTCAGATGCACCTGTTATTCTGAAGCATTGGAGGCTGGTAAGAAGTCCTCCCCTCCGTCACCCCTTCCCTTTCAGGTATGAACCGAGTGACCGTTGCGATGTTCTCCCATCTTTCATCACTCGTCTTCCGGATGTCAGAGAAGGTGGACGGACTAGGTGGAGGTCTCCGTCAAGCAGTCCGATCAATTTCAAAAGGATGGGGTGTATTATAGATAAAATTACTAACCTTTTCTTTATCAACATTGCCGTAGTCACGGTTACGTTGTGACGCCGTTTTATATCGTTTTACAAGTAAACTCACCGGTAAGACTTATATTTCAAATAAGTGTATCGTGCCCCTTCCATCAGTCCAGTCACACGAAGTCTGTGGTGCCTTCAGCACATGTGGTCTTCATCGAGTTCTTTTTCCGTTCTCTTGCACTTATTCATTTTAGTTAACTTGTTTGCTGAGTTGCTTTTTTTTTCCACACAGGGCATCACACTACTTTTGCTTCAGTCAGCCATGTGGTCGCAAGCGTAGTAACGAGGTACAGGGAATCTTATATAGTGTTTACAGTTTGGGCTTTCTCGGATGAAGTGTGAAATTTAAAAGTGTCCTTGCGTGTGAAATTATTTGATTATATTTGTTTCTGGTCTGATGGTCATTGTCTCCTTACTGCCACCTGTGTAGTACTGCATGCAGAAGGCACCATCTGCATGGTAAGTTAGTAAAAAGTAGGAATTGAAGTGCAACGTCTGAAATTTCGATATTAATTCAAATACAATTCACTTGGTGAGTACACATTTGAGTCAGTGCTTTGAGACTTCTCACGTGCAGTTGGTTGCAGTCATTGAGTTACGGACGTTATTGTGAATATTCGAAGTATGTCATGCGTGTAAAACTTTGTGATAAATCCGAGAAAGATCGAATACGGTGAGTAAATATGCATGGAATTTACTTCTAATGCCGGCCGGAGTGACCAAGCGGTTCTAGGAGCTACAGTCTGGAAGCGAGAGACCGCTACGGTCGCAGGTTCGAATCCTGCCTCGAGCATGGATGTGTGTGATGTCCATAGGTTAGTTAGGTTTAGGTAGTTCTAAGTTCTAGGGGACTGATGACCTCAGAAGTTAAGTCCCATAGTGCTCAGAGCCATTTGAACCATTTCATTTCTTTTTTTTACTTCCAACATCCTGAATGGTGTTGGCTTCACCGACTTTGTGCAGTGATCGTTTTGTGGAATCTCATGAACGGAAAAGCATGTGCTGAATTTGTTAGGATGTGTTAATAATTTTTTTGGTCTCACGAATAATTTTGATCGCTTGATCCTTTTTGTCCTAATTTGCGTTATCCTATGGGCAGCAAGTTAGGTTTGTTCCTTCCAAACCCACGAGTACCCCATTAGTCATTTTGTGTAGTTAATCATTAGAATTTGTAGGCATTATCCCGTGTGTGGGTGGCATGAGACTGAAAGTTATGGGTGAACTAGGATTTCATTAGAAACATAATATTCCTCCCAGTCCCATGCATAATTTCCCAGACCGATTACATTATGGTGAGCAACATTATTGCATGTAATAGGTTTATTATTGGTTGTTCCCCGTTAATATACGAGAGAAATGTCGAAGTAAATTGTGTAGCCAAGCGAAAACCCACTGTATATGCAAACGAAATCCCACAATTGTTTCGACTAATGATTTGAGCCCCCCGATCCTACCTACTCTCATAGAACATTGAATTGAATTATCGCAGATAATAATTCTAATGCAGTGAGTACATAAAAATACGCCCCCTGTAACAATGGATGGCGTCCGATTATGGTGCTAAATAGTTTGGTTGCTTGTGTCATCCCCCTGCGTTATCCCTTGCCCAAAATTGTTCCGTTTCATATTTGCATAATTATCAGATCAAGTAGGTGTACCGAGCCGACCTCCTTTTGTGAATGATCAAAAAGCGTTGAACCAGAGAAGGCAGTGAAAGTGTTAGTTTAGCCAGCACGTTAGCCTCCAGCGTCAGGCGCCTGTCTCCAAACAGATTTGATGTGTGTTGTAATGAGAGGTCAGGCGACAAACAAATATAACTGCAAAAAGTAAGGGACACGTTAAATGTAGGAATTATACAATCGTTTGAAGTATCCACTATAGACTGTCAAAATTTTTGATGAACAAATATAACAACAAAAAAGTAAGGTACATGTTATATAAATGAATGATAAAATCATTTTAATTATGCACTATAGGCTGTCAAATTTTTTAGACAAAATGGTGATCTTTATTGAGTCTTGTAACACCGTAAGTTACAGGCAAGTTACGGTCAGCGTTCATTTTAAAATGCCTGTATTAACAACTCCGACGAAATAAAAACGTGAACACCTAATTTAACGTCGTTTCACATTGCATATTATAATTTCTGTTACATTACTTACTGTTGTGGACGTGATACGTGGGTCACATTTAAAAACTACACTGTAGTGCAAAACTTAAGGACGAAACTAACTTTCGCATGACAATGTGCGACCCCATCGAACAGTGTTGGTGCAGCTGTAGGTGCTCTTGGACAGAGAGTGTTTTCGGCGAAAGGACATGGTTGTCACAACTTAAATCCCGTCGAGGACTAGAGAAATACTTTGGGCAGACATAATCCAGAACGTCCTCAAGTATCAACGGCCGTCCAACAGCTGTTAATCGCACTACTGGAGGAATAGAACACCCTACCACAGAAATTCCTTTCCCATCTTGTGGTCAGCACGAGAGCATGCTCCAGAGCATAAATTGCCATCCTTGGTGGTCACACATCCAGTTGAGAACCATGTTCTGACTTTCGTAACATCCATGGGCTATAATAAATCTCGATGACTTTCTACGTATGTTTCAAGTTTCATCGAGCTAAGTTACTTATAACAATATCAGACGAGGAATGGTTCTACTCACCATATATCGGAGACGCTGAGTCATGATAGGCACAGCAAAAAGATTCACAGAGTTATAGCTTTCAGCCATTAAGGCCTTTCTCAGCAGTTGACACACATACATGCAACACACACACACACTCAAGCAAAAGCAACTTGCACACACATCTGCAGTCTCAGAGAACTGAAACCACATCACGAGCAGCAGCACCAGTGCATGATGGGAGTGGCGACTGGAGGGGGGTAAAGGGGAGCCTGGGGTGGGGAGGGATATTGTGGTGCGACTGGCGGACTGTGAAATGTTGCAGTTTAGACGGAGGGGGAAGGGGGTAAGTAGCGGATAAGAGAGAAATAAAGACAAATTAAAAGACTGAGTATGGCGGTGAAATGGTGGCTGTGTACTGCTGGAACGAGGACAGTGGCTAACGAAGGTTGAGGCCAGGACGGTTACGGGAACCCTCCTGGCTCTCCACTATATGGTGAGTAGCAACTTTCCTTCTCTGGTATTGTTACATTCCATCCTGGATTTTCCATTGTTTAAGTTACTTATAAATAACACGCAATGGGAAGTTACTTTCATCGTTAAGTTTCCACATCAGACTATTTACTGGTGCGTTGCAACAGGCGCTATTTCTCACAATATCAGATGTCGAAAATCTGCGTATATAGTCCTGCACATCACATATTGCATACAGGAACAAATTGTATAAGACGTCTAATAATTGAATCGAAGTTAATAAACGGCTTCTAGATCCTTGTTTACTGTATATAGCAGCACAAAGTGTCATTTCACTCCAACAGACGCAAACACAACCGTTACTAAAATGTGGGAATATGGAGTGTTCAAAGAATATACTTAAGTAAGCACATTTTGCAGGGAGCCAGTGTATACCAACAGAGAGAGCTACAGTCGTCCACCACAGCACTGCATTCATTATGGGCCTCTCACTGATGTAATGCGAAAAAAATACGTACTGAAAGTTGAAATTGTTTGCAATAGCGTTACCAGTGCACTCAATTATATTCGTTATGGGTGAGGTAAAATATATCGAGGTTTTGTTAAAAATCATGCCAGTGGTATAAGTGGTTTCTAGTGTTCATTAAATCGTATGAGAGTTAAAATATTCACAGTAATGTACCAGCATAATGAGCAACGATGGTCGGTGCTATAAAAACATTGTGCTTCCGCAACACTGTGATACGTCAGTATCACAAAAGTACTACTTCGTTATTTGACATGGTACTTAAAATTTGACAAAAATTGCTTCCAACTCTTATGTTACGGAACTTCTGTTACCGAAGTATCAGTTTAATAAATCGTGGTCTCGAAGTACTAACACTGATTCTTTACAGAAAGAACGGAAAAATTGCTAGAAGCCCACCACGGAGAAGGCCAATTTGAATTCCAGACAACTTCTACAGAAACCAAACGGCAATTATGAGAGTCGATGGTCATGAAATGGAAGCGGTGGTTGAAACGGGAGTGAGACAGCGTTGTAGCTTATCTCAGACGTTATTCAATCAGTACATTTCGCAAGCAGGAATAGGAAACCAAAGATAAATTTAAAGAACGAATGAAAGTTCAGGGAATAGAAATAAAAACTTTGAGGTTTGCTGACGACACTGTAATTCTGTCAGAGACGACAAAGGACTTACATGAGCTGTTGAACGGAATGGACAGGTTGTTGAAAGGATAGGGCTACAAAAACAGGATCATGGAATGTAGTCGAGTTAAACAAGGTGATGCTAAGAGAATCAGGTAAACACAGGAGACGCTTGAAGTAGTAGACGAGATTTGTTGTCTGGGCAGCAAAATAAATGATGACAGCCGTAGTTGAGAAGATATCAAATGTAGACCAGCAACGGTAAAGAAAGGCTTTTCTGAAGGAAAGAAATTTGTTAACCTCGAATACAAATTTAAGTGGTAGGAATTTTTTTCTGAAAGTATTTGCATGAAGTGTAACCATGTGTGGAAGTGAAACCTGGACGATAAACAGTGTAGACAACAAGAGAAGCTTTACAAAAGTGGCGCTACAGAGGAATGCTGAAGGTTAGGTGGGTACATCACGTAACTAATGAGAAGGCATTAAACAGAATTAATGGAGGAAAGACATTTGCGACGCGAACTGACTAGAAGAAAGGATCGGTTGTTAGGACACATTCTGAGGCATCAAATAACACCTAGTATTAGACAGACGTTTGGCGTAAAAGTCGTAGGGGGACACCAAGAGGTGAATACACTAAGCATATTGTGAAGGAGATAATTTGCTGTAGTTATTCGGAGATTAAAAGGCTTCCACAGGATAGGGAGCTGCATCAAACCAGTCTTCGGAATGAAGACAACAACAACAACGGAATACTGTTAAAACTATTAAACTGTTTACAAGAACGTCATTAACATAATTAATTACATTTGCTACTGCTGCATAAAATGTATAGCCGTTTTCACAAGAGTTTTCTATGTGAGTGGTAAAAATGGTCTCTTGGTTTCATTTTACTAATATGGCACTTTAAAATTCAGGTTAATGTCGCTCAAATAACATTATACAAAACGATACTACCATACAAAACACAACATGGCTGCGCAACACTGCCAGCAATCATGATGGTAAAAGTACCAATCTTGCCAAAATAACAAAGTAGAAAAAGATGAACAAAGAAATAATTGTGTATGGTTCCAGCATCTGTCAGATCCAAACGCATGTACACAGTTCCGATCACTTCCTAAGTTCAAAATTCGTCAGTCTGCTCCAATGTATAAAAATCTTCTCAGTGTTCTAATCGGAGTTAAGACACGAGCTTTCAAACTTTGTTACCCGAGCGCTACAATCAATTTAGATGTCACATCCTCTTGAGGAATCATCGATAGTGGAAGACAGCCTTATGGTAGGACACTCAGTCAACTTTGAGAAGACAAATGTCCTCTCATATGCATAAACCTTCTGGGATTTCGTAATAAAAGAAGTAGCAGCAATTGACATAATATTATGTGCAGTAAAAATTTTAAGAGATGGAGGTGCTTGGATTCGAGTCCTTGAGGCGGAAATTCTTCAAAGAAATACAACCAAAAATCATAATGGGATATCTGATGATTAGAGTCGTCTCCGTTCCCCTTCCGTCGCTCAATTATCACCCGACGTAGATGGAGGTGTGGGATACATTTTGCCACATTTCCTATTTTATGCTTGAAAGCCACTACAAAGTAAGCAAAATTCGCTCCCAGCACATTTCCTGAAGAAGACCACGGTATTAATCCTCGATAACTCGAGTTTTAGCTCTCACTGTATGCTGTCTGAACACCAAAAATATTTCATAGTAGTATGCCGCCGTGGAACGCTTCGATTCGTTGTAATCCAGTATGCTTCCAACCTTTTCTGTAATGCAGAGGACCCAGTTTCGATTCTTGTACCACCACGAAATGTTGCTTGCTCTTGTTTTGCTTCGGAAAACGAGAGTTCCACATGATCGAAAAGTGATTGCACGGATTTTTGCTTACTGCTGGATTGATTGGGAAGTCTGAAGGGCACATGATCAAAAACTAGACATGCATATCTGGAAAACAGACATTAAGGGCGAGAATGAATCATATAAAAACCATACACCAATGAAAAGTCATCCAAAACATGACATGTCGGACTGCATCAGGTCACTCTTTGAACCCTTCTCACAGTTTAGTTTTAGTTTTCTACTTCGACAACAGCGGTTCTCATTTAGAAACATCCACATACACTAATATAACGGCCAGAATGCTGAATTCAAACATGCAAACGTGAATGCATTGTATTGTGTACAGGATGGATGTCAGATTGTGGGATTGAAATCGATACCTCTTGCACTTGCTCAGGCAGTACAAGAACGGTTGATATTGCTTGTGGATGACACTAGAGTTGTTGTCCGATAGTGATCCATTGTGGGTTGATTGAAGACAGATAAGGTGATAGAGCAGCCCAAGGTAATATGTCGACACACTGTAGAGCGTGCTCGGTTCCATCTACATCTACATCTACATGACTACTCTGCAATTCACATTTAAGTGCTTGGCAGAGGGTTCATCGAACCACAATCATACTATCTCTCTACTATTCCACTCCCGAACAGCGAGCGGGAAAAACGAACACCTAAACCTTTCTGTTCGAGCTCTGATTTCTCTTATTTTATTTTGATGATCATTCCTACCTATGTAGGTTGGGCTCAACAAAATATTTTCGCATTCGGAAGAGAAAGTTGGTGACTGAAATTTCGTAAAAAGGTCTCGCCGCGACGAAAAACGTCTATGCTGTAATGACTTCCATCCCAACTCGCGTATCATATCTGCCACACTCTGTCCCCTATAACGCGATAATACAAAACGAGCTGTCCTTTTTTGCACCCTTTCGATGTCCTCCGTCAATCCCACCTGGTAAGGATCCCACACCGCGCAGCAATATTCTAACAGAGGACGAACGAGTGTAGTGTAAGCTGTCTCTTTAGTGGACTTGTTGCATCTTCTAAGTGTCCTGCCAATGAAACGCAACCTTTGGCTCGCCTTCCCGACAGTATTATCTATGTGGTCCTTCCAACTGAAGTTGTTCGTAATTTTAACACCCAGATACTTAGCTGAATTGACAGCCTTGAGAATTGTACTATTTATCGGGTAATCGAATTCCAACGGATCTCTTTTGGAACTCATGTGGATCATCTCACACTTTTCGTTATTTAGCGTCAACTGCCACCTGACACACCATACAGCAATCTTTTCTAAATCGCTTTGCAGCTGATACTGGTCTTCGGATGACCTTACTAGACGGTAAATTACAGCATCATCTGCGAACAGTCTAAGAGAACTGCTCAGGTTGTCACCCAGGTCATTTATATAGATCAGGAACAGTAGAGGTCCCACCAAAGAGGCATGTGGTCAAGCGTAATCCTGTTGGAAGATAACCGATGCAATGATGCTCATGAATGACAGTGCAGTAGGTTCATTCATCAGATTGGCGTACAAATTTGCAGTCAGGGTACATGGGACAACATGAGAGTATCCCTGCTGCCATACGAATAGCATTCCAGACCATAACTCTAGGTGTAGTTCCAGTGTGTCTGTGTGTGTAGCACTCAGACAGGTTGGTTGCGGACCCACAAATTGCCTCCTCGTCACTTACAAACGGCCATAGCTGGCACCGTGTAAAAATATGCATTCATCAGAAAACCCAATAGATTTTCACCTTGCCCCCCAACAAGCTCTCGCCTTAACACCACTGAAGTAAGAAATGAGGATCGTTTGTGGTACGCTACTGGGTGTCTGGTTCGGAACTGTCCTTGAAGCAACCGATTTGTAACAGTTCGCTGTGTCACTGTGGTGACAGCTGCTGTACAGATTACTGTTTCAGATGCAGTAAGACGCGCCAGAACCATACGCCGAACACGATGGTCTTCCCTTTCGGTATTGTGCCGTCGACCGTACATTCTCCTGACCGCCGCTGCTAGCAATCATGTACAGTGGTTTGCTGTCAACTATTTCTGCAGTATCGTAGAAGAACGAACCAGCTTCTGGTAGCCCTATTACACGACATCCTATAAAGTCAGTGAAGTGTTAAAAATAGGGTCTTTGTCATCTTAAAGGCATTCTCGGCTAACATGAAGCCACCATGCCCAACCCAATGCAAATTAACGCTCACTGAACGTATTTAAAGCAAACCTGATTCGAATCTTCATACTGGTGTAGCTAATGCAATTCTTACGCGACTTTCAGTTGTAGAACCACACATACCAACTTTCGTTTATGTTGCACAAGTCCTCCTTTGTGTTGCGACATTTTTGTTAATATATGATGAAGCAATAAATCCCTCGCATTAACCTTACACCGTAACGAATTAGGCATATACAATTACGAAACTGGCTGAAAGCTCTCCCTCCTGATGTTGACCACTCTGTAAGTGAGAGTCAGTGACATCTCGTCACTGATTTTATCAAGGTGGTCACTTGTGAAAGCAGTCTTTTATTGCTGCACGGTCTTACATCAGTAAGCCCTTGTCAATGTGAACGTCATAACTCAGACAATTTAATGCTGCCCTGAATTCCGTTTGTGTCTCAGATGATGCCACGTGCCAAATGTCATATAATCACTAATTATAAAATCACGGGATCCAGCATTGAGCCCTGAGGTAAGCTTGTAACTTAGTGACGCGTGGCCAAACAATGTAGAACACCCAGAGAGTGAGGGTGTTTGATCGCGTAGTTCTCGCCGACATGTCTGAGGAGGTGCTACCGAGACAGCCAGTGCTCCTCCCACGGCGCCGGAGGAGGCGGTGGGGGCGGATCAGCCGCTCATTAGGTAATTGCCCTGGGGGCAGGCGCAGCGCCGGGCCAGGTCTCTGTCGCTATTAATGCTCAATTACCGCCTCAGCCCGCCAGCCACCTACGCCGCCTCCAGGCCTCCAGTTATCCCACCACAAATTTCACTAAATTCCCTCCTCATCTTGCAGCCCCTCTCCATTCACTGTCCGCTGCTCACCGTCCAACTACTGAAATGAACTGGGGAACAGCTCGCCCGGACAGATCGGGTTACAACGATTTTTTCCGGGGGCGGCCCATCGGGTAGCCCAACATGGCCCCGGGGGGGGGGGGGGGGTGATTACGATATCCGGTAATTATCATCAGCAGGTGAACTTACCTGACACCGTATCTCTGTTTCTATTGCTGTTGTTGCTGCGTATTTCAGGCTCTTACTGAAATAGAGCTTTTTAACTGCGTCAGTTTTGCGTTCACATTTGTATAAATCTGAAGAGTAAACAAGGAACTTGGATAGCGAGAAAATCTAAGTGGATGACTCGAGGACGGAGACACTTAGCTCAACTTAACTGCTCAGTGCCGCCACGTCGTACACACGTGCAGAAAGTTTCCGCACCCCTACGCTTGTATTTCAGTAGTGCTTGCAAGTTTGAGTCTGGACGGAAGAAAAGTTAGCAGCGATAAACAAGGGCTGTGGTAGCAGCACCTCCCACGTCAGTCCATGACCTAGTTCCCTACAGTCGCAGACGTAGTACCTCCTACGGAAAATATATGAACTAAATGGGATTTGTTGGGTTGTTGTTTCGTAAAACAATGCAGTAACTTTGATCTGTAGCGAGACATCGATACGAGGTGCACGGTGAACATCTGTATTGATTTCAGAGATAGTAGTGAGGTTTATTTGCACATTTGGCACTGTGTTATGTGAAACACAATTATCTTTCATTGTAACTTCGTTTGGCTTCCTACAAGTGACGTTACAATGGCGTTTATCGAACACAATCCATTTATTGGATACCCGTGTCCATTGATCAATCATTCCTTGTCGTTATCAAGCCCTACGCCGTTTTCTGCACATTTTTCTTGAAATACTTTCAGCGTACGGTATGTCAGGTATATGACATGTAGTAGAAATACAGTATTTCTGATTATATTGATTGACAATACCGTCGGTTCTTGGTAGAATATTTTATACATTATTAATGATAACACACACGACATTGGTGCAATATTCTACAATATGTACCATTTATTTCACAAACTGGTTTTCGGCTGTTACGCCATCATCAGGTAGGAAGATAAATTTGTTGTACAGTGAAATTTTTGTAGTAGTGAAGATTTTAATCTAGCGCAGCTACAGAGTGTCTCCTATAACAGAGATGAAAATTGTTAATGTTAGCTTTAAGAATAAAACGAGAGCGGTTATTAAGTGAACATGCACTGTTAGGTTATTTTACTAAGGTAAGATAAAGCCTGTCCGGCTAGCCGTGCGATCTATCGCGCTGTTTTCCTAGCGGGACGGCGTGGCGGTCCCTGGCATAAATCCGCCCGGCGGATTAGTGCCGAAGTCCGGTGTACCGGCCAGCCTGTGAATGGTTTCTAAGGCGGTTTTCCATCTACCTCGGCGCATGCGGGCTGGTCCCCCTTATTGCGCCTCAGTTACACTATGTTGGCGACTGCTGCGCAAACACTGTCTACACGTACGAGTACATCATAATTACTCTACCACGCAAACATTTGGTGTTAGAGTCTCCTGGTATGAGAGATACCCGGGGGGTGGGGAATGTCCACTCTGGGGTCCGAACCGCACAATAACCCTGGATTCGGTGTGGGGCGGCGGTGGGGTGGGTGGATGGGTGTACTGCTGTGGCCTGCTCTTGGGTTGTCTACCACTGAGAACTATGTCCGGACGAAGCCTCACCGTCATTTCTAGGACTCCAGTTTAATACACAATACACAAGGTAAGATGTGTGACAGATTAACTAATGAACTATATAACAGTACATCGTCTAATATTCATCCCATGAGTTAAGAGAACTTGAAAATTGAATTAAATACAAGTGGACAAATAGCATTAAAATTGGCTACCCTCCAATCTTGCCGCACACTGTAAAGCATAAAAACCAGAAACAACAGGTTAGCTCACTCCTTTACCACTTTGGGGAAGGAATAAATGGCAGACTAGTCCATATTTCGGAAAATTCTCACTGAATGTAGCCAAAGTTGGTAAGTCCAGGATCTTCAAAGAATCGTATTACGTGCACAGCACTGTTGGAAGTATTTTGCCCAGTGGTAAAGACAGCAGTTCAGCTTTGGAGAAAAGTGGAATTTAATTAATTCACTTGTAAATGTGACAAATTTTACAGGGTGTTTCACAATTCCTGTTACACACCTGTAGAGGTTGTAGAGAGGAGTTAGTAGATCAACTCTTACATAGTAACTCATGCCCGAAGACCTCATCCAGCGAGGCTACAGAGCATCAACGTTATAGGCGCCGATACCTGTAAATGTATGTATATACAGGGTGAGTCCGCGATAATGTTACAGAGTTTCTAGGATGATTGAGAAGGATAAATGTATCAATTTGAGGCACAGGTCCCTGAACCAGAAACGTGCGTCTCTAAAGTTATGAACGAAAATTGTTCTGATACCCCTGTCGGAAGAATTCATGTACTGGTTCTGTTGCTGCTAAGAGTACAGGGTAGGGAACTTTCAGAAGTGTTAGTATGGACCAGGACAAGGAAAAACCTCCAGTAAACATGTGGTCTACAATGCATACCTGAGGAGCTACGAGTACTTGTTCTTGAACGCTACTGAAAAACATATCTCCTCTATTGAACAATTGCCCATAGCTCCAAGGCATGAATCGCAGAGCCCATGTTTGTAAGACTTTTTTTTTATTTTGGGCCTTTGCTACCACCTCTGAAAGTTGCCTATTCTAAAATCAATCGCTTGTTCCACTTCGAAAAAATTTCACTGGAAAACTTACTAGTGTAAAGTCTTGCTATGAAATGCTTCGTTAACGTAAAAAATATGGGAACTTTGTCTCTATTCTCTGAATACCACTAGTCCACGTCCCTCCACTGTTTAGGGCACAGTTACTGCTTTGGTGAAAGTCGTTAATGCATATTTCCATTGCAAGTTATGAACCTCTAAGAATACATGAATCAGTGTTACCATCTTCCTTTAATAGCAATAAATATTTAAATATGTGTACTCCTGGACATGACAAAATGTCAGTTCACTTTGTCGCTGATGCCAACATTTTGAAATGACTCCGAGAATTTTTTTTAGTAATGTTAGAAACTTATCGTACTGGGAATATTGCACTGAAATAATTATTTTAAATTTATGTATTTTATCAACTGATCCCGTCAGGGTATCAGTTTTATTTCAGCGGAAATTCTGTGGAACAGTAAAAATTTACATATAAAAAGAGTTACTGAAAAAAATTTTGTTTCATGGATGCGAAATTATTACCAGGTACACTTGATATTTCACGTAGTATTCCACGTAAATTTGATTTACTTTTTTGCTGCTGACCTTTTGCTGATATAATTGCTGTGTGTTTTTATCGTTTTATTTGACGCATCTCTCACACATGAAATTATTTTTATTGTTACGTACATTATGAAATTAGATACTGTGCTACTAAATAAGGAAAATAACGTGTACATGTGACTGAGATCTAAAATTGCAACAGGGTGTACTAGCTATGTATTTTTCTGTGGTGTGATTATCCACAGAAAAGTAACTTTCGATAACCCTTATCAAGATTTCATTTTTTAAAGGTGGTCGTCAAATCTATTAAGATATTTTTGGCAAATAACTGTGTTGCAGAAAATCAAGTTAACCAGTACTGTGAACAGTTCTTAATAAGAAAATAATTTGTGACAAATGGTAAAGCTGAAATGAAAACTAACTACCCACGGAGTGATAGAAACTACAATAGCAGTGCAATATTTTAACAAAGAGCAACAAGAGCTTTGTGACCAGCGTACAGTTTCTCGGTACATGTAATTTCCAATTTGAAAACCAATTAGTATTATTAGTTCCCGTAATAATTAAATGGCTACATAGCTTTCAGTTTGTTACAGTCCTAATGATAATGTCCTGCTAATACACTCCTGGAAATTGAAATAAGAACACCGTGAATTCATTGTCCCAGGAAGGGGAAACTTTATTGACACATTCCTGGGGTCAGATACATCACATGATCACACTGACAGAACCACAGGCACATAGACACAGGCAACAGAGCATGCACAATGTCGGCACTAGTACAGTGTATATCCACCTTTCGCAGCAATGCAGGCTGCTATTCTCCCATGGAGACGATCGGAGAGATGCTGGATGTAGTCCTGTGGAACGGCTTGCCATGCCATTTCCACCTGGCGCCTCAGTTGGACCAGCGTTCGTGCTGGACGTGCAGACCGCGTGAGACGACGCTTCATCCAGTCCGAAACATGCTCGATGGGGGACAGATCCGGAGATCTTGCTGGCCAGGGTAGTTGACTTACACCTTCTACACCACGTTGGGTGGCACGGGATACATGCGGACGTGCATTGTCCTGTTGGAACAGCAAGTTCCCTTGCCGGTCTAGGAATGGTAGAACGATGGGTTCGATGACGGTTTGGATGTACCGTGCACTATTCAGTGTCCCCTCGACGATCACCAGAGGTGTACGGCCAGTGTAGGAGATCGCTCCCCACACCATGATGCCGGGTGTTGGCCCTGTGTGCCTCAGTCGTATGCAGTCCTGATTGTGGCGCTCACCTGCACGGCGCCAAACACGCATACGACCATCATTGGCACCAAGGCAGAAGCGACTCTCATCGCTGAAGACGACACGTCTCCATTCGTCCCTCCATTCACGCCTGTCGCGACACCACTGGAGGCGGGCTGCACGATGTTGGGGCGTGAGCGGAAGACGGCCTAACGGTGTGCGGGACCGTAGCCCAGCTTCATGGAGACGGTTGCGAATGGTCCTCGCCGATACCCCAGGAGCAACAGTGTCCCTAATTTTCTGGGAAGTGGCGGTGCGGTCCCCTACGGCACTGCGTAGGATCCTACGATCTTGGCGTGCATCCGTGCGTCGCTGCGGTCCGATCCCAGGTCGACAGGCACGTGCACCTTCCGCTGACCACTGGCGACAACATCGATGTACTGTGGAGACATCACGCCCCACGTGTTGAGCAATTCGGCGGTACGTTGCTTGTACAGCCCTCTCGCAGTGTCCGGAGCAAGTATGGTGGGTCTGACACACCGGTGTCAATGTGTTCTTCTTTCCATTTCCAGGAGTGTATTTAGAGGAAGGTGCCGGCGTTTGCTGCAATTGGGCACTGAAATAATTGAATGACGAAACTTGAAAATATATGCAGCACCAGGACTTTAACTAGGATTTCCCGCTTTACACGAGCTGTAGCCGTTAATTTCTTCGGCAGTTGGAGCACGCTTTCGGCCCGATCCAAAATCTCAACGTATTTCACACTACAAAGTAGCACCTTTGTTCGTTTACGTCATTTAATCGCAATGCTTAATGTATTCCCGCAACAGTTACGGGCGCTACTGGACAGCCGCACTGAGGATATTATAGCAGCCAAACTTACTGACGTCCCAAAAACACTACCACATAGGGACAATTAGCCACCTATGGATAACACCAACACAGAAACATGACAAATACTAGTGAGCCTCTGCGGTGTAGCAAAATTAACTGGCAATGCCAGGCGTAAACTAGCCGTCGAACCGGTAATGCAGGAACTCTGTAATGCATACTAAACGAAAACAAACCCATGACCACTCGATCACTTATATGAAAATCTTGGCATATTACAGGTAGTCACTGCAGCTTTCCTAGGAGACTTTGCAGGTGCCCGGCCCTTCTCCTCGAAAGGACCGACACTCTTTATCACCACGGTACCGAGCATTGCACGATATCCAATACTAACAACCACGCTATCCTTATAAGAACGTCGACGTCAGCAACTGGTGTGACTAAGACTCTGTCCTTGACATAGCCCCAGAAAAAAGTCAAGGGTCGTAATGTCTGGAGAGCGGGGTATTTTTATTTGTGGACGTAAACCATACTTTCATCAAAAATAATTGCTTTTCTTGCATAAAAGAACAGAAGTTAAGGGATAAAATAATTTTAATTACTAATATAATACAATTTGCATTTTGTAAGGATATGAAATACGTGGTGGACTAACACTGGATGATGTGCGATTCTAATGATGTGCAAAATAAAGAACCAAACAAACAAAGACAGGTCGTCGGCTACCTGTTTCTCTTTTACACATACACTTATGTTCCGTTCCCTACCAAAGTTACGAATACTACCGGTAATTCCACCATTTTCAATGTCATTTATGACTTGCACCAAAGCTACCAATCCGTAGTTTTGGCAGAGCGGAACTCTTAACTAGAGTTCTGTTACATATTTATTGTAAAACGGGCAACACCTAGAGAAACTGGCGCCTGAGGTGTTCTGTTCACTCGTTAATGGCAAAGGGATTTTTAAGTAACAGAGAACGTAACGGTGCCACGAACCAGTCAACCGATCTTCGGACGCAACTTGGCGGTGCCGCAGCCAGAAGGACATGTTAACATCGTAGCCGTAGCAACTGCTGCTTTGCTTCTATCTAAATACTGCCACCTTATCACTGTGGGACTTTTATTCCGTATATCTCGTATATCTGAGTGTGTTTGTGTGTGTGTGTGTGTGTGTGTGTGTGTGAGAGAGAGAGAGAGAGAGAGAGAGAGAGAGAGAGAGAGAGAGAGAGAGAGTTTGTGCATACGTGCGTGCGTGAGTGCGCGCGCGCCGGAATGTGTACGCGGTACAACAGGGATATGTGGAGAAAATAAAGTTCAGTTTTATCCTTAGTTATTATCAGAGTGTTTGACAGAAAACCATGAAAGGTGCCTTTACCTATCATAGAGGATTTAGACGGTCTGCTAGGTACGAGGGGTGATCAGAAAGTTATGTAATGCATTATTTTGTTCTGAAACGAAAATAGTTTTATTCAGGATTCCAGCACACCATATCATACCCCATTCTTTTCGCTACAAAACCTTATTTTTCAGCATAATCTCCGTTCGATGTGACGGCCGTATGGCACCTTACCGGGAGGTCCCGTATGCCCGAGTGGTACTGCTCTACTGGTCGATGTCGGTGCCAACGTCTTGTTGCATAATTAACTTCCCCATCATTCACGTTACGACGGAATATTCTCAGGAAATTCCGATCAGCTCCGAATGTGAAAACATTTTGTTGACACCGACGTACATACGGAGGATCGATCACCACGATAAAATAAGGGAAATCAGAGCTCGTACCGAAAGATATAGGTGTTATTCTTTCCACGCTATACGAGATTGGAATAATAGAGAATTGTAAAGGTGGTTCGATGAACCCTCTGCCAGGCACTTAAATGTGATCTGCAGAGTATCCATGTAGATGTAGTAGATGTAGATTAACTGGTTCCGGCGTAGTGCATCATTCTCTGCGCCAACCAGGTGGAGGTCCGACATCGGAGCTGTAGAGTCTATGAGGGAACACAGTCCAATATAGTTTTGTGAGCTCCTCTCGGGTGCGCAACACTACCAACAGAGACGTCCATTTGAGCAGTGAGGTATTTGATTGTGATCAGCCAATCACTTAGAATGAGAGAGTCTGCGCAATTGCATCATTTCAGGATTCACATCTGTGTGTGTGACGGCCGGCTCGCGGGAAACCGGATTGCAATGGGCGATTTTGTTTCGATGATGACAGACGCCTCGCATGGACTGTGCGGCTGGTCCCGGCGGAGGTTCGAGTCCTCCCTCGGGAATGGGTGTGTGTGTTGGTCCTTAGGATAATTTAGGTTAAGTAGTGTTAAGCTTAGGGACTAATGACCTTAGCAGTTAAGTCCCATAAGATTTCACACACATTTTAACATTTTGAACAGACGCCTCGCCCAACGGCTCAACGTGCTTTTGTTTACTGCCAAGTAATCTTAGAAATTCTCCAAGGGCCTATGAGTATCTATGACGGTCTGGCTTTCCGTCAAAAGGAACTCGGTGACAGCTGTCTGCTTCGAAAGCATTTCCGTTACAGACGTCATTTTGAAGGCTACGACGTATAGCGCCACCACGTATTGGAACTTCATTTAGCTATAGGACCTGAAGCGGTAATATTTCGCGATGCCCCACAACACCGCAATTGCCCGAGGAAAATGTGTGCCGCTTTCGTTAGAGAGCGTCCCTTGTGTAAAGACAGTCAACTGCTTCGCAGACACGTTTACCTTTAGGTAACAAGGGTATTGATTAACCGTAGCTGCACCCTTCCTGCTACCGCCAGGAGACTCTTAAGGACTTTCGAGGACGACCATAAATTTGTCTGCAGGTATCTGGAGTCGTTTCCGACGAGGGAGACCTATCGCGTCGTGAAGTTTGGGAAGTAGCTCCTCGAACGGAGAGGCGAATGAGTAATGGAAGGCGATGGCCCTGTCGGGGCGCGTGGCATCCATGCCGCGCACGTCTCGCCAATATGGACCAGCGGGGGCGGTGCGTGCGGCGATTAGCACCGATCTGCCGCGCGCCCCTGAGCGGGAATGGACGGCAGCTGCCGGCGGGGCCCGTCCGCCAGGGGGCGCCACAGCTTGCCACCTGAATATCAACTAGGAAGCTTATAGACAAGCAGCACCAATAGACCACATAAGATTAGCAACATTGATGAAGATATCAGCGTAACTGGTAAGTACCGTATTTTCAACTAATTTTTATCCAGTCTCGTATAGCTTACGTGGTACAAGGATTACATTTTTCCTACAGATCACTTTTGCCCAGAGGAAATTTGATTTAATTTTTAAAAAAACCACTCCATCTTGTTTTCTAACTCGTCATACACCACTGGACATTAATGTTGCTATACCAAGAAGAAATGCAGATGATAAACGGGTATTCATTGGACAAATATATTATGCTAGAACTGACATGTGATTACATTTTCACGCAAGTTGGGTGCATAGATCCTGAGAATTAGTAACGAGAACAACCACCTCTGGCCGTAATAACGGCCTTGATAAGCCTGAGCATTGAGTCAAACACAAGTTGGACGGCGTGTACAGGTACAGCTGCCCATGCAGCTTCAACACGATACCACAGTTCATTAAGAGTAGTGAGTGGCGTATTGTGACGAGCCATTTGCTCGGCCACCATTGACCAGACGTTTTCAGTTGGTGAGAGATCTGGAGAAAGTGTTCGCTAGGGCAGCAGTCGAACGTATTCTGTATCCATAAAAGGCTTTACAGTACTTGCAAAAGTAGGACGTGCATTATTCCGCTGAAATGTATGGTTTCGCAGGGATCGAATGAAGGGTAGAGACACATCTGAAATGTAACGTAGACTGTTCAAAGCTCCGTCAATGCGAACAAGAGGTGACCGAGACGTGTAACCAATGGCACCCCATACCATCACGGTGGGTGATAAGCCAATATGGTGATGACGAATAAACGCTTCCTATGTGCGTTCACCGCCATGTCGGCAAACACGGATGCTACCATCATGATGCTGTAAACAGAACCTGGAGTTATCCGAAAAAATGACGTTTTACCATTCGTGCATCCAATTCTTCGTTGAGTACACCATCGCAGGCGCTTCTGTTTGTGACGCAGCGTCAAGGTTCAAATGCCTCTGAGCACTATGGGACTTAACATCTTAGGTCATCAGTCCCCTAGAACTTAGAACTACTTAAACCTAACTAACCTAAGGACATCACACAACACCCAACCATCACGAGGCAGAGAAAATCCTTGACCCCGCCAGGAATCGAACCCGGGAACCCGGGCGTGGGAAGCGAGAACGCTACCGCACGACCACGAGATGCGGGCGCAGCGTCAAGGGTAATCGCAGCCATGGTTGGTGCAGATGGTTGTTGTCTTGCAAACGTCCCCAACTGTTGACTCAGGGATCGAGACGTGGCTGCACGATCCGTTACAGCCATGCGGGTAATATGCCTGTCATCTCGACTGCTAGTGATACGAGACCGTTGGGATCCAGCACGGCATTCCGTATTACCCTCCTGAACCCATCGGTTCCATATTCTGCTAACTGTCATTGGATCTCGACCAGCGCGTGGAGCAATGTCACGATACGATAAACAGCAATCGCGATAGGCTAGAATGTGACCTTTATCAAAGTCGGAAACGTGGTTGTACGCTTTTATCTTCCTTACACGAGGCATCACAACAACGTTTCACCAGGAAACGCCGGTCAACAGCCGTTTGTGTATGAGAAATCGGTTGGAAGCTTTCCTCATGTCAGCACGCTGTATGCGTAGACACAGGCGCCAACCTTATGTGAATGCTCTGAAAAGCTAATTATTTTCATATCACAGCATCTTCTTCCTACCGGTTAAACTTCACGTCTGTAGCACGTCGTCTTCGTGGTGTAGCAATTTTAATGGCCAGTAGTGTATAAAAAAACTACCCTCTTATCTTACTGCATGACGATGCTCCACACCTTCAACTCTGCTGACAGGTTCCGCTTCCGGTCCAGAGCCCTTAGTGAACCAGCTTCACAGCACAATAAACATTAGAGGCTACGTTATCTACGTAGACGCATTCTCAGTTTTCGAGAGATATGGCAACGGTGGCGGCCGTGGTAGGGTTTGGCTAGCATGAAGACAAACAGTAGAAGTTCTCGCCTATTGGAAGGGCGTTATCCTGTTGAAATGTAAGCCGACGCTGGCTTACCACGACGGGCAACCAAACGGGGTATACTATATCGTCGACGTACAACTGTGCCCTAAAGGTGCTGCGGATGACAACGAAAGTTGTCCAGCTACGAAATGAAATGGAACTCCTGGTTGTCGGGCAGTACGGCGGGCGACAGTTTTCTCATATTCCACTGCTGCCTGAGGCGTCTAAGCTGGCGATCGCTACTGATTTCGTATTGGGACTCATCACTGAAGACATTCAGTGAGATACGAAACCGAAGACGCGTCTCGAGACGCCCCGGGCAGGGTTTGTGGTTCCTTTTCATGTCAAAGCAGGACCTCTTTGGTTGTCATCTGCAGCATTCTTACAGCATAGCCGTACGCCGAGGATATTATAGTTTCCGTTTCGTTGCCCTTCATTGCAAGCCGTCCAGGGCTTACATTTCAGCAAGATAATGCCCTTCCACACAGCCGAGAGTTTCTAATGCTCATCTTTGTGCTTGCAAAACCCTATACTGTCCAGAAAGGTCGCCAGATCTCTCACCGATTGAGAATGTCTGAAGCATTATGTGTAAGACCCTCAAACGAGCTCCGCGTTTTGATGATCTTATGCGTACATTTGACAGAATTTGACACGATGTCCCTCAGGAGGACGCTCAACAACTCTATCAGTCAACGCCAAGTGGAATAACTGCTCGTGTAATGGCCAAAGGCTGACCAATATGTTGTTGACGTGCTCATTTTGTGACGCTTTGTCTCTTGAATAAATCATCCAATTTTTCTGAATTTGCCATCATTTGTTTGGCTATGTATTTCCATCAGATCTGCCGATATCCGTACCATTTGGATAATGCCTTCGTGATGTGTCGTTTTATTTATTTAGTTAGTTAGTTACTTTCAAACATCTTTCTTCTTTCATTTCAAACGCTGTAATATAACACCACACTCCAGGCGTAGCATGTAGCAAATGTGTCCCCCGCCTTCACTGGAATTCTTTTTGATGTTGATAACTGCTTCACTTTTTCAAACGCTCTCTTTCCCAAAGATATCCTTCTCCTCATTTCTTCAATGCAGCTTCCGTTTCACATAATTGAGCTTCATAGGTACAAGACTGTTTTTTCTTCCGTCCTTTCTCGGTTTAAGAATATTTCTCGGTTCAAGAATATATTAACTGGAGTTTCCTTCTTCTTTAATCTCAGTGGACTCGCATTCGGGACGACGACGGTTCAAACCCAGGTCCGGCTATCCTGATTTAGGTTTTCCGTGAATTCACTAAATCACTTCAGGCAAATAATGGGATGGTTCCTCTGAGAAGGCACGGCCGACTTCCTTCCCTATGCTTCTCTAATCCGATGTGACCGATGACCTCGCAGCTTCGTCACTTCCCTCAAATCAGTCACCAACCAAACCTTGTTTAATTTCGTCACTGTTGACTTTCCGTGACTCATCTTCTTTCCATAAACCTCGTCCCTTTCTTCAATACTCTTCAACGTGTTCTGTAGTACCTCTTACGATTCTGCCAGCACTGATTGATCGTCCGCGTGTCTTATAGTTGCTGTATCAAACTGCTAGTGAGTGTGAGTGTGAGTGTCGGCGGGCGTGTGTACTTAAATCAACTGCCAATTGTTATCAGCACGGCTCGGCCACAGGAGGCCGCCTATTCGAAGCGTAGACACGACAGGGTCCCCACCGCACCGTGTACCGCCGACTCACTCCTATACACGCGCGGAGCAGCGCTGAATCACGTCCACAGTGTTCTATTAGTTTGAACCGATCGCGGCACTTGTTCTGTGTATCACTTATGTCGCACCTTCTGTGTGATCCTTTCGTCATGTTACGTGTGGAGTCACGAGAGGTTTATTTCCTATAGTGTTCAGAGATTCATACATGTTTGTGTTACTTGGATCGGTTTCGTGTATTAACTGCTTATTAAAGTAGTCATTATTCTTCCTACTCCAGTAAGAATGCTTCTTAATCCTGTATGGTTTACCAATTAGCTCTTCTCCATTTATGTTGAACAGCTTCGGTGGCAGTGAGCGTCGATGGCATCTACCACTTCCACTGCCCATCTCTTCCGTCTCGTTATTCCCTATTCAGACATTTTTTTTTTATTTTCAAGCATCTCTTTGATTAATCTTCTATCTTTGCAATCAACAGAAATAACTTCTAAATTCTCAGCATTACACTCCAGTTGACTCGATCGATAGCTTTCTACCAGTCGATAAACAAATATACACCACTTTGTTCATTATTCTCTGTCAATTCTTCATCTTCCTATTTGTAGAGGCGGAGAAAATGCAAGAAATGTTGGTTCTACTTTATCATTAAAAGTTATAAGACGCTTTCAGTTAATTTGACCGGCATTATCGCATGTCTGCAACTACAAGACTACATATGAAACTGGGACGTACATAAAATTACGACAAGAGAAGTAATGTATGTTTAAATGCAAGAGAATACGCGAAATACTGTTATGAAGCAGTGAAAATAAACGCAGTAAGGTAATCTGAGAAGTTATTCTATGTCTTCCGTATATTTTAAAAGGAAAAGAATTTTCTTTCCAGAACTATGTTCCCAGTTTCATATACAATCTTGTAATTGCAGATATGTGTGCACCCCGATAGCCTACGGGCCCGGGTTCGATTCCCGACTGGGTCGGAGATTTTCTCCGTTCAGGGCCTAGATGATGTGCTGTCTTTATTATCATTTCATCCCAATCCGGTGGGCAGGTCGCCCAATGTGGCGTCGAATGTAATAAAACCTGCACCAAGGCGGCCGGACCTGTACCGCAAGGGTCCTCCCGGCCAATGACGCCAAACGCTCATTTCCATTTCCATTTCCGTTGCAGGTATGTGATAATGACGATAAAGTTAGTAAAAAGTGTCTTATTACTTTCAATGACAAAGTAGAACCTACATTTCTTGCATCTTCGCCACCTTCGCAAAGAGGGAGAAGTATTTTACTGTCATGGTATTCCAAGTTTCAAGTCAAAGAAGAAGAAAAAAAAGAAGCTATACGAACTGGTTATATGAAAGATAAGTGGTAGCAAAAGAAAAAGAGGGAAAGGATGGATTATGACAGTGTCTTGGCATAGACGCCATGACCTTGATTTGAGTCCCGCACCAGGGCATGAATTTCACTTACCACGAAATTTTAAAACAGCGCATATTAAATAAAAGATGCTGAAAACGATCTCCTTGCCTATCGCTAACCCATTTCTGCGTGATATCACTTATTCCTGATGTCTTAGTCCCGGAAAATATGCAGCAGATATTCTTCGAAAGTGTTTGTGTATGTCTGGCAAGGACGCAAAGCGGTGGGGGAGGGGGGGGGGGGGATCTGCTGGAAGAGAAGCTGTCACGATTAACGCGACCACTTATCTCTGCCAGTGGTGCTATTGCCCGTGAGAATGGCCATTGTGCATCCGAGTCCTAGTCCTGCACACAACTCTTAATCTGCTAGCAAGTTTCTGAATTGCGCTCACTCCAATACAGAGTGAAATTTTCATCTCGGAAAGTAATTCCGCGCCGGAGATGCCACGCGGGTACGTTGTGGCACGATCGCCCCCGCAGTATTTCATCAGCGGAGACGCAGCCACGTGCGAAAGCCGGCGCGACAGAAACTAGCCAACTTCCCTTATGACATAAATCCTCCGTGTCGCCCTTAAAGGAGATGGCCTTCGGTACGGGGTATGAGGGAGAGGGAGGAGGTGGGGGTGGAGTGGGGAGACAACCACGGCCGAGACCGGTGATAAAAGGACGACGTCTGAATCTCCCCGCCACGAGGCACCAGACACCGGGGAGGGAGGTCGCCGCGTTGCGCTCCGCCGCCCACTAATCAGCTCTACTCCCCCTCCACCCCCTCCTCCCCCCCACCACCACCTTCTGCCCCCGGCTCGCCTTCCGCCGACTTCCGTGCACGGCGCGTAATAACAAGAGACGCCCAGATAAAGAACTTTATTAAAAAGCCTGCCGCTCGGTCAACAGGGCGACGTCGGCGACGCTCTTCTGTTTACACGCGACGCCGCCGACAGCGCTGCAGCGGCGACAGGCAATTGTCTCTGCCGCTGACCGCGTTACTCCGGTGCAGTGCAGGCTCTACACCCCTTATGACGCTAGTGTCGGCCAACGTTATCACATGTAGCTGCTGTAGATACACTACTTGACCCCAGCTAAAGAACAGAGGCAATTATATGAATGCGCGGTTTCTGTTCGAAAGAACAGACATCGAGCAGAATCTGCATCTGAGAAAGATTATACGTAGATTAAAGGTGGATTACTGTTGTCATCTACAACGGGACACAAAAGTTTTAAATGGCTCTGAGCACTATGGGACCTAACTTCTGAAGTCATCAGTCCCCTAGAACTTAGAACTACTTAAACCTAACTAACTTATGGACATTACACACATACACGCCCAAGGCAGAATCCGAACCTGCAACCGTAGCTGTCGCGCGGTTCGAGACTGTAGCGCGTAGAACCGCTCGGCCACCCCGGCCGGTTACAACGGGGCATGATGTGGAATCAGCGGCGACGAGCGAAAATGTATACCGGAACGGGATTCCAACTCGGGGTCCCCTGCTGTGTGTATGTATGTGTGTGTGTGTGTGTGTGTGTGTGTGTATGTGTGACTGGCGGTCAACGGCTCGAAGAAAACATTACGAGGTATTCACCGTCAGTCACATTCGGTGATGGTACTAGCAAATCTCTCCTCTATCCTATCTTCTTTTTATATTCGTCTTAAAAAAATTATTTATATTTTAACCTTAATTTATAGTTTTTTGAAAAGTATCATTCTTTGTAAATGTTGTAGATAAACCAAAAAACTGTAAAAAGATAAAAAACAAAAATTTTAAGATGTACTACCTGTTTTAAACATCAAATAACACATCTATAACTTGGAAACAAATAAAATAAATTCTCCAAAAAAATTCTCCCCTGCTTACTAGGCTTCATCAACAGGAGATCCCGGGTTCGAATCCCGTTGCAGCTGCAGCCTTTAATTTAAATGTAATTTTTCGGAGCTGTAGATTGTGCATGGTGGTGTATTTTATTATTATTATTATTATTATTTTTTTGTTTTTCAGGCACGAAGCATTGATATAACTGACAGGCCTGGCTGAGCAATGTATCCCCTTCCTTCAAGTACGAATGCGCAAATACAATCGCACCAAAAAGTATTTGCACAGTTACACTTAAGTGATCGTAGGTTAAACGAAACATATATTTCAGACCAGATCCGAGACACGTGCCACCTTACCTTACATAGGTCCGTAAAGTAACATACAGTGTTATGAAAATAAACATCGCTCTTCTGCATCCGAAAAAAGTATTGGCACACGCGTATGAAGCGGACAGTGTGTTCGCTTTCTTCATTGATGTTCACCTTCTAATAGCTAGTGTGCATCCCTTTAGCATCTATAACAGCACATAAACACCTAGGAATGCTTTGTCTTAAACTGCGGGTGACATCAGGGGTAATTTCGGCCATTCCTCCAGGAGCACTTTCTACAAGTTGACGGACGCCTTATTCTGGGTTCAAATGGCTCTGAGGACTATGGGACTTAACTTCCGAGGTCATCAGTCCCCTAGAACGTAGAACTATTTAAACCTAACTAACCTAACTACATCACACATATCCATGCCCGAGGCAGGATTCGAACCTGCCACCGTAGCGGTCGCGCGATTCCAGACTGTAGCGCCAAGAACCGCTCGGTCACTTCAGCCGGCACGCCTTATTCTGAGTTGTGTGTCGAGATGATTCCATATGGGGTTCAAATCATGGCTCTGAGGTGGTGTTAGAACCCTTCTGGGGGCATTGTACAGTAACCACTCACAGGTTTTCATGGCGTATTGTTTTGGGTGGTTGTCTTGCTGGAAATGAAAGACCCGAATAAGGCCCAATGTCTGGGCACTATCGTGTAAATTACCTCGCAATACGTCGATGTATCTCATATGATCCATTTTACCTTGGATTATAGCTATATTTCCAACGCCGGACGCCGCCATACAGCTCCAGACCATGACACCGCCCCCACCGTGTTTGACTGTGAGGTGCATGTCGAGGTGCGTATTTGGCTTGCACCAAGCTTACTTTCTTGAATCATATCCGAACACATTGAACATCGACTCATCGCTAAATATCACAGTGTTCCAAAACTCCATCTTCCTGCTGATGTAGTCCTAGGTAAACTGCAGGCGTTTCTACCGGCTAATTTCCGATATTTATGGCTTTTTCCTGGGAGAACTTCCATGCATGTCAGCCTCACTCAACACATTTGGTATGGTTTGAACACTAACCGTCTTGTCGGACGTTGTCTAAACAACCTCAGCAATAGTTGCTTCATTTGTAGCGGGTTCCTTCCGAGCAAGTGCGACGATTCGTAAGCACTTTTGGACGTCCAGGACGACATTTATTCACTGTCGTTCCAGTCTCTTTATATTTATGAATGATGGCTCGTGCCGTGGTGTAGCTAACAGACACCTCTGCTCCGATTTGACGATAGCTTCTCCCTTGTGAATGGAACATCACCCTCTCACGCAACGCCACTGAATGGTCCTTCTTCTTCGGCCCCACGCTGACCACTATCGCGCAATACAGCAGCATACTAGCGACTGGACCGTCAACAACACGCAGTGTCTATTGTGTCAGCAGATGGCATTCCGGTACCTCAAAACCCTCCAATATACCGAGAATCCACGCTCTGTGCCAATACTTTTTGTGTGCAGAGGAGATGCATGTTTGACCTTAATACTGCATTTCTTTGTTATGGTAGGCACTGTTGGCAGAATTGTAATGTCTGGTATGTCTGGTATGTGAGGTATCACGTACATGTGCTGTGTACCGGAAGATGCGGCGTGTGTAACCAGCAACGATAAATCGCACGTGTGCCAATACTTTTTGGTGCGATTGTACGTCCGACCTCCTGTGGGAATCTCTGAGTAGCGAACAGAAGTGTAGTGCACAGGAACTACCAATGGGTGGTTCTCGGTGGGAGTGTGGATCGTCCGTGAGGCGTGTCGATATTGTCCGTGCATTTCCTGTAACGCTGTGTCCCGGATGTCGCAATGGTTATGCCACCTGTCTAGTAAGCAGGAGATCCCGGGTTTGAATCCCAGTCCTGTACACATATTCGCTCGTGGCAGCTGATTAAGCTTCGTGTCCCGTTGCAGCTGACAGCAGTGATCCCCCTTAAATTTACGTATAACAGAGACATCGTTGGACACGAGTAATCGCAGGCATTGATGGACGACATGAAATATAGTACATACATAGAGGTGGAGTGATACAGTTATAACGAAAAATGCTAGAGATTCCAAGACAGGGGAAAGGAGGGTCACAGACATAAATAACGCTTATATGCATGATACAGATCAGAGTCACAAAATAAGTCGATACCGGACTCTCAGTAAGTAATATGCCCTCCTGAGGCACTAATGCACATTTTGCACCTGATATTGACACTGGATTGGAAAAAGCCACCAGTTAAAACGAACACCGGTGTTTAGTGTGAGCCGGCCGCGGTGACCGAGCGGTTCTAGGTGCTACAGTCCGGAACCGTGCGACTGCTACGGTCGCAGGTTCGAATCCTACTTCGGGCGTGGATGTGTGTGATGTCCTTAGGTTAGTTCGGGTTAAGTAGCTCAAAGTTCTAGGGGACTGATGACCTCAGATGTTCAGTTCTATAGTGCTGAGAGCCATTTGAACCATTTAGTTTGAATAACAGTTATTATTCGGTAGTTGATTTGTTGATTTGTATCGTTAGTAAATCATTTCGCCATCGCAGAAGTGCAAAAATTTTTCGTTTTTGAACCAACCGTTTCAAATAATGAGTAATTTTTATCTGTAAAATTTTCATTGCTTTGAGATATAATATTGCCACAAAAAACCGAGAAAAGTAATCAACGCTATTTTAATAACAATGTCGACAGAAACGAGCCACAAACACATGACGTAAAAATTGACACAGCATCGCTGAGGCAGTGATATACCTGTTACATGTGACGTGGGTTATTAGACGAAACTCGTGTATTTCCAGTGCGGTCCGTATGGTAGTTCCTGATTATCGTCGTCAGCCATTAGGTGTATTACAGAATTCCCAGTCTGGAAATATTATACGAAATGCAGAATCAATAAAATACAATGTTGCAATTGCTTTACACGATTAAAAACCGCGAGGGCAAGAACAAATTTGCAACATCATAAGAGGAGAGAAATTAAAACTCAACAATTTATTAACATTTTACAAAGAAATTTCAAATTAGCTGGTCTGCTGATTTTGTCTACATGAAATGTCTTTATCTGGTTTTAGTCCTTTAAAACAAACAAGTTATCACGAAAAATACAGTTCTTCTACTCTAGTTTTCATTGTTTAGCACTCACTATTACTATTGTCCAAATAGTAGCATCATCTCCAGTTACAATAGGATTTTATTGTATTGTACTGTATTGTATGTTAACCCGGGGTCCTAGAAACGACGGAGAGGCTCCGTCCCCTCCGCAACCGCAGTGGTCCACAACCCCACGACGACTGCCGCAGTCGACACCTCCGCCGCCCCACACCGACCCCAGGGTTACTGTGCGGTTCGGCCCCCGTTGGGCCCCCCAGGGAACGTCTCACACCAGACGAGTGTAACCCCTATGTTAACGTGGTAGAGTAATGGTGGTGTACGCGTACGGGCAGTAATAGAGGGCATAGTGTAGCTAAGGCGGAATAAGGGGAACCAGCCCGTATTTTCCGAGGCAGATGGAAAACAGCCTAAAAACCATCCACAGACTGGCCGGTTCGCCGGACCTCGACACAAATGCGCCGGGCGGATTCGTGCCGGGGACCAGGCGCTCCTTCCCGCCCAGAAAGCGGTGCGTTAGATCGCACGGCCAACCGGGCGGGCATCAATAGAATTACTGAACAGAGTTTCAGAAAATTACTACCAGTAGGTGAATACAGGTGATTTTTTTATGAAGTCAACCTCGTTCCACTTTTTGAGAAAAGCAGTGAGTGGTCGACGAAGTAAGTTTTCTTTTATTCTCCTAAATAATTAATAATACTTATGCAATTCATCTTGAAACTGAGGGAGTCAAAATGTTTCAGTCTTTGTTAGATTTCTACGTTTATTACAGGCAACAAGAAGAAGAAAAAACCGCAAATCGGTTATTTCAGAAACTGGTAATTTTCAGCGGTTTTAATATTCCAGTTACACCGGCATACAATAACACCGCAACGACAGAAAACCGGTTGTTGCAGCAGTGACTGCCATCCAGTAGTTGGCTACCGAGCTGTTGAGTAGACCTTGGGAAATATCGTCCTCCGACTCTCTCAAGCCGGTTTTCAATTCTTACTCTGATCGGGTAAGCGATGTTGATTGAGAACCTCCAAGAGCATCCCGGTCGTGCGCCATAGGGTTTAGGTCTGGGGAGTAAGCAAACCATTCCGTATGTTCAGTATTTTCACTTTCTAGTGTGACCGAAGCCTCAATGATCCTATGTGGGCTAGGACTGTCGCCCTTAAACAGAAATTCGGGATTTACTGCATCTTTGAGCAGACACACATGATGATTGTTCAAATGGCTCTGAAGCACTATGGGACTTAACATCTATGGTCATCAGTCCCCTAGAACTTAGAACTACTTAAACCTAACTAACCTAAGGATAGCACACAACACCCAGCCATCACGAGGCAGAGAAAATCCCTGACCCCGCCGAGAATCGAACCCGGGAACCCGGGCGCGGGAAGCGAAACCGCTACCGCACGACCACGAAATGCGGGCAGGCATGATGAATAATAACTTCTACGCATCACCGCTGTACTGTAACGGTATCCAACACCTATGCCATACGGAAGACGATCATGAACATTCTGCGGTGTGTAACGTGTTCCCCGTCCGTCCACAGTAACCTGTGGACCATATCACTTTGTACAGTGAAGCAGGATTCGTCGGGGAACATCACGCTGTATCACTGTTGCTGACCCCAAACAATATGCTCTCTACATCAACTGACTCTTTCTAGATGGTGGCGTGATTGAAGTGGGATTCATTTAAATAGATTCCGAGGGTAAAAACCACCCTGATTTCATTGCCGTGGAATGGTTCAGGCAGAGCGACATGTACTGGTAACGAATGCTAGGTCAGCAGCGATCTCCCTCGGAGTGAGATGTATGTTGATTTCCGCCACGAGGCTTACGTATCGATCGTATGATTATGTGGTTGTGACCACCGGCATACTTTTGTTTAACATTTTCACTTTCATCGGCCTTTTGTTAATGACAATATGACAGTCTTATAAGCACCCGTTACTGTCGCCACAGTGCTGAGTTCTATCGTACTTCGAAAGCTCCATCTGCTCGTCCACAATCGTATGCATTCAAATGATGTCTTGCAGACATGTTGACGTACCACACGGAATGACGCTCTAGTCACTTGTACACCAACTTTGACCAAACATCGTATTACATGAACTGTTGAATGCACACAGGGCGTTCGTGTACACGCTTCGCTGCAGTTAACACGATCTGTCCTCTGCATTTCCCTTTAGTATCATTGGTCGTGTATCCATATAAATTTTTGGTTGTTGCGTAACTTTTGTCAGTTGTTCCTTAACATGTGTCAGTTGTCCCTTAGTAATTGTCAAGCAGATTAATTATGAAAAGTTGAGAATGGCACAAATACATCGACACCTACATCATTGTGCAAGTCACCCCATAGTGTGTCGTGGACGGTACTTTCTGAGTATATAATCCTAGATAACTACTGCCTTGAGACAATGTAATTAGATGGCCGCAAAAGCGGTGGTGCGTAATTTTACTTGATTGGCTTAATGCAGCAAGCATGAAAAGCGGGCGAAGAGAACAACACTGGAAATTACCGCAGCGGAGTTCACGATCGAGCCAGGGACGTGGGACTGTTTGATGAAGGCCCATCTTCTTACAGCGACGAGGAATATTACTAGCAATTTTACACAGAAAATTATTAATTACGATTATGAACTAACTACATCAAAATTAAGATAGGAAACTGTGCGTCTGAACGCCAAACGTTCAGTGCATTGAATGAAATCTATTTTTTTTTTAAATTGTACTGATACTGATGACCAATGATAACGATAATACTTCATATTGCACAACCGGTAAACCGAAAATACACAGAGCTTTGGACGATGAAAGCACTGTCCAGTGACAGCATTGTAATGCTTGTTACTTAAATAGATTCAAAGTAATCACTATTAATAAGCGAATTAAATTAACCAGACGGCTGATACGCTCCAATTACACATGTAATGAAGTCAGCATATGGTGTCCTGTACCAAGAACCTTTACCTAAGTGTATTTATATTATGATATTTAAGCTACTTCCTTATTAAAGTAAATATTTACTCTGACTGAAGAAGGACCATAATTAAATGGGCTGTAGTTTTAAATTGTTGACTCCTACACAGGAACCAATAGCACCTTTTGAAAGAGTAAGACAGTATGTTCTGATCTGATAAACGACATTTATTTATATAATGAGATTTACTTCTATTCCTTATTTAAAGCAGATGTGAATTATGACATCATTTCGTCCTTTTATTGCTATTTGGCGTAATATTTGTTTTCCGTTAGCGAGTGGTGGGTGGAAAGAACGACAATTGCAAAAATCCGTATTAACTCCAATTTCTAAGATTCTCTCGTTGTGGTGATTTCGTGATACATACTTCAGAGAATAGAGAGAATACCAGAACGAACTCTCCAGGAATATCAACATTAAATCTATCAATAACGTTCTATGCCTTTCTTGTAGCGTCGTCGTTTCATAGTTCATTAAATACAGGAAACACGCACAGAAACCTAACATATCAGCATAACACATGAAACCCTTTCTTACACGAAATATTCAAAATGCCCCTCCATTAGCACTGATACACTTATTGTCATGTATTTGCACTGAATTCAGGATGCACTGATGTATCACTGAAGTACAGAGTACAATTTCTAATCCTTCCACAATGCAAGCCTGTAGACCCCTTGCATCTAGCGGTTTCAGATGCGCAAATATTCCCCAATATCCCCACACGTAAAAGACCAGTGGATTTAGGCCCAGAAAACACGTTTTGTTCCTCTTTCGGAGCATGTGTCAAATAGTTCTTTCCATTAAACTTCTCTGTAGCAGAGGTAGCTTACGCCCGCGTGTGCTATAGCGCTGGACTCAGAGGTACACCGGTTCGAATCCTGGTTGAAATTTTCTCTGGCAGAATTCGGCCGGCAAAGGCAGGAGAGATGGTGCCGTAAGGTTCCTGATCACCAGTCTAAAAGTCTGTTGTGTCTCTTGGAGTTAGGTCAAATGGCACTGTTGGTTGTGATCCGTTCCCCTTAGTGTACTTTCTTGAGCAGTGATTGTACTTGGTTTGCGGGGCAGCCAACTGCGAGGTTATCAGCACCCGTACAAATTCCCAATCTTTTCACTGTCCAGTCTCACCATTTTCCCGGATGGTGAAGAAGTGATGAAGACAACACAGACACCCAGTCCAAGGGTGGAGAAAATCCCTTATTCGGCCGGGAATCGACCCGGGGTTCAAATGGCTCTGAGCACTATGGGAGTTAACTTATGAGGTCATCAGTCCTGTGGAACTTGGAACTACTTAAATCAAACTAACCTAAGAACATCACACACATCCATACTCGAGGCAGGATTCGAACTTGCGACCGTAGCGGTCGCGCGGTTCCAGACTGTAGCGCCTAGATCCCTCGGCCACCACGGTCGGCAAACGAACCTGGGACCCCGTGATCCAGAGGCAGCAACGCTGGCCACTACACCAAAAGCTAAGAACTCGATACGAGCACTCTAATCGCCAGCACCCTGTTTCACCCTCTTTTTATCCCATATTATCATGACGATGATGATGATCATCATCATCCAATACAAATATGAGACTACACTACTCACACGCCCATTACACTCAACTACACTCTTAATGTACGCGGACCACACAACTCTTACATGTCCTACACAATGTGGGCTATCACAGCCAACATGGTGTATGACAGTTACTTATATTTTTTATAAAAGTCTTTACAGGCATTGAAACTCTTACTTGTATCAGTGCTAACGGACAACATTTTGTACATTTCATGTGAGAAAATATTACGCTTTGTTCCTCGAAGAAAGGATACTTATTCAACCGGGCATTTTTTAAATTAAGCAGAGTGTCTACTCTTATTATGTTACGCACCCAGTTTTGACGTTTCCTTCAGGAAGGGTATATAAATAAACGGGCTCATTCACCTGAGCCCAACACAGCGAGTAATTTCAAAACGTGATGTTCAATTACCGTACTATGTTTACAATATGTAAATGCATCGGGATTTACAAATGGATCAACAACATACGAATCCAAGAATACGCTATTTATATTCATGAGTAACTCCATTAGAGAGAGAGCGTTTGCTATTCTCTATGCGCTATTCTCGGTATTAGCTAGCTGAACTCTTGGAAGCGTATTCAATAAGGGTCGTGTGGTCATAAAAATATATTCGGTTGAAAAAATCCTTCATTAGCGGTTTGAGTTCGATACAAACCTAGTTCACTTTTCCGCTTAGTTTCCATTCGCTTCTAAGCACCTTTCTTAACGTTCCACTGCCTTCTACGACTCCTCTGCACAGACGTTTCCACCCTGGAAACTTAAATATTTGGCAGTGGTTGTTCGGAGTACTCATCAGCTCCAAATGGTTCACCATCGAGCCCCGGTTTCAAGTTTCAGAAGAGGCAACATTACTGTTCATACTGTCATTAGTATAAAGAGCGGCCCAACAGTTCTCTCTGGAAGCCCGTAGACTCCAGAATCGGAATAAGTCAGGAAAAATTGCCATGAGGACTGAGGCAATCATCTACCGATGTGTCAGCTTGAAGATGCCCTTTTGGTAAAATACCGTTTACGACTGCGTGAAGGAATCCGTATTCGCCCGTTGCACATCCTCGTCCCACAGGAATCTTCGTCCGTACCTGGATTACTTCTAGTTGACGTAAACGACTTACTACAAAAATAATGCTTCTTGTTACTCATCTTCCGAAATATTTAGTGTCGTGATAAATCTTCATGTCAGTTGTAATTTTGTTATGGAACACCCGATTTATTTATTCCAGCATTTCTGTGGCCGACAAACGGATCTATTATAACTTACAGGAATAATACGAAATATCTGATTTTTCCTTTGACTCTACCATTCCGCATGAGCAATAGAAATATACTTATTCGTGTGACTGCTATATTTAAATTCTGGGTGATGCCCAACGTAACCTACGCATCAAGCTATATTTGTCTGAAGTACTGTTACAAATTTTTATGATCCACTCAACCCAGTAGAAACAAATCGAAGAATTTAAGTAACTATTGTAGGTTTTGGGCTCGCAACACGTGAAATGAAGTGAAATCATTCTTTAAATGCCTGAAATAGTTCCAGAATGTTTTAATAAGAAGGCCTTGTGATTGTGGCTGCCTTTAACTTGGGAGGATGTAGCGAAAGTAAGAATATGCTGTGGCTCCTTTTAGTCAACAATGGAATTAATGAAAAACGCGTTTCAATATTCCGGTACACTATTTTATATTGCAACGCCTAAAATATTTAGGTTTTATATCAGCCAGCCATATGGCTATTAAGTGCGATCACAAGGCTTCTGCTATTGCATTCAACATGCACTATTCCACGTTGACGTAATCACTTGCAGCGTATGTTTTAGAGCGTGTAGTTATGTGGTATGGTAAATAGATTCGTTATTTTCGGCTTCATTTCGTCAGTGGAGCTGTCATTGTTAATCGAGTAAAATCTGTTCTGCGGCACGCATTGGACAGGTTGATAGTTCAAACAGCATGAACAAAGTAAATTTTTCGTTTTTTTTTCTCGATTATCAATATACGATAGTGATCATAATCTCTTTTTACGACAGTACACAACAGCGCATCATATAGCGATATCTGCTCTGGTGCATCAGTGTTTGTAGAGATTGTAGTTCTATGTGAACGGTGGCTTTTTTTCCTATTTTGTGCCAAAAGCTATACTGAAACAATTATACCGGGTTTCCTGCTCTGATGTTTGGTGGCGTGAAACACATTTGTCTCTATCGGGACCGAAGCGGCATTGACGCGTAAGTTAAGCACGTCTCTTAGTTTAAACAAAAATACATTGTTTGCAAAGTTATTTATTTCAAGCTTCTGCTACAAGTCACTTTTTATTTTATGCTTAATCTAACATAATGCAACGCGTTTCGAACATGTTTCGTTCATTTTCAAGCGTTTGTACATAAATACATACACACATACATACATAGAGAAATGTTACTAAAAGTAAACATTTTTAAACTACATTAATCTAGAACACTTTTTTTGTTACTGTAGCTGCTGGTGTGGCATTTTACGCCAACAGGAAGTATTGATAAGTTTTGATGAGTGCTGCTGCGAATTTCAAAATTTGTAACGTAAATGGCTGAGTCTTTTGATTGAACTGACTAAGAAAGATAAAATGTATACACTCCAATGCGTCACAGACCTTAATATGTGACATAAACATGAACTTGGTACGCCTACTTGTTCCCGATAAAAAAGGTTCTAAACAGTCTGTCAGGCAAACGGTAGGCGGACAGATGGACAACATAACGATCCTCTAAGGATTCTATTTTTGCAGATTGAGACTTTCGCCTACAGTTACCAGCTTTTGAGGCCTCGTTGATGTACATCTCATACTAATAACACTATCATGTGGCACAACGTTCGATACCACACTTGTTAGGGTTTGCAGTTACCGACCGCGGTCCGTATTAGTACCGTTGGATCCGTGAGTCGCGACCACAGCCTCTCCGCGGACTGTGACAAGTACCCAGCGAGCTCTCGTCTCCGGCCGCTGTGACCGAGCGGCTCTAGGTACTTCAGTCCGGAACCGAACTGCTGCTGCGGTAGCAGGTTCGAATCCTGCCTCGGGCATGGATGTGTGTGATACCCTTGGGTTGGTTAGCTTTAAGTAGTTCTAAGTTCTAGTGGACTGATGACCTCAGAAGTTAAGTCCCATCATGCTCAGAGCCCTAAGTAATGCCTCTCTAGATATGTTTGAAATAAATGTATGCTGCATATGAAGAAGCCTGTACCACAAGTTAAGTACAATATATATTACTTTTTACGAACGACAACTGATTATTTCAGTTGCAGGTACAGCCTATGGAGCCAGCTCCTTACAGACTTCACCGCCAAACCTGTAATATATGTTTCTATTTAGCATTGGCCGCCTGTCATCATAAAAACTGACGACGAGAATCATAACATATCAACCACAACATAATTATGACATAGCGCTGAAAGTTTCTAGGCAACATAAGTACATAAAGACACTCACGTCCCTTGAATTGGATATATCATCAACTAGGAGGATGATGTACAAACAGCTAAGTCACGATTTTTCTACCAGTAAAGTTCACTGTGTCTTACCTAAGCAACTATTTTACTCACAACTACCAAAACCGGCCACGTGAGCCCTCGATAGAATCTGATGAGAAGTGTGAAAAGTAGCCTGCGTTGTGTAAAGTAATACGGATTCACGGTACCCCAAGTGTCTGTGTGCAGTGTTATCCTTGTGAAAGTGTGCAAAAGGAGTCAGAGTGTTTGCGAATCGAGTGACTGAGGCGAGACTGGGATACCACACCGATATTAACTAAGTGGGATGTGGCAAACCGGCGAAAAACAACATCCAGGATGGCCAGTACACCGACCCTTGTCGTTAATCCGCCGGGCGACCCACCTCCCCGTCCCGGAAACGGTGCCTTAACACTCACGGCTATGTGGGGGGAGGGAATTTGAACAGTATTAAGAAAATGTAATAATCGCACTTTCGTGGTCAGTTATAAAAATCCTAATACGTCAAAGTCTACAGTAACGTAAAATTTACTTCTGTGCTTCTTGTAAGTTATTAGTTTGGGATTTTTGCCAAAATTAATTTCGGAAGTGGGACTAGTAAGAAAGTGGAGATTATCAGGGGCTGTGACTCTAAATGAGAAACTAAGCTGCTTTGTCACCATCTGTCGGGCAGTCTAGGACACTTACCAAGTCGGATTAGCGGAAAAACAAGAAAAAGTCAAAGAAGAGCCGGAAGATTTATCAAGCATTTTTCTCTGGTCATCTTGTGAATCTCCCAGAGAGTCTTAACGAACTGTAAGGGAAAGTTTGTGTGTCAATGATGCACTTATTCACAAACTCCGGCAGCTCCTAATAATAACCTATTTATTATGATATATTTGTCAAATATTTTAAAAATACTTTATCCAAGAAGGAACTATTCCGAAAACAGTAATTACAATAATTTTTTTGCGAGTGAGAGTCAGTGGTTCATGGGCTATGAAATTATCTACATTGTATTTGCATAATAATCATAAAAATTCACTCTACATGTTTCTTAGGTATTTTGTCCACTGGCTGTTCGCAGAGTTTAGTTAATGATTTACGATGTAACATGTTATAGAAATATCTTAGGTAAACTGCGGAAGACGATTATACTGCCACTTTTTTAAAATCCCTTGATTCTCTCAGACCGCGACATAGAAGGGGGTTGTTTTGGAGGAGGAGGCCAGACAGCGAGGTCATCGGTCTCATCGGATTAGGGAAGGACGGGAAAGGAAGTCGGCCGTGCCCTTTCAAAGGAACCATCCCGGCATTTACCTGGAGCGATTTAGGGAAGTCACGGAAAATCTAAATCAGGATGGCCGGACGCGGGATGGAACCGTCGACCTCCCGAATGCGAGTCCAGTGTGCTAGCCACTGCGCCACCTCGCTCGGCCCGCGACATAGAAGTTTGTTATTTGTCTCAAAGATGCCTACAAACGTCCTCTGGAATGGTACAAAATCGTGGCACCCTGCGACGTCACACTCATGTTCGGCGATGATTCGCACAGGAAGGCGTCGACATGCGGCGCAAAAATGCCACAGCTCAGAGATTTACGTGAGGTAGTAGGTGGGTTAATGTTACATTGGCACCAAATTTCACCAATATTGTGGCCAATCTCACAGTGGATGCGATATTGCACTTCCTATGCCATTCTAATTACGAAGCAAAGTTCCTTTGGATATGCATGCATGTCTCACCTGTACGGGATTATACATATGAATGTACGAGTACAGGTCGTAGACGTATGGTTGATGACATACGGAAATTTGGGTATGGCCGCGAATTGTGCGCGGATAGCCAACTGGTAAGGCGACCGCTCGCGACGAGCGGAAACTCTGGGTTCGAGTCCCGCTCCGGCCACATTTTCACTGTCGTCATTCCATTCTACAGCTGATGGTAGTCCATATTCGTAATTGCGAATACATTTGGTCTGTAACGGTGGATGAGTCACACTCTAGGAGCGCCGTCGAACTTCCTCTTACGCACATGTCACCTCTCCTTCTGACGCCTCTGCAATAGTTTAAAACTGTGGAACCCAGCGATGAAATCCCGCGTTGTTCTTATTGGTGGATGAACAAACATTTCAGACACGCCGCCACACCGTACAGACACTAACGGGCCTCAAGAGGTAGCATAAATGGTGTCAGTGAAACAGCCCTTTGCGTTGTGTCGTCGATACTCACAAATGTACCGTCGAGAATGAAAGTGCGCAGTGTAATGAGCACCGGGGCGACGTTCATGACAGTTTTTGATGCCGCTTATGCCTGCCACACGATTCAACCCTTCTTTAAGGCAATGGTGAGTTGAAATCTCTCTGGGCGTTATGACACCTTTACGGCGTAGTGCGACAGCAAATTTTTGCTCTGGCGTCCAGACCAGAACAGATAAGGAGCGACCAAAACCGCTCGTCGTAAGTTGAACTTGCTCCAATTCAGCAAAGGGTGTGTATGTTCTTCCAGTTCTCCTGTGTCGTGATTCTAAGATAATGATCATATTATAATGTACTACCGGCCATTAAAATTGCTAAACCAAGAAGAAATGCAGATGATAAACAGGTAATCATTGGTCAAATATATTATACTACAACTGACATGTGATTACATTTTCACCCAATTTGGGTGCATTGTTCCTGAGAAATCAGTACCCAGAACAACCACCTCTGCCCGTAATATAACGGCCTTGATAATGCTGGACATTGAGTCAAACACAGCTTGGATGGCGTGTACAGGTACAGCTGCCAATACAGCTTAAACACTATTCCACAGATCATCAAGAGTAGTGACTGGTATATAGTGACGAGTCAGTTGCTCGGCCACCATTGGCCAGACGTTTTCAGTTGATGAGAGATCTGGAGAATGTGCTGGCCAGGGCAGCAGTCGAACATTTTCTGTATCCAGAAAGGCCCGTACAGGACCTGCAACATGCGGTCGTGCATTATCGTGCTGAAATGTAGGTTTCACAGGGATTGAATGAAGGGTAGCGCCACGGGTAGTAACACATGTGAAATGTAGCGTCCACTGTTCAAAGTGCCGTCAATGTGAACAAGATGTGATCGACACGTGTAACCAATGGTACCACATACCATCATACCAGGTGATACGCCAGTACGGCGCTGACGAATAAACGCTTCCAATGTGCGTTCACCGCTATGTCGCCAAACACGGATGCGACCATCATGATGCTGTAAACAGAACCTGGAGTCATCCGAAAAGATGACGTTTTGCCATTCGTGAACCCAGGTTCGTCGTTGAATACACCATCGCAGGCGCTCCTGTCTGTCCGCAGCCACGGCCTCCGAGCTGACAGTCCATGCTGCTGCAAACGTCGTTGAACTGTTCGTGCAGATGGTTGTTGTCTTGCAAACGTCCCCATCTGTTGACTCAGGGATGGAGACATGGCTGCACGATCCGTTACAGCCATGCGGATAAGATGGCCGTCATCTCGACTGCAAGTGATACAAGGCAGTTGGGATCCAGTAGGGCGTTCCGTATTACCCTCCTCAAACCACCAATTCCATATTCTTCTAACAGTCATTGGATATCGACCAACGCGAACAGCAACGTCGCGATACGATAAACCTCAATCACGATAGTCTACAATCCGACCTTTATCAGACTCGGAAACATGATGGTACGCATTTCTCCTCCTTACACGAGGCACCACAACAACGTTTCACCAGGCAACGCCGGTCAATTGCTGTTTGTGTATGAGAAATCGGTTTGAAACTGTCCTCATGTCAGAACGTTGTAGGTGTCGCCTCCGGCGCCAACCTTGTTTTGAATGTTCTGAAAAGCTAATCATTTGCATATCACAGTATCTTCTTCCTGTCAAATTTCGCCTCTGTAGCATGTCATCTTCGTGGTGTATCAGTTTTAATGGCCAGTAGTGTAGCGGATTTCCACTGACTGCCTAACTTTTCTTGTGCAAAGATTCTGAAGAAATTCAGCTAAAAGGGAAGAGTTCTCGTATGTTATTGTTCCCATAAACCGTTCACCCCTCGAGACGCACACGCTTTATGCAGGCAGCATCTGCAGTGAGCAACGCGCTACGTACCCGTCGACCAGGCTCAGACGTTCCGCGAGTCAGAAGCGCGCGTCGTCGTTTCATCAAGCGCAGTCGGAAGAATCCTCGGGAGACAAACGGCGAGCCGGAGAAAGTAATCCCGCGACGGCGCCGGCGCGTCAGAAGAATCGGCGAGCCGGGGGCGCAATATGTAGTCCGCCCTCCGCCCACCCACCAATCCCAGTCGGCTCGTCCCGCCGACGCAGTCCCTATTAGCGTCTAAGCGGCTTACCGCCGACCAGATGAAAGCGGCATCATTCGGCGATGAGCCAAATACCGGCGGACTAGCGGATCCATCTCCAGCGGCAGGGTTGCCCGCGAACGGCAGTCCACTGTTGCGGACCCCAGTCCCGGCGTCAGATGCGCGGATAAACCCAATTCTGTTGCTGCATTGCGGTGGATTGTTTAAGCGACGGCTGCCGGTACTATCACGTAAACCTGTACAACGCTAACCAAGAATTAAGTTGTAGTTGTTGTTCTTGTTAGTCCAAAGACTGGTTCGATGTAGCTCTCATGCAATTCTATCATGCGCAAGCCTCTTCATCTTCGAATAACTACTTCTGAACCGGCTTACTGTATTCCCCCATCGATTTTTACCCTCATCCCCCCCCCCTCCCCTCCGCAAACGGGCTTCCAATAGTATATTGAACATCTCTTGACGTCTCAGAGTATGTCTTGCCAGCCGATCCCTTCTTCTAGTCGGGATGTGCCACAAACGTTTCACCTAAATTCTGTTCAGTATCTCCTGATTATTTACGTGATCTACCCATCTGATCTTCTTGTACCACATTCCAGAAGCTATCCTCTTCCTGCCGAAACTGTTTGTCACCCAAGATTCTCTACCGTACATGGCTGCACTCGATACAAACGCCTTCACAAAAGGTTGCCAAACACTTAAATCTAAATTCGAGGTTAATAAATTTCTCTTCTGCAGAAACGCTTTTATTGTCATTGCCAATATACATTTTACCCTCACTACTTCAACCATCATTTAATTCGACTACATTCCGGTATCCTTGATTCGTTGCTTCGTTCTTGTTTATGTTTATCCTATATCCTTCTTTCAGAACATTGTCCATTCCATTCAGTTACTCTTCCAAATCCTTTGCTATCTCTGGCAGAATTACAGCGTTATTCGCAATATACTAAGTTTTATTACTTCTCCCTGAACTTAAATTTCTTCTCCAAATTTTTCTTTGATTACCTTTACATCTTGCTCAATCCACAAACTGAACAACATCTGGGATAGTCTAGAATCCCGTCTCACACCCTTCTCAACCACTGCTCCCTTTTCTTGCCCTTGACTTTGATAACTGCTATCTGATTTCTGGACAAGTTCTAAATTTCCTGTTGCTCCCTGTATTTTACTCCTGCTACCTTCAAAATTTCAAAATTCCAATGAGTGTATTTCATTTAATATTTTCAAAAGCTTTCTGTAAGTTTACAGATGCTTCTGTACGTCGTAGGGTAAGTACTGCCTCGCGTGTGTTCACGTTTCTCCGGAATCCAAATTGATTTTCCCCAAGGACGCTTCTACGAGTTTCTCCAGTCTTCTGTAAGGAATACATGTTACTATTTGGAACCATCTCTAACTAAGCTGATAGTTCGGTAATATTCACACCTTTCAGCAAATGGTTTCTTTGGTATTAAGTAGATCACCGTATCAACATACATTAGTCAGTACATTTGAGAAGCACTGCACGGGAATGTCTGGCTCGAGGTCTTATTTCGAGATCTCCTTGCTGTGCATCGTTGGTGAAAGGACATCTTTTGCTCCGTCTATGCTATCTGCCTTTATGGCAATAATAAAATCAGTATCTTCTTCCCTTTTAAATACTAAATATATTATTTTTATAAGTATATTAATGTAACAAAACTCATGGGGTAATGATATGCACATAAACAGATAGCGGTAGTATCGCGTACACAGGATATGAAAGACCAATGAATTGGCAGAGGTGTTATTTTTACCTACGTCTTTCATATGAAAAGTTTTCTGACGTGATTATCACCGCAGCACTGGAACTAACAGATTCTGAACGTGAAGTGGTAGTTGGACTTACACGCATAGGACATTACATTTCGGAAATCGTCAGAGAATTCAATATTCCAAGATCCATATTGTCGAATGTGTCCCTAAAATATGAAATTTCAGGCATTATCTCTCATCAAGGACAACGCAGTAACCGACGATCTTCACTTAAAGACCAACCGAAGCAACGTTTGCCTAGATTTGTCAGTGGTCACAGACAAGCAACACTGTGCGAAGTAACCATAGAAATAAATGTGGAACGTGTGCATTGGGGCAGTGCGGCCAAATCTGGCGGTAACGGTGTATGGCGGCAAACCGCCGCCGCGAGATCTTTCGCCAACAACACCCCATCGACTGTAGCGCGACTCTTGGGCTCTTGACCACGTCGATTGGACTTTAGACGACTGGGAAACCTTGGCCGGGTCACATGAGTTCCGATTTCAGTTGGTAAGAGCTGATGGTAGGGTTTGAGTGTCGCACAGACAGCACGAAGCCATGGACCCAAGTTGTTAACACGGCACTGTGCAAGCTGGTGGTGGCCACATAACGATGTGGGCTGTGTTTACATTGAATGGACTGAGTCACTGACTGGAGATGCTCTATTCTGCTACTTGGAGACCATTTTCAGCCATTCATGGACTTTATGTTCCCAAACAAGGGTGGAATTTTTATGGATAACAATGTGCCATGTCAGCGGGTTACAGTTGCTAGTAACTGGTTTGAAAAACATTCTGGATAGTTCGAACGAATCATTTGGCCACCCAGAACGCCCGACATGAATCCCATTGAATGCATGTGGGACATAATCGAGAAGCCAGGTTGTGCGCGAAATACTGCACCGGAACACGTTTCCAATTATGGCTCAATATTTCTACAAGGGATTTCTAACGAATTGTTCAGACCATGCCAGGTCGAGATATTGCACCACGGCTGGAAAAAGGAAGTCCTACATCCCTTCAGCAGGTATCCCATGACTTTTGTCACATAATTGTAAAAAGAGGACAAAAAATGTCCGCAAGGCCCCTTACCCACGTAGTGGTTCATGGGCAACAGAGCGCATGACCTCAGCTCCGTAGCATGAGAGCTGCGCTGTGGGGGCCGTTGGTTTCAGCTACGTGGACTGACTGGAGCGATAGGTCCTGCACAAAACTTATTAGATGGCGGCGCTAGTAGTCCATATGCAGCATAAAAATGTGTAACATTATACGATGCGTAGTATGTTAGTTCCGTCATAGGCCACATCAAAAAACAATCCCGATTTCACACACCTGTAGTGACTCTCCTTGAATGTGCTACTAATTTTCAGAACGTCGCTGTAAGTATTTGACGCTTTAATTGAGGATTACGCTCACTGATTCTACACAGGCATAGTAGAATGGATGAAACAGCTCCTAGCATGACTACGCCTTTTCAGAGTCCACTACAGCCCAAAGCGAAATAGGGCAATAGTTTGCTAGCAAGTGTTGTGACACAAAGAGCGCAAAAGCCTCAAGACATATAAAAAAATTATTCAAATGACTAAGCACTATGGGACTAAACATCTGAGGTCATCAGTCCCCAAGAACTTAGAACTGCTTAAACCTACCTAACCTATGTACATCACACATATCCATGCCCGAGGCAGGATTCGAACCTGCAACCGTAGCAGCAGCGCGGTCCCGGACTGAAACGACTAGAACCGCTCGGCCACAGTTGCCGGCTGAAATTTCCTAGGAAAGGCTAGCAACACTCACAGGGCGAGAGAAAGACTAACAGACAAAAGTCAAACAAGTCGAAAAGACCACTCAAGAGATGGAAAGAACTGTAAGGGAGCAGGTAGTGTGAGGAACTGGCTACACCACCAAGCCCAGACAGCAGCAGAACGATCTGGGCAGAGGGCAACAAATTGTTCTGTCAACTCCTCAACGGGCCGATAATGTTAAGCGGCCCTCTCTTAAAGAGAGTGATAAAAGCCACCTTCAAGAATAAAACGTACAACTAAGTTAGTCGCTGAGGCATAGTTGCCTAATACCAGGGGTAGCTAGCCAGGGCGGCTAGATTGGGGCTGTCCAATAAAACGTTGACCACCGTCGAACAGGAATCACGATAACGGTGTAGTGAAGTTTCTGGAATAGCAGAATAAAGGAGTCTACCGAGAGGAACTGAACGCCGGGATGAATTTAAATAACGACACTCAGTTTATTAAAACCTTGTCGGCCACTACATCCATCAGATCTTGAAGACACCGACACAATTTGCGTTTCACGGAGTATTAGTGCCGGCTGACTTCAAAACCAAAACAGTGGCCGGACCGAGCGGTTCTAGGTGCTTCAGTCTGGAACCGCGCGACCGCTACGATCGCAGGTTCGAATCCTGCCTCGGGCATATATGTGTGTGACGTCCTTAGGTTAGTTAGGTTTAAGTAATTCTAAGTTCTAGGGGACTGATGACCTTCGATGTTAAGTCACATAGTGCTCAGAGCAATTTGAACCAAAGCAGTATCAAAGGGCGTAATGGTTATTGGAAATCGAACTCGGCTATAACAGCGGAGTGAGAGCAACTATAGTTTACGGTGTGGTTGGAATCATGGTAGCGAGTACACGTAACAGCAAAACTGGAGAACCTGAAGAAGATGGATGGGTCGGTATTAAAAATATTGAGCTGGTACTGGAAGCAGCAGATCGACAGAACTCCGGAATCAAAACAGTAGTCAATCGCACCGAGAAAAGCTGAGTGATCACCGAACAGGACTGTTTCACCAGGAAGTCCGAGATATCCAAGGATCCAAAGACAAGTTCACGACGTACGCAGTTGCAGCCCCCCCCCCCCCCCCCCCCCCTATCCCGCTGCCACAGTGTAGTGATCCATTTCATATCCAAGTATTTAGATAACAGCTTGCTTGGTAGACCAGTTCGAGCAGTGTCACTGGCTGTACGATGGTATGAAGTGCTCTGGTACAGCCGATGCACGCCTCTGTATACCGGACACGCACAGTTTCGGAAGCACTACTTAACGTGTTGCGAGCACCCTCCTAGCGCCAACAGCGGTTTGAGAGGCTATATATAGGTTGTAGGAGTAATCCACTGAATTACAGGCCCATATCGTTAACGTCGATATGCAGCAGGATTTAAGAGCATATATTGTGTTCGAACATTATGAACTACCTCGAAGAAAACGGTCTATTGACACACAGTCCACATGGGTTTAGAAAACATCGTTCTCGTGAAACACAAATAACTCTTTATTCACATGAAGTGTTTAGTGGTATTGACAAGGGATTTCAGATCGATTCCGTATTTCTGGATTTCCGGAAGGATTTTGACACTGTACCGCACAAGTGACTCGTAGTGAAATGGCGTGCGTATGGAATTTCGTCTTAGTTATGTGACTGGATTTGTGATTTCGTGTCAGAGAATTTACTGTTCGTAGTAACTCATGGAAAGTCATCGGGTAAAATATAAGTAATTTCTGGCATTCCCCAAGGTAGTGTTATCGGCCCTTTGCTGTTCCTTATCTATATAAACGGTTTTGGAGACAATCTGAGCAGCCGTCTTCGGTTGTTTGCAGAAGATGTTGTAGTTTATCGACTAATGAAGTCATCAGAAGATCAAAACAAACTGCAAAACGATTTAGAAAAGATATCTGAATGGTGCGAAAAGTGGCAGTTGACCCTAAATAACGAAAAGTGTGAGGTCATCCACATGAGTGCTGAAAGTAACTTGTTAAACTTCGGTCACACGATAAATCTAAAAGCAGTAAATTCAACTAAATACCTAGGTATTAAATTACGAACGACTTAAATTGGAAGGAACACATAGAAAATGTTGTGGGGCAGGCTAACCAAAGACTGCGTTTTATTGGCAGGATACTTAGTAAATGTAACAGACCTACTAAGGAGACTGCCTACACTAAGCTTGTGCGTCCTCTTTTAGAATACTGCTGCGCAGTGTGGCATCCTTACCAGATAGTACTGACGAAGTACATCGAAATAATTCAAAGAAAGGAAGCCCGTTTTGTATTATTGCGAAATATGGAAGAGAGTGTCACAGAAATGATACAGGATTTGGGCTGGAAATGATTAAAAGAAAGGAGTTTTTCATTGCGACGGAACCTTCTCACGAAATTCCAATCACTAACTTTCTCCTCCGAATGCAAAAATATTTTGTTGACACCGACCTACGTAGGGAGGAACGATCACCACGATAAAATAAGGGAAATCAGAGCTCGTACCGAAGGACATAGGTGTTCATTCTTTCAGCGCTCTAGAAGAGATTAGAATAATAATTGTAAAGTTGGTTCGATGAACCCTCTGCCAGGCAATTGAATGTGATTTGCAGAGTATTCGTGTGGATGTATATGTATATAGATGAAAGTTACATAAATTGACAAAGTCTGGGAGGTTGCATGGGGCAACCAAAATACTTTTACTAATGTGTTTTCCCGTGAGGAAGAAAAAGTAACAGAAACAAGTCTTAGCTATTTACTACGAAGAGATAACAACATTAAAACAACACAACTAGTTCAGTCACAGTAGAAATTCAAAATACTTCCAACGACTTGTAAACCGATACTACACTAGTGGATCATGTTCTGTGTGATACGGTGAAAGATTGCAGGAGTGTCCTCAATTCCAAACGCCTTTGCTACTACTCGGGCGACCAGGTCGTGTTCTGATGCAATAGCGGTATTGTAAACAAGGTTGCCTACCTCTCGTCCACAAGGAAGAGTCCAGAAGGGACAAATCAGGGAGTCGACTAGGCCATGGTAAAAGACCACCTCTGCCAGTCCACTTTTCTGGAAACCGTCGGTTCAAGAATTAACTTAACTCACAGGACGACTGAGATGTGCTGGAGCCCCGTCATGCTGGAACCACATGCGCTGTATTGTAGCGAGAGGCACGTCACCCAGTAACTCTGGCAGCGCTCTGGCGAGAAAACTGTAGTAATGGCTGTCATTTAGTAGCCCAGCTTGGAGTAATGGCCCAGTTAAACAGTCATCAACAATATTTTCCTACACATTCATGTACACTACTGGCCATTAATATTGCTACACCAAGAGGAAATACAGATGATAAACGGTATTCATTGGACAAATATATTACACTAGAACTGAAATGTGATTACATTTTCACGCAACTTGGGTGCACAGATCCTCAGAAATCAATACCCAGAACCATCGCCTCTGGCCATAATAACGGCCTTGATACGCCTGGGCATTGAGTCAAACAGAGCTTGGATGGCATGTACAGGTACAGCTGCCCATGCAGCTTCAACGCGATACCACAGTTCATCAAGAGACTAGCGTATAGTGACGAGCCAGATGCTCGGCCACCATTGACCAGATGTTTTCAATTGCTGAGAAATCTGGAGAATGTGCTGGACAGGGCAGCAGTCGAAAATTTTCTGTATCCAGAAAGGCCCATACAAGACCTACAACATGCGGTCGTGCATTATCCTGCTGAAATGTAGGGTTTCGGTGGAATCGAATGAAGGGTATGCCACGGGTCGTAACACACCTGAAATATAACGTCCACTGTTCAAAGAGCCCTCAATGTTAACAATAGGTGACAGAGACGTCTAACCAATGGCACCCCATACCATCACGGCGGGTGATACGCCAATATGGCGATGACGAATACACGCTACCAATGTGCGTTCACTGCGATGTGGCGAAACAACATGATACTGTAAACACAATCTGGATTCATCCGAAAAATGACGTTTTCCCATTCGTGCACCCAGGTTGGTTGTTGAGTACACCATCGTAGGCGTTCCTGTCTGTGACGCAGTGTCAAGGGTAACCGCAGCCATGGCCACCGAGCTGACAGTCCATGCTGCAGCAAACGTCGTCGAACTGTTCGTGCAGATGGTTGTTGTCTTGCAAACTTCCCATCTGTTGACTCAGGGATGGAGACATGGCACACGATCCGTTACAGCGATGCGGATAAGATGCCTGTCATCTCGACTGCTAGTGATACGAGGCCGTTGGGATCCAGCGCAGCGTTCTGTATTACCCTCCTGAATCCACCGATTCCATATTCTGCTAACAGTCATTGTATCTCGACCAAAGCGAGGAGCAATGTCGAGATACGATAAAGCGCAATCATCATAGGCTACAATCCGACCTTTACCAAAGTCGGAAACGTGATGGTACGCATTTCTCCACCTTACACGAGGCATCACAACAACGTTTGACTAGGCAACGCCGATCAACTGCTGTTTGTGTATGAGAAATCGGTTGGAATCTTTCCTCATGCCAGGACGTTGTAGGTGTCGCCACCGGAGCCAACCTTGTGTGAATGCTCTGAAAACCTACACATTTGCATATCACAGCGTGTTCTTCCTGTCTGTTAAATTTCGCATCTGTAGCACGTCATCTTCGTGGTATAGCAATTTTAATGCTTAGTAGTGTAGAACCGTAACCTATCTGCGCTAGTAAATGTGGCTTGTGGATTAACCTCACTCAAAACATGCGTACTGTGGATATCAAAGACCCCATCACACCTGAACGTAGCGTCATCTGTAGACAGTACAGAGGACGGAAATGTAGGTTGCATATTATGTAAATTAAAAGTTGAGTGGGGAAAAGGGAAAGGAAAGGGACGGAACTCATGTCAGCTGCAACAGGACTTTATATTGAGTCAACGGCTCCGAGTAAAACTGTGTATCGCACTTGGTTTCGAACCGAGGATTTTTCGCGTCGTAGGCAGTTGCATTAACCACTGAGCCAGACGCACACAGCGTTTAGCACAATTTCGACCTAGCGCCACCAATCTGCAGTCTTCTTTCTTGCCCCCAATGCTCGCTATGTTGAGATTTCCACAGGAGGTCGAACACGATTGTGCATTTCCAAGGAAGGTGGCGGATTCATAACTCATTGAGGCGGTTGAATGATATGAATATGTAGTGTCTGCTCTTCGGACATTTCCGGAAGAACGGACACGACGCATTCGGACATGTCCGAAAGAATGGATAGCACGCATACATTTCAGTTGCCACTATAGACTGTGAATCCACAATCACGTTGCACCTCCTGTGCAAATGTCTAAGTAGCGAGGGGAAAGACCGTGGATGGAGACTAAGGATAGGCGGCGGTGCGTGGGAATGTGAGATGTGAGTTAGCTGATGGGTGTGCCGAGGTTGTCCGGACAGCTGCCATAAATAGTGCGTCCGGCTGTCATAGCGATTAAAACACCTGCCCAGTAAGCAGGAGGTCCCAGGTTCGAATCCCAGTTCGGCATACATTTTCACTCGATGCAGCTGACTCCGCATAAGTTCCTGATGCAGCTGACATTATGAGTTCCATCCCGTTCTTTGTATTCTCCCCCCTCCTCCCACCGCCTTTAATTTACATAAAATATATAATAGCTGCGGAATCTCTAGGGTGTCCGAAACAACGGGCATCACACGTTCATGTGTTGTAGGAACCATTGTGAAAACTGTGATCTGAATGGATAATGGTGTGGTTTCAGGCTATGCACACGCTTCAAATAAAATGGGTTAACAATTTCTCATGAAAAAAATTTCTTACATTCGTCTGAGTCATCCCCATATTATTTGCAGTTACATGAGTGCTGAAAGGGATTGTGCCCTCTTACGGATTAAAAAATGCTCACAGTTAATTATGACATTATGTAAGAAGTTTGTTTTGGTTTCTCGTGCAACCTTCCGGAGTACGTTGTTTTAAATAATTTTCGCCCTTGACGGAGCAAGCCCCTACCACACCGTAAAGGAAAAAAGAGGGAACTGTTCCCGAATTGAGGCTGCCATTTGCAGCACCTTGCTACATTTCAGTTAATACAAAAAGTACGTAGAAATAGACAGGTTGCTCCAGTAAATACCGCAGGGGTTATTTGTGTTTCAAAGTAATAAATGAAATTGTTCCCATTTTTAAAAATTTAATTGTTGGAAACTTGGTTGCATATCCATTCTTTACCCTAATCAGCCACCGCCAACGGGGCCTGTTCTCAGTAGCGCCATATTTGGTGGAACGTTTTTGTTTCTATTGGAGTCATTTGAGTTGAATAAAAATTATTTTCCTGTGTTTTATAATGGTACTGAAATGTGGAGGTAAAGTACATGCTTTTAAAGAAGCAGTCACTCAGATTGTTAACGTAAAGGTTATTGTGTTGAACTCATCTTCGGCAGTATAGAGTTTCAGCTACCTTTCTTCTGTGATCTTGCTAAATCACTTAACGCATAGACCGATATACATAGAGCTCTAAAATGCAACTTTAAAACTTCTAGCACTTGTAGGGGCGACTGAGTAGATAACATTCTGAGCTGGAACTGACGTCCGGAAACGCATATTTTCCGAGCTACAAGAATTTGATAACATAGTAGCAACGCGACCATTATGCAAGCAGTTTATTAGGCGTGATCCAGTATATCATTTGCTTTACAGTTCCACTCATTAATAACCAAATGACAAAAAAATCAACGAACACCTCTTCCAACTCCATGAGCTTCTCCATACAGGATTATGTCGGTGTACTCTGCAAACGTGTAGTCAACCATGTTGCTGTAACACGTTCATGACGCTCGAACCAGGTCAGAGATGTAAGGTAGACGTCAAATGACATCAACCGATCTGACGTAACTACACCCCCCCCCCCCTCCCCCAATAGTAACTACCCTGTTGCATACCTATTCAGCAAACATTTTTTCAAACGGCTGCAGCACGGAAACGGTATGTTCGTGGGCATGGGTTTCGATTGAAAATATTGCCTACTCAGTTCCGTCTACAAGTCCTAGAAGTTTGTAAAGGGAATTTCAGAGCACCCTGTATTTCCTTTTAAAAGGACCCAAGTATTTATTCCTCATTCTTTACTCAGTCCAAGCTTGTGCTTCATCTATAACGACCTCGACATCGTCGAGACGTTAAGTTCTAATCTTCCTTCCTTTTGAAAAAGTCGAACTTTGGTGGTTCCGAAAACAATAGCGATCCATTTACTTGTAAATGCTGCGAGCGGCAGAGAGGTGCTGTCAGCGTGGATGTATTAGGTATGCCTCGTCTGTTCCTGTGGCAGTAAGAGGCAGTGCGCGGTAAGCGGGTCCCCCCAGCGCCGACGCGGAGGAAAACCAAACTTCTGGGTTTATAAACCCAGCCTGCGAAAGACTGTCGCGGCCAACTTGCCGAAGAGTTCCGACAACGGAAAGTGTCAAGCAGGAGGAGGGGGAGGGGGAGGGGGTCCTTCGACGCTGCACCCGCTGCGCCCTGTGAAGTACTTATGAAAGTCTCACGGAATCTATCGAACATGACGTGACAGCTCCCGTCATAATATTATCGAAAATGTAAATACCGCGAGGAAAGGAGGGCGTCCATAATTTTCTCAGGCGGAGAGACGTCAAAGACTTTAGGCAGTAAGGCGAAGGAAATTGACGTCTCATAAAACACACACACACACACACACACACACACACACACACACACACACACACAGAAGATCACATCTGATCACGTTACTATTTTCCATGAGCATCCGAAAACTCCTGTGGTAGTAATCCTCCCTAAAGCTGATAAGAACGAAACTTGTCACCAGATTTTTACGCCAGACGCTGCTGGGAAAGATCAGAGGTGTGTCTCGCCAAATAAGTCGTTGCCAAGTTCCTGACCTAAAACGCCATCAAACATCTGAGAACTTCGGCCAGAGGCAACACAACACACTATCCGTAAACAGACGGTATTTTCTTTGATTCAACAGATGCATTTGATTGTGTAACCATGTTGACCCTTTCTGCGTCTGCGATTCCAAATGGCATCATTAAGTATTACTGGCTTGCTTGAGCTTTCCAATGCTGCAGTGACACCTTTTGGCATCGCTTCAAGTAGTTCCAAGTTTGGCCAACGGATCACAGTGGCGTTTGCATTCGTGACTCGCCGTTTGTTTGAAGTGCAGAACAAAGAAGTGTCGTAAGCTGTGCTACTTGCATTTGTGAATGAACAATAACTGTTGTGTTTAGTTTCATTCTGTGTATAGTGAAATTCTTGGTTATGAAACCAACTTTACTTAGTTCCTCTAAGGCAAGGGAAAGAAAAACGGTAACTTTACAGTACAGTTATGTATGCATTTTTTTGAGTAATTATTATGTAATTTCTAATGATGCCATTTGGAATCATTATTTTACTTCTTAACCAATAGCTTCTTTTGCATGTGCAACATGTACAGTAAATATTCATTACAAAAAAATTTTCCCCATTGTTTTTTTCTAAATGTGTCGCATACTTTGCAGCTTTTCAGAGGTGGGGAACGGTCATTCGCATTTAGAAGATACAAGGTTGTTTCGTCTCGTGTGCCAGTCCGTGACGTTCTGTCTGTCTGCTACAGATATGCAGCAATGCTAATTAGTGCTGCTGGAGTGCAGTCCATTTAAGAAATGTGTAAAAACTAATCTCGCAACAATTAAGATCAATTCACTTCAATTTGCTGCTTCGAACTGTAGGCCTGTTACCTGGAAACTCTGATCAAGTCGTATGTATTCAATAATAATGGAGACAGAAAATGTTTTACGTCAGGAATATAGTTATAAATTATGTTAACAATAACCATTGGTGAAGCAATAGTGGAATGAAACAGAATCTTGAAAATAAGAATCAATTAAAACATAACATAAAATAAAACGAAATAACTCAAGTTCCAAGTGAATAACTTCCAGTTACTATTATTAGACATGTAACTGGAAGCCTTGGAGTAACAAGACTAACTAAAACTATACGTACTTCTATACCTATTTTCGCTATACCATTCTAAAAAAAAAAAAAGGTTCAAATGGCTCAAGCACTACGGGACTTAACATCTGAGGTCATCAGTCCCCTAGAACTTACAACTACTTAAACCTAACTAACGTAAGGACAGCACACACATCCATGCCCGACGCAGGATTCGAACCTACGACCGTAGCAACAGCGCGGTACCGGACGGTAGTGACTAGAACCGCTCGGCCCCTCCGGCCGACTATTCCATTCTACTTCACGTACACCGTTATGTGCGTGCCTCTGTAATCCTCGAGTCTGTGCATGTTTGCATGGTTAGTCATAGTGTTCTTTCTTTCTTTTCTTTTAATGTATCTTATATATTAGGCCTACATATTTGCTTCCGCCGTGTTGCAATAAACGGCAGTAGCGGCAACTGGGGTTCATGTGATTGGTCATAGGTGTAATACAATAAGCTTAGGAATCTGTAAACATAATGCCATAAAAATATTATTCGATGTGTGATTGCATCATAAGGTTATTCTCAATTATGTACGTCAATTTACGTACAAGTTTTAATTTTCTTCTTTAACATGAACAAATCTGCGGCTGTGTCTCTTAAAATGCTGGGTGAGACCAATTAGTGGAAGAACGTGGAGAGAGTGTTTGCAACGCCTTAAGGACGGTGATTTTGATGTCGAAGACCGGCATGTCGGGGGAAAACAGAACGTTTTCGTAGCTACTGAAACAGACGATGACAGTCACAGAAAAACATTATCGAAAGCAACTGATGCGTTCGCGCCCAGCACTGAAACTCGAAGGCCACAATACAGCGATAGATACGTAAATGTAATTTTTCAGCAGTCCGTCCTCGACCCCATGTCGCAAAACACGTCAAAATGCAAACGTTGAAATTAGAAGTCCTATTCCTCCCGCCGTATTACCCATACGTTGTTCTACCTGACTACCAAGTTTTCCGATCAGTGGCATACCGTCTGGCTGACCAGCAAATATGGTTCAAATGGCTTTGAGCACTGTGGTACTTAAACTTCTGAGGTCATCAGTCCCCTAGAACTTAGAACTACTTAAACCTAACTAACCTAAGGACATCACACACATCCATGCCCGAGGCAGAATTCGAAACTGTGACCGTAGCGGTCACGCGGCTCTAGACTGTAGCGCCTAGAACCGCTCGGCCACTTCGGCCGGCGCTGAGCAGCAATTTCGATTATATGAAAAAGTGCAAAATTGAATCGATTCATTTATCCCCACAGAAGACAGCCAGTTCTTCCGCCACGGGATTCGTATGCTATCCGAAAGATGGAAGCTTTTCACAATAAAGCCCCGAACTTCGAGAAAAAACGGCGGAAGCAATGTTGTAGGCCTAGTATACAAAAGTTTTACTTACATAAATTTGCATGTACCTATCATTTTCTATGCCTTGTCGCAGTGATAACGCCAGAACACCGTTTCCCGTCAGATCACAGAAGTTGAACGCTGTCAGAGTTGGCTAGCTCTTGGATAGGTGACCGTCTGGGTCTAATGAGCGCTGCTGGCAAGCGGGGTGCACTCAGCCCTTATGACGCAAACTGAGGAGCTACTTGACTGAGAAGTAGCGGCTCCGGTCACGAAAACTGACATACGACCGGGAGGCCGGTGCGCTGACTGCATGCCCTTCTGTGTCCCAATGAGGCGAAACCTATTGGCTGAGGACGACACGGTGGCCAGTCGGTACCGCTGCCCTTCTAAGGCATGTTCACGTAATTCATTATTATCTGTAATTGTGAAATTCCTTTTTGTGATATGTTGACGTTGTATAACGCAAGAGACCACTTCTCTCTATTCTGTGGAATGGGCACGTGAAATTTCACTTTAAAAAGTTTCGTTTGAATCAAAACCAAACCGACTCTAGCTGTGACTCTGTTGATCGAATTAAGTACTTGATGAGCACTAGGCCTATTTGCTTGGCGTGGCTCCGTCTGCAGATCGTACAAACAGAATTAAAAATATTTGTCGAAACATTACAGGAAATGCCCCTGGCGACTCTTAGCAAAGACCTCATTCTATACAATTTGCGTAAACCCAACTTAAGCTACCAAATTTCGGGGATTGTTCAGGGATATTTTCGGACTGCTGCGGCATAATCAGCCAATGTCTTGGTGGCTATTTAAAGATTATTTGTGCTTCGTTTGATTTCTTACCCCCACTTATTGTACTACCTGTATTGCACTAAAAATATCTGCGGAGCTACGAAAGTGGCAATGGTTGCACTTTGTCTCTTCTCTTGCTCAATTCACTCGTGCTACTTGTTGACGATAGAAACACCCACTCTACCCTACGCCTTCACGCTTACATTCGCATAGTGCACCTCAGCGTTTCGTGCTGGCAGCTTCTTACCTTGTGATTTACGTGCAATTTCTCTGCCGTGAGGACATTTTCATAGAAGCGACAGTAGCTGAGTAGCAGACCGAATAAATCGTAGTTACATTACTGCCGTGTAATGATCCACCCAAGACCACGAGTACCGTGCCGCAAAATACTCAGACAATATCCGAGAACACATTTTGAAATTTTTTTCAGTGGATTTCGTATTTATCCTGTATACAAAGACACTGCCTGTGACAAGTTACAGGAAACGGAAACATAAATACTTCTAGAATATCAAGTTGGAGTATGTAATGCATTTGATTTGTGAAATAAGGTGCTGATAGAATCAGCACCTGCCTTGCTAAACTTATGTCGTCGTTCAGCTATACCAAACCATAGCACACACACTTTCTGACAGACATCTGTCACTAAAGTGGCATTTCATTAGCCTAATTTCAGCACTAATGCAGTGACATAAAAAGAAAATTTAAAATCTTTGATCTGAATGTAACAAACAATTTCTTAGAAGCCTCACATAAAAGATGTTAGGCAGCAGAAACTAAGTCTCGTATCTACACACTAGTTAAAACTGTAAACTGAATACTTGTTTACTTTGCTTAAATTCACTCTGTTCTTTTCTACTATGTCATATTTTAGACAGCTTTAAGGCACTGCAGTGGACGTTCTTCGCCCAGGAAAAAATGAAAATCCACCATCGGAACTACCTACAGTAGAAGAAATAAAAAAGATTTTCAAAGCACTGAAGAATAACAAAGCAACAGGAGAGGATGGAATAGTAGCTGAAATGTCGAAACTAGGGGGCTGATCCGCATGGCAGAAAATTCACAAAGTAATTAAAGACATTTGGACAAAAGGAATCATACCCAGTGACTGGAAAGTAGCATTGATTCATCCCTTCCATAAGAAAGGAGATAAAACAGACACCAACAACTACAGGGGCATATCCTTGCTACCAGTGACATACAAAATACTCTCTAAAGCACTTTTAAATAGAATAGAGGAACAAGCAGGACCTAATATAGAAGATTATAAAGCAGGATTTAGAAAAGGTCGATCATGTGCAGAACGGATTCTTAATTTAAAAACAGTTTTGAGAGTGAGAACTATGCAAAATAAAAATACAGTAGTTACTTTTGTAGACTTCAAGAAGGCCTACGACTCAGTTGATAGACAAACTCTATTCCAGATATTACATGAATCCGGGATAGACGACAACACCAGAAGACTTGTTAAACAAACGCTCACAGATACAACATCAAGAATTAAGTTTCAAGACGAAATTTCTGAACCATTTAAAATTAAACACAGGAGTTAGACAAGGAGATGAACTATCCCCAATTCTCTTTAACTTGGTTTTAGATAAAATAGTAAAAACACGGGAAAGCACATTAAAAACGGCGGCACAAAGGGTATAAGCATGGGCCAAGGAAAGAACAAATTCGAAGTGAAATGTTTTGCCTTTGCGGATGATATGGCATTGATAACTGAAAACCGAACAGACGCAACAGTTGTGCTTGATCTGTTACACGAGAATGGTGAAAAGACTAGGCTAAAAATATGCTATGAAAAAACCAAGTATATAGAACACAAACATAATACAGAAAAGTTTATGAAAACGAAGTATGGAAAAATTAAAAACAGTTGATAGATTCAAATACCTGGGGGAGTGGATCCAAGCCAATGGACTGGATAACGTAACAAATAAAGAAAGCAAAAAAAAGTTAGAATTTGCACATAAATTGACAGAAAACAACTACAATAAGAAATCAATATCCATACAAGCGAATATTAGATATTATAATTCAGTTATTAAGACTCAAGCAACGTATGGATCAGAGTGTCTAACATTGAATAAGAAGGCGAATTAAGAGAACCAGAAAAAAGAGAGGAAAATAGTAAGAAAATTTTTTTGAGGAGTTCAATAAATCACCCTTTCTTACAATTCACAGGACCTTCTAACACACGTATATGTTTGGAAATGTAATTACTTTTGCTTTAAAGGCGAAGGTGTTGAAGATTCGTGCCGTTTGTGACTCAGATTTAGCAACAATTGTGGAACTGATTTCTCCTGTGTTGGAGAACAGTTTTATAGCTTTTGACGATTTACTATCACGTTTGTGTGCTTTTCCGTTAAGATACAATTGTGGTGGGTTATTTGATACGTCAAATTATGTAGGTATTACGTTCCGTATTTACTGATTTGGCTGGAAGTGTAGCGAACAAAACTGTGCTTTGTTGGATAGATACATGATGTCTTTCCGCAAGAGGTTAAGTCTTCTGGTGCTTACTAGCAATTTTTTGTTAATAAAGGAAATCGGCATTACTCAGCATGTGTGTATACTCTACAAAGGACTTCTACTGTCCTGAAAGGCACGGTTTCGTATGCCCCAGGGTCCTTACGACGCTAATGAATCACATATGTGGCGTAAGTATTCACTTATTGTACTAAGTACATTCCCCATTGTAAGAATTACGTTACAAATCAGTATAAACGTTAGTATTCTCACTCATCCGATAACGTATTCAGAAGTGTAGCTTGCTGGCCGCTTGGGGCGCTGTTCAAAATGGTTCAAATGGCTCTGAGCACTATGGGACTTAACATCTATGGTCATCAGTCCCCTAGAACTTAGAACTACTTAAACCTAACTAACCTAAGGACATCACACACCACCCAGCCATCACGAGGCAGAGAAAATCCCTGACCCCGCCGGGAATCGAACCCGGGAACCCGGGCGTGGGAAGCGAGAACGCTACCGCACGGCCACGAGATGCGGGCGGGCGCCGTTATCGCTGGGGTTATTAAAAACGAGGCGAAATGTTGCGACTGATATGTTAGACTGTGCTAACACTATAACCCCTCAGTGTGCACATATTATACCCTAATGTCACTGAAAGTAGTCCTTGGTGCTGTCATTCTTTTTCCGGTTGTATATGTACGAGGGTTATTCGGAAAGTAAGGAACGATCGGTCGCGAAATGGAAAATACAGTGAAAATCTGATGAAGCTTTGCACAGATGCGTTGGGCACTGTGTCTAGTACGCCAGTCGATCGCATCATGTCGCTCATTTAAGTTCTGAGCTCACAGTGATAACGTAAAGATGGCTAGAAATTAGCGTCTCCCGCCAAGTATGAGAGCCTGGCGAAAGATTTCACCTGAAGCTATGCAATCCACACAACATGACTGTCATGCAGTTCGTTCTACACGTCAATTCTCGGCCGCACCCTGCAGGGGCAATGAAGATGCTCCTGCAGCGTTTTCAATGGGAAGTGTTTGATCGCCCACAATACAGCCCGTAAGTGACTACCCCTGCGGTTCATCTCTTTTAAATGAATCACTGGCTATGAAGACAATATTTTGACAAAGAGCTGCAGTCCAGAGCAGAAAATTGTCGAAAAGCATTGGCGCCTGTCTTCTATAACGAGGGAATTGGAAAGTTCGTACAACGCTACGACAGATGTGTAAGTCTGAGCGGCGACAGTGTAGAGAAGTAGCTGGAAGGTGTAGCCAACTGTTGCAAATGAAACAGTTTTGATTTTCAGTGTGGTTTCCATTTCGCGACCTATCGTTCCTTACTTTTCGAACAGCCCACGTACCACGATGACGTTCAAGCGGTATTAACGATTCTGAACTGTTTACAGGTGAAACAAGAAATTAAAGTGAAATATTAAATACAAAAAACATAAAAAATTAATAAACACTGGACAAAGAAATTTCTTTCACGTGCGAAAGTTCAGTAGAGCAAGAAGTGTCGAAGGTAACTGCAATGAACTAAATGAAGAAACTATCCGGTCATTCGCCCAGAATGGTTTGGTAAACCATGGAAAGCTCAGATCGCGGCTGATGGTAGACACAGCACGGTTGGACCCTAATTGCTACAGTTTAAAGTAGACACCGCGGCAGCCGCTCGAACAATGCAGGAACGACAGAGCACGGGAACGCGTAAGCTGTCAGGGGCAGAATTAGGCCGCCCGATTCGCGGAACAGAGGCGAAAGCTCGTCTGGTGAAAAAGTGTGGCTAACGATGGATGCCGGCGTCTGGCGCACGCGAGGCGCGCATCTGTTAGCTCATTCCGAGAACCAGGTCTGCGAGGCGTGCGAGAACAGAGGCCCCCGGCTGGAAGACGGATGTTCACAAAACCAGACAGCAGCGGCAAAGGAATCGCCGCCTCCGTCTTAACGTCTTTAGCGCTGCGGATTTTGAGGAGAACAGGAAACTGCACGACGCAAGAATTAAACACATTAAAAGAGATAAAAGGAGTCCATTAAGACGATTTGTCTGCCCCACTTTTTATTTTCCACCTCCCTCTCACTTGTTTCTTGTCCCTAATAAGCTGCGGAGGACCGAGTAAAAGTTACATCCTTGCAAGTTATAATCTCTCTTAACTGCTCAATTCGTTTCTTTTTCTTTTGTTCATTTCTAAGCATTTACGACTCAGTAACCGAATGGTAACTGTCTTCTGAAGTACAAAAAAGAAATTCTAAAGATCTGGGCTGCCTTGAAGGGATCAATATCTGGCTCAGGAGCTCTAGTGTTACTTGTCGATACTTACATATATCAATTTTTCAATTGTCTACCGGGGGAATCCGAACTGCACAGCCCAAATTTCAGATTGCTCTCCAGAAATATTTTCTGAGTATATTGGTATAAGGGAGCCATGGTCTCCAATGGCTTGTTACTGACTGTAGGGTAACTTAGAGTTTCCTTTCGGAGAAAAGCACTTTATAGTAACCAGCTGTACACATTCAATATTATTCATTACGGTGCTGGTTATTATAACCATCATCACTGGAAGAAAACAATACATTATAAGAATAAAAAATGCATACTACTCACAAATGGCTAAATAACATACCAAATAAACGAAGTTCTGCTGCAGATTGCGGGATATCGTTGTATCTGACGTGCTCATGAGTCATGTATAACTACTATGTATTTTTGAGATATGCGATGTGTAGCTTTTGTTTCAGTGATGATGGTTACTATAACTGAAACCACTGAAGTATAAACCAGAATGAAAGCAGGCACTGGCCATAAAAATGGTTTTGTTCAAATATTTACAGCTGCAGAAGTTAGCTACACAGACAAACTTTGAGGGGCTGTAGAAGTTTTTTGAGGATCAGATCGAGAACAGGAAACAGTGTCTGGAATCATTATCCAACGACGTCGGAGATCGTGTAAGTTATAGTCACTGGCGCCTGTCACTAGGCCACCCCTTTAGCAGCAAACGTGACTTCATAACGGAACGACTCGCAATGTTGTTTGTTATTCAGTGACTACAACTGACTGCAACGATTACCAGTGAAGAAGGTGGAATTAGATACTGCGTACACAGGACTCGTTCGCTATCGATACGATGCTCTGTTGCCTTCGTGGATGATTGTTTCAGACGTGGATTTACGTCTGCAGTTTATATTTCTCATGAATACCGAAAAACATTGGAGATTCACTTTAGTTTTTGTAAACACATCTTCATATTTGTGATAAGGTCAGTAATGTGAAACCAGCAAAACGTACGCCACGAAACGTAGAGGTTTTCGCACAAACAAGTTAGAAATAGAAGATACGGAACATGGTCATACATAAAAGAGTATCAAGCTGGCTGGTACTCAGATGAATTAGGTTATGGATAGCCACGAAACGAGGACGCAACAAGGCAAGACCCATGTTTCGCTCCCACTGGATGTCATTCAAATATTTCTTAAGTTCAGCTCCTTCCGCCAAACACAAAATGGTTCAAATGACTCTGAGCACTATGGGACGTAACGTCTGAGGTCATCAGTCCCCTAGAACTTAGAACTCGTTAAACCAAAGTAACCTAAGGACACCACACACATCCATGTCCGAGGCAGGATTCGAACCTGCGAGCGCAGCGGTTTCGCGGTTCCAGACTGTAGCGCCTAGAGCCGCACGGCCACTCCGGCAGGCCCGCCAAACACAGATATTAACTAACACACGACTACTCTCAGACAGTACCACAAAACTAACGGTGCCTCCAGATAGCATTAGCCACAGTCGCCACCAAGAAGAGTCGAACAGGACACTGAAGAAGTGATCACAGTTATAATTTACACAATTAAGTTCTAGACCATGGATTGACACAGACCAGTGCAAGTGAACTGTGGAGTATCAGCAAGCACCTTCTTCTCACTAAAGTTAAGTTTCTGTGATGTTTCTACAAATAAACTGTTGTAAATTTTTTCTATTCTGTATTACCGTTAATTTGTCATAGATATTGCCTATCCTTATTTGCTCCTGTGACGTGGCTGTGTAGTTGCTGCGTGCAAGAAATCCAACTCGTAACAGCGACTACTTTCTGTGATAGAGGGTTCTCTTTCTGCCACACTATTATGTTGACGACGAGATCATTTGGTGAATACAGTGCAATTATGCTTTTCCCATTGTATGTTCATTCTGTTCTGTTAGTGGACATTACAGTACCTTGCAGGTTTCGATGTCCATGGTTCCAGAAGAGTTTACACCGATGCAGTATAGAGTGCCTTACATGGACTAAAATCAGTCCTAGGAGTCTGACGGATTACCTTCGAGGCTGACAAAATGCATTTCGGAAACAGTAATTCGTGTGAGATTCGACGCTATTTCAACGAATAGTACTTTTGTGCAGGTGTTGGTGTAGCGCTGTTAGATTGATACGTGCACAGTTGTGAAGATTGCACTGCGTAATGGACGTCAATAACAAACGGGCGAAACAGACCTAATCCCTTAGATTCCGGTGCTGACGCATACCTGATCGGTAGATAACACAGGTAAGTTGATCTAATGTATATATGTTGTCAAAGCGAAATATAACAAAGTTGGATACATATTTGTGGAATGTTCGCTGAGTATATTAATATCAAGAATGTGTGTTCCTCAGTATCTCATTACGGGTCTATGGTAATAACATGATGCGTGATGCGTCAAAATTTATTATATCCTCCAAACTATTTTACCTGTTGTATTACGAAAAAACACTACACACAAATTAATTAACCACTGTTCAACAACTTTTTTGTAATCAGAATGGTAACACACGTGTGGCAGCTCTTAAAATGGCGCTACCGACTTTTTCAAGAGTGCAACGGTCGGCATTTTAATCAACTGCTGTAAACAGGCACCAAGTAATTAATTAAACTGAAATGTTTCGTTCAGTATAACTCGTTACACATCTGGCTTTACCTAAGCGACTTGATAAACTTTAATACTCGTAGATCACAGTGAAGGAGCTTCAATAATAGATTACGTTTCTGATAATAAAATAGAGAGATGAAAACTCTAATCAACGTTACAAGTTTGTTGATTGTGTTATTGTTGTTGAAAATGTTCGACATACCGACATGGTTCCCGTTATAATAACATTTGGTCGCTTCGACGAGAGTTAGCTTTTCTGGATGTTGGAGCGCCACATATTCCAAGCTGTGTAAATCTTAGCAATGACCTGCAATTTAAGCTTAGTTTGTCCATAGTCCCTCAGTATTTGACATAGGTTAATAGAGTTTTGAACACGCTACAAGATTATCCTCTGTAGCTAATTCGATCCTAACTTCTCTATTATTACTACTGTTAAAACAGTTTGCACAGGGTGGGCAAGATAAAACTTGTCCACAAAATACACTGATGTCCAAAATTAAAGCAACAAACGGATATTTTGCACGGTTGCATTTATTTTGTCACAAAAATGTGCAAATAGGTGATAGTAAAGTAAAAACAGTGTAAAGAACACAGAACGTAAACAACTGTAACAAGCATAACGGTAATAAAAACGTTTTTCAATTTTTCCAACTTAACGGATTTGCACACACATTCTAACAAATGGTTAATGAACTCAGCATGGGGTGTTCTCAAGTCTGGCTGGAGTGCACGCCTGACAATGACGGGGCATGCTGTGAGTGATATCATCACTCTGATGTTGAGGCAATAACGCCCACACTTCCTGCAGAGCTGCTCGCAAGTCTTGGAGAAATGTTGGTGGATGCTGAGGTGATGCAACCTGACTTCCTGAGCGAGCAGACTACGCCATGTGTGCAGTGTCTTTCTTTTACGTCCACACTCGTGCTCTATGAGGTCGAGCATTATCGTCCATCAGTACAGAGTCTGGGTCCACACCACCTCGCAAACAACAGTGCATGAGGTCCCAAGATCTCGTCGCGATACCTGCTAGCAGTTAAACCATACCGACTCACACGTACAGTTTCATGAATCGGTGTTACAAGGGTCAAAATAATCCCTGCATACACCATAAGGGATTCTTTTCGATACTGGACTCGCATTTGGGAGGACGACGGTTCAAACCCCTCGTCCAGCCATCCTGATTTAAGTTTTCGGTGATTTTCCTTAATCAAATCAGGCAAATGCCGGGATGGTTCCTTCGAAAGGACACGGCCGTCTTCGTTTCTCATCCTTTCCTAATCTACTGTGACCGATGACCTCGCTGTTTGGCCCCTCCCCCATATCAACCAAAAAACCATCCTCCTCGATATCGGTCTCCTACCACGATGTTTGGGTTACGTAATAGTGTTCTAAGTTTCCTCCTGATTTGAATGCGTGGAGAATAACTCGACAAATCAGATCGGCACTCATCTGTGAAAAGAACAATGCCCCATTGTTCGACCGTCCAGGTGGCATGTTCACAACTTCATTCTAGACCTTCCCTTCTGTGAAGGCGGTACAGAGGTACACGTACAGAAGGTCTCCGACAGTAAACGCCTTCTGTATACCGTTTGTCTCGAAGCAATGCGTCGAGTGGTTGCTGCGAGGTCAGATGGCAGTTACCGTGCAGTACTAAGGCGGTACCGTTGTGCTCTTACGGCCAAATAGAGGTCCTCTCCTTTTGACATCACAAGTGTCGGTGACACTGTTTTGGTCTCTATAAATTGCCGCCACATCCGAAAAACAACAGGAAGATTCACATTAAGCATTCGGGCAACTGTCTTGTTTCTATTCTTCATATGGTCTCCAACCCCAGAGAGTCTGCTAGGCGTCTTCTTTGTGCCACTCTGCACCGTCTCTGAGGGTGTACACAGAAACTGTGGCTGTGGGACTACCCAGTAAACACTACCCCGTTTGACAGGTGCCATGACGTCATCGTTGACGTGGTTGTCCATTGACTGGAATGCCGTCTTCCATGCAGAATACGATAGTACGGACATCTGTTGACATTTTGTATGATTATACTGTGAATTGTACACAATTCGGGGAAATATCGGTTTGTTGCCTTAATTTTGGACACCAGCGTATTTTATGCACTTTCAGATAGGCAACTCCAACTTACATCCTCATCTTCTACAGTTGATTATGTAAATTCGGTTGCGTATCTAAGGGCGCATGATATTCCTATATTTCGTATCCTGAGGTTCATAAAACTTTCAGAATCCTAGTATCAGCGAATGTTCTTTGTAAAAAGCAGCATTATCGCAGCTCTATAAAAACCCAACGGATCAAGATACAAGACGATCAGCTACATAGAAACTGTATTTTAGTAAACTGAATAGACCCTTCAAAGTAATTCCATATAGAACAGTGACAGATCTGAACCATGAACAAGTCTTGTGAAAACAGCACTGAATCGGTAAATTCCACGTTCTACCGGATGCGACTCCAGTGACCCACCACGTCCCTCGCTTACTCTTTTGGTTAGAGGAAATTGTGACCGCGTCCTCGTTCTTACAACCCTGATTCTCTACGGTTGAACGGGAGGATTCTGGAAAATGTATTAAACTATAAGCAGCAATCAGGGATCACCGTTAAGTAATCAATATCTCAAAAACAATTGATTTATAATTAATTAATAACTTTCAGTACAAAAGCAGACGTACTTGTTTTTGAACTCCTCCTCGGATCGGCGATGGTCCATCAAATACAGGAAAGTGAAGTCCATTAGAATATTCTTATCAAGAAGTAATAATGTGATGAAAGAACAAATAATGAAATACTTACTCTCTTATACAGGGTCTTTCAAAAATGACCGGTATATTTGAAACGGCAATAAAAACTAAACGAGCAGCGATAGAAATACACCGTTTGTTGCAATATGCTTGGGACAACAGTACATTTTCAGGCGGACAAACTTTCGAAATTACAGTAGTTACAAATTTCAACAACAGATGGCGCTGCAAGTGATGTGAAAGATATAGAAGACAACGCAGTCTGTGGGTGTGCCATTCTGTACGTCGTCTTTCTGCTGTAAGCGTGTGCTGTTCACAACGTGCAAGTGGGCTGTGGACAACATGGTTTATTCCTCAGAACAGAGGATTTTTCTGGTGTTGGAATTCCACCGCCTAGAACACAGTGTTGTTGCAACAAGACGAAGTTTTCAATGAAGGTTTAATGTAACCAAAGGAACGAAATGTGATACAATAAAGGATCTGTTTGAAAAATTTCAACGGACTGGGAACGTGATGGATGAACGTGCTGGAAAGGTAGGGCGACCGCGTACGGCAACCACAGAGGGCAACGTGCAGCTAGTGCAGCAGGTGATCCAACAGCGGCCTCGGGTTTCCGTTCGCCGTGTTGCAGCTGCGGTCCAAATGACGCCAACGTCCACGTATCGTCTCATGCGACAGAGTTTACACCTCTATCCATACAAAATTCAAACGCGGCAACCCCTCAGCGCCGCTACCATTGCTACACGAGAGACATTCGCTAACGATATAGTGCACAGGATTGATGACGGCGATATGCATGTGGGCAGCATTTGGTTTACTGACGAAGCTTATTTTTACCTGGACAGCTTCGTCAATAAACAGAACTGGCGCATATAGGGAACCGAAAAGCCCCATGTTGCAGTCCCATCGTCCCTGCATCCTCAAAAAGTACTGGTCTGGGCCGCCATTTCTTCCAAAGGAATCATTGGCCCATTTTTCAGATCCGAAACGATTACTGCGTCACGCTATCTGGACATTCTTTGTGAATTTGTGGCGGTACAAACTGCCTTAGACGACACTGCGAACACCTCCTGGTTTATGCAAGATGGTGCCCGGCCACATCGTACGGCCGACGTCTTTAATTTCCTGAATGAATATTTCGATGATCGTGTGATTGCTTTGGACTATCCGAAACATACAGGAGGCGGCGTGGATTGGCCTTCCTATTCACCAGACATGAACCCCTGTGACTTCTTTCTGTGGGGACACTTGAAAGACCAGGTGTACCGCCAGAATCCAGAAACAATTGAACAGCTGAAGCAGTACATCTCATCTGCATGTGAAGCCATTCCGCCAGAAAAGTTGTCAAAGGTTTCGGGTAATTTCATTCTAAGACATATTATTGCTACGCATGGTGGATATGTGGAAAATATCGTACTATAGAGTTTCCCAGACCGAAGCGCCATCTGTTGTTGACAATTGTAAGTACTGTAATTTCGAAAGTTTGTCTGCCTGAAAATGTACTGTTGTCCCAAGCATATTGCAACAAACGGTGTATTTCTATCGCTGCTCGTTTAGTTTGTATTGCCGTTTCAAATATACCGGTCATTTTTGAAACACCCTGTACCTAGCCCAAGCAAGCGTATCGCTCGCCGGGTACTTTCCGAAAGACTGGCATTTATACTCGTGTGCGTAAACTAGTTTTCATCTCCTTATTGTTAGTTATGTTTGTAGTTTGCAAAATTCAAAACGCTTTTCAAGTAACACATAGCCAAACTTACCAAGCGCCATTTTAGAAACTCTTCCGTGGTACTTCGTTTCTACGATGAGGCTGAACTGCTGGGAAATGCATCACCGTTCGGCCTTAGCAGAAAAGAAATCAGGTCGCAGTCTGATATTGAACGGAGAAAGTTCGCAAACCTATGAAACTTCAGACATTCCCGGCTCAGAAGCACAGCGAAGTGTTGCGGAGATAGCGCCGAATCAATGTGTTGCACGGCTATGGGATGCGAGCAAGACCGTTCTCTTATTTGTTTTCCTCTCTATCTCCGCATAACCCACAACTACATGCGATGCACCTATTTGGGAACATTTCGCACTTCATCTCACCTCTTCTTCTCGACAAGATTACCGGGATAGAGGCCTTCCCTCCCAATAGCGTTAACTGGTGATCATTGCAAAACTGGTTGTAAAACCGACCTCTATGCATTCCATGTTTGCCGTATTCCTTGTATGGTACGCTCCTGTGTTTCCGCACCGGATACTCTAAGCAAAAAGGATCGAAGGACAGAGGACGCTTACTGACGACAATACAAAAATCACTGTACAGCTTGGTCGATCTAAGAGACTATCGACAGTCAATTCAAAAGATACACTCAGGTTTGAATCAGAGCATCATATCTCGAATGAAAGAAATTAACGCACGATAACATTATGTCAGTCACGTTATAATAAGTGATGTCGAAATACTGTGGTGCAGCAACACAACGCTCCTAAATGGCTACTAACAATTTTCTGTCCATATGAGAGTCGGTTCGAAACTGTCAGTAACACACATGCAAATTGCAAAATGAATTTAACCTACGATTATACACTACTGGATATTAAAATTACTACACCATGAAGATGACGTGCTACAGAAGCGAAATTTAACCGACAGGAAGAAGATGCTGTGATGTGCAAATGATTAGCTTTTCAGAGCATTCACACAAGGTTGGCACCGCTGACGACACCTACAACGTGCTGACATGAGGAAAGTTTCCAACGGATTTCTCATATACAAACAGCAGTTGACCGGCGTTGCCTGGTGAAACGTTGTTGTGATGCCTCGTGTAAGGAGGAGAAATATGTACCATCACGTTTAGGACTTTGATAAAGGTCGAATTGTAGCCTATCGCGATTGTGATTTATCGTCTCGCGACGCTGCTGCTCGCGTTGGTCGAGATCCAATGACTGTCAGCAGCATATGGAATCTGTGGGTTCAGGAGGGTAATACGGAACGCCGTGCTGCATCCCAACGGCCTCGTATCACTAGCAGTCGAGATAAGAGGCATCTTATCCGCATGGCTGTAAGGGATCGTGCAGCCACGTCTGGTTCCCTGAGTCAACAAGACAACATCCATCTGCACGAACAGTTCGACGACGTTTGCAGCAGCATGGACTATCAGCTCGGAGACCATGGCTGTTGCCCTAGACGCTGCATCACAGACAGGAGCGCCTGAGATGGTATACTCATTGACTAACCTGGGTGTACGAATGGCAAAACCTTATTTTTCGGATGAATCCAGGTTCTGTTTACAGCATCATGATGGTCGCATACGTGTTTGGCGACATTGCGGTGAACGCACATTGGATGCGTGTGTTCGTCATCGCCGTACTGGCGTATCACCCGGCGTGATGGTATGGGGTGCCATTGGTTACACGTCTCGGTCACATCTTGTTCGCATTGACGACACTTTCAACAGCGGACGTTACATTTCAAGTGTGTTATGACCCGTGGCTCTACTCTTCATTCGATCCCTGCGAAACCCTACATTTCAGCAGGATAATGAACCACCACATGTTGCAGGTCTGGTACGGACCTTTCTGGATACAGAAACTGTTCGACTGCTGTCCTGGCCAGCACATTCTCCAGATCTCTCACCAATCGAAAACGTCTGATCAATGTTGGCAGAGCAACTGGCTCGTCACAATACGCCACTCACTACTCTTGATAAACTGTGGAATCGTGTTGAATATGCATAGGCAGCTGTACCTGTACACGCCATCCAAGCTCTGTTTGACTCAATGTCCAGGCGTATCAAGGCCGTTATATTACGGGCAGAGATGGTTGTTCTGGGTACTGATTTCTCAGGATCTATGCACCCAAACCGAGTAAAAATGTAATCACATACCAGTTCTAGTATGATATATTTGTCCAATGAATACCCGTTTATCATCTGCATTTCTTCTTGGTGTAGCAATTTTAAATGCCAGTTGTGCATATTACTGGAAGGTACTGCGATTGTCTTCTTCCTGTACGCTGGGACTTAAAGACGGTGAACATTATAAAAATGGACAAACTGCAGGGACGGAATCCTGACGGCAAATGGAGGAAAAATGTCATATGAGAGTGTGTCCGGGAATGGGTAGCATGTGAGCAACGACAACAAATCTTCCCCAAACACAGTCCAGAGTTCCATCACATGAAATTCACAGCAGATGTTCAAAGTTGCCTCCATGGAATGCAGTGCACATGTCTGACGCTTCGGCTCTCTCTCCGAATTGCGGAACAGGCGTCGTGAACACGCTGTTGACGCGTCTGTACCTCAGGAACTGATTCAGCATACACGACGTTTTTCAGATGCACCCAGAGTTAAAAATCCAAGCGGCGTAAGTCTAGTGATCTAACAGGCCATGATACAGTGCCTCCGCATCGTATCCAACTTTCGGGGAAGGTGTTACTGGGATATCGGCGAAGTGTAATGAGGATGTGGGCTGGTGTTCCGTCTATACGAAAACCACATCACCTGTCGTATTGACAAAGGAACATTCTCAAGCAGTCCAGGCAGGGTATTCCGCACGAAGTCAAAGTACGTTCCATCGTCGAGGTATTGTGGAGTAATAACCGATCCAAGTACGTGGTCGCCAAGAATCCCTGCCCATACATTGATGCTGATAAAACTCCTCAACCATTCACCGAGAACTGTCTAGGCCACACATGATGATTTTTCGGGTGATGACGTTAGTTCTGTTAACGGTTGCTTCGTTGGTGAAGAGGACTGATGAAAGAAATTCCATAATTTTGACGGTCTGGTGCAAAAATCATCGAGAAAATCCTTCCCGTAGAGGGAAAACCACTACTGATAGTCCTTGCACACTTCGCATGTGATAGATGTGGTAGGGATTGCAATGCAGGGCACACATAATCGTACTTTGGATTACACTGTGTTAACTTACCACTGGCCTGGAGCTGGCACTAGTGTTTGTCTCAGTATCCTGTAGAACCTGGTCCGCCAAATCTGGGGTACGCGCAGACCGCAACCGCTCTGCAGGTTCGTCGGTCTGAAAGGCTCCATGATCACACAGTCGTCCAAAAAGGACTTGAAATATTGTGTGATGTGGTTGGTGTCTGTGAGGGTACTTGTACTGATATAGCCTAACTGCCTCTCGACCGTGTCCGTCTGCTTGGCTGTACACAAACACCATCTCGGCTTGTTCCCGACACGAGTACCGAGACATTCCGTTGCTTACAGGACGCTGCGTCAACCACAGAGTGTGCAACACGCGAGGAACAGACGGAACGTCTTCACAGGAACTTCCAGTCTACCGCGGCAACGATGCATTTCCGGACACATGTTCGTAAGACCCTTTTTTCCTCCATTTCAAGTCAGGTAATCATCCCTGCAGTTTGTCGGTTTTATTAATTTTCACTATGTATTGCAGCCATTTAGCAACTATCGTCTTTTAGAGTTATTTTATTGATAACTGAATTAAGTTTTGGAAACAAAAATTTGTTACATAGGACGAAGACGCAAGTATCTAAAAAAACTACGACAAGAAGGGTGGATATAAACATAATGAACCAGAGGGCTACGTTATTCATACGGTATGAGAGTATTATGTAAATATTAAGGGCTTATTTCAATAGTGGTAGAAGTCCATTATCATTCATTCTGAGATACAGCGTCCTAAAGTTAAATGAGCGCTGAAAAATCTGCGGTTGTGATACCAGAAATATTCAAGTATATTCAAAATAGGGAGAACATTTTTCTTATTACTAGGACAGTGCCCTACGTGACCCTCCACGCAGCTGGATCATCAGCAGGTAGAAGAAGATACCCGTTGACTGAGCTGACAAGACTATGTCCGATTGTCGGTGGAATAACATATGACATACGTGAAGACGGACCTGGATGACGAAGCGTAAGAAGAGTAGCGACACACCCTTCTGCATTGTTCAAATGGTTCAAACGGCTCTGAGCACTATGGGACTTAACATCTTAGGTCATCAGTCCCCTAGAACTTAGAACTAGTTAAACCTAACTAACCTAAGGACATCACACACATCCATGCCCGAGGCAGGATTCGAACCTGCGACCGTAGCAGTCGCGTGGTTCCGGACTGAGCGCCTAGAACCGCGAGGCCACCGCGTCCGGGCTTCTGCATTGTATACGAAGCTCATTTTTTTCGTTTTCCCCATATATATTACCTCGCTGTAGGAAACTACCAAGATATTGTATTGTTTACTCAATGCACGATGCGGTGCTAGGTACACTTATTTTTTGTGATATAAAGTGAATACAAATTAAGAATTTATTAAATAAATAAATAAGAAGTTCCCACAATCGGTTTCCTCTTCCTATACCTGATACCTATCCGGCGCCGGCCGCTGGTGGCCGAGCGGTTCTGGCGCTGCAGTCTGGAACCGCGCGACCCCTACGGTCGCAGGTTCGAAACCTGCCTCGGGCATGGATGTGTGCGTTGTCCTTAGGCTAGTTAGGTTTAAGTAGTTCTAAGTTCTAGGGGACTTATGACCTCAGCAGTTGTGTCCCATAGTGCTCAGAACCATTTGAACCATTTGAACCTATCCGGCCAGCGGGACACTGTGGCCAGGCCTTGGTTTACGACCAATGCCCATTCTGCCCTCCCTGCTCTCCCTTCCACGCCTCCAACCGAAAAAAAAGGAAAAAGAGCGAGGTGGTGCAGTGCTTAGCACACTGGACTCCAGTTCTCGATGGCGACGGTTCAATCCAGCGTCCGGGCATCCTGATATAGGTTTTCCGTGATTTTCCTAAATCGCTTCAGGCAAATGCTGGGATGAGTCCCTTGAGAGGGCACGGCTCATTTTCTTCTCCATCCTTTCCTAATCCGAGCTTGTGCTCCATCTTTAGAGATCTCGTTGTCGACAGTATGTTAAACACTAATCTACTCCTCTCCTCCTCCTCCAGAGGTGAGACTATCTACTACTGTAAATGGCAGAAGTGGAGCTGATCTCAAACCACTAGCAGAATATCCACAAGCTAGAACAATATATAGGGTGGCACAGGGTGGTCACAAACGATCTGTAAAGCTTGTAAGGATGTAGCAGGTTAATCTCTGATGAGAAATAATTGTTAATAATTGTTCATAATAGGATACGTCGTGCTGTCTCCGAGTTAACTAGTACTGGACCCACTCATGCCGTTAGCAGCACATATGTTCTTCGTTTGGTTTCCTAATATTGAACAAGAGATAATACACAAATTGGACATTAGACGGTAATAAGGATCGAACCCGAGCCAAAAGTGGGCAGTCTGGTGCGCTGTCATCTACGCTATGAGGACGACAGAAACTAACTGTATCTGGCGATCCTCTTGAATCCGCGCGTGCAAATTCTGTTTGATCAATTTCAGCGCTAATTAACTCGGAAACGGCGCAACGTATCAAATTTTTTCTTAATTATTATTTCTTAAAATACTCCAGAACGCGCGAAGTGGCTGCGGGGTTTGAGGCGCCATGTCACGGATTGCGCAGACCCTCCGAACGGAGATTCGAGTCCTCCCTCGGGCATGGGTTTGCGTGTGTGTGTGTGTGTGTGTGTGTTTGTGTGTGTGTGTGTGTTGTTCTTAGTATGAGTTAGTTTAAGTAGTGTGTAAGTCTATGGACCAATGACCTCATCAATTTCTGTCCCTTAGGAATTCAGACACATTTGAACATTTGAATAATCCAAGCTGCAACACACTTATATGTTTTTCAAACTGTTCCTGACCACCACGCATGCAGAAGAGGAAAGTAATATGCAATAAAAAGTTAGATACATTACGTTAGAATTCTGCTCGTTAGGTGTTACGAAAGCAGCAGTTGGACAGAGTATTCGCTTAGGAATTGGAGTACTAAACTACGAAAGTGGCACCTCTTTGTCACTTGGTTCGAGATAAACCTGAGCGCAAGGATAAGCTTTTTCTATAACTTTTGTTAAATACGGGACAGACGTAGAATAGGTTTGTAAGTCTCGTAGAGAGGGCTTACGTACATTTATCTAACGTAAAAATAACTAATAGTTACAATAGTAAATTTTGGTCTCAGCAGTACTAAGTCAGTTATGTAGTTCACAAAGAGGTTTAGCCTTACATAGTAGTGTTTATTTTATTACATGTTACGCCCACAAAGTCCTATTTCTAGAATTACGTCACGTACAAAACTACTGGACTGTCACTCGTGTATCAGCGGTTAACGGGTTGTCTTCTGTAAGTTTCATTTTTATTCTGACGACCAAAAAACCAATGGTTACTTTACACAGCGAATTTTATTTATCTTATTGCTGAAAAGTATGTTACAATGACTTGAGAACGGTGTTATAGTCTAAATTTCATTGTAGTGAACAATACAAAATAAAAATATGGTTTAATCCTTCCCACAACAGTCAGTGTTTACCAGAAATTGATATCATTCAAGAACTATCAGTCTATTATAATTGTGGTAGCATAGCGCAATTGTATATCTATCACGTGTGTAGGTGGTTGAATGCGTCACCTTCAAGCTAATTAGTGAATTGAAAATGGTTATTACAAATGGTTCCTGTTCTGCAGGAATTCAATTAAATCCGTACATCAGTGAACGAAATAGAAAAACTACAGCCAACAGGCTAGACACGGGCACAAAAACTATCGGCCCGGGGCGTTGAGTCCTGTTCTGTGGCCGCGCAGCTGTCATCAGCTGGCAGTACCAGGGACTGTTCCATCCACACACACACACACACACACACACACACACACACACACACACACACACACAGCGCGCCTGTCAATGCTGTGTGTCCGCCCAGCGTGACGTCACCCGTGCGCTCGCCTGCGACGGGCAATTGTTTTATCGACGAGTTCACTTCGGCAAGCCAATGAAGAGTCGATTGTTTCGGCTTTCTGATTAATGGACGTCAGGACGAGGATCGCTGAAATGGAAACTCGGGCCGACTGACAGCCGCCTGTGAGCGAGCAGCCGCGAGGCAGCGCACGACCGCTGGAGGCTGCGTTCCTCCAACTCAGGCCAGCTGCAGTGCGGGAACTAGGGCACTGCTTCAGCAGTGCCGAGTAAAACGCAGTGTCTGTTACGTTTACAGTACCTGAAGGTAGAGAAGGTCTATTTTATCTGAGACTTTAACTGTCTGCAAACTCACTACCAATTCCTCTTTCAGAGGACCTTGAAAAGCATACCCTCCACCCACACCGACCTATTCTGTAAGTGCACAAGCGCTCCAGCTGCCGGTCGGCTATTTTGCCGAAGTATTGGAGTCTAATGTGTTTCACTGGCTGCCACAACTATCTCTGACGCGCCTGTAGTTGATAAGCATAAGCTGATACCTGACAGTTGCAGTGGTCTGAGCACGGCAACTTCTACATCTACATTTATACTCCGTTAGTCACCCAGCGGTGTGTGGCGGAGGGCAATTTATGTGCCACTGTCATTACCTCCCTTTCCTGTTCCAGTCGCGTGTGGTTCGCGGGAAGAACGACTGTCGGAAAGCCTCCGTGCGCGCTCGAATCACGGGAAGCAATATATTCGATACCTCATCCAGAAACGCACCTTCTCGAAACCTGGACAGCAAGCTACACCGCGATGCAGAGCGCCTCTCTTGCAGAGTCTGCCACTTGACTTTGCTAAACATCTCCGTAACGCTATCACACTTACCAAATAACCCTGTGACGAAACGCGCCCCTCTTCTTTGGATCTTCTCTATCTCCTCTGTCAACCCGACCTGGTACGGATCCCACACTGATGAGCAATACTCAAGTATAGTTCGAACGAGTGTTTTGTAAGCCAGCTCCTTTGTTGATGGACTACATTTTCTAAGGACTCTCCCGATGAATCTCAACCTGGCACCCGCCTTACCAACAATTAATTTTATATGATCATTTCACTTCAAATCGTTCCGTACGCATACTCCCAGATACTTTACAGAAGTAACTACTACCACTGTTTGTTGTGCTATCATAAAATCACACAGTAAAGGATCCTTCTTTCTATGTATTCGCAAGACATTACATTTGTCCATGTTAAGGGTCAGTTGCCACTCCCTGCACCAAGTGCCTATCCGCTGCAGATCTTCCTGCATTTTGCTGCAATTTTCTAATGCTGCAACTTCTCTGTATACTACAGCATCAACCGCGAAAAGCCGCATGGAACCTACGACACGATCTACTAGGTCATTTACATATATTGTGAAAAGCAATGGTCCCAGAACACTCCCCTGTGGCACGCCAGAGGTTATGTCGCGAGCCTACCTCAGCCATTAGCACAACGCTATTTTGTAAATTGCCTCAGTGTGGTGGTAAATTCCTATGGAACCAAACTGCTGAGGCCCTCGCTAACTAGGCATACACACTACTTAATCTAATTTAAACTAACTTACGCTAAGGACAGCACACACCCATACCCGAGGGAGGACTCGAACCTCCGACGGGGGGAGGCGCGCGCGAATCGTGACAAGACGCCTTAGACCGCACGGTTACACCGCGCTGTCTTGAGTGTCGACATAGCTTTGTAGACTGCTACTACTGTTTTGCTCCACAGCCGTTAGTGCTTCGCATTTGACCCTGAATGAATTTCCGCAGTCCAGTGGAATGTGCACTGATGAAACTTCCTAGCAGATTAACACTGTGCCGCACTGTGAGTCGAAGCTGGGAGCTCCCAATCATGGCGGAGGACCCGCCCTCACAGCTTTACTTTTCTCATTACTTCATCTCCTACCTTCCTAACTTCAAAGATATTGGTAAATTGAGGCAGAATAAAACAGCTAACTAATGTCAATTGTTGGATTATTCACACGGCTAGTTTCACTGCATTAAAGCAGCATCCGCAGTTGCAGTGCCTTAACATCGAGACAGTCGACTACAGGTTTTGCCTTTATAAACAGGGTCTCCTCATTCCCTTTTCTTAAAAAACTGTTGCTGTGTCTCATCTCCTGCAACGAACGCCCCAATGCTCTGTCGGCCATATTTTTAGATAACTACTTCTCCTCTTCATGGGGTGCTTATGCTAATGAATGTGACAATACTTATCACGTGAAGATAGCACTTTAACACATAGACACGGACGTGTGAATAAATCATCAATTAAAAGATGTTTGTGGTTTTATTCAGGTTCATTTTACCATGACTTGTAGCGGCTGGGGCTGCCCATGTTATTGTCTCGCATACCCTGTGTGGCTATCCCCAGGCTGTGGCTAATCCATGACTTCGAAATACCTTTTTATCTTCCAGGAGCGCTATGCTGCAACTTGTACACAAGAACATCTGTAAAGAATGGGTTGTAGCAGGGAGGTACTAACGGAAGGAAAGCTGTGAGATCGTGAGGCGTGCTTGGTTAGCTCAATTGACGCCGAAACGGTAGCTCAGCGTGTTCGGTCAGAGAACTGGCTGGTCTCTATAATAAAAAATCTGAGTGAAGGGATCAACAACGAACTTAAACGGATGTCACGTGACGTCCATCACGGCCAAATACAACGAACAATGAGGTACGACATGAAAAAAAAAAAAATGTATAATGTTGATAGAGCACTTGCCTGCGAAAGGAGGATGTCATAGGTTCAAGTCCCAGCTTGGCATATAATTTTGATTTTCTTGTTTCACCCTGATTTTTAGCTACATTTAAGACTTGATTTTCTAATAACGCAGTCTAACTCTACGGTTTCAATGACAACAGTAGCACTTTCACGAGGACAATGGGAATTCTGTTGGAAGAGTTATGAAGGAAACAGATTAATAAATATTAACAAGGTATACTGGTGTGTAACTGAGTAGACGTGTACCGAGTCCCGAATTGTTGACAAAAATCGTGCAACACAAATTTATTTGCCAAATGTTTGACCTGAAACTAAGCGCTTAAAGAAAGAACATTTTAATTTTGATAAACGATGATGAAATTTATAGAGAGAGACTGATCTGATGACATCGGTGCGCCGAACTGCAAATATGCAAGGAATCCCCCATGAAGCAACCACGTAGTCTGTCGCGTTGCAAGAGAGACGTCCTGCAGTAGATACACTAAGTCGCAAAAGTATTCGGACAGTGGGAAGTTTTACAATGAGTACTCGAGAAACACTGACTATGAAACCCAAACATATTTAATAGCAATATATATATGCGTAAGAACATTATTTACAAAACAATTATTGTATTATTTCGTTTCCAAAACATAAATAACAGAAAAATTAACAACAAAAATGAAACATCCTGCACACCTAGCTGCTGCAAAAGTATTCGGACACTGTCCAATAAATGAACATAAGATGTACGACGAAAATGTCAATACCTTGTGGGTCCACTTTTCATTTTCAATACCTCCTCCAATCTACTAGGCATACTTTCCAAGGGTTTTTTCGTGAAATCTGGGCCTATATTTGCCCATTCTTGGCGCAGTTTCTCTTTCAAGATCTCCTTCGTATAGATGTCCGCGCTGAGGGTCCGTTTCAATTTATCCCACAAATGTTCGATTGGGTTATGGTCTGGTGATTGGGGAGGGGTGTGCAATACTTTCGGGCAATTGAAGAGCAACCACTTCTACACAACCCACACGTTTCACCAAGAACGTTTATTCACACTTGGGAAAGTTCCCTTGTTAGTAAGGGAACATGTGGCCGGTAGGTAGGGCCTCATATAAGATCACAAAGCTGGTAGCTATTTGCAGATAAAGTTCGCTGTGAGTGATGGAATCTATTGATTTCAAATAAACCTCACAAGGTCCATTTTTGACCGTGGAAACTCCATGTAAAATGTTTTTTTGAAACTTTCTTTTCTTTACGGTGATGACAGAAGCTGAAGAAATGAATCCAAATTTGTGCCACACCTGGGACATTGAACCGGATCTGGTTGCTTTCTAGACAGATGTGGTAGCCTTTACACCACCATAGCACCGTAAGCAACACATCTACAAAGAATACCGTAGTCCAGAGCCCTATTTAACACAAACTTCAGTTCACGTTTTCAGCTCATTTTCCCTTCAGTTTAAGTTTATTATATCTCATCTATAGATAAGTATAGGTATATACGTGAGGTGCAGGTGGAGTTTCCCCATTACATTCAGCCCTAGGATGCCATTTCACTGCCAGAGAGCCTTGGAAATAGTGACGATTTAAGAGGGGGAATATAAGCTGATGACGTGAATTAAAGTCTATGTTAGGGTGGGTTCTGGATCAGGGTAGTCAATGCAGCTATGTTATCCATAATGCTACGATGGTGTAATGGCTAGCGCACCTCTCTAGTAAGAAAGGGGACACAACTTGAAGCCCTGGTCATAGCACAAACTCTGATTCATTTCTTCAGTTTCTGTCACTACGGTAGATAAGGTTGAGACTAAAATGTTTCAAGGAATATTTAACAATATCAGATCTTTTTTCTTTTATCTGTTATCCTGTTTTGATTTGACAAGTTATTTCTAAGCATTTATTAACCCCGCCTAGGAGATCGAAGCGAGGGTGGCGACCGTTTCCTGGAGTGCAGAGCAGATGGATTATGGATGTCCAACAATAAAAGTTTCTGAAGCGTTAATTATGCGCCAGGTTGGTGTGGATGCCTGCGTAAGTATAACAAAATCCTTCACTCATTTAGCAAACTCAGAATAAATTGCAGTGTTTGTATGAATACACGCAGCTTTCACACGTACAGGGGATAACAGGAATGATTATTGTTGTAAAACCTAAATGAATAGGTAAGTCAATTTTTAATGTAAATTCATGTACATGTTTAACAACTGGTTAATCAGAAAGTATACAGGGTGTGTGAGGAGAGTAACGAGACTGATTTTTCATCTACCAAACCTTTTATTTTTACCTTTTCTTCAAACAATAATATTGTCACATTCAAAGTATTTCTGTGGGGCAGCTATACACTAGCGGAATCGTTGTTCCCAGTGTTGGTAGCAGTGCTGCAAGAATTCAACTGTTAGGGCCTTTAGCATGTCGGTCATATTCTTCTGAATTTCCTCCAAAGTCCCACTATTCGAGGAAAAGCAAAAATCATTTGGACTCTAGACCAGGTGAATAGTGGGGCTGTGGAGCAATAGAAGCTCGTTTTGACGTCACAAATTGCGGAATGGTAGTGGCCCTGTGACAAGGGACGTCGCCACGATGCAGGATACACTTGTCTGCAACGTCTCACTCGATTCACTCTTTTTCTGAGCCTTTCAAGGACACCTTTTTAAGTCTGATCTCACGAGAGCGTGCATACATCTGACGTTTTCATCGGATTTTGAAGTTGCAGGCCTCCGTGAGCGAGGATGATCTTCCACGTGTTACCAACCTTCTAAAAATTGTTTGTGCCAGCTGTAAACTTAATCTCTTGATAATGAATGTTCCCCTATAGCCCTGTTTCATCTTCTCAAAGGTTACACTCACATATTCCCCAAATTCATCGCAAAACTTGATGGCAAAGCGTTGTTCTACATTCCGCTGTTCCATTTTCGCAATACATAACAAAAACTCAACTTCAATGATGGCGCCCTCAGAAATCATGTGATAGCTTTACAGAGTTGAATCTCCGACTGAGCGTCTGGAAGTGATGAACACACTATTCTGCAACAGCAGAACAGATCGCTCATTGCTTTTCTCACATACCTCATATTATTCAGTACACCAGTCGTTATAGATCACGTCATCTATTTTATGTACATCAAGATGCCAGTAATAAGCATATGCAGTACTTTTAAATTCTGACTTGCAATGCTGTTCAGAAAAACTTACGGAAAGACATATTTTGTATAGACCAGTGGAAAAAATTCGGAAGTCTGCACATTGCACCTATATAAATGCGAATCATAGTTTCGTAGTTCTTTATGTTTGCTGCAGCGACTCTTAGTTTCTTTTTTATACTAGCTGTAACATATATGAAGATGTCGTACGCCGAAACCGGTAACCACAATACAGTTCGTACGTGACCAACGACTGAGTATAATTGTAGTAAAAGTGCCACTATGATCAATGTGACATTGTGTCCAACTTTGTTATAAGATTGTAAGCATTTGCAGAAGATATTTCCGCAAGAATTTGCCAACTTTTTCAATACCTGCTTTACAGCAGCAATAATGGGATGATAAATTTTGCATGAAGGTGGAGAAAACATTTTCAGAAGAATCTGAACTTTAAAAACAAGTTTATGGAGATAATGACCTGCGCCGAACGCAGTGCTATGAATAATTCAATATATTCAAAAGAAGACACAAATCATTTGAAGATGACCCTCGAACAGGAAGGCCTTCGTCTCAAGCCTGTAGAGCATACCTCCAGAAAATAAATGATCATATGTCGACAAGGAGTTGTCGAAGTAGCTGGGAACTGCAGATTTCATCAGAATCTCACCTGTCTTATGCCACTAGAGGGTAATTCAAAATCGAAGATGTGAAGTGTGCCCTGTGTATCATGCATGAAGAACTGTAGAAACATTGAATGAGTTTTGATAGGAAATCCATGGACAATACGGCGATTAGGAAGCATTCATGTAGGTGCAGATGACGAGTGGTATGTTTACGGCTACGACACTGAGTAAAAGTCAGGTCATTACAGAAGATTGATCTCCAGAACCAAATAATACATGGCAGAGTCTAATCTACTGTCTAAGTGGCCCACACATTACTTTTCATATCCGACAGTACAGCGAGTTTCGAAGTATTATCTCAAGGCCAGTCTCCTTTCATTTCATTTAAAAAGATTACCCGAGAAAATTCGAAAACTGACCTCAGTTGTGGCAAGAAGACTCATAGTTTCACCACTATAACATTTCCCGTCTTCACTCCACTATGTTAACGAACGAATTATGTGCCTCTTCCAGCAATCCGAGTCACCACATGAATCGTTCATTATGAGTTTCTCTTCGATGTGAATTAAAATCAGTTCTGAACAGAAGCTGTTTCGACACCGCTGATGAAATCTGGGAGAATATATAAAGGATACTGTAAAGCATTCGAGAGACACATTTCCAGGACTTCGTATCATCTTGGGAAAATCGATGAGACGAACTGTAGAAATTTAATAGCTTCACGGAGCAACCTGTATTAGGTATGCAACTTTGGTTCTGGCATTTCATTTTTAGGCAGTTGAGACTTTATTATTAAAAACTTACAAGAGTTCACTATTCGAGGCCATTTCTTTCCCTCGTCTTTCGGGCAGCATACGAATCGCGCGGCAAAACTGGGCACCTTTTGAGATGATCCGTCAATCGATCTAATTTTGCACTTATTCCTAAGAACGGAAGTGCTGGTCAACCAAGCCGTGTGATGGTGATCGAAGAAGGAGGTAGTCAGGGAAGCAACATCTGGAAATACGGAGGGTGGGGAAAGACTTCACATTTAAAGCTTTCCATGTAAGTTTTGACGGGCTATTTGTGACATGGGATCGAGCACTGTCATGCTGCAAAATCACCTCTGCATGTCTCGGGCTGCATTGTGACCGTTTGTCTTTCAGTGTTCGGCCCAAACCCAACAGCTGAGTTCAGTAACAATCTCCAGTGACTGTTTCCTCGGTTTTAGTAGATTCTAAGATCTTCTCACTTCCACCGCCTTACCGATCTTCGACGACAAGATCACAATTCTTAAAGCGTTCAAACAAGTCTCGGCACATTCATTCACTAATTGACGTCTCACCATAAGTTTTATGAGCTTCAGCGGCAGATTTCTTCATGTTAAAACATAAGGTTAATATTTCCATCAAATCAGAACTGGGCTCGTGAGTTTTCATATTAAGTCGAGAATAACTTCATGACGCAATCACAAATAGAATAACATTTTATGACATTATGTTCACAAAGACTTAAACTTATTGTATTACACTTACGAACCACCAGCGCAATGACCACTTGTCGCTAATGAAATTTATTGCAAAACGGTGGAAGAGGATTTGCTGATTAATATATTCGGCAAAAGTATTAGTGATACAACTTCCCTTAGATTTTGGGCAAGAATCCGCCCTGCAGATTAGCGTCGAGATCCGGTGTGCCGGTCAGTCTGTGGATGGTTTTTAAGGCGGTTTTCAATCTGCATCGGCAAATGCGGGCTGGTTCCCCTTATTCCGCCTCAGTTACACTATGTCGCTGATTGCTGCGCAAACACTTTCTTCACATAAGCGCACACCATCATTACTCTACCACGCAAACATTGGGGTTAGACTCGTCTGGTGTGAGACGTTGCACCGGGTGAGGGGGAGGGAGGGGTTGGAGGGGGTGGTCCACTGGGGGCCGAACCGCACAATAACCCCCTGGTTTCGGCGTGGGGCGGCAGTGGGGTGAGTGGACTGCTGTGGCCTGTTGTGTGGTTGTGAACCACTAGTGAATCACTAAGGGCTATGGCAGAGACGAAGCCTGTCCGTCGTTTCTAGGTACCCAGTTCCACACAACACAATACATAAGACCCAACAGAATAACATTTAATTATGTATGTTTTGCCTCTGTGAAACAACGTTGCATTTAAGTGCAGTTTAATTCCTTTCTTTTTCATATTTGCTTCATAGTTTTCTTGCTGATTTGTTACTTTGTCTTCCAACTGGTATCAGGCACACGCGCATGAATATCCACTCTTACCTAGTTCTTACTTAATGAGAGTTTTTATTAAATCATGTCTGGACACTTGAAGATGATATCTGTTATCGTATGTGGACACATGGACTGCAACGGAAAAACCAGTTTTTAATCATAAATTACCCTTCCATTAGCTCATTTTTATTTCCGAATATGCTTCCTGAGTGTGCATGTTTTTCAATGATTTGTTTATGTCTTTCAAACATCTGTATTTTTTTTTATCGTACGATGCGTCCTGGTATTTACTACACGAGAACTGGGAACAGCTACATTTTGTACTTCCCTCGTAAGTACTGAAGTCTAATGTTGAAGTAAATCCAGAAAAAGGCAATTTAGTTCTTTCATTCTGCTAGAAGTGGCTCCGGCGTAAAACTCGTTAGGCTATAAAACGCGCAGGAGGAAATGTTCTACTCTGTGCAGACCCTCACCCTGCAACAAAGGCAGTGCCGTCTGGAATGCAGTGAATTGGCCAAATGAAACTGGGTAGCCATTTGTTGAGATTAAAGCTTTTTGTGCTTACTGTTCCTCTCTGCGTACGCCGTACAACTGCAGCCTGCTCGCTTCAAAAGAAAGTCCGTGTCTCCACCTCCATACTGACATCCACGGGAATGCACAAGAACACAGGAGCACGCTGTGACTCCGAGATAGACTGAAAAGCAAAGCGGATTCTCCGTACTGTGAAAGCCCTAATGGATTCTCAGTACAGCGACTGATTTTGTAAGTCGGAAAGCTTTCGTCACCAGAATACGAGAGTTGTACAAGAAGCCAGTTTTCCGTAGTTCATAGTAAACACGTGAAGTTGTATGTATTGATTCTTTCATTACAAAAAAAAAAAATATTACATTCAAATGAGCTGTTTCCCCAAAGATACATCGCAACACAACAGCTACAAATAACTTTGTGGGGAAGGCAACCACAGCCTATGACAGAAAAAAACACTCAACACACTATAAACATTTCAGTTATCACAAAAATTCAAACACTTATGAAATTCAAGAACAATTAGGTGTTTCCAAAAGCCACATAGTTATATGAAGGTGCTTTATTCGCAACTCACGGTTTCACTTGAGTATAGACGCATCTTCAGGTTTATCTGCCGAGAATGCAAATCACTGAGTGAAATTTTATGAAATGATAGAATACTGAACCACAGATAGCGTCAAAATTTAGCAAAACGAATTGACAAATACTTACAATTTGCATTAAATGAATGAACAATTACGGAGTCCCGGAATTCTGGCAGTTATCAACGTTAACAGTCAAACCACATTCGTGGGTTGTTATAACAAAATTGAGTGCACCCAAAAGTGTACAAAGCATGATTGCTGAATTAGCCGGACCTAGAAGAATGCGGAAAACGATCAAATAAATAATGGGGCACTAATGTGAACGGGTATAAAATACCTAAAAGTTAACTAACGTATATAGAATGTTCTAGATGTACACGGGAAAACGGCATCCAAATACTATAGTATGGAACTTAAAGGCCGAAATGGAAGAAACATGAAAAATAGGCTACCGGATAACACACCGTAGGATATAATACAGCATTCGGTGGACATCACGCGTATAGAGCCGATGTAAGAAAACGTAAAACCCATGTATGATGTGCGAAAATCAATCGCATTGCTAACAGACCGATATCGTGAAAACAGGCCAATGGGGCTAGCAATGAACTGGAAGGCAGAAGACCGTAGAGGAAAAGTAAGTAAACCTGTGAACAGCTGCAAGGTGGAAACCATAACAAGGAAAACTATTCTACCATGTCATAACATTTTACTTAGTGATTTGTATTCTCGGAAGATAAACCTGAAGAAGCATCTATGCTCACATGAAACCGGTAGTTGCGAATAAAGCATCTTCATGCGGATTTTGGAAATACCTGATTATTCTTGACTGTCTTAATAGCTATAATTTTTATGATATTTCAAATGGTTATTGCGTGTTTTTTATTGTTACAACAGCTACACGCGTAAATTAATTTTTTGTGTGGATCTTTTAATTGGTGTAGTATGCTTCCACTTCATTATCCAAACACAGTTCAGTGAGATGGGTAATTATTAGAAAAGTTTACATTCCAGACATCTTTGTTCAGACTTAAGATGTTATTCCATACTTACGTCTTGTGTCTTGCACTCCTACATACGCAACTATCTCGTAATGGAGCATTTGTGGACCCATTTTTATGTTGCTTCACCAATCTTTAATTTTCACCCGTATCAGTTTCGGCTCTTCATTATGATACAGCCTGTTTATGCTGTAATGTAATGGCCTTACATCACTCACTCATTTTTCTCGGAACACATCGTTTCTCCAACGATCTACGATGAACTGCTACTGAGGATACAGTAGTCCTTTCAATAATCTATGTAACATTCTACAACAAAATTGTCACCTTCCCTCAGCAAATGAGTTTAGTTGTTTTTGTTTCCCACCATCACGTATCTCAATATCTATAATTCCGTCGTTCGTAGCATGAGTGAAAAGAGGAGCCATATTACGACTTTCACCAGTGAAATAATTTCGGAGCATAGATTTCAGTATTTCAGCTTTCGTTGCGTCATCCTCGGTTAAACTTCCAGTATGATATCTGACTGAGAGACATGGCCGTTCGTAAGTTCAAGTTTCAAATTTCTTAGAATTTTTCGTCGGTGAAATTTTGTTTCTGAACGAATTAAACACTTCTCGCATTGCTCTACTGGCACAAATTTACAGGGTGACAATTATTTAACTAAATGAAAAGAACGTGAATTAATTACAAACTACGGCGTGTATACACTTTAGCGTGAATTAATTACAAACTACGGCGTGTATAGACTTTAGCGTGCATACAAAATTTTGAACCATTCCCACCAGTGATTTGCTCATTCAAATCGTTTAATTGCTTCGCATATTTCATCGGGATAAAGCATAAAATGTAGTTACTTTTCCTACGACAGCGGAAAGCTTAATTCATATACTGACGATGAGTTAATAAATTTAATAAAGTTACATCTTTTATGTAATTTAGTTTGAACGTCCATTTCTTTTCAGAACTGATTGTACAAAATGTAAATGTGCAAAAGACTAATTTACGTTTCTGGCATAGTTTGAGGAATTCCCGTTCCCAACCTGCTTTTGTGATACATACCATATATCATTAGCAACGGAATAACTAACGATAATCCATGTGGACTGAACAACCGCAAATGATCAGAATACGGTTATGTTATGATGCTGGGCCACTGGCACCATGACTACGAAAGGCGATGTATCGCCGCGTCGACGCCAATGACAAAGCTCAGTGCCGAAACAAATGAATTAATTTACTAAATGATCTCTCGGTGGTAGAACAAAATTATCTTACTTCCTGCACTTTTTCTCCACGTAATATGCCGGCAGACACATACATCGCTATTGTCACTTTTAAATTTAAATTATGAAACGTGTTTTGAAAACAAAACATTAAGTTTTTGCGTTTGCTCGTAATGTTTTGTTTTGCATGTTGGTATTTCGGTTGCTGTTACTTTGTTTATCTCCTGTCATTTTTTATTTGTAGTTCACGATTGCTATTTGAGTTTACATATTGTCATTTTGTCATTTGGAGATGGTGAGTGGAACTGTGACGCTAGAGAATGGAGTGCTGGTGAAGAAATCAGAACATTTCCGAAGTATCCCTTTGAGTTCAGTAGAGGGGTGATAATAGCAGAGGCAACCAGAAACATTTTCGCCGCTTTGGATGATAATACCGTTGGACAGAGCACGCCAAGGAAATGATTTTCACGTTTTAAGGAGGATCATTTTGACTTTAGTGACTAGAGACGGTTAGGAAGACCTTCGGAGTTTTATGAGGATCTTTCAAACGCATTGATCCACAGTGGTACACGTCATTGTATTTGAGAACCGATAAATGTGATGAGCTGTGATCATTCCACCGTCGTGCTACTTTCGCATGCAGTGTGGTAGGTTCAGATATGGGATGTGTGGATGTCACATGCTCTAACCCAAAATCATAAATATAAGCGAGAGGCCATATGTGTATCTCTGGTTGCTGGTCTTCAATTAGGGTGGACCATTCCTATCGATTATCGTTACTGGTGACGAAAAATGGTGTCTTTATGCTAAAGTAAGAAAATGAAAGGAGTGGTTGAGCCCAAACAGCCGGCCGCGGTGGCCGTGCTGTTCTAGGCGCTGCAGTCCGGAACCGCGGGACTGCTACGGTAGCATGGTTCGAATCCTGCCTCGGGCATGGATATGTGTCATGTCCTTAGGTTAGTTAGGTTTAAGTAGTTCTAAGTTCTAGGGGACTGTTGACCTAAGATGTTAAGTCCCATAGTGCTCAGAGCCATGAGCCCAAACAAAGCAACAACTCCCCTTATAAGGACCTAGACGCTTGCACAAAATAAATCATTACGCATCTGGCGCAACAATGACGGTGTGGCGTAGTATGAAATGCTTCAACAGAGGTACAAGCACTGCCGCTGGAATTTAATTTTAACAACTGAGACGTCCCGCAAGCGCAAACCAAGATTCAACTTATCTCGCGCTCTCAGATATTTAGCTTTTCCGCTCTCTGATGAACAACATTCAACGAACTTCCTTACCGCTCCACACGTGGTTCCACGAGCGCTTCGCCTCAAAACCACGTGATTCCTGCAGTCGCGGAATCGAAAAGTTACCACAGCGTTGACAGACTCTTTTAAATAGTGAAGAAGAATATACTACTGACGACTTAAGTCTGTATTATGTCAATCTGTTGCGTTTATTAAAAATGTGGAAGAACGCTACGAACTTACGCACCAACCCAATACCAGTAGGAAAAAGTCTACAGTTTCGTAGGTATAACTCTGAAAGCTTTCCCGGGGGATATGTTGTAAATTGTCTTTACGGGCTTGCCGCAGGATTACGTTATGCAAATTCCGCAATATTTCCTCGGAGCAACTGTCCGACAGCTTCATGCAGTCCATCCTTGCTGGTGGCTAGGTCCGACTGACAGTATCCACACGTCGACGCCCTGTATATACAGGATGGTCCATGGATCGTGACCGGGCCAAATATCTCACGAAATAATCGTCAAACGAAGCTTGTCTAGCTTGAAGGGGGAAACCAGATGGCGCTATGGTTGGCCCGCTAGATGGTGCTGCCATAGGTCAAACGGGTATCAACTGCGTTTTTAAAAAAATAGGAACCCCCATTTTTATTACATATTTGTCTAGTACGTAAAGAAATGTGAATGTTTTAGTTGGACCACTTTTTTCGCTTTGTGATAGATGGCACTGTTATAGTCACAAACATATGGTTCACAATGTTAGACGAACAGCTGGTAACGGCTAGGTATTTTAAATTAAAATACGGAAGGTACGTTCGTTTGAACATTTTATTTCGGTTGTTCCCATCTGATACATGTACCTATGTGAACTTATCATTTCTGAGAACGCATGCTGTTACAGCGTGATTACCTGTAAATACCACATTAATGCAATAAATGCTCAAAATGATGTCCGTCAACCTCAATGCATTTGGCAATACGTGTAACGACATTCCTCTCAACAGCGAGTAATTCGCCTTCCGTAATGTTCGCACATGCATTGACAATGTGCTGACGCATGTTGTCAGGCGTTGTCGGTGGATCACGATAGCAAATATCCTTCAACTTTCCTCACAGAAAGAAATCTGGGGACGTCAGTTCCATGGTATGGTGCTTCGACGACCAATCCACCTGTCATGAAATATGCTATTCAATACCGCTTCAACCGCACGTGAGCTATGCGCCGGACATTCATCCTGTTGAAAGTACATCGCTATTCTGTCATTCAGTGGAACATCTTGTAGTAACATCGGTAGAACATTACGTAGGAAATCAGCATAAACTGTACCATTTAGAGTGCCATCGATAAAACTGGGGCCAATTACCCTTCCTCCCATAATGCCGCGCCATACATTAACCCGCCATAGTCGTCGATGTTCCAGTTGTCGCAGCCATCTTGGATTTTCCGTTGCCCAACAGTGCATATTACGCAGGTTTACGTTACCACTGTTGGTGAATGACGCTTCGTCATTCGTGCAGGAAATCTGTCATCGCCCAGTATTTTCTCTTGTACCCAGTGGCAGAACTGTACACGACGTTCAAAGTCGTGCATAGAAATATGGTAAGGGTGCAATCGATGATGATGATGTAGCATCCTCAACACCGACGTTTTTGAGATTCCTGATTCTCGCGCAATTTGTCTGCTACTGATGTGCGGATTAGCCTCAACAGCAGCTAAAACACCTACTTGGGCATCATCATTTGTTGCAAGTCGTGGATGATTTTTCACATGCGACTGAACACTTCCTGTTTCCTTAATAACGTAACTATCCGGTGAACGGTCCGGACACTTGGATAATATCGTCCAGGATACAGAGCAGCATACATAGCATACGACCGTTGGGCATTTTGATCACAATAGCCATACATCGACACGATATCGACTTTTCCCGCAATTGGTAAGCGGCCCATTTTAACACGGGTAATGTATCACGAAGAAAATACCGTCCACACTGGCGGAATATTACGTGATACCACGTATTTATACGTTTGTGACTATTTCAGCGCCAACTATCACAAAGCGAAAAAAGTGGTGCAACTAAAACATTCATATTGCCTTTCGTGCTACACGAATATGTAATAAAAAGTAGGGGGTCATACTAAAAAAAAAAATCGCGGTTGATACCCGTTTGACCTATGGCAGCGCCATCTAGCGGGCCAACCATAGTGCCATCTGGTTTCCCCCTTCAAGCTAGACGAGTTTCGCTTTTTGTAGTTTTTTCGTTTGATGCTTAATTCGTGAGATATTTGGCCCGGTCACTATCAATGGACCACCCTGTAGAAAAGGTGGGCTAAGAATGAGAGGCGCGGAAATCACACATGCGCAGTGATTTTCAGATAGATGACATCATACTAAAATTGGCCGAAAATCGCAGACCGGCCCTCCTGCGCGTGAGCTGTACGCTATGGGTAGTAACAATGCGGACATACGTCACTCAGTGAAAAGCTATACAAGACCGATGTTATACGGGTCATAGGTACAGTTCGTTCATGTTCCCTTACTTGTGCTTTTCTGGCCCGTTTCGAAAATTCAAGATCCTGTTGGAGACATCCTTTGCAACATGTACTGACGAACACGTTTCTGTCAACTAAATACAACATTCAATTTTAATGGGAGCCAGAACCACGTATTCATTCGAGAATTAGCGTCTGAAGGAACATTCGAAGAACGATCTTTATATGATCCTATTATGTCTAAACATTACGGAAACGTTCCTTTAAATAATGATTCTAAGAATAGGATATAAATAAGTACACGAAATCTCACTACATAGCTCGTATTTGAAAGGCCACGTGGAGGAACAATTGTGATACATTCGTACCAAGTTCCTTTATGAACGTATTTCTCTGGTACGCCAAGTAGTAGTGGCCTGCAATACTACAGGCAAGAAAGTAAACAACAAAATTTCTGCAGCCCTCCGTCCGCGGACAAAGTGAGGAAAATACTGCTGCTTGTGAAAGAGTTCTCGGCAAAGGATATGGAGGAGGCAGAGGCGCGCCCCGAAGCCCACGATGTGCCGCAGCCGCTGTGTGGAAGAAACCCACCCGAGGCACTTGTTAGGCCTCCGCGCTCCCGCAAGGCAGGCTGCTCCGTTGGCTTTTCGCAACACGACAGAAAAACACGCAACCTCTCCCCACCCCGCAGATCTGCCTGCTGGCAAAGGCAAACAGGGCAGAGGCTGTGCTGCCACAAAGGCGGGGCTTACTCATTCCCGTAAACCTGCCGTCCTCACTACTGTCCTGCCGTTGCTTTCTCGCGGGGCAAAGTAAACACCTACAACAGTAGAGCGAATTAATAAATGAAGTCAATTTTCCTTTGATTACAGTGATGTTAAAGTCAAGAAAATCAACTCCAGTCATATTGTAAGTTTCCTGTCAGGTCTTTGTGCATGGGTTATCTGTGTAAGAGAATCACAATATGCTACGATTTGAAAGGTATGTCCTCTCACCATCGTACACTACTCGTCATTAAAATTGCTACACTAAGAAGAAATGAAGATGATAAACAAGTATACATTGGACAAATATGTTATACTAGAACTGACATGTGATTACATTTTCACGCAATTTGGGTGCATAGATCCTGAGAAATCAGTACCCACAACAACCACCTCTGGCCTTAATAACGGCCTTCATACGCCTGGGCATTGAGTCAAACCAAGCTTGGATGGCTTGTACAGGTAACAGCTGACCATGCAGCTTCAACACGATACCACACTTCATCAAGAGTAGTGACTGGCTTATTGTGATGAGCCAGTTGCTCGGACACCATTGACCAGACGTTTTCAATTCGGAGAGATATGGACAATGTGCTGCCCAGGGCAGCAGTTGAACATTTTCTGTATCCAGAAAGGACCGGACTGGACCTGCAACATGCAGTTGTGCATTGTCCTTGTGAAACGTAGGGTTTCACAGATATCGAATTAAGGGTAGAGCCACGGGTCGTAACACATCTGAAATGTAACGTCCGCGGTTCAAAGCACCGTCAGTGAGAACAAGAGGTGACCGAGACGTGTAACCAATGGCATCCTATACCATCACGCCGGGTGATACGCCAGTATGCTGATGACGAATACACGTTTCTTATGCGCGTTCACAGCGATGTCACCAAACACGGATGCGACCACCATGAAGCTGTAAAGACAACCTGGATTCATCCGAAAAAATTACGTTTTGCCATACGTGCACCCAGGTTCGTCACTGAGTACACGATCGCAAGCGCTCCTGCCTGTGATGCAGCGTCAAGGGTAAACCGCAGCCATGGTCTCCGAGCTGACAGTCCATGCTGCTGCAAACGTCGTCTAACTTTCGTACACATGGTGGTTGTGTTGCAAACGTCCCCATCTGTTGTCTCAGGGCTCGAGACGTGGGTGCACAACCCCTTACAGCTATACGAATGAGATGCCTGTCATCTCTACTGCTAGTTATAGGAGGCCGTTGGGATCCAGCACGACGTTCCGTATTACTCTCCCGTACCCACCGATTCCATATTCTGCTAACAGTCATTGGACCTCGACCAACGCGAGCAGCAATGTCGCGATATGATAAACCGCCATCGCGATAGACTATAATCCGACCTTTATCAAAGTCGGAAAAGTCATGGTACGCATTTCTCCTCCTTACACGAGGCATCAGAACAACGTTTCACCAGGCAACGCGGGTCAACTGCTCTTTTTATATGACAAATCGGTTGGCAACATTCCTCATGTCAGCACGTTGTACTCGTCCCCACCGGCGAAAACCTTGTGTGAATGTTCCGAAAAGCTAATAATTGCACATCACAGCATCTTCTTCCTGTCGGTTAAATTTCGCGTCTGTAGCACGTCATCTTCGTGGTGTAGCAACTTTAATGGTCAGTAGTATAATTTTTATCCGTGAACAAATTTTAGAATCTCGATCTACTGCAGATGTTTTGTAGAAAGTTACTTAGGCATTGATTACTTTATAGTTGCAATGGTTTACAGTGCGCACGCAGAGACACAATAAATTTCAATGAAAATGAGTAATTGTTCCAATTTCGCCAAGCATACACGCGTAAGTGAAAACGAGTATCGTATTCAGTTTGCAAACTAACCAGTAAACCCATGATTCTTTAACAAATCGAAATGTTTTGCGTGAAACATCTGCAAACGACTGGTTAGTTTACAAACGCGTAAATGTGTTTAATATTTGCCTTTCAGCGTGTCTGTGAAAAGAAGCTCGGGAAAGGTTTCAGATTTCGATTTGTATAATATTCACTTTAACTTCATAAAAAAACTTTGTACTACAGGTGACTTCAGATTAATTTAACTCCATCTGTGTTTGTTTTGCACAGAGCACTGTGTTCTTGTGTGCTCATTTGTTTTTCGTGTGTTTCGTGGTTAATATCAATATCACGAATGTAGTGTTTGAAGTTTCAGTTTTATCACAGCATAAAGAAATTTTCTTACATTTGCGTAACACTTAGAACATTTAAAAAATGGAACAAGTAAGATAATACGTCGGTCTATAATGTCATAAAAATACGAGTTGTCCTCTGTGTAAACGAAACGTAGACTGTAACATCCTAAGATAGCCATGAAATTAAAGCAGACACAATATGTTTAGAGGCGAGTAAATACGTTCATGGCAAGGCCACGCAAGGAATAAATACTCCTAACACAGTTACGAAATGTTGGTATAAATAAATAAATTACGTACAAATTGTAAACGACAGCAGGGTCCGCTAAGTATTTTTAAATTATCACCCTCTAAGAGAAAGAAATGTTAGATGACCAATAAATGGTTGCTACCCGTAATGGAACTGGTGAACACACTTCGTTTCTCTGGAAGTATCGAAATACCAATACTTAAAAACTATAAAACTGGCAAAGCAGTTGATTTGGTTAATGAAATGTAAACTGTCTATCTCTTTTGCATCGACGGTTTACGCTAATGTTTTATGTACATTGCTGGAATAATCAACAAGAAGTTAGTTAGTGTCTGCCTGTACGTAATGGTGGAAACAGATCGAAGTAGGCATGAGGTGCAGGACTGTAAATTAATTTTGCAAATTATTTATTAAAGAAATATTCTCAGTGTTGTGCAGTAAAAGATTTTACGTCCATTACAGAGTTGACTTTAAGAAAATATCCTTGTGCACTACATGGTTTCTAATTACATGTCTAAGCAACAACACAACTGTCTTGCAAGAAGCAAAATCATTGATTTAGACGAACAGCCAGACATAAATTGCTATATAACGAGCACACAGTTATGTAGTTAATATCTTTTAGCTTCCACTTGCTCATAATTATTTTGTAATTATGGGAATTATCGCCAGTTTTGCTCATGTCTGTAGTACTTCTAATATTGATGTCGAAAGAGAAAAGGGGTGGGGGGTAGTTAAAACAAAGGAGTCGCAACAGGCCATAGCGACTAATATTACAGGGGTGCAGGAGGACAAAATGAAAAGAGAGAAGATTACTGCAAGTCAGCTTCTTTACAATTCTGCACTTAACATGGTGAAAACTGGGAAACTAAAACGATTGTGTGGGACAGAACTGATATCTTTGTCTCTTTCTTGGAATAGATGGAGCCTTGCTTGTGTCTCGCGAGTACCACTCTGTGCGCGATTTCCTTGAGAGTCTGTTGTAGTGGTTTCAGGGGCGCGTGGTGAAGAAATTGCTGAACATTTGTATTCCAGATTTGATCGACTGGCGGCATGTTGCACACCCGACAGAGATAGCTTACGCAACAAGAGGGACATTGTGCACCACGAAGATATTTACTGTTGCAATTCTGAAAGCGTACGTTCCTAGAAGTGTGAGGTTACATACGACTTCGCCACACACACACACACACACACACACACACACACACACACACACACACACACTACTACTAGCAAAACTGCCAGAAATTCAAGCCCATACAGAGATTTATCTAAAGCCGTTTTGTGGTAATAGTATTAGGGATTGCAGAGCCGGTTTAAGACCTAAGCGTCATAAGCGATGATTTGGGGTGCCTCGCTGAGATGCGCACTACAGGTTCCCAAGGGTTAAATTTATATACCTGGTGTATCATAATGAGTAGAGAAAACTGACCACCAAGGAAACTATAAGCTAACAGAAGCAAAAACGTTCCATGCACATGGTTCCGCGAATGACGCGTTTGCGAAGTAATAGCAAATGTTTGGTTACGAGCCAGCAATAAGTTCAGTAATATTTGGTGCCCTTATTAGTAAAACGTTTCAAATGGGTTCCCATCTGAAAAAAGCTTTATAGTCTAGGCAACCATCATCTTGAGGAATTCAACCGCTACAGCTGAACTTTTTTATTATTATTATTCATAGGCACTATCACTTTCACAGTACTTGCAGCTTCATCTTCAGATGGGAATCTCTATGTAAGTGGAAAAACGCTCATGTAGAAACAATAATTAATTCAGAACATGCCATGAAACTGTAATGAAAAAGGTACCCATTGGAGTAAAGTCATTGTGTAAATAATCACACTCAGTCCCATGACAATCTGATATGTGCAAAAAAAGCGTATGTCCAAGAAGTAATATAATACGGTAGAGAACGCTCCCGCGAAACCTGTGGAGAAGGGCAATAAAGAGGAATTTCTCGTGACGTGTCAGTGGATAAGAAGGAGATATAGGAGGTACTCACCGAACGTCTACAATTAGAAGTGAACACCCACCCACACATAGTATCTAGGTGACAATCCATCAGTTAAAAACTTTTGCCGCCATAACAGTAGCATGACAAGGAAAATGCAATGCAGATTTTGGGTCCCGTTTAAAAATGGTACAAATGACTCTGAGCACTGTGGGACTTAACATCTGTGACCATCAGTCCTCTAGAACACAGGACTACTTAAACCTAACTAACCTAAGGACATCACACACATCCATGCCCGAGGCAGGATTCGAACCTGCGACCGTAGTAGTCGCGCGGCTCCGAACTGAGCGACTAGAATCGCTAGACCACCGCGGCCGGTGGTCCCGTTTAAACCTGAAATAAATGTGATGCTGTAAAAACCAGGAGCAATCATGACCTGAAGGTTTAATTAGCAACCTAGTAACTTACACTTCGGGTATAACTTTCGGGACATGATTACGCCTGCTTGTTATAGTACCACATTTATTTCAAGTTTTAAAGGGACCATTAAGCTGCAGTCCATTGTCCTTTACATACTGCTGTTATGGCGGCAAAAGTTTTTAACCGGTATGTGAGGTGGGGTGGCTGGGGTTGTGGTGTGCATATCCCTGAGATCAGAAAACGGAGTGAAGCTCCCTGTGCAATAATGTGAATTAACTTTAAGAAGATCATGAAACAGTAGCACAATGGATAACGTGTTATGAAGTCTGAATTTAACAGGGGTCAGAACATCTTTAGAAGTTAATAGTCATGCATAAAATACGTAGATCAACCACGCCATTACAGCACACTTCAGTCAAGTAAGGGATACAACTCTAAATGAAAATGAACGGTTATATAAAAAAATGAAATTTGTTTCTCTTAACGAGCATTCAAGTAAAAAACAACAAGGTAGCAATGAATGAATGTTGTGAGTCATGATATGTATGTGGAATTGCTTATATGGACTACCATCAGCCACGTAATGGAGTGACGACAATGAAAACTTATGCCACACCGAGATTCGAATCTGGGTTTCCCGCTTACTGCGAGCGGTCGCCTTGCCATTTGGCCGCCCAACACTCCCATACGTCGACAACCATGTGTCCATAACTTGTACTCGTACACCCGTTATGTACAGGTGTATTCCCATAGAGGGGAGACATTTTATTTAAACGTCGATTGCCCGGTGTCGGCGGATAGATACGACTCTGATCATGTTACCAGTTTTAGGATCAGGTAATAAATATTGCCAATGGTAAAGCGAAGAGCGTATCGGAAAGTGCTAATGAAAAGTGAATTCGGAACAGAAATGCTGTCTGCAAAAACAGAGTACATTCTGCAAATTAAACAATTAAGTGTGATCATCAACTACTGAAGAGACTAATTCCACTAAGTTAACGAATACTGTGGCCCCTATACTACTGTAAGGAGAAGCATTGCTGACCGTATCTCACCAGGTAAACTTCCAGTTTTCGGCTGTGTGCGCGTCGGCCATGAACGGCAGTTAATAGCATTCTGGCCGAACCTTCGCCTGTGTACCCCATGAAGCTACCAACTAGACCGTCATTCGTGAAGGCAGACTTTATGTAAACAGAAATTATAACCCCCCCCCATCTCTCTCTCTCTCTCTCTCTCTCTCTCTCTCTCTCTCTCTCTCTCTCTCTCTCCCTCTCTCTCTCTCTCTCTCTCCAGTTTTCCAAAGGCTCGAAGTCATCCACCAATGACGGTAATAATTCCCAGCACTGTCAATATTGAGCCGAGTTTTGCCGAGGTTGCGACCACCGACCCAATGAAAGTTCAAGATTTCTATTGAGAGTCAGCAACAGTGAGAGTTTTTTTAGCTTTTGGGCTGGGCGATGGTCAGAAGCTAAACGTCTTCCGAGCCACGATACATAGCAGCCGTTGACGCTCTGTGCCTTGTCGTTACCGCGCAAAATTCCACCTGCTGCTTTCTGTAAGTAAATGAGCCATTCCTCCACATAGGCATCGTGTCTTTGAACTAGAGCTTTTTATCAATCCGGCCGCGTTGCCTCCCGTCGTGATAATGTGGACACCCCCTGTTCGGGAGAAGCACAACGTTGAAGGCTGTATCTACCGACCCATTAAAGATACACATTTATGGGCGTGATGATGGCTGGATGCTTAGGACCCTCCGCCGTTGCCCTCTGTCAGACTGCTGTGCCGAATAAAAGGAAAAACAGAGCTTCTCACAGACCCAAGGAAAACGCTACCGCAGTTTCTAGTTTGACTACAGGAACTATGTGGAATTACATGCGCATTTTACTAGTAGTAATACGAATTATGAAAAGAATATCTCAGTAATCCATTCATTATATTAAAAACCTGGCGAGTTGTAACGGGACAGCCGGCCGCGGTGGCCGAGCGGTTCTAGGCGCTCCAGTCCGGAGCCGCGCTGCTGCTACGGTCGCAGGTTCGAGTCCTGCCTCGGGAATGGTTGTGTGTGTGATGTCCTTAGGTTAGTTAGGTTTAAGTAGTTCTAAGTTCTAGGGGACTGAAAACCACAGCATTTGAGCCCCATAGTGCTCAGAGCTTTTTTTTTTTTTTTTTTTTTACGGGACGTCCTCCTCTAACATTACTTTTCCTCAACAGTAGTTGCCAACACCAGTATTAATTAATTTTTCAAACTTTGGACAGGTCGTCAGTATTATATCAACCACTTCTCTGAAAAATTTCATATAATTTTGTACACATTATGTTATATATCAATCAAAAATTTATGAAAAAGTTTAACTTTATTTTTGATGTTACAATCGATGTACGGTTAAAATTATTTCGTTTTAGAAACATTTGAAATTACGAATTATTTGCCCCGCTTAGAATTTCTATTATTAGTTACACAAATCTAGTACTGTTTACTATGTTTATTTCTGGATTCATTTATGAAATTATAATCGCAATTAATAGAAATTCATTTGTCAAGAAAAACTTTTAAACCCTTTGGAATATGGTTAGTACCGCAGAGTGAAGGAGCAGTAAGCATGCCGCCGATGTGATTGGACATATTTATGTATTTTAGGCGAACAATATAGCTTTGTCCTTGTTAATGTGAAAATTCGGAAGACTGTATGATATACTAAAATGTGACAAAATATATTAAAGTAACAACAAAAATTCTGCCGCAACAATCTTCCAATTTATTTAGATCAATTCAACCATTAGGACCTAAAACGTGAGAAACAATCTTCCAATTTATTTACAACAATTCAACCATGAGGACCTAAAATGTGAGAATTTCAGCTTCAGCAATCAGATCCCTAGACAAGAAGAACTGGAGCCAACTCTACACGAGAAGCTAAGTAAACTAGAAAGTTTATTGTAATCTTCGCTCCTCTCAACTTTTTCATAAAAAGACCCCGCTTATTGAGGACAATAATTGCAATTAGGAGCGAGGGGGGAGATTACAGAGTACTATTACAGGAAAAAATGTGAATAAAATATGTACGGTGACGATACGTGAATAATTAACCTATCTTACAGGTGGATTGTCCCTAGATATCATTTAATAGAGGTTATTCACCTCGCCATGTTGTCGTTCCGTGAATGTCTCTTACACCTCGTCCTTAACCACTCCCACGTCCAGCAAAATTCCTCTTCATTACATTCTACCCTTCTCCATAGGTTTGAATGGAATTTTCTCCACCATTTGTTATAACTTCTAAGATATAAGCGTTTCCTTCGGATGATGTACTTACATGGAACTGACAATGAACACTGTTTTGACATCATGAATTGAGTCCAACGAGTACATTTGTAATTATAGTTTCATCTTAATTACTGGATTAATTTTTTTACATCATTGTGCTCCAATTAGATACAGATTAACACCTGAATATGTAGCTATAAATGCTGTAAGACCGATAATGGATATAAATAAAAAGAATTTTACAGACATAGCGGTTTTATCTCTAAACAAGTCCCCACTTAATTGCGCCGAGATTTGAGCCAAGGCCTATGCTAACAAGAAATGCAATAATAGTTCAAGAATTTACATCTTACAATGTCCTGTATATTCACATCAGTTAAAGTCATTTTCTCATTCGGAGGAAAAAGTGCACTCGCCTTTGCATTGAATTACGAATACTTTCAAACAATTCCAAATCACCTCGTAAAACTGGGCAGCATAGTAGTATGGGGTGCTCAACATTTTCAACTGAATCAAATGTTTTTCGTTTAATGAATAACAAATAATACACTACTCTAAAAATCATCATTTCATTACAAGTCTGATACATTTCATCTATTACATGAAGTCATTGAAAACTTAAATCATGTTCCTATCCATCAACTTACACTTAATGCTAATTAAGGTAATGGTATTAGAGGCTGTAAACGTCAAGTTATTTTTCCTATATATTAACATTATACATTCGAAATGGGAATTTTAGCATGTGGGATAGTAGACCTTGTGAGCCAAAGTCTTGGGAGCCAGTGGTAAGCCAAAGCGGGGATGCGAACTCAGGTACTTTATTGGGGCGAAGGTGATCAACCAATTAACATTTTTCTGCTAGGTACTGTTAAGGAATCCCTGTAAATTGTTTCCATGAGCTACAGACAGCCAGTGCACGCAACGCAGATCCGGCTCAAACGCGAGAGTAATGAACTGTGCTGAGAGTCGAAAGTAAGAAGCCATTTTACATCCAGGCCCAGGACCGATCTCCCGCCAACCCGAAAGAACCGACGCTTTTGAGCTTTGTTTACTGCGTCGTCTGTCTGAAAGCGAGTTGCATGAACCATACGTCGTTCCTGGTGGAATGTTGAATACTTCCATCCCAAAGGCAGGAGACGTGCTCACTGAGCGCTGTTAAAAAATTCTGACGAGTGCAAGGCTAGAAGTTGACTTTGGGGAAACTGTGTTTAAGGACTACCACGCACTGGTGAACCGAAAAAGAAATCTATGATGCAGTAACGCATCACAGAATGCTCCGGATATGGGGTAGGCCGGAAAACGCCTGATTGCAGACGGTATTAGACATATTGTTTAGTGGTACGACAGACAATCCTAAGGGATAACCTCATTAGACAGAGTCTGGCGAAAGTTATTGCATTGGACATTATGTCTTTGGCGCGGAATCTGCTCAGAGCAAGGCACGAGCCGCGGTTTTGGGGAAGACTGCAGGAGGGGACGGGAGGCAGTACACACGTCCAGAGTTAAGCCGACTGACTCCAGACGTCAGTAATGGGATGCTGCAACGAATGGAACTTCTGCTTGGAGAAGCGGTGTGGCTGTTGTCTGATGAGCAGCAGTGGCAGAGGTCTGCACCGCAGACCCCTCGCAGCCCCGCACAACAGTCATGGAGAGATTATCTGGTGGCATCGGCTGGCGAAGGAGGAGTGAAGTTAGGCGGTGTTCGATACTTCATTAAATCCATGGGGGCTTATCCATGACCTAGTCTAGCAAGAGTAATTGCACGTTTTTTTTTATTTCGTCCTACATTCACTGTGGATGCTTGCGTGGCTACGTTTCATGGGACTACTTTGTTAAAATGATGATTCATTCCTAATAAAAATTCTTTTTCTGGAAACTCTGCCAAATAAGTCAGTGCTAGAATTAATTTTCACTCCGCAGCGGAAAGGCAGATTAAAACTGTGTGCCGGACCGAGACTCGAACTCTGAGTCTTTGCCTGAGGTAGTGGTGGTAGTAAAGCTGTGAGTGCCGGCCTTGAGCCTTGTTTGGGCAGCTCAGTAAAAAAATAAAGATACTATCAGTTCCATGTTGTGACAAATGCGATCTTGTGGGTACTTCAGCAGACATATTACACTACAGAAGTCAAACTCAGATATGGAAGTGAACAATGAAGTAATCAGTTGTTATAAACACAACATCGGAAGCTTCCGTATGTGGGACTGGACTGCAAGCTGTATCCAAGAACCAAAAAATAGTCACATTTGGCTAATGGTCCAATACATTTATTATACGATCACGAATAAAACACCAACATCGCACGATGAGCAGAAGCACCTGACTGAAAAGTACCACGTGATAATATAATTCGGTAAGTACAATAAGTACGAAGTGAAGTTTCAGAATTACTTAACCATAGCGATACAGGGTAGACTTCAAGCTTTACAAAATTATTCAGAAGAAATCTCGTTATTATTACAGATTTTTTTTATTTTTATTGTAATTGCTGCCCTCGTTAGCATTTTGGTCTCTCACTACAGCACAGTATGCAGATTATTTGAATCTTAGAACGAACTAGACTATAACTGTTCAAATTACTCAAGTGTGCTCAAGTGTTTCGGTATGAGTTTGTAGTCAGACTTTTACTTTGCAATAAAAGCATGATAATGTTTTTGTGCTTACGTATAAACGAGAAAAGGAAAACGAAGTTTTTGTTTATGAAAACGCTTTATTTCGTATTTACAGAAGACAAATGGCTCAAATGGCTCTGAGCACTATGGGACTTAACTGCTGTGGTCATTAGTCCCCTAGAAGTTAGAACTACACTCCTGGAAATGGAAAAAAGAACACATTGACACCGGTGTGTCAGACCCACCATACCTGCTCCGGACACTGCGAGAGGGCTGTACAAGCAATGATCACACGTACGGCACAGCGGACACACCAGGAACCGCGGTGTTGGCCGTCGAACGGCGCTAGCTGCGCAGCATTTGTGCACCGCCGCCGTCAGTGTCAGCCAGTTTAGAGCTCCACCGCAGTCTTTAACACTGGTAGCATGCCGCGACAGCGTGGACGTGAACCGTATGTGCAGTTGACGGACTTTGAGCGAGGGCGTATAGTGAGCATGCGGGAGGCCGTGTGGACGTACCGCCGAATTGCTCAACTCGTGGGGCGTGAGGTCTCCACAGTACATCGATGTTGTCGCCATTGGTCGGCGGAAGGTGCACGTGCCCGTCGACCTGGGACCGGACCGCAGCGACGCACGGATGCACGCCAAGACCGTAGGATCCTACGCAGTGCCGTAGGGGACCGCACCGCCACTTCCCAGCCAATTAGGGACACTGTTGCTCCTGGGGTATCGGCGAGGACCATTCGCAACCGTCTCCATCAAGCTGGGCTACGGTCCCGCACACCGTTAGGCCGTCTTCCGCTCACGCCCCAACATCGTGCAGCCCGCCTCCAGGAATGTTTCAATAAAGTTTCCCCTTCCTGGGACAATGAATTCACGGTGTTCTTATTTCAATTTCCAGGAGTGTACTTAAACCTAACTAATCTAAGGACACCACACACATCCATGCCCGAGGCAGGATTCGAACCTGCGACCGTACCGGTCACGCGGTTCCAGACTGTAGCGCCTTTAAACGCACGGCCACTCCGGCCGGTTACAGAAGACATTTATTTTTCAATACGCAAGAAAACTTTAAGAGGAAATTTTGTTTTCCACCAACACGAGGACACACAATAGGAAACGTTCTCCGATACGCTCTTTCTAGCATGGTGCGAACACGATGGCTGTACGGAGTTTTCGCAGAGCGGAACTCTCAGAGTTATGAGATGAGGCATTCAGCACATAAATTTCGGCACACCGAAGCAAAAATCACGAAGGTAATTCGGAAACTGGAAAGCAGCATAACTTCGAAAGGCGAGCTTTGCGTCGTCACTGTGCTAAGGTAGTTTGTGGCAGCCTAGGAAATTAACATATTTACTTTTAGGAAATGAGAAGAAAACAGTTTTACATTAATGGTGTATGAAGCCGACGCTGGTGAATGTGATCTTTGGCGAGCGCAAGGACTGGCTGGTAGAGGACGAAGGAGGCCCGAGAAAAGTCGGTAAAGCACTTTCCGGCGAGAGACAAACGTCCCGGTTTCGAGTCTTGGTCTGTCCCAGAGTTTTAATGTATCATGATGTTTCACAGTCAGCAGTAGTTGTATTCCATTTCTTTTGTTCTTTAATTAGATATTGCTTTCGCCGTGTGATTCGTTCAGAGCCACGTTATTGTCATTATCTGACTTGCGCACGGCCCAGAATGATTATAATAAATTTAGATTCAGCTGCTTGACCCAAGATTTTAATACAGTACTTAGTGACTCCTTTTCCCATGCTGTTTACCTGTTATGATTGTCGTGTACTCCATCACCCAACACTAATTTACTAGGACCACCTCATTGGTATCGTTAAGTCTGTTGCTCACAGTTCTCAATCCAATGTCTTAGTTCACTGGGGAGCTATCTTGATCGCAGTAGCCCAGATGATTCAGACTCTTATAGTAGCGGAAGGCTTGCGTTTTTTTTTTTTTTTCTCGACTAGCGCTTCACAACGTTATTAATAGATTATTTCCTTTTTGCGTCAGACATATATTTGGGTTTTCCTTTTTAGTTGGATACACAAAAAGCTGACTATAGTTATAAATTTTCTAAGTTTAACTACATACCGGCGAGGTTTCCTAACATGTAACTTACGCTGTTAAAGTGTGTCTTGTGTTTATCACATCAACATTAAATTAAACATTACTACTGACATTTTTTCAGAATTTTCCGATGGAAAGTGAAAAATTTGTACGTGAAATAAAAAGTTTCATTACTGAAGCTAAAAAAAAAGAAACAGAAATTTTATCTTTTCATTTCTTCTATTCAGTTTAATAGATAGCGCATTTTCATTGAAGGAACAACAATGCAATAGATCATGATTTTACTGCTGTGTCTAGAAGCGTGGAAAAACGTCAGGAAATGCGTGAAATGTAAGTGACCTGTTTCTTCTTTTAATATTTAACACCGAATTCATTCTAGCCACAAAGCAATGTCTATGTAGTATTTGTTGTAATAGAAATAACGGACCATTTCCACCACCGCTACATTTCCTTAAATTAACTTTTAAAGTTTTTGTCAAGAGCCCAAGGAAAGGCAAATAATTTCTGAAGAAGTGGCAGTTGGTGGAGGAGAGGGGCGTCGGGGTCAAATGATATGTCTCTTGTGTGTAAACATGTTCTCGAACTGCCCCTGAGTGAACGTATTGGTAAGCGCATAAACATCAACGCTACACTATAATGGAAACATCCCGTTAAAATTCAAATAAAAATACAGAACTAAATAGAAATGATCGAAGCCAAAATTAATCGATAAACGTCATAATTTATTAAGTACAGGAACTGGAACGTTAATTTGATAGATAAGATAACGATAACATAACGATGTTTGTTAGGTACAGGAGCACTTTACCTCAATTTATGCGGATCAATAGGCATTAGCGTTAATAAGTTTTAAAGCTATAATTAAGATCTACTTTATAGCCAATCCTTTGTGTTTCCATATCCTGCCTTCACGCGAAGAGACAGTCGTCTACGTGAAATTGACAGCAAAATGTTCCCAGATCCTGGCCACTTCAAGGTCGGTGTAACCTGCAGGATGGCCTCGTGGCCTGAGACATAGATTTCATACTTGTAGAAGTTTCTACTGGCAAGGGGACAGCATCTACACATCATGATCCACTTCGATCAAATGTATGATGTATGAGGGACTTGACGAAAAATGAAAGCGACGGCTGTGAAAGCTCCAGACGTGACAGCGTTTAGGAAAGAAAATTCGGAAAAGTTGTAAGACTCCAATACCGAAAGATTCGTACAAACTTAATAATTTGTATAGATAGTTCATCCATCCTGAGAAGCGAGAATATCGACGATTTTAACTTGTTATCGATGCTCATTTAATTCCACTGATGTAGAATGTTAAACTTTTTACGCCCCCGTGAGACCTCAGACTTTTGCTTCTGACATAAATTTCAACTTGATACATTCTAATAGTTCCTAAGACTCGTAACAGACGGGCAGACTGACAGACGGACAAGAAGCGATCCACAAGAGGAACATTTTTATGTATAGATCCCTAAAAATAGCTTTTTGGCGCTGGTCGGGCCTGTTCTCAGCAGTTCATGTTAGCGTTGTTCCCAGGGAGTGGCTGACGGAGCGAAAAGAGTACAGAACTGTAACTAGTGGGTCGTTGCGACGAGTCCCTGTGTGCAAACTTTCTTTCTAATGTTTTTCTTTTATTTTCAATTTTTACGTTACTTAAGCTACAAATAAATAGAAATAATGTTCAGTATATTGCATTCTTTAACAATTTCATAAAAGGCGTGAAAAGGCAAAGGAAAATTTGGGACTCCATACAAATTTCCAAGTAAGGATTCTACATACAGCGCTCACGAGGAGTCTGCAAATAATTTTCCAAGAAGGGATTGTAATTAAAGCGTTTAAGCCCTTCCTGGAATTTTATTCGTAGGCTAATCCAAAAGCCTCCTTTCCCTTTGCATGTTTTAAATGAAAATAATAATGAAATCTAATTAAATAGAATATTTTGAGCATTGTTTCTGTTCATTTTCAGTGTAAGTAACATAAAAATTGAAAATGCAAAGGTAAAAAGGTTTCTCATGTGGGCGCGTCTCCACGATTCTCGGATTACCATTTCGTACTCTCTCCACTTCGCCAAATACTACCTGCAAACTACATGTAAACGCCTCAAACGTCGCCATCACTTCTGCCACTTTTGTACCTGACCCATCCTGGTGTATACCATAAATTTTGACGCAACTAATCACGAGAAGCAAACACAGTCCCCCTGTGAGTGCTAAAGCCTCGTCCCAAAAGGAAAAGTAACTTCTGCGATGAGTATTCCATGTTGTTTGACTTGTTACTTGCGTGTCACGATATAACACTTTTGATAATTTAATGGTGGTACCATCAGCGTACAGAGTCACTCGAGATCACCTATCCAACAAGGTGCACCAAAAGTCTTCTGCCACTGTGTGGTTATCTATATTTCTACCACTCCCATAATTATAATGCTTTTCTTCATGAGTGAATTCCTATACCATTCAATTATGCAAGCAATGTATGCTGGATGGCTTTCTACACTCCTGGAAATGGAAAAAAGAACACATTGACACCGGTGTGTCAGACCCACCATACTTGCTCCGGACACTGCGAGAGGGCTGTACAAGCAATGATCACACGCACGACACAGCGGACACACCAGGAACCGCGGTGTTGGCCGTCGAATGGCGCTAGCTGCGCAGCATTTGTGCACCGCCGCCGTCAGTGTCAGCCAGTTTGCCGTGGCATACGGACCTCCATCGCAGTCTTTAGCACTGGTAGCATGCCGCGACAGCGTGGACGTGGACCGTATGTGCAGTTGACGAACATTGAGCGAGGGCGTTTAGTGGGCATGCGGGAGGCCGGGCGGACGTACCGCCGAATTGCTCAACACGTGGGGCGTGAGGTCTCCACAGTACATCGATGTTGTCGCCAGTGGTCGGCGGAAGGTGCACGTGCCCGTCGACCTGGGACCGGACCGCAGCAACGCACGGATGCACGCCAAGACTGTAGGATCCTGCGCAGTGCCGTAGGGGACCGCACCGCCACTTCCCAGCAAATTAGGGACACTGTTGCTCCTGGGGTATCGGCGAGGACCATTCGCAACCGTCTCCATGAAGCTGGGCTACGGTCCCGTACACCGTTAGGCCGTCTTCCACTCACGCCCCAACATCGTGCAGCCCGAATCCAGTGGTGTTGCGACAGGCGTGAATGGAGGGACGAATGGAGACGTGTCGTCTTCAGCGATGAGAGTTGCTTCTGCCTTGGTGCCAATGATGGTCGTCTGCATGTTTGGGGCCGTGCAGGTGAGCGCCACAATCAGCACTGCATACGACCGAGGCACACAGGGCCAACACCCAGCATCATGGAGTGGGTAGCGATCTCCTACAATGGCCGTACACCTCTGGTGATCGTCGAGGGGACACTGAATAGTGCACGGTACATCCAAACCGTCATCGAACCCATCGTTCTACCATTCCTAGACCGGCAAGGGAACTTGCTGTTCCAACAGGACAATGCACGTCCACATGTATCCCGTTCCACCCAACGTGCTCTAGAAGGTGTAAGTCAACTACCCTAGCCAGCAAGATCTCCGGATCTGTCCCCCATTGAGCATGTTTGGGACTGGATGAAGCGTTGTCTCACGCGGTCTGCACGTCCAGCACGAACGCTGGTCCAACTGAGGCGCCAGGTGGAAATGGCATGGCAAGCCATTCCACAGGACTACATCTGGCATCTCTACGATCGCCTCCATTGGAGAATAGCAGCCTGCATTGCTGCGAAAGGTGGATATACACTGTACTAGTGCCGACATTGTGCATGCTCTGTTGGCTGTGTCTATGTGCCTGTGGTTCTGTCAGTCTGATCATGTGATGTATCTGACCCCAGGAATGTGTCAATAAAGTTTCCCCTTCCTGGGACAAGGAATTCATGGTGTTCTTATTTCAATTTCCAGGAGTGTATATTCTATTTTTAACATTTCACATTTCATTTTATCATTTATCTCTCGATAGCAGGATAACTGACCAATATAACACTTTTAATTGTTCAGGAAACCAAACAAAAGCTCAGTAAAGATATAGACAACAAGAGTCATCAGTCTCACTATATCTGTGCACTATCAATAGAACATTAAAGAAATGACACAGACATAAATAAAGTTTTTGTTTAAACTGTAACGTCTATGCTCTACAGGACTGAGGTTTGTTTTCTCTCAAAGAGGGGACAAGACGGAAAGCTATGCACGCCAAGACCCGATCAGGAATGAACAAATTAGAGAAGAAATTAATGTTAAGGCCTAAATAACATAATAGAGAGATAAAGAACGGGTTGAAAAAGCAAAGTAGCAGAATGTCAGTAGAAAAACTGACGAAAAAGGTGTTGAGGTACAATGGGAGAGGAAGACGAAAACCTGAAAGACGGCAAGGAAATGAGCTTAACAATTACGTTTGAAGACTGAAGAGACAGTTAGCCTAATCGCTGTAGCTGAAGATGGTGAAGAAGGTAATGCCTTTCCAAACTTTCTGTATTATTACACTTATTCAATAGCATCGAAACATGACTACCTTTTGCGAGTGTCAGCTTCTGCCCTTTTACTTACAAATAGCTTTAATTATGTCAAATGCGACATACTGGTAACACGATGTTTAATCGCACGTGGCCAGTAGGAAAATAAATCCGAGGTTTTGATGAAATGGTTTGGACCCCAAGTTTTTTGGCATCTTCCCATGTGAAGATGCATTTCTACACCATCGCATAGACGATTAATTACTTTATTATTCAAATCGCTCTGAGCACTATGGGACTTAACATCTGAGTTCATCAGTCCCCTAGAACTTAGAACACCTTAAACCTAAGTAACCTAAGAACATCACACACATCCATGGCCGAGGCAAGATTGGAACTTGCGACCGTAGCACCTAGAACCGCTCGGCCAAAACGGCAATTACTTTATTAAATAAATTTAGTCAAATAGGTGGCTTTTGTTGCAAATAGCTAACAATTTCACTATATCTTTGGAAGTAGTGAAATTAGAAACAATGACGCAGAAAGTCGTTTGATTGCTGCTGGAATTCTGTTGGTCTCGGACTGTAGAACAGAAATGACACGGATAGGTTATAATATCTTGTCAGTGGCATCAGGCGAAAAACACATAGATCTAAAGGCTTGGACGAAGTATTGAAAGAACTAATACGCAGTATCAGACCCAGTACGGTGTAGGAAAACCTTTGGCATTCAAAACAGCTTACAGTCGTCTCTAAAAGAAGAAATACAGGTCCTGTATGATTTTTATGAGGGTATTTACCTCTTTCCCTGAACAACAGTGGCACATTCAGGTAATGATGATGGAGGTGGTTAGAAATCACGCAAATTTCTCACCAAAGTAGACCACAAAGTTACAACAATATTGGGATCCGGAGACTGTTGGCCAAGAAAGAAGCGACAATTCATCCTTGTGCTCACAAAACCAATCATGGGCGACGGTAGCTGTGTGAACAGAGACCCAGTCGTCTTAGAACACAGCATTACCGTTGGAGAACGAACATTGTACCATGGGATATACCTGATCACCGAAAATGGACACACAACGTTTGACAGTAATGCAATTTTGCAGAGTAGCGCTTTGGTACCTAGAATGCGACGGTAGGGCTGCGCAATCTTGGGATGTAAACTCGGCCAGAAATAGGAAACACTGTGAAACAAAGCACTTCGAAGCCAATGACTTTTCTCCAGCGCTCTGCTGCCCATGTTTTATGGTGTCTGCATCTCTTGCTCTTGTTAAGGGGGGTAGAACGTCAAACGGGCCGACTCGGAGCAGGAGAGGCACCACAGTACATTTTAATTTCCACTGTCTATACGTTTACAAGAAAATTCATAAAACTTTGTCAGCATGACCAGGAATGCTTCAGGATTCACACTCGTAGCAGTGGAAGTTCAAAAACATAACAAAATAATTTTTATTTAGATGTGAAATTCCATAATTTTTGTCACTTACCATTGGCTGCGTTTGTTGCTGTAGGTCCACTTTTCTTCACAAGTAAGAGAGACTTTTCGATGAATTTTGCACAGCATACAAACCATACCTACAGGTGTCTGAAACTTTAGAATCTATTTAATTTATGATAAAATGAATGAGCTGTTTCGTTTTAAACTTTATGTTTAGAAAAAATCAAATTTGTTGTTAATTATCTCAATTTTACCACAGTTTTTAATAGATTTGGAAAATTCTAGAGTTTCAAACACCTGTAAATATGGTTTGTATGCTGTACAAAATTCATCAAAGAATCTCTCTTATTTGTGAAGAAAAATGTACCTATAGCAACAAATGCTACCAATAGTAAGTGAAAAAAGGATGAAATTTTATATATATATATTGTTATGTTTTGCACTTCCACTGCTATGAGTGTGAATCCTGAATCCTTCCTGGTCATGCTGACAAAGTTTTATGAATTTATTTGTAAAAGTATAGACAGTAGAAAATAAAATGTCCTGTGGTGCCTCTCCTGCTCCAAGTCGGCCCGTTTGACGTTCTACCCTCCTTAAGGGACGTTGCAGCACTAATAAGCAGTTTTGGAATTCGAGCTCGCTCTGTAATTTCCTGCTTAAGCAGCCCCACTGGTATTGTTTGTTTGCTGACAGGGTTTGCACGTGAGACTAACTTCTGCAGTGATTTTTGCAGCTGCCGTTCTCGGATTTTTGGCCACAGTCCTCATCAATGATCGTGCGTCACGATCAGCCAATACACACTATTTCGTGTTCTGACTTAGCACATTCCGTTTTCCTGCTTTCCGTGAATGTGGTATGAATCTTGAATACGGTGCCTCTTGCGACACCAAACATTTCGCCTAACTTTGCTACGGAAACACCCACCATGTGAGCACCCATAATTTGCCCACGTTCGAATTCACTTAGCTCCGACATAATGCACTCACAACTACACAGAACACTGTTCTGCCACAACTGACACTTGCTACTTATTGAGGACATTTCAAAGTCACCGTTCGTGGTCAAATACAACATCGCAACGTTAAGGCCTGGCTACCATCTGCATTAATATTCAAGCATGCACTTGTCGCTGTGTTTGCATAGTTTCTTTACTGCGTGCAAAAAAACTGTACCATACTCAACGAATGGTAAACCAATACCAAACTTCGACTAACACATACTGAGCCTCCCAGCCGGAGTTACATTTTTACATTGCACATGGATGTTAAGGATTACGTTATAATCAGATTGATGAAACACAGGTAATTTCATAGCTGATTCCATTTGACAAATCTCTTGACTTCTGTTAATAATATTATAATAACGTTGAAATTCGGTCAATATTTCTGTTTCCTCACGAAATGGCTGTTTCATTACTTGTAATTTAATTACTACTTTACGTAATAAGGGCATTAACAGTCACACACAAGAATTCGAAGTTGTACTATCGTGATTATTTGTGCAGTAAGTAACTTATTTTACGAAATGGTTATTTTCTGAGGAAAATTATAATATCTAGGTGGTGGGAAAGATGCTCTGCAATATACAAGAGTATAACTGGAGGACATTAATAGTTTGGCTAACTACTAGAGTAAAATTTAAGTGCGTGAAAATTCCCTTAAAAACTAAGAAGCATCAAAGTAAAAGTAAAATACAGTGGAAAAGCAAAAGAGAAGCATTTCTAACCTAAAATATACTGTTGTTTCAGCTAGTAGCTAACACGTAGCTCCCGGAATGATGTGTAAATTCTTCTCCAAGTGTGTCAGTTGTCTGTCTCTACTGAGCCTGAGATCGATCTAACATTAAAATTCAACTCTTATTCTTTCTCGAAAGCGAAAGTGTGTAACCTGCAGAATCCGATGTAGTGTAAATTTAAATGCTAAAATGGTACATGATACTGATGGAAGTTTAGTTTCACAATGTGAGGAAACGAAAAGATTTATGTTGCCCTAGTCTAAACATTCTTGACTAGCAAGTATTTTAGGTCACAGTGGGAAAAGAAACAGACTTTCGCACGTAAATGTGCAAATAGAGTGTGTATCTTTTATCGAACCTGAATGAATGCGAGTGAAGGATTTTTGTTCCTGCTGGATACCGAAGTGACTCCGTGCGTGGGTTTTGTGTTGAGAGATAAGCAGCTGGATACCGAGGTGTAGTGTCACTCAGACACCTGTATTTGCACCCAGGGGAGTAATTTTCAACAGTACAGAGTTTTTCTCTGCTGTGCTACAACTCCCTTATTTTCACTATGTACCTCCGAGAAAAACACTGCTCCCCTGCCCGTAGAAACTGTACTGTACGTGGCTGGAACTCGCCTCAACTGTGCTGCAAGACTTCGTAGGAGGACATTTGCATTGCTGATTCTACGCTAGCTTCCATCTCAGTGTTCTTCGTGTTGCCGGAAGTTCTCTGAAGCAATTCAGTGCCTTTCCTGCGAGCAGCCGAGATTTCTCTGGCGAGAAGTAAAGCCAGAATGCTTTGGCAACTTACATCTGATAGCTTCCTCCAGCCCGGTGAGAAGCGTCCATTTTAAATCTACTGGTGTAAAGTAAGTTTTATGTTTAAAAATGCAAAAAAACTGGGAATCAACAAGCTCTCCTTAGTATGTTGCGAACTTTTACGGTTCTTAATCCTGTATACACAACGTGAAGAGGGTCTTACAATAAGTAAAGCAACACTTACTTCTCGGTCAATTTCGGTCGAAAAGATGCGGAGGTTGTTGAGGGAAATGATAGAATGTTCCTACCTCAGCCTCTATAGTTTCATGAAGTCCCGATATGTGACGGCACTGTAACTAGCTGTTATGTCAGATGGCCAATTGTTACGACTTCTGCAGTACTTGTTAGCAGCAGACACAGTGGCTGCGCCAAGGACTGAGACGGCGTGGAGTTTTACAATTATTTATTGAGCTTTCTTTACAATTTCTGCCTCGTCGTCGCTGACCAGCCCTGTGGATCCTTCCGCCTGGCTGCTGCTGTGTATATTCTCCGACAATGCGCGCGCCAGAGCTCCACTGAAGTCAGGATGCCCTGTGGTTGAGATGAACTCGTCGCGGCTAGGCAGCGCAGTATGGCACCCCCACGGAGCCGCGTCGCCGTGAGGTCAGCTGCCCCGCCGCCTGCTGCACCGGCGGCTGGGAAGCCGTCACTCGCGATGTCCGCAAGCTCCCGTCACGGGCGGACCACGCGCCGTGGGGCCGGGTTGCAGTGGAGTCCGGGCGTCAGTCCCCGGCGGCGCCTGTGCTCAAGACCGCGCTGCGGCTGATCCTGCTGGAAGTTCTCGCTGTGGTTAGTCAGCCATGGTGCCGACCGGACTCGGGCCGACCCCCAGAGCTGAAGTTGACATCTGGCGGCGAACAGATGACTCCTGCGAGCTGGAACAGACTTCCAGAATGGTCACCTACCAAGATTGATCACTCGGACACGGACCATGTCGGTCCTCAGATCCGAACTGCTTCCTAATGGCGTCTGATGGCTTCTCCCCGTTGCTGCCTGCGCTCCGCTATTTATATCCGGCAGGAGGACGTTGTTTTACCCTCGGTGGCAGCTTCTTGTTATTACTCCCGCAGCATATTGCAGCGTAACTTAGCGTGCTGGCCTCACCTCCCTTACTCAGCACTCTCCAGGCTTCGCTCGGCGCTCGGTCTGCGTGCGTAGTTGCGTCAGCTGGTTGGTAGACAGAAACTGTCAGCAAGGCTATCAGGGCCGCGCCTACTTCACAATGCCGCGATCGCCGGCTGCCTCTGTTTTGCCATTCTCCTCTGCTTACTACATATGGCCGCAATATAGCCTTCAAAATGGCGTCTGTAACGGAAGTTCGTTCCAAGCAGAGAGATGTCACTGAGGTTCTTTTGGCGGGAAACCACAACATCGGAGATAGTCATGAATGCTTGCAGAATGTCTACAGACTCCAGGCAGTGAACGAAAGCAAGGTCAGTCGTTGGGCGAGACGTCTGGCATCGTTGCAACAAGGTCTCGCTAAACTTGTCCCATCTCCCGCATGCCGGCGGCTTCACGCATCTGTGAGCCCTACAATGTTTGAACGTGCGGACACTCTCATTTTAAGTGATTGGCAGACCACAATCAAACACGTCGCTGCACTAATGTACGTCTCTGCTGGCAATGCTGACACACTCCTCCACCAGTTAGGATACCCAAAGGTATGTGCCCATTGGGTTCCTCGCCGAACAGATGACTATAAAGGGCCACAAGTTTGGCCCCTTGAAGGAAGAACTTCGCAGGAACCAGTACTTGAATGATGGTGAAGTTGTGACGTAACAAGACGTTGGCTCTGACGTCGACCAGTCCTCCCAATAATGTGGCGTAAGGCAGTTACACTGAACGGAAATTACGTTGAAAAATAGAGTTATGTAGTCAATAATTGGGGCATATAGTGTATTGGAATTCTGAAAAGAAACTTATTTCAGAAAAATACGCGTTGCATTACTTATTTAATGTGTCTCGTACAAGTGTGCATCCTCATTCGAGTAGTAGTAGTAGTATTAATACCAGTTGTTGCTAGCCATTAGTGTCCCATTGCTGGACAAAGACATCTTCCTACTTTCCCTCTGGTCTCTGTCGCACACTATTTTTGTCCATAATGCTCTTCCATTTCGTCACAGATCGTCTCGTCTTCTTCGTTTGTGTCATTCTAATCTACTTTGTTCCATCTAGGATCAGCCATTACAATTTGATTTGCTCCATCTGTCGTCACGAGCACTTTTTTCCCGTAATCTCTGTCAAAAGTTTTACAGACTTAGATTCGTCATCTGGAAGATAACGGAATGACGTTCTCAGAACACTGTGCCGTCATAGATTTCACACCCATCATATTTAAATGCCTCAGGAATATTATGGTAGTGATTATAATTCCCTATGTTTTGTCAACTGGGTTATGGTATAATTACTGATTATTTAGAAATTTATTGCATCCAAATGAAAAACATTTAGAATTTATGATGTAGTCCATACTCAAAAAGTGCCTAATGAATATGATTGTCAACCTTCTTGGTCAGTTAATAATTAATTGGAATAATGGGTGTAAATGTTTGATTTGTTATTTCTGAGCATTTTGAAAGTGCAAAAGCGTGCAAAATTTCTAGATGTCGATTTACATTTATTGCATGCTGTTAATCTTCAATGGCGTCTAGTTATGTGGATCTCGAACGCAGTTTCTCACGAAATATCGAGAATTATTAAATCGTATTAGAAATGATAGGAAGATGTGACACAAAAAATTTGCTGCCAGATTAACAGATTTTAATCTATAGAATTAAGGTGGTCCAAGACAATATATTATCAAAATTGCACAGACGCTGACAATAAAACATTATAAGTAATAAAAATTAGTTGATCGTGTAACTTCTACGCTTTTATGTAACCAAAGCAATCACTTGTGATGTAAGTGCAGTTTCACCGCACAACATAAAAAATCCAAATAATTGTTATGTTTTTCTTAATAGAACGTTCATCATGATGAAAGGAAAAAGTTTCCCCTTGTTACTGAAAAGTGCGAGAGCTGTTTATCAATAACAGAAACATGTTTTATATAATCTCAATGAAGTACTAAAACGACGTTTGATATATTTTTATTTTGTGTGTGTGTGTGTGTGTGTGTGTGTGTGTGTGTGTTCTACTATTAGTTTGTTATAGCATAAATTAGTCTGCGTTCTCCAGCACTACATGATAAATTTGTATTTCTTATATTTTTGTTGCAACATCCCTCTGTTTCACGTTACAAATCAATAATTTTCGAGTAAAACCTGGGTGAAACATTTGAGTTTTGCTACAATTACTGTTCATTTTTAAGTAACAGACAGACGGATAACTACGTAGAACGAAAATTTTCCGTAAACTTCGTGGCCCTTTATACATCCACGCTCATTACCTTGAGAGCTGTCCTCTTCCAGTTTCTAGGGGGGAATCTAGTGAGACAATGGTCGCGTATGCAAAGAAAGTGAGCGAAATGAGGTAACTCCCGATAGATATGCAACACACCTACCGTACAGGTAACGCAGAAACGAATATAGCTCACCAAAGCTTCTAGGAAGCGGATTCGATCCGGGTCCGGGGCGTCTACCCGAGTCCAGGGAGCAGCGCGTTAGCGCTCTCGGCGACCCTGGCGGGTAACGCCATTCTGATAATAAGTCTCACTTCATGGAGTCCTCTATATACTAGATATTTTTATCACTGAAATAACATCACAGATCCTCCCAACGCGGTAAGTTTCATTTCGTTTCCTCTTTCCTTACTTGGTGCTTCACATCTTCGTCTGGCAGTGTATTTAACTTACATAACTGAGATAAATAGCATTTCATTATTACTGTATTAGAAAATTACAGCCATGTTTCTTCCATCCTTTGTCATGGCTTTACAATTAACCATAATGCACTGCTGGTGAGTGTCGGCAGTCTGAAACCTCCTGTCAGATAAGTGTTGAAACTTCCTGGCAGATTAAAACTGTGTGCCAGGACCGAGACTCGAACTCGGAACCTTTGCCTTTCGCGGGCAAGTGCTCTACCAACTGAGCTACCCAATCACGACTCACGCTCCGTCCTCACAGCTTTACTTCTGCCACTACCTCGTCTCCTACCTTCCAAACTTTAGAGAAGCTCTCCTGCGAACCTTGCAGATCTAGCACTCCTGAAAGAAAGGATATTGCGGAGACATGGCTTTGCCACAGGAGTGCTAGTTCTGCAAGGTTCGCAGGAGAGCTTCTGTAAAGTTTGGAAGGTAGGAGACAAGGTACTGGCAGAAGTAAAGCTGTGAGGACGAGGCGTGAGTCGTGCTTGGGCAGCTCAGTTGGTAGAGCACTTGCCCGCGTAAGGCAGAGGTCCCGAGTTCGAGTCTCGGTCCGGCACACAGTTTTAATCTGCCAGGAACTTTCATATCAGCGCACACTCCTCTGCAGAGTGAAAATCTCATTCTGGAGATAAGATTTTTCCGTACCATAACTCGAACCCGTACGTTGTAAAGTAGGTGACAGCTACTTGAGGAGATTAATCAGTCAGTGTAAATAGTAGGTCGATCCTGGGCACCTCAATCGGTAAGAACGGTACCCGGGAGAGGCAAGGTTCTGGGTTCGAATTCCGGTCCAGCACTTGGTTTTCATTTTCCAGGGCCGCGCGGGATTAGCCGGGCGGTCTGAGGCGCTGCAGTCATGGACTGTGCGGCTGGTCCCGGCGGAGGTACGAGTCCTCCCTCGGGCACGGGTGTGTATGTGTTTGTCCTTAGGATAATTTAGGCTAAGTAGTGTGTAAGCTGAGGGACTGATGACCTTAGCAATTAAGTCCCATAAAACTTCACATACATTGCAATATTTGAACATTTCCCAGGAAGTTGTATTAATACGCATTTTAAGTTGTCTACCATTCATTGCAGAAAATGGAAATTCCATACATGACATCCACTATCATCCAAGTGTTGTAGGAAGCAGTCACATTCCTGTAGCTTACAGTGTCACCAGCGGATAATCTTAGGTTTCTGCTCATCCTTTCCGAAGAGCAGAATACGTAAATGTCAGACAGTAGCGTACGTGGGTCACTAGTAACTTTACGTTCGCCTCTGATGGACAGTCAGAGTCCAGGACTCCGCACTGATGATTACCTGTTTATATGGGCCAAAGTTGGAAATGGCAATTGTAAAATACAGATTAATGGTCATTGTATGATGTATTATAGACAATAAACTTCCTTATCTCCTTTCCTTATCTCCTTTAAAAAAAATTAACTATTATCATATAAGTACTGTGGACTGGGTTTTGTGCTAGGCAGTGCGTGACCTTGAACTGCACGTAATATCTCTGACTTGGAGTATTTTATCTGTGGCGCTCAAGGTCTTTGGCCAACATGTGCAGTAGAACATCGTTTATTTCGTATATGATGTTTAGACCCGCTCGGGGTTAGCCGAGCTGTCTTGGGCGCTGAAGTCATGGACTCTGCAGCTGGTCCCAGTGGAGGTTCGAGTCCCCCATTCGAGTCCTCCCTCCGGCATAGGTGTGTGTGCTTGTCCTTAGGATAATTTAGGTCAAGTAGTGTGTAAGCTTAGGGTTCAATGGCTCTGAGCACTATGGGACTCAACTGCTGTGGTCATCAGTCCCCTAGAACTTATAACTACTTGAACCTAACTAACCTAAGGACATCACACACATTCATGCCCGAGGCAGGATTCGAACCTGCGACCGTAGCAGTCCCACGGTTCCGGACTGCGCGCCTAGAACCGCGAGACCACCGCGGCCGGCTAAGCTTAGGGACTGATGACCTTAGCAGTTGGGTCCCATAAGACTTCACATACGTTTGAACATTTTCCAGGAAGGTGTATTCATGCACATTTTAAGTTGTCTACCATTCATTGCAGAAAATGGAAATTCCGTACGTCACATCATCCAAGTGTTGCAGGAAGCAGTCACATTCCTGTACCTTACAGTGTCACCAGAGGATAATCTTAGGTTTCTGCTCACCCTATCCGAAGAACAGTGTATGTAAATGTCGAACAGTAGCGAACCTGGGCCACTAGCAACTTTACGTTCGTCTCTGATGGACAGTCACTGTGGAGGGCTCCTCACTGATGAAGTGCATTGTGACACGGACCAAAGTTTATGCTGGTAACGGATTCGGAATGTAGTCGCGGAAACCGCTTAATAGGTATTGTCAGAGTGAAATAATGGCCATAAAAGTCCCTGCGGGTCTGCCTGTTACGGAAATACAGCAGCATGACGCCGACCAAGACCGCATGCCGCATTGTACAGCGTGCAGCGTACTGGCCGTTTTGAAACCGGCGTTGAGCAGCGAGAGAGAGGAGAGAGAGAGAGAGAGAGAGAGAGAGAGACATTTAGTGCGGCCGGTATTGTTTTATGTGGCGTGTAGCGTGGCTGACGTGTGTGGCGCTCGCAGTAAACACGCGACCGCTGCGATCGCTGGGCGCGGGACTGCGGCCGCTGTGGCGGGCACGCCCACGCACAAGTGTCTATGTGTGGGTGGGTGAGTGGGTGGTGGACGGAGGGTTGGGGGCGCAGCGATATGGTTGTCGATTAGCAGGCGGGCCTCTCACGGGCCATGCTAAACGTCAGCTGCAGCGCACGTCGACAATGGTCACTGCAGCCAGACGAGGGGTAGCTTTCCGACGCCACATTCTGCTGCGCGGAGTGCGTCAGAGGTGAAATTACGGCCTGTTGAGGATATACAAAAAAATTCGACTCACACACACACACACACACACACACACAATTTTGAAATAGATAAAAATTTTATTCAGTTTTTGTAAGAGAAGATGTAGTAAAGGACCCTCAGGATGTAACAAACAACTGACATTCCGGGCAATACGGTTCAAAATGGTTCAAATGGCTCTGAGCAGTATATGACTTAACATCTATGGTCATCAGTCCCCTAGAACTGAGAACTACTTAAACCTAACTAACCTAAGGACATCACAAAACACCCAGTCATCACGAGGCAGAGAAAATCCCTGACCCTGCCGGGAATCGAACCCGGGAACGCTACCGCACGGCCACGAGCTGCGGACAGGGCAATACGCTCCTACTAGTGGTTGTAATGTCTCTTGCAGCGGCCTCTCCGCGATATTTTCAGATATTTTATAAATTATATAACTCAATACATTTCTCGAAGTATCTCTTCTTATCTTACCGATTGCTAAACTTTAATATACGATGATTATCAATGCAAAGTAGTTTCAAGCACTATTATTCCTTGGAGCGTACATTTACTCCATGGAAGAGCTTCTCCGCTATCTATTTTTTCTCTTATGAAAAGAATGATTCACATCTTGCCAATTAGCCGTGAAAGAACGAAGTTGTATATGTATGTATTGTTTAGCTAGTTGCCATCTTGATGAGATTCTGTATGAGAAGGAATTTAATACATGCACTAAACTAAAGTAAGTGTGTTCGCTTATTATTTAACTGATTATTATTGACAGTGTCTGCTTACTACGCTGTGTTGCACGGCATCAGTGGGGAACGTCTGATTCGCACTGGACGAACCTGCCGTTTTGTACGCTCAAGATATCCAGTTTATTACTTTCAATAAATGGGCTAACACGGTCTTACCAGCAGATCTCCGGTCTTCCCCATGTGATCACCGAAACCTAATAATTATTACAAATGTTTTCAGGAGATCGACTGACAATTTTTGTCGCACCGAGACTTCGAAATTGCTTCACTGCCTTATGGAATTTAAGTTAAGCTCAATTTAATCAGGATAGAATAGTATTGATCTGTGTGAATGTCATAAGCCTGCTTTGTTGAATGAAAATTCCCTTAATATACGCATGTTTTCTACTATCCTGATCAGTGAAGCTAAATCAGGCCGGTGTGAGACAGGTTTTTAAATTTCAGATCCCACCAAAAATATTAAATGGTGTACATGCGACTAGCATATCTTGATCAATCAATGAACCTCAAAATATAAGCTCAAGCGCGGTATGCTGAAAGATGAGGGGTTCGAAACAATTCACATAGAATGAGGCAGAACAGTTACCCATCTTGATAGCCGAGGAAGCTGACGCACGTAGGTTTTAAGGCCGCCCCGTTATCGATACTTGTATGAGGTAGTAACTTGTACCCGTTGCGCATCGCTGGTTCCCTGGTACTTTCGGACTGAGCGCGATTTTTTCCCGACAGGGCACTGTCTTCCTACTTTGTTGATCAATGCCCGAGCTACTTGACGCGCGCCAATAGGCGACAAGGGAGTCTCCGATTCCGTTTGGCGCAAGAAGGTCGCGTGTAGACGCCTCGCACCAAAATTACTGGAACAATTTGGTAGAGTGGTGGCAGCATTTCGTTGACTTACAGTGTACTAGTGAGGAATGTCAGGGTTTATTCCCTAAAGGTATTATCGTTATTAGCCAGTACCTCCACTTTGGTGAACACCTTACTGTGTCAAGAGTTGTACAAATGCTTCTGTGGTCAGCTAAGACCTGAAAGATTAATTCAGGAAAGCAATACAGAAATGACAAGTTACGGTTAAAAATAAAAAATAAAACATGAAGTTATCGTGTAGCATTATTGGCCAGGAGATACCTTCCGGGAAAGTTCGGCCGCCGCGTTGCAAGTCTTGTTTCAGGTGACGCTACATTGGGCGACTTGCGTGTCGGAGATTGTGAAATGATGAGGAGGACAACGCGACATCCAGTCGACGATAGGAGAAAATCACAAACCTGAAAAGGAATCGAAGCCGAGCCCACTGCATGGTAGGAAGCACTGAGCTTAGCAGGCGGACACAAATTTTAGTGTGAGAGGGGGATACATTTAGTTGTTAATAAAAGCATGTTGGAGTCTAAGCAGTCAAAGTTAGTGTTGTACGTGCAAGAAGTCATAAACGAATTAAAATACTCTATCATGCTTTCCTTTTTGGGGCAACACTTTTCCTCTTAACACACAGGAACACTATTATTTAAAAAGTAAAAAGATGAATTTTTCGTATTAGGCAATCAAGCGTCGCAAAATTAAACTAAAATACAGGAGAAGGAGAGCTACACATAGCGGTGGTGCTCGACTCAAAGGTAGTCCGGTTCTTATACTGGCGGTGGAAGCAATGTCCACTGCCATTGTTTCGCCAGCTAACGGAGAAGAGAAGGTGGAATAAAATTCCTGACCGCCATACTTCGCGTTAGAGCTGTGGATTAAAATCCAAAACTCTCTACAGTGCCTCGTGGAGTGAAGGCATATACGCTGCAGTAACTCCCTCAAACGGAAACTTTTTAATTGCCGCTTACGTAAGTGAGCTTTTAATATACTGATGTTTTATAAAGTAACGTTGGTGCGACAGCAGAAAATTATCAGGGCACATTCTCTCTTATGATAGTACGCTTCTCTAATATGTTAATAAATTGCTGAACTGTCTACAGTTGTGCAAAATAATGGCTCTTTTACGGGAATCGTTAGTGTGTATTTATACAACAATTGCGTTCATACGAATTTATCCCCGAGTTTGAAGTCCAACTTGCCATTGATCTGCTATGTTCCATTAGTATTCGAGAAAGAGCCATACGAGAGCTCTACATACCGTCTCCTTAACATATTTGGCAATAATACACATTCTTAGGTCATACTAACAAAGTGTATATTACAGGAATATCAATATAAATATACAAATATCGAATGTATTCCAGCCCGTTGCAAGCCTTCCAGTTTAGGTCACTTTTGCGTCTTGTCAGACGATTTCACTTCTTCTCAGTTGTTCAGTGAGCATGAAAAGACTCGTTCTAAATGTTTTCACCAGCGACATACCTGATATAATTTTCAGGAATCGAATTAGGGACCAGTCAAACTAACCTATCCATTAGACAGTTTTTTTCTTGTTCCTTTATTTTGATTTTGCTGAAAAACAGGTTAATTCAATTTCGAGGAACTGATGACCCTCTACCAGAAATGAATTAACATTCATAAAAAGTCTTTCTATGGAAAATTAAGACTAATCATCGAAAGAACTTAACACTTTTCTTTGCAATGAAGTAAAAGCACTTCTTTCGAAGGAACTGAAAACTCTTCTTCGAAAGCGAAACTAAAATTATTTTCCAAAAGATCACTAAGGACTCTTCTTCGGAAAAAATGAGAATCTTTTCTTCGGCAAAAGACTAACTCCCCTCCTTCGCGATAAGCTAAAAATTTTTCTTTGGAGCAAAGTAACTACTCTTCTTCGGACAAACAAAATACCGTTGTATTATAAAACTAAGTACTCATCTTTGGAATAACCAATACAGCTCAATGAATAACAAAACAGCAATCTTAAAATGAACTAAGATCCAGTAAAAAATCGTTTAATGTTTCTTTTAGCTGACACACGTTCTAATGTGTAGTACTTTGTGTTGACAAATAACGTGGTATTTCCATGGTTTGCACAGAATGAACTATGAAGTGTCCAAAGCCCATACATAGTCATCCTTTTCTGCCACTGGGAAGAATTTCCACTCTAGGATCAGAATTGTTTCTAGTGTTATATACAACCACACAGACCTACCTTGTTGAAAGAGCCAGTTTATTTCTGGTCAAATTCCGAAAGTGGATTCGACACCACAAGGGAATAAAGACCGCCGGCCGTCGTGACCGAGCGGTTCTAGGCGCTTCAGTCCGGAACCGCGCAGCTGCTACGGACGCAGGTTCGAATCCTGCCTCTGGCATAGATGTGTGTCATGTCCTCAGCTTAGCTAGGTTCACGTAGTTCTAAGTCTAGGTGACTGATGACCTCAGACGTTAAGTCCCTTAGTGCTTAGAGCCATTGGAACCATTGGAATAAAGACTCCGTGGATGGTGTAACCACTTAAACAGAGAGTAGCCTGAAGCGAAATTCGACATCTATTGTTCCTGACTACATATTTTGTCAGTCATTTACGAACATACTGAACATCTCGGGATCGGACAAGAAGAAACGTTTTGCTGTAGATATAACTAACTTCCTTGGGTTGACGTGGAATGGTGATTCCTTCCTGTAAATGACAGAATTATCGTTATGTTCACGGTATCGTTCGTCACGCCTACCGATTACGCACGTGAGTGATGTTCTAGCGCACTGCTCCAACACATCATATCGCAAATACGCTTTTCTGGTGGGGCTCTTTCTGCTTTGATCAGCTACTGCGTGAACGGTCGCTTGGGTGTAACATCGCTACCGGGTGCCTAGCAGGTGATAAGAGGATTAAATGTCGCGTACATGAGGTCTCAGCTGTTCTGTATACAGCGAGGAGATCAAGAGACTTGCACGATGTGATTGGTAGGCAGAAGCTTATGATTCCTGATTTACTGCCGCAATAAATATTCCGCTTGTGACACAGGAGCAGACGGGTAAGCTACTTACATTTCGGCTCACTTCATACGTATGAAAAGTATGAAAGTCAGTATAGTCTTCAGCAATGAATAATAAAGCAAGGTAACTGATTCCGGATTCGAAACAGGTGCTGAAATTAAAACAAATCTGGGAGAAGTCTGAAACTAAAAATAACGAACAGTTCGTACAAAGTGAATTACACCGTACCCATCACTAACATGCAAGAATGTTTATTTCAGTCCTTTATTCTCCACTTGAAGGTTCACGTGAATCAGAGAACTGTTTGCGATTTTGTAAAATCTGGAGTACATACGGGGTTATACATATGTTCCGATCACAATGATCTTTAGTCTTGTTCCTTTCTGTTTTATTCAAGAGGAATTTTTTTGATTTAAGTATTTTAACTATTGAGCTTAGGTTATCATTTTAACTTTTCAGTTAGATTACAAACTTCGTGATTATTTTCGCTTGATACTTATATTTCTTAAGAGAGGGGGACAGACATAGAAAGAAGGGAAAGGTAGATGAGAGAGAGGGAGAGAGAAGGGGGGGGGGCGAGAGTGAGAGAGGGAGACGGTGAATGAGGAAGGGAGGGAAATCGTTAAGATGTTAATAAATTAATCTTATAAGACATGAGCTCATAAGATTAAGTTACCTAATATTGTAATCGTATTTAGAGCGTTACTTTCTATCACAACTTCCCGATTTTAACGATTTGGGAAATGTCGTTCATAGTGCCCGAAAGCCTTTTTTCTATGTATCAAAACTAGGATAAAGAATGCATTCCATTCTCTGGCAATAAAAGCCATTAGTACCCTGTCACCTGGCGCCAAGTTTCAGAATTATCATAATTTTGGAATTCTTATTCTCATGGATATTTCTTGCAACCGCCATGAAGTGCTGGAAGTTTAACATAATTTCAGGATTTCTATACTAAAGACTGTCTCAGTGTCTCAGCAGCGATTTTTCTTTGGCAGAAAATGCAAAACGAATACAGGTGAATATCCTTCCTGCAGCAGACATTTGAAGCATCAAAGAACCCGGAAAATGTGGCTTGCTTTTTCAACAGGCTTCCATTGGAAACAGTTTTTTTTTAAATATCCGTACACAGGGACATGTGAATGACAATCGCAAGTAAAATTCTTTTAGTAGGAAATATTTCTCTGAAATACCAGTATTCGTGCTGTATCAGATGTGTCTCGTATTCGATGCAAAGTACAATGCTCAGATATACTGTTCATTAATAGACGGAAGGACGACTTGGGTTTAACATTCCATCGACTATCAGGTCATCAGAGCCCGAACGCCCCTTGGACTAGGGAAGGATAGGGAAGTAAGTCAATCGCATCCCTTACGAAGGAATCAGAGCTGCATTTTAACTACCAAAAACCTTTTTTTTTCTAGTAATGTGTCCTCCGGGTGGTTCCATGCGACCTAGCACGAAATTCTCTCGTGCGCCAAATTCTTCATGTAAACGTAACACTTCTTCCCTGGGTGCTAAATTATTTTTTGGGTGTATTCCGAACTCCGTCTACGACTACAGTTTCTACCGTCTTCAATTCTGTCTAGTACAACTAGAGCTTATCCCAGATTCACTTTTTATTGTCAGTCTTTCCATATGTTCTTTACTTCGCCGATTCTGCGGCGAAGCTCCTCATTTCTTGTTTCACCAGTTCACTTCACTTTCAGCATCCTTCTAAAGCACCACATATTTCCTTTCCCAGTTTTCTCACACACTGTGTTTCACCACCATGCAAAGCTGCGCTCCAATTCGTGCAGCCTCAGAAATTTCATCCTCAGATTAAGGCCGATATTCGATACTGGCAGATTCTTTTATGCACGCCTTTGTTTCCTATCTTCTGGAGGACATGGCAGTGCCGAAGAGAGCGATAACATGTCCGAAAGAACAGATTCCATCGGTGACCATGCAGCTCGTTAGAATGAAATTACAATAAAATGAACACCCTTAGCAGCTTACGGGCGTTGACATACATCAACGGGGACAGATGAAAATGTGTGCCCCGACCGGGACTCGAACCCGAGATCTCCTGCTTAGATGGCAGACGCTCTATCCACCGAGGACACACAGGATAGCGGGACTGCAGGGATTTATCTCTGGCACGCCTCCCGACATGTCCGAAAGTACAGATACCATCTTAGTATATATACAGGGTGTTACAAAAAGGTACGGCCAAACTTTCAGGAAACATTCCTCACACACAAATAAAGAAAATATGTTATGTGCACATGTGTCCGGAAGAGCTTAATTTCCATGTAAGAGCTCATTTTAGTTTCGTCCACCTACGCTCAATGGAGCACGTTATCATGATTTCATACGGGATACTCTACCTGTGCTGCTAGAACCCGTGACTTTACAAATACGACACAACATGTGGTTCATGCACGTTGGAGCCGTTGCACGTTTCAGTCGAAGTGTTCGTACGCTTCTCAACAACAGATTCCGTGACCGATGTATTGGTAGAGGCGGACCAATTCCATGGCTTCCACGCTCTACTGATCTCAACCCTCTTGACTTTTATTCATGGGAGCATTTGAAAGCTCTTGTCTACGCAACCCCGGTACCTAATGTAGAGACTCTTCGTGCTCGTATTGTGGACGGCTGTGATACAATACGCCATTCTCCAGGGCTGCATCAGTGTATCAGGGATTCCATGCGTCGGAGGGTGGATGCATGTATCCTCGCTAACGGAGGACATTTTGAACATTTCCTGTAACAAAGTGTTTGAAGCCACGCTGGTACGTTCTGTTGCTGTGTATTTCCATTCCATGATTAATGTGATTTGAAGAGAAGTAATAAAATTAGCTCTAACATGGAAAGTAAGCGTTTCCGGACCCATGTTCACATAACATATTTTCTTTCTTTGTGTGTGAGGAATGTTTCCTGAAAGTTTGGCCGTACCTTTTTGTAACAGCGTGTATAGTTAAGGCTCACTGGTCACTTCACAATCTCCTCCTTCCTTGCGAATGCACAAACAGTGCCCGAACTCTTCCGGGAATGTGGGTTTCACGGGAGGAGTGTCAGAGATAAATCCCTGCAGTTGCGCTATCCTCTGTGTCCTCGGTGGCTCAGATGCAGGCTCTTAACGTATAGAGACATACGTACGAACTTACTGAACGTCCTGGATTACTGGCAATACTTGCAATATGGACACACAAAACTATTACGGCTACAAAAGTACAAGGATTGGTATGCCAATTTCCTAGTAACGGTTTTTGCGGACCAGCCACATACTTGGGGTGTGCCGGGTGCTTTCGTTGTGAAACTGACCAAGTAAAGTGATCGACTAAGAACACTATGCGAGTATGCGACCTACGAAAGCCTCACGCTTGCACAGTTAGCGAATGGATGTACTTCAAATTTTGTTTTCATATCCATAAATACTTTTCTTTAGGGTGCCGGAGGTGGCCCCTCTTTGATTTTGTTGTTATTTCATGCTGCATGGTAGGATGGCAGCGAGGTTCTTTCTAGGCCAGTTATGTGTTAGGACGTACTATGTTTATTTTGTGAATAATAAACGTTCCTGTTTCTCCTACCTTCATTAATACAAAAAAAAAATTAAAACAAAAATAAAGTGGTCAACGCGGCGGTCTGTCACGCCAAGGGGCCTCGGTTCGATTCCCGGCTGGGTCGGAGATTTTCTCCTATCAGGGACTGGGTGTTATGTTGTCCTCATTATCATTTCATGCTCATCAGTGAAAGGCAACTGGAAACCACCACATGAATCACTTCCCTAGACGCTCATGTGATGGATCACACTGACGAGGCTTCCCGCATGACAAGACCTGCCGTAAGGCAGAAAACAAAGTTTTTTTTGTTCAGAAATGCTTTTCTTGCTGTTAAAAGTTCTTTTAAAAAAAAAAAGATGGGTAGAGAGTCTGCCATGTAAGCAGGAGATCCCTGGTTCGAGTCCCGGTCGGGGCACACATTATCATCTGTCCCCATTGACGTATGTCAACGCCCGTAAGCAGCTAAGGGTGTTCCTTTCATTGTAAGTATTATTATTGTTCGTGAAAACGTATTGTTCCAAGTACAGCGTTTGCCCGGATCTGTCCGCTCATTGCAAGTGCAGACTAAGTGAGGCACGGCGATTTCGAGCTTAGAGGTTGCCGGCGATTATCCCGCAGGCTTTTAACGTCGGCGTCGTCTCGTTCCGCAAATTTCACGGCCGCTTGCACCAAACATGGCGGCGGCAGCGTCTACAGCGACCGCCGGCGGCAGACACGAACGCGGCGCCGCCGAGCAGAATCCGCCCGGGGGGCGACCACGGAACGAGGCGGGCCGCGACCGGGTTCCCGCAGACATCGGAGCGCCCCCTCTCCCTCCCCCTGCAGGCGCGGGGCAATAAATCATCCGCGCCGAGCGCTATCGGCCGCTAATCTGGCGCCGCCGACTTAATAGAAAGCAAACTGCCGACCCGGGACCTGTCCCCACCAACTCCACTACCGGCGCCACCCTGCAGACGCACTGTGGGGGCAGTTCGGGCGTCAGGCGGAAAACAAGAGCCGCGAGACGTTTATCCGCCACGTTACGTACGCTGCGCTCAGACTTCGTACAGCACTGCACGATAACAGAACTTGGCTTACAAGGAAAGCACACAGCCAGCAGGCCTCCGACTTTTGTTCTACGCCCTTAGCTGTAACAAATGTTGCTCTAGCACGATGTGCTTCTGAAACGTGTCCCAGAAATAGAGGTTGAAAGTTTTCAGAGGCTATTTTACACAACACGAGACTGCCAGCCGTCAAGCAGAGGCGTTAGCTCAACCAGTTTCGCAGTTAGCACGGTATGAATTTATTTGTTTTGAGGTCTTCGCGTGACGCAGTGTCGGCCCGTTTTCATGTGGTAATGTGCCCAGCATACTGTAAATATTGCACTAAAACTAACCAATTTATATTAGAACGCAAGCTGGAGATCGCACTACAGGAGGGGCGGGCAGGAATCCTGCATGAGTGCGGTGCACTTGCACTCGTGCAGTTAACAGGTGTTCTGCAACCACACACGGGCGAGCTGGCCACCCGCTTTACTCCCCTCCCACCACACCGTCTCTCCGCTCCTTCCTCTGTAATGCGTTTTGTTTCATAGCTTGCCTCATTGAACGAAGGAATAAGGTTAGTAGAAGTGCTTGAGATAAATCATGGTTTGAAAGAGTACCTATTACATACAATAGGGTTTATTTAATTACCACAGGTGGAGTTTACTATACGTTTAATGTCTGGAACAAAATTCCTACACAAAAACGCAAACAATTATGTAAATTTTCATCACTGATATTTGCTCTTAACCGAGACTTATTAATTTTCGTAACAGAAAAAGTTCTCTCACAAACGTATGTCGAGCCAAACATTGACAATATCTTCGCGGCTTCACGATTGAGACGAGGAAACTCTTGCTGTAGAAAGTCGTGATAAAAGTCTTGCCAAAAGGAACTTGTCTTTCAGACGAGAATTACACTGTAGATCTATTAATTCCATTTGCTAATTGGGATTAATAACATCTACAGAAACAGCAAATGGTCTCGAGAACCATTCAAAATCTTGGGATAAATGTGATATATCCCCAAATCGCTTGAGAAATTCCTCTTTTATTGCACTAAGTACGGAAACATATTCTTTGGAATTCTGTTCTCGCACAGTAGACAGGGTAGGGAAATACACTGCGTTCCCTGACGAGAGCTATCTTTACCACAGCTCAAGCTTGCTAGTGAAAGCTTGCACCTTTTCAGACATTTCACTAATTAGCTGATTTTCTCCTTGCAAACTTGTGTTCAATACTTTCATGTGTCCGGTAATTTCCAGTAAAACTGCAAGGTTGGTAACCCACTCTGGGTCTTCTAGCCTGGGGTCGTACCTTCCTTTGTCCTTTAAAAGCTAATTTATTGGCATTCTCAGCTCAAAAAATCTTTTCAGTGCATTACCGCAGCTAAGCCAGCGGACTTCACTGTGGAATGAAACGTCACCACACTGTTCCTTAATTCCAGCTAAATATGTGTGAAACTGTCTATGTGTAAGCCCTTTGGATATCAAATAATTAACTGCCTGAATAACGATTGGGAGGTGTCTGAAATATCTGTGGACTCACCAAGTGCGATGGAAAATGCAATAAACTCCTGCACTGCACTCCTTTATTGACGGAAAACGTCACCGGCCATGGCACTTATAAGACGACCCACAGTCCAGCGAGAATGAGTGACAGCTCGAACCGATCTGCATTCAGTGGGCAAAGTAAATCAGCAGCGTCATTGAAGCACTCGTTAATAAACTCTCCTTCAGCAAACGGTTTTCCAGCTCTCGCTATATTAAGCGCAATCTTATAACCTGCACGTCCCGCTGGGCTATCATTGTTGTCCCCCTGAAAAACTGAAAACGGTGCTCCATAAAATGTTAAATCAGTTACACGAGAGACATGACGAAAGAAAGTCGCAGATCTCTCTTGACAACAGCAACTTAACGTCAGATTCATATAGTATCGTCAGATCGCTCTTCTTAAGCTCAGTCAATTTCCCCATCCGCTCAGAATCCGACAATAAATTGTAGTCGTCCTTGTGAAATGTACTATAATGGCGTTCAATACTAAACTTTCGCTGACCAGCGAGAATACTGCCACATATTAAACATTTCTAATTTTCACGTTTTTGCGCAAAGAAAAAACTGGTTGTCCCATTCCTTTTTAAAAGATAGCAGATCTTCTCCGTTTCCTTGATTCACTTACCATTTTGCGGTTCTTGAAATAGAGTGCAACACTCACTACGTAGTTGTCGCTTCGCATCAACGACCGCAGCTTAGCCTGGCACTACACTGCCGCAACCTGCCCGCTGTCACGACGGCCCCAGTCGACGACTCCACGCGAGCAGCACACGTGAAGCGCTGTGCGCTCATGAGCGGCGTGCAACGTTTGCCCGCCTTCCTGCACTACAGTAACACCATCTCTTTTCGAATGCGAGCCGAAAACCACCCTAATGTAACGCCACCTATCGTCGAATGGCTGCCGGTATACCAATGAAAGGGACTCTCCCCGTCAACTAAAACCAATGTCGAGTGCTGAAACGATTGTCAGACATACTACGACCAACTCAAAGAAGGTACACAGGCGTCTCTTTTCGAATGTGCGCGCTCCAACGTGACATCGTGGCTTGCGGCACTACGGGCGCTGCATTGCTCACAGCTTCAGGTCATTATCTGTCTCTGAAGTTGCATGTAGTGCAAGAATGTGCATGAGGAATATTTGAAGAGCTCCTGCCGTAAACCGAAGCCATCTTAAAGATAACAGAACCGAACATAAAACTGGCGCAGCAAATATTATGGAAATGGAAAGTACTATTGGTTGTGCGGTTTTCACTGGATGGATTGGTAGTGACGGGCTCGTGTTTTTAGCCAATAAGCAGATCGTAATCTTACTTAGAATGTGTATTTTTGTGGCCGGCCTGGGTGGCCGAGCGGTTCTAGGCGCTACAGTCCGGAACCGCGCGACCGCTACGATCGCAGGTTCGAGTCCTGCCTCGGGCATGGATGTGTGTGATGTCCTTGGGTTAGTTAGGTTTAAGTACTTCTAAGTTCTAGGGGACTCATAACCTCAGAAGTTAAGTCCCATAGTGCTCAGAGCCATTTGAACCATTTTGTATTTTTGTGAAAACATACACTTTTTCAAATGGAACAATGCTTATTGACATTAACAGAATAAAGTTAGGGTAAATTAAAATGTTAATGGTGTTCTTTTGCAGGATGTAGTGCTATTCGTTTACGAGATACCGTAGTTTGAAAAGTTTCCACACCAGTAATTGTTTTTGTTATTCAATCTTCATAGTTGCTAGGTACGATGTTGTTATGTTTGTTTGCAGGGTGCTTGTGTGTTCCTTGACTAAATTTCACTCCAAGCAGTAGGTCATGAATGGACAATGGGGTTTACCAATGCACGAATACCCGACAGGCTCATAACGTATAGAGAGTATAGGAAGTATGCAGTTCGTTTTTGTATGGTGTAAGATATCAACCTCTTCACACAAATGCGCGAAGTTTTAGTGTAACACCTACACAACATAACAAAAGGAAACAAGTGACGACAGAAATGAGGGTAATTAATATTGTTGCTGCTGTAGCAGTTGGTATGCACGTACGCTCCTGCGCAATCTTACTAGGAAGTGGCATAAGTCACACAAATGCCCTGTGTATTCTCTATCGACTCACGTCCATCCCTATCACATATTTCTCTGTCAAGAATTGCATGAAAACGGTTATAAGAATCATGTTAACTTCCGTACATGGGCATTAAGACAAGAGGCTCCTGATGTATCGTGTATCTTGTTTAGCGATGAAATCATTTTTACTAATGATGGTCAGGCAAACCGCCGAAATATGTACAAGTAGTCTGCTTTTTGTACAGCTGTCTTGTTCGGTTTTAGGAAACCAAACAAAGGACACGTTTCGCAACACCACCTCTGGAGGGCCGCTTGAATTTGCACACACAACTGCCTGATTAGATAACTTCAGTGCTGATTAACTCCGTAACAGCGCAAAGTATCGAATAGTTCTGAACAAATATTTGTCAGCTCAATATTTCTTACACCATCCTCCAAACTTTTCAGACTGATTCTGATCACCCTGTATGTATAACAATCGCGTGAGCTTATCGTGAACACGGTGCCATTTAGAAGGCTTGCGGAGGAGTGTCAGATGGTTTTCATTCTCTTCCAATCTGCAGCTGCCTATCACCAGTGTTCCTGGACGTCTAAAAAATATTTACATACTCGTAGCTTCATTTTCCGCCTTTTTTGTTAGCCTCCCATATCTTTAATGTAACGCATCAGAGACAAAGACGAAAATTCTAGTAAAATGTCCTTTCATAGCTACAATCAAATAAGAAAACGCTACAATTGGCAATGTTTGAACTAAATTAATGAAAATGTGTATTGTGGTGAAGGTACACATTTCAGTGGGTGCGTAGACGGAACCAGTACTAATAAACTGTTGATACAGTGGCGGATGATACTGTCTACACATAAGTGGAGGATTTTTCAGATCATATTCAGTAATTATTAGCGGAATAGAGATCTGAGACGATTCTACAAAGCATTTAAAAGTGTGACATCTTAATACAGAAGATAGCACTGGTCAAAATTAGAAAAGTATTTCCTATAATTTTAGGAACAGAACCCAGTACCAGTTGAAATATGAGCCGTTGAAGATCTATAGTTCACAGATTGTATTATTTGCAGGTTAGACGGGATTCACAAGATGTGGCATAGTAAATTATCGCGATACGCACGCGTGGGCAGATCCAAATCCTCGATCAGTCATAGCAGTGAGACATCAGAATCGCTTCAGTACAGATCTATGGAAAGGAAGTGTTGATGACACACTCATAGGGCCGTAAACTTTACCAATTATCGTAACAGGGGCCTTTTATCACCTTGTATCACCGGTTTCTGTGCGATGGATTTCCATCGCTACTGGACAACGTAAACCTGGCAGAAAGACGACTCTAGTTTATTCACTACGCAGCTCCTCTCCATTCCTACATATCGTGCGACACCACCGCATCATAACATTTCATGGTCGAAGATGGCTAGGAGCGCCATATTTCCGCTCGCCTGACCTGAATTAGATTTATAGCTGTGGGGACATTTAAAGGCGCTTGATTATTTCCAACCGATAGACAATGTGTAAACTTTACAGTAACTGGAGAGCAGGTGGTGTAATTCAATCTGAATGGAGCCAAATATATTGTGAAAATATGGGTGATTCACTGCAAAGAAGTGCTGAAGGACGTATTAGGATTACAGTTACGCTCTACCAACACTACAGTTTGATAGTTTTGGTAAACTACATAAAAGACGTAGTAAATGTTAGGATTGCCAGCAGTATTGCTAGTATTGGTAGGGAAAGAAATATAAGTGAATGTGTAAGAGAGAGAATGGGAGCCTACGATTTCTCTTTGTTTTTTATTTGTCTGGCTGTTTGTTTCCACATAATTAGAGTCCCACATCATCCAGCGTTAGTCCACTGTGTAATTACATCCCCACAGAATATAAATCGCAATAGATGATCGGTAACTTTTGCACTCTTATGTAACGAAAGCAGTTACTTCTGATAAAAGTACAGTTAACTTTTTATGCAAGTAGAGATTATAAGCCCAAACATAAAATATTAGGTGTATAATTGTTGTTGCTATTTTGGACTCAATATAACGTCCTTGATCACTGTCAAACGCAAAAGTTTCCTGTTATTTTCGGTAAATGCGAAAGTTGCTTATGAATAACAAAAAAAAGTTCAAATGTGTGTGAAATCTTATGGGACTTAACTGATAAAGTCATCAGTCCCTAAGCTTCCACGCTTATTAATCTAAATTATCCTAAGGAGAAACACACACACACACACATGCCCGAGGGAGGACTCTAACCTCCGCCGGGATCAGCCGCACATATGAATAACAAGAACATGTTGCATATATTTTCGACGAGGTACTGAAGCAGTATTTGATAATTTTTTGTTGTGCGCTCTTTTTTAATTTTACCTTTTCGTTGAGGAAATTGCGTTTCTAGCGCTACACTACAAATCTGTATTGCTTTCTTCATTTTTACTAGAACATCCCTTAGCTTCACGTTAAAAATCAACAATTTTCAACTGGAACCTCCGTTAAACATTGACAGTTTCAATTTTGGTATAGAAACTTGTTATTTTTATGTAGCGCACAGGAAGATAACTATCTGGAACAAAAATCTTACATAGGTCACATGTCCCTTCATAGATTTTCACTCAGTTTCTAGGCGGTTCACCGCTAGCGTAGTTTTGGAGAACTCTAGTACGCCACTGATAGCATAGATACAGAAAGCGATCGTTATGAGGTAACGCCCGATGGGTACGCAGCACACATAACGTACACGTAATGCAGGTAAGACATTAATTGACCAAAGCTACAACGATGACAACCATAGTCTACACTTAGGTATGGCAGTCTACAGTAGCCTATGATAGTTTTACAACTGTAATCAGAGTTTGGGTAACCACATCCAGCGCTGTCCATAGTGTCTACTTTAACATAGAAAACAGATAGCAATATCAGGAGAGATTGGAGCATGCCTCAAGAGCTCTGATTATTAGAACTTTTCTTCTAGTTTCGTCGAATATTACCTGCTGTAGTGATACGCGACACTTTCTGAAACACCAGGTACTTATTTACGTCCCTTGATCACGTTTTATTAGTCCCAGTTGCAATGTTGACGTAAATGGATTCATTAAAATATTTTTAGACTTGTGGGTAGTACTCAGCTCTGAATTACGCCATAATGCACGCTGTAGCGCTTTGTCGCACAGATTCTTCTCACGAATGGACAGCAGGATCTGCTCTGTTACTAAATAAATTCCAATTGACAGAATGAAACTTGCGGACGATAATATAATAGTTTTGAAATATTGGACAAGAGTGGGGATAGAAGCTTATAATACTCGTCTTTATCGAAAGACTGCTGGCATTACGTCTGCACAAATGATAATGTTGCGAGACAGAAAGAAATTAAAGACATTACCTGCCAGTGGGCATTGATTTATATCGATGACGAAAGATGAAAATTTGTACTTGACCGGGATTCGACCCGAGCGTTCCCCTATCTTGGCAGATCTGCTGTCCACTACGCCACCCGGACACAGTGGTCAACAAAACTGCGCCGCCGGAGTGGCCGAGCGGTTCTAGGCGCTATAGTCAGAAACCGTGTGACCGCTACGGTCGCAGGTTCGAATCCTGCCTCGGGCATGGATATGTGTGACGTCCTTAGGTTAGTTAGGTTTAAGTAGCTGTAAGTTCTAGGGGACTGATAACCTCCTAACTTAAGTCCCATACTGCTCAGAGCCAACAAAACAGCCGGCCACGGTGGTCTAGCGGTTCTAAGCGCTCAGTCCGGAACCGCGCGACTGCTACGGCGGCAGGTTCGGATCCTGCCTCGGGCATGGATGTGTGTGATGTCCTTAGGTAAGTTAGGTTTAAGTAGTTCTAAGTTCTAGGGGACTGATGACCACAGATGTTAAGTCCCATAGTGCTCAGAGCCATTTGAACCATTTTTGAACCAACAAAAACTGCACAGCCTACCCTTAGCACGCCTCGTGTCAAACCCCTCCTGTCAGACTCAAAATTCTTAACTTCGCCACACAATACTGTCGTAGTGTCCTTGCCCATTAACCGCACTACTCGCGGCATTTCGCCGATTTCCGTACGAGATTGGACATGATGTGCATCTACAATGAGGGGATTACTGGCCGTCCCATCAGTGCAGATGTACATCAAGCGCGAAACCGTATCGGAATCGCCTAAATACTGAGACTACTGAGAATAATGGTTCAAGTAGCTCTGAGCACTATGGGGCTTAACATCAGACGTCGTAAGTCCCCTAGAACTTAGAACTACTTAAACGTAACTAACGTAAGGACATCACACTCATCCATGACCGAGGCAGGCTTCAAACCTGCGACCGTAACAGCAGCGCGGTTCCAGACTGAAGCGTCTAGAGCCGCTCGGCCACAGCGGCCGGCTGATAATAAAGGGCAAGCGGAACTACATCAGTAGTGCGTGGATAAGTTGAGAATTTGGATCTGAGGAGAGGCTTGCTGGGGGTAGGTTATGCATTTACATTGACATTTACATCCATGCTCCTCAAGCCACCTGACGGTGTGTGGCGGAGGGTACCTTGAGTACCTCTATCAGTTCTCCCTTCTATTCCAGTCTCGTACTGTTCGTTGAGAGATGGATTGTCGGTATGCCTCTATGTGGGCTCTGATCTCTCTGATTTTATCCTCATGGTCTCTTCGAGAGGTATACGTGGGAGGGAGTAATATACAGCTTGACTCCTAGGTGAAGTTATGTTCTCGAAACTTCAACAAAAGCCCGTACCGAGCTACTGAGCGTCTCTCCTGCAGATTCTTCCACTGTAGTTTATCTGTCACCCCGTAACGCTTTCGCGATTACTAAATGATCCTGTAACGAAGCGCGCTGCTCTCCATTGGATCTTCTCTATCTCTTCTATCAGCCCTATCTGGTACGGATCCCACACTGCTGAGCAGTATTCAAGCAGTGGGCAAAGAAGCTTACTGTAACCCACTTCCTTTGCTTTCGGATTGCATTTCCTTAGGATTCTTCCAATGAATTTCAGTCTGGCACCTGCTTTACCGACGATCAACTTTATATTATCATTCCATTTTAAATCACTCCTAATGCCTACTCCAAGATAATTTATGGAATTAACTGCTTCTAGTTGCTAACCTGCTACATTGTAGCTAAATAATAAAGGATCTTTCTTTCTATGTATTCGCAGCACATTACACTTGTCTACATTCAGATTCAGTTGACATTCCCCGCACCATGCGTCAATTCGCTGCAGATCCTCCTGTATTTCAGTACAATTTTCAATTGTTACAACCTCTCGATATACCACAGCATCATCCGCAAAAACCTTCAGTGAACTTCCGGTGACATCCACAAGGTCATTTATGTATATTGTGAATAGCAACGGTCCTACGACACTCCCCTACGGCACACCTGAAATCACTCTTACTTCGGAAAACTTCTCTCCATTGAGAATGACATGCTGCGTTCTGTTACCTAGGAACTCTTCAATCCAATCACACAATTGGTCTGCTAGTCCATATGCTCTTACTTTGTTCATTTGTTCATTCATGCAGTTGTGTTGACCAACGTGTCCGGGTGGCGTAGTGGGCAGCGCATCTTCCAAGGAAGCAGAACGCTCGGATTCGAATCCTGGTCCTTCACAAATTTTGAGCTTTCCTCATTCATATAAATCAGTGCCCACTGACCACTAATATTCTTTATATTTTTGTGTGTCGATTCATAGTGGCTGCGTTATTAAAATTGTGACTGTTTTTCAGAGATGTCCAAATTAACAGTCATCACATATGTGGACAAAGCACTGACTAAGCGTGGCGAGAAGGAAAGATCTGAAAAATGTGACGCAGAATGGAGTGGTGGTGCCGGCACGGCACCGCTCGTTACGCAACGTGCCGCCCTGCAGGGTGTGAATCAATACGGCGCGCTGTTTCCTCACGTGCGATGCGGCGGTCCTTCACTCCGACTCCTGTGTCGCGACACGCCGCCGCCACTCCACACGTAAGCACTGCCCGGCTGTGTCAGGTGACGCATCACGCCGGCCCGTGGCGTAGCACTTCCACCCTCGCCTCCCAGCACTCTCACCTGTTCCGACACTTAAGGAACTTACGAGGTACTTGCTGACTACATTTCCATTTACACCTATCCTAATGAGCCGAATCACCATGACCACCTGCTAATAACGTGCTAGTGTGCCTTTGAAGCGGCTGCTCTGCGTCGCACAAATTCGACAAATTCTTGTATGGTTTCATGAGTTACCGTATATGGAACCAGATGTCTTGGCACACTGTAACACCCCAACGACCCCCTTAAAGTCAATTAAGACAGAATATCATAAAATGAAGTAAGGAAGAGTTATCTTGGCAAATACGACATCTTTGCCGATAAGCTAACACCAAGAAGTTTTGATAACAACAACGTTATACATCACTGAGAGCTTTTGTTATGAAAAGAGGTGGAAGAAACCTCAGATTTAATTAATGGACAAATATCCAAGTGATAATTGCAATTAACATCTTGAAAGCTAAGTCCAAGGTGATGTTAGTCAGAGATAACTTTTATGTGGAAGAGAGTAGTAAGCGCAACGAAGAAATTAAGTGCACCTACAATACTCTTTCACAGAAAAAGTCGCTTGCTGGCTCTCGTCCTGTAAAGACGTGCGAGAACAATTCTTGTCTTAGTTAGTGAGAATACGGAACGCGACGAGATTGTTTTGCGTTCAGAAGTGTTTCTTGCGTGACGTGATTCACGAACTCCGGAAACTCATTTTCGAAGCAGAGACAAGAACTGATAGATGCGTTTAACCGTGCATAACGGGTTAATTGAACTTTATTGACGAAACTGGTGAATATTGGACTTTACTTTCAAATAGTTGGAACTAAAAGAAGAGTGGATAGTACATCAAAGGACTACACTCTATTAGTCTCGAGTAGAACACAATTACACGACTTCACGAAGATAATACAATTACGCTGAAGAGTTGTCGTAATTGTCAAGAAACTTAATTTTAATAGAACTGACTTTACCAACCAACTGCGTGTGTGTGTGGTGCAAAAGTTATAAAAGTATTTAGTGGCCAAGGAACAATAAACTGTTCGTTCCAAGTGAAATATCAAGCGTGGACTACATTATTGACTGTTTTAATCAATGATAGATAGCCAACGACTGTTCAGCAGGGACAATTTAATCTGAATATCAGAATAGCTACTTCATTAATTGAAAAGAGAACTTTGGAACATTTTATTGTTAACATTACGGTGTAGGTTCACTCAGACGTGATCAAAGAGTATCTGTGGATCTCGCTTCATACAGGTTCAACAACTCCATAGCAACGAGCCAGCAACGTACGAGAAGACTGATAATTATAATGTTTCCTCGCAATTGGTGGTGTGTACGATGATGATGAGGTAAGATTTAACAACTACTGCATATCCGGGCAATTAATCATTCAATCTTAAATCAGAAGAAGCATGCATCCTACGAGTTCGCACTTCTGTCTCCCGTTCACCGACGGGGACCTGCGTCATCGCGCATCGTGTCTCAACTCCACTGCGAGAGCTGTGGCAGCAGCAGCTCTACGGCGCCGACAGTATCAGTACGTGGTTGGAGTGCGGGGACGCCACACAACACGTCACACAGTTCTGGAAACTTACAGGGCCGTAGACTTCGGACGTGGAGGTGGCGCTCGATAGCGTCCCAGATGTGATCCATCGCGTCCGCATTAGGCGAAACTTGTTGGCCATGATTTCAACGTGATAAAACTATCACGGTCCTCAAACGACGGTAGCACGACTACAGCCTTGTGACACCGACAGTAATCATATTGGAAGACGTCTCCGCCATTGGGAGAGACATCACACATGGTTCATTCGCACTATTGTTCACGGAGACCACAGCTGTTATGTACTTTCGATTACTACCAGAACTCCTATGCAACCAAGGTGAATGACCCTCATAGTCTAATACTGGCCCCAGTGGCCGGCGTCGTTTGCGTAGAGCAGGTTTCGAGCAGCCGTTCGGCTAGAAGCCGGACACGAACCACGATTTGATGTAAAAGGAAACGTGATTTACCCGGTCAAGCGATATTTTTTCACTGATCTGAGGTCCATTCTCGATGATTTTGTGTCCCCAGCAGACGTAAATAACTATTTCATTGCGTCATCATGGGAATATTTGGCGGGTGCCTGCTACAGTGCCCATCTTCAGCATTGTCCACTGGACGGTGTGCTCCTGAAACACTTGCGCCTGCACCAGCTTTGTATTGTGTCGTCAGATCTGCTCTATAGATCGGGCAAGCTGCTGACGATCATTTTCGCTGATTTGGCGTGGACGTTCAGCACCTTATCGCACACTCTTGCTTTCATCCCATGCTCAGGACCATAACAGTCTGGCAATTGTTGAAGTCGCTTATGTCAGTGGATTTCCCCATTGGCGGCCCGTTTCGTCACCATAACAATTGCCCATTCGTTACTGCTCTGGGCATAGACGGCGGGTCACGTAAAATGCAACGCGCATTTTATTTTCTGAGCGCTTCATATAAAGAAAGGAGGTTTCCCGTAAGAGGAAGTATACTGAGAAGTACGTAATATTTTGTACGGACAATGCTCTCAAGCATAGTATCAACCGAGATATTAAAAAAAAAAATTAGTGGAACCGTAAGCTTTTCGCAACTGCGTACAAAAGCTCACGGGATGTAGCGCTTGTTAATACTGACGTTGAAATCATTCCCAAAATAGTCTGAAAAATGTACTAAAATTGAAAAGCAATGTGGCCAGAGTCGGCTATTGCGCTAACCAGAGCTCACGTGCCACTCACCGTAGTTATATTCAGCAAGACAGGCCTATGCTACTAAGATAAACCTCACTTCAAGAAAAAAAGAATGGCTCTGAGCACTATGCCACTTATGAAGTCATCAGTCCCCTGGAACTTACAACTACTTAAACGTAACTAACCTAAGGACATGACACACATCCACGACCGAGGCAGGATTCAAACCTGCGACCGTGCAGTTCCAGACTGAAGCGCCTACAACCGCTCGGCCACAACGGCTGGATAAACCTCACTTCCCACACGACATATGTACAGGGTCTGCTACTGTTTTTGTGTAGGGATCCATGGCATATTCTAGATTCTGACTAATCAGATGTGGCTTAGGAAAACCATTTCAAATGCATCTTTTAGCTTTTTTATAGAAGCAACTGCAGTTTCGTCTACAGTTTCGCAGGAAGTTTTCCGTTAGCACTTCGACCGCATTCATTTGACACCGGCTGTATAGAAGTAGAATGTCTAACTTCTCTTCGTTCGTGTACGCGGTTGCACGCAAGAAACGTTGAAGCAGATATGATCTGCCGATTGACAAGACAGTTCCTGTTCGTTCTGCAGTGCACACAAGTAAACAGAGGTTAAGCTTGATACGATGTAGCCTGGCATGAGCGACTTTACAAGGCAACAGCCGATTTTGTCCGACTTCCTTCTCAATTTTAGAATATATCTTCCGTTCCTTGGCGAAGAGCTTAAACCTGAAAATTAACATGCATTATATCATCGTACTATCCATTTCAAGAGCTTTCGGTTACCTATATAAAAGTGTATCATTCTGTTTTGACAAGTCGTACTTGCTTCATTATCATTACATATCAAAGTACGTAGTCCATAACGTACTACTAATTGCCGAAAACCTCGTTTAGATATGTGAAACCATTCACGAAATAAACGGGTTTTTCTGTCTTACGTGACTCACCCTGCATATCAATTTTACAGAGTCACGAACCCGCATTGTCAGGTGGAACTTAGTCTTGCGGTGAGCAGTTGTGTTTTGGCTTATCAGTGTATTCTCCGGACGTTACCTTATTTTGTGTGGCGGAGGGTACTTTAACCATTTGCTGTTCCACTCGCGAATGGTGCGTGGGAAGAACGATTGTTGGTGTGCCTGCGTGTTAGATCTAATCTGTCTTATCTTGCCTTTCCTTGACATTTGTGTATGAGGCTGTAAGGCGTTGGTTGAATCAACGAGGAACACCTTCTCTCGCAACTGTAACCGTAAACGATGCACGACGCTGCTGTTGTAGCATTCGCCGCTGAGGTTAGGTCAGGTCAGCGTTCCAAAGACGATTTTACGCTTCTAAAACGAACCAGTGACGAAACACACTGTTGTTGATACGATATTTTCTTTTTTTCTGTTAATGACATACTACGCTAGCATAAAATGCACTCTCAGATTCAACATCAGACTGACAATCGGCAGTTATGTACGTTTGATTCGCGAGCCTTTTTCAAAAGGGTACCGACCTGCGCATTTTTCCAGTAAGTAAAAAGCTTCGCTCCAACGACCTACGCTATAGTACTACTACAATAGGAGTAAATTCTTTCGTATACCCTATGTAAAATCGTATTTGTGTCCTAATAAGTGCAGCTGCGTTTGCAGTGTTGAGCGATCTTAGCTGATTTTCTACCATGCGGTAACGTATTTCGGTGTCTGTTACCTTGCTATTAACAGGAACACGACCATTTGCAAACCCTTTTCCAGTATAGGATTTTTCACAAGGGTTGTGACTGATTTGATAATACTCAACAGTATCGTCAGTTCACTGCAAAAATAAATAATTTCTTTGAACAATAACGCTACGAAAAACCACCTGCGGTGACGGGAGGAGAAAAAGGGTATTTTGAACGAAACTGTGAATACACCGTCTTCACAGTCATTCAGTTACACTGATATTTTGTTGATTAACGTCTACAAATTTTTCGGGGTTAACACATTATCAACAGGCAAAGTCGAAGAAGGCCAATAGCTGGAAATACAGACGTCCTGGTAGAAGCAATTGTTAATTATATTGCATTGAAAAAGCAGAAAATCTTATGTGTTTAGTGGAGTATCTACATATAGTATTATGTAATTTAGTAGCGAGCTAAAATATACTCGTGTCGTACCTAAAATCACGTTGCAACCAGCACATTTTAAACGAAACTAAACTTTTTCCTCTCTTTAGCGTTTGATATTTGGAAAATGTAGGGTGTACATAAAGTCCAGGAACACCTTCAATTTTTTATCGCACAAGAACCATACATTCTACAGGTATCATACATATGTCATTTTGAAGAGAAACACTGAAAGTTTTTTTTTTAATGTATACAGCTGGGCGTAGTTTGGTAATTTGCCGATTGTCACCGCTAGTCGCAAACATGGCGAAATCAGGTGCGGAGAGAGCTGTTTCATAAAATGGCCTCCCCGATCACCCGATCTCACTCCATGTGGCTGGGACACATTAAAGTTCTGGTGTGTATACCGCCTGCAACAAGTGTTGTAGCACAGCTCAGGGAGAGTATACGGGAACCGACTGCTGCTGTCGACAATGTCATGCTGGGACGACAGGTACGGCAAGAATTCGATTACCATGGTTCGCATATCGAATGTTTGTATAAAAAAATGACAAGTTTCATATTTTCTCTTCAAAATACAGTATGTATGAAATCTGTACAATGTTTAGTTCTGGTGCAATAAATAATTGAAAGTATTCCGGGGCTTTATGTTCGCCAGGTACTTTTATCAAGATGGATCTACTTCAGCAGTTTCACTTCTGCACATTTTCTCGTGTGACTGTTGATAATGATTTTATCCCTAGTAACGTGCTGGGCATTCTTTCGGGAGGACGGCGGTTCAATCCCGCGTCCGACCATCCTGATTTAGGTTTTCTGTGATTTCCGTAAATCGCTCCAGGCTCCTTTAAAAGGGCACGGCCGAATTCCTTCCACGTTCTTCCCTTATCGGATGAGACCGATGACCTCGCTGTTTGGTCTTTCCCCCCAAACAACCCAACCCCTAGTAACGTGTATTAATAAATACAGTGTTGATGGAGCTACATGATTATTTACAAAGATAGTGTGTTGGTTATCTGCAAGGCGTAGTGCCCAGACAGCCACAAAATTTTACCTTAGGGTTACAACTGGCAGAAGTTCCGAAGAATTTATACTTTTTGCTAAGTGACAACTATTTTTTCGCAGACTGAGTCTGAATGATGATGAGTTGGTTGGTGTAATATTTGTCTTAGTTTTATATGTTTTACAGTTCTTTTTAGGACACAACACGTTCCATTAGACTTATCTGGAAACAGCTGCAAAACGAAACCATTAATCCCAAGCGATTTAGGGGAAACCGTTGAAAAGTAAATTCAGGGTGAGTGTGCAGCATGAAAATATTCCCACAGTGAATGTCACCCCGGTGTATCACACGTTACATGGAGCTGGACGTATTTCACAGCCTTTGTTTGTGACGAGGACGAAGTGTCGGTACCGCACATGCCTGACCTACCGCAGCAGCGACGCGTTTGGCCACGAGGGCTCGACACCTGGCCGTGTTGTTCTGGGCTTGGCGCAGCCAGTCGGCCTCCACCGTGGCGGGCAATCAATAGCGGACTTCCGCGTGCCTGGCCAGTGCGAGGGTCACTCGCCAAGGGCCACGCCGCGAATCACCTGCCGCCGAAACAACGCCCCGCTCTGGCGGCTGAGTCCTGCGGTGTTCAGGCACTGTTGGCTCCGAAGAGAAGGTACGCCGCCCTGTGGATCCACGTTGTTGTGAGAGTCTGGTGGTATCTAGACTAGCCACTGTGAAAGGGGGTAGACCATTGTAGAAATTCCTTGAGCCTAATTTTTTTTTATTGGGTTTAAATGTTCCTTAGACAGCCTATTTCTAAGATTCAGTCATGAGAAGTGTGCCATAAACGGGTGCTGTCATTGATGATTAAAATTTTTTTCTGTTTCAGTATTAAGAAACATAAATCGAAATTTTAATCTGACGCTTTATGAAAACAATATTTTTCAAGCTTTCAGTTACATTATACCTTTTTGGAACAGGTGAGTGGCGTTTATTCTGCTGTAGTACGTAAGATTTTTTTGCGACACTTATATTTTCAGTGCATGATAACTTCTCTTTTTTGGTTATAAACAGTCTTGGTTGCAATATTTTTTTTTTTATTTTTCAACGACGCGTTTCGCCTTATTTAGGCATCTTCAGGTTATCTACATAGAAAACAAAGAACAGATACACCTATTTAAGAATCGCGATCGCCTTGTGCAGACTTGGATAACCTATAAGCATGTATAAACAGATCAACTTCTGAAATAACAAATACCGTAATTTGGTATTTCTTAGAAGAATCCCTCAGTTAGTGTAGCCAAAGGGCATCGTCAAATATATCAGGTCAATATCGTCTTCGTTAAACTCAGTAAAAACTAGAAATATAAAATAGTAAAAACGTTACCTTTTCTAGATGGACGCGGGAGGCACTAAGACCTGCATAAGGCGTTCCCGTTCACAGGAGGGAGTAACACAGTAAGATGGGGGCTCAGGTAATAAGCATAATGCGCCACAGCGTCGTGTGCCAGTACTGAAGCCTAATAAAGAATCACCTCAATAGGTGGCGCTGCGACACAGCCCTTTCCTTTTAGTCGCAAAAATTTACTTTTATTTCAAAGTGCCATTATTTTGTTAATCGCCACTTCTTAAAATATCCATACCTATTACGTTAGACAATACCATCAGTTTCAAACCAGTTTTTCAAATTTTATGCTAGGTTTAAAATTGTACCCTTCAGAGCCCCCACCAACCGCCATCGCGCTCCACGAAGGCCTTTCTCGAAATAGTTTAGTGTCCTCTAAGTGTAACTTGTTCACTTAAAAAATACATAGCACCATCTTAAGGGTGTACAATAAAGGTGTAAATCAGTTCTGTAATTTGTGTGTCATTTCAGTAAAAAAAAAAAAAAAAAAAAAAATCATCCTGGTATGTCCTCTTAAGATTTAATGTGTGTGTGCGTGTGTTTGTGCGTCGTACGTGCGTGCGTGAGTGCATGCGTGTGGGCGTACACCTCTGCTCTTACTGCTCTAGCAGAACGTGTTTAAATACACAGAAATTTACCTTTGCTTTCGATACTCTGAATCAGAAATGTCTATGGGCCTGATCCATGTGGATTAGACATCGCTTCGTCCTCTGAAGTTAGCAAGGAGGTGTTAGGTTTCGCTGACCGCCTCTTATGAATAACGGACAGTGCCGGCCTATGTGGCTGATCGGTTCTAGGCGCTTCAGTCCGGAACCGCTCTGCTGCTACGGACACAGGTTCAGAATCCTGCCTCGGGCATGGATGTGTGTGATGTCCTAGGTTTAAGTAGTTTTAAGTCTAGGGGCTGATGACCTCAGATGTTAAGTCCCATACTGCTTAGAGCCATTTGATTTGAATAACGGACATTCTAACCTTAGAGTCTAAAAGAGGAGGAGGAGGAGGCTGGTCTATTTTTGTTGTCTGTCGGCCCATATGCCACCGACTGCGTTGCACGTAGTGAAAATGGTAACAAAATTTTCACATAGAATTAAGCGCATTGAACGTACATAACAATTAATGCCACGATATTCTGCCGCAACTGGCTTGCAATCACTGAATGTTTTTCTAGTCTGCTTCTCGGTGATAACGTGAAGCGTGTTTGTATGTTATTCCGTGTTTGATAGCGGCAACAAGTTTTTCGTGTGCGAAGTTTCCTCCCACTAATCATTATGGAAAAACAAGTTCATAACGTGACCGAATACCGGTGTAGATTTGTGATTAATCGGAAAACATGCGCCCTGCACATGTACCAAATTAACGAAATCGATGAGCGATTATTCAGTTCGAGAAGTCTATACAGCGTTATTTATTCTAGTTTTTGTTTCTCATTATGGCTAGATATTTATTTCACCTCAGTTTTTCTCGGATACTTGTAAAAATTTAAATAATTTTTTAAGAGATTGTGTTTAAGTATCATCTGTTTCGTATTTTAGAGCCTTCAGCAATTTGCCACCAATGTTAACAACTTATATAGCAATTGTAACACAATTTTGCTTGCTACTTCTTATTTTAACACACATTAATTTAAGCAAAGTGGTAAATAAATTATTTCAACGTAAATAAAAGTACTCCGCATTTATCCTGCACAGTACCGAAGTTCACAATGCCAGCACTTCGAAACACACAGCGTTACGCAAGAAAAAACCACTACAAATCTTTTATTTCAGCTTCTAAGGTAAGTTCGTCTCGTAATAAAACGCTGAATTACAGAACGGACCTTATACGGTTACACAACTTGTTTCAGTGTAATGTTCGACCTCTGTAAGATAGTTTGGACATGTGTAACTTCGTAGATTTATTTCTTAATATAATTAAGTATTTTGAGGTTATGACATTATATTTGATAACATTCCTTATATTCACACAATATTAGATAACATTCATTCCATAAGCATAGATATAAAGTTCAATTTGTTGTAGGGTTCGTACTGCAGTACTGCTACAGCAAGTACGACAATCGACACGGATTCATAGAGGTAAAGGTTGGTTAGTTCTGACAGTTATGGTACTCTAAACATCAATGACCTGAGCACTGTGGCTCTGCCATGGGCAATAGTAGCGATGCAACCTTACTACTGGCCACAAGAACCATCTACGAAGGGAAGTGTAGTAGGAGAACATTGCCAGCCACACAGCAGAGCTAAGGCTCTCAAATATCCCACCCTGCACAGCATGTAATTCCTGCCTGAGAGCCTTACCACAACATCGTACCTAGAAGACACCTTCCTCATTTTACCTGACAGAAATTTGGTGAGTTCCGTGGCCCCTGTGCATACTTACGTACAAACACAGGTCTCCTATCTATCGCAGTAAACGTTCACTACGTGCACAGCATTTTACGAACAATACATACGAGTAACACCTGACGACGTAACAGTAACACTCACTATAGAGCGAAACACTGTTTCTGGTCTGGAAAATTAGCTTTCACCACCACAAGGAATGTCCCATAGTCTGCTACTAAACCATTTACATCCTATGGAACAGCATTCTCTACACTCAAGCAATGACAACATCCAAAACACTATGCCTCCTAAAACTTGGTAGGCTACCATCACAGACCTCATCCTACTGACCCAACCAGGCTCTCAAGAGTTTTCAATAAATTCCTTGAAAGCATTCCAACTCAATGAATTCAGCAGCACCTTGCAACAGATTTACCTACGCGCAACACACAATGTAACTTCCACCGCGAGCACTTCAATGATGACCAGATCCCGCACTTCGCCTACCTTAACTTCCATCAACTAAATACATAAAGTTGGTTTCGCTTGATATCCCAAAAGCATTGGATCTGGTATACCATTATAGATTGCTTTTCAAGGCGAAACTCTTTAATTTTTTTATCCACAGCTATACAACGCATCACATAATACAGCGTGTGGTGTTATTAGCATAATACAATCTTGTTTTTTCCCATGAATGTTCACGGAATAAATAAACTATTCCAGAAGGCTGTTGATTATTTGCTGTACGGCACAGCACTCATAATCTGGAGAACATGACGCCAAGGAAGTTCACTAAAGTACTGCCTTGCTCTTCCAGCGTATTTTGGAGACAGCTATTCACTTGGCAAGGCGTATTATTTTGCTCAACAGCTCATCCTCCACTAGTAAAGACGATCTTAACGGGCAGGCGAACCAAATTTCTCCAGAGGGTTTCTTACATTTTTTAGTGATTTTATAAATAGACTTCAAAGTGTGCCCTCAGTGCCTCAAAACGACTAAATGTAGTTAACAAGAGTGGATTCAACAACAATTTGTTCTTCTCAGTCTTGTGTTTTCCCATTGAAAAATCACCCTTCGCGGACAAGTGCATAGCCCTGACTCTTCAAAGAACATTTGTTTTATTTTGGATGAATAGTACTCTCAGATGCGTCTAAATAATTGTTTCTCCCGATAGGTTTTCGGACTCAATGTATCATCAGAGAATAAAACCTGTTACCGACTTTGGTCTATAATGTTTCATTATATCGCCCTGATCTGGTGAGATACGTAACGAATTGAATAGAATTTACACACAATTTGTGTCATGTACACAGATGTAGTGTATCCGAACGAACAACAGTAACAGCGTTTTTTTTCCTAGTAATAGGCTAAGACCGTGCACCAGTCGGATAATATAATTATTTAAATCAAGATAAAAGGTATCTATCCGAATAAAAACACTTTGTGAGAAACGTTTTTAATTTTCAGCACACATAAGAGGGAAAAAGCTAAATATTGCATACTATACAAGAAAGGAAAGACCACAATAAGAAGGGATGTAGGTAAGGAAATGCGTTTAATAGACTGGGTAGTAGAAAAAGGTACATTTTAAAAAGATGAAATAAAACTTGAGCAGTATGAGGCAGAAAATACAAAACTGTATTACACTTGATGTAAGTCCGTACACAGACCAACCAACCACTAATCCCCATGCAGAGTTTACTACACTGAAAGCATTCATTGATGTGTGATAGATGCTTTGAATACGGCTCTTTCGGACACGGTAATCAAGAACTCGCTGAAACTCTGGTCGCTGAAAAATTAATCAACGCGAAAAATTCATTATAGAAGATGAATGCAAGAGCAAATTTTATGCGGCTTTACGCATGGGTGGTGGACTGGAGACACAGAGACATTTTAAATTTATTTCCTCGACCGGCTTGTTCATCTTATTCGCTAGAACGCTGAAACTTAATTATTTGAATATACAGACTATATTAAGTATCTTATTACGATGGTTTTAAAATTAGATAAAAATATGAATTTCTTCTACTTCCAGTAGTAGGACATCGGTATAAACATGGTTTGTAGCGTTTGAAACACTCAGTAGTTTGGATATTTCCAGAGATACAGGGTTTCCATTATGAGAAACTGGTTGGGCTGCCAAAGTTCAATCTGTGGATGTCTTTAAGTATTCATGGGATACGGCACAATAATTGTAGCATGGAAATGTTGGGAATGAATTCATCACGCTACTTTAAAATTAGTTTGTCTTCCCTGTCCTGTGATATGTTGCTATTCAAGACGATATACAGTGTAAGTCAAATGGTTACGCACAAATTGATGGATTTGATGGAGGAGTCGTAATACAACAACTTTTCGATAGAAACGCATGGTCTTGATACAAAAGCGACTGAAGTTGAGCAGAGTTGACGACTGTACTATTTATCCAACAATGTTGTACATTACAGGAAGTGTTCAAAACGGCGACCACCCCTTTCAGTTCTGGGATAGCACCATGATAGAAAATTTTGTGGCGCTCGCACTCTACCAAGAATCTCATGAACCTTAAAGACGCTACAAGTATCCCGGCGAGGAGTGTTTCTTCGTTGTGAACTGGTGTCACGTGCACGAAGCTTTCGATATGGCCCTCACGAAAAATATCCATAGGCTTCACATCAAGGGAGCGAGCTGGCCATGCTATTGGATTCCTCCCAGTCCTCCCTTTCGATACAATTCCTGGGATATGTGGCACTTAGTACGTCACATACTTGCACAAAAAACTATGCAGATGGTCTGCCGAATTGTATCCAAACACACGAATACAGAAAGTTATCTTTGTTGAACACAAGAACCGTGTATATTGATTTTCTTGTCGCAAAGCTATCACTGATTTAGGACTACTTCCTCCTATTCCAACGTCAATGATTTGTTGTGTAGCCACAGTCACATAAACTATTTTAGAGATATAACCGCCATTTGACTGAGCAACAGATTTTAATCTACAAAGTATATAACTTCGTTACATAAACAAATTTTGTCAAAAGTAAATGCGAGAACATTTGTGTGATAGGCTAATTTACTAACAATTTGCATGACTTATTCTCTTCTTATGGTTGTGGAATGAAATAGATGACCAAATCACAGGTTTTAAACTTCGCTACACTCACAGGGACTCACGCTTATGTTTTGCAGTCAAATAGCGGCCATACCTTTCAAAAAAAAGTTCTACAGTTGTATCTCGACGCCTCTTTGAGAGCATTTAACTTGCGCCTAATCTTTTAAATCACTCCGTGTGTGTGACACCAGCTTTCACTATTTATAACCTAATACAAAAACGAACACAATCGTTTCCTGAAGAGAGAGTTAAATTTAATCGATTATAGAGGCGCTGTAATGAAATGAGAAAGTACAAGTCGAGTCTCCAGGGTAAAAGAGCGCTCGAAATGTGACATAACAGGTGGTGCAATCGTTTTTTACAGTTCTCAATTGCGAGTTACTCCACCGCTGAAATAGTTCCTGAAGATCACCTTATAAGCTCTTATCCACTACCACTGGCCAAGTACTGCTAATTTGCCACTAACTGTTGGTACAGAGTGGATATTTATATTCCTGGATCTGTGGTACCATCTACTCCCTACACAAAATATTTGCTTCAGTGTTGTTCTTCTTAGTTGCCTCCTTGGAAATCCCTTGATGTCAGTTCATGAGAAATATGAGAGGTGACGGTCCGTGCTTCCATCGCTCTTGGAGGTGTGCTCGCACAGCATAACTTGTTAAGCGAAATGTCTTCGATAAGCACGAGAGTCAAGTTCGAGTATTTTTGCATGTAGTGTAGTATGTCATGACATATTAAATTTTGTTTGTTATTCTGATAGTCTTGTATCGGCGGCTCAGGCCTCCTCTGTCGTTACCTGACTGTAATATTCCTCATTTCCCCGTTTGATGTTCCTGGAATTACTGACAAACAAGGTATTGTTACCAGACTACCCATTACCATACCACCCCGATTTCCTAGAATCGAAGTTTCGTACTTCAAAAATGTTCAAATGAGTGTGAAATCTTATGGGACTTAACTGCTAAGGTCATCAGTCCCTAAGCTTACACACTACTTAACCTAAAGTATCCTAAGGACAGACACACACACCCATGCCCGAGGGAGGACTCGAACCTCCGACGGGACCAGCCGCACAGTCCATGACTGTAGCGCCATAGACCGCTCGGCTAATCCCGCGCGGCTTTCCTACTTCACTTTTGGTATTAATTCTCACAGATAGCCGACCGCGGTGGTGTAGCGGTTCTAGGCGCTCAGCCTGAAACCACGCGACTGCTACGGTCGCAGGTTCGAATCCTCCCTCGGGCATGCATGTGTGTGATGTCCTTAGGTTAGTTAGGTTTAAGTAGTTCTAAGTTCCAGGGGACAAATGACCACAGATGTTAAGTCCCATAGTGCTCAGAGCCATCTGAACCATCTCACAGATAATACTGACTATTTTATTTGGGTAGTATGTCACTTATTCCGTGCTATCAGTCACAGGAGCGAAATATATAGATATATTATTTGCTCAACTTTAGAATCATAAATAAACAGATTGTGCGTCTAGTGTTCGATTACGTAACTGTTGGAGCGTGAGACCCGAAGACTGTGAAGTGGGAAGGCCACATAAAAGTAATTGTAAGAAAGACACATGGCAAACACAGATTTATTCTATGAGAAACTGCGGCTGATCCACGAAAGAGGTAGTTTACGAAACCCTCATTCGCTCTATTCGAGATTGTTGCACATCAATTCTCGACCCATACCGGTGTAACTGCCAAAGGCAAGGGCTGATTGCCGAATGTGTACTACTTGTTACAATCCGCTGGCGCAGCTTTCCGCTACGCTATGTCCGATCGATGGCAACCGATGTTACGTAGCCTCGGACACTTCGGCACGCAGCGTATGTGACACCTGTGGCGGCCACTCAGTAATAGATCCACCACGACGCATATTCAAAATGGCCGTTCAGTTTGGTTGGGTATGGGATCGTAGTGCCATCACGTCGGTGTCAGTTGCAGTGGAGACCACTGGCCATGAAGCAACCGTCGCCGAACCCCATCCTGATAGGACCACCTGTCTGAAAACCCATCGATGGACCGAGTGTCTAACTGAGAGCCTCCCAGATACAGAGCCATTGGGCGTCCTCCAGACGTCGAGGACATGCTTCCGTCACTGGCCACTGCAGGGAAAGTGCAGCCGGCCTTGCTAACAGTACAGCATTATTGTAGTTCCAGCCCATCTTCGCAGTAGCTGCTCATACTTCGTCGCCACCGCCCAAGAAATAGCATTCGTACAGTGTTGCCACAAGTGGGCCGCAATGAGCGTAGTGGCTGCAGGCGTCTCACAACAGTGCTTCGCCACCACGGTTAGTGGGTTAGACACACACCATCCTGCGCCCCCCAGCCGTGAGCACGAGGCCACTGTAGCAAAGTCTTGAGAAAATAAATACGTGTTTCAGCTTCTTCGAGCTTCGTGGGGCTTATCGATACTACCTACCTATACCAGACAACACCCACACGTTTACACTAGATAGGACAGGGGTTCCTAACCTGTGGTCCGCGGACCCCTTTGGGGTCCGCCGGCTCTTTCTAGGGGTCCGCGGCCACCTTCCACCAAATCGTGCAAAATAATGAGTAAAATTATTGAATAATAATGCGAAAATCAAATTCATCACTATTTCTTTTTCTTGTGAAAAACATGTGTACTTTTACTTCATGTCGTATCGCCAAGCAGCCCTTGCGGCTCCTAAGTGAGAACGTATACACAGTATAGTGCCGGAGAATGCGGCTTCTCTGATCGACTGTTTAGCAACAATACGGGGGTCGTTTGTGCGCTGAAACCGTTTTACGCATGCGCGGAGCGAGCCAATCACAGCGCTCGCTGGCACGTATGCGGCCCCAGGCATCATTAAATGTTAAACTTGCTTTGTCAATGCACTACCTATTTCATAAGTCGATTTTTGACCAGTTTATTACTTCTAACATGGATCGGTGGCTGAAGTCAGGATCATTGAAGAAGGGTGCAGTTTCTCCATAGCCTTCACAAAAACGCAAGTTTCCAGTTGAAATGAATGAGGAGGAGGACGACCAAAGGAAGACTTTATATACATTTGAAAATTTTTCTTCGGATTTCACGAAAAATCTCTCTCTCTCTCTCTCTCTCTCTCTCTCTCTCTCTCTCTCTCTCTCTCTCTCTCTCACACACACACACACACACACACACACACACACACACACACACGCACACACAGACACGCACACACACACACACACACACAAACACACACACGACTGTTACGAAATATGGATGCTCCTTACACAACAGTAGCCAAATACACAACAGTAGCCAAATAGTGAAAGTGAACAAATCATAAGCGGCAGCTTGTCAACATCGAACAGTTTGGAAGTGACGTTGATTGCTCTTGGAGGAAGACAGCTCCATCGTGTGAAATTTCAATTACCAAGTAACTTTAATCAGGCTAGGCCGCAGCTCGTGGTCGTGCGGGAGCGTTCTCGCTTCCCGCGCCCGGTTTCCCGGGTTCGATTCCCGGCGGAGTCAGGGATTTTCTCTGGCTCGTGATGCCTGGGTGTTGTTTGATGTCCTTAGGTTAGTTAGGTTTAAGTAGTTCTAAGTTCTAGGGGACTGATGACCATAGATGTTAAGTTCCATAGTGCTCAGAGCCATTTCAACCATTTTAATCAGGCTATAGTGTGTTGAACAAATGGAGTAAATCCATCAGTAAGTGTCTGGATACAGTGGGAATTCAAATTGGATCGGTAATTTCAAGTTGTTTTCATTCATCTCTAAACCAAAGACTATTGATACTTCGGGGAGGGGGGGGGGGCGAAGGGGGGGGGGGTGTCATTGGGAACATGGCACTTGCATTAAGAAACTTTCAGGTCCCATGGGTTTCGATCTGAAATTTAAAGTTATTGTGCTATTGACTGACTAGGGGTCCGCCATTGATTTTCGACTGAAGAAGGGGTCCGTAGCTGAGAAGGTTGGGAAGCCCGGAGATACGATTAACAGAAGACACGGAAAATATTGTATCGGCCTGATAGACGTTTTCTCCGCACTCCACGCAGGCCGTGCGGGCAGTCGACCCGCCAGAAGCACGTGCGTGAACGGCTGTCGTATACACCGAGATAGTTTCCTCGTATTGTAAATAGGCTGTCTAGGTTTTTTTATTGGTAACGCAACCGCCACGTAGTAGTGGCGCTGTATGAAAATCACTAGCTGTGCCGTGTGCAGTCTGTGGCTGGTTTGCATTGTTGTCTGCCATTGTAGTGTTGGGCAGCGGCAGCTGGATGCTAACAGCGCGTAGCGTTGCGCAGTTGGAGGTGAGCCGCCAGCAGTGGTGGATGTGGGGAGAAAGATGGCGGAGTTTTGAAATTTGTAAGACTGTATGTCATGAACTGCTATATATATTATGACTATTAAGGTAAATACATTGTTTGTTCTCTATTAAAATCTTTCATTTGCTAACTATCCCTATCAGTAGTTAGTGACTTCCGTAGTTTGAATCTTTTAGTCAGCTGGCAGTAGTGGCCCTCGCTGTATTGCAGTAGTTCGAGTAACGAAGATTTTTGGTGAGGTAAGTGATTTGCGAAAGGTATAGGTTAATGTTAGTCAGGGCCATTCTTTTGTAGGGATTATTGAAAGTCAGATTGCGTTGCGCTAAAAATATTGTGTGCCAGTTTAAGAAGTATAATTGTTTTAAGGGGACGTTTCAATATGGCTTGGACTGTGTACCTCGCTTACACGTCACTCCTCGTAAGGCAGGGCCGGCCAGAAATGTGCAACGTCTGGGTCACAGCGTGCACGCCGCAGCCGTCAGCGTTTATGTAGTGCATGTTTCTACGAACAGATGTCGCTTTATCCACTTGCTGGGATACTCTGTACCGGCTCATTCTTGCAAGCCAACCATGGGAAGGCATTTCACGTGTCAAACATTTGAAATACTTTCACAGTCGACTCATTGAGACGTGTACTTTTATGTTAACAGTTTAACCCAGTTAGACAAGTAATACAGTTAACAACCGTGGATTTTTTTATTAAGGCAGCGTGACTGGAGGCACGAAATATGAGTAATGTTTTTGATCTAGTATTTAAGAAAGACAGCACTTAGCGACTTTCAACGAACCTTATTCATGATTTCAAATAACATTAAACTAATGCAAGGTTTCCTATAACTAATTCTTGGTGCCCTCAGTTACACCCACATAATTTCTGTCTCACTGACCTCTGAACAGAATGATAACCGCAGACCTCTCGATGATCACCTGTTATTTCAATACCATTATTGCTACATCTTTCATCAACTCCGTCTGAAATCTGCATAATAACCGACAATTAGATGAACGTCACGTTTTATCGACTTCAGCTGAGCGTAGCCCTTCACACATTAAAAAAAAAAACCTAAATTAAGTATACATTGGAACAATCGGTTAAATGACCAACTTTCCTGATAATAATGTAACATGGAGCAGAATGAGGCACTAATGCACAGTGAGTAAATAATAATTTTTAATTGTGAAAGGAATAAATCCAAACGCGTTTATCACTGGTTATGAGAAATGATAATCGAGCTGATGTGTCTCATCCATTTTACTTGCCGTTCTTCACTCTTAAGTACACTACACTCCTCTTTGTGATATGTATTGTAGTGTCTTTCAATTGAAAACTTACTCTGGCCGCCTATTATTCGGCGGCATAGCAAACACTGAGTTTTCACCAACGGCTACAAAAAAGAATTGCAGTTCCCAGTCATTTTTAAACGACTGAGAACATAGATCTCCCGTCCTTTGCTATTTCACAGTACCTGCCATTTCTCAGTACTTCTCTGTTAGCAGGGGTAAACGAGACTGCGTATGCTGCGCTCTCTCTTGTACCACATAAACAGGGAAGTGGAGCCGCCGCAGTTCATCTAGGACACATGTCTAATAACAGATGTCGCTGTCGCACATGTGCAGCACTTCCGCACGTCTGCACGCTCTGCACCATTTGGCCTGCCCTGTCGTAAGGCCTTCCCTGTGTACCTCGCTTACACGTCACCTTCACAGCGTCTTGGTGCAAAAACCTCGCCGACAGGCAGCGTGCCTGTGTCAGCAGACAGCGCTGCGCTACGCAGGATCACGTGCCCTCGGAGCGGCAAGAGGACATCCTCTTCAGCTTAGGTTTTATGAAGGGTGTTCCGGCGTAAAGTCAAGCGCCGGCGCGCCGGTGAGGAACGTTAAAGCGGAGAGTGCTGTGAAGAAGACGTCAGCCAATATTACGCTGACCGACGCCTGTCTAGGACAACACCGAGACAGCAGTGGCCTCTAGGCAAAGAGAACATACGCGCCGCTCCGTCTGGCCGCAGCTCACTTGAACCAGCTCTACACCAGTTATTTAGTAACTGTGTAATTTCACTTGCATTAGGAACTACTGAAGACATTTTCTTGTTTCGTCTGTCGCCTATTGCTTGCAACACATCACTGTAAATTCTCTAAGTTAAGTATTACTATTTATCTCACTGTAATAAAAATTCATTAATACGATTTGCTTGTCTAGCTATCCGAGAAGCAGGTTTCCTAAGCACCACATATTTGACAAGTAGGCAGGATACAACAAAGAGAAAGTTTACATAGGTGGTCAATGCTTCGTTCTTGGGCAAAATAAGAATGAAGAGATTGGTGCGATACAAAAAATGTTTTTCACTTTGAAGTGAGTACCATTAATGTGAAAAAATAACTGAAGTATGTGCTTTACTCAGAAAATTAAATACCGAAAAATAATGAAAACAACATCCATCGAATGTGGGAATATTTGTCAAACGTAGTCCCATTGATACATCGAAAACAATATATCGCAATATTGTTGAAATGAAAATCAGTTATTCAATAGTGTACGATATATTAGCACATTACAGCATGACCTAAACAGTGTGTAATCAAAAAGTATTTGAAACAAACAACAACTACCTCTGCTTTTCGAAGGCGTACTGACGCTGTGATCAACAGCTTTTTAAGCAGTTGCTGCTACCTACTAGGAACATGCAGGGACGAAAAGAAAGTAACGTTGCTAAATCATATGGTGTGAAGCAGAAGGTATCACTTGGTACAGTGATTTTGGTTGATTCCCTTAACCTTTAAAAAGGAAATTAGAATGTAGCACACAAGTTGAGGCAGCTAATTCGTAACAATCCTTGTATCTTCCCAACCATAATAGATACAAAGATGCCGTTTGGACAGTGAATTGCAGGGACATTGGATACTTTAATACTTCAGATTTCATGTTTGTGCTATTTTTATTACAGAAATATGAGGCCATCTTTGTTTTGTTTTTTAATGGAACCCTACGATAAATTTTAGAGTAACATAATGGGCTTAAAAAGACCGTTTAAAATATGTGTATATCATAATATTTGGGCGAATCGATTTTGAGACACAGATATGTTCCCGTATCGTATTCGTCCCCCGAAGCGGTGTTGTCCAACGCGAATTTTCCTGTTCACCATTGAGGAACTTAGCAGAGAGGGTGTTGTTTTCCTGCTTCTCGAAAACGCCGCAAGGTGACGCAAGAGGTAGCTGGAGAGAAGGATATAAATGTGCTGCTGGGGTAATTAGACATCGATCGCATTTCCGCCACAGTTTTCTGGAGCAGACATGTACACCAACGAATAAAACTTAGATATGCTTCCAGTGTATGGTGAAAGCAGAAGAAATGCTGTTAGAGCAATAAAGCGATATGGAGAGCTGTATACAGATCGTGAGCGTTCTATGAGCCAGCTTCTTCCACGTATTTGCAGGAAACTAATTGAATCGTGATCATGGAATGCCATACAGAGGACAAGGCAGAAGACTTCAACTGGCGAGGTACATGAAGAGGGCGTTGTAGCGTTGGCGCATGACCCTACTGTTTCGTCGCGACGTATCGCCTCGAAATGTGATGTAAGTCAGAGAAGTGTTCTACGCATATTGCACCGGCATATATTTCATTCGTTTCACCTCTCATTACATTAAGCGCTGTCCAATTCGGATTTCCAGCGGTGCCAGGAATTTTGCCGGTTTGCTCTGCAGCGCCAACAAGGTAATCCAACGTTTTTTCAATGGGTGTTTTTTACTGATGATGCGACTCCCACAAACCACGGTAATGTGAATTAGCATAATATGCGTTACTGGTCAATAGAGAACCCTGATTGGCTTCGACAGGTACAGCAATAGCAACCGTGGAGAGTTAACGTTTGGTGCGGCATCGTCGGAAATGTCACTGTTGTGCCTTACGTCATTCCGGGTATACTAAACGTTAATAACTATGCACAGTTCCTGCGAAACGTTGTGCCCATTTTGCTCGAAGGGGTACCACTAAAAACGCGTCAGGGCATGTGTTGGCAACATGACGGCTGTTCTGCCCACTCTTCCCATGTGGCTACAGTGCTGTTAAATAAAAAGTTCCCTGAATGTTGGATAGGACGACGTGCAAATGTGACCAGTCCGGCCTCATGATTTGACCCCTCTTGATTTTGTTCTGTGGGGAGCAATCAAACAAAGTGTATGCTCAAATACCAATTACGCCAGACGATACGAAGCAACGTATCATCGAAGGGTGCGCTGATCTATCACGTGGCACCCTCGCATCCGTTCACAAATAATTCGAACGGCGACTACAAACGTGCATTGCAGCAGAGGGGAAGCATTTTGAGCACATGCTTCAGTGAAGTTCTGTATCATGTAAAGTACGTATTTTGCACCTTTGTTTGTATTTGCTTCGTATTGAGATCAACAGTAATTTTTTTTTCAAATAAAAAACAAATACGTACGAAATAATTGTGACCAATAAGGGCCCACTCATCTACATTTGCATTTCTGTTACTTAAAATGTTTTAATATCTTGTAGTATTTTAATACTGTATGTTGTCTACTATTTTGGTATCACAGTTGTCAAATAACTGAATAATATTTGCGCGACATCATCAGTTAACGTTTGCGCAAAGTATTAAAAAAATGGTTCACATGGTTCTGAGCACTGTGGGACTTAACGTCTATGGTCATCAGTCCCCTAGAACTCAGAACTACTTAAACCTAACTAACCTAAGGACATCACACACATCCATGCCCGAGGCAGGATTCGAACCTGCGACCGTAGCGGTCACGCGGTTCCAGTCTGAAGCGCCTAGAACCGCACGGCCACACCGCCCGGCCCGCAAAGTATCGCCGTATGTGTTACTATTGTCGGGTAAATGGGCGTGTTTGTGTAAGGACGGACTCCCGACGTTTACCATGTACTCTACAGAACAGGAAAGGTCGCATTGGACAACGCCGCTTCGAAGGACTAACACGATAAGAGAACATATCTGTATCTCAAAAACTATTCGCCTGAATATTATGATATACACATATTTGAAACCGTCTTTTTAAGCCCATCGTATTACGCTAAAATGTAACGTAGGGTTTTATTTAAAAAACCAAAGATGGCCTCATATCTCTGTAATAAAAATAACACAAACATGAAATGCGATGTATTCAAGTATCCCGTGTCCCTACAATTCACTGTCCAAACGGCATCTTGGTATCTATTACGGTTGGATAGATACAAGGAGTGTTAAGAATTAGCTGCCTCACCCTTTAGACGCTACATAGGGACTAAGGAGTATAGCCGTGCGCTCCCGATTATTTAGACCACCGATTTACGTCCTATGCCTTATGTCTGCAGAGCCAGCAGTTCCGTCCGGCCGCATCATCAGTTCAGTTCCAACGCTACCAGATGGCAGTACCAGCTGTTTCGTCTCAAGCAGTCAACGCCTGCAGACTCGGTCCAATTCGTCTTGGTCTTCGTCAGAAGCAGGTCAGCCGTCATACGCATGTAGCGGCGGCCCAATAAAGTCACAGGTCTTCACCCCGCCGTCTGCCGTGACTCTAGGGTTCGTCACGCAGGAATATAACAGACAACGACAGAGGAGATACATTTCTGTTGCTTATAATTCTGTGGATATTCATCCAAAGACATTACAATTGAGTTTCGTTCTGTTAATAAAGTAATCGTTTTAAATTGTCTGCTATCACTACTCAGCACGAGAATACACGGTAAAAGATTCTAACAAGATTAACAGGCCACAGGCTTGTTTGATACGAGAGGGAATATTACGGAGATGCTGAAATAACACTCTCCCAACTCGTATAATTCGGAAAGGGTGCGCCCCAGGTAGATCCGCGCCTTAATCCTAACGAACAGATGGAGGAAGCAATTCAGAGAAATCGGAAATCCTACGAAGTTTTACTGGAAATTCTTCCACGCACCATCCACGAGCGAAATAGGGACGGGAGAAGTTTGTAGATGTACCCTCTGCCACACACTGTTAGGTGGAGTACGCGGTACTGATGTAGACAAATAAGTCGTTCTGTCTCTATTACCAACATTCTGCTAAAATGATAGACTGTGCACCTAGTATTCCACCATTCTTACACCTTTGGGCTTCGTGCCAGAAAACTTCAATGCATCTTGCTAGAGTTGTAAAGCTACCGTAGGCTACGATAGATTATCGCAAGTAAGCAGAGACTTCGGTAGTTTTGCTAGCAACATTGGTTAGTTAATATCGCAACCTGCACTTCGGGTGCGTTGCATACCTATTCCATTTCGATCGCGTTGTTTGGGTATGCGATCAGTGTCTTACTAGATTCCCCTAGGAACTGGAAGAGGTGAACGGTCTTAACACGGAGTGAGAACGTATAAAGGGGTACTTAACCCACCGAACATTTTTGTTGTGCATAGTAATCTCGCTGACTGTTTCTTAAAAATAAACAGTATTTATAATAAACGAGCCTGCGAACTATTGTTCTTGTTGGAATCTTTTTTGAAGTGTCCTCGTACTGAGCACGGATCGAAGACAATTTTAAAAGAAGAACTTTATTAACAAGATGAAGCTCAGTTACAGTGTTCTTGGATGAATATCCTCACAATCACATGCAACAGAAATGTCTCTCTTGGTCGTATGTCACGTGCCTACATGGGCAACCCTAAAGCCATTGCAGGCGTAGTGAAGACGGACGTAACTGGGCGCTGCTAGCGTATGACGGCTGACTGCTCCTGGCGAAGACTACGATGATGATGATGATGATGATGATGTTGGTTTGTGGGGCGGTCAACATCGTGGCTATCAGCACCCGTCCAAGTGCCCTGACTTTCCAATACCAGTCTCGCCACGTCTCGAATCTGCATCTACATATATAATCCGCTAGTCACCAAGCGCTTTGTGGCGGAGGGCACTATTCGCGTCAGAGTCATATTTCCCCACCCCCTCTGTTACACTTGCGAATCGAGTCAGGGAAAAACGACTGTCTGAACGCCACGGTACGAGCTCTAATTTCCCTTAACTTCGAATGGTGATCAATGCGCTATTTGAAAGTTGGTGGTAACAATATATGCTCTACATGCTCAGCGAAAATCGGATTTGGAAATTTAGTGAGCAGCTCCTTCTGTCTAGCGCGCCGTCTACTTGCTAGTGTGTACTACTTCAAACTTTCTATGAGATCTGTTACGCTCTCGCGATGGCTAAATGTACCAGTCACGAATCTTGCCGCTCTTCGTTGGACCTTCCCAATTTCTTGAATCAGACCCAACTGGTAAGTGTCCCATACATACGAACAATACTCTAAGACTGGACGAACTAAAGCATTGTAAGCAACTTCCTTTGTTGGAGGACTGCATCGCTGTAGGATTCTACCAATAAGCCGCTATCCAGAGTTCGGCTTATCCGCTACTTGCGTAATCTGATCGTTCTGTTTCAGATCGTTCCGAATAGTCACACACAGACACTTGACGGATGTTACGGCTTGCAAAGACTGGGCATTTATTTTGTACTCGCACATTAATTGGGATTTTCGCTTTGTTATAAGCCGTAGTTTACACTTACTAATATTTGGAGATAACTGCCAACCATTACACCACCTACTTATTTCCTGCAAATCCTCATTGATTTGTTCACAGCTTTCCTATGATACTACTTTCCTGTAGTCTACAGCATCGTCTGCAAAGAGTCTAATGCCGCTGTCAATCCTATCAACCAGATCTTTTATGCAAATCGTAAAAAGCAGCGGACCTATTACGCTGCCCTGGGGCACAGCAGATGTTACCCTAATTTTTGTTGAAGTCTCGGCATTCAGGACGACATACTGCTCTCTGTCTGTTAGAAAACTTTCTATCCAACCGCATATGTTGTCACATAGACCGCAAGCCCGCACTTTTTGGAGCATGTGACAGTGCGGAACTGAGTCGAACGCCTTTCGGAAGTCGAGGAATATGGCATCAACCTGCGAGCCGGTATCTGGAGCCTGTTGTATATCAAGCGCAAAGAGGGCCAGCTGTGTCTCGCACGAGCACTGTTTGCTAAATCCGTGCTGGTTTCTGCAGATGAACTCTGCAGAGTCTAGAAAGACCATTGTGAATGATGATGTAGCCAACACTAACACCCAGGCCCCGAGCGGATAAAATTTCCTTACCCAGCCGCAAATCGAAACCGAGACTCCGTGTTCCAGAAGCGGCAAAGCTAACAACTAGACCACGAGCTGCGGGCACGAAGACCACGAAGAACTGGTGCACCGTGTCTGGTGGCATGAAGCGCTGAGGCGAAACTGCTGGTACTGCCAACTTCGTAAAGCTGGAACTGAACTGCTGATGCGGCAAGACGTAACTGCTGGTGCTACAAACTTGAGGCGTAGGAGATAACTCACTTCGCACGGTCCAGCGACGGCCTGAGTCGTCGAGAGCGGATGGACATCCCCGTGTGGTGCTACAAGGGCACGTGACCTGGCGTAGCAAGTCCCTATCGACGCCGCTACTGTGTACTTTTAAGAATCAACGTTTATGCCAACTGTCATTATTTAACTGAGGTTTTATTCGAAAATTGTTGATCTGAATAGAGGAGGGACGCTGTAAAAGCAAGAAAAAATTATACTGATTCATCACACAGCTATAGAAAAAGCCATTTTCTCACAGAAAAGTAAAAATTAAAAAGAAAGAAAGAAACAAAAAATAGCGAACATCGCTTCAATACTTCGTCGAGCATATGTAATACAGTAAAACATGTTTGTGTTATTACTAAAGAACTCCCGTACTTATCAATAATAACCGAAACTCTTCCCTGTGAGTAGGCCGGAGTGACCGAGCGATTCTAGGCGCTACAGTCTGGAACCGCGCGACCGCTACGGTCGCAGGTTCGAATCCTGCCTCGGGCATGCATGTGTGTGATGTCCTTAGGTTAGTTAGGTTTAAGTAGTTCTAAGTTCTAGGGGACTGATGACCTTAGAACTTAAGTCCCATAGTGCTCAGAGCCATTTCAACCATTTTTTTTTCTTCTCTGTGACCATGATGAACGTTCTATTGACAAGAAAATTACAAAAATAATTATATAGCTTCTTGATGTTTGTGCATGCAAACTGTACATGCATCAAATGTAATTGCTTTAGTTACGTAAAAGCGCACAATTTATGTGGTCAACCAGTTTTTATTATTTATGAAATTAAATTTGTATTCTTTAAGAATATACACAACGGACTAACGCTGAACGATGTGCGGTTCTATTTATGTGCAACAAAAATAGCCAAACAAACGAAAAATAAAGGAAAGTCTTCGGGTCCCAGTTAGTCTCACTCATGTTTTTATTTGTTTTTATTTCTTTTTTTTCTTTTTTTAGCGTTTGAATGTGTGTGAATTCCTAAGGGACCAACGGCAGAGGCCATCGGTCCCTAGACTTACTCACTACTTAAACTAACTTATACCAAGAACAACACACACACGCATACCCGAGGGAGGACTCGAAATTCCGGCGTAAGGGGCTGCGCAATCCGTGACATGGCGCCTCTAACAGCGCGGCTACTCAGCGCGGCTTCACACACGTTTAATTATGTTTCTTTCCAGACCAGTGCTACCTATAATCCGTTAATCCTACCATTTACTGTGTCATTTATATACTGCACCGTAGTTTTGGTTGATAGCAGCACTGCCCCTTACCCGTCACCTTTCGGTTCCCTAGTCGTTTCAGCAACAGTCGTAAACGTTTCACTTAACACGCAAGCAGTTAAGGCAACAGAAAGAAGCGCCCTGCCGGAGTACTTAACTACGTCGCCAACTTCGGCTTTAGTTTCATGGACTCCCCCCCCCCCCCCCCCCCCCAACTTTACGTCCGCCACCTGGTTGATGTATTACGTCACGCTGTTCCACGGTTAAATTGACGCAGGTGTAAATTACTCACACGCGCGGATTTAATGAGCGTGCCGCAAGCTTATTTACGGTGACCCGATACACACTAAACCAGCACACCCTAGAAACGCAACATTCTTGACTGCAAGCGAATTCCAACCCGAAGCAGTGCGCGAACGTAATTTAAGAAATCACTACGTGTAACTAGCCGCCTTCAGATAAAGTTATTTGCTCAGCGTCGCTACAGTTCTCCTACGAGCATTTTGGATGCTCTTCGTGACGATAATGGGTAGTCAATAAAACCGTTAGTGGGTAAGCTGGTGTCACTAATGTCGGACGGACAATACATCAATGTCATACATTAGACAGCTGCCGCTCGATACGTAATCTGGCAGCTGCGATAGTACTAGTGCATCAGGAATAAGGAATCTTTCGATGATGGCAGACGTTGCAGTACCAAATAGGCAAACGGAAGCAGGCGTCAGATTTGCATCAAAAGGACAAGATCAGAAGTGTTCACGTAATCATTCATTTCTCTGTTATAAACTGAGCATCGTTCGTGTCATTACTCATGAACATGCTGTCATCCTAATATACATATCTGTCAAATACTAGTTGAGTACCCGCCGTTGCCGAGTTTTGGATTTATTCCAGTCTTCCATTAGTCCCACCTGTCGTTGTCAATCTCATTCTCTCAGACACGCGGTATCCATGTGAATGTCTGGTCGAAATAAAAAACGCGCCACGGATACAGGCCGATGGTTGCAGTAGTGCACAGTTGTGGACACCTACCTGAGCTTTCGTGAGACCTGTATTTGTAATCGAAGGCACCATGACAGGTGGACTGTGTTGAATGTTGTTGCAGACCACCTGCATGCCTTAATGCTTGACGTCTTTCACGTAGGCGATTGCTTCTTCTAGCATTGCAGCTTGTAGGGTTTACGCCACATTCCTACCCACGCTTATTACATTTTGTTGCTGTGTTTTAATGCACAATATAGGAAGATTTTGTTACTAGAGACTAGCGAGTAGGTAGGGCCACATGGCAGACCCATCGAACGACTTGCTAGATGGTCACGTAGCTTCAGAACGGCCGGGTGGGCTCGAGCTGTATCGTAATGGAGCAGAGAGAGACAGTGGGGATTCACTTACAACACTGGGTGCCAGGCAGCCAATCTTTTATTATTTCTATTTACTTTTTAAATATTAATACGCATCTCCAATCGTGCTGATGACGTTATTTGCAATGAGAACTTGTGAATAAATATTTCAATATCACACAATGCATTACAAAGTAATATATAAAAATTGTAATTACGGTCAGTGTTTATCGATAGGAAGGATGGACCAATCACAAATGCGTCCTGAGAGGGCAGGAGCCAAACAGCTAAGATAGCTCTCTACTAGTCTACGAGCGGTTTTCTAATAGGTAATACATGGATCAGTGGATGAGACCTGTTCCCACGTCAAGACGGAACAGTTTTTTTAGATTTTGCCTCCGATGATGTACTTGTGCGACGCTCTGTTAGTCCGCTACAGTCTACGATCGGTTTTTGAGGTGGCAACTACTGGGTGAAGTGCAAGATGGAAGTATTGTTATACTTCTCTTAGAAAACATATTTGTGCGATATCATATTGATTCTAAGATCATTGGGCACATTTTAGTGTCCTCTCCAGTCTTCGGGAATTAATTATTGATGACCGGGAATCTGGTTATAAATATTCACGATAGACTGGTTCTACAAATCGTTTTACTAATTTTGCGATTAATGAAATAAAACAAAATTAGTTGGCATCCTACAATTTTACGATTATTATTATGTTTAACATCGAAACCTACCCACTTCTCACATTATTATGCACTGTATATGGGACTAGCGCTACAGCTCGCGATCGATGGACAAAAAATCCAGCAGGACAGCGGCTACGGGACATCTTCATGAGATGTGGGGTTATGCAAGTTGCCTCTGGCTGTGCTGTGGAAAGTGATCGCACACTTCTATTGCTGAAATCCACCGTGTTTTTTTTAACCTCGCCACGTCTTTAAGCTGGCAAATTTCAGTTACTGTAAACATCTGTGTAGCTTGAGGGAGACAAATCCGCTGTTACTGTGAGACCAATACTTTCCTAATATTATTTACAAACTGCAAATGTCACAAGATCTGCACCGTGCTGCAGTATTTGTGGGACATGATATTGAACTCGCAGTGATGGTTTGGTTTCTAAATTCGACTGATCTGAAACCGATGGGACATATATAAGACTCTATCGGTCACGAACTCTGCACTCACAACCCACTGGCGTGAAATAAACAGATAGTCGGTCCTACATCACATTTTCGTAGACTTCTGGTGACACATATCTCTGAAAATCTGCCACAGACTTGTCATACCCGGCCGATTCTGAATCGCTGCTGTATTGTGTTCCAAAGTTGAAATAATATGCTATTAAGTGGATAGTCATACTGTTTTGGCTCATCGTGGTATGCGTGAGCTTGTGATATGACTGTCACATATATCTCTAAAGCCGGTATTACAGTATAATATTTCCTTGTCAAGATTAGTACGTTGAATATTTTTGTTAAAGCAATTTGATACTGTTATAGGAAACTTTCTCAAATCTCGCCTTTCGTCAAAGGAATATGATCAAATCTAGGGCCTCGCAACAGATTTAATCATAAAACTCGTTCGTCTTCTGTTCAGTGTAATGTGAAATGTAACTGCTTGGAGCGCAGGCATTGCTACAGCTGTTTGAGGTCTGTAGTGTGTTTATAAACATGACTATAAAGTTCAGTTTGTGTGTTCCTTCGACTCTTTTTTAATGAACTTGCTTTGAATCGGCTGGGGGGGGGGGGATGAGCAATAAGCACAATTCTCTCTATGAATCGTGTGCTGAAGTGCAGGTGGGATACACTGCAGGCGACTTCAAATCCACAGTAGCAGCTACAGCCATGCACCACTACAACTGGACACATCCAGGTAGCTTTTCAACTAGCCGGAATGTATGAAATGAAGTACTAAATAAAATAAAAGATTCTTAGCTCTCCATTCTATTTCTTTTTCAACTTTGGACGCCAAAGTTAAAAAAAGATCTGTTTCGTTCTTTTTATTCGGTTTGTAGTTGTTGGACTACTAATTCTATTAATTAAATTAATCAAAAACAATTACCCATATCGTATGTATTAAACATTTATTTACCTTCAGATACGCCTCATTCATTGCATTAAACGCTTCACACGTTTCTTGAATTATTTTGGTTAATGGGCTCTGTGGTTTTGGGTTGCTGTATTGTGAGCTCCAAGTGCTCTCTCCTCTAGTAAGAAATCGCATTGTTATGTTGAACCTGTGTAGCACGTATAGCATTTGTGAACAGAGTGTTCTGATTTCTAATATGAGGATCCACTTTACTGAGCAAATGCTAGTCTCATTCAAGTATGTTTCTTTTTTTACCATCACTTCTCTTCCAAATGCACACCAATGCAACTGTGGTACAAGCAACTGCAGCTGATGGTATTAAACTGTTGTTGTCCGCTATGTTGAACTTTGACGAAAAATATGATTATAGTGTAATGTCCCTTTTTAGCGCCACGTCAAAGATCTTTGTCACAGAAATCTTACGAATATTTGATCAGATTGCTTTGTCAAAGAAATATTATAATGTAATACCGGCCTATGTGATTTTATTTTATTTCCATGAGAGAGAGAGAGAGAGAGAGAGAGAGAGAGAGAGAGTGTGTGTGTGTGTGTGTGTGTGTGTGTGTGTGTGTGTGTGTGTGTGTGTGTGTGTCTATGTGTTTTAGGGGCGCTCAAAGACGAGATTACCAGCGTTGTTTCATTTTTATGTGGTGCTGGGCATATTTGCTGGGGCAGGAAGACTTGCATTTTTCCCGCTGGGGAACTGCACTCTCGGTATAGTCTTTAGGTCTAGTTCCTGTTAGTCGGCAGAAGGCCCTCAGCCCCTCTCATCAGGAGAAGTGATGATCCGCGGGGAAATGAGCGGCTTCGCCGAAGTGGGGCCGTGGCCAGCATCTGGCCGCGTTGAGTGCAGACACGTCGTGTTTCATTTGCCATACGCAGAGAATAATTCGGTACGGCAGGTTTGCCTTTTCTGTATGGATATCGAAGGACGTGACGCCATGGCGCCCATCAGAGTAGCGTGAGAAATTCCGTTGCATTCGCTCCTAATTTGTGGTGTACCCAGTCGAATGAGTTATCCCCGTTGCATTAAAAAAAAAAAAAAAAAAAGAAACCTGTAAGCCAACGCCCCCATCTTGTCGTAGTTATGATTCTTTCTGGTTTCATTTCTCACAAAGTCCTATCACATTCCTTTACCCCATCTTCATTCCCTGTATTTTGTCGCAATATTCTTTCCCTCCCTCTTCCACCACTTTCTGATGTTGATTCTCGCTAGTGCTGATAGATTAATTCCACGTGCCTGTTATTTGACTTTACGGATGTACCTATTATGAACAAATACAAACTGCGCTTTTTCTGTACTGTTTATGCTATAGTAATTTCTAAATTTTATTTTCTGTATTGGATGTAGCTTACTAGTCCACAGTCATGGAATCAGCGTAGAGGACCATATGCAAGAATCGTGGCTCGTCGTTCAATCAAAAAAAATCAAGTGAAGGTGGTTTGCCGTTGCTTTCCTCCAACCTGTCAAATGTATATCTGTGTCTTGTGGATAACAATGACGCGTACTTATACATTGTGTTTTTGGGTTGGTGGAGTTATGTATGGAGGGAAGGGCGAGCGGGAAGCTCAGTGCTGGCACGTTGGCACACAGCCCATTCCCCTCGAATAGCAACGAGAGGGCCGCCAAGGTTAACGTGCCCATCCTATGAACGCATCATCATCAACAGTGTCACTTGCCCTCACCTCACGACACACCCCAGAGACAATTGGAATTTAATCCAGGACATTGGCGCAAAGACTGGTGATCAGAAACTTTATAGCACCACATCTCTTCCCTTGAGGGCCCAACAATGGCAATGGTAATTTTAGAACGCCAGAACCCGTACCAGCGTACCTCCGATTCGAGCGCTTCATCACAAGCGTGCGTTAGTCAGTTAGGCAACAGAGGAGAGTAACTTGTAACATGCTTGTAAATTATGCAGAATACATTGTTAGATACGAGAGAGGACTAGGTAAAATAAATAGCGTTCTTGAAGACGTTCTGAAGTCGTAACATGCAAAACCATGACAGAATAAAAATTATGTCATAGTAATAGATTCCAAGTCGTAACGACGGGAAGAACTTCACTGCAGTCACCAGAGGCGCCATGCTGCGGTACGAGCGATGAAGAACCAATGTCAATTTTCGTAATTTTTTTTCTGCATATTTGAGGCAGTAATTGCGTAATTTCTAGTTTTCACAATTTACGCTAGATAATTATTAAGAAATTTGAGCCCTGTTACATAGAGACTTAATCGAAAGCTTATCATGTCATATGCGTTTTCACTGACTGTGATAATATTTCATGCTGAAGTCAGCTGGGGACTCGTTACCTCTCATTTGCAAATACCTCGGAAATACCTCTTTTGCTGTACAATGTTTATTGAGAAGTTTTCGCTTGTATTGTCGTATATTTTCAGCCGTATCAGCTTTCGACGTGAATTGTGATACACCTTGAAGTGTGATACACACTGAATGTGCTAGCACCACCACATCGTGGAGGTAGTCATAAATGAAAAGGATAGTGCTTACAGCAATTAGGAATACATCGTCGTCACAACTGACTTCACATAAAATGGCAAAACGTAACAAATTACTTTTCCTTCACCTATAGCGGAATTAAATCTACAAGAGAATTCGCTTTCCTAGCTTAGTAGATTCATTAGCCAGTCAAAACCTGAATGCACAATGTCACTGGACAAACGAATAGACCGTAAAGTGAGAGGCACATGATACGGGGCGATTCAACAACAGAATCCACACCATCCTTAGTTTCTCATCTGGGCGCTAAGAACAAAAATACACTCCTGGAAATTGAAATAAGAACACCATGAATTCATTGTCCCAAGAAGGGGAAACTTTATTGACACATTCTTGGAGTCAGATACATCACATGATCACACTGACAGAACCACAGGCACATAGACACAGGCAACAGAGCATGCACAATGTCGGCACTAGTACAGTGTATATCCACCTTTCGCAGCAATGCAGGCTGCTATTCTCCCATGGAGACGATCGTAGAGATGCTGGATGTAGTCCTGTGGAACGGCTTGCCATGCCATTTCCACCTGGCGCCTCAGTTGGACCAGCGTTCGTGCTGGACGTGCAAACCGCGTGAGACGACGCTTCATCCAGTCCCAAACATGCTCAATGGGGGACAGATCCGGAGATCTTGCTGGCCAGGGTAGTTGACTTACACCTTCTAGAGCACGTTGGGTGGCACGGGATACATGCGGACGTGCATTGTCCTGTTGGAACAGCAAGTTCCCTTGCCGGTCTAGGAATGGTAGAACGATGGGTTCGATGACGGTTTGGATGTACCGTGCACTATTCAGTGTCCCCTCGACGATCACCAGAGGTGTACGGCCAGTGTAGGAGATCGCTCCCCACACCATGATGCCGGGTGTTGGCCCTGTGTGCCTCGGTCGTATGCAGTCCTGATTGTGGCGCTCACCTGCACGGCGCCAAACACGCATACGACCATCATTGGCACCAAGGCAGAAGCGACTCTCATCGCTGAAGACGACACGTCTCCATTCGTCCCTCCATTCACGCCTGTCGCGACGCCACTGGAGGCGGGCTGCACGATGTTGGGGCGTGAGCGGAAGACGGCCTAACGGTGTGCGGGACCGTAGCCCAGCTTCATGGAGACGGTTGCGAATGGTCCTCGCCGATACCCCAGGAGCAACAGTGTCCCTAATTTGCTGGGAAGTGGCGGTGCGGTCCCGTACGGCACTGCGTAGGATCCTACGGTCTTGGCGTGCATCCGTGCGTCGCTGCGGTCCGGTCCCAGGTCGACGGGCACGTGCACCTTCCGCCGACCACTGGCGACAACATCGATGTACTGTGGAGACCTCACGCCCCACGTGTTAAGCAATTCGGCGGTACATCCACCCGGCCTCCCGCATGCTCACTATATGCCCTCGCTCAAAGTCCGTCAACTGCACATACCGTTCACGTCCACCCTGTCGCGGCATGCTACCGATGTTAAAGACTGCGATGGAGCTCCGTATGCCACGGCAAACTGGCTGACACTGACGGCGGCGGTGCACAAATGCTGCGCAGCTAGCGCCATTCGACGGCCAACACCGCGGTTCCTGGTGTGTCCGCTGTGCTGTGCGTGTGATCATTGCTTGTACAGCCCTCTCGCAGTGTCCGGAGCAAGTATGGTGGGTGTGACACACCGGTGTCAATGTGTTCTTTTTTCCATTTCCAGGAGTGTATTAATTAGTCTGAACAGAGCAGGTCACATGAATACCAATAAAACTCGTCATTTGTTAAAATTAATTCCTTGTCTTGGATATTTCACATATATTCATAGACTGTAATAAGTACCATCATCCAGGAACAATTGTATTGTACTCATACAATATTTTAAGTACTGAGGATTATTTTCCTCTTCGAATAGGTCCTACTCGGACACAGCGCATACCTCTCATCACCGATTTAGTGCAAATTTTGTGGTAAACCAAGGGCTTGGCCAGAAATAAATGCCGGCCGGTTCTCGGCGCTTCAGTCCGGAAGCGCGCTGCTGTTACGGTCGCAGGTTCGAATCCTGCCTCGGTCATGGACGTGTGTGATGTCCTTAGGTTAGTTAGGTTTGCGTAGTTTCTAGGTCTAGGGGACTGATGATCTCAAATGTTGAATCCCATAGTGCTTGGAACCATTTGAACTCTTGTTAGTTCCACGAAAAGATCTGTTGCCAAATGTACTTGCCATTTGAATTGCCTCTGTAATCGGGAACTTCAAAATTTGAGGATGCCTTTCTAATGTTTAAAAGTAATTAGATATTCTTTTGAAATTCACTGTAAAGGAGCAGTCAGGCTAATGTTGTTTGTTGATTCCTCATATCGTTTAATTACTTTTTATATTTTGTAATGAAAGCAGACCAATGTCCTGTTTGTATCATATTGTGCAATAATTCTATCTGGAGAAATGGGCTGAGCCAGAAACCAAATAGAAGACAGAAAACTTGTTTACTTGTAGGTCTGAGTAGCGAGCTGCTAGGTTTCTCTTCGCGTGACCATACATCAAAGGAAACTTCCTGGCACATTAAAACTGTGTACCGGACCGAGACTCGAACTTGGACCTTCGCCTTTCGCGAGCAAGTGCTCTATCATCTCACGACCCCCTCTCACAGCCTGAATTCTGCCAGTACCTCGTCTCCTACCTTCCAAACTTCACAGAAGCTCTTCTGCGAAACTTGCGGAACCAGCAATCAGATGGTAGAGCACTTGTCCGCGAAAGGCAAAGGGCCCGAGTTCGAGTCTCGGTCCGGCACACAGTTTTAATCTGCCAGGAAGTTTCACTGCAGAGTGGAAATTTCCTTCTGGATACTTCAAAGGATTTGTGTTCTCATTTCTCACCTATTCGCACCATACGTAAATAATACTTGCTTCTTGACTTTGTGGAAGTCCCGTACTGTAGCGCCTAGACACGTTTACTGTCTGCTGGAATCGTTGCCATAATCTTGAGATCACACTTCGTGGCACACGGAGGGCCCGACCTATGACCTGCTGTGTTTGACCAGCCTCCAGTCGCCCTAGTATTCTACCCCTCATAACGTCATCAATCTGTTTGAGCCATTTTCAACACACAGTCACCATTAGCACGTCTGAAAACGTCTGCACACTTACTCGCTGCACCGTACTCTGACATGCACCAATACATCTCTGCGTATGTGTACTACTGCCAGCTCCACCGTGCGACGACCGCAGGTCAAATGCACCGCATGGTCATACCCCGAGGTGATTTAAACCCGCAAACCGCCCACCAGAGCGTTGTTTCACCATGTATCAGCAATACACTTAATTTATGAGGATGAGTGTATATACAAGGTGAATCATAGAAAAATTGCACCGCAAATACTGCGGAAACAGAAATTGTTATTGATGTGCAGACTTGACAGATTGGAATGGTAGTCAGGGGCTCGTATAGTTAGTCAATCAACTGACTGTAATCATACTGCTAAAGTGTATTTTATGTGGAAACATACTGTTTTTAAATGAAATATTGTCAATTGACATTAACAAACTTAAAATATGGTTAAGTAGAATGTTGGTGGTGTTTGTTTCAGAATACTAGTGCAGATCGTTAATGGATAAAGTGTTTCCTCACACCAACAGTTGTGCAATACCTGTGGTAGTACAGAATGAAGTACACCGCTAGTGGATACACTAGATTTGTGGATTCTGGGCAGTAACGAAACGTTGACGATCACTGTTTGTATTCAAAATGACTACCGCCAGCGGAAATACACGCTTCCAGTCTGGTCTGGAGCGACTGCCATACACGTGCTCACACCTCAGTGGAGATGTCCGAGCAGGTTGCAGTAATACAACGCAGGAGGAGGAGGAGCAAGAGATTTCTGTTTAACGTCCCGTCGCCAACGAGGTCATAGGAGACGGAGCGCAAGGATGGGAAAGGAAAGCGGCCGTACCATTCCGAAGGAACCTACCCGGCATTTGCTGTAAGCGGGTTAGGAAAATCACTGGAAACCTGAGTCAGGACGGCTGGGCGGAGGTTTGAACCATCATACTCCCGGAAGCGAGTCCAATGCGCGAACCACTACGTTACCCTGCTCGGCAGTGTTACGTCGTTGCACATCATCAGGTGCAGTTGGTATGTCCTTGTAGATAGCGTCTTTCAGATCTCACCGAAGGAAAAAGTCTACAGGCGTCATATCCGGGGATCGGGCAGCTAAGGTGACATGCTGATAGGACTTGATGCAGTATGGGCTAGATAGCCATCATGTTGGTACTACAGATTCCTCCTAGTCTGCTGAGGAACTTTCTTCTAGCATCCGTGGAACGCAGTCTCTTAGGAGCCTGCGACACTTGCGCGCGTTTAGTCTTTCGTTTATGAAAAACGGGCCTATAAGCTGATGGTTCACTAGCCCACACGTTTACACTGCATGAACGTTGACGTTTCACCTGACGAAGTCAACGGGGATTTTCAACAGACCATTAGGTCTTAATGCCCATATACGGAAGATCACACGATTCTCCAAATCGTTAATGCAGCCCTTGATGGAGGGAGATGTGGCAGGAATGGAACCTATATCGATGAAGAACACGTAGGATACGTGCCTGACTCATGCCATTTCCTCGTACGATTGCGCAAGAGATAACGTGAGAATCAGCTGCAACATCAGCAAAAACGTTAACTTCTGTCGTCACTTGTACGTTGTCTAGGTGTTACGCTTCTACTTTCACATAACTGGTTGAAGAGGTTGATAAATAATTGCCGAGATGGTTGCCGTCTATTGGGATATCCTTCTGCGTGCTCCGTACAATAACGAACTGCATTCTTCCTACACTCTCCATACACCGTGAGCGTGTCGGCCTTTTCCGCGTTGGTAAATGCCATCATTCACTCACATACAATTTTTTGGACTGTCATACTAACTGACTAGCAAGTGGCAATGCACTCAAGGAACACTCAACCATGCTCTAAGCAAATATATTAACATTCGTACCTGACAACTACGCAGGTTAAATGGCACAAAGAAGAGTCAGTGAGCACACTTTTGACAATACAATATCTCGTAAAGAACTCGCACTAGACTCCTGAAGCAAACACCGCTAACACTCTAATGTACCCTACTTCTAGTCTGTTAATGTTAGTAGGCACTGTTCCATTTGAAAAAGGAACTTTGCTCTAAAATAGACATTGTAAGTATTATTACGGTCTAATAATACGAGCCTCTGTCTCCTGAACCATTCTTTGATAACTGCAAGTCAAGAGCACTTTCGCGTGGCAGTTTTTAGGTGATTCGCTCATACACTATTATGACTGTACGGAAAGCTCTGTGCACGAGTCATACTCGCTCTTGGCCAATTTTTCTGTGTTGCACTTATCTTGTTTATTAATGTTTGAAACTCGTGATATGACAAGTAACGAGACGCCAACACAGAAAATGGTGTGAACCTGCCGTAGGAGAGCCACCACACTTGCCACCCCATCGCGGAGCAGACGTCAACAGAGAAGTCCAAGGAAGTAGCTGGCTGGCTAAGCAGCGGCAGAGACGCGTCGCGTCGCGGGCCACAGACGGCGTAGCGAGGGGACACCGCTGCCGCTGTCGCCGTCGAGTGTTTGAGTTGTCTGGGCGAGTGTCGGCGCCCGCTCCGCGAGCTGTCGATAGCGCCGCCGTGTTTACATCTGCCTACCTGCCTGCTACCCCCACTCTAGCAGGCTCTCTCGCCTCGCCTCAATTCCGCTCCGTACCAGAATGCAGGTAAAGTGAACGCACTACTTCTTCAGCGGCCGACGCAGCTGTTGGACAAAATTGTGACCACCAACCCAAAGTGGTGTAGCGTCAGCCTGGTCATCCCCTTATTGTTGACTGTCTTGTCGCATTCACACAATGCTGTTGTTGTTGATGATGATGATGATTGATTTTTGGAGCTCTGAACCGCGTGGTCATCAGCGTCCGTACAAGTCCCAATTTTTACACAATCCAATTCTTTTACACAATCCAGTTTTTTACACTATCCAATTTTTACACAATCCTATTTTTTACACACTCCTATTTTTACACAATCCAATTTTTTATACAATCCAATTTTCTACACAATCCAATTTTTTACACAATCCAATTTTTTACACAATCCAATTTTCTACACAATCCAATTTTCTACACAATCCAATTTTCTACACAATCCAATTTTCTACACAATCCAATTTTCTACACAATCCAATTTTCTACACAATCCAATTTTCTACACAATCCAATTTTTTACACATTCCTATTTTTTACAATTTACAATTTTTACACAATCCAATGTGGTTCTAGGCGTTTCAGTCTGGAACCGCGTGACCGCTACGGTCACAGGTTCGAACTCTGCCTCGGGCATGGATGTGTGTGATGTCCTTAGGTTAGTTATTCCTATTTTTTACAATTTACAATTTTTACACAATCCAATGTGGTTCTAGGCGCTTCAGTCTGGAACCGCGTGACCGCTACGGTCACAGGTTCGAACCCTGCCTCGGGCATGGATGTGTGTGATGTCCTTAGGTTAGTTAGGTTTAAGTAGTTCCAAGTTCTAGGGGACTGATGACCACAGATGCTAAGTCCCATAGTATTCAGAGCCATTTTTTTGAAATGGTGAGAGCAACATGAACACCCAGTCCCCGGGCAGAGAAAATTCTTAAGAACCATCCACAGGCTGGGACCTAGGAACGACAGAGAGGCTTCGTCCCATCGTAGCCCTCAGTGGTTCACAACCAACTACAAGCCACAGCAGTCCACCCGCCCCACCGCCACCCCACACCGAAGTCAGGGTTACTGTACGGTTCGGAACCAAGTGGATACACCCACCCATTTTGGGAACGTCTCATACCAGATGAGTGTAACTCCAAATGTTTGCGTGGTAGAGTAATTGCGTACACGTACGTGGAGACAGTGTTTGCGCTGCTATCGCCGACATAGTGTAACTGAGGCGAAATAAGGCGAACCAGTCTGCACTCGCCGAGTCAGATGGAAAACTGTCTTAAAAACCATCCACAGGCTGGCCGCCACACCGTACCTGGCCGTGCTCCACCTGGGACTTCATTTTCTATCGTCGAAAGCTGCACTCACTAGCTGCAAATTACGAAATGAAGTACAAATAAAAATGACTATCGATAAATAAATCCTTACCAAGCGGAATACATGCATGACAGAAATGCTACTAACTTATTCTCCAACCTGATATCTGCACAGTATTAATCCGAAATTCCACTTGCAAATGTTCGGCGGTGGTCTCGTACAAGTGGGCTCTAAAGTAGATATAAGAGCTATGAGCAGTTGTTCATATTCACTACGTTGAGACACGTCTCTTGCACCGAAAGCGCTTTCCTTTCCTTGTTTTGCCCGTGATATTGTTGGCAAAAATAAGAAAGAAGTCCTGTAAGAACGAGCTCTAATTTGCACACCTTCAGAGCTATGAATCCTGTTCAGCTTCTTCACCGTGGAGTGCATGACTTCTACCGTCTGACTGTCCGTAGCTCTTTGCTGCGCATTAGAGCCCTTTTTTAAGGGACATTTTTTCTTGTTTTGGTGCACACTATTCGCTATGAATGTTTCTCCGTAGAATTCTGGTTGACCCTGTATACATTCAATTCGTATACTAATATTTTTGTATCAAATAATGCATCACACCTCGTGTATGTACAGTGTAAGAGGCTGAATGGCTTTTATTTTGCTGTATAAACTATTTTTGCATGTAATATTTCTTGTACTATGTAATTTGTATGTGTTTGGACTGAGAACATCAAATAATATTTAACAGTGACGGTACTCTTCGAGATTAAGAGTTTAGGGGTTAACCGGTAGGTAGCGAGGTTCGATATAACATTGAGATCACGACATTTGTGATAGGCTGGTTGTTGGGCGATGGACGGGTTTGGATAAGTGAATTAGTAAGCGCGTACATATGGACTGTTTTCCGGTATATTGCGGACTGTACAAAATTAATGGTTAAAGTGTTTTTAAATGTTATGCATCCTGAATTATTTTTCCACGTAATATTACAAAGGCTGTGGCACCTCAATAGTGCAGAGACAAGTATACTGACGAGACTCTTTTCGAGACACAGCACCGACTGCTACGTTAAAATGTGTCGCTGTGCCTCTTATCGTGAAATAATATATCGTGAAGAAATATGAAAACATAGACTGTAAAATTACATGTTTATATCAATATATGGTGTCTATTCTTTCGGGAGAAAAGAAAGAAAAGGAACTAATGATATCAGTTGCATCCCGACTTTGTGCGGAATCAGCGGCAACGGATGAAAATGGCTGCCACACCTGGATTCAAACCCCATCTCTCTTGCTTACTTGGCATTTGCGTAAGCCACTGCGCCATCCAGACCCTTTGTTTATCACCGTTGTGTGTGTAATCTCGGCACGCCATCCGGCCCTTCCATATTCCCATCTAGCGCCTCCTTTCCGAAATCCTCGTCCATGTCTTCCATGCTCTTTGCTTTGAGATTCCCACAGGAGGTCGAACATCACTGTACACTTGCAGTGAAGGTTGTGGATTCACTGTCCATCGCGGACTACAACTGCGATCGAAACCTCGTACATTAATATTGCAACATTATTTCTGTTGTTAATGGGTATGCTTGTTCTACTGCATTAGCTAATATAATTATTTATTATTGGACACACAAAAGAAGCTGTCTGTAGTGTATCTGACGCTTCTATATTGTAGACCGAAGATCTTATGCCACAACACTGTTGGCGCTTGTATGCGCGCATGATACCACTCAATTGGTCGACGTCGGAGGCAACGTCTTTCTGCATCAATAACATGTCCGTCCTCCACATGCTGCATCCCGCGGAGTGCTGCCGTCGTTGGGCGAAATAAATGGTACTTGGAAGGTGACACCCGGGCTGTAGAGTGGATCAGAGAGAACGGCCCAATGAAGATTTGAGCTTTCGTCTGGGGTGCACAGACTTGTGTGAGGTCTTGCGTTGTCAAGGAGAAGAAGTTCAAAAATGGCTCTGAACACTATGGGACTTAACATCTGTGGTCATCAGTCCCCTAGAACTTAGAACTACTTAAACCTAACTAACCTAAGGACATCACAAACATCCATGCCCGAGGCAGGATTCGAACCTGCGACCGTAGCAGTCGCACGGTTCCAGACTGCGCGCCTAGAACCGCGAGACCACCGCGGCCGGCCAAGAGAAGAAGTTCATTTGCATTTCTGTGGGCCGGCCACGGTGGTCGAGTCGTTCTAGGCGCTTCAGTAGCTTAATAAACACAACAGATACACTTAACAGAGACTTTACTCATCTGTAACATTTTCTGCTTCACTATTTACAAAAGCCGGCCTGAGTGGCCGAGCGGTTCTGGGCGCTAGAGTCTGGAGCTGCGCGACCGCTACAGTCGCAGGTTCGAAACCTGCCTCGGACGTGGATGTGTGTGATGTCTTTAGGTTAGTTAGGTTTAAGTAGTTCAAAGTTTTAGGGGACTGATGACCTCAGATGTTAAGTCTAATAGTACTCAGAGCCATATGAACCAATTTTTTGTTTACAACAGCCTGCCAACTCTTGGAGTAAGTTTTCGATTCCGCGACTGCGGAAATCGCGCGGTTTTGAAGTCAAGAACTCGTTCGGGGCACATTTCCGTCTGGAAAGGAAGTTCCGTGAAGGTTGTTCATAGAGAACGGGAAAGGTGAAAGTCTGAGGGCGCAAGATCAAGTGAGTGAGGTGGGTGCGGAATGTCTTCCCATCCCAATTCCTGTATAGCGTTTTTTATCACTCTAACAGAAAGCGCGTGGGCGTTTTCGTGTAGTGGCATCATTTCAACCTGGTCATTGTTCTCGGATTGCGACAGCAAGAAGTCTCAGTTATTGGCAATAAACGTCAACAGTGGTGGTAACACCTCAGGGAAGCTGTTCGTTATACGCCACACCCCCGCTGTTCCACCAGATGCATATCACCATCTTTTGTAGACGCGAGCAAGTATATGAACTGTGAGTTTCTGCATTGTTTGGGCTTAACATAAACAAACAATTTCTCGTCTCCAGCAACGATACAGAATACGAATTTTGTCTCCTACTTTGCAGGTGCACGTCTCTCTGGGGAAACGGCTCCCAGGCCATAGTCATGACCCACTGACGTCATAAGGACTGCAGGAAATAGTTGAAACGAGAGCACAAACAGCAGTGTATGTCGGTCATCTTCCGCAGACGGAAACCCAGAGTTAGTTGTTTGATAGTCAGTCTCGCTAAGAATGGGGCCGATTTCCAAGCCTCGAATTTTGTTATACACTCCTGGAAATTGAAATAAGAACACCGTGAATTCATTGTCCCAGGAAGGGGAAACTTTATTGACACATTCCTGGGGTCAGATACATCACATGATCACACTGACAGAAACACAGGCACATAGACACAGGCAACAGAGCATGCACAATGTCGGCACTAGTACAGTGTATATCCACCTTTCGCAGCAATGCAGGCTGCTATTCTCCCACGGAGACGATCGTAGAGATGCTGGATGTAGTCCTGTGGAACGGCTTGCCATGCCATTTCCACCTGGCGCCTCCGTTGGACCAGCGTTCGTGCTGGACGTGCAGACCGCGTGAGACGACGCTTCATCCAGTCCCAAACATGCTCGATGGGGGACAGATCCGGAGATCTTGCTGGTCAGTGTAGTTGACTTACACCTTCTAGAGCACGTTGGGTGGCACGGGATACATGCGGACGTGCATTGTCCTGTTGGAACAGCAATTTCCCTTGCCGGTCTAGGAATGGTAGAACGATGGGTTCGATGACGGTTTGGATGTACCGTGCACTATTCAGTGTCCCCTCGACGATCACCAGAGGTGTACGGCCAGTTTAGGAGATCGCTCCCCACACCATGATGCCGGGTGTTGACCCTGTGTGCCTCGGTCGTATGCAGTTCTGATTGTGGCGCTCACCTGCACGGCGCCAAACACGCATACGACCATCATTGGCACCAAGGCAGAAGCGACTCTCATCGCTGAAGACGACACGTCTCCATTCGTCCCTCCATTCACGCCTGTCGCGACACCACTGGAGGCGGGCTGCACGATGTTGGGGCGTGAGCGGAAGACGGCGTAACGGTGTGCGGGACCGTAGCCCAGCTTCATGGAGACGGTTGCGAATGGTCCTCGCCGATACCCCAGGAGCAACAGTGTCCCTAATTTGCTGGGAAGTGGCGGTGCGGTCCCGTACGGCACTGCGTAGGATCCTACGGTCTTGGCGTGCATCCGTGTGTCACTGCGGTCCGGTCCCAGGTCGACGGGCACGTGCACCTTCCGCCGACCACTGGCGACAACATCGATGTACTGTGGAGACCTCACCCCCCACGTGTTGAGCAATTCGGCGGTACGTCCACCCGGCCTCCCGCATGCCCACTATACGCCCTCGCTCAAAGTCCGTCAACTGCACATACGGTTCACGTCCACGCTGTCGCGGCATGCTACCAGTGTTAAAGACAGCGATGGAGCTCCGTATGCCACGGCAAACTGGCTGACACTGACGGCGGCGGTGCACAAATGCTGCGCAGCTAGCGCCATTCGACGGCCAACACCTCGGTTCCTGGTGTGTCCGCTGTGCCGTGCGTGTGATCATTGCTTGTACAGCCCTCTCGCAGTGTCCGGAGCAAGTATGGTGGGTCTGACACACCGGTGTCAATGTGTTCTTTTTTCCATTTCCAGGAGTGTATATATGGACACAAGCTGATTTTTGTGATTATGGCTTAGAGCATGCGCTAACCATACTCCTCACTTTTGAACCTTACCCACTGCATGGAAATATCGCTCGGTGGTGGAATGATTACACTTCATCACATTTACCAGTTATGTAGTCACTGACGTGGACGTCTGTGAATGAATACGTTGAAACGATCTTCATCCTACCCTGAGCGTCTTGCGGAAGGTGGAGAGTCACCAATGTCAAAACGATCCTCCTTAAGATGTGAAAGCCATTTTATTGCTGTGCTCTGTCCATTGGCATTATCCCCATGCACGCCCAAATGTTTCTGGCTGCCTTCTCTGCTTCTACACGCTTAGTGAACAGAAGAAAATATCCGAAATGTTCCGATTTCTCCACTTCGCACACCATTTCGTACGGTCCACAGATCCACTAACTATCTTACAATGTCAAAATGACAATATGCAAACTCTAATAGCACTATTGAACGACAAATAAAAAAGGATAATCGGTAAGTAAACCCAAATGCATCGGAATAGTAACTTGCAAAACAAAATCGCTACGAACTTGTGCAGCAACCTAATAACTTCAAGTGCCTTACTTCAGATCTCGTATGGGAAATATGATTGACTTCTTACTATCTGGTGCGATACTGTGTTATCCTGCGTTCTTACTTTCGCCAATAGTTTCTGCAGTAAAACAATCTCAAGAAATCTGTCACCTCTATGTTATGGCCACATTGCAGTACCAATGTGCCTGGACATTATGTGTTGTGTAACCATAGCACAGCTGTATCATGGTATCAGCGTGGACATTATGATTCACCAGCTGTTCTCATATGCGTAGTTTAAATAAATCACACATCTGGACAACTGCTGAATTATAGTCTCCGTAGCTGTATTCCTCAATAATTGATCAGTGACCGTTGAATAACAAAGTAATACTCAGATCTTACGCCCCAACCACTTTTGAAATGGAATCTTGCATTTGTGCGTTCTTTCCACAAGAAAGAAATGTCACTGACGCCTAAAAATTGCAGACTATATACAGGGTTTAAAAATAGTAACAATTTTATTTATTTCAGAAATTCACATATCTGAGGTGCAATGACTAGTGGTGTCAGGAAAATAAAACTGGAGAAAATTGGAATGTCTTTTTTTTTACCATAGTAGTGCAGATAGTTTGCGAGTCATCGACGTTTGAGAACTATAATGGACCGAGAATTGGCTGTTTGAAGTGTTAGCGCCATGTTAAGGAAAGAATGTGACCAAACGAAAAAAAAACGCACACAAACTTTATTACTAGTTTCTAGCCTGTCATATAACGACTAACGCACATGCTGTGGAATTTCATCAGAAACTTCAGAGCAGGCAGCGCTAATAAGTCTTTCTATATCATCTGGTTTAGTCAGCATCTCCTTGTAAACAGCTTCTCTCAGCTTCCCCCAGAACAAAAGCTAAGGGAGGTATTATTTGCTGAATGGATCGGTCAAGGTACAGGTCCATTCGTCTAATCCAACAATTTTGGAAATGATCGATGAAGGTAAGTTGCAGCAGGTTGTGAACAATTTTCCTTAAGTTAACGCTAACGCATGGAGCAGAGAGCTGACGGTACATACAGTCTTCAAACAGAGTTTATTCATGAATAACTTTTAGAACAATGTTGGGAATAAAACAACAGTCGGCTTTGTAATTCACTTCGGTTTTATTTCTTAAATCAAAGGGCACCGTCCTCTTTAAAAATGTGACATTATGAAACAAACACAAATTCTAGTGATCTTTAAGATCGGCTCATAAGATGCAACTGTAGGCCCTCAGTGCGACTTAATTTTTGTAAAAACGTCTTATCAGTATGTCAACACGATTACAGAAAAATTTAGGTTGCAAATTTGTATATTACACCTGAATAAATTTCTAATACGAATGTCAGTCTTGAATGGACCAAGTTTCTGGTACGTGTAGCCTCCTTTTTAAGTGGAACGTGCAACATGCACCGAAAGAAAACAATCGCATCACCAAAAATAGTTACAGTAGAACAATGAATTTTCGGGAAAATACATTTGTCTATGTAACATATGTAAGTAGTTAATATTGAAAGATCACAGATTAATGTAAATGTGAAATCCTGGGGCATTGATAACTGGTGTAACTGCCAGAATGCTGCATTCAAGCACGCAAACGTGCATGCCCTCGGGAAAAATTACGGCCTTAGTTTCCCCTTGCTTTCAGCCGTTCGCAGTACCAGCACAGCAAGGCCGTTTTGGTTATTGTTACAAGGCCAGATCAGTCAATCATCCAGACTACTGAAAAGGCTGCTGCCCCTCTTCAGGAACCACGCGTTTGTCTGGCCTCTCAACAGATACCCCTCCGTTGTGGTTGCACCTACGGTACGGCTAACTGAATCGCTGAGGCACGCAAGCCTCCCCACCAACGGCAAGGTCCATGGTTCATGGGGGCAATACTGACCTTGCGACTTCTCTTACAAGAAAGATTAACGAAAGGCAAACCTACGTTTATATCATTTGTAGACTTAGAGAAAGCTTTTGACAATGTTGATTGGAATACTCTCTTTGAAATGTAAAAGGTGGCCGGGGCAAAATACAAGGAGCGAAAGGCTATTTACAATTTGTACAGAAACCAGATGGCAGTTATAAGAGTCGAGGGACATGAAAGGGAAGCAGTTGTTGGGAATGGAGTAAGACAGGGTTGTAGCCTCTCCCCGATGTTATTCAATCTGTATATTGAGCAAGCAGCGAAGGAAACAAAAGAAAAATTCGGAGGAGGTATTAAAATCCATGGAGAAGAAATAAAAACTTTTAGGTTCGCTGATGACATTGTAATTCTGTCAGAGACAGCAAATGACTTGGAAGAGCAGTTGAATGGAATGGATAGCGTCTTGAAAGGAGTATATAAGATGAACATCAACAAAATCAAAACGAGGATAATGGAATGTAGTCGAATTAAGTCGGGTGATGCTGAGGGAATTAGATTAGGAAATGAGACACTTAAAGTAGTAAAGGAGTTTTACTATTTGTGGAGCAAAATAACTGATGATGGTCGATGTAGAGAGGATATAAAATGTAGACTGGCAATAGCAAGGAAAGCGTTTCTGAAGAAGAGAGGTTTGTTAACATCGAGTATAGATTTAAGTGCCAGGAAGTCATTTCTGAAAGTATTTGTATGGAGTGTAGCCATGTATGGAAGTGAAACATGGACGATAAATAGTTTGGACAAGAAGAGAATAGAAGCTTTCGAAATGTGGAGCTACAGAAGAATGCTGAAGATTAGATGGGTAGATCACATAACTAATGGGGAAGTATTGAATAGGATTGGGAAGAAGAGAAGTTTGTGGCACAACTTGACGAGAAGAAGGGATCGGTTGGTAGGACATGTTGTTGTTGGTTGTTTTTTGGGGAAGGAGACCAGACAGCGAGGTCATCGGTCTCATCGGGTTATGGAAGGATGGGGAAGGAAGTCGGCCGTGCCCTTTCAGAGGAACCATCCCGGCATTTGGGAAATCACGGAAAACCTAAATCAGGATGGCCGGACGCGGGATTGAACCGTCGTCCTAACGAATGCGAGTCCAGTGTCCAACCACTGCGGGTAGGACATGTTCTGAGGCATCAAGGGATCACCAATTTAGTATTGGAATGCAGCGTGAAGGGTAAAATTCATAGAGGGAGACCAAGAAATGAATACACTAAGCAGATTCAGTAGGATGTAAGTTGCAGTAGGTGCCGGGAGATGAAGAAGCTTGCACAGGATAGAGTAGCATGGATAGCTGCATCAAACCAGTCTCAGGACTGAAGACCACAACAACAACAACGTGCATGCACTGTGTTGTATACGTTCCAGGTGTCTGTCTGTGTGGTAGAATTTCATGCCCGTTCCACTTGGTCTGTCAATTAGGGGCAATTAATGCTGTTTGTGGATACCGCAGAAGTTGTCATCCGATGATAATCCACATTTTCTCGATTGGAGACAGATCTGCTGTTCGAACAGGGCAAAGCAACGTGTCGACACACTGTAGAGCATGTTGGGCTACAACTGCAGTATGAGAGCAAGAGTTATCCCGTTGGAAAACATCTCCTGGAATGCAGTTCATGAAGGGCACCACAGCTGATCGAATCACCAATTTTGCAGTGAGGGTGAATGAGATAACCAGGAGAGTCTTCCTGCTGTCCTACGAAGTCGCACCCCAGACCATAGCTCCACATTTGGTTACAGTGTGTCTAGCACACAGGCAGGATGGTTGTAACTGACCTCCTCCTATCCAACACACGGCCATCACTGGCACCGAGGCAGAACTAGCTTTAATCGGAAAATACAACAGACCTCCACTGTTCCATCCAGTGACCTGTCGCTTGACACCATTGAAAAGGCAAATGGCGGTGGTTTGGGGTCAGTGAACAGCACGCTCCAGGCCGTCTAGCTCTTTGCTGTACTTGAAGTAACCAATTGTTACAGTTTATTATGTCACTGTGGCGCCAACTGTTGCTCAAGTTGAAAGGTATGTGCTAAGGTCTGATCAGTGTAAAACCAGAAAATAAAGTCGATAGTTGCCAACCGCAAGGTGAAATCAGTATAATACCTTTCAGTAGGAGGATCTTTTATGGTTAAGAGAGCCGGGCGCACGCAGTAAAAAACTCGGTCGTCGCAGCTAGGTGCCCGAAGGAAGCAGACGTGTGGTGACAGTTTTAAGGCAGGATACGCGCAATGCATTTTTCAGGTTGTACACTGAGCAAATTTTAGCACGTTAATGGTAGAAGCTATAAAATGATTTCAAAATGGTTTTTGTTAGATAATGTTCAGAGTTAGGACTTGTATGTCCAAGGTTTCACGCAGTAATCGTTTTGTAAAGTTTTTTCAAGAGTGATTCGTGCTACAAAAATGTTGGAAATGGTAGGGTTTGTGTATGACTTAGATCAACATTGTGTTTAAATCTAACAACCTGAATCATAATCCACATCCTTTGATTGTATTGAACATGAAAATGAGTAGTAATGTAAAGTTACCCACCAATTGAAAGAACGTAAAGAAAATGAGGCCTCTGTGCAATATGTATGTGCAGTTCATGGTTTGAAATCTATTTTGGTGTAACTAAAGTTATCAGAGCAAAGTTATTTGAAATAACTAATTTTATGCTATTGCACAACTGGCATTATTCAAGTCAAGATATAACTTCATTAAGTAAACATCAGAGCCAAAACTTAATTTTTGAGTACCATCTTCATGCCACTGCACAAACGGCATTATTCTCTTAAATTGCTGAATGCTGAGTCAATTACATGTTTAATTACTGGCATAATGGAGGAGTGCACGAAACGAAGTCCGCAGACGCAGTCAGATGCAGGTTTGTTGAATAATTATTTTGGAACAATTGTATCTTGATACTTTCACTAATTAAAGAGGAACCATTTTTGGGTTAGATACTACACTTTTAGAGATAATTTTGAACATGATACTTTCAAAGTTACTACCGTTGATGGAGTACGATACGCTACAGCCGTAAGCCGAACACGATGGTCTTCCCTCGCGTTATGCCACATGACCGACTGGAGCCCGCTCTTTTTGCAACCGTACCTTCTCCGGACCACTGCTGCCAGCAACCCTGTACAGCGATTACATTCTTGCCAAGCTTTCTGCAATGTCGCAGAAGGAACATCCAGCTTCTTGTAGCCTTATTACACAGTGTCGTTCAAACTCAGTGAGCTGTTGACAATGGTGTCTTTGTCGCCTTTAAGGTTATTCTTGGCTAACTTCGACTCACCGCGTCCAATCTACAAGACAACCAACGCTCACCACCGTTACAGCGGCGTTCAAATCAAAATCGATTTTCATCCTCGTAGTGGCGCTACTGGCGCCAGTGTTATGCGGCTTGCGTGAAATTTGAGTAGGCTCCGTCTTTCACATGTAGAAACTCGCGCACCAACTTGCGTTTACTTGGCGTAACTCCTTCTTGGTGCTGCAATTTTTTTTTTTCTGTCAGTGCGTATTTTGTTCATCGTGTACATCTACAAATAGAATGCTGCAACAGGAAATCGACAGAGGAGCTGAGCTGCGAGCAGTGACCGCACACCAACATTACGTAGTCCACTGGTGCGTGGCGTTATTTGCTCGAACGCCAAGCAGTGCGAGAGCGAGCTAACTAGCCACAGGCTGGGGGCGGATTAATTATATATCATCTAATTACGGCCGCAGATACTGCACTTTGATCTCCTCACGTCCGCAGATACCTCCAACTGTGACCTGAGCGTTCACACGGAGGGCGGAAACTACATAATGCAGCACATATGCACAGCTGGACTCATACAATATGAAAAACATGAAATATTTGCACCACAGTGCTAGATGCTAAATGAGTTACTTATGGTCTGTCATAGACAATTAAATAAACAACACACTTTAAATGAGTGTTAGCTTTCTTGTAACTTAAATTCAAGGAACAGGTGTAAAATTATCACTATTTAATGTTTATTAACTATAGTTAAATGAATATATTTTTAAAGTTTACGGCTTCATTCCAGTAATCACTACTGCAGTGGCACTTCTTCACACGTTCTACACGATGGTCCAGATCCCTGCCATAAACAGCGAACAGACTTTGTGAGAGACGCAGCGGTAGTATCTTTACCTCAGCCACACTTTCTTCAGCTAACTCGGGGCGCTGTCCGTCGTGCAGATATAACACTATTCCCTCTGTCTTCAGCTTCGTCACTAGGTCCTGTCATTTTTAAATGGTTTACGTCGACCACCGAATCGTTCGAAAAAGTAGTCGCTGGCACTTCTTAAAGGAAGTACTTATCTAATACCGTTTCACAAGAAACACTTCCTCTTCCGGGGAATATCGGCACATCGTCAAAATCAAACAACACGGAAAGACTATGAAATTCTTCTGGGTGTGAGGCCGCATTGTTATCTGTAAAATTCCGACTTTTCGGCGACTGTTGCAAGGCGCCTTCCTAGGGGTGTATTGCTAACTGCTGCAGTGAGCAATACACCCTGTGGAAGGCGCTTTGCAACAGTCGCCGAAACGTCGGAATTTTACAGATGACAGACAATGCGGCACCAAACACGGAAGAATTTTGTAGACTGTGACAACGGCCGCAGAAGCCTATGTTTACATACAATACGGAAAGAATCAATTGGCTACACTGATATGCGAGACCCTACATACAGCTCGAGGAGCTTGGTTGTTGCCACATTTCGAACATGCTCCCACGTCGACGAGTTACGTGAGAACGTCCGCCGTGAAATCCGGTATTCTGGCAGCAACATTTACGAACATGTAGCGTCTTGTTGAAATTGTGTACGGTTGAGAGGTGGTCACTTCCAGAATCTGTTCTAAAGTACCTTAATTTCGTAACCGTAAAGGTACATCGGGTAAAAATTTGGTTTAATATCCCCTTTTACTAAGATTTTTTGTAACATTTTTTCCTAGGACCCTTGAGAGTGAGACACACTGTAATAAGTGGCAGGCATTGCCATAGTGCTGAATCGGTGAGATCTGAAACTGAACGTTTCCTTTACAGTCAAAAGGAAGACGATTACAATCAAGGCAGCATTCAGGTCAGAAAATAATACACACTCAACTACGGTATTATGGTGTATCGACAACCCTGTATTCAAGTTTCACACGCTGGTGAGTCGTCTCGTCGGAGGAGACAGTCATGCATCAGAAGGCTTCTAACAGACATGAAGGTTAACCTGCACCGCGACATGAGGTGGTACGTGGTGAAAGTTTCTTCCATTTCGGGGAAAAGCAGCAGGGCATTATTTTGTATGGCAGGAGTTCTGGTTTGCATCGAACTACCCACAGCCTACCGTAGTTTTCGAATAAGTGTACCAAAACAATCTGGCACAGCCCATTGACAAAACGCAAATGAACAATCAATTTTTTCGAGGTGAAAGTTAAAACTTTGTGACTACCCCTGCCAATGATTATAGAAAGACAGCAGGCCCTGAGTGAACGAAACTTTCACTAAGACCTTTACGTTGCAAGAGATTGGGAAAGACACTGCGCGAACTGGGCTAAGATCTGTTCGTGTCTCCATCTCTGGAAAGTAATTCTGTTCCTCATGGCACCAAAACGGAGTAGGCTGAATGAATTCCACGAAGCCCATCCATCTGTGTCACCACGAGGAAAATCTTTTCGTGTATCATCCTTAATTCACAGTTCTGAGTTCTAACTCGCCACGTTTCGATTGTTGTGGTAATCTTTAAGAAACACATTTTCCGGCTTCAATCGTGCGTTGTCATTTAAAGTACGAGGAGCAGTCGTAAAGGTTCACTTATTGTCTCGAAATAATCAAGTTACGTGGTTATTTGTTTTGTTATGCCCTGAGTTATGCCCTGAGTAATGCCCACAGCCCAGCATTGCTTCAGAGCACGGATACATCAACACGAGCCAGCCACAAGGCGTAATCATTTTGACACGATTAGTCGGTGACCAAGAATGCGATGTCGGTATTTCCGTGTGAGAATGCGTTTCAGCTCAGAGGAAAAATATGAGGCAACTGCACACCAAACTGCCTTCGTTGCCGCCGTAACATTAAGTAATATGCTCTACATAGTACGCAACAATGCCCATTGGAGAACTACGAGGCAGCTGAGGTACCAAAACAACGCGTTAAGCTAACATAGCGCGACTAGAGACCGCTGATCACTCACAAAAAACTTGACGGATTCGGTCATTAAGAATGATGTCTCCCGGCAAAGCCTCTCCTCAATTAAATTCAACCGAGCGAGGTGGCGCAGTGGTTAGCACACTGGACTCGCATTCGGGAGGACGACGGTTCAATCCCGTCTCCAGCCATCCTTATTTAGGTTTTCCGTGATTTCCCTAAATCGTTTCAGGCAAATGCCGGGATGGTTCCTTTGAAAGGGCACGGCCGATTTCCTTCCCAATCCTTCCGTAACCCGAGCTTGCGCTCCGTCTCTAATGACCTCGTTGTCGACGGGACGTTAAACACAAACCACCACCACCACCAATTAAATTCAAATACCCCGACCAGGTAGCTTAGACGCAGTGGCTCAGTAGATTTGATGGCATCCATTTCATTCCTACTCTATTGTTTCGCCGGCCGCTGTGGTCTAGAGGTTCTAGGCGCTCAGTCCGGAACCGCGGGATTGCTACGGTCGCAGGTTCGAATCCTGCCTCGGGCATGGATGTGTGTGATGTCCTTAGCTTAGTCAGGTTTAAGTAGTTCTAAGTTGTTGGGGACTGATGACCTTAGATGGTAAGTCCCACAGTGCTCACAGCCATTTGAACGATTCTGAAGTTGTCACTATAAAACCAGGCGAGGAGTACCCTTTTGTCAATAGAGAAGTAGTAAGAGTAGAATGGGTTTTTCGGAGAAGTCGTTGACTTCTAAAGTGGACGAGCTATCAGACAACAGCAGAGTAACAGATTTACCAGGGATATGTCAACCCTTCGACTGCTTACGATGTGACTGTCATGCGCGAACGCGAGGGATCAACCACTGCTGTTTCAAGACTACGCAGATCTCACGTACTGACGGACACGAAAAATCGAGTATTGTGGAGAGGGGCTGTAAAACATCGCATGAAGTCAGTAGAAGGAATCACTAGCGAGTTCCAAAGTGTTATCAGCAGTTCAGCAAGCACCACTGTGTGCAGCGAGTTAAGAGGAATAGAATGCAATGGTCGAGTACCTTTACGTAAACCACACATTTCTGTGGTCTTTGATAAGTGACGCTTGCGATTGTGTGAAGAGAGACTCCACTTAAAGTGGGTTATTGGAAAGAATGACATGGAGGGATGAATACCGCTGCACTCCATGACATTCCTATAGTAGGATCTGAGTTTTACGAATGCCTGCTGAACGTTACCTGCCACCACATGAGGTGTGTAGAGTGAAGTACGGAGGAGGTGTTGATATGAAATGGGGGTGTTGTTCATCACTGGGCGTGATACCCTTATTTCACTTAAGAAAATGGTAGATTGGTGAAGATATGAAGACATTTCAAGGCATTGTGTACTGCGTACAGCAGAGCAAACCTCTGGGGACGATGGCTGATCGTTTTAGCTTGATAATGACATAGGTCGTGCACCAACATCTGTGTGGCAATGGTTAGTGGACACTAACAGTGCTTAAATAGAATGGCCTCCTGAGAGTCGCGACTTGAGCCCAATGAAACTCCTTTGGTGTTAGTTAACTCGTCGACTTCCTTCCAAACACTTTAGATTTTTAGGAAGAATGGCTGCCTTTCCCCACTCACATTCACAAATTTCACTGAAAGTTTCATTAGCAGAGATCAGGTCCTCACAAAGGAGAACTGTTGACACAACCCATATTAATGTCCACTAATGCTTTCACACGATGTGGTGAGTTTGAAGCCACTTAGGATTTTATCATTTCGTGGCACATGCCCAGTAGCAAGGTGTGCAGCCATCTACATCTACATCTATATCCATACTCCGCAAGCCACCTCACCGCGTGTGGCGGAAGGTACCTTGAGTAGCTCTATCGGTTCTCCCTTCTCTTCCAGTCTCGTATTGTTCGTGGATAGAAGGATTGTCCGTATGCCTCTGTGGGCTCTAATCTCTCGGATTTTATCCTCATGGTCTCTTCGCGAGATATACGTAGGAGGGAGCAATATACTGCTTGACTCCTGGGTGACCTTTTACGTCTCCAATAGCTCCTGCCCTTTAGCAGCTGTAGCTTCATATGTTTCGTACCTTTCAAGTTAGACGACCATACGTAGGAGTCGGTTTTTTATGCGGTACACGACTGTCTTTGTTTTCAAACTGTGGCTGACTTTGTTTCCATAATGCACGTTTTGCGCATGGATTAGGTACAGAAAACTGTCCTGTTCAAATTTATATTCTTTCTATTACTATAATAATTAAATTTATACATTTTTTCATAAATATTGTTGTGCTCCCTTCCGAAACGACTGTGGCTCTAAGGGCAACGTGAGTATCTGTGACCCCATGTTGTTATATTTCAGTTTCACACGATCTACTTTCGGAGAATAGAGGAAAAAGGAATTCTGTGGTACCTTTTAGAAGGCATTTCTTCTGATAACGCCTCAGACTGACATTAGCGGTGATGTGTCACTGAATATAGTGATCTCAATTTTCGGACGACAAAATTACTGTCATCTTGCATTACTTCAGAGAGTGAGAGCAAAGAACCCTCAACGAAAAGTGTAAAACTATTGTTCCAGTTGAAAAATATACAAGACAAGCAAGCATCTTCCAATACGTGGCACCTCAAGGCAGTGCTTGTACTGCAGCTAGGAGAGGAACTCTCACAGAAGTATATGAAAGTGTGGCCTCTGTCACATAGCCCTATGCACCCTGTGCCTAACTGCAGAAAGGAACAACATTCTACTTTACTACCAAAAGTAACGACATTTCAGGGCCAGTGGCTTCATTTGTAACCGTCTCACATGAGATGAAATGATGTGTTATACACCTGTTTTCACATTGTTGTCTCATTTTATGTCTAATAATCTAACAAAAACAAGGTAATTCAGAAAAATTAATTTCTAATATTTCGAGACTGAAGGGGCTAATAGATGTCTCGAAGCTTGTGATTAGATAGTGTCGCTTCTTCATAGGAATGAGCCAAAAGCAGGCTGTACTGATGCGACATGTCTCGCAGGTATCAGTGAGATTGTTCTCTAGAAATTTCAGGAACGATCTATACGTTAAGAAACTTTTGAACGCCATATCCAGAAACAATGCTACTTGCTCATATCTTTACCGCAACTCTCGATTAGTCTGCAGCTCAAAACGGGCGGGCATTGCTCGCAACCCTGCTATCAGTAAATTCTATTTCTTCGCAACCTTTGGAATCACTGTGTGTGCGAACACACAGTATCAGCGCGGCTGTCTCCATCTCGCACGGAGCGGCCTTATCTGCAGGTCGGCAGAGGGGCGTGCTGCTGCCGACTGCTCGCGGATTGCGCCTAGCCTCCCCCCTCCCCCTCCACCCCCACACGCCCCCCCCCCCTTCCGCCCACGCCGTATTTACGGAGCGCCGTCACGCGACCGCAAGCGGTTCGCTACCCACGACAGCGCCGCCGCTACTGGAGATAAATGTTAATCTGATGCACGGAACGCCTGGCCGCAGAACGGAAGCTGCGGCCCAGTAAATAAACACTGCAGTTTACCTGAGTCACCCTCCTCGCGAAAACAGTTGACGGCTCTATCAAGTGAAGTCGATGAAATGGATGGAAGCTACACCGTTATTCTTTAGGCTTTACCTATTCGTTCTCTGGCGTCCATTTTATACACTGTTGAAGAGACAGCAGCATAGACGTGACTGGAAGTCGTGCTAGAGGCGTGCGTCCGTTGTAATAGAAAAACAGAAATGGCTTTAAAATAAATGTTTGGTCGTGAAATAATAGTCACAAGATGTTCCTGGATCCTTTATGTTATTCATTACGCGTATCGGGCCCTGTCAATCTTCCTATGACCTGGTGACAAATATACTTTTGTTACATTATCATCATCATCATCATCATCATCATCTAAGACTGATTATGCCTTTCAGCGTTCAGTCTGGAGCATAGTTCCTTTACTAAATTCCTCCATGGTCCCCTATTCAGTGCTAACATTGGTGCCTCTTCTGATGTTAAGCCTATTACTTCAAAATCATTCTTGACCGAATCCAGGTACCTTCTCCTTGGTCTACCCCGACTCCTCCTACCCTCTACTGCTGAACCCAAGAGTCTCTTGGGTAACCTTGCTTCTCCCATGCGTGTAACATGACCCCACCATCTAAGCCTGTTCGAGCTGACTGCTATATCTATAGACTTCATTCCCAGTTTTTCTTTGATTTCCTCATTGTGGACACCGTCCTGCAGTTCTTCCCATCTACTAGTACCTGCAATCATCCTAGCTACTTTCATATCCGTAACCTCGACCTCATTGATAAGATAACCTGAATCCACCCAGCTTTCGCTCCCATACAACAAAGTTGGTCGAAAGATTGAACGGTGCACAGATAACTTAGTCTTGGTACTGACTTCCTTCTTGCAGAAGAGAGTAGATCATAGCTGAGCGCTCACTGCATTAGATTTGCTTTGAAACCGTCCACCTGTTCTATCCTTGTTCCTCCTATTTGGCACTCAGTCCGTTTACATCTCTTTCCCGCTGACATTACTTTCCTTTTGGAGATGCTAATCTTCATACCATAGTCCTTACATTTCTGATCTAGCTCTGAAATATTACTTTGCAAGCTTTCAATCGAATCTGCCATCGCAACTAAGTCATCCGCATATGCAAGGCTTCTTATTTTGTATTCACATATCTTAATCTCACCCAGCCAGTCTCTTTGTTTTCAACATATGATCCATAAATAATATGAACAATAGTGGAGACAGGTTGCAGCCTTGTCTTACCCCTGTAACTACTCTGAACCATGAACTCAATTTACCGGCAACTCTAACTGCTGCCTGACTATCTATGTAATGACCTTTAATTGCTTGCAAAAGTTTGCCTTTTATTCCATAATCTCGTAGAACAGACTGTAACTTCCTCCTAGGAACCCGGTCATATGCCTTTTCTAGACCTATAAAGCATAGGTACAATTCCCTGTTCCACTCGTAACACTTCTCCATTATTTGCCGTAAGCTAAATATCTGGTCCTGACAACCTCTAAGACGCCTAAACCCACACTGATTTTTATCCAATTTGTCCTCAACTAATACTCGCACTTTCCGTTAAATAATACCTGAAAAGATTTTACCCACAACGCTGATTAAAGAGATACCGCTGCAGTTTTGTTACAATCCTGCAAAATTACACACGTGCATAAATGGAGTCCCTATACTAAACCATCATACAGCAACAAGATAGTTAACAAGCAATACTTAGTCTCTGACAAAAAGTGAACATGCAGCTTTGACAAAGTTGTCAAATAACGCCAAAAGCTTATAATGGTACAGTACCCTTACATGGTATCGATCATGCACTATGCAGCGATCATAAAATAAAGCAAAGACAACACTGCAGTCAACAATGTGCGAGTGGGTGAGCTAGAGTCGAGTGTTGGAGTCCGTGAGTGGAAGTCGGGTGTGCGAGAGGCTAGAGACAGTTGCTCGGTAAAGAAGCTGGAGATCAGTGGCAGAATATAGGCGTAATGGCACACAGTATTTGATTTCTGATGAGTGTTTATAAATGTTGGTTGACAAGAAGCGTGTTTTAATTAATAAATTCCAGTATTTGTGAAAGGAGACGTGTCTGGAGGCAGCGCGGTCAAGCTGAACACCTTAGACACACTGCCCAGCGAATGCAGCAAGGTGGAGGTTCCCTGCTGTTTGGGGTGGCATTATGTGGGGCCGACGTACACCACTGCTGGTCATGGAAGGCGCCATAAGAGCTGTACGATGAGTGAACGTCATCCTCCGACCGACAGTGCATGCATATCGGGAGCATATTGGCGAAGCATTCGTCTTCATGGACGAAAATTCCCACCGTCGTCGTGCACATCTTGTGAATGACATCTTTCAGGATAACAACATCGCTCGACTAGAGTGGCCAGCATGTTCTCCAGACATGAAACCTATGGAACATACCTGGGATAGATTGAAAAGGGCTGTTTATGGACAACGTGAACCAATAACCACTCTGAGGGATGTACGCCGAATCACTGTTGAGGAGTGGAACAGTCTGGACCAACAGTGCCTTGATGAACTTGTGGATAGTATGCCACGACGAATACAGGCATCCAATAATACAAGAGGACGTTCCACTGTGTATGAGAGGTACCGAAGTGTGTAGCAATCTGGACCACCATCTCTGAAGGTCTCGCTGTGTGGTGGTACAACATTCAATGTGTGATTCGCATGAGCAATAAAAAGGGCGGAAATGATGTTCATGTAGATCTATATTCCAATTTTCTATACAGGTTCCGGAACTCTCGGAACCGAAGTCATAAAAAACTTTTTAACGTATGTACAATGTCGGAAAAAAATTAATACAACAGGAAGGAGAAGAAGACATGAAATAAACTGAGAGGGAAAGTGGCGTTGTTGCAGCGATTAGAAAAACAACTCATATTTACAATGAAGTGTGCAGTATGTATCCTCTTATCAATGACGTGGGACAACATCAGTTGCACGGATGGGGTGCAACTTCACTGACTCTGTGGGAAATTGTGTCATAAAGCCGTTGTATCTTTTCCTGAGACAAGCTGTCCCACAGCTGTTTTAAGTGCTCCTTGATTTCCAGGGTTCTGAGTAATCACTTGATATGTAATTAAGTTGACATACTCGCCTGTGGCTTCTGTGAACGAAAATCTCATTGCAGACAACCTTGTAGAAGGGGACCACAGTTATGAGTATTCATCTTGGGTATCAACAACTGCTTCAGCTGTATTTACTCCTTTATTACTGAATCACTGCTGGTTTTCGTGGCACTAAAGGCCACATCTTCAGTTGAACCTATGATTAAAAGATTAGAGCGGAAAAGCTCGGGATCTTTTTATCCAACATTCGTTGTCCCTGAAAACGAAACACCGCTAAAATCTATGACATACAGTCCTTTGTCGGTGTTTAGTTTTGGGGGACAACGAATATTAGGTAAACGATTCCAAGCTTTTCCACCCTAATGTTTTAATCACATGTTCACCTAAAGATATGGCTTTTAGCTTCACGAAAACCGGTAGTGATGCAGTAATAAAGGACTAAATACAGCTGTATAGGTCATTAATACCGAGGATGAAAATCTCATTGTGATTCCCGGTTGGATCTGAACCCGCAGCCATCTGATATGGAGTGAGACACGCTACCGTTGCACCACGGAGTCGACGCTGTTTAGGTCTTTGCGTGAATAGGTTTCTCGAAAGTTCACTGCACCGCTCAAACCTAAGAAATAATGACAACTGGGTCTACGAGGGACTCGTCCCAATTATACTTGTTCTTGCGGAGGTGTAAGTCAGTGGTTGAGTGTCTGCTTCACAAGCAGAGAGTCCTGGGTTCAAATCCTAGTTCCTACAATTTTTGTGCAAGATTCTTCTCTAAAGCAAGCAGATTTCGTTCTCTTCGATTTCTTAGCGAGAGGACGACGACCTACACTACACTGGGGTGCGATCTCCTTCCAAATCCTTCGGTATGGCGCGCGAAGTACGTCAAAAACATTTATTTGCAATTCGTAGCGATAATCGTCACGTTTTAGAGATACTGAAAAACGAACGGGGCTACTGTGATTGCAGTCGAATGGTCTACGACTGAGCTATACCCCCTTTCACGCTGTTTGTATTTAGATAACATAGCGAAAACGAGTATACTCAGCCTTGCTAAGGACATTCGAGTCGAGCAAAATATTGCATAATCAATTAGATGTTAGTGTTGAACTTTATAAACAGCAAAAATACTAGGACGGAGTTGACATCCTGTCTGGTTGAATATATGCTCTATTGGGGACAGATCTGATGATGTAGATGGCCCAAGAGGCACTTCGACATCACGTAGATAATTCATAACAAGATTTGCCATGTTTGGAGGAGTACTGGTCCCGATGAAAAATCGCTTCACTATACTGCCGCGTGAGAGGCAACAAATGATAACACAGGTTGTATGAAATTCACCACTGCGGCGACAGAGATCCCTCAATCACCACCAGTGAAGTCCTATCCGATGGCTCCCCATACTATGACGCCAGAACCAACACCACTGTGCCTCTCCAAAACATAGGGAGAACGGGACCTCTTTCCACATCCCCTCCATACTCTCCGACGATGCTCATACGAGTTCGTGCATAACCGTAACTCAGGGCTGAGCACAGTGCATCGCAATATTTATCAGTTCATGCAGGGTGACAATTACTGAACTATATGAAATAAAATCGTCATAACCTCTGAAAGGTTTGCTCTATGATGTTTAAACTGCACGGTTGGCCGCGGGACATGATGGGAATTTGTATGCGCACGTATGGTTTGGTTTGGCAGCGAAACCCGCTTTCATTTGGATAGGTTCGTCAATAAGTAAAATTGGCGCATCTGGGAGACTGAGAATCCGCATTTCGCAATCGAGGACTCTCTACACAATCAACTGGTGACAGTCTAGTGAGTCACGGAATAATTGGTGCGATATTCCTTGGTTGCATGGTGACTACCGAACAGTACGTTAAAGTCTTGGAAGATGATTTCATCCACCTTATCCAAAGAGACCTTGATTTTGACAAGGTGTGCTTCAAGCAGTAGGGAATTCGGCCCCATCGAAGGGGGAGAGTGGTTGATGTCCTGGAGGAGCACTTTGAGGAGTGCATTCTGTCTTTGAGGGACCCTGAGGTCATTTGTGGGGGCATCAGTTGGCCGCCATATTCCCCGGATCTGAACACATGTGATTCCCTTTTGTGCGACTACATTAAAGACAAGGTGTACAACAATAACGCCAAAATCATTGCTGAGCTGAAAACTGCCATTCAGGAGGTCATCGACGTTCCGACACTTCAGTGGCTCATGCAGAATTTTACTACTCGTCTGCGCCACATCATCACCCATGATGGCAAGCATATCGAACGCGTCATACATTAAATACGAATATCTATAGTGACGTTTACATGATGAATAAAGTGTGTGCACTCGGTAGTTTCTAACTAATTTAGGTTATTTTCATACACTGTATATCAATAATTGTCACCGTGTACTTGCTTGTTACTGCACCACTCCAAAACCAACCTAAACGTCCTTTGTGTAGGCTGCAGTTAACACCATGACTGAACGTGGTGTTATCTGCAGCCCACACAAAGAACGTTGATTCCCTTAAAATTAGCTCTGAGCATTATGGGACTTAACATCTCAGGTCATCAGTTCCGCAAAACTTAGAACTACTTAAACCTTACTAACCTAAGGACATCACACACATCCACGCCCGAGGCAGGATACGAACCTGCGACCGTAGCGGTCGCGCAATTCCAGACTGAAGCGCCTAGAACCACTTGGTCTCATCGGCCGTCGTTGATTCCCTATCACAGCTGCTACTAGTCTCCAACCAATGGTGCAGGATTACACAGAATATTGCACCGTATCCATTACCTGTTCGGGGTGGATGGCAGGTCCAGCTGTGAATGAGGTATGACGTGCTCGGTACACAATACGGCGCTCCGTCCCATGTAGTGCTAAGACGACGTCGATCTGAACCTTGACAAAGTGCATAACAGCCCTCCGAAGTTCCCATACAATACAATGTCAGGCCGCTGTCACATCAGAGTGACCCGCACTTGGAGATACTGTACAATTCGATCAGCCAGCGAAATGCACACCCACACTGAGGCTCCTTTCCTGTTCTGATAACGCTGGCTCACACCACTACGCGGAGTCTCAATGTTCTCCATAGTGATCACTCAACATTCTGTTGCTGTTAGCGCCCCCTTACCTACTGTACAAGGCCTGATAAGAACAAGAATGTTTTCTGGTGGATGTCCTACGTGTCACAGAGGACTGTAACTGTTGATCGTTTACATAATCTGCAATGGTGCGTATGTGTATCAAGTTACATTGACATCGGGCCGTGTCCTCTGGATGCTTTACTTCTTTGTGAATTTCGTAATAAAAGCGTGTCCGATTTAACTACGTATCGTATTTGATTAAGATCATCACAAATTTACCGTCGAACAACTTCCCATTTAGTGATAAATGTACAAACAAAGTACTGGCATAACTTTTTCTAACATGTGCACTGCTAGTAGCTACTGCTTTTCGAAAGCCCCATGGCCGTTTTTCGTGACGAGTAGATGCCCGAGGAATGCGCCACACCAACTTGCCAACAATGCTTTTGGAAATCAGAATTCCTGGCCCTGTTCTTTTGCCGCACGTTTAACGACGAGCAGAATGTAACTTTGGCCGAAGCTCCGCCAGATATGTGCGGCCACGTTGAGTCTTTTCTGCGAAGTCTCATCGCGACTGGTGAGAAGCGGATGCTTCAGTTTCAAAGGTTAGTATACAGCTATTCCAGACGCTGTTCGTACCGTGTGTATAATATTTCGACACATGTTCAAGAACACCATCCCAAAAGATTCTTTCGTTTTCCGTTTCCAGGTCTCTTACAAGATATTTATTATGTGAGTGCTTCGTGGTTGATGGAAATTACTTCTCACTGGTGCTAAAGCAATTTTATTTGCACCTTGAGTTCTATTTGTCATGATACCACTCATTAAACATTTTAGACACACATGGTGAATTTCCAGTGCTGTATTGTGTGACAATGTGTTATGCGACTACGGACATTCAATTTATTCAGTACGTAACGGGTATAATTTGAAAAATATTTTTACGTTATACCTCAATATGTACACACGTAAGTGTGTTAGTTGTTTTTTCTCAACGTTTTGCCACGAACTTTATGAACTGATGTTTTCCTCACGGTCATACTGAACCAATAAATGGACTGTACTTTTCAGTATAGACTAACCGTTTTGCGTCCCCCGAAAATACTCGAACAATTGACGTGATGGGCAGGGGAAAATAAGCAATAATGGCTTGTTCTTGCCACATGTACTTGGAGGTACTAACAACCTACAAGCATTCGATATGTAATTTCTGTAATTCTAGAAACGACGTATATACTGCTGCGATGTTGCTCCGTACACAGTCGTGAGTCACAAATGAAATATCTCCACTTACGCCCGTTGCATCGTGATAGGTTAAGTGTTCTTCATTTATAAACACGATTCGAATGCAAACGACAGAGAGCGTTTCAGAGTAAGCAGTAGACAAGGACATTATTCATAGTGACTTTTATTGCAGCCATCTTAATACATCAAGTGGGAGACCCATACAAACATTTTCAATATATCGTTGAACCGTTTGAAACAGATTTGGCGCATATTCTGCAGAGTGTGGGCTATTCGTGGATGGTGCAGTAAGCAATACGCTCTTGCGCACGCAATAGTTGTGACGGTATATATGAACAAAGGCAGATGGAAATGACGGTGTTAATGGATTTTGAATGTGTCAGGCAGGCTTATGTACCTGTGATGCAGCCTCTGTTGACGTTCATTTGACCTTTGCTTTCCAAGTACGAACAGCAATTTAGCCTGGACTTTGCAGTCTTTCTGTAAATATTTGAATACGCTATTTCTGTTCTCTCATGCAGTCTAACACACAGCTCATTATAGGCAGTGGTAAACGAAAACGTAAGCCATTTCAACTGAAAATTTGTCAGTGCATAAATCAACAGCTTTCTAAGAGCTTTCAATGCTTCCATGCAGTTGACAGTATACAATTAATTTCTCTCTCTCTCTCTCTCTCTTACACACACACACACACACACACACACACACACACACACACACACACACACACACACACACACAGACAGACACACACAAATTCACGCGCGCCCGCGCGCGTTACAAAGAATGTTTTTTGCAGACAAACTTAAACTGTTTAAACGAATATTTTAAAAGTGAATTATGTAAATTTGAATTTTGAATTACCTCTTCTATTTAGAAAAGTTCCGCATTCTGCTGAATACCTGACTTATGACTGGATTGGATTGGATTGTTTGGGGGAGGAGACCAGACAGCAAGGCTATCGGTCTCATCGGATTACGGAAGGACGGGGAAGGAAGCCGGCCGTGCCGTTTCAAAGGAACCATCCCGGCATTTGCCTGGAGCGATTTAGGAAAATCTCGGAAAACCTAAACCAGGATGGCCGGACGCGGGATTGAACCGTCGTCCTCCCGAATGCGAGTCCAGTGTTCTAACCACTGCGCCACCTCGCTTGGGCCTGACTTATGAACGGCTGTGAACCATTACGAGGTAATTATAATCACCACCGCAGCTCTACTGATGAGTATGTGAAAGGAGTTTCCAGTGAAGAAATTAATAATTTGTATGTAAATAATACTTATTTATAGCATTATTCCAGAATCAAATGCTATTAGTTTACCTATAACATAACCTTACTTGAACTGATTTTACTTTACTATTAAAACATGTTAGAAATCTCAAATGTCTTTAACTTGAAAAGAACCTCTGTTTCTTTTTTTATGGAGGTTAGGATATTCGTTCATGAATGAAGTCATTCCCCAGAGGTGTTTATTCCTTTTTGTAACCGCTTAAACAAGAGTGGCCATTTTAGGTTTCAAGAAGTGTGATTCCCAAAACTCTGCTCATCAAATGGTTCAAAGATCTGTCTTCACCTACAGACTGAACAATTTAATGCTAAACTCTTTTGGAAAAAAAAAGTTACCGCCATTGCTTCTAACGGATAGTTTTGTTCTACACTGTGGCAGTATGGTCCATACAAGCATGAAAGACACTGCGCAGTGCTCTGCGACTGTACGTCACAGTGAAAATGTACAGGAAAAACACCTTTCATGCATAGGCTGATGTTTTGTTCCGATCAGAGAGGTAGATTAATTTTGTCTATTGCAAGTGTGTACCATTTGAAACAAACATATAAATGTTTCAGATGTATTGTACTTTTGAAAATAGTGTAATTACAATAACTCCGTAAGATTTTTACGGATGTAGCCTCAAGAATAAACGTGCAGTCTGGTTGGTAGCTACACAGTATTGCGAAACGAAGCAGCACCAGTTTAGCGTCTTATTTTGCAAGATATGCAACCGTTTAACACGAATCGTAAGTTTCTGGAGTTTAAGATGTACGTACAACAGCAGAATTTGTATCAGTTAAAATGTCATCCTAGAGCACTTGGACTCCCTCACAAATTAAATTTATCTCACGAAAATAATCTTTCGAAGACGACAAATTATCACTGAACATAATACACAAATATAACAACTTTAGACTAACATGAAAAAAGGTGGGAAACGTAAAAATATGAATTCTTTAACGTTAAAAATTCTTTTTTGGATCGGTATAGCCTCCATACAAAAACAGCCTCAGCCTACCCTAATGATTGTTGCGCAATACGCCCTCGTACCGCATTACTAACGATCGACTCGACTGCTTACGCTTCCTTCAGGGCTCTCGTTAATAGTCTTCCTCGAACTATAGAGATGAGGAAGAAATTCTAGAAATCTTTTATTCCGATAAAGCGAAGTGGCATCATTTTAGCACCGACAAGGAACTTATATCCTACTATTATGAGCATAAATGCTGTTCCACTTGTCTTTAACACTCCAAACGACTTTTTGTCCAGAAGCAAACTAAATACTGTTCCATGTGAATATTGCTTATCTGCTAGGAAGACATTAAGCAGCTTAATTGTCTTTTCTGTAACTTTGTTCATTACGAACATATGGATAGTAGTATGTATTTTCAAACACGATACTTTTTTAAAAAAATATGCGCAATCTATTTACGCTTCTCAGAAACGGATCACAGTGTGCCATTCATCTAAAAAAGACGTAACTAAAAACGTAACACGAAATTTAATTTGACTGTCCTGTACAACCAAAAGATTTTTATAGAAGTGCTTTCGTTCTTCAGAAACTGTCGTAAATCACAAGTGTATAACAAGTTCCACAATAACCTAAAAGATTAACGTATAACTATGTACGTCTAACTAAGACCTTTCTTGAAAACGGGATTGACCTGTATTCTTCTCCAGTCGCTAGGTACACTTCGTTCCACCAGAGATCTACGGTTAACTGCTGCTAGAAGCGTACTAATTTCTACAGCATAAACTTTGAAGAAACTTACACGTATCTCATTTGGCCTTATGTATTTCCTGTACTAAGCAGTTGCAGTTGCTTTTCTATTGCACATTTGGTTATCTCAGCATCTGCCAGCAGTGAAGTGCAGAGTGTTACGGAGCTCGCTTATTTCCAGGTCCGTATCGATCTTCGTGCTAAGTTTTTACTCAGATGGCGCCTCGGCGTTAGGCGGTTGTTTCCGTGTGTGATCGCTGGCCGGCGTTAGCTGGAGGCATGTGGGGAGGTGAGAGGTGGCTGCCTCGGCGTGAAGACAGTTCGGCTCGGCTGGGGTTGTTTCCGATGGACGTCGAGTGGGGCCCAATGGGAAGACCGGACCGTGATTTTACGGTTCAAAGTGTGGACAGCGGCCTGGTGTGCCGTTTAACGTGATTCGCAAGGGGAGCAAAACCTCGCCTGTTGTAGTTTGCCGAGCCTGAGTTTGAAATACCTTCTATGTGCGGCGGGATGTCATTTCGTCCTCCTGTCTCTCCGTCGCTTCGATTGAAGTTGTCGTTTATCGTCCCATGGATGTATATCGATGGGCTACGCTGCTCTCCGTACTCTACTAGACGCTGATGATGGGAGTGCGTTGTTCAGCGCCTCTTTGGTCTAGGAGCTTTATGTTTGACCTTCAAGTGCATAGTCTTCGAATGACACTGCTTAGAGTTTGTCTTGCTCAGTTAGATTGGAGTTTATTTTGTCTTGTGGTGCTTCCGCTTTCCGTCAACGGAGGTTAAGCTTGATTCGGCACTCCGTACGGCGCTTGGCACCTCAGCAGGCGGGTCGGAGTCACCTTCGCGACTAAACGGAAGCCTTTGGACAGAGAGGCCTTGTGTTTTGCATATTGTTCACAAATTGTTGTTTGGGTATTAAGTTGGCTGAGGTTTCATATAGATTTCTCGGGATTTGGTCTGTTGTCCGGCCCGGGCTAGGTCTCGTTATTTTAAAGGTCGTTGCTTGTTTTGGCTGAGTACGATTTTGGTTTACTGCCTGGCTGTTCTGGTAGTACGCCGGGTCGCTGTGGTTGTGTTGCATTTTGTATGGGGCTGTGTGCTCGGAGCCGTGGAGTACCATTTGTGTGAACTGCTTCACTGGGGAGTACTGATCGGGCCATTCTTGGTTTTCTTTATATGAAATAATTTTATTATTAAAGTAACATTATTACTTAAATGATTCAATCCTTGTAGCGTTAATTGCAACTTGGGCACTGAAAAATGGAGTAGCGTAATTACGCAAGATTTAATAGTGGCACATTCCCCTTTACCTTTCGCAATCTGCTAATTACCGAAAGACCTTAAGCTCATACTCATATGATGTGATTTTCTTAAATTACTGTATTTTTATGTCGTGTTATTGTTTTTCTTTTAATTTGCTGATCACTGGTGTACTGTTGCAGGTATTCATATGTTTGATGTAGCAACTACGCGGATGGAACGCGCGGAACCGCAACGGAGAGAGTAGTTGCGTGCCTTACGTGTCCGTTGTTGGCGCGGCCTGGTGTCCGTTGTTTGTTTTGGTGCACCTGAGTTAAGTATTGTGTTGCCTCCTCCCTTGGGGCCCCGTCGTGTTCTTCTCATAAACATTTCCTTGAAGACACTTTAGTTAATTTTATGCCAGTATTATTTTAATTTCTTACATTGGTAAAATTGTGCAGCCTTCGGCACTGTTTGTCATGATGTCTCATATATCATGATGTGCGTGTGTAATGGTGCAATAAATGGATGCTTGTTATTTCTGTTGGCGCCCTTCATGCCTCCTTTCTTTTCCCTATTGGTACGCTATCCTTGTACTTGTGTTGGTAATCCACAACACAGAGGAGGTGGTCTTATGGTGTGGGTGTATTTTCCGTGATTAGGGCGTGATTCCGCGATGGCGCTTAAGAAAACGATAAATTGGGAAGAAAAGTAACACATTTTACAGCACAGCGTACTGTGTATCACAAAGGCACAGCGTCGAAGCATTTGTGACGCAATGGTTTTTGGACATTGACATTCCTGATATTTACTGGCCTGCTCCGAGCTCTGACCTAAGCCCAATGCAACCTCTTTGGGATGAATTAGAACACTGACATCGGCCTAGATCCCAGCGTCCAACGTCACTGGTTACGGATCTTGAGGAAGAGGTGGCTGCCATTGCTCGAAAGAGACTTAGACACCTCACTGAATATTCAAGCCGTCGTGAAGGTGATAGATGGACACACCCCACATTAACGTCCACTAATAGGTGTCCAGATACTTTTCGCCCGATAGTGTTGGAAACATCGCTACATTGCTAGCTGATGTATCGTTTGTGGCATCCTCCCAGTTAGAATACTCACGAAATTCCAGTCATGGAACTGTATTGAGAAAGGTGCGCGCTATTCTACTGTAGAACACATTACAAGGTACACCAGACTCGTCACGGCATTCCTGTCGCACGCATTCTTGTCAGTAGCCGGTAGCACAGAGAACCTCTTAAAAAGCTGACGTAACAGGAGGCGAAGCATTGCTGCCCCCACCGTATCACGACAACTACCAGTACAGAAGGGAAAAGGCTGCAGCGCTCCAGAGGGAAACTCGTTACGGACTTGAGGACCGTGCGGGACTTGAGGGCTCGGATGACCGGCACCGGACCGCCGCTCACTTCCAAAAGGGTCGCCGTCGCTTCGCGCGCGGGGGCGGTGTCACCGACGGCCGCCCCATCTATCGGAAGGAGACGGCGGCTGGCGGGGGCGGAAGCTCCTCATTTGGCGGTGCCTCCCGTCCGCCCCAGTCGCCGTCCGGGCCCGCGGCCGCTCACAAGCGGCTCCACAAACTCTTTGTTGTCCGTCTATTGCCGAGCGGGAACTCTGCTAGCAGCTGCCAAAGGCAGGCGGCCCGTCTCCAGCACAACGCGGCGACGTCCTCCCAGGCGCCTTTATTTCGGTCCGCTTCACAAGGAAAAGGGCTTATCACACTCGTCTAGGACACAAAGACTAAGGCTCCACTGAGGAAGGTTTCGTCTGGAGACGCTTCGTCCTGTAAAGTATTTTCGTACAAGCTTTTAGTACCACTAGTTGAAAAATCACATAAATTTCTATTTATCCTCGTTGTATGGAATGTTTTGAGGACTGCGTCTATGCTGTAAATTTATGAAGTAATTTCTACTGCTTCAGACATTTTTACTGACATTCAGTTAGCACGATGCGTTTCGGCTGCATGTTGCCATCATCAGGTGCATTCCAGTTAAATGTGAATTACATTCATATGAAGTGTAATTAGGTTCATTTGCTGCGTATGCCGCTGAAATTACAGTTTACAGGGATATACGTGTATTTTAGTAATAAAATACCATATAGAAAACTCTTGATTGCATAAAAACACCTTTTATTTCATAAATGGTGACCGGTTTCAACCCAATGTGGATCATCTTCGGACCATAGTCTCTAATTTGGGGAACATCTGAATACAGGGAAACATGTAATTTAATGAAAATTACGTTGAACCTGTCCAGTCCTTAGATGAGTGGACAGCCCTTCTCACTCCCATGCACCGTGCCCGAGTTCGATTCCCGGCCGGGTCGAAAATTTTCTCCCCTCGTGGACTGAGTCTCGTGTTGTCGTCATCATCATCGTTTCATCCTCATCGATTCCGAAGTCGTCAAATGTGGCTTTAGTTGAAAAAACTCGGTGGCCTAAGTTCCCCAGGTGGGGAGTGCCACCCATCAGTGCCGTACTATCATTTCATTACGATAAATCTAAATTATACGATATGATACCAAATAATGACGTGTGGAGATAATAGCATGGAGCAGGAACTGTGGATACCAACTACTGATATCAGTTACTATGTGGAGACGTCGTGGAGCCACATCGCGTGAGGCGAGGCCTAGAGGAAGACAGGCCATGGTGCATACGTCATGGCACGTGATACTACAGGTCTTCCGGGCGCCAGCAGCTATCGCTGGCAAGGAACTAATAATTACTTCAATCGGGTTTAAAATTTCTTCAGTGCGAGCTTAAATGCACGAAAGTTCCCGACAAAAAAAAAATGGCTCTGAGCACTATGGGACTTAACTGCTGAGGTCATCAGCGCCCTAGAACTTAGAACTACTTAAACCTAACTAACCTAAGGACAACACACACATACATGCCCGAGGCAGGATTCGAACCTGCGACCGTAGCGGTCGCACGGTTCCAGAATGTAGCGCCTAGAACCGCTGGGCCACTCCGGCCGGCTCCCGACAAAACATGACAAAGTTACGACCTTCAATGGGTACATTTTCAGTTACATGCTGATTTGCCGTGGACCCTGAACGGAGCAGACCTTTTGTGAAGTTTGGCGGAAAAGCCGACTAGTGTAAAGCCACAAGTTCGTTGCGGGGCCGGTGCTTCTCCTGGGCACCATGTTTGAAGCTACGACTCTCACGTCGTCGCAAACGTCAAGCTTCGTCTTTGCCTTCGATCAGTGTCCAAAATGTAGGCTCGACGCTTGTAGGGACGCGGAAGCGACAGTTTCAGAAGCGGAACAGGCTCGCTCCATGTGATGTCACTCGGTCCGGCGGCGGGATGGAGCTGCTAGAAGCTGCCCAGCATTGCTTTCCGAGCATGCGTCACTCAGGTCCTCTCTGCGATGTTACAAACGCTACCATTACTTCTATATAAGCAGAACTCAATGCCAGACCCTGTAAACAGTGACTTTAACTATGATGATGGTGATGGTGATGGTGATGGTGATGGTGATGGTGATGGTGATGGTGATGGTGATGGTGACAGCTACTGACAGCTCGAATCTTTTTTGTAAAGGACGCGGCCTATAAACTAAGATGATTTTGTTTAACTTCACATTATCGTTGCTCCTGCTCTATGTATTGATAGCCTTATTCGTGGGTGCTTTCAGTCCAGCTCTTTTGTCAACTTATTTACAGTCGTTTTAGAATACTACGATTGAAGAAAAATATCACACGGTGTGATTTTATTACTTTCGGCCATACAGAAAAATGTCCCCATAGAATACTGGATGTAAAATTTCTTAACTGCACGTTCCTGTAATAAAATGGTGTGCAAGACCTAAGGACAAAAGTAAATTTCGCATGATTTGTCACCGCCAAGCAACACAGTCCGATGAAACTTGGACCACACACAGAAAGAGCTGCAACAGTAAAGTACAGAAGGAAACAGAAATAAATATGCAATGAGATTAACAGAAATTACTTTTTCATCCTATCATAATAATTGCACTGAGGTCGCCGAGATTTATCATAGTCTCCGGGAAACTACAAAAGACAAAACATGGTTTTCACAGGATGTGTGCTCACTAGTCCGCGGACCTTTGGGTTAAAATCTATTTTCTCCTGATTCGTGGTTGCAAATAAACTTGTATTTATACGTTTCATGACTAATTAATTCGGAACAGTCAATTTTATAACACCTAAAACAGTTTATTTTGATGATAACGCCTATTTTTGTCTACTTTGTCTTTAAAGACATACCCTATTTTTTAAAGTGACATGAAATTCTAGAGTTTTCAAAAGATTGTAATTGGTTACAAGAATCGAAAGTGGGAGGATTGACCAACTACCTGTGTCTCCAAGAAAGATATTCATAGGGTTTGAGCTGAGTCTTTCCTGTCTCCCTGGTTAAACACAGACTCTCATCGTAGGAAGGCGAGAACGTTGTTGGTTGGTTGGTTGGTTGGTTTGCAGATTAAAGTTACTAAACTGCAAGGTCATTATCGCATGAGGCTCTCGAATTTTTCTTAACCACGCGCCAAACTAAACTAACACGTAGTGTACCAATGAACGTATAAAGCGTAACATGTTCGTTGTTCAAAATCTGTTCTAGTTTCAGTGCGCGATTAGTTCAACAGCAGAAAATGACGGAAACAGATAGTTCAAAGCCTACTTGTACAGGACTAAGGCTGTTGGATTTTCCGCTCCGTACGATAGATGGAAAATTATATTCTGAATTTTTCCTACCATTTCGGAATTCCGAATTTCTTTTCATCTCTTTCGACACCAGAACATTTTTGAAGAAGATTATTTTGTAAATATTGTTTAAAATCAACCACTCTTATGCCAGTTTTCAAGTTGTTGAATTTAATTTTGATATAAAGGAGAAGAGAGAGTAATAAGAAAATATAATAACTATAGGAAAAAAACAAATGTTTCGAAAATGAAACACCAAATTTAGATTTTTTTAAATTTCTAGGTGTAACAAAAATCTATTCAGTGACGAGAGAGTTGGAAAAGTAGATTCGTTAAACTGTATTTTATGACTTTCTTTATTCCACTAAAATTAAGTAGCGGTGTCCCTTAAAACTAAAAAATACATTTTATTCGCACTTCTATATGGCATCTTGTTTCTGCCTTGTATTAGGTTTCATGCTCTAAATGTTCCACCTAACTCAGGACACAGATGGAGTGTTACGAATGGCGTATGTTGAACGCACGTCGAAATTAAAGCGAACACTTTTAAAAAATACATCCGATTAATCCTCAAAAAAGAAAAAAATCTGCAGTGACTTGTGTCATGCTAGTGCGACAATAAATATGACAATAAATATCCGTCTTTGAACACAAGATTTTCTTGAGAAGTACTGTTCCTGGGGAGTCAACACAGTTACACAAAAATAATGTGGAGCTAACTTACACTGACTCATTGCACATAATCAGAGAAGGAACTGCGGATTACTGTTTATGAGACTACTTAAAATCTTTGCCGGTACATTGCGAAAACGGTTGTTGGCGAGTCGGTCACAGATGTGCCATCTAGGCTAATTTTATCTAATCAAAGCAACTCCAAAAGACTGACCAGTAAACAATTGCACACTTTGTGAACAATAGGCTGAAGGCGCTACACCCAAACGGTGTTGATGGAAATAAATTGCTTTTGATTTTCACATATTTCGCTGCATTCATGCTTGTAGCGTTTCACTTGTTTCAAGTATTCTGCCGTTTGATGCTGCATGTAACTTCTGTAGCACTTGAAACCGTGCATCAGAGCAAGTAAGCCTAGACTTCCCTAAGATAAAGCTGGCCGGAGTGGCCGTGCGGTTCTAGGCGCTACAGTCTGGAGCCGAGCGACCGCTACGGTCGCAGGTTCGAGTCCTGCCTCGGGCATGGATGTGTGTGATGTCCTTAGGTTAGTTAGGTTTAATTAGTTCTAAGTTCTAGGTGACTGATGACCTCAGAAGTAAAGTCGCATAGTGCTCAGAGCCATTGAACCATTTGAAGCCTAAGATAAATAAATTAATTTTCTTGTAAAGACAGTTCTGTTAAGGCATCACCAAGGCATACCAAGAACGATTTCCAGATGTCGCTTGCCACCTGAACTTCATTCATGTTAATGAATGGGACTCAGGACTCCAATAGATAACTGAACATCCGGATGACGATGCTACCCATAACCCGAGTAACTTCATGACTACTGAAGAAAGCTTCACATGCCAAGATCTCTAGAAAACAGTCTATTGGATGTCTGGTTACGAGAGCGCTATGCTTTCATCATCGCATCTTATGATTAAAACTAATAACAGCATACTGACCATCAGTTTTACAACTCGTTCCACTTTGCATACACACTTCCCACTATCCATTATCATGAAGCGTTGGCACTGAAGTCAGTCACCAGCTGGTCATAAACATCAGTTCTTGTATTCGGTGCAATACAGTTTTTTGTATGTTTGTGCACACTAATTTTTCATTTGAAATTCAAATCTGTAGTTATCTTGACTACAGTGTGTATTTTAAATGCAATTTGGAACGACTTGTAACACTAATGGACAATATGTTGTAGTATTTTAAAGGGTAAGATTCAATGGTGACAGCAGAGCTCTGTCGAAGCCGGTCAGCCAATAAGATGCTTTTCTAGTCATCTTGGCTTGTTAAATTTACTTCAGTTACCACAAATTCCAGATCGTCCCCATACTGACGATGTAAGAAGTAAATGTGTAACTTCAGCAAAAAAATGACTCAAAATTGTTCAATCCAACGAGCATTGTCTTAGTAAGAGCTAACTACAATTTTATGGCAAAAAATATTTCCGAATAGATCGTTAAGACAGACCTATCTACGAGAAAATTTCGTTACGGGAGGAAGCTAAAAAGACAATTCATATAGAGCTATATAAAGTGGGAGAAAAAGTACGAACAAAAATACAAAACTTTTGTCGAAGGACTTCTGCGAAGTAGCACACACGCCTAGCGGAAAATGCAACTCCCCTAACTACACCATTACTGTCCAACATGTGCCGAAAGTGAAGTATGCCACTGTTGCACCCTTTGACGTAGAACGCTTTTTTTCGGCATATACATTGTTGTGGTTGGGAGGAGAGCCAAAACCGTGGTACTAAAGGAGGCCGCAGGCTGGCGTGAGGTCTGGAACATGACAATGGAATTAGAATTGAGAAAAACTGACGTAGCTGGTGGAATACTTAACTTTAAAGGAGACCGCAGGCTGGCGTGAGGTCTGGAACATGACAATGGAATTAGAATTGAGAAAAACTGACGTAGCTGGTGGAATACTTAACTTTAAAGGAGACCGCAGGCTGGCGTGAGGTCTGGAACATGACAATGGAATTAGAATTGAGAAAAACTGACGTAGCTGGTGGAATACTTAACTTTAATCCATTAATGACAGACGTCGCTCTTGACTCTACATGATTTACAATATCAATAGAAACTGATCATGGCGCCTTCCTAGGTCGTAGCAAATAACGTAGCTGAATGCTATGCTAACTATCGTCTCGGCAAATGAGAGCGCAATTTGTTAGTGAACCATCGCTAGCAAAGTCGGCTGTACAACTGGGGCGAGTGCTTGGAAGTCTCTCTAGTCCTGCCGTGTGGCGGCGCTTGGTCTGGAATCACTGATAGTGGCTACACGCGGGTCCGACGTATACTACCGGACCGCGGCCGATTTAAAGGCTACCACCTAGCAAGTGTGGTGTCTGGTGGTGACACCACATACATTAATGCTAACAGGCAAGAAAAAAACTTACAACAGGTTTTATTTATTTACTGTGAAGCCAACAATGGTCTGAATGTTTGAAACCACTGGTTTATCCACCACTTATTAAGTAACATATTACACGTATTAACATATGGGTATGTGTTTTATAATTTATTTTTTCTTAGCAAATTAGAGTTTTGGTATTAGTTTGAATATTAAAGTAATATAACGTTTATTGTTTGTGCAACTTTGTATATTTTCATTTTCCATTTTTTAAATAAATATTAATGGGTTAATAGGTTAACAATGCATATTTTACATTATGTTTAATTTTATGCATAATAATTTTAGGGCCTATTTTAGGTTTTATATTGCCTAAGTAAGGTACTGAAAGAACTTATTTTAGGCGCCGAAAATATTTTTTTATTACCTAAACATCCATGGGCTAGTGATCACCAAGGACGGCAATACCAAAGCGAAAGTCTCCAAGGACAGTAATGCGACCTATTTTGCTGAGTTCATCTTACTTTTCGGTATATGTGGAACCAATTAAATAATAAGCACCTCCCTACGCGTGTTAGCAGATATTATATCTGCACACTGAAATTCCTACGCGCCACATTATCTTAGCACGAGTGTAGGGAGTCAAACAAAACGGAGCATGCCACTGTTAAAATGGAGGTGTGCTGTGCCATTTACTTTTGTCTTATCAATGGGCATGATGCGGTACTGTGCGACCGGGGCTTTGAGTGTCTGTTACGGCTGCAGAAGTGGGCCTACAAACAAAACCCGAAAGTGTTTCTGTAAATTTACTTTTTTCACATAACACGAGGGGCGTTAAGTAAGTAAGTAAGTAAGTAATGGAAACAAACACCATCCGAACAGTCCCAACGGCACCGACCGGCAACCGTGTCATCCTCAGCCCTTAGGGCTACCTGATGCGGATACGGTGGGACATGTGGTCAACACGCCTCTCTCCTGACCGTTGTCAGCTTTCGTGGCCTGGGCCGCAACTTCTGAAGCAAGTAGCTCCTCAATTGGCGTCAATAGGACTGAGTGCACCCCGCTTCCCGAAAGCACCCGGCATACCCCGAAGGTGACCCCTCCAAGTGCTATCCAAGCCCAGCAGCACTTAACATCGGTGACATTATGGGAACCGTTGTTATCACTGTGGCAATACCATTGGCAAAATTAGTAATGCAACACTTTTTTTCTGAAAGTAGGTTGGGGTTATTCTGGATTCCAACATAACATGTCATTCCCCAGTCTTTCCGCTACAAAACCATATTTTTCAACAAATTCTCCATTTAATGCAACTGCCTCATGGCACCGTACTGGACTCGCATTCGGGAGGACGACGGTAGAAACCCGCGTCCGGTCACCCTGATTTAAATTTTCCGTGATTTCCCTAAATCGCTTCAGGTAAATGCCGGATGGTACCTTTGAAAGGGCACGGCCGACTTCCTTCCCCATCCTTCCCTAATTTAATGAGACCGAAGACCTCGCTGTTTGGTCTCATCCCCATACAACCCAACCCCACCTTCCTGGGAGGACCTATATGTCCTCATAGTATCACCTTATCGTCGACATCGGAGTCAATGTTTTGCTGCATCAATAACCTGTCCATCATCAACGTACTGCTTCCCACAAAGTGCATCCTTCATGGGCCAAACCGATGGAAGGTACGAAATCGTGTCTATTTGGTGAATGAGCTAGAAGATACTACTGCGTTCCCCGAAAGGTGGCCGAGTGATTCATGACTACGAACAGAGACGTCCAGTTATTCACCAGGGTGTTTGTTTGTGACTTGTCGATAACCTGCAATGTTACGCCCAAACATTTAATCGGCGTGACTGTCAAGCGCTACACTACTAATGGAGTATCCAAACATTACGGGATTCTTTTTCCTATTCATCTGCATTAATGTACATTTTTCTATATTTAGAATTAGCTGCCATTCTGTACGCCAGTCACAAATCCTGTCCAAGTCATATTGGATCCTCCTACAGTCACTCAACGACGACACAATAATCATGTGATTTGGTAGCTTTGTGGGGTTTAACCATCAACATGGAAGAGGAGATTAGTGTTTAACGTCCCGTCGAGAACAAGGTCACTAGACACGAAGCACAAACTCGGATTAGGAAAGGACGGAGAAGGTAATCGGCCGTTCCCTTTCAAAGAAAACGTCCAGGCATTTGCCGTAAGAGGTAAAGAAAAATCACGGGAAAAACCAGAATCTTGACGTGGGTTTGAACCATCGTCCTCCTGAATGCGGGTCCAGTGTGCTAACCATTGCGCTACCTCACTCGGTACCATCAACGTGTGGCTTAATTTGTACCCTAGAAACTATGCCTCCCCGCCCGGCCACCATACTTCAAAGAAATTAATTCCCATGAACACGTTAGGCATGAGCTTCAAAGCATGGTTCAAATGGCTCTGAGCACTATGGGACTTAACTTCTGAGGTCATCAGTCCCCTAGAACTTAGAACTACTTAAACCTAACTAACCTAAGGACATTACACACGTCCATGCTCGAGGCAGGATTCGAAATTGCGACCGTAGCGGTCGCGCGGTTCCAGACTGTAGCGTCTAGAGCCGCTCGGCCACTCTGGCCGGCCTTCAAAGTTTGTCTGAAGCTTTTCGGAAGGGTTCTGATCAGGAAACACTGGGTGAGTGTACTCTGCGCAAAGTGCCCTCCGTTTTGAGAAAAAAAAACTAGTTTTCTCCAGTTATCTACGTTTATGACGGTGTATCTACTGAAGTATCTTTCGTACAGTGTCAGCTACATCCAACGGTGTATGTGGATACTGTCTGCGAAATATGTTTCGGAGAGATATAATAATAAGGACGTTATAAATCGAGACGTCGTGCTAAGACTGATGTTTTACTGCGTAAAATCGAAATAGAAGTAATTTTCTTTCATTTTTTGTGGATGTTGGTTGGGGCAGAGGGGGAGGGAGGGAGGGGGGAGGGGGAATGTTGTCAGCGAGAAAAGTCTGAAAGGTTTGCTAAAATTTTGATGCACGTCACTAAGTGCTCTCGCGCTCAAATATTGGATTAACATAGTCCAAATAATTAGCATGCCGTCAGTTGCTCTCCTTTCTAACTTTAATCCTTGATTTATAGTGTTAAGCTTTCAACGTAAGATTATAGCTCTGAATGAGTAGATGTTGACAGCATTTTAAATTTGTAAATGGAACACCTAAAGAAACCTAGGCAATCTGTTTCACTCCAAACTGAGAAAAATGCCAAGGATAACGGCGGCGGTACACGGCATCAGTGTGATGTCTCGTAGAAGTGATTATTTGTTGTTTTGTGCGATGCGTTTATTTTATTAATGAGAGTTAGGAAAAATCTCGTATTTTCTCTCCTGGATAAAAAGGGGAGCTGTAGAAGGGGCGGGCAGGAGGAAGAGAAATGGGAGGCAAATAACGACGCGGCTGATGGGATTAGAGGGAGCGTCTGCTGCGCGGAAGTCGGGAATCCTGGGAAAATATTTACCCGGGCAGCAGCGCCGGGCGACCCGGCTTTAGGCTCGGATCGGCGCTGAGATGCGTGCCTCGCCGTGTCGCGACCCAGTGTTAATTAGGGCACACGGCCAGCCGCGTTCTCATTAAGGAGGAGAGCGGCTTCTCGAGAGCGAGAGAGGGGGGAGGGGGAGAGCGCCCACAGAGGCCGCTGATTGTGCCCTCATGCGTAAGGGCGGACGCAACGCCCGCTTTTTCGGGACCCGCAGCGCCTCTCTGGGGGGCTAAGCTGACGCGCGCCTGCGCGTTCGGCAACCAGCTGTACACTGTAGGCGACCCACACCAAATAACGTACCGCTATCTGCCTGCAAACACTGGCCATGACACGTTACGTTCTCATATAACTTACAAGAGTATGTACCGATACTTTTGTTCAGAATTATACAGCATCGATATCGATATCAAATATTCGATACTTTCACACTATCGTATGAAGCATCAGATTACTGCTATCGGAGTATCGAAAGGTGGCACAAATACAGTAATCCTTGCATACTACTCTGATGAAACTAAGAACGTTACAGTACTGAAACAACATACACTCCTGGAAATTGAAATAAGAACACCGTGAATTCATTGTCCCAGGAAGGGGAAACTTTATTGACACATTACTGGTGTCAGATACATCACATGATCACACTGACAGAACCACAGGCACATAGACACAGGCAACAGAGCATGCACAATGTCGGCACTAGTACAGTGTATATCCACCTTTCGCAGCAATGCAGGCTGCTATTCTCCCATGGAGACGATCGTAGAGATGCTGGATGTAGTCCTGTGGAACGTCTTGCCATGCCATTTCCACCTGGCGCCTCAGTTGGACCAGCGTTCGTGCTGGACGTGCAGACCGCGTGAGACGACGCTTCATCCAGTCCCAAACATGCTCAATGGGGGACAGATCCGGAGATCTTGCTGGCCAGGGTAGTTGACTTACACCTTCTAGAGCACGTTGGGTGGCACGGGATACATGCGGACGTGCATTGTCCTGTTGGAACAGCAAGTTCCCTTGCCGGTCTAGGAATGGTAGAACGATGGGTTCGATGACGGTTTGGATGTACCGTGCACTATTCAGTGTCCCCTCGACGATCACCACAGGTGTACGGCCAGTGTAGGAGATCGCTCCCAACACCATGATGACGGGTGTTGGCCTTGTGTGCCTCGGTCGTATGCAGTCCTGATTGTGGCGCTCACCTGCACGGCGCCAAACACGCATACGACCATCATTGTCACCAAGGCAGAAGCGACTCTCATCGCTGAAGACGACACGTCTCCATTCGTCCCTCCATTCACGCCTGTCGCGACACCACTGGAGGCGGGCCGCACGATGGTGGGGTGTGAGCGGAAGGCGGCCTAACGGTGTGCAGGACCGTAGCCCAGCTTCATGGAGCCGGTTGAGGATGGTCCTCGCCGATACCCCAGAAGCAATAGTGTCCCTAATTCGCTGGGAAGTGGCGGTGCGTTCCCCTACGGCACTGCGTAGGATCATACGGTCTTGGCGTACATCCGTGCGTCGCTGTGGTCCGGTCCCAGGTCGACGGGCACGTGCACCTTCCGCCGACCACTGGCGACAACATCGATGTACTGTGGAGACCTCACGCCCCACGTGTTAAGCAATTCGGCGGTACGTCCACCCGGCCTCCCTCATGCCCACTATACGCCCTCGCTCAAAGTCCGTCAACTGAACATACGGTTCACGTCCACGCTGTCGCGGCATGCTACCGGTGTTAAAGACTGCGATGGAGCTCCGTATGCCACGGCAAACTGGCCGACACTGACGGCGGCGGTGCACAAATGCTGCGCAGCTAGCGCCATTCGACGGCCAACACCGTGGTTCCTGGTGTGTCCGCTGTGCCGTGCGTGTGATCATTGCTTGTACAGCCCTCTCGCAGTGTCCGGACCAGGTATGGTGGGTCTGAAACACCGGTGTCAATGTGTTCTTTTTTTGCATTTCCAGGAGTGTATATGGCTGAATGCCAGCCATTACCTTTTAAACTTTAACTTGTGATAAAGGTAGAATGTGAAGCAATGAATTAAAATTTGTGACATAGCCGGGAGTTGAACCTGGGTCTCCACTTTCATATGCGTAGTATTATGACTATCATACCTACATGGACTGACCTACTCTATTGCCGACCCCGCCTCCCCCCCCCCCCCCGCCCCCCCCGCAACACAAACTTCAATTTGGTCCCGCAGCCCATTTTCCCTTTTTTAAACCATCCGTATTGCCGAGGCTCTCCGCAACGGAACAGCACCCCAACTTTGTACATAAACAGCAGACCTGCATTCGAGCCCTAGCATGCCACAGATTTTAATTCATTGCTTTATCTTCTGTCCTTATCGATGACAAAGTTCGACCGAGTGAGGTGGCACAGTGGTTAGCACACTGGACTCGCATTCGGGAGGACGACGGTTCAATCCCGTGTCCGGCCCATTCTGATTTAGGTTTTCCGTGATTTACCTAAATCGCTCCAGAAAATGCCGGGATGGTTCCTCTGAAAGGGCACGGCCGACTTGCTTCCCTGTCCTTCCCTAATCCGATGAGACCGATGACATCGCTGTCTGGTTTCCTCCCCCACAACAACCCAACCCGAAGACAAAGTTCCGACTCATACGTCTCCAGAAACATATAATTGAATCAGATCAATAGATCACCTACATCCGAAGAACAGGCAGTATTTACCCACTACGTACAAAAGCTAGAATGCCGTTGGTACGTCGGAGAGGCTCATCAAAACTGACGATTTAAGAAAAGGAAAATGGACCGAAAGTGTTATTTGATGTTTGTGTTAGCGAGGGCGCTGGTCAAGGGTAGTGTGTGCAGCTTTGGCATTCCCAGTGCTACAATGGTTAATGGTTGCCGCGCGGGATTAGCCTAGCGATCTAGGGCGCTGCAGTCATGGACTGGTCCCAGCAGAGGTTCGTGTCCTCCCTCGGGCATGGCTGTGTGTGTTTGTCCTTAGGATGATTTAGGTTAAGTCGTGTGTAAGCTTAGGGACTGATGACCTCAGAAGTTAAGCCCTATAAGATTTCAAACACATTTGAACATTTTTTTTTTGGTTAATGGTTACCACATCTGCCTAGTAAACAGGAAACCCAGGTTCAAGTCAGGGCCATAGCAAAAAGTTTTGATTTATTGCTTCCGCTTTTGTCCTTATTGAAGATAAAACTGAGACTCATATGTCTCCAAGAAAATGTAATTCTCCTATGGGTTCGTAAGACACTATGATCCCGTTTATAATGTCCTGAAACATTTCCATTTTCAAATGAAATTTGAACAACGCAATCTGGCTACCTTTTGATTTACGTTTGGCAGCTACCAGGAACTTTCTCATAAGGAAAAATGAAACGGTATTTCAACATGAGCTAAACGAAGATAAGTTGAAAGAATAACCTTTCTAGTAGATTTCATGCTTTTAGTTCTTATAGGTACTTTAGATCTTTCCATGTAGGCGGAACACGTACAATACTAATGGAACTGCACACGATGTCTTACACCTAATAAAGTGAAAATGGCCTCGCATAGCAGAGAAATATGACACCTTCGTCTCTTACACATGAATCCTGAACTTCAATAGTGATGGGCTTGCCACTTTATCTGAAAATTCCCTTGAAAGAAAAAGAAAATTTCTTTGCTGAAGGTGGATAATTCACTTGAGCTCATCTGCTACAGGAGATCGACAGAAATATGTGAATTTACAAACAAAACACATTACCATGCCTAATACGTTACAGGGAAACTGTTTGTTGTCTCATCCAAAGAACGTGATACCAAGGCAAAGTTCGTACATCATGGCAGACCCACAAGTACGCATAGACGTTGCCAAATATAGCTACGAATGAGTGTGGTCGCCGAAGCCCTCACGAGTTTCCTTACGCCGCTGCTGCTGAAGACTGACTTAACGTCAAATAGCAGTGCCACTCAGTCCAGGGTGCAGTCGCCGAAGTCGGCAGGATTGTCTCACTACAGAACCATCGGCGCGAGAGTTGTATTAGATATATGTACAGTCAGCTGTACACTGAGAAGAAGATACTATTATCTTGTACTGTATCCAGTGATACACTAGTGTATACAGTAGTCTTCAATGTTAAAAAAAAATATGTTCAAACGTGTTAAATCTTATGGGACTTAACTGCTAAGGTCATCAGTCCCTAAGCTTACACACTACTTAACCTAAATTATCCTAAGGACAAACACACACACCCATGCCCAAGGGAGGACTAGAACCTCCACCGGGACAAGCCGTCCAGTCCATGACTGTAGCGCCCCAGACGGCTCGGCTAATCCCGAACGGCAGTGGTCAATGATACTAACAAATACACATGACATTCCTGTCGCCATGGATTGTTACAAAGTTAAGTATTTCATCCTCTTCGTTTTATAGAAAAGTTATCTAAGATTTTGAGTGTGTTTTTGCGTCAACTAGGCTTCTTCCAATAGTAAATCTAAGAACACGTCACATCCGGCATGACGTTATTGGCATTCAAAACAGCTTCCAATTATCTGGGAATAAATAGAAAATGTAGAGCCTGTATGGTTTTGAAGAGAATACAGTACCATTGTTCCTGCAGAGTTGCGGCAGTTTCGTGTAACGATGATGGAGCTGGATAGCGATAACACACCATTCTCTCCAAAGTAGACTACAAACACACAATAACATTGAGTTCTGGTGACTGAGATATCGAGGGGAGATGCAGCAATTCCTATTCTCGCTCACAGAACAATTCCTCGACGTTGGGAGCTGTGTGAACAGGCTTATGTCACCTCGGAACACAGCGTCACCATTGGGGTACAAGCATTGTACAATGGTAGGGATCTGATCAGTCAAAATAGTCGCAGTAATGCAACCTTCCTAACTATGGTGCCCATGGAGTATCACGTTGTGGCTGGCTAAGTCATCGGTGAACCCTAGCTAGGTTTCACACCTAGGACGCAAACTCACCAGAAGTTGCAAACAATGTGAAACAAGACCCATCCGATGAAATAAAACTTCCATTGTTCCATGGTCCATGTTTTATGGCATCGGCACCACGTTTTCCTGTTAAGGGCGTTTGCAAAAGTGATGAGCAGTTTTGGAAATCCAGCTTTCTCTGAAACTCCCTGCTTACGGAGTTCTCTTCATGCTCTTCTGTTTCTGACAGGGTTTGCCACTGCGATATTTAGTTCTGAAATAACTTTTGCAGCTGTCGTCTCCTTATTCTTCTTCACAGTCCTCCTCAGCGACCATCCGTCACGATCAGATAAAAAAAATCCTACCTTCAGCTTTGTGACTTAGCGTACGATGGTCTTTCTGCTTTCCCAGAGTGCGGTATATAACGTCGATACGTTGACTCTTGGAAAACCGAACGCTTTGTATACCTTGATTACGAAAACACCCCCATTCTAGCACAAAATCTTTACCGACGTTCGAAATCACTTAGTTCTGACATAACGTACCCGCAACTACACCGAATATTATTCTGAGTACAATTGACATTTGTAACTTATCGAGGATATTGAACCGGTGCCGTGGAGAGTAATGTGATAATCTCACACCGCTCCATAACATATCCATCGACACCATTGGCAGTGGATGTCACGTTGGCCGGACGGCACCATTGGCTTCACCAGTGTCCTTGGACGGGTTTAAGTTTATTGACGACAAGTCGCTGTAAAGAATAATAACCGCAAAAGGTCTACTGTGAATGTACGGAGTATCAGTAAGTGGAAAGAACATTTTTCTTTAGTTGCTTGTCGGTCTGGTGGCATAGGGCGGTAACGTTCATAGAAGAAACGGTGACTATCCAAAGGACATCGGCGCCTTTCAATGGTTCGTTTAGCAAGCTTAAGAACACCACGAAGAATTCTATCAAACACCACTTGGTGGCCCTACAAGAAAGACAAGTTCCAAGGGCGTTAGTGTAATGAAGAGTCAAGTAACACGTTTATTCTTTCCACATACGTGAACATGACTGGAAAATGAGAAGAAATTGAAAGCATATAGAGACGTACCGATAATCGTACTTCCAACGTGTCGGTTACGGACTGAACACGTAAAGCTGAAAATTATAGTAATGATGGGAATATGCTCCGAAACATACGATAAGGTTGTTTGCGGAGTACAGGTGGACGTTCAGAGCTATTGAAACTGTGGTAACATTCGTTGCGATAATATCAGAAACTGTTCATTTAGAGCTTCGTTTCTGTTCACAGAAATTGTGTCAGTAAAATAGTTGTTACTTGTATGTGAGTAGATACAAATGTGTGTACAGCCGATATTTCAGACTACGTTCCGTTCTTGTCGCTGACAGCGCTCTAGAAATTACGACGTCTGTGTATGCTTTACGGACATGGACTTCTCCCTTTTGCTTCCCACCTCTATAGAGGCTCTTCCACGGTGGTCTGAGCTTAGCACCTACGGGAGACAGCGTATGTCGAGGAACGCAGAAGGCAATCTGAAACACTGAGTTGCTCCATTAAGTCGTAATTGGTAGGAGTAACTGATACCGATAAACTCAGGGATCTTTCTGCAAATTCCGTTCTAAATATGTCACTAGACGGAAGAAGTACAGGATCCGGAAGGGCAGGAGAGAACGAATTGAAAATTCACGGGTGGTGCGGGGTCGATTACAAAATGGAGTCAAATTTGCAATGAACTTGGCAGTATAAGGCCACTTAGCAGCACTTCGCAGTAGCCTCTATAGCCTGGATGCACACACTACTCCTGCTGAGAACGGTCCTAAAGATATTGCACACTCTCCTGAAAGGAGCTGGCCCACAACCGTTGATAACTTGGATTTTCTCAATGGGATGGCTCTGAGGTATTGGCTGGTCCAAAACTTGATGTATTTCGATACTGATGACATTTAAATTACCCGAACGTCACGCAAACATTTCATATTGAGACGTACCATCTGCCGAGAGGCATTGTCACGTTGAAATGTGGTACCAAGAGGCCGTCACATATGAGGTAATACATGAGGACACTCGATGTCTTTGACGTATCGTTGTTCCGTCACAGTTCCTTCATGCATAACCAGTTGTGACCTGAAGCCATACCTGAGATCTAGCCAGGCCACGACGAAGAGGAACACTGATGTGCCCCTCCAAAAAATTGGAAAAATAGAAAATGGCTCCTCTCCGCATGCCAGCGACATACTCGCCAACGATGGTCATCAGGGGTAGGGCAGAATGACAGTTTATCACTGATGTCATTCATCAGTAGTCCATGGTTTTCGGTCACGTTACCACTCCAAACGCAGCCGTTTGTACTGCGACGTTAACGACAGGCTATGGATGGAACAGTAATTCCCGAGTGCGACTGCTGTTAATCTCCGACCAATGGTGCGGGATGCCAAGAAAGTTGCACGGAATCCATTATTTATTGTCGGGTGGCGGGTGCAGATAAGAGGGGATTGTGATGTTCCTGGTGCACAATACAGCGATCATATCTGCTGGTGGTCGACCGGATCTGTCAAGAAGAGTACGCACGCTTTCACTTTCCCTTGCACCCCAACTTCGGGCCACTTTTGCTTTCGAATGTTCCACAAGACTAGGTATAGCACAATTCGACCAGGCGGCCAAATGGAGACCCACAATGAGACCTGACATGTTTGTCTCACATGAGTACATAGCATCTGTTCGTCCTCCAGTGATCACGCGGCATTGAAGTTGATCATTCTCCTTATATAGCCTACCAAGCCTGGTAACAACGCTAATCACTAACACCACCAATGCGCTCCGGCTGCTGTTATACATGTCGCAGTGAACTGCAGCTGTAATGACTTACGCTCTCACCCACATACATATAAGAAATGACTTTAGTATCCGACCATGTATCCCGGATGCTACAAATTTTAAATCAGGCACTCTGAAATATCTGCAGCGCCTGATCGGCCAACAGCGTTTTATGATACAAAATGCGTTTTAACACTCAGCTGTTTATTTTTCCTATTAGCCATCAACCGGTTTCCGTTATAACCCTCCGCTTGGATGTCTATCAGCATCAATATTAAAAATTATGTAAGTACAATGCATACAAAAATAGAAAACTCATCAATTCTATGAATGCAAAACTCCATTTGTATACTTACGCAGTACAAAAGATTAGTTAAAACATCCCATATTCCTTTGAAGCTGAATATATATAAATTATCCATTGAAATTTTACAAACACTTGATACAATTTGTCTTACAATACCGACAGTGATATCTCATGTCAATAGACAGTTATCACAGGAAAAAAAAAGATCAGTTACTGGAAGAATCCCTCAGCAGTCATGTTATATCAAAGATAGCACATTTCTTACTGTAACTTTTCATGTTAATGTTTTTCTGTTTTTATTTACGTTAAGTGAAAGACGTTTGTAAAGATGTTCTGTACCTTCACTCTACCTCTGATGCGAAAGTGTGTTGTTATGTTACCTCTGAAGTATAAATGTACTACCTTTGATACAACTTGAATGCTGAGAGATTCTACCAGTAATTGTTCGTCTCGTTTTTCCTGTGATGTCTGTCTATTTGACATGAGATATGACTGTCAGTATTCTAAGATAAATTATATCAAGTGTTTCTACAATTTCAGAGGATAATTTTTATATCATTCAGCTTCAAAGGAATATGGGATGTTTCTAACTAATTCTTTGCAACGTATAAATATACAAATGGAATTTTGCACCCATATAATTATTGAGTTTCACTATTTTTTTATGCGTCGTACTTACACAGTTTTTTAATGTTGGTGTTGATAGACATCTTAGTTGATGGTTAACAATCAGAACCAGTAGATCACGAGTGAGACACAAACAGCTGATGGTTAAAACGCTTTTTATAAAATCCTTTACCGCTGTGGAATCTCACCTTACGGAAACTATATGATGTTCCTTTTTCGAAATCGTTAATACTTTCAGGTGACGAACTGTAAGAGAATTAACTCTGTGTTTACAGAGGCAGATAAACACACGAGAAGCCAAATGTGCTGATGAGATCATTTTTGCATTAAATCTGTCAGTGAAAACAGTGACAACAGCCTGACCTATTAATTCCCCTTTTTTTAAATTTGTAGAAAATAAGGATAAATACATTGAGCACTAACCTACCATATCGAGTGCCGTCTGACGTAAAGAGTTCTATTTTCCTATTTAAAAAGAACAGCTATCCATATTTGGACACTCGACATAGCCAAAAGATGAAAGGTCAAGAAAAGTAACGTAAGAAGAATTTTTGTTTTGTGTGAAAATAAGAGGACGATTTGAACATAAATGTTACGTAATAATAATAAAAAATAAAAAAATAGAACTGTTATAAATTATTCGTCTGACTTTATTATTTACCATCAGTGATGATTTTAAAAGTAAATTTCACTAATATACAAGAGCGTTTAAAAGTATACAAATATTTCAATATTTTATTTCTCATAAATCATAGAATACAGTTCCAACGTTACAGGGACAGAGTGAATTGCAAGGCTACTAATATTTCGCGGCTCCCCACAGAGCAGCAGTGGGGCCTTGCTGACTGATCTGCACTGACACCTCACAATTACATGCCCCTGTTTCATTCCTAACAGGGTTTGTGCGTGCATTAGCGCTACAACTCTGGATTCTCTGTCCCTACAGGTGGCCGTGAACGAATCACCATGACAAGCACATATTTCGAAGCAGAACCCGCGCACATTCAATGAGGATATTTAAAACTTGTAACTACGTTGTTCAGTTTTTAACTTATTGTGGTGTTTTGAAATCATACTTGAAAATAGTTCTGTCTCGCGTTGTAATTAAGCTATGGGGTTTATTACTGGAGACAGCAACTATCTATGTCAAAATCGTCTTCATCAAAGGATTCTGATGATTATTCTGTTAAAGATCATGGGTACCGCACATTACGTAGGATAGTCCAAGATGTTAAAGACGGTAAACGTAATATCATTAAGGAAGCAGCTGCTGCTGTGACCGATTATTTGTTTGTCGTTGGTACTGGTATAAATTCTGTCAAGCACGTCCTCAGATATATTTCAGTCCATGGAGGGGGCAGGTCCCTTCTAAATCAGGCACCACAATTCAAACAAATGAAATGCTACCTAAATTAATCTGTAAACCTAAGCTTCTTAAAAAGTATGTACTTCATACTAAAGCTAAGAAGTACATGGATGTTAGGAAGTTCCTTAATGCAAGTGGTTTGTCATCATTGTATGATGAAATGCAAGTCTGTGATAGTTTAAAGCTTCGAAATTAATACATGCAGCCATACCTACATTAGATATTACACCTACTGCTGACAATACTCGTATTGATGGATTGGCTACAAGATTTTCTATTTCTGTAATTTTTGTATGGAAGTTTGCTGCAGATGTTCCTGATTTGTTGCAATAACTGAACTGGTTACGTATTTCAAATGAAGTAAGGTATAATAGTTTTGCTAAATACAATCATCACGTTGGCGGCCGAAATTACTCTTCTTAACTATTCGTTGTAGCTTGTTGAGACCGGCTTCAGTCAATCTCTCTACATTTAAAGTTGAGAATAATTGATTCTGGAGTATAAATGCTTCTTAATACAATTGTGAGAAATAATTGTTAATCAAACTATGTCCTGCATGGTCAGTTTTCTAGTTAAAATGAAAAACATTATGTAGCTACAGAGACGTGTTTGAAAAAATATGGAGCAGATAGTTGATAACTGAGTAAGGCACTAAGCTGAAAATGGCAGTTGAATTAATTGAATTTTAGACGAGAATGCACAGTATGATGCGAGAAACGTAACACTATACCAACCGTAGCGGAACACGTCGACAGTAGGAATTCCAATCAAGTGATATATACTGAATGTAAAGGAATAAATAAACTGAAAAGGGGTTGAGATTTAAGGAAATGCAAGTGCTTCAGGGAAACTGGAGAAACACGTTTCTATCAATGCATAACTTACATGTAGAAAATACTGGTTTCTGTACTCACGCTCAAGTGGACAGCCACAGGAAGAAACTCAGCATATCACTCACCTGAAAAATTAAAAATTTTACTGTTAGTGTGTTATTATTGATGTTTGTATTGTTCTCAACAAATTTCATCACCTGCAGCTAGCCAGAAAAGTAGCACTGTAGCCACAGCTTTCAGATTGTGCTTTGCTTTCGGCAACAGTAGTATCTATGCCACAGCCCGCAAGTGACATGAGAACCGATACAACATTGATGATTAAATATTGAATCATGAAGCCATAGCTTGAAGCTAATACCTTAAATTGTACCACTAAATTTTAGCGGCCGATTGACGTTACTTTTAACGTAGTTTCCTTCTCCAGAGAACTAATCCTTTATGTCATAACAATAACTCCCCAAACCTCTCTCCAGCGCTGGTTCTAAGTAATGTACCCCTAATAAGCAGTATCACCAACCCATTACAATTAAAAGCAACCAACCCTACAAATTACGCTACACTCCCGAAGGACAGGTAGAAAGGCAGTCAGTACGAAAGTAGTTTACAGATTCTTTGATAAGTTCTTTATTTTCATGTTCCATGGATCATTTGGCACGATAAATTGTAATGATGTGGAGCAAGTCATTTTACATTCACATCGTAAATTAATTTGTACATATGGTTACATTCTGAACGTTTCTAAATTTCTTCCACAAAGATAAAAAAATTTACACAAATCTGAGTTAACAAGTCCTACCCACCACCGTTTATACATTACAATAACAGAAATTCTTCTACGGAATAGGAGGAGTTTTTCAGTTTCATCTTGTGGCGTTGCAGTTATTCCTATGTCCGTGCTTGCTATGGAAATAGGAACGAGGAATTCCGCTCCATGCAAGACACTTGTTCCTATTTTTCAGTTCCTTTTTAGATTTTACCTTGATGTCAGTCAGACATTTTATATCACTAAGTAACATACTTTTTTTTTTTTTTTTTTTGCAGCGTTGTGCACCTCTTTTTGTGCTAAAGACAACTTTAATTTTGAGTAATGAATGAAATTTTTCTTCAAGTGTTTTAATTAAGTTCATCACTGTTCCTTTTGAATAGTAGTGGATTATTTACAACAAACTTTATGAAGAAATAAATATACTGTGAGGCAGTAACCAGAATGCTCAACTCTTTAAAGAGTTGTCTGTCAACTGATCGTTGTTGACATTTTAGTGCAATGAATGCTTTTTTTTACCAACAATGAGTTGCTCTAGAACTTTATTCAATTGATATAACTGAATGAAAATATGTATAATAAGTCATCTCTTTTGTTTGTCTTCTCCCCAAGATTTTCAGTGAGTCAAAGTTCAAATGTAGCTGAACTAAGTTATTTAAGAGTTTAAAAATGTGCTTCTTCCACTTTACATTCTCATAATTTTGAGGTTTCCAATCTATTCATAGATTCCTCGCCATGCGTTACACTTACCATAGGTCTAGTCCTCCCAGTTGTGCGAAATTGAATAATCCGTGTCTTTTTAAAATTGAGGGCTAGATCATTCCCAAAAAACTGTCAATGATACTTTTAAGAAGTCTGTTCACCATTTACTCTGTTTTTGTATGTTTGGTTGGATCTATTACAATACTAGTGTCATCTGTGAAAAGAACTAATTCTACCTGTTGTATGTTAGATGGATGATCGTTTACATATGTAGGACAATAGTGGCCTTAAAATTGAGCCTTGGAGAATCCCATACGTGATTTCTCCCCAGTCAGAATTATGTCCCTAGAAGACGTCGATTGATTTATTAAGTATAACTTTCTGCGTTCTCTTGGTTGGATATGATATTATCCCCTAATGGGCTATACCATAAAACTTTTACTATCTAATGCTTAAAAAATCAGGTGAGTGGACATATAAATGGCATTGTCAGTAGACCAACACTTCTGAAACCCAGACAGTGATTTGCTCACGGTATTGTCGTTCCTAAGCTGAGGTAGTATTCTAGAATACATCACATTCTCAAAACTTGTCGAAAATGATGTCGGCAGTGAAACAGGTCAGTATTTAGCGATACATCATTAATTGTGTTTAACTGCAAGTCTCCAATGTACAACACTAATCTTAGAAGTTACCGAAACAACGATTTAACTAAATAATGATACAAAAATGGAAGATAGTTTTGGCTCAATAACAAACGAAAGTAGGGCAGCACCCTGTTGCGGGTAACTGACAGGGGGTCTCACGCAGCGTGTTGTACGAGCAGACCCACTGACGAAGTGTTTACCTGCGGGTGACAGTAAACCAGGCGGGAAAGTTCTATCAGTTCAACCACTGGGGACACCGACTGCGCTTGCGTGTGTACAGTAGTCGGGCGCCAGCCACTATCATGTATTGTGATTATCCCTGTGCAGGTCTCTACGCGCGTCTTGACCTATAGATCCAGTTTTTGATGGGTGGCTGATGAAACCACTGAGGAGACAGCACTCCTCTCAGATTTTGATACGATACTGCAGAGTCACTGTTGATAAGAAATATGATATAACGTTTCTTCGGACATGCAGAACACGCACTGCGGCGACTGCAGCCATTATGAAATACATGAGATGTATTCTCAGCTACGAGTACGGAAAACCATTAGCTATGTAAATGGAATGACGATAACGAAAATTTGTGCTGGACCGGAAATCAAATCCGCAGTTTCCGCTTTAAGCGAGCAGGTGCCTTGACCGTTATGGCTATCCGTGCACGACGCAACGCCAGACCCAAACTTCCATATGTCGTCGTGGCTGCGTCACAACCTTTACTCGTACACACGTTATGCAATTCCCGTACAGGAGAGGGCATCTTAATCAAAAGTCACTGCCTGGCATTGACGGATAAATGCGATATTGCGGTGCCTGTGTACTTAAGAATTCCGATGCAGTGTGTTTTCGGACATGCATGAACGTCGGAAGGAACACCGCATTGTTCTTCCTGACTTTTACGTCCTTCCTTCCGCGAATCTGATGTACGAAACACATACCTCGTTTTGAAATTTATGCCGCGAATGCAGTAACAACCATGACAACGATGGGGTGTTATTCTCTAATGGCTCTTCCTTCCTGTGCACATTACGACACTAACAGCCAACGTACAAATATGGCATCGAAAAAGGGAGGGCATTATTTCGGTGCTCCATACGGTTTGAAATGACTTCGGTCTCTAAAATGACAGTCCTGTAAGAATGATAAATAAATGGATCAGACGTAAATTTAAGGCTCCTTTATGGAGCAATCTCAGTATCGTAAAAAACGCCCATTGGGTGACATTTGCATAGGTAAGCCTCCTTTATAGACGCTCATAGCAAGTGGAGGAAGTATTTCTCCTGAACCCATGCTGAATAAGGATCAAGAGATTTCTCGTTTCTAGCACCAGGAGAAATTTTCTTCTTTTCACAAGCCACAAAATCTTCCATAATTTAAGGTACAGATAACAGCAAAATGGCGCAAGGAATTTTTGGTTAGTGATGTATTACCAGCACGAGAGAATGCGAAATCCTTTTTGAATCTGGACACTGGGCGTTTGTAAGTAGCACAGATAGCCTCAGAATTACACATATCAGAGAGTTTTGGCGGGACATAAAATTAGATCCCATTTCATTTAACCAACAAATTTTGATGACCATAGATTACTAACGCAGACAAAATAGGAATGATACTACTGATATCACTGAAGAATTTGATCCAAGCATAACAGTGCGAGAGTCCTTTTCTGTCTTAACCAGTATCATCACAATAGATTACTTCACTGACAGAAGTCAGGAGCCGGCCTCTTTGGCCGAGGTGTTCTAGGCGCTTTAGTCTGGAACCGCGCGACCGCTACGGCCGCATGTTCGAATCCTACCTAGGGCATGGATGTGTGTGATGTCCTCAGGTTAGTTAGGTTTAAGTAGTTCTAAGTTCTAGGGGACTGATGACCTCAGATGTTAAGTCTCATAGTGCTCAGAGTTATTTCTACCATTTGAACAGAAGTCAGGAACTTGCTACAGAAGATTTATTACGCTTCATGGAAATACCAATGCGATAGGGCTCCTGTAAGGCCTCGTGGGGAAGACGAGTATTAATGCTTTGATTAAGGGTAAACAAGCAAATGCAGTCATGTGGTGGGCTCAAATGAGTGCTACTTTAAAGCTGGTCACTACAATTGCTATAGGTTATTATCTTGAAGACTGCTTTGATACAGCTCTTCACGCTAGTCTATCTTGCACATGTTTTCATATCCGTGTAACTATTGCAGCTGTCATTCTATGATAAGAATTTATATTATATAATCTATCTGATACCTTCTAGTATCTCCAGGATTCTACCATGCATACAACCTCCTTTTATGATTCTTGAACCAAGTGTTAGCTATGATTAAGTTATGCTCTGTGCAAAATTGTACCAGACGGCTTCCTCTTTCATTTCTCCACCCCAATCCATATCCACCTACATTTCCTTCTCTTCCTTTTCCTACTATCGCATTCCAGTCACCCATGACTATTAAATTTCCGTCACCCTTCACTACCTGAATAATGTCTTTTATCTCATCATACATTTCATCAATTTCTTCATCATCTGCTAGTTGGCATATAAACTTGTACGATCGTAGTAGGCATGGGCTTCGCGTCTATCTTGCCCACAATAATGCGTTCACTATGCTGTTGGTAGTAGCTTACCCGCACTCCTATTTTTTTATTCATTATTAAACCTACTCCTGCATTACCCCTATTTGATTTTGTATTTGTAAGTCTGTATTCACCTGACCAAAAGTCTTGTTCCTCCTGCCACTGAACTTCACTAATTCCCTATCCATTTCCCTTTTTAAATGTTCTAACATACCTGCCCGATTAAGGGATCTGACATTTCACGCTCCGATCCGTAGAACGCCAGTTGTCTTCCTCCTGATAACAACGACCTCGTGAGTAGTCCCCGCCCGGAGATCCGAATGGAGGACTATTTTACCTCCGGAATATTTTACCCAAGAGGACGCCATCATCATTTAACCATACAGTAAAGCTGCATGCCCTCGGGAAAAATTACGGCCGTATTTTCCCCTTGCTTTCAGCCGTTCGCAGTACCAACACAGCAAGGCCGTTTAGGTTAGTGTTACAAAGTCAGATCAGTCAATCATCCAGACTGTTGCCCCTGCAACTACTGAAAAGGCTGCTGCCCCTCTTCAGGAACCACACGTTTGTCTGGCCTCTCAACAGATACCCCTCCGTTCGAGTTGCACCTACAGTACGGCCATCTGTATCGCCGAGGCACGCAAGCCTCCCCACCGACGGCAAGGTCCATGGTTCATGGGGGTTGGTTTCTCACTTACTTGACCTTTTCGACCTTTTCTGCCCATGTCCCATTCCCAATCCATTACATACAAAAATATTTCTATACGTCTTTCTTGCATCCACAGGGCCAGAATTGCACCTGGTGGCCAGAGTTGGAACGAATTTTTTCTAGCATTAATCGGTCCGCATTGGCGCATTAGAATATCTACAGAGCTTTTCGTCGCGGCGAGATCTACTTACGAAATTTCTGTCACCAACTTTCTCTTCCGAATGCGAAAATATTTTGTTGAGCCGAACCTACATAGGTAGGAATGACCATCAAAATAAAATAAGAGAAATCAGAGCTCGAACTGAAAGGTTTAGGTGTTCGTTTTTCCCACGCGCTGTTCGGGAGTGGAATGGTAGAGAGATAGTATGACTGTGGTTCGATGAACCCTCTGCCAAGCACTTAAATGTGAATTGCAGAGTAATCATGTACATGGAGATGTATATGTGTCAGTTTCATCGAACATGTCCGAAAGAACAGACACAGTACATGCATGTAATTGATTCTCTGGACAGGCAATGAATTCATAACTTTCAGTATGGGTGTGCATTTACGTTCCACCTCCAGCAAAAGTCTAAAATTGGCGATCATGGAGAACAAAGACGTGGACTGAGGACAGGTGGAGCTAGGTGCCAATGTTATGCGGCTGGGGAGCGTGCTGAGATAATCTGCGCCCGTGTGATAAACACTATGGCCGGGTGGCGTAGTGGTTAACGGAACTCCCTGCCAAGAAGGAGATCACACGTTCACGTCCCAGTCCGGGGCACAGTTTTACTCATAGCTGCTGATTCTGCACATGTCCCGATGCAGCTTTTATCATTTGTTCCTTTCCTTTTCCCCCTCTCCACTCTGAATTTACGTAATACCTATCATTCTCTTTATCCTGCACACACTATTCCACGCTTCGCGTCTCTTTACGAGTTTTAGCCCAATGCCACTCTTCCACCCATCAGAAAATTAGCCATTCTATGTCCCAGCGTGACGTGCCTCATCACCCAACTGCGCATTGCAATCAGGATTTACCCTAAAGCTTTTTTCTTTCTAACTTGATACATTAAATTTACATTTGTTACTCGATCTACCCATCTAATGTGGGTCATCCTTCTGAGTTGACATATTTAGAAATTATACATGTGTGTAACGTCAACTGTGGCGCCAAACCCTCAAGAGAAAGGTAGCAAAAACAAAGAAAATGAAACACTAGTGGACAAAAATTTACAAACTTCAGTAATTAATGAGTATGTTAATTTGCTTATCAGTTTTATATGTGATGCAAGGATATCAGAAATGATAAATAGAAAATGATGATACATATATAAAGATTTATCATCGTCTCATTTTGGCGATTCATTACCGTCAAGTTCACGTTTTGCGTAAAAGCCAAGTCTTTATAGGAAACTAAACAGTTTCATATACGGAGATATACAGCAAGAACGTTGGCCATGGTAAGACACCAGTGCTGGAAAATTAACGTCGCACAGTGGTCCTTCCAAAACGGTTAATCAACACAAGTTTTCTCTAAGCGTGTTGTCAGCCTGCTGGCCATTTGGTTCAACAATTTAAGCGCTATTTTGTGGAGCTGTTCCTGAGCGTTTAAGTTCAGAAGTTTTGGAGAGACAAAATATTTTCAACGAGCAAACGATTAATAAATACTGCGAAGATAGGCCGAAGGTACGACCTAAACCGAACCTCGCGATCATCAACATATCCGGTCACGTAACGTTAATATTTCCGCCGGCATTGTACAAGCATTTGAGAGGATCTCTCTCTCTCTCTCTCTCTCTCTCTCTCTCTCTCTCTCTCTCTCTCCCTCCTGAAATTTTTTTGTGTAGTACATTAACTGTTGCGTATGACTCTTTTCTGCTGACTAAGTTATTTGGTATGTTATCTGCCCTTAGTTTCTATTAGTACCTTGATTATACTTGCAGCGATTAAGCGAGAGGCCTTCATTAATTACACCTGCAAGTATGAGAGGAGCCTAATGTATGGCTGATTGTAAAAACAGTGGGCCGCAGAAAGGCATGTACTATTTCTAGCAAGAGCAGATAGAGCCAGGGGGACGTCTTTTTTATAATGTTTTTTCTTCTTTGTGTCAGGCAACATATACGACGTTTCCTGCGGTGTTCAGAAACGTAAACCCTCTGCTATCCGGAGACGTCTATGCAACACGCAACTGACCACTACTGTGTTGTCATCAGAGAAGCAGTAGCAGTAAACTTGGTCTGCCAAGAAAGTCCAGTGACCTCGAACGTGGACTAGACTTTCAATGCCATCTGAGTAACCAGTCGTTCCTTCGTTTCTTGGGACCTTGGGGCCTTAGTCCGGCGTCACGCGGGTTGGCTGTGTTACTATTGGTGTGGCAGTGTAAGTTACAAAGTGTGGCCAGATGCTCTTCCTGCCGCAACCCCGAGACCCCCCCCCCCCCTCTCCCCCCTTGGGGTGGAATTAGCGTACCCCAGCGGTCTGCGTCTACCGTAAGACATGGAAGAGTGTGAACGTTTTCAAATGTCTACGAGACGTATAACTGAGGCGGAACGTGAGGACCATCCCAGTATTCACCTATTAGGATGTAGAAAACTGCCTAAAAACACTCCAGGCTAGCCATCATACCGGCCCTCGTCGTTAATCCGCCGGGCGGATTCGATCTGGAGCCAGCGCGCCTACCTGAGTACTGGAAGCAGCGCATTAGCGCTCTCGACTACTCTGGCGGGTTCATAGGAGTAACCAATCCGGAAGGGATGTTTCAATCCTTCTAAAGCTGTCAAAGTCGACTGTCAGTTATGTGACTGTGAAGTTGCTACACAAAGGAATAGTCACAGCTAAGACGAGACAGGCAGGCCTCATGAACTGACAGACACAGACCGTCAAACATTGCGGAGAGAGTTTGTAAAAATTGCGTAAAATCATTCGGGAGTTTCAAGGTGCTACCAGCAGCCTAGCTAGCATAGTGGCTGAGCACAGGGAGTTAAAAGGTAAGGGCACAATGGTCGAGCAGACCCTCATACGCCTACTTCTGTAGTCAATGTTAAATAACGGTTGAGCAGGTGTAATGTGCGATGTCACTGATTAATGAATGACTGGATGCAAGCGATTTGGAGTGATTAATCACATTATATGCTGTAGTAATCTGAACCGAGGGTTGAGTTTAGCGAAAGCCTGGAGAACAATTCCTACTATCATGGTTAGTGCCGACAATGATGCACGGAAGAGGTGTGCTTACAGAATGGGTTTTATTTCTCGGTTGGATTGTAGTTCACTTCTTATGATTAAAAAGCCGTAAATACAGAAGTAAATGAACACATTTTACAGCATGTTGTACCGAATACAGTAGGGCACCAGTTCAGAGACCAGAGTTGTTTGTAACAGCATTTCAATGCACTCGGTTATCCACCAGCATCTGTGAAGAAATGATTTGTGGACACTAACATTGTTGAAAAGGAATGGACTGTCCAGAGTCAAACCTGAACCCAGTGGGCAGTTTTGGGACCAGTTATAAAGTCGACTTTGCCTCAGAATCCAGGGTTACACACATTCTCTGGTTTCGGTTCTTGAGGATGCATGGGCAGCCATTCCACCATAGACATTAGAACATCCCATTGAAAGTGCCCCCGCAGAATTCCAGTCGTCCTAAAGACGAAGGGTGGACTCACTCCCCATCCCCCCCCTCCCCCGCCCCCATATGAATGTCCTCTCAAGTTGTTGTTGTTGTTGTTGTTGTGGTCTTCAGTCCTGAGACCGGTTTGATGCAGCTCTCCATGCTGCTCTAACCTGTGCAAGCTTCTTCATCTCCCAGTAACTACTTCAACCTACATCCTTCTGAACTTGCTTAGTGTATTCATCTCTTGGTCTCACTCTACGATTTTTACCTTCCACGCTGCCCTCCAATGCTAAATTTGTGATCCCTTGATGCCTCAAAACATGTCCTACCAAACGATCCCTTCTTCTAGTCAAGTTGTGCCACAAACTTCTCTTCTCTCCAATCCTATTCAATACCTCCTCATTAGTTACGTGGTCTATCCACCTTATCTTCAGCATTCTTCTGTAGCACCACATTTCGAAAGCTTCTAATCTCTTCTTGTCCAAACTAGTTATCGACCATGTTTCACTTCCATACATGGCTACACTCCATACAAATACTTTCAGAAATGACTTCCTCACACTTAAATCTATATTCGATGTTAACAAATTTCTCTTCTTCAGAAACGCTTTCCTTGCCATTTCCAGTCAACATTTTATATCCTCTCTACTTCGACCATCATCAGTTATTTTACTTCCTGAATAGCAAAACTCTTTTACTGCTTTAAGTGTCTCATTTCCTAATCTAATACCCTCAGCATCACCCAATTTAATTTGACTACATTCCATTATCCTCGTTTTGCTTTTGTGATGTTCATCTTATATCCTCCTTTCAAGACACTGTCCATTCCGTTCAACTGCTCTTCCAAGTCCTTTGCCGTCTCTGACAGAATTACAATGTCATCGGCGAACCTCAAAGTTTTTACTTCTTCTCCATGAATTTTAATACCTACTCCAAATTTTTCTTTTGTTTCCTTTACTGCTTGCTCAATATACAGATTGAATAACATCGGGGAGAGGCTACAACCCTGTCTCACTCCTTTCCCAACTATTGCTTCCCTTTCATGCCCCTCGACTCTTATGACATCCATCTGCTTTCTGTACAAATTGTAAATAGCATTAGCTCCCTGTATTTTACCCCTGCCACCCTTAGAATTCGAAAGAGAGTATTCCAGTCAATATTGTCAAAAGCTGCCCCTAAGTCTACAAATGCTAGAAACGTATGTTTGCCTTTTCTTAATCTTTCTTCTATGACAAGTCGTAAGGTCAGTATTGCCTCGCGTGTTCCAGTGTTTCTACGGAATCCAAACTGATCTTCCCCGACGTCCGCATCTACCAGTTTTTCCATTCGTCTGTAAAGAATTCGCGTTAGTATTTTGCAGCTGTGACTTATTTAAGTGATAGTTCGGTAATTTTCACATCTGTCAACACCTGCTTTCTATGGGATTGGAATTATTATATTCTTCTTGAAGTCTGAGGGTATTTCGCCTGTCTCATACATCTTGCTCACCAGATGGTAGAGTTTTGTCAGGATTGGCTCTCCCAAGCCCGTCAGTAGTTATAACGGAATGTTGTCTACTCCTGGGCCTTGTTTCGACTTAGGTCTTTCAGTGCTCTGTCAAACTCTTCACGCAGTATCGTATCTCCCATTTCATCTTCATCTACATTCTCTTCCATTTCGACAATATTGTCCTCAAGTACATCTCCCTTGTATAGACCCTCTATATACTCCTTCAATCTTTCTGCTTTCCCTTCTTTGCTTGGAAGTGGGATTCCATCTGAGCTCTTGATATTCATACAAGTGGTTCTCTTTTCTCCAAAGGTCTCTCTAATTTTCGTGTTGGCAGTATCTATCTTATCCCTAGTGAGACAAGCCTCTACATCCTTACATTTGTCCTCTAGCCATCCCTGCTTAGCCATTTTGCACTTCCTGTCGATCTCATTTTCGAGATGTTTGTATTCCTTTTTGCCTGCTTTATTTACTGCATTTTTATATTTTCTTCTTTCATCAATTAAATTCAATATTTATTCTGTTACCTAAGGATTTCTACTAGCCCTCGTCTTCTACTTACTTGATCCTCTGCTGCCTTTACTACTTCATCCCTCCACGCTACCCATTCTTCTTCTACTGTATTTCTTTCCCCCTTTCTTGTCAACTGTTCCCTTATGCTCTCCCTGAAACTCTGTACAATCTCTGGTTCTTTCAGTTTATCCAGGTCCCATCTCCTTAAATTCCCAGCTTTTTGCAGTTTCTTCAGTCCATAATGTATGTTCGATTATCATGGTAAACTACTACTGAACGAATTTTGCTGAAATTTAACATACCATACATTTCAGTGAGGCATGAATTTTGCAAAACATGCATATTCTAACTAAAGAGGGTTTTTCTTTTATTGTTCTGAAAACGTGTGAGCCACACATCTCTTTGACAGCCTTTGGTATTAGATAAGAACGTTTTTCTTCTGGTAGATTAAGAATTCATCATTTGGGTCCAATCATAACACCAACAACTGCACACGCATAGACCGCCTTCACAGCTGCTAATTTATCACCTGTATGGGACGATTATTTTGTATGGAATTCTTTGAAATACTTTTTCGATTGTCCTATAGTTGGCACACTTTAGGAGTAAGGTGACAGTACTGCACTATACAGCACATACCTATAGTGTAGCTATGGTTGGTTGGTTGGTTGATTGGTTGACTGATTTGGGGGAGATGACCAAACAGCGAGGTCATCGGGGCGATCAGAATAAGGAAGTCAGACGTTATGGATAGAGAAACATTAATTAACTCTGCCCTCTGCTGTTTAACTTTAGAGAGAGCGCTATAGACAATGTCTTGGTCATTTCTGTTAATCCAGATGGCCTTAGGTGTATGGAGATCATGTTTCATATCGTCTACCAACTTATAATACTGTCATGATTACTACTGAAACTTCCTGGCGTATTAAAACTATAGGCCATACGGGGACTCGGATCTGGTACCTTTGCTTTGCCTCTCACGTGAAAGTGCTCTGTTGATTCAGCTGTCGAAGCACGACACAAACGGCAAACGTCTCACTTTCGAGTGCAGATGTGTTAAAAATCTAAATGATGTGTTTGCGCTAAAAAAGAACAATTTTTTCTTCCTTGTATGTGTGCTCACAAAAATCTGCTCTGTTAAATATAATTTATTTCTGGGAGTTAAAAAAATTGCTATCTAGATCTGCATCCGTATCCTGTCGTCTACTGGGAAATGCATGACAGAGTACCCTTCCAAACCTTTTACCCAAATCCATTTGAGTATGTAGCACTGGAATAATGACATTAACTGTCTCTCAGTATCCTGACATCACTGTAATCTTGCCTTAGCTGTCTCTATACGATTAATACGAAGGGAACAGTCGTATTCTCATAGATCTCTCACTTAATACCAGTCCTTGAAATTTGGAAGTATGCATTCACCTGATAGTTGTCAGTTGTCGTCAAACTGTCGGTCGCTCAGTGATTTTCAACATTTCTGTAATATTAATAAACTAGTGTGCTCTCTGCTTCCCTTATTTGTATGCTTTTAGTACAATTCTTTAGTCCTATTTACTTGTTTCATACACTTAATCAGTATACTGGGCTAATACACGCAAACGTCTCTTAAGCAATTTCATTTGTTGAGTGACTGTTTTCTCAGTATACTACAATTGAATGGCAGTTTGCCACCTGCCTAACACACAACTATGTCATCATTCCATTTCAAAACCTCATGAATTGTTATAACTCTATTTTTTCCCAAGTTGATTGACCCAAGTTTAGGTTTACGTGGAAGGGACTACGCTCGTATCAAATTTTTTCGGCTGAACACAGAGAAAAATTCAATGTATACATCACCTCCGTGCAGGACCTATTCGATTCTGGCTGGGCAGCTGCCGGTGTGGCTGGCACAGGTCCGCCCACAACGCAACAGATTTCAATTACAGCTGACACCCCTTTTCCATAGCTAGGCTATAGACTCGGGTATTAGAGGGAAACACGTTTTCATTCAGGGATCGAGCGAAATTAGTTTGCATACAGCTGGGCGGTAAGAAGTCGTGTGGCCCGGTGAACGCGGCGTCCATACCAATTCCGTTAAGAATCCCATTAGGGCGGCGGTATTGGGTGTCGTGAGCCCTCCCTCAGAGGCTGGGTCAGGATCAGTATTCCGCTGACACGGCCTGCTGTCGCTCTCCTATTGATTTTGGCCGCTCGCCCAGTGCTCTTTTAATGCCGTGCCAGAAATTTAATACGGGCAGCGAGACGTGCGCGTTTACAGGGCTCTTTCAAAGTGCACCACACTACAGGGGAGGGAACGGCTCAAGAGCCAGGGCAGTCTTCGTCACCAGGTGGTGATCAGACGTGGTTCCTCTGGGTAATGGAGCTTCTACAATCGTATGACACTTTGTGGGACGATCCTGAGGATATTCGTCCTCGTAACCATCAGAATCATCACCACTACCACCATCAAAAGCAACACCACTATTGTGATTATCACAATCTCCACCGTCACCACCAAAACCGACTTTACCACTGTCATTATAATTATAACCATCGGTACTACAATCAAGGCCACCACCACCACCAACACCACCCTCATCAATATCACCACCAATATCGTCACTACCACTGTCACAAAACCACCATCATCACCATCTTTGTCAGCACCACCACCACCACTACCATTACTGTCACCACCACCACCACGAACACCACCATCACCACTATCGTCATCATCGTCATCATCGTCATCATCGTCATCAACGTCATCATCGTCATCACCACCACGATCACCACCAGCACTTTCATCACCATCATAATCACCACCATCGCTAGTCACTTGACATTCACTGCTGGTAAAGGCCTTCTCTAGCCTTTCCAAAATTAAATTTATAATCATGCACATAATGCCACCATATTTTTTGCTCTCATCTCCCATTCCTTCATAAGATTTTTGAGTCGGTCTTTGATCAGTATTCTTCGACTCCAGCTGGATATTAACAAAATATAATGAAGATGCCGCCTACACAAAACACAGTGAGATACAGGAAGGAAAAACAACGGTCGATCAACTAAACCCAAGGGAAGTCTTGAGAGAACACTTCCCTTGATGTCTTCTTAATGCTACAGACAGCTGTCTTTGTACACGAACTGTCGAAGCATCTGAAAGCACTTCTTTGGAGATTCAACGGCTTCATTTTTCAAAGTAATATACTGGAATGAACGGCATCAAAACCCTTTATTGTAAACGAGCAGTCTCCATTTAGTCTCTTTGCGTCTGTTGGTGACTTGTTCACGATCTCCGTTCATTGTGTTTAAGGCGGTTGTTATGTTATGCTATTTTCGAAGGACCTGTTCTTTTGGTTTACGGCAGTTATTGTATTATAATGTTTTCGGAACCAAATTTATATTTTTTTCATGTATGTGCTTCAGTAATGCGTTAACCAGCCATGTACCATCTACTTAAAAGCTTTTTGATACTGCTAGTGGAATATATGTTCTCTAACTGCACGCCATTTTTTTTGTGTTATCCATCATGGGTATACCTTGCACCGTGATATATTTCCACTCACTTGGATATGCACAAAAAACTAAAGGGAACCGGAAGAAAAATATCACCAACTGTTTTAATTTTGCCTATGCCCATACCATTATGACCTATAATCTCAAAAGAGTCTATCGAGAATGCTTTCCATAATGAATTTCAAAAACAAATGTAAAAGCGTAGTAGGGGAAGATTCAAATTACGTCTCAAAATTTAAACCAATTAGGCTAAAATAATGTACTATGAACACATCAGGAACATAAGCAGTTGAAAATAGATCATAGAAAGTGCAGGTGTTTCTCTTCTTTTATTTAGGGCAGTTGAAGACAATATGAACAGTAAAAATAATATCCGAAAATGCAAGAAAGGAAGAAGTAATTTTTGGAAACTAAACAAGATTTCAAAACTAAGCTTCCAGTTTGTGTGTGAAACGAAATTTACTATCACTACGGTTTGCCACTGCTCAGATATTGTTGTCTGGCATAAACGTTTTGAGACAAACATTTGAAAACTTAGTTTTGCATAGCGATCATTATGGAGTTGCATTTTCACATATACAACGAGAGACCAGGAGACAACAGATGGATCATGGAACATACAGGAATTGAACGTGTAGCTCCAATCGTAATGAAACTGAAATGGCGTAAATACACCCATCGATAACAGAAGGTGACCAGTGAAGAAATGTAGTAACTGTAACAACAAAAGCGTCTACTACAAGATTATATTCACCATGTCGGTAGAAAGATAAAAAACCAAAAAGCCTGAACAATCCACAGTTAATTATCTTAACTTTGCATGAGTCGTTGTTGATCCCACATAGCACCCAGTATTCCACAGATTGAGATGTATCTCTTCTACAATAGCTAATCTGGCATTTATTTGATTGATATATAATACACTTTGATACGTAACTTGAATATTCAATCGAGTGACGTGTGTAAAACATGGATGCAAACTGGGGAAGAAAAGCTTTTACCAAATATCCGGTACTGAAACAGCTACTGAATTCAGTTATGAAATAGGGAGAAATACGGAAAGTAAATATACTGTAATAAACAAAGTAACGTAAGTCGAAGCAAACAGATCAAAACCCTTTAACGTGAAAAAATGAAACCCAAAAGGGAACTCATAAAATGAACAATGATAAAACAACAGCAGTGGGGAATGCTTTAAGACAAACAATCTAAGGGCTCATTTATTCTAATGTTTGAAAATCATTTCTTGATAGTTTGAACAATTCGTTGGGCGAGAGATAATATACCCTTCCCTGCATGTAACAGTGCTCGATAATAACTTTGCAGCAGAAAGTAATCTGCTCCTGTTCCAATTCCTTAACTACTGATCTAACTTCATTAATGACATATGAATTTTAATAAGATTGTGCACTCTCTCTCTCTCTCTATTATAGTCTGCCTTTCGGTCTGAGCAACAGTGGTCTATGTCAGTATCAACTGCGGGCTCTAACGTCTTTGACGAACTGTGGCAAGTTAATCTTTGTGCTGGTCTGGTTAATACATAGTGTGTGTGTGTGTGTAAGAGAGAGAGAGAGAGAGAGAGAGAGAGAGAGAAGGGATAATCAATCATTATCACACTCAGGCCTACTATGTGTGTAACTTGCACGTACGTGTCAGAGCCATGGTGGGCCCTGGTATGGTATCAGACTTCACGTTCCTTTGTAGCGAAGTTATGATGAACGTTCTTTACTTTTTCGCGGCACTGACCAAGCACGTAGTCAGCGTTACGAAATGGGCCCTATCTCACTTCCTCTTCCGTATGACTATTTCCTTCGGAATTTTTTCTTCTACACTCCTGGAAATTGAAATAAGAACACCGTGAATTCATTGTCCCAGGAAGGGGAAACTTTATTGACACATTCCTGGGGTCAGATACATCACATGATCACACTGACAGAACCACAGGCACATAGACACAGGCAACAGAGCATGCACAATGTCGGCACTAGTACAGTGTATATCCAACTTTCGCAGCAATGCAGGCTGCTATTCTCCCATGGAGACGATCATAGAGATGCTGGATGTAGTCCTGTGGAACGGCTTGCCATGCCATTTCCACCTGGCGCCTCAGTTGGACCAGCGTTCGTGCTGGACGTGCAGACCGCGTGAGACGACGCTTCATCCAGTCCCAAACATGCTCAATGGGGGACAGATCCGGAGATCTTGTTGGCCAGGGTAGTTGACTTACACCTTCTAGAACACGTTGGGTGGCACGGGATACATGCGGACGTGCATTGTCCTGTTGGAACAGCAAGTTCCCTTGCCGGTCTAGGAATGGTAGAACGATGGGTTCGATGACGGTTTGGATGTACCGTGCACTATTCAGTATCCCCTCGACGATCACCAGAGGTGTACGGCCAGTGTAGGAGATCGCTCCCCACACCATGATGCCGGGTGTTGACCCTGTGTGCCTCGGTCGTATGCAGTCCTGATTGTGGCGCTCACCTGCACGGCGCCAAACACGCATACGACCATCATTGGCACCAAGGCAGAAGCGACTCTCATCGCTGAAGACGACACGTCTCCATTCGTCCCTCCATTCACGCCTGTCGCGACACCACTGGAGGCGGGCTGCACGATGTTGGGGCGTGAGCGGAAGACGGCGTAACGGTGTGCGGGACCGTAGCCCAGCTTCATGGAGACAGTTGCGAATGGTCCTCGCCGATACCCCAGGAGCAACAGTGTCCCTAATTTGCTGGGAAGTGGCGGTGCGGTCCCCTACGGCACTGCGTAGGATCCTACGGTCTTGGCGTGCATCCATGCGTCGCTGCGGCCCGGTCCCAGCTCGACGGGCACGTGCACCTTCCGCCGACCACTGGCGACAACATCTATGTACTGTGGAGACCTCACGCGCCACGTGTTGAGCAATTCGGTGGTATGTCCACCCGGCCTCCCGCATGCCCACTATACGCCCTCGCTCAAAGTCCGTCAACTGCACATACGGTTCACGTCCACTCTGTCGCGGCATGCTACCAGTGTTAAAGACTGCGATGGAGCTCCGTATGCCACGGCAAACTGGCTGACACTGACGGCGGCGGTGCACAAATGCTGCGCAGCTAGCCCCATTCGACGGCCAACATCGCAGTTCCTGGTGTTTCCGCTGTGCCGTGAGTGTGATCATTGCTTGTACAGCCCTCTCGCAGTGTCCGGAGCAAGTATGGTGGGTCTGACACACCGGTATCAATGTGTTCTTTTTTCCATTTCCAGGAGTGTATTTAAGAATATTATTCTTGTGATATCTAATTTCTGTTGTGGCTGCGTGATCCCACTATGTGTATGCGTGAAGAACGTGAAATGAATGTTGAAATTGTGTTTTACATTTTACAGCTTTACAATCCATTCACCATTCAGTCTCAAAATCTATCCCAATGAAAATACAAAATTAAAGTAAAATACTTCAATTTATTTGAAAGAAAGCCTAGAAATATAGAAACACATCTGTATCACAATTATAATACAACAAAGTTAAAAAAAATTACAGTGGTTCACTAATCCACAAAAAACCTATCGTTTATTAGGAACATAATTACATGTAATTTTTTTTCGAAGTTGGAGACTCTTTGAAGAGAGACAAGAGCTCGACCAATAACCTTTTTAACAGTGCGACTACAAAGTGAAGCTCGAAAAGCCAATGTAATAAAGACTGATCTATTTCTGCCAGTCTTTTTTCAGTTTAATATATATAATGCTACCGTTTACCTAGTTGATCATCGACTCCGGCTACACGAATCATCAAGCTGAGATTCCAAACTGGGACATAATTTGCAGCGAGATGCCGCGAATGTGACACTCGCCGACATCCCTCGCATTAGCACCGCGGGCCCGCTCTCGGGAGCGAGGGTGTTAATCAGCGCCTAAAGACACCCTAATCTGAAACAATTTGTATGGACAAGTTGGCCCGGCCTCCCGCCCAGACAGGGGATTACACAGGCCTGCCGCGCAATGTCTGCGGTCCTAATGGACCATCAAGCGCCGTGGCGTGAAATTCAAGACCGGAGTTCGGCCAAGTTGCGTAGGTGGCCCGCCGTAACTCACAACTAATGGGAACACTTCGGCAGACCGGTGCCCACCTCTCACTAGCTCGCTCGCTCTCCGCTTTGGCTGCGGGTATGGATTATGCAATCTCCTGCCATCCGTTGGACACCGCGCCGTTATCCGTTTTTGTGGTAGATGCCAGTAATGGATGGTAACTTTAAAGCGATAGCTCGTTCGGTAAGTTATTACCGACGATGTCAATATGGGATATTCGATTTTTCCTTCTTCCGTTCCTACGTAAACCTGCCTTATTTTCATTACACACGAGTTAAGCACTTAAAAAGGTGTAAATCATTAAGTAAGGGGATTTAGTACTCATATACTATCTGAGAAAGGAAAACAAAAACCGAGTGACGTGGCGCAGTGGTTAGAACACTAGACTCGCATTCGGTTCAAACCCGCGTCCAGCTATCCAGATTTAGGTTTTTTCGTGATTTTCCTAAATCACTCCAGACAAATGCCGGGGTTGTTCCTCTGAATGAGCACCGCCGAATTCCGCCCCCAACCTTCCCTAATCCTATGGGACCGATAACCTACCTCGGTCGGTTCTAGGCGCTACAGTCTGGAACCGCGCGACCGCTATCGTCGCACTTTCGAATCCTGCCTCGGGTATGATTGTGTGTGATGTCCTTAGGTTAGTTAGGTTTAAGTAGTTCTAAGTTCTAGGGGACTGATGACCTCAGATGTTAAGTCCCATAGTGCTCTGAGCCATTTGAACCGTTCGTCTGAAAGACTTACGATTAAATTCACGTAGGATAAACGTAAGAAAATTATTCCTGTAGATTTTCTGTCCTTACATACTTTCTAATCATCTTAAGAATTGGAATTTCTGAATCATGTGATTTGGTGATGCAAGTCATTCGCGAGAAAGCACCCGCGAAAAAGTGCACATCAATGAGTAATTGTCACCATCAATTCATGTAGCCGAATCGTCGTCTAAGATGAGTAAGATTGAACGGAGACGTTTTGCGTGTGTCATTTGTCCATTTTATATTTCTCTCTCTGTTGATGTGGAATCTGTTTGGCGACAAAATTGCGAGGTGTAAGGTTCCTGTAGTATAACTGATTTGATATCAGCTATTTTGAAGGGAAAGATACAACGCTTGTCTTGTGTAGTTGACGAAGTCCTGCAAGGTGCGAAGGGATGGCAACGCTCTTGAAGGTTCGTAGGCATAGATCAGTTTTACAGAACGGGTACTTTCAGCAAAAGAGAGAAACACCCAGAATATTTTGTAGCAAACTAGATACTGCTCCAAAGATGTAAGACTTACACACTTCTCCACAAAATTAAGATGCAAGGGACAGGGCGAGAAGGAAAGACTAGTAGCACCAAAGACTGTAGCTCGTAGGTCAGTAACACTGCTTCAGAAGTATTAACTGGAGGTAACTGCGATTTAAAGTTGAAAAAGAAGTCATTGGATTGTTCCCATCACAAGTAAGGACGCAGCACTGGAGCTACACACTCCATCAGTACGATCTTGAGGAGAAGTAAGGACACCCTAGAATTCGGACGCATTTTCCTTAACTGTGAGAAACGAATCAGAAGCTTCCTTAAAATCCTGACTAATTTAGGTTAGAAGCAGTAATAAGTACGAGGGTTGTCCAGAAAGTAATGCACTGCATTTTCTTCTCAGCCGAAAACAATGCTACGAATGTGAAATGTTAGATATGTCTTATTTAAAGTCTCCTGAGTTAGTGTGTCAAGTTTCCGTCACTTCCGACAGATAGTGTAGCTGCAGGACAGTTTCAAGGAGGCGCCTGTGGGTGATGTACGTTACAAGCAACGTGTGTAAGGTGTCAGGCAAATCCAACACCTTCCATGAAAACCCTGACATGATAAGCAAATCCAGTAGCATGGTATATAGCTACGAATAAATCGTGGCATTAAATTAACAAAAGTAATATGAGTAACAAGTGAGCAAATGGAATACCACAGACTAACACAAGAATGCCTAAATGCATGTCATACCCTCCCACCCTGAGACCGACGCCATTCCGAGGGGAGAAACGAGAACAGAAGCCGAGAGCAGAACTGTGTTAAGCTAGAAGGCACTACGATAAGGGACGGACTGGACACCCACAAGGCCAGCCTACCCCTAAGACCAAACCACCTGCGCGTTTTAGCGTGAGACTTTTTCGCGTCTCTGGTACGTCAAGGACCACCACCCCCCCCCCCCCCCCCCCCCCCCAGCCCATGTTAAAAGCTAGAACCCTCCAGAAAAACAGTATAGATCTTACGATAACACAAAAAGGGCCACACCACCTGCAAGGTTTAGCGTGAGACTTTTTCGCGTCTGTGTTACATTAGGACCACACGCCAGCCCATGTTAAAAGATAGAGCCCTCCAGAAGAACAGTATAGATCTTACGATAATGCTAAAAGGACCACACCAGCTGCAAAGTTTTAGCGTGAGACTTTTTGGCGTCTCTGTTACGTTGCAAACTTTAGAAACATTGCCCCACCACGAAAAGTATAACGTTTCTCATAGGATAGACAGAATTTTTGTAGGCGGAGCTTAAGGTTAAAATTGAGACCCTGATTGGTCAGATGAAAACACAGCCAGATAGTTTTTTTTAAACCAACTTCGGTAAATTGTAGTAAGGAGAAGTTAGGAGAGAGTTAGTTCCGAGATGGCGAGGTGAGCGGAGCTGTGCTGCCCGCCACCCTGACGCTGCCTGAACACTGACAAGGTATGAACGCACACGATGCCGCATAACAGCGCATAAAGCATTACTCAGAACTGCAGAAATCTCATCTGTTACACCCCCTTTTTTGCGTAGTACTAGTGTCGATCGTACATTAAAGCTCGTGGTGTTAATATTTGCCACTTGAAGTAATAATCTGAAACGCGATGATTTCTCTTTTATACAATTATTGAGAAGCCACATCAGCCACTGTAATTTACGACAAGTTAGATAAGTTATTAAAGATAATTGAGGGTCACTGTAGACCATTTTGATAGTATTCTCTTGTGTGGAACTTAACTTAAACCTAGATTATAGACGTGATCTGACATAGGTTATCCTTCGATTCATTGTAGAACTTGGAAACCCATTGAGGGAATATTAGTTCACATTTTTGTTGAACGCAGTTGGTTTTTACCATTCTGTATTAAAACACTTCTTTTTACCACTAGTGCAATTTATAAACAATGTTTTGTGAGTAGAATAAAATTTCCAATGGTAAACTTAACTGCTTTTTCGACATTATTTTACCAGCTAACTAAAAATAGGAAAGCCTTGAACCCCTTCCACTAAATTTAGTTAGTATTAAGATTCTTTTACAGGGAGTGCAGTGGAGCTCACTCTGAAATCGTTAAGTATTTGGTTATATCATCGCTAGTCTCACTGAACTCTTCTGAATTCTACATGTCATGTGTGGTCTGGCGTCTCCTTACCAGCAACAGGTCGCAGGTTCAAACTAGTCAATTCCCTAAAAAACTCGCTCAGAGCGTCTTTGCGCGAAAGTGGTAGGGAGACACGATATAGAACAAACAGACACCACCATGAATGTTTAGATGTGCAGTCATTGAATTTCTCACTTCAAAGAGAGGATCTGTGGGGAATATCCACAAAAGCTGTGCAAAGTCTATGGAGCATCTGCTGTCGACAGGAGTATAGTTAATCGCTGGGCACGGAGGGTGAGGTCATCAGAAGACGGATCGGCGAAGCTCCACCATTTGCAGCGGTCGGGGCGACCTTCCACGGCTGTCACACCTGACACGTTGCGGCGAGCTTCCACTTGTTTGGGCCAGTAAAGGATGACTTTCGTGGAAGTCATTTTGAGGACGACGAGGAGATGATTCACACAATGAAGCACTGGCTCCGCCATCAGGACAAGAATTGGTACCGTCAGGCCATACACGCTTTTGTTTCTCGCTGGATGAAGGTTGTAGAACAGGATGGGGATTACGTGGATAATAGGGTCTGTAGATATAACACCATTCTATTGTGTATGTAATTCTCATTATTTTTAATAATGAAATGTTGAAGAAAAATGCGGTATGTTACATTCTGGGCAACCCTCGTAAATGTTTTAATGTTGAGGTATTCCTGTATTCCTGATCATCCTCCTAATGAAGCGGATGCCAAGCGGATACCATTAGAATCTGTGTAAACAGAAGAAATTCTGGTCGTATGTAAAGTACACAAGCGGCAAGACGCAGTCAATACCTTCGCTGCGCAGAGCTGATGGTACTGTTATCGACGACTGTACCACTAAAGCAGAGTTATTGAACGCAGTTTTCCAAAATTCCTTCACCAAGGAAGACGAATGTAATATTCCAGAATTTGAAACACGAACAGCTGCTAGCATGAGTTTCTTAGGAGTAGATACCTTAGGGGCATTACACTCAAATCGCTTGTTACGGGCAAGTCTTCAGGTCCAGATTGTATACCGATAAGGTTCCTTTCACATTACGCTGATACAATAGCTCCTACTTAGCACTCATATACAACCGCTCGCTCACCGATAGATCTGTACCTACAGAGTGGAAAATTGCGCAGGTCGCACCAGTGTTTAAGAAGGGTAGTAGGAGTAATCCATCTAACTACAGACCTATATCATTGACGTCGGTTTGCAGTAGGGTTTTGGAGCATATACTGTATTCAAACATTATGAATCACCTCGAAGGAAACGATCTATTGATACGTAATCAGCATGGTTTCAGAAAACATCGCTCTTGTGTAACGTAGCTAGCTCTTTATTCGCAAGAAGTAATGGCCGCTATCGACAGGGGATCTCAAGTTGATTCGGTATTTCTAGATTTCCGGAAAGCTTTTGACACCGTTCCCCACAAGCGACTTCTAATCAAGTTGCGGGCCTATGGGATATCGTCTCAGTTGTGCGACTGGATTCGTGATTTCCTGTCGAGAAGGTTGCAGTTGGTAGTAATAGACGGCAAATCATAGAGTAAAACTGAAGTGATATCAGGTGTTCCCCAGGGAAGCGTCCTGGGACCTCTGCTGTTCCTGACCTATATAAATGACCTGGGTGACAATCTGAGCAGTTCTCTTGGGTTGTTCGCAAATGATGCTGTAATTTACCATCTAGTAAGGTCATCCGAAGAACAGTATCAGCTGCAAAGCGATTTAGAAAAGATTGCTGTATGGTGTGGCAGGTGGCAGTTGACGCTAAATAACGATAAGTGTGAGGTGATCCACATGAGTTCCAAAAGAAATCCGTTGGAATTCGATTACTCGATAATAGTACAATTCTCAATGCTGTCAATTCAATTAAGTACCTGGGTGTTAAAATTACGAACAACTTCAGTTGGAAAGATCATATAGATAATATTGTGGGGAAGGTGAGCCGAAGGTTGCGTTTCATTGGCAGGACACTTAGAAGATGCAACAAGTCCACTAAAGAGACAACTTACATTACCCTCTTTCGTCCTCTGTTAGAATATTCCTGCGCGGTGTGGGATCCTTACCAGGTGGGATTGACTGAGGACACCGAAAGGGTGCAAAAAAGGCCAGCTCGTTTTGTATTATCACGTAACAGGGGAGAAAGTGTGGTAGATATGATACGCAAGTTGGGATGGAAGTCATTAACGCAAAGGCGTTTTTCGTCGTGGCGAGATCTATTTACGAAATTTCAGTCACCAACTTTCTCTTCAGAACGCGAAAATATTTTGTTGAGCCCAACCTACACAGGTAGGAATGATCATCAAAATAAAATACGAGGAATTAGAGCTCGAACAGAAAGGTTTAGATGTTCGTTTTTCTCGCGCGCTGTTAGGGAGTGGAATGGTAGAGAGATAGTATGATTGTGGTTCGATGAACCCTCTGTCAAGCACTTAAATGTGAATTGCAGAGTAGTCATGTAGATGTAGACGAACACGACTGTTCCGAATTTTAAATTGATATTACGGCTAAATGCTACGAACTGATGTCAACACAAACTCTATATCAGCCCAAGAAAGCAGCATTAGTTCCTCATATATTCCGTGAGGAAATTCCTGCAGATTTCGAATCGAATACAGTTTTTCTGTATTTTTTAAATAAAATATGGACGTCTTATAATTAGTTCAATAAAACTTCGTCGGAATCTGTAGCTCGCATTAAAAAGAAACATAGCAGAATTTTCAACAATTTGAATTTCATACGATGAACAGCTTTACAGAAATTTAATCACTTCAGAAGTTCACTGCGTTTACCTTCCTGTCTTTTCCGGCTGCAATGTTTAATTACTGAATTTAACGAAGTTAGGTTCGTAGACTGTGATAAACTGCTAACTGTTGAATGTTTGCTTCTGGCGTTTATCAAACTAGCTACTAGCAGAAAGAAAAAAGATGTTTGCCAGTTTATAGCGGAGAGTTTTTATTGACACTAAACTGCAGATATTCGTGCACAGAACTTACTTGCGTAGTAGGAACTATATACATTTTCGTGCTAAATTACACTGCTGCTTATGTGGAGCTGCTGTAAGCAATTTCATAAACGAAACTCCACTTCAAAACAACTGTACTTGAGCTGCTGATAAATTACTTGCAACTATTATTTACTTTTAGAATATAGAAAAGAGCACTTGAGGTATTTTCTCACAAACCTCTCCCTACACTTGCAATTCAAAACACTGCGGTTGAGGTGAACACTTGCGCTGAAGCTTTTAAAACATAGAGCACCTGAGATTTTTTGACAGTTTGATAATTTGATAATTTCGATTCCTTGTACCAAGCCATGGAAATTTCCACTATCAATTAAGAGAGCATTAATGACTGAATTCTATGACATTGTACCCAGTTACTGGCAGCAAATAAACCAATCTTATTGAGTGTGATGTAAGCTAGCGTGATCTGGTGTAGTATTCCTATTACAGTGAAGTACGAGTGCCAATACGCTAACACAATTATGACTCAGTAGTCAATAACAGATTCAAGGATATAAAATAACTTTTAAATCAAAGGTAGACTGTCGTTACAAATGATGATTTATTGAAATGGTGTTAACAATTTTCAGTATTCTATAACGTTAAAATTTTAGTGATGCCATTCTAAAAGTTTCAGGTGTTATATATCTTTTGCACATTCGAATTTAACTATAAATGAGATGTGGTTGTTATACGCTTATTAAGTAATCACGTTCTAACATTTTTACAGGCATTCTTTACATAAATTTAAACATCAGCCTTTTAAATAAATCATTTGCGTACAAACTAATAGTAATGTCTCATTTACAATGCGAATAAAATTGTTAATCTACGGAGACTGAATAGCCTTTAATAAGTAAATATAGCAATAATACTTTTAACGCCGTAAAATATTCAGACATATTCATCTACCATCAAATATTTAGCTCCAAAGGCATTCTCCACGAAATGACGGTAATGGCTATCGTTTTCGTGAGCTCAGTTTTTCAAGAATAGCAATAACTTTATGTAACTTATTCATTGTTTCTATTTCTTTTCTGAGAATTCGTTAACAATCGATAGCTACGTATGGAATATTTCGGTGCAATAATGTAATGTTGAGTAATCTCATTTTGTCTTCTAAGTGGGCTAAGATTTCAAATAATTAGATGGCTTCTAGTATAAGATTTAACTGCTTTTGAAGACGTACAATGATTTCCCACCACAGAATTTCCCTACATCTAGATATTTAACAGAAATGCCAGAATCCCAGAGTGTCAGATCGAAACGGAGCTGTGCAAGATAGCAGCGGACAAACCACATTTCAATCTGCTTGACAGTTGCCGGATTAAGCCTCGCTGCGGTTTCCGCGAATGTCTATCGTCATGCCATCTGCAACGAGTAAAACGCCACCTGTCTGCTCAGGCAATACGAAACTAACAGGTAATACTGCAATTCACAAATTACAAGCCATTTATATGTAAATATTTCAGAAATAAAAGAACAACTAATTGGTTTTAAATCTCTGCTTTAAATTACGCTTTGAGCAGGTTTGCATCGGAAAATTTATCTTCAGATTGTTTGGCATATGTATGTTTTCTGATATTTCGTGCTGTAGTCTGTTAATGGTGTGGTGGAGTATAGACACTCATTGACAAATTCGATGAGTAATTAATCAAACAAATGGTGTTATATTTTATCAAGAAACATATTTGTTACAGCCCGTAGTTTAAATGTTATGCACACATTAGTGATGGCATAGGTCATAGTGTAGAGCGCACACTTCATAATGCATAGCTAACGCCGCTGCCAACGTCGTAAATTGAAGACCATCGGCCACTGCGTTATCTGTGCTTAGAGGTAATGCCTGCAATACGATATTTTCGGCATGCACTTGACACTGTGGATCTCGGAATATTGAATTGCTTAACGTTTTCTGATAAGAAATGTCTCACGCGTTTAGCTCGAACTAACACTCCGCGTTCAGAGTCTGCTATTTTCTGTCGTGCGGCCACAATCACGTCTCAAAGATTTTCTCGTAAGTCACTTTAGTTTAAATGACAGTTCTGCCAATGCAGATTTCTGTATTTGTGCCTATCTTTATCCCATGAACTTTGACAGGACAGTGTAATTCATTAATGAAAGAACTAGCTCGCCCAGCACTTGTTGCTCACCAGTCTGGGACCGTTTCTACGCTTGATTTATAAAACCAATAGAAAATACCCAACGAAGAGCTGCCCGTTCACTAAACACAGTAGAGTTGCGAAGATACAGAAGAAACCACAGCTGCATCCAATACAAGAGAGGGTTTGGTCATTACATAGAGCTTTTTCGTTGAATTTACGAGAGAAATCGTTGTGGGAAGATGCGCTGCGTCATGGACACGTGCAATAATCGCCTTTACTCTTCAAAAATGGCTCCAAGCACTATGGGACTTAACGTCTCAGATCATCAGTCCCCTAGACTTAGAACTACTTAAACCTAAATAACCTAAGGACATTACACACATTCATGCCCGAGGCAGGATTCGAACTTGAAACCGTAGCAGCAGTGCGGTTCCGGACAGAAGCGCCTAGAGCCACTCTGTCACAGCGGACGGCTTGCCTTTACTCTTGTTTGGCATACGTGTGCATAGAGTCTGGAAACAAGTTTTGTGTATGTAAAAATGTGTGTTGCGTATTTTGTGTACGTCTGCTGTAACGATGTCCTAGATACACGGTTCGTTGGAAGCTAAAACGAGATTAACGCACGATGTAACATTGCTACAAACAAAGCTGACACTCGGCACGGTGGCTGATGGAAGTTACTGTAAATGGGAAATGCGTTTACGGCTGCTCCCATCAGCCACCGCGCTCAGTGTCAACTTTGTTCGCGTACAGTACAAGCGAGGGAGCTACTGGCCGTCGCAGAAACCAGAGATACAACTATACTGAGAGGTAGCTGGTCACCGCTTGAGCTCGTCAAAGGCGACGGTAATAATGAAATCAATGTCAAAAGTCAAGATGGCGTTACGTGTTAGTTCGCCATGATGGTTACAAATGATTTATACTTGAGAAGCATATGCAGTCCATATATGAGCTTTGTAGGAGTATGTTCGTCAAAGGACGACAGGTTTGGACCGGTTTGGTTGAGATTTGAATTGTGGTCTGGTGGCCCAGACTTTCTGATCAGCACTTAATGGGATCGGTAAGTCGAATGTTGTAATGAGACTACCATTAACGGCGTGGCTGCGAAATATTTTTCTCGCAAGTCCGATTTAAGACAGACTTTATTCGGATAGGTTCCGCTGGCAGTATTCGCGCCTAAGAATTGTTACAAAGAAAGATATTCATTTTACGAGGTCTAATCGCTTGAGACCATTCCCTCAATCACATTTATAGTATTGCACAGTGCTAGAAATGCTGAAAAATTGTATCACTTTTTTTACCCTGTATATTGTCATTGGTCCCACGCTGAATGACACATCATATGTAAGATTTCAAAATGAGAAGACGTGTAAATTATGATGAAGCTAATTCACTGACAGTCTAGTAAAACAAGCCCTCTATTATGCATGGATGTATAGCTCTATGAAGTTTTGACTCTTTGACATTTGAGTAATCTTTCACTTATTTGAAGTGCACAAGATATGATAGTATGACTTACTTCTTCACTCCTTGCACACATCTATAGACTAGCAAATAACACGTAGATAGGCTTTTTGCAAACGTGAACATTAAAAATATCGCGCATACGAAGTGAAAGCTGAAAATTTAACAAACAGGAAGCAGTACCAGTAAGCAAACAAGCGTTGGTTTCGTAGTTTTATCTTCGTTTGCTGTCGATACAAATATAGTAAAAGTGGATTACGAAAGCATGTTTCTCTCGTGCCGTCCTTCTATTCTTGGCTATTTGAATGTATATCAATAAATAACGAGTTACATTAACGACGCAAAATGTGTCTTAGCATTAGAGAAAATCACAACAGTAAAACGTTTGAAATTGCATTCCTGACACTACGTTTTTCAAGAAAGCACTGTAATTTTAAGTATTTAAAACAGTTGTTGCGTGCACACGACAAAAATAATGAACAAAAAGCATTCGGAAACATCAGTCTGCTAATCTTTAGGGTTATTTAAGATGGCGGGAGGCCTCGCCCACTCTGGCTTCAAAACAACATACAGCATCTCCCTAACCCCGTGCGTTAATGCCGAGTAAGAAGTATTCATATCTTTCGTCGGTGAAAAGTCAATTCGTCGTGTATTTTCTATTATTACAATTAAATCAGGGAAGAAAAGGTAATTTCTTATTAAACTACTAACTACAAAAGAAGAAAAGTTAAAGGAAAAGAGTTGAAATCATTTTAGTCGGGATATGAATTTTGTCAAAAATTAAGCATTTGCTTATGCGATTTCTTTCTGTAGTCACTGAAAGTAACCGTAGATAATCAGAGAATCCATTAACGTTGCGATGCACTACCATCAGCTAACAAATTTACAAATATTCCGAATGAAGGAGAGGCATTATTATAATAAAAGAAAGCGTTTCCATACCATCCGAACTACATCGTGTTATAAGGAAAGAGATCAATTTTTCTCATACTTATATTAATTGAAAAACAATCCACATCAAATTAAACCAGCAATTCTAATAGCAGATCAAGGGTATCTCACGCTAAACGCTCAAAGGTGTAATTTATATGCCGCGATTGAATATATCGCTATAAACAAAAGAGAGCAATTTTCAGAGGTTTCGTCAGGAAGAAGTTTTTCAAAGTTTATAATCGTAAGTAAATGTTCGTCTATAACGGTGTTGCCTCCTTTTGTTAGTCTGAGAGGAGCCTGTTTTGTTCATTATTCTAAGTAGGACGTGTGATAATTGAGATGCTGACGTAAGTCTTTTAAGCCTGAGTTACTTATTGTAATGTACAGAATGCTTTTTTTTAGGTGTTAATTTTCCCTTACATCCAAGTAACAACATACATGTATTCATTAAAAGGGAGTAGGATTGTATCGTATGGTTTTTCTTACTTTACAACATTTATTCAGAAACTTTTAGGGGTCTCAACAGCCCTGTGAACGTCAGGTGTAACGATAAATAATAACTTCGGTTTTAATAGCTATATGCATTTCTACGATATTGCAGTACCTGTGTTATTCTGCATTACGATGCTAAGTTCCTTTGGACTTGCATACAGGTACATACCCCAAGGAATTTAACATCATAATTCAAAGTAACACAGGCACTGCAGTATCGTGTTTGTCCGCTGACATCAGGGAAGAGACGTTCACGTACAGAGTACATGAATAAACACATGAATAAACATAAGGGATGTGCGAGTGCAGGTTGTAGAGGGATGGTTGACGACATATGGAAGTTGGGGTCCGGTCTTCACTCGTTCACGGACAGCCAATTAGTAAGGCGACCGCTCGCGATAGGCGGGAAATCGATGTTTGGATCCCGGTGTAACACAAATTTTCACTGTCGTCATTCCATTCTACAGCTGATGGTTGCCCATATTCGCAATTGCGAATACACTTAATGTACATATTTTTGGTGTGCCCGACGGCAGGTGTATCTATGTAGTAGCGCAACGAGAAGCTAGTTGAAGACAGTAGGACGTCTTGTACAGTGGTCCATTCTGATGCAACATCTTAAACCTAAGTAGGATTCTGGTCTATAAGCCGACACATTAGGTACAAAGCGCCAGACCACATCTTAAGTCGTACAAAAAATGTCTACAAATGATAAAGACAAGAAAATTGGATAAATGAGAAATCGTGGGGGAAGTTTATATCGATAGCCATTTTTCCCATGGACCATTGAGGAATGGGAGAAAACAGCAGTGGTACAAGAAGTACCCTCCGCCTCACACCGTAACGTCGCTTGCGGTGTATAGATGTGGAGATATAAAGAGTTAACTGATTCAACAAAAAGTTAAAAGTTACTTTGAAACTTCGTGACAGATTAAAACTTGTGTGCCGGACAGGAACTACAATGTGAGACCGTTGTCTTTCTCTGACAAGTGCCTTAACATCTGAGCTATCCTGGTAAGCCTCACAGTCCTCCGCCACAGCCTTACTACCGCCGGTATCTCAACTCCTATCTTCCAAACTGCACAGAAGTTCTCCTGCATGCCCTGCGGGACTAGTACACCTGGAAGAAGGAATATTGCGGAGACATGGCTGAGTCACAGCTTGAAAGGTTGTTCAAAGAACGATTTTTTCAATCCCCCAGACAGTGGCTACGCTATATCTCTGCTGTATACTTTCTTCCAGCAGCGCTAGTCCTCCAGAGTATGTATGAGAACTTCTGTGAGGTTTGGACGGTAGGAGATGAGGTAGTGGCGGAAATGAAGATGTGAGCATGAGTCGTGATGCGTGCTTGGAAAGCGCACTTAGTAGAGCACTTGCTTACGTAAGACGAAAGGCCGGTTAAGCACACAGTTTAAAACTACCAAGAAGTTTCAAACCAGGACACGCTCCACTGTTGACGATGAGAACACTGCAAGTGCCATCACAGGATTTCCCAGGAGCTTCGCTCAGTGGCAAAAGTGGGAAAATAAGCGAATACGTGTGGACCTGTCCGTAGACATTACACTGATTCTGAGAAATCGACGGTTAAAGTTTTCGAGGTACTTAATGTCCTTTTTACCGAGAAATCTTCTTAGACAAAATGGTGGCTCATTGGTTAGCGTCGCGGCTTTTTAGTTTTGCGCCCCGTCTTCCAATCCCGTTATTGTTTTCATTCATCTACCCATGTCCGTAGACGGTTACTACACAAATGTTTCTTGTCAAATTAGGGAATTTAAGAGAGTTATATTAACTGCAAATTAACACATGGATTTCGCAATAAGTGTTACGCATTTATTGATAGTCATATGTAATGTTATATTTTGAGGGGTTACAATCTCTTCAGTCTCTTGTACTCTGATATAAGTTTCATTTCAATTATTATATTAATTCTTACATTTTTATTCATAAATTCATTCTTCAGGAAGGTTTAGTGCATCCCCTTGGATGATACCTATCGTAGATACATTCGACATGTAAATATTCGGAGCATCACGAGAATTGCCCTAAGACAAGTTTGCCACAGCGATATTTCTTCGTATTAACCGCGCTTGGGAAACAAACGACGCTAACATTGATGAAGATTTCGCGTATTTGCAATAATTTAGCGGTAAAGCATAGACAGCGTATAATTTTTCCGAAAACTGGCGCTTGCAATTAATTATGAATCAGTAACTACTAAAAGAGTTTTACCGAAAGTAATTACAAATAATTTTCTCATTCTTCTTACTTTTTTAACTTACTAATCTGACAGAAAAAAATGACCCGCCATGTTAGAAGAGGGCGCTAATGCGCCACTTCCTGAACTCGGGTAGGCGCGCCAGCCCTGGAACGAATCCGACTGGCCGACTAACGACAAGGGCCAGTGTGCGGACCAGCCTGTATGTCCTTTTTAGGTGGTTTTCCTCATCCCACTAGGTGAATACTGGGCTGGTCCCCATGTTCCGACTCAGTTACACGACTCACAGACATCTGAAAATGTTCAGTGTATTTCATGGCTTACACTAGATGCAGACAGCTGCAGTACACTAATTATGTCTGGGGATTTCTACGGGATGGCAACAGGTAGGGCATCCAGCCACCCTCTGACACTAACATCGCCAAACCCATAGTAACAGGGCCGACTTCGCATTGCAGTGGGACGAAGCCCGAAGAAAATGATGATGAATCTGGCATTAAACAGCAAACGAATGAGAAAAATGTTACAACAGTATATGCGGAAGTAAAGTAATAATCGGGTTTCGAACATGGGACGCAAAATTATGAAGCCACGACGCTAATCACTGAGCCCCATGTCTTGTGAGAATATGGCACGGTAAAACGCACATAAATTATCTCACAAAAAACTAAAATACTTTGAGCTTCGTTTTTACAGAAACAGTCCAGCATCTATGGATGAACCAAGACACTTGTCGCTTTTCTGACCTCTCTTCCACTGAGCGACGTTTTTAGGAAATTGGATTATGGTTCTTGCCATGTTCTCTGCATGAGTGGAAGGTAATTGTAAAAGTTACTTTACCATATATTCAATTTCAGATTTACAGAATAATGATTTGTGTATGCAGTGCAGTGGATGTATTGTATTGCAAAACTACAAACGTCTGTACGCTTTAAGTAACTATACACGGTTTATCGTAAAAATAAAAAAGAATTATTATTCGTATCAATAGGTTTCTTATGATAGGCTGTACGACTCTTACAGAAGAGCTAAAGCAATCTCATTCAATCGAGGAGGGGAAGAATGTGGGAGCGGTGTTGAGCAGAGTGCTCCGCGCCCACTGTGGACGCAGCTGCAGTGGCCAGAGTTGCGGCTGCGGCTGACGGCAGTGGAGGCGGCGTTAATCATGCAGAACAGCCCGCAGAGGTCGGCGTCCCCTGGCGCCGGCTGCCCAAATGGCGGAGCTGTGTAGCCGCCATGCGGACGAGTCGCGAGTAAACCCGTGGCGCCCTGCCGATCACCCGATAATTGGTGGCCAAACCGCCGCTCGCCACGTCCACTACTCTGATCCAGCCTGCATGTACGGCCCTCTGGCTCTACCTCGTCGGCAGCCGGAGTGGTTTCGATAGTCAATCAGTCCCAGCGGCACCTGGCCCTCCAATCCCGTGAATCGTTGTTTCGAGTGTGGGAAGGGTGGCTGGCATGAATCCTTCCTCCCACCCCTTCTCCTCCCTTCACCTCTCTGGCTTTCCCTTTTAGAATTAATAGCAGTAGTAGTATTTTTTAAAAAAAATCTGCCGTTCTGTGGTTCACATTTACATGGATATTTGACATCACGATGAAAGCCATTTGTTAGAAACAACTTTTATGTTGCAACGTTTTTATTATGTTGCTTTTTTGTGTGTCTTTTTCAGTGCAAACTACTGCTGGATGAGCTACGCACTTGAAATTTTAACCATAGCTCAAAACTGGACTACAATGCAGTATTATCTCGCCTTCTCGCTTGTCTGCACTATAGGGTTAGGGCTGCTTGTGAAAAGTTTGGTAGCGCCTGACTTCTCGGCTGACAGGCATACCAATGTGTTTTGCAGGTAGTATCATCATGCATTCCAGGCGATATGAGAGTGGATGGGCACAGCCAAGTGTGGAGAGAGAGAGAGAGAGAGAGAGAGAGAGAGAGAGAGAGAGAGGCTGGGGGAAGAGTAGATGGATGTAGCTTTCTTATCTGCATGTGCAGTACAAATTTTGCAAGTTATTTTTAACTAACTTCCTGATGAGTTAAAGGTCGATATTGTAAACATAGAGCAGACCTGGAAGACAATGCAGTATCAACTCACATTCTTTTGTTGTATGTCACAGAGAAAACTTTGCTTAGAACTGTGATTTACCACTAAGCTAAAGACATGAATCTTTCAATGCAGCTCCCAAATGAATGACATTGGAATATTAACTCAATGTCTGGCGCATGACAGAGACTATTTTGTATACAACTCCCATTTGCCCGTTTTCCTCTTCAGTGGTAGATGGTTTGTGGTAATCCCTCTAATGGTTATCCTTCTAATTTTTATCTTCACAGCCATTCCGCGAGATATAAATCGGGGGAAGCAATGTAACGTTGACTCACGTCAAGACAAGTTTCAATAAGCCTGAATTTTACCACATGTCTCTGTTGTAATCTCATCAAAATGTTTGAAATCGGTAGAGTAGAATCACATACACAACATTAAAAAGCAGAAAATAATTAGTGATATAAAAGCGGATTTTTAATATACCCTACCCCATACGAATACTCCTCAAAATTTGTGATTGTGAATTTTTAATACAAGGGCCAGACAGCTGATAACGAGACATATGGGGGAAAAATTCAGTAAACCGTTTATTGTTTCATCAGTAATCGCCGTAACTGTTAATATCACACTGTGAGACAAGATGGACAGTTCGTGAAATATGTTTCGGTTTACTGCATAACCACGACTGAAACGAAGCATGCACCACTTCGTCCGTTGTCGCGCTGGGTAGCCGCGTGGTCCAGGGGCATCATGCCACGGTTCGCGCAGCTGCCCCCGTCGGAAGTTCGAGTCCTCCCTCGGGCATGGGTGTATGTGTTGTCCTCATCGTAAGTTAGTTTGAGTTAGATTAAGTAGTGTGTAAGGCTAGGGAGCCCGCCCGTGGCCGTGCGGTATAACGCACGGCTTTCCGGGCGGGAAGGAGCGCCTGGTCCCCGGCACGAATCCGCACGCCGGATTTGTGGCGAGGTCGGGTGAACTGGCCAGACTGTGGATGGTTTTTAGGAGGTTTTCCATCTGCCTTGGCGAATGCGGACTGGTTCCCCTTATTCCGCCTCAGTTACACTATGTCGGCGATTGCTGCGCAAACAAGTTCTCCACGTATGCGTACACTACCATTGCTCTACCACGCAAACGTAGGGGTTACACTCGTCTGATGTGAGACGTTCCGTTGAGGGGGGAGGTGGGGGGGGGGGGGTCCACTCGGGGCCGAACCGCACAAATACCCTGGGTTCGGTGTGGGGCGGCGGAAGGGTGAAGTGGACTGCGCTGGTCGTCGTGGGGTTGTGGACCGCTGCAGCTGCAGCGGGGACGGAGCCTCTCTGTCGTTTCTAGGTCCTCGGTTAACATACAATACATACAATACAAAGCCTATTGTAATTTCTGAGGTCATCAGTCGCCTAGAACTTAGAACTACTTAAACCTAACTAACCTAAAGACTTGACACACATCCATGCCCGAGGTAGGATTCGAACCTGCGACCGTAGCGGTCGCGCGGTTCCAGACTGTAGCACCTAGAACCGCTCGGCCACTCCGGCCGGCTGACTTTAGCAGTTTCGTCCCATAGGAACTTATTAACACCCTTAGTCCGAAGCAGATCGACAGTAACGAGTGTCTTGTTTCGGGGCAGTAAATATTTTGAAACTTTAAGTGTAGAAATCGGGCATGTATGGACGATGTATTAGAAGCCCCCTAAGAACGTTCTGCAGCGAAGTGGAAACTACCTTCGCAAAATATGCCGTCCATCAACAACATTATGCCGTCCATCAACATTTTGGACTTGATAGTGCATTTCGATTTCTGTATTGTTTTCTCGTTCCATTGTACGTTTATTGAAGCACCCGATCGAGTCCACACACATAGGAATGTTGGCGGATCGCATCATTCTGTTGCAGGACACTGCCCACCCACATGCTACACTTCACTGCAAAAGTTTCGCCGGGAAGCCCTTACACATCCTCCATAAACGTCCGACTTCTCCCTATGCCATTTATATATTTCTGGAGCCCTGAAGAAAGTCATTCGTGGCCGTCGATTTGCTTCAGACTAATAGGTAACGGCTGGGTATCATCATGGTTCCGTAGAAAACTGCAAATAGTTTTCACTGAAGACAATGTACGGCTTGACTTACACCAGTGTAAGTGTATTAAGAGTTATGGCGATAATAAACAGCTCACTTTTTCCATCTATCTCGTTTTGAGTGACTGCTGCTTATACTTGTGAAAATAGACATTTAAAGCGAAAGACTAGTGGTAAGTTCAACAGGCACGAGGATGTGCCGGAAATAAAAGTCTTCGAATATTTAATGTCAAAATGATTAAAGATTTTGGAATCTACATCTACATCCATACTCCGCAAGCTACCTGATGGTGTGTGGCAGAGGGTAGCTTGAGTACCTCTATCGGTTCTCCGTTCTATTCCAGCCTCGTATTCTTCCTGGAAAGAAAGATTGTCAGTATGCCTCGGTGTGGGCTCTAATCTCTCTGATGTTATCCTCACGGTCTCTTCGCGAGATATACGTAGGGAGGGAGCAATATACTGCTTGACTCCTCGGTGAAGGTATGTTCTCGAAACTTCAACAAAGGCCAATACCGAGGTCTGAGCGTCTCTCTTGCACAGTCTTCCACGGGAGTTTATCTATCATCTCCGTAACGCTTTCGCGATTACTAAATGATCTTGTAGCGAATCGCGCTGCTCTCCGTTGGATCTTCTCTATCTCTTCTATCAACCCTATCTGGTAAGGATCCCACACCGGTGAGCAGTATTCATGCAGTGGGCAAACAGTGTACTGTAAGCTACTTCCTTTGTTTTCGGACTGGATTTCCTTAGGATTCTTCCAATGAATCACAGTCTGGCATCTGCTTTACCGACAATTAATTTTATAAGGTCATTCCATTTTAAATCACTCATAATGCCTACTCCCAGACAATTTATGGAATTAACTGCTTTCAGGTACTGACCTGCTATACTGTAGGTAAATGATAAAGGATCTTTCTTTCTATGTAATCGCAGCACATTACACTTGTCTACACTGAGATTCAATTGCCATTCCCTGCACCATGCGTCAATTCGCTGCAAATCCTTCTGTATTTCAGTACAATTTTCCATTGTTACAAACTCTCTATATACTACAGCATCATCCGCAAATAGCTTCAGTGAACTTCCGATGTCATCCACAAGTTCATTTATATATATAGTGAATAGCAGCTGTCCTACGACACTCCCCTGCGGCACACCTGAAATCACTCTTACTTCGGAAGACTTCTCTCCATTGAGAATGACATGCTGCGTTATGTTATCTAGGAACTTTCCAATCCAATCAGACAATTGGTCTCATAGTCCATATACTCTTTCTTTATTCATTAAAAGACTGTGGGGAGCTGTATCAAACGCTTTGCTGAAGTCAAGAAACACGGCATCTACCTGGGAAACCGTGTCTTTGGCCCTCTGAATCTCTTGGACGAATAGCGCGAACTCGGTTTCACACGATCGTATTTTTGGAAACCCATGCTGATTCCTACAGAGTAGATTTCTAGTCTCCAGAAAAGTCATTATACGCGAACAAAATACGGTAACTCTGTTAACATTCCAAAACTTTATGCCTCATGTCTACGTGTGTCTTTGTCAACATAGTCATCCTGGCAAGGAACACATTTCTCCCAACAAGAGTAGGATTTGTTGACACCGTAAATACAGAATGTTTAACTTCGTTGACGAAGCGACGACCTCACTTCTGCTTGCACCACTTCATCATTATCAAAGTCAAGTCCTTGAAGTGTTCTTTAACTTTTGGAAACAGAGGAAAATAGAATAGGAGCCAAATCGGGACTGTCTGGCATTGTCATGCTGAAGGATAGGATGCTCCGTGTGTGGAAGGACTCCTCGAATCCAATTGCATAAATAGTTCGCCGCTTTACTATTACACTACTTGCTCACTGATGGATGAGTAGTTCACCTTATGTACTGTACATGCCCCATGTCTTTCATTTTAAATTTTCGTTGTACCCATAGCTAATAAAAATTAACAATATCAAACTTTCAGGACTCTCTGAATATGGTCTAACACCAGTATGGGGCTAAGAGAAATTATTTTATACTTTTTACTCCAGTTTGAAAACGTGGTATTTTAAAAATTCGTTTTTATTTAAATAATTATTCTGCATAAGTACATGAGTTGCGAAGCAGCTGCGCAACTCGAGGACACTGAAGTCCGTTTCCTCGTCTGCTGGAGGAGCCTTACCTTCAGCTGAGTAGTACGAACCAGCCAGTAAGGTTACTTGTAACGGAATTGGAGTTTGATAGCACTGCGTGGGCTGGCATTTCTATTTCTGCCCTCCTTCACCACATGAAGGACTGAACATCGTACTGTTTGCTCACATCTATGAAGCAGAGACAAGTGTATTGTGTATTACGGAGATGGGGATTTCGAATTTACTTCCAGGATTAGTAGTGAGACAGTATCTTGCTCGTGCTGCACTGGAGTAATTCTCTATTATATGATTTTCGTGTTCATTCCCGAGATGTGGTCTGAAATTGTGTGTTCATGTACGCAAGATTAGCTCTTTATTTGGTTTGCATGTTCGTTCGAGTCTGTGAGGATCAATGTCTACCTCTCATTGAGTCATTGGAGCAAATTGGCTTTCTTTAACATTACTTTTCCCCCCTCTAAGTAATATTATGTGGATTAGAAACACATTAGGTTATTTTTCTGTCTTTGTAAACTAATGGTACTGTACAACCACGCGGTTTCTTAGTAAACAATGGTATGTCCTTCCCTGTCTATTTTCTGAATAACAACTGAAAATAAAGTTAAATCTCTCAAGAATCAGTTTTCTTTCGAAGTCATTTTTCAAGCCTACGACCTTTAATACTCTTTTGCATATCTGTTCATTTGGGGCTTGTTCTCTCAAGCAGTACGTACGAGACCAAGATAATTGAAATGAATTACCATCACTAGAATTATTCTGTCTAAGAACCACTATGAGCAGTCAATTTATTTTCTCTATTATATGTACAATGGAATGTTACTACAATCGCAGCCAACTTCAAGAAACTTGCTGCAGACATGACTAATCAAGACCTCGCTATCAAATGAATCATTTCTCTATCAATAGGAGTTAGAATTTATCGTGTGCTATCATATCTGCACTGCACGTCTCTCTCCTATAACGAGGGATGCATTTATGCTGATAGTTTATATTAGAACCACTGAAGAACTGGTTGCAGTTTATCTTCATTTACGGTATGTTAAAGGACCCTTTGCTATTCTTTCGCAAATTTTCAGGGCATTAATACCGAGGGTCATATCTTAGTATGCACTAATAGCATTACTTATAAGTCGTGACAGTTTGTAATGGTGTCATCCTTTATGATCAACAACACTGACATAAGCCACATACATACGTAATCATACTTACAGGTCTACTTTCACAAGGATGGGACAAGCTTCATCTTGGAAACAATCAGGGAACTTGTCTGAAGTGATTCAGAAAAACGATGGGAAACCTAAATCAAGATGGTCAAATGCCGACTGGAATCTCCATCCTTCCAAATACTCAGCCAGTCTGTTTAAAAGCGTGCTACTTTATTCATATTTTACCAGATGTGCAACAATATTTTGCAGATAGGATATTTAAATAACGCAAAAAGCTAAAAGCTTCCACAGGAAGGGGGGGGGGGGGGGGGGGGGGAGGCAGTTCAAAACTGCGTCCATCCATCCAGATTTTGGTTCTGCGCGATTTCCCTGAATATCTCCAGGCCAAGGCCGGTATGGTTCCATTGAAACGATAAGGCCGATTTCCATCCTCCCCCTTGACCTTGACACAGTCGGAGCTCCCTCTCAGCTCCTAATTTCATAATGGTAGACTGTGCCCACAACCATCTTGACATCAGGAACACGGCGCCGATGTTTGGTTTCGTTTTGCGTATCAAGAACTCCTATTTGCTAATTTAAAAACCTGAGGCACAATCCCTCGATTGTGAGTAAGATTTTGAGCTCAGAAAATGGATAAGGTGTTTCCATTACACATTCGATATCTTTGGGATTGACGTTTTTCGGAAAAGAAGAGAAAAAGGGAAAAAAGGAGAAAAAAGAGTCTACAAACATTAATTAGGTCCCTTCTCGTCCAGGTACCTGAAGAAATAACGTAATGAGCGTTTGTCTGGGCCAACATTGAATCTGTTTCGTCACTCATCCGAATCATGATTTGAGCGTTACATCCTTTCAGTGGGCAGACAGTTTCTGGAACGTTATTCGATACTGTGCTCTACGGCAAGTGTTACATGTTAATTTATTCTTCCGTCGCACCTTGACAGAGCAGCTTCGTAATTTGTTTAGATGTTCAGTTTCATTTTTTTCTCGTATGTTCCTACTACTTTCTTTTTCTTTTTTACTGTAGCTTTTTGTAGTGTATCACCAATGCATTACCATAGATAACATCTGCTCCCTTCATACATGTGTGATGTCGTTTCCAAAGTTGTTCACCCTATCTGTGATAAAGATAGTCATTTAGTCTCATGACGACCTTGCAAGTCGAAAACCAGTTTAGTAAACAGATCAATAGTGTAGAATGGCGCTTTTCATTTACAGAAAAGATACAAATGAAAATTTTTGAGAAAGCTCTCTTTTGATGCTTGATATCTATGCTCTCGTCACACACGGTGAAATATTATCAGTTAAATAAAGTCGGTTAAAATTTGAGATGAAACACTGACTAAGATATTTATTACGATATTTCTCTTAATCAGATGAAATCACTAAAACACACACACAACACAGGCTCTCTCTCTTTCTCTCTCTCTCTCCCCCCCCCCCTCTCTCTATCTCTCTCTCTCTCTCTCTCTCTCTCTCTCTCTCTCTCTCTCTCTCTCTTTCTTGACTGGATAATAGTTAAATGTTTTATAAACAACGAAGTAAGGCACATAGCGTGACAACTACATGAAACTGACTGTTTGCTCGAACATATAGAGATAGACGACATTAACATTCATGCTACACAGCGTGGATGAAGTAACGAGACTGCAAGTTTAGTATGTTAGCAGTAATAAGTAATTAAAAGACAATAAACGTCGATACTCTTTTGTCTACTCAGATTGCCTGCATTCTATAGTGTATTTGTCTCTCACATAATATCCGTTGGTTAGGCTACGAAGTAGTCTAGTACTTTTTAAGTTATGCCAGCGGATGCAATGTTCCCTATACTTTGGCCTTCCCTCCGAGATGTCATTACTCAGTCCTACGTTTAATCTGAAAAATATATACCAGTACTGTAGACAGTCGGTGACTTATTCCGGAACTAGGTCGTGCTTCTTTTATTCGTCGGGAGTCCAAATCCTATATGGTATTCAATTACGTAATGTTGGTGAAGAACGCGACCAGTCACAAAAACTTTTTGATAACATTATTTTAATGTCATTCCCGGTTCCGTACTATCATTGATATCTTCAGATGATTAACTTTTCCAATTAAAGTAATGTATTTGTCAGCAGCATAGCATGGATCCCAGCTTCTTCTGGATTTGGTCTCTATGCCTTTCCACGATGTTGCACAAAGCGCTGCAATGCAAACATCAAACATATTTTCAACAGACCGCAGTCGTACAAAAGCACTTCATGATTCCTTACGTCTGAGGCTGCAGCTGACACGACTGTCATTGAAAAATTTATCCATCTGACGAAGGGCTCGTTAGAGAGAAACCGGTAATGGTTGTAAAATAAAGCTTTGAAAAGTATTTGTGCCTTGTTGCGCCCTTTACCAACAACAGCCCTCGTTTTCATGCCCTCTGTAATAGCACTGGTATTCGCTACATGTAGTTGGGTAGACTTCGGTTACCGATTATGGTCTCGTGACAGATTCATTTCAGGCTACCGTGCAATACCTGCTGCCTGGAGGTGATCGCGGTGGATGTCTGTTAACATGCAGTGACCCACGTCAGATGGCAACAGGCACTGCACGGAAAAAAAAGAAAAACTGAAGCACTCTGGTGACATGGTAGAATGTCGGTGTAACATTGTTCACATACAACCATCAACACGCATGGAAATAATTCGAGTTGCAATTCTTTATGATAAGTAGAATAGCCTCCAGATATCATTAGTGTTTTCGTGTTTAGTGTTGTTACCAGTAAGAGTGATTTCAGGTGTGCCACAGGGGAGTGTCGTGGGACCGTTGCTGATCAGAATATACATAAATGACCTTGTGGATGACACCGGAAGTTCACTGAAGGTTTTTGCGGATGATGCTGTGGTATATCGAGAGGTTGTAACAATGGAAAATTGTACTGAAATACAGGAGGATCTGCAGTGAATTGACACATGGTGCGGGAAATGGCAATTGAATCTCAATGTAGACAAGTGTAATGTGCTGCGAATACATAGAAAGAAAGATCCTTTATTATTTAGATACAATGTAGCAGGTCAGCAACTGGAAGCAGTTAATTCCACAAATTATCTGGGAGTAGGCATTAGGAGTATTTAAAATGGAATGACCATATAAAATTAATCTTCGGTAAAGCAGATGCGAGAACTGGAAAATCCTAAGCAAATGCAGTCCGAAAACAAAGGAAGTAGGTTACAGTACACTTGTTTGCCCACTGCTTGAATACTTCTCACCGGTGTGGGATCCGTACCAGATAGGGTTGATAGAAGAGATAGAGAAGATCCTACGAAGAGCAGCGCGCTTCATTACAGGGTAATTTAGTAATCGCGAAAGCGTTACGGAGATGACAGATAAACTCCAGTGGAAGACTCTGCAGGAGAGACGCTCGGTAGCTCGGTACGGGCTTTTGTTAAAGTTTCGAGAACATACCTTCACCGAAGAGTCAAGCGTATATTGCTCCCTCCCTACGTATATCTCGCGAAGAGACCATGAGAATCAAATCAGAGAGATTAGAGCCCACACCGAGGCATACCGACAATCCTCCTTTCCAGGAACAATACGAGGCTGGAATAGAAGGGCGAACCGATAGAGGTACTCAAGGTACCCTCCGCTACACGCCGTCAGGTGGCTTGCGGAGTATGGATGTAGATGTAGATGTAGAGTATGCAAGGGATGCGAAAATCATCGGATGTTGATTGATCACTGTGCAGGACGCGGAGATGTAGCGTACATGTTTGAGACAACATTATCAAGAACTGACAGTGTTTGAAAGGAAACACGCTGTGAGACTCCATTCGACTGACTGGTGCATTCGTGCAGTTTTCAGGTTTGTGGGGTATTTGGATGCGACAGTGGCCCGATGTTGGATTACGTGGGAACGCGAGAGCAGGCAAACACTTCATCAAATTTGTGATTTGTGGTCCTCCACGTCTGACCGCCACATGTCGGGATCGCCGTATAGTGAACCAAGTAATCCCTATATGCCTGTGCCTACTGCCTGAGTACAAGTAATGGACTCCATGCAACATATTGTGATAGCCCACACTATCATATATATATATGCGTGTGAAATCTTATGGGACTTAACTGCCAAGCTCATCAGTCCGTAAGCTTACACACTACTTAACCTAAATTATCCTAAGGACGAACACCTACACCCATGCCCGTGGGAGGATTCGAACCTCCGCCGGAACCAGCCGCACAGTCCATGACTGCAGCGCTCCAGACCGCTCCGCAAATTCCGCGCTGCTCCACACCATCGTACGCAGGGCAGCAGCATGTGGGCTAGGGAATTACCGTACCATGTGTAGGCTGCCGTTAATACCACACCTCATGCGTCCACGTTTGGAGTGATGCCATAACCGGGAACCATGGGCTGGTGATGAATGGAGATGCATCGTATTCATTAACGAATCGTGCTTCTCCACTACTCCGCATGAGCACGTTGGCGAGTATAGCGATGAATAGGGAAGAGATTTAATTCTTCTAACGTTTTGTAGGGGCACTGTGGAGCTACACCTGACGTAAGCAGGGCTATTAGATATGACTGCAGGTAGTAATGACTGAGGGAAGTTCTACGGCACAAACTTACGTCACGGACATCCCGCGTCCTAATGCTTTACGTCTTATACGACAGTTCGTGGTACGATTATTCAATAGGGCAGTGTTCATCCACCACTGGCATGTGTCTCTGAACTGTCTGCGCGCTGCTGAGGCTCTCCCGTGGCCAGTAAAACCCTCCAGGCCAGATCGGGCATCAGTTCTGCCAAAGTGCCAGTATCCAGTACGTCTAGGATCAGTTACAACAATTGTGGGTCAGCTTGGCTTAGGACGGGATCAAGTTGTTTGTAAACTTAACGTGATTTTGTAATCACTGTTATAAGAACACATACGCTCTCAGGCCGTGATTTCATTTTGTTTCCGACTACTCTTCTGGGTGCTTCATCTTTACTGTCGAGAAGTTCACTTGTTACTGATATCAGTACATCAAAAATATTTTCTTCGTTCACTACACATAGGACCAATGCATTCCCGCAAGGAAGGATGAGTCAGAGCACAAGCTAGTCAAGGGAAGGAAGAGAAATGATTTTGGGAGTGCCATTTTCAAAGTAATCGTCCTGACATTTGCCTTAGGTGATTTAGGGAAAGCACGAAATACATAAAACTGGATGGCAGGAAGAAGACCTGAACCAATGCGATCCAGAAAGCGAATTTTATGAATGAACCACCTCAGCCATCTCTGCGTCAGCAGTGTTCAATATACAGGGTGCTACAAAAAGGTACGGCCAAACATTCAGGAAACATTTCTCACACACAAAGAAAGAAAATATGTTATGTGGACATGTGTCCGGAAACGCTTACATTCCATGTTGGAACTCATTTTATTACTTCTCTTCAAATCACATTAATCATCGAATGGAAACACAGCAACAGAACGTACCAGCGTGACTTCAAACACTTTGTTACAGGAAATGTTCAAAATGTCCTCCGTTAGCGAGGATACATGCATCCACACTCCGTCGCATGGAATCCTTGATGCGCTGATGCAGCCCTGGAGAATGGCGTATTATATCACAGCCGTCCACAATACGAGCACGAAGAGTCTCTACATTTGGTACCGGGGTTGCGTAGACAACAGCTTTCAAATGCCCTCATAAATGAAAGTCAAGGGCGTTGATGTCAGGAGAGCGTGGAGGCCATGGAATTGGTCCGCTTCTACCAATCCATCGGTCACCGAATCTGTTGTTGAGAAGCGTACGAACACTTCGACTGAAACGTGCAACGGCTCCAACGTGCATGAACCACATGTTGTGTAGTACTTGTAAAGGCACATGTTCTAGGACCACAGGTAGAGTGTCCCGTATGAAATCATGATAACGCGCTCCATTGAGCTTAGGTGGAAGAACATGGGGCCCAGTCAAGACCTCACCAACAATGCCTGCCCAAATGTTCACAGAAATTCTGTGTTGATGACGTGATTGCACAATTGCGTGCGGATTCTCGTCAGCCCACACATGTTGATTGTGAAAATTTACAATTTGATCACGTTGGAATGAAGCCTCATCCGTAAAGATAACATTTGCACTGAAATGAGGATTGACACATTGTTGGATGAACCATTCGCAGAAGTGTACCCGTGGCGGCCAGTCAACTGCTGATAGTGCCTGCACACGCTGTACATAGTACGGAAACAACTGGTTCTCCCGTAACTCTCTCCATACAATGACGTCGTCAAGGTTACCTTGTACAGAAACAACTTCTCTGACGCTGACATTAGGGCTATCGTCAACTGCACGAACAATTGTCTCGTCCATTGCAGGTGTCCTCCTCGTTCTAGGTCTTCCCCAGTCGAGAGTCATAGGCTGGAATGTTCCGTGCTCCCTAAGACGCCGATCAACTGCTTCGAACGTCTTCCTGTCGGGACACCTTCGTCCTGGAAATCTGTCTCGATACAAACGTACCGCGCTCCGTGCTAATCTATACATCAAATGGGCATCTGCCAACTCCGCTTTTGTAAACACTGCACTTACTGCAAAACCACGTTCGTGATTGACGCTAACCTGTTGATGCTACGTACTGATCTGCTTGATGCTAGTACTGTAGAGCAATGAGTCGCATGTCAACACAAGCACCGAAGTCAACATTACCTTCCTTCAATTGGGCCAACTGGCGGTGAATCGAGAAAGTACAGTACATACTGACGAGACTAAAATGAGCTGTAACATGGAAATTAAGCGTTTCCGGACACATGTCCACATAACATCTCTTCTTTATTTGTGTGTGAGGAATGTTTCCTGAAAGTTTGGCCGTACCTTTTAGTAACACCCTGTATAGGGTCCAGTCACGTTAATGTGACCTTCGCCGATATCGGACGTCAGTGTGCAGTAATCACTTACAGCTGGAAGGCGGCAGTACTAACAGGGGAGGGTGTAGAAAGCGTGTAAGGGGGAGAGTGGCAGGGTCGCGGGAAACAATGCAATCATTGAAGTAATGCTGGAACGGAGCAATTTATCCGACGTCCGAAAGGACATGATCACTGTCTTTGGGGTCAAAGATGGAAGCATATTCGAAACGGCTAAGTTCGTAAACTATTAACGTGCTGTCGTGGTTAAAGTATACAGCGCATAACAAAATGATGCTATACACAATCAGCGTTGAAGCAGATGGGTGCTGCACGGCCCACAAATAACCGAGGTGAAAGACGGCTGTGGGATTGTGTACGAGCGAGTAGATGCAAAGCTGTTGAGAAATTCACCGCCCGGATGAACCAAGGAAGAAAGTTAGAGGATTAGTTTAAGGCCCAGTCGAAATGGCTATCAGCAGAGACGGAGAAGCAGCTCTGATTAGGGAAGGATGGGAAAGGAAATCAGCAATGCCCTTTCAAAGAAACCATCTTGACAATTTCCTGGGGTGATTTATTGAAATCACGGGAAACCTAAATCTGGATGGGCAGACGGGAATTTGAACAGACGTCCTCCGAAATGTGAGTCCAGTGTGTAAACACTGCGCTACCTCTCTCGGTCAGATGAATCGAGGGGCTACCAACTGTTTTTCCTAAACGATAGTTCAGCGAACGCTGCTACTTTTGGGCCTCCGTCCCCGGCGCCTGCTGTTCTTCGGCGACGAAAGCTGGAAATTTCGCGCCAATACCACAACTGGACGTCTACTGAGCGGCGACGAGTGATCTTTAGAGATAAACCAAATTTTATGCTGCATTGGAGTAACGAAAATCATTTAGATATACGGGGACACCTTTGCTGCTATTCAAGGTTTAGTTTTTTTTGTGGGATCTAAAATTTTAAAAACCTCTTTCACACCGGCCTGATTTAGCTTCACTGATCAGGGTAGTAAAAACATGCGTATATTAAGCAAATTTTCGTTCACAAAGCAGGCTTATCACATTCACACAGTTCAGTACTGTTCTATCCTGATTAAACTGAGCTTAACTTAAATTCCCTAAGGCAGGGAAGCAATTTCGAAGTCTCGGTGCGACGAAAATTGTCAGTCGATCCCCTGAAAACATTTGTAATAATTATTAAATATCGGTGATCACATGGGGAAGACCGGAGATCTGTTGGTAAGACCGAGTTATTCCATTTATTGGAAGTAATAAACTGGATATCTTGAGCATAAAAAACGTCAGGTTCGTCCAGTGTAATTCAGACGTTCCCCACTGATCCCGGGCAACACAGCGTAGTAAGCAGATACTGTCAATAATAATCAGTTAAATAATACGCGAACACACTTACTTTAGTTTAGTTCATCTATTAAATTCCTTCTCATACAGAATCTCATCAAGATGGCGACTAGCTCAACAATACGTACATATACATCCTCCTCCTTTCACGGCTAATCGGCAAGATCTCCTTCATTCATTTCATAAGAGAAAACATAGGTAGCAGAGAAGCTATTCCATGGAGCAAATGGACGCTCCAAGAAATGTTAGGGCTTCAAACTACTTTTCATTGATAAGCATCGTATATTAAAGTTTAGGAATCGGTAAGATAAGAAGAGATATTTCGAGATATGTACTGAGTTGTATAATTTATAAAATTTCTGAAAATATTGCGGAGGGACCGCTGCAAGAGACATTACAAAGGGCTTCACGTTCCCAAACAACGATATATGTCTCCCGGCCACAATTGCTTGCTACTGGTTCGGAGATCATTATGGACAGTTCGAGCGAATGATTTGGCCATCCAGACCGCCCCACATGAATGCCACTGACCATTTATGCGACATAATGGAGAGGTCAGTTCGTGCACAACATCTTGTACCGGCAACACTGACGCAATTACTGACGACTTTAGGATCAGTATGGCTCAATATTTCTGCAAGGGACTTCCAAATACTTTCTGAATCCGTGCCACGCCGAGTTGATGCATTACGCGGGACAGAAGATCTCCAGACGCAATATTAAGTTGTATCCCATAACTTGTCACCACAGTGTACAAATATTTGCTGCAACAAGCCTAACGGTGCCAGTTTAATACTGAGACTTAACAACAGGTACCACACGCAGCGGCACAATTACGATGTGAACTAACCAATGGCACTGGGAATCAAAATTACCTACTTTTTCATGAAGGTGATGACGCTTTTTCTTTGAGGAAGAAATGCTACGTTTCTATGTAAGTGTCTGTCAATGTAATTTCACTGTTGACAAATCGTTATGCACTTACGGTTGTTTTCGTCAACTGTCACCAAAGTTGTACAAGTCCAGCGCAACTGCAGCATTCGGTGTTTACCAGTTTCATCGTGACTGAACAGTAGTGTTTCCCAGAATTCCAGTTCACAGTACACATGCTTTCGTTTCAAAAATGGCAAAGTAATACTTGACGTTGATTATATTTGGTAAAGTGAGTGTTATAGATCGTTTAGCTGTAGAATTTCTTGATAGTAAAAAATAAATTTTCCAAAACTCTGCACATAAATCTGGTAGATTTAGGTTTAGAGTTACGTTACAGGAAGTACGAGACATAATCTTTCTAGTGAACTCGACATGTAAGATTAAAAATGTGGTAAAAGTACTATAAACAGTTACCGTTGTGGAAACAGCCATTGTCGTCTATTAAACAGTTAAGCATTATGATCTGCTAAGACAGTGATGTTCGATAAAGCACTGTTAAAACGCTTAATGATAAAGTCACATTATCTACAAATGTGTATGAAAACTGCCGATGTAATCCACAAAGAAACAACGTTGGAATAGGGAGCGTTGCGTGTGCAGCACAAGGGCTGCCAATATCAGTTAGGAAAGTATTCGAATAAGGAGGTAATGAATTTCCCCGTGCGCAATGTCCCGATTGTGCTGTGCGCTGGTGCACATTTCGCTTGCACTGTTTCATCGTAATTACAATGCCATCCGTTATGTAGTGGGATTTGACAGTTTGCTGATGAAACATGATGAAGCACAACAGATGGTCATCTGCATATGCATGAAGCGGCGGAATAAACGTCGATTAAAGTTCATTAGCGTAAAACAATCTGCTGGAGCATTGTAAGGGTTCCTTGCAGCTGATTTAGCACGGCGGTATCTCTATCGCTAATTTTCTGGAAATATATATTCTGCTACGAAAACCAAGAACTAATAACGGAAACATTCCCAATACGTGAGTGAAGCTGAGAATCGATTATAAAACCGTGAAATACTGCAAGACTAACGACATAAATGTTTGTTCCATTTACTGAAAATATGTACTGCAATGTTAGCATTTTTTTGGATAATGCAGTGTAAACTACCGTCGTATGCACATTTTGTGCGTTAGTAGGTGTACATAGCACGATATAAAATCTAGAGCTATTGAATGAAAGGTAAGAAATGTATCTTTAGACGTTTACATATTTAGCCTAGTCGTCTGAAGAAAATAGTGTGTTACACGTTGCAATATTCTTCTTTGAAACAAGCCAGAGTTAGTTCCAGCCATATCCTTGCCAATTCTTTCTTTCAGTTCTCTTTTACCCTTTTTTCGTACTGTTCTCAATACATAACTTGTAACAGGGAAGCATTATCCATCGATTACAAACTATTTCGTGTCAATCAAATATAAATTTATTTTTTTCTAACTGAATCTAAGTTGTTTCTCACATGTCTTCTAATAACTAGTAAGCTTTTAAGTACTTGTAGCTAGCACATGTTTATCAAAAGATTTTTTCAATGTTTCCTTCGGTTATTTTATTCTTTAGATGCACTTCACAGTAGTTACTTCCGATACGTACTTTAAGTACGAAGTAAGTTCTACAGTTTCTTTTTTCTTTTTTTTTACTTTTAGTAACAAACTCGTCCTCTTCCGTATACTACTACTACTACTACTACTACTACTATCGGTATTATTATTTTCGTTGTTACTGAACATAATCATCAGAACATGTTGTCGTTGTGATATTCAGACCGAAGACTGATGTGATGCTGCTCTCGATGCTAGTCTAAACTATCCAAGACTCTTCATCTCCGCATAATTTTCGCCTCTGGATAATTACTGTAACCTGTAGCCACATTAATTCAAGTACTATAGTCAACCTTCGTTCACTCTCTACAACTCTAACATGTCACACACTCACTCTCTTCCCCTTCACACACACACACACACACACACACACACACACACACACACAGGCTCAATTCTTTCTTATTAGTTATACTCTCTTTCCATGTAACCTATTGTGTAGCACCGCATTTCTAAAGATACAATTTTCTTGCAGATCGAACTGCTTATCGTCCATTTTTCACTTCGGTACAAGGCTACAACCCTTTCATACACACGACGTCAGAAAAGACTTTCGAATAGCTAATTTTATATTTTATTTTAAAAAACTGCTTTTTCTAGAGAAACTCTTTCTCGCTATTTTCAGTTCATTTTACATCCTGTCTTCTTCGGCCACCGTCAGTTATTTTACTGCATAATATCAAACCTCATTGACTACTTTTAGTATCTCATTTCCTAATCCATTTCCCTCAGCGTTAGTCACATTAATGTGGCTACATTAGAATTACATTCTTTTTATTTTAGTGGTGTTCACCTTACGTCTTTTCATTCAACTGCTCTTGCAAATCTTTCACCTCTCTAAGAGAATTCCATTGTAACGGGAAAACAAAGTTTTTGTCTCTCCTCGCTGAACTTCAATTCCATTTCGCAGTTTCTCTTTGGTTTCCTTTACTGTTTATTCAGTCTACACATTGAATAACATCGGAGAGAGGTAACAATCCTGACTCACTTTATTATTAACTATGGCTTCCCTTTGATGACCTTCAACTCTTAGAACTGTCGTGTAGTTTCTTTAAAGGCTATAGATAACTTTTCGGTTTCACTGTTTTACCACTTCTAGCTCCAGAATTTCAAAGAGTTGTTTTCCATTCATCATTGTCAAAAGCTTCTTTAACTCCACAAACGAGATGAAGACAGGTATGCTTTTCTTCACTCTATCTTCTAAAATGTGTCATGACGTAATGACAGACAAAAGAATAATAACATAAAACTACTCACAACTGGCAGTACCACAGCAGTTACATAAGTAAAAATGCTATATTGTCGTATTATGTGACAAATTAACAAGGCTACTAAAAACACAGATGTAAAAATAAGGTTCCGCACCAACAACAACCTAATTAGGAAGCTTATTTACGATATAAAACCGCGTGATACAGATCTTGAGGAATCTGACATTTTCAAAATTACCTACGACCAAGGCAACAAATACTATGTAGGCCAAACATGCAGAAATTTATTAATTCGATTTGAAGAACATTTAGACTGCAACAGACGGATAAATGTAACAAATCTGTAAGAGTAACAAACATTAAAAGCCGACCGCGGTGACCACCCGGTTCTAGGCGCTGCAGCCCGGAACCGTGCGACTGCTACGGTCACAGGTTCGAATCGTGCCTCGGGCATGGATCTGTGATGTCCTTAGGTTAGTTAGGTTTAAGTAGTTCTAAGTTCTAGGGGCCTGATGACCTCAGATGTTAAATCCCATAGTGCTCAGAGCCATTTGAACCAAACATTAAAAGCACACGCCGCCCTTTGAAAATATAAGGCATCCTAGAAATTTTACGCATAATCGAAAGGAAAAAAAATTATATAATGGAAGAAACGGAAATTTTTGTTCATGATAATCTTAGTGAAATAACCGAATTCAGCCACTCAAAAATCCTTCAGCAATCTTAAAAAAGTTCTAATACAATAGATGTAAGGTTTACCATTGTGAAACAAACGACTACCAGACTAACCGGATCGCGAATATGGCCATAAAATGCGATACTCTATACTCAGTCACACGCTTCAAGGCTACCTTGTTGTATTAAGTGTATCGTGTTTTCTTGTAAGCAGAAAAATTGGAGCGGTGAATTATCTGAAAAACCAGTGCCATAATAATACGTACAATAGTGTAATGTCACGCAACAGCTCACCAAGTGTACCAGTGACGCTAACAAAGTTATGGGACGCAAAATCCGAAGTGAACAAATATTAAAAAAATGTACCACACGATTTTGGCACTATAACAAAAGATGCAAATTGTCTGCATCCCACACAGGCTTTTGCGTCTATCACAATAAACAACGGAACACAGCTCCTCAGCAGCCGAAGGCATCACAGAACACCAATATCTGATCAACCTCTCCGTCCCTCTTTCCCTCCAAATACCGTAACTGCCACACACCAACAGCGAACAATAAACAAAAAATCCTGTGTCAATGTATTTTAAGACATTCTATTTTTAAATAACAGTTTTCTGTATGTCTAACTGCCGGAAGATGAGCAAAACATGCTGGAAACCGGCTGCAATCTGTAAAATGAACATAAAATAGAAGTGACTGGTAGCAGAAAATAGCAATTATTCCTAACAATCACCGTTCCCAGAGGTAGGCAGTACAATCAGAAGTAATAACGTCTTATTAAGTTGCAGATTCGTTGATATTCACACTTGTCAGAATCTGCCGTATTTGAAATAGGAATCACTGTATTCTTCTTTTAGTTCTCTCTCTATAATAAATGTTCAGATATGTGTGAAATCTTATGGGACTTAACTGCTAAGATTATCAGTCCCTAAGCTTACACACTACTTAACCTAAATTATCCTAAGGACAATCACACACATCCATGTCCGAGGGAGGACTCGAACCTCAGCCGCGACCAGCCGCACAGTACATGACTGCAGCGCCTGAGACCGCACGGCTAATCCCGTGCGGCTCTCTCTATATTACTGACTTCAAGAGTGTTTCACTTACATGAACCTCTTGGTATTCCTTCCACATTTCATCCTCTCATTTTTTGCTTAGTAGTGTTTGCTATCTGACCTCTTAATATTCATGTACGAGTTTCTTGTTTCTCGCAAGTTGTCTTTGCTTTTCCTATACCCCGTATCTAGATTTCCCATAATAATGCATGCTTCTGCGGCCTTGCACTTCTCTTCTACCCAATCCTGCGTTGCCAGCACTTCTTGTCAGTCGTATTTTTAGGTGTATGTCTTAGCCAGCCTCTTTTACATTCAGCTACAATAAATTTGAAAAATTAACGTGATTGTCAGTTGTTCAAATGGTTGAAATGGCTCTGAGCACTATGGGACTTAACATCTGAGGTCATAAGTCCCCTAGAACTTAGACCTACTTAAACCTAACTAACCTAAGGACATCACACATATCCATGCCCCAGGCAGGATTCGAACCTGCGAGCGTAGTGTCAGTTGTTCCTTTCCTTGTAACGCAAGTAAAATTCTAATTTTTGGAGAATAACACAAAACATACAGTAACTGTTGCAGTTCTGTTTTTTAGTTTTTCTAATTTACATCTAAAAAGAGTTGAAACATTATACATATGATATAGTCTAAAGTATATGTTCTGCAAAAAGATTTACTGGAATATATAGCATTTAACTTATGTTTCTATGGGTACAATATGTTGACTGCTGTAGTCCACCTTTTTAACATTATCATATCATTATTGTTGTTCATTTGTTGTTTAATGTAAAAAAGTGAAATATGTTTTGATAATGATTAACCTATGGATTATCATTGGTGAAACCCCATAATTCATGTATTCCACACCAACAAAAGATTTTCTGAAAGAAAACGAAAATAAAGAAGATAGACTGGCCGATAAAGAATTTCGAATGTTCCAGGAAATGTCACATCAGCGTTTCTTTCAGCGCAGAGAGAAATCTCATTTCTGAGACTCATTATTTTGCAGACATTATTCAGAGTGCTGCTGATTTTTGTATGACTCGAGCAAATAAAATCTTAGTGTTCTGCTAGTCTAGCAGTACATAGAAAACCATCGACGCCTACTGTAAAACGCACGATCATTGAGACCGATTTATTCTTTTCCAAATTCAAGCACACACCAAGAGCCAAGTACTTTATTCCAACGTTAAAAAGTTGCAACACCATCATCAAATCACTGGTCGAGTCTCTCAATAGCTACTAAAGTACACACGAAAATCAACTGTCTGATGATCTGTATCCACCTTCGTATCACACACGATACTTCAACCAGTGTTCACGAAATAGGGAATTTCGAATGGCCCTGTTTTTTACTCTTCTTGCCGCAGGTAATATGATGCGACACAGCACCGGGTGCCGGTATAGTGACGCAGAAGTAATTGCAGATTTTTGATGCAGCATTTATCGCGGAAACCGCTTAAGGGATTAATTTGCAGGCGCATTACGCATGTGAGCCCGTGAGGCGTGGTCCAGCGGTTTGCCGACGGACGTGTTTCCCTGTGCCGCCGTCGCGTGGCCAACCAACCGCGCAGCGGCTGCCACTGATCCTCCGTCGACCGCTGCCACTGATGCAGAGGGCTCAAAACTAAATAATTTTTCAGTCACGCAGAAGCTCAAACCGCTCTCTAAGAAAAATTGAAACCTGATTCCTTTTTAAATACCGATTTCAAATACTGATCGAGGAATTATTTTCTATAAACATGAATAACTACCAGGAAACTCACTACGAATTTATTCAGCTACGTACAATAACTGAAAATTCACGGTCCATTGAAGGAATGTAAGTGAAGAGACTGAGAACTACTCATGAAATGAGCGTGTGGCATCGTTGAGCGGGAGGCCCCATCCGATTAAGTTCGGCCGCCAAGTGCAAGTCTCATTTCATTCGACGCCACATTGTGCGACTTGCGCGCCGGTGATGAGGATCAAACGATAATCAGGACAACACAACACCCAGGCCACGAGCGGAGAAAATCCCCAACCTAGCCGAGAATCGAACCCGTGCCCTATTGCATGGGAGGCAATCACGTTACCACCCAGCTAAGCAGGAGGACAGAGGACTACTCAACAAATTCGGAAACCTTTAAACAACTCTACACTTACAAATAAACAACAGACTTTTCCATTTCATAGGAAACGACTAACACAAGCCTGCTGACTTCTAGAGTCGGAAGAGCCTCACAAAACCCCTCATAAAATGTGGAATAACGGAAATGTAGGGGTAATTACTCTAATTTGTCGAAAGACTAATGATTAATATACCGAACCAATGGATAAAAATACAATTATGAGTAAAAGTATTTCTGAGTTTAAATAATTTAACGAAGCATTGTTGGAAAACTCTACAGCTTAAATTATTTTGCAGGTAACTGAAAATTTTAAGTCCCTTATTATGTGTTTCCCATTCAAGGTATGTAAGAGTATAGACGCTTGTCCAGTATTCGAGACTGAAGAATGGACATGGCAAGATATTCGGACTGTATGCAGCGTGTGTAAGTGCTTCCTAGAGTAGCTACTGCAGCGTAGTCTAAGCAACTTTGTCGACATGTGGGCAGAAACTCTAACCAGATGGCAAGTGACGACACCGCAGTTCAAGCACAGAGCTAATTATAATGGTTTTGTTAGCACAGACAGTCGGTCTAATCTCCTGAAGGTTGACCGCATCTTTAGTCTTCAGATAGACAGGTCTCTCTTAATCATAACAACGCATATATAATCTGACTGGGATAGTGTAAAAATCTTTGTATAACTAGAGTAGAAGCACTCCACCTGCCCGCAAGTCTTGTTACAAAGGGTCTTCAAATGGCTCAAATGGCTCTGAGCACTATGGGACTTAACATCTATGGTCATCAGTCACCTAGAACTTAGAACTACTTAAACCTAAATAACCTAAGGACATCACGCAACACCCAGTCATCACGAGGCAGAGAAAATCCCTGACACCGCCGGGAATCGAACCCGGGAACCAGGGCGTGGGAAGCGAGAACGCTACCGCACGACCACGAGCTGCAGACAAAGGCTCTTCAAAATGTTTAATGCGCACATCGATATTTCCTTCATATCCTTTACCTGTGGTCCCCTGATAGCTTCAAAACACACAGGGAATAACTACGCCGCCCAGTTACAGTTAATTTGACCGCCTATCAAAAGTCTAAATGACCACGTTTTAGAGGGTGTAGGGATTCGAGCCGTGAACGAGAGAGTCAATGAGGTTCCGGGGAGCCATGACGACTCCAGCGACGTGGTCCCACAGATTCGCGGTTGATTTCAAACGTGGGGAGTTTGTTAGCCAGAGGAATAAGCTAACCTCATTCTTGTGTTCACCTAACCACGCACAGACACTGCGAGCTGTGTTAAAAGTTGCATTGTCCTCCTGGTAGATGCCATCGCGCCAAACAGAAACAAACTGGATGTGAACGTGGTCGCCAGGGAGAGATGCATACTCGTGTTGATCCGTTGTGCCATCCAGAGTGAATAGATCACCCAGGGAACGCCACGAAAACATTCGATGACCACAATGCTCCCTTCTCCGGCGTGGACCCTTCCGACGATTGTTGCAGCATGTTTATTTTCAAGGCGTTTTACATCGTATATGACAGCGGCCAATTGTTCAATGGAGCATAAAACGTGCTTCATCTGAAAAAGTCACCTGTCGCCACTCAGTGCACGCTTGGATGCGGTAGTGGCGTACACCTTCGTAGCAGGTGTAAAGCAGTCTGCATGGGTGCATGGAACAAGCGCCTTACGTGGAGGTCCAAAGCAGCAATGTCTGCTCAGTGGTCGTTGAGGAGACCCTAGCTTATGATAGCCCTTCGCTTCATCTTGGCGGTGACTTGCTCAACAGTTCTATTCGCCCGTACACATCTCCGGCCCGCATCTCGTTGTCGTGCGGTAGCGTTCTCGCTTCCCACGCCCGGGCTCCCGGGTTCGATTCCCGGCGGGGTCAGGGATTTTCTCTGCCTCGTGATGGCCGGGTGTTGTGTGATGCCCTTAGGTTAGTTAAGTTTAAGTAGTTCTAAGTTCTAGGGGACTGATGACCATAGATGTTAAGTCCCATAGTGCTCAGAGCCATTTGAACCAACACACTTCCGGGTCGTTCACCTCTTCATCTATGGCCAGTGGGGCACCACGGGCCAGCGGTGCACATTAGGGGTCGGTTTCGGACAGAGATATTTTGCGATACAAGGTGTACTTTAGGCTGCATGAAGCCAGTTTATTGACATATCAGTTTCAGAAATGCTACCACCACTGACCCTAAAGCCAATGATTATGGCCATTTGAATGTCAGAGAAGTCGCTCCGTATCCGCATTACGATCACGAATGCACTGTTTTCCCACGTGTGCCCAACATGCTGCATATACCTTCCACAGCTAGTGCTGACACCTACCGTCTGTCAGTGGTTATTCCATGTTCACGTCGGATGTAGGGGGTGGTCATATTTATGTGTCTGTATCAGATGGTTCAAATGGCTCTGAGCACTATGGGCCTTAATTTATGAGGTCATCAGTACCCTAGAACTTAGAATTACCTAAACCTAACTAACTTAAGGACATCACACACATCCATGCCCGTGGCAGGATTCGAACCTGAAACCGTGGCGCTCACGCGGTCCCAGACTGCAGCTCCTAGAACCGCTCGGCCATCCCGGCCGGCTGTGTCTGTATCGCTTAAATTCCTTTTACAGGCTTAGAGGACACGTTCTTACTGTCAACAGAAGAAAAATGTGTAGTATACAAGGGCTCTGATGCATATATCAAGAGCTATGAGCACTTGTTCACCTTCGATACTGTGAAAGATATCACTTCTACTGCAAGCATTTTGGTTTGTATACACTCCTGGAAATGGAAAAAAGAACACATTGACACCGGTGTGTCAGACCAACCATACTTCCTCCGGACACTGCGAGAGGGCTGTACAAGCAATGATCACACGCACGGCACAGCGGACACACCAGGAACCGCGGTGTTGGCCGTCGAATGGCGCTAGCTGCGCAGCATTTGTGCACCGCCGCCGTCAGTGTCAGCCAGTTTGACGTGGCATACGGAACTCCATCGCAGTCTTTAACACTGGTAGCATGCCGCGACAGCGTCGACGTGAACCGTATGTGCAGTTGACGGACTTTGAGCGAGGGCGTATAGTGGGCATGCGGGAGGCCGGGTGGACGTACCGCCGAATTGCTCAACACGTGGGGCGTGAGGTCTCCACAGTACATCGATGTTGTCGCCAGTGGTCGGCGGAAGGTGCACGTGCCCGTCGACCTGGAACCGGACCGCAGCGACGCACGGATGAACGCGAAGACCGTAGGATCCTACGCAGTGCCGTAGGGGACCGCACCGCCACTTCCCAGCAAATTAGGGACACTGTTGCTGCTGGGGTATCGTCGAGGACCATTCACAACCGTCTCCATGAAGCTGGGCTACGGTCCTGCACACCGATAGGCCGTCTTCCGCTCACGCCCCAAAATCGTGCAGCCCGCCTCCAGTGGTGTCGCGACAGGCGTGAAGGGAGGGATGAATGGAGACGTGTCGTCTTCAGCGATGAGAGTCGCTTCTGCCTTGGTGCCAATGATGGTCGTATGCGTGCTTGGCGCCGTGCAGGTGAGCGCCACAATCAGGACTGCATACGACCGAGGCACACAGGGCCAACACCCGGCATCATGGTGTGGGGAGCGATCTCCTACACTGGCCGTACACCTCTGGTGATCGTCGAGGGGACACTGAATAGTGCACGGTACATCCAAACCGTCATCGAACCCATCGTTCTACCATTCCTAGACCGGAAAGGGAACTTGCTGTTCCAACAGGACAATGCACGTCCGCATGTATCCCGTGCCACCCAACGTGCTCTAGAAGGTGTAAGTCAACTACCCTGGCCAGCAAGATTTCCGGATCTGTCCCCCATTGAGCATGTTTGGGACTGGATGAAGCGTCGTCTCACGCGGTCTGCACGTCCAGCACGAACGCTGGTCCAACTGAGGCGCCAGGTGGAAATGGCATGGCAAGCCGTTCCACAGGACTACATCCAGCATCTCTACGATAGTCTCCATGGGAGAATAGCAGCCTGCATTGCTGCGAAAGGTGGATATACACTGTACTAGTGCCGACATTGTGCATGCTCTGTTGCCTGTGTCTATGTGCCTGTGGTTCTGTCAGTGTGATCATGTGATGTATCTGACCCTAGGAATGTGTCAATAAAGTTTCCCCTTCCTGGGACAATGAATTCACGGTGTTCTTATTTCAATTTCCAGGAGTGTATTTTGGAAGGAGGTAGCATGGACCAAAACAACAAAATAGACGTCCAGTAAAAAGGAGCTCTGAAGTTCATACTTTTATAACTATGAGCCCTTGATCATCGTTGCTATTGCGAAACACGCCTCTTCTGTTGGACTAGTGCTCATAGGTCTTAAGGTAAGCAGTTACTGGACATTTAGTTCTTGTTTTGGTCCATACCACCTTCTTCCTAAATATGGAAAGCACTGAGCTTGCAATGGAACATATGTGTTTCAGAGTGTCGAAGATGTTGCTAGTGTTCGTAGATCTTGAGGTAAGCATTTTAGAGCCCATGTTTACCAGACCTCTTTTCTTGTTTTGGTGTAAGCAATTTGTTCTCAAAACCTCTATAGGGAATTCAGTTACACCTTTTATGAGGGTAAAAAATTAAATGGTGCCCCCTGCTTCCAAGTAAGAAAACTCAAGAATTCGACGACAGCGGTTAAAACACACACACACAAACACACACACACACACTCACACACACACACACACACACACACACACACACAGAGAGAGAGAGAGAGAGAGAGAGAGAGAGAGAGAGAGAGAGAGATGGAGAGAGATTAAATGCCTGTTCACGCTTTTAGGTCACTAAAATTTTATTTTATCGATTGGACATTTCGCTCTAAGCAGTTATCTCTCAGACTAAAAAACGAATTTCTTTGTGGTTCCTCTTAGGGAACCAAGTAAAATGGGAGGATTTTAGACTGCATAATTGTTTTACATGTATGGGGCTAACACTCATCGTAAAATGGTGGCATTTAAAAGTAAGACACCAAGGAGGCTGTCTGGTAACGAAATTATAATCCTTGTGCGTATATAATGTAGCAGGAAGACTGCATGACATTAGTTGTTGGTGGTTTTGTGGTATAAAGTTTTGTGTTAGCAGAAGAGCCAACACCGTGTTACGAGTGGAGGTCAAAAGGCACGCGTTTCAGCTCACGCAGGCTGGCGTGAGGAGGGAAGGACTATACTGACGTGAGGTCTGGAACATGACAAAGAATCAGAATTCAGAAAGCGGACGTAATTAGTTTGATAGTTAACTTTAATCCATTAATGATGAACGTCGCTCGTGACAGTACATGCTTCACAATATCAATAGTAACTGATAATGGCGCCTTGCTAGGTCGTAGCAAATAACGTAGCTGAAGGCTATGCTAACTATCGTCTCGGCAAATGAGAGGGTAGAAGTCAGTGAACCATAGGTAGCAAAGTCGGCTGCACCAGTTGTACAGTGCTAGGAAGTCTCTCTAGACCTGCCGTGTGACGGCGCTCGGTCTGCAATCACTGATAGTGGCGAGACGCGGGTGCGATGTATACTACCGCACCGCGGCCGATTTAAAGGCTACCACCTAGCAAGTGTGGTGTCACAAAACTGCCACACCCAATTGCAACAACAGCAACTCTAATCTGGCAGGGCGTTTGGTCGAACTGAGCTTCGATGACGCATACGGTTACGTCATTACATTCTATTTTAACTCTACACCAGCGTTAATCAGTCGTAGAGGCTGCCAAGTGTTGTATGATATTTTCAGTGAGTAAGGGACATGGAGAACGCGGTGGCCAGGATAGTAGCCGAATACCCTCCATATCGAGGTAGATCAGAAGAACGCCGTATAATATAATATAAAATAATAATAATAAAGTTTAGATATATGGAAATAATGACATTAATTTTTTGGCGTGTCGGACAAGCACGATAAGCTGAGCTACGCCTGTAAACGGGTAAAATATCGTTTCATATTAGCTCCACATAAACGAAATTGTCTCCGTTTGGTTGTAGGTTTATGCTTACCAATTCATAATACTACGTCCGATCGCCGTATCCACCTACAGAATCTTGACCGTGTTCGTCGTTACATTTGTAATCGGGTCTTAGTAATTCATGCGAAGTACACAGGTGGGCTGCTTGGGCTTTTATTTATTGCAGTACTACTTGGGATAATGATTCAAACAATTTTTCACTGGTGAAATAACACTCTATTGCTTCTTCTACGCACATAAAAAATATGGACTTTTTACTTATTCTTACAACCAAAATGGCTACCGCCGATATCGCTCTAAAATAAAGTGCGTCTACCTTCGTTCATCAACACATAGCGAGTCCTTCCTCTTACCGAGGAGCAGGAATCACATCTTATGTTTTTTAACATTTGAAGATCAAAAATACATGACGGTAGTCGTAGGCTCTACGCTGCGGTATCCCTTCAGCTCTTCTCTTTGCCTTTGAAGAAAACAAATACACGAAAGCAAGAAATGCAAAAGTTACATCATAGCGGGGAATGTACGGTCTTGCGATATCTTGTTGGAATATAACATCACAGGGACCCGTCGTCGGTCTTAGCCCGTCAGAAATATGAAGGATAATACAGGGCTATTACAAATGATTGAAGCGATTTCATAAATTCACTGTAGCTCCATTCATTGACATATGGTCACGACACACTACAGATACGTAGAAAAACTCATATAAAGTTTTGTTCTGCTAAAGCCGCACTTCAGGTTTCTGCCGCCAGAGCGCTCGAGAGCGCAGTGAGACAAAATGGCGACAGGAGCCGAGAAATCGTATGTCGTGCTTGAAATGCACTCACATCAGTCAGTCATGACAGTGCAACGACACTTCAGGACGAAGTTCAACAAAGATCCACCAACTGCTAACTCCATTCGGCGATGGTATGTGTAGTTTAAAGCTTCTGGATGCCTCTGTAAGGGGAAATCAACGGGTAGGGCTGCAGTGAGCGAAGAAACGGTTGAACGCGTGCGGGCAAGTTTCACGCGTAGCCCGCGGAAGTCGAAGAATAAAGCAAACAGGGAGCTAAACGTACCACAGCCGGCGGTTTGGAAAATCTTACGGAAAAGGCTAAAGCAGAAGCCTTACCATTTACAATTGCTACAAGCCCTGACACCCGATGACAAAGTCAAACGCTTAGAATTTTCGGCGCGGTTGCAACAGCTCATGGAAGAGGATGCGTTCAGTGCGAAACTTGTTTTCAGTGATGAAGCAACATTTTTTCTTAATGGTGAAGTGAACAGACACAATGTGCGAATCTGGGCGATAGAGAATCCTCACGCATTTGTGGAGCAAATTCGCAATTCACCAAAAGTTAACGTGTTTTTTGCAGTCTCACGGTTTAAAGTTTACGGCCCCTTTTTTTCTGCGAAAAAAAAAAACGTTACAGGACACGTGTATCTGGACATGCTGGAAAATTGGCTCATGCCACAACTGGAGACCAACAGCGCCGACTTCATCTTTCAACAGGATGGTGCTCCACCGCACATCCACCATGATGTTCGGCATTTCTTAAACAGGAGATTGGAAAACCGATGGATCGGTCGTGGTGGAGATCATGATCAGCAATTCATGTCATGGCCTCCACCCTCTCCCGATTTAACCCCATGCGATTTCTTTCTGTGGGGTTAAGTGAAAGATTCAGTGTTTAAACCTCCTTTACCAAGAAACGTGCCAGAACTGCGAGCTCGCATTAACGATGCTTTCGAACTCATTGATGGGGACATGCTGCGCCGAGTGTGGGAGGAACTTGATTATCGGCTTGATGTCTGCCGAATCACTAAAGGGGCACATATCGAACATTTGTGAATGCCTAAAAAAAACTTTTTGAGTTTTTGTATGTGTGTGCAAAACATTGTGAAAATATCTCAAATAATAAAGTTATTGTAAAGCTGTGAAATCGCTTCAATTATTTGTAATAACCCTTTATTTAGATTGTCAGATATGAAGACCGGAGAAGATCGTGGTATCTACCTAATTGTAACATTGACTGTTACGCAAGGTATAGGGCCCTTATGACGATGACGAATGCAGTCTGCCAAAATTCTCCTCTGAGCCTCAATACTATTGTACGCCCGCCGTGGTGCTGCTCGCAGAACTGAGAACCATCTGCACTGTCTCCGTTCTCGTTGGGCGCACAACCGTCGGCGCCCTTGGATGCCACGTCACCACACTGGAAAGTCGTCGTATTGAAGAAGTCGTCGTACTGTCCATGAGTTTAGTTGTCTTGGTGTCATAAGTCACAGTTTCTTTACTCAAAGCACATCATGTGGCTGTAGGGTGCTGCACGGCCGAGCAGAAAAGTATCTGTCCTCTCAGGCGCTGGTCGCGTGGGGAGCGGTTGGGATCCTTTATGACGTTTAATATTGCCTCCCTGAGCAGATGTGGGATCCTGCCAACGATAGCAGCAACGTCGCAGAACTATAAACCTCACATTTACAGGCTATTACCGTGGCGCTGTCGATATTCATCACGTGCTGGCAGCCGTTTATCCGTCATACACACTTTATAAAACGACATTGTGACACACAACCAATTCTTAAATATGATTTCCGTGTCATAAAACCGTTACGTGATCTTTCTTTATTTACAGAATGCAGATGCCGTTACTGTCATATACACTGATGTGCAAAACTTAAGGTCAAGCGTAACTATCGCATGATCTGTCACTGCCATGAAATACTGCTCGATGAGCCTGTCATCGCACATAGAGAGAACGGTTAAAGACTGGAAAAGAAGGTAACTCAGGTATGCACAATGAGACGAATAGAAATGACATTATTATTCAAATATAAAAATGACACTAGAATCGCCGCGATTTGTGATAACCCGTCGTACGTTACAAAACGTGGACGTGTTTCTGAATGGGTTATATGATCACCACGGACAGCTCTGCATGCTCGTCACAAGGTTGGTGAGGAGCATCTTGCGGCATGGCATTCCATTCCTCCACCAGCGCATTTGGCACCTGGTCGATGGTTGTCGGTGCATCTGCAGTGCTGCTGGTACGTCTCTCCAACGCATCCCACACGTGTTTGATGGGATTTAAGTCGGGGCAGCGGACTTGCCAAGTTCCTCCACATGCACTTTTCGGTGCGGTCGCGAATTGCCATCCATAAAAATGAGGTCAGGACCGAGAGCAACCCGTAGGAGAACGATGAGTGTACTGTGTTCATAGGTTTGGAGATCAGTGCACCTATGCAACATTATGCCTCCGCACACTATAACACTTGGACCACCATACGACCATCTTCGTCAGTGCCGGACGCGAACTGGCCAAAGGAATGGTTATATATTGCAGTCCGGAACATTGTGAGTAGGCCGTTTAGGTTTTTATGTTGGTAACGCCACGTAGCACTCTGTTTGAAAATCACTGACTGTGCTGTGTGCAGTCTGTGGCTGGTTGGACTCGTTGTTGGAATATTCGCTTGTTTACTGTTGGGCTGTTGGATTTGAACAGCACGTAGCGTTGTGCAGTAGGAGGTGAGCCGCCAGCAGTGGTGGATGTTGGGAGAGAGATGGCAGAGTTTTGAGAGCGGACGATCTGGATGTGTGTCCATCAGAAAAAGGAAATTTCTAAGACTGGATAACATGAACTGATATATTGACTTCTGAACACTATTAAGGTAAATACATTGTTTGTTCTGTATCAAAATCTTTCATTTGCTAACTATGTTTATCAGTAGTTAGTGCCTTCCGCAGTTACAATCTTTTATTTAGGTGGCAGCATTGGCGCTCTCTGTACTGCAGTAGTTCGACTAACGAAGATTTTTTGCGGTAACTGATTCATGACAGGTATAGGTTATTGTTATTCAGGGCCATTCCTTTTTCAGGATTATTGAATGACAGATTGCGTTGCGCTAAAATATTAAGTGACACCTTAGTGATGATCAGAATAACTAAAGAGAAAATTGTCTGAATACGTTGAGTTTTGCTCAGCTGTTTGTAAATCATATAACATAAGAAGTTTACCAGCATAGTAATTCATAATTTTTCCAAGGGGATGTTACAACATCGTCTAATATATTCGTTTTGGTGGACCAGGTGCTATGATGTGGGGATGCGTAATGTTGCATGGATGTCCTGTCTCCAAGTTTTACAGCACGGTGACACTGTATTCCTTCCCCATGTGCGTCATCTGAGGGGAGCATTCGGCCGTGACTTCATTTTCATACTTGACAGTGCGCTACCGTGCCGAAAAGTGCACGTGGAGGACCCCTTGGAAAAGAGAGGATATTATGCGAGTGGACTTCCCCCCGACTGACATCCCATCGAATACGTGCGGTATACGCTGAGGAGACTTAGCGCAACACATCCACGTGCACAATGACCAACCAACAATTCCCAACTGCTTCCTCCTGCCAGATAATAGCAGCTTTAAAGTATCCTCTCCAGACAACACCTTACTGTAAAATTTAGATCTTTGTCTCCCACAACATACTACCATGTACCATGACTGGACGGGGTAGCATAAGCGCAAACATTAGATCTGCATTCGGAAGAACGGAGGTTTGTTACCCGTCCGGCTGTACAGATTTAAATTCTTCGCTACTTCACGAAATCGGTTAAGTAAATTTCGGGGTGTATCCTTCGAAAAGTCAACAGTAAATTTCCTTCCCAAAAGACCCCCAACGCGAACTTGTGGTCTTTCTCCCATGACGTCGTCGGTGCGGTGGTACATATTGCAGAAATCAGTTAATTCCAACAGAGAAAGTCTTTGTTCTCTCGAAGAGTCACCACACGAAACCACAAAAATGACATCAGAAAACGCCAACAACTCGAGAAATCCAGAATGAGATTTTCACCTTGCAGCTGATATGAAACTTCCGCTAGTCGTGCTACGGTAGCTCAGGTGGTAGAGCACTTGCCCTCGAAAGGCAAAGGTACCGAGTTCGAGTCTCGGTCGGGCACACAGTTTTAATCTGCCAGGAAGTGTTATATCAGCGCACACTCCGCTGCACAGTGAAAATCTCATTCTGGAAACACCCCCCAGGCTGTGGCTAAGCCATGTCATCCTTTCTTTCAGGAGTGCTAGTTCCGCAAGGTTCGCAGGAGAGCTTCTGTAAAGTTTGGAAGGTAGGAGACGAGATACTGGCAGAAGTACAGCTGTGAGTACCGGGCGTGAGTCGTGCTTCGGTAGCTCAGGTGGTAGAGCACTTGCCCGCGAAAGGCAAAGGTACCGAGTTCGAGCCTCGGTCGGGCACACAGTTTTAATCTGCCAGGAAGTTTCAACTCGAGAAATATTTATAAATTGATCTCACCTGCACATGCAGTACCCTTGCACAGGATTGTCTCGCTAAATCAAAATCTTTCATTCGACATGACGAATGCTAATATCATTACGAATCGTGACATATTACGCAACTGTTTAACTGACTGACTGCACAGACATGTACTATAAATATTGTAATGGGATGTTATCAGGTTATTTCTACAAGAGATGGTTTTATTCGCAATTGAAGACGTTCATTCCAGTGTGAAACATCAACTAGGTAAACACACATCCCATACTACCTACGTTTGTGCATATTCCTCAGCCGCTCAAACGGAAATCAAGAATCTCTTTACAATGAACTAAAGTGACCCTATGATCTACTGATAGACTCCGAGTACCATTGCCGGCCGGTGTCGCCGAGTGGTTCTAGGCGCTTCAGTCTTGAACGGCGCTACCGCTACGGTCATAGGTTCGATTCCTGCCTCGGGAATGGATGTGTGTGATGTCCTTAAGTTAGGTTTAGGGGACTGATGAGCTCAGATGTTAAGTCCCATACTGCTCAGGGCCATGTGAACCATTTTTCGAGTAGCATTACAGTGGAACTCGTATACAATAGGTTCATGGAACAATCCAAATAAGAAATTTTCTGTGAGTTTGAAACACACATATACGATTTCGGCAGTCCTGCATCACGTAAAGACAGGTGTATCCCGGCACAGAGACAATTTTAAGCAATGTGGCTACATCAGTACTGTTGCACAATTTGAGTGTGGCGAAGTACAGGATGTACCCTACTTGCTAATCTGCAGCAGGCTGGATGAACTGTGCACCTGAGATGACAGGTTATAGCAAACTACAAGCGTATTCAGGCTGTTATTTCCTGGTCTACTTCACGAATCTGAACACTTGGAAACCTCTTGTTACATGACATTACATACAATATTTTTTTAAACATCTTTTTAATATGCCGGCTTGGTTGTCTTAAATAGGTTCTTTTTAATACTGTAAGGTATAATTTTATTCTTCGTATTGTATATCATGGACAAGAAATATAATAATTAAAGTTACTGATTCCATTACAAACAGTCTACAAGTGCGTAACAGAAATTGTGGAATCCTCTGAGTCAACAGTAAGAAAGTATCAACCCCAAAATAGAAACACGGCCGGTGAATTTTTGTTGAAAGCTATTGGAGACGATCCTGATGAATGGAAGTCATTAGCAGAACTCTCTGTTTTCCCTATTGTTCCTGAATTTTTTCATTTACTCGAGAACCAACAGGCGCCAGCAGACCGAAGAAATAACGAAATCTGATGGCGGGTGGTATTGCGAATCCGCGGAATACGTGCGCAACGAAAGGAAACGCCTTTTGTCCGTTGCTGGGTGCGGCTGCAGCGGAAAGCATCCGCTTGCAGAATATCGTCGGTGAATCGGATGGCCCCGGGCGCTGCTGGCGCTCTCCAGAAAGAGCGGAGAGGACGACCGCTGCTTCGCTGTGGAGAGTCGAGGACTCGCCGTCGAAAAAAGCTCCACAAAACGCCAAACGTGCAATGGCCTCCAAGGGGGCTTTCTCGATAGTTCCTAGAAAAGGAGCTAAGTACGCGGAAGCTACGCGCAAGGAAAATGCATCATTTTTGTGCAACTGAAATACGTCCAATTTTCTGTGCCATTTTTATCTTAAAAGTTATCCTGTTTTTTTTCCTCTGGTTTATTTTCAGCACAGTGCTCTGTAAAGGTGACCACACAGGTAAGTGGGGAGCACGCTTGGCGAACCATTTTTTCACAAGCACGCACTAACTCCTCAAGCTCCCACACAGTGGCTCAAGCCCGTACGTACAGGCATCTCGTTTCGAACCCTGATAAAATACACTGAGGTGACACAGGTCACGTGATACCTCTCAGTATCGTGTCGGACCTCTTTTTGCCCGGCGTAGTGCGGCAAATGGATTCAACAAGTCGTTGGAAGTCCCCTGAAGCGATAGTGAGCCATGCTGCCTCTACAGCCGTCCATATTTGGAAGGTGCGGCCGATGCAGGGTTTTGTGCACCAATTTATCTCTCAATTATATCCCATAAATGTTCAACGGGATTCATGTCGGGCGATTTGGGTGGCCAAATCGTTCGCTCGAATTGTCCAGAATGTTCCTCAAACGAGTCGCCGGCAATTGTGGCTCGATGACACGGCGCATTTTCATCGATAAATATTCCATCATTGTTTGGGAACTTGAAGTCCATGAACGGCTGCAAGTGGACTCCAAGTATTCGAACATATCAATTTCAAAACTTCCTGGCAGATTAAAACTGTGTGCCTGACCGAGACTCGAACTCGGGACCTTTGCCTTTCGCGGGCAAGTGCTCTACCAACTGAGCTACCGAAGCACGACTCACGCCCAGTACTCACAGCTTTACTTCTGCCAGTATCCGTCTCCTACCTTCCAAACTTTACAGAAGCTCTTCTGCGAACCATGCCAGGAAGATTCATTTCAGCGCACACTCCGCTGCAGAGTGAAAATCTCATTCTGGAAACATCCCCCTGGCTGTGGCTAAGCCATGTCTCCGCAGTATCCTTTCTTTCAGGAGTGCTAGTTCCGCATGGTTCGCAGAAGAGCTTCTGTAAAGTTTGGAAGGTAGGAGACGGATACTGGCAGAAGTAAAGCTGTGAGTACTGGGCGTGAGTCGTGCTTCGGTAGCTCAGTTGGTAGAGCACTTGCCCGCGAAAGGCAAAGGTCCCGAGTTCGAGTCTCGGTCAGGCACACAGTTTTAATCTGCCAGGAAGTTTCATATCAGCGCACACTCCGCTGCAGAGTGAAAATCTCATTCTGATAACCATTTCAAATCAACGATACGTTAAGTTGGACCAGACGAATTAGTCCATTCCATGTAAACACGGCCGACACCATTATTGAGCCACGACCAGCTTGCACCGAGCTTTGTTGACAACTTGGGTCTATGGCTTCGTGGAGTCTGTGCCACGCTTAAACCCTACCATTAGGTGTTACACAAAATCGGGATTCATCCGACCTGGCCACGGTTTTGTAGTCGTCTATCGTCGAACTGATATGGTCACGAGCCTAGGAGACGCGCTGCAGGCAATTTCGTTGTGTTAGCAAAGGGACTCAAGTCGGTCGTCTGCTGCCATAGCCCATTACCGCCAAATTTCGCCCCACTGTCCTAACGGATATGTTCGTCCTATGTCCCACAACGATTTCTGCTGTTATTTCAAACAGTGATGATCTCGGATTATTGAACCCCCTAACCATTTTTGAAATGGAATTTCTCATGCAGCTACCTCCAAATACTACTCCGCGTTGTAATTCTTTCAATTCCAGTAGTACAGGTTTTCACATGGGTCACCTGAGTTCAAGAGACAGCTCCGCCAATACATTGCACTTCTACGTGTTGTGCACACGATACAACCGCACGTCTATAGACATGCATATCTCTATCTCATGACTTTTGTCACCTCAAATTGCGTCTGACTTGACGGCAAAGCGCTCACATTACTGGTCCAAGACAGCGAATTAGTTTGCAATGAGTCCAATTTTTCGTAATGTGCTGAATGCATTGTTCGAAACATGCTACGATAGTTCCTTCAGCTTTGAGTGGCTCATTTTATTTACAAAAAAAATAACAATATTGCTCCAATTGCCATGCCAGACGCAAATTAAAGACCTATTTTGGTCGATTTAGGCACAAATTAAGGAATCCGTTAAAATTTGAGCGATATATTGTGATTATTTGTTGTTTCGATATCTCGTCATATCGGATTTTACGGGTAGAAGAAGGGTAACTTTGAACATCTGTATCATGGAAATCGATGAAGATATCACGAAAATTGTCAAGATCTTCAAGATCGGGATCTTAGGAATACATCGTAACAAGTTCAGCCTTTTGCTGTGTGTAGCTGTCTTGGAATCCTAGACTCGAGTTTGGTCCGCTGGTGATGGCGAAAATATACTGAAAAATTATTTTTGTATTGTTCCGAGGGACCGCCCATGAAACAATGGTTCTTCCTTAAGTTCCATCAAGCCCACCGTAGTCCACCTCAATTGCAAATAGAACTAACCGATTTGATCCATTTGCCTAAGCAAGAGGAAGTGCGTAATATTCACACATTCACCCTGTACTGTAGGATAGTGACACTAAGACATTCTTTCCGTTGGGCATAGAAGTGGTCACTAAACCCAAAGGCTATCCAGAAAACTTGACCCTACCTTTTTGTCACTAACAGGATTCGAGGTATGAGCAACGGAAAATCCCGCTTTTATGCGTTGCGTTTTGGATCTCATTATGTTAACAAGACGTCGTATGCATAGTGACAACCGGCCACAGAATCAGAGGAGGACATTTATATTCAGGAAGATCTCCAGCGTTCTTCTTAGAAACCGAATATATATATATATATATATATATATATATATATATATATATATATATATATATATATTGACACGAACCTACGTAGGGAGAAATGATCATTATAATACAATAGCAGAAATCAATGACCGCACGGAAAGATTTTAAGTTTTCGTGTTTCCCGATCGCTGTTCGAGACTGGAACAGCCATAATTATAAATTGGAGTAATGACGATGAGTTCTTCACGGTTTGTGTGCTTACCGTGAAGCAGGAGATTTGAGAGTATTTCGATCTTAAAATTTATTTTACATTCAAACGGGACCTATCCGGACACTGCTTGATAGGGGGTTCAAAATGGTTCAAATTGCTCTGAGCACTATGGGACTTAGTACCCGAGGTCATCGCCGGCCGCGGTGGTCTCGCGGTTCTAGGCGCGCAGTCCGGAACCGTGGGACTGCTACGGTCGCAGGTTCGAATCCTGCCTCGGGCATGGATGTGTGTGATGTCCTTAGGTAAGTTAGGTTTAAGTAGTTCTATGTTCTAGGGGACTAATGACCACAGCAGTTGATCCCATAGTGCTCAGAGCCATTTGAACCGAGGTCATCAGTCCCCTAGAACTTAGAACAACACTCCTGGAAATGGAAAAAAGAACACATTGACACCGGTGTGTCAGACCCACCATACTTGCTCCGGACACTGCGAGAGGGCTGTACAAGCAATGATCACACGCACGGCACAGCGGACACACCAGGAACCGCGGTGTTGGCCGTCGAATGGCGCTAGCTGCGCAGCATTTGTACACCGCCGCCGTCAGTGTCAGCCAGTTTGCCGTGGCATACGGAGCTCCATCGCAGCCTTTAACACTGGTAGCATGCCGCGACAGCGTGGACGTGAACCGCATGTGCAGTTGACGGACTTTGAGCGAGGGCGTATAGTGGGCATGCGGGAGGCCGGGTGGACGTAGCGCTGAATAGCTCAACACGTGGGGCGTGAGGTCTCCACAGTACATCGATGTTGTCGCCAGTGGTCGCCAGTGGTGTCGCGACAGTCGCTTCTGCCTTGGTGCCAATGATGGTCGTGTGCGTGTTTGGCGCCGTGCAGGTGAGCGCCACAATCAGGACTGCATACGACCGAGGCACACAGGGTCAACACCCGGCATCATGGTGTGGGGAGCGATCTCCTACACTGGCCGTACACCTCTGGTGATCGTCGAGGGGACACTGAAAAGTGCACGGTACATCCAAACGTCATCGAACCCATCGTTCTACCATTCCTAGACCGGCAAGGGAACTTGCTGTTCCAACAGGACAATGCACGTCCGCATGTATCCCGTGCCACCCAACGTGCTCTAGAAGGTGTAAGTCAACTACCCTGGCCAGCAAGATCTCCGGATCTGTCCCCCATTGAGCATGTTTGGTTCTGGATGAAGCGTCGTCTCACGTGGTCTGCACTTCCAGCACGAACGCTGGTCCAACTGAGGCGCCAGGTGGAAATGGCATGGTAAGCCGTTCCACAGGACTACATCCAGCATCTCTACGATCGTCTCCATGGGAGAATAGCAGCCTGCATTGCTGCGAAAGGTGGATATACACTGTACTAGTGCCGACATTGTGCATGCTCTGTTGCCTGTGTCTATGTGCCTGTGGTTCTGTCAGTGTGATCATGTGATGTATATGACCCCAGGAATGTGTCAATGAAGTTTCCACTTCCTGGGACAATGAATTCACGGTGTTCTTATTTCAATTTCCAGGAGTGTACTTAAACCTAACTAACCTAAGGACATGACACACATCCATGCCCGAGGCAGGATTCGAACCTGCGACCGTAGCAGCAGTGAGGCTCCGGACTGAAACGCCTAGAACCGCTCGGCCACATCGGCCGGCGCTTGATAGGGGGCTGAAAGGAATTTCATGGGCATTTCTCAAGTATTCAGACGTCATGAACGCGGGAGTGGTTCGATGAACCTTCTGGCTAACACTGACGTGTGAATTGCACAGCAGTCATGTAGATGTTGATGAAGGCAGTTCAAGCTGATCATGCGGAGCTACGCTACTGCTCCGCCTCGACAACGCTACAGTCGCTGGAACACTCTGTGCGTGATATAAGCCCGTTCATCTGGACTCTGGCGAGTTGGTCGCCAGGTCCTGCAGTAGTGTTACGCGGCTTCGACTCGATCATGTTCACGTTATTCGCCGGTGACAGACACTGCATTTCTGGGACGGCATGAGTCTCTTCGTCCTACTTCCTTTATTATCTTCTGGACTTCAATGCAACGGAAATCACCGGATTCTCACATCCGGGAAAAAATTTCGTTTGATCGCCAGTAAATGTAGCCATAAATCTGTTGTGGAAGTATTTACAATATCTGCGACAGGTCTCTAGAAACTGCAGAAGGGAGTTAGTACATTAATTGTTGACAAGGGAAGCGTACTCGCTGGACGTAAAATAATTTTGAAGTTCGTATCCCTTTCATATTTCTCACATCAAAGTGTGCACACAGTGGAGACATGAGCTCTGGGGGAACTCGCCGATGGATTCCCTTCAAAGTATAAAGCACGTTCCTCTTCCAAGCCCGGACGCCCGATGCGTCCACAGAACACCACCGTCAAACCCGCTATGGGCAATCGTGGCACATTCTCGCCACCGTTGTTGGAGTCGGACGAAAATGGTACGTGATGTCATAATTACAAATTGGAATGAGAACGATGTGTCTTGTCAGTGTGTGTGCGTACCGTGAAGCAGGAGATTTGAAAGTTATCCGACCTTGAAAATTATTTTACATCCGAACGGTACGTGTCCGGACACAGGTTGATAGGGGCCTGCAGGTAATTTCATGGGCATTTCTCTAGTATTTGGATGTCGTGAACACGTAGGCACCTTTGTACTGTTGGAAATTGGAAGCGTGCAATGTCAGAGACACTGTGTCACCTGCAGGCTCTCTTGGACTATCTCTGCTTTGCAAGATGCTCGTGTGATGATGCGCACTGTTCATCGTAATATTAGGAGACAGTGGTCGGCTGTGGTGTGTCTGGATGGTACGTTGCAGCTATTTTCCGATGAAGTGGAACATGTTTGTTTACTGAGTAATTATTTGAGACGAGGAAAGAGAGTGAAGCGTTGGGAGAACCGTTTTGAGAAAAATATTTTATTATTTAATTTAAGATAATTCTTGAAAATAATTTAATTTAAGATAATTCTTTAAAATAATTTAATTTAAGTTAATTCTTGGGGTTTTATACTTTATTACTGTGGCGTGCGTTACGCATTCCTGATTCACACATCCAGAAACTTGAGTAAGGGAAAGACAAATAGCCATGCATAATTTTCAATTTGAATTTGGTGGTAGAAATAACTGTTGAATACTAATGTCTTTTTTACGAGTTACATTTTTGAAAAAAATCTCGTTTGTTGTTAAACACTACTTACGTTTCCCTACTCAACAACTGTAATTTTTTTGTATATTAATATTTGTGAAGCAAAGAAAGAGACAGGTTTCGAATACCAAATTTTTCTTATCAGAAAACTAATTACTTTTATGTTACAATTCATCGCAAGTCATTGACCACATCAAAAATCCATGTCAAAATATGAGTTATCATTTTTACTTATTGAAATTTGTGTCAAACCAAGTATGCTTTTGCCTTTTTTTTAAAAAAAAGAGATCGCATTGCACCACGCCTCCTCTCAGTAGTTAGTTGAAATGAAATGATCGTATGACATTGTTGGCCGGGAGGCCCCATGCGGGGAAGTTCGGCCGCCGTATTGCAAGTCCTTTCTAGTTGACGCCACTTCGGTGACTTGTGAGTCAATGATGATGAAGAACACGCAACAGCCAGTCATCACGGGGCAGAGAAAATCCCTGACCCCGCCGAGAATCGAGCCCGGGACTCCGTGCCCTGGAAGCGAGAACGCTACCGCAAGACCACGAGCTGCAGACAATAGCTAGTTGTAGCTCAGCAGTTGCAACGCGATTTCAAGACAAGAGCAGTGTCACAGTGTTTCCATTGTGCAAGTGGTAAGCCGGAATTAAATAACAGAAAGAAGGGAACATTGAGTTTTACCAGGACAGATTATCAATTAAAACGTTTAATAACTCACAGTGTGGAACTCAGACAGTATTCTTGCCATTACGATTGTTTAAACAGCAGGGAACCATACGGGCACTTTCAAGTTACCTTCTCACAGTCAGATTTTGCAACTCACTCTCGCAGGAGAATTTCTTTGTACAAAGTTTAAAAATTCCAATGTTGAAGTAAAATGTACCGCTAACTTGCTTTTATAGTTGCTTAATTATTATCTGATATACATGATTTCGTCTGCAGTGCTTACCAGCCTTTTACAGGGACAAAGTTTGAGTGCAACATCCTATCTACAGCGCTCAAAAGCCTGCCATAGGAAGTAAGAGCCATCCCCTTACAGGCTTAGGCTACAGGAGCTGAGTACGACCTATTGACGAACATTTTACTTCAGCTGTAAGAACTTGAAAATACTTCGATGCAGGCAGTTACACAACCATTTATTTCACATTCCTTTTCTATGGGCTTACAAGGAAACGCCCCTCAAACTTTGTGGTAAGAAGGCCCAGTGGACAACTAGTCAAAATCTGAACATAGATCAACCAGAAAGAAGGTGCAATGAACAGAAAAAAAGCAAAAGAGTAGCAGTGAACAGTCCAAGAACAAGAGCTGCCACGAGAAGTGCAACGACGAGATGGTCAACGCCGGCACGGTAGCTAAGCGTGTTCGGCCAGAGGGTTAGCTACCCTCAGCAATAAAATAACTCAGTGAACGGATCTACAAAGAACCTGAACGGGTGTCATCGGACGTCCGCCCTGAACAAATTACATCGAACAATATAGAACCAAAGGCCGGCTGGCGTGGCCGTGCGGTTCTAGGCGCCACAGTTTGGAACCGCGAGACCGCTACGGTCGCAGGTTCGAATCCTACCTCGGGCATGGGTGTGTGTGATGTCCTTAGGTTAGTTAGGTTCAATTAGATCTAAGTTCTAGGCGACTGATGACCTTAGAAGTTAAGTCGCATAGTGCTCAGAGCCATAGAACCAAATGAGATTAGATAAGAGGGTTAGCTGCCTCTTTAATAAAAATAACACAGTTAATCGATGAACTTGAGCAGGCTTCATGCGACGTCCGCCCCGAACAAATACATCGAACACTAACGAACAAAATGCAAAACGAGACCAAAAAAAAAACCAAGCCTGTTCTGTCAGAGTGTTAGCTGACCTCTGCAATAAAAAAACGGATCGACGATGAGCTTCAACGGGTGTCATGGGACGTCCGCCCAGAACAAATGCAACGATCAAAACGAGATCAAAAAAAAGGAAAGAACAAATGGTCACGTGTTTAACTGTAGAACAGACGTATTGCGTTTACCGTTTTCAAAACTCCTTGGTGGCATTTATTTTTGGTTTCTTTTTTTCACAACGTTATGACCTGTTCGTCCGGTTATTGAAATGTTTGTTCTCTTATTGTAGTCTTGGCAGGTGTCATACTATACATTGATTATAGAATATCAATCATGTGGCAAGAACACGTTACCGTCGAAAGCAAATGTGATGAGTAGTGAGAGCAGGATAAATACTATATAGACGTCTCACAGAAATGAAAACAACAAATAGACTGGTGTGAACTATGCTCCTACCAAGAAAGTCAGGAATCAAAACGGAACCCAACTTAATTAACGTTAATATCATGTATTTCGACACACCACAGAGAAACTGTGTGATTGTGAAACTGTTGCATTCGTTTGTTGCAGCTTATTTGGCAAACTACACTATTGGAAATTGAAATAATAACACCGTGAATTCATTCTCCCAGGAAGGGGAAATTTTGTTGACACATTCCTGGGGTCAGATACATCACACGATCAGACTGACAGAACCACAGGCACATAGACACAGGCAACAGAGCATGCACAATGTCGGCACTAGTACAGTGTATATCCACCTTTCGCAGCAATGCAGGCTGCTATTCTCCCATGGAGACGATCGTAGAGATGCTGGATGTAGTCCTGTGGAACGGCTTGCCATGCCATTTCCACCTGGCGCCTCAGTTGGACCAGCGTTCGTGCTGGACATGCAGACCGCGTGAGACGACGCTTCATCCAGTCCCAAACATACTCAATGGGGGACAGATCCGGAGATCTTGCTGGCCAGGGTAGTTGACTTACACCTTCTAGAGCACGTTGGGTGGCACGAGATACATGCGGACGTGCATTGTCCTGTTGGAACAGCAAGTTCCCTTGCCGGTCTAGAAATGGTAGAACGATGGGTTCGATGACGGTTTGGATGTACCGTGCACTATTCAGTGTCCCCTCGACGATCACCAGAGGTGTACGGCCAGTGTAGGAGATCGCTCCCCACACCATGATGCCGGATGTTGGCCCTGTGTGCCTCGGTCGTATGCAGTCCTGATTGTGGCGCTCACCTGCACGGCGCCAAACACGCATACGACCATCATTGGCACCAAGGCAGAAGCGACTCTCATCGCTGAAGAGGACACGTCTCCATTCGTCCCTCCATTCACGCCTTTCGCGACACCACTGGAGGCGGGCTGCACGATGTTGGGGCGTGAGCGGAAGACGGCCTAACGGTGTGCGGGACCGTAGCCCAGCTTCATGGAGACGGTTGCGAATGGTCCTCGCCGATACCCCAGGAGCAACAGTGTCCCTAATCTGCTGGTAAGTGGCGGAGCGGTCCCCTACGGCACTGCGTAGGATCCTACGGTCTTGGCGTGCATCCGTGCGTCGCTGCGGTCCGGACGCAGGTCGACGGGCACGTGCACCTTCCGCCGACCACTGGCGACAACATCGATGTACTGTGGAGACCTCACGCCCCACGTGTTGAGCTATTCAGCGCTACGTCCACCCGGCCTCCCGCATGCCCACTATACGCCCTCGCTCAAAGTCCGTCAACTGCACATACGGTTCACGTCCACGCTGTCGCGGCATGCTACCAGTGTTAAAGACTGCGATGGAGCTCCGTATGCCACGGCAAAGTGGCTGACACTGACGGCGGCGGTGCACAAATGCTGCGCAGCTAGCGCCATTCGACGGCCAACACCGCGGTTCCTGGTGTGTCCGCTGTGCCGTGCGTGTGATCATTGCTTGTACAGCCCTCTCGCAGTGTCCGGAGCAAGTATGGTGGGTCTGACACACCGGTGTCAATGTGTTCTTTTTTCCATTTCCAGGAGTGTATTATGTTTTCATTAATTTCGTGGGACTGATCACATTCACATTTCATATGAACACCTAAATTGGACAAGGGGGCCATATCTCACTCACTTAGAAGGCGTACAAATTAAGTACGTCGGTAAGAGATTCCTATCATATGGTACACGTGCTGTGAATAATGCCGTGAATGACACACCAGACGTGTTTTTCGATAGAGAATTGGGTTGACTTGTCGAATTGTCATCAAACGTTTGCGGTTCCCATTCGAAAGCCACTTAGTTTCGGTTGCTAATAGAGTAGTCGTGCACAATCACTTGTCTTGCTGTCGGAAACGGACGTTGCTTCACAACTCAGGCAGAAATTTGAATACAGCGAACAGCGAAAGAAGAGCCTTGATTCGAACCAGATTTGATCACAGATCCTCCGCGTTGTAGGCCAACACCGTAACCCCCTCTCCCCTGTTTTAACTTGATATATTCACACCAACGATATTACAGAGCTTGACCACGTTAAAAATGTTACAACTCATACCATTAAAGCGAAAGTCATTCGAGAGGGGCCAACAGCAGACTGCCTACAGTTTTAAAGACGTACATGACATTTCATTATTCATTCCATCATTTCATTGTGAGAAACTAATCGCTGCAGGAGATGTACAGCTTCAGGATTCTTCTTATGGATCGTCGATCAGGTGGGTATTGTATCTGTGTGAAGTATAGCCTCAGCCGTCTACGCCCGCCTTCGCTGCATGAGAAATCGCAGCTCAGTGACTGCTTCAAGTTTGTCTACTCGAAGGGTAGTTTCTTGGTTTTCCGTATCGTGTCAGTTATGTACCCACTGTCTCCACGCTTTGGTTTCCCGAGTTTGGGTTTTTCTGTTTATCATCTCTGAACTCTCAGCGTCACGCTCTGAAAGATTCTTTCTCTCAGCTTAGGTGCCTCAGAACATGAAGAGGGTATCACATTTATGCGTTTGGTTTCTTCTTTTGTATCAGACGTTCCAAGAAATAAACGTGAAGATAAGTTGCTTCTTTTATGTTGGTAGCTTCTCACCATTCGGGAATAAAATTTACTTCGCAGCAATGTGAAATCGTCAGGATACAATAAAGAAAATAAGATCAAAGAAAAGAAAAAGTTTCTCTAATAGATCAGATAATTTTGACTGTTTACAGTCATCTTGACTGGCTTTGTTGCGCTTGCGCTCCTCAACTATGTGTAAGTAGCTTTTCCGACCATGAAGTAATATAATGTTGAATGACCCAGTTTTGTGGTCAAGTGCGAATAAGAACGTGTAAGAACAACTGTCTATACTTACGATGCTTTTTCAAATTACGATGTTATTCCTGAATACAGAAAATGAATGCTTGGAGGTGTGTGACAATGTAATAAGCACATTGTCCGAAACTATTGTTCTTTGTGGCAGGAAAGAAGTGTCAGTCCGGGTGCAACACATCGTCCACGGTGGTCGCTTTCTCTGTCGTCCTGTTAATAATAGATAGCTTTTTTCACGTCCAGTTCCCTAGCACGACGTTCTCTCTACAGACGAAGGTGTGGATCAGCGTGTCTGTAAGGTGAAAATAGTTACAGTATGGTGTAGGGCATGGTTTAACTTTATGCATATTTTCACCTGTGGTGATCTTTTCGTTTACAGTGTCACACCATACAGCAGCTATGTCCGACATAAGAAAGTGGTTGGCGATGTTCGCCGATATACGTTCCCATGTTTTATCCGGGTATTTATTTTCGATCGTATTTCGTTGCTGTGTTTTTGTCAGATCGAAGTAAAGTGTAGAGGCACTAAGATGTTGAGGCGACTGGTGCAGGTAGCTGATTTTCGTGAAGTAGACGCCGGCCTATCCCAGCTGTTGGTTGATGTGCGCAACGCTGATTGGCGGCCTCACATCCTGAGGTATTAAGGATGTCGAGGCCACTGCTATTGACAGGTGCTCTACATTGCATTACTTGTCCTTGGACCGTTCACTGCTTCTATTTTGCTTTTCCTACGGTTCGGTAGATACTCTTGCTGTTCTCGTGTTTGATCTGTGTTCAGTTTTTTACGGGCTGTCCACTGTGTCCATTCACTATTACACTACTTGCCATTAAAATTGCTACACCACGAAGACGACGTGCTACAGACGCGAAATTCAACCGACAGGACGAAGATTCTGTGATATGCAAATGATTCGCTTTTCACAGCATTGACACAAGGCTGGCGCCGGTGGCGACACCTACAACGTACTGACATGAGGAAAGTTTCCAACCGATTTCTCATACACAAACAGCAGTTGACCGGCGTTGCCTGGTAAAACGCTGTTGTGATGCCTCGAGTAAGGAGGAGAAATGCGTACCATAACGTTTCCGACTTTGATAAAGGTCGTATTGTAACATATCGCGAGTGCCGTTTACCGTATCGCCACATTGCTGCTCGCGTTGGGCGAGATCCAATAACTGATAGCAGAATATGGAATCGCTGGGTTGAGGAGGGTAATACGGAACGCCGTGCTGGATCCCAACGGCTTCATACCACTAGCAGTCAAGATGACAGGCATCTTATCAGCATGGCTATAGCGGATCGTACAGCCACGTCTCGATCCCTGAGGCAACAAATAGGGAAGTTTGCAAGACAACAACAATCTGCACGAACAGTTCGACGACGTTTGCAGCAGCATGGACTATCAGATATGAGACGATGATGCGGTTACCCTTGACACTGCATCACACACAGGAGCACCTGCGATGGTGTACTCAACGACGAACCTGGGGGCACGAATGGTAAAACGTCATTTTTTCGAATGAATCCAGGTTCTGTTCACAGCATCACGATGGTCACATCCGTGTTTGGCGACATCGCGGTGAACGCACAGTGGAAGCGTGTATTCGTCATCGCCATACTGGCGTATTACCCGGCGTGATGGTATGGGGTGCCGTTGGTTACACGTCTCGGTCACCTCTTGTTCACATTGACGGCACTTTGAACAGTGGACTTTACATTTCAGATGTGATACTACCCGTGTTTCTTCATTCGATCCCTGCGAAATCCTTAATTTCAGCACGATAATCCACGACGGCATGTAGCAGGTCAAGTACGGGCCTTTATGGATACAGAAAATGTTCGACTGCTGCCCTGGCCAGCACATTCTCCAGATCTCTCACCAACTGAAAACGTCTGGGCAATGGTGGCCGAGCAACTGGCTCGTCACAATATGCCAGTCACTACTTTTGACGAACTGTGGTATCGTGTTGAAGGTGCATGGGCAGCTGTACCTATACACCTCATCCAAGCTCTATTTGACTCAATGCCCAGGCGTATCAAGGCCGTTATTACGGCGAGAAGTGGTTGTTCTGGGTACTGATTTCTCACGATCTATGCACCCAAACTGCGTGAAAATGTAATCACATGTCAGTTTATTATAATATATTTGTCCAGTGAATACCCGTTTATCATCTGCATCTCTTCTTGGTGTAGCAATTTTAATGGCCAGTAGTGTAAATCTGTGGGGGCGAGACGGGGAGTTTCCCTTGTTAGAAGTATGTTCTCACTTACCGGCTCACTTGTGTTAATGCGGCATGGAATGAGTTCCTCCACAGGGGTGACGGACGACGACGCGCCTGAAAGGAGACCTCGCCTCGCCCCTCTGCCGGGCTGGCGCCGGTTGTTAAATTAGCGGCTGCGCCTGCGGCTGCGGCTGCCGCTGCGGCGACAGATATGGGGAGGAGTCGGCGGCTGGGTAACGCGGTTATGAAATTCCCCAGCCACGCGGCCGGCAGGAGCTATCGGATATCAATACGCCACGCCAAGCCACGCCACGGCACGGCACGGCGGGTTATTAAACTCTCTGATTACAGAGACAGTGTGCGCGGCGCCCTGGTGTGTGAGCGATGGAGTGTGGCCCGCGGCCTGGCAAGGTCACTAAGGTGTCAGCAGTCTTACCGCCGCCGTTTATAGTCGCCGGGGAGGGCGAGGACGGCGTGCGAGGCGGCTCTATTCCTCGATGGAGAGGGCAGGTAGAAGGCATCCTAACACACTCGCCTTCAATGGACGGGAACGCGGAAGAGAGTACACTGTCGAAGAGTGCGGATGGGAAGCGTGCTCTAGTCAAGAAAGAGCAGTATGGCATTGTTCGCTGGGAGGTCTCGAGCTGCTCTTCATGCATCTTTCCTATCGCGTATCCACTGATACTGTTAGTATCAAATAGCCATTCTTTGAATAGGGGAATGGGAGATGGACCCATGTTTGTAACTATTACATGCTGAACACATAAAAAGTAGAAGAGGTTTCTGAGAAAGTAACTGATGACACAAACACACCAGGGCAGTCAACCAGCCAAGGTGAAGGCATTGAAGATGCCGAGGGAGAAAAAACAGAAGTAGGAAATGATAATTCCTGTTATATAATGTATCGATAACAAACGTCATTTTTGTGTGCTACTTAATGTGAATAGGTTTGTATTGTGTCCAAGGACTGACATTTTACTGTTAACAAATTATTTTAGGATAAGGAAGCTCAATGGCTTTTCTTCTTTCGTAACTAATTGTAGGTAACTGTGAGCGCACACAGCAGCATACCTACACTATTTCTTTCCACGAACAATAGGAGACTGGAATACTCTCCTGGAAATGGAAAAGACATTGACACCGGTGTGTCAGACCCACCATACTTCCTCCGGACACTGCGAGAGGGCTGTACAAGCAATGATCACACGCACGGCACAGCAGACACACCTGGAACCGCGGTGTAGGCCGTCGAATGGCGCTAGCTGCGCAGCATTTATGCACCGCTGCCGTCAGTGTCAGCCAGTTTGCCTTGGCATACGGAGCTCCATCGCAGTCTTTAACACTGGTAGCATGCCGCGACAGCGTGGACGTGAACCGTATGTGCAGCTGACGGACATTGAGCGAGGGCGTATAGTGGGCATGCGGGAGGCCGGGTGGACGTACCGCCGAATTGCTCAACACGTGGAGCGTGAGGTCTCGACAGTACATCGATATTGGCGCCAGTGGTCGGCGGAAGGTGCACGTGCCCGTCGACCTGGGACCGGACCGCAGCGACGCACGGATGCACGCCAAGACCGTAGGATCCTACGCAGCGCCGTAGGGGACCGCACCGCCACTTCCCAGCAAATCAGGGACACTGTTGCTCCTGGGGTATCGGCGAGGACCATTCGCAACCATCTCCATGAAGCTGGGCCACGGTCCCGCACACCGTTAAGCCGTCTTCCGCTCACGCCCCAACATCGTGCAGACCGCCTCCAGCTGTGTCGCGACAGGCGTGAATGGAGGGATGAATGGAGACGTGTCGTCTTCAGCGATGAGAGTCGCTTCTGCCTTGGTGCCAATGATGGTCGTATGCGTGTTTGGCGCCGTGCAGGTGAGCGCCACAATCACGACTGCATACGACCGAGGCACACAGGGCCAACACCCGGCATCATGGTGTGGGGAGCAATCTCCTACACTGGCCGTACACCTCTGGTGATCGTCGAGGGGACACTGAAAAGTGCACGGTACATCCAAACCGTCATCGAACCTATCGTTCTACCATTCCTAGACCGACAAGGGAACTTGCTGTTCCAACAGGACAATGCACGTCCGCATGCATCCCGTGCCACCCAACGTGCTGTAGAAGGTGTAAGTCAACTACACTGGCCAACAAGATCTCCGGATCTGTCCCCCATTGAGCATGTTTGGGAGTGGATGAAGCGTCGTCTCACGCGGTCTGCACGTCCAGCACGAACGCTGGTCCAACTGAGGCGCCAGGTGGAAATGGCATGGCAAGCCGTTCCACAGGACTACATCCAGCATCTCTACGATCGTCTCCATGGGAGAATAGCAGCCTGCATTGCTGCGAAAGGTGGATATACACTGTACTAGTGCCGACGTTGTGCATGCTCTGTTGCCTGTGTCTATGTGCCTGTGGTTCTGTCAGTGTGATCATGTGATGTATCTGACCCCAGGAATATGTCAATACAGTTTCCCCTTCCTGGGACAATGAATTCACGGTGTTCTTATTTCAATTTCCAGGAGTGTAGAAGGGAGAACCGACAGATGTACTCAAAGTACCTTCAACCACACACCGTCAGGTGGCTTGCTGAGTATTGATATAGATGCAGATATGTGTTACTGTGAGTGTGTGTATAGAGTTTGAGTTGAATGGTAGTGAGAGGAGGGAGAGGCCGAAACATGGCGCCGGCACCGAAACCACGCCTATCGAATAGTACCAAGATTGCCACCGAGCTTAACGCTCCCACCCGACGAACGGATGGATCACCATCTACAGTGTCAATGCACTCACTTTTCAAGAGGTATGGAAGTGGTCTGGAACTGTTGCAAAGTCTAGTCATTAGGAACTTCTCACACCACCTCTCCTCTCCTTTCCAGTCAAATAATGGCGCTGAAAATTAGTTCAAAATCGAGCGTCACTACCCAGGCGTCTGTAGGCGACCTCGGCGACAGGGGGCGGGTACGGAGATTAAAAGCTGGAGTGTAAGCTGTATGGCCCCAGTTATTTATTTACCATCTAGAATGTGGCAGAACTAAAGAAAAACTCATACTAAAACAGAAACAACCACACGAAACTAACTAATATGAGATATTAGTTGTATAAATTAAACTCCTTATTCTTGTTTTCACAATAATATTTAATTTCCAGACATCTCTCACCTTTAACATTAAAGGCGTAGAGTTTTCTTCAATTATACTCCGTTTTTTTTTTTTTTTGTATGTACTGATAAACTAAAACATTAGGACCAGTGGAGTGTCAATAGATTTCTATTAGTTGAACGGTTGAAACCAATTGGAATTCACCGTCGTATGGCAGTGTAGTATGCTGAAAATTGAGGCAAAAAGAAGCGTATGAGTGGCCAAATAAGTTCAAAAGAGGGTGTCACAAGTGTTGAAGATTCGCCATGGGCGGGGCGCTCTATCTATGCAGTCACGGAGGACACAACTGCCAGAGTTTCAGTTAGTACGGAAAAAACAAGCGTATTACAGTGAGTGTAATTGTAGCAACGATGAACACTGATGTCGGGTCAGCTTACCATATTATTCACGGTGTACTGATGTTCAAGAAAGTGTCTGCGAAGTTGGTACCAAAATATTCGACGTCAGAAATGAAAGAAATGCGCACGAATGTGTGTAGGGACCTTTCGCGACAGTACGAGCCTGAAGGGTTGGCATTTCTGCCCTGTATTGTAACAGGACATGACATTTTGCGTGTATTTTTACCAACTTGAAGGAAAGCGGGCTTCGGTGGAGTGGCGACACTCTTCATATCCAAAACTCAAGAAGGTGCGAATTGAAATACGTGCTGCTAAGGTCAGGTCCACTTTATTTTGGGACCATAAGGGAGCAGTTCTTGAATATTAAGTGCCGAGGAAGTCAAAGTGTGAACAGTGTGATGTACATAACCATTGTGCATAAAAATTTGAAACCAGAAATTCTGTAGAAGCGGCGTGAAATAGTATCCGGTGGCGCCCTGTTACTCCATGACAATGTGAGGCCACACATTGTTATAGTAACATTAGATACCATCAGTGACCAGAAGCCCGTGTGCTTGTCCTCCCCTCCCCTCCACCCCCCCCCCCCCCCATCCCGCACCATGTTTTCCTACATCTGACACCTCCAGATTCTAAATTTATTAATCTACTGAAATAAGCTCTCCTAGACACTAAGGGACCGCAGATGCCGAGGAAGTCCAGGCAGCAGGGAATAACTGGTTACGCAAACATTGTCAAGAATTCTTTGTATATGTAATTGAGAAGTCTGTTCAGCAATGGCGTAAGTGCATAGAACTTGAGGTGGCTATCGTTGAAAAATAAATAAGCGTTGTATTCTAGTCTCGTAAAAGATTTCTTAAAAATATAAATTTTCCAGGTTTTTATTGAAAGACCTCATGAGTACTGATTCGGAATTGATTGAGTCCTAAAAGTTCAGTGTATGAGCGTAAAGTAGTGACATCCGCCGGTTTTCCCGAAATTCCATTAACAATCTCTACACCGGAATATTCTTAACGGTCGCAAATGAATGCGTTGTACCTCCCATGACTGGTTGTGATGTGGCTGAGGTTGCTCCAGATTTTTCTTGGAAGCAAGCACGCCAACAGGGCGGTGTGGTTGGATCAATGATTATCCACGCCTTTGCGGACAACATTGACCACATAGTTGTCCAGCACTCTTCGAAATCGACAGGAATATATTTTTGGAGGCTGTTGAAATCCCACAGAGGCTTTCTAGATATAAGCCTAGCATGTGGAAGATGAACAAGAATTATGTTGACTACAAAGTTTATAGGTAATGATTTGTTGCTTATATGTAACATTTTAGGTACAGTATCTGCAGTCTTTTGAAATCAGATGGTAAAATGGTAGATACGACGTGAACTCAACTAAATAATATTGATTTTAGCAGTACACTGACAAAGTGCATTGTGCCACTTACCTAATCATCAATTTTATTGACATAACTGCTTCTAGCCCAGGAAAGAGCGCAATATTCGGCAACAGAGTACACACTCGATCGATATGCTATACCTGATTGTGCTCCTCATGTTGTATCACTCAACTTCCTAGTTTTACTTTTTTGCCCAGTCATTCCAAGATACTGTAATACGGAGAAGTCGCTATTGCATATTTTATTTAGGTGGAATATGCAAACTTCTGTTTTACAGAAGCTGGAGCAGAGAATGTTTGTGGGAAGTTCCTATGGGACCAAACTACTGAGGTCATCGGTCCCTAGGCTTACACACTACTTAATCTAACTCAAACTAACTTACCTTAAGGACAAAACACGCACCCATGCCCAAGGGAGGACTCGAACCTCCGACGGGGGAGTCACGCGAACCGTGGGCACATTTGAGGTATGAGGGAGGGCACATTTTTGACCGAAATTTCAAACACATGAGTATAAGGAAAAAAGTAAGTTCAACGCCACCTCCCAGAATTTTTGAGCTGCCGGAGTTTGATGGAGACAGTGGCAGTGGGGGAAAAAAAAGACAAAATGACACAGTAAGCCAGAGACGAGACAGTGGAAATGAAATATACTATAAATCAATTGCAGAAAAAGGCAACAGTGGGAGAGAGATATATGTGAGATAGGAGTGGTAAGAGGGAGATGCTGAGTATGAAGGCTTCACTACAAATAGAGACTGGAGAAAAGTATTTGGAATTTTCTGTATTAAAAGAGCGCGAATATGTTCGCAGGTCAAAATTTTTGGAGAGGCAGGTGTAATAAAGATTAAGGTTGCCCTCTTTTGTGTCAGTCTGTTGGAGAGGTGCATGTTGGCCTTTTTCGTGCTCTAACAGAAGTATTTTCAACTGCTAGTAACACATGGACAATATTCCGTTTGTGCGTAGCCACATTGAAATCGAGGAAAATTTGGCGAGATACATGGAATAACTTTTTTTGTTTCTTTTTTTCTTTTTTTGCTCAGTAGAAGCAGGCAAATCTAATAGTTACCACTATCACGTCACAAAATAAAACTATTTTTTTTCCCTCGTGCACATATCTGCAATCCAAGTATATTCTCAAATGTTCGCATCAGGAAAGCTTATCAGTGCACCAGAGGACTAAAACAGAACGTTGTAGCCCATCGATAAAATAGATTTTGTTGTGATACTTAGTTTTCTCCAATAATTTCTGCTCTTGGCGAAAGCTATACCGCACTTTGTGAAAGGGCTGTTACATTTTGTTTTGGTTCTTGTATGTGGATGCTTGGTCCCGTGCCGCAGAGATTTCAAAGACCTGAAGATTCGAAAAATTAATTAACGTATTTTATGTTTTCGGTATGACAATTATAACTTCATAACTACCTCTCGTATCTATCATTTCGTGGCTCAATTTCGTGAAAAGTTACTGCGAATCTCGAAATTAAACAAGATTATACCTTACTTAAATAATGAAAAGTTTTAGAAGGTGTAGGTAGTGGGCAGATTACTGTGAAGACTCTTGGAAGGCATAGCATCCTACTGCTTGCTTCGTCTGTCGAGCCCACTTGCAGTACGCAAGCGCAGGAAACAAACCACCTCTTAGACCAACAGCGGCGACTCGTAATTCACAAAGTTAAAAAGACTTAAATCCTCTTTTTACGCTGTTCTGGTCAGGCCTGATGGGGAGGAGCTTAGGGCGCAAGCATCAGGCTAACTTAAGAATTTATGCGGCTCTGTAGACTTATAACCTCCCCAGGGGATGGCGGAGTTAACTTCTCAGCTACCAGAAATGCGCCAGGGAAAAAACCTTTTTGTTTAAATGAATGGGACGCTTAATCCAGGTCTGTGTCTGGACTTCATATTACCTGAATTTATAGAGATCTGTCACTAAAACAGAAGGCCCACTTTCATCTGCCACAAAAAATTAGACTTGGTTTCATCGGCAGCTGTATATTCTAAGTGACAAAGCACCACTCTCTCAAAAAGAATAGGAAATCATAATTTATGTTGGCGACATATTTCATCTTTCGTTTATTCTGTTGTCAATTAGTTATCAATTGAAATAAATGATCTGTATGAAACATGATTGCGAAAACTTCAGTATCGAAAAGTTTGCGATCGCCGTTATGCAAGATGTGAAAATGGCAGTTGGCCAATATTTCGCTCATTGTTGTTCTGGTTCATTCTTTCGCATATGTCGATTAGTTTCTAAACTGGAAAAAAACAAGCAACTAATAACGTGTTTGAACCATACCTTACACAATACTCGTATTAGAAAGCACGTAATGGACAGACGTAATGTAACTTGTCACTTAGCGATCCTCTGTAGCACCATTTTTATTTTCTCTATATAACTTCAATTTTTTTAAATTTCTTGTCGTAATTTATGCTTTTCTGAAAGAGAGTGCCATGTCGAGAACTCTAAAATCAGCTTTTCAGTCTGTGTTACTGTTGTCATTCTTTTTCTCCAGTGACGCCGTGCTACACGATCCACGCCGCAACTATTGTTACATACGAGACTCTGTTTTGACAGCTGTTGGAGTAGAAAATTGCCGGCAGCGGTGGTCGAGCGGTTCTAGGCGCTTCAGTCCGGAACCGCGCGACGGTCGCAGGCTCAAATCCTGCCTCGGGCAGGGATGTGTGTGATGTCCTTAGGTCAGTTAGGTTTAAGTAGTTCTAAGTTCTAGGGGACTGATGACCTCAGATGTTAAGTCCCATAGTGCTCAGAGCCATTTGAACCAGTTTTTTTTTTTTAGTAGAAAATTCGGCTATTGAGAAATGTTCGACAAAATTTCAGGATTCGACTTCTACGCTAAAACAAATGACGAGTCCAAACAAACAGTGGTTTTAATAATATTATCTGAAACATGATCCACAAAACACAATCTACATGAAGTACATTTTTCTGTATTGTGTGATTTAGTAGGAATCAGTCTTCAGATCTCTTTGACGAAGTACACCAGCTCATACTTTGATATCAGATTATCTTCAGCTTGGAGAGGACGTTTAATTTCACCTCAAGAAGTTAGCAACAATAAGTAATATTGTAAGTAGGCTGTTTAGGTGTTTATGTTGCTAACACCACGTAGTGATCTGTAAGAAAATCGCTGACTGCGCTGTGTGCAGTCTGTAGCTGGTTGGACTCATTGTTGGAATATTCGCTTGTGTAGTGTTGGGCAGTTGGACGTGAACAGAGCGTAGCGTTGGGCAGTTGGTGAGCCGCCGGCAGTGGTGGATGTGGGGAGAGAGATGCCAAACTTTTGACAGGTTATTATGTGAAACTTCCTGGCAAATTAAAACTGTGTGCCGGACCGAGACTCGAACTCGGGACCTTTGCCTTTCGCGGGCAAGTGCTGTACCAACTGAGCTACGCAAGCACGACTCACGCCCCGTCCTCACAGCCGTACTTCTGCCATTACCTCGTCTCCTACCTTTCAAACCTTACAGCTTACTACAGATTACTATGAGCGGACGATCTGGACGCGTGTCCGTCAGAAAAAGGAAATTTGTAAGACTGGATGTCATGAACTGATATACATATACAACTTTTGAACACTATTAAGATAAATGCATTGTTCGTTCTCCATCAAAATCTTTCATTTGCTAACTATGCCTATGAGTAGTTAGTGCCTTCAGTAGTTAGAATCTTTTATTTAGCAGGCGATATTGGCGCTAGCTGTATTGCAGAAGTTCGAGTAACGAAAATTTTTGTGAGGTAAGTGATTCATGAAAGGTATAGGTTATTGTTATTCAGGGCCATTCTTTTTTGAGGATTATTGAATTACAGATTGCGTTTCGCTAGAAATGGTGTGTGTCAGTTTAGTGATGATCAGAATAAGTTAAGAGAGAACTAGAATGAGAATTTCACTCTGCAGCGGAGTGTGCGCTGATATGAAAGTTCCTGGCAGATTAAAACTGTGTGCCTACCGAGACTCCAACTCCGGACCTTTGCCTTTCGCGGGCAAGTGCTCTACTAACTGAGCTACCCAAAAACGACTCACGTCCCGTTCTCACAGCTTTACTTCTGCCATTACCTCGTCTCCTACCTTCCAAACTTTACAGAAGCTCTGCTGCGAATCTCGCAGAACTAGCACTCCTGAAAGAAAGGATATTGCGGAGACATGGCTTTGCAACAGGAGTGCTAGTTCTGCAAGGTTCGTAGGACAGCTTCTGTAAAGTTTGGAAGGTAAGAGACGAGGTACTGGCAGAAGTAAAGCTGTGAGGACGGGGCGTTAGTCGTTCTTAGGTAGCTCAGTTAGTAGAGCACTTGTCCACGAAAGGCAAAGGTCCCGAGGTCGAGTCTCGGTCCGGCACACAGTTTTAAGCAGCCAGGAAGTTTCAAGAACACTGTTGTCTCCAAGCAGAACAATGTCGCCTTTCTGCGTAGCGTACTCAGTTACTAGCCCAAAATCTTAACAACAGAAATATGTACAGATAAAAAAGATTTATAATTGTGTCACTCTTCAGTAAAATGTCAATTCGCTAAAAGAGCGTCCCGGCCCTTATGGAAGTCTGTAAATGTTATTTAACTGGCAAACACACAAACTGGGGTCAGACCTTGAATGTTCGATCTTAAGTACACTCACAGCTGTAGCTCCGAAGAGGAGATGTTTGCATCTCATTGGTAGCGGCGTAATCGTTAGCGGCAGCGCCCTCGTGTTCCGGTGGCGGCTGTAGGCGTGACAGGCGGGGAGCGTATTTCAAAGTGCTGCCAACCCGATAACGGCTGATACCGTAACCTGGTGACTGTGTCTCATACCTCGGTATGTACGATAGGTTAATGTTAAGTAGCATCCTGTTGCGTGGTTACTATGTGTGGTAATTATTGCCTTACTATAACCTATATACACTGAAGCGCCAAAGAAACTGGTACAGGAATGCGTATTGAAATACAGAGATATGTACACAGGCAGAATACGGCGCTGCGGTCGGCAACGCCTATATAAGACGACAAGTTTCTGGCGCAGTTGTTAGGTCGGTTACTGCTGCTACAGTAGCAGGTTATCAAGATTTAAGTGAATTTGAACATGGTGTTGTAGTCGGCGCACGAGGGATGGGACACATCTCCGAGGTAGCGATGAAGTGGAGTTTCTGCAGTGCAACCATGTAACGGGTGTATGTGAATATCAGGAATCCCGTAAAATATCAAATCTTCGACATCGCTGCTCCCGGAGAAAGCTCCTGCAAGAACGGGACCAACGACGACTGAAGAGAGTCGTTCAAGTACAACCCTTCCGCGAAGGGTGGCACGTACGTAAGCATCCCTTCTGATCACCTGCATCCATTGATGTCGATTGTGCATGGCGATTGACTTGGGAAATTCCATGAGGACAATGCGACATCCCACGCGGTCAGAATTTCTACAGAGTGGCTCCAGGAACTCTGTTCTGAGTTTACACACTTCTGCTGGTCACCAAACTCCCTAGACATGAACATAATTGATCATGAAACTTCGTGGCAGATTAAAACTGTGTGCCGGACCGAGACTCGAACTCGGGACCTTTGCCTTTCGCGGGCAAGTGCTCTACCAACTGAGCTACCCAAGCACGAGTCACGCCCCGTCCTCACAGCTTTAATTCCGCCAGTAAAGCTGTGAGGACGGGGCATGAGTCGTGCTTGGGTAGCTCAGTTGGTCGCCGGCACGGTAGCTCAGAGTGTTCGTTCAGAGGGTTAGATGCCCTCTGAAAAAAAAAAAAAAAAAAAAAAAAAAAAAAGAGTTAGTCGATCAACGATGAACTTGAACAAGTGTCATGGGACGTCCACCCCGAACGAATAGAACGAACGTTAAGGAACAAAATTAGGGTTTTAGAAACAGTTGGTAAGGCATTTGGCCGCGAAAGGCAAAGGTCCCGAGTTCGAGTCTCGATACGCACAAAGTTTTAATCTGCCAGGAAGTTTCATATCAGCGCACACCCCGCTGTAGAATAAAAATTTCATTCTATTATTGATCATATCTGCGTATTTGGCATGCCTTGCAACGTACTTTTCAGAAGAGATCTCCACCCCCGTACTCTTAATGACTTTTGGACAGCCCTGGAGGATTCATGGCCTCAGTTCCGTCGAACACTACTTCAGATATTAGTCGTGTCCATGCCACGTCGTGCTGCGGCATTTCTGCATGCTCGTTAGGTCCCTATTCGGTATTAGGCAGGTGTATCATTCTCTTCGGCTCTTCAGTGTATCTATATTACCATGGCGCCTTCTACATCCTCGCGTAGACAGTATGGCTTATACACAATTTTTTAGTGTTCTTTAACCGAATTGTTATATTGTTCACAAATTGCAACAGCTTCTGAACTTTTCGCGCTAATTAAGGCCACAGAAGCATGCTTTGGTTTTCGAATGTACTTCTAACCAAAACACTGGGGTCCAAAGCTGTTCTTCATCATGGATTTTGCGTTGTTGGTGAGATATTTCGCTAGAAACTTTCATTTGCCAACACATATTTCTGTATATGAATCCGATAAGTTTTAACAGTGCGATATCGGCTGCCATCCGGGCGGCCGCACTTCAAAATAGACGCGCCAGTCACGCCTCGCTTCTTATAGTCGCCATCGCTGCGTGAAGGCGTTCTCACGAACAACTGCGTCTCTGCTAATGATGTGCAAGCACCCAGCGGCAATCAAACATAGATCCACAGAGCCCATTTTGTCTGTCTGCCTTTTCGTAACATTTACAGACTTTCATAGCGGTCAGTGCTCGTCATCTACGTAATAGTCGTTCTATTGAAGACTGAATGAATTGGAAACCTTCGTATCTGCATATATTCGAACATTCAGAGCTACTGTTAGTAATTAATAGTGCAAATACAGCAAACATAGTTATGCATCACTTTTACTATTTGCTATTAGATGTAGAATAAAGTAATATCTGAATTCTCTGTCCTTGAACGGTATCTGTTTCTCGCTTCTGTATCCAGAACCTAGCCATAAAAAGTGCAATGGAAGTTACAACACATAAATTTACCTTTAAAGTTTTTGTAGTACAAGTAAATGCTTTCTTAATAACTTGCACCCTCTATTGCACCCCCTTAGGGGTTGAATTTCCAAAAGAAGTGAAAACCAATATGCTACTTATTTTTAACAGTGGAGCCAAATCCAAGTTATCATAGATTTAGAATCTAACGTCCTTTCATAACGAAATATATTGAAAATACTTATTTTTGTGTTAGCAGAAGAGCCAATACCGTGTTACGAGTGGAGGTCGAAACGCACGCGTTTTAGCTCACGCCGGCTGGCCTGAGGAGGGAAGAACTATACTGACTTGAGGTCTGGAACATGACAAGGAATGAGAATTTAGAAAGCAGACGTAATTAGTTAGATACTTAACTTTAATCCATTAATGATGAACTTCGCTCTTGACGGTACATGATTCACAATATTATCTGTTCAGAATAAATTCTTGCTAGGTCAGCAAATGACGTAGCTGAAGGCTATGCTAAACTGTCGTCTCTGCAAATGAGAGCGTATGTAGATGGTGAACCATGGCTAGCAAAGTCGGCTGTACAAGTGGGACGAGTGCTAGGGAGTCTCTCTAAACTAGACCTGCCGTGTGGCGGCGCTCGGTCTGCAGTCACTGATAGTGGCGACTCGCGGGTCCAACGTATACTAACGGACCACGGCCGATTTAAAGGCTACCACCTAACAAGTGTGGTGTCTGGCGGTGACACCACACTTTTCATCCCCGATTTAACTCTTCCAGGTGTTTGAATTTGCGAAAACACAGAAGCATATATTTCTTTTCTATTAGTAACAGAGAAGTCAAATATCAATTTTATGGACGTAGCTTTAAAAATACCTTAGTAATACTTTAATAATGACAAAAACGCCTTCCAAACATTGACCCCTATGATGGATAAAATTCAAAAACGCTGCAAGACGAATATTCTTCCATTTCTGTCAAACCAAATTTGTTAATATCGATTATAGATTTGTGTCACGATGTCTTTTCTGAAAGTATTTGTATGCAGAGTAGCCATGTATGGAAGTGAAAGATGGACGATAATTAGTTTAGACAGGAAGAGAATAGGTGGTGTTGAAATGTGGTACTACAGAAGAATGCTGAACATTAGATCACGTAACTAATGAGAAGGTAGTGAATAAAACTGGGGAGAAGAGGAGTTTGTGGCACAACTTTACTAGAAGAAGGGATCGGTTGATAGGACACGTTCAGGGGCATCAAAGTATCACCAATTTAGTACTGGAAGGAAGTGTGGAGGACGAAAATAACTGAACAAATTCGGACGGACGTAGGTTTCAGTAGGTACTCGGAGATGAAGAGCCTTGCATAGTATAGAGTAGCATTGAGAGATGCATCAAACCAGTCTTTGGACTGAGTACGACACAAACAGGTCTAGCTTCAAAAATATGAATACCTTAAGACTGACGAATTTTCAAAAACTTTTTTATCCCCTGTCCCCCCTCCCCACCTCTAGGGGTAGAATTTCAGAAAATACTTCTCTAAACGACACCTACTGTATGAAATCAACAACCCTCTCCGAATTTGAACGTTCTATCCTAAACGGTTTGTGCTCGGCAATGATGAGTCAAGTAAGTCAGTCACGACATTGCGTTTTATATATAGAGATTTCGGCTCTTATTACTTATTAGAGCAGAGCATTGTGTGCTGGGCGCGTCTTAGCGGTGTTGCCAACTTGCCCGTGACTCGCCTTCCACGAAGACGCCGGCCTGCCCAGACCCGCCCCCTGCAGGCGGCTCCTTTCACGGGCCAGCGGGAACGGCCGCGTGCTGAGCGCTCCGCTAATGCAGTGCCCGCCAAGTGTTCCGCCTGACCGCTGCCTTAAACTTTGATTAATGGCGTCTCTCCTGGCCCGGCCTTCCCGGCTCTCTGCCTGATTATAAGTCAACAGCGGCCACGCCGCCTCCCCCCCCCTCCCCCTCGGACGCTCCTGGCTACTGCTCTCGCTGATCGAAAGTGTCAGCACCAACTCAAATCAGTGCCGACGCTTTGTAAACAGTGAAGTCGTACTAATCTACTCAAATTCGGGTTTGGTGCAATAGGAAAGGCCGGGAAAACTACAGATGATTGGAAGAGGAAATAATAGCACCCCTACTCAAAAAACGTACCCGAGAGAAATGCTGGAGGCATGGAGGAATCACCATACTGTCTCCTGGTCTGGAAATACACAACTGGCCAGTAAAATTGCTTCACCACGAAGATGACGTGCTACACACCCGAAATTTAACCGACAGTCTAGAAGATGCTGTGATATGCAAATGATTAGCTTTTCATAGCATTCACACAAGGTTGGCGCCGTTGGTGACACCTACAACGTGCTGACATGAGGAAAGTTTCCAACCGATTTCTCATACACAAACAGCAGTTTACCGGCGTTGCCTGGTGAAACGGCGTTGTGATGCCTCGTGTAAGGGAGAGAAATGCGTACCATCACGTTTCCGACTTTGATAAAGGTCGGATTGTAGCCTATTGCGATTGTGGTTTATCGTATCGCAACAATGCTGCTCGCTTTGGGCGAGATCCAATGACTGTTAGCAGAATATGGAATCGGTGGGTTCAGGAGGGTAATACGGAAGACCGTGCTGGATCCCAACGGCCTCGTATCACTAGCAGTCGAGATGACAGGCATCTTATCCCCATGTCCGTAACGGATCGTGCAGCCACGTCTCGATCCCTGAGTCAACAGATGGGGACGTTTGTAAGACAACAACCATCTGCACGAAAAGTTCGACGACGTTTGCAGCAGCATGGACTATCAGCTCGGAGACCATGGCTGTGGTTAGCTTTTAAGCTGCATCACAGAAAGGAGCGCCTGCGATGGTGTACTCAACCACAAAGCTGGGTGCACGAATGGCAAAACGTCACTTTTTCGCATGAATCCAGGTTCTGTTTACAGCATCATGATGGCCGCATCCGTGTTTGGCGATATCGCGGTGAACGCAAATTGGAAGCGTGTATTCGTCATCGACATACTAGCGTATCACCCGGCGTGATGGTATGGGGTGCCATTGGTTACACGTCTCTGTCACCTCTTGTTGGCATTGACGGCACTTCGAACAGTGGACGTTAGGCTTCAGATGTGTTACGAGCCGTGGGTCTATTCCTTATTCGATCTCTGCGAAGCCCTACATTTCAGCAGGATAATGCACGACCGCATATTGCATGTCCAGTACGGGCCTTTCTGGATACAGAAAATGTTCGACTGCTGCCCTGGCCAGCGCATTCTCCAGATCACTCACCAAATGAAGACGTCTGGTCAATGGTGGCGTAGCAACTGGTTCGACACAATACGCCAGTCACTAGTCTTGATGAACTGTGGTATCGTGTTGAAGCTGCATGGACAGCTGTACATGCACACACCATCCAAGATGTGCTTGACTCAATGCCCAGGCGTATCAAGGCCGTTATTACGGTCAGAGGTGGTTGTTCTGGGTAGTAATTTATCAGGACCTATGCACCCAAATTGAGCGAAAATGTAATCGAGTGTCAGTTCTTTTATAGTATATTTGTCTAACAAATACCCTTTTATCATCTGAATTTCTTCTTGGTGTAGCAGTTTTAATGGCCAGTAGTGTACAATGACAGATAAAGTCACAATAAGTAAAAGCAGTTGTGCGACATAAAAGAAAGCTGGTGAGTGTGTTTCTATAACCGAAAGATAATGTCTATTCATATTTCACGCCAGTCGCATCAGATTGGCACTAGTAGTGCCACTACGAGGATGCAGGTAAGATTTGCTTTAATACACGGTGTAAGGTCTTGAACGTTAGTTACCTTTGAGATGGGAAATGGTGAGTTGTTGTTTGTCTAGAACGCCTTTAAGGCGACAAAGACGCCATCATCAACACCTCACTGAGATTGGTCGAAGCCGTGTAACAAGGCTACGAGAGGCTGGATGTTCCTTCTGCGATGTTGCAGAAAGACTTGGCAGGAGTGTAACCACTGTACTTGGCTGCTGGGAGTGGTAAATGAATGGTCGCAAGAAGACCGATCTCCGGACGGCCACGAGGCCCGTCTGGTAGGTAAGTTATTCGAGTTTGGCGTATGGCTCTGGCGCATTGTACTGCATCTACAGCAGCAGTCTGAACAGCAAATGGCTCTGAGCACTATGGGACTTAACTGCTGAGGTCATCAGTCCCCTAGAACTTAGAACTACTTAAACCTAACCAACCTAAGGACATCATGCACATCCATGCCGTAGGCAGGATTCGAACCTGCCACCGCAGCGGTCGCGCGGCTCTAGACTGTAGCGCCTAGAACCTCTCAGCTACTCCGGCCGGCTCTGAACAGCAGTTCGCACAACAGTTACACGACGCACTTCTACAAATCGGTTATCTCAAAGAAAGCCACAAGCAAGACACCCCGTAGCATGTGTTTCACTGATCCCAAACCACCACTATTTGCGATTTCAGAGATCGTTGGAGGGCAGGGTTGAAGTCTGTAATGTTTTCTGATGAAAACTGATTCTGTCTCGGTGCCAGTAATTGCCGCGTGCAGGTTAGGAGGCCATTTGGGCGTCTGCAACCAACATGTCTACAGACTGGACACACTGGGGATGTACCTGGAGTTATGGTCTGGGTTGGATTTCGTATGACAGCAGCAGCACTCTCGTGGTTAACCCACGCACCCTGACTGCAAATTTGTACGTCAGTCTGGTGATTCGATTTGTTGTGCTTCTATCATGAACAGCATACGACGGAGTGTTTTCGAACAGGATAACGCTCGTCCACAATCCACTGTTGTTACCCAACGTGCTCTACAAAGTGTCGACATGTTGCCTTGGCCTGCTCGATCACCAGAACTGTTGAGAACATATGGGACGTCATCGGACAACGCCAGTGTCATCCACAACCAGCACTAACCATCCTTGTATGACCGAAAAACGGACCAGGCATGGAATTCCATCTCACAAGCTGGCATCTGGCCCTTTAAAACACAATGCTTCCATGTTTTTCATACTTGAATTCAAAATTCTGGCCGTTACACCAGGTATTAATTGCTCATTTATAATGTTCTACCTCTGTGATCTTGAAACGTTGATCACTTAAATATGTTAACTAGACAAATGTATTCCTGAGCTTTCAACACCCTACATTAATTATTTTCTGACGCTGGGATTTTTTTCGTCAGTGTATGTGTCTCATATTTTCATTCAGTGCTTCTAGAAAAGCATTTCGAGAACAACAGATAGGCAACACGTGTATCTTTAGATACGGAAAATGCGTTCGATAGTGTCTCTAGAAGAACCGTACGGGAGAACCTGAGAATGAGAAACGTAGCCGGTCGGATGTGGTAATACTGATTGGATCCAGTAACTAAAGGATTTCAACAAGGCGGCGGTCTTTCCCTGTTTCTTTATCGCTGTCGTGGATGTATTTATGAGTTCAATGATGCAGGAACACCATGACATCAATGCATTTTCATATGCAGATGATGTAGTAATTTGAGATAATACAGAATAAGAAATCCAGGGGAGGCTGGCGAGCTGTAACCAGCGTCTAATAGCACACGGATTAACAATAACCAAACAAAAAGTTATTGGCACATAGATCAACAGGCTGAACAAGAAAGGAAAAGTATGACAGGAAGAAACACACCAAAAATATAAAGAGTCAGCATAAATATAAAGGGCAGTCAAATGAAAATGAGACAGAAGAAAAAAAGATAAGTAAACAATTATTTCAAACCAATTCGCTGTAGTTGTTAATACATTTATCGCACTGTGACACAATACGGCCAATGCCTTCATCGAAAATTGTTTGCCGTTGCTTATGGAACCATGATTGCACCCAGACATCCACTCTTCGTCCGAAGTAAATCTACTCCCTCGAATATCTTTCTTCAGGCCACCAAAGAGATGAAAACTGCTTGAGGAGAGGTTGCATTTGTATGGAGGATGTGTAAGGGCTTCGCAGTAAAATTTCTGCATCGTAATCAAAACAAACCTGAGCACCTGGCTAACCCACAAGTTACCACTCTGTAGAAGTTTCGGCGGAAAGCCCTCAAGCACTCTCCTGTAGTCCTGTTCTCTCCCCAGGGGCGGACCTACATGTTGCCAGATTGTTTACACTGCGCTGTTGAATGTTCGCTAGGGAACCCTTACACATTCTCCATATAGCCCCGATCTCTCCCCATGCGATTTTTATAATTTTGGAGCTCTGAAGAATGGCATATGAGGCCAGAGATTTGCTTCGAATGAAGAGTTGCACTCCTGGGTACAATCATGGTTCCGTAGGCAACCAAAAGCACTTTTCCATAGAGGAATTGATGATTTGTGTCTGTGGAGTAATTGTTAACAGTTATGCTGACTAATTTTGAAAAAAATAAACAGTTTACTTAATTTTTTCCCACCTGTCATTTCACTGCCCCTTATATTTTGCAACATTTCAAAAGGTTACAGCGCGAGGCCAATAACCGAAATCAAAAATCTGCACAGCTGTGCCATTAAATTCTGAGCCTACTCCGGAACGAGAAAGTCCTCCAAACATCAGGACAGACTCTACTCTCCTACTCTTATACTTTACATGTATGATAGCCTATTGCCTAGAAACCCGAAAAATAACCAAACATGTTGATACCAAAGAGTAAGCCGCAGAAAAGAAGTTCTTGTGAACTATCGTCCAGAGAGCTAAGATGGATGGGATGATAAATTTCAAAAATCAACGGAAAATACTGGAGTCTACATGTCCTTGGAATGGAAAGCAACAATTGCCCTTTTCAGATGGATGGCTATGCCAAACAGGTGAATGAGGGAATGACAGTGAAACAATGGCTACACACAGATGTGACTGGTAGAACACCAGTGGGAATAAGAAGGAAGAGATGCCTGGACCAAAAGATGGAGGATGTCAGCTGGCACACAATCCTAAGAAATCAATTTTACACCGATAGACTCTATTCGAGAGCGTTCGGAAACCAACAGAGTGGAAAACCAGTAATGGTGATGGTGGTGATGATGATGATGATGATGATGACGAAGACGACAGAGGGTGTTTCAGGGGGAAGGGCAAATATTTTAAGAGGCGATAGTACAGACTAATTCGAATAAAGCATTCCGTATCCCACGTGACCAATTTTTATTCCTTACATACGCACAGGGTCTTAGAGACAGAAATTTTCATGTCCTATTCTGATACTCCAGTAGCATTACGTTTCTTTATCGATTGTCACTTTTGCCTTGAATTTCAGACGTGAAGTTGCGCTTGATTAAAATTACTAAATGTTACGTTTGCGGTTGTGATTTGTTGGACAGTTCTTCTGCAGCCTTTAATCGTGCGGCACATATTTAGAAAACACCGAGTGCCACGATATGGGATCTGCTTAGCGGTTTCATGGTGGAAACACCGCTGCTACTTTTAGAGAACACTGCAGACGATTTCCTAAGCGCAGATTCTAAAGGTACCCCGCCGTTAGCACTTAAACTGCGTGAGAGAGGTGCATTACCCGGCATTTGTATCTCATGTGAATATACAAATGAACTTAGTATGGTGATGGATGTAGAGGACTGGCCTTTTTGTCGTTGTCTAATTGCTGATTGCCAAGTAATTCTTTTAATACTGTTATGTAGGATTTCGTACACAGTGGTAAGGACAGGGAGGCTATAGAGTAGTGTGGCAGTTGTCGTCGTAGGAAAGCTGGACAGAAGCGGAAATGACTAGTGACCAAGTTAACACAGTTAACAGAAAGTTTCCAGAATGAAATTTTCCCTCTGCAGCGGAGGGTGCGCTGATATGAAACTTCCTGGCAGATTAAAACTGTGTGCCGGACCGAGACTCCAACTGGGGCCTTTGCCTTACGCGGACAGGTGCTCTACGAACTGAGCTATCCACGCGCAATTCAGCACCTCTCTTCACAGCTTTACTTCCGCCATTACCTCGTCTCCTACCTTCCAAACTTCACAGCTCTCCTGCGAAACTTGCAGAACTAAGAACTAGCACTCCCGGAAGAAAGGATATTGCCGTAGCTTTGACACAGCCTGGGATCTGTTCCCAGAATGAAATTTTCACTGTGCAGCAGATTGTACGCTGATATGAAACTTTCCTGCAGATTTACACTGCTCCGCTGCAGACTGAAAATTTCATCCTGGCTACAACACCCAGGCTGTGGCAAATCCATGTCTCCGCAATACCCATTCTTCTATGAATTCTTGTTGTGCAAGTTTCACAGGCGAGTTCTCTGATGTTTGGAAGGTAGGAGACGACGTACTGGTGGAAGTAAAGGTGAGAGGACGGCTCATGAGTCATGCTTGTGTAGCTCAAATGGTAGAGCAGTTGCCTGCGAAAGGCAAAGTTCTCGAGGTTTTAACAGACGATTTACTTAACTTGTACTTCTCCAAGCGTACGAAGATTCATTGCAAATAACGGATCAAGAACTAGAATCCAGCTCACAATGTCATCAAGCATGACACCCTTTGAACTAAAGTATGAATGATGGGGTGGAAGCCTTGAATAGGTGGCTTCTGCATAGCATCAGATAGTGAAGTGACTCATAGCGTGAGGTATCTGGTGGCCGCCGACCGTCCAGTACCATGGTGGCAGAGGGCTCTCGTGGTTCGGAGCTACTGGAGGCGTGGCTTGGCAGCGCATATAATTGGGTCTGCTGCGAGATCCCGCACAACCGCTGACAGAACATTGCAGTTGTATCACCAACTTTGTCTCCTGTGGGGTAATACCAATATGTGAAACCACCAATACTGTTGACGGATGACACCAGTTTGACTCGAGAAGTTGTCGGCAATACTGTTAAGCCCCATCGGTGCTCCGATGAAAATCCATGTGGCACTCAGGTCAACCATTTTGAAGAAAGCTTGTGTAATGTGGTGTCACAGACAATGAATTGCTTGGGCGTGCTGTGTTACTGCAGAGTGTTACGGGACTCCATTGCCTAAACTATCTGGAAACAAACTTCCAGGTTTGGTTCAAATGGCTCTGAGCACTATGGGACTTAGCATCTGTGGTCATCAGTCCCCTAGAACTTAGAACTACTTAAACCTAATTAACCTAAGGACATCACACACATCCATGCCTGAGGCAGGATTCGAATCTGCGACCGTAGCGGTCACGCGGTTCCAGATTGTAGCGCCTAAAACTTCCAGGTTTACTGGAAGAGGATCCTTCGGCTACAAAGATACATACATTCTTGCAGCATGACAGGATTCCCCCACATTCTAGTCGTCAAGTGACACATAATCTAAAAATAATATTTTTTAGAATATGGATCGGGAAGAATGGTCACGTTTCTTGGCCACTTGTGTCCCAATACCTTATCACTTTAATTTTTTGCATTTTCTGATAGGTGAACAGAAAGTCTCCAAAAGAGAAGTAAGCACAAGACACGAAATGAGGCTTCAGACCATGAATAGCGTTGCCTTTATAAAAGAATGCCAAAATGACCACAGAAGAGCCACATGTGGTGTTGACCAGAGAATGCGAAAGTGGACAGAAGTATGAGAAGTAATTTGTGAAATCTACTTTCAAATTAATAACCTTCTATTTCTTGGCATCTTCTAGCAGTTGCATCTCTGTGACCTATAAATATTGGGCAGGTGTTAAGCACGATGTTTCATTCCAGTTTATCTATACTACCATCTACCAAAATATTTATTGTTCCTCCTGGACCACCATGTATTTTGTTTACACAGTTACGTTCCTAGTAAGCATGTCACTGTATGCTCGACAAAACGAACCGTAGGCGTGGTAGTAGGAGTAGCACACTTGTCCACGTCGAAGGTACAGCCTCATTCCAGTTCAGAGCAATGCACTGCAAGCATGGAAACTGGTCGTCGAAAATGACCTAATGGGCAGCCTCGACGGATTGCTGTTAACGTCATTACATGATGAGAAGGGAAAGGAATGAGAATGCTGTCAGGAAAGGTGACGGAACGTGCAAGCAAAATGCTGAATAAGTCGTTGTTTAAATTATGAAATTATACGGACATGATACTCTTACACGGTTAACAAAGGAAACTATGAGAAAATTTGTTTTGTATAAGAAAATAGGTTTTGAAAGTTGCTAGAAAAAGCGAGTCAAGTGCGGAAAAATGAGGTGCAAAAAGTGTGTATTACATGTGAGACGTATCAAAGTTGGATAGCTTCAACGGTTGAAATTCTACTCCCTAAGTATGTTTTTCTTTTTTCCGTTGGACACGTATTGCATACACCATACTTACATAAAATTGTTGATTTCTTAACCAATCTACGTTCCTTTAAATTTCATTATTCTGTGTTTTTTACCAACTATTAATGACAATAATATACTGAGTTCCGTCAACTTTTTCTTTAAAGAAATATTCACAGCCTAACGGTGATTGCAAACCACATACACGTGAAATTGGAATAGTGCTAAACACCGTTTGCTTCGCGACAGAGAACGGCCCTCGTTCTCCACTTTTCAACAATCATTTTAATTTTTCAGAAACTATAGGCCTCGAAAGTTATCTTTTGTGTGTCCATCCTTTTGGCAGGAGGTCTCTGGGACGACGGCCGTTTACTATTGTGACAAAAACACCTACAGCCTTCCTTATGATTTTATTTTATTCAGTTGCAACCAGTTGGCAGTTGATGCTTGGAGTGCTGACACATGATCTGCGTATCCTGTAATGCTGGCGACTTTGTAGGGATCATATGAACCCGTAACGCAATCAACAACAGCCTGAAGATGACGTACTGAAGCGTTAAAATTGGTTGTAGCAGGATAAAATAGAATCATAAGGACGGCTGTAGGTGTTTTATTTTGTCACAAAAGTTATTTTATTCGATATTTTCTGTTTCTAGAATATTTAAATCTCAACATATAATTGTCTGCAAAATCCAGTGAGGGCGAGTGTTGTACACTGCAACCGTTTTCCATAGCTAGATCTATAGTAAAAGATTATTTGATTTTCTTCTTTCATTCTTAAATTATGACATTCGTTTGTTGTGGGTTACAGTATTTTCTAAAACAGCAAAAACTACTTCGGAAATTTAAGGTTTCTCCAAAGATGAAAGCATATTCCCTGATACAACATGCTCACATATCTAGGAACGAATATTCTGTTCAAATTTAAATGCGTTGCAATCGAGGAAATCTTGCCAATACTGCATTTATCCACCTCCCAGTTATATTATCACTCCAATTCATACCAACAATCAGTTAGTGAAATCAAATTAAGAAAAACTATCGTCAGAAACCATGTACAAATTAAATACGTTGTGAGATTAGAGCTATTGGTAACTAACACAAATTTCCATTTGAAGGCAGGTGAAACTGTTAAGACATTAAAGAAAGACAGTTCATTTGCAGGTACCACATATTCCATGGTACAAGACCTTCTTCTCTTCGTCGGCACAAGTTGGTGCAGGACTGGCAAAATACGGCTTTACCTCCTACATTTTAAAATGTAAGTAGTTTCAAAAATACATAGAATTTCACTTACCATAAAACTCTGTGACCAAAGAACTAACAACATATTCCAAATAGCTTTAATATATTATACAGCGTTTAAATGTGTTGAAATCTAAATAATTACAAATGCTGCACAGAACGCATCCTCATATCTAGCAAAGACAAAAACTGGAGGAAATAGTAGTATCATGTTATGGCCGTCTCTTGTGCGTATTCTTTCGTCTGATTCTGAAGTCAGTCACCATACTGATGTACCGATCAAAAATTGCCAAATGTTCTCATGTATACTAACAACCTGGAAAGACCAAAGAATTTTACAAATAATTTCTGCAAATTCATCAACGTGGCCATGCAGATCTGTTGGGTTGTTCTTGCATTCAAAATAAGGTGAATTACGTCCCACTAAATGAAAAATGAAAAAAATAAACCTGGACGCTAAGACCGGAAGTGTGTGGTGACGATGACATCCGACATATTCTTAGTAATCCGACAGCTATTAAAGATATCGTCTTAGATGGTCCGTATCACTAACGCCGAGCGGTGATAAGACCTTGACATTCCTGAACACTAATAACTCTAAAATTGTCATCGGCAGTAATTCCGTTAACGCCCCGGAGAGAACTTCAAACAATTTTCTCCACGAACCGTTTTGGCACAAGATAAAACAAAGCCAAATACATCTGAAACAAATAGCTGACAAACAGTCCGACAGATGGACAGATGAACAATACACTTTCCTTCACCTATCAGTCAGAAATTTAGAGTCTTCCTGGATACCACATATGACATTGTTTTCAGTGTTTCATTGATATTAGCAAATTTTACACTAAATACCACAAGCAACACTCATTACAAGACTTAAAAGTAACACAATGATTATTCTGTAGTGAACAACTCAAAAATAACTTTATGTCACGACCAGGTAAGACGAAGAATGTGTCCTGTGTAAATCAGCGTAGATACTTCTTTCGGATTTGTTTGCCGTGATGGAGCCGCCTACCTAAAACCTATATCCGCTCACGCTAACGATCAGTTCTCCTCTTCTGCCATACATTGATGATAGAAGATTGCAATATTCCAATTGTGGAACCACTGCCGAATCATTAACACTGTGCTAACTGCGGCATTGGTGTGAACTTGAAGAAGATAGTAGAATACAGTTCAAGCGACATCGGGGGCTACATTAAGAAAACGTACTCGAAAAGGTCGTCAGTGTTCTTAGTTAATCAATCAATGTAACGGAAATAAATTATCAGAATCGGCTGGGTCGTTCTTAAAACTGTCACCGCCAAGCGATACAAATTGGCGACACTTCCTAGTCAATTTTGAAGGCGCCCTAATTCTGATATAATCAATCAACGTTCCACTTATTATTTCATCGTCATTAAAACATAACGCGTTTTATAAAACCCGGTACTTCACCCAGTAATTAAAAAACAATCTTGTCAAATTCAGGACGAACCAGAGACAGACTAACACGTGACCCACAAGGTATCCAATTGCTTGTTACCGTGAAACACTTTAGACGAATGTTGGTGAGTTTCCTTCAGTAAGGCTACGACCGGTGCCTTTCAGCATCGTTCGTCATCTGAATTAGGACCTGTTGTCTAATAAGGTAGCTAATAGACGTCAGTTACTTGGGTTCCTGCGCATCAAGCTTAAAGCATGCAACGGGATTATGGCAGGATTTTTCAGCTATAAATCAACAGATATTTTAGAACGGATGGTTGATAGGCAGGTACTCTACAATACTGGAATGCTATGCGACGACTTAGATCAAAACTGATGGCGAAATAAAACAGTCATTGTAAAGAATCAGATAACGGTCAAGTATTGCGTGATAGTGACAACCACCACTCTCCTTTCGCCAGATACAACTTTTAATTAAACGAATGGGATAAAGTTAATTCTGATATTACACTAATTACCTTATGTAGTGCAACTTCTGACGATTGGTGTGGTACGTATTACACACATACATCGCAAGTGAACTGCCCAAAATATAGGGCGACGTGGGAGATTGGTTTTAGAGAAGGGAGTACGATGTAACTCTAAGCCAATTTTCTGTGATTTTTACTTTTCCTAAAACGTGTTCAGCATGGTGCATTTGCAGATAATTTGCGTGCGTTGATCTCTAATTCACTTATGCGGCCAACGCAGCTGTTCATCAGTACGAGAGGCGTAAGCTTACCTGAATACTGCGTCGTTCCCCGTCCGGCTGTCCCCGATGTGCTTCGCGAAACTTCTTGTCTGCAGCGTAGCAATACAAGGCGTACCGAACTGCAACAACTTCCTTGCACGTCGTTGCTATGAAACGGCACAGCGACAGTCTTCCCATTAGCCAAAGATACTACATATATCAGTCTAGAGAACATTCAAACACTGTCTTTGCCGTATATATTTTGTTTCAACGTAAATATACTAGTAACAACTTGGAAATCACGAGTACCGTAAAAACAAAAAACACATATTGTTGTAAGACGAAAATAGATGCAGCGCAAATGAGAGCTCGTCAGATAAACACGAAAATAATCGTAGAATTGTAAGCATTATAGCGCGAATACTACGTATCGTACAAAATTTTTATATGCAGTTAACCATAACTGTATCTACTCCACACCCCTTAAAATTCCGCTACATCCGCGTTTCTTAAAATGTCTTTTTTTTTTAAAAAAAAAAAAAAGGAAGACGTCAGATTACAGTTATTAAACGCCGACAAGCACACATTTTTGACCTTTCGGTTTGATATCAACACTTAACCTAGAAGATACGAATATTACATGATGACAAGTAGAGTTGTTCCAACATCATTTCTGCTTCAAGTACTAGACACTGAGGTGACAAGTCATTGGATACATCATATTATCGTGACGGACCTCCTTTTTTCCCGGGGTAGTGGAGTACCACTACGTGGCATGGACTGAACAAGTCGTCGAATTTACCCTGCAGATATACTGAGCCATTCTGGCTCTGAAGCCGTCCATAACTGCGAAAGTGTTATCGGTGCAAGATTATGGGCACGAACTGACCTCTCAACTGTGTCCCATAAATGTTAGCTGACTTTGACGTCGGGTAATCTGTGTGGCGAAATCTTTCACTCGAATTGTCCAGAACGTTCTCCCAACAAATCGTGAGCAACTGTGGCCCGATGACATGGCACATTGTCATCTATAAAAATTTCATCGTTGTTAGGGAACTTTAAGTCCGTGAATGGCTGCAGACAGTTTCTAAGTGGATGAACAATACTAGAGTACCCAGTCCACTTCATGTAAATACAGCCCACGTCAGTATATAGTTACCACCAACATGCAAGGTGCCTTGCTGACAACTTCGCTCCATGGCTCCATCCAACGATATAGTCACGAGTCCAGAAAAGGCGCGGCAGGCGATGATTTGCTGGTAGCAAATGCACTCGCGTCAGCCGTCTTCTGCCGTAGCCCATGAACGCCAGATTTCGCTACATTGTCCTAACGGCTATGTTTTGCGTACGTCCCACATTGATTTCTGCGGTTATTTGACGCAATGTTGGTAGTCTGTTAACATTAAAAACTCTACGCAAACTCCTCTACTCTCGGTTCGTTAAATGAAAGGCGTCGGCCAATGCATCCTCCGTGATGATAATTCCCTTTGTGCGCCCATAATCAAGTCGGAAACTTTCACGCATGAATCACGTCAATTCAAATGAAACTCCGGCAATGCACTGCTGTTTTATACCTCGTGTACACTATACCACAGCCATCTGTGTATGTGCATATCGGTATCCCATTACTTTCCTCACCTTAGTGTACGTAACACAAGTATGTTATACCAAGTTGAATCAGTTATAATCTATGATTGTTTGGTGGTAACTGCTTAATAATTTCAATCATGAACCATAATAGCTGAAGTCACCAAAACCCTTCCCTCGTGTTCTACCATTAATATACCTCATGCTGAAAAGACGGACTGGCTGACATTTCCGAGAGTATACCGTCTTTCTTGCACCACAGCACAAAATAAATCGTCTCCAGCAATCCGTTTTGTCACACATGTTACAAGCTACACTGGAAGGAATGGGAAGTATGAAGTAAAATGAACGCTCTCGGATTTCAACAGAACATGGAAGAAGACAGCCGTGGTTTTGTTGAAAGAAGCATCGAGGCAGCTAGATAGTTAATCGAACCTGCTGGATACAGGCCTGGCTTTAAAAAAGTCATTGCTGGCAGTCATATTAGACTAGTCATCTATCATTTTCTGTAAGAATGAAATTGACTGCAAGCAGTTCGCAAGGACGTAATTTGCATCAAATTGGAATAGTGCTTTTGTACTGTTTTACACGAGATTACCATTATGATTCTGCCACATGAATTTCTTTACCTCGCAGTTAGGCAATTAGTATATTATTGTTTTGGTGTACCCAAGGCTTATAATTTGACAGTTTAAATGTGTAAGAAGCCAAAAGGCACGCGTAAACCATAGATTCCATTCTTACACTGACTTTAAATAAAATCTTAAAGAAATGCACTCTGGGTACTGTTTACAACGGTTAGACACTACATGCTTGAGAAGCGTAAGGAGTTTCCTTAATTTTCAGTTATATTCTTGTTCCTATTCTGTGGACAACAGACATTTAAATTTGCTATTCACTCTAGCTATTTATCTATTTTTGATCATCTGAAACATAATGCTTTATCCACGCAGTTTCTAGTATTATGCATATGCGGTCATTACCTTGTATTCCCCTTGTTACGGCAATGCTCATCTTAACTATAGTAACTAATGTTACCTAATGTGGTAGACGTGAACATCTGGAGGTCTTCTGTTGCTTAATCGTCTCACCAACGACGTAAGAAAACAACGTTTTATGTGCATAAATAACTGCAATAGCTACACCGAGTATGTGGACTGAAATACGACAAGCTGAGACCTAAGTTGGTCCCATAGGGTGTTTTCGGCGACGGCTACTGAAGTTTCGGTCGGCAAGTTCGGAGCGCTTGTTTAAGCACAGCCTAATCCGCCCTCCGTAGATGGCTGTGTTGTGGTGCGTGGTATTACAGCGCCACAGGGACTCCTGTGTTGCTGGAATTAACAGCTTTGGCGGAGCGTTCTGTCGCGTCCTCCAGACCACCGTCAGCAGACAAGAAAGAAAAACCCTTCCTCAGGATATTTGTTATTAATACCACGTACTGCAGTAACGATAGACTCAACAGTATTTGAGCCATATTTAAAATATGACATACAGTGCTGCAGTGCCAAGGGAATCCTCAAGAACTTTCGCCATGCTGAGACGTAGTGGTACACAAATGGTTCAAATGCCTCTGAGCACTATGGGACTTAACATCTACGGTCATCAGTACCCTAGAACTTAGGACTACTTAAACCTAACTAAACTAAGGACATCACACAACGCCCAGTCATCACGAGGCAGAGAAAATCCCTGACCCCGCCGGGAATCGAACCCGGCAACCCGGGCGTGAGAAGCGAGAACGCTACCGCACGACCACGAGCTGCTAACTAGTGGTACTCAAGACTTCGTTGTCGCACATTTATTGCAGAAAACACGTCCACTCCCTAATCGAATGTCCGTTACGCGCTACTGGGATGTAGCACGACCGATCGAAAAACATTTCCGTCCTCTCGGGGCCCGCATCTCGTGGTCGTGCGGTAGCGTTCTCGCTTCCCGCGCCCGGGGTTCCCGGGTTCGATTCCCGGCGGGGTCAGGGATTTTCTCTGCCTCGTGATGGCTGGGTGTTGTGCGATGTCCTTAGGTTACTTAGGTTTAAGTAGTTCTAAGTTCTAGTGGACTGATTACCATAGATGTTAAGTCCCATAGTGCTCAGAGCCATTTGAACCATCGTCCTCTCGGGCGCTGTTCTAATAGAACTGTTGAGATTCTGCGTGGCTTTTGAGTATGGCCGTGCAGAACTGGTTGCATTCTTCCTGACAGTCATATGATCCAGCCCAACGTAAGCATCAGCATCACGCAACGATATATCCCATCTCGGTAGGCCAAGATCCTGCCGCTTTCGAATTTCTACACATGTTGGTAGTCGTTTCTTCTTCTTATAGGAGGAATAACACGATCTTCTAACAAATGAATTACATCCAAATGCGCTTTCTGAATCAGAAACGGGTAGTGTAATGTTTCCCACACAAAAAATGTAGACAGCGTTAGCTGTACGTATTACGTGCTTTTGCACTGAAATGTTAATTATTTTACCATCCAAACCTGTAGCCGACTTCCCGCCACAGTGTGTTACAATTTTCAGAGTCAGCAGGATATCCGCCAGCATTTTCGTATTTCCTTACCAACAAAAATCTATCCAGTAACATTTTTCCCATGAGCACCAATCGAACTGCAGACAGTTTGGCTTCGAGGAAAAATTATTCATTGTGTACAAAAGAGAGCAACGGATGAGGTAACGTGTTCGTTTGTTCCATGTGAGACCCTTGAATACAGGTGTCAGCTATCAGGCGAAACAATTAATAAAATATATAGGGTTTTAAAAAATGGTTCAAATGGCTCTGAGCACTGTGGGACATCTAAGGTCATCAGTCCTCTATAACTTAGAACTACTTAAACCTAACTAACCTAAAGACATCACACACATTCATACCCGAGGCAGGATTCGAACCTGCGACAGTAGCAGTCGTGCAGTTCCGGACTGAACTGTCTAGAACCGCTCGGGCACAACGGCCGGCTAAAATATTTAAAAATGTTGTGGTCGGATGGATTTCACATTAAAACCCAATGTTTCGTCCCCCTCTGCGGAGTATATTTTCAATGGGAATCTTTCAGGATTAGATTCACTCCCTGCTCGCTACTGACTGCAGCAAATTTCCGCTTACGCTTGCTCCCATGCGGCGAAGTGACGTCACATGCTTTGAATACCCAGGCGCAATTGGCCATTGTCGGTTGCCGTTGTCCGCTGTTGCTATAACTCCATGGTGGAAGACTCGTACACATCTACTTCAGCACCGGAATCCAGATTTCAATCCAATTTCGTGTCCTCCTCATTCCTATGGAAATTCCTGGGGTGTTTAACAATCTCTATGGCCTCCCTGTACAACATTTCATGGTATCCGCTTTTGGCTGGCGGCACTCAAGTTCTACCAAAATGAATGTGGTGGTATCCTGACAGCAAAGAATCTTTCTCAACGGCTGATCTGACAATATCACACTTCCTACAGTTGCCCTTCCTGGTCGTTTTTTGGCCGTTTTTCTTAGTACCCATGTATACCTCTCCACATTTACCCGGAATCCTGTAAATGACCTCCGCAAATGGGGACGAAACTTTCGATTTTAATGTGAAATCCACCCCACCATGGAATAATAGCCAGGAATAATTTATTAATTGCGAAATTTCCGTCTGTAAGAGTTTACATTTCGCTGTGGGTGAAAGCATACTTTCAAGAATTAAATGACGATATCAGAAATCTAGTAAGTCCTACTAGTTATTGTTTCCGTAGGGACAGTGATGAGTCCCTCCACAAACAGCCTGTATGACCAGCGAAAACGTGCCTGGGACACCCGAGACAACGGCGGGATTCCAACCTAACTGTCGTCCACCATGCGGTGCGACACGTAAGAGTGATGGTCTGGGCTGTTATTTCATTTGACAGCAGAATCACTTTGGTTGTCATCAGCAAGATAACACTGCCCTCCACAAGGCGAGAACTTCTGTAAGCAGTCTTCGCGTTTGTCAAGCCGTACATTGGCCAGTAGTATTCCTGGATCTCCTCCAACTGAGACCGTTTGGATCATTATGGGCAGGGCCCTTGAACCAGCTCAGGATTTTGACTATATAACGCGCAAAAATGGGCAAATTTGGCGAGAAGACATCCGACAACTCTGTTAATCAATGCCAAGCCCAATAACTGTTTGCACACGTGCCATAAGTGGTTGAATGCATTATTGACTTACTCAATTCGTGAATATCTTTCTCTCTAGTAAATCATCCTATTTTTCTGAAATAGGAAGCATTTCTTTGACTGTACACGTGCATTACACGTGGTGATATCAATGCCATTAAGATAATTCCATCGTGTTTTTTTTTTGTGTCAGAGTATTTAGCATGTTAAGATTTTTTGCAGAGCATCAGACTGACAGGCATTGGGTTTGTTACTGTCTGTGAGTTTTTGTTCTCTCGCGTTGTGGTGTGCGTAGTGTAAGACCTTCGGTACACACACCATCAGATTATTTGACTTGTCGCTCTAACGAAGTAGGCGAGTGTCAGCAATATGTTCGTGGTCTTATCGTGGCGTGTTTATCTTCTGCCGTTAGGTCAGGCGACAGAAATGCCACTTGCACGTTTAGAGTAGCAGAGTGATGGTGACCAACTTTAAACAGAACTTGATTAATTTTCACAGACATTTATTAAAATAATAAAAAACATAGACATTACGTAACTTGATTCTGGATGCTATTCACACTTGACACTCTGAAGTTCCTTTGGTCTTGGTACGTTAACCTTATTCTCACATATCTCTGATACTTGACAAAGTGTCTATTCATTTATCTTCATGGCTATGTATAGGAATATGGTAATCTTATTAGGCGCAGACTGAAACTTGACTATAGACTGGTACAGACTAATGCAGACTGGTACAGACTAATGCAGACTGGTACAGACAGGTGCAGACTAATACAGACTCCTGCAGTCTAATGCAGACTCGTGCAGACTAATACAGACTGACTAATCGGAGGTCTGTACACTCGTTATAATACCTCGCACCTCCAGGTAATACAGCGCGAGTTTGATCCGCGAGGAGAAAAGGTACTACGTTAGTAGCAATCTCATTGGCTGCGTTACATATTAATACTCGGATCGGCGGAAGCAGAATTTGGTCTGTCTCTAAGGCAGCGCCATCTCGTAGTGTGGAGATGGACGAGCGCTGCACCTGCGATGTTGTGCTTAGCGGGGCGCGCTCTAGTGGGAAAGTTGTGTACGCGCTCACTACGCGGAACTATGTACACAACAGACATGTAAACCAATCGAAGGTAGGTTGAAGCCAGATTTAGATGTTCTCTGAATATTAACATGAAATATCTTCCTGCCTGTACTATGTTTTTTTCATTTGTTTCTCATTGGTATCACGTTTTAACTCGTAAACAACGATAGTATCCTCCACCAAGTACTTTATATTGGTTTCCTGAGTATATGCGTAGATACAGATGTTGATTTAATTTCAGCAGGAAAGCTTTTGGGCTACAGAACTGTTACTAGGAGAGGATCCACGAGCACTTGTGCTTAGAGAATTAAGAATTTATTAACGAATTCGATTCAGTGCACATTCAACAGCCGACCGACAGCCTACAGCACCCATTTCCCAATTGTGCGAGTCCGGCATTGTAGGGCTGTCCGAGTCCCGAGCAGTGCCGGGAGAGCGCCGGCTGTGCGGCCGGTGACAGCCGTAACGACGCCACAATGGCGGCGGCGGCGCCGGCGGCGCTTTATGGCCAGCGACGCCACAACGGCGCCGTTCACCTCGCTAATTGCGACGCCGAGGCGTCGCGGCGCTGGGACTATCCGACCAGCAACTCCGGAGCATTTCGCGTGGCTTACTTCCACCGTCTCTAATGGACGGCAAATGTTGCACAGACACGGAAGTAGCATCGAGCGTGCACCAAGGAAACGTAAGAGGACCTCTAACATTTTTTACGTACACAAACGACTTACCAGATAGGATAAGCACAATGCGGCAGTCCTCCCTTGTGCTTGTGTGATGTGGTGGACCATAACATGACCACTTTCAACTGGAGTCATTTACAAATGTGGCACAGATGTGGATATTCTAAGATTCAGAGGCTAAGAAACAGGCAAGTTTCAAACTCTTTCAGGAGCTGATAACGCTGTCTCACCGGAGTATGTGGCATCTCCGTGTCCTTTTTAGTGATCACTCAATATTTAACGCCGTTCATGCCCCTTATATACTCCACCAGGCCTAGTAAAAGGCTCTGAACACGAACAACACTAATGAAATGGCTCTTAGCACTATGGGACTTAGCGTCTGAGGTCATCAGTCCCCTAGAACTTAGAACTACTTAAACCTAAGGACATCAGACACATCCATGCCCGAGGCGGGATTCGAACCTGCGACCGTAGCGGTCGTGCGGTTCCAGACTGTAGCGCCTAGAACCGCTCGGCCACACTGGTGCTCGTTCTACCTGTCGTAAAGAAATGTAACACTGAGTACTTACATACCAGCTGAAAATGTGAACGTTTAGCCGGCCGGAGTGGCCGAGCGATTCTAGGAGCTACAGTCTGGAACCGCGCGACCGCTACGGTCGCAGGTTCGAATCCTGCCTCGGGCATGGATGTGTGCGATGCACTTAGGTTAGTCTGGTTTAAGTAGTTCTAAGTTCTAGAGGCCTGATGACCACTGCAGTTAAGTCCCGCAGTGCTCAGAGTCATTTGAACCATTTTGTGAACGTTTACGAAGCTACATTAACTTGCGATCGTGTTCTGTGGGTGCTTCACTTTTTTTGTCAAGTGGTGTATATTATTAACCTTATGAAGGATAGCTCGAAAATGAGGTTATACGAATAAACAAGCTGCAGAGTTAAAATGAAATATAAGATTCGCCTGAAAATAATGATCCCCGCAGCAACAGTTCACATGGTTTTCCGAAAAGGAAGATCCTTGCATCCGCTGGACCTAGGAACTATTACGGAGAATGGTGGTTACACTTGTTCTAGAGAATTACAGGATATTATCTTTAGTAAAAATCGTCGTTCTCATGCAACTATCGGTACTTTGTCAACGACAGGTATAAAAGCCAACGCAAGCCTGCAGGAAGTAAAGAAGCGTTTAACGTGTCGTTAACGACGACGTAGTTAGAGAAGAAGAACAAGCTTGGATTAGGGAAACATAAGGAAGGAAATGGGCCGTGCCCTTTCAAGGCTATACTCCCGGCATTTGCTTTAAGAAACTTACAGGAATCAAGGTAATCCTACTTCATGGCCAGACTGGAAGCTGAACCGACATTCTCCCAAATATTGCAAGGAGTCACACCGTGGAGCCAACTACAATCATCTGTGCTCGCAGTGAGCTATTTCTGCACGCAGTATTACCGTAATAACAATCTGCACAACATTGAGTCAAGACCTTGCATTTTTTCCTCCATATCTGTGTTCTCTGTCTACTGTACCTTGCATTTTAACCAATCAAGTTACTTATTTTTAAATCAACCGTCTGTAGAGAATTTCAAGGATTAAACTTTTTCATTATCATACCATTCAGGTGAAACGTGTTCATCATTTGTTGCTTTAGTTTTCACGGCTTCTGTTGCTTTATTTTTTTATTGAAATAAATACTTGAGTCTATTGTGCCAAAACGTCTTCCAATTCTCCAGATTACAGCATATACATAGCACATAGATGCCTGTATGACGAGAATACAATAAACAGATCTATAACCGGAGTGGCCAGTATAAAACGTTATCACAGCATCTTGTTGTTTTGTTCGTCTGCCAGAAAACTGGTTTAATGTCGCTCTATGCAGTTCTATCTCACGTGTAGTGGAGCGATCCAAAGGCAAGGGCTCGCTGACATAAGAGCGCCAAGGGCTGCAATGCACTGGCACAGAATTACACCGCGGCACCCGACGAGACACCGCAGTCCACCTGCTACTTCTATGTCTACGTTTACATGTATATTCCGCAAACCACGGTATGGTGCGTGACGGTGCGTACCTTGTACCATTATAAGTCTTATTCTTTCCTGTCCCACTCACAAACAGAGCGAGGGAAGAACGTCCATCTGGGTATATGCTTCCATACGAGCCATAATTTCTCGTATCTTATATTCGTTGTCCTTACGTGAAATGTACGATGGCGGCAGTAGAATCCTTCTGCACTCAGCCTCAGATGCCGCTTCTCTAAATTGCGCTCCTCGAAAATAACATCGCTCTTCCACAAGTGATACCCATTTGAGTTCACAAAGCATCTCCGTAACACTTGCCTGTTATTCGCACCTACCTGTGACAAATCTAGCAGGCCGTCTCTGAATTGCTTTGATGTCTTCGTTTCATCAGATCTGGTGCGGATCCCGAACCGTCTACCCCTACTCAACAAAGTGTTGCACTATCGTCTCCCTTATAGATGAACCACAGTTTTCTAAAACTCTGCCAATCAAGCGAAGTCGACCATTCACTCTCCCTTCTACAATCCTCACATGCTCATTCCATTTCATACCGCTTTGCAACGTTGCTACTAGATATTTTATGCACTGGACTCGCATGCGGGAGGACCATGGTTCAATCCCGCGTCCGGCCATCCTCATTTAGGTTTTCCGTGATTTCCCTAAATCGCTCCAGGAAAATGCCGGGATGGTTCCTTTCAAAGGGCACGGCCGACTTCCTTCCCCGTCCTTCCCTAATCCGATGAGACCGATGACCTCTCTGTCAGGTCTCCTTCCCCAAAAACAACCCAATAACCCCAAGATATTTTATGGACGTGATTGTGTCAAATATCACGATTCTACTCCTGCATCGGAACATTACAGGTTCCCTTTTACTACTCATGTGTATTATCTTACAGTTTTCCTCATTTATAGGTAGCTGCTATTCATCATACCAACTACATATTTTGCGTAAGTCATCTTGTATCCTCATACAGTCACTCACAGACTACCCCTTGCCATCCACCACAGCATCAACACCGGACAGCCGCAGACCGCCGCTTACATAGTGCACAGATCATTTATGTGCAGATAAAATGAGAGCAACCTATCACACTTCCCTGGGACACTCCTAAAAACGCCCGCCAGGTCCGATGTTTTGTAAGGGCAACAGTGGCAGCTCGCACAGCTATCACAGCACAGATAATTGGGCTTGTCAGTTCTGACGTGTCATCACGAGCTGTTGAGAACTGTTTGTTAACAGTGGGACTAGAAGCCAGCACTCTTCTTGCCCGTCTTCGACTCACGTGTCAGCATCGACGTGCCTGGCCCGACTGGTGCTACCAGAAGATCACTTGCTAGATGGACTGGCGAACCGTGGTCCTCAGCGACGTAACCACATTCGGCCTGCACGTTACGGTCTGGGGTGCGATGAGCTACAACTCTCGTTCACCTCTGATGTTTCTGCAGGAGACGCTAACCAAAGCTCTGAGGGCCAGAATGTTTGCTAGACCCTTTATTTGCCGCTCTTGTAGCAAGAAGGTGATGTGCTTTTCCACCAGTCGCCCACACAGCTCGTGAACTCAATGTGCTCTGCAATACGTCAATCAACTTCCCAGCCCAGCACAGTCTCCGGAAATGTCTCCAACCAAACACGTGTGGGATATGAAGTGATTCTTGGGACTAGTCAACCAACAACTCTTACAGAACTACATGAGCTGGTCGAGGAGGTGTGGCATAAAGTAGCCGAGGACAGTTCAAAAATGTTCAAATGTGTGTGAAATCTTATGGGACTTAACTGCTAAGGTCATCAGTCCCTAAGCTTACACACTACTTTACTTAAATTACCGTAAGGACACACACACACACACACGTCCGAGGGAGGACTCGAGGCTCCACCGGGACCAGCCGCACAGTCCATGACTGCAGCGCCATGGACCGCTTGGCTAATCCCGCGCAGCCCGAGGACAGTATTCGTCATTTGTTCGATGGAGTGGATGTCACATTCAGTGCCTGCATTTATGCCTGTCGAGACTACACCACGTACTGTATCGCAAAACCGCCTGTGCTATTGATCTGTAAATGTAATCATTTCATCTACTCCACATGCATTGTTGGAACAATAGATCTTCAGTGAATTGGAAACCTAGAATAGGTTGTTCAAATGGTTCAAATGGCTCTGAGCACTACGGGACTTAACATCTGAGGTAATCAGTCTCCTAGAGCTAAGAACTACTTAAACCTAACTAACCTAAGAACATCACACACATCCACGCCCGACGCAGGATTCGAATGTGCGACCGTAGCAGTCTTTTGGGTCCGGACTGAAGCACCTAGAACCACTCGGCCACCACGTCTAATAGGGTGTATCAATTTCTTTCCGGCAATCTTAAATTTGGGCTTTATTTGGTAATAAATATGCAACAAGTCGCTTCTCTACGATTTATTCGAGGCGATGCAGGCTCATCTTCAGTTGGATTTTTTTCAGAAACATGCTGCTGGTCCACAACATAGTGTTTCTGTTACACCTCCATCTGAGGATGAGTCTGTAGTTGCTGGAAAACATGTTTATGGTCGAATAAATCGTAAAAAATCGACTGGTTGCATATTTGGTACTAGATAAACGCCAATTTAAATCACAGACGCAGTTCGTTACGGAAAAAACCTTAATTTTTTAAATCCTTCTCCCTGAACTTAATCCTTGCCCAAACCTATTTTTAGTTTCCTTTACTATTTGCTCAAAGTACGGATTGAACAAGACGAGGGAGTTTGCGTCAGTTCCCTTCTCAATTTATGATTCTTTTATGTCCGGCTGGCAGGGGTGGCCGAGCGGTTCTAGGCGCTACAGTCTGGAACTGCGCAACCGCTACGGTCGCAGGTTCGAATAATGCCTCGGGCATGGACGTGTGTGATGTCCTTAGGTTAGGTAGGTTCAATTAGTTCTAAGTTCTAGGGGACTGATGACCACAGAAGTTCGGTCCCATAGAACTCAGAGCCATTTGAACCATTTTCATGTCCTTCAACGCTTATCTGCCATCTGGTTTCTATACAAATTGTACAAATCGTTTGGAGCTCTATATTTTATCCCCGATTCTCAGAGTCGTTACAATCAACACCGCCAAAAGTTTATTCTAAATCTACAAATGCCATAAACTTCGGTTGTATTTTGTTAAGTCTATATTCTAAGTTGTAGGATCAGTTTGTTTTCCTTGTTAGCCATTTTGTGCTTTCCGTTAATTTTGCCTTCCATGCGTCTGTGCACCCTTTGGCTGCTGACTTCCGTACAATCTCTGTACAATCTGCAGACGGATGCCTTATTCCTTGACTTCCGGAAAGTGTTTGAGTCGGTGCCCCACTGCAGACTCCTAATTAAGGTACGAGCTTATGGGATTGGTTACCAAGCATGTGAGTGGCTCGAAGATTTCTAAGTAATAGAACCCACTGAGTGTTCATCGCAGGTGAGGGTATCATCTGGAGTACCCCAGGGAAGTGTGGTAGGTCCGCTGTTGTTTTCTATCTACATAAATGATCTTTTGGTTAGGGTGGATAGCAATGTGCAGCTGTTTGCTGATGATGCTGTTGTATACGGTAAGGCGTGGTCGTTAAGTGACTGTAGGAGGATACAAGATGACTTGGACAGGAGTTGTTATTGGTGTACAGAATGGCAGCTAACTTTAAATATAGATAAATGTAAGTTGTGGGGAAGGCGGATAGTCGTCCCCGGTTCTTTGGTAGAATTTTGGGAAGATGTGGTTCATTTGTAAAGGAGACCGCATATGAAACACTAATACGACGTATTCTTGAGTACTGCTCGAGCGTTTGGGATCCATATCAGGTCGGATTGAGGGAGGACATAGAAGCAATTCAAAGGCGGGCTGCTAGATTTGTTACTGGTAGGTTTGATCACCACGCGAGTGTTAAGGGAATGCTTCAGGAAATCGGGTGGGAGTCTCTAGAGGAAAGGAGGCGTTCTTTTCGTGAATCACTGCTGAGGAAATTTAGGGAACCAGCATTTGAGGCTGACTGCAGTACAATTTTACTACCGCCAGCTTACATTTCGCGGAAAGACAACAAAGAGATTAGGGCTCGTGCAGAGGCATCTAGGGGACTGATGACCTCAGACGTTAAGTCCCATAATGCTCAGAACCAATCATTCAATTGAAATCAACTGCAATGCCATTTAGAGATGGTATCTTTGTGGTGTGAAAAGTGGCAATTCACTCTAAATAAAGACAGTTGTGAAGTCTTTCACAGGAGTTCTAAAAGTAATCCGCTTAGTTTTGTTACACGATAAACTGTACATTTACCTAACTTCTTGGAGATTACAGTTACGAATAATGTAAGTTGGGACGATCACGCAGACAATGTTGTGGGGAAAGCAACCAAAAGGCAGCTACATTGGCAGAACGTTTCAAAAATGTAACAGGCGTATCAAAGAGATTATTTACATTATGCGTGCAGAGGCTCGTGCAGAGGTATATAGGTTGTCATTTTTCCCTCGGTCTGTTTGGGAGCGAAACGGGGAGAGAAGATGCTAGTTGTGGTACGAGGTACCCTCCACCACGCATCGTATGGTGGATTGCGGAGTATGTAAGTAAATGTAGATGTACATTTCCCCCAAGAATATTTGATATCTGTCAGCACAAGGTTAACAGCAATAAAATAAGAGGTATAACTGCCTCTCAATCTTGTTCCTTGCCCGTTGTAATGGATAACGCAAGAGCCTCATGTAGGCTGGGGTCCCTCAGCAGCTCCCGTTCGTGCAGCTGCCTGCAGGAAGAGATCCCCAGGCGGCCCAGTGCGGGGGCGACGCAGACGGACACGGCCAGAGCTTATCGCCGGCCTCGCCGCCCTAATTAAGCCCTAGCAATTAGTCATACGGAGTTAGGGCAGATAGGGACCGCCGGCAGAAATCTGCGGCCGCTATCCCAGCGGGGCGAGGCCGGATCCTCCCGGCTAGCGTGCGTCACGGCTGCGCGAGGATGTGGAGGGAACGTGGACTTGCGCTCCGAGCGGCAGGATTACGACAGGTGCTTTAACGTCGTAGAGGGCCTTTCTCTAAGGATCAGCGGTGGAGAAACTTGTAATTAGAGTCTAGTATCGCTGATGTCAACGATATTATTAGCCTCAGCGAAGGTGAGTGAGCGTATTAATATTTTGAGAAACCGTGGTACATTCGCCAAATTGTGGGGTCACATTTTGGCAAAGCGCGGATGCGGAACATATGTAGAGCATCTTTCGGGTAAAAAAATGAGTTCATGTAGTAAAGAGTACTAATTGGGAGAGTATTAACATATGCAATGCGTTTGCAGAATCTAAGTGAACTTAATGTAAGAATGTGGATTCACGTGGCATAGAACTGAATAAAAACTGCTCGGGATTCGAGCCGCACCAAGTGATTAAAATTACACGAGATTTCGGCCAATCCCTTTTCGGCCACTGTCAAGTGGTACGACTGCCAGGAGCTGCTGGCACTCACATATACAGTGAAGATCCAAAGGAACCGCTACACCTGCCTAATATCGTGTAGGCCCCCCGCGAACGAGCGGATGTGCCGTAACACAACGTGACATATACTCGACTAATGTCTGAAATAGCGCTGGAGGGAACTGACAGCATGTATCTTGCAGGGCTTCCATAAATCCGTAAGAGAACGAGGGGCCCAAGAGATCTCTTCTGAGGAGTACGATGCAATGCATCCCAGATGTGCTCAATAACTTTCATATGGACTTGGAAGAGCAGTTGAACGGAGTGGACAGTGTCTTGAAACGAGGGTATAAGATGAACATCAACAAAAGCAAAACGAGGATAATGGAATGTAGTCGAATTAAGTCGACTGATGCTGAGGGAATTAGATTGGGAAATGAGGCACTTAAAGTAGTAAAGGAGTTTTGCTATTCGGGGAGCAAAATAACCGATGATTGTCGAAGTACAGAGGATATAAAATGTAAACTGGCAATGGCAAGAAAAGCGTTTCTGAAAAAGAGAAATTTGTTAACATCGCGTATTGTTTTGACTAGAAGGAGGGATCGGTTGGTAGGACATGTTCTGAGGCATCACGGGATCACCAATTTAGTGCTGGAGGGCAGCGTGGAGGGTAAAAATCGTAGAGGAAGACCAAGAGATGAATACACTAAGCAGATTCAGTAGGATGTAGGCTGCAGTAGGTACTGGGAGATGAAGTAGCTTTCACAGGATAGAGTAGCATGGAGAGCTGTATCAAACCAGTCTCAGGACTGAAGACTGCAACAACAACAACAACAACAACAACAACAACTTTCATATATGGGAGGTTTGATGGCCAGCGGAAGTCTTTAAACTTAGAAGAGCCACTCTGTACCAATTCTGGACGTGTGGAGTGCCGCATTGTCGTGCTGAAATTGTCCAAGCCCGTTGGAATGCACAATGAACATGAATGGATGCAGGTGATCAGAGAGGATGCTTACGTACGTGTCACCTGTCAGAGTCCTATGTAGACGTATCAGGAGTCCCATATCACTGTAACTGCGACCGGCCCACACCATTACAGAGACGCCACCAGCTTGAACCGTCCCCTCCTGGCATGTAGAGTCCATGGATTCATGAGGTTGTCTCCGCACCCTTACATGTCCATCCGCTCCATACAATTTAAAATGAGACCAGGAAATATGTTTTCAGCTATTATCACTCCAATGTCGGTGTTGTTGAGCCCCGGCGAGGCGTAGCGCTTTGTGTCGTGCAGACATAAGAGATACAGGAGTAGGCCTTGAATGGTTCGCACGCTGACACTTTTTGATGGCCAAGCATTGAAATCTGCACCAATATGCGCAAGGGTTGCACTTCTGTCACGTTGAACGATTCTCTTCACTCGTCATTGGTCCCGTTCTTGCAGGATATTTTTCCAGCCGCAGCGATGTCGGAGATTTGATATTGGAGCGGATTCCTGATATTCACCCAGTCTAGTGAAATGTTTGTGCGGTAAAATCCGCGCTTCATCGCTACCTCGATATGCTCTGTTTCATTTCTCGCGCGCCGACAATAGCACCATGTTCAAACTCACTTAATATTGGTCACTAGCCATTGTAGGAACAATAGTCGATCTAACAACTGAACCAAATGCTTGTCACCTGATACAGGCGATGTCGGCTGAAGCCTTCTCCCTCTTTACATATATCTGTTTACTTATACATGTATCTGAATATGCATCCCTAAAACCAGTTTCTTTGGCGCTTCAGTGAGCTAACAAGGGAAAGCCATGACGCTCAGATTACGGATTTACTTCAAATTTTGCACACCGTTAGTAGGTCGTCAGAGCAAGCTAACGTGGAAGAAGAAAGGTGCCCAACTCTGGCAATTGCGAAAAAATCGCAAGAGTAGTTCTACGCGTCTGTGCGTAAGTGCCAGACGCTCGAGTTCATTGTGCTAAAGCGGTTAGCGTTGGAGCTTCTTAAAACGAACATGCGGCGACTGTTCGACTTCCGCTCAAACCTTCATTTTTTTTACGAGAAATGTAAATTCTGTGATATTCAAAAAATTTGCACCTGCAATATTCGTTCTTGCTGCCTTAGCAAAGTTAATTGCCAAATGGGGCCCGCTTCTGTGTCTGCAGCTCGAAGCATCTAGGTGCAATGTAGTTCCGGTATCTTACCAAATTTCAGATATAAGGGATTTCGTAATCACGACAAACACACATTTTCAGGTAATTCTATGCGTTTCTTTATTTAATTGTCGATAGTTATATGTATGTTTCTTCTAACAATTAAACTTAATAAGGAATAGTCAGCTGTCAAATAACAAAATTTACTGAAACGTCATGCACATACACGTGGTTTTTTAAAATTATATTATCTGTCATATGTCATAAGATATTAATATGGCAAGTCATAAAAAAATATAAATTATAAATAAATCTGAACGGGTGTCCAAACGTCGCCTCTTACATACATGTTCGTCGCACTTAGCTCAATTCAATTGCTATCGACTTGTCCAACATGTACAATACAAAAGGGCAGCTACGCACTGATACATCAGTTACATAAAAGACGAGTAAAATTTCTCTTGCGATTTTCGCGGAACTGCCAGAGTAGTGCACGTTACTACTGGCACATTATGTTGTTTCAACAGCCTACGAAAAATGTGCAACGTTTGAAGTAAATCTGTGATCCCAACATCGTGGCCTCCTCTTGTAAGTGCCAGCTGTGACGTCACTGGTGCCTGCGGCATCGCTACGTGTGGGCGTACATTGACCCGGCATTCGAAATGCTCGTTTCAACCGCACGATCTCTGTATCGCATGCCGTGCTGAGCTGCCGGCCACAGTTTTTGCTTAGCGTTTTATCAGTGATTATTTGAAGGGCTTCTTTAATTACACATTCATAGAAACCTTTTGTGCGTGTCACGACGAATGTTTCTTGAAATTTTATCCGATGTGCGTGTTTTGAAGCATGCTCAGATAAAGAAGATTTCTCAGGGTCGCGGCGGCGATAGCGCCTCTCATGCTCTTTCCTGCGTTGTTCCACAGTGCGTACTGTTTTTTCGGCGTAAGTCTTACCACATTCGCAAGATATCTTGTAGCCCCCATGTGGTCTGCCACCTGCTGCAACTCTAACTGGTCTCATTAATTGACGGATTTTTGTCTGAGGCCTGAAGATCGGCTTGATCTTGTGTCTTTTCAGTAGGCGGCTTATCTTTCCCGACACGAAGACACAAAACGGAAATGAATAGCAAGTTTCTTATTCTGCTCCTCGTCATTGGTCTTACTGAGATTCTTGCTTCAAATTATTTCATTGTAGCCTTTGTTCCTGAAGATGTTGCGTAGGTGGTGCAGCTAATGGGACAGGTTAACAGCCTCGGATACCACTGTTGAACGATACACATACGTTCATAACACAGTACACGTCTGTACCGGTTTATAATTTGCAAAAAGAGATCGGCGTGGGTTGTTTTTCTATAGATGCTGTGGCCATGGCATCCATTTCGTTTTCGGCGAACAAGGACATTGAGGGAGGGCAACGCATTGTCTATCCCTGTCTCCATGGTGAACTGGTTGTTAACGTATATGCTGCTGAGGTCTTCCCAAAATTCGTCAAGCTTCTCATGTCTGCGGGCCCAAATTACGAACGTGTCGTCAACGTATCGAAAGAAACGACTAGGTTTTGATGCCTCATTTTTAAATCAATATCCTGAAAACTGTTCATGAAGAGGTTTACTTCTGCTCGAGCTAACGGGCCACTCATTGTAACGCTGCCGGTAATACTGGCCGTTGCACAAAAAATAAGAAGACCTACACAATTTTATAAAAGAATTTTGATACAAGGCCAAATAGTGTCTCAAACGATCAGATGGACGACATTGCAAAACCCAAGAACTTTTTACGTAAGTGAACTTCTTGCGAAATTTACTGTTGGCCATTAAAATTACTATACCATGAAGACAGAATAGAATAAACGTCGAATTAGCATGCAATATACTTCACGAAACCGCATTTCAGTGGTCGTTGTTTGTGAGGGGATCGTGTTGTGCTTTGTGTAAGAATGACAAACGTACACCAGCACATGTCAAAAGAATCATAACCAATCAATACAGTATTTTATCCTTCCATGGAAGTGATTGTCTCATGCATCAGGATCACATGGGTGCCATAAAAATATGGGATCGATATCGGTAGGTCGATAAGCTGCATCATGTGGATCTTAGCGACCTCACTAGATTAGCTCCTGAGAGGACAGATGTTACGTCAGCCGTGCGGGATCTTACAGCCGCGTCTCGTACCTTGAGTGAGGGAATCGTTTTTTTGCAGCATGGTCTGTCGTTGAGATAATCTCGGACTGTTAGCAAAACGGCAGTTGTTGCGGCTTCTGTTGAAGCGTAAACAGAGAGTAGCAACAGTTGACATTCTGAGCGTGTGCTCCGTGTCTAAATGATGTCGATGTTGACGGAACGGTGAACCTTAATCCTCCTTCCCACCTTCCTAAATAAAATAAAGACCTTGGCACCTTTTACCGACCCACTGACTCAGATGATACAGTTTCTGAACAGTTCAAAGGAAACTGGAGTCTCAGCTCACATAGGTACCCCATTTAGACAATAACAGTTGGAAGCGGTGTAAATCTACAGCCCATATGTTAGCGAAAATAAGTGTTTAAAGTCGGTGATAGGCACAATATGTCATTAGAAATAGTACTGAATGCGTTTTCAGAAAATTGTTTTGAATATGTAGTTCAGGGTCTGCTCTAAGTGTAAATGGTAGGCCGGCCGCGGTGGTCTCTCGGTTCTAGGCGCTCAGTCCGGAACCGCGTGACTGCTATGGTCGCAGGTTCGAATCCTGCCTCGGGCATGGATGTGCGTGATGTCCTTAGGTTAGTTAGGTTTAAGTAGTTATAAGTTCTAGGGAACTGATGACAACAGATGTTAAGTCCCATAGTGCTCAGAGCCATTTGAACCATTTGTAAATGATTGCGAATATATTTTTGACATCTTAGCGACAATCCTTAGCAAATAGGGAGCATTATGACTGACACAGGCATTAGTGAACACAAAGTTTCTGTAGCTAGACTAAATACCGTGAAATCAAAACGAACCACAGTAAACGCAAAATACATCCATTTAAAACAGCAGATAAAAATTCGCTTCACGTCTTTTCAAGGACAGTCTCCACTGCTTCCAGTCTGTGTAAATGTGGACAAAGTGTGGTTTAATTTCAAGGAAATAGTATTGGAGGCGGTTTAGAAATAAATACAAAATAGGTCAATAAGAAATGTTACTGAACGCTGTTTAAGAAGAAACGAGAAAAAGCATGCCAAATTTAAAAGAAAGCGAAATTCCCAGGATTGCCGACGTTTAACAGAAGCTCGAAATTGAGCAGGGACTTCAATCTGAAAGTCATTTAACAGCACCCGCAACAAAACTCTGCCTCGAAATATCACGGAAAATCCGAAGAGATTTTTGTCGTATGTAAGGTACACCAGTGACAGGGCGCAGTGAATATCTTCAATATCTTCACTGCGTGCTAACACCGGTAATGTTACTGTTGATAGTGCCAGTAAGGCAGTTTTCCGAAATTCCTTCACGACAGAAGAGGAAGTAAATATTCCAGAATTCACATTAAGTTCTGCTACCAACAAAAGTAACTTAGAAGTAGATATCCTTGATTAGAGAAGCAGCTTAACTCACTTGACAAAAGCGAGGCCTTTGTCAAGTGCTGACAATGTAGCTCCATACTTAGGAATTACATACAATTCCTCTCCCGTCGAAAGATCCGCTATTAAAGTCTGGAAAGCGGCACCAATTGCACCAGTACCCAGGAATCAAATAGGAGTAATCCGCTGAATTACAGATCCACATGCTAATGTCCATTTCCAGTACGATTTTGGAAGATATACTGTGTTCGAACATTATGAATTACCTTCTGGTACACGGCTAGGTCTTTGTTCTCAGGAAGTAACGAGTAATGTCGACAGGGGATGTCAAATTGATTGCATACTTTTAGATCTTCAGAAGGATTTTGACACCGTTCCTCACAAGCCACTTCTAATCAAATTGCGTGCTAACGTAGTATCATCTCAGTTGCGCGATTAGGTTCGTAATCTCCTGTCGGAACGATCACAGTCATTAGTAACTGACGGAAAGTCATCGAATAGAACAGAATCAATATCTGACGCTCCCCAAAGAAGTAGTTTAGTCCCTCTGCCGGTCCAGATCCACGTAAAAGATTTAGGAAAAATTGTGGAAAACTCACAGAGATTGTTTGCAGTCATAAAATGATCAAAACCAGCCGGCCGCTGTGGCCGTGTGGTTCTAGGCGCTCAGCTTGGAACCGCGCGACCGCTACGGTCGCAGGTTCGAATCCTGCCTCGGATATGGAAGTATGTGATGTACTTAGGTTAGTTAGTTTACTACCGCCAGCTTACATTTCGCGGAAAGACAACAAAGAGATTAGGGCTCGTGCAGAGGCATCTAGGGGACTGATGACCTCAGACGTTAAGTCCCATAATGCTCAGAACCAATCATTCAATTGAAATCAACTGCAATGCCATTTAGAGATGGTATCTTTGTGGTGTGAAAAGTGGCAATTCACTCTAAATAAAGACAGTTGTGAAGTCTTTCACAGGAGTTCTAAAAGTAATCCGCTTAGTTTTGTTACACGATAAACTGTACATTTACCTAACTTCTTGGAGATTACAGTTACGAATAATGTAAGTTGGGACGATCACGCAGACAATGTTGTGGGGAAAGCAAACAAAAGGCAGCTACATTGGCAGAAAATTTCACAAATGTAACAGGCCTATCAAAGAGATTATTTACATTATGCGTATCCGTCGTCTTCTGCAGTATTGCTGTGCGGTGTAGGATGCGGACCAAATAGGATTGACGAAGAGCATCGAGAAAAGTCCTAATACAGGGAATTCGTTTTGTATTATCGCGAAATAGGGAGAGATTGCCACTGTTGTGACACGCAAATCATTAAAGCAAAGGCGTTTTTCACAGTGCAGGATCTCCTTATGAAATTTCAATCACCAGCTTTCTTCTCAGAGTGCAAAAAGAATTTTGTTGGTGGCCACCTACACAGGGAGAGGGATCATCATAATCAAATAAATCAGAGGGCGCACGGAAAGGTTTAAGTGTACGTTTTTCCCCTGCACTGTCTGAGAGTGGAACTATAGAGAAATAGATTGAAGGTGGTTCGATGAATCGTCTGCCAAACATTTAATTGTGAATTGCAAAGCACTCATGTAGATGTAGATGTAGACGGTATAGTGTATTCGCAGAATACGTAAAATTTCGTTATTTTCTATCTGTCCTGTTGTTGCAGTTTAAATGGGGAATTGTGTGCATATATAAAAATGGGTCAAGTGGCTCTGAGCACTATGGGACATAACATCTAAGGTCATCAGTTCCCTATAACTTAGAACTACTGAAACCTAACTAACCCAAGGACATCACACGCCCATGCCTGAGGCAGCATTCGAACCTACGACAGCAGCGGTCGCGCGGTTCCAGGCTGAAGCGCCTAGAACCACACGGCCACTCCGGCCGGCGTACATATATAGTCTTCTACCTGTAACTAACCCCATTTCATAACATTCAACTGTGCCACAAATTCTTTACTGATACATAGTAATGAACATTACTAGGGTTAGGTGTAATAAAACAGTAAAAACTCTTCACTCGAAACGTAAGACTCTTGTATTAAGAAAACAACATTGGTAGACTTTTTGTGGTTCAAATGGCTCTGAGCACTATGGGACTTAACATCTATGGTCATCAGTCCCCTAGAACTTAGAACTACTTACACCTAACTAACCTAAGGACAGCACACAACACCCAGCCATCACGAGGCTGAGAAAATCCCTGACCCCGCCGGGAATCGAACCCGGGAACCCGGACGTGGGAAGCGAGAACGCTACCGCACGACCACGAGATGTAGGCTGACTTTTTGTATCTGAATGAGGCATGTAAATGAACTTTAAAATGTGTGCCGAACAATTATAACAGCCCTTCTTACATATGTAATGTACGAGCAGTCCATGTCGGAACATAGTGACTGCAATTTAATACGAGTAAATCACACACTGTCGTAGATGGCGAATTATGGGTGTCGGTCAACATTATGAGCTGCCTTGATTTGGAGGAAGGACATGTCTCGCTCATTACACATTTATCCACACTTTGTGCACCAGTTATATGCCGTTTAGCTGTATGGTTGTTTACAACATGTCTGGAGCCTTAATAATGGAACATGACAGAGACTTCATCCACTGTAATTTTCTAATGGTATCTTCCGTTTTACAGTTACGACACTTCAATGAAAAGGCCGAAGTAGAATATTTGTAAAATGACATGCATACCGGGTGTAGCGAAATTAAACGGATATACTTCGAAGGTTTGTAGCAGTGTCATGATGATAAATTTAGGGACTTTAATCCCTGTCTGCTACACCATCGGACGACTCTACGGACCATTGAAGGGCTTTCTAGCTCGAGAGCCCTCTCACGGGTATCCGGGCAGCTGCTGGCATTAGTGGGCAAACGGGTGATGTGCGGTCAGCCAGTTGATGCGCCCCCGCCTTACATCAGTGGGCAGGAGTGGCCAAGTGGTTCGCTCATGCGCTGAACGCGTGTATTAGGGTTACCTGGCGTGTAACCTATGCATGATGAGCGAGCTGACAGGCGCTCCCCAGCGCCCGTGCCCCGTGGGGCAGTGTTGAAGCCTAGTGGAAATCATAGCGGGAAACACGTGCCACTAGGCCACCTCTTCGGCAGAAAATGCGACTAGGAAAGCGGACGGAACGCAACTGGAATTCACTGCAGTACATGTGAAGGTATTCAGGACATTGCCTGAGTTAAGTGGCGCTAAACCAAAACTACAGTTAGGTATTATTGGTAAACTACTTAACTTGCGCAGGATTACGGTCAGTCTTCGTTGCACTGGTAAGGAAAGAAACATAAATAAATGTGTGAGATAGAAATTGGGAGCCAATCACTTCTTTGTTTTTCGTTTCTTCGTCTGCTTTGCCCATAATGAGAACCTAACGACGTCCACTGTTAGTACATTGTGTATTTTATATCTTCATAAAATAGAAGTAACAAAAATATGTTGATCGCGTATTTTCTGGACTTCTATGCTGATGCAAGTACAGTTTACATGTACAAACATACAAATATTTAAGTAATTGTTATTTTGTACTCAAATGAACGTTCATCACCATGATAAAAAGGCGAGATTTTCCTGTTGTCATTGAGAAGTGAGGAAGTTGTTTATGAATATCAGAAAATTTTTTTGTGTAAGCTCGAAGAAATACGGCAGTGATGTTTGACATGTTTTTGTAGCTTTGCCTCTGTCTTTTTTTTATGAAATTGAGTTTTATAGAGCTGTATTTCCTTCACAAAACATCCCTCTGTTTCATGTTACAGAGCAAAATTTTTGAATAATACCTGAATAAAACATCGAACATTTCGATTTTTCTATGACTCCCGTTTAGGTTTAAGTAACAGACATGAGGGTGGCTATGTAGAACAAAAACTTTCCGTAGGTTACCTGGCGCTTAATATACTAAGATTGGAATTTTAATAGTGACAGCTCTTAAAGCTCCAACCCTCGTATAATGTCAATCAGTTTTTAGACGGTTCGCAGCTCCTGCTTTTTGGGAGAATCTAGTATGACACACAAACCACGAAATCGAAATGAGGTAACGTCCGATAGGTGTGCAACACACTTGACGTACAGGTAAAGCTGTTACGATCCAAACTGACCACGGCCACCAGGTCTGCGCTCGCTTGTGATAGCGTACAGCAGTTTTATAACTCTACGTAGAGTGAGTGCATTCACATCTATGACCTTGCAGCAGGTGCTTTCCCCCGTAACGTAGTCGCTCCATAGCTCCATTGGATGACTTTCGCGGACACTGTCCATTTGTACTATTTGTTACTCAGGCTCAACTCCACGACCACTCTAACTTTGGCAGTATTATATTTCTGAAGCCTGTTTTCAATGTAATTATTCCCTCTTCTACGCCTGCCAACACAGCAGCCAATATGTAACAGTTACTCTCACTACCAGGTCACTGAGGAAAGTAAATGGGAAACCGATGAAGTTGGGAACTGGTCTTATTACTTCACTCTTAACGCCTTAATTACTTTTTACACTGGCCGTCATAATCAACAAGTCGTGCAGTCTAAACTGGAATCCAATTTCAGGTATCGTATTTCTGAATTACAGTATCGTGAAAGAGCGTCATTATTTCTTTATCGTGAATATTCTTCGGACAAGCTGAAATATTTGTTGCCTTTAATAGATATTCCGGCGTTCTTCCATGCTTTGTTCGCTGTAGGCAATTCTAACTTGTAAACGGTACTGTGTACAGATTCGAGTTTAAATACATACTGTATAACACCAATACAGCTTGCTTTGGGTTGTCTTCTGCCACCGTACAGATGAATCTGTCTCAACATGACAGCTTCAGCAGGAAGCGTTACCACCTGACTCTCCCTCGTTTGGAAGTATGTTTCTCTGAAATTTTTCTCCAGTTTTCACTGTGACAGAAACCGCAAAAATTCTGTCTAGCTGCGACAAAAACCACAATTCCATCCCATATGATGAGATAGCTTAACAAGCAACTTTACCAAAAATACAGTCCGCCTCTTTAGCTAAGTGCTCAGAGCGTGTGACTGCCTTGCAGGTTCGATTCTCTCGTAGGTCAGATATTTTCTCAGATCGGGGACAGGGTTTTTTGTCGTGTTCAACGTCATCGTTGCATTATCGGCACGCGAGTTGTCCAATATGGCGTCAACTGAGAAGACCTGCAATTCGGTCACTGAACTTCCCAAGGTGGGGACTCCTGACTATCAACGCCCTCTGATCGTTTCATTTTTTTCACTATGTATACAGTCTCTTGCATTGATATACTATTCGGTCTACTCTTGGTAGAAGATTTTATACATTACGAAAAAAAAACACGTACGGCAATGGTGTAATATTCTGCAATATTTATTCCTTATTTAAGAATCAGGTTTGCGGCTGTTATCTCATCATCTGGTACAAAGATAAATATGTGATGCAGTAAGAGTTTTGTAGGATCAGAAATTGTAACCCAACGTACCTACAGAAGATCTCCATTTCCAAAGAAGAGAAATGTTAATGTTAGATTTAGGAATAAGATGAGAGGAATTATTTCAGTGAAAATGCTATGTAAATTTATCTAACTAAGACCAAATACGTGACACATTAATTAATGAACAATATGCAAATTACAACACTTGTTCTTAGGAGAAAAATTGAACAATAAAGTTTGGTGCCTTCTTCCAGGAGTGTGGCTGAACGAAGTAATCTTGTCTTTAATAGGTCCTTAATTACAAACCCATAAAATATACTTGTGAGAGCCGGCCGGTGTAGCCGAGCGGTTCTAGGCCCTTCAGTCTCGAACCGCGCGACCGCTACGGTCGCAGGTTCGAGTCCTGCCTCGGGCATGGATGAGTGTGATGTCCTTAGGTTAGTTAGATTTAAGTGGTTCTAGAGGACTGATGATCTCAGCTGTTAGGTCCCATGGTCCTCAGAGCCATTTGAACCCAACTTGTGAGATTAAGCGGGTAAGTGAAAGAACTGTGATTGTACAATGTTTTTAAACTGACAAGAGAAATTATAGTGACCAAAATAAGGCGAAAATTGGAGCACCTGAGAAAGAGGGGAGATTTACAATATGGCATGGATGTGATTATAAGTAGTATCTACAGTTAGGAGTGGCGAGTTGGGGAACTGTGTCTGGTTATTCAGTACTAAACTTTGGCAGATGGACATACGTTCACTAATTTCCTTATGTTCAAGTTCGTTCATCCTCCTTTCTTGATGAATATGATGTACAATTTCATTTCCACCTTGTAACTATGGCCTTATTTAAGCAGGTGGTCCTCAAACGTAGAGTCTCCTGTTCCAGATTTCCAGCTAAGTTGCCTCACTTACCTGCTTAATTTCACATCTTGTCTATTTGTAATTAAGCTCCTGTCAATGACAAGATTATTTTGTTCAGCCACATGTCAGTAAACTTTAGTGTTCAGTTTATTTTCTTCTTAGAACAACTACTGTAATTTGCTTATTATTCTTTAGTTAATGGGTCCCTATATTATCCAAGTTAGATAACCTGACATCACATTTTCACTGAAACACTTCACCACGTTTTATGCCTCACTCTAATATTTTTCGTCTATGGAAACGGAGATACTCTGTAGACAGATTAGGTTAAAATCTTTGAGCCTAGAAAAAATTCACTGCGCCAGATATTTGTATATGTACCTGAGGATGGCGTAACAGCTAATTACTGATTTGTGAAATAAATAATAAATACCGTACAATATTACACCAGTGTCGCGTGTTTCTTCATTCATAAAGTATATAGCCTCTGTCTACATGGTCTACCTGGTTAACTATGTAACCACGTTCCTTCCGCCGGCCGAATATGGCCGAGCGGTTCTATGCTCTTCAGTCCGAAACGATGCGGCTGCTACGGTCGCAGGTTCGAATCCTGCCTCGGGCATGGATGTGTGTGATGTCCTTATGTTAGTAGTTCTAAGTCTAGGGAACTGATGACCTCAGATGTTAAGTCCCATAGCGCTTAGAGCTGTTTTTGAACGTTCCTTTTAATAGGTTTGTATGCTAATAAATATTTTGCTACCAGTCACGATTTTCTTTATTTACTTTTCAACGACGTGTTTCGGGAAATGATGTCAAAAGAATGTGGGGCTACCAACTTTAATTTACCACACATAGCTTGTGCCATTGTTGGTCTGTTTCTCATTACACCTTTATTGCAGCCTGCAGAGTTGAGATAGTGCTAATGTATCCTTGTACAGGAAAGCGCTTCCCGATATACTCTGAAACCTTAGAGAGATATCTTCAAACAGCTGCGAAGTTAGGAGTTAGGTAGCTGCGAATCGCGACACTCGAATTACAGAAACTGCGCTGCTAATGAGTCGCCTGCTGGGAACGCCTGGAGCTGACGGTGGCGACTTGCTGTGCAGAAACGAGCGGAGGATTGGGTGTGCGTCGCGAAGACAACCGAGGGAGCGCCAGCGGGCAGTTGCGGGGGAAACTTGAGACTTGGAGCACTTAACCGCCCTGGATAGATGGCCTGCGAGGGATATCGGCTGCCGGCGAGCCAGGCCGCAGGATTAAGGAAGCCGGTAGGCCGGCAGAAGGCTCCAGCGGAGCTGCCCACCTGCTGGAGAACACGCGACACGGGCCCGTTGACTGCTGCCTGCGATATCCAGTGCAGCGCCCACCATGACAAAGTGACTAAAGCGATGTGGGGAACATACGGGGAGAACATTAATAAAACCGATAAACTGCAGGAACGGATTCCTGGTTTCACAGCAAACATAAACATATCCAAAACCTTGCAGACAAACAAAAATTACACGAACCGAAATGTTGTGTGAGGAGGGCTATGCGAGAGGCGTTCAATGAATTAGACAGTAAAGTTCTATATACTGACTTGGCAGAAAGTCCTAATAAATTTTGGTCTTATGTCAAAGCGATAGGTGGATCAAAACAAAATATCCAGACAATGTGTGACCAAAATGGTACTGAAACAGAGGATGACTAAAATACTAAAATGTCTTTTTTTCAAAGCTGTTCCACAGAGGAGGACTGCACTGTAGTTCCTTCACTAAATTTTCGCACAGGTGACAAAATGATAGATATCGTAATAGATGACAGAGGGATAGAAAAACAATTAAACTCGCTCAAAAGAGGAAAGGCCGCTGGACCTGATGGGATACCAGTTCGATTTTACATGGAGTACTCGAAGGAACTAGCCCCCCCCCCCCCCCAACCCCCATCCCATTCTTGGAGCGACGCATCATAGGTCTCTAGAAGGGCGTAGCGTTCCAAAAGATTGGATAAGGGCACAGGTAATTCCCGTTTTTAAGAAGGGACGTCGATCAGATGTGCAGAACTATAGACGTATATCTCTAACGTCGATCAGTTGTAGAATTTTGGAACACGTATTATGTTCGAGTATAATGACTGTTCTGGAGACTAGAAATCTACTCTCTTGAAATCAGCATGGGTTTCGATAAAGACGATCGTGTGAAACCCAGCTAGCGCTATTCGTCCACGAGACTCAGAGGGCCGTAGACACGTGTTCCCAGGTAGATGCCGTGTTTCTTGACTTTCGCGAGGCGTTCGATACAGTCCCCCACAGTCGTTCAATGAACAATGTAAGAGCATATGGACTATCAGACCAATTGTGTGATTGGATTGAAGAGTTCCTAGATAACAGAACGGAGCATGTCATTCTCAAAGGAGAGAAGACTTCCGAAGTAAGAGTGATTTCAGGTGTGCCGCAGGTGAGTGTCGTAGGACCGTTGCTATTCACTATATATATATATATATATATATATATATATATATATATATATATATGGATAACATCGGAAGTTCACTGAGCCTTTACGCGGATGATGCTGTACTGTATCGAGAAGTTGTAACAATGGAAAATTGTACTGAAATGCAGGAGGATCTCCAACCAATTGACGCATGGTGCAGGGAATGGCAATTGAATCTCAGTGTGGACAAGTGTATTGTGCTGCGTATACATAAAAAGAAAGATCCTTTATCACTTAGCTGCAATATAGCAGGGCAGCAACTGGAAGCAGCTAATTTCATAAATTATCTGGGAGTAGGCATTAGGAGTGATTTAAAATGGAATGACCACATCAAATAAATCGTCGGTAAAGCAGATGCCAGCAATCCATAGATAATTTACAGAAGCGATTGCGTACGAGCATACCACAACAGAAAACTGCGTATCAGAAAAAGAAATCGGAAGATGTCAGAGGATTGGATGGTAAGAATATATTCACAGAAACTGTTGTACAAGATGTCCAACGTTATTATAGCATAGCCATCGGGTAAACCGTTAGTAGCATAGAATGTATGAGAAAAGATGTATGGACAGTTCTGTTTCACCTCCCATCAACAGGCGATAAACCCATACATCGCCTATGCTCGACATGAAGTGATTCATGAAGCAAATATAACATGCCATATAAAAAATATGAGAAACTTATTCCCAAATCAACTGTTCCTTTTGCAAGTGGAGGTCTTGAAATAAACTTTTAAAGATTTCTCAGATGTATTACTGAAAAAATGTCTTAATGGGAGACAAATTTAATGGCTGATTTCCACAAGTTATGTTTTCTGAGAAGCTTCTACTAACCAAAACTCGTTTATAATGAGAGCGTATACTAATTTCAGTATTCGTTTTTTAACATAGTTGTTTTCTTATTTTGTAAATCTCTAAGTATTTAGAGCCTTACATAAATAGGAACGTGTTTAATTTTTTTTATTTTTACGCCAACTTTCTACGAAAATAATCATTATCTTAAAACTAATCACTACTCTGGAAATTTCTATGTTGAAGTGGTTTGAAATGTGTAACGTAAAACTCAATTTCTTACAGATTTTTGTTCGTAGCAGTTTCTGAGAAAATGTACATTTTACGTTAATGAATTTTATACTGATTAAGAATGGTATATTCCAATCTGTTCGCAGCCATTTTAACAACACTGTTTATAATTATTTTTTCAGTTCCGACGTTGCTTCGTCAACATTCATTTGAAATGAAATGTGAGATTAGCATACTGGACATTGTATGTTGTCCCCTTTCCTCTTTTATGGACTATCACTATCTGACGTGATGAAAGAAGGAAGGAGGACAAAAGAAGCAGCTTAACATAGGCAATGCAATACTGCAGCGCCTGTGTTATTCTGAAATACGATGGAAAGTTCCTTCGGAATTGCACGCATGTCCAAACGAACTTTGCATCGCAGTTCAGAATGACACGGGGACTGCAATATCGTATTTAGCTGCAGACACCGGGCAAGCGACGTTCAAGTAAATGTCTCACCTCTAGGGAATATACATAATGGTTGTACAATTTATAGACGCGTTGTTTGGGTGTGGCCGTGAGCCGTGGACGGACAGTCAAATGGCAAGGCGACCGATCGCGATAAGAGGGGAATCCGGGTTCAAGTTCCGGCCCGGCACAAATTACCGTTTTGTCATTCCATTCTACGGCTGATCGTTGTTCTTATTCGCAATTGCGAATACATTTAATATATAAGCTCAGGCAAAATTACTGCTGTGGAACATGGTCCTTAATTCGAAAAATTTCTGAGGATGTACATCGAAATCTCAGCATTGTAGGAATACCAGTAAACAAGAGAAACGAGGCGGTATGATGCTACGGAAGGTGTTGCAAGTTAGCTGGACTGATACTTAAGAAATGAGAAGGACATCCATAAAATAAGCGAGGACAGGAACATATGTGGGAAACACTGACAGAAGGATAAGATAATAGAACATCTGTTGAAACGTCAAAGAGAAACTTCCACGATGTTAGAGGGACCTGTAGAGAGTAAAAGCTGTTGCAAAAGACACACTACGGTATAGCTGATAAATAATTGAAGACTTTAGGTGGTTTTTTTGTGAAAAGATGGGGTTGGGACAAAAGAACAAGTTGTGGCGGGCCGCATCAAAATCCATCAAAAGACAGACGACAAAAAAAAAAAAAAAAGAAACAGAATGTCTTTCCAAGCAAATGACACGATTAGGAACCGACCGCTTTTCCGCGGACCATTCTCCGCACTGGCCAGTCAGAAGTCAGTGATGCTTTGCTGGTTGCCGCTACCGCAACGGTAGGCGCAGGGGAGAGCTGCCGGCCGCTGATCGCAGCTTCAGACCCTCGTATCCGGACGTCAACTTTAACGGCGGATGGCCGCCCGCCCACAATCAATAGGCGGTCCTTAATTATTGGATCAACAGCGGCGGCGGCGGAGGCGGCAGCGACGGCGACAACAACACCACGGAGCCTCGCCTGTCGCCGCTCCGGTTCACTCGACGACGGCGCGATCGGAAAAGCGTTGCCCTTGTCGTGGGTATCCCAATACAAGCGAGTCCACAGGCGAACACGGCAGAACCCTCACTGTCAATCTGGCCTAACCACTAAGGGTTGTATCCGGCAGAACAACTTCTCAAACGATGATACTTCGGTTGTCTTACTGAGGAAGGCAATATATATGCTTAGTATATTTTCAGGAGGTAGTGCCCCACAACTCTGATATATTGAAAATTGTCATATTACCACCTTGAAATGCTGGTAAAATACTTAGTTTAAACAGTATGTTTCGTCGTCTGAATGTCATCAGGTTCCTACATACCAAAATAATACTGTGGTGAGCGTACTGTAAGACCTTCAGTACACACAACATCAGATTATTTGACTTGTCGCTCTAACGAAGTAGGCGAGCAATATGTCTCGTGGTCTAATCGTGGCGTGTTTATCTTCTACCGTTAGGTCAGACGATAGAAATGCCACTTGCACACTTAGAGTAGCAGATTGACGGTGGCCAACTTTAAACAGAACTTGATGAATTTTCACACACATTTATTAAAATAATAACAAGCATAAAAATAACTTAACTTGGTTCTCGATGCTATTTACAATTGACAATCTGAAGTTCCTTTGGTTAATCTTATACTCACATACATCTCTGATACTTGACAAAAGTGTCTATACTTTTATCTTCATGGCTATGTACAGGAATATGGTAATCTTATTAGGCGCAGACTGAAACTTGACTATAGACTGGTACAGACAAAGGTAGGACTCGTACAGACTGGTACAGACTAATGCAGATTGACTAATTGGAGGTCTGTACACTCGTTATAATACCTCGCGCGTTCATGTATCACTGCGAGAGTGTGATACGCGAGCAGAAAAGGTTCTACGTAAGCAGCAATCTCATTGGCTGCGTTACATATTAATACGGGGATCGGCGGAAGCAGAATCAGGTCCGTCTCTATGGCAACGCCATCTCATAGCTCGGAGACGGACGAGCGCTGCGCCTGCGCTGCTGTGCTTAGCGGGGCGCGCTCTTGTGTACGCGCTGACTACTCGGAACAATGTACACAACAAATACGTAGTAACATTTCAGGTTGAACTGTCATGAATCTGTTAACTGATGGAAAAATTAACACCAACACACATAATAGAATGTCATGTACTCACATAAACATTATATTAGGATAAAAATAAAATCGTCATCCCCAGTTGATAAAGCCATGAAAAATACACTGAAAATAAAAGTGTACCATAACACGATGATATGAATCATTACGAAAAACATAAAGATCTAAATGGTTAACATTTTTACAGAGTTACATGTCATTATATTGTAATTTCAATTACGTTGTCAAACCACAAAAACTGTGCTACTGAACTTACACAGTCATGTTAAAACTGTAATTGGCGACGACGTTGGGGATACATTAATACTAAGCAGAGGTAACTCAGCAGCTGATCACTGTTTACTGATACCGATAAATATGGTCCTAGAGGTCTACATACATCGACAGTGACGGGAGTCTTACTATTACTAAGCCGTGTGTTACCTGCTACGATAATTGCTCGTGTCAGTTGTAACAGGTTTTCCGTATGTTGCATCTAATAGCAACCTGTTAGCACTGACATACCTGTATGTACCTATCGTAGCGGGTAACTCACAGCTTAGTAATAGTAAGATTCTACTCACTATCTATGTATGCAGACCTCTACGGCTATATTGGGCTGCACCAGTAATCAATGATCAGTTGTTGAGTCACCTCTGCGTTGGATGAATCTGTTGACAACGTTAATTATGGTTTTAACTTGAATGTGTATATCTATAGCACAGTTTTTGGGGAGTGACGACGTAATTTAAATAACGACTTGATAACAGGTAGCCGGCCGGAGTGGCCGAGAGGTTCTAGGTGCTACAGTCTGGAACCGCGCTATCGCTACGGTCGCAGTTCGAACCCTGCCTCGGGCATGGATTTGTGTGATACCTTAGGTTAGTTATGTTTATGTAGTTCTAAGTTCTAGGGGACAGATAAGTCCCATAGTGGTCAGAGCCATTTCAACCAACCATTTGATAACAGGTAACAAATCTGAACCATTCATGTTTTTCTATTATGTCGTTTTCGTAATGAATCACATCACGGAGTTATTGTATTCTTTTGCTTCAGTGTTCATGGTTTTATCACTTGGCAATAACGATTTTATGTTTCACCTAGCCTGATACTTTGATTACTTTTACGTATGTAACGTTTCATTACGTGTGTCTTGCTGTTAACATTTACTTATGTTAACAGATTCATGACAGTCTAAACCTACAATATTACTTACGTACTATTTTATTTGGTATATAGGCACCTAATGGTGGTTTGATGACTGAAAACGGTTGTATAAATAAAGTATTTTACCAGCAGCTCTGTTCTGTAATGTGATATTTTTCACACAATTTTGAAGCCCGGTACACTCGCCTTGAGAGGGTGGCGGTTCCAGTCTCCTTCGATTTTCGAGATTTAGATTTTCTGTTCTCCTCTTGGAAAGATCAAAGGAAGGAAGGAAGTAAGATTGGGTTTAGCATCATGTCGACTTTGAGGTCTTAGAGCCATAGCACAAGCTCGGATTGTGTCAAGAATGGGGAAGGCAATCAGCTGTACCGTTTCAAAGAACCATCCCGGCATTGGCCTGGAGCGATTTAGGGAAATGACGGAAGACATAAATCCGGACGGCTGGAAGCGTGTCTGAAGCGTCGTGTTTTCGAAAGCGAGTCTGGTGTGCTAACCATTGGACCATATCGCTTTGTGTGTGTGCTCTTCCTGTTCGATTAAGGTTAATTACGGGACTGTTCCTTTTCAAATGAAAAGGATGATTTTGTAGTGAGCCTTACTTCCTCTTTCTCATCCATTCCCCAGAATCAAAACATATGCTCTTTCTCCAATAAGCACGCTACCACAGAAAGTTACAGTCTTTTTATTCCTTCTTTCTTACTAGAGTTTTTGGCGTTTAAGCGACAGTGTTGGCAGAAATTATATCAGTCAGATATATTGTAACTGTAGTATCATGTGTGAACAGCTGTTAGTTAATATACCAGCAGTAGCAGAATGGTCACCACAAATTTGTGAACATGATTCTGTAGTGTTGTTGGATATCACACTTCGAAATGCATGTGAGTGCGGTATGTAATTTATAGGGACGCCAGTAGAAGTTCAAAATAGTTTAACTTTTGCATAGGCACGTAGTTGTATTCCTGAGTTGTTCATGACGTCGAAATCGCAGTCGTGAAGAAGTTAACAGCCAGGAATTTCTAAAACTACGCGCAGTACTCTGGAGAATGCAGGATTTAATGTGAAAATATTTTGTAATTCGCTGTTCGTGTTGTGTCTGACCCTCCTATTTTGCCCGCATTTGCTTTAGAATATATAATTATGGAAATACGGTTCTGCCTTGAACAAATAAAATTTTTTCTTTTGCACGCACACATGTTTAGATGTAGTTTCACATGCGTAAATTTCTGTGAAATAACATGCGAAAATTTTGCGTAATAACACAGTGGTGTGCGAAACCTGACGTGTCACTGCCACGTATCAAAACTGTACGAACCCAGAATTATACGCTGAAAGAACTGCTACGTTGTAGTACAGAAGGTAACTAATGTAAATTCTTAATGAGACGAACACAAATGACACTTTTATTCAAAGACTGTTATTAGACTCAAGTCGTCATGACTTACGATGTTTCGCTAGATATAAGAAACGGCTGTACGTAGTCCTTAATAGGATGTAATTTCACTACAGACGTCAGTATATCCTCTTAATCGTGCTCTAATGCTGACCACAAAATTGGTGAGGAGTTCGCATGGTACGTTGTTTCATTGGTACAGAATCTTTTTCTCAGCTTTATAAAGGTAAGATAATAGCACTGCCTTAATTGTTCCTTCTGCTGTTCACACTGATTCATGCTTCATCTGTTTTTTCATGCTGTGAGAAGTACTTGTTTAGCTGACACGAAGGAGATACCGTGATAAATTTAGGATTGAATGTCGCCGTAAACACAAGACCTACAGTTACGTCAACATTAACAGGTTTTGACGCATCTAGGAAGAAAAGTAAAAGAGTCATCTGGCATTGCTCTCTAGGATACCGTAATGGTACATTCAACTGGATAAAGCTCCTCACACGATAACCCCTTTCCTCTCCGTATGTGAGTGTTGTGTTAAGAGTATCTAATGGTTGTAAGTTATGGCTGTGTGCTCACTGCAGTGTTTTAATTGTGATATTGCGATAATCAGAGGAGGAGAAGAAGGTAAAACCTAAGTGCTGGAATATAGTCTACTCCTCTCTGATAGTACCAAGACTCCCGATCATAACGTCCCCATGTGACAGAAGGACCACCATCAACACTGTAACATGGGACACAGTGTAGAGGTAGGGAGTTTAATCCGAGTGTGGTGATCAGGAAAATCGCACTGCGATACGTTCTCTACTGCCAGCCTTAGAATGGTGGAGAAAATTTATTTCACCATCAGGAGCGAAACGCCGATGACCTCGCCGGCGGGCGCCCATCAGGTCCACACAAACACACACACACACACACACACACACACACACACACACACACACACACACACACACCCTATGGCGTGGCGTGTTTCAGACACCTCGGCTACTTCGTGGAGTGAGAAAACAGTTTTGACTAAGACATATTTTTTTAAATGAGGTGCTCCCCTCTCATACACAATTTGCTTTCATTGGTACCCTAAATTAACGACCACCACAGCATTGTGAACAACACAGTTTCTATTGATTGAGTGTAGTGTGGATTAGCTGAATTACCGCAAATTGTGGTATGATAGCCAACGTAGGATCAGCTGTTCACCCAACTTTATAAACTACGAATTCAGGAGAAAATGTCCTACTCAGCCTCGAAAAGTGTTATCTCTTTTCGACGCAAATAAAAGTTACGTCTATGTTTCAATTAAAACTACAACTTTACTCTAATGAATCACAATCACTTTCATTTCCACTACAAGCTTCGGAAAGTAAATTGCCATGATCAGGCGGAACTTTGTCAATTAGTAATGCATGTATGCATCGTACGTATGACATTTATCGGTAAGCTGTGGAAGTGTCTGGTAGTAAAATTAGAAAGGCTCTGAGCACTATGGGACTTAACTTCTGACGTCATCAGTCCCCTATAACTAAGAACTAATTAAACGTAACTAACCTAAGGACATCACACACATCCATGCCCGAGGCAGGATTCGAACGTGCGACCGTAGTGTTCGCGCGGTTCCAGACTGAAGCGCCTAGAACCGCACGGTCACTTCGGCCGGCCAGTAAAATAAGAATGAGAAACACTACTTCCTTTGAATGATGAAAGTTATGTTGAGGTTTTGACAACATAGGTAAACGGCAGCGTAAATGTAAATGATCTTCAATGGTCATAGAATTGTGTCCCGTCATTTCTTTAAGGTTATGCATCATATACACTTTGTATACCGTGACGGAATGGAAGGTGGCGTATCAGAAGTTAACAAGGGAGAAGAACATGAGAAGAAATAATGTTGACAAATTTATATAAGAGTTTTAATTATTATAACTGTGTCTAGTTGATATTGTGCGCGCGCGAGCGTGTGTGTGTGTGTGTGTGTGTGTGTGTGTGTGTGTGTGTCTCAGAGAGAGAGAGAGAGAGAGAGAGAGAGAGAGAGAGAGAGAGAGAGAGAGAGAGAGAGAGAGAGAGAGAGAGAGAGAGAGAGAGAGAGACGTGAGGGAGAGCAGGGAAGGGGGGTGCGAACAAGGTTGGTGAGAGACAGAGAGAGTTGTCACATACACTTTCGACAAAAAATAAAAAAAAGCAACTTGGACGCCTGAAAAGACGACGGAGATTTTGATCCAGTGACGACATATGCCACCTCGGGGTAATAGTGGTGCAAGTCCATGTTTGTTCATTCTGCGATACAGAGTCCTAAAGTTAAATGAGCTTGAATATTTCTGGTATCTCAAATGCAGCTTTTTCAGCGCTCATTTAACTTTAGAACTCTGTATCGGTGGTTTAGCGGGTCTAGGCGCTCAGTCCGGAACCGCGCGACTGCTACGATCGCAGGTTCGAATTCTGCCTCGGGCATGGATGTGTGTGGTGTCCTTAGGTTAGTTAGGTTTAATTAGTTTTCTAGGGGAATGATGACCTCAGAAGTTAAGTCGCATAGTGCTCAGAGCCATTTCAACCATTTTTGATTACGCCTATCCGCAGAATGAACACAAATTGACTTGTACCACTATTGAAATAAGTCCTTCATATACTGATAATGGTTGCAACGTCATCCACCAAAAAATAGCGTAGTGGCGTAGCTATCAGAGCGACATCTGTGTCTATTCTTTAATAGGGAAAGTTCACAGCCAGAAGGCTCAGTGTGATGAGAACGAGTGAAGAAAGAAGGCAACCATGCCACAGAGGCGCATTCGTGCTTCTTAGAGAGCGAGTTTGAAAGAAATCAAATCTAGGCCTTCAGAGAAGTGCCACACATGTTGTACGTGCTGCGTCCATTGTGAATGTTGGTGGTACCAGTGGTCACGTGAACATTCTCACACCCATGGACGAGGTTCCGGACGCACACGCTGCACAGATTGCCCGCCATGGTTGTCGTACTGTAAGGGCAGCAGCCGCAGCTCGTAGAGCTACCACAGCACAGGTAAGAGAGCTTTTGAACCGGTTATTTGCAGTGCGACTAGTATCACGACTTCCACTCACGCCTCAGTCTCGGCGTCCACAGCTTGACTAGTCCTGTCAGGAGATCACTTGGAAGTGGGTTTGGCGTGCCACTGTCTTCAGTAATGAAAGTATTGTAGATTCTTCCTGCACGCATTTGTGGGTACGACGTACACATAGTGAGCGCTGTCTCCTGGAATATATTGGCCCAAGACACACTGGCTCCACCCTAGACCTTAACGTCCCTCTTTCATCTTGGATGTTCGTGGAGGGGACGCTAACTAGCCCTTGGTATGTGCGGAATGTTGTTAGCTCCGTTCTTTTGTCGCTCTTGCAACAGGAAGGTGGTGCGTTTTTCGAACTGGAGAATGCTTTCCCACACACTGCCTAAGTTACGTCTGCCACAGACAGCCCCTGCCCGGCAGTACCATCGTACAATATGCGTTAGAGGAGTATGTACCAAGCAACATCGGAAGAGATGGAAAAGAGCCACCGTGGTACAACAACCGAGTTAGAAAATTGCTGCGGAAGCAAAGGGAACTTCACAGCAAACATAAACATAGCCAAGCCTTGCAGACGAACGAAAATTACGCGAAGCGAAATGTAGTGTGAGGAGGGCTATGCGAGAGGCGTTCAATGAATTCGAAAGTAAAGTTCTGTGTACTGACTTGGCAGAAAATCCGAAGAAATTTTGGTCTTACGTCAAAGCGGTAGGTGAATCAAAACAAAATGTCCAGACACTTTGTGACCAAAATGGTACTGAAACAGAGGATGGCAGATAAAGGCCGAAATACTAAATGTCTTCTTCCAAAGCTGTTTCACAGAGGAAGACTGCACTGTAGTTCCTTCTCTAGATTGTCGCACAGATGACAAAATGGTAGATATCGAAATAGACGACACAGGAATAGAGAAACAATTCAGATCGCTCAAAAGACGAAAGGCCGCTGGACCTGATGGGATGCCAGTTCGATTTTACACAGAGTACGCGAAGGAACTTGCCCCCCTTCTTGCAGCGGTGTACCGTAGGCCTCTAGAAGAGCGTAGCGTTACAAAGGATTGGAAAAGGGCACAGGTCATCCCCGTTTTCACGAAGGGACGTCGAACAGATGTGCAGAACTATAAACCTATATCTCTAACGTCGATCAGTTGTAGAATTTTGGAACACGTATTATGTTCGAGTATAATGACTTTTCTGGAGACTCGAAATCTACTCTGTAGGAATCAGCATGGGTTTCGAAAAAGACGGTCGTGTGAAACCCAGCTCGAGCTATTCATCCACGAGACTCAGATGGCCATAGACACGGGTTCACAGGTAGATGCCGTGTTTATTGACTTCCGCAAGGCGTTCGATACAGTTCCCCACAGTCGTTTAATAAACAAAGTAAGAGCATATAGACTATCATACGAATTGTGTCATTGGATTGAGGAGTTCCTAGATAACAGAACGCAGCATGTCATTCTCAATGGAGAGAAGTCTTCCGAAGTAAGAGTGTTTTCAGGTGTGCCGCAGGGGAGTGTCATAGGACCGTTGCTATTCACAATATACATAAATGACCTGGTGGATGACATCGGAAGTTCACTGAGGCTTTTTGCAGTTGATGCTGTGGTGTATCGAGAGGTTGCAACAATGGAAAATTGCACTGAAATGCAGGAGGATCTGCAGCGAATTGACGCATGGTGCAGGGAATGGCAATTGAATCTCAATGTAGATAAGTGTAATGTGCTGCGAATACATAGAAAGATAGATCCATTATCATTCAGCTACAAAATAGCAGGTCAGCAATTGGAAGCAGTTAATTGCATAAATTATATGGGAGTACGCATTAGGAGTGATTTAAAATGGAATGATCATACAAAGTTGATCGTCGGTAAAGCACATGCCAGACTGAGATTCATTGGAAGAATCCTAAGGAAATGCAATCCGAAAACAAAGGAAGTAGGTTACAACACGCTTGTTCGCGCACTGATGGAATACTGCCCAGCAGTGTGGGATCCGTATCAGACAGGGTTGATAGAAGAGATAGAGAAGATCCAACGGAGAGCAGTGCGCTTCGTTACAGGATCATTTAGTAATCGCGAAAGCGTTACGGAGATGATAAATAAACTCCAGTGGAAGACTCTGCAGGAGAGACGCTCAGTAGCTCGGTACGGGCTTTTGTTGAAGTTTCGAGAACATACCTTCACCGAAGAGTCAAGCAGTATATTGCTCCCCCCTACGTATATCTCGCTAAGAGACCACGAGGATAAAATCAGATAGATTAGAGCCCACACAGAAGCATACCGACAATCCTTCTTTCCACGAACAATACAAGACTGGAAACGAAGGGAGAACCGATAGAGGTACTCAGGGTACCCTCCGCCACACACCGTCAGGTGGCTTGTGGAGTATGGATGCAGATGTAGAAAACAATTCTTCAAAACAAACAGAACTTGCTAGAGACAAATGCAAACCTTTTTCTGCAGAGGTCGCCTCACATACACAGGGAACCTTGGAGTACTCCGCTGGCCCAGTCAACCTAGGACCAGCTCCGACGAACCTCACCGACGCTCTTGATGAATGGTCGTCTACAAGTTATTTGTTTCTGTGTGTATATAGTGATTGTTCGAGAAGTGTACTTCAGTTTCAATAAACGACATTATACTGAGTGTTCTACAATACTAAGTATTCTCCAGCCTGTGAAACTCAACATCCTGTGCAAGACGTGGAACACCTTTCCTGAGCAACTTGATCTCTCATGCATCCAATCGACCATGTGAGGGATATGACAGAACGAGAGGTGACTCATGCGACTCGTCACTCAACAACGCTAAAGAGCTACGTGATCAGGTCGGACAGGCGTGGAATAACACATCCAAAGCCATTATTCACTATCTGTAGGATCGATTGGATCCCAGAGTCAGCACTGCCGTCATTGGAGGGAAGACTACGTACTAATATTGGTGTTTCACCGTGGATCGATACCTGGTACCTTCCAACGGCTTGTTCTGTTCATCTGTAAATATAGGCGTTTCGAATAATCCATATGCATTGCTTGTAACAACAAGCACTGAGTAAAATGGAAATCTCCGAGGGCCTTTACTCAGTGTTTTTTTTTTCCGGTACTGTATCAGAGGAGTGCGTGCAGGTAACAAAAAAGAATGGTTCAAATGGCTCTGAGCACTATGGGACTCAACTGCTGTGGTCATTAGTCCCCTAGAACTTAGAGCTACTTAAACCTAACTAACCTAAGGACATCACACACATCCATGCCCGAGGCAGGATTCGAACCTGCGACCGTAGCAGTCGCACGGTTCCGGACTGCGCGCCTAGAACCACGAGACCACCGCGGCCGGCTGCAGGCAACACATGGATCATCTGAATGAGTAATATACACAGGCAGACATGCTCTTTAACCCTTAGGACGTACAGACTGTTTTGATTTGTCTACTTTATTTCATATATCAGGCTAGGCGACTATTTAAAAACCAACTTTGAGACATATGGAAGACTAATTACTTGGTTGTAGATGAGCTGGGTAGGTGGGAAGATATTTTGCGTGTGTGTGTGTGTGTGTGTGTGTGTGTGTGTGTGTGTGTGTGTGTGTGTGTGTGTTGATAAATAATTAGACTATTGTTAAAAGCAGAGACGATCTTGCGTCATGTGTTCAATTTTTGTCTAATATTTTGAAGAATCAGCCTGAGTTGCGCAAATTTTCTGGTCTTTACCAGGTTTCGACTAAATTAATCTAGTCTTCTTCAGAAGCGTTAAATTGCTGTACCATGCCAGGGTAAGGCACAGTCAACATTAAAATTAAAACCTATAGTACCGTGGCATCATGTCGAATTAAAACTACTTGATTCGACATGGTACCACGGAACTATAGGTTTGAATTAAGTAGTTTTAATTCGACATGATGCCACGGTACTATAGGTTTTAATTTTAATGGTTACTATGCCTTACCCTGGCATGGTACAGCAATTTTATGCTTCTGAAGAAGGCAAGATTAATTTAGCCGAAACCTGGTAAAGACCAGAAAATTTGCGCAACTGAGGCTGAATTTTCAAAATATTAGTCTATCACAGTAGCTGACGAGGCTGCAATGTGCTAAAAATTGTTCAATGCTTGTCATTTAGGATCGAGTCAGGCAGTTCTATTTGGTGTTGGTATATTTGGAGTTTTCCAAGAAAGTCTAGTTGTTTATCTATAGCATTTATAAGCAGAACGCTGATACTTGCATCACAGGCGTGGTGTTTTGTTTCATGCAACTCAGTCAGCGGTGTTGAGGGATGGTAATTTTTGTATCTTACTGCTGTTCCTTGAATCTAATGTCAGATTGCGGCGGCGCGGCTCCTTCCGTCCCTTTACGACGAACCTGCACCTACATGTGAACATTGTCTCAGCATATCGTCAGTAGCGAAGCCGAGCGAAACCTGATGTACTTCGACGTGAACCAGGCTGCAATTAAAGCCACTAATCTACGTTGCGGGAGAAAGTTTTCACACGAAATGAAAGGTTGGAAATTTTGTACTTAATTAATATATTCTGTAACTTAGGTCAACACGTATCACTGCCGATCCCGTGCTAGTCTTAACACAGTCACTCACAATCCCTTTCACTCAAGTTAGCAAGTTTATAGTGGTGCATTTCCCGAAACCTTAAGAGCTAGATAAATACGGACTGTTTTTGATTGAGAAAACTCGCCAAATATTAAGTCTGTTGGTATCTAATTCAGTCCCAGTTTCTAGCCACCAACCTGCTCAATACGCCAACGTGGAATTTATGTCTTTTCTCGTCGCAAAATTCACTTAAAAATTCCGAAATTTCTACACACCCATCGGAATAATTATCCCGTCACTTTACAACACTGTTGATGCATGAAACACTACTAGTTTCGGCAACTTATCATTTCCGTCGGAACTACTGCTACACACGTCCGAACTGTTTCATTGCTAGGCTCCGACTCCTCTCTAGAATACTTTATGTGTTCTCTACCAACAGAGAAAGGCGCGCGAACAATATTGCTTTACCACTGGTCAGTTTACTCAACAGCCAATAGCAAAACAACATTCTCCCGCGTCAGTCCGCACTTTTTATCAATAACCAATCGCAAAATAGTAAACCTGTACTTTTACCGACGTTATTATTTAATTTGCTGAAGTTTTGTTTATGCATGAAGTTATATATTATTGTTATTTATACCTGACTTAACTTTCGCTTCACCATAAACTTACTTTACAAATCTATTCTACAAAAATCCCCTTTGTCCACATCCATACTCCTTCGAGATGTCCCCACACCAAATCCCACTACATAACTCGTTAAACAATTATCTTCATATTAACCTTAAACCACACTCACACGTAATCCATACTGCTAACACATTTATAACATTTTACATACACAAAAAGACATAATAACACTTTATGGAAATACTAAAACAGTTAATGAAAAACATTCTATTACTTTAGAGCACTCTAGTGGGCACAATCGAAACTAAATCAGTTCCCTATACAATATTGACTATCGGTTGATATATAAACTACGTGCGCGTCCAGTCTCGCGTCACCATCTGTCACTGTCCAGCTCTGAGACACATCTCCCACTTAACCGCCTTCAAGGCAGGATCGGTATACGGCGCTACGCGTCAAGACTATCTATCCATCTGATACATGTAAAAACAGCCAAAGCAATAAAAATGCTTTACACACCGGCATCACGTAGTGGGTCTCACGAAATGCTGCTTTTCGCAGTAGACGTTTACACGCTATAGGGGTGAAAGTCGCAGTGGTCCTCGTACAAAGCCTTGAGGGAACGCTGGTCTTTGTATCGGTCCTCGTACGGAGCCGTGAGGAGCACACACACACACTCACACACACACCTGGGGGCCCGCGCAGGGCTCTGTTTCCGGGGGCGAGCACAAAGTTTCGCGACGCCGACGCCGGCGCCGCAGCCTCGTGGCACCCTGCGATTCTCACGCCGCGAGCGTCGCGGCGCCTACCAGCCCGCCCCCGTTCCGGGCGGCACTCCACTTAAAGGGGATGGCGCGATCTGGTCGCGACGCCGCCGCCGCCGCCGCCGCCGCCGCTACTGCTGTCGCTTCGGTCTCGCTCGCTCGTTCTGCAGCGCCTCACTACACACGAAATTCCACTTGCTCTTGCTATGCGAGAAATACTAGAGTCGTTCAATAAAGAATGTCTCATTTTTTTTAATCCGTTAAGAAATGCAACACACTCAATGATTGTGGGCATTGGCACCAGTGTATAATACGTATGTCCACACAGAGAGATTGTAGTGTTAGTGATTCCTTTGGCATTCCTTATGTCCAGGTGTTACGCCATCTGTTTTGACTCTGCAGGCAACAACAGTTCTGAGTTTAGGGGTGCTCACTAGTTCCAACATTATTTCTAGGATAGAACCGTGTTCCAATAACTTCAGCCATTTGGATGTGGTCGCATTGTGGTTCTGTGTTAAGCTGGTTTGGATCTATTGTCGGATTGCTGCACATGTCGGCCACAGTGTATCGATGGTGTATCGCTGCATTCAAGAATGGTCTGTGGAACATTCCCACACCTGAAAATCAGATTCTGAATGTTTATGTAGTTTAGACGTTCGTCAAGTTCGTCACATTCTGCTAGTAGCGGTGGTCTACATATACATCTGTGTGATTAGTCTGCTAGTCACAATACATTGCCAGGTTGAGGGTTCGATGAACCACCTTCATGCTGTCTCTCTACCGTACCACTCTCGAACGGCGCGCGGGAAAAACGAGCACTTAAATTTTTCTGTGCGAGCCCTGATTTCTCTTATTTTATCGTGATGATCATTTCTCCCTATGTAGGTGGGTGGGTGCCAACAGCATGTTTTCGCAATCGGTGGAGAAAACAGGTGATTGAAATGTCTTGAGAAGATCCCGTCGCAACTAAAAACGCTTTTTTTTTTTTTTTTTTTTTACTGATTGCCACTCCAATTCACGCATCATGTCTGAGATACCATCTCCCCTATTTCGCGATAATACAAAACGAGATGCCCTTCTTTGTACTTTTTCGATGTCATCCGTCAGTCCCACCCGATGCGGATCCCACACCGCACAACAGTACTCCAGAATAGGGCGGGCAAACTTGGTGTAAGCAGTCTCTTTGGTAGACCTGTTGCACCTTCTAAGTGTTCTGCCAGTGAATCTCAATAAAATCCAAGGATGATATTCGGGTACATGTTGTACCTACTGTGTTACGAGATACCATTAGGGACCATTTGCTAGCAGCGGGATTAAGACCATATCTGCCTTCTAACACCTATTTTTGTATATGTATCGATATTTCTACGTCAGTTTGTAGTGTTGCTTACATAAATTGTTTTATCTGTCATGGAAATTCTTTTACTTTGTATAGATATTTCAGTTATGTGAAACTTTGGAACGATGATGTTTAAATTATTTTTCTTGATTTAAATAACAAATGGAATGACTGTTTTGTAATGTACTGTAAATGACTTGGTCCGTAGTTAGGGAACATAGGGTTGAATGTAAAAAAGGTGGGAAAGCCTTGATGCTACGGAAGAAGCCTGGCAGGCTGGAAAATGTGTGGTTGGCACGCAAGTGGCAACTCGTCCTTTGTGACGGGTAAGGAGTCTGGGCTGAGCAGTACTGTGGTTAACACCTCGTAGCAGTAGTGGATCATTGTGGCTCATATTCCTGGTGTTTGGAGGCAATAAGAACTTAAGGGCAGTATTTATGGGCCTCGTATGCTGCAGTTGGTGATACTATTACCATGGCATGGTTTTTAGCACTATAAATATAAATACGACGCCAAGAAGATTTGTAACATTGCGAGAGCAACAGTATTGCTATGGTTGGATCACCACCAGGTTAATAGCCACTGCAAATTGCGCCACGAGTGCCACCAGACTTCTACTAAATTCTTTATATTTGCCACTCTGTAAATGGACCAGGTATTTGTGAAATTTGGTTGATTTTATTATAATAATTGTGGTAGTGCTAAAAACTATATCTTACACCCGTGATTATCCCAAATCACAAATCTGGACAGGAATCCTACCCCAGTGAATTTAGTTCCGAGTGTCCTAATTTATTGTGAGAAAGTGGTTGAACCTGTATTTAATGTTGTGTTGTCAGTAGTACAGCCAATTGTATTTTTTATTAGGTCAAATGACTGCTTATGTAAGCATATTTGTTATTTTAAGAGTTATAGTTTGTACTGTTTTACTGTAGTAGTCATTAATGACAAGAGTACTAACCATTTCTCATACATGCTGGTGTAGTTTTGTTAGTTAACACGTTTCTTCAAACCAAGAAAGTTTAACCGTCCTCATGTATTTAGCTAGTTAGTTAACGAAGCAATGCAAAGGTTCCTTCAGAGTCAGAATAATTAGATTTTGATTCTGTTTAGTTGCTTCTAACCGCGTTTAAGAAAGAACTATTTACTGAGTTATCTATTCTAATGCAAATTGGTCGATGCACAGGCATAGAGATCCTGTACTAAACAATGAAGTAATAGACTATGATCATTAGCAGACCCCCTGATTTACATCCAGAATCATTTTAGTATTTTCCTAGTTCAGTATTACTGTTAGTTTCTCTTGTGTCGGTACTTTGTTTTATAAACTGTTGCACCTAGTTCATTTAAGGCATGTGTTGTTGACGGGTATATGTTGCTGTTTACTATATCATTCGGTATTTGTTTATCTGACATACTACTTAATAGCACATTTATCGGCAAGGTTAGGCTACTGTGTTTTAGTGTGAACAGATATAAGGAAAGAGTTTAGTGTACGTGTCAAGGAAGGTTAGGTTAGCATTAGCGCTGCATTCTGCTACATCATTTTGCTTGACTCAAGAACCCATAATTAGGCTAGGGACCTGTTTTAATACGTATGTTTCAACTTATTTTTGTGCTGGGAGAACGTCTCTTCTTGATACACCGTTTACTGTTGGTTATACTCTGCTGGAGTGTTTTGGAAACGAATCCCAGTTTGATTGTTCTGTTTCCGTTAGGTTATCTCATGGTCAGCTTTCCTAAATTTCCTCACAGACGTATAATGTTACCAGTTACCATTTAAGGTGGTCGGTGGTACCCTTACAGCCTCTGGCCAGTCTGCAACTGGCTACTCTCCTGTCGTGCAGGAGTTAAATGGAGAGAGGTCAAGCGCTCTGGTGTCTGCAGTGATGAGAACTGGTTTTGCCCGTACGCTAGTGGTAGAACAAGGCGTATATCTCGTGAACCTGGTGATCTTCATATTCCAGTGTGCACTTGCCCTTGAGACACAGCTCCCATCCTAAGATTCATGATGTGTGGTGCCATGACGTAAACTCGCTGTCACATTTGGTAGCTCTGTACGGTAAAGTAACCTATGCCCGCTGCGCTTCAAAGGCTGCTATCCCCGTGTTACCGCCATTTAAACGACAGGAAGTAAATGTGTAATTTCAGCAAGACAATGCACGTCTGCATAGAGCAACTGCGACGCAACGTTCTCTTATTGGTGTACAACAAATGCCCTGGTCAGCGAGATCACAAGATCTCTCTCCAATTGAATGCGTGTGGGACATGATGAAATAGGAACTTATTCATTCTCCAGGGCTGGTAAGAACCATTGCTGAACTGCAACAAAAAGGCTAACAAAACTTTTGTGCGTCGCCTCCTGGAATACTGTTTGTGCTCGACATACAGCAAATCGAAATAACAGCTGATACTGAACATTTACACAAAACAACAGCACGAATTGTGACAGATCTGTTTGATTCACAAAAAATCATGACGGAAATGCTGTAAAACTTGAACTGATACACTGTTGTAAGTGACCACCAAGTATCCCGCAGAAGCCCGCGCATAAAGTTGTTTAAAGGAGCAAGACTAAGTGAAGAGTTGATGAATACTATACTGCTCTCTACGTACAGTTCCAGTGAGAAATGTGAAGAGATGATTAGAATGATTGCAGCACGCACTGAGGTACTTAAAGTCATTAGTTCCGCACTCCACACGGGAAAGGTATCGGAAGAAGCCCAAACATTTGGGAAAAGCGGTAGGAATCTCTGCAATGCACTTTGCAGTTGTTTGCAGGTTATTGATTCAGCTCCAATACATTTTCTCAAGACGCTGCTTCAAATTATACGGAAGAAGAAGAGTCCTTTAAGTTGAAATGAGAGTAAATGGTTCCTGATGATAACGATGGTGATGTTGATACACTTACCGACAGTAAACTATTGATGTTCTCCCAGGAGATTATCTCATTCGTACTGATCGACGTGAGGTAGAGGTAAGGCACTGCACCCGCATGCCAAAGGGAAGATGCTCAAACCCACATCTGAACAACAAGATGTATTTCCCGTGGTTTCACTAAGTCTCTTGAGGCAAATACTGGGATGGTTTCAAATGGTTCAAATGGCTCTGAGCACTATAGAACTTAACATCTATGGTCATCAGTCCCCTAGAACTTAGAACTACTTAAACCTAACTAACCTAAGGACAACACACAACACCCAGCCATCACGAGGCAGAGAAAATCCCTGACCCCGTCGGGAATCGAACCCGGGAACCCGGGCGCGGGAAGCGAGAACGAGATGCGGGCTGGGATGGTTTCTTTGAAAAGAACAGGACTGATTTCTCTCATCGTCTTCAAGGGCCTCGATGGAACGAACTACTAGCTTGCAGTTTATTAAATAGTAGATTAAATAGTAGATTAAATAGTAGATTTTTCAAATGCCGTAGACACATACTAGCTGTACGTAGTAGTTGTTCACATTTAACATCGCTGGTTACTGAGTGGGATACAATTACTCTTTCATAGAGGTATAGGCTCTTGAAAGTGACTAATATTCGAAAATAGGTTTGTAAAGGCACTTTAAGTTCATGAAAACTTATTCTGCTCCTCAATCTGAAAGCTGACAAAGCTTTTTAGCTTTTCATGAATAATACTGAAAGTAAATTCTAGTCTAATGTTATTCAGACATCCATGGAGAACATGTGGATTGCTAGTTTATGCTAAATACAATATCGGCATCATTTTTAGTGGGCTTCCGGAACTTCAGGAAAATAGGCACAGAGGTGAAGCAGAAACATGATATCTAAGTACACGGTCTTTATGAAATACGATCCACAATTGCGAGTTGCTTAACACCGGACTGCGTGTAGCGCTCGCAGGTCAAACAGGAAGTATGGTAACCACCCAAGACTTTTCACAATATACAGACACATTCAGCTGACTCTATTGATACGTTTTATGTAGCATGCAACAGCTTCAAACTCCACGAGGAATGTTTTTAGATCGTCTCGCTCGCTAATTGCATACAGTTAGTCCTACAGAAAAAATGAACAGAACGGTTTCGAAGGAAGTTTAACGAAGTTAAATTCTGTGCACCGATACGTTTTCACTGTAGGCTACAGTTTTCGAGTTATTAAAAAAAATACATTTGAAGATCACTTTTGTAAGTTTTCGTAGTATAATTCGAAAATTACGGCCACTATCGTAAATACATCCCACTACAAAATTTAACTACGTTATGTCACCTACAAAAGGTGCTGCTCTTTTCTTTGTAGAACTAAGGACTTGCACCTAGCAAGCAAGAGAATATGATAATGATGTGTGGTATTTGAAGGTGTTGCAGGTGGTATACAAGCGATAGTTAAGCGCAGCTGTACCATTCTGTGTAACATCGAATTACAAGAATGTTCTAATGACACTCACCAGCTGACTCAATCGTTAGCACGAGTGTTCTATTTTATTGTTAAACGTAAGTGAGCCCTCATTTAGCCATAAATCAGTAGCAGTTACTAAAATATGGACAGCTCTATTTTTTTAAATCAACTAATTCTTATGTTTACATGTTTTAATCCTACATGATAACGTCCTTAAATTTATGAATTATAATCAAAAACCCCTCGAACTCGTGAAGTTTAAGTCAATTATTTATTGGATTTCCTCATGTCTGTCTTCGGCTTCCCTCAAACTATTTTTAAGTAGCTAGTTTGTCCACTTTAGGTCTCTCCAGATGGATGGTGCAAGACATTTAACAACTGTTGTTTTTTCGGTGATTTACCACGAATAGTGCAGCCGAACAAAGATGCATCTGTCCTCCTATTTACACCTAAACGGAAACTAATGGTGGGGGGTGGGGGGTGGGGGGAGGGGTAGGTGGAGGTACGGGTTTCCACTGCTCGGTTCAGGGCTGGGGCGGCGGGAAGAGTTCTCTCGCCGCCCAGTGGAGTCTGCAGACCTGCCCTGCTAGCACTCAGTAAATTCCTGAGCGAGCAGTCGCAGTCCGGGTTAATTGAAAGCCGCGCCGCCGCCGCCCTGGTTAGGAGTTACGCGTCGCGGGAAATTTGTTCCCGCTCGTCGGACACAGACTGCGCTGTGGCGCACGTGGTCAGCTTTCCAAGGGCGCCTCCCTCTCTGCAATTCTCCGCTGGTGAAGCGACTGGGACATCCACCAGCGCAGGCCGTGGGGGGCCATTACCTGCATCTACACTCTGCGGGCCTCTTTACGGCGCGTGGACGAGGTTACTTCAAGTACCCACTGTTACTTTCCCCCGTCCTCGTTTCACCGCGATGAGTGCACGGGAATGAGCTCCGATTTCTTTGATTTCCTTCTCGAGATAAATTCGAGAGACTTGCGCGTGAGGAAATACGAGTAATAGATTATTCGATCAAAACTATCTGGATACCGCTACGTAATGTGAAATTGCTCAAAATATGCCACTAGTGGCGGACACTACAGTACAGTCCCCAGTTCGTGGTCCAGCGGCTAGCGTTGCTGCCTCTGGATCACGGGGTCCCAGGTTCGATTCCCGGCCGTGTTGGGGTTTTCTCTGGCAGGGTACTGAGTGTTTGTGTTGCCATCATTTCATTCATTTTATCATAATTATAGAAACGTGCCGAGAGTGGACTGTGTAAAAACTGAGACTTCGTAAGGGCGCTGAGGACCGTGCAGTTGAACACCCCACAAACCACACATCATCATCATCATCACGACAGTATAAAAGGAGGCGGTGAGTTTTGTGTTATCAGTAAGGATGCAGAAACAGCAAAATGGATCTATCAGGACAGTTTATTGACGTCGATTGTCAACTAGTCATTAAATGTCGCGTGAGTAACGTATCTGTCAGGGACATATTAATCTTTCTAACGGTATCAGTGTGTACAGTTGGTGATGTGAGTGTAAAGTGGAAGCGCTAATGAACAACCACACCTAAGTCAACATGGAGTGTACCTCATGAACTGACGGACAACAGGGACCGTTGATAATTGCGAAGGGTCCCTGTAAAACGAGAGGAAGGAATCCCCCGTGAATTCCTATGTACCACCAGCAGTCCAGAAATCAAAATGAATGTATGCAGGAGTTAAAAATAACGAGGTACTATGGTCTATCAGCTGCTGATAACCCACAAATTTCTATAACCAGTGATAAGCGACGATTGAGGTGGTTTCAGTGAAACTCAACCTCGCATCTGGTTTTCCAGAAACATTTCTTATGACGTCATTAAATTCTAGATTGCTGTAGACTGTTACTCCTATGTATTTAACGGTGATTATTGTTTCCAGAGATTCGTAGATAGTGGTCTAATCTAACAGTAGTGAATTTATACGCCGATTTGTTCGCAATATGTTACATCCGTGTATGGAACTGAACATGGACGATAAACAGTAAAGAGCGTAGAGGGAGACCAACAGATGAATACAATATGCAGATTCAGAGGGATGTAGCTTGCAGTATTTATACGGGGATGAAGAAGCTTGCACAGGATAGAGTAGCATGGAGACCTGCATCAAAACAGTGTTTGGACTGAGGACAGCAACAACAACAACAACAATAACACGTTACATCCGTTTACTTTTAGGGTTAACTGCTAAACTGACAGTCTCTACGGCAGTTAACAGTCCTTACAAGTCTTGCAGTACTTCGTCATACTTCGGTCTTTACTACATTCCCATAATACCACTCCACCATCTAACATCAACCTGCTACTGATTCAGACGTTAACCATCAGACATACAGGGTGCTTTTAATTTCAGACACGTAAATCATGCGAGTATGTGTTCTAGGTAAAAAGTTAATCTTAATGAAGCTAATATATGTCTGTGCTACAACTGACCACCTTCTAACCACCCATCCTGTTTGGATGGGGTCAGCTTTGTATTTTCAGCGGGGACCCCCCTGTTTTATTGCATATTCGTATCCTAGTATCCTACTTCCAAAAAATACATCCAGTTTGCTTTCTAGTTGTGATTGGCTCTGTAATTGACAAATATCAAGTGCGCTTGTTTTTGCAAGTTAAGAACGGATGCATTTGATTCTACATTTCTTTACGATGTAAATGCAAACCGTTGTGTTCTAATGGTTAATACTGGTGTTCAAACGTTACTTGGATATTGGAAATGTGATTGTTCAGTACAGATAATATGCCTAGACATTGGCATTCTGGGAAATAAGCTACGCATTGGCCACTATGTGGATACCGGCGGAATACATTATCAGTCATTCTAATATTGTAAAACATCCGTGAAGTGTTAGTGAGAGGCGAAGTTTCCATGGACACTTGCCAAAATAAAGCTAGCCTGTGATAAGAGGCAAGGGCACTCACCAGTATCAAGCATCACGACGGGAACGGAAAAATAATAAAAAAATTGTTCAAATGGCTCAGAGCAATATGGGTCTTAATTTCTGAGGTCATGAGTCCCCTAGAATTTAGAACTACTTGAACCTGACTAACCTAAGGACATCACACACGTCCATGCGCGAAGCAGGATTCGAACCTGCGACCGTAGCGGTCGCGCAGTTCCTGACTGTAGCGCCTAGAACCGCTCGGCCACCGTGGCTTGCGGAAAACTAATATTTATTTATTTATTTATTTATGCATTTATTTTACCTGGCAAGATTAGGGCCTTCAGGCCCTCTCTTACACCTAACCAGGCATACTCAGATTGAACGAGTTACAGTTACTAAATAACATTAAGAACATTTAACGTATTATGCAGTATTGATGTCAAACGAAAAAAATTTGAGATTATAACAGTAGTACAATGATAGTTATAACAATAAAAATAATTATAACAATCAACGATAATAATGATAATAATAATGATAATAGTAATAATAATAATAATAATAATAGTGACTAAGTATATGAAAGTAAACATACATTTCTTTTGTGAATGTCAGTTAGTTGGGAATTTTCTCGTTATATTCTTGCAGCTTGTGAGTTATTCTCATCGAGCAGAGACATAAGACGATAGAATGGGGTGAAAGAGATATATAAGAGGTAGATAGGTTTGAAGAAGAGAAAAAGAATGGTAAAATTCGAAGCTGTGATGGAGAGAAGAAAGAAAGAGATGTTAGGGGCACAACAATGGTGGCTATACCGTCCCTAATATGTAAGTTTTGAGTTCCCTCTTGAATGTTGAGTAGTTCTGGATAAGACGCAGATCACAGGGGAGTGCGTTCCATAGTCGTATGGCTGAGATGGAGAATGACACGGAGAAAGATTTTGTGTTATGTAAAGGTACAGCCAAGATGATAGACGTATCCGATCTGGTATTGCGATTGTGGAATGATGATAGATGTTTAATGTGAGAAGATAAGTATTGAGGGCACCAGTGGCTAAGAAATCGATGAAGTAAGCACATCGTGTGGAGATCGTGTGCCTTATGTGGCCGTATCCAACCTAGCTGGGAGTATGAAGGACTGATATGATCATACAACGGAATATTGCACACGTATCTGACGCAAGCATTCATCACTAGCTCGAGGCATCTAGAATTTTCACTATTCGTGCCGTGTTGAACTACATCGCAGTAGTAAAGATTAGGCAAGACTAGTGTTTGGACTAATTTTTGTTTAACATGGGTTGGAAATATTTTTCTAAATTTTTGAATTGCATGTAGGGAGGAGAGCGATTTCCGGCAAGCTGTGACTGTTTGTTCTTCCCAGTTTAGGTGTTCATCCAAGATTATTCCAAGGTCTTTTACTGTTTTTTGGTATGGTAGTTGGGTACCATTGAGGAGTATTTTAGGGACCGTTTCGCGAAAGTACCGGCTGATTAACTTTGGATGAGATATAAGTGTGACCTGGGATTTCTTGGGGTTTAGTTTCAGACCTAGGTTCTGTGCCCATCGAGAAACAGAGCAAAGATCTGCGTTCATACTCGCTACTGCGCCAGCAATGTTTTTGGGGCTTGCACTTATGTACAGTTGGATGTCGTCAGCATATAGATGGTAGCTGCAGGAGTGAATCACTGAAGAAATGTCATTAATATACAGTGAGAAGAGTAGTGGACCAAGGACGGAGCCTTGGGGAACTCCAGAGTGCACGCTTTTCCATGATGACTTTTCCGACCCACAAACGACTTGTTGACTTCTGTTTTTGAGGTAGCTGTCGAACCAGTGTATTGCGCTGATTGAGAAATTCTGCTGTTTCATTTTAATTAGTAATATATCGAAGTCAACTGTGTCAAAAGCCTTGCTAAAGTCAAGCAGTGTTAGGATAGTAGCTTCACGTCTGTCCATAGCATGTTTAATGTCATCAGTTACTTTGATTAATGCAGTTGCTGTACTATGGTGCTTTCGAAAGCCTGACTGATATTCGTCATGGATGTTATGAGTTTTGAGGTAATCCGTCAGCTGTTCATGGACGATGTATTCTAGGGCTTTAGATATTGCAGGTAGTATGCTGATCGGCCTGTAGTCACCTGGCGACTTAGGGTTGTCAGTCTTGGGTATAGGCTGGATTAAACTTTGCTTCCACTCAGTAGGATATATACTACTGACAAGAGACAGGTTGAAGATGTCTGTGATAACTGGAATAATAGTGGCTACGACGTTTTTAATCATGCCAATGCTCACTCCATCATTTCCTACTGCCTCGGAAGAGATTCTCATAATTGCCTTGTGTACTGTGCCGGTAGTGACATGTTTTAGGAAAAACTTGTCTCTCAAGAGATTGATATCTTGGGGCTGGTAATTTGTCGCTGCGTGGCAGATTACAGCTGTTGAGAAGAAATCGTTTAATTCTTCTGCAGACGCTTGATAAACAGCGTCATATCTTCGCTTCCCTATACCGAAACTGCGCAGCTTTTTCCACAGTGCAGCAGGTTTTGATATGCCGCATACGACAGAGCGGGCATGTCTGATTTTGGCATTTCTCACGCTTTGCTTCGTTCTGTTTCGGAGTTTCCTATAAGCTTCGTACGCCTCGGGAGTTGGGTTACGCTTGAAGGCCCTGTGTGCAGCATCACGTTTATTCATTAACTGGCGTAATGCAGTGGTGAGCCATGGAGCAGGAGCTCTCTTTACCTTGACAGTGCGTTGAGGAGCATGTTTATCATACAGTGCAATAATTTTGCTACATAATTGCCGAATTTTTCCGTCTAAAGTCGGTTCATTGCTTATATCATGCCAAGGGATGTCTGAGCAATCCTTTTGAAGAGCGTCATGGTTAACATTTTTTAAGTTTCTGTAGGTTACCAGGTGAGATTTTTCTTTGGTAGTATGCACTGAGTAATTTAAGAATATCACGTCATGAGCAGAGAGTCCCGGAGCGGATGTCTGATTGGCGCGGATTATTTTATCTGGTCGCTTTGTTGCTATTATATCTATGAGTGTGTGGCTGTGTGACGTGTGGTGAGTTGGGTCCAGCGGTGTTAAACTCATATCATTGGAGTGGAACAGTCGCCTTAGTTTTTCGGCAGAGGGAGATTTTAACTGTAAGTCGATGTTTGTGTCGCCCATAATGATTATGTGTTCATACTGTGTCACGAGTGAGGACAGGGCAGACTGAAAGGAGGACATGGCACCGACGTTTGGAGGTTTATAGATTACTCCAATTAGCAGTTTCTGATTTGATGTATTTATTTCGAAAAACAAGAACTCTGCTTCTCCTTCGCCCTTTGCATCCGATGTGCATAGTACAGTAGGTGTCAGATCAGAGCGAACATAGGCACCCACACCACCCCCGCGTCGTGTTTCACGATCTGCCCTTAGGAGAGAGTAACCAGCGATTCGGATAGCGTCGGAAGAAATGTTTGGTTTCAACCAAGTTTCAGAGACGAGGATAATGTGGAACAGCGATTGGCAGAACAGGTCACAGAACTCGTCGAAGTGAGCCGTTAGCGACTGCGCGTTCGCGTGGGCCACAAAGAGCCCGCCGCCGGAACCGGTCCGTCCCATTGTGGCCGCCTGTAGGACCGAGCGCGCTCCGTTTACCTGCTGGCCGGAAGAGGGACAAAAGCTGGATTTCGCGGGGGAAGACATGTTTACAGGTGTCCAAGGTCGTGACTGACTCAAGCGTCTGTGAACTAAAGGTGAAAAACACGCTGGAAGTATCGGAGAAGGGAGCGAAAAGAAAGATGGAAAGTGGCAGTAGTGGTTACGAAAAAGATAATAGTAGTAGTAGTAGTAGTGGCGAAGATGAAAATAACAGATATAGAAAGGCGGTTGTAAGGAGATTCCTGTTAATGGAGAATGTTAATTCGCATTTAACTGACAATATGAGTATACGTGAGCACTTATGATAGACAAATAAAGAAACAATATTTATGTGAAATAATTGACTGATTTTAAATAGAGTACTTATGGTACTTATAGAAATAACGGAGCTATATTTAAGCTAAAACATGAAAAGAAAGAATAAAAATTAACTTATATTAGACAGATTACAATATGAGACTTTGTGTCTCGCGAGATTTCGCTCAGTCTTTCAGTTCGAACATGTTCGTCACCGTTTTCCTCCCTCCTTCCGTCTTGACTACGATCCTGCCGTCCTGGGTCCATACATTTTGAAGGCCGAACTGTGTGATCGCAGCGTTCAAAACTTTTAGTCTTTCGCGCGTCAGATCTTCCCTCAGGGTAACCCCACTCTTGGCGAGTTTTCTTTTCTGAGCAAACACTTCAGCTCTTTTCCGGTACGACACAAATTTAATTATTATAGGCCTGGGTTTCGTGGCGCCTGGTATCCTGCGCCCAACACGATGGCTTCTGTCAATATCGGCCACGTCGATCTGCACGCCAAGTTTCTCACGCACGAGGCTAATGGCCAGGTCGTCGGTGTTTTCGCGATCGTTTTCAGCTACCCCGAACAAGCGCAAGCTGTTCCTTCGCTGATACTGCTCAATTTCATCGGTGGCAGCAGACAGTTTAGCTTCTAGCTCGGCGGCTTTTTTCTCTTGTGCGGCCAAGGACTTTCTAAGAGACTGGATTTCGGTGCTGTTGCTCCCGACAGACTCTTGCAGTTTGTCCATGACCGCGGCCGTCACAGAGTCCGTGATGGATTGGACGATTACGTCTAGCGTGTCTTTGCTGTGCAGCGCCGCACTCACCTGGGACCGGACGAGCTCCCCGATGTCGGGAAGCGGGGCCTCAACTGCCGCCGGAGACCGGGCGCCCGCGCTGCCTGCGCCCCTGTAGCCTCGCCTGCTGCCGCTTACTCGTGCTCTTCCCATTTTTCACTCACTTATCACTTATCACTTGTGGTAATCGACGGAGAACAATACACCACGGCAAGTAACACTTGTTTAGTCAGATGCACACGTTGTGGACTGTCGCACTTCTCTGTAACACCTTCAATGAGCGGAAAAACTCGCGAGCCGAAGAAACGCGCGTCACTCAGTGGCCGCCATGTGAAAACTGACCAATACATCCACGTCGTTCCTCCTGGATCACGATAAACATGTTTTGTAACCAGACACTGAAACGGCTAACCACGTTGTACAGTATAAGCAAATTTGCAAAACTGAAGTAAACTTCGAACGTAAGTATCAACCGTTAGAATACACGGGTTTACATTTACATCGTAAATCAAATGTACAATCAAATGCGGAGGTTCTTAATTGTAAAACCAGCAACACTTGATAGTCGTTGATTATAGCGCTATATATATTATATATATAGCCTCCCCCTTCCCCATAACCCCCCAGCATTTGACACATGTACTGAATATTGAACACGCCATCTTCACTTCGTCCCTTTGTCACCTGCCTCGTGCATCTCCCTATCATCCCCTCTCTCCATCCATTTCCTCCTCGTGCTTTACTCTGTACATCCCCTTCTCTATCCACCTCAAATTGTCTCCAGTCATATTCATCAGCACTTGCAGCCCTCACAATACAGTTCTATAAATCAAGCTGATACTACTACCACAACACGCCGGTCACGCTGCAGCTTGAAACACAATTATTTGTCCGTGATGTACGAGGTGTCATGCAAAGGGAAGTGATAAAGCAGGCCAATACCACTACAAAATAACATGCTTGTCATTCAGAACAGCCTACAGGTTGGGGCTAAACACTTTCTCCCGGCTGACACATGTGTAGGCTGCCCTGAAAAGCAGGTTTATTTGCCTGGCTGGTACTGTTTTGACACAACTTGCCTGTTATGCATAACTGGCAGTGCACCAAGGACTCGTAGAAGCACATTTTTGACCGCATCTCTTCTCCTTTTTGAGCTAGGAAGTTATAAACTCCGCAATGCTGATACCTGCGAGGCCTACTGGTTCTGTTCCAAATTTGGTTTAAATCAGTCCCGTTGTTTGAAATAAGATCCCAACAATATACATTTATTTACACTCTGCTTTATATACGAGGGTTGGAACCTTAATAATGGCTACTATTTATTTACAGCTCGTAAAAAATAGATACGTGTTTCAATGTTTCACTGACCTTCAATGTAGTCACCAGCATTGTGTATAATCCATTGTCAACGATGAGGAAGTCGTAGGATACTCTTAGCAGTGCCATTTGTGTTGACAGTTCGAGCGGCGCGGTCTATTGCCAGGCGAATTTGTAGCAGTTCTGAAGCGAAAGCCGTGATGTGTGCCGGCCGCAATGGTCTAGCGGCTCTAGGCGCTCAGTCCGGAGCCGCTACGGTCGCAGGTTCGAATCTTGCCTCGGGCATGGTTGTGTGTGATGTCCTTAGGTTAGTTAGGTTTAAGTAGTTCTAAGTTCTAGGGGACTGATGACCACTGATGTTAAGTCCCATAGTGCTCAGAGTCATTTGAACCATTTGAATCGTGAAGTGTTTTCTTCACTTTAGAAATCGAGTTTAACTCACGAGGGCTTAATTCAGGGGAGTGGAGTAGGTGGTATAGCACTTAGCAGCCCCAGCAGTCAAACAAATCAGTAAAAGCTTGCACTGTACGTGTTTGAGCATTGTCTTGCAAAATGACGGTCAGGTCCTGCAGAAAGTTTTCATCACTTCTGACTCTATAGCGTTCATTTTTGGAGCACAACCAACGATCACCTCAGAGACAGAAGTGATGACACTTTCACCAGGACCTGACCATTATTTTGCAGGACAATGCTCAAACACGTACAGTGCAAATTGTTACTGATTTGTTTGACTGATGGGGCTGCTAAGTGTTATACCACCTACTGCACTTCTCCTGACTCAAGCCCTCGTGAGTTCAACTCGATTTGTAAACCGAAGAAGACACTTCACGGAATTAACTTCCGAACTGCTACAAATTCGTCGGGCATTAGACCACGCCGCTGGAACTGTCAACACAACTGGCACCGCTAAGATGTTCTATGACTCCGCATCGCTGGCAACGGGTTATACACAATGCTGGTGACTACTTTGAAGGTAAGTAAAACTTTGAAACACGTATCTACACTTCTGGAAATTGAAATAAGAACACCGTGAATTCATTGTCCCAGGAAAGGGAAACTTTATTGACACATTCCTGGGGTCAGATACATCACATGATCACACTGACAGAACCACAGGCACATAGACACAGGCAACAGAGCATGCACAATGTCGGCACTAGTACAGTGTATATCCACATTTCGCAGCAATGCAGGCTGCTATTCTCCCATGGAGACGATCGTAGAGATGCTGGATGTAGTCCTGTGGAACGGCTTGCCATGCCATTTCCATCTGGCGCCTCAGTTGGACCAACGTTCGTGCTGGACGTGCAGACCGCGTGAGACGACGCTTCATCCAGTCCCAAACATGCTCAATGGGGGACAGATCCGGAGATCTTGCTGGCCAGGGTAGTTGACTTACACCTTCTAGAGCACGTTGGGTGGCACGGGATACATGCGGACGTGCATTGTCCTGTTGGAACAGCAAGTTCCCTTGCCGGTCTAGGAATGGTAGAACGATGGGTTCGATGACGGTTTGGATGTACCGTGCACTATTCAGTGTCCCCTCGACGATCACCAGAGGTGTACGGCCAGTATAGGAGATCGCTCCCCACACCATGATGCCGGGTGTTAGCCCTGTGTGCCTCGGTCGTATGCAGTCCTGATTGTGGCGCTCACCTGCACGGTGCCAAACACGCATACGACCATCATTGGCACCAAGGCAGAAGCGACTCTGATCGCTGAAGACGACACGTCTCCATTCATCCCTTCATTCACGCCTGTCGCGACACCACTGGAGGCGGGCTGCACGATGTTGGAGCGTGAGCGGAAGACGGCCTAACGGTGTGCGGGACCGTAGCCCAGCTTCATGGAGACGGTTGCGAATGGTCCTCGCCGATACCCCAGAAGCAACGGTGTCCCTAATTTGCTGGGAAGTGGCGGTGCGGTCCCCTACGGCCCTGCGTAGGATCCTACGGTCTTCGCGTGCATCCGTGCGTCGCTGCGGTCCGGTCCCAGGTCGACGGGCACGTGCACCTTCCGCCGACCACTGGCGACAACATCGATGTACTGTGGAGACCTCACGCCCCACGTGTTGAGCAATTCGGCGGTACGTCCACCCGGCCTCCCGCATGCCCACTATACGCCCTCGCTCAAAGTCCGTCAACTGCACATACGGTTCACGTCCACGCTGTCGCGGCATGCTACGAGTGTTAAAGACTGCGATGGAGCTCCGTATGCCACGGCAAATTGGCTGACACTGACGGCGGCGGTGCATAAATGCTGCGCAGCTAGCGCCATTCGACGGCCAACACCGCGGTCCCTGGTGTGTCCGCTGTGCCGTGCGTGTGATCATTGCTTGTACAGGCCTCTCGCAGTGTCCGGAGCAAGTATGGTGGGTCTGACACACCGGTGTCAATGTGTTCTTTTTTCCATTTCCAGGAGTGTATTTTGTACGAGATGCAAATAAGTAGTTGCCACTATTAACGTTGCAACCCTCTTATATTACCGCCAAGGAAGTGAAATGCCCAGAAGAGTTGGTGGATATCAATCTATGTACTTGCATGCACCCTTGAGGTAGGATTTGTATATGCTTAGAGTTGTAATTCTCTGTGATAGGTAGAATGACCACCAGACTGCATTAATGTTGGTCTTGTTTAAGATTGTTTCCAGGTGTGGGAGGGTATATAAGAAGCGTGAACAGGCTCAAATGTTGGGAGATCGCTGTGAAGAGAATGACGGTGCCACATACTTGTGTGAAAAAGTTTTAAAGGGGCTTCAGAAGACTGTGTTACAGCAGAATGGTATGTCACCGTCATCCTGCGGCCTTATGTGCTATCTCTCACGTGACGGTATTCTGGCAGTCTGGGACCGCGACTGCTACGGTCTCATGTTCGAATCCTGCCTCGGGCATGGATGTGTGATGTCCTTAGGTTAGTTAGGTTTAAGCAGTTGTAAGTTCTAGGGGACTGATGTCCACAGCAGTTATGTCCCATAGTGCTCAGAGCCATTTGAACAGTATTCTGGTGCCATTTTCTAGCCACCCGATCGTTGTCCACACATGGCACATGTCTCTTGGAAGTGTCTCCGCGATTTTCAGGCATTTGCGGTACTCCCATGCCAGCAAGATCCCCAGATCTCTTCCTGGCAGAACATGTGAGGAACTGACGTCAACTCAGTCCCAGCATCTGCATTCATGATATCAGGGACACCTTATGTTGGCCAGCTTGTATGACGAGAGCATATAATGGTTTTATGACATCCACCCCAACGAATCAGTGAATGCAACCAATCCATAGGCGGGTAGCACTCCACTGGTTCCTTTCAGTTTTGGCGTCGCGGCCTGAAGGGGGTGATATGAAAATGTAACGAAAAGGTGCTACAGACAGATTTCATCCATTCCGACCAAAGAAATGATTACGTTATGTAAGTCATTGACCAAAGCCCCGTAAACAGGCTTGTTTATAATAGCGGAACCGTAGAAATACCAGTTAGAAGTTAACCTAAATGCAGTAAGCTGGCTTGCGACGAGTAAGACGCAGCGGCGTCCTCGAATCACGCCTAGGAACGCGGGCGGTATCTCGAGTGCGTGCGGTCTCCGCACCGTGGTAATGGGATCCCTCTGGCGGCTGGCGGCTGCTGGCTGGTGGATAGGCGGCCCTCGCCAGGGCACACCGCAATTAGAGGGCCCGCCTGCGCCATTGTCCGCGGCCCGGCCGCCATATTGTTTGCAGTTTCATTAGCGCCGCGGGTCGCAATAACTGGCCGGCCACCACCAGGGGCCGCAGCCATATCTGGAGCACGCGTGGATCGCCACTCACATGCGTCAGTCTCTATCCACTACTAGCCAAAGATGCTGTCACATGTGGTGCTACACCGTAAAATTCGTTTCCCTGTCTACGAAAAATGAATGCTGCTCTCGGAGCTGCCGTATTATCACCAGAGCGCTGTTGAGATTATCGAAAGTGAGGCGTCAACTCAGCTCAGTTAATAGGTTTTGAAGTTCACACAGCAGTTGACCACTGTGAAACAGAAACAGCAGAATTTTTCCTTAGTGGGGAAACAAGTGCCACGAGAACAGAAGCATATGACACAGACATATCATGGCATTCGCTTCAGGACTGCTACAAATTCGTTAGGCAATAGACCACGCTGTTGGAACTGTCAACACAAACGGCACTGCTAAGAGTGTCCTACGACTTCCATATCGCTGGCAACGGGTTGTACACAATGCTGGTGACTACTTTGAAGGTCAGTAAAACTTTGAAACACGTAACTATTTTTTACGAGCTGTAAATAGATAGTTGGCACTATTAAAGTTGCAACCCTAGTATATTACGACCAAGGAAGTGAAATGCCCAGAAGAATTGGTGGATGTCAATATATGTACTTACAAGCACGCTCGAGGAAAGATTTGTATATGCTTAAGAGTTGCTTTAGTATCAGGGCTTGCTGTTGATTCAAACCAACAGATACACCGCTTGAAAAAAGTAGTGAAGTACCCAGAAGGGAAGGAGGAAACGAAATCAATCTTCATAGGTCGAAAGCGTATTACTCCAGTTGACAAAGAACGTGGGAGGATGAGCTGGCTTATCAGTACGATGTTGCATGCCGTCTGGCTTGGGTATACGGAATACGTGGATCGGCAAGGGCGTCATAAAGCAGTTCTATCCTCTCCTGAGCAAGCTGGCCAACAACGGTTGGAACTAATATTTGATATATTGGATACTGACTATCTGACAGAACTGACATCCAAGCTAGTCCCATATATGCTCTCATGGAAACTGACTGATTATCTCGGTGGCCATCGAAGTACCTCAGCATCACGCAGTCAGTACATGGAGGCGTGTACCATTTATGGATGAGCACCGACATATTGGAAAATGGCACCACAATACTGCTGCATGAGAAGTTAGACATGGAGACGTGCACGCTGTGCCATCCGAGATCTCTCAGTCACTACCAGCCGTGAAGTGAAGTCGAACCCAATGGCTCACCATCCCATGATGCCAAAAGTAACACCGCTGCATCTCTACAAAACATTGAAAGACTGGGACCTCTTTCAAAGTCGCTGCCATACTCGCCGTCGAAGGTGATTTAGGGTCGTGTAGAACCACGATCAACCACTGAACATAAAGTCTGACCAATCATGCTTCCCAGTCACTGCACCACTCCAAACAAAGCCACTCGTGTTTTGATGTTAACAGTGCCAGCAGTGACTGCTGCTCGTCTCTGACCAATGGTGCCGGATGTTGCAGGGAGCCCATCACTTCTTCTCGGATATCAGATGCAGACCTGAAGGGGTTAAGATGTGCTTGGTGCACAATACGATAATCCTTCCTTATGACGGTCAGACGACACCACCCTGAGCTGACCCAGCGAGGTGGCGCAGTGGCTAGCACACTGGACTCGCATTCGGGAGGACGACGGTTCACTCCCACGTCCGGCCATCCTGATTTAGGTTTTCCGTGATTTCCCTAAACCGCTTCAGGCAAATGCCGGGATGGTTCCTTTGAAAGGGCACGGCCGAATTCCTTCCCCATCCTTCGCTTATCCGATGAGACCGATGACCTCGCTGTCTGGTCTCCTCCCCCAAACAACTCAACCCACCCCAAGCTTGACGACGAGTATGCCTGCCCCCACGTTCCCATGCAGCCCAGCATCATAAAGTAATTGTATTCGATGCCCCTTAAAACTGAACATTTGCACATGATTCTACCAGCCGTCCAAATAGTGACCCACAATGAGGTCACTCTCAGCATGTGTTAGCTGCTCACAACGCTGTCTTACACGAGTTCGCGGCATGAACGTGTCGTTCACAGTGATTGCTCAACATCTGCGCTCATCACTAGTTCTGGTAACGCCACCAAACACGAACAACACTTATGCAAGCTGGTGGCCTTTCTAGTCGTCACACAGAATTTCAGATCTGATCATTTACATTCCTACCGACGGTGCGTACGTGTACGATGTCGCACTAACGTCGCACCATGTCTTCTGGATGCTTCACTCGTTTTGTGTAGCAGCTATGCAGCTACGGGTGGTCTCACGGTTGTGGGTGCTACACCGTGTCACGAGGAAAGCAGCTGCACCGTCACAGGATTCGGTATTGCACACGGTTTGCCAAATTCAAATGGTTCAAATGGCTCTGAGCACTATTGGACTCAACTGCTGTGTCAATAGTCCCCTAGAATTTAGAACTACTTAAACCTAACTAACCTCAGGACATCACACACATCGATGCCCGAGGCAGGATTCGAACCTGCCACCGTAGCAGTCGAACGGTTCCGGACTGCACGGCCCGAGAACCGCGAGACCACCGCGGCCGGCCACGGTTTTGCCCAACTGCGTCGTGCGTAGGATGCGGGGACTCGCATTCGGGAGGACGACGGTTCAGATCCGCGTCCGGCCATCCTGATTTACATTCCCCGTCATTTCCCTAAATCATTTCAGGCAAATTCCGGGATAGTTCCTTTTAATGGCCACAGCAGACTTCCTTCCTCATCCTTCCCTAATACGATGGGGACCGATTGACGACTTACAATGCGAATTTTTAGGTGTTTCCCGATAAGTTGTAGTTCCTACAGCTTATCTTTACAAAATATGATTGTTTCCTTAGTGTTTGGATCATGTCTATTTAAGTCCCGTTGATCTGTAGCTTGCACGTTATGGTTTCCCCCCCCCCCCCCCCCCCCCCCCAGATGCAAGAAGCTGTGAACATTCTCCAATATCCGCCGTTCACATTTATAATGAAGCCCTGATTCCAATATTCAGATCTTCTTCTCCTTCATATTATTGTTATCATTATCATTATCACTATCATTATGATAGTAATGGAAGATCGAAATTAACAGTCACAAATGAAGAGCTAAAGTTCACGGCATAAATTCTTTAGCTTTCGGCGAAATTCATATTAACAGCCACAAAGCATCACAAAAATTTTATGACAGACACATGAAAGGAATGCGTAGGGGGTGAATAACATAAAGCAGAATGTGAAACAGTCCATTGATTTCCATTAAAATCAACAGCTTCACTCATTAACCGTAATATATATTATGTCACACAACTGGGCCGTTGATCAGTAGTAGATATCAGTACTGCCTTAATAAGTAAATCTTTGAACAGCTTTTTATGCTGGTTTCAGAGTAACTTAATTGAACCATCCTCGGTGTACTTCTGTTTCATAGTGTCCAACGGGCTCAATATTGCGGCGATCAGACATGTCGGCATGAATCAAATGTGCAATAAACCCATGGTCTGTTCGACCAACAAATACATAGCGAGAAGTTGATAAATCACAATTTCCTTTATAAGACTGATGTCAGTCGAAAATAGATGACTTGCTGCTACACCTTCTCGACAAGTACATAGTCAATTAAATTTTAAATTAGTCTGATACAAATGAGTTTCATGTTATGTTCAGGTACACGAGTTGTAAATCATTCATATGACTCAAAGATTCTATAGTCCATGTTTACGTCTGCTAATGTGGCCTTGCTTTTGCATGAATAGTGAAAACCATGTCTTTAACCTCCTTTTCTAGGATGACCAGCAGTTTTCTCATGAAAGAAATTGAGATACATTGCTACTATTTGTGATACTTCGTGTAGCATCCTCCCATTATATTTAAAATGTATTTTATATGTAAAAACTTGTGAAATAAGTATTTTATATAATCAATATTATTAAAATAGGAACTGAAATGCCGCAGCACAGTTGGTTAGTAATACACTAGATCGCGTGTTAGAGTAGGAGATAACTTAGTATTTTTACGTAGTACCCTCTCTGATCTCACCAGCTTGTATAGGAGTCCAAGGAGCAAGTACGCACAACACAGTCCGCAGCACCTTGAAAGGCAACTGGGTCGTACAAACATTGTACATACGCTACCTGAACGAAAGTATCCGAACACCACTGAGTAATGCTGAACTGAGCACGAGATGAAATGGGAGACAGACCCGCCCCTCCCCCCCCTGTATAAAAGGAGGCGGGGATTACTACGCTATCAATAGAGAAGTATAATAACAGCAGAACGTATTGGCCAGGACGAATTCAGAGAACTGGAACGCGAACTCGTCACAGTATATGCCAGAGACCAAATCCGTCAGGAACAGTCCGGCTCTTCTAAATCTCACCAACTGGAGACGGGAAGGGACAACTACACCTAACGCAAGACCTAACAGATCTCATGTACTCACAGACAGAATCTGTCAAGAATTTGGAAGTGTTGTAAAACCTCGCGTGAAATCAAAGGAAGCAATCATTCGTGACTTCCAAAGTATGACCAACAGTCCAGCTAGCACGATGACTTTGCACCGGAAGAATAGAGTAAAATGGGCTGAGCTGCTCTGGAGGGAAGTTAACACAATTTACAGCTTGTGTATTGCGCACAGTCGAAGAATAGTTCAGAGATGATGGCGGTGCCAGCATGAGAATGTCCTCTGCCCACAAAGTAGCACCAGTAAGGAGATGTTTTGTGGGGATAACATTCATGAAATTGTTTGGCCTGCCCAGAGCCACGAAATGAACCCAGTGGTACACATTTAGGATGAGTTAGAATTCCAGACTCACTGCAGACCACAGAATCCAACATCACTACCTTCTCTGGTTTCGGCTTTTGATAAGTAAGGGCTGTCATTCCTTCACAGACACTCAGACACCATTTTAAAGTTTTCCCAGCAAAGTTCAAGCAACCATAAAAACGTAGGGTGGAACACACCCCATATTAATGCAGTAGTTGGTGTCTGGATACTAGTATTAGTTAAAAACAGTCTTGGTTGCAACTTTTATTTTATTTTTTTATTTTTCGACGACGCGTTTCGCCTTATGTAGGCATCTTTAGGTTATCTTAGTTTGATATTTCTTAAGAATCCTTTAGTCAGTGTAGCCAAAGGTCCAAAGGGTCAAAGAGCTACACTGACTAAGGGATTCTAAAAAAATACCAAATTAAGATAACCTGAAGATGCCTAAATAAGGCGAAACGCGTCGTTGAAAAATAAAAAACTAGAATTATAACCAAGACTGTTTTTAACCAATACTGTTAAGCACTGGTTTGCTGTTATACTACATATGGAGTGGAAGAATGTCTGGATACTCTTCAGTCTGGAACCGTGTGACCGCTACGGTCGCGCGTTTGAATCCTGCCTCGGGCATGGATGTATGTGATGTCCTTAGGTTAGTTAGGTTTAAGTAGTTCTACGTTTCAGGGTGCTGATGACCTCAGATGTTAAGTCCCATAGTGCTCAAAGCCATTTGAACCATTTTGGTGTTTGGATAATCGTGATCAGATAGTGTCAGATAGTGTAAAATACCCTTAGAAACAAACGGAGGAAAACTCTCGAGGGCACATCACAAGTCAGTCCCACCGGCAAGACTTAAGACATGATAGTAACACAAATAACACGTCACTGAAAATGCTGGACAGTGGTATTCGCCAAATATCCTCAAGATTTCAAACTTGAATTAATTTCCTTTTTTAATAAAATGAGATGGTGGTTGAGACTGGGGTAGAAAGTAGCAGAACATAAAAGGTGGCGAGTCGAAAGAGCGTAGACAAGAAGGGTAAAAAGGTGGTAGAGAAGGTAGCACAGCGGTTCTGGTATCTCAGGCCGAACTAATTTTTCGCAAATGTTCGCCTGCACACGAGTGTAAAACGCCAGACTTTTGCACAAATGTTCTGTTAGACGGGAAGATCTTCCGAGAATCGTTCTCTTCGCAAATTATCCGCAGAACTGAACTGCCCAAGCGGAACTGCTTTTTTGTTTCCACTCGGGACCTCAGGTGCTCACTGCCCCGCTAATTACGATCGGCGGCCGGGCAGCCCGCGTTAAAAAGGTTTGGCGCACCGCGTCCTGTTTGCGGAGCAGTTCGGTACTGTTCTGTCACGGTGCCAACTGCACTAATTAGCTGACGTGTGGCGCAGAGCGGTTCGGCTGGCTGTGCCCAATAGCTCCATCGCCGCCTCGAGGAGCCGGTTTACGGTGCGCTCTGCCTCAAGTTGCTCTCGTCTGCAACTCCGCTCGGCCCCGGGACGCGAACGCCCGCGCTCTTTCGGGCAAAACTCGCGCACAAACTGCTGCGGCCGACAAGCAAAGAAAATTGGCTCCGCCAGAAGTGGAGCGCTTGCCGAAAGTGAGAGAGGGAGGGAGGTCGGAATAAACTCCGCCGTCTTGGCAACGGGACGCCGCTATTTATACGTTCCACGGGAAGGAGCGCCCGTACTTCGGCGCCTCTTAAGAACCCTGTAGGGCAGGCTGGCGGAGAACAAATGACCCGGAACTAATGCGGGTATTGTGAATCAGAGAGGTTTACGATTATGTACGACTGCCGTTCGTATAATCAACGGCATCTCCATGGTTGCAGAAAACTTCGTCTGAATCCGCTTTTACTTTGTAGTTTTCGCAGAACGTAATATTTCATTACGAACTGGTGGTGGTGGGTTTAATGTTCCCAAAACAAAAGACAGACGAAAAACTGCACTTCATTCGACTGCTAATTAACCTGGCGTGCGTTTCTTTGTTTACGGGAATTCTACGATGGAGATTGAGACCTTTAAACCAAGTTTTTTTACTGGAGGACGGCAGAAGTACTAAGATAATGACACTGACGGTTGGGATGCTCAGGTTGAAGTTGTTCCCTAACTTTGGCTCCAGCGCGAATCCTGAAACGTTCAGCAATGAACTGGAAGGGAAACCATAATATTTAAAATTGCAAGATCCTCTCTCTCTCTCTCTCTCGCGCGCGCGCACACAGGCACACACGCACACCCTCCATCCCTGCCTCACCGTCACTGCTGCGTCCACAGACACAGCCCACACACATAACACATACACTCATTCACATTAAAAATTAAGAAATTAACTCGAGTAAATGTATGTGGAAAACTGCTCATTAGCGTACAGGCGGATGGGGAGTAGTCAGTCTGCAACAAACTGAAACTTTTGGCACAAAATATTTAATTACGTGAAAATCCGCGACTAGGGAACACATTTACAGGATCAAAATCCGCTTCAGTTACCAGTATTTTTTTTTAAATTTATGCCACAACTGGTTTCGAAGCGAACAGCTTACAGCTGGGTCGTGTTCTCCTGGCGGCCGCTGTGTTTGCTGCTCCTACGTTCCCATGCATGTGTTTGACGAGGTTGTGATCTCCCGTGACTGGTCCGACCACCACGCATTTATGTTCCCATAATTATTTCGTGGCACCTGAAGATGAAGCTATATGCTTCGAAATCGGTCAAGGAATACAATAAGAAATTAATGACAACTGAAACGGATTTTTGTTCTATAAATGAAACATTTGATTTGTACTGAACAAAATAACACGACATACAATAATAAGCATACCTCACTGTGAACCTTCGTTTGCCGTCACGGAACAGTATTAAACTTGCTCATTAGGTAAGTGCCGTACTCATACTGTTGCGATATACCACTACAAACAGGAAGAATCTCTTGCTTGAGCAACCACGATAATGCTACTTTTAACTGCACTAAGCAAACAAAAATTCCTTAGGAATTCGTTCTTGCTGTCAGCGAACCCTGTCAAGATATATTTGACGGAAATTTTTCGTACTTCGACTGAATGTCACTTTCAATATTAAGTGTAACTTGTTATTTTTATGAATTTTGAAAGGAGTATATTGGGAAACACTTATATATGGCACCCGTATATTGTAATGATACTAATGTAAACTAAAATGAAACTACTATATTGTAAACGATGTTCGTGTCTGATGGGATCTATAAAGCTGATCGCTGGGTTTGCATGACCACAGAGTCAAAGATACTGCTTCTGATCTGAGATTGTAGCGTTGGAGTAAGAGAGCACTTGCGCACAGAACTGGTGTTTATCAGTCTGTAAGTAAAAGAGAAAGCAGCATGCAGTTTTTGTGGTGTGCTCTGTAAAGTCACCGTTAGATTATAATGTAGGAATTTTCTCACAGCAATATTTTGTGTTACATCGCACATAAAACAGTAGTTAAAAATGAAGAGAAGTTTTATAATGGCATGTAAACTAAAGTGATGCAATGTAAATTTATTTGTGACAAGAAAGGATTACTGGATTGATGCTACAGAGAAGCCTTACGAGTACATGTATTATTGGAAACATAAATGTGGGAGCAGAAATCTTCTCGTAATTAACGAAAGAAAGTTGACTCTTTGTTACTTTACTTTTGCCAGAGCGTCAGTGTAAATGAATTGGCTGGTAATTGATAACACTGAGTTCTGCCTTCAGTATCCCCAGAATGTACGCAAACAGCTTTGATGCATAGGCTAGTTAAATATTTCATTTTCGTAATGTTTCTAACATTTGTTAATAGTGGTATACGCATTTTGAAGATTTGTCTTTATGCTTCTTAGTGATGTTAAATAATACTTGCTATAGAAATCTCATTGTTTGTGACTACGTCAGCAAAGAAAGGTTTCCATTTAGTAAAAAAGGATGGAATTTTCAGTTGTCAGATGTTTTGAAAAGCCAAACTTAACTTCGAATACAACTCTACTATTGAAAAATTCAGTGTTGGTAATTCACCTAAATCACTACTGCATCCCTATCCAGGACATATTTTTTTAAAGACATTGAATTTTTCTTAAATGTGTTCGTTTATCAGCCAAAAGAATTTCCTGTATATTTGAAAGCATTACGGCAAGCATTGCATATCGCTGAGTCGGTAACTAATATATGTTACTCTTCTTCAAGAAATAACAGAATACGAGGGTGAGTCAAACGAAAACCGTAAATATTTATTTAAATATTATTTATTGAGCAGTAGTGGTACAAAGCTGTATAACTTTTGAACATAATCTCCCCCACGCTCAATGCAAGTCCTCCAGCGCTTACAAAGTGCGTCAATTCCTTTAGAAAAAAATGCTTTTGGTAGTCCGAGCAACCACTCACGCACCATGACTAATCTGTAAACATGCTGCCATATCATTCAGTTTCACTCGGCGGTTTTCCTTCACTATGGCTTCAACTACTACACTGTTCTGTGGAGTCACAAGTCGTTGTGCCTGAGCTGGACGAGGAGCATCTTCCACTGAAGTCACACCATTTGCGAACTTCCTACTCCGTTCGTAGATTTACTGCTGTGACAAACATGCAGCACCGAATTGAACCTTCATTCGTCAATGAATTTCCTTAGGTTTGAGACCTTCACTAAGCAAAAACCGAATAACTGAACACTGTTCTTCCCTGGTGCAAGTCGCAAGTAGGGCGGCCATCTTTATACTGACACTGTGACGATAGGTGTGTATCTGCACTATGCTGCCACCTACAGGCCATTCTGCACGCTTTTTGAAGCACGCTTACCAACTTACAGGATAACGGCGCGAAATTCCTATTTGTTATTACAAATTTAAGTTTTCATTTGACTCACCCTCGTACAACACGATGCTCCGTTGCTGCTTTAGAGGTAAGACAATTTTATTTATTTGTTATGTGCACAGGGACCAAAGTTATCAGTTTTTAACAGGACCAGAGGATTCAGTACCTAAGAGGCTGAATGTATTTCTTTATTGGTATTGGGAGTTGCATTGGCCACTCAGTTCGTATAAAGTTTTGCTGACAATAACAGAGAGTAAGAACACCCCTTGCAGATACAATACGCTAACGGTAACTACAATTTTTGTACACATTCCCATTTCAGGCAACCATTTCAGTACTTCACTAACTTAGAAAGAATTGATGAAATTTAGGTATGACCTACTCCTTTGTCAATCAGTACTACGTTCGATCGCAACAGATTATGGACACATACTGGTGAGCCAAAACATTATGATCAACTGCTTCATAGCTTGTTGTCCTCCTTCGGAATGTAATACGCAACTGATTCTTCTAATCAGAGATTCAACAGTCATTCTGTAGCTTTGTGGAGGTGTGTGGTATTAGATTATCTAAGCAAGCGTCATGTAATTCGTGTAAATAACGGACCACTTATTTGCTGACGCGGAGATTTCATCCGAAAGCCACCCAGATGGGTCTCATAGAATTTACATCAGGCGAATTGGTCACAGAGACATCGACTTCAGTTCACTGTAATGCTCCTAAGATCACTGTAGCATGATCCTGGCTCCAAGACTCCAGCAATTTCATTGCTGAAGGACGACACTGCTCGCGGGGAAGACATCAAGCAAGAAGGGACGCAGACGGTTCGCCGCTGCCAGAGTGTCTTCGATTATTACTACACGTCCCATGCATGCGCTGGAGAATTTTTCCCGTTGCATAATACTGTTCCCATTGATTTTATTGCCTCCGTGGTGAGATGAACGTTGCGAGCCGCCTTTCACCACGATGGCCGCAATGGCGGCGTTTCTAGAGACGACCGTGGACCCAGTGTAGCAAAAATGTGTTTCACCCACAGTGCGGATGTTTCCGTTGACCGAAAGTCGAATCCCAATGGTTCCGTGCTCACTGAAGTCGTAAATGAAGATGTCGGACGGCCGACATATAGACACGTAGGGATGATCGCCTGCGGAGCTTCACGTTCGACAATGTACAGTGAACGGTACACTCCGAAACATTTCTGCGCTCACCAGCATTGTGCTCTCTCGGAAGAGATGCCACAGATCACATTCTATACGACTTTACACTGCAGAAAGGCCTTCAAACTTCATGTTCTTTGAAGAAATGTGGACTTCCAACCACTTAATTTCTAGCGATAGTTAGAACGTGCTTCTGTCTCTTTACGTTGATGCTCACGACAGTAGCACGTGAACATTCGACCAACTCGCCGTTCGTGAAATATTCGTTCACAGGCTCTGCGTAGTAACAGTCTGCTGTTTGTCTTATTTCAATATACACTCCTGGAAATGGAAAAAAGAACACATTGACACCGGTGTCTCAGACCCACCATACTTGCTCCGGACACTGCGAGAGGGCTGTACAAGCAATGATCACACGCACGGCACAGCGGACACACCAGGAACCGCGGCGTTGGCCGTCGATTGGCGCTAGCTGCGCAGCATTTGTGCACCGCCGCCGTCAGTGTCAGCCAGTTTGCCATGGCATACGGAGCTCCATCGCAGTCTAACACTGGTAGCATGCCGCGACAGCGTGGACGTGAACCGTATGTGCAGTTGACGGACTTTGAGCGAGGGCGGATAGTGGGCATGCGGGAGGCCGGGTGGACGTACCGCCGAATTGCTCAACACGTGGGGCGTGAGGTCTCCACAGTACATCGATGTTGTCGCCAGTGGTCGGCGGAAGGTGCACGTCCGCATGTATCCCGTGCCACCCAACGTGCTCTAGAAGGTGTAAGTCAACTACCCTGGCCAGCAAGATCTCCGGATCTGTCCCCCATTGAGCATGTTTGGGACTGGATGAAGCGTCGTCTCACGCGGTCTGCACGTCCAGGACGAACGCTGGTCCAACTGAGGCGCCAGGTGGAAATGGCATGGCAAGCCGTTCCAGAGGACTACATCCAGCATCTCTACGATCGTCTCCATGGGAGAATAGCAGCCTGCATTGCTGCGAAAGGTGGATATACACTGTACTAGTGCCGACATTGTGCATGCTCTGTTGCCTGTGTCTATGTGCCTGTGGTTCTGTCAGTGTGATCATGTGATGTATCTGACCCCAGGAATGTGTCAATAAAGTTTCCCCTTCCTGGGACAATGAATTCACGGTGTTCTTATTTCAATTTCCAGGAGTGTATTTCCCTATTTTCAGCCCGTATCTTCACTAGGGTGGTCCCCCAACCGTGTCTGCTTTTGTTACTGCGACACCTGTACGTCGCGGAGGGCAGTGGGCATTATGTTTTGGTGGATCAGTGTTTGTTACATAGAAGGTACCTGATAAGAAGAAAGGTTGTATTGCCTTTCTAGTATCCTTGATAACGGCATATACGAGTACAGTTCCTCGTCTTTACTGTAAGCAGTACTGATTTCACTGAATGTAATAAACCGAAAGAAAAATTTGCTTGCAGCCTAAAATAGAAAGTGATGCACATTTTAATCCTGGAGTTACACTTTTTAATTATTGTCCTTCGAATTATTAAAGCAGTCGAATGCTTAGAAATTATTCTCTGGAATGTGATGACATGAACAAAAGTTTTCAAAGGAATTTAGTACACTGCCTTTCCGGATGAGGAGAGGTAAGTTACGTGGAGGATTCTTGCAAGCACGGAAGCTGTACGTAATATCCGGAAGACTTCGGTACGTCGTGTAGATCTCTCTCTCTCTCTCTCTCTCTCTCTCTCTCTCTCTCTCTCTCTCTCTCTCTCTTCTTATTCAGTATTTATTCCTCTACAAATATCACCCTCAGCCCATATGCTATATTTACAGTTAATGCACACGCTGGATCTAGAATTTATAAATTATTATTCGTTACAAATATTGCACATCGATCAACAGTTAGTAAAGATCTTCAAGGTAATATGAACGCAAAGGGGTAAATTTAGTCTAAAAGTTTCGTAAAAGAAAATCCGTCGCCTACTATATGCGTTTGTGGGATACTGGCAGTAATAATAGATTCGCTAGACTGGAGTGACTGGTAAAGTGGAAAGTGGGGATTTAGAGTTGTTTTGGTGACTGGAAGAGAAAGTAGGAATTCAGGGTGTGTGGTGTCTTTGCAAAGTCTATTCCAACACATTTCGCTGTCGTTGATTTGCTCCTCCGCTTGATTACTTGGCGCAACTTCGCATGGAAACCTTGCAGCACTGCGTTGCAGTCAGGCATACCGCCCCAAATAGGTGGTTTGGTTAACAACGCAAATAACACTGCAACATTTCTGGTTCTCGTGCGTAAAAATAAGCTAGCGACACGTTCTTGACCTCTGTCGACATTGCCGTGTCTATCGTCTTCAGCCAAGCCTTTAGGCTAAGTGTCGACAACTCGTACAACTGTTTTTACAAATTACATTCTGTCTGATTTTTTGTTCTTTTCCAGAATAATGTCTTCAATCTTAACAGCTTGTCGAGTCTCTTGTCTGAACGAAAATGGTGAGAAATGTCATTATGAAAAAAGAAAAGGCAGTTCCTGCATCTAATGGCAAGTTCCAGCTGAAAAAATAACGGAAGTTTTCTACAATACTTTTGTAGATTGAACGATGGAGCGATATTTCTAATTAATAACAAAAAACCTGTTGAAGAGGTGAAATTTAACGTATTACAGTGGAAGCAATTCTAATGTACCCAATATACAAATGAATCTGTAAACTGGAAACTGAGCTCAGATGGAAACAAATATAACAATAATTTCGGTGGGGGAATGTATAGCTGGAAACGTCCGCGGAAAAGCCGTTAAACGTTAGAGAGTTACGAAGACACTTTAATGAACTGAAAATGACGTGAACCGAATTTCGTACGTGCTTCGATAACGAGAACACTGTAATGCACGTTAAAATGCTTACTTCATTAACAGATGTAATACCATTGCCTAAACTGTCTGCTACAGGCATATTTTCTGACTTACTCCCGTACAAATTTCAGAGATATATATACGGACCATCAGGACGAGGTTCCGTGAATTATTATCGACTAATTTAATAACGAATTTCAAGACGTTTGCTTACTGAAATGACTGTTCTGCCACTGTGAATGAAACACTGCGGTACTGGGCTATTTATGGAGTTGTATATTCTGTTGCCTTGGTACTGAAACTACTACGAATTGCTAAACTACGTTAAAAAGAAAAAAAAACCAGTTCTGCGATACTGACGCAAACATTATTATACGTGATGAAAGAGCAGTATAATTGCTAATAATTACAAAGCAAATGCTTGTTGACAAGCATAGTCCTGCCGTATATACACTCACCGAAATTAAAGCACAGAAACAATGAAGTGTATGTGTTTGTTTTATTTGCAAACGGGTACAAGTTTCAATAAGTATTATATACACAGTGAACTCAAAATAAAAACTTCGCTTTGGGCAGTATGCCACTATAGCATTTTCATTAACATCATTATTATCCTGATGGAAATTTGCACTAAACATGGTATTGGTGTTCGAGGTCTAATTAGAGTGACGCTTTTCTCACGTGCGGAATCTGCGCTAATGAATAACAAAGGTAATACACAATGAGAATTAATTCTACGGTAACGAATTGCTCAAACTGCATGAGTTTTCTGTTCCTCTTAGATCGTCAATTTCTCCTCCAACTCGAGTTGCATCTTGAGCTCCGGTTGGGCGTCTATGTTATGCCGCGTTTATAGTATTCGGTCTCATTTAAAGATAAATCATCTCCGCACATATTTACTACCTCATCACGAATCTGCTTCACGGCCTTCCCTCGCAAATTTAACCTTCTAGTCAAACGAAACTCTGCGAAATCACTTAGCACAGCAGCCATGTTCTTTGTTCGTACGTACTATGGCAACACCAGCAGAGGGGTGTGAGCTACAAACACAGTCCCTAAAGGGCTCCATTCCGCTTTCTGTGGGATTGCATTCAGATATTTATGCTATTTCTGAGGAAACATACCAAATTTGTTAATGTTAAATCCTTTAAATTTACAGTTTCAATTTAGTTTCGCGGTTGGGAAGAACAGTTCAACACAGAAGATGTGCGTCACTGTTCTATTTTAGAACCCACTGTGATTTAAGCTGTTTGTGTTATACTGCATTTCATGTTCTTTCTGGTTCTTTTCTGAATTCATCCTTCGTTTATAAATTACATTTCCGTGTTTTGTGTTGGTTCGAACGTGGTAAGGAGCTGAGTAGAAATCGCTTATTTATGGTATGTTAATTATTTTATTTCAACACTTTGGTCGCAATCACCGTCTATCACCACAGTTATTCGCTACCACACGGAAGAAAAATAGTCTGCCTTATTTGCCAGTGAATAATTAATTTATTTGGAGGTTATTCATATTTAACTACTGGATGTATTGTCGCTCGTCAGCAGCGGTATGGAATGAGTCAGGTAGTTATCTTTTTGGGGTTGTGATTAGTGGGAGTTGAATGTTAAGATACGATGCACGCGAAGCATTTGACGTGGAAGTGTGTGTGTGTGTGTGTGTGTGTGTGTGTGTGTGTGTGTGTGTGTGTGTGTGTGTGCGTGCCCGTGTGATTGAGTGTACATCTTTTAGAAAAGTGAACCTTTTAGAAACATTAGTGACAACTGTATAAAATTGAAGTAACTTTGTCGACTCAGTTTCCGGCATGAAACATACTGAAAAAGGTTGCAAATGACGTTCACCCGCCTTGATCTACAAAATACCTAACAGGAACTTGGACTTACGACATGTACGTTGTGCCAATGCTTCATATCGTGTTGTCAACGTGTTCTGGACAGTGTTTGAAAACATTTAGGGTTGTGAGCAATTTGTGGAAGAACATCTACTGCAACTAATGGGTCTGCTTCCGTCACACGATTTTTGCGTAATTTTTGAAATAACAGATCCGGCCATACAGAAAAGAGGAAGATTCTCGCTGCCTTCGGAAAGTATTTCAACAACAGCATCTGTGTAACAATGGATCAATAAACTAAACATGTGACAAATAAACAAAAGCAGGACTGTAAAATAAATGTTGTAAAGGTGTTGTAGCTGTCTGTGCGCTGAATTCCCAACTGGTAAGTAGATGCAACTTCGGACAAAACGTACTTACGTATTTTTACAGGGCAAATGAGTATTTTATTTTTGGTTTCCTTGTTTTAAGAAACACACAGTGCGTTGATCCATTCTACGTGTCATTTACTCCCAGACCTTGTTGCTTTAGCGTCTGAAACGAGAAGAAGAGAGCAAGCGCTTGATCTCAACAAGAATGAAGAACTGAATATGTGAGAGACATGTTTCATCGTTATTCAGATTCGTACAGACTGTCAACCACAATACTGATTCCGCCTGTTTCTCTCTAGCCATTTATAATATTTTGGGCCAGTTGACCAGCTCACTTTAATCCAGTAAGCCGCGTCAAGCGATCATTAGGCAGACAATCTCCGAGAGCTTACAATCATAATACGAAATACCTCTTCTGTTGTTTTTTTTTCTTTTTTTTTGAATTAATGTGAAGTTACAATGCTAACGGCCTTGCTGCAGTGGTAACACGGGTTCTGTCAGACCACCGAAGTTAAGCGCCGTCGGGCTTGGCTAACACTTGGGTTGATGACCACTCTAGTCTGCCGAGCTCTGTAGGTAAGTGAGGTGTACTCAGCTCATGAGAGTCCAATTAAGGAGCCGCTTGACTGAGAAGTAGCGGCTCCGGTCACGAAAACTGGGAACGGACGGGAGAACGGTGTGCTGACTACATACCCCACCATATCCGCATCCAGAGACGCCTTTTGGCTGATGATGATACAGCGTTTGGTAGGTACCGTTGAGCCTTTCGGGGCCTGTTCGTATGAGTCAGTAATGAATTTACAACACAGATTCAGTAGCTAGCTAGTGACTAGGCTGTGACTGGAGCCGTATGTAGAGCAACGCATTAACGTAAAATGTCGAGCAGGTTATTCATTAGAAGCGATATTTTTCTGAAAACACACACACACACACACACACACACACACACACACACACACATACAACACACACACACACACACAACACACACACACACACACACACACACACACATAAAGAGTGCGCGAGTTGGAATTGCTGTTGTCAGGAAACAGTCTGTTACTTACAGTAAGGCACAACTTCTGGACGTCAATAAACACGGCACTCACCTGAAAAGAAAAAAATTTGCCTTAGAAAATTTTGCTTCATACGTTAGAGCTTACTATTTAAAGCAGAACACACACAGTGAAAAAAAAACTCTATTTTAACATGACATAAAAAAATATAATGGTTTAAAGTGTCTTCGAATGCCAGTTCACTTAGGACGAAGTATGAGCTACGATAAGGAAGGATGAGTAAAGAATCGACTACGTTATTTCCAAAGATACCATCAGTGCGCTCACTAAATATTTCATAGAGTAAACAATAACAAAACCAACAAACTTCATGGACGGATTCCTGGCTGGAAATTGAGGAAAGAAAGTCCTATGAACATGTTTCCTGAAAAGCATCGTTGCCGTGCGTTACTTGTCTGTTGAAGGCTGTGTGACTATCGCAGCAGGTTGTAAGCAACAGAATTGTCCGACATTCTTGCCGGGAACAAACCGAGACGGTGTTTGATTAGGTCAAGCAGATGGACATCACCAGCATTAACACCCTGCAAAATCGTCGTCTGTGGGCTACAGACAATCTCCGTGCAATGGTTGAGGTGTCTCATAGGCATCGGTTGAGCATCAGTGTATGGGCAGGGATTCTTACTGACCACACATTTGGACCGGCCATGCTTCCATAACGCCTCGACGGGGAAACATACCTGGACTTCCAACGGAATACACTGCCCTGCCTGTTTTAGAAAGTGTCTTTGGCAATACGACAGATTATGTGGTTTCTGCATGACGGAGAACCACCACACTTCCGCATTACAGGTCGATGACGCCTCAACACCACCTTCCACGGACGTTGTATACAACGCGTAGGCCCTGTATGGTGGTCTGCTAGATTACCGGCCTTGAACACCCTAGATTTTTATCTCTGGGAGTGTCTGAAAAACGTTTTGTGTGCTGAACCAGCTACTGATGTGCAGACCCATCAACACCGTATCCGTGATGCCTGTGACGCTTTCCGGAGAGAGTCCGGAACTTGCGCAAGAGTGCGGTAATGGTTGATGCTACGTGTGGACGTGTGCATTGCATCGCGTGGAAGCCTCTTTGAACATCTGTTGTGACGTCGATGCGATGCAGCTCTGTACTGTGTTCGGACTATTTATTGTCATTACACGCACACCGCCCATTTCCGGACAAAGGTTCATCGGATTTTTTTCCCTTCATTTCCAGGCAGGAACCCGTTCCTGCAGTTTGTCGGTTTTATTAATGTTCAGCTTGTATATGTGGACAGCTGTCTGAAGACGAGTGGAACTAGAGACCAATTACATGGGGACTTAATCGAAATATTTGCATTCCAAAACTTATGTAGTGACTAGGAGAATATTTCATACTGAAGTCGGTGGTGGTTCGTAACGAAAGAATTGCAATCATTTCGCGAAAAGCTAGGTTGCGTATCCATTCCACCCCCCCCCCCCCCCCCCCCCCACACACACACATACACCGTCCAGCCGCAGTTCGCGGTCTAGTGGCTAGCGTTGCTCCCTCTTGATTACGGGGTCCCGGGTTCGATTCACGCCCGGGTTGGGGATTTTTCTCTGCGCGGGGACTGGGTGTTTGTGTTTTCCTACTCCCCCTTCCCCTCCTCCTCCTCCTCCTCATCATCATCATCATCGTCATCATCATTCGTGAGAGTGGTTATATTGGAATGTGAAAGAAATTGGGCTGTGTGAAAAGTGGGACTTTGTACGGGCGCCGATGACCGCGTATTTGAGCGCCCCACAAACCAAACATTATCATCACCAACACACATACACATATAGGTGCGCTCCATGTACTAACATCGAGAAAAGCTCCTAATAACAAACAGTGTTCTGTAAGTCCACAACTGAGTTTGAAGTATGTGAGGTACACTCTGTAAAATGCACTGGCGTTTATTTATATTAACAGGACTGGCGTTCAGAGAGCTCGTACCATCACTAAGAAGTACCCGTCATTAGGCGACCAACAAAGAGTGTTGGCCACAAGTGTAAGCAGTAGTTCATCATGTGTGTATTACGGAGCATATATACTGTCGTCCATACCACTTGTGATAAATGTACCCATCAATTGTTAGGTTGCTAATACTCTAACCTTTCTGATTGTATGATAATCTTATTTTTATGAATAAACAAAAAAAGAAGTCGCTTGTTTTTATTTGATGGTTATAATTATACACCGCCATCACTAGAAACAGTGGCCTTCGGCACAGTGAAACCAAGAACCTGCAAGTGACAAAACACCGAACAACGAGAGGTAAGTCTCACTACTTTGAAATAAAACATTTTGATTGTACTTTCAGATGAAATAGTATTTCAATAGGAAGAGGCTAGAACTATGTTAAACCAATAAACTAAGTAACACATTTTAAGACGAAGCTTACCATAGATAGTAGTCGGGCACCCCTTCTGTATGTTCGTATCTTGAATCAGTAAGAAAGGAAAATTACACTTGAGTCAAAATCTTAAACATTTGATATTTTGAGGCAAAAGAATTTTATCCTTTGCTCTTTATAGTGATCGCTATTGACGGATTTTAAATTATTTCCAAAAGATTTTGCTCTGTCTTCATCTTCATCGTACTTGTTGATAACGCAGGCGAGTTTCATTAAATTCGGTTGTTTCTTGGAATAAAGAACTAATTCCGAATTTAAAATGGTTCAAATGGCTCTAAGCACTATGGGAATTAACATCTGAGGTCATCAGTCCCCTAGACTACTTAATCCTAAGGACATCACACACATCCATGCCCGAGGCAAGATTCGAACCTGCGTCCGTAGCAGCAGCGTAATTCTGGGCTGATGTGCCTAGAACCGTTCGGTGACAATGGGTGGCCCCGGATTTAAAGAAACGTATTTGATATTTATTTAATGGAATTTTGGATACAGGAAGAAAACTTTCTTGTAACATGTCCGTTTTGATAATCAGATGGCAGATGATCTCAGAAATATGTCTCACGGAATAGAGTGTGGCCGGCCAGAGTGGCCGTGTGGTTCTAGGCGCTACAATCTGGAACCGCGCGACCGCTACGGTCGCAGGTTCGAATCCTGCTTCGGGCATGGATGTGTGTGATGTCCTTAGGTTGGTTAGGTTTAAGTAGTTCTATGTTCTAGAGGACTGATGACCTTAGAAGTTAAGTCCCATAGTGCTCAGAGCCATTTGAACCAAGCCAATAGAGTGTGAAAAATAATAGTGATGGCGGTCTATTCTGGTCTGAATATTAAGTCTAACCGTCAACGGACCATCTACCGGGAGGAATAGATTTTGTGGCCAACAACAGGTACCATCATGCTCGAACAAAGAATCAAATGTGTGTGAAATCTTATGGGACTTAACTGCTAAGGTCATCAGTCCTTAAGCTACCCACTACTTAACCTAAATTAGCCTAAGAACAAACATCCACACCCATACCCGAGGGAGGACTCTAACCTCCGCCGGGCATTCTCGAATAATCCACGGGTGTACTGCCGGTCCATAGTGTCCAACGGGAACAATATTTCGGCGATCAGACATGTCGCCATCGTCAGGTGCTGACGATGGTGACATGTCTGATAGCCGAAACACTGTGCCCGTTGGACACTGTGGACCGGCAGTACACCCGTGGACTATTCGAGCAAGAAATATGCCGAGAGAAACTGAAGAATAACATCAGCTAATGCAAAGATGCAAGCAATATATTTGGACGCTATTCATTCTCTACTCCTAAAAATTTTACAAGACCACTTGTTGAATACTCGTACTGGGTGTGCTATTGTCTATCAGGCCAGTCTCTCTCCAGAGTCTCCTGATCTTTTATCCGGCACGACTACAACCCTCATCCCTAATGTAGTCGGGCTGCGCGCAGCAGCAACTGGAATAGCGCAGCATAGAACGTGATGGACAACCGCACGCTAAGAACAAATGACTGCATTCACCGAAATGAACCGCACGTGAGCGTGACACAACACACGCCCCTTTTTACTGCTCTGCGTGTGCTGGAAGTAATTCTGATTCCAATTACATTAGCAGCCATGTTCGGACACGAGGGCTTACCCGCATGGCTGCATGTATTTGGCACAAATTCCCGATGGCTATATATACACTGTCGGACATCTATGGGAATACCAATCGCAGTTCATTACCTTATGTGGAATCTCTAGTTGTCACGTTCGTTTCTCACATCTCTTCATCTACATCTACACTCTGCAAGCGAGTGGACTACACTACTTTCCTCTATTCCTTTTCCATTTCAATGATGTGTGGCATGGTTGACAGTAGGTAAGACTCCATATGACCAGTAATTTGTCTGATTTTCTCGTCGACGTATTTTCCAGAGACGTTTGTACGAGGAGGCATCGCGTGATCCTACTCTTCTTGGAATGTACACCTCGTGTTTTATTCACTGTAAACCTTTCTTGTAGCGTGGGTCACTCCAGATTTTAGAGCATCTCCGCAGAGCGCTTGTGCTAGCGAAACGGATAAGTGCCAAACTCGCCTCTTTTCATTGAATTAACTGAAGCGACAGAGAAGACCTAACGGTACGTTGTCACTCTTTCCACGAATGAAATTTAGTTACTTGATGTTCTTAAAATTAATCTGCCTCGTGACCCCTTTAATCGTTATTGTTTTATGAAACTTCCAGGCAGATTAAAACTGTGTGCCCGACCGAGACTCGAACTCGGGACCTTTGCCTTTCGCGGGCAAGTGCTCTACCAATTGAGGTACCGAAGCACGACTCACGCCCAGTACTCACAGCTTTACTTCTGCCAGTACCTCGTCTCCTACCTTCCAAACTTTACAGAAGCTCTCCTGCGAACCTTGCAGAACTAGCACTCCTGAAAGAAAGGATATTGCGGAGACATGGCTTAGCCACAGCCTGGGGGATGTTTCCAGAACATCGCCCAGGCTGTGGCTAACCCATCTCACCGCTATATCCTTTCTTTCAGGAGTGCTAGTTCTGCAAGGTTCGCAGGAGAGCTTCTGTAAAGTTTGGAAGGTAGGAGACGAGGTACTGGCAGAAATAAAGCTGTGACTACCGGGCGTGAGTCGTGCTTCGGTAGCTCAGTTGGTTAAAAAAAATTTAAAAAAAACTGAGTCAATCGATCAACAACGAACATAAATGGGTCTCTTACGACGTCCGCCCCAAGCAGATGCAACGATCAAAAGCGACCAAAATGAGATAAAAAAAAAAAAGTTGGTAGAGCACTTGCCCGCGAAAGGCAAAGGTGTCGTGTTCGAGTCTCGCTCGGGCACACAGTTTTAATCTGCCAGGAAGTTTCATATCGGCACATACTCCGCTGCACAGTGAAAATCTCATTCTGGTTATTGTTTTATGTTGCCAATCACTTTTCTGTTTCTACATCCACATCCATACTTTACAAACCACTGTTTTGTGCATAACGTAGAGCACTTAATGGGGTACGGTTGCAATGCGTGTAAGTTCATTCGAATACATAAATACAACTGAGGCATGAAGAACAATAGCTTAAATGGCTTTGTACTTACTGTAATTAGTCTTATATTCAGTATTGCTACTGAAACTAGTTGTAGGGAGCTGAGGAATTTATCTAGATTCCTCATTTTGACAGTAGTCCTTAAAATTTTGTAAGTAAGCTATTAGAATCTATATTCAAAAGTTTGACGTTTAGGTATTTCAACATTTTCGTGATGGTCTCCCGTGAGTTAAAGACATCTGTGACAGTTAGTCCATCCTTATCCGAATACGCTCAATATTTCTTCTTAGTAATATTTTATACGGTTCCCAAACACTTTAGTTTGTAGAGTGAGAACATTTTCCTAGTACTGTATTCTGCTTATGAACCGAATTTCGCGGGTTGAGTTGATTTGGGGAAAGAGACCAAACTGCGAGTTCATCGGTCTCATCGGATTAGGGAAGGAAGTCGGCAGTGCTCTTTCAAAGGAACCATCCCGGCATTTGCCTGAAGCGATTTAGAGAAATCACGGGAAACCTAAATCAGGATGGCCAGATGCGGGATTAAACCGTCGTCCTCCCGAATGCGAGTCCAGTGTGCTAACCACTGTCCGAATTTCGTATTTTCATAAATTGTTTCAACCAGGTACGAGGGCTATTCGGAAAGCAAGGAACGATAGGTCGCTAAATGAAAACCACAATAAAAATCAAAACTGTTTTATTTACAACAGTTAGCTACACCTCCCAGCTACGTTTCTATACAGTCGTCGCTCAAACTTAGAGATCTGTCGTAGCGTTGTGCCAACGTTTTAACTCCCTCGTTATAGAAGTCAGCCGACAGTGCTTTTCGACAATTTTCTACTTGGACTGCAGCTCGTCTTTTGTGTCAAAATATTGTCTTCATAGCCAGCGGTTCATTTGAGCAGAGATGAACCTCAGGGGTAGCCAGTTACGGGCTGTATTGTGAGTGATGAAACACTTCCTGTCGTAAACGCTGCAGGAGAATCTTCATTGCCTCTGCAGACTGCGGCCATGAATTGTCGTGTAGAACGAACCGCATGACAGTTATTTCAAGTGCATTGCATAGCTGCAGTCGAAATCATCCACCAGTCCCTCGTACTTGGTGGGAGACGCTGATTTCTAGCCATCTTTTCGTTCTCACTGTGAGCTCAGAATTGGAAAGAGCGACGTGATACGGTCGACGGGCGTACTAAACATAGTGCCCATTGCATCTGTGCAAAGCTTCATCAGATTTTCGCTGTGTTTTCCATTTCGCGACCGATCGTTCGTTATTTTCGGAATAACCCTCATATTTTTATGTACTGACTGATTTTAATACAATAGCTCTGAGCACTATGCGACTTAACTTCTGAAGTCATCAGTCGCCTAGAACATAGAACTACTTAAACCTAACTAACCTAAGGACATCACAAACATCCATGCCCGAGGCAGGATTCGAACCTGGGGCCGTAGCAGTGGCGCAGTTCAGACTGTAGCGCCTAGAACCGCTCGGCCACCACGCCTGGCTGATTATAATACAAAATCGTTGATAGTCTACTGATAGAACGCTCCATATTTTCGTTTTAGACGCTCATAATTTTACATTGTGTACGTATATTTGAAATGTCACATAACCGTACTTTTGTTAGAAAATTTTGTTGTCGTATCAAGTCAAACGATTTTTAAAAGGCAAGGAACTGTGAATCTGTATGATTGCCTTGCTTTAGGTCACTTCATTCTGTTACATTGTGTATTCTAAGTTGATTTAAAATTGTAAAATGTACTGTTATCTAATACTTTAAGAGTTGTGTATCGTGATGGAGCATTAATGTCGATCGTTATCGCTGAAACTGACATTTACAGTCGCAGCGACTGGTTGAAAGTATCGTACACAACTGCCGCTCTAACACACAGCAGAAAGTACTAAATTCAAAGCGCTTTTTATAGCCAACTACGAGGATTATACATTAATCACAAAAATCTTTTTTAAATGCATATTAATAACTTCACTAGATGTTATGTTCCATTGCTGGAATATCTTACAGAATATTATGAGTGTATTGAGATTTAATGTGACCTAAATGAAAGAAGACTAAGTCCCCAAATTCAATTATGAGAGAGAGAGACAGAGAGATAGAGAGGGAGAGAGAACTGAAAAGATAAACAGCTTGAATTTACTGAGCTTAGTTTGATATTGTTTCATACTTTAAATATGCGCTCTGACTCTTTAATGGCCTATTATGCTGTGTTATATCATCCAATGCGTTGAAGTAATTATTTTGAAGAAACAATTTCACGACGCACAGAACTTGGTTAACGTTACCTCTGAAACTTTAGGCTGAACATTTGACACTAGATTTGTACATCTATATCTACATGGATACTGTGCAAATCACATTTAAGTGACTGGCACAAGGTTCATCGGACCACCTTCACAAATCTCTTTTGTTCCAATCTCGTATAGCGCGTCGAAAGAACGAGCACATATCTTTCCTTACGAGCTCTGATTTCCCTTATTTTATCATGGTGATCGTTTTTCCATATGTAGGTCGGTGTCACCAAAATATTTTCGCATTCGGAGGGAAATGTTGGTGACTATAATTTTTTGAGAAGATTCCGCAGCAACGAAAAACGTCTTTGTTTTAACGATGTCCAATCCAACTCATGTATCATTTCAGTGACACACACTTTCCCCTATTTCGCGATAATATAAAGCGTTTGCTTTTGTTTTACGATACAGTTATATTGTAGAACAAAATCAAACTGGTGATTTAATTTATTATAATGTTGTTCCACCAAGAACCGACGGAATATTCTGTTAATACAAAGCGTGCTGCCCTTCTGTTGCTTTCATGCCAAAAAAAATACAAAACAGAGACCTTACTTCTCTTCATTTTTCATACAAGCTTTGCTTACAAAAACAGTAACATTATTAAAAGTTACCAGAACTGCGTATTGAAATAATTTTAATATTTTACCTATAAAGAAAAACCTTTTCAACGTCAATGCGCAGAGGTCATTCACATAAAGGGTGACCTTCTTACGACACGCGTGATACATTGCTGACATATATGGAAGTCGATGCTTCATAACGGTTTTCTTCTTTGTACCTACTAGGTCTGGTTCGAATTTACCGGTAGGTTCCTCTTTGCACTTTTATTGCGCAAAAAATGAGCGAATTTAAGTCCAGCGGTAGTTGTGAGTTGATTTTGAATTTAACTTTTAATAGCAAGTTTTTATAAATCTGAAGCATTGCTCGTTCACTCAGTAGATAGTTTGTCCATTCATGTCTAGATAGTATCAGGTTTGGAATTTTTCGAAAATTTATGACAGAAAGATTCATTTTTTCTTTTTAAATTAACTACTAATGAATGCTTATTTTTCTTTGCTAATTTAGGATTTCGATCATAGTCTCAGAAATGTAAAGGTATTGTTATCGAACAAGCATTTAATATTAGACAAAATAACATCAAAGTCAGTATCGCTGGTCAAAAGGACTTTTCAGGAACCAAGAGAGCCAGGTTTGTTGTTTTTATTTTCAGGAAAGATGCGGCATTAATTTATTAAAATCAGTAAAAAAAAAAAAAAAGTCGTTTGACAAGGGCCTCCCGTCGGATAGACTATCCGCCGGGTGCAAGTCTTTCGATTTGACGCCACTTCGGCAACTTGCTTGTCGATGGGGATTAAATGATGATAATTAGGACAACACTATACCCAGTCTTTGTGCGGAGAAAATCTCCAACCCAGCCGGGAATCGCAGCCGGGCCCTGAGGATTGACAGTCTGTCGTGCTGACCACTCAGTTACCGGGGCTGGACACAAAATTCAGCGAATTGTTTCCACAGTTAAAGTTAAATAAACTCAAAATAATGCTGTTGATGTTGCTATTAGTGCTGTATCCTTGTGTGTGAAAGTTTTATAATAAGTACGTAACAGTTATATTTTGGTTCTAGTCACTGGACTCTTGAACAAACATGAGAGAAAGCGTAGTTCAGTTTCCAACCTACTGTATTTGAAAAAAAATAACTACTTCCAGTTATTACGACTCTCCTTACTTTCGAATGACAAAATCTGTGATGAGACATGAGTAAAATTGCATAAAATTATTGGTGATATTCAGCAACATTTAACTGCTTGAAAATCCATTTTACAAGATTGTCACCCAAGGCGTCAGAGAAAAAGACTGAACAAGACCGTGATATGACTCTTGCTATTTGTCGAACGAATTTGCGCAAAGCAAGTAGGGTATTGATGTGTCAGTGGTATGATACTTAATAATTAGTGAAAGATGTTGCTGATTAGAAAACTTGGCATTCCGGTAGATACCACAAAGTATGCCTTAAACAACATTCGAAACCAACTATTAACATTTAACTTAACATTGCAGCAATCTAAGCGAGATCTGAAGGGCTTTCTCCGTCGAGGCATCACTGTCGAAATGAACTGAATTCATGATTGTACAACGAAAGTCAAGTAACAATCGAAACAGTATTTAGAGTTCGCTAAAAAAATGATGACTGTCTCGCACACGGAAAACGCTTTGTCGACGATATTTTGGTATGTGAAGGGAGCTAGACTCATGAAATTCCTATCACAGGAAAACCACTTCGACAATAACTTGAAGAAAACACAGTGCCATTTTATGAAAAAAGTGGCGATCCATCATGAGAACGTGCCAACATACTCACTTCGAAACTATGTCGTTAATTTTGTGCTCGTGAGCTGGATGATGTCAAAGTTCTTAAAAAACCACTTCCGTATTCAGGTATATTTATTGTGTCACAATCGGTTTCGTTCTCAAGGTAGATCTTCAGGTGACACGGGAAGCTTACCAAAAATCTTCTTAACTAGTTTTCACGAAGTGGCAGCATACCAGCGTAATGAATCAAAAATGTCTCATCACCCCAGGCGTCTTTGTCACTTTGTGAGAATTTGTTACGAAGACTGTTAGTGAATTGTTTTGGTATCATACGGAGGCATTCGCTTAGAGCGAAACAGGTAGCGGTCTAATAAACGTATATAGGATACAGCTGTTGCGAACTTCATTAACATTTACATCGATCAGGGAATATGGCTGTAGAACGTAATCAGTTTCTGTTGCGCCACCTATCTGAGCCCGACACACTCCTCTCCCCCTACCTCCAGCTTCTGCATAATTGCCCGAACGGACTGTTATTTCTCATAGTTACGCAGCACGAAGAAATTGGCCAGAAATAAAATATTCTACTCAAATGAGGAGGGCACCACAAGAACAGAGGCGTAATTTACAGACGTTAATGATTCATATTGTTGAAGGAGCTAAAAATGAAAAGGGTGTTGATAAAATGGTGTATTTTTATTCGTAAATAACAGTTCCGCAGCTGACCTTTTTCTATTCGTAAATAACAGTTCCGCAGCTGACTGTTTTCTTTCTCTGTTCGCCACTATTTACACGGACGTAGTCCTCTTCTCAAGCTAGCGTGAATCCGGTACCGTAGAAAGAAAAATAAACAAATAAAACTCTACTAAGTAGGTTAATTTTTAGTCTGTCGATCGTTATTTTTATTTCAAAATGACCGGTTTCTGGCAATAGATCGATCATCAGATCAGATTTCATAAGTACAGAATAACCTGTCATACCTGAACGATCAGTTCACTACGCATATTCAGTTCCAATCTTTTCTTTGTAAAAGGACAAGCAACATAAGTTTGATTATTATTTATTCGGGTTTCAATCACATCTGCGCACAATTTCTTGGTCGTATCCAATTTAGAACATTAATGTTCACTGTCAAACCTCTGTCTTCATTTCAAGTGTTTGTTGGAGAGAAATTCCACTTACACATTTGCATGGATCTGCATAACACAAATTCAAATAAAAAATGTGGAACGATCATAATACAGAAGCTGGCTGGCCGGTTAGTCGGTTGGTTGGTTGGTTGTTAGAGTTCAAGGGACGAAACTGCGAGGTCATCAGTCCCTTCATCCTACACTCATCGAACATGGAATCAGCCTCAGAAGAAGAAAACAAAAGGTAAATCTCGCGAAGCCCAATGATAAACAAGATAGAATAAGAGATAAAGTCAGGGAGGAGTTGGAGGGGAGTAAGAGGGGGTACGGTGGGAGAGCCGTTCTGCATAGTACGCCATTGGAGTTCCCTAAAGCACGGTATGCACTGGGAGAGACCGCCTCTGTATCCCACCAACACTACCTCATCATCCATCAGCCCACAGAAACGAGCAGCACAAACAACATGGTGAAAGATCACGGAAGATAAAGTATTGCCGGCCGCGGTGGTCTCGCGGTTCTAGGCGCGCAGTCCGGAACCGTGCGACTGCTACTGTCGCAGGTTCGAATCCTGCCTCGGGCATGGATGTGTGTGATGTCCTTAGGTTAGTTAGGTTTAAGTAGTTCTAAGTTCTAGGGGACTAATGACCACAGCAGTTGAGTCCCATAGTGCTCAGAGCCATTTTTTGATAAAGTATTAAAAACAGCAAACAAAAAAGAACAAGGAGAATAAAACGGTGGGTAGGGTCAGAGCCAGGCTAGACCGCCGATCAAGGGAGGCCGTGGGACCCCTGGGCCAGAGCGGGCGATGGGTGTCTCCCCAACGTCACGAAGAAGCAATGACAAAGTGCCCCACCTCACGGAGATGAGCCGAAACCACTTCTGTGGGTGAAATGTAAAACCTGGTAGGCCACTCTGGCGTCGTCTGCTAGCATCAGAGCTAGTGAATCAGAAGGTTTAAGTTTTCACCGTAAAGCAGCCAAATACAAGCAGTATTGTAGAATCAGAGCCTGTGCCAGGAGGACACTACATCGGCAGTAAAGTGGGACTGTATCCATGGGTCAGCCAAGTGTGGCCAATGCATTGCTAACAGAGGACAGCGGATTCCCAGCAAGCGGCTCGAATGGAAGGCTTACAAGTGCACATGGTATCAGTTATTGCCCTCAGATTGTTTGGGGAGTCCAGGGCGAACCATTCCGAGTTCCAGACATCCAAAAATTGATGCCATACTGTCGACCAACGACAGAGTTCTGGGACTCCCTTTTCCGAAACTTGCACTCTGGTAGACAAATTTTACAAACTATTGGCATGTTCATTCCCTGAGATCCCAACATGTCCCGGCGCCCAAACTAAGACGAATGCCTGTCCAGCTCCCTGAAGGTCAGAAACTAGATGCTGGATAGTTGTGACTAACGGGTGATGTGGGTAGTACTGGTCTATAGCCTGCAGGCTGCAGATTAGAAGCATCTCGCCAGTACAAGAACGAGCATGCGTAAGGGCTGCTTATGGCCACCAATTCAGCATTGAAGACATTACATCCACATGGAAAGGAGCGTAGTTCACTGCAACTTGCATGTGTGTATGAAAAACTCGTTCGTATATCGAGTGTTGAGCCTTCAGTTATACCACCTGCGAGCCTGGAAATGCATCGAGGACAACCAGGAACAGATGACGAAACACAAAGGGGTGAACTGAATCTTTCGGTCCAGAGGATAATTCGAGACAGATCTGCCGTCAGGATTCACATCATCGGGACGTACATAGTTGCTCCCTGACTAAAGGCGACTATGGATAGGTTGGAGTTGAGAGCAGAGACACAGTTGTCGAATTGCAGTTGTGACCTCAGTTCTGCATCTCTGTTGTGGGAAGTTGGCCTCCGTACTATGAAATAATACACTGTAGTTGGGATGCTTAGGGGAGCTGCGAACGCATATAGCATAACTGGATATCTGTTTTTGGCGCCCGATCCATAGTAGAAGGACCCCCGCCTCTGCGAGGAGTCTGTTCACATGGCTGGTTCGAAAGGCTCCTGTTGTAAGTCGGACCCCACAGTGATAATACAGAAGTTATACATTGAACAGTCTAAGCTGTGCGTTTGAATCTACCATTTCTGTATTGTAGTCACAGCACATTTGTTATGTGGACTTCAATAGTTCAGATGTTATGGTAAAGTATCTGTGGAATTCTGCTCTAACAGACACCTGAAATGCAGACAGTGGTCTGAGAATGTGCTCACCACCAATAAACTGCACACAGCTGAGACATAAACCTGAATAAGTAACAATTAGTTCACTGTCTTAGGCTGCTACGATGGGTAACACTACCCCACTGAAACAGAAATACCTGCAGTCAGAAAGAAAATAAGCCGAATTTGTGTAAGTAAGAATGGTGGAGAAGTCCCTGTGACAGATATTAGAGTTTTGTTAAATATTATAGCAGTGGAACTGTTATTTCCAGCAAAATGGGCCTGATTATCTACAGACTCAGAAATAAAAATGGGGAATGCATAGAAAAAAAGAAAATTTTTTAAAAATTGTTTCTATGTTCCTGACATTAGTTCTTATGAACCGTACTTCTAACTTCTAATACTCTAGAATCCACTATAGAGGAACGAGTTAAACTTGTCTCTTTACTAACATACTCTGAGGTGAAAAAGTCATATCATATCTGCTAATATTGTGTCGATATTATTTTGCCCGCCGTAGTACAGCAACTCGACATGACACAGACACAAAACGTTGTTGGAGTCCTCTGCAGAAATATTGAGCCATGCTGCCTCTATAACTGGAATAGTGCTGCCGGTACAAGATTTTGTGCGGGACCTGACCTCTCGACTATGTCCCATAAACGTTTGATGGGGTTCATGTCATGTGATGTGATCTGGGTGGGCAAATCATTCACTTGAATTGTGCAGAATGACCTTCAATCTAATCGCGAACAATTGTGTCATTCAATCATTGCTTGGAAACATGATGAATGGCTGCTAATGGTCTCCATGTAGCTGAAAATAATCTCCAGACAATGTTTGGTTCAGCTGGAACAGAGAACCGAGTCCATTGCATGTAAACCTAACTCACGCCATTATGGAGCCACCACCAGCTTGGACAGTGCCGTGTTGAAAATCTGGGTCCATGGTTTCGTAGGGTCTGTACCACACTTGAAACCTAGTGTCAGCTCTTACGAGCTGAAATCGGAACTCATCTGACCAAGCCACGGTTTACCAGTTACCTATGGCTCAACCGATATGGTCACCAAAACAGAAGAAGCACTGCAGGCAGTGTCGTAGTTTTAGCAAAGGCATAGCTCATTAAAGCCACATTTCGCCGCACTGTCGTAGCAGATACGTTAGTGTACGTCCCACACTGATTCCTTCATTTATTTCATGCAGTGTTGCTTGTCTGTCAGCAACCTGAACTCCACTTAACGACCAAGAGTAGCGGCGTTTACATAAAGGCCGTCGACGACTGCGTCATCTGTGGTGACAGTTAATGCATGAAATTTGGTATTCTCAGCATATGCTTTACACTCTGTGTATCTTGGAATATTAAATACCCTAAGGATTTTCGAAACGGAATACCCTATGCATTTAACTGCAACTACTATACTGTGCTTAGAGTCTGTTAATTACCGTTGTGTGGCCATAATCACATCGGGAATCTGAAATCTGGTTTTGCAGGATAGAGAAGAACAGGTTATGGTCGTGGAGGGGACAGTAATTAGTTACTGTCAGTTGCACAAAAAACAAACTTTTATTTTCCTAAGAACCACTTAGTTAAGTGCCTTAAAAGGATCAAAATAAAACAATATGGCTGAAGGCCTAGTTAAGAAAACTTGAGATACCTCCTGCACTGAAGGCCGAAAACCACACCAAAAATAAGAACGGTTGAAGGCCTCAACACAAGTTATAAAAAACTGCTTTATAGAATACACACAGCTGAGAGCCTTACTTAAAAAGAAATATTTCACGTATATACTCGGCTGAAGGTCACACACATTATATTGAACAACTCAGGGCTTAAGGCGTGGATAAAAAGAATTTCAAAATTTAGTTTTTAAACAAATAACTGTCCAAATTTTAATTTAAGTCTGCTAAAGACCTTATTTTAAAATGAAAACAAACTAATTTATAGATGGCTGAAGGCCTGGCACAGTACTTCAGGCTAAAATGAAAAATCACAATCTAAAACCAACAGAACAGTGGTGTTCAGAAGTGTTCCAAGGGTCGGCCTGGGTGGTAGCTATAACGTAAGGTGAGTTAAGACAGGCAGCCAAGAGTAAGGTTAAATAATCGGATGGCAACCCGACCCAAGGACAGCTGAAGGATCGGCCAAAAACCTAAACAATTCCCTTCTGCCCAACCAACGGCAGGACAACGGAAAGTATCAGCTGAGGATGAAGATATCGGCAGCGCTACGTATTCAAAATTGGCATCTAAACCGGTCAAGGCACAATAACCACTCCAACAAAAAATTATGAACAAACAACTAAAAGGCTATTGAACTACACACCGTGCCGGACAGCATCAACAACGCGATGAAAAATACACTGCCGGAAAACTACGCTAACGAGCAGGGCAGGAAACTGGGGCGTTAACGTCTAGAACGCAAAAATACCGATGGTGCACTTCGCTGATAAGTAACAACCAATTTAATAGTTAAATACCATACAGGAAGACGGCTGCAAAATTTTACCAACTCAAACACAAGGTACGTTGCCGCTAGCCGGCACGGCCCAGAAAGCAACAACCAGCAATGTACGAAGAGATGTCACAGCAGTTGAGGTTTCATAACAGGTTAACTGATCACTCAACTTCAGTGTACGGGTTCGGTAGGCAACGAACTTTGTAGCTCTCGCATCTAGCGCCTCACAATCTGACCGCAGGTGCACACCGCCAGCGTTCCCGGCCTCACCTCGCACTGCGGAGACTTCCTTGCTGCTCTGTCCAAACCGACCGACTCAATCCAGCACACAGACAGCATTAACATAACTGCTCAGGCAGAACCACACAAGCTACACACGGTTGCGTTAAAACACTTCCACGAACAACTCGAACAATACTAAAACAGTCACTGTGGAACAAGGACGAATCACAAGTCGTCACACTAAAACCTCCCCGTAGAAAACTTGTTGAATTACTATGCAGATAAACCTCTTACATTATTTGATTTTCAAACAGCTGAGCACAACTGAACGTACTCAGACATTTCGCTCTTTAGCTATTCTGATCAACACTAAACTGACACAATATTTTTAGCACAACGCAATCTGACTTTCAAAAGAAAAGAATGGCCCTGACGAAGATTAACCTATACCTTTCACAAATTACTTACCTCACAAAAATCTTCGTTACTCGAACTACTGCAATACAGCGAGCGCCACTACTGCCAGCTAAACAAAAGATTCTGACTACTGAAGGGACTAACTACTGATAGGCGTAGTTAGCAAATGAAAGCTTTTGATTGAGAACAAACAATGTACACTCCTGGAAATTGAAATAAGAACACCGTGAATTCATTGTCCCAGGAAGGGGAAACTTTATTGACACATTCCTGGGGTCAGACACATCACATGATCACACTGACAGAACCACAGGCACATAGACACAGGCAACAGAGCATGCACAATGTCGGCACTAGTACAGTGTATATCCAGATTTCGCAGCAATGCAGGCTGCTATTCTCCCATGGAGACGATCGTAGAGATGCTGGATGTAGTCCTGTGGAATGGCTTGCCATGCCATTTCCACCTGGCGCCTCAGTTGGACCAGCGTTCGTGCTGGACGTGCAGACCGCGTGAGACGACGCTTCATCCACTCCCAAACATGCTCAATGGGGGACAGATCCGGAGATCTTGCTGGCCAGGGTAGTTGACTTACACCATCTAGAGGACATTGGGTGGCACGGGATACATGCGGACGTGCATTGTCCTGTTGGAACAGCAAGTTCCCTTGCCGGTCTAGGAATGGTAGAACGATAGGTTCGATGACGGTTTGGATGTACCGTGCACTATTCAGTGTCGCCTCGACGATCACCAGAGGTGTACGGCCAGTGTAGGAGATCGCTCCCCACACCATGATGCCGGGTGTTGGCCCTGTGTGCTTCGGTCGTATGCAGTCCTGATTGTGGCGCTCACCTGCACGGCGCCAAACACGCATACGACAATCATTGGCACCAAGGCAGAAGCGATTCTCATCGCTGAAGACGACACGTCTCCATTCGTCCCTCCATTCACGCCTGTCGCGACACCACTGGAGGCGGGCTGCACGATGTTGGGGCGTGAGCGGAAGATGGCCTAACGGTGTGCGGGACCGTAGCCCAGCTTCATGGAGACGGTGGCGAATGGTCCTCGCCGATACCCCAGGAGCAACAGTGTCCCTAATTTGCTGGAAAGTGGCGGTGCGGTCCCCTACGGCACTGCGTAGGCTACGGTCTTGGCGTGCATTCGTGCGTCGCTGCGGTCCAATCCCAGGTCGACGAGCACGTGCACCTTCCGGCGACCACTGGCGACAACATCGATGTACTGTGGAGACCTCACGCCCCACGTGTTGAGCAATTCGGCGGTACGTCCACCCGGGCTCCCGCATGCCCACTATACGCCCTCGCTCAAAGTCCGTCAACTGCACATACGGTTCACGTCCACGCTGTCGCGGCATGCTACCAGTGTTAAAGATTGCGATGGAGCTCCGTATGCCACGGCAAACTGGCTGACACTGACGGCGGCGGTGCACAAATGCTGCGCAGCTAGCGCCATTCGACGGCCAACACCGCGGTTCCTGGTGTGTCCGTTGTGCCGTGCGTGTGATCATTGCTTGTACAGCCCTCTCGCAGTGTCCGGACCAAGTATGGTGGGTCTGACACACCGGTGTCAATGTGTTCTTTTTTCCATTTCCATGAGTGTATTTACCTTCGCAGTGTTAAAAAAATCAAATGTTCAAATGTGTGTGAAATCTTATGGGACTTATCTGCTAAGGTTATCAGTCCCTGAGCTTACACAATACTTAACATAAATTATCCTAAGGACAAACACTTACACCACTGCTCCAGGGAGGAGCAGCCACACAGTCCCTGACTGCATCGCCATAGACCGCTCGGCTACTTCCGCACGGCTAATAGTGTTCAAAAGTCGTAATATATATATAGCAGTTCATGACATCCAGTCTTAGAAATTTACTGTCTCTGATGGACACACGTCCAGATCATCCGCTCTCAAAACTCCGCCATTTCTCTCCACACGTCCACCACTGCTGGCGGCTCACCTCCAACTGCGCAACGCTACGCGCTGTTAACAGTCAACTGCCCAACACTACAATAGCGACTATTCCAACAATGCAAACCAACGACAGCCTTCACACAGCACAGTCAGTGATTTTCGTTTAGAGCGCTACGTGACGTTACCAACATAAAAACCTAAACAGCTTACTTACAACGTAGAGAACCCAGGAGCGGTCGGCGACCAAATACACGTCGTCCAATGAGACGACCGACCGAACGACCAACCAAGGTCGTTTACACTCAAGTCATGTGTGTTTGCAACGATCGGACGAGTCATGGCTTTTCGGACTTCACTGCTGCTCCGTCCCGACTTCACTCCCGACACACGTCGACCCGGAAACACTAGCGGTCGCTCCACAGATAATTTGACAGTGCTCTTATCGATAAGCGCTCTGCTGCCCCTCCCAGGCAGGCAGGCCAGTAACAGTGATGCCAGTAAATCGAGTAAGAAACGAGGTGACACAACCGTAAAGACGAGATGACAAGCAATAAACGGCATGAACACGAGCAGCGCACTGCTCATAACCTTTCACTCGAATCACGTGGCTACGAAGGACAGTTCCGCCTTTTTTTCTTTTGTTTATTGAGTTTCGATTCCCCCAGAAGGGGGCGGGCTGGCAGCAGCTTAGTCCGCTGCTCTACAGCCTACAGACTTTTTTTAAAAACGGAAGAAGAAAGGAAACAAGAAAAGCAGGAGAGAAAACGGTGACTTACACTGTAAAATGGCGGAAAATTACGGAAAGTTAAATAAGAAAGCAAAGGGGTTGGCATTGTTAATAAAATAAAATACACAGGAATCAGACAAGTTACATAGTAGGCACACAATTAAAAAACATGGCAAGAGTCTGGTTTCTGTTCGCAAGAGATAAAAAATCACACTCAGCGACAGTATGATGGCCGTTCGCAACACTTTCCAAAAGACACACAACACACACTGTAAAACACCGCACTAAAATGTCGGTACAAAGATGACACTCCCTAACCAAGAGCAGAGGAAGGGGGGGGGGGACCTGGAGGAGGTGGAAAACAAGAAGGGAGGCGAGAAAAAAATGAAAAAAGGGGGGGGGGGAACCAAAGGAGGGAGAGGACTCATAAGCAGCGAGAGGGGCAGGGCAGATGCGAGAGGGAATAGGAAAAGGCAGAGGAGGGAAATGCAAAAGGACTCAGGGGAGAGAAGGGCGCAGAGAGAGGGGAGGTGGGAAAAAAAGAGGATGGAAAGGAGGGGGGGAGAGGGAGCCCAGGAAAGGGAGAGAGGAAAGGTGGGGGAGTAAGGATCAGAGTTGATAGGAGGGATAAATGGAGGGAGAGAGGGAATCATCCGGGAGGGGGAGTTGATGGAAGCCGCCTTTGGAAAGGGGATAAAGGGTGCAGAGATCAGCTCCGCCAATGCACTGCTCTTTTATGGCTTGTGTACGCGATACTACCACCATTTGCGTATGAGCACATTGCTATCTTTGACCTTAATCACGTCAGTGTGTTAAGCTCAACAATTTAGTTGGTTCTGTGTGCTAGCAATATCAGGTAGGTCTTGCTAGCTCGAGTACTGCCATTCCCTAGATAATAGACTGTGTGTGTGTGTGTGTGTGTGTGTGTGTGTGTGTGTGTGTGTGTGTGTGTGTGTGAGAGAGAGAGAGAGGGAGGGAGGGAGGTGGTGTGCGTGCGTGCGTGCAGGCGCTGCTAGACGGGTGCGTGTGAACAACGGCCTTACGTGCTCGGCCGGACAAGGAGGCGGCTATCCATTAGTCGCGTCTGCGGCAGCGGCGCATTAGCGTAAGCGATGCCGCTTTACTGCGCCACCCAACCGCCCACCGCCCAGGAGCCTGCGTGGCGAGCCGTTAGCGCCACCAAGACTGAGTAACGAGGGCCGTTCTGCGCCTGTAGCAGCCACGAAGCGCCCGCTAGGCACACCGGCGGGGTCGGACCACAGGCGCGGCGTAAACTCTGCTGAGGCGGACGTCTATCGCCCTTTGTGTCACACTACTCTCCTGTAACGGTCGTCAGCGAAGACGTACAACGTAAGCCACTATAACTACGACACAATGAAGGCGACAAGAAACTGACATGATCTGTGCGATACGCGTAGACAAGTAAATTATTTGAATTTGATAAGAGCGACACGCAGTGTTTTAAATCCATAAAAGTTATAAGAATTGATATATGTAAGAATGTTCTTGTGTGTGTGTGTGTGTGTGTGTGTGTGAGTGTGTGTGTTTTCCGCATCTATTCCTAAAGCTTACGACGTGGGAATACCCAAAGGGTACTCACCAAGACATTCACACTGGCGAGATATCGGACACGGGAGTTTCACAAGTTTCGAGAGTTTTCTAGTTCTAATTTATATGTCTGGTAACTAATGACAAAGGAAATAATTTTTTTCGTACCATATAATTACCAACTAATAATTTTCCAATTTTTCCTGCACTTTTACTGTGAAACTCTTTTTCTGACAAAATTGCACAATTCTAGATCACTATGAGTTTTGATGAGTGGGTTTGCGAGGATCAAAATGTGACATTAATTGCTGAATCTCTTGATTTCATGGACTTGCAAGCTTACATCTACTAGACCGCTAATGGATTATAAACCTAAGTATGTTGCGTCAGTTTTAGCACGGTACGTCCACCCGTTTTTGCGAAAAGGGTCTTAACAGACGGGTAGACGGACAGTTCGTGTCATGTAATTACAAATTCACAATTTTCAGATGTTTTTCTCTTTCTATTGCTGTGAAACCTTCTTTCGTGCCAAATTTCAGTACTCTAGGTTAGCTTTTGATGGGCGAGTTTAGGAGTATCAAATTACGTGATTTAAATAGCGCATGTTTTGACTGCATTTACTTAAGAACTAACATTTGTTACACCAGCAAAGGATCTCAAACCATAGTGCGTGGTATAAATTTCAACTTGACACGTCTACCTATTCCTGAGGAGAACGGGTCGTAGCAGTCAGATAGGGAATTCTTGTGTGTGTGTGTGAGATATATTACGAATTCAAAATGTTCTATTTTTCTTTAAATTGTACTGTGAAACCTTACTTCTTTCCTAATTTTAGTGTTCTAGGCCAGCAGGAAGTATGAAGTACAGTGTAGGTTTTAATAAGTGACTTCACGGGTCTCAAAGTATGTAACATAAATAGCCCTACCTTTTGTTTGTACTGTCTTATAAGCTTACCTTTATTACGCAGACAAGCGATCATAAACCTTATTATGTAATATATATTTCAACTTCACACCTCTACCCATTCCTGCGAATAAGGGGTCTTAACTGACGGAAGGACAGTCAGACAGCCCGACGTCATATTCCTACAGTATTTTCGTGTTGTATAATTACAAGTAGTCGAATTAAGTCGGGTGATGCTGAGGGAATTAGATTGGGAAGTGAGATACTTAAAGTAGTAAAGGAGTTTTGCTATTTTGGGAGCAAAATAACTGATGATGGTCAAAGTAGAGAGGATACAAAGTGTAGAGTGGCAATGCCAAGGAAGGCGTTTCTGAAGAAGAAAAATTTGTTAACATCGACTATTGATTTAAATGTCAGGAAGTCGTTTCTTAAAGTATTTGTATGGCGTGTAGCCATGTATGGAAGTGGAACATTGACGATAAATAATTTGGACAAGAGGAGAATAGAAGCTTTTTAAATGTGGTGCTACAGAAGAATGCTGAAGATTAGATGGGTAGACCACGCAACTAATGAGGAGGTATTGAATAGAAATGGGGAGAAGAGGAGTTTGTGGCACAACTTGACAAGAAGAAGGGACCGGATGGTAGGACATGTTCTGAGGCATCAGGGGATCACCAATTTAGTACTGGAGGGCAGCGTGGAGGGTAAAAATCGTAGAGGGAGACCATGAGATGAGTACACTAAGCAGATTCAGAAGGATGTAGTCTGCAGGAGGTACTGGGAGATGATGAATCTTGCATAGGGTAGAGTAGCATGGAGAACTGCATCAAATCAGTCTCAGGACTGAAGACCACAACAACAACATAATTACAAATTAACAGTTCCGCATTTTTCCTTTAGTTGTTCTGTGAAACCTACTGTCTTGCTTAACTTCATGTTTCTAGGCGAACGGGAGTTTTGGTGAGTGAGTTTGCGGGTATCAAAGTATGTGACGTAAATGGTGGCATCTTTGGACTGCATTGGAGTAGAACTTGCAATTCCTTCCACCACCAATCGACCGCCAACCTTAGTCTGTGACACAAATGTAAACGTGATATGTTTACCGGCTCTGACAAATTGAGTTTTTAACCGTCTGACAGGCATATAGAACGGCAGATGCACGACAAAGAATCCTATGAGCGTCCCGATTTTACCGACTGACACACGGATTACTGAAAGTAGTATGATGTCGACGTGTGATTTCGAAGTGTAATGCATCATTCTGTAGAAGTTACTTGGCCTGCTGTAATAATGTGTAACTTAAGACTTCGAAGGCCCCTCGCATATTTACATCAGTGACAAAGAGAGAGAGAGAGAGAGAGAGAGAGAGAGAGAGAGAGAGAGAGAAACAGAATAAGAGAGAGAGAGAGAGACAGACAGAGACAGAATAAGAGAGAGAGAGAGAGAGAGAGAGAGAGAGAGAGAGAGAGAGACAGAATAAGAGAGAGAGAGAGAGAGACAGAATAAGAGAGAGAGAGAGAGAGACAGAATAAGAGAGAGAGAGAGAGAGAGAGAGAGACAGACAGAATAAGAGAGAGACAGAGACAGAAGAACTGAGATATGAAGGAAGGAAGGGATGGAAAGAAGGACGAAACAAACGACGGTGGAGGCGAGTAGAAGGCAAGGAACTAGGCGGCCTCATCGCTGGCTTCTGCCAGCAGTGGGTATCAGGGTAGGGGTACAGGCCACCCCGCTGCAACCAGTGCTGCAGTATATCCTCCTCCCCCCCCCCTTTCCCACCCCCTCCTTGCCCGCAGCCGTCGCAGTGCAGCGCTAAGACGGATGGTCCACCGCTGGCGGACGGCGGGATGGATGGGCGAGCGCAGCTGTCCGACGCTGGCTGCTCCCGGCCGCAACTGGAACGATACGGCCGCACCGCGCTGTTCCCCAGCACCTGCGCTCAGCACAGTGTTCCACTATGTTCGGTTTCCTCCCCTCTTTCTTCCGCGATGCTCTTCTGCACTATTTTTATTCTAGAAAAACTTAGCGAAAACTGTCTACGAAATATTTATTGAATGCATATTGTAGCGTTTTTATGGCTTACTAAGACATTCTCAGTGCTCCACTGGTCGTGAGTTTTCAGACGAGTACTCTATCCACTGACAGACTGTACCTCACCTATCAACGCTAACTTTGTTCAGCTATTCATTTCTTCTCCTGAATGGCATAGTAAACTACTTCAAACACTGCAGTCTTTAAATCAGATATAGTGAGTTGTGAGTGTGTAAATGAAAATTGTGGCACTTTGTATACGGAAGAGGCAGATGCAGCCACAGTGCTCTCTGCACCGCGAAGGTGTATCTACGGTTCAAGGATAGAGTGTACTGTGGCTTGTAAGCAGAAAAAACTGGTTTTACTATTGTTTATAATCTGTATCAATTACGCTGATCTGTGAAAGTAGCTTTCACATGATGTCTCGCTACCATGTAAGACAGCTAGACTGAACTTGGATTACAAACAGGAAAAATTGGTATAGTATAAAACTTCCTGACAGTTTATAACTTTGGGCCGGATCAAGACTCGAACTCGAGACCTTTGCCTTCCACGGGCAAGTGCTGTACCAACTGAGCTACCTAAGCACTACTCACGAACGGTCCTCACAGCTTCATTCACAGAAGCTCTTCTGTGAACGTGTGGCTACGTCACGTCTCTGCAATATCCTTTCTTCCAGGAGTGCTAGTTCAAAGTACGCAGAAAATCTTCTGTGAACTTTGGAAGGTAGGAGACGAGGCACTGGCAGAAATGAAACTGTGAAGAAGGGCCGTGAGTCGTGCATGGGTAGCTCAGTTGGTAGCCAGCACGGTAGCTCAGTGTGTTCGGTCAGAGGGCTGCATGCTCTTTGTAATAAAAAAAACTGAGTCAAGCAATCAACGATCAATTTAAACTGATGTCTTGTGACTTCCGCCCTGACCAACGCAACGAACTACATTGAACAAAATGAAAAAAAGAAGAAAAAAGAAAAAAAATGTTGGTAGAGCACTTTCCCGCGAAAAGCAAAGGTCCAGAGTTCGAGTCTCGGTCCGGCAGTTTTAATCTGTCAGTAAGCTTTCTATCAGCGCACACTCCGCTGCAGAGTGAAGATCACATTCTGCTACAGTATAGTACAGACGGTAACTGAAGAAAATATTCAATGAGAGAAAATCAAATCAAACTTTTATTCAACGACAATACTAACGGTAGTTCAGCCGATTCATTACGGTTTTCTGCACATTAAAAACGGTGGGACATAGCTCATAACAGGGCGTATGATCATCACGAACGTCAGTACATGCTCTGCAACGTGCTCCCATTCTGAACACAAAGTTGGTAAGGAGTTTTCGGTGCCATAACTCCTATTTCCTAAAAAAATGGCTTTGAGCACTATGAGACTTAACATCTGTTGTCAACAGTCCCCTAGAACTTAGAACTACTTAAACCTAACTAACCTAAGGACATCACACAACACCCAGCCATCACGAGGCAGAGAAAATCCCTAACGCCGCCGGGAATCGAACCTGGGAACCCGGGCGTGGAAAGCAAGAACGCTACCGCACGACCACGAGATGCGGGCTGATCTCACATCATGTGACGGCCTGCTTCCTATGTAGGACTGGGGGACCTCTGGGAACATTCTCCCGCACATTCGTTCATTTCCAATAAGATATTAATATGTTACATAACTTTGTATATCATGTCTTTAGCTCTTTCTGAACAATGTAATTGAAGTGTGTAATAGTCCGAGAGAAGCAAGTTGTAGGGCAATAACAGTGGCGGATATAGTTAAGAATGGTAGTATGTGTTTTCGTCATTAACTGTAGAATTAGTTATGGTTATGGGAAAGAGAACTGCGTTGGATGTGACGATTTATATTGCAGAATTATTTGCCGGTGTACAGGAAGCAAAATTATGTTTATGGTAATAACATGAGTAAGAGTAAGTACAACCAGGTTTTAAATGATAGGTAAGAGATGTTAATGTAATAGTAGTTAGAATGGTATTCTGCCTTACGGCACGTATTGTCATGGGTTAAATCTCTCTCACTTTTGTGTGTCCATAGCCAGTTCAGGTCGTCTTGGACACAGTTCTTTTCCAGGAAATTGCTATCTTCGTGTCTCCTTCGCATCTCCGTCCGAACTTGGCCTGCGGGGTGTCACCAATTTTAGGCACATACTTGCCTACTTCCTGATGCATGTCCAGTTCCTGTAGAATTTGTTAACTTCTGACCTCTCTAAGGACAGCTGTTAAGCTCTAACTAGATCGCCTTTTTGAAATTGGGGTAACTTAACTTGTCAAAACAGGTGCTTGGGTCACACCACTGGTAGTGGCTAAGAAACCCAATGGCTTACTCTGGCTCTGTGGAGATTTTGGATCAACAATCAGTGCACCGCCACATGTGGAAACGTACCCCATACTACATCGGGAGGACCTCATAAAGCTTGTCGTTACTGAATATCTTTCTAAGATGCTCATTTACAAATTCCATTAAACGGCGAACTGCAAACCATCATGTCATAAATATGCCTTTTCGCTTATACAAACATTTGCCTTTTGGGATCTCCAATGCTCGTGAGATCTTCCACAGATGCCTGGAATAGTCAACTATGGCTATCCCAGCTTTTGTACCAGTTATCTGGGTAACTAATTTGATATGGGTACTATGTGCCAGGACCACCTGTGCAACGTCTGCTCACTCTTTGCTATGTTGTGTGACACTGTGCTCAAGTGTCACCAGCACAAATGCCAGTTCTTTCAGGAGCATTCCTTTGACACTTCCTCGACAAAATCGGGATTTAGCCCACTGACTGCAATCTTTCGGTGGTCACCTGTCTCCCATGTTCTCGAAACGCACAGGAGCTGAAAGCCCTTTTATGTTGTGTTGTTGTTGTGGTGTTCAGTCCTGAGACTGGTTTGATGCAGTTCACCATGCTACTCTATCCTGCGCAAGCTTCTTCATCTCCCAGTACTTACTGCAGCCTACATACTTATGAATCTGCTTAGTGTATTCATCTCTTGGTCTCCCCATACGATTTTTACACTCCACACTGCCCTCCAATGCTAAATTTGTGATCACTTCATGCCTCAGAACATGTCCTACCAACCGATCCCATCTTCTAGTCAAGTTATGTCACAAGATCTTCTTCTCCCCAATTCTATTCAATACCTCCTCATTAGTTATGTCTTCTACCCATCTAATCTTAAGCATTCTTCTGTAGCACCACATTTCAAAAGCTTCTATTCTCTTCTTGTCTAAACTACTGACTGTCCATGATTCACTTCCATACATGGCTACACTCCATAGAAATACTTTCAGAAACTACTTCCTGACATTTAAATCTATACTCGATATTAACGAATTTTTCTTCAACAGAAACGCTTTCCTTGCCACTGCCAGTCTACATTTTATATCCTCTCTACTTCGACCATCATCAGTTATTTTGCTCCCCAAATAGCAAAACTCCTGTACTATTTAAGTGTCTCATTTCCTAATCTAATTCCCTCAGCATCACACGATTTAATTCGACTACATTCCATTATCCTCGTTTTGCTTTTGTTGATGTTCATCTTATACCGTCCTTTCAAGACACTGTCCATTTCGTTCAACTGCTCTTCCAAGTCATTTGCTGTCTGTGACAGAATTACAATGTCATCGGCGAGCCTCAAAGATTTTAATTCCTCTTCATGGATAATAATACGTACTCCGAACTTTTCTTTTGTTTCCTTTATTACTTGCTCAATATGCAGATTGAATACCATCGGGGATAGGCTACAACCCTCTCTCACTCCCTTCCCAACCACTGCTTTCCTTTCATACCCCTCGACTCTTATACCTGCCATCTGGTTTCTGCACAAATTGTAAATAGCCTTTCGCTCCCTGTATTTTACCTCTGCCACCTTCAGAATTTGAAAGAGAGTATTCCAGTCAACATTGTCAAAAGCTTTCTCTTAGTCTACAAATACTAGAAACGTAGGAATGCCTTTCTTTACTCTTTCTTCTAAGACAAGTCGTAGGGTCAGTATTGCCTTACGAGTTCCTACATTTCTACCAAATCCAAACTGATCTTCCCCAAAGTCGGCTTCTATCAGTTTTCCCATTCGTCTGAAAAGATTTGGCGTTAGTATTTTGCAGCCGTGTCTTACTAAACTGATAGTTCGGTAATTTTCACATCTGTCAACACCTGCTTTCTTTGGTATTGGAATTATTATATTCTTCTTGAAGTTTGAGGGTATTTCGCCTGTCTCATACATCTTGCTCACCAGATGGTAGAGGTTGGTCAGAACTGGCTCTCCCAAGGCTGTCAGTAGTTCTAATGAAATGTTGTCTACTCCGGGGGCCTTGTTTCGACTCAGGTCTTCTAGTGCTCTGTCAAACTCTTCACGCAATATCATATCTCCCATTTCATATTCACCTAATGTTCTAAGGTCGTCCTGCAAGCAGCATACATTATGCACCCACTAAACCAGCTGTAAAAGGAGAGCTTTCAGTGCCAGTAGTTGGCTGCCTGTGCTCATGCTTTCACACAGCTGAAAGGTATTACACTCAGTGTTCTGCATTAGCCCATTTCCTCCATCATGACCCCTTGTTTTGGCTGCTGATGCTTCCCCCTGTGGCGGTGGTGCATCGCTGGCTCACAGTTATGATGTTAGTACTGAGTAAAGCATCACCTGGCAGTGGTGCATCGCTGGCTCACAGTTATGATGTTAGTACTGAGTAAAGCATCACCTGGCGTCCAAGACGCTGACACCCATTCAAAGAAACTACCCACAGATCGATAAAGATGCTTTGGCGATCATCTTTGCAGTTAAGAAATTTCCTGTGCACCTCTTTAGGACCACGTTCACCCTCATTACTGTCCACAAACCATTGGTGCCACTCTTTGGGCCACACTCTTGGTTTCCAAAGTGGGTGTGTCAAAGGCTCTATCCCTTAGTTCTTACAATTATACCATTAAGCAGGCTTACTGCACAACATGCAAATATGTATGCACTCTCTTGTCTACCATTGGAAACAGACCCGGCACTTCATCAACAGGATGTCTCTACTTTCCACAATGACACACAACACCAAGGTAATTTGGATGGGTTTGCCACTACTACGACTCAATCACCAAAGACATGCATCACAACCATATCTTACAGCCTGTCACACTTGAAGTGCTAAATGTGTGGCCCATTTAATTTTCGCATCTATGGATCAAAAACTCTGGACCTGTGCTTGCCTCTCTCATTATTTCTTTGTTGTCTCTGATGTTCTCCTGATGAATACGTATGTGGATACCCATTTTGTTGGCATCTCAATTATCTTACACCCTAATGTCTTGGAATGGCCTGCATAACAGACACTGCAGTGTATGCTGGATAAAAGCCCTTGCCCAGAGATATACTGATGACCAAGACTAAACAAAGATGTGGAGACCAGGGTGTGCAGGTGCTCCACATGTACCCAACCTCAGGCTGCTCTGCCGCAACCTTTCGGCCATTAGCCCACTCCCTGTCACCCATGGGACCACATTAATCTGGATATTGCTGGTCGTTTTTTAGGCTCTATGTGACTCATTGTCTTGGACGCTTATCTAGCAATTCATATGTGGTTAGCATGGTGTCCACCACTACAGCTGCCTCTCTCGATGTACTTATCCAGAAGCTCACCACTGATGAGTTTCCCCACACAATGCAATTCAATGTGACAGTCTGAACAGTTCTGCAGTGCCAATGTCATCAAACATCTGTCTAGCCCATCTTTTCACTCACCCTGCAATGGTGGAGTGGATGGTCGGAATACAGTGGGCTCATCCATCCCCTCAGAGATACTCACAGTGTTTCTGAGCACCTACAGCAACTAGCTCGCCACCACCTTAACTGTCCATGGATGCAACCTAGAAGACCTCCTTCATAGGTGACATCCATGTAGTCTGCTCTGTGTCCTGCTACCACAGCCCTCAGAACCCCAGACCTGACACACTGGACAATATCCCTAAGGTTCAGTGGTCTGACATGTCCACATGGAACAAAACCTTACTGGATACCAGCTATGGTGGTGGCCGCCCATGGGTGGCATTTCGTGACAATTGATAGTCCAATAGGTTCTGAGTGTTAGCGCACCAACCAGCTCTGACTGCACCATCATCAGTGGGTCTCTTGGCACTGGAGTTCACACATGCAAATCTCTCAACAGCTTGGATATATTTTGTGGCATGTCCCATGGATGCAAGTACAGGAGTAGAGACCCCACAGCAACATCCATCCACTCAACAGTCTTCTCCCACACCGCCGATTTCCCAATGCACTGGCTGACAACCTGGATCTCTGCAGTAGGTACCCCTGCCTGGAACACCATCCAGCTCACCGGGCCATAGGTTGGGGATGGGTTATTTGGTGGAAGAGTACAATCTGCTAGGTGATCGGTCTCATCGGATTATGGAAGGAAGTCGGCCATGTCCTTTCAAAGGAACCATCCTGGAATTTGCCTGCAGCGACTTAGGGAAATCACGGAAAACCTAAAGCAGGATGGCTAGATGCGAGATTGAACCGCCGTCCTCCCGAATGCGAGTACAGTGTACCAACCACTGCGCCACCTCGCTCATCGGGCCGTTTTCCGAGACACTGTCCTGGGCATCAGCCTCTACATGGCCTTTGTTGCTGAGGTGTGAGGTATTCCAGTCCAACGAGCTTGTGGCCCCACCAGAATGTCTGGACCTAGACGACAGCCGTTAGGCGACTCTACTGAATTTTTGAGCGCTACTGTCGCCGCCTCAGTGCTACCAGGGCAGCCTAATGGCACTAGCAGCCGCGCTCTAAAGCTACCAGAACAGGAGTCCGGAACACAGTCGTCTGCTGTCTGCACTCTCGTATTCTTCGTTGTGCCCATCATTGTTCGGTTGCTGACTTTACTGCGTCTAGGCTGCCGATTTCGATCACTCTCCAGACTTACCATTCTGATGTGATGTCTTCGTTGTCCATCCATCACATATATCATGTTTCTGTGTTAATGGCTGACTCACCATCAGCTCCCTCGGCCGGTCAGCTAGTGTCCGGTTATTATGCCTCTCCTCACGATCTGCTCGAAAACGTATTGCAGTGTACCATTCACGTATACATGACGTTATTACAAATGTAACGAGAACGTAACTTTGATGGTGTACATTGTACACATCACCTGATGACGTCTGACTGAATGACCAGTGTGCATTCTTTTGTGATTCCATTTGTTTCCTATCAACTCCAGCAGCTGGATGAGTTACGTTACCCTGGGTCTTGTGCTGTTTGTTAGTTCAGAAAAGATAAGGTGATTTATCTATGGCGAATGTAAGTTAGCAGAATTCTAATTCCAATAACATTTTGCGAATTTATTTTTCTTGGTGTATGCACATGCAGCTGCGGCACATTTCAGTTCCACGGATCAGCCTTACAATGCAGCCACTCGTAAAGGACCTCAGCGGTGGCGGTTTTGTTCGCTGCCGCCCTCACGTGCCTGCAGGGCTCGTGTGCGGCTCGCATTACGTATGTGTAATTAACTTACGTCACGTAAATCTTGCGTAATTAGTGGCTTGATGTACTGATCGTAGTGAATCATTTCCATAAGGGCGCGCTTTCCCACCGGCAGGCTAATTGCGTGGCCCATGTATTACGCGCGAGTCGGACCTTCCGGCTCCCTGTGTAGCGACCACGCTCGCTGGCTGCCTACCGCGTGTATGTGAACGCGTAATTTCCACTATCACCGCAAAAGGGCGGCCGTTTCTACGCATTGCCGAAACTATTTAGTCGCAGTAAGGGGGCGACGTGTTGTACAGCGTAAGTAAAGCCTAGTTTACACGACGACACTAGGTTGCACGCAACAGCGCTGCCGTACACTGCGCATGCGCGCCGCGCGTTTTCGGAACTCGTTGGTGAAACAGAACACTTTCAGCGTGTTCCAACTTTGGCGACACGAATTGCACGAGTTTTCATGTTATGTGTGTTCGTAGAGTGTAGACAAACTGAAATATGAAGTGGGGAACGGAGAATAATATTCGCTTTTTGGATATCTATTCCTTGCATGGGTGTTTGTGGGATTTCAGTGATTCTGATTACAAAAATAAGCTACATATTGCTGCCACTGAGACCGTCATGTGCTACCCTAACATAGATGGTTTGACAATATCTGAGCTGTAGGGCAAAGTTAGAGTTAGGAGCACATATGCAACTGAATTAAGAAAAATACAAGCAATTATAATTTTAGCTGTGGCAATGCTCTCGTCTACAAGAATAAAATCCCATCGTTCGAGTTGGCTAACTCTTTGTTAAGGAGTATTGTTGACAGGTGGGAGGACTATACAAATTTCAAGAAGCTGCATTCTTTATTCAATATTCACATATTCAAAAAGGCGCTGCAGTGCTCCCCATTCAAATATGTTAGAATTTTGAAATATTGCCACTGTAAAGATCTATCTTCAAGAGAGTACTTTGCAAACCATTCTCTTCTTAATGCCGCCTGCTTCGATTAATTATTTATGCTAATGTTAATAATTATTAATGTTAATGGTTATTGGTGTTAATGAAATATCGTCATCACCAACTAAAACCGTATCTTATAGCATGCCGAGACTTCTCGATTGTAATGCACGCAATATGATACGTAATTTCAGTTCTGGCGACAGTGCTTCATGCATTACAGTAACTTAATTCCTTACCGCATAATTAACTCTGTTTAGAAGAAACGTGAACAGTTCTGGTGACATTTTAAGGTAATAAAAAGAACTTCTTGCATCTTACGTTATGAATTATTTAAGCAAGGATACTGAGCAACAGAACTGACGTCCTTTCTCCATCCAGTCACGAATCGAAACACTTTTCTAATTTTTTTCTTATGCAGCGATGCCACGCAATAAGCTTTAACTCCATCACAACTCGTGCAACGTGCAGCTGCCACAGCTTTCATTGCACTCACGACTAAGGGACCAACAAAACGACGAAACTGAAGCTTATACTGGTGTCGCCGTGTCTACAGTCATATATGAAACCACTTGCGTGCAACTCATTCCACGCAACGAGTGGCGCAACCCATTATCGTCGTGTGAACTAAGCTTAAGCAATTCTGCAGGCTGTATTACTTCGCACAAAACAATGTCTCGATAAGTTACTCAATCTCTACATAAAATGAGTGGAAAAAGTAGTAACACTAAAAAGGATTTGCGCAACATAATTGAAAGCTGGTAGATGTGTTTCTTAATGTGGAAGATGTCGTCTGTTCAAGTTTCTCACGAGTCGCATAAGAATGGCGCCAGTAGCCCTACTATGAGGATGCAAAATCAGGTTTGGTGTAAGTGAGATTGTGAGCCTTAGTAACCTTTGATATCGAACGTAGTGAGTTGACGTTATTCAAGAATGCCTTTAAAGCGACTACGACGCCGTTTCCAACATCTCACTGAAGTCGTCCAATAGGGCTACGAGAGACTGGATGTTCCTTCTGCGATACTGCAGAGAGCCTTGGCAGGAGTGTAGCGACTGTACAGGATCGCTGGCAGGTGTGGTCACGGTAATGTACGGTCGCAAGAAGACTTGGCTCCGGACGGCCATTTGAAACTATGGACAGGGAAAATTCAAGTGGTTCAAAGAAGATTCAGATGGTGCAAATGGCTCTAAGAACTATGGGACTTAACATCAGAGGTCATCAGTCCCCTAGACTTAGAACTACTTAAACCTAACTAACCTAAGAACAGCGCACACATCCATGCCCGAGGCAGGATTCGAACCTCCGACCGTAGCAGCAGCGCGGTTCCTGACAAACGCCTAGAACCGCTCTTCCACAGCGGCCGGCGTGAGAGAAGACCCTGGTGTTGGACGTATGGTTCTCGCGTATTATACTGCATCTGCAGAAGCCATTTCATCAGCATTTGACACCGAAGTGGTACAACGAACTGTTACAGATCGTTTACTTCAAGGACACCTCCGAGCCACACTCCCTGATGCTTGCATACCAGTAACCCCAAACCACCACCATTTGAGACTTCAGTGATATCACGCGAGACGTCATTGAAAGGCAAGTTGGAGATCTGTTGTGTTTTTTTATGAAAGCCGGTTCTGCCTCGGTGGTAATGTGTTGGTTATAATGAGGCTAGTTAAAGACCTGTAGTCAACATCTCTGCATGGTAGACACACGGCACCAACCCGGAGAGTTATGGTCTGGGGTGAGATTTCGAAGAACAGTAGAAGCGCTGTTGTGGTTAAGCCACTCACCCTGACTACATAGTTGTACGTCAGTCTGGTGATTCAACCTACTGCCATTCATGAGCAGCATTCCATGTGTATTTTCTGATAGGATAACGCTCTCTCACATACGACTGTTGTAATCCAATATGCTCTACAGAATGTCGAGTGTTGTCTTGGCCTGTTCGATCACCCGATCTTTCTCCAATCGAGCATATATGGGACATCATCGGGCGACAACGACAGTAGATGTCCCTGTATTGTCCAACCAAAGGTAAAAGGAGTCCAACGGCACGGAAAAAACTTACATGAAGCACCTGTACAACGCAATGCATGCACATTTGCATGCTTGCATTGAACATTCTGTCTACTGCACCGGTTATAACGTGGCAGCGTTTCACATTTTCAACAGCTTAATTAACCTGTGATTTTGTAATGCAAATAGTTTGAGTACGTTATCTAAAAATTCATTTCATTACTCTGTGCTGACACATTAATGGTACTGCAATATTTTTCCATCAGTGTACAATAGGAAATTCATTCATTCCTGATTGCCCAGCCCAAAACGTTAAAGGTAGGAACTTGAAATTTGGAAAGATAGTTAATCTTCAAATGCATGCATCGTTTAAGACATGACTTCTCTAAATTCCACTCTTTAGGGGGTAAAATAGGGGATGAAAGGTTTCTTGAAAATATGTCGCTACTAAGACAGTTCTGAAACTAGTATTATGAAAATTGGGATTTGAATTCTCAGATGGAAATAAAAAAAGCGTGTTTGTGTGTTTTTTGGGAATTCAATCCATATGGGGGTGAAATAGGAGATGAAGGGACGAAAGTTTCATAAAACTATTTTGTTATATAAAAAATATTAAAGCTAAATCTACAAAAATCGTGTTACAGGAAGCAAGTTTCTATGGTAATATCACCACAAGAATTTAAAAAGCGGGTTCAACAAAACCCTCCGACTCCAACCACCATAATTGCTTTCTGATCAGAAGTACATTCGGAAAAGATTAGACCTTAATTAGTGCGAAAAGTTTCGAAGACTTTTGCGATTTCGAACTAAATCAAAGAAAGCTATTTATAATTCACCACGGCAGATTGGGTTTGCCAAAATGAAAAAGAAAAGAAACGCTTCTGTAATAAATTTCTGAAAGCGTCTAATATATGTATATTAAATTATTTTTTGTTGTAGTTACTTTAATAACTCGAGCAAGCAGTGACCACCAAGCTAGTAATGTTATAAAACTCTGTAACATAAAAATATAGTTGGTTCATTTTTAATAATTTTTTCCATGCTTTACGTTATGGCCGTTTTTAAAATATCGTATTTGATACGAAATAATAATGTGTAAACCGCTCATAAAAGTTTCAAATAGCTATTTTAAAAGTATCATGAATGGCTATAAGCTTGAACTTTTCCTTCTGTTACCTAGCTGGTCACAGAATCTGTGAACTTGGCTCTTGCTGAAATTTGCTGCTCACGCAACATTCGCAGATTTATCTCACTTCATCTTTAAGCCTTCAGCCTCTCCATGAAGACGTAATGAAGGTCTCTGCTCGCCTAATTTTCATCTTAGTGCCCTCAACCGTTATTTACAGTTACGCTACATGGATGTACACCACATTTAAAAACTTATTTCTACGGAAAATTAGAGTACCTATATTTTTTGCATGATCGTACAAAAGTGTTTACTGTTCCCGGAAAAAACTTATTTCCTGAAACAGGTGTTATGCCCGATCTGTGTTTTCACGTAAAGCTTTTAAGTTGATTACCTAATGAACTTCTTGGAACTGACTATTTATAGCTCGCTTCACCGAGTGTTATTTCAACAATTTCGCAGAATTTCTTTTTATTTGCACTTCATTTATATAACCTTCTCTCTCCACTTTCGCCTATTAACGAAAAAATAACATAAAATTAAGAATTTATGCTATCTGTCTGCCTCAACCCGAACTCTCCATTGTGGTAGTTTAACATTCTCGTGGTTAGTTCTTGGGCTAGACATAGTAACAGCGTACAGTGTGAATATCATTGTCAAGAATGTAACATTACTTATCTGCATATATATCAAAACAATCCAGAGTTAAGTTCGTTCGAACACCAAAAAACTAACTAGAAACCACGTAGTGTGTTGCCACTTCGAAACACACGGTTGTTGTCTTATTCCTCCACAGTGCAGAATGAAATAGAACGAGACGGGTGCTTCTACTTACACCAGATCTTAGGTAATCTCGTCTCCTACGCAGTTCGCTGTCCCATACTAACGCGACCTTCATCTTAGTTCTAGTGGTCCACTTTGTTACTTCATTTATTGATACTGGGTTCGTATTTGGGAGAATGCCAGACACTGTCCAAGTACGTCTATTCAGATTTCGAGGTTTTACATCTTTACCATAACTTGTTTACCCCAAATGTGGGACGTTCCTTTTTTCTCTTTTTTTCGGAAAGACAAGTTGATTTTCTTCCTTACGTTCGCCCAATTCGAGCTTCCACTTCGTCTCTGACGACCCCGTCGTCGGCTGATCGTTGAGTTCCAGTTTTCGGTCCTTACAACGACTTATGTTGGCCGCTAAAAGATAAGGAATTATTTTTATTTAATAGCCCACCTACTTGGAAATTCTTGGTAGCGTTACGCTAGTTTGAAGTTTCTACGTTTGGATCACTCGTTTTGCCGTATCACATCTAAACAAACTGCTACAGCTTCCGCATCTCAGACGGTCTGTCTGAAAAGAGCTTTTCCCATTTAATGGGAGAGAAAAATATTGATATGCCATTATTAGACCGTGGAAAGGCATGGACTACCACCTTGCTTGCAGGGAGTCATTGATTTGAATTATTACTGGGGTGTTGTTGTTGTTGTGGTCTTCAGTCTGGAGACTGGTTTGATGCAGCTCTCCATGCTAATCTATCCTGTGCAAGCTCCTTCATCTCCTAGTACCTACTGCAACCTACATACTTCTGCATCTGCTTAGTGTATTCATCTCCTGGCCTCCCTCTACGATTTTTACCCTCCACACTGCCCTCCAATGCTAAATTTGTGATCACTTCATGCCTCAGGACACATCCTACCAACCGATCCCTTCTTCTAGTCAAGTTATGAGACAAATTTTTTTTCTCCTCAATCCTATTCAATACCTCCTCATTAGTTACGTGATTTACCCATCTAATCTTCACCATTCTTCTGTAGCACCACAATTCAAAAGCTTCTATTCTCTTCTTGTCCAAACTATTTATCGTCCATGTTTCACTTCCATACATGGCTACACTCCATACAAATACTTTGAGAAACGACTTCCTGACACTGAAATCTATGCTCGATGTTAACAAATTTCTCTTCTTCAGAAACGCTTTCCTTGCCATTGCGAGTCTACATTTTATATCCTCTCTACTTCGACCATCATCAGTTATTTTGCTCCCCAAATAGCAAAACTCCTTTACTACTTTAAGTGTCTCATTTCCTAATCTAATTCCCTCAGCATCACCCGACTTAATTCGACTACATTCCATTATTCTCGTTTTGCTTTTGTTGATGTTCATCTTATACCCTCCTTTCAAGACACTGTCCAATCTGTTCAACTGCTCTTCCAAGTCCTTTGCTGTCTCTGATAGAATTACAATGTCATCGGCAAACCTCAAAGTTTTTATTTCTTCTCCATGGATTTTAATACCTACTCCGAATTTTTCTTTTCTTTCCTTTACCGCTTGCTCAATATACCGATTGAATAACATCGGGGAGAGGCTACAACCCTGTCTCACTCCGTTCCCAACCACCGTTTCCCTTTCATGCCTCTCGACTCTTATAACTGCCATCTGGTTTCTGTACAAATTGTAAATAGCCTTTCGCTCCCTGTATTTTACCCCTGCCACCTTTAAAATTTGAAAGAGAGTATTCCAGCCAACGTTGTCAAAAGCTTTCTCTAATTCTACAAATGCTAGAAACGTAGGTTTGCCTTTCCTTAATCTCTCTTCTAAGATAAGTTGTAAGGTCAGTATTGCCTCACGTGTTCCAACATTTCTACGGAATCCAAACTGATCTTCTCCGGGGTCGGCTTCTATCAGTTTTTCCATTCGTCTGTAAATAATTCGTGTTAGTATTTTGCAGCTGTGACTTATTAAACTGATAGTTCGGTAATTTTCACATCTGTCAACACCTGCTTTCTTTGGGATTGGAATTATTATATTCAACTTGAAGTCTGAGGGTATTTCGCCTGTCTCGAACTTCTTGCTCACCAGATGATGGAGTTTTGTCAGGACTGGCTCTCCCAAGGCTACCAGTAGTTCTAATGGAATGTTGTCTACTCCTGGGGCCTTGTTTCGACTCAGGTCTTTCAATGCTCTGTCAAATTCTTCAAGCAGTATCGTATCTCTCATTTCATCTTCATCTAATCCTCTTCCATTTCCATAATATTGTCCGCAAGTACATCGCCCTTGTATAGACCCTCTATATACTCCTTCCACCTTTCTGCTTTTTCCTCTTTGCATACAACCGGATTTCCATCTGAGATCTTGATATTCATACAAGTGGCTCTTTTTTCTTCAAAGGTGTCTTTAATTTTCCTGTAGGCTGTATCTATCTTACCCCCAGTGAGATAAGCGTCCACATCCTTACAGTTGTCCTCTAGCCATCCCTGCTTAGCCATTCTGCACTTCCTGTCGATCTCATTTTTGAGACGTTTATATGCCTTTTTGCCTGCTTCATTTACTGCATTTTTATATTTTCTCCTTTCATCAATTAAATTCAATATTTATTCTGTTACCCAAGGATTTCTACTAGCCCTCGTCTTTTTACCTACTTGATCCTCTGCTGCCTTCACTACTTCATCCCTCAGAGCTACCCATTCGTCTTCTACTGTATTTCTTTCCCCCATTCCTGTCAATTGTTCCCTTATGCTCTCCCTGAAACTCTGTACAACCTCTGGATCTTTCAGTTTATCCAGGTCCCATCTCCTTAATTTCCCACCTTTTTGCAGTTTCTTCAGTTTTAATCTACAGGTCATAACCAATAGACTGTGGTCAGAGTCCACATCTGCCCCTGGGAATGACTTACAATTTAAAACCTGGTTCCTAAATCTCTGTCTTACCATTATATAATCTATTTGGTACCTTTTAGTATCTCCAGGATTCTTCCATGTATACAACCTTTTTTCATGATTCTTAAACCAAGTGTTAGCTACGATTAAGTTGTGCTCTGTGCAAAATTCTACCAGGCGGCTTCCTCTTTCATTTCTTAGTCCCAGTCCATATTCACCTACTATGTTTCCTTCTCTCCCTTTTCCTACACTCGAATTCCAGTCACCCATGACTATTAAATTTTCGTCTCCCTTCACTAGCTGAATAATTTCTTTTATTTCATCATACATTTCTTCAATTTCTTCGTCATCTGCAGAGCCAGTTGGCATATAAACTTGTACTACTGTAGTAGGTGTGGGCTTCGTATCTATCTTGGCCACAATAATGTGTTCACTTTGCTGTTTGTAGTAGCTTACCCGCATTCCTATTTTTCTATGCATTATTAAACCTACTCCTGCATTACCCCTATTTGATTTTGTGTTTATAACCCTGTAGTCACCTGACCAGAAGTCTTGTTCCTCCTGCCACCGAACTTCACTAATTCCCACTATATCTAACTTTAACCTATCCATTTCCCTTTTTAAATTTTCTAACCTACCTGCCCTATTAAGGGATCTGACATTCCACGCTCCGATCCGTAGAACGCCAGTTTTCTTTCTCCTCTTGAGTAGTCCCCGCCCGGAGATCCGAATGGGGGACTATTTACCTCCGGAATATTTTACCCAAGAGGACGCCATCATCATTTAAACATACAGTAAAGCTGCATGTCCTCGGGAAGTATTACGGCTGTAGTTTCCCCTTACTTTCAGCCATTCGCAGGATCAGCACAGCAAGGCCGTTTTGGTTAGTGTTACAAGGCTAGATCAGTCAATCATCCAGACTGTTGCCTCTGCAACTACTGAAAAGGCTGCTGCCCCTCTTCAGGAACCACACGTTTGTCTGGCCTCTCAACAGATACCTGGGGTAAGGTACAGAAATCGCAACACAAATAAAAGATGTAGAAAGTAGCACAAAGAGATATTATCTGAAGTTAGCAGAGAACAGCACATTCTTAACCGAGGGGAGCCTCTATTGACTTAGACACGTTCATAGATTGACATCCCGAAATGGCATTCACTTGTAGCTAAGAAAGTTTGAGATCATTTCGGAGAGAGGATACTGAACCATGGGTACTAGATTTCGGCAACAAAATCGGGGATGGCAGAATTAGGTGACCTTTACTCAATGTCTGGCCCGAGAAATACACGCGATCGCCCAACGACCGAAACGGCCTTGGAATCTGAGCATCATTATTCGACTGTGCACGAAGTCACAAACAATTAAGCTTTACCGTGGAACGGCTGAGTTTACCTATGGACAACAGGTAATTTCGGGCGGGACGGAAGGTGCTGAACCTTCCAAGAAGACATTCAAAAATGGGCCAGAGTGGCGTTGCTTACAAGTTACGATAGCTGGTTGGCATGTGACGAAAGCGAGTCTACGGCTGAAAAAAGTAGTTGTGGTTCCAACTTGCTGGATGGTCAAGCGCCTAGATGCCTGCTGAGCCATAGGACTGGTTGTTTCCTGTTTGCAACAGAAGTCTCCTAAATATGGTGCATCCTCGGCCATTGGGACTGCTGGCTGTTCTGTGATCGTGCGTACCTCAACCCCCAAGTAGACGCTCCGTTTAAACTGGAATCTTTTTTAACACTACCACCATACTGAACAATATTTAACGTCTCTCAAAATGACGGCAGCCGAAATCTGTTTACAGATTCTGGTTCCTCTGTGTGAAGGGAATTATTATTACAAGATTTATTCCGTTTCTGCAGTTATTTACGTGCTTTAATTGGCGTTTGAATCTGTACATACCTCGAGAAAAATTGATATAAATATTATAGGTAGAGCACCTGTTTGTTTCTAATCAAAATGTTCCGAATCTGTTACCTGATTTCATATTCATTAATGACTTCTCGGCTCGTCCAGCCTTTCTTGCCTTGCGCGGCCGCACACTCGCTCATCACTCAACGAGTCCTGTTCTTGGGAGTGTTCGTAACACGATATGCCGTAATCTGTGTGGTGTCGATCGAAAGCATTACTGACACTCTGCATAACATTCGAACATACGATGCAATTTTTACAGTAATTTTATTTTTACACCACAACCTTGACCTTAATCTGCTTCTATACATCATTTCCATACGTATTACGGCATTTATCGAATCGTATGACTAGCTTCTGAAAACTTTTCTCATAGAAATATACCACTTTACTTTTTAGCCAGTCCGGTAGTGACGTCCTGAAACCGCCATTTTCTTCGTAGCGTTAACCAACAAGGTGACTGTAAGTGCAAGAACAAGTAATAATTATTTCTTGATGCAATAATTTAGCAACAGACGTATGTATTGTAGAAATTTATTTTATTAACTTGTATAGGACTTATATGTAGGGAGGTAGACATTTTTTGATATACAAATATCGAGAATCTTCTTTGTCATTATGACTATATGAGGCAGCTACTGTCATTGCATTATTCCACTCATCACAGTGCCTGGTGGTCTTACATAGGGGTTCTTATGTGGTGCCTGCGGGACGAGGTATTTGATGATTTTTATAGTACGATTGCATTGTTTTAATTCGTGAATGCACTTGGGTTTTAAGACAAACTTTTTTTAGGCTTCTTATCGTTAATATTTCGGCAGCTATTTATCGTACCACACATACGTAACTAATGTATTCTGACATTGATATGTCACATTTTATTGTATCTTAATTTATTTTATTATTTATTGATAGTAGTTAAACATTTAAAAAAAATCTTCCTCTGAGCATATTATTTTATACAGTACATTTGATTGTTGTGATGCATGGCCTATTACAACTGTGTGGTACGGATTTATGAACAATAGCATATACATATGTTTTTCTATTATGCTATTTTCGAGTAAAACATTGAAAATTATTAACAACAGCATGACACAGGCAGAAGCATATTTGCCCTGATGTTACATATAGTTTTAATGATAAATACATATAGTTTTAATGAAATACTATATGTTCTTTTGGGCCACTTACATAGTTAACATAGATACCTGTCAATTGTTAACGTATGTTCTATATATTTTTATAATAGTTCATTTGTTCTACTCACTGTACAGGGGCGAGAAGATGGCATCAATGTAATGCCGAAACTGGTAGCATAAAAGAAGTTCATAAAATGAATTTCTACAATACATACGGCTGTTGGTAAATTATTGCATCAAGAAATACATACCAGCCGTTGTTCCACAGTCCATAATGGATCAACAAAGAAGTAATAATTAGTACGTACTAGCTCACGGCTATACGAAGTATCAACAACTTGTTCCCAAACATACGAGTTGGCGGGATGTTGAATGCTATGTTTGACATCGGGACGGGTATTGTCGTGCAGCAAAAGATGCCTCTACTTAGCATTTCACGCCTTTCGTTTTGGATTGCAAGACGATGTTTCTTTAAGGTTGAATGAAATGGCTCTAAGCACCATGAGACTTAACATCTAAGGTCGTCAGTCACCTAGACATAAAACTACTTAAACCTAACTAACCTGATGATATCACACACATCCATGCCCGAAGCACTATTAGAACCTGCTACCAGAGCACAAGCGCGGTTCCGTACTGAAGCACCTAGAACAGCACGGTCACTGCGGCCGGCTTTCTTTGAGGTCCCACAATAACATTATACATTGACAGTGTTACCCGAAGTAAGAAAACTGGCAACAAAAACAATCATTGTCCCATAACATAATTCAAACAGCTTTCCAGTCTGAATTTTTTTCTGGAACTTCAGTTTCTTAGGGGATGGTGTATGCTTCCATTCCAAGAACGTTGTTTTGACTGCAGTGTAACTTGAGCAACACAAGTTTCTTCAGGAGTGACAGTTTAGTTCAAACAGATTTCATTCGACACAATACCTCTATAAAAAAAAGTCACTGCTATGACAAAAAGATTCATTTTGTGTGAATCTGCATTTGTGGAACCCATTGTCTGCAGTATAGTAAGCATTCTGTAACAGCTTCATGCAGAACATTTCTTGCAGCATGAGGAAGGGTATATAGCCTAACGAATAATCATTGATGCCAGTAAAAGCTACCGTGACGGCGTTTGCGGATAAGCAGCATTTGAAAGTTATTTGTCAAAATGCACACTACGGCGACTGCAAATCTCCTACGCTCGTGTTTCAAGACGGTACTTAGTCTAAAAGCGCACCCCGTATTAATGCGGTGAGAACAAAAGAATCATCCTTCTCATTGATAACAGAAAAAAGGTTTCCCATTTTATTCCCGCAGCTTTCAACATCATACTGCAGTTACACATTTATGTTGTGAATGAAAACCACTATTAAACTCGGAACTACATCTTCAGTATTACAACTTGCAACTTCAAAAGTCGACTGAAAATGGTGGGATTGCTGCTAGGAATTCTACCTGCTCTCAAACTAAAAACGTTCAAAATGACTGTCTTCTACCCACTAACCTAAGGCGGTTCCCTCTTTTCCTTAAAACACTTCAAGTTTCAGGCCTTTACCCATTAATCCTTCTTATGATATCCTTCCTGTGTACGTGCTAATTAATTGTCTGGTCACTCCACCACATACTTTCCTCCATAATATACTTTGTCATACTTATCCGTCCTGATCAAACATTATTATGTAATTCAAAGCATGGCCGCTTTCGGCTTCCTGGAATAATTAGATCATTAGGGGTGTTCCGATATGAGTGTCAAAGTCAAACGCGATGCTCACGCAGGCACAGGAAAAAGTGTGTTCACTTATGGTAAGTACCGACCACGGACGCAGGCTAATGGGAGCAGTACTGTGCTACAGGAGACTCCCTCCTGCGCTTGCTCGGGAACTGTGGTAGTACTCGAAGACACGCAGAAAGCTGCGAACCACCTGCATGACGTCTTCCCCGCCAGCGATGTAATCTTTCAGCACTATAACGGTTCGTGTCTCGGAGCCAGAACCATGCTACAGCAGTTTGAGAAACACCATAAGGAACTCACGTTAATATCTCGCCGACAGAATATAAGTCGCGTAAATTGTAATGGAACCCATCTGGTTCGCTACCGCGCACCATAGCCACGTATGCATATCAGTAGCCCGTTATTTACTCCAATTTCATCACTTGTGTGTAGACACCTAATGCCACATACGTCCACAAACCCACCAACAAATCGTCAGATGCCTGATATGCAGAATCATGGATGTATTTAGTTCCAAAGACAGACAAACAAGCTATTAGGCAGGCGGTCATAATGCTTTCGCTCATCAGTACATGTATGGGCATTAGTGTTTTTACGAAAACACTTTATCTCTTCATTGAAAAAAGTGAAACAGAATCATCGAGTTTCTTAAAACATTGCATAGGTGCTTGTGTAATTGTATGCTCAGAATTAATGTAAGACTACAATAGAATAGAAATGCTTCTGATGTCATGTGTACCCTTTGTACACATCAGAAAAAGTAAATATAGTAAATGAGGGTTAGTGTAGTATATTTATTTGTTTATTAGTCTTGGTGAAAAAAATAAACATTTTTGTTACCAATTACATACGCATTCTGTCGACTCTCGAGGAAGAGTGGGCTGACATTCCTCCACAGTCATTCAGATAGCCCTAAGAAAGTGTCCCCAGCGGAGTTCAAGCCCTCATAAAGGCGAGGGATAATATATTATTACATATACACCACTGGCCAATAAAATTGCTACACCACGATGATGACGTGCTACAGATGCGAAATTTAAAGGGCAGGAAGGAGATGCTATGATATACAAATGATTAGCTTTTCAGAGCATTCACATTAAGCTGGCGCCGGTGGCGACACCTACAACGTGCTAACAGAAGGAAAGTTTCCAACCGATTTCTCATACACAAACAGCAGTTGACTGGCGTTACATGGTGAAACCTTTTTGTGATGCCTCGTGTAAGGAAGAGAAATGCGTAGCATCACGTTTCCGACTTTGATCGGATTATAGCCTATCGCGATTGCGGTTTATCGTATCGCGACATTGCTGCTCGCGTTGGTCGTGATCCAATGACTGTTAGTAGAATATGGAAACGGTGGGTTCAGGACGGTAATACGGAACGCCGTGCTGGATCCCAAAGGCCTGGTATCAGAAGCAGTCCAGATGAAAGGCATCTTATCCGCATGGCTGTAACGGATCGTGCAACCACGTCTCGATCCCTGAGTCAACAGATGGGGACGTTTGGAAGACAACAACCATTTGCATGAACAGTTCGACGACGTTTGCAGCAGCATGGACTATCAGCTCGGAGACCATGGCTGCGGTTACCCTTGACGCTGCATCACAGAGAGGAGCGCCTGCGATGGTGTACTCAACGACGAACCTGGGTGCAGGAATGGCAAAACGTCATTTCTTCGGATGAATCCAGATTCTGTTTACAGCGTTTGGCGACAACGTGGTGAACGCACATTGGAAGCGTGTATTCGCCATCGCCATACTGGCGTATCACTCGGCGTGATGGTATGGGATGCCGCTGATTACACGTCTCGGTCACCTCTTGTTCGCACTGACGGCACTTTATCAGTGGACATTTCAGATGTGTTACGAGCCGTGGCTCTACCCCTGATTCGATCCCTGCGAAACCCTACATTTCAGCAGGATAATACAGGACCGCATGTTGCAGGTCCTGTACGGGCCTTTCGGGATTCAGAAAACGTTCGACTGCTGCCCTGGCTAGCACATTCTCCAGATCTCTCACCAATTGAAAACGTCTGCTCAATGGTGGCCGAGCAACTGGCCCGTCAGAACACGCCAGTCACCACTCCCGATGAATTTTGGTATCGTGTTGAAGCTACATGTTCAGCTGTACCTGTACACGCCATCCAAGCTCTGTTTGACTCCATGCCCAGGCGTATCAAGGCCGTTATTGCTGCCAGAGGTGGTTGTTCTGGGTACTGATTTCTCAGGATGTATGCACCCAAATTGCGTGAAAATGTAATGACATGTCAATTGTAGTATAATATATTTGTTCAATGAATACCTGTTTATCATCTGCATTTGTTCTTGGTGTAACAATTGCAATGGCTAGTAGTGTACTTACTGTCATACTATATACAGGGTGTTACAAAAAGGTACTGCCAAACTTTCAGGAAACAATCCTCACACACAAATAAAGAAAAGATGTTATGTGGACATGTGTCCGGAAACGCTTAATTTCCATGTTAGAGCTCATTTTAGTTTCGTCAGTATGCACTGTACTTCCTCGATTCACCACCAGTTGGGCCAATTGAAGGAAGGTAATGTTGACTTCGGTGCTTGTGTTGACATGCGACTCATTGCTCTACAGTACTAGCATCAAGCAGATCAGTACGTAGCATCAACATGTTAGTGTTCATCACGAACGTGGTTTTGCAGTAAGTGCAATGTTTACAAATGCGTAGTTGGCAGATGCCCCTTTGATGTGTGGATTAACACGGGGCAATAGCCGTGGCGCGTGTCGCGACAGGAAGACGTTCGAAGCAGTTGATCGGCGTCTTAGGGAGCACGGAACATTCCAGCCTATGACTCTCGACTGGGGAGAACCTATAACGACGAGGACACCTGCAATGGACGAGGCAATTCTTCGTGCAGTTGACGATAACCCTAATGTGAGCGGCAGCGAAGTTGCTGCTGTACAAGGTAACGTTGACCACGTCACTGTATGGAGAGTGCTACAGGAGAACCAGTTGTTTCCGTACCATGTACAGCGTGTGCAGGCACTATCAGCAGCTGATTGGCCTCAACGGGTTCACTTCTGCGAATGGTTCATCTAACAATGTGTCAATCCTCATTTCAGTGCAAATGTTCTCTTCACGGATGAGGCTTCATTCCAACGTGATCAAATTGTAAATTTTCACAATCAACATGTGTGGGCTGACGAGAATTCGCACGCAATTGTGCAATCACGTCATCAACACAGATTTTCTGTGAACGTTTGGGCAGGCATTGATGATGATGGCTTGATTGGGCCCCATGTTCTTGCACCTACGCTCAATAGAGCACGTTATCATGATTTCATACGGGATACTCCACCTGTGCTACTAGAACATGTGCCTTTACAAGTACGACACAACATGTGGTTCATGCACGTTGGAGCCGTTGCACGTTTCAGTCGAAGTGTTCGTACGCTTCTCAACAACAGATTCGGTGACCGATGGATTGGTAGAAGCGGACCAATTCCATGGCCTCCACGCTCTCCTGACATCAACGCCCTTGACTTTCATTTATGAGGGCATTTGAAAGCTGTTGTTTACGCAACCCCGGTACCAAATGTAGAGACTCTTCGTGCTCGTATTGTGGACGGCTGTGATATAATACGCCATTCTCCAGGGCTGCATCAGCGCATCAGGTATTCGGTGGGACGGAGGGTGGATGCATGTATCCTCGCTAAGGGAGCACATTTTGAACATATCCTGTAACAAAGTGTTTGAAGTCACGCTGGTACGTTCTGTTGCTGTGTGATTCCATTCTATGATTAATGTGATTTGAAGAGAAGTAACAAAATGAGCTCTAACATGGAAATTAAGCGTTTATGGACACATGTCCACATAACATATTTTCTTTCTTTCTGTGTTAGGAATGTTTCCTGAAAGTTTGGCCGTACCTTTTTGTAACACCTTGTATATCATATTATTATACTTCCAGATACTTCAGATCAGATAGTGTATGTGCCAACGAACTGACGGTCTTGTCACTGACTTTCAAGCCTTCTCCGAATCAAGATCGTCACACACAAACACAGCGTCACAAATCGAAGTGGTTCGTACCAAGCACAGGCTGACAGCTCCCGCTGCTGCAGCCCGCACTGCAAATTGAAGAGGATCCCCGTCCTCTGCCCGCCGCCACTCAGCAGTTTATTGCCCGCCGCTCTATTTAGCAGCCGGATCATCGAGCTCTATCTCAATGGCAATCAGGCGGCGTCTCTATGGCTCATAGAACAGTGGGCTGGTGCTTCGGTCGCACAGCGCTGAAATACGAGGGACTCGCGAAGCCGCGTAATGAGGGCGTAAAACGTCGCTACATTCACATGACTGCTCTGCTGCGTCACCAGGCTCCAGCCACGTAAACTGCCGTATTCTGCTTTTGATTGGTGATATTACGAGACTTAGCCACTCAATTTGCTGCGCAATTATTGTTAAAGACAAACACGCTGTGATCTACAGAAGAAAATAATGTAGAAGTAAGTACCGATAATACATCATCATATTAGTGCAAGTATTCATGTAACCATATCGTTAACCACTAAAACCGTGATATTTAACAGAGTCTGATTGGGTAACTCACACCCTCTCCCCACGGTCATCAGAATACTGTGTGTGTGTGTGTGTGTGTGTGTGTGTGTGTGTGTGTGCGCGCCCGTCGGAGGGGGGGGGGGTGGAAGAGTGAGGAGAAGAAGGTGAAGGTAGAAAAGGAAGGAAGGAAGGAAGGAAGGAAGGAATGAATGAATTCAGGAGGGTGGACAAGGAGCTGCTTCCTATCATATCTCTCTCTTTCTCTCTCTCTCTGTCTTTGGGAGGTGTGTGTGTGTGTGTGTGTGTGTGTGTGTGTGTGTGTGTGTGTGTGTCAGATCAGGGTCTACAGTACGACTTAGATTTCAGAGTAAAGATGAATTCCAGTATTGATTGGGATAACCTATAAAAATTGTCAGATTGGCACACACCGATCTGACATTTGACCTACTGTTCAAAGTCGCCCGTCTTACGAGGAGAAGTCGAAGTATCGAAGCGACAGTGACCCAGTTACTGTTTTATCATGATGATGTCTGCTAACATAAATCGACTTACGCACTCTCAGAAAAATCCGAACTTTGTTTTAACTAATGACATTGCTGTTAGTATACTTTAGTCAGAAGGACACGTAAGCCTTTAGCGAAATATTTTACGTCTTAAAAATTGGGTTTTATACATTGTTATTTTATTACTAAGTAATTGCTAGATATGTCACTATTACAGTTATTTACAACTGTGTGTGTGAGGTAGTTGAATTCATTACTCGTTCAAATAAGAGAAAAAAAAGAATGTGTGCATAAAAGTTATTTTTAAACAGGCAATATATGCGACATGATATACATACGTAATGGATAGTGTCTTGATGGGAAGATATAAGATGAACATCAACAAAAGCAAAACGAGGATAATGTAGTCGAATTAAGTCGGGTGATGCTGAGGGAATTAGAGTAGGAAGTGAGACACTTAAAGTAATAAAGGAGTTTTGCTATTTGGGGAGCAAAATAACTGATGATGGTCGAAGTAGAGAGGATATAAAATGTAGACTGGCAATGGCAATCTCAAGGAAAGCATTTCTGAAGAAGAGAAATTTGTTAACATCGAGTATAGATTTAAGTGTCAGGAAGTCGTTTCTCAAAGTATTTGTATGGAGTGAAACATGGACGATAAATAGTTTGGACAAGAAGAGAATAGAAGCTTTCGAAATGTGGTGCTACAGAAGAATGCTGGAGATTAGATGGGTAGACCACGTAACTAATGAGGAGGTGTTGAATAAGATTGGGGAGAAGAGGAGTTTGTGGAACAAATTGACTAGAAGAAGGGATTAGTTGGTAGGACATGTTCTGAGGCATCAAGGGATTACCAATTTAGTACTGGAGGGCAGCGTGGAGGGAGACCAAGAGATGAAGATACTAAGCAGATTCAAAAATGGTTCAAATGGCTCTGATCACTTATGGGACTTAACTGCTGAGGTCATCAGTCCCCTAGAACTTAGAAGTACTTAAACCGAACTAACCTAATGACATCACACACATCCATGCCCGAGGCAGGATTCGAACCTGCGACCGTAGCCGTCGCGCGGTTCCAGACTGTAGCGCCCAGAACCGCTCGGCCACTCTGTCCGGCTAAGCAGATTCAGAAGGATGTAGGCTGCAGTAGGTACTGGGAGATGAAGAAGCTTGCACACGATAGAGTAGCATGGAGAGCTGCATCAAACCAGTCTCAGGACTGAAGACCACAACAACAACATACAGACATGAGTCGAAGCCAGTAAACATTTTTTTTTAAATTATAGCTTTTGAGAAGCCAAATAAAAACAATGTTACGTCACTAGAAAATTATTAACGACAATAATAGACATCGTCCAAATTTGCATGTTGTCTTTTTCAGAGGAAATAAGCGATGAGTTGTTGTAAATAGTTGTTATTCTATGATGTAACATTTGAATTTGATTAAAACTTGTGAGCGACATTTTTAGATATGACGATGGCCCGCGTGGAACCGAAACCGGTCACCATAAAAAAATTTAAACAAAGACTTTGAAGTAGACGGACAGTAAAATCTTTTAATAGTGACTAGATGAACATGGAAACCGGATATGTTTAACAGAATTTGATATATTGAGCGTGATTGTGAAACAAGGCGTCGAACCGCCCTCAGCCAGTACTTCACAGGGAAATAATTGCACATTACGTGTCTATGAATCGTAACTTAACTGATGAATCATTTCCAACAGCAACTGCGCCAGTTTTGTTGCCCAAGTGCATATGTGGGATACGGTGTTGCGGAATGAGAGGAAGAGAAGGCAGTGCAATCTGTGTACCCCATCATTGAGCATTTCCCTATATTACGGTTGATTTTCTACTGCAGATTTTGGGTCATTCTTATAAATCATGTATATCTTACTTGTTTTGGAATGCTGGTCCATACAGTGACATTGTTGGCAGTAGTTGTTATTGATAGTTACACAAATGATTTACTTGAGAGTTAAGGGGAATAGAAAGACAGGTCCTTTCAATGAAAACGGTACATATTTTTACCGAATCGGCCCACCGTTTCTGTCTCTAATGATGTCTGACGCTTACCCCCCTTCCTCCCTTTTCATTGTTTGCTGGACGGCAGTCCACAGCTGACGTCAAAACAAACGTTTCAGCATTCACGGAGCCACGAGGCTGCGTGTGTAATGCAGGGAGATAGGACTGTCCAAACCGACAGCGCCCCTTGCGTGTATAGTCTCGAGTTGCGCGAGTGGCCGTCCTACCGTCTCGTACCCTGCCACCCTCCGCTTGTCTCGCTCACACACGTACAAACACAAGCACAAACACACGTGCCGGCGAAATACAACACGCCAGACAGCTGGCGCTATTTACGGGCCCCGTCGGGAGAAGTTAGCGGGCGAGTCCACGCTGCTTGCCACCCACTGTCCGCTGTCCGATAACAGAGGCGCGGGTCGCCCGCCTATCGGAGGCTGATTTAACAAGAGAGTTAAGACGAAACTCTGCGGCAAGCGCAGCCGCGCCTGCTTGCCATCGTGGCTGCAACCCCGTTCGACAACACGATTCTTTCCACCCACCGTCAGCCCATTGCATTGTTTACCATCGGAAGCTACTTTCTGTCCGTCATGTCTCAGTTCTGATACACTATTCGCTATGCCACTATGGAGGAATGTTTTCCACGTTTTCTGTGTGAGGCGTAGAGTGGCCCCCACAACCGCACGAGAGGTCAACTGTGAAGAGCGGACAAATTGAATAACTGGGCGGTGGCCATTATAGTGGTAAACTGACGCGCGGAGTTCGAATGTTTATACATCGGTTTTGGTTATAAAATGCCTTCCCTTGAGTTAGGTCACAAACATAATGTCTCATTTAAATACGTTACTACAATACACTTTTTAATTTATGAACAAACAACAACTAGTCACTGTTTATGAATTTATCTTATGAACTACATGGAACCTGCTAAAAGTTATGTACTGAACCCCTAGCATTTTTCGTAGTTCATTAACGATAGATGTACGCAAAATGCGTCAAAATACTCGAAGATTTGCCCCCTATATTAATAGATATTTTCTGACTCTTTCTAGGCGCGCAGTCCGTAACCGTGCGACTGCTACGGTCGCAGATTCGAATCCTGCCTCGGGCATGGATGTGTGTGATGTCCTTAGGTTAGTTAGGTTTAAGTAGTTCTAAGTTCTAGGGGACTAATTACCACACCAGTTGAGTCCCATAGTGCTCAGAGCCATTTGAACCATTTTTCTGACTCTACCTTGCTTTAGATTTTATGACGACAAGTGTGTTATATATGGCATAGTGCTTTGGCAACTCACAACCAAATTATCAAGTTTCAACCTAACCTAGAACATGAAAACACTACCGATCAGCCAACTTTCTTCAAAATGAGCAGAACATAAAAAATGGTATTCTGTCGGTCGGAAATCTTGCCTCCTGACCATTTTTGTAACAGCTGTGGTTTTGAGAAAGGAAACCTGCAAATAGATGCACAGGTATTATGCTAATACCGTGATTCAAAAACATTTATTAAGCAAGTGCACTGACATACAAAACAACTTAAAATATTCACATACCTGTGAAATGTAATATTCGTTCCTTTCTCGAATTTATTTGTACAATTTATCGCTGCACAACTCTTCACCATTGTATTTATTTTGATTGGAACGTGCAGACAGTAGAATTACGAGTAAGAAATACTGTATGTACGACCCAACAAACATATAACGTTGAATCAGGGTCTTCATAAACAACAATACCACACAACACATCAGACTACAACCACTATAATGGCGTCCAGCCGTAGGTTCTAATTATCCTGCGACTGCAGCGCCATCAGTCAGTCTAGTTATTTTTTACAAGGTCTTTGACCGTAGCGCCGTATACCGATCCTGCCTTGGAGGCGGTGAAGTGGGAGATGTGTCTCAGAGCTGGATAGTGACAGATGGTGACGTGAGACTAGACGCGCACGTATTTTATATATCAGCCGATAGAGGACAGTATTGGATAGGGGACTGTGATTTAGTTTCGATTGTGCTCACTAGATTACACTAAAGTAATAGAATGTATTTCATTAACTGTTCTAGTATTTTCATAAAGCGTTGTTATGTCTTTGTGTAGGTGAAATGTTATAAATGTGTTTTAGCAGTATGAATGATGCGTGAGGGTGGTTTAAGGTTAATATGAAGATAATTGTTTAGCGAGTTATGTAGTGGGATTTAGTGTGGGAACGTTTCGAACATGTATGGATGTGGACAAAGGGGTTTTTGGAGAATAGATTTGTAAAGTAAGTTTATGGTAAAGGGAAAGTTAATTCAGGTATAAGTAACAATAGTAATTAACTTAATGCATAAACAAAACTTCAGCACATTAGGTGATTACGTCGCTAAAGAGTGCAGTCATTACGTTTACTATTTAGATGATTACGTCATTAGGTTTACTATTTTTCGATTGTTATTGATGAAAAGCGCGGACTGACGAGACAAAATGTTGTTATGCTACTGGCTGTTTGAGTAAACTGACCAATAGTAAAGCAATATTTTTCGCGCGCCTTTCTTTGCTGGTAGAGAAGACTTAAAGTATTCTAGAGAGGCCCTCCGCGGTGGCAGAGCGGTTCTAGGCGCTACAGTCTGGTCCTAGGTTCGAATCCTGCCTCGGGCATGGATGTGTGTGATGTCGTTAGGTTAGTTAGGTTTAAATAGTTTTAAGTTCTAGCGGACTGATAACCTCAGACGTTAAGTCCCATAGTGCTCAGAGCCATTTGAACCATTTGATTCGAGAGAAGAGTCGGAGCCTAGCCTCGAAACAGTTCGGACGTGTGTAGTAGTAGTTCCGATGGAAAGTTGCCGGATCTAGCACTGTTTCATACATCAAAAGTATTGTAAAGTGACGTCATAATTATTGCGATGGGAGTCTAGAAATTTCGGAATTTTTAAGTGAATTTTGTGACGAGAAAAAGACATGTACTGCGCGTGGCATATTGAGCAGGTCGGTGGCTAAAAACTGTGACTGCATTAGGTACCGACAGACTTAGTATTTGGCGAGCATTCTCAGCTAAAAGCAATACGTATTTTTGTAGCTATTACGTTTACGGAAAATGCAACACCTTAAACTTGCTAACGTGAGTGAAAAGGATAATGAGTGACTGTGTTAAGACTAACACGTGCCTGGCAGTGATACTTGTTCACCTAAGTTTCAGAATATATTAATTAAGGACAAAATTTCCAACCTTTCATTTCGTGTGGAAACTTTATCCCGAAACGTAGCTTAGCGACTTTAATTGCAGCCTGGTTCACGTCGAAGTACAGTAGGTTTCACTCGGCTTCCCTACTGATGATACGCTGAGACGATGTTCACAGGTAGGTGCAGGTCCGTCGTAAAGGGACGGAAGGAACCGCGCCTCCGCGCGTGGCCCTATCGATTCACCTTCTCGCGAGACGATAATGGCTCTAATGGCTCTGAGCTCTATGAGACTTAACTTCTGAGGTCATCAGTCGCCTAGAACTTAGAACTAATTAAACCTAACTAACCTAAGGACATCACACAGATCCATGCCCGAGGCACGATGCGAAGCTGCAGCCGTAGCGGTCGCTCGGTTTCAGACTGCTGTCGCAGGGTGCAGTCAGTTAGAAGAAACCACTCTGGTAAAACTGTACACTGCGACCCAGCGAATTGTGATTGAATAAAATGATAATTAAATCAAGACCCTAAGCTGTCGACAGGCGTTGATATACGTCAACGGGGACAGTTGAAAATGTTTGCCTTGACCGGAACTTGAACCCAGGATCTCCTGCTTACATGGCAGATGCTCTATCCATCCGAGAGACCGAGCGCAAAGATGATTGAGAGACTACAGGGATTTATCCATTGCACGCTCCCCGTGAGAGCCCCATTCCCAACTTAATGTGCACACACTGCATAGGTAGTGCACCTGCCCATTACACTCATTACTCGCAGCAGACAATCTTATCGAGTTCCGTTAGAGTTCGGGCAATGCCGATTAGTCTTAACTATATATGAAGATGGTATCTGATTCCCAGACTTATACTCTTCACTGCTGTTCAGGTTTCTACGGTACCAATCTTACAGACACTTTTGGATATCCAAACACACCATGCCGCATCAGATGGGCCTGAGCACGCACAACACGCAATGTGGCCGCCACGCCAGACGCCGTTGTGTGCCCGTCCGCTAACATCATGCCATTTACTCTAGCAATGTTGTTTTCATTCGTGGATGAGGACGGACGCGCAATTCGGCCTTCATCCTCCGCTCACGGTCTTCTTTCTCTAAACAAGCAACACCACCGACCATCCATTTGGCGAGACATGACCTGTTCATTGCACGTGGTCTGTTGGCGTTCATGGCCGATGGGCACCGTAGATCCACCAGCCCTTTCGTACCAGGTAACAGCACACTCTTCCATTGGCGACCAGGTTGTCAGTACACGTCCGTCTGCCGTTGTTATGTATACTCGAATAATCTCCGGAACGCCAGTCAGCTGCTACTCTCTCTTCTTCGGAGCTTTGCGCATGCGTGCTTCCTCCTCCGCTGACGCCGCATCCGTTATTGAAACTGCAGCGCGTTTGGTATTCACTTGGTGTTTTGTTATGTCGCCTGGTGCACCACCTCCTCTTTCGGGAACTATGACGAAACCTACTTTTTCAAGGTCCCTTGTGCACTCCCCAAATAACCTTAACCTTTCCATAACCAACATTTTTTCCCCAGTGAAATACATTTAATTTATGCTAGTCATAAGCAATGAAATCCAGCAAATATTTCCCACGGCTTTGCTTTCCAACGCGAGGGCGATGGAGGGGGAAGGTGAGGGGGAAGGTGAGGGAGGCGGATACGAGAGTATTCGTAAGTACCTCCAAGGGTGGGCTGAAATTCCAACACATACAGGAAACAGACACACGTAAGTGTATAGAGCATCTATCAGAGCTCTTAACTATCATTATCTGGGTTCAGTATGGGCATTGTTTCGTGTCGTGGTAAACATCAACATGAGCGTGCAGTTTACTGCTATCAATTGTCCCAGAAGGCGATGGAGCAGATCGTTTTGCAGATCTCCCCAATGAATTGCCTATCTGCAGACTCGACCTAATTCGATGTGAAGCAGAGGGTTAACAATGAACTTTGGACACAGTATAACTTACAGGTGCAAACTGTAGTTACAAGAATTCTGAAAACAATGAACAGCCTGCCTTTTACCAGTGGGACTTTGACACATAGCAACAGCGAGCAGCACATTACCAGCCGGCTGCTGTGGCCGAGCGGTTTTAGGCGCTTCAGTCCCGAACTGCGCTACTGCTGCGGTCGCACCTTCGAATCCTGCCTCGGGCATGGATGTGTGTGATGTCCATAGGTTAGTTAGGTTTAAGTAGTTCTGAGTCTAGGGGACTAATGACCTCAGACGTCCCATAGTACTTAGAGCTATTTTTGAGAACATTACCTGTTGCTCTTCATAACCTATCATGGGCCGCATAAATCTCATTGCCGGTGAGAAGGCTAAGGCGTGAGGTGAAGATTATTCCAGGCATCACTTCTAGACACCCCCCCCCCCCCCCCCCGGTTCTGTCATATTTTCGAACAGGGGCAGAAACTTGATAATGTCCTCCCCTCCACCCCCCTACCCCGCTCCCACCACATCGAGCTTCTGAGACAAGACGTCCAAAATTTAAAAAGAAAATCGATTTTTCAAAATTTGCTCATTTGTAGTGCACATCTTCCTGAAGAGTTTGATGTATAATACATGTATGTTCGAAGAAATGTCTGACATGTTATTTGGTCCTATGTTTGTCACAGTGCAGCGCCACGCCTCTTCATACTGCATTCTTCTGTTGCACGTCATTGTATTTCGCTGTGTGGTAATGAAACGTGTATGTTTTGTAGTGGAAGCATTCAAACCTGTATTCAGGCCAGTGGAAAATAAAATGTCCTGTCGTGCCTCTCCTCCTTCCAGTCGGCTGGTTTGACATCCTATCCCCTCACATTAGCATGAGTGGGATTATTTGTGACAGGGAGAATATGAGCTCTTCAGAAAATTTGCGCTCTTTATAGCCTATTAGCTAATAACTTTCTCTTTTTGCGACACAAAATTACATATAGGAAACACAAAAGCAGTAAAGGCAAGAGACAAGCAAGATTTTACACTTTTCTTCAACCCTTACATCCCAGCATTTTTTTCTATAATCTTGCTACAGCTTTACACGGCGTGCTATCCTTTCTGCGAAAGAATCTAATACCTCTTCGAACTTCGTCAAAAATTTTGGTACATGAAAAATTAAAACGTCGTTGTGTAATACAGAAAGCTATTAATACGAGTAATACCGAAGATTGGTGTGGTTTCTGGATTTGCTTACGTGTATTTTGTCACCGTCTGCTAACAAAGCGCAGTAGCACTCCGTCTTCATGGCACAAGTGGCCGATCGGGACCATCCGACCACCGCGTCATCCTCAGCCGAGGATACGGATAGGAGGGGCGTGTGGTCAGAACGCAGCTCTCCCGGTCGTTATGGTTCTATTTTTTTTACCGGAGCCGCTAGTATTCGGTCGGCTAGCTTCGTAATTGGCATCACGAGGCTGAGTGCATGGCGGCTAGATGGTCACCCATCCAAGTGCCAGCCACGAACTACAGCGCTTAACTTCGGTGATCTCACGTGAACCGGTGTATCCACTGCGGCAAAGCCGCTGAAAAGCGCAGTAGGCCTTTCTAAAATTGCAGCAGTTGTAACACACACCAAACAACCGAGACTGTTTTGGCACAAATGGTCATTTTCTTCTACCCCATTTACATAAATAACACGACAGAATGTAAGTCACGAAGAACCAATATCAAATACATATTGGCCTAATACAAGCAAAAAGTATTATGTTAGAAAATAATGTCCCATTTCATTCATGAGCTCCAGTTTCTCAAGTCTGAGGTGGAAAAGTAGTAGTTGAACGTGATTTTTACATCAGTTTGGAATCTTCAAATTCATCCATACAATTTTTATGTCGTCTCCGTTTCTTCTCCTCCTTCGTCCTAACAAATAATTATGTCATCACTAATTCTGTAACTATTCTTGCCACTGGCGAAACATAAGCTCCTGTTAACTTCACTAACACTGCCAGAATCACCTGTTCACTTATCACGCGTTTGTTCTCCGGTTAGGCGTCATTACGTGTTCGTACAAAGCGTTTTCCGCGCTATTCCGGGAATAGAACTTAAGCCGCTGCTGACCGGAGACTATACAACTGACCCTTAGTAGTATAGTATTCTGGCAAAAAAATTCTGTCCAAATTTCGTTTTCTTGAGTACACCGAGAAGATAATATGTAATCTTTCTAACCTGTTATTCCTGTTAGTCATTTATGTCCACTCTAATTGTCTGAATCTAAAGATTTCGCTAGTAATTATAGCAATGTTTATCATTGGCATATCCAGTCAACTACATAAGCAAACAGCTATTGGCCTTCACCCCATTGGATTTATTCGGCTCATGTCCTATTTAGTCCTATTCCCTTTCGTTTGCGGGAAAGTTTTTAATTTCTAAATGCAACAGGGAATCACCTGGAAGAGACGTCACATACAGTATTCTCGCATTCAAAAATCAGCTTATAATTCGGTCAGAAATCAAGTTCGATTGTGTTCAAAAACCAGCACGGATGCGATTCAAACTCATATGGAATACATTTCTGTTGTTTGAGATGAAAACATTATGTCCACTGAGTAGGTGTCGTGTATGAACTACCATAGACTTTTGTGTTTACAGTGGGGAACACAAATGGAAGAAATTCAGAAATTCCACACTGACACTGGCGTGACTGGTGTATACTAATACATATGTATGTTTTAATACGAGGTACAAGGGACTGAAAGTCGAAGGCTCACTTTTTTACATAAGGCTGTCGCAATTACTTCAAAGATTAAAATCGCAACAGTCCTTTCGTCGTCATTCCGTGATGTCAATGCACTTGACAAATGAAATGCGGGAAATTCTTAGCAGTGTGCCAGAAAAATGTGATAGTTTTACAGGTACTACATAAATCCTTAGCGGAATCGTTCTTGCATAGTCAGAGCACATTGTCATATCCCCAAATGAAAGTATTATAATTTGTACAGTATTTTATCAATATAAAATATTTTTTTCCGGTTGGTATGTTTTTACCACATCTGTGTGCTTTTTATTAAGACAGGACAGCAAGTAAAGTGTCAACGCCAGCCAGAGAGAGAGAGATCGGTTCAACAACTGGGACAATAACAAATTTTCTGCTGTAGATAAAGTTCGAGAAATAGGGAGAGAAAGAGGCGTTTGACTTGTGCAGTGCGGCTAAGAAAGGTGAAGTGATACGTCAGCAATGGCGGGTCGTGTTTGATTATTCACATGTTCTGAGTCCGGACGTGAGACACGGAGCCGACACTAGGTGCTCGTTTGCCAATTCAGTAGGCGAGCTATAAATGGTCGTTGTAGCACTCTACTCAGTACCCCTTCTTACTTACCCTGTCCCTTTCGCGAATGGCGCCTAGGAAAATTAATCGATTTCCTCTCTATTAACTACCGTTTTTCTACTTTTTCTCGTTTTGATCATTTTAAGAGAAGAAAAAGTAATGTATTATCCCACTCGTCTTGGAACGTAGACTCTCCGTGTTTCTGCAGTGAACGTCTCTGTGATGAATAACTCCCCTCTTACAGCGTGTGCCACTCCAAGCTGTTTGAGATTTCCATAAGGGTCTCGTGCGTTTCAAACGATCACTTAATTAATCCTATTGTTCATCATTTGTATTAAGTTATAATATGTGCGTCGTTTCGGAAACCCGTTTTGTTATTATGTGCGACACGCATTTTTTTCCATTCGTTCGGTACCCTTTGTTGGCCGGCCGAAGTGGCCGAGCGGTTCTAGGCGCTACGGTCTGGAACCTTGCGACCGTTACGGTCGCAGGTTCGAATCCTGCCTCGGACATGGATGTGTGTGATGTCCTTAGGTTAGTTAGGTTTAAGTAGTTCTAAGTTCTAGGGAACTAATGACCTCAAAAATTAAGTCCCATAGTGCTCAGAGCCATTTGAACCAACCCTTTTGTTGTTTCACTTCCTGCTACAAGGCAAGCTATATCTTTAGCATGCACTTTGCAGAATTTCACGTGTATCTCCACCGATCCATATGCCATCCCTGAGTAGGCACATTTATCTGATTTTCTATTCCATGATCAGTTAACTTCATCCTCCAATTTCACCTTATTTGCGACGAATGACAGGAGTAACCGACTTAAGGTCCAACACTTTCGTAGTACCGAATACATTAATTCTTGCTTCTCTCGTCACGTTTCGGTGCCATCATGGTACCTCAGGAACTAAACAGCTAGTTTCAGTCCTCTAGCTTCGCATATTAGTTTTTGTTGGCTGTGTTCCACAGCGTTAGACTTTCAGCGTAATGTGAAAAACATTTCAGTTTATCAATGTATTCCATGAAATCCGTATATCTACCTATTTGCAATCCTGCATAGGACGTAAATATGATGACAAATTTGACACTGGTTACAGAGGTGGGAAAATACATACCCGTGACAAAGAACATTCATTGTACTGTGACAAAAGCGACCCATCGACATTTGATACATATTTAAGGGATAATAAACACTCAGTAGACAAAACTGAAAACAGTGTTACTACTCTACACAAAACGGAAGAAGACAGATATAGGCCGACGGATCTCATGGAAGAGACAGAAGCTGAAGATTTAAATGAACAACTTAAACTTAACAACAAACACATGATGAATATTTTCGTGAAATGGTAATACACAGGTAATACTGGTCATCATAGCGGTTCTTTGCCGTTTCATTTTATATATTCTCTGGATAATTACGTGATGGATAGGCCATACATCGACTTTTGCATTAATATTATATCCTGGCAACTGTTGGTTGGTTGGTTGGTTTGGGGAAGGAGACCAGACAGCGAGGTCATCGGTCTCATCGGATTAGGGAAGGACGGGGAAGGAAGACGGCCGTGCCCTTTGAAAGGTACCATCCTGGCATTTGTCTGGAGCGATTTAGGGAAATCACGGAAAACGTAAATCAGGATGGCCGGACGCGGGATTGAACCGTCGTCCTGCCGAATGCGAGTCCAGTGTCTAACCACTGCGCCACCTCGCTCGGTGGCAACTGTTAATGAGATACATGTGAACACGTTATTAACCAAAACTGTCTGTTATGTATGTCTTACTCAAACGTGTATGCTGTTTGTCTTACTCTAATTTTAAAATGTCATTTTCACAAGAACCTTGTCGTGTTCCCACAACGTTGTATAACAGGTACCGGAAACTGGCATCTGCCTGAAAGCGGTCGTACAATTAAAAATAAATTATTCAGCACTTCACGTTTTACGTTCTACGACTTTATGTAAGACCGAAACCTCTTAGGAATATTGCGGCACGTTTGTGCTGCGACTTCGTCGACCGCACATTCCCTATCCTTGTGTGGCGCATTTGATCTGCAGCTGCGCCGTCCTTCTACTAATCATTCGCAATCATCAGCGCAAAGTGTGATCCGTGGTGAGCGCATTAACTACCGGCTCAACTTGTGGTGCTGTTACATTCAGTCGATCCGGCAACTTCATGCCGGGTAAAGCGCTGCTGGTATCGTGTCTTCTTGAGGAGTGGGAGGAAGAGGATCTATTCACTGTGGAAACACTGGTAAAAAGAATTCATGGTGCACGTGGCAAAGAACTTACGATTTCAAAATATTCTTATAAAGATCCATGTGGATTCTTGTGTAAAATTATTATCAATTCCGATAAATAACGTACTTAATACACTTTTCCCGTTAATTCCGAATAAATATTAAATACGAGAACATCGTTTTTTACACTTGCTAGCATACAATTTACGTAAGAAAATAATAGTTACAATGCAATTTGCCATAAACATTGAGTTGGCATAAAAATGTACTCTCTCTATCTGTAGAACGGGTGCGATTTTGAGGAACAGTGGACCAACTCCACGTCGTACTCTCATTGCAAGAATTTTTGAATTAAATGCTTTAATGAGACAGAATAATCACATATTTAGAAACCGCAGCACTTTGATAACAGCAACACAGCTGTTTATTTACTGATCTTCGGGTAACTAACCTTCTATAATCCACATTCTGCTGCCAGATTCAGATAGCAGGCTTGTTACAAAGAGACTATGTAAGAAAGAAGTTTTTATGGTACTTTAGTTTTTCTAAGGCTCCGTCTTGCTTCTTCTGCCTTCCGCATATGAGTAGCATGAGCATTTTTCAACATTTCCCTTCGTTCTTCGTTAACAATCTGATTATTAGTTTTGAGTGATCACATTTTTGGCAAGTTGGAAAATGCAAAGACATTAAAATCAACATTAAAAATAATTTTTAGAGGCCCATTCCTTAGAAGACCATATCTTAACTCCCAGCGAAAACCCCAGCTGCAGGCCATTTCAGTATGAATCGATATCCTGATATAACTCCTCGAATCTCATTTCCAACTGTATGTATATTTCAGCATAAAACTTAGAACATACGAGTACGTACTGCACTGTTGTGTTTGTTTCTAATGGCCTCTTGAGATAGCACAGATGAATAACTGTAAGTCGTAATCTGCCACCTTAAGTACTAGATGGACATATTGCTGTGCAAAGTAATCTTAAGATACAAAGGAATTAAAAAAGCATTCGCTGAGCAGTGATTTAAATCGACAGAGAAGCTGAAAATTTGTGCCGGACTGCGATTACAACAATAGTTTCCTAATAATTAGCAGATGCATTGATCTCTACGCCATCTGGACACAGTGGTTATGTCAAATGTACGGACAACCCTGCCATGACTCCCGTCAGACCACTGTGTCCGAATGGCGTAGTGGTTAGCGCATCTGCCTTGTAAGCAGGGGATCTTGTTTCGAGTCCCACATGTAAAATTAAAGTGATCCAAATTCATATACGAATCTGTTAACAGATGGTGGGGAAAACATATGCTCCACAACATCGCCTGTTATTGCCCCTAGTATGGATAAAAATACGGAGATAAAGAAACCGTTTCCAGTTGTCTCCCAATGAATAAATACAAGTAGCGTGTGGTTTTCAAGGGAATCTCATACCACTCTTCCTGCAAAATACTGCCAAGTTCTGGCAACGACCATGGAGGTGGATAGCAATCACGTACCCTTCTCTCCAAAGTAGACCACATAGACTGAATAATAGTGAGATCTGATGACTATGGCGAACACGGGAGATGCGACGATTCATCTTCGTGCTCACAAAATCAGTTCTGGAAGATGCGAATTGTAGAAACAACGAGAATGTCGTCTTGGAATATGGCATCACCATAGGGGAATAGATATTCTACACAGGATGAACATGATCAGCCAAAAGATCACAGAGTTCTTGGTAGTAATGCGACCTTGGAGACTAACCATGGAACCCACAGAATATCGCGATATGGCTGCCAAAGTAATCACCAAACCCACTCTTCGGACGTAAACTCGGCCAGGAGTTGGAAATAGTGCTTAAACACTAATCCGACCATACGACATTCTTCCATTGTTTCTTAGCCCAGGCTTTATTTAGGCTTTGGCACTATGTCTCCCCGTTACGAGCATTTCATTGCTGGTGAGCTGTTTTTGAATTCCGGCTCGCCTAGCAATTTCCAGCTTATGGAACACACCTTTCTTGTTGTTTTCGTGTTGACTGGGTTCCTGAGTGCGACATTCAGCTCTGCAGCGACTTTTGCAGTTGTCGCCTCCTTTTTCGTGGCCACAGCCCTTTTCAATGACCGTCTGTCACGATCTCTCAACACACACTTTAGTAGGTGCTGTGTCTTAGCGATTGGTGCATTTCCGCTTTCCCTTTGTTAGCTATAAATCTTCGATAAGGTGCCTCTGAAATACCAATCACTTCATGTACCTTTCCTACGAAAGCCCCCACCATACTAGCACCAACAATTTGCGACGCTCTAATTCACTTAGCTCCGACGTAATGCACTTGCAACTACACAGAACACTTTTCTCACCACGACTGACACTTTCTACGTATTAAGGATATTGCGGAGGTGGCGTTAGTGACCAAATACAACACCGCAACCTAAAGGCTTCGCTAGCATTTGAATTTGTGTTCAATCACGTATTTATCGTGGCGTACTTTCGTCCAATCCTAGACTGCGCAGGAACCAACGTACAACTCAAAAATGTCAAAAAGTGGTAATGGTCCACTTTTTTCCTCAACCGTCTGTATTATGAAGTCTGATTCAAGACCAAGAAAAGTGCTTCGCTTAGTAATGCCCAGTTTAATAACGGTTTGTCTATCATTGAAATCTTTCTAGGCGTGACTAGGTCATAATTTGCAAATAAATTACCAAGAAACGACTATACTTAGAGCGTCAACCAGAAGTCAGAAAATTGTTTAGCAAGAAGTAACCGTAGTGTACAGAACCTTTTCTTCCTTCGGTGTGTCCTCAGCAAACTACTAGTGGAAACTAGATTTCCGGTGCCGGTAAATGGCTCTGAGCACTATGGGACTTAAAATCTATGGTCATCAGTCCCCTAGAACTTAGAACTACTTAAACCTAACTAACCTAAGGACATCACACAACACCCAGTCATCACGAGACAGAGAAAATCCCTGACCCCGCCGGGAATCGAACCCGGGAACCCAGGCGTGGGAAGCGAAAACGCTACCGCACGACCACGAGCTGCGGACTAGGGTGCCGGTAAAATAGGCATATCGGCCGTTGGTGTCAACGCTACCTTCTACTACGGGTCTTATTCACATACTGTCTCTTGACCGAATAACGCCAGTTTTTCCAGAACAGTGTGATATCATGATGAGAATCTTTATGTACAGAGACAAGTCTGTAGTTGTAAAAATGTGGCAAGATGCCGACAATATTACTGCTTCGCCTGTTTTTACGACGAATATCACCCCTGCAAGTATATATTTTTAACTGTAACATAATAAAAATGTCTAAATTTGTATAGCGGATAGTTATAATTAAACTGCACCTACTCACATACTTCAGTGTGAGCCGTAAGTATCGTAAAGCAGCGAAACTTGGTAGATATGCTAATGTGTTAATGCAGAACCAAAAAATGGCTCTGAGCACTATGGCACTTAACTTATGAGGTCATCACTCCCTAGAACTTAGAACTACTTAAACCTAACTAACGTAAGGACATCATACACATCCACGCCCGAGGCAAGATTCGAACCTGCGACCGTAACGGTTCCGCTGTTCCAGAATGTAGCACCTAGAACCGCTCGGCCACCCCGGCCGGCAATGCAGAACAGATTTATGCTGGGAAAAAAAACTTTGGCCACCATGTGCCGATCTGGCGCTCTAAAGCATCTCGTCTACGTCTCCAGTGCTCATATTGAACAAATAATGAAAGCGGAAGTTAATAATAAAATCACTTGTCTGTCCTTTCCCGGGCACGTAACATTCCTTATTCCTACATTTTTACGTTTTTCTTGCAGCCACACTGCTAGATTTGCACCTTGTGGCCAAAACTGTAATTATGTTTTTCCAGCGTAAATCGTTCCCACATTGACGCATTAGCGTATCTGTGACGTTTCCCCTCCACATGATAACTACAGCCCACAACTGTGAACAGCTGCACTTTAATTATAAGCACTCGGTACTAGACTCTCGTGTACGGCCCTCAGTCTTTTCCAGGAAACTTATTTCCGTTCCCAAATGTTCCTTTGTATCTCCTATTATGAAAATATTGGTAATCACGATATGTACAGCATTATTTAGGTTTGTTTGTAGTGTGAGTATCGCAAAAAATCGAAAATAAAGTAAAATGTTTCCACACAGGGACTCGACCCACGACCCTCGTATTACGGTTAAGTGCCCTTTCCGCAGCGCTAAGCGTTGGCTGGAAACGTACCACGAATGACTCACGATGCGCTGGACCTGCGACAAAAATGCTTAGTTTCTTCCTAACCGCCTGGCAACCCGGAACTCCTACTTCTGTCGCTTTCAATTCTGGCGGAGTCCTGCACACACACTATAAATTTGGAAGCAATCCGTGGTGACGAGTAAGCGCTGTCCCGCTCTAAGCTGTCCTGACTATAGCATCACGACCCACTACGCCGTTGTCGTCACTGACGAGTGCTGTCGCTATCCGTCAGATGTCGCCGGTGGGCCACCTCGCCTCACCTGCTTATCGCGATCGCCGTCTGCACCAGGGCCCGCCGCGGATGAGTCTAGCGCCATCTGTTCGCCAGCCACGACACTCCGGAGCTGCACGGGCGATCGAACGCGGTCGTGCCTCACGCACGCACGTAGCACGCTCCTACGTCACGCCAGTGCAGGGCAGTAGCCGGTCAGCGTGCGTGCTACCCGCACAGCGCCGAGCCCCGTCTACGACCGCTAGTGTTGACCGCAGTCACGTCACACGGGGAGTGAATACACACGTGTCTTCCCCTCCCCACCGATTCACAAGATGGAGGAAGGGGACCCAAATTTTTCCGCTAGCTAGATATTTGTTACTGGGAGGTGCTGCAGTCTAGCGGAAAAAAATGTTAAACAGCACTTCAGGCTATTGTCGGCTGTTCTGTAAAAGCGCCGCTGCAATTGATTGTGTTGCATGCGATATTATCCTTAAACTTCCCTCAGAGAACGTCCGTCGTTCGTCTTGTATCCATGCGTTTTTGAGTTTTACATACTTTCCTGTTGGTTATTCTTAAGCAATTTTCTTTAAAAACATTCCGAAATTCCTCCCGATGAGGTTGTGTTTGGTAATGTTTGTTGGGTGGATTGAATTCTTATTATCTACACCGAGTTCATATACGATATCAAACATGTACGATAATAAACAGACATAGCCTGTTTTAAAATCGAGAAATACTATCAGTGCCCAGAGGTTGGCGTTCGTGAAGTAGCTTCTTGAAGTCCAGTATCCGTTTAGCACACGATCGGCACTTTCGGAAGATGATAGCAGTATTCATCAAATTATTAGACTATTGCTTTGTCCTTCAGAAGTTTTCACTGTCAGATCGATAGTTCTATTTTTCGTCTAAGTATGCAACATTGGCACCTAATGTCTTGTCGAGGATTAGGCACAGACAGAAGCGGTAAAACATCAACTTGGAAAGGAAACTGGAAAAAACGGCTCTGAGCACTATTGCACTTAACAACTAAGGTCATCAGTCCCCTAGACTTAGAAATACTTAAACCTAACCATCCTAAGGACATCACACACACATTCATGCCCGAGGAAGGTTTCGAATATGCGACCGTACAGGCAGAGCAGTTCCGTACCTCTCGGCCACAGCGGCAGGCAGTACTGTACGAATTCATCTTCGAAGTCTCCCCAACGTACTGCGCCAACTTACTGGGAACCTAAGACTCGATAGCACTTTCTATCTTCATTGAAGTAGAAGATATAGGGATTGGAAGAAAATGTGAAAACACCACGAGAAGATTTAGACTGGGGAAAGCGTTAAAACATGTCAAGTCACAACGCGGCCGAAATTTTGTTCAAATGGCTCTAAGCACTATGGGGCTTAACATCTGAGGTCCTCAGTCCCCTAGACATAGAACTACGTAAACCTATCTAACTTAAGGATAACACACACATCCATGCCAGAGGCAGGATACGATCCTGCGACCATAGCAGTAGCGCGGTTCCGGACTGTTGCGCCTAGAAACGCTCGGCCGAGAAATTTTGTGCTAAGTGATCATGACACATGGTCGCTGAAGACGATTATGACGAAAAAAGGGGACCACAGCTGCAAAATACACTGCAAGACAATGTTGCACCCGCGAACTCTGTCGCCATCAAAAGAACGCGAATGGATCTCCACAAGCAGAGGGAACTGCAATTTCAAAACAACTGACCAGTTCAGTAAATACCTGTATCAGGAGAACGTGGAGACGAAGCCAGGAATCCTGGATTATGGAGCAATAAGAGAATGTCGCTTGGACGGATAAGTCTTGTCTTTCACTGTTTCTAACATTTCGCCAAGTGTACATCCCAAGACGGATGTTCAATGATGATTTGGGCAGCCATATGGTGGTATTCCGTGGGCCCCATCATTAGTCTGCAAGAACTCATTAGTGCCAAGGATTATGTGACCAATTTGTCTGATCAGGTTTACCGGTGGTACACTGTTCGATCCGCATTGGTGATGCTGTGTTCCAACACAACAAGGCACCTCTTCACAGAGCTTGCATGAGGCTGAATTGTTGCATCTCCCTTGGCCGTCACTGTCATTAGGTCTCAATATTATGGAGCCAATGTGGTCTACTTTGGAGAGAATGGTGCTCCACCTCCATTATCGATGCTTGAATATGCCACCATTTTGCAGAAAAATATGTTTCCTTGAAAAATATATAGGACTTGCATAACTCCATTACTAGAAAACTGAAAGCTGTTTCGAACTTCAACGGTTTTCCTGCACAATATTAGCCATGGTACTGTGTTACATTTCTTGTCATCTGATATATTTGCCTACACCCTGTACAGTTATGTTAAATAATGTGATTCTTATGACTACTTAGGCTTTCGCTGGCGTAACAACTGATAATATTCTTCTCAGACGTACACCTGGACCATGAAGTCATCTTGACACAATATTTATGAGGCCTACCTGGTCGCTATCTTCAGGGGAGTACACTGTTACACGATCTCGCTGGAATTGAAGTCAGACTACTAGCGATGACTCCTTTATACGTCACGGGAGACCAAAAGTGATGTGCGCAAGAAACCGTTTAAAATGCCCTCTAGCGCAGCAAACATGTAGTGGCCCAGTAGTTGGAGGTGGTGAAGTAGATAAATGACTATTAAAAACAATTCTGCTCGTTGAATCGAAGACTGTTGTATTTTGATGTCTGCTAAACAGCGTTGCAGATCTCAGTTAAAGAATAATCCTTGTCTCTATTTATATAATATTGTCGAAATTAACTGGATTCTTTTCTATTGTGTTTTAAATGAATGCATTGAAAGCCGCCTACCTATCTTATAAACAGAGACAACGGTTACATTTTGATTAGGAAACCAGTTTTATCAAAGATAAAAAAAAACATAATATTATCTTGGAACTCTTCCATTTGGTCCGTGTTTGCATAGGAAAACAGTAATATCAGAAATTGAGTCCGCCTTAATGCAAAACACCTTGTTATTCGTTTATTTCTTTATTATACCAAACTAGTTTCGGCGACAAATATCACCAGCAGTGGTTTTTTTTAATATAAAACATGCAGGAAATGGAATGGTTGTACAAACACAGTAAAACGTTATTACATTATTACCATTGGTCTTTCGTAATATAGTTTTCTATTAATACATTCATATTACGTTATTTATTGTATATTACAGCATGTTGTAAGCATTTATTGGCGCTGTTTGCGACTATTTTCTGTGCCCTTTTTTTCTGTTGCCGTCTTTTTACTTAGCGAAAATCAGGTCATCTGCAAAACGCCGGCAAGAGTGAAAAAGAGCACACAGTATGCCGCAAACGGCGCCAATAATTACTCAAAACATGCTGTGACATACAATAATTAACGTAGTATGAAAGTATCAATAGAAAACTACATTTCAGAAGGCGAATTGTACAAATGTAATAATTTTTTACTGTGTATGTGCAACCATGTCGTTTTCTGCATGTTTTATATTTAAAAAAAACCTGATGATGGTGATATTTGTCGCCGAAACTGGTTTGGGATAATAAAGAAATAAACGAATAACAAGGTTTTTCCATCAAGGCGGACTCAGTTTCTAATATTACTGTTATAAAAAAAGAAAAAAACACTCTTCGAATCCGCTCACAGAATAATTGTTTATAGTTGTCCATTGAGTCTGCCAGCTTCCACCACTGGTGGGCTATATGTTCACTTGCACAAGAGAGCAGTTACAACGATGTCTTGTACCTACGCTGTTGGCCTTTCGCGACGTACACTTCTGGAAATGGAAAAAAGAACACATTGACACCGGTGTGTCAGACCCACCATACTTGCTCCGGACACTGCGAGAGGGCTGTACAAGCAATGATCACACGCACGGCACAGCGGACACACCAGGAACCGCGGTGTTGGCCGTCGAATGGCGCTAGCTGCGCTGCATTTGTGCACCGCCGCCGTCAGTGTCAGCCAGTTTGCCGTGGCAGACGGAGCTCCATCGCAGTCTTTAACACTGGTAGCATGCCGCGACAGCGTGGACATGAACCGTATGTGCAGTTGACGGACTTTGAGCGAGGGCGTATAGTGGGCATGCGGGAGGCCGGGTGGACGTACCGCCGAATTGCTCAACACGTGGGGCGTGAGGTCTCCACAGTACATCGATGTTGTCGCCAGTGGTCGGCGGAAGGTGCACGTGCCCGTCGACCTGGGAACGGACTGCAGCGACGCACGGACGCACGCCAAGACCGTAGGATCCTACGCAGTGCCGTAGGGGACCGCACCGCCACTTCTCAGCAAATTAGGGACACTGTTGCTCCTGGGGTATCGGCGAGGACCATTCGCAACCGTCTCCATGAAGCTGGGCTACGGTCCCGCACACCGTTAGGCCGTCTTCCGCTCACGCCCCAACATCGTGCAGCCCGCCTCCAGTGGTGTCGCGACAAGCGTGAATGGAGGGACGAATGGAGACGTGTCGTCTTCAGCGATGAGAGTCGCTTCTGCCTTGGTGCCAATGATGGTCGTATGCGTGTTTGGCGCCGTGCAGGTGAGCGCCACAATCAGGACTGCATACGACCGAGGCACACAGGGCCAACACCCGGCATCATGGTGTGGGGAGCGATCTCCTACACTGGCCGTACACCTCTGGTGATCGTCGAGGGGACACTGAATAGTGCACGGTACATCCAAACCGTCATCGAACCCATCGTTCTACCATTCCTAGACCGGCATGTATCCCGTGCCACCCAACGTGCTCTAGAAGGTGTAAGTCAACTACCCTGGCCAGCAAGATCTCCGGATCTGTCCCCCATTGAGCATGTTTGGGACTGGATGAAGCGTCGTCTCACGCGGTCTGCACGTCCAACACGAACGCTGGTCCAACTGAGGCGCCAGGTGGAAATGGCATGGCAAGCCGTTCCACAGGACTACATCCAGCATCTCTACAATCGTCTCCATGGGAGAATAGCAGCCTGCATTGCTGCGAAATGTGGATATACACTGTACTAGTGCCGACATTGTGCATGCTCTGTTGCCTGTGTCTATGTGCCTGTGGTTCTGTCAGTGTGATCATGTGATGTATCTGACCCCAGGAATGTGTCAATAAAGTTTCCCCTTCCTGGGACAATGAATTCACGGTGTTCTTATTTCAATTTCCAGGAGTGTATAAAGGAGCCGCCGCTCGCAATCTGAATCCATTTCTGACGATTCGTGAAACAGCTTGGCCATCTGAAATGGAGGTCGACCGGACCGCGGAAATGTTATGTTAAGATGATTTCATACCCCGACTGCAGACCTAATAATATGTTATAGGATGAATCTTTCCGAAACACCGCTTATTATTTCAATATTTCGCCTTGTATACTAAGGAAATCCTTCTGTATGAAGAAAAGATTGAAACAAATAAAAAGACAGTCAGTAGTTTAGGATACTATTGTTCCGACAGTGTCAGATTATCATAGAAATATAGGATTGAAGTGTCTATAGGCAGATTTAATATTCTGCATCTCATGTGTGTTCAATTCATTACATTGCGAGCAAAGGCCACGTGAATCAGAGATAGTCGACGGGAATAAAGAGAAAGATGTGAAAGCGAGAACAACAGAAAGATAGCTCCGACTATCAGCTGGTGGAGTCCGCCAAGAAAGAAATTAAGTAGGGGAGCCGCTGCTAGCGGGGTAAGCCGTAAATCAAGGTGGCCAGACCTGCGTGCTATCTGCCGCTCCCCTCTCCTTGCAGCCATTCAAATAAGGCTCCTCTCTGGAGAGGGACTAGGGTGGCGCGTGGCCAAGGGGAGGGGAAGGGGGGGCGCAGACGAAGAAGTAATAGCTACCTCCTTCCTCACTACTGGTGCACGGGGAAGTAGGCTGGTGGTTGGTAATGGTGTTGGTGATGGCCCACAAAGGAACGGCCCGTCTCCCACAGCTACGGAGATTAAAAGAGTTTCTCTCGTAATGAAACGGAGCAAGTTGGTAGCGTGCTTGGAAAACCAAAGGCCAGTGTTTCGAGTGTAGCACCTGCCTCTCCCGTCGAGAACGAGGCGCCGCTGGCCTATGTCAGACGTAAAGGTTGCAAGTGGATTCGCTAAGCCCCACTATCGTGCGCTAGATACATTTCTTTGGAGGGGAATTCAATGAAACATCTTTTTCGCACGTTGGCATACGTTGCGCAGTAACTTAAGTGTAGTATCAACTTGCGTAGTAGAATTCTATTCTTTAAAAGGCATTTTATTGGAATATACACGAAAGCGAGCTGTAGACTCAGTTGTCGTGAATATAAACTGACAAGGGGACCATGCATATTAGCAATCTCTAGTATAGTCCAAATTTATGGTTACGTCGACTTGGCCGGAAATAAAAGTGACGGAAATGGAGCGACGTTAACAGAAACAGCATTTTTGAAGTGGATCAGAGCAGGTATGAGTCATGCTTGTTAGCCTATCTTCCGGGAAGCGGTTGACACAGCGGGAAGAGCAGTGAACAGTCATCCTAGGGTAACTGGTTCAATCTGATGTGGAAGCTTTTTCTAATTTTCAACTTTTACTTGACTAACAATATGTTGTGCACATAGTTCTGCGTAGTCAGCGTGTACACAAGTTTCCCACTAGAGGGCGGCCCGCTAAGCACATCAGCGCAGGCGCAGCGCTCCTCCGTCTCCGCACTACGAGATGGCGCTGCCTTAGGGACGGACCAAATTCAGCTTTCGCCGATCCGCGTATTAATATATAGCTCAGCTAATGAGATCGCTGCTAACACAGAACCTTTTCTCCTTGCGGATCACACTCGCGCAGTGATACCTGAATGTGCGAGGTATTATAACGAGTGTACAGACCTTGAATTACTCATTCTGCATTTGTCTGCACCAGTCTGTACGAGTCTGCATTAGTCTGTACCAGTGTACTGTCAAGTTTCAGTCTGCGCCTAAAAAGATTGCCGTATTCCTGTACATAGCCATGAAGATAAATGAATAGACACCTTGTCAAGTATCAGAGATATGTGAGAATAACATTAACGTACCAAGACCAAATGAACTTCAGATTGTCAATTGTAAACAGCATCCAGAATTTAGTTACGTAATGTCTATGCTTCTTATTATTTTAATAAATGTGTGTGAAAATTAATCAAGCTCTGTTTATAGTTGGTCACTGTCAATCTGCTACTCTACGAGTGCAAGTGGCATTTCTATCGGCTGACCTAACGGCAGAAAATAAACACACCACGATAAGACCACGAGACATATTGCTGACACTCGCCTACTTCGTTAGAGCGACAAGTCAAATAATCTGATGGTGTGTGTACCAAAGATCTTACAGTACGCACACCACACAATACAAATAACCTGAAATAGTTCTCAACATACACTGAGGTGACAAAGCCCATGGTATACCTCCTAATATAGTGTCGGACCTCTTTTGGCCCGGAGTAGTGCAATAATTCGACGTGACATGGACTAAACAAGCCGTTGGAAGCCCACTGAAGAAATGATGAGACATTTTGGCTCTGGTTTTTTCTTATGAGTCATCAGTCCACTGACGTATTTGATGACACACGCCATGAATTCCTCTGCTGTGCCACCCTCTTCATCTCAGAGTAGCTATTGAAACATACGTCTTTAGTTATTTGCTGTACGTGTCCCTGCCTTCCTCTGCAGTTTTTACCATCTTCAGATCCCTGTAGTATCATGGAAATTAAACCCTAATATCTGAGCAGATATCCTTTCTTCTTGTCAGTGTGCTCCATATAATCCTTTCCCCGCCGTATCACTGGAGAACTATTCGTTCATTGCCTTATCAGTCCACCTAATTTTCAATGTTCTTCTGTAGCACCACATCTCAAACACTTTGATTCTCTACTGCTCCTATTTTCCACAGCCCTTGTTTCACTACCATACAATGGTGTGCTCGAAACTTAATTTCTTAGAAATTCTAACTGAAATGTATGGTAGAACTCAACTGGACTTGCTCCACTCTCATTCCTTGTATGAACCCCGTATTGTCCAGTAACTCTTCCTTACAATCCTTCCCACACTACCGTATTCCAGTCTCCCACAACTATAGAATTTTCATCTCCCTTTAGGTACTCAATTACCCATTCAACCTCCTCACATATTCGTCCCATCTGTTCATCTTCCGCTTTCGATGTCACATGATACGCTAATTCACATTGTCGGAGATGGTGAGCTGTCGGTTCAGATGAGAGCAACTCTATTACTTAAATGCTCACAGTAACTTACACTCTGTCCTACCTCCATATTCATAACAAATTCTACCCCCGTTATACTATTTCCTGTTATACCATTTCCTGCTGCTGCTGCTGATATTACACTATACTCCTCTGTCCAGAAGTCATTGTCTTCTTTTACTGACCCCCACAGTATCTACAAAGAGCCCTAAAATTTGACCTTTCATATTTTCTCCCTTCCATACTATGTTCAAACTTTTGACATTCCACTCCCCGACTCGTAAAATTGTTATCCTTCCGTTTGCTTTTTTTCTGATAGTCACCAAGCGCTGTCAGTCCCCTCCCAGTGGTCCAAAGTGGAGAGTATTCCGGAATCTCTTGCCAATTGTGAGATCATTATGATACTTCCCTGTCACAAGCCTCATCTCCTTTGGATACACATTATGTATGCCTAATGCAGCGGTTTTCATTACCTTCATGCCGTTGATCATTGCTGATTCTTCCGCCCTTATGGTCAGTTTAAAACCTCAGGAGCAAAAGAGTGCCATGAACCTCTGTCCACTCCTCCGGCCTCTTCGGCAAGGTCGTTGGGTGATTGAGAGGTGACATCCTATGCCGGAAGTCTTCATCTGCCATTACTGCCTCTTTAGCCGTTAATAGCTGCGAAAGTATTGCCGATACAGGATATTGTGCATGAACTTATCTCTGGATGGCAATCATATAGGACTATCTGGTGGCCAAATAATTTATTCTTCAAACCAGTAGTAGACAGTTGTGGTACAGCGACATGGAGCATTGTCATCCGTAAGAATTCCATCGTTGTTTTGAAACACGACGTCCATGAGTGGTTGCAAATGGTCTCTATGTAGCCGAACACAACAATTTCCAGTTAATGATCAGTTTAGCAGGACCACGGGACCCAGTCCATTCCATGTATACACAGCCCACACCGTCAAGGAGCCACCACCAGCTTGCACAGTGCTTCGTGGTGTCTGAGCCACAATCCAGCGCTAAAATCAGATATTACTAACAAAGTTGGAGTCATCTTAACAGGCCACGGTTTTCCACTTGTCTTGGGTCCAAACGATATTGTTACGAGCCCAGGAGAGGCTGAGGCGATGTTGTGCTATTAACAAAGGCACTCGTGCCGATCGTATTCTGCCATTGCCCAGTGATGCCAAATTTTACGCCCTGTCCTAACGGATATGTTCGTCGCACGTCACACATTGATTTCTGCGCTTATTTCACACCCTGTTGCTTTTCTGTTAGCACTGGAAACTCTACGCGAACGCTGCTTCTCTCCGTCGTTAATTAAAGGCCGTCAGTCACTGCGTCGTTCGTGGTGAGAGGTAATGCCTGAAATGTGGTAATCTTGTCACACGCTTGACACTGTGGACCTCGGAAAATTGAATTCCTAACGATTTCCGAAATGAAATGTCGGTGCGACTAGGTCTATCTACCACGCTGCATTCAAAGTCTGTTAATTCCCGTCGTGCGACCATAATCACCTTGAAAATACAGCATCAGCAATGACTGCACCGTGGAGCACAGCGTCTCGGGGCCAAGAATCTGACTGCGTTCAACTTACGGTTTATAGGCGTCAGCATCGCCGCTGCTTAACAGTACAGGCGCGGCACCCCTAAGCCGCTTCCGCGGTCACCCCGGCAACGCCAGCCGGCATACATGCACAAACTAGCAACCCAGCAACTACGGGCCAATCACGCCATTCCACGCCACCGCGGGATCACCGGTGGTCCGTGTACTCCCGCGCGCTTGGCCAGGTTAAAAGCGCACGGCCCCCCACGGACAGTAGAGGTTGTCAGGCTGCAGTTTGGCAAACTGTTTGGACTCACCGCTTATAGCTGCGGACTTACGAGTACAGACCTAAAGTGACACTATTGTATGCTTGTAATGGAGATTCAGTGTACAAGTCCTTCTGACAGTGTTTGTATTCAGATCTTTTGTGAACTTCAGTTGAGAGATGAAACTTGGTTTTCCACTCACGCCTCCAGTATTTGTTGTTGCGCAATTGGTTGAGATGGCTCTAAGCGCTATGGGACTTATCATCTGAGGTCATCAGTCTCTTAGACTTACTACTTCTTAAACCTAACTAACTTAAGGACATCACACACATCCAGGCCCGAGAGAGGATTCGAACCTGCGACCGTAGCAGCAGCGTGGTTCCGTACTGAAGCGCCTAGAACCTCTCGGCCACAGCGGCCGGCGTTACTTAATTCCCGAATGCAACAGAAAATATTTTGACATGAATCACCTGAGAACAGGTGAGAGCTCTGCCAACGCACTATCACTCTGTACCTCCTGTACACGATACTACCACCATGTGATTATGTGCTTATCGCTATTGTACTTCTGTCACCTTAGTGTAGAAATGTTCTATACTGAAGAATACATTTCCCAGCTTGTCTACGCCCCCAGGAAAACCACTGAATCATGACCGAAACGCAGAATCTTTTATTGTTTCATCATATGAATCAAATTATAAATTGTTGCAGTAGCACACTTCGAAGGATTTCAGTGTATTTGTCACTGTCCACCATAGCTTAATATATTTGTATCCGCTATTGTGAACTTCATGCTATGTCACGTGTGTTACTCTGTAAGACACATTGGAGTAAACACACAGCAAGAGTGGTGTTAGACTTAGTAAATAACATTGCCCAGAAAAATAGTTCACCAATAATTTACTGTTTTTCTTCTATACAGGGTGTTCGGGAATTATCGTAAGAGGCATTGAGGCCTTGTGGAGGGGAATTTCAGTACGTATGTGTAACATATCCATGTCTGCTGAGGGAAAGAGAAAAGACTCAGAGTTTGTTAGGGTGACGTGGGAGGAGGAGTGGGAGGAGGAGGAGGAGGAGGAGGAGGAGGAGGAGGAGGAGGAGGTGGTGGTGGTGGTGGTGAGTTCCTACGGGACCAAACTGCTCAGGTCATCGGCCCCTTGGCTTACAAACTACTTAATCCATCTTCAACTAAGTTAGCCTAAGGACAACACACACACCTATGCCCGAGGGAGAATTCGAACCTCCGACGGGGGGAGCGCAAACCGTGGCAAGGCACCTAATACCACGTGGCTACCCCTCGCAGCTAGAGTTGCTTGTCTTGGTATGAGGTAGGGTAGACAGGACAACGTGTACTACGTCTTGTGGGATCGTACACGAAGTTTAATTTACGAGATTCCTTCAGAGATAGAGGAAGGTCTGCTGGCATGAGCTGTATCCACTGCACTAGAAACTGGAGGGACGCCAAATGGGATAGAGAATGTGTAGTAGAACATCCTTCGTAGGTATAATGTCAGTAACAACGTTGGTGGTCGCCACATGGAGCAGATGTTGTAATGAATCATCACTGTTCTGTATGTACTGTATGCTGGGTTCTTTTCTGTTATGGAATAATTCAGACACTTAATAGACAGTTAATAGAAACAAACTTGCTTATGTGCCAAATGAATGTTTCGTTATGTTTCCTTTCGAATTTTTATTCAATAATTGCAGTGCGTCACCCTGAATTCAATTCCTCAAACGAAAATCGATGAGTCAAACATCTGCATTGAAACCGTCGTAGAACGGAAAGAGTATGTTTCCTTACGTGTGATTGCATTCAAAGTATTACGTACTCACTCCACTGTACAAGCCTTAGAAGTTTGTAACGGCCATTTCCGAACACCCCGTATGCCTAGGAAGAAAATTTTATGCATTGGCCTCTTTTCATTTTCTACATTCTTCTAAGATTTGAGGGTCGCTGCAAAAATATAATTTTCTTAAAACCGTATGATGCACGTACCCACAACACTGAATACAAATGACTGAATTGTTTGCAAAGTCACTGACTCGAATTTTATTTACTTTTATTCGAATTCGACACTTGTAATCTAATTTAACCGACAAATAATTTCTGAGAAAGTTAACATCTTTAAATTTAGTTACTAATTGTATGAAAATGGGAGTATTCCAAATAACTGAAAATGTAGCAAAAGAACAGAGCAGATAAAAGAAAATACAGAAATAAATACAAAAATAATATTAGCGACAGTATTACTGAAATACATTTTTTATTTAACAACAGGGCATTTCGAATTTTGCATGAAATTTTAATTTATTGTCAATAATCGGATTTTCGTGTGATTTGTAATTATTTATACCACTTTTACTACAAAACTGTGTTTCCATAGATTTTAATTAACACTGAATTTTGGAATTAAATATAAACCTAAAACAAAAGTAAACAAATTTATATAGTGACAATTCCAAAAAGGATCTCGCGAGTACAATATTAAAACGCTAAGCTCACAAATGATGATGCAGCGTGGTTTGATAACTTTCTTTTGGGTGCAGGTTATCAGTCATCTTACTGATTTGGTGCGACCCTTCAATATTTCCTCTCCTACATCAACATTTCATCTTTTAGTGGGACCCACAACGCTGTCAATTATGTGCTGAATACAATCGAACCTCTGTCTCCCCTTTGTTGTGTTTACCCTCTACAATTTCCATTAGCAGCATGCAAGTTAATGTTTCATGTCGTACCGTATGCCATATATATTGCTCCCTTACTTGTTCCTCTCCTCACTGATTCCGGTTTATTTTCTTATTGGTTATTCTCTAACTTATCAGTCCACCTAATTTTCTGTATACTTCTAGGGCATCAAATTCTCTTCTTTTCTGTTTCATTTAATACTCGAAATACGCTAAGACAAAAGAAAATGACGCACCACAAAGCAGTTATGCAAAACGGTCTGAAATTGATATCACTGCAGGCAAATTGTAAACTTTGGCGGCCGGTGGATGAATATGACACTCCACCATAATTTCACAGCGCAGCTTGCAAGAATAGTAAACAGAGGATATGTCGATGGCTGCGAGTATGCGTCGCAGAGCGCCGCCTCGACTGTAAAGGCAGGCGTCAGATTTTGAGAATGGAGGTGTAGTTGGACTCAAAGAATCCAGTTGGAGTAATCAGCGAATCGCTCGACATTTGAATAGGAACGATGTCACAATACGACGTTGTTGACACGGATTTGTGAACAATGGCCAAATACGGCGTAAAGATGGAAGCTGTCGATCTGAAGAGGTGTCAGAACGCGAGAACTGAGCAATAGTTAGAGGCAGTCAGATCCCTAGATTCATAATTATGACCGATCCGATGTGCAACTTGTGCTTCAGTGACCACAAGGACCACTACTTATAGAAATGGGGTTGAATCACAGCGCTTCTACCGCCACCTGCCCTCTACACTCCGACAAACACGTTTGCAGGGGGTTCTCGCGCAATGGTCCTAGAATCTCACTGATTTGGTTCGAACTGTCTTCAGTGATCAGTGTCGCTTAGAACGGAGCCCTGGTGACTTGAGAAGACGTGTCCAGAGACGTCGCAAACAATAGTGGGATACCATTCTAATGCTCCATATGGCCTGAAAACCGGAGTGATGGTCTGGGGTGCTATCATTTAATAACAGGGACCCTTCAGTTGTTATCCACGGCACACTAAGAGGGCAGAGGTACACCGACTAAGTTTTACGCCCTTAATGGCAAGCCATTGTGAGCTTATATTTCAGCAAGGTGATGGCCGTCCACATACAGAGAGAGTTTCTACTGTTTGTCTGCGTGTTTGCCATCCATACCTTCCCAGCTAGGTTGCCAGATCTCTCCCCAATTGCGAGCGCTTGGAGCATTGTGAGAGTCGATTTCCAAGCAGTTCGGAATTTTGACAGTCAAATGCACCAATTGAACAGAATCTGACACGGTATCCCTCTGGAAGACATCCAATAACTCTCTCATCAATGCCAACCTCAGTCAGTGTTTGCATAAGGGCCTGAAGTGCGCCAACGCGCAATTTGTCTATAAATCATCCAGTATTTATACCTCGACAGCACTCTAATGTTCAAGGCTTCCAAGTCGATTTTGTAGTGGTTTTAAAACGAGCTTTATTCTAGGTAACTGATGTTCGGGTGCTGACCTTTACGTGGGAAGAAAATTGAAGAGGTGCAGTTTGTAGGCTTCCTGTAAGAAGTAGAGTATACAAAATGGGAGACAGCACAAGTTAATGCAGCGGGATTTTGTTATATCCTGATACAGATGCATTGTGTTAACCTGCAGAGTTACCTCAGTGACCTTGTCATTTGCTTCGATAGGCCTCTGATGAGCGCGCCTGGTGCAGCTGAGGTAGCGCCTGGTGGCGGGCAACACGCAATTCAATCAACGGGACGGGGGGCGTGCCGCTGGCTGTCTCTCACACAGGAGGCCAACAGCGCGCCTTGATTGCGCTCTGCTGCAGCCCGCACAGCACTGCGGAGGTGTGGCCTAGGGGCTCCAAAGGGGCGCCTACTATAGAGCTGAATATCTGGAGGTGCCAACCGGGCGTGAAGTGCGTCATTGCCTCCACTGGTGTATTCTCACTACAAGGAGGAGTTTCTGGTAGTAAGGTAGATGGAGGCACCTGTTCACCATCTGCATGTGTGAATCTAATACCTCAAAATGCACATTATGAACAAACTTGCTACAACTTGCAACAAGATGTAGTAATTAACCCCAAAGCAACTTAGATGTCTACCAGTTCATGTATGGAGGCTCTGAGATAAGAGTAACAACTTTTGTCTTTACACTAGTTTGGAAGTTAGTTGCAACCGATTGAGCTTTTGCATTTAAAAAAAATGTTCATGCTGCTCTGCCTCCAAGTCTCCAAAGAAGTTTCGTTATCATATGGCAGTCCCTAAAAAACACTTATCTTGTTTCACATATTGCTTATGTTACGAGTTTTATCCAAATATGTAAATCAGATGCGAACACTGCATTACGGCAAAGGGTGAAACCATATGTTTACTGCCCATGACATTTTAATTAATGTATGTACCAGTACTAAATTAATCACTATTGAAGATAAAGGCCCTGTGCAGTAAAAGACGGTGTGTACTGACTTCGTTTATTAGTCTTCAACAATAGAACAGTGTATCTATAAGCTTATCGTTCACATTGTTGTAATGCAGAGATCCGAATCCATTAAAACCATGTAAGCCAAAAATTTTCATGTTGATTGAGTATAAATCTAAATATAATTTTTGTATGATTGCCTAAAAATTACTCTATGTGCCAGTGTTTATGCGAAGAATAAGTATTAATATGAACTGGGCAACTGGAACTGTTAATGTACTTTGGTTCGTAGTGAAAGATTCTGCAGTTCTAATTAATCTGTAAATTGAAACCTGTTTGTATATATAACGTTATTTACGTCTAGATGTAGCTGCCAAGTACTTCCCAGCTCAACATCCACTTGAGCATTTACAGCGATTCTACCCTCAGGTGTTAATTCTACTTGTCAGGATGGTATCACGAGCTGAGGGTGATATCCGAGGTGTTATTGCTGCAATTAAAATGGGGAATGCCAGGATTTAGAGATAGATGGTTTTTATTCTCAAGAACTAGCACTAAGGGATACAATATTCACGAAAACTGGTTACGCCCGTGGAGTGAACCACAGATGGTAGGGAAAGAGCATTTCGCCCTCAATAGGAAGGATTGGTGGATGCGTCTAGAAGGTAAGGAAGCTGGTAGGCAAGAGAGCGACCTGCTGACTCACTTCCGTACCTCACACGGCAACATCCGTTCCTTCCATTGTCGGACTTGTGGCAGAAAGTTTGCGTCTCCCACTCAGTAATACAACGGGGGCGACCATAGCTCAGCGTAACAGCGTGGGAGCCGGCCGCAAGTACTGCGGAGTAGTTTACGTAATTGATCACGCGACTGCCTCAGGCTATTAAAACATTGGGAACAGAATACCATAAATTTTTTTTACCATTGTTACCCGTTGTCATGTACATAACTCAACCGACATCAGTTCCTACCTCTAAAACTACCCCTGACTCCACTACCCCCAACGAATTCCTTTCCTGTACCAACTGCGAATCTCGTCATGTCAGAGTTCCACATCCACCTGAAGTCTTTACTTGTTTCTTGAATAAATTCCAATCTCTGTCTTTCTCTACAGTTTTTACCCACTGCTGCTCTCCGAATATCATGGATACAACGCCCTGATTTCTTCATATCATCCTGGCCTTCCAATCTACGTTTTATACGCCTTCAGCAGCTTTGTGGTGAACCTAATCATTTCTCATCATCCCACCCAATTTTCTACTGCCTTCGATAGCATCAGGTCCCGAAACCTTCACCTGTCTTTTCTTCCCGTTTGCCGGAGCCCGTGATCCACTAACATACAATTCTGTGCTGCAAACGTAGATTCTCTTAACTTCACTCCTCAGATTAATGCCGGTATTTGGTAATAGTAGACCTTCTTTTCGCTTATGCTAGTGTGTTTTCATGTCGTCTTTGCTTAGTTCTTCATGCGCTATTCTGCTTCCAAAGTAGCAGAATTCCTCCACTTCGTGTAGCTCCTGGCCACCTATTTTAATCTTAACTTTCTCGAGATTTTCATTTCTGCTACTCCTCTCTACTTTCGTCTTTTTTCAGTTTATTCTCAATCGATAGCCTGAGCTTACTAGACTGTGCACTCCATTCAGCAAGCCTTTCGATTTTCCTTCACTTTGCCAGAGAACAGGAGTACCATGAGTGAATCTTATCGTTCATAAATTTCCACCTTAAATTTTAATCTCATTTTCGAACATTACTGTGATTTCCATGATTGCATATTCTTTACGTTTATTGAAAAGTACGGACAAAAGACTATTTTTTGTCCTACACCCGTTCGAATGAAATCACAAACTGTATAATAGTCGCCTTTCCCTGTAGCTTATATCTACATTCTTGAAAGTTTCGAACATCTTGCAAACATTTTATATTGTCGAACGCATTTTCATGGTCGAGAAGTCCAGTTACTTTTGTCTTATTTTTCCATGATCAAGCGCTACGTCAGAACTGACTTCTGGTGCTTTTAACTTTGCGGAAGGCCAGCTGTTGGACATTGAAGGGAATGTCAATTTTCTCTTCCGTATCTTGTCTTCCCCCTATTTACAAAATAAATCTGCGTACTCCGTTCCGCCTGGGTATCGCAGTTCATCTCGAGAACTACTGTAATGATTCTGATCAAGTTTTGACTAACAGATAACTCATTCACGAGGAATGTCAGCGCATATAATTCATAAATATTTCCGGGCTATATTCTGAATCACGATTCACTCGCCCGCCTCTGTGAAAACATTGCTATTGCCACCTAACATTACAGCTGCCATAACTGTACAAAGTATCAACGAGCAGACAGGGGGGCAAAAGCCGACCAAATTCAGTAGCGAGTCTGGTGGTCCAGTGGTGAAGTGTGTGACTTGATAGTGAAAAGTTTCTGGATCGAATCCAAGATGGACTGTTTTTATGGTTCAGTACCTCATTCGGCAGAAACGGAACCCTTATATAACCACTTTGTTTTCCGCCTTGAGACCCTCTCTTAAGGCCTTTCACAGAAGAGGTAGAGGTATTAAGTTAAAGTTTCTGTCGAATACGAAGGTCAATGGTCCCTTTGCTGTTGTGCAAAATTTAAGCTTCTAAGTAAGGGCTGTTTGAAAATAAGGGCATTTACGTTACGTTTTTTGATACTCGTTTACTCAGTCATCTGAATCTTTGGATATGCTTACACGCAGGTAATAAAGTTTCTATGGAAACCTCAGAGAGCGTTTTGTTTTCTTTTTTTTTTAAGACCATCTTTTAACCTGGCATTCACTTCCTATTAATATGGAGATTTACGGAAAACGAAACGTGACCCGGATTTCAATTACACTCTAAGTCCCCTTTCCCCGGTTTTCTAACGGGTCACGGACACCTAAGTTTTGTAAGTGATATAGAGCTCATTGCAATTGTTTCAAAACAACTGCATACCAAAGGACAATGCGAATGCAAAATGTAAAGTTTTCAATTTTTTATGCAAAAAGTAAAACATGTTCCAAAAACAACATCATGAGCTGCAGCTCTGCTTCATTTATATGTAAGGAATGTTTTTCAGCAGCACAACAGACGACTCAGCTTTCAGCGGTCTGCTTTCCTGGAATCAAATATAAACGCAATCACGAATCGTTGCGTGGCAGGAAAACAAAGATTTGCTATAAAAGGTCCGAGAGAAAGAATTGTGACAATGAGTCTCAACAATAAATCATTGCACATTAAACATGATGACAGGAGTGCCTTCACAGTTTGCATGTTTACACATCAAGTGCGTTATTTTCTACTTTTTTCCATTTTATTTTCCTTGTGGCCTTCAAACACGATGCACTCACCCAGCTTTCTATACATGACATGCTGCAATTTGAAATATACAGCGTGTCTCTCCTGAAAGTAGTGAGGCGTATTTTCTCTACTGTTTCAGAAGATATTTGTAATTTAGTTTTTGGCATTTTATAGCAGCAATCAGTGCAAATATGCTCGTCAAGTCCTTCACGCGACTCCCATCGTCGACGGAAACCATCGGTTTGTTTGCCATCGTAAACAATATGATTCTTAAATCAATTTTAGGTGTCCATTCGGCAGAACTGTCGAGTATTATTCTAGTGCGGTATTCGTTCTATTGACATGTATTAAGAGAGGCAGTAAAACTCTGAGGACAACCAGTACCCCAGCAGCGCTAGCATCACCTTGGTTCGGGCTGATTGCTGTCTCCAACCAGGCATCGCTATTGGGTCGGTGTTGGATTGCTCTTTATTGTTTATGTCTTACTGTCCCTGTTAATACATATCAGTGAAACGAATATCGCACTAGACTAATTACGGAGCTCTCTATCGAATGAGCTCGTAAAATTCATACTTACAGCCTTTTTTTGTAATGATAAACAAACTGCAGCTTTCGTTTGACCCAGGAGGTTGCATGAAAGGCGTGACGAGCATTATTTGTTTGGGCTTACTCTAATTGCAAAATGCAAGACTGAAATTGCTAAAAACCAGAGGAAATGCCACTGACGACTCTTATCAGAGACATGCTGCACGTCTAATAAAGTATTTATATTGGCAGTAAACACATTAATTAGAAGATTATGAGCTCTCGTGACTGTTACGTGACATCACGCCGAAAGCCAACTGAACATATATGAAAGTGATAATATTTCGTTGAGTAATGCTGTTATCTGAAATTGTTGCATAACTCTACGTCTTGCCCCTTACCACCATGCCAGGAAAGTCGACCAGTCGTGGATACTATGTGCTACCCATCCAAGGGCAATATGAGTCCTAGTTCTTCAGAACAAACCCTCGAGCCGGCACGCCTTTGCATAAAGTACTCTAAACAAAAATGAAATTATTCTGTGCGGTTCCATTTTTGTTTCACAACCTGCAAACCTATACCTGTTCCTTCAGTATCCCGTCAGGTAACAAAGCGAAAAATTGCTTAGTCGTACGTCCAAGGTAGCAATAGTAATATAAAATACGAAGAGAGCTAGGCGACAAAGAATTTACGAGCAGTACAAGAAAATTAATCCAATTACGAGCTAGCAACATACCCCATTGAGACAGTTGTCTACGATGTAATTAGTGATCGGATAAGCAGCTGATCCAGATCTGATGCAACTGCACTGATTAATGCTTCGAATGCGTCATTACTGTCTCTTTAACACCTGTCCTTGGCAACAGAGAGTTATAGTGAAAAATTATTTCATTATTGTTTAATAAAACAGTAGTTTAGTTCATATAATGTCAGTTTATTTTCTCCTTGTTGAAAGAAGCTAAGATTAAACTGTGATTTTGATCGTACATGAGTTATGTTGGTAACATAAGGAAACCTATTCTTTTCATGTGTACAAAGTGTGCCGCGCGCCCATTCGTGTTATGAAAAACTGCGCGCCCTCTCGAGGGTTAAGAAATTATACAAACTGCAGATGAATAAGATAAATTCTGACATGGGCAGCAACTGGGCATTGAAATTAATTCAATAGTGACAAGTGGAAATTCGTGCCAGACCGGGACTCGAACCCGGATTTCAGGATTTACATGACCGACCACCTCAACTGCTTCAGCTGCCCGAAAATGATTTCCGTCTGCCCAAATTCCCGCCTTGTCGCTCACTTCTTACATAGTATATGCATAGAAATTTAGGGACACCGGTTGGCGTATGCTTAGCTAAGAAATGAAGTGTCAACGACCCTAATACTCATACACAGAGCTAATGCTAATAACAGGAGTTGGATTCCAGTTTCGCTCCAGCACATGTTTCTTCTATCTGGAGTGGGGGATGGAGGGAGGGAGGGAGGAGAGAAGACGGGGGCAGCTGTCCTCCCTTCCCACTTGCAGGTACAGCCTACCCTCGCTGTTGATCTAACGATGATACTGAAATGGTTCATTAGGAAAGACCATTTCATCCTTCCTGCTCCATCACCGTAATGTGCTGCTACTTCTCATATAACGATGCCGTTGTCTACGTCGATAGGGCACGAGGTCGTAACGTTACCGCTTAGAATGACGTGCGTTAGGCGTAGACAATGGCTGGTAGCAGCAGTGACTGGGTACGTAGGACGAGCGCAGCCTGCGCTTTCCGCGGCTGGCAGTACACCGTCCGGGCGACGCGCGGCAGTCCAGCAGCTTCCGGCACGGCGCGTGGTGTCAGCTCGTTGAGCACGCGCCTCCTCCCGGGCACGTCGTTATGGCGGCGATCTGCATCAGCGATATCGCGCTAACGGCGTCGCCAGCGCCGCTACCCCCACCCCAAAATTCGCCGCCACCACTACCTCCAGCTCTGCCGCCGTGGGACGCGTCCCTTGTCTTCCATAACCAACCGCGCTCGTGCGAGCGCTTGTAGCCGGGGTACTGTCGGTCGGTCCTCACGTTCCCACACCGAGCATCTGCCATTCATATGACACGGGCAAGAATACGCTTTGCCTCATTCTCAGCAGTAACAGGGGGAGTCCACCATTACAATACAGGGTGGTTCATTGATAGTGACCGGGCCAAATAACTCACGAAAAAAGCAGCAAACGAAAAACTAAAAATAACGAAACTCGTCTAGCTTGAAGAGGGAGACCAGATGGCGCTATGTTTGGCCCGCTAGACGCGCTGCCATAGGTCAAACGGATATCAAATGCTTTTTTTTTTAATATAGAAACCCCCATTTTTTAATTACGTATTAGTGTAGTACGTAAAGAAATATGAATGTTTTAGTTGGACCACTTTTTTCACTTTGTGATGGATGGCGTTGTAATAGTCACAAACGTATAAGTACGTGGTATCACGTAACATTCCGCCAGTGCGGACGGCATTTGCTTCGTGATACATCACTCGTGTTAAAATGGACCGTTTACCAATTGCGGAAAAGATCGATATCGTGTTGATGTATGGCTATTGTGATCAAAATGCCCAACGGGCGTGTGCTATCTATGCTCCTCGGTATCATGGACGACATCATCCAAGTGTCCGAACCGGTCGCAGGATAGTTACGTTATTTAAGGAAACAGGAAGTGTTCAGCCACAAGTGAAACGGGTACCACGACTTTCAACAAATGATGATGCCCAAGTAGCTGTTTTAGCTGCTGCCGCGGCTAATCTGCACATCAGTAGCAGAAAATTTGCCTGAGAATTGGGAATATCATAAACGTCGGTGTTGAGAATGCCACATCAACATCGATTGCACCCGTACTATATTTCCACGTACCAGGAATTACATGGCGACGCCTTTGAACGTCCTGGCTACATGACAGAATGGCGATGTACTTCCAACATGATGTATGTCCTGCACATAGCTCGCATGCAGTTGAAGCGGTATTGAACAGCATATTTTATGACAGATGGATTGGTCGTCGAAACACTATACAATGGCTCGCACGTTCACCGGATCTGACGTCCCCGGATTTCTTTCTGTGGTGAAAGTTGAAGGATATTTGCTCCCGTGGTCCACCGACGACGCCTGACAACATGCGTCAGCGCATTGTCAATGCATGTGCGAACATTACGGAAGGCGAACCACTCGCTGTTGAGAGAAATGTCGTTACACGTATTGCCAAATGCAGTGAGGTTGACGGACACCACTTTCAGCATTTATTGCATTAATGTGGTATTTACAGGTAATCACGCTGTAACAGCATGCGTTCTCAGAAATGATTAGTTCACAGAGGTACATGTATGACATTGTTACACCCGAAATAAAATGTCCAAACATACCTACGTTCTGTATTTTAATTTAAAAAAGCCTTCTTGTTACCAAATGTTCGTCTAAAATGTGAGCCATATGCTTGTGACTATTACAGGGCCATCTATCACAAAGCGAAGTAAGTGGTCCAACTAAAACATACATATTTTCTAACGTACTACTTGATTATGTAATAAAAATAAGGGTTCCTATTTTAAAAGATGCCGTTGATATTCGTTTGACGTATGGCAGCGCCATCTAGCGGGCCAACGATAGCGCAATCTGGTTTCCCCCTTCGAGACAGACAAGTTCCGTTCTTTGTAGTTTTTTCGGTCTGACGCTTATTTCGTGAGACATTTAGCCCGGTTACGATCAATGGACCACCCTGTATACCAGTCGCCCCTTAAAAGAGTACAATGTTCTCTTTGTAGCGTGCCAGGTGAAGTACAATTGGTACCAATCGTTTGCTTGGCCCACCACAACCACAAACGCACATGTCAGTTAAGTACTACGTACGTGCCAGTAGGTTGTAAGGAATCAGTGCAGTGGGATGCGTCGGCAAGCAAAGAGAGGGGAGCTTTCGTATACTGATTGAGAGTAGCGTACGGACAGAGACATTGATGGACAGGAATAATAACAGGCAGTCACGTCATGACATACGTAATAGAGGTTGAGTGGTGTATTTATAACGAAAAATGATACAGATTTCGGCACATGAGAAAGCACAATCATTGCGAAATACACTCCAGGAAATTGAAATAAGAACACCGTGAATTCATTGTCCCAGGAAGGGGAAACTTTATTGACACATTCCTGGGGTCAGATACATCACATGATCACACTGACAGAACCACAGGCACATAGACGCAGGCAACAGAGCATGCCCAATGTCGGCACTAGTACAGTGTATATCCACATTTCGCAGCAATGCAGGCTGCTATTCTCCTATGGAGACGATCGTAGAGATGCTGGATGTAGTCCTGTGGAACGGCTTGCCATGCCATTTCCACCTGGCGCCTCAGTTGGACCAGCGTTCGTGCTGGACGTGCAGACCGCGTGAGACGACGCTTCATCCAGTCCCAAACATGCTCAATGGGGGACAGATCCGAAGATCTTGCTGGCCAGGGTAGCTGACTTACACCTTCTAGAGCACGTTGGGTGGCACGGGATACATGCGGACGTGCATTGTCCTGTTGGAACAGCAAGTTCCCTTGCCGGTCTAGGAATGGTAGAAAGATGGGTTCGATGACGGTTTGGATGTACCGTGCACTATTCAGTGTCCCCTCGACGATCACCAGAGGTGTACGGCCAGTGTAGGAGATCGCTCCCCACACCATGATGCCGGGTGTTGGCCCTGTGTGCCTCGGTCGTATGCAGTCCTGATTGTGGCGCTCACCTGCACGGGGCCAAACACGCATACGACCATCACTGGCACCAAGGCAGAAGCGACTCTCATCGCTGAAGACGACACGTCTCCATTCGTCCCTCCATTCACGCCTGTCGCGACACCACTGGCAACCACTGGCGACAACATCGATGTACTGTGGAGACCTCACGCCCCACGTGTTGAGCAATTCGGCGGTACGTCCACCCGGCCTCCCGCATGCCCACTATACGCCCTAGCTCAAAGTCCGTCAACTGCACATACGGTTCACGTCAACGCTGTCACGGTATGCTACCAGTGTTAAAGACTGCTATGGAGCTCTGTATGCCACGGCAAACTGGCTGACACTGACGGCGGTGGTGCACAAATGCTGCGCAGCTAGCGCCATTCGACGGCCAACACCGCGGTTCCTGGTGTGTCCTCTGTGCCGTGCGTGTGATCATTGCTTGTACAGCCCTCTCGCAGTGTCCGGAGCAAGTATGGTGGGTCTGACACACCGGTGTCAATGTGTTATTTTTTCCATTTCCAGGAGTGTAGAAATCAATATGAAAATGGAAACTGTTTTACTTGCAATAGTTAGCTACACCTCCCGGCTGCTTCTCTACATAGTCGCCGCTCTGACCTAGACATCTGTCGTAGCGTGGTACAACCTATCCAATAAACTCTTCATAGAAGGTAGCCGCTCTGTTTTCCACCGATTTCCTACACTGTTCTACAGCACATCGTCTGACCAAAATGTGTTACTAGTCAACGGTTAATGTGAGTACATATGAAACTCGGTGAGGAGGGTGGGGGTGGTACCAACCGGGATGTATTGTAGATGCTCCTACACTTCCCACTGACAACACTACAGCAGAATCGACATTGTACCTGCAGATTACGGCCGTGAAATGTCATGAAGAAGGAAATGCATGACAGTTACACTATGTGATCAAAAGTAGTCGAATACCTGGCTAAAAATGACTTACACGTTCTTGGCGCCCTCCATCGGTAATGCTGTATTTCCCCACCCTTAGCATTGATGTCAGCTTCCGCTCTCGCAGGCATACGTTCAGTCGGGTGCTGGAAGATTTCTTGGGGAATGGCAGCCCAATCTTAACGGAGTGCTGCACTGAGGAGAGGTATCGGTATCGGTCGGTGAGGCCTGGAGCGAAGTCGGCGTTTCAAAACAGACACAACGGCTGGCTGTGTGACAGGAATGGTAGAAGTTTCGTAACGGTGAAACACGCCGTATGAACAGTCATCGTAAAAAGATTTTAATCCGGAGGGCCTGGAGAGAAATGAAACTATATGTCAACCTGAATAGGTTTCAAACACTACGTGAATTGCTCATCAGTGAATGCAGTACCATTTCAACGAGTTTCTGAGCGAACATACCGAAAGCTGTTGAAATCAATGGAAATTCAGAGTCGGATACCTCCCAAAAGCGATTTCTGTTGCATAAAGAACTCCACACCTTCAGTATATCAAAAACTTATGAGGGGCAGTCAAATGAAAACGAGAGAGGTTGAAATAAAGCATGTAAACTGTTTACTATGTGAAAAGTAGTCGCCGTAACTGTTAATACATTTATCCCACAATGAGACAAAAAGGTCAGTTCCTTCATGAAAAAATGTTTGCAGTAGCCTACGGAACCATACTAGCACCCAGCCGTGCACCTCTTCGACCGAAGCAAATCGACGGCCATGAATGTTTTTCTTCAGGACTCCAAAAATATGGAAATTTCATGGAGAGTGATGGAGAATTTACGGAGGACGTGTAAGGGCTTCCCAGCGAAATTTCTGCTGCACAGTTGGGAGGCCCACATGTTGGAAGCCCTTACACATCCCATATACAGCGCCGATCTCTTCCCATGCCATTTCCTTATTTTTGGAGCCTGTAGTTGTGGGGAAGGATATTCATGTCCGTCGATTTGGTTCTGACGAAGAGGTGCATCCCTGGGTACAATCACGGCTCCATAGGCTACAACAGACATTTCTCCATTATGGCATTGACCACTTTGTCGCTTTGTGGGATGAATGTATTAACAGTCAGAGCGATTTTTTTTGTAAATAAATGACATTTTAACTACCTTTTCTCCATCTGCCTCGTGTTCATTTGACTGCCCCCCTTATTCAGGGTGTTTCAAAAATGACCGGTATATTTGAAACGGCAATACAAACTAAACGAGCAGCGATAGAAATACACCGTTTGTTGCAATATGCTTGGGACAACGTACATTTTCAGGCAGACAAACTTTCGAAATTACAGTAGTTACAATTGTCAACAACAGATGGCGCTGCGGTCTGGGAAACTCTATAGTACGATATTTTCCACATATCCACCATGCGTAGCAATAATATGGCGTAGTCTCTGAATGAAATTACCCGAAACCTTTGACAACGTGTCTGGCGGAATGGCTTCACATGCAGATGAGATGTACTGCTTCAGCTGTTCAATTGTTTCTGGATTCTGGAGGTACACCTGGTGTTTCAAGTGTCCCCACAGAAAGAAGTCACAGGGGTTCATGTCTGGCGGATAGGAAGGCCAATCCACGCCGCCTACTGTATGTTTTGGATAGCCCAAAGCAATCACACGATCATCGAAATATTCATTCAGGAAATTAAAGACGTCGGCCGTGCGATGTGGCCGGGCACCAACTTGCATAAACCAGGAGGTGTTCGCAGTGTCGTCTAAGGCAGTTTTTACCGCCACAAATTCACGAAGAATGTCCAGATAGCGTGATGCAGTAATCGTTTCGGATCTGAAAAATGGGCCAATGCTACCTTTGGAAGAAATGGCGGCCCAGACCAGTACTTTTTGAGGATGCAGGGACGATGGGACTGCAACATGGGGCTTTTCGGTTCCCCATATGCGCCAGTTCTGTTTACTGACGAAGCCGTCCAGGTAAAAATAAGCTTCGTCAGTAAACCAAATGGTGCCCACATGCATATCGCCGTCATCAATCCTGTGCACTATATCGTTAGCGAATGTCTCTCGTGCAGCAATGGTAGCGGCGCTGAGGGGTTGCCGCGTTTGAATTTTGTATGGATAGAGGTGTAAAGTCTGGCGCATGAGACGATACGTGGACGTTGGCGTAATTTGGACCGCAGCTGCAACACGGCGAACGGAAACCCGAGGCCGCTGTTGGATCACCTGCTGCACTAGCTGCGCGTTGCCCTCTGTGGTTGCCGTATGCGGTTGCCCTACCTTTCCAGCACGTTCATCCGTCACGTTCCCAGTCCGTTGAAATTTTTCAAACAGATCCTTTATTGTATCGCTTTTCGGCCCTTTGGTTACATTAAACCTCCGTTGAAAACTTCGTCTTGTTGCAACAACACTGTGTTCTAGGCGGTGGAATTCCAACACCAGAAAAATCCTCTGTTCTAAGGAGTAAACCATGTTGTTCACAGCACACTTGCACGTTGTGAACAGCACACCCTTACAGCAGAAAGACGACGTACAGAATGGCGCACCCACAGACTGCGTTGTCTTCTATATCTTTCACATCACTTGCAGCGCCATCTGTTTTTGAAAATTGTAACTACTGTAATTTCGAAAGTTTGCCCGCCTGAAAATGTACTGTTGTCCCAAGCATATTGCAACACACGGTGTATTTCTATCGCTGCTCGTTTAGTTTTTATTGCCATTTTAAATATACCGGTCATTTTTGAAACACTCTGTATGATTACAATATTGAAGAGTCACAGATGAAATCGGTCATCTTATCCTGCTATAGCAATTTGTGCGATTATGGAATGAAAACTTAGCCTCAGTCTATAGGTAAATCAGATTGTAGACTTCAATTCATTGGTATGATACTAGAGATATTGAATCTGTATACAACGGAGGCTGCTTACACAACACAAATATACATAAACATACAACATATTAGCCAACTGAACGGCACAGGAAAAGGACTAATAACTGGTACAACGGAATATATTTATTTAATTTATTTATTTATCTAACCGGATCAGATTAGGGCCATCAGGCCCTCTCTTACATCGGACCAGTGTTCCACACATACAGCATTCTACGCATCATAGTTACATCATTACAGTAGTTTGAATAAGAAAAATAGGTTAATCTAGTGACAATATGAATCAAGCGTAATGACTAAGACGTAATAAAGTAGATACTGGCAGTATTTTTACAACAGCTGCTATACATAAAAATTGTGATCAAAGCGACAATAATAACAATAAAAGAAAAAGTGAAAAAGTAATATAAAACATGAGAAAAATTGGCAAGAATAATGAAGATTTGTGCGGATGTACATTCTTATATTGTGGTATAAAGTAGGAAAGTTGAGTGTAGATGTAGATTTAGAAAGTGGAGGGTGTCTGTTTCAAGTTGTACAGTGTGGCACGACTTAGTCTCTTTTCAGATGCTGTAAGGCGTCGAACGCGCCGTCAGATCAATGTGGGATTCAGCTTGCAGTGTGTGGAGATTGCAGTTCAGGCTGGAGGAGGTTCTGCAACCTTTTGGTGGTGTTCTCGTCCCATGATTTGGGCTCACTCACTCGGTTCACCGTGTACAGCAACCATGTGAAGTGACAATTTCAGTGACTCTGCTGGTCTCATATAGACATGATATTATACAGACAGAATCGGTGAGTGAATATTCTCAGGACGGCCGGGAATCGAACCCACGTCTCCTGCTTACTAGGCAGGTGCGTTAACAACTAAGCTACCTTGGAACAGCGGTTCACCAAACTGCACGGATTACCCTGGCATGCCTCCCTCCCCGCTTTACTTTCCAGTCTGAGGTGCTATTCCGGAACATGGAGAGCCTCAGCACTTCTATTCGTGTTCAAGGCGGAATTTAAAGTAGACTTGGGCGGCAGAGCGAATTTGAATCGAGGAAGGAGGCGTGCCAGGGTAATCCATGCAGGTGTGTAAACCGCTCTGCCAAGACGGCTTAGAGCAGGGCCGGGCAAACGCTGCACAGTGCGCAGACGTGCGAAAGTGCTGCAGATGTGCGCACGTGTGCGACAGCGACATCTGTTATTAGACATGTGTCCTAAAGGAACGGCGGCGGCTCCACTTCCCTGTTTATGTGATACAAGCGAGCGCGCAACATACCCACTCTCCTTTACCCCTGGTAACCGTAACCTTAACCTTAACAGAGAAGTACTGAGAAATGGCAGGTACTGTAAACAGAGAAAGGACGGGAGATCTATGTTCTCAGTCGTGTAAAAATGACTGGGGACTACAATTCTTTTTAGTAGCCGTTGGTGAAAACTCACAGTGTTTGCTATGCCGCCGAATAATAGGCGGCCAGCGTAACTTTTCAATTGAAAGACACTACAACACATATCACAAAGACGAGTGTAGTGTACTCAAGAGTGAAGAATGGCAAGCAAAATTAAATGTCCTTAAGAAAATGGATGAGACACATCAACTCGATTATCATTTCTCATGACCAGTGATAAACGTGTTTGGATTTATTCCTTTCATAATTAAAAATTATTGTTTACTAACTGTGCATTAGTGCCTCATTCTGCTCCATGTTACACGTTACGTTATTATCAGGAAAGTTGGTCATTAAACCGATTGTTCCAATGTATACATAATTTAGGTTTTTTTTTTAATGTGTGAAGGGCTACGCTCAGCTGAAGTCGATAAAACGTGACATTCATCTAATTGTCGGTTATTATGCAGATTTCAGACAGAGTTGATGAAAGATGTAGCAATAATGGTATTGAAATAACAGGTGATCATCGAGAGGTCTGCGTTTATCATTCTGTTCAGAGGTCAGTGAGACATAAATTATGTGGGTGTAACTGAGGGTACCGAGCATTAGTTATAGGAAACCTTGCATTAGTTTAATGTTATTTGAAATCATGAATAAGGTTCGTTGGAAGTCGCTAAGTGCTCTCTTTCTTAAATACTAGATCAAAAACATTACTCATATTTAAGTGCCGTCAGCCAAGCTGCCTTAATAAAAACCCACGGTTGTTAACTGTATTACTTGTCTTGCCGGGTTAAACTGTTAACATAAATGTAGACGTCTCAATGAGTCGACTATGACAGTATTTTAAATGTTTAATACGCGAGGCCCGTCGGAGTGGCCGAGCGGTTCTAGGCGCTGCAGTCTGGAACCGCGCGACCGCTACGGTCGCAGGTTCGGATCGTGCCTCGGGCATGGATGTGTGTGATGTCCTTGGGTTAGTTAGATTTAAGTAGTTCTAAGTTCTAGAGGACTGATGACCTCAGGTGTTAAGTCCCATAGTCCTCAGAGCCATTTAAACCATTTTTTTAATACGCGAAATACCTTCCCATGGTTGCTTGCCATCTGTGGAAAGAGCACTAGAATGCGCCGGTACAGAGTATCCCAGCAAGTGGATAAAGCGACATCTGTGGGTAGAAACATGCACTACATAAACGCTGACGGCTGCGGCGTGCACGCTGTGACCCGGAAGTTGCAGGAACACCGCACGCGTGCAGAATTTCTTGCCGGCCCTGGCTTAGAGGCTAGTTCACCTGCTTAGTAAGCAGGAGATCCGGCTTCGATCCCCGGCCTTCGTACAAATTTACACTCACCACTTCAGTCTATATAAAAAATCATGTCGTTTCTTTCAGTGGCACAGTGTTTCCATTTCGTCTGTGTTTTTATGATGAGTATGCTATGGACACCATAGCCTTTTCCGATGACAGTAACTTCGTGTGCAGGGCTGTACACACCTTAGCGCATCTCTTCACGTGAGTTCCACATGTTCACAGGTTCGATTTGATCTCTATTGATAAATAAGAAGTTTTCGGCCAAAATCACGTGCTGATATTGAGGTGTACTCGACGGTCGTAGAGCTGGTTTCCGCTATTGGTACCAAACGGATGCTTCTCGCTAACGAAGCAAAGCAGGCCACACCTGTTGGATGGAAGTAGGGAGACACGCTCTCAGGATCGCCCAACCGTCGGCGACCTATCTTGAAATACACCGACTTACGGACACGAGGTCAGATCTACACCAGGCTACGCTCCAGTGAACACCCAGTCCACAGGTAGCAGCGAAAAGAGCGCCGTGTCCGGCGACAACATAGTTACAGACAATCAGACTCTCAAGCTAACCTGCAAAGTTGCTGCATATATTTGTGAACGAAGTAGTGCTACGGGGAAGACCTGCTACTGAAAATTGATTCGAGCTATATTACCAACAATATCTCAGCGCAAGTGTTTGGCAAGTTCTATTTATGTATATAAATGTATCTACGCTCTGAACCACAGTTACACCAAAGAAGAAGACGTATGACAAAAGGTAAGAGTTCACATTAAATGTAATACATTTAAATTCTAATATTTTCTTGTGCGAAAATTGTATCATTTATCACCTGTTTAGAAACCAAGTAATACTTTTTGACAATACGTTACAACAGAAAATATTTGTTTCCTCAATGACCGGTTTCGATAGCTCTAGCTGTTATCATCGAATCTTCTGAAAATAATATTACTGTGCATGAATAGAACTTTAAGGAGAGCACATTTCATTAATAAAACATGACAGCTAGACCTGTCGCAACTAGTCAAAAAAATGGTGCAAATGGCTCTAAGCACTATGGGACTTAACATCTGAGGTCATCAGTCTCCTAGACATAGAAATACTTAAACCTAACTAACCTAAAGACAGCACACACATCCATGCCCGAGGCAGGATTCGAACCAGCGACCGTAGCAGCCGCGTGGTTCCGGACAGAAGCGCGTAGAACCGCTCGGCCACCGCGGCCAGCCGAAGCTAGTCACCGAGCAAATAAGAAAGTATTCCAACACACCATCTTGGCTCCAAAAAATCGTATTTATCGCTTCTCGAGTGACACACTAAATAGCCCGATATTAAAGCCGCAGGAAGTGTCTCAAGCTTTTGGCAACAGTAGGTGGAACGTTTGAAAGGCGAGTGTTAGAAAATTTTCCATAGCAAATAACACTATGCGCAGAGGTGCTATGTACTGTTACCGTCCGATAGGGGAGATACATCTTTGGCTGCACAGTAAAAGCGTATATGGAGGGTGTACTTCGAGCTCAGAGTCCTGCTGACCAGTCAGGTAAATCGGAGCTTAAGGTTTTTATCTTCCCTTTGGCGTGCGGAAGAGCGCACAAAGGTACTCCTTCCGCTGATGTCGCGCCTGGCTCTATGATGCTGCTTTATATGGACGCTGCTTGCAGCTAACATGGGTGTATTTGTTAATTATCGAAGCTTCTGTTTTTCCGAGATGGCCACTTATAAAGTGCAACATGCAGGAATATAGCAGTCTTTGTCGTTATATTCTGTTATACGGTTTTCAGCTCAGCAGATATGTTTCCAAGGTGACAAATGTTAAATATATTTGTTCTGATCGAGACTAAGTGCAGCGCGGAAAAAGTAATATCATCTTTCATTAAGACTTCAATGGTTATATCTTATGGTCCACGTTACTTTCCCACTTATTTAAAATTATCATAGGTATTTGAGATTATTCGAGGATCTTTATTGTTCTGCTTTTGGTATAGTATTGTACTGTATTATCAAGTAATTCCTTTGAGGACATGAATAACTTTGCTAGAAAATTTTCATGTTTATTCAATGAATAACAGTAAAAATGGATTTCAAATTTCTCTTTAATTATCTCACCCCAGATTCATTTACAAACTTTTACGATTTTCATGCCCAGTTCCCAAGGATTGGTTCGTCTGTTGTATTTGGTTGTAGGTTGTTTGAACAGAGTTAACTGACTACGTTCTGGCTTCAGCAGTGCTGGTGTGATGACAGAGCGGCACTGGGAGTCAAAGTTTTCGTTTCTTTGCAAAAGTATTAGTCAACATGAGACAGGTTAACTTCAGAGAACACTGAGACAGGTGCTGCAACTCCGAATACCTTGAGAGTGGGTTTTGTGATTCTTACGAATACGTGAAAACAATACTACGTGTAGTTTAATCGGAATTGCACTCGTCTTCTCCGTAAAAGAAAACGGACCTACGCATTGCGATTCTGTTACAGTGGTTGAACGTCTTAGTAATAATTTTGGGTATCTTGAACATATGGTTCAAATGGCTCTGAGCACTATGGGACTTAACTTCTGAGGACATCAGTCCCCTAGAACACTACTTCAACCTAACTAACCTAAGGAAATTACACACATCCATGCCCGAGGCAGGATTCGAACCTGAGACCATAGCGGTCGCGCGGTTCCACACGGTAGCGCCTAGAACCGCTCGGCCACCCCGGTCGGCTTGAACATATGTAAAAACTGATTAATATTTTATGTTGAGCAACGAGAGCGTCACCTACCACCGAGTATTACATAAGTAATATTCACATCACAGTATTGTTCATTCACAGGTAAAAATTTTCTCTGACAAGGGTCACACGCTGTGTGTGAGTGTTGTGTATGCGCGCGTGTGTGTGTGTGTGTGTGTGGGGGGGGGGGGGGGGGCTGCCAGCAGTTAATTCAAAATTCGCATATAACCAGTAGCCACTATCTTCCCTATTAGCGTAAAACTCCCTGAGGGTTACAAACTTTTTTGTGCGATGTGATCTTATGGGCTAGAAAAAAACTGAATGTGTTAATGAAACGAATGGATTGGAAGAATAGACCCTTTTTTGCTCATCATTACCTACTGACGTTTCACAATTTCACAAACTAACGTCCAAGGCTGTATTAGTGCATAGTTCCTGTGCTAAGGCGAGTGTATGGCAGGCGCCTCCTGTCACGCCAGATAGTGAAGACAGATGCGAGGTGTCTCCGTGGCGGTCGAACTCCAGCGCAGCGACGGCGTGTCCCGCCTTATCGGCTCAGCCCTGATTTCGCCGTGTTTTTGCAGCGTCGCAGGCACGGCTCGTCTCTTCTGTGCCCCTGGCAGGGCAGTTAGGGGGACGGCGGGTTTTTCCCGTAGCCTGCCCTCGGCGCGACAGCAGCCGGCCGTAATCTTCGCCCCTGCGACCTCGTGGACGTCCAGCACCCATCTGGCGTGACATTTGTCCGTAAAGGACCCCTTCTGCTCCTCCAGAGACATTACTTCACAGCGCAGACGAAGTGCGCGCTCTCTGTAAGGACCAAATGTGCTGCAATACTTTACTCGTGAGTGCACTATTGTCCGTAACCTCACAGGACAAAAAGCTAGTCACCACCGAAGACGAGTACACTTCTCCCTCTCTCTGGAGCTCTATAATGGTGTGAGACATTTACCAGACAGTCATGTGTTCCAGAATCACAGATGTAAGTCAAGGCATTGGCGCAGTAGCTACGTACTTGTCAGCTGTTAGTTGTACTAAGATGGGGTAGCACTCGTTTCACAAGACTTTCTACAAACATGAGATTGTGATGTCACGCACAATATCGATACCGCAGGAACTGCTGTCAGATTTATATAGCTTCCAGTTCGGGCTACTCACATGAGCTCATGCACGCATATCGCAGATTTATAAAATCAGACTGTTCTTGGTACGATTTTTACACACTGACATCACACTTACCAGCCAAAACATTATGACCAGCGACCGACTATCAATATACTGGGTGATCAAAAAGTCAGTATAAATTTGAAAACTTAATAAACCAGGGAATAATGTAGATACAGAGGTACAAATTGACACACATGCTTGGAATGACATGGGGTTTTATTAGAACCACCCCATATTGCCAGACGCGTGAAAGATCTACTGCGCGCGTCGTTTGGTGATGATCGTGTGCTCAGCCGCCATTTTCGTCATGCTTGGCCTCCAAGGTCCCCAGACCTCAGTCCGCGCGATTATTGGCTTTGGGGTTACCTGAAGTCGCAAGTGTATCGTGATCGGCCGACATCTCTAGGGATGCTGAAAGAGAACATCCGACGCTAATGCCTCACCATAAATCCGGACATGCTTTACACTGCTGTTCACCTGTTCATAACATTATTTCTCGACTACAGTTATTGTTGAGGAATGATGGTAGACATATTGAGCATTTCCTGTAAAGAACACCATCTTTACTTTGTCTTACTTTGTTATGCAAATTTTTGCTGTTCTGATCAGACGAAGCGCAATCTGTTGGACATTTTTTGAACTTTTGGATATTTTTGGTTCTAATAAAACCCCATGTCATTCCAAGCATGTGTGTCAATTTGTACCTCTCTATCTACATTATTCCGCGATTTATTCAGTTTTCAAATTTATACTGACTTTTTCATCACCCGGTAAATCCGTAAATGCGATACCAGCGCCACCTGGCGAGGAATGACTGCTAGTAAGACACGCTCGTAGTGCACATGGTATCAATGGACGTGCTTTCCGTGTGTAGAATGGGGAAGGCACGCTATCTGTCTTTCACCGCGGTCACATTGTGATATCCCAGTGACTATACACGAGCATTTCGGAAGCTGCATGACTTGTCGGGTGTTCGAGGTGTGCTGTGATGACTGTCTTCAACATGAGGCGAAGCCAAGGTGAAACCACGTCCAGAAGTAGGGAGGCTGGGCGGTCATAGATGTCGGACTTCGTTGGCTAGGCAGGCTGGTAAAATAGGACACGCGGAGAACTGTGGCGAAAATAACAATATCAGATATTAATGCTGGGCAGTGTACAAGTGGGTGTGAACACATAGCAGCCGACAGCCCACGCATGTGCTAATGTGAACCACGACAGTGGCAGCGACGACTGAACTGGTCACGTGGCAAACGGAGCTGAACGTTGGTGCAGTAGCAGAGATTTGCATGGTTGATGAATCCCGATACCTTCTTCACCACGCCAATGGGAGGCCGTGAATCCGTCGTCTTCCAGGCGAACAGCTTCTTGAAACCTGTAGTGCAGGATGGAGACAAGCTCCATTATGCTCTAGAAACATTCAAGTGGGCGTCCACGGTCTAGTGGATCCTGTACAAGGACGGCCGTGAAAGCCAAGGATTATCGTTCACTGGTTGAAAATCACGTACACCCCTTCATGACGATCATGTTTCTCGACAGCAGTGGCAATATTCAGCAAGATAATGCGCCATGTCCACAAGGCCAGGAGTGTCATGAGGTGGTTGGACGGACACAGTGGCTGGGTCCACTTGATGTACTGCCCACTGAACTCGCCAGATCTAAACCCGATCGAACAGATCCCCAGAAATGATATGGGAGTGTGTGCAGACGTGGTGCCTCCAGCGACCTACCAAGGCCTCAGTGCCCACTGGCCAGGACGCATTGCCTCTGTTACCCGTGTGAGAGGTGGACATACCGGCTACTAGCAAGTGGTTGTAATGTTCTGGCTGATGAGTGTGTAACTTGCAGTATGCTGTTTCGTGGAACGGTGCGTTGAAATTTAATCACAAACATGTCATCATTTCATTAAATGTAAGTTAATAATGCATCAGTGGCATAGGCCTTCACGATCTGCAATGATAGCGGAGACAATTATCATACAGCGACGTTCTGGCGTAATGGGTAATGTCGTGGTTTATGGAGTCCAAGAATGTTACGTTCGCATCCTGCTACAGGCAGTTTTTTTCATGTTTTAGTTAACAAATTACGGGACGTACTTATGATTGCAATGCAATTATGTTCTCCAATGTTCGATGGTATTTAAATTTCTGTCTGATCAAATACTGATGGATAAAATAATATTTGGTGAAGTGTGGTTACCCAGAAACCTATTATAACAGTTTAAATTTGCTTCGAGTGAAACGAGGAGCCTTAGAGTCTATAGCAGTTACTGCGATTGTTGATATTGAGCGTGACGTCAAAACGACGTCATGTTTGGAGAAAGTCTTGCGAAATGAGTTTTACCCACTGAGAGGTGTCGACATGGAGACTTCACAGAACGATACAAAGGAGGTATAGTGTTAGGATGAGCTAGCAGGTACATCAGCACGGGGTGATCGACGAGCCGACCAGAAATGGCGTTCCATTCACAGACATTTAGCAGGACATGAGGTCAGTGGCCGTAGAAAAATCCATTTCCTTCGTTGTGGCAGTTACAGTAAATTTTCGTTGAGCACCAGTTGGTTGTAGTACTCTGGCTCCAAAAAGAAAGAATAGTAGTGTATATTATGATGGATAAAAGGTAAAGCGCTTACCAAAGGATCTCCTTATCGAAATTACAGCGGAGATTATGTTCCAGGGAAAGCAGTTAGAGAATGTTGCAGGTAAATATCAATCTTCCTTTGAACAACTGTATAGACGTAAATAAAATCCATTATACCAGCAACACCAATCTTATTAATTTCCTTTCAGCTGGAGAATGAAATGTTATGACTCCACTGACGTAATTCAATGGGTATGTTCAATCTACATAGTATATTTACTGAAATGTGTGCGATAGACGTAGTCAAACAAGTAGATACAATCAGATCATGCATTTGACTACTATAGTAATCATACGTATAGATTGCCTACGAAATATAACATTGTACTACACATTGTTGAAGTTAATTTGAATCGCTTCTGGACAGTGTGTTCTTACTAATATGGTGTAAAGATAGCTGCATATACTATCCTGCAATGTGATAATCACCAACGTCTTTCAAGATACGTGGAGAATAATTAGTTCAAAAAATGTTCAAATGTGTGTGAAATCTTATGGGACTTAACTCCTAAGGTTATCAGCCCCTAAGCTTAAACACTACTTAAATTATCCTAAGGATAAGCACACACACACACACACACACACACACACACACACACACACACACACACACAGACACACACACACACACACACACATGCCCAAGGCAGGACTCGAACATCCGACGGGATCAGCTGCACAGTCCATGACTGCAGCGCCTTAGAATAACAAGTGTGTTAATCTTGTGCGGACCGTAACCAGCCAGAAACAATGATATACTAGCAACACAGGTATATGAATTTAGACTTCGGTTGTCTTACCCCGGATCTTACCAGGCTACAGCCACGTTTTTTGTGTAGAAATTTTATCTGACGTGAAACCGATTGTTTCTTTCGTCCAACACATTAAAGTACCTGAAGACATAAATGCAGGTTAATACAGCACTAAAGAAAAGTAAATAAAATTATTTGATTCTGCAGCTGATGGTGTCGGTCGCAATTTGATTTTGGAATAAATTACATATTTTGAGAACAGCTCACAAAAAAACAGAAATGAAAATGTTCCGATGGAATTGCGGATTTGTTTAATTTACCTACATCAGTGCAGTGTTCGCTGCTGCTACCTGATACAGTAATATTCTTTCACATTGTTTTTGAACATGGAATTTATATTCGAACCACTGCAGCAAAATACTTCAGCACTACTCGAGAGTATTTATATATGGTGTGTTCAAAGCTGTGGTTTTTGCCTGGGAATTTAGCTGCACGCAAGCCTCTTCCGAAACAGATGGCTCATATTTACAGCGATATCAAAATAAAAAAGTGGCGCACTCCTGCGGCCGTTTGTGGGTTACAGTAACGCGGCAGGTTTAGATGCCAGCGCGTCCGGTTGTCTGCGGTAAACGTGACGCGAGCCCCCGGGCATACACAGCTCGCCGTCACCTGGCAGTTGCTGCCCGCTGTAGCATGCGCTGTGGCGTGGCGTGGCACGGCACGACGCACGGCAAACACAAGACTACGGCGCCCCTGTTTATTTTAGATCTCCCTTGAGAGCAGCGGGGCCACAGGGCACTGCCTGTATACTCGTGTCCTGTTGCACTGTCCAAGCTCTCACTGCGTTTTTGTGCATGTGCCAGTAATTAGAAAATGAAACTTTGAGCGAATTCCCCAGTGAAATACGTTATATAATTAAGTGTATCGAGTAGTGTATTAACAAGGGAAGCATAATTATCTACGAGGGGCGTTCAACAAGTAATGCATTTTGTTTTCGTCGATCAATTTCAACTGAAAAAATGCAGAATTTTTTGTGGGACATCATGGAATATTCCTGCTTCAGACCCTATAGTTTATGGAGTTAAGATATGTAACTGCGCCATACGTAGTCTTCAAAATGGCGTCTGTAACGGAGGTGCGTTCCAAGCACAGAGCTGTTATTGAAATCTAAAGCTTTCCAGATTGTCACAGAGAGGTACATCTGTGGATGGGTGGCGATTTGGTTACACTTAGGAGGAACAATTTGAATATCATTCAGTGTTAACGGTATTTGTCTCTTAAGGGGGGCAGGATGTCAAACGGGCCGACCTGGAGCAGGACAGGCACCACAGGACATTTTAATTTCCACTGTCTATACTTTTACAAGTAAATTCATAAAACTTTGTCAGCATGACCAGGAAGGATTCAGGATCCCCCCTTAAGTGGTTACACACGGACATGAGCGCCGTTACTGTATAATTACCGAAACAGGTTCGAGCATTTGTGCCGATGATCTGACCGCCAATAGTTCACAACAGATCTAGGGGGTCGAATTATAGCAATCCTGCCTACGAAAGGCCACGACGCAGCCGGACTGTTGAGAGAAATGCTGCGAGAGGTGGCTGATTCAGGACGAGGCGCGCAGTGGAAAAGCGCTAGCGTTTACAAGTGTTTATTTCCAGCAGCAATGTACTGCGTGACAGCAGTCCACGAGGTCGCTCAACGCAAGGGCCGACAGAGTCGGTTGCAGAATATGTTGATGATCCAGCGGTGCCCTTAACGTGGGCTACCCTGGGTCATGGGTGGCTAAATCCGTGGTCCCATGTCGCCGACGAGCCGGGAAAGGGTTAGCCGTGGCTGGCCCACGAACTCTCGAGTTTAGCCGGGTATGTACTCCCACGATTACTCGTGGTCCCCACGTAGTGCACTTGGCTGCGACAGCTGACACTAGATACTAGACCAGGACGGTGGTCGATGGCGTTTACGTGACTAGAACACAGAACACTGCGGGTTTCCACCTCACCTAGCCGTTTGGCTGTCTACAAGGCAGCTTGCAGTCCGTTAGCCATATTGGTTGGGGCGAGAGCAATATGACTGTGTGTACCAGATCAAAGTTCATATGGTTCAAATTGCTCTGAGCAGCATGGGACTTAACTCCTAAGGTCATCAGTCCCCTAGAACGTAGAACTACTTGAACCTAACTAAGCTAAGGACATCAAACACATCCATGTCCGAGGCTGGATTCGAACCTGCGACCGTAGTGGTCGCGCGGGTCCAGACTGTAGCGCCTAGAACCGCTCGGCCACCACCGACGGCCCAGATCAAGGGAACGCATATTATTGATAAAAGACATTTAAGAGCCTGGAAATTAGAGGAATGGCAGTCTGACAGGGACCCTAGGAGCACTGCAAGGCGTGTTTTCAGCTTATTCTTAAGCAACAGGAACTGGTTCAAACTGCACGACTTTGCCCCTACTCGAGGTATGGTGCCTATTAACAGGGCACGGTACACGTCCGAAACAACAGCAACAAGCAGGATGATGTAACACACCAATCCCTGAATGTGGAGAGGAAGGTTTCGCTGATCATTTCGTTTCCATATGCCCCCTTCGTCAGGTAGAGCGACATATGTAAACAGTTGTAAGTGACCAAAACTTGTGGACTAAAGTCAATACGATAGCACAATGGATCTGTAAAAGTAACTGCTTAACTTTCAGTCTACGCAGTCTGTAAGACCAAGTGGACGCTCTGAATGTCAGAAACATGTCAAAAGGCCACAAGGAGCATTTCCATTTACATTCGGTTAAGGTAATATATATATTTCAGAGAGTGGGGATGCTATGGCTACTCACAAGAGTATGTGTAGACTCAAGGACTTCCAAGGCACGCACATAGCAGAGTGGGTGACGCAGAATAGCGTAGCAACAAATACGTTTAGATGTAGGTATAGTTGTAGTTAGCTCGCACACCTTAAATCTTTCGAGGCTGCCAGTAATATATCTGGCTATATAAGATGAAAGATATTGACTTGGAACTTGCATTAGTTCCCTTTATTTTATATTTTTAATTTTTTCTTATTTTTGTAGAGTTGTGTTTTATTTTGTACATTAATATTACCAACGGTTGCTCTAAACATTATTTACTACTACATACATAATATGAAACATTGTACGTCACCATGATTAACGAATATGTACGACCTGAAAGTTTCCAGGTACTAAGTCAAAAATTCGTAGTAATAAACTGAACTGAGCTGAATCCGTGAGCCTAAGTCCCTCAGAGGACGGAAGCTGGCCGCAAATCAGCCCCTCGCATTGGTGAAGTTTCCCAAGTCCAACAGCTGCTACGCCACAGGCTTGTCGCACGCAGAGACGGAACTTGACAAATTGGTCGGCAGGCAGGCACCCAGCAAATCTTCATCACCCAAGTGGTACCTTCGGTTTCTTTGAAATTCAACAGAACCTGAGTCTCTCAGGTTTCAGGCGCAGACGGAATGGTAGCAGAAATGGATGTCTTGAGGCCCTATGTTCAGTCATTTGTACGCTTATTGCTACACTTGTGACGTAGGAGGGACGGGTGGATATGTTCCACTTCTCTCGCCAGCTTTTCTTTGCTCGCTCCATGGACTTACACCGAGCATGGGCTGATAGGCTGGGTCATATTTGCAATATGTGGATTTTCGACAACAGGTAAGTTCTGCGAGGTAGAAAATGTTATTTCACCTTATGTTACACTATGCTGCAGCGACAGAAATTCTAGGTGCTTTGGCTTTTGCTTTCGTCGCAAACCCGTCTGGCCGGAATGTTTGATGCGTAAGCAGTACTTCCCACTGACTTACTTGATGAACTCAGCGGGCAAGCTGGCCTCAGTTGCCTGGCCGCGGCTGGAATAAAACGTTATAAAGAATGTAAATTTCTCGCGTCGAGCTTTTTCGAGCTCCGCAGAGTAAATGTCTATGATGACAAAGAAATTTTATGAACGTGATTATCATTCAGTAACTGTAACCGCCTGTACCGGTTTCTCATATACAGTATTACAAACGCTAGTAGATAATCGACGAGACTGTCGGAATATTTGCGATTATTTATACTAATTCCTAACCTGGACGACAGGATATTTGCAGTGCGATTTGCTGTAAAATCTGATTTCAAAATTGTTTGTGCAATCCTGTAAATTTGCACGTATGATTTATATCGACAACGTGGACTGTATACTTTACACCAGTCTGTTCCAAGATATGCCTACTCGTATTTGTTTTCAACAAAATTGTTTTCCTCACACTTTATTTCCGGCTTTTGGTCACACTCCCTATGCGTTTTACTACACGCTTTCGTTTTATTCTTAAGTGTGACAAGATACCGGTTATTGATTTTTGATCATGTGATGTTGAAATTAATGATTGCTAATATAGACTGAAGCGCCAAAGAAACTGGTATAGGCAAGCATATTCAAATAAAGAAGTATGCAAATAGGTGGGACACGGCGCTGCGGTCGGCAGCGCCTGTATGCAAGAGTGTGTGGTGCAGTTGTTAGATCGGTTGCTGCTGCTAGAGTGGCAGGTTATCAGGATTGAAGTAAGTTTGCGCGTGGTTTTTATAGTCGATGCATGAGGTAGCGATGAAGTGGGGATTTTCCAGTACAACCATTTCCCCAGTGTACGGTGAATATCAGGAATCGACTGTCAGATATCGCTATGGTCGGAAAAAGATTCTGCAAGAACGGGACCAACGACGACTGACGAGAAACGTTCTACGTGACGGAAGCGCAACCCTTCTGCAGACTGCTGCAGATGTCAGTTCTGGGCCATCAACATGTGTCAACGTGAGAACCAGTCAACGAAACATAATCGAAAAGGGCTTTCGGAGCCGGGAGCCCACTCGTGTATCCTTAACGGCTGCACGATACAAAGCTTTAGGACTCGCCTGGACCCGTCAGAACCGACATTGGACTGTTGGTGACTGGAAAGAAGTTGCCTGATCGGACGAGGCTCATTTCAAGTTGCATCGAGCGGATGGACGTGTGCGGGTGTATGGAGACAACCTCATGAATCTATGGGCTCTGGATGTCAGCAGAGGACTGTTCTAGCTGGTGGAGGCTAAGTAACGATGTGGTACGTGTGCGGTTGGAGTGATCTTTGACCGCTGGTACGTCTAGATACGACTCTGGCAAGTGACACTTAGGCATTCTGTCTAATTACCTGCATCCGCTCATGTCCATTGTGCATTCCGACGGACTTGGGCAATTCCAGCGGGACAATGCGACATCCCACACTCCGGTGTGCTCGCGGACGCCCTACACGAAATTAGGCAGGTGTACCAGTCTCTATGGCTCTTCAGTACATTTACATATACAAATATTTTTAGTTCAATACCATCCTTTTGGATATGGCCAGTGGCCAGTGGTGTCAGGAAGTTATTAATCGTGGTCAAGATTTCGTACATGGAGGTAAGAGTCTACAATGAGACTGCACCCAGAGTTGCACGGAAACCAATACGACTATGTTCCTTTGACAAAGAAATTTAGTGTTGAGGAAATAGCGGCACTAACGCTCGCAGCGCCGAAGCGTAGGATGCCACTTTGCTTTGGCCGAAACGGCTGCTGTGGCCGAATGGTTCTAGGCGATTCAGTCTGGAACCCCGCTGCTCCTATGGTCGCAGGTTTGAATCCTCCGTCGGGCATGGATGTGTGTGATGTCCTTAGGTTAGTTAGATATAAGCAGTTCTAAGCCTACGGGACTGATGACCTCAGATGTTAAGTCCCACAGTGCTTAGAGCCATTCGATCCATTCTTTGGAAATTAATTAAATAAATTTGAAGGTAATTTATATATGTTTTCCGTCTTTCCCTTGTTTGAACAAACTGCCTTCATTTAGTTCCATTGCCCATACATACCTCCACGAAAAGTAAGAAGAGTTTGACTTTCGTTTTAATAAACGGACACGAACTCAAGTAACAATTCCTGTCCCGTAGAAGGAAATATGGAAATATGTTTAGTATTTAGAAGATATTAAAAGAGAGTAATTGCGGTATCAGTTTGGGTGACGTTATAAACTGTTTACAAAAAGATCTCAAGCGTTGGGTCAAGAGGTTTTAGTTCGAAGGACGCCATTTTAAAGGTGATGTCTGTTTTCTGCATAGCGCACATCAAAGCCATGAATTTTTTGAGTGAAGGTGACATAATTTCTAAACTTTTCACAAATGGTAGCACATCGTCAAAACAAGCTGTATTTTCATGTCATGGCACCTTGAAACTTTTGTGTTTAAGCATTCGAAAACGGATTTTAGCTGAAACTAGTTATGTAACTAAGAAGATGTCTTGATACACTCGAAGGAAAATAAAATAAAATAAAAAACGTACCACAAAAGAATTATCTGAATGGCTGAGAAATCGGTACCTGCGACGTACATGTAGAGCAAATGATTAAAATTTCAGAGAAACTGGATGACTTATTCAAGAGAAAGAGCTTGACAAAGTAACGCGTTGGTCCACCTCTGGCCCTTATGGTAGCAGTTATTCAGCATGGCATGGATTGATAGATCTGTTGCATGTCTTGCTGATGAATTCGTGCCCAATTCTTTCCAATTACTGCCTTAGATCATCAAAAGTCGGAGCTGTTTGGAGGGTCCTGCCCATAATCCTCCAAACTTTCTCCACCTGGGTGAGACCCGGTGACCCTGACGGACAACGTAGGGTTCGGAAAGCTCGTCGTGTGATGGCGGTCGTGATCTTCCTGAAATTAGGCCCCTGATGGATTGCCATTAAGGGCAACAAAACGGGGTGTAGAACATCGTCAACACGTCGCTGTGCAGCTTTAAGGATGCTAGCCAAAGGGGTCTTTGTATGGAGAGAAATGGCGCCCCAGAACATCACTCCTGGTTGCCAGGCCGTATGGCGGGTAAGAGTCAGGTTGTATCCAACCGTTGGTTCGCGCATGTTGAGACACGTATTGAGCCTGTAAACTCATTGACTGGAGTATTATTGTCTTCATTGATGAGTCCCGCTTCGAAATGAGACCTGATGACCAGCGAAGTCTGGTCTGGAGACGCCCCAGAGAGCGACTGTCGGCCTCCATACGGTGCGACAGTCCGGTGTGATGGTCTACGCTGACACTTTCTTTCATAGCACGACCCCTTTAGTTGTCGTCAGTGGCATCCTTAAGTCACAGTTGTCTGTCGACGATATTCTACGCCCCGTCTTGATACTTTTCTTGGCGAGCCATCCTGGGCGTACATTTCATCAACGAAGCAAGACGAGAGTCTCTGCTGCTAGTCTTCTTGCCCGATCCTAGCTTGACCATCAAGGTCTCCGGATCTCTCCCAAATTGAGGACATTTAGAGCATTATGGGCAGGGTATTCGAACCAGCTCGGGATTTTGAAGATCTAACGCACCAAGCGGAAATGATTTGGAACGACATCTCTCAGGAGGACATCCAACAATTCCACCGAACAATGCCAAGCCGAGTAATTGCTTCCGTAAGGGCCAGAGATAGGTCAACGCCTTATTGATTTGCTCAGTTTGTGAAGCTCTTTCTCTTGATTCAACCAAGATTTATGAAATTGTAATCATTTGATTTTCTGTACGTTTACATCACATTTACAGATTTCCGTTGTATAAGGATAATTCCTTTGTGGTGAACCTATTTTATCTCAAAGTGTAAATGTCATTTCTACCTTTCTGTCAATTTGATGTGAAACGGGATGTGTGTAAATGACTAATTCCGATAACTATTGGGAACTTAATCGTTTGAGGCAACAAAGCGTGACACGTGTTAATGCTGCATTTTGAGAAGGTGCTGAGCAGGCGTTTTTGGTGGAGAGACAATAGACTCAAGAAGAAGAATAAGAAAAACAAGAAGAAGAAGAACGGGATCGTGTGGGATTTTATCCAATAACAAATTAATATATGCAAAGAATAAAATCATCTCCCGAACTGCTTCTCGAAGACTATTACACAAGTAGGGGAAATATGTTGTACATGAATAGAACAGACGGTTCAGATAGGCACGGTTTTATAACATCATATTTCAGAAATCATATAGATTCACTCATCTCCATCTCCAAAAAATACGAGAAATATACATTTCAGTGATAGTACTGTACACTATTTCAGACATGGTATTTCGTCACTAGTATCTCTTAAATAATTTCAGTTTGTAAAACTAGCGCATGTAAAAATTAAAAGGGTCGTCATTTATTGTCCCACAGTTGGAGAAGTACAGCCTTACAAGCGTATCTTTAATGATACTGTCGTGTGGTTTGTTGTCAAGCATCTCCTCTGCTAAAACAAACGTCTGTGGGCCATCTTCTTCAAGATATTTCAATACGTTCCGTCTCCTACTTCTGTCTCTCTTTCTTTCTTTTTTTCGACTGTACAACTGTCTGTATGTGCTGCCCACACAAAAATAGCTGTCAATCAGCAGCGAGAAAATCTGACACCAGAGAGACCACAATGCCATTATTCCACTGTAATCTAGCTTGGGACGGAACAAAGCCAGCTCCCGATTCCCGTGCCCCGTGTAGGAAATATTACAAATGCTGTAAGCAATTCGTAGCTGTGAAACAAGTATAAGAAGTTATCCGCAATTATTGATCGTCACAGTGAATAGATACAGAACACGAAAGAGCAAGTGACATTACATTTATATCTCTCATCAACAATGCAAAGAAAAAGTGTAAAACAAGAACGATTCATAAACGTATTGACATGAACAGACTAAAGTAATCCAATACCTGCAATATACAAAACTGTCGCAACCTGTGACGTACAACACAATACTGTTCCTTTTTTCAAAATGCAACAATTTCACTTTTCCAAATCACATTTAAGAACAGCGACTGTCCCTTCTTTCAAAAAGCAGAAATTACGTTTATCCAAATTATATTTTTATTCTTTAATTCTTTATTTATGTCAACGCACCGAACCTTTATATAGGGCTGAATAAAAATAAGTTTCATTCAAAAAATGCTAAGGCTAGAATGGCAGTCACAAAACCTGTGTGCGTAAATGCATGATATTTATGCCATTTTGAACTCAAAATAAAGAAAGATTGCAAGGAAAAGAATGAAATGTTATCCGGTATAATGTCGAATACTCATACTCTAAGATCAAGAACGGGCCTCAACATTTAAAAATTGTCATACAGGCTGCATGTGGGTTTCACACTGCCTATCTGGTGAATACATTTAAGCATAACTGACTGTTCTAAGTTCTGCTTTCGCATCTACATGATTACTCTGCGGCCCGCAGTTAAGTGTCTGGCAGAGGTTTCGTCGAACCACATTCATGTTATTTCTCCACTGTTCCAATCTCCAATCATACACGGGAGAAACGAAAACTTGAATCTTTCCGTGCGAGCTCGGATATCCGTTATTTTATGACGATAATCATTTCTCCCTATACAAAAAAATATTTTAACATTCGGGGGCGAAAGTTGGTGATTGAAATTTCATGACAAGATCTTACTTCAACTTAAAACGCCTTTGTTTTAATGATTGCCACCCCAGTTTGCGTATCATACCAGTTTCGCGATACTACAAAACGAGCTGCCCTTTTAGAACTTTTTCGATGTCATCCATCTGCCCCATCAAATGCGGATCCCATTCCGCATAGCAGTAGTCCAGAAGCTGGCAGAGACGTGTTGGTTGGTTTAAAAGCGGGAGAAGGCACCAAACTACTAGGTCATTGGTCCCTTATTCCTAATAAAACAGTGCCACAAGTTTGAGAATAAAACGAACGAAACATATAACACGAAACGGAAAGAAAGGAGAAGCCACAAGAACGATGGGAAGGAAACGAACACTAAAAGGAACAAAAGAGGACAAGAAAACAGAGGCACTAGAAACAGTAGAGAATAAAACATGAAAGCAGATTACATTGGCTGGCCAACTACGAGAATAAAAAGGGAAAGCCAGCCACTCTGCAACACATTGAAATCTCCACCCCAAAAGCACTAAGGTAGGAGACACAGAGGGGCAAACGACATGCGCTAAAACTTACATAGAAGTGTAAAACCCACTCTCACGGATAAAACGTAAAACTAAAGCCGCTGTGGAGGCGCTGTCGCCCAACACCGAAGGCAGTGTGCTGGGAAAGTTAAAAGGCTGTCGCAGAGCGGCTAAAAGTGGGCACTCCAGCAAGAGGTGGACAACTGTCATTTGGGAGTCACAGTAACACGGAGGTGGGTCCGCGACGGAGTAGGTATCCACGAGTTAGTCACGTATGGCCAATGCGGAGCCGGCAGAGGACAACTGATTCCCTGCGAGAGTCCCGCATGGAAGACTTCACAAAGCCGGAAAACCCTGTGGTATGAGACACAGCGCAGGTCAAACTAGGAGATGTCTATCTCCAGAAGCGGTTTCCGCGTCGCCTGTTTGGCCAGTCTGTCAGCAAGTTCGTTTCCTCGGATTCCGACGTGTCCTGGGGTCCAAACAAGCACCAAAGAGCGGCGGGACTGTCCCAGGGCATAGATGGACTCCTGAATGGACGCTATCAGAGGGTGTCGAGGGTAGCGCTGGTCGATAGCTTGTAGGCTGCTGAATGAGTCGGTACACAGGACAAATGACTCGCCAGGGCATGAGCGAATGTACTCAAGGGCACGAGATATGGCCGCCAGCTGTGCAGTGAAAACATTGCAGCCAACTGGCAAGGGGTGCTGCTAGAAATGCAAAAGGCGCAGACGAAGCTGCGGCGGAGATGTACACCATGGAGGCGTATGTGAACGTGCCGCAAGCAGAGGTTGTAAAGGGCAGGACTCCAGTTTGGAGACAAGGGACAGCACGCGAACCACAATCGAACTGGGTCCACGATGCGGGAGCTGGAGTTCCACGGGCGGGAATAGCAGACGGTTATTCGGATGCGCAAGGGAACTATGAATGTATGGCGAGCAGTGGCGCACGTCTCATCTGCAGTCGAGGGACACCAGGCTCCAACAGTACGATGGTCACCAGACTTGCCCTGAAAGCTCTTGTCGCCAATCGAACCACACGGTGGTGCACAGGGTCGAGTAAACGCAATGCTGAAGGCGCTGCAGAGCCATAAACCACACTCCCATAGTCAATTCAGGATTGGATAAGGGCTCTGGGCAGAAACGTGTACGGTAAGCAGTCTTTTTACTCCACCTGTTACATTAACTAAGTGTTCTGCATATAAACTGGAGTCTTTAATTTCCGCCCAACGTTGTCTATGCTATAGTTCCAACTTAGGTTATTCGTAATTGTTTCTGAGCGTTACCACCAGTGTAACGAACTTCCTTGCACACACCTATTGATTAGTATCCATATAAGCATGGAAGGTAATGTTCATCGAGATATACTTCGAAATTAACGTCGTAGAATGCGTATTAGGCACTGTTACTTTCAAGTGACTGGCCAATGCAATCAAGGGGTCAGGTAACATACCCACAGCAACAACCAGGTAGTTCCCTATAATATCAGACAGGGGACTCAATTATCATTTACATTACTATACACTGGACTATGCTGACTTTGACGTTCAGTAATTCCAGCCAATATGATTCGAAATATCAGTGCATTGCCTCGTATGCAGGTACAGCAATGAAACAGTTGTATGTGGTGCGGTGTATCTAGCCGGCTGGTTGTGGCCGAGCGGTTGTAGGCTCTACAGTCTGGAACCACGCGACCGCTACGGTCACAGGTTCGACTCCTGCCTCGGGCATGGATGTGTGTGATGTCCTTAGGTTAGTTATGTTTAAGTAGTTCTAAGTTCTAGGGGAGTGATGATCTCAGAAGTGAAGTCGTATAGTGCTCAGAGACATTTGGACCATTTATATCTAGTACTGCAAATGAGCAAATATTACTGAGGATTTAATCACTTTCACTATAGAATATACGGAGACGCAGTGGAAATTAAAAAAGAAACAAAAAGAACCCTTCAACAGACAGACTAAAATTAGACCTGTTGTCGGCCTTATTATTAAATAAAGCTCCATAACAAACGTCGCCGCGACTCCATTATCTTTGACAGCTGTCTGCTGACGTTACGATTCGACCGTCACGTGAATACGTTTGAACAGTTCGGATAGTGAGGGAATGTTTGAGATTGTAACCACTTCTTCAGTTTTTATAGCCTCTGATGACGTCTCCAGCACTAGTAGGTGAAACGTTAGGCAGAGAAATATGTCTTTGTATCGCAGCCTAATGCCCATAAAACAAATATCAACAAAATGTCTGGGCTGTGTAGTTAGTGGGCAACTGTGATCTCTGCTTCTTTGACATTCGTTTAGCCTGTTAACTAATAGGTTTTGAGGTCATTCATCAGTTCCCAGGAAGAAGAATTGACCAGGCTGCGATATATCTTGCAAGTGAAACATGATCGCGATTTCACAATTTTTTAACAAACAGCGGGTGTGATAGTGGTTTTCTAATCGACATTCAGATTCCCAGCATGGGGGACCCTAGTTACCGTGGGAACATTTGATAGCACCTTTGGTATACATGTGCCACTTGTGTGGATCACTACAGTGGAAAACATAGAGGGTGTAACGAGTATAAAGGGTGATAGTTTTACTGATAACTGAGGATGATATACTTGTTCCGGCACGAAGATCATGAACGCAAGAGCAGAGAGGGCTGTGAGACAACGTAAGTCAATAGTACACTTACTAGGAGGACACCACGACTGAGTGGCATCTACAAGAAGTGAATAAAAACGATGCGTGACATAGCCGCGGCCGCACTAGAAGATTCGCACTAGTAGAGTTCCACTAGAAGAGCCGTGAATTGTGATCCGTATCTATTACTTGCATGGAAATTGTATAATTCGAAGGACACTGGTTATTTGCTTGTCGCAAATTGCTTGCGAACCAACTTGTACATCCGCAAGTTAAGTACTCCGTTAATATGGTTTGCTTGTATGTTGTGTAGCTATCCGAGCCGCGTGGGATTAGCCGAGTGGTCTAGGGCGCTGTAGTCATGGACCGTGCGGCTGGTTCCGGCGGGGGTTCGAGTCCTCCCTCGGGCATGGGGGGGGGGGAGGGGGGGTGTTTGTCTTTAGGATAATTTAGGTTACGTAGTGTGTAAGCTTAGGGACTGATGACCTTAGCAGTTAAGTCCCATAAGATCTCACACACATTTGAACATTTCTTTTTGCAGCTATCCGATAAAACAGCTTCCTAGACACCCTATAAGAAATGAATGAGCAGGATCCCACAGTATTGAACAACATAACGTCAGTGCTTACGTCATTTGCAGACTAACACTTATAGCCATTATAAGCTGTATGTTTTTAGGGTTGTCAGTGCATTAAGTACATGTAGCGAGAGAACAAGCCGTTAATGCTTATTTTTCCCTGGTTGCAGGTCAGGTGTGGACGTGTGAACAGAAAATGGGTAGTGAATACTCACAGGCGAAGTACATTTAATGGTGCAGCACGACCGTGCAGAGAACATCAGGTCGTAAAGTTTGAGATGTGTTTGTGGGAAGACAAAAAAATGGTTCAAATGGCTCTGAGCACTATGGGACTCAACTGCTGTGGTCATTAGTCCCCTAGAACTTAGAACTACTTAAGCCTAACTAACGTAAGGACATCACACACATCCATGCCCGAGTCAGGATTCGAACCTGCGACCGTAGCAATCGCACGGTTCCGGACTGCGCGCCTAGAACCGCGAGACAACCGCGGCCGGCCGTGGGAAGACAGCTCGGCACACTGATGTAGACAGATATTAAGGTAACGCATATAAAAGTATCTTCACTTTTACCCATTACACCTTGTAATTCAACATTTATGTTCATTCGCTGATATTTCCCCACTAATTGTCAGTTTCATATTTTTTTCCATAAGTTGTGGAATTCAGCGTGGTTCTGTTTCTCTTCTCGTCATCGTCGTCGTCGTCGTCGTCGTCTTCGTCGTAGGCCACCACGTATTTCGAAATATGTATGTGTTCTCTATCTAGTCACACCGAGTTTAGTTTCGGTGTGTTACGTGACTCCCAATACCTAAATTTTGCATGAAATATGCATCTAAGCTCTGCAGTGGCTGCAACTGACGTCGTTGCCTTTGGCGAAGCTTCTGTGTTTGTGTATTTACTTCTGTATTTTCTTGACGTTCCCCGTCAGATGCCGCTACAGCGGCAGTTTTGCTTCAGTATTTACCATAGTCTACAGATTCCTATCAGGTCTATCAGTTTAATGGTTCAAATGGCTCTGAGCACTATGGGACTTAACTTCTGAGGTCATCAGTCCCCTAGAACTTAGAACTACTTAAACCTAACTAACCTAAGGACATCACACACATCCATGCCCGAGGCAGGATTCGAACCTGCGACTGTAGCGGTCGCGCTGTTCCAGACTGTAGCGCCTAGAACCGCTCGGCCACCAAGGCCGGCCTATCAGTTTAGCTCTAACCTCTTCATATTAAGCTGAGGCAGCTTGTACTCTCAAAACACAATGCAGTCCACTCAAAAGAACATTATGAGGAAGCCTAGTGCCGTGCAAACGGTGGAAATGTCCCAACCATTATAACTAATTTTATGTTAAGGTAACTCATTTGTGATTAACGTGTTCATGGACTCTAGTGTTGGTGAATGATCCTCCAACTTGACCTTCAAACCATGATAAGACATCTTTCTGCTGGAAACGCACTAGTTTTTGTGGCGACATAACAAAACAAAGGTAGGCACAAGGTTTCAGAATTACATATTCGTTGTTGTAGGCTTCAGTCAACAGACTGGTTTAATGCAGCTCTCATGTCAATCTTTGCCGTGCAAATTTCTTAACTTCTGTGTAAGTGATGTAACCTACAGCCAGTTGAATCAGCTTCCTTTATTTCCTATCATGCCAACTACACTCCATACTAGTTGTGTTTTGCTCTTTCGTCAAGTCGTAAATTTACTAGCTTTTCCTTAGTTATCCGATATGGAGCATTTATCTAAAACGTTCACGTCCCACCACCAGCGTGGCTACATTCCAGACACATACGTTGAGAATAGGTTTCCTAACAGTTAAATTTGTACACGATGTTAAAAAGTTTCTCCTTTCCAAAATGCTTTTCTTTCCGTTAATAGCTTGCATTTTACATCATCTTCACTGCCGCAGAACACAAAGAAGTGTCTCATTTCTTAAATTTTCCAAGAATTATCTCCATTTTAGTCTGTTATCCCTGTTTCATTTTTATTGACTTTTACCTTGTAGTCTGATCTCAAGATATTGCACATTCAGTTAAAATGATTTTCCATGGCATTTGCCGTCTCTGACATAATCACAGTGACATTGGCAATCCTTAAAATTTTAATTTCGTCTACCTGGACCGTTGTTTTTCTTCCAAATTTTTCCTGAAATTCCTTTAACATTTTTTCTATGTACAGTTGAGTACCATGTAGGTTGATTACCACCCTGTCTCACTCCCTTCTTCACTACTCCATCCCTTCCTTTGGCACTGATTTCTACAGATGATAATCAGCTGGTACGCAGTCTTAGACTTTTTAGATTATAAAGACACATTATCCATAGGCTTTATGAGTTGCATATATCTTTCTAGTTTACTACTGCTGTATTTTCAGTACGGATGTCACTTTAAACGCTAACATGTCTGAATACGTAGATGTGAGAAAAGAAATTTTTACTGCTTTATCTACATCGTATGAAGTTTAAGAAACAACAGATAGAAGTTTAGGTATTGGAAGGCCGGTAGCTTATTATCACGTTTGGTGCAATCTACCTCTCACCAACCATCCCCCCACAAAAATGGATGAATGACACAGATAACATTAGTGTGATTGGACATCTTGATAAGTTCATGAAATATTTCTGTGGTGGCGGAGCTGGTGTTGTTATACTGGAGAGGATGATGACCGTGTAGCTGTGTTTAAGATGTAGGGTGTCTGCCTGGACCCTGATAAGCAAATTCACGAAAAAAATTTAATATAAAAGCGGCATGGGACCAGGACTATCCGAGTGAAACTGAAAATAAGTGAGGAGCTGATCATGGAGCGTGGATTCGGGAACAGTGTCAGGTATTAGAAGGGCTGGGCTAGAAGAGGAGCATATGGCTGTGCTTGCTTTGCTATTTAGGTACAATAGGAAAGAAGATGGTGTGGTAAATTGGAACGAAACTAGAAGAGCGCATTAAGACGGGAGAAAGTAAAATGGGGGAGGAGGGTTAAGTGACATATAGGACAGGCAGCTAGTATGACTTGCTGAGGCAGATTTGGTCGCTCACGGGATAGATCTTTTGTGAACTATGGCTATGAAGTGACTACACCATAGATGACAGGGCCAGGACGTGAGAACTGGAGTGATATCTCGGTAGTTTTAACTAAAGTGTTGTGTGAGAAAACTAAGCTTCACGATTATAAATGTACGATGAGCGTTGAATGTGTAATGCAAAACTAGTTTTTTTAGAAGCATGTTGGTTTTATTCTAGATTATTCCCCATTTTTGGCTACAAAAGCTTATTTTTGGCATAATGTCCATTCCCTCCATTCAATTGGATGGTCATATGTCACCTTACTGGGAGGGCAGGCATATTCGTATGCTACCACTCTTATGGTCGACGTCGTAACCAAAGTTTTGATGCATGAATAACCTACTGCTCACAGTAGGGTGAGGACCGCTCGGCCAGACATGTATGATGCCTTGTCTTGTCATGGAGAAGGATAAATTCTTTTGCATTTCACGGCGACGAACGGGCTGAAGTCGTCTGTTAATTTTCTGAGGGCAGCACCCTTGTGTGCGGTCAGCCGACACGCGAGAAATCGGAAAGGTATGAGCGACCTTGTTGCTATGAGGACAGACGCCTCGTCGTACGACACCCATGCTTTTGTTCACTTCCACATCATATCCGTAGACGTCTTGCAAGAGCCTATAAATATCTGCACTGTTCTGCTTTTGTGCGAAAAAAAAATAAAGACACGCAACGACTTTTCTCTGGTCGAACGCAACTCCGTTACGGAAGCCATTTTAAAGACTACGTGCGTAAGGTGGTCATGCCATTTTGGCTTTTGTATGTCATCCATTTGCACGTGTGAGAGAGAGAGAGAGAGAGAGAGAGAGAGAGAGAGAGAGAGAGAGCAAGTCGTGCCACAGTCTTTGCTTCTGCGAAGTCTGATACATTCTCAGTTGAAACGTTGCAGTGAATGGACGTATTTAGTAGCCCTGTGTGGACTTGTATTTGTATCTGTTAGATGGAGAAAGGGCAGGATGGATGAATGTGATGTAGAAAATGAAAGGTCAAATGAACACAAATTTTGAATAATGTGATTCTTTTTGAGGAGAAGTAGTTTGGGGCAAGACTGTAGGACTGCGCACCTAATTTGTCGGAATGATTAGTGTCAGCTAGTTAACGTGCCCAGAGATGAGAGAAAGACCACCCCACTTCCCTGGCTCATGTGTTAACATATAGATTAATTTAGCTGTTTGACTTTTATCAAGAGTCTTTGTTAACTTAGTACCCTTTCAAAATCATTGTTGACTTCGTTAAGCATAGCATTGATCAGCTCATGTTACATGTGAAGATCAAGCGAAGTTTTACTCCGTCTTTTTGAATACATACCTCATTCTAAAATCATTTCATAGGAACAGTTATTCTCCCCATCCCACAGTGTCATTACGCGTTACCACACGCGACCGTTTGAGTATGCATTTAGAAACAGAGATGTAGCTTAGCCGCTGCCTGCTTGCTGTGTGCTGTTGTGCTTTGGAGAAACTTGCAGTAGTGTTGTTCAAGACGCGAGGTAAATGGGAATTTTCGTTAGAGCCAGATTAATTGTTTTACTTTGGCTGCGCATTTAATAGAAAGACAAGGTGCATTCCGGTAAGTTACAATTCAATTCAAATAAGGGTTTGTTTAGTCAAAGGTTTGCAAGCGAGTCTAAGTTCGGTAACAGTTTGCGAACACATAGTTTTGGTGATACGCAGACTTTTATAGATTGATAGATAAAGTTGGGCTACATTTTAGACGGAAACAAAATATGGTAGGGAACTTACACTTACAGCACTCTCGGAACTTCATGTAACTACAGGGCTGAAAGAAGAATATTCCATGATGACCCAAAACCAACTCTGCAATTTTTTTCAGCCAAAATTGGTCGAGAAAAATGTTTTGCTCGTAGGTCTGGTAGGGTATGTTGGTGGTGTTACACCGGAGCGGGGATTGTAGTCTGGATAATTGTTTAAAAAAAAAAAGAACAGAACTGCTGTGGGGACAAGTGAGAAGGTGTGTACAGTTTTGAGACGGTGATACCGTGTAGGTTACTCGTAGGCACTTGAGGCTTTGGTATGATAATGTTTGGGATGAGTAGATTTCAACACAGCATCAACTTGTTAATGAGGTTAACGGTATTTGAGAATTGTGTCCTTTCTCTCCCTGTTTTTATGCAAGAAATGGAACTATCAAACGGCATCTGGAAACAGCGTCACATATTAAGCTCACCATTGATGTCATGCAAAACTGACAGCCGATGTCCTCTCTGGCTGAACTACTATCGTGGCAACGTCTGCCGCGCTGCAAGAATCGCAGGCTGCTGGTGTGGGGGGTGTGGTCTCGCCTCAGGCGGGTGCCACGGCTGGCTCCCCAGAGCATGGGGTGGCGCGCTCAGCCACTGCCGGAATGCAATTACAGCCCCGGCGCTGACAACTTTCCGCACCTGATAATTACTGCAAAATTAGTCGCCAAGTAATGTCATCACACACTCGCGCAAGAAAATTACCAACTTCCTCTCGCAGAAAATTGGTTGCCTTGGAACGTTATTACCACAAGCAATACGGTAGCCCGCTCTAATTGTTTATCCATTCTGCTTACTCCGGTCTGCGCTGGCGAATGAAACTGGACACTCCCTCGCGTTCCACTTCCTGCGTTCCCTCTCAAAATAGTCTCCAGCGACAGTGACCACCATCTGTATGTGTGTGTGTGTGTGTGTGTGTGTGTGTGGCAACAGTTCCCCCAAACAATGCAAATTTGGCGTCCTTCAGCAAATCCCAGGACAGATTACACACGACACACGAGATACACGGGTACACGTGAACCTGAGAACCTGTGATGGTGTGTATTCGTGTACATCATTTTATCATGTTGACTAATATCATTAATAAAATACCACGTTAAATTAAAATATTCAGCGTGAAGCAAACTCAAAAGAAGACGCTAACCGTAGAACGATCATCTGCCTTCTACGATCACAAGAAACCTCCTTTACCGCAACGTAGTGTAAAACGTTAACAATAGTTACCCACGTAAGTGAAGAAATGATTTGATGAGATGAAATAATTAACTGAATACAAGGTTTTATGTGGTCATTCCAGTCGCTTTATTGGCTCGCGGCTTGGAAATCCCACGTCATTCTCTATGAAAGTTAACGCCGTCATAAGGCTGCCTTGGCGTCCGACCACTACACGGATTGGTCAGAGACGGTGTGAAAAGCTTTTAAGAGTGTTGCAGCGTAGGTTGGGCTGAAAATACCTGTAAAGAAAAATATTCGAGACGTTGAGCCGTTTCCGAGTTAATACAGATTTAAGTAGGCCGAAAAGTCTGTTGAGTGCGCAAACTTAAGCGGCGCGCTTGAGACGGTGTCGCCAGAAATGTTCTTCGTTTCATTTCCTTTAACAGAAAAGGAAAGCGACATAAAAATTGGACATGGAACGGTAGTAAGGATCGAACCCGACCGAAAAGGTGAGCATCTCATACGCTCCCATCTACGCTATGACAACAACTGACACTAATTACGTCTGGCTGGCCGCTTGAATTTGCGCGTGCCTTGGGCCGATTGGCTATTTTCAATAATAATTAGCTCCGGAACGTAGCAACGTGTGGAATTTTTTTCTTAACTATTCTTTCTAAGCACAAGCTCGATGGAAACTTATGTGCAAGAGGCACAGCATAAAGCGTACTCATGAAGAAACTTTCATGCAAACTAATAAAATTTACTTGTGACATCTAATGGTTAACACACTAAGATAAATTTCATTGCAAGCATTAGATATCCTCAAGGATATGTTACTATTCATTGAGGATTATGGGAGACAAATAATTTTCTCAATGTTACGTTCGCCAAATAACTTTTCAGCAGTATAACGTTCAATTGGTCATACTCGTACGAGTATTTAAATGCGTCTTGGTAAAATTAGGCAATGCAAGTTTTGGCGTATACCTCTGAACGATCCAAAATCGTAATGGCCATTACAATAACAAATAAACCCATGTATTCATTGATATTCTTTTCTGTAATTCGTGAGATGCACGTAAGGGCTACACAATGAAATTTGTACCTTACACATCCGGTATTCTGGTGAAAAAAAAAATACAAATATTACATTTAAAACCACAGAATATCACGGTAATTAATGAAGTTCAGAAAACGATTTAGTTTTCGTTTTATGATCTTTTCGTTATAAATAGTTGGGATGAAAAGGAATTAAACGTTATCGTATAGATTTTATAATTAAATTTTCCTTGAGACGTAAGAGTCTTGTCTTTGTCTACGATAATGATGGAGGCTGAAGAAATGAATTATAATCTGTACCACAGCCGGGACTCTAACTTAGGTTTTCTTGCCTCCTAGGCAGAAATATTGTCCATTGCACCAATTTTTTTAAATCTTATTTTGTTCGATATTGGTCGCAGGATTGGTTCGCGGCGGAGGTCCCATGATACGTGTTCAAGTTCATCATCGACACAGTCACTCAGTTTTTTTTTATTAGTGAGGGTAGCTAACGATCTGGCCGAACACGCCAAGCTGCCTGCACCACCTGAGCGTTACTGTCAACAGTGTTGCACAGGCTACCCAAGTCTTATGCCCTCCTCAACACAAACCTCAATTCATTTCTTCAGCTTATTTTCCCTATAAACTATCAATACTGCCAGGGCTCTCCGGCATTGGAATAGCACCCCAGGATTGGAAGTAATGGGAAAGCACTGTAACACAGGTGATCGTATGGATCTTATAAGTAAACAATCGAAAATCCAGGATGGACTGTAACAATATTATGAAAGGGATAGTTTCCACTCATTTTTTGTATACCTGCTAAGGCGAATATGTGTGTGCTTTTAGACATCTACTGTAGTGCTAAATGTCATATAAATATATGTACTACATATATGTTACATTTTATTTAGTGTATATCTGATACATATATTTATATATCGTATGAAATATAAACACGCGTATGTTCAACTGCACCGTTGTTTAAAAATTTCAAAGCACTTTGAGGAGAGCTTTCATAGATTTAACATTTTGAACAAACGAAAATTTACATTTTTGTTTATATAGATAGGCACTCTAGAAGAGCAATACGACACCATTACGACGTGTAACAGACTAGTTGGTGATACGCATAGATTGCGTGTATCCCACATAGAAAATTGTGTCCTTTTATATGGGAGTCACAATAATCTTAAGAAAGCGCCGTACAGTACTGAACGACACGGTCTCCCGTACCGTATGCCGCCACGTGACGCACCGGAAGGTGTCCACGGGTCTTGCGTTCGATGTCACGCAAGCACACAACGCGGCAACAACACAGAGCGTCGGGTAAAATCCGCCACCAAGCTGAGGACTTGCATCAGCAAAGTTGCTGTCGGCATCGAACACTACTGTCTCAGTATGCAGCTGGATACGACAAGGGCTGCACGCTAGCCGCGTCGGGCTTCTGAGCTACTGACACTCTAATACTGGGAGAAAGGCATAGAGTAACACAAATCAGTGCTGATAAGGAAGATCTCCTGACTGTACGCTCGTCACGGTACTGGACAACCCATAACATTGCTTTCTATACTCGCAACTTTGCTGCCAGTACCACCCAGTCACAACCACAGGAGTCAGAAGTGAGTGTGCAGCAACAATCAGTATTATAGAGGGTGTTACAAAAAGGTACGGCCAAAATTTCAGGAAACATTCCTCACACAAAGAAAGAAACATGTTATGTGGACATGTCTCAGGAAACGCTTACTTTCCATGTTAGAGCTCATTTTATTACTTATCTTCAAATCACATTCATCATGGAATGAAAACACACAGCAACAGAACGTACCAGCGCGACTTCAAACACTTCGTTAGAGGAAATTTTCAAAATGTCCTCAGTTCGCGAGGATACATGCATCCACACTCCAACGCAAGGAATCCCTGCTGCGCTGATGCAGCCCTGGAGAATGGCTTATTGTATCACAGCTGTCCACAATACGAGCACGAAGAGCCTATACATTTGGTACCGGGCTTGCGTATACAAGAGCTTTCAAATGCCTCCATAAATGAAAGTCAAGAGGGTTGAGGTCAGGAGAGCGCGGAGGCCATGGAATTGGTCCGCCTCTACCAATCCATCGGTCACCGAGTCTGTTGTTGAGAAGCGTACGAACACTTCGACTGAAATGTGCAGGATCTCCATCGTGCATGAACCCCATGTTGTGTCGTACTTGTAAAGGCACATGTCCTACCAACGCAGGTAGAGTAACCCGTATGAAATCATGATAACGTGCTCCATTTAGCGTAGGTGGAAGAACATACTGACGAAACTAAAATGAGCTCTAACATTGAAATTAAGCGTTTCCGGACACATGTCCACATAACATCTTTTCTTTATTGGTGTGTGAGGAATTTTTCCTGAAAGTTTGGCCGTACCTTTTTGTAACACCCTGTATACACTTGGGACAACAAGTAATGATGACGGTCTGATGGAGACTTCTCGTAGATATCAAACTTATACCAGATCTGCTAGTCACTTTCCACACATTAACAACTGAGAAATATACACCACGTGAATGAAGGTATAAACAAATGGTAGATTTTACCACACCGAACCAAAAGGAAAGTTTTCCTAGACGTAAGTGCCCTGTTCGTGTGGTTGCTGACAAGGACTTCCCTCGTACAGCTAACTTGCTCAATTAGGAGAAGAACGTGGGTTGCAGAATAGACTGTTATCACATTTCGAAGAACACGGCACGGAATCTTTTTTGAACAGGACATAGTTGCATCGTATTTTCATCTGTACGTAAGGAAATTTCTTAATAGTAAGCTTCCTTAATGATGTATCATCTGTAATCGGCCTACGTGTTTACAAAATTGGCTGACCACAGGAAATGCGTCATTTTTTCCGTTTGTTGAAGACCGTGTCCATGTGACTCCATTTACAACGAATTTGTGTGACATGAGACGCTTTACGGTAAGGACAGCTAGTGGAGTAGTTCTATAAGTCTTTGCAAAAGTACACGAAGTGCTTTGCTATCTTCTCGTTATTTGTCATGCGTGCAGTAGAAGACACGTTGAACAACTGTAACAGGTAAATGGAAGCTTTGATCTTAAATGTACGTGCACTAAGAATCCCAAGGTTGTACGTACATTTATGTAGAAAATATCCGATCTCAAAATTAGAGGGGCCCTATGGAAATAAAATATTGGAGTCCTGTTGGTCAGCTGCATCTTCGAAAGTCCCACCTTCATGCGTGTTATCGACATAGTCTTGTCATGTCATATGAACCACTTTGAAACAACCTGATCATACATAAACCACGGTCTTGCTGACTATATTCCCCTCGCATCCGCACGCAGTGACGCCTATCGTCTGTGACTGACACAGCGGTCGGTAGCTACCGTCGGGGCTTTCGAGGCCTTTTGGGACGCATCCTAGCAGAGACGACAGTGACAAAGGTACAATGAAGTTTTCCCTTGCTAATCAAGCTAATAGTGGAACAGGAAACCACGACCTAAACGTTCCCAATTGGTAACCCCAGTGCCTCATTCCCGGCTTCTTGCAGAGTGGCTTCAATGAGAAGAGAATAAAACAAGGAAAATGACGGACAGCTGAGAGCGTTAACATGTCCTTTTCTGGATGCGGAGAGGCGAGACTGCCTGTAAATTAAAATGAAGTGTATCCAAGAGGTGTGTCAAACGCCAGCGTTTTGTGAGAAGATTACGAAACTGAAAGTAAGTTTTGTGTAGGCAAAGTATTACAAGGGTTATCGGTATGTATGTATCTGTTTCAGTTAATTAGTACTAATTAAGAATTGTCTTTTAAGCAAAACTGGTTTCCAAAATATTTTGATTTTGGCCTCGTTCCTCGATTGTTACATCAACAGAATTTCCTGAAAGTGCAAAAAAATAGGTAGTTCTGACTATGAACAGATGTTAGTGAAACTAGGAATAATTTCCAAAACAAAATCCAAATACAAAAACTTGATCTACATGAAGAAAGATGATACAGAAAAAAATAATTAAAAAACTCGACATGGAAAAGGACAGATAATTTCAAACTCACTTCCGTAGTGGCCAAAAGTATATTTTGCATTACGTCAGAGTCAACCATTACAGCGTAGATTTTAGCAGCTTTCGTCGTCCGAAGTAAAGGTTTTGAAACAGATCGAATGGTCGTATCGATCGACCCTCCCGGATAGCCACCCGCGTTAGTACGCCTCTTTAGGGAGTGGGGGAGGTGCCCCAGCCCCGGATCGAATCTGCTCGGTGGATTAACGACGAGGGCTGGTTCGTCTGCCCGCCTAGATGTTTGAAGGTTTCAAGGTGCGAAACCACTAGATACAACCCCTAAAAGTAAGGAATTAGAATGATTAGAAGATAAATTGAACCTCTAGCAGTTGTAAGTACGAGGGGCGTTCATCATGTAATAGCCGGCCGATGTGGTCGAGCGGTTCTAGGTGCTTCAGTCTGGAACCACGCGACAGCTACGGTCGCAGGTTCGAATCCTGCCTCGAGCATGGATGTGTGTGATGTCCTTAGGTTAGTTAGGTTTAAGTAGTTCTAAGTCTAGGAGACAGATGACCTCAGATGTTAAGCCACATAGTGCTGAGAGCCATTTGAACCATTAAGTAATACAACACTTTTTGTTTCCCTCGGCTAAATTGCGTTGGCAATTGTTGTGGGATATCGTGGAAAATTCCTGCTTCATCCCCTCTAGTATCATAAAACTCCGATTAATAGTCGCGCTGTAGGTAGTCTTCAAAATAGCATCTGATACGGAGGTGGGTTCCATTGATTTTCTTTTGACGGAAAAAACAGAAAACTCCAGATGTTCGTAAGCGATTGCAGAATGTCTACGGATGCCTGGCAGTGAACAATAATACGCACGCCTTTTGACGAGGCGTCTGTCATCACTGCAACAAGGTTGTGTAAACCTGTCCGATCTCTCGATACGTGCGGACACTCTCATTCGACGTGATCGACGTATCAAAATCCAACACGTCGCTGCTCAACTGGACGCCTCTCTTGGCAGTGCCGAAACATCAGTTGCGGTGCTGAAAGGTGTGTTGTTCCTCATCCATCCTAAAGTTTGGATCTCGCACCTTCCGACTTCCATCTGTTTGGCCCAACGATGGATGCACTCTGCGGTAAACAGTACGAGCATGATGGGGAGGTTATTTATGCAGCAAGTTGTAGAATCAGACGTCGATCACTAAGTACCATGCGGGCATATAAGGCCTCCCAGTAAGGTGGTGTAAGGCCGTTACATTGAATGGAGATTACACTTTAAAATAGGGTTTTATTGCCACGAGGGTGAGGAATAATATTGTCTTAAAATCCTGTACAAAACAAACCTTCTTTCAGGGGAAAAAAGTGTGTTCCTTTGCTTATTGAAATCCCTCTGTGCTAGTATAGTACGGAAGTCCCGTCCAGGTTACACGATTAGCAAACAATTCGGAAAAGTTATTGCACTTTTGCCTGTATAAAACAAGAAACGAACAATTAGGGCGGGGGGAGGTGAAGAGTTAGTGACAGGAAGTATTTCCGGCCACCCTCCTACACTAGCATTGCCAAATCACGTTGGGATACGGGGTACGGCCAGGAAAAAGTTGCTGTCCATGTATCAGCATCGCTCCTGCGAAACGCAACTCGAGCTTTTTTCACATGTTATCTTGCGAACCATGGATAAAGGGTATCAGACGCATGCCATATTCCTTGACTTCCGGAAAGCGTTTGATTCGGTGCCCCACCGCAGATTCCTAACAAAGGTACGAGAATATGGGATTGGTCCCCAAGTATGTGAGTGGCTCGATGACTTCTTAAGTAATAGAACCCAGTATGTTGTCCTCGATGGTGAGTGTTCATCGGACGTGAGGGTATCATCTAGAGTGCCCCAGGGAAGTGTGGTACGTCCGCTGTTGTTTTCTATCTACATAAATGATCTTTTGGATAGATGGATAACAATGTGCGGCTGTTTGCTGATGATTCTGTGGTGTACGGGAAGGTGTCGTCGTTGAGCGACTGTAGGAAGACACAAGATAACTTGGAGAGGATTTGTGATTGGTGTAAGGAATGGCAGCTATCTCTAAATATAGATAAACGTAAATTAATGCAGATGAATAGGAAAAAGAATCATGTAATGTTTGAATACTCCATTAGTAGTGTAGTGCTTGACACAATCTCGTCGATTAAATATTTGGACGTAAGACCGCAGAGCGGTATGAGGTGGGACAAGCATGTAATGGCAGTTGTGGGGACGGCGAATAGTCGTCTTCGGTTCATTGGTAGAATCTTGGGAAGATGTGGTTCATCTGTAAAGGCGACCGCTTATAAAACATTATCACGACCTATTCTTGAGTACTGCTCGAGTGATTGGGATCCCTATTGGGTCGGATTGAGGGAGGACATAGAAGCAATTCACAGATGGGCTGCTAGATTTGTTACTGGTAGGTTTGATCATCACGCGAGTGTTACGGAAATGCTTCAGGAACTCGGGTAGGAGTCTCTAGAGGAGAGGAAGCGTTCTTTTCGTGAATCGCTACTGAGAAAATTTAGAGAATCAGCATTTGAGGCTGACTGCAATTCAATTTTATTGCCGCCAACTTAAATTTCGCGGAAAGACTACAAAGATAAGATAAGAGAGATTAGGACTCGTACAGAGGCATATAGGCAGTCATTTTTCCCTCCTTCTGTTTGGGAGTGGAGCAGGGAGAGAAGATGCTAGTTGTGGTACGAGGTACCTTCCGCCACGCACCGTATGTTGGATTGCGGAGTATGTATGTAGATGTAGATGAAAACGTGAATGAAGTAGTGGTCTTATAGATCGGGGATTCACGGAATGAGTGGCGATGTCAATAGGATTTAATTACAGAGGTTAGTCCATCATAGTATCATATTGCGGGAACCTGCCCCTTAGCGGAGGATGCAATACGTGGAAGGAAACCCGCCGGCAGCAAGTGCAGTGGCGCGCGGCCGTTCCTTTATTTAGGGCGGGCACGTGGCACCCGCGGCGGCTGGAGGTAATTGCGATTTACCGTCTTCTCCCACCCCCTCCCCCTCTCCGTCCTTCCTCCCCCACGAGGCTTCGGCCAGCCGGACAGCCCAGCCCGCGATCGGGCGGCGAGTGGAGTGCTCGCCGAGGCCCACTCTGGCGGACACGGCACCGACGCCAAGCGTCCATTAGCCGTGGCGGCGCCCGCAACACCGCGCCCCCAGCGGAGGACCGGCCGACAAAAAGCCAACCCGGCTGCGGTCCTTCCCAGTACGCCGATACTGCTATCTCGTGTCATCTCAGTGGCGACAACTCGGACAGTGTTTTAAACGGTCCATCCTATATCTTCTACATGAACGAATAAACGATATTGTAGTGTGTTTCACTGAATCGTAATTCGGAATAACACAGGCACTGCAGTATCATATTCATCCGCCGAAAATGGGCAACGGACCTTCACGTAAAACGTCTCGCTGAACAGGATTATACACTACTGGCCATTAAAATTGCTACACCACGAAGATGACGTGCTACAGACGCGAAATTTAACCGACAGGTAGAAGATGCTGTAAAATTCAAATGATTAGCTTTTCAGAGCATTCACACAAGTTTAGCGCCGTTGACGACACTTAAAAAGTGCTGACATGAGGAAAGTTTCCAACCGATTTCACATACACAAACAGCAGTTTTCCGGATCAAACGTTGTTGTGATGCCTTGTGTAAGGTGGAGAAATGCGTACAATCACATTTCCGACTTTGATAAAGGTCGGATTGTAGCCTATCGCGATTGCAGTTTATCGTATCGCGACATTGCTGTTCGAGCTGGTCGAGATCCAATGACTGTAAGCAGAATATGGAATCGGTGGGATCAGGAGGGTAATACGGAACGCCGTGCTGGATCGCAACGGCCTCTTTTCACTAACAGTCGAGATGACAGGCATCTTATCCGCATGGTTGTAGCGGATCGTGCAGCCACGTCTCGATCCCTGAGTCATCAGATGCGGACGTTTGCAAGACAACAACCATCTCCACAAACAGTTCGACGACGTTTGCAGCAGCATGGGGTATCAGCTCGGAGACCATGGCTGCGGTTACCCTTGACGCTGCATCACAGACAGGAGCGCCTGTGATGGTGTACTCAACGACGAATGGCAAAACGTCATTTTTTCGGATGAATCCAGGTTCTGTTTACAGCATCATGATGGTCGCATCTGTGTTTGGCGACATCGCAGTAAACGTACATTGGAAGCGTGTATTCGTCATCCCCATGCTGGCGTATCACCCGGCGTGATGGTATGCGGTGCCATTGGGTACACGTCTCGGTGACCTCTTGTTCGCATTGACGGCACTTTAAACAGTTACATTACAGATGTGTTACGACCCGTGGCTCTACCCTTCATTCGATCATTGCGAAACCGTACATTTCATCAGCATAATGCATGACCCCATGTTGCAGGTCCTGTACGGGCTTTCCTGGATACAGAAAATGTTCTACTGCTGCCTTGTCAGCATGTTCTCCAGATTTCTCACCAATTGATAACCTCTGGTCAATAGTGGCCGAGCAACTGGCTCTTCACAAGACTTCAGTTACTACTTTTGATGAACTGTGGTATCGTGTTGAAGCTGCAGGGGCAGCTGTACCTGTACAAGCCATCCAAGCTCTGTTTGACTCAATGCCCAGGCGTAGCAAGGCCGTTATTACGGCCAGAGGTGGTTGTTCTGGGTACTGATTTCTCACGATCTTGCACCCAAATTGCGTGAAAATGTAGTCACATGTCAGTTCTAGTATAATATATTTGTCCAAGGAATACCCGTTTATCATCTGCATTTCTTCTTGGTGTAGCAATTTTAATGACCAGTACTGTATATTATGGATGTACGGGTACAGGTTGTAGACTTATCGATGACGACATGTGGAAGTATGGGTCTATCCGTGAGTCGTGCGCAGACACCCTAAGGTCGCTACGCTAACCCTGAAGGCGTCAGCAGAACCCCGAAATGTCGTCCCTCACGTGCTGGTCAGCTGACATTGCAAGTAATGACACGGTACTCAGAAAAGAATTAAAACTCGAACTGAAGACTTGAATTTAAGGTGACTGTAGGGGTTCTGCAAACAGAAATCCATAGGTCGGCGGTTCGAATCCGGCCCGGAGGAAACATTTTTAGAGATGTAGCTCGGAAGGACAGTGGATACACAATCTAACGAATGTTCTTCGGGCGGCTCGAGAATTCTTCTTTTGCCTATTGAATCTTTACCTGGGTGACGGTTAACTCAAGGAGCAGCCCGAAGCCTTGACGTGCCATGAGACAGTTACCACTATTCATAGAGACATCATGAGTAATATATGAATGACTGAATATTACTACTGTAATTAGTTATATTCTGGCCACGATATAGTTTTTATGTATGTTTTGCTCTATCGTAAGTTTTGTAAAACATGGCGTATTTTGTACTGTGTGGTGACAAAGAAACCAACTTAATATGTTAAAAAGAATGACAAGGCAACCGTTCGCGATAAGCGGGAAATTCGTGTTCGAGTCCCGGCTCGGCACAAGTTTTTACTGGCTTATCACATTCACACAGTTCAGTACTGTCCTATGCTGATTTAATTGAGCATAAATTCCATAAGGCAGTGAAGGAATTTCGAAGTCTCGGTGCGACGAAAATTGTCAGTCGTTCTCCTGCAAACATTTGTAAAAATTATTAACTTTTGGTGATCACATGGGGAAGACCGGAGATCTGCTGGTAAGACCGTGTTAGCCTATTTATTTGAAGTAACTGAATATCTTGAGCACACAAAACGGCAGGTTCGTCCAGTGTAAATCAGACGTTCCCCACTGATCCCGTGCAACACAGCGTAGTAAGCAGACCCTGTCAATAATAATGAGTTAAATAATACGCGAACACACTTACTTTAGTTTAGTTCACGTATTAAATTCCTTCTCATACAGAATCTCATCAAGATGGGGTCTAGCTCAACAATACATACATATACATCCTCCTCCTTTCACGACTAATCGGCAAGCATTGCCTCATTCATTTCATAACGGATAGCAGAGAAGCTATTCCATGGAGTAAATGGCCGCTCCAAGGAATAATAGGGCTTGAAACTACTTTGCATTGATAATCATCGTATATTAATGTTTAGGAATCGGTAAGATAAGAAGAGATATTTCGAGATATGTACTGAGTCATATAATTTATAAAATTTCTTAATACATCGCGGAGAGACCGCTGCAAGAGACGTCGGAAATTGTACAACTTCTACATGCGTGCAAATAATACTTTAATGTTAGATATGCCCTCTAACAAAACAACGTTTCTGTAGATTTGGTACAGCACATACATGACACAGTAAATCTTAGGTTTACAGGTAATATTGGTGGGGAAAGAAACGTAAATGGCTGTGGCAATGAGAAACTGGGAGCTGACAATTTTTCTTAGCTTTTTTTATTTGTGTTGACGTTCGTTTCGCGCACAATTAGAACAGCACATCGTTCAGTGTCAGTACATTTAGTATCCTTACATAACATGAATTATATTTTATAAGTAATAAAAGTTTGTGGATCGTGTAACTTCTCCGCTTTTACGTAACCAAAGCATTACTTTTGATGCAAGTACAGTTGCACATACATAAACAAGTAACAACTATTTTCCTTATTTTGTACTCAACAGAATGTTCTTCTTCCTGATAAAGGCAACGGTTTCTTGTTTTTACTGAAAAAAGTGAAACTTGTTTATGAGTAACAGAATCATTTTTCATGTAAGCTCGATGAAGTATCGAAGTGATGTTTGGTATCTTTTCTCTTTGCCTTTTCTTAATTTCACTTTTTTTAAAGAAATTACGTTTCGTAGCTCTGTACGAAAAACCTTTATTGTTTCTTATTTTTACTAGATCATTCGTATGTTTCACGTTACAAATCAAGAATTTTCAATCAGAAACCAAATTAAATACGAACAAACAGGAGGATAGCTATGTAGAATAAAAACGTCGTGTAGGTTAGGCCCTTAATACATCCTCACTCAATTTCTAGACGGCTCACCGCTTTCGGTTTCTAGGGGAATCCAGTAAGATCCTGATCCCAAACGCGAACAATACGATGGAACTGAGGTAACCACCGACAGGTATGCAACAATCCTAGCAAAAAGGTAACGCAGTTCCGATATTAACTCACCTAGGCTGCTAGGAAAGCTACTGTACTCCACTCTTACGACAAGCCTACGGTAGTTTTAGAACTCTACATGAGGCAGATTTAACTGTTCTGTTTAAAATGAAAGTTTTAAATTAGCTTTCACGAATGTTCAAATTATCTTCCAACGGACGCACAGCAAACATACAGATGGTAATCAAACTCAACTTACACTTTGCCAGCATGCCTCGAATTACAGCATTCACTTCTGTTGTTTTGTGAGTGTTTTACAAACCTCAACGAAGGAGAAGAAGATACACAAGACTATCAAGAGATTTGGATGCCAGTGGTCCAATGCGAGAGCCATTCAAATGTACCACATTACTCAGAAGATCTTCTGTCAACTACATTGCCACTTAGATACAGTGTCCATCAAGAAAATTCCCGGAATGATTTTATTGCTGTTGTATAAATGAAGTCAGCGAAGTAACTACGGTGGATGCTTCAACTAAGAACAATAAAAAAAGCTTTCATTCGACTAGCCAGTCGTGAACAGGCAGTGTTAAGTTTCACAAGCAGCGACAATGCCACGAATTAACATAGTGAGGCTGGAACCGTGGAATAAATATCTTTTGTTTCCGTCAATGGCCACAGTACTTTTGCTACTTAGACTATCGGTTTCTGTCAGCAGTGACTATCTCCAGACCTGCAGCAAAACTCGGGAAATGACGCAGAAGTAATGGACAGATTACGTGTTAATAAAATATACCATTACGAAAAATTATAACTTTCATAGATGTGGATACATGCGTCTAAAATATGACGATGCGTACCTGATTTGTAAGATGTCCTAATATAATAAAGCCATACTGGCATCAGCACAAAATACGCACGAAATCAGCTTAGCATTGTCGCAGATATCAAATTATGGTGTAAACTGGACCACAGAGCCGGCGGAGTCATACTGTCAATAGTGTTACTGTTTATAAACTGCTGTACAGTAGCCACAACATATGTTTGTGCCGTGAGCTCGCTGGATGTCGCTACTGTTAAGTCTACACGTATTCATCACCTATAAAACCGTACAGAATGCGATAAAAGAGAAGTACAGTAAGTAATATCTATAGTGGCCTTGCGAAATGGGCAAGTTATTAGAGTGATAAAATCTAGCAAAGAAAAACACATTTAAATTTAAAATTGTTAAATGGAAATGGTTAACCGATTATATGTGATTCCAGGACGCTTTCGTGGTCATTTTAGATAAAAATAATAACATACACAAGCACAAATTTATGGACCTTATTGTGTGTTAAGTTGTGGACCTGCGAGAGTATTGTTGAGCTACAAATCGCAATGGACCAACATCTCTCATTCAGGTATTCAAGACCTTCTTTAGCATGCTCTGAAGAACAGAAAAGTGCACGAGAAGTTTATGCGGCATTCCCTGAACCTTGAACAAAAACATTGACGCGTAGACACCTACAGCGCATGATTGAAATGCGGAATGCGAAGAGTTGTTTTCTGGAAGAAAAACACTCAGCGTAAGTGACGAGCGCCTTGGTATTATCAATACGAACCTACCTCAGAACGACAGAGGGCAGAATTTCACGTGAGAGGTCCAAGCTTTGACAACACAACTAACATTCCAGCCAATGTGATGCCCCAGTTGAGCAATGTCCCAAAGAAGGACATTTCTGCAAGTCTCATGTGGTCATACAACGTTCTGTTCTCAGGTGGGGGGAGACATTGTCGAGTACTTGAAGCACTAAAACTCCATCTTAACTTTTCTCTATTGCTTATTAATCGAAACGTTTTGCACTGACAGGGTACTGTTCTTCCCCATGTCGTCAGCGAAGGCAGACTGCACGACTTTTAATTCTTACAGTATAACGCTTCTCAGATGGAATTATTAAGATCATTTGCCAAGATCGAGAGACATTTCGTTTCTGCACACACACACACACACACACACACACACACAGGCGCGCGTGCGCTCGCTAGTGTGGCGCTGCCATACTGGGGAAAATTTTTCTATTACTTACGTTAAGGCACAAGTTGTGGAAGCTGATCACGTCACTCACCTGAAAAGATAAAAGTGTGTCTCAGAAAATTTGCTTCACACATTATACATGGTTATTATGCAGCAAGCGAACTATAAGACTGTCAGCAGATGCTCATGGGTGTTTGGAGCAGGGTGGCTGCAAGGATTCTTAAAGCTGCTGTAGGGTGCAAGGTGAATGATTCACGTAAAGAATATGCTAAGTGAATTTTCTACAACGTTCTCTCGGTTGGTTTCAGGTTTACGATGTCACTAGCAAACCCGGAAGTTCTTATAAATTTTCCACGAACTTTAATTCCCTCTCCAAAAATCTTCTTCGCTTCGTCCACTGCTTATTCAGTTTTAGACTGACTAACATCGCGGACAATCTACAGCTCTATCTCACTATCTTCTCAAATTCTCTCATCTTACATATCATTTGACTCTAATCGTTACTGTCTTGATTCTGTTAAAGTTGTGAATAAACTTTGTGTCGAATATCTTACCCCCATACGCTCGTAATTTCAAAGAATGTCTTCCTGTCAACATTGTCAAAACCTTTCTCAGAGTGTATACTGCCTTTCTTTAACCCTCTCAGATAAATCAGTATCACCTCATGTGTCCATACATTTTGCTGTATCTCAAACCGATTTTCCCTGATGCCAGCTTCTATCACTTTTCCATTCATCGATAAATAATTCGTAACACCGTTTTGCAGCAATGACTTATTTCAATAACAGATCGGTCAAATTCATCTGTCAGGAACTGCGTTTTGGGTATTGGAACTCTTACATTCTTCTAGAGCTCTGAACGTATTTCGTCTATATCACATCTACTACACCCAATGAAACTGTTTTGTCATTCCCTGCTTCCCCTACGATTTCAGTAATCCTGAAGACTGTCGTCCACTCTAAGACGTAGTTTCGACTTCGGTACACGGTGTTCTGACAAAGTCCCCCAGTCACAGTCCCCCAGTCACAGTCCCCCAGTCACAGTCCCCCAGTCACAGTCCCCCAGTCACAGTCCCCCAGTCACAGTCCCCCAGTCACAGTCCCCCAGTCACAGTCTCCCAGTCACAGTCCGCCAGTCACAGTCCCCCAGTCACAGTCTCCCAGTCACAGTCCGCCAGTCACAGTCCCCCAGTCACAGTCCGCCAGTCACAGTCCCCCAGTCACAGTCCCCCAGTCACAGTCCCCCAGTCACAGTCCCCCAGTCACAGTCCCCCAGTCACAGTCCGCCAGTCACAGTCCCCCAGTCACAGTCTCCCAGTCACAGTCTCCCAGTCACAGTCCCCCAGTCACAGTCCGCCAGTCACAGTCCGCCAGTCCCAGCCCCCAGTCACAGTCTTCTTTGTTTGTAAAGCATTTCTATATACTCGTTTTCCCTTTCTGACTTCGCTGCTTCAGCACTGTCCTGCTGTCTCAGCTCTTAACATTCATTCAGCTGCTTCTCTTTTATCCAAAAGTCTCTTTAATTTTCCTGAAGTTGACATTATCCTTTTTTCAGTACGGACGCTTCTACAGCCTTGCACTTGTCCTCTAGCCGCTCCTCCTTAGCTGTTTTCTACTTTCTGTTAGGCTCTTTCATTACAATCTGTATTCTATTTCACCTCTTTCCATGGCTGCTATTTTATATTTTTCCTTCCGTCAGTTAAATTCAGCGTCTCCTGTGTTATGCAAGGATTTCTGTTAGACCTTGTCGTCTTATATACATGATCCTCTGTTGTCTACGCTGTATTTGTTTCTAAATAGCTGTAAGAATACGACAAGGGAATGGAAAATGTCAGTTTGTAAGAGAACAGTAAACATTTACGTATGAAAATGAAGTACCTTATTTCCATAAAATGTAACTTACGAGTAAATAATGACCATACAAGAGGCCGACGCGATTACGTATAACCTCGATAAAGAACTTAACTCGGCGTTCGCGTGCCAGTGACTGCTGCTGTACGGAACCATCAAAGACGAGGTCGTTGACGCTCCACCCAGAGATACCGTGTTAAGGTGACTCTAAAAAAAGATATTAAGAACACGGAAATCTGCCAACAATACCTCGAAACTGTCTGCCTTAAAAACAATACGCTTCATCTTATGTTGTACCGTCTGATTTAAAGCGGGCAGTTATGATCACATTCTGTTTGAATGTAGCTAGTCGTTAGACGCTGGTTTAACTCAAATAGGTATCAAGTAATGATCAACGCTAACCTACCTCAATTCCATGATCTTAACTTTTCTGAAGGAGTACTTCTGCCATATAGCTGTCAATGACTGTTTCGCACTTTGGCAAGTTCCATGTGATTACTACTACGTGTATTTTCGGCAATTCAAAATTCTTCAATCATCTTCGTCCGAACACGAACAACTAAAAATATGTAACACTCCTTCTCAGAACCGACAACGACTACTATGAGCCTAAATACAGAAGGTAACACCAGGATTAAGGCAGACATTTTGTCAGGCATATGTACAATGAACTATGTGCTGTGTGTTCAGGAAACACAAAAACTATCTATTAAACCTTTTGTAATGGGTAGCTCAACCACAGAGGTGTAGCACATGAGAGAACTTCGAATAACTTTACTCAGCTGGTGTTGCGCCGAAACAAGACACTCAAGTGGTGACCATACAACTTGACAATCGGTTTATTACTTCTATGTATAAACTACCAGAAAGAGATTTTGCGCTAAACTCGCCAAAAACATTCAGACGCAACAATTCGTAATTGGCGGTTTTAGTAGCCTGTACCAACTACACTAGTAATACTAATGGAGGCAGCGTTGAACAATGGGCTGTGGAGTAGAACTTAACGCTGATTCATTGTGCTAAACCGTCACACTCTTTTAGCAGTAGGTTATGGCAGAAAAGGTGCAACCCAGTTCTGTATTTCGTCATTCCTAACGCTGAACAATGCTGTAAAAAATACTTGGCGAAGTCCATCCGAAAATCGTAACACCAGACCTATTTGTCTCTAGGACTTATTTCGCAGTACAACCAACGATTGTCCTCTAGAGAAGAATATTCAACTTCAAGAAAGCTTATTGGAAGGACTACGCATGAACTTCTGGCAGAGAGATACGGCACCTCCCCACACCAAAAGATTTTGATGCTTCTATGAACGTACTACCTGTAAGAACTGTGTTTTGTAAACACATATTCAGCAAACGCCGGCAAGCGTACTTACATGGAATGACAAATGACTTAAAGGTAACACGGAAAAGTACTGGGAGCTGTGTGAGTAGAACCGTTTCAATAGTGATACCACAGAAAACGGTAAGACCCTAATCAAGTCATGAGTGAAGTGAGGCACAAGAAATGTCTGGAGACACTTGAGAGAAATCGTATGACACATACTAGCGACCTTGAGTGCAACGTGATTCAGAAAAAAAGCTGGAAAAAAAACCTGTAACCCTTAAGAGTGAAATAATCGCATTTACAGTCGTTCGGTAGTTTGTTGTTAACGGCAAGAACAAAGAGGGGTTGCTAAGTCCTAAGACAAGAAGAACACTTCAAACTGAAACATATATATTATATTCCCCACTCTTAGAGAACTTTATGACGGTTCCAGAAATATGAAAAATTGATAAGATCGGGACACAGACATGTACTGAACAGGTTAACCACTCTGGTCCTGGAGCAAAATAATTGGTACTACGTGCATTAGTAGATACACTGTTCAGATGTGAAATGTGGATAAGATCTTTAATTGCTGTACCTGAGAAAATAGGAATTGTTCCTGAAGTAAGTAGCTTACAACTGCAGGCGAATATCTACGTTATTCTGTCTGTTGAAATCATACGACAGATTAATACTAAAAATACTACAGTCACTCTAAGAACCAAAACCTACAGGTAAGATGCATGTTTTTGCCTGTAAAGTACGGAACAAGGTAAGGTATAAAAGCTATAGAACACACACAGAAAGGATTCGAAGATAAATTACACCACTGGCCATTAAAATTGCTACAACAAGAAGAAATGCAGATGATAAACAGATATTCATTGGACAAATATATTATACTAGAAGTGATACGTGACTAAATTTTCACAAAATTGGGGTGCATAGATCCTGAGAAATCAGTACCCAGAACAACCACCTCTGGCAGTAATAAAGGCTTTGATACGCCTGGGCATTGAGCCAAACAGCGCTGGGATGGTGTGTACAAGCACAGCTGCCCATGCAGCTTCAACACGATACCACAGTTCATCAAGAGTAGTGACTGGCGTATTGTGACGAGCCAGTTGCTCGGCCACCATTGACCAGACGTTTTCAGCTGTTGAGAGATCTGGAGAATGTGCTGGCCAGGCAACAGTCGAACATTTTGTGTATCCAGAAAGGCCCGTACAGGACCTGCAACATGCGGTCGTGCATGATCCTGCTGAAATGTATCTGGAGTTTAACAGGGATCGAATAAAGGGTAGAGCTACGGGTCGTAATGTAACGTCCACTGTTCAAAGTGCCGTCAGTGCTAACAAGAGGTGACCGAGACGTGTAACCAATGGCACCCCATACCATCACGCCTAGTGATACGCCAGTATGGCGATGACGAATACACGCTTACAATGTGCGTTTACCACGATGTCGCCAAACACGGATGCGACTGTCATGATGCTGTAAACAGAACCTGGATTCATACGAAAAAATGACGTTTTGTCATTCATGCACCCAGGTTCGTCGTTGAGTACACCATCGAAGGCGCTCCTGTCTGTGATGCAGCATCAAGGGCAACCGCAGCCATGGTCTCCGAGCTGATAGTCAATGCTGCTACAAATGTCGTCGAACTGTTCGTGCAAATGGTGGTTGTCTTGCAAACGTCCCCATCTGTTGACTCAGGGATCGAGACGTGGCTGCACGATCCGTTACAGCCATGCGGATAAGATGCCTGTCATCTCGACTGCTACTGATACGAGACAGGCATCCTATCAGGAATTACAGGTGCTTCATTGAATATCTCTGCGTGGTAAATAACAAACCTAATGATTTCTCTCAAGATTGGGGTGAAAAATGTAGAAGGATGACAAGGGTCATAAATCATGGCTGAATATTTGTCCAGACTGTTACCTAGGAATGGAAAAACGTCAATTGAAACTCCGTGTGAGAACAAACTACATGTTCAACGCACTTCCCTGACATCGTGTGAGATTCAATTGTATTTTAGGCCACTCTAATTCTGTTTTTGTAAAGATGTTGCTAGTACAGCTAACAGACTCCATAAATACTTCCATGCAGCACAATGGCTTGCATGTGGGCAGACACCCCCGGGATTTTTAGGTTGTGTGCAGTTTTTGGTATGCCCTCCAGAACAGCAGAACGGGGCCCAGCTGCCGCGTACCGGACGCTAATTCGCTGGTGTTATTTTTCGCGATGAGTCCCGTTATTGGAAACGACGCCTGCAGTGCAAACACAATTAGGCGGTTAGCTGTGACAAACGTCCCTGTTGTTAGCTATTCGATACATTGTGACAACAACAAAAAAAAAGAAAGATAAAGCACTTTGGCGCACGAGGAACGGAAAGAGAGAGAGAGGGAGGAAGGGGGAGTGAGAAAGAGAAATTCGAGGTGTGACAAGCTGAGTACCAGTGCTTTGTATCCGGCGCTGGCACATATGGCGGAAAGCGCAGCTGCTCTGCGAAATGTCAAGTGGTGTCGTATTAAAAAGTAATCTATGATAACAACGTTCGTTCGAAATGTGCGCACCAAAAGGGAGAGCCGTCAGTTTATCTTCACGATGGATTTCCTTTGGTAACATCCAGCAGTCTGTAGTCAAACGTAATTCATTTATGTCATTAAAAATTATTATTGTAGCAACGGAACCGAAGATGGCAAATTCAGTGAGACTGCAACAAGGCGTGAATTTTTCCAGAACTTATGTTCATCTGGACGCTATTCGCGAGACTGATACAGGCAGTGAAAACCTAGACAAACTTTCTTGTCTTGTTTTGTACTGGAGCAAGATTACGCGACAAGTACGAAGTAATGCGTAAGAGATTGGCTGGTTGATTTGGTGGGAGGAGACTACAGAGCAAGGTTATCGGTCCCATCTGATTAGGGAAGGATGGGGAAGAAACTCGGACATGCCCTTTGGAAGGAACCATCCCAGGACTTGCCTGAAGTGTTTTAGGGAAATCACATAAAACCTAAATCAGGATGTTCGAACGCGGGTTCGAACCGTCGTCCTCCTGAAATCGAGTCCAGTGTGCTAGCCACTGCGCCACTTCGCTTGGCGCGTAAAAGGAATGACTGCATAGGAGAAATCAGTATGCATGTCTGTCAACAAACGTGCAATTCATAATCGTCAACATTAAAGCATAATTGCGCTACCGGTATTCAAAATAGTACCAGTTGGGAGGACACGAAACAACGAAATTGTAGTTACTGTTCGTATACAGTCCGTCTGGAAGAGTACGTGATGAAATTTGTGGTTCATTAAGGAGTATACAGGATGTTAAATTTGGTACACAGAGCAACCACCTCTTGCAGCAACATTGGCTACAAACCGAATACTCACAGGTTCGAAACGAACTTGCATGCACAGGTAAGTCTTTGCAAGTTCCTGGAACCCTATGCCAAAGTTCATCAGTCTTAGGAGTTAGCGAATGGTTGTCTTCCAGCCTCTAGATCACCTGGAGATGGATGTTTTCAGTGGGTAAGAGATCCAGAAAACGTTCTGACCACGGCAGCATTCGAACACATTCTGTATGTAGATGAATCAGGACAACACGAGAATCGTGAGGTCTTGCGTTTTCTTCGTGAAAATTAATGCCAGTCGTGCATGCCACAGGTAAATTATTCCATGTTCCTTCAACCCCATTCCAGGTTTCGTGAATCGTAGGGGCTGGCCTATGTTTGCGTTCCAGTCTCTCGGCCACCCCAAGACAGATGTATTGGGTGGTTGAAAGAACTTTCATCTCATAATTAAAAAACAGTCTTGATCGCAAATTTCTTTTAATCGGAGTGACTGGTTTCAATCCTTAAGGATCATCTTCAGACTCCAGAACGGCAGGTGGACTTCCATGGAGCAGGCTCCGCAGATCCACGTCGCTGAACTGACTGCTGCAGTTCTGGAGTCTGAAGATGGTCCTAAAGGATTGAGACTAGTCACTCCGATTAAAAGAAATTTGCGATCAAGACTGTTGTTTAATTATGACCTCTTATTTACGTACTGTGAATGTTCAACGGGATACATGTCGGGCGATCTGGGTGGCCATATCACTCGCTCAAACTGTCCAGAATGCACTTCAAAGCAATCGTGGACAGTTGCGTCCGGTGACATGGCGCATTGGCATGAAGTCCATTAATGGCTGCAAATAGTCTCCAAGTAGTGGAACATAATAATTTCCACTCAATGGTCAGTTCAGCTGGACCGGAGGAGCCAGTCCATTCCCTGTAAACACAGCTCATACGATTATGGAGTCACCACAACCTTTGTTGATAACTTGGCTCCATGGCTTCTTGGGTTCTGCGCCACACTCCAACCAAACCATCAGCTCTTATTGACTGAAATCTGGACTCATCTGACCAGATCACGGTTTTCCAGCCGTCTAGGGTCCAACCGATATGGACACGAGCCTAGGAGAGGTGCTGCAGATGATGACGTGCTATTACCAAAGGTACTCACGTCGGTACATAACCTACTATCCGCACTGCCGGCCGCGGTGGTCTCGCGGTTCTAGGCGCGCAGTCGGGAACCGTGCGACTGCTACGGTCGCAGGTTCGAATCCTGCCTCGGGCATGGATGTGTGTGATGTCCTTAGGCTAGTTAGGTTTAAGTAGTTCTAAGTTCTAGGGGACTAATGACCGCAGCAGTTGAGTCCCATAGTGCTCAGAGCCATTTGAACCATTTTACTATCCGCACTATGCCAAATGCACTTGCAGTCAGTACACAACTACATCGTTCCTGTGTTGTGTCGAAAGGGATTGAGTAACACTCCTTGGCCAAACGGATGCTTGTGAGATTCCCGTGGTCACGTCCCCAATATCAATGGCGATGGACAGATGACAGCAGATTTAATTCTCTCTAATTTTGGTATGAATAATAGGTGGTGCTTCCGGATAAAGGTAGCACCCGAGGCTATAATTTTATCGACTGGTCTGTTTTCTCCTATACAGATTCTTATCTGTCTTCAATAGGCTGACTGATCCGCGGTCAACACAGTCCCTGGGAATCCAATGCTGGACCTTCGGAGCAATGATCAGAGACTCTTAAACCAGTACCAACAATGCTCAAAACTTTCTCAAATTCTATATAACACGATGATGAAAATAATTCGTTTCCATAACTTCCACCAAGTCCTGGAAACAAATATATCGGTCATTCGTCATGACAACCAGGTGTCATTGAGAACTTACACAATACCTCTGTCTGTGGCGCCAACGAGATATCACAGGCTCAGGTACTAGAACTTCAAAACAGTTTTTCACCTCCGTGTACACTCTCTGTCTCACGTACATATGAGTCTCTTACGCCTCTTCCACGTTGTTTAATGATTCATTTGTGTGTAATTGTTGAGGTATTTTCTCTTCAAAAATGAATTACGCCCGTACGATAACTCTTCTGTTGATGTATCAGGTGGAAGAAAAGTTTGACAAGACCTGCTATGATCTGATATATCACGTTTTCCGGCACAACTGAGGGGCAGTTTGCTTTCGGGTGTGCAACCGAAACTCTGTTTTACGACGGTTGGACGAATCCAAAGTGTCTTGGGTTCATATTGCTTAATTCGCTCATATGTTTGGTAACTGAATTTCTACTTCTTGTGCAAAAATTTGTAGGTACTGTTGTAATTTTTCTTCCTTGTCTTAGCTATGAAAACAATCATCGATACATTCGATTTAACTGTCTTAGAGCAACAACGGAGAACTTAAAAGTGGAGGTCGGAAGACAGTTTCAATGCGAGTTCAGTATCGTAACGCCTTTGTCATTTCTATCGATTCTTTTGTAGAAGGGAAAAATACTAACGCTTTTTATTTTGAAATAAGAATCGTGTTGCGAGTAGACAGTGTGACTAGCAAACGGCTCACTAACTCAAAAGTCTCGAAGACACGGATGTTGAAAGTGTCATTCATTGACTCTTTTCATACTGTTCACAGTTTGCGTGATACATAAGATTTGTAAAATCAAGCTACCTCATCGTTTAGACGCTAAGTGCATATTAACTTGTGAGGTAGGGGCCTTCAGGTGAAATACAAGGTTAATTGCATAGTTCCGGGAAAAAAATAGTCTAAAAAGTCAGACAGCTCGCCGTCGGCATCAATTGCTTAATTATAGCAGTAGTACAATTTATATCGATGATTTAAAATATAAATCGGCGGTGTCATCAGAATTGAGTCACAGTCGGACAAGGTTGTGAATGCAGTCCCTCTCGAATATCACTTAGTGGTTCTTGAGTACGGCGTGGTAATATATCAATGGTATAACTTACTATGGAAATGAATGTGTAACAAGTCTGCTTTGAGCTATAGTTATTCTCTGCTGTGACGACACCCCTGAAACGGCTTGCTCGGGTGCAACATGTAGCTCGGCGTACTGCTTCTGGCATCTGCGTCACCACATTGCCCGAGGAGCCGAATGTAATCCAACTTCAGAAGTGCATTACCATACATCAACTCGAGTTCCAACTCAGCGAACGAGTTTATGGGTAAGAGACTTGATTCTGGATGGAGCGGAACGTAAATGAAAAGCATAAAATAGCTGAAAGGCGACAGTCGTTTTCGCAAGAAAACCCTTTCTCGCTCGTTTTTGTGACAGCACTCTCACTGCCAAGTTAGGGAAAGAAGGTGGAAAGTAACTTGGCTTTGACACTTCCACTGTAGTCATTCTCTAGAACTATCAGTGTTTCCGAGCGTGCGTTCTGAGTTCAAGGACAATCTGCATAATTTATACCAAAGGCAAGACACTGCGTGATGGCAGTTGTGATATTACAGGCGACGACGAAGGCAGTAACACGCAGTTACTAATCACCGCTTTCTGAAATTCCTCCACAAAAGAAGCTGCAGTAAATATTCGAAGATGCCAATCGGGAATAGCTGCCAACATGGGTAATTTGGGACCAGATACCTTTGGTGTAGCTAAGCAAGTAATGTCACTTTACGGGAAGTCATCTAGTGAAACTGAAACTAGATTAGGGATTTCCTTGGAAGCGTTATAGTTTATCTGCTGTTCTTGATCTTTATACATAAAAGGCAATGTAATGACTAACTTAACGGGGCCCAGCACAAACCGTTAAGGATAGAAACTTGAAATTATGAGTGGTTGTTGATCTTTCACTGTAGGTATCAACTGGTAAGGGATTGTTCGAAATTACACTCCGAAGAGAGTGAAATACTGGATCAACATTTTAATGAAAACTTTTCTTTAGGAGGGAACTTTTGAAGCTAAATCTATGAGAATTTGTATATGGCTTCTCAGCCGGAAACAAAAAATACGAGTTTCAGCGTTTTTGGAGATTGAATCCCTTAGAAGGTGAAATAGTGGGTGAAATATATTTGGAAGATACTTATTAAAAATTACAGAAGAATTTTTAAATGCCACATGCATGAAAACTAATATGGTATTTGTCTTCTTGGTTAGAAATTTAAAAAAAAATTGTGTTTCAGTATTTTTGGAAACGCAACACCTAATGGCGTAAAATAGGGGATGTACGTTTTATGAAAATATTTCATTACAAACCCAGATTCGCTTTTTGGTCAGAAATACATTCGGAAAAGAACACTCTTGTATGGCCTTAATTGGTGTGAAAAGTAGAGACGATATTGCATTTTTTGAACTAAATCAGAGACAGCTATTTCACAATTACCGCTACATATCTTCTGTGTCAGAATTACATGAAAAAAGACGAGATCTTTAATACAATAATTTTTCAGTAGGACTAAAATACGTTTATAAAATTATCTTTTTGTACGAACTACGCAAACTAATCATTATTGAGATGAAAGCATTCACTACCGAGTTCAAGACTGGCGCAAATAACTGTAGAGTCACTTATCCCATTAGTCTCTTTCTCTAAATCACTATAGGACTTTACGTTTTGATTACTGGACAATGTCTAGGTTTATATCTATGAAAACCATGAAACAGTTTAAGCAAAACCATACCATGAAACAACGTCACCATTCGAATGAATCGAATACGCATGTGTACTGCAAAGACTGACGGGCATGTAAAGGTTCACCGATTCCTTCACAGTGCGTGGCTTTACACATGAGCAATTCTTTTAAGAAAAAACAAAAAAAAGATCTGTACACACCATGTAGACTACGTGGGTGAAGTAGCGGGCTCTGAACCTGTCTTTTTACACTCCTGGAAATGGAAAAAAGAACACATTGACACCGGTGTGTCAGACCCACCATACTTGCTCCGGACACTGCGAGAGGGCTGTACAAGCAATGATCACACGCACGGCACAGCGGACACACCAGGAACCGCGGTGTTGGCCGTCGAATGGCGCTAGCTGCGCAGCATTTGTGCACCGCCACCGTCAGTGTCAGCCAGTTTGCCGTGGCATACGGAGCTCCATCGCAGTCTTTAACATTGGTAGCATGCCGCGACAGCGTGGACGTGAACCGTATGTGCAGTTGACGGACTTTGAGCGAGGGCGTATAGTGGGCATGCGGGAGGCCGGGTGGACGTACCACCGAATTGCTCAACACGTGGGGCGTGACATCTCCACAGTACATCGATGTTGTCGCCAGTGGTCGGCGGAAGGTGCACGTGCCCGTCGACCTGGGACCGGACCGCAGCGACGCACGGATGCACGCCAAGACCGTAGGATCCTACGCAGTGCCGTAGGGGACCGCACTGCCACTTCCCAGCAAATTAGGGATACTGTTGCTCCTGGGGTATCGGCGAGTACCATTCGCAACCCTCTCCATGAAGCTGGGCTACGGTCCCGAACACCGTTAGGCCCTCTTCCGCTCACGCCCCAACATCGTGCAGCCCGCCTCCAGTGGTGTCGCGACAGGCGTGAATGGAGGGACGAATGGAGACGTGTCGTCTTCAGCGATGAGAGTCGCTTCTGCCTTGGTGCCAATGATGGTCGTATGCGTGTTTGGCGCCGTGCAGGTGAGCGCCACAATCAGGACTGCATACGACCGAGGCACACATGGCCAACACCCGGCATCATGGTGTGGGGAGCGATCTCCTACACTGGCCGTACACCTCCGGTGATCGTCGAGGGGACACTGAATAGTGCACGGTACATCCAAACCGTCATCGAACCCATCGTTCTACCATTCCTAGACCGGCAAGGGAACTTGCTGTTCCAACAGGACAATGCACGTCAACATGTATCCCGTGCCACCCACCGTGCTCTAGAAGGTGTAAGTCAACTACCCGGGCCAGAAAGATCTCCGGATCTGACACCCATTGAGCATGTTTGGGACTGGATGAAGCGTCGTCTCACGCGGTCTGCACGTCCAGCACGAACGCTGGTCTAACTGAGGCACCAGGTGGAAATGGCATGGCAAGCCGTTCCACAGGACTACATCCAGCATCTCTACGATCGTCTCCATGGGAGATTAGCAGCCTGCATTGCTGCGAAAGGTGGATATACACTGTACTAGTGCCGACATTGTGCATGCTCTGTTGCCTGTGTCTATATGCCTGTGGTTCTGTCAGTGTGATCATGTGATGTATCTGACCCCAGAAATGTGTCAATAAAGTTTCCCCTTCCTGGGACAATGAATTCACGGTGTTCTTATTTCAATTTCCAGGAGTGTATATTATTTAGCGGACAATCTTAAGAGCGGTCTTAGAGTGTTTGCCAATGACTCTGTTTACCGTCTAGAAAAGTCATGAGACTTAGACAAGACATCTGAATGCTGCGATGAATAACATTTGACACTGAACAATAAAAATTGTGACGCGCTGCACGTGAAAACCGCTAATTTTCAGTTACACCATAAATTACATAAATTTAAATACTGTCGCTTCAGTTAAATACATAAGTACAATAATAAAGAACAACATATACATCTACACTCGACAAGCCACATAATGGTGTATGGTGGATGGTACTTCTTGTGTTACTATTCCTATTTAATCACCATCTTGCATTGCGAAATATTGTATTGACTTCCATCTACAAAGTGAGAAACGACAACTAATAACAAATAAAAGAAATCAAAAGGCGCGCTGAAACATTTAGGTTTTCATTTTATCACGTGCAATTTCAGAATGTAACGGTACAGAAACAGTGTGGAAATGATTGGAGACATCCTTTGTCAAAGTATGAATTGCAAAATAGTCATGTGGATGCAGCGTTCAAAGATGCCAAAAGATATATTTTCTGAGAAATGTCCTCAGTTATACCACAATGAGACAGAGAGATATGGTGTTTTTCAATAGTAATGGAAAAGAAAATAGTGAAAAAAAAAAGATTTGTGAATTGACATCTAAAACTTGGGTGGAGTCACTTCAGCGTATTTTAGCATATCACACCCTATAGCAGGTTCAAGGTCTTATTTTTATTTTTTTAATTTTTTGTTTGATTAAAGGTATTCGTTTCAGAGTTCCGAGAAGAATACGTCTGTATGCTTCTCCAAACGAATAATCACAACTAAACAGAAACTGCATTTACGAATAAATATGCAAAACATGTTCAAACAGTAGACCATAATTATTGTCACCAGCTTGTTTGTTTGGTCTAAAAAGGCAGTATTCCGTTTCATAACGTCAAATCCTTGCTCTTTTTCGGAAATCAAGTCAGGAGTGGTAGCAACTGTACTGATATACACTGTGCTCTTAATCGGTGCAAAAGAAATAATCTACGTAGACACCGCTGTTGATTTTCTCGGTCTCTGGCTAGGTTGGACTCATCTATTCAGCTTCCATTGCGGGTGACCGATATTATCTTGATCGATCAAAACTATACCTCGTTTCTTACATGAGTTCTTCACACACTGGAACAGAGAGGACTGCGTATTAAATCTGCTTCAACTCGAAACCCGAACGTGGCGTTTTGCGACCCAGGCGCGACTCACTGTCCGCTGGCCTAGCTTCCGTTCTCCAGGTACATCTCACCTGCATGCAAGACTCCGCAGAAGATCTGCATACCTTCTTTGTCTGGTACTTTTGGTCAGAGGCTTTCACGGGAAAAAAATAGGTTAGGCTCGGTGTAGGGGATGTTACTATAGTGCTGATTCTACAAAAGATTCCTCTGAAAAGTAACCAGCATAATTCCTTCTCCAGTCCGAACTGGGATCCATCTCTAATGTTATCTCTGCCTTCCTTTCCTATTTTTTCCAGGGACAGCAAAACTTTAAAGGATTGCCGCCCCTGGATTGATAACGAGATTGAAGCGTGTGCATTAACCTTTATACACCTCAAAGGAGGGTGTACATAGCACTCCGACTTCAGGCTACAAGTGGCCCATCGGGACCATCCGACCGCCGTGTCATCCTCAATTGAGGATGCGTGTAGGAGGGGCATGTGGTGAGCACGCCGCTTCTCTAGTAGTTACGACGGTTTTCTTTGACCGGATCCGCTACTATTCGGTCATGTAGCTCCTCAGTTGGCATCACGAGGCTGAGTATACCCGAAAAAATGGATACAGCGCAAGTGCGGGCGCGCCAAACAGCGCTTAGCTTCGGTGATCTGCGGGGAACCGGTCATCGACGGAGGAAAGGCCGTTGCCTGATGTACATAGGGACTTCAGAAAATAAGTTACACATACTATCCGTATAATATTTTAGTAAGAACAGTAACATTTCATATTACGAAGCCACAAAAGAAAAAGCGTTGTATACATAAATACAAGTGAATAAAATATTGCGACAACGAATGTTATCAATTGACGTACTGCTAAGCTCTGCGCAATAATTCTTTAAGCATTCACTCAGTTCAGCGTACATAAATATAGTGAAGTTCCATCTTTCACCTTTTTGTCTTCCCCCCCCTCCACCCCCCCCCCCCCCCGCCCCTCCGGTGAGTCCGTCTAAGCATTCAATATTATTTTCGACAGTTTTTTCCGTGTAGACGCAAAGCATGCGAATCGGACATTGTAATGTTACGCCGTATTGGTTTAGCATTGACTTGCTGCATTATTATTTGACAAATAAATCCACTACACACAAATAAATTGCATAGATGATGAAGTGTTTGGATGGCCAAAGACGTCAATATTAGTTGCAAATGGCGCAAATGGCCCTGAGCACTATGTGACTTAAAACACCTGCGGTCATCAGGCCCCCAGAACTTAGAACTACTTTAACCTAACTAACCTAAGGACATCACACACATCCATGCCCGAGGCAGGATTAAAATCTGCGACCATAGCGGTCGCGCGGCTCTTGACTGAAGCGCCTAGAAAAGCTCGGTCACAGCGGCCGGCCATTATTAGTTCCCACACGTCAAAAGTTTGGATTGTCTTATGTTAGCGGCAACCCAAAAGCCGACATAATCTTCTCGAACATGCGGAATAAGACAAGAGAATGTATGTGATGAAAAAGCGTCGTACAACTTCAGTTTTCTTTTTATTATTTTTTTAATGAACTCACGGCCATTTGACTTTTATGCCATTTTCAAGTGATTGGTTTAGCTGTTGATATTTAAATACATCCTTAAATGTCCAGCTAGGCAAGTCAGTAAACAGTTTTTGATGATGCTGAGCAACAGTCATACAATACATTAACAACAATATAGTAAAATAAGGAAGTGTTCATTTAAATATTATTGTATAATTGTTGTTCAACAACAACAAAAATGTTTACATTTCCTTTACATCAATATTTCTCTGCCGAGCGGCTTAAGGTGCTGCAGTCATGAACTGCGCTGCTGGTCCCGGCGGAGGTTCGAGTCCTCCCTCGGGTATTGATAATTTAGGTTTAGTGGTGTGCAAGCTTAGGGACTGATGACCTTAGCAGTTAAGTCCCATAAGATTTATCACACGATATTTTTTTCAATATTTCTCCTGCAAACTCCAATGATTTCAATGACTTTGCTACAGAACATACAGTTATTTTTCACATATAGATAAGTATTTTTCTTTTACACTATTGCAGGATAATAATTTCCCTTCACAAAATTTTCACGATTTACTAGTAAAAGTAGACACCCCACATAACGACAACTACACAAGAACAGCAGAGCCTTGATGGAAGAGAATACACGTCCTGAGTTCTCTGCAGACACGGTCCCGCTGTGCCGAGGAGACAAAGTTCTTGACAGTGTGTGCGCTGAAACTGGCGCGGCAACTGGACGCGAACTCCAAAGTTTAACTACACAAACGGTACGATTCCAGAGTTAAACTCGTCTAAATTCCACACAGATTCACTGCGAAATCTGGCGGAACGTGGACCAAACGCAGTGTCACCACGAGCCGTAGCTAAACGGTGCTAACAAGTTGTGCAATGCCGCGCGGGGCTGTAAGCAGCTAGTCGGGAGGTCCAGCTCTCGCACCATAGGTGGTCATGTTCTGAAATAATATCCACTGGGGGAGGGGGAGAGACATTTCCCAACGATTACGAAGCTCACACTGTGATTCTCGAATGGTTCCGTGACGAAGGAGGGAATTTCTATCGTCGGGGTTTTGGATGACTGGCAGAGCGTTCCGACCGTTTTATAGAGAGGCTTTGCGATCACGTTCTAAAATAGTGTCATGTGTATGTGCCACTTCGACGTGCGATGCAGCATTCAATAAAAGTTACTTGGCCTGCAATAATAACGGGTAACTTATTTTTTTGAAGTCCAATTCGTCTGTTGGAAACAGTTTCTGCGGCAATTGATATCTCGTTAAACACAAGGAATAAGGTATTGGAATAACAATGTTGTGACTGATGACCTATTACGTTTCCTACAAGAACGATACTCCGCAGGCACGCGTTCTGCTTCTATCTTTTTGTTGTGTTCCATTCAAGTACTTCCAAGAGTCAACAATATCATACGGTGACGTACCCAAGAGTTCCAGGAATACATTAAATGAAATTGTTGCTACTCTTTTATATCTTATTCTGTAGCATAATCTTCAAAGTAGTCTCTTTGAGAACGTATGCACCTATACTAACGTTTCTGCCGCTTATGAAACCGGTCCTGGAAGTCTTTATGGTTAGTATCATTTTAACATCTTTCAGGACTGCGCTTGAATCTCCTCCAGAGTAACAAATCATCGCCCCTTTTGCATCACCCTCTGGAAGAAGAAGAAGGCAGATGGATCTGTTTCCTGTGATTACTCAAGGTGATCAACAATCACCATCATTTCATTGGTCAAAAATTACTGAATTATATGCGCCGTACGTGGTAGCGCGCTGTTCATGGTGGAGTATCAGTACTCGCACGTCATTTATGAGGACGTTTTCTCCTCATTTACTGTCTATTGACCTCTTCACCAGGTACGACAATCTGCTTATTAACAATCTCGTCAACCCCAAAAAAAGGACAGCTCAGTAAGAACTTATTGTTATTATTGGCATGTCCAGCACTGCAAAAGAACTGAAGTAGAAGTCTTTCGTTATGGCAACTGTTCCTTGGGTGTCTAATAGTCACAAACTTCCTCGCCATTTTACAACTTTAGACTAAAGTTTGGTTTTATTTTGAAACAGTTTTCTGAGTTCCCTGCAGACTTCCACGCGATTTAACTTCATATTGTGCTGAGGCACTCGTGGCACAAACTTCACCGCACTCTTTCTCATATTCAGTTCTTCTGATAGAATACGTTCATATACACCAAAATTTACTCCCAAGGTGCTTAGGAGGTTTTGGATAGTTTGTCTACGATCTTGCAAAATTTGATCCATTATTTTTTGAACATTTTACGGTTTGATGCCGTTTGACGTCTGAACAGAACGGTGTCGTCAGTTAACTTGCACCAGTCTTTGAAATGTTTCCACCAGCCGTAAGCCTGTGACTGAACTAAATCGTTGTCTCTCAGCGCTTGCATCAGTATTTGGGGTGTTTGTACAGTAGTACTATTACGTTTAAAACAAAATTTTGTACTGATACGATGCTCTTCAAGCTGGTCCGAGACTCGATTTAAAACTTCCTTGCAGATCGAACCTTACACGTCACTTTTAACGGAACAAAACGGGCAGACGTAAAGGTAACTTGAGGAGTACGCCAAGCAAGTGTGATAGGACAGTTACTGTTTGCAGTACATACAGGATCCAGTGTGTCACCTCACAAGCCTCGTGCTGGTTTTTGCGAATGATGCGATTGTCTATGAAAAAGAGGTAACGAGACAATTGCAGAAAGGCCTGGAGGGATTTATGGTTGATGCATGGTCTATTAAGTTCACCCTGCGCATAAACTGACGAGGATATCCTCTACTGTACTATTATGATGATGACGAAAAATCATTGAAAACTGTGATCACCGTAAAATATCTAGTACTAATCATCTGTAGGGATCTACAATGGAATGACCACGCAAACAAATAGTAGGAAAAGCAGATGTGAGGCAAATATTTTCAGTAATAATCCTCGGTAGAAGTGGCTTGCAAAACACTTGATCACCCGATTCTTAAGTATTACTCATCAGTCTGCGAATCTTACTACACTGAATTGATAGAAAATACGCACAGGATCAAACGAAGAGCTTCGCGTTACTTTACGGCATAGTTTACCAGTAGTCTGCGAGGATCTATTACACAGATGCTGAAAAACTTCCAGTGGAAGACGCTACAAGAAAGTGACTGTGCGTCACGCAGTGATTTACTGTTTACGGGAAGCGTTGGGCATGTATGTGTCTCGTGAAAAAGCCACAATGACAAAATCGGAGAGAACAGGGTTGTTTACCTACACTTACCCTTCTCACGCACCATACGCCAATGGAAAAGGAGGAAGAGACACTGGTGCCGAAAGTACCTTACGGCACACATATCATAAGTTGTTTCCACGGTGTAAATGTACACTATGTGATCAAAAGTACGCAAACATCTACTGGTCGACATTAATATGGTAAGTGTCCACCTTTTATGACGGCTTGAACTTCGCAGGAGGCACTTTCAATAAGGTGTCTGAATGTCTGTGGACGAATGGCAGTCCGTTATTCGTCAAGAGCCAAAAGTAGAGAAGGGAGTAGTGTTCCACACTAGGGTTTACATTATCACAAGGATGGTTCATCGGGCTCAGGTTGGGTCTCTGGGACGTCCATTTCATTTCAGGAACGTTCTTGACCACAAAACATTTCCTCGCAGATGCTTCGCAGCTACTTTATGACAGGATGCACTGCAGTTCAGATGCAACAGTCTCCAAATTGTTCTTCTACTGTAAACAGTACACAAAACTGTAAAACGTGTTCAGGCTCTTACATATTTAGCGGTCCTTAAGGAAACAGAAGGAAACAAAAGGAACATTTGTGGAGTACGACTTAAGATCTATGGAGAAGAAATAAAAACTGAGATTAGCCGATGACTTTGTAATCCTGTCAGAGACAGCAAAGGAGCTCTAAGAGCAGTTGAACAGAATGGACAGTGTCCTGAAAGAATGATATAAGATGAACATCAACAAAAACAAAGCAAAACTATGATAATGGAATGCAGGTGATGCTGAGCGAATTAGATTAAGAAGTAAGACAGTTAAAGTAGTAGATGAGTTTTGCTATTTGAGGAGCAAAATAGCTGATGTTGGTCGGAGGAGAGAGGATATAAAATTGAAGACTGGCTATGGCAAGGAAAGGGTTCCTGAAGAAGAGAAATTTGTTAACCTTGAGTATCAGGAAGTCTTTTCTGAAAGCATCTGTGTGGATTGTAGCCATGTATGGAATTGGAACATGGACGACAGATAGTTTAGACAAGAATACAATAGAAGCTTTCGAAATGTGGTGCTACAGAAGAATGCTAAAAATTAGATGGGTATTTCACGTAACTAATGAAGAGGTAGTGAATAGAATTGGGGAGAAGAGGAATTGGTGGCACAACCAGACTAGAAGAAGGTATCGGTTGGTATGGCACGTTGTGCGACATCCAGGGATCACTAATTTAGTATTGGAGGGAAGCGTGGAGGGTAAAAATCGTAGGGGGAGACCAAGAGATGAATACACTAATCAAATTCAGAAGGTTGTAGGTTGCACTAGTTACTCAAAGATGAAAAAACGTGCGGAATGTAGAGTAGCATGGAGAGCTGCATCAAACCAGTCTCTGGACTGAAGACAACAGCAGCAGCAGCAGCAACAACAACGAGCCCAATAAGGCAGCCATACCCTATCCACCAAAACTGCCCTAATTCTGTAACACAACCTCATCCATACTTCAATTCTGGCACTACAAATCAGGTGATGTTTTCCTGACATTCACCAAATCTAAACGCTTCCATCGGATTAAAAAGTGCACCACACGACACCATTCATTTCCAACCGTCCATTGTCAAGTGGCGTCTCTCTTTACACTACCTTAACCGTTGCTTAGCACCGAAAACAGAAGTGTGTGTCTTAGAACGAGCTGCTCGACTGTTCTGCACCTCTGGTATTAACTTCCTGCGCACAGTCATCGTCATGGCGGGACTGCTTGTACCACTTTGGAACTCACGACTGATTCCTTCAGCTGATTTCGTGTTGTTTTTACAGCCACCCTCCGCATTACTCGCCGGTACCTGTCCGCCAATACGGCATGTCTACCTGTCGTTTTGTTATACTGGTTCTTTCGCCGTTTCCAGTACACGATCACATCAACAACAGTCCAATTGGGCAGCTTTAGAAGGCCTGAAATTTCCCCGATTGAATTTTTTACTCACAAGGGAACCTTCCCATCGCATCCCCCTCAGATTTAGTTATAAGTTGGCACAGTGGATAGGCCTTGAAAAACTGAACACAGATCAATCGAGAAAACACGAAGAAGTTGTGTGGAACTCTGAAAACAATAAGCAAAATATAATATCTGAGTAGTTCATGCGCGACATAGGCAAGATGAAGGAGAATGTGGGGTTAGGAGCGACGTGGTCCCGTCGCTAGCGTGAGCAACTACGGAACGAGAGGTCCTTGGTTCAAGCCTTCACTCGAGTGAAAAGATTAATTTTCTATTTTCATACAATTATTATCTGTCCGTCCGTCCGTCCGATGCGAGGTAACAGCGCCACAGTGTGTATCCACAAGAAAACCTAAATTGGAAAAGGTAGAGGAATCTTTTTACCCTTGCGCCAAGTGTACAAGTTGGGTGGGTCGACAGCATATTCCAGTCATGTGACGCACATACCGTCACCAGTGTCGTATTGAATTTATCAGACGTGTCTTCCTGTGGCGGAATCGGTTGACCTATGACCTTGCGATCAAATGTTTTCGGTTCCCATTGGAGAGGCGCATCCTTTCGTCTACGAATTGCACGGCTTTGCGGTGCGGTCGCAAAACACAGACACTAAACGTATTACAGTGAACAAAGACGTCAATGAACGAACGGACAGATCATAACTTTGAGAAAAAAAAGAAAATAAATTTTTCGCTCGAAGGAAGATTTGAACCAAGCACCCCTCGTTCCGCAGCTGCTCACGCTAACCACGTCGCCACGGCGCTCCTGAGCTCACATTTTCCTTTGTGTTGCTTCATCTTACACATGGACTACTCAGTTTGTATATTTTCTTATTTTTTTCATAGTTCCACACAACTTCTTCCTGTTTTCTCGATTGATCTGTGTTCAGTTTTTCAAGGCCTATCCACTGTGCCAACTAAATCTGAGGGGGGTGCGACGGGGAGGTTCCCTTGTCAGATCGAATCCAGGGACTACTCCACATTCCTCGTCCGTGATTTCTCCTGATCCATCAATTGTGCTGTTGACTACTACTCTGTTGACCACACATTACTCTACACTTCCATTAATATTGTCGGCTCTGTCTCTCGCGACATTTATTGCTCGATTCTCCGGAGACTTTGATCAGATAGTGTAGAAATAGACATTGAACCATTCGTTGGCGTAATGTGTGAACCGATTGCCAACTGTGGTATAAAGCCAGAAGTTCCCCAAAAGGTGCTTGAGACAGGCGAGCACCTGATGACTGCACAGCCGAACTGATAACACAGCGCGGCCTGCAGTGGTCGTACAATGCCGCTACTGGAGTTGGTCGGGATAAGGGGGCGCTGCCGGCAGCAGCAGGCCTGGCCCATTGAACGAGTGGCCAGCCCGGCGGGAAGCCAGGGGCAGATCGAAGGCGGCGGCGGCGGCAGCGCACAGTGTTTTCTAACAATGCCAGCTGCCGGCACAAAGACGGCCCGCAGCCCGGGATCTGCCCGCTGCACCACCCAGCAGCCACTGCCATTGTGCGAATACCCTGCTGCATACTTGAAGGCTTCGGATCCACACATTTTGCCAGACCCAATATCGACCCACTAATTAACTGGTAGGCACAGCACATTTCCTCGTTCTCGACTCAGGACACAGTAGGACATTATGGCCATAGCGGGAAGCTCAGTGGACAAAATGTTGGTCACCGCCTTGAAGATCCACACTTTTCGCGCTAAATGAAGTTGTCAGAGTAACATGGTGTTCAAGTGCCAGATACTTGTGTGTTATCAGCGCAGTAATGTGGCTAGACATGTAGATGTGACAGAATGGCGAAAACTTTTGAAACTCTTGAAACAGAGGTAGGTCTGCTTCCAGCAGAGGTAAAGAGTTTTCATAGTGCTGTATTATTTTTCTATGAAGCTGCTCTATCCTACTTAAAAAATTTGACTGAAAAAAGTTTCCAGAACTTGGGCTGCTACAATTGGGTTACCTTGAATGGAATACCTGTATGGGATGACATTGAAAGAACTTCTCTAGTTAGCGAAACTGTGCCATATGTTCAGTTTGCAGAAAATCTAATGTATGATGAGTATGTCAGTGTCAAACAGTTTATAACCACTGAGGAAATCATTGAAGGGACTGCTAACAACACTGTTCCAGGTCAAAGATGGGTTGAGATGATTTCTCATTTGAGCCAGAATAATGTGCCATTCTCAAATGTACTCAAGCTAGTGGAGTTTCTTTTCTGCCTTCCTGGCACTAATGCTGCTACTGAAAGGGTATTTTCCCACATGAACAATATATGGACAAGTGACAAAACACTGTTGGCTGTAGAAACAATGAAAGCAATGTTAGTAAGTAGAATAAATTATGATCAAACTTTTGTCGACTTTTTTCATATGTTGTTGAAAAATACAGACTTGATAAAGAAAATTCACAGCACTGATAAATACAGTTGTAATGTAAATGTGCTTTTCTTTGTAACAAATTTAATTCATATTTTGTATTTATTACATATAATTGAAGCCTTCTTCTCACATAATAAATAAATAAAGCCTGTTTCGCAAAATTTTTAATGTGTCCCGGATTTGGGCCTAGGAAATATGCTAATGTCCCGAATTTGAGTCTAGAATATATGGTCACCTTAAGAAAAGAAACTATCGTGTCCATGAATGAGGCTGCCCCATTTGACATTTCAACGCGTAATGTTGAGCTTGTCGACAAGTAACGGTGTGCCACTCGCAGCTACAATGTATTAAAAACAATTATCGTAAAATCTGGCGTGCCGTTTCAGACAATTTGAGTCTAGAATATATGGTCACCTTAAGAAAAGAAACTATCGTGCCCATGAATGAGGCTGCCCCATTTGACATTTCAACGCGTAATGTTGAGCTTGTCGACAAGTAACGGTGTGCCACTCGCAGCTACAATGTATTAAAAACAATTATCGTAAAATCTGGCGTGCCTTTTCAGACAATCGGTTTTCAGTGATTGCAGATACGTATCAAACACTTTCGAGCATAAGTTGGGAAGGGAAATGCAAGCAGGGAGCACATGGACTCCACTACCTTGCCAATGGTCATTTCGCATTGCATCGTATGCAGCTACAGTTGAGTGGAACTAACAACACAGAACTTCGACAGTGCCTGACCAGAAGCGTTAAGTGTGATCTGACAAGTCGCATTTTTCTTTCCGAGTAATAGAAGTCGCCGAATGTACTGAAGTCCCATTGAGGGCTTCAATCAAGTCCACTAGGAGGTAGTAGCTCAGGCTGGTGGTAGTTCTCTCATGTTTTGGGAGTGGTTTTACCATTTGTGGAGCTTTTTCACAAAATTCGACAACTAGTAAATTAGTAAAAATGACATATGTATGCCAGTACTTCTAAATGAGACGAATCCATTGCAGTACACGCATTGTACCAAAACTTGCTATTTGCCTCTTTAAACTAGCAATACCAAGGCATTTTCCCCAAAGTAACGACAGGGAGAGGTGGGAAAGGAGGGGGAGAGGAACACTGCCCACCTGAAATATAAACTAAAAAAGTTCGTTAACTGGTGTTCAGTTACATTAACAACATACTTTTTAAAAAGGTACTGATTTCTTAGTAGGGCCCAGATATTGAAAATAAGTTTTAGCATACTCAATAAATATAATACGGTACACTACGCCTTCCACATCGCTGGTAACGGGTTCTACACAACCCTGGTGACTATTTTGACGGACAGTAACAAGAACAAACATGTGAATGTTTAATATCGGTGCCGGCCGCGGTGGCCTAGCGGTTCTAGGAGCTCAGTCCGGAACCGCGCGACTGCTACGGTCGCAGGATCGAATCCTGCCTAGGGCATGGATGTGTGTGATGTCCTTAGGTTGGTTAGGTTTAAGTAGTTCTAAGTTCTAGGGGACTGATGACCACAGATGTTAAGTCCCATAGTTCTCAGATCCATTTGATCCATTTTTTTTTTGTTGTATCGGTTGTGAATAAACAGTTGCCACTATTTAAGTTCCAACCCTCGTATTTAGCAATTGCGGGTTCACTAATGTCTGTCTGACATTACACTTGGTGATATGGTAATCACGCTTCAGTTGAGGTCCCAGAGTTAACTTATCAACTGAATGTTTTCCCACTGCCGGTGAGAGGGCGTTGAGACATCGAAGTGCCACAATTTGAGTCGGCGGTATCTACGTGGTAGCGGCTGGAGCGACCGACTGTAGTTCTGCCAAGAGCAGTGGAGCTACCTGGACACTTGGGAAGAGAAAGGAGTACGGCTGGGGGCGGCGGCAAGAGGAAGACGCTTTTCGGCCGTCAGACGAGCGATTCCTGCAGGCTGTCAACGTAGGAGGACTACACAGTAGAAAGTGCCGTCCACTTCACAAAGGAGGCCCGACGGCAATGTTCCGGTCGGTTTTGTTCCGGAGCCCTTGGGCATTGTCCGTGCCTTTGTGCTGCGTATCCTGTACACTAGATTCCCCAAGCGAAACGCTCCTGTTTAATTGACAGTCGTCTCCTTTATTGGGGTTTACATTGAGTTAGTTGAAGACTATCTGGCCAAGGCTAATCGTTAAAAGGTTTTGTATTTTCTTTTGTATTTTCGTTCATATTACCTTTGGGTCCGGTTTGCTGTTGAAGTTAGTGCCAGGAACATTTCTCCCTTTCTTAAAATTATCTTTATCATCATCATCATCATCATCATCATCATCATCATTTAAGACTGATTATGCCTTTCAGCGTTCAGTCTGGAGCATAGCCCCCTTATAAAATTCCTATATGAGCCCCTATTCAGTACTAACATTGGTGCCTCTTCTACTGTTAAACCTATTACTTCAAAATCTTTCTTAACCGAATCCAGGTACCTTCTCCTTGGTCTGCCCCGACTCCTCCTACCCTCTACTGCTGAACCCAAGAGTCTCTTGGGTAACCTTGCTTCTCCCATGCGTGTAACATGACCCCACCATCTAAGCCTATTCGCCCTGACTGCTACATCTATAGAGTTCGTTCCTACTTTTTCTTTGTTTTCCTCATTGTGGACACCCTCCTGCCATTGTTCCCATCTACTAGTACCTGCAATCATCCTAGCTACTTTCATATCCGTAACGGCAACCTTATTGATAAGGTACCCTGAATCCACCCAGCTTTCGCTCCCATACAACAAAGTTGGTCGAAAGATTGAACGGTGCACAGATAACTTAGTCTTGGTACTGACTTCCTTCTTGCAGACGAGAGTAGACCTTAGCTGAGCACTCACTGCATTAGTTTTGCTACACCTCGCTTCCAGTTCTTTCACTATGTTTCCATGCTGTGAGAATATGCATCCTAAGTACTTGAAACTGTCCACCTGTTCTAACTTAGTTCCTCCTATTTGGCACTCAATCCCTTTATATCTCTTTCCCACTGACATTACTTTCGTTTTGGAGATGCTAATCTTCATACATTTCTGATCTAGCTCTGAAATATTACTTTGAAAACTTTCAATCGAACCTGTCATCACAACTAAGTCATAGGCATATGCAAGACTGCTTATTTTGTGTTCACCTATCTTAACCTCACCCAGCCAGTCTATTGTTTTCAACATATGATCCATATATAATATGAACAAAAGTGGAGAGAGGTTGCAGCCTTGTCTTACCCCTGAATCTACTCTGAACCATGAACTCAATTTACCGTCAACTCTAACTGCTGCCTGACTGTCCATGTAAAGACCTTTAATTGCTTGCAAAAGTTTGCCTCCTATTCCATAATCTCGTAGAACAGACAATAACTTCTTCCTAGGAACCCGGTCATATGCCTTTTCTAGATCTATAAAGCATAGATACAATTCCCTGTTCCATTCATAACACTTCTCCATTATCTGCCGTAAGCTAAAGATCTGGTCCTGACAACCTCTAAGAGGCCTAAACCGATTTTCATCCAATTGGTCCTCAACCTAATACTCGCACTTTCCTTTCAACAATACCTGAGAAGATTTTACCCACAACGCTGATTAATGAGATACCTCTGTAGTTGTTACAATCTTTTCTGTTTCCATGTTTAAAGATTGGTGTGATTACTGCTTTTGTCCAGTCTGATGGAACCTGTCCCGACTCCCAGGCCATTTCAATTATCCTGTGTAGCCATTTAAGACCTGACGTTCCACTGTATTTGATGAGTTCCGACTTAATTTCATCCACCCCATCTGCTTTATCGCACTGCACTCTATTGATCATTTTCTCCAATTCCTCAAATGTGATCCTATTTCCATCATCACTCCTATCCCATTCTACCTCGAAATCTGAAACATTGCTGATCGTATTTTCACCTACATTGAGCAACTCTTAAAAATATTTATATAAATATTTTTATATATTATGTAAATATTCTTTAAAATATTATCTTCTAGCCTCAATTTTTGTAATTATGCACATTTTTATTATTATACTGTTTCAATATCAGGCACATTTCCTGTCTATAAATAGCTCCGTTTATTATTCAATAGTGTCTTTGTGATTAAGTTTTATTACCAGGGGAACGATTCTTGTATTTTACTACTGGCCATTATAATTGATATACCTAGAACAAATGCTGATGATAAACGGGTATTCATTGGACAAATATATTATACATTTTCACGCAATTTGGGTGCATAGATCCTGAGAAATCAGTACCCAGAACAACCTTCTCTGACCGTAATAACGCCCTTTATACGGCTGCGTATTGAATCAAACAGAGCTTGGATGGCGTGTAGAGGCACAGATGCCCAAGCAGCTTCAACACGATACCACAGTTCATCAAGAGTAGTGACTGGCGTATTATGACGAGCCAGTTGCTCGGCCACCATCGACCAAACGTTTTCAATTGGTGAGAGGTCTGGAGAATGTGCTGGCAGGGCAGCTGTCGAACATTTTCTGTATCCAGAAAGGCCCGTACACGACCTGCAACATGCGGTCGTACGTTATCCTGCTGAAATGTAGGGTTTCGGAGGGATCGAATGGATGGTAGAGCCACGGGTCGTAACTCATCTGAAATGTAACGTCCACTGTTCAAAGTGACGTCAATGTGAACAAGAGGTGACTGTGACGTGTAACCAATGGCACCCCTTACCATCACGCCGGGTGATACACCAGTTTGGCGATTACGAATACACGCTGCCATTGTGCGTTCACCACGATGTCGCCAAACACGGATGCGACCATCATGATGCTGTAAACAAAACCTGGATTCATCCGAAAAAATGACGTTTTCGTGCAGCCAGATTCGTCGTTGAGTACACCATCGCAGGCGCTCCTGTCTGTGATGCAGCGTCAAGGGTAACGCAGCCATGGTCTTCGAGCTGATAGTCTATGCTGCTGGAAATGTCGTCGAGCTCTTCGTGCAGATGGTTGTTCTCTTCAAACGTCCACATCTGTCGACTCAGGGATCGAGACGTGGCTGCACGATCCGTTACAGCCATGCGGATGTCTCTCATCTCGACTGCTAGTGATACAAGGCCGTTTGGATCCAGCACGGCGTTCCGTATTACTCTCTTGAACCCACCGATTCCATATTTTGCTAACAGTCATTGTATCTCGATCAACGCGAGCAGCAATGTCGTGATAGGATAAACCGCAATCGCGATAGGCTACAATCCGACCTTTATCCAAGTCGGAAACATGATGGTACGCATTTCTCCTCCTTACACGAGGCATCACAACAACGTCTCACCAGGCAGTTCTCCGGTCAACTGCTGTTTGTGTATGAGAAATCGGTTGGAAACTTTCCTCATTTTAGCACGTTGTGGATGTCGCCACTGCCGCCAATCTCGTGTGAATGCTCTGAAAAGCTTATCATTTGTATATCACAGCATCTTCTTCCTGTCGGTTCAATTTCGCGTTTGTAGCACATAATCATCTTGGTGTAGCAATTCTAATGGCCAGTAGTGTACTTCTCCCAGTCTTTCCACTCCTCATTCCATAAACGCAGCACACCTATCATTTTCATATTATCTCGTATCAAGAAAACTTCACATTCAAATAATTTTTGTTAGCCGATACAGTAAAATTCTACATGAAAGATCGATGGTTTCACTAATTTCTGATCGTTCTCTGCTCCATCAGAGCATAACCGTCACGTTTGCTCACCGGAGTAACATTGTGATACCCAAAGATTTAGAAGCAGGTTGTCACCAGGATTCTTTTGTTAGCAAGCTCTACGGCAAACTTCTTTTGGATCAGAAGATACTCAGCACAGATCCATGTTTACACTTGCAGTTTATAATACCCTCAACAATATAGGATTGTGGGTTCACTTCGATGCAAAATACTTAAGTTTCTATTTATTTTATTCTCTTTCCCAAATTATTTTCAGCGAGAACATTGCCAAACATAGTGGTTTTCTTATGTATTCTAAAACATGAAAAAATAACTGTGTTTCAAACATTATAGAACATTATTATATGTGTACTGTTTGGCTCCAAATATTGTACTCTGTAAATAGATTCACACAATACAGTATTTGGATCCAAACAGTACAGATGGAATGATGTTTTATGATGCTTATAAAGGCACTATTTTGAACTTTTTAGAATAAAGAAAAAATACCACTGATGATGGCGATATCGTCGCTGAAACAGTTTGGGAAAGAGAGTAAAATAAATAAAACGAAAGTGTCATGCATCAAGACACATTCACAATGGTGTAGTGTTTTTTTATGACAATGGACCATCGAACGAGTTTCAAGATAAAATGATTATAGTGTTCTCACAATGACGTTCTTTGCAATATTCTTTTATGTTTGTTTTGCAGTTTAAGTAACAAATAAATTAAATAGATTCAGCTAACATTAAGTGAAAAGAAATTACAGTTATTTTTGGACTTGATCGAAAACTTTACATTTAAAATACATTTGTAGACTATTTCGTACTGATGTCTTTGGCGGCTCTTACCTACACCGCCATACAACAAAACGATATCGACACAATTCGAATGGTTGTAAACGAAGAAACTGAATCCAGGTACCAACGTCCGCTACAGAGCGTCGAAGCTGCAGGAGTCATCGACACCTTCTAAGCCAGCGGAAAATTTCAGTTCCTATCTTGAGAGCCCCCTTGCCTAACGTTTACCGCACTAGATGGCATCGAATGTGTCCAGATCTGTGAAAACGTCGTAGCAGAGACCGCTATATACAGCATGTATGTGGCTAGGAGACTTTTTAAGTAACAGAACTAAACACGTTGTCCTGGACGGAGAATGTTAATCAGGGACAAGGATACCGACAGAAGCGTCCCCACAGCCGTGTTATACGACCACGTTTGTTCACTATATATACACAAATGATATGACGCATAGACTGAGCAGCAGTCTGAGACTGAATTTGTTTTGGGATAGGTTTCGTCTTTAGAAAACGCAGCTTTTCCTTCTTTTTACGCACAGATATTGCGCTAAAATTAAAGCATTGTCAATGGTGCTTTTATTTTCTCCCTATTAAGTAACAGCAAAATTGCACATTACTATCTGTCCATTCAATAACACAGATTTTAACGAAGCGTATTTACAAACCTGACAAGAAACATATCTATATATTGCTATCACATACTATCTCTTTTTGTTTTCTGTATTTTGCAGTATAGTTTTCTTCTTTCACAGTTTGTCATCTGAAATCACATGGAATTTATTGTAAAGAATTATTTATATTTACGACTGGGAAAAGTGTAGGGAAAAGTGTTCATGAGTGAATGCTTCTGCAGTGGGTGTATAGATTTGGGCCGTCTGACAGTTCTTTGAGGACAGAGGAAACAGCTCCGTTTGCAGAGAGCTGTGTATTCATTTCTTTTCTTTCGACTTTGGATTTCTGCCTCAATTAGTACTTTCACTGTGCCTTATGTTGAAATTTGTTTGTCTACCCAAAATAACTGGAACTGTACCCTTGATTATGTCGGCTGGTAATATCAGATGTGCTGAGTGATTTTTTGTTGGTACTGGCGGTTGGTTTTCTCTGTATTAATGTATGTTTTCTGTTCGCTGTTTTTAGTCTTTTTTGTGATTATGTTGCTATCCTGGGAGCTGCTTTGTTATTGTGAGAGTGCAGAATTTTGTTGTTGTGGGCGGTTTTTTTTTTCTCGAACGGTCGTATATATTCTGTGAGTTCCTGTTCTGTGTTTTTATGTTCTGTGTTATGTTAATATATAATTTTGTGTGTTACGAATTTCCCTAATGCTGTGACAGGAAGATCCGACATGTCCAGTTTAACATTAAACATGTCACGTAATTATAAATGGGCGCATTGAGCTGCATCGACAGCAATTCGTTCAAAGAATTCACTAGTTCAGCTGCACAACATTCTGTGCAGAAAATTGTCGCACCGATTGAAGGTTTGGGGCCATTCGTCTGCGTTGATTGAGAGAAAAGACATACATCATGATAACCACTGGAGATTTAAACACGATTTTTATTCCAATAAAGTTCTGTACCGTCAGCTAGTAGACTGAGTATGTGCTTAACAAGTATTTCAAGATTTTTATTGCTAGCTAACAGAAACGATTTCCTCCTCCTTAAAGCGTAAATGTAGAGAGAAGCGAATTTAGAACCCGCGGGACTCATTGAAGTGTTCCAGAAGCGTTCCTATTCTCAGTACGTGGGGTGAATCGTGAATGAAGAAAAATATTCCTAGAACCGCTTGCAGTTATCAATAATATGTCATAATCTGTTGTTCTTTTCTTCCGATATTCTGCTTTCACTGTGAAAAATATTAAGTAAAAAGTTTACCATTTAAAGAAAGACAAACTCAATATCTTGACATTTTATTCTTCCACAGCTAGATCACCTGATACAACTATGTCCGAATATGAGTATGGCAGCGCTAGGAAGATAAAGGAAAAACTCATCTCACCGCCGGGTATGAAAAGGGGGTGATGCTCATGGAAGAATGCAGTTTACAACGGGAGGATGCTGACAGTCTTGCTACTTTGTTTCCCTCGCTTATATAGGGCTCAGGAACACGGGATCAAAAGGATTATGTTTGTAGCCGAATATGTGACGCTATGCAAAATATATTTTTCCCCTTGTATATGGCTTAACTCTGACTCCTACAAAATTTCGGAAATTGTTGAACAACATTTTTTGAGCACTTCGGTATCAGGGAACCGTGTTCTCCGGTGACCCGTTAAAAAGTAATGATACAATAACGATTTTTTCAGTTAGTTAGCCTCATTGTCTTTGGTTCAGCGAAAAAATCTTCACAAATGTGATAATGCCTGTTATATGCAATCAGTAAATGGTACAGCATAAAACACACAGTAAAAAATTACCCTCAAGTGTACAAGTACTGAAATATCGTTGCCGTCGCGAGAACAGTTCAGTATGTCGTGTACATATCGCACAACTTTTCTTCGGTAAAAATGTCGAAGCTGCTGCCGGCAAAAGAGCAGCAGAACTGTGAAATGCTGATGCAAGCCCGTTTGTGACGAGAAAACTAAGCCCTAACCACTACGTTTACATGGAGCTCCCAAAACCGAATTTCGTAACTGGATTTCCGGTTTCCGGTTGGTCATGCAAACACCCTAATGTCGATTCCGAAAATATGGCTATAGTTACGAGATCTCATCTTTAAAAATCGATTTCACTCCCATGTAAATGTACAACAATTTTTCGAACGTACTTTCAGTATCAAGTAACGCCTAATTTCTAAAAATTAATCTGGACGAAATTGCTTTCTGTGCACTGAAACAGAAGTGGAAATTTACGTTCTGCGTGAAGTTGCCGATCTCCGATAGTTAACTGAAGAGGATCGGAAAGCGGGACAGTTTATTTCCGGAGACCATTTGCTTAGAAGTGGAGACAATCGGAAAGCTTATATTTGACCGATTCAGAAGGATTGCTTCATGCCTTAACATATAAACACGACAGCGAAAAACGATTGCCGAAATTCGGTTTTTGTCGTGAGGAAGTACTCTCTCATGTAAACATAGCAGCTGTTGTCAACAGTATGTGACGTAAGCGATTGCAACAAGTTTGTCTCTGAAATAAAGACACAATGCCTGCGTCGATATTTACACACTTGTGCAGATATTTTATGTACAATACCGATACAAGGAAAATGGGGCAAGTAATGAAACAAATTACTATTACTTTGCAATAAGCCACCAGAGACCAAACGTTCCAGATACCAAAAAAGTCAGATAATATCTCTGAGCAATCCTGGAAATTTTGCTGTGGAGTACGCGTTCTTCTCACGTGTGATGCTCATATAAAGACGCGACCAGCTCTCCAACGTTGAATGAAGAAATTGTGAATGCACATATAACGACGACGTTCGGTAGCTGTTATTAGTTAAATGAATGAATACTCCCAGAGTGCGAGGTTATGAGACACAGGTCAACAGCTGACCATTAATGCTGCAAAATGTCTTTTTTTCAATGTACTAAACGTAAACGGGCAGAAAATTGTGAAAACATTTTGTAATCCATCAATGCAATCCACTTTGTGCGTATATGTCGATTGTGAAAGGTCAGCAGCAGGCAAATAAAAACACGAGTACTTTAAAGCAATTTAAAGCATCAAAGGAACGCGTGCTTTACGTATTCATACCGTCTATCGCATCATACCACCTACCTTTTCGTCAAGTGCTATGTCAGTATTGAACGCTGGATTCGTTCTCAATGACAAAGCTTATTTATATCGTAAGCGGAATTTTTATCTCATTTCAATGAGTATTGATGTAACTGAGTGAATGATTAATTTAAATTCTGTTGTGAAAATACATAAATTGAATGTTTATAATGCAAATTGCTCAAAGAAAGATTTAAACGAGCTTCATGTATTGTAAATTTGGCGTTTTTATGGAGAACTTCGTTTTCAGTACATTTTTGCCCACCGGAAAAAAATGGGTACAGCCACCTGTGTAATGGTGGACGGACTAGACTTACTATATGATTGCACTTCAGCAGAGCACACTGTCTCCAGTCATGATCGGATTAATACCGTATCAAACTGTCAACATGCCTCGAAGGGTAGTTACAAGTTTAGATCATGTGCACTTAGCCGTTTTGTGGTAAGGAAGGTTGTTAGCACCGGAATTTGCAAGTATAATGCTATTGATACATAACGATACCATTCATCATTCATTCAGCCGTTATTACGAAATACAAAAGCTTAAGATCTGCCTCGTAGAGTTTTTCTGCAATGAACTACACTGTCTGAAGAGCAGTAGTTCATAAGGCTCTTAGGCATTTCGAGGGTAACATAACGTAGTGGCGTACTGTCTCTTCTGTGGCAAATGAGACGTCACTGTTGACCCCTTAAGATTGGAAGAGTGTGAAGGTATCACGTGCACGGCACGTCTTAGGCAAACATTCCTGTGAGCACATAACGCTTAGGACCAGGATCAAGTACTGATGTCTAACGCCATTTATCACTATCGAGGTTAGTTTAACGATGTCTGCCATCAAGAGCACTCCAGCCAAATATTCATCGTTGCAGTCAACATTTCAGGGATTAGTTCACCTTTTAAGAAGATAATGTACGAGCACACTTCGCTCAAACCATCAACAGTTTCTTCCAGGAGGTAAAAACCAAGTTGTTGAATCACGACTGGTGTTTCCGACTGAGCAAGCTTAGGGCCGGTTGGATGGACCGTCCTCGTACTATGTGTTGGTAGCGTGGCAAGGAAGTTCCAAGGTTTGTCACAGAGCGGAGCAACACGGTATAGTAAGCTACATGGCGGCATATTTCGAGTCAACATATGTCCGATGGTGTGTACTTTGGAAGACGCGGTCATTATTTTGGTTAGTTTCTAGTTATACTTCACAGCATTTTTTAAATTTTTTGATCAGAATCTTGTAATATTCATTATTTCTTTCCATTTTGCTTTGGATATAAGCCCACACTCTTTTGAAAATACGTAGGTAGTGCAGTATGTATAAGTTCACTATGTCAGTGTTCACTGGTCTAGAGTACAGGAGTGGTAGCATTACGTTTCCTGCAAAGCAGCCCTTGATTCACTGTTGCTCTCGTACAGAGGGGCAAACTGCGCTTAGAATGACAATACGAAGAATTACGTTTCCTGTAGTAGAAATTTATCGTCTCAATTAACATTACGATTTGGTTGGTTTACATTACGATTTAGCACTCCAAAAGTCGAAAAGTTTGGACAGAATCTAACGTAGTACTCTGGCACTTCGTCTAGTCACAGCGATAGCAGCGCCCCAAGTGACCAGCAAGTAATACTTCAGGATGCTATATCGGAAGTGTGCCAATACCGACGTTCATATTGATTTTACAACAGGGAGTGAATGTAGTGCTATACAAATCGACAATAACTAAAAAAGACACCATATTTGTCATTATTTGGTTTCCTGAGGACCCTGGGAGGTACGAAACGGTACATCGGAAGACAGTTTATTTAAGATTCTCTTGTAACGTACAGACATTTACTAAATAATAGTGTTCTCGTTTAATAGCAAAAAAAAAAAAAATGCTAATAACCACCAGAAGACCTGACCTTTTGCAGAAAAACGCCGTGTATCTACCCAACAAAGCAGAGCTTTATTCGCTACGCTTTCAGCCAAATCAGTGAATGTGGAATGTAGGAAAGCTATATGTATTGTAATACCTACACTATTTAACGTAGTAAATAACGCACCACTACTGTAGCTGAAGGGATATCCACACAGACGTGCTAATAAATCGTCAAAAGCAATAATACTCTTGCTCACAATGAGAAAAGGAATTCCAAAGTTGTAGCAAAATTTGAGCCAAATACGGCAAGAATCTTAAAAAATTAGCTTTTGAAGCAGAAGTAATTACTTGTACCAAAGTATTCGTGTATTGGAATGTCTAGCGTAGTGTCAGAGTGGGAGAATCATTAGGCTCCACAAAAATTTTGTAGGTGTCTAGCAAACTGCCTATGATAACAGCAACAGTGGTTAGGTTAGGTTAGGTTAGGTTAGTGATTCAAAAAGAATACCACAACTTTGAAAATCGAGAACTCTGCAAAGAAGAAAATGAGAGCTGTGCTCTTTCTGTCGTTGATTGAAAGAAGCTCTGAAGTTTCATTTGGTCGCTAGGAGCGTTTCTGGCCACATAACCTTCACGTCTGTTGTCAGTGCCGATGGTGACTGCTCAACAAAAAGCATTTTGTGTTATCGAGTACACAAGAAGTGAATTGACAACTGTTGTTCAGCATGCGTTTTCAACCAAGTATGGTGTTCATCCTCCTGATAGATGGTGTATCGTACGTTGCTATAAACAGTTTACGAAAGAGTGTTTGTGCGAGGGGAAAAGGTCAGACGGCCTCGCACGAGTGAAGAAAATGTTGGTTGCGTTCAGGAAGCATTTGCTCGCAGCCCAGTAAAATCGACCAGCCGAGCTAGCAGAGAGTTGAAAATGCCACAACCGACCATTTAGCAGTCCCAATGAAAAGGTTAGTAATGAAAACGTATCCTCTACAAATGGTTCTAACCCTTTCCGAAGCTAATATGGTGAAAAGAATCGAGTCCTGCGACTTTGTCCTTGAGTGAATGGAAACAGAAGACCAGTTCATTTCGAAGCTAGTGTTCAGCGATGAAGCAACATTTCACACAACAGGGAAAATCACTCGGCTCATTGTCAGTTTATGGGGCAGTGAGATTTCGCGGGAAACAATTTAGTATGAATGTGATTCACCTAAGGTGAAATTTTGTGTGTTGCATTTCAGCCAACAAAGTTTTTGGACCTTTTTTCTTCAAAGGTGCAGCTGTAACTGGGCAAACATATCTGGAAATGTTGCAGAATTGTCTGTTTCCTCAATTCGAAGAACAAGTGCCTGAATTTATGTTTCAGCAGGGTGGGGTACCACCCCATTGGCACTTCTCTGTCCGTGCCTGTCTGAACGGAACATACCCACACCAATGTATCTGTCGCCAGGCAGCTCGTGACAGAGCACGTCATCACTGGCCTCCATCAAGCCCTCACCTTAGGCCCTGCGATTTTTTCTATGGGGATGTGTTAAAGATATGGTGTGTCGACCACCTCTATCAGCTAACATCGAGAAAATAAAAGAAGGAATAACTGCAGCTGTCCAAACTATTAGGTTGGAGATGCTACAGAGAGTATGGAAAGAGTTCGAGTATTGGGTTGATGTCGTTAGAGTGTCTGGGGGAGTCACACTGAACATTTATGAACTTGTTTTCTATTGAAAAAGTTTGTTAAGTACTCTTCAAGGTTCCGTCATGTGTCTTTGATTAAATACAGATTTTCGAAGTTGTGGTATTCTTTTTGAATCACCATGTATACTGATCATGCATGAAATACGTGTTGATATTCTCTCCCTTTTAGCGGAATAAGTCGTAAATATACACAAATTGGAAGATTTCTTCATGAACAAGTTTTAGCTTATGTCACTGAATCAGCGCATATCAGCTGTTTTTGAACGTATTTCACGATGACTGACGGCTCTTGGTAATTTAGTAACGCACGGAACGCAGAAATATAACTATTTCATTAATTACGTAGAAAATTATTAAAAACAGGCATTCTCCTTACGACACATCTGACTGTTTGCTTTCTGACCGCTTGGAACACTAGTGTCGCTCTATCCGTCAAACAACTTTCAAAAAAAAAAATGGTTCAAATGGCTCTGAGCACTATGGGACTCAAGTGCTGTGGTCATTAGTCCCCTAGAACTTAGAACTACTTAAACCTAACTAACCTAAGGACATCACACCCATCCATGCCCGAAGCAGGATTCGAACCTGCGACCGTAGCAGTCGCACGGTTCCGGACTGCGCGCCTAGAACCGCGAGACCACCGCGGCCGGCAAACAACTTTCACATCGGATAGTCATGACTGCGTGTATTAGACTATGGTTACAATTCTACCACAAAAATCCCATGCAAATTATGCGTATAATATCTTTCAGTAAACACTGTGTTTTTGGTAAATACAGAGAAGTCATGTAGACATTAAATGCAGACATTAATATAATACAAGGGTACAAATTTCTAAGAGTAAGAACTACACAAAGGATGTGGAAATGAAACGAAGAATGAATTCTCAAGAGTTCACTACAGGAATACTGAATCGTATTTAATAGGATCGACATATCACGAACAAAATGAAAGAAAAAAAAGTCTTCCAAATTGCTTTTAGAATCACATATGGGAAAAAGTTCGAAGGTTAAATTCGAATTAAGAAAAGATAGATGACGATTTAGGTGGAAATCTGGAGACGGTTTTCAGGGATGCCTAAGCGGGAAACTGTCATAAATTGAATCATAACGAAGAAACTGGATGCCACACGTTCGATTATTGATTTTGTGGAAAAAAACTCATGCAATACGAACATACGAAAACGATCTCGGAGGAGAGACTGACATAACGGATCGAGGAATGAGAATTACCAAGAAGAAGGATGAGAAGGAGACCACCGGACACAGGGAGACAAGGAAATCAGATATTAATTAAAGAAGAAATTAACAGATGAATTAAGGAACATACAGGCACACATGAAAAACTAAATTTGATGTGTAATCTTGGGTTACCGAAACTGTACATAGATCGTAAAACCAATTTCCCACTAAGAGGGTAGTCGTAAGGGTGGTCATTAATGCCAGTTCTACAGGTTACAGACATTCTGATGCGAAAACTGAGATGGCATTGTGTAGCACATATTAATGTCAGTGTAAAATGTTGATTAACGCTATCTTAAAACGCATTCAAAGTAGTGCGTGCAGCTAATATGCAATATTGGCGACGTTTCTAACGCGAAAGATAACTATTTGTGATAGACTGTTGCTGTATTTCGCAGAAACATCGATTTCGCAGGGTTTCTGAAGTCCGTTGAAATGCTATACAGTTAACAGGGAGCTGCAATCGCATGAACTGCACGTTCTAATCTGCATCGACATAATATCGTCATGTCCTGAGCCACGTGAACAGAAATCTCAGAACAGATTCCTCATTCATAGGTTGATGAACAGCGACATTGTTACAGTGAAGGCCACAATGTTGTGTTTTTTACGCTATTCTAATGGCACAGGCCCATATGGAGACGATACTACTGATCCAAAATAATGGGCATCAATAAAAAAGCTGTGGCGATTAAACATCTGAAAATTCAATAATTTTTTGATGCCTGATTATGAAACCTGAGACAGGCTTTTGGACTGCTCAGTCACACAATATCTCAAATATTGACGCTCACCTGTTTCGACTAGCCACAGCAGACAAATTTCTTTCAGATTAGTATCTTTGATGCCTTACGGCACTTCCAGATACGTCTCGAGATCCGCATGTGTGCATACGCGTTTCTGATATGAGTCGCCTTCTGGGTGTGAAATCACCGAAGCTTTGCTACAGAACTACTATAACCCCCATTACACCTAAAAGTTCCGAGACATTTCCTTGATTATCTAGTCTCAAGAGAGTAAAAAATCTATAGTTGAGAATTTTTCAGATATTGTAGTGACATCTGAGGTCATCAGTGCCCTAGAACTTGGAACTACTTAAACCCAACTGACCCGAGGCAGGATTCGAACCTGCGCGGTTCCAGACTGTAGCGCCTAGAACCGCTCGGCCACCCCGGCCGACACGCCTGTGTGCTCTTTTTCGAAATATACGTAGGAGGTAGCAATATATTGATGAACACTTCTAGGTATGTAGGCCCTCGGAAGGAGATCACACCGTGGTGCAGAATGTCTCTCGTGCAGCACCTGACACTGGAATTGGCTTTCCTCCGTGACGCTTACTAAATAAACCTGCAACGAAACGTACTGCTCTTCTTTGGATTTTCTGTTTCCTCTATCAATCCTGCCTCGTACGGATCCCAGACTAACGACAAGTATTGGTCGAACGAGTGTTTTGTAAAGCACTTCCTTTCTTTGTTGCACTGCCTTTCCTGAGTATTCTTCCAAGAATCATAGTCTGGAATCTGTCTTACCCGCGATTAATTTCTTGTGGCCATTCCACTTCAGATCGGTCCGTAGGCATGCTCTTAGATATTTTATGGCAGTAACTACTTCTAGTGATTGTTCTGAAATTCTGTAATCATACAACACAGTACTGGTTGTTTCGGCATATGTATTCATATTACGTTACATTTATGTTGAGCGTCAAACGCCACTTCCTTTGCAGGTCTTCCTACACTTCGCTACAGTCTTCTAGAGTGGCGACGCCTCTGTATACAATAGCGCCATCGACACAACGTATTACGGAGCTGTCGACGTTATCTACTAGGTCATGTACAGAGACGGACAAAAGTATTCAGAAACAGGTCACATGCGTTTCTCACGGTCAGTTGTGATTGATGCATAAACGGACTGTGTATCATAGTACAGGGAGTATTTCGAAAGATGTTGACCATACGAATGTCACCTTATCCTCTACCTGGAACGATTAGTTCTGTGTTACCATCACAGGCGTGTGTTTCACCTGAGACGAAAGTAATCAGACACTACCCAGCTTGACAAGGTAATTGCAGTCTGAAGGCACAACTCGGCGGCAGCAAGCTGTGAGTGTGCGCAAGGCAGCTGCCTTTTACTACAGGAAAACACAGGTCCCGCCAAAAAACACTAACGTAGCGCCATTCCCCGTAAACGTCGGGAACCGAATGTGGAAGAACGAAGGCTTATTGTGCGGCTGCATAGTGAGGGAGAATCATATTCAGAAACAGGCGAGGTCATCAATCGAAGCCCATAAACTAAGTATTGTCCAGAAAAAGAAAGAAAAAAAACTCTCGTCAATCGTCCACGACAGAGGACTCCTCAGAAACTCACGAACAGACAAGAGGAAGATCGCTGGAATGGTGAAAAACTACCCGCGGACAACGGCCTCTGCTATAGCGGCAGATTGCGTTGGTACCGAACTTAGTGTTAGAACAGTGCACAGTGCCTACACAGTGCTGGGTACAACGCCAGAGTGCCTAGTGTAACGCATAAAAGCTTATGCTTTTTGTGTAATAAATTGTCGGCCGGGATGTGACCTTTTGGGACAAGATTCTGTGGACTGATGAATTTAAATTTACTTTGAGGCACGTTGATGGTCGCAGTTTAGTGTGGCGTCAAACAAACACAGACTGGGATCCCTAAACATGTAAGCAACCACAAAACATGAAGGCGGCAGTGTTATGATGGGGGATGCATGTCTTCCAGATGTGTTGCCGAGCTTGTCTTTATTGAAGGCACATGTCTATCTCGATATATTCAAACAAATTCTGACGAAAAGTGCTGCGAAGTTGGATCTAGGAGGTGACTTATTTACAACAAGACAATGATCCTAAGCACACGGCGGAAATTGTCAAACTGTGGATCCTATACAATACGTCTCGTCGCCTCATTACCCCACCGCAGTCCACGGACCTCAGTTCCATCGAAAATATCTGGAATGAACTGAAAACGAGACTACACAAACTCCATGTGGGCAATTTGACATTTTCGTGCATTGATAGAAGAAGAATGGGTGAATATCGGTTCGGATGTAACGAGAAAGGTTGTTTACTCCATGCCACAAAGACTGAGGGCTGTAATGCAGAGAAAGGGACGCATTACCAAATACTGACAGCTGAGTGTCTGAATACTTTTGCCCATTGTATACTTCAATTTGCTTTCTTTTTTTCTACATAAGGCGTGTTTTGTTACTTCTTGTTCTGCATATGTTCAGATTGACATATGTATTACGCATTATTAAAGAATAAAATATATGTTCTGAGTTAAAAAATCATTTAAGGTTTACTTCTTTGATTACTCCCAGTGTCTGAACACTTTCTTCCACCTCTGTATTCATATCGTGTAAAGTAATGGCCCTATAACACTCCCTTGGAGGAATGCCCTACTTTTACGTCTGATGATTTCTCTTCTTTGAGAATGACATTCTATGTTCTGGTGCCTAGAATCGGTTCATTACAGTCACATAGCTGGTCTGATATTCCGTACACTCGAATTTTGTTCATGGCGCAGTTCGAAACTGTACCGAATACCTTTCGGAAGTCAAGGAACACGGCATCTTCCTGGGCGAGAGTATCTACTGCTTTCTGGGTCTCGTGGACGAAACAAAGTGAGCTGGGTTTCCCGCAGTTGTCATTTTCGTAACCCTTGAGGAGATTTTCGGTCTCCAAAAATGTTGAAATATGCGAGCAAAAACATGTAACAAAATTTTACAAAAGACTGACGTCAGAGATATAGGCATATAGTTTTCTGCTTAGGTTGAAAGACCCTGTCATTATGCAGGCACAATTGTAGGAAACTTATCTTGAGGGAGATATTTAAGTCTACGTGTAGCCACGTTATCGTCCATGGAACAGAAAGCCAAACTGAGAAACAAACTAGGGAAACCACAGAAGTACATTGCGCATCATAGTTTATTTGTACTGCCTCCATGGCTGCAGGGCAAAGTCGATAATGGAATAAATTGATTATCACCGTAGCTCATTCCATAAATATTTCTCTACAGCAGACAACCTTGTAGTTAGGGCAACCACAGCTATGAGTACCCAACTTGGGTATTAATAAACCGGTTCAGGTGTTTTTGGACCTTTATTATTGGAACACTACCTGTTCCGTGGCACTAAAAGCCACATCTTCTGGTGAACATCTGTGTAACAATAAATCCACAAGGAACAACAACCGTGAGATATACTCTGGGTATGGTAAATTATTTTAAGATTATATATATACAGGGTGAGTCACCTAACATTACCGCTGTTTATATTTCGTAAACCACATCAAATACTGACGAACCGATTCCACAGACCGAACGTGAGGAGAGGGGCTAATGTAATTGGTTAATACAAACCATAAAAAATGCACGGAAGTATGTTTCTTAACACAAACCTACGTTTTTTTTAAATGGAACCAAGTTAGTTTTGTTAGCTCATCTGAACATATAAACAAACACGTAATCAGTGCCGTTTGTTGCATTGTAAAATGTTAATTACATCCGGAGATATTGTAACTTAAAGTTGACGCTTGAGTACCACTCCTCCACTGTTCGATCGTTTGTATCGGAGAGCACCGACTTACGTAGTGATCCAAAGGGAACGGTGATGGACCTTAGGTACAGAAGAGACTAGAACAGCACATTACGTCCACATGCTAACACCTTTTTATTGGTCTTTTCACTGACGCACATGTACATTACAATGAGGGGTGAGGTACATGTAGACGCGTGGTTTCCGTTTTCAGTTACGGAGTGGAATAGAGTCTATCCCGACATGTCAGGCCAATAGATGTTCAATGTGGTAGCCATCATTTGCTGTACACAATTGCAATCTCTGGCGTAATGAATGTCGTACACGCCGCAGTACATCTGGTGTAATGTCGCCTCAGGCTGCCACAGTATGTTGTTTCATATCCTCTGGGGTTGTAGGCACATCACGGTACATATTCTCCTTTAAGGTACCTCACAGAAGAGGTGTAAGATCAGGAGAACGGGCTGGCCAATTATTCATCCTCCACGTCCTATGAAACGCCCGTCGAACGTGTAGCTCACCCCTCATGGTAATGTACATGTGCGTCAGAGAAAAAGACCAATAAAAAGGTGTTAGCATGTGGACGTAATGTGCTCTTCCAGTCTCTTCTGTACCTAAGGTCCATCACTGTTACCTTTGGATCCCTACGTAATTCGGTGCTCTCCGATACACACGATCGAACAGCGGAGGAGTAGTACTCAAGCGTCAACTTTAGGTTACAATATCTCCGGATGTAATTAACATTTTACAATGCGACAAACGCCACTGATTACGTATTTGTTTATATGTTCAGATGTGCTAACAAAACTAACGGGGTTACATTAAAAAAAACGTAGGTTTGTGTTAAAAAACATACTTCCGTGCATTTTTTTATGGTTTGTATTAACCAATTACACTAGCCCCTCTCCTCACGTTCGGTCTGTGGAATCGGTTCGTCAGTATTTGATGTGGTTTACGAAATATATCCAGCGGTAACGTTAGGTGAATTTTAATCTGTTGAAAACTTTTAGATGACAATATTATGTTAGTATTCGCATAGCTAAAACATTACAGCTGAAAAACTCGGGACCTGGTACCCAGCATTCGTTGTCGGTCAGAACAAAACACTGTTATCTTTTAGTATCTCATAGAATGAAACAAGCGGATTCCAATATAGTGGATGGGTCATCAACAAATAATGCCATAGTGGTACATTGGTAAGGTGAAAATAAACGAAGAACTATGAAGAACTAATTTTAGGCTAGAATGACAAACCAGGAGGTGGTTATCCTAAATGGAGGGATATTCAACCTAGACCAAACCCGTCACGTAAGTAGCTGTTGTCGGTAAAGCAGTACATGGAATCAGCATTTATCGATTCTCCGGTCAACACGCAATCCCGAACAGGGGACACGGCGAAGAGTTGTGTCATACTGTAAACAGCTTGCCAGTTATACAGATGTTCACCTGAGTACGTGGTTTTTAGTGCCATGAAACCGGTGGTTGTCCAATAATAAAGGACTAAATACAGCTGAAGTGGTTTACTAATACCCAAGATTTACCTACATATCGAAGAGGCAAGAGGTGTAACGTAAATAGTATTTAAGTAAGGTTTTACTTTGCAAAATTTATTGATGAGATTGTAAGAGATAATTCTTCATAATGTTTGTAATGTAGAATAGATGCATCCTCTTTATTACAATTACTGTTGATATCTCGGAACTAAATGAGTGAACTAAGTATACGTGGTACAAGAAACACATTTTTTTTGTGACTAGCGGCTATGTTATCCAATGAAATTTAAAAAAAAAATGTTCTAATGAAAAAGGCATTCCATTGCAAGGAAAGTCTCGTCTGACGTATGGATTTGAGTGTGTCAGATGTCCGGGAGAAAGAAATACTGTCAGCGTATCGGATGATGAATGCATGCCACGTTGTTAGCGTCTGTCAGTGGCTCCACCATAAAGGGAAGCTGTCATTCGCAGCATACGTACCTGCCTTCAGGGGCCTCACTGCATTCGTCTAAACTGTCAGTCTAGGAATATATCATCGATACGGTCGGCCTGTTAGGAAGGCATCTCGGAAAGGTGCATCAAGCCGATGTTCTGGGATGAGGGTACCTATCTGATGGCACCGAGAGCACATGCCCTATTCAGTTACTGTACCTGACCTTCTTCACAAATTCTGCTCTACTTCATTTGTTGTTACTTTTATTCGATATAGAATAGAAAGTATGGGTCATTTTATCTGCGCTCTGGAGACTGTTATGCCACACAAAGTCACCATCTAACGACAAGTGATTATGCACCTGAAACTAGTTACTATTTATAAACGCAAATCAGCTGAATGGCTATGTCAAACCTAGATACACCAAATAATTAAAAACACTTTCTTACTATTCTTCGAAATGAATGAGTGTTAGCACACTCTGCCTTTCAAAGAAAATACTTGGGTCTGAGTCTAATTCTAGAGCACAAGTTGTGATTCTGAGAGCTGATGATTCTATGGGATGACTACGAACCAAATGAGAAAAATAAAACCAAACAAATTAAAAACGAATTAATATATTCTCACGGCCCTTCATATGCGAAATAATACTACTACTTTTTCTGTCTGAAATTTCAGCTATGTCGTGGTGTCTTTAGTATATGTTCTTTATTTACAGATGCGAAATGTTGTTCGGGAAATTTCTGTGAGATGTACAAAGGCAAACAGTATAGTGAGTAGCTTCACGTACAGCCGCAGCAGGCACTGTCAGCCAAGCGTGACAATACTTAGTATACTGAGAGGCTATTTTATTTTAAACCGAAAGAGAATCAGAAATAATCGTTTGGTTAAGATGGACATCTAGCAAGGTGCTTTTCACAAAGAGCAAATTTAGGCAGGGAGTTACATACATGACTAACACTTAAAATTATACAATACCAATGAGCCACATATAAATACACAGAAGACTTAAACCTTGGAAATAACAGTTTATATGTAATATCAGATAAATGGTGATGAATGAGACAATCAGAAAGGAAAGCTTTCAGACTGGAACTGCTCACGGAAATTTTGTCGCAAAATTGCCTACCAACCAAATTGGGACATATCAACGACACAATCATAATTATAATTATAATTATTACTACTACTCCTTACACATTGTGTTCACTATACAAGAAAGCGAGATGAAAATTTTTCGCAATGCGATAACCAAATTTTCACTACCTCCTCCTTCCGCTCTCGATGGTGGAATCTCCAACAAAATAACATTCTACAGTAATAGGTTACCATCGGGCCGCAAGCTGAAATATAAGAATGTTGAAGAATTATCCTGCCAAACAGCTATTTCCATAATCCATTTTCTTGGGCATATACCCCATTACACATTGATTTTCTTCGATTGTTAAGACTGTCAGTTTTTTTTTTTTTTTTTTGCAGTTTCAGTATTTAATTAGAGTGAACAATCGGATAAAATTGTAGGATGTATGGGCTCGTGAGATGATCAATTTATGTAATCATTACATTGGAATGAATGTGGAAAAACCCTTTTTAATATACTAACTTTTATAACTGTTTAATGTGAATCAACTAATTTTTAATAAACGTAGTTTCATTTTATAGGTTTTTAAATATAAATCTGTTATAGGAGTCTTTAACACAGCGTAACTAATGGCCTCCACTAACAACGATAAAATAAAACGGGATTGTAAATAGAAGAGTTAAATAATGTGGAAATGTATGTGGCTGTGGTTTTAAAAGTAGCAGCATTTACGCCAATCCGACGGTAACTTAATCTTAATTCATATCAACCCAATTTGAAAAATAAAAGTCGCATCATCTAAATGATGATTATAGTTTTCAGCTATAAGGAAAGCAGTGCAACTGTTCGTTAAGTACATTACTAAAGTTTCATCGGTAATGATAAGTATATAGTCGAATGGTTCATGTGTTCTACATTGTTTAGAATTCCTAGATAGCAACAGCTTTTTGGAACACTGTTCCAGGAAACAAGCCTGTCCTCGCTGACGTAAAGGACACTGAAGTGCCTACTATCATCAAGGAATATATGTCTGATGATTATCTCTGTAGTAAATCGAACCTGGTCATCCAAATAAAAAGTAACAATTCTTATGCGACAACAGCTGTGTTTACTAAGTAAACAAATAATGTTATTGAACCAATTCTGTCAAATTTTAGGACATCATGAATATTTTTTAAACAATGGAAAATGAACTATTAAAAAAGCAACTTCTTAAAAAAATACCATCAAACTTTTGTATGTTTCTACCTTTTCTTTCTTAGTGTTGTGGAATTACACCGAGACTCCTATGCTGGGAAATATTATACGTCGCCCTGAGTAACCTTTGAGCTACTCTCGAGAAAAAGCTTGAAACGTTATGGGCTTGACCATTTATTTTTCTGTATTTCAGAAGAAAAGTAAACAATAAGAGTTAGGGAAAAACTGACTCAGAAGTCCCGTGTATAAAATTTTTAATCATGAAGAAGGAAGGTTTTTTTTTCTTTTTTCTTCTGTTCGTTGTTGTTGAGTACATCACAGCTCTCGCTCACTTGAACATCGATAGCGTATTTAATGCTGGCTGCGAAATAGCTAAATGCTCTGTTAAATGCCTTCCCGTGTGCTAACGCAACACTTTTTTAAGTCCCTCTTCAAAATAAATCTAGCTTAATAGGGGAGAAAACGGCAGTCTCTCGGCACAGGCCAGTTTAACATTTAGCACAGTTTCAAGCTTTTTATTGCGTAATTTTTCGCTGTAAACATTAACATAGACGGTATCACAACAGTATTCCGCTTTTCACGAGCTATGACATGTTGAAGAGATCCAGTAAACTGTAGTTTTTATACCTCGGTAAGCAAAAGCCTTTCAAAGTTTGACGTTCTAATTATTCAGCACGTGGAACATTTATCATCTGCACAGTTGTGGAAATTTTAGGATATCCACATACGTTTTACCACCTTGCATGTTGTGGTGACAGCTGCGTGTAGAAAATTAATGTGGCGTGCTTTACATGTCACGCAGTTTCTGGAACTCCTCACTGACTACGTGGCTGTATACTGAGCTACAGAAATGTATACATTGATACAGAGGAAACACTGGGCCTCTGTAAAACTGGAAAAAGAATGTTCGTTGTTTCTTTAATACTATGACAAGTATCACTTCAGAATACAGACTTTTTTGCTTTTTTTCTCTTATGAAGCTGTTTACGATATAATAAGTCGAGTAACGTATTTGCGTCAGAACTGCTGCACGTACTTTGCTTTCAATCACTCACAATACAGCCCGTAAACGGCTACCTCTGAGATTCACCTCTGCTCGGATGAACCGCTGTGTATGAAGACAACATTTTGGCACAGACAAGAAGCTGTAGACCAGCGCACAGAATTGAGAGAATTGGCGCAAAGCACACAAACTTTCCATGAGGAGGTTTATGGAAAGCTGGTACAACGCCACAACAAATGTCTGACTCGGATCAGTGACTATGTAGATAAGCAACTGTAAGCTGCAGCTATCTGATGCGATCAAAACATTTTTCATTTTCATAGCATTTTTTATTTCGCGCCCGATCGGACGTTATTTTCAGAATACTCCTTGCTATTTCCACGGAACTACACCTTTTACGGAATTACAAAAGTGCGGATTTTGAAAGGTAGGAAGTTCTAATTTTGAATTTAGGTTCCAGTTTAAGTAAAACCGTACTGAATAGGTGTTTAGAAAGCTACAACCAATTTTTCAACTTGTTATTTGAAAACTGATTTTTGTAATAAAATTTGTAAACTCATGACAGATTAATTAATCTTTAGAAGTAATTTACAGTGGTAAAATTGAAGCATTATGTTTATTACGGTGGAGCTGTATCAGAATGGAAGATAATTATGTACCTCCTCAGAGGCATATTTGGTAAAATATAGAAATCGCATTCTACTCTCGGTCCCATTAGAAAAATTCTGGAAGTCGGTATTTAAGACTTAATTAACTGATATTTTTATGGGACTTACACAGAGTACAGTTTTGCTCATAGAAAAATTGGGAAGGTTGTTCGTCATATACTAACAAAATGGATGCCTTTAAGCACTGCTGCAGGCGCTTAAGATGCTGTAACTGCAGGTGTTCTGTTTGTGGTCAAGTGCGAAACCGCAATGTCAGTATAAAAGGACCACAACAGCGATATATAGGATTCATTCGACCATCGTCCGTCGCCTCCGATATATCTCGCATCACTTCACGATGTTCAGTACTTTTTCGAGATCACCTCGGATGGCACTGAAAACGATTTATCTCGCAGTTTCTGCAGGTGTATGGAGGTGAACTTTCATGGATCGATAATTTATTGGAAGCCAGTGTTTTAGTTTCGATGATTTTATTTCGTGTGCTGCCCGTAGTGTTATAGAAAGCCCCGTGGCAAATGGCGTAGTTTATTCACCACGTCTCGCGGTTCTAGGCGCGCAGTCCGGAACCGTGCGACTGCTACGGTCGCAGGTTCGAATCCTGCCTCGGGCATGGATGTGTGTGATGTTCTTAGGTTAGTTAGGTTTAAGTAGTTCTAAGTTCTAGGGGACTAATGACCACAGCAGTTGAGTCCCATAGTGCTCAGAGCCAATCCATTTATTCACCACTTTTAAGATAAGCAGTTAACAGTACTCAATTAACAGACGGAGCGACACTTAGGAATACTTGGAATTCGTGTAGCGGTCGTTTTTGAACTGCATCGAATGCTAATTATGGTAGGAAAACTTTTAAATAATTTCAAAAATTTTAATTTGACCGTGTGAAATTTTTTGGGATATACTATTTTGTGAAAACAGTAAACTTCATTCATAGCCATAGTTCGACTCCTGTTGATTATAAGATTTTATTCCAGTTCGGCGAGCTGCATTGTGAATTTTAGCGCTGCAGATAATGGGCAGCAGGTTTCTTGAATACTTTCTGACTGTCTACACAAATAATTTTCAAGCAGTTGTTAACGTTGTTAACGGCTGTATTTAACATCGCACAAATGCATACAAAATGCACCAAAAACAAACAATATTCCGTGAAGTAATAACAAACTTTTAATCTACCACTCCACACCTTTGAAAATCCACACCTTTGGGAACAACCATGTACAGCCACTGAGCTACCAGACATCACCCAAGACACAATCTTCTTGGTGCATTCTGTAAAAGGGACAAAAAGTAAAATTCATTGATAACGTCCTCAAATGGAACTGATAAAACGTCTGATTAATGAATATGCGTTATAAGAATAAGTGTACAATGTGCGTGCAGATAGAAGAAACGAGACTCAATACGATCAAGGGAGTTATGTGATGAGGCAGCCATCTATTTTTCATCCATGAAGAAGGTTCCCGTATTCATCTGAAAGGCGTGCTTTTGAAGAAATAAGCGCTGGGAAGCTTCGCCCTCTAGAAATTTATAGAACGTTTCAGAAGATTCGAGAATTCAACAACATTTCTGAACATTCGAGAGTATTCGCGAGTGTTACACAACAATCAAGAATGTTTCATAATGAGCAGGGATGTTCGGGAATATCAAGAAAAACTTTTTAACACTGGGGAAGATTTCAGAATGTTCGGGAATATCCCGGAACATCCTAGAAAACACTCAAATGTTGTATAGTTTTCTGGAACATTATGAACCACTCAAGCCTTTTTGGTATGTTCTAAAATTTGCTAACTGTAGTGTTACCCATTGGTAGGGGTATATCAGGGGTTTATCTGTGACAAAGGGAGGAATCGAAAAAGTAGTGCAGCGAGGCAATAAAAACGAACAGAAAAGAGTCAGTACTCGAAGCAATACAGTGACTGAATATAAATCGAAAATCAAGTGTGGAAAGTGTGGAAAATGTAATTTGTGTATCTGTTAGTTCTGAAGCAAAACAAAAAGAACAGCGAGAGAACGAAACAGACGAAAAGCAAGAAGAACATTTGAGTTAAAAGCACAGTGAGAGGCAGACATAGCGAAGGGAACGGATTGAAAAATCAACAGTTGCCTCACAATCTTACAATAAGAGTGCGAACTTAAGCCAGCCATGAAAATATCCCCCTACGAGAAGCGCGGACGAGGATAAGTAATCAGTACAACCTAACAAATGGATCATTCCACTACGACCCGTCGAAAGAATATAGCAAACACGTCATAATTGAAAAAAAAACATATGAAATCTTCCAGTTTTGCAACGTAAAACAAACTCGGTACAGAAACACCAGGATTCTGATGAATGAACAGAAAAATTCGATTATCACCGCAGTAAGCACATGCGCAGCATATTTTACATTACATGACCGGGGAAACTCCAGAGTCGAAACACTTTCTACAAAATACAAAAGTTTACAACGTCTGGTTCGAAATGACTTCTTTTGGTGTCACTTTGATCAACATTAACACGGATGGAACCGATCATGGTTTTTTTTTTTCATCTAACATGACATGTGCGTATGCGAGCAAAGCAACGGGTAAAAAGGTTAGCCTAAACCACTGGAACGATTTCAGTCACATTTGGTGCACATGTTAGTTATAATATGGAAAGAATTACTCAAGGGATAAAAACACACAGCCTCCTATTAGGGTGAATATGGTAACGTGGAGAGAGAAGGGAGGGCGAAGAGATGGAAAGATAGGAGGGGGCGTGAGGGGTGCCGGTAGTACTAGGACTGGAATAAATAAATACTCGAGCAATGCCGGATTTCTTACCTAGTTTATAGTAACTGCCTATAATGTTATTTTCCGACAGGAATAAATGAGCAACAATTTTCACATTCTAAGAATAAGCTGAGACCGCAACTTTTTGGTAAGCTGAAACAAACTGAAGGTATTAATTTTATACGTGCCATTAAGAGCATCCTATTATACCACAGGAAGTGTACGAATCTCAAAAATGGAAGGATAACCAGTTATAGCGCTAGACCAAGATAGAAATGAAATTCAGTAAGCGTGCACAAACAGGGCTGGCCAACTATTTCGCTCGTAAGGCTAATATCTAGAAGAGGAATAAAAAGGGACCGCACAAATCCTGAGAAGGCAAGTTTAGTTTCCCGTGGACGATTAAGGGGAATGCTGAGACGGATGCATTAAAAGGACACTGCCAACTTCCTTCCCTATCCATGCTCACGGCGAATTTGTCCGCCGTCTCTAATGACGCCGACGTCGACGAAGCGTTAAACCCCAATTTTCTTTCCTCATTTCTGAGTCGCTCCACTAGGTAAGAGGAAATGAAGCGATCAGCACAAATTAAGCATAGAGAGATGCTGCCATCAGCACAGTCGAAAAGGGAAATAAAGGAAGGAAATATTTGGAAGTAGGTTAATTATGAAAATGTAAAAGGGTGGTCTTTGAGAAGCTAATAGGAACTAAGTAATCTGTCGGCCACCGTAATACAAACGAACATTTTGAGTTAATGATTAATACTATGAATACGAAAAGGCTTGACTGTGTAGAGCATGATACACATTTTCTATTTGAGAACGTAGTTACCATGAAAGTCATGTAGCTAACGAAACAGTTATCTTTTTAAGTTGTTATAATAGAACATCTTATTTTTTATGTATAGAGACATTTTACATGTAAACATATGAAGTTCGTTTTACTGTGACTTTTTCATATGAACTTTAACTGGAAGTTTGCTTTTTACAGTCCCAATACCCATTTCGGAAGTTTTAACCTCCACCGTCATGTCGATTTCTGTCGATGTGACGTGTGTATTGGCTTTGGGGTAACATCTGCTCCTGTATTCTATCAGTGCTTTGCTTTTCGTCTTCTACTATCAGGCAGTGCCATAGGTTATTCATAAGCCATACACACAACACATACATGTCAGATTAACTGACAGAAGTCCACCTGATGAGGGAGGTGTAACTTTGTGAAACGTATAGTGGAATTAAATGAAAACTGTGACTGGTTACAGTGAATTTGTAGTTTAAACTGATATACAGGGACAAATGGGACAGTCTGATTACATCTCCGATCTATTTATTTCATATCAGTGCATTTCATTCATGTCAAACGTTTCGCTTTCGACAGGGTAAAGCGCTATGCTGCATAGACTTCACAGTGATGAATAATTCAGACAATGTCGGAAAGGTAGAAAATTTGAGTAACTGAGGAAAAAGAAAAACAATTAAGGGCTCCCACAGGGTTCAAGTTTGGGTCCACTCCTACTCATTACATATGTGAATGACATTCAACAAGCCAAATTGGAACTTTTTGCAGGCGATACTAGTGTTCTAATGAATCCCATTAGAGATAAAACAGCAGAAGGGTTTGTAAATAATGTTGCGAAAATTATTATTAAGTTGTTCACTGTAAATGGACTCCCCCTATATCTTCGAAGAACACACTACATTCATTTCTGTACAACAAATAGAGTCATATCAACAATTTATGTATCACATAACATTTGTCAGTAAATAGAGTAGACTGCTACAACCTTTTAGCTGTAAATACTTATGGAAGTTTGAACTGGAACAAGCATTTTACTGAGCTTCTGAAACAATTATGTTCAGCCTCTTTTGCTCTTCGTGTAAGGGTTAATATTGGAAGCAATCGTATCAACCCTTCGACATGATTTGCATATTTCCGGTCAATAATGGCTTGCGGGAAAATTTTCTGGGGTAACTCATCTCTTAGAAAGTACTGATTGCATAAAAGTGAGCAGTAATAATAGTATGGGAGCTTCACCCACAAACGTCATGCATTTTAACTCCGCCATCACAATAAATTTATTCATCAATGGAACTTGACGTAAATAATACATAACAGTTTGAAAAATATGGTGATGTCCATAGCTACAACACAAGAGGCAAAAATGATGTTTAGTGTCCCTTGTTAAAGCTATCAGTGGCTCATAATGGAGTTCAATATCTAGCAACAAAAATTTTTGATCATTCGCTGAGTAACATACAATATCTGACACATAGCGAAGCAAGTTTTAACTCTAACTTAAAATTATTTCTCCTTGAAAACTCCTATTCCACTCATGAATTTCTAGTTAAAAATTGGTAGCAAGGAAAAGAAAAGATAATTGTGGTTGCTAGACTTGGACTAAAATTAATAATGAGTTCGTTAATTTTAATACTAATCGTGTGTACATATCCAGGAAACTGACTCGTTCCTCATCATTTAGATAAAAGAATGGTTAGAAATATCTGTGAAACATTTAAGTAAAAAACCTGAATTGGTGCTAATCCGATTGCACCCAAGAGAGAACCTCTGACACTCGTGCTCCGAAGTCACATGTGGAAGCACAAGAGACCAGAAAAGGAGTCAGTTCTGGAGACGTGCTCAGGTAGGCTACTTGTTAAACTATCACGCATAGTTCGACTGATACAAAATTACAATTGCCAGTACACATTTATCACACTGTAGATACTACGAGTCTCAGTTATGTGCACTGATAACTCTCGACGGCATTACATCTTAATTCATCTCTCTCTCATTGAAAGGCTGCTATTTCGGAACGAACGCCTTTCATCTGTCGCTGAAGTGCACCACGCTGTGTGTAAGGCGCTTGTTGATTTCAGCCAGCCAGTCACTAGCTCCTTCTGACTGCGGCAGGGCTTCACTGTTGATAGAAACAATGAAGTGCTGGTTTATCTTACCCTAAATTCTGGCTGGAGCCAGCCAATACGAATATTACGCGGCAGAATTCATTTCGGCCCCATCATCATTTGATGCTCAAGGATGTTCTCGTTTCATCTTTCGCCCTGCCAGAACAATACAGCAAGTAGTATTGCAGACATTTACTTTGTGTTAATATGGTTGCGTTCGACCAACAACCTTCGGAGTTCTGTTCATCCATAGTGGCTGCGGGACCAAAACTGGTTTTAAATTACAGTGAAATCCAGTCCGTTAGCTTCTTACAGGCGTTGATATACATCAACGGGGACACTTGGAAATGTGTACCCTGACCGTGACTTGAACCCGGGATCTCCTGCTTACATTGCAGACGCTCTGTCCGAATGAGCCATCGAGGACACAGAGGATAGTGCGACCTTAGAGACTTGTCTTTGGAACGTTCCTCATGAGACCCACATTTCCAACTTACTGTTCACCAACCATAATTTTAGTGCCCCTGCCGACTGTACTCGCTAATCGCGGCAGTCACTTTACCGATGCCCGTAAGAGTTCGGGCAATGTGAGTGCATCCACACTGAAGAAGATCATTGGCCAGTATGCCTTATCCATATGAAGATGGTATCTGTTCATTGGGACATGATCGGGTTCGAGCCCCGGTCGGGCCACACATTTTCAACTGTTACCGTTGATATTCATCAACGCCAGTAAGCAGCTAATGCCCTGGATTTCATTGTAATTTCCTTCCTCCAGAGCTCCAAGATCATCAATGGCATCTGTTCTTTCGGTCATGTCTGGAGTGTCCGGAACGTAGTGTGTGGACCATAAGTTGGATATGTAGGTCTCACGGGGATAAGTCCCTGCAGTCGCACTACCCTCTGTGTCCTTGATGGCTCAGTCGGGTAGAGCGTCTGCCATGTAAACAGGGGATCACGGGTTCCAGTCTCGGTCGGGGCACGCGTGGAGTGTGGCAGCTTATATCGTAGAGGGTGGCTGTAATTACAGTGCACCTTCCCACAGAGGCCCAGTGTGGGCAGCAATTGTAGTTACCGTATGGTAGCGACACTTCGCAGATATTCTGATGCAATAATGCCGAAAGGATTTATGCTGGACAAAAAATTGTTCCAGTTTTGGCCACCAGGTGCAAATGTGGCGTAGTCAATGCTAGAAGGATGTATAGAAATGTTTCCATGCATTGGGAACGGAACGCGGGCGGAAACGGTCAAGCAACTGAAGCAGGTATAATGTCGACTGTATTGTTAACCGAAGCTTATATAATTCAGTCAATATGAGTACAAGACACGCTGACGAAATGGTGCATCTGCGAAACGTCGTGATCGGGAGCTACTCGCAACAGTTTCAATGGAATCAGTGCAACGTTCTCCTGTATATTGTACCGGGTGATCAAAAAGTCAGTATAAATTTGAAAATTGAATAAATCACGGAATAATGTAGATAGAGAGGTACAAATTGACACACATGCTTGGAATGACATGGGATTTTATTGTTGTTGTTGTTGTTGTTGTTGTTGTTGTTGTCTTCAGTCCTGAGACTGGTTTGATGCAGCTCTCCATGCTACTCTATCCTGTGCAAGCTACATCCGGGGTTTTATTAGAACCAAAAATTAAATACAAACGTTCAAAAATGTCCGACAGATGGCGCTTCATCTGATCAGAATAGCAATAATTAGCATAACAAAGTAAGACAAAGCAAAGATGATGTTCTTTACAGGTAATGCTCAATATGTAAACCATCATTCCTCAACAATAGCTGTAGTCGAGGAATAATGTTGTGAACAGCACTGTAAAGCGTGTCCGGAACTATGGCGAGGCACTGACGTCGGATGTTGTCTTTCAGCATCCCTAGAGATGTCCGTCGACCACGATACACTTGCGACTTCAGGTAACCCCAAAGCACACTTGCGACTTCAGGTAACCCCAAAGCCAATGATCGCACGGACAGAGGTCTGCGGACCTGGGAGGCCAAGCATGACGAAAGTGGCGGCTGAGCACACGATCATCAACAAACGACGCGCGCAAGAGATCTTTCACGAGTCTAGCAACCCATTTTTTTGGTTCATATAAACCCCATGTCATTCCAAGCATGTGTGTCAATTTTTACCTCTCTGTTTACATTATTCCGTGGTTTATTAAGTTTTCAAATTTATACCGGCTATTCGATCAACCGGTACTTCAGATCAGCTAGAAACCGAAAGTGGCCATGGTAAAAGTGTCCTTTTAGATATCACCAGAGCGAAAAGTCATGTGGGTTCTGATCAGGTGATCTTGCAGGCCATTCGTCTAGAAAACCTCTAGAGATAACAGTTCGTCGAGGCTGGCGTTAAGAAGATTTTTCACTGAACGAACGACGTGAGGTGTCACCCCATCTTACATGAAAATAGTGGTTTCCAAACAGAAGCGCTCTTCAAAAGCAGGAATCACATGCTGTACAAGGAAGTCACGGTACACCTGACAGGCGCTCTTTTCTCCAAAGAAGAATGGAACGCGGATAAATGAGCTTGTGAATCCACACCACACAGTCGCATACGGCGGTTGTGCACACCACGCGGTTTTACAGTATCCCACAGTTCTGTGTATTCACTGAACCCTGTAGTGTAAAATATGCCTCGTGATTCCACACAATATTGTCCGGCCACATGTCCTCAACATCGACCGTGACAGAAATCGAAGAGCAAGTTCATAACTTTGCTGTAGATCATGAGGTTTCAGTTGCTGCACCGTTTGGATTTTGTACCGGTAATAGTGTAAAACACATCGCACCAGTTCCCGCACAGTTGACCGTGGGATGGACAATCCTCGTGCCAGTGTACGAGTGCTAGCACTAGCAGGGTCACGTGCTGCTCAGTCACTTACAGCAAACACAGCCTCGTCAGTAACTTCCGTCATGAGAGGACGCCTTCCTCTTCCATGTGGGACACCAAGCTCCCCTGTGTTTTGGAATTTCATTATCACGTTGCTTAAACCATTTAATGACATTGCGCCTCTCCTCAGATCTTACAATCGACGATATTCTCTCAGTGCTGTACTATCATTGCTGCCTTTCACATGCAATAGACTCACTAACAACGCACGATCTCTCTTCTCGATAGCTATAATCTTCACTCAAGTTATGGCTTGTCAAATGACAGCGTGTCTATTATATCGTCATTTTGCACCTGGTGGCCACAGTTGGAACTAATTTGTTTTCCTGCGTAAATCAGTTCCGCACTAACACATTAAGGAGGGTAGGACGTCAAACGAGCCGACTTGGAGCAGGATAGGCACCACAGGACAATTTAATTTCCATTGTCTATACTTTTACAAATAAATTCATAAGACTTTAAAACCATGACCAGTTGGATTCAGGATTCATGCTCATAGCAGTTGAGGCTCATAAACGTAACAAAACACTTTTTTACATGTGAAATTTCATCATTTTTTCACTTACTACTGGCTACATTTGTTGCTATAGGTACACTTTTCTTCCTAAGAAAGAGAGATTATTCCATGACTTTTGCACAGCTTACAAACCATAGTTACAGGTGTGTGAAACTCTAGAAGTTATTTAATTTATGAAAAAATGAATGAACTGTTACATTTTAAACTCCATGGTTAGAAAAAACTCAAGTTTTATAGTTAATTATATCAATTTTTCCACAGTTTTTAAAGATTTGGAAAATTCTAGAGTTTCATATACCTGTAACTACTGCTTGTATGCTCTGAAAAATTCATTGAAGAATCTCTCTTACTTACGAAGAAAAGTGTACCTATAGCAACAAATGCAGCCAGTAATAAGCGGAAAATGATGAAATTTCACATGTAAACAAAAAGATATTTTGCTACGTTTTTTGAACTTCCACTGCGATAAGTGTGAGTCCTCAATCCTTCCTGGTCATGGTGACAAAGTTTTATGAATTTATTTGTAAAATTATAGACAGTAGGAATGTTCTGTGGTGACTCTCCTGCTCCAAGTCGGCCCGTTTGACGTCCTACCCCCCGTAACGTATCTACGAAGTTTCAGTGCCATGCGGTAATTGCAGCCCACGTTGGACTTTCGTGAGTAGCTTCACTTTAACTTTGAACACCCAGTATATACATCTGTTTTATTTTTGACAATTTAATCGTTTCCAACTCCCCTGTTTTCTTCCACCAAACACAAACCAGTACCGCACGGCTGTACTGTAGCCTCCGGCATTCAGAGCCGCGACAGCAGCGCTACGATTGCGAATCTAGGCACATCCGCTGCTAAAGTGAGTGCGTCGCACGCGGTAATGCGCCGGCAGCCGTTAGCACGCCCCCGCTAAGTGAACACCATTGAGCGTGACGCACGGCCTTCCCTCCTCCAGTGAGCTGGCCGCGTTGTCCTCACCTCGTTCTGACAGTATACACATCCCTACTCAAGCTACGCCAGCCCACTCCAACACATCCGCACCCCATATCCGCTTACCACAAGAGCCTCTGTAATGAGCGAGCGTTTAGTTTACGTAGGGCGGGAGCACAGCGGCCGGTAGAATGTCAGAGTTATTTCTGACTTTACGTCTGTCGGTAACAGAGGCAGCGCTTTACAGAAATTCCGCAGTCGTCCTCACTCTTCTTCCATGAAAATACAAATGTTGGGTAAAACGTTGTGGCAACACTACTATAATATGAAGGATATGCGTCCATTGGCATGCGTGCTGTCTGCAGCTGATAGACGGTCAGTTGAAGGAGTGCGGTCTTTGTCGTGGCTGCCCTTGAGTCAGTTGCAGTGTGTACTGTCTGAAAGGGCGGGAGACAATTTCAGGCGAAATAATAGTATGTTTGGGGGACAGACAGAAAAGTGTGTGGGTCGAGGTCGAAGTGGCACGTGGTTGGAGGGCACAAAAATGTTTTCAGTGACCGCGTGAGGTGTGTGGAATACAGTGAAGTGGAGAGATGGGTGATGGTGTTTCGAGGTGGCTGCGATGTCAGTAAAGATGGAAACGCCCTGCATGGTTCTCCACGACCAAAGAACGTGCGCTTTGAATCGACTGGTACCGAAGTGATGGTTCTTGCGGCTTATGATATCGATGGATTAATTCTGCATCACGTGATCCGCAGGGGCGTACGATCACTGAAGCCTCTTACTGCAGCTACTTGCGACATCACACCATCCTTCATGACAATGCACGATGCCACACGGTGAACCCCGTGCAGGAAAAAAATTGGAAATTTGTGGTATGGGACCAAACTGCTGAGGCCATCGGTCCCTAAGTTCACCCACTACTTAATCTAACTTAAATTGACTTACGCTAAGGAAAACACAGACACCCATGCCGGAGGGAGGACTCGAACCTCCGGCGAGGGGATCCGCGCGAACCGTGGCAGGGCGACTAATACTACGTGGCTACCCCGCGCGGCCCCGTGCAGGAGCCCTTGCTTACTTGGAGGTGGGAGATACTGAAACATCCACCGTGTTCACCGGATGTGAGTCCGTGCGAAAACGACCTGTTCAAAAAAATTAAAGCACTCCCTCGTGGCAAGCAGTACAGCACAGAAGAACGCGTCATCCGTGACATAGGGCGGTCCTGGGGAGACATCGACGGAGATGGACGCACCGATGATGTCAGCGCGTGGGAGAAGGTCATCGGTCCGCAGGGCGATCATATTGAGGGCATGAAATTCAGTGAGTGTCTGTCAACAATATAACAAGCTAGCTTTAGAAACGTGTATATCACAATGTACCATCTATAGTCTGCCGACGCAGCTATGGAATTAAGAAACGAATATGTATATATGAAGATGGTATCTGTTCTTTCAAACATGTCTGAAAGAACAGACAGCATCTTCATATATAGTTAAGGCCATTTGACAATCTTCTCCTGTGCGGATGCATGAACAGTGCCCGAACTATTAAGGGAATCAGCAAAAAGCCGCGAGTAATGAGTATAATGGACAGGGGCACTATGGATATGGTGCGGGACAATAAGTTGGGAATGTGGGTCTCGTACCAGAGATGAATCACTGCAGTCGCATTATCCTCTGTGTCCTCGATGGCTCAGATGGATAGAGCGTCTGCCATGTAAGCAGGAGATCCCCAGTTCCAGTCCCGATCGGGGCGCACATTTTCAACTGTCCCCATTGACTTATGTCAACGCCTGTATGCAGGTAGGGGTAGTCATTTCATTGTAATTTCAACGAATATGTAATCACTATGTATAACTTTCACAGACTACCAGAAAACGTTTGACTGGCGCTATAAAATCTATGCTGGCAGCAGTGAAGCACCAAGAAATAGGTCTACCTACAATAGCTGCTGAGTCGTCCACAAGATTACGGACACAGCATCCATACAAGAGCACCGAGCTGCCTAAGTCTCAGTCGCAACTTAGTAATTTTAAGCCGGAAACGAGTGCGTACTCGACAATAACTGTGTTACACTTCCACCTTACGTCACACACTTAGTTCAATTGGCTCTGAGCATATGGGACTTAACTTCTAAGGTCATCAGTCCCCTAGAACTTAGAACTACTTGAACCTAACTAACCTAAGGACATCGTACACATCCATGCCCGAGGCAGGATTCGAACCTGCGACCGTAGCGATCGCGTAGCTCCAGGCTGTAGCGCCTAGAACCACTCGGCCACTACGGCCGGCCACACACTTAGTTCGCAAGTGGTCATTTACTCTCCAATGTGAATGCAAGCAGACATAGGGCTCTATCCGTCTGTCAGCTAGAATAGTACCACAGATAGTGCCTCTACACAGGACAGTGTCTCAGCGGGTACCTCAGGACTCGTCTACAGTATCCGCCCGCAGGAGCGAAACTGACAGTATATGATTGATACCAGCCAGGGCTCACTGGATTTAGAACTACACCAACGTTTTAAAGACAGTTTCCTGTAAGTGAAGGTTGATCCACATAGCCGCACTCCATCTTCATTTTCCAGCTAACTATTGTAAGTTGTTCCCATTCCTGCTACAGCTGCTGCTAACCGTATTTGATCCTGAGACAAAGCTGTATTGTTACTGCGTTGAAGCAGACCACTTAAAAACAGAAACAACTCTGTGGTTGGCAGTTTTCTTCCTGGCGCATCTGTACGTTTGACGAGGTATAAAGCTAGTTCGCCTCCCTTTGGTGCACCTTGTGTAACGCTAAATGAACTGGCACAATTGGCGGTGAAACAGTCTTTAAGCTCTCCTGACCAAGAAAGAAAATCCCATAGAGTTAATGAAACAAGAAACCTCAGAGAAATTAAACAGTTCTTTTGAATACAACTTGACCAGAAAGATCGGTCTGGCGTCAGAATTTATCAAATAAATACGGAAAGCGTTAGTAGAGCGAAATGCCAATATTTGCAAAAGATCCTTAATGAGAAAGATATTCACTTTGTGTCCGCAGCTCGTGGTCGTGCGGTAGTGTTCTCGCTTCGCGCGCCCGTGTTCGATTCCCGGCGAGGTCAGTGATTTTCTCTGCCTCGTGATGACTGGGTGTTGTGTGATGTCCTTAGGATAGTTAGGTTTAAGTAGTTCTAAGTTCTAGGGGACTGATGACCGGAGATGATAAGTCCCATAGTGCTCAGAGCCATTTGAACCATTTTTTATTCACATTGTCGTTAATAAGGAAACGCTCGTTGGCAGCAAAGAACAGCTTAACAGCAAGGGGAAAGGTACCAGGGTATGACCTGCGCGGTGCCACTTTCATCGATCACATGGTACGGCCATATATCGACGACACAATATAGAATGTGCAGTTCCAGTAAATACCTCTCAGCTTGTCAGCTGAGGGCGTATTTACAGGCCCACGGGTTAAACGGCGAACAACTGTTAAACTGGGCAGATAGTCCAATAAAAATAGTGAAGACGTCCAAAGAACCTCAGGACTGCAGCCACACCACTCAGATTAAGCCAGATCTCAATGCACTGAAAGAAGCAGCAACACCAATTCCACATTCAAAGCCCTTTGCAGTAGATGAAGAGAGTAGACGCACAGACGACATAAATCTAGTATAGGTCCCAGTTGAAGACGGTATCCATAGAGCATGTATAAAAATTGTTGCAAATATACAACAATGTGACTGGCAGAATTTCTTAGGCACGGTTTACAATCTGGTACTATGACACGTCGACTTAAGACAGAAAAAAATATTTTCTTTCTCGAACCTGGTAAACAGAACGATAGACCTTAAAACTACCGCACAACATCGGTACTTCGCACGATCTACAAACTGCTACAAAGAATACTGTATAATAGTACTGCTCAGAAAAAACTGAGCACTGTACCTCCGGAGCAAATTGGTTTCCGACAAGAAAGAAGACGCAGTGATCAGGCATAATTTGCAAATTTATACGTTATCCCGTGTAAAAAACTGGCAAGTCTGATAAGTGAAATGTTAGCCCATTGAATGTTCATGATACTATAGGACACACAATCAGCAAAGGAAGGAAACTCAATAATGGCCTTCCGAAAGGGTCAGTCATGACACCGCTGCTGTTTAGCATGTACATCGCTGATATGCCGGAAGCAATATCATTAAAATTTGGATATGCTAACCTTATGGAAACAGTCACACAGCTTAAAGGCATAGAGGAACAAAGTTTACTGACGTGTCATCTCGCCATAATGAATAACTTCCGGGAATAGAGACTACTGCTAAGTCAAACAAAGACAAGTTACCTGCTTCCACTTGAATAATAAAACTGCAAATAAGTAGCCAGTATTTTATGTTAACAACCATTTACCCTCCCTTATCTGTGGGTCGCCTTGATTAGTATCCTCACTTGGAAAGAGCACTTGACAAAAGCTCAAACTTAACTCCAAACCAGGAACAATATAATTCAAAGGCTATTTGTCATAATTTGGGCTCTAATGTATCCACTCTCCGAGCATCTGCTCGGCGCCAGAATACTGTACACCAATAGGGCGAAATAGTGCTCACACGAAGAAAATCGACGTGGAATTGAGTAGAACCGTGAGAATGACATCTGGGTCAACAGAAGGTACATCTGTCCATTGGCTACCCATACTTAGTCGTATTCCACATCCTCACTTGCGCAGACAGAATGCATTAGTCAGAGCGTACTGAATAATACAAAACAACGCCCAGTTTCCTATTCATTCTTTCCCTGAAAATGTAACGTCTTTAGACTTCGGTGAAGAAATCCTCTAATTGTTACTACTGCAGACCTCTAACGAAATGACTTCGACAAGACAATTTTGGAGTAGAGCATGGGACTGGCTTTATTGACACATTACGCAGTGATCCAGTGGATGTCGTGAAAATGTCAGAGTTTGATATTCCCAGGAACGTGTAGTGGGCTAAATAGGATAAGAACGAATCACAGTAGTGTGGGAACTCCATGTATAAATGATTCATGGCTACTTCTTCTGAGTGTGGCTGCGATGCTGAGAGACAAACGGTTCGACGCATCGTTGAGAAACGCCGTATCAGCAAATATCACGGCCAAGTATCGTGACTGCGACCGAAGGGGCCATCGATTATATTAATAATTTAATAATCTGAACTTACGTTTGTGATGTGAATCTTATTTTGTTACACAACGACTTTTGTGTCTTCATATGTATATTTAAATCTTTATTGACACTGATATTTATATTTTTCTTTGCATATTTGTTATCTGTATGTAACTACTATTTGTATTTTTACTGCGCATTTACGGATTTATGCACTAGTAACTGATTTATACTATGTCTTTGACAATCTATGGATTTTTTCAGCAGTGTTATGTAAATTTAGTGGGTTAATGCCTTTAGGACAGTTGAGGGAAATATAGTATCGTTTGTCAGAGTGTATCTGGGAAGCTAGCACTTCTCTCGAGGCGAGTAGTCTGACGTCAGAGCGAGCACTCGACAGAAGAACTGCCGCGTGAGGCACGGGACAGACACCGTGCTACTTGCTGGTACAGTTGAAAATCAGGAGAAGCACAATAACATGACAAGCGTGGGCAGGTGCAAGAGGATTCAGGAAAATCAGGATCCTGCCCCCGTAACTGGTCACTGCTAATGAAAGTGTGATCATTGTGTACGGAGCAAGAGGAGCGTTGTCAACTGCAGCGAAGATGGAGTCTCAACATCATCGTCAAACATAAGCTCTTTTTATTTCTATTCACTTTGAAACATTGTGAGGCATTACTCGCTAAACTTTATTTTATTAATAAGTGTTTTATGTGAACCTTTGGATTCCCTGCCTATTTACTATCCTATGCCATTGTCACCTACGTATGACCCAAATCCTTCCTTGCTATTAACTGTCCGACTGTCGTTTAAAACCAAAAGAACACTTCGAAGAACGCATAATGGTACAAGTTTATTTTCCCATTGATGTCCGCCCCTATAGCTGACTGGTCAGCTTGACCGAAGTGCCGTCCGACGGGCCCGGGTTCCATTTTCTCGTCTCAGGGACTGGGTGTTGTGTTGTCTTCATCATCATTTCACCCCCATCCGGCGCGCAGGTCGCCCAGTGTCGTGTCGAATGTAGTAAGACCTGCACCAAGGCGGTCGGACCTGTCCCGTGAGGGGCCTCCCGGCCAATGACACCAAACGCTGATTTCCATTTGTCTCATTGGTTGGAAACAATATCTCAAAGTAATGATAAACGATGCCTCATTCACTTAACTGTAATTTCCAATGATATTAATCTGACGAAGTTCATTCTTGAACAGTAAATTGAGGGAAAAGCTAATTTAAATTGAATACTATTCTTATTTCACAACAACATTCTGATTACAAATTTGAAATTTTTCGCATTTCATTATATGTTAATCGGCAGAGCATATTCTGCGATTAATTTGTTCGCATACTGGCGTTGCGAATGTGTTGCCGATGGATAGTTGTTTACTCATATGAGAGATTTTCAAATCAGTTACAATATTTTAACGTGTATTTAGGTAAACGTTACTACGAGGTTCCGTTATCACTATCACAACAAAACTTTCTTCCAGTTCATTGTTTTGAGTTAGAGAATTTATTTACTATTCCAAATTACTTCATTCTGAATTTATTAGAGACTGCCTGTACCCAGCTGAACTTTTCTGTTGCTCAGTCTGCTTTAATGAAAAGAAAGAAGTGATTAGGCATAAGTTTCTAATGTGTATGGCAATTGCATATACGTCCTAATCTCATTCTCTCCCCTGCCTCTGTTCGTCTCCCCCTCCTCCTTTCCTTGTCCATGAACTACTCCTTCCCACACTCTCTACCTATCATATCCTCCTCCTCCTCCTCCTCCTCCTCCTCCTCCTCTCTGTCTTCCCACCTTCTCCTCTGCCTACCTCTGCCTATCTCATCTTCCCATTTTCTATGTACATTTCTTCCCTCCCCTCTGTCCATGTCCTCTCCCTAACGTTGCCCTTCGTTATTGTTATTACAAATTCAGATTCTGTGGTAGTATTCTAATCATAAACCAATAAGCCAACTTACTTTGTTGCGTTTATTACAGTAATGTGTAATTTGAAAACTGAATAAATCACGGAATAATGTAGACACAGACAGGTACAAATTGACACACATGCTTGGAATGACATGGGGTTTTATTAGAACCAAAAAAATATAAAAGTTCAAAAAATGTCCGACAGATGGCGCTTCATCTGCTCAGAATAGCAATAATTAGCATAACAAAGTAAGACAAAACGAAGATGTTCTTTACAGGAAATGCTCAATATGCCCACCATCGTTCCTCAACAATAGCTGTAGTCGAGGAATAATGTTGTGAACAGCACTGTAAAGCATGTCCGGAGCTATGGTGAGGCATTGACGTCGGATGTTGTCTTTCAGCATCCCTAGAGATGTCGGTCGATCAAGATACACTTTCGACTTCAGGTAACCCCAAAGCCAATAATCGCACGGACTGAGGTCTGGGGACCTGGGAGGCCAAACATGACGAAAGTGGCGGCTGAGAACCCGATCATCACCAAACGACGTGCACAAGAGATCTTTCACGCGCCATCTGTAGGACATTTTATGAACTTTGTCTTTTTTTTTTTTGTTCTAAGAAAACCCCATGTCATTCCAAGCATCTGTGTCAATTTTTACCTCTCTATCTCCATTATTCCGTGGTTTATTAAGTTTTCAAATTTGTACTGACTTTTTCATCACCCTGTATATATATGTAACAATTAAGTACCTAAAAATGTGCCCGTATTAGGACTCCACGTTGTGCCAAAATTTCAAAGGAATCGGAAGAACTTTCGGGTAAACGCGATTTTGAACAAACGAAGACTTATGTTTTTATTTATGCAGATTCCCCTAATTACTTTCTGATGTGTTGTGTTGTTGTAAACTTGTGTGTGTGAGAACCCTCTGTTACAGCGCGTGTACTTAATCAGATACATAATCAGTGCTGTTCTCATTATCGTTCAGGTAGTGAACAGCTATTCACTAACTGAGGTAGCAATTGTGTTAATTACCCCTAAATTATTCCATTCAAGTTTGTTGTGGGTTATTCCAGTTCGGGAGTACCTCTTTTGTCCCTTACTTTACGTGTGTGACTGGACTGTTTTACATTCATTATTCGAAATTCAAAGTAGCAGAGGTAGAGGAAGTGGAATGCGAGTGGGTAAGTTGTTCGTTAGGATAACTTGTTGTAGCCATCTCTTCAGTAATCGGTATATTTTTCTTCAGAAACTATCGTATTTTCGAAATTTAGGTGCATAAAAAATGGCTCTGAGCACTATGGGACTTAACATCTATGGTCATCAGTCACCTAGAACTTAGAACTACTTAAACCTAACTAACCTAAGGACAACACACAACACCCAGCCATCACGAGGTAGAGAAAATCCCTGACCCCGCAGGGAATCGAGCCCGTGAACCCGGGCGCGGGAAGCGAGAACGCTACCGCACGACGACGAGATGCGGGTTGAGGTGCATAAACTCATGGTAAAAATTTCACATTAAACTGATTAGTAAGGGAGTAGAGGGCTACACACAGACAGAAGTCACCTTTGGTCGTTTAGCATCATCAATACAAACAATTCAAAAAGTGATGCACACACAGCAAGCTGTAGTCGATGCATATTGAGCACAACAGAAAAGGTAAGGAACAAATAAATGGATAGTTGAATAGATGGAACTTTATGACGATATAGTTATATAAAGATGTAAAAAAGCAAATGACGGGAGATTAACTACATATATACGTACTTCCCACGACACATAACGCTCTCTGGTGGTGAGTATGAATACAAATTTTGAAATTCTTTGTTTTATGCAAGAATGATGGTTGGGAAGAACGACTGTCAACAAAGTTCTGTATCAATTCTATTTCTTTCGATTTTATCATAGTGGTTAGTTGCCAAATTCTTTTCATGTACGTGTAATTTCCACACATGTACTTCACTTTCTCTTGGACCTGCTTTTATAAACATATAATTTCTCTTTTGTTTTCTGCTGTATTTAGTGTTGCAATAGAAAAAAGAGAGGAAAAAGAATATGTTCGGTGGAAGAAATTCTCACACAAATGTCAACAAGAGAACATACTGGACCCTATAGAACAATCAATTGAGGTGTATCTGTGGAAGAAATTCTCGTACAAATGTCAAGAAGACAACATAGTGGACCGAACAGAAGATTCAAACCATTTTCCATTGTGATGTATACGTTATAAGGATCATAAGAAATAGTACATCGAACGAAAAGGTGATAAAACATTAACTCTGCAATATAAAGTCGTTTTTAATGCAGACATAGTGACAACCTATAATGTAGAAAGACATTCAGTGTTTTCGATAGGGATATCCAGGACTTGAACCGAGGTCTCCCGCCTGCTAAGCAAAAATGCTAACCATTTTCTTTTTTAATCTCATTTTATTCGTTACATTTCGACGCATTTATTCGGGACGGGCATCCCATGGCATCCATTGAAATTCATCACCTAACCGTTCACTCAGTTTTTTTTTAATTATGGAGGACATCTAAGTCTCTAACCGAATACGCTGAGCTACCGTGCCGGCAACCACTACAGGGCCGTTGAATGGTGGCTAACGCAGTGCAGTTCCTTCCCCAAAAATAACTTAAATTCTGAAGATATGAAGTGAAGTTTGTCTTAGGTACAGCACTGGACTATGGTAATCAATGCAGCTGCGATAGCCACATCTGCCTGGAAAGCAGAAGACACCCGTTGGAATTCCTGCTGTAACAAATTTTAATTCATTGCTACAGCTTCTATCCTTATCGAAGATAATGCCGAGACTCATATGTCTCCACGAAACTGTAATTCCATCAGATATTGAGTGCTGTTTCGTCACATATCGAATAAATATCAAAATAATTCCATTCCATTCTGTCAGGGTTCTACAGCAATCAGTTTCGAATTATTCCAGAATAAAACGTCTTCTTTGCGAAAATTCTTTTGCAACTAAGACTATATTTATTCTGTAATTATGGAATTAAAAATATAATATGAAGACATCTGTATTATTGCCCACGGGATACAGACTGGCGACTACCCCTTGGACAACTCAAATATCTTTAGTTTTAACGTCTTGTCATTAAGCACGAAGTAATTTTTTAGGTCACATCAATGTGCAAGGCACTGGAGCTGAAACTGCATACACGGCATGAAGAAAATAAGAAAATATAATTTATTGTGAACGCAATTACCCGAAAATCAACAACTAATTCAGATGTTTATAACCATTTCACACTAGATATCAATGGCACAATGTACAAGATACATAGAGAACCCGAGTCTGAATTCGCAGCTTTCTCAACAGTGGATTGTTTCAATCATTGTTCAGTATAAGAGTTCACACGAACTCCACCGACAAAAAGTCGAAAGTTGTCGAAGGATTTTTTTCTATTGGAGACGCATGGTCTCCAGTGACCTGTTACTGAGTAACAGGATTTCGTTTGAATCCTTACTCCCACCCATTAATCCCTGTACTTCTGTCGAACTAAAAAAGTCTATCTGAATTGGAAACGCTCTTTGCGTCTTGTTCGGAAACAGACTTGCTCCAGTAACATACACAGTACTTGTTGGTGACGAAAATTATGCCCACTTGCCACTTTTCCCTTAACCTTACAATCACTGTACGGTTCATCTCCGGTTCCTCCCTTCAACAATGTTACACTTACAGTTTGTAGGTTATTTATTTATTTAATCGTGTCCAAGCCATAGACAACCCACATATTACATATACACACAAATACAAATACAATACACGTATGTATAAATAAAACAAACCCAAAATGGGGAGTCACATTACAATATAAAGACAAACATAGTATATATAACATATCACGTCCCGCCAAAATTCAGCGCATTTAACTGCCACTGCCGTAGCGTTTGCCAGATCATCTTTCCTGCACACTTCCCCATGTTGCTGCATTCCACGAGGTGGTCCATTGTTTGGGTCTGTCCGCACTGGCACATGTTTACGTTGCATCTGCCCGCTCCAGTTCGTAGGCGGTTGAGGGTTCTAGTTCATTTCCAGAGGCCAATTGTTGTTGGGTGAGATTAGAGGTGCCTGGTTTCCCGTAGGCAGTGTTGCTTGCCATTTTGACAATCTGGCCTTTTGTTTTGAGGTTTCGAGCGGTTGAATGAAGGTCAGACGTGTGTGTGGAGGGTTTTGTCCGAAGAGAGGATGGCGCTGGTGGCGCAGCTGCTTGAGGCGCTCTGCTTCGCTTGTTATAGATCGTCTGATGTTGGGTAGATCTATGCCACTAAGCAAGTAAAGTTGGCTAACCGGGGTGGTTCTTAGGCATCCCGTAAATACGCGGCAGGCATAGTTGAGCAGAGGATCCAATCGTTTCGCATGCGCTGATTCAGCAACCGAGTAGTAGAGTGCAAGTGACGCCGTACGTAAAGTATGCGGATCGGCACCCCATATTGTGGAGGTGAGCTTACTCAGGAGGTTGTTTCTTGTTGATTGTTTGCCCCTGACCTTGTCTACATGATGTCTGTAAGTAAGTGTGCGATCAAGGGTGACGCCTAAATAACAAGGAGTGCTGCTGAACGCGATCCGTTGGTTGTTCCACGTGATGTATGTTAGCAGCAGTGTACAGCAGTACGGGCATGTTTACTGACGCCCAAGTTGGCTGATGCGCCTCTCGTGTATGAGTCCATTGAGTGCAATGGGAAAAGAGGAAGGAAGGAAAAAAATGGTTCTATGTAAGAGATTCACTAGGACACTATACTAAGTTGTTCACGCAGCGACGGGAGCGACATCACTGTACGTTTATAGCAGTCAGTAGGGACCTGTGAGATACCGGATCCTCTCGTGATTGAATGCTGGAACATTACAGCTTTGCCATGTTGTCAAGTAATTTCAAAAATATATCGTCAAGAAACATAATATGTCTCATTAGCTACATTTTTACTCAGAAACGAGCCAACGGAGACCACGGGTCATTTACACCTTGATATTAATTTTCCGGGTGAAAGCGAGGTTTGCCTTGTGCATTGAATGATTCCAACTTTGTCCTGCAGCGACAGGTAATGGTCAAGTGAACGCGTAGTAGTTTGTTCCTCTACCGTAGGCTATGTCAGTAAAACAAGCTGGTGCAGCAGCTTTCAGAGTAAAAGTAAACATTCCTTCTCCCGTCAAGGAAGAAATTTCATTCTCTGTATTAAGCTTAGCCGGCCGGAGTGGCGGTTCTAGGCGCTATAGTCTGGAACCGCGTGACCGCTACGGTCGCAGGTTCGAATCCTGCCTCGGGCATGAATGTGTGTGATGTCTTTAGGTTTGAGTAGTTCTAAGTTGTAGGCGACTGATGACCTCGGACGTTGAGTCCCATAGTGCTCAGAACCATTTGAACCATTTGTATTGAGCTTGCAACAGACGGAGAGGTGCTGGCTATCTCTGTGGCTTACAGTGATACGTCTTCCGGGAGTAGTTCGTGTACACTCAAAGGAAAAAAAAAAGAAAAAAAAGAAATTATCCGAATGGAACGGAAATCCGTAGACCCGATGTTCATGTACAGGCAAACAAATGACGACAGTTTCAGAATAATTGGATCATTTATTTAGAAGAAAAACTTTTACAAATTGAACAAGTCAGCAACTCGACAATTGGTCCTTCTGCAATCTGTAATTCGGCTTGGCTTTGATCCATGGACTTTTTGTGTTTCGTGACGCTATGTGTTCAACTGGCACATTAGATCGTAAAAATTTCGTGGTGGTTGGAGGGCCCCGCCTATGATGTTTCAAACGTCCTCAATTTGGGAGAGATCGGGCAACATTGCTGGCCAAGGGTTTGGCAAGATCGAAGAGAAACAGTAGAAACTCTTACCGTGTTTGGGTGTACATTATCTTCCTAGAACGTAAACCCTGGATGGCTTGCCATGAAAGACAGTAAAATGGGCCGTAGAATATCGTCGACGTACCCCTGCATATTAAAGGTGCCGCGGATAACAACCAAAGGAGTCCTGCTATAAAAAGATATGACACCCCAGACCATCATTCCTGGCTCTCGGGTCTTCAGACCGGTGACAGTCAGATCAGTAACCCACTGCTGTCCGGGACATCTCCAGACACCTCTTCGGAATCTAAAATCATTGGCTGGAGCATAAATGTCGTCAGTTACGAGTCCCGCTTCGAACTGAGCCCCTGTATCAAGCCAGGAAGCATTATCGGCATTATGGGCGGGATCCTCTACCAGGACTGGGATTTTGACGATCTAACGCGCCAATTGGAGAGAATTTGGCATGGTATCCCTCCTAACAACTTTATCAATAAATTACAAACCGAGTAACTGCTTGCGTAAGGGCCAGAGGTGGATTATAGCGTTATTTACTCGTACTTCCTCAATGTGTGAAGCTCTTTCTGTTGAATACATCATCAATTTTTTCTGAAATAATAATAATTTGTTTGTTTTCACGTCTACCATTTTCCATTCCATTAGGATAATTCCTTCGAGGCACGTTTGTTTTAGTGTAATATCCTAGGAGATTGCGATTAGTATTTTATCTAAACGTGGGTGTATTATTTGGAGGGTTGTAGGACAAGGAATAGAAAGAGCAGTGTCACAGTCCTACAGAATGGTGTGAGTGAAGATTTTCGTCTAGAGTAAAAGCTGTTTAGTAAATAAGGTACAGATTTCGCAGCTACACCTCTGGCCATTTAAAATGCTGAACTAAGAATGACATCAAATAACGAGATTATCTTTCTTATAACGTGATTCTTCAGTTTCTCCCGGCGTATTTGTTGCTCGAACAGTTTACGGGTGTACTACCGGTCCATCGTGTCCAACGGCCACAATATATCGGCGATCATGTGACCATCGTCAGGTGCGCTGACGAACTAAGCTCCTGTGGGCGGGCGGCCGTATTAAATCCCCTCCCCTCTCGAGGAGTTCTCTCCGCGATAATAGGACGAATATTGAGGAAACACGAGTAAGAACTGTCTTTTGCCCACCAAATAAAACACGAGCATTACTGGGAAGTGTCAAAGGAGATCTCAGTTTGCGGAAGGCCAGCATATACCGGATTCCGTGTCAATATGGAAAGATTTATATTGGACAGACAGTGCGAAGATCGTTGTCGAGGACATCAGAGGCACACTCAACTTGGGTACCCCAACAAGTCAGCGGTCGCAGAGCACTGTTTGTGCACAAATCACGAAATGGACTACCAACATACCAGGGTCTTGGCACAGGTATCTAAATACTGGGACACATCGTTAGAGAGGCTATCGAAATCTGTACCAGGGAGGGACTCATCAACTGAGAATGCGGCTACAACCTCAGCAGGGCATGGGAACCAGCATTGAGTCTGATTAAAAAGACGCTCAGCAAAGGAAACCAACAAGCGACTAGGGCGGAGGAGGCAATTATACCGAGGCCACAGCAGACACCGACGCCAGCGTCTCAGCGACCGCTGGCGCGCGGTCGCGGACCGCGGAGAGAACGCCTCGCGAGGGGAGAGGATTTAAGACGGCCACCCGCCCTCAGGAGCTCAATTCATCAGCGCACCTGACGATGGCGACATGTCTGATCGCCGAAACAGTGTGACCGCTGGACCCTATGGACCGGCAGCACAGCCGTGGACCGTTCGAGCGGGATCTTTCTTGTACATTCTATACAGTGTAGTAGAAGAATACGCGAGTAAATTTGTAGGCGAGTTAAGGGAGTACACATAGTAGTTACCTCTGCATAGGGTCGACCCGAGAATTACTGACTGATTCCAATCTAGTCCATCGCACTTTAGTCATAATGGCTGGCTAGTCGCGTAGTGACTATCATTCGGCAACCCACTACCAAATGTTTTTAAATGTTGTGGGAACAACAGTCAAGAACTCTCTATAAGGCCAGGACAACATCAACATGCGATTGTGCTTTAGCTTGTTGAAAGCTAACGTCACGCAGTCATCGAAGACAGGGCACAGTCATCTTCTCTAACGTGTAATAAATGGAAGGCCTGCTGTCCAAATTGGGGATATGTAGATAAGAGGTTATCGTGTTGTCTAGTCATTGGTAACCGGTGCCATAGAGCTTGGTGCCAAAACTGATATTACGAAGATTAATACAAATCGGCAACGTTCGTTCTCCGCGGATCATCCATACGCGGATGCATCCATACTGATCCTGCCCGCAGATGTGTTCATCTCGAAGGGTGACACTTCGATCATGTGTGGAGTCGTGTCATTGCGATCACCGCTCTGAGCTGGTATCAGATAGGAAACCGCTACGGTTAACGTTGTTCTGTCAGTCCGTGAAGCTCCACAAACCGTCTGGATACTTATCGTGCTGGAAAAAAGCCCGCTGTCCGAATTAATGTACGCCACTCGCCTGTACCATACTGTACGTCCGAGCAAAGAGTATATAGCTCCTCTCCGGTGTTAATCACGTCGAGACTGCTGAGATCCTACATGTCCTTGCGTGTGGCGGTACTGACCAAATACATTTGTTTTTTCGCAAGAAAAATCCGGTATTTACATTGTCAGGAGCAACAATAGCGTGGAACGATAAAGCACAGTCCTAAGAGGCCTTGTAGACTTGCGACGCGTGTTAATATGCGTCTCTCCTTTTTTCACGAATTGTAACACTACCTTCCCGCAAACAAATAACATCCGTATGTAACTTCTGAACGATAAATTCCTCCATACACATAGACTGTATAAGGCGATAATCCTTCATGTGTTGTGTGGTTTTGCTGATACGCTAATTATCTTTCACGTAGTGTACCTCATCCCACTTTTACGTCTGTTACATACCGCCCTCAAGTTGTGTGAATTTTTGTGTCCAGTAGCGTACTTTTCCAATATCTTACTGTCTTCAACTGATACGTTCCACGTGTGAACACGGTGTGGTTTCAAAAGGTAGTGGACATGTTCTCGAGTTTACGTAGGATTAACTCGTTCTGTTGACAGTCTGTTGCCTCTCCTCACAGACGAGTGATACAGGGATCTACCTGTTTGTTCTCTAAGACCACCAAGCATTTAATACGCTAACCTGTCGTTTCGAAATAGCGTAGAAACTGTCTGAGTAAAACATCATGATCATAGTGTTGCTTGCGTAAGCAACATCAAAGGCGTTGGCCATGTGACAGAAGAATCAGTGGATCATTTGCATGTAACTGTGGAGGAAATCTCTTTTGAGATACACTGATGGGCCAAAATTATATGTCCACTGCACACCGCAGGACTCGTCTAGCTAGCACGTGACACGTTAACGAAAGTACCTAAACTGTCTGATCAAAAGTATCCAGACAGCATTAATGGACATCTACGTGGTGTATGTTTCCCTTCGCCTTTTTGAAGGCTTGAACTCTGCTTTGGGCAGCTAAAGTGAAGGGTCTGAATATCTGCTGGGGAAGAGTCGTCATTACAGAAGGAGTGACTTTGGATCCAGGGGTTCTGGTACGACTAGGTGTTCTACCTTGTCACAAACGTTGTCCATTGGGTAGAGGTCGGGTCTCTTGTCCAATCAGTCCATTTCAGGGAAGTTACAGCCTGCAGACCATTGCCTCACAGATGCTGCATTATGAAATGGTTCATTACCACACTCGTGCAGACTTCATCTCCGAACTGTTCCCCTAAGTTGCTCAGTGTACAATCCCGCGAAATGTATTGATATCTTTCCACATTTAGTGTTTCCTTTAGAGCAATAATAGGATAACAAACTAACTAAGAGAAACACCACTGTTGCCACTACGCATGGCAGCAGGTAATCTTCTCAGGAAAATCCTCAAACACAAAGCCTTCCATTGGTTTGCAACATGGTATAGTATGATTCATCATTACAAATAACTCGCTTCCCATAACCCATTATCCAGTGGTGTCGTCCTTTACAACGTTTCAAACGTCATTTAGCATTGACTACATAAATGTGTGGCGTATGAAGAACTGCTCGACCAATGTCGCCCTCTCTTTTTAACTCCCTATGCACAGTTATTATGCTTGCTGGACTTCTGGTAGCATTTTGTGTAGTATCCTCGTCGCCACTGTAGAGTCCTGTATCGCAAGGAACAGGATGTTGTTATTGGTGGCCAGTAACCTACTTCTATAACACAAATGCACACGTGGATTAATACGGTTCCTTATTTACTTGCACTTGAAACATTTGCTTAACTGGAATAGTGTCCAAGTTCTGTGGTACAAGCTCATGAGTAACAGTCCTCTTGCAGACTGATGTGAGGTCATAACTCCGAACACTATGTACTGTCATAGCCTGTGATGTGAACTCAGCCCGCTATGCGAATTTACTGACAGATGTCAAACTGGAAGAGTGAGTCAGTGAGGCCCTTCAGTCAGTGGCGACGCCCTAAATACCTGCTGTCGAGAGGGCGTTGGCGGCCTCTTGCTTGCGGGTGTGTCTCTGGCCTCTCACGTGACAGGTGCACTTGATCGAGCGCCTACTAATCGATCTTCGCTTCATCTTTGCCGATCAGTGTGCTGGCGACAGCTTACGCCAGCACTATGGGACTTAACATCTGAGGTCATCAGTCTCCTAGAACTTAGAACTACTTAAACCTAAGGACACCACACACATCCATGCCCGAGGCAGGATTCGTACCTGCAACTGTAGCGGTGGTGCGGTTCCTGACTGTAGCGCCTAGAACCGCTCAGCCACCCCCGCCGAACTCTCCTGACCGACCCATTCCGCTCTTACTTCTTCTCTACTTACAACACAATACTTCCAGACTCCTTTTGTATTGTATTTGCGTCACCACCTCTGCGACATTTAATGGTGAATTTTGCAATACTTACATGTGTAAGCAAACTTTTGATGAGACAGCGTACATAATCAGAATAGATACGAATAGAGAAGCACTATAGCAATTATATGGGTCGCAAATGAGGAAATTCACTTAGCTAAGGGACTTTGACAAAAGGGCAGATCGTTATGGACCAGTGCGTGGTGTTGTATTTTAGTAGGCAGCGGTGCATTTTTGGGTAAATATGGGTGCAACTGGAGACTGAAGAAGTCATAGGATTTGCTGGGAAAAGTCTGACTGAATATTTGTGGTAGCTCCGCAACCTGAACCTCCTGCTGGCTAGCTAGGAGCCTGGCCACTGTAGCGCCGCGGACTGCAAGGTTTATCGCGTTAGTGAGGCGTGCCGCGTAGCGGGCCTGCCTATATCGACCGGGGTAGGGAGCGGCGCCCATACGGGAGGCGTGTACTGCACGGGGCGCGAGAGCGAGATAAGGTTCCGCTATCACGGCGCTCGATAGCGGCGACCGCATACCTCTGCTGGTCCTTAATTAAATATCGCAGCGCCCGGCCCCGGCCGCAACAACGTCGCACCTCACGCCGGCCGCGCTCGCAGGGAGAGTGCGTTCCCTACCACATTACGACTCGAGTCCCACTGTTATCACTTCCAGCTTAACATCCACTGTAATTGCAAGGCGCCTAACAGGTTAGAGAGAACAGCTAACGTTCTCACACATACAACACAATGCTGCACATACTTACAAGATGGATGATACTTTTTATTGTTCTGTCAGGCGACTATCAGTATATCTTTAGGAAAGGGAAAGTAACAAGAGAGACTTGTGACGTTTCGGTTGATACTGGAAGCAACACTGAAGAAAAATCAAGACACGTTCATAGGATTTGTCCACCTGGAAAAAGAATTCCACAATGTAGAATGACTGCTAGATGTTCGAAGTTCCGAGAAAAATAGTGGTAAGATATGAGGAAAAATGGGAGATATACTGTATCAACAAGAACCAAGAGGGAACAATAAGAATGGAACATCAAGATCGAAGTATTCGGATTAAAAACGGTGTACCACAAGGTTGAAATCTTCAGCCTCTACTGTTCATCTATACATCGAGAAAGCAATGACGGAAATAAAAGAAGGGTTCAAGAGTGAGGATAAAATTCAGGACATCAATGATAAGTTTTGCTCATGACATTGCTATCGTCAGTGAAAGTGAAGAAAATTTACAAATTGTACTGAACGGAATGAACAGTGTAATGAGTACCGAATTTCGATTGACAGTAAATAGAAGAAAGTCGGAAGTTATGAGATTTAGCAGAAATGAGAATAGGGTTGAAACTTATCATAACTGATGATCATAAAGTGGATAAAATTAAGTAATTCTGCCACCTTGGCAGCAAAACAATGAACGTAGCAAGGAGGCCTAAGAAACCTACCTAGCAAAGGGGGAGCAGGGCAGTTTTGGTAGTAAGATAATCCACGACGGATGTAGCAAGGAGGACATAAAAAGCAGCCTAGCACTGGGTGGAAGGGCATTACTGGTCTTAATTTGAGGAACAAATTTCTGAGAATGTACCTTTCGAGTAAAGCACTGTACGGTAACGAGACATGGATTTTTTTAAAACCAAAACAGAAGACAACCGAAGTATCTGGCATGTGATACTACAAACGAATGTTGAAAATTAGATGGACTGGTAAGGTAAGGAATGAAGAGGTCCTCGCAGAATTGGCGAGAAAAGGAATCTGTAGAAGATACTGAGAAGGACAAGGGGAAGGCTGATGGAACATCTGTTAAGAAATTGGGGAATGACTTCCATGGTTCTAGAGGGAGTTGTAGAAGGCAAAAACTGCAGAGGAAGAGAGAGAGTGGAATACATCCAGCAAATAATTGAGAACTTAGGTGGGAAGTGCTACTCTCAAATGAAAAGATTCGCCTAGCTGACGAATTCGTGGCGGGCCGCATCAAAGCAGTAAGAAGATTGATGACTAATGAAAAAGTAATGGAAACTGATTTCGTTATAATGGAAACCTTTTGATACAGTAATGTATTGAACTCCCCGCTCTTCTCATAAATCCGAGATCGATCTTTTCTAAATCAGTTGCTTTCGATTAAAATTACTTCATACTTCATAACCTAAATTATATGTAATAAAATTTACTTCAGTTGCAACATAACAGACACTAGATGCTGCTAAATATAACTTCTGAAATTACTGGTCCCTCGCTATATAGATGTTATTACTTCTTTTATTTTATTCGGTTTTTCGCATGGAACAGTTTTAGAGTTTGATTTCTCGTTTAGAAATTAACTCCAGCTTTACTGTGATGTATTGTAGAGAAGAACCAAGTCCTATTCACAGTGCGGTAATACGGTTTTTGCGGACTACTACCATCAACTAATCGTGCAAAGCCTGGTATGAGAATCTTAATTTTGATAGTTTCTAGGTAAAACGTTCTGAAGGAATTGCAGTAAGTCAATTCGAAGCATGATTTCTATACCGTGGAAATTTGACAATTAATGTTACTTAAAAGCTATGTTTTAATTACTACTAATTTAAAAAGAATGACGTTATATATTTCGATAACTCCAGCAGTATTTTGGATAGAAGAAATACAATTTAAATTTCTTTATCCTCGTCAAACAGAATCATTTGATATACGTCACGATAATATACTGTTTCATTTCTATTTTCACATGTTTCTAGTAATTTTTGTTTTCGTATGTTTCAGCCATTCTACAGCCTACTGACCCGGTTCAAAGAATATAATATAAGCATATTTTGCATATTATCGGAACCGGTTGTTTGTGACGGAGTCCTAATGTCATTAGGATGCGCTACATTATCGGTATAATTGACCGTCAACATAACTTAAATTTACATGATACTTAATTTGGTTGATAAGACAAAGCGGTTCTGACGTAGGGTACATCTGACGCTTTAAGGACGTCTCTAGCCGCTGCAATAAAAACAGCATTCTCAGGTATAGGTCACTCTGGCAGCAGTAGCAACCATGCCACGTAAATATATATGGGTACTGATACGCTTTTACAGCGACACAGTTCCCGGGATAAAGGAATCTTCATGGTTCTGAGCATATTTCACTAGTGGTCTTACTTTGGAAGTCATACAAATAAACATTACACCAAGTTATTTTCCGTCATTTGCTAAGTTAAAACACACCTCAATTAACTTATGAAGCCTTAGACCTAGTAAGTCACGACAACAAACGTCTACAAAGTATTTATATTTTCGGAATTTGTGAATCTGAAAATACACGTTATTAGTATGGTTTCTGACTGGCGCAATATAAGGAAATTATAGGCAGATCATATCTTAAGTGCTAACTTACGTTGTTGCAAACACATTTCAATTGTATGACAACGAGATTCTGTTCAGGAGTTATGAGACTAACATTACATAGAGCAAGCACCGTGGTGGAGGAAGCTGGCAAGAAGCATCGAATGAGCTAAGAGCACAGGACTGATAGGGGAAGTTACGATGTTTCACACACAGTGGACGTCGGAGAAACTGCTTCGGATACCACAGCACTAAGCATGCTTACAGTGAAAGCTGGAACGTTATCAGCATGAATATAATTGAAATGAAAGTGGCTCAACGGGTATAGGAGTAATAATTTTCAGTCGAAGATGTTGAACCAAATACCATTACACGTGTGTACCGTATGGAAGAATGTGTGTAAGACATTACTAGTGCCAGGTCACTGGTGCATGCAGCTCATTTAACAACTTAATTTATTTAGTTCCATGATAACTCGACTAGTGACAATGTAAATTGTGTGAAAATGTGATCCGTTTTGAATTCTGCGAGGTCAATTTTACCCAGAAGTGTTACACCTTTATTAAGATCATCCATCCTATCCACAGGTATCGAAGTCGCAGCTTTGATTACACTAAGCTTCTGTATTACATTTCTATTTCAGGAGCTCTTATTGGTAACTAACACAGTATAACTTAATAATATCTTCTTTCCTTAATTTCCTGTTTCTCACAACTTGTTTTTCAACTGCCATACGACGCCGTGTCTGGTAGCAGGCCTGTGTGTACAAACACACGTTATTTCCATTTGCATGTCATTGTAATGGCGCTGTAATAGCGTCGCTGTATGAGTAGGGACTTAATAAGAGAGGAAGTGGATGGGACGACATCCAGTTGGTTTGAGCAGTCGTAATTTAAATGTGCAGTACGGCAATACGAAGCACCAGAGTACAAGACATCCTATCTAAATGACATATGGTTAATTTCTGCTGTATTATACGAATTTAGTTGAAAATGTCCACTGAAAATGCCCATGTTTTTAAATAAATTACTTTAACAATCAAATAGTATTATTGCAAAGTGTTGTGCCCATGACTTCTTACAGACCAATGTCGTTTCTTTGTAACAGAACAAAAAATTGGTATTATGTTTCAATAGTTTAAAACAGTGTGTGACATTACGGATGGCGACCGTTTTTCGCCACGTAATTTAGACTTGTACAGTTTTTCAAATATCTCACTTTAACGTACTGCTCTCCGTCGCTGTGTATTAACATTAACAGAGCCTTATCCAATCCTTTAGCAGAAAGCAACATGGCCATTTACAATTAAAACAGGTGTGGTAATTATTAGATACCAAAGCTAGATAATTGCTCTGTGAGGTGTTGGCTGGATGTCATTGGGTGCAGAACAACCAGTCAAATGTCCATGTAGCAGAAGCTGCAGGGTGCGCGGCGGTCAGTCCAAATCTGCATCTAGCTCTCCATCTATATCTATACTCCACAAACCACTTTGTCAGACTTCCATGAAATATTAACACTGTGAGGCTAAACCTGTTGGCTAGCTAGATTCGTACCCACAACCTTGCCTGTCGCTGGCAATGTTCTTACAGACTGATCTACCCGGTAAAGAATCAGTAACTCCTGTATTACCACAATATACGGACGACGGGAGGTATTAGTCTGCAACTCCTCTGCGGCCTATAGCTGCACCAGGTGGGGCTGTTCGCTCGCAGAATGCCGGCGCACTGCACCGACTGCAGAGGCTAGCTCCCCGCTGGTCGAGGAACACACAGCTCGGCGTAGCACCGCTGCCGCCGATGCGAGTTTACGACACCGAGTGTGGGCGCTGTATCAACCCCCTGCGCCACCGGAGCCTCCATGAGGTGACTGTATCTGCCCCCGCGCCTCTCCCCGAATCACCCTTCGCTCTAAGCTATGATACGACTCATCACAGCACATACACTCGACGGATTGCCTGAAACTCGTCATTTTACTCTGCTCTTCCATTACTACTAGTTGTACTCATAGTACATAGCGTCGCCAATAAAAAATGCGTTAACTGTTGTGCGCCATCTTCTTATTGTGTAACAATCACTGTCCGCAGCTCGTGGTCTTGCGGTAGCGTTCTCTTTTCCAGCGCACGGGGTCCCGGGTTCGATTCCCGGCGGGTCCAGGGATTTTTCTCTGCCTCTAGATGACTGGATGTCGTGTGCCATTCATCATAATTTCATCATCATTGACTCGCAAGTCGCCGAAGTGGCGTCACATGAAAAGGACTTTCAATTCCGGCTGCCGAACACCCCGCATTGGGTCTCCCGGTCAACAATGCCGTACGATCATTTCATTTCACTATAGAATAATGACTCGTTCTCACAGCTTCAGTTCTACCAGTATCTCTCACCTGGGTGTCCAAATGTCACAAAAGCTGTTTCTACACTTTGCTTTCAGTACCTCTAAAAGTCTCCATTCCCCCCCCCCCCCCCCCCCCCACACACACACACACACACGCCATCCTTTTTTTTTTTTTCTCCTTTTGCAGGTAGCATATACGAAAGACTACTGCCGGTAAGTCTCTCTACAGATAACGCTTAGCTCTTACTGTGTCGTTCTCTCTGGGCATTTAGACAGATCTTTCCGCGATACACAGTCCACTCTCTGTAGCGTGAAGTAGTGAAAGTGATAACCTTACTTGTTTCCCAGATATTCAGTCGGGATTTTAAGCTTTTGCCAGCGTGTATTCTGGCGACACTGAAGTTGGAGTGACTGGGTTTAAAGATTCACATGAAGCATGTGATTGTGTTGCCTATACACGTTAAATATTTATAAAACCAACAAACTGTAGAAGCGGATTCGTGACTGAAATGGAGGAAAACAGGTCCTATAAACATGCATCGTTGCCACAGCAGATGACCCTGACGAATGACAGTCCCTCTGGCCACCTGCCGTTTGTTCCTAGCGTGTTCCAGGCTGTGTGATCGATGGAGCGTACTTGCAGTAGCACAATAGTCCCCTATTCATTTCAGACCGGCCACAGTGGCCGAGCGGTTATACGCGCTTCAGTCCGGAACCGCACGACTGCTACGGTCGCAGGTTCGAATCCTGCCTCGGGCATGGATGTGTGTGATACCCTTAGGTTAGTTATGTTTGAGTAGTTCTACGTTTTAGGGGACTGATGACCTCAGATGTTAAGTCCCATAGTGCTCAGAGACATTTGAACCATTCATATCGGGAACGAGCTGAGATGGTGTTTTCGTACGGCCTAGCATGTGGAAACAGTCGAGAGACAGCACGCTATACCAAACCAAACACCTTCACAGACACCAACCACATCACACAACATTTCAAGCCCTTTTTGGGCGATTGTGTGATCATCTCTCTTTTCAGACAGACGACGTTCAGGAAGGCCGCAGACTGTACGTGCATATATTTGGTGGACCGGTTTCTACATGACATGCTGCTTCTCGATCGTTTGAATTTGCTTGGATGTACAGAAACAGCATCTCGGCTTCTTTCCAGCATGAATAGCGGATCGCTCTGCTGCTTACAGTACGCTGTGTCAATTACACAGCCTGCAAACCTCAAGGAGCACACGGCAGGTGGTCAGAGGAACTTTCATTCGTCAGCGCCATCTACTGTACCAATGATGCATTTCTGGACACATGTTCATAGTACCTTTTTCCTTCCATTTTCAGTCACAAATCTGTCCTGTACACATCATTGACTCACAATGTGGAGGTGCCCATGGATTGTTAGATATGTTTCGGAAGAGGAATACATTCTCGTGGCACTCACACAATGGTAATTTATTTTAAAGATCTGCTCCTCAGAAGCTTCAGTAATCTGAAATCTGAGATTATGGCGTTTAGTGAGCAACGGCGTATCTATGAATCACAAGACTTCCAATTTGCGTGTTAGACGTCCCTCTACTGCCACGGATTTAAAGGGCATCAGTTTGTACGAACACGGAGTTTAGTTTAACGAATTGCATGTCATATAACGTCTTCTTGCACACTAATACGTTGAAATAGGACATCATTATCATTATTGAAATAGGACGTCATTATCATTACATAATCTGCACTATCTTGAAAAGAATGGGAGAAAGCGTAAGCCGTAGCTTCGTCAGAAGAGCACATCCCAGAGTTCGTCTGAGGGAATTTAGGAAAACCACATTGTTTGGAACCTAAGGTCCGTGTCGTAAAAACATGATGTACTCATTAAGACCGACGCCACTTTAAGGTATCTGTGACACTAGCAAAACTACGTCTGCATAAAATAATCTCACAAACAAGTTTTAAACAGTACGGAAGTAATGGCACAAACAAATTTTAGCTACAGTCTAAAGATAAATATTTTATGTTCTTACGGGAGAGTGAAATTACGGAACGTTGTTATGACTCTATTAAAGTGAATAAGCCATTCAGGAGCAACTGCACAATAGTTTTATTGTTTCCCTGTTCACTCCTCTTCTAGCTGCGGCACAACCGATATTGTTAAGCGGCAGTGACGTAAGGTGAGGAAGTTGTGCAACAGCGTCCGAGTAATAATAGCAGCACGTAACTCCGAGATGCCGCTTGTAAAACTCTGGGACTGGCGCCAATATTTCGACTTCTCATCTAATTTCACAGTTCCTCTCCGCAGTAACATCGAACAGCTGCACTGTGTCAGATGAGAAATGAGTTCCACCTTGAGCGCACCTACACGCCGACACAGCTGCTCGGCACTGCAATACAGCTGAAAGGGACATTAGTAAAACACTGGAACTTCATCCCCACAGTAGTTTGATTCTGAACATTATTGTTTTCTCCAAGTCGAATTTATGTATGTCCACTGAAAATTCGAAACATCGTATAGCAAGAGAGATTCGTCTTGTCTTACGTTTGCGGAAGTTAATCAACGTCACTTAGCCATTGGTTCCATCTAGATATTGTCAATGTGCTGGATTATCTTTTGAGGATTATAGCATAGTGTTTTTAGGGTTTCGTGCCTCAGTCTACATAAACGGAACATTTATAAGACCGCTTTGTTGTCCATCTGTCTGTGTGTTAAGAACTCTTTCTCAGGAAAGGGTAGACGTATCAGTTCACTTTTATGTTACGTATTATGGTCTATGGTCTAGTTATTGGTATTGACCGTGGCATTAAATGGTTTGCCGATGATGCTGTAGTCTACAGGACAGAAGTATCACAAGAAAGTTGTGAACAAATCAATGAGGATTTGCAGAAAATAAATGCGTGGTGTAATGACTGGAAGTTATCTCTCAATATTACACTACTGGCCATTAAAATTGCTACACCACGAAGATGACGTGCTACAGAGGCGAAATTTAACCGACTGGAAGAAGATGCTGTGATATGCAAATGATTAGCTTTTCAGAGCATTCACACAAGGTTGGCGACTGTGGCGACACCTACAACGTGCTGACGTGAGGAAAGTTTCCAGCTGATTTTTCATAAACAAACAGCAGTTGACCAGCGTTGCCTGGTGAAATGTTGTTGTGATGCCTCTTGTAAGGAGGAGAAATGCGTACCATCATGTTTCTTACTTTGATAAAGGTCGGATTGTAGCCTATCGCGGTTGCGGTTTATCGTATCGCGACATTGCTGCTCGCGTTGGTCGAGATCCAATTACAGTTAACAGAATATGAAATCAGTGGGTTCAGAAGGGAAATACGGAACGCCGTGCTAGCTCCCAACGGCCTCGTACCACTAGCAGTCGAGATGACAGGCATCTTATCTGCATGGCTGTAACGGATCGTGCAGCCACGTCTCAATCCCTGAGTCAACAGATGTGGACGTTTGCAAGACAACAACCTTCTGCACGAACAGTTGGACGAAGTTTACAGCAGCACGGACTATGAGCTCGAGACCATGGCTGCGGCTACCCTTGACGCTGCATGCAAATAGGAGCGCCTGTCATCGTGTACTCAACGACGAACCGGGGTACATCAATGGCTAAACGTAATTTTTTCGGATGAATCTAGGTTCTGTTTACAGCATCATGATGGTCGCATCCGTCTATGGCGACATCGCGGTGAACGCACATTGGAAGCGTGTATTCGTCATCGCCATACTGGCGTATCACCCGGCGTGATGGTATGGGGTGCCATTGGTTACACGTGGCGGTCACCTCTTGTTCGCATTGACGGCACTTTGAACAGTGGACGTTTCATTTCAGATGTGTTACGACTCGTGACTCTACATTTCTGCAGGATAATGCACGACCGACTGCATGTTGCAGGTCCTGTACGGGCCTTTCTGGATACAGAAAATGTTCGATTGCTGCCCTGCCCAGCAAATTCTCCAGATCTCTCACCAACTGAAAACGTCTGGTCAATGGTGGCCGAGCAACTGACTCGTCACAATACGCCAGTCACTATTCTTGATGAGCTGTGGCATCGTGTTGAACCTGCATGGGCAGATGCACCTGTACAAGCCATCCAAGCTCTGTTTGACTCAATGTTCTGGCGTATCAAGGCCGTTATTACGGCCAGAGGTGATTGTTCTGGGTACTGATTTCTCAGGATCTATGTACCCAAATTGCGTGAAAATGTAATCACATGCCACTTCTAGTATAATATATCTGTCCAATGAATATCCGTTTATCATCGGCATTTCTTCTTGGTGTAGCAATTTTAATGGCAAGTAGTGTGCTAACCTATTGCGTATAACAAGACGAAAATCAACATTAATGTTCGAGTACAAAATAAATGTCCAATCTTTGGAAGCGGTAACATCCGTCAAGTATCTGTGTGTGACTATTCGAAATGATCTCAAATGGAATGATTAAATTACCCAAGTAATGGGAAAGGTGAACTCTAGTTTGCGGTTTATTGGTGGAATCCTGAAGCGATACAGTCCTTCAACAAAGGAAATTGCCTTAGCAGTTGGGTCTGATTCAAGAGATTGAGAAGGTCCAAAGAAGAGCGGCAAGGCTCGTGACTGGTACATCTAGCCATTGCGAGAGCGTTACAAATCTCAATGTTTTAAGTGGGACATACTTGCAAATAGACGACACGCTAAACACAAGGGGCTGCTCACCAAATTCCGAAATCCGATATTCGCTGAGGATTTAGAGCAGATATTTCTACTACCAAGTTTCAAATCGCGCGATGATCAACATTGAAAGATTAGGGAAATTAGAGCTCGCGCCATTCGCGAACAGAGGTCTGGATGCGGGGGTGGGGGGTGGGGGTGGGGGGGGCTGGGAATTTTGCCCTCCGCCACACACCGCTTGGTGGCTATCGGAGCATATATCTAGGTGTAGATAGAGGTGTAAAGGTTTTAAGTTTCTAAGGCAGTGCAATCAAAAGGGACGGTCATTTATGTAACCAATTTTTTGATACTCGAAAACTCACTCATCCAAAGCTACAGGGTACTTCCCGTTGACCTAGAATCATGGCTTTCCGCATGAAGCAAGGTTTCACAGCACAAGTAAAGAAAAAAAATCTGATACTTGAGAATTTGTTATTATAACAGATTTTTATCTTTTTACGCGTCAGTCCGTCTGTCTTTTAAGGCCCCTTTTTGTCAGAACAGGTTGTCGCATCAAGTTGAAATTTATGGTCCCTTAGCAGAGTAAAAGATTTAAGTTTGTAAGTCAATGCAATCAAAAGAGTCGTTCATTTGTGTCACGTATTATGATACGCGCTAACTCGCTCATCAGAACGTACAGTGTACTTTCCGTTCACTTGGAATCATGGAATTCGGGTAGAAGCAAGGTTTCGCATGCAGTGCAAGCAAAGCAAAAAATCTAGAATGTTGTTAAATTGCCTTTATATCACATAAAATATGTTTTGCCATTTGCACATATACTGCTTTCACCATCCATCTAAATCATACTAGACGAATATTACACATGTAAATATAAAATGTAAGTTTACAGAAGAACTATCAAGGAACAGTAGTGTGTTTTCCGACGTTCTTATTTCATCTACACGACAAGTTTCGGCATCCCATTAATGCCACCGGAAGAATCATGCATGTTACAAACAAGGAGTACGTTGTAGTACACGTCGACGTAGACCATTAGTTGACATTAAAGTAAACGAATTGTAATAATAGAAGTACTTAAAACCTACGAAACGCAACATGCAACTTTACAAAGAGCAACTGCGCGCACAAAGCAGAACAAATAATAATACGTACACTTACTGGTTAGCATCGAAACTAACTATTTTGACATGGCAGCGCTACTACAGAACCTCCCAATATTTAAAAAAAAACTAAAAATAGACAAAATACAAAATTAGACGCACAAAAGAATTAAGTTTGTCTAGTGATCTTTGAAATTCTTTAAACGAAAATTTTCGTAACTCATATAGGTGAGGAAAAACTATTCTCATTAAAATTAGGAGTCGCTATTTGACCTATGTAGTAGTGTGTATATCTATCCCCCAAGTAACATCACCACTAGTGATTTATCAGAATTAATTGTCATGATATCAAAAAACGCTACTAGAGGCAAAACCCAAAGTCCGCAAAATTACTAATTAAACAGCCGTGAGAAAACAGCTTGTGGAGAATACCCATAACATAGAGGGCATAAAGTTATTATATGAAACAAAACAAAAAAAATAGAAATATATGACTTAGAGTTTCTTAAAGATCAAGTAGTCGGTGGATAACTGCTACGGTGGAACCAACAGGGAAACCCAAATATCATATTAACTAAGGGGAGTCCCCTGGAAATCTTAGTTGACTATGTAATTACTGTTCCCTTGGAAATACAAGGTACCACAAAATCAACCTATCTATAGAATGGTGAAAGCCATCCCGAAGCAAGCTATTTCGCAAAATTAGTGTGAAGACAACCAGGCTGAAGCACTCTAGTTAGGGAACGTATTGGCGCCAAAAGGAGTAATATTTGTGAGCAGAAAAGGAGTTGTTAAATGACCAGATAGTTCAAGCTAAAATGGAACGGAAAACCAAGTGAGTAAAACAGCCAATTTAGTAGCCACGAAACTACGTCTGCCAGGAGTCTCGACCAACATAGTAAATCTTGTGACCCACAAAAGTAGCGTATAACATTCTTAAAACTCACGACAGTAATCATGTCGAAGTCACTCAAAAATAGTTAAAAATCATACAATTCACGTGTATGGCAAGACCATCATAAAATTCCCCATAAGATGTATCGAGAAGTAATGGTCACACAGTTGCAGCTATGGTAAACAAACCGAAACGTATCTCGTGTACTGCAGTCAAACACCAACTACTCCACATACGAACTGGGGGAGTTTGTCAATTTGAATCTAAAATGCACCAGGTTAAAAAAACGCTTGCAAACAAATTAATTACTACAGATCAAGCCAAAAGGTAACAACCACCACTTCATTGTCCTAAATCTGAGATCTGAGAGAGATATCACTATCATAAGAAAAATCCCACACTACACTAGTACAAGCTCACAAAGGAAAATACTATTGATATGTCGCATGTTTTTCTGACTCACTGTTTTTTGGTTATTTGTAAGCTTGATGTCCTATCTCTCTATTTTTTGATTTGATATACAACATTATGCCCTCAAACTATTTTATGAGTATTTCCCGCGAGTTCTTGACTTACTGTTATTCATTTAGTAATTTGTCGGACGTTGGATATTGCTTCTGGTTGCGTTTGTTGATAACGTGACAACTAATTCTAGTGTCTAACTAGTGGTGACATTACTTGGGCCATAGATATGCACACTATCCTGTACTTCGTGGGTCAAATTGCGAACTTTAATTTGAATGAGGATAGTTTTCCCTGAGAACTACGGTGATTCTCATCTATATGAGTTACAGAATTATTTTATACAAAATGGAATGAGTAGACAGCACTATTTGACTGTGCGCCCGATTTTGTATATAATCTTTTCTTATTTTTGTTTTTTGTAATGTTTATCGTGCGCCATTATAACTCTGGCGCCCAAACAGTTTCTATGCTAAGCCGTAAGTGTACATATTATGGTATGCTATGCTTTGTGAGCACTAGTACCCTTCTTGAAGCTCCATGTTGCATTTTCTACGTTTTAAGGACTTTTATTATTACACTTCGTTTCCTGTAACGATAGCTAGTGTTAAACCCTGACATGTACTATATGTATACACGTTTCTAACGTGATGGCGAAACTTGTCGTGTAAATGAATTAGCTACTGAAAACATACGTCTGTTTGGTGATTTTTGTTTGGTAAATATCTGACCGGCCCCTGTCCCGTCTCCGCGATGGATCAACAGAGGTGAAATGTACATTGTAATCATGTTTTAGTAAGTAAACAAGATATGTTTTATTAAATCTTCTCTCTCTATAGATATAAACTAAAGTCCCCTGCTCGCTTCTTTTTATATGTCCAGGATGGTTTAAGGAACTACCGTAGAGATTTTGATACGATCTTGAAATTCCCAGGACTAATATCTGGTCAGCATAGATATCGGTAACAGGCAAAAATCGTAAGTCATTGTAATTCAAGATTCCCAGGATGGATTAACTATACATTTCCCCTTTCAGGCTGTACGACAGCCACTAAAAAGAACTGCTGAATCTGTTGATGAAATGTGTCAACTGTTGTCGAATTTTTGTGATCCACGAACGATTTCAGATTGTGCAAGTTCTTACTAGCTATGTTTTCTGTTAAGGTAACGTATTTATTGAAACAACGCTGTGGAATACTAATGGAAAAAAATCTTGTAATTTATTTTTGTGTGAAAATACGTAAAACGTAGATAGCTGTATAAGAAAATATCACAATAAATAAATAAAAAGTTCTTTGGCTCCAGCTGAAAACGAAGTTGACTTCACAAAAACGAGAAAAAATACAAACAAACTGAATAACTGCACAAGAACGACTTTAAAATTTCTGCAAGCACTGTTCAAGTCACCAGTTATGCAACAGGGTAATACATGTCAACATTCGAAATAGTTCTGTCTGTACTCCTTCATAAACCATTCTTTTTGCATTTCGTTTTAACTTATGACTAGAATACCACCCCACCGTTGTGTCTTCGTACTCAGCTCTGAGTTATTGTATTCGAAAACTGCTGGTAAAAAAACTTTGATCACGATAAACTCATCAGCGTTTTCAGGAGTTACGGAGTGTATCATATCTGATCGTTAAACTATATGACAAGGTCGTAGGTTGAACTGCAACTCCGTCCACAATGTCCTATGGAGTGAGGTTACGCAAAGTCGTTAGTGATTATCCATTTGCGAACTGGTAAAGTTATTACTGACGACTTCTGTTGGGAAAATCGTAAGTAGAGTGTTTACATCCAATTGTCTTTCATGATAATCACCATCACTGAGATAATCAAAGTCAACACTACACTTCTCAAGATAGGGTCTGGAAAGACGACGCGAAAAAGCTGTTTTCTGACCGCCAAGGAGATAAAAAGCTGGCAGCGTTCCGTTTTAAACATGCCTTAGTGTTGTTGAAAGGACTGATTTTCCTTGAGTGGCCGGAAGTAAACATGCGTATTATCATGTATTACGAAAACAAATAGGTGAAAATATACAAAATAGGAGGTAAGTTGCTGCAGTACTCATCTATCCGAAAAGTAGCAATTTCGGAGATAACTAGGAATGTGTGATTAAGAACTACTGTCATTATACCTACAAATTTATTTTAAATGTAAATTATTCAAAAATTTGTTATCTGACAGGGCTGCAAATTCAACGACAGACTACATTAACAACAAACTAAATACAGTGCATTATATCTTACAATTAACTGTATACTGATGCATGTTAAAGGACGTATTTCACTCATCCAAACATTTAGATGCGATACTGTACTCATCTCGGCGGCAAGCTAAGAATTAGAAATTATTAAAAAAAAAAAACAAAAAAAAACAGGATCATCTGGTAAATCTAGATAATGTACAATTCATATTTCAAATTCTTCAGCCATATCAACATGAGTGAGTTATCTTCCATTTTGAGATGTTCGAGACAGAAATATCCAGAGGATGATGGTCAGCTGAAACTTGATGCCACAGTCTTTGCCCATCCTATCCGTCTTAGACCATTTTGGTGGACCAGAGAACTCAGAAGTAAAATGTGCCGGTTCTCCATAATGCATCTACATCATTACCCAGCCATGGGCCGTTGTAGAAATTTAAGCCCAATTCGATTGGGACTTCATCTACAAGCTTTCATCTGAATTACTTTTTTACCAACTAGAACAAATTTACAGACTGAAGAAAGTGGTGCCACATAACCATACATCCGCAACTATCTTGCGAATGACTCATTCGTGGGCCCATGTTTAGGAGCATGTTTTTGCGTCTGTTATCGTATACCACCTCTGATGTCAGTTTTCGCTATTAATTGTGATACATCGTACCTGTCCAAGTGTACAATTTGTGAACGTTATGCAGAACCTTAACAATGTGTTAAAAATTGGAGTTTGGAAATGCCGGCGCTTACTGCATACCCTCCAAATAAGCACGATGCATACACTCCAAGAAAAAAGGTAACGACGTTCCACGACTGAATTATCCCACTGCGACGGAAATCGGTAGATGTGATGTGTAAATTTAGAAAAATTGATGATTTATTCAAAAAAAAAAAAAGAGCTCCACGAATAGAGCATTTGCCCACCGCTGGCCCTCATGCAGGCAGTTATCGGCTTGGAATTGTGTGATGGAGTTGTTGGGATGTCCTCCTGAGAGATATCGTGTGAAATTGTGACCGATTGCCGCATTAGATCGTCAAAATCCCTAGCTGGTTGAAGCGCTTTGCTCATAATGCTCCAAACGTTCTCAGTTGAGGGTACATCCGGCGACCTTGCCTAGATATGTATCGGCAAGCACGCAGACAAGAGGCGTCTCCAGACACATCTTCCGCTGGAATCTCATTGAAAGGAGTATTGCTGTTTTCAGTGATGAGTCCCAAGTCGAACTGAACCCCGACGACCAGCGGAGGTGTGTTTGAAGACGCCCAGGGCAACAATGGGATACCAACCTGACAGTCGCCAGCCTGACAACAACTAGGGATGGTATGGGGTGCCATTTCTTTCCAGAGCAGGGTCCCTTTGGTTGTCATCCGCGGCACGCTTATGTATTCTAAGCCCAGTTTTGTTGTCATCCATGGAAAGAAATCCTGGGTTTACATTTCAGCAAGATAATGCCCGTCGCACACGGCGAGAATTTCTGCTGCTCGTCTTAGTGCTTGCCGAACACCGCTTTGAGAGCAAGGTCACTAGATCTCTTCTCCATTGAGAACATTTGGTGCATTATGAGCAGGGCCGTCTAACCAGCCAGGGATTTTGACGACATAACGCGCTAATTGGACAGAATTTGGTGCTATATGCCTTTCGAGGACATCCAACAAGAATGTCAATCAGTTCTCACATAAATGCCAGAGACGGATCAACACGTTTTTGACTTATTCAATTTTTGACGCTCTTTCTCTTGATAAATCATCTAATTTTATCTGAAATTGTAATCATTTGTTTGTTTGTACATGCGCATCTACGAATTTCTGCCCCATTCGGGTAATTTCTTCATTAAGTTCTTATTACTTAGAGTCTGTATATCCATGGAGGCCAACGGCCTTGTCACAGTGGTAAAACCTGTTTCCGTCAGATCACTGAAGTTAAGCGCTGTCGGGCTGCGCTATCACTTAGATGGGTGACCATCCGGTCTGCCGAGTGCTGTTGGAAAGCGGGTGAACTCTGACCTTGTGAGGCAAACTGAGGGGCTACTTGATTGAGAAGTAGCGGCTCCCGTCTCAGAAACTGACATACGCCGGGAGAGCGGTGTGCTGACGTGTAGCGTGTACACAAATATCGTAGCAACTTGAAGTGAGGTGAGGTGAGATCTCAATAAGCTTCTAAGGAATTCGTCTAGGGAAGGGCAGGGGGATGTGAAATCCTGAATAAATGCCCCTTCATATCCGCATCCAGTGACGCCTGTGGACTGAGGATAACACGGCGCCCGGTCTGTACCGTTGGGCCTTCGTAGCCTGTTCGGGAGGAGTATATCCATGGCGCCTGTAGCGTCGTTGTATCGCAGTTGTCGTCTCGATCTGATTCAGAAATACTTTACATGATCAATGCTTATCCATCAGGAGCCGATGATGATTTATGAAAGTCTACCACAGCAAACCGTTCCTCTGCTCTCGGGAATACCAGCCTCCTAGCTTCCAACAGACCGTACACAATCATCACATTCAGTTCTAGGAACACTAAAATATCAGTGACTAAATTTCTACCGTAAACTAAAGAAAAGAACCGCCGTAGATGGCTGCAAGTGACAGATTGAGCAGCGAAAATATGCACTTCCACCGTCTTCAGAGCTAAAAACGCCTTACCCAACTACACTTTATTTTTGCTATTTTCTTTCGACTTCACCGATCTAAATTTTGCCATTCCTGAAATTTCCTTCAATTCCATGCTATTCACATCTCATTTCACATCCCCCTGCCCTCCCCTAGACGAATTCCTTCGAAGCTTATTGAGATCTCACCCCACTTCAAGTTGCTACGATATTTGTGGACACGCTACACGTCACAAACTTATTTGGGTAAGGGTCCTAACTCCTCATCCAATCTAAGCCTCAGACGGACCTTAATCAATTCTCAATTTTTATACAACACATGTTCCAAAGTAAATTCAACTTACTCCGTCTTCCTTAGCCAACACGTCTTACACAAATCTATCCTACTGACAGTGGTCCAGTTTCTCTCCCGTCCCAAAATGAAGTAACTGCCACTTATACCCCAAACCACTGTTCCACACCTCCCATTATCACTAGCTATGTAACAACAGATTACAATCCCCTATACAATGTTCGGACAGAATTTCACCAAGCTCCCGTTTTCTGATTTAACAATGCCAAGAGAAGCTACTAATTAACCAGCGGTGCAGAGCCATCAAATATCGAACATATGTTTTAATATAGTATTTTAACCTCTTTCCGGCATTGCAAATATTGATATAAGGTTCAAAAATCATATAGGGTAAAGAACGCAGTAGTGATACATGACAGCCCGCCACCACGACGGGGAAAAGGAAAGCTCAATAAACAAAATTATAAAAACGGAAGTAAGAGTGTGATGCGATAGCTCGTTCTAAGAATCTATTAAGGGGAATCGTCGACGGCTCACGTACCTGTTCAGGTTTCAGGAAAAAATATGATTGAGAAAACTTTTAATAAAGTTTTCGTGGCGAGAAACTTTGTTTCCTTCATTGATCGACCCCCCCAAAAAGATACGGTAATTCCTTACGCGTCACACTTGGGTTCATACTACTCATTGGTTTCACTTCTGAAACAGTACTATTTAAAGTGAACTGCACTATAACTGGTCACCTTTTTGCCTACGTAATGAAGATACTCACTTGCCACGATGGTAAGGCGTACGCTCTAGAGAAATCACTGAAAGTGAGTTGCGTAGTCCCCTTTCGAACAACTAAATATTGATAGAATTATTCGTATGAGAAGGAAAGGCATATATCACATGTGTATTGTGGAGATAATTTGAGTCGATGTGCTCATGGACTCCTTGTTGCAGCTGTTTACTAAGAGGACTGTATAGTTGTCATACATTTATAATATACTTGACAATTTATGTACTTTATGATAACACTAACACTTTCGTAATTAATCACACGCCCCTTAACAAGTACTGATTACTCAGTTCGTAGGAGAATAGACGCACTGTATGTCACTGCATCACAGTGCTCATACAGAAACGCCACCTTTCATTGTAAGAACACTGATCTCTTCACAGCTTCCTGTTTTAATATCCCCTTCTCATAAGGTAGACCACATCCCCACTGGCGAACTTCTGACAACTTGGGTGGAAAGAAAACGTATTCAAGTTTCTGAAGTAATATTGTCAGGGTTTACTTTATTTGAAATCTGTTGCACCGCTTTCCGATTCGACACACGGGTCTGGGCAGCGAGAAATATGAGGACAAACTGCACCCTGGTGACAGTAGAGACAGAGCGCCGCTTCTCGGAGGCCAGGCACAGTCTGGGAAACGGATACCCGGGGACGAAATCCAAAGTTAAGTTCCGCGCGGACACAGGCGGCAACAGCCAAACTCCGGACGCAAACTTGTTTCCTCGCAGAAGTGGATTCGCAGATGCGTCTGCTTGTCTGCCGCTGCCGCCCGCGAGAAATCGCCTTATGAGCGCAACTTGACGTAACTGAACTAAACTTGTCGCCGTCAGGGAAGAGCCGAAACTCACTGGCCCCTGACGCTAGTGTAGCCTCTCCGTTGCGTACACACATCCAGTTTGGGAGGAACTACTTAAACGCTCTCTGCAGCATTACTGCAGGGAGTAGAAAACCCCTGCGTGGTCGTTCTAGATAAGGTTTCCACAAATTATACAAATTAGCCTATTATTAGTTTTTCCTTTTGTAGTGCTGACAGTCATTATTTCTTTTGTTTGCGTTTCATGGGTTGCGCACTATGGAAACTAAAGCCTACAAATAAATATAAAACTCAAACGTATCTATGTGATTCTGGAGACTTTTTCAAGTCTCTAACATCCGTGAAGTATCTATGGAGACTGAAGCGAAGAATAAAAACGGATAACGACGCTGGGTTTTGAACTCAAGACTCCTGCTCCTAGGCAGATGCACTAAGCACTATACCACTCTGGAGCAATGACTTTCCACAACTGCACGAGATTATCTACCACGCCTCCCTCCTCAGTGCGAATTCTGACTAAGGAGGCAGTCTTGCTAGCATTGTCCACGGAGTTGTGCAAAGCCGCTCTGCCAGGGTGGCGTAGAGGTCAGCACCGCCGCCTAGTCAGCAGGAGACCTTGTTTCGAAACCCGACCATGGTAAAAATTTTCATTCGTCACTTCTCTCTGCATATACAGGGTGTTACAAAAAGCTACGGCCAAACTTTTAGGAAACATTCCTCACACACAAAGAAAGAAAATATGTTATGTGGACATGTGTCCATAAACGCTTACTTTCCATGTTAGAGCTCATTTTATTACTTCTCTTCAAATCACATTAATCACGGAATGGAAACACACAGCAACAGACCGTACCAGCGTAACTTCAAACACTTTGTTACAGGAAATGTTCAAAATGTTATCCGTTAGCGAGGATACATGCATCCACCTTGCGTCGCATGGAGTCCCTGACGCGTTGATGCAGCCCTGGAGAATGGCGTATTGTATCACAGCCGTCCACAGTACGAGTACGAAGAGTCTCTGATTTGGTACCGGGGTTGCGTAGACAAGAGCTTTCAAATGCCCCCATAAATGAAAGTCAAGAGGGTTGAGGTCAGAAAAGCGTGGAGGCCATGGAATTGTTCCGCCTCTACCAACTCATCGGTCACCGAATCTGTTGTTGAGAAGCGTACGAACACTTCGACTGAAATGTGCAGGAGCTCCATCGTGCATGAACCACATGTTGTGTCGTACTTGTAAAGGCACATGCTCTAGCAGCAGAGATAGAGTATCCCGTATGAAATCATGATAACGTGCTCCATTGAGCCGAGGTGGAAGAACATGGGGCCCAATCAAGACATCACCAACAATGCCTGCCCAAACGTTCACAGAAAATCTGTGTTGATGACGTGATTGCACAAATGAGTGCGGATTCTCGTCAGCCCACACATGTTGATTGTGAAAATTTACAATTTGATCACGTTGGAATGAAGCCTCATCCGTAAAGAGAATATTTGCACTGAAATGAGGATTGACACATTGTTGGATGAACCATTCGCTGAAGTGTACCCGTGGAGGCCAATCAGCTGCTGATAGTGCCTGCACACGCTGTACATGGTACGGAAACAACTAGTTCTCCCGTAGCGCTCTCCATACATTGACGTGGTCAACGTTTCCTTGTACAGCAGCAACTTCTCTGGCGCTGACATTATGGTTATTGTCAACAGCACGAAGAATTGCCTCGTCCATTGCAGGTGTCCTCGTCGTTCTAGGTCTTCCCCAGTCGAGAGTCATAGGCTGGAATGTTCCGTGCTCCCTAAGACGCCGATCAATTGCTTCGAACGTCTTCCTGTCGGGACACCTTCGTTCTGGAAATCTGTCTCGATACAAACGTACCGCGCCACAGCTATTTCCCCGTGCTAATCCAAACATCAAATGGGCATCTTCCAACTCCGCATTTGTAACTGACTGCAAAACCACGTTCGTGATTAACACTAACCTGTTGACGCTACGTACTGATGTCATTGATGCTAGTAATGTAGAGCAATGAGTCGCATGTTAACACAAGCACCGAAATCAACATTAACTTCCTTCAATTGGGCCAACTGGCGGTGAATCGAGGAAGTACAGTACATACTGACGAAACTAAAATGAGCTCTAACATGGAAATTAAGCGTTTCCGGAGACATGTCCACAGACATCTTTTCTTTGTTTGTGTGTGAGGAGTGTTTCCCGAAAGTTTGGCCGTACCTTTTTGTAACACCCTGTATAACTCTAAAACTGACTGTGAAAAGTCCTGTCCGCTGTTCTTTGTTTGTGGATGGTTTCTCTTTGTTTTGCTCTTCTTCAAGCCTTGCAACGACAACTTTTCAGTTTGCAACTTCCGATTAGGCGTTTGGATGAGTGGGCGCGGAAGAGAGGTTTTAAGTTTTCCACCGAGAAGTCTGTATGTGTTCTTTTTAACCGTTCTCGTTCGATTTTAACCTTTCCTGAGTTGCGGATGAGGGACACTATTCTTACTTTTAAAGACACGGTGAGGTTTCTGGGGCTCATTTTTGATTCGAAGCTCACGTGGTTACCTCATCTTAAAGACCTGAAACGGCGGTCACTTAAGGTTTTAAGTATTTTAAAATGTCTTAGCCACAGTACATGGGGAGTTGACAGGACTTGTCTGCTCCAGTTTTACAGGGCGTTTGTGCGATCTCGGCTAGATTATGGGTGCGCGGTGTATGGGTCTGCGAGGCCTTCTTACTTAGAGATGTTGGACGTTGTGCACCATGGAGGGCTTCGGTTGGCCACTGGGGCATTCCGAACTAGCCCCATACCAAGCCTCTGTGCAGAGGCTGGTGAACCGCCACTTCATATGCGGCGACGGCTACTTACAGTGCGCCAGACGTATAAAACTTTGTCCACAGCATACACCCCTGCATACGATACCGTTGCTCAGCCTCCTCTGACACAGTTATTTCATAATAGGTAACATGCGACGCAGCCCTATGGGATTCGCGAACAGGATTGCCTCGCTGCGATGTCTGTGGCTGGTCTTCGTGTTTTGCGTCGCGGTTGGAGCACATCCCCACCTTGGATCCTCCAGAGACCCAAACTTATTTTACATTTGACTAATTTTAAGAAAGATCGATCACCAGATTTTACATTCCAATCTCTGTTTTTTAACATTTTAGATGTGCATCACAGTTTCACTGTCGCTTACACTGATGGCTCCAAACAGGAGAATTTCCTTGGCTGTTCTGTAGTGTTCCCCGGTCAAGTTACCCGGATTCGCCTCCCTGCTGAATTTACCGATTTCGCAGCGGAGCTCCACGCGATCCTGAAGGCTCTGGAGCAGATGAACCGTGTTCGGGGCGATCGACTTCTTCTCTCCTCCGATTCTCTTAGTGCCTTACAATCACTGCAGAACCTGTACCCGACTGAGGGGATGGTCCAGCTGATACATGACCAACTGTACTTGCTCCAGCGGCGGGGTACAGAAGTATCCTTCTGCTGGGTGCCTAGTCATGTCGGCATATGGGGCAATGAACAGGCCGATCGGACTGCCAAGGAGGCCAGCAGAGAGCAGGATGTGGTACAGTGTCCTATTCCCTTGCAGTCAGTCATCGCTGCACTCCACAGGAAGTGCATGGAGTTGTGGGAGGACGAATGGCTGGCGGTGACGACCAATAAACTGCGATTGATAAAGTCAACCACTCGGCCGTGGCGTTCTTCCTCCCGGTTGCTCAGGCGGGAGGAGGTGGCCCTCACACGTCTTCGGATAAGGCACTGTCCTCTCACACATAGCTTTTTATTACGGCGGGAGGATCCTCCGTTTTGTGATGCATGTGGTGTGCACTTCTCTGTCCAGCACATTTTAACAGACTGCATTTTATACCGTGATGCACGGGCAGAAGCACAAGTTGATGGGGATCTGCCTTCTGTTTTAGCTAATGATGAGACGTGTGTGTCTAGGGTTTTTAAGTTTTGTGATGTGTCTGGACTCTGGCCTAAACTTTTAGGCTGGAGGTTTTAGTGTATTGCAGTGTGGCTAACTCCTCCCCTTTTTTCCTTGCGGTCAGCCAGCCACTTCCATCTGCTACATTGTTTTAGCTACCTCTATCGTTTTCTTCCTGTGTTGTCCATGTTTTACTGCTGACGCTCTGCTTCATCCCACGCTTTGGTGTGGGTGAGCACATGTTTTTCAACGATTGTCCCCATGTTTTCTGTTCCATTTTATATTCCTGTTCTGGGATTTTTCTTTACACCCGTCTCACTAAGTTACTGAACGGGCGCTGAAGACCTTGCTGTCGTGCGCCAAAAACCCTCTACTACTACTACTACTACTACTATGAGTAAGTTATAAACAATGTCCGCCGCAAAACCGATGCAGTCGGTTCTTGGAAAAAATGGAGAGGGGGTAAGAAGATAAAAGATTTCCCAAGCCAGTCCTCATTTTGTAGCGTCAAACAACATGAATACTGAAGAGAAGATTGTGTTAATTATCACACTGTTAGTTTTAGATTAATTTAGCAAATTTTTGTCATCTGCTAGTAAAAAAATCGCTGAACGTGTGTGAAAACGTGCTGGAAACGTTTCTCTATATATTACAGTAAAACAAACTAAATTATTTGACTGGTACCATCACCAATAACTCATACATAGCTCATCACACTGACACGTAGCCACTATGGTCGTATTTAAGTACCTAATTGTTTATGAATGATAGAGATCAGTCATCAGTCGTCTTTGTTTTAATTTTTTTTGATGGTTTTATTATGCAAATCCAAATTTTGGCCTGTGTATAGCCATAATCGATGTACTATTTTTTAAACACAATGCATGTTAGTTCCCTTGTTTGGACGTCAGTCACAGTTCTTTAGTCAGTTTAAAGAAAGTTTACCTATAGTAAAAAAAGAAGGCAAATAATAAGTGAAAAAAATGATGGAACTTCGCATGTACAAAAATTATTTTGTTATGTTTCACTGCTATGAGTGAATCCTGAATCCTTCCTGGTCATGCTGACAAAGTTTTGTGATTTGGAAAGGAATAGACAGTGGTGCCTCTCCCACTCCAAGCCGACCCGTTTGACGTCCAAACCCCCCTAAACCCTAATGTTAATGGCTGAATAACGGTACTTCATTTCGCTGTGATACATTAAACGCCTCGTCCATTTTGAGCCGAATTAACGCATGTACACCTCGTTATTGTTCAACAGCGTTTTTAATGCTGCAGCTTTGCTGACTGCAAGAGTGAACTGTTTCTTCTTCTACCACTGAACACATTTTTAAGCAAAGTTATGCACACTGTTAATAATTGCATGTAGTGCAATGATCGATTAACCAGAAACTGGATTTGAATCATCTTAATGTGGTAATCATTACAAAACATAATGGCTGAATTAAAACAATATCGAATATATTACAGCATAGAGTATTAATCACAACTGGTGAGACAAATAGTGATAAGTGGTGGTTGTAGTTAATTTGACGACTGTAAACTACTTCAAGCAAACTGTTAGAGAACCAGGTCGAGAGTGCGATGACTTGATCTCCTAGCAACCTACACGCCCGATAATTTCGATTCAGTTTACATGGAGAAGGTATAATATCAGTAGCAATGGGTATTACGAAGAACTCTACGGAAAATAATAAAAATGATTAGTTCTCCAGGAGTGATGGAATACAAAATGCAGAGTATCTGAGGACAAAGACTTGGAGCAAAAATGAATAAAATTCAAAATTACAGCACCAGCGCTTGTCGAGCAAGGTTGTAAGGCCTGGGAAACATCCAACATGAAGTTCCGAAGTGCTCCCCCCCCCCCCCCCCCCAAGGGGGAATAAAATGAGTCCCCAAATGAGGACATTGTGTTCAACTGAGTACAGTATTAGTTTTAAAAAAAAAATTAAGTGTTTCATTTGAATTATTTCACCAAAATACAGCCGTCAGGTGTGGCCGTGCGGTTCTAGGCGCTTCAGTCTGGAACCTTGCGACTGCTACGGTCGCAGGTTCGAATCCTGCCTCGGGCATGGATGTTTGTGATGTCCTTCGGTTGGTTAAGTTTAAGTAGTTCTAAGTTCTAGGGAACTGATGGCCACAGATGTTAAGTCCCATAGTGCTCAGAGGCATTTGAACCATTTTTCACCAAAATATATAAATTAGACGAAGTTTACTTAATGATTGTATACATAAACTGTGGGTGGTACAAAGATTACTGGGAAGCGCCCATGTTACTGGGCACATTCAGTTTTGTTTTGTGATACCAGAGATTGACAGGAGATGTCGAGTCTGTTCTCAAACACTCTGTTTGTGAAAATATGAGGACAACAGTCGCAAATGGTAAAATGTAACGAATATTATTATACTAAGCATTTATTTAGTATGTCCTTATATGAGGACGCAATGTCCGAAAGTGTTAAGGTAGTTTACGTAGTGTGTAAGTCTAGAGACCGATGACCTCAGCAGTGTGGTCCCTTAGGAATCACTCACACGATCATGTTTTGAAAGCTGTGGTATAATGTAATAGGGGAGAACAGCCTGCATAAAGTGTGAAAAACACCTTAGAAGAAAGCTTGAAAAATGACAAAAAAAATCTCTATTCTGGTTTGCAAATAACTAAGTTACTTTGAAACGGTAAATTAAGAAAACGGAAAGCGAAGTGTCCACTAAATAGCAATTGAAATGGAATACAGAATAACTACAAAAACGAAGGTTGGTTAAAGGTCAGCGAGCCGTCAATTCTGATGTCAAAGATGGCGCGAGAGCTCTGTTTTAACAAGACCGGCGACGTATATCAGTGTTGTCTTTCTTAAGGTAACCTGCCCGAGATTCACCTTGGGTGGCTGACAAGTGGTTTAGGGAAGTACACTCCTGGAAATGGAAAGAAGAACACATTGACACCGGTGAGTCAGACCCACCATACTTGCACCGGACACTGCGAGAGGGCTGTACAAGCAATGATCACACGCACGGCACAGCGAACACACCAGGAACCGCGGTGTTGGCCGTCGAATGGCGCTAGATGCGCAGCATTTGTGCACCGCCGCCGTCAGTGTCAGCCAGTTTGCCGTGGCATACGGAGCTCCATCACAGTCTTTAACACTGGTAGCATGCCGCGACAACGTGGACGTGAACCGTATGTGCAGTTGATGGACTTTGAGCGAGGGCGTATAGTGGGCATGCGGGAGGCCGGATGTACGTAGCGCCGAATTGCTCAACACGTGGGGCGTGAGGTCTCCACAGTACATCGATGTTGTCGCCAGTGGTCGGCGGAAGGTGCACGTGCCCGTCGACCTGGGACCCAACCGCAGCGACGCACGGATGCACGCCAAGACCGTAGGATCCTACGCAGTGCCGTAGGGGACCGCACCGCCACTTCCCAGCAAATTAGGGACACTGTTACTCCTGGGGTATCGGCGAGGACCATTCGCAACCGTCTCCATGAAGCTGGGCTACGGTCCCGCACACCGTTAGGCCGTCTTCCGCTCACGCCCCAACATCGTGCAGCCCGCCTCCAGTGGTGTCGCGACAGGCGTGAATGGAGGGACGAATGGAGACGTGTCGTCTTCAGTGATGAGAGTCGCTTCTGCCTTGGTGCCAATGATGGTCGTATGCGTGTTTGGCGCCGTGCAGGTGAGCGCCACAATCAGGACTGCATACGACCGAGGCACACAGGGCCAACACCCGGCATCATGGTGTGGGGAGCGATCTCCTACACTGGCCGTACACCTCTGGTGATCGTCGAGGGGACACTGAATAGTGCACGGTACATCCAAACCGTCATCGAACCCATCGTTCTACCATTCCTAGACCGGCAAGGCAACTTGCTGTTCCAACAGGACAATGCACGTCCGCATGTATCCCGTGCCACCCAACGTGCTCTAGAAGCTGTAAGTCAACTACCCTGGCCAGCAAGATCTTCGGATCTGTCCCCCATTGAGCATGTTTGGGACTGGATGAAGCGTCGTCTCACGCGGTCTGCACGTCCAGCACGAACGCTGGTCCAACTGAGGCGCCAGGTGGAAATGGCATGGCAAGCCGTTCCACAGGACTACATCCAGCATCTCTACGATCATCTCCATGGGAGAATAGCAGCCTGCATTGCTGCGAAAGGTGGATATACACTGTACTAGTGCCGACATTGTGTATGCTCTGTTGCCTGTGTCTATTTGCCTGTGGTTCTGTCAGTGTGATCATGTGATGTATCTGACCCCAGGAATGTGTCAATTAAGTTTCCTCTTCCTGGAACAATGAATACACGGTGTTCTTATTTCAATTTCCAGGAGTGTATATGCGGTGTGTACCTGCTAAGAGCGCTTCCGCACACGTGTAACAGCGTAAGCGTGCCACAGCGGTGGCAGTCGCTGCTGGAAAACTGGTATTTTTTGTATTTTGATGTCTCTGTTAAGACCCATCGATAAAACAATATCCAGTTAGGCTAATTTGGGACTGCTCTAAGCAAAGGACAAATAAAATTTCGATTTTAAAAATAATTTTGTTTGTAAACCGAAGAAAAAGGCGTTCACCGTCGGCACTAGGCGTCGCATGAAAGACAGGATGATCGAGATATGGACTGAGTCCAGCGACACACTGCAGATACGGAATAGCAGATATCTGATTGAACAACAGATAAAAACCGCCTGAAGGCTCTTGGGGGAGATAACTGGTATATGAGGATGTCGATTCTTCATACAGGTTACACTTTTCTTTGTTAGCGCCGGGAAAATCTTTTCCCTAACTTTTTCTCTGACGGAACTGTGAGAGTATAGGTATTATGATGCAAAACCTTGTTTATTTTGAACGTTTATCGATATTAAAAAGATGAGAAGAACTTGTTTTGTTCCATGATTACTTCAATTTTAAATCACACCTGAAACACACAAATCACAGTTAAAGGTTAAAAAATAATTACTTGCGTCAGAACATTGAAAGAAACCGTCATTTTACTAACAGATTTTCGCGGAGCACTTATTCACTTCCAACGGAAGTATCACGGTTCGACAAATCAAAGTTTGGGAGACCATGGTTTCCCTTTGCTTGCGGCAGTCATGGTAATGACAGTGTATTATACGTACCGGTACGTTGAAGGTGGAGGGGGCGAAGCAAAAGAAAGAGAAGAGATTACTGATGTTAGCTGCATCCGGATAATTAAGCGGAATCAGCGGCGACGAGTGAAAATCTGTGTAAGACCGGTATTCGAACCCGGGATCTCCTGCTAACTACGCACGTGTGTTAACCACTGCACCAGCCGGAACACAATGTTATTGCAGCTGCTTAGACTATCTCAGAATGCTCCATGGCCTAACCAAAATTCCCACCAAGCGTCACCTATCCGCATTCCCTGTCCATTTCCTCCATACTCGCTACTCTGATTCCCACACTTGCCAATTATATGAATGTGTGGTATCTGTTCTTTCGGATATGTCCGAAAAACAGACACCACGCATTCTTATAACAGGGAGTGTAATTGCAAATTTTCGTAACTCATGAAGTGAGTTCACGTAATTTGAATACGAGGGTTGGAACTTAAATAGTGGCAACTGTTTATTCACCATCGATACAAAGGAAAGACATGTTTCCACTTGTTACTGTCCTTCAAAGTAGTCACCAGCGCTGTCTAGAATCCGTTGCCAGCGATGTGGAAGGCGAGGTATACCGTTAGCAGAGCCTGTTCTGTTGATGGTGCGAATGGAGTGGTCTACTGCCTGTCGACTCTCTGGAACAGTTCTGAAGCGAATGCCATGAAGTGGTTCCTTCATCTTCGGAATCAAATCAAAGTCACAAGGGCTTAAGTCCGTGGAGTATGGTGAGTGGTACTGTACTTCCCAGTCCCATCGACCGAACAAAGTAGCCACAGTTTGCGCTGTATGCGCCCGCGCATTGTCGTGGAAAATGATGGGAGGGTTCCTCATAAAGTGTTGCCGCCTCTTTCGCAAAGCTGATCGCAGGTGATGCTCCAAAAACGAACAGCAATACTGTGCACTGACTGCACAATCAATCTTTATCCAATTCCGTTGCTACTCACAAGTGACTCTCTCGATTGTGCGCCTGCCGGGGACCTGGGACGGGCGAGTCCATTTGCTAGGGCCGGCCGCGGTGGTCCAGTGGTTCTAGGCGCTCAGTCCGGAACCGTGCGACTGCTACGGTCATAGGTTCGAATCCTGCCTTGGGCATGGATGTTTGTGACGTCCTTAGGTTAGTTAGGTTTAAGTAGTTCTAAGTTCTAGGGGACTGATGACCACAGATGTTAAGTCCCATAGTGCTCAGAGCCATTTGAGCCATTTGCTAGGAGGTAAGGCAGGTGTGTCAACAACGTGTGCTATCAGCGACAATAGTAGACTCCATTGCGTAGTTTCTCCACAGCAGTGTTGCCACTATTTAAGTTCCAACCCTCGTACATATTAGCATTAGCTACTTGTGACAGACGAAATATTGTGCTGGACTAGAACTCAAACCCGGATTTTCGGCATGTCATATACAGCCACCATAAGCACTTCGGGTATCGAAACATGCCCCAGTGCTAGTCCAAACCTCCCTATGTCATGCAGTCACAAGCAAACGCCCGCACTTTGATGAAACTAAGCCGGGGAGGCTGTTGTAATTTTAGTGTTGCTATTTTAGCCCCGCCATGAGCGATAATATTATTAATGAAGACCGTACCTGCATGTATGTCTCGAGGACACTATTGTGATCAACGAGTTATTGCCTAAACAAAGACACTGTCACTATTAATAATATTTTCGTAACTCCACTACCAGGATGCTAACACCTTCATTCCAGTAAATCTACGGTAATCAGTCGTACGTTGGAGACTAACACTGCTTCAAGAAAATTTTTTGGTGGCATGTATGCTTCCTCCGTTTATGATTGTGATCTTACATACAATTTTCCGCCCGAAATTTCATTTTCTGTTAAGTAATCTTGAGAGAAAGTATAAAAATATTTCAAGTGTTTCCCACTTTCAATAATTGGTACACAAAATTATTTGCTGTGTATTATACCTGAAAATAACGACAATAGTCGAAACCTTGTTCATTTTGAGACAACACCAACAATGGCGGGACAATATGCGAATGTTTTCCATGGCCACCAAGTCGTGTTAACGTATATATATGGGACTACATCCAGCTGTGAAAGCCAGATTTCATGAATGTCTACTGCTGTAGAAGATTAAACCTTATAAGCGAATTTATGCCCGTGTTCCTGAATCAGAAAACAGAAAATCATATTTTGTTCATTTGGGAAGTCGACTAAAAATTTAGGTCAATTCATTCACACTGTTAACGAATTCTGATGAGTGTTACGAGGAGGCCACAATTTACTGCAAAGGAGGTACTCAAACCGGTGAACATAGCAATATTGAAGTTAACGCGAAAGGAGACCAAATAGCAAATCGAGCATATAACTACAAAAACATGATAAAATACCAACACTCGACTTCGTGTAATACTTAACACACAAAGCTGAAAGAAAAGTCATGAGAAGATTGGTAATATCATGATCTGGATAAAGAAAATGACACTATATACTCGTACAAGCGTTGAATCCGGTACAAAAATTCCACTTGGCCGCTAAATATTTAACAATTTTGTGCATTTATTTTGAAAACGAAGGTTAATTGTGGATGTTATAAGAAACAAATCTTCCAAATACTCGTTCTGTAAACGAGAACCTGCTGCAATGGCGAAGAAGGAGAAATAAATAATGTCTGACTTACGTTCGAAAAGAGGTCATTGGAACTCTGTAAATTCGCAGATGTTGTCCTGTGTCTGTTTTTACAGTTACTATGTTGGATAACAATACTGATTCACGTAACAAAATTGGTGCTATAGTGGCGTTTTTTCGAACCAAGCGCAAAGTTATTCGAATTTTCAAGTGCTGTGGACTCCAGTAATCCCGAATATAAAAGCATTATCGTTAGTTCTGCACCTTGTTACTGCAGTCGAATTCCCTATTCACAATGGAATGGAGGTACCAAGTTTTTCATGAATTTCTGATTGTAGTCAGTATACGGAACGACGGCTACCGTAAAAAGAACATCGTATAGGCAGACATATTCGGAAATGCGTAACGCCCACAGCACTTGGAAAAGAATAAATTCCAGAAACGCGTTGAGCTACGGGCGGAAAAGCTTAACTCACGAGTAATTTCTTTTAAAGTCGTCGTAGTCGCATGTCACGGTTAAAATTATTTATTCACAAAGTCTACTACACTAATTCTGGTGGTTCAGCTATTTGCAAGTGGAGTTCAGCAACAGTTCCGTGCTTCAGTGCATATCAGATTTGAAAAATACCGGAGATGTACATTTTTAAAATTTCAACGTGTGCTGAGGCACATACTTTTTTACTGTACTCCCTTTTAAAATGAAGTACGACTGTGATTGCCGTAACGGATTTGACGAATAAATAGTGTTAACAGTCAAAGGCGACGGTGTCTCTCAAAAACAGCTAAAAGTATAACCTCAGTGACTAAAAATTATATATTATGTTATTTCAATAAATATTACCTCAATAAGAACGTAATTTATGATTTGTAAAATTAAGTTACCTCTGATTACCTTTGCTTTCTAGGCACCCGAAACTTTTTACAACAATGTTATAGTTATATAAGTAACATTATGTTAAGCTAATTATATTGTATATGCGCTTAAACTACCAAATATTGCTATGTTGTTGTTGTTGTGATCTTCAGTTCTCAGACTGGTTTGATACAGCTCTCCATGCTACTCTGTCCTGTGCAAGCTTCTTTATCTCCCAGTACGTACTGCAGCCTACATCCTTCTGAATCTGCTTAGTGTATTCATCTCTTGGTCTCCCTCTACGATTTTTACCCTCCACGTTGCCCTCCAATACTAAATTGGTGATCCCTTGATGCCTCAGAACGTGTCCTACTAACCGATCCCTTCTTCTAGTCAATTTGTGCCACAAACTTCTCTTCTCCCCAATCCTATTCAATACCTCCTCATTAGTTATGTGATCTACCCATCTAATCTTCAGCATTGTTCTGTAGCGCCACATTTCGAAAGATTCTATTCTCTTCTTGTCCAAATTGTTTATCGTCCGTGTTTCACTTCCATACATGGCTACACTCCATACGAATGTTTTCAGAAACGTCTTCCTGACACTTAAATCAATATTGCTATAATGCACGAACTGATGTGTGTGTGTGTGTGTGTGTGTGTGTGTGTGTGTGTGTGTGTGTATGTGTGTAGCTTTTTATACCGTTTATTAAATAAGGATTTAAGGGTTTTACACTGATCCATTACTCGGCCGCCCTCTCCCCCCCCCCCCCACACACACACACACATACTCACAGCTGTGTGTGGAACACAAACCTGCACGTGGACAAAGAACCGAACACTGAACAAAACGTTTACCACGTAGACAGACCATTAAATGGCGGAGATGCGACCATTAAATTCCACGGGGAAGAAATAAAAACTTCGTGGTTTGCCGATGACATTGTAATCTGAAAGAGACAGCAAAGGACCTGGAACAGCAGGTAAACGGAATGGGCAGTGTTTTGAAAGAAGTATATAAGATGAATATCAACAAAATCAAAATGAGGATAATGGAATTTTGTCGGATTAAATCAGATGTTGCTAACAGAATTAGGTTAGGAAACGAGACACTTACAGTAGTAGATTAGTTTTGCTATTTTGGGAGGAAAGTAAATGGTGAAGGTCGAAGTGGAGAGGATATAAAATGTAGACTGGCTATGGCAAGTAAAGAGTTTCTGAAAAAGAGAAATTTGTTAACATCGAGTACAGATTTCATTGCCAGAAAGTCTTTTCTGAAATCGTTCCTATGGAATGTAGCTATGTATGGAAGTAAAACATAGTTAAGAGAAGAACAGAATAGAAGTTTTCGAGATGTGGTGCTACAGAAGAATGCTGAAGATTAGATGGATATGGAGTGTGTAGAGGAGGTACTGAATAGAATTGGGGAGAAGAGGAATTTGTGGCACGACTAGAAGAAGGGATCGGTTTGTAGGACACGTTCTGAGACATCAAGGGATCACGAATTTAGTATTTGAGGAAAGCGTGGAGGGTAAAAATCGCAGAGGGAGACCAAGGGATGAACACACTAAGCAGATTCACAAGGATGTAGACTGCAGTAGTTATTCGGAGATAAAGAGGCTTGCGGAGAATTGAGTAGCACGGAGAGCTGCATCAAACCACTCTTTGGACTGAAGACCACAATAAACAACGAGCACGAAGAAACGACGAACAGTTCCAAACACCAACAAAACACTAACAGAAGAAAATCCCTGAAACTAACTGGAACTACATAAAAAAGACGTCTTCTGTAAGCAATGCTCTTCAGACACGTTGCAAAGCTGTAAATATAAAGTGAGAGAAAAAATATGGTCTTACATCAGTGACGTAAATATATGAAACGTGCAATGTACAATTTTTTTTTAAGGCATACGTTGGCTTCACCTACTGACCACCAAGTTGTTATTTCCCAAGCTAACCTATATCTCGAGCTACACTATTGTGCCGTCAGTCATAGAAACATTATATGAAACATAGATATAGTATACAAAAAAATCTAAATCATCGTTCCCCTAAATGGGTCGCTATCTCCAACAGCCCAGAAAAGCACTAACAAACAACACGATCTAAGCCACCATCCACAATAGATAGACGACATACTATGAACAAAACCTACGACCTACACTAACAGCTTAAAGATACGAACAAGGGCATACCAGGCGATTTCAAGCAACATCTGACGCCACACTTGAAATAATATACCCATGGCTCCTCTTGTTCACTAGGTTCGCCTAGATGTACATGTAAATAAGCAAATATTCAATGTGATGCCTAGTTGATAAGCATTTAAGTCTGTTGTTATTCTTATTTCAAAATAGAGTACACTAAGAATTCTGCTACAACTGCCATCCCTTCTTCCCTTTCCCCTCGCACTCTCCTAATCTCCGGTTATCTCTCTCTCTCTCTCAGACACACACACACACACACACACACACACACACACACACACAAACGGTGGAAATACGTCATGACAATGGGTGAAGCAGGCTGTTTTAGTGCATCACTAGATCCTTGTTACAGGGTTTTCATTGTTTGTATTCACCCTGTGTACTGGAAGCGTAAACAGTGGTAGCGCCTTTACGTCGCTGCACTGAACTCGGCGCCGGTCTTCGACGAACGTAAACATTACACTGGCGCCCGGGAGGTATACCGGTCGCTTCCTCACCGCTCCTGCTGTTGGTGCCAAGACGAGCTTGACCATCTTGGGGTCTTCGCCGATTGACTCTCTCTCTCTCTCTCTCTCTCTCTCTCTCTCTCTCTCTCTCTCTCTCACACACACACACACACACACACTTCCTATGGTAATCTCTGCGACTGGCTACTGGAGAACAATTGTAGTAAACTGAAGTTCAAAATGGTTCAAATGGCTCTGAGCACTATGGGACTCAACTGCGGTGGTCATTAGTCCCCTAGAACTTAGATCTACTTAAACCTAACTAACCTAAGGACATCACACACATCCATGCCCGAGGTAGGATTCGAACCTGCGACCGTAGCAGTCGCACGGTTCCGGACTGCGCGCCTAGAACCGCGAGACCACCGCTGCCGGCCAGTAAACTCAAGTCTACGGCGTACACAGTAAGAGACATTTGTATTATGGACGACGAAAATGACTCTTGACCGTTGGCCTCTTAACTTTAATTTTACGTCGGTTTTCGATCTGAACAGAGAACATAAATGTAGTAAGTAAGAATTAAGTAATACACGGGTATGTCTGTAGGGCATTACGTCTCTAAATTTTTTCTTTCACCATAATATTCAGAGAACTTTCGAATTGTCGTTTAAACAAAAAACTTCTGTTTGTTTTCTTGTTACTGGTGTCAATTACTCGTAGTTACGCAACATACTGCAGTCTACATGATTTCCAGGGCACGTTTCAAAATGTTCTTGTCTGTTCCACAGTATGAAAAAAAAATGGTTCATATGGCTCTGAGCACTATGAAACTTAACATCTGATATCATCAGTACCCTAGAACTTAGAACTACATAAACCTAACTAACCTAAGGACATCACACACATCCATGCCCGAGGCAGGATTCGAACCTGCGACCATAGCGGCCGCCCGGTTCCAGACTGAAGCGCCAAGAACCGCTTGGACACAGTATGGAGGATGCACTTAATGTTTTCATTGGCGCAATCACAGAAAACCTTTTGTCAAAAAATATCGGCTACCACTGGTCACCATCGAAACAATTAAAAGCACGACGAGAAGGTCAACAAGTAATGGTCTGCCAGGGTCTCGAAGTCTGCCATTTTGATAAAGCATTGCTTGGTGACCATCTGGTACTACATTCAATTGTTCTGATGATGACCAATGGCGTCAGATAGTGTTTAACAGTGCAACACATTTTCTATGGTTGCATTAATGAATATTAGGGTGAAAAAAAAAGCCATTCACTATTTCCCCACAAAATGTAATCGTTTTTCCAAGATGTTACATGTGACAGAATTTTCTTTCTATGAAATAAATATAGACAAATCTGTTTTATCTCAAAATAGCCAAGATCTGGTCATAAATAAATTTTAGTTGGCTGCCGGTTTCGGCCATATTATCAACTTTAAGGCCCATAAAAGTATTTACAACGGCCACGTTGGCAACTTTATTACTGCTGTGCCAAATAAGAGAAAGTCGACATAAAGACAGTTGAGTATACTTTTATGATACTTGAGTGTGATCAGACTATCGAAGCTGGTAGTTAATTGCGATTTGTTTATCAGCAACTCTTGGCATTCTTGAAACATGAATTTCTTCAAATGTTTGTGGGTTGTGCACAAATATCATTATTCTTTTACTTGCGTTATTCGTGTAACTCCAAACTTCCACGTTTCTGTGTCTAAACACTCGGGGCATTTTATTGTATGAAGGCAGAGAGTTCTCACAGATCTTATTATGAATTGGTTCATTCGTTTTGCAGACGACTGTGTGTGTTCATTTTAGTCTATTCTTTATCTGGCATGAAAGTATATATGCTGGAGCAGCTATAGCCATTATTTTGTAGAATCTATATTAATACATCAGTATTTCGAGATTTGTGTCATTTTTAGGGGCTCCACATGTTACTAGATTAATGTAAATCTCTATACACATCAATATCTCTGTATATCTCTACACTTTCTCACATGATTAATAAGAATGTAGCCATTCGAAAAATAATAAATGAAGATATTTGTATGTTTAGATGATCTCTCCAACATTGAGAGGCGGAACGTTAGGCAGAATAATGTTCCTTGGACCACGGCGTAATGAACGTCAGACAAAAATTACCAACGACGGACAGTTACAATGTTATTTGTCATCGGGAAGAAAAGTGCATTCGGTCAGCTGGAATTGTTTATCGAATCGATCCTTCAGAAATGGGTGTTACAACCTTGTCGAACCGAAAATGACAACATTCTCTTATCCATCATCGTGTAACAAAAGAAATATACGGTATTTCCGTTTACAAAGAGAGTAATTCTGACGCAACAAATATTATGTTAGGCAGAATTGTACGTACCGAAAGGACAGAAGTAACTAAAACGGAGCCGGCCGCGATGGTCTCGCGGTTAAGGCGCTCTGTCCGGAACCGCGTGACTGCTACGGTCGCAGGTTCGAATCCTGCCTCGGGCATGGATGTGTGTGATGTCCTTAGGTTAGTTAGGTTTATGTAGTTCTAAGTTCTAGGGTACTGATGACCACAGATGTTAAGTCCCATAGTGTACAGAGCCATTTGATTTTTTTGAACTAAAACGGCCCCATGTTTGTTGTTGTACCCCTAGTGTCACAGAGAACTAACGAAGAGGTCAGTTAATTTATGCTGGTAGCTGTTTTACACAAAATAACCGTCATAAACATCCTCGTGTGTTATACCTTCGTTTATGAAGAGTTTCCATGAAGCTCACACATGGTTACAGGACTACACTATTGAAGGCACTCAGATGAGGGCGCGGTGCTATTGTCGGGAAGCGTATAATTTTGAGCGCAACAAATTTATTTTTTGACATATAGTGACCTTACGAGGATTACTACATTACATCTTAATCTATTGTGGTGGTGGTGGTGGTAATTTAATGTGAGACCGAACTGCAGAGGTCTTCGGTCCATAGGCTTACACACTACTTAGTCTAACTTAAACTAACTTTCGCTAAGAACAACACAAACACCCATGCCCGAGGGAGGACTCGAACCTCCGACAGGGGGGAGTCGCGCCGACCGTGATAAGGTGATTCAGAAAGCGCGGCTTAATCTATTGTAACTACAAAGTACTGGAAGCGTAATTAACAAACAATATTCAATTTATTTGTAGTTTACAATCATACACTACAACATAAGCAACGTCTATAGGAAAGAGCTCAATGAAAGCTCAACTCAAGGCTGTAATGAGTCAAATGGTTTAGCTGACGAAGCCGAAAATGCTCTCTTTTCTTGCAGCACCACTTCTATACTGGCATCGGAAGGTCCACCCATGTTGACCGACAGCCGTGTCATCCTTACCGATTGACGTCACCGGATGCGGATATGGAGGGGAATGCAGTAAGCACATTGCTACCCGCCAAGTTAGCCGAGTGCGCTAACGCGCCGCTTACTGGACTCGGGTAGGCGCAACGGCCCCGGGATCGGATCCGCCCGGCGAATTAACGGCGAGGGCCAGCCTGGATGTGGTTTTTAGGCGGTTTTCGACATCCCCCTAGGTGAAAATCGGGCTGGTCCCCACGTCCCGCCTGAGTTACACGGCTCGCATCTGAACACTTTCGCTCTATTCCATGGATTACACTAGTCGCACACAGTCGGGGTACACTAATTCATTCCCAGGAAGGGCATCCGGCCACCCCTTCAACTAACATTGGCACATCCGATTAACCATGCCGACCCTGCGTATCCGCGGGAAAAACGGCACAAGCGAAAGAAAGAAAGCAGTAAGCACACTGCTCTCCCAGCCTTTGTCGATCTTCATGACCGAAGACTCTGCTTCTTAATCAGGGAGCTCTTCAATTGGCCCCACAAGGGCTGAGTGCACCCCGCTTGCTAATAGCGCTCGGCAGACCCCGTGGGTCATCCATTCTAATGCTAACCTAGCCCGACAGCTACCAACTTCGGTGATCTCATGGGTAGCGGTGTTACAACTGAGCCAAGGCGTCTGGCACATTTTATACAACAGGCAGTCAAATAAAAATGAGACAGATGCAGAAAAAGTAAGTAAACAGTTTATTATTTGAAAAGTAATTCCATAGATGTTATTACATTCATCCCACTGTACCTTCACGGGGAAACGTTTACTGTTGGTTTCGGAACGCTGATTGTATCCAGGCGTGTACCTCTTCATCCGAATCAAGCGGACGACCACGAAAGTCTTACTTCAATGTTTCAAAAATATGGAAATCGCAAGCAGAGAGATCGGGATTGTATGTAATATGTGTAAGGGCTTCCCAGCGAAACTTCCGGGCGGGCGCACATGTTGCCAACGTCGTGTTCCATTGCACTGAAGAAGTTTTGCTGGGAGCCCTAACCCATCCTCCATACAGTTCCTATTTTTTGAGACCTGGAGAAAGATATTAGTACGTGTCGATTTGCTTCAGGCGAAGAGGTGCACGCCTGAGTACAATCATGGTTCAATAGGCAACAGAAAACGTTTCTCTATGCAGGCATTGCCCGTCTTGCCTCACGGTGGGTTAAATCTATTAACAGCTATGGCGATTATTTTTAAAACAGTAAACAGTTTACTTACTTATTTTGTTACATTTTCAGAGCTATCTCGTTAGCATTTGACTCCCCCTTGCACATTTGGAGCACGTGCAGGAAAAACGACTCTTCCACACAATCAGTGTAAAAGCTTAAATAATCCACTTTCTTCATAAGTAGACGGTAGTACCTTCCTTAACATTGTTATTCAGTTTTACTAATGAAGATTGCTGTGTAAGCTGTGAGATGTTATTCAATTTTGCTAATGAAGATCACTAACTCAGACCAGCTGTGCAAATAGTGGATGCGAGAAGTGTGTCCCACTTTGTGATGTTCATGAAAATATGTTTTCAGTTATTGAGTGAACACAATGACAGAATGTATGCTGTGCTCCCACATTACTGCCAGCGTGACAGTTTTTAATGGCTCATAAACTAGAAGCCGTGGAAAACTAATGAATCTGCTCCGCCCCTTCGTGTTTCCTTCTACCCCACGAACTGGCGGCTACCACCGTAAAAGAGGTCCAATTACATATCAGTGTTGGCGCGGTGGACTTTTATTTCTATTTTCAGTCCTCTATTTTTGTTTGCTTCTTTATCTGAACACCTTGGCTGCATTATATCCCCTCAATAGTCAAACTTATTGTCACTGATTTTTCTACCATACCCGGTGCTCCCGAGCATTATTAGTTTCGTAAATCATTAATATTTGCTTTTCCTACTGTGTTATGAGAATTGTCTTTCATATTTACGCATTGCTAAGGGAAGCAGCCGTTTAATACGTGAACTGGGAATAGTGATTAAGTATATCTACGTTCTCTTGCAATCACCCGTTTCCTAACCGGGTAGCTTAACGCGCACACGCACACTTTAGTGATACAAGGATGTGAGCCAAGCCGGATTTCCTTAGAGCGGTTGATTAACGACCGTTAGCCTGAGAAACAGACCACACCCACTGTGGCTTTTAGGCGGTTTTCCACACTTGTTTAAGTAAATGTTGGACTTCTTTCCGGTCTTCACCTCAGCAAATACAATACACAAACATTTGAAGAACGTTAACATTCCGTAAGTTTACACGATAGACAGACAGGTGTCGAAACACGAATTCCATCCCTCAGGTTAACTTAACGACTGTTGTGACAAGAAGACAAAACGACCACGAAGTTGAAATAAATATAAATTTTCTAAATCATGAAAGTAACGGACCCTGTGCGATAGAATAAACACTAGGACAGAAAGAGACCCAGACGTGTAACTTTTCCGTGAGCAACTAGGCTTCTACTCTGAAAGGATGTGGTTTGGAACTTCATGACGGATTATAACTGCACGCAGAATCGGGTTTGGAGCCAGAGTGAGTGAAAATGCTCCTAACGACTGAACAACTCCTTCATAAATCACGGTCCGCCTTTAAGCCTGTACCTCCATCCCGCACTGCAAACCTCCCACAAGCTCAGCTGCATTTTTAGATAGACCACAACTTCTGGAAGAGACAGAGATGACTTCGTGACTATAGCATTTTCTGAAACCGTACAGGCTGTTTGAATGAAGCTTCCTTCGCTCCGGAAAATTCTTATTTTTGGATACTACTATAATTTCTTCTCAGTTTCCTTTAATTTACGTCTATGGTCACAAACTTTTTGTTAACAGATTACCGGTTTCGGTCTTTCATTACCATCTGTTTTATGAAACTGATCTGATGATGGTCATTAAAAACCGAAACTGGCACAAAAAGTTTGTGACCATAGACGTAAATTAAAGGAAACTTATTGCTTATACGGGTCACTGGTTTTTCGCGACGATGTCGCAGCTTGTGGAATAATTTCTTCGATCGCTCAACTACTTTCGATCATGAACACTCGATTAATTCTGCAAATTCACTCATTCAATTCTATACTAAACTGGAGGAATCTGCACTCTTTTCGAGATAGATGAAACGTATTTCAGACGTCATTGGGAAGAAATCTGCGTCACTGGCGCAACAAGAACTGTGAAGGGTCGTACTGGAACCGTAGAAAGCACGACGCAAGACAATGCCTATACTTACGATCTCTACATATACATCTACAAAAACTCTGAAAACTTCTGTGACGTGCATGGCAGCGGGTGCTTAGCATTGTACAATACGTTAGGGTTTCTTCCCATTTAAGTCGCATATGGAAGCATGAGAAGAATGGCTGCTTAAATACCACTCTGCAGTTTTAATTACTTTGGTCTATATTTTCATGTGCTGCAAATTTAGGTTTCCAGTATTTCCACGGTGCTCTGCCAAAAGCCAGACAATCCTGTGACCATTTGTGCTGCCCTTCTTTGTGTAAGCTCAACATTCGCAGTCAGTCCTATATGGTACAGACCTCACACCTAAGCCCTATTCTAAAATAGTATGCACTATTGTTTTCTATGCTATCTCCTTTGTATACTGACTACATTTTCCCAATATGCTGCCAACAAACGGAAATGTGTCATCTCCTTTACCTAATGATGGACCTATGTGATCATTCTATTTCATATCGATATAAATTATGACACGGAGCAATTTGTATGAGTAAACTGATTCCAACTCGAGCAAAGCTTGTTATAGGCTCTGTTGTATTTTAACCTTCTCTCTGTACTGGTTCCTTATTTAAATTACAGTTTTCTCTTAGGTAAAATTATTTTATGAAATAGAAGACTACTCGGCAACAATCTGGTAAATCACCATAAAACGTAGATATAAATATAAACTGTTAATATTTCGATCTCGCCATTCTACCCCGAGGTACTGTGCAATAATGACGAGGAATTAAGGAGTCGCAATGTACAATGTGTTTCAATGCCAACAGCCTCGATATTAATTTCAAAGAAAATTCTTGATTGGAAACACACATTTTCCTTGACAGTTGAGAACCACCAGAGTGATGAGCCATGGTCTCTACGTTTTCTGAGTGAAAGATTCATATTGATTTTGTAAGACTTTTTAATTCTTTCACTTCTTAAAAACTAACTAACCACATGTAAAAACTCTCTGGTGCAAAAATGGACATGCTGTACTCTACACTAATGAGGTGCATCTAGCAGCTCTCCTAAAATAGCGATTATCTGTTAATCACACGTATAGTAATTCCCAAAGTGGCAGTAAATTGCAGTCGCATTTTCATCAAAATAGTATATTATCATATGAGATTATTTTTCTTTTCAGGATGGAAGATATCTTACCTCGATATCTCTCCTCAAAATATACCTCCTCGCAGTTCCTACTCAATATATAGCTCCTCGGTCTCGCAAATTGTATAATGTGCATTTACGAAAAACCTGTATGTGTGAATTATCATTGGAATTACATATTTTACCTAATCCAGCAAGTTGCCTAATTCCGTAATTAACATTTTCGACAAGCTTTAATTCACAGCTGTCAAAAAGTGCAGAAAGTCATACCTGAAACACTGACAGATGCTAAGATGAATCATACTCTTTTGCTACCAGTTTCCTACAAAAAGTATCAGCTGTAGACATAGAAACCATCACTTTCGAAAACCTATACGTATACAGTCAGGGAACTGAAAATGACTCTTCTGGGTCAAATTAGTCACTGTCGGAAGAAATCTGCTTGAAGAAATTTTGTCCTTTGGCAGTTGATTTTCTTACAAACTTTATTTTCTCTGATAACGTTTCTTAAAGCCTATTTGAACTTAGTTATACTTACGATATCACTACCTTTTACATACAGGGTGTTGCAAAAAGGTACGGCCAAACTTTCAGGAAACATTCCTCACATACAAAGAAAGAAAATATGTTATGTGGACATGTGTCCGGAAACGCTTACTTTCTATGTTAGAGGTCATTTTATTACTTCTCTTCCAATTACATCAATCATGGAATGGAAACACACAGCAACAGAACGTACCAGCGTGACTTCAAACACTTTGTTACAGGAAATGTTCAAAATGTCCTCCGTTAGCGAGGATACATGCATCCACGCTCCGTCGCATGGAATTCCTGATGCGCTGATGCAGCCCTGGAGAATGGAGTATTGTATTATTACGAGCACGAAGAGTCTCTACATTTGGTACCGGGCTTGGGTAGACAAGAGTTTTCAAATGCCGCCATAAATGAAAGTGAAGAGGGTTGAGGTTAGGAAAGCGTGGAGGCCATGGAATTAGTCCGCCTCTACCAATCCATCGGTCACCGAATCTTTTATTGAGAAGCGTACGAACACTTCGACTGAAATGTGCAGAAGCTCCATCGTGCATGAACCACATGTTGTGTCGTACTTGTAAAGGCACATGTTCTAGCAGGACAGATAGAGTATCCCGCATGAAATATTGATAACGTGCTCCACTGAGCGTAGGTGGAAGAACTAAAATGAGCTCCAACATGGAAATTAAGCGTTTCCGGACACAAGTCCACATAACATCTTTTCTTTATTTGTGTGTGAGGAATGTTTCCTGGAAGTTTGGCCGTACTTTTTTGTAACCCCCTGTATATTAAATATAAGGTGACGGTGGTGACGATGGTCAGTTATAGCAGAAATAAAAATCTGTGGGACTATCGGTGTTTTCAGTATAATCACCTTGTAGCTACATATGGTTGAAATGCAACATCTGAAGGTTAAGTAAACTACATCTGCAAAATCTATTAGACCTATGTGTTCTAAGCAAGTCCCCTGCCAAGAAGTGCGAAGACTGATTCGACGCTGAATATTCTGAGGTTTTCCCGAAGTACCATCGGCTGTTTGTGCTGGCATTGGCCATTTGGGTCGTGTCATAAATGGCCGTCATTTACTACTAGACAGTTAATTTAATCTTTTAAATGCTGAATTTTTTCTAGAAGAAGGAACATTTTTATTTGTGTGGGAATGCTTTTAGACGACTTTTTAAGTAATTTTAGGTAACGTGTATGAATATCAAGAGCTCAGATGGCAACGCAGTTCTAAGCAAAGAAGGGAAGGCAGAAAAGTGGAAGGAGTATATAGAAGGTTTATACAAGGGCGACGTACTTGAGGACAATATTACGGAAATGGAAGAGGATGTAGATGAAGACGAAATGGGAGATACGATACTGCGTGAAGAGTGTGACAGAGCACTGAAAGACCTGAGTCGAAACAAGGCCCCCGGAGTAGACAACATTCCATTAGAACTACTGACGGCCTTGGGAGAGCCAGTCATGACAAAACTCTACCAGCTGGTGAGCAAGATGTATGAAACAGGCGAAATACCATCAGACTTCAAGAAGAATATAATAATTCCAATCCCATAGAAAGCAGGTGTTGACAGATGTGAAAATTACCGAACTATCAGTTTAATAAGCCACGGCTGCAAAATACTAACGCGAATTCTTTACAGACGAATGGAAAAACTGGTAGATGCAGACCTCGGGGAGGATCAGTTTGGATTCCGTCGAAATGTTGGAACACGTGAGGCAATACTGACCTTACGACTTATCTTAGAAGAAAGATTAAGAAAAGGCAAACATACTTTTCTAGCATTTGTAGACTTAGAGAAAGCTTTTGACAATGTTGACTGGAATACTCTCTTTCAAATTCTAAAGGTGGCAGGGGTAAAATACAGGGAGCGAAATACTATTTATAATTTGTACAGAAACCCGATTTCAGTCATAAGAGTCGAGGGGCATGAAAGGGAAGGAATGGTTGGGAAAGGAGTGAGACAAGGTTGTAGCTTCTCCCCGATGTTATTCAATCTGTATATTGAGCAACCAGTAAGGGAAACAAAAGAAAAATTAGGAGTAGGTATTAAAATTCATGGAGAAGAAGTAAAAACTTTGAGGTTCGCCGATGACATTGTAATTCTGTCAGAGACGGCAAAGGACTTGGAAGAGCAGTTGAACGGAATGGACAGTGTCTTGAAAGGAGGATATAAGATGAAAATCAACAAAAGCAAAACGAGGATAATGGAATGAAGTCACATTAAATCGGGTGATGCTGAGGGAATTAGATTAGGAAATGAGACACTTAAAGTAGTAAAAGAGTTTTGCTATTTAGGAAGCAAAATAACTGATGATGGTCGAAGTAGAGAGGATATAAAATGTAGACTGGCAATGGCAAGGAAAGCGTTTCTGAAGAAGAGAAATTTGTTAACATCGAATATAGATTTACGTGTGAGGAAGTCTTTTCTGAAAGTATTTGTATGGAGTGTAGCCATGTATGGAAGTGAATCATGGACGATAACTAGTTTGGACGAGAAGAGATTAGAAGCTTTCGAAATATGGTGCTACAGAAGAATGCTGAAGACAAGGTGGATAGATCACGTAACTAATGAGGAGGTATTGAATAGGATTGGGGAGAAGAGAAGTTTGTGGCACAACTTGACTAGAAGAAGGGATCGGTTGGTAGCACATGTTTTGAGGCATCAAGGGATCACAAATTTAGCATTGGAGGGCAGCGTGCAAGGTAAAAAATCGTCGAGGGAGACCAAGAGATGAATATACTAAGCACATTCAGAAGGATGTAGGCTGCAGTACGTATTGGGAGATGAAGAAGCTTGCAAAGGATAGAGTAGCATGGAGAGCTGCATCAAACCAGTCTCAGGACTGAAGACAACAACAACAACAACAACAACAGCTAAAATATTTATACAATAATATGTACCCATTTTCAAAACATACTTTGTGTACTTGGCATCACTTAAGAACTAAAATAACTCATAACGACTTATTATATATTGTAAACAATTGTAAAATAACCATTCAATTATTACCATGCAAAATAACGATAAAAATATTCAATTAAAAAGTGGATTATAGCGAACCAATTACATCTGTGTATTGTGGTGGTGAAGAGCTGCTGAGCACTACTACACTGAGTTGCTGATGTTTTCATAGTGACACCAAACAACTGAGAGCACGTTTGTATGATGAGAAGGTCGAACATTAACAATTGCGTATCTCAGGCTTCCACTGGGAAAAAATACTATGAAGGTTAATGTGCGCAATTGTAGGCTGAGAACCTGAAACGGTTAAAATAGCAAAATCGTCACGTCTGAGTGACCAAATCCGAATTCAGTAAATCCGTTACATAATCGACACCTGAGAACATTTGCTGTCAGGAATCTGATTAATTCACCGAGGGGGCGTTTCCCAACTCCACTCTAAAAGCAGTGTTTTCTCTGCCGCGCGATGAGTAACTGCTTACCCATTGTGTTTTATGTAACTGCACTGCGCATTAGTTTATCACAGACATAACGGTTTTACATTCGGAAGCGGACGTTTCGAATGTCAAGAATAATGCATGCATCAACTGAGAGAAACAAAAAATGTGATAAAGGAAGAATATCTTTGGTATTTCATCATCAAGTTAACACGAAATGTCTCATGAATCAGCGCAATATGTTTCATTTTTGCAATTTTTTAAAACCGAAAGTCTACAGGCGATGATATAATTTAACCCGATACGTTTGGGTACAGTAAGTAGCAGAATTCTGCATGGAATGAATTTACAAGTCGCATGAAATTACAAGCAGTTATCACTTTCCTTATTCCAGTACCAATAACATCCATATTGATGACCAAAACTCTCAGTACTTCATTATTTAACTTCTTTCCGAAAAATATATGCAAGGAAGCAGGGCAATAGTGAATTGAAAAATAATATGTGAATAAATGATTTTAAGTTTTCATTTTTCTCTCTTTCAACATCACATGGCACTAATTTAGGTTTCTAAAAAGTTACTTTTCGAACGCCGCTACCACTCTCTGAGTGTACCTCAGACGTCAGCACAGGGTAAGCAGATGTACTTCCGCTAAATTCCGTGAGACAGTCTGATAGTTTCGATGATCCGTTTTATCCAATGAATCTAAAGTACATTTGTAGTACTGTTACTTTCATAATGTATCCAACAAATTATAGACTGGCAGTCATTCAAACAAAACGTAAAAATAAATTCGTAGTGCGTTTTTAACCTTTGCAGAAATCAAGGAATAGATCAGAAGTATAAACTTAGAGCGTTTCCTTAAACTGATTTATGAAGCAGAGCCTATGACAATCCTCCGAATTTTTTTTTTTATTTTCTTGGTTTGTCAGAAGATCTTTTAGTAATGCAGTGCACGTTAACTCTGAAGGATAACACTACATGTTTCTTATCTCATTATGATAGAGAAACGTACATTTTCATAATTAGGCATCGTTTCATGGACGGTCAGATGACACTAGAGTAAAATTCCAATAAAAATTAATGTACCGCTGCTCAAATTATACACGCACAATGTCCAAATCGGAAAATGATCTCCAGGATGTAGAGAAACGTAGGAAAAGAATTTTGTGGAGAAACTGTTCTCTTTCATAACAAACGAAAGACAAATTCTAACTACATGATTAAATTAGAACATCGAACATAGCCAAAGTGAACTGACACATTCATGTACTGTTTTACATGCTTGCTCTATTGAAACGGTTTTATCCTTGCTGTGACAAATAAATTTGCTTTAGAGAAATCAAAATTTTTGTAGTTATATTCCCATTATAGAAAGCCTATGTGAAATAACGTTTATCCCAGTTATGACGAATAAATATCAGAGAAGCAAAATTATTCCAATGAAACCTGCATTTTAGTAGTGCCGTTTTGTAACTAGTGTTACATGATAAATAGTAACTTCATATATCAGTAGATCTGATTTTTGATATCATGACTGCAAAGTATAAATAATTTCTGTAAGATAAAACACACATGAACTAAAATTGCTATGTTGACTTTCTTTTTATAAAATATCCAAATTTTAATGGAGTCAGCGTAATTGAAGATCGTACATTGACTATTACAGTTAAAGTTATTCCCCATATTTTTCTGATAATGAAATTGTTCAATGATATACATGTGCTGAGAATAATCGTAGCCTTTACCAAAATGGGGCGAAATAATAGTCTGTCAAGAAAATAATCATTGGCATTATTTAGCCCCCTTTCACTGCACCCATGTGACAGTAACGTAAGGTGAAAAACTGTCTTTCTTATAAGAGTATCGTATAAGTACTCGTATTTTTGACCAGTTTTTCCAGAAAGAAAGAATGGCAGCAGTCAAGTGAAGAAATGGGGAATAAATGATCTAGAGTAATTTTTGACTTTCAGGAACAAGTAAGGCACTTCAGCGTGCGTAATGATATTGAAAACCTCTGCCACATAAAGTGATGAGGAACCTCTAATTTCCCCAATACCTAAATTCGTTGTGTGGTGTGAATGTGGCGCATAGCAACCCTATCTCAATCGCTGACGATGAATTATATTATATTGAGGGATCTAATACACAGAGTGACAGTGCAAATAATTTACAGTGTAACAATGTTCTGACAAGTAAATATATGCAAGGGAAAAATGCCATAATTTAGTCCCTTTTCACAAACTCCAGTGTGTAACTAATGTAAGATATAAAACATTATAGTTATTTTTATAGCAGTAGTCATCTTTTCGAAATTACATCCAGAAAAGAAAAAGAGGTATTATCAGGTGGAGAAATTTGCGAAGAAAAAACAAAACGTAATTTGTCCCTTTCAAAATGACGAATCAATCTGTATAATCACATTAAGTAATAGCACATAATGACAAACAAATATTTCATTTAATAATCTGCACAATCACATTAAGTGGTCGCATGTAACGAAAAACAATGCTATAATTTTCTTCCTGAGTAGCTTAATTCCTACTGTAGTTCATGTCAGGCCTAAAGCTACCGGTTATCAGATAATACCGGAAAAATATGGTAAATCAAACGAAAGCAAATCAACAGTAATAAAAGACAAAAACTCTAATTTTTATATCAGAAGACATACTTTTTCACCGTAAGACACCGCGCAGACAATTAGTAGACAGTATGCTGCTTGATATTTTATTTTAGTATATAAGCTTATTTTGGCTTTTACTACCTTCATCAGTATACGTCCTGATGTTGCAGATGGACATATGTCAACTTTCAGTGAACTGTCGCTGCTGTCTGTATTTGTTCGATGTAATATTTTTTTGAATAACGTTTTAAAGCATTTCGATAATTTGGTATTGTTCATATATTATAATACGTTTTCTATTGTTCTGACAATTGTAGAAAGATATCTTTCAAACAACTAGCTGTCAAACCTGAATTAAAATGACTGTCAGTATAATAAAAAAATTCGTTCTAATATTCATGCAACATAAAAATATCGAGAAAGTTTAAAAACATTATTGAAGAAAGTATTACATTGAACAACTACAGACAGCAATGATAGTTTACTCAAAGTCGACATATGTCGATCTACAATGTAAGGGCATATACTCATCACAGTAAAAAAGCTTATATAACTTTATATACTAAAATAAAAATCAAGTGGCATATTGTCACCTAATTCTCTGCATAATGTCCTACTGTGACATAATAGATACTACAGGTTCCACATTTAAGAAACATATGGTCATACTTTTTCGACAATGTATCTAGAATGAGAAAAGAAGCACAGTCTACTACAGAAGTATAGTTTCTCTAAGGTAAGTTGTATATACATAATTACAACAAGAGATCATATATGGGTAATGGCAATCAACAATTATATCCCTTTTGTGGTGTGTGTCTGCACTAACGCTACAATATCTCAGTTAACGTCTGAGAAATAATGGTATGTCCAACGAATCTTTGTTCTCTTGTATCTGTAAGACACCGAATTGTTTTCGTTTGACATACCGTTATGAGGATGAGGACTGAATTAAGAAGCAAGCTTTACTGTGCATTCAACTGAATAGGCTGTCAAAAATTTACTGTGCCTTCGAAAGCGAATGTTCTACACTAGGCGCTCGGCACGGGCACGCTTGACGCCGCTGAAGAACGGCCCGGAGCGGGATCAAAATACGAGTGGCAGTCCTAAAGTGGACGGCGTGACGGGCGCAAACTTTAAAGAGAATGGTTTTGGGCGGCAGCGGTCGTTGCCGTTCGATAAGCGTGCCGCGGAGTGCGGCTAGGCGAACACGCGGCCAGCGGGTCACGCGGCGCGCAAACGCACCGCAGCGCACCGCGTGCTCGCCTGCCCGCGTCGCAGCGCCAGGCGGGCGCAGTGCCGGCCGCACCGCAACAGCACAGCGACAGCAACGCTACGTTACCGTTTTGGGGAACAGGCTCGGCGCAGCGACGCGGTCCCCTGCGGCGGAGCGGCTCTGCTTGGTAGAGGAGAGAGACAGAGTGTGTGACAGAGAGAAAGAGAGAGAGAGACGGAGGAGGGTCTCGGCTCGGCGCTGGTCCGTGAGGCTCTGAGAGTCCGACGGCGACGTAGCCTGCGGACGATGCGCTGGCGCCTCCACTGTGCGCGCGCGGCCGGCGGCTGCGACGCGCGCGACCTCTGTAGGCGCGCCGGCCCGCCGCGACGCCAGCGCACTCGGTCGGCCGAGGGGGTGAACCAGGCGCTATTGATTCTGGCGCCAGCGTGACGCCGAGGCACGGCCGTGTCCGCCGCCTGTGGCCGGCCGACTCGGCTGCCCGCCGGCCGTGCTCCCCGGCGTGCCTACGTGCCAGGCGCACTTTCGGCGGCCGATAGCGCTAACGAGCCATCTTCCGGTAGCAACCTGTGTCATTTGCCCTCTCTGCCCTACACACGCAAGGGAAAGTATTTACATAGGTCAAGAATAACCTGGTGGTCGGTCACAGAAATACCAGGTGTAGCGTGCGTGTGTCAGTCTGACTGGGGTCATGTATAGTGCGGAGTGCTACAGGCTTCTGTCCTTGGTTTGTTGCTTTTCTCCATACACAGGGTGCTAAAAATGTATTCATATTCTGAGAGGGGGTATTTTGTAGAAATACAAGAAGTTGTTCAAGTAGCTCTGAGCAATATGGGACTTACCTTCTGAGGTCATCAGTCCCCTATTTTCAACAGCAACTGGTTTTGCCACCACTGCTAACGTCGGATACATAAGTTTCCAAGTTTTCTTAGCAAATGCTAATGACGTGGTATAACACGAATGCAGATTCAAATCATACTTATACCTATAAATCCGCTCAATTACTGGCCCCGATCAATAACGTCGATTTGCAATAGAGTTTTGGAACATATTCTGTGTTACAACATTACGAATTACCTCGAAGAAGACGATATATTGACACATAGCACGGATTCAGAAAACATCGTTCTTGTAAAACACAATTACCTCTTAATACTCATGAAGTAATGAGTGATATCGACAGGGGATGTCAAAAAATGGTTCAAATGGGTCTGAACACTTCTGAGATCATCAGTCCCCTAGAACTTCGAAATACTTAAACCTAACTAACCTAAGGACATCACACAAATCCATGTCCGAGGCAGGATGCGAACCTGCGACCGTAGCGATCACGCGGTTCCAGACTGTAGCGCCTAGAACCGCTCGGCCAGCCCGCCGGCAAAAACAGGAAGAAAACGTCCAATAAATATGGGCTCTAAGTGCACACCCTAACGCTGCAGTAGTCACACAACCTTTCGTACCATTAGTAGTCGCTGCTGACTGTCAGTCCGCACGGAAACAAATATAGATTTACAATTAAAAATCGGCGAAGGAATTGTGAACATATAATTTCCTATGTCAGCTGTTAATGGGAACTCGGACTCGCGCGTTCTGAAATGTATCGATGAGACAACAGGCACAGAAAATGGCTTTGCCGAGTGCAGCTGTCTGGGTTGTTAGCAGCATCAATTATTAAGGAATTGATACCTGCACCATTAATTAGGGAATGAAGTATGACCATAAGCCATCAGCAAGTATGCCTTTCCAGTTTTAGGTAGCATACAACTTGTCACACATGTCTACACCTTCCTCTTCCTGTATGTAACTATAATGTCTACTTTGCCCACCTCTTTATCAACATTGTCATCATGGTGGAAACGGGATACAAGCAGAACACTTTTGCCTTTCTTAGAAATTTACGATACAAGAGTACAAAATTTTCTGAAAGCAAATATATATCAGCCACAGACCTTCTGACCACTTATTTCTCTTTGCAAATTCAAGTGACGATTATGTTCCCCACATATGTACAAACGGAACGATCAACAAAATAGTCTAATAAATACAAAGTAACGTTGCACTACTAAGGAACACCTTGAGGATAAACTGTAATACGGCTGTAATGGCTTGCCATTTGCTATTTCTCCTAAAGGCAACTATAAAAACTACATCGAATGCTGTTGTTCCCGTGCGATTACCGGTTCGCAATTGTTAACCATTCCACCACAGCTGTTATAGTTCAAATGAACAAAGGAATATTGTAGGACTGATGATAGTAATAAGGTACTCAGCTGTTGTGATTTCTAGGTCCAAAGAGATTAAAAGGACTGGAAAAAAATACATTCGTGTGGACTACCAGTTAATGCGTAACTACTCTGGGGCTGACAGCTATGAGCGCTTGCTCATTTTCGCTAGTGTGAAACACACCTCTTCTGATGCAAGTTCTTTGCTATTACAAAACATTTTCATAATGTAGTATACAAGTGAGTAAACAAGTTAGAGCACATTATTCTGATTCTGTGAAATAGCAGAGCTGCTAATGTAATCTGTTTGTAATCACATACGACTTGCATTGAGCTATCACTAAGAGATGTGCTCAATATGGTTCCCATTTGTACTAAAGCACACTTGCGTCTCACGTCCGAGGGAATCACGTAATCTCTGGAAAACTCTAAGCTGATCACAGATGCGCTGGCTTGTGTTGATGACCTGTTCAGCACTGTTTGTACATAATTACTGGGGCTTGCATATTCAAAGACTTGAAGTGTCACCACAAACAAAAATCGTAGGAATTAAGGTCGATCTAGTCATAGTTGTGGACCTCCATGGCCTGTCCATTACTTATTAAATGTCTCTACCAGATGTTCTTTGACATTTCTGAGGAAATGGGTCGTTGTTCCCTCATACATGAACCACATATTCAGACCTCGGTAGAATGAAGCCTCCTTTAGCACGACAGGCTTGTAATTTTAAATATGAAACTGAAATGTAAAACCACTTCGCATGCTGATTTATTAGATGTAATGTATACGCTGCATTTAGCCGGAATATTAAATAATGTTTACAGTAAAATATGTTTATTGTATGTTGTATCTATGGACAATAACAGAGGAAAGTGTCCTCATTGCCTTAGCGCATTTCGTAGGGTGTTCGTAATAGCTAAGATCTTACAGTAACAGAGAAGCGTTTCACAATAGCGAAGTTGAAGAAGTTCTCATAGATCTCAATGTGCGCAGTTTGGATTCCATATTTATGACACATTTTTATCTTGTTTTGGTCCATTTTACTGCCTCTCAAAATATAGAATACCGTTTTTAACGCCCCATATATTAGTGATCTACTACAAAATATGAAAGGTGAATAGAAGCATTCTCTTTGCAGATAATTGGTGTGTTATTGTAAAACACAGACACATTACACAGGGTGGCGCAAGGGTACGGGAAATTTTGAACGTTACAGTTGGCAGCACTGTAGCACCGACAGATGTTCGAAACTTTGCACAACTGATGTGAACGCATTGCCATTTAGTAATCATGGAGAATCGGACTGGTGCGGAACGTGCAGCAGCTGTGAGAGCGTTTTGCAAAAATGGTGATAGTGCGACTGCCGCGCAGAGAACATATCGATAGCATTACCAGCTTGGACGTCATGGACGTGTCCCATCTGCACATGCGATTACAACGTGGGTGCGTAATTTTTGGAAAAACAGGATCTGCCATGAAAAAGAAACCTCCAGGGGGAATTCCAACGGTACGTCCCACAGAGAACATTTCAGCTGCTAGAGCTGCAATCGAGAGAAGTCCTCGCCGCTCCGTTCGACAAGAGCTGCAATCGAGAGAAGTCCTCGCCGCTCCGTTCGACAGCATGCATCTTTACTAGGGATTAAGCGACGAAGCTTACAAAAAATACTGCACGAATTAGACTTCCATCCCTATAAGTTGCAGACTGTGCAACACTTACATGAACGCGACCCAGCGTCACGTATGCAGTTTAGTAGCCAGATATTCGCTAAAATCAACGAGGACGCAAATTTCCTTGGTAACTTATGGATATCAGACGAAGTCCATTTCCACCTAACCGATTCGTGAACAAACAGAATTTTCGTTATTGGGCACAGGTCAATCCTTGTCAGTTTCACCAGCGACCACTACATAGCGCCAAGGTCACAATATGGTGTGCTGTATCATGTCATGGTGTTATCGGCCCTTATTTTTTTGAACGTGAGGGTGGCAGCTGCAGTGACAGTAACATCCGATCGATATGTTGAAATGCTTCAAACATTCTTTACACAGAGACTGTACGAGCTTAATCGTAACGTCGAAAACTTGTGGTTTCAGCAGGACTGAGTCACGTCACACTCTGCTTGAAAATCGATGGCAGCAGTACGTCAATTGTTTGGAAGACGCATTCTTGCACGTAATGGTGACATTGCATGGCCTGCGAGATCCCCTGGTCTTAGTGTGTGCGACTTCTTCCTGTGGGGATATCTTAAAGGCAAGGTGTGCCGTACACGTCCTGCAACAATCCATGAACTGAAGGAGAACATTGAAAACGAAATCACTGCCATTCCCCTAGATTTGCTACACCGCGCATTCCAGAGTTTTCATAACAGGATGTTAGAGTGTGAACGCCGAATGGGAGCACATCTTTCCGATGACATTTTCAAAAAGTAAAGAAACACTTTTGGACATTTTGATTGTAAAGACATACTGCATAATGGCATACTGAATACATTCACTTTCGTAAATAAATTACTAGTTCTATGAATTTATTCATGGAGATGACGTTATTTCGAAATTTCCCGTTTCCCTGCGCCACCCTCTACAAATAATATAGCTAACAGTTTAGTCAGGATCGTCAGCATGTGGTTTTCAGAAAGCGGATTAATGCTCTACTGAAAGAAAGAAAGAAAATCCACACCGCATACACTTTGTGACAAGGAACTAAAGCGCATTTGTAATCTGCCAAAGTGGTCAAACTGTCAATGCAATTTAGCATTTTAAATTATTGCCAGTGATGGCAGATGGATAGTTATCTACAAACTACCACGTTCAAAATCTTGATCTTGCTTTCATTGTAAGAATGATCTCGATTATCTGTGGCAATGTAATACGGAGGCTAGTTACCATATTCGCTTATCATAGCTCTAGTACACACATCAAAAAATGTTATTCATCACCTCGGTTACGGGAATTCAGGAACCTGTACACAAAACTGGAATAGAGAACAACATAAACATCATTCCCGCGTTTTTTTTTTTGTTTTGCTCATGAAAACCACACATTGCATGTTGTACTACCATACAGCGAGACTATACACACCGGTACCTCTAATACCCAGCAGCACGTCCTCTTGCATTGATGCATTTCTATATTCGTCGTGGCATACTATTCACACGTTCATCAAGGTACTGTTGGTGCAGATTGTCCCATTCCTTCGCGGTGATTCGACGTAGATCCTTCAGAGTGATTGGTGGGTCACATCGTCCATAAGTAGCCCTTTTCAATCTGTCCCAGGCATGTGCGATAGGGTTCATGTCTGGAGATCAAGCTGGCCAATTTAGTCGAGTGGTGTCGTTATGCTAAAGGAAGTCATTCACAGGATGTGCACGATGGGGGCGAAAATTGTCGTCCATGAAGACGAATGCCTCGTCAATATGCTGCCAATGTGGTTGCACTATAGGTTGAAGGATAGCATTCACGTATCGTACAGCCGTAACGGCGCCTTCCATGACAACCAGCGGCGTACGTTGGCCCCACATAATGCCACCCCTAAACATCAAGGAAACTTAAACTTCCTGCACTCTTTGGACAGTGTGTCTAAGGCGTTCAGCCTGACCGAGCTACCTCAAACACGTCCCAGACGATCGTCTGGCTGAAGGCATATGCGAAACTCATCGGTCAAGAGAACGTGATGCCGAACCTGAGTGGTCCATTCGGCATGTTGTAGGGCCCATCTGTACCGCGCTGCATGGTGTCGTGGTTGCAAACATGGATCTCGCCATGGACGTCGGGAGTGAAGTTGTGCACCATGCAGCCTACTGCGCACAATTTGTGTCGTATCACGACGCCTGTGTCTGCAAGAAAGCATTATTCAACATGGCGTCGTTGCTGTCAGGGTTCCTCCGAGCCACAATCTGTAGGCAGCTGTCATCCACTGCAGTAGTAGCCTTTGGCCGTCCTGCACTAGGCATGTCATCAATAGTTCCTGTCTGTCTGTATCTCCTCCATGCCCGAAAAACACTGATTCAGTACACTCCGAGACGCCTGGACACCTCCCTTGTTTAGAGCCCATCCTGGCACAAAGTAAAAATGAGGACGCGGTGTTGACCGTCTAGGCATGGATGAACTACAGACAACACGAGCCGTTTACCTCCTTTCTGGTGGAATGACGAACTGATCGGCTGTCGGCTGTCGGACCCCCTCTGTCTAATAGTCGCTGCTCATGTATGATTTTTACACCTTTGGGCGGGTTTAGTGACATCTCTGACCAGTCATAGGGACTGTGTCTGTGATACACCATCAACAGTCATTGTGTATCTTCAGGAGTTCTTGGAACTGGGGGAAAGCAAAACATCTTTGATGTGTGAATATAGGATGTAGTTACATTCTGTGGAACTCTGTTCACGCTTCAAGAACATTACAAGCTCAGAATATAGGCGTCTAACTGACCAACAGCGTCAGTGCAAATGCTTCGTCTAGAACATTGTTCAAGCCTCTTAGAATTCTGACACTGTCATCCCTGTGGACGTATTCCATAACAGAGCTCCTTGTTGACAACGATGACCCATCCACAAGAACAGCGGACACTAGACGGAAAAATTATATGTGCTTGGATAACAATTTCGTGCTCTATTTCGCGTGTTTCAGTGTCTACAGGAAGCTAGTATACAGAATAATATACACTCCTGGAAATTGAAATAAGAACACCGTGAATTCATTGTCCCAGGAAGGGGAAACTTTATTGACACATTCCTGGGATCAGATACATCACATGATCACACTGACAGAACCACAGGCACATAGACACAGGCAACAGAGCATGCACAATGTCGGCACTAGTACAGTGTATATCCACCTTTCGCAGCAATGCAGGCTGCTATTCTCCCATGGAGACGATCGTAGAGATGCTGGATGTAATCCTGTGGAACGGCTTGCCATTCCATTTCCACCTGGCGCCTCAGTTGGACCAGCGTTCGTGCTGGACGTGCAGACCGCGTGAGACGACGCTTCGTCCAGTCCCAAACATGCTCAATGGGGGACGGATCCGGAGATCTTGCTGGCCAGGGTAGTTGACTTACACCTTCTAGAGCACGTTGGGTGGCACGGGATACATGCGGACGTGCATTGTCCTGTCGGAACAGCAAGTTGCCTTGCCGGTCTAGGAATGGTAGAACGATGGGTTCGATGACGGTTTGGATGTACCGTGCACTATTCAGTGTCCCCTCGACGATCACCAGAGGTGTACGGCCAGTGTAGGAGATCGCTCCCCACACCATGATGCCGGGTGTTGGCCCTGTGTGCCTCGGTCGTATGCAGTCCTGATTGTGGCGCTCACCTGCACGGCGCCAAACACGCATACGACCATCATTGGCACCAAGGCAGAAGCGACTCTCATCGCTGAAGACGACACGTCTCCATTCGTCCCTCCATTCACGCCTGTCGCGACACCACTGGAGGCGGGCTGCACGATGTTGGGGTGTGAGCGGAAGACAGCCTAACGGTGTGCGGGACCGTAGCCCAGCTTCATGGAGACGGTTGCGAATGGTCCTTGCCGATAACCCAGGAGCAACAGTGTCCCTAATTTCCTGGGAAGTGGCGGTGCGGTCCCCTACGGCACTGCGTAGAATCCTACGGTCTTGGCGTGCATCCGTGCGTCGCTGCGGTCCGGTCCCAGGTCGACGGGCACGTGCACCTTCCGCCGACCACTGGCGACAACATCGATGTACTGCGATGGAGCTCCGTATGCCACGGCAAACTGGCTGACACTGACGGCGGCGGTGCACAAATGCTGCGCAGCTAGCGCCATTCGACGGCCAACACCGCTGTTCCTGGTGTGTCCGCTGTGCCGTGCGTGTGATCATTGCTTGTACAGCCCTATCGCAGTGTCCGGAGCAAGTATGGTGGGTCTGACACACCGGTGTCAATGTGTTCTTTTTCCATTTCCAGGAGTGTATAATGGTAAATCCCAAGTATTTGAATCAAAGTTAAAAATTTACTTATGGTACACGTTTTCTATTCTGTACAGGAACACCCTGCTGTTATTGTGATCTTTTCTCTTCACTCGCTAATTCTTCAGAACTTTTGTTTGCGTTTTATTGTTTCTTTAATTTTTTTGTTACGAATTTACTAATGAACATCCTGTAAACTATGTATTCCCCCTCACGTCACGGCCAAGCAGTACAGACTAGCATGCTCTCTAGGAACCTGTTACATAAATAAATAAATACAAGGACCAAGGTCAGCAATCCAAATAGTATTGAACAAAACATGTTAATATTTAATAATATATTTTTTTCGTTTCAGTATCGAAAAGTATTTTAACAACTGGTTATATACCATCTTCAGACATATAATTCTCGGCTGTGAACAGCACATCAATATGGCCTGCTGTATCTTATGCCTCCATTTCTGATTATTGTATGTAAGGCACTGAAATCTGTCAAATGTTAATAGTATATACAACAAATAACTGAGGACGATAGGTGTATTAGCTGCTTTGAGGTGAAGAGGTTAATACAGGACACACAATTGTGGTAGACCATATCAAACGTTAGATGACTGACTGAGAAAATAAGAAGAAAAAACATTTTATGCATATTGTCAGAAATTATATGATACTGTATTGCCACTCTAAAGTTTAGAACATATTGTCTAACTCGGGTGCTATTACTTAACTAAATATTATGCATGAGCCTGTTACTAATGGTCTGCTGAGGCAACCGGATACAGAATTATTTATTCGCCTACGAAATACATCAAGTCACTGTACAGAAAATTTCAGGTACTGAACCGCTTTAGATCGGTCACACAAAGCATTTGTTACTTTTGCAGCAAGGTGATAATAGAATCTTCAGTCCAAAAAGGATATTTAATTTATTAAAAACGAGAGCTGCAACCTTTGAAGTAGAAATTTCAGTGTGTGAATTAAATTTATTCACTGACCATACTAACTTTGCTGTTTGCTATACGATCTTAACAAGAAAATACTTCCCTCACGTTAAAGACTACGGGAAAAAAATTGGTGGTTCTGAATAACTCAACTTCTTCATTCATCATGGAAGTTAAGTTGCAGTCTTTCTTTTCAGAGGGAGGCCATCGGCACAAGTACACATGGACTAATGTGTTTTTGACTCATTTATAGACATGCAGTCGTGATGACATTTAAGTTACTTATTTTTAGTTTCAGGTGACTGGTTTCCATCTTCAAAGACATCATCATCAGACCTCACATTCCTCGATGACCGTAAGAACCGTTGGTGTGTAGTAGGTCCATCTGTACAGGCAGTGTTCTGTACTTCTCCACATATAAAAAGTCTCTATTGCATTCTTGTTTCTCGTTACTTTGAGAAACACCGCAGGTTAAATATATGTTAGTGTCCTTTATACGAAAATTATTACCTCTACACGTGTCTGCGGAATAAACGTATATATTTACCCTCCTCTCATAATTTTCGTCAAGTAATTTACATTTCTCTGATACATGTAGTTGATCAAAGAAGTTTAGTAAAAACTACAAGTCACAGAGTTTCCTTTCTTATCGAGAATGGGAACCGTTATCCTGAATTACTTACAAGGTGTTCACAGTTGGATGCGTTATCCAAATACAATGGTGTCCAGAATTAAAGCAACAAACCGACATTTTGTAAGGTTACGTTTATTTTGCCACAAAACAGTATAATCAGGCGATTGTAAAGTACAAACAGTATAAAACATACACAACGTAAACAACTGCAACATGTGTGACGGTAGACAAAACTGTTCTTCGTTTTTTCCAACTTAAAGGATTTGCGTATACATTCCAACAACTGGTTGATGCGCACACTGTTGGATGTGACTACCTCTGGCAGCAATACAGCCCTGACAAACTAAGGGGCATGCTGTCAGTAATGCCATAAATCTCGTGTTAACAACGGTCATTCTTCTTGCAGCGCTGCTTGTAAGTCTTGGAGAGTGGGAAGCAGATGCTGACGTGATGCAACCCGTGTCTCTAGTGCTCTATGCTATTCAAATCGTTAGAGCTAGCAGGTCATGCCGTGCGTACAATATCTTCTGTTTCCAGGAAAACAGAAGCCACCCGTGCCCTATGAGGTCGAACATTATCATCTAGCAATGGGAAGGTTGGGCTCATGCCACCTCACAACAACCGCACTTGAGGTCCCAAAATCTCGTCACGATACCTGACAGCCGTCAAAACCTTGCCGTTTTAACCCTACACTTTCATGGAGAGGTGTTCGAGTGGTCAACATCATTCCTGCCCTCACCATTACGGATCATCCTCGATATCAGTCTCTCTCGACAATGGTTGAGTCCCGAACGCGTTTCCACGTTCCCTCCAGATACTAATCCGTCGAGTATCCCTCTCCAGACCAAATCGAGACTCATCTGTTAAAAGAACATTGGCCCACCGTCCGACCGTCCAGGTAACGTGTTGACGGCTCCACTCCAGACGTTGCCTTCTGTGAAGACGCGTCATAAGTACACATACGGCAAATCACCAACATAAAAGGCCTCTCTGCCAAAGCCTTCTGTACACCGCTTGCACCGCTACAACAGGTCCAGTGCATGCTGCCACATCAGATGACAGTTGCTGTGAGGTACTAAGGCGGTATGCAGTACTAAGACGGTATTGCCTTGCTCTTAAAGCCAAATAACGGCTCCCTCTTTCTGATGTTGCATGTGGTCACGGGGATAAAGTTTCAATGACTATAAATTGTCACCACATGGGAAAAAAACGGAACGATTCACACTAAGCCACCGAGACAGATCTCCTGCTTCCTTTCCTTCTGTGGCCCTCCACCGCAGAGAGTCTGCAGGCGTCTTCTCTGTGCCGTACTGCACCTTCTGTGACTGAGTACACAGTGAGTGTGGGTGTGGGACTACCCTGCAAACACTATTCCGTTTGATAGATACTCTGACGTCATCGTTGGCGTGGTTATCCGTTAGCCAGAATGCCATATCACGTGCAGGACACGATCGCACGGTCATCTGTTCACAGTTTGTATAATTATATCGTGAATTAGGCACAGGACGGAGAAACAGTGGCTTGTCGCTTCTGTTTAGGACACCAGTGTCTCTTTCAATAAGGTCTGAGACCACAACATATCCTTCTACGCATATGCGAACCCAGAACTTCTAATCGTAGGGAACCGTGAATTTACTTTCAGAACTATTTCTTAAGAATTTACCTTATTTACTAGCGATTCATCAAGATTAATAACACATTTAATCACACTATGTGAGCGTGGTAGTAGTTTCCAAGAAGTAACTGATGAAATCAAAATGAATTTGCTTTTAACAAATGGAAATTTTATTCCTAAAAGCTTTTTTTAGAGAAACATATTTAAAAGTATAATTAGAATTCATCCTCTTAAATATCAAGTTACAATTTATTCAGAGGCAGAAAGAAGCAAATTTTTGAGTGTATGAGCTTTCGGGCTGTGAACCTTGCTGCTCCCTTTTGACACGGCTGTAGTTACAACCTCTGAAAGATTACACTGGTGCAAATCTGCAACACACCAGATTACTTTAAACTAAAAGTTTTAAAAATTCACACACGGACACAAACTATGCACCCTATAGGAGGGATGGAAATGGTACAATACACTAAAATTAAAATATTAAGCTTGCCACTGAAGGTGCAGCTTGATTTTAACTTCTAAGAAAGTCTTACGGTGAAAGGGTGGCAACTTTATATACTAAAATGATCATTTAAATAAAAGCCCATGAAATGAAATCTTATATAAAATTCTACAGGATTGGCCACACAAGTTAAGATGCTCTACAGTACACCGATACCGTCTCTCGAGACGATAGGCACGATCAAAACATGTTTCAGGATTTAGGCCGTTACACTCCAAGCAATAAATTCGTTAACACACCAAATCCGACAAACATGATAGAGGCAGCTCCGAACGACAGACAGACACTAACAGCCTAACAAATGCGGACGCGAGGCAGACGAGCAAGCTGGGGACGGGAGACTGACTGAGAAAACAAGTAGAACTTAACAAGAGTAAATCACAGAAATATCACCAATCACTTGACTTCTAATAAACTGGAGCACCCCCAAATCGCTCTCCCGAACCGTCCGCTGCCAGCCGCTTCAACGGACACAGGAAGGCGCGACAATCTCCCGTCTTTCCTGGTCCGAACCAACCGACTGACTGCTCGCTGCTCCGTCCGCGACTGCTGCTCCGCCGTGACTGCACTGCTGGTGTGTCTCCCACTCACTTGCAGACACACGACAGCGGAAATACTGGCTCGGACCCAACAATGCAGAGGAAACGCGCCCACGGGCAAAACGACATACCTGCACCAGGAAAGGACCGACCCAAACTCTACAAGATGGTAGCTGAAGGGGCCCAGAAGCTCTCGGAGGACTAGTTATACCACGACGTCGCAGCTCGCAACGGCCAGACTGATGTAGTGGGTTGACCGCGAAGTCACTGCCCCTCGCTATACGCCGCGGCCCACTGGACACACGTGGCGACCTCGCATACGCCGACGCTCAAGGCGGACATGTCATCTTGTGTCTCAGTGCGCGACCGACCAACCGATCGATCCAACCGCCAATGACCATTGCCTGAGCAACTAGAGCAGACTGGCGGCCTAGCGCGAGGACTCAAATGCAGGGACTAAGCCCCGACCGAGCGAGCACGTGCTCAATTCTCTTACTGGTGAATTGGAAAGACTCATTTATTCGGCTTTAAAGATTGATCCGAACGACAGACACACTAGCACTCCGAACGACAGACAGACACTAACTGCCTAACACAAATGCGGACGAGAGACAGACCAGCAAGCTGGGGACGAAAGAGTGTCCCAGACAGATCCAGTGGCGAGCTCATAGTGCCCCTTAAATGCACGTGAACAGGCAACCTTTCCCCTTTCCCACGAGAGGGAGACACCAAAGCTCCGACTGCCACAGCGGCGCCACCGCCAGAAACGGAGGGCGACTGCTTCACACTACGCGCTGCGGCGCGCTCTTCAAAACATCAATTTTTACCACGGCTCACGTACTCTGCTCTGACCGCCTTCTCAGCATCATCAGTTTTCAATAGCTAATTGAAAGTCATTGAATATCTTATAATTATCTCAAGACACGAAACGCCGTTTGGCAGCATTACCTCTTTCACATCACACAGTAAAACCGGCAATTTGAAGCACACATCAAACAGATTTTAGAGGTAAAACTGGGTGTGAATCGCTTGCTGGATCAAATGGAGCAACATTATGCAATTTTAATTCATCTGCTTGTATCATAACTGCTTTAACCAGTGTAATTTCAATCAATCCTTGTTCCTTTACTCAGTTAAGTATTAAGTTATCCATTGTTTAGTTTCGGTCGTAACATTGTCCACACTGACTACATTACTCTCCACTAAGTACAGATTACTCTTTTTTATTCTTATATAAATAAGTCTGTAAATCGGAGTTCACATCATTGTCCCTTATCCCGCTATATTCGCCGCTGTTTCGACCAGATCCTTCACCTCTTATTTAATGTGATTTAAACTTCTGTACATACAAATTGCTACACACTGATCTTCCTGTGCTGTCTCACAAGAGCCGATTTATTCAGAGATTTCTTCCTTGATTAAGCAAATAACTTCATCTTACTTCATTTTTATTTCACAAATGAAGGTTTAGTATTAATACTAATCTATAATTTTGCATATGTACTACTGCTAACTGTGCTGATACTTCTTTCTTAAGCTTAATAATATTTGCTTTAAAAGTAGTTGTTACTTCCTGCCAATTTTCCCAAAACATTACTTAATTTACCAATATCAGACTTTAGTTATGCAGTTAGTTCTCTCTCCAATCTACTAATGATAGACTTCAGTTGGAGAGTTAGTTCTGTTCCTAACCTACAGATGTTAGACTTTAGTTCTCATTCTAATCGATCAAATATATCATAGTACGATCTCACCTCACTGAACGCTCTTGGACGCATTGTGGATCCTCGTCATTTCTTTAGCCGCTATAGCCACACATAGTGGATTTCTTCTCTCTTTTTATATCGATGTTTTGTCAGTTACAATTTCACCTCTGTCCCCTTTCTTTCACTCTGATCATATTACAATATAAATAAACATATTTACGTGTCTCCATTCTACTTTGTCAGCCGGCCACTGTTACCGAGCGGTTCTAGGCGTTTCAGTGTTGAACCGCGCGACTGCTACGGTCGCAGGTTCGAATCCTGCCTCGGGCATGGATGTGTGTGATGTCCTTAGGTTAGTTTGGTTGAAGTAGTTCTAAACCTAGGGGAGATGACCTCAGATGTGAAGTCCCATAGTACTCAGAGCCATTTGAACCATTTTCTACTTTGTGCATGTTATTTGCTGGTTACTAATTAAAAAAGTGACTCTCAACGTAACTTACTAGATACCAATACGCCACCGTGGAGCATCCCCTCGTGCATAAGTTATGGACAGAGGCGTGAACGCCGCCGTCGAAAATTAGCAAACTTAGGGTACAGATGTTGTACGTCTTCTTCGCAAAGCCAGAGAGATGTCTTTTGAAATCTTGTGCAACTTACAAGGGAATGGTGCAATCCGACATCTCGAAATCCATACTGAAAACACTTGTTGTAGCTGGGATTCATAGTCATAAAATTTTTTTGGAGGACATCGCCTTTACTCCAATTTTTAGTACAAGAAGAATACACCGAAAGAAATGCACAATTTAAATTTTACCTGCTAAGGTCTCCTGCAAGTATTTTTTTTAAATATTAGTAAAGTTGTTCATTTTTTCCGCAGAAAAGAACCGCTTATAACATGGGATTGTGCAGGTCTTCTTGTCTAGCGTGCTATCGGAAAACAAGCAGACGCTGCCGTGGCCAGACAACGTATCGCCGTGCAGCGGGATGTCCGAAGTCAACACAAGCCAATTTAACCATAACAAAAAGTATCAGATCATTAACTTTTTTAGTAACTAGCAGTTTATAGCAAATGTAGTTCTTACAAAAGTGGCAACCTGAGGAAGGAAAATCGAGGCAGTGTATGATGTTACATTACCTACGACTTCCATCAGTCGAGACATTCATTTATTGACATTTAATATTCCTGTAGTACAGTTTTTATAGTAAGTTTTGAATAATGCATATTTAGCTAACAATGAAACAGTTGATTTTTTTTATTTTTTAAGCTCTGTAATCGTCACAAAAATGCGAAGTGTCAGTTCGGTGACGACAACAATCGTTATCCTTACACCAACACACCTGATAAAAGAATATTATCGTATTAAGAGACTTCACAGTTTCTACTACTTTTATTTATACAGAACGGGAATGGAGTAAGAAATGGCCATGGCCGTTGTTCTACCTATTGTGTTGCATACGTGACCAAATTCGTAAAATGTGTTGATGCAATCAGACAGTGAAGAAATTACTGGAATTAACAACACTGTTCCGTATACAAACCTGAAATGTGAAAGAGAAAGCATAATTTACATTGTCCCGCAATTTCCTGCAAAATAATTTACTCTGTGCAAAAACTGTTTTATCGAGAGCTGAAGCATATGAACAGTCTTTTCGTCGACCTACTAACAACTGTGGTTCCTTTATGTCCAGACCGAATGTCCATTAAAAGCAACGAATGTTTTCAGCAAATGAAAAAAAAAACATTTCGGATGTAACACCAAAAATTATTGTCTCATTTGTCCAGATTGTGCTACATACGAGGGCTGGAACTTAAATAGTGGCAACTATTTATTCACAACCGATACAGGAGAGCTACTTATTTGCACCTGTTACTGCCCTTCAAAGTAGTCACCGGCGCTGTCTAGAACCCGTTGCCAGCTATGTGGAAGGCGTAGTATACCACTAGGAGAGCCTGTTCTGTTGATGGTGCGAACGGAGCGGTCTAAAGTTATGGTGATTCTCGTGTACGACTGTGATGGTGTTATCCTAACGCCTTACGTTCCACCACGGAAGACTGCCAGTGCACAGTATTACTGTTCGTTTTTGGAGCATCACCTCAGACCAGCTTTGCGAAAGAATCGGCGACCCTTTCTGCGCAACCAACCCATTATTTTGCACGACAATGCGTGGGCGTATACAGCGCAAGCTGTGGCTGCTCTGTTCGGCCGATGGGACTGGGAGGTAGTGTACCATCCACCATACTCCCCATACTTAAGTCGTTGTGACTTTGATTTCATTCCGAAGATGAAGGAACCACTTTGTGGCATTCGTTTCAGAATTGTTCTAGACATTCGACAGGCAGTATACCGCTCTATTCGTACCATCAACAGAACAGGCTCTGCTGCCGGTATATTTTGTATCGGTTGTGCCACTATTTAAGTTCCAACCGTCGTAGATTAGAAGATGTTTGCAAGTAAACAGTTCTTGTTTTAGTTTTTGGCCCTAATTTGCCATGATACACGGTTATAAAGCTGCGAAAAATAGTAATCCACTGATACTTGTCACTGTAATTATTGTATACGAATGCTCCCAAAGAATTCATTAACTACACAAGAGCTCTGTCTTCTTTTCGCTCGAAATAGTAAAGTCCATTTCTTTCACGAAATCGTACTGATTTGATTTATGATCAGTTTTAAGTGATAACAAGAAGCTTTGCTTCACGTCAGCTACGATTTCTCTATAGTATTACCTGTTGATGACATCTCCTCTACACATTCACGTGGGGTTATCTTCGTAATTTTGTGACTTAATATTGTGACTTCTTTTCGCGTAAAATTTGCTGATTTTTTTTGACCAGGCTTGAGAAGCCTGAAAACGAATAATTTTCATCTCACTTGCAGTTCAGAGTGAGTAATCTCGTATATCTCCCTCGGTAACGGTGCACTAATCCTCACTACCAGTTCTAAGTCTTTCGAATAGTTCTTCGTTCAGACTGTTAGAGTTTCATTTTGGGGCATATTCCATACTTATTGTAAATCTTTCTTCCATTCACATAATTCATGTACAGATTTTACGATATGAAACCGACTTTGCACACTGCTGAAGTTCAAGTGTTTTTTCCCTCTTTCTCTTAAACTCGGAAATTTACAGCCTTTCCTTATTACTGAAAGCTGTTACTGCACATGTTTTCTTTGGGCCTAGGACGGTACTTTCTTTTAGTCCTGGGCTTTAATTAGCACAACAGTAATCGTTCGAACCACAATTTACGCAATTGTCCAATTTACCTCCTGTTTCTTTAATTGTTTCTAATAATTTCTAACGAAATGACGACAGCATTCGAATGAATGAGCAACATATAAAGTAATAAATAACACACATGTAGGTCTTCAGGAGAAGTAGGTAATATCACATTCATCTCCGGAGGATGAAAACATTAACTGGATTCCACATTACAGTGAAACTGTGGACGCTGCACAAAGACAGATGCTATTAGCAACCACTGCTAGCTATTATGTTTATTTAATGTGGTGTAAATTCGGGCGAATTGTAACTGTTAATAATAGTGTCATTGAAACTGTCAATGAAAACTGGAACTCGCTTTACAAATTACGCTCGTGTAACGCGGTGTTATATGTTTACCGATGTGCCATCAAACGAGACTACGTATGTGGCTGCCGTTGTTACGCATGCGCTGTCTGCTACAGCTACGGCAGAGATGTACAATTCTCCAGACGTCTGCGAGCTACAAATTTAGCAGTTTTCAATATTTAAAAAGTTCTTTCAGTGTGTCTATTTCCGCATTCTGTTTCTTTGGTTCTATCCTTTCTGTTTAGAAAAATTTCGTCGCAGGTTTCGACGTCGGTGTGGTCAGTTCCTTCGGGAGAAAGTAGTTTGCCGGTACTGACGACGAATTGTCAGCAATTCGAAGCGGTGAGGGGGAATGGTAATGTAATGCCTCCTCCTTGTGTGTTATACACGGTGTTCTAAACTATACGCTACAAATTCAGGACATGTTCCTCACACATAGACAAAGAAATTATGTTACGTGAACATAGGTCTGGAAACTCTTTGTTTCCGTGTTATAACCCTTTTTCTCTAACTGGTTAATAATGGGAAAGACAAACGAACAGAATTCACCAGCATACCACATGCAACTCTTTCTCACAGGAGATGTGCAGTATTCCCTCCCTTGGCATGAGTACAAGCATCATCCTGCCATCATAGTGAATCTAGATTGCGCTGACGTATCCCTGGAGTATTGCATATGGTTTCACAGGCTTCCATAATACATTCACAGAGACTCTGGACACCTTTTCCTGGGGTTCAATACGAAAGAGCTTTCAAATGCTCTGACATATAAAAGTACAGTCAGACAGTCATGTGGTCAACATTCAGTGTTGCACCTACATCTCTTGTACTGGCAGTAGTATCGTCGTCAACTGCATAAAAAATTGCTGCGTCTCATTGCAGTGGCTTCGTCCTTCTAGGCCTCCCCTGGTCATGTAGTAGGCTCAAGTCACGATCAATGCCTTCAAACGTTTTCTATCGGGACAACGTCATCCTGGAAATCTCTACCGGTACAAACGTTGCGTGCAAGCGACTTTGCCATAAGTTATGCCAAACAGGAATTTGGCATTTGTCATCTCTGTATTTGTGTACACTGTCACTGCATAAGTCAAATCTGTTGTAGAGGGTATGTTGGACGAGGATGGAAACTGTCAGGATGCTCCGTCCGAGTTTAGCAAGTCATTTATTATTTCCAGCTACAGTGCCCCCATTCCTCTCGGTCTGTTATCACCGGGTCCCGCAATTCTGAGGACATCACTATGCTATCTCCAAAATGGCTTGGCGTGGAATGGCTGCCTTAGCAACTCATGCATCGCCCTGCTGTGTGTCGCCATTGTCTGACCGTAGAGTTGTGATGATGCCAGGCTGCTCTGGCAGTCGACTCAGCGGTCTCTGTCCCCATTGTCTCAGCATCGCTCCCAGGAGCTGCAAGGCGTGTGTGGTGTGCTTCCTTGCCAGCGTAGCTAAAATTGCAGCGACCACGAGCGCCTGCAATCCAACGCCCAAATTTGCGGCCCTTGCCTCGGGATGGCTCCGGCATGTGTTGGGAGCTAACAAGACAGCCTGCAGTAGTGAGCCACGGCGTGCTTCTCCACTGTCTGGCTGAGGACCCTGCTTTGGTGTCAGAGGGTCGAAACAGCGGCCTGCTGTGGTTTGGAATGCTGGCGCCCCATCTGCTGCTGCATGTAACTGGTGATGTGACATGCACCGCCGTCCAGGAGAGTTGTCACACTTAAATCCCCATGTTTCTGGCACCCCATTTGCTGCTGCATGTAGCCAGTGGTGTGACACACCCCACCGTCCAAGAGAGCTGTCACACTTGAATGCCTCATTAGTGAACTGGCGCCTATTTATACGCTGCTGTGCACCTCTGTTTTGCCAACGCGCTACCTTGAGTCATGTACTCATAACACCTGGGTTGGGGAAATGGGACCCTTCTGCCTGTAACTTGCGCCATGCAAACCACTGCGTTTTTCAGCGGGTCTGCGGCCCTGTGGCCTTCATTCTACTTCGCAACCGCTGGTAGCGTAACTTTATGTCAACAGACCTGTTCCTGGGTGCAACTTGTGCTCTCAGAAATATTGCACTGAATTTAACTTTTTGCTATCTTTAACGGTGGTGCCGCTACAATGTCATTAACTCGACGCAGCAGCCAGTGTGCTTGCAAGCTGTTTTCCTGGAACAGTTGACGTTACCTGTTAACAACTAATGACGTACGTCGCATGGGCATAGGGACATCTAAAGCAAAACATTGAAGGTCCACAACGTAACCATACGTCAGCAAGAGCGCGTGTTTCCTAAGATTCTAACGTTCTGTTCTTGTGTGTTTCTCATGATTACTGTGTTGGGGGAAATGAGCTGTAACATGCAAAACAAAGCATTTTCAGACCCATGTTCATATAATAATTTCTTCATCTGCGTGTGAGGAATATGTCCTGTAATTTGTCCCATACGTTTTCAATACGCCATGTAGGTCCACCAGAGCATGCTAAGCCCTCCTAAGAACATGAAAACTCTTACATTGCGAAGGCAATGTGAGCAACGCAATAGCTGACTATCAGCGCTGAATACGTAACCGTTGTGCTGCCCGTGTCTATGTCAAAGTAAGTGCCACCATCTGGACATTTGACGTCGTGTGGCTCTCCAGAATCGCCAAGGGCCGCATCACGTGCAGTAATTGGTAAACAGCTGCTCCACGTATTTAGTACAGCTCGTGCTCAACGTGCAGACTAACTACTGAATTTTATCCAGCTAAAAATAACTTTTGCTTGATCAAAAGATTTTATTTATTTCAAGTCTTATCCTGGGTTAAACGTCACTAGGTTGGCAGCTGTCCTTGCTAAAAATGAGACTTCAGCTTGTTGGAAAATTAACTGATGCCCTTAGATCCAGAGAAATACGTTTCATATAACTGACTCCTCTTGGAAAATTAAGTTACGAATAATGGAAATGAGCATTTGGCGTCATTGCCTGTGGGGCCCTTACGGGGCAGGTCCGGCCACCTTGGTACAAGTCTTATTACATCGACGCCAAATTGGGCGACCTGATGGGAATGAAATGATGATGAAGACAACACAACACTCAGTCTCTGAGAGGAGAAAATCCCCAGCCGGGAATCGAAGCCGGGCCCCTTAGGACGGCAGTTCATCTCGCTGACCATTCAGCTATCAGAGCGGAGAGTTACGAATATAAAAACCGTAACTGGGGCCGTACAATCCGCATCTGAGTGCAATATAAAGTTTTTTGTATGTCCATTCCTCTGATTGAAGGTTTGAGGATCTTCGTCCGTTCACTTACGTAATAAGATAGGACACCCAAAGCCATCCTTTCGATGTTGCTGACTACATGGGTACCAGTTTCGGTGCTTAAGTACACCATCTTCTAGTCTTAACTGAAGCTGAGTGAGTTAACTCCAATCGTGTACACGATTCCACCATTAGTCAACATCTATGAACTAGTTTCCGCAGAAACGGGTCCAAAGATGTTGGCCATTGATGGATTCGTGTATACTGTTGGTGTTACCTCCCAAAACATCAGTTAAGGCCTGAAGTTGGTGCACTGAAACACCTACACTGGAAGCCAAATTGAAAATAACATCGAAAGGATGGCTGTAGGTGTTTCATTTTAATGCAATAATTACCCTTGAAACGGGTGACGCTATCAGAAACAAGAAACACTAAATATTAAATTAGACCAATTCTGGGTCTCAATTATAGGCACCGAGTTTAAAAATCTGCACATTGCCTGTGGGGCCCTTACGGGGCAGGTCCGGCCACCTTGGTACAAGTCTTATTACATCGACGCCAAATTGGGCGAATAACTTGATTTCAGTGCACTATGTAAAATAAACAATTGTTCATTGAACTAAATCGCAATATAATTTTTAAATAACGTTACAGACACTGTGCTTCTTGCAATGTCTTTCTAATAGTCTTTGACAATTATCAGTGCTAACTGCAATACCTCTGGAGCAAAAATGTATGGGTCAGTTCAAAAAGAATACCATGAAATAAATGACTACCAAAATCTCACAATTTCATTGTTTCTTGAATGACAAAGGCGGGTTGTGTATGGGACCATTGTTTTGCACCTCCTGTGCATTAGAGTTCCTAGAACTCGAGGATCGGTGCTAACTCGAACGATCTTTACTGATTATTTTAAAAAATTCCTAAGCTGTTAATAAAAAGGAATTTTTTGCCACTTGCCGACTTTCTACCATTATCAACAATAGTCTACTATTCATTTTCATAGCCTAATATTTGAAATTATTATTTTAATGGAGAGTAAAAATATTATGTAACTGTATCACTACAATGCGATGTATACATAAATGGGAAGATCAATTGCTCGTGGATTGCACTGTTAGTAATAAATCAACATAAATAGTAACAACCGTAAAATATCTAGGTGTATCTCTGCAGAGAGACCTAAAACAGACCCAGCACGTAAATGTGAATGTGGAGCACAGATTTGTTTAGAAGTAATGTAATATATTGATCATTCGTTGCTGCTGTAGTGTCATCTTGAAAATGTGAGAAAGAAGGACAGGCGCTCCAAGGCGTGGAAGCAGAGACAATGCTGAGGGCAGAAGAAACTAGGAGAGATATTGTTACATGAAGTAAACCGTAAGGGGAGATCCCGGCGAAAATGCAGGCTCCCCCAGACGTGGTCCCAGGGCGCTAGTTACTCTTCAAGGAATTAACATGTAACTTAATATGTCGTCTAGACGCTGTGGTAGGTTGCCACTGTAGAACTTTGTAACCAACAGGCACGTAACAGTGTATAAAGCCAGCTTGATACCAGCCCTGAGAACAGCAACGTCAGTAGGCTCACAGGAGTTAGAAAGAGAGAGAAAACGCCAAAAAACTGTTGACGTACCAGTCCCTACTGCGGGGAGCCCGAGAGGCGGGGCTAAATGACGTAAAACAATAATGATGCAAGCCTTATTTGCCTGAGCAGTTACGTTTAGCTTTCAGCTGAACAATTTGATACCAAGTACGGACTTAGTTAGTGCAACTGGATGAACATCCCCACCTTAGGAGCAGTAGAGGGGACCTACCAAAACCAGGATTGGGGGCACCTGCAAGAGACAAGTGGGATTTACTGGGTGGCTTTAAGTGGGAAAAACAGTGCCCCCACGCGACTCTTTAAAACCCCTAGAATCCGCATTTAGGCGGAATTCTCAGTCAGACGATCTGGGTGTCGAATCCACACCCGTCGACTCCGGCCTCTATCCAGCTCACGTAAATTTGCTCTCTCACTCGGAGTGCCTCAGTGAACAGTGTCACATTCAGTATGTTTTGTTTTGCAACTAAGTTGTTGCCTTAAGATGCTCCTTGTGTTTACTACTGTGGTTATCATCCACTGCTGGGACTTCTGCACTGGCTTCTGTTGTAACAGTGTGATTCATGCCTTTTCTAACCCTAGAACTAGCCTCCAGTGTATTAGTTAGTCCTGTCTGGAATAAACAACTATTTCAAAACCCTGTTTGTCCAAGAGTCTCCACAACGAGTTCCCTACCAAGTCTCACCACCTACATTTCTAGTAAATGCCTGTACCAGTGTTGGCTCAAATAGAAGAAAACAATCATATGCTTTCAATGTGAATTGTCCTTCTGCCTTCTGCTCTGTACCGCTCTGGAGCGCAGACTGACCAGTAACCCCTTCCTCCCTCTCCCACCTATGCCAGGACACGACATTAAATCATTCCCTGTGGGAAACGGAAAATCAGGAAATTAAACAATTTGAAATGTGGTATTACACAAGGAATTTGGAAACAAAATGGCTTGATAGGGTAAGAAATTGGGAGATGTCCCACAGCACGGGGTGGAAATGAATATTTGGCAGGAAATGCTACATGATGGGACATCTGTTAAGATACCGGAGAATAATGTCTGTAGTATTAAAAGGAACAGAGAAGGCAAAAATTATATGTGTAGATAAGTACTGGAAAACAGACAATGAGTATGGCGTTGCGTGCAAGTGTCGCTCCAATATGAACATGTTGACACAAGATAAGAAATCGTGGTGGGTCAAATATAATCAGTAATATGACTCATAACAAAAGACGAAGTCCGGACATTTTGCTACAGGACCAACTCGTGCGATATTTTACTAAACACCTTATCTAAAAGGCAATAGGGAACAGCTAGCTAGAGACCGAACTCGTTAGGGCAATGCCTTACGATTTCTTTTTTTTTTTGTTTCGATCTCCAAGCAATACGGTCATACTGTCTTTATCAGGAAACGTTCGACTTCACCTTACAGATGACGAAATTTCTACAAGCCTTCCAGGTTGCTAGGCGACTTGGAACGAACAAGATATTGATAATGGTTGCCTCGTTAAGTGCACTATCAATTACTGACGCTTCAGTATTGCCGATGAAGGATGGAAGAAGAACGACTAAGCATGAACGCCCCATCACGGCAAGGTCACCGGAGCACGGTCTCAAGTTCGAGGAGGAAATATTTACAAATTTTTCCCATGCCATTTAGCGAAATTATGGGAAGTATAAACTTGGGTGGTTGGACGGTGACAGAAATCACCATATGTGAATGTGAGTCCAATGTGCTACCACTGTACCACCACGCTCTTTATTCTGGTTATTGTGTTGTTTCTATCTCACAGTTAAGTTACTTTTCTTTAGTTTCATAAGGATTATTCTTTCAGTGATAGTTCCTATTGCAACTATATCCACAGCCATAAACAGTTATCCAGAGGGTGCCAATCGTTTTTCGGCAGTGTTTTTCAGGAAATGTTCTGTTTTTTTTCCGAAATTCAAGCATTTCCATAATATTTACTTTATGTACAGGGTGTATCAAAAAGAATCATCAAATTAGTCACGTCTATATTTATGAAACCAGTAAACATACAGTATAAAAAGAATTTTGTTTTTTGATGAACGGGAAACTCAAAAGCTTCTTTTTTTACACCTTTCCATAGGTGTTCAATATGCCTCCCTTGCGGTGCACAGCATACGTCTATGCGGTATTCAAACTGTTTTCATACTGCAGCGATCGCGTCTACAGTTATGGCTTCCACAGCTGCTGTTATATGGTATTTCCGTTCATTCATTTCGGTGGTAATGGAGGTGCATAAACAGAGCCTTCTATAAACCACCCACAAGAAATTATCTCATACAGTCGTATACGGTGACCTTGGAGGCTAGTAATGTAAGTCTGAGACTTTCTGTCCAGTGCGACCTATCCATCGCTCAGTAATCCTTTGATTTAAAAATTCCCGCGCTTTCAGGTGCCAGTGTGGCGGTGCCCTATCCTGTTGGTAAATAAGTCGTTCGAATCAGTCTCCAACTGTGGGAAAAGAACTTTCTCAAGCATATCAAGATATGCGCTTCCTGCAACAGTGTTCTCGGAAAGAAACATGGACCATACGTCTTTTACTGCGAAACAGCACAAAACACATAAAATTTTGGAAAGTCACTCTCAAGTTGCACAGCTTCATGTGGTTGTTCCGTACCTCATAGTCTCACATTATGACGGTTCACCTTTCCATTTAAATGGATTGTTGCCCCGTCACTAAACACTAAGTGTGGAAGAAAATTGTCATCCCTCATCTTACTAAGAACGAAATTACAGAACTCCACACGTTTTGTTGTTTGTCACCTTCACGAAGAGTTTGCGGCAGCTGAATTTTGTGTGGTTTCATGTGTAAGCATTGACGCAACACACGCCAGACGGACAGCGGGGGCATGTTGAGCTGTCGAGCTGCACAGCGAACGGAATTCTAGGGACTCCTTGTGAAACTATGGCGGATGCGTTCGACGTCTGTGTCAGACACTTGAGGACGTCCCGGCTATTTGCCTTTACACAAAAATCCAGTTTATCGGAATTGTTCATGCCATCATCTAATCCTCCGTGCTGTAGGAGGATCCACAATAAACCTAGTACAAAATTCAAGCTGAACCTTTATTACTGATCCGCAGTGTGTGAAATGTACAACACAAAACGCTTTCTGTTGTCCCGACACCATTTTTACTAGAGCTGCAGTGGGCGCTCCCTGCTGCTACCTAGCAGGAACCATGTAGAACTCGAGAGTTTGCTCTTTAAAGCATTACACAGTTCACTCACAGATCTCAAATAACATAACAGTTATGCTTTATTAATAGGATGATTCTTTTTTATGCACCCTGTACTTTGAAGTGTTGTATGGCCAACTGTCTAAAGAGAATTCTGTGTAAGCGTCTGCAGCGGACACTACACATTATGCTCATTACTTGTTTCTGTACTACGAAGCAATCTTGCTAATTGAAGAGGTGTCCTAGTATATGAGCATAACACATTCGCTGATGGTATTGCTATCCTCGGTAAAAGTGAGGAAGAACTGCACGAATTGCTGAATGGAATGAACAATGTTAGAGCACGCATTACGGTCTGAGAGTAATATGAGGAAAGGCGAAAATAATAGCAGCAGAGATGAGATCAGCGATAATCTTACGGCCTTGAGCAGCCGCTGGTGAAGTATCAGTGCAGCGGTAGTGCAGCAGCAGTGCAGTAGCGACCAGCATATTTACCTTTCATATTTGTTTTGTAGTTTGATTCTTAATTTCTTTCCGAGTGTTTGTGCGCTTGCATATTTAATTACATAAAATCCTTACGTATTCTCGTATCTGAGAGGAGTTATATTGCTTATTAATAGCTGTAAAGTATCAATTCGCGGAGTCGTTAGACAGTTGTTTGTTTTGGACAGCCAGTGCTTTGTTTATTTCGTAGAGTCAGTCAGCAGCAGACAGAGGCCAGTGCAGTTTCATCTGTGCTTGCAGAGTGACGTGTGCGAGCAGCAGTAGCAGAAACTAGTCGTATATTCAGCTTTTCGTATTAGTTCCGCAGATTTAATTCAAATAACTTTGTGTGTTTGTGTGCTTGCGTGGTAAAATTTTTCGGATCTTTGCGTATTTTCGAATTAGAATGCGGTAGTATCAAATTTTAAAAACGGTAGAGTGTAACATCGCGTAGGCGGTTGTCATTTGTACTAAGACAGGGACAGGATCGCATTGTAATATCTGTATGGTGGCGTAGTCGTGGTTATTTGATTGCTTAATTCGTAAGTGATTGTTCATGTATCGCAGCTCAACCTGGAGCTGGTGACGCAACTGTGCAGTCACATATTGCTGTTTTATTTGTCGCAACTCTATACGTCCAGATATTAGCAGTAGGATGGATAGGGTCTGTGCGTGCTGTGTGAGGGCGCAGTAGGAAATGGCCTTGTTGGACACGGCCAGCCGCCTTCAGGCTGCTGCCTCGAAGTGCAGCGACGGCGGAAGGCCTGGCGCGTCGCATGAGGCACCCCATATCTCAATTGCTGCGTCCGCTGACTCAGCCGCCGAGGCACCTTCTAGTGTACCCGGCGCGTTGGGGCCGCCCTCACCTCAGGGTGAGTGGCGGACTGCAACGCGTTCGCGTCGCTCGAGGCGGAGGGTCAATGTGGAGGCTGGCCGGCTGGCGTCGCCCGTTCATCCTGTCAGTGGGCAGATGACCTCGCCTTCAGCAGGGCCCGAGCAGACAGACGGGGGCAAAGGGTTACTGGTTATTGGGAGGTCCAACGTTAGGTGGGTGATGGAGCCCCTTAGGGAAATAGCGTACACGGCTGGAAAGAATTCCAACGTGCACTCGGTTTGTCTCCGGGTGGGGAGGGGGGGGGGGGGGCTCATCCAAGGTGTGGAGGCGTCCTTGCCTGCGACTGTCGAGCATACGGGGTGTAGTCGTCTGCAAGTAGTTGCTCACGTCGGCACTAATGATGCCTGTTGCTTGGGTTCTGAGGCGATCCTCAGTTCGTACGGGTGGCTGGCGGATTTGGTGAAGACCGCTGGCCTCGCACGCGGGGTGCAAGCAGAGCTCCCTATTTGCAGCATCGTCCCCAGAGTCGAACGGGGTCCTTTGGTTTGGAGCCGAGTGGAGGGTCTCAACCAGAGGCTTCGTCGACTCTGTGACGGTCTTGGCGGCATATTTCTAGACTTGCGCTATTGGGTGGGGAACTGTAGGACGCCCCTAGATAGGTCAGAGGTACACTACACAAAGGAAGCGGCTACTCGGGTAGCAGAGTACTTGTGGCGTGCACATGGTTTTTTTTAAGGCTAGAGTGTCCTGATGAACACTCACCAGTCGACGTGCAGGCAGGGAAACCAGGACACGCTCAGTGTAAAGACACGTCAGCTATCAAGATATTAGCAGTAAATCTTCAGAGTGTTTGGAATAAAGTCCCTGAATTTACTGCCCTCCAGGAAGCGTGTGGCGCGCAAATTATTCTCGGGACTGAGACCTGGCTGAACCCTGAGGTAGGAAGTTCTGAAACATTTAGTGAGGGTTGGAACGTGTATGGGAAAGACAGATTAGACACCGTAGGAGGTGATGTCTTCAAGGCAGTTGACAAAAATATTGTGTCTACTGAGGTCGAAGTAGAGTGTGATTGTGAAGTTATCTGGACACGTTTAACAGGGCTATAAGAAATAAAGTTAATTGTTTGGTGTTATTACGGGCCACCAGGTTCCACCGTGACAGTTCTAGAATCATTCATAGGGAGTCTACACTCTGTATCGCAGAAGTACCCTGATCACGCTATATTAGTCGGAGGCGACTTCAGCCCACCTAGTATAGACTGGGATGTCTATGGATTCATTACAGGTGGTACAGACAAGACGTCGTGTGAATTACTTTTGAACACATTATCCGAAAACTGTCTTGAGCAGCTAAATCGACAGCCAACGCGTAATGGAAATATTTTAGGTCTCGTAGCCACGAACAGACCAGATCTCATAGACGGTGTCAGTGTTGAGACAGGGATTAGTGATCATGATGCTGTCATTACGACTATGGTTACGAAAGTTAAAAAGTCGGTCAAGAAGGCTAAGAGAGTATTCTTACTAGAAAGAGCAGGTAAGCAGTTGTTAGCATCCCACTTAGTAAATGAATCGACTTCATTTACTTCCGGTATGATGGACGTGGAAGAATTATGGGCAAATTTTAAACAAATTGTAAATCACGCATTGGAGAAGAATGTATCGAAAAAGTGGGTTACGGACGGAAAAGACCCACCGTGGTTTAACAGCACAATTCGTAGAATTCTCAGGAAGCAAAGACAGTTGCACTCGCAGCGAGGAGAGGAAGCTGTGAAAAAACTGACAAGAAGAAGGAAATAGATGATAGGCTATATGTTAAGACATCAACGGATAACACCCGTTGTGCGTCAGAGTGCGGTAGACGGTAAATAATGTATAATAATTGAGAACCTTAGGTGAAAGTGCTACTCTGTGATAAAGAGACTGGCACAATGCCGGAAATCGTGGTTGGCCTCCTCAGACCCGTAAACCATTCAAAAGATTGATTCAAAAGCGAATGAAAATTTCCAAAAAGAAAAATCATAGTAATAACATTTCAGAATAACAAAATAACAAAACATCAAGAAAGAAACTGTCTACTAAAATACTCCAAAACCCTCACAAGCTATGTGGAAAAAGAGAATTCGTTTTTATGGACATCAGGAAACTACACGAATCTTTGATTCCTTACGTAGTCTCATAGCGACACCTAGTTGGCTTAGGAAACTGAAAGAGACCTAAGAGACTTAAAAATTACAGAAAAGTCATTACTCTATAGAACATCTCGGATAAATACATCAAGAAACTAAACGAATCTTTGATTCCTTACGTAGCCTCATAGCGAAACCTAACTGGTTTAGGAAACTGAAAAAGACCTACGAGATTTAAAAATTACAGAATAATCATTACTCGATAGAACATCTCGGATAAGTATTTAAGACTAAACCACAAGCCTCCAAGAGACGTTTAAAATAAAGCCATTTCACAAGAGGGGAGAAGAAGAATGTCAGAGGGTGTAAAGAAATGCTGGGATTAAAGCATGGAAAAACACGCAGGGAAATGATATTCATGGCACTGTAAAAAGGATGGAATGAAAGTTGATGAAGAAGAAGAAGAAGAAGAAAAAGAAGACGAACAAGAAGAAAATACAAAAAGCACGTCAACTTTTTGACATTTCCACCTCCATTGGCCGGGCGGTGTGGCCGTGCGGTTCTAGGCCCTTCAGTCCGCTACGGTCGCAGGTTCGAATCCTGCCTCGGGCATGGATGTGTGTGACGTCCTTAGGTTAGTACGGTTTGAGTAGTTCTAAGTTCTAGGGGACTGATGACCACAGATGTTAAGTCCCATAGTGCTCAGAGCCATTTGAACCATTTTTGAGCCATCTCCATTGTCCGCCATTATGACCAATGCAAAGTGACCCTTAGATGTTTGAGAAGATTTATGACAACTAAATTACAGTTCAGGTTCTCATGGATGTAAATATAGAAAAATTTAGAATTTTCTGTAACTTATTGTTGTTCACTGAAGCCTTATGTCCAGTAGTGTGTTAATGAATTCTGTTTTATCTAAGCTCAGTAAAACACCTTTTGCAAGTAACCTGTCACTGTTCACCAAGAAAGTTTTATTTACATTTTTAAGTTTTTAATTTTGGGAGTTACTATAATGCTTGCATCATCATCATAGATAATTATCTCAACTTCTACGATATAGAGGGGATGCAGTAGGTGATGAATTGCCCATAAAAGATACATATTATCCTCTCTGAAGATACTGGTATGTTGTTAACACTCCCTGGATTTCATTACAAGTTACCCTGAATTTCTCTAGTTAGGTAGGATGAAACCCAGTTCTTCGTTACGAATGTATTTCTAGATAACTTCTGTGAGGTTAAAGACTCATGTAGTTCTTCATATGACGCACAGTGATCTTCGAGAGCATTAGTTAATTTTTTTTTTTTAATTGACCAGTTGATGATTCGACTTTCTAGTCTTTGATTTCCGTTTTATGTTCACAGGAAAATCACGAAAACGATTAGAACTTGTACAGAGTTCCACTGCAATTCGTCAAAAATTTCACATAAATCAGTGTAGATTCGCATTGCGATCCTCCACCCAGATATATTTTTTATTTATTTACTAACGTTGATTTTCGGAAGTAACGGTACCTGACATTTGTGGACAAAGCGCTGCAGCCCTGAATGAATGAAAGACAGAGAATGCTCTAGTTGAAACAAAACATTCCCTACTTCATCAGGTACCTTGCTGCAACTTTCCGACTTCAAATGGGCTATATGCCAGTATTAAAAATATGGATCCGCCGACTGTTTTTAGTCTGAAGGATTGTATTATTCCGATAGCATTTTCAGCCAATATTCTCACAAAATATGTATTATTTTCTTGTAACTAAAGCTTAAAAATCATTAAATTTCAAGATTTGGTCAAGTGATCGAAAACCTCTATCATTGGTTGCAGCTCTCGTGACGCTACAGACTAGGAGTAAGACAACAGTATCTCTTGAGCAGGCAATTTAGACATTTAGTGAAGGAAAACGCATTTCAATTTTGTAAGTAACAATGGAAAGGAATTTTGTGCAGGCTGATAGTGGAAAACTTCTGAAAATTGAAACGTTTGTGGTCTCTCTTTTCTATAAAAAAAAACAACAGATTTTTATGCTCCGGAAATAGCAAACGTGAAAACGGCACTGCACGATGACTGTGATGGAGGTACTGCAACGCAAAAATAAGTTGCGCAGTTGTCTTAAAACTGAGTCAATCTGGAACTGGAGTATTTACTCAGCCCATGCTGAAAAGGTTTTCCAGATTTACCTGTGAAATCCTGCACAATAAATCGCAGTAGAAACTTTTTTCATTCAGAAGATAGTTCTGCCTGTGAATTGCTTTGGTTGTTACCAGAACTACTCTTTCCTCAATGTTCAGATTTTCAAATAGTATACTAACACTTGTGGGAAACAGCAGAGCATCATCGTGATTGTCTCCAATAGCTTAATAATTGGCAGCTCCTTTATTTCTACAAGTCATCAACTTAAACTACTGTAAAATTACGTTAATAAAATACCTAGCTGATGCAGTAGAATTTTAAGGAATTTATTATTCTACTGCATACTTACCTGCTGCTGAAATACTAACTTCTAAAAGTTGTTAAGCAGATCAAACTTCCATTTTATCGTAATAGTCTGGTCTAATTATATTTCTTCATAGGATCCAATCAGTGTTCAATTCTTCTTTTTGTCACTAGTGTACAGCTTTCCAACATGCTCAATTGAGGCAGTTTGAAGTGGCAAATTATTGGGGTGAATAATGTAGTCGGAAATCATTAAACGGTTTCTCATATTCTCATGTAGGGGAGCTATATAACGCATGATATACGGTTTCTTAACACTGCCTTGGACATTCATCTCAAATGCATCAGATGTAAACCTGAAAATAGATACTTAATTGTAACATGGTACAGAATTTAAAACTCCTACATAGCTGAATACTTGCCCCGAATGAGGGTCCATCTTCCGAACATTGCATTGGAAGTCCAACACGTAATCTATCAAAATTATCGTTACAGAAACAAACACACGTTGTGAATACGATCTCGTCTACGTCGCTACAAGGGAGCTGCAAGCACTCCACAGAATTACGTCAATTTGTGATGAGTGATCTCTGCAAGGTTCTTGAACTCCATTGAATGTGTATGGGAATACTTTTGAAAAAAGGAACCACTCTTTCGTCTACCTGCTATTTTTGTATTCCTGACAAGCCTGAAACGCGGGCGCAACAGCCAAAGCTATTACTTCTGTCCCTGATACTCGATACCGCTTCCGTCTTATGCTTCGCGAGTTATGAGGATTCGGACATTGTTGATTTGAACTGATATTTGTATCTGATCAGATGTTTGTTTTGCATCCATGTGGTGACTATAGAATGAAAGGACATTCAGTCTCTTTAAATTGTGTAGACAGTGAAAATTTTTTCATATTTCAGTTGCGTCAATATTGTGTACTCACCTCATCTGATGTCTTACTCAATGAAATCCGTCTAGTGACATTAATGTGATGACCTATCAAAAGCCTGAATAACCATCTTTTGCAACGCGAGTCACTGCAGTATGTACAGAAAGAGAGTCATTGAGGTCCTGGAAGGCATCAAAAGGAATGTGGAACCATACCGACTCCATTGCAGTGGCCAGCAGTGCTAGGCTGTTTGGTCGAGAATCCACGGTGCGAACAGCCTGATAGATGTAGTCCCACAGATTCTCGATTGGGTTTAAATCTGGATGGTTTGGTGGCCAGAAGAGTAAGGTTAATTGATCCTGATGCTATTCGAAACACGCATGTACATTGGAACCTATGTGACAGGTTGCATTGTCCTGCTGGTAGATACCACCGTGCCGAAAAGAAACTAACATCATGGAAGTGTTGACATGATCCCCAGGGGTAGATGCATTCAGGTGTTGATCCATTGAGCCCTCCAGAATGACGAAATTACCCAGGGAAAGCCACTAAAACATTGCTCAGATCCTAACGATCTCCCCCCACGCCTGGACACTTCCGGTAGTTGTTGCGGGATGTTTGGTTTCAGATGTTTCACACCAATGGTCATTTGTGCGATGGAAAACGTGATTCATCTGAAAAGGATATCTCTCGCCATTCACAGTGAGTGGACATCCAGCTGCGGTACTGCCGTGTAAATTCCAGCTTTCATTGCCGATGAACAACAGTCAGCATGGGTACACGAACCAGGCGTCTGCTGTGTAGTACTATACGTAGCAACGTGCGCTGAGCGGTCCTAGAGGAGACACAGTCAGTGCCCTCTTGGTTCATCTGGGCGGTCAGTTACTCAGTAATCACGTGTCTATTTGCATGTACACATCCACTCAGCCAACGTTTACCCCCTGTCAACAATGGCCCTTAGTGCACCGCCTCCACCTCGGCTCCGGTTTTAGATGACGCCATTTTTCCTTGCTATACTTAACCACGGCGGTATGAGAACAGTTTAGAAACAGGCGTTTCGGCAATGCTTCCACCCTTGGAACCCGAAGACAGCAAGCTTACCCTTTTTGACGTAAGATAAATCACATGTTTCCCTTATAGAGACGTCCGCAGCTCGTGGTCTTGTGGTAGCCTTCTCGCTTCCCGCGCACGGGGTCCCGGGTCCGATTCCCGGAGGGGTCAGTAATTTTCCCTGCCTCAAGATGATCATTTGCAATGTCAAACCACCTCCGCTAGGACCTTGCCTGATATGGCGATGCGGGGGTTTCCCGCATCGTCTCCTACGCTTCTCGGAGTGTGGGACCTTAACATCCGTATTAAGACAACTACATCAGAGTTTCTAGTGCCCCCCCCCCCCCCCCCCCGTTTCACATATCATCCACTGTTAGAGCTGTCAAAGGCCGTCTGTGGATGGTTACTGCTCGTTAACATCGAACGTAGGCGGTCGTCATTTTATTGTGACAATACAGCCAATGTCGCCACGACGGTATTTATGAATTCGGTGGTTGTTAAAACTAGACTCTCCAGCCGATAAGTAAAGAAGAGTGATCTTCCATCAGAATTCTGGTTGTAAGCATACCACATAAAACGGTTTGCGTCTCAAAAATAGCTAACTGAAAATTGAAAGAAGTACAATGAAATATTAGTTATGGGAGTGGAACAGTTCTTCACTTCTGGCACTAGTAACACAAATTACATTCATTCTGTTTCACAGTTCCTATTACACACTAGCAGACGAAGTCCTGTCAAGAAACTAACGTTCGGATATTCACCGTTTGAATACAGAATAAGTTTAAAGATCGCATCACTTCCAAATTTCCTTCTTCACGATGCGGTACGTAATGTGAGAGTCGTACAATGAATGTATCGAGAAAATTTTCCTGTTCACCTCGCTCTATCGCGTAACAATTCATTCCAACTACAAAAATGGCTCCGGGAAACGTAGCACGTAGGTTACATAACCTTAGCACAGGAAAAGCGACGTCAATTGTGTCAGTTGCATTAGGAGATGTTCGAGTCTGTATTGGTTTGTGAAATCAGAGCCGGAACAAAAGGAACTGGACAGACGTTACTGTCTATCCCCATTTCAAAAGAATTTCTTTTGGTTTTGTTGTTCTAGTACACAATTCCTTAAGCGATTTCCATGCTTCGCTGTTTCCTTAATCATTTTTTAACGTTGACCTCATTTTCTTTTTATGATATATAAGGAGTTCGTAGTCATATTTGTACTAATAAGTTATTTCTTAATTTCAGCATTATGATACTTGATCGAGGCTCGTTTAGTGACAGTATTTCAGATGTGGATGACATACTACTCACTTATCGGCAGTTCCCTGTCGTTTAATTGCCGTGGGAGCGGTTCGAGGTTTGTGGTGCATTTTACCTGTGGGAGTAGGTTTCATACAGTCCAACCAGTTGCAGGGTACGCTGAGTGCGACGTCAACTTGCATAGCACGCAAGGATTTGCTCCAGCCGGCCGTGGTGGCCGAGCGGTTCTAGGCGATTCAGCCCGGAACTGCGCGACTGCTGCAGTCGCAGGTTAAAATCCTGCCTCGGGCATGGATGTCTGTGATGTTCTTAGGTTAGTTAGGTTCTAAGTTTTGGGGGACCGATGACCTCAGAAGTTAAATCGGGTATTGCTTAGAGCCATTTGAACCATTTGATTCGCTCCAGGTTGAGGAGCCATATTCACCAGTGGAATACTAAGCTGCTCCTCTTTTGCTTTTACCACTTAGAACTTGCCTCTCTGCAGAGGATACTGTGTGCCCCACTGATTTTCAGTTTGGTTTTGGTGCTAACATGTAACGTTTATCGCTACTGATTTTCAGTTCGGTTCTGGTGCTAATACGTAACTGTCTTGTCCATCATTACATCACAGATGTTTGGTAGGGACTGTGCTCCGAAAGCATTCATCACTATGTAACAGGGAGGCCTCTGGAAGCATGGCTGTTCCAAGAATGAATGTACAAATTTGAGATTTTGAGGAGTTATGCTTAGGTTTTCTAGATAGTTTTGTTTGAAACTCGCCTGGGCTTTAATGAGTTCAGTCACCACAGACACACTGCCGTTGATGACCACAGCTCGTTTAAAAAAGTGTATCGAGTTCTTGTTACCATTCGGTACTGGCTGGCACTTGGTAAATAATGCTCGAAACAGTAAGTTCTGTTCCATTACCTTAACTATAAGTATTTTTAATTTCTGAAATAGTATCGAAGTAATTATTCTGATGTGAGAGATATTCATTATGGAACGTAACATACGTTAATTTAGAAAATTTACTAAATGATGTAGCAGAAAGCTTCGGAAGCTCTTAAAGACTTTGGAGATGATACTGTTGTCTATGAGAACTTAGCAACGCCAGGAGATGTGCAAGCACTGATTAATGGTGTAGACTCAGACAGGTGACCCAGACCGTAAATAAATGTAGAATACTGCACATACATGCGAACAGAAATCCACTGCTGCACACCACTCCATTAATGACAAATTACTGGAAACATTGTCTACGGAAAAATATCCGCTGGTAACTGTCCAAACGAGCCTTAATTGGAATGACGATTTGAAACTATAGCTGGAAAACCAGACGCCAGACTGGGATTCATAGGAAGAATCCTAAGCAAATGTAGCTCATTCACAAAGGAAATGTCGTACAGTGTTCCTGTTCGACAGAATCTTGACTATCGTTCGTCAGTCTGGGATCCTCACCACGTAGGACTGATGAAGACATAGTAAAGATCCAAAGAAGAGCGTCAGAAGATCGTTTAGTACGAGCGAGAGCGCTACAAAGATGCCCAAAAAAGTCCATTGGCTTAAGGGACAAAGGAGCAATGTGCATTACGGAGAGGTTTACAACTGAAATTTCGAGAGAGTACTTTCCGGGAAGAGACGATTTCCCGTCTCCTTCTACATACATTTTTCGAAATAACCAAGAAGAGAAAATTCGAGAAATTAGAGCTACAACAGAGGCTTTCCGACAAAATTTATTCTTATGCGCCCTTCGCGAGTGGAACAAGGAAGGGGAAGGGGGAGGGGGGTCAGTTAGTGGTACAGAAGACGGAAAAATGCTAACTGAATCAGCGATCATGATCTGTGAAATACGTGCCGTTGATGGAGCGATGCTTCATCCTTTTCCTATGGTGTTATTGACTGATAGTGTTGATAACCTTCTGCTGTTAATATTGGTAATTGCAACCAGAATTGGATGGACACCATTCTTAGAAAAGTCATTTGCGTTACCGCGTATAAATCAGAAGACCAGATGTGGTCATCAGACACACTAATCGATCAGACACTTTCGAGGCTAAATGGTATGCTGTCAATCAACATCAATTACAGGCCCAAAAGACAGAAAAATAGACACCCACAGGATGTTTCAACCTAATACCATGTGACGCCGACTCTAGACTTGAGAACGGTCTCAATTCGCACAGAAGGAGTCCACAACTTCCTTCAGGTATGTCATATGCAGCTGCAGTCACTGACTGATTATTGTGTCCTGGACAGCTGCCAAGTTACGGAAATATACGAGTAGACTGCTACCTTTCACCAATTGTTCCAAGTGTTCCCAGACATTTTACATAGGATTAAGATCGGATGTTTCAGCGTGCCAGTCAAAATGCGATAAAGTGCCTGAGTAGTTGCCATATCAGGAAGGTATATGTGCTGCCCTGTGAAGACGAGTCTTGCATCATTGAAGGCGACAGGGTCCATCACATAAACATTACGGAGATTTGGAAGAAAAAGCAACACTTGCTCACCGGAAATGTCCAGATTGGCACGATGGTTCATGTTCACGGTAACCTGCATAATTGGATCCAAGTTACTGAACTGTTGCACAGCAGAAAAGTTCAGCAGGGGAAGTCAGAAAATTTCTAAGTTCGGCAGCCGAGCATAGCATCCACAGTGAAGCCAGTGTTTGAAAATCCGCGGCGTGTGTCGTAAGGGAGTATGCTTGGTTAGCAAATCGGCAGAAACAGCAAGGTGAGCAAGGCAGAGTGTGACAGCGAGCGATTCAGCAGGAAGTGAGACAGACGTAGGCAAGCCTTGGTGCGCCTCCGTAACGTTATGCTGGGAGCACGATTCACTTTGCATCTTTCCTCACTTTGTGTTTGTCAAGAGGACTAGAGTAGCAAAACGAATTGTTACGAAAATGTACCAATGGGAGAGGCTGTTGACGGTTAGGGATAAAAGCGGACAGTTCGGTCATTATGAATGACATCTAACAGCAAATCCACTTCCCCAACCGTAATACGCCAGCTGACAAGCCAGGAGTGTCGATGTGGTTCACCTCGTTCGCACTCGGTTTTCTGATTACTGTTGGGTAACAGTCTGTGCAAGATTGTTCAAGTTCTCTGGCACACCTCCGCTACACTGTAGGGCGAGGATGACTGCATCTTTCTGAGCTGCCAGGAGGCATCTTCGAGATGAGAACGAAACCTGCCGCTGGTGAGCCACTGAGGAGCCTTGTCATCGCGACGACGAGCTGCGGCTCAAGCTGCTTTAATGTCGCACTCGCCGATCCACCATTATGTCAGCACAAAAACCGATAATAGGTAAACATACAGTGCTGGTTGGGAAACTGCGTAGTGCACCACGACATCCGGCAGCTCCACAAGACTGTGCGGAAAGGCCAGAGAAGGGGCCGAGCACTCCCACATCCACTCAGAGGTTGAGTCAGAGGAACACAGCAAGAGACAGATTTGAGGATCTGCCTCTAGGACCTAGGAAAGAACATAAGACGCCGTCTGGACTTTAAAAGTACGGAATAAACAACCATAATGAGATTTTCACTCTGCAGCGGAGTGTGCGCTGATATGAAACTTCCTGGCAGATTAAAACTGTGTACCGGACCGAGACTCGAACTCGGGACCTTTGCCTTTCGCGGGCAAGTGCTCTACCAACTGATGGGGTGTGAGTCGTGCTTGGGTAGCTCAGTGATAGAGCACTTGCCTGCGAAAGGCACAGTCCCGAGTTCGAGTCTCGGTCCGGCACACAGTTTTAATCTGCCAGGAAGTTTCACTGAATAAACGTGTTTTACGATCGATTCGTCTGTCATTACGTCTGCTGACGCTTCCAGGAACCTACCACGAACAACCTGAACATGGTATGGGCATTAGCCTGGCGTGCTGACCCCTACACAACGATAAAACACACCCGAAATGTCACAGAACTATCTGTGACCAAAACGACACCCTCCATACATGGTGAATGAAGCGCCGTGACCGACATTGTTTAACAGAGCAAAAATCGCGTGTTTGGACCACATCATACGTCTTCAGTCAGATAGTGTACAGATTCTGAGTAGTTTTGCCAACTGAAGACATGCAGGTTTACGTGCTGCTGCTGACAGTGCCGTATTTAGAGACACCCAAATCCAAATACCCATGTATACTGTTCCAATGTTCATTTGGGAACTTGTTCGGATGGCCCTGCGTCCACTGACAGTATCGACTCCATCAGATACTAATACCGATCGTCATCCAGAAGGTGTTACAGCCGCCTGTAGCCGCTGTCGTTTAAGATCTTTTTGCGAACACAGTTGTTGAGCCCTGTTATATGGACGCGAGTAATACAGCATTTCCTGTAGACATATCGGAGAGTCGTCGGTGATGCGCCAACAAATCGAACAATTTAATTCACTGAGTGGTCACGTGAACATTCACACACGATAGCTTGTTTCTGCGTATCTGTCACGTCTCGACGTCGTTCATTTTACTACGTTGATTCCATGTAACAGAGTGTCAGACAAACATTACTTCACTTCCGTGACTCTTCAGCTGCGGAGGTTCACATGACCGTCTGGTGCCAGTCCAACACCATTTAAAGTGGTCCAAAGCAACTAGTGTGCTCTACCAATGGGGTGAATAATATTTTGTCCGTTGATCTCAGATTCAAAATTAGGTGAGACGAGGAGGTGCAAAATGAATTCTCAGAAAATTATGGAACCACACGAAAGTTAGACTGTCCTGTGGTTAGCAACGAAATAGTGGAGAACACGACACGTCGAGGGTGTATTCAGAGTACTGTTTTGTTTGTGGTTTTGTGGCCGGCGGTCGCAGCTGACATTTTCGTTTGACAGGTGATCAATATGTATGCTGTTTAATTCCGGCACTCCGTAAGGCAGAATGCAGATGTTCGTGACCCCATCCTGAGCGCAGGCGCGTTAGGATGCCAGTAATGCTGCACTTGTGCATCCTGGTCCAGCGAGAAACTGCTGGTGATGAAGTATTTTCACGCTCTATATATCGTCTCAATATAATGAGTTTTGACGGAATTACGTAAGGAATCAGAGCGCATTAAAATTCATGAGGAAGTAAGTGAGTAGTGAACCGCACTATCAGTCCAATTTTCTACTGAATAGTACCAAAAGTTAATGGGAACAACTTGCTGGGAATTAACCAGAGAAAGTGACATTAGTCAGTTCTCTAATAGACAAATACGGCTCACCAAGAATATTATCCTTCATAAGTGAAAAGAAAGCTCCAAATTTAATTCACTGCTGATGCATTATAATGCTGATGGAAAATGAGTAGGCCCTACATCATTAGTAAAGTAATTCCCCCTTTCTGCGTCCTGTTTAATCGCTGATATCAGTGCTAAGATAAGCTCAAATAAAAATTGAAAACATACTTCATTAGCACCCGTACAAATTATTTGAAAATATAGATCCATTAATAGAAAAGTTATTTTATCATGATGTTCATTTCTCCCTATGTAGGTGGGTGCCAACAGAATGGTTTTTGCAATCGGAGGAAAAAAACTGGTGATTGACGTTTCATGAGAAGATCCCGTCGCAACGAAAAAATCTTATTTTAATAATTCCCACTCTAATTCATGTGTCATGTCTGTGCCACTATCTCCCTTATTTTGCGATAGTACAAAACGAGCCGCCCTTCTTTGAACTTTTTCGATGTCATCTGTCAGTCCCACATGATGCGGATCCCACACCGCATAGCAATAATACAGAATAGGGTGGAAAATCGAGATGTAAGCAGTCACTTTAGTAGACTTGTTGCATCTTCTAAGTGTTCTGCCAACGAATTGCAGTCTTTGGTTGGATCTACCCACAACATTTTCTATATGATCATGCCAATTTAGGTTATTCCCTAAGTATTTAGTTGAAATTACAGCCTTCAGATTTGTGTGTCTTATCGCGTAATCGAAATTTAGCGGATTTCTTTTAGTACTCATGTGAATAACTTCACACTTTAACTTATTTAGGGTCAATTGCCACTTTCCGCACCATACAGATATCTTATCTTATTCATTTTGCAATTCGTTTTTGTCATCTGATTATTTTACAAGAGGGCAAATGACAGCATCATCTGTAAGCAATCATCAAATAAGAAATCAGAGCGCATTAAAATTCATGAGGGAGTAAGTGAGTAGTAAACCGCACCATGGAAGGCTACTCAGATTGTCTCCTGTGTAGTTAATACAGATCAGGAACCCGGATATTTCTCCTGTTTTGCTCGATGACTTTCTGTCTATACCTATTCACTGTGACATTTCTGACAGGAAATCACGAATCCAGTCGCAGAACTGAGACGATATTGCATAGGCACGCAGTTTGCTTAGAAGACGCTTGTGAGGAACGGTGTAGAAAGCCTTCTGGAAATCTAAAAATATGGAATCAATTTGACATCCCTCGTCAATAGCATTTGTTACTTCATGAGTATAAAGAGCTAGTTGTGTTTGACAAGAATGATGTTTTCTGAACCCGTGCTGACTATGTGTCAGTAAATCGTCTTCTTTGAGGTAATTCATAATGTTCGAACACAGTGTATGTTCCAGAAACCTATTGCAAAGCGACGCTAGTGGTCTGGGCCTCTGATTCAGCGGATTTATAGGTATATGTATCATCTGAATGTGCAGTCGTGTTAATACTACGTCGTTGACATTTATTAAGAAAACCTAGAAACCAACGTCAACAGTCGTGGCACACTCAGCTCCTGTCGAAAATATACAATATGGCTGTAATTAAACTTTCGCTACTTGAAAGGGATTCCTTGAAAGACGAGTGTCTATAGGACAATGGAAGTTTGTAGACACATACGTAAGGAAACGTGGAAGGGAAATGACGAATGAACGATTGAAAGAAACAAATTTTCATTTCCATGTGAGAGCTGGTTAGTTGGTTGATTTGGGTGAGGGGACCAACGAGCGAAGTCATCAGTCCCATCGGGTTAGGGAAGGAAGTGGACCGTGCCCTTTCAATGGAACCATCCCGGCATTCTCCTGAAGCGACTTAGGGAATGCACGGAATATCTCAATCAGGATGGCCCGAATGCGAGTCCAGTGTGCTAACCACTGCGCCACCTCGCTCTGCCCATATGAGAGTGTAACGTTTGTTAACAGTTTACTATGTTTACGTTGCATGTTACATCTATATTCACGACAGTCTGGAACTGCACTAGAAGTACTGTTCCATATACGATCGCAGCACTTTTAGAACAGCGGGCCATAGTCGTCGTGGCACACCTCATGCACTGCTTGTAGAGAGCACATTGCGTCCACAATTCTCAGCCGAGACAGAAGTAACTTCTTCAACAATTTGGGCGCAACTGGCCGTTGGCCACTGGCAGGTACCAGTCCCCAATCGCTAGTTAATTCGAACTTCTGACTCATGTTCTTGAACCCCAGTGCGGAAACATGACCACTCCATATTTCCTTAAGGCGTAGATACTCGCGAAGATCAGTAGTTGCTGTTGCTTTGGTGAAATAGCTGCTCGCCTTGTCCAGACCCATGTAAATTGTCTGCAGCTGTAATGCAGATTGATGCTTGTGTTGCAACTGAACTTTCCCCTAACGGCAAGTGACGACACTAAAAGTACCAAGAACGCAAATATTGCAGCGCACAGTCAGAACAAAATTCCTATGAAGTTGGGTATCCCGTTTACACTGGCTCAAGCAGCAAAAGTTTAATTGTAACCACCTTGCACGTCATTAGCACGGGAGGCACGACGCCTGTGCACGGATGTACAGTTTGGTTCTTATTAATGTTTAAAAACGCACTAAGCGACGTAGATGACTCTCAGACAAGTAATCTAAGACACATGGAGTCGCAAATGGTCGGGAAACACCCCAACAAGGGCGACAAATGTTGAACATGTGACACCACCACATGAAGCGCTTTACCACATCTGCTGCAGCTGGGCTTCTCCATCCTACCCTCGCCGGTAGGGGGCAGTGCTGCACATCGCTCCGCTAGACTACTCTTTCTTCGAACACCTGTTGTAAATGTTATCTGTTGTGAACTTAGAAGTTACATAATTGTAGTCTTTGCTGTAACCCAGCAAAAGCTGTTCTTATTTTGTGCTTCTTTCCTTTTGTCCATTCTTCGTCTGTTTACGTACTGTAGTCAGTAATGAAAATTGTGTCAATTTCTGGTAGCGGCGCAATTCGGAAGCTTATACTAGTTTATTTGTGACGCAATACGCTGGGGTTTTGTTGTACAGTACTTTTCAATAAACCTGTCGAAAATGGTAAGTAAAATAGCGATACTTACCTGAATGGAAACACATAAATGACCTTTCTAGACTCTGGGAAGCTGATCTGCAGAATCGAGCACGGTTTTAGGAAACAGCGGTCATGTGAGACACAGCTGGTTCTCTTTGTGCACGATGTACAACAGGCTCTAGATACTGGCTCCAAGGTTGATGTCATATTTGTCGACTCTAGAAAGGCGTTCGACTCAGTTCCGCAATGTCGCTTGCTCCAAAAAGTGCGCGCTTACGGTCTATCCGATGACATATGAGGTTGGATAGAAAGTTTTCTAACAGACAGGTAGCAGTATGTCGTCCTGAACGGGGTGACGTCAACAGAAATAAGCGTAACTTCAGGTGTGCCCCAGGGCAGCGTAATAGGTCCGCTGCTTTTTACGATTTACATAACGATCTGGTTAATGGTATTAACAGCGGCATTAGACTGTTTGCTGATGATGCTGTAGTGTACAGGAAAGTAGTATCACACGAAAGTTGTGAACAAATCAATGAGGATTTGCAGAAAATTAGTGCGTGGTGTAATTACTGGCAGTGTAACCTACTGCGTATAACAAGGCGAAAATCACCATCAATGTATGAGTACAAAATAAATACCAAGTCTTTGGAAGTGGTAACATCCATCAAGTATCTGGGTGTGACTATTCGAAACAATCTCAAATGGAATGATCAGATTACACAAGTAACGGGTAAGGCGAACTCTAGACTGCGGTTTATTGGTAGAAACCTGAAGCGATACAGTCCTTCAACAAAAGAATTAGCTTACAATACATTAGTTCGTCCAGTCTTAGAGTATTGTTCGTCTGTGTGGGACCCTTACTAGTTGGATCTGATTTAAGAGTTGGAGAAGGTCCAAAGAAGAGCGGCAAGATTCGTGACTGGTACATTTAGTTATCGCGAGAGCTTTACAAATCTTACAGAAGTTTGAAGTGGGACACACTTGCGGGTAGACGGGGCGCTAAAGGGAAGGGGCTGCTCACTTAATTCCGAATTCCGATCTTCACCGAGGATGTAGAGCATATATTAGTACCACCAATTTTCAGATAGGGCAATGATTACCATTCAAAGATAAGGGAAATTAGAGCTCGTACTGAGGCGTTCGGAGAGTCGTTTTCGTTTATCCCACGCGCGAGTGGAACTGAGGAGAGGGGGAGGGGGGAGGGGGGGGAGGGGAGGAGGGGGAAATATGACTTCTGGCGCGAATTGGAGTATATATGTAGATCTATATAACTGCCTAGCGCAAAAACTGGAATACTGAGCCACATTCACTTAAAATTGCTTACGTAAGCCCGGAGTCACACCACCTTGACTTGGTTTGGGATGATGAAGTGCGACAGACCGACAGGCACAACCACCACACGTACGGCGAAGTACGTCATCTTGTGACGTTCAACATTTATCATACAATTTTGAGGTATTTCCAGAAATCTGCAGCCCTATGTGACTGATATTATATTACTTGCCTCAGCGTCATCTACGTCGCTTCAGCGGTTTTTAATCGTTAATAAGATTCACTCTCGAGAATGAGATTCACTCTGTCGCTAGCAGCTGAACGCTTAACCTGTGTATCCATCTGTAGCTGTCTGGGTAAGCCAGTTCAAAGTTTGAGGAGTTCATTGCCATACAAACTCCAATATGACTATGTACATTAGAGTTCTGTGATGTTCAAATCAACCTTCGCGTTGATGACAGCTTTACCTTACTTACGACTACGTGCTGTTATCCAACTCGGCGTTTGGCAATGTTCACAATGAGAAAACGCTCGAAATTAGCTAATATTGATTAGTAACCTACTGGTAGCTTGACGCAAGTGATATAGTTCGAGAAGTTCATAGCCGAATCGCCACCCTTCCTTAGAAAAGATTGCCCGTACCAGGCATACAACAACATCTGCGCCAATAGGACACGAAACCTCCACCTCTTTTGCTCCATATTTAGGCAAATTAGGCGGTTGACTGCTGACACATGCTTCTCCCCTGTTAGTTTAGCGGACTCAGACCTTTACAAGTGGCGTCGGAGTTCTGGAAGGCGCGCCACGTCACGACACGACGCCCGCTCGCGAATATCAATATCGCACTGGCGGCACGCCAGCCGACGCCAAATTAAGCACGGACAGCCCTGCGGTGACCTCCTTGCGCGCCGTTTTATAGCAGTGTCTGCGACCAGCTCAGCAGATTAAACCGGTCGCTGCACCGCATCTGGCTGTACCTTCGGAAACCCAAAAGAAGCAGCGTGTAAGAATTAATAGTAGTCTGCTACTCTCCGTCCGCTGTTAGTGATTAGCCAGGGCTGACGACCCTGCTAGAATTCCAAACTGGACTCTTCTAATCAGATGAAGGAGGTGGCTCTTTTTAAAGAATAGTGTTCTTGCGATTGCACACAGCTGCACTTCGTCGGTTAATGTTCCATTTGTCCAAGAACAATAACTGAAACCCTACGGAAAACTACCCTGACAATTTAGCTAACATAATCGATATACTAACGTTTCCTAGTCTGTGCACTAGATGAAAGTCAGTTATGTGCTTGTGAAATGATATAGCCCAATCTTGCAGCTTACATTTCCTCCCCCGATAGCTGAGTGGTCAGCGCGACAGAATGTCAGCCCTATGGGCCTGGGTTCGATTCCTGGCTGGGTCGGAGATTTTCTCCGCTCAGGGAATGAGTGTTGTGTTGTCCTGCTCATCATAATTTCATCCCCATCGACGCGCAAGTCTCCGAAGTGGCGTCAAATCGAAAGACTTGCACCCGGCGAACGGTCTACCCTACGGGAGGCCCTAGTCACACGACACTACTACAACTACAACTACAACTACAACAACAACCACTACTACTACTACTACTACTACTACTACTGATTACATACCGACTGTGGCGCAGTTACACTGTGAAGTAACTCACATGCTGCCTGAGACACTATATGTAACACATAAGATATTATAAAGCCGAAAACGAAACAGGACGCGTATGATTTTGGTATCTTAACTGTCTCTCTTGAGAAGAAAGTGATGCAGTCTGAATTTACAATTCTACTTTAATCCAGTGTGATGGTAACTACTAGGAATTGAAAGCACACGCTAGTTAAAAGGGTGGGCAAAGAAACACTAAAAAACAACACTTAATTAAAAATATTCTGTTGAGAGAAAGGACCTCCCCGACCACTGTGGATCACGCAGCCGCTCCTAATTTTCTCTCTCCAGCTCGACAATTTACTAATAAGAGACAAACAAATTACGAAGAGAAATTAACAATGCAGGTTATAAGAATGTATAAGACTCACAGGTTCCACGTGATGTTTCAAATAGACCATAAAACAAACTTCACCCCTTAACCATCAAGAAAGTAGTCTGAGTTTCTGCGACTCACGATATTTTCAGCTGAATGTTGGTCACTAAAAAAGAAGATTATGACCAATCAAGAAATGCTACACGTATATAAAAATGGTGGGGAGAAGAGGAATTTCTGGCACAACTTGACTAGAAGAAGGGATCGATTGGAGGAACGTACTGTCATAAAGGGATCACAGACTTAGTATTCTGGGAAGCGTGGAGGGTAAAAATTGTAGAGGGAGACAAAGACATGAATACACTAACCTGGTTCAGAGGAATGTAGGTTGCAGCAGTTACTCGGTGGTGAAGAGACTTGCACAGGATAGAGTAGCATGGGGAGCTGCATCAAACCATTCTTTGGAATGAAGACCACAACAACGTCAATAACATCTGCGACACACTCTCATTATAATATAGGTGACTGCAGCGGTAAATTTTGTTTGGAGAAGAGAATGTCACTTTCAGCTGAGAACAAATGCATACTACGAGGGTTGGAACTTTAACAGTGGCAACTATTTATTTACAACTCGTACAAAATAGGTAATTATTTTGTAAGAGCTGTAAATACATAATTGCCACAATTTAAGTTCCAACCCTCGTATTTGCGAGCGACGCATGCTGAAAAGACATTTTGTTCACCGTCTAGAATAGAACAATGTTAATCGTAGTGCCAATGTAATCGAAGGAAGGAAAGGAAAGACATTTATTCATATTACAAAACTGCACACATGCCAACCACAAACACTGTATAATGAGACTGGAGCTAGTACATCTAAACATGTCTCAAGATAATCACTATTCATAGATGCATCTGCTTTCTGCTATGCCCTGGGAAAAAAACAAACTCTCCCTCAAGCTTGAAAACATTCTCAATGTTCACTAGGAATAGTGTTGTCACACCACATGAGGCTCTCCGGCATAGCAAATATTTGTCGATGTGACACGCTAGGGATGTCAGAGTCTTCTCTATCGACATACATTCTAGAGAGAGTTGTAAGATGCCTTTAGCACTACGCCGTAAGATGCTATAAACGATAGCATCTGGCAGAACACCAAAGATGACGATTTATATGAGCATGTTGTTATCTGCACAAACAAGGGTTTGGCCTCATAGAGACATTTGCTTGCATTCGATTTTGATTCATAGTGTTGGAAATTACTATTTATACTGGTTTTTTATATGGCAATAGAACTATCAGTATCCCAAAACAGAATATATTATCGAAATAAAATTATTATATGATCTCTGCTTGTATTCTTGTAGTTAGCGCATCAAATTTATGTACACACATGTATACATACACGCATCACATTCCAGCTACGGGAAGTGCTGCCTAGTACTCCATCGCATCTTCTTCTATCCATAATGCAAATGGCTGCCTTATGAAGTTTTATCAGCCACTAATGATAATATATCGTCGTGTAAACCATATCCGCGCAACTCAGTGGTCCCCAGTCTGTCTGGTAGCATTACCCATGAGTGCAGTTAGATATTACCCAGTTCAAATCCCCCCCCCTCCCCCAATGATTCCGTCTCTTCCCAAATCATCAACAACATTAGCGTCTAATTAACCTTTCGAAAGAAGAAGAATTTTCTTTTTACGTTTTCGGTTTTAAATCACTACATGTAAATGAACTTTAGTTTCTGTGGATGTTTTATTAAATTACCAACAAATGAGACAATTGGTACTGCTCATTTCTGAAAACTTTTCAACATACTGTAGAATGATGAAGTAATTCTCAAAGCATCGCGAATGCTGCTCACAACACCTTCTCAGAAAACGATTCACATTGAGGATAAATACTTGTTGCAAAATGTGCTTTCTGCACAGCAGCCCTTTCTCTATACCTACAATCATAATGAACCAACGTAAAATGTGTACACTGTACTTACGCCTACTGTTTGAAATCACTCTATTCCTGGACCCCTTACTTCTGGACCGGCCGACATTGGAAGAATTCAGGCAGGCAGCGTTTTGTGTCTCTCCACTGCTACTAAAAATAAAGGTGATAATTCAATAATGATAATAACAATAATAATAGTACACTGCAGACCGTACAGTAGTGTAGTAGCCATTACGCAGCTACTATTTTGTTGTTAACTGGGTCGTTTACTTGTTGCCAAGTAAAACTAATTCCTGTTTCATTGTGAGAACTACCTACAACTCGGAGAAGGCGTTTTCGAGAGAGACTGAAGCATGCGTTTCTACATTTATCTGCCGGATGGAGTGGCGCTACAGTCTGGAAACGCAAGACAGCTACGGTCGCAGGTTCGAATCCTGCCTCGGGCATGGATGTGTGTGATGTCCTTAGGTTAGTTAGGTAGTTCTAAGTTCTAGGGGACTGATGATCTCAGAATTTGAGTCCCATAATGCTCAGAGTCATTTAAAAAAACACATTTATCTCTCAATGTTACTGTGATAGATGCAAGGTATAAAGTAGTGCGTAGACCGTAGAGTATGTGAGAAATCCGTTGTTCATACATTCATTTCACATTATGCAACCTACACCGCATTGCGTCAGACGTTAATGCTAGAATTGCAAGAGAAATTAATTATTAGTACTTTATGTAATCAGCGTTTAGTCTTATCAAACAGCGATAATAGTAAAGATATCTTAAAATTATTACACGCATGTTTGGAACCAATGGCGTACCTAACTGAATAAACTTTTGAAATGTACGCTGCCATTCTGATCGTTCTCCGTCTCTTGATAGCATATTACTTTGTGTCTTCTGCTTGTCTAGCTAAATGGACAGATATTTTTATTTTCGTGCAAAAGAGGTTTCCTAGTCGATAAGCTATCTACTATGTTAACTACTCGCCGGAATTATCAGTGTGGCAATGTTCCACAAGCTTCCAGAACTAGAGCTGTACCTGGCAACACGCTCTTCACGGCAAGCAGAACCCACGGCTGTACTTCCCCATGTAGTGTCAGACAGCAACCGCGCTATGTACATCTCTATAGACAGAAACATCTTAATTTATTGATGATTAGTTTCACTTGATAACATTAGGGCTTGCAGCTTCTCTCTTACATCTGTCTGTATATGTGACCGGACACCCTTAATAACTCAACGCTACAGCATATATATATATATATATATATATATATATATATATATATATATATATATATATATATATATATATATATAATTTTTAAGAAATGTCAGTCTCGTTAACACTGCGATACGCAATTTCCTCATTAGGTTATGTTTGAATGTAACGACATGATGTAAGGCAAACGTGTAACTACAGAGCTAATCAACATGGAGAAGAACTTGGCTTGTAGGAGGAAGAGGTACGAAGATGAAATGTTAGGGAGAGAACAGGTGTGTTCGGAAATTCCCGTTGTAAACTTTTAGGGTTTGTAGAGTGGACTGAGTAGACAATACTTTGAATTGGAACCCATGTCCGGAAAGACCGTTTCATGCTACAGCCGTTTGAAAACATGTTTACTGGGTAAGCATGCAACAGAGTAGTCATGGCTGGGGGGTGCTTGTGTCTGATCGCCTGATGTCATTTGAGGTCTGTGGTTCCTCTCTCACTTCTTTCGAGCTCATTCACGGGTCTGTGAGTGTTACAGTGTTAGGTTGTGTACACTTCTGCAGACTACACCGACATGGTCCTTACGAATGGCGAAGCTCACAGTAATGTAAGAGCTGCTCTTTGCCTTTTTGAGATAGTTATACAGAACGTATGACTCCATCACATACCTTATTCTGCACAATTACTCAACGGATTCGTGAAAGGGATACCTTCATCATGAGCAGGCGTGACTGTGATGCGCCAACGAGGCGCTGAACGTCCGAAGTGGAAGATGCCGTATTGTATCACGTTGAATATATCCCGTCAACGGATACACGAGAAATTTCTTTGATTATTAATGAGCGGAACTGTAAAACACGCGATTTATTGGGTCATGTATAATAAATTAGTTGTAAATTTTGTCACGTTACTAAAATGTTTTTAAATGGTCGTGGCACGGAAACGTTACGTTCCCGGGCATGGTTTCCTTTACAAAATATAATGTACTCCCTCCCCTCTCCAAGTACTAGAAGTTTGTAACAGGAGTTTCCGAGCACCCTGTCTATTGGTGAGAAAAGTATGCGAGAGTGACAGCGATACAGAGGCACGTTCATTAGTGGACAGGAGGAAAAATTCCAAGGTATGCTGACAACGAAGCGTCACAGTGTTTTACTACACGCAACTCTGTTGAAGGCGGTCCATCCTTGTCTTCCCTCTTGCCCAGTTATTAACGTTGCTACGAACGTTTTTCGCATTTTCAATGTTTCGAACTCTGGGATTCAAAATAATACAAGTGTCAGGGGTTTCAGAATAGTTTTACATAGGCAACTAGTGGTCACAAATAAACATTAACTTCTTATTTCTATAAACAACTTTCGTCTAATAGCGTCCACGCAATATAGTAGGAAGTGTTCAAAGTTACATCCGTCAGACTCAGTACATGCACTGCAACATAATCAATTGCCAGAACTGTTATCTGGATTCAAAATTATAAGACCCTATTGCTTGCCACTATGTTTGTTTACCTTAGCGGTGAATACTCTAGTTAGAGGGTAATGTAGCAACAAACATTCTATGTTTCCTGGTCGGTACTTCTGTCTAGTGACTGACTCCAGGTTCACGTGAAGTGTGAGTATTTGGCGTCATTGGTCAGGAAGCCCTTTGCGGGGCAGGTCCGGCCGCCTTGGTGCAGGACTTATTACATTCGACACCACATTGGGTGACCTGCTCGCCGGATGGGGATGAAAACGTGAAGTAATGTGCACCTTACAAATCGCCTTAAGCAGTTTCCGTCATTTTCTACAGATTTTGTTACTGATAGGCATTAAATTGTGTTTTGCGCAGATAATATTTCGAGTTCTACACCTGTGAATCCTTTGTAATGCACAGAACCTATTTGGAATATACTGTCAACTCTTCAGTTACAGAATTTTATGGCTAGCAAAATTCTATTTAAGTACAGGGTGCCTGTAATTAAAGTTCCAATTTCAAAACGGTGTAGAAGGAGAACCGCAGCTGAGAATAACCTCATATAATTGACGAAGGAAAAAATATCAAAGTGCATAAAGAAATAAAAAAATTAACAGAACGAAATATTTAGCATAGATGGTTCTGTAAGCGTCCTAACGTAAATGAGGTCGCCTACAAATGACAGATGAATTACAATTCGACAGCTATGGTTTGAGCTGCACATTACACCATCCGAACTGTTCGATTCGCACGACGGCGCAAGTTCGGCAGTGAGCAGTTGTGGCGCTGTAAGTTAGGCAAGCCCATCCACCAAGGCAACATCGTACCACATCGATCGGTTTTTAACTGTCCTGCGGCAAAAAGACAAATAAAAAACAAATGACATCAGTTTTTAATCGTCGAACAACGTTCTTTTATTAGTTTTTTACATGCTGAAGGCGAAAAATCAGAGAATATGTACTCTAGAATGTCTAACGTTTATGGTGGACGTTGTATGAATCGTGCAAATTTTTACAAGTGGGTAGAGCAGTTTAAAAATGGTCGCGACTCAGTGTCTGACGAACACCGTTCTGGCCGACCAGTTGCAGTTTTAACTGCCTCATATACTTCTACGTCTCCATCTACATCCTCTTCCATTTAAATAATATTGTCATCAAGTACATCGCCCTTGTATAGACCCTCTTTATACTCCTTCAACCTTTCTGCTTTCCCTTCTTTGCTTAGAACTGGGTTTCCATCTGAGCTCTTGATGTTCATACAAGTGGTTCTCTTATCTCCAAAGGTCTCTTTAATTTTCCTGTAGGCAGTGTCTATCTTACCCCTCGTGAGATAAGCCTCTACATCCTTACATTTGTCCTCTAGCCATCCCTGCTTAGCCATTTCGCACTTCCTGTCGATCTCATTTTTGAGACGTCTGTATTCCTTTTTGCCTGCTTCACTTACTGCATTTTTATATTTTCTCCTTTCATCAATTAAATTCAATATTTCTTCTGTTACCCAAGGATTTCTACTAGCCTTCATCTTTTTACCTACTTGATCCTCTGCTGCCTTCACTACTTCATCCCTCAGAGCTACCCATTCTTCTTCTACCGTATTTCTTTCCCCTATTCCTGTCAATTGCTCCCTTATGCTCTTCCTGAAACTCTGTACAACCTCTGGTTCTTTTAGTTTATCCAGGTCCCATCTCCTTAAATTCCCACTTTTTTGCAATTTCTTCAGTTTTAATCTACAGGTCATGACCAATAGATTGTGGTCAGAGTCCACATCTGCCCCTGGAAATGTCTTACAATTTAAAACCTGGTTCCTAAATCTCAGTCTTACCATTATATAATCTATCTGAAACCTGTCAGTATCTCCAGGCTTCTTACATGTATACACCCTTCTTTTATGGTTCTTGAACCAAGTGTTAGCTATGATTAAGTTGTGCTCTGTGCAAAATTCTACCAGGCGGTTTCCTCTTTCATTTCGTACCCCCAATCCATATTCATCTACGTTTCCTTCTCTCTCTTTTCCTACTACCGAATTCCAGTCACCCATGACTATTAAATTATCGTCACCCTTCACTATCTGTATTATTTCTTTTATTTGATCATACATTTCATCAATTTCTTCGTCATCTGCAGAGCTAGTTGGCATATAAACTTCTACTAATGTAGTAGGTGTGGGCTTCGTATCTATCTTGGCCACAATTATGCTTTCACTATGTTGTTTGTAGTAGCTTACCCGCATTCCTATTTTCCTATTCATTATTAATCCTACTCCTGCATTACCCCTATTTGATTTTGTGTTTATAACCCTGTAGTCGCCTGACCATAAGTCTTGTTCCTCCTGCCACCGCACTTCACTAATTCCCACTATATCTAACTTTAACCTATCCATTTCCCGTTTTAAATTTTCTAACCTGCCTGCCAGATTAAGGGATCTGACATGCCACGCTCCGATCCGTAGAACGCCAGTTTTCTTTCTCCTGATAACGAAGTCCTCTTGAGTAGTCCCCGCCGGGAGATCCGAATGGGGGACTATTTTACCTCCAGAATATTTTATTCAAGAGGACGCCATCATCATTAACCATACAGTAGAGCTTCATGCCCTCGGGAAAAATTACGGCCGTAGTTTCCCCTTGCTTTCAGCTGTTCGCAGTACCAGCACAGCAAGGCCATTTTGGTTATTGTTACAAGGTCAGATCAGTCAATCATCCAGACTGTTGCCCCTGCAACTACTGAAAAGGCAGCTGCCCCTCTTCAGGAACCACATGTTTGTCTGGCCTCTCAACAGATACCCCTCCGTTGTGGTTGCACCTACGGTAAGGCTATCTGTATCGCTGAGGCGCGCAAGCCTCCCCACCAACGGCAAGGTGCATGGTTCATGGGGGGAGGAAAACTGCGTAAAAAGCAAAATACATTGGTTTTTAAGTGTCCTGACGCCAAAAACCGCATAAAAACCGAAATGGCAGCGCTTTATCACTGTCGTCGGAGGGAAGCAAGAGATGTTCCATGAGTTGTCCACCGTTTTCCGCAACAAAACGAAATCGAGGAACAGCATGTTCCACAACAGATCGAAGTATGGCAAAGATCGCGATCAGGGGGCGCTGCACAGCACAGTACGTGCTTTCAGTTCAGCTACGTTCGTAATTGGAGCAGTGAACACAATATCTTTCGGATAACCCCACAGATAGATCAGGCTATCTGGAGGGTCAGTTTGTAGGGAAATTGTAGTGTCTATGAGTCTGCAGCAGCCACTTTACTGGCTCTGCAATTTGTGGAGGAGCTCCATCTTGCATAAAAACGATCCTATCTGCAATTCCACGCTGTTGAAGAGCTGGAATGACGTTGGTGCGCGAAAGACTCTCATAGCGTTTATCAGCTATGGTACAGGTAAAAGAACCTGCAGGTAGATATCGAAATAGACGACAGAGGGATAGAGAAACAATTAAAATCGCTCAAAAGAAGAAAGGTCGCTGGACCTCATGGGATACCAATTCGATTTTACACAGAGTATGCGAAGGAACTTGCCCCCCTTCTTGCAGCAGTGTACCGTAGGTCTCTAGAAGAGCGTAGCGTTCCAAAGGATTGGAAAAGGGCACAGGTTTTCCCAGTTTCCAAGAAGGGATGACGAACAGATGTGCAGAACTATAGACCTATGTCTCTAACGTCGACCAGTTGTAGAATTTTGGAACATGTATTATGTTCGAGTATAATGACTTTTCTGGGGACTAGAAATCTACACTGTAGGAATCAGCATGGGTTTCGAAAAAGACGATCGGGTGAACCCCAGCTCACACTATTCGTCCACGAGACTCAGAGGGCCATATACACGGGTTCCCAGGTATATGACGTGTTTCTTGACTTCTGCAAGGCGTTCGATACAGTTTCCCACAGTCGTTTACTGAACAAAGTAAGAGCATATGGACTATCAGACCAATTGTGTGATTGGATTAAAGAGTTCCTAGATAACAGAACGCAGCATGTCATGCTTGTGATGCGAATACATAGAAAGATAGGTCCCTTATCATTTAGCTACAAAATAGCAGGTCATCAACTGGAAGTAGTTAATTCCATAAATTATCTGGGAGTACGCATTAGGAGTGATTTAAAATGGAATGATCATATAAAGTCGATCGTCGGTAAAGCAGATGCCAGACAGATTCACTGGAAGAATCCTAAAGAAATGCACCCGAAATCAAAGGACGTATGTTACAGTACACTTGTTCGCCCACTGCATCAATATTGCTCACCATTGTGGGGTCAGTACCAGCGAGGGTTGATAGAAGAGATAAAGAAGATCCAAGGGTGAGCAGTGCGCTTCGTTACAGGGTCACTTAGTAATCGCGAAAGCGTTACGAAAATGATACATAAATTCTAGTGGAAGACTCTAAAGGAGAGACGCTCAGTAGCTCGATTCGGGCTTTTGTTGAAGTTTCGAGAACATACCTTCACCGAGGAGTCGAGCAGTATATTTCTCTCTCCTACGTATATCTCACGAAGAGACCATGAGGATAAAATCAGAGAGATCAGAGCCAACACAGAGGCATACCGACAATCTTTCTTTCCATGAACAATACGAGACTGGAATACAAGTGAGAATAGATAGAGGTACTCAAAGTGCCCTCCGCCACACACCGTCGGGTGGCTTGCGGAATATGGATGTAGATATAAATGTAGACTCACCCACTGGAAAAAATAATGCCATACGACAAATGATGCCGGCAGCCCGTACCTTACAGTCACCTTTGCAGAATGAAGGGGCCCTAGTTGATGGGCGTGCGGAATTTCCGTTCCGCATATTCTGCACTTCTGGGTACTGACAAGTCCTTGGAGATAGAAGTGGGGTTCCTGTTCCCACGGAATGTTTCATGGCCATTCACCAATCCACTCCCATGCGAGCAAGAAATTTCAGAACTAACGTTGGTCTTTCTTATAGCTTAGCAGCGTGCAACTCCTGAGGATGGATGATTTTGTGTGGATAGCAATGCGGGGTGTTTCATAGGATTTTATGCACGGCGCTCGCAGGCATATGAAGCGCTCGGCCAATCCCCTGTGCACCGCATGTTGTAAACCACCCCTCGACTCTTCCTGCAATTCTGTGGCAACATTCTCGAAGGACTTCGGATCACCTGCTTTCCTTCATCTGCCACAATGCACCTATGTCCTCGAATTTTGTAATCATAAACAAAGAGTGTACGGGCTCCAGAAACAGGCAGAAATAATTCTCTTCGATGACAGACCTGATCGAAAAGCATGAAGAGCAAATGAAAAGCTCGCAACTTCTGTGGGAAAAAGAGGATGGAAATATTTTCGAAAGTATATAATCCCAACACAAAAATAACCTTTAATAATTTATGACCAGTCAGGTCACTATGACCCTAAGGATCATATGTGTACAGATTTTTTGAGGAAAGGAGCAGAGTTAATAACCTATCTTCCAGTACCTCCTATTCTGCGACAGTCCACATATTGAGGTATCTATGACTATACGATGAGGGCTATTTTCTTCAATCTCCAATCGGTCGCAAAAATGGAAACCGTAGTGATAACAAAAATAATATTTTATTTGCAACATTTAGCTACAACTTCAGCTACTTGTCTACATAATCCTCGCTCCACTTTAGGCATCTATGTAAGTGGGGTTCTAGTTTTCCAGTTCCCTTCGCTGATCTGCAGCTCGTTGTCTATGCCAAAATGCTTTCCTCATACGTAGGGTTCATGTGCTCGAAGAGATGAAGATCAGAAGGATCTTTGTATCGATCAAACACTTCCCATAGAAAGCACCGCAGGAGAGTCTTCGTTGTATATGCAGTGTGAGAGCGCATGTCACTTATGTTATCTGGATTGCATGAAATCAGGCGAAACCTCTCAGCAGGAACTTCACACTTGGCGGGAGACTATTGATCTAGACATCTTTACCTGCTCACCTGGCTTTCAGAACTGTAAAAAGCCACGTGACACTATAGACAGTCACACCAGAGACACTGTGCAAAATATTTGCGCAAAGAGTTGCCGATTTTTCACAGTGGTTTTAATTTCAACACTGATCGGAAGGTGGAGATAAATAGCCCTCGTATAACCCACACGTATCGCTCTTTTGGAAACCACGGAAACAAGATCATGCTAGTTAAAGTACACACGGAACGGTAGAAGCAATCACTCCTCCCTACACACGCGATGTAATCGGAAATACACTACTGGCCATTAAAATTGCTACGCCGAAAAAATGACGCTCTACAAACGCGAAATTTAACCTACAGGAAGAAGATGCTGTGATACCCAAATAATTAGCGTTTCAGAGCATTCACATAGGTTGGCACCGGAGGCGACACCTACCACGTGCTGAAATGAGGAAAGTTTCCAACCGATTTCTCATACACAAACAGCAGTTGACCGGCGTTGCCTCGTGAAACGTTGTTGTGATGCCTCCTGTAAGGAGGAGAAATGCGTACCATTACGTTTCCGACTTTGATAAAGGTCGGATTGTAGCCTATCGCGATTGCGGTTTATCGTATCGCGACATTGCTGATCGCGTTGGTCGCGATCCAATGACTGTTAGCAGAACATGGAATCGGTGGGATCAGGAGGGTAATGCGGAGCGCCGTGCTAGATCCCAACGGCCTCGTATCACTAGCAGTTGATATGACAAGCGTCGTATCCCCATGGCTGTAACGGTTCGTGCAGCCACGTCTCGATCCCTGAGTCAACAAATGGGTACGTTTGGAAGATAACAACCATCTGCACGAACAGTCCGACGACGTTTGCAGCAGCATGGACTATCAGGTCAGAGACCATGGCTGCGGTTACCCTTCACGGTGGATCACAGACAGGAGTGCCTGCAATGTTGTACTCAGCGACGAACCTGGATGCACGAATGGCAAAACGTCATTTCTTCGGATGAATCAAATGGTTCAAATGGCTCTGAGCACTATGGGACTTAACTTCTAAGGTCATCAGTCCCCTAGAACTTAGAACTACTTAAACCTAACTAACCTAAGGACATCACATACATCCATGCCCGAGGCAGGATTCGAACCTGCGACCGTAGCAGTTGCGCGGTTCCGGACTGAAGCGCCTAGAACCGCTCGACCACCGCGACCGGCGAAATATCATTGATATGTGGTACGATGGTATGTTCCCTACGGTAGGCTCCTCACAGAATGTGTGAATATCTGTTACTCTAAGACGAAGACACACGTCATAAATCTTCCGACATTTCCGTGTGAAACTGTCCGTGGCGTCCTTTTACACGGTAGGACGTTAAAAGCGATGCGTGCCACCATAGACGGCCGTGTAAATCAGCGCTCTGTGTGGGGTAGCGCTGCAGCTGTTCGCCAAATGCAGCGGCGATTACCGCCAGTAACTGCCTCGTTGACGCGAAAATAGAGCGAGCGTTAATGGCTGACGTGAAACAAGCCCTAAAAAACCTGTCCAGCCGGGCATTACTCGTATTGGCACGGGCACTTGATGGGCTCACGGGGCCGCGAAGAGCGCCCTACTGTTTGCCAGAGCCGCGTCCAGTCCGGCAGACATCTCGGCTAACAGCGCTTCTTTCATTGCCTGCCCTCAACAGGTCATGTTTCATAGGTAACTGAGATACGACAGCTGGAATAGAGAGCAATATGATGACATTATCTGTAAATCCGGACTACAATATCCTTACAGGGTGTCAATATAACTGATATGGACTCTTTGTCTGGGTAACGTTAGTGAATAGATACGATATTGCAGTTCCTGTGTTATTCTGAAGTACGCAACGTTCCTTCAGAAATCCATGCAAGCGACTTTCATGCATAACGTCTCACCTGTACATACATAACTGAATTCAACCGCGCGGTGTAGCCGTACGGTCTCAGGCGCCTTGCCACGGTTCATGCGGCTGCCCCAGTCGGAGGATCGAGTCCTCCTTCGCACATTGTGTGTGTGTGTGTGGTGTGTGTGTGTGTGTGTGTGTGTGTGTGTGTGTGTGTGTGTGTGTGTGTGTTGTACTTATCATAAGTTAGTTTCAGTTAGATTAAGTAGTGTGTAAGCCTAGGGACCGATGACCTCAGCAGTTTGGTCCCATAGAAACTTACCACAAATTTCTATATTTCCAAATAATTGATGTGCGAGTACCGGTTGTATAGGACATGTGATAGTCTGGTTCAGGTTAAGAGCCGGATAGCCAAATGGTAAGGCGACCGCTGGCAATAAGCTGGAAATCTGGGTTCGAGTTCCGGTCCGGCACAATTTTTCAGTGTCTTCATTCCGTTCTAGAGCTGATGGTTGTCCAAATTCGCAATTCCAATATACGTGAAATGTAATCTAGTTTCACCCGCGCAAATAGTATAAATTCTCTATTGAAAATAGTGACACGTACACAGTAATGAATGGAGGAAGCTGAAGTGCATTGAAATAGGTAGCTCTTAACTCGACTGATAAAAAGGAAAAATTTTTGTAAAATAAGTTATTATCAGATAGACTGAGCTTACAGAATTATTTTGGTTCAACACAACTTGGGATAAGGTGATAAATGAAATAAATCATCTAAGATTTTATTAGACTCGCATTTATACTGAGATAATGCGATACTTTTACAGTGCTTCTGTACATGTTTTTGGCAATAATTCGAGCATCAACAAGGTGCGAAAAAATACTTTTAATTGTTGTAAATTTAAATTCGTCTTCGAATGTTTTAAAAGTATGGACATGAAACGTTCTTGAAGATATAACATACAAATGGCTGAATCCATCGTAGTCCAGAGACGCAAAGTAGCAGTGGAGTTCCATTGCTTGTAAAGCATCCCTATCAACGAAGACCAAAATAGTTTGGAAAGTGTAAAAAATTGAAATACTCTTAAATTTTTTACACTGGTAGGAGGGAGTGCAGTAGGGACCACATACTGAATTTCAATGGAATGGTATATCTAGTAGTATAGTTGTCAGAAACAAAACAAGAATTGAGAAATACATTAACTTCAACACGTTCAAAAGAAAACCATCAATTAAGCTTTTATCACTAGATCTTTGGCATAGTCAATAGTGATGTAACTTTTCTGCCTCGTAGGCAGCATACCTTTTTCCTTTCCTAAGAGTCGTCAGGCGGATTTCCTCCGGTTTTCGAGAGATATCTGCAATTTCATTTTTGCATTCAGTAGCTGGGGTCAACTCAAACAATTGCCACTCGTCACGTTTTTCATGCGACGTCCGGTGTCAACAGAAATTGCTGGAATGTTTACCACTACAAACAAAATTATTTTGAAATGGAAATACTATGCGAGCAGTCGATAGGGCGGTCCCACATTATTCTAGTGCGATATGCGTCTTATCGGCATGTATTAATAGGTGCTATAAAATACGAAGAATAAACACTAATCCAGCAGCGACTCGCTAGCGCTGCATATTTGACGGTAGCAGTGTGCGCGGGATACTTTGTTGCTGCCGTTGCTGGATTACTGGTTTTTTTTTCGAGTTTCGCTGTTCGTGTTAACACATATCGATAAACCAGTCTTGAACAGCTCTATCGAGTGGCGGCGTAAAATTGCTCTTTAAAATAATTTCGTTTGAACGGAAAACAAGCCGACATTTTCCATCGAGACCGGCAAACGTATGTTAGACGTGACGAGCAGAATCAATTTTTTTAAAAAATTGACAAAAGAATCTAAGAAGTAAAAAAAATGTATTTCCCCTATAACTTCAATATAAGTAGTAACATATTGATCCAAGCAGCGTCGATTCGGGGGCTGATAAGTAAATTACAAAAAAATAAGAAGTTAACAGCAGCTGTTCTTTCTAGAACAGCGTAATTCTATTATTATTAGGTAGAAGCCTGTCTTGTCTGGCGTCATCTCTTTCACTCCTGCACATCCCGCGTCCACATCTCAAAATAGACAGTGAAGTTACAATTACGTATTGTATAAAATATCAAAGAATTGAATTACCTATTTATTTTATCCCATACCTTTAAATAATTACGTACCAACTGAGCATCATGCATTAACCTACCTTCCATGGTCAATGTCTTGGTTTGATAATAGCGTACTAACTCACCCAACATTAAAATTTGACCGTGTGTTGCGCGGTGCTCGGTAGGCGGCGAGCGAGGCATAACCAAGTAAGGCGCCACGAATGGGACGTGACCTAAGGTCAGGCGACGTTGGCGGTTGTGTCTGTATTGCGGATTTTCTCGAGTAAATTAAATAAGACTTAGATTCAACGATGTGATATTGTTATTTTGGCATTTATCTACGTTGTCCCTTTAGGTAGCTGACTTGTATTTTAATTTAATACTACATCGTTTTTAGATGAATTCTGTTTTTATTTCATTTACTTAGCAGTCTCACGACGCTACAACGCTTGAAAGGAATACACTACTGGCCATTAAAATTGCTACACCACGAAGATAACGTATACAGACGCGAAATTTAACCGACAGGAAGAAGATGCTGTGATATACAAATGATTAGCTTTTCAGAGCATTCACACAAGGTTGGTGCCGGTGGCGACACCTACAACGTGCTGATATGAGGAACGTTTCGAACCAATTTCCCATACATAAACAGCACAGTTGACCGGCGTTGCCTGGTGAAACGTTGTGATGCCTCGTGTAAGGAGGATAAATAAGTACCATCACGTTTCCGACTTGGATAAAGGTCGGATTGTAGCCTATGGCGATTACGGTTTGCCTAATCGCGACATGGTTGCTCGCGTTGGTCGAGATCCAATGGCTGTTAGCAGAATATGGAATCGGTGGGTTCAGGAGGGTTATGCGGAACGCCGTGTTGGATCCCAAAGGCCTCGTATCACTAGCAGTTGAGATGACAGGCAACTTATCCGCATGGCTGTAACGGATCGTGCAGCCACGTCTCGATCTCTGAGTCAACAAATGGGGATGTTTGCAAGACAACAACCATCTGCACCAATAGTTCGATGACGTTTGCTACAGCATGGACTGTCAGCTCAGAGGCCATCGCTGCTGTTACCCTTGACGCTGGATCACAGAGAGGAGCGCTGGCGATGGTGTACTCAACGATGAACCTGGGTGCACGAATGGCAAAACGTCGATTTTTTTGGATGAATGCAGGTTCAGTTTACAGCATCATGACGGTCGCATCCGTGTTTGCCGACATCGCGGCGAACGCACATTGGAAGCGTGTATTTGGCATCGCCATACTGGCGTATCACCCGGCGCGATGGTATGGGGTGCCATTGGTTACACGTCTCGGTCACCTCTTGTTCGCACTGACAGCACATTGAAGAGTGGACGTTACATTTCAGATGTGTTACGACCTGTCGCTCTACTCTTGATTTGATCCCTCTGAAACCTTACATTTCAGCAGGATCATGCACGACCGCATGTTGCAGGTCCTTTCTGGATACAGAAAATGTTCGATTGGTGCTCTGGCCAGATCTCTCTAGATCTCTCACCAACTGAAAGCGTCTGGTTAATGGTGGCCGAGCAACTGGCTCGTCACAATACGCCAGTCACTACTCTTGATGAACTGTGGTGTCGTGTTGAAGCTGCATGGGCAGCTGTACCTGTATACGCCATCCAAGCTCTGTTCGAATCAATGGCCAGGCGCATGAAGGAAGTTATTACGGCCAGAGGTGGTTGTTCTGGGTACTGATTTCTCAGGATCTATTCACTCAAATTGCGTGAAAATCTAATGAAATGACAGTTCTAGTATATGTGTCCAATGAATACCCGTTTATCACCTGCATTTCTTCTTGGCGCAGAAATTTTAATGGCTAGTAGTGTATTACTACTTAGGCCTACCCTTAGCCTTGATGACAGCTTCAACTCTCGCAGGCACACGTTCAGTCAGGTGCTGGAGGGTTTCCTGGGGAATGACAGCGCATTCTTCACGGAGTGCTGCACTGAGGAGAGGTATCGATGTCGATTTGACGCCGGGCACGAAATCGGTGTTCCAAAACATCCCAAAGGTATTCTTTAGCATTCAGATCAAGACTCTTTGCAGGCCACTCCATTACAAGGATATTGTTGTCGTGCATACTCTCCGCTATAGGCTGCGCATTATGAACAGGTGCTCGATCGTGTTGAAATATGCAATCGCCATCACCGAATTGCTCTTCACTAGTGGCAAGCAAGATCGTGCTTAAAACATCACTGTTGGTGTGCTGTGGTAGTGCCACGCAAAACAATAAGGAACTGCGAGCCCTCTCCATGAAACACACGACACACCGTAACACCACCACCACCACCGACTTTTACTGTTGGCACTACACACTCTGGCAGATGACGTTCGGGGCATTCGCCATAACCACACGCTGCCATCAAATCGCCGCATTGTGTACCGTGATTCGTCAAAGTTTTTCCACTGTTCTATCGTCCAATGTTTAGGCTGCTTACACCAAGCGAGGCGTCGTTTGGCATTTACCGGTGTGATGTGTGGCTTATGGGCAGCCGCTCGATCTAGAAATCCAACTCCCGCCTGTCACAGCACTTGCAGTGGATGCTGACGCAGCTTAGAATCCCTGTGTGATGATCTGGATAGATGTCTGCCTATTACACATTACGACCCCCTTCAACTGCCGGCGGTGTCTGTCAGTCAATAGACGAGGTCGGCCTGTACTCTTTTAGGCGGTACTTGTCTCTTGACGTTTCCACTTTACTATCACATCGGAAACAGTGGCACTAGTGATGTTCAGGAGTGTGGAAATCTCGCTTACAGACGTATGACAAAAGTGAAACCCAATCGCCTTACTACATTCGAAATCCTTCAGTTTCGTGGAACGCCCCTTTCTGCTCTCCCACGATGTCGAATGACTACTGAGATCGCTGATATGGAGTACCTGGCAGCACAATGCACCTAATATGAAAAACCTATGTTTTAAGGATGTCCGGGTACTTTTGTTCACATAGTATATATTAGACTTAAAGGGGCAAGTCATACTTTTTTTTGCTTTTTAGAGGTTTTTCTGTCGGTTTCTTTTTTATTTTTAATTTAGTTTATCTCATGCATTTTAAAATTCATATTTTGCTTTAGACACAACGACACTATCGCGACATTCACACTTGCGACTTTTTCACTTACTCTATTTACGTGTGTTTTTTTTAATTCACATACATATCTATTGACTATATATATATATATATATATATATATATATATATATATATATAGCTATTTTTTTGGCGACGTAAGTAAAAAGCAGTGGTGACAATTCTGAATTAAATCAGAAGAAAGTGTACAGTCATTGCACTCTCTTGCAATATGCTGACTAACCTGTTAGGACAAATTCATTTACTTGAGTAGTGAACTGTACACATTAAAAAATTACTACAAAAAGTCTGCTAGGGTATAGTCTATACTTTACAGTTGAGTCACAATCACCCAATGTCTGTTTTGTAGGTGCTGAAACTGGCGACTTCAAACGACAAAAATCATAATTTTTGGTCTACCTAAGAAACAAACCTATGTTCTCGCCGCCTTTTTTTTTAGAGATTTTTGAGCTCTAGAATCTGGTACAGCGTAACTTGATGTAGCACTTACGGATTACGTAGCGTATGTCAAGAGGTCGTGCTGGTGGAAAACCGTTTTACGTAATTTAGCTAAGGGAATCTAAATGGCTGAGAAGAATTTCATGGAACATAGCTAAGAACCATTCTGATTAAACCAGTTTGCAAATAAAAATGTAACCAGCATAAAAATCAGACTTTTCCTCTGGGAGTTGCGATACCGCAGACAGATACACAGATACGTACGTTAAACTTCTAATACCCCTCTCTTTGGGGCGGGGGTTAAAAATTCGCGAATATGTCAAAATATTTTGATCTAAATTCCTGTGAATTTGCCAGATCAACCGAAAACCTAGTTCCCTTCTGCTGGATCCCTTACTCTGTCTATGACAAATTCGCCTTTTTTGATGCGGTAGGAGAATTTTTCATTCTGGTGTTTTCATTACTCGTACGATCTCTCGCTACTGCCTCGCTGAGAGACTGGTAGTTGTCAAATGTGATACAGTCACACAAGATAACCCAGAAATATACTCGTATGTCTATTTTTAATATAACTCTGGCACAACATGCAACGCAAAATACATATTTCATTTTGCACTGATGTGAGCGCTGTTTTGAATCTTCCTGACAGGCTAAAACTATGTATCGGATCAGGCATTTAATAACCACGATAGCAGAAACTAACACGATATGGGCAAATCCCAGCACTTTAGTTTTCTTATGAGCGCTAGATTTTCTGTAAGTCTTTTTAACTGCCACGTTTCCGTTTTCTAATATTAGCAAACCGCAATGGCACTCTCTTTGCAGATTCCTCTGTTCGAGTTCGCATCGTAACTAGGCAGTCATCATGAATTGTACAAATATGGTTAAGAAGGATAAAAGGCAAGACTCGTAAGTCAGGATGTGGAAATAATTGAGGCAGTTCAAGGAAAAACAACGTTAGTCTGGTTCGATACGTTACGACACAGGTTGTTGAATTCACGCTCGAAAACCACCTAGCACCCATGTCAGTGCACAACCGCTTATTCTTTGCGTAATGCGATAAGAAGCAGCAGCATTTAGTGCACGATATTCACATTTGCGGTATGTAGTAATGCACGATTCGATGATACTTTTCTAGGGCACTGAGAGTCACGGAATGTTGATGGGATAGTTCATATTAATCTACATTCTATTTTGAACGGGTATTGCACCAGGTCAGTTTTCCTCCATATTCGGATAATTACTATGAAAACGACATACGTTTCTTCGTCCTTTTCTGCTGTGTCTAGAGAGTTATTAAAAGAGGAGATGCTGCTAGAGCACAATGAAGGGTATCTTATAATGAACAACGATTTTATTACATTTATCACAATGGTCAGTGTGAGTAAGACTGATATTTTTGTCTACTAAATGACCAAATCGTTATGGTCTTCACTATTCACTTTTCGCCACCCGTATCACAGGTCTACAAAGAAAAACTTGTTGAGAGATGTTTTACACTTGAAAGATGATTTTTAATATCTCATTACCGTTGGCTTCAAAAATTACTTCCGTTTTTCTCCATCACACCAGGTTTTTTGTATTGTATATGATGCTTTGTAGAAGAGCTGCAAATGAACTTGTGAGTTTTTTTCTACCTAACTTCATATGTCCTTTCTTATAAGCACCTCATCAGTAACATCTTGTTCGTTTGGCTATGAATTTTTGTCTCTTGGATTTCCCTTTTTGTTTCTCAGTAGAATCCCTACACAGCTTGGAGGTGGTTCATCGAACCCTCTGCCAGGCAGTTTATTGTGAATAGCAGAGTAATCACGTAGATGTAAATGTAGATGAAAAAATCACAATGGTGATGTTCTGTTATTCAGAGAATTTCATATTTGATCAGTGAAAGTATATACAACAGTTTCTGTTGAAAAGCCTTTTTGAAAACCAAGCAGAAATTTTTTATTACTCCATTTTTATAAATATGTGAAGCCACACTTGAACACATTACCCTTTTAAAAATATATTTTGTGTAAAGCTGCCAGAAGTGGGACCGGGCGGTAATTGTTAGCATCAGACCTTCTCCCGCCTTTATGCAATGGTTTAATGATAGCATATTTCATTCTATCAGGAAAAATGGCCTGTTTCAATGAGCTGCTACATATGTGGCTGATAATCCTACTTATCTGTTGGGAACAAGCTTTTAGTGATCTGTCTGAAGTGCGTACAATTCCATATGGGCGATTACTTTTGAGTGAATCTGTTATTTTAATAATTTCAATAAGAGAGGTGTGTTGAATTTCAGTTTTATTAAACAGTATAGGCATTGCCTCTTCCATATGCAGCCTTGCAGTTGCTAAGGAACAGGTGGATCCTGTCTGAAGTCGTTTAAAAATGCTTATTACAAAAAATATTTTCTACTTCTGATTTTTCGTTAACAAACTTGTCACTGATTCTGATACAATTACAGCCCTCCTGTGCTCTTGGTTACCCTGTTTACCTTTTAACAATGTTCCATATTCTTTTCATTTTACTATAAGGAGTGCTAATCTCCGACGTAATGCACATACTTCAGCATTTGTTAGTAATTTTCCTCAATTGAGTGTAATACCTTTTATAATCTTTGAGTGTTTCTGGACCATTACTCCTTCTAGATACAAGACAAACTACCCTTTTCTATTTACAAGATCATTTTATCCTCTTAGTAAGCCATGGCTTTTTATGTGGTTTCTTACTCTTTCCTTAGGGAAACTGTTTCCAAATATACTCACAGAGACGTCATGGAATAGATTAAATTTAAAATTAGTATCATGTTTCCAGTACGCTTCATCCCAGTCTAACTGTTGCAGGCTTACCCTAAAATACAAGGACCATGCACTATTGGTTACATAGTAGATGGTAAGTTTGGAAATGTAACTGTTTTTTGTTCTTTGCATTAAGAGCCTTCATATTGCATGCACAAAATTAAGACACTATTGTCATTTTGAGGTTCACGCCTTAGTATTGATACTGCGAAAGTTAGCGATCGTTTCTTCCTCTTTGTCCAATTTCGTAAGTCTTCAGGGCAAACACTGCCCACACTACGACAAGCTGAAGTTCTCGATTGGACTCCTACTACTTTCTTTTCTGTTTCGCAACAAAACTGCACCAAAAGTAGCAAAGCGAATTTGGATTATTTGAAAAACACCTCCTTTCCACTATTCTGTATTGAATTATGTGTGCTAAAGATAGGAAAATGGTATAAGCAGATTTATGGCAATAGATGGCAGTGTTGTAGTGCTGTAATGGTTCTTGCCCACACAAATTATAGTCAAATAAATAACAACTAAAGATATTAATTTTGAAAAAATCCTTTGTAGTACAACTAGGTGGAGTTCATTTTTCGAATCAGGACGTGTAAATTACTATAAGAAAACCTCAAAATCTAAAACAGGAAAATCGCTTTTGGCCTGTGTAGTCGTCGTCGCTGTTGTCTGTGTGGATGCCTATTTTTTACCAGGAGTGTGGACGCCTATTTGTTACCAGGATATTTTCGGCTGTAGGCTGTTAGTCAAATTGTAGTTTGTTTCTGAAAGACAGGTTCAGTACTGACTTCTGAACAGTACGTTCTTCAGACACTGCTGTACGTGTGCTACCATTGCTCTGTCTGTTTATCGTTTATTAGGTATTTCATTGCTACTGAACGAAGGCCATTTCAATTAATCTGACTTAATCGATGTGAATCTCCTAGCATTAGAAACATCTAATAACTCGACTTCTTTAATGTCTGGTTACAGAAGTGAAAAAAATGAAGTCTGATTTAATTTCCTCCTCACCAGGACGTAAAGTTTCGCACCGAATAATATACAGACTACGTCTTTTACAGTATATTCTCTCCGGCGTATGATTTTGATATCGTTCAGAACGTTTCTACTTTCTATCTGGCGTTTCATACAGTTTTCCTTCCTTGTCATGGCATATGTGAGATTAATTTCCAGGAGAGACGAAATCTGAGACGTTATTCGGTGCGCTTCGGTGAATCACTTCTCTTACTCCAATATCCTCATCCGTAACGCGATCTGTTTTCGTAATTCGTTTCCAGAGTGATAAATTTTTTTCTTTTTGACATCTCGGAGCTACGACTAAAAAACCTTCCCATATTGTCACAAGAAAAATGTACTTCTACTGCTGGAATACGAATTTTTTTTAACAGAAGCTGATATGATGCATGTTCCAATTCTCAATCATATTTCTCATTTCACATTACCTGTATTCAAAATTTAATAAGGATGTGTCCTGTATCAACGAAAAGTAAAACACTAACATCGCATTAATATAATTAATAGGCACACAATTTCTTATTCCTCAAAAGAGTGACAGGTACAACTCACCGAAAAGAGACAGTTCACAGCAATAAGTAAACCTTAAGTCCCCATCTGAACAGGTACCCACCAACCATTTTCAAAAGTAGTCCAACATTATAGAGAAATTATTCCACAGATGATGATGTTAGCTGGCCGCGGTGGTCGAGCGGTTCTAGGCGCTACAGTCCGGAACCGCGCGACTGCTACGGTCGCACGTTCGACTCCTGCCTCGGGCATGGATGTGTGCGATGTCCTTAGGTTAGTTAGGTTTAAGTAGCTCTAAGTTCTAGAGGACTGATGACCTCAGATGTTAAGTCACCTAGTGCTCAGAGCCATTTGAACCATGTTTCATGATGTTATAGATAAATTTACGCACAGAAGTTGACAATATGAAAGCCACATTGACCTCAGTATTGCGTAATTATTCCAAATGCAGTACTGATTCCCTAACAATGCGAAATCTAAAATTAAGCTTAGCCTTAAATAGTCGTCAATGTTGATAACTTGGAAACATCCCGTAAATAACAACTGTTTTCTCAAAAGAAAATTCTCAGCATGAATCCCATGCGGAGCAATGGATTTATTTCTATATGCTTGGAAGCTTTTTAACCCATCATAAAACAAATTTATTTCCAAATCTGTGTAAAACTCAGTATTATTGTTTCCGCGTCTTAAGCTTACCGTAATTTAAGAGTACTTTTCACGAGACGAGCTTCGGCTTCACGTATGAAGAATCTCTAGCAGTAATTCCACCAATATCGTATACATAAAAGTCTCTGCATTTTGGTATTTATAGATTATAAACAGCTTTTATATGTAAATTTGCCGTACAGTTTACTTACCAAGTTCTTGCCTCTTGCTTATATGCTCTGAAGTCCCCTTCCTTTTTCTTTATTGTTTGCGGACTTTGAACTCAAAAAAAATCTGGTTGCACAGTCAGATTTCGCAATTCCTCGACTTTTATGAAACGGCTTTTTCTTTCACACCACCTCACTTTGTGTGCTTCACAAGACAAATAGTATTGTAGTCTCCAGTATTTCGCACCCAACGCAGTGTTTTTGTTCGAAGTACTCACAAGCTACATGAGAAGATATGAATGAACAAAAACACTCCTCACCTGTGATAAGCATAAGACGGTGAATACAGTAATAATTGGTATTTAAAAGAGGCTGCGATGGACGGCAATTAAAACGTACACATTATGCGCAACACTCATTTACAATTACAACAACATCTTATACTCACGAGCAATTTTTTCTCTTCAAAACACAGACTTTTTTATATGAAGAGGCATACAGTTTAGGTTGCATAATTGGATTTTCTGTTTTATTTATCCTCAAATGTGGTGTTTCGCCTTACACAAAGCATCTTCAGATTGGCCTACGAGAAGAAATGCAACCTTTCGTATAAATTGTGTGACCTGCATTTAGCAAAGTAGGACTAGCAACGAAAAATGAAACAACTTACTGGCAAAATACGGTGTTAAGCACAAAAGATGCCGCGCTTATAAATGTCCAAGGAGGTAAGACTGTGAAAAAGCACTGTGCTATGTCCTATAACAGTAAAATATATCGTAAGATGACCAACAAAATGTTCAGAAGCCCGTAAACAGTCTAATGCAATAAAAACATAAAAAACTGAATCAAAACTAAAAAATTTGAAAGTATATAAGAAACAATTTATTAATATACAAAATGTTATATAGAAGGGAAACCACGCCTAAAACACATGAAAGTCCCAGCAGGTAGTTGCCGCCCCCCCCCTCCATCATTTTTTATTCTTTTTTTTAAGGCCTCGTGCAGTGTCCTATAAGACACACCATCTCGAGAATAGCCAAGAGGTATGTAAAAGCAAAAACCGGCTTAGTCTCGCGAGAAGTATGCATATCTGTATAAACGGGCAGCAGATTACTTTGTCATATATGCTGTGCCGTCCACATCCACTAAAACAGGATAAGGCTACATAGATGCATAGTACAGTAAATACGTAGGAGGGGCAGCTGCTCGTGTTTCCGTCTGTGCACATGGTACTCTGCATAGAAACGTAGAACAAGTTTACGGCTATTGTACACGGCTCACAGCAGATGGCGCATGTAAGTGACGGGTTGCGATAGCCATTAGGTTTCCAGATATAACCACAAAGAGAAACATGACAGAAGTAAAGCTATATAAAAGATCTTTCTTAAAATTGCAGTTAAAATGCATATACATTTGGGCAAGATCAGCTACCTGCATGTGATTTCCTGTGTTTTAAGCGCAGTTGTGATTAACATCTCCTATATCAGTAAATTGTTTTTTTATGTACTTTTAAATATGGTTTGATTGTATTTAGAGATTTTATTGTGTCATACTGTTTAGTGGCTTCTGATCACTTTGTCGGCCATATTACGATATATTTTACTCTTATCATATAGGACACCGTACAACTTCTTTTTCAAATTCTGACGACTGTGGTTTTCTGCTGGGACATTTGTAAGCGCTGTATCCTATTTGTATAACCCCGTATTTTGCCAGTACGTTGCTTTATCTTTTCTTCTTAGTCCAATTTGGCTAAATCAGGGCCACGCGATTTATATGAAAGGTTATATTTTTTCTCATAGGTCTACCTGAAGATGCGTTGTACGAGCCGAAAGGCGTCCTTCAAGGATAAACAAAATAAAAATCTAGTTTTGCAACGAAGACTGTTTCAACTTCCAAATTGTTATCACGGTTTCTGCGTCACACCCCCGCGGACCAGAAAATAAATTTATGTTAAGAACTTGGTAAAAGCCACATGTATAGAAACTTGAGGTACCATGTGGCAAAGTACAACCTCCAACCACGAATCGTACACTTGTGTTATCAAAACAGACAGTGTGTGTAAATAGACATTTGATCCTGAAGCTTCTATTTCACTGTGTAAATGGTTCAATAACATTGCGTAACGAGAGGCAGTCATTAATTTACTCTTTCCTACACTGCCAACAATATGTTTCCCCAGAGAACTACCACTTCCCCTTAAAGAAAAGCGTTCTCATTCAGTTTGTGTACCTTTATGTGTAATAATAAACGGTTATGACATGAGTTATTTTCTGTCTTGCGTAATCGTGCACATTATGCTCCAAATTTTCCTAATACAAGTTTATAACGTACTTGCACGAGTGCTTCTCGTGAAAAGTGATGAAACTCTGTCGCCGCTATATGTGCTGAATTTTATTCACGATATTTTGTAACTTATTTTATGAGGTGTGTATCATCTCAGCAATCTCAGACGACTTAATGATATGGCCTTCTGTCACAGTACCATAAATTCTGTTAATTTAATTAGGGTATGTGAAAAAGAACTTGTCATCTTAGAGTGACAAAGTACAACTTCATTGATTCAATTGTAGATGGAATTCGAAAGCTTTAAATATCATAAGAGATGCAGGTTTCTTTCGAATACTCGCTATTATCGGCGTCTTTAGATCTCTGAACACATGAATGATATGTTACTCTTTGGATACCTTGGGTTGTGGTTGGAGCACAGAGGCTGCAAGTAGAGAGTGTGTTGAGTCATCGGTGCCTGAGGATTTCTAATGGCCGACTTGGAGAACAGAAATGAATTCTTTTTAGATATTCTCAGACGTATCTGACAATAGAGAACGATTTTGAGATTAATTATAGAGAAATGAAACATTTGAAAGAAGTTTAATTTCCCCACTATGTGTTTCTGTATGAAATTTAGCCCAAATTAACCCTCCACTATATAAGTAGTATACATACTATGAAAACTATGTGACCAACAAACTGTTATCAAGCTCAAGCTCGTATATTAACCTTTGACCAAACAGAACCTAATTCGAATTGAACTGTAACTTGTCGTTATATTAAATCCACAAATGATTTTTATAATATTTCGAAACAATACTCAAACTGTTGCATACCATATAGTGCGATGGGGACAGTAATAACTCCTGTGAAATGATATTCCAAGACAACGATTTTAAAATAAAGTGTAGATTCAGAAATATAGAGTAAAGCTTCTCTGTATCCTTACATGTAACACTGATCTGAACAATACTATGCTTAACAAAGCCAAGAATGATTTAGAAAGGGTACAATGTTAACAGAGAATTTCTAAAAAAAATACGTCTTAATCAGTTGATATGTTAAAGCATGACTCAGGGAAGTGGGATAGTCTTTCTCTCAGCTGTGAGCCAGTGAATGAAGTTAACTAGCTGACAATAATCTTTCTGACCAACTAGTTGCGCAGTGCTGTGGTCTTACCTCAAATTTCAAACTTCTTCTATAAAAAAAAAAAAAAAAAAAAAAAAAAAGTCTATCAGAATTTACATTCTTTTCGCTTTTCGATATTTACAGCAAATTAATCCTTGCTGTTGTTTACAATAAATCTTCGTTTAACAGGTACACATATCACCATTGAATGCGTCCATCACCTGCCACACTTCAACTAAGAATGTACCAGACTGTTCAGAGCCAAAGAATGTTCCACACCCGCCGGCCGCGGTGGTCTCGCGGTTCTAGGCGCGCAGTCCGGAACCGTGCGACTGCTACGGTTGCAGGTTCGAATCCTGCCTCGGGCATGGATGTGTGTGATGTCCTTAGGTTAGTTAGGTTTCAGTAGTTCTAAGTTCTAGGGGACTGATGACCACAGCAGTTGAGTCCCATAGTGCTCAGAGCCATTTGTTCCACAACAAGACAAGACAAAAGGTTATATAACAGTAATAAAACTTTCTCTCTCTCTCTCTCTCTCTCTCTCTCTCTCTCTGACGTCCACGTCGATAACTTACAAAAATGAAATTAAGATGCCCACCTTACAAAATTTAACATGAATAGAGATTTCATTTGCTCCAGGCACTAGTCGAGTAATTATTATAGTGTAAGGACAACATTTTTTCAACAATATCATCCTTTTCAAATCCAGGTCCTGCGTTCAGAATTTTAATCAATATTCGTCACTCTTCACTTTTAGTTGAACAATCTTATGAGAAAAGAAAAGAGTAAATTTCTAACTTAAATACTCTTTGTCTAAATCAGTTCTCATTGTATATGATAGCTCCAACAAAAGATCCTACTTTCATGATCATCTATGTCACTTCTGCGTTATTTAATTGATCCGAATACGACTTCACCTTTTCATTCATTTGCTAACGTTTCACTAAGCTTATTCTTACAGGGTCAATTGACATCGTAAATGACTGCGCTGTCACATATAGCAGTACTGAGTGGACATTATCTGCGTTTTTGGACAGATAATAAAATTCTGATTTGGCAAAGCAGCCTAAGGGAAACGATAAAGCAGTTAGTCGCAGAGTGTTCTATTTCACCGTCATGCAGAGTTTCAGTTCGTATTCTTACAACTGAACAAGACAGGGCAGAGCTTAGTTATCCGCAGCCAGTAATAAACCACAGAAGGACCTAAAAGAAACTTGTGAGATGAAGTAGGATACACACTAGTGGCCATTAAAATTGCTACACCGCGAAGATGACGTATACAGACGCGAAATTTAACCGACAGGAAGAAGATGCTGTGATATACAAATAATCAGCTTTTCAGAGCATTCACACAAGGTTGGCGACGGTGGCGACACCTACAACATGCTGACATGAGGAAAGCTTCCAAACGATTTCTCATACACAAACAGCAGTTGACCGGCGTTGCCTGGTGAAACATTGTTGAGATGCCTCGTGTAAGGAGGAGAAATGCGTACCATCACGTTTACGACATTGATAAACCTCAGATTGTAGTCTATCGCGATTGCGTGTTATCGTATCGCGACATTGCTGTTCACGTTGGTAGAGATCCAATAACTGTTAGCAGAATATGGAATCAGTGGGTTCAGGAGGGTAATACGGAACACCGTGTTGGACCCCAACGGCCTCGTACCACTAGCAGTCGAGATGACAGGCATCTAATCCGCATGGCTGAAACGGATCGTGCAGCCACGTCTCGATCCCCGAGTCAACAAGTGGGGACTTTTGGAAGACAACAACCATCTGCACGAACAGTTCGACGATGTTTGCAGCAGCATGGACTATCAGCTCGGAGACATGGGTGCGGTTACCCTTGACGTTGCATCACAGACAGGAGCGCCTGCGATGGTGTACTCAACGACGAACCTGGGTGCACGAATGACAAAACGTCATTTTTTCGTATGAATCCAGGTTCTGTTTACAGCATCATGATGGTCGCATCCGTCTTTGGCGACATCGCGGTGAACGCACATTGGAAGCGTGTATTTGTCATCACCATACTGGCGTAACACCGTGGGAAATGGTATGGGGTGCCATTGGTTACACGTCTGGGTAACCTATTGTCGCATTGACGGTACTTTGAACAGTGGACGGTTCATCTCAGATGTGTTACGACCCGTGGCTCTATCCTTCATTCGACCCCTGCGAAACCCTACATTTCGGCAGGATTATGCACGACCGCATGTTGCAGGTCCTGTACGGGCCCTTCTGGGTACAGAAAATATTCGACTGCTGCCCTGGCCAGCACATTCGCCAGATTTCTCACCAATTGAAAACGTCTGGTCAATGGTGGCCGAACAACTGGATCGTCACTATTCGCTAGGCCCCTACTCTTGACGAACTGTGGCATCGTGTTGAAGCTGCATGGGCAGCTGTACCTGTGCACGCCATCCAAGCTCTGTTTGACTCAATGCCCAGGCGTATGAAGGCCGTTATTAGGGCCAGAGGTGGTTGTTCTGGGTGCTGATTTCTCAGGATCTCTGCACCCAAATTGCGTGAAAATTGCGTGAATGCATTTCTTCTTGGTGTAGCGATTGCCAATAGTGTAGTATTCGTTGGAAATTTTTTATATAATTCAGTAGGTGCATTTTCTAATAGTGCTCAGTTTCAGTACGTGACAGTCAGCCATTTTGATGGGATTCTTTGATGAGGAAGCTATTCTTTGTACTGTTGATCACAATTTTTTGTACTTAGTTTCGTTTATAGATAATCTGATTCAGTTTGGAGTAGATGTCATCATTCGCGGTGCACATAATTTACACAGTAAATTTTCGTGTTAAAGAGTAGGTTAGCAAAGGCTATTCTAGGTAGAATACATGGGAGATACTGTAACCGGAATTTAAAAAGTCACACGGTTTTGAATTACAAGTTTTTCTTATTATATAAGTTTTCGGGTGATTAATTTCAAACTGACTAACGTTTCAGATTAGTATTCAAATTCACTGCGTTAAATTTTTAACAGTGCCACTCTAAAATTATGTAAAAAAATTGGTGTAGCATTAGATGATACTCTTCCTTATGCAGTCTACGAAACGAATATCAGCGACTGCTTGAAAAGCCTTGAGTTTCATCTATTTGAAAGTCTTAGCAAAATCTTTGTAGTAGTGTCATAGCAAAACTTCTTACTATTTCAAGAAAATTTACTGGAACTATCACATATCTAGGTAGTAAGGAATTAGTCTACTTACAGAACCATGGACCTTGCCGTTGGTGGGGTGGCTTGCGTGCCTCAGTGATAAAGAGAGCCGTACCGTAGGTGCAACCAAAATGGAGGGGTATCTGTTGAGAGGCCAGACAAACGCGTGGTTCCTGAAGAGGGGCAGCAGCCTTTTCAGTAGTTGCAGGGGCAACAGTCTGGATGATTGACTGATCTGGCCTTGTAACATTAGCCAAAACGGCTGGTACTGCGAACTGTTGAAAGCAAGTGGAAACTACAGCCGTAATTTTTCCCGAGGGCATGCAGCTCTACTGTATGGTTAATGATGATGGCGTCCTCTTGAGTAAAATATTCCGGAGGTAAAATAGTCCCCCATTCGGATCTCCCGGCGGGGACTACTCAAGAGGACGTCGTTATCAGGAGAAAGAAAACTGGCGTTCTACAGATCGAAGCGTGGAATGTCAGATCCCTTAATCGGGCAGGTAGGTTAGAAAATTTAAAAAGGGAAATGGATATGTTAAAGTTAGATATAGTAGGAATTAGTGAAGTTCGGTGGCAGGAGGAACAAGACTTTTGGTCAGGTGAATACAGGGTTACAAATACGAAGTCAAATAGGGGTAATCCAAGAGTAGGTTTAATAATGAATAAAAAAATAGGGATCCGGGTAAGCTACTACAAACAGCATAGTGAACGCATTATTGTGGCCAGGATGGACACGAAGCCCACGCCTACGACACTAGTACAAGTTTATATGCCAACTAGCTCTGCAGATGACGAAGAAATTGAAGAAATGTGTGACAAAATAAAAGAAATTACTCAGATAGTGATGAGAGACGAAAATTAAATAGTCATGGATGACTGGAATTCGGTAGTAGGAAAAGGGAGAGAAGGAAACGTAGTAGGTGAATATGGATTGGGGGTACGAAATTAAAGAGGAAGCCGCCTGGTAGAATTTTGCACAGAGCACAACTTAATCATAGCTAATACTTGGTTCAAGAATCATAACAGAATGTGGTATACATGGAAGAAGCCTGGAGATACTAAAAGATATCAGATAGATTATATAATGGTAAGACAGAGATTTAGGAACCAGGTTTTACATTGTAAGACATTTCCAGGGGCAGATGTGTGCTCTGACCCCAATCTATTGGTTATGCACTGTAGATTAAAACTGAAGAAATTGCAAAAAGGTGGGAATTTAAGGAGATGGGACCTGGATCAACTGACTAAACCAGTGGTTGTACAGAGTTTCATGGAGAGCGTAAAGGAACAAATGGCAGGAATGAGGGAAAGAAATACAGTAGAAAAAGAATGGGTAGCTTTGAGGGATGAAATAGTGAAGGCAGCAGAGGATCAAGTAGGTAAAAAGACGAGGGCTAGTAGAAATCCTTGGGTAACAGAAGAAATATTTAATTTAACTGATGAAAGGAGAAAATATAAAAATGCAGTAAATGAAGCAGGCAGAAAGGAATACGAACGTCTAAAAAATGAGATCAACAGGAAGTGCAAAATGGCTAACGAGGGATGACTAGAGGATAAATGTAAGGATGTAGAGGCTTATCTCACTAGGGGTAAGATAGATACTGCCTACAGGAAAATTAAAGAGACCTTTGGAGAAAAAAGAACCACTTGTACGAAAATCAAGGGCTCAGAAGGAAACCCAGTTCTAAGCAAAGAAGGGAAAGCAGAAAGATGGATGGGGTATATAGAGGGTCTATAAAAGGACGATGTACTTGAGGACAATATTATGGAAATGGAAGGGGATGTAGATGAAGATGAAATGGGAGATACGATACTGCGTAAAGAGTTTGACAGAGCACTGAAAGACCTGAGTCGAAACAAGGCCCTGGGAGTAGACAACATTCCATTAGAACTACTGACGGCCTTGGTTGACCCAGTCCTGACAAAGCTCTACCATCTGGTGAGCAAGATGTATGAGACAGGTGAAGTACCCTCAGACCTCACGAAGAATATAATAATTCCAATCCCAAAGAAAGCAGGTGTTGACAGATGTGAAAATTACCGAACTATCAGTTTAATAAGTCACGGCTGCAAAATACTGACGACAATTCTTTACAGACGAATGGGAAAACTAGTAGAAGCCGACCTTGCGGAAGATCAGTTTGGATTCCGTAGGAATATTGGAACACTTGAGGCAATACTGAACCTTATTTTAGAAGCTAGATTAAGGAAAGGCAAACCTACGTTTCTAGCATTTGTAGACTTAGAGAAAGCTTTTGACAATGTTGACTGGAATACTCTCTTTCAAATTTTGAAGGTGGCAGGGGTAAAATTTAGGGAGCGAAAGGCTATTTACAAGTTTTATAGAAGCCAAATGGCAGTTATAAGAGTTGAGGGGCATTAAAGGGAGACAGTGGTTGGGAAAGGAGTGAGACAGGTTGTAGCCTCTCCTCGATGTTATTCAATCTGTATATTGAGCAAGCAGTGAAGAAAACGAAAGAAAAATTCGGAATAGGTATTAAAATCCATGGAGAAGAAATAAAAACTTTGAGGTTCGCAGATGACATTGTAATTCTGTCAGAGACAGAAAAGGACTTGGAAGAGCAGTTGAACGGAATGGATAGTGTCTTGAAGGGAAGATATAAGATGAAAATCAACAAAAGCAAAACGAGGATAATGGAATGTAGTCGAATTAAGTCGGGTAATGCTGAGGGATTATATTAGGAAATGAGACACTCAAAGCGATAAAGAGTTTTGTTATTTGGGGAGCAAAATAACTGATGATGGTCGAAGTAGAGAGGATATAAAATGTAGACTGGCAATGGGAAGGAAATCGTTTCTGAAGAAGAGAAATTTGTTAACACCGAGTATAGAGTTAAGTGTCAGGAAGTTGATTCTGAAAGTATTTGTATGGAGTGTAGCCATGTATGGAAGTGAAACATGGACGATAACTAGTTTGGACAAGAAGAGAATAGAAGCTTTCGAAATGTGGTGCTACAGAAGAATGATGAAGATTAGATGGGTAGATCACTTAACTAATGAGGAGGTGTTGAATAGGATTGGGGAGAAGAGAAGTTTGTGGCACAACTTGACTAGAAGAAGGGCTCGGTTGGTAGGACATGTTCTGACTCATCAAGGGATCACCAATTTAGTATTGGAGGGCAACGTGGAGGGTAAAAATCGTAGAGGGAGACCAAGAGATGAATACACCAAGCAGATTCAGAAGTAATTACGTTGCAGTAAGTACTGGGAGAAGAAGAAGCTTGCACAGGATAGAGTATCATTGAGAGCTGCATCAAACCTGTCTCAGGACTGAAGACCACAACAACAACAACTAACAGTATGATTTTGTGAGACGAAGAATGTTTGAAATATTTACAAGCTTTGAAATTTCGCAATCGCAGAATTCTGCCAGCTGCACCAATCTGGCTTCAATTTTTAGGTATCCTAAGCCTTCGGTAATCAATGAAAATGCTGTATGTCAAATAATGGACGAACCAGCTTCCACGATGAAGTGAACGGTGAGCTACCGATTTCGTAAATGCAGATCTGATTCGTCTCTTTGATAAAAGGATTGTAGAAAGCTGTATAGTCACAATATCGGAGCTTTCTATCATTTTCGCCAGATTAGGTGTATACTGCTGGGAAAAGTGATCATCGAAATTTGGGCTGCTGTAAGTATAATGCCAGATGAGGGCGGGTGACAGAATCCACGATTACGGAATTTCAGACGTCCTGAAACTACGACAAATGTCTCAGTGTATCTAGAAGCAATGTGAAAAAATGAATTACAGTATGTACGTTCACACTATTATAAAAACAAATTCTGTTACGTAATTCACTTACAAGAAACTTCAGAAGGCAAAACTTGGGTGAGTTTCAGGCTTTTGCGACTTGAACTCGAGGTGTATACAGGGTGTTACAAAAAGGTACGGCCAGACTTTCAGGAAACATTCCTCACACACAAATAAAGAAGAGATATTATGTGCACATGTGTCCGGAAACGCTTAATTTCCATGTTAGAGCTCATTTTAGTTTCGTCAGTATGTACTGTACTTCCTCGTTTCACCGCCTTGATTTCATACGGGATACTCTAACTGTGCTGCTAGAACATGTGCCTTGACGAGTACGACACAACATGTGGTTCATGCACGATGGCGCTACTGCACATTTCAGTCTAAGTGTTGGTACGCTTCTCAGCAACAGATTCGGTGACCGATGGATTGGTAGAGGCGGACCAGTTCCATGGTCTCCACGCTCTCCTGACCTTAACCCTCTTGACTCTCATTTATGGGGGCATTTGAAAGCTCTTGCCTACGCAACCCCGGTACCAAATGTAGAGACTCTTCGTCTCGTATTGTGGACGGCTGTGATACAATACGCCATTCTCCAGGGCGGCATCAGCGCATCAGGGATTCCATGCGACGGAGGACATTCTGAACATTTATTGTAGCAAAGTGTTTGCTGTCACACTGGTACATTCTGTTGCTGTGTCTTTTCATTCCATGATTAATGTGATTTGAAGACAAGTAATAAAATGAGCTCTAACATGGAAAGTAAGCGTTTCCGGACACATGTCCACATAACATATTTTCTTTCTTTGTATGTGAGGAGTGGTTCCTGAAAGTTTGGCCGTACCTTTTTGTAACACCCTGCATATCCACCTGTTAAAATGATAAACGCATCTCCACGTACACTCCCGCATAAGTACTGTCGAACGCGACAGTTCGCTTTGATCTGTGGAAGTGCGTAGTTTTTCGGTTATGACAACTCCGGGAGATGTCTTGGGGACTCTGCTGAGCTCCGTCGAGAGTAGTGAAATTTTTGTATATTAAATCATCAAATGAAAAGGAAGTAAAAATATTTTACGAACTTAGTATTTTAATCTACTATTGTAACATTATTTAATGGTACTAGGGAACGATAACACACACGCTAACAGACACAGCGCTTAATTAATACAGTGGAGCAAATGGCTTATTGTCCTATTTTCGTCGAATACAGGAAATTAATTTCTGATAAATTACTGCATGTTGTAATAAGAGAAAAGCAATGAAGTGTTCTAACGTGTGTATTTGGTAATATTATTTGCCTGTTTGAGTAAGGTTAACACATGGAAGTATGCAATATAGCTCTGTGCTGCTAAACTGGCGTTTCGCTTTGTTGCGGTAGCAGATCAAAACACAGTGGCGTATACACTGATCAGCCAAATATTGTGGCCACCGACCCACTATAAACCTGTCCACGCGATAGCTGCTTCACCAGGCGCGGAATGAGCGCTCCTCACACACATGCACTTTGCATGTGGTTTCAGTGGTCTTGCTTTTCGTGTGTAGAATGTAGAAAGCAACAGGATTGTTTGAAACTGACAGAGTTCAGATTCTGGAGCCCAGAGGCTTCGCACAAGGATTTCGGAAACTTCCCTTCTCGGGTTTCGAGGAGTGCTGTTGAGGGTGTCTTCAACACTTGGTGAAACTAAGGTGAAACCACGTCCAGACGTCGTGGGATGGGGGCCACCCCTCATTACAGATATTGGATGTCGTAGGCTGAGCACACAGGTGGGGACATGTGTTGAAACTAACGTCAGACATTAATGCTGGGTACAGTAACAGAGTATCTGAACACACAGTGCACCAAACATTTGTAATGATGGGCCTCCGCTGCCGACGACCAACGCATGTGCCAATGTTAGGAGCACCACATCGGCAAACACGACTGAAATAGGCACGTGACCATCGCCAATAAAAGTTGTAGCAGTGGCAGAGTGTTGTATGGTCTGATAAATCCTGATACCTTTTTCATCAAGCCGATGGGAGGACGTGAATTCATAGTCTTTCAGAAGATCATCTCCTTGACACCTGTAGTGCAGTGGCGGTTCCAGGACATTATGCTATGGGAAACCTTCACGTGGGCATACATGCACCCACTGAAGCTCGTGCAAGGCACCATTACGACCAATGAGTATCGCACGCTGGTTGCAGACCAGGTACACCTCCTCTTGGCGATCATGATTCCCGATGACAGTGGCATTTTTCAGCAAGAAAATGCTTCATTTCACAGGGCAAGGATTGTGATGGAATGTTTAGTTGAACACAGTGGCGAGATCCAATTGACGTGCTGGTCCCTACCTCGCTCGATGTAAACCCGATAGAACACATCTGGGATGTAATTGAACGTGGTGTCAGAGCTGATGACCTCCCTCTCCGGAATTTACAGGAATCAGGTGATTTGTATGCGCAGATGTTGTGCGAACTCCCTCCAGCAACCTACCAAGTCTCATTGCTTCCATGCCACGACGCGTCTTCTCTGTTATTCGTGCCAAAGGGGGACACACCGCCTATTAGGTAGGTGGTCATAATGTTCAGTCTAATTCGTGCATAGGTGAGGCTAGAGTCCCGCGGTACGATTGTGCAACTGTAACAGCGACGAAAATGTCACGACCTCTGTATCGCTTATACCGCTCCCTACACACACACACACACACACACACACACACACACACACACACACACACACACATTCTTCGCTTATCCTTAAAATCTTAAAATCTAATAAAGAGAATTAAGTCAGCCGAAATCTGTACATCAGCCTACTTGTAAAGCATTTTAACATCCGTTATTCAGCCATCGTTTACACGGAGGGCTTACTTCTCTTTATGCTGAATAATTTCAAAATAACTCTTACAAAATTCAAGTGCTTGTGAAGTCTACTAAGTACACGCGGCTTTCAATAGAGAGGCAACTTTCGTTTCAATGTCGGAAATTAATGTATTATTAAAGAGGAAAGAGGATTAGGACAGAAAAAAATAAACATCGTAACCCACCATGAGAGACTGAATCGTAACAGACATATTTTAGATTTATAATATTGGCGAAAAGTACATAGTTACTTATGTATCATGCATTATTCTAGAAACATAGGCAAGCAGATTTTCATTTCGTATAGAATGAACGGTTACCTCAGCGACTTCAGATACTGTCGGTTGTTTCGTCTTTACATTTCTATTCCAAGGGTCAACTTTTATCATTTTCTACTAATGAAATTTAAACAAAGGTTGATTCAGTGTGTCGAGAAAGGCAGTTTACCAAAGTCTCCTACCTTACCATTCAAATAGTTCGAAAGGACGAATTGCGTTTGGACAGTTGCTCTCACGGGATATTTCGCCCATGGCTGTTACAGTCGTTTGGTGTCAACGTTTCGTCAGCAACTGTTTGTTGGCCCTTCACTTGTTTCCCATACTGTCGTGATCTGCAGCTCTAGGAATTGTTTCTTGCAGCTTTTCACGCTTCTCTGTCCTGCGCAACACTCTCCATCTCCGATTAACTACTGCAACCAACATCCATTCGAACCTGCTTACTGTTCTCGTCTCTTGGTCTCCCTCTGTTATTTTTACCGACTACACACCCCTCCAGTACTAAATTGACGGTTTCTTCACTTCTCAGAAAGCGACCTATTAATCGACTGATTCTTTTAGTCAAGTTATGACACAAATTTGTTTATTCCCCAATTCTGTTCAGTACCTCCTCATTAACTACGCGATCTACCCATCTAATCTTTAGTATTCTTCTGTACCACCACATTTCAAAAGCTCCTATTCTCTTCTTACCTGAATTGCTTATTGTCCACGTTTCACTTCTGTACAAGGCTGAACTCCAAAGAAATGCTTTCAGAAAAGATTTCCAACACTTAGTTTCATATTCGCTGTTAACAAATTTCTGATCTTCAAAACTGCTTTACTTACCATAGGAGTTCTACAGTTTGTATGCTCTCTACTTCTACCGTTTTAAGTTCTCTTACTGTCCCAATAGAAAAACTCACCTTCTACTTATAGACCCTAATTTTATAATCATATCTCCCTAGTAAAGTATGATATAATTCGACTATATTCCATTATGCATGTTTTAATTTCTTAATGTTCATCTTATATCCTTCTTTCAAGACATCATGAGCTCCATTCATCTGCACTTACAAGTCCTTAGCTACCTCTGGCAGAATTACAAGTGTCATTGACGAACCTCAAAGTTTCTGTCTTGTACCTGAACTTAAATTCCCTTTCAAAAGTTCTCCTTGCTTTCCTTCACAGCTATATATATATAAAGTTGTAAATAACCTTTCACTCCGTGCTCTCTGCATTATAACCCTGCTACCTTCAGAAATTTAAAGAGGGTATTCCAGCCAAATTTGTCACAAGATTTCTCGAAATGTACAAATGCTATAAACGTAGGTTCGCGTTCTCCTAACCCAGATCAGTAAACCGTCCTGTGTTCCATTAGTTATCAGATATCCAAACCAGCCTTCACTGGAGTTGGGTTCTACCAGTGTTTGCATTAATCTGAAACTAATTCGTGTCATTATTTTGTAACTATGACACATAAAACTTATAATTCGGTAATATTCACATCTGTTAGCATCTTCTTTGTTTGGAATTGGAATTATTACTTTTTTATGTCTGGGGGTAATTTCCATGTCTCATATGTCTTCCAAAGCAGGCGTAATAGTTTTTCCATAGCTGGCTCTCCCAGCGATGTCATGAGTTTTGAGGGAATATCATCTACTCCAAGGGCCTTATTTCGGTTCAGGTCTTTCAGTGTTATGTCAGATACGTCTCGCAGTATCTTGCCACCCATCCCATCTTAATGTACTTCCTCTTTCTTTTTTATAATATTGACTTCAAGTTCATCTTCATAGTATAGCCTATGTACACACGGTGATGGAAGTAAGACAGGCCCCGTAAATACAGCCACAATTACTAAACATATCCTGATGCGGTTTTCATCAAATTATAGCTGACAATATGGCTAATTTCCTGACGTTCCTAAGTAATTCTTATCCTTTATAGTCACCGAATTACGACGCAAACTTTGTGAAGACATGTCTGATTACTCTTCATCGTACAACCCCACCGTTCCTTTAATAGTTTGGCGATATTCGCTATAAACAATATCCACTTTCTCCACTGTCTTATACAACGTGAATGTCTCAATAGCCTTACAATCAAGTTACCTGGTTGCTACCGGAACAAAACGCTAAATCTTTAACTTCTAACGGACAGGTAAACACAAGAGGGGTAACGCCTTTGCTTACAGTTGGAATAATAGGATAGATGTTTGTGGACTGTCTTCTGGTGACAGCGGAACAGTGATCTGCGGCGCTGTTATTTTGATAGTCTTTGACCAATTTCCATACGTGTTATGTACTTGAAGTTATGTTAGGAGTTTCTTTCAAATGCCACAGCAGTTCCATTAGGAAACAACAAAGTAGGTGTCGTGATTCCGTCTCAATTCAGGATATTCAAGCAACTGCTTCTCTTTTCTCCAAAAGCCCCTTCAACTGTTTTCTTGTTGACATCTATTTTTCCCCCAGGTAACGTGCTTCTGTAGAATTATATTTGTCCTCTAACCACTCCTGCTTAGGCGTTTTGCCCTTCCTGTCATTCGCATTATTACACGTTCGTGCTGCCTTTCACTTGCTTCATTTACTGCATTTTTATATTTTCTCTTTCATCAGTTAAGTTGAGTATCTCCTCTGACATCCAAGGATTACCACTATGACTTGTCTTTTTGTCTATTCCATCCTCTACTACCTTCGCTATTTCATGTCTCAGAGCTACCCATTCGGCTTCTACAGCATTCCTTTCCCCTTTTTCAGTCAATCGTTGCCTATTGCTCGCTTTGGAACTATCAACAACCTCTGGATCTTTCAAATTACCCTCAAGTTACCCAGATCGCATCTTCTTATTTTCCTACCTGTTTTCACATTCCTCCGTCTTTATCAGTACTTCGTAAAATATAAATAAATTATGGTAAGTGGACGGCAGCGTGGAGGGCAAAAATCGTAGAGGGAGACCAAGAGATGACTACACTACGCACATTCAGAAGGATGTAGATTGCAGTGGGTACTGGGAGATGAAGAGGCTTGCACAGGATAGAGTAGCATGGAGAGCTGCATCAAACCAGTCTCAGGACTGAAGACCACAACAACAACAACATGGCAAGTGTCCACATCTGCCTCTGGAAGGGTCGTACAGTTTAAAATTTGGTTCTGTTATCTGAGTATCATCATTACATAATCGGTCAGTAACCTTCCGATGTCTCCTGACCACTTTCACATATATAACCAGACACGTATTCCCTCACTGACAACAGCCATGGCCTTGCACAACAACAACATGGCAAGTGTCCACATCTGCCTCTGGAAGGGTCGTACAGTTTGAAATCTGTTTCTGTTATTTGAGTATCATCATTACATAATCGGTCAGAAACCTTCCGATGTCTCCTGACCACTTTCCCGTATATAACCTGACACGTATTCCCTCACTGACAACAGCCATGGCCTTGCACAACAACAACATGGCAAGTGTCCACATCTGCCTCTGGAAGGGTCGTACAGTTTGAAATCTGTTTCTGTTATCTGAGTATCATCATTACATAATCGGTCAGAAACCTTCCGATGTCTCCTGACCACTTTCACGTATATAACCTGACACGTATTCCCTCACTGACAACAGCCATGGCCTTGCACAACAACAACATGGCAAGTGTCCACATCTGCCTCTGGAAGGGTCGTACAGTTTGAAATCTGTTTCTGTTATCTGAGTATCATCATTCAATAATCGGTCAGAAACCTTCCGATGTCTCCTGACCACTTTCACGTATATAACCTGACACGTATTCCCTCACTGACAACAGCCATGGCCTTGCACAACAACAACATGGCAAGTGTCCACATCTGCCTCTGGAAGGGTCGTACAGTTTGAAATCTGTTTCTGTTATCTGAGTATCATCATTACATAATCGGTCAGAAACCTTCCGATGTCTCCTGACCACTTTCCCGTATATAACCTGACACGTATTCCCTCACTGACAACAGCCATGGCCTTGCACAACAACAACATGGCAAGTGTCCACATCTGCCTCTGGAAGGGTCGTACAGTTTGAAATCTGTTTCTGTTATCTGAGTATCATCATTCAATAATCGGTCAGAAACCTTCCGATGTCTCCTGACCACTTTCACGTATATAACCTGACACGTATTCCCTCACTGACAACAGCCATGGCCTTGCATCGGTGCCTCTATTACTGTGCTGATCGCAGCACGTGGCTTACGCCTGCGCACTTCGCCGACCGTTGTTACCTCTGTCATGGAGGCCGTTGGTTGCCTACCCAGCTCATACGCAATCAATGTAATTGCTGAGGAATGAGAAACTTATCCAATAAGAAATCTTTCCATGATTGGTCACATCCGATACCTGTCACCACGCCACTGCAACCACACCCTGAGGCGTGAGATGCACTGCATGCTGACAAGTTCTAACCAGTTTTAACTGCCACTGTAAAGGTCGTACACCACGGCCTTTACAGGGGAACGATGGTAATTGGTTAACTTGCTCCTAAGTTATGAGGGCAGAATATCACATGTGAGAATTCTTCTGCGTCACACTGATTAAGGACATATCCTCCGGAAAAGGAAGTTAACAATGTTGGGAACTACACAGAAAAAGAAGCCAGAGATTCCACAAATTATGACTAACTAGGAGGTTCGTAGCACGTCATTTTACTACACTAATGTCACTGGCGTGATGAATTATGTTTCTCAGAGAAAAATAATGTTGTATTAACGAGAACATCCCACCATTATGATGGAATCACTGGAAGGGCTGATAAGAAGCCAAAATAACTTTAGACTGAAATTCAGCTAAAGCAATTATAGACACACTTTATCAGCTAACTGGTATAGGTGGAAATTAGAAACCAATAGGTGCCCCGCGATAGTCTTCCACAATATTCATGATGTTTCTGCTTATAATGCATAGGTCTTGTGGACTTTAATTGAACCTAATTAGAATGCAAGAAATTTGACTAGAAGCAAAGTATTCTTGGAGGAACTTGGAAAAGTCACTGGGAATACCGGACATTACATCAAGGAAGCATTTCCGAAGGACAAAGAATTCTCTGAGAATTTATTTATTTATTTACATCTAACCAGTCATTCTACTTATTTTACATTCATATGTTTTAGTTTATACAAAAAGTGAAATAAACAATTAGAAAGGCACACCTGGAAAAATACATACATATATAGTTTATATTCGTAGATCATAAGTAGTGTTATAATTAGACATTATTGAAGACAGAGATTTTAGATAGGAGTGCTAGCAGCAGGCACTATGAGGGAGACTCTTGGCGAAGGGAGGAGAAGAACAGAGAGACATGATGAAACATAATTAAGGAAATATAAAGGAAAAGGAGATTGCGTGGCTAATAGAGATAGATGAGGAGGAAGGCATCTCAGGAGCAAGATAGGAGACTCTAGCTTTGCTATTTGACAGATGAGAGGATTGGCCTTGTACATTAATTTTGTGGAGAATGTTATGAGGATGATAGTAGGAAATGCTTCAACTTCTTCTTAAAAGCATCAGGAGATTGAATTTTGGGCAAGGTAAGGGGCAGTTTGTTCCAGAGGCGGACAGCGGCAACTGAGAAGGAGTTTGCAAAAGTTTTTGTTTTGTGAGAGGGCACAGTTAGGATACCAAATAAGAGTGACCTCGTGTTTCGATTATGATGGCATGACAAGTTTTTAATCTCTGAAGCAAGGTACTGGGATGCTTGCGCGACGAGGAGTCGGTGAAGTAGACATCGAGTGTCGTAGTCACTCAATTTGTCCGGGCATAGCCACCCTAGCTCGGAGTATGAAGCACTAACATGATCATATCGGCGAATGTTGCAGGTGTAACGCACACAGGCATTCATGGTTAGTTCTAGCCGTCTTTTGTTTTCACTATTCATGCCTTGTTGAATCACATCACAATAGTGGAGGTTCGGTAGAACGAGTGCTTGCACAAGCTGGCGTTTCAAGTCCTGTGGAAATATGTTCCGAAACTTATTGAGAGCATAGAGACAAGCAGACGTCTTTCGGCACACTGCGACTGTATTCTCAGCCCAGTTGAGTTGCTCATCCAAAGTTACACCCAAGTTCTTAACCGTTTTCTGATATGGTATTGGAGTACCGTCGAGCGGAATAGGAGGTAGCCCTTCGCGGAAATCTGAACTTATTAATTTCTGATGGGCTTTTAAAATTACTTGCGTCTTTTTTGCATTTAGTTTACGCCCCAGGTTTTTCGACCATGTCACTACTGAAGACAGATCATCATTCATCTGAGCGATTGCAGTGTTTACATCTTCAGGTCTGACGCTTAGGTAGAGCTGGAGGTCGTCGGCATAGGAATGATACTTACAGGAGGACAGAACCGACGAAATATCGTCGACATATAAAGAAAACAAACGTGGTCCTAAGACTGATCCTTGTGGCACTCCCGAGGAAACATGTTTCCAGGAAGATTTTTCATTTACGCACACAACACATTGTTGTCTGTCTTTTAAGTAGCTTTTGAACCATCTCATTGCACTATCTGAGAAATTCAGCTGTTACATTTTTCTGAGCAATATGTCAAAGTTAACAGTGTCAAAAGCTTTGCTGAAGTCCAGTGGCGTCAATATTGTTGCCTTTCGATTGTGGATGGCATATTTCAGGTCATCAGTTACTTTAATTAGAGCAGTGTTTGTGCTGTGATGTTTACGGAAACCGGATTGAAATTTGTCATACAGGCTGAATTCATGCATGTGTTCAGTGATTTGGTCATTAACAATATATTCAAGTGCTTTGGAAACAGCAAGAAGTATGCTAATTGGTCGGTAATCACTAGGCAGTTGCGGTTTTTCGATCTTAGGGTTGGGTCGAATTATGCTTCTTTTCCATGCAGTGGGGTATATTCCGTTCACGAGGAAAAAATTAAATATGTCAGTTAAGACAGGTACTAAGATGTCGGCAACATTCTTAAGCATGGTTATACCGATACTGCCGTTGCCTATTGAATCAGAGGAGATTCTCATAATTGCTTTTCTTGCCGTATTTGTTGTTACATGTTTTAGATGGAAGGTATCGTTGTTAGTTGGCCTGTTTGGGGATTCTTGTGGACGGTAATTATCAGCCGTGCGGGTATTCAGAGGTGCACAGAAGAATTCTTTTAATTCGTTAGCTGACACATGAAAAGTAGTTTCCGATTTTGCCTTTCCGACCCCCAAGATACGGAGATTCTTCCATAGAGTGGTGGGCGTCAGATCGCTGCATACAAGAGAACGAGCATGCTTAATTTTAGCATTGCGAATGCATTGTTTCACTCTGTTCCGTAGCTTTCTATATTCTTCGAAACGCTCGGGTTTCGGAATTGCCATGAAACGCCTGTTTGCAGAATCCCTATTAGTCATCATTTGACGTAATTCAGCTGTCAGCCATGGAGCAGGTGGTTTTCTTAGACAGATTGTGCGTACAGGAGCATTTTTTTCGTAGAGGGCAGTGAGTTTATCACCAGTTTATTTAATTTTTCCGTCGATTGTAGGTTCTCTGATTATTTGATGCCATGAGATTTCTGAGCAATCGGCAGTTAAGAGCGTCAAGGTCAATACGTTTCATGTTCCTACAAGTTATGTAACGCGATTTGATCCTTGGGGGCTGCATAGAGTAGGCCGATGTTTGACAAACACCTCTTACTTTGTCAGTCTGTTTCGTTGCGATTACGTCTATAATAGTATGACTGTGCGCCGTATGGTGTGTAGGTTGTAATGGAAGAATGTTCATGCGCAACTAAACAGTCTTCTTAGGTTTATTGCTGAGGGAGTGTCTCTTAGCAGGTCTATGTTCAAGTCACCCATTACGATGACATGTTCGTATTGACACTGAAGTGAATGCAATTGCGACTGGAAGGAACTCATTGAGCTTATTTTTGGCGGCTTGTACACGACGCCAGTCAAGACCTTCCGACTTTGTATATTTATTTCAATGAACATGAATTCAGCCTCCTTTTCTTCAGGAGGGTTTGACGTACATAAGGCTTTCGCTTTGAGATCTGTTCGTATATACGCGCCGACCCAGCCACCTCACTTTTTTGATCTGTCTGCCCTAAGAAATGTGTACCCTGAGAGATGTATAGATGCAGAGGATATGTGTGGTTTTAACCACGTTCCGAGTAAGAGGATTACGAGGTAGTTTAGTTGGTTGAAGGGGAGGCTAAGTTCTTCGTAATGTGCAGGTAAAGACTGGATGTTGCAGTGAGTTGAAGAGGAGGGTAAGTTCTTCGTAATGTGCAGGTAAAGACTGGATGTTGCAGTGAGCTGCTAAAAGCTCTGACGCGTTCCGCTGAGCAGGCTGGAGTAGGGTGGCAGACTGGTTTGTCCCTTTGTTAGGCACTACCTGCCGCGAGGGGTACTGGCCGCTGCTTCCGCCAAGTGACATAACACAGGGGTGACCGCGATTTTGGCGCCCCGTTTGTGACTCCGCGAGTGCCCAAAGAAAGGCGACTGCAAGGGATTTCCTGAGGTTGCAGGAGAATAGAAAATGGATTAGTGGTATTCGGTGCAAGGAGAATATGACCAAAACAGTGACGGCTGTGTGTCACTGTGTATCCTATATCGTAAGAGGAGAAATGTTATTAGCGTGTTTGAAACAGCTTGGGGTGGAAATAAGGTAAAGGGGAGTGATTCAAGAGGCCGATGCTGCCAGCAGAGAGAAGTAAGCTTAATATTTAATAGATTATCATAGGAAGCTAGAATTAAATTGAAATTTACTAAAGTGATACTGGTAGTGATTATCGTAGGAAGCTACAATTAGATTGAAATTTGCTAAAGTGATACTGATAGTGATTTTTGTTATGAACAATTTATACCGAAGAGATGGGTCATAAATGAACTAAAGGAGAGACTAATAATTGCAATAGAACTATTACAGAATGGAAGAGAATAAACTGAGAAAATGAAGAAGTATTAGCAGTAACTTACATTAAGTAATGGTTAGAACTACAGACACAAAAAAATAGTAAAACGTTAATACAGTTACAAAAACAATTAGTTGAAGGTACAAATATGGGTATAATAAAAAGTTAATACAATTACAAGAGAATAGTCACAACATCAAAACTGTGAAGGTATGGTAAATGTGTCATAATCAGTGACAACAAGAAAACGTACTAAATGTGCAGTCTGCATGTTTTGTCCAGCAGACAATGTCAACAAAAAAACATATTGTGTTGAAAATGAAATATACATGTTGGTAAAACACATGTCACGTACACGTAAACTGCGATGAGTTAGAGTAAACGTCAAATAATAAATTTTAATGTTTCGTATTTATGGTTTTGACGATATTTATATGAGAGATTTGTTGCCAAATTGAAATCAGTGAAGTAACAAAAATAGTAAGAAAAGGAGACTAATGGAATGCTTTCTAACAAAAATGCCTTACTGAAAACTGTCTGTGGTTTCAAATTTACCGCACGTGAATATTTTCTTAAATAAAGTTCATTGTATGATGAGAATTATTATTATTTTCTACAGCATATTGCAATATAATATTGTACGAGAAACGTGTGTTAGGAGAAATTTTTGGCAGTATTGTAATGCCTGATCATATTAAGCCAAACAACAAATTGGTATAGTGAAAGTTAACAGAGCAGTTGGGTTAATTTCTCGGAAATAATCCAGGTAATTAAGAAAAATGTAATTAATGTTTTGTGGGAAATTTTGCTTAAATTTTCATAGCCAAGCGCAGAGTGATAAATGAACAAACAAGAGATCAGATTCACCAGCATGTGGACTAGTTTTGTAAAAATGTTTTATTGCTTGAACTTAATCACGGTAATTAAGAAAAAGTAATTAATAGAATGAGGGAAAATTGATACATTTAACGAAAATTTACTATGACCCACGTAAATTAAGTGTCAACAAATATCACATCACAGCATAAAGTGGAACGCCTCTTCTTTCTGTTGATCTAAAAGCTCTTAATAATAATGGAATACTGATCGATATATAAATATAATATGTTTCACGATTTCTGGCAAAACGGAAGGATGAAAAGAACTGAAAATAACGGTCAAACATTTTAGAAATGATTTGTTTAAAAGTAAGAAAAATAAACGTAGAGATTTTTTTCAAACATAGAAATCACACAGCCAACCGGTCGCAAATAACTTTTTTGGTATATTTACCTAAGTTTCGTCACCTCTAAGGATGTCTTCATAAGGATAGAACTTTAAGAAACCCTATAAAATTATGCATGGAGAATTAAGTTTGACAAAAACGGTAACCATGATGACAATTGTCTTGACATAGAAAGGTTAGTTACTGATTCCTAAAGTGATCACTTTAACTCTGGTTTTAACTTTAAAGATCTTTTCAACCAACCAGGCATCAGTGCTCTTTCTGACAAGTAACAAGTATAAAAAAGTTTTTTCGATTTCATTTTCAGGCCTCACTTCTTATAGAACTCGTCGTCTTCTAGTAAAAAGTACGGATGCAAAGTTACCTATTTAACTAACAATAACTTGCAAAAAAATGGTATTCACAATCTCAAAGCCACAACAGCTCCTATAAACAGTTCAGGGATTTATAAAATCACTTATGACTCGTGTTCCGTTTATTATGTACGAAAACTGGAAGATCTGTCAGTGCCAGCTACAAGGAACATTTATTAGTAAGAATAAGCAATAACTTACATAATTCCACCTTTGCAGATCATCTGTTACTTTCCGGTCATAAACCGGAAAGTGTTGAAGATATTTCCATTTTACATAGGGAAAAGACAAGTCATAGGCTCGACATACTCGAAGAACTGTAGATTTCCAAGCCTATTTATAAGAACAATGGCCTCATCCTCAATGAACATTTACAATTACGGAACCAAAAAATTTCAATGGCTTTAATCCATTACTCGCGGGATTTTGATACCTTTATTTTTTCCTGCCTTTACTTCCGAAACATCTTTTTCTTCGATTCTCATACATGTGAACCACTAATTTACCTTCATGTAAATGTTTTTTGGATTATACAGCTGCTTGTGTAAATATTCTATAATATTCTGTGTTTCATTTACTACTTTGTATTTTCAAAAATACATTAAGCCCTCTTCCTACGTATTTTGTTTTTAAATTAACTGTTGTTTAATTCTATTATCTCTGTTACAATTTCTGAAATGAGCACATTTTACTGTCCGTGCCCGATAGGTGGGCCAACTTGTGTTGTTTTCGTGGCAACAATGTAAGCACTTGGTCGATACGTCTGAGCCGCTCGGGACTAGCCGAGCGGTCTGGGCGCTGCAGTCATGGACTGTGCGGCTGGTCCCGGCGGAGGTTCGAGTCCTCCCTCGGGCATAGGTGTGTGTGTTCGTCCTTAGGATAATTTAGGTTAAGTAGTGTGTAAGCTTAGGGACTGATCACCTTAACAGTTAAGTCCCATAAGACACACACACACACACACACACACACACACACACACACTCAATAGGTCTGATGTTGTCCCTAACAAGACATACGTTCCAAAGGGTGGAAAGTGTTTAATTTCTGGATTGAGCATATCTACTCTTAACTGTGACCATTGCTTTCTCGCAACGTAACTTATAAGTAACCTTTGTACGTCATGATACTTATCATCCTGGCTGATGTTTCTGTCAAACTTAATTTTCTATGTATTGTTTTATAGGGTTTCCAAAACTTTCATTCTGATAAAGACATCCCTAGAGAATGAGACAGTTATTTAAAACAGGCTGGCTGTGTGATTCCTATGTTTGAAACTTACATACGGTTGCTGAGATACAGCCATGTTTAAAAGTTATAGTTTAGAGAAACATTTCACGCGCGCTTGAATGATGCTCGAAATTATACACAGCAGAGCACAGATTGCGAATTCAAAGTTTAACTTTTAACTTAGAATCTTAAGGAGTACTTGAGGATACTAGTGGCAATGGAATTTCTTTCAGTGGTCTCCTTGCGGCACCAACGTACGAGCACTGATATACGAGCGTCTCAGTTGTTGTACACTATTTGATTTAAAGGTATGTCAGATGTTTCTCAACAATAATTTATTTCTTACTATCATTTCACGTAACATAAAACCCAGCCAGTTAGAAGAGGACCTATAGTTTTACGTGCATTCTAAGCCATTATTTGACACCAAAGATAATGTCCTTGTATCGTGAATGAGTGTTTACTCATACTATTCGTAGAGAAAAGGGAAATAGTAGACATTTTTAAAATGATTTGCCTTATACAGCATATATTGAGAGCAAAAGGCGTTTCCAAAACTGAAGTAAATGCATTGTTACTAATAATTGACACAACACCAGAAATTATGGTAGCAACTAAATAAATTTTTATAAGAGTTTGGGAACGACCCGTAGTTTGTAAAATAATGGAGACCTGTGGCCGCGAGAATAGAAAGTAACTGTTTAGTGATAACTTTAATTTCGATGCTGCCGTCGTTAATTTGCCACAAAAAATACTTGGCAGACTACCAGAAAATTATTTCACAGCTCACTTAAATAAAAAAATTGTAAAAGACGGAAAAGATCAAAGTAGATTAAGACACTAATATTACCAGCAAGAAGAATTTAGAGCCAATACGTTACTAAAAGAAAAAATAATAATTTGCATTCCTGAACGGAGAAATTCACTTCCTTCGGTTGGAAAGCAAAAACAGTTTCATTTAAACAGAGAGTGTTTCATTGTTACATACTAATACAGGAGCAGCATCCTTGAAAGAAATGCATTGGAACACGTGTATTTTATTTTTATGTGAGTTTAAAGAGAGCTAGGCACATCGAAAAGTGACTTGAAATTGTTTGTTAGACAATTAATTGGAATTCGCGCAACGATTAAGCAACGACATGTGACGTACGGGTGAATGCTCAGATGATTCGTTACCTCACAGCATGGCGTTGCAGAGACTACATCCGTTCATGCATTAAACGTAGGTATCTTACATAAGGCGCATATCCATAGACTGCAAGCAGCTTCAAACGACAGTTTTGGAAGCATCACGCAAGATCCAGCAATCAAGTTCAATTTTGTAGTTATCGTTAACACTCACAGTTGACGAAGGGACGTTTATGAGGCATGTGTATTCGTATACATCTTTTTAAAATCAGACGTACCACTTGCGTACCATGCTGGGAATGTATACTACGTACATGAAATAGCAATAAAATGTAGAAACAGCAAGGCAAATCTCCATTTTAAGAAGGACGCGGATACTTAGTAGCCTCAAAGCTGAGAAGCCCACACTACAACCGGATGCAAGAGGACTCTACATCGACACATACATCCGTACCCTGCTAACCACTATGAAGTGCATGGAAAAGGGTACTTTCCACTGCACCCCTTATTAATGCTTCTCCCATTCCATTCAGGAATGGAGCTAGGGAAGAATGACTGATTAAATGATTCTAATAACACTGTAATTACTGAATCTGCTCTTAGCAATTCCTACTGGAGCGTTACATAGTGAACTATAGTATTTTCCTAACTTCAGTATTTGCCACTGATTCTAGATACTGTCTACATCTACATCTAGAATTCTAGACGAATACTCTGCAAATCACATTTAAGAGCCTGGCAGAGGGTTCATCGAACCACCTTCACAATTCCCAATTATTCCAATCTCGTATAGCGCGCGGAAAGAATGAACACCTATATCTTTCCGTACGATCTCTGATTTCCCTTATTTTATCGTGGTCTGTACAAGATTTTATGGGGCAGTGTGAGTCTGTCTTCATGCGTCTACTGTTTCAGATTTTTAAGTATCTCCGTAATGCTCTCCCTTGAATCCAACCCGTGATCGTTCAAGCTTTTCTCCTCTCGGTAGTTCAGTATCTCATGTTACACCTATTTGATAAGGGTCGCACACACTTCAGCCATATTCTATGACGTGTGCTGCTCGGGTTTTGAAAGCAGTCTCCCTTGTGCACTGACTACATTTCTCCAGTATTCTACCAGTGTTCGTCGGGAGAAGGATAGGACGAGCTGGCACGACCGTTTGCCCTGCCCGGATGTCGTATTTAACTCCGCTGCGGTGTTCCTTGCGGGACCTCCTGGAGTGGCTAATTTACGATATCCCAACAGGGCCGGAGCGGCCAAGTCTCACAGGAATTAAGACCGCTGTGGTGTTAATCATCGTGGTGGACGCGGCAGATTTAAAGTGTTTATCTTATTTTCCTCCACTTACAGCTAGTAAAACGTAATTTTCCACACACAAGTTCATGTTGGGAATGTTATTTATGGTCCGTTGTATACCGCTCTTCTTTTTACGCGTCTATACCGAGCGCTAGAAATTTTCCGGTGTTTATCAGTTCCAAATTTATGTTTTAATCATTTGTCGGCATGTGGAAAGGCCATGCGTTATCACCTGTACTTCAAAATGGTTCAAATGGCTCTGAGCACTATGGGACTTCACTTCTGAGGTCATCTGTCCCTTAGAGCTTAGAACTACTTAAACCTAACTGACCTAAAGACATCATACACATCCATGCCCGAGGCAGGATTCGAACCTGAGACCGTAGTGGTCGCGCGGTTCCACACTGTAGCGCCTAGAACCGCTCGGCCACCTCGGCCGGCACACCTGTACTCTTGTGAAGTATTTACTGTAAATTATCATTTCGTTAATAACGCCCGATGTCTTCTAAATAAACAGTTGGTGTAGAAACTTCACTGTTTTATTTTAGGTAATAATTACAGTGAAAGGGGAAAATGTATATCGATTAATACCATTTATTGTCAGAATGTCGAGTAATTATTATTGAAGGCGAGGTAGGTGTCAGCGGCTCCTTGTTATCTTTTTGTCGCATTCATCATTAGTGCTATATATAGGAAAGACATGACATGTGTCACGTTATTGAATATTTAACGTAGTTAGGGTTGAAATATGCCTTGATTATTCCCATTCAGAATTACTACGTGTAACAGTGACATATTATGCAGCTTAATAAATAAAACAAAATTTCCATTTATTTTCATTGTGTAAACTACTAGAGAGTTTCGAACGAATTGGAAGGGACCGACCGGAAGAAATGTTTTTAACGTATTGCCAAGTTTAGCTTTGGCTACGGTCAGGCATTTTACGGCATTAGGTAATTGATCAAAAAGTTTGGTGACAGCGTTATTCGCTCATTCCTCAGTTAAAACTGCTTTTAATGAAGAGTAATGAAAGCGAGTTGGTAGGCACGAAGAGGGGCTGCCGACAGTTTGAAGCTTTGAGATTTTCTGAGAGGCGTGCCCTGGTAGATTAATCGGCAGCTCAGTGCCCGCGAAAGGCAGGGATCTGGGTTCGAATTTTTATCGTGTGCACAGTTCTAACTTACTGTTAACGTCTAAAATATATGCTTTTTCATGTCTGGTTCTGGAATAAGAATTATAAATCATCCTTACGAATTGTAACAAACTATTTAATATAAACGTCTTCAGATAAAACACGCAGAAAGATGCGTTAGCGTAGCCCTTCAACTTATTAACAATGCTTCAGGATGAACATCATGGAAACATCGATAAGCACTGTTGGTCAAGGGCAGCTTCCTATCACCTGGCATACGGTGCAATGGCTAATGCAAAATGTTCACTATTTTCTCTACGATTGGATAAGTATTTTCTGATAATATCGGTTTATTTAACATTACTTCTTTGTCGACGGACATTTAACTAATCGTCTGTGGCAGATACAGAGAACAGAAATCACCTATTATCAGATAGACGGGGAGCAGAAGTGCAATATATGAAAAAAACTGTAAGCATTACGAGACATTAGATGATTGTTTTATGCTACAACTTCACGAAGGTAGCCCATCATACAGAACAACTGCGTAGATAAATCGATACCAGTACGTGTGACAGTCAAAACCCTTAATTGGTTTTGCTTGGATTGTGACAGAAAAACTTGCGCGTTTACGAAAATACGTTTCTATGTACAATTTTACTTGCCTTGACCCCTCTGGTCTCTTAGCAGAATATGATAGGAAGTCTAGAAAACCACATAAAACAGCGCACAAGATTAAACAATAAATCCGATTGTTCGGGCCCTAGAACTCCGTGAAATTGAGCAGCTTTGAGCACATTCAAGATGATTTTCAGCTAGAGGTTATTCGTTCATGTACGGCCCTTGCTGAAGAGTATCAGAGACTATGTTTAACAGATACTACTTGTCACCTAACGTACAATAGAGCCACAAACAAGTATGTCACCATTAACACGTTAAATCGAGCGTTCAGAAATGACAGGTCACTGTGGTTACAGTATCGTTCATCACTACCATACATGTAGTTAAGATACATGCTTAACTATCAGAAATTTCTTATAGAGTATATGATAATTTTGGATGCGATACTGTTTTCGTAAATATTCAACGTAATACTGGAGAGCGCATAGAAAGCTGGTATCTGTGATATAATCTTACCTTGGCAAGATTTCTAGGATAACGCCTCGCCGAAACCTTGTGAAATAACACACGGCACCTATGGTAACACAAAGGGGAAGGCACTACGCAACCATGCAATCACGTATTTCCCGCTCGAGGAGAAAGTCGACTGCTAACAATTTCGGTTCCGCGCCGCGATACCACACACATACACATGTACGTGTGTGTGTGTGTGTGTGTGTGTGTGTGTGTGTGTGTGTGTGTGTGTGTGTGTGTGTGTGTGTGAGAGAGAGAGAGAGAGAGAGAGAGTGTTTGTGTCTGTGCGAGCGCGCCATATTATATACGTAGTGTGGGCTTGCACACCCTAGAATGTGGTAATGCAAAGACATCTGTGAGCCGGTTAGTTAGCACTTGTCAAACGCTCATTACTAGTTAAACGGTGCCTTTTCCGGAAGTGACATGTTTAAGTTAGGTGAGTAAAATCTATGTTCGTTCGCTTTGAGGAAACCACATGAAGAACAAGTCTGGCGACTTTGTCTGCGGCAGAATGTTTTAATTTGCGCGCGCAACGAGCTGATTGACTATCGCCAACGCTAAATAACTTCGGAACGACGCAACGTATCGAATTTTTCTCGTATCAATTTTTTATCAGCACAACCTCCCCTACAAAACGCTTACAAGTTTTTCAGGCTGTTTCTGATCTCACACACACACACACACACACACACACACACACACATATATATATATATATATATATATATATATATATATATATATATATGATGATGAGGTCCCATACTTCTTTACAGAGCGTAGGGAAACGACGCAGGAGACCCGCGCCGCCTTACTAGGCAAGGTCCTAGTGGAGGTGGTTTGCCATTGCCTTCCTCCGACCGCAATTGGGATGAATGACGATGATGAAGGTGACACATCAAAACCCCGCCATCACAGGGCACGAAAATCTAAGTAGTGCAAGTTTTGTTGACAATTCGAGCGGTGCGGTCTATTTCCCGACGAATTTGTAGCAGTTCTGAAGTGAATGCCATGAAGTGTTTCCTTCAGTTTAGAAATCGATTTGAACTTTCGAGGGCTTAAGTCAGGAGAGTGCAGTAGGTGGTCTAGCACATAGCAGCCCTATCAGACAAACAAATCAGTAACAACTTGCACTGTACGTGTTTGAAAATTATCCTGAAAAATGATGGTCAGATCCTGCAGAAAGTGACATCACTTCAGTCTCTAAGCTGGTCGTAGGCTGTGTTCCAAAAATGAACAGCATACTGACAGACGTGATGACACTTTGTGCAGGACCTGACCATCATTTTGCAGGACGGTTATCGACACGAATCCAGTGATGTGTAACAGTAAGGTCTTTGAAGGTCAACGAAAGTCACAAATGTAGCATGATCGTCCATATACAGAAGATGTCGAAATGACGACCATTGGTAAAAATGCAGTGCTGCAGTCTTCTTATCATGGATTGAGTGGTATTATTTATCCCATCGGCACTTACCGAAGCACAGGCTCTGACAACTCTGTCTCTCATATCTGAAAGGGTAGTTGGAACGTCTTTATACACAATGTCGTTTACGAATCCCCACAATAAAAAATCCAGAGGCGTCAGGTCTGGCGAACGAGCCGGAAACGACACGTCTCCCCCGCGTCCAATCCAAGGATTTGGGAATTATCTCTGCAACTCATTTCTAGCCATTAGCGAAAAATGCGCCGGACACCCTTCGTGTTGATACGACAGCCTGTTCCTTGTTCCTAAAGGCATTTCTTCCAATAACAGACCAAATATTTCTAGAGGGAATGTGGCGTACTTCCTTCCATTAAGATTTCCTTCGATGATATAGGGGCCTATAATTCTGTCCTCCAGAATCCAACACCATGCATTCACCGACCCCCGTTTTTTGTAAGCAACTTGCCGCAGCCAACATGGATTTTCAGTTGCCCAATAATGCACGTGATGCAAATTAACATTTCCATGGTTCGTGAATTTGTCCTCGTCAGTAAATAAAATAAATAAATAAATGCGTGATCCCTCTGTATCTTAATTTGAGCCCATCGCCAGCATTCAATGAGACACATACAATCCGTACCAGTTAATTCTTGGTAGATACTGATATGGTATGGATAATATGTGTGGCAATGCAGAACACGAACAACTCTACTGTGTCTCATGGCAGATTCCCATGCGGTCTGACGTGAACTACCACATGGATTTCGAACCACAGTGGCAAGAGTATCAATTTACGTTTCCTCATTACTAGCTTTCCTTTGCCTGATATGTTTCCAATGCGTTAAAGACTCAGTTGTTCTCACATTATCATGAACATATTTAAATGTACGACGTGTAGGATGACTACGTTGACGATATACTTCAGCGTAAAAGTCTCTAGCTCTCACCTAAGTTCGTTGGCATTCTCCGTAAATGAGAAGCATATGGACTTGTTCTTCGAAGGAAATCATCATTCAGATTCACTTGATTCGTCGATACTAGTCTTGCCGTTTCTATTAGCGTTGAATTGCGAGCCGGCTTCTATGGTCGAGCGGCTATAGGCGCTTCGGTCCGGAACCACGCAGCTGCAACGGTCGCAAGTTCTAATCCTGCCTCGGGCATGGATGGTTAGTTTGGTAGTAGTTCTAAGTCTAGGGGACTGATGACCTCAGGTGTTACGTCGCATAGTGCTTAGAGCCATTTTTTTAATGTATTGCAAAAACCTCGAATGGTGTTTACATGTGAAGGGAACGTTAGATGGATATGCCATATTCGGCGAATATTTACTATCTGCACGATACACGAGAGAGAATTATCAGAGCATGTGCTTCGATAAATGTAGAAGTGATACGGAATACCATTCAATCCATGATAAGAAGATTGCAGCATTGCACTGATACCAATGGTCATCACTTCGAACACCTTCTGTAAATGGACGTTCATGCCACCTTTGTGACTTTCGTTGATCTTCAAAGACCTTACTGCTACACGTCATTGGATTCGTCTCGATAGCCGCTATCAGAAAATAAGTACCAAGCTATAGCATCCCATTAAAAAAGACATTTGTCTCACAAACTTTTCAGCAACTATCATACTTTCTGAGTTATTCTAGTTGGCAATAGTTAGTGCCTCACGCTGTATGTATATATATAATTTTGGGACAATAAGTGCTGATATTTTTACTTATGACAGGACAGTATTTGCTTCATTTGCAGGCTAATAACTATAGATATTCGGAGTAGTACTTGTTTAGGTTATTTTAATAACCTCCAAGCACTTGTGACAAGAGCAATTCGTTAACGCTGATTTTCCCCTGGGCATAATGTCAGGTGCTGAAGTGTGGATGCATGGATACAAAACGGTGGTCTATAATGGGAGGCGCCGTGAGCATATTGGTGAAGTTAAGACCATTCAGAAAACACTAAGTAGGGAATTACGTAGCTGTTAGACGCTGAGAAAGAACAACACACTGAAATGACTACCCATTAAAGTACCAACGATCACAATATCTAGACTTACACCGCTAATGCAAGATGATTTATATGTTATGAATACAACCTATGTACATCTTCCATTCGATTTGTAGACGTGTGTGTGTGTGTGTGTGTGTGTGTGTGTGTGTGTGTGTGTGTGTGTGTGTGTGTGTGTGCGTGTGTGTGTGTAAGCGGGTGTTCGAATATGCCTTTTAATTTGAAACATATTCTGAATTCACTGCTGGTTCAGTGGATCACGTCCGAAGGCCACCATAAAGACAATAAATAAAATTACCATAAAACTTGTTGGCTATGTGAAATGTTGCTATTTTTCAGCCTACAATCGGTATGTAATGTGTGTTCTCGGAACGTTGATGATACATTTCATCGTCTACCGACTTCAAATATTCGATATGATATAATATTTTGATGTAACGTCACAAAAATCAATTTCTAGAATAAGCTTAAACATCCGTCCGTCCTTGAAAGACCAAAAACACATTAATTGCGTACGTGATGTTATTAATTAAATTAACCAACTTTTTAATACTAACTGTATATTATTTAAGGAAAATCCAGAATAAAAGAGGGGAAATGACGTTCCGGACTGAAGTCTTCATGTTCATCATTAAATGAAGCAATCGTTTACTACTATACCGTATTTCAGTGAAGGAAAAAACTGAGAATGGGAAATCACGTCGGTCGATTGGCTGCTCGTAAGTCACACATCACTTCGGTAAATGCCAAACGACGATCGTTTCGAGTAAGAAGCATAAACATTGGGCGATTGAACAGTAGAAAAACGTTGTATGGAGTGAGGAATCACTATACAGAATGTGGCCATCCGATGGCAGGGTGTGGGTATGGCGAATGCCCGGTGAACGTCATCTGCCAGAGTGTGTAATGCCAACAGTAAAATTCGGAGGCGGTGGTGTTACGGCGTGGTCGTGTTTTTCTTGGAGGGGGCTTGCACCCCTTGATGTTTTGAGTGGCACTATCACAGCACAGGCCTACATTGATGTTGGAAGCACCTTCTTGTTTCCCACTGTTGAAGAGAGAAATTCGGGGATGGCAATTGTATTTTTCAAAACGATCGAGCACCTGTTCATAATGCACAGCCTGTGGCGGAGTGGTTGCACAGAGTCCTGACCGGAATCCTATAAAACACCTTTGGGATGTTTTAGAACGCCAACTTCGTGACAGGCGTCAACGACCGACATCGATAGCTCTTCTCAGTGCAGCACTCCATGAAGAATGGGCTGCCATTCCCCAAGAAACCTTCCAGCACCTAATTGGATGTACTAGGGCGAGAGTGGAATGTGTCGTCAAGGCTTAGGATAGGCCAACACCATAATGAATTCCAGCATTACGAATGCAGGGCGCCACGAACTTTTAAGTCATTTTCAGCCAGGTGTCCGGATACTTTAGAACACATAGTGTACACTACAATTAGACAAAATCATTCGACTGTTGTAATTATCAAGGAGATACTAGACAAGGTAAGTAACTACACAAATGTTTTCCACCTTTGGTCCTTAGCAAATGCTAGCAGAGAATAAGTGTGAATCCAATGAGCAGTATCGCAGTTAACGGCGCTCGGAAATATTTTTAACAGCGGGAGAGCAGCATGGATTAACTTAACATGGTTGGCACCAGTGAATGTACAGTTTCTGACAAAGAAGTGAAGCAATTAGAAGACAGAAACAGCTGTCAGTGCAACTTCGCGCACATCATTAGCAAGTCTGTATATGATTAACGTTGCAATTCTCTGTGACAGGCAGAATGGTCACCAGAGCGCATTAGCGTTGTAAGCACATCTGACAGGGCTTATACAGTAACGGACATGAACAGCGTAAGATGCTGAGTGATCACTGTCGCAGATGTTGCGTAGTAGTTTGGACAGTATTATCAGGACCCGACCGACTTTGAAAGGTACTCATTGAGGGTCTGCATTTGATCAGATATTCGAGTCGTGCATTATGCTGATTTGCGACCCATTCGGGTGTGACAGTGGCCCACAGTTGGACCACATGGAAACGTGAGGTAAGGCACTGTGTGTATTGTGTGTATTAAAACGAGGACCTAGAAACGACGGAGAGGCTTCGTCCCGCCGTAGATCTGTGGTTCAAAACCCCACAACAGGCCACAGCAGTCCACCCACCCCACCGCCGCCCCGCACCGAACCCAGAGTTATTCGAGGGAAGGCATACTTGCTGTCAAGTTTTCGGCCATCCACGTATGACCACCACAAGGGAGCTTCGCCGCATTGTTCGCCAAGCAATGTGCAACCCATGCACATCTGCGCCTGCCACACGATTACACGTAATGAATTCCCTTCAACGTTCTGTCTCATCCCGCACCATTGGTAGAAGATCATTAGCAGGTGCTCTACGGAATTATCGGCCCAAGCTTAGGATCCCGTTAACACTACAGCACTTACGGCTGCCTTTGGAATAGTGCCATGACCAGGAAGTACGGAACGCTGATGAATGGTGGCGTTTTGTACTCAGCGACGAATCGCAGTTCAGCATTTCACCGGATGATCATCGTAAAACAGTGAACTGGGGCGATGTCCCAGTCTTGTAATATTTTGCAGGGACACAGTGGTGTTACTCCTGGGGTCAAGATGTTGCAAGGCGCCTGCTATGATTTCAGGTCACGTCTGGTAGTAATTGAAGCAACTCTGAAGGCTTATCGATGCCTCATCGACGTGCTTAGTCCTCTTGTGTTACTCCCCATTCAACGACACCGCGTTGTTATTTTCCAACAGGACATTGCTTGCTCACATATGAAACGTGTTTTTATCAATTGTCTGTGTGATGTTGAGGCGCTCCCACGCCCAGAGAGATACCCAGATTCGTCTGTGATAGAACATGTAACGGACCGTCGCGGACGCCAACTCCGTCCCATTGCCAGTAACAATGATAGAAAAGACCAGTTGCTACAGTTCTGGGCCACCTTGCATCAGGAACGGAGACAACAGCGTTACGACATTCTTCCCAGTCGAAACGGCGAATGTATCCAAGATACAAGTGATCCAACATCATATTGATAAACGGGCTTGTACCGCCCAGTTCTGAACACTGAAATAACATCACGTAAGCCCTCAGTCCGAGAAGTGTCATTTCGTTTCCTCCCTGGCTTTTGGATACTTCATTTTTTATGACTCGGTGTATTTGGTAAGTTCACTTATGTCTATCAGCTTCATTTCCTTTTGTATAACATCCACGTGTGCTGATTCGCACATGTGCTGTAAACTGCTCGTAGACTATCAACAAATTGGTCAATTTTGATTTGGCGTGGCCGAGAGGTTCTAGGCGCTACAGTCTGGAATCGCTCGACCGCTACGGTCGCAGGTTCGAATCCTGCCTCGGGTTTGGATGTGTGCGATGTCCTTAGGTTAGTTAGGTCTCAGTAGTTCTAAGTTCTAGGGGTCTGACGACCTCAGAAGTTAAGTCCCACAGTGCTCACAGCCATTTTGATTTGACAGCGGTAGCAAACAGTCGGGCACTAGTGCTGTTGCGCTAGTAATACTTATATTTATATAGTTTTCTTTTAGATTTGTATTGTATGTTAACCAGGGGCCTAGAAAAGACGGAGAGGCTCCGAACCCACCTTAGCTGCAATGGTCCACATCCCCACAAGGACTACCTCAGTCCACTTCACCCCTTCGCCGTCCAACACTGAATCACTCTATCCGGATGATTGTGCGTGTGGACCCCCAAGGGAACATCTCACACCAGACGAGTGTAACCCCTATGGTTCAAATGGCTCTGATCAATATGCGACTTAACTTCTGATGTCATCAGTTCCCTAGAACTTAGAACTAATTAAACCTAAGGACATCACACACATCCACGCCCGTGGAAGGATTCGAACCTGTGACCGCTGAGGTCTCTCGCCTAGAACCGCACGGCCACTCCGGCCGGCTTGTAACCCCTATGTTTGCGTGGTAGAGTAATGGTGGTGTACGCGTACGAGGAGAACTTTTTTGCTCAGCAATCGCCGGCATAGTGTAGCTGAGGCAGTATAAGAGGAACCAGCCGGCATTCGCCTAGGCAGATAACCTAAAAACCATCCACAGACTGGCCGGCTCACCGGACCTCCACACAAGTTCGCAGGCCGATGACCAGGCGCTCCTTCCGAATCCGGAAAACCGTGCGTTAGAAAATGATTAAAATCTCTCTCAGCACTATGGGATTTATATAAGAATATATAGCCTACAGTTGCAGGTTAACTTTATCGTTTACCTATGTTTCAACGTTAGTAATAACGTCTTCTTCACAACCTGCAAAAAGTTAATGTTATAATGTGCTAGTAAATTATATTAGATATGGTCATCCTACAGGATGCAACGTGTAGTACTGACATAAATTATTATTTACATGTTTGCCTAAAAGAAGCCATGTCCTAAGTCAACTTTATAAAACTTGGTGCATTTAGGCAAACCTTTAAATAATATTTTCTGCAAGTACTACACGTTGCATCCTGTAGGATGACCATACCCAATATAATTTACCAGCACATTATCATATTAACTTTTTGCAGGTTCTGAAGAAGACGTTATTACTAACGTTGAAAAATAGGTAAACGATAAAGTTATCCTGCAACGGTAGGCTGTACATTCTTACATAAACGATTTCAGTTGCTGTCTTTGCACAAAAATGTTAAAAATTATATACTACGGGATTTAACATCGTAGGTCATCAGTCCCCTAGACCTAGAACTACTTAAACCTAACTAACCTAAGGACATCACACTCATCCCTGCCTGAGGCAGGATTCGAACCTGCGACCGTAGCAACAACGTGGTTCCGTACTAAAGCGCCCAGAACCACTCGGGCACAACGGCCGGTCCGTCCGTTAGACCGCACGGCTGACCGTGTGGGAGTTTTTTGGGAGTTACTTTTGCTATTGATTTACCGACATCAACGAAGTTATTAAAAAGATGTAAACAAGAACAGACTGGACAGTGACAGTGAAGGACACTGGACGTGGTCGTTTCAAGAGAACCGTCCCGGAATTCACCTCAAGCGATATGTGGAAAGTACAGAAAGCCTAAGGTGGATGCCGGACAGTGGTCTGAAGCTCGCTCCAACCAAAGGCGAGTCGATCTTCTTAAACATCGCTCCACCACTATAGCTATTACACCTCACTGACGAAAAACGAAACGCAACACAAAGAAGGCATTCCACGACATACACTGAAATTGGTAGACGTGTTTCTACATCTCATATATGATGTCTATTCCAATTTCGCACACTAGATTCGCATTCGGGAGGAAGGCGGCTCACTCCCGGGTCCGGCCATCCTGATTTAGGTATTCCGTGATTTCCCTAAATCGCTCCAGGCAAATGCTGGGATGGTTCCTTTGACAGGGCACGGACGACGTCCTTCCCCATCCGTCCCGAGACCAATGACCTCGCTTTTGGTCTCTTCCCCCAAAACAACGAACCAACCATTTTCGCACCAGTCGCATCGGACTGGCGGTAGTAGCACCACTATAAGGATGCAAATGACGTTTGCTTTAAATACACGCTATAAGGATAGTGAGCGTAAATTACATTCCAGATTGACCGCGTTGAGTTGTGATGCTGGTCAAGAATGCCTTTAAGCTGACAAGGAAGCAATTACCAACACGTCACTAAGTTTGGACACGGTCGTGTAACAGGACTACAAGAAGACATATATTCCTTCTGTGATACTGCAGAAAGACTTGGCAGGAATGTGGCCAGTGTACTTGATTACTGGTAGAGGTGGTCACAAGAATATACAGTCGTGAGAAGACTGGGCTCCGGATTGCCACGTACCACTATGGAAAGGGAACACCATCGTGTTCGACGTACAGCTGTGACGCATCGTACTGGATTTTCAACAGTAATCTGGGCTGAAGTTGGCACCACAGTTACACCACGAACTTTTAACAAATCGGTCACTTCAAAGACAGTTCCGGCTCGGACGCCCTGCAGAGTGCATTCCAAACAGCTCAAACCACTGTCATTTGCGACTTACGTGGTATCAACGTAAAGCTCTTTGGAGGGCAGAGTGGAGGCCTGATGTGTTTAACGATGTCAGCTCGTTCTGCCTCGGTGCCAGTTTTGGCCGTGTGTTGTGTAGCAGGAGGTCAGTTGAGGGTCTGCAACCACAGTGTCGGCATGCCTGACCCACTGGATCCACATCTGCAGTTACGGTCTGGGGAACGATTTACTATACAAGTGGAACATTCTCGTTGCTACCCACACACCCTGGCAACAAATTTCTACGTCGATCTCGTGATTCGACCTCTTGTGCTACCATTCATGAACAGCATTCCAGGCGGCCAACATGTTCTACACAGTGTCACCATGTTACCTTGGCATAGTCGATCACAAGATCTGTCTTCAATCGTGCACACAGGGGACGTTATCCGACGACAAGTGTTGTGTCATCCACGTCGAGCAATAACTGTCACTGAACTGACCGACCAAGAGCAACAGCCGCGCAGCTACATCCCACCAACTAACATCCGGCGCCAGTACAACACGACTCGTGAAACTTTCCGTGCTTGCATTCAACATTCTGGCTGCTACACCACGGACATTTGCCATGTCTTATCTCAAGCACAGATTAACCTGCGACCTTTCTATCTAAATTAGTTAAATATGTCACCCTGACAAATGCATTTACGAAATTTATTTACTGTACATTTTTTTTGGTGTTTTTTTCGGCGTTCTTTCTGTATAAAACTACTACGTAAATGACTTAACGGGCACCACGTGATCGCTACGGTCGCCGGTTCGAATTCTGCCTCGGGCATGGATGTGTGTGATGTCCTTAGGTTACTTAGGTTTAAGTAGTTCTAAGATCTAGGGGACTGAGGACCTCAGCTGTTAATTCCCATAGTGCTCAGAGCCATTTTTTCTTAACGGGCAACTAGTAAATGCACATTACTGGCCATTAAAATTGCTACACCAAGAAGAAATGCAGATAATAAATGGGTATTCATTGGACAAATATACTAGAACTGTCATTTCATTACATTTTCACACAATTTGAGTGCATAGATCCTGAGAAATCAGTACCCAGACGAACCACCTCTGGCCGTAATAACAGCCTTGATACGCCTGGGCATTTAGTCAAAGACAGCTTGGATGGCGTGTACAGGTACAGCTGCCCATGCAGCTTCAACAAGATATTACAGTTCATCAAGAGTAGTGACTGGCGTACTGTGACGGGCAAGTTGTTCGGCCACCATTGACCAGACGTTTTCAGTTGGTGAGAGATCTGGAAAATGTGCTGGCCAGGGTAGCAGTCGAACATTTTCTGTATCCAGAAAGGCCTGTGCAGGACCTGCAACATGTGGTCGTGCATTATTCTGCTGAAATGTAGGGTTTCGCAGGGATCGAATGAAGGGTAGAGCCACGGGTCGTAACACATATGAAATGTAACATCTAATGTTCAAAGTGCCGCCAATGCGAACAAGAGGTGACCGAGACGTGTAACCTATGGCACCCCATACCATCATGCCAGGTCATACGCCAGTATGGCGATGACGAATACATGTTTACAATGTGCGCTCAACGCGATGACGCCAAACATGGATGCGACCATCATGATGCTGTAAACAGAACCGGGATTCATCAGGAAAAATGACGTTTTGCCATTCGTGTACCCAGGTGCAGCGTCAAGGGTAACCGCAGCCATAATATCCGAGCTGATAGTCCATGCTCGCTGCAAATGTCGTCGAACTGTTCGTCCAGATGGTTGCTGTCTTGCAGACGTCCCCATCTGTTGACTAAGGAATCGAGACATAGCTGCACGATCTGTTACAGCCATGCGGATAAGATACCTGTCATCTCGACTGTTGGTGTTACGAGGCCGTTGGGTTCCAGCACGGCGCTTCGTATTACCGTCCTGAACCCACCGATTCCATATGCTGCTAACAGTCATTGGATCTCGACCAACGCGAGCAACCATGTCGCGATTAGGCAAACCGTAATCGCTATAGGCTACAATCCGACCTTTATCCAAGTCGGAAACGTGATGGTACTTATTTATCCTCCTTACACGAGGCATCACAACGTTTCACCAGGCAACGCCGGTCAACTGCTGTTTGTGTATGGGAAATTGGTTGGAAACTTTCTCATGTCAGCACGTTCTAGGTGTCGCCACTTTCGCCAACCTTGTGTGAATGCTCTGAAAAGCTAATCATTTGGATATCACAGCATCTTCTTCCTGTCGGTTAAATTTATCATCTGCAGCACGTCATCTTCGTGGTGTAGCAAATTTAATGGCTAGTAGTGTATCACATTCGGTTAGTGTCAAACGCCACGGCTCGCTTCCCTGCCAAATACACATTTGTGATCTTGATTGATCTAAAAAGCTCTTACGGGAAGGCTCTTCATATTTTCTGAAAGGCGGGCCTCTCTAATAACTGGAGGAGACGAGAGACAAAAGGAGCCGGTTTCAAACGCCTTGGCACAGGAGAAAATTAAATTCCTTTTCCACTCCGAGAGAAAGTGACTCGAAGAGAACAATATGTTACAGAGAACGCGTCAAGACAAGCGCTTATGGCGCCTGCACGATATTACTCCGCCTGTATACCTGCAGTCTGAAGAAGGTTCATACATTCTCTTGCTCTTCATAAAACTCGAATTGGAAACGTCGAAACTCAGCTTCATGAGCTAAAATTATACTATGTGATTTATACAAACAGTAGAAATAATCTTCCACGTTTTTACCGGAAGGAAATATTGCTACTGAACTTCGCGCGGCTTTTTGGATTACCAAAATCTCCTGCGTATCGCTCTGACATTTCGTGCGCATAAAAATGACGGGACGCTCAAGCTCCAGTCCGAACGTGCGTATAATCTCGAGTGACAAGTTTTCGACGGGGCGTCAATCAACAAAGTTATCTAAAACACTGTCAGTTTATCTTTGGCATCTATATCTGTCCTCTTGTAAATTAAACACTGTGTGAGTTTATTACGCAAAATTAAGTTTTTTGATTCACTAAATAGGTAAATAAATGTTTCTGACAGAACACAAGAAATTCCAGCAGTCATTACTGATATTAAATCCACTTGATTACCCTGAACTTAGTTTCCAGTTTATTAAATGTGTGCCCCAAGTAACAAGTTTGTCAAATTGATGCCGAGAACACGGACACGAGACAATAGCTAATATATGTGCTGTAGTTTCTTTCCTTTTCTTTTTTTCAAGATGGTGTGTCGCGAAAAACTGTTAACGACGTTTTTCCATCCCTTTAAAGTTAAGTAATTCGCTAGCCTTCCTGATCATACCTGCTTAATTTACCTTTTATATGCCATTAATGTCTTTATTTGTCTTAATACACAATTATTACCTCCCACAGTAACTTCCACACCAGTTTCTTTTTCATCTATTTTTCCATTAGAAATTCAGCTTCATTTGACTGATAAAGGTGAGAGCATGTTTCAAAGAAGAAGGGATGTTGTGGAGAAATAATATACCCTAGGAGACTGTTCCCAGAATTAGCCTCTTAGTTTGTAGCTAAGTGCTGCAGACATCTGCGAGAGGCTGTCTGTCATCGCGTACTGCGGGAGTAATAGCACCGGCAACTGTCTCTTGATTGAAGCTTCAGCTATTACGCGAGAAATCACGTTCACTTTGTGTATACTTCTGTGCTACAATTTACTGTTTACTTAGCTTTCAGCAGTGCTGAATAAACATTACTTACCTGTCCTCCGTCTCAAGTTATCCGTTTTTCGACTTCACTGACGGCGTTCTATAAACCTACCAAACTATTTCTAATATATTCAGCTCAACATAACTTTTACAGATAACACAGTCGATGAAACGTTCTACCTATTACAGTCTTGAATGCCACTAATACGCTGCTGCTTCACTCCCAAGTTAACAACTCTTGAATGTCCCGTCTTTCATTAACTGTTTACAATAGACACTTTCTCTGGTATACTCTTTCTGTTCCGTAACACGAAGTTGTTGCTTAATACGTAGTGTGCTGGACTTCTAATTCAATGTTCGCAATCGCAACATCGATCACCATTCGGTTTAAGTATCTGAAATCACTCGGAGAGAGTGTAAATGAATGCGAAAATATACTTGACTTCTGAGCAACAAATAATCCTTAGCAAATAGCGAGCATCATGATGGGTAAAGTTATTAGTGACCAAATAGTCGTCGTAGCAAGACTGAATAGCGTAACATCCGGATAAACCAAAAATAAATGCGAAATATATCTTTAAAAAAACACAGATAATAATTTACTTGATGCTTTCACAAGAGACAATCTCCAGTCCTTCCCATATACTTATCTAAGCGTAGATGAGAATTGGCTTAAATTCGAAGAAAAATGTAGAGAGAGATATATCACGTAAATTAATAATATATGGTACCGATCCTCCATGCTCCATAAACCCGGCCAGAACACCGTTGCAAAAGCAGTGAAAAATCACGCCAAATTTAAAATAAAGCAAAATCACCAACATTAGCGAGGTCCTACAAAAGCACGATTTTGGCACGAACTTCAATGCGAGATGCTTTTAGCAGCTTCTACAACGAAACTGTCTTGAAATTTTGCAGAAAATCCAAAGCACACCAGCAGCAAAACGCAATCACCATCTTCACTACGCTATACAATGGTAATGTTGCCGATGGTAGTGACACCGAAGGACAGTTACCAAACACCGTGTTACGATATTCCTTCATAAAATAAAACAAAGAATACATTTCAGAATGTGAATCCGGAATATATGAAAATTTGGGTAACTTGGACGTATATATCCTTGGTGTAGCGAGGCAGCTTAAATCACTGAATGAAGGGAAGGCCTCAGGCCCGGTCTGTATACCAGTTAGGTTCCTTTCAGAGTATACAGATATAATAGCTCCATACTCAGCAGTCATACACAATCGTTCGTTCGCTCGTTTAAATATTCGTATTTTAAGTCTGGACAGTTGCATAGGCCACACTAAAGAAAGGAAAGAGAAGTAATCCTCTGAATTACACACCCATATCACTCACGTCGAAATGCATTACTATTTTGGAACGTATATAGTGTTCGAACACTATGAATTACTTCGAAGGAAACGATTTATTGACAAATAGCCAACACAGATTTAGAAAATATTGTTGTTGCGAAACACAGCTATCCACTTATTGTCACGAAGTAATGGCTGCTGTCGACAGGGCATGTCAAATGGACCACATAAGTTCAGACTTCCAAAAGCCTTTAGACGCTATTACTCTCAAGCGATTGTCAGCCTATATTGTCTTAGTTGTGCGACTGGATTCGCGATTTCCTGACAGATAGGCCGCAGTTCGTAGAGAATAACGGAAATTCATCGAGTGAAACAGGAGTAATATTTGGCGTTCACAAATGACGTGTTATAGGCCCTCCGTTGTTCTTAATCTATGTAAACGATTTAGGAGTCAAACTGAGCCGTCCCTTTAACTGTTCACAGGTGTTTAAAACCAATTGCAAAATAATTTAGGCAAGCTGTCTGTACGGTGCGAAAAGTGATGATAAACTCTAACCTGAGTGTTAAAACGAACCATTAAATTTCGGTTACACGATAATTCACACAACTCACAAGCTGTGAATTCAGCTAAACACCTACGGACAATAATTACGATTAATTTAAACTGGAATGATCACGCAGATAATGCTGTGATGGAACTCGAACCAAAGACTGCTCTTTATTGACAGAATACTAAGAAAAAGGAAAAGATCTACTAAACAGATTGCCTACGCTACGCTTGTCCGTACTGTTGCGCGGTGTGGAATCCATATCAGATAGGATTGATGGAGAAAATTGACAACGTTCATAGAAGGGCAGGTCTTTTTGTATTATCGCGAAATAGGGAAAAGAGTGCCACGAATATGATGAGCGAATTGTGGTAACAATCATTAAAACAATGGCATTTTCGTTGCTACACGATCTTCCCACGATATCTAAAGCACCAATTTTTTCCTCCAAATGCGAAAGTATTTTGTTGGCGTCCATCTATGTAGGGAGAAATAATCCTCATACTAAAATAGTTTAAATCAGAGCTTCCAAGGAAGTATATAAGTGATAAGTGCTCATTTTCCCTGCACGCTCTTCGAGATTGAATGATAGAGAAATAGCTTGAAAGTTGTTCGATGAGAAGGCTGCCAGGCACTTAATTGTGAACTGCGGAGAATAAAGTGTATGTAGATGAAGACTGTTCAGTTATCATGTTTGTTTCTCTCTAACTTCTGCCGAGGGAAAAGCGTTACTGAGACGGGGGTGGGTGGGGGGGGGGGGGTGTTCCAAAGCGACTGCAGAATGGCCGAGCTACTAAATTACAAAAACGCTTCTCTCAGCCACAGAATAACTTATGTTAGTGTAAGGTTACTACACATACAGGAATTTGTTAACGATTACTGATATACAACTGGAGTTTCAGACATCAAATGTGATTATGTATTGTTTTATTTCGTCTAACAGATTAAGAGTTTAATTATAGTATGCAGTGAACATTTCACAGAAATATCCATATAATATCGTTTCGTAGCCTCCCAAGGGCAGCGACAATTTGAATAAAACTATTTTGGATGTTAGATCGCTTCGAAATTGAAAAGAAAAATAACGGTACAACCCTCGTTTGAACCGTCTTTGCAGCGATGCCCACTCTACCCATAAATTATATTTTGATTGGTCGTGTTTTGCAGGGACTTTCATACATTGACAAAACCTTTTGCAGCTTCTTTTTAACAAAAAGTAGCAGAGTTTTTGCCTTCTTCATATACATACGCTTCCCCTCCCCTCAACACCACCACAAGTGCAGATAACAAGGACCGTTTTTCACATTCTAGTGGAGGAATGAGGGAGTCATGCCCTCTACATTAGCACTAGTGCAAAGAAACACTTCATGAAAAATTTTCTGCGAAACCTGTCAAACAATATATCACTGAATACATCTTTCTGTGGAGTTTAGAAGCACACATTTACATTAAAAATGCTATAAGTGCTTCAACATCTTCGTACAAAAAAATATTGGTTGTTGTCAATGCAACGAGTTGCTTGACCGTTTGTATACTAATATTTCTCAGGAACTTAGTGTCGGTAATTGAAACAGTTTACAAAATACTGTAGTCGTCCAAGTTACTTAGTTCATCCTGATCTATAAAAATCGACGTATTTTACAATAAACTCGCCAAAGATTCAGTAATGTACCCAGAATTGTCTTTCTCTAGACGATTGTTGTAACACTTAAATGTGCTCGGTATTATAAATGTATTGTAAATGTCTCAGTGAGATATGACTACGAATCCTTTATACCCGTCTCTGGAGGCTGCTAAAAAGGAGTTCGGAGACGGAGAGGAGGCGGAAATAGCACCCTGTTGATATAAACACGTGTTTGTTTGCGAGTTTCCTTCTTCGCTGTAACTTGGCTGTGAATGTTTGTATAGCTCCTTGGGTGACGAAACATACTATGCGTCGAATGTGGCGAGAACTGGAGGCCATACAATAGACTATCTGAAGCCGTATTCCCTGTTTGCTTGTCGGCCGCCAAGAACGGAGGGGTGAATAGCTTGTGAGGTTCTCCCCCTGTGAAAGTTGCACATCAGGTTGTAAATAACCTAGAGAATAAGAAGACCCATCTAACAGGAACCTGAAATCTCACCGACGTGTTGGTTTCTCTCCTGGTGAAGTTGCATACCACCACTTGCGTTACAGTAGTTGTATTTTATGGATTACACAGAGAGCCGTTTCCAGGATGTGGAAAGAAGTCAATCGTCTAACTTTAATATAGTTGAAATTGATTACAACAACTGAGTTAACATTAATTAAGAGTATTGTATTACAGAGCTAATTGTAATCACAAAATATCCTGAAATATTAAATTTATGTATGTTTCTGTGAAGGTACCCTTCACTAGAGTAGAATGAATTGTCAAAAAAGTTCTTTAGTTCAGTCTTGAACTCCGCAATATAGTGTAAATGATCGAATATCTGCGCACCCACGTATCTGATTCCTTTCTGTACTAATGTTAAACTCTTGAAGCCATTGTAGAGAGCAGGCTGTTTGTAGTCCTCGTGTTAGATTCATTCTTTTAACTATTTTTTGAGAAATAGAACGTAATGATGACGACAAAGGACTTTAATATACACTGTTCAATATAATTAGGGAAAGACGTGTATGAGCGCCCAGTATTAAATTTATTTTGACATAGGCGGTACCTGTGGTCTCACATTCATGGCTTGAGATCTTCTCTTTCAGTGTAAGCAGCAACAGAAACCACTCGCCATCTATTGGCTGCGTTACGAATCACACTGTCAGGCGACCCCTCCGAAAGAGGTGAGCACCAGTGCCAAGAGTTTTCTATCGAAGAGCACAGATGGCAATTGCCATTCGCAGACGTTGCATTCAACCAGACACATGCAATTCGACATATTTACGCAGAGCAAATTACAAGCGCGATCTGTTTGATCCAAAAAGGATTGGCTTTCAGATTCAGATGTCATATACAGGCTGTGGGAACGTTACAGTACACAAGGCGAGTTGTAGAAGGTCGCCGACGCGTTACAACCCCATGTGAGCACCTGTATCGAACAATCTCTGCCTTTCGGCGCCGTGTAGATAGCGCTAGAACACTGCAAGACAATCTCAGAAGGGCCACTGGAGCCGCCATATCCATTCAAACTGTAATGAACGACATACAAAGGAGAACCCTACAGCTTATACGTCCAGCTAGAGTACCGTGCATGGCACGAGATCTCGCAGCTCGCCTTCAGTTCACCCGTTTCCATGGCAACTGCCAACTTCGTCACTGGCGAAATGGGTTAGCTACAGACGAATCCAGATGTCCTCTGAACCAAGCAGATGGTCATGTTCGTGTGCGAAGACCTATGTTGAGCGTTACCTGCCAAATGCTGTCCAGGAAAGTGACAGATTTCAAGGGTTCTGTGATGTTGGGGAGAGGTTTCAGTATTGACAGCCATATGGCTGTTGTCGTTGTCCATAGTTGCATTATCGCCAGGCTCAAATGGCTCCAAGCACTATAGGACTTAATATCTGAGGTCATCAGTCCCCTAGATTTAGAACTACTTAAACCTAACTAACCTAAGGACATCACACACATCAATGCCCGAGGCAAGATTCGAACCTGCGACCGTAGCAGTAGCGCGGTTCCAGACTGAAGCGCCTAGAACCGCGAGGCCACAACGGCCAGCTCGTCTTAACTGAATAAAACATTTCTGCAACGCTATTATGCGCCAGATCCGAGCCCTGAAACCACCAGTCCATAATTTACAGGAATTTCGCCTCTTCTCCGTACACTCCTGGTACCACATACATTCCGGAAAGCTGCCAAGATCTGATCGAGCCAATGCCAAGCGTAGTCGCTATTGTATTGAATTCTAAATGTGGACCAACACGCTACTAAGCATGTGGTTTAATCATCCTCATCAATGCTGCTATTCTACCTACCTATTATTATTACTGAACAGAATGGGATGACGTGACTGGGTAAAGCCATGTTCCACATGAAAGCAGTACACGTCATCTCGTAGTCCAAGGACGGGAGGTGACTGAGGAATATATCTTTAGGGGCACCCGCGGTGGTTTGCTGTTCACGTCATTAGAGTTGCTGGTTAGCAGAACGAGAAGGGAGCGACTGTTTGGATGGAAAAGACGTGAAAATGTGCAAGAAAAATGGTGAAAGTGTGTAAGACAATGGCGAGCGGATTACAGCAGAAGGGTCATTGTTGCTGTTGTTGTTGTCTTCAGTCCAGAGACTGCACCTCTCCATGCTAATCTATCCTGTGCAAGCTTCTTCATCTCCCAGTACCTACTGCAACCTACATCCTTCTGAATCCTCTTAGTGTATACATTTCTTGGTCTCCCTCTACAAATTTTACCCCCCCACACTGCCCTCCAATACTAAATTGGTAATCCCTTGATGCCTCAGAACATGTCCTACCAACCGATCCCTTCTTCTAACCAGTTGTGTCGCACATTTCTCTTCTCCCCAAACCTATTGAATACCTCCTCATTAGTTATGTGATCTACCCATCTAATATACAGCATTGTTCTGTAGCACCATATTTCGAAATCTTCTGTTCTCTTCTTATCCAAACTATTTATCGTCCATATTTCACTTCCATACATGGCTACACACCATACAAATACTTTCAGAAAGTACTTCCTGACCCTTAAATCTATACTTGTGTTAACAAATTTTCCTACTTCAGAAACGCTTTCCTTGCCTTTGCCAGTTTACAGTTTATATCCTCTCTACTTTGGCCGTCATCAGCTATTTTGCTCCCCAAATAGCAAAACCCATCTACTACTTTAAGTGTCTCATTTCCGAATCTAATTCCCTCAGCATCACCCGACTTAAGTCGACTACATTACATTATCCTCGTTTTGCTTTTGTTAATGTTCATGTTATATCCTCCTTTCAAGACACTGTCCATTCCTTTCATCTGCTCTTGCATGTCCATTGCTGTCTCTGACATAATTACGGTGTCATCGGCGAACCTCAAAGTTTTATTTCTTCTCCATCTATTTTAGTACCTACTCCGAATTTGTCTTTTGTTTCCTTTACTACTTGCTCAATATACAGATTGAATAACATCGGGGATAAGCTACAACTCTGTCTCACTCCCTTCCCAACCACTGCTTCCCTTTCATGGCTCTCGACTCTTATAACTGTCATCTGGATTCTGTACAAATTGTAAATAGCCTTTCGCTCCCGTTAAGGATACACGCTACTGGATCTGACTCATCAACATGTCATTCCTGGTCTATGGGAGAGAGGTGTTTTGGACATTTCTCGTGAGGTAACTCGTTTACTCTGCAACACATTTGTAGAGTTCCGAATCACTGACCGATAGTTCCAAACTTCGTAACGACCAAGATCGTAAGATTCGAATCATATGATGAAGGACTTAAAATGTGTTTCTTTCAGTGGTTTCTTCTTCATTTGTCTTCGCATGCCCTCACAAATGTGTTTAGGAAGTTTCATAGTCTTAAGAGCACTCGTTTTTCATGGAGGGGCCCATTCCAGTAGCGAAAGATTGATTATAATAGCCTTATACATTTGATAGCTACTATATTTAGTATACAGTACAATATATATTATAGTACGCAGTACATAGTATACTATAGTATATAACATACTTAATCCATCAATGTAACGTATGCAGTGAGTTGGGTACCATCACTATGAAAAGCAGCTATGAGCTTTTCACGTGGCCATAAGGGGCTTATGTCACTCAATTACTAGTTCCTGCCAGTTAATTTTCTATCAGCAGGTAAGCAATTTACAATTCTAAAGCATCATATCCTCTTTAAATGTTTGGCACATGTAGCATAGGACGCATGGAGACGGTGAAGAAAACAGTGGACAGCTGATATAACTGCTGGAGCCTGTATGAAGCTCCGACTGCAGCAAACCTGAAAATGTCAACCAGGCCTCTCAAATCGGACTTCGTGCCTAAGAACAGTGTGCTCCAGTCTGCATGGTTCTGATGAAAGTTATCTTAACATCATACAAATAGCTGTCGTGTTCATGTTGTTAAACTTTTAAAAATGGCCTTAGGCTTAAATATGGTCCACTTATATTTTTAAATGCCATTCAAAATTTCAGCAGCTTGTGAGTGACAGGACAGCATACAGAAACACACACAGCCATCAATTCTTATTTACACATGTTGTGCTTATTTACACATGTTGTGTAAATATGTGGTTACAAACCGCTACGGGCTGCAGTATGAAATGTTGGTTTGTTTTGTTCGTCGTGTGATTAGGGTCTCCCGTCGGGTAGACCGTTAGCTGGGTGCAAGTCTTTCGATTTGACGCCACTTCGGCGACTTGTGCTGCGTCGATGTGGATGAAATGATGATGATTAGGACAACACAACACCCAGTCTTTGAGCGGACAAAATCTCCTACCGGGCCTGGAATCGAACCCGGGCCCTTAGGGCTGACGTTCTGTCCCGCCGACCACTCAGCTACCGGGGGCCGACATGAAATGTTGGTATAAGTAGAACAATTATACACTGACGGGCTAAAAATCGGAACACCAAGAAGAAGTTGTGCGAGACAAACGAAAGTTGGTAGGCGTGTTTCTACATCTGAAGGATGATGTCTATTGCACCTGTCACATAAGAGTGGTTCTAGTAGCACCAATATGAGGATGCAAATCAAGATTGATGTAAATACATGATGTAAGAGTTGTGACCATTAGACACATTAGAGACTGGGCGTGCTGTATCGATATTAGACAGGAGTGCCCCTAAGTCGACAAAGGCTCCATTATCAACAGCTAACTGAGTTTTAATGAGTCGTGCAATAGAACTACGAGAGCTTGATATTCTTTTTGCAATGCGGGAATGCAGCCACTGCACGTAATTGCTGGCAGTGGGGGACACGACAATGTAGGATAGCTAGAAGACCTGGCTCTGGACGGCCACGTGGCTGTACCGAGAGAGAAGACCATCGTGTTCGGCATATGGCTTTGGGACATCGTACTGCATCTCCAGCAATGATTTGGGCAGCAGTTGGTACAAAAGTGACAAAATGAACTGTAACAAATCCGTTACCTCAAGGACAGCTCCTAGCCAGACACCCTGCTGCAAGCATTCCACTGACCCCGAACTACCACCATTTGTGACTTCACTGGTGTCAAGCGAGACCTCATTGGAGGGCAGAGTGGAGCTCTGCTGTTTCTGATGAAAGCTGGTTCAACCTCGGTCCCGCGGAAGGCTGTGGTTTGGTTACAGGATGGCTAGTTGAGGGCCTGCGACCAGCCTGTCCCCATGCTATACACACTTGTTCCACACCTGGACTTATGGTGTGGGTTACGATTTTTCATGATAGCAGGAGCGCTCTCGTGGTTGTCCCACCCCACTCTGACCACATAGTTGTACCCCAGTCCAGTGATTCTACCTGTGGTGCTACTATTCATGAACGGAATTGGTTCAAATGGCTCTGAGCACTATGGGACTTAACTTCTGAGGTCATCAGTCCACGAGAACTAAGAACTACTTAAACCTAACTAACCTAAGGACGTCACACACATCCATGCCCGAGGCAGGAAACGAACCTGCGACCGTAGCGGTCGCGCGGTTCCAGACTGTAGAGCCTAGAACCGCTCGGCCACTGCTGAACTGAATTCTAGGGGCTGGTTTGCAATAACATAACGCTCTCCCACATTCCGCTGTTGTAACTAAACTTGCTCTACAACGTATCGATATGTTGCCTTGGCCTGCACAGCCAGCGGATATCTGTAGCGTCATCAACAACCAGCGTTTACCGTCCCTGTGTTGACCGACCAAGTACAGAAGATAAGGAGTCCCGTCCGACAAACTGGCATCCGACTCCTGTATGACAGGTCTGCGTGTTGGCATTCGGCATTCTGGCGGTTACGCGGGTATCTGCATTCCACATTTGCAACGGCTTTCATCGAACTTCCATTAACCTACGCTCTTGTGACGTTAATCACTTGAAGACGTTACCTAGACAAATTTTTCCCGAAATTTCATTACTCGGCTTTTATTATTTCTTGTGGCGAGATTTTTTTTCCGTGAGTGTACACTGACGAGATACATCATGAGGACCACCTGCTTAGTACCTTTTTTTCCGTCTTTGGAGCAAAATAGGTCACTGATTCTGCGTATCAGCGCTCCGAGAGTTTGTTGATAGATTTTTTGAGGTATGTGGCTTTAGATGTCTACGCACAGGTCATGTTATTCGCGTAAATAACCGGTTACTGATTTGCATGCGCGTTGATGGCACCCTATAGGAACCCACATGAGTTCCTTACGATTTACATCAGGCGAATTTGGTTGCCGAGGAATCAACGTGAGTTCACTGTAATGCTGCCCAAAGCACTGTAGCACGATTCTGTTTCCGTGACCGGATGACATCGCCGTCGTGGAAGACATCAAGTATGAAGGGCCACAAGTGGTTCGCAGCCGTGAGTGTGTCTTCGAATACTATCACAGGCTCCATTCAAGCGCACTAGAATGTCTCCCATAGCGTACAACTGCTCCCACCAGCCTGTGCTCGTGGCGCGAGCACATTGCCAGCAGCCGTTGACCTCGACAACGGCACTTGTGGAGGCGGTGATCGACCTAATATAACAAAAATGTGGTTCACCCGAAGAGCAGAGACCTCTCCATTGATCCTCGGTCGAATCGCGATGGTCCTGTGCCCACTGCAGTCTGTAATTGGGGATGACGTTGGGTTAACGTGTCAACATCTTTGAGGTGTTCTGCTGCGGAACTCCATGTTAAACAATGTGTGACGACCGGTGTCTTCTTAAACACTTGTGTGTCCACCAATGTTGTGCTGCTTCGGCAGAGATGTCACAGATTAGTATCTATGATTCAAATGGTTCTGAGCACTATGGGACGCAACATCTGAGGGCATCAGTTCCCTAGAACTTAGAACTACTTAAACCTAACTAACCTAAGGTCATCACACACATCCATGCCCGAGGCAGGATTCGAACCTGCGACCGTAGCGGTCGCGCGGTGCCAGACTGAAGCGTCTAGAATTGCCTGCTTACCATCTATCATGTTTCACAGAGCAGACCAGCTCCCGAACCTCATTTTCTGCGAAGAGTCGTGGTCGTCCAACCATTTGCCACCTAGTGGTAGCTTCACTGTCCTCTTACCTCTTTCCGTAAACACTCACGACAGTAGCACGTGAAGAGTCGACCAGGTTCACCGTTTTCAATATACTCCTTCACAGGCTCTTGATAATAATCTGCCCTTTGTCAAAGTTGCTTATCTTAATAGAGTTCCACATCTGCAACCCATTTCTTTGTTAGAGTGATCCTTCGTCCGTGTCTGCTCCGCTTAGCCACCATTCAGCGACGCAATGGACGATGTTCGTAATGTTTTGGCTGAGCAGTGTATACAGGGTGTTTCAGAAGTGATAGTCAATAAGCAGAGATATGATAGGAATGCTCATTTGAAACAAAAAATTCAATTGCATGTGCTCTAAAACGCACACCTCAAGAGCTATTAATAATTCTTGACCTTCGATGTTGTGAAACAAATCTCTTCTACTGCAAGCGCGTTGCTTCCATATGTTGGTACGTGGAAGTGTGGACAAAAATAAGAAAAAAATGTCTAGTAAACATGTGCTCCTAAATGCGTATCTTAAGAGCTATGAGCACTTGTTCATCTTCACTACTTTGAAACACAACTCTTCTACTGCACAAGTGCTCATATATTTTAGGCACATGTTTACTGATCATTTTTTTCTTGTTTTGGTCACACTACCACTTCCCAAAATATGGAAAGGGCTTGCCGTAGAAGAGATTTGTTCAACAATATCGAAAATCAAGAACTGCTCCTACCTCTTAAGGTATGTTTACTAGAATTTTTTGCTTGGAATGATCGTTTCTGTCCCTGAATATTAACCACGACGTCTGAAACATCTTGTATTTGTAACGTAAACTTTTCGATTACGTCCTCTTGTAATTGGTCTCAAATTTAATGCATGGCCCACATTGGGGAATGTGGTAGATGCATGGTGGGGCTCCGTCACATTTTCCTCTGATGTAGCACGCCTTCTAACGTACTACTATGATCGAAGATGTATTGGCGGAGAAGGGTCTGTTCCTTGGCCTCCAAGATCAGCTAACCTAAACCGTCTTCATCTTTCTGTCTGGGATCATCTCTAAAGTGAAGCTTACAAGCATTCCTTCAGTGCTGTTAAAGAACTGCATCAACGGTTTCTACATTGTCAAGATTAACGCAGTGTTTAGGGAGTGATTTAAATAATTCTCTACTCACCGAAGCCATTTGTAGCATCCCTACCACAAGTGAGGACGACACATAGACATCATCGTTTAACAGTTACGAGTGTGCAGAACACCGTTCCATTTAATATGCTGAAGCAGTATTGTATTTCTTGTAAAGGTAGGCGACTGTTGAAATTTGAACCCAGTTTTTCTCTCCAGCACTTATGTACCAAGTAGGACAACAAGACGTATGGAAGTCAATGGCAGGTCGTAACCACGCATTTACAATTATATCGCAAACGGCGTGGTTACATTACGTCTATTTGGCATTTCTTTTACCGGCCTAGGTATCCACGCACAGTTTCAGTTCTGGTAATAACTCTCATCTGCTTCACAGAAGATAGCTGCACACCTTGCTGGATGACACAGAAAGCTGTCCAGCTAACCGATGGATGTGGAATCGTTGCTAACTCTAGTGATTTGTATTGGACGTGCGTTTGAGAACTCAGTTTCGTTTAGTTGCCCTGGCGTGAGTTGAGCTCCAATTGCGTAAGTTCAGGCTATGGACAGGTAATAAAATTTTCGCAAAGCCACCTTGCAACATATTAATTTAGATAAAGTGTTAGACGACTGTACGGAAAAAGGAATTCGCCGTAACTAGAAGCAGACTTTGCAAAATAAAAACAGAAAGCGATGAAATGTGGAGTTTTTGTGCGCCGACTATAGTCGTCAGAGCGCAGAGTTATTACTGTGAAGAGTATTGTGGTCAGTGACCTCCTCCACCCACTTCTCTCTTCCTCCCTCATCGTAGTACAGCCGGGTAGAAGCTTTTCAGTTAGCTGTAATTACTGTTTGACAGGATTAAACAGCCAACCTCCCAGCGCAGTCACAGAAACGAGAACAGTCCACTGGGGCTGGCTGTCCAATATCGCCACAGTGAGGCAAAACTGGTGCGTCCACAATTCCCGCCACTGACACGTGTATACACTCATCAACGTAAATCTGCAGCCTCCTACGTCAATATTTGGCGCATCTGTTGCGAAGGAAACATTTTGACAGAGTACTAGCGACAAGCCCCGGCTTCGTACGGGTAGCATTAAGTATCTGGGACGGACGGATTATCATTCGTAGCAGTAACAGGTTAAACAGACAGAACTTTCAAACGGTTCAGTCTGTTCCTTAGTGAAAACCATATCAAACACTGACGGTAATGCCTGTGATAGGCTTCCAGATGCAGACACAAAAACACGGTGGGGGGAGTTTAATTCATCACAGTTGAGCTAATTTGCGCGAAATGTTTATAAATTACATACACGAACATTCCTCGTGAATTAGTTTCTCTGTTATTGAAACGATATCTAAATCCGTGCAGTAATTCATCAGATTGGCCTTCGCATATAGAAGAAGAATTGGAACTTCCTGGCAGAATAAAACTGTGTGCCGGACCGAGACTCGAACTCGGGACCTTTACCTTTAACGGGCAAGTGCTCTATCAACGGACCTACCCAAGCACGACTCACGCCCCGTCCTCACAGCTTTGGTTCCGCCCGTACCACGTCTCCTACATTCGAAACTTCAGCGAAGCTCTCCTGATAAACTTGCAGAATCAGCACTCCTGAGAGAAAGTATATTGCGGAGATATGGCTTAGCCACAGCCTGGGGGATATTTCCAGAATGAGATTTTCACTCTACAGCGGAGTGTGCGCTGATATGAAACTTCCTGGCTGAGTAAAACTGTGCGCTGGACCAAGACTCGAAGTCGGGACCTTTGCCTTTCAAGGGCAAGCTCTACCAACTGAGCTACCCAAGCACGACTCACGCCCGTCTTAAGCCATGTCTCCGCAATATTCTTTCTTCCAGGATTGCCACTTCTGCAAGTTTCGCAGGAGAGCTTCTGTGAAGTTTGGAAGGTAGGAGACGAGGAACTGGCGGAATTAAACCTATGAGGACGGGGCTTTAGTCGTGCTTGGGTTTCACATTTGGTAGAGCGTTTGCCCGCGAAAGACAAAGCTCCCGAGTTCGAGTCTCGGTCCGGCACACGGTTTTAATCTGCCAGGAAGTTTCATATCAGCGCACACTCCGCTGCAGAGTGAAAATCTCAATATGGAGACGAAAAATTGCTGATGGAGACTAGATACGTATAGATTCTAGTCGATCTTCATTGTTCTGTGGAGCTGCAGCGGTTGTTTACATGTTTTCCTTCCAGACACCGCCTTCTCTGTTGTTGATCCGCTGGCACCTCCCATCGTTGTCTTAAGATCTCACTTCAAACGCCAACCAAATGTGTTTACATATATTAGACACCCATCATTATGATAATTATAAATTATATACCCAAACCTTCAAAGTGAATGAGTTTATCCATTTGTGAAAATTGTAACACAATCTCTAGAGTTTTTCCTGGGATTAGCTTCACATACAGATAGAAAAAACAGCTGGTTCTTTAATTTCTTAGTAAGGGTAGATGGTACAGGGAATGATTGATTTGGTTCTCAACTAATTAATTTATATAGGAACGCCACGTGAGGAAACAGTGCGTAGCACTTTGCACAGTTCAACAGTTGATCTATTATGTTCCTTGCCCTGCTTTTATTTGAAAAATTAAACTCACAGCCTTGGGAACGTTGCTCTCGTATAAAGTATATGAGGACGACATAAAAGAAAACAGAGATCAGAATGATGTTAAATATATGATAAACAATTTTTAAAAATATCATCACAATGTAACATTCCAGTAAAATAATTACGACAGAAACGGTAGTTTCCAGTTCCTGGATTTAAACGTCGAGAGTACATGCCTTCAGTTTGTCTCCGAACCTTAAATCTGATACGATGATACATGGTAAATCGTGTCACCTACACGTGCACCAAGAAGCAACGTCTATGATTTTAATATACAGATCTCTTAAAATTCCAACGAAAAACAAAAACAGGGAGAGAAAATTTAACACAATGCAAAGAAAGTGATACAGGTATTATGTTTGTTGCAGAACAGAAACAGATGTTAATAACTAGACGATTATGAAGCCATATTACGGTATTACTTCGCAAAGTGTAGCCAACGTTCTAAAGAAACTTGTTAAAGCAAAAAAAAAAATCTGTCTACGCCGTGACTGGAAGAAGGTTTTCTAAGGTGACTCACTAACTGAGCTATCTGTTGTTGAGTTGATAATTGATGAGCTGCGTAGTTTATATATTGTATATGCATTGCTAATTTTTGACAGAGGATGGGATAACACTGTCCAACCCTGCTTTGCGATGTTTTCAACAGTCCTCAGAACTGTCTGGGGCCGATCGTTATCGTGTTGTAGCAAAACATCTCCTGGGTTGCTGTGGCGCGTTTTGTTAATTTGTTGACACATGCTTCTGAATCAATGGTACCGCCTCTTGGCGTCACATGACTGAGAATCACACCTTCACAGTCTCAGAACACGGAGATCATCACCTTATAGGTGGAAGCAGTTGCTTTGAATTTTTTCTTCTTTGGTGAGTGGGAATGGCGACATTCCATAGATTGTTGTTTTGTTTCAGACTCAAAATGGTGAACCCAGGTTTCTTCACCTGTCACAGTCCGGGACAAGAAGGCCTTCCTCTCAGCTTCGAAATCTTACAATAAACCAAGACAAATGTTTCTTGTATGCGATTTGTGATTCATCGTTACATACCGCGGGACCCGTCTTAAACACACTTTTGAATATCCAAGAGTGCGGGTAATTTCATTCACACTTCCTTTGCTGCCTGACAGATGCAGCGTCACCTGTCGCGTCACAATGCGTCTATCTTCAAGAATGACATCAGCTCTCTCAATGTGTCAGGTGGACAGCCGTGGATGGTCTCCCCGACCCCTGCAAATTGTGGATCTCGGCCGAACTGCCTTCTAATGACTTCACCCTCCGTGCCCAGCGACTAACTGTACTTCTGTCGACAGCAAATGCTCAGTAGACATTGCACAAACGTTTGTGAATATTTCCCACAGTTTCTTTCTCTGCAGTGAGAAATTCAATGACTGCGCGTTGCTTGTAACGCCCATCACCTGCAGACGCCATTTTCAAGCTGTTCTGCAGCGACGCTATCAGTCGGAAGTGACAAACTTGGCGCGCTCACTCAGGAGACTTCAAATAACACATACGTAACGTTTCGCATTCGTAGCATTGTTTTCGGCTGAGGAAAAAAAATTGCGGTGCATTACTTTCTGGGCAACCCACGTACCAAGAGAGTCAGCGTTGCTTTCGTATATCACTCTGACATAAAGACATGCGATTCACTTACACAGTTTTCGCTAACAGATGATGCTATTTCCAGTGCGTCTGTATACTCGAGAATGAAAGCAGATGTAGCACACGGAGTTAAAGATAGCAGAAATGTTGAACGGAATTGAATACGAAATAGTAGCTATAGATTGAGCCTTATTGTGCAGAGTAGGCCTACCATCGAACGCAAGAGTTGGCAGCGAGAATCAACATACTAACAATTGTATTACCAGCACCCACTGCATATTTAGTGCTACGTAGAAGAATAGTAAGGTAATGTGGGCTTACTTCACTGACAAGAAGACAAACTCTGACCCAGCTTACTTATTTATACGTAAGCAGAAACCACAATTTGAAATCGCAAAAAGTGGTTCAAATGGCTCCGAGCACTATGCGACTTAACTTCTGAAGTCATCAGTCGCCTAGAACTTAAAACTAATTAAACCTAACTAACCTAAGGACATCATCCACATCCATGCCCGAGGCAGGATTCGAACTTGCGACCGTAGTGGTCGCTCGGCTCCAGACTGTAGCGCCTAGAACCGCACGGCCACTCCGACCGGTTTGAAATCGCATTTCATTCCTTCTTTGCAATGGATAAAAGAGGTGACGCGTCGTGGCCTGAAAGCAATTCGACCTTCGCAGGACGCTGGAGGCAGCTGACACCTCTTCTGCTCACAGAGGTCACCTAATTCCAGTAAATTCCGATGAGGGGGAGATGCTCATCTGATGCCACGTTCAGTCACACCCTAGATGTATTCGATCTCGTTCAGATGTGGCGAGTTGGGGGGACAGCACATTAACTAGAACTCTCCACTGTGCTCGTCTAACCAACCACTCCACCACGCTCTTGACCCTATGACATGGCGCATTACCTTGTCGAAAAATACCACTACCGTTGAGAAATATAATTGTCATGTTGTCATGTAGGGATATACGGAGTCTGCAACCAGTACGATATTCATTGGCCGCCACGGTGCCTTGTGCGAGCTCCATTGGGCCCAAGGATGTCCTCATAAATGTTCCCCGCAGATAAATAGAGCCGCAACCAGCTTGTCTCAGTCCCGCAGTACAGGTGTCAAAGAACTGTTCCCCTGGAAGACGACGGATTTGCGCCCTCCCATCGCCACTGTGAAGGAGATATCTGGATTTATCAGACCATGCAACACCCTGCCACTGGGCCAACGTCCAGTGCCGGTGGTCACGTGCCCATTTCAGTCGTATTTGCCGATGTCATGGTATTAACCTTGACACGTGCATCATCAGGAGTATTCAGTCAAACTTATACTCAAGCCATGCTGTGGGTCAGTCACCATTTGACTAGATAGTCAGTGTCCATACTTATGGGGTAACCGGAACTGTCAGTGGCTCGGTGTTGGGTAGACACAGTCGTCGTTAAGGTTCCAGTCGACCACGTCTGACCATCACAAGGGACGTCACCGTTCTGTTCACCAAACACATCGAACTACCTTCATATCGGCTCCTAACCAACCGAGAACAAGTAACGGACTCTCTACAACATCCCGTGCTATCGAGTAATATTCATCGAAGACTAGCACCAGAGAGACTGGGAAATTAGTGTCCCATGCATAGGTCGCCGTTAACAAAACAACGCAAATGCCTGCGCTTGGAGTGGTACCGTGACAGAGAAGCGCGAACTGTAAAAATAGAGTCGCGTTGTGTTCAACAATGAATCATGGTTCTGCACTTTCCAGTTCCCCCCCCCCCCCTCACACCCCCCCCCCCCCCCCCACCGGTAGCTGAATGGTCAGCATGACGGACTGCCGTCCTAAGGGGCCCGGGTTCGATTCCCGGCTGGGTGGGGGATTTTAACCTCTAAGGGACTGGGTGTTGTGTTGTCTTCATTATCATTTCATGCCCACCCGGCGCGTAGGTCGCCCAACATAGCTTCTGATGTAATAACACCTGCATCAAGGCGGCCAGACCTGCCCCGTAAGGGGCCTTCCGGCCAAAGACGACAAACGCACATTTCCAATTTTTCTCGCTACGCTGGATGAACATCGTCGGCGAGTTTGGCGGCAACCTTGTGAGAGGCCTCATTCTTCCAGTGTTTTGCAGAGACACAGCAGTTTTACTCCTGGCGTTACATTGTAGGAAGTCTTTGAATATGATTTTAGTCCACAACTAGTAATGATTGGGTGAACTCCGACGGCACAACGCTATGTCACGGATATACTGAATCCTCATGCTTCACCTCTCAGGCGACAGAATCATGGTGCCAACCTTCAACAGCACACCGCTCGTCCACGCATTGGCATGTACCTCTATAAACTGTCTGTGCGATGTTGAGGCACCCCTGTGGCCACCAAGATTCTCAGATCTGTCACGGATATATTGCATCTTCATGCATCACCTCTCAGGCGACAGAATCATGGTGCGAACCTTCAACAGCACACCGCTCGTCCACGCATTGGCATGTACCTCTACAAACTGTCTGTGCGATGTTGAGGCACCCCTGTGGCGACCAAGATTCTGAGATCTGTCACGGATATACTGCATCCTCATGCGTCACCTCTCAGGCGACGGCATCATGGTGCCATCCTTCAACAGCACACCGCTCGTCCACGCATGGCATGTACCTCTACAAACTGTCCGTGTGAAGTTGAGGCACCCCTGTGACGACCAAGATTCTCAGATCTATCTCCAACGGGACATGTGTGGGATAAACTCGGACGTCAACTGCGTCACATCCTCAACATCCACGATGTCAAGGGCCAGTTACAACTCTTGCAGACTGTTTAGAAACCATCATAGTTGTTGTACCAACTCGTTATTTGCATTAATTATCGGCGTCGTGTTTCGAGCGAAGAGGAAATATCGCAAGGTCCTGATGGTATAACCGAGCGAGGTGGCGCAGTCATTAGCACACTGGGCTCGCATTCGGGAGGACGATTGTTCAAACCCGTCTCCGACCAGCCTGATTCAGGTTTTCCGTGATTTCCCTAATTCGTTTCAGGCAAACGCCGGGATGGTTCCTTTGAAAGGGCACGGCCGGTTTCCTTCCCCATCCTTCCCTAATCCGAGCTTATGCCTCGCCTCTATTGACCTCGTTGTCGACGGGACGTTAAACACTAATCTCCTCCTCCTCCTGATGGCATGGATCAAAGGCCACTGTCAGATATCCATAAATTAACAAGCAAATGTTCTAGCAAGGCATGCATCGCCACATCGTGCTACTAAATATGATAAACTTCCTCTAATATGTATGACACCCATGCTCAAAAAGCGGTTGTCATCGATTTGACAAGAGGAATGACCGAGGACATCTAAAATCACTGGCAGTCAGTAAGCACTAATTCATCAAATGTTCAAACGTGTGTGAATTTCTAAGGGACTAAACTGCTTAGGTCATCGGTCTCTAGACTTACACACTACTTAAACGAACTTATGCTATAAAAAAACACACACACACCCATGCCCGAGGGAGGACTCGAACCTCCGGTGGGAGCTTAGCCATCCCACGACTCCAAGACTACCATGGTATAATAAGGCAAAAACATCGAAGAACTTCACGACAGTTACAGTGCGCCTGAAATTTAATAATTGGGAAGTTCAACAAACACAGCTATCGGCTCAAAGTAAGCGCCACACCTCCATGTGTTTCCAGAGAGGAAGTAGACACAAACCACATATTCGTACAGTGTCCTCGGAAAACGTGTCACATAAAGGTGCCTGAAGTAGTCGTCTGACACTTGGTCATCAGCTCCCAAACAACCTAAAAGCCTCGTAAGCACCCCACAATACAGTAACGTATGAAATACTGCACGAGTTTTCCAACAGTGCCATCATCCAGATATACCTCACTGCGCTGTTGATCTAATGCACTTGGTAATTATAATGCCACGGGAAGACCAAAGCACCCTTCATTTCTGCCGCTGTGCTACTCAGCAGAATATGCAACGTTCGGCCTTTAAATGTATGTCGCTATGTACCTCCTACATATATGTTTTGACTGATATTATATTATACATATGGCTGTAATGCCCTAACCTTGTTCATGTACAATGTTATCATGTTCTGTCTAGATGGTTCGTTTGTTTTGCTTCTTTTAGGGCGCAAAAACAACTAAGGTCATGTGCACCCATGTCAGAACCTTATCCCAACACTAAGACGAGAAAGGAGTTTAAAGTGACTACACGTTAAACCCAATCGACGGAAGAAAAAAATAGCTAAAATCAAGGACTTCCCCTTGGAGGTAGATCCACAAAATATGCTATAGAGACGACGGAGGTCCTGAACTAATGATTAAATATTCTTCGCCATATTGGTACCACGGCTTAAAAATAAAACGCGGTCGACACGCTAAACGTCGTTCGCTAAAACTGTCGAAAACTCAGACGGCAAATATACATTAGAACGCAAGTAGTTAAAAAAGGGCACTCGGTCAGGAAATGGCAACCCGTCATAGATTGATGGCAATGAGCACAAAGTGGTCGGAGTTCACTTCTCAAGAAATGACGATGGCTAAAGAGCGCAATAAGCAACCTAGCTAAAGCAATCTCCGGGCGTGACGGCGAGATGAGGTCGGCCAAGTAGCTGTGAGAGGATTAATTCTACGGAACGTTTTCCTATGAAGGGAAGACCAATGGTGATGCTTTAGTGACGTCATATGCTGACAGACGGCAACACGGAGATCATCGGGAGGAATGGAAGAACTAGTGGGCCGAGGTAGAAATGCAGCCATGGCAGAAGTGTCAACAGCTTCGTTTCCCGTCAGACTGCTGTACAAATGTTAAATTTCCTGTCCGCAGATTTTGCAACAATTCTTACAGGACATCCAAAATAATATTTTATTGTTAATTTAGATACAGAGTCACTAATATGGGTGAACTGGTAACCGATAACATTGCAAACATGTACCATCTGCCATTTATCACTTCTTATTGTGCTTCCCGTAGGACTCTTGTAGCATACTACCTCTCTGCGACACATGTTAAGTTTTCTCCTCGTTTCATTACGCAATCTGTCCTTTGTTGAGCGTATGAAACTTCGTAAGAGGGTACAACTTAAACTAATGTATACTCTTAATTGGCAAAAACAAACTGTAGTATAATATTTCCAGCGTTGAGGTGAATGAATGGGAACGTTTCTAAAAGCAATAAATAAAATAATAAATTTTTAAAAAAATGCTGTGGACCATTTTGCCTCAGGAGAGGATATAACGGCTCTACGAGACTCTTCTCAATCGAATCAGTGCTTCTATAGGCATGTGCTAAGGTCTGATCAGAGTAGCTCCAGAATATTAAAATTTTAACTATATATATATATATATATATATATATATATATATATATATATATTATTGTGATCAACAATGTGTTTCAATCTAAAAGCCTCAATCATAATCCAAATCCTTTGCTTAAATTGAATATGAAAATGAGTAGTAGAGTACAGTTACCCACCAACGAAAGAACCAAGTAAACATCAGGGCCAAAAGTTAATTTTCCAGAACCATCTTACTGCCATTGCACAAACAGCATTATTCTCTAAAATTTTATTGCTGAGTCAAATACATGTTGCATTTCTGGCAAAATGTAGGAGTGCAAGAAACAAGTTCACAGACGCAGTGAAATGCAGGTTTGCTGAATAATTAATTTAGAACAATCTTATCACTGATACTTTTACAGAATAAAAGGATACAATTTTGGTTAGATACTTTCAAGCCGCAAGAGGGGGCAGAATGTCATACAGACAAATCGCCTCATTCTGCCAAGTTCGTTGTAAATTTGAAATGATATTGTAACCACTGCAGTAATATCACGTACCCTCTAAGCCAGAGAGGTGTGATTTTGTTTCATCCTCCCCTTCTGGGTAGATCACATTTTTGTCATATGCTTCTGAAAATTTATATGCCCGCGGAAAGGTGCAACATATTTGACACATGTGCCACGGATTAGCAGTACTCAAATGTTTGTTGACGCTTACCTTCAAACAGGTATCGTTGATTCGTTTTCTTACTGCTTTTCACGGTGCCCGTATTGGGACGGACACATCCATGAGACTCGCCAATCGCCTCGTCTCAAACTGTTGCCCAGCAATGACATGGGCCGCTTCAGAGAACTCTGCATTGTTGAGAACTGCGGTATGTTTTGTGTAGGAGGATATGCGGGAAACAATCACCGCACGATTAGGGAAAGTATCCAGCGATAACAGCAGGCGTGGAACAACGGTGACGACATTCGGCCAATGTCCCCGAGTATAAGGCGCCTCGTAAGAAAAATATGTATATATAATGGGAAGGAAAGTGGAAAATTTAGTAAAATATTTCGTCATGAGTAGTTTTCCTGTATTTTAAAATTAAGAAAGATGTTTCTCGCGTAAAAGTATGTCAATGAATTACCTCCTGCGCCCAGATTAATGATAAGTCATCATTAAGATACGGACAACAGTTAACTGCACACATAGAACGAAGGTGTGACCAAGTACTTCGCTCAATGCTACGTGGGAGAATGCGTCATCGGTGCTGCATAAAACAAGAATCGTGTCATAATTTAAATTTAGTCCATTAAGATGGGGCAGACGCTAGAAAGCTAATCATGGAACAGCTCTGTACTACGACCCTGTACCGCTCGCTAACATAGCCTCCATCAATGTATAATGCGACAAACTATGTGACGATACTTTTAATCTTCGTGAAAATTGAATGTAAATGACCTAACAGACGAATGAAAGCAATAGAGACGCCCTATGGTGGGCTTTCTAAGGACAAGATGCTGACGGCGCTCACAATTAAGCTTAATGCAACTCCTTGTTATTCAATGATTGGCACCATTATCCGCAACTAATTATCTGGTTTGAAGGAATAAAGTATGTTTGAGGCGCATACGTTGCAATATAACATTTTTAATATCTACAGACTGTGAGGAAGATAATGAGTATGAAGCGCTTTAAGGTTTTGAATAACATTTTCTCAGCACACTTCTTTTTCGTTTCCAGCGCAGCTAATGTTGAACAAACTTCATTTAAAGCCGTCCTGATGTGTCTCACAAAACCTACGGACGTTCCACAAGCTGAGTGCTATTTTTCCAAGACACACGATGAAAAATAAAAAAACTTACGATGCACATTAAGTTAGGAATGGGTTATCCCATTTTGAAATACTATCAATACAAGGATGCTGGTTGAATGGCGATATATTGTAACAGAAATGTTAAAAAGTGTTAGGTGCCAGACCTCGAAGCTGTAATCCATACAACTCTTAAGAACACCAAAATTGAGCTTGTTGTGTGGAAACGGCGAATGTTCGTAAGACTCCTACATGTGTATCCCACAGACATGGTGAAGATGATTACGGAAACAACAGCTCGCTCAGATACGTATAACCTTTTATTATTCCCACGTTCCAACGGCGAACGGAAAAGGAACAGACTTAAATGTTTGCCTCTGTAAAAATATCGTCCGCCACAGAGCTTATAGTATTTCGGGAGTACAGATGAAGATAGGTGTACATGTTACGTAGAAAATGAAAGAGCACGAAATATCGATTTTTCTACAATAGAAGAACATTGTGCACATGCAAGAACGAGAACAGAATGATTTAATTAGGTCAATAATTTAGACCACTAAGGAAATATATTTCATTCAGTTCATATTTTTATACAAATTTTCAAACCTGTGTACATTTTTGGAAACATCTCTTCATTACTGTGTTGTATTGCAGTACATGTTGAGATATTATTCCAAGTTTAAGGCGTTATTGAGTTTTTATAGTAATCAGTTTTTTTATGTTTTTATTCTGAAGGTAAGATCGTCTTACAGTTTAAAGATGTTTTTTCATAGGTAACAGTTTAAATTTGCGTCTCATCCAAATTTATTTTGGGTGGTGTGCCATATTTCGTACGACTAATGCTTCATGTATTTTAAATCAGAGTGAAATTATTGAGAAAAAATACCCAGGTTTTTAGTATTTTTCTTACTTATTTCACTTTTTGATTCACATTGGTGGAGAGTGGCCGGACTAATGGTGTAATGTAGTGTATGGGCGTGGGGGAGTGCTTTGAGAGACGATGTGTGGCCGAGGTTTAGTTGGGTTGGAACTGTTTTCAGTGTACTTCCCCATGGTCCTCCATGTGCATACTGTACTCCTTGGCGGTTCAGCGACCTGTCGGAATCAAAGGACGTTGGTGAAAAGTTAAATTTCTAATACTATACGGACTTCATCACGAAAATCGTGCGAAGAAAGTTTCAAATTGATTCAAGTAACGTGGGCCTAACGGAATTCTTCAGCCTATGTAGATAATGTATAAGGTATGTCCAATTGAAAAGGAGACTTTGCCCGTAGTGACATTGTATGTAATCCCAGTGGCTGAATGTGCTTGCCGAGAAATGGCGTGCTGCTGTTCCCATTTGCACAACCAGGGTCAACGCTTTTACAAGAAGTTCAACATTTGCTGAGGAGCAGTTTCCGCAGTTACTCGCATGATGCATTCCCCCCGATCAGCACAAAGATCGGTTATCCATTTTCTTGACGCAGAAGGGAAATATGCTCCACAGCTTTATGGCAAGAGTCTGGAAACATCCCCCAGGCTGTGGCTAAGCCAAGTTTCCGCAATATCCTTTCTTTCAGGAGTGCTAGTTCTGCAAGGTACGCAGAAGAGCTTCTGTAAAGTTTGGAAGGTAGGAGACGAGATACTGGCAGAAGTAAAGATGTGAGTACCGGGCGTGAGTCGTGCTTCAGTAACTCAGATGGTAGCACTTGCCCGCGAAAGGCAAGGTCCCGAGTTCGAGTCTCGGTCGGGCACACAGTTTTAATCTCAGAGGAAGTTTCAAGGTTAAAGGGGTGTGTAGAGAGCAGTGTCTGGCACACTGCACAATATTGTGGCGGTTTGAGCGCGTTTAGGTGGGAAGTGGCAAGGTAAGGGATATCGCACCCCATCAAAAGACATACGATTTCACCGCCAGTGACAGGTTTCCCGCTCATATGGACGAATCGTCTGATAACCAGATGTGATATTGTTGTTGAAGTGTACACAAGCTAAACGGCTACGCAACACATGATACATGAGGGGTTTCTTTATGGTAAAATTTGTGTACGTTATGAGTGCATGGAAGACTCAGAGGATTTCGATCTATCTGTTAGAATACGAGGAGCAAGGAACAGATTTCATAGCTCATACTGTGGAAGGTTTTGAAGAAAAGAATGAGTATGGACAAGCGGCAACCAGATTACCCTCGTCAAAAAATAAATAACTACATACAGAAAAATAAAAATTAAAAAAGCCCATTCTGCTCCGGAGGTCGAAAAAGTGATGATCAGTCATTTCGTTGTTGTTGTTTTCCGACGGAGAAAGATCTCCACTGATCAACTGGCTACCACGTAGTGCCATAGTTAACGCTGCTGAGGCTCAAACAGGCCATCAGGAACAAGTGCACGGGCAAACTCTGGAACGGCATAGTGTGTCTCCAGAATAACTCTAGGTCACATGAGACCAAGAAAACCGTCGAACACCTTCATAAATATAGGTGAGAGGTCTGGAATATCCTCCTTACAGTCACGGTATCTCCCCATGTGACTCGCATTTCTCCGCGCCCCTTAAAAAATAATATCTGAAAGGTGAGAGGTTTACCAGTGATAAAGAAGTGCAGGACCCCGTGTAAAACCAGATCCAGCAACAGCCCAGCAATTTCTATACTGTTGTCATCCATTCCCTTCCTAGGCGCCGGGGTCGGTGTATAAACGTCAATGGTAGTTATGTACAGATGCTGTGTTCCACGTGAACCATAATTATAATAATCTTATTAAAATTTCCTTACATATAACTGTTGTCTACTTTTCATTTGGGCCCACCTAATACACTCTGCAATGTTTGGCTGAACTGAATTTACTAACGTAGCGTAATTGGGAGGAAATAATCAGTTTCATGCTTTCCGACTGCAACTTAATATGGTTTTGCTTGTGTTGAGCCAGTGAATGGGGTTGTAAAACAGTTCAACAATTTTTCCACTTCAACAGGAACGTGAATGTTAAAAAGCAGACTGCGAGTTGGCAGATCTGATACAAACTGATGAACTGCGCTTTTATATTCCGCTAGTTGACTTGGCTCTAGACACTGCAGAAGCTGTGTATCTGGCAGCACAATTGTGTCAAGTGTCTTGTTATGTTATACATACCAACGTTAGTGACCCACCATCCTAGTTGCTTGCGACAAGCCCGTATCCAGCTGGAGTTGACGGAGGAATATTACCGCCGCAAAATGGATTACGCGCATGTCAAGAGGACGTAACGGCCTTACTTTAACATTAACGGACCTGCTACAACTTCGTCGCCACCCCTGTTGACGCCGTCGGACAGCGTCATCCATCACACACAGATGCGCTACGTTATAGTTTCGCTTCACCCTATAACTCTAACTCGGCGAAGACACGGGGAACAGTTCAAATAAATTATATTGTAATTTTATTTTCGTTGAATTCATCAAATACCATTCTGAACCATAATTGTAATATAATAGTGACTAAATTCAAGTATCCATGTTCTCACTGTTAACCATACAATTTCCACACCATCAGAGTCTGAAGGTTTTACTTCTAGTCACTCTTAAAACATTTTATTTCATAGCAAATCATTTTTGAGAAGATTCATTTTACATCCACAGTGATCCGTCTGGTACAATACTTGTTTTCTTTAATTAAATAGTTCAAATGGCTTTGAGCACTATGGAACTTAACACCTATGGTCATCAGTCCCCTAGAACGTAGAACTACTTAAACCTAACTAACCTACGGACATCACACAACACCCAGTTATCACGAGTCAGATTCTTTAATTAGTCTCAACAGGTGCTACATTCTCACGTATTATTTACTTATACACATGACTTCCAACTTGGCCTTTTGTTTGATTTTGTTTGCAACTACATATGTCTTATGAGCGATGTGATGCTTCATAAATGTGTTAGGAAAATTTGGTGTCGATATGTCGTATTTTATGCAATTCGTGGAAGCTTGGTGTCCCCCATTATGGTTTTGGCTATTCTTTTTTTTTCTCGCCGGTGCAAAATCTGAATAAAGTCGGAATTCTAAACCTGGCAGGTGTACCATAACAGGAAGTCAGGTTTATGTTCTGTAACTCGTTATAGTGCAACATTCCCGAAGTCTTGAGTGACTTACTTTTTCAATTATCTTTGAGCAATATTACGATTTATTTGGATTGTTTTATAAAGTATTTATGTGATTTAAGTAATTTATATGTAATGGAAGTTTATTTACTAATTAAGAACATGAATTATACTGTAAATATTCTATCGAAACGGTTTTTCCGGGATTAATGTGGTTAAGTGTTACTTCATTACGGTTCTGAGTGAAATATTTAGGCGCATTCACTATCAAATTCGACAGTTAACTCAGCATACAAGGTTATGATGACAGAATCCTTCTATGAGTTGAACTATGTCGCTTTACTCGTCAAGCACGATATACATCCAATCTCGTAAAATCCTTTGCGACCACGTACCTTAAGCACAAATAAGATGTTATACGTATATGCACTGTTTATCGTTATTGCAATGCATTTGACTTTCTCTGTTATTAGAAACGTTCCCTAGTTCTTAAGGAATACTCATACACATTCTTGAATTTAAAAATAATGGTTAATGACAGACGAAGTACTCACAAATAGTTTGCGTTTTACAAAATGCTGTATTTAAACGTAATTATCCGCTTGCTAATAGTGTTTCTAGCTTAATGGAATATATTGCTTTGAGGTGTGAAACTTAAATTACTTTAAAACAGATCGCAGCTCGCGGATTACCTACCGCATCTTAGTAGTAGTCGTAAAACATCCATACAGACTAATCCTATTGAAAATTGATAAAGAATTCGATACTGAAAATTAAACCTTTAATTATGTAATAGCACGTTAAATTCAGTAACAAAACTGCATCCGTAAGCCTTTCACTTGTCGTAAATTAAGTTCAGCGATAATTAGGCTCTTTAGTTCTCTCAGAGTGACATTATCAGAGATTAAGATACAAGCCGGGTCAGCGATCTAATCTGCTACCTGTACAGCCTTTTTTTTATTCTGTTTTTGTGAAAATAAATCTAATTTTCTTTGTTTTTATGTTCGTTGTATGCACAACGTTAGTAATACTAATATCTGAACAGAACATTTTAAGCTGTGACGTTTAGATAATTTGTTTTAATAAACAGCTGTCTTTCTCGTTCCAAGTACATAGGCGTAATATAATAACACCATTTGAGCCCATCCAATCGCAATTACGAACACATAGCAAATATTCAATATCTTTGCTATACTTGACACGACTTTTTCAAGTTATTATTTTCTTAATAATTACTAGCTTTAGTTTCAGGGTGTTTTCTTTGAAAGTTTAACTTGGGAACCAATTTTTCCTTTTTAAATGACTTCATCATTTCATCATTTTTCTTTCATTTCCAAGTCAGTAGATCTAGCTCGCCGTAGGTGTAAGAGTGTCGGCATTAATTAAATTGCCACTAACGGAGAGAAATGATAAAAAAGCGCTGGGCACCAACACTACCCTAATATATACAATGAAACAGTTTAACCAAAGCTGACTGCCGCTTCAGGTTTCGGGGTCACTCGTCCCACTACAGTACCTACGTTAAAATGTCAATAGACACAATTAATGATAAGTGAGAGGTGTGCTGTACATTGCCTTTTTATACCATTTCCTTCAATATTGGTGACCTATCTCTAACAATTCCGGGGCATAACTTGGCCAAAGGACGGGCAAATCGTCATTCTAGAAACAAGATGAAATTCCGCATACACGCATTGGGCTCTGTCACAGTAAATAAGATGCTCCTGAGTCACCTCGCTCAAGGCCCAAATCTACCAATCCACCATCAATAAACGTCCACATCTGTATCCTCTAAGAAAGCATCGCATAACAAAACAGCCACAACTAAGTTCCCTCTCAGTGTGCTTACAGAAACACTAGATCCACACCATGGAAGTGCACGAATCCCAGTCCGCTACCATAAAACAGAAGAACTCACAACCTCAGTTACTAAATCTTGTTCCTCACAACTTACTAAAATACTCCCTACGTAAATGACGAAAAACTTCGCAACACTAGGAAGGAGAATGCAAATCAGGTTTGCTTTAAATACACGCTCTAACAGTCGTGACAGTTAGTTACCTCTGAGATTGGACACGATGAGTTAATGTTAGTCAAGAATGCGGTTAAGGCGCCATAAACGTCATTATCATCATTTCACCTGATTTTGGACGAGGTCGTGTAACTTGGCTACGGGAAGCTGGTTGTTCCTTCTGCGATGCTGCAGAAATGCTTGGCGGGAATGTAGACACTGTACGTGATTGCCCGGGGTGGTCACGAGAAGAAACAGTGGCAAGAAGACCGACATTCGAAAGGCCTCGAGACGCTCCCAAGAGTGAGCATCGTACTGCATCTACAGCAGCAAATTTTGAGCTGCAGTTTATAGTGACACAACTAACTGTTAGAAATCGATTGCTTCCAGGTCATCAACAGCCAAGACCCTCATTGTCCCCAAACCACCAGCATTTGCCACTTCAGTGTCGTCAAGCGAGCGGCCACAGGAAGGCAGGATCGATGTCTGTTGTGTTTTGCGGCGAAAGCAGGCTCTGCCTTGGAGCCAGGGATCGCCGTATGTTGGCTAGAAGTAGTTCAGTTGAGGGTCTGCAACCAACATATCTACATGCTAGACACAATGGACATATACATTTATAGTCTGGGGTCCTATATCATATGAGAGCGGGAGCACTCATGGTTATCCCACGCACCCTGAATGAAAATATGTAGGTCAATGTGGTGATTCGAGCTGTTGTGCTACAGCTAATGAGCAGCATTCCAAGAGATGTTTTCCAACAGGATAACGGTCACTCACATACCGCTCCTGAAATGCAACATGCTCTACAGAGTTTTGACATGTCGACTGGGGCTGTTCGATCAGCAGATCTGTATCCAATCGAAACATATGGAACATCATCCGACGAGCACCACAAACAGGGATAGCCGTCCCTATATTCATTGTCCAAACGCAACATGGATGAAACTCAATCCCACAAACTTACATCCGGCACCTGTACAACACAGTGCATGCTGGTTTACACGCTTGAAGGCAACGTTCTGGCGACTACACCTGTTAAACATTTGCTATGGCTTATATGGACCCTATATGAATCTGTGATATTACAAAGTTAATCACTTAAATATATTACCCTGACAATTGTAGTACCGAAATATCATCACTTTCCATTACATGTTTTGGTGTTGCGTTTTTTCTGGCACTATAACCGCAAGTAATTCCAAGTCCATAAACAATGACTCCCAATCAAAAGTTTCCAACCATAGCATAGACTGTGAAGTATATCCTAACAGATTAACCAGTAAACTAGTGAACCAGATCCAGCCGAAATTTGTCGTGGCAGGAAACACCAAAACACATATATTCGATGGTCTCGTATCTTTACAACCAGCCTGCCGCGGTGGCCGAGCGTTTCTAGGCGCTTCAGTCCGGAACCGTGTGACTGCTACGGTCGCAGGTTGGAATCCTGCCTCGAGCATGGATGTGTGTGATGTCCTTAGGTTAGTTAGGTTTAAGTAGTTTTATGTTCAAGGGGAATGATGGACTCAGCACTCAGAGCCATTTGAACTTTACAACTCATCACGCACATTAGTTTTTGATCCTGATAACTAGTGTACCCAAGACAGTTTCCCTCACGACACCAACCGACTTCTCATTCGGTTAAGATGGTACTGCCTGTCAGTTACGTATAAACGAATGTGAACGATTAAACTTTAGCAAATGTACAGCGCCACTATTGCATTTAACAATGTGAAGATTGTTGGTTGAGGACGTCGGCTGCACTCTCGGCGAATAGCTACGATAGGCTGGAACATCTCTGGACTGCGGGGTTGATAGATTGTAGCGCATCCGCAGACATGGATTGCTAGACTGGCAACACCGTATCAGTATCATTGGTGCCACTGTAGCCAGCATTTTGGAGTCGCAATATGTTGGTGAGCGCGAAGGACTTGCACACAGCTATTTGCTTACAGATACATTAGTTTTTGATCCTGATAACTAGTGTACCCAAGACAGTTTCCCTCACGACACCAACCGACTTCTCATTCGGTTAAGATGGTACTGCCTGTCAGTTACGTATAAACGAATGTGAACGATTAAACTTTAGCAAATGTACAGCGCCACTATTGCATTTAACAATGTGAAGATTGTTGGTTGAGGACGTCGGCTGCACTCTCGGCGAATAGCTACGATAGGCTGGAACATCTCTGGACTGCGGGGTTGATAGATTGTAGCGCATCCGCAGACATGGATTGCTAGACTGGCAACACCGTATCAGTATCATTGGTGCCACTGTAGCCAGCATTTTGGAGTTGCAATATGTTGGTGAGCGCGAAGGACTTGCACACAGCTATTTGCTTACAGATACAAACAGTCGTAAGAGACTGAGATAAACTGGTGCAGCTAGGCTACCTTCAGTGGTTCGACATAATGGTCAACACATGCGTCGTGTTTGGCTGTAATTTTTCGTACAGTAGAAGGAAGACACAAGGAAAGGAACATGTATAATTGCAAGTATATCTCTAATCATAAAACGTGTTTTTGCTTTTGTATGTATGTCAGAAAAAAAATAATGACATTACGAGGGCATTCCCAAACAAATCCGAAATTAGTTTTTAAATGCTATATATTTGAGACGCCTGGTAAACCCGCAGGGCAGGACACACAGTTTAAATTGTGGAAAGGGGCCAAAATATGCAGCTGTCAGTTTCACTCGAACATACAACTTTATTTATTTGACCAAACATCATAAGAGCCAAGAAAAATTAAAAAAACTCAGCAATAATTTTTGGAACTTATTTACCGGCTGAATGCGCCATACAATCTCATGCCTTAAGGGCAAGACCACTTTAATTTAAAATCGGCTTAAAGCCAATAACTTAAGACTCAAACCAAAATCAGAAATTTAAAAGGCCGAAGGCCTTGACTTAAAACAGTTCTTCAAATCAGGCAGAAGGCCCAAACAATCTTACACCTTAAGGGCAAAACAACCTTAATTTAATAATCGACTAGAAGCCATATAAATACAAACAAAAAGAACAAATAAGAATAGGCAGTACACCCAACGGTACTCAGAAGTATCCGAGTGTCGGCCTGGAATTCAAACACTCACGCTGCCTTAGGTGAGACAGGCAGTCGGCCTAACCATTCTCGATGCGACGACAACGCAACCGACAGACAGTCAACAGACCCACCGACTAAATAACTCCACTCCACCCGACCAGCACGCAACAGGGAGTTCAATGAAACAACATAGAAGGTATTGGCGCCCATAACCAATTATGCATTGAGCTGTCAAACTACACACCGTGCTGGACAGTGACAACACGATGAGGAAAATACAATGCCTGAATTTACGTAAACGGCCAGAGCAGGTACCTGGAAAGTTAGCGGCCACAAAGCAGAAGATTCCACTGGTGCCCTTCAATTCAAAATAACCAATTACAGTTACACTTCACCAGAGGGTGGCTAAACTTTGCCAACTTGAAAACACACGTTGTTGCTCGCTGGAATGTTCCAACAGCCGACAACGAAATCCAAACGACACAATGTGAACAGTTGTGACTTGCTGGTAGATTAAGTCAAAACTCACATTTCGTGTCGAGGGTCGGTGAGCCACGGACCTCGTAGCAATGGGAACAGCACCACACACTCCTACCACGTGTGGAAAATGGCAGCGGCCTCGGCCAAACAACAAGCCGCGGAGATTTCTTTGCTGGTAATCACCAACCAACCAACTCCTCGCACACCGCACAGCCAGAAGTATAAGCGCCAGGCCGAAGATAGTAGAAGGTGCAATATCGATACACACTTCTGCTGCCAATCGCGGAGAGAGAGGATAACAGCACAATCACGATAATCACGGAAGATTAAAAACAGAGAATAGCAACCGAGTTGTAATACAATGCATAACATGAGCCACCCACGGCTCAATACTTTCAAATTGTTTACAAAACAGACTTCTCCACTTCAAAATACTCTTCATTACAACTAACACACGTATTTGTCTCAACGGTGCTTCTAACGCTCGAAACATTTTTGGGATCATCTTTAGAAATGGCTGACGGCTTCTCCCTCGTTTTATTCTTGACTGCTTCAGTGTTGTCAAATCGATATCCTTTTCATGCGTGGAAATAAGAGAAACCAGCACAGAGCCAGGTCAGACAATTAAGGCGCGTAGGGCAACGGAACCACGCTATTTTTAGCCGAAAGCTGTCTAACAGAGATGGCTGTGCATGCAGGTAAGTTGTCGAGGTGTAGGAACCAGTCTATTGTCTTCCACAAATCAGGTCTTTTTTGACGACACCGTTGCGCAATCTCATTAAAACCTCCACATTCTCTGTCGAACGTCTGCGACCACCAGGTCTCGAATTTTCTCGATATTTTCGTCGATTCGGGCAGTTTATGGACGTCCAGATAGAAGTCTCCCATCATTCGACATATCGCCATTTTAAATCGACCAGGCCACTCGTCCGCTTGAGTTTTTCCCATAGCATCATCTTCGTAAGCTGTTTTCAACATTGAAACAGTTTCAGCAGCATTTTTACCAAGTAGAAAACAAAATTTCACAGTTGCACGATGTTCACTTAAACTTGCCATCATAATAGCGAAACAAGAACAAAAGATCTCTAGCAAAAACAGTCCTGCAGATGAACAAGCTAGGATGATAACACAGGCGGCACTGAACTGGCAATGAGCTACATTATACACGCCTAGGGGCGACAATACGTAACACGCAAGCTCCGTCCACGGCAATGCTATTCCGTTATTTTCGTTTTCTTTTGTTTTTTTAGGGGGGGGGGGGTGGTACTCTTCGTATAGTTGTTTTATCTGAAAAACCAGCAGTGTTTAAATAATTCATGTATATTTTCAGGAGTTTAATCAATGTAATATTTACAGACGCAGTTTAAGGATGTGCTTTTAATCAGTTCTGATCAACTTCGACTTTTCTTCAAATAGTATATTCGTTATGCAAATGCGATTTGTGGTTGACAACAAGCATCTTTGTTCATTTGAGTGTTATTACGAAAACTACAGTCTACGAAAAGTACAGTCTGCTTGAAACTTGTGTAGTTGTAAACTTATGTTCTCATAAAACGATTGTATGAGGGATATGTTAAAACTCAACTATATGGTACCCAAATATTTGTTCAGTAGCAGAACTTCTTTAGACCACCTCGTCAATTTTAAAACGTCATTTCATTTCAGGAAAACGTAGCACTACCATTCACAAACTTCCTGATGCCGCCATCTTATCTTGCCAAGCCTTAGGCTTCAGTAAAAGAGGCGTCCTATGTCTGTGAGCGCACCGCAGCAAATCACGGACATACACGTACTGCATCTCGACATTGTGAAATCTACAACATAATTAAAAAATACATAATAGACATTATCACAAACATTCATTTTAAAGTTTCCTGGATATTAACAAACTTCCATATCCCAAGACTGACCGGTGAGTGAAAAGTGTTCAGAGATTTGGAGGTCAGTACGCCCATGCTACATCATGGCCTGCCCTAACCATTATACCATAACTAAAATGACTATATTCGACAATGCCAGACGCACTGTCATATGGATATAGGTGGAAACACGTAATGTACTCTATTACTTTGCGATTTTTCTTTTCCTGCACCACGTTGAATGGCCGAATCCTTGCGGTCCACTCCTCGGGACATCAGCACTCGGCTACACTCGCATTTTCGTTGTCGTACGGTCACGACTCGGCGATAATGACGCTTCTGCAACACAACGGCCGCTTTTAGTCAACGGGCAACGAAGCCGGAACCCATCGCAAAGCCGCGGGGAACAGGTGCTGGCTACGGACTGCTAACACACTGACACGCAGCTCCAACACGCCGTACTAACCCCGCACCTGCCACCCACATCTCTGCGCAACAACTGACTACGAAAAATATTGAGGTGGTTCATTCCCTCTCACACCCCATAATAACTGAGTTGTGTCATGTCAGTCAGTTCAGCCCTGAGATTTGGCTTTATGTAACAGATACTACAATAAACTTTAACATTCCGCGTTTTAGCCCTGTAATTAATCAGTTTGATTTACATATTAATCCCTTTCCGTAGAAATACTGGAACACGTGAGGCAATACTGACCTTACGACTTATCTTAGAGGAAAGATTAAGGAAAGGCAAACCTACGTTCCTAGCATTTGTAGACTTAGAGAAAGCTTTTGACAATGTTGACTGGAATACTCTCTTTCAAATTCTAAAGGTGGCAGGGGTAAAATACAGGGAGGGAAAGGCTATTTACAATTTGTACAGAAACCAGATGGCAGTTATAAGAGTCGAGAGGCATGAAAGGGAAGCGGTGGTTGGGAAGCGAGTGAGACAGGGTTGTAGCCTCTCCCCGATGTTATTCAATCTGTATATTGAGCAAGCGGTAAAGGAAACAAAAGAAAAATTCGGAGTAGGTATTAAAATCCATGGAGAAGAAATAAAAACTTTGAGGTTCGCCGATGACATTGTAATTCTGTCAGAGACAGCAAAGGACTTGGAAGAGCAGTTGAATGGAATGGACAGTGTCTTTGATAGGAGGATATAACATGAACATCAACAAAAGCAAAACGAGAATAATGGAATGTAGTCGAATTAAGTCGGGTGATGCTGAGGGAATTACATTAGGAAATGAGACACTTAAAGTAGTAAAGGAGTTTTGCTATTTGGGGAGCAAAATAACTGATGATGGTCGAAGTAAGGAGGGTATAAAAGGTAGACTGGCAATGGCAAGGAAAACGTTTCTGAAGAAGAGAAATTTGTTAACATCCAGTATAGATTTAAGTGACAGGAAGTCATTTCTGAAAGTATTTGTATGGAGTGTAGCCATGTATGGAAGTGAAACGTGGATGATAAATAGTTTGGACAAGAAGAGAATAGAAGCTTTCGAAATGTGGTGCTACAGAAGAATGCTGAAGATTAGATGGCTAGATCACATAACTAATGAGGAAGTGTTGAACACGGTTGTGGAGAAGAGAAGTTTGTGGCACAACTTGACCAGAAGAAGGGATCGGTTGGTAGGACATGTTCTGAGGCATCAAGGGATCACCAATTTAGTATTGGAGGGCAGTGTGGAGGGCAAAAATCGTAGAGGGAGACCAAGAGATGAATAAACTAAGCAGATTCAGAAGGATGTAGGTTGCAGTAGGTACTGGGAGATGAAGAAGCTTGCACAGGATAGAGTAGCATGGAGAGCGGCATCAAACCAGTCTCTGGACTGAAGACCACAACAACAACAACAACAATTAATCCCTTGAACTCATAGCATTTTGTCAATAATGCACAGATCCACCTTCAGAGGAGATACCTATTTCTACACTTAACGGTCTTCTAAAGTCATCAGAAGATGAGGACGAATCAGTTGAAAGCTATGCTGAGCATAAGAGTGATTTTGCAGGACCTTCATCAGTTGCAACCAGCTTTAATCAAGTGGAATTAAACAGTCTTATTAGAGATCTAAGTCTTCCATAAAATGTCGTCGGAATTGTTAGTTTGCAGGCTGGCACGCAAACACTGTCTGTTACTGCGAAAAATGTAACATTCTATCGCAAAAGAGAAACAGATTTCAAGCTATTCGTACAACAGGAAACCAATTGGGTTTTGCTCCAGTGTTGAAGGACTCTTAATGAAACTAGGTGTAAGAAAATACACACGAAGTGAGTGGCGTTTATTTATAGATAGCTACGAACGGAGCCATAAACGTATTCTTTTGCATAATGAGAACAAATACAGGTCAATCTCAATTGGTCAGTCGGATGCTAGGGGTGAAAATTAAGCTACGGTAGCCACAGTTCTGGAGAAGATTTCATACCGTAACCACGAATGGGCTACTTGTGTCAATATCAAGATTGTGAATTTTCTTCTAGCACATCGAGCACCTAATACCCTGGCTTTATATGTCTATGGGACTCTATAGCTAAAGATCAACATTGAGTGAGAAGACTATGGCCTCTTAGTGGAACCATAGCAACTGGAGAAAACAATATCATCACAGAAACTTTAGTTGGCAGATGGACGTCCTCTGTATAGCAACCTTCAATTAATGAAGCAGTTAATGACGGCTTTTAATAGAGATTATAATCCTACCACTGTTATTGTAGTTTGGTATGCTTTTACATAAATTATAGAAAAAACGGTATCTATGTTGTCAAGTATACTATACCCTAACAGAACAAGTAGTCATGATACGGGAAAGCCCACGTATAGGTCTCTTACTAAAATTTAGTTTAGTTTCCAGCGAAACTACACCATGGGACGATAGTCCTGTTAATAGGAAAAGCTAATCAAGAGAGTTATCCTTTTTACAGGATTTGACTGTGTGTTGTGTCTAATGGATAAGTAAATCAGACTGTTCAATTCCTTTCCCAGTATTTTTACCCAGAGGTTAACAAGCACGCAGTATGAATAGTAATATACTGAAGCTATGACAACTCGTTTCCAAGTTCATTTAGTGGTCTAAAACATGTACTAATGGTCGCCAGCTTACCCAGGTAATGAAACAGTGAGGTATTGGATAAGAAAAAGTGTGAATTTTGCCTGCTTTCTTCCTACTGTTTACTTTAGTTCTTCAAATAGATATTACTCCACGTAAAAAATGTTGATGCCGACACTGGAACTTCCTTTTGACTTCTGCACCCTTATGCACTACTTTCGTAAAAGAGAAAAAGCCCAGTGGATAAGGAAGCTAAAAACAATTTGGCCAGGGGGGAGCTACAGAGAAGCATTTTCTGTAATAAACAACTTAAATACTAAAATTCTTAAATACTAAAGCACACACGTTTTATACTGATCATTTCACTTCTAGAAAACCTCTTTCCCACTGGAATTTAGTTTAAAAGGCTATTTCTTTTTTAACTAACTCTGTATAGTCATTTACGAAACTCTAGTAAATTGGCTACACTAGATTGAATTTTACGTACGCATACTTTTACTATAGCACTTCCTTTATATTAACTTGGCACTTCGTAAGTCTGTGAAATAGGGGACTCGGATTCATCAAACACCAGGAATGAACCCTATATAGGTGTAAGATTATGATGAAATAGCAGGGTGAACCACTTTGTTTAAAGTTCATGAATGATTATTGAAACACAATTTAAATTAATGGTTCACGCTGTACAAAAGTAAATTTGTTATAAAAGTCTTATCTTGTAGCTGTAGGCTTGGGTGTGGTGAACAGTTAAGGCTGCTTCACTACCCACAGTACGGCCTGCAAATCTCTTGCTGAATGGGCTCACTTTCTCTTCTTGGCGTCGCTCAGTTCTACATACAGTAGACCAACAACCCGCAGCTATGCCGTAAGCCGTTTGCAGTCTCCATCCGAGGCATTTTGTGTGAATTTGCAGGCAAAGTTTCTCCTGCTCCACAAAGGTGTTGCCTCAATCACTGCTGCCTACAGATTGTGTGTTTTACTTCCCGCGCTTGCTCTGGGTAGCGAGCTATTTCGCCCCTTGCCACCTTTTCCACTCCTCAGAGCCATTTTGGTTTTACATACCGCGTGTTCCTTATATTATTGCTAAGCGTGACCATTTCATAAATTGTCAGGTTTACAGTAACATGAACAATTTATACACACAAATATTTTTAAATACGAAAGGTCATCAGAAAATTATTCAACATACTAAACAACTAACATAATAACTTACTTGCATTACTCACATACAATACAAAGAACTTCAGCCTCAAGTATAACATACTTTACTTTACATACACAGTAAATTTAGTACCAATCTGCGAAAATGTTTAAAGCAAAAAAGTTTGTAAAAAACTTAAATGAACCCTAAACAAATATTGTTTTAAGATGGGGCGTGTTTCGCTATGTGTGTACAAATTTATTTGCACTGAGTATGGAGAAAATGGAAGCAGATATATTTGATGGACGGTAAACCCGCTAACTCATAAATGGACAGAAATCTCAAGACCGAAAGAATACTCCTGAGGCAGCTGAGTGGTCGTTATTCTGTATGGTCTGGAAGAATTCCCTTGGAAAGGACAAGGTTCCTAGATACGAAGGACTAGTGGAGAATATGGGCTTCACATTTTGTCCGCATGTTGCTCACATGAGCGCAAAATTACACTACCTGCACAGCCATTTGGACCAATTTCCAGATAGTCTGAATGACATAAGCGTTTTCACTACAAAATAAGATCAATGCAAGAACTGTGCCGTGGACTATGGAATCTGCATACGATGGCGGATAACTGTTGGAGCATCATGTGTAAAAGTCCAAGATCAATACATCAGAGGAAATCACACGGAAAACGATTCAGTGACCTAATGGAAGGAAATTAACGAGCCAAATACAGGTTATTTATAAATGAATAATAGTGGTTAATTGATACAACTGCTTACTAAAAGAGGAAGTCCTGATCCATCCGGAATCTTCTGTATTTACTTCTATGCGACTCATTTAATTATATATGTGAACCAGTATGGTTAGATTGGCACATAATGTGAATAAACTGTATCTGACGAACTAGAGCTAATGGGGCAGAACTTAAAGCCTTTTTTGAATCTGTGACCCAAATATAACAATAAATAGGTCAGTAGTATAAGACATCAAAGTGACTATTCGCCATTGTTATTAGCACAGTGTACCTACAACTACAAAACCAACCGCCTACTGGAAAGGGAAGGCTGCTGTCGATGAGCCACCAAAACATAATGTTCAGTAAAATCCTTAAATACTGTAATAAATATTTTATTTTTAGTCCAACTTCAACCTTACCATTTGCATTTCTTTATAGTAGAGTGAGACGTCAAAAATATTCGCTGTTAACGTAATATTTGAAAAATAAAAATACGTATCATCGGCGCAATCAAGGCATCTGGTTTCCTACATTGGGCCAGGCAGTATTCGCGGATGGGCTATGGTGTATTAGCTATTAAATACTACACACATCCAAACACTTCTCATGCTTTTTTTATTTTATGAGTTCTTTTAGCATTCGAACCTGAATTATATGTAATCGAAACAAAGATAGCTAATAGATGAAAAAAAGCTGATGAATATAACACTTACAGAGTATCAGAAGCCGTATGATGAAATCTACAGGGTTATTACAAATGATTGAAGCGATTTCACAGCTCTACAATAACTTTATTATTTGAAATATTTTCACAATGCTTTGCACATACATACAAAAACTCATAATGTTTTTTAGGCATACACAAATGTGCCCCTCTATTGATTCGGCAGATCATCAAGCCGATAACCATGTTCCTCCCACACTCGGCGCAGCATGTCCCCATCAATGAGTTCGAAAGCATCGTTGATGCGAGTCCGCAGTTCTGGCACGTTTCTTGGTACAAAAGGTTTAAACACTGAATCTTTCACATAACCCCACAGAAAAAGAAATCGCATGGGGTCAAGTCGGGAGAGCGTGGAGGCCATGACATGAATTGCTGATCATGATCTCCACCACCACCGATCCATCGGTTTCCCAATCTCCTGTTTAAGAAATGCCGAACATCATGATGGAAGTGCGGTGGAGCACCATCCTGTTGAAAGATGAAGTCGGCGCTGTCGGTCTCCATTTGTGGCATGAGCCAATTTTCCAGCACGTCCAGATACACGTGTCCTGTAACGTTTTTTTCGCAGAAGAAAAAGGGGCCGTAAACTTTAAACCGTGAGATTGCACAAAACACGTTAACTTTTGGTGAATTGCGAATTTACTGCATGAATGCGTGAGGATTCTCTACCGCCAAGATTCACACATTGTGTCTGTTCTCTTCACCATTAAGAAAAATGTTGCTTCATCACTGAAAACAAGTTTCGCACTGAACGCATCCTCTTCCATGAGCTGTTGCAACCGCGCCGAAAATTCAAAGCGTTTGTCTTTGTCATTGTTAGCCTTTTCCTTAAGATTTTCCAAACCGTCGGCTGTGGTACGTTTAGCTCCCTGCTTGCTTTATTCGTCGACTTCCGCGGGCTAAGCGTGAAACTTGCCCGCAAGCGTTCAACCCTTTCTTTGCTCACTGCAGGCCGACCCGTTGATTTCCCCTTACAGAGGCATCCAGAAGCTTTAAACTGCGCATACCATCGCCGAATGGAGTTAGCAGTTGGTAGATCTTTGTTGAACTTCGTCCTGAAGTGTCTTTGCACTGTCATGACTGACTGATGTGAGTGCATTTCAAGCACGACGTACGCTTTCACGGCTCCTGTCGCCATTTTGTCTGACTGCACTCTCGAGTGCTCTGGTGGCAAAAACATGAAGTGCGGCTTCAGCCGAACAAAACTTTATGAGTTTTTCTACGTATCTGTAGTATGTCCTGACCATATGTCAATGAATGGAGCTACAGTGAATTTATGAAATCGCTTCAATCATTTGTAATAGCCCTGTATTACTTGAATTTTATTCACAACGGCCTACTTGGCCAACGATTAGACGAAATTCGAGGTGGCTCATTAAGGAAAATCGCTCTACATCTCGTAATACTTAGTCTCCGTCCACAGCACGTAACTTCATATTGTGAGTATGAGAAAATTGTATGGATTGCTCATGCTTACCAACGAGAGCCGCAAAAATTTAATTAATGTTTTCATATGACTACGACGTTTCAGTCATTATATCTAGCTAATTACAAGAACATTGTGCAAATCCTACCTTTTTCCACAGTTGCTTTGTGTCTTTGTTGAACAAGTCACACCTAAGATGGTGAACCTTTCGCGACGCTGGCTACACTTAATGACCTTTAGTCTGCCCTGTTATGAATTACACAGAGAAATCGAACCTGTCCATCGAAAGAGCTGACCCGTGGACAGCAACCTTCCCTAACAAGAGTCACTATTGTTATCATTACTGTCACTACTGTTCAAATCACTATCATTAAAAATTTCTTCCCCAACTAGTTAACGCATTAACTCAAACGTGTCCTTCGAGACTAATTCATTTAATATGATTCTCGATATAAGTCACCACACTACATAAAAATGTGCACAACAATTCATTTAGCATTATTGCATATAGGTGGTGCACATAAAGTTGTTGCCTGAGAGTCCCTTCCAGAGAGCACGGCGCTTTTTACTTGACACTTGTGCTTCGATGATAATGAATGATGATGATGACAACTCACAGATCCAACGCCCAGCGAAGAAATTACACCCGGGGATCGGACTCGGACCCCAGTGATCGAGAGTCAGAAACAGTAACCAAAATCCCACGAGCTGCTGACATTTAGGCAGTTAAATGGCATTGTCTGTTCCCTTGTTTCCTAGGTAAGTCCTGTAATACTTTTTCTGTTTTTGTATTATTAAGAAAATGTACGTTATTTTCAGAAACAAACTTCTTTAGTTCCTCCCTGTTAATCGGTAATTAACGGTGGTGCCCTTAGGGAACTGTTTGTTCGTTGTTTATAAAGCAAAGATACAAATCTGTCTGCATGTTAACAACTAATATGTAGCCGTAACACACATGTCTAGCTGCTGAAACGGTGGTCTGATTTTTCATCAGGACGACATTAGTTTTTAATAGAGTACTAGCGAACCCGCAATTGCCAGATATGTATGGAAGTCGGATGTACGCCGTAATGCCCTCCTGTCCCCTATCTATTTCCATGTCCTCCTCCCCGCTATCTCTGTACATGTCCTCTCTCACCCCACTCACTCCACCTCTTCCTCCGCCCCCCCCCCCCATTCTTTCTGTATAGCTTCTATTCTACATCTCCCTCCCTATATCCGTTCCCCATTCCACTAAATCTTCATCTCTTATAACCTCCTCTCTCTGACGTTAAGTCTTGTCCATTGTTATTGCCATCGAAGCTTTGTTTGGGAATTGAAATCACTTAAAATGAATGGAATCATTGGTGTATGTGTTGTGAGAGACTTCTCCGGCTGCTAGATGTATGAAGAAAGTACCTTCGATGGTAGTATTTCATACAGTTTTAATCAGCCAACGGCATCGGTTACAAGATTTCTGAGGATTCAGACTATATTCAGTGGGTAAAAACATCGATTGGAGAAACCATATGTCAAATGTTTAAATGCAATGCTGTACTAGGTAAAACTTACTACGAGTATGAACACATTACCTTTGTTTTCAAATTAGCATTTTCAAAAAATGGTTCAAATGGCTCTGAGCACTATGGGACTTAACTTCTGAGGTCATCAGTCCCCTAGACCTTAGAACTACTTAAACCTAACTAACCTAAGGTCATCACACACATCCATGCCCGAGGCAGCATTTGAACCTGCGACTGTAGCGGTCGCTCGTCTCCAGACTGTAACGCCTAGAACCGCACGGCCACTCCTGCCGGCTAGCATATTCCTTGTGACGGTCCGTTTTAAAATGTACCCGGTACACTGCTGTTTAAAAGTGTCTATCTGTCTGAATATCGATTAAACCATCGAAGGAAATGTGAAGTAAGTCTGCCCCGATATTTCGAGTTATTTGCTGCCAAATTTTCCCTGATACATATTATACATATATTAAAAAAAATATGTAGCCTCTTGTTGTTGTTGTTGTTGTTGTTGTTGTTGCGGTCTTCAGTCCAGAGATTGGTTTGATGTAACCCTCCATTCTACTCTATCCTGCCCAATCTTCTTCATCGCCAAGTAACTACTGCAACATAAATCCTTCTGAATCTGCTTAGTGTATTCATTTCTTGGTCTCCCTCTTCCACTTTTACCCTCTCAATGTCAACAAATTTCTTTTTTTCAGAAACGTTTTCCTTCCCATTGCCAGTCTAAATTTTATATCCTCTATACTTCGACCCTCATCAGTTACTTTGCTCCCCAAATAGAAAAACTCATTTACTACTTTAAGTGTCTCATTTACTAAGCTAACTCAGTCAGCTTCTCCTGATTTCTGTCTACTACATTCCATTTTCCTCGTTTTGAATTTTTTGATGTTCTTCTTATATCGTCCTTTCAAGACACTGTCCATTCCGTTCAACTGCTTTTCCAGGTCCTTTGCTGTCTCTGACAGATTTACAATGTCATCGGCAAACCTCAAAGTTTTTATTTCTTCTCCATGGATTTTAATTGCAATTCCAAATTTTTTCGTTTATTTCCTTTACTGCTTGCTCAATATATAGATTGAATAACACAGTGGATAGACTACAGCCCTGTCTCACTCCGTTCTCAACCACTGCTTCCCTTTTTTGCCTCTCGACTCTTACTGCTGCCATCTGGTTTCTGTACAAATTTTAAATAGCCTTCCGCTTTCAGTATTTTACCCCTGCCGCCTTCAGAATTTGAAAGAGAGTATTACAGTCAACGTTGTCAAAAGCTTTCTCTAAGTCTACAAATGCCAGAAAAATAGGTTTGCCTTTCCTTAATCTATCTTCTAAGATAAGTCGTAGGGTCAGTATTGCCTCACGTGTTCCAACATTTCTACGGAATCCAAACTGATCTTCCCCAAGGTCGGCTTCTACCAGTTTTTCCATTCGTCTGTAAACAATTCGTGTGAGAATTTTGCTGCCATGATTTAGTGAACTGATAGTTCAGTAAATTTCACACCCGTCAACACCTGAATTCTCTGGGATTGGATTTATTATATTCTTCTTGAGGTCTGAGGGTATTTCGCCTGTCTCATACATCTTTATCACCAGCTGGTAGAGTTTCGTCATGGTTGGTTTTCCCAATGCTATCAGTAGTTCTGCCGGTATGTTGTTTAATACTGGGGCCTTGTTTCGACTTAGGTATTTCAGTGCTCTGTCAAATTCTTCACGCAGTATCGTATCTCCCATCTCATCTTCATCTACGTCCTCTTCCATTTCAGTAATATTGCCCTCAAGTATGTCGCCCTTGTATAGACCCATGCTCCCACATTTCTACCTTCCCTTCTTTGCTTAAAACTGGTTTTCACTCAGAGCTCTTGATATTCATACAAGTGGTCCTCTTTTCTCATAAGGTCTCTTCCAATTTTTCTGTAGTCAGTATCTACCTTAACCCTAGTGATATATGCCTCTACATCCTTACATTTGTCTTGTAGGAATCTATGCTTAGCCATTTTGCACTACCTGTCGATCTCATTTCTGAGACGTTTGTAATCCTTTTTGCCTGCTTCATTGACTTCATTTTTATATTTACTCCTTTCATCAGTTAAATTCAATATCTCTTCTGTTACCCAAGGATTTCTACTAACCCTCGTCTTTTTGCCAACTTGGTCCTCTGCTGCCTGCACTATTTCATCTGTCAAACCTATCCATTCTTCTTCTACTGTATTTCTTTCCCCAGTTCTTTTCAATTGTTCCTTAATGCTCTGTCCGAAACTCTCTACAACCTGTCGTTCTTTCAGTTTATCCAGGTCCTATCTTCTTAAGTTCTTACCTATTTACAGTTTCTTCAGTTTTAATCTACAGCTCGCAAGCAACAGATTGTAGTCAGAGTTTACATTTGCCCCTGGAAATGTCTCACAATTTAAAACCTGATTTCTAAATCTCTGTCTTACCATTATATAATCCATCTGAATCCATCCAGTGTCTCCACGCCTGATCCACGTGTACATGATTCTTAAACCGAGTGTTAGCTATGATTAAGGTATGCTCTGTGCAAAATTCTACCAGGCAGCTTCGTCTATCATTTCTTACCTACATTCCATATTCACCTACTAGCCTTCCTTCTCTTTCTTTTCGCACTATCGAATTCCAGTCCCCCATGGCTATTAAATTTTCGTCTCCCTTCACTACCTGAATAATGTCTTTTATCTCATCATACATTTCATCAATTTCTTCATCATCTGCTAGTTGGCATATAAACTTGTACGACCGTAGTAGGCATAGGCTTCGTGTCTATCTTGGCCACTATAATACGTTCACTATGCTGTTGGTTGTAGCTTACCCGCACTCCTATTTTTATATTCTTTATTAAACCTACACCTGCATTACCCCTATTAGATTTTGTATTTATAACCCTGTATTCACCTGACCAAAAGTTTTGTTCCTCCTGCCACTGAACTTCACTAATTCCCTATACATTTCCCTTTTTAAATGTTCTAACATACCTGCCCGATTAAGGGATCTGACATTCCACGCTCCGATCCGTAGAACGTCAGTTTTCTTCCTCCTGATAACGACGTCCTCGTGAGTAGTCCCCGCCCGGAGATTCGAATGGGGGACTATTTTACCTCCGGAATATTTTACCCAAGAGGACGCAATCATCATTTAACCATAGAGTAAAGCTGCATGCTCTCGGGAAAAATTATGCCTGTAGTTTCCTCTAGCTTTCAGCCGTTCGCAATACCAGCATAGGAAGGCCGTTTTGGTTAGTGTTACAAGGCCAGATCAGTCAGTCATCCAGACTGTTGCCCCTGCATCTACTGAAAAGGCTGCTGCCCCTCTTCAAGAACCACATGATTCTCTGTCCTCTCAATAGATACCCCTTTATTGTGGTTGCACCTACTGTACGGCTATATGCATCTCTGAGGCATGCTAGCCTCCACACCAACGGCAAAGTCGACGGTTCAGGTGGGGGGGGGGGGGGGGGGGCGCCTAAGTACACCATAAGATTTGTTAGAGAATTGTGAAAAAACTTGAAGCAAATCTGTCAAGAAATTTTCGTTATATTTGGTAACTAATGCAAACAACAACTTGTCCTTGTATTGTAGTATTGTCTTTTATATCTACTTCTATGCTATATGTATTACAAATATGTAGCCTATGTGCGTCCGAATATTTATTATACTGTCGTGTAAAAATTTGAAGGAAATCGGCGAAGGATTTTTCGAGATTTATGCTAACAAATTTTTACTTTTACATAGTACCTATTGATTTACATACGATACATAGTTAAAAATATGTAGGCTACGTCCGTTCGAAAGTTAATTATAGTGTAAAAATTTGAAGTAAATCGATCAAGAGCTTTCTCACATTTTCCGTAACATTGTTAAAAACGACTTGTCTTTTTATAATAGTGTAGATTACCATTTCACACGAAACTATTTCATTCTTCCATCCACATAGAACCACTGTACGCTTTGGGCTGCGTAGGTAGATGTGCAAAGAGCAGTGTCCAAAGCTCACGAAGATCTACTTTAATGGCATTACCGCGTTTCTGTTCAACACGATTGCAGGACTAAGATGACACATCACAATAGAATTCGTAAAACGAGGCTAGCAAACAAATTGTCCACTTGTTTGTAGCACAGGTTTTAATATTTATTCTCTCCTTCACACACAAGAAATTTTAGATATTTCGGATTTGTGAAAGGAATGTGCTTCATTTATAAGAAGCCTTGTTATTGAGTGTAACATCACATGATTTTTCTGGTTACGTTCCCTTACGATGTACCAACATATAATAAATAATGGGTACCCAACTTTAAACTACATTAGCAGAAGATAATTTATCAATGTTTATCCATTGTTGTAAACCAGTTATATATCCTAGATATTAACATTCTCAGTTAAAAAACGGGCGGCGAGGGAAGGGTTAAAGGAGAGGAAGGTAAACTTATTTATGCGTAATTTATTGCCTGTTGGAATTTCATAAAGATTTTACCTGGGAAAGAGAAATTCCACCGATACAGTTTTTAAAAAAAATTATTTATTTTTCATCGTTTTACGAATAGTTTCGTGATCGCAGCTGTGACTTTCGTTCTTTTAATCAGAAAAGCTATCGACGTGGGCCCTGCATCACCACTGCAACGTAATAAAAACAGAGTTTAGCTGTGGAATTCTTTCAAAAACAAGTAACGCATGAGCTCATCGAAACGTCTATAAATTATAATACCCAACGTCTAGGAACACAGTATAACTGAGAAATAAACTATACTGAGGCTATACATTCTAAAACAAATTGTGTCTTTCTTTGGGGTGAGTTTATCGCATAAATGGTAGTGTCTGACTCTAATTTGTTATGTTTCCTTCTGGAGTGGGTTCTTATGTAAATATATTTGTGTGTAACTTCCTGTTCAGTGTGTGGTAACAGTGCCATTTTGGAGGTAATATTATGTGCGTTTTGGTTGCAACAACATATGCTCCTAAGTTTAGGATGTCTACCACAAAAGTGGGAATGAATGGAATAAATAATGTGTTAATGGTCCAACGTTTATCAGTTATATTTTTTGTCGCCCAAAATCTTGTCCCTTCGGGTGTCTAGACTGTTGTATGACACCTGTGATAACAAATGACAGAAGTGAAGGGTTGACGGGTGGATGATGATATTAAATGAGTTGAAAAATTTGTTTGTTTTGTCTAGTGACAGTACAGTTGTTGTGGAGGTTTTTGTTTGAAAGTGCACCACGTTCTATTAACATGATTTCTTGTTTGAACAGCTAGATGAAAGTAGTCCTTCGTTCTTCCTTTCTTTTCGTAGCCGACAAGTAGAAGGAAGATAACATTTAACGTTGCGTCGACCTCTGGGTCGTCAGAGACGGAGCACTCTCTCATGAAATCCGCCGTGCCCTTTCAAAGGATCCATCTTACAATTCTCCTAGAGCGATTTGGGGAAATCACGGAAACCATAAATCTGGATGACCAAACGCGGATTTCAACTGTTGTCCTCCAGAATGCGAGTCCAGTGTATTAACCACCGTACAGCCTCCCTCTGTGTTTGCCAATGACGGAGAAGTTTCCTTCTTCACTGCGAAAATATTTCCATCTGTCGTCAAGAATATCCCAGAAAGACGTAAAAAGTAATGACTATCACAGAAATGCGTGCAACATATGTCTCAGAGGTAAATATTACCTCTCTTGGAATATAAGCTCTGTATTACGTTATTCGTTACGTGACGCTAAGCAAGCGTGGGAGAAACCTAGCCATGTGTCACAGATATCGATTTCATTTTACACGAAACGCAGCCATGTGTCACGGGATCGATTTCATTGTACCTGAAACGCGACCCAGTGTTTCACGCTGTGGGTTATTTGTAGAAGCAGTCCCTCAGCCGCAGAAAGGAAATTTCGAAGTGTCATTGTATGCACTTTTCTTTATTTCAGACATTAACAGCGTTGAGGAGCCATTCCAGATGACCTACAGCCGAAAAAGTTACCCAAAGGTGAGAAAGTAGATGTCGCATCTTTTGTGAAATGCGTCAGGGTGAAAATATCGTCAGTTTCTTAGCAAACAATGTAACTTGGTAACAGTTCAGCTATTACCTAGGCTGGTCCAAAACGGCACACAGAAAATAGTCACAAAGGGAGAAAATCTTCACATTGTGTTTCAAAGCAAGAAGGAAAATTAGGTTTTGACCTCTCATCGACATTAAGCAGCCATAGTTTTGAATGTTTCAATGATATAGATGAAAATCGGCCGTGACATATCGTAGGAAACATCCCGGCATTCGTCAGGAGTGGCTTAAGAAAATGGCAGGAATAAAAGTCTGGATGGCATGGCGTGTATTTGAACCATCGTCCGAGAGCGCGTTGTCCTAACTACTGCGCCATGTAGCTCGGTGTGGTGTTTGCAAACAAAAGCAAGTGAATCACACTGTCAGAGAAGTATATATGGGAAAATGATGTATTTGTGAAGAAAAGTACTGGAATATGTTTTATCTCCTTGCCAATTCCTGTGAGAAGTATCCTATTTTTGTAACAGCTTAATACCTGAAAATGCCAGCGTACATATTTATTCCACTATTCTATTAGTCCAGTTTCTGTGTGTTACTCTCTCTGTCCATCTTCTCCTTCCCCCACCCTTCTCTTTCATTCTCCACCACCTACACTCTCTGTCCACTTCCTCCACCCAGTCCCTGTCCATCTGCTCCTGCCCCCACCGTCAATCGGCTCCCTCCCCCTCTACCATCTCTTCCTCCCCTCCTGTATGTCTAGCTCCCCTGTCTATTTGTTCATCTCCTCCTCCTTCCTCTCCCTGTCTATGTTTTCCTCCCTCTGCTCCTCCACCCCCAGACTCTCTCCATCTCCTCCTGCCCCTCTCTGCCACCCTTTCTCTCTCTGTCTGCTCCTCCCCCTCTCCACTCCCTGTCCATCTCCTCCTACTCATGCTACTGCCCATCTGCTCCTGCCCTTCCCTCTGTTGATATTCTTCTCCACCCTCTCTCCGTTCATCTACTCGTTCCCTGAGTCCACTAACTTTTTACATTGTGTCCTTTTTCTTCTCAACCCTCTAAGTCCATCTCTCTTTGTCCATCTTATTCTCCCCCCTCTTTTTCCATCTCCTCCTCACCCCTCTCGAAGTCAATTTCCTCCTCCCCTTTTTCACAGTTCATCTCCTCATCTCTCCCTTCTACGTCCATCTCCTCCTCTTTCCTTCTGTGACAATCTTCTCCTCCCCTCTTACTGTCCATCTCCTCCACTTTCCTTTATCTACCTCCTCTCCTATCTTTATCGATACCATTCTCTTCCATTTCTCTGTCCATTTCACCTTCTCCCTCCCTCTGTGCATTCGCTCCTGACCTCATGTGTGTCCATCTCCCCTTTTATCCCCTATTTGTCTCACCGTCTCCTCCACCCCCAACTCTCTCCATGTTATCACTGCTATCCCAATAGGAAGTCCCTGGTTCTTAGCCTCACAGTACTTGTTTCCAAACAGTAAGTAATATATGTGCCAAATAAGGTAGAAATCTATGGAGGGGCTTAGGAGGAGCTTTTTACCAGTGGCTTTGCCTTCGTACACAAATGTCATAAATATTTCACATAGTGTCATACATATATATATATATACATATCTAACCTATATCCCTATCGAAATTCGTCTTGGACTTTCGTTTTCACGCAGCTCAATATTTATGACATATCTCCTTGTCTATATGTTTACAATAATATGCTTTTGGAGATACCTTCACACGTGGATGTGTATATTGTCTGTGAAGTGTCTTGCGAAAAGAGTTAGTGGTAAAGAAGTAATAAATTAAGAAGTCGTGCATGATGCGGGAGTTTTTCATACGTCTCTGTATTTATGATGTCATATTTGAATTATGTGTCGTACAAGGATAATTTTATTGCTGGCACATTTAATCTTGTGATCGAAATTATTCTAGAAAACGTTTCGCGAATATAGTTAGTGGTAAAAAAGTTATAAACGATGTGGCAGTTTTACTGTACGAACAGCTAAAATGTTGTGTGAGCGTTGTCGGCAATAAGTGTTCAGTAAAGGTTTGATATTATGTATAAAGTTTTTTACAAGTCAGTAAGTGCTCTCATTTTCAAATAATGGATGAATGTAGTCTGGCTATCTGCGTGACTCCAGCTATACTTCTTTCTCGTTCTTGTGATAGATAGGTGGTTCTTGCCCCACAGCGATTTCTTGCAAACAGTAAGTGATTCGCACAACCAATTGAGTTGAAACCGGTCCAGTGATTTAGGAGGAAGTATGGCATATAAATGTATACATATGTCCAATCTTATATTAATTGTCGATGTCTTGCATAACTACTTATTCAAACGTCCTAATCGTGTCCACCACTCACATTTTACAAACTAATACATATCAAAGTGCCTCCTTCAGACAAAAAATCGAAGTGTTAGTTCAGAGAAATCGAAAGCACAAGTTGGAAACAGCGAATACAAAAATTACGTAAGACAACTACATTTCGTCCACACTTACGTTCCCCAAACGGAAAGCTTTGGTAGACTGAAGTTCATGAAGTTTATAATTATCTTACAGAATTATACAATAGCTGTCATACCGAATAAAGATACGGCAGATTTTGAAAATCCTTGAAGACCAACGAGAGTTAACTGGCCCTGAATGAATACACGCTTGTACATTTTATGATATGGAAATTCTTTGCTTTTTAAGCACAATGAGGAAATTATAAATTCGGTTGTTAAATATTACATTCGAAGAAATCTAGTTTATTTTTCAGCACGGAAGATAATTATCTTCAAGTATGAGCTGTTGAAATGCCTGCCTTCGATGGAAAACTTCTAGAAACGTACTAAACGTGATTTTCTGTGACGAAACGTTACGTGGGTCAACTGACAGTCATAGCGCCGTACAGTGCTCAGAACATCGATTGTTGAACTGCTCCTTCCGCTGTTATCCTTTGCAGCTACCAACGTCCATTAGCTAGTTACACAGATAAATGGTTCGGGAACAGAATAGTGTTCAGTTTCCAAGAACTAAATCGAACACATCGTACTTTTAGCGTAGTAATTCTTACAAGCAATTCTCGTGAATCTGCATTTCTAATACAGAAATTTCAATCGCAGTAATGCATTTGACATTTCTAGATTTTCAATGGACATTTAGAAATTTTAGCATCAACAAAATAAAATTAGTAGACGTAACGCCTCATTATATGAAGCCGATCAGACACTTGTTACTACATATGAACATCAACGCTACAGTGTATTGCTATACAGAACAATTTTCTGTATCAAACACACGCTTATTTCGCACGCAAGTATCTACATCACACCGTTTTCCATGTCCAATAGTCACGAAAGATGCGTTGTAGTAATATGTTAAACAGATTAACATAACGACATGAGTTACTGTAGCTGGTGCTATGATATCATCAGAAAAACACAATTATAGACCTATTGCTACCAAAGAGAGATAACGTTTCAACTAAACATCTGATAAGCGAAAATAAGGCGTGAAGTGTCAAATAACATCTTCGCGCCTTATCTTCACTTACCAGATTTTTAGCTGGTGCATAATCTCCTTGATAGCAAAGTTCACAAAATGTACCATACGGGATTTGCTGCGACGCAGGCTTATGTAGGTAGACTTAACACCACACGGGGGCGCCAGCTGAAAGATGGTTGTGTGGCGGGGCAGGGAAGGAGCGGTAAATGGGGCAGAGGAAGCACCGCCCCCTTGTGAGATATTGTTTAGCTTACAAATACGAAAAAGTTGGTGTAACTGAAGATCCAGGATATCTGTGACCTGAAAACGTAAAAAATCATCATTAAAATGAATCTCAAAAATAGATAAAATGAGGTGAAATTATATAAAACATATGTACGAGTAATATGAGTTACAAAATGAACTACAGCAATGAAAATCTTTATAGAAAAAGTATAACTAACCTCAAATAATTACTCTTTCTTTAAGAAATCACATTCTTTGAAGATTTCCGAAAACTGTTGTATGACAGTACGCAGAGATTACCGACAGTGGGTAAACGTCTGTTATCGGAGAACATGTATCTGTAGTAAGAAATTCTTTCAACATTTTCAGTTCAAGGAAAATTTAATCCATATTTTAATGGAAGGAAAACAGTTAACTGAGACACTGAAGACTTTCGATGTAAGAAGCCACCGTCACTCTATTAACGGCGTCGTAGAAGAGTGGGAGGAATAGACAGAGTTTCTTTAACTCCCTTGCCCTTCTGAAACTCCCCTAAAAGGCGGATGAATCACCAATGACGAACGGCATGAGGATGCAGAAGGCAATAGAAACCACTGCATTAAAGATACATAATGTGTATTCGCAGGAGATATATAACTGAAAAAAGGGTCATGATTATCTCTCCATTAACAAAAGATTCCGGATCAGTCCACCGTTCGTTACTCCAAGAGGGGGTGCCAAGCGGGAGGTGACAAAGAGACAAAAAAAATGGTCAAATGTGTTTGAGATCTTATGGGACTCAACTACTAAGGTCATCAGTCCCTAAGCTTACATACTACTTAACCTAAATTATCCCAAAGACAAACAAACACACCCATGCCCGAGGGAGGACTCGAGCCTCCGCCGAGAGTTGCCCAATAGTCCATGACTGCAGCGCCCTAGACCGCTCGGCTAATCCCGCGCGGCAATGGGACCAGGAGACTAACGTGTTGTAACCAATGATAGAATGATGGAATGTCAGAAATTTGACGTTGTAGGAAAGCTTAAAAAAAAAAAGAGTGGAAAGAGTTATCAAAGGCTCGAACCACATACAGTAGGAGCCATTGAAGTGAAATGGAAAGAAGACAAGGATTTTTCGTTAGAGGGATATAGGATCATATTAACAGAAGCAAACATTAGTACCGTAAAGCATGGTGACTTTGAATGGCGAGGCGTCTTTTTAAAATAAATGCTCACTCTAGTGTGTAAATATTGCCAATAATCGATACTTTCAGATGATATTACAGTCGATTTGAAATAACATTGTGTACCAACGCCGGAGAATAAAACAATTTTCTGGAAATGTAAGTTCCTTCACAACCGCAGAAACATTTTTCTATTATTAGAAGCATTTTTGAGTTTATAATTTGAAACGAGTTTTTATAGGCAAGATTTTACACTTGACTGTAGATTTACAGAAAGAATAAAATGTTACATTTATTGTTTGGTGGCGTAAAAAAATTAAATTTGAAGGCTTGTCTTTCAAGGGGTGACTTTGAACAGCGCCTTCCATATTCTTTGACGCATCAGCTCCATGGAAAACATGTTTTAGTGAAGTTTGCTTCAAAGAAAAGTGTAAAATAGTGTTGGACATGTTATCACTGATGATGAAATTACACTTCTGAAGAAGTGGCATTCCAAGGTGGAATCAGATGAGGTGTTTTTGTGTGGCCTAATGTTTCCAATGAGTCAGATTTTGAGAAAGATGACATTTGTAGGATTCTACCTGATTCTAAGATAAAAAGGCGGGGAAGGCTTCAATTTGAGCTTAAATTTGATGTCTATGACATCGGCTAGAATGGACACTCTTTCGTGGCAACTTCCTTTCCTATCGAGTGTTGACAGATGTAATTCTTCAAAATGTGATAACTCTTTTTTCTTTTCTTTTATTACTGTCATACAGACGGTTTTGAAAAGATCTGTTTTTAAATAAATTTCTTATTTCATAACTAGCTCAGCACTCGTTTCCATTATTAGCAAAATTAAGCCATAATCATACGAACAGTTTCAGGTTTTTTCTGAATAAGTTAATTTCAAAACTTTATTTATATACAAAATATCATGCTGTTTCATATGATAGTGGTGATATTTAACAGTAATTGACATGACTCCCACATAATAGTTAAATGTTTCCATGTTCAAAGTGACCACAACCCATGGGGTGAAACTGAACAGTGAAACTTAAAAAAAAAAAAAAAAACTAGGTGTTGGGGACAAAAATGTATAACCTGCTTTATCATATTCTGCATCACCTGTTGCAACTTCACAAAAAGTTTCATGGCAATATCTTCAGAAGTTTCTCTTTAATTTACGAGGGTCGGTCAAAAAGTAATGCCTCCCATTTTTTTTCTACTTAAAAAAATTAAGTTAAGTGAAAAATTTGAATTTGGCGCCATTCCTCAAACCTTCTTCTGCAATCCACTGCAGTAGTAACTTTCTGTGTCAACAGGTGGCAGCACAGCAGAAGTTTGTAAGATGGCCGACATCGATGTTCGTTTGAGACAGCGTTGTGTGATTGAATTCTTGAATGCAGAAGGTGAAACGCCCATACGGATTCATGAAAGACTGAAGAAGGTGTATGGTGTTGTGACAGTGGATGTCAGCACTGTTAGACGATGGGTTCGTCGTTGTAAGGAATCTGAAGGGCAAACACCATTGACTGACGAAAAGCGGAGCGGCAGGCCGGTGAGTGCAGTGACTCCACACAACATTCAGCAAGTTGATGACATCATTCGTGGTGACCGTCGGGTGACTGCAGATGAAGTGTGTCGCATTATTTCTCTTAGTAAAGGCAGTGTGATCACGATTATTAAACAATTGGGGTACTCAAAAGTTTGTGCACGGTGAGTTCCAAGAATGTTAACCGATCAGAATAAAGAGGTAAGGAAAACAATAGCTTCCCAACACTTGCAGCGCTTCCGTTTGGAGGGAGATGAGTTTCTGAAAAAAATTGTGACCTGGGACGAAACATGGGTGCATTTTTTTGAACCCGAATCAAAGAGGCAGTCAATGGAGTGGCGTCACACAAGCTCGCCGAGGAAGAAAAAATTCAAAACTGTGCGATCGGCAGGGAAAGTTATGGCAACAGTTTTCTGGGATACAGAGGGTGTGATTCTGGTTGATTTTTTGGAGCAGGGATGCACAATAAATTCTGTTCAATACGTCACAACCCTCAAAAAACTTAAAGCACGTCTTCAGCGAGTTCACCCAACAAAATCAATGGCAGATGTTCTTCTTTTGCATGACAATGCAAGACCACACACCAGTCGTCACACCTCTGACGAGATTGTCAAAATTGGATGGGAAGTTTTGCCTCATCCCCCATACAGCCCTGACCTGGCACCATCAGACTTCCATCTGTTCGGGCCACTAAAAGAAGCTCATCGTGGGATTCATTTTGAAGATGAGGAGGCCGTCAAAACATCCGTGCGTCAATGGCTTAGGAAGCAGACCTGTGATTTTTACCGTGCTGGGATACATGCCCTTGTTCAAAGATGGACCAAAACTGTAGGGATGGGCGGAGATTACATTGAAAAATGACAAAATGATCCTCAATGTTGTGGTTTTCAACCTATGTAATTGCATTTAAATTTCCTGACAATTAAACGTAGAAAAAAATAGGAGGCATTACTTTTTGACTGACCCTCGTACAAAAATGAATTTAAAATGTTCAAAGTCAGCCCGCTTTACGGTATTACAGTAGTAGTATTCGTTATGAAAGGGAAGCTAGGGAAAATCGTAATTTACTGCGAACAGTTCAATGATAGAATTGCAACAGGAAAGAAGGGTAGGCAGTGAGTTACTGAGAACAGTTCAATGACAAGGTTGTTCTCATCAGACTCGATAGCAAACCAACGTCGATAACTATAATTCAGGTATACATGCCAGCGTCGTAAGCATAAGGATACTGAACGAGTAATTCAGTATGTAAAGGGAGATGAAAATCTATAATCATGGGGCACTGGAATGTGGTTGTAGGAGAAGGAGTATAATAAAGGTCACGGGAGAATATGGGCTTCCCAGTAGGAATGAGCTGAGTAAGACTAAGTCAGTAATAAATTTCTGATGTTAGTAGCGTATACTCTCTTCGTGAATTACAAAAGGAGGAGCTATACATGAAAAAGACACTGAAACGCGGGAACATTTCAGCTGTTCTACATCACTGTCAGAAAGAGATTTCGAAATCAGGTATTGAACTGTATAGAGTACACAAATGCAGATATGGACTTGGATCACAATTTCTTAATGACTAAGAGTTGGCTGAAGTTTAACGGAATCGTTCGGAAGAATCAGTATGGAAGGAAGTGGGACACCGAAGTACTGAGGTATGGTGAGACGTGTTTGAAGATGTGGATACTGCGATAAGCAATACCACAGTAAGCAGTTAACTTAAGAAGGAAAGGCGATCTCCAAGAATGGTCATCTCGGTTGCTGGTGAGACAAGCGTAAATATGAAGGAGGGTACTGCTAAGAAAGCTTGGGTAACAGAAGAAACACGATAGGTGAAAGAAGTAAGAACAAAAATGTACCGGGAAAGACGCAAATACATCAATATAAAATGATAGGAAATGGAGGGTAGCCAAGGCGAAATGGCTGTAGGAAAGCTGTGAAGAAATGATCGTCGTGTGCACTGACTATGCATATAAACCAGTCAAAACAACCTTTGTTGATGATAAAAGAAAGCTCCCACAAGAGAGAGTGGATAGGTGCAAATAGTGCACTGAATGGCTCAGTTAGGGGGGAGGACTTCTCTGATGACGTGACAGAAGAAAAAATTGCAGTCGATGTGGAAGAAATAGGGGATCCTGTATTAGACAGAATTTAGGAGAGCTCTGGTAGGTATGAGATCAAATGAAAGAAGAAGGTATAGAAAACATCAGAATTTATTAACCCGTTGACGGAATTGGCAACAAAACGGCTACTCTGGTTGGTGAATCTATGGGACTGGGGACGTAGTATCAAACTTTCAGGAAAAACGTCATCCATAGAATTCCGCCGATATCCAGAGCAGGTAAGTGCGAGAACTATTGCATTAACAGCTCATGCATCCAAGCTGCTGACAAAAATAAGGTACACAAGATTTGAAAAGAAATTTGAGCAACTGCTACACGACCATTAGTTTGACTTTAGGAAAGGTAAGAGCACCAAGAAGTTCTGACGTTGAGCTTGATAATGGAAGCAAGACTGAAGAAACATCACGCTCATGCGATTCACGGTTGGCTTCGGCGGAGGTTCGAGTCCTCCCTCGGGCATGGGTGTGTGTGTTTGTCCTTAGATTAATTTAGGTTAAGTAGTGTGTAAGCTTAGGGACTGATGACCTTAGCAGTTAAGACCCATAAGATTTCACACACATTTGAATATTTTGAACATACGGTTTATAGACCTAGAAAAAGTCTTCGACGTTTTGAAATGGTGCAAGATATTCGAAATTCAGACAAAAATAGGTTTAAGCCATAAGCAAACACGGAAGAAAAACAGTATGTACAAGACCTAAGAGGGAAATTTAGCCGTACAGTAACGGACTCATTCTCATTTATTTTGCGATGGTTCCTGGTCCAAATAACGAAAGGCATGGTAGACGTGGAATACGACTGGCTGACTGAAATTCCGGTTGAACACCTCTTTCACTTGGAATGTGCGGTAAGCAAACACACTGAAATGGTGCAAGATATTCGAAATTTAGGCAAAAATAGGTTTAAGCCATAAGCAAACACGGGAGAAAAACAGTATGTACAAGACCTAAGAGGGAAATTTAACCGTACAGTAACGGACTCATTCTCATTTATTTTGCGATGGTTCCTGGTCCAAATAACGAAAGGCATGGTAGACGTGGAATACGACTGACTGACTGAAATTCCGGTTGAACACCTCTTTCACTTGAAATGTGCGGTAAGCAATCACACCTCTGCTATTTAAACTCTCCATACCCGGAGTAGTACGAGGATACCCCTTTATTGCAGCAAAGGCCCAACCATTACCAAGGTGAAGTATATCTTTCTGCTTAAGTGTAAAATTAAGAACACACCCGTAAAACACCGACAGGCAGTAGCTAGTAGAGTAGTAACGTCGGAGCGCAAGTGATTCAGCAAGGCCCGTCGGTGTTTTCAGGTGTGTCCTGAATTTTACACTTACGCAGAAAGATACGCCTGAAAACATAATCGTTTGGTTATTGCAGCAATCGTGCGGCGTCGTGGCTACAGTAAAACCCGTTGCAGGTGTGGAGAGTTTTAATAGTAGAGATCTGATTGCTTATCGCACATTTCAAGTTAACGAGGTGCTCAATCGGGACATCGGCCAGTCGCATTTCAGGTCTACAATGCCGTTTATTGTTAGAACTGGGAGTCATCGTAAAATAAATGAGTCGGAGTCCTTTGCTGTATGTTGTAAAACCAACAACGAAGTGCTCCGTAAAAAAGGTTATAAAACAGTGATGCAACCTTTGTCCCATACCGTTCTATCTACTGAAGGAGCTATGACGGAAATAAAAGAAATGTTCAAGAGCGAGATGAAAATTGAGAATGAAATGATATCAGTGATAAGAATCGTTGGTGACATTACTATCCTCAAAGAAAGGCAAGAATAATTACGTGATCTGTTAAGTGGAATGAACAGCCCAATGGCAACAGAATATGGACTGTGGATGAATCTTCAAAAGACAAAGGTTATGAGAAGCAGCAGAAATCCGAGTAACCAGAAACATATAATCAAAATTGGCTATTGCGAAGTAGAAGAAATTGAAGAATTCTGCTACCTTGATGGCGAAATTCTCCACTATGGAAGAAGCACAGGCAAAGAGTACTTTCCAGGCCAAGAGAAGTCTCCTAGTGTCAAATGAAATAATAACAGCTTCAGGAATAAATTACTTAGAATGTAAGTTTGGTGAAACGTATTGTGTAGCGGTGAATTATGGACAGTGGTAAACCGGGGCAGAAGAGAATCGAAGCGTTTGTGATGTGGTGCCACAGAAGATCGTTGAAAATTAGAACTGATGAGGGAAGGAGTGAGGAAATTATCCACAGAATCGGTGAAAAAAGGAACATATGGAAAACACTGATAAGAAGAAGGAATAATCTCCATTGTAGTAGAGGGAGTTGTAGAGGGTGTAAACGGTAAATGTAGAAGAGATTGGATTCCAGACAACAAATAATTGACGATGTACGAGTAGCTTGCAAGTGCTACACTGAGACGAAGAGATTAGCACAGGAGAGGAATTCGTGTCGGGTCACTTCAAACTAGTCACAAAACTGATGACTACTAAAAGGATCTTACAACGGGACCACCAGCAAGTAAAGCAAATGGCGAGAAAACGCAAAATCTGGCAACTTAAAAACAGATTGCACTACAATTATACTTTTAGTCTCTTTATGTTTATAACACTGAAAGGTACTAATTTTTCAGTGCAAAAACAAACAGGAGAAAGCGACAAGCAGATAATAATGTCATCAAAACTTTTAAATCACATGTATGGTGATAACGTTTCGGCTCTACTAACATGAATAGCGAGTGCTCCTCACACCACACAGTGCTTTGAACGTCTATCGTGGAAACGCGTCTTCCGCTTTTATCCTGTGTTACATCCAAAGTCCATTAGCTGGTTACACAGATAAATGACTTCCTCTAGCCAGAGCACTCGATGTAAACTACTAGCTGCCTACCGCTCTCACTGCGCTGTAACGAAGCGTCCATTCGTTTACAATGTCGAGTTGTAAACTGTATAATATACGAGTGATCCGGTACCAACAATGTTTATAGTAAATATCTGCTTTCTTTCTCTTTCTGCCGCTATTATCATGTTTCTTGAAATACGAAATATATCATCATTTTGGGTGCAATATGTGGATGCACAGTGAGAAAGAATGAAAAATGGTAGACCAATTTTACTAGTTTCCAACAGCAGTGATTTTCAGCGGAACAGAAGCTGTGATGAGCTTCATTAAAATAGAACGGACCATACCATTTACGTGCTATTGTCCCATAGGCCTGTTAAAGCCAGATAGCGTCACATTATTTTCCGCTCCTTCCACACATTAACATCACTCCAGAAAGCACGAAATTCATAGTACTTCTGAAATGATTCGTGTCATTTGCATCGCCCACAGCTGCACATCTGCTGACGGCCGATATGGCAACGGTGTAACACCTAATGACAAACATGAATTACCGAAGTCGGAGTCTGCGACAACTCGGCCAGGTTCTTGAAATCGATTATATGTAGGCCACCAAGTTCCTGAACTAAATAATGGTTGGGATTGTACGTAGAGAACATTTAACAATGGTGGTTTTGTTCGTCTACATCACTGTCACGCGTTTACAAGTATTCAGACCTGTTTTTTCTTTCCCCTTAGAGGGCATGATCTTTTCGGTGGTCAACAAAATTTGTCTCCCCGGTCATTCACTCTCGTCTACGTAAAGCTACTGGTCCGCATAATCGTCCTGCCACAAATTGCTGCAGATTTCAATTCTGGGCCATCAACAAGCGTCAGCGTGCGAACAGTTCAATGGAACATAGTCGATATGGGCTTTCGAAACCGAAGGCCCACTTGTGTACCCTTGATGAGTGGGCGACTCAAAGCTTTACACCTCGCCTGGACCCGTCAGCACCGACATCGGACTGTTGTTGACTGGGAACATGTTGTCTGACCGGACGAGTGTCATTTCAAATTGTATCGAGCGGATACACGAGTATCGGTATTGAGACAACTTCATGAATCCGTGGACTCTGCATGTCAGCAGGGGGCTGTTCAAGCTGGCTGCGGCTCTGTAATGGTGTGGATGGTATGCAGTTAGAGTGATTCGTGACTCCTGATAGTCCAGACAAGACTCTGACCGATAACACGTATGTAAGTATCCTGTCAGGTCACCTGCATCCGTTCATGTCCATTGTCTATTTCGGCGGACTTGGGCAAATCCAGTAGGACAATGTAACACCCCACATATCCAGAATTGCTACAGAGTGGTTCCAAGAACACTCGTCTGAATCTAAAAACTGCCGCTGGTCACCAAACTCCCTAAACATGAACATCATTGAGCATATATGGGATGCCTTGCAACATGCTGTTCGGAAGAGATCTCTACCCCCTTGTACTCCTACGAATTTATGGACAGCCGTGCAGGATTCACAGTGTCAGTTCCCTCCAGCACTACTTCAGACATTAGTCGAGTTCATGGCACGTTGTGTTGCGGTACTTCTGCTTGCTCGCGAGGACTGTGTAATATATTAGGCATTGACCTAATTCCTTGGCTCTTCAGTGTAGACATAAATATGAGGTTACATTTTGTTTCTTAAATGCATTTGCTATGTTACACCAGGAAGCTTGGTAGAAATGCGACAACTTAGCGTCACAGAATTTTTTAATTTTCTGTACTACTTCTGCACATGTTTACAGACCATACGTTTTTCATTTTGTTTCACATGTGAAAATGCCAAGGCGTGTCAGGACCAAGAAGGAAGTGGCGTGTATAAACACTGTGACAATATTACTCTGCAACTTGCTGTGTCTGGTGGGGGTAGTATGGAAATGAGCAGTGGAAAACCAGCTTAAAAGTGTGATGTCCCCCACTTACAGCGCTCGCAAACAGAGTTAAGTGTCTTTCTTTTAAACAGATAAGGACGCCGAACTGTAGTGTGCAGCGAAGAGTAAGAAAAGAGCCCGAAACAAAGGCTCGTCTCTTCTAGAGTGGCGGATAATTCGAGGTTACATTCCTTCGAGTTACTAACAGTGCAAAATATTGTATTACTTTCTGAACGTGCTTTATAAAGATTTACGCAACGATTGAGATGTTCTGTATGTAATCGACCCTCTTTACAATGAAATCTGGAGAAAATTAGCATTTTCTTTTCTATTAAGTTCGAAGTGTGTAAATTTAAAGCTGCCTTTTTTAAACTTTAGAATATTTATAGGTACGTACCTTTTTCAATAAATAGATTTTATACTTCAGATAATCTTATCACTTGTATTTTTTGTGATTTCCACGTGTTATTAACATTATTTTTTGTAGAATGGGTTTCTATAATATTTTTAAATTATTACCGGCGAATTTTCCCGATATACCAGGCATAAGCATGCATAGGGGTGTAGTGACAGGAGTGGGCAGTCACTTCAATCCACCTGTAATCTGTTGTACAGTTTTTTCATTGTAGAATACACACACATCTAGAAATGATTCCCCATGTAACCGTTACATCTCTCACTCAGTTAGTTATAGTATTTTTTGTCCGTTAACATTGAGTCCATAGCATGGTTTTACAAGTTCTGAATCATTTACATAAAAATCGCAATATTAAAGCCTTACATCCCATCTCCCACAGCCTCAGGCTTGCTAACATTTTGCAAATATGTTTAACAACAACGGAACAGTATTAAAGTACTACTAAAATAAAACATACTAATAGAAACATTCATCAGAATGATTCAAATGTATGACATAGCAAGTAAATTTGAAATTGTACAGATTTTCAAAGGAACTGAAAACGAAATTAAATCTCATCTAATTGTTCAAGGTAGCTACAGTAAATTATTTTTAAAATGATCTGTAATGAAGAACAGCTTGTAAAACAGTGTAAGTGTAACTTATTATCTGATGTACTCTCATAATAAGGTAGTCATTACAAACAAAATATTCTTAATTACTCTGAGAATCTATTCAGAATAATGAAGAATGCCAGTGGGAAGTATATTTAATTTCATTCCATCAGTCATGCTAGAAGCTGATTAAAATGTAAACCTGAATATGATGTGTATCTTCCATACAACGATTAATAAATATCTACAAAAATAAAAGTTAATTTAGTTTATAATAGACAAAACAGTTGCCTATACCTGTTAAAATTATTGCAATTTCGACCGTTTAGACATTTTCTGGAAGAGCACGGAGATAATCTTTTGCTTTAAAACAGACTAAAATTTTAAAAATATTAGACATGTGTATGTGTCATCATAACATCCATGGATAAAAGTATTTATTGTTATAATTGTTGTACGTTTTGCATAAACAATAACAAATAACTACAGATGATATCTGTTTGTTTGGCATCAAACCACTAAGATGCGCAGTTGTTCGATATTATTTCATGTTGACAGGAAAATGAACTTCCCTCAGAGTCATATACACATATGACAGAATACAATGCTAATGTTTTATGAGTGCTAACGTTCATACTGCTACTTTATTTTTCACCATACACATGTCACAGATTATTCTACAGTGATTTAATAAGGGATTAAACAGGAACATCACTTGATTATTTTAAGAGGTCTTCATTAATGTCTTAGAATTAGCTTGTGCATACCTAGCCTTAACAGTTAAACTTTCATTGTATTATCAACTACTGCTATTAAAAGTAATGCAAACATTTATTGACCAGCGCCGGTTTCATTCTCTCACAGAAGAGACACACCGGTAGCCAGTAGACTAACAACCCAGAACCTTCTTTTTTCCAGAACGTTTACTTCGAGATTACTTTTATCTAAGATATAAGATCAACCAAAAATCTAAATCGTTTGTCCTTCATTGTACATTTATAAATGTTTTTATTTGAACTGAGTTATTCACAGGAATTGATAACAAAGATAATCTACTTGTTATTAAGTACCAGCAATGACAATTCCAATAAAAGCATTTATGAATATTAGATCGCTTCCTCAATAAATAATGTCTTGTTTCATGTTTATACTCGTTCCGAGATCTAACATACCGCAATTGTGTATTCTAACAGAGTGTCCCTAAAGTAGAGGAACATCTAGATTCTACTCATAACTGTGTTATTTCTTTTGTGGAATTTAACTGGAAACTACGCTGACAATATGAGGTAAGATGCCTCAAGTGGATATGTTACCATAAATATTCCCTGGAGGATTCGTGAAAAGCAACATGAAAGTCCTAAATGAAAATTAAATCATTGTCAGGTCAAGCTTATCGCAGTCTGCAGAAGAAAAATCACTAGTCCAATGTAGGGTATTTGCAGAGGTCTGAATAATGAATTTATATTTTGTAAATCCAAACAGAATAGCATACACCTCAAATATTGGCTTTGTGCAGTGTTTTAATATGTCAGCACTTTTGGACATAATGGAGCACTCGTCATAAATAACCATTAACACTATTCGCCCAATCTACCCTCAATTTCAAAAGACTCCTTCCATAAATGACAAATATTGCTCGAATACAGTTCAGAATCCTTCTTCTTTTCCTAACCAATGCAATGAGGTTACAGGATATAAGTAATGGCAGAACTCAGTTGGACGTAGATGAATAAAGATATCATTTGAATAATTTTATGACCTATTTTTCCTTTACTAGTTGATGCATAAATTCATGGAGCGTTCTGATTCATATGCACCATACACTGGACAAATTTCCATATTAAGTTAACTTCGCACAAGAATATCAATCTCTAATCTCCTTATCCTAAAACAGTTTACCTCTTTCACAAACATTCAGCAAATATGATCTTCACTAAACCCAAATCGTCACACCACACAATTATTTATAAGCTTGTAAAGACACCTCCTTGGAACATTTTTCAAAAATAGACCACGTCCACGCATATTTTATAACAACAAATGTTCAGCATTATTCATTGCCTGTTAGCATTAAAGACTTTTGATTGTGTTATTGTAAAACAGAAACATTTTGAGGCATACAACGAGTATACAGACCAGTGACTGTCACAGAGAGGGCTAGCCGAATAAAATTATTTTCGCTATTTCAGTCGCACTTTGGAATTCCTTGAAAAATTCGTAGTTCATTGATACTAATCTCAATCGGGACTGCTAATCAATTAGGAAGAGAATAGATTAACTCAGTCATTTTATGTAATTAGATTAACTTTCCCCAGACAATGGGTATCACCAATGGCTCGCCTGCATGAAGGACTATTGGATGGATTGGGTGAGGTAGTTTTCACATTCACTATTTAATTAATTCAGGAAGTACGTAAGATGGCGAAAACCAGTTAACGCCAGGAGCCATTACATATGAATGTCATGGCGCCAGAGTTTACAAACAGCACGGAGGATCACTGTCCAGCCCCATCTGTTTGCAGATCCTAAATGTCTTGACATCACACATAGTAATAGGGCGGTTGTTATCTCCAGTTTGGTAGTAAAATATTATCTTCCACTACTTATGTAGCAGTTTTGTGCAAAGACCATACAGTTTTGATCTGCGTGTTTCGCGATAAGAAGCACGCAGCAACCACGTTGCATGCCACCGTACAATCATGCTGTATTTGCACTTCGAGGGCTGGCATCGGGACAGCACCGACAGAAATGTGGTAAGCTTTGTCTTTCAAGGCCTGTCTCTGTGATCGTATTTTCAAACTTATGGCTAACATACCTGATTATCTTGATTCGGTTAAGCAATCCCCGCTCTTCCTGGGGAATAGAAGTGTTGTCGTGTTTTCTGCTTCATTAATTGTCTTACAATAAGGTGGTAGCTCGCCAAGTCATCCAGAATCGTGAGTGGATCCGCTAGAACAGTGTGGCACGACTACTTTGCATTTATATCTTCTGTCTATTACCCATCTGTGGGTTTCCCACTGTGTCTGTAGCTCTCCTACTGTCCCTTTTTCTTCAATTATGCTTTCAATATACGCGAAAGAACCCTGGCAATAAGCGAAGAAACCTGACGTCTTCACTGTTCAGGGACAATAGATTAGAAGGTGAATTTAACTTGCAGTCTGATAGGGACACTGTGCTAGGCAACAAATTCCTCAGTTTTTGTCCAGACGTGACGATTGGCCTCTCTCCCTCTATCTCTCTCTTTCACCTCCATCTAGTTACTGCTTATGTTTGAGAAAGATATTTTTTTGTCTTAAGAATCAATATAACATTTTCCAATCTGTTACTTATTAAGATACTTCGCAAGCTCCCTAATAGTAAATTGTTAACAAATTTTGATTAATTTTTGACACCTGATCTGTGAAATTAGTAGTAGATCTCACATCCGCTGACCACATTTGTTTTCAATGACCATTCAATGGGAAAGCCAATGAAGGGAGTAGGGGGGGGGGGGAAGGTCCAGGGCCTCTGGACCCCCTCTCCCCTCCATCATCTAAGTGAAATCACACATGACTTAGTTGCCGTTTAGTGAAATTGAAAGAAGTTTTGATCTCCAATCATAGGATGAAAAAGGGATACACACTACTTACAGACACCAAGATCAACATTAAAATGTCTACAGGGTGTTACAAAAAGGTACGGCCAAACTTTCAGGAACCATTCCTCACACACAAGAAAGAAATTATGTTATGTGGACATGTGTCCAGAAACGCTTACTTTCCATGTTAGAGTTCATTTTATTACTTCCCTTCAAATCACATTAATCATGGAATGGAAACACACAGCAACAATACGTACCAGCGTGACTTCAAACACATTGTTAAAGGAAATGTTCAAAATGTCATCCGTTAGCGAGGATACATGCATCCACCTTGCGTCGCATGGAGTCCCTGACGCGCTGATGCAGCCCTGGAGAATGGCGTATTGTATCACAGCCGTCCACAATACGAGCACGAAGAGCCTCTACATTTGGTACCGGGGTTGCGTAGACAAGAGCTTTCTAATGCCCCCATAAATGAAAGTCAAGAGGGTTGAGGTCAGGAAAGCGTGGAGGCCATGGAATTGTTCCGCCTCTACCAACTCATCGGTCACCGGATCTGTTGTTGAGAAGCGTACGAACACTTCGAGTGAAATGTGCAGGAGCTCCATCGTGCATGAACCACATGTTGTGTCGTACTTGTAAAGGCACACGTTTTAGCAGGACAGGTAGAGTATCCCATATGAAATCATGATAATGTGCTCCATTGAGCGTAGGTGGAAGATGATGGGGCCCAATCGAGACATCACCAACAAGGCCTGCCCAAACTTTCACAGAAAATCTGTGTTGATGATGTGATTGCACAATTGAGTGCGGATTCTCGTCAGCCCACACATGTTGATTGTGATAATTTACGATTTGATCACGTTGGAACGAAGCCTCATCCGTAAAGAGAACATTTGCATTGAAATTAGGATTGACACATTGTTGGATGAACCATTCGCAGTAGTTCTGATAGTGCCTGCACACGCTGTACATGGTACGGAAACAACTGGTTCTCCCGTAGCACTCTCCATACAGTGACGTGGTCAACGTTATGTTGTACAGTAGCAACTTCTCTGACGCTGACATTAGGGTTATCGTCAACTGCACGAACAATTGCCTCGTCCATTGCCGGTGTCCTCGTCGTTCTAGGTCTTCCCCAGTCGCGAATCATAGGCTGGAATGTTCCGTACTCCCTAAGACGCCGATCAATTGCTTCGAACGTCTGCCTGTCGGGACACCTTACTTCTGGAAATCTGTCTCGATACAGACGTACCGCGCCATGGCTATTGCCCCGTACTAATCCATACATCAAATAAGCATCTGCCAAATCCGCATTTGTAAACATTGCACTGACTGCAAAACCACGTTCGTGATGAACACTAACCTGTTGATGCTACGTGCTGATGTGCTTGATGCTAGTAGTGTACAGCAATGAGTCGCATGTCAACACAAGCACCGAAGTCAACATTACCTTCATTCAATTGGGCCAACTGGCGGTGAATCGAGGAAGTACACTACACACTGATGAAACTAAAATAAGCTCTAACATGGAAATTAAGCGTTTCCGGCGACATGTCCACATAACATCTTTTCTTTATTTATGTGTGTACACACTACAGTGACAGCCCAATTACCTATCCATAGCAGATTATTGATAGGACTGGATTCGTTATTTGGAGGGTGACAAAAATTTGGAATTGCAATATTTCAGTATTTCATAAGGCAGCAGAGCGGTAAATATCATTACCAATAACATTATAGTAAAATCAGTGCATAAAAATACACTTGGATTAGTCTGCGTCACCCAAAATTCGCGTTGATAAAAAAAGTGTCGCCCAAAGGTGATAGTATTTGTTCAAAAAATTTCTTCAGTATTGTATCATTAGTAGTTAAAATGGCGAAATATTGCGAAGTCTGGTCACCTGGGAGTTACTCAGTTATGAAAACCAATTTCGATATGGGACGATGGGGAGGCGTTTGTGGAGACCGGAAGTATGAGGAATTTTTTCAGCGAGCTGCTTGAATTGGTCCGGGCTGACTAATCTGTGGATCCCATCCTCCCCCCTTTCGTCCAAAATCTGTTTATACTCTTGTACAATTATACTAATTGAAGCCAGCAGTCTTGCGCACATTTAAATCTTAAAATATGCATGCATTCATGCACTAAAAATTACTAAACGTGCACAATTAAAGGGAGAAAAAGCAAAGTGAGGATTCAGTCTTTACTCGTCATGCGTTTTATTTTGTTTTAAAACAATGTACAGCAACCAGTTTTTCCAAATTCTCCACCGACTTGGGATAGCTTTGCGTGTTGACTCGCTGTGCTATGAATCACTGGATTCGGGAGGCGAGATGATTTGAATCCAACCCTGAAAATGGTTTTCTGGAGTTTCCCATTTTCAGTTTAGGCCACAGGCAATTCCTTCCGAACACCTTTCTCTCCTGACACATTCCATTTCCCTTAAAGATGCAGCCTCTCAACTGAAATGAGAAGAGCTGCTTCGAAGTCGAAGTGAGCGTCTCTTCGGAGACTCCTCGCGCTGAAAGTCATATGATAAACAAATAACGATTCAAATTCTCCTCATTTACTAATGGCCCCTGACTCGACAGACTGCAAATTCCTAACTCAAACAACGCTAATCAGCCGCACTAGCTGTGCAGCAGTGCAAAGAGAACCAACGGCGGAAGAAAGGCTACACCATCACATGCTAAGGTGCGCGGTATACCTACGAGTTGAGTCTTCAGAGATGACTGGGAAGGCGATTGTTGTCGACACAGGTGCTCTGAGCAGAAACAGCAAGATGTGTTGGTAATTAAATGTGATTCAGGAGTCAGATATGGAGCTGCTTAATATGGAAGAGGAACTGACACTCCACACTCACACAGGATGACACAGGTCGAGGCGTATTTACGCTCTGGGACGAATTGACACACAGAAAATGCGTATAGAGAATAGTATTTAGGACTAGTGCTCATGTTTAACAACGCCCATTATATTTAACTAAACACGCTAAATTTAGCACATTTAGCAGAACCAAATACATGCTAATTAACAAATTCGCGAAAAGAATGCTCATTCATACAAAAGACAACAGAACAACTAACTCATACCCACACTCCACTTCTACACCCTTTCACTATGACTCAAGAATAATTTTGGCACAAGAATTTTAGTTTTTAATAAATGTGAGAGAGCTTCCTTCTTATAGGGACAACGACGTATGTATCGTCTGTGAGGAAGCTATGAAGCGTTAATCATGTACTAAAATTGTTGTAAAATCCTTTCTGTAAATAGATAAGAGATATTCCATTACATGAATTGTTACAATCCCGTATTTCAGCAGTCGTTGTGGAAGGAGTTTCATTTCCAGCATATTTCACATGAGTGTCTCTTTCTTACGCTTTTGCTTGTCATCTATTTAAATCCTCTTTCTGTGACATTTTATAACACATTTTTGAATACATGTGGTATTATCATTTTTGATGTTCAAATTATTCTCAAATATTACCTCGTTTGGGTGTTTATGTTATTCTTCTCTTAAGAACATTCCACATTAATTTAATTTTGTTGTTCATGTTCTTAACTCTAAATATACCGTATACATATCTCCAAATCTTATAAGAACATTCAATATTAATTTAATTTTACTGCCCTTATTCTTAACTCTAAATACGGTGTATACATGTCTCAAAACTTTACGCCTTTCTTTAATATTTCTCCGCTTTCCTTTCAATAAGTTATTGTATTTGTTGTCTTACAGATTTTCCTTCTTCTTTCTGAACAGACTTCACATGTCCTATGAAGGAAACTTTCCCAGATTTGCTTACAGTTAATATTTAGATACTTTTGGTATATTTCATAAATAGAGGCAAATATATGTTGTTTAGCACCAGAACCTGTCTCAACAGCAATTTATCCACAGTTTAGATCTTTCACCTATTGTGTGCACTGATCTGTTGTAACTCCTTTTCTCCTTGGTGCTGTGTAAACAGTAAATTCAACATCTTTCACAGTTCGTAGAAATGTGTCATGACTGTATGTTGTTGTTGTCTTCAGTCCTGAGACTGGTTTGATGCAGCTCTCCATGCTACTCTATCCTGTGCAAGCTTCTTCATCTCCCAGTACCTACTGCAACCTACATCCTTCTGAATCTGCTTAGTGTATTCATCTCTTGGTCTCCCTCTACGATTTTTACCCTCCACGCTGCCCTCCAATGCTAAATTTGTGATCCCTTGTTGCCTCAGAACATGTCCTACGAACCGATCCCTTCTTCTAGTCAAGTCATGACTGTATAATCCACGTAAAAGAGGATATGCTTGTTTATGCACACTCGCTGTCGAACCATCACCGCGTTGACTTAATTGATCTGAGTACTTGTAATTGGTATTTTGAAGCAACTAGTAGGTTATTTTAGTAGCGTATTTTGCCACAACGAATTACACGTTTCACGTTAAAGCGATCGCAATGAATTATTTTCACGTTGTTATTGTCTATTTGGAGTTACATATTTCATGAATGGCACGCAGTCGTTTGTGGCGATGTGTGTGCTTTGAAATTACGGATGTTACGTTACCCGATTTTAATTCATTAATGTAATAATATGTGCGGTTGTAGCTCGAATTTATCATCTTTATGGATCTCAGTAATGGTTGTCTGTAAATGGCGTATCGGATATTTGCATTTCCCCCGAAATAATTTCTTACCAGTAACCAATAAACACGGTACCTTCGGAACAGTTTCGATTAACGGAATTCCGTTCTGAATTCGCATAGCATGCGAGCTTCGTTAGTGTTATCAGTACTGCCATCAGAATGCTTTGTAGTCTGCATTATCAACAGATGCTCGCTTCACGTTCTAACAAAACACGCGATGCACTGTATCGCCTTTTCACGTAATTAACTGCACTGTGTGATGAGTCAACAGACATTCACACTGGACCACATTCTTCAGCATTTATCTGATATCTGTTTACTCCCACCGCTGCGGCAAAGGAACTCCTCCACAGGATATGTCAGGTGACAGTATAGCATTAATCCACTTTTTAATGGATATGTGAGACTGTAACTAATTGGCAGACATATTTTACGTTGTGCCAAAAGATAAAAGTATCCATAAAACACATCCTACAGGACATTGTTCCTCTAGATTCAAAATGATAGTGTGTCACTCATTAGGAAGTACTGTTTAACATTCGTTATCTGAAAGTTTTCTACCTAACTCATAACACTTTTATTCAGCTGACAGTCCAGGTGATTAAGCACTTTATTGCAGGAAGTTTTTTGGTTGGGTGTAAAACAAAACTGGGTAAGTGGACATTAGGACGAGTAAATTTTATCTGATTTGAAAGTCGTCGCTCACTATAGAACGACGTTCATAAGTGTTTATCTTATCTTCCTGTTTTCCTTGCTTTTAATGAGGTATTATGTTGTATATCCCTTAGCAGCTTTTTGTGTTGTTTTCTTTAGTTGGCAGTTCAGTGTGCCTTCTGTATGGCCAACCCTCGTTGTCCACCCATGGCTGATATGTATATATGTCGTTGCGAATAGAAGTGTGGTACATTCTATCTAAGTGATTTACTCACTTTATTTTATAGTCTTTTTTTGTCACCACGTTCTTAAATTAGACTTTGTTCTTTCTTTACTCTTATTGCCTGTTTTTGTATGCCGTGCGTTTCTCCTTATCTTTAATGTTATTGGTATCTGTAACCTTCTCTTCCCCCTCCCCTCTCTCTCTCTCTCTCTCTCTCTCTCTCTCTCTCTCTCTCTCTCTCTCTCTCTCTCTCTCTTTTTCTCTTTCTCTTTAATCCATTTTATAGTTCCATACAATAGAATAGGTGTAGCTGAGCTTTTGAAAAATTATCTCATAATCTCCCTTCTTCCTTTATTTAAATGTCTGAAAAGTGTTCTATTAATATAAATCATTCTTCTTCCTTCCAACTTTCATTCAACGGTACTCTTTCGAAAGATGAGACGCATTGCAGGAAGCTGAATGAACCTACGAAGCTGATTGAATGTACTATTTTGAATGACGTTTCCAATTTGTATTTAATACAAAATAGATTATGCTTCTTTACATACAATGGATTATGTTTCAATGATGCTTCTTAGGTACTGTACAGTTCATGAACGGCTCACTGTAAAGGTTCCGCACTGTTACTAAATGGTTAGCGGTGTGTAGTTGTTAACCATCGGAACCTACTGCCGTAACAGCTAAATAGTAATGCTAAGGTGTACACTCGTACTGAATTCCCAAATCTAATTTGTTATCCAAATCTAATTTTCCACCATTAACTTTTTCTGTATCTCAGTAAATGCATGTGATGATTTCATCAAGAGCCCACAATGATCTAGAAATTTGTTATCAAAATCTAATTTTCCAGCATTAACTTTTTCTGAATCTCAGTAAATGCATGTGATGATTTCATCAAGAGACCACAATGATCTAGAAATTTTTACCAGCAACCTTATCGAAGGGTTTCGTAGGATCCACAGACAAACACATACTCTGCTATTTCTGCGCTTTTTTTTTCATTTATTTGCCTTAGAGTAAAACACTATGGTCATCATGGTCCTAATCCAAATACAATCTGTTGTTCTTAACTATTAAATATGTAGGTCACGTCAGTCTATTATATTCATGAAGTGTATATGCAGACTGATGTGACGAAAGAAAATTTATAGCAACGCCTTCATACGAATCAAGTTCTCCCGCTCACTAGACAGATGCGCTAACCACTACGTCACCCTGTTACAGTGACTTTGCTCAACTACTCGGACTATCCGAGCACGCTTCTCTCCTCAATCCTAATTCCCATTCCTGCCTCGGGACACTTGGTACTCCCCCTCATTTCGAACAGACTTTGTACAAATTTTCATTCATCGCTTCAGTCTGTATGTATACATCATAGATGTTTGAGACTAAAAAAGGTATCGGGAATCATTTGGCTACATCCTATTATATTCACGTGAGGTTTTGAGCGATCGTATAATTGTTGCTGTAGCCTTCAGTTCGAAGACTGGTTTGATGTAGTCCTCCACGCCAGTCCTTCCTGTGTAAGTCTCTTCATCACAGAATACGTGATCCGTTCAAGACTTCCGGAACACTCGTAATCATGTCATAAAATCCTGACACAACATCTTGGAATGCATCGCGTTGCCACCAAGTTCGTCCCAGGCCTCATGAGTGAAGACCAGAAAGACCTTCGCCTCGCAATATGTGAAGAGCTTTTTGATCGCGCAAATGAGAACGAGTTATTCCTTAAGGGAATTGTAACTGGTGACGAGAAGTGGGTCTACGGTTATGGTGCTGACACTAAGGTTCAGCCTTCACAATGGGTCGGCATAGATTCTCAAATACCGAAACATGGTCGTCAGGTCAGGACAAATGTCAAAGCTACGCTGATAGTTATCTTTGACTTTGAAGGATTACTTCATAATCAAGGATTAATTCATCATGATCTCCATACCTGCACCTGCGAACTTTCTTTTTATATTCAAAATTGAAAACCCCGTTGAAGGTACGAAGATTTGCAACAATAGACGAGATAAAAGAAAATTCGCTAACAGCGCTTCGCGCGATCCAGCAAGATGGGAACCAAATCTGCTTCCGGAAGTACAATTGGTTTTGGGAGCGATGTATCAATTGTGGAGGAGAGTATATCCAAGGAGACCATGCACAATAAGAAAAAAGGAAGCGCTGAAAATTTTTGTGGACAACGTTCCGGAATTTTTTGAACAGATTTCGTATTGCAAACTATATCCACTTGAATTTGCTCTGTATAGTTCTGGAAGCTCTCTCTCTCAGTCTCTCTCTCTCTCTCTCTCTCTCTCTCTCTCTCTCTCTCTCTCGCTTTCTCTTTCTCTCTCTGTAGATTATTGCCCCTTTCTTTCCTACTCTTCCAATCTCGATTTCAAAATACATTTGATTCTATCTACGTGAGCTGGGAGATGAAGACTTTCTTACTATATGATGTCGTAATGAAATTATTTCTTCACCATTTACCACCTTTACAGAAGAATGGAAAAACTGGTAGAAGCTGACCTTGGGGATGATTAGTTTGGATACCAGAGAGATGTATGAACACGCGATGCAACACTGGCCCAACGACTTCTCATATAAGATAGGTTAAGGAAAGGCAAAAATACGTTTACAGCATTTGTAGACATAGAAACCTTTTAACAATGTTGACTAGAATACTATCCTTCAAATTCTATCGCAGGTTCGAATCCTGCCTCGGGCATGGATGTGTGTGATGTCCTTAGGTTAGTTAGGTTTAATTACTTCTAAGTTCTAGGCGACTGATGACCTCAGAAGTTAGGTCGCATAGTGTTCAGAGCCTTTTGAACCTTTCTTTTTTAAAATTCTAAAGGTGGCAGAGGTAAAATACCAGGAGCAAAAGTCTACTTACAATTTGTACAGAAAACAGAGTTCAGTTACCAGAGCCTATGGAAACGAAAGGGAAGTTGTGGTTGAGATGGGAGTGAGGCAGAGTTGTAGCCTATCCCCGATGTTATTCAATCTGTATACTGAGCAAGCAGTAAAGAAAACAAAAGAAAAATTGGAGTGGAAACTAAACTCCAGAGAGAAGAAATAATAACTTCGAGGTTTACTGATGACATTGCAATTTTGGCAGAGACAGCAAAGGACTTGCAAGACCAGTTTGACGGAATGGACAGTATCTTGAAAGGAGGGTATAAGATGAACATCAACAAAGGCAAAACGAGGATAATGGAATGTAGTAGAATTAAATCAGATGATACTGAGGGAATTAGATTAAGAAATGAGACACGTGAAGAAATAAATGTGGTTTGCCATTTCCGAAGCAAAATAACTGATGATGGTCGAAGTAGGGAGGATTTGAAATATAGACTGGCAATTGCATGTAATATATTTCTGAAGAAGAGAAATTTGTTGACGTCGAATATAGATGTAAGTGTCAGGAAGTCTTCTCTGAAAGCATTTGTATGGTGTGTAGCCGTGTATGGAAGTGAAACGTGGTCGATAAATAGATTGGACAAGAAGAGAATAGAAGTTTCGAAATATAGTCCTACAGAAGAATGCTGAATATCAGATGGGTAGATCACATAATCGATGAGGAAGTATTGATCTGAATTGGGAGAAGAGAAATTTATGGTACAACCTGGCCAAAAGAACGGATAGGTTGGTAGGGCACATTCTGAGACATCAAGGGATCACCAACTAAGTACTGGAGGGAAGCAAGTGGGGTAAAAATCGTAGAGGGAGACCAAGAGATGAATACACTAACCAGATTCAGAGGGATGTATGTTACGTAGTCACTCGGAGATGAAGAAGTCTGAGCAGGATAGAGCAGCATGGAGATCTCCATCAAATCAATCTTCGGACTGAAGACCACGACAACAACAACACTTTCAAAGCGTTCAATACGTTCCTAAAATGTTTCGGGAAGTTTCATAGACTTTTTACATATCAAACTCTTTCCAATCGTACCAAGAGGCCTGTCCCTTCGAATTATACGTAGACCTGATGAGTCCATTCGTTCAAGACTGAGTAGTAACAAAAAAATAGCTATAAGCACTGTGGGACTTATCATCTGAGATCATCAGCCCCCTAGACTTAGAACTACTTAAACCTAACTAACCGAAGGACATCAGACACAACCATGCCCAAGGCAGGATTCGAACCTGCAACCGTAGCAGCAGCGTGGTTCAGGACTAAAGCGCCTAGAATCTCTCGACCACAGCCGACGGCTCAGTGGTAACACCCCAGGCCTTGTAGACTAGGGCGCGATAAGCTATAACCCTCGCTCACCTTTGATGCTGATGAAGGGTACACTAACCAGCACTCTGTACGTGCAGAATATTGTTATACCCTTTCTGCTACCGTTATTTTGCAACGGGAAGCTGATGTGTTGTTCCAACACAGTAATGATCGTTCAAACATTGCCCGTGAAACTCAACGTACTGTACAAGACGTGCAGTAACTTCCCTGGACAACACATCTACATCTACATCTACATGACTACTCTGCAATTCACATTTAAGTGCTTGGCAGAGGGTTCATTGAACCACAATCATACTATCTCTCTACTATTCCACTCCCGAACAGCGAGCGGGAAAAACGAACACCTAAACCTTTCTGTTCGAGCTCTGATTTCTCTTATTTTATTTTGATGGTCATTGCTAGCTATGTGGGTTGGGCTCAACAAAATATTTTCGCATTCGGAAGAGAAAGTTGGTGACTGAAATTTCGTAAAAAGGTCTCGCCGCGACGAAAAACGTCTATGCTGTAATGACTTCCATCCCAACTCGTGTATCATATCTGCCACACTCTCTCCCCTACAACGTGATAATACAAAACGAGCTGCCCTTTCGATGTCCTCCGTCAATCCCACCTGGTAAGGATCCCACACCGCGCAGCAATATTCTAACAGAGGACGAACGAGTGTAGTGTAAGCTGTCTCTTTAGTTGACTTGTTGCATCTTCTAAGTGTCCTGCCAATGAAACGCAACCTTTGGCTCGCCTTCCCGACAATATTATCTATGTGGTCCTTCCAACTGAAGTTGTTCGTAATTTTAACACCCAGGTACTTAGTTGAATTGACAGCCTTGAGAATTGTACTATTTATCGAGTAATCGAATTCCAACGGATTTCTTTTGGAACTCATGTGGATCATCTCACACTTTTCGTTATTTAGCGTCAACTGCCACCTGACACACCATACAGCAATCTTTTCTAAATCGCTTTGCAACTGATACTGGTCTGCGGATGACCTTACTAGACGGTAAATTACAGCATCATCTGCGAACAGTCTAAGAGAACTGCTCAGATTGTCACCCAGGTCAGTTATATAGATCAGGAACAGTAGAGGTCCCAGGACGCTTCTCTGGGGAACACCTGATATCACTTCAGTTTTACTCGATGATTTGCCGTCTATTACTACGAACTGCGACCTTCCTGACAGGAAATCACGAATCCAGTCGCACAACTGAGACGATACCCCATAGCTCCGCAGCTTCATTAGAAGTCGCTCGTGAGGAACGGTGTCAAAAGCTTTCCGGAAATCTAGAAATACGGAATCACAATGTCCGAAATTGTCTGCAACCAACAACCCTTACAGAAACATATGAACAGTTCGAGCAGGCGTGCAGTAACGTATACCAGGAGCCCGCCCGCTTAGCCGAGCAGTCTAACGTACGGCTTTACGGTTTGGGAAGGAGCGCCTGGTCCATGGCACAAATCCGCCCGGTAGACTTGTCTCGAGGTCCGGTGAGCCAAGCAGTGTATGGATAAGTTTTAGGCGGTTTTCCATCTGCCTAGGCGAATGCGGGCTGGTTCCACATATTCCGCCTCAGCTACACTATGTCGGCGACTGCTGCGCAAACAAGTTCTCCACGTACGCGTACACCTCCATTACCACGCAAACATAGGGGTTACACTCGTCTGGTGTGAGACGTTCAGTGGAAGGGTCCACTGGGGGCCGAACCGCCCAATAACCCTGAAAGAGTGGTTCGCTGTGGGACGGCGGAGGGGTGAAGTGGACTGCGGTAGTCGTCGTGGGGTTGTGGACCATTGCGGCTGCGGTTGGGACGGAACCTCTCCGTCGTTTCTAGGCCCCAAGTTAACATACAATACAATACCATACCATACAACGTATCCCAGTACAGTATTCGCTATCTATACGTTCGACTGAGTGCCGAGTCAGCGCCGGCACTGCCGCCTGTGGAGACTACACCACGGACGCAGAGCGACCACGCGGTTTGAGGCGCCATGTCACGGACTGCGCGGCCCCTCCCACCAGAGATTCTAGTCCTCCCTCGGGCATGGGTGTGTTTGTTGTTGTTGGTATAAGTTAGTTTAAGTATCGGGTAAGTCTAGGGACAGATGAGTTCAGCAGTTTGATCCCTTAGGAATTCATACATATGTGAACATTTCAACTTCTTGTGCTATAGATTTTTAGAAGTAATTATTTCATGTACTCTATACGCACTATTGCAACAATAAATCTTCAGCGAATTGTAAACCTCTAAAATGGCAAGATAATTTTTTTCTCGGCAGTGTAGATTCAAATTAAAACTCACTTTGGTTACAATATTGTGAAATATTTCGACTTTGTAACCTTGTACGTTCTCCACGTGTGGAACAGTAATTAATTACCAGCAGTGTATAATGCTCTGTGAGAAGATTTCATGGCTTCTGCGACGTGTCCAGATACACTGATTAACTGCAGCATGAAAACATGTTCCTGTCCAGAACTTATCCTATTAGTGCCAAGAGCCTTGTAAACTGGGGAGGTAATTAGAAGCTTCTCTCCCGCAAAGTTTCTTCTCAACAGCGTCAGTTCGCCGCCACGAAATCGGCTGCCGCAAGCCCAGCAACACAATTATACTCTTGCTTTGTTTGATGCTCTGCGGCTGCGAGGTCCCTACGCCTTCATTCTTCCAAACCTCGACGTAGAGAAACTAAGAATATACTTACTGCCGAAAGCATTGTTCCTTTTGACAGTTGTTGATGTTGTAGTCTTATCGTTCACCGGGTTATTGTAAACTCCCTATCATATAGGAAGCAGAGATCTGTGACAGACAAATAAAAGTTTGATTCGTAAACAGTGTCATAAGACACAGCGTTCCCATAGTGCGCGAAACGTAGATATCAAACTGTGCCCCACACTCTCCCTGTAAACAGTGTGTTGTGTTGTAAGAATGTGCTACTATCATGGGTTGTTAGGTAAAGTCCTGAGCTGTCTAGCTATACTGTATTGTCTGATGTTTATGCCTCTGCACACAACTGAGAACGCCATGTGGTCACAGACGTTAACGAAATAGTAACAGAATACACGCGTACTTAATACATGTGCAGTAGAAATGAATTTGCATACCCCTGTAATCTAACTTCAAATAGTAGAGCCTACCAAAAAGTTGTATAATTTGTACATTTACAGCTTGTAGCCAAAAGCGGTGAGATGAGAATCTTTCCTCGCGTCTGAAATTGCTGACGTCAAGCTTCAAAAGAATGATAACTCATGTGCTTCATTGGCCACTGAGATCTAACTTAATTTAAGATCAATATCTCCTCACACTAGAGAAACTATGGAGCCCTTCACTACAGTGCGTCCCACGAAATATCTCACTATTTTACAAAAAACGTCATCAGCATACCAGAACAGCGTCCAGTGACCTACGTTTCTGCACTTGTAATTTGTCTCACGCAACTAATGCTGTATTAAATCGAACAATATTGAGGATATTCAGCCTAGTTTTCAATCGTGTTACCAAAACAAGTTACGGGACCACATTATCCCATTTTCAAGTGCTAAAAGCAAGGTAACCAGGCAAAACAAATTTCTTTGTACTGACAGCCATACATGGATAACAGACATCCGTAGTTATAATCTACCTTAATTCTTTTTCTTTCTTTTTGTGCCGTTAGATATGGACACAACATAAAATCATGCTGCACAACTGCATTGTCAAAACAAACCTTAAAACATAAACCATCGCATACCGGTACTTCCACCGTTCACGAGGTACAGTTCCACTCTGAAATCCGCTGCCCTCATCAACCAGCGATGGTATTTTCTTACAGTGTAATGCTCAGCACCAATGACACTACTGTCTGTAATTTTTTTTTTTTTTTTTTTTTGAGAAATGGCTAACTGATCCTAGCGAGTTATAACTTAAAACCACCTCTTCGATCCAATCTGAATGAAAATAGCACACAAAGATCCTATGTCACTAGGTAAAACTTGTTAGTGAATGCTTCTTAATGAGGATATCGCAAAAGTGTGTCAAAAAATGCCTTTTGGACGTATCCGTTCTTTCATTTAGTACGCCGACACACTCTTTCTTCAAGGCACAATAAATCTCTACCTCCATTAAATTTGATAGTAGTCACCATTTTCTTTAACGTGCAAACCTGTAGGCTTCCCGTATTATCCCCGAACGAATGCTGCTCATTCTACAACTGAGGAGCCACTCTCTCTATTATGCTCTTCAAATCTAACTTTAAAATTCCATCTCGTCTGCCCAACATATCTCGTTTCACAGTCCTGACATTTTACTTTATACACACCCTATTTCCTCGTGCACTTCTCATATGTATCGATCTTATGCCTCAGCCTCTGACCTAATTTGTTGTACGTCGTGAAACCATTTCTAACCTCTTTCTTGATAAACAGCCCCGATAACTTATGTGAGGTGGTACACAAATACTGCACTACTATGTATTTGTCTGGATTTTGATCTGTATTTTTATCGTTTTGTAGGTTACCGTGCCTAAATGCTATATCCAACCGACCTATGACACCGGGGTCAAAACCATTTTCTACTGCTATTTGTCTAAGGGTTTCCATTTCCTCATTCTTGTTTTCCGGACTTCGAGGTATGAAATTAGCCTGTGGATCGCATTTTCGAAAAATGCTAAGTTATATTTCTAGGGGTGCCATGAGGTCGCTGTGAGCGTGGGTCTCCTAAAAATTACTGCCATCAGTTTGTTATTCTTATTCTCTCACATGAGATTCGGATAATTTAAGACTCCATGTGTCTCTTGCTCGGAAGTAAAAACTATGTCCTTATGCATCTCACTGAACTCTTTCCCCAACTCATTTATTTCTTCTTCAGGCCTATGCTGTACTATGAAAATATCATCAACGTATCTTCTGTACATCTGTATTTTGTCACTATACTTAACATTTGCCTTTAAAAATGCTGTTTGGTACTTACTGAAGAAGATATCTGACATCTGCCCTACTAATGCGCATCCCATTGTTAAATCTTTTTCCTATACATAAAATTTACCGTGAAACTTAAAACAGTTGAACGATAATATAAACTTCAATAACCTCATAAATTCATCAGTTTCCATATAAGATATTTTTCCGTAGTCGTGGCCGTGCGGTTCCAGGCGCTGCACTCCGGAACCGCGGGACTGCTACGGCCGCAGGTTCGAATCCTGCCTCGGGCATGGATGTGTGTGATGTCCTTAGGTTAGTTAGGTTTAAGTAGTTCTAAGTTCTAGGGGACTGATGACCTCCGATGTTAAGTCCCATAGTGCTCAGAGCCATTTCAACCATTTTTTTCCGTAGTCACGTAAGTTGCTTTGTGTAATGTCTATCGTTTCATCCACTGGCACAGATTTTTTGCAAATTACTTACAACTAATGAGGCCAACCTAGCTCCTTCATATGAGTTGTTTTCTTGTATCAACTGCGCTATCTCCTTAGTCTTTTAAATCAAAAAGCTTTCATTATAAGTATACAATTTCCGAAGCATCTCACTTTAATCGTTTCATTAATCTTGCTGCAGTTTCTCTTCTCCCATTCAACACAGGTCGTACCGGTTCCCCGTCTTCATTGGTCTTCATCCTATCGTCCACATATGGAGCCTTTGTATTCATTACTATAATGTTGTCTATTTATTCTTTGATAAACTAAAGCCTTGTTTCTTTTAAACGTTTCTGAAATCCTGCTTAAGATCTACTATTAAAGTCATATTTAGTTTTTACTATTCCATTTTCTACGAAGAGAATATTTACTTCTTTCCACGTAATCATCTTGTCCCCTTTCAGTACCAAGCTATAGTTCTCTTCCAAGTCCGATTTATTTGTTTTAATAATTTAGATTCTTTGCTCTCCTTCCCTGATGATAATTCCATTTGAACTATTTTATTTGTCTTATATGCTCAATTACACTGTTCCTCTCTCTGCATTTTGAAACTACCGGCAATAGTTTTGATTTCCGCCACTAGTTTATGCATGTTTTTGGTCGTTGCTGTTTGTGGAACATTGTATTTTAAACCATCATGTAGAGTAGCCATTTCCTCATCGGAGAACTATATGCTCACAGCTGCAATCGGCGCTGACTTCGGTCGCGCAGCTTGAGGCTGTTGCCAATGGGCACCACTGTGGGGAGCCGGACTCGGGTATCACGGGGATGTCAACCTCGTCCCGTCTGTCCCCAGATCGGTCTGCCGCTGTGGTTGCCCCGGTTGCTGCCCGCAGTGGGGCTGAGCTCTCGCCTGTGGTTGATTGGGAGGTCGTTCCAAGGCGTGGCAGGCAGCGAAAGACGTCCCCGGAGGCTGATCAGAAAGCCTCCCCGGTGCGTCTGACAAACCGGTTTCAGGCACTGTCTCTGGCTGAGCCAGATGCAGCCACCTGCCCTGTTTCAGAGGATCATTCTCAGCCTACAAGGTCCGGGCAATCGCAGAGGGTGGGCTTACTGGTAGTTGGGAGCTCCAATGTTAGGCGCGTAATGGGGCCCCTTAGGGATATGGCGGCTAAGGAGGGGAAGAAATCCAGTGTGCACTCCGTGTGCATTCCGGGAGGAGTCATTCCTGATGTGGAAAGGGTTCTTCCGGATGCCATGAAGAGCACAGGGTGCAGCCAGCTGCAGGTGGTGGCACATGTCGGCACTAATGACGTGTGTCGCTTTGGATCTGAGGAAATTCTCTCTGGATTCCAGCGGCTATCTGATTTGGTGAAGACTGCCGGTCTTGCTTACGAGATGAAGGCAGAGCTCACCATCTGCAGCATCGTTGACAGAACCGACTGCGGACCTTTGGTGCAGAGCCGGGTGGAGGGTCTGAATCAGAGGCTCAGACGGTTTTGCGATCGTATTGGCTGCAGATTCCTTGACTTGCGCCATAGGGTGGTGGGGTTTCGGGTTCCGCTGAATAGGTCAGGAGTTCACTACACTCAGCTGGCGGCTACACGGGTAGCGGAGGCTGTGTGGCATGGACTGGGCGGTTTTTTAGGTTAGAAGGCCTCGGGAAAGTGCGGGATGGGCTGCAATGTCAAAGGGTGCTTGGCAATTACAGGACGTGCTTGGATCAAGGAACAGTCGGAATTATAGTTGTAAACTGTTGTAGTTGCGCTGGAAAAGTCCCTGAGCTTCAAGCGCTAATAGAAAGCACAGAAGCTGATATCGTTATAGGTACAGAAAGCTGGCTAAAGCCTGAAATAAGTTCTGCAGAAATTTTTACGAAGTCTCAGACGGTGTTCAGGAAAGATAGATTAGGCAGAATTGGTGGTGGAGTGTTGGTGTCTGTCAGTAGTGGTTTATCTTGTAGTGAAGTCGAAGTAGATACTCCGTGCGAATTGGTGTGGGTGGAGGTTATACTTAACAGCCGAATTAAGTTAATAATTGGCTCCTTCTACCGACCCCCAGACTCCGATGATACAGTTGCGGAACAGTTCAGAGAAAGTTTGAGTCTCGTAACAAATAAATACCCCACTCATACGGTTATAGTTGGTGTGGACTTCAACCTACCCTCGGTATGTTGGGAAAAATACTTGTTCAAAACCGGTGGTAGGCAGAAAACGTCTTCCGAGATTGTCCTAAATGCATTCTCCGAAAATTATTTAGAGCAGTTAGTCCACGAACCCACGCGAATTGTAAATGGTTGCGAAAACACACTTGACCTCTTGGCCACAAACAATCCAGAGCTGATAGAGAGCATCATGACTCATACAGGGATTAGTGATCACAAGGTCATTGTAGCTAGGCTCAATACCATTTCTTCCAAATCCATCAGAAACAAACGCAAAATAATTTTATTTAAAAAAGCGGATAAAGTGCCACTAGAAGCCTTCTTAAAAGACAATTTCCATTCCTCCCGAACTGACTATGCGAATGTAGACGAGATGTGGCTCAAATTCAAAGATATAGTAGCAACAGCAATTGAGATATTCATACCTCATAAATTGGTAAGAGATGGAACGGATCCCCCGTGGTACACAAAAAAGGTCCGAACGCTGTTGCAGAGGCAACGGAAAAAGCATGCGAAGTTCAGAAGAACGCGAAATCCTGAAGATGGGCTAAAATTTACAGACGCGCGAAATTTGGCACGTACTTCGATGCGAGATGCCTTTAATAGGTTCCACAACGAAACATTGTCTCGAAATTTGGTAGAAAATCCGAAGAAATTCTGGTCGTATGTAAAGTACACAAGCGGCAAGACGCAGTCAATACCTTCGCTGCGCAGTGCCGATGGTACTGTTATCGACGACTGTGCCGCTAAAGCGGAGTTATTGAACGCAGTTTTCCGAAATTCCTTCACCAGGGAAGACGAATGGAATATTCCAGAATTTGAAACACGAACATCTGCTAGCATGAGTTTCTTAGAAGTAGATACCTTAGGGGTTGCGAAGCAACTCAAATCGCTTGATACGGGCAAGTCTTCAGGTCCAGATTGTATACCGATTAGGTTCCTTTCAGATTACGCTGATACTATAGCTCCCTACTTAGCACTCATATACAACCGCTCGCTCACCGATAGATCTGTACCTACAGATTGGAAAATTGCGCAGGTCGCACCAGTGTTCAAGAAGGGTAGTAGGAGTAATCCATTTAACTACAGACCTATATCATTGACGTCGGTTTGCAGTAGGGTTTTGGAGCATATACTGTATTCAAACATTATGAATCACCTCGAAGAGAACGATCTATTGACACGTAATCATCATGGCTTCAGAAAACATCGCTCTTGTGCAACGCAGCTAGCTCTTTATTCGCACGAAGTAATGGCCGCTATCGACAGGGGATCTCAAGTTGATTCCGTATTTCTAGATTTCCGGAAAGCTTTTGACACCGTTCCCCACAAGCGACTTCTAATCAAGCTGCGGAGCTATGGGGTATCGTCTCAGTTGTGCGACTGGATTCGTGATTTCCTGTCAGGAAGGTCGCAGTTCGTAGTAATAGACGGCAAATCATCGAGTAAAACTGAAGTGATATCAGGTGTTCCCCAGGGAAGCGTCCTGGGACCTCTACTGTTCCTGATCTACACTCCTGGAAATGGAAAAAAGAACACATTAACACCGGTGTGTCAGACCCACCATACTTGCTCCGGACACTGCGAGAGGGCTGTACAAGCAATGATCACACGCACGGCACAGCGGACACACCAGGAACCGCGGTGTTGGCCGTCGAATGGCGCTAGCTGCGCAGCATTTGTGCACCGCCGCCGTCAGTGTCAGCCAGTTTGCCGTGGCATACGGAGCTCCATCGCAGTCTTTAACACTGGTAGCATGCCGCGACAGCGTGGACGTGAACCGTATGTGCAGTTGACGGACTTTGAGCGAGGGCGTATAGTGGGCATGCGGGAGGCCGGGTGGACGTACCGCCGAATTGCTCAACACGTGGGGCGTGAGGTCTCCACAGTACATCGATGTTGTCGCCAGTGGTCGGCGGAAGGTGCACGTGCCCGTCGACCTGGGACCGGACCGCAGCGACGCACGGATGCACGCCAAGACCGTAGGATCCTACGCAGTGCCGTAGGGGACCGCACCGCCACTTCCCAGCAGACTAGGGACACAGTTGCTCCTGGGGTATCGGCGAGGACCATTCGCAACCGTCTCCATGAAGCTGGGCTACGGTCCCGCACACCGTTAGGCCGTCTTCCGCTCACGCCCCAACATCGTGCAGCCCGCATCCAGTGGTGTCGCGACAGACGTGAATGGAGGGACGAATGGAGACGTGTCGTCTTCAGCGATGAGAGTCGCTTCTGCTTTGGTGCCAATGATGGTCGTATGCGTGTTTGGCGCCGTGCAGGTGAGCGCCACAATCAGGACTGCATACGACCGAGGCACACAGGGCCAACACCCGGCATCATGCTGTGGGGAGCGATCTCCTACACTGGCCGTACACCTCTGGTGATCGTCGAGGGGAAACTGAATAGTGCACGGTACATCCAAACCGTCATCGAACCCATCGTTCGACCATTCCTAGACCGGCAATGGAACTTGCTGTTCTAACAGGACAATGCACGTCCGCATGTATCCCGTGCCACCCAACGTGCTCTAGAAGGTGTAAGTCAACTAGCCTGGCCAGCAAGATCTCCGGATCTGTCCCCCATTGAGCATGTTTGGGACTAGATGAAGCGTCGTCTCACGCGGTCTGCACGTCCAGCACGAACGCTGGTCCAACTGAGGCGCCGGGTGGAAATGGCATGGCAAGCCGTTCCACAGGACTACATCCAGCATCTCTACGATCGTCTCCATGGGAGAATAGCAGCCTGCATTGCTGCGAAAGGTGGATATACACTGTACTAGTGCCGACATTGTGCATGCTCTGTTGCCTGTGTCTATGTGCCTGTGGTTCTGTCAGTGTGATCATGTGATGTATCTGACCCCAGGAATGTGTCAATAAAGTTTCCCCTTCCTGGGACAATGAATTCACGGTGTTCTTATTTCAATTTCCAGGAGTGTATATAAATGACCTGGGTGACAATCTGAGCAGTTCTCTTAGACTGTTCGCAGATGATGCTGTAATTTACCGTCTAGTAAGGTCATCCGAAGACCAGTATCAGTTGCAAAGCGATTTAGAAAAGATTGCTGTATGGTGTGTCAGGTGGCAGTTGACGCTAAATAACGAAAAGTGTGAGATGATCCACATGAGTTCCAAAAGAACTCCGTTGGAATTCGATTACTCGATAAATAGTACAATTCTCAAGGCTGTCAATTCAACTAAGTACCTGGGTGTTAAAATTACGAACAACTTCAGTTGGAAGGACCACATACATAATATTGTCGGGAAGGCGAGCCAAAGGTTGCGTTTCATTGGCAGAACACTTAGAAGATGCAACAAGTCCACTAAAGAGACAGCTTACACTACACTCGTTCGTCCTCTGTTAGAATATTGCTGCGCGGTGTGGGATCCTTACCAGGTGGGATTGACGGAGGACATCGAGAGGGTGCAAAGAAGGGCAGCTCGTTTTGTATTATCGCGTTATAGAGGAGAGAGTGTGGCAGATATGATACACGAGTTGGGATGGAAGTCATTACAGCATAGACGTTTTTCGTCGCGGCGAGAGCTTTTTACGAAATTTCAGTCACCAACTTTCTCTTCCGAATGCGAAAATATTTTGTTGAGCCCGACCTACATAGGTAGGAATGATCATCAAAATAAAATAAGAGAAATCAGAGCTCGAACAGAAAGGTTTAGGTGTTCGTTTTTCCCGCTAGCTGTTCGGGAGTGGAATAGTAGAGAGATAGTATGATTGTGGTTCGATGAATCCTCTGCCAAGCACTTAAATGTGAATTGCAGAGTAGTCATGTAGATGTAGATGTAGATGTTAGAATAGTTTTTAACCCTTGAATAAAATGCTTTATTGTTCACTTCACACACATCTGCTCCATTTAGAACGTCACCTTTCTTTTTTACCAAATCTTGTAATTTTCTTTGACGTGTCTTAACTATCACCTCTTTCGTTTTGAAGTAACCCACTCATATGGTTACATAATTCGTCAAACCCCCGACAGAGCCTTAAACAGTCGTTAATGTACCTTGTACAGTTCCTCGTCTAATATGGATTTCTTCTGGTACAATTATCTAATTTTTTTTTCTACCCATATTTTACAAAATATTTTGTTTAAATTATTCGTAAAATTATTGTTTACGTTAAAGCTGAAACTCTTCGTCACATATTTATTATTAATCGACTGCAACAGCAACCTAGTATTGACTAATTCAGACCATGGCTGATCGCTGATATTACGTGGACTGTAGCAACAAATAGGGACAAGATGATGGCTCAACAGCAGGAAACTATTTTAAGTACGATAATAAACGAATGGCTTTGACTGAGTGAAATATTTCAGAGACATTTCACAAATAACTTATATATACTACGCAAAAGGGTGCAGACAAAGCACAAAAATCGCATCGGCTCTCAGTGTGTGTAACATGAATTTGAACTCGAGAAAAACCCATGACATGACATGTCTTGGAGAAACACCTTTCAATAAGTCAATAAACCACTTTAACGCAGTAGAAGATGGTAAATTGAAATCTATATCCCAACAGATTGAAAAGATATTACTCAGTCCTAAAAAATCAGTCTCCATCTTAAGAAAAGCGAACAGTCTATGAGGATTTGGGTCACCACACAGAATCATAGCATTTCACGTTATAATTCTCTGCAAGTTGTATATGGAGAGAGATTTCAAAATAACTGTATGAATATTTGGAAAACACCACTTAATTAATCTACAAATCGTCTGTTCGTCACCACGGCGAGTAACTGTAAACATTTCAGCCAGAATCGCCTGCACTGCAGGAGTCCGACTACTGCACACCGAAAACAGGAACAGCTACCAGCAAACCGAGAGCAGAGAAAAACAGAACGGAATGGTGAGCACCTATTCGAATTAACACGGCTTCGTTGCTAGACACGCGTAGAAGTTTCTCACTGGCTGAAAGCAATGGCGGTGCAACAAAGATACAATATGCATATAATATGATGTAACAAAGAAGTAGCTCAAAGTGCTTGGCTCGAGTAATTTAAGCTGATCGTAGAATGATTGATAAGAACACGATGAAGTCGCATTTTAAAAAGTAAAAATATTGTGCACAAAATGAAAGTGCAAACTGAAGATGCAACATTCATATCTAATGCCTCCTGTGTGCTGTCCTAAAGCATCGACTGCACACCGACCAGCGCAGCGGCGCGAAACGGCATCAAGGAAGAGCTGATCCTCGCAGAAATCGGAAGAACGGGCAGCGCCACACCTCCATGAAGACAGATTTCAGCGCCTTCTCCCAACGTTAATTTAACCAGACGCCCATAGCTGGTCGGTCCAGTTCGGTTGCAGGTTTCGAGCGCATCAGTACTGAGTAATAATACAGGTATAGTACTTGTATGTAGGAGGCACAGGAAGCACAGGAATGAAGATATGTTTTGGTTCTGTTCTTTGTAGAAATAAAATGTAACATTAATCAGCATGTGATATGTACAGATTATTTGAATTCCTCCCATCGACCATCGCAACTTTGTTCCTTCATTGTTTGTGTCGGTGCTGACTCCAACAGTGGCCGATAAAGTTTTATGAATGGAGGAAGTGTGATAGGTTCTTTTGATTCCGGTAATTTTCAAAAATAGCTCTGAGCACCATGTGCCTTAACATCTGAGGTCATCAGTCCCCTAAAACTTTGAACTACATAAACCTTTTTTTTTTTTGTCATTAGTCTACTGACTGGTTTGATGCGGCCCGCCACGAATTCCGTTCCTGTGCTAACCTCTTCATCTCAGAGTAGCACTTGCAACCTACGTCCTCAATTATTTGCTTGACGTATTCCAATCTCTGTCTTCCTCTACAGTTTTTGCCCTCCACAGCTCCGTCTAGTACCATGGAAGTTATTCCCTCATGTCTTAGCAGATGTCCTATCATTCTGTCCCTTCTCCTTATCAGTGTTTTCCACATATTCCTTTCGTCTCCGATTCTGCGTAGAACCTTCTCATTCCTTACCTTATCAGTCCACCTAATTTTCAACATTCATCTATAGCACCACATCTCAAATGCTTCGATTCTCTTCTGTTCCAGTTTACCCACAGTCCATGTTTCACTACCATACAATGCTGTACTCCAGACGTACATCCTCAGAAATTTCTTCCTCAAATTAAGGCCGGTATTTGATATTAGTAGACTTCTCTTGGCCAGAAATGCCTTTTTTGCCACAGCGAGTCTGCTTTTGATGTCCTCCTTGCTCCGTCCGTCATTGGTTATTTTACTGCCTAGGTAGCATAATTCCTTAACTTCATTGACTTCGTGACCATCAATCCTGATGTTAAGTTTCTCGCTGTTCTCATTTCTACTACTTCTCATTACCTTCGTCTTTCTCCGATTTACTCTCAAACCATACTGTGTACTCATTAGACTGTTCATTCCGTTCAGCAGATCATTTAATTCTTCTTCACTTTCACTCAGGATAGCAATGTCATCAGCGAATCGTATCATTGATATCCTTTCACCTTGTATTTTAATTCCACTCCTGAACCTTTCTTTTATTTCCATCATTGCTTCCTCGATGTACAGATTGAAGAGTAGGGGAGAAAGGCTACAGCCTTGTCTTACTCCCTTCTTAATATGGGTACTTCGTTCTTGATCGTCCACTCTTATTATTCCCTCTTGGTTGTTGTACATATTGTATATGACCCGTCTCTCCCTATAGCTTACCCCTACTTTTTTCATAATCTCGAACAGCTTGCACCATTTTATATTGTCAAACGCTTTTTCCAGGTAGACAAATCCTATGAACGTGTCTTGATTTTTCTTTAGCCTTGCTTCCATTATTGGCCGTAACATCAGAATTGCCTCTCTCGTGCCTTTACTTTTCCTAAAGCCAAACTGATCGTCACCTAGAACATTCTCAATTTTCTTTTCCATTCTTCTGTATATTATTCTTGTAAGCATCTTCGATGCATGAGCTGTTAAGATGATTGTGCGATATTTCTCGCACTTGTCAGCTCTTGCCGTCTTCGGAATTGTGTGGATGATGCTTTTCCGAAAGCCAGATGGTATGTCGCCAGACTCATATATTCCACACACCAACGTGAATAGTCGTTTTGTTGCCACTTCCCCTAATGATTTTAGAAATTCTGATGGAATGTTATCTATCCCTTCTGTCTTATTTGACCGTAAGTCCTCCAAAGCTCTTTTAAATTCCGATTATAATACTGGCTCCCCTATCTCTTCTAAATCGACTCCTGTTTCTTCTTCTATCACATCAGACAAATCTTCACCCTCATAGAGGCTTTCAATGTATTCTTTCCACCTATCTGCTCTCTCCTCTGCATTTAACAGTGGAATTCCTGTTGCACTCTTAATGTTATCACCGTTACTTTTAATGTCACCAAAGGTTTCTTTGACTTTCCTGTACGCTGAGTCTGTCCTTCCAACAATCATCTCTTTTTCGATGTCTTCACATTTTTCCTGCAGCCATTTCGTCTTAGCTTCCCTGCACTTCCTATTTATTTCATTTCTCAGCGACGTGTATTTCTGTATTCCTGATTTTCACGGAACATGTTTGTACTTCCTCCTTTCATCAATCAACTGAAGTATTTCTTCTGTTACCCATGGTTTCTTCGCAGCTACCTTCTTTGTACCTAAGTTTTCCTTCCCAACTTCTGTGATGGCCCTTTTTAGAGATGTCCATTCCTCTTCAACTGTACTGCCTACTGCGCTATTTCTTACTGCTGTATCTACAGCGTTATAGAACATCAAACGTATCTCGTAATTACTTAGAACTTCCGTATCCCACTTCTTTGCGTATTGATTCTTCCTGACTGATGTCTTGAACTTCAGCCTACTCTTCATCACTACTATATTGTGATCTGAGTCTATATCTGCTCCTGGGTACGCCTTACAATCCAGTATCTGATTTCGGAATCTCTGTCAGACCATGATGTAATCTAATTGAAATCTTCCCGTATATCCCGGCCTTTTCCAAGTATACCTCCTCCTCTTGTAATTCTTGAACAGGGTATTCGCTATTACTAGCTGAAACTTGTTACAGAACTCAATTAGTCTTTCTCCTCTTTCATTCCTTGTCCCAAGCCCATATTCTCCTGTAACCTTTTCTTCTACTCCTTCCCCTACAACTGCATTCCAGTCGCCCATGACTATTAGATTTTCGTCCCCCTTTACATACTACATTACCCTTTCAATATCCTCATACACTTTCTCTTTCTGTTCATCTTCAGCTTGCGACGTCGGCATGTATACCTGAACTATCGTTGTCGGTGTTGGTCTGCTGTCGATTCTGATTAGAACAACCCGGTCACTGAACTGTTCACAGTAACACACCATCTGCCCTACCTTCCTATTCATAACGAATCCTACACCTGTTATACCATTTTCTGCTGCTGTTGATATTACCCGATACTCACCTGACGAGAAATCCTTGTCTTCCTTCCACTTCACTTCACTGACCCCTACTATATCTAGATTAAGCCCTTGCGTTTTCCTTTTCAGATTTTCTAGTTTCCCTACCACGTTCAAGCTTCTGACATTCCACGCCCCGACTCGTAGAACATTATCCTTTCGTTGATTATTCAATCTTTTTCCCATGGTAACCTCCCCCTTGGCAGTCCCCTCCCGGATATCCGAATGGGGGACTAATCCGGAATCTTTTGCCAATGGAGAGATCATCATGACACTTCTTCAATTACAGGCCACATGTCCTGTGGATACACGTTACGTGTCTTTAATGCAGTGGTTTCCATTGGCTTTTGCATCCTCATGTCGTTGATCATTGCTGATTCTTCCGCCTTTAAGGGCAATTTCCCATCCCTACGACAAGAGAGTGCCCTGAACCTCTATCCGCTCCTCCGTCCTCTTTGACAAGGCCGTTTGCAGAATGAGGCTGACTTCTTATGCCGGAAGTCTTCGGCCGCCAATGCTGATTATTTATCAAAATTTAGGCAGTGGCGGGGATCGAACCCGGGACTGAAGACGTTTTGATTATGAATCAAAGACGCTACTCCCTTTTTTTCTTTTTTTATCTCATTTTGTTCGTTATCGTTCGTTTCAATTGTTCGTGACGGGCGTCACCTGACGCCCGTTGAAGTTCGTTGCTGATCGATTCACTCAGTTTTTGTATTACAGAGGGCAGCTAACCCTCTGACCGAACACGCTGAGCTACCGTGCCGGCTCCCCTAGACCACCTAATTACGTCACACACATTCATGCCCGAAGCAGAATTCGCACCTGCGACCGGAGCGTTCGCGCGGTTCCAGACTGATGCGCCTAGAACCGATCGGCCACTCCAGCTGGCGGTAATTATCACTTTTGAAACCAAGCAGCTAGTGCAGTAACACTGTTGTAGTAGTAAAATGTGAAGTGTATAGTCATTGATATAGGTATTCGCTGACTGTACAACGAGAACTCGAATTCAGTGTACCTGGTGGTCATAATTAAACGTTCCCTATTTAGCACGTTGTTACACGGAAACTAATTACCGTACGACTTGGTAGCATTTATGTCCAGAGTATGGGGTGCATGATTTCTTTCCGTCACAATGTCACCGTCCAGTTTCGCTCATGGCCAACAGGTGCCCTGGTCAGTCATCGTGATTCATAGTCTCACACACATGACCAGTAGCAGTGCACTTGTCGACGTGTCAACATGAGCTTGGACAAAAGGAGCATGGCGTTATTGGTGAAGCTGTATTGTCAAAACAACAGTAATGCTGCAGCTGCACTTCGAGAATATCGCCGTCTGAAAGGATTACGGGAGCGCCTCTTTCTCCGTCTGCTATGCGGAGCATGATGAAGAAGTTCGAATCAACTGGAGAACTGGGCGTCGCTCCAGGAAGAGGCCGTTTGTACCACTGGTAGTTGATGAAATCGCTGCGCACAATTCCTGATCGTCAGGCAACGCGCGTGGTGTGGTGCATCACGACAGTTGAACATCCGTGATTCACTGTAAGGAAGTTGCTTTGAACCATTCTCAAATGGTATCCATACAAGATCCATATCGTACAGCAGCTTGCACCACAGGACGTGTTGACTTCACTTTCTCGCAAGGACTGAAGTTGACGAGGGCTGTACCTGAACCAACCTATGGACAGACAAAGCCCATTATTCTCTGATGGCTGAGGTGAACTCACAGAATTGCTGAATGTGAGGATCTAAACCTCCAGTCACTGCGCATGAAGTTCTTTTGTATCACCTGTCCAGTCACCATATGCGGTGGCTTCACGGTTTACATTCATCATTGGACCATTCTTTTCTGAACAGGTTGGCACTCCAGGGCCAAAGACGTGAAGTGTGACTGGCCAGCGCTACTGCGATATACACCGCCAGCATATCCTACCTGACTTACAGGGATGAGACGCACTGAACTCAGCAGTTTTCACGCAAGTTATGGCCTCACCGCACATCGCTCGTGAAGTTCACCTGCTACACCGAAACACATTTGGAAATGATCGAATTGTCAGAGGATCGTTTCCTAAAGCTTGGCCAGCACAGTCACCTGATCTCATTCTCTGTGATTTCTGGATGTGGGACTACCTGATCTGAAGCGCAGCATATCAAGGGATGCTTCCGGCAATAACCACTGACATGCTTCGTTCTGCTGTGCAGAATGGAAGCCTGCGGTTTCAGATTCTTCCGGACACTGATGGGTGCGGTATTGAGCCCTCTGTAGCAGTATTGGTACTGGTATGTAATGGTATGATGTACCGTAGCAACACATTAAAAGTATTTCAACTGAAGTGATTCTGGATTATTTCTCTTCACCATGTCCTTGACATTAATGCTACCAAGTTTGGTATTGAAATAGTAATTAGTTTTCACGTTATAAGGTGTTAAATAGGTAGGTTTTATTATAACCACCCGGTATTTATTGTATTCTGTAGTACTGCAAATTTTTACTACAGTAGTTAGTGATTTGCAAGCATTAAACTCCAGAAATATCGTAAATTGCTGTCGCAGATTCACCAAGAAGAATCATACCGGTTTACAATTTATTAAACTTGCAGTATGATAATGCTGGTAAATAACAATCATCAAGCTGACATCAATTGCTACAAATGTTTGAATATTTAAGAAATTAGTACACCTGCACAGATATTTTCGGTGTTTAATGTAGATTATGTGGTGGGTTTTTCATTCAAACATCACATTTGGCTAATCATAGTTTGTTAGAAGATCTTATTACGTCTAGTGTAAGAAAGAAAAACCTCTACCAGCTACTTGTCAAGGAAGGTCACAAAGGTGACATGAACGTCCGTTTACAGGAGGTGTTCGAAGTGACGACCATTGGTAACAATGCAATGCTGCAAACTCCTTATCATGGACAAAGTAATATTATTTTATCACATCAGCACTTATCGAAGCACATGCTCGCTTATCTTTAGGTGTAGTTGGAACGTCTTTACAAACAATGTGCTTTACGAATCCCCACAAGAAAACATCCAGAGGCGTCAAGTCTGGTGAACAAGCTGGCGGCGATACAGCTCCTCTGCGTCCAGTCCAATCATTTCGGAATTGTCTCTGCAACTCATTTCTAGCCATCAGTGAAAAATGCGCCTGACAGCCATCGTGCTGATGCCACATTCTGTTCCTCGTTTCTGAAGGCATTTCTTCCAGTAACAGACCAAATGTTTCTCGCGGGGATGTGGTGTATTTCCTGCCATTGAGATTCCCTTTGATGGAATAGGGGCCTATAATTCTGTCCTCCAGAATCCCACACCATACATTCACCGACCACGGCTTTTCGTGTGCAACTTGCTGCAGCCAACATGGATTTTACATTGTCAAATAATGCATGTTACAGAAATTAACATTTCCATGATACATGAATGTAGCCTCGTCTGTAAATAAAATCAAATAAATAAATGTGTCATCCCTCTGAATCTGAAGTTGAGCCCATCGCCAAAGTTTATTGCTCCAGAGATAGGAGCCCAAGGCACTAAATGTCGCACCATACCACTCCCCACATCACAAATCACCTACAAATTCAGTTATGTATTCGTATTACTGTACTGCGTACGCATAATACCTAAAATCACTGGAGGACTAACGCACAATACATGCAAGCTTTCTGGGTCTATACTCGCTATTAACGCAGTGATGATAGATATGTGGTAGGTGAAATCTAGCTACATCTGCAATTAAACAAATATTGATATGCGACTGTTCAATGCGTTCCTCTGTGATCATAATACTGTAGATGTTGTTGGAGTTAATTTACTTCCTCCAGTACCACGGGCCAAAAGTTTATGTACGTCAAAAATGTAAAACCGCTTATTGTCACAGAGTTATCTTCTTGTTAATACTGTGTCAAATTTTCTTTTATTACTTTAACTGAACTCTAATAAAACCTCCAGCGGGTATCAGACGTTTTTCTGTTCTTTCTACAGATAATTCCCATCTATATGCAGAAAACGGGGAGAATAAATATAACTTCTTTAAAATTCGAAAACATGTGACACTAGAGTGAACAAAGAATCCATGATCTGCTAAAACATTTTAGGATTTACTAGCACACGGACTGAAAGAAGCATTTGGATTGAGAAAACGGTTTCCAATATCCACAATACAATCTTCTACATGGACGTGGAGATACAGCTTTACAATCACAGACTGTAAGGCACTCCTTCATTATTTGCTCATTCTGGTCGTCAAATATATACAATTTCTTAAAGGAATACTCGTTGCCTGAGTAAAATTTTATAGTGAATCTGAGTACACACCGTTGCCCGAGTACGTATTGTAAAGCTGTAAAGCTGTATCTCCACGTTCATCTACATCTTTCTGTCTTTGCGTTGGATCTTTCAGGTAGTCCCAAACTACAACGTCCGTCCTGGCTTCCGTGTTTTGTCACTTCTCTTGGACAGAAAGGGTTAGTAAATGCGTTGTTCCCACTTACTGTGTTTCGACAACTTTGAGTCTTCTGCAGGAACTTCGAGTTGTTGGACAAGAACTAAGACACATAGAAAGTGTCGTTAGGAAATGAGTGGTCAGGTCGACAAACACAGCTGGTATAGTAATTAGAATAAAGACTGTCTGCGGAAGGGACCAATACGGAAAGAGATAAAGTATAAAATAGGTTCATTCATCTTCCCTAAGTTGGCCTCATATCCGGTAATAATCGATAGAGTGCTACGGAAATACTGCCTCCAATGTATTAAACCAAGGAAGTTGAAAGGTCTTTCAAGGACTTCTTTCCTCATTTATTTCTTCAGTAGATCATTTCTTACTCTATCTGCATTTTTCAATATTCTTCCAGTTTCTTCATCTCCAGATTTATGATGATCCATGTTAGGTCAATACCATGATGCGGCCTGGATTCTCCGTATTTGCTCCTTATTTTCAAATTAATATCTCATACCAGCATAGCTCCTTTGTTAGCAAGAGCTTTCTTCACCTGCGTCTGTCTACTTCTCATATATTCTATCCTTCAGAAGTCGTTGAGAGAAAACTTCTCATACATGTGAGAAATATTCTGAACAGCTAGATAACTGTGAATGCGTACAAAACCCAGAGAACAATCATATTCACGGTTCTCGGGTTTGGCCCTTCAGTGTCTAGTTGCAACAGTAAATATTTCATATCGTGATCGTTTCCGTACGTCGTCATTCTCATCATATCATAGCAGCGACAATACCATACGTATATGCTTTTACATGTCATATAAAATGTCCTGGTTGCGCAAATCTAATTCATCGCGAAACAGTCTTGTCCCGGACCACCAGTTCAGAAGTATGAATTATTTTAAAGCGAAAGTGATCACATCGCACACTGGACTTTTTTAAAGTACAAACAATACAAGTAAATATTTGTTTTATCCGCAGAGAGCTCGCTACTTTATGGGGTATTGAAGTAGCAATAAAGAAAAGAAATGAGAACGGTGCATTGCTGCGCTGCGCTCCCGAGAGAAATGGCCGGATCTTTTCATGTACTCCGGGAAAATGGAGCGCTAAGTTCAATCTTCTACAACAGGTATTATTCTCCGGAGAAAAAATATGAGTGAATAAGGAACAAAGACGTCCTGCGAACACAGGAGGCAACGAAGAAAATTATTTTTCTGGCAAATGGCAAGAAAATAAGATGTAGAGAAACACAACAATAATATCAGTCGTAAGAAACTAGATAGGGTGCATTCGTATAACAGCCAGTAACATTACTTTGGGAAACACTGCATTCCTCGAGAAAAACGACCTACGTCATCAGGGCTTTTAGAGCCCATTTATACCTAAGAGTACTTCCTATTTTATCCGCAACAGCACTATTGTTGCAAGATTACCGACGAATGTTCTAAAGCTAAATTTCGTTTTCCTGTTCTTTTCAACCAAGTTGTGTGCCTGTGTTAACGTTTTAATAGTATACAAAATTCATCTTTTGTTACCGATGTTACGAGTGTCGCAATTTTGCCATCATTATGTCATGACATAGTCACGCTCCCATAGCTGATATTTTACATGTTTAAAACGGTTAAACCAGCAAATTTCACAATACTTTCGTTTTTCGGGAAATTTGGTTGCCATAGAATGCAAGTTCACAATAGTACTTTTAACTGATTTTAAAGGTACTGAAGTTACCTTTGCCACAGATCTCGCACAATGACAATCCGCATTCACTGCCAGTGATTGTCTCGTCCAGTTGTAGATTTAGAGTTCAAACTAAAATTTTGATCACGCCTCTATATACGCTTACTGGCTTACTGGACAAAATTTTCTGTGTAACGTATTGTAACGGTTGAGAGCGCGATCTATGTCACACGATATTCAGGAAGCGTTCTCGAGAGCATAGATACGAAGTTCGCTTTCGTCCAGCTGAATACGTTTGGTACACTGAGGTCTTTATATATCGTTAATAACACACACTGTTATAAATGCAATCTAGTTCTTGTGACTATAGACATATATTAATGGAAAAGTAGCTGGGTTAAATGATGTAGTATACATTCATTTCGACCACATCGGATCTCTACATAGATTACTGTAATTTATTGCTATTAGCTCACACGTTTCGTATAAACTGAAGCTGTGGAAACGGTTAACATCTCTTTCGATGCACTGCTTGGTGTAAAACACCCAACCTTGATTTTTTTCTTTTACATTTTGTATTTGAATTCATACCGTATAAGTAACTTTTAAGCCCATATATCGTCAAGGATTTTCTGAATATAGTCGTATGCGCTCATTTGATGGTTAAAGAAAAGCTTTCCGTCATTGCGGCCAGACCTACCTCATTGGTACAGAGCATAAAACACCATTATAACACGACCAACTGAATCACTAAGAAGAAGAGAAAAAGGCTGAGAGAGAGAGATAGAGAGAGAGAGAGAGAGAGAGAGAGAGAGAGGGAGAGAGAGAGAGAGAGAGAAACATCATCTTCGAAGTTTGATGGAGCACATAGAAGTGGCGGCGTACATTTTTACATTACTATTCCTAGATGCTCTATTCTGCATTCACTCACAGTCCTACGATTGTCCAATAATCCATAACAGCACAGACATCATATGATATTGCACACTCACGTAGGATAACAGCTCAACGACGATCAGCAAAAGACCACAATATGGCTCTCGTTTTGTGTAAGGAAATTTAACTAAGCTGATCAGTTTATTTCCATCAGCAAAAGACCACAATATGGCTCTTGTTTTGTCTAAGGAATTTTAACTAAGCTGATCAGTTCATTTCCAAAACGATACATACTTTTGCATTGGGTTCTGTGATACTAGTGCCTCTGAGATAAAGCAGGACTTTCGGTTTCTGTAACTCTGTTGGGAACCTCCCTCAGACCCTAGTGTCCTTGGTAATTCACAGTTTCAGAGAAATCCTAATTAGATTCACTTTGCAGGAGCGCGGCAGATTCTGCGTCCATGATGAACAACCACTTACCGTATGCGCACGGTTACAGAACTGTTCGTCACTACCCGAAAACAGTAGCGATTGAAAGAAAGCTTACGCAAAATATCAGAGAGTGCAGCCACCATTAGTCTTGGTTGTTGAGAAGAATATAATTCGTTCGTAGTAGTGAAGAACATTCTAAGCCTTATACAATAATCGTTTACAAACACTGTTGCTTTAGCGTAAACTTCATGTAGCAGATGGTACTCAAAGTGATAATGCAATGTTGTTGTTGTTGTTGCAGTCCGAAGACTGTATCCCATGCAACATTCTTCATCTCCTAATAATTACTGCGTCCTGCATCACCACGAATCTGCTTACTGTGTTCTTCTCTTGGTCTCTCTGTACAATTTTTACTCTCTACACTTCCCTCCAATACTAAATTGGTGATCCACGTATCAAACTGTATCCTCTCAACCAACCCCTTCTTCAAGTCAGGTTGTGCCACAAATTTCTTTAGTCTTCAGTTCTATTCAGTACCCTCTCATTGGTTACATGATCTCCCCATCTAATTCTCAACATTGTTCTGTGACACCACATTTCAGAAGCTTCTACTCTCTTATTGTCTAAACAATTAATCGTTCGTATTTCACTTCCATATATGGCTACTCTCTATACAAATATTTTCAGGAAAGAATTCCTAACACTTAAATCCGAATTCGATGTTAGCAAATTTCTCTTCTTCGGAAACGTTTATCTTGCCATTACCATTCTACATTTTGTATCCACACTACTTCGGCAATTATCAGTTATTTTGCTGCCCAAATAGTGAAACTCATCTACTACTGTAAGTGTCCGCTCCTTGATCTAATTCCCTCACCATCATCTAATTTACTTCGTTCCATTTCCTCGTTTTGCTTTTGTTGATGTACATTCCTTATCCTCCTTTCAAGACACTGTACGTTCCGATTAGCTCCTCTTCCGGTTCCTTTGCTGTATCTGACAGAATAACACTTCCATAGCCAAACCTAAGTTCAAGGGCGTTAGCGATGTCGATGGTGGACGCAGAAATCTGACCGGCCGCGTTAACAGCCCATGAGGCATCTGTCTGCACAGTTAGCCTTGCTAGACAGCAGGTATGGGGACGGAGGGGTAATAGGAAGATGAACGTCTCCCGCTTGCGTGATGGAGAATGCCGACGCATGGTGGAGGACGCGTGGCATGGCTGCTCCGTCAACGACACTCTTACGGTTCTGTCCTACAGTGATTGATCGAGTGCGCTAAGCCAGCTATTCGCAGGACGTTAATAGGTTACGGGAAGGAGCTTTTTCAATGGCAGCGCACGACCACTGACTTTACTTTACGGCTCTTCGGGAGCTGTTAGCTCAGCCACCTACACCACATCGTCAGACCGCCGTCCACCGAGTCAAGGCGAAGCTGGCACAACTTTCGACGCTAAGGACGGCGGGTACGAAGATAACGCGAGAGGTCGCAGGACTACCTGTCCAACGAAGTACCCTCGATGTATTATGTGATAAAGGAAAGAAGAAGAAAACGAAGGACGTTAATTCATGAGATCGAGCTCGGCGGTGACCGTCGTTTTTCAACACAAAGCGGCGTAGCAAAGGCGCTCACGGATCATTTTAGCAGATTCTCTGCGAGCAACGGGGAGGGTCAGAAGGAGCTGGAGAACGTCCTGGAAGAGATCCCAGATTCTACGCTTGTGAACGGGAAAGCGGACGTGTTATCTGAAAGTACGTGTGAGGAGCTGGAGGAAGCGATTACATGAGGTGCCTCCAACAAGTCCCCAGGTCCAGACGGATTCCCGTTGTAATTTTACAGTGACGACTGTGACACAGACGTGGTTATGCGTGTTCAATGAGCTTCTGCGGCAATAAGCACCGATTCCCATAAAATTCGTAGAAGGGCTCATGATCCCTATACCGAAGCCACGTGGAGGCAAACGACCTTGTGATTATCGCTCCTTAACCCTCCTTAATAGTGACTACAGGATCTTTATGCGCATGCTGGGCAGCCGCATCAAATCGGATCGAATACGCGCCGATCAAAATTGTCTTGGCGGCATCAGTAATATCCACACAGCCTTGGGAGACTATCGTGGGGTCGTCGCCCTCGCGGCTGCATGCCGCCTCCGGGGGCACTGGTTGCTGTCGATTTCGATCAAGCTTTTCATCGAGTGGATCATGTGTACCTCGCGGCGGTGATGAATAAGATGGGTGTCTCGCCATTAGTGACCACTGCAGTGAAGCGGCTGTTGCACGGCCCCAGATCAGCGATGGTTATCAACGGAGGAAGAACAGAGTATTTTGATATCTTAAGATCAGTCAGACAGGGTTGGCCCTTATCGGTCCTCCTATATGTGATCGCGTTAGAACCGTGCCTCCTAGGCCTTCACCGCCGTCTTACCTGGGTCTCCCTGCGGCATCTATCATTCAGATGTAGAGCATACGCGGATGACATTATGTTTCTCGTCCATAATGAGGGGGAGACTCGATCAGCACTGTACTGGCTACAGACGTATGGGATGGCAGCTGGCACCGAGTTTAACTTCCGAAAATATCAATTCACTCGTGTGGGGCGTGGACTAGAACCAAGAACGGAAGGACCTTTACGTGTGCTGCAAACCCTCCGATGTTAGGGTCTCACCTTTCGCAAGGAGACGGCGGGAACGGCTGCTGACAACTACCGACAGCTGTGGCGCTGAGTCCGACGTCAGTACGACTGAACGCCCTACGGACGATGGGTATGCTGCAGTGGGTGTCACTCGTCAACCTATATCTCACTCCCATGATGTGCCACCTTACGCACCTTCTTCCCTTGACCCGCACGATGGCTGTGAGGTTTCAGGCAGCGTTTGGGTACTATGTAAGCCTGGGACAGCTGTTTAAGGTACTGTACAACAGGCTTACCCTCCCAGCGCGAGCAGTGGGCGTTGAAGTTAAAATCTTCTGGGTTATTAGATCACGTCATATTTCTTTTAAAATGATCGACGTTTCGACCCCTCTGCTGGGGTCTTCCTCGGGATCTTCTGGTGTCCACTACTGCTAGAACACTGTGAACACCAGAAGATCCAGAGGACGATGCCAGCAGAGGGGTCGAAACGTCGATCGTTTTAGAAGAAACACGACGTGGCCTAATAACCCACAAGATTTTAACTCCAGTGACAACGGCCACGAAAGTCTGCAGACTTACATAAGTGGCCGTTGGTTTAGTGAATGTGCACGAGAAGGAGCGTGCGATCTGTAGTAATACTATGTTAAAACTGTGGTCCAACCGGAATCGCTCGATGACGGGGACGATCATCGAAGAACTAGTACCAACTTCGCATCTAACCCCGGTCAGTGTCGGCCATATATCACCCCCGTTAACGTATGTGCGCACGTTCACAGTTGAACACAATTATGTTCGAGAGCGTTTACCGAGGTCCCGACAGTCGACATGGAAGGACGTATACCATCTGCTTCTTCGACAGATCGCCTGGAACAGGATGGAACGGAAATATCCAGCCGTTAATCGACACGCAGTGGCGTAGATCACAGGTATGACGGACCATTACGTATATAGACACACGTGTGAATGTACTGAATTACTGGCAATATTGCAAGACGGCCGCAAAAAACTGTTACGGCTATGAAAGTACCAACACTCCCACCTACCTACGACAGTCAGGTCAACATGGTACATTGTAGTGAACCGTAAATACCCGACGAATGACACATGTATGCAATACATTTGGCGGATTCGTCTATTTGTCAGCAATGCGACATGCTGGATACGGGTGACCACCGGCTGGTCTGCGGCGGGTCGTTGGCTTTCTGGACTTTGGCAAGGACGATCACAGCGTTCATGCGGCACACTATATACACAGAAATATCTTCCGACATAGTATTTTTTCCAGAGGAAATGTATTTTGAGCGTCGTAAGGAGGACGCAGTGGCGTAGATCACAGGTATGACGGTCCATTACACGTATAGACACACGTCTGAATGTACTGAACGTACTGGATTACTGACAATACTTGCAAGATGGCCACGCAAAACTGTTACGGCTATGAAAGTACAAGAACTGGTATACAAATTACGTAGGAACGGTTTTTGCGGACCCGCCATATACTGTATTTGAGGTGTGCCGAGTGCGCAGAGATGAGCGGTGGTGCTGTCGTTGTGGAACCGACTAAATAAAGTGATCAGCTAAGGGAAACCATTCGGGAATGCGGCCCAGAAGAACTAATACTTGCACAGTTAGCAATGGAATGTTTCTAGGAAATTTGTTTTAATATTTATTCTATCAAAATTTTTGACAATATTCAAGTTGTTGTGTAGAATGTACAAGTCTGGAAATATACCACCTGACTTCTATTAAAATCATCCTCACAGTTCTGAAGACTGAAAGAGCAGACAAGTACGTGAATTATCGCACAATTAGCTTAACAGCTCATACATCCAAATTGCTGACAAGAATAATGTACAGAAGAATGGAAAAAAATTGAGGATGTGTTAGTTGACGATCAGTTTGGCTTTAGGAACGGTAAAGGCACCAGAGAGGCAATTCTGACGTTGCGGTTGATAATGGAAGCAAGACTAAAGAAAAATGAAGACATGCTCATAGGATTTGTCGACCTGAAAAAAGCGTTTGACAATGTAAAATAGCGTAATATGTGCGAAATGCTCAAAAAATAGCTGTAAGCATTGGGGAGAGACTGGCAATATATAGTATGTACAGGAGACAATAGGGTATAATAAGAAAGTGAAGGCCAAGAACGTAGCGCTCGGATTAAAAAGATAGTAAGAAAGGGTTGTAGTCTTTCGCCCCTACTGTTCAGTCTGTCCATCGAAGAAGCTGTGATGGATACAAAAGGAAGGTTCAGGAGTGGGATTCAAGGTGACGTATATCAATGATACGAATCGCTGATGACATTGTTATCTTGAGTGAAAATGAAGAAAAATTAGATCTGCTGTACGGAATGAACAGTTTAATGAGCACAGAATACGGACTGAGAAAAAATCAATGAAAGACGAAAGTAATGAGAAGTAACAGAAATGAGAACAGAGAGGAACTTAACACCAAGATTGATGGTCAGTAGATAAAGTTACGGAATCCTGTCCTTATGCCATCGTCAGATCAAGTATACAGTCACACATGGTAACAGTGAAAGATGACGACATAGTAGAAGAAAAAAGCACAGCGCTGAAATTGGCTGACAGTGACTGCATAGCAAAATGGTTCAAATGGCCCTGAGTACTATGGGACTTAACTTCTGAGGTCATCAGTCCCCTAGAACGTAGAACCACTTAAACCTAACTAACCTAAGGACACCACACACATCCATGCCCGAGGCAGGATTCGAACCTGCAACCGCAGCGGTCGCGCGGTTTCAGACTGTAGTGCCTAGAACCGCTCGGCCACCAGAGCCGGCGACTGCATAACAGCCAAGATAGAAAATGTAGTTGTCTTTTCATAAATTTGTGGCTGTGGAACCTGACATGAAAAAACTTTTACATCATACGTAACAAAACAGTACAGACTGCTTACACAGAGCTACGTGTATGATGAGAGCGGTTTCTCACCAGTGAAGTTAGCAAGGATGCAAAATGTTTGTCTAAATCAGTTGTAGGTGCACCAGCTGCTAAGGTAATCTCTCTTTATGAATCTTAGGGAGTCCATTCAATCTCAGTGGTATGGTAATATGTTGTCTTAACCTCGTGATGACTGTTGAGATAATGTGGACGAATTGAAGACATATGCGGAAAAACAGGCCATCTGTTGGCGGGTAAGGGAACTATCAAAACTGGCATTCGCCTCCCACTTAAATATAACAATGGTCTAGTTAGCGGTGTGACTAGTATCAATTTTGATAGTTCCCGTCCGTAACAACAGATGGCAACACTTATCTTTAAGTTTTCGCATTTGAGTGTTAGCCCGTTTTTTCGCGCATATCTCTAATTCTGAAGTGCAGAAGTTTGCCAGTACAAGCGTCCTGGAGGGTCGAAATGTATCTCTATATGGTTAGAATTAATAAACCATGCACCTTGTATAAATACAAGGTACTAGTCCTTTTGCATAACCGTTGTAGGCCACCAGTAACACTTTGTCAGAATATTTTTGTAGAGTTCATACTGCATCCCTATTTTAGAGAGAGTAAGTTGGTGTGTAGAGCTATTACTTGCAAGTGCTCACAACATGCTTTCCTTTGTTTTCCCTCTTACGTTTACATAGTTTTAATAAAATATCACATTCTCACTTTACGTATGTTCCCCATTCACACTCTCATTCCCTCTATAACACTCACACAACCAAAACACAATGAAATAACAATTTTCCTATGTACTGTTAATTTCCTCAGAAATTTGTGGCAATGAAACTAAAGAAAATATTGGGTTATACGAACCTGCTCTCTTAACTATACTTTCAAATGATACTACAGATGAATACATTACAGTACCTAATTCAGTTTCACAATGCCAGCATAGTTATTATGTGTTTTAGGTTAAAAATTTATACCTTCGAATATAGTGAAGTTATTGATTTGAAATTTTAGCAGTGTGGTTCTGTTACCCATAGAATGCAGTAAACAAAGTATGAAAAAGGTCGATAAACATTTAACACTACTTGTTCAGGTTATTTGAGAGTATGTGTAACGTACTGCATGCAACGTTAAGGAAGTACAACTGCTCGCTCAGCCCACTATTCAGCGTCAGCTGCGCGAGAGTGAGAAACAAAATCCTCTTCCCTCCCGGTTCCGTGGTAAGCTACGCATTCAATGCAAGATGGCAACTCTACATCTACATACATACTCCGCAATCCACCATACGGTGCATGGCGGACGGTACCTCATATCACAAGTAGCATCTTCTCTCCCTGTTCCACTCCCAAACAGAACGAGGGAAAAATGACTGCCTGTGTGCCTCTGTACGAGCCCTAATCTCTCGTATCTTATCTTTGTGGTCTTTCCGCGAAATGTAAGTTGGCGGGAGTAAAACTGTACTGCAGTCCGCCTCAAATGCTTGTTCTCTAAATTTCCTCACTAGCGACTCACGAAAAGAACGCCACCTTTCCTCCAGAGACTCCCACCCGAGATCCTGAAGCATTTCCGTAACACTCGCGTGATGGTCAACCCTACCAGTAACAAATCTAGTAGCCCGCCTCTGAATTGCTTCTATGTCCTCCTTCAATCCGACCTGATAGGGATCCCAAAGGCTTGAGCAGTACTCAAGAATAGGTCGTATGAGTGTTTTATAAGCGGTCTCCTTTACAGATCCACCACATCTTTCCAAAATTCTACCAATGAACCGAAGACGACTCTCCGCCTTTCCCACAACTGCCATTACATACTTGTCCCACTTCATATCGCTCTGCAGTGTTATGCCCAAATATTTAATCGAAGTGACTGTGTCAAGCGTTACACTACTAATGGAGTATTCAAAGATTACTGGATTCTTTTTCCTATTCATCTGCATTAATTTATATCTATCTATATTCAGAGTCAGCTGCCATTCGTTACACCAATCGCAAATCCCGTCCAAATCATCTTGTATCCTCCTACAGTTACCCAACGACGGCACCTTCCCGTACACCACAGCATCATCAGCAAAACAGCCGCACATTGCTTTCCACCCTATCCAAAAGATGTGGATGGAAAACAACAGCGGACCTACCACACTTCCCTGAGGCACTCCAGATGATACCCTCACATCCGATGAACACTCACCATCGAGGACAACGTACTGGGTTCTATTACTTAATAAGTCTTCGAGCCACTCACCCATTTGGCAACCAATGCCATATGCTCGTACCATAGTTAGGAGTCTCGTAATAATTTGCTATTTTACAACTGGTTCACCAGATGTGAGAATATTATGCCTACAGATTAAATGTAAGAGAAGTTAAACAGTTAAACATAACCTAATTATAATATACGAGCTCACACGTGGGATCTAATACAACACAGAGCCTTTCGCAACTGAAAGGTATCTGAGGCAAGCACAATTTGCTCTTCCAGTGGCTCCGATGCTCAGACAAAACAGGAAAATAATCATCCCTACCACTTCGATAACTGTCCAAATGTGAACCACAGCTAGACCACAGCTGACTGCATAACTGATCATCTCCTTAATAATCACGGCGTGGTACTTTCCTTCAGCACCTCTGTTCAAGAGCGTACACCACAGATAATATTAATTTGATTACGGCTACACTGGAGCCAAGACGACAGGTGCCATGCGCCCTGTCAGATTAGGAACGATGTTTGCATGTTGATAACAAGTCGATACTAATTCTAGCTCAGACCCAGGCTCCCACTGCTAGCCAAATGTACTCCTCCTGCATTGCCCACAATGCAGTCTTTTTTGCTCCCTTGTCGGGCGCACTCTAGATGACAGACTCCTGCTAATCCCCATGAGAACAGCCGTCAATCTGACCTACATACGTACGTGTCAGTTATGACAGATTGGAGGAGCCGACCGCCACTTATCTTTCAAAGCGCTCACTACTCGAATCTGAGGCTCCGCTGTTGCCCAACTAACTGCCAGACCATCAGCTAACACTGGCTGCACCATGTTTCTTGCATAAGGGGGTCCCTGCTTGCGTTGTGAGCTTGCTGGCTTACGCTGCAAGACCAGTCGATTCGCTGCTCGCCGGCCGACTCAAGGAAGCAGCCACCATAGGACGACATGCCCCCAACGAAATGATGTTGCTTTCCGAGTGTTTTCCTGCAACTGCTGTTACTGCGAGTGCTGCTTTTTCGGCTGTTGCTCACAGCGGATCGTCACGTCGCCGTGGCGCTGCGCTCCGCTATTTTTATGTTTCGCATACTCTTTACTATGCCAACGGCGTTGCCGCAAAGGTAACACCGGTTCCCGTCGAATCACCGCCGTTAAGGGCTGTCGGGCTGGGCTAGATGGGTGACCATGCGGGCTGTCGAGCGCTGTTGGCAAGCGGGGTGCACTCAGCCCTTATGACGCAAACTGAGGAGCTACTTGATTGAGAAGTAGCGGCTCCGGTCTCGGAGACTGACATACGGCCGGGAGAGCGGTGTGCTGGCAACATCCCCCTCCATATCCACATCCAGTGACGCCTGTGGGCTGAGGATGACACGGCGTCCGGTCGGTACCGTTTGGCCTTCCAAGACCTGTTCGGAGGGAGTTTAGTTTTATACTCTTTACTATAGGGGGGGCATACCACCAGCCTTGATGCCAACTACCGTCTGGGACGAGAGTTTAAATGTCACGTGTGCCGCTAAATCTCAGCAACAGTAAGCAACACTTCACTTGATAGCTAATGTCTATTCTTAACTGTAGAGTCCCTGCAGTTGATATCACCAGAGGCGGCGTCTGTTGGCAGTTTGTAACACATCGCAAGAATCCCGTGGACGCCGCTAGCGGTCACGCAAAACAACGACGCACCCAATGATGAGCGCCTGACATATCTGTCTTCCACAAGCTGCCGACAAGAGCGATCTAAGGACAGCCTCGCTCCAGCCCAAATTCAGTTTAGTTGGTCATAGATGGAGATCTGACTACATCACGCTCTGCCTTGCAGACTGTGTATTTCTGCGTTGATGTATTTTGCTGTGAACTTTGGACTCCGATTCTGGACTGTCTCAAGTTAAGTGAACATGCACTATTGGCACGAATTAATTATTTGCCCTTGTGCAGATCTCTGTTGGCGACAGTTTGCTGCTCCACTGCCCCTGACAACCTGCCCTCCTATGTTGGTATTCCGTTGAGGGATACCATATTTACCACTTATCACTTCAAGTTTTTCTGCATTTCCGTGGCGGTCTCCTGTGGGTCACATGAAAGTCTGACCATTTGTGCTTCTCTTCTTTGTAGACGTTCAGTATCCTCTGAAAGAACTTGTTGATATACGTCTCACATCCTCTTACAGTATGCAAGGATGGATTATACTACTGTATCGACCGCAGTCTCCTTTTTTGCTTGACTGCATTTTCGCAGTATCCTGCCAACGTAGCAAAGCCTACAACTTGCCTTACCTACGGCTGGGTTTATGTTCAAATGGTTCAAATGGTTCAAATGGCTCTGAGCACTATGGGACTCAACATTTGTGGTCATCAGTCCCCTAGAACTTAGAACTACTTAAACCTAACTAACCTAAGGACATCACACACATCCATGCCCGAGGCAGGATTCGAACCTACGACCGTAGCAGTCGCGCGGTTCCGGACTAAGCGCCTAGAACCTCTAGACCACCGCGGATGGCTTGTGTTTATGTGTTCATTCCATTCCACAACCACACATATCGCTGCATCCAAATATTAGTACAACCTCACTGATTTCAGTTGTGATTCACTGATATTCCAGTCATAGGATTTCATGCAGTTAGTGAATTCTAATTACAATAATTAGTGGATTCTAATTATGCAATTAGTGAAGTATGCAGTTTTAAGTTTCTGAACATTTAAAGAAATTTCCATACCTCTTTTATAAGGGGAATGGAAAGTCCTGTTCTCTCAGGAGTGCCACATGGGTCAGTCCTGGGCTCAATATTGTTTTACTTGCTTGTCATGGCATCTGTTCGGTTACTTCTCAAGCAAATTTCGTTGCCTACAGTCGCTAGTTTACCTAAACGCCAGACCTGAAGGCGTTAACACTACAATCATGCACATTAAAAATTTGTCTTTTGTGGTAAGCTCTGTGTAATAGGGGAATTTGTGACGTATGTCCGAGTGACTTTCGTTTTGTAAAGGGCTGCAAGAGGAGACGTTGAGTATGAAATATATTAGTAATTTATTTTGTGGAAAGGAATCGTATTTTGTTTTCATTAAAGTTTATCTTTTTCGGAATTTCATGTGGTAATCTGACGTATAGTATAAAAGTGCTCTAGATGATCTGATGGGTTGCTTGAGATCCTAGGCAATAGGAATGCAGCGTTTCCCGCACGTTTGAGTAGGGCTTTGTGTCTTAGATCTATGAGTCGATATAGTCGCCCAGGAGCCGTCTTTTAGTTAACACCTATGTTAAATCGCGCTGATGAAATTTGTACAAAAATTAAGAAATTTTTGCGTTTGATCGGTTATCGTGTAGATGATGAAAACCGACTACAATGTTTTATTGAGAAAGTTTTGTCTTTGTGAGTAATTTAATTTATTTTAGGAGATTTCGTGTGTGAACCTCTCAAGTCGTAAATAAACTACACTTGGCGAGTTTCGAGCAAATTACGATACATTACATTGAGAACTTCTGTACTAGAAGACTACAGAACGATTGATTGTGTTAATGCGCAAGTAGACGTGGTTCAGTGACTGTTTACAACATTTAAAATATCGGGTCGGACTAAATAGCTTCAGGGTGATCTTGGGTGTGAACTTGGTACAAAGACGATTAGTAACATCGCGTAATTAGTGTCTGCATATGAAATAAGAGCTTCATAACCATTTCTGTGGTTTAAAGACAATATACCAGCTTACAGGAAATTTTAGACATTTTTCAAACGAGTCATGCAATAATCCCGAACACCCGATAGTTGAACTAAGATTCGGATGCTGCCCATGGACTTGAGTTATGTGGCCTTTCCGTAGTGGGTACTTAGCTAACTTTTGTCAACGCTACTTTTACCGGCTAAACCAGTATCTACCATCGCAGAGTGAAGGGGTAGATAACCTGAAGCCTTTCCAAATAGGGCCGGCCGGAGTGGCCGTGCCGTTCTAGGCGCTACAGTCTGGAACCGAGCGACCGCTACGGTCGCAGGTTCGAATCCTGCCTCGGGCATGGATGTGTGTGATGTCCTTAGGTTAGTTAGGTTTAATTAGTTCTAAGTTCTAGGCGACTGATGACCTCATAAGTTAAGTCGCATAGTGCTCAGAGCTATTTGAACCTTTTTTTTTTTCAAATAGGTGGACTAATTTTTTTTAAGATAAGTGAGAGCGCAACCCACGGGCCCGCACAGTCGTATCTGTATTCACATTACAGCACTTTGTAGGTATTTTTCTGTGCTGGTTAAATGGCCTACTTTTTGTTTCTTTTAGTTTCGATTTCAATAAGATGCTGTGTTACGAGCCTGTGCCCCTGTGAACCAGTAACCCTATCCCTTCTCACACCTGTGGAGTGCAAGTGGCCTATCCGGCAGGGGTCACACCCCCAGAAGAGAACTCAACGATTCTGCATGCTCACCAAGTCGACGGGCGTCAGCGTGAGTACCAGCAGAGGTCACTGGTCCCACGGACCTGCTTGCTTCGGGGATACATGTGGCCACAATATTGTTCCTTCTGAATCCTGGCGTCGCCAGGCTATTTAGGCCAGCATAGTACCGCTTCAGGTAGACTTCATCCTCAGTACATGATACAGATCTCTCGCAGGAAATTTGTATAACGTACGATGCCATGCCATTCGCCAGTCGCTGCCGACCATGGGGGCTGTCATTAACTATCTCAGGCAGCGCCGGGACGTTGGGCGTTGCCTCTACATCAGAGGACCTGTATTGTCCGCTTTTAAAAGTGAGTCTAAGACTTTTGACTTTGTTCGCCATTGGCCCTCTGCCCACGAAAACAGTTCTTATCATTGACTCTCATGTAATTTATTATGAACGTGGTCTACATTGTTTATTTGGTCTGTGTTGTCATTGCATCTCAACGGGCACATGACATAACGTAATCCATTGCATGTCTTCTGTCATCTCTCTCTTGCAGAGCATTTCATTTGGGAAATAGTGTTTTCTACTTGGGCCTAGCAATATCGTTTCATTATTGCGCTTTTCCAGCTTTTATAGTTAATTAGTTCTGGGCTTGATAATTAGCATTGCGCTCTGATTTTACTGTTAAAGCAACATTTATTTTATCTACCAAGAATTTTTTTCAGATTGCTGTTGAATATAAAATAAAATGGGCATGTTTGTACGTTGTTGTTGAGCGAAAGTAACGTTTTTTGTTTCATCTGTTGCGCTATGATTATCTGGGTTGCATTATAAATAAATAATATTTATGTTTACAAGTATGTGTACCACAACAGCATAAAACTGCCGGCCTCTTGCCGCTCTCCTCGTTATATGCTCCAAATTACAGTGTTATAAGAAGCGGCATTAAATGAAAACTGTAGTAATATACTACCCATCGCTCCTTCAGGCATCACGAATACAAGACTAATTAACTACAGAATATTAGCCTTCATTGTTCCCGTGCTCTATGCGCTAATGGAACGAGAAAGATTCACATTCTTCGCTGGAAATTACCTTCTTCCACGCACTTCGCAATGTTTTTCTAGAGAACAGATGCGGTTGATGGTGCAGAAGAAGATATTGCATATTTCCGAGTAATTACACTATTCTAGAGTCTAGCTGTGTGGAATCCGAATCAGGTGGGACTGACGAATGACATCGAAAAAGTTCAAAAAAAGGGCAGCTAGTTTTGTATTATCGCTAAACGTGAATTGGAATGGCAGTCATTAGAAGAAAGGCGTTTTTCGTTGCGAAGGGATCTTCTCATTAAATTTCAATGACCAGTTTTCTCCTCCGATTGCGAAAACATTCTGTTGGTACCCAGATAAATAGGGAGAAATAATCATCACGATAAAATAAGAGAAATCAGGGGTCGCACAGAAAAAATTTAGCGCTTGTTTTTCCCGCGCGCCGTTCCACAGTGGAACTGTAAAGAGATAGCTTGGAGGTGGTTCATTGAACCCTCTGCCAGGCACTTTTTTGCGAATAGCAGAGTAATCACGTAGACGTAAATGTAGATAGGATTACGAAAATGTCACAGAGATTTGTATAGGTAAAACACAGCAAAAAGTTTCGCCGTCTAAGTCACAGATGTAACTCACCCCTTAAATGCGTAGCCTTGAAGTATTTGATTATTTGATTTCTGTTTAAGTATCAAATGTGATGCTCCGTAAGGGCACTTGCAATGACAAAATTACAAACTGGTGTTACGCCACCTAACAGAAAAACAAGAATATTATGAGTAGTTGTAGCGCCAACTAGGGCATTAAAACTATATATAATGAAGCATCTGTATCTGCTGCCCTCGTTATAATTAACCTAGCTCTGACGGACACAGTATTGATTCCCAATATCGGCACACTAATGAGGTTATTGTATTGTAGTTTATGATAAAGAACGCCTGTTGTAGCGCGTGGAACCAGACAGCTGATAGCCCGGGGGTACTGGCGTGCAAGCTACCAAGAGAAAAAAGTATTCTAGTCGTAAAATTAATGAGCGAATTTGCAAACCTCTAGCGGCAGAATTTCGTGAAGCAACAAAAAACGTAACTTTCACGAGCTACCTCTGACGCACCGTAACTGCAAAACCAATTTTGTTTTGGTTTTTCTACGTTAGATGCATCAGTATGTGTGTACAGTCAGATGTATAGTTAAAATCAGCGTTTCTAAGATACCAACTAATGTTTAGTATTATACTTTATCGCAAATTTAATCAATTAACATACTAACGGTTCACCCGTCAGTTGTGAACCAAAGATAATATATTATGCTGCCTAGTACCTCTTATTTCCAAAATCATCATTTATTTCTTGGTATTTTTTCGGCGTTAGTTCCCCTCAAAAGTAAAATACGAACATCTGTACTACACTAAATATACGGGGAACATTTTAGTGTACCATTTATTAGGTTTCCTCACTCTTGCACTCAAGGATGAATTCAGTGAGAAATGCTCACTTGTATACGTCCGAGTAACCTTTTATTAATCTAAATCTATCTTTGTGATCTCTAGGGAACAGATTCACGGTCTGTGAAAAATATTGGTGTGTTCAGCTCTGAAAGCTAGTTCCTCAAATTTTCAAATTATATTTCCGATATACAGGATGGTAGATTGATCGTGATATGGAGGAATATTTCACGAATTAAGCGTCAAACGAAAAAACTACAAAGAACGAAACTCGCCTAGCTTGAAGGGGGAAACCAGATGGCGCTATTGTTGGCCCGCTAGATGGCGCTGCCATAGGTCAAACGGATGTCAACTGCATTTTTTTAAAAATAGGAACCCCCATTTTTTATTACATATTCGTGTAGTATGTAAAGAAATGTGAATGTTTCAGTTGGTCCACTTTTTTCGCTTTGTGATAGATGGCGCTGTAATAGTCACAAACATGTGGCTCACAATTTTAGACGAACAGTTGGTAGGTTTTTTGAATTAAAATACAGAACGTAGGTACGTTTGAACATTTTATTTCGATTGTTCCAACGTGATACATGTACCTTTGTGAACGTATCATATCTGAGAACGCATGCTGCTACAGCATGATTACCTGTAAATACCACATGATTGCAATAAATGCTCAAAATGATGTCCATCAACTTCCATCCATTTGGCAATACGTATAACGACATTCGTCTCAGCATCGAGTAGTTCGCCTTCCGTAATGTCCGAACATGCATTGACAATACGCTGACGTATGTTGTCAGGCGTTGTCGGTGGATCACGATAGCAAATATCCTTCAACGTTCCCCACAGGAAGAAATCCGGGGGCGTCACATCCGGTGAACGTGCTTCGACCAATACACCTGTCATGAAATATGCTATTCAATACCGCTTCAACCGCACGCGATCTATTTGATTTGATGCTTACTTCGTAGGATATTTGGATAGGGCATCTCCCCAGGTGGCGGTTAGGGGAATGCCTCCTAGATATAGGTGCTGCCGAGGAAATGAAATACTCAGGTCCGACCAAAACTAGCAGTAGTGTCGTTTTCCACAATCGGCGGCTGCAAAAGGCGTCTGTATCACATGTTATTGGCGGCCTCAACCAGCCTCCTGATCCGGAAAATCAGGTTGTACTCGGCAACAAGCCAAAAATCCAACCACTAACCATGATGGAACACCGATGAAAATCTTACTGCCCCGAGCCACAGACAATAGACTGGACCAGTCATAAGCATCAGATTTCAGGGACTCATGGACATCATGAGAAGAATCGGGAGCTTCTCAAAGTCCCTGAAGACAAAAGAGAACACTGCATCGAGCCACTCAACGTCAACACTCTAATCAAGACGGGCAAGATGAAACAGCTCGCAGATACTTTAGACAGGTTCAAGCTCAAATATTTGCGCACTACAATAAACAGGATCCCAGATGAAAACCGTTTCAATACAGGGAACTGTAGAATATACAAGGGAAAACAGTCAGTATACAGGAAGAACCTCAGGCTCTGTGACACAGAATTCGCAGTACACAGGACGATCACAGACGCAGTAATGGACTTCACATCGCCTAACGAAAGAGTCAGTAAACTGACAATTAAGTTTGCAAACATGTCATACACGATCATAGACGCTCACGCACCAACAAATGACCACAACAGGAAGGACCCAAACGCCACTGAAAACTTTTGGATAGTAATGGAGGAGACAATCAAGAAAATACCTACACATCGAACTAAAATTATTCTAGGAGGCTTAAACACAAAACCTCGAAAAGAACAAAAATACAGACACATTATAGGAAGATACATACCACACCGTGACACAAATGTAAACGGGAGACACCTGAATTCTGCGAGACCCATAATCCCAACGTCATGTCAACGAAGTTCAAGTAATCTATACAAAAATTAACCACATGGAAACTCCCAAATGGCAAGAGAGAATTACAGATCGACCACGTCATAATACAAAGAGAAGCACAGAGGGAAATCCAGATCATCAACACACGAAAGGGCTTCTTTGACTCGGATCACCAACTACTACAGATAAAATTACGTCTAATCCCTAAGAGGAAACAACAGAAAACTAAGATCAGTCGACCAGACCCAGAATATCTAACACTCAACCATGAGAAAATATTGAACAAAATTAATACAGGAACAACGCAAAAATGGGAAAAGCTATCAAGAAGGCTTCAGAAAGCCATGAAATTAGCAGTAGCACCGAGAACTAGGAAACACCGCTGGTGGAACCACCCATGTGACCTAGCAATCGTAGGACGAATCAACACGTGAAGATGTTCAGCAGGAACAAGATACCAGAAAACTGGCAAGAATTTCTCAAAACGCAGAAACAGACACGTAAAATTATCTGTAAAGAAAAACGAAACTATGACAAACTGAAACTAGAAGAGATAGAAGCAGACTTCATAGGTAATACCACGAGGAATTTCTACAGGATGTTCTAGGGAGCATGAAACCCGCCAGGTTAGCCGAGAACGGTAATGCGCTGCTTTCTGGACTCGGGTAGGCGCGCCGGCCGCGGATCGAATCCGCCCAGCGGATTAACGACGTGGGCCGGTGTGTCGGCCAGCCTGGATGTGGTTTTTTGGCGGTTTTGCCCATCCCGCTAGGTGAATACCTAGCTGGTCCCAACATCCCGCCTCAGTTACACAACACGCAGACATATGTAACACTTCTGCACTATTTCATGGTTTACACTAGACGCAGTTAGCTGGGGTACACTGATTCTGTCCTGGGTGGTATGGGGTGGTGGCAGGAACGGCATATGGCCACTCCTTTAAATTAATCATGCCGGATCCGTTGTAACCACGCCGACCCTGCGAACATTGCGGGATGAAGGTGCAAGTGAAAGTGAAAGAAAGTTCAGAGAAAACACGACGAAATAGCAAGCACCGAACCTCTGCCTTAGGAGACTGGACGGCACACTAGAGACCAATACCAAGAACAACTGTAACCTCTTAGCGAAGTACTTCGAGAGACTCCTAAATGTAGGATCACTAACAGACAAACTGGACACAGAGGCACCCTCACCAAACCCAGATACCGAACCGCCGTTGATAGAAGCAGAATGAGAAATCATCAAGAACCTCAAGAAGAATAGAGAACCAGGAGAAGATGAAGTCACCCAGCAATTCTGGAAGCTACAATATCCGGATCTCACAGAACACATACACAACACCATGAAACATATATAGGAAACATAACAGATACCGAAGGAATGGGGCACAGCACTGATACACCCCCTACAAAAGAAAGGGGCTAAGTCGGACCCAATTATGGGTATCTTGCTGTTACCTGCCACATATAAGATACTTTCGAAAGCACTGCTAAATAAATTAGAGATGCAAACAGACCACCTGATTGGCGAATACCAGGCTGGGTTTCGTATACTCGTCGTGAGCTGAACAGATATGGAACATTAAGACGATACTACAACACAAACAGACTTCACGAAGGCCTACGACTCAATAGACAGAGAGACCCTCTTTAAAATTCTGAAAGAGTACAGAGTATATAGGAAGATAGTAACCATAATTCAGCAAACACTAACAAACACGACATCTAAAGTAAAGTTCTGTGGAGAGCTCTCAGAACAATTCGAAATCAGTACAGGAGTCAGACAGGAAGACGGTCTCTCGCCATTGCTGTTCAACATAGTACTGGACAAAGTAGTGAAGGAATGGAAAAAGACACAGAAAGGAGTCCTGTTAGGAAAAGTAACAGTCAACTTTCTATCGTTGCGCAGACAATTTAGAGATCGTAACGGCTCGAGGAACAGAAAAAATAAGAGCCATACAGGAACTACACGAAATCACAGCCAAGACCGGACTACAGATATCATATGAGAAAACAGTTCATGAGCACCAAAAAACACCCATCACTACACAAAAAAATGGGACAATACACAGAACAGAAAATTTCAAGTACCGAGGAGAAACAATGCAAATTAGGTGTGTAATGAAGAGAGAAGAGCGAAACTAGTGAAGGCCTACAAGCTGACTTGGAATCACTACAATAAGAAAGCCGTCTCACGAAAGGCCAAGCTACGACTTTACGAGACGGTGGTGCTAGCGGAAACACTACGCAGCCGAGACCACAGTAGTACAAGGACAGACACGAATATTCGGGCCGCACAAGAAGAGGGGGTGTGGATAAAGAGGCCACCTGAAGAACTATACGAACATACAGAGAAAATAACAGACCAAATCAGGAAACGAAGACTAAAGTTTTACGGACCCCTGAGCAAAATGGCGCCTCATAGGATGACACAGATCTGGGTCTGGGTTAGCACAAGCAACAACAACAAATGGATGAATGAAATAAGAAATGACACGGGACAACTCAACATCACACAGGAAACAACACAAAACAAAACTCTCTTTAGAAACCTGATCAGAAGAATCGAACTACAAGAGACACCTCACAACAAACGAACACAATGGACCGAACAGAGACGACACGAACACAGCCAGAGGATGAAGGAACACTGGGCGAACAGGAGAAAAGAGTAGCCGAAAAGAACACAGGATCTAAAGTGGACCGAAGGACGGAAGCAGAAACACAGCGCGCGAATGAAGGAAGTTTGGGCAGAACGTATAGAGAAAACTACAGAGAAATGAAGAGGAAGTTTAGTCTAAATGCGATCTTCAAGTGTGTGTGTGTGTGTTTGTGTGTATGTGTGTGTAACAACAAGTGTCCGGCACAGTGGTTAGATCGGTTACTGCTGCAACAATGGCAGGTTATCAAGATTTAAGTGAGACTGAACGTGGTGTTATAGTTGGCGCACGAGCGAAGGGGCACAGCATCTCAGACGTAGCGATACGTCACTCGTGTCCGTCAACACCAGGAAACCGGTAAAACATCAAATCTGCGCCACCGCTGTAGGCGGAAAAGATCCTGCAAGAAAGTGACCCACTGTTGTGGATGGCAGGAGAGCCAACACCGTGTTACTAGAGGAGGCCGAAATGCACGCGTTTTAGCTCACGCAGGATGGCGTGGGGTCTGGAACAGGACAAGGAAATTAGAATTTAGGAAAACGGACGTAGCTGGTGGAATACTTAACTTTAATCCATTAATGATGAACGTCGGTCGTGATGGTACATGATTCACAATATCAATAGTAACTGATAATGGCGCCTTGCTAGGTCGTAGCAAATGACGTAGCTGAAGGCTATATGCTAAACTATCGTCTCGGCAAATGAGAGCGTATTTTGTCAGTGAACCATCGCTAGCATAGTCGGTTGTACAACTGAGGCTAGTGCTAGGAAGTCTCTCTAGACCTGCCGTGTGGCGGCTCTCGGTCTGCAATCACTGATAGTGACGACACGCGGGTCCGACGTATACTAACGGACCGCAGCCGATTTAAAAGCTACCATCTAGCAAGTGTGGTGTCTGGCGGTGACACAACAGCCACAACGACTGAAAAGAATGTTCAACGTTACAGAAGTGCAACCCTTCCGCAAATTGCTGCAGATTTCAATGCTGGGCCACTAACATGTGTCAGCGTTTGAACCATTCAGCGAAACATCATCGATATGGACTTTCGGAAACGAAGGCTCACCCGTGTACCCATGACAACTGCACGAAGCAAAGCTTTACCCCTCGCCTTTGCCCTTCCACCCGACACTGGACTGTTCATGACTGGAAACCTGTTGCCTATTCGGACGAGTCTAGTTTGAGATTTATCGATGGAATGGCTGCGTACGGGTACGAAGTCATCCTCATGATTCCTTCGACACCCCATGTCAGCAGGGGACTCTTCAAGCTGGTGACAGCTCTGTAATGATGTGGGACATGTGTACCTGGAGTGATATGAGACCCCCGATACGTATAGATACGACTCTGACAGGTGACACGCCCGTAAGCATTCTGCTGATCACTTGAATCCATTTAAGTCCACTGCGCATTCCGACGGACTTGGGAAATTCCAGCTGGACAATGGCACACCTCACACGTCCAGAATTGCTGAAGAGTGGCTCCAGGATGACTCTTCTGAATATAAACACTTCTGTTGGCCACCAAAATCCCCAGACATGAATATTATTTAGCATATCTGGGATCCCTTGCAAAGTGCTGTTTAGAAGCGATCTCCAGCCCTTCGTACTCTTACGGATTGATGGTCGGCCCTGCAGGAGTCATTGTGCCAATTACGTCCAGCACAGTTTCAGACATTTGTCGTGTTTATGCTGCGTCGTGTTGCGGCAGTTCTGCAATTTCTAGGGGGACCTACACCACATTAGGCAAGCGCATTAGTTTCTTTGTCTCTTCTACATGTACATCTACATCAATACTCCGCAAGTCACCTGACAGTGTGTGGCGGAGTGTACCCTGAGTACCTCTATCGGTTCTCCCTTCTATTCCAGTCTCGTATTGTTCGTGGAAAGAAGGATTGTCGGTATGCTTCTGTGTGGGCTCTAATCTCTCTGATTTTATCCTAATGGTCTCTTCGCGAGATATACGTAGAAGGGAGCAATATACTGCTTGACTCTTCGGTCAAGGTGTGTTCTCGAAACTTTAACAAAAGCCCGTACCGAGCTACTGAGCGTCTCTCCTACATAGTCTTCCACTGGAGTTTATCTATCTTCTCCGTAACGCTTTCGCGATTACTAAATGATCCTGTAACGAAACGCGCTGCTCTCCGTGGATCTTCTCTATCTCTTCTATCAACCCTATCTGGTACGGATCCCACACTGCTGAGCAGTATTCAAGCAGTGGGCGAACAAGCGTACTGTAACCTAGTTCCTTTGTTTTCGGATTGAATTTTTTTAGGATTCTTAGAATGAATCTCAGTCTGGCATCTGCTTTACCGACGATCAACATTGGATGATCATTCCATTTTAAATCACTCTTAATGTGTACTCCCACATAATTTATGGTATTAACTGCTTCCAGTTGCTGACCTGCTATTTTGTAGCTAAATGATAAGGGATCTATCTTTCTATGTATTCGCAGCACATTACACTTGTCTACATTGAGATTCAATTGCCATTCCATGCACTATGCGTCAATTCGCTGCAGGTCCTCCTGCATTTCAGTACAATTTTCCATTGTTGCAACCTCTCGATACACCACAGCATCATCTGCAAAAAGCCTCAGTGAACTTCCGATGTCATCCACCAGGTCATTTATGTATACTGTGAATAGCAACGGTCCCTGCGGCACACCTGAAATCACTCTTACTTCGGAAGACTTCTCTCCATTGAAAATGACATGCTGCGTTCTGTTATCTAGGAACTCTTCAGTCCAATCACACAATTGGTCTAATAGTCCATATACTCTTACTTTGTTCATTAAACGACTGTGGGGAACTGTGTCAAACGCCTTGCGGAAGTCAAGAAACACGGGATCTACCTGTGAACCCGTGACTGTGGCCCTCTGAGTCTCGTGGACTTATAGCGCAAGCTGGGTTTCACACGACCGTCTTTTTCAAAACCTATGCTGATTCCTCTTCAGTGTATAATGGTTCAAATGACTCTGAGCACTATGGGACTTAACATCTGAGATCATCAGTCCCCTAGAACTTAGAACTACCTAAACCTAACTAACCTGAGGACATCACACATCCATGCCCGAGGCAGACTTCGAACCTTCGACCGTAGCAGTCGCGCGGTTCCGGACTAAAGCGCCTAGATCCGCTCGGCTACCGCAGCCGGCTTCAGTGTATATTAAACAGTTTAACGAGTGAAACAAGTGGCCATTCCCGCACTGCCTTCCCTTCTATACTCTCGATGTTCCCTGTTAATGCCACTTGCCAGTTATCTCACACCACTGAGCAGCCTTCAAGTATTCGTCACCCAACTATTTTGTAAGTGTCTCTCCCACAGACTCCAGTCCTGCACCATCGAACTATTAAATCAACGTTTTCCATTTGATCCATGGACCATTTGAGATCATCCTATTTCTAACCATTGTCAAATTTAAACGGCTGTAATTGTTAGATCTGGGTTATCTCACACAGTGCTCAATCTGTGGCCATGCTGAGCGTGACACTGTTATGTCACGAAAAGAAATGGAAGGAGATTTTATAAACTCCCGTCAACAACTAGGTCATTAGAGACGGAGCACAAGCTTCGTCACTTCTGGGGAGTGGGAGGGAAATCGACTGTCTCCTTTTATTTGGCTGGAGCAATGTAGGGGAAACAGGAAACCTAGATCTGGGTACTCGGTCTCAGATTGGAACTGTCGTCCTTTCGAATGCTGTCATAGTAGGAGCACCTAGCCTGTTTAGAGTAGCATAATCTTAGAGTATTCAGCTGAGATGTTAGTGCCTGGGAAGTTGCCGTGGTGTAGCTGGTCTAGGTAAGACAGGTGTGGCCTTGGGCTGTACGGTCGCTTAGCTGTGTGCAAGCCTTGAGCTGCTTGGTTACGGGAAACTGGCAGCGTCGAAATCTCAAATCGTAGGAAGAGACAGGGGGAGGCGGCGTGCTTGCAAAGTAGAGCAAGATGGCCATATGATTGAGTGTGTAAGATACAGCCTGATATATTTACTGAAAATGGCAAAACTGCTTTCAGACCTGGTACTAAAATTCTGAAGACAGCGTTTGATTCAGGGCAGCGGGAAGAGTCCACTGAAAAAAAAATACCTTTTTTGTAAACATTTGCTTTATAAAGTTGATGAAAAGTTGATCAATTGAAATTATTACTGTTTATAAAATCTGTACTTAATTAATATAGTCACGCAGTGTATGCATATGATATTGTAATACTACCAATGTCACAAATTTCCAGCCAACCGGTTGCAAATAGAATTTAAAGTTCTTTTACTAGTTTTCAACGCCAACTAGGGGCGCCTTCCCAGAAGGAACTGCTACCTTTCCTGATATATCACAGGAAGGTACATTAATAGCTGATAGGTATTAAAACAAACAATTTATACAAATTAATTTGCATAAAAATACTCACATGTGGTTAAAAGGAAATTTCGGGCGACATCGCTCTTGTCAAAACATTTATACCACAGTTAAAACATTTTCCTCCTCAATACATAAGAGGTACAGTCAAAATTATAAAACAATATATAAATATGTCATAAAGGGCACTACAGTGGTATAGGACACCAGTGAGTAACAGCGACCTCGCGAGCGGGCCGTAGCAAATGACGACGTGTACATGATACAGCTCGCGCCATCGAGTAGCAGAATTTACAAAGGTTGAACAACGAAATTAATATAATAGTGATTGACAAATTAACAGCGTGTAAATCATAAAAGCAAGGGAGAGGAAGACAGTATTTGAGGACTTAACAGGAATGTGCATAACGGACATTAGCTATTAGATATCTTTATGTAACGGCTTTAAGTCACTGAAAAAATTTTTATTATGCGAATGCAGTTGTTCATTTAATATGAGGCCATCATTCAGAGAAAGATGTTTGAAGATCTGTAACTCTTCCAGAATGTTTAGCCTAAAACGTTTTCTTTCACAGCGCATTTGCTACGGCCCGCTGGCACAGTCGCTGTTACTTACTCGTGTCCTTTACCACTGCAGAGCCCTTAGTGGCTTATTTATGTACTGTTTTAAAGTTTTGAATGTACGTCTTATCTATTCAGGTGGAAAATGTTTTAATTGTGGTGTAAATGTTTTGACTAGAGCGTTGTCGCTCAAATTTCCTTTTAACCACATGTGAGTATTTTTATGCAAATTAATTTGTAAAAATTAGGTGTTTGTTCTAATGCATACCTGCTATTAATGTACCTTCCTGTGATATTGTTAGGTAAGGTAACAGTTTATCTCTAGAAAGCGCCCTTAGTTGGCGTTGAAAACTAGTTAAATAACTTTAAATTCTATTCGCAAACGGTTGGCTGGAAACATGTGACATTGTAATTAATTACGGTTGCTGATCGCAGCCAGGTACAAAACTTTATAATACGACATTAAAAAATTGGGAAAAATGAATCAATAGCCTCCCACAGTATCAGATACTATGGTGATTCAGACATAATATTCTCTGTAATTTTTTTGTTATATTTTTGTCTGATATTCTCTGTAATTCTTTTTTTGTTATATATTTGTCTGAAAACATTTCATACACCTAACTTACTTCTTGTATCACTTGCCTCTTGGCGCCACGTCTACGTCTGTCAACATGAATAGCACAAGGGGAAGCTACTGTACATTTGATTTCAATTCGATTTAACGAGGTATGGTGTTATTAAAATTTCCTATCCTAAGCTTGTTGTTGAATTTACTTTTCAGAGATTTAATGAGGAGAGAAAACACCATTGCTGTTACTAATACAGTGATGCTACTGATCAGTAGCCATTGGTACGGCCTTAAATGCATACTGCATTATCAGTAAAAGAACTTGCGTTTTTTTCCCAAAATTTGGTTTCCGAAGTCCGATAAACGTAAAGAAGTATCGCTCCTCTGTCCTTATACCAGCGCTGAAATACTTACATTACTTTCCATGGCCATGCATCTCTTTATTACCAGAACAACTATTAGATATCGTGCTGATGCAAAAGAATTTCACTCCCGTCATAAATATAACTCGAACCTCTCTCTTTTTCGCTAATAATATGGAGCAAATAACATCTAATCATTTACCCAAGAGAGAGGAGGAATTGGAATACGTCACTTTAAAACTTTTGATATTAGTAATGAAGAGAACAAGTCACATTTACTAATAAACCCATTCGTAAATAGTTACATAAGATGTATAGAATAGTATAATGAAAGCTGCAAAATACTAACACTAATTCTTTACAGACGTATGGATAAAACTGGTAGAAGCTGACCTCGGGGAAGATCAGTTTGGATTCCGTAAAAATGTTGGAACACGTGATGCAATACTGACCCTACGACTTATCTTAGAAGCTAGGTTAAGGAAGAGCAAACCTACGTTTCTAGCATTTGTGGACTTAGAGATAGCGTTTGACAATGTTGACTGGAATACTCTCTTTCAAATTCTGAAGGTGGCAGGGGTAGAATACAGGGAGCGAAAGGCTATTTACAATTTGTACAGAAACCAGATGGCAGTTATAAGAGTCGAGAGACATGAAAGGGAAGCAGTGGTTGGGAAGGGAGTGAGACAGGGTTGTAGCCTCTCCCCGATGTTATTCAATATGTATATTGAGCAAGCAGTGAAGGAAACAAAACAAAAATTCGGAATAGGTATTAAAATCCATGGAGAAAAAATAAAAACTTTGAGGTTCGCCGATGACATTGTAATTCTATCAGAGACAGCAAAGGACTTGGAAGAGCAGATGAAGGGAATGGATAGTGTCTTGAAAGGAGAATAAAAGATGAACATCAACAAAAGCAAAACGAGGATAATGGAATGTAGTCGAATTAAGTCGGGTGCTGCTGAGGGAATTAGATTAGGAAGTGAGACACTTAAAGTAGTAAAGGAGTTTTGCTATTTGGGGAGCAAAATAACTGATGATGGTCGAAGTAGAGAGAATATTAAATGTAGACTGGCAATGGCAAGGAAAGCGTTTCTGAAGATGAGAAATTTGTTAACATCGAGTATAGATTTAGGTGTCAGGAAGGAATTTCTGAAAGTATTTGTTTGGAGTGTAGCCATGTATGGAAGTGAAACATGGACGATAAATATTTTGGACAAGAAGAGAATAGAAGCTTTCGGAATGTGGTGCTACAGAAGAATGCTGAAGATTAGATGGGTAGATCACATAACTAATGAGGAAGTATTGAATAGGGTTTGGGAGAAAAGAAGTTTGTGGCAAAACTTGATCAGAAGAAGGGATCGGTTGGTAGGACATGTTCTGAAGCATCAAGGGATCACCAATTTAGTACTGGAGGGCAGCGTGGAGGGTAAAAGCCGTAGAGGGAGACCAAGAGATGACTACACTAAGCAGATTCAGAAGGATGTAGGTTGCATTAGGTACTGGGAGAGGAAGAAGCTTGCACAGGATAGAATAGCATGGAGAGCTGCATCAAACCAGTCTCACGACTGAAGACCACAACAACAACAACATAAAGAAAGTTGCCTTAATCAAAATTTTTTCACGTGAATGCAAGTTGTTAACATCACCATGAGAATATCCGTCAATGATCCCAGTAATTCCTATGGCTTTTTGGCGATATGCCGAATTTTTAATATATATAAAGTTGTCATTTTGACTACCATAGGCCTGCGACCCCACTGAAAGTCATCTGACGCCCTTAGTACGCAGTGTGATCGCAATATTCCTCTGGCGTACCGGGTGGAACCATCTGGGATCGTTCAAAATCATTCGACGAAATCTGAATGCGATCCAAAACAGCGAAAATTGGTTAAGCTTCTTCAGCCCTCCTGTTTTGCGTCTTGCTATAGTTTTTTCACAAGGAGGTATGACATTGTCACATGCGTGAATACGACAAACGGTCTCTCTGAGATTCCCAGTTCGGCAATACCCGCGGTGGTGCTCGCCCACACTTACTGAGAATGTAAAAATGTACATTTATGGAGAAAATGTGAGAGGTCTGTTCCCGGTGCCAGCTGTATTTTTTCCACCTAAGAACATGTTTAAATTCGCAATTTTCCTAGAAATTCCACTGTTATTGTTGAATTATGGCTTTAGATGTTTTCCTTCACTTGTGTTTTTGTACTGTTGCACTATGTCTAATTGTCTTACCAGGTGTTACCACAGTTCTAAAGCATCGGTTTCTATTTGCCACGGAAGCTAAGAGTTACGAGACAGTGCAAAATTCAGAGCAGTAAGGAATTTCGCTATATAATAGCGTTGGCAAGAGTAATGAAGGCAACAGTAGACAGGAAAGTAAACCAGTTCATATACTGAGATTAATATATCAGCAGCTGTTGATGCATATCGCCGATTTACTATACTTCATCTCAAAGAATTTTAATTTTCGCACAATTTAAAAACAAATAATCTATAAACTGGCCGAGCATTCGGAACGAACGATTCAGACAGGGCATATAGTAATAAAAAGGCTGCTTTATGTGCACTATTACAGTCATAGGAACGTACCATGTGCGTTGTCAACATTGTCTACTCAAAGCTATATAATACCAATATATGAATCTTTAAGATGAACTTCACATTGATTCGTCACGCAGAAAGATACCACGCAAATTGATACGAGAGAACGAATTCAGTGGAGACGGAAAGTCAAATATTTATGTTGTCGTTGTTTACTACGTAATAGGTGTCTTTTAAATCACTTAGAGATATGTGGCAATTGTCGACACTAGGGTAAGGAAATGCTTGTAATCAGTCTGCTGTAGCATTCTCACATAACCTTCTAGGGCGTAAACATGTCTTTACCAGACAGACGGAAGTACTCTACTGTGAAACAGAATTTTTCATTACCTATACAGGCCTTTCAGCGTAATTCAATTTATTTACTTTTACTCTGGAACCAAGAGATCTAAACACTGTATATTTGTGTATGTGTTTAAGATGGCAAAATGCACATTATCAGAATAATATTGTCATAGATACGATGAGGCAGTGGAATATAGATATCCTTAAACATTATGATATTTTCGTTTGGTAAACATTTCGATTTCCAGTAATATTACATCAACATCATCTAGCTGCACATATTAGAAAATAATGTTTATGTTGCACCTATTTCTGATGGTGGACTTGCTCGAAAACTTGCTAATGATACAGTAAATCGTACCAAATTACAAAAAAAGTACTGGCTGCATATTACATCTATAGAAACCGCATTTTTAGTTATTATATAGGACGTGAAAAAGAACTACATGTACAAAATTCGAAGTCTTTGGAGGAGGCAAAAGGAGACACATTTGTGGGTGACAAAAATTTCGTAGGTGTATCTTTTCCCCACTACGGTTCCGCGAAGGTTTGCCGCTAGTGATGTTCAGAGACTGTGTTCCGACTGCTGTGTGATACAGTCGTAGAGATGATGCTGGAAACGTCGTCCTTGCTAACGACTGCTTACCACGCAGATAGAAGTACTTGTCGCCTGTTTGGCTGAGTGTGCAGCCATTATGCGTTAAACGTCTGATTATTTTGATCCCGTTAGACATCCACTAGCATGTAGATCGAGTTGTGCGGTAATGTAAACGGACAATATTTTCAGCAATATTTCTAAAATAATATTCGTCACAGGGCATTTGAACACTGTCTCTGAACATCACTAGTGTGAAAACCTTCATGGACACCTATTAAAAATGGAGAACCTGTGCCATTTTTGTCACATTAATAGTGTTTCATTTTACTTCCTCTAAACACTCTAAAAATTTATATACATAATTTTTAACACCCTGTATTTGCTTCTCGTATAAAGCATTAAAAAGAAGATTAAGCTGTTCTCAGTTAGAAGAATGTGCCTTATCAGGTATGGTCATATTGGAGGAGATTATCTTCCTCAAACAAAATACGGAATGGTAATTGGAGGTAGAAGCTGGAGGTAGAAGCATGGGACATATCATTTCGAAAACGGTTAGGGAAGTCAGTAGTCTGAGGTCCACACCGTATAATGAGTGTGCAGATGATATCAAGCTTCAGGTATTACCTCTTACGACAGATAAGGCAGTCACCGACGATCTTCACTTAACAGGCGAGCAACAATGCGTGCAATAACCACAGAAATCAATAAGGGACTTACGAACAGCGTATCCGTTACGATATTGTGACGACATTGGGTGTTTATGGGCTATGGCCGCAGACGCCGAATTGAGTGCCTTGCTAACAGAACGACATCACCCTGCAGCCCCTGTCCTTGGCTCGTGAATACAGCGGTTCGACTTTAGACGACTGCAGAACCGTGAGCTGGTCAGACGAGTCCAGATTTCTGTTGGTAAGAGCTGATGGTAGGATTTGAGTGTGATGCAGACCCCACTAAGGTATGGACAAGTCAACAAGGCATTGTGCAAGCTGTGGGGATTCCATAACAGTGTGGGCTGTGTTTATATGGAATTGACTCGGTCTTCTGGTGCAACTGAACCGATCACTGATGGAAAATGGTTATGTCTGGCTTCTTGAAGACCATTTTCATACTTCCAAACACGATGGAATTTTTATGGACGATAATTCGCCACGTCATAGGCCCACTACTGTTCGCCATTGCTTTAAGAACAGTGATCTCACATTCATGGAATATAATCTGGAGGTCAGTTCGTGGACAATCTCCGGAACCAGCAACACTTTCGCAGTTATTCATGGCTGTAGAGGCAGTGTGGCTTAGTATTTCTGCACCGAACTTCCAACAATTTATTACGTCGATGCTGTACTACGCCGGAGAGAAAGAGGCCCGATACGATATTTGGAGGTATATAATGACTTACGTCACCTCAGTGTAGAGACACATAGTTCAAAGTGGATTCTGAACCACGGAACAGCTTGGTAGTTTTCACACAGTCTAATCATTGCCAGAGAATAAGTTACGGCAGAAAAAATCCTAGGACCGTTTGGGATTGATCTCGAGCATTATGGATTTGCTGACTAAGACCTACTCACCATGACCTTAAAGCGCACTGCTACTAGGTAAGCATATAAAATTCAACTATTCAAAATTTAGGTTAAACGTATAGCCAGTCCCTTTCTTAAGTCTCGCTCTTGTGAGCAGAGTCGCTGCTTCTCGTTAGCACATCAGCAGACAATATACGATACTTGGAACCCATGTTGTGAGCAGAGTCGTTACTTCTCGTTAGCATCTCATCTCTGCAGACAACCCATTCAGCATGCAAAGATTGCTACCGACATCTCTTCATCAGCTGGAGACGTACTTGTATTTCTTGTTCCTGGTCCTTCCCGCATTCTCAGTCGAAATTGAGTTCGTTGCCAGTGACTGCGAACAAGTTGGACAGCACGTTTCCGATATATCGACCTGGAGCAGCTGAGTGTAGCAGAGCGTGGGGTGCTGCAGGCAGCAGGCCGGCGGTCCGCGAGTAATGACGTCCTCCGGCGCAGCGCCCGCCGGCCACTAAACCAATCCCCCAGCTGCAGCGGACCGCCGCCCTCCTGGAGTCGTCTCCCCCAGCACGAGTTTCTCGACGGCCGCGTTATTAAATTGGTTCTGCGTAATCCGGTTCCCGCCAATTACGAATCAATCGCGTTAGCGAGTAGGAGGCGGCGCGGCGTAAGCCAGACCCCTGGTGCGGCTGCAACCCGCCTTGCGGACACCTGCTCCCCGCGTGCCGCCGTGCCCCGCCAAACTCCCTGGCGACGTCCTCGCTGTTGCGGCTACGCCTACAGAAGTCGCATAACAGTTGCTACGGATGAAGCGCAAATCTTTGTCTGTGTGTCATAATACACGTTAAGAAAAATTAGTTACTGCAACAACGTTGTGATGCAATTGTATTGAATTCTCCGTTTTTTTGGCGAGTCAAAAATCTGCTAGAAGCACTCGAACTTCAGGGGAGACTGGGGCTAGTTGGCATAGACTTTCGGTTTTCATTATTCTATCGTATTGTGAAATACTTATAGAAATTCTGGTGAATGGGGCAGTACGAGGGGCGTTCAATAAGTTATGCAACACACTTTTTTCCCGCCAATTTCCACAAAAGAATGAAAAGTTGGTCGTGGAACATACCCGCTTCAGCTCCTAAAGTTTCATAAATTTCCGATAGGTGACAGCACCATGTGTAGCCTTCAAAATGGTGTCTGTAGCGGTGGTAAGTTTAAAGTAGAGAGATGATATTGGGTTTCTTTTGGCCGGAAACCAGAGCATCATAGACATTCATAGGTGCTTGAGGACTGTCTACGGAGACCTGGCAGAGAAGAAAAGCAACGTTAGTCTTTGGGCAAGGAGTCTATCATCTTTGCAGCAAGATCACACAAACCTGTCATATCTCGCACCTGCACATTGTCTGCACACACTTGTGACTCCAGCAATGTAGGACTTTAGCGTATTCGTCACCACAATAATGCAAACCAACTTCTCCTTATCGATGACAACGTAAGACCTCACACACGTCTGCCTGATGCGAACCTACAAAACTTTATTAACAAATTCCGAAAAATCAATCAAGAGCGGGTCAAAAGATCAGATACTGAGGACATTCATACATTGTATTCTCTGTAATCCACTCCCTAGCCCGGATCTCGCACCTTCCGACTTCCATTTGTTTGGTTCAATGAATGATGCACTTCGTGGGAAGCAGTACCTGTAGGTGATGAAGAGGTTACTGATGCATCAAGACGTTGGCTCCAACGTCGACCATTAGAGTGTTGCCATGTCAGAATATAGACCCTCTCAGTAAGGGAGGATAAGGCAGTCACACTGAACAGAAATTGTTGAAAAATGGGAATTTGTAGGCCAAATAGTGTAGAATAATAGGGTATATTGGAATCCTGACTAACCTCAAACTGATTTTACAAAAAAAGTGTTGCTTTTCTTATTTAACATCCCTTTTAGCTTAACTTTTTAGCTACAAAATCGTGTAGAACCGGTTAATTAAATACGTGTTTTGGTAACATTAAAACCACTTTTCCTATAAACTGGGAAGTATGTCAACGAACCCCAGGAACTGCTTTAAATGGCAAATCTTGGAGTGATTTGGCATAAGTTGATAAGCACAGGGGTTCTTAGACAGAACACATTTCGAAGGAAATGGAAATACCATGTGGCTAAGGTCTCCCGTCGGGTAGACCGTTCGCCTAGTGCAAGTCTTTGGAGTTGACGTCACTGTGGCGACTTGGGTGTCGATGGGGATGAAATGATAATGATAAGGACAACACAACACCCACTCCCTGAGCGATCTCCGATCCAGCCGGGAATCGAACCCGGGCCGTTAGGTGTGACATTCCGTAGCGCTGACCACTCAGCTACCAGTGGTGGACTTCGAGGGGAAACCTATGATCTTATCAAAATGTGAGTTAACTATCTCTTCAGGTAATAAATTGTAAAAAAGTAATTCCTCGTGAACAAATAATGAGCCACAATTAACTCTGTTTGAAAGTGTAAAAAACAGTATTATCTTAAATGTGTGAACAAACAATGAATCTATATATGTGGATGTGTTCCTTCGGACATTAGTGTTGTTTCGGAAAGAACAGACACATTTTGATCCTGCAGTGACTATGAGTCAATATGCAAAAGAATTAAGGACATTAGCTGCCAGTGGGCATTGATTTATATCAACGGGGCAACTCGCACCCGGGTCTCCTGCATACTAGACAGATGCGCTGACTACTCCACCATCCAGAGACAGCGGTCACCTCAACGGCACGGACTATATTGGCAGGACCAAAATGGTGTCTGCTCTTTTGGACATGACCGAAGGGTCAGAAACCATAAATATAATTAAGGCTCGAACTCTTACGGGAATCAGCGAAATGTCGCGAGTAATGAGGCTAATGAGTAGGGACACTAAATCAGTAGAGTGTGGTATAAGCTGAGAATTTGGTTCTGACGGGAGGCATACCCTAGGATAATCTGTGCAGTTGCGGTGATCAGTGTGTGCGTATCATAGGCGCATGTGAGTAATAAGCAAGAGACCCGGGTTCGAATCCTGGTCTGGCATAAATTTTCACTTATCCCGTTGATATAAATAATGCCCAATGGCAGCTAACGTCCTTAATTGCCTTGTATCTTTAAACAACCAATCTTTGAAGGAGAATAAATTCTTTTTGCTGTTACAACTACCCATAGTTACTCAAAGACAATTACCTGAATATTTAAAATCAGCCATAAATATAGGAGTTAGCAGCTCGTTTATTTCAGTAGGTCAGTTCAATTTCGGCATACTTTAGTAATTTCAGACTGAATCATTTTCGTCTGGCCTACAGTTTTCCCCTTTTTGATAATGGTGGGCATGCAAATCTCACTGCCAGGTTTCGATAATATTCCCAGTGTGCTGCCGGGGACGCTACCTCGCAAAAATCAAGTCATTTACATGGAATTCATTGTGATCAGAAGGCCGTTGAGATTGGTGGGATTTCTTGCTGGTGTTGCTCGTGGGAACTGTCGAACGAAAACCTTCGCCGTCATTTAGACAAGAGGCTGAAGTTGAAAGCTCTTCGCCATGGACAAGTTCTTCAGCCTCTGAACGATCACTATGGCCAGGTTGTCGTCATTCCTGCGTACATAATATCCGACTCCCCATCATAATAATATGCAGAATAAAATTCAAAACGATGTTCGGTTTGTGAACCTTAGATATGACGCCCTTTTTGACTACACGTTGCTTTTTCTTCTTATTGGCTCTACTAGTTACGATTCTGTTTTTAATGGGACATGTTAAAATAACTGTAACGCTTCTTTTAGTTAGATTATTGTATTGCTATCGCGGCCTGGCTGTAGGGAAAGACTGAATTAGTTCTGGTTTGAAGTGCATTGATTCATGCTTTACAGAAATTCTTTCTTTTTTAACGAACAGTAGTGGAGGTTTTAGTTGACAAAGGTGTGGGGCCAGTTGCCATACACATACCAACTGATCCTATATGTAACTATGCCAACTAGGTCTCCCCGCGATATCAGAAACGAAATGGATATCGCGCAATCCAAGATAAGAAACAAAAGAGTATGATGCATGCAGGAAACCACAGATAACCGCTCTATCGAAAGCTGCCTTCAGTATCTCCTCAATTCGATCCACAAGTTCGCCATAACAAGAAATCCTACGAGAAAAAAATGTACTCATCAGTCGGAAAGAGGCGATGAAACAAGGGCTCTTCCCCCGTGACGCTCCCTAGCAGACTAAAATTACGGTGGACGGTGCACCATCAGATACACTCTCCTCTAGCAGAATGCAATAATTCCACGGTGGCAGAAAATAGAAGCTGTGTGCCTACTGTCCCACAGCGTGCACTAACTCGAGTCTCTCCAACTAATTGGACCAGTAGAAAGAACCTTTATTCATTGTAATCTAAATTATTGCGTAGCAGTTTCATAACATAGTTAAATAACGGACATTGTTGACTACATAGTCGGTTATTTTACTTTTTCAGGAATCTCCAGATTATCCGGGTTGAGATTCTCCCGTTCCTGAATTATCCGCGCACCATTAGGCACTTTTGAAAAATCTAGAGAACCGAGCCTGAAATATTCTGATAGAATTACAAGAAATATTCTCTTTCATGATACAACTTTCTCTCTTTATGGTCGGTAACATTCCACTTTTAATAAATTCATACCTCCACTAACCCAGAAAACTACTGCTGTGAGCTAACTTTCGTATTTTTAAAAGAAGTCCTGCCCACACTGAGTAACTTTAAATTTCGTAGTTACCGCGTTACATAACTGCTTCATTGTCTTTTTCATGTATATGCGTTGTTTCCAAATTTTCCTGTACAAATAGATCTTGAAACTTTCCTAAAATTATAACAGTTATATGAGTGATTTTACCAACGAAATAATGAAATTTCATCCACTTTAGATTCTGTATTCTTTCACATTCAGACAATCGGTTCACAAACATCCTTCAGATTCCACAGCAACACAATATCCAACTGCTACAAAACTCAAAATATTCACTGTGACTTCCTAAACATATCTGCCGTTAGATCAACTCTTCCCGCCAAACTAGAGTTTGTTACTTATGACACAGAATCTAACAGTTTAAATTGCTTGTAACAGAAAGATTTATACTAATTTTACACATATTTTACCTAAGCATCAGTGGAACTAAGGTTGCAAAATTATGACATTTACATAGACATGTCGCTTTGTTAATTAACTTCAAAAATTGCTCCATTCATACCAGATGGAAGCAGCATTTCATAGAGTTTCCCGCTAATAAGTAAATCGGTTTATCGGTTTTTTATAAATACAATGTAAAATGATCGATAGCCTCCAGGATCGAAGGGCTCCCAAAGCTCATAAGGTGTGATTACATCACAGGATGCAGACGACGAAAACATCTGTTGGTCACCAAATGGCGATTCCTATAAACTGGGATTTGAGCTGCTGAGTGGCAGGGATGTTACGTACAAATTGAATTCGGCAGAGAAACAGAGCGAAGACGATGAGATTGAGGAGCCCTTTCTCAGGAGCACTGACGCACTGAAATGCATTGATATTCTGAGTAGGAAGGTAAAAATTCATTTGACTATACTGATCTTTTGACTCTCCACAAAATGAGAACCACCGTCAACAAAACACTGAATGAAATTCAGTAAAATGAAAGTGTCAAAGATTATATCAAGAAGGCCACCAGAAGGTAAGTTACGTGAAGTGAAGTGCGTAATTTTGTAATTGCATTGTTAGTATCTGGCAATTATGATGTAACTAAAGCAGTGAATTTTCACATGTAGTGCGTAAGACGCTTCGTAAATAGAGGAAAGAGCAGTACTCGGTGAAAAGAAATGTAATTCGGTTTATCCATACATTCTTGGGTACACATTAAACCAGATACTCGGTAGCTTGCTGTATTTAGTTCACTACCATTCTACATGTAATTAAAGATTTAATATTTGGTTTAATTTTTAGAAATTATCCTTACGTTTCTAACAGTTATTAAAAAGATTTTAGAACCATACAGACTTTGAATACAACAAAATACCTCGAAGCAAACGCTGTATCAGTATGTAACTTACTCAGAAAATATAGTTCTTGTGAAAGACGTCTGAATCTTTATTAATACAAGGTCGCGAGTGCTATCTCCAGAGGCTCTCATAAAGATTCCGTATTTCTAGATTTCGAGCGAATCTTTTGATTGCATTGACTTAGAACCTTACATTTTGTACGTAGCCAAGGTACCATAGAATTTAGAATGTGACACAAATCTGAATTTGATTCGACAGACTCTTCTGGAGAAAACTTTTGATACTGTTCCTCACAAGCGGCCTGTAATAAAAGTATGTGCTCATAGAGTGCCGTCCCAGTTGTACGAATTGATTCGTGTTTCTTTTCAGAAATATTATAGATTGTAGTAACTGACAGAAAGTCATCCAATGAAATATAAGTGATATATGGGTTTTTTCAAGGAACTGTTAGAGGCCCTCTGTTTACCTAATCTATATATTTAGCTGATAATCTCAGCAGGTGCCGCGGTTTGTTTGCAGAACATCCTGTCGTTTATCCTGAATTAGCATCAGCAGAAGTTGAAAATTTATCGCAAATTTATTTAGACAAGACATCTGCGTAGAGCGAAAAGTGGCAACCGAATCTAAACAATAAAAAGTGCCTGGTCCTAGACATGAGTACAATACTAAGATACATAATACAAGTTTAAAGTTTGTGGGGTCGGTTAAATATGTAGGGATTAAAGCAATGATCACCTTAAATGGACACATCACATACGAAATATCTTGCGGAAGGCGAAACAAAGATTACGTTTTATTGCCAGAACACTTTGAATATGCAGTGGTTTTGCTAAACAGACTGCCTACGCTACACATGTCCTTCCTTTCCTGGAGTAATTCTTACCGGTGTGGGACCGTTATCAGAAAGAACGGACGACAGGTGTCTCAAAGGGTCAAAGAATGACAGAACGCATTCTGTTATCGCGAAATACGACAGATACGGTCACGGAAATTATACGCGTCTTGGGGTGACAGTATTAGAATCAAAGGGGTGTTTCGTTGTGGCGAGATTTTTCATGAAGTTGTCATCAACTTTTCCCTCCAATGGGAAAATATTTTGTTTCGGAAATACCCATGGTAATGAGATTAGAGAGAGCAGAGTTTGCACGAAACGGTTTTTGTATCATTTTTCCGTATGTTATTCGAGAGTAGAACTGTCAAGAAATAGTCTGAAAGTGGTTCTATGAACTTTTTGCCAAACACTTAATTGTGAACTGCAGAGCAGAAATGTAGATGTAGAAGTCGGAACCACTTCTTATTGGCAGTCGCGTAATAGCCTCAGAATGGGATAGCACCCAAAAACTAATTGCACCCACACCCAATACGACAACGCTGCTCAATGCACGCTTTCCTTGCAAAACATGCAGAATTCTCGAGGTCTAAATACCACGATACAGGTAATTCGTTAATATCAATCAATTAAAGCATCCATACCTTCCGAAATGTTTTTCACAGGAAAAATCCGGTGCTAGATTTATGACTCAAACTCAGTTTCTCTGATTTTCAGCAATGTGGTCAATTTTAGTACGCCATAAAACCTGGCTCCCAGTTCTAGATCAGAGCTGAATAAGGTAAGGGCAATGCCAGTTATAAGACAAACTTTTGATCACACAAGACTAGCGATTGCACTCCTCGTTCCCTTCTCTGAATTCTTAATACAACTGATCGTTGACTTGGGCCACTGTGCGCAACGATAACGCCATCAAAGTGAGAGCAACAAGTTTAGTGGGCACCAGTTTATATTTATTACTATCGTGTCGTGTAAAAATGGAAAAATTGTAGGACAACGTAAAGGATATTGGGATTCAAGTTAGAGCTGAGAGTAACAGACACGTATTTGTTCTAATGAGAAAAGTCATAGTAAAGAAATTGTACAGGTTCGCGTAGGAGTCGAAACACGGAATGTTCTGCACAAACGTACATATAAAGTTTGTACGAATATATATATATATATATATATATATATATATATATATATATATATATATACTAGGAATCGAGAATCTCAACTATTAATATTGGTCCTGGGAATTCCAAGTCCATATCAAAATCTCTACACTACTTCCTCAGACTAGGTGGGTCATGCAAAAAGAAGTGAGTGGGTGTCTTCAGTTTATATATGTAGTGAGAGAAGACTTGATAAAAAGCTTTTGATTTCCATACTAAAACATGACTCTAAGTTACTTTTTTCATATAATAATGTTCATCTGTTATGTTTCTGACACATGATAAATGCAATGTGCGATTCCAAAGACTAAAGATATTTTTATGTGTTTTTGGAAGATGACAGCCAACAGCCGTTAAATAATGTATAAGATACATGTTTGAACCAACCTGTATTTTTATTTTAAAATCAAATTGTACCGGTTTTGGTCTTGGACTCTCTTCACGGATGAAGGGTTACAATGGTTTAAGCCACGATGTTGCACTGGTCATTACTTAAAATGTGTAGTGAATGCCATAAATGTAAATATATGAGACAAGACTTTAAAGCAAAGTTCCGAATTGTAAATGTATACAGAGCTGGTTAGTACTGCTCCGTACACATCCGTGAAGATAGTCTATGACCGAAACCGGTAGAATTTCGATTTAAAATAAAAACAGATGATGGTTCAAATATACATTTTATGCATTTTTATATGATATAACTACAATTTAACATGTTTCCGATTATTTGCTCTACTTTTATTGTGAATCTTGTTACTTGACGAATTTCGTGATTGTAGATAATGGGAAGTACGCTGTAGATTCTAATTTGTGAGTTTGCTTGTATGAAAATATCTGACATAAATCTGCGATTCTTTTGATGGCGTTGACTTAGAAGCTTAAATTTTCTACACCACTACCGCCGTCGCCACCGCCTTTGGCGTGTGACACAAATCTGGACTTGATCCTACGACCAGATCCAGAGAAAAATGTGACTAAAAAGGCGGATAAAGAGACAAATAGATAGAAGCTGACAAGAAAAAGAAAAGAAGTTGTGTGATGCAATTAAAAATTAACAATTTTCAGATTTTTTTTACTCGTGCTGCGAAAACTTGCTTCTTTCCAAGCGTAATAATTCTAGGTCAACAGTAAGCAGCCTGTAGGTTTCGATGAGTGAATTTATGAGTATCAAAACATGTTATAGAAATGGCCGTATCTTTTGATTGCTGACTTAGAAGCTAACAATTTTTACACCGCAAACTGGTAACAGACCTTAGTAGGTAACGAAAATTTGAACGTAATATGCGAAACTATTCCAGCGAAAGGGGCCTTAACCAATACGTAGACAAACATACAGACAGATAAAAAATAACGAAAAATATTTTTTCTTATTATACAATTACAGATTAATAATTTTCGGATATTTTCCTTACTTGTATTATAGAACTTCACTTCGTCCCAAGTTTCATGAGTGTAGGTCAACGGGAAGCACCCTATAGGTTTTTTAGTGTAACAAAATATGTTACATAAATGGCTATAACTTGTGATTGAAGTGACTTAGAAGCCTACGATTTTTGCACCTGGAAAGGATTATAGACTTTAATATGTGACATAATTTCGAACTCAATACGTCTATCCGTTCCTGACGGAAAGAGTTCCTAATAATCGCAGACAGAGAGACAAACAGCCCGACGGTCAACGAAGAGATCCTCTAGGAGATCCGTTTTTATAGACTGAGTGATGGAACCGTAATTAACAGAAAACAAAGTTATCTGAAACTCGGCTCGCATTACAAAATTACGCACTATGAGGAGGAACAAGAAAGAGTGGAAGACTGTATGGAGATAGCCTGCGAAATCTGGCCATCGGGGCACACTCGCAAAAGTCAGCGATACTACAAGGTACCACAATTTATAACCAAACTAAGCAACAGAAGGTGCATGGAAAACTAACCAAGTATTGAACTACTGAGTATATGGACTGTGTGCTGCTACAGCGACACTTACATATGCCCAAAATCAGTAAACCATCTATGTATTAGCATTAGTGGTGACTGGAGGAAGAGTGACCCTCATGTCACATAGTGATAGGAAAATCACGAAGTAAAGATCTTTCTCCGCCAGTCACTACTTGATATGGAGGGCACAACTCAATGCTGTTAAAAAATGTAAATGACGAAAATATTGCTTATTTCATGGATAAATAGAGGAACACTGCAGAAACTTCTAACTCCTCGTACACGAAACGCACCTTCAAAAATAATTGGTTTTGAAATGGAGCAGCATCCCATCGACTGAGTGGTTTCTTCGCGCAGAAAACGATGTCAAAGTCATTCATTTCGATCGAGTACATCAAATTTTGAAGTAACAGCTATGAACCTTCCCACACTGCTCTGGCAGCATCTCAGTGGCTCCACCTTTGATACATGAACAGAACACGCAAAAATGCTTAATTATTCTCTGAAGATGTCAGTAGTGGCTCGGCACCTCCCGCTTAGGGCTGGAGAGGCACCATCTCTGCTGACTGAAGCTCGAAGCAGGCCACGCCTTTGGAAACTGCATAATTCCCAGGGGATCATCGTCGTCGTAACGAGGTTCAGTGACAGACTTCCTCGAAGAAAGAGGACACAGAGGTCATTCCCGAAGAACGCAATTCCATCAAGAAAAACGCAAAGCATTTTTCTTAGCAAGTGTGCCCAGAGCATTCTAAATAGAATTAACCATGAAATTGTGGCAAAACTAGAGCAATATCGCAGTGTCATCTGTGACAGTGATACCACAGTCTTACTGAAGGTAAATGAAGGTAGATGAATTAGTATAGGAAATACGGATAGCTCATTGGGAGAGGTATAGCCGATTAATTATGCCAGTAGAGTCTACCATCTTAGCAGACTACCCACGAAACGCTTCATGCAAATGTACCAACGATGAATGTGTGACGTGTGCTGTTGCTCCTTCTAGCCAAAAAGGTCTTATTACATGGAGGTCTGCATGCTGCTTAAATTATGTTATCGCTAAATGTCTAAAAAAAACTTCTCGGCCTGTTTCGTTATTGCCAAGTCTTATTACCTGGAAGTTAAAATAACGGTACGCTTTAGTACGGAACCGGTGAATCAGGAAAATTATCTCCGCCATTTTCTGGCGTAAAGATCGCGGTTACCGAGCAATTCCCCACGCTGCACATTAGTACTTCGTTCCCTCTTTCCTGTACGCCATCTTTGCTCGGCTGGGTACTTTGTAATACATTTTCATCCACTTATGCGATTCTCAACGGACGGGACTCCTTCCACCCGGTAGTCAGAGTTGTCGCCGATATAATATAGAGGAGTGCGAGCCGTACTTTAATGACTTATCGTGGGTGCAAGTGTCATTAGCTATGAACATAGCACCATCAGTAACTGAGTATGACACTGTGTTTTTGCAACAAACCAGTGTCTGTCCGAATGTAAGAGTTCCTTTCGTCGAGTTAAATATAATCATTTAAACATACTCAAATGGTTCAAATGGCTCTAAGCACTATGGGAGTTAACATCTGAGGTCATCAGTCCCCTAGACTTAGTAATACTTAAACCTAACAAACCTAAGGACATCGCACACATACATGTTCCAGGCAGGATTCGAACCTGTGACCGTAACAGCAGCGCGGTTCCGGTCTGAAGCGCCTAGAACCGCTCGGTCACTTGAAACATACTGTTCATTAAGTTATTTATGTGTTACACAGATCATTACTACGCTCTCTCACTGTCATGTGGAACGTGTTGTTTAGGTTGCAAATTTCATGCAATTTCCAAACTAATAATATGCAGAAGTGCTGCTCATTTACATGATAGTCATTTACAATAATTATAAGCTGCTTCACGTGGTAATTAATTCTCTATGTACAATGTCTGCTTCTCTCCCTCCCCCCCACACTTTCTCTTCCTCTCTCTCTGTCTCTCTATCTCTATCTCTCTCTCTCTCTCTCTCTCTCTCTCTCTCTCTCTGACACATACACACACACACACACACACACACACACACACTCACACACAAAACATAGTACAGATTTTCCATTTCGTGTCCATGTGCCCACACTTCAGTACCTAACCTGTTGCCCACGAAAAATTAATATTAATGGCTTAATGGCTTGCTAGTGTACGCACTCTTGGCGGTAATAAGCTACCTAAAAACAAGCTACTCGTAATGGCTACAACTATCCTCCTACAAGTGCTGTAAATTCTGATGTGATGTTATTCAGAACACTGTCTTCAGTCACCTGAGGAAATATCAGCACTTTGACCTATAACATCCTGTACATATAGGGCGAAACAGAACACCACCGACAACCTTAAAAGTATTGTAGTATGGGCCAAAACAAGGAAAAAGGTATGCGTATTGGAGCATATGTTCAATATAAATTGTTATCTGTTTTGGTCCATGCTGCCATCTCTGAAAGTTTCTCCATGGAATTCCGGTTCACCATATTCCTCGATGGAGCTGGAGTGGTGAAGCAAATATCTATTATTTATGTTCAGAGTTAACTTTGCTACTTGTCAAGTTCTTATCACTAACTAACTGAGCAAAATTCTTATGGTTGGGTGACTCACTTCTATATGGCTACAGTAGTGAGGCTGAGTGGTCTTTGTTGGTTGGTTGTTTTGGGGAAGGAGATGGGACAGCGAGGTCATTGGTCTCATCGGATTAGGGAAGGACGGGGAAAGAAGTCGGCCGTGCCCTTTGAAAGGAACCATCCCGGCATTTGCCTGGAGCGATTTAGGGAAATCACGGAAAACCTAAATCAGGATGGCCGGACGCGGGATTGAACCGTCGTCCTCCCTATTGCGAGTGATCTTTGTCTCCAGGGATATATAGAGTGATTATAACTAAAGTTAAACTTTCAAAATGCTGTAGAAATAACATCACTGGTCAGAATGTCAACAAACTGAAACGGAATGTTATCGGAGAAGGCTGAAAGAAAATAGTGTGGAAATTGTTAAATAGATGGCACTATATGTGTCAGAATACGGAAATGGAAACACCTGTCATGTCCATGACCCATTGAGGTTGGTATAAAGACGCAAGGTACACGGCTTTTCCTCCTTTCGCGTCTGCATTGTTTGCCATGAGCGTCTCAATGCAGGATTGTGGACTGTGCACACGTCGACCTGCAGAAGTTCCGGACACTGAAGGGTTTTGAAAAGTGCGTTTGTCCCATAACTGCCCTGGGTCTTGAGAAAATGATACGGAAATTGAAAAAGGTGGGTCCTTTTTGTGTAACCTGGTAGAGGGAGGAAGCGAATTGATTCGACGTCAGTAGAAGCATTGCCCATCTTTCACTTCATCATAACGACCTTCTGCTGTAGAGCAGTATCAGTAGTCTCTCATTGCGCAGAACATCATTTGTTTACCCCACACATGTTTCTCGGCGTCAACATACAGAAAAAAGTTCACTAACACGAGAAAAAAACTATTTAAATTCTTACCCAGAAACTGAACTGAAGGTACTTGAATTAAAAGTATAATCTTGAGTTGATAACAAAGTAGGCATGGTCGTTTAGCAATCACAGAAAATGTTTCAGATGTAATGGTACATATAAGGTTTTATGGGTGTAGGTACAGATATGGTCTCACTTCAGTGGGTTAGTTTTTTCTTCTCCAAGTCTAACAGTCTTCACACAAACACATCAGATAGTTTACGAAATGATATCTGATGAACCGTCGTATCTGCACTGCAAAGTGGACTGCACCTGTCAGTATACACAATCCTTTTTGCATTCATTTGTCTACACTTTAATAACTGACTTGCTGCCAAGGTGAAAATATGCATTAATGGCGTGCTTGTGCCACATGTACTGTAAGGTACTAAACAACCAAAAGACATACTACTTGGGACAGGCATAATTGTTACTCTGCAAATGAAGGAAAATCTGCAATCGTATGTACAGTAACTACCTCTGTCAACAAATACGAGTAGTACTGTGCAGTTGATGCAGTGGATAGCATTTTGTGTTAGAATGAAGGCGGTCGGGAGTTCGATTCTGGGTCGAGGCATTTTTATTTTTATTAGCCAGTTTCATACTGCTGTGTAGTACTGCTCAGAGCCATTTGAACCATTGTTTTTGAAACTGCGAGCCATCTGTACACCAGCCCATTCTTGCTGTCTACATTCGGGTACTACTTTCTCTAAGATCACACTGAACAGAATACAGGAGGGAGCATCTCCTTGTATGAGACCTCTCACAGTCTCAAATGTTTCTGATGTGAACCTCGGAAATGCACTGTTGCCCTTGACTCATCTATACAAGTTTGCCCCAGTCTCACTAGCTTTTCATGGATTCTGAAGTACGCTGTTCACTGTGTTGGGCATTCCATTCGATGTTGCCGCATGCATGTTGAAAATCAACGAACAGACTATACACATCTTTATCGTATTCGCAGTGTTTTCCAAACAATTGTCTTAAGGTTAAAAACATGATCTACTGTTGATCGGTTTGATCGGAAATCTGCTTGGTATTCCTGTACGTTGTTCTCTAAGAATTTTTGTAATTTTCTAAAGATAATGAAATCAGTATCTTGTAAGTTACATGCAGCAAGCTGATGCTTCAGTAGTTTCTACATTCCATTTTGATTTCTTTCTTGTGCATCAGGCTTACTTGGATCAGGTTCATTTCTTCTGGCAAGGGCTCATTTTCCACATTCAACCCCCCATATCACTTGGATCACTTTATATATCTCTAAGTGAAATCTCTTACCTCATTTTTTGATTAATTCTCCTGTTATTCTCACTTCCTTTGCGGCCTTGTTGATTCTTAGTTTTTTTCATTTCAAGCTTCATATCTCCTTCCGCCACTTCCCACTCTTTTTCATCCGTAATTTTCTCTGTGGTGTCTGCAGGTGGCACCTCATCTGCGTCTGGTCGACTCAAGAGTTCTGAGAATTATTCTCTCTATCCCCATAAAATACTTTCCTTGTCATTCATCAAGTTGCCGTTAGCATCCTGGGCTCTGAAATCCCCGTTTGCGATTTACGATACATCGCAAAAAATTTTATTCTTGTTGTGGCTCTGTGGCTCAACTTGTTCTGATAAACTTGTTGGACATATTCTATTCTATGTTCGCACAGTTCGTGTCGTTTTCCTTCTAATGTTGAGAAACTGTTGTCTTTTATGCTGATTCTTCTCTCAACTAGTCACTTATTTCCTTCTCTTTTCTACAGCCCCCTGGCATGTCTCATTGAATAATTTTCTCTTCTTCATTCTCTTCTTTCTTCCAAATGTATCGTCCAACACTCTTATTACAGTGGCAGCTATTTCTCTACATTTTTACTCTTCCTCCTGTCTTTCTTCTAGGTTTTCCAGGACCTGAAAACGGTTCCTGATTCTATAGCATACTGTTATTTAACTGTACTTTCTCAGTTTCTCAACACTGAAAGCAGATCCTAATGTCTCCTTCTTCTGCTTATGAATGTACGTGAACATCATTTTAAGCCTACACACAACGAGAAAGCGGTCTGCTGCACTGCCGGCTCCTCTGTACCACCTGATGGTCATGTCTATATGGCTATAACTCTAGTCCACTAAGATGTGATCTATCTGGTTGGTAATTCTTCCTTCCAGTGAGCACTAGGTTCAGTTATTTACCCTCTTGTGCTACGTCGAACTTACTCTCAGGTTCTTTGAGTTAGTTAAGTTGATCCTCTGACCATTCCCATTGGCCTCATCATGCAAGCTGCGCATTCCTATAGTTTGCATATAGAATTCTGCTTTTCCATTAAAATATCCTTGCACTATCTTGTTATTTATAGATGGTGTGTTTTCAGTTGTTTGTTCTAATTTCTCATAGAATTCCTCCTCTCCTCATGAGTTTTATCTGCTGCCAGAGCATGAACATCGATAAATGACTTGTCCGACAGTTTCTGAGGACAATGTAAGATATTCTTTTGTTAACAGCTTTGAATCATTTGATCAATTTTGCTACATTGTTATGTAACAGAAACCCAGTGACTAATTCATGTTTATCTACACATCCACCACAAAATAGTACGTGTACATTGTCTTTGTGTGTCTTACCCAGATTTTATTTTTTTTAATTTTATTTTTATTTTTATTTTATTTTATTTTATTTTATTTTTTTTTTTTTTTTTTTTTTTTTGTATTGCCAGCATGTCAGGTTTGTCTCGCTTAATTTCAGAGACAGAGTCTGGATGATTCTTGGTCTACATAAGCTTTGAACTTAGTGCCTATAATCTTTTTTCTGTTGGTCCCTCGTATAGCCCTTACCGAGTTTTAGAAAATGACACGTCCAATACTGTTGCGTGCTGAATCCAGCGACAGTTCTGCATTAAGCCAATAAAGTTACTGGTAAGTAGAATAAGATTTAAAGTTGTAGGCGATTTTGTGCACTTCCCTTTTGAAGATTTTAGGAAATTGTTTCACATGAAACTTACTATTAATATTGGTTTTATGTCACAAAATATACATTTTTATTTCCCATTATATTAAAATACAGGCCTTTTATATCCTTGTAGAAGCTGTGCTTATAAGGCCTGCAGAATTATTAAACTTGTCAAAAATGAGTAGAAAATTACTTCTAAACATTCTAGGCATAAATAATGTCATCATGAGCATCTTCTGCAAAACTACTTTTCAAAAGATGTGTTCAACTATAATGGAATAGTTTCGCAGTTTTCGTGATATATTGGTGGCATGAGTGGAAGGAGTGATTTCATACGGTTCTTCTTTTGCTCACACATTGCTCTCCTAGACTCATATAGAAAATCTTGATGTACGTTTGTTAAGGTCAGCAGACGCCTTCATTCTCCTTTCATTCGTAGATAAGTCTTTCGAAAGCAATACCAGAGTTCGTTTGAAGCTGCATGAAGTTCATCGTTAAGGGTAAGTTTATCTAAAATATCAGCCTCCATATATTTATACAGCTGACAAGCAGTTCTTGTGGGACCACTTTGTTGATAGTTATGGAGATTTTCAAAGTTTTAATGCTTAAAATTCATTTCTTAACATTTAAAACCAGCTTCTAATATATACGTATTTTTCTCCACTGTTAATATCATTTTGATCCATTCCTCTTGTATGTAACTGTACCATTTCATTCTACTACCGTCTTCGATTACACGAAGTCAGAATCGTTAGGCGTGAATGAATTCCGAGGTTCTAAGAACCTGAAATCTATAGTTCCTATTTCCAAGTTAGAAAACTGAACTAGTAATATAATAACGCCCATTACGATGTTTACAATTTAGTCAGTGCACAAGTCTAAAAATATAACAACATGTTTGAAGTTTCAACATTCTCTCTTAAAAGCTTGCTGATAGAAAATGCTGATGACTTTCTTTTTTCTTCCCCTTCTCCATCAAGCTATTAAAACACAAATACAAGTTTCTATTTGTAATTACAAAACATTTAAACCAAAAAGATACGCCATGAATATGTGTCATAAAACAAAACTATCGCAGGCTACGAATGTTATAACTCTGCAACCAGTGAACTGGACTAGTGAGGAAAAGAGATCTAATGGGTGAAATTTTACCTGTGGACTAGGTTCAATACTACAATGTAAAGTAACAGACATTTATGATACAATGGTAGACTGCATTGAAAATTAACCAAAAATTTGTTTCGTTCACTGTAACTGAACTCACTACTCGTATGTGTACTGTGGCTCTTATACTGCCAAATATATGATTTCAGAACAAAGACTACTACCATAATCCTCATAGTTCATAGCGGAACTGTAACACCTATCTCGTAGCCTTGGTGGCGACGTTCTGTAACTAGGCAAAGTGATGTCGTCGGCATACACAATGCTGTAAGGTGATTTGAAGCACTGAAAATTAAAGCAGTACATAACTACACATGGGCTACAATGATGATTTGCAATATCACTTTCTATCATTCACAGTTTCTTCAAGAGTGGCGCTGTATACAGGATATTCAGAAATACTCGTTAACAACTTTTAGGACTTGTAGAGGCGGGTGAGTACATAATACTTTGAGCAGGAACATATGCTCGGAAACGTCATCCAATGACTCTGCGGAGGGTTAAAGTTACAGGCGCCGGTGCCTGCACTTGTATGTATATTTAGGGTGATCCTGTGATATTCCAAACTTTCAAGGATGATGGAGAACAATAACTGTATCAATTTGAGGGCAGAGTCCCTGATCGGAAACGAACGTGTTGAAAGTTATATGTGAAAACCGTTCTGATTTCTTTGACAATGGAATACATGTATCGTTAGTGCTGTTGCTATGACTGTAGGGTAGGCTACTTTCAGAGGCGGTAGTATAGACCGAAACAAGAAAAAATATGCAGTAAACATGGGCTCTAAAATTCATATCTTAAGAGCTATGAGCCGTTGTCCACCTACGCTTTTACGAAATACATCTACTCTATTGGACAAGAGCTCAAAGCCCTCTTCTAGAGTTGATGTTATTTGATACACTCCTGGAAATTGAAATAAGAACACCGTGAATTCATTGTCCCAGGAAGGGGAAACTTTTTTGACACATTGCTGAGGTCAGATACATCACATGATCACACTGACAGAACCACAGGCACATAGACACAGGCAACAGAGTATGCACAATGTCGGCACTAGTACAGTGTATATCCACCTTTCGCAGCAATGCAGGCTGCTATTCTCCCATGGAGACGATCGTAGAGATGCTGGATGTAGTCCTGTGGAACGGCTTGCCATGCCATTTCCACCTGGCGCCTCAGTTGGACCAGCGTTCGTGCTGGACGTGCAGACCGCGTGAGACGACGCTTCATCCAGTCCCAAACATGCTCAATGGGGAACAGATCCGGAGATCTTGCTGGCCAGGGTAGTTGACTTACACCTTCTAGAGCACGTTGGGTGGCACGGGATACATGCGGACGTGCATTGTCCTGTTGGAACAGCAAGTTCCCTTGCCGGTCTAGGGATGGTAGAACGATGGGTTCGATGACGGTTTGGATGTACCGTGCACTATTCAGTGTCCCCTCGACGATCACCAGAGGTGTACAGCCAGTGTAGGAGATCGCTCCCCACGCCATGATGCCGGGTGTTGGCCCTGTGTGCCTCGGTCGTATGCAGTCCTGATTGTGGCGCTAACCTGCTCGGCGCCAAACACGCATACGACCATCATTGGCACCAAGGCAGAAGCGACTCTCATCGCTGAAGACGACACGTCTCCATTCGTCCCTCCATTCACGCCTGTCGCGACACCACTGGAGGCGGGCTGCACGATGTTGGGGCATGAGCGGAAGACGGCCTAACGGTGTGCGGGACCGTAGCCCAGCTTCATGGAGACGGTTGCGAATGGTCCTCGCCGATACCCCAGGAGCAACAGTGTCCCTAATTTGCTGGGAAGTGGCGGTGCGGTCCCCTACGGCACTGCGTAGGATCCTACGGTCTTGGCGTGCATCCGTGCGGCGCTGCAGTCCGGTCCCAGGTCGACGGGCACGTGCACCTTCCGCCGACTACTGGCGACAACATCGATGTACTGTGGAGACCTCACGCCCCACGTGTTGAGCGATTCGGCCACCCGGCCTCCCGCATGCCCACTATACGCCCTCGCTCAAAGTCCGTCAACTGCACATACGGTTCACGTCCACGCTGTCGCGGCATGCTACCAGTGTTAAAGACTGCGATGGAGCTCCGTATGCCACGGCAAACTGGCTGACACTGACGGCGGCGGTGCACAAATGCTGCGCAGCTAGCGCCATTCGACGGCCAACACCGTGGTTCCTGGTGTGTCCGCTGTGCCGTGCGTGTGATCATTGCTTGTACAGCCCTCTCGCAGTGTCCGGAGTAAGTATGGTGGGTCTGACACACCTGTGTCAATGTGTTCTTTTTTCCATTTCCAGGAGTGTATATTCTCTCATTTTTGTTCATGCTACCACATCTCAAACCTGCCTACTGTACATTGTTACCAACAACAGTACTGGTACATGTATTCCACTGTCAGAGGTATCAAAACGGTTTTAGCACATCTTTCTACTCGTTCGTTTCCTGTACAGAGACCGTTACCTCAGACCGATACATTAATCCTTCTCCACTATCCTAGAAAGTATGAAACATCGTCACGGAATCAGCCTGTATATACATACATTTACAGCCGCTGACGCCAATAACTTTGATGACCTATAGCGTCGTTGGATGACGCTTCCGGACATGGGTTTCTATTAAAAATATTAGAAGTGTATACTCACTCACCTCTGGAAGTCCTATAAGTTTGTAGCGGAATTTCCAAACACCCTGTATGTATGTAACTGTGAAATCATGGGAAAAAGATAATTCATTTTTCAGTGTTTTCTCATTCTCATGTAATTTTAAATGTTAATATAGTAACGAACGACTGAAATGAATAACAGAAATAGCTTCATTTCTACGGTAATTCTGAAGAACAATCATGTGAAGTAAAACGAGTTATCTCTGGTAGCGTTATCTTTAAGCTATCAGTCAAACAAGTGACTATTCCCAAGTGTCCGCAGCGTAGCAGTGGATATTATTTCGTGTTATGTGAGCAGCTATCGCATCCACTGTCTGTCAAGCTGGACGACAAGGACTGACAGAGAATGACAAGTACTTGCCTTGACAAGATAATTACATACAGCAAAAACAGAACATTATGCAAATCATTAGCGAGACAGTTCGTTATTAACCTCTCACCCACCGTAAGGCTAAATGGAAACTAAACTAAGGATCAACATTTTAGATATCTGATCAGTTCTCAGTAGCCACAGTACTAAGAAGCACATGCCACTAAAAACTAAATTAGAATATCACCACTACAAACAAACTTGGATACGATATGTTTCCAGCGGGCAACACATCGTGAAAACAGCAGTTGAACAATTTCAACCAAATCATTGAGCACTAAAGATTTCTGACAGATAGGATGTCGAAGTAGCTGTTTTGTATATAGGAAGGCAGAAACACACTCATGCGACATCTATTCTTCCGGGCTAGTAACTTCTCATATTGATTAAAGCACGAAAGTGCAAAATATTTGCATAGATAATGAATTCGTGTAAATATTTACAGCCCTGTGTCGCTATAAACAATTTTATGAAAAAAATATTAGAAGCTGCAAGGAATATAGTGTAAGCCTGTAAATAAATTATGATTATCTAACACTGTAAGTTGGAACTGTTAAGCGAACCAAAAATTGCTTTACTCTTGTTGTGTCGGTGTAGCTGAAACACTTGGCAGACAAATACTAAAATATATAACACGAATGGAAGTTAAATAATGCTATGGTGGTGTAATGGTCAGCATATCTTCCTGGTAAGCAAGAAGACCCGAGTTGGAGTCCGGAACGCAGCACAAACTTTAATTCACTTCTTCAGCTTCCAGCGTTATCGTAGAAAATTAAATATTCCGGTATTAGAGTTACAATAAGATATATTTGATAAAAGGAATCACAACGTACATGTTGAGCACTTACAGAAATTTTACTAACAAGTGTAAATTTAAAACATTTTTGCTACTCGTAATTTAGTAGGTTGTGTTTTACTCAAATAGATTAATTCCATTCAGATACGTGAAATGGTGTGTCAGTCAGTAACTGAGAAGCAAACATGATAATTATCCAGGAAAATTATGTGTTTCACTCAGAAATTACTTGACATAATTATTGCATTAGTCACGAGATGGTAGACGTTCTCCTTTCCATCTGATCTGGTTCAAATAGCTCTGAATATGAGTCTTAACATTTGAGATCATCCGTCTCCTAGAACTTAGAACTACTTAAACCTAACTAAAATAAGAACATCACACACATCCCTGCCCGAGGCAGGTTCCAGACTGGAGCGTCTAGAACCGCTCGGCCACAGCGGCCGGCATCTAAACTGGCGAGTTCTAACTCGGTATTCAGTATCTCTCCTTGACATGACGTATTTATAACGTTTTTTTGGCTTGAAAATGAGAAGTTCTGGTATGTTTATTGATTGCGGTAGCGTAATGTTTAAGACAGCGGATTCTAATTCGGAAGGACTTAACTACAAAAACCTTTCGTAACCATCTTAAGCACATTTTACCAGATTTTCTTAATTTAACTAGGTGAAATGACACCATTTATTTTATGATAATACTACAGAATCATTAGTAGCCGTGGTGTTGGTGTACCGTCTTTGATTGGTAATAAAAACGTCCTGGGTCCCGGGTTCTAACCCCCCCGCTTCTTAAATTTTGATTAATAATGAAGCATTGGTGACCGAAGTTTTCCGGCATAAGAAATCACCCTCATTCTGCCAACGGCCTTGCCAAAGAGGGCGGAGGGGCGGACAGATGTTCAGAGCACTCTCTTGTCCCAGGGGTGGGAAACTACCCCTGAAGGCTGGAAAATTAACAAAGATCAACAGCATGACGATGTAGAAGGCAATGAAAACCACTGCATTATAGACACATAACTTGTATCCACAGGACATGTGGCCTGTAAATGAAGAAGTTTCATGATGATCCCTCGTTTAACAAAAGATTCCGATATAGTCCCCCCTTTGGATCTCCTGGAGGGGACTACCAAGTAGAGGGGATGTTTCCATGAGGAAAAGATTGAGTAATCAACGAAATAATAACATTCTGCGAGTTGGGGTGTGGAATGTCAGAAGCTTGAACGTGGTAGGGAAACTTGAAAATCTGAAAAGGGAAATGCAAAGGTTCAGTCTACATACAGCAGGGGTCAGTGAAATGAAGTGGACAGAAGACCATGAATTCTGGTCCGATGATAATAAGTGTAACATCAAGAGCAACAGAATACGGTATAACGGGAGTAGGATTCATTATGAATAGGAAGGTAGGGCAGGGAGTGTGTTACTGTGAACAGTTCAGTGTTAGGGTTATTCTTATCAGAATCGAAAGCAAATCAACACCGGCAACAATATTTCAAGTATACATACCGACGTCGCAAGCTGCGGATCAAGAAATAGGGAAAATGTATAAGGATGTGGAAAATGTAAAACAGTACGAACGGGGAGATAAAAATCTAATAGTCATGTGAGATTGTAATGCAGTTGTAGGTGAAGGAGTAGAAGAAAATGTTACAGGAGAATATGGGCTTGGAATAAGAAATGAGATAGGAGAATGAGTAATTGAGGTCCGCAATAAATTTCAGCTAGTAATAGCGAATAATCTGTTCAGGGGTCAAAAGAGAAGGAGGTATACTTGGAAAAGGGCGGGTGATACGTGAAGATTTCAGTTAGACTACATCATGGTCAGACAGAGATTCCGAAATCAGATACTGGATTATAAGGTGTACTCAGGAGCAGATTTAGATCAGAACACAATATAGTAGTGATGAATAATAGGCTGAAGTTTAAGACACTAGTCGGGAACAATCAATACTTAAAGAAGTGGGATACGGAAGTACTAAGGAATGACGAGATACGCTTGACGTTCTCTAAGGATGTAGATACAGCAATAAGGAATAGCTCAGTAGGCAGTACAGTTGCAGAGGAATGGGCATCCCTAAAAAGTGCAATAAGAGAAGTTTGAAAAGAAGACATATGTACAAAGAAGGTAACTGCTAAGAAACCATGGGTAACTTCAACTGATCGATGAAAGAAGGAAGTACAAAAACGTTTCGGGGGAATTAGGATACAGAAATACAAGTCACTGAGGAATGAAATGAATAGGAAGTGCAGGGAAGCTAAGATGAAATGGGTGCATGAAAAATGTGAAGAAATAGAAAAAGGAAAGATTGACTCAGCATACAGGAAAGTCAAACAACCTTCACTGACATTAAAAGCAAGGGTGATAACTTTAAGAGTGCAAGGCGAATTTCACTGTTAAATGCAGACGACAGAAGGAATAGGTGGAAAGAATACATTGAAGGCCTCTATGAGGGGGAAGATTTATCTGATGTCATAGAAGAAAAGACACGAGACTATTTAGTAGAGCTAAGGGACTCCGTATTATAATCAGAATTTAAAAGAGCTTTGGAGAACTTAAGATGAAATAAATCAGAAGGAAAAGATAACATTCCATCAGAATTTGCAAAATCGTTGGGGGGCAGTGGCAACAAAACGACTATTCACGTTGGTGTGTAGAATGTATGAGTCTGGCGACATTCTAACTAACTTTCGGAAAAACATCATCCACACAATTCCGAAGAGGGCAAGAGCAGACAAGTGCGAGAACTATCGCACAACCAGCTTAACAGCTCATACATCCAAGCTGCTGACCAGAATAATACACCGAAGATTGGAAAGGAAATTGAGGATGCGCTAGATGACGATTAGTTTGGCTTTAGGAAAAGTAAAGGCACGAGAGAGGCAATTCTGACGTTGCGTTTAATAACGAAAGCAAGACTGAAGAAAAATCAAGAGACTTGTATAGAGTTGTTGACCTGTAAAAAGCGTTATACAATGTAAAATTGCACAAGATGTTAGAAATTTTGAGAAAAATAGGGGTAAGCTATAGGTGGAGACCGGTCATACAGAATATGTACAAGAGCCATATGTACAAGAGCCAAGAGGGAATAATAAGAGTTGACGACCAAGAATGAAGGGCTCGTATTAAAATGGGTGTAAGACACGATGTAGTCCTTCACCCCTACTGTTCAATCCAGGAGTGGAATTAAAATTTAAGGTGAAAGGATATCAATGATACGATTCCCTGATAACATTGCTGTCCTGAGTGAAAGTGAAGAAGAATTACAAGATCTGCTTAATGGAATTAACAGTGTAATGAGTACAGAGTTTGGATTTAGAGTAAATTGAAGAAAGACGAAGTTAATGAGGAGCAGTCGAAATGAGACCAGCGAGAAACTTAATATTAGGATCGATGGTAACGAAGTAGATGAAGTTACGGAACTCTGCTATGTAGGCAGTAAAATAACGAGTGACGGACGAAGCAAGGAGGACATCAAAAGCAGACTATCAATGGCAGAAAGGGCATTCTTGGCCAAGAGAAATCCACTAATATCAAATATCGGCCTTAATTTGAGGAAGAAATTTCTGAGAATGTGCGTCTGGAGTACAGCATTGTATGGTAGTGAAACATGGACTGTGCGAAAACCGGAACAGAGGAGAACAGAAGCATTTGAGATGTGGTGCCAAAGACGTATGTTGAAAATTAGGTGGACTGACAAGGTAAGGAATGAGGAGGTTGTGTGCAGAATCGGAGAGGAAATGAAGGGAATATGTGGAAATATGCTGATATGGAGAAGGGACAGGATGATAGGACATGTGCTAAGACATGAGGGAATGACTTCCATGGTACTAGAGGGAGCTGTAGAACCAAAAACTGTAGAGGAAGACAGAGATTGGAATACGTCAAGCAAATAATTGAGGACGTAGGTTGCAAGTGCTACTCTGAGATGAAGAGATTAGCACAGGAGAGGAATTCGTATCGGGCCATATCGAACCATTCAGAAGACTGATGACCCAAAAAACAAATTCTAGAGTTGCGGGTACCAAAACTACGGTTCAGTACTCTATATACAGGGTATCCAACTAAATGTGTTTGCCTCTGTAAGTAACGAAGTAAAAGGCGATTGCCGTTGGTCACCACAAGAAACGTTACACTGTCTGCGGAGCTGTAAATACAGTTTATGGTGTTACTGGCCAAAGAGTTACAGCAAAAAGATACAATTTTTTTAAATGGAACAATAGTTGTTTCTATCATGCACTGGAGTCAGTAACACCAGCTGCGTATACATCAATTTAAATTACATTGCTATCACGTTTAGTTTGGGAGCCACAACCCTTTAAAGTTTCACGGGCAGATACCACACATTGTACATAATACATGTCTGTGTGGTGGGTGATGGATTTTTTGGAGGTGGGAAGTTGATTGAAATGAGATGTTCAAATGTGTGTCCATTTTCCTGAATGCACAATGCTATGCACCTCATAAAGGATCTGCGGACCAGATATAACATCGCCGGTGTCAAGGAGAAACATGCGTCCTCGATGCGCTGTTTTAGATCATCTGGGGACGTGGGCTCAGTGACATATACACGATCCTTTAGATATCTCCACAAAAAGAAATTTAATGGTGTTAAATCGGGCGACCTTGCGGGCCATGAATGAGGAGCATGGTGGCCCAACCGCCTTCCTGCAAACCTGTTGTTTAGTTCTTCCACAACAGCACGCGCAGGATGGGCTGGGTGACCATCGTGCTACATCCATATATGGACTTTCGTGGCCAGACACATATGTTCAAGGAGACCATCCAAACTGTCGACTATAAACACGCGATATAACTCACCTGTCAGTGTACCTGGGAAGTAGTGTGGACCGATGGTTTCATCTCCAAGGATTCCACACCATACATTAATAGACCACCTACGTTGACAGGTGACAGGTCGTACACACCGAGGATTGTGTGCGGCCCAGTAGTGCACGTTATGGCGATGTACTGCACCATAATTTGTGAACGTGGCCCATTCACAGAATGTAACCCTCGCATGGAATTCGTTCCCATGCAGGTCCTGGGTCAGTGACAGACGGTACGGGTGAAACATTTGGCATTGCACTACACGCCACAGAGATGTGACTGACACCAGCGACTGCAGCAACGGCTCGTAAGCTGAGATGAGGATCGTGGTGTACTGCAGCTAAAACAAACGCATCCGTCTCTTCACTTTTTGCAGTTCTTCGTCTGTTACTGCGGCGCATTACCAAGCTGCCTGTTTCCCGAAGTAAGGACGCAGAATATCTCACGGTGTACGCCATGGCTGCTTCAGTGGCATCGTGTCGCACTCGCCGAGCATCAGCAACATGTCAATGTACTCGTTGTTCGTGTATGCCATTTTCATCTGATGTCAGTAACTGTAGTATATTGAGCCCCGTTTGTTTGTGTGGTTCGAACTGTCGGGTATATGGCCTTGTGCGGCGACAGTCTGCAGTCTAACAGCGCATCCCTCCGTGACAGGCAAACACATTTAGTGAAGTAACTTGTATATACACTGAGCTGACAAATGTCAGGGGGTAGCTATATGCACTTACACACATAGCGGTAATATCGTATACAGAAGGCAAAAAGGGCAGTGCCGTCATTTATACACAGGAGGTTCATGTGAAAATGTATGTGTAGTGATAATGGCCGCACGAATGAAATTGACCGACTATGAACGCAGAATGGTAGTGGGAGCTGGGCGCAAGAGACGTTCCATTTCGGAAATCATTAGGGTGCTACGTATTTCGAGATCCACATTGCCAAGATTGTGACGAGAATAGCAAATTACAGGCATCACCTCTCACCACGGAGCCACGTTCTAGATAGTCTTAAAACTGGGGATGGACAAGCGTAGAATAGAAACTTCCTGCTAGGGGGCAATATTTGCTTCCGACTCAAACAAATTGTTGGATTGTTGCTGTTTTTAAAGCTGATGTCATCTTATTGATGTTTAGATAAAGTATTTTATAAGTATCTTCAACATCTCAGTGCGTCATGAATCGTTGGTTAATATATAAAAAAACTAAAAATATGTATTAAAAAACTGAAAACCCGTCTCGATTGCGAAGAAAGCACTTAGTGTTAAGTGTTAACCCAGGTTTCGGCGTAGATAACAACACCTTCTTCAGAACAACAATAAAATCCACAAGGGCCTAAGAAAACCTTTGTCAATGATTAAAAGAACACCATAGCTATACATTTATAAACGAAAAAGAAAAGGAAAACACAAACAATACATACGTACAAAGTCAAAACCACTACTTAATTTAATGGTGTACACTCTACCTCACACTGTCCTATGTACGACGGTTCTGAAGAAGGCGTAGTTATCTACACCGAAACCTGAGTTAACACTTAACATTAGGTACTTTTTTCACAATCGAGGCGGGTTTTTAGTTTTTTAATAAAGTATTATATAAGCTTGAGCCGTGAGCACAGGTAGACTCGGCCGAACTGGTCAAAGAAAACTCGCCTTTACTCTAAGTCCATTTTAGCTTGAGACGGAGAACCTACCTCGTTACCATCAATCCGAGATTCATCAACCGCAGACTGCGTATTTTCTTCCTCGCGACATTTACATTCGGCTGTCCTGTAGGAGGGAAACTCGCCTCAGACGGAGACGTGGGAGGATCTAAGCCATCAATGTTCAGCTGTGCGTGTACAGTGTCGCTAGTCTACGTTGCAGACGGAGTTGCAGCCAGAGGTAATCTGTTGTCACTGGGTTGTTGACCAACACCACGCCCCTCGCCTTGTTTGCTGTGGGTTGGGACCGGGCACGCTTCAGTATGTTGACGAGCACTGCCTTACTTGTTATTATTTGTAGGCACTCCCGCCGTTGCCATCGACACCGCGTCGTCACTAGGCAAGCTCGGCATAAACACACCAAGAGGCTGGTCGTGTCGTGGGTCGGCTCGTTGTGATTCCTCAACCGGGCCCGCCACGACCGACATCAATACAGCTAGAGACTGCTGTGATTGTGGGGCCGATTGCATGTTATTCTGCGTGACGCTATCGCCTCTGCCGTGTCACCTACTGCTGCTACAACCAATGTTGCTTCTACCGGTTTTGAGATTTCGGTTTCAGGCACGTTCGCCAATGATCCTTGACGCACGCCCTGTCCTGAGTCAATGTCTTCGTCATCCGTACTACTACCCTCATACGTCCGACGTCGTTTATGGGTAAAAGGGTGCAGGTCCGGCTTATGCGATTCAGGTTTAGCATGTAACGAGGAAAAATACACACCCGGCAACGTATCACCCTGCGGCCAGACATTAGCAGTAGGTAGTCCTCCCGCAGCTGTTACATGAGGCTCCTTTACGAGATCAACTAAGGTTAATTTCCTTCGCTGCTCCAAGGTATTTTTTAAGACTAACACACGCTTAGGACAATTCGTGCGAACGTGACCACCCTCATCACAGATAAAACAAGTTGCCCTCTGACCAGTGTAAGTCACATGTGCGCGGTACCCACAGACACTGAGATACGAGTGGATATTCTGTTTAAGGGATCACCAATTTAGTATTGGAGGGCAGCGTGGAGGGTAAAAATCGTAGAGGGAGACCAAGAGATGACAACACCAAGCAGTTTCAGAAGGACGTAGGTTGCAGTGGGTACTGGGAGATGAAGAGGCTTGCACAGGATAGAGTAGCATTTAGAGCTGCATCAAACCAGTCTCAGGAGTGAAGACCACAACAACAACAACAACAACATTCTGTTTAACATGCATTTGCACCGACCGGACGCCGGTAAAACACTGTAATCTATGCTGGCTTGACCACCGTTCGTTACGGACATACTTCACCTCTCCGTAACAACGCAGAACCTCTTTTAGATAACAGTTTTCGACTTCAAGCGCAGGTTAAAGACAAGCACATTGACATAATCAATATCTTTATTCGAAATGATAGCTGTACTCACCGACGCGTCGCGGTGACGGAACTCATCTTTTCCTCCATGTTCCAGTAAAATTTTGTCCAGCACCACCTGGTTATACAACTTCACAAAAAAACAGTATAGCTCAGTATCATCGTAAGCGGTGTGCACTTGATCAGAAGTGATGCCGATAAAATCGACGATCCAGTCGTGAATCTCTAAAGAGCTCAGTTGCACAGGTCTGGTAGATTTATCAAACTCAAAACACAGGGTACATTTTCGCGGAGGCACTCTAGACGCGGTCATGGCGAGGAAATGGTCTAAACCGCCCCCAAAAAATCACCACAAAACACTAGAACAAGATACAAAGACACGACACTAAATGACGGCACAGAACACAGTGTGAACAATGGCACTTAACAGCTTGCAGACGCGAGGCGGAGCGGAAGTATACACGTCCGAACAGCTCGACGTCTGATGCAAGAATGCCCATCTGAGCCACCTGGGGCACAGAGGATAGCGCGACCGCTGGGGCTATCTCGCGCACGCCTGTGCGAGACCCACATTCTCACCGTATATGTCCACACACTAAATTCGTAGTGTCCCTACCCAACACACTCATTACTCGTGGAAGACATTCTTACCAAGTCGCATAAGAGTTCGGGTAATATGTTTGCATCCGCACAGAAGAGGAAGGTCATGCCGGTATTGCCAGAACTATACACTTATATGTACATGGTGTCTGTGCGTGGTGCACAATTCGTTTATCCTCGCTTCCGCTGGCTAGACGTGCCCCATGCGGCCCAACTTCAGGATCCTGTCACCTCCTATGACCACAGACCTTGATACAGTGTGATTAGAAGAGCCGAATGCAGATCTTAATGAGGCACCTTTGAGTCTTTGTCAGTTGCTGATAAAGCTGCCTAACTTGCGTACGCCGCATATAAGTGACCTTCAAGGTTATCAGTGAACTTCTAACATTGTCCACGTCCTATATATACTCCACCAAGCCTGGTAACAACACTGAACACGAACAAAACTAATGCATTTCAGAGGGTGTTGTAACTGTCACAAAGTACTGCAGATCTAACCATCTACGTACTGGCCGATGTTTTGTACGCCACTGAAGTTACATTGACGTCTGACTAATTCTTCTGGCTGTATCACTTTTTTGCCGGACAGTGAAATTGGAGATGTCACACAGGAAATTCATTCTAGACTGTAAAATAATGATATAGTATAATGGCCATACCAACAGAAAATGTGGGCTATCAATAACTGAAGCCGGCCGTAGTAGCCGAGCGGTTCTAGGCGCTTCAGCCTGGAACGGAGCAACCGCTACGTTTGCAGGTTCGAATCGTGCCTCGGGCATGGATGTGTGTGATGTCCTTAGGTTAGTTAGGTTTAATTAGTTCTAAGTTCTAAGCGACTGATGACCTCAGAAGTTAAGTCGCATAGTGCTCAGAGCCATTTGAACCATTAACTGAAGAGATGTTCTGCTAAATTTCATACATTAAAACTGAAAAATAAAATAAGAAAAATGTTCAATACCAACATCTTGCGGTGATCAGGAAATCGATGAAAGTACATTACAGGTGATAGGTCATAAACTGTCTGGTGAAAATGAACTTCCGATCTAGGGGTTCAGTTATTATACAGATGAGTCTTGGCCGTTTGAGACAGCTGAAAGCCGTAACCTCTACAGATAATCGCGAATCTGTTGAAAAATAAACACTAACTGAAAACTTAGCTATTTTAGCAATCACAGTCGTCTCCAAACGATATACGAATATAAATAATGACGTATTTCGTAAGACTATGGTCTTAACATTTAGCGTCTCCCTCAGTACCGCTGAGACAGATGCTGCGATTAAATCGGCTATTGCTATCGCTATTAAAGCATCGCAGCCTGCGTGCTATTCCGCTGCTTAGCGACTGCAACGTGTCCCTCTGTTTACAGTAACAGAGCCTCGTCCAATATACTTACGGATGAGACATCGCAGATGTGGCTACGGTACGCAACAAGGCACAAAGAACTAGAAAAGCAGCAGGAAAGTCTACATATTTATAAAACCATTCTCAGGAGCCAAATAGAATGATTTCACTCGGGCAGATTATATGTAGAGGAAATGTGGCTCGAGTTCAAACGAAAAGAGAACGAAGTCTCAGAAGAATTAAAGACAGTAGACTAGCTCCTTAGCACACAGGCAATGTCATGACGCTTCTTAAGAAACAGCACCAACTGCACGTTAGGTACAGATACAAACCAAAGCATAAAGCTGCAGATATGTTGACGTTAGTTAAAAATTGCTCCGCTACCAGAAAGGTAGCCTTACCTTCAATAGCTGTCGTAGCAAAATGTTATCATAGACTCTACCACAAAATCCCTACGAACTTAGGTTCTATATTAAAGCTGTCAGTGGCACTAAAATCAGAGTCCAAACACTTGTGGACGAGACAGAGGTGGAACAGAAAACCGAAAAAGATATCGAGAATGTGGAATTCGAACTTCAAACTTCCTTCATAAAAAATAAAATCAAGAAAAGTTATCATCATCCATCAATAATACCTCTGTAGAGCTCAGTGAATTAGTTATTAGTACCAATGGATTCGAAAAGCCACTTGAATTTCTATGTCTGTTAGAAGCCGCAAGCTCCGGTGGGGTCCCAATCATATTTTGCAATTGAATCAATTCCATCTTTAAATACAGTTCCTTGCCGGTCCCTTGTGATGCTAGATGTTCGACGTGAATGGAAGAAGTGTGGGTAACACCCAACAACAGAAAATGAAGCAAGAGTGGACTATGGTTCTGTATCACTCAGGCGTGCTTTTAACACAATCTTAGAATATATTTCGAATTCAAACATACTGACAATACTGTAACGAGACAAACCTGTACGTTAATATTAAATTGAGATCAAAAAATATCAATCATGCAAAATGCAACTAACACTCTTCACACATGTTGTCTTCTGCCGCATGAATAGAAACAATCTGTGTTGAGTTTATTTAGACCGAAATTTTTTTGCTACGGTACCACTTCACCACTGCGAAATATTTAAACAGGGTTTACGCCCCAGCCAAAAACTTCCTGACAAAAAGGATACTGAAGATTTTCCTGGTTGTCGTAAATCCGACAAATACGACGCAGTTATCGAGGAGGAAACGTTATACGGGAAAAATTGCAATAATATGTAGGTGCAATTCGACAGTATAAAATCCTGTTGCGAAGACTGGCAACTAGTTTTCAATGTACAGAAATACAATCATTGCACTTCACTAATGATGTAAGTGTCGTATTCGCTGACATAGTATTAATAAGTCACTTGAATAGTCAGTCACATAACATAAATATGCAAGAATATCAGTGCGTAGAGATATGAAACGGAGCGAGCGCAGAGGCTGAGTTGCAGGTGAAGCAAATCGAATTAAACGGCCCGTTTGAAATATACTGGGAAACTGTAGTTTGTCTGCAGGCGAACAACCTTTATGTCACATACATGGAAACTGCTCAAGAGTATGGGACCCAGAAAAAGTTGCATTAACAGAGTAAGTACAGAACAGGCAAAGAAGGATTGAGCGAAAGTTCACAGGCTTGTTTGACCAACGAGTGAGGCTAACGGAAAAGTTGAAACACATTACCCTGCAGACACTTTAAGAAACACGTTGTACGCTTCGTATACTTGGAGAGAGCCTGCTCAGGAAATTTCTAGAACCGACCTTTAGGGTATGAACTACAAATATTCTTGAACCCCCACCCCGCAGCGATCGAGCGGATAAAATGCAGCTAATACAATCTCACTTTAGGTGAACAAGCAGTCATTATTAAGACAGCCCATCTGTCCCGGGGGCGATTAGAAAATCTTAATAATTGGTACAGTCTGAAGTATGTTTTACTACGATCTGTGCATTGGCTCTCCGTCCATCCGTAGATGCACATATACATTTTTATCCTTTGCCTAAACAAGCCACCTGCAGTTCGATCATTTCGTCATGCGTTATACAGTAGTTCCAGTGGCACTTAATCTTTAACAGGTGGGCAATATTTACAGACACTGTCACACAAGTCAGATAACGTATTGATGCCTCATCATACACTAATACCTATGGCAAATGTTGTGTGGACAATAATCGCTCAAAACATGTTCCAATAGTGTTGTAATTACATTTCATCGCCGGTCCATGTAGCTATTATAATTCATGCACGTTGTTGGCCAATGATATATCAGTATGAACTGGGACGGTACTCCCACCAAACGGTATTAAGCACACGTACACGTAAATATCATAGCTACTGAAATAAATACAAATCATCATCATCTTCATTTAAGACTGATTATGCCTTTCAGCGTTCAGTCTGGAGCATAGTTCCCCTTATAAAATTCCTCCATGATCCCATATTCCGTGCTAACATTGGTGCCTCTTCTGATGTTAAGCCTATTACTTTAAAATCATTCTTAACCGAATCCAGGTACCTTCTCCTTGGTCTGCCCCGACTCCTCCTACCCTCTACTGCTGAACCCATGAGTCTCTTGGGTAACCTTGCTTCTCCCATGCGTGTAACATGACCCCACCATCTAAGCCTATTCGTCCTGACTGCTACATCTATAGAGTTCATTCCTAGTTTTTCTTTGTTTTCCTCATTGTGGACACCCTCCTGCCATTGCTCCCATCTACTAGTACCTGAAATCATCCTAGCTACTTTAATATCCGTAACCTCAACCTTATTGATAAGGTACCCTGAATCCACCCAGCTTTCGCTCCCATACAACAAAGTTGGTTGAAAGATTGAACGGTGCACAGATAACTTAGTCTTGGTACTGACGTCCTTCTTGCAGACGAGAGTAGATCTTAGCTGAGCACTCACTGCATTAGCTTTGCTACACCTCGTTTCCAGTTCTTTCACTATGTTTCCATCCTGTGAGAATATGCATCCTAAGTACTTGAAACTGTCAACCTGTTCTAACTTAGTTCCTCCTATTTGGCACTCAATTCCTTTATATCTCTTTCCCACTGACATTACTTTCGTTTTGGAGATGCTAGTCTTCGTACCATAGTCCTTACATTTCTGACCTAGCTCTGAAATATTACTTTTCAAACTTTCAATCGAATCTGTCATCACAACTAAGTCATCCGCATATGCAAGACTGCTTATTTTGTGTTCACCTATCTTAACCTCACCCAGCCAGTCTATTGTTTTCAACATATGATCCATATATAATATGAACAACAGTGGAGACAGGTTGCAGCCTTGTCTTACCACTGAAACTACTCTGAACCATGAACTCAATTTACCGTCAACTCTAACTGCTGCCTGACTGTCCATGTAAAGACCTTTAATTGCTTGCAAAAGTTTGCCTCCTATTCCATAATCTCGTAGAACAGACAATAACTTCTTCCTAGGAACCCGGTCATATGCCTTATCTAGATCTATAAAGCATAGATACAGTTCCCTGTTCCACTCATAACACTTCTCCATTATTTGCCGTAAGCTAAAGATCTGGTACTGACAACCTCTAACAGGCCTAAACCCACACTGATTTTCATCCAATTTGTCCTCAACTAATAGTCGCACTTTCCTTTCAACAATACCTCATGAGACTTTACCCACAACACTGATTAAAGAGATAGCTCTGTAGTTGTTACAACCTATTCTGTTTCCATGTTTAAAGATTGGTGTCATTACTGCTTTTGTCCAGTATGATGGAACCTGTCCCGACTCCCAGGCCATTTCAATTGTCCTGTGTAGCCATTTAAGACCTGACATTCCACTGTATTTGATGAGTTCCGAATTAATTTCATCCACCCCAGCTGCTTTATTGCACTGCAATCGATTGACCATTTTCACCACCTCCTCAAATGTGATCCTATTTCCATCCTCATTCCTATCCCATTGTACATCGAAGTCTGAAACATTACTGATCGTATTTTCACCTACATTGAGCAACTCTTCACAATATTCCCTCCATCTGCCCAAGGAATTCACAGGATTCACAAGTAGTTTTCCTGACCTGTCCCAAATACTTGTCATTTCCTTCTTACCTCCCTTTTGAAGACTGCTAATTACACTCCAAAATGGTTTTCCAGCAGCTTGACCCAAAGTCTTCCCAAGATTTCTTCTTCGATGCTGTAATTATCTGTTTGGCTTTGTTTCTTTCATCAACATAACTTTCTCTGTCTACCTGAGTTCTAGTATGTAGCCATTTTTGATATGCCTTCTTTTTCCTTTTAGAGGCAGCCTTGACTGTATCATTCCACCAAGCTGTTTGCTTCATCCTACCTTTACATACTACTGTTCCAAGACATTCTTTAGCCACTTCTAGTATTGTGTCCCTGTACCTTGTCCATTCCTTTTCCAATGACTGTAATTGACTACATTCAACTAACTGATACCTTTCTGAGATCATTGTTACGTACTTGTGCCTCATTTCCTTATCCTGAAGTTTCTCCACTCTTATCCTTCTACATATGGTCCTGACCTCCTGCACTTTCGGCCTCACAATACCAATTTCGCTGCAGATTAAATAATGATCAGTGTCATCAAAGAATCCCCTGAATACACTTGTGTCCCTCAAAGCCTTCCTGCATTCCTGATCTGTTATTGTATAGTCAGTGACAGAGCTGGTTCCTCTGCCTTCCCAAGTATACCGGTGAATGTTCTTATTTTTGAAAAAGGAGTTTGTGATTACTAAGCCCATACTGGCACAGAAATCCAGGAGTTGTTTCCCGTTTCTGTTGGCCTCCATATCCTCACCAAATTTACCCATAACCTTTTCTGTTCGATTTCCAATCCTGTCATTAAAATCACCCATGAGCAGAACACTGTCCTTGTCCTTTACTCTAACAACTACATCACTGAGTGCATCATAAAAACTATCTATCTTATCTTGATCTGGCCCTTCACAATGCGAATATACTGACACAATCCTAATTTTCTTGGTAGACACTGTGAAATCTATCCACATCAGTCGTTCGTTTACATATCTTATTGCAAACTACGCTGGGTTCCATTTCTTTCCTGATGTAAAGCCCTACACCCCATTGTGCTATTCCTGCTTTGACTCCTGACAGGTAGACCTTGTATTCTCCCACTTCCTCTTCTTTCTCACCCCTTAACCGAATGTCACTAACACCTAAAACATCCAGCCCCATCTTACTTGCAGCCTCTGCCAGCTCTACCTTCTTCCCAGAGTAGCTCCCATTGATATTAATAGCCCCAGATCTCATTACCTTGTTTGCGAGTCGTATCTTAGGAGCCCCTGGTTTGTCAGTTAGAGGTGGGACACCGTCACCTCCAAAGGTCCGAGGCATTTTGCTCTGATTGTTGCCAGCATCATATTTAAAGTACCAGGGAAGCAGGTTGCTAGCCTTACTTGCTACGAGTCCCATTGGGTTTTACCCCTAACGGTTGAGGGACTAACCGGTGGATATGGTAGTCTTTGCCGTATGAGCACAAAGGTGACCACGACTCAGAATATGTCCGAGATGTCCAGCTTCATTCCAGAGTAACTGGTATCCCGACTGTCAGGACCACTTACTTGGCCACTCATACGTTGCCTGTGGTTCATGAACTAGGACATGGCTACAGGAACCCACACCATGAACCACATAAATACAAATGTCTAAATGTAAAACATTGATTTATCCAGTAATACAGATATTCAACTTTCAATTGGTTGTTGTGCAAATAGTCCTAGTCTGCGCCAGCGGTTCCTTCAGGGACTAACTCCTATAGTCGACGTTGTTCCATGGCGATGTACTGTATTGTCGCTAGACTGCTGATTTCCTGTCGGACTCGCCATTGACGTACATGGCCATACCCTCAGTTTCCGCGTTGATGCAGGTGGGCTTCGATGGAACTGTTGAGCTATATGGAACTGGAACTCCCCGTTACGCCACGGAAAGCGGCTTATATCTTGATTTGTATAGTGATGTGAAACTGCGGCCTACTTGTTCCACACGACTGCTAACGTGAAGCACAGTTCCTGCTATGCTAGCGACCTCTGTTGTAGGCTTCTCTAATAATTAATGTTCTTGCTCCGCCTGCCGTGTAGGCTGCCGCGTGCAACCTGGACTGCAACAGGGAAGGCTAGTTTCGAATGGTGCTGTTACCAAGCGAATAGTGGTCACTACAAGAACAAAAATATATAATTGGAAGGAGAAACAGCATTGGTCCTATTTTTTATTTTTTGTTTTATTATCCTCAGTGCTGTAATGTACAATTAAAATTGTCGTACAGATGACAAAATGGTAGATATCGAAATAGACGACAGAGGGATAAAGAAACAATTAAAATCGTTCAAAAGAGGAAACGCCGCTGGACCTGATGGGATACCAGTTGGATTTTACACAGAGTACGCCAAGGAACTTGCCCTCCTTCTTGCAGCGGTGTACCATAGGTCTCTAGAAGAGCGTAGCGTTGCAAAGGATTGGAAAATGGCACAGGTCATCGCCGTTTTCAAGAAGGGACGTCGAACAGATGTGCAGAACTACAGACCTATATCTCTTACGGCGATCAGTTGTAGAATTTTGGAACACGTATTATGTTCGGGTATAATAACTTTTCTGGAGACTAGAAATCTACTCTGTAGGAATCAGCATGGGTTTCGAAAAAGACGGTCGTGTGAAACACAGCTGGCGCTATTCGTCCACGAGACTCAGAGGGCCATAGACACAGGTTCACAGGTAGATGCCATGTTTCTTGACTTCTGCAAGGCGTTCGATACAGTTCCCTACAGTCGTTTAATGAACAAAGTAAGAGCATATGGACTATCAGAACAAATGTGTGATTGGATTGAAGAGTTCCTAGATAACAGAACGCAGCATGTCATTCGCAGTGGAGAGAAGTCTTTCGAAGTAAGAGTGATTTCAGGTGTGCCGCAGGGGAGTGTCATAGGACCGTTGCTATTCACAATATACATAAATTACCTCGTGGATGACTTCGGAAGTTCACTGAGGCTTTTTGCACATGCTGCTGTAGTGTATCGAGAGGTTGTAACAATGGAAAACTGTACTGACATGCAGAAGGATCTGCAGCGAATTGACGCATGGTGCAGGGAATGGCAATTGAATCTCAATGTAGCCAAGTGTAATGTGCTGTGAATACATAGAAAGAAAGATCCTTTTGTCATTTAGCTACAAAATAGCAGGTCAGCAACTGGAAGCAGTTAGTTCCATAAATTATCTAGGAGTACGCATTGGGAGTGATTTAAAATGGAATGATCATACAAAGTTGATCGGCAGTAAAGCAGACGCCAGACTGAGATTCATTGAAAAAATCCTAAGCAAATGCAACCCGAAAACATAGGAAGTAGGTTACAGTACACTTGTTCGCCCACTGCTTGAATACTGCTCAGCAGTGTGGGATCCGTACCAGATAGGGTTGATAGAAGAGATAGAGAAGATCCAACGGAGAGCAGCGCACTTCGTTACAGGATCATTTAGTAATCGCGAAAGCGTTACGAAGATGATAGATAAACTCCAGTGGAAGACTCAGCAGGAGAGACGCTCAGTAGCTAAGTACGGGCTTTTGTTAAAGTTTCGAGAACATACCTTCACCGAAGAGTCAAGCAGTATATTGTTCCCTCCTACGTATATCCCGCGAAGAGACCATGAGGACAAAATTAGAGAGATTAGAGCCCACACAGAAGCATACCAACAATTCTTCTTTCCACGAACAATACGAGACTGGAATAGAAGGGAGAACCGATAGAGGTACACAGGGCACCCTCCGCCATACACCGTCAGGTGGCTTGCGGAGTATGGATGTAGATGTAGATGTAGAGGTAAATGTAAAATTGGTTTATGTGATCGCTTTAAGCTTGTTGATACCAGTGCCTGCCAATTTTAATTGTATATTACAGCACTGAGGATGATCACTAAGTGACCGAAAATCGATTTTTCGGATAATAAAACAACAACAAAAAATACGATCTATGCTGTTTCTCCTTCCAGTTATATCCATTATCTGGTCGTGGTGCACAGAGCACTCAATGGAGTCGCCAATCAAAAAAAGTATATATATGTTGCTTCCTGACCTCCTCCAGAGAGGAGAAATACGTCTTAATCTTGAGAAATATCACAATTTATAATCAAAAAATTCAAAATTGCTCTTTCTAATGCCAAGTTGATGACAATGATGATGATGATTACGATGATGATGATGATGATGATGATGATGATCAGTGGCTTAGGAGACTAAATAGGAAGGTCATCAGCGCCCTTTCTTTTAATAGATACTGACGAGGGTGGTGACAAATCTAATAAAAAAGTAACATCACATTTAAAAGCCAAGTTGCATCCTGACACTAGCATTGAAAATTCAACAGTGGCATTGTGAGATCCATAAAAGACCAACCGCAAAATTCAGACAAAGCAGAATAACTGGATAAAATCACAGATAACATACAGTTGCATACAACGGAAAGAAGGAGACAGAAATATCAGAAGTGATCAATGGCATGAGTATCCAGATGACAGTGAGAACACTGAATTAAACACCCACAACGAATATCCACTGGACATGTGGCGTGTAATTGAAAAAGTGTCATGAGGATCTCTTTTTCTGGATTAATCCTCCATTCTAATCACTGGAAATTGACTGCCAATAGGGAGGAAACGAAGAGAAAAATCTGGAGTAACCAACGTACAGGTATCACAATACTTGTCAGTGCGTGGGACGTCAAAGACTGAAAGTTGTAGGGGAGTTAGAAAAATCACAAAAGAAACAGGCAATGGCTCAATCTAGATACACTGATGTGAGTGAAGAGAAATGGAAAAAAGATAATGATTTCTGGTCAGACGAAACAGGGTAAGATCAACAGCACCAGAGAATGGTATAACTGGAGTAGGGTTCGTTATGAACAGGAATGTATCGCAGAGAATAGCTCAGTGATATGGATGTTCTCAATAGATTCGACAGAAAACCAAGAACGACAGCAATAGTTCATCTATACACACCGACATCACAAGCAGAAGATGAAGAGATAGCGAAAGTATATGAAGACACTGAATCAGTAGTTCAACATGTAAATGGAGATGAAAATCAAATAATCAAGAGAAGTTCACTGCTGATATGGGGGAAGGAGAAGAAAAAATTACTATGGGAGTATAGATTAGTAAAGTTCTGCAATACAGTTTTTCTGGTAACAGGGAATACAGTGTTCAAGAATCACAAGAAGAGGGTATATACATGGAAAAGGGTCGGAGACAAGGGAAGGTTCCAACTGGGTACATTATGGTCAGAGACTCAGAAATGAGGAAATGGTTTGTAAGCGGTGCCCAGGAGGAGATACTGATTCAGATAACAATTCGGAAATGATAAACAGTAGACTAAAGTTTAAGAGTATCATCTGGAAGAATAAGTGTGGAAGGAAGTGAAATATAGAAATACTGAGAACCTATGAGACGTGTTTGAAGTTCGTTAAGGATGTATATACTAAGATATGGTGTACCACAATAGGCAGTTCACTAGAAGAAGAGTGGTGATCTCTAACATGAGCAACCACAGATGTTCAACAGACTATTATAGTAATAATGAGGAGAAAATTTAATTATCAGAAAAGATAATTCAATTGACAAACGAAAGATGAAAGTTCAAACATATTCAGATAAATTCAAGGAGATACAGATGCATGTCACTTACGGAAGAAGTAAATAAGAAGCTAAGCGGCTGTATAAAACGTTTGTAGGAATTGAAAAATAAGTGGAAGTCGGAAGCACTGACTCACCGTTTAGAAAAGTCAAAAAATCCTTAGGTGATGTTAAAAGCAGCGGCAGCAACGTTAAGAGTGGAATGGGAATGCCACTACTGAACGCATAGGTGAGACCGGATTGGTGGAAAGAGTACATTCGAGGCCTCAGTGAGTGGAAATAACTGTCTGATGACACGATAGAAGAAGAAACTTGAGTCGATATGGAAGAGCATGGAGATCCAGTGTTAGCCATAATTTAAATGATCTTTGCAAAACTTGGAGACAAGTATGGCTGAAGGGATTGATAACATTCCATCGGTATTTTCTAAAACGTTTGGAGAAGTGGAAACCACACGACTGTTCAAGTTGGTGTATAGAATCTATGTGATAGGGTAAGTACCACCAGATTTTAGGGGAAGTATCACACCCCCCCCCTCACTCTCGGAGAGCATGTAAGTACGAGAACTATTGCACACTCAGATTAACAGCTAATTTATTGAAACTGGTATAAAATTAATACACAGAAGAACATGAAGGAAGATGAGGAACAATTATGTGACTACTAGGTTGGCTTTAGTAAAGATAATGCTAAGCTAGAGGCAGGTCTGGCGTCGCGCTTGATAATGGAAGCAAGTCTGAAGGAAAGCCAGCACACTTTCATAGTATTTTCCGTCCTGGAAAAAGCATTCGACAATGTGAAATGGTGCAAGATATCCAAAGAAATACGAGAAAGCTATAGGGAAAGAAATGTAATGCACATCATGTATAAGAACGAAGAGGGAACAACAAGATTAAGAAAACAATTATGAACTTCCCAGATTAAAAAGGGAGTAAGATATGAATGCTATCTTTCACACGTACTGTTCAGTCTATACATTGAAGAAGCTATATCATAAATGAAGGAAAGATTCAGGAGTGGGATTAAAAGTCAGGATGAACGGTTATTAATGATAATATTCTCTGAAGACATTGCTCTCATCCGTGAAGGTGAAAAAGCATTACAAAATCTGTTTAATGGAATGAACAGTCAAATGAGACAGAATATGCACTGAGAGTAAAACCGAAGAAAAGCGAAAGGAGCGAGAAACAGCAGAAGCGGGTAAAATTTAACACCAAAAGTGGTGATCCTGAAGTAGACGAAATTTAGGAACTGTGCTACCTTGGATGCAAAATAATTATTGACGGACAAAGCAAAGAGGACATATACAGCAGGCTGTTACAGACCAAGAGGACATACCCGGCCATCCGTCCAAGAGATGTTTACCGGTATCAAACATGAGGAAGAAATTTCTCAGAACGTGCGTTTGGAGCACAACATTGCATGGTAGTCCAATTTGGGCAGTGCGAAAACCTTTAGCAGACGAGAATCCAAGCTTATGGCATGTAGCGTCACAGAAGAATGTTGACAATTAAGTGGACACAGGAGGTAAGGCTTGAGGAGGTTCTCCGTAGAATTAGCAAAGAAAGGAATATTTGGAAAACTTTAAAAAGAAGAATGAAGGAGATGATAGGATATGTGTTAGGAAATCAGAGAATAACTTCTATGGTACTTGAGGTGTAGAGGGTAAGGACTGAGACAGAGATTGGAATCACACAACAAATGATGAAGGTCGTTACGGGGAAGTGCTGCTCTGAGGTGAAGAGGTTGACACAGGAGTGAATTTCATGGTGGCTCGGGTCAAACCTGTCGGCAGACAAATGACAAAAGAAAAATAAGGACTGCTTTTGCAGTTCATAGTGCTCGGAAAGAGGTAATCCAAGGTCGCATTGATGGTTTTCCTGGCGCAACTTATCACTTCTCACAACTATTTAGCCTCTCACCAAAACATAGTCTTCTGGAACACCTTCGAGGACTTCACTTTGATAGTGATGAAGCGGTGTAAGCGGGTGTGAGGTTTTGGCTCCTCTAACAAAGTCAAACATTCTAATGTTACTGTATGAGTAAACCGGTCTCTCGCTGGTAGAAATGTGTTAGTCGCCGAGCCGGAATGACTATGCTGAGAAATGTAATTTTATGTAGATATGAAGAGTTTTCACAAAAAAAAAATACTGAGGTATTATTTGTGAGCACGCTCTCGTAAAATGCCAGAGAAGCGTATAAAATTAAGTTACGCTATAACTGCTTTTGTTAACGAGAGCATGCTGACAATTAATGCCTTCATATTTATTATGTAAAAACCTTTAAAGATTTTTAAATGAAAAATGTCATTCACGTTCTCCATCTTTATTCTTCATGCCTATATATTTATTTCTCAAGATAGTCGCTCTGGCGACTCTCCCAACGACAGAATACACTCATGCTCATATATTAAGGATAATTGCAGAATGTGGTACCACACAACGTGGCACTACACACAACTGGCACTAATAGCGTAGGCACATAGGGAACACACACAGATTTGTAAGTCCACGGTATTGGTGATAAGTTGAGAAAACCGTCCAGAAAAACATGTGGTACAAAACCCCACTGTTTCCTGCCCGTGTACCCCGACATCAATAGGGGATCAGATCACAATGCACACATACAGAGGCTGCACAACGGGTTGACACACTCTGGATCAGGTGATCGAGCAGCTGTTGGGGTATAGCCTCTCATTCTTGCACCAGTGTCTGTCGGAGCTCCTGAAGTGTCCTAGGGGTTTGAAGACGTGCAGCTATACGTCGACCGAGAGCATCCCAGACGTGCCCGATGGCGTTTAGGTCTGGAGAACAGGCAGGTCACTCCAGTCGCCTGATATCTTTTAAGGTACTCCTTCACGAAGGCAGCTCGGTGAAGCCTTGCATTATCATCTATCAGGAGGAAGGTGGGACCCAATGCACCCCTGAAAAGGCGGACATAATGGTCAATACTAGTGACAAATGACGTCACGATACGCCTGACCTGTTACAGTTCCTATGTCAAAGACATGCAGAGGTGTACGTGCACCAATCATAATCCCACCCCACACCATCAAACCACGACCTCCATGCAAGTCCGTTTCAAGGACATTAAGGGGTTGGTATCTGGTTCCTGGTTCACGCCAGATGAAAACCCGACGAGAATCACTGTTCAGACTACACCTGGACTCGTCTGTGAACATAACCTGGGACCACTGTTCCAATGACCATGTACTGTGTTCCTGATACCAGGCTTTACGGGCTCTCCTGTGACCAGGGGTCAGTGGAATGCACCTTGCAGATCCCCGGGTGAATAAACCATGCCTGTTCAGTCGTCTGTAGATTGTGTGTCTGGAGACAACTGTTCCAGTGGCTGCAGTAAGGTCCTGAACAAGGCAACCTGCAGAACTCCGTGGCCGTCTGCGGGCACTGATGGAGAGATATCAGTCTTCTTGTGGTGTTATACACTGTGAACGTCCCGTACTGTAGCGCCTGGACACGTTTCCTGTCTGCTGGAATCGGTCCCATAATCTTGACTCTCACTTTCAATCACACGGAGGGCCCGTGCTACGACCAGCTGTATTTGACCATCCTCCAGTCGCCCTAGTATTCTACTCCTCATAACGTCACCAATATGTGTTCTTTGAGCCATTTTCAACACACAGTCACCATTAGCACGTCCTAAAACGTCTGCACGCTTGCTCGCTGCACCGTACTCTGACATCCACCGACACACCTCAGGCTATGTGGACTGCTGCCAGCGCCACCGTGCCACGACCGCAGATCAAATGCACCGTATGGTCATACCCCTAGGTGATTTAAATCCGCAAACCGCTCACCAGAACGATGTTTCACCATGTATCAGCATTATCCTTGTTTCACGAGCATGAGTGCAGTTTGTCGATAGAGTAGCTGTAGAACACTGTTGACGGAGTCACAACCTCGCCCCTTCTTGCACGGCTTCATCAGAATCAAAACAAAGTACTCGAAGGTGTTCTTTAGATTTTGGACGCAGATCAAAATCAGACTGCGCCAAGACGGCAGTGTATGGAGGATGATCGATGACAGTGAACTCAAGGCGTCGGATTGTTGCATACCCCGCAGCGCTTGTGTGTGGTCTGGTATTGTCATAATGAAGGATACGATGTTCCATGTGTGGTCAAACTCTTCCAATTCGAAACTCGATGACAGCACGCTGTTTCTTCACGCACCGACATATTTACGTTACACACCACCATGTTGCACGCTACAATTCGGAGCCCTCTAGCGGCAGACGGCTGCAAACGTGGAAGTATGAAAAATAAAGATGGAGAATTTTAATAACCTTTGCTTTATTTAAAAAAATCTAAAAGTTTCTAAAAATGAAAATACGGAGGCATTACTTTCAGTATGCGCTCGTACAGATTACATACAGTGTTCTCAGTCTCATTACTTTGATTACTGCGTCGGTGCATAATTTTTAATTAAGGGATGTAGCTATTGTAAATTATCTTCCAACCAATCCATCACTACATAAACAGTATGTCTAAAACCAATTTAACCACAAATAGCCTATAACTGACATTGACACATAATTTTATTCGTCGCTGGTGGAAGAATGAATGATATATATTATACATTTCATATTTCGCTTGCTCTAAACGAGTATTGGCTGAAAAATTTATGATGATGTGGTACCGCTGGTTTCTCAGAAGACCATATGCGGAAACACCTCTCGTGTTTCATACGTCGTTGTACATGGGGGTACAATGTCTGTCCGACATAAAACGTTTCTCACCCACACTGTTTTTGTATATTGCTACGTTCGGAAACAACATCACCTTTAACAGGCCTCATTAGCTGTCAAATTTTTCTTAGAGGCTTGAAGACTGAATCGATTTTGTGAATTGTAAACCTTTTCCTGCCTTCAGGCCTCCAGCCAAAATTCAACAAGTCATGACGCAAAATATTGTGTATCTTATCTACTTATTTATAAAAATTTTGATGGCTCTTATGCGAATTATATAGTGACTGGTTTCCTAGCCTGGCTTCACATGTCCCTTGGAACATGAGACATAATAAACCTTATAGTGGAACAACGCATATCGCGGATTACCCAGATGTAAAATTATTTGGTTTTTGAATGAAGTATTGAATAGATAATCGAAAAAAAAACATTTCCTTGAGGTGCATGGACATAGTTTTGACCAAAAGGTTAACTGTAAACAGAAATCATGTAACTGGACTTAGCAAATATTCCCTTCCTTTAGTCATAAAATAATTGCGATATTGTGGTGCGGAACAAGTCCTACAAAACTTTCTGCGGTTTGGAGCCAGCAGTTTGGTAGCCAAGATAATGTAACAATAGCTGTGGGCACTACAACCTTTAACCTTCCTCCGGTGTATTAATCTCTCTCGGACAACAACCTCGTCGGCTTGCGTGCTTCCCCGAGGAAATCAGTGAAAGAATACAGTCCCTTCCCCGCATGTCATTTAATCTAGAAACAGACCGAGCATTCTCACACTAATCCAAAAATACACAGCCGTGACCAGGCAAATAAGGAACGAACTTGTTATAGCAACGTCCTCCTCGTTAATTAACCGCAGTACAGTTATTCTCATACCAAAACCAGACACGCCGCCATATGACACCAGCTACTCACTATCGAAAAGTGCCCTATTTTATTTAACTCATGTGATTTATGCTAATGGACGTTGAACAGAAAGAGATATGTGTGTTGTCTCGGTTTTCCCAGCGGTAGAATAAGTCCCATCATTCTTTTGAAGTGCATGTGGGTAAACCTACGTATTTCCACAATGCCTCAATTGTGCTCGTCTCATCCACTGCGAGCTGAGTCAGCGACTGATTTCTGCTTGTGAAAGCATGACAATTTATTCTTCGTAAAGCAAAAAACACCAGAACCCAGAGATAAAACGCGACGTTTCAACAGACACACAGATGCCACGCTTTTCACAACAATTCCAGCCTGAGCTAACTTTCAATTTCTACTAATTATGCACGTGGAGCGTCTCGTGCGACTGCCTCTTATATGAAATGGTATAACAGTAGGAGTCGCCCTAACCGCCGTCTGCTTCACGTCTGCTGTGCAGCGAGCTACCTTAATTTAAGTATTAACTGTATTTTTCTTACTTGTCACTTCTTCTTCTGCGTGTTTTTGCTTTTAGGAAGCTTTAATAGTCGAGTGCTATTAAGTGTTCCATAGATCTCGTGTTTGTTTTGAATACAGTCAGAGAGTCCCTTTAGTCAGCCATAGTGCTAGTAGTGCTAGTGTTTGTTTTGAATACAGTCCAGAGACAGGTAGTGCTATTTTCCTTGTTTTCTACAAGGAGTGGTTAGCAATCACACTTTAGTCAATAATCAACCGCCTTTAGTGAATTAGCAGTCTATTTAAAAGTTTATTAAAACTCTATAGTAAATTGACTTCTTAGGATGGATAGGATGTGTGGCTGCTGTGTACGGACGCAGGAGGAGCTGGCCACTCTTCGCGAAGAGCTGAGCGTGTTGATGGCCGCGGTCAGCCGTCTTCAGGCTGCTGCCTCGGAGTGTAGCGGCAGTGGGGAGTCTGGTGCGTCGCAAGGTACACCCCAGGTGTTACATGCTTCACCCACTGTCCCTGCTGTCGAGACATCTTCGCGGGTACCGGGCGCGGTTGGGCCACCCTCTCCCCAAGGGGAGTGGCGGGTTCAGCGGCGTTCGCGGCGCACGAGGCGGAGGGTCAATGTGGAGGCTGATCGTGTGGCATCGCCCGCTCTGCCTGTGAGTGGACATGTGGCTGCTCCTTCAGCAAGGTCCGAGAAGGCACATGGGGGGAGGGGTTTATTAGTTATTGGGAGCTCCAACGTTAGGCGGGTGATGGAGCCCCTTAGGGAAATAGCGGAAAGGTCGGGGAAGAAGGCCAGTGTTCACTCTGTCTGCTTGCCGGGGGGTCTCATCCGAGATGTGGAGGAGGCCCTACCGGCGGCGATAGAGAGCACTGGGTGCACCCGACTGCAAATTGTTGCTCATGTCGGCACCAATGACTCCTGCCGTCTGGGTTCAGAGGTCATCCTCAGTTCGTACAAGCGGCTGGCGGAGTTGGTGAAGGCGGAAAGCCTCGCTCGCGGGGTGGAATCAGAGCTAACTATTTGTAGTATCGTTCCCAGAACCGATCGCGGTCCTCTGGTTTGGAGCCGAGTGGAAGGCTTAAACCAGAGGCTCAGACGATTCTGCGGAGAGCTGGGGTGCAAATTTCTCGACCTCCGCTATCGGGTGGAGAAATGTAGGGTCCCCCTGAATAGGTCAGGCGTGCACTACACGCCGGAAGCGGCTACGAGGGTAGCGGAGTACGTGTGGAGTGCACATGGGGTTTTTTTAGGTTAGAGAATTCCCTCCCTAGGCCCGACAAGACGCCTCCTGAGACGCGGCAAGGCAGTAGGCAAAATGCAACAAGGAATAACAATATTAATGTGCTTATAGTAAACTGCAGGAGCGTCTATAGAAAGGTCCCAGAACTGCTCTCATTAATAAACGGTCACAACGCCCATATAGTACTAGGAACAGAAAGTTGGCTGAAACCAGACGTAAACAGTAATGAAATGCTAAACTCGAATTGGAATGTATACCGCAGAGATAGGCTGGACAGTGAAGGGGGAGGCGTGTTTATAGCGATAAGAAGTGCAATAGTATCGAAGGAAATTGACGGAGATTCGAATTGTGAAATGATTTGGGTGAAGGTCACGGTTAAAGCAGGCTCAGACATGGTAATTGGATGTCTCTATAGGCCCCCGGGCTCAGCAGCTGTTGTGGCTCAGCACCTGAAGAATAATTTGGAAAATATTTCGAGTAGATTTCCCCACCATGTTATAGTTCTGGGTGGAGATTTTAATTTGCCGGATATAGACTGGGAGACTCAGACGTTCATAACGGGTGGCAGGGACAAAGAATCTAGTGAAATATTTTTAAGTGCTTTATCTGAAAACTACCTTGAGCAGTTAAACAGAAAACCGACTCGTGGCGATAACATATTAGACCTTCTGGTGACAAACAGACCCGAACTACTTGAATAAGTTAATGCAGAACAGGGAATCAGCGATCATAAAGCGGTTACTGCATCGATGATTTCAGCCGTAAATAGAAATATTAAAAAAGGTAGGAAGATTTTTCTGTTTAGCAAAAGTGACAAAAAGCAGATTTCAGAGTACTTGGTGGCTCAACACAAAAGTTTTGTCTCAAGTACAGACAGTGTTGAGGATCAGTGGACAAAGTTCAAAACCATGGTACAATATGCGTTAGATGAGTATGTGCCAAGCAGGATCGTAAGAGATGGGAAAGAGCCACCGTGGTACAACAACCGAGTTAGAAAACTGCTGCGGAAGCAAAGGGAACTTCACAGCAAACATAAACATAGCCAAAGCCTTGCAGACAAACAAAAATTACGCGAAGCGAAATGCAGTGTGAGGAGGGCTATGCGAGAGGCTTTCAATGAATTCGAAAGTAAAGTTCTATGTACTGACTTGGCAGAAAATCCTAAGAAATTGTGGTCCTATGTCAAAGCGGTAGGTGGATCAAAACAAAATGTCCAGACACTCTGTGACCAAAATGGTACTGAAACAGAGGATGACAGACTAAAGGCCGAATTACTAAATGTCTTCTTCCAAATCTGTTTCACAGAGGAAGACTGCACTGTAGTTCCTTCTCTAGATTGTCGCACAGTTGACAAAATGGTAGATATCGAAATAGACGACAGAGGGATAGAGAAACAATTAAAATCGCTCAAAAGAGGAAAGGCCGCTGGTCCTGATGGAATACCAGTTCGATTTTACACAGAGTACGCGAAGGAACTTGCCCCCCTTCTTGCAGCGGTGTACCGTAGGTCTCTAGAAGAGCGAAGCGTTCCAAAGGATTGGAAAAGGGCACAGGTCATCCCCGTTTTCAAGAAGGGACGTCAAACAGATGTGCAGAACTATAGACCTATATCTCTAACGTCGATCAGTTGTAGAATTTTGGAACACGTATTATGTTCGAGTATAATGTCTTTTCTGGAGACTAGAAATCTACTCTGTAGGAATCAGCATGGGTTTCGAAAAAGACGGTCGTGTGAAACCCAGTTTGCGCTATTCGTCCACGAGACTCAGAGTGCCTTAGACACGGGTTCACAGGTAGATGCCGTGTTTCTTGACTTCCGCAAGGCGTTTGACACAGTTCCCCACAGTCGTTTAATGAACAAAGTAAGAGCATACGGACTATCAGATCAATTGTGTGATTGGATTGAGGAGTTCCTAGATAACAGAACGCAGCATGTCATTCTCAATGGAGAGAAGTCTTCCGAAGTAAGAGTGATTTCAGGTGTGCCGCAGGGGAGTGTCATAGGACCGTTGCTATTCACAATATACATAAATGACCTGGTGGATGACATCGGAAGTTCACTGAGGCTTTTTGCAGATGATGCTGTGGTGTATCGAGAGGTTGCAACAATGGAAAATTGTACTGAAATGCAGGAGGATCTGCAGCGAATTGACGCATGGTGCACGGAATGGCAATTGAATCTCAATGTAGACAAGTGTAATGTGATGCGAATACATAGAAAGATAGGTCCCTTATCATTTAGCTACAAAATAGCAGGTCAGCAACTGGAAGTAGTTAATTCCATAAATTATCTGGGAGTACTCATTAGGAGTGATTTAAAATGGAATGATCATATAAAGTTGATCGTCGGTAAAGCAGATGCCAGACTGAGATTCATTGGAAGAATCTTAAGGAAATGCAATCCGACAACAAAGGAAGTAGGTTACAGTACGCTTGTTCGCCCAATGCTTGAATACTGCTCAGCAGTGTGGGATCCGCACCAGGTAGGGTTGATAGAAGAGATAGAGAAGATCCAACGGAGAGCAGCGCACTTCGTTACAGGATCATTTAGTAATTGCGAAAGCGTTACGGAGATGATAGATAAATTCCAGTGGAAGACTCTGCAGGAGAGACGCTCAGTAGCTCGGTACGGGCTTTTGTTAAAGTTTCGAGAACATACCTTCACCGATGAGTCAAGCAGTATATTGCTCCCTCCTACGTATATCTCGCGAAGAGACCATGAGGATAAAATCAGAGAGATTAGAGCCCACACAGAAGCATACCGACAATCCTTCTTTCCACGTACAATACGAGACTGGAATAGAAGGGAGAACCGATAGAGGTACTCAGGGTACCCTCCGCCACACACCGTCAGGTGGCTTGCGGAGTATGGATGTAGATGTAGATGTAGAGTCATAAAAAAATTACGTTCATATCGAAGTAAGGATACTGTATTAAAAACACCAGACCCCAAAGACCACGTTCTTACTTCGATATGTAACAAACGTTTCTTGGAAAACTGACACAATTTTGACGAAGTATCATCCGACGGAAACGTTCCAGCTAAAAGATAGATCCCTAACGGCTGGTCACTTCCTTTGCAAAAGCTGTTCTATTAATTATAAAAACAATCTACTATCAATAACCGTTCGATATTTCGCAACTGAGGACTTGATGTTTCAGGGTACCATTACCACTTTTAATACAATAAATAAAGGTAGACACCGCATGGACCAACTTTTATGTTTAATCGTGTTACTGCTTTCAACCGTCGTTACAGGTAACCTTCATATCCATATATAATTACTGCAATCCTCTTTTATCTACAGGGTGAAGCTTCATTTCCAAATATACTTTTAAATAAATCATCGCCATTTTATGGAAGTACGATTCGCAGAAATCACAGTATGTGATCAAAAGTATCGGGACACCTGGTTGAAAATTACTTACAAGTAATGCTGTAATTCAGTATGGTGTTGGTGCACCCTTAGCCTTTACGACAGCTTCCACTCTAGCAAGCCTACGTTCAGTCAGGTGCTGGAAGGTTTCTTGGGGAATAGCATCCAATTCTTTAACGGAGTACTGCACTGAGGAGAGGTATCGATATCGGTCGGTGAGATCTGGCACGATGCCAGCGTACCAAAACATCCCAAAGGTGTGCAGGCCAGTTCATTACAGGGATGTTATCGTCGTGTAACCAATCCGCCACAAGCCGTGCATTATCAACAGGTGCTCCGATCGTGCCGAAAGATGCAATCGCCATCCCACAATTGCTCTTCAACAGTGGTGCTTAAAACATTCATGTAGGCCTGTGCTGTGAAAGTGCCACGCAAAACAACAAGGGGAGCAAGTCCACTCCACGAAAAACACGACCACGCCATAACACCACCGCCTCCGAAATTTACTGTTAGCACTACACACACTGGCAGATTACGTCCACCGGGCATCCGCCATACCCACAACCTGCCATCGGATCGCACATATGTACTGTGATTCGTCACTCCACGCAACGTTTTTTCCATTGTTCAATCGTCCAAGGTTTACGCTCCTTACACCAAGCGAAGCGTCGTTTTGCATTCACCGGCGTGATGTGTGTCTTATAAGCAGCCGTTCAACCATGAAATCCTAGTTTTCTCAACTCCTGCCTAGCGCTCATAGTACTTGAAATGGATACTAATGCAGTTTGGAATTCCTGTGTGATGGTCTGGATAGATGACTGACTATTACACATTACGACCCTCTTCAACTGTCGGCGGTCTCTGTCAGTCAACAGACGAGGTCGGCCTGTACGCTTTTGTGCTGCTCTTGTCCCTTCACGTTTCCACTTCAGTATCACATGGAAAGCAGTGGACCTAATGATGTTTAGAAGTGTGGAAATCTCGCATACAGGCCTATGACACAAGTGACACCGAATCACCTGACCACGTTCGAAGTCCGTGAGTTCTACGGTTCGCCCCATTTTGCTCTCTCACGATGTCTAATGATTACTGAGATCGCTGATACGGAGTACCTGGCAGTTTGTGGCAGCACAGTGCATTTAATACGAAAAACGTATGCTTTTGGGGATGTCCGGATGCGTTTGATGACACAGTGTAGATACGGATCTGATGATTACCTGTAACAGAACTTGAAACTGCTAATCTACAAAGGTATAAAATGTAACCCAGACAGTATCCTTCTATAACCTTTCGTAATATTGTGCTGAGCGGTCAGTGGAAATATAACTGCAGACAATGATAAACCAGGACTAGGGCCAACAGTAAGAAGATTCGTATAACCCGCCTATACTATGTAGATACTTCAAAACTCCCTACGGAAAAGTAATAAATTGATAATATTAGGAAAACTGATGCAATTATAAAGCCGAATGGAAATGAATATTAAAGTGTTAGACGTTCGTAATTCTACAGGCTATCATAGTAATCATTGTTGCCATTTTGTATTGTTAGATTAAAAGGGATTACATATGTCTGTTTGTAACTGGCGACATAAATAGCTAATAATTGTGCAATATCGTAATAAACGTTGAAGAATAGTTAAGAATAGATTTAATGATGTAAGAATGTCACCATTTAAACCTTGTTGGAATATTGAAGGCATTTGGCGATTGAAAATGGTGAAACTGAAGCTGATGCTGTAAGAGCTCGCAATACGGAAGAGACGTAATTTCGAGACTGTGAAGCCGTTGTCAACAATCTGGCAGACCAGAAGGGAGGCACGGAGGAAACCCAAATGTGACCATAGCAGAACAAGACAGATTTCTGTGCCTGAGGGCAGCGAGGGGTAGAATATTAACTGCCAGAATGTTAAGAAGCGCATTGCTAAATGTAAGTAACACAGTTGTTTCAACTGAAACCAACAGGAGTAGACCGCACGAAAGAGGCCTTCATGCAGGTATACCTTTGAAGTTTTCGGCTGTTTTTCATGCCAAAAACGTCAAAATCGGACAGCTGGTCAATACGGACAAGTCCTCTTTACAGATGAATCACGCTTAGGATGGCACCCAGACTCGTGGCGAGTGCTGATATGGAGGCGAGCAAGTGACGCTGAAAGGCTTAGGAATATCCAGGAAATATACAGATTTGGAAGAATTCGTATCGAGGTTTGGGAAAAAATTATGATCAGTAGTCGAATGAACCTCGCTTATGTAAGAAAAACACACCTAGCAAACCGTAACATTCAAAATATTTCACAAAGATTGTTGCTTCCGATCACTGAACAATATACGCCAGAATTACTACATGCGTAATGTTTTGGAAGGCACAACACTCGAGTACTTCAATGGCCTACTCAGTTTCTTAATCTAAATACCATAGCGCACCTTTGGGATAACGATCAAACAAACGTTTCGGAGGATTTAAACCATATTAAATGTCTTCAAGAGCTGGAGGCTCAACTTAGGTATTACTGGCAGAAGATTCCTCAAGGTAAGATCTTTTCTTAGCCCTCAGTATTCCGAGTGGTTTACTGTAGCCATATCCGTCCACCCTGTCCCATTCTTGATAGTGTTTTCAACTTTCTACTGTAGCACCACAACTCAAGCACTTCAATTTTCTTACGTTCCGGTTATCTCACAGTCCATGATTCAGAACCATATAATGCAATGGTCCAAACGCACATTCTTAGAAATTTATTCCTGAGATTAAGACCTATATTTGAGACTCTTTGGTCGTGATAGGTGGCTTTTCATGATCTTCTTGTTTGCATGTTGCAAATGCATTTGCATATTTGGCTCCTTTTCACCGGTTATTGCACATTTTAACTAAAAACTAGTGACCATGGATATTTTTGCTCTACATTCACTACATTTTAAAAATTTAGACGGGCGGTCTCTAGCTCGATCTAGTTTTGATGTCTCACAGATTGACCACGACCTAGAACTGCGTGCAATCGCAAACCGAGAGGCCACTGCCTAACGAAATCATAACAGAAGAGGAACAGGAACAGGCAGACAGAGTCTTTGCAAGGGGGCACGATCCCAAAGTACCGTTATCCAATATGCCGACGATGACCTCATCAACTGAAGTGAGCTGATAACATCTTCCTAGATGGCGGATGTGACGTTAGTAGAACACATCATCCAAGATGGCGGTCACAAAGTCAGCTCATGACGCAAGTACCGTTAAGCAAGATGGCGGGAAAGCGCCCCTCCCCCCCCCCTTATGCATCACCCCCTGGTGGTAAGTTCAAATTCAATCAGGACAATGCAGCCTCTACTAACCTAAGAAAATGGCGGAAAAGAAAGGTCACGTGGGGTACCGCCACTAACAAAAGGCACTCGACCGCCACCTCTTCCTAAGAATTGGCGAGAAGTTTGGATTTGGGAGAGAAAATAGGTCAATTGTGCTATCTCTGGTAACCTAGAATATGGTGGGAAAGAAAATGCACATCGACTACCGCCACTAACCTAAGTCATTCGACCTCAACCTCGTCCTAGAAAAAGGCGGGAAGATGACTCGACCCATGCAGGACATAAGTTATTACTTTGCATGCTGTATTTATATAAACAATTAGATGTAGTAAGAATATGAAGTGTAGTCGCCAACGGGTCCGGAGACCAACTGACCTAGTACACAGTACTGTAACAAGAGGGCGTTGTCGTCCATTCTGAGACGTAATCCAATATGGCGGTCTGGGGTGGGGGAAAATTGTGGGAAAGAGTATGTTCGCCACAAGGTCTGGGCCTAGTACACAGTACCGCCAACATAGGGCGCTGTAGTCCCTTCCGTGATGTAATCCAAGATGACAGTGTGGTGGTGGAGAGGAAAGGCCTCATAACAGGAAATTCAAGGGTATTTTGTTTATTTAAAAAAAAATACAGTTTGTGGGGGCTGGATTTCTCTTGCTCATCATTCTCTGCTGTTTGGAAGCATGTAGGTCTTGTAAGAAGTAATTAAATGGGGCAAAAATGTGCATAACCTTAAGTTTGGCACTGTATTCCAGGTGTCTTAAACTAATGTTTGACCCTTTGTTTGCACTTAACCAATTGTTCTGTTAAGTGGTTTTCCAAATGGAAAGGCCTGTTGGAGTGTGGGAATGTAGCTGACTTAACTGTGTAGTCATCTAGATGCCTGAATAGCCACCTAATACTTAGTATGTGTTGGATAGCTTTCATGATCACGTGGAAATTTGCGAAGATTCAATATCGACATTGTTTGGTTAACTACTTCTTCACATTTCATATCTTTATTTAGTTGAGAGAACATCGATTGTGGTGTGCACATCTAGCAGGTGGAAGACACAGTTGCTGGTTCTCTACACATGAGAAACACCTTAGTTTACTTTGTAAATTATACAAATGATTTGGAATCTGTTACATCACAGACATCGGTATTAGCGAGTGGCAATATCAGTTTCGTGAATGTGTTTTGAGTTCTCACATAAAGGTCTTTGCAGACGGGATAAGTTTCTAGTTATTCAGTGGTCTACAGCACTCTCGATCTAGCTAAAGTTTCGGGTTACTAGAGAAATTATTTCCAGTCTATGTCTTCAGAATTATGTTGCACGAGCGATCAGTAGAATACTCCTGTGTGCTTGATATCGAGAAGTACCACGAAAATGGTTTGATATTACAGCAAAAAATGCGAAAATGTATGTGTTCCTGTGGTTCCAGGGTCTGGAGATGGGTGTAGAAAAGCGAGCAAGCAAGGAAGTAAGTTTGGACCAAAAACATTAACGCATTTGTGTCGAGGGGAAACGAGTCCAAATTTATAGAACAGTTGTGAGAGTGGCTTTCGTCTGCTGAGGGCACTCTCGTAGCGCATTGGGAGTGGATGACCTGTGACCGCAGGACAATATCCAGTGCTGCGAGGAGTGTACACAGTGCTATCTGCCTTTGTGATATATGTACAAATGATGTAAAATGGGTGATTTTGTATGGTGTAGGATACGAATTGTATGTTTATTACATCGACACAGTACATGGTGATATGTTCATGGGTTGGAGATCGGTTTCATGTTCTAATGTTCAAGCTCCTGTACTCATGAGGAGACCAGTGTAATTGAGTAAGAGTTTTTCCATATTTGATGATATATAGGGGCACTTTGGAAGGTTTAATTGTCAGTGTAATATGGCGATCTCTGTAAAATGTTTTTTCTTTTTCTTTTTTTGCTGATGAAAGCACAGTCTGCAGATAGAAAAAGAAAAGGTGGCTGCTGCTTCCACAATGGCGGCATCAGTAATTCGGTGCGTCAATTCGATAAGAGCCTATCATAATGCACAATTCATTCACAAGACATCCTCTACATAGCGGTGAGAATGTTTGCTTATGTTGAGAGCAGAAAGGGTAGCACATGATGGACGGGGTGCCATGTTGGGATCGCGAGGAAGAACGACGTTATTCCACACCATTTTCGTAAACAGGTTCTGTTAGGGCAAGAATTTCCATGCATACATGTCGATACATCATAAAAGCTCCTACAAAAGAGACCAAAAACTATTTGTGGGACACTATATAATTTCCTGGATGCTGCTGCCATGTGACATCAGTATAACATTGAGAACCTTTTAGATGCTGAGTCGCCACACAGACGTTTCACGGTGAGGGGTCAGTCACGCTGGGGAAGGTAATCACGGCTGGATGCAGCTCATATGCCCCGTTACGATCGCTAGAGAGAAATCAGCCTGCGGTATTCTGGAGCGGATTTCTGTAGCGCGGTCTGTGATGTCAGTATCCACAGGTACAGCTTCAGGAACGGTAAACACACGTGCTGCCCAGAGGCGTTTCGCATATGGGATCAGTGTGAGCGGGCCTTGGAATTCTGTGGTGAAGTGTACAGTGGTGTGTGCTGTGCCTCACTTGATTGGCGAGGACGTGACGGCGAAGGAGTGGAAGTGGGCCACTGAGAGCAGCCTGGTTGCTGCAGCCATAACCTGCTAGCCTGAGGGAGGGCAGCCCATGGACGCCAGAGCGATGCTGTGGTGGCCGCGGCTGGGGTAGTGTCGGGGCCAGGAGCAGTGGTGAAGGCGGCGGCGGTGGGAGATGCAGCGGTGTCAGTGGTGGGATGTATTACTTTTAGTGACCTTTTGTTTAGTGACCTTTTGTTTAAACAGTATTCAATCGATTTCACTGACCAATAGGATGCTGCAAATTAAAAAGAAACTACCCAATACATGTGAAGAAAATCGATTTAATTAACTTGCATGAATTTTTTATATAATTATGGTGTTAGCAGTACAATAGTTAAGGGGAGGGTGAGCATCAGTGGGTGCCATGGAGCAGAACAGCATATTAAATGCAGAACACTGTGTTATTTATATAATTTTTATGTAAAATGCAGTACAATAGCTTAATGGGGTGCATGAAGAAGATGAATGTGCCAAAAATTGCTTTCAAAAGCATGTCAAATTCGAAAAGTGTACCCAAAAGTAATGGGAGGACATAACTAATTATTTAATTTAGTATTAAAGGTGTTGGAATAGTTTAAGGAAATGGGTATGACATGGAAAAGCACTTAACGAAACAATAGGATAAGTTCCAACAAAGAGTCAAACATTAAGTTAAGACACCCAGAGTACTGTGCTGAACATTAGGTTACGCACTGTTTGCTCCATGTAATTACGAGGTGCATTCAAGTACTAAAGCCTCCGAATTTTTTTCTAATTAACTACTCACCCGAAATCGATGAAACTGGCGTTACTTCTCGACGTAATCGCCCTGCAGATGTACACATTTTTCACAACACTGACGCCATACTTCCCGTCAGCGGTGAAGGCTTCTTTAGTACTCTGTTTTGACCACTGGAAAATCGCTGAGGCAATAACAGCATGGCTGGTGAATGTGCGGCCACGGAGAGTGTCTTTCATTGCTGAAAAAAGCGAAAAGTCACTAGGAGCCTGGTTAGGTGAGTAGGGAGTATGAGGAATCACTTCGAAGTTGTTATCACGAAGAAACTGTTGCGTAACGTTAGCTCGATGTGCGGGTGCGTTGTCTTGGTGAAACAGCACACACGCAGCCCTTCCCGGACGTTTTTGTTGCAGTGCAGGAAGGAATTTGTACTTCAAAACATTTTCGTAGGATGCACCTGCTACCGTAGAGCCCTTTCGAACGCAATGGGTAAGGATTACGCCCTCACTGTCCCAGAACATGGACACCATTGTCTTTTCAGCACTGTCGGTTACTCGAAATTTTTTTGGTGGCGGTGAATCTGTGTGCTTCCATTGAGCTGACTGTGGCTTTGTTTCTGGATTGAAAAATGGCATCCACGTCTCATCCATTGTCACAACTGACGAAAAGAAAGCCCCATCCATGCTGTCGTTGCGCGTCAACATTGCTTGGCAACATGCCACACAGGCAGCCATGCGGTCGTCCGTCAGCATTCGTGGCACCCACTTGGATGACACTCTTAGCATTTTCAGGTCGTCATGCAGTATTGTGTGCACAGAAACCACTGAAATGCCAACTCTGGAGGCGATCTGTTCAACACTCATTCGGCGATCTCCCAAAACAATTCTCTCCACTTTCTCGATTATGTCGTCAGTCCGGCTTGTGCGAGCCCGAGGTTAATTCAGTTTGTTGTCACATGACGTTCTGCCTTCATTAAACTGTCGAACCCACGAACACACTTTCGACACATCCATAACTCCATCACCACATATCTCCTTCAACTGTCGATCAATTTCAATTGGTTTCACACCACGCAAATTCAGAAAACGAATGATCGCAGGTTGTTCACGTAAGGAAAACGTCGCCATTTTAAGTAATTAAAACAGTTCTCATTCTCGCCACTGGCGGTAAAATTCCATCTGCCGTATGGTGCTGCCATCTCTGGGACACATTGACAATGAACGCGGTCTCATTTCAAAACAATGCGCATGTTTCTATCTCTTTCCAGTCCGGAGAAAAAAAATCGTAGGCCTTACAACTTGAATGCAGCTCGTACTTCTTACAACACCTACATTTTCCCAAAAAACAGAGATTGATGAGAATTGCAACCCCTACAAACTGATTTCTTTATAAATATACAATATACCACAGAATTTCCTGTTATGAGGCCCACCCTCTCCACCACCAGACCGCCATCTTGGATTACGTCACAGAAGAGACAACAACGCCCTCTGGTGACAGTACTGTGTACTACGCCCAGACGTCGTGGCGAACACGCTCTTTCCCGCCGTTTCTCCCCACCCCACACCGCCATCTTGGATTACGTCAAGGAATGGATGACAGCGCCCTCTGGTGGCAGTACTGTGTAGTAGGTCAGTTGGACTCCGTACCCCATAGCGACTACACTTGATGGTGATACTGCCTCTAATTGCTTAAATAAATAGTGCATGCAACATAATAAACTTATGTACAGCACAGTTTAAGTCCTCTTGCCGCCATTTCCTAGGATGAGGTGGCAGACTTAGGTTAGTGGCGGTAGTCCATATGCCCTTTCTTTTCCGCCATTTTCTTAGGTTAGTAGAGAATGCCCAATTGACCTTTTCTTACCACCAACATTCAAATTTCCTATCAATCCCTAGGAAGAGGTGGTTGTCAGATGACTAGGTTAGTGAAGGTAGCCTAACTGCCCTTTTTTTACAATGAACATTTTGTTGTCATTTGAGGGGTGCTAAACGACGTCGATACTGCGGAGACTTTGGCAGTTTGCCAATGCGTGAAGTGTTTAATGATTCCTTTTTCCCATATATTTCTTGTTTTTTTTTAAACTTGTTCTTTCTTATTTCGACACTTTCCATGAATTTTTAAATATTTTTCATGCTTATTTGCATGTGTATTTCAAGGTTTTTATGATGCATCTAGTAACCAACAATTTTGATGTTAAGTTTCTCGCCATTCTTATTTCTCCTACTTCTCATTACTTTTGTATTTCTTCGGTTTACTCTGAATCCATAGTCAATATACATTATACTGTTAATTCCATTGAACAAATCCTGAAAGCTTCTTCACCCTCACTGTATATATATATATATATATATATATATATATATATATATATATATATATACTCCTGGAAATTGAGATAAGAACACCGTGAATTTATTGTCCCAGGAAGGGGAAACTTTATTGACACATTCCTGGGGTCAGATACATCACATGATCACACTGACAGAACCACAGGCACATAGACACAGGAAACAGAGCATGCACAATGTCGGCACTAGTACAGTGTATATCCACCTTTCGCAGTAATGCAGGCTCCTATTCTCCCATGGAGACGATCGTAGAGATGCTGGATGTAGTCCTGCGGAATGGCTTGCCATGCCATTTCCACCTGGCGCCTCAGTTGGACCAGCGTTCGTGCTGGACGTGCAGACCGCATGAGACGACGCTTCATCCAGTCCCAAACATGCTCAATGGGGGACAGATCCGGAGATCTTGCTGGCCAGGGTAGTTGACTTACACTTTCTAGAGCACGTTGGGTGGCACGGGATACATGCGGACGTGCATTGTCCTGTTGGAACAGCAAGTTCCCTTGCCGGTCTAGGAATGGTAGAACGATGGGTTCGATGACGGTTCGGATGTACCGTGCACTATTCAGTGTCCCCTCGACGATCACCAGAGGTGTACGGCCAGTGTAGGAGATCGCTCCCCACACCATGATGCCGGGTGTTGGCCCTGTGTGCCTCGGTCATATGCAGTCCTGATTGTGGCGCTCACCTGCACGGCGCCAAACGCGCATACGACCATCATTGGCACCAAGGCAGAAGCGACTCTCATCGCTGAAGACGACACGTCTCCATTCGTCCCTCCATTCACGCCTGTCGCGACACCACTGGAGGCAGGCTGCACGACGTTGGGGCGTAAGCGGAAGACGGCCTAACGGTGTGCGGGACCGTAGCCCAGCTTCATGGAGTCGGTTGCGAATGGTCCTCGCCGATACCCCAGGAGCAACAGTGTCCCTAATTTGCTGGGAAGTGGCGGTGCGGTCCCCTACGGCACTGCGTAGGATCCTACGGTCTTTGCGTGCATCCGTGCGTCGCTGCGGTCCGGTCCCAGGTCGACGGGCACGTGCACCTTCCGCCGACCACTGGCGACAACATCGATTTACTGTGGAGACCTCACGCCCCACGTGTTGAGCAATTCGGCGGTACGTCCACCCGGCCTCCCGCATGCCCACTATACGCCCTCGGTCAAAGTCCGTCAACTGCACATACGGTTCACGTCCACGCTGTCGCGGCATGCAACCAGTGTTAAAGACTGCGATGGAGCTCCGTATGCCACGGCAAACTGGCTGACACTGACGGCGGCGGTGCACAAATGCTGCGCAGCTAGCGCCATTCGACGGCCAACACCGCGGTTCCTGGTGTGTCCGCTGTGCCGTGCGTGTGATCATTGCTTGTACAGCCCTCTCGCCGTGTCCGGAGCAAGTATGGTGGGTCTGACACACCGGTGTCAATGTGTTCTTTTTTCCGTTTCCAGGAGTATATATATATATATATATATATATATATATATATATATATATATATTACAGAGTAGGGAACGAAACACTAAATCCCTGTCTTACACCATTTTCATTTAGAGCACTTCGTCCTTGGCCTTCCAGTCCCCTTGTCCCCACTTGACCCTCTTTGCATTACCCATGTTTCCCTTTACCTTACTCGTAAGTTTTTCAGAATATCAGAAATCTTGCACCATTTTCCACTGTCAAATTCTTCTTCCACGATAGTCAACCATGTGAACTTATCTTTACTTTTCTTCAGTGTCGCTTCTATTCTCAAATGTGCCTCTCTTGTGCCTTTATCTTTCCTAAAATCAAACTGCTCTCAATGAATTGTTCCTTAACCTTCTTTTCCAATTTTTGTATATTATTTTTGTCATCAGTTTCGATGTATGACGTGTGTTTTACCTGATTCTGTGATAGTAATTAACTTCTGCTGTCCCTGGAGTTGTGAGAATGGTACTTCTCCTTAAGACTGGTGGTATATAGCCTGTCTCATAGATTCTACACATCAACTTTGGTCGGTTGGATTCCACTTCCCAATCGTTTTTAGAAATTCCTATGTAATGTTATCCATCCCTTCTCCCTTATTTGATCTCAAGTCTTACAAAGCTCATTTAAATTCTGACTAATACTGGTTCCCTGTGTCTTCCATATCGACTCAATTTTCATCTTCTATCGCGTCATCAGACAAGTTTTCCCTCTCATAGAGGCCTTCAGTGTACTTTTTCCACCTACCCTCTCTATCCTTTGAGTTTAACTGTGTAATTTCCATTGCAGTCTTTTTTGCCACCCTTGCTTTCAATGTCACTGAAAGCTGTTTTGACTTTTCCATATGTTGAGTCAATCCTTTCTGCGATAATTTATTTTTCGATTTATTCAAATTCTTTCTGCAGCCTTTTCGTCTTGTCTTATATTTGTTTCATTCCTAAGTGACTTATATTTGTGTTTTCCTGAATCTTCCTGAACATTTTTGTACTTCCTTCTTTCGTCGATCAGTCGAGGTATCTCATATGCTACCCAAGGTTTCTTCCTTGTACGTACGTTTGGCTGTCCAACTATTGTAGTTGCTCTTTTCAGAGATCTCCACTCGCCTTGTGACACTTCACATCGCACTGTCTACATATTTAGCGAACTTGACACTCCTTCTCTACCTTTGTATCCCACTGCCTTCCACATTGAATCTTCTAGACGCTTCGCTTTACTCATCATCATTGCTCAATTATGATCTGTGTACGCCTAATAATCCAGTATCTGATTTCAGATACCGTGATGTAACCCATGTGGTGTCTTCCCCATGTCTCCAAGGCTTTACCAAGTGATTCTTGTACAGTGTGTTCGCTATTACTAGCTGAAATTTATTGCAGAACTCCGTTAGCCTTTCTCCTCCCTCATTCCTATAACAATCTCCTTCTCAAACTCGTTCCCCTACAACCGCATTCCAGTTGCCCATGATTATTAGCTTTTCATCTCCATTCAGATTCTGAATTAACCGTTTAATATCCTCATACATTTTCTTTTCTCTTCATCTTCTCTCGAGACGTCGACATGTATACCTGAAATATACTTGTCGGTGTTGGTTTCCTGTCGAATTTGTTGATAACAACCGTATCACTAGACTGTTCGCAGTTACTCAATCTCTGCCCCGCCATCCTTTCCATAACCAATCCTATCACCGTTATAACCTCTCTTGTTCTGTTGATATTACTCTATATTCATTTGTCTAGAAGTTGTTATCTTCTTTCCATTTTACTTTACCGACCCCATGTATCTAGACTGAGCCTGTGCCTACCCCTTTTCAGGTTTTCTACCGTCCCTAACACGTTCAAACTTTGGACATTTCCCACTTCAACTCTTAGGATGTTGCTCTTTCGCTGGTTACTATTCCAATATGTACTGACAATTGAGACTGATAGGATATTGTGAGGTTCACAATTCTATGACAGTTTCTTTACAGTTCTCATGCTGTGTTACTCATTCTGAAAAATGGTTGGGTGTTGATACAAAGTTGTGAAATGGAATGGTCATCATTCAGGGATATGACAGGAACGATTACTCGCGGCAAATAAGTCTAGTAAACATGAGCTCTAAAACGCATAACTTAAGAACTGCAAGCACTTCATCTTCGATACTGTGAAATAAATCTCTTCTCCAGCTATCTCTATGATTGCCATATTCTGGGCGGTGTTAGTATGGACCAAAACAAGAAAATTTCTAGTAAAAGTGGGCCCTAAAATGGATACCTTAAGTGCTGTGAGAACTTGTTCGGTAGAAGAAATGTGTTTCTAAGGTGTAAAGGTAAACAAGTGCTCGTAATTCTTAAGGTGTGCATTTCAACGCCCATCCCTACCAGACTTTTTAGCTTGAGATGATCGTTCCTGTCATATCCCTGAATGTTGACCGTGCGTCCTGGGACACCTTGTGCGTGTATGATACACGTCTACCAAATACGCTTTCTACGATTATACGTTACGGGGAATACACTTCGTTCCGTAGACCGTTTTGATGTGTGTATTTGGTAGCACAGAAACTTATAGCATAATAGAACAAGGCATTTACGATGAGATGGATGCAGATCGGTGTGCTGGTGCATTATCGTCTTGAAAGACGAACCTATTGCCGAAATGTTAGCTGAAGAGCTAGACTCAATTATCACCAGAGGCAGAAAAGATAGAATATGTGAAGCGGCAGCGTTTCGGATGCGAGATGCAACACCTGGAAAGTATTCCGAGGAGCAACTGGTAATCCACCAGTAGCATAATCTGTGTTACGAAACCTAAAATCTAGTGAAATTACACATCAAAAGAAGAAAAGTCGGATACGGCCTTTCTGGCATATAGCTCCAGAATGACGGACAGAACCTGAGGTATACTGCGCAAACACAGAATGAATGAGCAAAAAGTGTCAAATCGATAAAGGACAAAGAGGGCATAGTTTCAGTGTCGGGAATATAGCGTCTCCCTTGTGTGATTCATCGTCACCAGGATCACCGAACACAAACGGTATTGCAGGTGGTGAAAATGGCTGTGGCGTAATCACGCGTTGCGAGTGACCGACCAGACAATAAAATTCACTGATGCAAAAGTTCTTACTGTGGAGAAGAGGTACTACGCCCACTTGTTCATTGCCATAGAAACCCACAAACATCAGTATAACTGCAACAAGAAGGAGGAAAATACCAAGATGAACGAATCCAGGATTACAGCGTTGCAGCGAATGACTGTTTTAGGTATCAAGGGGGAACCTCGGCGGTAATGATCAGGCAAAGATAGTCTCGTGGCGCCCTGGTAGGCATGGCGTCCTATGTTATGGGAAAGTTTTTTCGTCGAATTGTGATTTAAATAGTAATTTTTAATTTTTTTTATTTTTTGAAATGCCAATGCATCGCTCATTTCATGTTTATGTACCTGGATATTTAGTGGAAAGACTTTGTGTGTAGCTGGTACAAGATGTTTGTAGTAATCTTTCTGAAGATCTGAAGATAGTAACTTAGTGTTACCAAAACCAGTTATCTACAGTTACGTTTTTATAGCGACCTCGGCTAAGAAGTTTTTCTTTTCCTAAGTAATCACCACAGATCGCCCCTTCGTGTTCAACATGAGTAAAGTAATCATAACTTATAAGTTTCAGTAATGTTTCAATAATCAAACAAAAATATTTTATTAAATTTTCTGTCTCTATTTATGTAAACTGAACTTCCATGTACACCTCTTTTTGTACATCTGGGCTACTCTCTCAAATTACTGCACAGATTTTGATAAGGCCTTGGAATTTCTGGAACCCATATCTCGCCGATATCGATAACAGGCAAAAATCGCCCACATTTTCGATTCCCTGGATGGATAAACTCTCTATATACGTGATTTGGTTTGTACGGAACGCCCAGTGCGAAAACCCTACTCGCAGCCGGCCATATTTTTGCTGGCCAACACGTCCCGCATCCCTAGCCGAAGAGACCACAACGTTAATTACAACTGCCTTGTACGTATTTTGTGACGATTCCATATAGCAAAACCGAGGGAGGTGGCTCAGTGGTTAGCACACTGGACTTGCATTCGGTTGGACGATGGTTCAATCCCGCGTCCGGCCATCCTGATTTAGGTTTTCTGTGATTTCCCTAAATCGCTCCAGGCATATGCCGGGATGGTTCCTTTGAAAGGGCACGGCCGACTTCCTACCCCTTCCTTCCCTAATCCGATGAGACCCATGACCTCGCTGTTTGGTCTCTTCCCTCAAACAATCCAATCAAATCCAAGTAGCCAAAAAAAAAAAAAAAAAAAAAAAAAAAAAAAAAAAAAAAATTCACAGCGATGTATATAACATTTTAACACAGTTTACTCTCATATCAAAAGATATTTAGTATAGCTGTTTATATAGTAAGATGCACAAAAATGCACTTGAAAAGACGAGTACAGTGAATAGCGGCTCGCAATGATGGTCTGAGCAATGTGCTTAATTTTCCAGACAATTCGGCTGAAATCTGTAATTGAAATGAAAATACCACCACGTAGCTCTCTTACACGAGTCTTTAAATACACTGAAGAGCCAAAGAAACTGGCACAACTGCCTAATACGCATAGGGCACCCGCGAAGGCCCAGAAGTGACGCATCACGACGTGGCATGGACTCGACTAATGTCTGAAGTACTGCTGGATGGAACTGACGCCATGAATTCTGAAGAGCTGTCCATAAATCCATAAGAGAACGAGGCGGTGCACGACTTTCCTGAAAAGAACATTGGAAGGCATCCCAGATATGATCAATAATGTTCATATCTAGGAAGGTTGGTAGCCAGCGGAAGTATTTAAACTCAGAAGCGCGTTCCTGGAAGCACTCTATAGCAATTCTGGACCTGTGGGGTGCCACATTGTCCTGCTGGAATTGCTCAAGTTCCTCTGAATGCACAATGGGAATGGACGGATGCAGGTGATCACACAGGATGCTTACGTGCATGTCACCTGTCAGAGTTGCATCTAGACGAATCACTGGTGTCATATCACTCCAACTGCACACGCCCCACACCAGCTTGAACAGTCCCATGCTGACACGCTGGGTCCATGGGTTGAGGTTGTCTCCAAACATGTACACCTCCATCCGCTCGATACAATTTGAAACGAGACTCGTCCGTCCTGGCAACATGTTTCCAGTCGTCAAAAGACCACAGTCGGAGTTGACAGGCGAAGCGTACAGCTTTGAGTCGTGCGGCCATCAGGAATACATGAGTGGGCCTTCGGCTCCGAAAGCCCATATCGCTAATGTTCCTTTGAATTGTTCGCACGCTTACACTTGTTCACAGCGCAGCATCGAAATCGGCAACAATTTGCAGAAGGGTTGCACTTCCGTCACGTTGCACGAATCTCTTCAGTTGTCATTGGTACCGTCCTTGCAGGATCTTTCCCCAGCCGCAGCGATGTCGGAGATTTGATGCCTTACCGCATTCCTGATATTCACGGTACACTCGTGAAATGGTTGTACGGGAAAATTTCCACTTCATCGCTACCTCGGGGATGCTGTGTCCCATCGCTCTTGCGTCGACTATAACACCACGTTCCAATCTTGATAACCTGCCATTGTAGCAGCAGTAACCGATCTAACAACTGCACCACACACTGTCTGTCTTATATAGGCATTTCCGACTGCAGCGTCGTATTCTGCTTGTTTACATGTCTCTGTATTTGAATAAGTGCGCCTGTACCAGTTTCTTTGACGCTTCAATGTAGATAGGTCCCATGACGAGCCATTTTCACCACGACAGCGAATTCCAGTACTCATGAAGCGCTCACCTCTGAGTGGTTTATCTGCGTGCGTATCATCTTAGTGCAAGTATGTACACACCCATTTGTAAGTAACTTTCTGTTTTCATTAAAACGCTGCATCGTTGCTAGTAATGTAATGATGACCGGCTTTCTTCGAGTAAAATCTTCTCCCAGATTCGATTAAGTATGTGCTTCTTAGTTACGCTATCTCAATATTCTCCTGTACCACATTTCAAAACCATCTATTCTCTTCTTGTATGTGCTGTTAGTTGGCCACATTTTGTTTTCATACAAATTTTTATAATCAGGGTCCGTAATTCTGCGATAAGCTGATTTCAACTGTTCGACATTTTCAAGTGTATACTGCTGTACTCGTAAATTTTCAACACGACCCATTGTGGATAGATACAAATGTAATTAACTCTTTCACTTTAATACGTAATCGCTGTCGCAGTAAACACTCGCAAAAACAACTTTCCACGTTTGCCAACACTTTCATATAACAGTACTGCCGTAATGGCATACGTATGTCAACAAAAAATACGTAATAGAAAGTTTCTCTTTCCAGGTTGACTCGACACTGCCCATTTTACAGCGAACAGCCTTTCAAAGATAAACAGGCAAACAATCAGCACTGCTCAGCTAAACAACGCGCAGTAGTGCTTCTCAGTCACATATATTTTCTCAGTATGTTTAAAATCGTCATACATATTTTTCTACTCTCTCTCTCTCTCACACACACACACACACACACACACACACACACACACACACACACTCAAATTTATTAATGCTTGCGTCACGCTATGAAAAGAAGCAAAAATTTTAAAAATAACTTTACCTGGCAATGTCATTTAAAATTTTCATAAGCTTGGCGAAGTTGGAAGTTTCCATGGTATAGCACACATGTAGCAGCAGACATCCTGGCTAACTATTTGCAACATTTATATGGTTCGATTTCATCAGATATTCGCCCAAAATTTTGCTAAAACTTTTGCTACGATATTATGCCTTTTAGGGCGCGTTTCCTCGAGTGCATCTGTAAACATTCCATTCTTGATTGAATAAAGTATTTGTGGCGCTTTCGTGGCCTCTTAAATAGTACGGGTGGTTTGTGGACGGTGTCCTTCAAATGCGTTCTCATTGTGAAATTCTTGGTCTCAGTCAACTTACTGTGCTCTTTAAGTTTCCTTTTGAAATTAAGTCCCGTCTGAACCATGTAAAATTTCTGACCTCCGGCGCTGTTAATTTGTAGATGCCAGATCGTGACATGAGGTCCTTTCTGTTGAGTGATGCAAAGTAATGATCGAAATAAAATTCCTGGCTTTTATGGTAAAACAAAAAGTTTATTGGTGATAAGATAGTCGAAACTAAATTGATGCTCTGGACGTGAACGCAAGGAAACATGCATAAAAGAACTGTCATCACACATACATGATATAACCAGTAATAAATATCCAAAAACTGTATCTTCATTTCTGATTTGCTCCAGAGGCAACCGATTTCGGCATTCCATAGTGCTACCATCAGGCCCTCTACGGTTACAAAGCGACTAAGCTTGCATTTCTAAACATCACGTAAAAGCAAAACAGTAGCCACACCAGCGTATGTAACATGTCGGTTCAATCATAAACAGTCTGAGCACAACTCAGTGGACGAAATCCTAGATGAAAATGCAACTGTCGGTTTATTTATATCTGTATCGGCTGCCGTGTTGTTGTCCCTCATAGTAACGATGGATGAGGTTCAAATGGTTCAAATAGCTCTGAGCACTATGGGACTTAACTTCTGAGGTCATCAGTCCCCTAGAAGTTAGAACTACTTAAACCTAACTAACCTAAGGACATCACACACATCTATGCCCGAGGCGGGATTCGAACCTGCGACCGTAGCGGTCGCTCAGTTCCAGACTGTAGCGCCTAGAACCGCTCGGCCACCCCGGCCGGCCGATGGGTGAGGTGATACATTGATGGTGCCGCAGACGTATACGGGGACTTGTAGAGGGGAGTGAGTAGATAGAATTTTGAACTGGAAACCATCTGGAAACGTTCCGTTTCTATGCTAAAACGATTTGGAAACACGTTGGTAACGCGACCACTTTTACAAGTAACTGATTAGGAGTGAATCAGTAGCCTGTATATCGATTGTTCTACAAGCCTAAGCATAAACAGCCAAAGAAATTGCTCGTGTACTCGTTGACCGATTCTCTTTGACATGATGCAGTACGGCCTCTTCCATTTCGGGTGTACGGCGTCTGCACGGAACACCATAGTCACTACCGCTGAGGACGAAGGTACCCTTTCTCAAAAGTGTTGCGTAATATTGGCGAAAAGGATTTGCGATGAAGGCGTACGTCGTGGAGAATGATGCTGACAAAGATGACGAGCACTTCTTCCATTACCGAGAACTTCACCCTTCAGAAGGGTCACGTAGGTGTACTCTGCAAACCATGTTGCTGTAACTCTCACAGACACTGTAACGAGGCTCGAACCAGGTCAGCCGAGCAGCACACAACACTCGAATTCGGGAGAACGACGGCACACAGTCGCATCTGGTAATCCTGATTTAGGATTCCGTGATTGCTGGTCAGTGTGACCGAGCGGTTCTAGACGCTTCAGTCTGGAACAGCGCGACCGCTACGGCCGTAGGTTCGAATCCTGCCTCCGGCATGGCTGTGTGTGATGTCCTTAGGTTAGTTAGGTTTAAGTAGTTCTAAGTTCTAGGGGACTAATGACCACAGAAGTTAAGTCCCATAGTGAACAGAGCCATTTGAACCATTTGATTCCGTGATTTCCCCACATCGCTTTAAGAAAATGCCAGAGTGGTTCCTTGGAAAGGCCATGGCCGATTTCCTTCTCCATTCTTACCAAATCCGAACTTGTACTCCGTCGCGAATGGTATCGTCATCGACGAGACGTTGATGCCCTTCTCCTTCTGGGACCAGGTCAAAAACTGGTTCAAATGGCTCTGGGCACTATGTGACTTAACTTCTGAAGTCATCAGTCCCTTAGAACTTAGAACTACTTAAACCTAACTAACCTAAGGACATCAAACACATCCATGCCTGAGGCAAGATTCGAACCTGCGACCGTAGTGGTCACACGGTTCCAGACTGTAGCCCCTAGAACCGCTCGGCCACTCCTCGGACTAGGTCAGAGACGCAGGACTGACGTCAAATGGCACCAGCCAATCCCACGTGATCACTCCCCCACCCCCCTTTCCCATGACTACCCTGTTGCATACCTATCCAGTAAATATGTCTTCGAACGTCTGTAGCATGGAAACGGTTAATTTCCGGGCGTGGTTCCTAGTCCAAATATTACATACTCAGTCCCCTGTATAAGTCCTAGGACTTTCCAACAGGAATTTCCGAAGACCCTGTATATACATGATGAAATAGGTACACAGAATTCAGTTGCATGAAGGCATGACCACAACGCACAGAGAGACGCTACGTAAGTAGTGTGCGACAATTGGGAAATTGGATTATACGGGAAGAGAGCTCTGATAGTCCAAGATACGCCAGCACGGTAATTCAGTGTGTTCGGTCAGAAGGCTGGTTTGCTCTCTGTAATGAAAACACTGCGTAAAAGGAATCAAAATGTTGAAATTGTGAAATCTTATGGGACTTAACTGCTAAGGTCATCAGTCCCTAAGCTTACATACTACTTAAACTAAATTATGCTAAGGACAAACACACACACACACACACACACACACACACACACCCATGCCCGAGGGAGGACTCGAACCTCCGCCGGTAGTAATCAACCATCAACTTGAACGGATGCCATGTGGCGTCTGGCCAGACCAAACGCAACGAACAATACCGGAAAACGAAAAAAATTGTTAACACTTTCAGTAGCATAAAGAGGGAAATTTTGGCTCGAGACCCGGTCGGCCAAAAATTTTCAGTTTTTGATATTGAATTATTTCAGGGCCCTCATGTGGCTGAAGTCGATATTTCTCTATCATCACATCGTCTCTGTCATGCGTCGCAACGGTAATCTGATGGTCGACGAAGGACGAAGCACTCGTTCTTCGGCGCAATACAAGGAACAAGCTATTATCCTCCTGTTGAATATTTCATGTAAGTTTTCGACAACTCTTCTGTAAACCTGGGGTTTGCTCACAATTATCCGCTGTATACCGGTATTCGTTTTTCTCCTCCACCTGTACACGAATCAGATGCCTGCTCCAGCAGAGGTGCCCTCTGACACAAAGAACGTAATATTAGTAGGAGTACCCCGTGCAAACTCAGTGACGAGCAGACAAGAGGATGTAAACATAAGAGTGGTTGTGTGCAGAGCTGGTAGGAAACGCGAGGAAACAGACCGGCAAATACGAGCCATCCGTTTGCGGTGCTGGCATGAGGGTGTGAGGCGGGGGAGGGGGGGCGGGTTCGGAAGGGGGGGGGGGGGAATCCAAAGAGCGCAGCGTCAGACGGCCCACTACCGTGCGGCATAGTACGCCACCTCTTTGCAGAGACCGGCGGTAACGCGAGCTCTCGTTAAACGCGGCCTTTTATTCCGCCCTCTGGCCAGCGAGGGCCGTCCACCCCCTACTCCACACCCACGCCCCCCCTCCCCTCCCCGGCGACCGACCTATCGGTTTTTATCCTGCCTACGAGCCGGGCGCCCCGAAATACGTAGCGCACAGGCCGGATTAAAAATTACATCACGTTCAACTGGTCGCATCAGCGAAAAACTAAACACGACCTGCTGCGCAGGAAGAAGAGTAGAAATGTGTTTTTCCTCCCCTCATATTAGCAGGCTTCAAAAACGTTTTTAGGCTTCTCTCAGCCACCAATTTTACAGTGAACAAGCAGCGTCATAAATGATTTAATTAATTCTGTTATCTCAACCGGCAACGTTAATATTTCAATAAGTGTCCATACTAGCAGTTCGTAGTAACAGAAGCAAATCATCGAGTAAAACTGAACTGATATCAGGTGTTCCCCAAGGAAGCGTCCTGGGACCTCTGCTGTTCCTGATCTATATAAATGACCTGGCTGACAACGTGAGCAGTTCTCTTAGGTTGTTCGCCGATGATGCTGTAATTTACCGTCTAGTAAGGTCATCCGAAGACCAGTATCAATTGAAAAGCGATTTAGAAAAGATTGCTGTATGGTGTGTCAGGTGGCAGTTGACGCTAAATAACGAAAAGTGTGAGATGATCAACATGGGTTCCAAAAGAAATCCGTTGGAATTCGATTACTCGATAAATAGTACAATTCTCGAGGCTGTCAATTCAACTAAGTACCTGGGTGTTAACATTACGAACAACTTCAGTTAGAATGACCACATAGATGTGGTGAAGGCGAGCCAAAGGTTGCGTTTCATTGGCAGGACACTTAGAAGATGCAACAAGTCCACTAAAGAGACGGCTTACACTACAGTCGTTCGTCCTCTATTAGAATATTGCTGCATGGTGTGGGATCCTTACCAGGTGGGATTGACGGAGGACATCGAAAGGGTGCCAAAAAGGGCAGCTCGTTTTGTATTATCACGAAATAGGGGAGAGAGTGTCGCAGATATGATACGCTAGTTGGGATGGAAGTCATTAAAGCAAAGACGTTTCTCGTCGCGGCGAGATCTATTTACGAAATTTCACTCACAAACTTTCTCTTCCGAATGCGAAAATATTTTGTTGAGCCCAACCTACATAGTTAGGAATGATCATCAAAATAAAATGAGAGAAATCAAAGCTCGAACAGAAAGGTTTAGGTGTTCGTTTTACCCGCGCGCTGTTCGGGAATGGAATGGTAAAGAGATAGTATGATTGTGGTTCGATGAACCCTCTGCCAAGCACTTAAATGTGAATTGCAGAGTAATCATGTAGATGTAGATTAAAAATACATCTACATTTATGCTTATACAAACCTTTGTGATCTGCTTGGTAGGAGTACTTCCTGATGTACCTCTTACTATGACTTCCTCATCTTCCAATTGCGTATGGAGTGCGGGAAGAATAAATGTTCGCAGAACGTAGGCATAAACGCTAACCCAGGATACTAAACGGGGAAATGTTATATTGCTACCAAACCATCAAAAATATTGCTATTCGAAATTTTAGTCACCGGATGCAGATATGGAGGGGTATGTGATCAGCACACCGTTCTCACGGCCGTATACAGTTTACGAGACCGGAGCCGCTACTTCTCAATCAAGGAGCTCCTCAGTTTGCCTCACAAGGTCTGAGTGCACCCCGCTTGCCAACAGCGTTCGGCAGAGCGGATGGTCACCCATACAAGTGCTAGCCAAACCCGATAGCAATGAACTTTCCTGATCTGACGGGAACCGGTGTTACAGCTGCGGCAAGGCCGTTGGCAATTTATAGCTTACGCAATAGTTAATTACAATTATTAGACGTCCAGTGGTATGTTACATACAAAATAAAGTACAAAATGTCTTTTTTATACACCATAAAGACAATTTAACAGCTCTTTATTGGGTAACAAGTCATAATTTTTGTTATACACCAGTTACAAGTAACTATAATTACATTAAGGTGACAAAAGTCATTGAAAAGCAATATATACATACACAAATGGCAGTTGTATCGTATACACAAGGTGTAAAACGGCAGTGTAAGCAGCAATGGCTGATAATGGAAGACTGACGACACAGCAACGATCGGCAATTGTGTTACTTTTTCATGAAACTAAAAGCCTTGTTGTGACTCATAGGCGTTTTCGACAACAGTTTAACACACGATGGGTCCCTTGCAAGAAGACCATCCACTTGTTGTTCGATAAATTTGTACGGGAAGGAACAGTATTGGAAGCGAAGCGACCTCGGCCTAAACCTGTTTTTTCGCCGGAGAATATTGAAGCGGGACGAGGTGCTGTACGGAGAAGTCCCAGGAAATCGTGTAGAAAGGCAGCAGTGCAACTGGGAATATCCAGACGCTCCGTTCAACGCATTCTTAAAAGTGACCTCCATATGTACCCATACAAGATGATCTGTGCACAGAAGCTCAGTAGGCGGAGGATAGGGAAGAAACTCTCAACAACGTTAGGTTTTAGACGGTGTGGTTAACAAACAAAATGTTCGCTTTTGCGCCACTGAAAACCCACAAGTGCTTCATGAACGACAACATTATGCTCCTAAGATTACAGCGTGGGCAGCAATTTTCAGTCACGGACTTATTGGACCCTTTTTCTTTGAAGAAACTGTGAAGAGCGAGCGTTATTTGAGCATGCTTCGCAATAGCTTCATTCCGCAACTTCTTGGTACTGCCTTGTCCTTCAACACGCAGTGGTTCATGCATGCAAGATGGAGCAAGGCCACATACTACAAACAGTGTGTTGGAATTTTTACACGAGCATTTCGACATGCGGATCATTTCACTCAGGTTTCCAGGTAGCTTCAATGACGGACAAAATTGCTTCCCCCCCCCCCCCCCCCCCCAATAGACCAGACCTCAATCCATGTAACTTTTTTCTGTGGGGTACCTAAAGGAAAAAATTTTTCCGAAACGTCCACGTGATCTAATGGAGCTCAGAAGACTTTTTCTTCAAGCTTGCAGTGAAATTACGAAAGACATGTGCCTTAGGGTAATCACTAACTTCAGTGTTCGTTTGAAGGAAACGAAATGGTGGACATATTGAGCATGTGCTGAGTTAGAACAAATCTCCATGGACGGCTCTTCATCGTAGTATATGTTGCTTTCAGATTGTATTGACAATAAAGTTTATATTAAAAAACGAAATGGTAATAATTTCGTGCGCCACCCGTAGTTGGAACTTGATGCATGGGACATTCCGTTTCGGAAAACGTTAGAGAATTCAGTATTCTGAGATCCACAGTGTCACGAATGTCTCGGAATCTCTCACCATGGACAACGTAGCGGCCGAATGTCTTCACTTAACGACCGTGAGCAGTTAACTGACAAGCACTGCTAACCGACAAACATCACTGCGTGAAATAGTCGCAGAAACGACTGTGGGACATGCGATGAAAGTATGAGTTAGGAGAGTGTGGCGAAATTCGGCATTAATGGGGTACGGCAGGAGACTAACACGAGGGCCTATGCTAGCAGCATGTCACTGCCTGCAGTGCCTCTGCTGGGGTCATGACCATATCCGTTGGATCCTAGATGACAGACAAACCATGGGGCAGACCTGACGGAGCCATGGGCAATTGTTGTCAGCAAGGCTCTGTGCAAGCTGGTGGTGGCTCCACTATGGTGTGGGTTGTGTTTACATAGAATGGCCTGGGTGCTCTGGTCCAACTGAACCGATCATTGACTGGAAATGGTTATGTTCTGCGACTTGGAGACCATTTGCATCCATTCATGGACTTCATTTCCCAAACAACGATAGAATTTTTAACGATGACATTGCAGCATGTCACAATGCCACAGTTGCTCGTAATTGTTTTGCAGAACATTCTGTACAATTCGCGCATATGCTATGGCCACACATATGGCTACACAAGAAACCCATCGAACATTCATGGGACTTTATCGAGAGGTCAGTGCGTGGACAAAATCACGCAGCGGCAACACTTTCGGAATTGTTATTGAGGTTGTATTACTCAATATTTCTGCCGGGGACTTCCAATGACTTGTTGAGTCCGTGCCACGTCGAGATGCTTCACTATGCTTGGCAAAAGAAGGTCCTACACGATATTATGAGGTATTTCATGACTTTTGTCACAGCAGTGTACAAGCTCGTCCACACCTCCGTCTACACTCTGGAAGTCTCAGTGATATGCATGGTGGAGGGTACTTACCGATGTATCTCTTATTATGGCTGCTTTTCATTCCTCTCACATAAGAAGTTTGGAGGAATGATTGCTTATGTGAGTAAACATAAACTCTTGAACCTAGAATACGAATGGGGTAGGGATGCTATATTGCTACTGAATCATCGTAATATTTACTACTCCATACTGTATTAAAAGGAAGTCATGATTTATAGCCTGCTCACTAGTTAATTACAATGGTTAGACATCTGATGGCCTTTTACAAATAAGTACAAAACGTCTTATTTTATACCCTACACAGATATTTTTCCTGTTCAAAATATTACTGGAAAAGAAGTCATGATTTATGTTATATATGAGGTACCAACTACTGTAATTATCATAACTCCAAGAGTACACTATCCTACTCACAAAACGAGTACATGTTTCTGCTTTATTACAATTTATGCAAGTACTAGCTCTGCATTCTTCACAAATGGCTCTTGAGCTGTGTTTACAAACGCCGTCATTCTTCATTTTCTCAGACGAAATGAGTATACTTTTCTCCCGTGCGGTGTTTGTAGGTTCTGTTGATCCTGCTCAGCTGAAGTAAGCTAATCATCCAGTATGTTAGTGTCATAATCAGAAGACTCAGCATCATCCACATTGTGCTAATTTCATTAGCGAAAGACAAGATTATCACTGAAGAGGACCAACGTGAAATAAATTAACACTTTTCAAACACTGACTGCTTGATACTTCATCTAAGATGCCACACTAAGATAAATTTTCTGTAAAATAAAACAAATGTGCCATGTGCGCCATACTTTGGATGGCTGTATAAGTGGTTGCTACATCTTACTGGAATACTACAGACGGTTTCTCTGCATCTGCTAAATGTGCATAGAAACAGTTAAAGGTTTGTAGATATTTGGCAATGTTTAGTGTGTAATTGAAAGATATGGGTCAATAATGCATATGCTGGACAATGCACACAAACACCTATCTTCTCTGAGCGTAAGCTTCTTCACGCAGAATATGTGGATTGTACTGCGACCAATATCTCCAGTTCGTGGAGTTCACGTAAGCTGTCAAATAAATCCAAGCCTCATCTGACGTGAAGTAAAGCAATGGTTCCAAGTAATCGTTAGCAACTGATGTTGCAGTCCGTTACAATAATGAACTCTTTTTTTTCCTGATCCTCAAATTTCAACTCTTGCAGCACACTCACACGACAGGCTTTTAATTTCATATCTTTTAGTTCACGATGACACAAGCTACTGAGACAACCTCCCTACCTACATCCAGGGACTTCGTGTAATGTCCATGTGAACTCTGTCTATAGTTTCAGGGATCCTCGCTGTTGGCCTTCTGTTTCTCTGTACATTCTTGGTTCAAATGGCTCTGAGCACTATGCGACTTAACCTCTGATGTCATCAGTCGCCTAGAACTTAGAACTAAGAAAAACTTAACTAACCGAAGGACATCACACACATCCATGCCCGAGGCAGGATTCGAACCTGCGACCGTAGCGGTAACTCGGTTCCAGACTGTAGCGCTTAGAGCCGCTCGGCCACACGGCCGGCCTGTACGTTTTGAATGGATCCTACAGTCCTCCATTTCCTGCACAAATCTTGAACAGTACCGGTTGTGAGGAAGATCCTACCAGGAGACTTGGTCTGAAATGCTTCTTTACATCCGTTGGTGGCACTTGTCTTCATGTAACACTAGAAAATATAATTTGGCTGTTCTAATGTAAACTGGCCCATTTCTGTAAAAACTGAACAGTACAAGTTTCTCACAACTGACGTCGCGCGGGGTAGCCGTGCGGTCTAGGGCGCCTTGCCACAGTTCGCGCGTCTCCCCCCCCCCTCCCCCCCCCCCCCCCCCCCCGTCGGCGGTTCGAGTCCTCCCTCGGACATGAACGTGTGTGTGTTGTACTTAACGTATGTTAGTTTAGGTTAGATTAACTAGTATGTAAGCTTAGTGACCGATGACCTCAGCAGTTTGGCCCATAAGCCCTTACCACAGCAGTTTGGCCCATAAGCCCTTACCACAAATTTCCAAATTTTTGAAGCAGAAATGAGCCAAAGATATTCGTCGCAATGTTTATGCTACGTCGGGAGCGGTGATGCCACCAGTACAGACGTTGACACCATCTGCGGTAGCATGCGTAATTACAGACCAATCAGAATCCGACTTCGAGGCAGCGCAGCAGCAGTTTCCACAGTCATTTGCTCCTGTCGAAGACGATGGAGGTAATCGCCGAAGACTTCAGGTGAACTGACGTGACAAGAAGTCCAAGAATGTTTTATACGACAGTGGTTCTCAGTTAATTAGATATCTCTCCATATGCACAACACTTCTCTTGTAGCGTCTGCCACTAGAGTTTTTGAGCCCTTCCATAACGTCGACTAAAAGATCGTGTGACGAAACGTACCGCTCTTCGTTGGACTCTGTCTATCTCTTACATTAACCCAACCGGGCAAGGGTCACAGACAGTAGATAAACACTGAAGAATTGCTCGAACAAGTATATTGTAGGACACTTCATTCGTGGAAGAGTTACATTTCCTTAAACTCTTGAATATGCTAGCAGTCAGCAGCTATAGAATTAGGGAGAGACTGGAAATCGTACAGTCGACAAGTGGCACGTCAGATGTTTCTTCAGACCTTTAACCAGGATTCGACAGATAAAAACATGTCTTTCTTAGGAGAAGTAATAAACCAGAAAATAGGATATATTACAACTACTACATGGAAGTCACAAGCGCAGTGAAAATATGATAAACTCACGTTCTACATATTGTCACGTAGAGGAAGGTGTAAGTAGATCAAGTAAGTAGTTTATTCAGAACTTGCGCATACAAGAGCGCCGAGCGAACTGCCTGCGGCCAGAACACATACGGTATATATACAGTTACAGAACATTCCAGTAAAATGATTCTTGCCATTTGTGGATACTTCTAGAATGTACTTGAACCGAATATAGAAATTAAAATTCTTCAGTTCAGGTGATTTTCGAACTTTTACGGCCCTCCATGAAACAATCTAGCACAACTGCGTTACTCAGATTCTGCTGCGACATTGCTCCCTCCTTAAGAGAACAACGTCTCGCTGTTACGTCGTCATAGACCGGGAACGAGTCATCGGTCCTGCATACTCCGACTTCCGATGACTGATGTTCGTCCTGGTGGTGATCTTCTTAGAACTTCCCTTGCCGCTACGTTCTTCGTTGCCTTTCCGTTTGCTGCCTGTCACTGGGGCTTCGAATTTACCCTGGGTTGCAGGATCCTTATAGGGCTTCATTCGAAGTACGTGGATCGTATCTCTGATCTTTCGTCGTCTTGTGTCGGGGTCGAAATTTTCAACTTCATGAGTAACATCAGACAACTGTCTTAGAACCTTATATGGTCCAAAGTAGCGCCTAAGGAGCTTCTCAGAGAGACCAACCTTCGGAACAGGAGTAAAGATCCAGATGAGGTCACCAGGCTGGTAGACAACAGGGCGGTGGCTTGCGTCATACCTTAGGCGATCGTTTTCTTTTGCCTGGAGCGTGCGGAGTCGAGCTAACTGCCGAGTTTCCTCAGCTGGCCGATGTAGTCGTGTACTTCATCAGGATGTAACGGACACACAGTGTCCATCGTCGTAGTCGCTCCACGCCCCTGCACCAGGAAAAATGGCGTAAATCCTGTGGTGTCTTGTTTGGCGGTCACGAAAGGGAGCACCTCATCCCAGTTGCTCTGCTCTACATTGATGAACATTGATAGCATGTCGGCCAATGTCTTATTAAGGCGTTCAGTAAGCGCGTTAGTTTGCGGATGGTAGGCAGTCGTCATGTGATGAGTAATGTCACAAGATTCGATTGAAAAACTTCCCTCGATCCGTAATTAACGACCTTGTGGCACCGTCTTTTAATAAAATGTCTTCCACGATGAATTTGGCTACCTCGGATTCTCCGGCTGCTTTCACGGCTTTTGTAACGGCATAGCGTCTCAGATAATCAGTGCAAACAATAATCCATCTATTGCCACTAGCAGACGTTGGAAATCGTAGGAGGAGGTGAATCCCAACACGCTGGCAAGGCGTTTCCGCTGGTGAAATTGGTATGAGTCGGCCAGATGGTTTCTGAGGAACTGCCTTTCTCCTCTGGGACTCTCGACAGTGCGACACTTACTGACGGACACTCCTAAATAAACCTGGCCAGAAAAATCTCTTGCGGATTCTACCGTATGTCTTAATAAATCCTAAACGTCTGGCCTCAGGTGTGTCATTGAATTAATGTAGATCATCTAAGTGCATAATCCATTAACTACCTTAAATTGTCCTTTCACATACTCTGACCGATTTAAGGCAAGCATAATTAGACATATCTTGGCGCCCTTCTTCTTCTCGGCAGAGAGATCCTGGAGTGCAGCGAGACAGTCACTATCTTCATCAAAGTCTTGATCTTGCACAGGGTCTCTTCAGAGACAGTCGACATCTTGGTGTTTTCTTCCACTTTTGTACACCATGGTAATTTCATACTCTTGAAGACGTAGTGCCCACCTGGCGAGTCGTCCTGTTGGAGCTTTAAAACCTGTCAACCAACAATGTGAATGACTGTCTGTAACAGAGATACAGCCGAAAGCTGCACATGGCCCAGATCACACCAAGACATTCTCCTTCTGTATTAGAGTAGTTTCTCTCGGCTTTTGTAATTGTACTAGAAGCTTAGGCTACAACCTTCTCTTTCCATCCGAAATCTGCACCAGAGCAGCACGAATCCCATACCCACTGGCATCTGTGCGTAGTTCTGTAGGTGCTCTCTCATCATACAGACCAAGTACAGGGTCAGTCGCCAGAGCTTTTCGCAGCACATCGAAAGAATCTTGTAGAGCACCACCCCAGATCAATTTATCATCAGCTTTTAACCCCTCTTGGAGTGGCATGGCTTTGATACAAAAGTCTGATAAAACAACGGTAATAAGAACACAATCCGAGGAAGCTTCTCTCATCTCTAATACTTTTAGGAATAGGAAATTTCGTTATAGAGCTCACCTTTTCCGGGTCCGACCGCACACCTTCGTTTGACACTAGGTGCACAAGTATTTTGATTTCTTTTGCTCGGAAGAGACACCGACTTGGATTAAGTTTCAGTCCGGCTTGTTGGAGACACTTACGAACGGCCCTCAGTCTTTTTACGTGTTCATCAAATGTCTCTGAGAACACTACGACGTCATCTAAATAACAAAGACACATCGCCCACTTCAGGTGCCTTAGAAGGTTATCCATCATTCATTCCAAAGTTGCTGGTGTATTACACAAACCAAACGGCATTACCTTACACTCATACAGACACTCAGGGGTGATGAATGCAGTTTTCTCACGATCAGCCTCATCTAAATCGATTTGACAGTATCCCGAGTACATTTCCATGGTTGAGAAAAACTTAGCCCCCTACACACAATCTAGTGTATCGTCAGTTCGTGGAATAGGGTAAACGTCCTTTTTAGTTATCTTATTAAGCTTCCTGTAATCAACATAAAAGCGCTAACTGTCATCCTTCTTCCTGATGAGAACCACTGGTGACGACCATGGGCTCTGCTAAGGCTGAATGATGTCAGTCTTCATCATTTTCTCTGCTTTATCGCGAATTATTCGACGTTCATTTGCTGGCACCCAGTATGCTCTATTGCTTATTGGTTGATGGTCTCCAGTGGTAACCCGCTGCTTCACCGTCTATTTGTCTAATTTGCTCTTCACCTGTGGATTGAAGCATTCAGAGACCTCCTGAAGAATGGCAAGTAGCTTCTTCTGTTGTTAGTGAGATCTGGTGATAGACGAGCTAGAAGATCTTCCCTCGTAGTGGTAGCGCTAATTTCGCCCACAGACTCGGCATGGGAGGTTTCTATGACGCTCAGCTGTTCGACAATTAACGGCTCAGCGTTGGTACGCACATGCGTCTTGTAAGAATCTACGGTTCTAGACGACAGTTAACTATCCACAATTCACCGAATCAATTCTTAAACGAGGTGACAGACGCTGGGATGACCAAGTTATTCTTCAGTGGTAAACTTCTTTTACATTATACTACAAGATCCATGACACATGACATCTACCTTTCTAGCGCTGACTGCAGGAATGATCACTTCATCCAGAACACATAGTCTCCACACACTCGGATGCGCATCTTCCTGTCCATGGTATCTCATCTCGTCTAGCAAAATCTTCGAGCGAGCAAAACATATAATTCCTTGAGAAGCTTTCAAGAAGTCCCATCCAAGAATGACGTCATGACTAAACTTCTTGTAACACCACGAATTTTAAGTGCTGTGAATGGCCACTTATATCCACACGACTGACATATCTTCCTGTAGGTTTTACATATTTCTCATCAGACACCCTCAGCAGAGATGTTTTGTTGTCAACCGGGGACGGCAGTACACCGAAATGACTCAATATGATGCTCCAGAGTCCACAACAGATTGGGCTGGTCGCCCATCAATGAGGATATCGACGTAGTTTCCTATCTTTTTTGGAGTGATTGACGGCGGAGAATTTTCTCTTCGGTGGCCTCACCTCCAACGAAGGTCGTATCTTTTAGCTTTCCAGATTGCGGGGGCTAGGTGCTCGGCTGGAGCTTGTAAACGGCGATGGACACCTTAATCGATGTGTTGGGGAGCGGCCTCTCCAGAGGCCAGCTTGCGGTGATGGTGACCTATGTCGTCCTCCGCCCACATCTTGTTCATTTTCGTCGTCCCGGAGTTGGCGTCGGCTAAGATCGGTCTGCTGCCTTCTGGCGCGGTCGTCATCAAATATCCGCCGCCTTTCTCGAGAATAGCGCACCACATGTCCCAGTCGTCCAAAAAGGAAACATACTAGTTGGTTATCCTTGGTCCTCCAGACATCAGTCTTCCTCGGTGCCCAAACAGGTTCCTCATGCGGCATTGTAGGAACGTAACTTCGCCTGGTTCTTGACTTTTTTAACGTTTTAAAGGTCAATGAAGGACGAGAGATTGGGTTCACTTCCTCCCTTATGACGTCTTGAAGCGTCTCGGTTTTTTGCTCGCCGTGCAATCCAAGTGCCTTCTAAACTTCCTCTGTCACTATCTGACGATGAACACTTGAGAAATCAGTTTCTTCCTCTATCACAGACTTCGATACGACGATTGGAAGCCGTTCAAACTTCTTGCGTGTAATTCTTTTTTGATGCATTGTCTCGATATACTAGCACCATTTTATGAAGTCGTCTGCTGTCGAAACCTCCTTCAGAAGTAGAGCTTGATACATGTCCTCAGCAACACCCTTCATGAGGTGTGCAACCTTATCTTCCTCCTCCATTCGAGTATCCACTATTTTACACAGCTCCAAGACGTCTTGAATGTAGGACTCTGTCGTTTCTCCTGGACGCTGAGCTCTGCACTTTAATTTATCTTCAGCCTTGCACTTCTCTCGTTGTGTGACGTCGAAATACTTGGGCGGTACCACCTGGAATACTTCCCAGCTTGTGAACTTCTCCTCGTTGTTCTCATACTATTGCTCGGCAGTGCCCTCCAAGTAGAAAAATACGTCAGCCAAACATACGGTGTCTTTCCATTTGTTAAATTTGGCTATACTCTCATATACCTTCAGCCACTTGTTTCTATCTTGGCCATCGTCACCAGAGATGTCTCATGTGGTGGGTGGCACATAGTTACTGCCATCGTGATGTCCTCTCCTTCTTCTGTCTCCGATAGATTGCGATCTGTTGAATATGGTTCGAACTCGGGTTTCTCACCACGTAAATGGTGGTTCTGTAGTGGCCTGATGGGAGCCACTACGTCGTCGATCATGTGCGGTGTCATAAGTTCCAATACGCGGCGACTGCACCAGAATAATGTCACGTAGAGGAAGGTGTAAATAGATGAGTGACGTCTCCGCCAGAATAATATCACGTAGAGGAAGGTGTGAACAGATCAAAGACGAACACTAACTTCACTTAACGAAGGTTTATTCAGCACCTGCACATACAAGAACGTGGAGCGAACTGCCTCCGGACAGAACACAAACGGTATATATACAGTATAATGATTCTTGCCATTTGTGGATACTTCTATAATGTACTCGAACCGAATATAGAAAATAAAATTTTTCAGTTCAGGTGAGTTTTGGAATCACGATCCTCCATGCAACAATCTAGTACCATGACCACTACACGACTGCGCTACTTGGCTGGTGCTGCGACAATATTCTGTGAAACGGAAACGACGTTATCAGGCTCAGTCAACAGTAAACTGATCCATATAAATGTTATAGCATAAGCTTAAGATTTAGCCAACAGGAAAAACTGTGCATATAAAATCTAAGGCAGACGTGCACCGCACGCACAAACACCTAACAGGACAGAAGAGACAAGCCAGCAGGAAACTTACGGCCAGGAGACGCTCACACAAGTAGTGGTAGCAAATTACATTAAAGTAACATTACAGAAACACTCCTGGGCTTTTCTTTGTAATGGAACATTTGAGAACGGAGATAAGAATTTCAGCATTTGTTTTCCTACCCTCTATTTCTCACTCACTAGTGAATGGAAACTAACCGGTGTGCCTTTAACGGCTTTCATATACGACCAGAATTTCTTTGGGTTTGTTAAAGATCGTTTGTCAATATACTGCTACGACAGTCACTGAAGGCATCATGTCAAACATGTTTCACTCATTATGTTCCTGTCTATAGTCCTACTCTTTGTTTTACACCTGTCATGCAGTAATCTCTGTTTCTTTAGAAGTTTTTTTTTTTTTTACCGTAACTGTAGACCATGGAGGGTCCCTTCCATTATAAACTGCTCTACTGGATACGTATATGTCCAGTGAATGATCAACTGTTCTTCTAAACTAGAGCCAGAGTCCCTGTACATGCTCCTACCCTGTGTTTGAAGTTTCAAGTTGCTCATTCAGATAAGACAGTGATGATTTTCTTTCTAGTTTACTGAACACATATATCTTTCTACTTATTTTAGTTGTCCTTTGCACTTTAGTAATCATTGTTGCCACAAGCACGTCGTGGTCACTGATACCAGCTTCGGTGTGGACACTCTCAAAGAGGTCAGGTATATTTGTTGGCAATCGATCCGATACATTTTCGCCATCAGTAATAGGTTTCCACCTATCTGTTCAAGGTAGCTTTCAGAGGAAGCTCTTAGTAACGTTTCACAGGAAGTCTCACCATGCTGACTTTTAACAGTACTGTAACTTTCCCATTAATTGTTGGATGATTGAAGTCACCACCGATGATTACAGTATGACTGGGGAACGAAGGATCTAAATACCATTTTGTGCCTAGCCCTGATACTGACTCTAGTCCAAAAAGTCTTACCTGCAGCTTTAATATCTATCTCAGTGGGGTTGAGTTTCTTGTCTTCCGGAACAAATGAACCAACGTCATTTCCAATTTGCCTATAATTTCTATATAAACACAATTTTTCCCAAAAAATGTCACTGCTATCAATATCCTATTTCAACCAGCTTTCTGTACCTAGTGCTAAGTGAGCTTCACTGCCTTCCTGGAGCGTTTCAAACTCTGGCACTTTGTTGAGAATACTTCGGCAGTAACCATTAGGATTTTAATACGCTCAAATATGGAAGGCATTTCTTTCGATCTTACAATGAACCTCTGGGTTTCCTATAGCTATCATTATATAATAAAAAAAAAACCTTGTGTGCACCCCACACATAGTCAGCTACCTGAGTAGAAGCCTCTGACGTGTAATGGACACCGTGCACACCTGACCTAGTTAGCGGGATCCTACAGTTCTCACCCAATGGCGCAAGTCTAGAAATTCGCAGCCTAGCTTGTCAGAGAACCTTCGAAGTCTTTCGTTCAGTCCTTTCACTCGACTCAGAACCAAAGGGCCACAGTCATCTGTGGGGACATAGATGCAAATTTTGAGCTCCACCTTCTCTGCCATGGCAACGGCCTTGCCGCAGTGGGTACACCGGTGAGATCACCGAAGTTAAGCGCTGTCGGGCGTGGTTGGTACTTGGATGGGTGACCATCCAGGCCGCCATGCGCTGTTGCCATTTTTCGGGGTGCACCTAGCCTCGTGATGCCAATTAAGGAGCTACTCGACCGAATAGTAGCGGCTTCGGTCAAGAATACCATCTTACGACCGGGAGAGAGGTGTGCTGACCCCACGCCCCTCCTATCAGGATCCTTCACCGCGGATGACACGGCGGTCGGATGGTACCGATAGGACACTCGTGGCCTGAAGACGGAGTGCTTTACCTTCTCTGCCATTCGCTGGAGTGTCCCAAGTATGGCTTCGGAGACCATACGAAAGGCATCATTTACTACAACGTGCGCCATTATCTGCATCTGGGTGCACCCTGTTCCCTCAGTGGTCACTGGAATAACCTCTTCAACGTGTTGAATGAGGCGCAAGACATACACACTGAGTGTACCTGGTGTTCTTTCCTGTGTCTTGCTGCCGTTTTCCTAAGGGGTAGCATCATTTGCCGTACATTTGAACTGCCGAAGGTTTGCCTCCCGTTGACACCAGACAAAAAAGGCTTCCCCGAAGCAGGTGAAGTGAATCCCTCTGGCTCAGTTTCAGTGAAAGACAGCATCTCAGAATTCTTGATCGGGGGGATAGGTGCAATGCACTGAGTCCTCCATGGTTACTGTCCACTTTGTAGAGCATGCCTAGAGGTACTACTGACACTCCACTCGCAGACAAGTGGACGAATAGTGTTAGATCCTGTACTTTCGGCAGAGGAGACAGAATCCACAATAGAGGATGATACTTGAGGAACCTCTGGTACAGATATCACAGCTCCGGAGCTCTTCCAACACAACGATTCACTGTAGTTGTCATTCGTTTGACAGCAGTCAGCACTTTGCAGCTACTTAAGAACGTCAACAAACTCATCCAATGTCCGAGAACAGAATTCACAGTTGGGCAGCATTTTGGTTGGTGCAATGTGTTAGAGAGCAGTGAACAAACAACTTTAAATTAAGCCTGCTGATTGTATTCCAATCTGTTGAGCTAAAAAAGTTGATAATCGCCTATAAAAAAATTGAAAATTCACCAAACGATATTTCTATTAAGGCATCATGAAGATATGGGTAAAAATTACTACTTTCCTAAAAAGTTTTGAGGTGAATTGCAGTTGTTCGCAAACTCGAAAACATAGTTATTTTTCCGATAAATGTAGATAATATATAGATGTAACACGATGTGTTAGTAAGAATATCTGCTGCAGCAACTAAATCACGCCGGTTTTGGCAAATTACTATTATATTATGCAAAGAACAATGATAGCTTCCGAAAATTCTCAACAATTCACGTTTATTTGCATTGATATAAAACGAAATTCAGGGGTGTTGTATTTTTGTCAGTAGCTCTGAACCACTACCGCTAATGGGCTACAAAATAAGTTACGAATCCAAAACACTCGTAGCGGTAACTAACGCAAGTATAGTTAGTAAGCGTCCGGTAATTCTATTTGTCACGTAATTATGGAATCAAACTAGAGAACGACTTTCTGTACGAGTATAGATAGGTCTACTGTTCTCAAAAATTTTGAAGAGGAGAAATAAGTAAAATCTACAATTGACGTTAATTGTACGAGTTTATCGCGGTGCTCGCGAACCTTTGAAATTTAGTAGTACAAACGGGTATTACTACAACCAATGACAAATTACGCAGAAGCGGCGCGAACAGTAAAATATGTGAATCTAGAACTTCAAATTGGCATACGAATCTTCTACACACGACTTCCCACAAAGTTAAATTGCGAAGTCGGATTTTATATACAAATGAACGTGAGTATTGCACGGATTTTTCACTTGGATGTTTCTGTGCACACTTTTACACTGGCATGCCGAAGAAGACCAATGCAGAGTGAATTTATCTCGGTCAAAATCGCTAAAATGTCTAACACCAACAAAGCACGTCTTCGCCTGTTGCAGCTAACAGCGAACATTAAAGTAGGATAATGACAGATTGCGTCTTTTAAGAAAATAATATCTCAAAAACAGCACGGAAAACCCGACGCAGCTGCTATGTCAATTTAAGAATAAGCGAAAAACATTGAAAAAGTTTGTGCTTGTAAGCTATGATTAATTTTTTCATAATATAATCAGTACAACTGATACTATGGTTAAAAATTTGAAATTTCTCCAGTGAGTCCAGTCTAAAAACCTCCTGTTTCCTATTGAAAGTAACCGTGTCTTCAAATTTGATCGGGGAGTCTGCACATTGTGCGAGATGCTCGGCTTAAGTATTGCTGTGAATGTTACTGCCTCTTTATCTAAAAATGTTCTTTGACTTTGACTGCTCTTCTTTCCTGCCCCAAATAGAAACACGGCAATCATTACACCTCAATTTATAGACGCCAGAACGTTCGTCATCAAGCTTTAAGGCATGAACAAATTTTTTTACTACAGTATTGTTAGTTTAAAACCGCCATATTTCTTAACAGGAAGGTGGCTTGTCATATATGAAATCTTTCCTAGAAGCGGTACGGAAAATAAATTCCTTTTCTCTTTGCCCTCTTTTTCTAGTTTGTTATTTCCTAGACTGGAACATTTTAGCTGTTTTATTTCCGACATACGGTCTACTAATGACGATTCGTAGCTGTTATTACTGGCTGCAGTTTTAATGAAATTAATCTCTTCCCAAGCACACAGACTGGCTTTTTTCCATTGCTCTGCTTACTCCGTTATCCCCGGACATTTTTCGGGAAGAGATAAATTTGATTAAAACTATAACCCGTAATAACTGCTACGAATCATCATTAGTAGACCGAGTATTGGATACTAAAACCACTCAAAAATGTTCCACTCTGGAATATTATAAATTGCGCAGAGAGGATAAAGATGGAGGGAATTTCATTTTCATATCGCTTCTAAGTATTATTTCATATAAGATAAGCTGCCTTCTTATTAAGAAATGTTAGCTGTCAGGTTTAGTTTTCAACTAATAATTGTCTTGGCAAAAATAATTCGCGCCATAAAGTTCAATGACGATCCAATTGCTCATTATGGCGTCTATAAAGTGAGATGAAGTGATTGTCCCTGTTTCTGCGGAGGGCAGACAGGAATAGCAGTCAGATTTAAATAACATTTATTGTAGAAAGAAGGCGGTAACGTTAATGGCTGTATTTACGCTGAGCATGTCGTACAATGTGCACACTCACTCATTAAATTAGAAGATACGGCTATTTTACGTAAGGAAGAGAAGGGCTTTAGACTGGACTTGCTGGAGGAATTTAAAATTTTTATGCACAATATCAATTATAGGGACTCTATTCTTAATGATCAATTACCACATGAAAACAGAAACTTTCTCGTTGGCTCTCGGCCTGTTTTTAACCTAGCAGTTGCATCAGATTTTCCGCGCTGCTTCGAGATGTTCCTCTCCTCAAAGACGCCATATGTTATTATCCTAATTTAATATGAATCATACTTTGGTTTACCATTTTCTTAGGTTTTTGTGCTCTTTTTATAACTGTTGTCAAGTAACTGTTTTTGTACTGTTATTTTTGTGTGATTTTATTAACATATTAGGTGGCGTAGGTGGTTGGCACGGCTTCTTGTGTGAGCTGCATCTACGCGTAAGTTTCCTTCTGGCTTGTCTCTTCTGTCCTGTTAGCTGTCTGTGTGAATGATGCACGTCTGTCATAGATTTTCCATGGGTAATTTTTACTGTTGACTATGCCTTATGGCTAAGCCGTAGCATTTACATGGATCATTTTACTGTTGATTAAGCCTTATTACTGCATGTATCTTTTCATACGACATGTAACACCTAAGTTTATTATACTCGTATTTCCACTTTATGTAATTATGATTTTTCTTTTAGCTTCGCCTATGACTTCCATGCACTGGAAATAATATATCCTTTTTTTGGGTGTTATTACTTCTTCTGAGGAACAGAGTTGTATATCTGACGAAATATAGGTAAAGATTTGAATAATACGTGAAACTGGTGGGCTGTGTGATTCTCACTGTATACACATTTGCGTAAGATTCTTCCTGTGAATATCAGTCTGATACCTGCTTACGCTTTCACATCCCTACAAACTGTTACAGCCAGGTATTAGTGTGAGATGAGTAATTCAAACTTCGACACACAGTAGTTTTAGTCACCGGATACCAAGTATTTTTCTCGATTTGTGATGTGTTCAATTTTACATTTCTGAACATTTAAAAGAATTCGTCAGTTTTTGTATCTTTTTGAAATCATATTAAGATCCAAATGAATAATTATACACATTTATTGTTTCACTGTAGGTAACTGTATCATCTGCGAAAACTCTGACGTTACTGTCAATATGGAATAGATTGAAAAGCCAGCCAACCACCTCCAAATAAAGATTTATTATACATTGACCAGTGTTTCAATATTTGTAAAAATGCCTTCTGCAGAAGTATTGGCCGTATAATGTATACACCAGTTACAAATTAATTTTTATAAACATAATAAAATATTAATAGAAAAATATTTGTGAAGTAAGCGTGCTTACTTGTTACGTCACATTTAGGTTATGACATTTTCGATGTGCCTGTCATCATTGGCGATGATGTGGAGCGCACGAATAGCGAAATTCTGCATGACCCCCTGAAGTGTCGGAACATTGATGCTCTCGATAACCTCCTGAATGGCTGTTTTCAGTTCAGCAATAGTTTTGGTGTTATTGCTGTACACTTTGTCTTTAGTACAGCCCCACAAAAAGAAGTCGCATGTAATCAGATCCGAAGAATTTGGTAGCGAATCGAGACCCATGCCGGTGGCCTCTTGATACCCCAGGAATGCGGTAGCCAAAGTGCTCCTCCAGGGATTCAAACACTCTCTTGCTTCGATGTGATCGAGCTCAGTCTTGCATGAACCACATCTTGTCGAAATCGGGTCACTTTGGATAATGCCGTTGAAATCGTCTTCCAAAACCTTCACGTACTGTTCGATAGTCACTGTGCTGTCAAGGAATATCGCACCAGTTATTCCGTGACTGGACACTGCACACCACACAGTCACCCACTGAGGATGAAGATACTTCTCGATCACGAAATGCGGATTCTCAGTTCCCCAAATGTAACAGTTTCGCTTATTGACGGATCCATTCAAATGAAAGTGGGTTTCGTCGCTAAACCAAACCAATCATGCACGTACTAATTCCCATCATCCCCCAAGCCCAACCGAGCAGTCTCAACATCCTAACGCAAGCCGTTCAGAAGTTATGACGATTTCATTTCATATAGTTCAGTAACTGTTCCCCTGTATAATTAAATTCTCGTCTTGACCACAGTATTATTTTAAATTTTCTGTTAGCCTTAAGCGTTTGGGCATTACATTATTTTCAAAGTCACAAAATCCTTTTCGTACCAAGCATTGACGACATTCAACAATTATGTTCTATTATTTCTGTTAGCCTGAAGGGTTTCAGCACGACATTATTTTCAACGCAACAAAATCCTGTTCATACAAAGCATTGATGACATTCAACAACTATGTTGGATGCGATAGTTTGAATTATAGGATTCCGTTCCTTTGAAATGGCGTAATGCCGAAACACGTAGGGGGGTAAAGTGGCCTTGGTGGGCAAAGTGAATATTGGGATCCTGGGGGCTGCAAGGCCCTGGCATGGTGCGGGATATGTTTTCACTTATTATTCCTGGATGGTCCAGTCACCCCATGAAGCCTAACGTGATTTTTGTGGATTTTAGTTGTCCTGTTGTCAGGTGAGTGGTCAGTTTGTGTACTTATCGTGGAAAGGGAATGGAACTTACGTCTTTTTAAAGAAATGGTGTTGAAAGTATCATAATTCTGCTTTAGTTATTGACAGTTCGGTTATGTTATTGGTTCAAAATGGCTCTGAGGACTAAGGGACTTAACTTCTGAGGTCATCAGTGCCCTAGAACTTAGAACTACTTAGACCTAAGGACATCACACACATTCATGCCCGAGGAAGGATTCGAACCTGCGACCGTAGCTGTCGCGCGGTTCCGTACTGTATCGCCTAGAACCGCTCGGTCGGCTACGTTATTGGAGGGTATACAACTTTTATGCCAAGGCTTCAGTTCGGGTAACGTGGGCACGTCAGTGGTAGCTCACGGGCACTATGTGTAGAACGAGCACGTAACACCAGCAGTCGTAACAAAGGCTCCGCGGTGGTACGTCCAGCAACCCCTTGCAAGTGACCTAGAAGCCGCAAGTAAACAAAGAGAAGGAAAGAAAATGAAACGACGAGAAAAGGGAAAGCAACCGAAAAGAAGAAAGGAAGTAACAAGAAGAGTGCGAAGAGTGCGAAACCCGACCCTTGGCGAGCTCTCTTTGACGACAACGATGAAAACACACAGTGCATATAATGTGAAGAAAGAAGGTTCAGATTAAAGGACAAACGACCTCCCTCTCGGCCCACAAACCTTGTACGGGAGTTGAGGAACATAGTTTGAATTTTATTTGTGAAAAGTGTAAATAATTCGAGTCATGTTATACAATAAAATATATTTTGTTCTTTATTCAAGCAGTTTTCTTTACTCTTTACTTTCGAGTTTAAAACTAAGTTGGCACTGTGTGAAAAATGGGTTGATTAAAGTACTGTGTTTCGTACCAAGGTATTCCTTATGCCTGTCACTTTCCCGGCTCTTCCCTACGGCTAAATGAAATAAAATAGGTGTAGTGGTCAAGACGAGAGGTTTATTCTAAGCGCAGTGTATGACAGCGGCTCATAAAGCTTTTATGAAATACACTAGAGGAAAAAAATAGTACACCCTCTTAGAGGTTTACAAATAAATAAAAAATTATTGTTTCGACACTGAATATGGTGTACGTGAAATGATACCATCCACAGATCTATAGTACTGGCAGTTCTAAGATGCTGAAACACCCACACTAATACGTGGTGTAGCCTACGCGAGCGTCAATGCAGAAGCTGACTCTGGCATCCAGCCGATAATATAGACTGAGAATACTGACTTCGGATACGTTATGTCACGACTGCTCGTCCTGTTCTCGTGTTTCTGTGAAAGTTGTTGGCTGACGAATTGCACCCATCATATCCAACACGTGTTCGATCAGAGACAACTCTGTAAAAACAGGAAAGTTGCTGCAAGACTTGCAGACTAAGTTTCGCAGGCAGTGTGTGTGCCAGGACTATGCAGCTGGAAGAACACAACGACAAAACAGCGGATCTAGCAACTTTCTACGCGCACTGGGCTCTGATTAGCAGTCCCACCAGAAACATCAAAGGTGATCGAGAGTTTTAGGTTATCGCGCCCCAGACCATGAGGCAGTGTGTCTTGGACGAATGTATTACACGAGACAGCGCTTGCCTGGTCTACGTGCTACGCGCTAGTGGAGATCACTTCTGTGCAGACAAAACACGCTTTATAATTTTGTTTTGCAGCTCCTTGTATTGGCCGTGTCTACAGTTAAAATTGTTGGATGTGAGGTCCGCCAGTTATGCAAAACACCGTTTTTCTCAGTGCCCAAACATGTTTCGGAACCACTGTGCCATCATCAGTGGGTTTACATTTTTATTGACTCTGCAATGTGAACATTTTTCTTAAATGATAATAAAATTATGTGCATCTTTAGTTCAAACAATGGAACGTTCCTTTTTGTCAATACCTTTACATTTAGTGTGCGTGAATTTTCTGGATCACGTATGTGTTAATTAATACAGCTAGCTTGTCACAGGCAAACAAACGATGTTTTGCTGGGAGTTAACTTATCTTCTAGAATGTAATTTAGTTTCTCGCGATGCTTTCGCGCCTATATTCGTTTTTACTTACGCTTTCGTGTGGCAAGCATCACAACATCTCAGCATGATGTGGACAATGGAAGTGCTTGCCACACGAAAAAGTAAGTAAAAACGAATATAGGCGAGAAAGCATCGCGACAAATTAAATTATATTCTAGAAGATAGGTTAACTCACAGCAAAAAATTTTCTCATCAAAATCATTTGGTTGCAAATTACAAACTACCTGTATTAATTAACACATACGTTATCCAGAAATTTCATGCACACCAAATGTAAAGATATTTACAAAAAGAAACAATATGTTGTTTGAACTAAAGATGCACATAATTTTATTATCATTTAACACAAATGTTCTCATTCCAGAATAAATAAAAACGGAAACCCATTGATGATGGCACAGTGGTGCCGAAACATGTTTGATCACTGAGAAAAAACAGTTTTTTTGCATAACTGGTGGATCTCACTTCCAACAAAATCTGCTTTCATCGCGAAGCCAGTGGCACACCATTCCATCTCGCAAGTGATCCTCTGACTGCATCAGACGAGCCGTGGACGTCGACGCTGTGGCATGAGCTGAAGAAGGGCTACAGGTGTGTGCGCCGTAGTCCCATTGCTAATAACATGTTCGTGTTGACACGTCTCAGGTCACAAGAAGTCTTATCTGCGCTGCGGTAGCCATACGACCTATCATTGCTGCCCTTATAATACGTCGATCCTGGCAGATATCTGTGATCTTTGAACTTCCAGAACATCGCCTACAGATCTGAGAATGTTCACGTGCACAGTGATACAAGCATTGTCGCATAACTGACGCACCACATCCACCTTGTGTGGCAATTCTCTGAAAGGACCATAAAGCCACTCAGAAGGTCACAGTGACCATTTTCAAACTCGCTCTTTTGTCTGTAGAGAGCATGAGTGCATCTCCGTGGCATGGTGACCTGCTTGCTTCACACGCTTACAGCACACTGAGACTTCTCGCTGTGAGTGTTTTCTAGACACAGATGGCGCTCTGGATCCGCTACGCTGTCTGGTGGCGGACGACGTTACAACCATTATCAGTAAATCTACCATCCCCAATGTGGCATACACCGTCTTTGGATCAAAATCGACGTTATCTTTCCAAGTGTACAATTTTTTCCCGGTAGTATATACACTCCTGGAAATTGAAATAAGAACACCGTGAATTCATTGTCCCAGGAAGGGAAAACTTTATTGACACATTCCTGTGGTCAGATACATCACATGATCACACTGACAGAACCACAGGCACATAGACACAGGCAACAGAGCATGCACAATGTCGGCACTAGTACAGTGTATATCCAACTTTCGCAGCAATGCACGCTGCTGTTCTCCCATGGAGACGATCGTAGAGATGCTGGATGTAGTCCTGTGGAACGGCTTGCCATGCCATTTCCACCTGGCGCCTCAGTTGGACCAGCGTTCGTGCTCGACGTGCCGACCGCGTGAGACGACACTTCATCCAGTCCCAAAAATGATCAATGGGGGACAGATCCGGAGATCTTGCTGGCCAGGGTAGTTGACTTACACCTTCTAGAGCACGTTGGGTGGCACGGGATACATGCGGACGTGCATTGTCCTGTTGGAACAGCAAGTTCCCTTGCCGGTCTAGGAATGGTAGAACGATGGGTTCGATGACGGTTTGGATGTACCGTGCACTATTCAGTCCCCTCGACGATCACCAGAGGTGTACGGCCAGTGTAGGAGATCGCTCCCCACACCATGATGCCGGGTGTTGGCCCTGTGTGCCTCGGTCGTATGCAGTCCTGATTGTGGCGCTCACCTGCACGGCGCCAAACACGCAGACGACCATCATTGGCACCAAGGCAGAAGCGACTCTCATCGCTGAAGACGACACGTCTCCATACGTCCCTCCATTCACGCCTGTCGCGACACCACTGGAGGCGGGCTGCACGACATTGGGGCGTAAGCGGAAGACGGCCTAACGGTGTGCGGGACCGTAGCCCAGCTTCATGGAGACGGTTGCGAATGGTCCTCGCCGATACCCCAGGAGCAACAGTGTCCCTAATTTGCTGGGAAGTGGCGGTGCGGTCCCCTACGGCACTGCGTAGGATCCTACGGTCTTGGCGTGCATCCGGGCGTCGCTGAGGTCCGGTCTCAGGTCGACGGGCACGTGCACCTTCCGCCGACCACTGGCGACAACATCGATGTACTGTTGAGAAATTCGGCGGTACGTCCACCCGGCCTCCCGCATGCCCACTATACGCCCTCGCTCAAAGTCCGTCAACTGCACATACGGTTCACGTCCACGCTGTCGCGGCATGCTACCAGTGTTAAAGACTGCGATGGAGCTCCGTATGCCACGGCAAACTGGCTGACACTGACGGCGGCGGTGCACAAATGCTGCGCAGCTAGCGCCATTCGACGGCCAATACCGCGGTTCCTGGTGTGTCCGCTGTGCCGTGCGTGTGATCATTGCTTGTACAGCCCTCTCGCAGTGTCCGGAGCAAGTATGGTGGGTCTGAGACACCGGTGTCAATGTGTTCTTTTTTCCATATCCAGGAGTGTATAACCACAGACTTTCATTTGCAGCAATAAGCGTTTGTGTAATACTGCTGCTTTTAATCTAACAATACAAGTTGGAAATTACTTGCGGGCTTTCATACGTATCGTAATACCAAAAGTAGACCAAAAAGCAATATACAAGGTGTATCAAAGGAACTACAACGAACTTTGAGGTGTTTCAGAGGTTACCTAGAACTTACGTTTGAAGTCTGTGCCCAGAAGCGTCCCAAACGATATCGTAGATCTCAAAATTATTGGGACCAGCGTCTGCCGATGGGTCACCCCTGAGAGAAAAAAAAACCTCCGTTCAGCGAATGTTGTGACAGACGTAAAAACATTTGATGAGTTGTACTGTCCTCAATACCGTAAGACACGAAGCGAGTATTTCCATGTCAAATGGTTCAAATGGCTCTGAGCACTATGGGACTCTACTCCAGTGGTCATTAGTCCCCTAGAACTTAGAACTACTTAAACCTAACTAACCTAAGGACATCACACACATCCATGCCCGAGGCAGGATTCGAACCTGCGACCGTAGCAGTCGCACGGTTCCGGACTGCACGCCTAGAAAATTTCCATGTCAAACTCCTTACTTTGTAGTAGGTTTTGGATCACGTAGCTTCTACGGTCATGAGAGTCGTTGAATGGTGTTTCCTCGAAACACTTTCTACAGTCTAGTTTATCGGTATATTACAACCTGAATAGAATCTTCTTTAAGTTATTCGCTAGAGCTTTTATAACAGACACTGAGACCGCCTTCTAGTATGAGCTAAGAGTTAATGCCTTGAAAATATTCCCTTGTAGACAATGTTTTGACCAAGGAATGAATATTAACAGTATCTGATTTCTTTTTTATGAGATTATCGGAGATAGGAAACACTTTTATGGCGCTACGATAAATGTAGAGGATCTTGAACATATGTTTAGGAATACATGATTATGACCAATACACCCAAAGCTACAACTTCATATAAAAACATTCATTACGATAGTCATTCTCAACACACTCAAGATCAGCACTTGTCTCCAAGTTCTCAGCAGCTCAGATCCACTTGCTGTAATATGCACGAAAAGAAATAATTACACATTCGATGACAAAAAAGAATCGTTAGTTCACCTCTGTCCCTTCTACAACCAGACATTCGGCGTTGCATTGATTGATAGAGTTATTCAATGTCCTTGTTAGGGATATCGTGCCAAATTCCGTCCAACTGCCGAATGAAATCGTCCGAATCTTGAGCTAATTATCTAGCATTAGAAACGTGGTTTCTTTTGTCTTAGAGTGCATTATCTCTGAGTCAGTTTCGCTTGCAAAAGGACGGAATATCTTGTGAGACATGGCTGAATATTCCCGCTTTAGCTCCTGTAGTTTCTTGAAATGCTGATACACTATGTGACCAAAAGTATCCGGACACCCCCAAAAACATACGTTTATCATATTACGTGTATTTCGCGGCCACCTGCTGACAGGTACACCATACCAGCAACCTCAGTAGTCATTAGACATCGTGAGAGAGCAGAGTGGGGCATTCCGCAGAACTCACAGAATTTCGAATGTGGTTAGTTGATTGGGTGTCACTTGAGTCATACGTCTGTACACGAGATTTCCACACTCCTAAACATCCCTAGGTCCACTGTTTCCGATGTGATAGTGAAGTGGAAACGTGAAAGGACACGTACTGCACGAAATCGTACAGGCCGACCTCGTCTGTTGACTGACAAGACCGCCGACAGTTGACGAGGGTCGTAATGCGTAATATCCAGACATCTATGCAGACCATCACACAGGAATTCCGAAGTGCATCAGGATCCACTGCAAGTACTATGACAGTTAGGTGAGAGGAGCGAAAACTTGGATTTCATGGTCGAGCGGCTGCTCAAAAAGCAACAAATCTCGACGGCAAATGCCAACGACGCCCCATTTGGTGTACAGAACGTAATCATTGGACGATCGAATAGTACGTAGCCTTCAAAATGACATCTGTAAAGCAGGTGCGTTTCAAGCCGAGAGCTATCATTCAGTTTCTTTTTGCGGAAAACTGGAGCATCGCAGATGTTCATGTCTACACAGACGTGTCAATGAACAAAATCTCTGTGGTTCGTTGGGTGAGGAGTCTGTCATCATGGCAACAAGGTCGCGCAAACCTCTCCAACTTCATCCGTGCCAGCCAGCCGCATACAGCTGTGATTCCTGCAACGTTGGGACATGCGGACATTCTCATTCGAGGTGATAGGCGGATCACATTCAAACATTTCGCTGCGCAACTGGACGTCTCTGTTGATAGTGATGACGCACTCGCCTAACAAAAAACCATAAAAAGCAACAAAGGATCATCTTGCCGGAATAGCTTTCGCGTTAAGACGATGATCGTGGCAGTTTTTTTAGAACATAGCTACAGGCGATGAAACATGTTTTCCTCACTTCGAACCTGAAACAAAACAACATCTGTTGCTTTACTTATTCAACGTCCCTCGTAGTCTGAGTATTTAGCTGACGCGGCCTCAGAGTTAGCGCCATGAAAATATTCTCTTAGTAATGAGCATTTTGAGCCAGGAATGAATATAATACGATATCATTTCGTTGTTAATGAGATATTTGGAGATAGGGAACTCTTTCATAGCGTATCGATGAATATAGAGGGTGTTGAACATATGTTGAAGTAATATATGGTCAGCACACACAAAGCTGTTAACAAAACCTGAAATTATACAGCATATACGATGCAAAGATCCATTGCGACGACTGTAGCCAATATGAAATCCATTAAATGTTTTCGCAGTTGCGAGTATGGTCAACTATCAGCTTATAATGGAATGACAACAGTGAAAATTTGTTCCGGACGGGACTCTAACCTACTTCCCCACTTATCGCGAGTGGTCGTCTTGCCATTTTCTTTACTTTTATTAACAGAATGACTTGGTACTATCATGACTCTTCAGTAGACCATATTCAAATCAACATATAATATAACCTGCAAATGGGAAAAAAAATTTATTATGATAAGACAATAACAAGTAAAAGGAGAAAGTAAGAAAAAAACTAGAATGTAGCCGACATATCTCACATGATATCTAACAACAATAATTTTATATAGTTTTTTTGTAATTTTTTAATTTTTTCTTTATTTTGTGTATCTTATATATTTTTATAGTTTGTAATAGAACCTAAAAGCAGAAGGAAAACGAAACCAGATTACATTCGAAATAGCAAACTAGCAAAATCCCAATTTCATTGCAAGAATTATGTAAGGTGTCAGGCAAATCCAACACCTTCCATGAAAACCCTGACATAATAAGCAAATCTACTAGTATGTCATATAGCTCCGAATAAATCGTGACATTAAATTAACCAAAGTAATACAAGTAACGAGTGAGCAAATGGAATGCCACAGACTAACACAAGAATGCCTAAATGCATGTCGTACCTTCCCACTGTGAGGCAGACGCAGTTCCGAGGGGAGAAACGAGGATAGAAGCCGAGAGCAGAACCGTGTTAAGCTAGAAGGCCCTACGATAAGGGACGGACGGGCCAGCCTACCTGTACAACTACCACCCGCACGTTTTAGCGTGAGACTTTTTCGCGTCTCAGGTACGTCAAGGACCACCCCCAGCCCATGTTAAAAGCTAGAGCCCTCCAGAAAAGCAGTATAGACCTTACGATAACGCTAAAAGGACCACACTAGCTGCAGGTTTTAGCGTGATACTTTTTAGCGTCTCTGTTACGTTGCAAACTTTAAAAACATTGCCCCACCACGAAAAGTATAACGTTTCTCATTGGATAGACAAAACTTTTGTCGGCGGAGCTTAAGGTTAACATTGCGACCCTGATTGGTCAGATGAAAACACAGCCAGATAGCTTGTTTAAATCTACTTCGGAAAATTGTAGTAAGGAGAAGTTAGGGAGAGTTGGATCCGAGACGGCGAGCTGGATGGCTGCTGCGCCGGCCGCTGCCGCCCTGACGCTGCTTAAACACCGACAAGGTAACGAACGCACGCGATGTCGCATTTTTGAACGCATAAGGCTTCACTCAGAACTGCAGAAGTCTCATCTGTTACACCCCCTTTTTGCGTAATACTAGTGTCGATCGTTAGTTAAAACTCATGGTGTTCGCATTTGCCACTTGAAGAACAGATCTGAAACGCGATGATTTTTCTTTTATATAGTTATTGAGAAGCCACATCAGCCACTGTAATTAACGACAAGTTAGATAAGTTATTAAAGATAATTGAGGTCACTGTAGACCATTTTGATAGTTTTCTCTTTTGTGAAACTTAATTTAAACCTAGATTATAGATGTGATATGGCATAGGTCATCCTTCGATCGATTGTAGAACTTGGAAACCCATTTAGGGAATATTCGTTCACATTTTTGTTGAATGCAGGTGGTTTTTACCATCCTGTATTAAAACATTTCCTTTTATTAATAGTTCAATTTATAAACGATGTTTTGTGAGTAGAATAAAATTTCCAATGGTAAACTTAACTGCTTTTTCGACGTTATTTTACCAGCTAACTAAAAATAGGAAATCCTTGAACCCTTTCCACTAAATTTAGTTAGTATTAAGATTCTTTTACAGGGAGTGCAGTGGATTGGTTGGTTGGTTGGTTGGGTGTGGGATTGAAGGGACCAGACTGCTAAGGTCATCGGTCCCTTGTACCACGATAAAATCACACGAAATAAAAACTGTCAGTCGTTAAAAACGGAGAACTGAGACAAGGGACGACACAATACAAGAAAGACAGACAAAGACCAGACAAACGGAACTAAAATCACACCGAGTGTGAAGGTGGTTGGCCGACCATGAAAATAAGGAAAAGCCAACCACCAAATGACATTAAAACCCACAGTTGAAAACCACAGGCCAAAGGCCCAAGTCAATACAGGAAATAAAAGGACAAACACTCAAATCATACGATAAAAACCCCCTGCCCGAATAAAACTCAACACGAGGTCCGCCATAGCAACGTCATCACATAAAAGGGCAGGGAGGGTATCAGGCAGCGCAAACGTCTGCCTGAGTCCTGTTAAAAGCGGGCAGTCCACCAAAATGTGGACCACCGTCAGAGCTGCCCCGCAGCGACATAGCGGTCGGTCCTCCCGGCGCAAAAAAAGGCCGTGCGTCAGCCACGTGTGGCCAACGCGCAGTCGGCAGAGGACGACAGAGTCCTTCCGAGAGGCCCGCATGGAGGAACGCCACACACCGGTCGTCTCCTTCACCGCCCGAAGTTTGTTGGGCGTGGGCAGGGTGCGCCACTCGTCACCCCAGGCACCAAGCACTTTCTGGCGCAAAAGCGACAGGAGATCACACTCCATAAGGCCGAGTTCCAGAGCCGGTGAACTCACTGCCTGTTTAGCCAGCGTGTCAACCCGCTCATTGCCCGGGATGCCGACATGACCTGGGGTCCAAACAAAGACCACGGAGCGGCCGCAACGGGCAAGAGCATGGAGCGACTCGTGGATGGCCATCACCAGACGGGAACGAGGAAAGCACTGGTCAAGAGCTCGTAAACCACTTAGGGAGTCACTACAGATGACAAAGGACTCACCTGAGCGGGAGCGGATATATTCTAGGGCGCGATAGATGGCGACCAACTCGGCAGTGTATACACTGTTCCCAGGTACCAGCGACCGTTGCTCACAATGATCCTCTAGAGTAAGAGCGTAACCAGCGCGACCAGAGACCATCGAACCGTCGGTATAGGCCACGGCAGATCCGGGAAACTCGGCAAGGAGAGAAACAAAGCGGCGGCGGAGGGCCGGAGGAGGGACCGAGTCTTTCGGACCCTGTGCCAAATCCAGCCGAATGCATGGTCGGTGCACACACCAAGGGGGCAGACGGAGATTGGCCCGGAAAACAGGCGGGAGAGAAAAAAAACTCAATCCCACACAGTAGGGCCCAGATGCGAACCACGATCGTACACCCTGACCGGGGCCGCCTGTCCGGAAGATGGACGATCGAGTGCGGAAACAGGAGACGGTAGTTGGGATGCCCTTGGCAAGCTACAAACGTGGGCAGCATAAGCGGCCAGAAGTCGGTCGCGCCGGATCCGCAATGGAGGAACACCAGCCTCCACAAGTAAGCTGTCAACAGGGCTTGTCCGAAATGCTCCTGTGGCGAGTCGGATCCCGCAGTGATGGATGGGATCCAGCAATTGCAACGCTAATGGCGATGCCGAACCATAAGCCACACACCCATAATCAAAGCGGGACTGGATCAGCGCTTGATACAGCCGGAGAAGGGTGGACCGATCGGCACCCCATCCGGTGTGGCTAAGGCAACGGAGAGCGTTTAAATGCCGCCAGCATGTTTGTTTAAGCTGCCTAATATGAGGCACCCAAGTCAACCGGGCATCAAATACCAGTCCCAAGAACCGATGCGTCTCTACCACAGCAAGAGGTTCACCGTCAAGGTAAAGTCGTGGCTCAGGGTGAACCGTGCGACGCCGGCAGAAATGCACAACGCAGGTCTTAGCGGCCGAAAACTGGAAGCCGTGCGCTACAGCCCACGACTGCGCCTTGCGGATAGCGCCCTGCAGCTGGCGCTCAGCAACTGCAATGCCAGCGGAGCTGTAGTAGAGGCAGAAGTCGTCTGCATACAACGAAGCTGCGACGGACGATCCCACCGCCTCAGCGAGCCCATTGATCGCAATTAAAAACAGGGAGTCACTGAGGACAGACCCCTGTGGGACCCCGTTCTCCTGGACCCGGGAGGAACTATGGGACGCAGCAACTTGCACGCGGAAGGAACGAGACGACAGAAAATTCTGAATAAAAATCGAGAGCGGGCCCCTAAGACCCCACCCACGAAGTGTGGCCAGGATGTGATATCGCCAAGTCGTATCGTACGCCTTTCGCATGTCGAAGAAGACGGCAACCAGATGTTGGCGGCGTGCAAAGGCTGTACGGACGGCAGACTCTAGGGAGACCAGATTATCGACGGCAGAGCGGCCTTTACGGAACCCACCCTGAGACGGAGCCAGAAGGCCTCGAGACTCGAGGAGCCAACTCAACCTCCGGCTCACCATACATTCTAGCAACTTGCAAAGAACGTTGGTGAGGCTTATGGGGCGGTAGCTGTCCACCTCCAGCGTGTTCTTGCCAGGTTTCAACACGGGGAGGACGATGCTTTCTCGCCATTGAGATGGGAACACACCCTCAACCCAGATGCGGTTGAAAACATCTAGGAGGCGTCGCTGGCAATTCACAGAGAGGTGTTTCAGCATCTGGCTGTGGATGCGGTCTGGCCCAGGAGCCGTATCAGGGCAAGCAGATAGGGCACTCTGGAATTCCCAGTCGCTGAAAGGAGCATTGTACGACTCCGCGTGGCGCGTGTGAAAGGAAAGCCTCCAACTTTCCAACCGCTCTTTCCGGGAGCGGAAGGCCAGTGGTTAATTCGTAGATGCGGAACACTGAGCAAAATGCGCTGCTAACCGGTCCGCAATCGTGTCGGAGTCAGTACACACCACTCCATTCAGCGAAAGCCCAGGGACAGAGACAGGCGGCCGATAGCCATGGAGTCGCCTAATCTTAGCCCAAACCTGCGATGCAGAGGTACGGACGCCAATGGTGGAAACATACCGTTCCCAGCACTCCTGCTTCCGTTGGCGAATAAGGCGTCGGGCACGGGCACGGAGCTGTTTAAAAACGATGAGGTTCTCCAATGACGGGTGCCGCTTATGGCGTTGAAGAGCCCGCCGGCGATCTCTAATCGCCTCTGCGATCTCGGGCGCAGTCCTCCGCCGAGGGGACCCGGATGAACAGGGAATCGCAGATGCCGCCGCAGAAACGATGTCGGTGGTGACCGACTGAACCACCGCATCAATGGTCTGAGGGGAAGGAGGTGCGATAGTGGCGAGAGGAGAACAAGCCCCAATCAGCCTTATTCAGAGCCCATCTGGAGGGGCGTTCAGAAGAGTGACGATGTGGTAGTGACAGAAAGATGGGGAAATGGTCACTACCACATAAGTCGTCATGGACACTCCAGTGGATGGATGGTGAAAGTCCGGGGCTGCAGATAGAAAGGTCGATGGCCGAAAATGTGCCATGGACGACGCTGAAATATGTCGGCTCTCCCGTGTTTAAGAGGCAGAGGTCAAGCTGCGAGAGAAGAGTCTCGACATCTCTACCCCGGCCAGTAATCGCGGCGCTACCCCACAGGGGTTATGGGCGTTAAAGTCGCCCAGTAACACAAAAGGAGGAGGCAGTTGTGCTATCAATGCAGCCAACACATGACGCGAGACATCACCATCTGGCGGAAGATACAAACTGCAGACAGTAATAGGCTGAGGCGTCCACATCCTTGCAGCGACAGCCTCTAAAGGTGTGTGAAGAGGTACACATTCGCTGTAGACAGAGTTAAGGATGTAGACGCAGACTCCACCAGATACCCTCTCATAAGCTGCCCGGTTCTTGTAATAACCCCGATACCCACGTAGGGCAGGGGTCCGCATTGCCGGAAACCAAGTTTCCTGTAGGGCAATGCAGAGGAAAGGGTGACTGCTGATGAGTTGGCGAAGCTCAGCAAGGTGGTGGAAAAAAGCGCTGGAGTATCGCTTTGTTCATGTCCGAAAAAGGCGTGAAGGGGCCGAGGAGGCAGATCACGCCACTGGGTCACCTGCTGCCACCGATGGAGGACCAGTACAATCTGCTTCCATGGTGTCCGAGGGTCCGGCGAGATCCAGGTCCTCAGCGGACGCCCGGATCTCCACCTTATCCTCGGACGCAGAGCCTGTAGGGAGCAATGGGGTGGATGCCACCGCGTGGTCCTTGGCCTTAGAGGTCTTCTTCTTCGTCTTGTCTCTCTGGTCCTTGGGTTCCATTGGCTGGGAGGGCTCCAGCGAGTCAGTCTCCGGGACAGAGGAGGAGCGGGAAGCCCTGCGACCAGCCGCTGGTCTGCTTTTCTTCCATTGGCTGACGTCACCCTTCCCAGAGGCGGAAACCTGGGAAGGAAGGGACCCAAGGGACCCTTTCCGTGCTATTCGAGCCGGGGAAGTTTGAGGCTTCCACAGCTTAGAAGTGGGGACTGATGTCCCCGATGGTTGGGGGGGGTTGCTGCTCCTGAGGCAGGTAGTGCAGGAGCAGCAGGGAGTGAAGTGCCCCCCACCATCAAGGGGGCAGGTGTAGCATTCCGGCTCTGAGAGGTGGTAGTCTGAGGGAGAGCTAATGGGGCTATAACAGAAGTAGCCGCGGCGTAAGAGGCAGTCATTCGAACAGGATGGAGGCGTTCGAACTTCCGCCTGGCCTCAGTGTATGTCAGGCGGTCCAGGGTCTTATACTCCATGATTTTGCGCTCTTTCTGGAAGATCCTGCAGTCCGGCGAGCAAGGCGAGTGGTGCTCTCCGCAGTTTACACAGATGGGAGGCGGAGCACATGGAGTATTGGGATGGGATGGGCGTCCACAATCTCGACATGTGAGGCTGGAAGTACAGCGGGAAGACATATGCCCGAACATCCAGCACTTAAAGCACCGCATCGAGGTAGGGATATATGGCATGACGTCACAACGATAGACCATCACCTTGACCTTCTCAGGTAAAGTATCACCCTTGAAGGCCAAGATGAAGGCACCGGTGGCAACCTGCTTATCCCTTGGACCACGATGTATGTGCCAGACGAAGTGAACACCTCGCCGCTCTAAACTGGCGCGAAGCTCGTCATCGGACTGCAATAGAAGGTCCCGATGGAATATTATGCCCTGGACCATATTAAGACTCTTATGGGGCGTGATTGTAACCGGAACATCCCCCAGCTTGTTACAATCGAGTAACCGGCGGGACTGGGTGGAGGACGCCGATTTGATCAAAACCGAGCCCGAGCGCATTTTGGACAAGCCCTCCACCTCCCCGAACTTGTCCTCTAAGTGCTCGACGAAGAACTGAGGCTTCATGGATGTAAAGGATTCACCATCAGCTCTCGTACACACCAGGTAGCGGGGCGAGTATGGTTCGCTGGCATCCTTAGTCTTTCGTTCTTCCCATGGTGTAGTCAGGGAGGGGAACGATTTGGGGTCATATGTAGTTGCGTTGTAATGAGCCCTGGAACGCTTAGAGACTGCTGGCGGCTGGCCGCCAGCAAGAGATGATGTACCACGCTTCATTGCGGGTCATTCGCCCTGATGCCACCTACTGCGACCAAGGGCCCTCCCCACGGGCGCCACCCAGCCTCAGCAACGACCACCTGGCAGGATGGCCATTGCCGGGAGTCCCAATGCCCCAAGGAGATAGGCATCTACTCCTTGGCATACGTGGGGAGTTAACGGCGCTGGCATCAGCAGAGCGATCCCTGTGTAGTCAGGGGGCTACAACCAACAGGGTACATGGCGGCCCCACCACAACGGACTGGCTACCGTGCTGGATTTCAGGTGATGTAGTCCAATATCGTCATTGGCGCAAAAAGCGACACAGCATAGCAGACTGCAATAAACTGCACCCAAGAACAAATCCACGCCCAAGAGATGGTAGGTGAGCGGGACTGCTAAGCGATGACGACAAACCTGGCTAGAGATGGTACTGCATGATGGACACATCGCTCCTTGTAAGGCGCCCTTCCCCAATCGGCTCGCTCTTCGGAAAATTTAGAAGGATGGAGGTCAAACCCGTTAGGGGACCATCTCACAAGGCCAAAACGTTTGAGACTCCCTTTAGTCGCCTCTTACGACAGGCAGGATTACCGTGGGCCTATTCTTACCCCCGAACCCACAGGGGGGGGGGGGGGGGGGGAGTGCAGTGGAGCTGACGCTGAGATCATTTAGTATTTGGTTATATCATCGCTAGTCTCACTGAACTCTTCTGAATTCTACATGTCATGTGTGGTCTGGCGTCTCCTTACTAGCAGCAGGTCCCAGGTTCAAACTAGTTAATTCCCTAAAATACACGCTCAGAGCGTCGTTGCGCGAAAGTGGTAGGGAGACACGATATAGAACAAAGAGACACCACCATGAATGTTTAGAAAATGGCGACCCTGCCAGGATGGTAAAATACCATGATTGAAGGTCGACCACATGCCTAACTAGGTCAGAAAAATATCTTGTGGAAAAATTTTTGTAATTTTTTTTTCCTCTAAAGTTATACATAGTCAAAGACAGTAGCTGCAGCGATAGACAGTAAAAGTATTCAAGAAAAAGTGAGAATTCTATCAGTGACAATAGCATATTTAAGTTATGAGTTTTGAAAATTGTTAGAATTAAGTTTTCTCTCCAAGCGCGCAGGTGGCGGATACATCGTTGACAAGTTGGTTCTGACCCAACAAGTAAGTGAATGGATTGTCAGTCTTGGTAGTGTCAAGTCGTGTGAACAAAAAGTTTATGAAACGTGTGAGATCGTATGAGCGCATGTTGACGCGAAGTAGGGCACTTGAATTGCTTTTAAAACAGAAAATAAGGGATTCGGAAAGATTAGCAATGGCATATCGAGACATAGACCGAATTGAGGTAGGGACCCAGCATGAAAATGGACAGAGAATAGAGGACAGTACAACAGAGGATGCAGTATCGCGAGAAGTAGGACAGATAACGCACCATAACGAGGATAATGTACGTCGAGGCATAGAAAACTTAGGTCAACATACGACAGAGGAGCAGGAAAGTAGAGAGGCAGTCGATGAGGATTCTAACTTGCGTCTTGAATACGTAGAACCCATAGTACAAGTAATCAGAGCTCCCTCACCACAGACTACAAGGAATGCGAGCAGAAACGTGTCACAGCAGAGGTCAATGCAATCGGTTGCGAACCAACACTTGGGCGAAAACACAGAGCGTAGGACGTCGGAAGAAAAGGCAATTGGACCCACCAATCTGACAGAATTATTACAACAAGTTACGGAAACCATGACAAGGCAGAATAAAGACATATTGAACCAAATTCAAATACAGAATGCAGAAACCACGAGACAAATGCGCGAGATTAAAGAACAAAACAAAAAAATTCAGTTACACCTAAGTCGTATTGAAGACGAGGCAAAAGAATCTCGAGAAGTGATAGGAAACTTAATAATAGGTCACAATCAAATGAGAACAGACATTGAAAAGGTACAAGCGGACGTACAAACATTACGTAATGACACTGAGGACGAGATCAAAACATTACGTAACAACACCCAGGGAGAAGTTAAGAAACTAAAGAAACAGATAAACGAAATTACTAGACAAGCAGCAGGTACAGCGCGTGAAATTGTTGAAATCAGTGTGTTACACAAACGTATCACAAAAGCAGCGCTGAAAAGATATGATAACCGAATAGTCAAAATAGAAGCGCAAACGAAGCGAAAATTTCAGAAATTGCGAACAGAGCTGTTGCAAAACAATTGAAGAGCGTAGTGAACAGGATCGAACAAGCACAGAGTCTGCAACCACATCCGTATCTGTAACAGCACCGGAAAAACAAGGAATTAACGAAGATATTAGGCATTTGCGATTCCAATCACAGGCGGAAAGTAACATACGTGAAATCAGACAGACAACACCGCGGGTAGGCGAAAGTTACAGTGGACAATATCTAATGGACCTACCACAACAGGAAAGAACGACGAGAGAAATGATCAGAAACAAAAGTGGCGAAGAATCGCGAATTTCATATGGTACTATGACGAAGTACGACAACGATCATTTCTTCACAGTCAGAAAAGTTCAACACTTTCGAGAAGAAAACTCATTACATCCACGAACTTTTATTGATCAATTCCGAGTAGGATTACCAGGACACTGGACGCTAGCACACAAATTAGACTTTATATGTGCACACATGTCAGGAACAGTCGCAGAAACCATGCAGAATGTTGCAGCGACATGCCGATCGTACGAAGATTTCAAAGAGAAGTTTTTCTCACAATATTGGTCCAGCGAAGCACGGAACAGAGTGAAGTACGAATTATTACAGAACCCATATTTTGAAAATTCAGGAGAGAAGAGTCCCGTGAAATTTTTCGAAGTAATGGCAAACAAAAATCAATGCTTAGATGTACATACAGTGACGGAGAGTTGATTAAATTATGCGCGATGAAGCTACCATTGAAATACCAGCAATCATTAGTAGGTCGCGGAGGTAATGACGTCGAAGCATTTAAAGGTTTTCTAAGGGAACTAGAGTTTTTATTTTCGGAAGATGATGCAACAAAAATACGAAGTGCACGTAAAAACGAAAGCAAAAAGCAGTGGAATCCACAAGACACAGCATGAAGAAACAATAATTACGAACCACGTGATAACTTCGCACCAAGAAACGACAATAGATTTCAACAAAGAACCGGTTATGGATTTAGAAGAGAATATGGCAATAACTATAATTCATCCAGGAACGGCAACAACTATTACAGAGGGAATAACGACAACAGGAACGGATACTGGAGAACCAATAGGCCGACAAATTATCAACAAAGAAACCACTATCAACAAGCTGAACAAGAAAAGCGAATACAGATAGAAGACGTGGAGGTAAAACCACCAAACCCCGATAAACGTTCGAATTGACAGCTAAGTGCCCATGCCAAAGAGAATGACGCACCGACCCAGGACAATTGCAGCACCTTGAACAGAGAAGTAAAAATCTTATCACGAGATGAGAAGAAGGAAGAAACAAATCTGCAGCGACCAGATGAAAACCAAGACAAGAAAATAACAATATCATGTTGGGACGAAATTAATTGGGAGAATACTGACGAGAAGGATGAATTACCAGAGGCATGCACAACGAATGTAGGAGGAAAGGACGAAGTAATAAGTATTGCAGAGCTTTTTAACATGGAAACCAGGGAAAGCGAATTCAATGAGGATAATGCGCAGTCGACAGAAGTTGAAAATAAGTTACCTGTGGGCACACAACCCAACGTATATAATGAAGGAAGTTATGAAGCGATAATTAGAGCATTTAGATGCGATTATGTGGAAGTAGCGACGAAGAAGGAGAAGATAGACGAGGATGAGGAAAAAGTAGAGGATGCAGAAGAAAGCGTAAATGAAGGAAGAAATAGAGAAGAGAAAATAAAAGAGGGAGAAGTAGCAGTCGGAGCTTATCCTACAGAAAGTTCGAATTCACAAGGGAAATTCCTAAAAAGATTCATGTATGATTCAGTGGAGGATTCGTTGATGCAAGAAGAAGAAGAACAGAACCAACCCTTTCAAATTCAACCAATTGTGAAGGCCCTGGTAAAGCATATCCAAGCATATCCCAGTAACTGATAGCGGAAGTGAACTGACTGCGATCTCAGAAAATTTATTCATGCAGTGTAATGCCAATGAGGAATTGCCAGTTCTGAAAACACGTAAGATTAAAGTCAGAGGTCCTTTGAGAAACAATGCTGCGGAAGTTACGAGACAAACAAGGTTAACACTTTCGTGCCAAGGTCAAAAGATCGCAGCCAACTTCGTGATTATACCTAAACTAACTGTAGATTTGATTATAGGTGCAGATTTTTTAAATGAGAGACGAGCGATAATGGATATGGGGAACGGTAGCGTAACATTCGGGAATGTCACACTTCTCTTTGAGCAAAAGCTAAAATTAGAAGAAATACCAGTTATAAACAAACAATTAAGAATGATGCGAGATAAAGAGGATGAAGAATTAGAATGGTATGCACAAAAGGGGGAATCGCCTCAACTCATGTTAGAAGTCCATAAAGAAATCGACGAAAAATTACAAGAAGTTCAAGGTATTTCGGAACACAGTAAAAGAGAATTAGAGGATATTTTACGAGATAAAGCAGAGGTTTTTCACCTAAGACTGGCAGTATTAAGCACTTTCAGTACAAGTTTGAAGTAAAACAGCGCAAACCATTTAGAGTGCCACCCTATACAATCCCATTAAGCTACAGGAATAAAGTATTCCAGGAGATATCCAAAATGTTAGATGACGATATTATTGAACCAGCTTATCTCCACATATAACAACCCGCTCCATATTGTACAAAAACGAGATGGGAGCATCAGGTTAGTGCTTGATTCCAGACAGATCAACACAATCATAATCACTGAGACAGATCGCCCAGAAAAATTAGAGGAATTGATACAAAACTTCCATGGTGCTAAGATATTTTCATCAATTGATTTACGGAGTAGTTTCTGGCAAATAGAATTGGCCCCAGAATGTAGAAAATTTACAGCATTTATCGTATTCGGTAGATGTTACCGGTTTAAACGATTGCCATTTGGTTTAAACATATCATCAGCAGCGTTTATTAGGGGATTTAATACTATACTCAGTCCTGAAATTTTACAAAAAATTACTTGTTATGTTGATGATGTGATTATAGCAGAACCCTCTTGGGAACATCACAACGACACATTAAATCAGTTTTTACAGATCATGAAAGAGCATGGGGTCACAGTAAATATAACAAAATCCAAATCTGGAAGACGAGAGGTCAAATTTCTAGGACACATAATTTCCGAGAAAGGGGTAATGCCCGACCCAGAAAAACTAACGGCAATCAAAGAATTCTGTACTCCATATAATAAGAAAACTCTCAGAGGATTTCTAGGTCTCACCGGATTCTATAAAAAATTTATTTGGATCGACTCTCTCGCAACACCACGCCTATGTGCATTGACTGGAAAAAACACGTCATGGGTATGGGATCAACAAGCCAATGAAGAATTTTTAAAAGTGAAAAACGCACTAACAACATCACCGATTTTAGCACATCCTGATCTAACACAAAATTTTTGTATGGCCACTGATAGAGCGAAAACAGGTTTAGGAGTTGTGTTATTCCAAGAATACGAACAGGCAGGGCTGAGATCATATAGAACAATTGCCTTTGCCAGTCGGGTAGTCACAAAAAGCGAGAAGAACTATTCAGTCACGGAGCTGGAAGCATTGGCCATTGTATGGGGCTTCCAACGTTTTCGATACTTCCTATTCGGAAGAAAAACAAAAGTATATACTGACCACAAAGCATTAGAATTTCTGTTATCCGCCAAACTAACTCATGGGAGGTTAGCCAGATGGATGTTAATACTACAAGAATTTGACTTCACTATTACACACATACCAGGACCAGCGAATGTATTAGCAGATGCTTTATCACGATGTACACAGGGTGCATCCAACAACATAGGTTTGGAAGCAGCAGAAGACCAGTTTACAATGTACTATATGAAACAAGTACCTTTCGAAAACTACATTACGACAGCATTGAAAAACATAGGCAAAGAACAGGACAAGGATCCCGAAATACTAGGAATCAAACACAAGTGGAGAAGTAAGGAGTTTCCAGACATTCGACAGCACTACCTCGTAAAAAACCATGCTTTATTTTTTAGACGAAATGTTGCAACGAATGAATGGCTAATTTATATCCCAGATGAACTAATTAATAAGTACATATGGTATACACATTTAAGTAATGGCCACTTTGGACCAAAGAAATGCTTTTTAAAAATAAAATAAACAAGCCATTTTCCTAAAATGGAAAGACGAATTAGAACAGTATTAGTCAAATGCAAAAAATGTCTGAGGGCTAAACACGTCACTTTCCAAACCAAACCACCTATGTTTCCAATAATCCCTAAAAGATTAAAACAAATAGCTGCAACAGATTTGATGGGGCCCCTCCCACGCACAAAAAATGGATATATTTTCATATTTGTCGTTTTGGTACTTACTTCTAAATATGTTACCTTGACACCATTAAAACGGGCAACAGGTCTTGCAATAAGTAAAGCCTTTAGACAAGATTTTCTCAGACAAGTAGGTCGAGTGGAACGAATAATTTCTGATAATGGCCAACAATACAAATCAGTGCAATGGCAGAACACGTTAAAACAACACAAAATAAAACCCGTCTACATATCTAAGTACAAACCTAGCATAAATCCAGCAGAACGATCTATGAAGGACATAGGCACTGTATGTCGATTATATGCAGGCAAAAGACACAACACTTGGGATAAATACCTTAAAGATTTTCAAGAAGTAATAAATGAAATGCCACATAGCACTACACTACTACCTCCAGTTACTGTACTTAAAAATATTGAACCCCCAAACATAACCAGAGAAAATGTTAGATTATTGTACCACGTAGACGGCACAAACAAATCATAGCAACAGCACTCTCCAACATCAGAAAGGCAGCCATTAAAAGAAAAGAAAGAGGAGATAGAACAGCAATTAAAAGAACATTCTCAGTAGGCCAGAAAGTATTTGTAAAAACACACCATCTCTCCAGCAAACAGAAACACAAAATACATAAGTTTTACGCTGCATACAAAGGACCTGTCATAATTAGCCGAATTGCTCATGATAATGCTGTGGAACTAATGAACCCAAAAACAGGCAAAACCTTAGGACTTCACCATGTGAGCCGTATCAAAAAGTTTGAAGATTAATTTTATTATTGGTAAATAATCAGCACAATATTTCAAGATTATGTTGCAGATAAGATCGTCAGGAGAAAGAAGAATGAAGAGAGAGGAAGGTGGGAAAAAGAAAGTAGTTTCAATAATAACATCAATAGTACCATAGATTAAGGTGAAGGGATAAAGCGTAGATAGTCTAAAAGCATGAAATACTAAAATGCTATACACCACGACACTACACAAAAATAAAAACGAATTTGGGGATTCTTGAGTAGACGTTAAGACTCCAAATATATTAGAATTATAACATGGAAAGGGCGCCGAAATTTGTAAAGCTTTTTAAGAAGGCGTATAACAAGTAGGTACTAGATATATGTTAGATGATTATAAGTAAAACTTTTTTAAGAACCATTGTAAAAACTCCAGGAAGGAAGACATGCAACGACCCACAAGTTGCAACACGAGATGTATCAAGAAAGAAAAGGACGTAATTAGCAAGACACGATTCCTACATAGCAGGAGCGTCGACAGAAGGGAAAGGATAGAAGGCCCTTGTATAGAAGGTGGGCAATAAATTTGCCCGCTAGGAGGAACCCTGCTCGGATGGAACACCGAGCCGCACAGTGACAGACCCTTGCTGAGACGCGGCGGGTCGGCGCTGGGACGGCGAACGCCGGAAGGGTCTCCGAGCCCCGAATGAACGGAGCGAGCAAAAAACGGCCGGACGAGAAGACCGCTTGGGCAAGCCACCGCTGGCAAAAAATATGCGTAAAAGTCACACTACTGCTATTAAAGAGCACGCTGATGCACGAAACTGAAGAAGAACTTCCACAAAGTAAAAATGACGCGCCCAAACAATTTATCAAACTGTTACTAGGAGGAGAGCTTCAAAGCTACTAGTTATCAATAAATATTTCCATATCCTGCCCAGAGAAGAACCAAGAAGCAGGTAAGAAGCATAGAAAAAGCGGGAAGAACAGAAGTTGAAGATTCGCAAGATTGAGACCAAGAAAGAAGATGGGTGAAGAATAGACGACATACCTTCCCAAATCCCTATCCTATTGTAAACTATTCGTCTGCGAAGTATTACAACGAAAAACGACCGCTTTCAGCGACACATAACGATGACTTTCACGCATACAAAGCCAGTAAACCACGAGATTCAGCACTCACAGCTCCATTCCATTATGGGACCTCCACAACAGCAACACACACTTGCAAAGCCAACCAGGAACGACGAACGAAGCTGTACATCAAATACTTGCCCACATCCATCTCGCTCAAGTCCGTCACCTTCGTGCAAAAACATTCGCCAACCTCATGCTTGAACATTCATAGGATTGTGTGAACGTGTGAAATCAAATTATGTGATGTAGGAATTGTGCAAAAGAAACGTGTGAAAAACTAAATACGTTAAGCACACCAGACAGCTAATAAACTACAAAATAACAGTCATTGACTATGGACTTAAGTAAAAAATAGACTATCGATAAAAAAAGTCATTAGTTCTGAAATGGACAGTATATAAAGGAACAATATGCCACTTATTTTCTCCTCATAAAAATAAAAGAATAACTTTATTTTACCTATTTTCTCCTTATAAAGACAAAGAATAAAAAATTATCTTGTTGGATGTTTTCCCTTTTTTTAACATTTGTACCATTTATTAGGATAATACCTCAATACGTGTGTATGTATATTTCTTTGTCAAAGCAATTCTTGGAAATAATTCTTATTTGTTAGTGTAACAATGTTTAAATGAGTGTCTAGGAACGAAAACATTTTTCTTGCACATGATATTTAGAAAATGTGTTAGGAACAGATTTTACTTAATTACTACATTTATAAAAACAATATATCTAAGAAAATCGATGTGAAAGACTCCTCACTTTCGATAACAAACTTCTTAAAAAACAAACTTCACACTTAAATACATACAGAAAATAATTAAAAACTAATAATAGTATAAAAATATTCTTCTATTGTCATTTTTAATTATAATGTGGAAGAATATAAAAATATAAATTAGTAATAAAAACTAGCATAGAACAGAATAAAGTGGGTGAACAGTAGGCAACAAAATTTAGATAAATTAGAAAATTTTTGACTGACTTAGACAACTATTCAATCATTGCCTAAATTCAGTGCAAAAATTAAGTTCGAAGGGTGGTGATATGTAAGGTGTCAGGCAAATCCAACACCTTCCATGAAAACCCTGACATAATAAGCAAATCTACTAGTATGTCATATAGCTCCGAATAAATCGCGACATTAAATTAACCAAAGTAATACAAGTAACGAGTGAGCAAATGGAATGCCACAGACTAACACAAGAATGCCTAAATGCATGTCGTACCTTCCCACTGTGAGGGAGACGCAGTTCCGAGGGGAGAAACGAGGATAGAAGCCGAGAGCAGAACCGTGTTAAGCTAGAAGGCCCTACGATAAGGGACGGACGGGCCAGCCTACCTGTACAACTACCACCCGCACGTTTTAGCGTGAGACTTTTTCGCGTCTCAGGTACGTCAAGGACCACCCCCAGCCCATGTTAAAAGCTAGAGCCCTCCAGAAAAGCAGTATAGACCTTACGATAACGCTAAAAGGACCACACTAGCTGCAGGTTTTAGCGTGATACTTTTTAGCGTCTCTGTTACGTTGCAAACTTTAAAAACATTGCCCCACCACGAAAAGTATAACGTTTCTCATTGGATAGACAAAATTTTTGTCGGCGGAGCTTAAGGTTAACATTGTGACCGTGATTGGTCAGATGAAAACACAGCCAGATAGCTTGTTTAAATCTACTTCGGAAAATTGTAGTAAGGAGAAGTTAGGGAGAGTTGGATCCGAGACGGCGAGCTGGATGGCTGCTGCGCCGGCCGCTGCCGCCCTGACGCTGCTTAAACACCGACAAGGTAATGAACGCACGCGATGTCGCATTTTTGAACGCATAAGGCTTCACTCAGAACTGCAGAAGTCTCATCTGTTACACCCCCTTTTTGCGTAATACTAGTGTCGATCGTTAATTAAAACTCATGGTGTTCGCATTTGCCACTTGAAGAACAGATCTGAAACGCGATGATTTTTCTTTTATATAGTTATTGAGAAGCCACATCAGCCACTGTAATTAACGACAAGTTAGATAAGTTATTAAAGATAATTGAGGTCACTGTAGACCATTTTGATAGTTTTCTCTTTTGTGAAACTTAATTTAAACCTAGATTATAGATGTGATATGGCATAGGTCATCCTTCGATCGATTGTAGAACTTGGAAACCCATTTAGGGAATATTCGTTCACATTTTTGTTGAATGCAGTTGGTTTTTACCATCCTGTATTAAAACATTTCCTTTTATTAATAGTGCAATTTATAAACGATGTTTTGTGAGTAGAATAAAATTTCCAATGGTAAACTTAACTGCTTTTTCGACGTTATTTTACCAGCTAACTAAAAATAGGAAATCCTTGAACCCTTTCCACTAAATTTAGTTAGTATTAAGATTCTTTTACAGGGAGTGCAGTGTAGTTGATACTGAGATCATTTAGTATTTGGTTATATCATCGCTAGTCTCACTGAACTCTTCTGAATTCTACATGTCATGTGTGGTCTGGCGTCTCCTTACTAGCAGCAGGTCCCAGGTTCAAACTAGTTAATTCCCTAAAATACACGCTCAGAGCGTCGTTGCCCGAAAGTGGTAGGGAGACACGATATAGAACAAACAGACACCACCATGAATGTTTAGAATTGTATACGCTCTTGTGTATCTATACTTCATCTATACACATTTTACAGTAGAACTGGTGCGATGCCGAGACAAAACACAAAACAAAACGAACAGGGAAATCAGGATAGGAAAAGCCGAAAGAAATGAGATGGGAACATACATAACAGAGAAAAACACTTATCATCAGAAAAATGAAATTAACCAACACCTTGCCAAGATTCAACAAGTTGGTGAAAAGGTCTCGATATCGAGGCATTCGCAAGCATGTCCAAAGGCAGTGATCATGTACTGCATGAAGTTCATGCTATGTTCTCCCTTGCCTTCTACAACATAATGAACGAAGTGTTCCAGCAACCACTTAGCGGTATGGGTTTTCGACCGTGGAGAGAAAGAAGAATCTGAGCGCAGTATGATGTCCGTAGAGTATGCAGTCTCAGAAGGTCGAGAAGGGAAGGTGTCCTGATCCAAGACCAGTTTGCCATATGACCTCCACAAGTAAAGCGATTTTGTGTCGCATCGGGAGACGTACAACGACTACATAAATCCGTGTCACTAATACCAGTACGGAAAAGTCGCTCGTTCGTTGTACTCAAGTTATTTACTACCTTATACCACGAGAACGCTACGCGCATCGGCAAAATCGGAAGACTCCTACTGAACCAAACCGTCATCTATGTTGCGGCGATTGTCTTTCAACGAGGTTCGGGCAAGGAACTGTTTCCCAACAAAGCTTTAGGAATTTCGTGGTGGGGACAGGTCTCCATAAGATGTCAGCCCCTAAGTAGCTCACCACAAGATAGACGTCACGAATGTGTTTCAACTTATAATTTATGCGACCAACATCAATAGGGGGTTCAAGACTAGCAGGACGGACACAAATAAATAAATGAGAGGTGAATGTGTGAGTTTTTTGAGTCATTGTACGAACAATACGACGCACATATAGCATCTGGGTCTTCCTTCGTATATCATTAAGGCCCAGCCACCACAAAGGAACGAGGCTTCATGCTCACCTCATACCTTAAGCAAAATTTATTTCTTTTCCATAACAAACGACCAGACAATTGCAGTTTCTTCGCCATTATCGAGGGAAGCGGATTAACTTGGGCCACCTAATAAGCTTTGCATAAGACATATGTATCCAGTATTCGGACTTTCTGCAGCAGAATAGGTGAACGCCTTTAATGCTCTAGTACCGCTCCCTGATTTTTTCCGTAACAGACTTTCAGTTGAGCGCCGCCATTTTGAATGGACAACGATCAATGATGATACCGAGAGACATATGCTGGTCTACCGCAGTAGCCCACGGAACAACCGCGTCATCAAAACCTCGCATGGGAAGAAGCTTGCATTTACCTTCATTAAGTTTTGCACCTGAACTCCGACAAAAATCATCCATTACAGCCTTCAGTCGAGGTATCTCAGCAGGATTGCGAAGTAGAACCGTCATCAGCGTATGTACGAACAGCTACAGTCCAGCCGGAAAGCGTGCGACCTCTCAGCTGGGATGCTAGCAACCGAATTAGGGGCTCCAGAGACAACAAAACAAAGTCGTTGCAGCGGGCTTCCTTGAGGCACTCCCCTTCGGATAGTTATTGGGGGCTTCCGTTGGCGATTAACAATCACTGAAGCGGGAAACATCCGTAAACAGATCTGAGAGCACTCGCCGTGTGTCAACAGTGAAACCAACTGCCTTATCGAAGCCTTGAAAAGCAAGGGCACGAGAGACAGACGTTACAGCAGCAACCGGAACCACGTCACGATACTCGACTAGAGGGATAAGATTGGTACGAGCAGGTACGCAGCTTTGATGTTTTGCGACAATCGTCTCCATCACAGCTAACATCCTACTATTAGCTGCCCTCGCTACAGTAAGTCAGCGAAAGCTATCAGGGGCAGCCGGTCCAGTGCGTTTCGGGATTAAAACAATTTTTCCCACTTTGAACGAGGTCGGCACTACCCTCTAACACTTCATTCAAAAGGGAGGTAAGGGTGGCACCCAAAGATGGCCAAAAGCGCACGTAAAATTCCTTGGGAAGCCCATCTACATCCGTGGACTTTTCAGAAGGCGATCCCACAATAAGTTCGTAAACGTCCTAAGGCTGAAAGGTAGCTAAGGGCGTTGCATTATGTTCAGGTGTAATTGTCTGTCTAAGATGCTGACAAGTGGGTCGCAAATGGTTTCACTTGACTCATCGATGCCATAGATGTCTACATAGTACTGGTCTAAGATACGCACTATATGAGCTTGCGCCATTACGATACGTTCATCATTTGTCGTGAGAGAATGAATACAAGCGCATCGGCGACGGGTCTGATGCCGAAGCAAATGATACAAGGAAGTCAGCCCTTCCGTCACCAATGATCGGACTTTCAAACCTTCCATTTGTATTTTCTTCAAGGTCAAAAATTTTGCCTTTTCACGCCTGACATCCGCATTCGCAGAGGGGCTGATCCGAAGCAGCATAAAGTTCACGCATGATGGAATAGTGATATTCATACGTTCTTCGAAAGTCTCGCGCCTTGGCAGCACAGAAAAGTATCAAAATTGGCAGGAACCTCCGTTTTGCTAGCTGTGTCTACCAGTCAAGGGTGGAATAGTATTTCCCAGTGGACCGTAGAGTACGCTCCCACACGGGAGCCGCTCACAATTGAAAGTTGTGGTCACAGCACAGTGATCCGTAAACGAAGCTGGGATGACTTCAACATTGAGAATACTATCGCTCAGGCAGTCTGCTAAGTAAAACTTACGTAATCTGCTACTATAAGTCGCAGAAGAGTGTGCAAATTTAGCTAACGTCGGGTATTTACATATCCAGACGTCTTTTAGGCGTAAGGAGCCGTCCAATTCATGTAATTCATGAGAGTAATTAAAATTTGGAGATTGATGTGCAGGACGCAATACACAGTTAAAACCGCCACCTAACAGAATACTTGGGGGACTCTTACGCGATAGATAAACAATATCCTCTTTATAAAATCGCGAACGATGCACTGCACGGCCAGTGACAGAAGGAGCATCTAAAAGAACCCAAGATAAGATCAAAAAGTTGACAATCTATGCCCCTGCCAGAATCCAACTTTTCCACCTCAACAATAGGAATATCTTCGCGAAAGAATAAGGCGGTCCCCGTAGAATATTGTGGTGCTACATTAAACATCACACGAAAACCAGGTAAGGACAAATTGCTAAATAACACTTCCTGTAAGAAGACTACGTCCGCACTTGGATCATAAATGAACTGACGCAGCGAAGCCAATCGCAATTCTGATTCCACACGATTAACATTTATGAAAAGGAACTTGTAAGCTTGGGTCACTGATCACGGATACACAGGGATGTACGGAACGTATTGAGCAGAATTAGGTAGACAACTGAGCTTCAAGGTACATTGCGGAGTCCACAAATGAATCAGAGCCGCCATTATCACAAACTTTTTTCCTAGATTTCTTACGTGCCACCGCACGGTCAGGTTATATACGCTGTTCCTGTTAGGTAAGTGGCATGGTGGCGTCTGCAGACAGAGGTGAGGGAGGTGTGTTGTAGGGTTACTAGAGACTACTTCTTCGCCACCCACCGTACCACGGATGGGAGGTATCGTAGCATCGAGAGGAGCCGGGTACACAAACATTGCGGAGGAGGTTGGGGCAGAAGGCACAGCCAAATCCTCACCACCATCTCGAATGCTACGTCGCTTGCTTGTCACTGCTACGGGTTCTATCCTGGGGGCAATAGGAGTCTGAACCTGTCACGGAGGTAAATGCGGAAGTTCAGTAATACCATTACCAGAACTAACTTTTTGTTCATTGTGATCTGAAGCACTAGTAGATCCGGCGTTGGGAGTGGAAAGAGCAAGATCAGCAACTCCCAATTTGCGACTCTACATTAGTGACGCCTTTAATACAAAAACCGTTCGCGGTCAATTAGACCGAACATGTCCACTTTCATTACATGACACGAACGTGATAACCACACACTAGTAAATGTGATGGAATATTGCGTTTGACATGCATTTTCACGGAACTAATTACACTACAACACTGTAATCTGTGTGGAGTAGACTGTCGTCCACGACGGACGTTTTTTGCGTTACCGTAATGGGTCAATATGACCTATAGAAAGTTGTCATCAACCTCCGGCGGAAGGTTGAACACTCGAACAATGGTATAGTCAATTTCAGCATCTGTGAGTGACACCATACTAACGGAATTATTACGATGCTTGAACCATATCGCGGCAGTAATCTTTCAACGTGAAGGAGATCTACGAATTTAACGTTAAGCACGTACTAGTCTTCGTCAAAACAAGCGGTGTACACCTCATCAGAGTTCACATGAATTGTATCGACAAGCCAATCGTGGATTTCTAGAGACCCGGACTGCACATGTCGCGTTGTTTTCTCAAAAGTGAAGCTCACAGTACCTTTTCCTGGATTACACGTGGAAACCATGGTAGCCATAGCGGAGCGGCCAACGACGTTGCAAGTAGACTAAACTCAAACAGACAGAAAGGCGGATCGGAGGCGCTATGACTCACTCGGCAGACAGAACAACACTAACGAGGAAAACTTCACACGAGCGACGCTGCGGCAAGTGAAACAAACAAGAACCTTCACGCAGGCCGTTCAAAGTGGAACTGTACCATTTGGCTACGCGTGCACGACACACGGCTATACCCAAATGCCACTTCCATGTCGCCAACCATATGTCTACGACCTGCACTCATACATCCATTTCGTATATCCCTGTAAAGAAATTTTGAAATTTGTGGTAAGGTGTTACGGTACTAAACTACTGAGGTCATCAGTCACTAAGCTAGCGCACTACTTTATTACCTTACGCCAAGGACAACACACACATCCATGTCCGAGGGAGGACTTGAACCTCCTACGGGGAAAGCCGCACGGACCGTGACAAGACGCCCATTGACCGTGCGGCCACCCCACGTGGCCTCCCCGTAAAAGGGAGAGCTTTTAGTTGAAAGTCGCTTACCCAGTGTCGGCGGATAAATACGATATTGCAGTGCCTTTGTTAGTCACAATTACGACCAGAGTTCCTCCGGACATCACACCGGTCAGCTTCAGGCTGGTGGAGACAGGATTGGCAGTAGTCGAAACTCGAGGCCTGGCCTCAGTGTCCCACACATCCAGTCCCTGACCGCCAACTCAGATTTTCTTTACTTTCTTTTCTTTTTTTTTCCTTTTTTTAAATTTTATATTTATTTACTTACTTTGTACTTCAACTCCAAAGTCTGGGATCTAATTGTAATACAAATTGTTTCAGATTTCCTTTTCTTTCTTTTCTTTTTTTTCCTTTTTTTAAATTTTATATTTATTTACTTACTTTGTACTTCAACTCCAAAGTCTGGGATCTAATTGTAATACAAATTGTTTCAGATTTTCTTTTCTTTCTTTTCTTATTTTTTCCTTTTTTTAAATTTTATATTTATTTACTTACTTTGTACTTCAACTCCAAAGTCTGGGATCTAATTGTAATACAAATTGTTTCAGATTTTCTTTTCTTTCTTTTCTTTTTTTTCCTTTTTTTAAATTTTATATTTATTTACTTACTTTGTACTTCAACTCCAAAGTCTGGGATCTAATTGTAATATAAATTGTTTCAGATTTTCTTTTCTTTCTTTTCTTTTTTTCCTTTTTTTAAATTTTATATTTATTTACTTACTTTGTACTTCAACTCCAAAGTCTGGGATCTGATTGTAATACAAATTGTTTCAGATTTTCTTTTCTTTCTTTTCTTTTTTTCCTTTTTTTATATTTTATATTTATTTACTTACTTTGTATTTCAACTCCAAAGTCTGGGATCTAATTGTAATACAAATTGTTTCTGTTACAAAGAAGGCACGCACACAAATTAAATAACATAAATCATCTCAATATGAAACACATAAAAAAACGCATTTACGTCATGTATCCATTTTTCAACACACAAGTGAACTAAAAACTGCTGAAAAGAAATACGGGAATGGAAAATGGTACTATTATATTACTTAAGCGACGACCGCAGGATCAAAGGAAATCAAAATAATGATGGGAAACAATCCTGCATGCCATTCCACGAGTGCTTTCCATTTTCGGACAATGTTCATTGGTAGCAAGTCAACAAACGTTTCGTCTCGTGTCAAGGACCACAACTAGGGTCGCCTCCTGCCCGGTACGCCCCAACTGTGAGGCCCAAGTATGTTGCGAAGACTTGCTGACAGCAAGGAGTGCTCAAGGGATCTATGATTATCTTGGAGATATTGTCAATAGTCACGAACCATCTTCTCGACATTGCAGAGTAAGTAGTAAATGGACATGCCTTTAAACCGTGTGAGTGCGTGAGACTTCGCAGTCGGGAAGTAAGTATCCTCTGGGCATAGGAAGAGCCGGAGGTCAATCGTGTGAGCCGGAGCACGAAGGTAACAGGCGAGGATCTTCTATACCAGCGTCCATACGTCAAACTCTGTTGTACATGTTAAACGGTGTTCGTAAGTGTCCGGGAGGTGAAACTGGGCAGACGGGAGAATCCGTCAGTGCAATAGCGTGCAAACTGAGTTGCGTCACTAATTTCCGGTTGACCACAGTGTACCACGTTGGTCGTGCATCTGTAGGAAGGAAGGGCTGTTGGATTGCTCTATGCACCGTAGGCCATAGTGTGTCAGAACGGTACTAGGCGCTATAGCCTGGAACCACGCGACTGCTGCGGTCGCAGGTGCGAATCCTGCCTCGGGTATGGATGTGTGTGATGTCCTTAGGTTTAAGTAGTTCTATGTTCTAGGGGACTGGTGACCTCAGACGTTAAGTCCCATAGTGCTCAGAGCCACTTGAACCATTTTATCAGCGGTAAAACTATAGCTGTCTCTCGCCTTTATTACTCAAGTGGTGGGCATATCGGAGTGCATATGACTATAGTCGAGTATAAATGCCAACATGTGGAAAAAGAGAGGGAAAGGTGTGCGCAGTTCGTGACAGGTGCCGGGGTGGACGCCGGCGTCAGTTTCTCCAACAGACTTCGCGTAAGAGAAGAATGTTGACGAGTCCCAGTTCCGCCATTGTTTGCAAATATTTGGCTGCAGCCCGCGTTCATACGCTTATAAATCCCAGTCCACCTTCACTCCGAGGCAGGCTGAGGGTGTCGTAGCAAACTTTAAATAGTATTCCAGCACCAAGGTAATATCCGAATGCTGCCTTAGTCTGTGTGCCATCGTTGTCGGTAGTGGGAGAACCTGAGGAAGGGGAGAGCCACGCAGTCCTCCTGGAGTCTCCTTCCAAAATGATTCACGGCCAATTTGACTACATCCATGTCGTTTCTCGCATCCAGTCCATATCGACTGACACATTCAAGCACGCAGCATACGTCGGACCAGCAGTAGAAGCTCATCAACTTGCGATTCGCAGTGAAAGGTATGGCCCCTCAATGTATTTCCCGAAAGTATTCGTTTCAGACTGCCTATGAACAGTTCCAGTACGATCGCTTAAAAAATTATGGAGAGTCGGTGTCCTTATCGAACCGAATGCCGAATTGGTAAGGCACCCACCGTGCGTCCCTTTATCGTTACATGGGATGATGTTCCGCGTAAGAGGTGCAAAAATACTCGAGGGAGTCAGATGGAAAGCCCATGCGGTCTAGAACTGAAATAAGAAACTTGTGGTGCACACTGTCGAAAGCGCGATAGAAATCAACTGAGATCACAACACCTCGAAGGAGGCAGGATGTGGCGAGAGCTACCAAATCCGGGCTTTCGCCAGTGGTCGTTTGCATGTTGGTCTCTCCTGATTGTGCCGTTTGCTCCATTGAAAGGATTAGGGCTAGTACCTTCTTTATGAGTACTGCCAGGACCCGGGCAAAGACCTTATGGCCCGAATTCGTAATCGGGCGGTTTTCTCAATCGGCTGACTCTTCAAGGCTTGTGTATAGGCATGAGTAGTCCATTGACGATGGCAGGTGGCACACATAAACCTTGGGACATCAGCTCTCGGTACATGGTGATCCAAAGTGGCATCATCAAGGTGCAGAAAATCCAACAGAATTTGAACAGGAGTCCGTCTTACCCAGGCGACATGTTAAGTGCACTCGTATATAGCGCATCATCTAAGTTGTACTGCGTAATCTCCGCTAAAAACGACGAATCTGCTGCGTCGTCGACACTGCGCGACACGTGCTGTTGACGTCATTATAGTCCCTCTCCTCTACATGCTCCCCCTGGTAAAAACTTCGATAGAGCTCTGCAGAGGCTTCCACAATGCGTACCTGTATGGTTAAGGATCCACCGTCCAGCAAACTGAAGTCAATGATTATCTGTAATCGTCGTCGACGGATATCAAGCGCGACATGGTGCATCGATGGGACATGATGCTCGCTCGTTCTTGACGCCGAGAGTGCCATGTAAGAGACAATGTTTTGGCTTCAATTGGGCGGCTTGCCATCTGTCCGTCTAGTGACGACGGTTGGAATGCGAGTTCGTCAACCATCGTGTAGTAAAAGTCCAATATATGACGATGCCATGCAGCCATATCCTTTGCAATATTGTATTATCATCCGCCAGAACGCTGGACAATCTATCTACCACGCCAACTACGAATGTTATTTTGGAACACGTGTTTCTCAGCTCGTTAAGGGGGCGGCGATAATCTGACGCCATTTTGGGTCCTTGAGGTATGCCACATTCATCTTCCTCATACCACGGCTGCGCCATACCTGCTGTTGTTGGAGGTTGAGTGTGCATATGAAGGTGGTATGGTCTGAGAAGCCAAGAGGTCACCGTCCGGCGTCCAACACTCCTGGCTCAAGATCATGTGAGACACGGACGCCCCCAAGGTAACTGGCTGAGTGACTAGTAGATATGTGTGTGCGGGATGTTTACCTTGGATTTTATCCCAAGTAACGATGAGATGCAGGTCTCCCAAACAATATCCGAAGTTATTGGCCAATCGGAAAGTCCGCAACCTGGTCTTTAGGAGGTTCACAGTTAAATTCGCCACCCAAGATTTAATTATCGTAGTGATCAAGAAAGAGGGGGATGATTTCCTCTAAGTAGACCTACGAGATCCTGTGGCATTTGTCTGTTCCCGATGGAACATATACGTCAATAACACTTGTAGCTAGCCTCGCGATCGCCAGCCCCTGGCTGAAGGAAGTCACATCTTCGATGGCACTACCGTCACTCACTAGTTCAAATGGTTCAAATGGCTCTGAGCACTATGGGACTTAACATCTGTCATCAGTCCCCTAGACTTAGAACTACTTAAACCTAACTAACCTAAGGACATCACACACATCCATGCCCAAGGCAGGATTAGAACCTGCGACCGTCGAGGTTGAGCAGTTCCAGACTGTAGCGCCTAGAACCGCTCGGTCACCACTGCCGGCTCACTCACTAGTATCGCCGTACCGCTGCCCGTCTGATCACTCTGTGTCATATATGTAGCATAGCCATAAAAGTCGGGGAGGGTTGTGAGACGCACTTCTTGAAGTAAAGCAAAGTCAGCATCCGACACGCGACACGTCTATCGCACCAGATGGATTTTCGACGCCGTTCCAATCGTATTGAAGTTAATTGCGATACGATAAGTCTGTCATCGAATCACTGGTGCCAAGCTATTCATTAGGTCGGAAATGACTAATATGTGTCAACCTGAATTGTCATCTCTGGCCATCACGAACACTTTGGGCACAACCGGTCCTAAAGTGCAGGCTCCAATGGCGCGGACTCTGTCGGTGTAACAAGAGTGGCTTCATCGTCTTCCTCCACACTGTTGAACCAGGACCAGGAGCACATTCCATCGTCTCTTCAGGGCACGAGATGGGTGCCCGCACTTCAGCATGTGGAGGGCAGCGCCCGCCTCGCGTATCGATGTCTGGTTGCTCAGCTGTAGGTACTTCCGAAACTTCTTCAGTTCCATTCTAAGTTGCCACCCTGCAACCGGCAGCGGTTGCCTTCGGGGGAGCATCCTCTTGGATGGTGGAGTCCTCGTCCCCTTGCGTCTAGTCCTCAAATTGATCTGAAGTTCCTCTGCGATTGTGCTTACGGCTCTTTGGGGGTCGTTTGTTTCTGGCTGCTCCTTCTGTATCAGATGACAGCAGTTACTCACGTGGCTCCGGCAAAAAGGCCTCAATCGGCACGATCAACGAGTCTACCAACATTTTATTGTCATGGACGTTGTTATCTGGTCGATGGAGGCGGCGCTTTCGGAGTGGAGTCCGCGGCACGTAGGACGGACGTCTCATCTGCCTACAGCATCAAAGAATGCTACGTCGGGTCGAATGCCGTGGTGAAGTGGCAGCAGTCGTGAGAGTGGTAACGTAAGTCACGGGAAGCACTGTGGCTGCTGTTGTGGTTGGCAGGAGAGCCAACCGTGTTTCTAAAGGAGGCCGAAATGAAGGCGTCTCAGCTCACGCAGGCTGGCGTGACGTCTGGAACATGACAAGGGAATTAAAATTGAGAAAAACGGACGTAGCTGGTGGAATACTTAACACTAATCCATTAATGACGAACGTCGCTCTTGACGGTACATGATTTACAATATCAATAGAAACTGGTCATGGCGCCTTTCTAGGTCGTAGCAAATAACTTAGCTGAAGGCTATGCTAACTATCGTCTCGGCAAATGCGAGCGTGATTTGTCAGTGAACCATCGCTAGCAAAGTCGGCTGTACAACTGTGGCGAGTGCTAGGAAGTCTCTCTTGACGGCGCTCGGTTTTCAATCACTGATAGTGGCGACAAGCGGGTCCGACGCATACTACAGGACCGCGGCCGATTTAAAGGCAACCACCTAGCAAGTGTGGTGTCTAGCGGTGACACCACATTCCTCCCCCGCAAATCGGCGTACGGTTGTGGCATAAGGCTTCCGACCCCCATGGGGAGGACCGCATGTTGACGTATGCGACGAGGTGGGGAGCCTAACAACAGGCGAGGCTGTACCACCCGCACCCTGCCATTTGGACCGCGGGGAGCTAGGGTGCACGCCAACTTGCGGTGTTTGTCCCGTAGAGAGACAGGAGGCGCCGAAGGGTCGACCTCCATCGGGCCAGGGTACCCGACGGGCGAAGACGACATATGGTCCGGAGCGGGCAATAGCTCGATGTCGGAGGACAACTGGTCACGGGAAGCGATCGGCGGCACGTGACCCAGGGAGGCGCCCGGCGGTTGCAGCGACTTGTCCACTGCGGGCGTCGCCGGCGGAAGAACAGGCGGCGGCGGCGGCGGCGGCGGCGGCGCGTCGCCTTGGGTCAGAGTGGAAGGCGGCGTCGGTAACACCTGGGGCTGAGGCGAGCCAGTAGATGGGTCCCCGGGGCGCTGACCGGACGGCACCGTCGCTGAAAGCAGACGGCGAGCGGCAGGTCCCGTGCGACGACAGAGGCGCAGCTGATTGAGATGCCGAAGCACCTCACCAGAGGCCCCCAAAACCAGATACATAGTGCTGCCGAGGCAGCGAAGAATGCGCCCTTCGAGCCAACGCCGTGAACCTGGATAGTGGCGATAGTAGACAACGTCGCCTGGAGCAAAAGCAGGTGTCTGCCGCTGCACAGGAACCTGATGCGGCGGATGTAGCAAAGACATCATGGTTCGATGATGACGACCGTGGAGCAACTCAGCCGGCGAGCGACCATCTCGGGGCTGAGAGCGATACGAGGACAAAAAGACCAATAAAGCGTCCTCTCGAGAATGCGAGTCTTTCAACTTCAACATCTGTGACTTGAAAGTCCTGACCAATCGTTCAGAGGCACCGTTTGACTGTGGCGTAAACGGCGCCGACGTCAGATGTTGAATACCATTGGCCTTGCAGAATGACTGAAATTCTGCGGACATGAATTGTGCGCCATTGTCGGAAACAATAGTCTGTGGAAGACCTTCAATGCAAAAGATCGCAGATAACGTTTGGATGGTAGAAGATGACGTCGTGGAAGACATCCGGACAACAAAAGGAAAATTACTGAATGAATCTACCAATACCAACCACCGAGCATTCCAGAATGGACCAGCAAAATCGATGTGTAAGTGTTGCCAAGGGGTAGTGGCCTTTGGCCATGCAAAGAATTTCCGCGGTGGTGCTGATTGTTGTTCGGCACACACCATGCAAGAACAACACATATTCGTAATCGCGGCATCGATTCTGAACCAAGTACAGTGCTGACGAGCAAGTTGTTTCGTTCTCACTATACCCCAATGTCCTTTGTGGAGAAGCTGTAAGACAGAGGACTGTAACGAACGTGGTACCACGACCCTGGACTGATCATTATCAGAACGCAACAGAAAAACACCACATCGTACAAAAAGTCTCTCCTTGTGAGCAAAGAATCGGCGAACCAACGGGTCCCCGATCCGTGACTTTGACAAGGGCCATTGCGTAGCAACAAAACGCAGAACGGGAGCAATGACAGGGTCGGCAGCTGTGCCTGTAGCTACACTACGAAAATCAATCGGAAACGATTCGACCACGTCATCGGTTTCCGCATCAATGAACATACAAGCAAGTTCGGAGGAATCGAATGCCCTATTCTCAGCAACAGGAAAGCGGGACAACGCATCGGCGTTTCCGTGCTTTGCAGTGGACCGATACAAGATATCGCAGTGGTACTACGAGAGGAAAATAGACCAGCGAATGAATTTCTGCGCTGTACGTGGAGGTACAGGCTTATTCGGATGAAAAAGCGATGTCAAAGGTTTGTGGTCTGTGATGAAGGTAAAGTGACGACCATACAAGAAATCATGAAACTTTGTAACACCAAATACGAGAGCCAATACTTCTTTCTCGATCTGTGAATAATTTCTATGCGCAGACGAGAGCAATTTGGACGCAAAGGTAATAGGGCGATCGTGCGATCCATCTTTGTGCGCAAGCACAGCACCGATCCCGAAATCCGAGGCATCCACCATCAACAAAAGGGGCTTCTGGGGATCGAATGGCGTAAGGCAAGTATTGGAAAGCAACGCCGATTTCAACTGGCGAAAGGCGCGTTCGCATTCCGTCGTCCAGACGAACGGAACACCTTTACGGCGTAAGCGATGAAACGGAGCTGAAATGGAAGAGGCATGTGGAATATATCGGTGATAATAATTAATTTTTCCCAGCACACTCTGTAGCTGCTTCAAATTCTGCGGCGAAGGCAAGTCGTGTGTGGCACGAAGGTGCGTGGGACTGGGATGTATGGCTTGGGCATTGATTACATGTCCCAGGTATGGCAAGTCCTGAGCAAAAAACGCAAATTTGTCCTTTCGCAAGCGAAGACCATTTTGTCGCAAGACCTGAAATAATGTTCTGAGATTGGCCAAATGTTCTTCTTCCGTCTTTCCAGAGATCACAATATCGTCCAGATAGTTTGCTGCAGTAGGGACTGATGCACAAACAGTTTGTAGATATTGCTGAAACAATGCAGGAGCGGATGTACACCCGAATAGCAGTCGTTTGAATGGATACAAACCAAGATGCGTGTTAACCACCAAAACGCGCTGGGGTTCTTGCTCCACCGGTATTTGCAAGTACGCATCTGCTAGGTCCAACTTCGAAAAATATTTACCCGGGCACAGTTTGTCAAAAAGATCTTCCGGGCGGGGTAAAGGAAAAGTTGCAATCACTAGTTGTGGATTCACTGTTGCCTTGAAGTCTACACAAAGTCTCAATTTGCCGGAAGGTTTTGGCAAAATTACTAAGGGTGATGCCCAGAGAGAAGCCTTGTGATTCCAAATCGTGTAATGTTTTTGCGACCTCATCACGCAACGCGTGGGGAACATTGCGCGCTCTGAAAAATTTCGGTTGCGCGTTTCCTTTCAGTTCCAAATGTGCTTTATAGTTCTTAGCGCAACAAAGGCCCGGTTCAAAAATGTCTGCAAATTCTTCACATAGACGAGAAACACTGTCTGAAGGCACAGTCTGGCTCACTGAGAGGACCTAATTTACTATAGACAAGTTAAACAACTGAAATAAATCGAAACCAAACAAGCAGAAGAAGAACGAAGGACGTAAAATGACACAAGTTTTATTTGTCCTTTGTATGTTGCAAGAAGGCTGCACTGTCCTAACACAGGGATGTTTTGTCCTGAATAAGTACTTAATTTAACATTTGCGGCACGCAACTGAGGTGTGCCCAGCAGTTTGTAAGTGTCTTGATTGATCAGTGAAACTGCAGCTCCGGTATCGAGCTGGAATGGTATCACTTTGCCGTTAATGTCCAAGTCTACAAAAAGTTTATTGTCCTGCTGACGACAAGAGCGAATGTCTCGTGCGACGAGAGCTGACACTGGTACATAATCACGTGCGACTTGACGGCAGTTCCGGCGATGTCGACGCACACTATGTTTGGGACGAACACCGTCACTGTTAGAGAGAGTGGCACTGGGCGGAGTGGAATGAACTACATGAATTTCCATGGGCAAAGTTTCGCGAGCCTGAGTATCCTTGGTTCGATTCCGATTCCGGCGCGAAGCAAATGGCCTGGAATGGGTTTGAGCTTCCGATCTGAGCTTTTTCTGGCGAACACTCTGAACATGTCTTTTTTATTACAATAAAAGCAAATAGCTTGGCGTGACGGGCAATTCTCACGCGAATGTTTGGTAGCACACCGCGGGCATGATTTGATCACTGCATTTGCTGGCCTGCGCGGCACACGTGGTTGAGAGCCTGGCGGCAGCGGCGCGGCCGGGCGCGATGGCTGTTTACTGCTCCGTGCAGCTCGCCCGGGGGGCCGGTTAACCTGACACACTGCTGGCGAAGTTTCAAATGATTCCTGAGCAAAGTCAAGTGTGTCCTGCCGATCCAATATGTCCATCACTTGTTGAAGGGAGGGATTTACTAGTTTCAAAATCGGTTCCCTTATACGAAAATCAGAAGCGTTTTGTGCAATTGCATCACGTACCATAGTATCTGAATAAGGGAGTCCACATAGACACTCAAAAGCACAATCCCTAGTAAGGCCTTGCATAGTCTCAACCCACTCCCGATTAGTCTGACAAGCCGTACTTTTTGTACGAAAGAAGGCATACCTTTTCGCAACTACATTGACTGATTCTTTGAAATATGCATCTAATGCAGACAAAATTTCTTCGTAGGACAGAGTTGCTACGTCGCGTCGGAGAAATAATTTGACTATCACAAGGTTCGTGGTCACGCCGACCGACGATAGTAAAAAAGGCTGCCGCTCGTTACCTTGTATTCTGTAGGCGGCGAGATGGAATCCAAATTGGCGTGACCATTCCGTCCAGCTTTCCAGTGCAGCATCAAAAGGTCGAAAAGTTGGTGCAACAGCGTGTTGTGGTTGCGTTAGCGGTGGAGCGGCGGCCGCCGCATCGTTTTGCATTGCACGTTGACCCTGGACGAGCTGTCCAATGGCATCCAGTAAGGCCTGCGTCTGCTGATTCTGTAAGCGACAAAATTCGGACAGTATATCTGGAGATTGTGGCGAAGCCATTACACAAGTAAATCAGGGCAATTTAGATAAGAACACTTTGACTCTCGTCGCCAATGTTGTGGTTGGCAGGAGAGCCAACCGTGTTTCTAAAGGAGGCCGAAATGAACGCGTCGCAGCTCACGCAGGCTGGCGTGAGGTCTGGAACATGACAAGGGAATTAGAATTGAGAAAAACGGACGTAGCTGGTCGAGTACTTAACTTTAATCCATTAATGACGAACGTCGCTCTTGACGGTACATGATTTACAATATCAATAGAAACTGATAATGGCGCCTTGCTAGGTCGTAGCAAATAACGTAGCTGAAGGCTATGCTAACTATCGTCTCGGCAAATGAGAGCGTGATTTGTCAGTGAACCATCGCTAACAAAGTCTCCTGTACAACTGATAGTGGCGACAAGCGGGTCCGACGTACACTACCGGACCGCGGCCGATTTAAAGGCTACCACCTAGCAAGTGTGGTGTCTGGCGGTAACACCACAGTTGCGAAGGCTGTGCCATGTCCGCAGGTGGTAGTCGCGTGATGCTGGATGCATTCGTGTCAGAGATGTCCCACCTTTCCGCCTCTGGAATAGGTCCTTGGTTGTCCATCATCAATGATGATGGCACGGCAGACGCCGACATAGAGATGTGAGGGGTTACGTCTTTAAGTTCAGTTCTGAACTGTGAGACTCCGTGTCAGACAAGGATGTGTTCGGAACTGTGTCCATCTTTCCGAGACATGACTGTATACCGTGCCGTAGGACCGAATAGCCCACTCGATCTCTTCTGCTGGGATTTCAAATGAAAGTTCAAATATTCTGATCGTGCAGAGCCCCAAACCTGCATGACAGCCTTCGACAGTACCCACACTGCCTTCAGTGTGGCAGAAGCGGAGGCCCTCTTTTGTTCCCGAAGAATCCGTTTACATGTGGCATCGTCGATAATCTTACTTAGACTGTACTGCGCGCAATGGGTAAATGTGTGCCGATGATGTGGACCGCCTGGATTATCACCTCGCCTCCGAAAAACTGTTCTACTTTGAATGCTTTTGGTCGAGAAAATTTGTTTTAGAATGTAAATTTCAGAGTCCACTTCCTGTTTCGGTACGCCAAGTTGGTCTAAGTACCGGTGATCAAAAAGTCAGTACAAATTTGAAAACTTAATAAACCACGGAATAATGTAGATAGAGAGGTAAAAATCGACACACATGCTTGGAATGACATGGAGTTTTATTAGGACAAAAGAAAAACACCTCATATTGCTAAACATATGAAAGATCTCTTACGCCCGTCGTTTGGTGGTGATCTTGTGCTCAGCCGCCACTTTCGTCATGCTTGGCCTCCCAGGTCCCCAGATCTCAGGCCGTGCTATTATTGGCTTTGGCGTTACCTAAAGTCGCAAGTGTATCGTGATCGGCCGACATCTCCAGGTATGCTGAAAGACAACATCCGACGCCAATGCCTCACCATAACTCCAGACATGCTTTACAGTGCTGTTCACAACATTGTTCCTCGACTACAGCTGTTGTTGAGGAATGATGGTGGACATACTGAACATTTTCTGTAAGGAACATCATCTTTGCTTTGCCTTACTTTGTTATGCTAATTATTGCTATTCTAATCATATGAAGCGCCATATGTCGGACATTTTTTGAGCGTTTGTATTTTTTAGGTTCTAATAAAACCCCATGTCATTCCAAGCATGTGTGTCAATTTGCACCTCTCTGTCTACAATATTCCGTGATTCATTCAGTTTTCAAATTTATACTGACTTTTTGATCACCCTGTGCTTCAGCCGATCTGCACGAGATGGCTGAGTAAACAAACACAAGCGCTCACTCCGGGACGAGGACAGAGACAACACGTCCGCACTGCTGCCCTGCTACAGGCAACCTAGCGAGTGAGCTACCCAAGCACGACTCACGAAACCGTTCTCACAGTTTCTATGCCAGAATACTCTCTGCACCAGAGTGAAAATTTCAGTCGCGTAAAGTCCTCCAGGATGAGGCTAAGTCATGTCTCCGCAACATCGTTTCTTCCAGGAGTACTAGCAAGGTCCGCAAGAGATCTGTGAAGTTAGGAAGGTTGGAGACGAGGTACTGGCGGAAGTAAAGCTGTGAAGATAGCCCTCCAGTCGTCTTTCGGTAGCTCAGTCGGCAGATCTCGTGGCCCCTCCAGGCAAACGTCTCGAACTCGACTCTCGGTCCGGCATGCAATTTTAATCTGCCATGAAGTTTCAACCAATATGTTGCTGACCATGTACTTCTGAAAAAGTATTTATTGACGGCGAACATTTATTTCGGCGACAACTGCGAAGCGAAAAACGTCAGCTGTGAAAGCGAGTTCTCATATACCGTGTAATTATGTAATAGGCGTATTTAAACTGTTTTAGCATGTAAATATCTGAACTGTTTCTTATTTAAATTGTTTTGTTAATTAAATTGCATTGCGTATTATTGAGAAAGAGCGGGAAACCGCGCATAGATACATTTTGAGAAAGAGCGGGAAACAGCGCGCAGTAATACATCTGTAATGGTAGCAGGGATTGTCTGCACCAAAAACCATTGTTGGCGGCGAGACCGCACTTTTGTAGCATTGAGCGTTGGAAGCGAGCAGTTGCGAGTAAGATGTGAGACGAGGCAGTCGTAGCTAGCGAGACATGAGAGGAGGTCGCTGTAAGCGAGGTATGAATTAACACTTTGAAAGAAGCGGTGTGCTCGCCAGCCACTCGCTATATGTAGCGCAATGCTAGTTTTTAAGAATTTTTGTAAAGAACTATGCCCCTTGTAATTGTTTGTCAAGATCGTTCTCAGAATATAGTTAACTTCTACCAGATTAAATGCATTAAGAATTTTCTATCCCAAAATCATTCACGTAAATGCTTTACGGAATTTATTGTTATCTTAAAAGAAAAGTCTAAACTGAGCTTCAGCTTTTATCAAATCTAAATTAACTTCAACTTAAAGAATTCCAGTCACAAAGTATTATGAAACTCCACCAGCAGCTTATAATTATGTTAAAGAGAAGTAAGTATATTCATTCCACAGTTTGCTGTAGCAGTCAGATGGCGATCCAGTATAAATAATTAAAGGTAAGAATCAGTCTTAATAATTTCAGGTAACGACTGAGGGCCACGGCGACAACACATTTTATGTTTCGTCGTAATAATCAGCAGGTAGTCTTGACAGAGCAGCAGTTAAAAGATTTTAAGAGACGCAGCGTTCAGTCAGCAAGCAAACGTACATCCAATATTAGACGGGAAGGTTTCACTTGGCGATATCCATTCAGTACGACATTTTAGTGAATCTACTGTGGATATGAATATACTGACTTTGATAATAGTGTGAATAAGTTACTGTTAAGTGGCGCAACGCATATACTAAAGTGTATAACTTTTATTCACAGGTCATCGGCAATTCTGTTTGTTTTATTGATTCGGCGTTGAAAAGTGTTTGTTCAGTGTTGAATCCGCTTTGAACAGTGATATATTTTGTTGCGTGTGATGATTATAGACAATGTCCCGCAGAATAATTACTCGTTCTCAAACTGATAAAACTTTTTGTTGCGTGTGATGATTATAGACAATGTCCCGCAGAATAATTACTCGTTCTCAAACTGATAAAACTGTACAAAATACTGACGAGAGATCCTTTTCTGTAATAGGCAGTAATAATACGTGTGAAAACCCTGATTCTGAAACGTTAGGTGAACAGACATTTAATAACTGTAACAATATGGAAGCGTTTAACGAACAAGTAACTTCAGAAATGCCCACAGACAATGAAACGGTAGTGCAAAATAATTTGGCATTAAATGCAACAGACGGTACACAGTCACAAATTCCGCATAGTAGACATAACAGTTTCAGTAACGAAACCACTACAATGCAGTCAGACAGAGAGACTCCATTAAGCACTGATTTAGATTCAAACGGTACACAGCTACACAACCTGCGTAGCAGATCCAACAGTTCTCATGACCAAAATTCCGAAATTACGGAAAACGTGACGCAGTCACAATCATCTGAGGATGTTCAAATGAACACAGATCTACAGCCTTTAACAACGAATACAAATACACACAGAAGTCAATCCGAAACGGATCCAATAATGGCATTTTTGCTACAAATGAGACAAGACATGAATCAAAACTTTAACAGAGGGTCACAAGAATTAGAAAAAAGGTCACAAGATCTAAAAAACGAAATTAAGGCAGAACACGCACACACAGATCAGAAATTAGACAACATGTACCAAAATCTAAAACACGAAATCAAAGTAGAAATTCAAACAGTCGCTGAAAAATGTTCACAATCAACACAAGAATTACGCGACAAAATTCAAGAAATATCCGATAACTAAGCAACATTTGCAGTTAGTATACGGGAAACAATGACAGAAAACTTTGCTAAACAAAACGCTCAGATTGATGAACGTTTTAACAATCACACAGAAAACTGTTTGATACGTCACCGTAAACTGGTGCGATCGCAGGATAAAGAACGAAAAGAATTACTACAAACAATCACTAAACAGCGTCAGGACGATAAAAAGAAAGTGTTTGCCCAGGGCAAAACATATGTAGACAATCACATACAGTCGATCTCGGAAGAAATCGAAACGGTCAAAGAAACAAATAATCAAATACAAGACAGGCTTACAGAAATCCAAACACTGACAATCGATGTGAAAACTTCTACAGACACTGAAATCCAGAATGTTTAAGATAAATTAACAGAGGACGTTCAGACACTAACTGACAAAATAGAACACATAGAAATTAACCATGACACAGAAAATTTAAAGGTAGATTTTAAGAAAGTCACCAAAAGCAACCGTAAATTACGAAACGAACTGACAGAAAAGATCAATGAACTCACTACAAGAATAGATCTTTTAGATACTAACAATGACGAGAGATCAGACGACACTGCACCAGTCCCAGTGCAACAGAACTCTAATAGTAATAACACGCCATTGACAAATATACAACAAACTATCACAGATCTAAAATCGCGTAATGATTCATTGCATCAGCAAATAAATTCTCTACAGCAAGAGATAGCGGACGCACAAGAATCCGCCGCACATAATCATTTTCAACAGAACACACACCGTTACGAAATGCCTCAGATCCATAATACATATAATGTTGGTAGACTTCAGAGAGTAAGAGATTTTACCCAGGAAGAAAGACACCCGAATCCATATTCAAGACAATACGACAACACTTACACACACAGACATGACAGTTTTGATCACAAACATTTTCTTTCAGTTAGAAAGTTTAAAACATTTAAAAACGACAGGGCGCAAATACATCCGTTGGATTTTATCCAACAGTTCAGGGGAGCACTTCCACCATCATGGCCAGTACAACATAAGTTAGAATTTATTGTCAGTTTTCTTGAAGGAGAACCAGCACGACGAATGCGACCAATTGCTAGACAATGTTTTTCCGTAGAAGCATTTGAGGAAGCATTTTTATCAGCATATTGGTCTGACACTACACAAAACAGCATCAAAGATCGGCTACTTAGTTTGCCAAACTTTGAAAATTCTACCTTTCCAACAATCACACAATTTTTCGAGTACATGGTGGAACAGAACCAGTACCTCAACGAGCCATACAGTCAATCGGCATTAATACAGCTTTGCATTTCAAAACTGCCCAGAGCTTTGAAAGTGTCATTACTGACAGGGCAACAAAAGGACAATGTATCCGCTTTTAGAGACATCTTACAACTATTAGAAGCACACCAGGCAGACTACGCATTTGTTAACAAAAATTTTTCACGACAGAACGGAAAACAAACAAACTCAGCTACTTTTGAACAAACACGATTTGGTAATAACAATCCGAGTAAACGCTTTCGCAGCGAAAATGACAACGAAAACAGGAGTAATGAAAAACATTATACTGACACGGTAAATTTATATTCAGGACAGCAACAGAATCCGAGACTTAACACGCAACCGAATAGGTCAAATTTCCATATGAATCATCGCTCAGATAATGCGACCGGGGAAGGCCATTACGCGGGTCGACCGCAAAATGAACAAAAACAAACGTTTCTACGGGGTGCAGGTGGGCTGCCGTACAGTCACAGTTATAACGACAGGAGAAAAGAAAACGAACACAGACCGCCGAGGACGTTCCACAATGACAATTTTAACGGAAACTACAACAGGGCCCAACAGCTGCGTTACCATATGAATGTACCAGACACCAGATTTCATCCACCAGACACTGCTAATAATCAAAACGGCAGAACTGTACAGTTGATAGAACACATACCAAACTCCCAAGCTGAAAATCACATATCGGAAGAATTATGACTAGAGAAAACCTGCAATGAATCTCTTAATGTTGATACTATGAAATCACACAGAGAAAACATAACGACCGAAAATGTCATTACATTTGACGACGTGAGAGACACATTGTTACAGGAAAAACCAATCCTACAGAAAACAATATATCACCCAATAATAGAGATAAATTTACAGTCCCACAATATTTTAGCGATAATTGATTCAGGTTCACCTATGTGCGTAATTAACGAAGACACATTTAACAGATGCAATAGCAATAATGATTACCCAGTATTTCCTTTAAACAGAACGAAGGTCAAGGGAGCTTTTGCAGGAAAAGGCATTGAAGTTAAAAGACAGACACAATTAACATTTGTTTTTGCAGGGGAAACGTTCCACAGTGATTGTTGGATAGTTCCGAATTTAACAACAGACATGATATTAGGAATAAATTTTCTTGTTCAGTACGATGCGAAGATTGACTTCAAATCGTCATACCTCACACTACAAAAGGAAAACAGGGAAGTGATCGTAAGATTTCAAAACACAGTATCCTCCAAAGAACAAAATATGCACAGGATCGAGATTATTACTGATTCTCAAGATAACGATTGTTATATCGCACTATACACGAACACACTTAATAATGACTTGGTAGAGGAACAGGAGTACAATATGTTCGAGACAATTACACGCAAGGTAGACAATAGTGTAGCAAAATACGACGCAGAACGCACAGAACTTGAAAATATTCTGGTACAACACAAAGCAGTTTTTGCCAATGTTCCAGGAACAATGACAGGATTTATGTACGAATTTCAGGTGAAACCACACGAGACTTTCAAAGCAAAGCATTATCCAATCCCACACATACACACAGAAGCAGTTAAGAAAGAATTACGAGCAATGATCGATCAAGGAATAATAGAACCAGCAGCCAGCCAATATATAAATCCACTACACATTGTTGAAAAGAAGGATGGATCACTACGTTTAGTTTTAGATTCACGTCAAGTTAATAAAATAATCATTACAGAAACCGACCGACCACAGACGTTAGAAGAGTTACTGCAAAAATTTCATGGCACCTCCATTTATACTACACTCGACCTCAAATCAGGGTTTTGGCAAATCCAACTACACCCAAATTGCCGAAAATATACGGCATTCCTTTGCTTTGGGGAATGCTATCAATTTTGTAAACTTCCGTTTGGACTAACGATTTCGTCTGCCGCCTTTATACGAGGCATGAATACTATTCTACCACAAGATCTGAAAAACAAAATTACTACATATGTCGATGACATTTTAATTGCAGCAGAAAACTGGGAACAACACAATCATACTCTTCAACAATTACTGAATACATTCGAGCAGAATGGTATAACTATAAACTTGCGTAAATCTGAATTTGGTAAAGCGTCAATAAAATTTCTAGGGCACATTATCTCACAAACAGGTATCGCACCAGACCCTGACAAATTGCAAGCACTGAAAGACATCGACGTGCCAACAAACAAAAAGGAACTTCGGAGCTTTTTAGGTCTTATCAATTATTTTAGAAAATTTATCCACTACAAAGCATTAGACACGCCCTTGCTATACCAGCTTACAAGTAAAAACACACTTTGGTCATGGAATGAAGACGTTGAAGCTGAATTCGAGAACTTGAAAGAAGCATTATTAAAAGCACCTTTGTTATCACACCCTGACCCAACACAAAACTTTTCCGTTGCAACAGATAGTTCAACCACAGCACTAGGAGTACATATTTTCCAAGAAATAAAGGAAGAAGATAAGACAGTCGTGAAACACATTGCTTTTGCAAGCAGGATACTTTCTCCAGCAGAGCGCAATTATTCTGTAACAGAATTAGAGACACTATGTGTAATTTACGCTTTTAAGCGATTCCGTCATTTTCTATATGGCCGACATACAACAATATATACCGATCACCGAGCAATCCAGTTTTTATTGTCAGCAAAACTTACGCACGATAGATTAAGCCGCTGGAAATTATACTTACATAAGTTTGATTTTACCATTATACACATTCCAGGCACGCAGAATACTGTTGCCGAAGCATTGTCGAGGTCCATTCACAATAAACGCATGGAGAAAGAAAATACCTTTTGCTACAACAACCATAGTATTATGTATATTAAACAAATAGCTTTCGAAAACTTTATATCAGCAGCATTACAGGATATAGAGAGAGAACAGCAGAAAGATGAAACACTGAAAGAGATTGTAACGCTTTGGAAAGACAGAAGTAACGCTAAAGTCAGACTTCATTACACTGTACATCAAAATATACTCTTTATTCGATCATACCGAGACGGTAATAATTGGCTTTTATGCATCCCGGAAGGGATCGTAAATAAACTGATATGGTATACACATCTAAGTTATGGACACTACGGAGCGAGGAAATGCTTTCTGATTCTGCGACAAAATTGCCACTTTAATAACATGGAAAAACACATAAGAAAAGTAATAGCATCATGCAAGATATGTCAAAAAGCTAAATCATCAACAGTGTCACACATTCCACCATTGTATCCCATCATACCGGTTAAGTTAAGACACATGGCAGCAGTGGATCTTTTCGGTCCAATCCCCAGAACAAATAATGGTTATAGTTATATTTTTGTAGCTGTAGAACTAACATCCAAATTTGTAACATTTTCTCCACTAAGGAAAGCAACAGCAAGAACAGTATCAAGAGCGTTTGTAAGAGATTTTCTATCAGTAGTAGGACGTGTACAGAAGGTTATTTCGGATAACGGTCCGCAGTTTAGGTCAGACGTATGGAAGAAAATGTTAGAAAGTAAGAACATAACACCTATTTACATATCAAGATATCACAGTTCTTCCAACCCATCAGAAAGAATAATGAAAGAGATCGGGAAGTTATGCAGAATTTATTGTCATAAAAGACATACAACATGGGATAAATATATTTTACAGTTTCAAGAAGTGATAAATGCAATACCCAATGAATCTACGATGCTATCACCAACCGTAATACTGACAAATAAAGACCCACCGAACAAAATTACCGAACTAATTACTTTTCCTAAGACGCGTAGGCTTCGACATTGTGAAATGATAGACACAGCATTAGCAAACACTAAAAGAGCTGCAGATCGGCGGAAGAAACAACAGAAGCAGGTAAGTCGACTACAGAAGTACGAGATTGGCGACAAAGTACTGATTCGCACTCATTTTCTTTCCAACAAAGGTAAACACAGATGCCGTAAATTCGAACTTCCGTATGCAGGCCCTTACAGAGTTCGTAATATTCCACACGCTAATGTAGTGCATGTGGAAACGCTACGTAAGAAGAAATCATTAGGGAATCATCATGTATCCAACGTGAAACATTTCTTGACTTAAATTTTTGCATTTCAGCTGACGAAAGGACGGCGTGACACGTAAGTATGCAACAATGGTAGTTTCAGCGCGCTTCAGTAACAAACAAAGCCGCGACACGCAGCGGGCCGCTAATATTTCACCGTACCTTAAAGAACACAGCAGTACTTAATGATGCTACGCCAGCCAAGACAAATAAAAACACGAGAAACATTTCCTAACTTAAAGAGAACATGCAGACAACGACACGACGTATGAATTTGTGCAATGAGAGCTCATAAATGAAAGAAATTTTTTTTATAACGTGACATAATTACTTAAGAAAATGTCGATTTTTGCAATAGCTAAACTGATAATATAGATCGTTCATTAATCAATTATTTTAGTGGTAACACTAACATGTACTCTTTATTCCAGAATGCAGCATTGTTGTCACACGTCATCAAAATGAAACGTAGTTTTAGTTAGAATAAGGATGTGAATCTTTAGGTCACGCAGATAGCTGACGCTAATTGTCATTACAGAAATTTTATAGGTCATGCCGGGAGCTGACGTGATTTTGCAGCAGTTAATATTATGATAAAGTGTTTTATAGGTCATGCCAGGAGCGGACGAGAAGTACCAGAAGATGTTTATTGAAGTCATGCCGTGCACTGACGATAATTAATACTGAATGTTTTATAATAAGTCATGCCGTGCGCTGACGTTAATTAATGCTGAATGTTTATAACAGGTTATGCAGAGAGTTGACACAGATGCAGAAGAAGAATGTGTATGTTATGTTAGTATATAAGAAATGTATAATGTTAAGAAATAATTTTGCTAGCATGTGACACATTGCAACACTATGGATGGGGACCACACATTACAATGTCTAACCAGAATAATGTTTACCTTAATTTTCAGCTGCAAAAGAATACTTTAAATAATTTTATGACAGTAATTTTATTGTATATTATGACCTGACATTTGACGACTCATAACTGACGACTACACCCCTGAATGGAAGATAAAATTTTAGGACAGTAAGTCAAGAAATGCATTGTCAACAAAATTTATAATTAATGATGTAAGAAACTAAGATATGTAAATACAGAATAAGTAATAATGTACTTGTCTATAACAAATCTGTATATACTATCAAATACTGAATAAATAGGAACTTTTATGTCTTTTATATATGGGAATAATTTTGTGGAAGAATTCTTAAATTAAAACTACATATTGTTACAAATTATGACACAACATATTTTGTCATAGGGAAAATTATTTGGTAGTCAAATTATGGTACCAACAATGTCCGTGAACCCATGGCCAAAACAATTTTACCCGTACCTTAATTCCTGTGCATCCCCATGGTTATTGAGCACAGAATCAGTGAATTGTGAAACACGTGACTTCAACCAATGATGTTCTCGACGAGGTGTTTGCATACCTAGATGCACACCACAGCCCGATGTATGTCAATTGGTGCCTGCATACCTAGATACACACCACAGTATGATGTACGACAATAGGTGTTTGCATACCAAGATGCACACCACCAACCTTAATGGACCATTGGAGATGGAACTTAATCCTAATGTGGCTGCGGCAACTCAGGCTATTCGACGACGTACTTAGTGTTTGGGTACACTAAAACTATGGAGCAAGGCGATGATGGAACCACATGGCGAAACCTGGTGTTGTGCTATGTGAGGGAAAGGAACACACTTTTGAGTGCATTCATAGACAGTTGCCAGTGCTTTGACCATGCTATCCAATTCCTTTTGTACCTTCCTTAATTGTGGTACTAAGAGATGCCAATTTGAATTAAATGTTTCATAATGTAAACTTTCAATTGCTTCATATGATCTGTATATTGATTTTCACATTTACTCTTATTCTTGTTGTTAAATTTAAGGGAACCAAATTTTACTTGATGTACAATTCCTACTAAAACCCTTTCTATTTACATATTCTCTTTATTAGAGATAGACAAATCATTTCGTATGACAGCATTTGTGTATACACTTTGTTCAAACTATTTTCTATAATCAAATTTTATACTTATGTTGAGTCCATATGACTCAACAACGTAGTAAAATTTTAAGAAAGCCGAGTAGCGGCATATGTAATTATGTAATAGGCGTATTTAAACTGTTTTAGCATGTAATTATCTGAACTGTTTCTTATTTAAATTGTTTTGTTAATTAAATTGCATTGTGTATTATTGAGAAATAGCGGGAAACCGCGCATAGATACATTTTGAGAAAGAGCGGGAAACAGCGCGCAGTAATACATCTGTAATGGTAGCAGGGATTGTCTGCACCAAAAACCATTGTTGGCGGCGAGACCGCACTTTTGTAGCATTGAGCGTTGGAAGCGAGCAGTTGCGAGTAAGATGTGAGACGAGGCAGTCGTAGCTAGCGAGACATGAGAGGAGGTCGCTGTAAGCGAGGTATGAATTAACACTTTGAAAGAAGCGGTGTGCTCGCCAGCCACTCGCTATATGTAGCGCAATGCTAGTTTTTAAGAATTTTTGTAAAGAACTATGCCCCTTGTAATTGTTTGTCAAGATCGTTCTCAGAATATAGTTAACTTCTACCAGATTAAATGCATTAAGAATTTTCTATCCCAAAATCATTCACGTAAATGCTTTACGGAATTTATTGTTATCTTAAAAGAAAAGTCTAAACTGAGCTTCAGCTTTTATCAAATCTAAATTAACTTCAACTTAAAGAATTCCAGTCACAAAGTATTATGAAACTCCACCAGCAGCTTATAATTATGTTAAAGAGAAGTAAGTATATTCATTCCACAGTTTGCTGTAGCAGTCAGATGGCGATCCAGTATAAATAATTAAAGGTAAGAATCAGTCTTAATAATTTCAGGTAACGACTGAGGGCCACGGCGACAACACATTTTATGTTTCGTCGTAATAATCAGCAGGTAGTCTTGACAGAGCAGCAGTTAAAAGATTTTAAGAGACGCAGCGTTCAGTCAGCAAGCAAACGTACATCCAATATTAGACGGGAAGGTTTCAACCGTACTCTGCAGAAGGCACACAAGTTGCGAGTGCAACTGTCTCTCACAACGTGCACGTATGGAAAATTTCGAACTGCCCTAAGCAACAGCCATGCGGTCATTACAATTACGCAATCTAATTATTAACAACATCTGCTCTTTCTTGTCTAGGGGTGAAAAGGTGATATATTAAATGAAATACTTGTAAATAATGGTTAGACACATGGTACACCCTTTAACGCAAATATAATTAAGATTTTCTGTTCATTCAGAATATTGTCAGTTTAAATATCTTTGCATAATGGACAAATGAGCTATATAGGGTCTTTGGTTTCCAGAAGAATAGGGCGGGCAAGATATTCGGTAACAATCGAGTCGAGTCGCAGTCTCGGACAGTTCTAATTGTGGTGTTTCCAAAGAGGAGCTGCAGCAGAGATGCTGTTAGATGAGTGAGATGTGACTGACATGTTTTTAAATCGGCAAAAAGACAGAGTCTGTGGTGTGTCATGAGTAAGAGAGGACGCGAACGTTTTTCTCTCTCTTCCTATTGTAACAGTTTTGTTACTAAGATCTGATTTTGGGTTAATATAAAGAAAAGTGAAGTGAATTACAGTGCCTGCATATTTAGTTTTGAAACAGTTCATTTCACCGGATCAAAACATGACTTCATTTTACTAAGCGACACGATCAACAGTTAGCAACTTCTACGACGGGTGTATTCGAGACGACCGTCGCTGCAGAAAGAGAACTTAAATTTCCCACTGAGAAGAAAAAGTAAGTAAGAACATTTGCTATTAAATTTGCTATAAAGTTTATTTCAGATATGTTTTATGGTGTCTGTTCGGCAGCAGGCGCTAAAAGCATTTCGTTACCTTCCAGTTATGACTTGACAGTTAAAAGTCATAAAACATTCCCAACTCAAATACTCTAATTCATTATGCAGCCAGTAAAAACAAAAAGTAGAAAACAATACACGTCGTGGAGACAGAGTATTGAATCGTGAATCGTGGTGGAATTAGCAGTAAGGAGTACATACATATCGCAAAGAAATTCCGGTTTGAGACGTTCCATGGTACTTAACCTAAGGATAAGGCATGATTTTTAACTTGACTGGATAAAGAGACAGCATTTTACAAAAAGGTTACTTATTATGAGTGTATTAGCGGTAAGCACGAGTTCAGTAATTGCTGCTTTGCAAAGATTGTATTGTGTCCACTGACATTTACGTGATGGCAGATACGAAGAACTGCCGACCACATTTTGTATTAGGAATTCAAGAAATATTTTGTGGGAGCAGGCATTATAGAGTATAACAATGCAGAGAGAGAGAGAGAGAGAGAGAGAGAGAGAGAGAGAGACTGCTGATTGTTCATAGTAGCTGGAGTTCGCTTTGTGTCCTTAAAAAGTTTGGAAGTACTTCCTTTCGTCATTAACAGGCATTCCACAAAGCATATCCCCACTGTTCAAAGAAACATGTTCGGTAAAATTTGCATTGTCACATCTTATACTTTTGCATGAATAATTGATAATTTCGAAAAGAGAATTAATAACTAATTTGATAAAACAACAGCTTGAAAGAAATAATAAGAAGGAAAACTGCAACATAGTGATGTATTTCTTATCATCATTTGCGTTGCAAACAGAGCAGAGTCAACTTACGTGTTGCAAAGTAAGAATTTGCTGTCAGGCCTAGTGAAATATTTTTGGATAGAATGTGAGGAACAGTTTTCAGTTAGTGCAATTTCATGTAAATTCAACACATGCGTTTTATTATAGGAGACATTAAAATTATATAACTCCTAACAATTCTGAATATTCTTGTGAATCATTCTTTTACGCAACTAATGCACAGCTAGTTAAATGCGTTTCAGATTACTTATAATCATGATGCGGACGAGTAATGCGCCCAAAAAGTTGATAATCAAAAGTACGAGGATTCTAGATCTGACTCTGTAATCGGAATTTAGAAGTCAGACAGTTATCAGATTGTTAGTGAGAAATTCAGTTACACAGTTTTGACTATACAACGCCCACTTTATAGGTCACTTTCAGCGTTGTAGTTGTCTGTCTCTCATTCACAGAAACAATTTATTAAAAACCAGCTCTTTCAGTCTGGATAGGAACTGAGATTTGAACACAAAAGTAATTTTGGCGACACGATAACATTTGCTTTTACGGTTCATTTATTTATTGCAATCGAAGTTATTACAATTACTTCACAATTCTCGACGGGTCGTACTGTACTGGAATCAGTCTCTCAGTTCTCTTGGAACAATGTTGCACTTCAAGCCTTAAGAAAGTTTGGTTTTAGCAAATATTCATATTTAATGTTAGTTAAATTAACATTTAGTGCCACGTCGCAAGATATCACCGTTCATTCAAATATATATAATCCTGCAAACGTCTAAAAGTTCATTTCTCAGATTCACACCATTCTAACGCACAAGCTCTAAAACGACGCGACTGCTCATAAGACACAACTTTTAATCACTGAGCGCCATAAACTTTATAGCCACTACGTCTTCTAGGCGCGAGCACGCTAGAAGCAAAATGCGAGTGAGTGGCTCTCATCCCAGCATGCCGCACACGTTCTATATTTTTGCTTAACACAGGACATTTGCAGCGTGTGAATTACATATCGTCTGGCAATGTTATTGCGATAGCTGGATGAATACTTCGTTTGCGTTCAATTTTCTGTTTAACGCTATACATTTATATTTATAGTTATATTTACTATTAAAGACTATAATTCGTGATTTTGTGTTAAAAGTTCACAGTCAGTTGTAACTGACGGGAAGTCATCGAGTAAAGCAAGAGTAATATTTCTTGTTCCCCAAGAAAGTGTTATAGCCATTTGCTCTTTCTGGTCTATATAAGCGATTTAGGAGACAATATGAGTAGGCCTCTTAACTGTATGTAGATGATTCTGCCATTTACCGTCTTGTAATGCCATCATATGACCTCTGGTGGTGAGAAAAATAGCAACTTATTCTGAACAAAGAAAAGTGTGAAGTTATCCACATGAGTATTAAAGGGAATCCGCTAAATTTAGGTTACGTAATAAATCACACAAATCTAAAAGCTATAAATTAAATTAAGTGCTTGACGATCACGCAGGTAATGTTGTTGGGAAAGCAATCCAAACGATCTATTGACAAAACACCTCGAAAATGCGACAGGTTCACTTGTGAGACTGTCTACACTATGCTTGTCTGCCATCTTCTGGAGTATTGCTGTGCAGTGCGGGATCCGCATCAGGTAGACCTGACAGGAGAAATCGGGCAAATTCAAAGAAGTACAACAAAGAAGTACAACTATCGCGAAACAGGGAAGAGAATGTCACGGATATGATACTTAACTGGGATGGCAATTAAGACGGGATTTTTAAGCCTCACACGGAAAAATATGAGTGTTTTGTTATTCCTCGCGCTATCAGAGTGGAATGGTAGAGAAGCTGCTTAACGGAGGTTCGATGTACCCTCTGCCAGGCACTTAATTGTGAATTGCAAATTAATAATGTATATGTAGAGTTTTTCATGTTTCAGTAGTTTAGTCAATGTAGAAACAATACATTATCCTCATTGCGGATTATCCGCGACCTATTTCTCTTCTCCCCCCCCCCCCCCCCCCATGAACCATGGACCTTGCCGTTGATGGGGAGGCTTGCGTGCCTCAGCGATACAGATGCGCGTACCGTAGGTGCAACCACAACGGAGGGGTATCTGTTGAGAGGCCAGACAAACGTGTGGTTCCTGAAGAGGGGCAGCAGCCTTTTCAATAGTTGCAGGGGCAACAGTCTGGATGATTGACTGATCTGGCCTTGTAACAATAACCAAAACGGCCTTGCTGTGCTGCTACTGCGAATGGCTGAAAGCAAGGGGAAACTACGGACGTAATTTTTCCCGAGGACATGCAGCTTTACTGTATGATTGAATGATGATGGCGTCCTCTTGGGTAAAATATTCCGGAGGTAAAATAGTCCCCCATGTGGATCTCGGGGCGGGGACTACTCAGGAGGACGTCGTTATCAGGAGAAAGAAAACTGGCATTCTACGGATCGGAGCGTGGAATGTCAGATCCCTTAATCGGGCAGGTAGGTTAGAAAATTTAAAAAGGGAAATGGATAGGTTAAAGTTAGATATAGTGGGAGTTAGTGAAGTTCGGTGGCAGGAGGAACAAGACTTTTGGTCAGGTGAATACAGGGTTATAAATACAAAATCAAATAGGGGTAATGCAGGAGTAGGTTTAATAATGAATAAAAAAAATAGGAGTGCGGGTAAGCTACTACAAACAGCATAGAAAACGCATTATTGTGGCCAAGATAGACACAAAGCCCATGCCTACTACAGTAGTACAAGTTTATATGCCAACTAGCTCTGCAGATGATGAAGAAATTGATGAAATGTATGATGAGATAAAAGAAATTATTCAGGTAGTGAAGGGAGACGAAAATTTAATAGTCATGGGTGACTGGAATTCGTCAGTAGGAAAAGGGAGGGAAGGAAACATAGTAGGTGATTATGGATTGGGGCTAAGAAATGAAAGAGGAGGCCGTCTGGTAGAATTTTGCACAGAGCATAACTTAATCATAGCTAACACCTGGTTCAAGAATCATAAAAGAAGGTTGTATACATGGAAGAATCCTGGAGATACTAAAAGGTATCAGATAGATTATATAATAGTAAGACAGAGATTTAGGAATCAGGTTTTAAATTTTAGGACATTTCCAGGGGCAGATGTGGACTCTGACCACAATCTATTGGTTATGACCTGTAGGTTAAAACTGAAGAAACTGCAAAAAGGTGGGAATTTAAGGACATGGGATCTGGATAAGCTGAAAGAACAAGAGGTTGTACAGAGTTTCAAGGAGAGCATAAGACAACAATTTACAGCAATGAGGGAAACAAACACAGTAGAAGAAGAATGGGTAGCTCTGAGGGATGAAGTAGTGAAGGCAGCAGAGGATAAAGTAGGTAAAAAGACGAGGGCTGCTAGAAATCCTTGGGTAACAGAAGAAATATTGAATTTCATTGATGAAAGGAGAAAATATAAAAATGCAGTAAATGAAACAGGCAAAAAGGAATACAGACGTCTCAAAAATGAGATCGACAGGAAGTGCAAAATGGCTAAGCAGGGATGGCTAGAGGACAAATGTAAGGATGTAGGTAAGATACAGCGTGAAAAGTTTGACAGAGCACTGAAAGACCTGAGTCGAAACAAGGCCCCCAGAGTAGACAACATTCCATTAGAACTACTGACGGCCTTGGGAGAGCCAGTCATGACAAAACTCTACCAGCTGGTGAGCAAGATGTATGAGACAGGTGAAATACCCTCAGACTTCAAGAAGAATATAATAATTTCAATCCCAAAGAAAGCAGGTGCTGACAGATGTGAAAATTACCGAACTATCAGTTTAATAAATCACAGCTGCAAAATACTAATGCCAATTATTTACATATGGAAAAACTGGTAGATGCGGACCTCGGGGAGGATCAGTTTGGACTCCGTAGAAATGTTGGAACACGTGAGGCAATACTGACCTTAGGACTTATCTTAGAAGGAAGATTAAGAAAAGGCAAACCTACGTTTCTAGCATTTGTAGACTTAGAGATAGCTTTTGACAATGTTGACAAAAATACTCTCTTTCAAATTCTGAAGGTGGCAAGGGGTAAAATACAGGGAGCGAAAGGCTATTTATAATTTGTACAGAAACCAGATGGCAGTTATTAGAGTCGAGGGGCATGAAAGGGAAGCAGTGATTGGGAAAGGAGTGAGACAGGGTTGTAGCCTCTCCCCGATGTTATTCAATCTGTATATTGAGCAAGCAATAAAGAAAACAAAAGAAAAATTTGGAGTAGGTATTAAAATTCATGGAGCAGAAGTAAAAACTTCCAGGTTCGCCGATGACATTGTAATTCTGTCAGAGACGGCAAAGGACTTGGAAGAGCAGTTGAACGGAATGGACAGTGTCTTCAAAGGCGGATATAAGATGAACATCAACAAAAGCAAAACGAGGATAATGGAATGTAGTCAAATTAAATCGTGTGATGCTGAGGGAATTAGATTAGGAAAGGAGACACTTAAAGTAGTAAAGGATTTTTGCTATTTAGGAAGTAAAATAACTGATGATGGTCGAAGTAGAGAGGATATAAAATGTAGACTGGCAATAGCAAGGAAAGCGTTTCTGAAGAAGAGAAATTTGTTAACATCGAATATAGATTTATGTATCAGGAAGTCGTTTCTGAAAGCATTTCTATGGAGTGTAGCCATGTATGGAAGTGAAACATGGACGATAACTAGTTTGGACAAGAATAGAATAGAAGCTTTCGAAATGTGGTGCTACAGAAGAATGCTGAAGATTAGATGGGTAGATTACGTAAGTAATGAGGAGGTATTGAATAGGATTGGGGAGAAGAGAAGTTTGTGGCACAACTTGACTAGAAGAAGGGATCGGTTGGTAGGACATGTTTTCAGGCATCAAGGGATCACAAATTTAACATTGGAGGGCAGCGTGGAGGGTAAAAATCGTAGAGGGAGACCAACAGATGAATACACTAAGCACATTCAGAAGAATGTAGGTTGCAGTAGGTACTGGGAGATGAAGAAGCTTGCACAGAATAGAGTAGCATGGAGAGCTGCATCAAACCAGTCTCAGGACTGAAGACAACAACAACAACAACAACATTTCTCCTCTTCTTTTTTTTAGGATAACGAAACGTTACAATACGAATTTAATAAATAATGTGCTGCTCGAACACCTCAAACACTGGACTTTATTTTTCCTGTGGATATTGTAGTGTTGTGCTTGCGGTAAACGATACACCAGAAACTGGAAATAATGCACAAACTCGAAGAAGGCAGTACTGATAACGCGGAAGCTGGCACTGATTTGCTTTTTGGGTGAGACTACAGTCTGTGATATACGCAAAAACAAATACGATACAATTCAGTTTGCTAGTATCTAAAGGTGTCTCAAGCAAAAGGCTATGAAAATGTCTGCGCACTCAGAACTGGATAAACCCATGTTGGAATGGTTTCAGGAGAAGACAGCAGAGGGCATACAACTATCTTGCCCAATATGCGCCAAACAGACCTAGATTTTATTTAAAACCTTGGTTATTGAAGAAGATTTTAATGTATTTTCTGGTTGGCTGACTAGTTTAAACAGTGTTATAGCATCAGAGAGATTCTGTCGAAGGGAAAAAGTTAAGCGAAGATAATAAGGCTGCTTCTGAATTTTGTGATGATTTCCAGGAGTTCATTGCACCACAAAATTTAGAGCTGGAACAAATGTACAACATGGACGAAACCGAGCTGTTTTGGAAGTGTCTACCAACAAAGACTTTATCTTTCGAGACAGAGCGGAGAGTGCCTGGTTATAAATCATGTAAGCTCATTATAACTGTGTTGTCTTGTGTTAATAGTATTCTACGGGATCACATAAAGTTAAGCTTGGTGTAATCCATAAAACCGGAACACCGCTCTTTACAATTTACCTGTCCATTATTTTCACCAGAAAGAGACCTGGATGGTCCGCACAATACTTCAAGCATGGTTCCATAACTGTTTTGTGCCACAGATGCAAGAACATACGATAGAGGGTCTACATTCGAATGGACTTGTTCTGAAATCGAATGACGGGAAGATATTTTTGAAATATTTACCCCTTAATATGACAGCCGTAATTCAGTTAATTGAACATGATGTCATTGCTGCCATGAAAAAATTGTGTAGAGGAAATCTGCTGCAAAAACTTATTGACTGTGCAACACGTAGTTTATGAAGTGTCGAAGGCGTGGCGTAAGGTAAAACAATCAATCATAGCCAACTCATGGGAAAACATTCTGATGACGAAGAAGACTGCTCATTAGCAAAGTTTACTGGTGTTTTGTAATGTACTCAGGGTGTGAAACTGTTGACCAAAAACAATATTTCTGACTGGTTTTAAGTGGACCGCCCACAACCAGACCATGAGATATTGAGTTACAGAGCTATTGTTCAGCGAGTACAAGGGAAATACGTGTGACTAAGATGACAAAATTCCTCGAATTCCTGACACAGTAATCATTCATGCATCGGTACTTCAGCGGGCCGAAGAATTACTAGACTACATGCAACAGCAATAAGGTGCTCCCCTTTCTGCTAAGTTGGTGTTGTGTAAAATTCATATCACGGTATACTAAACAAAAGCTACCTCATGAGGTAGAAATCAATACAAGATTATTTTGTTTCAAAGTGGTGTAGTGTAATGTGAAATTGGCTCACAGTCTGTTCTTTGTAAATACTGTATTCTGAAACATAATGCTATGAATAAAGTATAATTTATTATAAACATAGTTAAGTCATCTTAATTATGACATTGTAATTATTTTTTGTACAACTGTAATACATCTAATTACGGGTTGTCCCTTGAATTCGATTATCCTAGGTTTTCAAGTCCCCAATTACCGCGGATAATCAAGAGTACACAGTCAGTATATGAACACTTAACTCCGCAAGCCAGTTTCTGGCGTGTGTCGGACGAGACTTCGTGTAATTTTTTTTTTTTAATTTTTCCTCTCACCTGTTCCAGTTGCGAGTACTGTAAGGGATGAACGATTGTTCGGTAAGCCTCAGTGTGAACTGTGATCCTTCTGATTTTACCTCAATATTCTGTTCACGATATATGCTCCACTCTTACAGTCCTAGAGATGAATATTTTATGTTGACTGGGCAGGTAATCTGAAAAGTGCTTCGTGTCGCGCTTATTAAGTAGATATTTTTGTCACCTTTCCATTCACGACTATTTAATGCCGTAGTCACAGATGCTACAACGGAGATATATCAGTGATACCGTGTTGGAAGTTAACTCTGCCGGAATGTGCTGGCCTATTTGTAACCAGGAGGTCATTGATGTTATCCTCACGAGCCCGTCCTCTGATTAACTGGTAAAGTTTATTTTTCGGTAAGCCATTTACAACAGTTTCAGACGATTCGTTGTTCCTACTACCCTCCTTATTCAATTTATAATGACTATGAAATATTCAATGTTGCTACGACTGTGAACATCTATTACTTTGCATTTCCAAGTTACTTTTCGTGGAATAGTCAAAGTTACTGGCAAACAAATATTCTGGCAACAAGTATCAACGTACATAGTCACAATAACCTATAGTTTGTATACAGTTAACAAAAACAGAAACTGATTTGCTGGTAACGAAACAATTAGCTTATCCAGCTTTCATGTGTAGTCAGTGAAATAGTGAGTTCTCCTCCGGGTTTAGTATCCACCACATCATTTACAAAAACATGACATGTTTCGGCTAGTTTTTCTAAACATTGTTTCAGTCAACGTGAGTCGGTGACCCATGGAAATTCAACTCACGACTGATGCCGACATTCTGTCGCCAGTACGCTGCCTGTCTTGGAATATATACACGCCAGAACGAGCATCGAAGCCGTACATACAATCTTAAAACGATACGAGCGATTGCCGAGAGGTGCAATAAACGTGAACAAAACAATACTGACTCCGATGGATATCAACATACATTTCATTGGTTGGCCTTTTTGTAACGAATATATGTAAACTTCCATGTTCTAGACCAGGACGTATCAATAGAGATCAACGAACTGCTGTGTCTTCGTCTGCCAATAGCGTCATCGCATAAATAACAACGTAAAAGTCCGTTTGTTAAAAATCGTATATCTATGGAAGTTCTCCACCGATTGCTTTGAAACATTGACACAATGTTACATTCGAATACCTACTGTACTGCCGCATATAAAATATAAACATACATGTAAAAATTATAGGGAAAATCATAAAAATTTTAACGTTCATTTTGTCAAAATCTCACATCTACGAAGATCCTTCAGTGATTACTCTCAGATTTTGACACGAAGTTGTATTCCAATACATGTGTGTTTTTATACACCTATTTTTTGAAATACTATGTAATTAAATATTTGACACATAAAGGGGGAAAGTTACTACAAAGATCCGGAGACCTTCTTGACTGATTTACTTTAAATTTTTATACAATACTCGGAAATGAACACTCGGACGGACATAGCCTACACATTTCAATATACTTTACAGGATATATAAATATGAATGTAATAGAAAGTCGAGAAACAATCTTTAAAAAAGTTTCAGAACCTACTCCTTCGGTTGACGTTTGGACACACACACACGCAAACACCTACCGGTGAACATCAAGGAAACCGACACTCTCCAGGGACTGAATACTGACTGGAATGGAGGAAAGTAGGTCTTACGAACATGTGTCGGGAGATGCATCGTTGCCACGGTACATATCGCTGATAGATGAAAGTTCCTCTAACCATGGGCCGTGTGCCCCTTGTGGGTTTCAAACTGTGAGATTGACGCAGCGGACTGTAAACAGCAACGAATGTTCCGGTATTCATGTCGGAAACTTCCCCCACGCTGTGGCTAAGCCATGTCTCCGCAGTATCCTTTCTTTCAGGAGTGCTAGTTCTGGAAGGTTCGCAGAAGAGCTTCTGTAAAGTTTGGAAGGTGGGAGACGGATACTGGCAGAAGTAAAGCTGTGAGTACCGGACGTGAGTCGTGCTTCGGTAGCTCAGTTGGTAGAGCACTTGCCCGCGAAAGGCAAAGGTCACGAGTTCGAGTCTCGGTCGGGCACACAGTTTTAATCTGCCAGGAAGTTTCATGCCAAGATGGTGTTTGTGTACGATCAAGCAGATGGAAACAGTCGAGAGACAGCACGGTTGTACCAAAGCAAATACTCTCGCAGGCACCAACCACATCACACAACATTCCAAGTCGTCATAGGTCCTTTCAGTCAGACGAAAGTGCAGGAAAGCGGCGTACTGTCCGTACACAAGGTTTGGAGGACCGGAACGGGTTCTGCGACTCCACCGTATCTGTGTACTTGGCCGTACAAAATCACCATCTCGGCTTGTTTCTGACATGAATACCGGACTATTCTACTGCTTACAGTGCGCTGCGTCAATCATCTAGCCTGCAAATTCATGGAATACACGGCACGTGGTCAGAGGAACTTTCTTTCGTCAGCGCCATCTACCGTGGCAACGGTGCATTACCCCACACTTTTTATAGGACCATTTTTCCTCTATTTCCACGCAGAAATCCGTCCTCTACAGTTTATTAATGTTCACCCTGTGCATATATAATAGTTAAACTTGTTATCAAGCAGGACCGTTGTATTTTTGGCTTATTGGCTTCTGATTAGAATACTACTACAGAATCTCAATTTGCAATAAGAGTAAACAAGGATCAAGGTCAGAGAGTGGGATAATAGTAGGTTGACAGAAGTGTGGGGGGAATCGGTCATAGAAAGCGGAAAAAAGGGGGAGATGGAAAGACAGAAGGGTAGGAGGAGATGGTGAGAGAGGGAGAGAGTTGAAGATAGACACAGAAATGGGCAAAGATGATGGACAAAAAGAGGGAAAAAGACATGAAGCAGGAGGAGATGGTGAGAGTGAGGGGATTAGGAGATGGATTTGGAATGGGGCAGGAGGTAATGGAAGGAGAGAGGGCGAAGGTGGAGGACCAAGGGAGTGATAGGAAGAGATGGACAGATACCTAGGAGACCGGGGGGGGGGGGGGGGTGGAAGAACGAGATCAGGATCTATATCGTATTCCCATACGTATTATAAACGTATCCTTCCACTTTTCTCTCCTTTTATATTCAACCAGACTGTGCCATAGCAAGGCATCTTCAGGTACAGGTAGTAATTTATAACAAAATAGAAACGTTCTTGTACAGTGTGTCCCGGTTCCTGTTCTTGAAACTTCAAGGACCGTAACGCCTCAACTCGCCACAAGATAGCATGGCAGTTTGGAATTTCATACAAGGAGTCCTAACGCAACAGGGACACGCTGTATACAGTAAGGCGTATAATGCACTACTGAAACCATATGACAGTCCTACATATGAAAAACCTACTGAAAGCATCCACTTTTCATGTAGTCACTATGGCTTTCTAACCTAACATTTCAGTTGCCATTTTTGGTGCCTGGTATCATTTGTTTTTGTAAGTGTTGCCATCTTCCCAGTTTCACTCATTTTAATGTGACTGTATTAGCATTGATGTGTGTGTGTGTGTGTGTGTGTGTGTGTGTGTGTGTGTGTGTGTGTGTGTCTGTGTGTGTGTGTGTGTGTGTGTGTGTGTGTGTGTGTACATTTTTTAATGCTTAGAAGAGGAATGACATTTGTTATCACCTATCGGGCCATTTGTCTGTTATATAATGAGTCAACACTGACTTGTTACTCACATTCACATGGTAATTTATTACACTATTGGCCATTAAATTGCTACACTAGGAAGAAATGCAGATGATAAACAGGTATTCAGTGGACAAATGTATTATACTAGAACAGACATTTGACTACATTTTCACGCAAGTTGGGTGCATAGATCCTGAGAAATCAGTGCCCAGAACAACCACCTCTGACCGTAATAACGACCTTGATACGCTTGGGCATTGAGTCAAACAGAGGTTGGATGGCGTTTGCAGGTACAGCTGCCCATACAGCTTCAACGCGAAACCACAGTTCATCAAGAGTAGTGACTGGCGTATTGTGACGATCCAGATACTCGGCCACCAGTGACCAGAAATTTCCAATTTGCGTGGAGAATGTGCTGGCCAGGGCAGCAGTCGAACATTTTCTGTATTTACAAAGGACTGGTCAGGAACTGCAACATGCGGTCGTGCATTATCCTGCTGAAATGTAGGGTTTCACAGGGAGCGAATGAAGGGTAGAGCCACGGGTCGTAACACATCTGAAATGTCCACTGTTCAAAGTGCCGCCAATGCCAACAAGAGGTGACCTGTAACCACGCCGGGTGATACGCCAGTACGGCGATGACGAACACAGGCTTCCAATGTGCGTTCACCACGATGTCGCCAAACACGGATGCGACCATCATTATGATGTAAACAGAACCTGGATTCATTCGAAAAAATGACGTTTTGCCATTCGTGCACCAAGGTTCGTCGTGGAGTACTTCATTGCAAGCTCTCCTGTCTGCGATGCAGCGTCAAGGGTAACCGCAGCCATGGACTCTGATCTGAAAGTCCATGCTGCTGCAAACGTCGTCGAACTGTTCGTGCAGATAGTTGTTGTCTTGCAAACGTCCCCAACTGTTGACTCAGGGATCGAGACGTGGCTGCACGATCCGTTACAGCCATGCGGATAAGATGCCTGTCATCTCGACTCTAGTGATAACAAGGCCGTTTGGATCCAGCATGGCGTTCCGTATTACCGTCTGGAACCCACTGATTCCATATTCCGCTAACAGTCATTGGATCACGACCAAAGCGAGCAATAATGTCGTCATACGATAAACCGCAATCGCTATAGGCTACAATCCGACCCTTTTCAAAGTTGGAAACGTAATGGTACGCATTTCTCCTCCTTACACGAGGCATCACAACAATGTTTTACTAGGCAACGCTGGTCAACTGCTCTTTGTGTATGAGAAATCGGTTGGAAACTTTCCTCATGTCAGCACGTTGTAGGTGTTGCCACCGGCGCCAACCTTGTCTGAATGCTCTGAAAAGCTAATCATTTGCATATCACAGCATGTTCTTCCTGTCGGTTCAATTTCGCGTCTGTAGCACGTCATCTTCGTGTTGTAGCAGTTTTAAGGGACAGGATTGTAGTACGAGAGGTTGAAAATACCGCTACAGTTGTAAGATTCTCTTATTTAGAAGATGACCGGTTTCGGGCTCTTATACTCCTTTCTCAGGTGTTATACTGAAAATAGCAAGAGACAGGGGATGATAATAGTTTTTACACGCAGAAATACGCATAAAAAACAAAACAGGTCCATAAAACAATTCAGAAACCACCGTTCGGGCTAGATTCTGCAAAACCTAAGAGCAATGTGACACCAGACACTACTATGAACAACTGCCTGGGTAAAGAAACCTGCAATGAATACCAGAACACTCGCACTTCGTGCTGTGACCTCGGACGCCGCGGTGGACGATTACAGGATGCGGTGTAATACCAGCGAGCGCAAAGCACTGAGTGGCGTACGCGAAGGGGGAAGCAAACTGGTAAACCAGAGTGGCAAAAGTACTGTAATTTTCTGACGAGAAGATGAACGGGGCCACTAGCCCGGCCGTTCAGAATTTGAATTAGTGCTTTACATTTAAAACGAAAAAATTAATTACATAGAAAGTTACCTGAAAAACGTTAAGACTGCATTATGAGGGAAAATGAACACACTGACCAGGCCAGTACACAACTGTAGTAAAACTGAGTGGAAGTCGGTAACATAAAATTTATGTACAAACCGTTAAAGGCAATGAAACTTTTCCCTTTCCACCAGTGACATGCAAATTTTTAATTTAGGGGGCAACTCCCCCATGAACCATGGATCTTGCCATTACTGGGGAGGCTTGCGTGTCTCATCGATACAGATAGCCGTACCGTTGTTGCACCCACAACGAAGGGGTGTCTGTTAAGAGGCCAGACAAATGTTTGGTTCCTGAAGAGGGCCAGCAGCCTTTGCAGTAGTTGCAAGGGCAACAGCCTGGATGATTGACTGATCTGGCCTTGTAACACTAATCAAAACGGCCTTTACTGTGCTATTACTGCGAACGGCGGAAAGCAAGGGAAACTACAGCCGTAATTTTTCCCGAGGGCATGCAGCTTTACTGTACGGTTAAATTAGGATGGCGTCCTCTTGGGTGAAATATTCCGGAGGTAAAATAGTCCCCCATTCCGATCTTTGGGCGGGGACTGCTCAGGAGGACATCATTATCAGGAGAAAGAAAACTGGCGTTCTATGGATCGGAGCCTGGAATGTCACACCACTTAATCGGGCAGGTAGGTTATAAAGTTTTAAACTGGAAATGAACAGGTTAACGCTAAATATAGCTGGAATTAGCGAAGTTCGGTATCAGATGGAGCAAGACTTCTGGTGAGGTGAATACAGGGTTATAAATAGAAAATCAAATAGGGACAAAGCAGGAGTAGATATAATTAAGAATTAAAAAAAGGGAGTGCCGGTAAGCTACTACAAGCAGCATAGTTAACGCATTATTGTGGCCAAGATACAAACGAAGGCCATGCGTACCACAGTAGTAAAAGTTTATATGCCAACCAGCTACGCAGATAACGGAAACATTGATGAAATGTATGATGAGATAAAATTATTCAGATAGCGAAGAGAGACGAAAATTTAATAGTCATGGGTGACTGGAATTCGAGTGTAGGAATAGGAAGAGAAAGAACGGCAGTAGGTGAATTTGGAATTGGGGTAAGAAATGAAACAGGAAGCCGCCAGGTAGAATTTTGCACAGAGCACAACTTAATCATAGCTAACACTTGGTTCAAGAATCATAAAAGAATGTTGTATACATGGAAGAGCCCTGGAGATACTCGAAGGTTTTAGATAGATTACATAATGGTAAGATGGAGATTTAGGAACCAGGTTTTAAATTGTGAGACATTTCCAGGGGCAGATGTGAATAATGACCACAATCTATTGGTTATGAACTGTAGATTAAAACTGAAGAAACTGCAAAAAGGTGGGAATTTAAGGAGATGGCATCTGGATAAACTGACAGGACCAGAGGTTGTAGAGAGTTCCAAGGAGAACATTAGGGAATGATTGACAGGAATGAGGGAAAGAAATATAATAGAAGAAGAATGGATAGCTTTGATAGATGAAATAGTGAAGGCAGCAGAGAATCAATTAGGTAGAAAGACGAGGGCTAGTAGAAATACTTGGGTAACAGAATATAAATTGAATTTAACATATGAAAGGAGGAAATATAGAAATGCAGTAAATGAAGCAGGCAAAAACGAATACAAACGTATCAAAAATGATATCGACAGGAAGTGCAAAATAGCTAAGCAGGGATGGCTAGAAGAAAAGATACTTTTGGAGAAAAGAGAACTTCTTGTATGAATATCAAGAGCTCAGATGGAAACTCGGTTCTAAGCAAAGAAGAGAAAGCAGAAAAGTGGAAGGAGTATACAGAGGGTCTGTAAAATGGTGATGTACTTGAGGACAATACTATTGAAATGGTTGTAGATGAAGATGAAATGGGAGATATGATACTGCGTGAAGAGTTTGACAAAGCAATCAAACACCTGAGCCGAAACAAGGCCCCGGGAGTAGACAACATTCCATTAGAACTACTGATAGCAATGGAAGAACCAGTCCTGACAAAACTCTACCATCTGATGAGCAAGATGTATGAGACAGGTGAAATACTCTCAGACTTCAAGAAGAATATAACAATTCCAATCCCAAAGGAAGCAGGTGTTGACAGATGTGAAAATTACCGAACTACCTGTTTAATAAGTCAGAGACGAGTGGAAAAACTGGTAGAAAGCGACCTCGGGGAAGATCAGATGGATTATGTAGAAATGGTGGAACACGTGAGGCAATACTGACTCTACGACTTATCTTAGAAGAAAGATTAAGGAAAGGCAAACCTACGTTTCTAGGATATGTAGACTTAGAGAAAGCTTTTGACAATGTTGACTGGAATACTCTCTTTCAAATACTGAAGGTGGCAAGGGTAAAATACAGGGAGCGAAAGGCTATTTGCAGTTTGTACAGAAACCAGTTGGCAGTTATAAGAGTCGAGGGGCAGAAAGGGAAGCAGTGGTTGGGAAGGGAGTGAGACAGGGTTGTAGCCTCTGCCCGATGTTATTCAATGTGTATATTGAGCAAGCAGAAAAATTCGGAGCAGCAATTAAAATCCATGGAGAAGAAATAAAGACTTTGAGGTTCGTCGATGACATTGTAGTTCTGTCAGAGACAGCAAAGAACCTGGAAGAGCAGCTGAACGGAATGGACAGTATCTTGAAAGGAAGATGTAAGATGAACATCAACAAAAGGAAAACGAGGATAATGGAACGTAGTCGAATTAAACCGGGTGATGCTGAGCGAATTAGATTAGGAAATGAGACGATTAAAGTGGTAAATGAGTTTTGCTATTTAAGGAGCAGTATAAGTGATGATCGGCGAAGTAGAGAAGGTATAAAATGTAGACTGGCAATGCGAAGGAAAGCGTTTCTGAAGAAGAGAAATTTGTTAGCATCGAGTATAGATTTAAGTGTCAGGAAGTCGTTTCAGAAAGTATTTTTATGGAATGTGGACATGTATGGAAGTGAAACGTGGACGATAAATAGTTTTGACAAGAAGAGAATAGAAGCTTTCGAAATGTTGTGCTACAGAAGAATGTTGAAGATTAGATGGGTACATCATATAACTAATGAGGATTTATTGAATAGAATTAGGGAGAAGAGAAATTTGAGGCACACCTCGACCAGAAGAAGGGATCGGTTGGTAGGACATATTCTGAGGTATCAAGGGATCACCAGTTTGGTATTGGAGGGCAACGTGGAGGGTAAAAATCGTGGAGGGAGTTCAAAGCTCAATACACTAAGCAGATTCAGATGGATGTAGGTTGCAGTAGGTACTTGGAGATGAAGAAGCTTGCACAGGATAGAGTATCACGGAGAGCCGCATCAAACCAGTCACTGGACTGAAGACAACAACAACAACAACAGCAACAACAAATAGGGTAACGTGGAATAACGCGCCACAGTCATCAGTTAAAAGAACATACACATGTATTGAAAAGAATTTCGCTTCTTAACAAAATGGAAAGTAGCGAAACCTTCAGTCCACCCTAGCAAAAACTGTAATGCCAGTTGATAGCTAGCAGCAATAGCATTAAAGGGACATATTGAAAGTGGGATCAATTTAAACCCTGCTAACTCCCATCTCTTGCTATTTCCAATATGACACCTGAAGGTGGGCGTGAAGAACCTGAAACCAGTCATGTTCTAAATAAAAGAAACTTAAAACTGTAACTTCTACCACTGGTACATTACTCAGGTGCACATGTTCCCCCGGCAAGATTGTTTGCATTTATCAGTAGTTTCTGTTCTGCTTCTTTTTTTTTATGCGATATTTTTCTTACAAAATTGGCAGATGTATTTCCTTCATTATTCTAAGTCTTTTCATGTATTTTTCTCTTAGCGTTGGCCTGAGAGTCATTTCTATTAAATGTGCTGCAAAAGTAGTGGGTCTTTTACCATTCAAAGGCTTTGACTTTATGTTGTTAGAAAAAGGATGCAGAATGAGAGTTGCTCTGAATAGAAAGAAAAGATTTCTTCTGTCAGTCGCTGCTTCTTACACGAGATGGGGCGATGTGCTCCAGGACACACTGAATCTCTGGACTCAGTGTCTCAGTTAGGAATAATTCGATGGAATATTAACAGTACTTTATCTATTTGAAAAGCTGTCAATGCATATTCACTAATAGACGGCGCGAGTACACAAAACAAGGACGGAAGGAAACCTCGACAAAGAAAAAGGACGAGGTGGGAGACTAAGTACTCAATTTCCACAAATTTCAATGCATGTAATGTGGACACTATTCATTCCGTATCTATTTCTTGGTAATTGACAGTGCGTAGTTACCTATGTATTTCAGAAACTGACGGAGGCGGATCTCAATAATAAGACATTGTTATAAGCGAGTATGTACGAAATGTAAATCATTATTAAAATTATATTTATGCCAGTTTGGAGCGATTATAACAATTGACTATTTTGTGTGCTTAAAATAATATGCACTGGTGAAATTAGTTTCTTTACTCAATGAATTGGAAAAAAACTGAACAATATGCAAACATTTAAGACAATATCGAGGATAATTAAGCAGTTAAATTATTAGACACTGGGAATTACAACAATGATAGGATCCTAAGAGATACTGATTGTGACAGTAGGTTGGATGACTGAGCTATAGATGGATTTAGCCCCAAAAGTCAATGACATTAATAACTCACAAAAGGAAAAGACCACGTTCGTAAATGCGTTGAATGAGAAAAACATTGAAAGTGATCTATAGTAGAAGGTATGAATAATAAATTGCAGAATCAAGAATACAGTTTAGCAAAAAAATTCCAAAGTTGGAAAATTAATTTGGCATGGGGGTTCAACAAAAACCGAACAACTTGTAAAAAGATTTGATAACGAATTGAAAGTGTAACACAAAGTGCAAGACAAAAAACTGTCAGGCTGGAGAGAAACATACACCAAGTAGCTCTTTAGATGAGTAGAAGCTGCAGAAAAATGTACATTTAACTTGAGTAATATGAAAACAAATTGTTGCTCTAGAGAGGAACTGCAAAGAATTCAAAAATGAAAGTTTAGAGATAATAGACAAGGTTCATGAAGCTGTTAATCAGGAAATAAACTCAGAAAAGGAGTCACTTTCGACACTGAAAATGCTGAACAATGAGATCAAACTTAGAACCAAAGATTGTAGTTAAAGTTAATGAGATTCATGAGCAAAATTCAATGTATTGAGATCACCATCAATGAATTACGTTCTGTAAGACAGCTGATGGGTTGGAGGGTGATTGACATGACAAAGGATGGTCTAATACAATAAAGGCAATTTTCTAGATCTATAATCTGAAAACACTGCGTCATCCGGTGGTACCTGCAGAGTCTTTCAGTAACGCACTTGTGTAACTTGAACCAAAACCAGAAGACGAGATTTGTCAGAGTCTGTATGCAAGGCGATGTTCTATAGTGACTGACAGAAGTTGATGACACATGCCAGACTTACCAATAGTTTCAGAGTGTAATTTTGTTGAAAGATTGGTCACATGCAGTTGACAGATGTGACAGTCAGTTTTTAACCAGGATTCAAGCAATGTAACACGTGGGATACTATGTAGCTATTCTACATCTTTGTCTGCATCTATTCTCCATAAAGTATTATACACTGCATCGCAGAGAGTATATTTCACTGAGAGTTACTAGAGATTTTTCTTGTTCCATTCATGTATGGAGCATGGGAACAATGATTATTTAAATACCTCTGTCCATGCTAATCTAATATTGGACTCATGGTTACTGTGGGAGCGATATCTAAGGGTTATAGTGTATTCCTCGAGTCATCACTTAAAGCTGGTTCTTGAAACTTGGTTGGTAGATTATTCCGAAAAGTATCATAAGGAATTGAAGTACTGGGATCAATACATGCCACCAGTAGACATTTTGAGGTCTCTTATGAGAAGAATGCCACATCACATCGGAGAAAAACCATTAATTGGCACCACATTTCGACTTCACGTAAGTTTTAGCGGTACTTCATAGCATTGGCATTTTAGACATAGATGAGGAACCTTAATAGCCACAACTTTAGAATGACCAGATATTGTGGAAGCATTCACAAAAACAAAAAAGTACGACTTATGTAAAGTTCAATCGTACAGGTGCACATTATGAGAATTGTGGAGGAGAGAGAAGAGAATCGACTGCATGCACTCATGTCATGAGTAACAATAGAAGGCATTATCAGTCGCACCACAACTTCAGATAGCAACCTACCTAATAAGACAGATGAACCATGACAATATTGGGACAATAACAGCAGGAATGAGAAACTTGAACAGACTAATGTAGATTCAAATCACAACGAAGGTGGTCTGACAAACCATTATCAGAAAAACTAACGACTGACAGTCGCAGCCCTAATTCACTTGTCGATTGTATAGTTGTAAAAACAGAGGAATCTAAAGGTTTCATTGTTTGCAGATAAGCTGTGGACTGCCTGGTGTACATAAAACTGCTAACATACATAAGTCACGGCATCATGTGAGATATGTGAACAACTATGTATTTATGTATACGAGGGTCACTCCAAAAGAAATGCACACTATTTTTTAAATCCATCTTTTATTCTACATCTTTGAACGTTTTACAGTGTGTAGATACATTCTTTAGGAACAACATTTTCATTTCTTCACATAATTTTCGTCCCTCTCAACTGCCTTACGCCATCTTGGAACCAGCGCCTGTATACCCGTACGGTAAAGTTTTGGACCAACCTGTTGGAGCCACTGTTTGGCAGCGTGCACAAGGGAGTCATCATCTACAAACCTTGTTCAACGAAGAGAGTCTTTCAGTTTGCCAAAGAGATGATAGTCACATGGAGCCACGTCAGGACTGTAAGTGTTGTCCATCCGAGTTTTGTGATCGCTTCCATGGTTTTTTGACTGACATGTGGCCATACATTGTCATGCAACAGCAAAACATCCAGTTTTTGCCGATGTGGTGGAACATGACTCAGTCGAGCTTGAATTTTCTTCAGTGTCGTCACATATGAATCATAATTTATGGTGATTCTACTTGGCATGATGTCCACAAGCAAGAGTCCTTCGGAATCTAAAAACACCATAGCCATAAATTTTCCAGCAGGAGGTGTGGTTTTGAATTTTTTTTCTTGGGTGAATTTGCATGATGCTACTACATCGATTGCTTCTTCGTCTCTGGTGAAAAATGATGGGGCCATGTTGCATTACCTGTCACTATTCTTCCAAGAAATTCATCTCCACCATTCTCGTACTGTTCCAAATTTCTCTGCATACCGTTTTTCTTGCTTCTTTGTGAGGCACTGTCAACATCCTGGGAACCCACCTGGCACAAACCTTTTTTAACGCCAACACTTTCAGTATTCTGCAAACACCTCCTTCACCAAAACCAACGTAGCGTGACAATTCGTTCATTGTCATGCGTCTGTCAGGAGTCACCAATTCGTTAACTCTCTGCACATTGTCTGGAGTGTGTGCGGCACGAGGCCTGCCGCTGCGGAGACAATCCTCAATATTGCTGTGCCCGCTTTCATCACGTAACCTGCTTGCCCACTGATTAACTGTACTGGAATCAACAGCAGCATCTCCATACACCTTTTCAAAACTATTGTGGATGTTTCCCACAGGAATTCTATGACAGCACGTTGCTTCTGACGAACGTCAAGTGTAGCAACCATCTTGAAGATGTGTTGTGACGGCGCCACTCACGGTAACAGGTTAAACTAAGTTTGAAAGCAAACGGGAAAGATGTATCTACACACTGTAAAACTTTCACACATGCAGAATGAAACCTATATTTTTACAAAAATAGTGTCAATTTCTTTTGGAGTGACCGTCGTAATTTCCAAATTGGTGTCCTAGGCCTAATTCTCAGTATAAAAAAGCATTCACTATTAGTGCCTCAGTTCTGTGAGTTGTGTCTTTAGATGTACATCTAAATCAACGTAAAACCTGACGACTTATAAGCGCTGCTTGGTGACTGTGAATAGCTTTAAGCCTCAGTTCATATACGTTTCAGAAGATATTAATATGTAATATTAATTTACAGAACGAAAATAAAGAAATCCATATGAAAACAGCGCAGAAAATGGTGAAATACATTTCGATAAAACAGCAACTACTCTAACTGTATCTTGCATATGATAGAATTTCTCTGTACTTTTTCTTAGCAAGCACGAAGAGTAAGAAAGTTTACAACGTCCAAAATATGATCAAAGACTTTCATTAGTAACAGCTCAGATTTTATTTGGTGCTTTAACTTGCAGTTCTCAATGCAAATGACGTCGGTCCTACCACCTATGAATAGCATGTGCACATACTCTTCGTTATTGTAAACTTCCAGCGTTACTAAACTGTCCCTACTGACACAAGTGAAGTGGCAGCTGTTGGTGCGCACCCTGTCGAGGTTGCACATCCTGTACATATGATGCGATCACATACCCATCTGGCAATTTTCAGTTCTATAAATAATACTACATCGGGGCATTGTTGAGCATATTGAGTAAAGCATAATGTTGACTAGACGGGACGAAATTAATGAAAGCTTGTAACTACGCACTGGCAATTATCTTGTAAACTGCTCGCTTAGTAGAATGTTGTCGATTCTTTCATTTCACAGGAGAAAGTTTTCGTTGTTAATAACAATAGGCCTATACTATTGACATTTAATATTTAATATCTTAATTTCTAGCAAACACTCAGAGAACTACTATTCGGCCGAGATTTATGGATTTGAAAGTAACATTGGTTAAGCATGTTGAGACTGTACTTTGTGTACCGAAAAGTCGGAAATTTCGCAACGAAGCTCTTAAGGCTATATATCACTCTGATTACAATGGGACATCACAGATAACCCTCAATGCTCTCAGTCATGAAGGTTGTACTCCAAGAGTTAGTAAGAGTTAATCATTTCAGTAACATACGTACGTATAATTCATTCATACGTGTAATTCCGTAATTCAGCAGTATTAACCACTTGTCATCATAACGCACACACTATAGAGACACTTTATCACCATCTTATCAAATTTTGTTTTCTATAGTGTTTTAACCTGTTTTGTGATGTCTGTTGTCCGTGGTTTTATTTATCCGTGTCGTTCAGTGTTTCCTGCCTTTCGTTTGATTTGGCGGCTCTAATTGTTTAGATATATGTGATTGTTTATCAGATGTTTACTCTCTGTAATGGCCTTTTACATTTGCTATCGACTGTAAGTGTTAGCCAGAAACATAAAGAAATCAGAGCTCTCTGTACTTACGCTACATAAGCCAAATACGTACAGTGAATTACTGCCATCAGTTCTGTTTGAGCAATATTGTATTCGGTTACACATGAGAGCTACACGATTGGACGAAAAAGTAATCCATTCCGATCTCTGAAACCAATGGAAATCGGCTACCAACCCGGCAGGAAACGGATTATCAGTTTCTGCGCTGTTTATAAAGGCTTGAACAACGTATACAAAGGGGGCTTTAATCACAGGGACGTTTCCAACAAAGCAGGAGATACATGACCAGCTGCTATTGTTTGCGTTTAAACGCTGCAGTGAAGCTGCTGCCTTTCATACACCGACAAACAAAATGGTAATCAAGGAAAAGAGTAATACTAGAGAATGTGTTACAGCTAAATAAAAATGCGTTATAACCGGCATGGACGATGTATAGAACACAAGCACGTCAACTCCTGCAAAAAAAAAAAAAAAAAAAAAAAAAAAAAAAAAAAAAAAAAAAAAAAAAAGGGAAAAGAAGGGGAATATAAGAAAAATTAAAGCCCATAATGATGAAAACCGAAGATATTTAGTTGCAATAAAAATGGATGTTTGCACTTACTTTCTTCTTAAAGATATTCATAATGGATGTGACCGAGAAGGAACGAAAAGTAAAATGAACGTCGAACAGAAAATTCGTGCGCGAAGGGTAGAGGGAGGGAGGGAAAGAGAGAGAGAGAGAGAGAGAGAGAGAGAGAGAGAGAGAGAGGGGGGGGGGGAGGGGGAGGGAGGGAGGGAGGGAAAAAAGAGAGACAGACAGAGACAGAGACAGACACATAGAGAGGATAATACGATATGTAACTTGAAAATAAAATTCAAGACACTACCTCACATCTGGACGAAGAAACTCATAAAACTACAGAGGAATTTCTGAGGCTTTAATTAAGATTCTGACTTAACATTCCAAAATCACTGATGTATCGTGGGCTCCCTTGTACATGTTGGTGGTTACTCACGGGTCCCATCCTTCCGAGCAGGTCTTTTCCTTCACAGACACAGAGTCAATAATGAGATCTCTTTGGTACTAAGAAATATATACTAAATTATCAAAAGTATCCTGCCACGTATTAATGGATAATAATATAGAGCATGTCCACACTTCACCTTTACGACGGCTTGGTCTTTGCAGTACATGCTTTCGGAAAGGTTTCGGAATGCATGTGGAGGAATGACAGCCCATTCTTTCTCAAGAGCTGCAACCAGAGATGGCAGTGCCTTTGAACGTTGGGATTTGCAGCGACGTCCCAACAGTGTTCCAGAGTTCAGGCTGGGACTCCAAACAGTCAAGTCCATCCCACGAATGTTATTTCCACAAACCATTGCATCTCATATGATGTTTTACAATAAGGTACATTGTCACACTGGTACAGATGATATCCCTGAATACAGGACAGGATGGGAAAACAAGACATGGAAGAACAGACCCTCATTTGTCATCATTTCTCATTTACAAATTGATATTTATTTTAATGAACATAATACTTTAACAAAGTGCATGAACAACATACACCAATTTAAATATGCTCTAGCTTTCACTGCCAAACTTAGATGTTGGCGTGTGGTGGAGGAATGTAGGATGAGGATGGAAACTGTCAGGATGCTCCGTATTAAAACTCGGCTGCTATCTTCAAGTGTTTTATTGTTCCCAGCTACAGTACTGCGTTCCTCGCTGTTTATGTCACAGGATCCCGCGATGTCGAGGACTCACTTCGCTGTCAACCAACCAACTTGACACGGAATAATCCATAATTGATGCAATGTGAGCAACCGTGATCTTGGTCGTTGTTACAAATGGACAAACGCTGTTTGGATAACTGTTTAATGATTACTGGTTTCAGTCTTCTCATCAGGTCTTCTTCACATCTTACCTGATTAAAGGAAAGAAGAGACGTAGAGACGTAAGTATAAAAATTATACGATTGTAACATTAGAATCACTACAATCAAAGGTATAGCAAATAACATCAAAACATCACAAACTAACGCGTAGTTGGCGCGACAAAGTACGTTCTGTCAACACTACCGGAAATCGAACGAAAACTAACATTACATTGCATGGAATGTAGTGAGGAAAAAATTATACAGCCAGTCACGTGACATGTACACAAGTCATTCTGCAGTATAGTGATATCGTGTACATGCTTTACTTCCACATCAGAATGAAAATAACTAATAAAATTAAAAATTAAATATACGTTAAACTGATAATGTCGGGACACACTCTATTCCACTCCGTAATTGAAAACGGAAACCACGTGTGTACGTGTACCTCACCCCTCATGGTAATGTACATGTTCGTCAGTGAAAAAGACCAATAAAAAGGTGTTAGCATGTGGACGTAATGTGCTGTTCCAGCCTCTTTGGATCCCTACGCAATTCGGTGCTCTCCGATGCACACGATCGAACAACGGAGGAGTGGTACTCAAGCGTCAACTTTAGGTTATAATATCTCCAGATGTAATTAACATTATACAATGCAACAAACGCAACTGATTACGTATTTGTTTATATGTTCAGACGTGCTAACCAAACTAACGGGGTTCTATTTAAAAAACGGTAGGTTTGTGTTAAAAAACATACTTCCGTGCATTTTTGTATGGTTTGTATTAACCAATTACACTAACCTCCCTCCTCACGTTCGGTCTGTGGAATCGATTCGTCAGTATGTGATGTGGTTTACGAAATATATGCAACGGTAATGTTAGGTGACTCACCCTGTATAAAACTACCTCTCAGTTAACTGTGTATTGCGTATTTTCGTTTCTGTTTATATACTTCGTAGGACCGTGTGAAATTAACGAACGCTTCTAATTTGCAGTATTTGAGTCATCCATTTGTTATGGCGATTTTAAGAACTTGAGTTCATTAATAAATATGATTCTCACTTGAAGTGAAACTGGAAAAAGCGGAATTTGGTAACAAAAAACAACTGTAACTAACAACGAGACTGAATATTAAAAAAGCGCGTTATAACAGGACTGCGAAATAACTTTAATAATTATTTCTTTTTTATGATGAAAGAATCTTATTTACACTGTATCACTGTACTCGCGAGTAACTTGTGCATGCTTTTTCCCGTTACACCCTTTATATTTTCACATTAGCATTCATACCACTGTTGACAACTGTACCATGGGGTGCAGATATGCGTGGCTACAGAATGTTTTAGTTTGATGTTTTAGTTTTATGTTTCGTTCTTTTGATGGTATTGACTGTAATGTTACACTTACATAACTTGTTTTCTCGAGCCCCTCTTTTCCTTTACCCACATTAACTCTGAAGGTGATATGATAGGAAGGTCAAAACCAGTAATCGTTAATAAAAGAAATAGAGCCACACAGAGCTTGTTCATTCGTTTCAATAGGTGAAACCATGGTTCCTGAAGATGATGCCAATTATTAATTATCATAATAATGATAAAATAATAATATTACTTAATAAAATGGTAATTTTACTAATAGCGATAATGGCCTACTGCTTCTAGTATGATAGAAGAAAAAAATATATAAGTTAAATACATTTCAATTTATTTTTCAATTTTAATCTGATAATTATTATATATTGTGTTTCATACTAGAATGTCGTGTTCCCAGTTTGGCACAGCTTTACCACAGGAAACACGAAAGCAGTCTAAGACGTCCGTCTTCTGGTCGGCCCCTGATCGTTGTCAGAAAGAGGCTAGTTTTTAATTACACAAAGGCTTCTATTATTTGGAAAAGAACAACCCGGATTTTGTTTACGTAATCATTATGAGCTTTATAATTACCTAAGGGACCTTTAACAATGAACAATAAAAAACTTGCATTTGCAAATGAAATCATTAATAAATGGGGCAGGTATGAGTTGTATAGAAGACAAGGAGCGGCCTTCTGGTTACGACCAGGATGACGCAGTATTCTCTACTGTAGTAGAGGCTGTTTGACATTTATAAAAAATAATATGACATGGAGGTTAAAAAATTAAAGGAAAAGAATAGAATAAGAAATCTGGTAAACATTAAATATATTCAAACAATTCCCACAAGCAATTAGGACTTATTTATAAACAGTATAACTTACATAAGAAATTTTCTAACTGTATGGTGCGATCAGATTTTAGCCTGTCCTTCTTGGCTCACGTTTTTGTCACAAATTACAGTCATTACTTTTCTCCTTCCTTCGAGACAATACTTGCACCATTCAACACCTTCATAAGAATAACTTGCCGGTTTACAGTATCGAAGATAAATTACCTGAATTTAATTAATTATTTAAGTTATTATTCAATTAATAATTCACGCTGGCAAAACCGCTCACTTTTAGGGCTTAAAGGCGACCTTCTTTACGCTTTCACATTACAAGCAGAAGTACGATAAAATCTGAAGATCTACAAAAGTTTTTACTGTCATCTTTTATTTAGATCGAAGCGGAACGCTCAGTTCAGCTTCTGTTAAAATGTTTCTTTGACTGCGCATTCGATGTGTTAGCGTCCGCGCTGGATGCGCATCTTTACAGTTACGTAAATTATATAAAACAAATTTCTTTCAAAGAATAGGTCTCATAAGTTGATCATTTAATATACAGATAGGTGAATGCCTTTCCGAGGGTACTCACAGCTTTCATACGAGCAAATCCGAATAATATTACGTCCTCAAACTATCCTGAGATGCAGTTTGAAATACCTGGAGAAACGATATAAAGCGCACATCTGCTGCAATGAGTAGCATTTATGAATTGAGTCACATAGTGTTTGAGAATGATTATGTAAGTTTTTCCAGCAAAATTTCACATGCGTGGAATATAGGTCGTACAGCAAAACTGTAACTTTTCACCAGGTTTCGAACAAAGAGATGTTCCTTCCTGGCAGATTAAAGCCGTGTACTGCACCAGTGGCTGAATTCTTACGGTGGCCTGCCGCTTCACAAGATGCAGAGACTTATTAATCTGTAGGAATGGCTCAAGCCCGTATGGTGTTCTTACATTGGCTCTATGATCGACGATTCGTTGTTACTATGCAAGAGTGTTACAGTTTTATAATGTCAGAGCACAGACACATTCCGCAGGCCACCTGACGGTGTGTGGCGGAGGCTACCCTGAGTACCTCTATCGGTTCTCCCTTCTATTCCAGTCTCGTATTGTACATGGAAAGAAGGATTGTCGGTATGCTTCTGTGTGGGCTCTAATCTCTCTGATTTTATCCTCATGGTCTCTTCGCGAGATATACGTAGGAGGGAGCAATATACTGCTTGACTCTTCGGTGAAGGTATGTTCTCGAAACTTTAACGAAAGCCCGTACCGAGCTACTGAGCGTCTCTCCTGCAGAGTCTTCCACTGGAGTTTATCTATCATCTCCGTAACGCTTTCGCATTTACTAAATGATCCTGTAACGAAGCGCGCTGCTCTCCGTTGGATCTTCTCTATCTCTTCTACCAACCTTACCTGGTGCGGATCCCACACTGCTGAGCAGTATTCAAGCATTGGGCGAACAAGCGTACTGTAACCTACTTCCTTTGTTGTCGGTTTGCATTTCCTTAGGATTCTTCCAATGAATCTCAGTCTGGCATCTGCTTTACCGACGATCAACTTTATATGATCATTCCATTTTAAATCACTCCTAATGAGTACTCCCAGATAATTTATGCAATTAACTGCTTCCAGTTGCTGACCTGCTATTTTGTAGCTACATGATAAGGGACCTATCTTTCTATGTATTCGCATCACATTACACTTGTCTACATTGAGATTCAATTGCCATTCCCTGCACCATGCGTCAATTCGCTGCAGATCCTCCTGCATTTCAGTACAATTTCCCATTGTTGCAACCTCTCGATACACCACAGCATCATCTGCAAAAAGCCTCAGTGATCTTCCGATGTCATCCACCAGGTCATTTATGTATATTGTGAATAGCAACGGTCCTATGACACTCCCCTGCGGCACACCTGAAATCACTCTTACTTCGGAAGACTTCTCTCCATTGAGAATGACATGCTGCGTTCTGTTATCTAGGAACTCCTCAATCCAATCACACAATTGATCTGATAGTCCGTATGCTCTTACTTTGTTCAATAAACGACTGTGGGGAACTGTGTCAAACGCCTTGCGGAAGTCAAGAAACACGGCATCTACCTGTGAACCCGTGTCTATGGCCCTCTGAGTCTCGTGGACGAATAGCGAGAGCTGGGTTTCACACGACCGTCTTTTTCGAAACCCATGCTGATTCCTACAGAGTAGATTTCTAGTCTCCAGAAAAGACATTATACTCGAACATAATACGTGTTCCAAAATTCTACAACTGATCGATGTTAGAGATATAGGTCTGTAGTTCTGCACATATGTTCGACGTCCCTTCTTGAAAACGGGGATGACCTGTGCCCTTTTCCAATCCTTTGGAACGCTTCGCTCTTCTAGAGACCTACGGTACACCGCTGCAAGAAGGGGGGCAAGTTCCTTCGCGTACTCTGTGTAAAATCGAACTGGTATTCCATCAGGACCAGCGGCCTTTCCTCTTTTGAGCGATTTTAATTGTTTCTCTATCCCTCTGTCGTCTACTTCGATATCTACCATTTTGTCAACTGTGCGACAATCTAGAGAAGGAAGCACAGTGCAGTCTTCCTCTGTGAAACAGCTTTGGAAGAAGACATTTAGTAATTCAGCCTTTAATCTGTCATCCTCTGTTTCAGTACCATTTTGGTCACAGAGTGTCTGGACATTTTGTTTTGATCCACCTACCGCTTTGACGTAGGACCAAAATTTCTTATGATTTTCTGCCAAGTCAGTACATAGAACTTTACTTTCGAATTCATTGAAAGCCTCTCGCATAGCCCTCCTCACACTGCATTTCGCTTCGCGTAATTTTTGTTTGTCTGCAAGGCTTTGGCTATGTTTATGTTTGCTGTGAAGTTCCCTTTGCTTCCGCAGCAGTTTTCTAACTCGGTTGTTGTACCACGGTGGCTCCTTCTCATCTCTTACGATCTTGCTTGGCACATACTCATCTAACGCATATTGTACCATGGTTTTGAACTTGGTCCACTGATCGTCAACACTGTCTGTACTTGAGACAAAACTTTTGTGTTGAGCCACCAAGTACTCTGAAATCTGCTTTTTGTCACTTTTGCTAAACAGAAAAATCTTCCTACCTTTTTTAATATTTCTATTTACGGCTGAAATCATCGATGCAGTAACCGCTTTATGATCGCTGATTCCCTGTTCTGCATTAACTGATTCAAATAGTTCGGGTCTGTTTGTCACCAGAAGGTCTAATATGTTATCGCCACGAGTCGGTTTTCTGTTTAACTGCTCAAGGTAGTTTTCAGAAAAAGCACTTTAAAATATTTCACTGCATTATTTGTCCCTGCCACCCGTTATGAACGTTTGAGTCTCCCAGTCTAAATCCGGCAAATTAAAATCTCCATCCAGAACTATAACATGGTGGGGAAATCTACTCGAAATATTTTCCAAATTATTCTTCAGCTGCTGAGCCACAACAGCTGCTCAGCCCGGGGGCCTATAGAGACATCCAATTACCATGTCTGAGCCTTCTTTAACCGTGACCTTCAACCAAATCATTTCACAATTCGAATCTCCGTCAATTTCCTTCGATACTGTTGCACTTCTTATCGCTATAAACACGTCTCCCCCTTCACTGTCCAGCCTATCTCTGCGGTATACATTCCAATCCGAGTTTAGGATTTCATTACTGTTTACGTCTGGTTTCAGCCAACTTTCTGTTCCTAGTACTATATGGGCGTTGTGACCGTTTATTAATGAGAGCAGTTCTGGGACCTTTCTATAGACGCTCCTGCAGTTTACTATAAGCACATTAATATTGTTATTCCTTGTTGCATTTTGCCTACTCCTGCCTTGCCGCGTCTCAGGAGGCGTCTTGTCGGGCCTAGGGAGGGAATTCTCTAACCTAAAAATTGCTGTTATTAAATTAGCAGTAGATAGATATCTTCCAGATGCAGGGATGAACTAAGGCGGTTAGCATTTGTGATATCACATAAAACAGATTACCTGAATACATAAGGATTAGCGTAATTTGTAACGGAGGTTATTACGATATTTATGCTTTCCGACCTGATCTTAAGAGTTATGTGTGCATCAATACCTGCAACCGGCAGCTACCACGAACAAAAACGAATTAGGTGGAAAGCCAATAAACAGCAAGAATCCACATATCTATACAACATTAATTCACTTCTGAACTATTCACTCTACACATAGAATCCAAAAAAAATTTGGAATTCTTTTTAATCGTGTAAATAGTAATATGTCCTAATACTTGCTGCATACCTAAAGTGGAATGCATCGCTGTGTATCTGCCGAAAGGTAATGCTCCGTTTAAAATTTTACACGACCACACACTACTTTTCTCCAGAGATATCGAAAGAGAAATCGTAGAGTGCCAACAATTACCTGCCCTCATCCACTGTTCTAATATAAACAAGAATAAGATCTTTGAAGTCGTTCTAAACTTGTATGTAAGAAACATTGCCGACACAACAATCTATGATCAAGGCTTCTTCTTTCAGAGAAATACCCCCGTTACATACGAACTGAATACACAACCGCCTAAGGCTGCGTTTCCTCCGTTGTCGTCTTAGCAACTGCAAATACAAATTTCAGTGCAATGTTACAGTAATAAGAGCTAAGAAATACGCTATCGCTTCGGCCTAAATTACGTTTAGTTCCGCATGTTAATGTAGCTCTCTGTTTCTCCTTGTTCCGAAAATCTGTAGATATCTAGCTCTGTAACACTAGGCAAATACACAAAACATTTCAACAATAAAACAATGTGTTTATCTCATGAAATGTTGGTAGTTGAGCGGTAGCAATCACTAGACCTTCGTACTCTACAATGTACAATATCTGAAGAAAAATGGCAAAATCTTATCGTTTTGAAACAGTTCCAACACCTTGTTTCCTCTCCTACTTGTCGTAAATTTTAATTTTCTATTACAGTTATTTGACTGCTACCTTTATTTAACGTATTTTGGAGAAATGGATAGAGCTATTCCAGACCATGGTCATAAGCAAAGGTAATCTCACTACTTAAAAAAATAGGCCACAACAACTGCGAGAATTATAGAGGAAACAGTGCGCTGAACATCGCATACAAATCCTATGCAAGAATAGTACACGGAAGGTTAAAGATTGGGCGAAGAACAAATGGTATTTTTCTAGAGGCTGATCGAAAATAGATGTGATGCTTATAATTAAAAAGACAATCCGAAAACAGGGACCATACAGTAGGGAAACCCACTTAGTATTCATTTATTTCATTAAGGGGTTCGATAATATTAATACAAAAAACTTAATAAAATTATGAGCAAATGAGGATGTCAAGAACGCAACCTAAACGTTTTCAAAAATTTGTTGAAACACAGAACTGTAATTTTACTTAAAAATAGCACTCTAATACAGCATACAGCCGTAAACAAAGGAGTCAGACAAGTGTGTATATTTTCACCCACACCTTTAAAGATTTATTTAGATGGCGCAATCCGGAAATGCAAGGACATTTTTAACGGAGGCCTTAAGATCAGTAGAAATTTCCGATTGAATTGCCAAATTGGTGGCAGTGAATAAACATGACTCACAAATGGGAACATACCCTCCTGGAAATGGAAAAAAGAACACATTGACACAGGTGTGTCAGACCCACCATACTTGCTCCGGACACTGCGAGAGGACTGTACAAGCAATGATCACACGCACGGCACAGCGGACACACCAGGAACCGCGGTGTTGGCCGTCGAATGGCGTAAGCTGCGAAGCATTTGTGCACCGCCGCCGTCTGTGTCAGCCAGTTTGCAGTGGAATACGGAGCTCCATCGCAGTCTTTAACACTGGTAGCATGCCGCGACAGCGTGGACGTGAACCGTATGTGCAGTTGACGGACTTTGAGCGAGGGCGTATACTGGGCATGCGGGAGGCCGGGTGGACGTACCGCCGAATTGCTCAACACGTGGGGCGTGAGGTCTCCACAGTACATCGCTGTTGTCGCCAGTGGTCGGGGGAAGGTGCACGTGCCCGTCGACCTGGGACCGGACCGCAGCGACGCACGGATGCACGCCAAGACCGTAGGATACTACGCAGTGCCGTAGGGGACTGCACCGCCACTTCCCAGCAAATTAGGGACACTGTTGCTCCTGGGGTATCGGCAAGGACCATTCGCAACCGTCTCCATGAAGCTGGGCTACGGTCCCGCACACCGTTAGGCCGTCTTCCGCTCACGCCCCAACATCGTGCAGCCCGCCTCCAGTGGTGTCGCGACAGGCGTGAATGGAGGGACGAATGGAGACGTGTCGTCTTCAGCGATGAGAGTCGCTTCTGCCTTGGTGCCAATGATGGTCGTATGCGTGTTTGACGCCATGCAGGTGAGCGCCACAATCAAGACTGCATACGACCGAGGCACACAGGGCCAACACCCGGCATCATGGTGTGGGGAGCGATCTCCTACACTGGCCGTACACCTCTGGTGATCGTCGAGGGGACACTGAATAATGCACGGTACATCCAAACCGTCATCGAACCCATCGTTCTAACATTCCTAGACCGGCAAGGGAACTTGCTGTTCCAACAGGACAATGCACGTCCGCATGTATCCCGTGCCACCCAACGTGCTCTAGAAGTTGTAAGTCAACTACCCTGGCCAGCAAGATCTCCGGATCTGTCCCCCATTGAGCATGTTTGGGACTGGATGAAGCGTCGTCTCACGCGGTCTACACGTCCAGCACGAACGCTGGTCCAACTGAGGCGCCAGGTGGAAATGGCATGGCAAGCCGTTCCACAGGACTACATCCAGCATCTCTACGATCGTCTCCATGGGAGAATAGCAGCCTGCATTGCTGCGAAAGGTGGATATACACTGTACTAGTGCCGACATTGTGCATGCTCTGTTGCCTGTGTCTATGTGCCTGTGGTTCTGTCAGTGTGATCGTGTGATGTATCTGACCCCAGGAATTTGTCAATAAAGTTTCCCCTTCCTGGGACAATGAATTCACGGTGTTCTTATTTCAATTTCCAGGAGTGTATTTATTAGCTAAGTTTTGTGATGAGTACTAGTCAACGATTTCAGAAAAGAAGATAAAAGAAATGGCTTTTATAGGAAAACATCATGTAGGGGTAAGGACTGTGATTTACAACAGAACAATGGAACATGTAAACATTTTAACCACTTAGTTTCCAACGTAACATATGACTATGACAAAGACACAGAAAAGAAATTAGCAAAGATTGGGATTATATGTGGAAGAATAAAAGATGTCTAGAAAAACGAGAAAGAAACAATTTGAAATTATGTAAGACAACGGCAGTTGCAAAGCTTGTTTTTGCGGGATTGAGTCGTGGTTTACAGGTAAATGCCTAGATAGTTGCATGAATGTAACTGGGATGAGATTTCTAATATAACTAAAAGGATACACAAGAGCCGACAGACTTCGAAATCTGGAAATTAGGGAAGAACTGAATATTTTCAGTATTCTCAATAAAATACAAGAAAATACCAGAAACAGGAACGGTCATCTCGAAATAAAGAGAGGGGAAAGATTACCGCTCTTAATATAAGCTTGAATACAGGTGAGGGAAGAAGTCATGGAAGACCGAGGAAGCAATCGGTGCCATAACAGAAGAAATAAGAAAAGAGCTAATGTCTATAGTGAAGATGATGATGATGACTACGGTTATTTCAATACAAATTGGTAACGTACGTCCATAGTAAGACATCTACATCTGACACATACAAAACAGTGCTCAGTAAAAATGAGGTAAATGATTCCTTTTAATTTTATTTGCAAAAACTTTCTATATTATTAATGAAAATATATACCGCAGATGTTTATGTAGACAATAATTGTACAAATATAGCAAAAATTATATAAAATTAAAAGAATCGTAATTTTATGAATAGAGTGCATGGATTATATTGTCACTGGTTTCTGTATGAGGTTTAAGAACATATCGACAAACGCGTGACGTCACTTGGAAGACAAATCTGAATTTAAGTAACGATAGTAAGGCATCACAGGGAGCAAACAGCAGGTATTATGTTACTGCAGCTAGTAATTTCAAAGCGCCTGAAGTGTTACAGTGCGCAACGTAAGCAGTCGTATAAATAAATCACTTCGGAAGGAATCGCAGGCAGCGCTAGAAGAAGATAACTGTCGGAGGATTACGTGCACGTAATCTAAGTGAATACGAGCTCAGCCATCGTGAAAGGCGTACTGTTGATATGTCACATACATCACAGTTATGCAGTGCGTCGATACGAACTGAACTAAAGACGACACTATGTGTAACAGACGGGCATATAACAGAGGCAATGCTAGTACTAAACACTTGTTTTGTAAATTAAACTGCCTTTTGCTGCTGCTATTTAGTTGATTTCTCCCATACGCGTTTCGCCTTTTCTTGTTTTAAGGCATCATCAGTGGGATCTACAAAGATACATTTTTGTTTAGTTTTAGATTATTAAACAGTTCACGTCACGATTTTTGTAAAAAAGTAGTTACTTACAATTTGCTGATCTGCGTTTTCTCACATCTGGTGTAGAGGTCGCACTACCACTTTTTTCACTGCCACATACTCATAACTTCGAGTTCTGGCCTTCCTTACACTGTTTCCCATGTTTCTCACACTTTTCGGGGTGAAATCTTGTGGTTTTGACACTCGACACAACTATTTCGTGTGACACTGCCTTTCATAAACGTAAATATTGCGACTCCATTTCGCGTTTCCCCCTCTTTGGCATGTTCACGTATTTGTTGCCAACCTATCAAAGTATGTGTTTGAAACTACCTTCTATTTGTGCTGTTTATACCGTGTTCGTGTGTGTATGAGAGAGAGCGAGAGAGAGAGAGAGAGAGAGAGAGAGAGTCAGTTTCTGAGTGTAATTTTTGTGTGTGTGTGTGTGTGTGTGTGTGTGTGTGTGTGTGTGTGTGTGTACTAGCTTATTAGCGAGTGGTTGAAAATTTTGGTGACAGATATGTTTGATGTTTGGTGCTGTAATCATTTTGGGTGTGTTATTCTAATATTTTATCTATTAGTGTAAATAATGAACTGTTTGCCATCTGTATTTGGTCATTCAACAGGATTTTCTTTTCTGCTTTGGTTTTGCAACAAAATTATCACATACAGAAAAGACCTCTACACCAGATGTGAGAAAACGCAGATCAGCAAATTGTAAGTAACTACTTTTTTACAAAAATCGTGACGTGAACTGTTTAATAATCTAAAACTAAACAAAAATGTATCTTTGTAGATCCCACTGATGATGCCTTAAAACAAGAAAAGGCGAAACACGTATGGGAGAAATAAACTAAATAGCAGCAGCAAAAGGCAGTTTAATTTACAAAACAAGTATTTATATGCTTGCTGCGGAAGATGGCCACGCAAACAAACTTGCTAGTACTAAACATTGAAACTAAATTATATATCATCCACTACGTACTTCTAGTACGAGGGGAGCAATATATTATACTTCAACAGTGCTGTTTGGTTGCCAACTTGTAACACCATAGCTCTATTACTCCACTGATTTATTTTGCTTGTTTTACTTAATGTTATATCGTTGAGATTCTGTAAATGTGTTTGTTTGAATCGATAACATAAAATTGTATACTCCTTTCTTTGTACAAACTTTGATGTCGTGATTTGATTCTATGCAAAGTAGTGTATCTGTCATTTAAATTCTTTGTTCCATTTGGAGAGAACAAAACTTACTGTATATAATCGTAATCTGTGTGAATAATTTTTTGAAGAAATGTCAATGTGTGCAAATGTTCTGTTTTATGTAATGCATTTAGTTGCTGTTATGTAAACTGCTGATCCTCACTTAGGGTTCTTAGTTAGTTTGTATGTATAAGGTGTTGTGGTTCCCCTCGGGAACGGAACCGTGTAGCGCGCGCAAATTGTGGTTGGCACATGTAGAAAAGGTGGAACAAGAGTCAGTCGGGGGCGAGCCACCAGCCGGGGACGAGCTACCAAACTGTGCACTGCCATGTAAATGTTGCATACGGTGCTGGTCCCGAGAGAGGAATTTTCCAATGCCTCGGATGGATGGATAAATAGCTGGAACTATTCTGGAATTTGTATCTAACATTGCCACCAAGAAATGACTGAGTCCAGCAATTCTACCTGTAATTCCACCTACCGACATGCAATCGCCACCACATTGCGCAATCACTGTAATGGAGCACTATAGCAATGTACAGTGAAGGATCAGCTAAATGGATGTGTTAGTGTGCTCAAATATAAGGTAATTTATAACTGAGTTTATGTACCTAGCTTGATTTTTCTCCTTATCATAACACCTCTCAGGTTCCTCTCCGTTTGAACTAAAGTGATTTCCGAGTGTCCCTACTGAAAGAACATTAAGGATCAGTGTTTTTGCTAATTAATGCCTCTTGAACCAAATAAAAAAAGAAAGTTAATGAAAGTAATTTTCCTAATAAAACTGCTTATTAATGTGTTGTTGCCAACTTCAAATTAAAAGTTCTGAAGACTGAGGCTTATAAAGTTTTCCTTAGTAAATGTTCACATTACTGCCTGTTGTAAATCGCAGAAGGTGAGTCAGTATCTTACATATATGTTAATTTTGTGTCTCAGTGTAGTAAAAGTGGAAAACAGCAGTGTGGAACGTTATATACTCAAGTTTGCTAAGTGTTTGTCTCTCCTGTGTATTAGAAGTGCTTATTAATAATATAATAGGATCCACAGTTTGTCTATTGGGTTAATGCTCGGTAACAAGTAACGGAAAGACCACTAATTAAGAAACCTTAATTTCTTTAGTCAAATGATAGTGAGGAGCAACCTTTAAGTGGATTCAAATTAACTTTCATTTTAAATAGTAACGTATTTAACTGAGAGAGACTTAACCTATATCCAATTAATGATTCTGCAGTTAATAGTAATAATAACGTCATAAAGACCATTCAGTTTGTGTAAGCCCTGAAAGTAATAATGTGTTTCAGTATCGGTTATAATTTTGCAAATAGCTTGTGCTGCTTTAACTGTTAATTTCAATCTTACCGTACACATATGTATGTGTCAAGAGTTCACTGCAGTCGCGTGTGACAAAGTAAAGGTTGTGTTTATCCATTCAAGTTACTAATAACTATTTTCTTGAACGAGAATGTTAATCATTCTCTTGCCTAGTTAGGCTGGCGACCGTTTTCTTTACCTGTTAAACAGTACAGATAGGCAAAATTTTATTTGTTACTGTTCAAATATTTCCGTAATTGTGACTTTCATTTCCAATAAGCCGCCTCCGTTAGGTACAACACGGTCAACACAACAAAATTCCTCCCAGAGGGTAACACTGCTCTGTTGCGTTATACCATAATTGCTTTAATAATATTCTTTTATTTCACAACTTGCTTTAAGGTTATGGTACAGCAGTGACAGACGGTAGTGTTGTAAACTCTATTCGTTTGGACATTATTCCTGCTATGAATCTAGGCATCACTGAACCGCGCTACGAGCAATTGACCTAGATGTGCAAGTAAATAAAACAGTGTACGATGCTGAAATATCCTATACATGGCAAGAGGAACATCATAATTCCTCACAGACTCCAGTTTATTAGTGAACATTAAACTGGACTGTGTGATTGCAAGGATAAGAACACGAAAGATAGAAATGACAGCAAATGAAAATGAAGTGAACTGAAGTATTTGTGGGTGGAAGAGTAAAATAGTGAAGACATAACCTCAGCAAGAGTCATCATTAGTTATCATAGTGTCACTGGTCACTTGGAAAAGAATTGTCCGGGAGTAACATACATATCTTAGAGCTTTCAACTGAAAGTAGGCTGTAGCGGTTTTGAAAAGTGTATGTGAGTGTTTGATCCTTTCTTAATTTATCTTTCTCACTTCAATAACCTTTATTCAGTAATCGCTGTATTGTGAAATGAGTCATACGAGGGATGTTGAGCAAGTAAGGTAATACTGTTTTTTTTTTAAGTAGGTTAATTTTATTCGAGACTCCGCTATGCAATGTTATTCCCCACTCTTTTCGCTACAAAACTTAATTTTTCAACTCAGGCTGATCTCCGTTAAATGCTTCGGACATACACCACCTTACTAGGAGAACCTACAGTATATGCCCGCATGGTACATGTACATCTACATCTACATCCATACTCCGCAAGCCACCTGACGGTGTGTGGCGGAGAGTACCCTGAGTATCTCTATCGGTTCTCCCTTCTATTCCAGTCTTGTATTGTTCGTGGAAACAAGGATTGTCGGTATGCTTCTGTGTAGGCTCTAATCTCTGATTTTATCCTCATGGTCTCTTCGCGAGATATACGTAGGAGGGAGCAATATACTGCTTGACTCTTCTGTGAAGGTGTGTTCTCGAAACTTTAACAAAAGCCCGTACCGAGCTACTTAGCGTCTCCTGCAGAGTCTTCCACTGGAGTTTATTGCTGCTCTCCGTTGGATCTTCTCTATCTCTTCTATCAACCCTACCTGGTACAGACCCCAAACTGCTGAGCAGTATTCAAGCAGTGGGCGAACAAGCGTACTGTAACCTACTTCCTTTGTTTTCGGATTGCATTTCCTTAGGATTCTTCCAATGAATCGCAGTCTGGCATCTGCTTTACCGACGAACAACTTTATATGATCATTCCATTTTCAATCACTCCTAATGCGTACTCCCAGATAATTTATGGAATTAACTGCTTCCAGTTGCTGACCTCCTATTTTGTAGCTAAATGATAAGGGTTCTATCTTTCTATGTATTCGCAGCACATTACACTTGTGTACATTGAGTTCAATTGCCATTCCCTGCACCATGCGTCAGTTCGCTGCAGATCCCCCTGCATTTAAGTACAATTTTCCATTGTTACAACCTCTCGATACACCGCAGCATCATCCGCAAAAAGCCTCAGTGAACTTCCGATGTCATCCACCAGGTCATTTATGTATATTGTGAATAGCAACGGTCCTATGACACTCCCCTGCTGCACACCTGAAATCACTCTAACTTCGGAAGACTTCTCTCCATTGAGAACAACATGGTGCGTTCTGTTATCTAGGAACTCCTCAATCCAATCACACAATTGGTCTGATAGTCCATATGCTCTTACTTTGTTCATTAAACGTGGGGAACTGTATCGAACGTCTTGCGGAAGTCAAGTACATCTCTGCTGGTTTACGTTGGAACCAACATCTTCCAACATCAGTAACCTCCCAATTATCCACGTACTGTTTCCCGTGGTGTGCATGGTTCGTTGGGGCAAACAGATGGAAATCGGAAAGTGAGAGGTCCGGGCTGTAGGGTGGATAGTCCATTGAAATTTTGTGAGCTCCTTTCGGGTACACAAACTTGTGTAAGGGGCCGACCGTGGTGGCCGAGAATTTGTAGGCCCTTCAGTCCAGAACCACGCTGCTGCTACGGACTTGAATCTGCCTCGGGCATGGATGTGTGTTATGTCCTTAGGTTAGATAGGTTTGTAACGCCGGTGCATATCCTCCTATTTCCATCTATTGCACTGCAAATTATTTTCCTTATTTTGTTACCTGAAGACATAACATTTCTGTGTCTTTGTATATTGTAATTGTTTTACTATTTGTATATATATATGCATTTATGTCGATGTATAATTGGTTTATGTTGTGAATATTATTTCTATTGATACGCTGGGTCTGGCCTAGGGAAAACTATGCTATCGAACGAATACATCGATAGGCCGTGTGGAGAACCAAAGTGTTTAGGATCTTTCGTAGTGTTAACTCTGTCGCGTGGAGCGCGGGCAGAAGAGAGTCTGGCTGGAGTATGGCGGTGGAGCAGGTGTGTTGTGTGACGCTCCCACGAGTTGCCGCGCTTTCGGGGTTTGGCAGCATGTAATAGCGCTCGACTTGCTATAATAATTTCTGACACGGTGTCGCGGACGGGAAGCATTAGCTGGCGCACATCAAGAGCCCGTTTCGCCTGATGACCGTGTCGAGAAGGAGACGCACTAACATCCAGCTTCTGCAACAGCGACGGCCGACAATGAGTGACTGTCGCCACCTCGTCGATCGACAGCTTCAAACCTTCAATCAACCAACAAGGGAAGACTGGAAGCACGTAAAGTTTTAGAACTGTATGGCAGACCTCAGCTTTTCAAACTGTTCAAATCACAAAATTACAGCAACTTAGCATGAACCTTTGTTGCTCATTGTCCCAATTGCGTTACCAAGCAGGGTCCCTTCCTTTTCCGAAATGAACTCGAGTGTTGTTGAAATTCTAACGCCAGCATTAAGTAACATCATTCCATTTCAAAGTTCAGTTAAAGTATTCATAGCTGGCTACAATATTTAGATTACACAAGCACAAATTAAGAGTGGGAGTTTCGTTACCATATTTTTGCTTACCTATGACTGCAGCTCGGCTTGGTACGTACTAAATTTTACTATTGTTAATTGTTCAGAATCATTTAATTCAAGTTCGAAGTTAAATCTCTTATTTCTAAATTGCGTAGATTCAAGTAGCTTTTGAAATGATTGTTGAGGTAGCTCAAGACTAACCTTATTTTATTGAATTTCGTAGTGCTTCAGAAACAAAGTACACTATTAATTTCAGTCACTAAATTAACTTTCAATTTTCCGGTTTCATTAATTCTTTTGCTAAATTAAGTCAGAGTGTAGCGAAATTTATTACTTCTGACAAACTTTCAGTTTTCACTCTACATGTATCAACCTTCAGTTGCCACGCTTCTAGTGCTAATTATATGTGAAATAACCTTTCTTTTTCAGTTACTATAGTAATTGTCCATATGACTGGCGACCGTAATTTCCCCAAATCTCAAATATCTAATTACTGCTAGTTAATTGTTAACGTAACGGCCGCACATTTACCTTCTTTATAAACTTTACCCGTTTTCAAAATTAATTTCCACCAGTTTCATTTGCATTTTTCCTTTCATTTAGATGTAACCCTTTCCTCCCTCTTTACCGGTTTAATTTTTCACTGTCATTGAGGTCGATAAGTGAGGGGGAGGTTACAGGTTTAAGTAGTTCTAAGTCTAGGGGACTGATGACCTCAGATGTTAAGACCCATAGTGCTCAGAGCCATTTGAACTTGTGGAAGGTCTTGCATTGTCATGGAGAATGAGAAGACACTTCGAATGAGAGTATCCAACATTGCAGGAGTCACAACTGTGTGCGTCCTGGTAGCACGTAGGAATTCGGACAGGTCTGTGGACCTTGTGGCGGACAGGTGTCTCGCCCAACTACTCACCGTATATTTGTTCACTGATAGATCTCCGTAGAGATTCTGCAAGCGCCTATAACAACATGCTATCCTCTGGTTTCCCGAGAAAGGAAACCCAATGACGGCAGTACGCTTGGAACTCACCTCCGTACAGACGCCGTTTTTGAAAGCTACCTATACCTCCGCCACAAATCGCAACTCCATAAAAGCTCACGGGCTAAACGGGAATACTCTATGATGTCTCACAAAATATTTCGCATCTTTTCAACCGAAAATGATCGAGAAAAATATGTCGCATTACTTATTGAACGCATCCCGTACTTTATACACAGTAACAGCCTTGCAATGTGCATATTCGTAATACTGTTTAATAAGCGGATCAGCGCCTGCCTGACAAAAAAGTGAAGCACCAGTGTAATGTCGTACACATACAAACCATCACCAGGTATGTATACGATCAGAGTTGCAATTCTCTGTGACGAGTAGAATGGCTCCAGAGTGCAGGAGCGTTGATTGTGTTTAGTGTTGTTGTAAAGACTAGCAGGGAACATAAGGGGTGTGAACAGCGTTTAAGGACACGGTGGTGCCACGTACACTTTGGAGTCAGTGTTATCAGCATCTATTAGAGATTGGCAGGGTTCCGATTATGGGGCTCCATTTCCTGGCTGGTCGTGTCGTGGAATATCCAGGTTTGAACGACATGCAGAAGTCGCAGTGGCCCGATGTTGGACTATACGGGACGTAAGATGCCAGGAATTCGGTCGAACACGTCCGACTAGTACAAAGGGACACCGCCGTATTGTGCACCAAACACATCGTAGCTCCTCGACAACTGCGTCTGACTTCCGTGCAATATTATGGGTAACCCCACCCAGCTGGTTGGAAAATAGCAGCTGCCGTACTAAGGAATTACCGTCCCATGCGTAGACTGCCGATAACATTACCCAAGCGGCTGCATTTGGAATGGTGCTGTGACTGGGAAACCTAGACTTCTGGTTACTGTTCTCGCTGTGTGTTCAGTGATGAACTGTAGTTCTGCCCTACCTTGGATGACCGTTGTTTATGAGTAGGGTAGCGACATGAGGTAAGGTCACATTCTTGCAATGATGCGGAGTGCTGACACTTCTGGCGTCATGGTGATAGGAGCCTTCCATTGTGACATAAAGTCACTGTTGCTAGTGGTTCAGGGAACTATGACTAACAACGGTATGTCACCGACATTCTGCGCCCTCGTATGTGACAATATCGTTGTGCCATTTTTTCAAAAGACAATGATCTTCCAAACATGGTACCAGTTTCTCTGAAGTATCTTTGTGATTCTGGGTTACTCCTGTGGCAAGCAAGGTCCTCTATTTCTGTCCCCCATAGAACACATGTGACACCAGCTCATGAGTTAATTTTGTCCCAGCGACAACATCGAGGATTCAAGGACCAGTTACAACCGATACGGACTAGTTTGCATGAGGAGTGGACGAAGGTGAAACTTGAGTTCCGACAACGTAGCGCCCGTATCGTTGGCCTGAGGGTTTACCTAGGTATACTTCGCAATGGCCTATTTGGTTTGACCAGGATCTGAAATGGAGCCACTGGGGAGGTGAAGGTCTCCATAAACCGGCACACGGCCGGGATCGCGGTGTACTGACAACATGCCCGTCCGTATCCGTATCCAGTGACGTCTGTGGACTGAGGATGACACGGCGAGCGGTCAGTAGCGTTGGGCCTTCATGGCCTGTTCAGGCGGAGTTTAGTGTTTATTGGGGAGGTGAGACGAGAGTCTGCTGAGGGAGATAGTGGAGCCGGTTCGTGAGCACGACAGCGCTGGCTGCCGGTAGAACGACCGTGTGTGTGAAGGACCAGTAGACCTCGGCGGAACGTGGCAGCATAGGGTGCGCCCCGAAGAGATTAGTGACCTTAGAGTGGGTAGTTTTTGAACGCTTCATAGGAGTTGTTTGTCGGAACTGGATTTCGGTGGGGCAAGGAGTGTCGACTCACTGATTGCTTGCAACACTGAGACTGTGCGATCTACTCTGCTGACCACTACCCTTCTTGACCAGGCGCTTTGTTTGAATGTTACTGTTTAATAGTTGTACTTCCGTTTCCACCATTAGTGGTTACTGTTGAAACTCCCCTACCTGCAGTGTACTGTTTTCCTACATCACGTTGGCTAGTTGTTATTTGATTTGGCTTAGTTGTGCCCACCTTCTTAGACCCCTCCAGTGCCTCACGTTCTGCAGAACTTCCAGCTCGCCAATTGCTAGTTAGTATTGTAATCCTGTCCCCGACCTGAGGGTAGATCTAGAAGATAGTGGTCAACGTGTCAGAGTGATCAGTGTAATCTTACTATTTCTTTAAGACCTGAAAAATTATCTCTCTTTAAGTACTGCTCCTTACAGCATTAGTTTTAGTTGTATAAATTTATTTCAAGGTGTAAACCACCCTTGAAAGTAGCTTAAATTCACTTTTAGAGACGCCTCCAGTTTTTTTCTGTATTATTTCAGCCTGTTTGTGTTACATTGTTTGTAGTTGCTCAATGCAAAGGCTAGCACCTAGGTCAATTAAGGGAATTGGCTCAAACTCGACATGTCATATACTTGCATTTGCTATAGTGTTCGTAATATGGTGAGGAAGATTCCTTCCATCTAAATTCTGATTAAAGTTGTGGATGTATGTATAGGTAATTTTCAAGTACCTGGATTTTTCCCAGTTTTATTGCATTTAAATTTTTTATCTGGGTCTTCTTTAATTAAACTCTGTTTAAACATTGCATCAGAGTCTGTTTTGCTATTTAGATTGCTGAGTCTACTTGCAAGGTGACGTTAATCTAATCCTTTCAAGTTTAATTTTGCTTTAAGTGAACCTCTATCAAAAATTTGTGCATGTGTCTCTTTTCCTAGTCAAATTTGCTGAACCGGAACGTAAGGTAAAGCTTATCTAATTGTTTCAGGTTAAATACTGCTTTAATTAAGTCTCTGTAAAAACACTTGACCGAGCGAGGTGGCGCAGTGGTAAGGCACTGGACTCGCATTCGGGAGGACGATGGTTCAATCCCGCCTTTCTCCATGCTGATTTACTTTTTCCGTGATTTCCCTAAATCACTCCAGGCAAATTCCGGGATGGTTCCTCTGAAAGGGCATGGCCGACTTCCTTCCCCATCCTTCCGTACACCGATGAGACCGATGACCACGCTGTCTGGTCTCCTTCCCCAAACAACCTATAAACACTGGATTTGTTTCCGTTATTATTTGTATTGGCGAGCCTGCTTGCAAAAGAAAATTTAGTTTAATGGTTTCAAGTAATTTTGCGTTAATGAACGTCTGTCTAAGGTTCTGTTCCATATGTTCAAATTGACGAGCTTGTCGATAAATTCACAAACTACTTTTTCTGTGGATGATACCATCGTACAGGGTGTTTCAAAAATGACCGGTATATTTGAAACGGCAATAAAAACTAAACGAGCATTGATAGAAATACACCGTTTGTTGCAATATGCTTGGGACATCAGTACATTTTCAGGCGGACAAACTTTCGGAATTACAGTAGTTACAATTTTCAACAACAGATGGCGCTGCAAGTGATGTGAAAGATATAGAAGACAACGCAGTCTGTGGGTGCGCCATTCTGTACGTCGTCTTTCTGCTGTAAGCGTGTGCTGTTCACAACGTGCAAGTGTGCTGTGGACAACATGGTTTATTCCTTAGAACAGAGGATTTTTCTAGTGTTGGAATTCCACCGCCTAGAACACAGTGTTGTTGCAACAAGACGAAGTTTTCAATGGAGGTTTAATGTAACCAAGGACCGAAAAGCGATACAATAAAGGATCTGTTTGAAAAATTTCAACGGACTGGGAACGTGACGGATGAACGTGCTGAAAAGGTAGGGCGACCGCGTACGGCAACCACAGAGGGCAACGCGCAGCTAGTGCAGCATGTGATCCAACAGCGGCCTTGGGTTTCCATTCACCGTGTTGCAGCTGCGGTCCAAATGACGCCAATGTCCACGTATCGTCTCATGCGCCAGAGTTTACACCTCTATCCATACAAATTTCAAACGCGGCAACCCCTCAGCGCCGCTACCATTGCTGCACGAGAGACATTCGCTAACGATATAGTGCACAGGATTGATGACGGCGATATGCATGTGGGCAGCATTTGGTTTACTGACGAAGCTTATTTTTACCTGGACAACTTCGTCAATAAACAGAACTGGCGCATATGGGGAACCGAAAAGCCCCATGTTGCAGTCCCATCGTCCCTGCATCCTCAAAAATACTGGTCTGGGCCGCCATTTCTTCCAAAGGAATCATTGGCCCATTTTTCAGATCCGAAACGATTACTGCATCACGCTATCTGGACATTCTTCGTGAATTTGTGGTGGTACAAACTGCCTTAGACGACACTGCGAACACCTCGTGGTTTATGCAAGATGGTGCCCGGCCACATCGCACGGCCGACGTCTTTAATTTCCTGAATGAATATTTCGATGATCGTGTGATTGCTTTGGGCTATCCGAAACATACAGCAGGCGGCGTGGATTGGCCTCCCTATTCGCCAGACATGAACCCCTGTGACTTCTTTCTGTGGGGACACTTGAAAGACCAGGTGTACCGCCAGAATCCAGAAACAATTGAACAGCTGAAGCAGATACATCTCATCTACATGTGAAGCCATTCCGCCAGACACGTTGTCAAAGGTTTCGGGTAATTTCATTCAGAGACTACGCCATATTATTGCTACGCATGGTGGATGTGTGGGAAATATCGTACTATAGAGTTTCCCAGACCGCAACGCCATCTGTTGTTGACAATTGTAACTACTGTAATTTCGAAAGTTTGTCTTACTGAAAATGTACTGTTGTCCCCAAGCATATTGCAACGAACGGTGTATTTCTATTGCTGCTCGTTTAGTTTGTACTGCCGTTTCAAATATACCGGTCATTTTTGAAACACCTTGTAAATTCTCCGAAGTGTCTCAGTAAATAAAGAAAATAAATTATATTTTTACTGTATCCTCGACTATGGCTTAGTCCTCCTCCTCCAGCAGCATGCGACCTTCTATTCTACCATATCAATAATGGCTTCATGACTCCCTTCCCAACCGAATGAGAGCTTGAATTCTGGCTAGATCGAGTGTAACGTCATATTGATAGGAGTACAAGGTAATAATGGTTTGCGATCAAAGATCTGGCTGCGACATTCCTGCATGTCGCACAACTGGAGTTCTTAGTGTGTAATTTTTTTACCGTCATCGTATATGTGTGTCAGGTTGACATACACTCAAAGACAAAAAAGGAAAAAAAAATGTACCATAAAGGAATTATCCGAATGGGATGGTAGTCGCCAGATGTGATGCACTCAGACAGACAAACAGCTGATTACAGTTTTAGAAAAATGGGACGATTTGTTCATGAGAAAGAGCTTCACAAACTGAGCAAGTCAGCAAGGCGTTGGTCTACATCTGATTCTGATGCAAGTAGTTATTCGGCTTGTCAAGGATTGACAGAGCTGTTGGATATGATCCTGAGGTATATGCTTCCATATTTAGTCCAACTGGTGCGTTAGAGCTTCAAATTCCCGAACTGGTTCGAGGGCCGCGCCCATAATCCTCAAAACATCGTCAATTGCGGAGATATTCGATTACCTTTCTGACCAAGTTAGGGTTTAGTAAGCACGAACGCAACCAGCAGAAGCCCTCGTCATGTGTGGGAGGGCAATATTTTGCTCAAATGTAAACCCAGGATGGCTTGCCATGAAGGACAACAAAATGGGGAATAGAATATCGTCAACGTACCGCTTTGATGTTGGGGTGCTAACCGAAGGGTTCCTGCTATGGAAATGAATGTCACCTCAGACCGTCAGTTGTGATTGTCGGCCTGTATGGCGGCCGGCAGTAAGGTTGGTCTCCCACTGTTGTTCGGGGCGCCTACAGACATGTTTTCGCTGGTGATTGGGGCTCAATTTAAAGTTTAATGAAGACAATTTGCTCCAGTCAGTAACATCACAGGCCCAAGACGTGTCAGGAGACATACAGGGCAGTGACGGGGTATCAACGTGTCTGTCACCCGACACACGACTTGACAACCAGGAGTGATGTTCGCCGACCGGTGTGGCCGAGCGGTTCTAGGCGCTTCAGTCTGGAACCGCGCGACTGCTACGGTCGCAGGTTCAAATCCTGCCTCGGGTATGGATGTGTGTGATGTCGTTATGTTAGTTAGGTTTAAGTAGTTCTAAGTTCTAGGGGACTATTGACCTCAGAAGTGAAGTGCCACAATGCTCAGAGCTATTTGAACCATTTTTTGAGTGATGTTCTGGGGTGCCTTTTCTTTTCGTAGTAGGACCCCTTTCGTTGTCATCCGTGGTATCCATACAGCACAGCGATACGTCGACGATATTCTGTTCCCCGTTTTGTTGCCCTTGAGGCAAACCATTCTGAGCTTACATTTCAGCAAGGTAATACCAGCCCTCACAAGGCAAGAGCTCTTACTGCTTCTATTCCTGCTTACTAAACTCTACCTTCGAAAGCAAATTCGCCTGATCTATAACCAAATGAGAACTTTACAGAGTTATGGGCAGGGACTACGAGTCAGTTCCGGATTTTGATGATGCAAAGCGCCAGTTGGACAGAATTTGGAACGATATTCCCCAGGAGGACATCCAACAACACTATCAATCAATGTCAAGTCGAATAACTGCTTACATAATGGCCATAGTTGGACCAACGCGTTAGTGACTTGCTCAATTTGCGAAGCTCTTTCTCGTGAATAAACTATCCAATTGTAATATTTGTTAGCTGTCCATCTACATCACATATACAGTTTTCCGTCCCACGTTCCTTTCGGAGGTGGTGTGACCCTTTTTATTTTTAGTTTTAGCGTGTTACATACTCATACTAGTGGCCATTTTTTTAGTGGAACCACACAAGTTCTCGAATAACACATTTGGACAGTTATGTCTTTTTTCGCCGTCCTCTTCCTTCGATTTCAATGTCGCATTAATACATAACTGTTGTTCAGAGCCGTGTGTGGCGGGAGATCGACCAGAGTGGAATCTCACACTAATTTGTTGAGCGAACGACGGGTTCTGCACCGGTGCAATCATTCATAATTACCTAACCTGCTCGGGCAGCATATAAACTACACTCCTGGAAATGGAAAAAAGAACACATTGACACCGGTGTCACAGACCCACCATACTTGCTCCGGACACTGCGAGAGGGCTGTACAAGCAATGATCACACGCACAGCACAGCGGACACACCAGGAACCGCGGTGTTGGCCGTCGAATGGCGCTAGCTGCGCAGCATTTGTGCACCGCCGCCGTCAGTGTCAGCCAGTTTGCCGTGGCATACGGAGCTCCATCGCAGTCTTTAACACTGGTAGCATGCCGCGACAGCGTGGACGTGAACCGTATGTGCAGTTGACGGACTTTGAGCGAGGGCGTATACTGGGCATGCGGGAGGCCGGGTGGACGTACCGCCGAATTGCTCAACACGTGGGGCGTGAGGTCTCCACAGTACATCGATGTTGTCGCCAGTGGTCGGCGGAAGGTTCACGTGCCCGTCGACCTGGGACCGGACCGCAGCGACGCATGGATGCACGCCAAGACCGTAGGATCCTACGCAGTGCCGTAGGGGACCGAACCGCCACTTCCCAGCAAATTAGGGACACTGTTGCTCCTGGGGTATCGGCGAGGACTATTCGCAAACGTCTCCATGAAGCTGGGCTACGGTCCCGCACACCGTTAGGCCGTCTTCCGCTCACGCCCCAACATCGTGCAGCCCGCCTCCAGTGGTGTCGCGACAGGCGTGAATGGAGGGACGAATGGAGACGTGTCGTCTTCAGCGATGAGAGTCGCTTCTGCCTTGGTGCCAATGATGGTCGTATGCGTGTTTGGCGCCGTGCAGGTGAGCGCCACAATCAGGACTGCATACGACCGAGGCACACAGGGCCAACACCCGGCATCATGGTGTGGGGAGCGATCTCCTACACTGGCCGTACACCTCTGGTGATCGTCGAGGGGCACTGAATAGTGCACGGTACATCCAAATCGTCATCGAACCCATCGTTCTACCATTCCTAGACCGGCAAGGGAACTTGCTGTACCAACAGGACAATGCACATCCGCACGTATCCCGTGCCACCCAACGTGCTCTAGAAGGTGTAAGTCAACTACCCTGGCCAGCAAGATCTCCGGATCTGTCCCCCATTGTGCATGTTTGGGACTGGATGAAGCGTCGTCTCACGCTGGTCCAACTGAGGCGCCAGGTGGGAATGGCATGGCAAGCCGTTCCACAGGACTACATCCAGCATCTCTACGATCGTCTCCATGGGAGAATAGCAGCCTGCATTGCTGCGAAAGGTGGATATACACTGTACTAGTGCCGACATTGTGCATGCTCTGTTCCCTGTGTCTATGTGCCTGTGGTTCTGTCAGTGTGATCATGTGATGTATCTGACCCCAGGAATGTGTCAATAAAGTTTCACCTTCCTGGGACAATGAATTCACGGTGTTCTTATTTCAATTTCCAGAAGTGTATTTATCAAACTATTTCGTATTTTCTTCCTGTCAGTTTGCTATCTGCACTAACGTCTACACATGACAAAGGACCTTACGGTGTGTGGCGGAGGTTTCTTCTGTTACTACTACCATTTCTTTATCTTCTATCTTCTGTTCCTTCAACGAAAGGTGAGCGGAAGGAAGGACTGCGGAACACGGAAGAATGAAGTCAAAACGAAAAGAAATTCGCAGGTGATTACATACCGTTTTGGCTAATAATTCAGTTCCATTTGTACGGTGTTGAGCCTTGAACACTAGTTTACAGTATAGTGAGACGAGACGTGGCAGCTGCTCTAGTACAGTAGTTACTGCAGACTCGGCGTAACATGGCCTCTCTACTGCAGCACTGTGGCACCACCGATGCGGTTGACGAACTCTGTTGTACATTATTTCGCACTCGGGCTTTAGGCTGCTGTTGTGGGGCGGAGCAAGTGACAAACAACCCTTGCGCGCAAAAATTTAAAATCTATGCACTTCCAGAAGATCGTAACTGCGTACTAGCAGAATTACAGCCCAAATTTTGGCGCGAGATCGATTGCTGGGACTGATATCTCGCAAGTGTACTTATTCTTAAAATTCGAGATTATAGCCGTTCTTCCCTTTGTTGCCTCACATGTTATTTTTACTGCTTCGTTAGTATCGGAATCCCAGTACGCAGGAGCGTGGGACAAGATTTTAGGTTCGTGAAACAGCTGTTGCTGATTTACCTAGTTCTCTGTCTTTAATGCGTCTTTCGTGTTCTTAACGGAAGTCGGTTATGGCTCGGCCAGACTAACTGACGTAGTTGCTTTCACAAAGAAATTTCTTAAATTCCACGGACACTGCCACCGACACTGCCTCTCCTGTACACAGAATTGCCTTCTTCTTATTCGATGGTCGGAAAGTCTAACGACCCCAGTTATTTAGCTGTTTGCAGCACGGTAGATACTTCAACTTTTTCTCTGTTTCGTTTATTAGAGAGCTTATTATATCATCACATGTTGCATAATGAGTGTAAATGGCCTTACACAAAGTTAGATTTAAAATGCTTCAGACTGCATTCTTCAAGTGGGTTTACATTACATCAGTTTAAGGCGAGTTCTCGTAGCGAACACATCCTGATGTGACACGCGAAGTCAGTGCTGTCTGCGTTGCACGAACGAATACCGCCCATCTTCTTGTAAGTGATTTTAGACCAGTATCATCATTCCCGTAGAGAAAAAACATTTTCGTATAGTGTAGTCTGTCGGAACTGTGTGCCTTTCCCGAGTCACACTTTTGCGGCGGTAGTCATTCACAGCTAACATCACAAATGGCCAATTCTCCTGACACTGGTCGGATCTTACAGTCGGCACTTGAAACCTGCCTTCAGAATCCATTGACGGATATTCCGATGTGAAGTCCATTAGGGTCAACCGTCATCACCGTACCTGCAAGCCGGCCGGAGTGGCCGTGCGGTTCTAGGCACACTGGTCTGGAGCCGAGCGACCGCTACCGTCGCAGGTTCGAATCCTGCCTCGGGCATGGATGTGTGTGATGTCCTTAGGTTAATTGAGTTTAATTTGTTTTAAGTTCTAGGCGACTGATGACCTCAGATGTTAAGTCGCATAGTGCTCAGAGCCGTACCTGCAACTTCTACAACAACTGCGGCTACAGCACCATCAGGAGCAGCTGACCTTGCAACAACATCGTCAACGACTACAATTTCAGCTGCAACAACTGGCCCAGCAGCAACAATTTGAGCATGTGCAACAAAGACAACAACAGCATCAACAGTGAAAGCAACTTCATAAGGTCAGTCAGCAAGTAAACCATCACTGTGACTAATAGCATATCACGTGACGTGGATGGAGCTGACCACCAGCAGCAGCAAAGCGGCACCCTCAGTAAAGGGCTCTGTATAGACTTGAGTGCTGTCCCATACCGTGATATGCTTGAGATACCGAATTCAGATCCTTCGTCTGCTGGCAACACAACGCAGACACATACAGAACACTCTGAAGCGCATCCCTCGACCCCTTATGCCACAGTTGCGCAGCCAAGTGTTAACAATCGGTACAGTTGATCTGATGCACGCCATTACGTTTCCTTCTTGGAGACCTTAGATAACAACATTGGCAAATTTCTTCCTATGTCAGTGGGCAAGGTGTTGTATACCTACAATTCTCATTTACGGCACAATATTGTCAGCATTAGCGCATCGGGCAGAAGATGTGTTAAGATACCACTGCATTTCGTCGCGGCTGCCATGTAGTAGAGGCATCCGTTCTGTAAGAATGCAAGTTCCACGTCTATGTCCCCAGCTTTCTGTTCCATAGGTGTAGAATTATTGTGTGTGTACGTGTGCGAAATCTTATCGGACTTAACTGCTAAGGTCATCAGCCCCTAAGCTTACATACTACTTATCCTAAGGACAAACACACACACACATCCATCCCCGAGGAAGGATACGAACCTCTTCTGGGACCAGCCGCACAGTCCATGACGTGACGTGAAATTATTCGCGATGTTCACGTTAGTTGGACAGATAAGGAGAAACTCGACGAAATGGAGAGCATGTACCCTATAGCAAGAATCAAACACTACACCAAGAAACATCCTTCAAATCGCGAATTAACGGTGCTGATTCGAGTGTGCATGGTAGTTTTTCGTTCTCAAACTTTACTCTCACTTGTTTTTCTCTTGAGGACACGCTGTTCGAAGGACCATGTAAGTAGGCTGTTTAGGTTTTTATGTTGGTAACGCCACGTAGCGCTCTGTATGGGTGCAGTCTGTGGCGGACGATCTGGACCTGTGTCCGCCAGAAAGTGTAAATTTGTAAAATTTGTAGTACTGGATATATATATATATATATATATATATATATATATATATATATATATATATATAATGATTTTTGATCACTATTAAGGTAAATACATTGTTTGTTTTCTATCAAAATCTTTCATTTGCTAACTATGCCTATCAGTAGTCAGTGCCTTCATTCGATAGAATCTTTTATTTAGCTGGCTGTAGTGGCGCTCGCTGTATTGCAGTAGTTTGAGCAACAAAGATTTTTGCGAGGTAAGTGATTCTTGAAAGGTATAGGTTATTGTTAGTCAGGGCCATTCTTTTGTAGGGATTTGTTTAAAGTCAGATTGCGTTGCGCTAAAAATATTGTTTGTCAGTTTAGTGTTGATCAGAATAAGTAAAGAGAGAAATGTCTGAGTACGTTCAGTTTTGCTCAGCTGTTTGAAAATCAAATAATGTAAGAGTTTTATCAGCACAGTCATTCATAAGTTTTTCTAAGGGGACGTTTCTACCCGTACGTCGCTCCACTCATCCAGGGCAGAAACTGCTAGCATTTTCATCCCCGGGCGAACCAGTGCATAAGCCGTACTCGTTGCAGCAGTTAATAACCAACGGATTCGTACATGGCGACGGTTCCAACTTGCTTAAACTGCTTTCGTGAAAACTGCCTTACAGACACGTCGTGAACGGTATTGTTTTGCTTCATCAAGAGATACAATGTGCAAGGGCCTAAGCCACGTCGACAAGGGTAACTGTTAGCTCACAGCACGCGTATTCACCTGCTCTTCAATATCCTCCCAGCCCACAAGTCGGGTGGACTTTTCGCCACTATCTCCAAGGCTCTCGCCACCACATCCAGTTGCGACATAAGACTATTCTGGTGCCACCCCAGTTTGTTTCTCTCCCGCAGTACGTTGGGCAACATCAGAATGACTTTCAGTCAACAGACAGATCGAGTGCCGTCTCAAGCATGTCCTCAACGGAAAGCGTGTTGCGAGAGTCTTTTTGTGGCGTGGCAGACCCCAATAAGCTTTTGGGCGTGAAAAATGTTTTTCTGAACATCGACAACTAATGACAGAAAATGTACTATTACGTCTAATATGAAACTGCTTCTCATGCACACAATTTTTTCAACTATTAAGATATACTATGCCTGCCAGCATAGCTACTTCTACTATTGTTCTATAACTTGTTTCCTTCTTATCTGTCATTACTATCGATAATAACTAATCGAAATACATTTCAGACAACATCAGTCAATATCGTCAGTAATATTACTGCAACAAAAAACGTAAGGTTCAAAAAAATGGCTCTGAGAACTATGGGACTTAACATCTGTGGCCATCAGTCAACTAGAACTTAGAACTACTTAAACCTAACTAACCTAAGGACATCACACACATCCATGCCAAAGGCAGGATTCAAACCTGCGACCGTAACGGTCACGCTGTTCCAGACTGAAGCGGCTAGAACCGAACGGCCACACCGCCCGGCAAAATGTAAGGAACCGCTTGGTAAAACTTTCGAAACTAAATAAACGATCTGGATTTTTGAAATGGGATGACGCCTAACTAAGCATTAATACTAACAAAAACTATTACTTATTCGTTTACTTTAGGAAGCTCCTCAGATGTGAGGAGCGAATTCTATCATTTGACAAAGTAGAAACTGATAATGTTTCTCTAAATGCGAAACAATCAGGTAAACCAGAAATTCAGAATATAATTAAAGAAGTCAACAATAACAAAGATTTTGGAGAGGTTTCAACAGTCGCCTAAATGTGGAGAACTAACAGTGATAAGGTGATTTGAGAACCCTAGAAATTTCAGAGGAATGGAAATGCGCTCTCATGTATCCTTTATCCATAAAAGGAATATAGAAATATTAACAACCACAGAGGAATCTCTTTAGCGGCCCTTACGTGTAGATTCCTGTTCAAGGTCCTTCAGAATCGTTTGGGAGAGCAATTACACCATTAGCTTATTAAATTCCAAGGGGGATTTACAGACAGGATATCCTGCGTAGAACAGATTATCAATTAGAAAATGATAGGAACTATTATATAAGAAGCAAAAATTTTGTCGTACGAAGTCCAAAATAAAAAAATATCCGTGTTGATATTTCACAACAATTTGGCATAAAAACTGGAGTACAGCAAAGTGACGGCCACTGACCATTGTTCTTCAAGTGCTTTTTGAAAATGATAGTAAGTGAATGGATTTTTAGACTTCAGGATAAAACAATACAGGAAATTAAACTGGGTTATGAAAAGTGGAACATCAAACTCAACTGTTTACAATTTGCAGATGATGTAGCAATAAAAATCGAACACAGCAACTGAGTAAATCAACCTGTTGAAAGAGACGGTGGAAATGGCGGAATTAGAAATTTCTTTCGAGAAAACAAAATTCGTAATAAACCTTAAAAATGCTCGAAAATTCATAATCACAACATGCAGTACCATGCAGGTACACGTGATAAGTTTTGAAATAAACAGTCTTGGCTGCAACGTAAGTACGTAGAGGAAGTAATACAGCCAAATGGTCTACATGAAGAAGCAAATATGAATAGAACCCCAAAAAAGGAATTGGCTTATCAGTCAACGAAAGACGGGTGTAATAAGAGATCACCATCAACGCAACAAAGTCTTCAGTCCTCAACAGAAAAGAATATATTGAAGACCTCGAGGGAAAGGAAAGGAAGGTACTACGGAAAACGCGTTGTTCAAGAAAAATTGGGGGTACGTTCATGAGAAAAAATAATGAAGAAACCGACGTCTAAAATGAAAAACTATCTGATGCTCAAAGGGAAAAGAGAATTTCGTTTTATTGTCTCTTGGTTCAAATGAAACCGCAAAGACAGGCTGATAGGATATTTGACCATTTCGCAAAAATACCAAAACGCAAATTAGTTGGTTCAGGGAAGTGAATCCTGAGCAGACCAACTTTCTATACAACGTTTTGAAGTTCGCGAGTTTTGAGAAAAAAGATCACAAAGCACATAGCTATATGGAAAGATGAAAGAAAAAGAGAACACACTGAAAGAATGAATAAACACTAGAAAGACCAAAAATAGCGAAGGAAGACACCGCACTAAGAGAAGAACTTTAATCATACAATGAAGGTTTTCACGACCGGATCATACTGTTGTTGATAATTCTTCCGGGTTATATGGCCGTGGTCCATGGAATTCTTCTGTTCCTAACGTTTCGTCCAATACTACGTTGGACATTCTCAGAGGTATTGCTGGTCCTGCTGAGTCCTGCCGAATGACAAGTCGGGCTTTTTTTTCCCTTTATTGTCATTTTATACCTACAAAGGTAGGCCGGCAGCGGCCTAATATGCCGCTCTTCGGCCACAAGAAACATACAAGAGATAAAAACAGGAAGACATAATCTCAAAACACAGACATGGAGGACAAAAATCAGAAGACAACAGAGAATAAAAAGAATTGAAGTCGTTCACCGACGCAGCACTGTTTCAGTTTAAAAAAAAAAAAACGGGCAGCACAGCACGGAACAGAGAACACTAGCACAGGTGAACGGTGGAGCAGAAAACGAAGAAACACTCGAGGCACAGACGGGACGAAAGACACGGACACTGCGGAGATGGGCTTCGGCGCTTACAGGGGCACTGTCCACACCGAAAAGCTGGGGGCCTGCCAAGGGAAAAAACAGGGGGAGGGAAGGAGGGAGGGGGAGATAGGATGCCAGGGAGGAGGAGGGGAGAAAACGAAAAGAGGGGGGTGGAAGCCCAGGGAGAGGGGGAGGGGAGGTAAGGATGGAAGGAGGGAGAGAGGGAGGGAGAGAAGGGAGAGAGGGTGCCCACAGGAAAATGAGAGGAGAGGGGAAGGCAAGGCTCAAAGTTGGTAGGAGGGGTAGATGGAGGGGAGGAGGGCATCATCCGGGAGGGGGAGTCGGCGGAAGCCACCTTGGGAGAGGGTGTGGAGAGTGTGAAGATGGAGAGCAGGTGGGATACAGGAGTACAGGCGCGGCAGTGGGTTGGGGTGGGAGAGGATGGAAGAGACAAGCGGGTGGGGAGGATCAAGCTTGCGGGAGGTGTAGAGGATCCGTATCCGTTGGAGGAAGAGGAGGAGGTGTGGGAAGGGGATGAGGTCATAGAGGAGCCGCGTGGGGGAAGGGAGGCGGATGCGATAGGCGAGGCGGAGTGCATGCCGTTCAAGGATTTGAAGGGATTTGTAAAAGGTAGGCGGGGCAGAGATCCAGGCGGGATGGGCATAACAGAGGATAGGGCGGATGAGAGATTTATAGGTGTGGAGGACGGTGGAGGGGTCCAGACCCCATGTGCGGCCAGAAAGGAGCTTCAGGAGGTGGAGTCGGGAGCGTGCCTTGGCTTGGATTGTCCGGAGATGAGGGGTCCAGGAGAGGCGACGGTCAAGGGTGACGCCAAGGTACTTGAGGGTGGGTGTGAGGTTAATAGGACGGCCATAAATGGTAAGATAGAAATCAAGGAGACGGAAGGAAGGGGTGGTTTTGCCTACGATGATTGCCTGGGTCTTGGAAGGATTGACCTTGAGCAACCACTGGTTACACCAAGAGGTGAACCGGTCAAGATGGGATTGGACAAGTCGGGCGTCGGAGAGCGGCCTAAATACCAAGGAAAGTGGGCGTGGTCTAGCTTGCACACAGTAGCAGAGAGAAAACTACTCAAAGATCAAATGTAACTATCGATAATTGTCCGTCATAGATAAAAATCACTTATCGATTCTGTAACGCCACTGTCCATATCTCACTTACTTTCAAGGCCTCTTCTTGTCTATTAAAATTATCTTCTTGTTTATAAATTTCAATAGCTCCCTATACAGTCGTGGATAATAGTTGGTCGTAGCACTTAAAACTGTAGTTTCAGAAAATTTAACTACATGGTCACCTGACTGAATTGCATGTTCCGCAACGGCCCATTTATTTATTTTTCCCAGTCGGCAAAGACTTTTATACTCCTTTTCCCTAGTATTCTCACTTCTTTTCGTAGTACCAATATAGACCTTGCCACAAGTACACGGAATTTTATACACACCGCTAGATGATAATGGTGGCTTTCTATCTTTAACAGAACGAAGTACTTGTCCTATTTTTCTGGTAGGTTTGAATACCGGTTTCACTTTATGTTTCAGCAAAATTTTGCCGATTAGATCTGTAACCTTATTAATGAAAGGTAATGGCACTGTGTTCTTCCATAGTTGTTGTAAGAGGTCCGTAATTAAAGAATTTGTTGCTAGCGCACTCGAGCTGATGTAATTTCGATGTATTGCTCACGCGCTGCCTGCGATATGTAAGCTAGAAGAGAATCTAAGACCAAAGAGCAGTATTGACTGCAGTAAGAACTGTGTAGCAGTAGGAGTATGTTGTTGCTAGCGAGCAGTCTGGTCTGGTGTATCGTGTTGGCTGGGCCGGTCGTGTGGAGCGATGGCGGAGCCTGAGCGTTGTAGGATAAGGTAAAAGCAGCCTCGCGCATATGTAGTATTGTTACATCAAGTCCCACGCAAATGTTTTTAAAAAAATCTGTTAATAATAATCTTTCTCATAAAAAGTAACTTTTGACATTTATCTCAATTTAAAGAATTCACTAATTTCTCCAATCCTTGGCAATCCCGATTATTGAAAAGAAAAGTCAGTTCTTTCCTTTTTTATAAGACAAATCTATCGGCCAGCATTGCACTTAGCTGCGCCAGGAAAATTTCTTATAGGAGCAGATATATACGTGTTATCCGGCGATCTAATTAAGGTAAGATTTTTCAGTTTATTCAGAATGATGTATCAGGGCCATGACGCAGCATTGCTGACGTCCAAAATTTACCAGGTTAAATTGACTGTCAGTTATTGAAAGGGTATAGGTTTGTCACATTGTATTATATTTTCACTGTTGTGTAGTTACGCTAAATGAGAGTATTGTTCATAATATTTTATTTTGTGGGGAGGTTACACTTGGCGACAACCGTCCAGGATCGTATTTTTGTGAATTTCTGAGAAGTAGTCAGCTATATATCTGCTCTTATTTACTTAATATTAAAAGTAGTTTGCATCTGGCGCAACGCATTTACTAATTTGTCACTTTTTCTTCCACAGATTATCGGCAAATTATTGCTCTTTGTTGTAACTGTATTTGTTCCATTTTTGCTTTGTCTTTGTTTGATTTTGTGCTTAACTTTGAGTTGTGAAAATGCATTTAACGACAATTGATGACGCGGCACGTTCCGTTACAATGAACGCTGTCCAGTTTGAAACATCTGATTTGCAAAATTTACGTAGTGAACAGATAATTGTTTCTAACGAAGGTGACCAATATACACAAAGCACGTCAGATTTATTTGATTCCACTATAGTGACCAACACAGCACATCCGATGCATGAGCAAATGGTTATACAAAACGTGATACATGCAGATACACCATCATACAGCACAGAGAATACAGCAGCTAATTTTGGCATGGATCGAGTTATGGCATTATTGCTACAACTTAATGAAAATCTCAAACAACAAATTAAGGAATCGAACATACAACTTAATGAAAATCTCAAACAGTCGAATGAAAAACAAGACAACAATTACAAATAACTTAATGAAAATCTCAAACAGATTAATGAAAAACTTGACATTTGTACTGAACAGCTTACTGAATGGATTACAGCCGTTGCCGAGCAGTGTAATGAAACTAAAAAATAGCTACGTGATTAAATTAAGGCTTGTGGTAGGAATAGTAGTGAAGAAATTAGATCCGTTGCATAATAATTAAGTAACACACATGCAGCCACAACTAAATTACTTAGAGATGAAATTAGTGCAGTCGCTAAACAATGTTCTGCAAACGCAACTCAGTTACGCGACGAGTTTAAATTAATGTCAGGAGAACTTTCATGCACATTGGATGCGTAAGTAGACTCGAAATTCGAACAACAGAACAGCCTAATTGACGAACGTTTTAATCACCACCTACGAAACAGTGAAACGCGTTACCGTAAATTCATACAGGAACATAACAAAGTAAAGAAACAAGTCATGGAAACAATTACTGCACAGAGACAGGAAGATAAGCGTAAATTATTTACGAAAGTAAAAACATACGTAGACAATAACATTGCTACAGTATCAGACGAAATCAGTACTATTAAACAGTTGAACACCAAATTGCATGATGAAATATCCGATCTTAAAACAAAAACAGACACACACACACAGTAGTCTTTCAGACAGTGACCAACAGACTTGAACAATTAGAATTAATACAGGATCCCGATGCCATTAAAGCAGACGTTAAGAAATTGAACAAAACTGCCCGTAAAATCCAAAAACAAATTAATGCTTGTGACACTAAAAATGATGATCAGGTTAAAGCATTGACTGAAAAATTTGATAAATTGGCCAGTCGTATTGACGTTATCGAAAATAACAATGACACCAAATCAGACGATACGTCACCAGTTTCGTTTAATCAAACACCCGAATTCCAAAATTTACAGCAGACGATTAGTGAGATAGGTTCGTCCAATAATACATTACGTAGAAAATTGTCATCTTTACAGCACGAATTGACGGAGATGAAAAATGTTTCAGCCTCTAACACGACACAGCATACGCCACATTCCGAACATTTGCCACACTCACACAGCCAGTATAATTTAGGTAGTTTACAGAGAGTACGTGACTTGGATTCCGGGCAGACACAGACAAACGGATTACCATACAATCCTGAACCAGTTCACATATTCAGAGACGATAACGTTAATTATAAGCAATTTTTATCTGTGAAAAAATCTAAGGTATCTAAAAATGACGGAACACAAATACATCCTTTGGACTGGATACGACAACTTGCTTTTGTATTTTCATCAGCTTGGCCTGTAATGCGGAAACTAGAATTGGACTGGATACAACAATTTGCTTTTGAATTTTTACCGGCATTGCCTGTAACGCAGAAACTAAAATTTATTGACAGCGCGTAAGTGACCTCAGGGGATTCATTACACTTCGATGAATATATGCCGTAGCGTGCACAGGGCCCCGAGCCGTAGTAGTGCTATTTCATCTTTAGTTTTCTGCACTGCTGCCTTCTCTTTTACTATCCTTTATATCTATCAAAACAGCTCTTCAACTATCGACCTATCTAGGGTTATGAATGAGTAAAGAGATATGACAAGTTTTACCGAAAGTGACAGTTTTCATTAGACGCTTGAGAAATGACAGCATAATTTTAATAACAGACAAAATTTTAATCAGTAGTATCTTCAAAATTATCAGCAACAGGAAAAATATTGGTAACAATAGAGGTTTTTCTCCGCAACAGCATCAAAAGCAGCCGGTTAGCATACCAAACCAACAATGTAGTCTGCAAGGTCAACCAGGCTTTAATGATTCGCCGCCTACACGTATAGCGTCGGCTCCACCAAATAGTAACGCACAGCAACAAGGAAATCACTACGTACAGAAAACACACCATTTCAACTCCTATCGCAACGCGCCGTGTAGCAACGATTATTATGACACACGTAAAAGTAATGAGCACAATTTTTAGCGTAACAGTCGGTCTTACCAGCAGCAGAATCATCGGCAACAACAGATTATCATGAATGAACCAGACAGTAGATATCATCCCGAACGTAATACGTCAGGGAGAAATAACAGAACAGTACAAATAGTGGAAATGCCACAGCATCCTCCCGCAAATAACAGCACGTCAGATAGAATTTGACTAGATACAGCACAGATTGAACCTTCCAGCGATGTAAGCAATACTTTTGATACGCAGTCTCTTGTTAACGAAAATGTTATTACTTTTGACGACATCCGAGACACTCTTTTGCATGAAAAACCAGTTATTCAAAAAACCATTTCCCACCCTGTCATTGAAATAAAGATTGTATCATCCACATTTTCGGCAGTAATCGACTCTGGATCATCTATATCAGTCATAAATGAAGAAACTTTCAACGCTTGTAACAAAGAGAATACTTATCCTACATTACCATTAGGCAAAACTAAAGTAAAAGGAGCAGTATCTGGTAAAGGAGTAGATGTAAAATTACAGACACACTTATCATTTTGTATTGCAGGTCATACGTTCCACTCAAATTTTTGGATTGTTCCCTTATTGACAATAGACGTTATTTTAGGTACGAATTTTTTGGTACAACACGACGCAGTTATTGACTTTCAAAATTCCTATTTAATGTTTAAGGATGAAAATGTACAACTGGCATTAGAATTTCAGCACTCTTTATCTGCAGAAGAACAAACAATTAATCGGACAGAGGTCATTTCTGCATCACGTAACATAGACTGTCATTCCACATTGTTCACAGATACGTTCGTACACAACTATAATACACCAGACGAAGCCGACTATGACGTTATGCAAATGATTTCTGATAAAGTTAAACAGAGCAGCGCAAATACAGACGACGAACGTACGCAACTACGCAAAATCCTTTTACAGCAAGCTCCAGTTTTTGACAACGTCCCTGGTACTATCTCCACTTTCATGTATGAATTTCAAGTTAAACAGCACGACACGTTTAAAGCCAAACATTATCCCATTCCGTATATTCACAGAGAACAGGTGAAGAAAGAATTGCAAGCTATGCTTGACCAAGGTATTATTGAACCAGCAGTTAGTCCGTACATAAACCAGCTCCATATTGTTAAGAAAAAGGATGGTTCTCTTCGCGTCGTACTTGATTCGCGTCACATCAATGACATTATTAGTAATGAAACAGATCGCCCACAAACACTAGAAGAACTTCTACAGAAATTTCATGGTACTGCTATTTATTCCACCTTAGATTTGAGATCGGGATTTTGGCAAATTCAGCTCCATCCGAACTGCAGAAAGTACACAGCATGTCTCTGTTTTGGTGACTGTTTTCAATTTTGCAAATTACCGTTCGGTTTAACAATTTCTTCAGCAGCATTTATTCGCGGTTTGAATACTATACTTCCGACAGAATTAAAATACAGAATCACAAAGTATGTAGATGACTTCTTATTGCAGAAGCTAACTGGTCTGAACACAATTTGATTCTGGAACAACTGTTGCAAACTTTTCGTGCACAAGGACTCACACTTAATCTTAACAAATCGCACTTTGGCAGAACTTCCATAAAATTTCTTGGACATGTAATTTCAGGAGAAGGCATTGCGCCTGACCTGGAAAAAATTCAAGCTTTACGTGACATTACTGTTCCAACGACGAAGAAATAACTACGCAGCTTTCTGGGATTAATTAACTTTTTCCGTAAATTTATTCATTACTCTGCTTTAGACACCCCTAGATTATGCCAACTGACGGTTAAAAACGCTATTTGGTCTTGGGATAGCTAAGCGCAGTCAGAATTTGTCAATCTGAAACAAGCTTTGTTGAATGCACCACTTTTATCACACCCATATCTCACTAGAAATTTTTCCATTGCCACCGACAGTTCTAAGACAGCTTTACGCGTACACATTTTTCAGGAAATTGAAGAAGACGGTAATACAGTAATTAAAAACAAGTCGCATTCCGTCACCTGCTGAACGTAATTATTCTGTTACAGAACTTGAAACGTTATGTGTTGTATGGGCATTTACCCGATTTAGGCATTTTCTAGATGGAAGACAAGCTACCGTTTACACAGACCACAGAGCTATCCAGTTTTTACTTTCCGCTAAATTTACACATGACAGATTAAGCAGATGGAAACTGTATTTACAGGAATTTAATTTAACAATTGTTCACATTCCCGGTACACAAAATATTGTAGCATACGCACTATCCCGTTCTCTCTGCAACAATCAGCAAGACATCGCAACCAACTTCTGCCAAGCAAATTCTAGCTTCATGTATATTCAACAAGTCGCATTTGAAAACTTCATTTCATCGTCATTACGAGACATAGCACAAGAGCAGAGTAAAGACAACGTATGGAAAGAAATTAAACACCTTTGGCAAGATAAGAATAGCGTTACCATTAGAAACCATTACACGGTATGCAATAACATTCTGTTCCGCCGCTCTCACCCTGACGGCAACAACTGGTTATTATGCATTAGTAACGAACTTGTTAACAAATTAATTTGGTATACTCATTTAAGTTACGCACATTATGGAGCCAGAAAATGTTTTCTTATACTGAGACAGAACTGTTATTTTGCCAACATGGAGAAACGTATTCGACGAGTTTTAGCGTCATGTAAAATCTTCCAGAAAGCTAAATCAGACACGACTTCACATATTCCTCCGTTACATCCCATTGTACCTGTTAAATTGAGACACATGGCCACTGTTGACATTTTTGGACCGATTCCCAGAACTAATAGAGGTTTTTGCTACATCTTTGTCGCTGTTGAACTCACTTCGAAATTTGCTACCTTCACTCCGTTGCGCAAAGCTACTGCTAAATCTATTTCGAATGCATTTGTAAAACATTTTTTATTTCATGTAGGGCATGTATTGAAAGTAATTTCCGACAATGGACCACAATTTCGATCTGCGATATGGACACGTATGTTACGAGCTAGAAACATTTCTCCGATGTATATATCCAAGTATCACGATTCTGCGAACCCTTGTGAACGACTGATGAAAGAAATTGGTAAACTGTGTAGAATGTACTGCCATAAAAGACATATTGATTGGGATAGACACATACTCTCATTCCAGGATGTAATTAACTCCATACCAAATGAATCTACTATGCTATCTCCGACTGTTATATTGAATAATGTTGAACCACCTAACAAAATTAAAGAATTAGTATCCTTTCCTACATCTCGTCGACTACGCCACCATGAAATAATTGAGATTGCGCTCAACAATATCAAACGTGCCGCAGAGCGCCGGAGAAGACAGCAAAAACAGGTTTGTACACGCCGTGACTTTCACATAGGACAGAAGATATTAGTACGCACGCATTATTTATCCAACAGAGGAAAGAGTAGATGCAGTAAATTTGAACTTCTATACGCAGGTCCATACAGAATTCGCAGCATTCCTCATCCCAATGTGGTACATGTTGAAACTTTGAGAACCAGAAAAAGCAAAGGCAATCACCATGTCTCCAATATTAAACCCTTTACTGAATGAACATACTTTATGAATTATCACATTTTAATGCCTTTTCCGGTTATTGATATGAACACTTACTGATGATTATCATATTTTTTCCTGGCAGGTGCCCGGCAAGGTAAGGTTAGCAGGTCGCTTTTCTTGTCGTTATATATCAGACCGTGCACATTTTCGATTTTGTGTATGTATGATTGTTTTCCTAGCGAAAGTAGAATTTTTGTCTGTATGCACTATGAAATGTTGAAGATGTAACAAACACCAGTTGACTTTGACGTTTTTCCTTATCATATCTCAACATCTTGACTATTTTACATTTTTTGCTACTACATTATGATACTGTGTGTACATTTTTTGCACTTTAAAACCGTCTATGTTTTTAACCTAATACGTTTTCTGTCATGATGTTTTGCCTATTCTAGATTTTTTTTGCCACTACATTATGATACTGTTTATACATTTTTTGCACTTGAAAATTGTCTATGTTTTCATCTAATATGTTTTCTGTCATGCTATGCTGTATGCTTAATTATATTACTAGAAACAAGTTTTTATTTAATGGGTATATGAATTAAATGCAAGATATTAATCCATATTCATCATTTTTCAGAAAGCAATACCGTGTAAAAGAAATGAAGTAAAGAACCACAGTGGTTTACTATGAAATGGAAATTTTACCATCAGAATGAAGGAAAAAAAATGCAATATCTTGTCATGAAGAGTAAATGGATCAGAATTAACAAGCATTAACCAGAATATACTGTACACATCGTATGATAGCAGTCTTGACTAATTATTTTTCATTCAGAATACAAGGCGACTGATGCAGACTGTCAGACAAAACTACAGATATTAATTTTAGTGATGAAATATGCTAGAAGTAAGAAACTCTATACTATATGAAGTAATGAATGATAATGAATAGTTGTATGAAGTAAATGGTAATATGAATATGCATAATGAAGTGTCTATTTTTTGCAGATGATGATAAATGATGATGAATAGTTACATGAAGAATACGGTAATATGAATAATGAAGTTTTTCTTTACAGATGATGATAATATTTACTGTTAGTTAAGACATGCTATGTAGTTATTTAAGTATTTGTTGCGGTTCCTTTTGACAGTATGTCTTATGTCGCATAGTATAATGACTGAATGTTTTGGGAAAGACAGCTAGAGTACATACATATTAAGTACACGTTTCATTACCTGTTAATTCGAAGTTCACTATTTTTCAGCATAATATGCATTTCTTCTTTCAGCTCAATAATCCATTTTGTATTTTTTCCAGGAGAAGTTTTTCGTGACATAACATGCTATAAGTAGTTAGTTATTAAACCTGTTCTAGTACTTGCATTTTTTTACCCAGTTGTGTCTATCATTTATGAATGTGATCACATATACTGTACTTGTTTCATAACCTTGCTACAGATGACTCATGACGTATGACGTTAATAATCCTTATTTCCAGCAATAAGTCAAAAGCAAATATTTTCATGCCCCAGCAATTAATTATCGGTCCCAGTGCAATGCATTGCTAGGAAAAAAAATTATTACAAGTCCCAACTATTTAAAGTATACAACTAAATAATGCTACCAGTTTAAGATATATTTTTAGTCCTCAAGATAATGCAAATTTCCTGTGTATTGATTCCATTATATCTATGTATTATTGGACTACCGACCTTGAGTAATAGTTCCAATGCCTTACATTTTAAATATGTCTTATGTCACTTACATGATATCATATATACACACCAGTAGCTTCATGCTACATTCAATAACTCCTGTTTTAAATGATGACTTGTGAATAACACTGAATAATGTTTTGTAACACCATATGAATACTTTGTAAGTGGCCAATGAGTGCCAATACACTATAGGAATACTTTGTAACTAGCCAATGACTTGTGAATAACACTGAATAATGTTTTGTAACACTGTATGAAAACTTTGTAACTAGCCAATGAATGCCAATAATTATTCAGATCGGTTGATACATTAGTGTAATTCTATGATGACTAGCATAAGACTTAATGTGTCCTTCACCTTCTGACCTAATTACTGCAATATCCGTTTATCCTGTCCATCCTCATGATCATGGAGCACTATATTGGTTTTTGCACTAATTTTACGTTGCTGTAAGAGTATGGATTCTACAAGAATATGGTGTAGACATATCAAGCTGTCCACAACCTTGAACGATGGAGATGTTATTATGGTCCCACTGTTTGGTGTACCTAATGTACTACCAAAATGATAACATTGAATATTAATACAACATCTCAGTGTCTTGGCTACACTGATAAATACTTCAGGGAAGAGAACTTCAGATTGTCTCACTTGGTGCTGTGCTTCTGCAGAAATATATGGACTTTCAGTGCAGCTACGTGCAACCTACTGTGCTACAACCATGATGCAATCTTCCCATTCCTTTCCTAGTTTTTATAAAATGGTGAAGACTTATACAGTGCGTTTAAATTTTTGTAAAACGGTAGAGACTTATGCAGTGCGTGTGCACTTTATTTAATTTCTTAATGTTTTCAGTTCATGTAAAAAAACAATGGTAAAAACTTTATTTCATTTGTTAATGTGATCAGTTCATGTAAAAATGCTAAACACGTATACAGTGTGTGTGCACTTTATGTCATTTTGTTAATATATTTTGTACTCATTGCGTATATACTTTGTCATTTCTGAATATGTTTTGTACTCAGTGCGTGTGCACTCTATTTTGTTAATATATTTTGTACTCATTGCGTATATACTTTGTCATTTCTGAATATGTTTTGTACTCAGTGCATCTGCACTCTATTTAATTTCTTAATATGTTCTGCACTTATCAATGATGTATATACTCTGTGATTGTAGCCTTAGTAAACTAAATAGATTATAGAAAAATTTGTTGCTCATGGCAAGTCCAATTGACTCACCATCGCTGCCAAATTTTGGCCCCCCAGTGGAGGGTTACGAAAGAGGTCCGTAATTAAAGAATTTGTTGCTAGCGCATTCGAGCTGATGTAATTTTGATGTATTGCTCACGCCGTGCCTGCGATATGTAAGCTAGAAGAGAATCTGAGACCAAAGAGCAGTATTGACTACAGTAAGAATTACGTAGCAGTAGGAGTAAGTTGTCGCTAGCGAGCAGTCTGGTCTGGTGTATCGTGTTGGCTGGGCCGGTCGTGTGGAGCGATGGCGGAGCCTGAGCGTTGTAGGATAAGGTAAAAGCAGCCTCGCGCATATGTAGTATTGTTACATCAAGTCCCATGCAAATGTTTTTAAAAAAATCTGTTAATAATAATCTTTCTCATAAAAAGTAACTTTTGACATTTATCTCAATTTAAAGAATTCACTAATTTCTCCAATCCTTGGCAATCCCGATTATTGAAAAGAAAAGTCAGTTCTTTCCTTTTTTATAAGACAAATCTATCGACCAGAATTGCACTTAGCTGCGCCAGGAAAATTTCTTATAGGAGCAGATATATACGCGTTATCCGGCGATCTAATTAAGGTAAGATTTTTCAGTTTATTCAGAATGATGTATCAGGGCCATGACGCAGCATTGCTGACGTCCAAAATTTATCAGGTTAAATTGACTGTCAGTTATTGAACGGGTATAGGTTTGTCACATTGTATTATATTTTCACTGTTGGGTAGTTACGCTAAATGAGAGAATTGTTCATAATATTTTGTTTTGTGGGGAGGTTAAACTGTGTACCATCCTTGTCCTCTGGCCGGATGTAATTAGGTCTTAAAACTCTATTAATTTCTTTGTTAGAGTACCCATTCTTTTCGAGGCCTGTTTCAGATGATTCAGTTCCGTATCCAGATGTTCCGGCTTACAAATCCGTTTTGCCCTGTCCACTAAAGTTTTGATTACACCTCATTTTTGTTGTGGGTGATGACTGGAGTTCTTATGTAAGTATCTATCACTATGAGTGCTTTTCCGAAACACTTTATGTTTTCGACTGCCATCAGTCTGTCTCATGACTAACACATCGAGAAACGAAATAGCCTGGTCTCTTTCCACTTCAATGGTAAACTGAATTTTAGGGTTTATGCTATTATGATAACCAAAAAAATTCATCTAATGCTTTTTTACCGTGTGTCCAAACCACGAATGTGTAGTCTACATAACGATACCAACAACATGGTTTCTTATTTGCTTTATTCAACGCTAATTGTTCAAATTTCTCCATGTAAAAACTGGCAATCGCAGGGCTCAACGGGTTACCCATGGCAACACCATCCACTTGCCCATAAAACTCCTCATGCCACTGAAACTGGCTAGATGTGACACAGTGACTAAACAGTGTGGTCAAATCTTCAGGGAAAACTTCCGTTATGTAAGCCATAACCCGGAAGAATTATCAACAACAGAATAACTCTATTTGGTTCGTAGATGGTAAGAATAGAAGAAGGAGGAGAGTATCCTCTGTTTTATAATGTGGGCACTTAGCGACCTTCGATCTTTTAGCATAATTTCAAATCTTTCTTAAATTATTCTCGTTTGCGCTCTTAAAGTCAGATGTTTGACAAACTGACTAATTTGTTAAACAGTTGGGCTTTAGGACCAGTTTAACACATGTTCCATTATTTAAAGAGTCTGGGCTCCACTTGTATCACCGATTCTATCGGCTGCTGTACCTTAAGGCGCGTCCGCTATCGTAACAGCAGCGCTGGATCCCGGAGACCGTCCACCGCTTATCAACAGAGGATTCAATCATATAATGACACCTGACACTGGCGTCATAACACTGATTAAAATGCCAACATCTGGTGCGAGATGTCATGTAAACAGGCAAAGTGACCTACGCATTGATTCGGATGCTCTGATCAGGGTTTTCATTTTTTCTTCCATTTATTTATTTTTGTTATTAACGTGTCATACATCTATCAAAGTGAAATAAAATTTTTGCTTTGTTGTTTATGCTACAATTAATTATCTGTCTATGTCTTTTTTCCCACGTTTATTTCGGTGCTTTAAACGGCGGACTACTCCATGTTAAACTTTGCACCCTTCAGAGCAGCTAAATAACCAATCAATTAAAGACCTAACGGTCAATTAATTTTACTCACACTTTCAGGAAACATTACATATTTAGTGCCCAAGATATCAGAGGACTAAATAATCGTTGTGAATTTTTACTATCTCTGTCACTATTATTAGCCACCGTTTTGAAATGAATAGTCAAACAGTACCCCAGCTTAATAATTATTCTATAAACACAATTATTATATATAAAGGTTTTAAAGTATATTACAGTCATTTCAATGGTATATTGAAACCAGCGCTCATTACCTACACCTCAACGATAGTTGGCATAAACCACATTACTGGCCATGAAAATTGCTACATCACGAAGATGACGTGCTACAGACGCGAAATTTAACCGACAGGAAGAAGATGCTGTGATGTGCAAACGATTAGCTTTTCAGAGCATTCACACAAGGTTGGCGCCGGTGCCGACACCTACAACGTGCTGACGTGAGCAAAGTTTCTCATACAAAAACAGCAGTTGACCAGCGTTGCCTTGTGAAACGTTGTTGTGATGTCTCGTGTAAGGAGGAGAAATGCGTACCATCACGTTTCCGACTTTGATAAAGGTCGGATTGTAGCGATTGCGGTTTATCGTATCGCAATATTGCTGCTCGCGTTGGTCGAGATCCAATGACTGTTAGCAGAATATGGAATCGGTGAGTTCAGGATGGTTAGACGGAACGCCGTGCTGCATCCCAATGGCCTCGTATCACAAGCAGTCGAGATGACAGGCATCTTATCCGCATGGCTGTAACCGATTGTGCAGCCACGTCTCGATCCCTGAGTCACGGGATGGGGACGTTTGCAAGACAACAACCATCTGCACGAACAGTTCGACGACATTTGCAGCAGCATGGACTATCAGCTCGGAGACCATGGCTGCGGTTACCCTTGACGGCGCATCACAGAGAGGAGCGCCTGCGATGGTGTACCCAACGACGAACCTAGGTGCACGAATGGCAAAACGTTACTTTTTCGGATGAATCCAGGTTCTGTTTTCAGCATTGCGATGGTCGCATCCGTGTTTGGCGACATCGCGATGAACGCACATTGGGAGCCTGTGTTCGTCATCGCCATACTGGCGTATCACCCGGCGTGATGGTATGGGGTGCCAATGGTTACACGTCTCGGTCACCTATTGTTCGCATTCACGGCGCTTTGAACAGTGGACGTTACATTTCATATTTTTTACGACCCGTGGCTCTAACCTTCATTTGATACCTGCGAAACCCTGCATTTCAGCAGGATAATGGACTACCGCATGTTGCAGGTCCTGTACGGGTCTTTCTGGATACAGAAAATGTTCGACTGCTGCCCTAGCCAGCACATTGTCCAGATCTGTCACTAACTGAAAACGTATGGTCAATGGTAGCCGAGTAACTGGCTCGTCACAATACACCAGTTACAACTCTTGATCAACTGCGGTATCGTGTTGAAGCCGCATGGGCAGCTGTACCTGTGCACGCCACCCAAGCTCTGTTTGAGCCAAAGCTCAGGCGTATCAAGGCTGTTATTACGGCCAGAGGTGGTTATTCAATGTACCGATTTGTCAGGATCTATGCACCCAAATTGCGTGCAAATGTAATCATATGTCAGATCTAGTATAATATATTTGTCCAATGAATACCCGTTTATCATCTGGATTTCTTCTTGGTGCAGCAATTTTAATGGTCAGTAGTGTACACGCCCATTAATTTTTTTTTAATCTGTGAAGGTTATTCCTTTGTGTTTCTTTCGCTTAGATATCTTGTGACACATCGATTTATGCAATTCTGGGATCATACCGTCAACAAAACTGCATATTATTGAAATCTGTTATTTTAGGACCTGGCCCATTTCTCTAGTTGTATTTGTGTATAATGAAATGTATTCTAATAAAATCATGACATTCAGCTCTTGGCCACAACTCAGAGAACGTGGATATATTTCTTTTCGATGGATGTTACACACGGTGCTCTGCAAATTTCAGATATTACAAATGTGTCGTATTAACGTGTTTCTACTGACTTAAAAAGCTGGTCAACAGACTGCACATTATATTTTTTTTTCAGATTTTATTGCTTACCTACTTCTCAGCACACGCTCATCTTCATCAACATGATGAACTACACGAATGTAATTAGCACATAAAATTTCTTTGAAGAGTGAAATTGGTAACGGTAATGTTCTCTACTTACATAGATTTTGAGTGATTTGATAAATATATGACTGCTAAGTGTATTTGGGAATTCGACTTACATCCTGAAGACCCTATGACCATTTCCTCCTCCTCTCTGTCTCTGTGTACCATCTCCTTCCACCTCTTTCTGTCCATCCCCTCCTTCCCATTGTCCATTTGCTCCCCACTCTGTGGCCTCTTACCACTTGCTCTGCACTTGAGCCTTGTTTATTTTTATTACAAACGAGAAATTTGATAGGGAATTAAAATCTCTCAAAATGAAAGAATAAATCGGTTGGGATCACTGGCACACGGTGTGTGTTAGATATCTCTACAGTTGCTGGATTGACGAGGTCAGTAGCTTCAGTATTTTAGTCTGGGAATGGAGAGAACTACAAACTTTCGGACAATTCGGATTACGTAGTACGAGGTTCACTCCAAAAGAAATGCACTCTATTTTTGTCAAAATACGGTTTTCATTGTGCATGCGTGAAAGTTTTACAGTCTGTAGATACATTCTTCCCTCTTGTTTTCAAACTTAATTCAACATGTTCCCGTGAGTGACGCCATCACAGCATGTCTTCAAGATGGCTACTACACTTGACGTTTTTCATAAGCAACGTGCTGTCATTCCAGTGCTATGAAAACGAGACAGTGGGAAACATCCACAGGAGGTTGAAAAAGTTGTATGGAGGTACTGCTGTCGATCGCAGTACAGTTAGTCGGTGGGCAAGCAGGTTACGTGATGAGATCGCGCACAGCAATATTGAGGATTGTCCTCGCAGTGGCAGGCCTCGTACTTCCCCCACTCCAGACAATGTGCAGAAAGTGAACGAATTGGTGACTGCTGATAGACGCATCACAGTGAAGGAATTGTCACGCTACGTTGGGATAGGGGAAGGAAGTGTTTGCAGAATACTGAATGTTTTGGCGTTAAAAAAGGTTTGTGCCAGGTGGGTTCCCAGGATGATGACAGTGGCTCCCAAAGAAACAAGAAAAACGGTATGCAGCGAACTTTTGGAACAGTACTAGAATGGTGAAGATGAATTTCTTGGAAGAATAGTGACAGGTGATGAAACATGGCTCCATCATTTTTCACCAGAGACAAAGAGGTAATGAATGGAGTGGCATCATGCAAATTCATCCAAGAAAAAATAATCTAAAACCACACCATCTGCTGGAAAATTATGGCTACGGTGTTTTTCGATTCCGAAGGACTCCTGCTTGTGGACATCATGCCATGTGGAAACACCATAAATTCTTATGCATATGTGACGACACTGAAGAAGCTTCAAGATCGACTTAGTCGTGTTCGACCAAATCGACAAAAGCAGGATGTTTTGCTGTTGCACGACAATGCACGGCCACATGTCAGTCAAAAAACCGTGGAAGCGATCACAAAACTCAACAGGACAACACTGAAACACCCGCATTACAATCCTATCAACTCTTTGGGAAACTGAAAGACTCTCTTCGTGGAATAAGGTTTGAAGATGATGACTCCCTTGTGAACGCTGCGAAACAGTGGTTCCAACAGTTTAGTTCAGAATTTTACCGTGCGGGTGTACAGGCACTGGCGTAAGGCAGTTGAGAGGCATGGAAATTATGTGGAGAAATGAAAATATTGTTGCTGAAGGATGTATCTACACACTGTAAAACCTTCGAACATGTAGAATAAAAGATTGATTTTAAAAATAATTGTGTGCATTTCTTTTGGAGTGACACTCGTAGAATTGTAATTTTAAATCGGTGAGCCACAAATACAACTTTCCTGTTTTCTGCAAAACCGACATCGAAGAAGAGCGCAGTATAGCACTTTGCTGCGTATAAAATTTTTCACTCAAAATATAAGATCAAAATATGTTTTGCATCACCTCTTTTCTGAGAGTTCCGAAACCTGTACAGAAAATTGGAATAGACGTCAATATAAGCATCTTTTCCGCCCTTTTTATTGCTCATGAAAACCACATCTTGTATGTTGTACCACCATACAGCGAGATCTTCAGAAGTGGTGGTCCAGAATATAGTACACACCCATATCTCTAATACCCAGTAGCACGCCCTCTCGCATTGATGCACGCCTGTATTTGTCGTGGCATACTATCCACAAATTCATAAAGGCACTGTTTGCTCAGATTGTCCCACTCCTCAACGGCGATTCGGCGTAGATCCCTCAGAGTGGTTGGTGGGTCACGTCGTCCATAAACAGCCCCTTTCAATCTGTCCCAGGCATGTTCGATAGGGTTCATGTCTGGAGAACATGCAGCCACTCTAGTCCACCGATGTCGCTATTCAGAAGGATGTCATTCGGAAGATGTGCACGATGGGGGCGCGAATTGTCGTCCACACAGACGAATACCTCGCCAATATGCAGCCGACATGGATGCACTATCGGTCGGAGGATTATATTCACGTATCGTACAGGGGATACGGCGCCTTCCATGACCACCAGCGGCGTACGTCGGCTCCACGTAATGCCACCTCAAAACAGCAGCGAACCTCCACCGTGCTGCACTCGTTGGACAGTGTGTCTAAGGCGTTCAGTCTGACCGTGTTCCCTCCAAACACCTCTCCGACGATTGTCTCTTTGAAGGCATATACGACACTCGTCGCTGCAGAGAACTTGACGCCAATCCTGAGCGGTCCATTCGGCATGTTGTTGGGCTCATCTGTACCGCGCTTCATGGTGTTGTGGTTGCAAGATGGACCTCGCCATGGACGTCGGGAGTGAAGTTGCGTATCACGCAGCCTATAGCGCACAGTATGAGTCGTAACACCACATCCTGTCACTGCACGAAAAGCGTTATTCAAAATGATGGCGTTGCTGTCACCGAGCCATAATCCGAAAGGTAGCGGCCGTCCACTGCAGTAGTAGTCCTGAGCGAGGCATGTCATCGACAGTTGCTGTCTCTCTGTATCTCCTCCATGTCCGTACAGCATTGCTTTGGTTCACTCCTAGCCACCTGGACACTTCTTTTGTTGAGGGCCCTTCCTAGCACAAAGTACCCATGTGAACGCAATCGAACCGCGGTATTGACCGTCTAGGCATGGTTGAACTACAGACATCACGAGTTGTGTACCTCCTTCCTGGTGGAATAACTGGAACTGATCGGCTGTCGGATCCCCTCCGTCTTACAGGCGCTTCTCATGCATGGTTGTTTACATCTTCGGGTAGGCTTAGTGACATATCTGAATAGTCAAAGGGACTGTGTCTGTGATACAACATCCACAGTCAATGTCTGTCTTCAGGAGCTCTGGGAACCGGGATGATGCTAAACTTTTTTTGATGAGGCTATAAGAAGAAAGAATTACATGGGACAAAAAATCTGTGTAATGGTGTACATGTTTTCCCAATGTAAAAAAATGGTTCAAATGGCTCTGAGCACTATGGGACAACATCTGAGATCATCAGTCCCCTAGAACTTAGAACTACTTGAACCTACCTAACCTAAGGACATCACACACATCCATGCCCGAGGCAGGATTCGAACCTGCGACTGTAGCGGTCACGCGGTTCCAGAGTGAAGCGCCTAGAACCGCTCGGCCACACCGACCGGCTGTCGCATTGTAGCTCAATCGGACTGCAAGAAAGAAATCGAAACCATATATTTTCATAGCCTAGTTCATCATTTACTTTCTCGCAGTCGGTTTTAACAAAAGACCTATATATTTTTCTGTACAACACTGAATTCTAGTTATTAGTGATGTAATTTTGATCTAAACTCGAGGGGACCGTAAATTTATTTGAAATCCTAAGTAACGTCAATAATCGTCATCTTGTGTAGTACATTAATACATGAAATCATGGAATACAACAATGTGAAGAATAAAAGTTACAGCACATCAGATAGAGGCTGTACATAACAATGTCAAATTCACTCCTAACCACTCACGCAGCCGTGGAAGAACTTTGGGACTTCTCACAAAGGGATGGAATGTAACATTTCTTCCTATGTGTGAGACGTGTCAGGTTTATGATGGTAATCACACGACGTCTTCATTTTCAACCTCATACACCGGGAATAAATTTGAAGTTCATTCATTATTCCTCTGTTTCTTTACAAATCACACTATTAATTTAAAAAAATGCCGCGCTATAGGCGTCGTCCTTCAGGAATTTCATTCTTAACTTCACGTTAGTATTTGCTGCAAGTTGAATGGCATTATTGTAAAAAGCAAAGCACTTCCCTCCTTTGAACCATTTTGTTTAAATATAGTCCTGTATAATTCACTATTGTGTTTATCTGATCTCTGCTCCACTCGTTCTCTTATCGATAGTACATTCCACTAATTAGCGATCCAGTTTCATTTCCCAGTTCGTCTTATGGCAAGTACGCACAGGCCAACGAACGACAGCCAACCTCTTCGTTGACTGAGATTGGCTTAGTGTGTACGAGAGACAAACGAAGCGGTTGGCTTTGCTTGCGCTTCAGTCTGCTAGTGGCGAAATCAAAGCGCTGGCGTTTGCTCGACCTTAAGACCCCTCTCCTAGTGTGGAGGCCAGGTTGAAGGTTCGTTGGTATAGTAGCGATTTGCTGTCTAGAAAGGGTGCGTAGGTAAATTTATCAGGAGAGCCCCAAGTCGCACTTAGAATGTTCTAGCGACGGTCTGCGCTCTTTAATTTCACAAGAGCATCATCAGAATCTCGGGAATTTATAGTTTAAAGTACATTTGCTGGCTGTTAAATGAAAGTGCGAAACCAATCAATAAACCACACTGGCTGTCCTGAGAAACTTTATGTCAACAGTCGCTATTTTCCCTGCAGGCAATGACTGCTCAACCTAAGGGTGTGTATTTACTGTGTTTAAAAATAATGATGTTTGGGGTGAAATATGAAGAGAGCTGATGAACGGGAACTTTTGAGAGCCCTTATGAGCCGCAACTGCAAAAAAAAATTGAAAAGATAAAACACTTCTGCTGTTAGAAACCGATGCACGATGTGAATAAGAAAACGGAGACTAGACAACTGTTCATCGTGAACGACAAAGATCAACAAACAAAATTGGGTGTGACTATTAACTTTCTGCTGCAGGTGTAGCTCTCCTAAAAGAAGTGTCATCTTCGTAAATTTTAGGGTCGACACAATTCAATAAGAGCTCGAAATCTATAGCTTCAATTATGGAAAAAGTTATGAAATAGCTCACATTCCAATTCAGCTGTAAGGTCGGACAGCAATTTTGTCCCACCGTGAAGCTCCCTTCTTTTTAAAAGAGAGACAGTCCACGAGCTTCGTTTCTTCTTTTCCTTCTTTTTCTGATGAGCTTCTTGCTGTAAAATACGTGCTGCACATGCGACGACCGCTAAATCCTTTTTTTCCCTCATACACTGAAGTGCCAAAGAAATGTACAGGCGCGCGTATTCAAATACCGGGATACACTCCTGGAAACTGAAATAAGAACACCGTGAATTCATTGTCCCAGGAAGGGGAAACTTTATTGACACATTCCTGGGGTCAGATACATCACATGATCACACTGACAGAACCACAGGCACATGGACACAGGCAACAGAGCATGCACAATGTCGGCACTAGTACAGTGTATATCCACCTTTCGCAGCAATGCAGGCTGCTATTCTCCAATGGAGACGATCGTAGAGATGCTGGATGTAGTCCTGTGGAACGGTTTGCCATGCCATTCCCACCTGGCACCTCAGTTGGACCAGCGTTCGTGCTGGACGTGCAGACCGCGTGAGACGACGCTTCATCCAGTCCCAAACAAGCTCAATGGGGGACAGATCCGGAGATCTTGCTGGCCAGGGTAGTTGACTTACACCTTCTAGAGCACGTTGGGTGGCACGGGATACATGCGGACGTGCATTGTCCTGTGGGAACAGCAAGTTCCCTTGCCGGTCTAGGAATGGTAGAACGATAGGTTCGATGACGGTTTGGATGTACCGTGCACTATTCAGTGTCCCCTCGACGATCACCAGAGGTGTACGGCCAGTGTAGGAGATCACTCCCCACACCATGATGCCGGGTGTTGGCCCTGTGTGCCTCGGTCGTATGCAGTCCTGATTGTGGCGCTCACCTGCACGGCGCCAACTACGCATACGACCATTATTGGCAGCAAGGCAGAAGCGACTCTCATCGCTGAAGACGACACGTCTCCATTCGTCCCTCCATTCACGCCTGTCGCGACACCACTGGAGGCAGGCTGCACGATGTTGGGGCGTGAGCGGAAGACGGTCTAACGGTGTGCGGGACCGTAGCCCAGCTTCATGGAGACGGTTGCGAATGGTCCTCTCCGATACCCCAGGAGCAACAGTGTCCCTAATTTGCTGGGAAGTGGCGGTGCGGTCCCCTACGGCACTGCATAGGATCCTACGGTCTTGGCGTGCATCTGTGCGTCGCTGCGGTCCGGTCCCAGGTCGACGGGCACGTGCACATTCCGCTGACCACTGGCGACAACATCGATGTACTGTGGAGACCTCACGCCCCACGTGTTGAGCAATTCGGCGGTACGTCCACCCGGCCTCCCGCATGCCCACTATACGCCCTCGCTCAAAGTCCGTCAACTGCACATACGGTTCACGTCCACGCTGTCGCGGCATGCTACCAGTGTTAAAGACTGCGATGGAGCTCCGTATGCCACGGCAAACTGGCTGACACTGACGGCGGCGGTGCACAAATGCTGCGCAGCTAACGCCATTCGACGGCAATACCGCGGTTCCTGGTGTGTCCGCTGTGCCGTGCGTGTGATCGTTGCTTGTACAGCCCTCTCGCAGTGTCCGGAGCAAGTATGGTGGGTCTGACACACCGGTGTCAATGTGTTCTTTTTTCCATTTCCAGGAGTGTATGTAAACAGGCAGAGTACGACGCTGCAGTCGGCGACGCCTATATAAGACAACAAGAACTTAGCGCACTTGTTAGATCGGTTACTACTGCTACAATGGCAGGTTATCAACCTTTGAGCTAGTTTGAACGTGGTGTTACAGTCGGCGCACGAGCTCTAGGACTCAGCATCTCCGACGTAACGATAAAGTGGGGATTTTCCATTTCGGCAATTTCACCGGTGTACCGTAAATTTCAGGAATCCGGTAAAACGACAAATCTGCAACATCGCTACGGCCGGAAGAAAGATCCTGCAAAAACGGGGCCAACGATGATTGATTATTCAGCGAGCGATGGGACACACGAAATTGCTGCAATATTCAGTGGTGGACCATCAACAAGTGTCAGCGTGTGAAACAGTCAACGACACATCATCGATATGGACTTTCGGAGCCGAGGGCCCACTCCTGTACACTTGGTGAATGCACGACACAAAGCTGTACGCGTTGCCTGGGCTCGTCAACACGGACATTGGACTGTTAATGACTGGAAACATGTTGCCTGGCCGGGCAAGTCTCGTTTCAAACTGTATCGAGGGGATGGACGAGTACAGCTATGGAGACAACCTCATGAACCTATGGACCCTGCATGCCACCACGGGACTGTTCAAGCTGATGGAGGCTCTGTAATGGTGTGGAATGTGCGCAGTTGCAGTGATATGGCACCCCTGATACGTCTAGACAGGTGACACGTACATAAGCATCCTGTCTCATCAACTGCATCCATGCATGTCCATTTCGTTTTCCGACGGACTTGGGCAATTCCAGCTGGACAATGCGGCACCTCACACACCCAGGATTGCAGAATTGCTGCAGAGTGGCTCCAAGAACAATCTTATGAATTTAAACCTTTCCGCAGTCCACCAAACTTCTCAGACATGAACATTGTTGAGCATATCTGAGACACCTTGCAACGTCCTGTTCACAAGATATTTCCATCCCCTCGTGCTCTTACAGATTTATGGACAGGCCTGGAGGATTCATGGTGTCAGTTCCCTCCAGCAGTATGTCAGACATTAGTCGAGTCCATGCCACGTAGTGTTGTGTCACTTCTGCATGCTCTCGAGGGCTGTACGTGATGTTAAGCAGGTGCACCAGTTTCTTCTGTTCTTGAGTGTGATATTGTAATTAAAACTCTACTTTGTAACAATTATAAAGTTATCAGAGCCAATTGTGATTCCACATGGCCGAATCTCTTGCCCCCAAGTTCTTCGTTTCGCTTGGATGAAAAGAGGAGTGCCAATGGACTAGCGGCGACCAACCATCGCCCGAATCAGTCACTGCCGTTCTTCGGCCTTCATCGGCCTAGTGTGAACGAGCCTTTAGTCTTCCCTACTTTCGACGAGTGATAAAAGTTGTCAGCGGAGTACGAGATCAGTATTTTTTGTTTCACATCCTTTCTTGTTCTGTAACGCCCAACACTTCGTGCTCTTTGTCTCTGATTTGCATATTAAATAACAGTGCCGATAACCTAGAATAGAACTTCAGGGAGATAAAAACTGAGGATCGGACAGAGAGCCGATCCTGGAACCTTCGTCTTTCTCGGAAAAGTGCTCTTGCGACTGAGCTACGCAAGCAAGTCTCAGACTCCACCCTCACAGCTATACTTCCGACATCACCTCCTCTCATACCTACCAAACTTCTCACATGTTCTTGCGCATACCTCGTACGAGGTAGTAGCACTACTGCTGCAATGATACTAAAGAAAATAACACGGCTTTAACCAGCTAGGAAGTTTCAGGTGAATAACTGCGGCGCTGCGAAGTCGATCTGGAGATAACCTCAAATTTTCACTTATACCTTTTCATAGGTGTCACAGAGTATATGTACGTCATCGATTTTTGTTCCACACTCTTCTATGATTTACTACCCGTCTCTGCCGACGGCCTATGTTCCATCAAGCCTGCTCTGTGAGAAGCAGCTTGCAAAAGAACGCTCTTCGCTTAGTTCCTGGTCCCCCTGCCTCCTGGGCTTGTCATCAAGTCTCTCAATGAGGGCACTCAGAACTGCGCCAGAAGTTTGCTGCTGCAGTGAGCAGCGATAAACAGAGGACTGGAATCAATACAGGCTCGCAGGCAATGGCTGGCAAACGCATTACACTGTTCTCCCTATTCTGGTGTCTTGACATGGCGAAAGTCTTATTGCTGCTCTAGATTGTTCGACAGTCATTTCATGGTAGCAATGTACTTTCGACAGAAGGAAAAAGTTGTCTGTCCAGCACACAGATGACACCGACGTCAATAAAAACAAGCCTTTGTAATACATGTTCATGGTGCTCTGTGACGTCAACTCCATCTGCGGAATAATTTTTCTACTGTCTCCTAAAGTATTTATGTTGCAGTGTTATGCATGGTGTATTCAAATATATAACTGAAACGCTATACATTCAGGAAATTATTCGTTTCACTCTTTTTTCAAATGGTTCAGATCGCTCTAAGCACTGTGGGAGTTAACATATGAGGTCACCAGTCCCATAGACTTAGAACTACTTAAACCTAACCTAACCTAAGGACATCACACACATCCATGCCCGAGGCAGGATTCGAACCTTCGACCGTAGCAGCCGCGTGGTTCCCGACTGAAGCGCCTAGAACCGCTCGGCCACCGCGGCCGGCTATCGCTGTCGTATATGCTTATTTCGTATACATTCAAAAACCACAAATTAGAGAAGAAATATAACAACATGAACGGATGGTGACGCGTGCTAAAACGCTACTTCTGGGACAGGGAGGTGGGTGGGCCCTGGACCAAATCTTGCCAGCGCATTAACCACAAGCATCAGTGAGCCGGCCACACTAGTTATGGAATGAGATTTTCACTCTGCAGCGGAGTGTACGCTGATAAGAAACTTCCTGGCAGATTAAAACTGCGTGCCCGACCGAGACTCGAACTCCGGACCTTTGCCTTTCGCGGGCAAGTGCTCTACCATCTGAGCTACCGAAGCACGACTCACGCCCGGTACTTACAGCTTTACTTCTGCCAGTACCTTGTCTCCTACCTTCCACACTTATGGTTTTTAGGTTTCTCACACACCATTAGGCCAATACCAGACTGGCATCAAAGTCCCATTTCAGTTACATGATTCGCAAACATTTTGAAAACCTTCTCTCTCAGCTTCATATGAAAAACCGTAAGTTAACCATGCCAAACCCGTTAATAACCATGCTGACAGAGCGCCGATGCGGGACAAAGATACAAGAAAAAGAAGAATGACGGAAGAAATATAACCGTCAAACACCTGATAAAGTGCACTGACCTTAAAGATACTACATCGAAACGTAATTGCCTTTCTGACAGGAAAATTATTTCAGCGGTAGCCCAACAGTTTTCAGATTTTCCTCCGTAGCTACATGAATATGAAAATTTGATTGTGAGTACCTTCGTGATCAATCTAGTGCGCACTAATCATCTTTAGTTATCGATAATCCTTTCCGATAATGTGATAACGCTATTTTCTGTTCTGCTATGTGCGACAGGAATTAACAGAGAATGCTGCATGGGAGCTACATCATAATCCCGCGCTTCAAGGTAATCAAATTCGAGATTCGCTCCAGAGGCGCTAAGCGCTAAATTCATCAATACTCGCAGAAGGGAGAAGGCGCTGACGACGACTGAATGAGACGGACTAAATTGCGCATTAATTATTTACGTGACTGCGCTTCCGTAATTACTTTTGACGCAACGCTTCGTTTAGTATTCCGTACAATCAGCAGCGTCTTCTAATCTGCAGTCCACGGGGAGACGATGGAGCGTTGGTGTCGTAATTCACGGCACATATTTCATATACTGCTGGTGACAGAATTTACTGTCATTATTCAGCTTGGCGTATACACTTCATTTTCCCTTGAACACTTTTTAGGATGCTCTCAGACGCAGCTCAAGCAGGTGTACGATTTTGCATTGTAATACGGAACTAATGTATCGTTGCTTAGAATAAACATTTATTCCATTTATTCTGAAATTAATTCCAAACAGCTGCATTTGACAATATTCATTCGTTTCAGTCGAGTTCGAAGCCCTTAGGTCTTCATTGTTAGTTAAGTTGGAGTTACATATGTACAGCACCCTCCATATGTTTCCGAACGCCGAGTGATTGTCGACAGTGGAGAGGAAATACAATATGAAACTGCGTGTCATTGTTTTCTAAATGTTTATTAAACTCAACTAATACACAGGTAAACGCTGTTATTAAATTTTAGGATCCTCAAAATAACCATCATTTGCTTTAAACACTGCCTTGCATACTCTCGACCTGCGATAGGTCAATTTTTCCAGGGTTTCAGATGAAATTAGTCTCCATTCTTGCTGAATGTCGTTCCACAAGTGTTTCCCCACTCGTGATTCCCCTTTTTCGGATCCTCCTGTTCAACTCATCCAGTTCGACTGGGTTACAATGAGGGGACTGGCAAGGCCATTCCCTTAAAAAAAAAATCGGAATCTCTAAGAGATATCACCTGGTTGGGACACAAGCGGGGTGTATGTTTCAGGTCGTTGTATTGCTGCAAGACAAACCCTTTCCCAGTCAGACGTGAACCATATCTCATAGCATGTTGCTGTAGAATGGCATGATAACACTTTTGTTCATTTTACTAAATACTTTGACCAAATCTCCAAATTTATTCCCTCTAAATGATTCCCATACCATCACAGACACCCTTCCATGCTTGACAGTTGGAATTACACACTGAGGATTAAAGCGGAGGACGAAATGGCGACGTTTGCTTTCGGATATTTCAATCTTGGATCATCAGTGAATAATACTCTTTCCCGATCATTTGGTGTCTAATGTTGGTGTGTGTATCCCACTGAAACCTTGTCTCCTTATTAACAGGGCACAACAATAGCTTCCTTCTTGCTACATAACCCTGGAGGTGGTTTCCTGGCAGGAGCAGTTTCACTGTTGACTAAATCAATGCTATGTCGATAGTTTTATTTAGTTCAGCAGTCAATTTACAGACACTTTCGAATATACTACGTCTACTGGTCGCTCCCAGGTAGTGTCCCTGGCTTCTGATATTTTCCTGAGTACTCATGAGCGAGGACGATCTTTATCAGTACACTCCTGGAAATGGAAAAAAGAACGCATTGACACCGGTGTGTCAGACCCACCATACTTGCTCCGGACACTGCGAGAGGGCTGTACAAGCAATGATCACACGCACGGCACAGCGGACACACCAGGAACCGCGCTGTTGGCCGTCGAATGGCGCTAGCTGCGCAGCATTTGTGCACCGCCGCCGTCAGTGTCAGCCTGTTTGCCGTGGCATACGGAGCTCCATCGCAGTCTTTAACACTGGTAGCATGCCGCGACAGCGTGGACGTGAACCGTATGTGCAGTTGACGGACTTTGAGTGAGGGCGTATAGTGGGCATGCGGGAGGCCGGGTGGACGTACCGCCGAATTGCTCAACACGTGGGGCGTGAGGTCTCCACAGTACATCGATGTTGTCGCCAGTGGTCGGGGGAAGGTGCACGTGCCCGTCGACCTGGGACCGGACCGCAGCGACGCACGGATGCACGCCAAGACCGTAGGATCCTACGCAGTGCCGTAGGGGACCGCACCGCCACTTCCCAGCAAATTAGGGACACTGTTGCTCCTGGGGTATCGGCGAGGACCATTCGCAACCGTCTCCATGAAGCTGGGCTACAGTCCCGCACACCGTTAGGCCGTCTTCCGCTCACGCCCCAACATCGTGCAGCCCGCCTCCAGTGGTGTCGCGACAGGCGTGAATGGAGGGACGAATGGAGACGTGTCGTCTTCAGCGATGAGAGTCGCTTCTGCCTTGGTGCCAATGATGGTCGTATGTGTGTTTGGCGCCGTGCAGGTGAGCGCCACAATCAGAACTGCATACGACCGAGGCACACAGGGCCAACACCCGGCATCATGGTGTGGGTAGCGATCTCCTACACTGGCCGTACACCTCTGGTGATCGTCGAGGGGACACTGAATAGTGCATGGTACATCCAAACCGTCATCGAACCCATCGTTCTACCATTCCTAGACCGGCAAGGGAACTTGCTGTTCCAACAGGACAATGCACGTCCGCATGTATCCCGTGCCACCCAACGTGCTCTAGAAGGTGTAAGTCAACTACCCTGGCCAGCAAGATCTCCGGATCTGGCCCCCATTGAGCATGTTTGGGACTGGATGAAGCGTCGTCTCACGCGGTCTGCACGTCCAGCACGAACGCTGGTCCAACTGAGGTGCCAGGTGGAAATGGCATGGCAAACCGTTCCACAGGACTACATCCAGCATCTCTACGATCGTCTCCATGGGAGAATAGCAGCCTGCATTGCTGCGAAAGGTGGATATACACTGTACTAGTGCTGACATTGTGCATGCTCTGTTGCCTGTGTCAATGTGCCTGTGGTTCTGTCAGTGTGATCATGTGATGTATCTGACTCCAGGAATGTGTCAATAAAGTTTCCCCTTCCTGGGACAATTAATTCACGGTGTTCTTATTTCAATTTCCAGGAGTGTATATGAAAATGTTACATAAAGGCTCACCGGCCATTTGACCATCGTCTTCTGTGCGTATGCACAAACAGTGCCCGAATTCTTACGGGAATCGGCAAAAAGCTGCAAGTACGAGTACTGGTACTTTGGGGCCATTTTCAGTCACGTTCGAGGCGTGTACTACCCTCTTTCACTGCGTGTCCTACTGTCATACAAACGCAACTCCAATTGGATAGAACTGTAAACGACGTATCTCTATCAGATTAAAACTGTGTGCCCGACCGAGACTCGAACTCGGGACCTTTGCCTTTGGCGGGCAAGGGCACTACCATCTGAGCTACCGAAGCACGACTCGCGCCCGGTACTCATAGCTTTACTTCTGCCAGTATCCGTCTCCTACCTTCCAAACTTTACAGAAGCTCTCCTGCGAACCATGCAGAACTAGCACTCCTGAAAGAAAGGATATTGCGGAGACATGGCTTAGCCACAGCCTGGGGGATGTTTCCAGAATGAGATTTTCACTCTGCAGCGGAGTGAGCTTCTGTAAAGTTTGGAAGGTAGGAGACGGATACTGGCAGAAGTAAAGCTGTGAGTACCGGGCGTGAGTCGTGCTTCGATAGCTCAGATGGTAGAGCACTTGCCCGCGAAAGGCAAAGGTCCCGAGTTCGAGTCTCGGTCGGGCACACAGTTTTAATCTGCCAGGAAGTTTCATATCAGCGCACACTCCGCTGCAGAGTGAAAATCTCATTCTGGAAACATCCCCCAGGCTGTGGCTAAGCCATATCTCCGCAATATCCTTTCTTTCAGGAGTGCTAGTTCTGCATGGTTCGCAGGAGAGCTTCTGTAAAGTTTGGAAGGTAGGAGACGGATACTGGCAGAAGTAAAGCTGTGAGTACCGGGCGTGAGTCGTGCTTTGGTAACTCAGATGGTAGAGCACTTGCCCGCGAAAGGCAAAGGTCCCGAGTTCGAGTCTCGGTCGGGCACACAGTTTTAATCTGCCAGGAAGTTTCATATCAGCGCACACTCCGCTGCAGAGTCAAAATCTCATTCTGGAAACATCCCCCAGGCTGTGACTAAGCCATGTCTCCGCAATATCCTTTCTTTCAGGAGTGCTAGTTCTGCATGGTTCGCAGGAGAGCTTCTGTAAAGTTTGGAAGGTAGGAGACGGATACTGGCAGAAGTAAAGCTGTGAGTACCGGGCGTGAGTCGTGCTTCGGTAGCTCAGATGGTAGAGCACTTGCCCGCGAAAGGCAAAGGTCCCGAGTTCGAGTCTCGGTCGGGCACACAGTTTTAATCTGCCAGGAAGTTTCATATCAGTGCACACGCCGCTGCAGATTGAAAATCTCATTCTGGAAACATCCCCCAGGCTGTGGCTAAGCCATGTCTCCGCAATATCCTTTCTTTCAGGAGTGCTAGTTCTGCATGGTTCGCAGGAGAGCTTCTGTAAAGTTTGGAAGGTAGGAGACGGATACTGGCAGAAGTAAAGCTGTGAGTACCGGGCGTGAGTCGTGCTTCGGTAGCTCAGATGGTAGAGCACTTGCCCGCGAAAGGCAAAGGTCCCGAGTTCGAGTCTCGGTCGGGCACACAGTTTTAATCTTCCAGGAAGTTTCATATCAGTGCACACTCCGCTGCAGAGTGAAAATGTCATTCTGGTGACGTATCTCCACTCAGTCGTGCCGTCTTCTAGCGCCAACTGGCATTTTGGTAGGTATGTTTGGACAGGTAAAATTAGCTTATATAAAACTGAGAAATACCAATATGCATGTTTAAGTACAATAATTATCTCTGCAATACTGTCATTATTAAACGTTAATTGAACAATCTATTCTGTATAGTAACCAATAACTCACATAGATCACACCCTTCTTCCTCGGTTGTAATGTCCTGCATGGCGTTTTCAAAGTTATGAAGCGTAGCGTATTCCTGTTTATCTTGAACATTACTGTTGCTGACTATCAGTGGTCCACTTTGCATTTAGGTTTTTATTGGGAGTTCCATGCTTATGTAGGTATTTACTTTCTGCGCCCTGTACAATTTGATTTTCAAGACATGTGCCAGATAATAAAGCCTTCAAGTGTTTCTTAATTGTAACAAAAGAATATTATCAGTATAGCTTTTTGGACTTAATTTTAAAATAAAGTGGATAAATAGTTATTCTATACAACAATAATATATCAGGTAACGTCCCGATCTCTTCAAAAAATTAAAGATGAAAGTTTAACAATGCTGCAGGGTGATTTTTCCACAATGTATAAACTCTAGGGATTGATCGATGAGAGGATACTGTACAAAAATGGTCTGAGGGACATACATCTTTAAATGCACGGTTTCCATTCTATAGACCACTTATTCAATCATAATTTTTACAGAGACTTCGGTCTAATAAACTCTGTACCACGCAGCCACAGTTGCAGCACATGCTCAAAATAGTTTCCATGTGCTTCAACGCATGCGTGTACCCGCCGCAGCATGTTCTGTCTCACACGTTCACATCGACCAGGCTGCACCCGAACTGTGTTAAAGGCAGCATGAATATGCTGATCCAGTGTCTCCATGGGCTCTGCATACATCATACTTTTGAGATGGCTTCATAGCCGGAAATAGCACGGGTTGAGATTTGGTGAACGAGCAGACCATCCAACTGCTCCCTCTTGTCCGATCCATCGACCAGGGAAGACACGATTGAGATGCGTTCGGACGATTACGGCGAAGTGGGCTGAAGCACCATCATGTAGCAGCCACATAACCTTTCGCATCATCAGTGGCACTTCTTTCAGCTGGGGAACCGAAGTCACCCGCAAGAAACGCCGATAGTTCCGGCATGTTAGCCGACGTGGAAGAATGTGGTCTCAAAAAAATTGTCACTAATTATGCCGGCCCACACATTCCTGCTGCACCGATGCTGATCATTCGCTGTTATTATACCATGGGGGTTGTGCATACTATCCCACAGATGGCTGTTACGAAAGTTGAAGATATCACTACGCGTAAAGGTGACTCATGTGTGAATAGGTGACACAAACACCAGAATCGTGGTTGCGTGGTGAAGAAACCAGTGATAAAACTACTCCCGGTGTGAAAATTCTGCCGCTAGCAAGTCCAGCACACGCTGTAAGTGATAAGGTTAGTGACAATTTCATGGAGAATGTTCCATACGGTCGTCTGGTTTAACGTGTACTGGCGGGCCCACTGCCAAGTACTGACACGGCGGTCACCTTCCACAGTGTTAATCACATTTACCTCCAGGTCTCGTGACGGAATATTTGGGGTACACCCTTCACGATTTCCTGCTTCCTGAAACGACCCTGTCTCAGACAAACGGGGAAATTCTGTTCCAGACATTGACTGCTGTGGTTGTTGTCGACGGGGATAGGTTACCTGACACAGCTTTGCTGCCCACCGCCCGTTGCCACATGTCTTTCCATACGTAAGCACCATGTCGACAAGGTCTCGATTCGAATACGGAAACTTATGTACAATGCTGTATCACATCCACTACTAGATGAGTCAGCAAGAGAAGTGAGTCGGGCACATTATCAATTACTATGGCAGGAGAAGGCACCAGAGCATGACGTGTGAGGGACAGTACCACCCTCTAAGAGGAAACCATGCATACTGTAACCGTGGGTGCATGGTACAGGGCGTATTAAACCGCAGTCTCCATAACAAAGTATGACTAAATAAATGGCCTCTGCCATGGAAACCATGCACTCTCAGCGATCAATTCCTAGAGTTTGTATACGGTGGAAAAATTCACCCTGTACTTAACAGCATTAGTTACAAAGTTATTCAGCCACAGCCCGTCGGCTACGAGTTCCTTTAGATAAGGGATTTATTTCATTATCTCACTGTCTGAGGCCTATTATTTTATGCTCTACTTCACAAAACTACACTTATTTTGTATATATGGTTCTCGGGCGAGACGTCGGATGTCATAGTGAAAACTCCACAATATTTCATCAGCGCAACTGGCCGACATCTTCAGGTGCGACGAACACACTGCTAAGGCGACGAACACACTGCTGTTTATGCCAGCCATAGGCAGAAAGTGCGCATGCGTGGACATCGCGATGTCTCTTCGAAAATAGTAAGATTATGGAAGAGGAATAAAGTTAAATGTGTCTTTCGTCCGCCGGCAAAATTCAGAGCTCTCTTGGGCTCATCTAAGGATAGCCTTGGCCTAAGAAGACCAGGTGTTTACGAGATTCCTTGTAGCTGTGGCATGTCGTACATCGGACAAACTTGTCGCACTGTAGAAGAGATATGTACTGAACACCGACGCTACACTCGTCTGGAGCAACCAGAGAAGTCTGCAATGGCCGAGCATTGTCTCAGTACAGGCCATTCAATGAATTATCAACATACCAAAATTCTCGCGTCGACGAGTTCTTACTGGGACACTGCTATTAAGGAAGCAGTGGAAATACGTAGCGCGACGAATCTTGTAAACAGAGACACTGGCTTTCAGCTCAGTACAGCTTGGGATTCAGCATTGGCCATATTGAAGTCACATCGAGCAGAGAGGAGTACTGTTGGTCATACGATGGATGACGATTCGCGAGCAACATAAATATTCTGTTGACAACGGGAGGATAGTCACACGCCCACGCAGACGAGCATCTTTGCTTGCGGCTTCCGACAGAGGTCGCTGGGGCGGCCGATGGCGGCCTCCGCGCGTGGGCCGAAGTCTTTGGTTCTTCATCTTGCAGGTGGCGTTGCTGTTCTTCCAGCTATCGGTTCATATCGTCACTATTGGCCATAAATAGGGGACTCTAGTCATGCCTTAGCAGTGTGTTCGTCGCACCTGAAGATGTCGGCCAGTTGCGCTGATGAAATATTGTGGAGTTTTCACTATGACATCCGACGTTTTGCCCGAGAACAATATATACAACATGTCCGTCGGGAAAGCCTCAAGCAACACATACACTTATTTTGTTACACTGTTAGTATCGGCAGCCACAGTAAAGTTTTAGTCGTCTTCTTTTCTAACATAGGTTCGGTTCAGCTCGCTGGCCTATCCTGTGTAAACCCCTTCATCCCTGAATGGGTACTGTAAACTACATCCATCTGGTGCCGCTTACTGTAGTCAAGCTTTGTTCACTCTCTGCCACTATTAGCACCCAACAATTCGCTGAATTAACAAAGACGTGGTTTCTTGATGGCTCAGGGATGTCCTGTCAACCGACAATTCCTTTTATTGCATCGCACTTCGACATACGATGGTGGTGCCAGGACTGTCGCACAGACCATTACAAATTCTCTTGATGCATTCAACAACAATTCGCGAGAGGTACACCATCTTTTTTCCAAGGATTCCCATTTAAGTACGCCAGGAACTTCTGTTCCTTTTTCTTATGTGTTACATCGAGCATATGTGATCCTGGCAACAAGTCTCTGAATTTGTGAATGTGCAGCCTATTGCATGGAGGAGGGACTTCATCCGATGATATATATGGGGAAAGCTATCACCACAGCTGTATCTTGAGAAAGCGACAAGGAAATCAAATACTCTTTTGGCAGTGACAGGGCCTGAGGATGGCGGCAATGTGCCGCCGAAATTAGTCGTGTCAGATAATAAGATTGGTACCTTTTGTCTGAATACTGTCGACGTCTATTGTCTTTCCCGCCTGTTAATGACTCAGATGCTATAACAATATAACTGATCGCTTTTGTGTCTTCTATGCGATTTCTTTTATATGTGCAAACCACTACTTTCTAAAAAAATCTAGGTCTTCCATTCGCCTCCCATAATAATGGTAGAGTAATATTCAAAAAGCAGCAAAAAATGGGAGTAGAATTCGTTTTGAGTAGGTTGGTGGGGCAGAGAATGGGTTACTGTGAACTGATCTGGGTCAGAGTTGTTCTCATCACAATTGACAGAAAACCATCGCCGACAACAATAACTCAGGTACACATGCCAACGTAGCAACCAGAAGATGAAAATACAGAAAAACTATGTGAGGATATTGAACGAGTAGTTCAGTATGTACATGGAGATGATGGGTTTGGAGAGCATGTGGGCTGTTACTAGAGTTGTAACACTACCGTACCCTACCGTGAACTGCCATAAGTAAGCTTAGACTACGGTAGATTCCTTGCAGCTTTGGTCAGTTAAGATGGCACCTGCAGTATCTGTATGTTAGGAGAGTTGCATGCCTATGGGAAGTTACCTGAAACCGAACGCTTTTCGTACGTATTCTTTACGTATGGGTGATCAATTTCTTACTAGACACCTCACGAAACTGGAAATGGTGAAATGTCTACAAACTGAGTAAATACATAGAAAGGACCACATAACCTACAGAATATTTTTGCTGTACACAACTATCCTCCCGTCTGTTACATAACGAAACTAAAATTGTCAGTGTCTAATTCAGGATTTATTCTCCAATTGTAGGTTTGTGGCGTGAAAGAGAGGGATGTCGTAGTAAAAATCAAGAAAACATTACAGATCCATCATATAGTGATAGAAAACTCAATTTTCTCAATAAAATAGTTAAATAAATAAAGATAAAATGAAGATACACACATCAAAAAACGTTTTGCATCACCCCAGTTCCCAGTACTCCTGAAGACAGACTTTGACTGTGGATACTGTATCACAGACACAGTCCCTCTGAATGCTCAGAGGTGTGACTAATCCCGACCAAAGATGCAAATAGCGATGCATGATCACGCCTATTAGACTGAGAGGGCCCGACAGCCGATCAGTTCCAGTTATTCCACCAGGAAGGAGGTACATGGCTCGTGTTATCTGTAGTTCAACCATGCCTCGACGGTCAGTACCGCGGTTCGATCGCGTCCGCATTGTTACCTAGTGCCCGGAAGGGCTCTCAACAAGGTAAGTGTCCAGGCGTCTAGGAATGAAACAAAGCGATGTTGCTCGGAAATGGATGAAATACAGAGAGACAGGAACTGTCGATGACATGCCTCGCTCAGGCCGTCCAAGGGCTATCACTGCAGTGGATGACCGCTACCTGAGGATTATGACTCGGAGAAACCCGGACAGCAACGCCACCATGTTTAATAATACTTGTCATGACGCAACAGGATGTCCTGGTACGACTCAAACTGTACGAAGTGGGTTGCATGATGCGCAACTTCACTCCCGACATCCATGACGAGGTCGATCTTTGCAACCAAGACACCATGCAGCGCGGTACCGATGGGTCCAACAACATGCCTGCCGTATGGACCGCTCAGGATTGGCATACGTTCTCTTCACCGATGAGTGTCGCATATTCATTCAACCAGACAATATCGGAGACGTGTTTGGAGGCTACCCGGTCAGGCTGAACAACTTAGACACACTGTCCAGCGAGTGCAGCAAAGTGGAGGTTCCCTGCTGTCTTTGGGTAGCATTATGTGCGACCAGCGTACGCCACTGGTGATCATGCAAGGCGCCGAAACGGCTGTTTGATAGGTGAATGCCATCCTCCGACCGATAGTGCGAGGAATTCGTTTTCATGGATGACAATTCGCGCCTCCATCGTGCACAACTTGTGAATGACTTTCTTTTGGTTAGCGACATCGCTCGACTAGAGTGCCCAGCATGTTATCCAGACATGAACCATATCGAACATGCCTGCGATAGATTGATAAGGGCTGTTTATGGACGACGTGACCTACCAACCACTCTAAAGGATCTGCGGCGAAACGCCGTTGAGGAGTGGGACAATCTGGGCCAATAGTGCCTTAATGAACTTGTGTATAGTATGCTACTACGAATTAAGGGATGCAGCTATGCAGGAGGACGTGCTACTGAATATTGGAGGTACCGATGTGTACAGCATCTGCACCACCAACTCTGAAGGTCGCGATGTATGGTGATACAACATGCAATGTGTGGTTTTCATAAGCAATAAAAAGGCCGGATATGATGTTTATATTAATCACTATTCCGGTTTTTTGTACATGTTCCGGACCTCTCTGAACCTGGGTGATGTAAATCTTTTATTGATGTGTGAATATGAAGCATCTGATCAATACTTCGTCGAAATGATATAAATTATATGTCTCTTGTCCATAAACAACTTTTTTAATTTAGCATTAACAACAAGAAAATTCTTGCAATTGAACGTGATGAAGAACTTCTATTGAGTACAAAAACAACGATCATAAAATACACTCCTGGAAATGGAAAAAAGAACACATTGACACCGGTGTGTCAGACCCACCATTCTTGCTCCGGACACTGCGAGAGCAATGATCACACGCACGGCACAGCGGACACACCAGGAACAGCGGTGTTGGCCGTCGAATGGCGCTAGCTGCGCAGCATTTGTGCACCGCCGCCGTCAGTGTCAGGTAGTTTGCCGTGGCATACAGAGCTCCATCGCAGTCTTTAACACTGGTAGCATTCCGCGACAGCGTGGACGTGAACCGTATGTGCAGTTGACGGACTTTGAGCGAGGGCGTATAGTGGGCATGCAGGAGGCCGGGTGGACGTACCGCCGAATTGCTCAACACGTGGGGCGTGAGGTCTCCACAGTACATCGATGTTGTCGCCAGTGGCCGGCGGGAGGTGCACGTGCCCGTCGACCTGGGACCGGACCGCAGCGACGCACGGATGCACGCCAAGACCGTAGGATCCTACGCAGTGCCATAGAGGACCGCACCGCCACTTCCCAGCAAATTAGGGACACTGTTGCTCCTGGGGTATCGGAGAGGACCATTCGCAACCGTCTCCATGAAGCTGGGCTACGGTCCCGCACACCGTTAGGCCGTCTTCCGCCCACGCCCGAACATCGTGCAGCCTGTCTCCAGTGGTGTCGCGACAGGCGTGAATGGAGGGACGAATGGAGACGTGTCGTCTTCAGCGATGAGAGTCGCTTCTGCCTTGGTGCCAATAATGGTCGTATGCGTAGTTGGCGCCGTGCAGGTGAGCGCCACAATCAGGACTACATACGACCGAGGCACACAGGGCCAACACCCGGCATCATGGTGTGGGGAGCGATCTCCTACACTGGCCGTACACCTCTGGTGATCGTCGAGGGGACACTGAATAGTGCACGGTACATCCAAACCGTCATCGAACCCATCGTTCTACCATTTGTAGACCGGCAAGGGAACTTGCTGTTCCAACAGGACAATGCACGTCCGCATGTATCCCGTGCCACCCAACGTGCTGTAGAAGGTGTAAGTCAACTACCCTGGCCAGCAAGATCTCCGGATCTGTCCCCCATTGAGCATGTTTGGGACTGGATGAAGCGTCGTCTCACGCCGTTTGCACGTCCAGCACGAACGCTGGTCCAACTGAGGCGCCAGGTTGAAACGGCATGGCAAGCCGTTCCAAAGGACTACATCCAGCATCTCTACGATCGTCTCCATGGGAGAATAGCAGCCTGCATTGCTGCGAAAGGTGGACATACACTGTACTAGTGCCGACATTGTGCATGCTCTGTTGCCTGTGTCTATGCGCCTGTGGTTATGTCAGTGTGATCATCTGATGTATCTGACTCCAGGAATGTGTCAATAAAGTTTCCCCTTCCTGGGACAATGAATTCACGGTGTTCTTATTTCAATTTCCAGGAGTGTATATAGTTATGTTTATGCGTGTAAACTGAACTTCAATAAAAAGTTATTGCATTGGTTAATAAGAGCAGAGATGCAATGCGCTAAACTGTTTTTTATTGTTTATAAAATGCAACTTACGTTCTGTAAATATATAAAATACGCAATTAACTAACACCGAAAGATGCGCGTTTCTAATTATGTGCAAAACAAACAACTAAACAATACGAAAATAAAGAGATGTTGTCGGCTCTCATTTCTCTCTAACACATCCATTTTTGTTTCTTTACTTACCAATGCTACCAATACTGCCGCTGCTCTTACCGCTTACTACGTCATTTATGTACTGTACTAAAACTACTAAATCGTAATTTTGGTAGAGAGTAAATGTAGCTATCACACGAAGTTTCTTCTTGTACCAATGTCTCTCTTTCCAACATCTGTTACTGCACTTTTTAGAGATGTCCACTCCTCTTCAACTGAACTAACTTCTCTTGTATTCCTTATCGCAGTATCAACATTCTTAGCAAAACTTCAAATGTGTTTCATTATTCCTCACTACTTCAGTATCCCACTTCCTTCCGTACTGATTCATCCTTACGATAGTCTTCATCAATCCTATATTGCGATTTGAGTATATATCTGCTCCTGATCAAGCCTTACAATCCAGTATCTGATTTCGGTATCTCTGTCTGTAACATAATTGAATTATTCCCCTGTCTCTTGGTCTTTTCCAAGTATACTTCCTCCTCTTGTGATTCCTGGACAGAGTATTCTCTTTTACTAACAATAAGTGAAATTTGTTGCAGGACTCAATTAGTCTTTCTGCTCTCTCATTTCTACTACGAAGCCCATGATTTGCCCAAACCCTTTCTTCGGCTTCTCGTACAACCGCATTCTAATCCCCAATGATTATTAGAATTTCAACTGACTTCACATGCCGAATTACCCGTTCAATATCGTCATATACTTTTTCCATACCTTCACCTTCTGCTTGCTTCGTCGGCATATATACCTGAGTGTTGTTGTCGGAACTGGTTTGCTGTGACTTCTGATGAAAACAAACCTATCAATGAACTGTTCACAGTAGCTCACTGACTCTACTTTCTACTCATAATGAGTCCTGCTCAAGTTATATCATTTCCTGCTGCTGTTGGTTTTACTCTATATTGGACTGATCAGAAATCCTTGTCGTCTTTTCATTTCACTTCACTGATCCCCACTACATCTACATCTACATGACTACTCTGCAATTCACATTTAAGTGCTTGGCAGAGGGTTCATCGAACCACAATCATACTATCTCTCTACTATTCCACTCCCGAACAGCGAGCGGGAAAAACGAACACCTAAACCTTTCTGTTCGAGCTCTGATTTCTCTTATTTTATTTTGATGATCATTCCTACCTATGTAGGTTGGGCTCAACAAAATATTTTCGCATTCGGAAGAGAAAGTTGGTGACTGAAATTTCGTAAGAAGGTCTCGCCGCGACGAAAAACGTCTATGCTGTAATGACTTCCATCCCAACTCGTGTATCATATCTGCCACACTCTCTCCCCTATAACGCGATAATACAAAACGAGCTGCCCTTTTTTGCACCCTTTCTATGTCCTCCGTCAATCCCACCTGGTAAGGATCCCACACCGCGCAGCAATATTCTAACAGAGGACGAACGAGTGTAGTGTAAGCTGTCTCTTTAGTGGACTTGTTGCATCTGCTAAGTGTCCTGCCAATGAAACGCAACCTTTGGCTCGCCTTCCCGACAATATTATCTATGTGGTCCTTCCAACTGAAGTTGTTCTAGACAGAGCCTTTACGTTTCCCTTTTCAGATTTCCTAGCTTTCCTATCACATTCAAACTCCTAACATTCCATGCTCCGACCCGAAAACATTACCCTTTCGTTGGTTATGCGCACGATAGGACATAAGTTAAAGCATCAACAAATACCTTCCATGGTACTAGAGGGAGCTGTAGAGGATAAAAACTGTAGAGGAAGAGAGAGACTGGAACATATACGAGTAAAACAAATAATTGAGAACGTAGCATGCAAGTGTTGTTCTGAGACGAAGAGATTACTACAGCAGAGAAATTCGTGTCGGTCATATCAAACTGGTTATAAGCCTGGTTTCATGTCACTTTTAGGTTCGTAGCGAAATACAATGTGACATGCTAAAAATTTCAACACTAATCTTGTAATCTGATGCTACCTTTTTCTTTCTCTATGTTATGGGCATTTTCCTGCATTCCACATTATAAGAAATCTGTCATTCATTACTCCGAGTGGAAATTTTGTCCGTCTTTCTGCATTTCCAACAATCTTACTTTCCTGTACACATTAGCGTAATCAGCGAACGCTGCTGTTACTGAATGATGAGGTGCCTTATGTATCGCGTATACTCAGTTGCCATGTGAAATCACTAAATGTCGACGTTAGAGTTTAAAATGATTCAATTCAGAACCTGAATTTATTTAATTAATGAGACCTTCTGTACAACAGCTTATCAGAAACGCGCATCCAGCCGCCAGGACAAAAACAGAAGGAGTATATACAGCAGTAAGCCGTGTAAAGGCAGCACGCAAGCATGCGTGACCCCCTACACTATTGGCCATTTAAGTTGATCAGTGAGAACATTTGAAAACATATGATACACAGACACACATGCACACGTGCCCATCCCCTGCCTTTCATCAGATGACTGCCTACTCCGTCACCTTATCATTTCCTATGATGGGGCGCACCACTGGAAAGCTTTGACTTAGACAACTGCCCATTAAAATTGCTACACCAAGAAGAAATGCAGATGATAAACGGGTATTCGTTGGACAAATATATTATACTACAACTGACTTGTGATTATATTTCCACGCAATTTGGGTGCATAGATCCTGAGAAATTAGTACCCAGAACAACCTCCTCGGGCCATAATAACGGCCTTGATACGCCTGGGCATTGAGACAAATAGAGCTTGGATGGCGTGTACAGCTACAGCTGCCCATGCAGCTTCAACATGATACCACAGTTCATCAAGAGTAGTGACTGGCGTATTGTGACCAGCCAGTTGCTCGGCCACCATTGACCAGACGTTTTCAGTTGGTAAGAGATCTGGAGAATGTGCTGGTCAGGGCAGAAGTCGACGATTTTCTGTATCCAGAAAGGCTCCTACACGACCTGAAACATGCGGTCGTGCATTATCCTGCTGAAATGTAGGGTTTCGCAGGGATCGAATGTAGGATAGAGCCACGGGTCGTAACACATCTGAAATGTAACGTCCGCTGTTCAAAGTGCCGTCAATGCGAAAAAGAGGTGACCGAGACGTGTAACCAATGGCACCATCACGGTGGGTGATACGCCAGTATGGCGATGACGAATACACGCTTCCAGTGTGCGTTCACAGCGATGTCGCGAAACACGGATGCGACCATCATGATGCTAAAAACAGAACCTGGATTCATCCGAAAAAATGACGTTTTGCCATTCGTCGCTGAGCACACCATCGCAGGCGCTCCTGTCATTGTTGCAGCGCCAAAGATAACAGCAGCCATGGTCTCTGAGCCGATAGTCCATGCTGCTGCAAACGTCGTCGAACTGTTCGTGCAAATGGTTGTTGTCTTGCAAACGTCCCCATCTGTTGACTCAGGGATCGACACGTGGCTGCAGGATCCGTTACAACCATGTGGATAAGATACTGTCATCTCGACTGCTGGTGATGCGAGGCCGTTTGGATTCAGCAGCGCGTTCCGTATTACCCTCCTGAACCCACCGTTTCCGTATTCTGCTAAACGTCATTGGATCTCGACCAACAGTAGCAGCAATGTCGAGATACGATAAACTGCAATCGCGATAGGCTTCAATCCGACCTTTATCAAAGTCGGAAACGTGACGGTACGCATTTCTCCTCCTTACACGACGCATCACAACAACGTTTCACCAGGAAACGCCGGTAAACTGCTGTTTGCGTATGAGAAATCGGTTGGAAACTATCCTCATGTCAGCACGTTGTAGGTGTCACCAACGGCGCCAACCTTGTATGAATGCTCTGAAAAGCTAATCATTTGCATATCACAGCAACTTCTTCCTGACGGTTAAATTTCGCGTCTGTAGCACGTCATCTTCGTGGTTTAGCAATTTTAATGGCCAGTAGTGTAGCAGACTCCCTGCGATAAGAGGCAGACACCACAGCGGAGCAAGCGCGGTCTGAAAGTACCCGTAGTTCTCTTTGTTCTGTGCGAACATAGGCTCAGAACGAGTCCACAACGAGTCTTTTGTGGGAACCTTTGAGTATCATCACAGTGCTCGAATATCTTAGGATACGGTCATAGAGCAGTGAGAGTAGCGTACTGCCTATGTTCCCTCCATCAGAATTGAATGGCAATGGGCATTTGGTATGACATCCTTCTACAAATTTTTTGTTGCCTTTTTTCTTACTCAGAGTTGTCCTGCTTCTTAAAACGTTTTTTATTAGGTCACATTCTGTTAGGTACAAATTTTTCAGTCGATTTTAAACTAATTTTCTGATGAGATAGAGAATTGAAATGTTAAGCATCGCTCGTAACCGGGTGACAATGCAATGTCTACATGCATCTTGTCGTTCTGATAGGTAGGGGTGTGGTTGTGGTGTGAAGACCTTTGGAAAAGCTTGATATCTACCCTTCCGTGCACGTCCAGCATTGATGTGCAGGGAGTATCGGAATGGGTTTCAAAGCATACATGCACATATGGCATAGCTAAGTAGAGATAGCTGGAAGGGGATGCATAGTGAAAGAGGGCAGGATAAAATGTATTGATATAGTGCAGAGGACGAGACAGAGAGAGAGAATGGGGAGGCAGAGGTTGGCAGAGACAGAGCAGAGGAGGAGGAGATGGACAGAGAGAGAGAGGAGGAAATGGACAGGGAGAAGGGGTAGGCGATAACGAAAGGGCAAAGGAAGAGAGAGACAGAGAGAGGCAAAGGAGGAGAGGGACATAAAGGGGACATGGGAAGCATGGACAGTGAGAGGGGTAGATATCTAGAGAGAGGGGGAGAAGGTGGTCAGAGAGCCCCTGGACGTTTGCAACGACTTCATAACACCCTGAATGTGACCGTCTGAGTAATTCCCTTTGTAGTATTCCTCTAACAAACTACTATACTTACTCACTACACTTAGTCACCAGTAGCCATACAGTTGATGTGACAAAGTGAATGATTGTATGCGGTTAATATTTTACTTGATATTATAACAGACAAAGATTAAAAAGATTGTACCAATAAGTCAAAACGGAAGAAGATCATACCTGAAAATATTTTAAAGTAAATATGTCGGTAATTTACTGCAAGAAGTTTCTTCAAATTCCAAGTTTTTCTTGACACTTGCACTCTGCTGTAGTGGGAAGATAACTCGGACCAGAACATATTAAAATCTGTTAAATAAAAGAGTCGGAAATACGATAAAGATCATCTTATCAGTTATAAAAAAAAAGAGGGAGTCTGAAACATTGTTAGACAATTATTTGTTGCTTTTGGGTCTACTGGTGCAAAGAGAATTCTACTTTTTCTGTGTCTGTCTCACCATTAACAAATATGGAACCTAGTGAAACACCAATAATTAAAATTATACAAAAATAAATCTGAACAGTGCCACTCCTCAAACTTCAGTTCTCAATGCTTCCTATAGGTGGCGGAAACAAAATTACTGTAGGTGCTTCCTGTAGGCAAAACGAAAACAAGGCATTATGACATGTGAGTTCTCAAATCCACTTCAAAGCTTTAAGTCAGCTTCATGTAGATCTCAAATGCAAGTTGTTAAGTTACCTACGAAATTTGTGTACGTCACCCACGGGACATTTGAACAGGACCTACTGAGCTAGTGATGTAACGATAGTCAAAACCTGCAGAGCGCTTAGGGACAAAGCTTACGTCGCATGATACGTGCTTATGGATTCACTGAGTTTTGGTGGCGATAACTTTGTTCAGTGCATCCAAATATACACTGAAGAACCAAAGAAACTGGTTCAGATGCGTAATACCGTGTAGGGCCCCCACGATCACGCAGAAGTGCCGCAACACGAAGTGGCATGGATACGACTAGTGTCTGAAGTACTGCTGGAGGGAACTGACACCATGAATCTTGCAGGGCAGTCCATAAATCACTAAGAGTACGAGGGGGTGGAGATCTCTTCTGAACAGCACGTTGCAAGGCATCCCAGGTATTTGTTCCTGAAGTCACTCTGTAGAAATTCTGGACGGGTGGGGTGTCGCAATGTTTTGCTGGAATTTCCAAAGTCTGTCGTGATGCACAATGGACATGAATTGATGCAGGTAATCAGACAGGATGCTTGCGTATGTGGCACCTGTCAGAGTCGTATCTAGACGTACCACGGGTCCCATATCACTCCAACTGCACGCGCCCCACACCATGGACGTCGGGAGTGAAGATGCGCATCATGCAGGCTATTACGCACAGTTGGAGTCGTAAAACGACGTCCTGTGGCTGCACGAAAAGCGTTATTCAACGTGGTGGCGTTGCTGTCAGGGTTGCTCCAAGCCATAATCTGTAGGTAGCGCTCATCCACTGCAGTAGCAGCCCTTGGGTGGCCTGAGCGAGGCATATCATCGACAGTTCCTGTCTTTCTGTATCCTCTCCATGTGCGAACAACATCGCTTTGATTCACACCGAGGCGCGAGGACACTTTCCTTGCTGAGAGCCCTTCCTGGCACAAAGTAACAATGTGGACGCGATCGAACCGCGGTACTGACCGTCTAGGCATGATCGAAGTTCAGACAACACGAGCCGTGTATCTTCTTCCTGGTGGAATGACTGGAACTGATAGGCTAACGGACCCCCTCCGTCTAACAGGCGCTGCTCATGCATGGTTGTTTACATTTTTGGGCGGGTTTAGTGAGATCTCTGAACAGTCATAGGGACTGTGTCTGTGATGGAAGATCCACAGTCAAAGTCTATCTTCAGGAGTTCTGGGAACCAGCGTGATGCAAAACTTTTTTTGTGTCTATTTGAACAGCAAAGCAACCGAAGTACAGAGAATATAAAAATCAGTTTTAAACTGCTAGACAAACATCTTCAAACACGTGTTTCTACTGACTAGTTATTTTACGTGTTTGATTTTATGTGTACTCAAAAGAGTAGATTACTAAGTCGCACTGGTGGATGCTTCAATCTGAAGGCTAACACACGTTTGATGTAACCAGTTGTATTCATATGCTGCTCACAAATATTAGATATCCAAGCTTCCATTTCTTTACGTTACGCTAAATTTATGTGACTATTTTTAATGAATTTATAAGTCAGATCGTTCTACTAAGTTCTTTCGGTCGGATATTAAAACATCAGGGCGTGTACATAACTAGTTATCTAGCTAACTATTTTCATAAAAATACTGCGTGTGTAATGTCTCCCAACCTTCAGGGGTGGACATTAGAAGAAATGAAATGTAAAAGAATTCGTAATGATTAACTGTACTATCAACTCCAAAGTTTTCGGTGTCGACTGACTTTTTGATGACAGGCACGACGATTTTTCATTCCTAGTATGAGTATGAAAACTGCAGCGAGTCAATGATTTTGGCATCGTGTTGAGGGACCAAAGATCATGCCACATCGCTCAGTACCGAAGATAGTTTTAACGTCGTCTCTAGCGTCGCATGGGGTGAAACAGAAGAGAATCAGATAGGTGCCCGCGACAGGTATTTTTCTCGAGATGACAATCAGTAACTGGCAGAATTACAAGTCTTCCCGGAATTCAGATGAGCTGCAGGGCAAAATTCGCTAGAAATACGGATGAAATACTGTATGTGTACAAATACGTGTGGAATATGTTAGAATGTATGTGAAAATATGTATGGAGGATGGGACACGTTAAGACGTAACACACCTTTTATTTCGTTAACGATTACACATTTCGAAAAACGGTTTTCGGCAAATGTTAGAGCGTCTAGAGGTACCTTTGTTTTTATTTGGTTAACGTTTCTAGCGCTGGTATCAAGTGAGACGTTGAAACAAGTACGTTTTTTAAAATGGAACCGTATACTTTTTATGACTGCATTCGATAGCTCTTGAGAAGGCAATTACAGTGATGTAGCGTTTGTTAATGTTGACGTTGAAACCTGTCGTGAAAAATTCGAGAAATGTCCTAGAATGTGAAAGCACGATGGCCGAAAACAGCATTTGCGGTGCAAACACTGCCAAGCAGGCGTTTCGCACCAGAATGCGTAGTTCTATACCCTAAGACAGATCTGCGCTACGAGAATAAAGCTCAGTTCCTCTTGAAGCAACTTACGATCTAGATGCGGGTTCACCTGCGAGTGCTGTACATGGAAATACGACACAGGCAAGAAATTAGCGTGTCACAAAGGGCTGAAACATAGAAATCAACTGTTCATTCTTCAAAAATAAACAGATCTTACACATTGCAGAAAACAACTACTGTATTAAATATCTAAATGTTAAAAGAAAGAATTGACTTATCTTTTCCTATATGTAGCTGAGAAATTCTTAGAGGTAAAATACGTGATGTCAACAATTGTCTCTACCTACACTGTTCTAAATTATATCATAGCGGATAAACTCATTGAACGAAACATTTTATTAAAAATACTTTGGTGACCACCTGTGCACCGCAAAATAAATATTACTCCTAAACGTCGTTTCATGCTGAAATTAACCGCTTGGTGACAGTACTATCAGCTACGTGCGATACAAGCTGTTGTCTTATTTGAGATTGCAATGCAATTTCGTACACACTTACATGAAAAGAACGGTTCACTAACAATCTACATCTACATCTGCATCTACATCCATACTCCGCAAGCCACCTGACGGTGTGTGGGGGAGGGTACTTTGAGTACCTCTATCGCCGGCCGGTGTGACATGCGGTTCTAGGCGCTTCAGTCTGGAACCGTGTGACCGCTACGGTCGCAGGTTCGAATCCTGCCTCGCCCATGGATGTGTGTGATGTCCTTAGGTTAGTTAGGTTTAAGTAGTTCTAAGTTCTAGGGGACTGATGACCACATATGTTAAGTCCCATAGTGCTGAGAGCCATTTGAAACTTTTTTTTTTTTTTTAGTACCTCTATCGGTTCTCCCTTCTATTCCATTCTCGTATTGTTCATGGAAAGAAGGATTGTCGGTATGCCTCTGTGTGGGCTCTAATCTCTCTGATTTTATCCTCGTGGTCTCTTCGCAAGATATACGTAGCAGGGAGCAATATACTGCTTGACTCCTCGGTAAAGGTACGTTCTCGAAACTTCAACAAAAACCCGTACCAAGCTACTGTGCGTCTCTCCTGCAGAGTCTTCCACTGGAGTATATCTATCATCTCCGTAACGCTTTCGCGATTACTAAGCGATCCTGTAACCAAGCGCGCTTCTCTCCGTTGGATCTTCTCTATTTCTTCTATCAACCCTATCTGGTACGGATCCCACACTGGTGAGCAATATTCAAGCAGTGAGAGAACAAGTGTACTGTAACCTACTTCCTTTGTTTTCGGATTGCATTTCCTTAGGATTCTTCCAATGAATCTGTCTGGGTTTTGCTTTACTGACGATCAACTTTGTATGGTTATTCCATTTTAAATCACTCCTAATGCCTACTCCCAGATAATTTATCAAATTAAATGCTTCCAGTTGCTGACCTGCTATATTGTAGCTAAATGATAAAGGATCTTTCTTTCTATGTATTCGCAGCACTTTACACTCGTCTACAATGACTTGGTAATCATTCAAGTGACATAAAAGAATTTTGTCTTCCAGGATGTAACATTATCTTTCATTTAAGCATGTGTTCAAACGGTTTCCCATGGACTGAAAAGCATATTTGCAATCGCCGTTCGAAATAACGATGAACAGATGTAATTACAGTGGATGATATTTTAGAGCATGCACTGGCAATTCGACGAAACATATCTTCTGGCGTAGTTGGGGCTGCGTCATAGACTGCCTCTTTGAGTGCTCCCAATAGAAAGAAATCAGGAGGGGTCAAATCTGAGGACCTCGCAGGTCATTTGACAGGAGAATTACGTCCTATCTGACATCTAGGAAAGTTCTCATTTAGTATTTGCCTTGCAACAGGGGTCGAATGAGCTGGACAACCGTCGTGTCGCAGCCACATATAATGTCGAATGTCCAATGGTACTTCTTCGACAAGAACCAGCAGGATTTTCGTCAGAAAGTGTGCTTACGAAAGTCCATTTAGAACACCTGAGATGAAGTAAGGTTCCACAATGTAATTTCCTATGATGCCGCACCTTACGTTTACGCTCTACGGCCGTTGATGTTACACCTGACGAAACCAGTGTGGATTTTCGGCTGCCCAGTAGTGAACGCTATGCAAATTTATGTTACCGTGGTTAGTAAACGATGCTTCTTCGGTGAAGTAGCAAGCAAGTAGCAAAAATTAAGGATCTTCTGTCAGTTACTGAGGGGGCAAACGGACAAAATTCTGTACTACTTTCGAAATAGCTGTCGTAGAGTGCCTGATGCAGTGACAGATCATAGGAATGGAAATTCTGTCGATGCAGGTTGCGATTTTCACTCGTCTGGCAGAGTCCACATTTCTTGGCAATATGTGTCATACCATGGTGCAGATTCATTAGCGTCGTACCCAGAACAGCTTCTTCGTGTTCTCTGTCAGTTGCTGCCTTCTTTGTTGTCCTCTTTTCGACTTTCAAGCAGCCTGTCCCCACTAGCGCCTTAAGAATACGTGCAGTTGCCTGGCACATCGGACACTGCCGATCTGGATGGGGAGCCCTATATCTCTGTTTACAAGTCTGCATGCAACGAATGTGAAGCAGACATGAGCGGTCTTCAGTGCAGACAAGTAAACAAGCAAATGTGATGGCATTCTTTACTACAGAATAGCACGGTAGCTCTGCTTGCCAGTTCATCGCTAATGCCGTTTCCGGCCTCTGTACTATCAAATTCTATAACATTTCTCGAATTTTTCACGTCAAGTTTCAATGTCAACATTAACAGACACTATTTCACTGTAATTATCTTCTCAAAATCTATGGAATGCAGTTATAAAAAGTGTACGGTTCCATTTTAAAAACGTACTTCTTTCAATATCATCGCTGATACCAGCGCTAAAAATATTAACCAAACAAAAATACGTACCTCTAGTCTTTCTAAACGTATCCAAAATTAGTTGAACGCAAAAAACTTTGTTTCTCAATTATTTTGTAGGTGTCAATATATGTGCTTCTTATATGGGTACCAACTTTGAAGAAAAGAGACACCGAAAAAAAAACTGGTTACGGCTAGTATGTTAGCAAACTTCCGAGAATGAAGTGACGATGGGCACCCGTGCATTCCTCGCGATTGTCCTTCGTGGCGTGATAGATGTTCACTCTAGGTTCCACAGACGTCTCTAATGCGTCCATACTGGTGTTTTACTTTCGACTGAAGTAGTGTAATTCATGTAAGTGCGGCGTCTTTCCCATAGATAGCCACGTTTCAGTTCACGTAAGCCCTTTATGAAACGCTAGATTCTAGCCTGTGTCGTATTTCCAGCATCAACACACGTAGGTGAATACGAATCTAGGTCGTAAGGTGCTTCAAGGGGAACTGAGATTTATTCTCGTAGCGCAGGTCTGTCTTACGGTATACAACTACGCAATCTGGTGTTTCCACTGCAAATGCCGTTTCCGGCTATCGTGCTCTCACATTAAAGGACATTTCTTGAATTTTTCACTACAGTTTCCAACGTCATGGTATCTTTGAACTCATCCTAAATAAATTACCACATTTGTCAACTGGGTTGACACCTTTAGAAGTTGTAGGTAAACCTTCTCTAGGAGAATCTTTAATTAAATGTTTTAATTGACCTGAACAACAGAGTACTGATTACGAAATGAATCAGGAAATAGTTCATAAGAACTTAGTTGAAAAAGCACAACAAAGATTAAATAAGCACAAGGAAAAGGCAGTGGAACCGCAATAGCAAGTCGATGACCTGGTTCTTATAAAACAACATCTTAAAGCTTGACGCTGAAAAAAAGAGACCCATAAGTTTTTCCAAAAATATGAAGGACCATACTGGGTACAAACGGTGATCCATCCTAAGACTTTAGTTTTAGTAGATCCTACAACTGGATCAGAGAAAGGGAAGTACAATGTAAAAGACGTAAAGTTGTATGTTTCCCCCAGGGACGTGAACATTCTTAGTTAACGGGCGAAGTGACGACCATCGGATCCCTAGTTGTTTTTGGTGTTTCTTCTAAAATAGGTTTCCTACACCGAATTCCTTTAAAGTCTTCCACTATTCTCTCATCTATTTCTAACATCTTAAACTATCATATAATCATAGTGCTTAGAAAACTGGATACCACTACAAAATAAAGAAAACTTAGGAGGATCAGAGAATAAGAAAGAAAGTGATAATGACATAAAGTAAAATGAATAGAGTATTATATTTATGAATAATATAATATGAGGTGTTTTTTCCAAACAACGTCAGGGGTGACCCTCTGGTCAGCACAGGAATAGTCACAATAGAAACTCAGCTGAACGTCGTATCATGGTGGTTCAAAATTTTTGTTTACCTGCGTACCAGTTTGAGGCTTTGTATTATGAGATTTGTAGTTATGTCCTAGTTCAATACTCGATTGTGTTAGTTCTCAGTAATTGCTCCCTTCTAGTCGCGCTTTGGGCAAGTGTGCCATTTCCTCCTTCAATTCTAGAGACAGACAGCGTTATAACGGCTCAGATGCAGTGTTGTAGGGTATAGACAGGGTTCATAGTTTTGTTTGAACACTTGAATATAGTTCTGAAAAGATTGGCAGCTTGAAACATGAATATGTAAAACCTGTACACTGTGCTTTTTGTATGAACAATAAAGATATCACAGTGGAACTATATCCTTTGTGATTGTTATGACTTCTGTTCTGTTGCTTAGGAACCAGGTCTCAGATCCACTTGCAGAAGTTCTCTTCAACGAGTCCACTACCAATTCCAGTCTCTTTTCGTGTGTAATCAAACACAGTCTTCAGTCACTTATATCCTTGATGTCAAGACGACGTTAAGTTCCATCTTTCGTTCTTCTCGACTTCTACGCTACTGGCCACAAAAGTTGTTACACCGAGAAGAAACGCAGATGATAAACGGGTATTCATTGGACAAATATATTATACTAGAACTGACATGTGATTACATTTTCCCGCAATTTGGTTACATAGATCCTGAGACATCAGTACTCAGAACAACCAACTCTGGCCGTAATAATGGCCTTGATACGCCTAGGCATTGAGTGACACACAGCTTGGATGGCGTGAAAGGTACAGCTACCCATGCAAATTCAACACGATGCCACATTTCATCAAGAGTAGTGGCTGGCGTATTGTGACGAGCCAGATGCTCGGCCACCATTGACCAGACGTTTCCAGTTGGCGAGAGATCTGGAGAATGTGCTGGCCAGGGCAGCAGTCGAACATTTTCTGTATCCAGAAAGGCCCGCAGAGAACCTGCAACATGTGGTCGTGCATTATTCTGCTGACATGTAGTGTTTCGCAGGGATAGAATGAAGGGTAGAGCCAAGGGTCATAACACATCTGAATGTAACGTCCACTGTTCAAAGTGCCGTGAATGCGAACAAGAGGTGACCGAGACGTGTAATCAATGGCACCCCCATACCATCACACCGGGTGATCCGCCAGTATGGCGATGACGAATACACGCTAACAATATGCGTTCGCCGCGATGTCGCCAAACACGGATGCGACCTTCATGATGCTGTAAACAGAACCTGGATTCATCCGAAAAAATGACGTTTTGCCATTCGTGCATCCAAGTTCGTCGTTGAGTACACCATCGCAGTAGCTCCTGTCTGTGATGCAACGTCAAGGGTAACCGCAGCCATGGTCTCCGATCTGATAGTCCATGCCGCCGCAAACGTCGTCGAACTGTTCGTGCAGATGGTTGTCGTCTTACAAACGTCTCTATCTGTTGACTAAGGAATCGAGACATAGCTGCACGATCTGTTACAGCCATGCGGATAAGATACCTGTCACCTAGACTGCTTGTGATACGAGGCCGTTGGGATAGAGCAAGGCGTTCCGTATTACCCTCCTGAACCCACCGAAACCATACTCTGCTAATAGTCATTGGACCTCGACCAACGAGGGAACAATTGTTGCGATACAATAAACCGCCATCGCGATAGGCTACAATCTGACCTTTACCAAAGTCGGAAACAAGAGGCATCGCAACAACGTTTCACCAGGCAACGCCGGTCAACTGCTGTTTGTGTATGAGAAATCGGTTGGAAACTTTCCTCACGTCAGCACGTTGTAGGTGTCGCCACCGGCGCTAACCTTGTGTGAAAGCTCTAAAAAGCTAATCATTTGCTTATCACAGCATCTTCTATCTGTCGGTTAAATTTAACATCTGTAGCACATCCTAGTATGCAGCAACTTTAATGGCCAGTAGTGTATTATACACTCATGTTCAGAAAAAACGGAACACCTAAGAACGATTACACAGGACATTCATATTCACAGGCCATGTACATTACTATGTTCTGCAGAAATTGACTGAAGTCGTTGCATTATTTGTCCTGTTTCCTAGTAGGCACAAAGAAGACCATGGGCCATGATAACTTGATGTCGATGGCATCGAGGCGTATAAGGCCGAATGGCGTCCTGTGGTATAGCCATCCATGCCACTTTCTTCTGGTTCCAACGTTCATCAGTGGTGCCTGGTATAGGGTCACAGCTTTGCATCCGTTGTTTCAACATATCCCACACATTTTCAATTGGTGACAAGTCTGGTGATCTGGCTGGCCAGGGTAAAACTCGTACATTCTGTAATACCAAGAAGGCACGTGTTCGTGCAACAACATGAGACCGGGTGTTGTCATGCTGAAATAAGTCATACGGCGTGTTGTGCAGAAAGATTATGGCTACGGGTCCCAGAAGATCATTCATATAACTCACACTGGTCACAGTGCCCTGGACGTCCACCAACTGTGATTTGTAGTTGTACCCATCAGCTCTGTATAACATACGGCTTTGAGTTGGCACTGTGTGTCTTGTGCGAATGCAGTCACTAAGATAAACGCAAACTCCCGAAGATTGGCTCAAATTTACAGACGCGCGAAATTTGGCACGGACTTCAATGCGAGATGCCTTTAATAGGTTCCACAACGAAACATTGTCTCGAAATTTGGTAGAAAATCCGAAGAAATTCTGGTCGTATGTAAAGTACACAAGCGGCAAGACGCAGTCAATACCTTCGCTGCGTAATGCCGATGGTACTGTTACCGACGACTGTGCCTCTAAAGCGGAGTTATTGAACGCAGGTTTCCGAAATTCCTCCACCAGGGAAGACGAATGGAATATTCCAGAATTTGAAACACGAAGAGCTGCTAGCATGAGTTTCTTAGAAGTAGATACCTTAGGGGTAGCGAAGCAACTCAAATCGATTGATACGCGCAAGTCTTCAGGTCCAGATTGTATACTGATTAAGTTCCTTTCAGATTATGCTGATACAATAGCTCCCTACTTAGCACTCATATACAACCGCTCACTCACCGATAGGTCTGTACCTACAGATTGGGAAATTGCGCAGGTCGCACCAGTGTTTAAGAAGGGTAGTAGGAGTAATCCATCGAACTACAGACCAATATCATTGACGTCGGTCTGCAGTAGGATTTTGGAGCACATACCGTATTCAAACATTATGAATCACCTCGAAGGGAACGATGTATTGATACGTAATCAGCATGGTTTCAGAAAACATCGTTCTTGTGCAACGCAGCTAGCTCGTTATTCGCACGAAGTAATGGCCGCTATCGACAGGGGATCTGAAGTTGATTCCGTATTTCTAGATTTCCGGAAAGCTTTTGACACGGTTCCTCACAAGCGACTTCTAATCAAGCTGCGGGCCTATGGGGTATCGTCTTAGTTGTGCGACTGTATTCGTGATTTCGGAAGGTCGCAGTTCGTAGTAATAGACGGCAAATCATCGAGTAAAACTGAAGTGATATCAGGTGTTTCCCAGGGAAGCGTCCTGGGACGTCTGCTGTTCCTGATCTATATAAATGACCTGGGTGACAATCTGAGCAGTTTTCTTAGGTTGTTCACAGATGATGCTGTAATTTACCGTCTAGTAGGGTCATCCGAAGACCGTCAGTCACCTTCTCTTCCGAATGAGTAAATATTTTGTTGAGCCCAACATCATGAATGATCATCAAAATAAAATAAGATAAATCAGAGCTCGAACAGAAAGGATTAGGTGTTCGTTTTTCCCGCGCTCTGTTCTGGAGTGGAATGGTAGAGAGGTAGTATGATTGTGGTTCGATGAACCCTCTGCCAAGCACTTAAATGTGAATTGCAGAGTAATCATGTAGATGTAGATCATTCTGCCCCTGTCTAAAAAACGGGACCATCATTTTCAAACAAGCAGAACTTGAGGTCGTCCAAAAACACTATCTGATGCCATTACTGTCTCCAGTGATAACGTCCCATACACTAATGTAGTCTAGCACCTTTCTCCACATTCATCAAAGGTAGGCGGAGAAGTGGACGACGAGCACGTAACCCATACTTTAATAAACAGCGATGGACTCTCACCCTGATAGTGTATACTGTTTTACACTGTTCCACTGTTGCGTCCACTGTTGCGCCAGAGCCGAGGAAGGTGCACATTTGCCCTACAATGCCATTCGGATAAGATGTCGATCTTCTCGCTGTGTGGTCTGGGTGGTGCGATCTGACCCTTCTCGTCGTATTCTACGGCCTTCCGTGAACCATTCTGCACATACCTGTTGCACTGTCAATAATAAGCCCTCTTTCAAACTCACTGATTTGACAGTAAGGTTCTCACTTACGTCTGCGAGGCATTCTGCGGGTCTCTTCAAGTCACACCTATCCACTACCTCCGGTTTATAGCGAGAGCAGCAGGCACATTTATCGATAGGTGGTTCTGCGCCGCGATATCGATGTTGACCTTGAACCCGCAGGCTGACATGGTTCAAATGCCAAGAATTTCTGCAGCACGTACTAATGATGTCCTGTGAATATGATCGTTCTATCATTAGTCTTTCAAGGTGTTTTGTGTTTTCTGATCATGAGTGTATATAGTAGATAAGTGTACTGAATTCCTCCTTCTCTATTTACAACAAATCTCTTTTGTTTTTGCCTATTACTTGCATTGACCTAAATCGTCTTGGTATCCATTGCCCACCTTGCTTCGCCAAAAATTTTCAATACGCTGTCTGGCGTAATGTCAGTCTGTCGACATACCCATGTCATACCCAAGTAATACCCCTCGGTCTCCTTTCAAGTACCATAACAGAGTCTAAATCCCGGTATAGTAGGAACAAGGTGAAAGGAAGAGAACCCAATGATCCATGGGTCCAACATGAGTTATAAGTGATGTACTTGCTACTGCTTATAGTCGCTCCTATCACATATGTTCGACAACAATTACAGCCCTTTGTTGGTCAACCTCATCAACCTCATCTACATCTACATGACTACTCTGTAATTCACATTTAAGTGCTTGGCAGAGGGTTCATCGAACCACAATCATACTATCTCTCTACTATTCCACTCCCGAACAGCGAGCGGGAAAAACGAACACCTAAACCTTTCTGTTCGGGCTCTGATTTCTCTTATTTTATTTTGATGATCATTCCTACCTATGTAGGTTGGGCTCAACAAAATATTTTCGCATTCGGAAGAGAAAGTTGATGACTGAAATTTCGTAAGAAGGTCTCGCCGCGACGAAAAACGTCTATGCTGTAATGACTTCCATCCCAACTCGCTTACCATATCTGCCACCCTCTCTCCCCTATAACGCGATAATAGAAAACGAGCTGCCCTTTTTTGCACCCTTTCGATGTCCTCCGTCAATCCCACCTGATAAGGATCCCACACCGCGCAGCAATATTCTAACAGAGGACGGACGAGTGTAGTGTAAGCTGTCTCTTTAGTGGACTTGTTGCATCTGCTAAGTGTCCTGCCAATGAAACGCAACCTTTGGCTCGCCTTCCCGACAATATTATCTATGTGGTCCTTCCAACTGAAGTTGTTCGTAATTTTAACACCCAGGTACTTAGTTGAATTGACAGCCTTGAGAATTGTACTATTTATCGAGTAATCGAATTCCAACGGATTTCTTTTGGAACTCATGTGGATCATCTCACACTTTTCGTTATTTAGCGTCAACTGCCACCTGACACACCATACAGCAATCTTTTCTAAATCGCTTTGCAGCTGATACTGGTCTTCGGATGACCTTACTAGACGGTAAATTACAGCATCATCTGCGAACAGTCTAAGAGAACTGCTCAGATTGTCACCCAGGTCATTTATATAGATCAGGAACAGTAGAGGTCCCAGGACGCTTCCCTGGGGAACACCTGATATCACTTCAGTTTTACTCGATGATTTGCCGTCTATTACTACGAACTGCGACCTTACTGACAGGAAATCACGAATCCAGTCGCACAACTGAGACGATACCCCATAGCTCCGCAGCTTGATTAGAAGTCGCTTGTGAGGAACGGTGTCAAAAGCTTTCCGGAAATCTAGAAATACGGAATCAACTTGAGATCCCCTGTCGATAGCGGCCATTACTTCGTGCGAATAAAGAGCTAGCTGCGTTGCACAAGAGCGATGTTTTCTGAAGCCATGCTGATTACGTGTCAATAGATCGTTCCCTTCGAGGTGGTTCATAATGTTTGAATACAGTATATGCTCCAAAACCCTACTGCAAACCGACGTCAATGATATAGGTCTGTAGTTAAATGGATTACTCCTACTACCCTTCTTAAACACTGGTGCGACCTGCGCAATTTTCCAATCTGTAGGTACAGACCTATCGGTGAGCGAGCGGTTGTATATGAGTGCTAAGTAGAGAGCTATAGTATCAGCGTAATCTGAAAGGAACCTAATCGGTATACAATCTGGACCTGAAGACTTGCCCGTATTAAGCGATTTGAGTTGCTTCGCAACCCCTAAGGTATCTACTTCTAAGAAACTCATGCTAGCAGATGTTCGTGTTTCAAATTCTGGAATATGACATTCGTCTTCCCTGGTGAAGGAATTTCGGAAAACTGCGTTCAATAACTCCGCTTTAGTGGCACAGTCGTCGATAACAGTACCATCGGCACTGCGCAGCGAAGGTATTGACTGCGTCTTGCCGCTTGTGTACTTTACATACGACCAGAATTTCTTCGGATTTTCTACCAAATTTCGAGACAATGTTTCGTTGTGGAACCTATTAAAGGCATCTCGCATCGAAGTACGTGCCAAATTTCGCGCGTCTGTAAATTTTAGCCCATCTTCGGGATTTCGCGTTCTTCTGAACTTCGCATGCTTTTTCCGTTGCCTCTGCAACAGCGTTCGGACCTTTTTTGTGTACCACGGGGGATCCGTTCCATCTCTTACCAATTTATGAGGTATGAATCTCTCAATTGCTGCTGCTACTATATCTTTGAATTTTAGCCACATCTCGTCTACATTCGCATAGTCAGTTCGGAAGGAATGGAAATTGTCTTTTAGGAAGGCTTCTAGTGGCACTTTATCCGCTTTTTTAAATAAAATTATTTTGCGTTTGTTTCTGATGGGTTTGGAAGAAATGGTATTGAGCCTAGCTACAATGACCTTGTGATCACTAATCCCTGTATCAGTCATGATGCTCTCTATCAGCTCTGGATTGTTTGTGGCCAAGAGGTCAAGTGTGTTTTCGCAACCATTGACAATTCGCGTGGGTTCGTGGACTAACTGCTCGAAATAATTTTCGGAGAATGCATTTAGGACAATCTCGGAAGACGTTTTCTGCCTACCACCGGTTTTGAACAAGTATTTTTGCCAACATACCGAGGGTAGGTTGAAGTCCCCACCAACTATAACCGTATGAGTGGGGTATTTATTTGTTACGAGACTCAAACTTTCTCTGAACTGTTCCGCAACTGTATCATCGGAGTCTGGGGTTCGGTAGAAGGAGCCAATTATTAACTTAATTCGGCTGTTAAGTATAACCTCCACCCACACCAATTGGCACGGAGTATCTACTTCGACTTCACTACAAGATAAACCACTACTGACAGACACAAACACTCCACCACCAATTCTGCCTAATCTATCTTTCCTGAACACCGTCTGAGACTTCGTAAAAATTTCTGCAGAACTTATTTCAGGCTTTAGCCAGCTTTCTGTACCTATAACGATATCAGCTTCTGTGCTTTCTATTAGCGCTTGAAGCTCAGGGACTTTTCCAGCGCAACTACAACAATTTACAACTATAATTCCGACTGTTCCTTGATCCAAGCACGTCCTGTAATTGCCAAGCACCCTTTGACATTGCAGCCCATCCCGCACTTTCCCGAGGCCTTCTAACCTAAAAAACCGCCCAGTCCACGCCACACAGCCTCCGCTACCCGTGTAGCCGCCAGCTGAGTGTAGTGAACTCCTGACCTATTCAGCGGAACCAGAAACCCCACCACCCTATGGCGCAAGTCAAGGAATCTGCAGCCAATACGGTCGCAAAACCGTCTGAGCCTCTGATTCAGACCCTCCACCCGGCTCTGCACCAAAGGTCCGCAGTCGGTTCTGTCAACGATGCTGCAGATGGTGAGCTCTGCCTTCATCTCGTAAGCAAGACCGGCAGCCTTCACCAAATCAGATAGCCGCTGGAATCCAGAGAGAATTTCCTCAGATCCAAAGCGACACACGTCATTAGTGCCGACATGTGCCACCACCTGCAGCTGGCTGCACCCTGTGCTCTTCATGGCATCCGGAAGGACCCTTTCCACATCAGGAATGACTCCTCCCGGAATGCACACGGAGTGCACACTGGATTTCTTCCCCTCCTTAGCCGCCGTATCCCTAAGGGGCCCCATTACGCGCCTAACATTGGAGCTCCCAACTACCAGTAATCCCACACTCTGCGATTGCCCGGACCTTGAAGGCTGAGAATGATCCTCTGAAACAGGGCAGGCAGCTACATCTGGCTCAGCCAGAGACAGTGCCTGAAACCGGTTTGTCAGACGCACCGGGGAGGCTTTCTGATCAGCCTCCGGGGACGCCTTTCGCTGCCTGCCACGCCTTGGAACGACCTCCCAATCAACCACAGGCGAGGGCTCAGCCCCACTGCGGGCAGCAACCGGGGCAATCACAGCGGCAGACCGATCTGGGGACAGACGGGACGAGGTTGACATCCCCGTGATACCCGAGTCCGGCTCCCCACAGTGGTGCCCATTGGCAACAGCCTCAAGCTGCGCGACCGAAGTCAGCGCCGTTTGCAGCTGTGAGCGAAGGGATGCCAAGTCAGCCCTCATCCGAACACAGCAATCGCAGTCCCTGTCCATTCTAATCGATGTTTAACAACAGTTACCGAAACACGAGTCCGTGCCTAGATAACGCAAGCGGAACACGCAAAGAATGTATCAACTAACCTGTACAAATGCCTAACGACTGCGCTACAATCTGCTGAATTTACGATTACAGTAACTAAAACTCGAAATTGCACCTCCTATACGAAACTCGCACGCAATTTAAATAAGAATCTACGAAGTAAACACTATAGCGCGATGCTACAACTGTCAAATACTATAATACGCCCGAAATATATGAATTAAACAATGCAAGTACCCAAAAACACGCAAAGAAATTAATTAAACTATCTAACAAACAAGTAGGCTAGGGTTATACGACAGATAACCTCCTACAGATACCACTCCTGAGAGCAAAGGTAATGGTACCAACACTGTGGGTCTGCAGTAAGAAGATGACAGGCAGTGGATGTTGAACTCTGCGACCAGGAACACTCGTCAGGCTGCACTGCTGTAAATACCTCCTCTTGAAGAGGCAGACCAATAGCAAATGACCGGCTTTTGCTGAGACAAGATGCTTAACAGCATTCCGACTTGGGTGGCTACAGTGCAGTATTCCATTATCTGGACTGGTGCGAGATGGTGGTGATGTCCAGAAGCCGAACTCTGTACCGATAACTGTAACACTATGTTTGGCAGCACTGGGCCCAAGCAGCATAGAGTTTGAAGGGCCTTAGTTCATATAGGGGTCACGAGACCGTCTAGTGGAGATGGTGGCTAAGTTAAGACAACCTGATGGATAGGCTGCCAGGCAGCGTTGGTTTGAGGCCCAGCTGCGGCGATGATAGAAGAGGGCTGGCAATTCAGTGTCGGAGACTGACATGTGCTGGGCGTCGATACACAGGCCAGTTATGCCGATGACCAGCCTGGCTGGCACGGGGTATGTATGTGTATCCAAAGTCGCATGTTAATGTGGAATATAAGTTCTGCCACCTACTTCAGTGCTGTCGAAACTTGCTGAAGGTTGGTCGTTACCCAGAAACGGGGAAATGCTGAGTCGGCAAGTTGTAACCCATGCCCTCAGTACGGCACTGGGCTCCAGTCTGGGTCTGTGCTAATCCACATCATGTACCGGGTGATCAAAAAGTCAGTATAAATTTGAAAACATAATAAACCACGCAGTAATGTAGAGGTAAAAATTGATACACATGCTTGGAATGACATGAGGTTTTATTAGAACAAATAAAGTTCACAAATTGTCCGACAGATGGCGCCGGACAGCAAAACGTCAGTGCTACCGTGACGGGTGAGAGGTACGCCGATATGTTACAGAATCGTAACATCCTTAGCCTGGCTGATAAACACCTGCTCGAACGTATGATGTTTATGCAGGATGGCGCTCCACCCCATATTGCTAGACTCGTGAAAGATTTCTTGCGCGCGTCGTTTGGTGATGATCGTGTGCTTAGCCTCTACTTTCGTCATGCTTGGCCTCCCAGGTCCCCAGACTTCAGTCCGTGCGATTATTGGCTTTGGGGTTACCTAAAGTTGCAAGTGTATCGTGATCGACCGACATCTCTAGGGATGCTGAAAGACAACATCCGACGCCTATGCCTCACCATAACTCCGTACATGCTTTACAGTGCTGTTCACAACATTATTGCTCGACTAAAGCTATTGCTGAGGAATGATAGAGGACATCTTGAGCATTTCCTGTAAAGAACATCATCTTTGCTTTGTCTTACTTTGTTATGCTAATTATTGCTATTCTGATCAGATGAAGCGCCATCTGTCGGACCTTTTTTGAACTTTTGTATTTTTTATTTTTTTTGTTCTAATAAAACCCCATGTTATCCAAGCATGTGTGTCAATTTGTACCTCTCTATCTACATTATTCCCTGTTTTTTTCAGTTTTCAAATGTATACTGACTTTTTGATCACCTGGTATGTATAGTCAAGATATTTTGTTACAAGCTGTTGATACTTTGTGAGAAAATGAGTATGTCACACTCTCAACAGAGAAACGCTTCTAACTGTGACATTATTTCTGTTTAAGTGTGACACCAATCTTAATTACGTCATCGAATATTCTGCAAAACTTCTGTGGGCATCATTAAGGAAATATGGAAGTTTATTACTAGGACATGCTGGTCACCTTTCTTACAAAGAAATTGAACAGTGACATGTTTCAGCTGTCTGCAACAATTCCCTGTGCTAATGAGGCCTTAGATATATCATTAAGGAAATGAGTTACTTCATAACCCTATTTTAAATTCCATTAATACCACATGAATTGTTTTGAGGTCGTCATAGTAATCGACAGTGGGAAAAACTGAGTCCTGCAGGGATTTTTATTTCATAAAATGAGAGAAGGCACCATCGTGCTTCCGAAGTGTGAAGAGATAAGTTAAGCAGTGGGGGCATGCACTAAATTTTTTATACATAGCCTACTCACCTACTCACTCACCATTTTAGGAAACTGACCGCAGATGATTATGGAAAGCAGATTACATATAAGTAAATTTCATGCCTAGATAATTCTATAATTTGGAAGTTTTCTTTTTCTGATGAGACGATATTCTATTTTCAATGTCTTCATCATTTCAGAGCGTAAGAGTCATCCTCACACCTGGAAGCACGTGCTGTACCCCGAGTTCCATCACGAGTTCTTGAATCACAACGAACACCCTGGCCCAATATGGGAACGGATACACCAGTTGCCTGCCCCAGTGCTGGAATCGATTCACTAGTTTCCTCCACCACCACCGTCTTGGAAGCACTGAAAGCGTAGTGGCTTCGTTTCTTCTGAAGCCGAAATCGCTAACTCCGGGAAACCAACAGAGATCTCGCAATCACTCAGTAACGCTTGACTTTACATATTAATAGTAACATCAAAAGTAAATACCACAAGGTTAAAATCAAACCATCGTTTTTCTTCCTCTGATACTGTTACTTGCACATACATATTCGTCAGCTGCTGAATTAGCTGTAACATGACTACGATCAACTCATGTTACTATCACAGGTAAAACACCTTGGGTGAGGTACAGTTTGGAAGCTATCTCGCCGGACACTTACGTACAGGGTGGTCAGAAAAAGTCTGAAAAGCATGTAAGAGCGTTACAGGGTAGGTTTATCTGAGAAGTAATTATTAAGAAAAGAAATTCAATCCGTTGGTCGTTTCCGCGTTAACTAGCAATGAAGGTAGCTAATCAGGCCGTTGCGTTCGTTAATTCAAGCGGCCCCAAAATACAATTAATGTCGCTTCTCATAGCGTAGATGTAGCACACGAGACTGCTCAGCGTTTCATTTGGATTCGAGCGTTATCACCGTTTCGTGTACAATTTTTGTGTCACTGTCTTTCTCGATTTTAGAAATCCAAACGAATAATGCCTTTGGCGGCACTATCTGTAGCGGACCGCTTGAATTAGCACTCGTAATGGCCTGATTGGCTAATTTCAGGGCTAACTCGTAAATGGCGCTAAATATCAATTTTTTCGTAACATTTATTTCTCAGCAGACCCTACTCTGCAATACCCTCACAAGCTTTTCAGACTATCTCTTATCACCCTGTATAGCATCTGTATCAGTTTCGTTTGAGATGCTTACACTAAAACACAGATTTTACTTATTATACCTTTAAAATATTTTTGTATCCAGTCATATGTCTCTTAAGTTTATTTTTTACAGTAACTGAAATATGTGTAGCATAAGTGTGACTGTAATAGAATATTTAGCTTTTTCGTTGCGATATTCGAAAATACGAGGGTTGTCCAGACATTAAGTTCCGATCGGTGGCGAAATGGAAACCACAGCGAAAACCAGAAACGTTTTATTTGCAACAGTTAGGTACACCTTCCATCTACTTCTCTACATAGTCGCTGCTCCAACTCCGAGTTTTGTCGTAGTGCTGTAACAACTTTCCAATATCCTCGTCATAGAAAGTATCCACCTCTGCTTTCGGACAGTTATTTGCACTGGTCTGCAGCTCGTTGTCTGTGGGAAAATTTTGTCTTCATATCCAGCGGTTCTTGTGAGCCGAGATGAGACTCAGGAGCCAATTACGGACTGTGTTGAGGGTGATCAAACACTTCTCATCGGAATCGCTGCAGGAGCGTCTTCATTGCCCCTGCAGTTTGCGGCCGACTGCTCGACAGTTGTGTTATGTGGGCTGCATGACACAGGCGAAATCTCTAACCAGGCCCTCACACTTGGCGGGAGACGCTATTCCCTACGCATCTTTACGTGCTCACTGTTCATTCACTACTAAAAATAGCGACGCGACACGATTCACGGGCATACTAGAGACGCTGCCCCCAAATCGAAACTGCTTGTGATGGCTGAATATAAGGAATGAAGAAATACTACTAAAAAACCCATTAATGTACAAAAGACTAATTTAATTTGTATTTTTTGTTTGGTCACTAGAACCACTCGCAAATACTTTAATACTCCAGAAAAGGAGCTTCAGTGGTCAAACGCAGATATAGGTTTAATCTTATACTACACTTAACGCAATACATCACGAACTCCATCAGAAACCTCAAGAAGAAGCCTATGTAAGTGAGTGTTCGTATTGCCTCAATAACAGAAACAGTGTTCTTTCTACTTCATTCTGTTACTCCACCATTTAATAAGAATCGTAAAACACATTTTGTTTAAAAATTAAATCTCAGTGGCAGTAGCCCACAGACAAACACAGGGCATGGGAAAAATGTTTTCCGAAGGAAAATATCGTTATTGGAGAACACAGTACAATCATTAACTTTTAGTAGGAAGACAGAACCATACTGCCAGCTGTACATAGTATCCAGTACTCAGGGAATGAGTGTAGGGGAGCAGAGGTGGGCAACCTGCACTTATATTCTAGGTACGGCCCTAGTGAAGGTGTTTTGCACTTGTCTTCATGCGGCCTGTATGAAGTGTCAAGTGTGTATCTGTGACATGAGGATGGGTATGGTAAGTGCTCGTACAGTACGCGGGACACCAAATTGAGTTCACCTACCATATGATCGTTTCAATAATCCTTTCTGGCTTGCCCAATCCAGTGGCAGATTGCACTCCATGAACTCATATGCGATTGTAGTCTTTCTCGGCGTATTCCATTGATGATTTCTTCTCGGGTTATCAGCCGTGTGGTGGCGTCGGCTTGTCACAAAGTTTCTATAACCAGAGAAGGATTCATCAACCCATGAACTCTGATACAAACATGAATCTGTTGCGCAATTCATCGGTTAATGAGAGAAATTGGCCTCTCGAAATGAGTCATGAATGTCAGTTCTCACATAATCGTTAAGCATCAACAATAGGAAGCTATGAGCTACCTACTGAATTCAAAGTTTTGGTCCAGAGTAACTCAAATTTTGTTCGCTTTTTGCGAGCATCACAAAAGGGAAAAAGTGTATATTAATGTGAATAGTAATCACAGAGAAAAAACATAAGGGACGAGAAATATTGAACAGTGAAACGATTTAACTGAAACTTAATTCGGGTCGACAAGGCCACAAAGGCTACGTAAGTTGTGAGTGCGCATCATCCCAGAAGCTCGTTTCTGAAATTCATAACCTCGGCAGGATGCACAAAGATTGCTCTGATAAAACGAGATGTACATTCCACGTGCAAATACTCATACCCGCTTGATGATGGATATGCCTTTGACTACAGAACTAGATTGAATAACAGTATGAAAAGACCTAATCATGATCTTCCTGTATCGTCAAACGCAGCGAGCACTTTCCTCAGAATCGATGACTCAGAGATATAGGCCTGCATCTGCTGCGGCCTGCCGGCGGAAATAGCTCGTCAGTGATGGTGTGATGAGCTGATTCTCGAGACAGAATCCAGCTCTAGCCATGGCTACCATCCAGGTCTTCCCACTTCCGTGACTACACACAAGGTGTCCCAAAAATTTTAACTTTCCACTTTGCTACACACAAAGTTACCACATATCAGCTTCTGCTAATGGGAATGGCTAGGTCAGTGATTAACTGCATGATTTTCATTAACTACAGTCTAACAAACCAACTATCAGTGTTTCTTAAACTGCCCAGTGAGCTGTCTTTTAATGCATGAAATTTTGTGAACCATGCACCGTGGCGGCGTGTTACTCTTTACTTTTGGGTAGCAACGGCAGACTGAGTCACTGGGCTAACATCACAGTGCGTCCTACTGGATATCCTGCCGCGCTATCACTTCAGTACACTTGCCGTCCAGCACACCAAACGTGTTTAAAGGTACGGTGTTTACATTGGAGAACATGTTATTTACTAGTAAAGCACGTAAAGCAAAACTAGTCTCACAAAGTTCCAGTGTCGTTTGAGACCAATTATTATTTAGAGACGAATGACTGGAACAAGGTACAATACCTAAATACACAAAGACAAATACGTTCTACTTAACTTCAGAAACAGTAGGGCTAAGAACAGTTTTTTTTTTCCAGCGTACAACAAGAAACAGACTTTCGGAATCTCAAAATCTTACCTCACTCAGTGAAAAATATTACAGCTTAATGCTTCGTATTGAAATCTCAACTGACGTCGCAATGAATATGAGTCCTGGAAAAGCCTAATTTTACTTATAAAACTTTTAACGTCGCATTAACTTAGTGAAACATTAACTCAAAAACGGATGTATCGTAATAAAAGGCTATCATATGCCCACAGCGATAAATTTCCTCTCGCCATATAGCAATATCTTTGAATGCTGCCAGTGAGATATTGCTTGTCTATAATTAAGCACAGCAATAGTTACGAATTATCAGGAAATCTCACTCTTACTGCCTTGCTTTTCCCAGAAGTAATTAAACGTAATAGGTATGTATGAGTATCTTTTGTTCTCTAATTTCTTTTCTGTTTAAACAGTACGTCGTAATCACAACTTTAGCTAGCTTGTTAGTTAGTTGAAGTTTTACGATAATGTGTCACTAACCATTGTTTACTCAAAAGAAACTCTCAAAATTCGAAACTCGCTTACTTTCTGTTAACGTTTCCTCTTGTCTTTTAAGGTAAAACAGATTCCCAATTACGTATTTAGTAATTTACGACCAACGAGCAATTTCTATTTTACGTTGAAGGAGAAATTCCTTAACTTTGATTTTCTTAGCGTTGGCCGATAACTGTATTCCTTATAGAAACATTCATCTGTTCAGTTACTGATTCTGATCATCATACCCTATTTTGGTAAATCCTACGAATATTAGCTCTCTTTCTAACTGACTTTGTCTGCGTCAACCTAGCACACTTAATGCATATTCTATGATACTGAATTCCGAACGACCACATTTATCTATCGTAAATACATTTCAGAAGTCAATTTTTCTTTCATATTTCAGTCATTTAGTATCATATTATTTCAACATTTTAATGTATTTCAATAAAAATTTTCTCAAAGTAAGTGATCGATTGCCAGCAACAAACTAATTCAAAACAAATCGATAATAACATAATCAATAAAAATAGAACAAATATCATAAACCCCACAGGCTCTTTGTCTGTGACAATTAACAATCAAAGCAAAACTCTGCGTCTTCTGGTGTTGGAGCGACGCGACTCACTACTACTCCCTATTTGAAAAACGGCCACTCCGCACTTTTCACTTTGCAAGTCTCAGTTCAGTTGCGTGCGGTTCGTTAATGGCTCCACTTTTATACTTTGCACACTAAACATCGACTAAGGGTAGGATCTGTTTAACTGTTTGTTAGCAGATGCAAACTAACGAGCCACGTGGTGTCTGCCGTTTATGTTAGGCCCCAAAATACCACCAAAACGTAGTCGTGTCATTACCTCACTCGATACACTTCAGACAACCTAATCCACCGACAGACCAGCAAACAACCCAATTACTTCTGGGCGAGCTGTAATACGTCGCGGACCAAGAAGTCGGAAGCTCCGATATCACCACAAAATTCAGTTACTATTATCCCATCAACACTTTCTTCCACCAGCGCCAGCTGCGCCTTTCACAGCCTGAATTTACCACAGCTCACTATAATCTCCCACACCACTAAAAATCTAGGAAAAGATCACCCTTGCCAGTTTTTCTCCAGATATATGGCTTAAATACTTGTGAGAACCTAAATACCCCCAGATTGGGCTTGGGGTCTGACTTCCCACGCGCATAACTCTTCCATACAGGCCATCTGGTCACACAAGAGAATTATTCTGCCACCGACCAAGCCATTCTAACCCCGATCATCTTGTGACAATCCATCTCGCATGGTGTTTGTACGTAAACAGACTAAGATCTATAGCTAAACAGTCTGAGGCCTACACGTGAACTGTATCTCTCTCACGTAAATCATGTGGGAACCATTAAAAAAAAAGAAACAACGAACTTTGGCAGTTACTTCATCATTGGAAGTGGCATTTGGTAAACTCGAGTAGCGGCTAACTACTTCGTAGCCCTATTGCAGCATCGCTGACTTCTGTGATGGCCAGTGGTTGTTGATTCGCAGCTACAACATGCGTCAGTCTTCTCTCATCTTTACGTGTACCATTTTTACTTGGTTTTAATAGGCGTATGTGTTCGGATGCCGAGCAATAGTAGACGCGAATGTACATGATGCATCTGACACAGCACAGCCAGAGTTCCAAGTTCCCACATAGCACATCATTTTTTTTAAAGTTAATCAGTGAGAGAGAAATTTGCAATTCACGTGGAGTGGCATCCAGATGAGACCAAACGTCCCCCAAAGTATAAGAAGAAATAAAAACTTTTAACTTTAACAACGACTTCCGCATACATTGCCACGTAAAAGAAACAAGATGAGTATCTTTCAACCACTCGAACTTAGTTCATTCGGAAAGCCGATTTGTGATATACATGGCGTAAGGATGTCTTTTGAGCAGAGATTCCGACTTGTAAAATAACTTATTTTGCATTAGTCTGGACGTGATTAATTGTCGCGCAAACCGAGCTTTTCAGAAGGAGTCCTCGACAGCACACCAAGGCGGCTGCATTTCTAAAGAGCTTTTCTCACTTGTGTCTGATTGACAATAAAGAGCACCGCGCATAGTTTACTTGTTGCCAAGTGATCAGACTAGTGGCGCCTGGTCCATCTCTTGGATGCATATCTTTTGGAAGTCCATCTCTTGTACAGAGTGTGCAATAATTGTCTATAATAATTATGTGTTATTTATGGTTATTCAAAGTAGAAAAAACGTAAAGATACATTATAGGTTAAGTGAACATCTTAGAGACTCTGACACGTTAAGCCACAATATTCGGAAACGGCAGCAGTCGAACAAGGAAGGCCGGCACGTGTGTGACAGAGGTCACGTTTCTGCCCAACGTGAGAAGGCCGATGACCGGTGAAGTTTGAGCGGCAGCTGTCAGCACTCCGACAGATCAACGACCGACCAGACGGGCAATGCTTCTAAGGAGAACAACGACCAACGCTGTTTTCACATCAGTGGCCAATGCTCCACGAACTGTCAGCATACTAAACCCACGTGCTTGGTGTATCTGGCGACGATGAGGACGATTACAGGACAATGCCCGACCACGTCAGCATAGAGACAAAACAATGTAAAGCCAGCACGTGTGTCGACATTGGTCAAGTTTGTGCCCAACGTGAGAAGCATAGATCAACGACCAAAGGGTCAGTCGCCACCCTAGAAACTTAGCGACATTGGCAAAAACACCGAATAAATACCTCCGACAAACGGGCGTCAGGTAGTCCTTTGACGTGATCCTTTGTGTTAGTCCTTTGAAGAGGTCCTTCGAGGGGAGAAAGAAGACCCATGATGTCAGCGAACGTCATACTTTGCTGCAACGACTTAGCCGCTACACTGTTCGAGAGAAGAACATGTATCGCGCCAACAGGACGACGCAGAAGGTTCCATCCCAGATGTTACCAGAAAGAAGCTCGATTGGCACTTACTTCTGAGGACGAAGGGACTGCGGCCTTACCGAATGAGTCACCTGTGAACTTAGAGGCTGATGAACTCCGCCAGAATCCGCCGAATCTGATGGTCGCTGATTCTATTCCAGGACGGAGCATCACGCGCCGCCCCGTAGGCCTTGGCAATATGTGTCGTACCATTGCGCGGATCCACTAGCATCGTAGCCACACAGCTTCTTCGTGTTTTCTGTCAGTTGAAGTCTTCTTTCTTCTCCTCTTTTTGACGTTCAAGCAGCACTAGCGTCTTAAAAATTCTTGCAGTTGTCTGGAGGTCAACATTGCCGATCCGGATAGACAGCCCTATACCGTTATTCAGCTTTTACGGCATTTTTTCGCATTCACCATACAAAAGTAGTATATCCGACTACTCCGCATTGGTTTACATTTCTGCATTCAATGAATGTTGAAGCTGAAATGAGCGGCCTTCGGTGCAGACCAGTAAACAGGCAAATTTGTTGGCATTGTGGCACAGCGTAGCATGACATTTCTGCTTGGCAGTGTTTGCACCCCTAACGCCGTTTCCAGCCACCGTACTCTCACATTCTAGGATGTATTTCGAATTTTTTTACTTCAGGTTTCAACGTCAACATTAACAAACTCTATTTTGGTGTAACTGTCTTCTCAGGAGCTACGGAATGCAGTTATAAAATGTATACGGCTCCTTCTTAAAAAAACCTTCTTGCTTCAATACTTCCGATGTTACCAGCGCTAAAATCATTAAAAGAAATAGGTACCCCTAGACTTTCTAAACTTTTCCAAATATAAGTTTATTAGATTTAATTCGACGCAGAAAAGAATCATTGTTTGTCATTTATTTTGACGTGTGCTTCTTAGATGGGCACCAACGTTGAAGGAAAGAGGCACCGCAAAAGACAAAAACGATACATACGAAGGCATTATCTGAATGAAACAAAAATCTTTATATCTGGTGTATATTACGGACAAAGAAATGATTACAATTTCAGAAAAAATTAAGGGTTTTTGAAGAGAAAGCTTCACAAATCAAGCAAGTCAAGAACACAGTGGTCCAACTGTGGCCCTCATGCAAGTTGTTATTCGGCTTGGCATTTATTTATGGAATTGTTGGATGTCCTCTTGATGGACATCGTGCCAATTTCCGTGCAACTGGAGCGTTAGATCGTGAAAATACCGAGATGATTGGAGGGCTCTGTCCATAATGCTCCAAAAGTTCTCATTTTGGAAGTGATACAGGGACTTTGCTGGCCAAGGCAGGGTTTTGGATGCACAAAGATAAGCAGTATAAACACTCGACGGGGGCGGGAGTGCATTATCTTGCTGAAATATAAGTTCGGGATTGCTTTCCGTCAAGGACTACAAAACTGGTCGTAGAATATAGTAGACGTATTGCTGTGGTGCAAGGGCTTCTGGATGACAACCAAACGCCTCCTGCTCTGAAAATAAATGTCACCTCAGATCATCGGTCCTAGCTGTCGGTCCCTATGGCGGACGACATCCAAGTCGGTATCCCACCACTGTCCGGGGCGACTCCAGAATTGCCTTCGGCGCCGAATTTCATTATCTGGAGTAGAACTGTCTTCAGTGGTGAGTCCTGCTTCGAACTGAGCTCCGATGACCTTTGAAGACGTGTCTGGGGACATCCAGCTGCTGTGAATCAATATGAAGCCGAACAAATGCTTGCATAAGGGCCGGAGTTGGACGACTTCCGTCCCGTCCGGATAATTCCTTCGTTGTGCCGTTGTGCGTTGTATGCTTTTTCCTTTTTTTAAAGTGTACTTCATGATCAAGATAAAGGTTTTCTATATTCCTAACTGCGGGAGCAAATTAAACTGTGTAAGGCAACGTTATATAAATGCCACTGATTTCGCGATTCAATGAAACAGCTGAGTACTGAGTTCCATTCAATTTAACGATCTGGCTGTGTGACTCACGTTACGTCTGGAAGGACGATGGCGAACTCGGTGCACGTGGGGCAGTGGAACCGCCGGGGTCGTAAACACAGCGGACAGGGCTTAGCTAGGGTGAGCCCAGCGCCTCCCAGGACTGCCGCTGGGCATCACCAAGCCAGGCGCTGACATTGTAGTGTTACAGAGCGAATGTGAAAGGATCGTGTATCTCGCACGGACAAATAAAAGAACGAGAGAATCAAGCTAGCAGTGCATGAAAATGCAATTAATGTTAGGGCTTTATGTTCAACGGTTGGGTTGGAAGTAATTTTTTATTTTCATTCGCTGTGGATAGCTAAATTTGAAGTCTTAATTGTACCGACTCGAGTTTCACGGTCGAAATTGTTAGTCTTTGTATGTTCAGTTAGACAGATTAATATCGAAAACAGGTTATTAACTGAAAGCTAGGAAGATTGTAAGTTGTAGGTAATAGTAGAAAATGCCCACCAGCATACTGATTTCACAATCAGGAAGACCAAACAATGTTCACAATTCCTATGATTTAATAAAATCCTTGAACATATTGGGGGAAGAAGGGTTCTATCATTGATGGAGAATGCTGCATGTTTATAGGAATCTGAAAATAAACGTTGGACGGACTCCAACAGAATTTTGGAAGGACGTGTGAGTTCAGTAAAAGTTAATTTAATGTTGGGTTACTCGCGCTGTTATCTTCGCCTTGGTCGAGGTGGACATATAAGCATTGGCGTGGGGATCCTTCAAAGATAGCTGGACATGGCAGAAACCTGCAGGCGGCTTTATTCCATTGGTATGACGAGCTCTAACTGATACGAGATCCTCCCATTCCAGTTACATGAACACTGCCTGACAAAATAAGTTATGCACGGGGAAGGGATGAAGGAAACGAAATGAAACTCCATCGGTTGACAGGTATCGAACTCTTATTATCAGTATGACGCCACATCCCCTCCAGGACGGTTGGTTGATCTGCTTCGGTTGAAAAACATTTCATAAAGTCGTCGTATTCTCTCCTGGCGCAAATTGGGGCACAACTGTTGTAACTGACCTTGATATCTGTAGTGTTTGTGACCGAGTGTAACAACACGATATAATTGATGTGCCCAGGAAGCAAGCGATAGTTGTACGTTAGAATTGATAAACGTACAACAGAATACAGTAGCATAGATTCCTCCAGACATCAGTCTCCGCTACTTGATTCAAGCTGAGCGCCAGTCATCGATGTACTGAAATGTCCTTGTACAACGAATTATGTGAGGCCATGGTCCACGGAAAGCAATAGGCTGCCTGAGAACAATAACAGGTAGAGTCCAGCAAGACGGTGATTCGAGGACTGTGAAGACAAGGTCCGGCAAATCGAGAACAGTTGAAATTGGCTCAGCGGTATGATGTCCAATTGACTTGCTGCTACGCACAGCCACTATAAGCTCCGAATAAGGACTCCCTATAGATTGGTGGTTTGGCGACCTAAATCCGCCCTCCCCCATCAACTCCCAGGGAAAGGATGATGGCTCAGCACAACGTGCACACGTGGCTTGCGAAAGTGAGGTAGTGCCCTTATGGCAGAACTGTATATGATGATGTTAAAGCTCTGGCGAGGAGGCTGGTGCAGCACTTGTTACTGTGGAAGCTGCTAAACGCTTGAACGAGAACAACACATTGCATATGTTGATGTCACTTTGTTTTCATTTGATCTCCGGAAACAATGTCATTAGTGGGTTGGAGCTTAATGAACCAATGGTACATGACTGTATGGCTGGTGGTTATATAGACGCAATAGTCTGAGGATACAGTATCCCTCCATCCCCCTACCCCCCTTCCAATTAAGGAAGAAACCGCATAGCCAAGTCGAAGATGAGAAGATGACCTGGCATCCGGAGGGAGGAGGCGACATGGCATTGGGGATATGGTCCTTCACATTACGTCGTCGCTATAGTGGAGGTTTGCATTCAGTGATTGTTGGCTGAAGGCAGACAGGTGACACGTGGCTGCGACCTGTGGGTCTGGCTCAGACAAAACTGATAGCAGCAAACCTAAAGCAGTGAGGCGTGTAGTGTCGTCATCTGGGAAGGTCGAACTGGTCGCGGAAGGCGGCGACTTGAATGTAAATTCCCATCGATAGGGCCGCTGAAGGGAGCGATGGATTTGTAGGCCAAGGCTTACATCGAAATTTCGAGGAATGCACAACTGAAGGAGCAGCGAGGATCTGATGATGGCTCTAGTATTAGGCTCAGGTGAGGAACGGCTGTAGTCATGCACGATACAAGAGGACCCTGTGGTCGCACATGGTGCTACTGGGTTGAGGAGTCATGGAGAGGCGGCCAAACAGGACAGTGCAGGGCATGAATTAGAAGGCCTGTTTCTTCGAGCGATGTTTCTTGTCAAATGGCAGCAAGGGCATGAAGCAAGTGGACCTTCTGGGGGACGAAGGACAGTGGGATGATCAGATGTTTGGTGCGTCAAGGAGACAGTTGGAGCCGAGGAGCCTGGTGGAACGAAGAAGCTGGTGCCAGCAGCCCTGGTGATCGAGTTGTTTGTGCCACTGGCAGAAGGGTTGATGGTATAAGGGACAGTGGTGAAAGAGTCAATGGTGGATGTACTATTGCCGGATGCACTGGTGGCCGAACCAACGATGGTGAGTGTACTGGCAGCATATGGACCAGTAGCAGATATGCTGGTGTTAGATGCGCCAGAGGTTGGTGTCCTATAAGTCCATATGCCAGTGGCAGAGGTGCCAGTTTCCTATAACAGCAGTTCACACTATTCTGTTTGGATCAGTCACTAACGTTTCACTGGAATTTCCTTAATAAAAAAAAGTTCGTGAAGTCGTGGCTGCTCCAGAGAAGTCTGAAGATAGAGTAAGGTGAGGCTGTGATTTTGAAGGCGTTTATTATGACGAAGTAGTTGGAGGACGGTTGAAATTCGAGGATGCTGCGGTGAGATAATCCTTGATGGAGCCGCGATTTAAACTCTCACTAATGAGCTTCGCAGCACTGCTAGCGTAAGCCTGGCAAGTGAACTGGCTGCATAGTGGTCGGTCGTTGGGCGGTGATCTAAATATCTGGCACGTGGTATATATAAGGTTAGTGTTTCGGGGCACGTGATTCGTGGAAGTGGGGTAGGGCCATTATGGCAGTGGTATTTGTGTCAATGTTTACGCCTCTGGTGGTGAAGCTGGCGCCACACTGCAACGTACCAGCTGCTAGAGTTTCAGTTGAAAACAACAGGGCATGTTTTTCTTGATGTTGGATTGTTTTAGTTCGACATCCAGAAGTATTGTCGTTATTGGGTCATATCTGCAGTACACGATTGTATGGCTTGTGGCTGTGTCGCAGGTGGTAGCCTGCAACAAATCTACATGTCTTGATAATCATGGAAGTACATCAACATCACGCAGACATTCCAGAGAGACATTCACCATGTGTGATTGTAGGCTGTTCAGTTGTAAAATGGTCCACAATACTGTTGCGTGAGAGGTAACAGATAAGGACGTAGGATACCTCTGATGTAGTATTATGCTTTCAGAGCTTCGTCAATCACTACTATCCATGACTTGAAGTCTTCCCTGAAGGCTCTCACAATATGACGCCAGCAGTAACACCGATGCACCTCTCCAAAACATTTGAAGAATGGGATCTGTCTCCAAGTAGCCGCCGTACTCGCTGACAATGGTCATCCAGCGTAGTAAAGAACCGTGATTCGTTACTGAACACAATGCTTCCAGGCCGGCCTCAGTCCGGAACCGCGCGACTACTACGGTCGCAGATTCGAATCCTGCCTCGGGCATGGATGTGTGTGATGTCCTTAGGTTAGTTAGGTTTAAGTAGTTCTAAGTTCTAGGGGACTGATGATCACAGATGTTAAGTCCCATAGTGCTCAGAGCCATTTGAACCATTTTTGAACAATGCTTCCCAGTCATGGCACCACTTCAAACGCAGTGCTTTGTAGTGTGCATGAGATGGTAATTACAACGTCTGGCTGCTGCTAGTTTGCAGACAATATTGCAGGATGACACGGAATATAGCAGGGAGTCAATTACTTCTTCTCGAATCGTAGGCGCTTATACGTTAGATATAGGTTGTGCTTGGAGAAAATGTGGTGGTCAGATATGATTGACTGGAAACTTGACGATGAGTCTGGGGCCTTGCCCACTCGTATAGGGTGCTTAAAAGATGCTGCGTTCTCAGAATGCTGTACAGCAATTCAAGCAAATCACATTAGTAGTTTTTATTACAAATAAGAAGATTGACAATACTTAACATTGAATTTACAGCGGTGTCGCAAGCGATGGGCGATATGAATACAATCAAAGTTCTTTGCTGTATATGAGGTCCATGTAAGCAGTTGGTACGGATCACACAGCACTGCTATCATGTGCTCTCCGTAAAGGCGTATCTACTACTGTGTCTAATAAGTGCTGGTCTGCAAGTCCCGGTCTGGTTCTGGCCAACCGAAGCTGGCAGGAGCAGCGCTTATATTCTCTCCGGCTAGAGGACACTGCTGTCGTGGTGCGGTCCTTGTCAGCGGGCTATTGGCTGACGTTGTCTCACAGCCTTCTCAGTTCTTGCGATCTTCATCTTTGTTTTGGCGCTTGTGGTTACGCCAGAACAGTGAGTATGGCTGCCCTCACGGTCCCGTGCAGTCTATTATCAGGCCACTGTCACAACCAAATATCCCAGAAATCTGGATGCAGCACACTTCAACCAGCCGCCAAAATGGAGACACACCATGAAACGGCTTTAAGAACCTGTCGGTCACTGATAACGCTTTCTCTCACGGTACCCGGCATTTTCGTGTCTATCACTCTGATCACTCAACTGTCACTGTTCACGCCATATACTCTACCAGATCATGGAGCAACACCGAACACGAACAACACTAATTTACTCTATTGGCAGTTCTAAAGGTCAGAGAAAAATACAGCTGTAATCATTTACATACTCGCCGATGGTGTGCATATGAATGAAGTTATATTACCATAGACTACGTTCTCTGTCTGCTTCCCTATTTTCGTCAGGTAGTTTATTTTGGGTCAATTCCTAATAAACTGCTGACTGAGAATATCCGTTATGTCACCACAGTCACCAGTTGAAATGCGACCTTAAGTAACGGTTGTTTTCCTTTACTATTTTTTTTATAGAATGTAGTTGAAGTATTTGTCAGTTTCTATAATAGGGCAGATGGGATAAAGGCACAAGGGAGGAAGAGTACGCAGAAAGTTTTCTCCTCCCTAAAGTAGAAGTTCACCATCCTCCTACCAGCGATGACTACATCATCATCTCCTGTCTTCTATTTAGGAACCTCGTGGCAGCCGGACGCTTACAGCTGGAGAAAACTGCAGCACCGGTAAGTCAGTTTTGTACGTTTTCGATGTAAAATTTCTATGGTTTTGAATGTTCGACTATAAGCGTCCAGTGTCCTCCTTGATCTACATGACTTTAGATGCGTGTGTTATCCGGAGACTATCGAAAAATAAAATAGCCGGATGGGGTAAAAGTATATAGGTCTAATGGTGTAGAAGTTCGCCATGTGTACGTTTACCCTATCAAGAAATTGTTTGAACATTAGACACTAATATCACTTTTGTAGTCACTTTCAGCGAATTCAAGCATTTTTTATTAGTGTTCATTTACCTTAGTTTCCTAGGGAATGTACATTAATTTTTTCCGATAGTATTTATTTTGTTGGGTAGTGTTTTTTCAGACATATTTACGTTTCAAATTCATTTTCAATAGATTTACATCTTCCATAGGGGCATTTATTGTAGAAACCGACCTGTGCTCGACAGCCATTGTCAGAACCGCTCTACCACCAAACTTTTTGCCTTGATTCAAATGGGAGCACAATATAGCAAGCACCAAAAGCTAGTGGCTTTTCAAAGGACGTCTTAACGAAACATCTTAAAAGGAGCAAAAGTAGTGAGCCACTAGGCCCATTCACGAAATCTTTGGCACTGGAGGAATAACAAGAAATATTGTAGCACTGCATTTGTTTCGATACACGTTTTTCAGCTCTACTCTCATATCATTACATTTCCATTCTGAATTCAAACATAAAGATTACGTAATTTGTTTTTACATGTATTTATTTGTAACCCTATTTATTTTCTTCAGTTGGTGATAAAAGTACTCCCTGCTTACTCTTGCCCCAGACCCACTTACTCTTACCCGACGGCATGGGAAAAGAGAACGCAAAATTATGTTTAGGAAAACTTTTATTACTCCTCTACTAATAATTGGATGATAATGAAAGTCTTAAACAATGTTACCAAGATGTCGTGTTGCATGTGTAACTGACGTAATACTGCTGCAAGTTTTTGTTTTCAAATGTTTAATACATTCAGTAATTCGTATTTGTAGCCCCCACCTATCATATCTGTAAATAAGCCTTAGTCGTAGCTGAACTTGTGTATATTTTGCTGTCATAAAACAATTCTAATTAGAGTGGCTTGTAATCAGGTAAGTGATTCTATTAAGGCAGTAGTTAATTCTATACTTCAAACCTTGTAAAAATAAATTCTGATTTTCAAGATAGTTGTAGTGTCATAGAGCTGTTTAATATAAAATATAACTTTTGAGTATCTCGATATTTAATATTTTGATTTGCAAGCGAAGATACCTGCCATCAATATTTTAATTACCTTTTCTTTTGCTGAATTAAACAGTTATGCATTAATGTAAAGTATATTTCATACCATGAGACCAACTCGCCCACTTCCATCCGCTCAATATCGATGTTGACATTCTAATACTGAATATCAATCAAGTAAACAAACAAAGAGATGCTGTTGTGCTGCGATTCTTGTAAGAAAGCAAGAGGCCGACAGCGGTGACGAAACTGACACACCAAATGCGTGAGCAAAGCAGGGCGAGACGCACACGGCGCTGAATTTTCTCTGCACCGTGGGAGTAAAATGATGCGTCAGTCTACTTCCTTGGCCCTCATTCGCCGATGGAAACCAATAAAAATTAAAGTGTAAACTACTATTAATAATGGTTATCAGTCTTCACCTCCTCATTCTTGTAATCCAACGAGATTAGGGTTCATTGTTCTATCTGACAAACTGGTTCTACAAACAGTGAAATTAAACAATGCAGGGCGTCTAAAAAACAATGTCATATACTCCTGTTGTCAAAAGTAGAGGATAAGTTCCCACATACATCCAGTAAAGAATACCTATCGACACATGGGTTGTTTTACGAGAGGCGTTCAAAAAGTAATGCCAACACTTTTTTTTTCAACAGGTTTTTTCTGTTTAAGATTCCAATACTCCACATTAATTCCCACTCTTCTGGCTAAAACACCGTATTTTTCAACATCATATCCGTTAGATGCGACGGCCTTACGCCACCTGACTGGAAGGGCCTGAAAACCCCTATGGTATCACTCTACTGGCCGACATCGGAGCCAACGTCTTGCTGCGTCAGTAACCTTTTCATCATCTGCTTCCCACAGAGTGCATCCTTCATTGGGCCTGACAGACGATCCTTCGTTGCTCTTTGTGGTGTTCTGTTAGGCGGCGAAAAACAAAGCGAGTACACACTTCAGAATACCCCAACTGGTGGAGGAGCGCGTCGGCGCCACCAACAGAGAGGTCAAGTTGAGCAGCACGGTGTTTGCAGTTTGGTTGTGGTCCGTCGATCACCTCGAATGAGACTGTCCCCTACTTGCAACATTTGCAGGACTCACAGTTTTGTGCGGCCGGCCGACACGCAGGAGAATGGACAGGTTTGGACGACCTTGTTGCAATGATGACAGACGCCTCACCCAACGACCAACCGAACTTTTGTTCATTGCGAGGTCTCCGCAGACACTCTGCAAGCGCATATGAATAATCGTGATGCTCTTTCGCCAAAAGAAACTGAATGACCTTCCTTTGTTTGGAAGTCACCGCCGTTACAGACGGAATTATGAAGGCCACCATAACGCCACAACCTACAGGAAATTCATGAAACTATAGGGGCTGAAGCGGGAATATTCCACGATGTCCCACAACAATTTACGCACTTTTTTCAATATAAATTTGCCGACAAAAAATTGTTGCATTACTCATTCAGCACCCTCGTATTTGCGACGAATAAAGTGTAGTACTCGGTGGTGCAGGCCGTCTTACTGTTGCAGTTAATTGGTGATGTTTGAATGATTGTAGTTTGTAGGACACTGTTGGTGGCACTGGTACCAATCACAGCAGTGCAATGATCTGCTACTGCAGTCAGTAGAGTCTGTGCCGCCCATGAACTACGTTAGCAAACAAGGTTACCCATTGCGCGCAATCTCAACAAACTGTTCTGTAAACGGAGCACTGACGGTGTTTTATTCCACGAGAGAAACGGCAGACATGGTATTCTGCTACGAGACCTGTGAACTGTATGCCAAACGACATTCACAACGAGCCATTCCACCTGCAAGAACGTCCAGCAGAGACCTGCAGACACTGAAACATTCGTAGTGAGCACAGTGGACCGTGGTACGCCTTGCACAGTTCACACGGAGGAGACGGAGGAGCAGGTACTGTGACTTATAGAAGATTATCCTGAAACAAGTGTGCGAAGCATTAGAGTTGCACTAGATATCAAGCATAATCTTCCGCGTTCAGTTCTTCAAAAGCAGCTGTTTTCTCTGTATCATATGCGACGCGCTCTAGCTCTTTATCTTGCTCAACGCTACGCTGTATTACAATACTGCCACTGGTTTCTACTACAGATTGATGAAAATCTAGCCTGATTTGCGTAAAAAGATGAGGCAGCATTGACAAAAGGTAGCAGAGTAAATTACCACAACACGCACTTGATGAAAGATTCAAATCCATGAGCAGTCATGCTGATGCGACAGCAGTTTCGGTTTACTACGGAAGATGTGCAGGAATTGTCGGTGACAGACTCATAGGACCATGCATTTTGTTAAACAGATTCACAAGTGCTGTGTATCACCTATTTTTGTAGGTTGAGTCACCACCGATTTGAAGAAAGGCACCATTGCAGAGAGACCAAAACTACGGTTTACGCTCCGATAGCGCATCACCCCATTTTCTACGAAGCGCTCAATAGTATCTCACCGCAACGTTTCATGGACGCCGGCCGCGGTGGTCTAGCGGTTCTAGGCGCTCAGTCCGGAACCGCGCGACTGCTACGGTCGCAGATTCGAATCCTGCCTCGGGCATGGATGTGTGTGATGTCCTTAGGTTAGTTAGGTTTAAGTAGTTCTAAGTTCTAGGGGACTGATGACCTCAGAAGTCCCATAGTGCTAAAGCCATTTTTTGTTTCATTGACGATGGATTGTACGAGGAGGTCCAGCTGCATGGACTCCCCCTTCATCGGACCTGAATCCGTTCCATTTCTGGCTTCGGGCACACTTGAAGATATTGGGGTGAGTCCAAGCCACTAACAGTATGTATACATTACAAGGGCGCGTTACTAGTGCACAGATGCCAGGTGTGTTTAAGATAGGTTGTGGTTCACAGCGAACAAGGGGTGAAGGACGTGAATCAATAAATGGTAACAACATGTACCACTGCCTATACTATCTTCTGTGTAAAATATACATGAGGATGAGCAGACAAACTGGCCTATATCATAATAGATATTGGCTTGCAGGCATATCATTAGAAATATGTTTCTTCTAGAATGAGATTTTCACTCTGCACCGCAGTGTGCGCTGAACGATGGATTGTACGAGGAGGTTCGGTTGCATGGACTCCCCCTTTATCGGACCTGAATTCGTTGCATTTGTGATTCTGCTGACGTTTGAAGACATTGAGGTATGTCGAAGTTATCAACACTGCAGCGCACGCTCCGCTGCAGAATGAAAATCTCGTTCTGGAAACATCCCCCAGGCCGTGGCTGAACCATGTCTCCACAGTATCCTTTCTTGCAAGAGTAGTAGTTGTGCGAAGTTCGCAGAAGAGCTTCTGTGAAGTTTGGAAGGTATTGTCACAACTGAAAATGTGAGGACCGGCTGTGAGTCGTGCTTGGGTAGCTCAGTCGGTAGAGGACTTGCCCGGGAAAGGACGAAGTCCTGAGTTCGAATCTCGGTCTGGCACACAGCTTTATTCATCTTTCTTCTCGTTTTGTCTGCTATTACCTCCTGTAGGAACTCGTGTATTTTCAAACGCAGCACTTATCATAAGTAAATACAGGGTACTGAGAATGACACTTGCAACAGTCCCCGGAATAGTATAAATTTCTTTATTTCCGTCTACGATCACAAAAATTCTAGGTCTTTAGACAATTGGTTTTGGTCACGAATGATCATCTTCAGGTCTGCAGCAAAACATGGGAAAGAATACAAATACTACTAGTCGATTGTTTACCTCTTATAACAATAAAATAGACCATAATGAAAAGTATTATTGACATACATACGGAAATTATGTGCTTTAAATATGACGAGACATACCGGTTTTAAAAACATGTCCTAACGTATGGAGCCAAAGGATGAACAGGAAATTAACTAGCATTGTCAAACGTATTAGAGATTTAGTGTATAGTAGGCCACAATTTCGACGGAGTCATCTTGTTAACAGCGCAAATGTTCATAAAAAACTGCTGTACAGTAGCCACGAAATGTTCGTGTCTTAAGCTGGCTAGATGTCGCTAATGTAGGCCTGCGCATATTCATCAATGATAAAACGGTAAGCTGTGGAATAAAAAGAATAATTCAATAGCTAAAGCATATAGTGGTCTCACCAGGTGTATGATTCTTTACAATAATAATTAAATAAATTAAAAACACGACTAAAGTTAGATTGTTAAAAAGGAAACAGTTTGTGACAACAATTCTGATACGGTATTGTGGCTAATTTTATACAAAAATATAGTGACATACATAAGAACAAGTTTACGTAGTCAGCAGATAAATATAGAAATGATACAATAAAAAGAGGATGAAGCCAAACTGATGAACCAACAGGCTGCAGTAAGTAATCAGCGCCCTCTGTTTGCGTGACCACCAGAAGGCCGCATAGGCAAGAAGTGGTCAGAGGAACTGAACCTCAACAAGCCCCGTCGTACAGGGCCGTTCCAAGAAAAGAATGATAAAACACCGTACCACTCAATTAATAAGATTATTTGGTTAATGAAATATATTATATAACCGGAGAAGAGGCAAAGAAACGAGAGACTAACACGTTCAACACAAGGAAACGAAGTAACTGCATAAAGCACATTTACCAATACGAGGTAAGTACAAAGGTAAGGTATGTATAACATAGGCGTTCAGTGACTGAAGTAGAACATTAGAAACCAATGCAAAGTAGGCATGGGGTATAAAATCGCCTTGCCCATTGAGCAGATACGTTGTCTATTGGTTTTTCGTTTCATAAATGTCAACCATTTCTGAGAAGCTGATAGCATGGCCTTTCTGCAGCCTCTTAAGAATTCTCTTATTATTCTCACTGTTCGGTATAGTACGGCCGGTTTTTGATAAATGCAATCGCAAAGCAATTTTGTTAAGCGGCTGCAAATGCTCCTTAAAACTTACCTTAAAATATCACCCTGTTTAGCCGATATAACATTTATCAGTTATTGCAATCAAACTTTTATACGCCTGAACCATTAATTTTGTCGTACGTCCTTTTCAGTTTATGTTTTACTTGCAATTTTAGGGTTATCCTGATCTCTAATGACCATGTCACAGTGGCAACACCGGTTCCCGTCTGATCGCCGGTGTTAAGCGCTGTCGCGCTGTGATAGCATTTGGGTGGGTGACCATCCGTTCTGCCGAGCGCTGTTGGCAAGCGGGGTGCACTCAGCCCTTGTGAGGCAAACTGAGGAGCTACTTGATTGAGAAGTAGCGGCTCCGGTCTCGGAAACTGACATACGGCCGGGAGAGCGGTGTGCTAACCACATGCCCCTCCATATCTGCATTCAGTGACGCCTGTGGGCTGAGGATAACACGGTGGCCGGTCGGTGATGTTGGGACTTACAAAGCCTGTTCGGATAGAGTTTAGTTTTTAATAGCCTGACTGCCCCATCTAACATAAGATTTTCAGAAACATTTCTCCATTTGCTGGGAAATAGTTTTCATTGGTTCGTTATTAGTTATAGTTTCTGTTTGAGTGCGCGTTTGACTTCTCTCTTGGAGATAGAGAATGTTTACAGCAGTCTAAGTAGTTGGAGCCCAGCCTTTCAACGGTACTGTCGGTTGTAGTATGAGCTCCGAAGGAGTTACAATTTGCAGGTTTTAGTTGTGCTACATGTTTCAAAAGTGAAGGCATTTTTATTCCGGTGTGTTTTTTTTAGAAAGTACGGATTTTTTAAGCAATTTTGTCTATGAGAAAGGACAGTAATTCCTCGTGGCATATTGAGCAGATCGGTGACCGAAAACTTGAGTGTGTTAGACACTGATAAACATAATAGTATGGTGAGCATTTTCATTTAAGAACAATCCGCGCTTAGCAGCTGTTCAGATTTCGGGAAATACCTTACGATAAACTTTGTAACGTGAATGAAAGGGTTTGTGCATGATTGTGTTAGGATTAACAGGGGTTGGCAATAAACGTGTAATTCTTGACTTCAGAATACACCGAATTTTTTCCAGTATTTCTACCTTTCATTCAAAATCAAGACCTTTTCCAGATTCTTAGAATAGTTACGTTGTATGAAGCCTGGTGCGAGTTCAGGTACGATAGGTTTCTGCTCGGCTTTCCTACCGGCGATCTGGTGCAACAAGTTCACAGGAAGGTGCAGGTAAATGGACAAAAGGAAACCGCGCCGCCGCAATGTTTCTGTTATTCGTAGACAGATTTTCCAACTATCAATTAGGACAGAAAATTCTTCCCTTGGACACCATTAAGGAACTTTGCTTAGTACAAAATAGCAATAATTATGATATAGACATTTTTATGTTTGTGCATGTAAACTGTACGTAGATCAAAAGTAACTGTTTTCGTTACATAAAGGCACAAAAGTAACGTGAGTAACAAATTTTTATTACCTGTGGAATGCAGTTTATATTCTGTAAGGATATAAAATACCCAAAAGACTTCTACTGAAGGATGTGTGGAACTATGTGCAAAACAAACAATCAAAGAATCAAAAAAAGAAGTCTTCGACTGCCAGTGCTCCTTTCACAGTTTCATTTATATTTCTTTCCCTACCAATAATACTAATAGTGCCTGTAACCTACCATTTACTATGTACTTTTTATAAACTGTACCAAAACTACAGAGCTGGTAGAGAGCAAATCTATTGCCACTTTAAGAGACAGTGAATACAAGGAAATCGTATGAGTAAAGGTACCACATTTCCTTGCTTGTACGTAGCCATGAGTGAGAATTGACGTAGCGTGTTGCCGTTGTAGAGAGCAGTACCCGCACACTCTTCATGAAAGAGGAGGAGATTAGCGTTTAACGTCCCGTCGACAACGGGGTCATTAGAGACGGGGCACAAGCATTGATTAAGGACGGACGGAGAGGGAAATCGGTCGTGCCATTCGAAAGAGCCACCCCGGCATTTTAAATAACTTAGGTAAAAAACGGAAAACCTAAATCAGGAAGGCCGGTCTCGGGTTTGAAACATCCTCCGCCTCAATACGAGTCCCACTCACTTCGTCATAGCTTAGGTTGGTCAATAGTTACATGAAGATATGCGCTCTGTGAATAAGTAACAGTAATCGGAAGTCAGCGAAAAATCTACACTAATGGCCATTAAAATCGCTACACCACGAAGATGACGTGCTACAGACGCGAAATTTAACCGACAGGAAGAAGATGCTGTGATACGCAAATGATTAGCTTTTCAGAGCATTCACACAAGGTTGGCGCCGGTGGCGACACCTACAACATGATGACATGAGGAAAGTTTCCAATTGATTTCTCATACACAAACAGCAGCTGACAGGCGTTGCCTCGTGAAATGTTGTTCTGATGCCTCGTCTAAGGAGGAGAAATGCGTACCATCACGTTTCCGACGTTGATAAAGGTCAGATTGTAGCCTATCGCGATTGCGGTTTATCGTATCGCGACACTGCTGCTCTCGTTGGTCGAGATCCAATGACTGTTAGCAGAATATGGCATCGGTGGGTTCAGGACGGTAATACGGAACGCCGTGCTGGATCAAAACGGCCTTGTTATCACTAGAGTCGAGATGACAGGCATCGTATCCGCATGGCTGTAACGGATCGTGCAGCCTCGTCTCGATCCCTGAGTCAACAGATGGGGACGTTTGCAAGACAACCACCAGCTGCACGAACAGTTCAAAAATGGCTCTGAGCACTATGGGACTCAACTGCTGTGGTCATTAGTCCCCTAGAACTTAGAACTACTTAAACCTAACTAACCTAAGGACATCACACACATCCATGCCCGAGGCAGGATTCGAACCTGCGACCGTAGCAGTCCCACGGTTCCGGACTGTGCGCGTAGAACCGCGAGACCACCGCGGCCGGCACGAACAGTTCGACGACGTTTGCAGCAGCATGGACTATCAGCTCGAAGCCAATGGCTGCGGTTACCCTTGACGCTGCATCACAGACAGGAGCGCCTGCAATGGTGTTCAAATGGTTCAAATGGCTATGAGCACAATAGGACTCAACTGCTTTGGTCATTAGTCCCCTAGAGCTTAGAACTACTTAAACGTAACTAACCTAAGGACATCACACACATCCATGCCCGAGGCAGGATTCGAACCTGCGACCGTTGCAGTCGCACGGTTCCGGACTGCTGGCCTAGAACCGCGAGACCACCGCAGCCGGCTGCGGTGGTGTACTCAACGACAAACCTGGGTGCACGAATGGCAAAACGTCATTTTTTCGGATGAATCCAGGTTCCGTTCACAGCATCATGATGGTCGCATCCGTGTTTGGCGACATCGCGGTAAACGCACATTGGAAGCTTGTATTCGTCATCGCCATGCTGGCGTATCACCTGGCGTGACGGTAAGGAGTGCCATTGGTTACACGTCTAGATCACCTCTTGTTCACATTGACGCAACTCTGAACAGTGGACTTTAAATTTCAGATGTGTTACGACCCGTGGCTCTACCCTTCATTCGATCCCTGTTAAACCCTACATTTCAGCAGGATAATGCACGACCGCATGTTGTTGATCCTGTACCGGCCTTTCTGGATACAGAAAACGTTCAACTGTTGTCCTCGCCAGCACATTATCCAGAACTCTCACCCATTGAAAACGTACGGTCAATGGTAGCCGAGCATCTGGCTCGTCACAATACGCCAATCACTACTCTTGATGAACCGTGGTACCGTGTTGAAGCTGCATGGGCAGCTGTACCTGTACACGCCAACCAAGCTCTGTTTGACTCAATGCCCAGGCGTATCAATGCCGTTATTACGGCCAGAGGTGGTTGTTCTGGGTATTGATTTTCAGGATCTATGCACCCAAATTGCGTGAAAATGTAATCACATGTCAGCTCTTGTATAATATTTTTGTCCAATGAATACACGTTTATCATCTGCATTTCTTCTTGGTGTAGCAATTTTAATGGCTAGTAGTGTATTATTGCTGGTGCTTTGTCTTTGGCAAGGAAAAATACATCACGTACAATTTTAGCGCCATCTCCAGTGAACATCTGTACGAGATGTGGCCCAGAATGCTTCAAAAAAGCGTATTTTGTCTGTGTAGCACACGCTCGTGCCAGCAGCGTCATACCTGTTCCGGATGGATCGTATAACAGAACACCTTTTGGAGGCTGTATCGCACGGTTCTCAAACCTTTCCTTGTGCGTCATTCGCAGTACCACTGCTTCAATTAACTTTTGAATTTGTATGTCAAGTCCACCTGCATCAGAATACTGTTCTGTAGGTCTTTCATCAACTTCCATTGCTTTAACTGTGGCGTCATATTCTGCAGGTAGTGTCTCAAGAATTAGGTACGAGTCCTTATTTGCACCAAGTTCCCTGGCTTCAAACGTTCTGCATCAACAAGTCCAGTAACAGGTAGGAAATAGGTCTGTCTTGTTGATATTTTTATTAGAGCACATTTTCCTTTCCTTTGTGAATCAAGGTCAGCAACTGCCCCATCTTCTTCCCCCTGATTCAGAGGATCAGAGTCTATCAGCTCTGTAAAATTTGATACAAGGTACGGAAGTGTCTTGTTATCTTTTATTTCCTCAGTATTTTCTTTAATTTTTTCACTTTGCTGTTGAAGTTCATGAGTTATATTCATCATTTCACTCTTCATTATTTTTATTTCATTATCCAAAAGCCTCGTCCTACTCACGAGTTCATCTCTTGACATGCGGAGGACCTCCTCTCCCCAGGCCTACCTACAACTGTGAACACAAAACTGTGTGGCTGATCCCGGCGGAGACTCGAGTCCTCCCTCGGGCATGGGTGTGTGTTAGGATAATTTAGGTTCAGTAGTGTGTAAACCTAGGGATTGGTGACCTTAGCAGTTGTGTCCCGTAAGGTTTCACACACGTTTGAACATTTTTGTAAAAACGCGCTTACTTACAGATGACACTTGTTAACCTATAACCGACACCGTAAATAAGCCGAAAAATCGCAAATAATAAGATATGTTTCTTAACCTATAATTACAGTGGTTTACTAGACAGGTGCGGTAACCACTGCGCCAGCAGGACCCGGTATAAGCGCAACTGCACGCACTATAGCGCCACGCCTCACGATCGATCAACTCTGCCACCGCGCTCCACCTGTCCGCACTCTCTCTCCATTATACTCACCTTCGCTGTTCAGAGATTCCGACAGTAGGTCGGGCGCATTCATGCATTCGCACCGAAGAAAGGATCCATTGCCAGCGGGGCTTATCAATTATATGAATGCGTGGATTCCGTCCGAAAGAACACACCACACAATTTCATAGCTGGGGATTCTGCGTTGCGACAGACACCACGCATACATATAATTGATAAGCCTGGCTGGGCAATGGATGCGATCTTCAGTGCGAATGCACAAATGTGTCCTCCCTCTTCTGGGAATCTCTGAGAAGCGAGCAGGAGTGTACTGGACAAGGACTGCGGAGAGGTAGCGCTAGGTGGGAGTGTAGATTGGCCGCGAGACGTGGTGATATAGTGCGTGCAGTTGCGCTACCAACGTGTCCTCGCTGGCGCAATGGTTACTGCAACTGCATACTATTCAGGAGGTCCCGGGTTCGATTCCCGGTGCGATATGTATTTTCTTTCATCGCCGTTGATTCCGCTTAATGTCCCACTGCAGCTAACAGCAGTAATTCCCCTTCAATTTACATATAATTATTTAACATATTAACTAATTTGTAATGTAATCTGACGTATGATACCGCTTTGCACACAGGGGAACCATTCTTCGGGCTTAAAGGTCCAAACCTAGATGAAACTGTGGTCTTTCACACCGGTTTTACGTATTCTGCCATCATTAAGTATTGAACTGTAAATCGAATGTCATTGTATCAAAGATAAAGGGCCGCACGGTGTGGCCGAGCGGTTCTAGGCGTTCAGTTTGGAACCGCGCGACCGCTAAGGTCCCAGGTTCGAATCCTGCCTCGGGCATGAATGTGTGTGACGTCCTTAGGCTAGTTAGGTTTAAGTAGTTCTGAGTTCTAGGGGACTGATGACCTCAGATGTTTAGCCTCATAGTGCTCAGAGCCATTTGAACCATGTCTAAAAGATAAATCATGCCGCTGTGTTACAGATGGGCGTTAAAATAACAAGGAAAGAGTGAAGGAAACTGAGCGTCATCCATTGTTAATCATGCCCCTCGAAACCTGTCGTTCTCGACAGTCCCAAATTTCTCCGGCAGTTCCCCCGGAGTCTCTGGAACCATTAAGTGGCGCTCCTATTAGAACCCAACGTCAGGGCGCGGCGAGTGGTACATTTCGTCAACTGCTCGCAACTTGGTCTCCCCGGCGCCAGTGTTCACCGAATATTGCAGTCGGCGCAGCGCCGCCCATCCGATGAACACACGGCGCAACGGAACGCGCTCCCGGAGATAAGGGAGCGGATGTTTGCAGGAAATTTATGGAGCGGAGCATTATTCGCCAAGTTATGGAACGAGGTATTACGCACGAATTTACGACCTCTCGTATTACGCTGTAATTTATGACCCGAGGTTGAGTGATTCTACCCTTTCTCAGGAGCAGACGAACAGAAGGAAGCGGGCGCAGCAGATTTATGCTTCTGTAGCTGCGTTGTTAATGCATTTCAACAAGCGGACTTTGTGTAAGCTAGGGGTTTCATCACTTGCTTGCCCCATCCGAGGCTATAGTGTCGTAACAGTGACAAAGGGGAAAGAGCGCTCTCTGAAGCAGTTGCTCTGATTTAATTAACGGAGAAACGTCAGTGTGGCTTTAGCCACTCTCGTCTCGTACGTGCAAGGTTAATGAAAAATCTAGTCCAGAATGCAAAGTGCTTCTGTTAACACTGAAACGCCCGTAAAACTAACACTGTTAAAAAAGTATTGGCGCCTGGGGCAACTTTTTTACGCTCTGGCCGCTCTCCAAAAAATGCGAGACACGCTGGGAATAAGCTTAGAGGAACAGCAGAGTGCAGAGAAGCCGAGAAAAAAACTTTTCCACCAAATATTTCAATGAATTCCACCACAGAATGTATCTTACTCTTCAAAGAGGAATGAAAGCAACAGAAACCAAAAATTAAGAAAATATTTAGATTTTCAGAAAGGGACCTAACCCGAAATTTTTTGGACAAACTAGTAAGTCCATCGACTTCACAACTATGAATCTCAGATTCAGAACTACTCCTCATCATTTACGCCATTCATTGTTGCAGATCACCAGCCGCAGTACCTGTATCATCATTTTCTACCGTTTGAATTTTTATTTATTTACACCTCAAGTTCCGTAGGACCAAATTGAGGAGCAGATCTCCAAGATCATGTAACGTGTCAGTACAAGAAATTGCAACATAAAACCAATAACTAACAACATGAAATGTTTCTGAACCCGAAAAAAGTCAATCCATAAGGTTAAGTAAACGCGATCAACAATATAACAAGAATCAGCTTACTTTTTCAAGGAAGTCCTTGAAAGAATACAAAAGTGACCCATGAGGGTACTCTTCAGTTTTGATTTGAAAGCACATGGACTACTGCTAAGATTTTTGAATTCGAGTGGTAGCTTATTGAAAATGGATGCGGCAGTATACTGCACACCTTTCTACACAAGATTTAAGGAAGTCCGATCCAAATGCAGGTTTGATTTCTGCCGAGTATTAACTGAGTGAAAGATGCTTGTTCTTGGGAACAAGCTAATATTATTAACATGAAAGGACATTAAGGAATATATATATCGAGAGGCCAATGTCAAAAAACGCAGACCTGTGAACAGGGGTCCACAAGAGGTTCGATAAATTACACCACTTATTGCCCGAACCGCCCGTTTCTGAGCCAAAAATGTGTTGTTGTTGTGTTCTTCAGTCCTGAGACTGGTTTGATGCAGCTCTCCATGCTACTCTATCCTGTGCAAGCTTCATCTCCCAGTACTTACTGCAACATACATCCTTCTGAATCTGCTTAGTGTATTCATCTCTTGGTCTCCCTCTACGATTTTTACCCTCCACGCTGCCCCCAATGCTAAATTTGTGATCCCTTGATGCCTCAAAACATGTCCTGCCAGCCGGTCCCTTCTTTTTGTCAAGCTGTGCCACAAACTCCTCTTCTCCCCAATTCTATTCAATACCTCCTCATTAGTTATGTGATCTACCCATCTAATCTTCAACATTCTTCTGTAGCACCACATTTCGAAAGCTTATATTCTCTTCTTGTCCAAATTATTTATCAGCCATGTTTCACATCCATACATGGCTACACTCCATTCAAATACTTTCAGAAACGACTTCCTGAGACTTAAATCTATGCTCGATGTTAGCAAATTTCTCTTCTTCAGTAACGCTTTCCTTGCCATTGCCAGTCTTCATTTTATATCCTCTCTACTTCGACCTTCATCAGTTATTTTACTCCCTAAATAGCAAAACTCCTTTACTACTTTAAGTGTCTCATTTCCTAATCTAATTCCTTCAGAATCACCCGATTTAATTTGACTACATTCCATTATCCTCGTTTTGCTTTTGTTGATGTTCATCTTATATCCTCCTTCCAAGACACTGTCCATTCCGTTCAACTGCTCTTCCAAGTCCTTTGCTGTCTCTGACAGAATTGCAATGTCATCGGAGAAACTCAAAGTTTTTATTTCTTCTCCATGAATTTTAATATCTACTCCAAATTTTTCTTTTGTTTCCTTTACTGCTTGTTCAATATACAGATTGAATAACGTTGGGGAGAGGCTACAACCCTGTCTCACTCCCTTCCCAATCACTGCTTCCCTTTCATGCCCCTCGACTCTTATAACTGCCATCTGGCTTCTATTCAAATTGTAAATAGCCTTTCGCTGCCTGTATTTTACCCCTGCCACCTTCAGAATTTGAAAGAGAGTATTCCAGTTAACAATGTCAAAAGCTTTCTCTAAGTCTATAAATGCTAGAAACGTAGGTTTGCCTTTTCTTAATCTTTCTCCCAAAATAGGTCGTAAGGTTAGTATTGCCTCACGTGTTCCAACATTTCTCCGGACACCAGACCGATCTTCCCCAAGGTGCTCTTCTATCAGTTTTTCCATTCGTCTGTAAAGAATTCGCGTTAGTATTTTGCATCTGTGACTTATTAAACTGATAGTTCGGTAATTTTCACATCTGTCAACACCAGCTTTCTTTGGGATTGGAATTATTATATTCTTCTTGAAGTCTGTTGGTATTTCGCTTGTCTCATACAGCTTGCTCACCATATGGTAGAGTTTTGTCTTAACTGGCTCTCCCAAGGCCGTCAGTAGTTCTAATGGAATGTTGTCTACTCCCGGGGCCTTGTTTCGACTCAGGTCTTTCAGTGCTCTGTCAAACTCTTCCCGCAGTATCTTATCTCCCATTTCGTCTTCATCTACATCCTCTTCTATTTCCATAATATTTTCCTCAAGTACATCGCCCTTGTATAAACCCCCTATATACTCCTTACACCTTTCCGCCTTCCCTTCTTTGCTTAGAACTGGGTTTCCATCTGAGCTCTTGATATTCATACAAGTGGCTCTCTTTTCTCCAAATGTCTCTTTAATTTTCCTATAGGCAGTATCTATCTTACCCCTAGTGAGATAAGCCTCTACATCCTTACATTTGTCCTCTAGCCATCCCTGCTTAGCCATTTTGCACTTCCTGTCGATCTCATTTTTGAGACGCCTGTACTCCTTTTTGCCTGCTTCATTTACTGCATTTTTATATTTTCTCGTTTCATCAATTAAATTCAATATTTCTTCTGTTACCCAAGGATTTCTATTAGCCCTCGTCTTTTTACCTAATTGATCCTCTGCTGCCTTCACTACTTCATCCCTCAGAGCTACCCATTCTTCTTCTACTGTATTTATTTCCTCCATTGCTGTCAATTGTTCCCTTATGCTCTCCCTGAAACTCTGTACAACCTCTGGTTCTTTCAGTTTATCCAGGTCCCATCTCCTTAAATTAGCACCTTTTTGCAGTTTCTTCAGTTTTAATCTACAGTTCATAACCAATAGATTGTGGTCAGAGTCCACATCTGCCCCTGGAAATGTCTTACAATTTAAAACCTGATTCCTAAATCTCTGTCTTACCATTATATAATCTATCTGATACCTTTTAGTATCTCCAGGATTCTTCCGTGTATACAACCTTCTTTTACGATTCTTGAACCAAGTATTAGCTGTGATTAACCTATGCTCTATGCAAAATTCTACCAGACGGCTTCCTCTTTCATTTCTTCCCGCGAATCCACATTCACCTACTATGTTTCCTTCTCTCCCTTTTCCTACTGACGAATTCCAGTCACCCACGACTATTAAATTTCTGTCTCCCTTCACTACCTGAATAATTTGTTTTATCTCATCATACATTTCCTCAATTTCTTCATCATCTGCAGAGCTAGTTGGCATTTAAATTTGTACTACTGTAGTAGGCGTGGGCTTTGTGTCTATCTTGGCCACAATAATGCGTTCACTATGCTGTTTGTTGTAGCTTACTCGCACTCCTATTCCTTTATTCATTATTAAACCTACTCCTGCATTACCCCTATTTGATTTTGTATTTATAACCCTGTATTCACCTGACAAAAAGTCTTGTTCCTACCTGCCACCGAACTTCACTAATTCCCACTACATCTAACTTTAACCTATCCATTTCCCTTTTTAAATTTTCTAACCTACCTGCTCGATTAAGGGATCTGACATTCCGATCCGTAGAACGCCAGTTTTCTTTCTCCTGATATCGACGTACTCTTGAGTAGTCCCCGCCCGGAGAACCGAATGGGGGACTATTTTACCTCCGTAATATTTTACCCAAGAGGACGCCACCATCATTTCATCATACAGTAAAGCTGCATGCCCTCGGGAAAAATTATGGCTGTAGTTTCCCCTTGCTTTTAGCCGTTCGCAGTACCAGCACAGCAAGGCCGTTTTGGTTATTGTTACAATGCCAGATCAGTCAATCATCCAGACTGTTGCCCCTGCAACTACTGAAAAGGCTGCTGCCCCTCTTCAGGAACCACACGTTTGTCTGGCCTCTCAACAGATACACCTCTGTTGTGGTTGCACCTACGGTACGGTCATCTGTATCGCTTAGGCACGCAAGTCTCCCCACCAACGGCAAGATCTATGGTTCATATCCTTTTGGAATGGGAAGAGTTACCCCAGAATATAATACCAGACGACATAAGCGAATGAAAATAAGCAAAGTAGACTAGATTTCGTGTCGAACGATGATTCACTTTAAATACCATTCGAATAGTAAAAATGGCAGAATTAGGTCTTTGAGCAAGGTCCTGAACGTGGGATTTCCATGACAGTTAACTATCTATCTGAACACCTAATCATATGCCCATGCTGTGAAATTAAAACGCCTGGTTTTGTTGAATTGTGTGTTAGAAACTGTAAAAACTGATTCTTACTGTGATTCAGCGTTAGTTTATTTTCTACAAGCAAATGAACTTAGGTCATGAACTGCACTATTTGTAACCGAGCCAATGCTGCATACAACTTCCTTTCTTACCAAGCAAGTGTCATCAGCAAACAGAAATATTTTAGAGTTACCGTTAATACTAGAGGGCATATCATTTAATAAATAAGGAACAGAAGTGGCCCCAACACTGATCCCTGGGGCACACCCCTCCCCACCCCCACCCCCACCCCCACTTGATTGTACCCCACTCAGACGCCACATCACAGTCGTTATCAACATTGTGAATAATGACCTTTTGCTGTCTGCTGAAGTAAAAAGTGAACCCATTGTGAGCTACTCCCCGGATTCCGTAATGGCCCATCTTCTGGAGCAATATCTTGTGATCAACACGATCAAACGCTTTAGTTAAATAAAAGAAAATATGCCTAGAGTTCGAAACCTTTTGTTTAACCCATCTAGTACATCACAAAGAAAAGAGAATATATAATTTTCTGTTGTGAAGAAACTTCTAAAGGTTACGGAGTGTTCATTTTGTTAGAACAACACTTCTGTTGGCAGAATTACTGTCGGTTTAATACTGCGGCGGGAAATCGAAAACAAAACAATTCCATTCACAGACACAACAGAGTTCCGGCATATGTCTTCCCCACTTAACCTCTTTTAGAGCATTTAAATGAAATGTTTGTGCCTTGAACAAGAATCCGGTAGTTACCAACTACTCGCAGAGGTCCAGAGTGGGACGTAATTATCGTATGGCAGCGAAACTTGGTAAATATTCCATTGCGTTAATTAGTAACCGATTTACATTGGAACAAAGTGGTTCCAGTTTTGGCTACCAGGTGCAAGTCTGGTGCTTTAAATGCAAGAAAGATGCGTAGATATGTTTCCAGATGTAATGGATTATGAACCAGACATTGGCAGAAAACGTCAAACAAGCGAAAAAGGAATAATGTTGATTTTATTATTAACCACCGCTCACATAATTGTTCAATATGAGCAGCGAGGACGTCGACGAGATACAGTGCAGCACCAGATTTGCACCTTTCGGCCAAAACTGGACCTTTGTTTTTAACGTAAATCGGATCCGCGTTAGCATATCTTCCTAGCTTCGATTAGAGATGGGTCGTTTGCGAACTAACGCGTATAAGGAAAGGTTCACCAAGATGAACTGAAGGAGCGGAGAACCAGATCTAAAGTTAACTTCGGTCGCCGCTTTCTTCTTATAGTTCCCAGGGAAGGGAAACGGCCGGTCTGGTTCCCCCAACGGCACGTCGGCCGGTCTCGTTCCAGTCTCGGTCCTGTTCCCGTCTGTCTCGGTCTCGGTCTTCTTCGGCCGTACTCGTCCTTCTTCGCGTGGTCACTCGTCTCAGTTCCACTGCCGACTGTTCCTAGTTAGTTCAGTATCCAGTTGTTCGTTTCGTTCGCTGCGCACACCCATTCTAGATCAGTTTCAAACCTTTTTGAATTCTGGACTTTGGTTCTGTTTATATCCTCTTCAGCGTCCACGACCGGTAATTAAAATGTATTTTATAATTAAATTACATAAAAAGTACGTGGTATATAATACTTACCTCTACATATTTTCAGGCAACAAAAGGGCGTATCAGCTTGCTTCACTATTTCGATAAACGTCAAAAGACATACTTATAAAAAGGCAAGTTTCTTTGTTATTACATGTAGAAAGGAAGTCGGCACGCCGCACAGAGGTGGCAATTTTCCGCTTTTTTTATGATCCAAGGTAAAACAGCATGTCCAGTGTTACGGAAGAAAGACCGACTTACAACCTAACGAAGCCCGCGCTCCACAATCTAGTGTCTGGTGTCACATTTTGTGAAGAGAATACGATAATTTCAGCAATATTAAATACAGTGGTACAAGGTGGCGCACGGAAAATCCGCCCCGAGTACTAGACTGCTCATTGTCGCCCACCAGTCGTCATCTATTATTTCGAAGTTGTTGTTTGCATCAGCTTATTTGTTGTTTCTTTAGTGTCTAATTATTACGTGTTTATCTAATTTATTTGTAGCGTCAACAAATCGTGCGTAATTGGCGAGCAGTCTGTACTCGGGGCAAGGATTTGGAGGGCCACCTTATATTATTTCACCTGCCATCAGCCACGTAACGCAACAGTTGGGTAAATGAGAGGTTTTGCAGAATCACGAAAGTTACAAGTGTGTGACACTTCTGCTATCAATAAAAACTCTGTACTCCAGAGGGAAGGCAAGTGCCCCCTCTTGGCGACTTTCAACTTCAGTCACCTATGCCTCTTACATCAAGTTTTTCATAAGAACCACATATAACATGTGCAAATGAACGGAGAACGAGTAAAACTAAACAGTTCCCACAAAGAGCGATCACCAGTGAACCATTTCCCAAGGATGAACAAGTTTGTGCATCTCTAGTTTCGATGCCAAACGATAATTACGTATACCTCCGTGAGTAGATCCTCTTTATTTGTAACCACATGCTGTTGAGATCTTTGAGTGAGAGTGAGCGGCAAGGAGAAGCATTCTTCATTCCGGGCGACAGTGAATGCGAGTGCATAACGTGTGTAGCAAGCTGAAAACCAAAATTATTTTTTGGACTCAGACGAACGTAAGGAGCATACAGGTACTGTTAAAAGTAGGGAGGGTTTGCTGACGATGCTACTTTCAAACCGTTTCTTAAATGTATTTAAACCGAGAATGATAGTAGTTAAATTGTGTTTAATGAGCTGCTAATGAAACAACTTTGACAAGTACCAACTGAACTGTGAACAGGAGAGCTAACCAGACATTATTCTAACCGAAATATTGCAAAGAATCATTTAAGCTTCATAGTGAATAATAAATTTGAACCAACAGTTAATGTGGAGGTTTATAATTTCACAATGGTCGTACGTGAGTAAAACTGAACAATGTTTAACTGCCACACGCGTTTGGCTTCATTGTGGGAATTATTATCATTGTGAACCTTGTGATATTGTGGGCTGTAGACTTTGGAACCCACGATTTCATACTCCGTACAGTCGTTCGCTGATAATATTTCTGGTTACAAATTCTTATCGCGAATTTATTCCTCAAGGATACTCTGGCAACCACTTCACGTTGAAATCTTATGTTACGAACGCTTTTCATATTATACACTCCTGGAAATGGAAAAAAGAACACATTGACACCGGTGTGTCAGACCCACCATACTTGCTCCGGACACTGCGAGAGGGCTGTACAAGCAATGATCACACGCACGGCACAGCGGACACACCAGGAACCGCGGTGTTGGTCGTCGAATGGCGCTAGCTGCGCAGCAATTGTGCACCGCCGCCGTCAGTGTCAGCCAGTTTGCCGTGGCAGACCGAGCTCCATCGCAGTCTTTAACACTGGTAGCATGCCGCGACAGCGTGGACATGAACCGTATGTGCAGTTGACGGACTTTGAGCGAGGGCGTATAGTGGGCATGCGGGAGGCCGGGTGGACGTACCGCCGAATTGCTCAACACGTGGGGCGTGAGGTCTCCACAGTACATCGATGTTGTCGCCAGTGGTCGGCGGAAGGTGCACGTCCCGGCGACCTGGGACCGGACCGCAGCGACGCACGGATGCACGCCAAGACCGTAGGATCCTACACAGTGCCGTAAGGGACCGCATCGCCACTTCCCAGCAAATTAGGGACACTGTTGCTCCTGGGGTATCGGCGAGGACCATTCGCAACCGTCTCCATGAAGCTGGGCTACGGTCGCGCACACCGTTAGGCCGTCTTCTGCTCACGCCCCAACATCGTGCAGGCCGCCTCCAGTGGTGTCGCGACAGGCGTGAATGGAGGGACGAATGGAGACGTGTCTTCTTCAGCGATGAGAGCCGCTTCTGCCTTGGCGCCAATGATGGTCGTTTGCGTGTTTGGCGCCGTGCAGGTGAGCGCCACAATCAGGACTGCATACGACCGAGGCACACAGGGCCAACACCCGGCATCATGGTGCGGGGAGCGATCTCCTACACTGGCCGTACACCTCTGGTGATCGTCGAGGGGACACTGAATAGTGCACGGTACATCCAAACCGTCATCAAACCCATCGTTCTACCATTGCTGTTCCAACAGGACAATGCACGTCCGCATGTATCCCGTGCCACCCAACGTGCTCTAGAAGGTGTAAGTCAACTGCCCTGGGCAGCAAGATCTCCGGATCTGTCCCCCATTGAGCATGTTTGGGAGTGGATGAAGCGTCGTCTCACGCGGTCTGCACGTCCAGCACGAACGCTGGTCCAACTGAGGCGCCAGGTGGAAATGGCATGGCAAGCCGTTCCACAGGACTACATCCAGCATCTCTACGATCGTCTCCATGGGTGAATAGCAGCCTGCATTGCTGCGAAAGGTGGATATACACTGTACTAGTGCCGACATTGTGCATGCTCTGTTGCCTGTGTCTATGTGCCTGTGGTTCTGTCAGTGTGATCATGTGATGTATCTGACCCCAGGAATGTGTCAATAAAGTTTCCCCTTCCTGGGACAATGAATTCACGGTGTTCTTATTTCAATTTCCAGGAGTGTATATCAGTGTACGACTCGTAAATATCTCACGTGACTCAGAGACTCTACAGTCCATGTCTTTGTCTGATAGAGAGGTCGTGAGTAGTTCAGTCAGTATATAGTTCGATTGAAGAGTCTTGCCAGCCAACCACGTTGCTTAAGGCGGTTTCTATTTCGCCAGGGCCATGCGGACAGAAGCTGTTAACATAGCAAGCCTGCAAGCGACTTGTAGAGTTCAGATATTTGTCTTGCTAGTTCAAATGGTTCAAATGGCTCTGAGCACTACGGGACTTAACTTCTGAGGTTATCAGTCCCCTAGAACTTAGAACTACTTAAACCTAACTAACCTAAGGACACCACACCACACACATCCATGCCCCAGGCAGGATTCGAACCTGTGACCGTAGCGGTCGCGCGGCTCCAGACTGTAGCGCCTAGAATCCCTCGGCCACTCTGGCCGGCTCTTTCTAGATATTCAGATGGGCATTTCTAATCTGCGGCGTCCAGGATTATTGGCGAACTCGTAGCTTCCTTGCGTTGCATTGGTCTTAATTCAATATTATCTGATTTTTAGGCTTCTCTACGGGACTTGCTTTTGCAGTTACCTATCCATGACAGCAAAGTACACTACTGGCCATTGCTGCACCAAGAAGAAATGCAGATGATAAACTGCTGTTCATTGGACAAATATATTATTCTTGAACTGACATGTGATTACGTTTTCAAGCAATTTGGGTCCATACATCCTGAGAAATCAGTACCCAGAACAACCACCTCTGGCCGTAATAACGGCCTTGATACGCCTGGGCATTGAGTCAAACAGAGCTTGGATGGAGTGTATCATGCAGCTTCAACACCATACCACAGTTCATCAAGAGTAGTGGTTGGCGTTGTGACGAGTCAGTTGCTCGGCCGCCATTGACCAGACGATTTCACTTGGTGAGAGATCTGGACAATGTGCTGGCCAGCGCAGCAGTCGAACATTTTCTGTATCCATAAAGTCCCGTAAATGACCTGCAACATGCTGTCGTGCGTTATCCTGCTGAAATATTGGGTTTCGCAGATATCGAATGTTGAGTAGAGCCACGGGTCGTAACACATCTGAAATGTAACGTGCACTGTTCAAAGTGCCGTCAATGTGAACAAGAGGTGACCGAGACGTTAACCAATGGCACCGCATACCATCACGCCGGGTGATACGCCAGTATGGCGATGACGAATACACGCCTCCAATGTGCGTTCACCGCGACGTCGCCAAACACGGATGCGATCATAATGATGCTGTAAACAGAACGTGGATTCATCCGAAAAAATGATGTTTTGCCATTCGTGCACCCAGGTTCGTCGTTGAGAACACCATTGCAGGTGCTCCTGTCTGTGATGCAGCGTCAAGGGTACCTGCAGCCATGGTCTCCGCGCTGATAGTCCATGCTGCTGCACACGATCCGTTACAGCCATGCGGATAAGATGCCTGTCACCTCGACTGCTAGTGATACGAGGCCGTTGTGATCTAGCAGGGCATTCCGTGCTACCCTTCTGAACCCACCGATTCCATATTCTGCTAACAGTCATTCGATCTCGACCAACGCGAGCAGCACAATCGCGATACGATAAACCGCAATCGTGATAGGCTACAATCCGACCTTTGTCAAAGTCGGAAACGTGAAGGTACGCATTTCTCCTCCTTACACGAGGCATCACAACAACGTTTCACCAGGCAACGCCGGTCAACTGCTGTTTGGCTGTTTGTGTATGAGAAACCGGTTGGAATCTTTCCTCATGTAAGCATGCTGTAGGTGTCGCCATGGACGCCAATCTTGTGTGAATGCTCTGAAAAGCTAATAATTTGCATATCACAGCATCGTCTTCCTGTCGGTTAAATTTCGCGTCTGTAGCACGTCATCTTCATGGTGTAGTAATTTTAGTGGCCAGTAGTGTAGGTATTTGTTCGGATAGCGTCTATGAATGTTGTTTGAATGTTACACTGAGTCATCCGATAAGAGGTCTTTTTCACGTAGCTTTGTCACTTTCTAAGAGGTATTGCGAAGATTGTAAAAATATTATAATTTTTTTGCTTTTTGTGAATCTGTGTCATTGCGCAGCCATGTGGTCCGTTAAAGAAGTTTTATTTCTGCTGTTTGAACAATAAATGTGGTTAATTTAAATTATCTCAGGAATTATTTTCCTCCCATATTCATTTTTATGTCTTACAAACTTTCATCCTAATTTGCATATGGGCCCATTCATCTTTTGTTCGTGCTAGTAGCCTTCAGCAGACATTGTATTCTCTTGCATGTATAATTTTCAGCTAAAAAGATACGTGCAGCTCTAAAGAGTCCTTCGCGACGTAACGTTTGCTTGTCATTATGTACTAGAATATGCTGTGTGCAGTACATATTCGTAGCATAAATTTTTACTACCAGGAGAGATGGATCTACACTGATAAACGGAATGAAGACGGTTCGTGAGCTTGGATGCAATTCATCCTCCTTTAATTTGTGTTAATTGCACTTTAATATGTTCCGTTGCGCCATGAAAGTTTGCTTACTACCTCATACTTCATTAACAGCAGTCAGACCTATCATTGTTCATTAATGAGTTCAATATTATGCGAAGTGAAGGGCATAAAAAATTTGTTCTGCTCTCATAAGTAAAAACTTCCAACGCTTGTCTGTGTCGTCATTGTCCATCCTGTCTTCCTCTACAGTTTCTGCGCTCTACGACAGGATATAACGTCATGGGAAGTAAATCCCCGATGCTTTGAAACAAGTCCTAAGAGCCTACTCTTTCTTATAGTTTTCGTTTTCGATACATTCTTTCCTCTCCAGTTCTGCGGAGAATCTATTCATTTGTTATCGTTACACTTAATCTTCAGAACCCTAGATCTCAAATGCTTCGATTCCATTTTTTGTCAGGTTTTCCACAATCCTCTTCAATGTGATGCTACGCTCCAGGCGTACGTTCTGAGGAACTTACTCCTCAAATCAAGAACTGCATTTTACTAGTAGACTTCTTTTGGCGGGCAGTGCCCTCTAAACCTATGGTGCTTGGCTTATTGTGCTCTCCTTGCTTCGTCATCCATGCTTTATTTTGCTTTCAGCGTCTACTGCTCAAATGTAATTTTAAGTTTATCTCTAATTTAATTCATGCTTCTCATCACTACTTCAGTCGTTCTTTTGTATACTTTCCGTTAATTTTCTCTGCTCAGTAGACCGTTAATCCCATCCAACATATCCTGTAACATACCATTGACGTAATTTCTGAGTGGCAAAACCTTTTCAGATATCCACCGTAGGCTATGTCACATTTAAAAATAGATTTTAATTATGATGCACCTTTCACCGACGTAATTGCATTTCAAAATGGCACGAGGTCGAAGCTGGCCAGTTGTGTATTCAAGTCCATCTGTACGAAAAATTTGACAACTTCTGGCCGACATTTAAAATGGTTTCAACATTCAGAAAAGAATCTTTCGACGGACATTTAACATGCTTTCGACATTCAGAGTGAGTGTTGAAAGTCTTCCTCATTTTCACCAACGATAAGAACATCGTCAGTGAATTTTGTCAGTCAGTCCTTTCACCCTGAACTTTGATACTTCTTCTGAATCTTCCTTTTATTGCCTTTATTGCTTCTTCGATACACTACTAAATGTTGCTTAATAAAACAACTGAACTGACAATAAAATGGTCTGCAAATCATCCTAAGAACGTCACGTGCCTTGATGATCATGTGGGCGGCAGTGTAAGGCAGGAAAGATTTGCATACCAATTTATTTTGGAACTATCTAAAGATTTAATCACAAATGAAAACAGGAGAGAAACCTTGTAATAATGATTTTCTGTATACACACGAACATCTGTAAACAGAGTGAGCACCCAGCAAGCTGGCACCAGAACTATAGTTTCCAGCCGCAGGCACACCTGTGTGAGGTGCAGGACAGCTGACAAAACCATTGAGCACCGTCGCTTCCAGACATCCCGCAACGTCTTCTCGCAAAGACCATCAGCTGCCGTTCACCCGAGACCGCCTTTTGTCTATAGGCACACTCTGCCATGCTGCGGTAAAGCTCAACCGTTCCTTACTTCAGGCTCAGTCTTGTAATAATTTTCGAATTCGATCGCCGTTTCGTGACCACGATTACTTCGCCATATTACGTGAGAGCAGTGCCAGCCATGCAGTAAGTTACCCGAAGTCTGCCATCCCCATTTTATGGCCTAAAGTAACTTTTCATGATTCAGTATTATCTCTCTAAACTGTTCTCGAATTTAACTTGTGTATTTACAGGTGAGTGACCTTTCTATATGTCGTTCTTCGAATGTTTCTGTCAGTGGAGATTGCCCTCAGCTAAGAGTACCTTGTTCTGTACTGGTTTCAGAATACGTATCCGTCTTTATTTTCTAAATCGTTCAGTCATTAGTGTTGGGATTTTCTCAGTGTCCGTTCAAATCAGTGGCTGGCTGCAGGTAACGTTGTAGTCCATATCTTCCCCACGGCCTGACGCTGAGTAGAGTGTTAATATGAGTTCCCAACGACCTATCAATATTTATCTCTTCCATTAGGTAATTTAAACTCTTTTTATTTAGGCCATCTCGATTTTCCGCGAGGAAAATATTGACTACTGTGCTGTCTTAGGGCTATTTGTTTCGAAGATTTATTAGCAATGGAAATTCATGGGACTTTGCTGAATGCTTTTGGGAATGCTGAATTTCCTTTCAACAGTTCTGAAAAGCCTGACTGAATTCAGAAATGCCCGTACTCCTTTAAAAACTCGTTCAAGTGAAAGTCGTCCTAAAATTCCAACCGAGGGTATAAAAATTTAAAAGAGCACAATGTAGTATCACATACCGATACCACTCCACTGGCATTGCAAAGTCCGTAACAGAACCGCAAGTTACCGTTAGACGCCAATAGCGGTCGTGTGGGATCAGGTGGAGCCCATGGTGCATACCCACTGAGCCACGCCTCCAGCTGCTCTGTACTTTGAGCGCCCTCTTCTGCCGCAAATATAGGATGGCTGGAGGCAGCCACTCAGCCCAGTACCATTTAAAGCCTCATAACTATGACATCATCGTTTGTGTTTAACAGAGCGAGTATCATCCTGGCTGTTATTGTATGAGTTAGACTCTGATTCTTGCTGCAGCATTTGTAGCGAGTCTTCGTACACTTGGACAAACACAAGATAAGTAAATCTACTATATCTTTTGTTATCTTGCTCTCTAATCATTTCTGCTCCTGTCCAGCTTTTCCATGACGACAGTTGCCACAGCATTCTGTAGCCCACCTCTCCTTACTGTTTCTTATGAAGTCACACTCAACACACAATATATCAGTAATTACACCAGTGTGAAACAGCTGATGCCATCGTAAATTCGGAAGAAAGGGTATAGGGCTGTGAAGTGCCGATTTAAAAGCTCCTTTTCGCGCTCAAAGAGAGTCGGTGGAGTTGCGCAGACTGACTGATTTCGCTGCCTTCACCCATCTGCTGTTGGACAGAACCGAAGGCAAGTCCATTTCTGTGCGTAAAAGATCATCCGAATGCTACCGATGGCTGCCGAAGCGTTTTCTCAGACATTTGTTTTCAAGGGACGACGATGAATAAAGCTGGGTTCTGCAAACGTTCAAATGGTTCATATGGCTCTGAGCACTATGGGACTTAACCTCTGAGGTCATCAGTCCCCTAGAACTTAGAACTACTTAAACCTAACTAACCTAAGAACATCACACTCATCCATGCCCGAGGCAGGATTCGAACCTGCGACTGTAGCAGTCGCGCCGTTCCGGACTGAAGCACCTCGAACCGCTCGGCCACATCGTTCGGCTCTGAAAAAGTGATTTAGAGAAGAAGGAAGTTAGAATATGGTAACTTCGTGCAAAGAGCACGTGAGTGTTTTAGCTGACAATATCAACTGTAGCAATGCTTTTTCAAATCCGAAGTAAAGATAATCACAACAGACACAAACCTGATACAGCATTAAACGAAATATGCTGTAACTTAAAGGAGTGAACGCAGTAGAAAATAGTGGATAAAATAAGACAAGAATTAAATGTGTTCACACCGTTGCCGAGGGAAGTCATGTAATTCAGAACTCGAGGAGAGGTGGCGATAGCAATGAAGTTGTTTATGCGCCTGAACTAAACTTTTTTGACAAATTTCGATTCACCAGTGGCATCGAATCTTAGAGTACCTGATAAATTCTCGGAAAAATAATTGTCTTTCTCACTGAGTTGTGATTTTCGCTAATTTCCTTGCACAAGGAGTAACACGAATGGCAAATTTGCTCGTCACCTCTCTCACACCTGGACCCCGCAGTCCGTGCCTTCTTCAGCCACTAGTTGTCGTAATACAGGTGGCCCGTAGATTTTCGGAAAGGAGGTTCCCAAAAGAGACCCTGTCACCGGTAGATTTTGATGACGGGCGTTTCTTCTCCAGACAAGTGGGCGGAGTCGAGGACCCTGAAGCTGCAGTAACCTCAAGACGGGATGTCCTATCGTCCTCACTGTCACATCAACTTGCGCGACTACCCGATGTCGAATATTAAATTCGTGAGGCACTGTTGACTACCTGGCCATAGTGGCGCCAAACGTCGGTATCATGGACACAGGATATGAAAGATCGTACGTTTTCCCAGCTTCAAAAATGGTCAATGATCGCTAAGCTTCAGTTCCTCGATTTTGTGTTCCTTAATCAGGATCGTACGTATCTGGATTGGTACGGTTTATGGTTTCTGAAACTGACACACAGGTGGCAGGTCGAATGGTACATTCTCAAGAAATGGCCAACGGCAACGACGAACTAGATAGTGGTGTACACCCAGAAGATATATATGCCAAAGCGTTTGCATTTAAAGCAACACAAACGGGGGGGGGGGGGGGGGGGGGTAAAAAGGGTTTCATATCATCACTCTAGAATTGAATCCCCCCTCAAAAACGAGACTGAATGCTCCATTGTTTACCTTCTCGCCTGACGATGCTGGACATTTATTACGAATAAAACAGATCACTCGTTTCTATAAGTGATCGCTTCGTTTTTCATCGATTTGCAGCTTTTAGTTCCAAAGAAAAATTAGACCCTTGCCATGTTTTAACTCTGATGGGGTATTACAGTAGCAGTTACATCGCCAAGATTTTTTTTGTAAGAGAGTAACGCCAGATGCTGGTTTCATCATTTCACTTAAAATGAAACCACTTCGTAATTTACTAATAGACGAGATTTCCTCAAATAATTTCCAAAATTCTTGAGGAAGAACATTGGCTTCGTAAAGAGAAAGGACCATCTATGTGTCTAGTTGCAAATCATTAATTGAGAGGAGTATGTTTCTGCAAATCGATTGCTTTTGCTTTCCTCTTACAATATTGTCACAGAGACAGAGTTGTTTGGGTTGTAACGATACGTACTGAAGAATTCTGGTCTGTCTGAAGACACTGCTGGAGCCTCGCTGCCTCTGACTAGCGGCTTATGTCTTCTCAGTGTGGCAAATATCCACTGTGATGTCGCCTTCTGCGATAGAGGGTTCTGCCCCTGGAGTGACACCCATTCAGAACAATGACCACCTGGCTTGACGACAGTTTAGTCATATACGGCTACCTGGTAATCCCCAAACTACTGTGCTGGTCACAGGGCGACCATCTCACACCGCCACACTTATGTGAAAATGTCTGCAAGGTGGGGGTCATATCCAAATGTGGAGATCATATATAAATTAACCCAAACAGCTCGTTCAAAATAATGTTCAGAGTTGAGAAGGTAGGTTGTAACCAGTTTGTCCTAGAGCATGTCAGAAAAAAAGCATACAGTCAGAGAGTAATACTACAGCACAGCAAACGAAGAATTAATATAACGGCTTGGGGCTCCATGCTCTCTATGCGCGTATTCACGAAAGAGTAGTGAGCCGATTGTGTGACATTGTTTACTTCCTTTTTGCACTCGACGCCATGATTGGTTACTCCCCTGCAGCACTGACGCGGCGCATCCAACCACAAGCGATTGTTTCCCTCTCGCCTTAGTGTGCGCTTCGCCACATTCTTTAAGCAACCTGAACATGGGCACTAAGGCGATTAAAACTGACTTTGAGGTTGTCCTAAGGTTCCCATAATCTCTGCACCATTTCGACTTGCATCCTTCTGTGAGTGCCACATAACAGCATAATTTTCTTTTAATATTTAGCGTTTGGAAAGAGGTGCAGAAATTTTCAGCTCAGTCGTAAAGGAGATGACTTTCATTCTGTATAACTTCATGAAAGTTAATTACACAAATGAATAAGAAATCCCACTGCTCAGAGGATCCCTTAAACAAGGCTGAAAGTAGGTCAACGCATGGAAGAAATATTTTCCTGTGCAACCACCCAAGCCGCCCGACCACTAACCTTACATGCAAGTTAACGTTTCCACAAGCCGAAGCTCAAAAAGTTGCTTACTATGCTTACAAGATGACGAAAAGTGTAGTTATTCGTGCTGGTGTTAATACGGCTGTGCAGCTTTTAGCTGAAGAGCTTGTGGAGGTGCTGACGAAGAAATATCTGATCCACAAATGTTGGGCAGCTCATAGGAATCTTTTGAGTTCACTAATAAGGTACACTAATAAGGGAGCTAGCCACTAAGGAGTAAATTTCGTTCTAAAATCATTTCCGAATGAGTGAAATCAATTTTGAATCTCTTTTCAGTCACATTTCTGGCTCTATACAAAAATTTAACAAGCGCACGAAAGATACCGTACCAGCTGATACTAAATTAACAGTGATATCGGACAACTGTGGACTATCGTTACTGTAAACACACGTATCGAATTCGGAAGAAAGCTATTTTTAAATTTTTGCGTCAAGATCTGGATCCTGTGTAAAATCCACTGAAGGAACATGTAAAAATCTGTGTTATACACATTATCTGCTTTGTGCTTATTGTGCATTCTAAAATGACACAGAAACAGTAAATATCACTGGTCCAGATCTGAATGAATATATAACAAGGCTTTACGCCAGTAAACAGACTGTATTGTTTGTGTGTACATCAAATTTTGATTTCTGGCCAACAGTAGTGTATCTGATGTCACAAATAAATTTTATATCGGCATTTAACTGTCAACTTTATAGTCATTATAATGGAGTCTCAATACTTCGTAATTATTGCACTTTTTCAGACCTGTGGTCCTTAAAAACTCCACATCCTAAGATCAAAATAACCTGGGCTTCTACAAGTCAAGTATGTTAACACTGAAAAGTGATTAAAAGAAATTGCTGGTATAATAATATTTCTATCGCTTACAAATTTAAGTGGATTTGACACTTTTCAAAATATTCATTTACACTTCATCACTGGATAACAGTATTATAGATTGAGTTCCTGCTCATTAAATAATCTGTGATCAGTCACAATACTGGACAGTTTGTGCAATAACGTTTAAACTGGCCGCATACTTGAGCTTTCTTTTGCTTAATGTGAACTATAGGTTTGCTTCTTCTGCAGTTTCGAAAAGCCAAATGTTACTTTAAACTCAGTGTGAACCATAGACTCATTCACAGTAAAATATTACATAATACTTTGTACTTGTACCAGTAATAAAATGCCCAGTTCTGAACAGTTTTTATCACAGTGGTACGTCTTGCAAATGGAAAAACCGAAATACTTGTTGGCGCCAAGCTTTTCAGGCAACATTCGCTTTGTAGGTGGTCAAACAAGTATATTTTTGCAATGGCTGGAATAGCAACAAACGCACACACTAATATTATTGACAAATGCAGTAATACAAAAAGTTATCAGTTTTCTTTGATATCTCTAGCACGTATTAAGTAATGGTAATGAACGCACACATAGGAAAAAATAACAGACTTTTATAAGAATTAATTTAGTTTCAAAAAATCGGAATTGTTCAGGATGCGTCACGTCTTAATATTAAAGTGTCACATTCATAGGATTGCACACTGGGCCGGGATGCCTCCGAATCAAAGGAAGTGATAATATTTACATCCTTAGAAGCATATTCCTTTGTTTCCCTTTGATATAATCAAATCTGTCTTAATAACAATCTAAAGAGATACCCTTGAACAATCTTCTTAAATGCCATACAACTAATATTCTGAAGGCATGCGTTTTATCACCTTGTGATACTGTCTCTGTTTTCTTCACGATTTCCTGTAAATATGTTACTACTCAAGTTACAACATCTGCTTGTAGTTCCTTCCCTGTTTGCCTTTCTTAACACGGGTACTTTTAATTTTTCGTATATGAAATACATCACTAGCATAAGCCCCCGTGGTGAGGGTCACTGGTAGAAATAATAGTCCATATCTCCTCTATCTAGCATCACACCAATATTACCAGGCTATGCTTTGTCAAGCTTTTGTCTTCGTTTTCCGTGTCCTGAAACGGGAAGAGGGAAGAAACTGGAACTCCACAAGCTGAACCTTTATTACAAAGACACCTGTTATTACAGAATGATAATTATTGAACTATATTTTTAAAAAAACATGAATTAGTTACAAACTACGGCGTGCACACACTTTATTTGACATGTAAACATCACTACAGATATTTGAATTTAGGTTATGTCAATATGGCTGCCATCATTGGCGATGGTGAGGAGCAGAAGAATAGCGAAATTCTGCATGAACCGCTGAAGTGGCGGGACACCGATGCTGTCGGTGTCCTCCTGAATGGCTCTTTTCAGCTCAGCAATGGTTTTGGGGTTATTGCTGTACACCTTGTCTTCAATATAGCCCCACAAAAATGAGTCGCATGTGTTCAAATCAGGAGAATATGGTGGCCAACCGAGGCCCATGTCAGAGGCCTCTGCATATCCCAGAGTACTCCTCCAGGACATCAAACGCTCTCCTGTTTCGACTGGGTCGAGCTCCGTCTTGCATGAACCACATCTTGTCGAAATCAGCGTCACTTTGGATAATGAGGATGGAATCGTCTTGCAAAATCTTTACATACCGTTCGGTGGTCAGCCGGCCGCGGTGGCCTCGCGGTTATAGGCGCGCGGTCCGGAACCGTGCGACTGCTACGGTCGCAGGTTCGAATCCTGCCTCGGGCATGGATGTGTGTGATGTCCTTAGGTTAGTTAGGTTTAAGTAGATCTAAGTTCTAGTGGGCTGATGACCACAGCTGTTAAGTCCCATAGTGCTCAGAGCCATTTGAACCATTTCGTTCGGTGGTCACCGTGCCATCAAAGAATATCGCTCGGATTATTCCGTGACTGGACATTGCACACCATACAGTCACCCATTGAGGGTCAACAGACTTCTCGATCGCGAAATGCGGATTCTGTCACCAAACTGCGCCAATTTTGGATCCTGAAGTGCCCATCCAAATGAAAGTGGGTTGCGTCGCTGAACTAAGCCATACAGCGCATACTAATTCCCATAATGCCCCGCGGCCAACCGTGCAGTTTGAACGTCCTAACGCCAACCGTTCAGAAGTTATGTCGATTTTATTTCATATAGTTCAATGATTGTCCACGTGTATATTGTAACGACCGCAGGAATCTGATTGCATGAAGTCTGAAACAACATGACGTAAGTGAGTGTGTGTGTGTGTGTGTGTGTGTGTGTGTGTGTGTGTGTGTGTGTGTGTGAGTGTGTGTGCGTGTGTGCGTGTGTGTGTGTGTGTGTGTGTGTGTGTGTGTGTGTGTGTGTGTGTGCGCGCGCGTGCGTGCGTGTTCCCACACAAACCAAAACAAAAAAATGAAGCAAATATTTCATTAACTGCCAAAGCACAATATAATTTTCGAAATGTAAAATGTCAATGCCGTGTGGCTAGGGCATCCAGTCGGGTAGATGCTTGGTGCAAGTCTTTCGAGTTGATGCTACTTCGGTGACTTGCGCGTCGATGGGGATGAAATGATGAACACAATACCCAGCTGGGGATCGAACCGGGGCCAAGAGATATGACATTCCGTCACGCAGACCACTGTGCTACCAGGGACGGACATTTTAGAAATTCATCGATGCGACAGTGACGAATATTAAACAAGTGGTGTGAAACGTGTGTACCATTAATACTTTTTCTCTAGCTGTGTTACATTCAAATCTGTGTCTGATGAGAAAATGAATGTAGAGATAGCTTACCTTTCCGGCCTCCGTACACAGAGAGCGAATGGTTGGAAGCAGGAAAAGTATTTCCTGCATGTTAGTTACGTTGGATCCATCGACGTGAAACACGTAATTACAAGGAGTACAAAAATTGAGCTACTAAAAACCTTTCAGCAGAATACTGTTGACTTGCTTAACAGCAGCTATTGTTTCACTTATATAGTTGTGGATACAGCAGCAAGAGAGTGAGACGGTGGTGTGTTTTCACGATCTGAGTTGAAGGGAATGGGGTATGACGCACTGCATGAAAAACTTTCCGAAAACTTATCTACGCTCAGTAGACTTTGAATTATCACCTGTGCAGTGCTCGACAAGTAGCAGAAAATGCCTTTGCTATTTCAGCAACTAAATTTCGTACATTTGTCTTGTCTGTTGTGCGCTCCATAACACGGCGTGTAAAAACAACAAACTAAAGCAGTATTTTATCAGACAATGAAAACACTGAAGTCAATATTTTGTAACGACAGTTAGTGCGCCTTGGGAAGACAGCATTATTTAATTTAGCGATATTGTCAAATCTGTACGAATTTTCAGTAAGTATATATATTCCCAGAGAACTTTTTGTGTCTCAGTCCCACAGAAACTGCACCTGAGTACTACACCAAAGTAGGTTTGTGAAAATAATCTACTGAAGCTCCACTGTCACATGGTCGCAATATCTTGGTGTGCTTGGCGATAAACACATCTTGATAATGTGAATTTTTGCTTTTATGATTTTCATCTCGATACTTCGCTCATCGTAACCACTATTACTTGAATTGAAACTTCCCTCTGATTCCTATCTTTGTAGTTACAGAGACAAGTGATCCATACAAAGTGTTAATTCAGAAAGTCTCAGTCACTCAGAAGGAAGTTATGTAGTGATAGGGGCCCAACCCTAATTCAGTCGTATGATACACGGCATGACTGAATACGCCTGGTAACAGTTTACTTGCAGGGTTACTTAGCAGAAGCATCCCGTCTGGCCATGTTAGTATCTATCCTACGCTAGTAAATTCCAGTATGTGCCTTAGGACTTTTTACGGGTAAATTCATCTTGTAACGTCCCCTTAGAAAAATTATACATGACTGTGCTTAAATTGACACACAATACTTTTAGCGCAACGCAATCTGACTTCCAAAAATCCCTTCAAAAGAATGGCCCTGACTAATATTAACCTATACGTTTCACAAATCACTTACCTCACAAAAATCTTCGTTACTCAAGCTACTGCAATACAGCGAGCGCCACTACTGCCAGCTAAATAAAAGATTCAAACTACTGAAGGTACTAACTACTGATAGGCATAGTTCGCAAATGAAAGATTTTAATACAGAACAAACAATTTATTTACCTTATATATATAATATATATAGCAGTTCATGACATCCAGTCTTACAAATTTCAAAACTCCGCCATCTCTCTTCCCACGTCCACCACTGCTAGCTGCTCACCTCCAACTGCGCAACGCTACGCGCTGTTAGCATCCAGCTGCCGCTGCCCAACACTACAATGGCAGACAACAATGCAAACCAGCCACAGACTGCACACGGCACAGCCAGTGATTTTGATACAGAGCGCTACGTGGCGTTACCAATAAAAAAAAGCTATTCAGCCTACTTACGATCCGAAAGACAGAGTAGAAGAATAAATATAGTGACAGTTGAAGCACTCCTTAGCAATACAAAAGACTGCAGTTTGCAAAAAAGCATAGATGTTACACAAAAATCATGTAGTATCATCCTTCAGAACATTATAAGCCTAATTAGTAAAAAGAATGATCTAAAATACACACGGAAAAGACAAGGTAGGGATAGAATATTTGCAGTTCTTTTGTGCTTATCAGAATATCACATGGAACTGCTGAAACCGAATAGATACAGCTGGTCGGATAGAAGCTAATACAGTAAAAACTGATACAGTAAAGTCAGTAAGAGGAAAGGAGTGGCTTTGTATGCAAGCAACAGAGTTAAATCCTAGGTGTTTCAGCTTAAGGAATCTTGTGTCGAACAGTTCACTGAGTGCCGTGCTGCAATAATGACGGCCTATCCAGAACAATGAATTAACTAACGAATCTTAAAAAAAAAAATAGTTAGATGAGCTCGTAAGAACACTGCTTACTCATCGCACTGACACAGCCAGAGAGTAGCCTTCCAGCTTTTTATAAATCTAAGTTAGCCGCCATCCAGGCATCACGTCTTTACAGAGTTGGGGCGTGACCAGTCGGAAAAACGCTCAGATGGCACCAGAAGCCTATCCAGTTGCACGGGAGATAGCAAACCACCAAAAAAGTCGTTTCTTGATTCCACTGAAGTTTAACATACAAAGTTGAAACATAAAAATCAGCGTAAGTTTCCACAGGTTCCAACGTTTGTTTTTACTTAACTAATGACAAGGTGTGCTTTTGAGAAGGGCGGAAACACGCTCTCCCTGGCCACCTCAGGCCTGAAGCCCGTTTTCGAAACAAAATTCAGCTGAAAGTTATTCAGCATTTACAAATCAAAATAATTCAGTTCTACTGCCCTGATTCTCTAGTTACAAGTGTTTATTCAATTACTCACTCGTCGACATTTTATAGAGATTATCGATATTGGGAACTATGGAGACACAATAACAAAATTCGCTAATGTAAAATACAGAAAAATAAAACCGGTATGCGATGGTTCCCTACGTAATTCTTCAGCTAAAGAATAATCTGCTAGACCTGTGAGAAGTTACCCCATGAGTGGTAAAAAGAAATTTTGTGCGTGGTACAAATGAAAGGTTTCGATTGTATTTCGGTCACAAAACTCAATAATGTTTAAAAGATTATTATCACTTTTTCATCAGGCTGTGATACTGATACATAAGTGACCAATAATTTGATTTTTTTCAACTACTTGCATAAACGCCTGACACAGGGTGATGGAGATTACAGATTGGGATAATTACACATGAGCAAGATATCCATCGTGTAGTCCACCCACTACAGAAATAGTTTGTACTTTTACCATGCATCTAAGACTATAAAATTGAGACATGTACGTCACATATGTTTAAATATTTCGTGAAAATGCCTTCTCTGACCCACAGATAGTTCCTGTAAAGGAACAGAAATAGCTTCCTTTTTACTACGTGGCGGATAAACGAACGTACTGGCAGCACAACAGTAACTTCTTAATGGCTACTACACAGCTGTAGGGCCTACACAGTTATTATTATTACTATTGTTGTTATTGTTCTTATTATTAGAAGTAGTAGAAGGAAAAGAAGAATAACTAGCAGTGGACAGAAGACTTCCAATTTCTGTCAATTAAGTAGTAAGAAGTCCTGCAATCAAGTGATTTGCAAAAAGTAAATATAGTGCACCCAATTTAACATGGTTGACTTTAAAGACGGATGCAGGTTGTGAGTGAAACAAGTGTTGCTAGGGAGAGAAGTTGTGCAAAGGAAGCATATTTTGTAACGAGTGTCTTCCTTCAATGTGGAAGGTTACCTTTTCTTTATGAGGACTCGTAGGTACCACTCATAATGCACCCACAATTCTTTCATCATTCTTTAAACAAATATTCTAAGAAATAATCATTACCAATTGCTTTGTTAATTTGTGCTTTAGTAAAACAGATACAAAAGCTAAATATAATTTATCTTTCGCCCTTTTAAAAGTAGAAGTATTCAAAGAAAATTATTTTTCATTTCCAAGTTAAGAGCTAATGTTGATCATAGTGGTGTATTGGGGGGGGGGGGGGGATGTACCAGGAAATATCTGATTGCACTCTGGAGTAATCGTCTAGACAGGCTGGAACCAGTGTAACAGTAGAACTGAAAGCGAATTAAGTACTCCATTTAACAATTACCTGAAAATTTCTGTGATAGGAACCTTTCTCAGATAATATAAATAACTATCAATGAGCACAAAAGAAATAAAAGTCCATGTGTAAAATTATTAGGCATCCAGATGGATAAGTTAACCAAAAACTGCACTTCTGCATGTTTGCAGTCATAGATGTGTGTTATACAGCAATTTAAGAATCAGTCCCATATTTACCAATGTATTAGTTTAGCACTGGGTTTACTTAATTGGTAGTAATTCATAGAGGTGGCCTGAACTGGTTGTATCCGTCACTTAATATATTTGACATATTTTCATGGTGAAGTTTACAGCACTTGATGAATGAAAGAATAAATGAATGAGTGTCTGCTCCTGTTCATAATCCACATAAATGTTCTCCGAATGAATTTACGTGATGGTTACACATGTAATGTTGGCTGATTTGTAAGTTTGTAACCAGGCTTATCACAATAAACACATTGCTTTGTGTTTGCATGGAATTTTGCATTCACGTCAATAACAGTACATCTTACAGCGCAAATAAATCTTCTGTTGCTACTTCAAGAGAAATTTACAGTTAGTGACTAGAATATAAGTTTATGAACAGTATGTTGGAGTCTCAACGCCTTGAAATTGCTGAAATATGTGCAGTAATGTGACCCTTAGTAAATACATACTGTAAGCTACAAAATATCTTGTGTGCCGGCCGGTGTGGCCATGCGGTTCTAGGCACTTCACTCTGGAATTACGAGACCGCTACGGTCGTAGGTTCGAATCCTGCCTCGGGCAGGATGTCCTTAGGTTAGTTAGGTTCAAGTAGTTCTAAGTTCTAGGGGACTGATGACCACAGATGTTAAGTCCCATAGTGCTCAGATCCATTTGAACCATATCTTGTGTTTCCGGAATTTAACTACGTTATGTTAATACTAAATAAGATTAAAATGAATTGCTTAAGCTCTGAAGGATTATTCCTATAGCTTGCAAAGTTGAAGTATGTTATCACATTTTGCCAAGTTTTTCTTTACACTTCACACATCTGAAACTGGGATGACAATAATACTTTAGACCTCTGTTGTCAAACAACAGAAAGCGGAATGAAAGAACACCCACGTAGCGGCAGCTGCTAGAGCTCGTAGGCAACGGTCGGGGAAGCTCCGCTATGCAAGGAAGTTAAATGACTTCTAACCTAGGTACACTTCATGCAAACAGAGGAGAACACTCGTATGGGCAGGAGCAGGTACGCCAAGGAGAGGAAATTCCAAGAAGGGGAAGACGTATTGCACTGTAATGTATGAGCAAAGGAGGCTAGAGGCAGCACGAGTATACATAAGAAGATGTAGGCGGGTTCATTATAGAAGCTCAGCCATGTGAAATGTACAATTTCACTGTTAAGAAGACGTTCACAGGTCTTTAGAGCAACTACAGACACAATTGTATATTACAGGTAATACATTGTTGGACATAATAGCATGGATCTTTCATTGTAACTATTTCCACGCTCAAAACACATTTAGAAAGTGGTCCACCCTACATTTCTGCATTTTCTTTGCCGTGTGTATTTCGTTTCCACTGCCATCGCTATGACTGTCACTGTTCGAGTCTGTACCACTTCTTACATGTGTTATCACTTCCGACCTTAGTCCAGTAAACACTCATTTAAAGTTTAGTGCTCTGGAATTTTATTTACACCGTCACTACGTTTATTCCAGTCTTCTTTTGTCCTGTATGCAATTACGTCATTTATAAGTGTTAATAATGTGTTGTTCTGAATGTCATATTACGTTCATAAACACCGTACTTGAGCCTTGCGAATATCAGGTTAGGGTGAACAATGAACGGTTAAAATACTCTCTATTTTAGAAGTTATATGACCTGGGTTGCTCGTTTTGATTAATGAATTCAATTAGTGTCGCAGCATGTCCTTGTGGAATGGAGTTCCCTTTTCTTTTAACCAAGACATCATTTCTCTCCTCGTGGAGTTTGATGCTGGAGCAAGAGTCAGTTACCTATTGCAGTAAGGGGCATCATTTCTAACGAGGACGGAATAAGATAGCATATTTGGTATTAATCTCTCCCACAGCCACTTAACGTAATTTGAGATGTTTATGTCGTTGTGACAGTCCCTTAGTTTATGGCCAGATTTCAACTTATCGTCGTTACGAAGCCGCCATCCCACACAGCATGGATGATGATAATTCTGCCCCTGTTCTAAACAGGTTTCAACAGACACTTTAGTGAACTGTACGCTGCTGTGCGACGAATGTGAACATGTGTCTTGACCATGTAGGCAATTGGACGACATTGATTTCAGTACACTCGGATACCTTTTAAGTAAGTAATTCATTTTGCCATGGTACTTCCTACAGTGCGATGAATTTTACAAAATGTGTCTATGCATCCTTCAAAATTTATTAAGGTCCAAAACTTTTTTATGAATTTCCTTTATACTGGGTCTTCTTTTGTCTGTGATGTAGAAATTATGCACCACGCGGCGAAGGTTATGCTCACTAAAATTGTATCAACTGGCCTTACAAGGCCTGGGCCTTTCCTTGTGAAGTGTTGAAAATGACGAAGATTTGCATTCCTGGACTTTTTACAGCTTTCCTGTCCAGCAAACGGTAGTAAATTATTCACCAGTAGCTTGGGCCAATTGTTTCAATGTGGTTCTCGGTTATAATGGAGCTACCACCGCCTCTTTCTTCATAAACTGGTAGACATTTGCAACCACTTCACCTGTTTGGCTATGAAGAACTTCAACCTATTTTGTGTCGGTGGTATCTTCAACTTTGAATGTGTTCTCCCAGAGCATTTACTAATGGAGCGGTGCGCCTTACTCGATGGTAACAAGTGCGGCACTGCCGACCGACCGAACTGGGTTTACTGCGCATCTTGTTTACGACGTTCACATCTGTTTGATTGAACTCTAGTGCTTAAGTTGGTATGATAGTGTACAAATACGCTCTTTCCACTTATAAGCTGGATGAAAGAAGTGGTGGTGGTGGCATGCACGAATATGTAGTTTGTAATTCATGCCTGCGGAAACATGGTTTTATGTAGCTTGGAATGTGTCAGGAAAACTGCTGTATCTGCAGCTTCCGCTCAGTGCTCAGTGCGTCATGAGCTCTTTTCGGCAAATGATAGAACAATATGGGACGATTACTTCCGTGTGGGTTAAAGAGTCTTAACTCTTGTATCGATCGAGATATGGAAACAAGTATGATTTTTTTTAAACGGAATGATGTACTTCTTTAACGATATCTGAAAGCGCTCAGAAAGAAGAGTACGATCATATGATGCTTGTTAATGTTGAGTTTGAAACTCTTCGCAAAAGAACCGAGGAATATTTTAATGTTGAAAGGCAAATGTTTCAAATGGCTCTGAGCACTATCGGACTTCTGAGGTCATCAGTCCCCGTAGCGGTCGCGCGGTTCCAGACTGTAGCGCCTAGAACCGCTCGGCCACCCCGGCCGGCAGTTGAAAGGCAAGTCGCTGGGAACAGACTACCGTATTGTAAACAAACTATATACCAAAGAAATTTAATTCAGTAAATTCAGTAGTTTTCTTTTCCCCTTGAATAAGGTTGTTTATCATTGTAAAGTATGAATAACTGACGTTTCTGTTTCGGCTTTGACAAGTAGGTAGAAACGAGAAAGGTTAGAAGGAAAACTGCCTAACACCAGGCGCAGTTGATTCCACAAAAACCTGAAAACGTACACACATTTTAAATAGTTTGCCGAAGACCCATCTGATGTGCCAGAAGCTAGCGTTTGCTGTAACTTCATACTGGCTGGCTGGCCCTGTACCTATGTCGTACAGGAAATAAGGCTCTATGCTAGTAGCATGCGCTTGCCTTGCTATATGTAACGACGGAGCCACTCATTAGAACTCTGCTCACTCTGGCCACATTTCTTTCCTACTTCAGTACATTTATCGGATTCTTTTGCGAAGAGTTTCAGTCTCTACATTAACAAGCATTAGAATAATGCACTCATCTTTTCAAGTGCTTTTGGATGCAATTAAAAAAGGATATCATTCTACTTAAAAAATCATACTGGGTTCAATATCCCAATCGACACAAGAGTTAAGGCACTTTATCACATACCGAAGTAGATGCTCCTTAGCGTACTATCGTTTACCGAAACCCTCCTTTCGATGTCTAGAACCGTTCACAAAATAAATGGGGCGTTACGTCTTACGTTACTCACCCGGTATACATTCCTCTACGTGATATACTTTATGTTAATGGCTTACTATACGTAAAAGTTACCCAAGTGAACGAAGCACGATAAAACGAGAGTACAGAGTAGGTTACAACGAAGTTCGAGCGCAAGTACTATGAAAAAGCAGTTCAAGAGACTTTTATCTCTAATTTGTAACGACCGATACAAAATAAAAGACGGACAACCAGATGTATAAAAAGCCTAGCAATGAAGAAACTACTCTGCTTGGATTGGTAACAAACTATTTACTGTATCGCATTAATGGGTTGGCGCTTACACGTCCTCCACTGGTTTCTCAGCTTGAAACAATTAATTAAAAATTACAAGCTCAGTGTCAGTGGACAAACAGTTTCCCGTGAACATGTTAGCATTATAACACTGCCTGACAAGAACATAAAGCACTCAGAAGAAATGGTCGGATGAAAATGTAGCTCTGTAAACATACATAGCAACGGAGGGTATCTAAACGATCAGAGTTGAAATTCTGAGGTAGAACGGGCACTAGGTTGCATTATCGTTGTTCGTGATCAGTGTTGTACCAGGCAATTCTTTGGATGTCGCGTGGAGAAGTAAAGTTTGAACAGCATTTGAGTAATACCGGACAACATCTCTGCCAAAGATTTTGCGCTGCAAGAGACTGTTAGTAGAACCTTCGCTTACGAGTGGAGTGCAGTCTTGGAGAGAGAGAGAAGACAGAGAAGAGGAAACGAGTTGTATCTTGTAATGGAGTAAGATATGTTTAGGCCGTTCTGTGTGCCAGTAGTTATTTCCTTACATTATTTGTCATTTATAGAGAGATCTTTTGCAAATTCATTCAGAAGACTTCAAAAAGCATAGTAATAGCCCATTTGCCGAGACATCCAAGCGTAGTAACTAATTTGGTTATGGATTTAGATTTGGAGATTTTTATGACAACGTAACAATGTGTGATTTACTGATATTTCTCGATCGATGGAGAGCATACGTGTTTATAAGAGAGTAATGAGAATTTGTTCAGGTTTTTCCAATGTTAATGTACAGTGAATTTCTAATATTTCATGTGTCAAAATATTCTATCTTCGTGATGAAAAGTTTTGTTAATACAGTTACTTTATTGTTTTTCTATCAATGAGCATTCGCCTCTTTATTTCAAGTTTAACATACATAATTTTGCTTGCCCGAGTTTCTCAGAAATAGAACTTTAATTGACAACGACGGTTGTAGTAATGTAATTTATTAGCACACAAGTATTAAAGCATGCAATGCGCATCGGTATGCTATTAGTTTGAGTTTTTATTTTTTTAACTAGCATAGAAGCAGTAAGCCACAGTAGTTTGGAGATAGCAGCAGCACAGCATTTATTCATAGCGCAAAAAGGTAAGTCATTTATAATCTACGTGTGTCATAATTAAGATTTCAACACTGACATACTTTCAGACAGGGCATTTCTGGTAATTACTTATGTTTCCTATTTTTCTCGCATTCAGATTGCTGACAGGAGAGTTTTCTTAAATTTAATGGAACTGACTGTTCTCTCGCCACGTGCGTTGCACTACACAGTTTAATGTTCCATATCTGATTAACTTTTTGCACTGATGATCACTTTTCAAAAATTAAGAGATAAATTACAAACTGAAATACGAGCTTATCTGTTTCTCTCATCACGTGGATAACTTCACTTTATGGATAAATAGAACTATACGTTACCATGCAACAAAATCCAATTAGTCAGTCACGTTCAGTAGAGATGCCATGTACTCATGTGAGCGTTATCAGCGTCTGACAGGTTTTTAAAGTGGCCACACGGGACCTCCATTTGCCTGGTTAATCACCTCGTGCTACATATAGATTTATGGGGCGTTCTAATGTAACAGTGGCCTAATGTTGGACTGCTTGAGAACTAAAGGGTAGGTATACACGTCGCCAAAATTCCGGTCGACCTCATCGGACTACCAATTAAGAGGATCTTCTTGCTGGCCACTAAGCACTTCTTAAGCCCTTTGTACCTGCGGTGGCCATCCGAGAGCGAGTAATGGATTCCCGGTAACATTCTGTGTAATACCGTACTGTCGGCCAGAGACTAGGCGCAGCCGGACCGAGGAATTAGCGTCCCACGCAGAAGCTGCCGTTAACACCACAACGCAATTGGCTGCGTTTGGAGAGGTACCACGAAGACGAAAGATGGACTGTTAATGTATGACATCGCATTGTGATCAGCGATGATCCGCGGTTCTATTCTAGCCCAAATGACTCTCATTGGCGAATTTAGTGACGACTTAGAGAGAGGTTCAATTTTCCCAGTGTTTTCGAGAGGCACGTCGGTGTTATTTGTGGTGCCAAGAGGTGGGAGTTATTGGATATGTTTTCTGGCCACAAATGGAAGCCGCGCGGAGTGGCCACGCGGTTTGAGGTGCCATGTCACGGATTGCACGACCCCTAACAGGAGCAACGTGGTTTTCCGATCAAAGGAAAATGTTCATTATCTGCAAGAGTTGGGAAGAAATCTGCTTCATGTTATAATATGCACTGGGCTGTCATCGATGATACCCAGTAGAGCGTCCTCTTGCATTGATGTATGCCTGTATTCGTCGTGGCATACTATCCACAAGTTCATCAAGACACTGTTGGTGCAGATTGCCCCACTCCTCAACGGCGATTCGGCGTAGATCCCTCAGAGTGTTTGGTGGCTCGCTTCATCTATAAACCACCCTTTTCAATCTATACCAGGCATGTTCCATAGGGTTCATGTCTGGGAAACATGCTTCCCACTGTAGCGAAGCGATGTCGTTGCCCTGAAGGAGCTCATTAGCGAGATGTGCACGATGGGGACGTGAATTGTCGTCTATGAAGACGAATGCCTCGCCACTATGGTGCCGATATGGTTGTACTATCGCTCGGAGAATGGCATTCACTATAGCGGCGTACGTCGGCCCCACATAATGCCAACCCAAAACAGCTGGGAACCTCCACCTTGCTGCACTCGCTGGACAGTGTGTCTAAGGCGTTCAGCCTGACCTGCTTGCCACCAAACACGTCTCCGACGAATGTCTGATTGGAGGCACATGCCCATCGGTGAAGAGAACGTGATGCCCATCCTGAGCGGTCGATTCAACATGTTCTTGGACCCATCTGTACCGCACTGCATGGTGTCATGGTTGTAACGATGGGCCTCGCTATGGACGTCGGGAGTGAAATTGCGCATCTTTCAGCCAGTTGCGCACAGTTTGAGTCGTAACACGACGTCTAGTGGCTACACGAACAGCATTATTCAACATGGTGGCATTGCTGTCAGGATTCCTTCGAGCCATAATTAGTAGGGAGAGTTTATCCACTACAGTAGTATCCCTTGGGCTGCAGTATGTTCTCCAGAAATGAACCCTATCGAACATGCCTGGGATGGATTGAAAAGTGCTGTTTATGGACGACGGGAGCCACCAACCACTCTGAGGGATCTACACCGAATCGCCATTGAGGAGTGGGACAATCTAGACCAACAGTGCCTTGATGATCTTGTGGGTAGTATGCCACGACGAATACAGGCACGACGAAGAGGACGTGCTACTGGGTATTAGATGTACCGCTGTGTACAGCAATCTGGACCACCACCTCTGAAGGTCTCGCTGTATGGTGGTACAACATGCAATGTGTGGTTTCATGAAGAATAAAAAGGGCGGAAATGGTGTTTATGTTGATCTCTGTTCCAATGTTCTGCACAGGTTCCGGAACTCTAGGAACCGAGGTGGTGGAAAACTTTTTTTGATGTGTGTAGTATAGCATAAAAGGAGTAGTATCGATTTATTAAGTGTTCCGTGCTTCTGGATTCTAAAACACCTCTTCATATTCAACAACGTATTGGAAGTTAAACAGAAGATCATTTAATGAAGGGAAAACTTTGACAATACCCATATATCAGAAATGAGTTGTTTGACCATAAGCGCAATGCTTTCAAAACTGCTCTCGAACGAAAGCAAAGACCGTGCGTAAAGTATGAGGATGTTAATGGCTCTGAGCACTATGGGACTCAACTGCTGTGGTCATTAGTCCCCTAGAACTTAGAACTACTTAAACCCAACTAACCCAAGGACACCACACACATCCATTCCCGAGGCAGGACTTGAACCTGCGACCATAGCAGTCGCACGGTTCCGGACTGCGCGCCTAGAACCGCGAGACCACCGCGGCCGGCCTATGAGGATGTTTCTCAGGTCTTTATTAATAAGTAGAATAAAATTATTGATATTTCACTTTCGAGACAGACAAAAACGAGATGTTAATATATAACAAAATTGATTAATAGTGATAGTAACCAGCAAAATACGTTAACATATGAATAGTTCACAGCATAATTCACAGTAACCCTTTTTCTGTGAATATTTTTGTTTAAAATTTGGTGTATGCTTGTGCAGAGGAAGATATAACTGATCTGTGGATTGAGGATCAAAAGTGTCTTTGTGGCAATATTTACATAACCTGTACAAATAAACGCCGTCTCGTAAACTGAAATACGGACGGGAGAGCGATGTGCTGACCACATACCCCTCCACATCCGCATCCAGTGACTTCTGTGGACTGAGAATGACACGGTGGCCGGTCGGTACCGTTCGGCTTTCATGGCCTGTTCGGGCGGAGCTTAGTTTAGTTGTACAAATAAACGAGAGCGCAGCCTTGAAATATTTTAGTCGAAGTCAGTTAGCAGACACCTGGCTATTCGCTTTTGTCTTTTACCAATCTTGTCTTGTCATCTAAGCCTCATTGTCTGTAGATGTGAATAATTTCCAATATATTAAGCTAATTTTCATTCAAAATGCGTTCGAATACTTTTCTACACCAGACCACATTTTTGTGTTAATAAACACTTTGCTACTATTTAGGTTTTGCAGCTCCTTTTTTGATAGGGGGCAAAGGATGAGAGGCAACACACTGACGTGGCACCGATCCGCCGTTACGATAACTTTGTTACTAATTTTCAGTATCTTTTTCTCTTATTATAAAACATGAATTTGCAGTCATTCACAGAAGTAGTCTGAGACTTTTAACCAATGACACAACATAGAGCGGTTATCAGACCAAGATACGAAGTTTTCATTTTATAACAATTCCACCGGACCACATTTTTAGTTGCTCTGCTCCCAGCACCTATCTGGTACAATGACAACGTTCATTCTTAAACTGCTTCGGAATTCAGTTAGTGAGTGGATGTGGAAACCAGTTCACAGAACCCAATAAAACTACTGCAATTCATAAAGGTACGGTACTCCAGCAGGTCGCTGAAAGAGCTCCATCCACTTCTAAAAACAATGAGGCTAACTGTTTTAGCGGCAGTTCAAACTAAGGAATTAGACATAGCGCCTTCAAGTTCCATTCGCGGCCAACAGGTGGCAGGAAAACTCTTAGCAGCCGCTTGCCGCTGTGAACTACTCACTAGATGGCAGGACTGAGCAGCCGCTGAGATTGTAGCAGTTGAGGGACCGGCTCGAAAGTAAATTGGCGCTCTTTCTTGATTACTTTCCCTTTTGAAAACATACAGCTCGTGAGGACATAAGAGGAGCGGCGTAACATAAGCGAGAGCAGTTTACAGTCTCGTACTCAAATCTGCTCCTTTTTACCAGTCGATAGTCTTCTTTCGTTACTAAACAAAACTGTTGGTTGTTTGTGTGTGTACAATTGCGGCGGTCTGAGAGACTGTAACATGTCTTAACACAAGGTCATGATAGGAAGAAATGAAGAAAAGAGATAAGAAATTTCGCATCAAACGCGTTAGTATAAAATGCTAATTGGGTTTTGTTCTGCATGTCAGTTCATGCTTTCATCATTAGTAACGGAATTAAGGGTCTTAAAATGATTTTTCCTTTGCGTAGCTTTTAATTTACCGTACAGATAAAAATCTTAAATGCATAAAATGTTTAATTAATTGACAGCTACAACTTTTGTATGTGACACTTTCTTCTTTCCGTCTTTTCAGAAGTATTTTCACCTTTTAGAGCATTAGGACGACATTGTAGACGAAAATGTTCACGTTTCGGTCATTTTAAAACGGTATACGGTTTCACTTTCATTTGACTGAGATGCCATTCTTTCGGCTGAGCTAATGTCCCCCTCTGCTCTACTATGAGGTACGTAGACGCTCAGCGAACGAAAGCAAGTTTTGATTACAGCACGGAACTCGCCGAATATTGAGAGTGTGGACACGCAAAAGTTTTTTTGACGTATTTTGTTTTGTACTGTGGTTTGTAGTACTCATAAGTAGCGCTCATAAGGCAGACGAATAGCCTGATGCACATATGGCTTCGTAGTAAGTTACCTTTTGTATTGTTGCACAGTGTTAAAGAGTTTTGTTATAACGGAGACCAATGACCCGAGTGTGAAAAAGTGCTTCTGTGGTGCATCAATCATAAACGAAAGCGTGCGGTTCAAAATGACAATGTCTCAGAAAGGGGCAGCATTTTTATCTTTGTGCCATTCGTTAAATCAGCTGTAGCGGGGGAGTCAGAAAGACCTGCAAATCACATGGAGGTTTCCTTTAATCGATAGTAAACAGTATCATGACTCTAGGACACAATGTGCATCGTTAGTTACATAGTTCCAGTTATAACAGACTGTGTGTTGTGTTGTAGATATTTAATGACGACCCTCTCACGTAAAAAATAGTGACGTTTTTCAAATTTTTCCATACTTTGTGTACAAGAAAGACGTTAAGAATCATCTGTAGCATCGGCGATGCAGAGATCGGATTACCTCTTTCAAGAAGGGGCGAAAGTAAAGGTGACATTTGCGTTGTGGATGAACGGATACAATAAAAAGTAATAGTACTCGAAAATGTGACAGTAACAGCGACGAAACAGTTCGAGAGACTGAAGGCGTTTCCACGGTTTGATCGACAGGGAATGAGAACCTTTGAGGTTTCGATATCGTTGTGCGAACACCGTTAAGACTGCCGCAGGACCGAAAATGTAATCAGAATTTCCTTTCAAATTGGTAGAGCGCATCTTAAAAAACGGTGAAATTTCAAAAAGGGACTGGCTTCTTTGGAGCAATGGAAAGCAATAATTGTACTAATTTGCTTGCACTGTTTTCGCGGTACACGGATGTCTCCAAGTCTGACCTGCCGAAGGCTATGGCTTGGAATTATCAAGAGTTGGGAAAAAACTAAAACACAATGTGAATTAACATGAAAGCGGCGCTGATCACAAAATGTCGTACTCAGAATGGCAAAAATTTGAACATGCGTTTAATAGTAGTTCAGTCAAAGAAAATCTTTTAGAGCCAAACATTGTAATTAGAGCCGTATTGGACGAAAGTTGTGCTTCACCTAATGGAAGCGTTTCTTTTTCTCGCTGAAAGAGGTTAGTTTCTAGAGGTGATTGTGACAACTGGTAGTGATTTTGTTTAGTATCTGGGACCTGAGTTTCAAACCGAAAGATTATTTATGGAAGATTGGTGACTTGCACTTTGACAGTATGCGTGTGATATTATCTACGAGTCTTTTGGTAAAGTTAACTACAGTAGTAAACTCAGTAGGAACTGCTGTTGTGAACAAAAGCAAGTTACAAAATAAACGATGACAGGACTGTAGGCATTGTGTGTTTATTTTGCGCTACTAAAAATTGAAATTAAAGTTTTGCTTTGAATTCTAAGAGAAAATTATTGATATCAAATTTATCTTGTGATGTATTTATTAATAAAGTCAAAAGATCACTACTATAGTGGATATTAATAAACTCGAGAGGTCTTTGATTCAGCAACTGGCCGAAAACGACAGTATAGCAACGTCAAGCTGAAGAGGGCGGTAAACATGAACGGTTAGCAGAGAAAGAACATAAAAGACGGGAAAAAAGCAAGGAAAAGACACGAGGGTGAAGAGGCTTTTAATGCAGCTCTTTGCAAGAAATGAAATGACTTCCTTAGAGTAAAGTGAGAACAAAGTGAAGGCCAAGTTCAGGTTGTACAACACGCTTTACAGAAAGTTACTGTGATCGTGAGTGAAAAAAATGTGGGGAACAGAAGAAACTTCAAAGACTTGTTGACGAAGCTAAAAAGAGAATAATATATATCTAAAGGAATATTAGCAGTTGATACAAAGTGTAAAAGCCTGACCCATGCTGTCTCGAGTATTAGCCACCACACAAAGGCTACAGGAAAAAATAAAAGGTCAGTTTCCCAAAGGTTGAATCTTAAAGGTGAATGTGTTAACTCCGAACAGGTGGAGGTAACGAGGGGAACTAATTTAAGTAATGTACCTTTAATTAGCACAATGACCAATATTAAAGTTAGAGAAAATTCTGAGAAAATTTACGCTGTGAAGTAGGTAAAAGTCATGAAAATTCCTTAGATTTGATTCTGAAAGCAAAACTTATCAAGGGAAATGTTTCTAGAACGCCATTCCTAGTTATTGAGACGAATAAATAAAAATCAGATTTGTAGTAAAACATAGGAATAGCTCTACACTTCAGTGGGGGCTCCAAAACATGAATCACTGATAGTGACTTGCGCATTTTAAACAACGTTTCAGAGCTAAATTTCAATCTCGAGACACACAAAATGTACTTAGATTCACGTATGTGAGGTAGCATCGGAAATTTCACTGAATAGCATCTTGACCAATCCTAATTTCTGGATGGGCCTATACTTGAAGAATCGTCTTGTTCAACACATGAGAGCTAACGTCAGTGTAGCGAAGTGTAACAAAATAGTCATGGGGAGACGCTAAAACTTCGCTTGATCTTTTGAACAGGCTAGATTATTTGAACATCGCTCAAGATAAACCACGGAGAAGACGGGAGGATGGGTATTAGCCATTCTGTCTGTCACAGGGAGGGAATAACACATAATCAAAAGTTTAGTGTTCACTACAGACATAAGTTTTATTATCAACAATTGTTATTATTATTGGCCTGGTGAAAGCTTTATATCAAAAAGTATTATTACGGCAACAAACGTACGAATAATGTGTGGTAGGTCTGTCTCTGACAATCAGTATTCTGATGGAAATTAATTATTCTTCCTATAAATCATAAACTATCAGGTCTCTTGTATCTGACAGCGATTTGTAAAATATTCTCTAATATCTTCTAACAATTAATATTCCTGCCGCAACAGACAACTTAGCTCGGCTTGCCGCTGCAACTGCGTGATTATTCTGCATACAGGAACGTGCTAAACTCATTCAAAAGAAATATCGTGATCCACGCAGTTTGCAATGCATGGTCACAACTATTGATTCAACTACCGCCTTTTTTTTTCTTTTTGTAGAAACTGAATGATCGGCAGGTGTTTGCTCAACAAGTTTTAAGCGGTGTAAAAAATGAAAGGAGGCAATAAAAACTTTTGATTTACTATATTCTGAAAACGCTGACAAACTTTACTCAGACCTTTCTTTTTCTTCGACAGTTTGATTAGCAAAAACCTGAATTATTCTACTTTATATATTATATTTTGCCAACAAGTACCTCACCTACGTATCACTGGAAAATACTGTCTACTACATTCATTGATTTGCCTTAATGTAGGCCTATTTATGTTCTTGTCTCTGAATTTAATCACACTTTTAACTCGCAGTAACTCAACACGTCCTTGTGCGTTAGCACCTTTTAGCACCATCCAATTCAATTAACATACTGCGATACGGGATTGATAAAAAAAGTTATCAATCGATATACTTAGAAATGATGGAGATCTTTAGAACGATTATAACTGTTGGAACTACAGTTCTTATTGTTGGTGGTCTTCAGTCCGTTAAGACTGGTTTAATGCGTCTCTCCTCGTTAGTCTATCTTGTAACAGCCGCTGCATGCTACAATCGTTTGAACTTGTAGCTGTGGTCAAGACTTGGCCCACCTCTACCATTTTAACTCCTTACACATCCCTTCACTAACTTCCCGTATTTAATTACTCCTTGACAACTCAAGAATTGTTCTATGAACCATCCCTTCTTTTATCCAAATTGTCTGGAAATATGTTTTCTCTCTAACTCGATTTAGTACCTCTTCTTTCCATATCATGTCTACCTTGCTTATTTGACGACAACAGTGACCTGTACACCTCATTTCAAAATCTGTCTGTAATGTTTATCGTCCACGTCTGACATCCATGTACGTATTTGAGAGGCGCCCAGTAAGTAATGAAACACTTTTCTTTGAGAAAGCAAGTTGGTTTTATTCAGGGTTCCAATACACCACACTACTCTACACTCTTTTCGCTACAAACCCCATTTTTCAACATAATCCACTTTCAGTTCGACACATTTTCGCCACCTTGCTGTTAGGACGCGTGTGGCATTAATAATCTCCCCATCATCCACGTATGGAGTACATCCTTCACTGTGCCGAACAGATGGAAGTCAGAAGGTGCGATATCTGGGCAGACACCTTTGAGTAGCCCAACTTGCGGTCGAGTGTGTCAGCACTGCAAACAAAGACGTCCAGCTGAGCAGCGAGGTGTCTGATTGTGATCCGCCGAACTCCGTCAATGAGAGTGTCCGCACGTTCAAGCTCTTCAGGAGTCACACGCGGAGCCGCCACGCGTGAGATTGGACTGGTTTGCGAGAACTTGATGCCATGATGACAGACGCCTCGCACAACGAGTCACAGTGCTTTTGTCCACTACCGTGTCTCCATAGACGTTCTGTAAGCGTCTATGAGTTTCTGTTATGCTCTGGTTTTCCATCGAAAGAAACTCAGTGCCAGTTCTGAGCTTGGAACGCACGTCTCTTATAGGTGCCATTTTGAAGGCTACGTATGGCGCCGTCGCCAGTCGAAACTTTATGAAACTATAGGGGCTGAAGTAGGAATGTTCAACGATATTCCTGAACAAATTCCGCATTTTTCAACCAAAATTTGTCGACATAAAGGGGTGTTGCATTACTTACTGACTTCCCGCGTAGCTACGCTCCGGAGAAATAATTACACGAAAGTCTTCCTAATACTTATGTATTTTCTAAGTATTGCCAGTCTGCATTTTCTGTGTTCCTTACTGCAGCTAATCAAACAGCACAACTCATCTACCACGAGTTCCCTTAGCACCTCATTTATAATCTAAATCCCCTCAACGTCATCCGATTTAACTCTGCTATACTCCATCTCCCTTACTTTGCTTTTGTTGATATTCACTTAACAATTTCTTTTCAAGGCTCTATCTGATACATTCAAACCTTCGTTCAAGTGCTTTGCCGTCTCTGCCAGCATTACAATGGATCCTTCGACAGGAATTTGTCGCCAGAACCACTTCGCTACTCATTAATGTTTAATTCGGAAAATTACATCTGACGAAGTAAAAAGATTAGACTTAAGATATTAAACGAAATAAAAACACATATATTTTTGTCTTTTTAGGTGCTATTAGCCATCAATCGAAGTAAAAGAAATGTTCACAGAAAACAAATATAAAATATTTTGTATCAAATCACGTCTTTCACGCAACAGACTAATAACAGTGTCAATAATTGCGACATTTGAAACAGTTCCACACTGCTGAAGTCCCTGACAACAGATCCGCCTTCCAGGTAAAAGATCCGTGCCAAGCTAAGAAACTGGCAGACGGCCATGAGAGCCAGTTTCGTGGAAATGATCAGTATGCCGTGTTTGCCGACAGCTGTTACATGATTTGAAAGGGTCGACCAAAAAATAAAAATGAAAACCAACTACGCTACAATGTTATTGACGTCTGCATACACATTTGTAGATATGCCCGCAAGACTCTACTGACACCAGTACAATAATTTTACTGACACGAAATGGATGGAATGTAGAGGGATGAAATTAATGAAATACTATGTCACATGATATCATCTCAGTAAAATCAATTCAGAGATGCTGTGCCTGCACTGCGATGAATTTCAGTAGCCAACGAAAATTTGTTCCAGAATAAAATTTGAACCAGGATGTTCTGTTTATCGTGAGGAATACTCTCGATCGCTTATTTCATCGGAAAAAGCCTCTAGGACTGAGGCAAACTTTACTGACACTCATATTAACTAATAAGACTGATTTCTGTAGGTTTAGTGTTTCCGGACATATAAACATCCCTGGGTCAATGACACTGCCAGCTCTTCCAACAAATCCGTTTCCCGAGAATCTTTTTCACACACTTTTTGTTAATAATAAACCACGTCCCTGATGCTATAAGAAATAAACCGAGATATACTCGTAAAATGGGAAATTATGTGCTAAATATTACATGTTGTGCTGATGATGCGGTACTAGTAGCAAATAATGAGAATAATTTGCAATGGTTATTTCACCAATTTAATAAAACAGCTACGAAATGTAACATGGAAAACTTATCTAACAAAAAATACCCTGAGAATATGGTAATATCAAGAACACCTGTATACTTAGATTAGAAGTAGATGGTGTGTCAATTGAACAAGTGATGAGCTTTAGCGTTAATCATGTAGGCGCTGTTATGAGCATCTATTAAGACTTGGCTGTGGAAGTGAAAAATCAAATCACAAAGAGAGAAAAGGTAGCCAGATGCAGGCAAAATACTAAGTGGAGTAACAAATTTGTGACAACTGAGGGGAAAATAAAAAGATAGAAAACAATGGCGCGTCCTGTAATGAGATATATGCAACAGAAACTAGAGCAGCTACGAAAAATATAAAATAAAAGTTAGCGGCACTGGAAATAAAGATACTAAGACAGACCCAAGGAGTAACCATGTGGGACAAAAAAAACAAATGCATCGATAAGGAAACAGTTGGAATACAAGATAAATAAATGGATGAAGACAAGAACAAAAATTGAAGGATCCCGTGAAAAAGATGCGTCCACAAGATGAGCTAAAACTCGCAGACACGTGCGACCACAAAGGAAACGACCTGCCGTACGACCATCCAAGAGATGGGAGAGCAGTTGCTCCCAGGAGTAAGGCATACAGCAAGGGGAAACTCCAGTCAGCAGGACAAGAAGAAAAACATGAAGAAGGAGAAGAAGAAGGAGGTAGGGGAGGGTCTCTGACTAGAGTGTAACGGAGAAATACGGGAGAAACATCAGCGCCAATGAATCCCTGACCTGTTCTGCAGGATATTCGAATGGCCTAATTGGTTAAGGTGTATCCTAGTGATAAACAGGACACATGCATTTGAATTATTATATAGTTGAATATTGATTTATTACTACATATGCAAATCAAAACCATTATCGTTGATGAAGTATTGACATAAAGTGGAGAAACAGAATGATACATGGAACTATTGTGACAGTAAGATTTGCAGATAATATTTCCGTGTCTTATGAATTAAGATGAGTTTCATAACCGGATACGGTCAAAAAGCCTGTTTCGTGGTTGTGTTGTCATCTGCTGCTAGAACTGAATGAGTCGTGAGAAATGTAAAAACACCTAAACACGAAGTTATTTGTTGTCTATACACATCTCTACAGATACGCATCTACGTACGTACTGTGATATAAACTAGCGTTTATTGGGTCATAAATACGCAACCTGTCGCTTTTTTGCGATTTATTCAAGCATGAACATATTTTCGAGCCGCTGCAGGCTCATCTTCAGATGGAGGTGCTACAGAAACATTATTTTGTGGACCAAGTGTACCTAGATGCAGTGCTGGCGGAAATTACAGAAATGTTAGTAATCGTGATGAAACATTTAGGAATCCGAAAGTTTTTTTTATGTTTTAGGTACTTACAGTGCACTTCCTTGCGGTATTCACACCAGACTGCTTCTGATAACGTGCATCATTACGCTATGTACACAAATAAACACAGTATGTAGCTACGTTTGGTTTTAAACTTACTCACAGAATGCAAACATCCGATGTTTCTACAAAGAATGCGGATATGACAGATACTGCACTTTTACTACATAATAGTCATTAGCAAGACATGCATTGTATTATGATACAAATATTTCTAGTACAGGTTTTACATCTCAGTAAATGTTGCTTGCTGCACAGGAAAGGTAAAAACCTAGAGATGAATATTTAATACATAATTAAAAACTTTTTATAAGTTACAGATTCTGTAACTTACAAGAAAGTTTTTGATTACGTATTAAATATTTATCTCAAGCTGTCATACCCGTATTCTTTATGAAAACATTGAATGTTTGTATCCTGTAAGCCAGTGTAAAACCAAGTGTAGCTACATACTGTGTTTATTTGTGTACATAGCTTAATAATGCACGTTATCAGAAGCAGTCTGATGTGAATACCACAAGGAAGGGCACTGTAAGTACCTGAAACATAAAAAACTTTCCTATTCGTACATGTTTCGTCACGATTACTAGATTTCCGTAATCTCCACCAGTAACACCAGCACGGCAACTAGCTACACTTGGTCCACAAGATAATGTTTCTGTAGCATCTCCATCTGAAGATGAGCTTGCAGCTGCTCGAAAACATGTTCATGGTTGAATAAATCTTAAAAAAGCGACTGGTTGTATATTTATTACCAAATAAACGTCAATTACTAAACTGTAATCTCAGTCTACACTTTCGGGCCAAAACATTATGACCATCACCTAAAAAACTTATTGGTACATCTTCGGAAAGCAGTACGTCAGTCGTTGAGTGACTGTAGGAGGATACAAGATGACTTGGACTGGATTTGTCATTGGAGTAAATAATGGCAGCTAACTCTAAATATAGATAAATGTAAATTAATGCAGATGAATAGGAAAAAGAATCCCGTAATGTTTTAATACTCCATTAGTAGTGTAGCGCTTGACATAGTCACGTCGATTAAATATTTGGGCGTAACATTGCAGAGCGATATGAAGAGGGACAAGCATGTAATGGCAGTTGTGGGGAAGGCGGATAGTCGTCTTCGCTTCATTGGTATAATTTTGGGAAGATGTGGATCATCTGTAAAGGAGACCGCTTATAAAACCCTAATATGACCTATTCCTGAGTACTGTTTGAGAGTTTGGGATCCCTATCAGGTCGGATTGAGGGAGGACATACACTCCTGGAAATTGAAATAAGAACACCGTGAATTCATTGTTCCAGGAAGGGGAAACTTCATTGACACATTCCTGGGGTCAGATACATCACATGATCACACTGACAGAACCACAGGCACATAGACACAGGCAACAGAGCATGCACAATGTCGGCACTAGTACAGTGTATATCCACCTTTCGCAGCAATGCAGGCTGCTATTCTCCCATGGAGACGATCGTAGAGATGCTGGATGTAGTCCTGTGGAACGGCTTGCCATGCCATTTCCACCTGGCGCCTCAGTTGGACCAGCGTTCGTGCTGGACGTGCAGACCGCGTGAGACGACGCTTCATCCAGTCCCAAACATGCTCAATGGGGGACAGATCCGGAGATCTTGGTGGCCAGGGTAGTTGATTTACACCTTCTAGAGCACGTTGGGTAGCACGGGATACACGCGGACGTGCATTGTCCTGTTGGAACAGCAAGTTCCCTTGCCGGTCTATGAATGGTAGAACGATGGGTTTGATGACTGTTTGGATGTACCGTGCACTATTCAGTGTCCCCTCGACGATCACCAGAGGTGTACGGCGAGTGTAGGAGATCGCTCTCCACACCATGATGCCGGGTGTTGGCCCTGTGTGCCTCGGTCGTATGCAGTCCTGATTGTGGCGCTCATCTGCACGGCGCCAAACACGCATACGACCAACATTGGCACCAAGGCACAAGCGACTCTCATCGCTGAAGAAGACACGTCTCCATTCGTTCCTCCATTCACGCCTGTCGCAACACCACTGGAGGCAGGCTGCACGATGTTGGGGCGTGAGCGGAAGACGGCCTAACGGTGTGCGGGACCGTAGCCCAGCATCATGGAGACGGTTGCGAATGGTCCTCGCCGATACCCCAGGAGCAACAGTGTCCCTAATTTGCTGGGAAGTGGCGGTGCGGTCCCCTACGGCACTGCGTAGGATCCTACGGTCTTGGCGTGCATCCGTGCGTCGCTGCGGTCCGGTCCCAGGTCGACGGGCACGTGCACCTTCCGCCGACCTCTGGCTACAACATCGATGTACTGTGGAGACCTCACGCCCCACGTGTTGAGCAATTCGGCGGTACGTCCACCCGGCCTCCCGCATGCCCACTATACGCCCTCTCTCAAAGTCTGTCAACTGCACATACGGTTCACGTCCACGCTGTCGCGGCATGCTACCAGTGTTAAAGACTGCGATGGAGCTCCGTATGCCACGACAAACTGGCTGACACTGACGGCGGCGGTGCACAAATGCTGCGCAGCTAACGCCATTCGACGGCCAACACCACGGTTCCTGGTGTGTCCGCTGTGCCGTGCGTGTGATCATTGCTTGTACAGCCCTCTCGCAGTGTCCGGAGCAAGTATGGTGGGTCTGACACAACGATGTCAATGTGTTCTTTTATCCATTTCCAGGAGTGTAGAAGCAATTCAGAGGCGGGCTGCTACATTTGTTATGGTAGGTTTGATCATCACGCGAGTGTTACGGAAATGCTTCAGCAACTCGGGTGGGAGTCTCTGGAGGAAAGGAGGCGTTCTTTTCGTGAATCGCTACTGAGGAAATTTAGAGAACCAGTATTTGAGGCTGACTGCAGTACAATTTTACTGCCGCCAACTTATATTCACCGGAAAGACCACAAAGATAAGATAAGAGAGATTAGGGCTCGTACAGAGGCATATAGGCAGTCATTTTTCCCTCGTTCTGTTTGGGAGTGGAACAGGGAGAGAAGATGCTAGTTGTGGTACGAGGTACCCTCCGCCATGCACAGTATGGTGAATTGCGGAGTATGTATGTAGATGTAGATGTAGTCTGCTTATCATGGATTCGACAGTTTGTTGTTAGGTTCGTGGAGGTATATCCCGCCAGATGCCCACGCTCAAGTCATGTATTTAAACAGAAGACCGCTGATCTGTTTACTAGGTGATGGCGCCTGACAGCGACACATATGGGTTCCATTGGATTCACAGCAAGCGAATTTCGTGGCCATGATATCAACGAGAGTACATTATCGGCTCCTCAAACCAATTATCCTGCTGGAAGACGACATCGTCAGGGAAGACATCAAGCGTGAAGGGGAGAAGGTGGTCCACAGCTGTCAGCCTGTCTTCGATTACTACCCCAGGTCCCAGGCGAGTGCAGCAGAATGTCTCCCGTAGCATAATAAAGCTCCCACCAGCCTGGGTCCTTGGCGTGGTGCACATTTCGTACTGCTGTTCGCGTGTGTGACGGCATTTGTGGAGACGACCAATGACCTCGTGCAGCGGGAACGTACACTACTGGCATTAAAATTGCTACACCACGAAGATGATGTGCTACAGACGCGAAATTTAACCGACAGGAAGAAGATACTGTGATATGCAAATGGTGAGCTTTTCAGAGCATTCACAAAAGGTTGACGCCGGTGGCGACACCTACAACGTGCTGACATGAAGAAACTTTCCAACCGATTTCTCATACACAAACAGCAGTTGACCGGCGTTGCCTGGTGAAACGTTGTTATGTGCCTCGTGTAAGGAGGAGAAATGCGTACCATCACTTTGATAAATATCGGATTGTAGCCTATCGCGATTGTTGTTTATCGTATCGCGACATTGCTGCTCGCGTCGGTCGAGATCCAATGACTGTTAGCAGAATATGGAATCGGTGGGTTCAGGAGGGTAATACGAAACGCCGTGCTGGATCCCAATGGCCTCGTATCACTAGCAGTCGAGATGACAGACATCTTATCTGCACGGCTGTAACGGATCGTGCAGCCACATATCGGTCCCTGAGTCGACAGATGGGCACGTTTGCAGGACAACAACCATCTGCACGAACAGTTCGACGTTTGCAGCAGCATGGACTATCAGCTCGGAGACCATGTATGCGGTTACCCTTGACGCTGCATCACAGACAGGAGCGCCTGCGACAGTGTACTCAACGACGAACCTGGGTGCACGAATGGCAAAACATCATTTTTCCGGATGAATCCAGGTTCTGTTTACAACATCATGATGGTCGCATCCGTGTTTGGCGACATCGCGGTGAACGCACATTGGAGGCGTGTATTCGTCATCGCCATACTGGCGTTCACCAGCGTGATCGTATGGGGTGCCACTGGTTACACGTCTCGGTCACCTCTTGTTCGCATTGACGGCACTTTCAACAGTGGACGTTACATTTCAGATGTGTTACGACCCGTGTCTCTACCCTTCATTCGATCCCAGCGAAACCCTACATAACAGAAGGATAATGCACGACCGCATGTTGCAGGTCCTGTACGGGGCTTTTCTGGATACAGAAAATGTTCGACTGATGCCCTGGCCAACCCATTCCTCAGATCTCTCATCAATTGAAAACGTCTGGTCAATGGTGGCCGAGCAACAGGCTCGTCACAATACGCTAGTCACTACTCTTGATGAACTGTGGTATCGTGTTGAAGCCGCATGGGCAGCTGTACCTGTACACGCCATCCAAGCTCTGTTTGACTCAATGCCCAGGCGTATCAAGGCCGTTATTACAGCCAGAGGTGGTTGTTCTGGGTTCTGATTTCTCAGGATCTATGCACCCAAATTGCGTGAAAAAGTAATCATATATCAGATCTAGTATAATATATTTGTCCAATGAATACCCGTTTATCATCTGCATTTCTTGTTGGTGTAGCAATTTTAATGGCAAGTGGTGTAATTTCATTAGTTCATGAATTTATTGAAATGAAATCAATCGTATTTCATTTCTTCGCCAATAATTCGTTGTTATTTTTAATGTGTGATCCCAACGCTTGGGAATGAACGTCATTTTTTTGTCATTCCGTGCCGAGAGAAAAGGAATAGCGCCTATGATTTACCGATTGTCGAGCACGTCACAAATAATTGCTCGTGGGAAAAACACGGCGATTCGAGGTTTATTCTACTCTCTTCCAAAGACAGGTCTTCCTATCATTAATTGTTATTGCGAATGCAAGGGAAACCGGGAACTGGACGTGCTTTAATTCAAACTCCAAGTCGGTTGGAATTCGTGGTATTCTTGAAATCAGAACATAATGGCCTTTGAACTTTCCTACTACTATAGTTCCTTCAGCCACATTGTTCGTCGGCTTGTGAACAGCGAGTGCTTAGTTTCCGATGCTTCAGATTGGGTAACATGATTATCACCGAGCCTACATTAAGCTGCAAATTGGGTGATGGCTGTCTGGGCTTTCAGTGAACTCATGAACTCATATGGATAATTGATGACTTCGTGTGGCTCAGTGATGGAATCGATCGAATTAAATGAATGCAAATGGCGAGCGATTTGCGTTGAATTTTCAATTTGAAATCTACTCCCTTATGTTTCGCTGAAAAAATGGCTCGTCCGCTCAACCAAACGCGGTTTTTGTAACTTGCAGCAATATTCGGGAACACTTTTGTATTCTATTCTTATTTCTATGATGTAAATTGAAAAAAATTAGGTGGAAACGAAATGAAGCTCTTGAAGCGTCAACCGGAAATTTTTCCATTGCCATCGAGTCGTTATTTTGTAACGCGGCTCGCACATTCGTTTTAACATAAGAATTTTTACGTATCTGCACAAAGTCGATGATTTCAAGCAGATGTTGATCCTGTAATGACCGGCAGCGTTTGGCGAAAATCGTACCTCTAAAGAAGTGCAGGTTATTGTGAAAATCTCTCAATTTTCGATCGAGTGCTCCCAATGCTCGTTTGTAGGCCATCGTACACTCATCTCAAATTATTATTTTGTAATTGTGTCGCACTTTCGCCATTGCATTGGTACTGTTGCACGACGGTTTATCTACCGTTTGCAGATTTAGTGGCACTTTGAGCTCAAAATGAGCCGTTTGTTCTCTTTCCAACAATGTGGCACCGATCCCAGATGGTACTACGGCCAACGCTGCTTGACTTTGTGAGCGAATCGGAGCTAAAATCATTAAATTAGAAATGTTTTGCAGCTCCGCCAACTGCATCGAGGAACAAGATTCCTCCATATCCGTTGTTGACTGCAGTTATCAATGAGTCGCACGTGGTTTTCTGCTACTAAATGCCGACAAGAGTGGCCGAGCGGTTCCAGGCGCTTCAGTCTGGAACCGCGCGACCGCTACGGTCGCAGGTTCGAATCCTTCCTGGAGCATGGATGTGTGTGATGTTCGTAGGTTAGTTAGATTTAAGTAGTTCTAAGTTCTAGGGGACTGATAACCTCAGATGTTAAGTCCCATAGTGCTCAGAGCCATTTGATCCATTTGCTACTAAATCAAAAGTGGGACGTGTTTTCGTACTGATTGACTCAAAGCATCTCAATGGTACTGTTCAAGTTCTCGAAGGCGGTTCGATGGCAAACATTTTGAAACGATAATAGCACAAAGTAATAGAATCTGATACACAGGAGACGAAATAACAGCATCAGCGAGTGAGTGATCCCATTGAATGTCATACTAGAACGAATGTAAACAATGACAGGCTTCTCGATAGGTTGCGCACAACCATTAACAGTTCGTAGAACTTCAAATGAAGTCGGTCCAAGATCATCAACCAACAACAAATGCAGGTAAAAACATTCTTCATTGCTAGGATGAACTGTGTAAATGCATCCAAAAGCACCGGTTGGATATAGATTCAAGTGTCTAGGAACAGCTTTTCTGTGTTTCAACGGAATTTTGTTGATGATGTGTTCCGTGTGAAATATCTCGGCATTTCGAAGTAAAACAGTATTCTTGCAAATAGATCGCATGTGCATGTCGCAAAGAAGCATGTCAGCGTTATTGCTGATGGTAGTTCAGTTCTCTGTGCTGTGTTTGCTGCCGTGAAATAAACTCGTTGTCCATTATCCATGTGCCTAGCTGAGAGGACCACAGTGTGATGACGAAGAATTCTCCAGACCGCCTCACTGTTGCTGATGGTCAGAGTGATTACAATTGAAGTTAAACTTTCAATACGCTGTAGAAATAACACCACTCCTCTGAAAGACGTCAAATTCCAACGGAATATGATCGAAGAAGGGGGAAAACGTATGTCAGAAGAAAAAAAATAGTATTAAAATTGATCACAAGATGGCGCTTCTAACAATATCACCACTTGCAAAGTACGTTAGAAATCAGATTAATAATGTTGCTCACGCAGCAAATGTTCGCTTTATCGGGCAACAACAAAGTTATTGATTGTGGATGGTATCGTCAGAATGGAAATAATGAAATCACTGTACAAAAGTCATTAATTTTGGCAATTATCTTGAATTGAATCCCACATATATTTCGTCGAAGTTGTTATGGCTCATCTTGTTGATTCTAGGGTGATTCCACTTTGAATGTTACAAGATCCAGATCTGTATTTTAGCAATATTTGAAGACCTAACAGATGCGTTTTTCAGGAAATTCTTAATGATGAAACAATTCCAGGTCAGAACAATGGTATGGTAGAAATAATTTTTGACATGGTGTTCACCATCTACATTTTTATTAAACTTCTCGTAAATTCACACATCTTTCTTCTTAATTGTCACATCATCAAGAAAACAGTTTTGTATCAATCTTCATATATTTAATTTCCACTTTAACCAAACACAAGACTTGACTGTTCTTTTACAAAGCGAAATAACAATTTAACTTCTGCAAAGTGAAAAAAAGACTGCTCTGTGCACATTCGCGCCATAACGGTTATAAGTAAGCCAAAGATTATCACAGTCCCACAGAAATTAATACACAGAAGAACAATATCACTGTAATATATCGATTCATCGGAGTACCTACACATTAACAAAACCAAATGTGAATATTGTCACAAAAATATATCTGTTACTTCGCAGAAAAGTTGTACGATATTGCTGGTATCGAGAACTGGGTTGGAGTGCCCTGATGGTCACGTAAATAAAGAACCGTTACATGCTTTATGTGTCAGAGTACATAAATGAAAACGCCTGTCATGCGCTCGACTCATTGAAGTTGGTATAAACGCGGCGAGTACACGGATTTTCCTCCTTTCGCGTCTGCGATGTTCGCGTTGACAGTCTCAGTTCAGGATCGCGCTCTGCTTGTAAAGCTGTGTGACAAGAATGAACGCTGTACACACGTCACTCTGCAGAAGTTCCGGTCACTGAATGGTTTCAAAACAGGCGTTGCTCCGATGATTGGCGTGGATCTCGAGAAAATAATTCGGAAATTCGAAAAGACGAGGTCCTTTGGTGGTCCCTGGTAGAGAGACGAAACTGATTGATCCGTCGTTAGTGGAAGCAGTGGCCACAGCACTGCAGGAAGAGACGGGAGGTGGTGTGCAAACGTCTAGTGCTCGGAGAATTGCCCGAACATTGGACATAACGGTGAGCAACGTGCATAAAATCCTACGATACATCCTTCTTTGCTATCCATTCAAAATTACCCATGTGCACGAGTTGCTTCCTGTTGAGTTGTCAGCGACAGAGACCTCTGCTGTAGAATTTCTTGCACGCATGGAAGAGGCCAATGATTGTCCATCTGACATGATATGTCAATACACAGAATTTTCGAATGTGGGCAGCGGGAAATCTACATGCAACCAGTACCACTTCATGGTGAAACGGTCACTGTATGGTGCGGGTTTACGACATCATTTATCATAGGGCCATATTTTTTTCAAATAGACAGGTGCTTCCGTTCCTGTTGCCTGTACCGTCGCTAGTAAGTGCTATGAGTGTCTTTTGCGCAACCACGTCATTCCAGCTCTCCAACGGCGTGGATGTGTGAATGGGATCATTTTCATGCAATATGGCACACCTCCTCACATTGCAAATGAAGTTAAGCAGCTACTGAAGTGCCATTTCCGATATGCTAGAATTATCAGCCGCCATTTCCCTACAGCCTGTCCGTCCCGATCACCTGATCTTAATCCGTGTGTCTTCTGGCTGTGGGGCTATCTGAAAGATGTTGTATTCAGTGTTACGATTTGCAAACTTAGCTGCATTGAAGCCATGCATTGCGCAACACATTCCGAACGTGACTCCGGAAACACTTCGATCTGCTGTGGAACATGCTGTTTCTCGATTTCAACTTGTTCCAGAAAACAGTGAACACCATATTGAACATGTTTTTCGACAGTCAAATGGAGATTAATAATCAGATTTGGTTTTGACTGATGCTTTTTATGCGTTTTTTGGCCTCGGGACAATCAAACACCGATGTGATTGATGCTTTTTATACCGTTTTTGGCCTCAAGACAATTAAAAACCGATGTTAGAGATGCTTTTTTTGCGGTTTTTGGCCTCAGGATAGTTAAAAACCGATTTTTAGCGATGTGATATGACCTTGGCGTGGTGGATGGGCTTATGTAACCAACAGTATTACACCTATATACCCATGCAGTATTACAGTGTGTTTAACGTCAAACGCTCACCTTTGCCATTGTTGTACGATTCGTTTGTCATTTGCAGTCGGCCACTATTAAATTATGATCCATTGCTACATTTAATACATTTTGTAACTATTTATTTTTCTTCTTCTATACGTTTTCCCCATTCCCCGTTAATATTCCGTTGCAGTTTGACGTTACTCTAACGACTGGTGTTATTTCTACGGCAATTTGAAAGTTTAACTTCAAATATAATCATCCTGTATTTTCCTATCCAATATTGCGAAACTTAGTCGCAGGCATCAAGCCGCAATACCAAATACAGCCATGTCGCTTCCTTTAGTGACGTGCTTGCAAATTTTTGTCACGGACATGATAGAGGATTTAGGGTAGACACCATTAAAGGAAAGGCGTTTTTCGTTGCAGCCGAATCTTCTCACGAAATTTGAATAACCAACTTTCTCCTCCGGATGCGAAAATATTTTGTTGTCGCGACCTACATAGGGAGAAACCATCACGATAATGAAATAAGGGAAATGAGAGCTCGCACGGAAAGAAGTAGTTGTTCGTTTTTGCGCGTGCTGTTCGAGAGTGGAATAATAGGGAAGTACAGTGCAGGTGGTTCGATAAAGCCTCTGCCGGGCACTTAAGCGTGATTTGCAGAGTATCCATGTTGATATAGAAGACGTATCTGGAGACAAAACTTCCTGACAGATTAAAACTGTATGCCCGACCGAGACTCGAACTCGGGACCTTTGCCTTTCGTGGGCAAGTGCTCTACCATCTTTTTTTTTTGTTTCTACCACTTCTTTTTTTTATTTCTTTTTTTACATTAGTTAACCCTTTTATAAAATGGAACTAAAAAAAGAACCAAGTGCCACCGCCACTTTTCATCCTTAAAAAAAAAAAAAAATCTGTTCCTCTTCAGGCGTTGGCTCCTGACTAAACCTACCCCAGAGAGCTGCCTATCTACCAGGGTAAATATAGGAAATCAAGGTTAGGGCTATCCTTACAAACAAAACAAAATCTTCTTTTTTCTGAATTTTATTTTTATTTTTATTGTTGTTATGTTTTTATTTTTTTTGTTTTTGTTTAGTTTTGTTGTGTCATTGATCAGAGGCCTTCTGCGACCCGCTGGTAATATGTTGAGTCACGTCTTTTCGAAATTGATGCGTTCTGTTCAATTGTTCAGAAATGTTCATTGGTTCAAGCAGGAAACGTTCTTCTCTCTTGGCTTAACACATTCCAGCTGCGAGGCGGGTCGTGGAAAGCACTCCCAAGGAAGTTCGAGAAAAATTGTCTGTATTTTGGGTGACGGACAACGATATAATGACGGTCATTGAGGTACGTCCAAAAATCGAGTACAGAGTCTACAGTTTGTCCAAATAGGTAGTGAATGGCATGTCCGCGAATCCAATTCACAGCATTGGTCTTTGTCCGAGGAAAATATTCACGATCCGGAAATAATAATGAAAGGGGAGTAATCCGATCCGGAATGTCCCGCGTTAGAAAAGCGACAATAAGACGAATCAAGTGCCAAACCTCCTCCGCCGGTCCGCAAACAAACCGATGTTCATCATTGTCTGGGACTCCACACGTGGAACAGAGAGGTGATTGGGCGAGGTGGATATGATGAAGGCGAGATTGGTTGATTTGCTTACCATTGACAGTTAGGTACCAGACAGATTGAACATTCGTGTCAAGGTAACGGGCGAAAACCGCGCGCCATACATGACGCCAGTCTACCTGGGGGAACTTTTGTTCAATCGGGTTAGGTGGACGACCTAATTGGAGGACATTGTATACTGCCTTTGTCTTGAGTAAAAGCTGTCTTGGTAAGGTGAGGCGTAGATAACTGAGTTCAAGAAAGAAGTATCGTATATAATGTAACTGGACCGGAACGTCCGAGATCATCATTGGGGCTGACAGTGAGACCGGCGTATATGCCGTCAGGAGGAGACCAGTGAGGCTCGTTGGGCATCGTGTCCATACCGTCATCTGGGAGCTGACAAATAGGGCGCGAGCTCTATCCGGCACGTGAAACAGACCTATCCCACCTCGTTCACGGGGAAGAGTAAGGATTGCATAGTTAACTTTGAATAACAGCCCAGAGCTGACGAAAGATGCCATCGCTGCCAACATGCGACGTGCCACAGTAAGCGGGAAAGGTAGAACTTGTGCTACATGGGGAACTCGGGATGCGATATATATATTGACATATCGAGCTCGTTGGAGAATATCTAGGGATCGAAGGCGATGGTCCATAAGACCTGCTCTGATCATTAAAAGGAGGCGTCTGCAGTTGATGGCGGCTGAACGCCGGAGATCAGATGAAAAGTCTATTCCTAAACAGCGAATGGTATCAACGGTGGTGAGAGGTGTAATACACTCCACAGGGAGTCCCGTGCCAATGAATGTAACTTGTGACTTACGTACGTTTAAAGAGCTACCCGACGCCTCACCATAAGTCGCTACCCACGTCAAAACAGCTCGAACCTCGTCGGCATTACGTAAACAGATGACTACATCGTCAGCATAGGCCGTGCAACAGAATCGGTATCGATCTATGGACAACCCTACCAAACGTTGTCTGAGCCCACATAGCAAGGATTCCAAGGAAAAGGCGTACAAAATCGCTGATAGAGGGCAACCTTGACGTACGGATCGACCTATTTTTATCGGAGGAGTGAGTCTGCCATTGTACATAATCCTGGAAGAGGCACCCCGCAGAAGGCGCATCGCTACCGTGATAACGGCGACTGGGAAACCCATATGGTGGAGAACGGCCGTAAGGAACGAATGGTCAACCCTATCAAAAGCTTGACTAAAGTCCAAAGAGGCAAGTGCCCTAGAGAGACGTTGTGCCTGGGTAACGGCATAAAGCCGTGCGGATATTATTATCCCCTCCCAAAGATGCTTGGTCTGGCGACACAACATATCGGGCAACGGTTTTAAGTCGTGCCGCCAAAAGGCGAGTGAAGATTTTCATATCACTGTTAAGGAGGGTGAGGGGCCGATAATCACTGATATTGTTGCCACCATGCCTTCCATGAAAGAGTCCGGCACAGGTACTTCCGGAGACATCAGTTCCCGACATATGGAGGTGAAGGTGGACTCTAACAAATCACGGAAGGTGCGATAAAATTCGAGGGGAAGACCGTCGGGTCCTGGGGAGCGATTGATGGTTCCTGCTCGGATCGCATCGCGGACTTCATCGTCAGTCACCTCTGACACCAAGTCAATCGCCGCATCTCCTGGGAGACCACCAAAGTTGAGCTGTGAGACTTCCTCGATCAACTCTGGGGAATGTGGAATTGCGGCGTAGAGCTGCTGGTAGTGGGCGTGAAGCACATTCCCTATTGCAGATTGGGTTACGTAGCGACGCCCATCTTGGTCTGTTAGGATGGGAATAAATTTTCGGCGACGATGTTGGCGTTCTTGGATGATATGATACATAGATGGATGTTCATGAGGCATGCGATCAGCAGTACGAGATCGTACTATCGCTCCTTCCAAATGCCTTCGCATGAGATTGGAGATTTGGGCCTTAGCATGGTTTATCCTTGTATGGCGCTCAGGGGAGGCTGGCATCGTGGAGCATTCTCGTAGGATACTGTAGTAAAAGTCCATAGTGCTCTTCCTCCAGGCGACAACATCTTTGCCATATCGGATCAAAGTTTTTCGAAGAGCAGGTTTTGCACACTGGATCCACCAGGATATGGTAGACGGATACGTGAGACGGCGTCTATTACATGTGATCCACGTGTCTTCTATTAGAAGTCGACAGTCAGGTGAATTAAGAAGTGCCGTGTTCAGTTTCCATAAACCACGTCCGTGCCATACTGCCTGTCTTGTGAGAACAACGTCACAGAAGTAAGCCTCATGATCTGAGAAAAAAACATGCCAGATTTCAGCCTGTCGTGTGTGTTGAATTAGGGATCGCGAGATGTAGATGCGATCCAGTCGGCTAGAGGAGTGCGCAGTGTAGTACGTAAAGCCCAAACGATCACCATGAACATGTCTCCACGTGTCGACAAATTGTAGCCGCGTCACGACTGTTTCCAGAGCTGCGCATGGTGAGTGACGCGGCAATTGATCCTGATGTCGCTGGGTGCAGTTGAAGTATCCACCCATGACCCAGTCATCGTGTGGTCCCATAAAAAGGGGTGTAACTTCATCTGCAAAGAAGGCATTGCGTTCACGACGGTAGCTGGAGCCCGACGGCGCATAAATGTTGACGATGCGTACACCAAAGAGAGTAAGGGCCATACCTCTGCCGTTGGGGAGGTATAGGACATCTTCGGCAGGAAGACCTTCTCGTAAGATGATGGCAACACCACTACCGGTGTCCGAAGCGGGAGAAAGATGCGCCGTGAAGCCATGTGGTGGTGAAAAATCGGCGACATGCACTTCCTGAAAAAGCGCAATATCAATGTCCGCATCATAAATCATATCGCGGAGCAGCGCTAGTTTGTGGGGCGCACGAATGGTCGCGAGGTTAATCGTTGCGACACGATAATGCTGGTGATGTAGTCCCACAGGCACAGGTGGGGCTGCTTCTTCAGGAGCGAGAGGTCGTCGATCTTGCCGGTCCGCGGAAGAGGTTGCTATTGTGGAGAGTTTGCGGGCGCGGGCGCAACCGATGGGGGCGCCCCATCATCAGCACCGTCTACCTCAGTCCCTTCGATCTCCACGTCGTCTGCCCAGGAAACTGATACTGCGGTAGGGTACCGACTGTGTACATCATCCATGTGGAGAGGAGACGTATTTTTCGGCTCAGCATATAGACTTTCTTCAACGTCGACTTGTGGGGGCGACGGCGCCAGTAAGGAGGGGTGGTCGTTGCCAGTGGTCGCCTGTGGCGGGTCGTTCGCATCAGACGTTTGGGCATCATAGAGCGGTTTATCATCCGTCTTCGGTTCTGCATCTCTGGCATCCATCCGGAGAATGGATTCATCAGGGGGTGTACGGCTACGTTTCTTTCTCTTTCGTGTCGACCCTTGTTTTCGAACAGGTCGTTCCGAGTCTGATTGCGGGTGGCCTTCGTCTGACTCCGGACCAGTCTGAAGGAAAGCAGAAGTAGGTACCACTCCCGGATCAACGTCCATCTCAGCAGCATTTTCAGTCACAGTGCTGCGATGATGTGGAAGGTCAGGATCTGGCGTCTGTGGCACCTCAGAAGGAATCTCAGTAGCGGTTGCATCTGCCTGATCAGACGACGTCAACAGAGCAGGAAGACCATGTGTAGAGGTCCTACCTTCCTGGGCAGCCTTGGCATATGTGACCGGGATCTGAGTGATCACCGCTGGGGACGCTTCCTCGCCGACCGGCGTTTGGATCAGGCGGCGTCGCATGCAGGCGGATCTGACGTGGCCTTCTTGTCCACAACCCGCACATGTTCGGGGTTGGCCGTCGTACATGACAATGGCTCGCACACCGCCAATTGTCAGGTATGATGGTATATGTTGTTTCAGTTCAATTTTTACCTGACGCACACCATTAAGGACATGGTAGGTCGTGAAGGTTTGCCATTTTTCCTCTACGTAACCGATGACGTTACCGTATGGTTGTAACGCAGAGACAACTGCGTCCTTCGGCACTTCAAATGGTAGTTCAAACACCCTAATCGTGCGTTGACCGTACTCTGCGAGTTCAAGTGTTACTGCACGGACGTGACCATCAGAGTATTTGAACTTAAGTCCATTGGTATGGCGGCGAATAACATCTTCACACACCTCGGTGTTTGTCATTTTAATATGAACGACACTACTCGTGATCGAAAAATGGATTCCGATAACGTGGTTAGGATCTAAACGAACTTCTTCACGTAGGAACGTTTCAACTTCATGTGCACGAGGTCGCGCATGTTCAGCTGGGAAGGAAACTTTAAGGGTCGCACGGCGGTAAGCGCTCGACATGTTGCTCGCGGTGGACGGACACAAGCCTTAAAGCTACGACGCGGAAGTAAACAAACCTGCAGCGGAGCACGGGGCCGGCGCGCGGGGCCGTCCGCACGCTGCCACGGCTGAGAGCCGACTGAAGCCATCTGAGCTACCCAAGCACGACTGAATCCCCGTGCTGACAGCTTTACTTCTGCCAGTACCTCGTCTCCTACCTTACAAATTCTACAGAAGAAGGTACTGGCAGAAGTAAAGCCGTGAGGACGGGGCGTGATTCGTGCTTGGGTAGCTCAGATGGTAGAGCACTTGCCCGCGAAAGGCAAACGTCTCGAGTTCGAGTCTCGGTCCGGTGCACAGTTTTAATCTGCCAGGAAGTCTCATATCAGCGCACACTCCGCTGCAGAGTGATAATCTCAGTCTGGTATCTGGAGACGGTCGGACAGGGGTGTGGTACTAACCTCACAGTAGCCCACCATACGGCCCCCCAATCATGAGTGACGGCCTGGCGTGCTATTTCTTTTCATAGCAGGACCTGTAACACCTCCGATTTTATCCCGACCTGACTTGATCGAATAGCAGCCCTGTATTTACTATTAACATGATCGTGAACCTAATGGGACTGGTAATCGGAATTGACTGCTACAGAAGTCGTTACTTTCCAGTTCGTCCTGTTCAGTACTATAATACTGAATGTCTGGTAATAAAGAACACCAACACAGTTTTACTAATTACGACCTTATATTCTTCTCAAAATACAAAAGGAGACAGCCACTGCCTTCGTCATACATATCTAATTATGGCTAATCTCAGCACAGCCTTTCTTCTCTTTTCCCTTATCGTCATACGCTAATCCATCACTGCATACAACACTGCAATCCAAGGTTAGGCCGCCGCGGTAGACGCGAAAACAAATATCGGCACTAGTAACGAATAAAAAAAGGTTCAAATGGCTCTGAGCACTATGGGTCTTAGCATCCATGGTCATCAGTCCCCTAGAACTTAGAACTACTTAAACCTAACTAACCTAAGGACAACACACAACACCCAGCCATCACGAGGCAGAGAAAATCCCTGACCCCGCCGGGAATCGAGAACGCTACCGCACGACCACGAGATGCGGGCACTAGTAACGTCACTGATCACTTTCATAATGATACTTCACCACTTTCACGGTATTAATCTATTATTTAGGGGTCTAACCATGGCGATGGTGACACACTTTTCGATTAAGGACCCTGTATTTCAACAATGGCCTCCACACACACACCATTCCCGCCAACCACTCTAGCGCATCTCGACACTCGCTCTCGCAACACGTCACGATCGATTGTTCGCCCTATCGACCTGTGCCGAGTGTAAAGTTATAGTAAGGGCCTACGGAACCCTTACAGACCGCACTGGTTGTCATTCGCGGAACCCTTACAGCTCAGCGGTACGTCGACGATATTCTACGCTCTGTTTTGTTGCCCTAGATGGCAAGCCATCCTAGTCTTACATTTCAGCAAGATAATACCCGACCGCACGCGGTGAGAGTTTCTACTACTTATCTCCGTCCTTGCCAAGCTCTACCTAGACCAGCAAGGACACCGGGTCTTGAATGGTTCGAATGGCTCTGAGCACTATGCCACTTAACTTCTAAGGTCATCAGTCACCTAGAACTTAGAACTAATTACACCTAACTAACCTAAGGACATCACACACATCCATGCCCGAGGCAGGATTCAAGCCCGAGGCAGGATTCAAACCTGCGACCGTAGCGGTCGCTCGGTTCCAGACTGTAGCGCCTAGAGCCGCTGGCCACTCCGGCCGGCGACATCGGGTCTCTCCCCAACACAGAAGGTTTCCAGCATTATGCTCAGTGTCCTTCAACCAGCTGGGGATTTACACGATCTACAGCCCAATTCGGACAGAATTTGGCACAATATCCGTTGGGAGGATATCCAACCACTTTATCAGTCAGGGCCATGCCGAATAACTGCTAGCACAAGGCCAGAGGTGGACGAAAGATCTATTGACATACCCAATTTCTGAAGCTCCTTCTTTTGAATAAATCCTTTAATATTTCTCAAATTTATCATTTCTTTGTCTGTACATGTAAATTATGTCTGTAAAGTTTTTTTATTAGCTCTATCGGCCACAAACTTTCTCAACTATTGTATTATTTATTTAGCGACATGTTTCGAGGGAATACCGCATCTTGAGGCTAAATGGCATTACAAGAACAACTTTACAGTAAGGTCATATTGGTATTACATAGTCTTTTCGTAAATGCTGTGGTCATCCTGTGGAAGAAGAGAAAACTTAGTAAGAGGCGATGTCACTTTGGAAGCTGGACTGATCTTGCACGAAAATACTTTGTAACGGTCACTCACTTTGCTCTTCTGGAGTGGCAAAAAAAGTGAGTGCAAACTTGAATCTAGCCTCCAAACTGAAATCGTCTCTTACTAAGTTTTCTCTTCTTCGACATGATGACCATAGCATTTACAAAAAGATTATGTAACACCAATTTGACCTTATTGTAAAGTTGTTTTTGTAATGCCATTTAGCTTGAAGATTAAGTATTCCCGCGAACCACGTCGCTAAATAAATAAGTGATACAGTGGTTGACAAAGTTTGTGACTGGTAGCGGTAATTTAAAGAAAACTTTACATATTTCTTGAGACAGTCTCTTACTAAGTTTTCTCTTCTTCGACATGATGACCATAGCATTTACAAAAAGATTATGTAACACCAATTTGACATTATTGTAAAGTTGTTTTTGTAATGCCATTTAGCTTGAAGATTAAGTATTCCCGCGAACCACGTCGCTAAATAAATAAGTGATACAGTGGTTGACAAAGTTTGTGACTGGTAGCGGTAATTTAAAGAAAACTTTACATATTTCTTGAGACAGTCTCTTACTAAGTTTTCTCTTCTTCGACATGATGACCATAGCATTTACAAAAAGATTATGTAACACCAATTTGACATTATTGTAAAGTTGTTTTTGTAATGCCATTTAGCTTGAAGATTAAGTATTCCCGCGAACCACGTCGCTAAATAAATAAGTGATACAGTGGTTGACAAAGTTTGTGACTGGTAGCGGTAATTTAAAGAAAACTTTACATATTTCTTGAGACAGTCACGATCGAAAAATAGTCAAAATGGCTTCAAATTCCTAATTCATGTCTACCGATTTCCACCTCATTCGGATAATTCCTTATTGGTGGTTTCTTTATTAACTTTTTTTTTGTGCACAGTGCGTAGGTCGAAATTTGATTTCTGAGTGAGGAACACGCTGATATACAGGACGCAGATGGCGTTAGTCCTACCGTGCGTGGCTGCTCAGCAATGTTTATCATATGTATATCCAAACATGCGGTGTAACTCATACCAGTCTGAAGTTTGTTACTAGCCGATTTCGTAGTGCCGTAGTTTTAATGCCCAGAAGTGTAGCCGACCGCTGTGGCTGAGCGGTTCTAGGAGCTTCAGTCCGCAACCGCGCTGCTGCTACGGTCGCAGGTTCGAATCCTGCCGCGGGAATGGATGTGTGTGATGTCCTTAGGTTAGTTAGGTTTAAGTAGTTCTAAGTCTATGGGACTACTGACGTCAGGTGTTAAGTCCCATAGTGGTTAGAGCCATTTGGACCATTTGAAACACGATTGTACCTTCTGCAAGGCTCCACACGTAACTACGCAGCTATCTACTAGGATTTTTCTTCGTGTAAATATGCAGCCAAGGAGCGGAGTGTGTCTATTACTGTTGCCTTTTGGGCTGGGATGGCGCCTTGGTGGCGTCAGGGCGCCGCTAGTAGGGCGTGGGGCTGGCAGGTGGCGCTCTGGCTGGAGATCTTATCCGGCAGTCGACAACTTGGCACGGCTCCCGCCATGAGTTCCTGCAAGCATCTGCACTGCTGCAGCAGGTGACAGCTAAAGTACTCGCGCCGCATGTGTAAACAACAGGACTGGAAACTCTTATACAGTTCAAAAAAGACGCTATTCCACTGGGGTCTAATTAAAATAATTTTTTCAACTCTTTAGTTTTGGATATGAAGAAGAAGGTATTTTCAAGTACGGCCCTGTGGAATTCAGATTTATTGAGGCTATTGTGCCCGTTCAGAAGAAAATGACTTTTGTAGACTGAGGAAAAATTTGGAGTAGGTATTAAAATTCATGGAGACGAAGTAAAAACTTTGAGGTTCGCCGATGACATTGTAATTCTGTCAGAGACGGCAAAGGACTTGGAAGAGCAGTTGAACGGAATGGACAGTGTCTTGAAAGGAGGATATAAGATGAACATTAACAAAAGCAAAACGAGGATAATGGAATGTAGTCAAATTAAATCGGGTGATGCTGAGGGAATTAGATTAGGAAATGAGACACTTAAAGTAGTAAAGGAGTTTTGCTATTTAGGAAGTAAAATAACTGATGATGGTCGAAGTAGAGAGGATATAAAATGTAGACTGGCAATGGCAAGGAAAGCGTTTCTGAAGAAGAGAAATTTGTTAACATCGAATATAGATTTATGTATCAGGAAGTCGTTTCTGAAAGTATTTGTTTTGGAGTGTAGCCATGTATGGAAGTGAAACATGGACGATAACTAGTTTGGACAAGAAGAGAATAGAAGCTTTCGAAATGTGGTGCTACAGAAGAATACTGAAGATAAGGTGGATAGATCACGTAACTAATGAGGAGGTATTGAATAGGATTGGGGAGAAGAGAAGTTTGTGGCACAACTTGACTAGAAGAAGGGATCGGTTGGTAGGACATGTTTTGAGGCATCAAGGGATCACAAATTTAGCATTGGAGGGCAGCGTGGAGGGTAAAAATCGTAGAGGGAGACCGAGAGATGAGTACACTAAGCAGATTCAGAAGGATGTAGGTTGCAGTAGGTACTGGGAGATGAAGCAGCTTGCACAGGATTGAGTAGCATGGAGAGCTGCATCAAACCAGTCTCAGGACTGAAGACAACAACAACAGACTGAGGACACGAAAGTCACAGAATACCTCCTAAAATCGTGTCGGACCTCCTTTTTTCCGGCGCAGTGCAGCAATTCGACGTGGTACGGACGCAATGAGCCGTTGGAAGTCCCTTGCAGAAATACTGAGCAATGCTGCCTCTTCAGCCGTCTGTAACTGCGAAAGTGTTACCTATGCAAGATTTTGTCTCGAACTGGCCTCTCTATTATGTCCCATAAATGTTCTGGTGTCCAGATCATTCACTCGAATTGTCCAGAATGTTCTTCAAACCAGTCGCGAACAATTGTGGCCCAGTGGCATTGCCATCCCTAACAATTCCATTTTTGTTTGATCCATCGGTGCCTGCAAATAGTCTCCATTTAGCCAAGCGTAATTATTTCCAGACAATGATCGGTTCAGCCGGAGCAGAGTTGTATCGAGTCCATTCCATGTAAACACATCCCTCACCATTATGGAGCCATCATCAGCTTATACAGTGTCACATGGGCAGTGTGGGACCATGACTTCGAGAGGTATGCGCCACACTTGAACCCTACCGTCAGCTCTTACCAACTGAAATCGGGACTCATCTGACCTGCCCACGGTTTCCCAGTCGAGTAGGATAAAACCGATGTGGTCACGAGCCCAGGAGAGGAGCTGAAGGTGGTGTCCTGTTGGTAGCAGAGTCACTCGCGTCGGTCGTCTGCTGCCATCGTACGCCTCACATTGATTTGTGCGGTCATTTCACACAGTGTTGCTTGTCTGTTAGCACTGACAATTCTAGGCAAACGTCGCCGCTCTCGGTCGTTAAGTGAAGGTCGTCGGCCCGTGCTTTGTTCGTGGTGAGAAGTGATGCCTGAAATTTGGCATTATCGGCACACACTTGACACTGTGAGTCTCATAGTTCTGAATTGCCTAACGATATCCGAACTCTAATGTTCCAAGTGTCTAGCTTCAACTACCATTCCTCGGCCAAAGTCTGTTAATTCCCTTCGTGCGGCTTTGATCAAGTCGGAAACATTTTAACGTGAATCACCTGAGTACCCATCACAGCTACTCCAGTGCATTGACGTTTTACCCCACGTGTACGGAGATACTGCCGCCATCTGTGTATGTGCATGTCTCTATCCCATTACTTTTCTCACCTCAGTGAACACGTTACTGCAGGCGAGTAAAATTCGCCTCTACAGCTGATTGGTCAGGGTGGCTGGCTACTATGGTCAGGAGCTGTCTTCGCTTCCTGGTACTGCAAGGGTTTTTCTTCGTTGGGAGGGCTGGAATGGGTGCGCTTTGCCTCACGGTGTCAACTGAGGAGCTACCTGACCGAGTAGTAACGCCTCCAGGCCACTGTATCTGACAATAGCAGAGAGAGCGTTGCGCTGATCCCACTCCATACCCTATCCGATGACGCTGTCGGTGAATGATGACACGGTGGTTGGCCAGTACCGTTGGGCCTGCCAGGGTCGGTTGATGGAGAAGACATGTAAAGTAAGTCCGCACAGTTTTACTGGTTGGGAGACCTCAAGAAGTGAGTTCAACTGCCTGGTCGGAAAGTGTTTCCTTTCGCCGCGTACGACTTCCCCTTTCTTCTGTTTGTTTGTGGAGTATGTCTGAATAATGGACACGTCTATTGGTTAACACGTTGCTGACACTAAGCGTACTTCTACCGAAGAGCACCAAGGGAGCCGCTGATCATAACGCCCGCAACCGGACGGACGGATTACCATCAGGAGTGCCACATGCTATGATGAAGCACTTTGAGAAAAAACTGGAAGTCAGGATTTTTACTCCACCTCGTTTCCTCACTCTTCTAGCCAAATAATAGCAGTGAAAATTTCGTTCCCAACCAGTGTTCGTTCCTACTTACCTTCGAGTCGAGCGCCATCGTACAGATGCGTGTTATAGACCTCAGCTACGGCTACGGGTGTTCAACAGATGTGATCGTTCGGACAGACACAATTAATAACTGACCGACAACAAACAAAACTACCAATATACGTTTGATATTACCCTTGCCACGAGAAGTCTTACCGGTGTCTTTCGTAACTGAGTTCTGTTTTAGGGGGGAAACAGGCCGTAACCCATTAAAGAAGGAACCATCGTGGTACTCACCTCCAGCGTTTAGGTAAGCGACGAAAGATAAAATCTGGATGGGAAACATATTGTGGAATGTATTTCAACATTTTGCTTTTGAGAAAATACTTATGCCTCACTTATTAAGAAACCCTGAATAAAACTTCGCTCTACGGTAATGTGTGTGCTCGCCAAAAAATTTCTTGACAGATGAAAACTAGCAGCCGGACAGTGACTCGATCCTATAAACTTGCGTGCAGCTAGCTGACAACTAAATTGTTAGAGAGGATAGAATGGGCGACAGAGAGAAACATAAATGCTATATATGTTAATATCAGGAAAAGCAATGGGGTGCTAACAGGGCGTAAGGTAATTTTATTGCTAGTTTCGTTTCATATTAACGGCAAAGAAACTAAAGACGAAGAAGATTAACAATGCTAGAGAAGCATATAGCAATCAACGTTCACTGACATATTCTTTTTGGGCAAATATTAAGGAAGATGTTACATCATTGTCACCATGACAAGCAAACAGCAAAACGAGATTGTCCGCCGGCCGCGGTGGTCTCGCGGTTCTAGGCGCTCAGTCCGAAACCGCGCGACTGCTACGGTCGCAGGTTCGAATCCTGCCTCGGGCATGGATGTGTGTGATGTCCTTAGGTTAATTAGGTTTAATTAGCTCTAAGTTCTAGGCGACTGATGACCACAGATGTTAAGTCGCATAGTGCTCAGAGCCATTTGAACCATTTGAACCAAGATTGTCCTGGATCTCGCTGTACGCGTTGTCATTTAAAGCAACTTTGATTTCGAGTAAATGATCCAGGACATTATTTTATTAATGAGTGCTTGAGAACACCGGGGCTGTTTTCTGAAATACCTGTGAGTAAAGAAAGTGCTATCAGCCACACTATTATTGAAACAGTAACTAACTTTTGTGGAACTGTTTCGGAGACTATGACCAACATTTGAACAAGAAAGCCTCGCCGCCGTCGCATGAGGTACGTAGGGCCGAAACTAATTGTAGGAAAATAAATTATTGCTTGAAACTAGTATGCATCGCTGCTGCTTTCTTCCTGGATGATATAGCCACAGACAAATTACTAAGTTATATGTTATACCTCCTAATCAGAAAATGCCTTCAGTCGATAAAGTTATAATTCATTTTTCTATGTGTGTAATGAGCTTAAGCAATATATGACACTCCACTTGCACAATGAGGCACTTCTTGCTGGACAGCAAGAGTAGCAGCGAATGTGCTAAAATACGTTGAAAGCATGTCCGTAATTTCGGCGCAATAGGAGAAACGCACGCTTACCGCGTATTTCTGTATTAAATATGTTATTCACATGACATTATATGGGCAAAAAATGAGCTACTTGAGTCCTATAAGCGCGCGTTGCATTAAGTTAAAAGTTTACTTTTTGTACTGTTACCAAGACTGATAATTTAGTATGGATGTTCGAAACCCTTAGTTCATTAAACATACTTGGTATTTTGAAGCAGAATATGGGTGTTAAAACTTTCATGAAGCATTAGTCACCGTTTGCCAGACAAATGACGCCACGTGTAACCCTTAGGCTGTGTGCCATCGAGAAAAATTCCCCGAGTGATCCTTTCCTCCGGACCCCAAATGAGTATGCCCAGGGATCCTTCGGCTTCTAATTAGCTCCCACGGGAAATTACACAGCACTGCCGAAGCCGACTGATAAGGCGTTCTCCCTGTGCCGAGAAAAATTATTGACTAGCTCCTAACCGTAGATGTCGTCGCGATACAGACTTTGTCATTAAGCTTCTTCCTTACATTCCTGTGGGAACAACATACAACCCAATTTGTCCACACAATACGTTCATAAGCAGCATGTAGAATATGGTTCGGTAATTGCAATTCATCAATGCCATACTATAATTTTAAAAAATCCGGATAAGTGAGACTAATACTCGCGCACCGATAGTTTGGTAAATTATGTATATAGATAATTCATGCTTCCCGTGAAAATAGAATTTCGACGATTCTTGATTTTTATCGATATCGATACTGGCAAAATATCAAAATATGTTACATAAACGGCCGTTTATTTTGTTTACATTTCTACGCCTAGAAGTTTTCTACACCTCCATTCTTGAGAAAAAGGAGTCTTAACAGATGAACAAACGGGAGTTGGATAACATGCCAAAACAATAGCTTTTTGGTGTGATATAATTATAAAGTGATAATTTTCGTATTTTTCCTCTTACTTGTAGTGTCAAATCTTGCTTCGTATCAGATTTCATGATTATGTCAATGGAAGCTGTCTCACATATCATGACGAGAGAGTTTGCGGATATCAAAATTTGTGACGTCAGTAGCAGTAACTTTTGATTCCATTGATTTAGAAGTTTTGATACATTTCCCGTTGCTGCGAAAAAAGGTCCTAACAGATGGACAGGCAGTCAGGTAAAAGTGAAAAAAAAATTTGTGTAGTGTGATTTCAAATTAACAATTTTCGAATTTTCTCCCTTACATTTACCATAAAAACTTGCTTCTTCCCAGATTCCACGATTCCAGATCAACTGGAACTACCTTATAGGTAACAAGGAGTGAGTACCAAACTGTGTGACATTAATGTAGTCGGTTTTTTATAGCATTGACATAGAAGCTTAATTTTTTTACATCGTCATGGGCCTATAGACCTTAGTATTCAACGTAAATGTCAACATGATAAGTGTATCCTTACCTGAGGCAAAGGGTTTTCAACAGTAGGACCGACAGGCAGAGAGACAAACAAACGGGCAAGGAAGTGATCCCATAAGGGTTCTGTTTTTACCAACTGAGGTACTCAACACTGAAAGATAATGTACACACTGATAAAATTAATATCTCCTTCTGAGTCAACTACATTCATTTGAGTTATAGTCTGACCATCTCTCTGTAGCATATAACTTGATCCATACCTTGCAACTATGTATTATTCTAAATGAAAATCAATAAATATTTCATCTGTGACAGAAAACACATACACAGACAGTTAGTTAGATAGAGGGGTGGGTGGGGGAGGGGAGGGGAGGGAAGCGATGGGGGAGAGGAGCGCGATGGGGAAGAAGGAGATGACATATAGAGACAGATAGGGAGAGGAGAGAGAGAGAAATATGGTATACCATATCATCCCAGTAATATGACATCCGTATTGCATTATCAGATGCATTATTAGGATGGTTGAAAATATAATCGGTTAAACCAAGAAAGTGGGATACATAAATTGAGATCATTTAGAATACAGCGGAGACAGTGCATGGATTGTGTTCTTGCCTAAAATGTTGTCTTAATCTACGGTGCTCAGTATGCAACAAGAGATAAGTATAAGCCGTGTTTTATGTGTTTTTACATGACCGGAGTTTTCGGAACATGTACCGTATTACGTATGATTCCAGAATATGTATATATTCTACAATATATAGATTCACTGGCAATAGACGTTAGTTTTGTAAGTCATTTCTGTTTCGTTTCTTGTAGATGGGAGAGACAGTGCTTTGTGCCAACCAATGCAAGCAATCTTTTGTTTGAAGAATGTATGGTATCAAATCGGTCGCAAATTTTGCATAGACACTGACCGGGATTCCATCGGGTGTTGAGACCTTGTTCAGTTATAGCGAACACAATTATGCCATCCTTTTAGCAGGAACTTCTAATGTTTAGTGACCCTCTCGGTATGGAGGCACTACAGTTCTCGATGCTGTGACACAAATCTAACTTGTGACAGAACTTAGAACCTTGTAGCTCAAGCTTCCCGCTTAACATATAAACAGGGATCCAAGACGTGGGGACAATGTTCCATGTATGACCAGAGCTCGCGTGAATATTTTCTGTCATTCTGAGGAGTGACCTAAGTATGGATTCAGAAACCGGATTACAATACTGTTCGTTCCTGTTGTTTCAATGACACAAGTTGTCCGACACCCCTCAGGTATAGAGACTTGAGTGGCCTAAATGAACCTACATATAGTTTGCTGCCATTCCCCTATGAGCACTATTATTCACCATATGTTTCAACTGTTGATGTTTAAAGGGCAGAACACAACCACCGATGTTGCGGTGCATGTAAGGCTACCCAAAAGGTGACCTTTGTAGCACTGGGTCAATCTCCATGTCAGTCAGGTGCAGCACCTTAAGCTTGTTGCTGAATGTGCTGTAGCGTAGCGTTACCTGTAGTCTCCGCCTAATCTGCAGACAACCCCCTCACAGTCAGGTCGACATATAATTACAGGATCTTGATTTTTTAGAGTGGAGCCGGTACTTATGAGAGAGGATAACATGTACGTGAGACGCCTCTAGAACATGTCTCGGTATCCCTGGCAACACTCTCACTCGCAGCAGCTTTGAATCACTACACAACGGTTAAAACGACTTCCAGCAGTTTATAAATAGCAATTTATTCCACCTGTGCTTCAGAAGAAACTTCGCAATGACGCAACATTGCGTTAGTTCTTGGTAAACATTAAACAAATACTTTTAAATTAACCTCACTGATTCTCTTTTAATGTTGGGAACGTTAAGCTACAATGGTCGCAAATTCCCTCTAAGAAATTTTAAGAATCAAAGCTACAACGTTACAACAAGCAAAAACCGTGGAATTTGGTTGGAAACCTCGGCTGTAGACAATGATATAGGAAAATTTGGTCGTCCTGAGAAATTTTGCAGTAAAATTTCAAGAAAATATCATAACTAAGATATCTCAGTTACACACTAAGAGATTTTTTTTAAATTTCGATAAGTCATTCTTTTCTAGTATTTTTTTTTAATGGTAGATGGCAAAGAAAAATTTTTCTTAAAAATTCATCAGTGGGTATTTGCAAACTGAGTGCTCTTAAAATGCGCTACCATTGGCTTATCACTTCCGACTCTCTGGGCGATTTAAAGAGACGTGACTGCGAATTTCCTCAAAACCACAAATGTAGAAGGTTGCAATTGTTTCCGTTGCTCGTACTAAGATTTTCAACAACAATGTTTTGCAATACTAAAGAATAACAATGTCAGTAATTAGCCATGAATCCGCACAATTCAATATTAATTTTGGAAAGCACCATACTGCATCACTTAAACATTGTTAATGATGATCCTAAATGTTTCCACCGCTACCCTTTAACGTAAATTCACGTATCTATGGTAAGGGACGCAATTATATAGTCTATTCTTTACATGGTTAAATGTATATTAATATTTATCCGATTAGCAACAACTTCTGAAGCGCATTTGCATTCAGGAACCTATTTAGCATCTTTGTCGGTGCCGTCATTATCCACATCATTCTCAGATTCGCACAACTCATTCCTGAAAAGTATTTTTCTGGTACAAACACCACACGTTTTACTATTACTGGCAGCCACGTTTTTGGCACTTCCCAATGTTTACATGTACAAATCCTGACAAAGTTGCTATTGGCGAGAATTAGAAATTACAGGTACTGCTTCTGTCACTCGGCTTGCAGTGGAACTGACAAAAACATATCACTTACCATGTTCTTGAAAATGGTTCAAATGGCTCCGAGCACTATCGGACTTAACTTCTTAGGTCATCAGTCCCCTAGAACATAGAACTACGTAAACCTAACTAACCTAAGGACATCATACACATCCATGCCCGAGGCAGGATTCGAACCTGCGACCGTAGCGGTCGTGCGGTTCCAGACTGTAGCGCCTAGAACTGCTCGGCCACACAGGCCGGCCCATGTTCTACTTTCCATAACTTTGTTTCTTATCGACTGTCCCCTACCACTATTTACACCCGAGGTGTTCGAAGTATTGATTCCGTGAAACGGTTCGGAAATTTGTGCCTCCCACATCTGTTTTTTCCAGTTTACGACGAGCAACATATTCGCGTCACAAGCTCGAAAATCTCTGGAGTTTCCGACAAACACAGACATTACGCACTGTTATTGAAGGGATAATCTCTCTTCGACACGATGTAACTATTGTAATACGCCCAAAATTTAATATCGCGCCTTGGCTGTCGACTTCGAAATCGATAAGACTGCGTAGTTATCGTACACTAACCAGTGGTTCCTGAAACCATTCTACACTCCTGGAAATGGAAAAACGAACACATTGACACCGGTGTGTCAGACCCACCATACTTGCTCCGGACACTGCGAGAGGGCTGTACAAGCAATGATCACACGCACGGCACAGCGGACACACCAGGAACCGCGGTGTTGGCCGTCGAATGCCGCTAGCTTCGCAGCATTTGTGCACCGCCGCCGTCAGTATCAGCCAGTTTGCCGTGGCATACGGAGCTCCATCGCAGTCTTTAACACTGGTAGCATGCCGCGACAGCGTGGACGTGAACCGTATGTGCAGTTGACGGACTTTGAGCGAGGGCGTATAGTGGGCATGCGGGAGGCCGGGTGGATGTACGGCCGAATTGCTCAACACGTGGGGCGTGAGGTCTCCACAGTACATCGATGTTGTCGCCAGTGGTCGGCGGAAGGTGCACGTGCCCGTCGACCTGGGACCGCAGCGACGCACGGATGCACGCCAAGACCGTAGGATCCTACGCAGTGCCGTAGGGAACCGCACCTCCACTTCCCAGCAAATTAGGGACACTGTTGCTCCTGGGGTATCGGCGAGGACCATTCGCAACCGTCTCCATGAAGCTGGGCTACGGTCCCGCACACCGTTAGGCCGTCTTCCGCTCACGCCCCAACATCGTGCAGCCCGCCTCCAGTGGTGTTGCGACAGGTGTGAATGGAGGAACGAATGGAGACGTGTCTTCTTCAGCGATGAGAGTCGCTTCTGCCTTGGTGCCAATGTTGGTCGTATGCGTGTTTGGCGCCGTGCAGGTGAGCGCCACAATCAGGACTGCATACGACCGAGGCACACAGGGCCAACACCCGGCATCATGATGTGGAGAGCGATCTCCTACACTGGCCGTACACCTCTGGTGATCGTCGAGGGGACACTGAATAGTGCACGGTACATCCAAACCGTCATCGAACCCATCGTTCTACCATTCCTAGACCGGCAAGGGAACTTGCTGTTCCAACAGGACAATGCACGTCCGCATGTATCCCGTGCCACCCAACGTGCTCTAGAAGGTGTAAGTCAACTACCCTGGCCAGCAAGATCTCCGGATCTGTCCCCCATTGAGCATGTTTGGGACTGGATGAAGCGTCGTCTCAAGCGGTCTGCACGTCCATCACGAACGCTGGTCCAACTGAGACGCCATGTGGAAATGGCATGGCAAGCCGTTCCACAACACTACATCCAGCATCACTACGATCGTCTCCATGGGAGAATAGCAGCCTTCATTGCTGCGAAAGGTGGATATACACTGTACTAGTGCCGACATTGTGCATGCTCTGTTGCCTGTGTCTATGTGCCTGTGGTTCTGTCAGTGTGATCATGTGATGTATTTGACCCCAGGAATGTGTCAATAAAGTTTCCCCTTCCTGGGACAATGAATTCACGGTGTTCTTATTTCATTTTCCAGGAGTGTAGTTATGGAGAGGATACAAGTGTACAAAATGCACTAATAACGTCAGTATAAAAGCTGTAATTGGGATAAAGCGACCTTCCGGAAAACATAATAGTAACAAAATTTGTAGAATTTCGAACTGCGGCTTCCGACAATAGGCTTAATAGAGACGTATATACAAGACACTCGCATGGTTCCAAAAAAATTCTAATCATGTAGATATACTCTGGAATTAGGGTAATAGTTTGGGAAAGAAGATACTACGGCAAACAGTTGCAGGAAGTTCAAATATTGTTTACAACTGACGACAGTATAGATTGTGTGGCAGTCGAATGTGTTGGGATAGTAATAATAATAATAATAATAATAATAGCAATACGATGCACACATACACACACTAGTTTTGATACAGTCATTGAAAGATAATGAGGCAGTACACAAACAACATCTTGATTTTAGTGCATAAAGTGTTATATTCTAGAACTGCAAACGAATTTCTGTAAAACAGGTGATCTCGCCAATCCGTAAAGCAAATACAGGCAGTCGGCTTATAGTTACTTATACTGGCAATCTTCACGAACACTGGATGCAGCAAACGTGAAACTGACCTGAAGATCTGGATACGAAAATGATTACCATTCCAGCAGAACCACACAACGTATGTAGCGGTGATACCACTTACACTGCCCGCATCTCGTGGTCGTTCTCGCTTCCAACGCCCGGGTTCCCGGGTTCGAGTCCCGGCGGGGTCAGGGATTTTCTCTGCCTCGTGATGGCTGGGTGTTGTGTGATGTCCTTAGGTTAGTTAGGTTTAAGTAGTTCTAAGTTCTAGGGGACTGATGACAATCGATGTTAAGTCCCATAGTGCTCAGAGCCATTTGAACCATTTGAACCACTTACACTCTATATGTAAGGGAACATTGCGCAGCAGCTTTCTGATTCAGAAACTGCTTGTGGGTAGGTCGTGGTGCACCGGGTGTGAGGAGGAGAGATGTCTACCAGCACGTGTCAGAGTTCAGTGCGGTAGGATGATGTCCTATCGTGACAGCAGCTCATCGTGATGCAGTATTACTGCTCTCGTAGACCGAGATCCCACTACTGCTATGCGGATATGGAATCGATGGGTTAAGGAAGGCCAGGCATGATCTCAGCTGCCCTCTGTGAAAATCACTCGAGAGGACGGGCATATCGTTCAATCCGCCACGCAGGTTGGTACAGCCACGTCGCGTACGTTGTCAGGGAATGGGTATGTCTGCAGAAAGACTTTCCACACGTGCATCCACGTGTGAAGAGTCACGGAATCTCAGTGTGGTGACTACTACTACGACTTCCTTTGATGCGTCATCATTTAGAGGCGCGCCAAGATTAGTGGGCACGGGAATGGCACTATTTACTTCATGACGACGTAATTATTCGTGTGTGAAGGCGGCGTGGAGAACGAACTTTGCCAGATTGCACTCATAATCATCGTAGAAACCCAGCATGTGGTATGGTGGTGCAGAGTGCCACTGGGTACGCTACAGAAGGATCACCTATTCGCTTAGCCGGTAATTTGGACAGCAGGCGGTACATTTACGATGTATTCAAGCCAGTGGCTGAATGCCTCATAGCCTCCTTGATATTATCTTTGAACAAGACAGTGCAAGACCGCATGTTACCAGTGCTGTTATGATGTACCTCAAGACGCAGGGTGTACGACTGTTGACCTGTCCAGCACGTTTCCCAGATCTCTCACCCACTTATAAATTCTGCTCATCTGTTGCTAAGAGGTTGGTACGGCATCGGCCGCCAGCCACTAATACTGATAACTGTTGGCATAGAGTTGAAGCAGCACTAAGTAACGTTCCAGGTTATTCATGCTCAGTTGCGCTGTAGCCGGTGTCGTAGCCAGATATCGCAGGTCTGTGTCTTGAAATTTGCACCCTGTTCACCCGGGAGTCATCTAGAAATATAAGCATTTATACTTACTACTGTACTGTCCATCGATCAGCCAGAACGTTTTGACCTACTACTGGGTTAAAACCCTTCTGCCGATATCAGGGTCAACTGGCGAGGAATCTGCTAGTCAGATACACGCCCTGAGCAGGTAATAGCACTGAGCGTGCTGTCCGTGTGTGGAATGGGGAAGGCGCGTGATATGTGTGAGTTGCACCGACGTCAGATTGTGATTGCCCGGAGGCTCGGCACAAGTATTTCGGAAACTGCACGACCTGTCGGGTGTTCGAGGAGTGCTGTGGAGGGTGTACTCAGCACGTGGCGAAACCAAGGTGAAACCACGTCCAGACGACGTAGGCTTGCACGGCACCCGTCATTACATATGTCGGATTTCGTAGGCTGTACAGACTGATAAAACAGGACAGGCACAGAACTGTGACGGAACCAACATCAATTATCATAAAAAGAGATTATTGGCCATTACAGTTTAAGTGCCTGCTTCATAGGCCTGTAAAAGTCTTGTATACGTCTAATGTTACTTACTAGAATTATTTGTTCTGACTCCTGTCGACAGACAACAGATCCTGGGCCCGCATGTTGAATGTTGAGCCAGTATTACCATCATTACTCCAGAGAAAGTTCTGATAAAGTGTAGCAATGATTTTGATATATTATGTGTTTTTGAAATATTGATTGGCTATGATTTGTTGTGACCACAATACACAAATTATAAACAGTTTTGCACCACCGAGAGTTTCGGAACCTGTACAGAGAAATGGAATAGAGAACAACATAAACATCATTTCCGCGCCGCGCGGAATTAGCCGAGAGGTCTCAGGCGCTGTAGTCATGGACTGTGCGGCTGATCCCGGCGGAGGTTCGAGTCCTCCCTCGGGCATTTGTGTGTGTGTTTGTCCTTAGGTTAATTTAGGTTAAGTAGTGTGTAAGCTTAGGGACAGATGGCCTTAGCAGTTAAGTCCCATAAGATTTCACACACATTTTTGAACATTATTTCTGCCCTTGTTATTGCTCATGAAAACGTCACATTGCATGTTAAACCACAGTACAGTGAGACCTTTAGAGGTGGCGGTCCAGATTGCTGTACATAACAGTGCCTCTAATACCCAGTAGCACGCCTTCATAAAAGCACTGTTGTTCCAGATTGTCCCCCGCCACAAAGGCGATTCGGCGTAGATCCCTTAGAGTGGTTGGTGGGTCACGTCGTCCATAAACAGCCCTTTTCAATCTACCTCAGGCATGTTCGAATGAGTTCATGCCTGGAGAACATGCTGGCCACTCTAATCGAGCGACGTCGTTATCCTGAAGAAAGTCATTCACCAGATGAAAAACGATGGGGACGCGAATTGTCGTCCATGAAGACGAATACTTCGCCAAAATGCTGCCGATATGGCAGCACTATCGCTCAGAAGATGGCATTCACGTATCGTACAGCCGCTACAGCGCGGTCCATGACCACTAGCGGCGTACGTCGGCCCCACGTAATGCCACCCCAAAGCAGCAGGGAACCCCCACCTTGCTGCACTCGCCTGACAGTGTGTCTCAAGCGTTCAGCCTGACCGTGTTGCCTCCACACACGTCTCCGACGATTGTCTGGTTGAAGGCATATGTGACACTCGTCGGTGAAGAAAACATGATGCCAATCCCGACCGGTCCATTCGGCATACTGTTGGGACCATCTGTACCGCGCTGCATAGTGTCGTGGTTGCAAAAATGGAACTCGCCATGGACGTTGGGAGTGAAGTTGCGCACCATGCAGCCTATTGCGCATAGTTTGAGTCGTAACACGACCACTAGTGGCTACACGAACAGCATTATTCAACATGGTGCCGTTTCTGTCAGGGTTCCTCCGAGCCATAATCCGTAGGTAACGGTCATCCACTGCAGTAATAGCCCTTGGGCGGCGTGAGTGAGGCATGTCATCGACATTTCATGTCTCTCTGTACCTCCTTGCTTTGGTTCAGTACCAGACGCCTGCGCACTTCACTTGTTGAGAGCCCTTCCCGACACAATGCGGACGCGATAGAACAGCGGTATTGACCGTCTAGACATGGCTGAACTACAGACAACACGAGCCGTGTACCTCCTTCCTGGTGGAACGACTGGAACTGATTGGCTGTCGGACCTTCGCCGTCTAACAGGCGCTGCTCATGCATGGTTGTTTACATCTTTGGGCGGGTTTGGCTCTGAGCACTATAGGACTTAGCTTCTGAGGTCATGAGTCCCCTAGAACTTAGAAATACTTAAACCTAACCAACCTAAGGATATCACACACATCCATGCCCAAGGCAGGATTCGCCCTGCGACCGCAGCGGTCGTGCGGTTCCAGACTGTAGCGCCTAGAACCGCTCGGACACTCCGGCCGGCTGGGCGGATTTAGTGACGTCTCTAAACAGTCAGAGGTACTATGTCTGTGATACAATATCCACAGTCAACGTCTATCTTCAGGAGTTGTGGGTGTAAAACTTTGAACATAGCTGCTAAGGTTCAGTGACTGTGTCAGAATTATATTATAACAAATAGGCCCTCGGTCAGATTCAGGCTCCCCATCATTCACTTACACTCTACTTAATGCTCTCTTTGAAAACATAAAGCACTCAAATCAGTCACTACAGTAATTTTAAGTTTATTTCTATGTTAGTGTTTTTCGTCATCAAAGTGGTAAATGTCCAATTTAGTTGTGCTTCCCCCATACGTGGTATACTATTTAATGAACATTGGCTTTCTTGCTTTGAATCCAGACAGCGTATGTTAGTGGAGATAGCTTGTTGCCAGAGCAGTTTAAGTTTATATCAGGACTGCTAACGTCCAACTACTTTTCCAGTACATGCTAGATTGTTCTAGTGTTCATGTCCTATTTTCGAGATAGATTTTAGTACCAGGTAAAGTCATGTGCAGCAGTACAGGGTGGGGTAAGTAAAAGTTGTCCAGACGAGTGGATCCTACTGGACGTGAATATTTGCAAATAAACGCCTCCCAACAGGATGGAGCAACTGTCCATACAGTTAACCAAACCTTGAAGCATATTTACGCAATCGTCAAGCCTGACAGAGCTGTAGCAGAGATAAATCTGGTCGTGGCCCTCGCTGGCCACCCAAGTCACCTGATCTGTCAGTGCGATTACTTTGTTTGGGGAGCCCTCAAGTCTGAGGTATATCACAACAACCCTAATAGTCCTAAATGTCCAGCTTCGATACGTCTTCAGCAGCTTGGTGACCAGGGCCCAAAACTGTCAAGAGATGAGTGGTAGTCACTTTCAACATCTGATATAGTCAGACGAGTACGGTATTTTCGTTCCTCTGCTGTGTTTCTTTGCACCCTGGAACTCTGTTCTCCAGGTAACTTTTATTTGACTCACCATGTATAATTACTTGGTACCACTTTACTTAATTAGGCAGGCGACCATTTTTAATTACGTAACTATAGTATGCCTTAAAGCGACCATAACCTTGGTTCGATTCCCGTTAGTTGAACTACTGTAGTAGTAATTATTCGAATAATAGTACTTAATCCGGTTCCTGAAACATTAGCACACATTCACGGTCATTTTAAATTCTTTTCATAAGAATAACAAAAAATTGTTCAAATGGCTCTGAACAGTATGGGACTCAGCATCTGAGGTCATCAGTCCCCTATAACTTAATACTACTTAAACCTAACTAACCTAAGAACATCACACACATCCACGCCCGAGGCAGGATTCGAACCTGCGACCGTAGCGGTCGCGCGGTTCCGGACTGAAGCGCCTAGAACCGCTCGGCCACCGCGGCCGGCTGCAGTAACATTATAGGAGCTTTACTCACGCAGTACTAACCATTGTGTTACAAGCTTATTGTCATCTTGCACACTACAACAAAAATGGAATCAATGGCATGCCGTTATATTGACCGACCACACAGACAACTGGCTGTAGTACAATGTCTGTGGACAAGTGGGGACGAGACAGGCTCAGGGTAACGATGCAGGCATGTTCGACTAACTCTGAGGGATAGACGGATGACAAGAACAGATTACTGGAAGCTGGGTTGAGATCTTGAGCTGTCATATGTGATATACCATTCAAACCATACCACAGGCAACCCACTGCTGCATAGTGCAGAGCCATAGTTACCTTCTACATTGAATGACTTTCTGTGGTGTTTAACATCTTGATGTGGCTGTTAGATCAACGCCAACCTCTTTGTGGACTCCCGGTGAATGTTCACAGGATGAAGCGGACCTCAAGGTCCATACTTCTCAAACTCCTGGAATCATGTCATGAGAAGCTGTTCGACATGACAAACTGACTGATTTGGTAACTATATGGTAAGAACTGTAAACGCTAGTGTCACACCGTTCATGACCACGATACCAAGTAGTGTATTGCAACAGAATAAACGGAGACCACACCCTTCCTCTAGGAACATAGTGACCACTGAGTGCCTGTCCGGTCTCGGTCCACTCATTTTTCATTCATTACCGATGGAAAGGCGTATTTGCTCGTTACAGCCTCCAGGTAGCAAACTTCATGAAATGACACAGATTGTGTTTCAGACCTGTCATGAATCTCCTTAAGATGATTCTTGGAGACTGATTGCAGGTACACCACAATGAATACTAGAGTGTATTCGTGCCTTTAAGAATCACATTTCATGCTGACGATGGACATCTGTTAGGACTGGAGTGGAAGGTTAATAATTTAGTGTCCCTTATGTGATGAACTTCACTATAGATGATAAATGTCGGACTAGTGCTTCACCGTTTCAAAACTTTGTATTTCCGTCATAGTAACTGCGATAAATGAAACTCCTCCTCTGGCACATGGCCAGCTCCTCAGCCGGAGAACCGAATATTTTCCATCATTGAGTTTCATCTGTTCATATTGCCACTCATCCTCTGAATTCTGAAAAGAGGATATCCGTAATAGCAGCTAGAGGCAAAGCTTTTACTTCAAAAAATAAGGAGAAGTCTGCGTGGGAAATTTTAAAATGTCTTCCTCCATTTTCCACTCACCAAACGAAAGTGCTCGGTAGCCCTACAGATTTAAATGGTGCACTGATGAAGTCACTGGATACAAGGTTCATTAGTCCACAGCCAGTTTTATTCAGGGGTTCTCTATTCTCCATAAACCATCTTCAACGCATTCCTCTTGCTCCCTTACACCCCGTCGCTGATGATGTCGTCGCCGAAAATATGTCAACAACAGTTCAAAAAAGCGAGAGCTGAAACATTTATTGAAATTCTTTCACAGAACCAAGCGGTTTTATTTTAATAATAACTAACACCATTAAAACCGTTTCTTCAACCGGTACCTCCTCCACCTGGCTATTAGCGTCACAATCCAACGCAAACCTACTTTCGAATCATAATATACACGTGGACAGAACAACATTCACCTCTTGAAGCATGCACAGCCTGTAAAAGTAAGTCCCTGCAAGAGGAAACGTAACTACAATTTGAAGACAACTCGTGCGCTTGAAACTAAGTAAGACGATGGCTACAATCTTCAACTCTTCTTAATAAATTGTAAAATTCCAAACTCTTTCTCCTGTACGACACCGAAAACCTTCCACAGTTCAGACTCAATGACTGACTCTTTGGGTGTTCCGGCCAGTCGACACAGCGGTTACAATTGAGTTGACACGAATCTTACTCAAGAGGCATTCACAATTGCTTTACTTCCTTTACTGACAGCAGTAGTCTTGGTAGAGTCTGTAATACACTGTACTGTTCCAACTAATGTCGATATGTTATCTGACTGCGTCATCGAAAAATGTTTGATTACGTAAGCCAGTCTTCTGAAAAGGACTACTCTGTGAACACTAGAAACCTCCCAGAAGAGAACGCTCAGATTATGAAAGTCTACGGTTTCATAAATCAAATAAGTTACGAATGGAAAAGAAGTTTAATCATTTAGTTCCGCTTATGTGGTGAACCTGACCACAGATTTTGGTAAATGTCTGACTAGTGCTTCACGGTTTTTCACTTTGTATTTGCCGCTCTCCAAACGACGTTATCGTTGTCAATCGTTTTCAGTTCCACGAATAATCACACTGCTGAAATTTCCATCCTCTTACACCCTTTTAAGCACGAATTTTTTTTTCGTCGCCTTGATAGATACTGTACTTTCGTTAGTCTGTAGTTTATCTATGTCATTCTTATAGACAACATCGTATGTGTTCATAGGTACTTTCGGACTGTCATTTAAGCTTTCGTTGATCAAGACAGATACGCCATCAGTTCAATATTTTTCCTATCCCATCACGCTTTGAACACTTCTGTTCTACGCCGACAGTAAGAAAATCACAACACCAAGAGGGAGAAGTGCCACATAAACGAAAGCTACCAGTAGTGTAACAGTGGTGCTACACCGCCACAATGAGGATGCAAAACAGGTTTGCTTTAGGTACACTCTATGACCGTCGTGAGCGTTAGTTACGCTTTAGATTTTATGCCGTGACTTTATGTTAGTCAATAATGTCTTTAAGGTGACAAAGACGCCATTATCAGCACCTCACTGAGTTTGAACGAGTTCGTGCCACAGGGCTACAAGAAGCTGGATGTTTCTTCTGTGATACTGCTGAAAGGCTTGGCAGGAATGTAGCCACTATACATGATTGCTGTGATGACGAGAATGTACTGTCGCAAGTAAATCAGGCTCCGGACGTCAACATGGCCCTAGCGAGGGTGAACAACATCGGAGTTTGGCTCTGGCGCAATGTACTGTATCTGCAGCAGCAATCTGAGCTGCACTTGGTGCCACAGTGACTCAACGAACTGTTATTTCAATGTCAGCTCCGAGCTGGACGCACTGTAAGGTGCAGTCCACTGACCCTAAACCACCACTATTTGCGATTTCAGTGGTGTCAAGCGAGAGCTCACTGGAGGGCAGGATGGCGATGTTTTCCGATGAGCTGGTTCCGCCTCGGTGCCCGTGATAGCCGTGAACTGGTTAGAAGGAGGCCTGCAATCAACCATCCTGCGTGCTGGACCCCTTGTAACTACATCCGGAGTTATGGTCTGGGGTCCGATTTTGTATGGCGGTACAAGATATCTTGTGGTTGTCCCAGCCACTCTGACTGCAAATCTGTACGTCATCCTGATGATTCTGCCTGTCGTGCTTCCGTTCATGAACAGCGTTCCTGAGGTGTTTTCCAACAGGATATCGCTCGCCCAAATAACGCTGTTGTAATCCAGCATTCTCTACTGAGTGTAGACACGCGGTCTTGGCCTGCTCGATCATCGGATCTGTCTCCAATTGAGCACATATGGGACATCATCGGACGACAACTCCAGCTTCATCCACAAACAGCATTAACTTTCCCTGTATTGACCGGCCAATTGCAACAGGCATGGAACTCCATCCCAAAAACTGACATCCGGCACCCGTACAACACAACGCATGTACGGTTTCATATTAGCATTCAACATTATGGCAGTTACATCAGTTATTAATGTACCAGAATTTCTCATTTGCAATAACTTATTTCCTGCTTACATTAACTGTGGTCTTGTAATGTTAATCATGATCATGATTTGGGCGATTGTTCCATTCGCGGTGGTAAATAAGTAACTTTAGTAGCAGCCGAGATACGGCATGTTGGTTCCAAAATACTGCTAGACTGAGGATGAAGCCCAGGTAGAACGTGCTGGTTCCAAAATACTGGAGGAGTGAGGATTCAAGTTCACATAAAATGACAATTTTAAGCCCTTCGGTCAGCTCACTTTGTCATTCTGCCTATCAGTTACTCCAGTAAAGCAAAACATTCTAGGTAAAGACCTAAATGAGATATTTTAAGATATGCAGAAACCAGACACATTTATGTATTTTTATTTATGCCAATATCCCTTTCGGGGCTTCGCCCATATTCAGTTGTATATATATATATATATATATATATATATATATATATATATATTCAGTTTGTACATCCTTAAAAACATCAACTTTCAGTTAGTACATCGATATAAACATCAAGCGCAATTTGGATGCTGCATCTGCTGTGTGCAGAATTACAATTTTCTTTTCCTGTACTTTGCAAGTTGTATATTTACAATATAATCTTCTTTAGATGTACCTAGTTTCTATATTGCTTGTTGTTGCACTGATTTTCGCATTATTTATCGCGTATATTCCACAAAGACAGTACAGTTTCCGCATCGTTGAAGAGTGACATGTTCTTTTACACTGGAAAATTAAGTTTGTGGCCAAATAAGAATGTTTTGTAATTTACTTATACAATCAGCACTAAGTACAGCCATGAAATAACATATTACTAACAATAAATAAACGACAATGTATTTCCGTTTTCATATTCAATGTGAGCCCACCAAATGTAAATCTAGCTCTGCATCATATAAGCCAATTCTTCTGCCTTTATTCATTATAAATGTCTCTCCAATATGGTAAATTTATCAACTGTGAATAGAATATGTAATATTAATTGCTTTATATAAAATTCACGGCATTATTTTCTAATATTCAGTAGAGTTTGGAAAAAATCCCTACTGCTTATAGTAAATAGCAGTACTCACTAAGTACATTCATGCTAAGAAGTTTCTTTTTTTTTCTTTTTTTAGTCATACAGACGCTTAAATTAAAAATGTATGATGTATAAACGAAAATGACTTCAGCAGTATTTTCAGAATGTGTAAGAAAAGCGTACATTTTATTACGTAAACAAACACATCACTTGGCAAAGTGGCAGATAATACGTTATTTTTGTGCAACAAAATTTTTTTGTACCACGATTATAAATGCGATAGCTGGAGTAACAAAATTCAGAATACAAAGTTAGCACATAAAACGTTTATTACATTGTGAGTATATGAGCTGAGAAGTGCAGCTGTTAAATAAACTTATTTTGCACTGGGCAGCTGCAGTGCCCAAATTGCGGTGGATATTTTAAACGATATGATAACTGGAGTTCCCTATACTTATAACGGCTGTTGAAGATGGGGCATGTTAAGTCTGTTTCTTGTAGAAACTCCTTTTCTATTATCGACTGATGCCTTAGCCTGATTTATTCAGCACGGAGACCCCATACAAGCACCAGTAGACGTTTAAATGTGGTGTAGAGATTTACGCTACGTTTAAACCTAAACGTCGTGTGAACACACTGGAATAGTAAGGTATGGCAGTAATTAAGTGAAACCCGGTAGGTACGTCAAAATGTCATAGATCCGTCCTTCATAGTGTTGCAACATATTGTGTAATCTTGATAACGAAGAAGTACAGTCGATGTGTCTCCGGTGGACACACGAAGGGGAATGCGAGCCGAACTGACAGTTAATCGAGCTCTTCGTTACAGTGTGGCAGCCACACGTGCCGCACCTACAAGGCTTTGCGAACTGCTAACAACGACAGCGATAGCTCCGTTACATTCTGTTCCGGCCAGCGAACGCGCTGTGTTCAGCCTCGAATAGTTTGTCCTGCTAAGGCGTGGACACGGGTACGCACGCCGGGAGAACAGGTTTCGCACCTGAAATGGTCAAGGAATTAAGTCCGCTGCTGCACCGGAAATTCCCGGCCTCATGTCCGCCACTGCGACGTAATACCGGCAGCCAAACAGGTGAAAGTTGGCAGTTTTAAGTGAGCCGCGGAAACATGTTTACTTGTAGTCTCTAATAGTAAGACCCCAATTCTCTAAAGAACGCATAAACAGCTTCAAACCTGTAATTACTTTACAAATGAGTTAGTTTATTAAATATCTGCCTTTAAAAATGTTATCAAGAAGCGTTTGGGATTATGCTTAAAGTTTTTTGCAAGTCGCTAAATGCTCTCATTGTGGCAGACTGGATGAATGTAAATGGATAAATTGCGTTCTGTTTTAAGCAAAAACAAGTTTTTCACTTAGGTAAATGTTTAAAACGTCATAACTCGTGAACTGTCTGCCGTATAATGATACAATACTGCAGGTACATTCCGTGATGCACATAGATGCTGCCTAAAAATCGAGTGAGTAACGAATGTAACGTCTTGCGTTATGTTTTAATGCGCGCTATTTGAAGGAAACGCTTGTTTTTCTCGCATCTAAATGTTTGTGACTTCATATCTTGAGAACTAAGTGTCATGCAATAATACAATTTTCCACGTTCATTCAGTGATATACATGGATACAATCTGTAAACAGTGTTACGAATGGAGCTAGTAGTAAAAAGAAAATAAATTAATTAAAGCATCATGCCTGATGCAGTCGATTTACTGTACGAACAGATTTCTCCCTTCATCATTTTGTGGGGAGGCGTCTGCGAGAAAAAGTTGCGTAAGTGTTTGCAGTTATGTGAAAAGCGTGTTGGAAGTTGCTAAGTGCTCTCAATCACAACTATTTGATGCATGAAGTCCGGGCATGTGCGTGCTGTCACTTACGTTCATCAAGAAAAACACGAAGTTTCTAATGGAATTTGTGGTCTTGTAAAATTTTAACGTAAGATTACAATTCTTAATGAGTAAATTATCAGAGCGTTCTAAATTTCGTTCAAGAATTACACGAATTATTGAAAATCGAAATCTGAAACTTGCAAAAGGAGCTGAGCACCATGCCACGGGTTCCCGAATAGTCGTTTAGGAATTCAGATGTCTCAATTTTTCATAAAACCAATCTGCACTAAATTCGTAGCACTTTAACAATACATACATTTAGGCTCTAACCAGACGTGCTACAGTTAGTGATTTTTTGTTGTCTATGAGACGTTGAACGGGATATGGGAAAGACAACAGTAACTGGTTACTGGAACATAAAAACGATGTTCTGATGCGTGAAAGTACAAAACATATGTGAAGTTAAATGCTGATTCTGCTAAACATAGATCATCATTGTTTTGTACGAAAAAATGTGAACATCAGATCTTACCTTTTTGTCATTGCACTTCATAGTCAAAATACTGAATGTACACTACTGGCCATTAAAATTGCTAAACCACGAAGATGACATGCTACGGACGCGAAATTTAACCGACAGGAAGAAGATGCTGTGATATGCAAATCATTAGCTTCTCAGAGCATTCACTCAAGGTTGCCGCCGGTGGCGACACCTACAACGTGCTGACATGAGGAAAGTTTCCAACCGATTTCTCATACACAAACAGCAGTTGGTCGGCGTTGCCTCGTGAAACGTTGTTGTGATGCCTCGTCTAAGGAGGAGAAATGCGTACCATCACGTTTCCGACTTTGATAAATGTCAGATTGTGGCCCATCGCGATTGCGGTTTATCGTAACACGACATTACTGCTCGCGTTGGTCGAGATCCAATGTCTGTCAGCTGAAGATGGAATTAGTGGGTTCAGGAGGGTAGTACGGAACGCCGCGCTGGATCCCAACGGCCTCGTATCGTTAGCAGTCGAGATGACAGGCATCTTATCAGCAAGTCTGTAACGGATCGTACAGTCACGTCTTGATTCCTGAGTAAACAGATGGGGACGTCTGCAAGAGAACAACAATCTGCACGAACAGTTCGACGACGTTTACAGCAGCATGGACTATCATCTCGGAGACCATGGCTGCGGTTACCCTTGACGCTGCATCACAAACAGAAGCGCCTGTGATGGTGTATTCAACGACGAACCTGGGTGCACGAATGGCAAAACTTCATTTTTTTCGGATGAATCCAGGGTCTGTTTACAGCATCATGATGGTCTTATCCGTGTTTGGCGTCATCGCAGTGAAAGCACATTGGAATCGTGTATTCGTCATCGCCATACTGGCGTATCACCCGGCGTGATCGTATGGGCTGCCATAGGTTACACGTTTCGGTCACCTCTTCTTCGCATTGACAGCACTCTGAACAGTGGACGTTACATTCCAGATGTGTTACGACCTGTGGCTCTACCCTTCATTCGATTCCTGCCAAACCCTACATTTCAGCAGGATATTGCACGACCGCATGTTGCAGGTCCTATACGGGACTTTCTGGATACAGAAAATGTTCGACTGCTGGCCTGGCTAGCACATTCTCCAGATCTCTCACCAATTGAAGAAGTCTGGTCAATGGTGGCCGAGCAACTGCCTCATTACAATACGTCAGGCACTACTCTTGATGAACTGTGGTATCGTGTTGCAGCTGTACCTGTACACGCCATCCAAGCTCAGTTTGACTCATTGCCTAGGCGTATGAAGGCCGTTATTACGGCCAGAGGTGGTTGTTCTGTTTACTGATTTCTCAGGGTCTATGCACCCAAATTGCGTGAAAATGTAATCACATGTCAGTTCTAGTATAATATATTTGTCCAATGAATACCCGTTTATCATCTGCATTTCTTCTTTTTGTGTAGCAATTTTAATGACCAGTAGTGTAGTTGTCATGGAGCTATGATGGCTGTTCACCATACGCAGATACACATCCCACATCTCATGTACGTTTCTTACAGAAACGTTTCTCAGCCTACTACGCCATGCTCTGTATCCCGCTCGCAGTCACTCAGGAAGGTCCGATATTTCTAAACGTCTAGTATTGTGTAAGGAGATGGTCTGTAGTGCAGAATCCAAGTTTTAGAACTCGGGAATCTTATGGTAGTTTGAAGTTATTGCTCGACAAAAACGACTTGCATCTTTCTTGTATGGCGCTAATTTCCTACTGGTTAAGTTTATGTTTACAATACACACGTCTCAAAATAAAGTACTTCGAAGGAATGGCAATTTTATCAGATCATCAAAAAAACTTTTGAAGGCAAAATGGTAGGTGCCTCTAACAGTCAAAGTTTATCCCATCGTCTTACTCCCCCTGAGCATCCTCCATATTGAGATGGAGTTGGGGTGCCTCCTCGCTCTCTCACCTCTTTGGAGCGACAGATGTATGTCCAGAATTTAGAACAGTTACAGCTATCCTACAATATTAGCAATGCACTTAGCCACCACGCATCCATTTTCAAATAACAATAGTACTATACTGAATACAATAAAGAGTATACCGCACTCTTGTAATAATCATTGCATAGTCGCTATATCCAGCCTAGACTAAACAGGTTTGAATACGGGTAATGTACGCCGGAACCACGGACCAAACAGTACCATGGTAAGTGCTATTTTTTTTTCTTTATTGTAATTTTAATCACCTCAATACAAGGTGGGCTGGCAGCAGCATATTACCCTGCTCTTCAGCCTTGAGTGGTACAATAACATGACATACAGGTCGCACAGACAATACAATAAAAACGGCGGGCAAAAAATGTAGATACAAAAAAACAGTAAACATGAAGCCGTTCACGCTGGATGGGAAAAACACTGACACTTGGTGACACAGCGCACATAACACGGATGACTGCGACGGCACACGTGAACGGTGGTGGCGTGTCGGCGAAAGGACACTGAACACAAAACGAAGGCACACACACGAGACACTGATGGCGCGCGAATGTTCACTGAGCGTGTGCGAGTCCGGGGAGCTGCCAAGGGAGGGGGAGGAGGAAGGGGAGTGGGACAGGGAGAGGGGAGGGCAGATGCCATGGGCAAGGGAGACATGGGGAGGGGAGGAAAAAAAAGGGGGGAGCCCGGGGGAAGAGGGGTGGAGGAAGGGGACAGGGGAAAAGGGGAGAGAAGGGAGGGAGGGAGGCCACAGGAAGTGGGAGCGGGGGTAAGTGCTATTGTAGCAGACATGATATACAACGTATTTTGCTGTAGCGCTGCGAGGGAAGTAATGCAATCAATGAATTTACGATGACTAAAGGGGAGGAAGCGTGGAAGAGGACCCACAAACACCATAAATAGAATAAAATAAAAACGGAATATGAATTGTGAGCGAGTAGCAGTGGGCGAGAATCTCCATCAAATAACTCGAATCAATAAAACGTGTAGACACTGAGGTGACAAAACTCTTGGGATAGTGCACATATACAGGTGGCGGTAGTATCGCGCATTTACGCTGCTGTCATTTTTACTGAGGTGACATATTTGAAAGAGTTTCGACTTCATTATCACCGCACGACGGGAATTAAGAGACTTTTAACGCGAAATGGTAGCTTGAGCGAGATGCATGGACATTCAATTTCGGAAATCGTTAGGGGATTCAGTATTCCGAGATCCTCAGTGTGAAGGGTGTACCGAGAATACCAAATTTCAGGCGTTAGCTCTCACCACCGACAACGCAATGGCCGACAGCCTCTACTTAACGACCGAGAGCAGCAGCGATTGAGTAGAGTTGTCAGTGCTAACGCACAAGCAACACTACGTGAAATAATTGCAAAAAAATGTGTATGAAATCTTATGGGACTTAACTGCTAAGGTCATCAGTCCCTAAGCTTACACACTACTTAACCTAAATTATCCTAAGGACGAACACACACACCCATGCCCGAGGGAGGACTCGAACCTCCGCCAGGACCAGCGACACAGTCCATGACTGCAGCGCCTCAGACCGCTCGGCTTATCCCAGGCAGCGAAATAATTGCTGAAATCAACAGCGATGAATGTATCGGGTTAGGACATTACGGCGAAATGTGTTGTCAGTGGGTTATGGCAGCAGATGACTGGTGTGTGTGCCTTCGCTAACAGCACGACATCGTTTGGAGCGCTTCACCTGGGCTCGTGACCATATCGGTTTGACCCTAGTCGACTGGATAACCGTGGCCTGGTCAGAGGAGTCCCTATTTCACTTGCTAAGAACTGATGGTAGGGTTCGAGTGTGACGCAGATCCCGCGAAGCCATGGACTTAAGTTGTCAACAAGGCACGGTGCAAGCTTGTGGCATCTCCATTATTGTGTGGGCTGTGTTCACATGGATTGGACTGGATACTCTGCCCCAACTGAACCAATCATTGACTGTAAATGGTTATTTTCAGCTACTTGTTCCCAAACAAAGATGAAATCTTTATGGATGACAATGAGCCTTGTCACCTGCTCACAATTGTTCGCGATTGGTTTGAAGAACGTTCAGGACGATTCTAGCGAATTGTTCTTTGAAGCTGTAGGATTAAAGAATGAACTAAGCTAGTGTAAGACATTTGCTGTCAAACGGCTCTAAGCACTATGGGACTTAACATCTGAGGTCATCAGTCACCTAGACTTAGAACTACTTAAACATAACTAACCTAAGGGCGTCACATACATCCATGACCGAGGCAGGATTCGAACCCACCAACGTAGCAGCAGTGCGGTTCCCCATTGAAGCGCCTAGAACTGCTCGACCACAGCAGTCGGTCAATTTGCTCGCAACTGAGAGGAAACTGTACGTCCATCCTACGTAATCATTGATTCCTGCTGTGGTAAAATTATAATCAGTCATAGTAATCCCGACGACAATTATTGCTTTATGTAATGGTGATAGTACAATAGTAGTTAATAATAACAAAACAAAATTTCTCGAAAGCTAGACGTTTCTAAAACATACAATAAAAGATACCATAAAGAAAAATGACAGAGAGAAGTCCGAAGTACTGAATTCAGTATTCCAAAATCATTTCATCGGCTAGGATCGTGATTCGCTTCCTCCTTTCAACTGTAGCACCGGTACCGAAATGGTGTTTACTGAGATAAGTTATCCCGGAATAGAAAATAGACTAAGACTACTCAGTAGTGTGAGGCATTCAAACAGGAAAAGTACCAATCAGATTCTATGTACTTCTGCAGAGATTGTATGAAAGTCTATCCTTCTAGCAGTAGCGGGGAGCAACGAAGTGGGGGCCGGAGTGGCCGTGTGGTTCTAGGCGCTACAGTCTGGAACCACGTGAGAGGTACGGTCGCAGGTTCTAATCCTGCCTCGGGAATGGAAGTGTGAGATGTCCTTAGGTTAGTTAGGTTTAAGCAGTTCTAAGTTCTAGGGGACTGATGACCACAGCAGTTAGGTCCCATGGTGCTCAGAGACATTTGAATCATTTTTGAGCAACGATGAGTATCAAGCCAAAGGAAAAAAAACATAGGTCATTCTTTTTTCAAGAACGATGTCGATGTGATGCACATAATTATAGACTTCTGTCGCTAACGTCGTCTAGTTGTAGAGTCATGGAACATATTTTATGTTTTATGCTGCAGCATTATGAAGTTTGTTGAAAACAAAAAATCTCTCATGAAAGACAACTAGGAGTTTGTAAATAGAGATCCTGAAAAATATAGCTCGCTCTGGTCGCTCATGGAATCCTGAGCGTCGCAAATAAAGGCGCCCTAGTTGATACCCTGTCCCCCGACTTCCGGCAGCCATTCGATATAGTTTTTCACAGCCGATCAGAGGACAAAATAAGAGGGTGGCGAATATCGGACCAGATATAAACTTGGATTGGCGGCTTTCGAAGAGATAAAACTCAGAATTTTATTTTAATGTAATGAATTCGGCAGACGTGAAGCTAATTTATGTGAAGTACAGCAATGGAGTTTTATAGGGCCATTTGTTGTTTACTGTATACATAAATCACATAATGGATGACGTTGAAAGTTCTATGAGAATTTTCGCATATTATGCTGCCGTAAATGGGAAGGCTGCAACGCCAGAAAATCGTAGAGAAATTCGATATCAGTAATTATTGCAGAGACTGGTTATTGACGCTGACTGTAAATAAATCTATCAAATTGCTCATAAATAGGAAAACAGATTCGCCAGTCTTCTAGTACAGCATTAGTGAAAAATCATTGGAAATAGAAGCAACCACCGAGCTAGGTGGCGCAGTGACTAGCACACAGGACACGTATTCGTTAAGACGACGGTTCAAACCCGCGTCCGGCCATCATCATTTAGGTTTCTTGTGATATCCCTAAATCTTTTCAGGTAAGTGCCGGTTCCTTTCAAAGGTCACGGCCGACATTCTTCCCAATCCTAGCCTAATCCGACGGGACCAATGACCTCGATGTTTGGTCCTCTCCCCAAAATCCACCATCATACCAGAATCAACCATAAAATACAGTGCACGACAAATAAAATGAAGCACACAGAAGAGCTGGTCAGATGCCAACGTATCGTCGTGTATATTCACACCATTGGCGGATTACAGCAGCAATTCTCAGTGACACGTAGAATGGCCATCGCTGTGCATTAGGGTTTGCTTATGTTTAGCGTTCTTACCAGGCCTCCACTGTCGTGAACAGAGTCATATATTCAGTGATCAATGTCAAGGACAAGGAGATGCCGCGTACTCGTATGAGACAGCGTTATCAGCACCTGACAGAATGCGAAAGAAGCCTCGTTATGGCTCTGTCTCGCTGGACGGCTGGTCGAATCGTGAAATGCGCAGATTCATGGGGATTCCGCATTCGACATTATCCTGATGTTGGATTGTATGTGTATATGAGGACAGGTATGCACGTCGTCGAGGTTGAAATGGTTCAAATGGCTCTGAGCACTATGGGACTTAACTTCTGAGGTCATGAGTCCCCTAGAACTTGGAACTACTTAAACCTAACTAACCTAAGGACGTCACAAACATCCACGTCCGAGGCAGTGTAATGTCTCTTGCAGCGGTCTCTCCGCGATATTTTCAGAAATTTTATAACTCAGTACATATCTCGAAATCTCTCTTCTTATCTTACCTATTCCTAAATTTTAATATACGATGATTATCAATGCAAAGTAGTTCCAAGCCCTATTATTCCTTGGAGCGTGCATTTACTCTATGGAATAGCTTCTCTGCTATCTATGTTTTCACTTATGAAAAGAATGAAGGAGATCTTGCCGATTAGCCGTGAAAGAACGAAGATGTATATGTATGTATTGTTGAGCTAGTCGCCATCTTGATGAGATTCTGTATGAGGAGGAATTTAACACATGAACTAAACTAAACTAAGTGTGTACGCATATTATTTAACGGATTATTATCGACAGTGTCTACTTACTACGCTGTGTTGCCCGGGATCAGTGGGGAACGTCTGATTTACACTGGACGAACCTGACGTTTTGTATGCACAAGATATCCAGTTTATTACTTCCAATAAATAGGCTAACACGGTCTTACCAGCAGATCTCCGGTCTTCCCCATGTGATCACCGATATTTAATAATTATTACAAATGTTTTCAGGAGATCGACTGACAATTTTCGTCGCACCGAGACTTCGAAATTGCTTCACTGTCTTAAGGAATTCAAGTTAAGCTCAATTTAATAAGGATAGAACAGTATTGAACTGTGTGAATGTGATAAGCCTGCTTTTTGAATGAAAATTCCTTTAATATACGCATGTTTTTTTTTACTATCATGATCAGTGAAGCCAAATCTGGCCGGTGTGAGAGAAGTTTTAAATTTTAGATGCCACAAACATTTTTAAATTTGGCGACCGTCACAGGACACATTTTTGAGCATTACTTAAACATTGTGTGAATTTTATGTTGCATGAGCACGAGAGAAAAGAAGACGAGTCCTGTTCCAGAAGTCACAATTTCGCCACAATCTACGAGAACGACGTTCAGGCCAGACAATATACAATTAAATTTTTGTAGATAGAAATTTAGAATAACTACACTCCTGGAAATTGAAATAAGAACACCGTGAATTCATTGTCCCAGGAAGGGGAAACTTTATTGACACATTCCTGGGGTCAGATACATCACATGATCACACTGACAGAACCACAGCCGCATAGACACAGGCAACAGAGCATGCACAATGTCGGCACTAGTACAGTGTATATCCACCTTTCGCAGCAATGCAGGCTGCTATTCTCCCATGGAGACGATCGTAGAGATGCTGGATGTAGTCCTGTGGAACGGCTTGCCATGCCATTTCCACCTGGCGCCTCAGTTGGACCAGCGTTCGTACTGGACGTGCAGATCGCGTGAGACGACGCTTCATCCAGTCCCAAACATGCTCAATGGGCGACAGATCCGGAGATCTTGCTGGCCAGGGTAATTGACTTACACCTTCTAGAGCACGTTGGCTGGCACGGGATACATGCGGACGTGCATTGTCCTGTTGGAACAGCAAGTTCCCTTGCCGGTCTAGGAATGGTAGAACGATGGGTTCGATGACGGTTTGGACGTACCGTGCACTATTCAGTGTCCCATCGACGATCACCAGAGGTGTACGGCCAGTGTAGGAGATCGCTCCCCACACCATGATGCCGGGTGTTGGCCCTGTGTGCCTCGGTCGTATGCAGTCCTGATTGTGGCGCTCACCTGCACGGTGCCAAACACGCATACGACCATCATTGGCACCAAGGCAGAAGCGACTCTCATCGCTGAAGACGACACGTCTCCATTCGTCCCTCCATTCACGCCTGTCGCGACACCACTGGAGGCAGGCTGCACTATGTTGGGGCGTGAGCGGAAGACGTCCTAGCGGTGTGCGGGACCGTAGCCCAGCTTCATGCAGACGGTTGCGAATGGTCCTCGCCGATACCCCAGGAGCAACAGTGTCCCTAATTTGCTGGGAAGTGGCGGTGCGGTCCCCTACGGCACTGCGTAGGATCCTACGGTCTTGGCGTGCATCCGTGCGTCGCTGCGGTCCGGTCACAGGTCGACGGGCACGTGCACCTTCCGCCGACCACTGGCGACAACATCGATGTACTGTGGAGACCTCACGCCCCACGTGTTGAGCAATTCGGCGGTACATCCACCCGGCTTCCCGCATGCCCACTATACGCCCTCGCTCAAAGTCCGTCAACTGCACATACGGTTCACGTCCACGCTGTCGCGGCATGCTACCAGTGTTAAAGACTGCGATGGAGCTCCATATGCCACGGCAAACTGGCTGACACTGACGACGGCGGTGCACAAATGCTGCGCAGCTAGCGCCATTCGACGGCCAACACCGCGGTTCCTGGTGTGTCCGCTGTGCCGTGCGTGTGATCATTGCTTGTACAGCCCTCTCGCAGTGTCTGGAGCAAGTATGGTGGGTCTGACACACCGGTGTCAATGTGTTCTTTTTTCCATTTCCAGGAGTGTATTTAAATGTCTAAAGGTGGACTTTGAATATTTTTTGAATCAGATTGATTGAGTGACTCTTGGGCTGAACTTTAGATAGGAAGTGTTTATTATAAGTGTGTATTATGCAAAGTTTTGGTCAGTGACATTATTATCTCAGATGCGAGTGACTTTATATATTTATTGTTCTGTGTATTAATGGTTCTTAGTAGGGTGCTTATAAAATGGCAATGCAGCAGCAGAGCGAATCACAACTGCCCTCAGCTGTTTCTGAGGTTAGTGACACATTAGACGCTAGCTTAACTGAAGTAGTGCCTAGCGGCAGCATTAATCAGGCCCCACAACAAAGCGTCAGTGTTTCGATGTCATCCGAGCAGGACGAAATAAACCCAATGACTGTAATCATGCAGCATTTAACACTGTTAGCCAAAAATGTAACAGACTTAACTAAAGCGCAAATAGAGACTAAAAGGGAATTAACTAAAGCGCAAGTAAAGACTAAAAGGGAATTAACTAAAGCTCAAATAGAGACTAAAAGGGAAATGAATGAACAATTAGCAGCCAATCATGTGAAAGTGGAACAATTAGCAGCCAATCAAATGAAAGTCCAGGAGCAATTTCTAGCTAATCAAACAAAGTTGAATGAGCAATTAGAAGCTAATCAAGCGTAATTAAATAATAAATTAGTAGGGAGTTTTCAGAAATTTGATGATAAATTAAATAAAACCGCGGAAGAATTAAAAATTCAGAATGAAAAGACTTAAATTAAAATTAGCTGCTCAAATTGAGCAAGACACTCAACAGTGTAATGAAAATGCGAAGACGTTACGCCTAGAGCTAACCGAGTATGTTGCTACTAAGCTTGATACTATTAAAGAGCAGGTCGAGTCAATCCCACAGATAGTTCAAGCACAAGAACAGATGCAATGTTCTACGGCGGTAATTCCTGTATTAGTTGAAGTTCAAGATGAATTAAAGCAACAAGTAAATGAGATGTCAGCAGATACGCAGGATTTGAGACAATCACAAGACAAGATTCCGAAGGACATTCAAAATTTCGAAAAATCCGTAAATAACATAAAGGAGCAATGTTGTATTGGACACAGTTTCATCTACAGACGTAGTATCCGGTACTTTGTTTCGCAGAATTAGTAAAATTAAGAAAATCCTTGTCGTACCAGTACAAAATAGCCGAGTTATAGGTGCAGTGGGAGCAAAATCCCGGAACGTCAAGATACAAACGCTTATAGAGATAAAATTTTAAATGTAGCTAAACAATGCACATTCCTTGTAGTGGAAAAGTTGTTAGTAGATTGTATTCTTGGCATTGGAACTTTGCAAGCCTGCAATTGAAAGTTGGACTTGGTAGAAGGAAAGGTGCATTTTAAAATCGAAGATCAATTTGTTACATTGATCTTACTGAGAAAGAAGGCTGTGTATGAGCGATATTTCCGTGGTGCTGCTGTGCAGTTGATTTGTGCTGAAAATAATAATATGTACCGACTACCAATCAAGTCAATTCAAGTAGAGGATTTCAGACAAACAGTCGAAGAGAAGATTGCTGAGTCAGATTACCTAACGGATGGTCAGAGGGAACAATTATTCAATATATTAACAGAATATGAGTCAGTTTTCGATGAAAAACCCGGAATTATTAGAGGATATGTTTGTACATTACAGATTAAGCCCCACAAGACATTTTTCCGCACACACTATCCTATTCCCTGGCGATTAAAACAACCAGTTCAGGAAGAGATACAACAAATGTTAAACTGGAATCTTATTGAACCGTCGAACAGCCCATATTGTTCTCCGTTGCTTGTTGTACCAAAGCCAAGAGGAAAAGTTCGATTGGTATTAGATGCAAGGGAAATTAACAAAATTATAGTACCTATGCGCACACATCCGGAGAACACGATGAGTTAATACAGAAATTTTAAGATGTATCCTACTTAACCAATATTGATTTGAGAAGTTCGTTCTGTCAAGTCCAGTTAGACAAGGGCTCAAGAAAATATACTGGTTTTATATATGGAGGGAGAAGCTATCAGTTCAAGGTCGTTCCGTTTCGTCTCAGTATCAGTTCTGGAGTTTTTATTTCTGCGTTGGACTATGCCCTTGGACCAGAACTACGTAGTCGAATAACAATTTTTGTGGAAGATTTATTAATTGCCTCTAAAACTTGGGAGGAACATATACTACTTATTATGAGGATTTTTGCTGTGTTCAAACAAACTGCTATTACTGCAAATCTAAAAAAAAATTCCCAATTTTCTCTACAGAGAATTAAATTCATAGGACATATGATAAATGCAAAAAGGCATTCTTCCAACAGAAGCGAAGATTAGTGCGATAAAAAATTTCCAACTCTAAGAAACAGAAGACAAATGAAAGGCTTTATAGGCTTGGCTTCATTTTTCCGTCGATTTATTAAAACTCAAGCAATGAACTCTGAAGCACTAAACCGGCTCCTGAGGAAAGATGTACCATGGCAATGGTCTAATGATTGTGAAAAGACTTTTTGTGAAATTAAGGATCAACTGTTAAATGCTCCGTTATTATAACACCCTGATATGAATGTCGGATTCTGTTTAGCCACTGATTCATCTGATGTTGGATTAGGATCTTGTTTATTTCAAATTAGGTATATCGGTGGTGTAAAAACTTTTGTCCAATTGCATTTGCAAGCAGAGTTCTATCCACCGGTGAAAGAGCATATACCACTACGGAATTGGAAGCTTTAGCAGTTATTTGGTCTTTGAAAAGGTTTAATTATTATGTATAGGGCTCATGGATAACCGTTTATTGTGACCACCAATCATCAGCCTTTTTACAAACTTGTAAGTTGCTGCATCCTCGCTTGTCAAGGTGGACGCTGGCGCTGTAAGAATATCAGTTTCAAATTATTCATGTAGCCGGAAAAGAAAATATTATAGCTGACGCGTTGTCAAGATCTCCTGAAAGAATAACACCTGAAATGGATGTAAATAATAAGGAAGAATTTCCAGTGCTTCTTCTTCAAGAAAATAATTACAAGTTATATTATATTCATTCATGCAAGACTATGGCTCAGCTTCAGAAGAAGGATTTTCAATGGAATGCTATAATACGACAATTCAATCAACAAATTCCTGCGGTCAATTTGGACTACTACCGGCTTGTGAATAATATTTTATTTTTTAAACCTGGAAAGACAGAGAGTCCAAAGTGGCGTGTCTGCATACCCAAAGAATATGTGGTACGATAAATTTGGTTTACACATTTGACCTGGGGTCATGTTGGTGCTGTAAAATGTGCTAATAAGATTAGATATTATTGTTATTTCCCAAATATAAGGCGAAAAGTGCACAAAGTCATACAGAAATGTGTTCTCTGTCAAAAGGCTAAGCCGGACCACAAGGGAAATAAAATTGCGCTTCACTCAATAATATCTGAAGCACCAAGATCACTTATATCATGTGGTACTTGTGGACCACTTCCTAGAGCCAGAGGTGGTGTTATGTACATTATTGGATTCTGTGATGTGTTTACAAAATATGTTAAACTATATCCTATAAAATCAGCAACTGTAAGAGCTGCCGCAGTAAAGTTTGTAAATGACTACATTCCTTAGGCAGGGATTCCAAAAACCTATAATCTCTGACAATGCGAAGATATTAACTGGATATTTATGAAGAAAATTAGTATCACAACTAGGAATAAAACAGATATTTACATCTTGCTACCATCCACAAGGGAATTTAATTGAACGGGTTTTCCGAGAACTAAACAGATTCATGAGAACGTACTGTCATCATAAACAAACTACCTGGATAAACTATTTGAGTTTCAGCAGATTTGTAGTAATTTACCACATAGTTCTACAAACTTTACCCCGAATGAACTGATGTTCAGAGATAACGAAAAAAACTTTTGGTTAGATAACTGGCCTAAACTCGAGGACCCCTAAATGTCATGGAAAAAAAAATCGCAATGCTCTCACTAATGTTACGGAGAAAACATGACAGCGAAAGGAAATCCATGACAGAAACATCAAACGGATTCAGACTTTCAATATCGGACAGAAAATTCTTTTAAGAAGACACATCAAGTCATCAATGTTGAAGAAGACCATCAGAAAATGGAATCCAATTTATAGAGGTTCATATACAATAGTTGATATACCGAATCTTGGTGCGTATTTATTAGCATATCCGGATTCTGAAGGAATAAAAGGATTATTTCCCCATGTAGACCTAAAGAGGTACTTTTAAGGAAAGTGTTTTAAATTAAATGAAAAGTCTGTATGAAGTATTTGGGTGTTGAAAAAGTATTGAAGTGCGAAGGACAGTATGCCTCAGCTACTGTGATAGGTTAAATGACAGCATGCCAAGCATCTGTGATATAAACTATCACATAGATATGAACAGTAAGCGATTGCTTCTGTGATAATATAGGAATATTTAGAAAAGTAAGTGGAACTATAGCTATTGCTGCTGTGATCGAATACGGCGCTTGCGTGTGAAGTTAGTGTTTGTAAACTGACAGTTCACAGGAGAACAAATGAACCGCGTTAGGAAATTAGAATCTATTGCAACTGTCCACAGACATAAAGACTCGCTGTTTTTTTTTTTTTTTTTTTTTTTTTTTTTTTTTTTTTTTGTCGCGAGCTAAATTCTATTCATGAGAATTTAATTAACTAGCTTAGTGTGTGTTTATAAAATCAGAGTTAATAAGAAAGTTCTTCATTGAATTTACAATAATTTGTCATTTTCCAGTTGGATTTGTTTATTGTTATATTGCATTCATATATGTTCATGAGAAAATGCGGCAATCGGAGTCTAAAAGAGAAAAATTTGATCGTCAATCAGAACTAACAAAGATTAATTCCAGCTAGAGAGGTCATGCAGAAAGACTTAATTAAACCTTCTCTTTCAGAAAAATCATGTAAGAATAAGATATAATTCTTTTTGGAAATTGTCTCAAATAATAAAGTTTATAATATTCTGACATGCTATCCACATTCGTAATTCATACTTGAAACCAAATTGGGATAGATTCAGATCTACTTCCACCTGGAAAAGCCAAAAAAAAATTTTAAACCGGGATTAGAACCTTTCAGCTTACTCAAGAAGATGGATGAAATTATCCATGTTTTCAAAAATTGTTTTCCGATCTGGAGTTGTGATATTGTGCAACTACAGTATCGATTAAGAAACCCAGGTGTGGAAAGTATAAGACGAATGGATTTTCCCATTCCTCCGATGGAAGATTGGATGGATCATTCCAGGAATTTTTAATAGTTGACCATTCCTTAGACGAATTTCTATTGTTTCATGCCACAATCCTGAGTACTTGTTCCTGAGGCTCCTTCTGGTCTCTCAAATCCGTTACGTCTCCTGTCCGGTACGCCAATGCGACGCCTGTCCTCCGTGCAGTGTGCCATGTTCCTGTTCGATCAGTTGCACCGCAGTTCAGCAAGACATCGATGAAGAAAATTTGTCAGAAGATTGTAAAAATTTGTATGTGTAAAGATTTCTTTTTTTTTTTTGGCTATGAGACAGATTTTATCTTTCCTATGAATTCTAGAATATCTCTCAAATTTCTAAGTTATTCTGTCTTTCCTATCATCTGTGATACCTAGTTGGGGTCTAAGCCTCCAGATTTTCCGCGGTTTCCCTGTGAAGACCAGTTCCTGAATAGGTAGACCTGATTATCAACTATATAAGTCCATCTTCCCTGGTTGTGTACGTGGGATGCGGGTATGCTCCAGTACACGTGAAAGCAACAACTAGGTATCTAGGTACCGAAGATCGGTGTTACCTATACCAAATCTCTTTCAATTCTTGTAATCAAAAAATATTACTAACTTCTTAAAATTTATAGACACATATTTTCCACAAATTCTAACGAGCTAGCTAAGCCAATAGTTAGCTCGCAAAGTGGATACATATCAACTTCGCTCGCTGCGAGGGGCGATGTAATGTCTCTTGCACCGGTCTCTCCGAGATATTTTCAGAAATTTTATAAATTATATAACTCAACATATCTCTTCTTATCTTACCGATTCCTAAACTTTAATATACGTTGATTATCAATGCAAAGTAGTTTCAAGCCCTATTATTCCTTGGAGCGTGCATTTACTCCATGGAATAGCTTCTCTGCTAACTACGTTCTCTCTTATGGAAATAATGAAGGAGATCTTGCCGATTAGCCGTGAAAGAACGAAGATGTATATGTATGTATTGTTGAGCTAGTCGCCATCTTGATGAGATTCTGTATGAGGAGGAATTTAACACATGAACTAAACTAAACTAAGTGTGTACGCATATTATTTAACGGATTATTATCGACAGTGTCTACTTACTACGCTGTGTTGCCCGGGATCAGTGGGGAACGTCTGAATTACACTGGACGAACCTGTCGTTTTGTATGCTCAAGATATTCAGTTTATTACTTCCAATAAATAGGCTAACACGGTCTTACCAGCAGATCTCCGGTCTTTCTCATGTGATCACCGAAAGTTAATAATTATTACAAATGTTATCAGGAGATCGACTGACAATTTTCGTCACACCGAGACTTCGAAATTGATTCACTGCCTTATGGAATGTAAGTTAAGCTTAATTTAATCAGGATAGAACAGTATTGAACTGTGTGAATTTGATAAGTCTGCTTTGCGAATGAAAATTCCCTTAAAATACGTATGTTTTTTACTGTCCTGATCAGTGAAGCTAAATCAGGCCGGTGTGAGAGAGGTTTTTAAATTTTAGATCCCACAAAAATATTAAAGCAGGATTCAAACCTGTGACCGTAGTAGTCACGCGGTTCCCGACTGTAGCGCCTAGAACCGCTCGGCCACACCGGCCGGCGTCGTCGAGGTTCAGTTCGCCTAATAAAAAAGTAGGATCACCGTTTTCGCAACCCTTTCGCATTGCGCCTGCCATACGTCTGTTAATATTGAACTGAGAACAACATTCTGTGTCGTCCCGTACCATTCGTTGTAGATTAGTAGAAACTGAACTGGGGATTTACCGTCCACGTGCAGGTAACTGTTAAGACCATAACACAAACGGCTGCGTTCCTGGCGATGTCGCGACTGCAAAACATGGACTGCTGATGAGTGGCATCGTGTTGTGTTGAATGATGCATCGCAGTCCTGCACTACCCTGGATGACCATCATCGACGAGCATGTCGGCTACCTGGGATGGGGTCCCTTTATTCCAGTGTTCTGGAGAGGCGCAGTAGCGTAACTCCTGGTCTAATGGTGAACGGAGTCACCAAGTACGACTTCCGTATGTAACACGGCTTGACGAGAAATCAACTGTCTCGTAATAAATTTCTGAATTTAACTTTTGAGTCAAAAGGCTTAAATTCTTCTTTAGAGTAGAAGTGTGTTTGAGTAACTGTGTATCTGCAATTTATGAAGTGTGTTTTCTGTGTTGTTTAAACTCCTTGATCAATCGCAAGAAAATTAGACTTTTGTAATGTGTATACGAAAGAAAGCAAAAGAATATGTTGAAATAACAAATTATTATAATACGAGTATGTGAATGTAGGCTTTCCCGGTGTATACTGCTGATCCATGGAGAAGAAATAAAAACTTTGAGGTTCGCCGATGACATTGTAATTCTAGCAGAGACAGCAAAGGACCTGGAAGAGCAGTTGAACGTAATGGACAATGTCTTGAAACGAGGATATAAGGTGAACATCAACAACAGCAAAACGAGGATAATGTAATGTAGTCGAATTAAATCGGGTGATGCTGGTGGAATTAGATTAGGAAATGAGACACTTAAAAAAGTAAAGGAGTTTTGCTATTTGGGGAGCAAAATAACTGATGACGGTCGAAGTAGAGAGGATATAAAATGTAGACTGGCAATGGCAAGGAGAGCGTTTCTGAAGAAGAGAAATTTGTTAACATCGAGTTTAGATTTAAATGTCAGGAAGTCGTTTCTGAAAGTATTTCTATGGAGTGTAGGCATGCATGGAAATGAAACGTGGACGATAACTACACTCCTGGAAATGGAAAAAAGAACAAATTGACACCGGTGTGTCAGACCCACCATACTTGCTCCAGACACTGCGAGAGGGCTGTACAAGCAATGATCACACGCACGGCACAGCGGACACACCAGGAACCGCGGTGTTGGCCGTCGAATGGCGCTAGCTGCGCAGCATTTGTGCACCGCCGCCGTCAGTGTCAGCCAGTTTGCCGTGGCATACGGAGCTCCATCGCAGTCTTTAACACTTGTAGCATGCCGCGACAGCGTGGACGTGAACCGTATGTGCAGTTGACGGACATTGAGAGAGGGCGTATAGTGGGCATGCGGGAGGCCGGGTGGACGTACCGCCGAATTGCTCAACACATGGGGCGTGAGGTCTCCACAGTACATCGATGTTGTCGCCAGTGGTCGGCGGAAGGTGCACGTGCCCGTCGACCTGGGACCGGACCGCAGCGACGCACGGATGCACGCCAAGACCGTAGGATCCTACGCAGTGCCGTAGGGGACCGCACCGCCACTTCCCAGCAAATTAGGGACACTGTTGCTCCTGGGGTATCGGCGAGGACTATTCGCAACCGTCTCCATGAAGCTGGGCTACGGTCCCGCACACCGTTAGGCCATCTTCCGCTCACGCCCCAACATCGTGCAGCGCGCCTCCAGTGGTGTCGCGACAGGCGTGAATGGAGGGACGAATGGAGACGTGTCGCCTTCAGCGATGAGAGTCGCTTCTGCCTTGGTGCCAATGATGGTCGTATGCGTGTTTGGCGCCGTGCAGGTGAGCGCCACAATCAGGACTGCATACGACCGAGGCACACAGGGCCAACACCCGGCATCATGGTGTGGGGAGCGATCTCCTACACTGGCCGTACACCTCTGGTGATCGTCGAGGGGACACTGAATAGTGCACGGCACATCCAAACCTTAATCGAACCCATCGTTCTACCATTCCTAGACCAGCAAGGGAACTTGCTGTTCCAACAGGACAATGCACGTCCGCATGTATCCCGTGCCAGCCAACGTGCTCTAGAAGGTGTAAGTCAACTACCCTGGCCAGCAAGATCTCCGGATCTGTCCCCCATTGAGCATGTCTGGGACTGGATGAAGTGTCGTCTCACGCGGTCTGCACGTCCTGCACGAACGCTGGTCCAACTGAGGCGCCAGGTGGAAATCGCATGGCAAGCCGTTCCACAGGACTACATCCAGCATCTCTACGATCGTCTCCATGGGAGAATAGCAGCCTGCATTGCTGCGAATGGTGGATATACACTGTACTAGTGCCGACATTGTGCATGCTCTGTTGCCTGTGTCTATGTGCCTGTGGTTCTGTCAGTGTGATCATGTGATGTATCTGACCCCAGGAATGTGTCAATAAAGTTTCCCCTTCCTGGGACAATGAATTCACTGTGTTATTATTTCAATTTCCAGGAGTGTAGTTTAGACAAGAAGAGAATAGAAGATTTCGAAATGTGCTGCTACAGAAGAATACTGAAGATTAGATTGGTAGATCACGTAACTAATGAGGAGGTATTGAATAGGATTGGGGAGAAGAGAAGTTTGTGGCACAAATTGACTAGAAGAAGGGATCGGTTGGTAGATCATATTCTGAGGCATCATGGGATCACCATTTTAGTATTGGAGGGCAGCGTATAGGGTAAAAATCGCAAAGGGAGACCAAGGGATGAGTACATTAAACAGATTCAGAAGGATGTAGGTTGCAGTAGGTACTGGGAGATGAAGAAGCTTGCACAGGATAGAGTGGCATAGAGAGTTGCATCAAACCAGTGTGGACAGAAGACTACAACAACAACTGCTGATGAAATCTTCTCGGGCTTCCATCCGGGTTGCTGCGTCCAAAATCCGCGACGTTTCGATGAGTGTCATTCTCATCATCTTTTGGCAAAGATGATGGAGCCAGAAGATGATGAGAAGGACACTCATCGAAACGTCGCGGATTTTGGACTCAGCCGGAAAAGATTGCATCAATAATACGAGAATGTTCATAAAAAGAATATGTTTGTCAAAAACTGGTTCAAGCTTAGGGCAATTGTATTTCTAACATGTAAAAGCTGTAGGGAAGTACCCCCGCAGCGGAAGTGACATGGCGCAATCTAAAAGGTTGGTTTGGCGCCCAAACTGAGCGGCTCCTTTGTATGAATGACACGCAGTAGCTTTAGCACGATGCACTTCGACAATGCTAACAGAGGCAATTTGAGGCTGTATTACATTTGCCTCTGATGTGAATCTGGCTATTATTTTGTATTCACGGCATAGTGGAATGGCTCTAATAAGTTGAAAATCCGATGCCAAGAAGAGATTTTATAGAAAATTCATGCATCAAGAGCCGTGAGTACTTTTCGCCGCCATGTCGCCTGCCACCAATCTTCACCACTGCTTCACAAGCTTTATACGTTCACTTAAGTTTTGGGAATGGACCAGTTAACTTGTGTGTTGTTTCAATGATAACCATATAAAACCTAAATTCGTGTCGGGAACCATATTTACAATCCTGATCACGAACCTACAAGGAGTCCTCACCTATGTGTTACTAAAAGCGAGTATCCTGATTTCAATGAAGAATTCTTGCACTCATGTGTTTAAAATTCTTTGTTTTTTTCCTTGTTCAAATGGTTCAAATTGCTCTGAGCATTATGGGACTTAACATCTGAGGTCATCAGTCCCCTAGAACTTAGAACTACTAAAACCTAATCAACCTAAGGACATCACACACTGCCATACCCGAGGAAGGATTCGGACCTGCGACCGTAGCGACCTAGAACCGCTCGGCCACACCAACCGGCATTTTTTATTTTATTTTTTATTTATTTATTTTTTCTTGCCTAAAGTAAAAGGAGAAGTAAAAGTTAAATCTATGACAACAAAAATGAAGTTGGATAGACTTTTGCTAAAGTATTCGTAGTTTATTACAAAATATAGTTCTGTAGGATTACAATGTTAGATTGTGTAAACATTACTGCCTGCTTCACAGGATTTAACGAACAGATTTACAATAGTAATGTTAGAAGTGAAGTTATGTTCATTTTCAAAATTAGTGTGGTTTTGGTTTTTAATACGAATGGTTCATTCTTTGAACTTAATTAAACCCAGTGTTGCATTTTATTGTTTTGCAAAGTAATTTATGAACTACTCCAAGTGAACTGAATGATCAGCTTTCAGAGTTAGTCTTTACTATTGGAGTAGTCAAAGAGTTTTGACTAGTGAAACTATGCTAGTTTATGGGTCCCATCATGTCCTCCACCTATTAAGAAAATATTGAACTATTATTGTTACGAAGGAAAACTGCTATATGTGGAAGAACTTAAACAACGTATTTATGATGTTATTCATCTTTATTTGTGTTTTTCATGTCAGTCAGGACAGAAGCGCCTCATGTCCAAACTTAGTTCTGCACTTAATGCAGTGACATTTCAGTATATGATTAAGTAATGCTCTTGAGTGTGATTGTCATTAGCATGAGTTTGTTGCAAAGTTGTTCCCCAATATTTACTGGTCTGTGTGCTATTGGTAACTGGTGCTAAACACAGTACAGAGTGCATTCTGTTAGTTTGTATCGTGTTTGCTATTGAAAGGGAAATCTGAATAAAAATAATACTAATAACCAATATTCTCATATATATATTTCCAAATTAATGTACCTAATTGGGCTGGCGACGGTTCATTTTTTCATTCATTTATGATTTTACCAATTTCATTAACTCCCAAGGTTTGATTTTTCTGTTAATTGCACCAAATTCAAATACTCCGATACCTTTGTCCATTAGAAACACGCACGGTCAATACTCGATATCCTCTGAGAGGGTAACATTATCGTGTTTGACGGTGCGTTAGAGTGAAATAAGTTAGTGTTATATTGCCTTTCCTGTGACAGGACTAAAAGTTCGGTTATTAGGGAAATAGGTCAGTGTTATAAGTTCACAGGTGTAGTGATTGAGGGACTTCTGTCGCCACAATGATACCTGCGTCCTCATGCGCTCCCGTTCACTCGATATTATAGCGGTGTTGCTTTTTAAAAGGGCAGAGCTTGTCCGTACTTAGTACTTGCCCCTGCGAATTGTCCGAGTGTTGTTGAGGTGCCCCCACAGACGACAAGGTTCCCAGATCTTTCCCCAGTAGAACATGTGTGGGGCCAGTTCGGACGTCAGCTCCATTCCACTGCCAGTAGCGGGGATATCTCTGCACCAGCTGCAACAGTTGCGTGTAAGCTTACCACAAGATAGGAAACAATGACTGACACCATTTCCAGCCAAATCAAAGGTTTTATCCAAGCTCATACTAAAAAAAATTTTCGTACTGTGAAGTTCTACATCTACATGAGTACTCTGCAATTCACATTTAAGTGCTTGGCAGAGGATTAATCGAACCACAATCATGCTATCTCTCTACCATTCCACTCCCGAACAGCGCGCGGGAAAAACGACCACCTAAACCTTTCTGTTCGAGCTCCGATTTCTCTTACTTTATTTTGATGATCATTCCTACCTATGTGGGTTGGGCTCAACAAAATATTTTCGCATTCGGAAGAGAAAGTTGGTGACTGAAATTTCGTAAGTAGATCTCGCCGCGACGAAAAACGTCTTTGCTATAATGACTTCCATCCCAACTCTCGTATCATATCTGCCATACTCTCTGCCCTATTATGTGATAATACAAAACGGGCTGTCCTTTTTTGCAGCCTTTCGATGTCCTCCGTCAATCCCACCTGGTAAGGATCCCACACCGCACAGCAATATTCTACCAGAGGCCGAACGAGTGTAGTGTAAGCTGTCTCTTTAGTGGACTTGTTGCATCTTCTAAGTGTCCTGTCCCAGTTAACTTATATTGATCATGAACAGCAGAGGTCCCAGGACGCTTCCCTGGGGAACACCTGATATCACTTCAGTGTTACTCGATGATTTGCCTTCTATTACTAAGAACTGCGGCCTTCCCGAAAGGGAATGACGAATCCAGTCGCACAACTGAGATGATACCCCATAGGCCCACAGCTTGATTAGAAGTCGCCTGTGAGGAACGGTGTCAAATGCTTTCCGGAAATCCAGAAATACGGAATCAACCTGAGATCCCCTGTTGATAGCGGCCATTACTTCGTGCGACTAAACAGCTAGCTGCGTTGCACAAGAATGATGTTTTCTGAAACCGTGCTGATTACATATCAATAGATCGTTCCCTTCGAGGTGATTGATAATGTTTTAATACAGTATATGCTCCAAAACCTTACTGCAAACCGACGTCAATGATATTGGTCTGTAGTTCGATGGATTAATCCTACTACCCTTCTTAAACACTGGTGCGACCTGCGCAATTTTCCAATCTGTAGGCACAGATCTATCGGTGAGCGAGCGGCTGTATATGATTGCTAAGTAGGGAGCTATTGTATCAGCGTAATCTGAAAGGAATCTGATCGGTATACAATCTGGACCTGAAGACTTGCCTGTATCAAGCGATTTGAGCTGCTGCGCAACCCCTAAAGTATCTGCTTTTAAGAAACTCATGCTAGCAGCTGTTCGTGTTTCAAATTCTGGAATATTCCATTCGTCTTCCCTGTGAAGGAATTTCGGAAAACTGCGTTCAATAACTCCGCTTTAGCGGCACAGTCGTCGGTAACAGTACCATCGGCATTGCGCAGCGAAGGTATTGACTGCGTCTTGCCGCTTGTGTACTTCATTGTAAATCTGACTCACTTTTACAATCGCTGAAATAATGTCCTACACGCTCTCAGCCAGTGAAGCACTTCGTTTCCTCCTCCTATTCTGGGTACATTACTTTTCCTATATGACATAGTACCTAGGAGTTATCATCCAGGACGACCTGAAGTGAGTACATGAAACAAATTGTACGAAGAGCGTATGTCAGGCTTAAATTCATTGGAAGGACCTAAGGAGAAGTAATTCACACGCTAATGAAGTGGTAAACAAAACACTTCTTCGGCGGATTGTTGAGCATTGTTCATCATTCTGGGACCCTTATGAAGTAGGATTAACAGAGAAGATAGAGGAAAGAGAAGAAGAGCGATGCATTTCGTCACGTGATTGTTTAGTAAGCACGGGAGCGTTACAGAGATGCTCAGTTACCTCCAGTGATAGTTGATACAAACTGTACGTTCGAAGGAGAGAAGACTCGGGTGAAGTACTACTTCTTCCCATATGTCTCGCGAAATGCCCACGACGAAAAGATCAGAGATCAGAGCAGGTACTGATATCTATCAGCAGTCGTTCTTCTTACACACTATTCGCGAATGGGATAGAGAAGGGGGAAATGATAATGATACTCTACTTAGATTCCATCACATACATCTACAGATACATCATTACTCTGCAGTTCACAATTAATTGCCTGGCAGAAGGTTCACCGAACCACCTTCATGCTACTTCTGTACCGTTCCATTCTCGAGCAGTGAGCAGGAAAAATGAACACTTAAATCTTTCCGTGCGAGCTCTGATTCCCCTTATTCTATTCTGATGATGATTTCTTCCTCTATTTGTAGGCTCTAACAATATTTTCAGTCTCTGAGGAGAAAGTTAGTGTTTAACATTCCATCAGAAGGTCCTGACACAGTGAAAAACGCATTTTTCTTTTGGCGATAATACAGAACGTGGTCCTGGTTTCAATTTAGATGTCCTCCGTCAATCCTGTCTAATGTGTGTCCCACACCGCACAGCAATAGTTCAGAAGAGGATTTACAAGCGAATGTAAGCAATCTCCTTAGTAGAGGTGTTACATTATCTAAGAGTACAACCAATAAATCGTAGTATTTGGTTGGCTTTCCCCACATCATTTCCTCTGTGTTCGTTCCACATTAAGTTATTCGTAACTGTAATCCCTGAGTATTTAGTTGAGTTCACAACCTACAAATTTGTGTAATTCACTGTGTAACTGAAATTTTGCGATTTTTTTTAGCGTTTATGAGGATGACTTCACACTTTCCTGGGTTCAAAGTCAATTGCCACTTTTTGCACCATACTGATATCTTGTCTAAATCAGTTTGCAATTCGTTTTGGTCACCTCATAACTTTACATCAAGGTAAATGACAGTATAATCTGCAAATAATCTAAGAGGACTGCTAATATTGTCTCCTAAATCGTTTATGTAAATCGGGAACAGTAGGGGGCCTATAACACTTGTAAGTAGGCTGTTTAGATTTTTTTATTGGTAACGCCACGTAGCGCTCTGTATGAAAATCACTGACTGTGCTGTGTGCAGTCTGTGGCTGGTTTGCATTGTTGTTTGCTATTGTAGTGTTGGGCAGCTGGATATTAACAGCGCGTAGCGTTGCGCAGTTGAAAGTGAGCCGCCAGCAGTGGTGAATGTGGGTGAGAGATGGCGGAGTTTTGAGAGCAGATGATCTGGACGTGTGTCCATCAGAGACAGTAAATTTGTAAGACTGGATGTCATGTAAGTAATTTGTGAAAGGTACAGGTTAATGTTAGTCAGGGCCATTCTTTTGTAGGGATTTTTGACAGTCAGATTTCGTTGAGCTGAAAATATTGTGTGTCAGTTAAGTGTTGATCAGAATAGGTAAAGAGCGAAATGTCTGTGTACGTTCAAATAACGTAAAGGGTTAACCAGCACAGAAATTCAATAATTTTGCTAAGGGGACGTTTCACACTTCCTTGGGGAACGCCAGATACTACCTCTGTTTTACTCTATGACTTTTCGTCAGTTACTACGAACTGTCATCTTTCTGACGGGAAACACGAATCCAGTCACACAACTTAGACGATACTCCACAGGCACCAAATTTAATTATACCATAAGATAATTTCCACAGTATAGATGCAGATGAGAGTCTTCTTTTTGAATAATGCCCGTTCGGGCATGAAAACCAAGTTTCCTCACCTCCCTTCTGTCATAGTACTTGCAGAGGGTCCTGATGCAGTTTGGAATTCCTGTGTGGTGGCCTAGATAGATGTCTGCCTATTACGCATTACAACCCTCTTCAACTGTCGGTGGTCCCAGTCAGCCAACAGACGAGGTCGACCTGTACGCTTTTGTGCTGTACGTGTTCCTTCACGTTTTCACTTCGCTATTGCATCGGAAACACTGGGCCTCAGGATGTTTAGCACTGTGGAAATTTCGCGTACAGATGTATGACCCAAGTGACACCCAATCACCTGATCACTGTCGAAGCCCGCGAGTTCCGAGGAGCGCCTCATTCTGCTCTCTCACGGTGTCTAATGACTGCTGAGGTCGCTAATATGGAGTACCTGGCAGTAGGTGGCAGCACAATGCACCTAATATGAAAAACGTATGTTTTGGGGGTGCCCGGATATTTTTCATCACATAGTGTATGTCAAATCAGATTAGGAGAAACCAGAGACTTTTTGAACTACTGTGATACTGTTATAAATGGGGCGTAGAGAAAATGCAAATTTCATTCTGTTTGTGTCTTTCACTTGTTGAGTTCTGACTGGTTTGAAAGAATAAACCTTTCATAAATGAAGAAGTACTAGACATACAACTTCTTTACGAAGAATGCAGAAGGAAAGTGAAGAGAACAGTTGAGTTTTATAAAAAAGGCTATCGCGACAGACGATCTCCACATTCAGCGAATGTGCAAAAAATTTGCTATTGGAAGGCCACTGGAATAGTAGGAAGAGGGAAAGGAGCAAACCTGCACCTAGTGGAGCCAACGAAGTAGGTGTTTTGGCAGCTGTTGCTTATAACCCCCAAGAAATTACAGGTGCCTCTGGAATAATTTAGCCTAACGTTGTCCGGATTTTGAGCGCAAGCAGCTCTCATCCGTATCACATGACGTTTCACCAGCACATTAACAAACAGGACTGGAGAAGACGCATGGAATTCCGTCTCTCGGTTCTGACACGACATCAGGACACTAGATCAATCCTTCAAAGAATTGTATATACCGATGAAGCTAAGTTTACAAATCATGGAAAGCAGATCGTGAGAAATACGGATTACTGGGTCCTGAGAATCTGGACTGGATGAGTCAGTTTGATCATCAGAGGAAGTGGTATGTGAACATTTGCTTCTAGGCTATTGTAGACCAAGTCATTGGTTTCCAGTTTATTCACCTTTAGAAATGTTAGACCATTTTCATTGAAAAGGCGTTAATGAAGGCAATATTGTAAGATGGCAGGCAAATCCAACACCTTACATGAAAACCCTGACATGATAAGCAAATCCAGTAGTATGTCACATAGCTCGGAATAAATCGTGACATTAAATTAAACAAAGTAATACGAGTAACGAGTGAGCAAATGGAATACCACAGACTAACACATGAATGCCTAAACGCATGTCGTACCTTCCCACCGTGAGGCAGACGCAGTTCCGAGGGGAGAAACGAGGACAGAAGCCGAGAGCAGAACCGTGTTAAGCTAGGAAAGAGAGGGGCTGGGCACCCACGCCGCGAGCCTACCTGTACGACTATACAACCCGCACGTTTTAGCGTGAGGCTTTCGCGTCTCAGGTACGTCAAGGATCACCCCCAGCCCATGTTAAAAGCTAGAGCCCTCCAGAAAAGCAGTATAGGTCTTACGATAACACAAAAAGGGCCACTACCACCCGCAAGTTTTAGCGTGAGACATTTTCGCGTGTCTGTTACATTAGGATCACTCCCCAGCCCATGTTAAAAGATAGAGCCCTCCATAAGAGCAGTATAGATCTTACGATAACGCTAAAAGGACCACACTAGCTGCAGGTTTTAGCGTGAGACTTTTTAGCGTCTCTGTTACGTTGCAAACTTTAAAAACATTGCCCCACCACGAAAAGTATAACGTTTCTCATTGGATAGACAGAATTTTTGTAGACGGAGCTTAAGGTTAACATTGAGACCCTGATTGGTCAGATGAAAACATAGCCAGATAGTTTTTTTTAAACTAACTTCGGTAAATTGTAGTAAGGAGAAGTTAGAGGAGAGTTCGTTCCGAGACGGCGAGCTGGATGGCTGCTGCGCCGACCGCTGCCGCCCTGACGCTGCTTAAACACCGACAAGGTAATGAACGCACGCGATGCCGCATTTTTGAGCGCATAAGGCTTCACTCAGAACTGCAGAAGTCTCATCTGTTACACCCCCTTTTTGCGTAATACTAGTGTCGATCGTTAATTAAAACTCATGGTGTTCACATTTGCCACTTGAAGTGAAAATCCGAAACGCGATAATTTTTCTATTTTATATAGTTATTGAGAAGCCACATCAGCCACTGTAATTTACGACAAGTTAAATAAGTAATTAAAGATAATTGAGGGTCACGGTAGACCATTTTTATAGTTTTCTCTTTTGTGAAACTTAAATTAAACCTAGATTATAGATGTGATATGGCATAGGTCATCCTTCGATCGATTGTAGACCTTTGAAACCCATTCAGGGAATATTCGTTCACATTTTTGTTGAACGCAGTTGGTTTTTACCATCCTGTATTAAAACATTTCCTTTTATCAATAGTGCAATTTATAAATGATGTTTTGTGAGTAGAATAAAGTTTCCAATGGTAAACTTAACTGCTTTTTCGACGTTATTTTACCAGATAACTAAAAATGGGAAAGCCTTGAACCCTTTCCACTAAATTTAGTTAGTATTAAGATTCTTTTACAGGGAGTGCAGTGGAGCTGACGCTGAGATCATTAAGTATTTGGTTATATCATCGATAGTCTCACTGAACTCTTCTGAATTCTACATGTCATGTTTGGTCTGGCGTCTCCTTACCAGCAACAGGTCCCAGGTTCAAACTAGTTAATTCCCTAAAAAACACGCTCAGAGCGTCGTTGCGCGAAAGTGGGAGGGAGACACGATATAGTACAATCAGACACCACCATGAATGTTTAGAATATCTCTGTAATTAATGCAGCCATGAGAAGAAACGGAAAGAACATTCTCACAATTAATCTCGTTATACACAGAAGTACGATATCTTCAACGGTTCCGGAAATATCTCTGGTCAGCAGCTTAGCTGAATACGTTGAATACTGTGCGTGATGGACTGTACATTAGTCGCACGCCCTTATATATATATATATATATATATATATATATATATATATATATATATATATATAGTTCAATTCTCTTGCGCCTTTGCTTTCTATAATATTTATGTAGTGGTATAAACTCCTTATCGCTTCTATTAAATACTCGCGATACCATTTTTTTTATGTTTCTGTTCACTCCAGTGAAAGTATTTTCGTAGCCTATGACTGTGGTGTCAGTAACCACGATTTATTCCTTTCGTTTTACAAGTCACTGTCGTACTAGGTACTAGTGCAAACCGTGACGTAGTTGCTAAAAGGCTGTTCCATCCTAAAAAAATATTTCTTTCAGTAGGAGCTTGTGAAATACTTTCCTCGTTCTTTTATTAATTATTTTTGGATATCTCTGTTAAGAAACCTTTAGAAGTCGTATTCCTATATAACTCTCGCAGTTACAGATTCTTCCATTCTATAGGGCAATAAGAATTTCACTCTCGTGGCACTATTTTGGCACTGGCTATAGATAAACAGTTTCTGCTGTAACATGTATGCTCCACACTTCAAATTCTACTTTGTCGCATTCACTCATGTTGCTTTCATGTTTTTTTAACTGTTTCATACCCTCTTATACTTCAGCTCGAGTAGTGCGATCTCATTGATACGCTTTGGACTCTTACATTCACCGAAGTTGTTGTTTCTTCCTTTTCATCTTCTTGTTGAGTCAGTTATTCCTGATAGTGTTTTATCCACGTTTGTTTGTGATAATTATTCTGCAGCGTCTCTTTATTGTTTGTTGGGTTGTTTCACAAGTAAGTTGGCGATCTCTCGTTTACCATGCACATCATTTCCTCTACCTGATTTTAATTTCTCACACGATACTTGATGAGCATTTTTTGCCCTATTCCGAAGAAACTGCTTTGTTCTAGATGTATCACACGTGTTCTTCTTTATTACATGTAAATTTACGTGTTAAGATTGTTGTAATTCTGTAATTGCTTTTTCCGGTTTGATCATTCCATATTTTGACATCGTTCTTCCTGTTGCAGTTCTTATTTTTTCGTACAGTTTCTGTTACTGCTCCGTTAAAGCATGGTTTGATGCTTTAAAACTCTGTGATTATGTTGTTCTGTGTGGTTCTTCATAGACATTGAGAGTTGGCAATACTCTCTTAGGATTTAAAGGTTGGCTATAGCGCGCATACACAAGCTCTGCAGCGCAGAAGTTTGGAAGCCAGTGTAGGAGTCCGCCTGCTGTGATGCGCACGTGTGTTGGGCGAGGGGTCGTCGCCGAGCTGCCGTACTGCCGTGTCCGCCAGCAGCGACACAGGATTTGGTATTTAGTTGATATTTTTTATAATTTGCAGCGCGCTTATTAATTTAAAGAAAATGGTTTGTGTATGTGCGTAGCAGCAGACGGTAATTTTGATAATGATAGGAGTTGAGTTCTTAAGGAAAAGCATTGTTTGGCGAATAGATTAAGTATTGATTTTTGTCATTGATTTATCTTGTAATTGTCAGGGAATTGTTTCACTATGTATTTAATTGAGAAGTATTTCAGTCTGCCTCAAGAGTTTGATTTATTTGTAATATTGCTTTAATGCCACTGGAGGCAGATTTACATCCGAAGCGATTGTTCAAAGAGCTTCTAGTGGTTTGTTAATTGAATGAGAAAGAATCGCTTTCAGAATACAGCTTTTTGAAAAAAAAAGGAATTACTTGTTTGGGTTGTCATTTATCGAGTTTAGATTTGACCAAACCCTTTCTCTTGAATTATATGTAGTTGTAGTAAGCAGCAGCAGCCGTAGCAACAGCAGGAGCCGCCATACAGAACATGCATTGCACTCAGCATGAATAACAGTTTTTTTATGTTTTTGTTAAATAATGAAATGCAGCAGATGAAGCTGTGTCAGGAGAAAGACCAAGTAAGCTATTTGTTGCTGCCAATTAAAAAAAATAAAGTTTAGCCGATCTCTGTAATAGTAAAGTTAACAAGAGCGCAAGCACGAGATTTTCAGTAAAAAACACGAGATAAGAAGAAAGAGCTCCCGACTTTCAACATAGTCGGAGTCACTGTATACATTTCTTTTGACAGAAACGTTTTTTTCCCTTTATGCTATGTAGATTATTCATTTATTTCTCCCCTCTAGACAATAGAGTTATGTTTGGTGTAACGACCAAGTGGTCTGAGTGCATGACACATACTTTATAGACTATAAAACATACGCGTAACAATTGTTAAGGTTTCATTTACATAAATGTACACATAGACTTAATCGCTACTGTGACTGAACAGCAGCCAAATTAAACAGACTTCATGTCAGTGTAAAATCACCATATTAGACGTCCAAATGTTTCCATTGTCATAAAAAATCAGTTCAGTATCTCAGTGGAGCTCTGGGATATAGTTCGTCCATTTCCGCGTAAACATTGCTCATTCTTAGAGGACTGCCGCTAAAATTGCTTCAGTTCGCCACAGCCTTTCATACTGAAATGTCGTGTTCGTTTGCCGTGCTCCACTCCCTACGCCTTAATGTGGCCCGCTGACAGTACTGCTATATCATAGAAAAATGCGCGACCACACGGCAAGGCTTTCCCCCTCACTTTCGTTTATTACATGCTCTGTCACCCTCAGATGTTATCCTCTTCAGACACAATATCTAAGAGCATAGGTCTAACATTTTCTTGATGTATTACTTTCCACGGTAAACACAAGGCTCCACCGCCCGTGTTATCCATCACTACCGCTGTCTTTGGCGCGTGCGTTCCATTTACGAATGCGACATCAAAAACCTGCAAGGAAAACATCTCCCAAGTTCTCACATGTGCCTTTTATGTTAACTACGAGTACCTAAAGGAGTCTGCATTAATAGGTGAACTGTGTATTTTTAACCATAACATACTTACTGGATAGTGAGGTCACACCTGGACAGGTAAATGATAATTAGTGCAAACAATAAGAAACTTAATAACGGGAGGATATTTGCGATGAAGAGGAGCAGTAAGGCATTATATTCTCAGTGTGACATCAATGAGACGAGCATCTTCGTGATTAACGCGAAAGTTAGTATTACAAACCGTAATTAAAGTTTCAGGCACATAAATGATCTTCAGGCTCTACACACGCCGAGCGGTAGAAGACAAAAATAAAAAGTAAAGGTAAAATATATATAAAAAAAACAAGTTCGAGGGGAGAAGAGTACAGGAAAGTGCTGCAGCTTATGACTACTATGATTTAACTTGGCCAACGAATAAAGAATGGTACGATTGGCTGTAAGGATAAAAACGCGAAGGGAACAGTTACTTATGTCTTGGTTCGCAGACATCTGTCTTCTGAGTGAAACTAAGGAATAGTTAAAATCTGGTAGAATTGACTAGACGGTGCACATGTTTGTTTTTTTGATTCATTTGTCGATTCATGTATTTCACCCGGCAAGAGAGGGCCTCAACGCCCTCTCGCACACCTAACCAGACACCGATAGTGAGTAATATCGGACCAATATAATAATAACTGTAAGAATAATTGAAGTGCAGCTGCCTGCCAGGGTGGCCGAGCGGTTCTAGGCGCTACAGTCTGGAACCGCGCGACTGCTACGATCGCAGGTTCGAATCCTGCGTCGGGCATGGATGTGTGTGATGTCCTTCAGTTAGTTAGGTTCAAGTAGTTTTAAGTTCTAGGAGACTGATGACCTCAGAAGTTAAGTCCCATGTTGCTCAGAGCCATTTTAACCATTTTTCTAAAGTGCAGCTACACACGGAGGTCCAGTGTGGTCTGTAATTATCGCATGGCAGCAAACTTGGTAGATATGCAAACGCGTTAATGCAGAATCGATTTTTGCTGGACATTTCGCCTCCAGGTGCAAGACTGGCACTCTACAACACCTCGTCAAGGTCTGCGGTGCTCATATTGAACAAACTGTGTAATCAGCGGTTAGTAATAAAACCAGCACTATGCCTTTCTCCACCACTTTCAGTCTGGATAAGTAAGTGTAGACCAGGTGTGGTTTAAATTCAATGAAGTAGTATCGACAGTTATTGATAAGTAAATTAATAAGAAATAGTACTGGTCTCCCAAGGTACACTAATCAGGTCAGAACACAGTCGCAGAAGACAAACAAGCGTGACGAATTTAAAAGAACACAAAACCTTCAAGATTAGCGACGTTTTACAGAAACGTTAAATGTAGTGTGCGAACTTCAGTGCGAGTTGCATTTAATATTTTCTACAACGAAACTCTTTCGAAATCTGGCAGAAATTCGGAGGGATTCCGGTTGTACGTAAAGTACACCAGCGGAAAGACACAGTAATTATATTCACTACACGATTACAATGGTGAACAACATGAGTAACTTAGAAGTAGATATTCTCGGTGTAGCAAGGTTGGTTGCATCGCTTAATAAAGGCAAGGCCTCCGGTCACGTTCATCTCAGAGTATGCTGATACAATAGCTCTATATTTAGCAATCATACACAACTGATCGCTCGTTGAACGATCCGCATCTAAAGACTGGAAAGATACACATGCCACACATGTGCCCAGGAAAGGAAGGAGGAGTGACCTGGTAAATTATAACATCGTTTGCGGTAGGATTTTGTAACATACTGCGTTCGAACGTTATGAGTTATCTCACAGAAAACTATTTATTGACAAACAGCCAATACGCATTCAGAAAATATCTTCCATATGAAACACAACCACCTCTTTATTTTTACGAAATAATGCGTCCTATTGATAGGAGATGTCAAATTGATTCCACATCTTTAGATTTCCTGAAGGCTTTTAACACCGTACCTCACGAGGGACTTCTAATCAAATTCCGTGCCTATGGACTATCGTCTCAGTTATGCGACTGGATTCGTGATTTCCCGTTGGAAAGGTCACAGTTCGTAGTAATTGACGGAAAGGCATCGAATAAAGGAGAAGTAATATCTGGCGTTCGCCAAGGAAATGTTATAGGCCGTCTGCTGTTCCTGATCTACATTAACTACTTAGGAGACAAACTGAGTAGCACTCTATTTGTTAATTGTTTGTAGATGATGATTGTCATTATCCGTCATGTAAAGTCATCAGATAATCAACACAAACTATAAAACGATTTAGACAAGATATATGTACGATATGAAAAGTGGCAATGGCCTCTAAATAATTAAATGTGTAAAATCGTCCAAAGGAATCCGTTAATTTCGGTTACACATTAAATAACACAAACCTAAAAGCCGTAAATTCAACTAAATTCTTTGGAATTTCAGTTAGGAATAACTCACGTTGGAACGGTCATATAGACAATGTTGTGGGTAAAGGTACCAAAGACTACGATTTATTGGCAGAACACTAAGAAAATGCGACAGTTCTACCAAAAAGACTGCCTCACTATGCTTGTGTGCCCTCTTCTGCAGTATTGCTCTGCGATGTGACATCCGCATCACATAGGATCGACAGAGGACAACGAAAAAGTTCAAATAAGAGCAGCTCGCTTTGTACTGCAGTGAAATCAGGGAAAGGGCGCCACGAATATGATACGTGAATTGGTGTGGCAATCATCAAAACAAAGGCGTTTTCCGTTGCGGAGAGATCACGTCATGAAATTCAGATCAGCAACTTTCTCCTCAGAATGTACAAATATTTCCTTGGCCCCCACCTACACTGGGTGAATATTCATCATGATAAAACAAAGAGAAGTGAGAGCTCACACAGTAAGATTTAAGTGATCGTTTCGTCAGCGCGCTGTTCGAGAGTGGAACGGTAGAGAAACAGTTTGAAGGTGGTTCGATGAACTCTCTGCCAGGCACTTAGTTTTGAATTACAGAGTAATCATGTAAATCTAGATAGAAGTGTCTTACTTACATTCACAGCATCGGAATTAACTTTTTTCTAGCGAAAATCGGTCCCACAGTATCGCAATAGAAGATCTAGCATGTTTCGCTGCCATACGATAATTTCATCCCACACTGGGACTCGATGTGCAACTGCAGTTTAATTATAACACTCTGGTACACACGCATCTGTCTGATTATGTCAAACATGTAACGTAAGATTATACCTCTTAATGATAGATTGTGAGAGCATCTTAAATTTTTAAATTAAGTTAATACTTATATGAAGTACTAAAAACCAAATTTATGTTGCACCTTGAAGCCGTCAGACAGGATACTTGCAAATAGAATGGGAAAACCGAGCGACCGATTTAGTGACGTAGATATTCGTCGGCCACTTAGTGTGGACATAACGTTTGCAAAGAAACTTTTAAAATTTGTTTGGTAACGAGATTTACATTAATAAACCTGCGTGTTCATCAACATTTTAGGTTTTCTTGTGTCATCCCTAAATCGATTCCTCTGGAAAATATACGACTGATTACACTCGCCACACCTGTCCTATCGTAGTTATGAAGTATCGTCAACGACGCTTTAAGGCCTTCCTTCCTTCGATACCCAGTAATTTTATGTTGATGAGGGTTAGAGACGTAATTTCTCTCGATACATAACATACAAACAAAATTTTATGTTTTTACCTCAGTAACATCTGAGGTAAAATAACAGATGGTTGAAAAGAAAAAACATGTTACACAAATACGGCAGCAGCTATCAGGAAAATTACAAACATACTTTTAAGATGATGTTCAACATCTGTCCTGTTGTGATGTTTGAAACTTTCCTAGCGTAGTGATTGTTTCATTTTTATGGAACAATCTGTCCTGTTATTTGCCATAAGTGAATATTGTATGCTGTTGTTTGGAACGTTGACAACGATGATTAATATACACACACCAAAAAAAGTTTTGCATCACTCTGGTTCCCAGAACTCCTAAAGATAGACGTTGACTGTGGATGTTGCGCGACAGACGCAGTCCCTTTGACTGTTCAGAAACCTCACTAAACTCGCCCAAAGATGTAAACAACCATGCATGAGTAGCGCCTATTAGCCGGCGAGGGCCCCTCAGCTTAACAGATCGTCATTCCACGCCTCGTGTTGTCTGTAGTTCAACCATGCTTAGACGGTCAAAACCGAGGGTCGATAGCGTTCGCATTTTCACTTTGTGCCAGGAAGGGCTCGCGACAGGGGAAGCGTCCAAGCGTCTCGAGTTGACCAAAGCGATATTGTTCGGACATGGAGGAGATACAGAGAGACAAGAACTGTCAATGACATTCCACGCTCAGGCCACCCAAGGGCTACTACTGCTGGGGATGACCGCTACCTACGGATTATGGCTCAGAGGAGCCCTGACAGCAACGCTACCATGTTGAATATTGCTTTTTGTGAAGCCACAGGACGCCGTGTTTCGAAACAAACTGTGGGCAGTACGCTGCATGATGGGCAACTGCACTCCCAACGTCCATGGCAAGGTCCATCTTTGCAACCGCGATCTCATGCACCGCGGTACAGATGGGCCCAACAACATGCCGAATGGACATCTCAAGATTGGCGTCACGTTCTCTGCGCCGATGAGTGTCGCATTTACCTTCAACCAATCATCGGAGAGGTGTTTGGAGGCAACCCGAACGCCTTAAACACACTGTCCATCGAGTGCAGCAAGGTGGAGGTTCCCTCATGTTTTGGGGTGGCATTATGTGGAGCCGACGTACGCCGCTAGTGGTAATGGAAGGCGCCGTAACGGATGTACGATACGTGAATGCCATTTTTCGAGCGGTAGTGCATCCATTTCGGCAGCATATTGGCGAGGCATTCGTCTTCGTGGACGAAAATTCGCGCCCTTATCGTGCACATCTTGTGAATGATTTCCTTCAGGATAACGACTAGAGTGGCCAGCATGTTCTCTGGACATGAATCCTATCGAACATGCCTGGGATAGATTGAAAAGGGCTGTTTATGGATGACGTGACCGACCAACTACTCTGATGGATCCACGCCAAATCGCCGTTGAGGAGTGAGACAATCTGGACCAACAATGCCTTGATGAACTTCTGGATAGTATGCCACGAGAAAAATGGGTATCCAGGTATTAGAGGTATCGATGTGTACAGCAATCTGGAAAACCACCTCTGAAGGTCTCGCTGTATGGTGGTACAACTTTCAATGTGTGGTTTTCATGAGCAATAAAAATAGCGGAAATGATGTTTATGTTGATCTCTGTTCCGGTTTTCTGTACAGGTTCCGGAACTCTCGGTCTGGGGGGATGCAAAACTTTTTTTGATATATGCATATAGCTACAATAGTGCACTGTCCTGGGCCACTCCTAACATAATCCTTTCCTCTGATGAAGACTCGCCGTCGAGGGCAACGTACTGGATTCTATAGCATAAAATCTTCGAGTCACCAACACTTCTGGGAACCTATTCCATACGCTTGTAGCTTCGTTAACAGTCTGTGGGGGGTACAACGTCAAACGCTTTCCAGAAACTTAGGAGTATGGAATATGCCTGTTGCCCTTCATCCAATGTTCCCAAGATATCGTAGGAGAAATAGGTGTCGCACGAGCGGTACTTTCCAAATCCGAGCAAGTTTGCAGACGGAAGACTTTTTTTAAAATTGATTTTCGGGTACAGAATATACAAAAGAATTCTGCAGCAAACCATTGGTAATGGGTAATTTTCTTTCATTATTCTTATACGTAAGGGTCACCACCGTTTTCTTCCAGTCGCTTTGGTCTTTGCATTGGACGAGAGATTTGCGACAAATTCGACCTAAGGAGGCGGCCAATGCCAAAGAAATTGGGATTCCTTCCGGACCTGGTGATTTATTTCTTTTGAACTCTTTCAGTTGGCTCTCAATGTTAGATATTTGTATTGCTATGTCCTCCATCGGCAGTGTGTAAGAAGGTCAGACGGTGAGTTGTCTGCATGAGCCTCCTGTCTTAATGGTTTTTTAAATGCGAAGTTTGAAACTTGAGCTTTCGTTTTGCTACCTTCTGTTGTCACGCGAGACTAGTCGCCGAGTGTCTGGCTAGAAGCCTTAGACCTACTTACCGATTTCACGAAGACCCGAACTTCCTGAAGTAGTCGGCAAAATCTTTCACTGAAGTATCACTGTGGAAGCTTCGTGCATCGATCTTCTTGTAGACGCACAAGTTCCTATTGAGTTTTGACTGTCGACATTTCTCACTCGGAAGTTTGCTATCGAACCACGGCGGGTTTTTTTCGGCTCTTAGTGGAGTTAATCAGGACATACAACGAGATGAAAAAAAGTGTTGGGATACCACCTAATATCGTGTTGAAACTCCTTTTGCCCTGCACAGAGCAGCAACTCTACATGACATGGACTGAACGAGTCGTTGGAAGTCTCCTGCAGAAGCATTGAGCCATGCTGGCTCTATAGCCGTCCGTAATTGCGACAATGTCGCCGGTGCAGCATTTTGTACACGATCTGACCTGTCGACTACGTCCCACTAATGGTCGACGGCCGACCTCTGTGGCCGATCGGTTCTAGGCATTTCAGTCTGGAACCGCGCTGCTGCTACGGTCGAAGGTTCGAATCCTGCCTCGTGCATGGATGTGCGTCATGTGCTTATGTTAGTTAGGTTTAAGCAGTTCTAAGTCTAAGGAACCGATGACCTCAGATATTAAGTCCCACATTGCTTAGAGCCATTTGAGAGCCAATGGTCAACGGAATTCATGTTGGGCGATCTAGGTGGCCAAATAAATCGCTCCAACTGTAAAGAATGTTCATCAAACCAATCTCAAGCAATTGTGGTCCGATGACATTGCGAATTGTAATCTATTAAAATTACATTGTTGTTTGGATCCAAGTAGCCGAACGTAACTATATCCAGTCAATGATAGGTTCAGTTGGACCAGAGGACACAGACCACTCTACACAGCCCACAGCATTATGAAGCCACCACCAGCTTACACAATGTATTGTTGACAACTTAGATCCACGACGGCATGGGGCCTGCATCACACTCGAACACTACCATCACCTCTAACCAACTGAAATCGGGACTCATATGGACAGGCCACGGTATCCCAGTCGTCTAGCGCCCAACCGATATGGTAGCGAGCGCAGGAGAGGTACTGAAAGTCATGTGATGTTCAAAGGCACTCGCGTCGGTCGTCTGCTGTCATAGACCACTAACTCTATATTTCGCCGCACTGTCCTAACGGATACGTTCGTCGTACGTCTCACATGGATTTCTGCGGTTACTTCTGTCAGTGTACCTATTCTACTAGTTGATAATTGGCAACCAATGCTGTACAATCGCAATAAAGTCATGAGAAGTTCAATTGACTCCTTTATCAGAACATATTACGCGTTTCGGGATTACACCCATCTTCAGACATAAAAAACTTCAACTCATTTCTAACCAACCAGGCGTGCAGCCTTGACAAAAGAAAGTGTGCAATACCATATGTTTGGTCATATGTTATTGGACACTTTCTTTGAGTTGTCAATGCTGCACGCCTGGTTGGTTGGGAAGGAGTTGAAGTGTGTGATGTCTGAAGATGGGTGTAATACCGAAACACGTAACATGTTCTAATAAGAGTCAATTGAACACCTCATGGCTTTATTGCGATTGTACAGCATTGGTTCCCAATTCAAATGGCTCTAAGCGCTGTGGGACTTAACATCAGAGGTCATCAGTCCCCTTGACTTAGAACTAATTAAACCTAACTATCCTAAGGACATCACACACATCCATGCCTGAGGCAGGATTCGAACCTGCGACGGTAGCAGTTGCGCGGTTCCAGACTGAAGCGCCTAGAAACGCTCGGCCACAGTTGCCGGTTTGCCAATTATTAACATAAAAATGATCGTAGGCCTCAGACGGAATGTTTTGTCCGGTATATCATCTTTTCTATTATCATTGACAACTCTTCGTAAACGTCGTTACTCTTGGTCGTTATTGAAGGCCGTCGGCCACAGCATTGTCCATGGTGGAGGTGATGTCTGAAATTGGGTAATTCCGGCACTCCCGATACTGTGGATAGCGGAATGCTGGATTTTGCTGGATTTACGAAATGGATGTCCAATGCTTCTAGCTCTAACTACCATTCGGAGTTCAAAGCCCGTTAATTCCTGTCTTGTGGCCGTAATCACGTCGGAAAACTTTCCACATCACTCACCTGAGTACAAGTGGCTGGTCCGCCAATACACTGTCCTTGTAATACCATGTGTACGCGATATTACCGTCATTTGTATACGTGCATATCGCTAACCCGAGAGTTTTGTCATCTCAGTGTACTTCACCAGAACGTGATTTACAATCATTGTACACTTTGCCTGTAACTCCTATAACGTCCCCTGTTTACGTGTATATGAGTTCCATGCCCTGCAACCAAATATTGATCGAATGCCTTTAATTTAATTTGTGACCTCGAATAGACTGTCGAAATGCAGCGATAACTAGTAGATGGATGCGATCTGTCCGATGTGCTGCGAAGTTACTTGCCTCTCCGTCCAGCAGGAGGCACCACCGTCGCTGTTCGCCGTAAACACACGACGGCGGGCTGCCGTTGGGATTCCCTTCTGTGTCGCCCCAGCACCGACATGCCTCGCTGCCAGCCAGCCATCCACCCCTGCTCCACAAAAGGACACCGACGGTGGAGGCGGCGGGGGCGGCGTTCGCTTGCACGGCGGTGGCGGCTGCTGCTGCCGCTGTCGCAGTACATTTAGTGGGCTCGCCTCGCCTCACAAAACCCCGCTGCGTCTACCCGGCTCGGTCTAAATTCGTTTAAGCCGGGGACTGTCGTCCGCGTGGCCGCCGGCAGCTAGAGCGCGACCGTCTGCATCTTGGCCCTTCTTCTGCCCGATGGCTGAGCTCGTTTAATTCCGTGAAAAAGAGGCGACTGCTGTTGGTCCTCAGCCGGCAGTCAAAACAACTGTTCATGGCTCAGTTTCTCGTCTGAAACGTGTACAGCTTCCTAAAAGTCACAGGCATAGCTTCGAGCTACTTTCCTGAATTCTCATTTATCGCTGCGATCTACATACATGTTGCATAGCCGTCATTTTGGATGTGCTATACAATACATATCACAAATTACGTAGACTTTTAGTATTACACTGAGGTGACGAAAGTCATGAGATACAGAAATCAGCATATAAACTGGCTGTTTTATCATGTTCGTAAGATACGAGAGTGAGTGAAATGAAAACTTTAAATATTTTTTTAAATATTATTTATTGTGCAAAAGTGATACAAAGCTGTATAACTTTTCACATAATCTCCTCCACGCTCAATGCAAGTCCTCCAGCGTTTACAAGGTGCATAAATTCCTTTAGAAAAAACTTCTTTTGGTAGTCTGCGCAACCACTCATGCACCCAGTGGCGTACCTCTTCATCGGAACGGAACTTCTTTCCTTCCATTGCGTCTCTGACTGGTCCAAACATATGGAAATCAATTGGGGCAAGGTCTGGTGAGTATGGTGGATGAGGAAGACACTCAAAATGCAGATCTGTGATCATTGGAACTGTTGTATAGGCAGTGTGGGGCCTTGCATTGTCATCTTGCAAAAGGACACCTGCTGACAGCAACCCACGTCGCTTTGATTTGATTGCAGGCCGAAGAAGATTTTTTAGGAGATATGTGTATGACGCACTGGTGACAGTGGTCTCTCTAGGCATGTAATGCTCCAAAATGACGACTCTTTTGTCCCAAAAGAGAGTCAGCATAACCTTCCCTGTTGATGGTTCTGCTCGAAGCTTCTTTGGCTTTGGTGATGAGGAATGGCACCATTCCTTGCTCGCTTTCTTCGTTTCCTGTTGGTGGAAGTGAATCCAGATTTTGTCCCCAGTAAAGGTTCTTGCAAGGAAGCCATCACCTTGTCCCCACACCATGATGCCGTGTGTTGGCCCTGTGTGCCTCGGTCGTATGCAGTCCTGATTGTGGCGCTCACCTGCACGGCGCCAAACACGCATACGACCATCATTGGCACCAAGGCAGAAGCGACTCTCATCGCTGAAGACGACACGTCCCTCCATTCACGCCTGTCGCGACACCACTGGAAGCGGGCTGCACAATGTTGGGGCGTGAGCGGAAGACGGCCTAACGGTGTACGGGACCGTAGCCCAGTTTCATGGAGGCGGTTGCGAATGGTCCTCGCCGATACCCCAGGAGCAACAGTGTCCCTAATTTTCTGGGAAGTGGCGGTGCGGTCCCCTACGGCACTGCGTAGGATCCTACGGTCTTGGCGTGCATATGTGCGTCGCTGCGGTCCGGTCCCAAGTCGACGGGCACGTGCACCTTCCTCCGACCACTGGCGACAACATCGATGTACTGTGGAGACTTCACGCCCCACGTGTTGAGCAATTCGGCGATACGTCCACCCGGCCTCTCGCATGCCCACTATACGCCCTCGCTCAAAGTCCGTCAACTGCACATACGGTTCACTTCCACGCTGTCGCGGCATGCTACCAGTGTTAAAGACTGCGATGGAGCTCCGTATGCCACGGCAAACTGGCTGACACTGACGGCGGCGGTGCACAAATGCTGCGCAGCTAGCGCCATTCGACGGCCAACACCGCGGTTCTTGGTGTGTCCGTTGTGCCGTGCGTTTGATCATTGCTTGTACAGCCCTCTCGCAGTGTCCGGAGCAAGTATGGTGGGTCTGACACACCGGTGTCAATGTGTTCTTTTTTCCATTTCCTGGAGTGTATAACGGCGTTACTGGGAGAGGAGATACGTGGAATAATCTTCACCTAGGAACAAAAACATCAGTAAAGAGAGAAAACGAAAAAGTAGGAAGGACCTTACCGAATGAACAACTCCTCTGAGTAACTGTTTTACTTGTTCCATACTTGGTGGCATTCGACGTTAGATGAAACTAACAGGACAGCATTTTATAGAGGAATCCAAATCATAAACTTAGCTGAGAAGACAAATACTGGTAAGCACGTCAGCCTTAGGACATTGTTTGAAATGTATAAACGATTTTCGCAATATAAAGTATAGAATCACTGAAGACGATACAACAAAAGCGAAGAAGGCGAATCTTATAAGATCATGGTCTCCCACGTGGATTAACAGTTTAAGGCAGGAGCTACGCTTCGACGGGAACTGGCCCTTCTTCACGTTCTACACAGCACATTTAAATCTGTACTACACAATACCAGTGAAACTGAAATATATGTCAACGCAATAACGTGCATTTTCTTCTGGATCTTCTTTGATCCGATGTTAACGTAACTATGTTATGCGTCATTTCTTAAAATTCTTAGGGTTGTAAAGAGCTACGAATACACGTCTTACAGCCCGGTAAATACGTTAATGTAAACATGACTTAGTACTCAACAATTAATACGCTTATAATATGTGATCGTTCAAAACTAGAAAGTAAGAGACGTTGCTCTCTGAGGTTCTTAGTGCCGCCTTCTAGAGTGAAATGCGAACGTCAGAGATAGTTGATGGATCTGCTGCTGCTAGGAAGACGACACGTTGGGGAAAAGAAGTACATCAAGGAAATGTTTGATCGCTGCTGTCTGAAAAATTACTGTATCTGAAGGCAACAGAGCACGTAATAAAAGCGACGGAGACGAGAAAACATTGTCCTGGCATCGTTTATTCTTCTGAGATACATTACTCTTGTAGGCGGACCATGCGTATAACGTGTGAAGAACTGACTCCACGAAACAAAAGTTTTTCCCAAAACAGCCACGGGAAGATGGATGTAATGTGAGAGCTAAGTCGCCGAAAGCATGCATCGAAGCCAAGTCGTATCCATTGTATGAATATATCTATACATAAAGAATTATATATTGAAGGCCCTGGCGTGTTTTTATGTATGTATGTGAGGGATAGCCTCTGGAAGTACTGCAGTGATTTTGATACTGTTTCTACCAATAAATAGATTGATTGACGAGGAATTTTTGTGTAAATAATTTATAATTATGGTAGTGATAGGTGTCTAAAGTATATGTAGGGTGAATCAGGAGGAATGGTACATGCTTCGAGCCGTGATAGTATTAGTGATTGTGAAGAAAAAACTTCATATGGGCATATGAACTATTCTGAATGTTTGCCGAGATAAACCACATTTAAAGTAGACCCTTATATATTTTATGTATTATTTAAACAGTATTATTGTTTAAAATGTACCAAAGCAGTGCAGAAAAAACTGTGACGAACAATTTGATACCTAACGCTTGTCTTCTGTCAAGTCGGGAAACTGCAAACTATCAAAGCTACACCATATGCATGTCGCGCGACATTTTCAATGTTCTCACGCTCTCTTCTCGCAAACTATTACCCTGCAGGAAAAAGAATAGCTCCTTCTTTTCTAGAAAATTTAATTCAGTTTTATTTTATGCTGCGACCTGGTTTCTTTGGAAGGTGTGGTTTTTGAATTTTTGAAGAAAAATGAACAGAAGTAATATAAAACATGTGCTATCTATGAAACCATTCGGGGTAGGGGGAATGTTCGTATGAAGTTTTTTGTTCAGAATCACTAACACTATCACCACTCAAAGCATGTGCCTTTTCTCTTGACTCGCCTTGCATATTGTTGCGAGTTCCACATTTAATAGACGTCTGAAATGGCTTCTCATTGCAACGCTGCTCATCCACAGAAGAGGCGGTTCCTGTAATTCTTCTTCACATTCAATCGAGTCAGCAATATCATCAGCGAATCTTATCATTGATATCCTTGCTCTCTGAATTTTAATTCCACTTTTGAACCTTTGTCTTATTTCCGTCATTGCTTCTTGGGTGTCTATACTGAACTGTAAGAGCGGAAGCCTGAAACCCTGTCCCACCCACTTTTTAAATCGATCACTTTGTTTATGCTTTTCCAGTGTTAGTGTACATATTATATATATTATATATTGCCAGTGTTTCTCTATAGACTGCTCCTATTTTTCTCAGAATCTAAAATACCTTGCACCATTTTACACTGCCGAATGGTTTTTATAGGTCCATAAATCATATGAGCGTGTCTTGATTTTTTCCTCAGTCTTCTTTTCGTTATCAGTAGCATCGTCAGAACGGCCTGTCAGATGCCTTTACCTCTCGTAAACGAAAACTATTGTCATGCAACACAGTCTCCGTTTTCTTTACCATTCTTCTGTACATTATTCTTTATCAGTAACTTGGATACAGGTGTTGCTGAGTTGACTGCGAGATAGTTCTCCCATTGCTAACCTCTGAATTGAGGGGAGATATTTTCCCGAAAATTTGGTGGTACGTCACAATTCTCATAGACACACCAACATCCTCAATAATTTTAAAAATTTCGATGGGGTGTTTCTATCCCTTCTGTCTTATCTGATCCGAAGTTTAGCAGAGCTCTTAAATTACGAATGAAACACTAGATCCCCTATGTATGCCACATCAACTCCAATTTCTTCTCCCACCACGTCATCAAACTAACCCTCCCCCTCATAGAGGCCTTCAACGTAGGGGACACAGGGGCAAGTTTACACACGGAGCACATTTACGCAGAGCACTTTTCTCGTGAACCATTCTTGCTAGAGCGCTACGGCAATAGAAGATTAATTAGTTCTGCCAACTGCAGATGGCTCTCACAAGCTTCACAGCACCAGTTAAGTGAAAGTCATAGCGAGAAGAACATATTCGAGTTTTCGAGCAAAGTGAGTACATTTTGTTACTCAAATATCAAAGCTGCTAGTGAGCATACCTTTTACAACTGAAAACAGTTGAATATACAGGGTGATTACAATTGAAATTAAACTTTCAAATCGCTGTAGAAACAACACCACCGGTCAGATTGACGTCGAATTGCAACGGTATAATATCGGAGAAGGGGAAAAACTTATGGCAGAAGAGAAAAGCTAGTGTGAAAATTGATCAAGGGATGGTGCTGTATGTGTCAGAATACCTAAATGAAAACACCTGTCAAGCGCACGAACGATTGAAGTAAAATGATTTTAAACAAACATCTTCATGTCAGTTTCTTTAGCAAGACTTTCTTTTTTTTCACAATGAAATGTATAATTGAGATTCTGCTGGGTACTTCAGGACAGCTTCATAACAGCGCGTACACGACTTTTCCTCCTTTCGTGTCTGTGTCGTTCGCCATGACTGTTCAATGCAGGATCGCGCTCTGGTTGTAAAGCTGTATTACAAGAATGATGAGTGTGCACAAATCGCTGTGCAGAAGTTCCGGGCACTGAAGAGTTTGAAAAAAGGCGTTGGTCCGATGACTGCCGTGGGTCTGGAGAAAATCATTCGGAAATTCGAAAATATGAGTTCTTTTTGTGTGCAACCCGGTAGAGGGAGGAAACGAATTGATTCGACGCCAGTGGAAGCAGTGGGCCACAGCAGTGCAGGAGGAGACGAGTGGTGGTGTGCAAACGTGTGGTGCACGGAGAATTGCCCGAACATTGGACATACCCGTCAGCATCGTGCGTAAAATCCTACGAAACATCCTTCTTTGCTATCAGTTCAAAATTACGCATGTGTACGAGTTGCTTCCTGTTGACCTGCCAGCAAGAGAGACCTTTACTTTAGAATTTCTTGCTCGCATGGAAGTGAACAATGATCGACCGTGGAATATTTTGTGCACAGTCGAAGCTCACTTCCATCTGACTGGGTATGTCAATACACAGAATTGTCGAATGTGGGCAACGGAAAATCCACACGCAAATCAACCAGTACCACTTCATCCCGAATACTCACTGTGTGGTGCGGGTTTACGGCATGATTTATCATGGGGCCACATTTTTCCCAAGAGACAGGTGCTTCCGGTCCTGTTACCTGTACCGGTCATTGGGAAGCGCTGTGAGTCTCTTTCGGCAACCGCGTCATTGTAGCTCGCCAACAACGTGGAAGTGTGGATGGGATCATTTTTGTGCAAGATGGTGCGCATCGGCACATTGTAAACCCACTTAAGCAGATGCTGAGGCGCCCTTCCGGAAATGCTAGACTTACCAGCTGCCATTTCCCTACAGCCTGGCCGCCCCGATCACCTGATCTTAATCCGTGTGACTTCTGGCTGTGGGGCTATGTTAAAGTTATTGTGTTCAGTGTTGTGATTGCAAACTTAGCTGCATTGAAGGCACGCATTGCGCAACACATTCCGAACGTGACCCCGAAACACTTCGATGAGTTGTGAACTATTTCAACTTGTTGCAGAAAACGGTGGACAGCATATGAATATGTTTTGCGCCAGTCACACGGAAATTAATATCCGATTTGATTTCGATTGATAATTTTTATGCGGTTTTTGGCCTCAGGTCTATTAAAACCGATGTAATTGATGCTTTTTATACGGTTTTTGGCCTCAGGACAATTACAACCCGATACAATCGATGCTTTTTATGCAGCTTTTGTTTAACGTCGGACGTACAACTTAAGCATTGTTGTATGACTCATTTGTCATTTGTAGTTGACCACTATTAAATTATGATGCTTACAGCGCCACCTATTGCTACATCTTGTAATTATTTTTCTCCCGCCATACGTTTTCCGCCTTCTCTGATAATACTCCGTTGCAATCTGACGTCATTCTGACCAGTGGTGCTATTTCTGCAGCGGTTTGAAAGTTAAATTATAGTATATTTATTTTCAGGAGTATAGTATATTTGTTTTCAGGAGAGTATGCAACTTTACAAGGTACATTTGTGTAATGTGAAAGCCTGAAAACTACTACTGTAGTTTCGAAGTTAATTCAAACATTGATGTGCGGCATCTTTTCGTAGCTTTGTTGGGGCACGTTTACGCACTATTTTGCATTGCAGCCTGAACTGACACCCCAGTCAAGCAAGATTTAAGTCAACAGTAGCAGGAAACTCAGTGTAAAGGAGTGAAGGCAGAAGAGAATAAAGGTAAAATCTATTAAAATATCTGTATGACCCTAATGCATCTTAAGCAGAAAGGATTATTTTTATGAGAGCAGGGACTGATAAGGGCAAGAAATTGTTAAAAATAAGAATAAGGAAGAATGTGTTTTGGCCTAATTGTGAGTCATCATTAGTGTTCTGTCCAAAGGTAGGTTTTCACGTGGTAACTCTCTATGCTTTCCTGTCCTCTACCATCCTCTTTACGTCCGCGTAATTTCGACTTCTCTTTACGTCGTCTTTCATCTTTTATCTCCTCCTTTCCATCCATGTTGTCCACAAAGCAGCTCTTCCACAGCGTTCGGTCTCAACAAAAGCCCCATCCATTTCTTCCTTTCTCTTGTAACCTGCTGCACTCTGATGAAGGGGATGAAAACGTACTTTGTTTATACTATTTTAAACGATACAACAAGTCAGTAAAAAAACAACATTAGGTCCAATGACTCATATGTAAAAGGTAGGTTCAGGATCGGTGTGTCAATTGAAACAGGTTTTGTTTACATGTGCATAACTGACCCTCTCCAATGATGAATAACAGATTCGAAGATCGCCAAAATGTTAGTTTATTGCCAGTAAAATTTTAGTGCTTCTTTTGATATTATGATACATTCGTCTGACCACTGACTCTTACTGTATCTTGGTCCAGCCTTAGAATTTCCCTTTTAAAATTATTTAGGTATTCTATTATATTGAAACTTATAGTATTCCAAGCTCCGACTCATAAAATGTTACCCGTTTAATGGTTATTCCATCTTTTTCTCATAATTACCTCCGGAGATCCATTGAGTACGCCTATACGAACCCGTTACAGGTGTGTATGTAAGTGTTGTTACTAAGGTTCAGTTTGCCATGTTCTCCTCACGAGATCTGGTTAGCATTCTCATTGGACGTTTTGCCTTTACGATCATATTTTGTTAGCACCACAATATAGCAGTCCCAACAAACACTAAGCATCACCTTGTACGATGGTAGTTCGGTGTTGCCCTTCTTCACAGTGTTGCCAACTCTTCAAACGAAATAAGCTAAATGTGTCTTTCAAAAAATCTGAAATAAATCAAGGTATATTATAGTGTATTTTCATTTTTGCAGTAATTGTACTGTGTAATAAACTAGCAGGAATTTACATATATTTTCTTAATTTTAAATCTGCTGGACATTATAGTAATGCAACAGAAAGTGTGGGTACGTAACTAGATCTGTATTTTTAAAAGTTCAAAACGTATGATGCGCATCACTGTACATATTAATTTCCACACTGATTTTTATCCATTTACATTTACTTTTGCTTCATCCAAATCATGTGTGCATTGTACTTATTGAAGTAAAATGATTTTAAACAAACATCTTCATGTCAGTTTCTTTAGCAAGACTTTCTTTTCATCACAATGAAATGGATATTTGAGATTCTGCTGGGTAGTTTAGGACAACTTCATAATATCTACAGCGTAACGTTACATTATTTCTTGCACTTGCCAAACTGCTGCACTGAATAGAAGTTCACAGGCACATTGGCTATTGCAACTGCGATCCGTAAGATTCCTCATTCATACTTCATAATTCTAAGTCTGCTTTGTTTCAAATCACTTTCTTCATTATTGTATAGTCGAGATTCTTTGCTGATGTCAATCATATTGCAACAGCATTTCCAGTAACACTCTCAACTGTTTGTATTTCGTAGGTACGGATTTGGTCTTGTGTATTTCTATGCTCGCGAGCGCTGAACACACATAAACACAGCTTTAGTTTGCTTTTTTGGCTTTTTAGTTCGATCTAATAATACATTTTCACGGGATTTTAAAGCTTATTTTGAAATCTTAGTTCAGTGCAAATAATTTTCCTTCAATCGACATGAATTTTAATGCTTTCCTATAGTCAAGGAAAAAGTCTGGAAAAATCCAAATATGCCTGTAAAACGCTATTCATCCATACCTCAGCTAAATAACTCATTTGCCAGTTAAACGGTATTAAAAGAAAACAGTGTTAGCCCTATGGCAACACTGATGTGCGTCTGTGAACAGATCTACGCGAGAAGCATATAACAACTACCTTCGACACACCTTAGCAGAAGATCTGGCAGAGAACCCGAGAAAATTCTGGTCCTATTTAAAATCGCTGAACGGATCTAAGGCCTGAATTCATTCCCGTGTTGAGCAGTCTGGTGTGGCAGTTGAAGATAGGAAAACGAAAGCCGAAGTTTTAAATTTCACCTTCAATAAATCGTTCACACAAGAGATTCTGCAAACATACCACCATGTAACCGCCATATGGACGGCGTAATAATGATCGTTCCTGGTGTAGAGGAACAACTGAAAGATTTGAAAGCAAATAAATCACCAGGTCCAGGTGGAAACTCAATTCGTTTTCACAAAATGTTCTCTATAGTATTGGCCCCTTACCTAATTTGCATTAATCGTGATTCTCTCGCCCAGCAAAAAGTCCCAGGTGGCTGGAAAAAGGGCAGGTGACTCCATTATACAAGATGGGCAAAAGAACGGACCGCAAAATTACAGATCAATATCCATAACTTCTGTTTGCTGCAGAATCCTTCAACATATTCTCTGTTCGAATATATTAAATTTTCTTTGGATTGAGAAGCATATGTTCACGAATCAGCATTGTTTTAGAAGGCATCCCTCTTGCGAAACTCAGGTTCCCCTTTTCTCACATGATATATTGCGAATTATGTATGAAGGGCAAGAGGCAGATTCCATATTTCTAGATTTCCGGAAAGCATTTGACACGGTGCCGCTTTGCAAGCTATTAACGAAAGTGCGAGCATGTGGAGTAAGTTGACAGATATATGCGTGGCTCGAAAACTACTTAAGTTATACAACCCAGCACGTTGTCCTCGACGACGAATGCTCATCAGAGATAAGGGAATCGTCAGGAAATTTGATAGGAACACTGTTGTTCTCGACATGCATAAATAATTTTGGCAGACGCAACGGGCAGAAATCTGCGATTGTTTAATGATGATGCTGTGGTGTACGCTGAAGTGTCGAATTTGAGTGACTGTAGGAAGATACAGGACGACTTAGACAAATTTGTAGTTGGTGTGATGAATGGCAGCTAGCCCTAAATGAGGAAAAATGTAAACTGATGCGGATGAGCGCGAAGAACTAATATGTAATGATTGGATACAGTATTACCTGTGCCTTGCTTGACACAGTCAAATAGTTTAAATACATCGGCGTGACGCTGCAAAATGATAAAATGGAACGAGCATGTGAGAAGTGTAGCAGGTAAGTCGAATGGTTGACTCAGTTTTTGCGGGACTTTTAGGAAAGAGTGGTCCACCTGTAGAGGAGACTGCATATTGGACTCTGGTGCGACCTATTCTTGAGTACCGCTCGAATGTTTGGGGTCCGTAACAGGTCAGCTTAAAGGAAGACAGCGAAGCAATTCAGAAGCGGGCTGCTCGATTAGTTAGTTTCGAATATCACGTAAGTGTTGCGGAGATGCTTCGGGAACTCAAATGGGGATCTCTGGAGAGAATGCTGTGTTCTTTTCTAAAGAACACTATAGAGAAGCAACGTATGAAGCTGAATGCCAAACGATTCTCCTGCTTCCCGGCGGGGTCAGGGATTTTCTCTGCCTCGTGATGGCTGGGTGTTGTGTGATGTCCTTAGGTTAGTTAGGTTTAAGTAGTTCTAAGTTCTAGGGGACTGATGACCATAGATGTTAAGTCCCATAGTGCTCAGAGCCATTTGAGCCATTTTTTTATTCTCCTGCCGCCAACGTACATTGCGCGTAAAGACGACGAAGATGAAGTACGAGAAGTTAGGTTAGGGCTCATATGAAGACATATAGACAGTCGTTTTTCCCTCGCTCTATTTGCCAGTGGAACAGGAGAGGGAATGACTACTAGTGGTACAGAGTATCCTCCGCCACCCACCTTACGGTGACTTGCGGAGTATCTGTGTAGAGATGTAGAGATAGGGTATGTACAGTATCCTGTGGTAATCGGATTTCGGAATTCGAAGGGGAGCAACGCTGCAACAGTCCATGATGAGGTAGCGCAGGTGGACAGCAAACACGCACAGTACAGTAATTAGGTGTATCAGAGTCTCTGACGCTTCCAGTGGAGGCAAACCACTACCAACGACGATGAACAATATGGTCGACCGTCTCTCTGCCAAGCACCGGAAATCGCAAAACAAGGCCCTGCTGCTTGATGGCAATACTGTCACACTCGAGACAATAGTGAAAAATGTGATAGTCGGGTGTCAAAAATGGCTCTGAGCACTATGGGACTTAACATCTGTGGTCATCAGTCCCCTAGAACTTAGAACTACTTAAACCTAACTAACCTAAGGACATGACACACATCCATGGCCGAGGGAGGATTCGAACCTGCGACCGTAGCGGTCGCACGGTTCCAGACGGAAGCGCCTAGAACCGCACGGCCACACCGGCCGGCCAGTAGATTGTCAGTTTTCATCATCTTGCAAAACATCTTGAGCATGATGAATGTCACCGTCGACTGTGTTCTGTAACTGCTCAAACTCATTCAAAACCCCACGGAACCAATTCAAGAGCGGAAATTTCGAAGCTATGATAGATTGGCCCAGTCTAGATAACGTCTTTAACCACGTTATCACCACGTGTGAATGCTGGATGTTATCAGTACGGGGGAGTTTCACCACTGCCGAAGAAGGAGAAGACCGAACGCCTGATACTGTTTTTTAAGACTGACATAGTGTGGTGCTATGGAATTACGCTCGTAAACTGACCACTGTGATTACTGCCAAATCTCGTGATATCAATACGGCAGCCTGTCACGACGAAGCGTAGTGGGAGGATGTCCTAGGCGATGTTTTTGCTTCGCGACAACGCCCGAATTCATGATGCTCAAGCCGCGCTGTGTAGCCGCGTGGTCTGGGCACATTGCCACAGTTCGCGCGGCTCCCCACGTGGGAGGTTCGAGTCCTCTCTGGAGCATGAATGTATGCGTTGTCCTTAGCGTAAGTTAGTTTAAGTTAGATTAAGTAGTGTGTAGGCCCAGGGAGCGATGACCTCAGCAGTTTGGTTCCGTAGAAACTTACCACGGGGAACTTTTCGAAGTGGAATGTATCCTAAGCTGGCGATCTGTAAACTTGTGTAATCCATTTCTCCGCCAGTTCATCCATCGTTGGGGCAATTGTGTCGCGTTAAAGGATAAATTTATGGAGGATGACTAATAACACAGTGAGCTTCATACTCACAGCCCAATTTTTCTATGAAATAATTACTGCTTGTACATTACAGTCAAATGCGGAACTTCATGAGACCTGTTAACAACGTAATTATGAATTTGTGCACAAAAAGACTGTGCTAAAATTAACTAACTTGAGCAAGGTGGTAATATTTTGATGTTTGTAAGTTGTCGATATGGACATCGCAGAGAGAGCAAGTTATGTTGATGTTGAACAACCTTTGGTCTTGTAAAATATAACCTTTAACTGCCGAAATTGTCACAGTTACTAAAATATTCAATGCTATTTTGCTGTGGTCAAATGGATTTCACTTTAAAACCCAACGTTTTGTCCCCGTCTGTGGAGGAATTTTCAAGGGGAATCGCCGCTTTGTTGAACGTTAGACTCACCACTGGAGTAGTAGCGAGACAGGGTGTAAATTGGACATTCAACAAAACTGCGATTCCCCATGAAAATGTCCTCCGAAGATGGGGACGAAACGTCACGTTTTAAAGTGAAATCCATTCGACCATGGCATAAAGCAAGGAATATTTTCTTAATTGTAACCTTTGGTCTTTATGTGGCACAGTCGTTGCCTATGTGCAATCTGAAGTGTTCTCAGCTGATGGACATATTTAGTACTGCTCTTTGGTATCTGTTACACGAAGAAAGATTTATTGTTAACGACAACAAGGATGAATATGATGTATGTATTGAAAGGCGAAAGGAATATGAATTTTGAAGAATGTTATTTTTTTAAGAGAAGTAGTTTGAGGTAAGACTGGAGCACTACGCACTTAATTTGTAGAAAAGATTATTGACTGCTATTTAACTTTGTTCACTTTCTCAGAGCTGAGCTTCACTTCCCTGTATCATGCATTAACAAAAAAATGGTTCAAATGGCTCTGAGCACTATGGGACTTACCATATGAGCTCATGAGTCCCCTAGAACTTAGAACTACTTAAACCTAACCAACCTAAGGACATAACACACATCCATGCCCGAGGCAGGATTCAAACCAGTGATCGTAGCGGTCGCGCTGTTCCGTACTGTAGCGCCTAGAACCGCTCGGCCACCCTTACCGGTGCATTAACACATTAACTGATTAAGCTGTTTGGTTTTTATAGATATTCTTTGTTAACAGTGATCTCTTTTTGAATCATTATTCACTTTGTTGTGCACAGTATTGTTCAGACCAATGTTATGTGTGAAGATGACAGAAACACGTATTGAGGGTCCTATATATCTCGATATTTTCGGAATGGATAGTTCGTTGGTTCTTTCCTAACATGTAGTCACATAGTGTTTTGATTTCTCGAAAGCAAAAAGAAGCACTGTGCTAATTTTACTAACGTTGTACTTTTTTTTTTCAGGCAATTCATTTAAAATTCTGTGTTCAGCTTGTGAAGTTTTGTGTCGTGGGACGATTATCAAGTACTTCATTACGTATACATTTGGCATAATATTACAGGTTCTGTGTGGATTTCACTCATTGTTGAGTACTTGCGTGTATGGTAGTACTGTTTTTGGTATATTGGTCACTGTAGAATAGAAAACAATGAAAATCCTTCGTAGCATAAGACAACAGAGTGTTACAAAATAACGAGTCGGTATAGGGTGCCATAAAGCACTTTCAACTAGCTGTCACCAACGGTTTTCATGAGACTGCCGGAAGTTGCTCGGACCCACAATTATTAACCAAGTTAGCCAACGAGAATGAAACAGAACAGACGATGAATAATTTACATGTGAATCCTGCAGTTGAATAGGTCCGCGATAAGTCGCCACTCTCTAGCAAAAGATTACTAAAGTCGCTACAGTTGTGCGACATTTTAGCAATGGTAACAAACTTATCAGAACCAGATTTTGTGTCAATGTCTTTTGAACGAACGCAGACCACATCCTTCAGTGAACAATAACATAGAACCACACTACCTGAGTCTGACAAATTTTCTAGAATCATTTCGAAAGGAGCTTAAAGAAACGTAAGATGAAATGAGTAAGAAAATCGACAAATCACAGGAAGAGAGAAGAAAATCGCAGGAAGAGAATAGAAAATCTCAGGAACAAATGAAAGTGAAAATACGAGGGTAAGTCAAGTGAAAACCTTAAAAATTCTTTGAAATATTATTTATTGTGCAGAAGTGGTACAAAGCTGTATCAACATAATCTCCCCCACGCTCAATGCAAGTCCTCCAGCCCTCACAAAGGGCATAAATTCCTTTAGAACAAAATTCTTTTGGTAGTCCGAACACGCACTAATGCACCGCATGGCGTACCTCTTCATCAGAACGGAACTTGTTTCCTTCCATTGCGTCTTTGGGTGGCCCAAACATATGTAAATCACTCTGGACAAGGTCTGGTGAGTAAGGTGAATGAGGAAGACACTCAAAATGCAGGTCTGTGATTGTTGCAACTGTTGTACGGGCAGTGTGGTGCCTTGCATTGTCATGTTGCAAAATGACACCTGTTGACAGCAATCCACGTCGCTTTGATTTGATTGCAGGCCGCAGATGATTTTTTAGGAGATATGTGTATGATGCACTGGTGACAGTGGTCCCTAATGGTATGTAATGCTCCAAAAGTGGCCCCTTTTTCGTCCCAAAAGAGAGTCAGCATAGCCTTCCCTGCTGATGGATCTTTTCTAAGCTTCTTTGGTTTTGGTGATGAGGAGTGACGCCATTCCTTGCTCGATCTCTTCCTTCCCGGTTGGTGGAAGTGAACGCAGGTTTCATCCCCAGTAACGATTCTTGCAAGGAAGCCATCACCTTCTCGTTCAAAGGGCTCAAAGAATGGCAATACAATTTGCAGACTCACCAGAATAACAGTCATTACAAAATTTAATGACAACCAGGGGAAATCAGTCGGGAAAATGAGGTTATAGGAACACTATGAATGAAAAGTCCAGTGAATTGAAAGGATGCTTAACCGCGAAGACGAAATGAAGGAATTTGATCGTTTACATTCATATGCAGAGAACTTTGGTGACCATACAGATTAATGGCGCTTAGGTGATTTCCACGAGAACAGTACTGCACCTCCAGCGACGTGGAGCAATAGAGGACAATCAGGATCACACAAAAATCGTAACTTCGAATACAAACACTTTTTGACAGTGCGTAAATTCAGAGTTTTCAGGAATTACAGTAACGCAGTTCACCCCCAAGCTTCGATTGATCAGTTCCTATATTCTTTTTCACCCAAGCGGCCACTTGAACACAAATTAGAATTTCTCTGCGGTTATTTAGGAAATGTACCTGTAGCAACAATTGGCTCAATAGTGACAGATTGTCTAAGCGTAAATGATTTCTACGGAGAATTTTTGTCACCGTACCGAGGCTACACAATATCAAGTAGAACATAGTTGTAAAATCTTACGCAACGTTGAACAGTCTGACTTCACTAGCTCAGCAAAATAATTTGAAGACATGCTACGCAGAAATCAGTATTTATCAAACCCATACAGTCCTTCGTAGCTAATTCGCATTTGTTTAACAAAGTTAACTAACAATCGCAGCGGAAATTATGACACGCAAGATTCTTTTATATCACGTGAAAACAAAAACTATGGTAACTAACATAACAAATACAACCACAGAAACAGTTACAGACGGTATAGCCGACATCGTTTGTATGACGCAGAATTCTCGCGGGTGAATAATGGTAATTGTGAGGGAAGTGATTTAAGGAGCTATCTTAATGAACAACACAACAAACATCGCAGAATTTACTGTAATGAAAATAAGTGTAATCACAATTATCGTAACAATCAAAGTAAGGACAGATAATATTTTAACTCAGATGTTAAACATGCAAATTTCCATGGGCACAATTTAGGTAGATCAGAACCACAACATACATGGCCCAACAGCAATTATGCAAACAGCAACCAATACAGTCACAATAATCAACATCATAATTCACATTGGCAAAATTCTCGAATGGCAAGCTCAGCGTGACAAATAGAAATAACTGAATCCAGATGACTACCAGATAATGAACGACGAAGAAGCATTTCAGGATGGAACTGAATCTATTCAGGCACATAAGCGGAAGGGACTTCATCGTATTTCGCATTTCAGACCATATACAGCATAATCCCATGTACTAAATTTGTAGCCAGGTAATAGAACTACATGTCACCTGTTTCTAAAATATTTCTTACAATACAACGCTCAGCAACAATTAGCGACAAACAGTGCAATTGCGCCGCATGCCAGAGGGATTCCCGTCGTGCGAAGGCAACTTTTGACAAGAAAAGGGGAAACTTCCGTCGCGCAACGAACTTCATTCATTACACAACAAATCAAGAAATTTCTTATGTATCTCTTTCTGCTTTATTGTCTATACTTTTGTGTATTTCACTTATGTATGCCCACACAAACACATTTTTTGAATAGATTTAAAATTTTCTGCTGATCATGTTGCACATATGACCATTATTTCTTATCATGCCTATTATTGCACTCTGTTTCACACGATTTACTTGTCTGATGTTTACTATTTTTATAGACATCGAAATTTGTTGTTACCATTAAACTACATGTGCATTCCAGGGATGCAACTATGTAAACTCTTATTACTCCTACCTTAATATAGGGAACTGTCTATTGTAAATGCAACAGATTGTAATTGACTGAGCATTCGCCACAAGTGATTGACACTAGCCTGGGCAGAAGAAATATGTCTCCTGATTATACACTCCTGGAAATTGAAATAAGAACACCGTGAATTCATTGTCCCAGGATGGGGAAACTTTATTGACACATTCCTGGGGTCAGATACATCACATGATCACACTGACAGAACCACAGGCACATAGACACAGGCAACAGGGCATGCACAATGTCGGCACTAGTACAGTGTCTATCCACCTTTCGCAGCAATGCAGGCTGCTATTCTCAAATGGAGACGATCGTAGAGATGCTGGATGTAGTCCTGTGCAACGGCTTGCCATGCCATTCCCACCTGGCGCCTCAGTTGGACCAGCGTTCGTGCTGGACGTGCAGACCGCGTGAGACGACGACTCATCCAGTCCCAAACATGCTCAATGGGGGACAGATCCGGAGATCTTGCTGGCCAGGGTAGTTGACTTACACCTTCTAGAGCACGTTGGGTGGCACGGGATACACGCGGACGTGCATTGTCCTGTTGGAACAGCAAGTTCCCTTGCCGGTCTAGGAATGGTAGAACGATGGGTTCGATGACGGTTTGGATGTACCGTGCACTATTCAGTGTCCCCTCGACGATCACCAGAGGTGTACGGCCAGTGTAGGAGATCGCTCCCCACACCATGATGCCGGGTGTTGGCCCTGTGTGCCTCGGTCGTATGCAGTCCTGATTGTGGCGCTCACCTGCACGGCGCCAAACACGCATACGACCATCATTGGCACCAAGGCAGAAGCGACTCTCATCGCTGAAGACGACACGTCTCCATTCGTCCCTCCATTTACGCCTGTCGCGACACCACTGGAGGCGGGCTGCACGATGTTGGGGCGTGAGCGGAAGACGGCCTAACGGTGTGCGGGACCGTAGCCCAGCTTCATGGAGACGGTTGCGAATGGTCCTCGCTGATACCCCAGGAGCAACAGTGACCCTAAATTTGCTGGAATGTGGCGGTGCGGTCCCCTACGGCACTGCGTAGGATCCTACGGTCTTGGCGTGCATCCGTGCGTCGCTGCGGTCCGGTCCCAGGTCGACGGGCACGTGCACCTTCCGCCGACCACTGGCGACAACATCGATGTACTGTGGAGACCTCACGCCCCACGTGTTGAGCAATTCGGCGGTACGTCCACCCGGCCTCCCGCATGCCCACTATACGCCCTCGCTCAAAGTCCGTCAACTGCACATATGGTTCAGGTCCACGCTGTCGCGGCATGCTACCAGTGTTAAAGACTGCGATGGAGCTCCGTATGCCACGGCAAACTGGCTGACACTGACGGCGGTGGTGCATAAATGCTGCGCAGCTAGCGCCATTTGACGGCCAACACCGCGGTTCCTGGGGTGTACGCTGTGCCGTGCGTGTGATCATTGCTTGTACAGCCCTCTCGCAGTGTCCGGAGCTAGTATGGTGGGTCTGACACACCGGTGTCAATGCGTTCTTTTTTCCATTTCCAGGAGTGTATATTGAAATAATCTCTGCCACACGTTGCCATACTCCACTGATACAAGCTCCAACTGACTTTTATAAGCAGCTAATCGATAGATGGACCTACAGTCTTCTTCAAGCACATATTGTCATGTATTTTCTGTTCATGCGTGTGTGGGTTTGTCAGCTGAGAACTGTGCTTAGTGTCAGTGAGACTGATTTCGTATAACATTCTGCAACAGTGACATACCTGAAAAGAGCTAGAAAAGTTTGGTCGGCTGTAACAAGGACACTTTTCTATCTTCTTCCGTGGTGCGGATTACTACTACCACGTGTGACTGTGCTTCAGAAACGTAGGCTTTGTCTGATATACACACTCCGATCTACTGCCTGTGTGCTACAGTGAAGATCACCAATACTACTTTCTAAAATATAAAGTGTCACATACAAACTTTCAAAATAGCCTTGTCCAGAACGTTCTCGTACGTTACATTGATTACTTCATTCACATGTTCTTGAATTTTGTAAATAATTTTTACTTATATTTCTTTAACTTATATTCTTGTAAAGATATTTTTCTCGTTGTATTTGTATATACCTATCGATAATGTTTAGAATTTTGTCCTCGACCCATTGCTGTCCGAAATGACCCTCATACAAAATTCTACTCGTGGAAGGTGTAGGATTTGTCATTTTGATTTTTGTAAGGTATCGACGTGGACTTTAGAGAAATAGCAAGTTATGTTACTGTTAAACTGATGACCTCAGAAGTTAAGTCGTATAGTGCTAAGAGCCATTTGAACCATCTTTGGTCTTGTTGTGGCACAGCGCAGTCTGAAACGATCTTAGTTGAAGTGTGGTAGGTGATGGAAGTTTTTTTTAAGCAGTGCTGTTATGGTGTCTGTCAGATGAAGAAAGTGTTTTTGTGAAGGACAGCAAGGATGAATATGTTGTACGTACTGAAAGACGAAAGGAATACAAATTTTGAATGACTTTTTTTTTTGAGACAAGACGTTGGAGTTAAGAAGCATTATGCACCTAATTTGTAGAAATGATTATTGGTAGCTAGTTAACTTTGTTCACTTTCTCAGAGCTGAGAAAAAGACCACTCCACTTCCCTGTGTCGTGCATTAACATTTTAACTGGTTAAGCTATTTGGTTTTTATAGAAATTCTCTGTCAACTTTGTTTCCTTTTCGAATCATTGCTTACTTTCTTAACCATAGTAGTGTTTAGACCAATGTAATGTGAAGATCACGCGAAGTTTTTCTCCGTCTTTGTGAATACAGGCTTTGGTCTAAAATCGTTGTGTAGAATATCATTTCATATCCATAGTTACTCTCCCCATCCCACTGTTTCAATGTTTATCATTGTGTGTTACCACATTCCACCATATGGTATGCAACAGTCGAATATTGCTTGGAAATTTTATTTAAAAATAGAAATGTAGCTTAGCCCTGCCTGATTCCTTTTTGCTGTTGTGTTTTCGAAAAATCTGCAACAGTATTGTCAAGATACGAGGTAAGTGGAGATTTTGATTAGGGCGAGATAATGGTTTCACTTCAGTTACGCTTTTGATAGAAAGACAAGTTGAATTCAGACAGTTTAATTCATATTACGTTCTCTTTAGTCATAAGTTGGCATACGAGTTTACGTTGGATAGCAGTTTGTGCGTACATAGTTTTGGTAATATGTAGACTTTTTGTAGAGCAGGAGGTAAATTTGGGATCCCAAATGCCGGCCGGAGCGGCCATGCGGTTCTAGGCGCTACAGTCTGGAACCGAGCGACCGCTCCGGTTGCAGGTTCGAATCCTGCCTCGGGCATGGATGTGTGTGATGTCCTTAGGTTAGTTAGGTTTAATTAGTTCTAAGTTCTAGGCGACTGACGACTCCAGAAGTTGTGTCGCATAGAGCTCAGAGCCATTTGAACCATTTGAAACATTTGGATCCCAAATTTATGTATTTGTATGCTACTGGCCATTAATTGTTACACCAAGAAGAAATGCAAATGATAAACTGGTATTCATTGCACAAATATATTATACTAGAACTGACATGTTATTACATTTTCACGCAATTTGTGTGCATGGATCCTGAGAAATCAGTACACAGAACAATCACCTCTGGCCGTAATAGCGGCCTTGATACGCCTGGGCATTGAGTCAGAGCTTGGATGGCGTGTACAGGTACAGCTGCTCATGCAGCTTCAACACGATACTACATTTCATCACGAGTAGAGACTGGCGTATTGTGAAGGGCCAGTTGCTCGGCCACCATTGACCAGACGTTTTCAATTTGTAACCAATGGCACCCCATACCATTACGCCGGGTGATGACGAATACACGCTTCCAATGTGCGTTCACCGCGATGTCGCCAAAGAAGAATGTGACCATCATGATGCTGTAAACAGAACCTGGATTCATCTGAAAAAATGACGTTTTGCCATTGGTGCACCCAGGTTCGTCGTTGAGTACACCATCGCATGCTCTCCTGTCTGTGATGCAGCGTCAAGGACAACCGCAGCCACGGTCTCCGAGCTGGTAGTCCATGCTGCTGGAAACGTCGTCGAACTTTTCGTGCATATAGTTGTTGTGTTGCAAACGTCCCCATCTGTTGACTCAGGGATTGAGACGTGGCTGCACGATCCGTTACAGCCATGCGCATAAGATGCCTTTCATCTCGACTACTAGTGATGTGAGACGGTTGGGATCCATCACGGCGTTCCGTATTACCCTCCTGAACCCACCGATTCCATATTCTGCGAATAATCATTGGATCTCGACCAACGCGAGCAGCGATGTCTTTATACGATAAACCGCAATCACGATAGGCTACAATCCGACCTTTATCAAAGTCGGATTCGTGTTGGTACGCATTTCTCCTCCTTACATGATGCATCACAACAACGTTTCACCAGGCAACGCCGGTCAACTGCTGTTTTTTTTTTTTTTTTTTTTTTTTTATGGGAAATCGGTTTGAAACTTTCCTCATGCCAGAACGTTGCAGGTGTCGCCATCGGCGCCAACCTTGTGTGAATGCTCTGAAAAGCTAATCATTTTCATATCGCAGCATCTTCTACCTGTCGGTTAAATTTCGTGTCTGTAGCACGTCATATTCGTGGTGTAACAATTCTAATGGCCTAATTTACCTCCCACTGTTCAGAAAGGGCTGGCCTCCCCACCATATATATATAGCTCGTCATCGTAGATGAGACACAGTTTCATACCACAGTTTCTTCTTCTTGACATATTGCTAAACAACATTCATCACATTGGGAAATAATTTTAATTTTTTGTATTCTCTACTTTTCGTTCTAATTGATATTGAAATCTTGCTGAACATTACCTTTTGCAGGATGGAGCCACATTATGACCACGGTTTTTATTCCGTCAATGTCGATCCTGATGGTACAGTGCTAAAATGCTTTCTTGGAAACGATGTGAGGAGTTGCTAGAATGAGACCTGGTTAGGATTTCCTGGTAAACTGTAGATCCCCTTTCCACGCTTGGGTAACTGGGCTGCATTACGGACACGCAAGGACCGACCAATTGACAGAATTGCTTCCGGCTATAGACCCACACGAAATTATTAGTCCGTCAGCCTGTTATCACATGTATCCTGAATATAGTAACTCATCGCAAAACCACGATGGTAAAAGGACTTGACGCGTTCTAATGGTTTAACAGGTTGCTGCGATTTCACTTGCAGTGGTAATTGCTCTGCCCCTCTCATTGCAGCCACAGGTAAAATTATACGAAGAATGTTCGGAAAGTAGCTACCGTCGTGGGGAAAAAATCACGTCAACATTTTTTTATTTTTTAATAGGAAAGAGCATGTTTTAAACTATCCTTATATCTGCCAGCATTGTTCAACTTTTCTATGCTCTCTTCGCAGAAAGATGCCGACGGTGAAACCAGCCCCTGCTGAACACCTGTTTCTTCGTCGTCTTCATTGTCAAAGGGGCGTCCTCCAAAGTCACACTTCAGTTTAAAGAACAGATGCTAGTTAGAAGATGACAGACCCTGCCTGTTCGACGGGGGATCGAACTGCTCCTAACCGAATTGTTGAAGAAGGTTTTGAGTGACACCAGCAGAACGGGGACGTGTACTGTCAGGGAGCAATGCAACGCGTTGAGTAAGCATTCCAGGTCTTTTGTTATGAACTGTACGTCTTCTGACTAGTACTTGTTCTTGAATTTGAAGCGCGCTTTTGGAGAAAGGCGCTTTGACAGCGATGATGACACACAAAACAGTGTTCAGCAGTGGCTGTCTTCACTGGCGGCATCTTTCTATGAAGTGGGCGTAGAAAAGCTATTTTTTCGGTATGACAAATGTCTGGACAATGGTGGAGACTATATAGAAAAATAATTTAAGGTAAGATTTTTCTTGTAAAAATTAAATTTGGTTTGAGAAAAAATGTTTGTGTGGATGTTGTTTCCAAAACGATACTGACTTTTCGGAAACGCCTCGTATTTGTTGCCGAGCACCATACTTAATAAACTGCAGTTATTTCTCTCCGTGATGTGCTGGAGACAGTAGAATGTACTTCGAAGACTTGCTACATAAATGTTGACAAACTGCTGTGGTCAACTGCTTCTGAAGGATACTTACGCGTGTGTGTGGACGTCAACTACACTTATTTCAGCTGCGAGGCGTATTTGAAAAGTAGGAGCTGTATAGTTAGAAGAAAACACTTTAGTTAGATATGCATTTATTGGTGGTATTAGAGTAGCAAAGACTTTTCCGCATTATCGTCTGTCACTTCTGAGCACAGTTCGTGAGCTAGTATCGTCAGTTCCTCTCCATAGGAGTTGTGTGAGTGGAAACAGTACGAGTTAAGATCGGTGATCGGTAGTTCCCAAAAAACATTATGGTCGGATCACCATCATCTGTTAATAAAATTGCTCTTTATTACAACCGCTTTCAGTCATCAGTCAATTACTAACCACATGACGATGAGCTGGCCGGAGTGGCCGAGCGGTTCTAGGCGCTACCGTCTGGAACTGCGCGACTGCTACGGTCGCAGGTTCGAATCCTGCCTCGGGCATGGATGTGTGTGATGTCCTTAGGTTAGTTAGGATTAAGTAGTTCTAAGTTCTAGGGGACTGATGACCTCAGAAGTTAAGTCCCATAGTGCTCAGAGCCATTTGAACCATTTTGAACGATGGAAACATATGTGTTTACCAGCATCTTCTGGCGGTGAGATTTTCTTAATTGTGGGCTGTGCAGCACAAAATACACTAAAACAATAAACTGGTAGCCAAGATCGCAGGAATTCTTTTTATTCCATGATTACCGGTTTCGGCGAAACTAATCCCTCCATCCGCCATCATCGGATCTTAGGACACACACAGGTTGCATCATAAACCTGTTTGTGTCCTACGATCCGACGATGGCGTCTTTAGTTTCGCTGAATAATGGAATAATGGAATAAAAAGAATTCCTACTATCTTGGCTACCAGTTTACTGTTTTACAACCATCTAGATCGCTCCCACATGAGCGCAATGAGCTCCCTACACAAAATACACTGACGGAAAACAATCGGAAAACCAAGAAAAAGTTGTGCAACATAAACGAAAGTTGTCAGGCGTGTTTCTACAACTGAAAGATGTCGCATAAGAGTGGCTCTAGTAGCGTCGCTGTGAGGATGCAAATGAGATTTGCTTTAAATAGACGCTATAACGAAATTTTGGAAATTTGTGGTAAGGTCTTATGGGACGAAACTGCTGAGATCATCGGTCCCTGATCTTACACATTACTTAATCTAACTTAAACTAACTTATTCCAAGGACGACACACATACCCATGCCCCAGGTAGGACTCGAACCTCTGACGGAGGCAGCCGCGCGGATCGTGACAAGGTGCCCCAGAGCGCACAACTACCCCGCGCGGCACACGCTATAACGCTCGTGAGCGTTAGTCACCTTTGATATCGAACGTGGTAAGTTGATGTTACTCAGGAATTCCTTTAAGTCAACAAAGAAGCCATTATCAAAACGTCATTGAGTTTCAACGAAGTCTTGTAATAGGGTTACGCGAAGCTGGATGTTCCTTCTGCGATACTGCAGAAAGACTTGGCTGAAACGATACACATGACTGCTGGAAGCGGTGGTCGTGACAAAGTTTGGTCGCAAGAAGATCGGGCTCAGGACTGCCACGTGGCACTACAGGGAGGTAAGACCATCGTGTTCGGCGTATGGCTCTGAGGCATCGTACTGCATCAGCAGCAGCAGCAGCAATTCGAGCATCAGCTAGCACTACTGTTACAAATCGGCTACTTCAAGGACAGCTCAGCGCCTGTTGCCCTGTAGCGTGCATTCCAATGACACAAACCACTGCCATTTGCAACTTCAGTGGCGTCAAGCGAGAGCTCATTGGAGGGCAGCGTGGAGGTCCGTTGTGTTTTCTGATGAAAAATGGTTCTGCCTCGGAGCTAGTTACGGTGGTGTGTTGGTCAGAAGGAAGCCTGCAACTAACCTGTCTGAGTATCCATCTGCATCTACATGGATATTCCGCAAATTATAAATAAGTGCCTGGCAGAGACAGCAAGAACATGCTCGTAGTTATCCCACGCATTCACCGTGATGCATTGGAGACAGTAGACTGTACTTCGAAGTCTTACTACATAAATGTTGACACACTACAGTGGTCAGGTGCTTCTGAACGATATTTGCGTGTGTGTGTAGACGTAGTGGACGTCATCCGCACTTATTTCAGCTACGAGTCGTACTTGAAAAGTAGGGGTTGTATATTTAGAAGAAAATAGATTAGTTAGAAATGCATTTATTGGTTCAAATGGCTCTAAGCACTATGGGACTGCACATTTGTAAGTGAATCCGGTTATTCGGTTGTTGTCCTACCATTAATGAACATAATTGCAGGAGCTGTTTTCCAACAGGATAACGCTCGCTCAGATTTCACTGTTGTAAACCAACAAGCACTACAGAGGATCGAAATATAGACTTGGCCTGCTCGATAACCAAATTTGTCTCCAATCCAGCACACATGGGACGTCTTCGGACGACGACATACTCCAAAGTCATCCATAAAGATCATATTGGCCATGTATTGACCGACCAGATGTAATAGGCATGGAACTCCATGCCACAAACTGACATTCGGTACCAGTAAAACACAACACATGCCCGTCTGCATTCCTTTATTCAACATTATGGATTTAGAACTGTTATTAATATACTAGCATTTCATATTTGCAATCGCGTATCTCACGTTTATATTACCCTACGATATTGGGATATTGCAACGTTAATCGCTTAAATATGTTACCAAGAGAAACATATTTGTGAAATTTGATTCCTCTACATTAATCATGTCTTGCTGTAGCGTTTTTTATCCGTCACTGTATATGGGATCTTGAGTTTCTCCTTCTCTTCAAACCAAGTCATGGTGAAAGTTGCCGGGTGCGAGTCAGGTCTATAAAATGGGTGGACGAAAAGATGTCAGTGGAAATGTAGAATCTTCTGCTCGACATTGAAACTTGTGCGTGAACGAGCGTTCTTAAAGAGAAGGATTACTCTAGACAAAAGTAACTAGGGACGTTGGTTTGGTATGGGACATCTCAGTTTGACGACCGTTTCGTAGATTACATTAGCTATAACTGTTTAAATCAACAAAACAAATATACTTTTCATCCGAGAATGTGGTAGCCATAATTTTGCTGTATGATTAAGAAGGTTGCTTGTAAATCTGTTAGAGACGCCAAAGGTCTTGGAAGAGCAGCTGAACTCGAATAGATGTTATAAGATTAACACCAATAAAAATAAAACAAGGGTCAAGGAATACATTCGAATTAAAAAAGGGATGCTGAACGAATCAAATTAGAAAATTATACACTTAAAGTAGTAAATAAGTCTTAGTGAGGGGAAAAATATAACTAACGCTGTGTGAAGAACAGAAGACATAGAATGAAGACTGCAATGTAAAAAAAAAGCTTCACTGAAGGAGAGAAATTTGTTGACATTGGATACATATATATATCAGTGCTAGTAAGACTACTGTGGGGATCTGATTATTGTGTAACCTTGTTCGAAGTGAAACATGGACAATAAACAGTCCAGACAGAGAGAGAATAGAAGGTTTTGCTACAGATGAATGCTGAAGATTAGATAGGATCTTTGTCGTCTGTGTTGCTCGGTAACCATTTTCAGTGATATGTTTTCAGCTTTTCAGGCTGTTTTTTTTCTGGATACTGGATCTGCCTTTCCGCTCCTCATCATACACAATTTGAATCATGCACTCTTTCGATATAAAATCGATACCGCAGTTGATATCGATAGCGTAATTGAACACTCGCCATTTCCACGTTCCAGGACAGAGTCGGTGTTCCCTCTCTGCCGTTCTCTACCGTTCCAATCTCGAACGGCGCTCATGAATAACGAGCACTTAAATTTTTCTGTGTGAGCCCTGATTTTTCTCATTTTATCGCGATGAACTTTTCTCCCTATGTATTTGAGTGCCAACAGAATGTTTTGGCACTCGGAGGATAAAACTGGTGGTTGAAATTTCGTGAGAAGATCCCGTCGCAACGAAAAAGTCTTTGTTTTAATGATTACCACTCCAGTTCACGTATTATATCTGTGGCTCTACCTCCCATATTTCGCTGTAGTACAAAACGAGCTGCCATTCCTTGAACTTTTTCGATGTCATTCGTCAGTCGCACCTGATGGGGATCCACACCGCATTGCAATACTCCAGATTAGGGCACCTTCTAAGTGTTCTACCAATGAATCGCAGCCTTAGGTTTGCTCTACCCACAACATTATTTATGTTAGCGTTCCAATTTAGGTTATTGGCAAATGTAATCCCTAAGTATTTAGTTGAATTTACAACCTTAAGATAAGTGTGACTTATCGTAATTGAAATTTAGTGGGTTTCTTTTAATATCCATGTGAATAACTTCACATTCTTCTTTATTCAGTGTCAATTGCACTTTTCGCGCCATACAGATATCTTATCTAAATTATTTTGCAATTCCTTTTTATCTTCTGATGACAAGACGGTAGGACTACTCAGATTGTCTCCTATGTCGTTAATACAGATCAGGAAGAGTTGAGGAAGGCCAATAACACTTCCATCGGGAACGCCAATTTGACATCCCCTGTCGATAGCACTCATTACTTCATGAGTATAAAGAGCTAGTTGTGTTTCACAGAACTATGTTTCCCGAATCCGTGCTGACTACGTGGTATTAAATTGCTCTGTCGTTGACAACCTATAACTGGAGAATGTTCAACCAACGAGAACTGCTAGCTGCCATGTGGGACATGGACGATACGAGAAACGGCGAAAACTGAATATTATGTTGAGCGAGGATGTGTGTTGCTGCCCTGTCAGCTTCCATGCCTGAGACGTACTTCGCTCGGATTTGGTGGAAGTTGGCCAAGCTACTTCGTCTACTGTTTGGTATCTACTGAAATCACGGGCAAAGTGGGGCTGCTGAGGGGTTGGTGCACTTGTCTGTTGAATGCCTTCACGCGATGATTCTACGAGCTACTGACTGGAGTGTGCCGTAGGTTTTTTATGCTACGTTCTTTAGGTTTAGTTAGCCCCAGTGTTATTTGAATAGTGTACTGAATGGAATAATCTACATAGCTACATTTCTATATGTCACAGTTATTTCCCACCGACAGTTTTGGGTCCTGTTAATAATTTATGAATAATATTTTGGCCCTGTAATTTATTGCGTACTTCGATTAATGTAAGTTCACTGTCTACTGTTGTGGTGGATGCCATGTGGGCATCCATGTTCACATTTTATTTATACCGTCTTTCATGCAATTAACTCGAGTAATCTCAATTTCAAATCTAGCTATCTACATTGGTAACGGTTTCTATTGTTAAGTTTTATCTATTCATTCTGTTACAGGACTAAGCTAAGTCATTAGCATTGTACCTAAAGAGTTCAGTAATATTTTACTGATTTGGATAATGCCGATTTTTCACCTTACAGAGGGGTCCAGAAAAATGAAGGCATGATTTCATAGTTAACATTTTTGGAACAAAATTACATATCGTTGCAGTTTTGTGTGGTAGCGTACTCCATTGTTCTCTCAGTAAATCTTGACGCGCGTTTCCCAGCAGATGAACTTGCAGCAATGAATGAAAAAAGATTGTCATTTGAGCAACACGAGGCCGTACTGAAGTGGTACTGCAAGTACGAAACCATGATGGAAGTACAACGGCAATGGCGTACTGTATACGAAACTCAGCCATCAACACGTAAAATAGCTTATCGTACTCGGGATGAATTTGAAGCCGACGGCACTGTTCAGTATGTGCATAAGGAAAGATCTGGCCGAACAAAAACATCAACAAATCAACCTTCCAGCGCTGCTGTGTTGCAACATTTTACTGTCACCACAAAAATCCGTGCAGGATGGTTTGCAGGAAAGCGAGGTAATCCGATCAGTCGTACGACGAATCCTGAAGGCGGAAAAATGGAAAGTGTACATTTCAAGATCGCTGCATGCTATGAACGAGGACGAACCGGATCGAAGGATGGGTGGTTTGAAGGCACGCTTCGCGACGATGAACAGTTTTCTGGTCGGACGAGGCGCATTTCGAATTGAATCCCCACAATTTCTCCTGCAGGGCTCCTGAAAATCCTCACGTTCATAAGATCAAACAAGTTAATCTACCTTGTGTTAGTATGTGGTATAGTCTGTCATCTCGCGGTTTGGTTGGCCCATTCTTCTTTGGAGGTACCGTAACTGGTGAGGTGTATCCACAAATGCTGCAATCATCGATTTTACTTGCCATCCGAGAAGTGTTTGGAAATGAAATATTTTACCTACAACAAGATGGCACTTCGCCTGATTTGTCGAAAGTCTACCTGGGCGATGGATACGTCGAAGAGCAGCTGTTGAGTACCCTCCACGGTCTCCATACCTTACAGCTCTTAATTTATGGGGGACCTTGAAAAAACGAAGTTTATAGACAGAAACCAGCTACACTGAACGAGGAACCATCTAAGAGTCCTGCGACGGTATCACACCGGCAACACTGACAGTCCTAGTTCGGTCAACAGCTCAGTGGCATCGACGTTGTTTGGTTGCTAATCAGGGTCACTTTTAAAATAACTCACCCCTAGTACAGGAATTGTAAGGGCATCTCATTTTGTTCCATTAATACTGACTACCAGAGAATGTTCACATTTTTCTGGCGCCTCTCTGTCCTGGAACGTGTAAATGGCGGCTGTTCAATTACGCTATCGATATAAATTGCGCTATCGATTTCATATCGAAACAGTGCTTGTGGTGTCAAATTGCCCACTGGTTGTTCAGAATTGCTGGGCTTACAAGTGCCAATTTACATTCTGATTTAATTTGTGCTTTCTTGGAACAAGGGTTAGCGGAAATTTGTCAGTTTGTCTTGTCTATTAATGCCTGAATTTCACATTGCCTTTAATTGAGACTGCTGAAATTTTTCTTCTGGTAGTTTTAGTACAGAAAGTATTTCATTCTGTGCTTTATTGAAACTATTTCGATAGAAGCTCTTTGGAAACTCAGCTTCACTGAAAGTTTTCGTATTTCAAATGTTAAATATTTTGTTTTTTGTTTGCAATGATTTGATTTAGTTAAATTGAAAGAAAAAATAATTTTACAACTTGTTACGGATAGTCTTTTTCGGACGACATATTGTACTTTTTGCTTTGGCAACTTTCCACTCCTAGCTCCTCTCATGCTAAAGATTTTGATATTTTATAGTCACTTTGAAGGTCTCAGTACCATTGTTCGACTCATAAATAAGACAACTCCTGGTGTGTTTAGGTAGTTGAACCTCCTTTTGCACACAAATTGGCGTTACTGAACGCTGTTCGCAAATGGTAGGAGTAACGGTTTTTGAAGCAACTGTTGTCTGCATCCGCCTAGAGTCAAACGACCAACAACTTCGGAAAGAATCAATGGCTGGCGCTTTATTCGTAAAACTATAGGCTATAATTCTTGAAATAACTTATTGGTGAGTGAACTGGCTGCCTAGGGGCGCAGAATTCAATAAAAGTCCAACTGACATGAATGGACATGCAAATGATTATCATTTCAGGATAATCACACTGAGCATGTAGAAGAAAAGCAGTCGAAATTCTGCGTACAAGGGAAAGTTAGAAAGCAGGTTTTTCTTTCAGTTATCGCATTTGAATATTCAGTGTTTAAAAGATCCTGTTACGACTGGTGTTAAGAAGGAGCAATATCTACTACCCCATGTCAGAATTTCATAGTGGAAGCATGGTGAACTATCGAGACTAAATAATCGCTCTCTGATACTACTGCTCGCATTGATCGGTATTCCACGACTTTCATGCGAGTGTTTAGTCTAAGGATTCAGAACATATATATACCCAGCGTCACGAAATATTTCCAGGGCCTCACACCATCTGACCGGAGAAGACTGCTCGGGCAGACAGGATTGTACGGCAACGTATCTCGTTTGTATAGTAGACAAATATCCTCAAGAACAGTGGGGTGCATTCTGGACCACCACAGACCGTCGACACGCCGAACAATGTTGCGGCTTCCCTTGGTGCAGCATCAGAGAGGTGCACCAACGACAATACTACATAGATTACTGGCAACACATCTTTTCAGACTAGTTCCGGTTCCGCATACGGTATCGCAATGGAAAGATCCAAGTTTGGAGGCTCGGAAAATAACAAAGATTGCCTGCCTGCATTTGTGATCGTCATATGGATCCAGCAGTTTGAGTGATGGGGTGCCATCGTGTACACAACACGACAACCTTAAGTTGGCACTAACGATAATTTGGACAGCTATTGTTACATTTATGAAATGTCAAGGCCCGTGACTTCCCCTATCTTCAATGTGTCCATGTTTGTATTACCCGTTTTGGACGCAGTTTACCTGTCACCCTAGCCAGTATTTTCTCACCCACTGAAAAAATTTTGTCATGACTTGACAGGAGGTTGGTACGTCAGCCCCCGCCAGCTACGGGGACTGATGAATTGAAATTGGAAGAAAAACATCATCGAAGATCAGTCAACCTACAAGTGGACCTTACGGTCTCGGAAATTCAGTTCGGAATGAGACTTCGTAGGTTATTAGCAGACCTCAAAAGTGTCGATCTACAAATGCCGTATAGCACAGTTTCAACAAAATAACGCAACACCTCACCTTGACCGTTTCGGACAGAGTTCGTCTGTTATCCCGCCAGTGTGTTCTCACCCAACGAAAACGTTTAATAAGGACTTGCCAAGCGGCTGGTAGGTTACCTCTCGCTAGGTATTAAGGTTGATGAATTGAAACAGGAAGGAAAACATCATCCGTGTTTAGTTCCACCGACAAGCGAACCGTACGCTCTCGGAAGTTCAGTTCGGAAAGAGGCTTCTTGGGTTAGTAAGAAGATTCCGACAGAAAGAGCGTTAAAATTTTAGACCCATTTCTTATACAGTTCAGTTTATGCGCTCTGGCAGCTCAGCGAAATGTCTGCACCTGTAGCGGACTGGCTTGTCACGCGAGCGATCAAAGTTCAGTCGTATCTTCGGCTAACTTTTTATTTTGTTTTCTAATTGTTTTAAAAATTATTATTTTAAACGAAATTAATGACCTAAAATATTATCAATTAAATCATAAAGAATTTTATTTTATTTACGAAATGACTGTTGCTAATGTCATTAAAATGTTATTTCAAATTTTACGATATTATAAACAGTGGAGAGGTTAAAAACATTTGTCGAAAATTTAAGGTATCAATTTCCACGTGGAAGAATACAGCTGTTGCCTATTGTAGAAACAAATAGGCAAACAGTGAGGAAATGTCAAGACCTTCACGGAACTAATCGGTCAATGATCCTGACCCGATACAGTACGATATATACAGTTGTACTACCCATATTCCTCTAGAAACTCGAACCAACGTGCCAGTTTATTCTTGACTTTCGCAGAGATTGGCGTGGACCAGCGAAGCCTGAATTATGTGACGAAATCTTTCAGGATGAGAAATCACTTACATGTACAATTAAAGTGATTCCTTCAAAATGTCCTCTTCTTCAAGCTATTGCCGTCTGTTTATATAGACAGGTGAAAACTACCAAGCGTATACGAAACTGTTCTCATTTGAAGAAAATTATAGAGAAATAAATTCCAGTGAAGAATGTATAAAAACAGCGCACATCCAGCTGCCATCGTCAATTTTCAATCAAATGATCCGCTATACCTGATACTACAGGCTAGAGAACAAATATAAGGATGTAGAAGCATATACCTCTAGCGGTAAGATAGATGCCGCCTACAGGAAAATTAAAGAGATCTTTGGACAATAGAGAACCACCTGTATGAATATCAAGAGTTCAGATCGAAAACCAGTCCTAAGCAAAGAAGGGAAAATCAAAAGGTAGAAAAAGTATATAGAGGGTTTGTTCAAGAGCTACGTACTTGAGGGCAATATTACGGAAATGGGGAGGACGTAGATGAAGATGAGATGTGAGATGTGGTACTGCTTGAAGAATTCGACAGAGCACTGGAAGACCTAATAGAAGCAAGGCCCCGGGAGTAGACAACATTCCATTAGAGGTCCTGATAGTCTCGGGAAAACCAGCCATGACAAAACACTTCCATTTGGTGAGCAAGTAGTATGAGACAGATGAAATACCCTCAGGCATCAACAAGATTGTAATTATTCCTATTCCAAAGAAATCAGATGGTGACAGGTGTGAAAATTACCGAACTTTAATGAATCACATTTGCAAAATACTAACACGAATTCCTTACAGACGAATGGAAAAACTGGTAGAAGACGACCTCGGGGAACATCAGTGGGGATTCCGTAGTAATGTAGGAATAGCGAGGCAATACTGACCCTACGGCTTATCTTAGAAGAATGGTTAAGGGAAGGCCAACCTACGCTTCTAGCGTTTGTAGACTTAGAAAAGCTTTTGACAATGTTGACTGGAATACTCTCTTTCAAATTCTGAAGGGGGCAGGGGTAAAATACAGGGAGCGAAAGGCTATTTACAATTTATACAGAAACCAGATCGCAGTTACAATAGTCGAGGGGCACGAAAAAGGAAGCAGTGGAAGGGAGCTAGACAGGACTGTAGCCTATCCACAATGTTATTCAATCTGTGTATTGAGTAAGCAGTAAGGGAAACAAAAAAAAAATGAATTAGGAATTAAATTACAGGGAATATAAATAAAAACCTTGAGGTTTGCCGATTACACTGTAATTCTGTCAGAGGCAGCAAAGCACTTGGAAGAGCAGGTGAACGGAATGGACAATGTTTTGAAAGGAGGATATAAGATGAACATCAACAAAAGTAAAACGAGGGTAATGGAGCGTTGTCGAATTAAATCAGTCGATCTTGAGGGAATTAGATTAGGAATGAGACGCTTAAAGTAATAGATGAGTTTTGCTCTTTGTGCAGAAAAATAGCTGAGGATGAACGAAGTGGAGAGGATAGAAAATGTAGACTGTAGAAGGAAAGCATTTCTGAAGAAGAGAAATTTGTTAACAACGAGTATAGGTTTAGTTGTGAAGAAGACTTCCCTGAAAGTATTTGTATGGAGTGTAGCTATGAATGGTAGTGAAACATGGACGATAAACAGTTTAGGCAAGAAGAGAAGAGAAGCTTTCGAAACGTGGTGCTACAGAAGAATACCGAGGATTAGAGGGTAGAGCTGTAACTAATGAGGAGGTACTAAATAGAATTGGGAAGAAGAGGAATTTGCGGCGCAAACTGACTACAACACGGGGTTTGGTTGGTAGAACACGATCTGAGGCATCAAGGGATCACCAATTTAGTATTGGAAGGAATCGTGGAGGGTAAAAATAGTAGAGGGAGACCAAGAGATGAATACCCTAATCAGATTCAGAAGGATGTAGGTTGCAGTAGTTACTCGGAGATGTAGACGCGTACCTGGGATAGAGCAGCATGGGGAGCTGCACCAAACCAGTCATTCGAATTAAGACCGCAACAACATACCTGATACGTTTCCAGGATTTCTGATGAAAGAGAAGTTTTCATGAATGTTGATGGAGTATGTTTCCTAACAGATCTTTTTAAGAAAAATTGTTCGTGAAAGCAACCCTCTTTCATGAACTGTGCAAGATGTCAAAGTATTTTTTCTGTTCAATGTTTTTATGACACTGATCATTCTGGTGCTTGAATGTAAAAGCGAAATTAACATACAAAGACGACATTGCAATTATTTTGTATAGATAAATCCCTACTCGTAACTTCATTACAGTGGTAATTAAAATTTCAATTTATTTCCAGTAAAATGCATTTGAAATTATTCAACTTTTTAAAAAGAAAATATTAAATGTAATGTACATTTTGTATAAATTAGCTGTAACAGTCATTTCATGAATAAAATAAAAATCTGTACGATTTATTTGATAATATTTTAGGTCATTAACTTTATTTAAAAGTGTTATAATTTTTAAAACAATTGAAAAAGAACAAAATAAAATTACCTGGAGTTGGAATTGAATCTGGGTCACCCGCGTGGCAAACGAGTCCACTACAGGAGCAAGCCATTTCACTGTGCTTCCATAGCACACAAACTGACCGATACATGAGCTGAGCGTAACATTTTAGAACCCTTTTCATCCGAATTTTAGAACGCTTTCTCTGCGCTTTACAACTTTTATGGGTGGACACCTTTGAGGAATACTACCAAGCTGCGAAGTCTCATCATGAACTGAATTTCCGTTACCTTATGGCTCCCATGTGAGCTGAACCATTGTTCCTGTTAGAAGTGGCAACACTATGTACTACATTTCGCACCCTGCAATGTCTCAAATCACGTAGAAATTTAATCATGTATTATTCCTGTGTATACGCACAATAAGAGAGTTCTTCGTTATTTGCTTTCCTTCCGCGTGTTGCAATTTTAATTATCAACAGTGTATTAGAGAGCTGTAATTACTTATCGAATAGGCCTCCGTTGTATTTCTGACCTGCCCTGTGCACAGTAACAGCCGTTCCTCTGGTTAGAGCAGCTTTCTTCATCCATTAGGTTAGAGACTTTGGCTCTCCCACACCATCTGCAAATGCGAAAACACATCGACGTATCAAAAGCCGACAAGTAGGCTACCAGCAACATAAGAATTCATAAACTGCATCTGAGAATTCCTTCCCAGTGGATTACAAACTGCACAGAACAAAACTGCATTACAAATTATGCTTTCGACGGTCTGCCGGGGCCGAGCAGCACGTAATTTGTACTACAGTACAGATTTTCTCTGCTAAGAGATCCCAGATGGCGCAGTAGCGTGTGCCACTAGCACATACCTCCTGTCAGCTCTCCAACCAGCAGTTTCACTCAGATGGTGGGAGGGAATGACGGAAATAGAAGAGACATTCTAGAGTGGGATTAACATTGAACTATTAAAGGATGTAAAAGATGAGAATCGCCGTTGGAATTACTTTCCTCGGTGAATGAGGTAGCATTGCAGGACCTATTGATTGGAAATAATAGTCTAATGGGTACAAACTATGTATTAAGCGTAAACCGAAGGAAGACGAATGTATTGAAGAGTAGCGGCAGTTGGGTTAGTGATAATTTTAACTTAAAAATTGGGAAATGCAAATTAAACGAAAGGAAGGAATTCTGATTCCTTGGTTCCTTGGAAGCAAAACAACGCTCCATGGACCAATCAAGGAGGACACGAAAAGCAGACTGTCACGGGCAAAGACAGCATTCCTGCCCAAACGTGTCTACTGGTGTCAGACGTCAGCCTTTCTTTGACGAAGAATTTCTGATTATGTACGTTTTGAACAAAGCATTGTATGTAAGTGAATCAAGGGCTGTGGGAACACCGGAAAAGAAGAGATTTCAAACGTTTGAAATGTGATGCTATAGAAGTATGTCAAAAATTAGGTGGACTCATAAGAAACAGGGAAGTTCTCCGTGATATCGACAAGGACAGGACCTTGTCAAAAACCAACAAGAAGAAGGGACAGGAAGGTAGCACATGTGATATGACATCAACGACAGTAGCCCTCACAGTGACCGAGCGAGGTGGCGCAGTGGTTAGACACTGGACTCGCGTTCGGGAGGACGACGGTTCAATTCCGCGTCCGGCCATCCTGATTTAGGTTTTCCGTGATTTCCCTAAATCACTCCAGGCAAATGCCGGGATGGTTCCTCTGAAAGGGCACGGCCGACGTCCTTCCCCATCCTTCCCTAATCCGATGAGACCGATGACCACGCTGTCTTGTCTCCTTCCCCAAAACAACCAACCAACTCCCACAGTACTAGTGGGAGCTGTATAGAGTAAAATCTACAGGGGAAAAGAACGACTGGAATGTATAACCAACAAATAGTTGAGGACGTTGCGTGCAAGCGCAATTCTCAAATAAAGAAGATGTTGCAACAGGGAATTACTGGTGCTCTGCATCAAATCATTCACAGGACCAATAAAAAAAGTCCTGAAACAATTCTAAGGTTTCTAGATTACAGAAGTGATGAAAGTCCTGCTTTCATTCGATGTGACATATTTCGAAGGTTTATATTGGAGTTTTCAAACAGAGTTTTTTCAATAGCCGATATGTTACGTCACAGAGGTTCTGAACTTAAGCAATGTGCTCTTTGGTTGCTAGAAGTATTTTCACTGCGGAAGCATTGTAGGAGAAGCTAGTGAGAGAGTCGGATGCTGGCTATGCTACTGAGGAGATGAAAATTGCCTGCAGAGCACAGAGAAAAAAGTACCTATAAAATATAATTTGTTAAAGAGTAATTGGACAAGTGAAGATTATGAAGTAAAGTTCTTGCTGCATTGTTTGCTTGCGCGTAATTATGTTACGTTTGAGTAACGGAAGGTTTGAATCGAATTTTTATTTATTGTTTTGGGGTAGTCAGTATCACTGTTCAGACGTGAGTAAGTGAAGTTTTATATTCACGTACTTGAGCTCAAAGGCTATAGATTGATCGTTGTTTTGCCATTTCAATAATTAATTTCATGGCAGGGTAATAATTCTTAAAAAATATAATTTTTGCAGATATGACTGTAATAATTAGACAATTAGTTTCAGTTTTGTGCAATATAGTCTTCAAACGTCGGATTCCATTTCATTATTCTGCAAGTTCATATTCCATCATCGTCCTCTCAAGAAAGAATTTCATATTTTCTGGCTATTTGTGTCCCTGCATTGCATTACTAGAACACAGTGACTGAAGCATGAGCTGCTTAGAATGCTTGCACGTCCCCGCATTGCATTGCGCAAGCCTTTATCGTTCCTATTTAACTTGCTTGATGGTGCGCTGCGTATTTTATGTTCATCACTTCGAATAGTACTATGTTTCCATTGCCACAGATGAGCCGTATGGAATTTGTTAGGGTCAGGTTTACAGTAAAGTCAGAATACAGTTGCATCATTCATAGTCATGTATGTTTTTCATAATATCCAGTCAGTGTAAGCCATATGAAATTTGTTACAGCCATTTTTACAGTACAGTCAGATTACAGTTACATCGTTCACGGTCATGCATGTATGTTTTTCATATTCATTACCAGGTCAGTATAAGTAAAGTTTAGTTCGTATTTAATTTCTTAAGCATACAGTTTTATTTTCACACTACATTGTTACATCTGTGAGTGCATTAGTCTGTATTTGGAATCTTCCTTTGTTGCATCGTGTATGTAAATTCACAGGAGGTTTTTACAGAAACATTTCGGTGATTTATTCGTTTGGTAAATTTATGCAGCATTTTTATCCTGCTACCTTATGTGACGAAATTACGATTCATAGTATGACGTCACGCATTGTAACACTTCACTGTATTGCACAATAGAACTTCACATAATAGCTTATTTACATTTTCTAATCACTTTAGTAAGCTTAATTAAAAACACAGTTGGAGAGTTTCACTCAGTTTTGGTGACTCATTTGTCAGACAGCGTTCCCATAATCACACCATTCGCGTTTTACGGGATTAAAATACACATACACGAGTCATAATGAATAGTACTCCAGTCTAGTCCAGATTGAGTTCACAAAGTAATGTAAACATAGAAAAGTTACACATCGCCCAGTTCCATCGGGACAATAATGTCGCTAATGTGAATGAAGTTGTAACAGGAGGTAACTGTTTCTTTCAGAGTTCAAAGTAGAGACAAGAACCGAGACTTTCACCATGTGGGCCCCTGATTGGTAGATGCAGGAAAAAGGTGGGCGACTAATACGACGTCCGGGCCTCGAGATTATGAAACCCAGGCCGAAAGGCTTTCACCTGCGGCTGCCACTCCCACAGGCTTTAACAGTGCGTGCGCTACATAGCGCGTGGGCACGAGTGATGGTATGGAGTAACTGATGAACGGGTCGCATGGGTAATGGATAGAAGCACGTTTAATAAGTTGCGCGATCGTAGTACAGACTTCATTAATAGAAGATTATTAATATTTTATTGCTGCAAGAGGAAACTGTAATTCAATATCCGGCTTCACACCTAGAATAACCCATGCTTTCATCATGTATCCAATGACGAATAATCTAATTGGATATAATGGATATTTATTGGAAAACAGTTTCTCAGGAACATGAACTCCATGTCTAACATTTACTTAAACTATTATTTGTTCATTTACATTATCATTTGTTGTCAGGAAATCCAGCTCTCTTACATCTCTATAGCAACTTATACAATACGTTCATAATACTGTAGCTTCTTTTCATAATATTATTTGTTTTTAAATCTTAATTAGAGTAATTTAGTAATAATCCTAGGTTAAGCAATATAACTTAACAGTAAGTATATTCAAACATAATAATTAGAAAGTACGTGAAGTGCAAATTAGTACTATATCAAAAAATTTAATGCTGTTAGTCGCCACAAAGGTGGCATATAAGGAGGGAGGTGACTATAGTGAATAATTTATGTTATTTGCTGAGTTCGTCGAACAAGACCTCCCACCTCCTCCCCCCCCCCCCCGTCAATTTAAGCATCCACCCTTCCCCTCTCCCCCCATCTCCCTCCCCCCTTTATCCACCTCCCCTTGGGGCATTTAAAAAAAATTACAATAAAATTAAAAATAGGTGACTAGTGCGCTCACGTGTGTTTCAAAGTTATATTGTTACCTCTAACTTCGTTGTTATTTTATTTAAGTTTTCATAGATTTCATTATTGTTTTAATACTACTATCCATTTTTATTTCAAATGGCATTATTAGTTATTGAGTATGATTGTGTATCATAAACCGATGTTTTGCGTAATATGCCTTGTATTATACTTATCCCGTCTCTCACTTTATACTGATTATTGTTATCATAATTTGACAACAGCCATTTCTGTAGCTACTCACTGTACCTATATCATGTAGTAATAAGAAAGGTCCTTTGTACAAATGTTTTAGATGTTGGCCAGCTATGCACCGTATGTCAAAACAATTTAGCTTTTCAGCCTTTGCACTAGTTGTATTTTATCTATACAGATACTCCCGTATAGTTGATGACTTATTTTATGGCTATAATTAGTTAATTGTGTTGCTCTTGTTCTTCTTATGTGTCCTTGGTTGTGAGTAAGAATGTAATGTGGTACTAGCTAGAGACCATGCCTTGATACCTCCTCGTTATGAATGTGTATTCTGTCAGTCTCGTCATGTTCGTTGCAAGTCAACCATATAACTGTGTAATCATCTGCTATTTATTTGAACCTGGGTAGGTATCTTATGCAAAATTTGGATGTTTCTAGTCTTCGCATAGAGTGTAGTTCCATTTTGTAACATGTGTCTTACCTGTAATTATTTGACGTATCTTCTTTTTGCCATATGCTTGCCCTAAGTGATTCCTTCTTGCTATATGCTAGACCTAAGTGCCTACATACATTTGTGTTAAACATGTATCCACTTTTATATATAGATTTTGATAATGGCTAACACCGAAATGTGTAAAAATGGATTAATAAATGAAGGAATATTGGTTTACAAATTTCTCTTGATTACAATTTCTTCATTGCCACCAATTCAGAAATTTGCAGACCACATAAATTAGTCATAGTCGACGTAATGTGGATTTCTGTTGCTGCCCTTTGCTTTGCATCACCTGTATCTAGTGAGAAAATAACTTATGATTACAACCACCTATGCATTTGCTGCAAAGGTTATCCTTGTATAGACTATTTTTATTCTACACAACGAGTGGCCCTTCGGTTATCGTGTGCCTCGACAAGGCTCTATTCAACTCGGTAGGGGGTATTGAAATTAATGAATTTCTGTATACTGTAAGCTTCCTGCCTAGTTGTGAAAACGGATTACACACGGAAGCAAATGCGATTTACGCCCTGAATTTAAAAACCCTCTCATACAAAACTTTTAGATCCGTGAATTTATGTAAATACGCGATGTGACTGCAATGTTAAGAAAATATAACATAGAGCAGGAGAGCCTTACTTTAGGCAAAGTAGTTTAAATGGGGATAGCAAATAATTAATTGATCTGCTGTAACGTATAGCTCGGTTGCATTTAAAGGGCATAACTCACAAAAGCAAGGCGTACCTCAGTCCAACATTATATAAAATCATGAACTGCAATTGCGTAAGAGCCTGACTTATCTCCTGTTCTGAAAAGCTTGCATAGGTAAACGGACTGTGTTCAGTGTGTTTGCTGAGTAATTTGATTTGTTGGTCGTAGAAACAATTCAAGAACATACCTACCTTTGCTGATGGCAAAATAGTTACAGTGCTTTAGTACTGTGCGCGAACTGCAACTCGGCGTAAATTTGATGGAATAGGCACAATTATGCCAAGCATATCTCATGACTTTGTAAAGCTTATAGTTATAATTCACGCACAACTAGTCCACAAAATACGTGTTCAAAAAGCTACAAAAAATGAAATTTTCAAACAAAATAAAATCCTTACATAACGAAAAATAAAGAACGAAGCTCATTGGAATGAGATGTGATGAGTGTTGAGTGCCCTAGCACTGGGATGGATTAATGGGAAACCTATTCTGTACCGAGCTTATAAGATAACACTGTTCGTAAAGCCATAAAAGTAACATCTTGTCTTGGAAACACGGACTGAATTCGTGAATGATTTCGTCAAAGTCTCCACTTGAAGCCTTGTAGTACAGACCAGGAGAGCGGGACATATTAACTGGGAGTGACCAATAGACTCTGATTACGAATGTGCTCAAACTTTACTCAACCATACTGCATCGTACCATACCCGTTTCGTTCCTTTTCAAACACACCTTCCACCGCTCGCCACGAGGCGCGCTCAAATCTGGTTGTTCGGCAGAACCAGAAATTTGCCTTCCAATCATCGTAATGAGCATGTCAAGGACAGTAACGCTTGAAGAAGTCAATGACTCGGTATAGAAAGTGTTGACAACACGCGAAACAATTCAGTGGTGGAAGTTGCCAGTGTAACAACAACTTTCAGTACTTATCTACCATTAAACATTTTATATTGTAATTATAATTAATTACACGTTTGACCCTCCTGTAATTACACTAACTTCTTTAAAAATATGTAGACAAAGTACATTTTGTATCGTAATGATTTGTTTCGCCAGTCAGACCATCTTCCGATGCAAATACACGGGACGATGTTAGCTATCACTGGCGTCAGTTGGTGCGTATGGTTAAAACTCTTTTTTAATGTTATCGAAATTTTGTCCAGTCATAACTATGGACATAGACGTACTGACCCAAAAACCAATAAACACTGAAATCTTGCAGGTTTCTTGCCGCATAAGAATGGTTCAAATGGCTCTGAGCACTATGGGACTCAACTGCTGTGGTCATTAGTCCCCTAGAACTTAGAACTACTTAAACCTAACTAACCTAAGGACATCACACACATCCATGCCCGAGGCAGGATTCGAACCTGCGACCGTAGCAGTCGCACGGTTCCGGACTGCGCGCCTAGAACCGCGAGACCACCGCGGCCGGCTCTTGCCTCATAAGATCGTATTGTGAGCGCGACGTGTACCTTCAGAATTTTGCGCTCACACCGAAGATTTCATGCCACCGAAACCTTTGTCATTGTTGATAAAGAGCCTCTTAATTATTAATTACCGTATCAATATCTTGTTTGTATGGCATTTTAAAATATTTCACACTCAGCACCAGGTTCTTACAGACGTATCTCTTATTACTATGAAAGTTCCTTCAGAATGCCTGGATTGAAGATTAAGTAAACGTTCCGATGGAAGAAAGAAGGAAGAATAGGGTTCAAAATTTCGTCCACGACGAGGTAATTTAAGATGGAAAATGTGGTCGTACTGGCAGAAGGATGAAGAAAAGAATCGAAAATGTCATTCCCAAGAGAAATAACCCAGCATTTACCTTAAGCGATTTAGTGAAAGCAAGGAAGGCCGTACGTATCGATCCGAAATTGTGGTGGTTCCAGCTTCTGCATGAAAGGTAACCAGCGCCACTGGAAAACGTTGCCCTTCTAGAGATGATGATTATGATGGAAGGGGACGCTCAACAGGACGGTCAGTAGCGTCCTTACCAGGTGTCATGTCGCCAGTGTCGTGGAACAGGGGGGGTGGGGGGTGGAATATGGCTGTCTGTCTTATAATGCGTTAAAATCCACCTATTAATTGTAAAAAACGCCGTCATGAACTTATAATCTTTTAATAAAAATGCTAAACTACGTTGGTGAGCTATCCATTTACAGCACGCTAACCTCCCCTGTTCAAAATTTTAGTCATGAGACCCAAAATTTCACGGAATTTCAAAACAGGCGTCGGCGAAGATACTGGGCAGATCTCCATCCAAACTGAGAGTTGCTCTGCATCAGTAGAGGAGAAGGTCAAAATATAAGCTACAAAAGGTTTTTACACAGAAAAATTTTTTTTGGTCAATGATTAAATTACTGAAGAAACCCTGTGATGGTACAATAACATGTGCCCAGATTTATGGGGAATTAAACAATTAAAAATATTTTTCTCATTCTAACCAATTTATTGGAAAACCAATGCAAAAACTTCGATTTTTTTCTTAGGCCCAGATATGGGCTACCTTTAACATGAAGGAGAAAAGAATATAAAAACAAGTTTCAAGTACAAGTTTATTTGCAATAATCAGAAATATAAACTCTATTGTCCAGTCCTGCACATTCAGTATGCGCCCACATACTGCACCGTATACACTGAATCCAAATTTCTCCGTTGGCGTACACTGAAAAAGGGCTGTCGCAGAATATGCACGAGGGACCTGTCCCAGAACGCATGCGGCCTTCAGAAAAATCTCGAAATCACTCTTCTCGTCGTCTAGGGTACGCTAGTCCTCATTAGATAATTCATCAGACGAAGATAGGTCTACTTTCTTTCTCTTCCGTAGATTTCTTTTGCTTCACTAGCATGCTATATTTGATTTTTGAATCTGGTTCAATTTTTTCTCAGGAAAAGTTAGCTAGGTCATTCTCTTCTATGACCTGTCCAAGGAGCTTGTGAGGCTCTTCCTTGTACTGTGATCCTGTAATCAAGCAAGCTTTTGTAGATTTCCGACCTCTATTGCTTGTTTCCTATGCAATTGTAGGTGGTGGGGAAATGTCAAACGAACTAACAAGAGCCGATGTTCTTGATTGGGCATTTGGTGAAGAAGGCATGAGCAGAGGAAATTCTGAAAGCGTTCCTCGCTTGGAAGAGGATAACCGTGAATTTGTTCGTAGGTCTACCGTTGAGGGTTCTATGATATCCACTCGCGACAATCCTGGCTGCGGGCTAGAGGACGTAAGAGACCCTTGTTGAGGTGCGGACATGTTAGCAGACTCTGGTAGCACTTCAGTAGAGGCAATCGGTGACAGAGAGTTACAATATTTTTGAGATTCTTGTTGAGCATCCAGATGATCGGCGTCTGTGAAGAGATGCTTGTTCAGACGATAAATCCATGTCACTTTACAAACACTTAGTGCAATCTGACCAGTTTGAACTTGCAAATAATCTTTTCCGAACAGATCGATTACCTCTTACAGCCGTAATAGGTTTCTGAGCATAGAACATATACTGTCTTGGCTTCTCACTGAAATCGGTCTTAGAAGGTGCCACGAAAGTTTCATCGGGCGACTGGAGCTGGTGTGTTGTGTGGGGTGACAATGAAATGATGCAAATGTGGTTCATCCGGCCCTTATCAATCACTTCAGGGTTGCGAACACGGCTGTACTGCCCATCTAAAACAAGGAGAACTGGTAAAGCGGACATCACCGTTTTCATGAAGTCGTCGAACCACTGAGTAAACAAATGAGTCCGTATGCAATCAGAACAGTGGGCTCGGCCGATACTTCCTGGAGGAGCACTTTTCATCAATTACTCTGACATTCTAGTTCTGAGAAAAATAATAAAAGGAGGATACAATGTCCTGATGCACTCATGCAAACAATGAATGTTATAGGCGAACCCCTTTCAGCAGTACTGCAGTTTAGGTCTTTCCCTTTCTGCCAACCACTTGTGGTATTTTATTATGCACAATACTCAAACGTGTCTCATGAACGTTATGTACCGTATGCAATCCGGTGGGCAGTGGGGTTTATTGTAAACCTCTTCTAATAGCTCGTAACAAGGCTCTTGAGGAAGAAGTGTCTCAGGGATTACGAATAGATAGGTGAGATGAATGGCGATTCAGAAAAAGACCTGCCCAAATCCTTCCAGCGGCGGTAGTCGTGAAAGGCGCGTTAATGTCGTTCCTCTCTGCTAAAACAAACGTTCTTCGTTTCAGATGGGATAAAGTATATCCAAAATATCCGTTGCTCATTGTCAACAAGTACGAATCAAGCTCTTCTTCCAGTCGTGGCACTGTCAGTAGCAATTGGAGTCAGATCTGTCTTCTTACTTAAAATCTGAAAGGTAGAGCGAGGTACATCATATAATTTAGCAGCCTTTAGAGTTCCCATTTTCTCCCCCCCCCCCCCCTCCCCCCATAGCAGTGATGGCTTCAGCCATCTGCAAATGATCCCACGTTTTACTTTGCCCTTGCCTTGGTATTTAAGCTTGTTAAGTGGCATCCTGAAAAACAAATCTTGAGTAGGTTTCAACTAAAATTATAGGAATATTGGTCCAAATATGGGCTTTCCCATAATTTTCACGGTAGCCCATACTTGGACCACACTGTAGTTTCTGCAAAATAGCCCTAACGGTCATAACGAAATACAGACAAAACTAGGAAACAGATCCTTTAAAGTATCAATAATACAGTTCTTCCAGCGAATTGCATGCAGACTTAAGTTATAAGGAAAATGGTTAAGTTACATACATGTCGATAGAGATCAGTTCACAGAATCGTGTTTTTCACGCGTAAAATCTCATTACAGCCAGGCAACATGCGTTCGGTCTACCAATTGTTTACAGTCGTCCTCGGAGGTGTTGGGAGACAGACTGACACACACTGCGGCTTGGTGGCAACATTTTCTGCGCCCCCAGGCCGTCTAGCCCCTATTTAGACCACTGCCCATATCTGGACCTACTCTTCTATATAAAATATATGCCGAACGCGGTGGTCTCGCGGTTCTAGGCGCGCAATCCGGAACCGTGCGACTGCTACGGTCGCAGGTTCGAATCCTGCCTCGGGCATGGATGTGTGTGATGTCCTTAGGTTAGTTAGGTTTAAGTAGTTCTAAGTTCTAGGGGACTAATGACCACAGCAGTTGAGTCCCATAGTGCTCAGAGCCATTTGAATCATTTGAACCATAAAATACATGTAGGTAAAACACGCTGGATCGAGAAAGCGAAACACTACAAATTTCACATAGTGGTGGATCTTACCGCTGGAGGAGGAACCCGTGTGCTAATGGACAGCATGGTATTCCCAGTCTGGTGAATAGCTTTTCCTTCTATCGGTGTGGTTGACATGAATTCCATCATATCTGAGTGGTCGAACCGACGTGCCGCTGTTTGTTGTTTGCCACTTCCAACCAGTCTGTTTGTTTTCCACTGAGGTATGACTCCTCTGTCGGATAATGAGATGACTGCGGGCAAGGTGACAGCACATCGAAGTACCATGCCACCGTTACACGGATCTTTGGTTGTTTTGTCGGCTGCGCCGTCTTCCTGTATCCCGACCTCTACTGGTACCCAGTATCGGCATCCTATCCGCTGTAATGTAACATACATGATCTCAAACACTGTTGTCTACTGGATATATCGGGCGCTTGTAGCGCACTGAGCGCCTTAAGAACTGACGAGAAACAATGTACTAAGATGCATCTGTTCCAGTGCCTTCGGAACGCCATATAACTGCGAATCATAACTTGTAAATTGTTCCGGAGGGCATACTGGGAATATCCCACCAGCCAAAACAACTGAACAAATGAGGGCATTCCCTTACTGCGATCCGTGCGTATATACGAGTATAATCATAAAATCGTTGTACGTACTTAAAATTGAAGAAAACATATCATCGCAGAGAGACAGCAGATCTGGTTTATGCACAACAGGATAGCTCCGTACGACAGTAACAAACCCATCGTTCAAGGAGAGAAGATCTGGTCGAGGAAATCCTAGAATATTCTCTTCCTTCACCTGATAATACCTTATGTTTCTGGATATCAGGATATTTATGAGGTTCTGGTGTATTATATGCCCCTCAACAAGTTGCACATTTTTAAGATTGTTTGTCCCTTTTACTTAAACAAATCCAAGGGCAGCCATGTGTGTTTTCACGAGGTTGTAATTTTTTGATGAGAGTTTGAAGGATGTGCAAGAATGAGGAGTAGCTACATTGATCAACTCTTGTAGTAACGTGAGACCGAATCAGATAGTCTGAGCTGGCAAGTCATTGGATTCTACCTATTATCGTGTCCTTTTGACCGGCGAAGTGCGGCAACTCGAACAAGCCTTTGGAAGACCCCTGCTGAAATATTGAGCCATGCTGCCTGTGTTGCCTTCCATAATTGCGAAAGTGCTGCCAGTGCGTGATGTCGGGTATGAACTGACCTCTCCATCATGTTCCATAAATGTTCGATGACATTCTTGTCGGGTGATCTTCGTGGCCAATCCATTCGCTCGAATTGCCCAGAATGTTCTTCAAATTAACTGTTGTGCCCCAGTTACATAGCAAGTTGTTATCCACAAAAAGTCCATCTTTTTATGGGTACATGAAGTCCACGAGTGGCTGTAAATGATCTACAGGTAGTCGAAGATAACCATTTCCAATAAATGATCGGTGCAGTTGAAGCAGAGGACCCAGGCTATTTCATGTAAAAGCAACCAACACCATTATTAGGCCACCACCAGCTTTGTCCATGGCTTGGTGGAATCTGCGCCCCACTCGAATCTTACCATCACCTCATATCAACTTAAATCGGGACTCATTTAGCCAGGCCACGGTTTTCCAGTCGTCTAGAGTTCAACCGATATGGTCACCAGCCCAGCAGAGACGCTGCAGGCAATGTCGTGTTGTTAACAAAGGCACTCGCGTCGGTCGTGTGCTGCCAAAGTCCATTAACAGTAAATTTCGCCTCACTGTCCTAACGGATACGTCCTTCGTACGTCCCACATTGGTTTCTGCCGTTATTTCACGCAGTGTTGGTTTTCTGTTAGCACCGACAATTTTACGCAGACACCTCTGCCTTCGGTCCGTAAGTGACAGGCGTCGGCCACTGTCCCTGGTGAGAGGTAATGGCTGGACTTCGTTATTCCCGGCTCATTTCGACACTGTGAATCTCGGAATATTGAATACCCTACATATTTCCGAAATGGAATGTCCATGTGTCTAACTCCAACTACCGTTTGGCCTCCAGAGTCTGTTAATTCCCGTCGTGTGGCCATAAACACGGCTGAAAACCCTTTCACATGAATCATCAGAATGTAAATGACAACTCCGGTAATGGTCTGCCCTTTTATGCCTTGTAGCTGCGACATTATGGTTATCCGTAGAGTGGGATATGATCGTGAGTGTTACAGGAAAGAAGAAGGAAGATTGGATTTAACGTCTATGTAGCACAAGCTCAGATTAGGAAACTATGGGGAAGGAAATCGGTCGTGTCCTTTCAGACGAACCGTCCCAGCATTAGCCTGGATTGATTTAGGGAAATCATGGGAAAATCTACTGGTTATGACCTGTAGATTAAAACTGAAGAAACTGCAAAAATGTGAGAAATTAAGGAGATGGGACCTGGATAAACTGAAAGAACCAGAGGTTGTACAGAGTTTCAGAGAGAGCATAAGGGAACAATTGACAGGAATATGGGAAAGAAATACAGTAGAAGAAGAATGGGTAGCTCTGAGGGAGGTAGTAGTGAAGGCAGCAGAGGATAAAGTAGGTAAAAAGACGAGGGCTGTTAGAAATCCTTGGGTAACAGAAGAAATATTGAATTTAATTGATGAAAGGAGAAAATATAAAAATGCAGTAAATGAAGCAGGCAAAAAGGAATACAAACGTCTCAAAAATGAGATCGACAGGAAGTGCAAAATGGCTAAACAGGGATGGCTAGAGGACAAATGTAAGGATGTAGAAGCTTATCTCACTAGGGGTAAGATAGATACTGCCTACAGGAAAATTAAAGAGACCTTTGGAGAGAAGAGAACCACGTGTATGAATATCAAGAGCTCAGATGGCAGCCCAATTCTAAGCAAAGAAGGGAAGGCAGAAAGGTGGAAAGAGTATATAGAAGGTTTATACAAGGGCGATGTACTTGAGGACAATATTATGGAAATAGAAGAGGATGTAGATGAAGACGAAATGGGAGATACGATACTGCGTGAAGAGTTTGACAGAGCACTGAAAGACCTGAGCCGAAACAAGGCCCCCGGAGTAGACAACATTCCATTAGAACTACTGACGGCGTTGGGAGAGCCAGTCATGACAAAACTCTACCAGCTGGTGAGCAAGATGTATGAGACAGGCGAAATACCCTCAGACTTCAAGAAGAATATAATAATTCCAATCCCAAAGAAAGCAGGTGCTGACAGATGTGAAAATTACCGAACTATCAGTTTAATAAGCCACGGCTGCAAAATACTAACGCGAATTCTTTACAGACGAATGGAAAAACTGGTAGATGCAGACCTCGGGGAGGATCAGTTTGGATTCCGTCGAAATGTTGGAACACGTGAGGCAATACTGACCTTACGACTTATCTTAGAAGAAAGATTAAGAAAAGGCAAACCTACGTTTCTAGCATTTGTAGACTTAGAGAAAGCTTTTGACAATGTTGACTGGAATACTCTTTTTCAAATTCTAAAGGTGGCAGGGGTAAAATACAGGGAGCGAAAGGCTATTTATAATTTGTACAGAAACCAGATGGCAGTAATAAGAGTCGAGGGGCATGAAAGGGAAGCAGTGGTTGGGAAAGGAGTGAGACAGGGTTGTAGCCTCTCCCCGATGTTATTCAATTTGTATATTGAGCAAGCAGTAAAGGAAACAAAAGAAAAATTTGGAGTGGGTATTAAAATTCATGGAGACGAAGTAAAAACTTTGAGGTTCGCCGATGACATTGTAATTCTGTCAGAGACGGCAAAGGACTTGGAAGAGCAGTTGAACGGAATGGACAGTGTCTTGAAAGGAGGATATAAGATGAACATTAACAAAAGCAAAACGAGGATAATGGAATGTAGTCAAATTAAATCGGGTGATGCTGAGGGAATTAGATTAGGAAATGAGACACTTAAAGTAGTAAAGGAGTTTTGCTATTTAGGAAGTAAAATAACTGATGATGGTCGAAGTAGAGAGGATATAAAATGTAGACTGGCAATGGCAAGGAAAGCGTTTCTGAAGAAGAGAAATTTGTTAACATCGAATATAGATTTATGTATCAGGAAGTCGTTTCTGAAAGTATTTGTTTGGAGTGTAGCCATGTATGGAAGTGAAATATGGGCAATAAATAGTTTGGACAAGAAGAGAATAGAAGCTTTCAAAACGTGGTGCTACATTACTAATGAGGAGGTGCTGAATAGGATTGGGGGGAAGAGAAGTTTGTGGCACAACTTGACTAGAAGAAGGGATCGGTTGGTAGGACATGTTTTGAGGCATCAAGGGATCACAAATTTAGCATTGGAGGGCAGCGTGGAGGGTAAAAATCGTAGAGGGAGACCGAGAGATGAGTACACTAAGCAGATTCAGAAGGATGTAGGTTGCAGTAGGTACTGGGAGATGAAGCAGCTTGCACAGGATAGAGTAGCATGGAGAGCTGCATCAAACCAGTCTCAGGACTGAAGACAACAACAACAACAACATGGGAAAAATCTGGATGCCCGGACGCGTGTTTGAACCGGCGTCCTCCCAAATGCGAGCCCACTGTGCTAACTACTGCGCAACCTCGCTCAGCGTCTTGATTGTTAACCTGGTGCACTGAATAGCATTTCAAGTCCGGTCATCCTGACATGACACATTCGTCCGTGAGGTCAGTGCAGTTGGGAGAGTGTATAAAGGGTCAAGCTCGCTGACCGGCGCTACGTGCCGGGTAGTCGTCAGTCAAGCCTTGAGCTGTGTGAAGAACCAGTGCTAGCAAGTACAATATGCATCGTAGCTTGAGATGCGAAACATAGCTGTTCAGTGATGAACATCAAGAGGAGGAGCTCTTTCAGAATCACTCTGAAAATGTGGAACCAAGTACATCTTCTTCACTTTTTTTTCTTACTTTGTCACTACTGTATTTACAGTGCATAACTACCTACTTCCATATATACATTGGTACACCTGTCGCAGCGGATGTTAACTAAAGACGAGGACCATCAATGAGCGGCCGAGTGTCAAGAACATTTATTATTTGTTTTCAAGAGATACAATATGACTAACAGTCTGTGCAATAATGTTTTCTACAAATTAACAAACAATTCTTATTTTCTCATAAGCAAAGTGCTTTGTCTTTTCTCTTTCACGTTGTAGCACGTCCAACTATGAACCAATCGCGGAGCAAATTCTGATACGGCTTTTTGATTCTGATGGTGGCAGCCCTGTATTTTCGAAGGAAAGGAGACGACTATGTCTCCTGTCATCAGCGAATCTGATGATTAGGTCAATGATGCTTTTCCATGGAGCTATCTTTCTGAAAAGGGGACTATTAAGAAGATAGAGCTGAAGAGGGAAACGCGGCGGAAAATGCAGCGAAATGTACTGTTGGATATCGAAAAGAAGGGAGGTGAAAACAAAATGTACCCTAAAGGAGAATCGAAATCTTAACGCTCGAGCAGGAGAAGTGCTTCAGAAAAATGAACAATTGAAGAACGGTAAAATATTGTATAAGAAATATCAGGGAATGGAGGATTTCAACTGGCCATTATTGTGTATGTCGATATTCAGGACAGGTGAAAACAGTTCCAAGTACTATGTACTGTTTAACAGTGAAAGAATATTGATGTACGAATCGTGTTTCTTGGCCGTATTTTGTGAAACACCTACTTACAAAAAAAAGAGCAGTTCAGTCAGCAGTAATTGAAACAGACATTCGAAATCCTGATCGACTAAAGAATGAAAATAGCGAAGCTGCTATGGCCGGTGTCACAGACTTTCTCAGGAAACCTCGAACCTATGAGAGCTATAATTCAAGAGGAGACTGTAGCAAAACGTTTTTGGCCTTTATGCATACATCCCTACATGAAAAGTACGCTAAAGAAATAAGGTCTAATGGCAATGCGTCCTTCAAGCTTTTTTGTGAAGAGTTCCGGAAGACGAAACTCAGTATAAGAAACCGAAAGGGGACACACGCGCGCCCTGTGACAAAATGAAGAGTGAAAATCCTGACTTAATGAAAACTATGTAGGAATATCACAAGGCAGTTGATGCAGCTTACAAATCCAAGGCTTCTGATAAATAAATTGCAAGGAATAGTAACGAAACACGTATTAGTACAACTGATTTGCAGCAATGTCCCCCAACTCCTTTATTCAAAAATTGAAAATAATTTTCAAACGGATGTTGTGGGAGTACACTCTAATAGTATATGATTGTGGATGGACTGACAGACTGTTATTTATGGCATAAGGCCGAAGCAGGCAATGGAAGCTATTGGAGTGGGGTCCTGCTCATACAAATTCATTGAAGATATCCATCCACATTTGGAAACGTTGATAAACGCTTTTGACAGCTGTGCAGGTTAACGTTGCAGATAATAGATAATAAATTCCTTATTCGTGTACTCAACCATATGGAATGTGGTTCATCGCACAGTTTGGTAGAGCGAAAGAGTAAGACTTTCAACTGACATAGAACACCCACACAACTGGAGAAAATTTCTTCGACAAAATGGAAAAGAAAAAGTTTCACTCCAGTCGGAATGCAGAGAAATGATTTTCTTTGCTAGACTGCACTCTTGAAAACACACTTATAAAATCGCACCAAAGACCACGATAGTAATTCATTTCAATGGAGACAGATCAGGTGGCTTAAATTAATAATAATAATAATAATAATAACAATAAAAAGACCAGCCAGGGATCACTGGAAGAAGAAGAACCGTTTAAAACTGTGAGCTTCAGAAGGTAGGAAAACAGCAAACATTAAAGTCTCCTCTGAAGTATTCCGAACCATGCGACATTTCCCCTAGAAATACGATTTGATGGACCTATTAGCTTTTAATTCCCTAGTGTTCCGTAATATGCAAAATTTACCAATATAGAGCAGTGTTGTGAATATTTATCCTGGTACAGACAACGAAGATGAGGAGCCATGAAGTTTTTGTACATAGCTATAACTTTTGTTCACTGTGCTTTGCCCATTATTTGCATAGAATAAATGATTACGTTTCTGAATAGCGACGCTTCATCTATTAATTTATTTATCATTCATAAGAGCCTGCAGAAATCCTTTTTTTAAAGTTAACAACGGAGCTCAGTCCAGAATGAAAAATTTCATGAGTGTACAACGGGTCATGTCCACAATTGTTATGTCCACTAACTTTAACGTTGAATATCAGTGACTAAACTTCGTTTTAAATAGAAAACCAGTGTGTACTAATTACGTAGTTATTTTGGAAATACAGGATTTTGCATTACTTGTCACACTTTGAATTGTGATTTGACGGAAGTATAATTTTTGGACTCGAGACGCTACCCACTGCAAGCACGCCTGTATCAAGTACAAAGTCAGGAGACTAATCTAATCATTTACAGCTATTACCACCCTGCGGGAAACTGAAGCGCTTATTGTCATCGTTTACGAGAGAACTAAAAAATGTTTCAAATGGCTCTGACCACAATGGGACTTAACATCTGAGGTCATCAGTCCCCTAGAACTTAGAACTACTTAAACCTAACTAACCTAAGGACATCACACACATCCATGCCCGAGGCAGGATTCCAACCTGCGACCGTAGCAGTTGCGCCGTTCCGTACTGAAGTGCCTACAACCGCTCGGCAACCGTGGCCGGCCGAAAGAAATAAGATCGATTTATTAGCAAATCAGTTCGTAACTTGTTGCCGTTTGTTCATTGCTCTTGGATACTAAATCTCACTCTGTCAATGACAGCACCTAAAGTCTCACGTAACTGGGACTAAACTTAAGGATCGTTAAGCACATCATACATCAAATGTAGTATTGTAGTTAAGGAGATGGCTGTTTTTAGTTTCTGATAGTGAGGCTGACCTACATAGTAATTGTTCTGGGAATCTGGCGACGATTTCTCAGGCTACGAAAAGATGTGTGCCAAGGATTCCACGCCATGCTGCGTGCAACTCACTGCAGATTGTTGTGCGTTGTCTGCTTTGGCGATCTTCTCTACTGCGGTGTGCCATCTGCCGGTGGTCAGCATTGTCCTTCTCCCACGTTCAGACAAGATATATGACTTCCGTCTTCTTTGTCGGTTTTATCTGCAGCTGAAAACACTTGCGGGGACATCACTGCAGATCTGACACGCGTAAATACGTAATGACGAGTCGTCTATACCCGTCGATCTAGACCAGGTGCAACCGAAGTAATAGCTGAAAATTACCCCCTGGTTCCAGATGTGTAAAAGTGTTACTCAGACTTACTAGGCACAGCTAAAATAATGGTTTAACAATTCTACAACCGCGATCTCTCACGTTTTCTCGGCATTATTAATGGTGCCCTTTCGAATGTTCCTGCACGTTATTTCGCTAACCAACCCTATAGTATTTTTAGGTTCTGCGAGGTGTTTTATTGTGCTCCTGAAGAGGCGACTGTGTCGGTCGTCCAAATATTGTGCACAGAAGTTGAATCAACAACGCGGCTAAACACCCGAAACCAACTTTAAGGCTTACAACTAATTCATAGCAAACATTTTGAGTTTTTCTTATTATAATGATCTCATTACGCGATCATAAACTTGGAAAAATGACCTGAGCACCAGAAGTAGACATGGTGATACATAAACTGAAAGACCTTGTGTAAAATACCTGGGGATTAAATTGGATGACAAGTTAAAAAGAAGTCATTACAAAGATAATCTAGTCAAGAAGCTAGGTTTACCATGGTTTTATACTTAAAATTTGCATATCTTACTCCTTGTTGTGTTATAGTATTATCTTATGGGAGAAAACTCTGAAAGTAAGGAAAATTTTTATGCAGCAGAAGCGATCAGTAAGAATATTGTGTGAAGTGCGAGTAGATAACCGCATTCCATAAGAATCTTCCTGTTTTAAAACTCCCTTCCTACAATATTTACTCCTCAATTGTTTCTGACTCATGTTAATCTTTATCAACGTTACAGAATTGTTTTTATTTTGTTAACTACTATCGTATGTTAGTCACCTGCGTAAATACATTTCTCAGATTAAAAATGATCAACATTTTCCAAAGAAAGATAAAAAGCTCTCATAAATTTTCGAAAGATCCATTATAGCTGCAACAGACCTCTGCACTCTCCCGAAAACAAGCTGCGTCTTTTTTTTCTTATTTTAGAGCACTTATTACTTCCTTGATGTCGTCACCAACGCTGACGAAGGATCCCGGATGTTCCACGGGCGTATTCAATCAATTCGCTTCCATCTTCAGCTAACTCCATAAAGATAAAGCTAACAGTTTTAAGTCATCAAATCTTGGTAGTCAGATGTGCTACTGACTTGACCAATCTATCATTCATGGAATGAGCGGTCACATGCTGCATGATAAAATGTGTAGGGGCTTTTCCAATCTGTAAGTACGCAGTGTTAAATGTGTCAACGGAATGTCTTGTAGATTGAAATATGTGTTTTGTGTCAAGTAAACAAGCACGCTGAATATACATTGGTAGATTTTCGTATCCACAACTCCCTTGGATATACTTTATCTCATTTTTGTCCATAGATGTAGGCGTAATGGTGATTCTGATGGCTGAGGTTATATTATTGTTGCTTCAACTCTGAATGACGTGAAATATTTCATTAAACGAAATCTTCTCCAGTTTCCATCCGGGTGGCTGCGTTCAAATTCTACGACGTTTCGATGAGTGCGCTTCACACTCAGCAAAACGATGATGAGAATAACACTCATCGAAACGTGGCAGAATTTGAACCCAGCCACCCGGATGAGGTCAAAGAAGATTTCATCACCAGAAAAAGCCAGGAAATCCTACATTCGCATATAAATTTCGTGTGTTGTTCAGTATACTTTTTATTTGCAGCTCAAATACGCTGATAAGCCAAAACATTATGACCAATGCCCACCGCGACGTTGGATGCCACCTGGTGGCTTTTTGGGCACGTGACACGGTAACAAAATTATGTAAGCGGAGCACAGACCGACGGGGTACCACGCTAGCGAAGATACGGACTGCAAATGGGGAGCGACTTCGACAAAAGGCACATTATTATTACACAAAGCCTGTGAACTAGTACCTCGACAACAGTGAATCTGGTCGAATTTTCACGTGCTAATGTCGTGAAAATCTACGGAAAGAGGTAGAAGGAATCTACCACTAAGTGCCAAGGTTGGAAGACCGCGACTCTTCACTGGATTCGGAGGCTTGTCTGCTCGGTAAAGTCGGATAGATGGTGACCTGTAGCATCTCTGCCGAGTGAGCCCAACGCTGGTGCATGTGAAATGCCTCGGAGCGTACCGTTCAAATGGATCAAATGGCTCTAAGCACTATGGGACAACATCTGAGGTCATCAGTCCCTTAGACTTAGAACTACTTAAACCTAACTAACCTAAGAACATCGCACACAGTCATGCCCGAGGCAGGATTCGAACCTGCGACCGTAGTAGCAGCGCGGTTCTGGACTGAAACGCCTAGAACCACTTGATCACAATGGCCGGCTAGGATACCATTCATCGTACATTGTTAATCATTGAGATCCGCAGCAAGCCACCCCTATGTGTTCACATGTTTACCCAACGACAGCGTCACTTACGGTTGCAGTGGACCTCGGACCATCGCGATTCAACCGTCGATCAATGGAAAGGCGTAGGCTCTTCGGGTGAATCACTTTTTTGCTACAGTAGATGATGGTCGTCTCCAAAGACGACGTCATTGAGGTGAACGGCGGCTCGAACGTGCAGCGTGCCACGTACGCATGATGGAAGGAGCAATGTTATGCTTCGGGAGACACAACTGCGCTTGCATAGGACATGTGGCTGTAATTGCAGCAACGCTGACAGCTGCGAACCACTTGCATCCCTTCCCCGACAGCTATGTCATCTTTCAGTCCGTGTCTCGGAGCCAGAACCGTGCTACAGTGGTTTGAGGATCATTTTAGTGATATCACACTGATGTCTCGGTGACAAAATCAGTCTGATGTAAATGCTGTGGAACCCATCTGGGTCACTATAGGGCGACATCACCCCACACGCAGATCAGCGACCCATTATTTATGCGAATCATATGACCTATACGTAGACATCTAATGCCTCATACCTACAAACATACCGACAAACTGTAAGATAACCAATACGCAGATCAGTGATGTATTTCGTTCCAAAGACGGACAAACAAGCTATTAAGCACGTTGTCATAATGTTTTGGCTCATCAGTGTAAGTGCAATACGAATGGAATGCTTACAGTGCGTGTCATTTTCCGCTTGATACTGTTCTATCAGCCAGACCCTGTTCCTCTCGAGCCGAGGCATCTTCTTTTCAAATAATAATAATAATAATAATAATAATAATAATAATAATAATAATTTCATATGCTCAATGGCGGAGAGCAGATCTTTCAATTAGAAGGCACTTCGGTGACTTGTGTGTCCATAACTTAACACAATCATCCAACTTGGGAACAGGGCCTACAGCTTCACGTGGAATCCGTGCCACGCGTATCATGGTGATTCCTCACATCGTTGAGAAGTGAAGGTTGGGTTAAAGGGAGACAAAATTTCTGTGGTCGGATCAGATTTTGTTCCTGGGACGTCTTGGTTACGAGGCATGCTTTTTCGCTCTGCAGGTTGACGTTTACAGTCTGGCTCCATCGCCACTATTTTTGTTTGTTACTGATGCCGAGAATCAGATCCAAAGTACTGTTATCTAATCTTCTTTATTGTGAAGTAGTATGATTTCTCTAACTTACACTTTCTCCTCGTATATAAAGTGATGAACAGCATATTCTATCACATTTAATCATGAAACAAGAGATGATCACAGTAATTTTGAACAAACGTCTGAAGAAACACTTACATCGAGCTCTTTTCTACTATTTATACAAACATAATTCTGCGCATTAACCTTTCCTCGCATGAAGTTAAATATTGTATTTTATACTGAAAAGTGAAATAACATAATATTTAAATTTCCTGGCAGATTAAAACTGTGTGCCCAACCAAGACTTGAACATGGGACTTTTGCCTTTCGCTGACAAGTGTTCTACCATCATTTTACTTTTTTTTAGTCATATTTTGTTCGTAGTTGGTAGTTGAATTTGTTCATGATGCTTGTTAAAGTTAATCGTTGATCCATTAACTCAGGTTTCTTTTATTACAGAGGGCAGCTAGCCCTCTGGCCGAAAACTCTGAGCTACCGTGTCGGCATACAATCTGAGCGGCCGAAGCACGACTCACTCACCGTCCTCACAGCTTCACTTCTGCCAGTACCTCGTCTCCTATCATCCAAACTTCACAGAAACTCTCCTGCGAACCTTGCAGAACTAACACTCCTGGAAGAGAGTATATTGCGAAGAGATGGGTTAGCCACAGCCTGGGGTGTGTTTCCAGGTAGGAGACGAGGTAATGGAAGAAGTGAAGCTGTGGGAACGGAGGGTGAGTCGTGCTTGGGTAGCTCAGATGGTAGACACTTGCCCACGAAAGGCAAAGGTCCTGAGTTCGATTCTCGGACCGGCACACAGTTTTATTCCGCCAGGAAGTTTCATATCAGCGCACACTCCGCTGTAGAGTGAAAGTCTTATTCTAGAAACATCCCGCAGGCCGTATCTAATCCATGTCTCCGCAATATCCTTTCTTCCAGGAGTGCTAGTTCTGCAAGGTTCGCAGGAGAGCTTCTGTGAAGTATGGAAGGTAGAAGACGATGTACTGGCTGCAGTGGAGCTGTGAGGACAAGCCGTGAGTCGTGCTTGGGTACCTCAGGTGGTAGAGCACTTGCCCGCGATAGGCAAAGGTCTCGAGTTCGAGTCTCGGTCCGGCATACACTTTTAATCTGCCATGAGGTTTTGTACCAGCGCACATTCCGCTGCAGAGTAAAAGTCTCATTCTGGAAACATAATATTTGTCTCCTGCCAAATTAAATCGATTAAAGAGTGTGACTAAAATAATTGCTAGTGTCTACTCTTGGTGCGGATGCGTAAGTGGTGGCATCTTCCGCCAAAGAACTTAATTATAATTGGCTGTTAAACGCTCTTTGTAATGTGAACTTAACAGAGACTTCTTATGTTCTCTTCTATGTCTTCTTTGCTGATACCAGAGGTGCTCTGAATAGCGTTAAATTTAAATCTTCTTCTCGATCAAGAGAATTAATTAGAATTAAGCCAGAGGAATGTAAAGTTAAAATATATGGTAAATACAACTGAAATTAAAAGTAGAGCTTCTATGTTGTCATCAATTTTACAGTTTCGTTATATTCGCACCTGCTTGATTAAAACTACACTCCTGGAAATTGAAATAAGAACACCGTGAATTCATTGTCCCAGGAAGGGGAAACTTTATTGACACATTCCTGGGGTCAGATACATCACATGATCACACAGACAGAACCACAGGCACATAGACACAGGCAACAGAGCATGCACAATGTCGGCACTAGTACAGTGTATATCCACCTTTCGCAGCAATGCAGGCTGCTATTCTCCCATGGAGACGATCGTAGAGATGCTGGATGTAGTCCTGTGAAACGGCTTTCCATGCCATTTCCACCTGGCGCCTCAGTTGGACCAGCGTTCGTGCTGGACGTGCAGGCCGCGTGAGACGACGCTTCATCCAGTCCCAAACATGCTCAATGGGGGACAGATCCGGAGATCTTGCTGGCCAGGGTAGATGACTTACACCTTCAAGAGCACGTTGGGTGGCATGGGATACATGCGGACGTGCATTGCCCTGTTGAAACAGCAAGTTCCCTTGCCGGTCTAGGAATGGTAGAACGATGGGTTCGATGACGGTTTGGATGTACCGTGCACTATTCAGTGTCCCCTCGACGATCACCAGAGGTGTACGGCCAGTGTAGGAGATCGCTCCCCACACCATGATGCTGGGTGTTGGCCCTGTGTGCCTCGGTCGTATGCAGTCCTGATTGTGGCGCTCGCCTGCACGGCTCCAAACACGCATACGACCATCATTGGCACCAAGGCAGAAGCTACTCTCATCGCTGAAGACGACATGTCTCCATTCGTCCCTCCATTCACGCCTGTCGTGACACCACTGGAGGAGGGCTGCACGATGTTGGGACGTGAGCGGAAGACGGCCTAACATTGTGCGGGACCGTAGCCCAGCTTCATGGAGACGGTTGCGAATGGTCCTCGCCGATACCCCAGGAGCAACAGTGTCCCTAATTTGCTGGGAAGTGGCGGTGCGGTCCCCTACGGCACTGCGTAGGATCCTACGGTCTTGGCGTGCATCCGTGCGTCGCTGCGGTCCGGTCCCAGGTCGACGGTCACGTGCACCTTCCGCCGACCACTGGCGACAACATCGATGTACTGTGGAGACCTCACGCCCCACGTGTTGAGCAATTCGGCGGTACGTCCACCCGGCCTCCCGCATGCCCACTATACGCCCTCGCTCAAAGTCCGTCAACTGCACATGCGGTTCACGTCCACGCTGTCGCGGCATGCTACCAGTGTTAAAGACTGCGATGGAGCTCCGAATGCCACGGCAAACTGGCTGACACTGACGGCGGCGGTGCACAAATGCTGCGCAGCTAGCGCCATTCGACGGCCAACACCGCGGTTCCTGGTGTGTCCGCTGTGCCGTGCGTGTGATCATTGCTTGTACAGCCCTCTCGCAGTGTCCGCAGCAAGTATGGTGGGTCTGACACCGGTGTCAATGTGTTCTTTTTTCCATTTCCAGGAGTGTATATTGTACCGTCCCCAAATTTGCAAAGTTCTGTTTATACCTTTTCTGCAGTCCGAGCAAATGAAGTCATGCTGTTAAATAGTCTACTAAATCGTGATTCCTGTCTTTCATTTTTTATTAAAACGAAGAACGTTATGTGTCCTTTTAACCAATTTGTCGCGTCTCTTTCGGTTGCAGGATACGTATTATTATCTGGATACAGTATATTAGCAGATGTATACCGGCGCAGTTCTGTTTAAAATCGCTAGTTTTTACTTCACGAGATTTCATTTTTTTCTAGTTTCTGTATAGGAACCTATATTCGTTACTGTCTACCAGGCCACATGCGATGCACATGGGTGAGGCTGCTAGGCTAATTGTATGGAAGTTAGATCTTCGTGATTTTCCTGTTGACTGAGATGTACCATTCTGTCCTCACGTAAGATATCAGATGTGAGCCGTGTATGTTTCCCCACGTGGACGACCAATTTTTGTGTCCGCATTTCTATTCCACCACGTTCCTTGCCTTAAGTTCTAAAGGTATCTTACAATTTTTGGCGATTTACATAATCTGTGTTCCATGTATTTTCATGTAAATATACTTGTACTCGAGTAATTTGCATTTTGAACGATACAACCCACGTGGACTGTGCCTCGCATTGATCGACGGAATGACACACATACAAGCGATCTGCTACAGTACGCGGCAGGTAAGACTGTTTGGAGCTGATCGTCACTGTTTATATGTGGTACGAAAACACAGATCTTGTGCCTTATCGAACACGTATGTTATGTTCAGACCGCCGTATCGTATTGGAAACCTGAGTGTATCATATCTTATCTTAGAGACGCGACCACGACTTACAAAGTGGCCAAGGGCCGCTAGCATACTTTTTGCTGTGTCACAAGGCGTAGGTGGAGTGTCTGCTATGTAATTTGCCTTCGATAGTACATAGATGTTAAACAACTGGATTTTTTCAGTTCGTCTAATTGTCGTATGTCATACGGCAGAACGCCTCAGTATACGTCAATAACTGGCAGCGACGGCGTGCTTTAGTTAGAACACCGTTCTTGGAAACTTCATGTTTTTAGTTTCTTTGATTTGGTCGTGGTGGTGCAAACAGATACCAAGTCCGATGTTCATAAGCTGAGATTCCTAAGTTAAGATTTCTGACAGCTAACTTAGCTCAGGATGCAGCTTCACTTTCTTTATTATCCGCACTGCAGTCTCAACTTCTTCGGAATCTCGTTACTAGGAAACCTACATAGTCAGCACATACCCTCTACATAGTGTTTCTTGCGTTTATTTGTAAATCTTTCAGCTGTTTCGTTAGTGTGGCGAAGAATGACTCAATGGTAATGGGAATAATGCCATCGACACTGCGCACCCTTGCTTAACTGAGATGCTGCCAAGTTGACCGATTATCACAGTTCGTGACATACTGCCCTGTAACAAACTCTGTATTATTTCGATGGAAGAAACCCGTCTTTTCCAGTGTGTGGAACAGAAAACAGTGATTGACCCTTTCAAACACTTTATCTACCTCTTTATCGACAATGGCGTATCTTACCTTACAAACATCGGTTATGGCTGAAACGTCGCGAGCTGGCCGTTGTGGCCGAGCAATTCTAGGCACTACAGTCCGGAACCGCACTGTTGCTACGGTCGCAGGTTCGAATCCTGCCTCGGGCATGGATGTGTGTGATGTCCTTAGGTTAGGTTAGGTTTAAGTATTTCTAAGTCTAGGGGACTGATGACCTCAGATGTTAAGTCCCATAGTGCTTAGAGCCATTTGAACCACTTTCTTTTGGACGTCTCAACAAGGTGTCCAAAGAAGAATGGTTAACATACAGAGCTATGACAGGAACGATCATTCGAAGCAAAGACGTTTAGTAACTTTGAGAGCCAAAATGCATACTTTAAGAGCTACGAGTATCTTTTCAGTAGAAGAGATGTGTTTTACTGTATCGAAGATGAACAAGAGCTTATAGCTCTTAAGACAAGCTCATTAGAGCCCCTGTATACTGTACATTTTTATTGATTTGATTCATATTATCACCTTTCAAAATACGGAAAGCAAAGAGGTTGCAATTCAAGAGATATGTTTCACAGTATCGAAGTTGAAGAAATGTTCGTAGCTCTTGAGGCATGCATTGTACAGCCCACATTTACTAGCATTTTTGCTTCGAATGATCGTTCTTGTCATATCCCTGAATACTGACCACCATTCCTCCGAGGACACCATGTATATGTGCTGAGGTGAAAAAATGCCGAATTGCAATCTTCTTTACGTTATTACTTCCTCGTGATAGGATGTCCGCTAAGATTTTGTAGCCGCTACTTGGTGTGGTGTAGGTCCCAACTTTTTAACTGACATATTATCTGATCTTTTCGGAATAAAAATGACTATCCCTTATCTGAATTCTTGGGAAACTGTAACATTTGTATTCATTATTTCGTTGTAAATAGATCCTCTAGACCACCAGACCCTAGATGGTGACTCACATCATCTTGATACGGTGTCAACCGAGCCATATATCACGCTTCAGTTTACACTTTTGACTGAAAGCCACTTTTCTCAATTTTTCAGCATACTCAACAGAAACACCGTTTCTGTTACAATTTTAATCACGTTTCTAATATTCTTATTGAACTGGGTTGACACTGGTATTGACCGGCTAGAAACAAAATTCACTGTAAAATTTCACCAAAAAACTGCGTGGAATGTTATTACTCACATGAATGTTTAGTGATGGAATTAAATTTGGGGAAAGCGGACGTGGAATCAGATTTTCTCAAGACAATGGATTTTTCCAGTTTTCTAAGTATTCTCTTTGGCATATCAATTAAGGATACTTAAAAGACATTCTGTGGAAATCTAGTACGTGTAACGAGATTTTTGTCCTCGTTCTTGGAGTGTGATACCTAAACTGCTTCAAAGAAGTTTGAAACTATGCGTAACATAACTAATATTGAGTGGAAGTCACAAGAACCTTTTATTTTCAGTGAACTAGTCCGACAAAGCCTGATCTTAAAACACTGTTCCATTTACGATTTTGACTAGGAACGCAGAGCTTTCAGTTGGATTCAATCCAAAGCATGTCGGTATAGGTCTACTAATCGGTCTTTGACAGATATAAGAAGCGATAAGTTTGTCTTTGTAAGACGAAAGTAACTATGTCGTGTCGTTCATTGGTACATAGACAAGACACAACAGAAGCGAATGTTATAGCTCGATTTTTCTTGCTTCCCAAGTTTTTACAGTCTACTCCACAAAGAAACTGCAATACCACCAAAAAATCGGTTGTTTTAGGTTTTTAGCATTTTAAATATTTTACAGGATGACGGAGCAGTATGAACGGAGGAAGTCCTATGTATTTCTGTCAATGATGGCTACATGTTATACATAACTGAAAATCCCTGGCATTCTTCGTGACTTTCAGACTGTCTGTGTCTTTGTTCTGGTATTCTTACGTCACAGTTTCTATGACTTTCCAACATAGTTTCACTTTAATTTAATGAACATTGCCTGCGGTCTATAAGTAGACTGATTCCATACATGATGTTCAAATTTGCAATAAATGCAAAATACGCACCTGCAGCCGAAACTATTTTTGTATTTTGGAATACGTAGCATTTAGCTGATGCCAAACCTGGATGTATGTTCCAAAAACATGTCAGTGAGCTGGAACATGTGTAAAGACATTTTGTTTGTATTGGAGCCCAGCCTTTTCTTTCACGCTTATTATCCATTCGTTCGAGAAGACTTGTTTATTACTCGATAGTTTTTTTTTGCATGTCATCTCTGTGGCTGGACGTGAAAGTTTCGCCTGTATCTTGAACAAAGGCGCAGTGGTACCGAGCTCGATTCGCTTTCGGTCGGTTGACGATTAAAATCCTCGTTTTGCCATGGACGATTGCGTTTTGGTGCATTCCCTAAACCGCTAAAGGAAAAAAATCCAGAATGCTAATGACTACACCACGGAGGGACATTGAATCCAAATCTACATCATTTTCTTTGCAGAATGAAGAAATTACCTAGACCTTACTCTAATGCTCTCACAGTCACTCTACTTCTTCCATTCTCACGGAACAACAATCACCCGCAAATTGAAAGATGTAGGCCTAAGTGCTTATTAATAAATAAATTCAAAACACAGATCCCCAAGCTTACAGCGATAAATGGAGTTTTTCATACGACGCCCACCATCTTATAAAACCTTAGTTTATTTTCCCTAAATCTCTAAATTGTGAGCTGACATTCCCATTCGCTAGAGCACTCTGAAATACGTTTGCAGCGACACGGAGCGCAAGAACTAATACACTCAACAATTCACGAAAGGAGACGCAGCATATCCGCCGTTATTTGGCTTTGAACCTACGGTTAACCTTTCTCCAGTCCAGTCTTTCTACTGTTCATTTGGACGGTCATCTCTTCTATCGCTGACACCATCATTCGTCAACTCCACATTTGTTATGCTGATTCCCTTCACTGTATTCTCACCAGTGTTATTCGTGTCTATATCTACACTGTCGACTGAAATCTCTCGTATGAGGTCACTGTGCATGTAGACCAACTACAAAATAATAACATCCATTGAGATTGACATCGCAGGTATGTAGGGTCGTCCTTTGATATACCACCAGCACCATATAAACAGCTGAGCTCCACGTTACAGTCCGAGGAATACTCAGCTCGCTTTCTGTCTTTCAGAATGAATGTCTCCATCTTGGGTAACCTACCACATAAATGTCGTTCATATTATATGCTCAATAATTTTTCTTGTCTCTCCATTTGATTTCTCTGCCTCCAGCATTACAGATACTGTAGTATTTACAGCCTGGATATTTTCTTCTTTTCTTCTTCCGTCAGAAAATAGGAGTAGTTCTGCTGTTGTCGATTGTCGTTTCTGTTCGTATGAGCGCACATTTACTCTTGTTCGTTTCCATCTTGTTCTCAGCACATAGGTAAAACTCTCTTGTCTTTCGAATTCCTTTCACCATTTATTTTATGGTGCGTATTGAATACGTCCAATACTCAGTCACAGCGCAGACCAGTGTTGAGAACTTTTTTGTCTGTATATGGCAAAAACTGGTATCATTCTAGACCTAATGACAGAATCCTGTGTTCTGGATATGAAAATATGTGTATGTGTAATTAGACATGGATATTGCTCTTTTTATTTGAACAGATAGCAATGGTCTAATTTGACTTTGGGCACGTCTACAGTCTGAATTAATCTAGAATTAGAAAGGTGTGGCGACATCAAAGTAGATAAGTTTCCCATCAAAGAGATTATCTTGGGTGATATCACAGGCAAGCAAGATAACACGACCTAACAGAATGTGTTGCCTCTCAGTGTGAGCAGTTAGTGCTAATTACACAAGATCGGTACTTCTGAGATTGAAACGAGATAGCAACAGTATCTGCCAGGTATTATCATTTGTGTTCTGAGTGAGCGGGTGACCGAGATAAAACATTCGCTAGTGAGAACTCGCAGAAGAATCTGAGTACTTGGGGACAAGGCGACTATGGTGCGGGTATCAATTCACAATACGCTTTCTTCGAATCTGCGTCGCACGATCTTCTGTCACATGCAGGTTAGTGAGCAAATCAAACATCAACGTACCAGCGCAATATCTGTTGCTGCACAGCGTAAAATTACTGTTATAAATCTAGTTCTGGCTCTAATACCTTGTATTTCGTTCGCTCCATGCTTATTAAAATATTTAATTCCTTTCTTAGACTACATATGCAACCCACAATTAAATAAGTGAGAGCGTCTGAAGTATCTTAGGTTTATGTTTGAACTAAATTATAAATTTTTCTGTCAACATGCGTGGGTAACGGGAAACTCATGAAGAACTGTAACTGTGCTCAAGCAAGCTTATATTTGATCAAAATGTTTCAGTTTCTGCAAACGTTGGTAAGAACGCCTGGAACTCGTCTGTTAAGAACAGGCAGTATAGGTATCGTTTCGTGTTAAGTGAAAGAATTTAGTTTTGAGACGAATTAACATTTTTTGTCGGGCTACTACAAACCCATATTCCGTTTAATTTCAAATACTTTACGACACATCAGAAGTATTGACATAATGTTAGAATAAATATAGGAATAGTTACAGCGTTCAAAGAAGAAAGTAAGACAAAAGTTTGTGGTTTCGATGCACGGACATCCTGGTTATGGGCCTTGGACGCTCCCACTGCGCCACTCTGCTACGTGTAGGCACCGTTCCCCTTCAGTGCCTGACACGAGACACTTAAATGTGTTGTTTGCTTAGCTTTCACGTGCCCAAATTTAATTGTGTATCATCTCCTACAGCTTTCAGCTTTACTTGGCTCGACTTTCACTTCCAGTCGACGATGAACGTTGGGATCAAATTTAAAATGGCTCTGAGCACTATGGGACTTAACATCTTAGGTCATCAGTCCCCTAGAACTTAGAACTACTTAAACCTAACTAAGGACATCACACAACACCCAGCCATCACGAGGCAGAGAAAATCCCTGACCCCGCCGGGAATCGAACCCGGGAACCCGGGCCTGGGAAGCGAGAACGCTACCGCACGACCACCAGATGCGGGCTCAAATTAAAAAATATTGAAGAATGTGTTCTTTCAGCTAAATTAAATACCGAGAAAAAGGCATCGCCTTTGTTTCTCATTGTAATGTAGCCATACAACATTAACAACAGAAGAGCAATGCATGATGAGACGAGTTCAAAAACGTAAATAAATCTGATGATAAATTATGGTATAAAAATGTAGTAATAACTGACATAGCACTGTTGTACGTGACGCAATAAACGAAAATATGACTAATATCAGAGGAATTATACCTTGCAGAGATAAAGAGTTACGGCAAAAGTTGTGTGTTACCTTTGACAAAACCTCAATCAGGAGTGGCATAAACACTATGTTCATGCCAGAAAAGATTCGTACGGAAAAATCTATTTACCATGTATGTAGACCGTTTTTAGCTTTCCATTAACATTTAAAAATGAGAACTTCGTTTTCACAGTGATTTTGCGAGCCTGTTACATCGTACAGAGACCTGAGACGTGAAGAAGTTAAATTTATAGAATAAATTGAAGGAAACAACCTTAAAGTTTGATGCGTGGCACCTTTAGGATATACATGTCGATTGTGTCCCACACGTTGGTCTAGGTCATGCAGTATACGTGACACATCACATTATTAAGAAGCAAAATGACACCTTGGTACAAATTAAATACGTTAATTTAGTTTACTAACGGAATACAAACCTCGTTTCATGCTGTAAACTACACAACATTCTTGAATGTTGTCTCGCTACTGTCATTCATTGAGATTTAAAAAACGTTCCGAAATGTAAAAATTACATTTAACCATGAAGCTAATTATAAATTACGAACAGCAATTTATGAGTTTCCTTGACGCAATATCCTTCTGAAGTAAGACAAAAGAACGTCTTACTCGGAACATCTCACATTGTACAGTTCTGAACAATCGGGCCACAGATCTGATTTCAGTGTAATGTCTGACATATGTGACACGCAATTATGCAATATGCGTTCGATAAGTAATGCAACACATTTTTTTCTCTCTGGCAGTTTCGGATGAAAACATGCGGAATATGTTGTGAAACGTCACGGAATATTACCGCTTCAGCCCCTACAAGTTCAAGAAACTCGATAGGTGGAGACTCTATACGCAGCTTTCAAAATTACGTCTGCAACTGAGGTGCGTTACAAGCAGAGAGCTGTTATTGAGTTTCATTTGGCGGGAAATCAGAGCATCTCAGATATTCATGGGTGCTTCTAGAATGTCTACTGAGACGTTGCAGTGAACAAAAGCATGGCGAGTCTAGCTACTCAACTGTTGGTAATGTTGACAGATTTTTGTCGCCACAAAAATCCAGACCAATTTATCCTTCCTCATGACAATGCAAGGTCTCTACTGAGACGTGGCAGTGAACAAAAGCATGGCGAGTCGATGGGCTAAACGCTTGTCATCATCGCAACAAGATAGCGCAAACTTGTTCTATCTCCCGTGCGTCTGCCGGGTGCACACAACTGTCACTCCTAAAATGCTGGAACATGTAGACACTCTCACTCGAACTGATCAACGTATCAGAGTCAAACATCTAGCTACTCAACTGATGGTAGTGTTGACAGATTTTTGTCGCCACAAAAATCCAGACGAATTTATCCTTCCTCATGACAATGCAAGGCCTCTACTGAGACGTGGCAGTGAACAAAAGCATGGCGAGTCGATGGGCTAAACGCCTGTCATCATCGCAACGAGATAGCGCAAACTTGTTCTATCTCCTGTGTGTCTGCCGGGTGCACATAACTGTGACTCCTAAAATGCTGGAACGTGTAGACACTCTCACTCGAACTGATCAACGTATCAGAGTCAAACATCTAGCTACTCAACTGATGGTAGTGTTGACAGATTTTTGTCGCCACAAAAATCCAGACGAATTTATCCTTCCTCATGACAATGCAAGGCCTCACACAAGTCTCTGGACCACAGAGCAGCTCAAGAAACTACATTGGAGTGTTCTTCCTAATCCACCCTCCAGTACGGGTTCCACCCTTCCATCTGTTTGACCCAATGAAGTACGCAATTTTTGCGGAAAGCAGAACGTGGGTGATGAGCAGTTCACTGATGCAGCAAGACGTTGCCTCCGACGTCGACCAGTAGAGAGGTACCATGCAGGCATATAGGCCATCCTAGTAAGGTGGTGCAAGGCCGTCGCATTGAACGGAAATTATATTGAAAAATAAGACTTTGTAACCAGGAGACTGGGGAATAGTGTGGGGAATTGGAGACCTAAATAAAACCAAAATGTGTTGCATTAATTAGTGAGAAACCATGGTATTTCTCTTGACATTTCTGTTAAAATGCAACATTCTTATATTCAACGTAGTTTTCAGATATTGTGGAAAAAAGGAATAATATCCATTGCTATACCAATTTTAAGCTTGTGAGGGCAAAGATATGTATGACGACTAGTGAAGACACACGTCAGAAGGTTAACAAAACATTATTGGAGCTAACAGTGCTTGAAGTTAAACGGTCTCCACTGCCATGTGTTCACAACTATGTGAAAAGCATTCATAGGGCCTCAACGTATCAAATGTTACAGATTGAAGGAAAGCACGAATTTGATGAAAACTGAATCAAGGAATTGTGAATCTCATTTTAGTACCCGAAGGAAACGATAAGTTAACAAAACTAATCATTCTTTCACAATGCCATGCTCCACTGTTCGGAAACCAACTGTTTATCGTTGTTGCTGACTCACAATGACATGAAACAGTGTTTGTTCCTCAAAGTGCGTAAGGTTAGAGGTAGTCGACTTCATATCAAATTCAGCACTCTTTGTGAACAACCGTAATTTGTCAGATGTATCTCATACCAGCAAACTCGCAAGTCCTCGCAATGGCTAAATACGAGGAGGAGTTGGGAAATAAGTTTCCCCTGTCGACTGTGCACAGAGTTGTGTGATATGGGCGAAAGACGCCACGGCAGGTGAACGCGCACGTGCAAGACACCGATACACCATTGGGTAGGGGTCGACCGCGATCAAGCAGATGGCGCTGTCGCAGTGAATGCGCAAAGCGGAGGCCAGCCGCTCAGTCTTTTCCCGGAGCTATGGAGAGAAGGTGCGTTTTTGAGTCGTGTCAAAGGCGGAACTATGCATGTTGAGTATCAGGCACAGAAATTCATAACCGCCTTGTTGAGGTGTATGGGTAAAGTGTGATGTCGGGGCAAATGGTGCGGAGATGGTGCCACCAATTCAGTGATGGACGTCAGCAAGTGCAGGACATACCGAGACCTGGACGTATGCGCACGGCCACTACAGAAGCAAACGTCAGGAAGGTGGATGACATGGTTAAAGCGAACCGGCGAGCCACCATCGATGGAGTTGGACAAGAGCGAGCTCACAAGATCATCCACGACGTTCTTCGATACAGGAAAGTGTCAGCACGATGGGTGCCCCTTCACCTGACCCCGACACCCACTGAACAACGCATGGCGCTCAGCCTCGAACAGCTCGTGCACTCCGTCTGCAGTTAAAGTTCTACTCACCGTTTTCCAGGACGCCAAAGGAGTTTTGCTGCTGGGCCGCACACGCCGACGGCAGCGCAAAACCATATTGCAACTCTTGGTTGGGAGTTTCTATACCATCCGCCTTACAGTCCGGATCTCGCTTCCATCTGTTTCCTGCTTTGAAGCAGACTCTCGGCGGTAGGCGCTTTGGCAGCAATGCTGACGTCAAACAAGCCGTTCAATGCTTCTTCTGTATGCAACGCCCTGATTTTTCCCTGAAAGGCTTTATGAGACTTATAAAGCGGTATGAGAAATGTCTCAATGCACTTGGAAATTATGTAGAAAAATAAAGATATGTCTTATCTTTAATGTCTCATTCTCTCTCTTTTATTTTCCTTTCTAATACAACTCTAACCATAGTCGTCAGGGGAAACTTATTTACGAACTCCCCCCACTCTCTCTCCATCTCATATTCCATGCCCTCTCTCTATCCATCTACACTCCTGGATATTGAAATAAGAACACCGTGAATTCATTGTCCCAGGAAGGGGAAACTTTATTGACACATTCCTGGGGTCAGATACATCACATGATCACACTGACAGAATCACAGGCACATAGACACAGGCAACATAGCATGCACAATGTCGGCACTAGTACAGTGTATATCCACCTTTCGCAGCAATTCAGGCTGCTATTCTCCCATGGAGACGATCGTAGAGATGCTGGATGTAGTCCTGTGGAACGGCTTGCCATGCCATTTCCACCTGGTGCCTCAGTTGGACCAGCGTTCTTGCTGGACGTGCAGACCGCGCGAGACGACGCTTCATCCAGTCCCAAACATGCTCAATGGGGGACAGATCCGGAGATCTTGCTGGCCAGGGTAGTTGACTTACACCTTCTAGAGCACGTTGGGTGGCACGGGATACATGCGGACGTGCACTGTCCTGTTGGAACAGCAAGTTCCCTTGCCGGTCTAGGAATGGTAGAACGATGGGTTCGATGACGGTTTGGATGTACCGTGCACTATTCAGTGTCCCCTCGACGATCACCAGAGGTGTACGGCCAGTGTAGGAGATCGCTCCCCACACCATGATGCCGGGTGTTGGCCCTGTGTGCCTCGGTCGTATGCAGTCCTGGTTGTGGCGCTCACCTGCACGGCGCTAAACACGCATACGACCATCATTGGCACTAAGGCAGAAGCGACTCTCATTGCTGAAGACGACACGTCTCCATTCGTCCCTCCATTCACGCCTGTCGCGACACCACTGGAGGCGGGCTGCACGATGTTGGGGCGTGAGCGGAAGATGGCCTAACGGTGTGCGGGACCGTAGCCCAGCTTCATGGAGACGGTTGCGAATGGTCCTCGCCGATACCTCAGGAGCAACAGTGTCCCTAATTTGCTGGGAAGTGGCGGTGCGGTCCCCTACGGCACTGCGTAGGATCCTACGGTCTTGGCGTGCATCCGTGCGTCGCTGCTGTCCGGTCCCAGGTCGACGGGCACGTGCACCTTCCGCCGACCACTGGCGACAACATCGATGTACTGTGGAGACCTCACGCCCCACGTGTTGAGCAATTCGGCGGGACGTCCACCCGGCCTCCCTCATGCCCACTATACGCCCTCGCTCAGAGTCCGTCAACTGCACATACGGTTCAGGTCCACGCTGTCGCGGCATGCTACCAGTATTAAAGACTGCGATGGAGCTCCGTATGCTACGGCAAACTGGCTGACACTGACGGCGGCGGTGCACAAATGCTGCGCAGCTAGCGCCATTCGACGGCCAACAACGCGGTTCCTGGGGTGTCCGCTGTGCCGTGCGTGTGATCATTGCTTGTACAGCCCTCTCGCAGTGTCCGGAGCAAGTATAGTGGGTCTGACACACCGGTGTCAATGTGTTCTTTTTTCCATTTCCAGGAGTGTATTTCTCCCACATCTCTCTGTCCATATCCTCCTTCCCCTTCTTTATATCCGTTTCCTCGCAACTTTTCTGCCGTCCTCTCTCCTCTTTCTGATCTTATTTACTGTTACTGAAAACGGAACCTTGATTGGGAATAGAAGTCAAAATGAATCGTAAATCGGTTGGAGTCATTAGTACACTGTGCATGGTTTTCATTTACGAAGAGGTTGAATTATAAAGTTAGCCATAAACATAGCTTTCCTCTTTCCTGTTAAAAATAACTGGGAAGAAGGAAACAAAACAGCACATTTCCACAGCATGGCTTTGCATGTTCTTCTCGCAGCCGATTTAAGAGGATGTGTTTCTTGTGTAACAAGTCTATACATCCAGTGTTTTAGGCTGTACGTTGTCTGACAGTCAGTTGGTCGAGAAGGGATTCATCTAACCGAATCTTTCCTTGAATTTGTGTGAACTGAAACAAAACATTTTTAGTAAGAACATAAATTTATTGAAACGACATAAACCGGAATTCATTGTTTTGAGAATAATTTATTGGAGTTTTTCATGCTTTCATCGCAACTCTTGGCGAGGAACGGTATTTGTGTCTGTTCCGATCACCATTTGTGATCATCCGACGGCATAATTTTTCGTTAAATCTTGAACAATTTGACCAACCGATTGTGTTCACGTAAGAGCTGCAGTTGTTCAAGAAGGTCTCGGTTAACCGCACGACTGATGGTACAACACTGATTTCATCATCAGAATTTCCGAGGAAATAAATCTCAAGATATCTGTGATCAGCTTTAAATGGTGGCTCCTGCTAGATGATGAATTTATTCTCGTAATTTGTCACTGTATCTATGAAACTGAAGGCAGATTATTGGTTTATGAGGTGAAACTGCGAGAATTGTTGATGTTTGTTTGTGCGATGTGCTGGCGTATTTAATGCGTGATGCAGTCGCAAAAGAATTTTCCTTAAAAGCTGGGTTAGAACCACGGTCTACGATAATGTTCGCCCCAAATGATATCATTCGGAAGGGGCTGTTCTGCTTCTATATTTCCAACAAATACTTCGGTCGAGGTTTTTGCCCAGAAAACAATACGCCAATGAGCCTGGTGGCGGTTTCAACTGCGGTAATTTGACGTTTTCCGCTCACACAACATAATCCTGGTGCTTCGTATGGAGACCTCAAATCATTGCAATGTTGACAAATATTATTAAGTCTTCCAAAGTCGAACAACACATTCGCGACGACGGCGACTGTTGGATCGTGTCTGAACGACAAACGATCCGTTCGAATTGTCGCGTTTGGCCGTCTGTTTTGTTGACGTTCCAAATCATATTGTGTGCAAACTCTGAGTGAGTCAAACTCGACTGCATCGCACTTGAGAAATTTGTATTCGATTTGCCTCCAGATGCTGTTCGTTACTCTCACTGAGTCAACGATCTTGTAACTGGCTTGTGGTGCGAGTAAACTGACTGATTTTCGACACCTGGCCAGGAGCTTGTTTTTTTCCGTTTATATACAACTTATACTGTGCTATTGGTAACACCCGCCAAGATAGTTGAGAGCGCAGCCTGCACGGCAGCTCAGCGTGTTCAGTCAGAGGGTTAGCTGCCCTCTGTAATAAAAAAAAAAAACTGAGTTCACCGATCAACAACGAACTAAAACGGATGTCTTACGACGTCCGCCCCGAGCAGATGTAACGAACGAAAGCGAACAAAATGAGATTAAAAAAAAAGAGCGTTAATGCGCTGCTCCCCGGACTCGGGTAGGCGCGTGGGCCCAGGATCGAATCCGCCCGGCGGATTAACGACGAGGTCCGGTGTGCCACCCAGCCTCGATGTGGTTTTTAGGCGGTTTTCCACATCCTGTAGGTGAATACTGAACTTTTCCCCACGTTCCGCCCCAGCCGCCTCAGTTACACGTCTCGCTGACATTTGAACACGTTCGCGCTATTCCATGAATTACACTAGACGCAGACAGCTGGGGTACACTAATTCTCCAGGGGGGGAGGGGGGGTGTATGGGGTGGCGGCAGGAAGGGCATCCAGCCACCCCTTCATACTAACCTTGCCAAATCCGTTCTTAACAATGCTGACCATGCGTCAGTGCAGGTCATAGCACCAGTGAAAGAACTGTGCTATTGATAACCTCATCTTCTCTGTGGATTGATAACATATAATACGTGTGTTGAATGAAAGTGGGAAGTAAGATTAGGACTTCAGCATCCTATTGCTGAACAAATGGTACAAATGGAGTACAAGCTCGAAGGGAGGAGGTATACGGAAGTAAATTGACACAGCCATTTTCGAAGTGACCATACAGGCTTTTGCTTTGAGATGTTTGAGGTGATACAGGGGAAAAATGAGGACTGGTAGATGAGGATTTGGAATTACGTTCTCCTTAATTCGAATCGAGTATCTTACCCGTTCAGCCACTTCAGTCAGAATATTGTACACATCGTGTGTTATAACTGACTAGCCATCACACTAAGTAACTTACTGTGGCGCAATTCTTTATTAATATACAGCGATTCCACTACGTGTTTTTAAGAAGACCACACAGTTGGTAGCTGGACTACTTTTAGAGTGCTCCATTATTGATTCTACCAAAATATCCCAATTTTAAATGCACTTTTACTTCTTAATTGAGGTTTGCAGTAGTTCTAATTCATCGAGAATTGCAATTCTAGAGTCTTAAATAATTTTCGAAATTGATACTTTCAGCTTTGTACATACGGAATATTAAACAAAATATTTGAGCAACTGTAAAGTGATGCCTTTCTGATGAATCTTGTTCGTGAATGCAAATGCTCGACAATTTCAACATGATCAAAAAGTGATTAAAATGAAATTACTGTTTATATAATTCGAGATGATTATGGGATACTTGTGAAGAAGGTATGCTACTGATAACGTCAAAATGTGAGATTTAGTGTTACAAATAAAGTTGAAGTTATCAAATTTAAAGCGAATTCAATGAACATTCTTACTGTTCACTGATAACTAGGCGGAAATTCATATTATTATTATTATTATTATTATCTATTTTATGGCCTTCATTGGACCACAGTAATCAAAAATACAAAGTTATAAACAAGTTGTTACACAGGGATACAATTTGGCTCAACAATAATGATATTTAAGTAATATAATTATTAGCGTTTATTCTTATATGAAAGGTGTTTTGCTCTTCTGTTTGCCCAATATTTCTTCATTCTTTCAGATATTTTCTTTCTTTCTTCATTTGAGACTACTCTTCCTGTACTCCTTTTATTGATTTTCATTTGTAGTCTGGTTTGCAGGTCTTGTAGTATTCTGGTTTTCTCTGTCTTGTTTTTTTTTTTTTTTTGGTCATCTACTGTAATTTGGAGTTCTTTTATATCTCCCTTAATTTCTGTGATCCATTTAATGTCGCTCTTGCTATTCCAAAATTTTTGTATTTTTTTTTACTAATTCTGTTTTCTGGAGTTCTCACCAGATGTCCAAAGAATGAGATGCGTTTCTTCCTGACCGTGCTCATTACTGGTTCTGTTTTCTTATATACTGTTTCATTTGATGCTATTCTCCAATATCCATTTATTTTATACTGTTTATTTATACATGTCCTAATTATTCTTCTTTGTATTTTTAGTCTTCTGTCAATTTCTACTGTATTAGTTGTTTTGAAGATAGTTTCAGCTGCATTCATTATTTCTTGTTGTGTTACTGTTTTATAGTGTTTTAACTTTGCATCTATAGATAGGCTTTTTTTGTTGTATGTAGTTTTGGTAATGTAATTTGCGTAGTTCAGTTTTTTAATTCTATTCTGCCATGATGGTTTCTCATTTAGATTGTATGTTATTATTTCGCCTAAATATTTAAATTCATCGACAATTTTGATTTCCTGTTCTCCTATTGTAATTTTGTTTGCAACTGGTGGATCAGTTACCATAATCTCCGTTTTTTCAAATGATATTCTAAGGCCTACTTTCTCTGCTATTTCTTGCAGTAATTTCACTTGTTGCCTGGCTTCCTGAACGGTGTTGGCTAGGAGAGCAAGATCATCAGTGAATCCAAAGAAGTTTAAGCTAATATCATCTTTTGCACTTCCAATCCTTATCATCTTTGGATTGTTCTTGTACCATTCTCTCATTATGTATTCCAATGCACAGTTGAACAGTAATGGTGATAGGCAGTCACCTTGTCTTAAGCCTGTTTTTATGAGGAATGGTTGCGAAATTTCTCCTCTAAACTTCACATTTGATTTGGTGTTGGTTAGAGTGAGTTGTATTATTTTAATTATTTTTGGATGGAGTCCTAGATTTCTTAAAATTTTTAATACTGAAGGTCTGTGGAGACAGTCATATGCCTTCTTAAAATCTACAAATGTTATTGCCAGAGGTTTGTTCCGTTTCTTGTAGTACGCCATAATCAATTTTAAACTAATTATCTGCTCTGCACAGCTTCTCCATGGTCTGAAACCTCCCTGATATTCCCCTGACTCCTGTTCTAATTGATCTTTGTCTCTTTCATATAGGATCTTGGATTAGATTTTGTATGTGCAATCTAGGAGAGAGATTCCTCTCTAGTTGTCTGGGTTGCTTTTAACTCCCATTTTTTGTAGTGGGTGGATGATAGCTGTGGTACACTGTTCGAGGAATCGTCTGTTACCCAAATTTTTGTGAAAGCCGTGTGTAAGGAGGTCTTCACTGTGTCACTTGCATATTTCCACATTTCAACAAAAACCTGATCTTCTCCACATGCCTTATAATTGTTTTGTTCTTTAAGAATTTTTTCTACTTCTTGGAAAGTTGGAGGGTCAAGTTTGTTATGTTTGGTTTTTATTGGGGTATTTATGATGATTTGTAAGAGTTCTTTGGGTTCCTCGCAATTCAGAAGTTTGTTAAATGCTTTGCCATGATTTCTGCATTTTCCTTGTTAGTGTGTGTCATTCTTCCATCTTCATCTTTCAGTATTAGTGTAGGGGCCTCATATTGTTGTAGTTGTTTCCCAAAGATTTTATAGTAGTTCCTGGAGTTGGTTTTATGATAATTACCTTCTATAGTGTTTATAATATCTGTTTAGAATCCTCTCTTGATTCTTCAAATATTTTGTGTGAATGTTTTTCTTTCATTTATTAGCTTGATGGCATTATCTTCAGTTTTATTTGTTTAAAACTTTAACCATTCTTGGTGTCTAACTTCATGGAATTTGTCACATTCTGATGTCCACCAGGCATGTTTCCTTCAGGGGTTCAAGGGAGCTAGATTCTCTGCTTCTTTTTTAAGATTAGGCACTAGCTGTTCTAGATCATCTGTTAATTTCATGGTTTGTGTTATTTGTTGGTATTTATTATTTTTAATTAGCTGATGTGGGTCAAACCCCCTTTTTATTTTATTAGTTTTTCCGGTCCTCTTCTTTAACGGAGTGAATTTGATTTTAATTTTCACTATACAATAGTCTGAGCCTGTGTCTACTCCTCTCAGTACTTTAACATTGTGGATCTCCTTATGAAAATTTTTGTCCATACAGACATGGTCTAGCTGCCATTCCCCCTTCCTCCAGTCTGGATTTTTCCATGTTTTAAGTTTACTTGGCTTCCTCTTCAAGTATGTTGATTTAGATATTAGGTTGTGTTCTCTGCAGAGCTCTACAAGTCTTTGACCGTTTTTGTTCGTAAATTTATGTGGCCTCCATTTTCCAATTATATCATTATATTTCCTTTCTTTTCCCAACTGAGCATTGAAATCTCCCAATAAGATTTTTACATTCTTTTTATTTACTCCGTTCACAGTTTGTTCTAGAAAGTCCCAAAATATAACTACCTCTTCCTTTGCTTTTGTTAGACAATTTTTTTCATTTTTTGGGGCATGAACATTTATTTTTGTATTTCATTGTTTCAAAGCTTAGAGTCGCTATTCTTGGTGATACTGCTTGGAAATCCGTTACTGAATCTATTATTTTTATGTTTACTAAAAACCCTCTTCCGAACTGTGGACATTGTTTCATTGCCCTCTGTCCTGGTTTCCCATTATAAATTCTATATCCTTGTGATTCGAATGGGTCGTCTGTGGTGTTTCTCATTTCTTGGATCCCTGTTATTAAAATTTTTTGTTTATTTAGTTCATCTGTGAGCTCCTTCTGCTTTCCTGTCTGAGGTAGTGAGTTTATGTTGTGTGTTACTATATAATTTATTTGCTCATGTTTAATCTTCTTTTTGTGTTTTATTGTGTATTCTAATGGTTGTAAACGCTCCGATTCGTTGCTGTCTTCTAGTTGAATACCCACCGAATCCGATTTAGCCTTTTCCTGCCTTTTTGAGCAGGACAGTGGAATTTTTTTTCTCAAAGACCTTTCTATTTTTGACTTTAGAAGGTTGTCAAACTTAGTTGGAGCAAGCTCCGATTTACAGCTACGGTTGTTAACCGCAGAGGGTGTGTTTGGTCCGCGAGAGCTATTTTATTTCTGTCAAGTTCGCCTGTAAACCGGTGAGGACTCCCCCATCCGCCACCTGGGACGCGCCACGTAGGAGTATCACCTCTCCTCCTATTATGACAGCATAGTAGGTTCGTGGAAATTCATATTATACTACATCTTACAATCCGTTTTATTGCCTGGTCCATTTATTTAATAGCTTGTCGATCCTACTCGCAACCCACCTTCTCCCATGCGCCTCTTCATTGTTTTCTGTGTAATCCTCAGTTTCTGAAGGGCTTCTAAATTAAAATTTCTTCTCTTACTGCTATACGTTAAAACTGAAAATAAACGTTGATAGTAAACTGTCCATCTTCAGTCGTATCGAAAGCTCGTGTCTAACAACGCTATATAAATTACCAAAATCCTTCCAGGACAGTTTTTCTTTGTAATTTACTTCTTTTATTGTTAACCCAGTGGTCGTTTTCAACTTTTCTTAACTCGGAAACGCATGGGCTGATTCTATAACAACTCGTGAATTTTCTTTGGATCTATAGACAGGAAGCATTTTACCGCAAAAGAAGTCGGTGATATGCCTTGTTATTTAAAGAACTAAACAATCTAGATCACGTCTTACTGTTTCTTCAGATTTAGAATATTACAAGAGTCGTAATGACGGCAATAGCAGAAACATTCCTCTCTCTTGGTGTTAAATCCGAAACAGGTAATAACTGTTAACATACCATGATTAATACCACCTTGATCTTTAATTACATTATATGTGTTACTACAGCCTCACTGGAATCGGGTTTGAAGCTAGGTTTCATATATTTTCAGCTTTCTTCTTTTAGCTGCTCATGTTTATCTCCGCTACAAACGAACAGTTATTCGAAATGCACTCCTGAAATGCGATCGTTACAACTCGAGGCTGGTTGATGAATTCATATTTAATTGGGGACTGACTTTTACCGCTTACTGATCTGCTTGCTTGAATGTACAAAGCAAAACAGATCTCATCAGATTTATTAGTGATATGTTTCATACAAACCAACCACACTGCTCAGAAATTCTTCGCCTAGAAATTGAATGACTTCACGACAGCTATCTTGAGTTCATCGAAAATTGCAGACGTCGACCAAACTAGTTTTTATAGGTGCAACAAGAGATAGCAGTCGCTGGCTGCAAGTTCAGGATTATAGAACGTTAAGTCGAACATTTTCCGACTGTAATGACAACCTTATAGTTAGTACAGACTGAGGTAAGTGGACGAGAGTTGGAGTGGAGGAGAACTATACTATAAGATAGTTTCATGAGTTTTCTAATCTGCATGTTTAATCCCAGTTTAGTGTCCAACATGCAAAAATTCAAGAGCCAGAGCATCAGTTTTCTATCTTGCCGGGCGTGGTAGCCGCCCGGTCTTGTGCACCTTGCCACGGTTTGCGCGGCTACCCCACAGGAAGTTCGAGTCCTCCCTCGGGCATGGATGTGTGTGTTGTCCTTAGCGTAAGTCAGTTCAAGTTAGACTGAGTGGTGTGTAAGCCTGGTGTGGCGGGTGCCTCCGGACTCGAACCGGGTGCTGATGTAGGCGACGCCGTAGAGCTGCTACTGCCACAGCTCTGGCGGCAGAGTAGAGACGCGATGCGATATAACGTCAGTCCCCGTAGATTAACGGGAGAAAAACCTGAAAAATTTCCGAAAAGGCGTTCCACGCGTAGTCGTTGTATCTCAAGTACAAGTCCGCAGCGTTTCCACTTATGCGAACTCGTATAATTGTTGTTTTTTATTATTAGTATTGTATTGTTAAATGCCCGGATTTGCAGTAATTATTAATTCTTCTCACGTTCGCATAGCACACACCACTCATTGCGAGGAAATATTTTAGTTAACAGTTTTTTTTTTTTTACTTTGTTGTCTCGTTGTTATGGAATTGTTGTGCTGGAATGCAGCGAGATCCAGAGATACTCTTTGATTCGGTCTTTGTAAGATTGCGTCGTAATACGAAAATATTTTAAAGTTCATTTCTCAACTAATGACGTCAATATTTGCACTTCAGTTAAATTGTCTTTCATGAGTAGTCATTTATCAAACTATTTAATGATGTAGTTCCACACCGGGTATTTAACTGGTAACGAACAGTTTATTGTTATTTTGTCACTAAATACTTACAACTCCCGCACCACACGCACACGGAATAGTTTAGTTAAGTCAGTCCGTTGGAGTTATAGTTTTTTGGCAATTACCACAAGTCAGCACTTTAGCGTAATCGTTTTATCTTCATGATGTCGTGTACTTGGGTCCTACTCAAGACTAATTGGGTGTATTTCTTTCATAGAATGTTCCCTTCTCCTTAAGGTCCAACTAATTTAAAGTCAAGCCCAATGTTCACTGATTCCGTTATTAGATTTCAATTAACCCATAGTGCACGGTTAAATTAGTCTATCTGTTCCTGTCTGAGTTCATAAAATCAGTTTCTTAAGCCGTGAATCCCGTCACGCAACAAACACTTCTAAACTCGAAAACAATCTCGTCACGATTCTCAATCTCAATAAGTTAGATCACAACTGCTCTCGTACGTCTGCACTGTATTAGTTCTAGCAAGCGACTTCTTCTGTGGAAGAGCATTGTAGGCGCATTGAATTTCTTCGTTCCGCTTACAACTCTCTTCCACATAAAAGTTATCTCTGATGGCATTACTTTGGACTTAACTTTTGAGATATTAATTTCACATTTGTCTCATGGATATTTGTCCATTGCTGAAATACGATGTTTCTTCTTTCTCTTTCGCTAACAAATATGCTCAGTGGTGTGCAATGTAGTTGTTGACAAAACTCTTTCGTGTTAGCTCATCGGCAAAGATGTCGTAACTGCCAAGATAACTTTTCCTACTTCATGCTCTTTCTTAACTGACTTTCAGGTGGTCGTTGGGGCGTTACACTAGGGGCCGATGACCTCTGCACTTTGGTCCCACAGGAAATTAACCACAAATTTCCAATTTCTATCTTCAATCAGATCCCACGTTCTGGGCCACATTTTGGACGATAACCAGAACACCCATTTTCGATTACTATTATATCTTTGGTGCAATTTTGCACTATTTTCGGCTAAATCATGCAACAAGTGGAACAAAGCCCTGATCGAAACGAGATAATGGTACCTTGGCAATCATAGCGCTGAATACTGGGTCTTCCATCCAATCTTCATCTCACCTGTTCCTCTTGATGCCGGTTCAACGGAGAAATTCCACATTTTTTATCATTCACCCTAATTTTCACTGTACAGCATCACACCCAAAATTATTCGATTTTATAGTTTTCCGGTTTTCCCACAGCCCGAAATCTTCTTCCATAGAATTCTGTACTCGAAAAGTGTATTGTCAGAAATTTATTTCTCCGATTAAAGCCAATGATCGACACCAGTAGACTTATTTTGGCCAGGAAAGCCTATTTGCAGATGCTGGTCTGTTTTTTCATTGCTTTATTCGAAAATGCCACCCTTGATGTGTGAGTGGACGGAAGCATTTTAATTACCACTGACGCTGAGTGTGAATAAAATACACAGTTTATAGTTCTACCTATAACCGGACAGAGGTAATAGAAAGTTCTCAATCATATCACCGGAACAACGCAATAGTTTCATTCACAGGTATGAAGACGAATGAAAACTAGAAAATTTAAAGCACAGTAAATAAAAAGTCACATAATGACTTAGCTACTCCGTCTGATGAGATACTCAACTTTGATATTTCTGGGGGTTGTTGCTCCAGAAAGACCAGAGTACGTCGTTGCTGAAGAACTAATTTTTAAATGAAACATAGTTTATATCACTTTTTGTGTATTATAACTCAATAGTATATACAGTACACTGATGGTAAATACCTGTTATCGCCTGACAACCTCCGAAAGAGTGTCACACAGCTTCCGAAATGGAAACTCACTGACTCTCTCTGTGACTGTCCCTTACGTCGACTACTACAAAAAATGGCTCTAAGCACTATAGTACTTAACTTCTGAGGTCATCAGTTTCCTAAATTTAGAACAGCTTAAACCTAACTAACCTAAGAACATCACACACTTCCATGCCCGAGGCAGGATTCGAACCTGCGACCGTAGCAGCAGTGCGGTTCTCGACTGAAGCACCTAGAACCGCTCGGCCACAGCGGCCGGCCGACTAATACATTCTTACTGACTGTGCCTCTGCCTTTGCGGGTCATGCGCCACTACCTTTTATATAAAACAAAACAACTGAATACATTGTTAAACAAAACAAAACAAAAACGAAAATTCATTAGATGAGTTACTTACACCAAGAAATGGGCCACATTTTGACCTAATGTTCTGAAATGCTGTGTGGAAGAGTTTACTTAATTTCATACAGAGTTCCAATGAGTTTTACAGTACAACGATTTAGATGAAATTTCAGTTAATGGTGAACAAATTACTTTGAACACGGTACTGTTATTAGTGTCAAGGATAGTTCTCTAGTAGAGCTATCATTTTAAATAATCATAATGAAAAAATACCGTAGCTTTTAGGAAACTGAGGATAAATAAATTTTCAAGAATTTATAGTGTAGCGTGGCTGCACAGTTCATATCACGAAATTTCAAACTTGGATTAATACGAACGGCTTACTCCGCTTTTTCTTAATATAGATCAGGTAATACATTTCTGCGAAATTTCATCTGAAGTAGCAAACTGATTTCCACTAATTTTTTAAAGGGACGTTTACTACTGTTACTGGGGAGAGACATAGCAGTATAAAGACCGAAAGTTAAAAATTCGAGCTAAAAAGACATCTCCAGAGAATGTTGATATGGGGAAGGAATTTCAGATCGGAATTTAAAGATAGTCCCATTTCACTACATAGTAGAACTTGTTCATTCCATCTAGCTCGTGGTTCCCGATTTTGATGTTACGTAATCAAACGACTACTCAATCAGTACGTCTTCTGAGGCTTCGTAAACAATCAATAGTTGGCCCTGCATCCATCCAAGTTTGTTGTGAGCTACAATCTTTTAAATACAAATAATAGCCCTTAGTTTACGTGTAAGCCTCGCTGTGACGCCTCAGTACACACGCTACTGCAGGTGACGCTGCTGTTGTACTGCGCCCTGGCTGTGGCCACACCTGCCGTGGCGCAGTCGGACGAGTGTCCCTGCACCGTGGGCCCCTCTGGCAGGGACGAGGTGGCAGACTGCGACACCCAGCAGATCGGCGACGAACTGCCGGACTGCCTGCCCGCCAACGTCACCATCCTCCGGCTGTCCGGAAACCTCATCACCCAGCTCGACAACACGACGTTCGCCTCGCTGCCCGACCTGATGCGCGTCGAGCTCTACATGAACCAAATCAGTTCTGTTGCTGCCGACACTTTCGTCAACAACCCGGCTGTCATACAGGTATGTCCTCCCTGGTAAGCTACTATATGTGACACATGCATTTACATTCACACGGGTTAACCAAAAGAAGTAAGTGGACAGTCAGTAGTATGTACGCTAGATGTCACGAGTGGCGGATTCGTCAGTACAAAATGAGGTGACAGACTGGTGATAGTGCGTTGTCGGTAGAGAAGCGGTAATAGCGGAGTGGGTCGGTCAGGAGCGTTCAGCTGGCCGGTGTGGCCGCGCTGTTCTAGGCGCTTCAGTCCGGTACCGCGTGACTGCTACGGTCACAGGTTCGAATCCTGCCTCGGGCATGGATGTGTGTATGGTCCTTAGGTTAGTTAGGTTTATGTAGTTCTAAGTTCTCGGGGACTGGTGACCTCAGATATTGAGTCCCATAGTGCTCAGAGCCATTTGAAACATTTCTGAACCCGGAGCGTTCAGTGACCTCGAAAGCGGACTACTCATTGGATGTGACCTGAGTAATATATCCAACAGGCACATTTAAACACTTCTAAGGCTGCCAAATTCGGCTGTTGATGATGTGAGTGAAGTGGAAATGTGAAGAAATAACGACAGCTAAACCAAAAGGAAGCATATATCAGGCACTTGCGGTCAGTGACCGTCGAGCAATTCGGAGGCGAAGTTGTAAAAAAATCGCATAAAACCAGCGGAAGGAGTGAGTCATGAGCTTAAAAATGCTATCAGTAGTCCAGTTAGCAGAATGACTGGGCGTAGGGCGTTAAAGCGAACGGGGTACAATGAACGAGCAGCTCCACATAAACCACACATTTCTATGTTCAGTGCCAAGTGACGTTTGCATTGGCGTAAAGAATAACGCTACTGTATAGTTGATGACTAGAAACGACTGTTTTGTGCTGAGGAATCACGCTATATCCATCGATGGAAGGGTTTGAATTTAGACGATTACGTGGTTAACGTTACCGTCATATGTAGTACCAGCAAAGAAGTACGGTGGAGATGGTGTAGTGGTGAAACTTCCTGGCAGATTAAAACTGTGTGCCGGACCGATGCTCGAACTCGGGACATTTGCCTTTTGCAGGCAAGTGCTCTACCACCTGAGCTATCCAAGCACGTCTCACGCCCCTTCCTCACAGCTTTTCTTCCTCCAGTACCTCCTCTCCTACCTTCCAAACTTTACAGAAGCTCTCCTGCGAACCGTACAGGACTAGCACTCCTGAAACAAAGGATATTGTGCACACTCCGCTGCAGAGTGACAATCCCATTCCGGAAACATCCCCCAGGTTGTGGCTAAGCCATGTCTCCACAGTGTCGTTTCTTTCAGGAGTGCTAGTGCTGCACGGTTCGCAGGAGAGCCTCTGTAAAGTTTGGTAGGTAGGAGGCGAGGTACTGGGGGAAGTAAAGCTGGGAGGAGGGGGTGTGAGTCGTGCTTGGGTAGCTCAGTTGGTAGAGCACTTGCCCGCGAAAGGCAAAGGTTCCGAGTTCGAGTCTCGGTCCGGCACACAGTTTTAATCTGACAGGAAGTTTCATATCAGTGCACACTCCGCTGCAGAGTGAAAACCTCATTCTGTTATAGTGGCGTCCGAAAATTCGTGGTTATGACGTAGTTCCTGTATTGCCTTTAAGAAAATGCTAAATGCAGAAGATATGGACACATACATGAAATAACCCGATCCATCCAGCGTCTCCACTTGAACCCAGAAGAACCACTTTAGAATGAGTTAAAAAGTCGACTTCGCTCCAGACCCCAGGTCCATCACTACCTTCTGTGGTGTAGGTTCTTGAGGAGCATGGAGTCCCATTCCTTCACAACATCCAGACACTTATTGAAGTGTCGCCAGTTGAATTCAAGGTGACAAAGGCGGACAGTGGACACGTCTCATGTTAATTCCCACTAATAAGTGTCCTGATATTTTTGATCAGATAGCGTGTTTGTTAGGAATTCTTACTGGTGGGACCTTCACATTTCTTAAAAATGCAGGCTGTACGTCATTATAAGGGAGAGACAGTAAGTAGCGCAGACTTCGCCCACGACTTGTAGTAAGAGTATCACCACTTCTGATATGAGCAATTTCTGTCGACGTTTGATTGAAGAGTAGTGCTAGAGCACTTACACGACTTCTTCAGTTATCTGTTGTATATATCCAGGTATGTGTCCACTACATCAGCGTTAGCCACCTACGCCTCACTGCATTACCATGAAAGTCATTCCCATATGTTTAACAAATATCCTCTTATCCTGTCCTTTCTTCTAGCCAGAGAAGCCCCTCATATCTCATCAATGTATCTGTCTCAGCTATGACTTAGTGTACAGATAGATATCCTGGATTAGTGCAGCAGCGTAAATATACGTATTTTTTCAATTTATAGTTTGAATTTAAGGGATTGTCACGTTCTTCTATGGTTTCTGACCAGAGGATTTTCTCCACTTGATAATTACATTTCCCGTGGGAAATTTGTAGCCATGGGCACCACTGGGTATAACACGCTACCTCTAGAGCATGGAGGACAGACTGAGCAGCAACACATAAATCAGGGAACCTTAGAGACCACGGTGCTGACTTTTTCACGAACACCCATGTGCCGTCTTTCAGAAAAACATCGATTGGCCACATGGTATCAGAAAACTAGACGCCTCATTCGAAGAACAATGGGCTGCTTCTCTGTATGGCACGTCTGACGTAGAGGTCGTCCATCGGACATGTCGTGGACATGGTTGCTCGGGAACTCTACCGGCATGTTAATCCAGCAAGCATTGTTCATGTTTTGTCAACTTATATATCAATTATATGAAAAGAAACGTATGCAGACTCCATCTGATTCCATGCCAAAAACTGTTTCCAGTAAGCAGGATTTAACGTTGCATTGAATTTTTTAGCTTTGAAACCAATTCTCTGTTGCTACATTTTGAATAAAATACCCTTTTGTTTGTTGTTTCACGAATCGAGTGGTATAGGCCAGTGGCAAACTGATCGTACCTCTGTCTGTAGATAATTGACAATCGTTAGATTTTTTTTTCATTCCAGCTATAATCATAATCATTTGTACTGTAACGTGACTTAATTCACGGTATGAAGTTATTGCAGATATGTGTATCTATTTATCCTCTTACACGTTTAGTGGATGTTAAACTGCATAACTCTAACGTTAATTGTAACCACAATATTATATATGTGCCAACCCATTCCTGAATGTAAAACTTGAGTAATAATTTCAGAACTAATTCTCACTGTGAAAGTTCGTAGAATATTAAGAGAGATTGTTTTAGTAAAACTGATGGCTCAGATAAATGGTTCCTGAACAGGTTTTCCTCAACATCAACAACCTCACGGAGCTTCTACCCGGAACATTCTCGTACACGCCCCTACTCAACTCGCTGTACCTGGACTATAACAATCTGACGCAGCTGGATGGCAGCATCTTCTACAACAACACCGAACTGGTGAGATATTTTCGTACACCAATGAATTTTGTACGATTCTGGTTTATGAAACTCCAATTTAACTGTTGAATTTTGAGGTGATTCCGTATTACCTCATTATTCTTTATTCTAATTTATTTATGATGAAGAGAGCATCTTGCGTATAAAAATTTATACTATTGTTTATGAGTTACCATGATCTTCCGACAGTCGGTAACGTTCTTGCTAGAGTAGTCACAGACTGTAGCTACTAAGGACGGATAATAATAATAATAATAATAACAATAATAAAAATAATAATCAACTGGGAAACCCAAGTGGAAAGTTCAACTGGAACAGAAAATCAAAAGTTTGTTACTTGATTTAAGCTTGAAAGAGCATAAACTGAATAAACAGAGGACCAAGAAGTCTCCAAGCTAGCCCCATAATAAAAGTTTATTATATTTTTTATTCCACTTTGAAATGCAAGCATTCGCTTTATGTGTGCTCCAATATTTTTCCGAAATTACAAAAAAAGTACTCAGGAAGACAAAGGACTTTCCAGGTGTGAAAAAGTTACAATGTACAACATGATTTTGTACCTAGGGACAAATATTCTGTTGAAATTTTAAAGTTTTGCAGTCGATAAGGTCTGTCGTTGCTGTATTTTTTAGTTTGTTAGTTACATACGATCACTAATCAGTAATTGAAATAAAATTAGGGAGAAATATTATCAAAAACCAGAGACCAGTTAAAAAACTTGAAACAGAAACTGTTGGCAACTAACACAAATTTCCATTTTCAATATATGAAAATTGTTACGATATTAAAGAAACTCGGTTCATTTGCAAGTTTCTCGTCTTCCGTGGTAGGAGACCTTCCTCTTCGAAGTACAAGGAGGTGCACCACGACGACGACGAAATATGGATTCACTGTACACTTGTTATGTAGATGGTTGTAAAAATGTATAGCATTTTACTCGTCATAAATTAACAATAATATATTGCTCAGCAGTTAATTCTGTAGAACACCAAATATTTACAAATGCTGCGCAAAACACAACCTCATGTCTAGCCATAACGAAATCTGTAGAAAATGCTAGCAGTTGCGTTTTGCGATCTCTGATGCGCATACCTTCATGTGATACTGAAATCTGTTCTATACTGAAACACCGACGAGAAAACATCATCTGTTCCTATGTAAACTATCCTCCATGTCCAACACTGTCAGTACCTGATAAAAGGGTACAGTGTGTGTACGAGAAAAATTGAATCTTTAGAAATTATGAAGGAATAAAAGTTGTAACAGTCAGGACAATCGAAAGAAACGAGGCCACGATAATCCAGTATAGGCGAACTAACTTTCCAATCTAATAAGAGACAGTTCTACCACAGCATGAATCAGCCAGCCGACACAAGAGTTAAAAAACCAGAGACAAATGTAAGAACCCACTTCTGGAAAGATGTCCGGGAAACCGAAAAAGGTAACAAAACTCCTGGGTGAATTAAGGACTTCGCAAAAAAAAAAATTCTGAGAGCAGAATGCAATAGCTGGATATAACACTTGAAATGATTGACAAAAGGGTGAAGAAATTCAAGATTGGCACATGCCCTGGCAACGGTCAACTGCACGGCTTCTGGCTCAAATGTCTTACCAACATAGGATTTGTCAGCCTGGAAGAAGCATTCCACAATGTAAAATCGCGCAAGATGTTGGAAACTCTGAGAAAAATAGGCGCAAGCTATAGGGAGAGACGCGTAATTTACAATATGTACAAGAGTCTAGAGGAAATAATAAGAGTGGACGGCCAAGAACGGATTGCTCGGAATAAAAAGTATGTAAGACAAGGATGTACTCTTTCGCCCCTACTGTTCAATCAGCACATCGAATAAGCAATGTTGGAAATAAAAGAAAGGTTCAACAATAGGATTAAAATTACAGTTGAAACGATATCAGTGATACGATTCGCGGATGATATTGCTATCCTGAGTGAAAGTGATGAAGAATTACATGATCTGATGGAATGAACAATATAGTGAGTACAGAATATGAACTGAGAATAAATCGAAGAAAGACGAAACTAATGAGAAGTTGCATAAATGAGAACAGGGAGAAACTAAACAACAGGTTTGATGGTCACGAAGTAGATGACGTCAAGAAATTACACCACGTAGGCAGCAAAATAACCAATGACGGACGGAGCAAAGAGGACGTCAAAAGCAGATTAGCACTGGCAAAAAGGAAATTCCTGTTCAAGATAAGTCTGTTACTATGAAACATAGACCTTAATTTGAGGAAGAGAGTTGTGGGAATGTACGTTTGGGGCACAGATTTGTATGGAGTGAAACATGGACGGTGTGAAAACCGTGAGATAAGGTGCGACAGACTAATGTTGTAAGTTAGTTGGACTGATAAGGTAAGGAATGACGAGGTTCTGCGCAGAATTGGATTGTGAAGAAATATGTGGAAAACACTGACAAGGAGAAAGGACTGGATAATAGGATATCTGGAAAGACATCAGGGAACGACTTCCGTGTTATTAGAGGGAGCTGTAGAGGGAAAAAAACTGTAGAGGAATGCAGAGTTTGGAATACATCCAGCAGGTAATTGAGAACGTAGGTTGCAAGTACTGCTCTGAGATGCAGAGGTTGCCACAGGAGCGGAATGCGTGGCGGGTTGCATCAAACCAGTCAGAAGACTGATGACCTTAAAAAAATAATAATAAATAAATAAATAAAAAATCTTCAGATTGCCTACAGGCATCGCAGCCTACATAATCTAATACATTCCGCGAAATATGAATTCATTACAGTAGAATAAAAAGGTAACAAGCGAAGTAGCAGGGGCACGACGGATCCGTTCCTTACCAACAAATGATTCTTGGATAGTGCAAAATTCGGTAAACAAAATCTATGTACGGCACGTATTGACTGCAAAAAAGCCTTTGACACAGTGCCACACTGTTGGATCACAAAGTGCCTGAAGGCCGTCAGAAAAAAACACCAGGAAAATCACGAAAGGTGCAGTAGAACGAAATATTTGCCGGGATAGAAAGTTATGGGCCATTCAACGTCAGGTGAGGCATTCTCCACGGAGGTTCGTTGTTCCCACTGCTGTTCATCTCCGCCAAGGCATTTTGCACGTGGGCAACATCAGGCAGTGACACAAAAAATGTTGTCAACAATGTGTGCACCAAAAGACTAAGAAAAATTTTGAAAAGCAAACTAAACGGAGGCAACACCATCATGGCCATACCCGTCACGAGACACACCGCAGGCATTGTGAACTGGCCCCGGGTAAAGTCGTATAATCTATACAGAAAACAACAAAACATCTGATAATTCACCACGCACTCGAAACCTCATACTAACTTCGGCCGGATATGTTTTCCCAGGAAAACTGGCAGTAGAGGAGTCTTGGGGATGAGTCAGACAGTGGAAGAAGAGAAGCATGCATTGATAGACTGTGTGAAAGATAGAAAAGGGTCAGTTACGCTCGAAGTCAGCAACAGGAGGCTTCTCAAGCAACGGTAAACTAAGAATCAACACCGGAAATCAGTTCCACAGTCAGCTGGCGTCTGCAATACATTTGTGTCTTATAAAGACTAAGACTGTTACCTATGTAGGTCGATGGATGTACCGTCGCGTGCTATAGGTTACCAACAAGTGACTTCAGTTTATTGGCTTGTAATAGTGGAAGTTGCTATATCTTTTCAGTATCTTACATTTTAGCAGGTATAAACATAATACATCTGTTAATAAGATAATGTGTAGAAACTACTACTCCATAGTTTCGTTAACAAGGTGAATCAGGGCAGCAACAACAATTACTATGTTTTTGTTGCGTTGAAAGATCCTGTGACCTCCAAAGTGAATCTCAGTAAGATTTCTATGTGCTATAAAATAAAATACACCTTCCATTTCTGTATTAAATTATAGAAATGCGCATAAATTTTACGTTAGTCTTCACGTAATTATGATCCGTATTATAATTTTTAATTGTTGAACTAACCTTTGAAGATATTACATGTAATTTCAAATTCAGCGAGGACTCTTTTGAGAATCTGAGCAGCCAGTTTATTAAAACAGTCTTCACTAAAAACGTGAGCTTGTATTATTGCTGGTCATACATGCCATCCACTGAGCTAGTTCGACGTCAAATACCCAGAAACGAACGTGTGTAATTTGATTAGAAAACAGAACTGTGTGACACTGTACACATGACACGGTACACGGAGACGACGTACCGATAATTGTAAAACGCTTTAAACTAGGATTCCACTCTCCTTTCCACTGATGGGATTGCATTACAAGAGAATCAGTGGAGATTGAACTGGGAGAAAATTTAATCAACAGAGGTATTGTTTCCCAAAGCCGAAATACCATCGAGCCTTTAGTAATTCGTATACAGCACAGTTAACGAACTAGAACTAGCAGCGCAAAAGGACTGTTCGACACGCGGCATCGCCGACGATATGGTTGTATGTCTAACACGCCGTGTCTTGTACACAAAGGTTCCTATTCGTGCACGCCCTTCTCAGCTGCAAAGGAAATCAGAAACCACCCATCCCTCATTCTATTAAAACTGTATCTTCCATGTATAAAACAGCTTCAGATTATGTTTAATGCTTGGAAGTGCTCTCATTACCAAAATCTGGAACATTGTAGGGTGGCTTATTTGCACTGCTTTTTAAGATTGGTATTTTTTCCTCGCATCTCAATATTTCCGACTTCATATGATATAATTATGCAGATATCTTCCGTGGTATATGTGGATATTGTCTGCAAAATTTGTTGCAAATAAAGTAATACAGAAGTAATCACTTAAAAACGTCATGTCCCATGCTGCTCTTCTGAACAGCGAAGATGTGGTAAGCGATAAACTTTTCTTATTTTATCATTTTTAGGAGGGTGTTAGAGGAAAATAAGTTTCATAAAGATTAAAAACAGCGCCAAGAGTTTGTCAGAAGTTGCTAAGTGCTCTCATTCTTAGATAATGGATGAATATAGTCTGGGTAATTTGAACGCCATGAGTTGCACTACCTTGTGACATATAAACTCTTTCTAATTGTAATGATTCACTTACTGCGTTTAACACCAGATTTTGGTCCATAACGAAGAGATTGAGACAGTATTTCAAATTTTTAAATTCGGTCAATAATTTTATAAAATGCTGAAAATAAGAATTTTGTTGCTCCTAGAAGCGTTTAGATAGACAAAGTGCAACAACAACTATGTGACTGGGTAACCGTTTTGGCCGTTTAGTACAGTACAGATGTGATAATACAGCCCTGAAACCAACCTTTGATGGCTTATCTGATATCTAGACGATGAGGTAAGGAAGAATATACCGAGTAGCAGTCTGTTTCGAAAAATATGAAATTATATTCAAGGTGCTTAAAATATGACCCTCAAGTCTTTCAAGCTGTAGTTCAGGCCAAAACTAGAAAATAACCTCGCGTAGACTTAGGTTCGGAAACAAAAACTTGTTGTGGGAGATACTTATAATGTCAAGGACGGACAGTACTCGCGCCACGGCCTAGGTGTCACCGTATACCTCGTGCAGATCCCACGAGGAATGGCGGAGCGAGTGTTGTACTGACAAGAAAACGATCCTGAAATAAGTTTACCGAGAATCGGAGGTGCTCAAGCTTTATGCATATTGCTTACAGCGTGTGCTAGCTACGACGTCACAACGTTATGATGCCAGAATACATTTCTGCTAATGGATTCTGAGAAGGAAACTGAATATCAGCCGACCACAGCTTGGCTTGTATTTATGGATAAGACTGGATTCACAAACAGCTTGACAATAAATTACTGCAGCAAACTAGTATGGGTTGATGCAAATTTTTGAACGATCATTGAGGTATCAAGCTCGTTTTAGTATCAATGTGTGGGTAGGAATTATGACAGAGAGTCTCGTAGGTTAAACTACTTTGGTGGTTAAAATAACACCTGCTCTATCACAAATACTTACAGGAACTTTCACCTATGCTGCTGGAGTAATTTGCCCTTGCAGAAAGACAACGGATGTGGGATGCACACGACAGAGCAACATTTAATTTCATACAGTGCGGGGCAAATAAAAGTGACCCAGAGAGCAGAGTTACAGGGCACAAGGAAACATAGCAGAGGAAAGGAAATACAGTACTAACCTGACTACAGTAGATGTTAAAAGTCACCACACTTCATCTATTGGCCCTTCTTGGTCCTGGTAAGCACGTTGGTGAAGGTGGATCGAAGCTGGACTGCTAGAACTGCTACAGTCTCGCCGAAATGTTCTGCTGAAGTTCTTGAAGAGTGTGAGGGTTGTTCCGATACACCTTAGACTTGATAGCTCCCCAAACAAAGTAGTCTCACACTGACAGATCTGGTGTGTTGGGTGGACAGCTAGGGCCGCGACCAGACTGATCTCTGCTAACAACTTTTGTCAGACCTGAAGACTGTGTAAATGTGCTCCAAGGTTCGGCCACCTGTATGAGCAGTTGTTTCATCCTTATTGAAGTAACTGTAGGTCTTTCCCTCCTCCGTTAATGTTGCCACAAATGGTTTCAAAAAGTTAGCAATGTCACGCGCCGAAATCAGCGTCTCATGTAAGCAGATGGGACCAACAAATCGGCGTGCAGACATTGCACGCCAAACCCCAACCTTCTGATCATGCAATGGTGCTCCGTGGAAGTTATGCGGATTCTCCGCTGCCCAGAACCTATGATTTTGTGAGTTGATGTAACCATTCCAGGCTTCACCAGACATAAAGAATGTCCATGCGTTCGTTGTTAGTTCAGTGAACAACCACTTAAGAAAGCTGGAGGCGCTGAGATGCATCTGCTGGTTTTAATGCACGAACAACTGATACTGGGCACGGATAGAAGTTCAGGTCCATGTCGAGAGTTCCTCCGCATGATCGACGTTACGTGTCGATCTCTTGCGTCAGGCGTCGTTTTGATTACATAGGACTGAAGCGTTTTCTAGTGAACGGCGTCCCCATATTCCGGACTTCCGGAAGGTTTGGAACACAACAAAAAACTAAAAACCCGCCTCGATTGCGGAAAAAGTATCTAGTGTTAAGTGTTAACCCAGGTTTCGGCGTAGATAACGACACCTTTTTCAGAACAACAATAAAACCCACAAGTGCCAAAGAAGACCTTTGTCAATGATTAAAAGAACATTATAGCTGTACATTTATAAATGAAAAAGAAAAGGGAAACACAAACAGTACATATGCACAAAGTCAAAACCACTACTTAACTTAATGGTGTACGCTCCACCTCACACTGGCCTATGTTCGATGGTGGGTCTTGCTGGAAATCGACGTGGCATAGACTCCACCGGTCTTCATATATCCCCTGCAGAAATGTTGAGCCATGCTGCCACTATAGCCGTCCATAATTGGGACTGTGCAGAATTCTGCCCCAAAACTGACTTCTCAGTTATGCCCAACAAATGTTAGATGGGATCAAGGGTAGGCGATCTGGGTGGCCAAATCATTCGCACCATTTTGTCAGGAATGCTCTTTCAACAATTCGTGAACATGTGTGGTCCGGTAACATGGTGCTTTGTCATCCATAAAAACTCCATCAGTGTTTGGGAACATGAAGTCCATGAATCGCTTCAAATAGTTCAAATGGCTCTGAGCACTTGGGACTTAACATCTGAGGTCATCAGTCCCCTAGAACGTAGAACTACTTAAATGTAACTGACCTAAGGACATCACACACACCCATGCCCTAGGCAGGATTCGAACCTGCGACTGTAGGAGCAGCCCGTCCCGGACTGAAGCGCCTAGAATCGCACGGCCAAGTAGCCGAACATAACCATGTCCAGTCAATGATCGGTTCAGCTGGGCGTAAGGACCTAGTGCGTTCCATGTAAACACAGCCCACACCATTATGCAGCCCCACCAGCTTGCACAGTGCCTTGTTGACAACTTGGGTCCATGGCTTCGTGGGGTCTGTGCCGTACTCTAACGCTATCAGCAGCTGTAACCAACTGAACTCGGACCCCACCTGACCGGGCTACAAGCTTCCAGTCGTCTAGGGTCGAACGGACATGGCCACGAGGCCAGAATAGGCGCTGCAGGCTATGTCGTGCTGTATGCAAAGGCACTGGCGTTCGGCGTCTGCTGCCATAGCCCATTACAGCCATATTTCACCGCATTGTCCTAACGGATAGGTTCGTCGTACGTCCCAAGCTAATTTCTGTGGTTATTTCACGCAATGTTCCTTGTCTTTCAGCGCTGACAACTCTACAAGACTGTTGGTCACTGCGTTGTCCTTGGTGAGAGCTAATGCCTGAACTTTTATGTTCTCGGCACACTCTTGACACTCTGGGCCTCCGAATATTGAATTCATTATTTCCGAAATGGAATGTCACAAGCGTCTAGTTCCAACTACCACTCCCCGTTCAAAATCTGTTAATTCCCCTCGTGCAGCCATAATCACCCACTTTCACTTTCCCCGACCACGTTTTGGTCAGTTTTTAACTCGAGACCTGTGCGAATGAGGAACAAGGTTTGATCTCTTTACTCTCCAAACCAACCAACAATAACCACACAGGAAACCTTTTTCATATGAATCATCGGAGTACAAGTGACAGTTCCGTCAATGCACCACTCTTTTATAGCTTGTGTACGTGATATGTACATATCGCTATGCCATAACTTTTTCCACCACAGTGTGAAGTAAGATACGACTGGATTTAGTGCAGATATGGTGATAGAGAACAACAGTGGTTGGAGCAGAAGTGTTTTGGAACACACCGTTCAGTGCACACCGTGGAACGTGGAGCTCCGCAGCATACGATCTCCATGTTTTCCCATGTTGAACCAACGATTTCATTAGCCACGATTGTGATGGGCACGGATCTATGCAAATGCGACCCCTGGCCAGATGGATCAAGTTTCTTGCTAATCCAGGTCGACAGCCGTGTCCATATAATCCCAGCGAAAAGCTAATCGAAGCATGCATAGGTTGGTGTGGACAGTATTGTGCAATGGAGTATTGTGCATGGACTTCCATGGAACCTATCGTAGTAACCGAAAGCAGCATAACTGTCCATGTCACGAACCCAGGATGGTGGTGCGGTGGCTCGAGCAACACGAAAGTGAATTCACGTTGCTGTTATCCCCAGATTTCTTTGATGTGAACCCAATTAAACAAATTTGGGATACTACCGGTCTTTACTTCAGCACTACAAATTACCGGCCAGTAATTTACAGTAATTGTATGGCCTGTGAGTAGATTTATAGTATCTGATCAAAAGTATACAAATACCAATACAAGATATTAATACGTCCACTCCTTTTTTGTGACAGTTTGAACTGTGCTGAGGACACATTTAATGAGGTATCTATATGTCTGTAGATGAATGGTAGCCCATTCATCCTCAATAGCCGAATCCAGGAAATGAAGTAATGCTGGTCATTAGGTCCGGAGCGAATTTGGCGCTCTAATTCAGAGCAAAAGAATTGGGTTCACGTCGGTACAATGGGCAGGTCAGTCAGTTTGAGGAATGTTATTGTGAACAAACAATTATTTTTTATTTACTGAGACTGCAGTTTCTAGTATCACCCGTTTTAAGGAAGGAAATATGCACATATACATAAATACAGCTGCTAATCCAAATATCAAGCGAGTAAGAATAACGTTCAAATACACGAATAGAATAAACCCAAAACCAGATGTGCACCACGACATAACATACGAGTGCATGCTGAAAAGTAATGCCTCCGAATTTTTTATTGTAAAACTCTTAAGGCATTCTATATTAAAGAAATGTGGTTAACATTTTACATCTTTATTCTTCATGTCTGTATATTTAATCCTTAACACGTCACCCTGGCGAGAGACCAGTTCTTTGATACCGCCACTGTAGAACGTATGGCTTGGTTGAATGGTTACAACCTCATCTCTGTTTGCCCATTTTCATCACTACGAAAATGAAGTCCTCGAATGAGTTCTTCAGGTTTTGAGAACAGATGAAAATCGGATGTGACCAAGTCGGGACTGTATGAATGGTGACTGATGACAGTGAACCCAAGGCGTCGGATTGTTACACATGTCGCAACGCTCGTGCGTAGTATGGCATTGTCATGCTGAAGGATGCTCCATGTATGGACAAACTCTTTGACTTCGAAACTCGATTACAGCAAACTGTTTCTCATTCACCGACACAGCTGCATTACAAGTACCATGTTCAAGCCACAATTTGGAACGCTCTAGCTGCAGACAGCTGAAAATACGTAAATGTGAAGAACAAAGACGTAGAATCTTAATAACGTTTGTTTTGTTTGGAAAGCTTTCAGCGTTTTCACATACAAGATTCGAGGCATTACATTCCATTACACATTCGTATTTTCCACGTTCGTACTGTCCAGTTTGATATTTGGAGAATTAATGTGACAGACAAACACTATGAAGACTGGTGTCGTGGTTTCCAAGACTGCGATCGCAATAAATAAAAAAATATCTAGTTCTGACAGTCATAAGAGGAAACGATCATGTTTAATTCTTTGTTGGGACGAGCGAACTGCGGTCCAGCTGGGGATTTCTTTAACCATGAAACCTCTAGTGTTCATATCACTTATAACAACGTTTTACAGATATTGTATTTATTGTGTTTCTGATACTGCAAAGATAACAGAAACTACACAAGGAAAAAGTCCAAACGTCAAACAGGTCTCTTTACTTATCACTGAGACTGAAGGTTAATAATGAGAGCTATTATGTGCATCGTAGGATTTCCACGTGATTTCCGTACACACTAAACCGTTGGTGATACCCCTGCAATGCTCACCACCACCAGAACGGAAGCCGTTGAGCGCAATATTTCAATTATGCACGCTATTAAACCCCGTCACTGTATACCACGTTGGTGACAAGGCAGCTCTTCCAGAATTTGGTGCCGGCCGGGCGTGACCACGTCAGTAATTCATAACGCTGTAACAAGACCGGTACTGTGCTGCGCTGTGGTGTGCTGTGCTGCGCCGGACCCTGGCCCCGTACCTCAGCCAGATTTACGCGTCGCATTAGTGCCTCGCAGGCAGCGCATAACGGTGACAGATGGCCGCGCGGCGCGGGTTAGCGATTCGTAATCGTCAGCCGAAGCACCTCGTGCTTCCCGGGGTTTGACAGCGCTGTTCCCGCAGCTTGATAACGCTGCTTTATACACCGAGACACGCTGAATGATACCCTCTACTGGGTACAAAGGTGCCCTACGAACATACGCTCTGACCCTGTTTTCAAATTTTATTTCGTGTCATTTCATGTTGTGTTCTAAATCCCTTGGGCTGTCAGTGTAACCGTAGACATGTGTCTTTCCCGTCATAATTCATTTCGTCACACTTCATGCATCCCGCCGTTCTCTTTAAATATTTAATATAGCATGTACTCGTCTTTTCAAATGAGCTAATACACTGAATTGAAATGAATGGCTGGATGGAAAGATATGAAATCAGTGTAGATGGCATGACGTAAAATGATATCAATACAAACCGTTCAGGTGTGATGAACCTACAATGTAATGAATATGTAGTGATTAAAAATCTGTGCCCTGGAGTCACTCTAGTACTAAAGTTCTTGATCTTTCCCCCAGTAATTTTCTTTACAATATTTTTACATTAAACGTTTTGTATCTAAGAGCAAGGATTATCATGTTTTTTATTTCCTCCACTCTATTTCCTTACCCCTTTAGTGATTGATGGAACACATGTATCCCACTAATACAATACGAAATTTTGATCATTGGGACGTCTGTATCCCGCCTCTGTTTAGTGCTATAAAGTAGCGACATGCTTTTAGAAGGCTATAAGCGATCAGATGAAGCGGAACGTGATTATAGTGTGTCTGTTTACGAAAATCAGGTCAATTCGCCGTCTTCTCCACTCCGAGAATGTATGAAGTAAGTAACTGTGTTTTCTTATAACATCATAGACGTTGTTTTGAAGCATTCCTACACACCTCAATAATTCTGTTGTTCTGCGCTTAATTTATATGTAGTGGGTCTTATATGCCCCAGAAAATTTCAAAGAATGTAGAAAACATTGGTGTGTGATATGTCAAAGCCATATTCAAGTGTCATGTTGAAAACATATGTGTGGCATTTCATGTTTTTTGTCGTTAGAAGAATTGATGTATTTTGGGACAGATCTGTTCTACTTTTTTCCATAATCGCCAGCCTGATAAAATCAGTCTGAAATGAAACATTTTATTCTGAAAATCCTAGATGAACATGTAAACATGGATCCAGTCAGATTCAGGGTTGAATTTGTCTCACTTCGCCTGTTTTCAAAATCGGCCAGCTTAAAAATTTTGCGGTGAATGTGTATTATTTATCACAAAGGAAAAGAAATTTTTACTTTTATTTTTGAAATATATGCTAAATAAACTTGAAACACGAAAGGGTTAAGATGTCTCCTTCCAGCTGTGCATTTCAGAACACCATTGTATTTATTTTAGGTCCAGCACGCTTTGGTTACTTTCTGCTGTGAACTGGCGCAACACTGTGGCCGTAATTATTAACTATTATAGTTTATCACCTTCACCTTTGATGATTCCACATTACCATTAAGACAGCAAAAAACTTCAATGCATGTTCTCTGCTTTGTAGCAAAATTCTTTATTAACTAATAATATTAATACCGATTTGCATATCTGCTAGTTCCGTTATGGACAAAGTGAGGCTGAAGGGATAATAGGCTACGCCGAACAGAGATGGCGACTGTAATAATTTTCTAATACATCTGTTGTCTGCAGTATTCATTAAATCTTCGGTGGGGGGCACAGAACTATATGCTTCGAAAATAATGAATCAAATTGTCCTCTCCAAAAGCATTTTTCAAATTGTTAAATAATTCACTAACCTTTTCTGGTAAAGCCGAGAGAAACCTGTCCAGACTGCAGAGTATAATAAAAATTATAATGTGTTATTCCAGTAAAATTAATTCCATCTCCTCCACAAAATTCAATAAATACAAGTGCAACACAACTACTTCATTAACTCTCCAACTCCAGAAAACATTTACTGATGGTACAAAATTTGTACATACATATGAGTGCACGAGCCCGTCAGATAATATTAAGTCCACTCAGAATCCTTCTAGTAATATAAATTTAAGGATTAAAATACGAGACGCTTGGGAAAAAAAGGGTTTGTGAACATTGCTCTGAGAGACGATGTCCTGCGTCCCATTACGGCTTGTGACAAGATATACGACGGTGCGGCCCGCCTTCAAGGAGGCACACGCTCTATCCGTTGTCAGCCATTACATGGAAAGAGATAAATACAGTTTCTCTAGTCACATAACATACGCACATAAAAATGGAAGGTTATGGTTTACGTCCCATCTACTATAAGATCGTAGACGGAACGCAAACTCTGAGTGGGCAAGGAGATCGGCCGCATCATTTCAGTGAGACCATCCCGACATCCATCTTGAGTGACTTAGAGAAACTACGAAAAGCCTAAAGCTGTAAAGCTAAAGGAGGGTTTGAGGCGCCTTCCTCCAAAAACCAATTCCAGTGTCTTACAATGTGCCACCTCCCTCCCTTCGAGTACCTTCCAGAAGCATCTCTGGATGGGAACGCTCGTTTGCTTCAAGCTAAAGTGGTTATTTGCTAATTAAAACCTTTTTTTTAGTTTCTTTCAATTTGTAACCGTACCGGATAGCTTGAGAAATTATATTTCAGAGCAACAAAACTCTGCTCTATTTTTTAGTTGTCTAGTTGTACACTTCTAGTAGCTCTTTGGCAGCTCTTGTTTACTACTACTAGGAATGTGTAACTCGATGTTAATTTATTATCTAGTGGCTAATTTCAACGTGACACGTTACCTGAATACCAAACCAATGTACAAATTTACTCAACATTAAAATATAAAGAAGAGAAGAGTAAGGAGAGATATAGAGTTCCTGGCGAAAGAGGTACATGGTTGGCAATAATGCATATCAAGTGTCAGGTAGGTCTGCGGATCAGTGTTTTTCTTTTTAAGTAGTCGTATATACTGAAGTTAAACAATTCTCTGTTGGACGATTCATCGGTGACGGGAATTCACCCAAAATAGGAAGGGTCAACAAGAAATATCTTCCTTTACTTTTAACATTTGATACTTAATTCCTACGCAACCGTAATTATCTTGAATATTATTGATGCTAATGTCAACCCAGAGATCCGACAACTGTCAAAAACATCCAGAAAGTCGTCTGTATGATTGTCAAGCACGTTACGCCACAGTCAAATCATAAGAATCTCTACAGAAAATTTTACACGATAAACGTAGTCCGCCAATGGTAGCTGAATGGTCAGCGCAACGGAATATCATGCCTGGAACGGCCCGAGTTCGATTCGCCGCTGGGTCGGAGATTTTCTCCGCTCAGGGACTGGGTGTTGTGTTGTCCTTATCATCATCATTTCATCCCCATCGACACGCAAGTCGCCGAAGTGGCGTCAACTCGAAAGACTTGCACCAGACGAACGGTCTACTCGACGGGAGGCCCTAACCGCACGGCATCTACCTACGAAAAACGTAATATGAAAAAAATTTATTACTTTACATTATTCGTATTCCATAAGACCCCACGTAGAAAGGTGTTTGGTATGTTGAAATAAGTCAAATATGTTCATTTTTTTAAAGTGGGATACAATGAAATCACCCCAGATTTTGAAATAATATTTTAGTGCAGTATAACGTTAATTGCAGTACAATCTAAAACATTGCGGTTAAAGAGTTTCTGTGAGGTACTCTTCGATGTAATGGAAGGAGTTATCAAACAGAGTGTTCTTTAATTTGACTTTAAATTCCACCCAAAAGCCTTTCAACATGCAATGGAGAGTCATTCAACACATGTAATTCCTGTGTATCCGAATCCTTTCAATAATAATGTTAAGTCCTTGATCTCTGCACTGGTTGTTTTCGGTCCCAGTGTTATATCCATGTTTTCAATGAATTTTTAAGGCATGAGGTACTTGTTGCAGTTCAATATTTTTGCAAAGGTCTCTGAAAGCGATTCTCAAAGTCGAAAACGCACATTTCTGTAGTATAAAAATACTGTCCCTGCAAGTTGAGGTTCGCTGAAAGTGTCTCCGCAACTCATTAGTAAATATAAATACAGAGTAAAAACCAATTTTTTTTAAATGCTTAAAGTTTTAATCAGGCTTACATCAAACTTACATGAACTATGGCGCTTCATTAATTGTAGACAGATGATTCTCCAAACGAGGTTGTGTTCTGTGTGCAACAACAAAACCTTAACACTCTTTACTTGAATACTCTTTCACTGCTTGAGCGTATTATTCATTGAGTTCAGTGAGACATTTTGAACTGTGTGTATTGAATGTTGTCATAATTATAATCCCTTTCTAGAATTATATGTTGTACTTTCAAATACGGCTTTAGTTGCCTTTTTGGGAAGTGTACTGGTACTAGTAGGTATTTCTAGGTTTCTATGACATGCAAAAAGGACAAAATATTCATCTTTTGAGAATGTAAACAGGGTATTATTTATGTGCAACAAAAGAAACAGAGGATCAAATTTACAACCCTCGGTATGTCTTTTGATTCTGACTATGAAAGGTGTCTGTACACTCGACACTTCCGTTTCTTCCTATATATATATATATACGTAGTAAACCCTTTGTCGATCACGGGAAGCTTCTACAGTTCTTCCTGCGGTTTTTCCATGAGACCTTCATCTTCTCGCTCATGGCTTTCTTCCTTTCATACGCCCACTTTGTACCGGTCTTTTTGGCTCCTGTCTCTGGCTGGTCATCCCACTTGTCTATTTTGCTTCTGTAAATGTTACGGTCTGCAGTGTCCTGAATACTGAGTTGAGCATCAGTATGGTCTCTTCGTACTTATTCGTCTCATGTCATACCTCTCAGGTTTTCAGTGACTGTGAGTACCTGGCATGTGATTCTACACCCAGAGAATCAGTGTATGTGTCCATAGAATTTAAGGTCTTGTTTTAAAGTCAGCAGTAATATTTGAAATTTCCTCTGTAGTTTTTTTTTTGGTTTGCAGTCTATACTGAGCTTCAGTTTCTCGCAGTCTACGGATATACCTAATGATCTTTCGTTCTTCATTTTGTAGGTTTTGTAGTAGCATCTTGCTATGGAGTGACAAGGTTTCTACTGCGTATAGCAACTCGGATTTAATGACAGTGCTGCAGTCCCTGATTTCTGCATGCATGAATGTGCTCATATTGTGGTAAAGTTGGTATGTTCGACCGTGGGCAGTCTTTAGTTTCTGTGCTCAAGTTTCTTGAGATTTTTTTTTCTAGTCCAGTGAGTTCCAAAATTTCCCCCAGGTATTTAAAATATGGAACCCTATTTATCCGTTTATATTTTGTGGTGAGATTCTGTGTGTCTAAGAGTGTACATATAAACTTCGTTATCTCTAATGAAATTTGCAAGCCAACTTCTTCGGCGCATTCTTTGAGTATTTCTATTTGGTGTAGTGCATTTTGTTCACTGTCCGTCAAAACTGCAGAGTCATAGGCAAAGGCTGGGCAGGTAACATAAGTTTTCCTTCCAACCCTCACTGGTTTCCATAGGCCACGTTTTCTAAGCCCACTCCCCCATTCCCTTATTACCTCGTCCAAAATTATATTGAGCACAAATGAACACCAAATGGATCAAATGGATCTGAGCACTATGGGACTTAACTTCTGAGGTCATCAGTCCCCTGATTGGAGACAGTCCGGCTCCTTGTCTAACTCCTGCTCTGATCTCAAAACATTCCGAGATTTCTCCCATGAATTTTACTTTAGAGGTTGTGTTGGAGAGTGTCTGTCCAATGAGCTTACGTGTTTTCTGTCAAGTCCGAGTTCTATTAGAGTATTGAAAAGGTATTTACGATCGACTGAGTCATACGCCTTCTAGAAGTCGACGAATGTACATATGGTGGGCTTATGTTTAATATCTCTGTATTTCACCGTTGCTTTTAGATCAAAAATTTGTTCAAGGCAGGTACGTCCGAGTCGGAAACCCTCTTGATACTCTCCAATCTTGTGTTCAGTTTGTTCCCGTGTGCTCTGCAATAGGCATGAAGAGAAGGTCTTGTAGGTGACTGGTAGTAGTGAAATGTCTCGGGAATTGTTGACATCCGTTCTGTCGCATTTCCTGTGCAGGAGAAGGATAATTCTTCTATTGTCCAAATTTCTTTGATAACTTCCGTGAGCCCCTCAGATGATTTAGGGCGTAAATTTTTCAATAGTTCTGCTACTATGTTGTCATCACCAACCGCTTTGTTGTTTTGAGATGGTGGATGTGCTCGAGGATTTCTTCTTTTGATGGTGTATTGAGTCTTGGTTGGTGTGTGCGGGTTCAAGAACAGAGAATCTTATATATAAAATACTTAATGCGAGACATTACAATCACTTTCGATTAAGCCCTAGAACCATGACAGATCCCCCTCTACTTGAGAACTGATACAGTTTTACGTCTCTGTCGATTCAGTTTGCTTTCTACGGAAGGAAACCGTTCGTTGGGTGCAGGACATGTAGCCCTGCTTGTTTCATAGAGTATTCGCCATTATTACCTTACATTAGAGTCTGTGTTTTGTTCTGGGGTGGTATGATGCCTGCTGGTGGAGTCATATTCGGAGAAAAGACGACTTTGCCGTATTATAAAATTAATAGAAATAGTCGGATGAGATCATTTAAATTCACTTGCTATCATTTAGTTTGGTTATTGTGACGAGGCTAGATTGTCGCTACTAAGTTGTGATCACTCCGCGGCTAGGAGTGGGGCCATATGCTTGTACGAATTAAAATAGAGGCTTATAAGTTGCTAATACTGAGTCGAATGGAAGCAGGTTATAGCGTTATGAGTTATTTTTCACTTCGTCGTACTTTAAATTCAAATATGTTGCCCTCTCCTTAAGTAAAAAGTAGTTTTCACTTATTCAAGTATTAAGAGATGAGAAAACAATGTTTCTCTTGCCTATCGAAAATCTAAATCTTGCAGTTGTGGATCTTATGATCTTTTCGGAGCTGTAAGTTATTTTCTTATGCTCAGCTACAATACAATTTCTTATAAATCTGCTTCATCCGCATTTTCTTCGAAATATATCCTGTCATTCTTTGCATTATGTCAGTAGAGCGAGTCGCGTTGAATGGGTGTCATATTGCTGAAACTTTCGGCATCGCTTTACGATGCACAGTTACTCAAGGTGTATCTGAAATCAGACACTAAACGCTGATCTCATGAGACACACATAATTAGTGAGTCTTCTTTGCAATGCTATCAGTTTCCAGATGTTGTTAGACCTAAGTCAGTGGGTGCTCCTTTGTTGATTTCTGTTTGTCATGCATTGTGCAACGTAATCTCACTGTTGTGATGTTACGTAAGAATGTTAGTATATTTAGATGCTCACTCCCATGATTTAATTGTTTTTGCGTATCGATTCGATGCTTACAGAACTCAGCAAACGTTCTTGCTTCACTGGTGGACTCTAGGAACAGAAAGCTAACACATTCTCAGTTCGGATTGTTACCATTACGAATCAGCACTCACTCTGCAATATACAATATTAGCGATTTAAGCCCATTTCTTTTCCGTTGTGCTCAGTTTATGAAAGAGCTTGTGTGTATGACTATTTCTGATCAATTTCACGAGTTAGACAGACATTCAAAATCGTTTTCGTGGCATAAGATTTATAGATTTGCATAGCTTGAAGATTTATTTATTTTTTCTCGTGTCCTGAACATAACATATATAGCCGATATACAGCAATTTACAAACAATATTAGTACATGATTAGTTCCATAAGACATCAATTTACAAACAATGTTAAGTACGTGATTAAATTCCATGTGACATCCGAAATTTAGCCCTTTGAGCTGCTGTTTCATTGGCGATAACCAGATCGTCCAACGGGCATGGGGCTGGGTGTTTTCTACAGTTGAGCAGGTGTTGATGATCTTGCTGTTCGCCACATTCGCGTAGTTCATTTCCTGGGGAGAAACCCCATTTCTTCAAATCGACCTTGCATTGGGATACACCAGTTCTGAACCTGTTAGGGAACTTCCATGTTTTATATGAGAGGTGGCGTCCTTTAGCAAACTCTTCTTTAACGTTGTTCCAGTGCCTCTCTGATGGTGAGTTACGACAAAGCTGTATTCGACGATTTGCAGGTGACGTTAAGAGTGATTCTATTGAGCGGAGGAAACTCTTTCTTAATCTTAATCTTGGATGTTGCTATTCACATCCGAACAAGGGATATCTTGGATCTGTCTCCTGTTTCGGCTTCTCTTTTTATGTTGCTGTTCTTATTGACGGTATGAGTGCTTTATTATCTCTACTGATTAGAGTTGTATCTACCTTTTTGTATCACACACGCGGTTTAACCGTCTATTGCTATTTGATCGACATGGGACCGGTGCACTCTGTTTCCGGCCACTCAGATAAGAAAAAAACATGTCGTAATCTACGGTTCGATAATATTTTATATTTTCATGTGGGTATCATGGTTTACAGTGTCAAAGGCGTTAGTCAAGCCAGAAAACAATCCCAGTGGTAATAATTTCTGGTTTCTTGATTCTAGTGATGGTAAATGTACATAGTTGAGTCTCATTAACGTGACATGAACGTGCAACAAACACTCACACACAGCACATACCGTAACTAACAGTGGAGGGTATGTAAAACGAGTCGGAGGCGTTGACAACAGTGCAGTCGTTATCATAATGCGGAAACTGAGCGATTTATCTGATCATTGGCCTTTGGGGTAAAGGTGGAAGAATTGCCAAAATGGCTAAAATCGTAATCTATTCGCGAGGCATCGTCGTTGAAGTACACCGTAGGTGGAAAAACGGCACTTTGCAAATAGGACGCTGAGGCAAGTGTGCTGCATCATGATCCATAAATGACATGGGTAAAAAATCGGTGCGGAGATGTGTACAGGCGCATAGACGTGATACTGCTGAGCGAGTGACTGCCCAGATGAACCAAGGGACTACCAACAGTGTCTTCCCATCGACTGTTCAGCGAACGTTGCTTGGTACGTGCCTCTACAGCAGGCGCCAGATTCAAGCACCCATTGACGATGAAGGCTGTAATTCACACGCCAGTACCACAACTTGAGGTCCAATGCGTGGTGAGAGGTGGCCCTTTCAGATGAATCACGTTTTATGGTCCATTGGACAGAGGGACATTGGTGTGTACAGTCCTCTAACAATCTGCTGAAGTGTCCAGGGCAGGGGAGGGAATGTTATGGTCTTGGAAATGTTTCTGTGATCTTCTCTGAGTGATTTAGTCACTCTGGAAGGCACAATGGATCAATGAAAGTATTCTTCTATCCTTGCAAGCCATGTACACCCATACATGCTGTTTGTTTTCCCTCGGCAAAATGGCATCTGCCTGTCACACACCATGCAGTGTACTTCGAAAAGCAGTAGGCTGGTATTACTAGACTCCCCTGACCACCAAACTCACTGGAATCTGTGGCACCGTCGATCAGATTGTTCGCGCCAAGGATCCCGAGCCAACAAACCTAGCACAGCTGGCCACGGTGTCAGAGTCGTCGTGGTTGGTTGGTTGTTTTGGGGAAGGAGACCAGACAGCGAGGTCATCGGTCTCATCGGATTAGGGAAGGACGGGGAAAGAAGTCGGCCGTGCCCTTTGAAAGGAACCATCCCGGCATGTGCCTGGAACGATTTAGGGAAATGACGGAAAACCTAAATCAGGATGGCCGGACGCGGGATTGAACCGCCGTCCTCCCGAACGCGAGTCCAGTGTTAAACCACTGCGCCACCTCGCTCGGTCAGAGTCGGTGTGCCCCCACACTCCTGTCAGACCTTCCACAACCTTACAGACTCTCTTTCTGCATGCCTCGTACTGCAAAATGTGGTTGGTTATTCAGGCTTTTGGCATGTGGTCGCATTAATGTGAAAGCTGAATGTAGTTTGTTAACTTGGCAATTTGCTACTGAGAAATTTTTCCTGTATTAAGTCTATCCCTGGACACACAACATGATGAGAAAACACGACTTGGAAGGGAAAGCCCACAACTGTCATCATTTGTCATTAACAAATACATATATACTTTTAATAAATATAATACTTTAACAGAGTGCATGAACAATACGTGCCAATTTAAAAATGCTGTGGATTTCACTACTTAAGATTGACCTATATTTAATTCAATGGAACCATAACGGAATTAAAAAAACTGATAATTTAAAAAAGTATCAAACTAACTCAGTTAACCTGATAGTTAATATTTAATGACTGTTAAACAAAAGATTTCTGTAAAACATAATCTCCATTCCATTAACAGAGAGTCTTGGCACTGAGGTAGGTAGACACAAATGGCATTAACAAAAAAAAAAAAAAAATGGTTCAAATGGCTCTGAGCAGTATGGGACTCAACATCTATGGTCATCAGTCCCCTAGAACTTAGAACTACTTAAACCTAAGTAACCTAAGGACATCACACAACACCCAGCCATCACGAGGCAGAGAAAATCCCTGACCCCGCCGGGAATCGAACCCGGGCGTGGGAAGCGAGAACGCTTCCGCACGACCACGAGATGCGGGCTGGCTTTAACAAACGATTTAATTTTGGACAAGTGGAACAAGAGACAAATTTTCTTCAAAAATTAAAAATGACACAAGGTATTGAAGGATGCATAAACCTTAGCGCTCTAACTGATGGTATTTAGCATAAACTTTCGTCACCAAGAAATAGATCAAAGTCTTAAGCTCGCACAGTAGGATCTAAAACAATTCAAACACATATTAAAAATGGCCCCTAAAATCACAAAATTTGATTTTAAGGAAGACACATATATCTATGTTAAAACATTAATTACTACTTTAAAATTAACATTTAGATTAAGGGAAAATTCTGTATGCAAGACACTGCCCTAGGAAATTTACACAATAAAGCTCATTAGCAATCAGAGTGAAATAAGTACAGCTGATTGAATTTAACGCTCACAACAACCTGAAAACATGACGCCTAGATATACAGGCAGACGTTAAAACAATAATCTTTAGGCGGGAAAGAGAAAGGCTGATAAAACTCAACTCAGTCTCCAGACAGCCGACATAAACAAGCTCTCGCACCACGGCGCGGCGCCGCCCCAGACATACTGCTATGGCCGCTAAGTGCGCAGTCGGCTGGGGAAGCGTGGGGAGGTGGCAGTGGTGTGTGGTCGCTCACAGCGCTGTAGGGAAAATGCCGTTCTAAACTGAAGCCCACGCTCGCATTTTTTGATAACTATTAAGAGGGGCCCCTCACACCCTCACTTGCTTGGTGACCATTCAAAAAGGTCTGTCACCTCTTCTTTGGTTAGTATCCAAACAGAATTCCGCGGAAAATGCAGCGATTTATTTGCGCCTAGTTGTTTAACCATTTGTAACTTTCAGAGAGGAGTCACGACTGGGGAATTATGAGTAAAATTTACACATTTATCTTGTTTCCATGTTAAACTCAGCGGAGTCTCAAATGGTTCAAATGGCTCTGAGCACTATGGGACTTAACATCTTAGGTCATCAGTCCCCTAGAACTTAGAACTACTTAAACGTAACTAACCTAAGGACATTACATACATCCATGCTTGAGGCAGGATTCGAATCTGCAACCGTAGCGGTCGCGCGGTTCCAGACTGAAGCGCCTAGAACCACTCGGCCACAGCGGCCGGCACACAATCTCACCTCGCTAACATGTTGTGCAGACGTAATTGCCAGAGAATTCTAAAACAGAGATTTAGTAAGCTTATTTAGTTGCAAACTGAGGAAAGTAGGGTCAACGTCTTATGAAAATGGACATCCTCAGTAAAAAAATAAAAGTGTAAAGACTTCGTTTATCTTATTCGTAAAATTTATTTAATTCATGAAAAACTGAATGAGATGTTACATTTTAAACTCTATGTTCAGAGAAAACTCAAATTTTATAGTTAATTATCTCAATTTTTACCACAGTTATTAATAGATTTGGAAAATTCTAGAGTTTCATGCCCCTGTGCAAAATTAATCGATGCCGCAAATGCAGCCAATAGTAAGTGAAAAAATTACGAAATTACACATTAAAAAATATTATTTTATTTTGTTTTTGAACTTCCACTGCTATGAGTGTCGGTCCTGAATCCATCCTGGTCATGCTGACAAAGTTTTATGAATTTATTTGTAAAAAGTGTGGACAGTGGTAATTACAATGTCCTGTGGTGTCTCTCCTGCTCTAAGTAGGTAGGCCCGCTTCACGTCCTGCTTCCCCCCCCCCCCCCCCCCCCCCCCCCGTGCCGTTTAGATAATCAGTGTTTTGAAGGATGCATAAGCCTTACCGCTCTAAATGATGGTATTTATCATAAACTTTCGTCACCAAGAAATACATCAAAGTCTTAAGCTCGCACAGTAGGATCAAAAACAATTCAAACACATATTAAAATGGCCCCTAAAATCACAAAATTTCATTTTAAGGAAGATACATATCTCCATAAAATAATAAATGGGATGCAACAAATTTTAAAACTATCGCTAACTACTAATAAATCTTCCAATTTTACGCCACAGCTTGATCTATAAAACCTTATAAATCCCAAAATCACGTATCGAAAACTAAATATACACCAGTTTACTGTGAAAAAACCGCATGGTAACTGTTCTATCAAATTAAACTGCAACAAATGCGAGAGAGCCGTGCAAGGCAGCAACCGAGTGACCAAATAGGTAAACAATAACGACCCTTGCACAAGAAGTGCTCTCCAGGCGAAACATTTAAAATTTCAGTCAACAAACGGACGACCAAATCCGCAATTACGGCAATCCAATAAAAACGGAGACGATTCCCAACACCAACAACGGCCACGATTCCTCCACGTCACACACTGGCTCTCTCGGAGCGCAGGACTTGTCTTTCAAAGAGCTAACCGTCTACCGGCAGCGTCGTACTCTGGGACTCGGCTCTTACTAACTCTCGTCGGGCGCTCAGGGCCCTTTTTCTTCACGTCGTGGCAGCAGCGATAAGTCTAGAGACACTGCGCTACAATCACGCCGCCTATCTAGATGCCAGAAAAATTAGACAAATAAACGAGCTCGACTCTGTACATAGCAAACATTCCAGATTTTTACAATTAGAAAAGGCTTCCTAACACATAACTCAAAAACTGCCTTAACAAATTCCTCTTTGTTTGAACGGCTTTTCTTGCTCATTGCCAGTTATATTTTACATCCTCTCTACTTCCTCCAACGTAAGTTATTTTTCTGACCGAGTAAAAACTAGTCCACTACTTTCAGTGTCTCACTTCCTAATCCAATTCCCTCAGCTTCACCTTCTTCACTTCGACTGCATTCCATTACTCGTTCTTCACTTTTGTTGGTAGTCACTTGATAATCTCTTTTCAAGATACAAAACATTTCGATTAACTTCTCTTCCACATTCTTTGTTGTATCTTGCAGATTTGCAATGTCATCGGCACACCTTAAATCTTAAATTTCTTCTCTCAGAACTTTAATTCCATTTATAGATTTATCCCTCGATTCCTTTATTTCTTGCTCAGTGTACAGTCTAAATAACAAGGGGGACAGACTACAACTCACTTTCACTCCATACTTAACTACTGCTCCCTCCCATTCACTTTGACTCTTACAACGGCAGCCAGGGTTTTATGCAAGTTGTAGATAACCTTCCTCTCCCTGTATTTCATTACTGCCACCTTTAAACAGTGTATTCCACTCAACACTCTCAATAGCTTTTTCTGAAACTATAAGTGCTGTAAAAGTATATTTCCCTTTCTTCGGTATATCTTTTAAGCTACGTTGCAAAGTCAGCATTGCTCCACGTGTTCCCTAGATTTCTTCGGAACTCAGGCTGATTTTCCTCGAGGTCGACTTTATCATTTGTGCCGGTTTTCTGTAAATAATTCGTGTTTGGGTTTGGCTGGTTGGTTTTTTTGGGAGAAGAGACAAACAGCGTGGTCATCGGTCTCATCGGATTAGGGAAGAATGGCGAAGGAAGTCGGCCGTGCCATTGAAAAGGAAACATCCCGGCATTTGCCTGAAGTGTTTAGGAAAATCAAGGAAAACCTAAATCAGGATGGTCGGACGCAGAATTGAACCGTCGTCCTCCCAAATGCGAGTCCAGTGTTCTAACCACTACGCCACCACATTCGGTAATTCGTGTCAATATTTTGCACCCATGACTTATTAAACTCACAATCCGATAATATTCGCACCTATCAATTTCTGCCTTCTTTGGAACTGAAATTATTACATTGTCCTTGAAGTCTGAGATTATCTCACTTCTAGCATATGCCTTGCATACCAGGTGAATAGCCTTGTCATTGTATGTTCACCCAAATATCTCTACAATTACTAACAAATTTTGTCTAATTTTGTCTTTCGACTCTCTCAGAGATCTCTTAAATTATTCGGGCAGTGTCATAATTCTTCTCTTCATCTACTTCCTCTCTCCCTCAAAAAAGATAGGAGAGTGAAAGCTATTACAGAACGAAATTAAAATAATTCCGAATTTTCGACCAACGTTTTCAGGAGGTACTCTTTGGTTATCAGGCCAATGCTAAAATTGGAAATCCGCACGTAAATATTCCGAAATGGTCTTCTTTCAGGCTTATTCTAAGTCTCCTGGGATATTTTGTAGGTTTTTCTTCTTCGGCGCACTTGTTCTGTGAAATGAGAAGCGAGTAATGTGGCACCATACCAGTCTGAGAACCCAACCCCAACGTGTCCATAAAGTAATGAGTAATGAAATCCCCTCTATTGTTACAGGTAACTAAAATATTTCTGTCTGCTCATGACTGTAGTTTGGTAGTAATGGATGTTCTGTGCAACGTTGGAACTGTTTCAAATAGTACAGTTCAAAACAAGTTCATAGTTTGTAGAAAATAAACAAATTTAAATCAGAGTAAGACTCAGTTTTTACAGTTTCTATAGCAAACTGTCCTGGGAAGCCTATGTTCAACATCTTCTTCAAAGACTTAATGCTGTCATTCTTGTAATCGGAACAGTGTATGAAGTACGTGGTAGTTTATTCCCAAGAATTTGTAGCATTCGCTTGATTAATACTAGGCACAAATCCAATCTGTTTTTGCATCGTACTTCCGTCACTGTTGTGCAGAAAGGCGTGCAGTAGACTGCTGTATTCATTTTCAATAACCTTCCACAAGAACTCAAAAATCTTAGCAAAAATTCATGCGCTTTCAAGTCCAAACTGAAGTGTTTCTTAATGGGTTACTAATCATATTCTGTCGAGGAGTTCCTTGAGAAATTAAGCTAATTCCTGCGTTATACCGGGTGGTAGTAATTAAACTTTCACTATTTAACATGTTATTACATGGAAACTAATTTCTGTATGAGTACCGAACTTGGTAGCATTACTTTCTTTGGGTATGGGGTGAATGATTTCTATGCGTCACAGCGCCACCGACCAGTTCCAACTATGGCCTCAGGTGCCGTGATTAGTCATGGTGATTCATAGTCTCACACACTTGACCAGTCGCAGTGCACTTGTTGACGTATCTACATGAACGTGGTGTTGTGTACATAGTTCCGCGTAGTCAGCGGGCACACTACTTTCCCACTAGAGCTCGCCCCGCTAAACACAACAGCGCAGGCGCAGCGCTCGTCCGTCTCCGCACTACGAGATGGCGCTGTCTTAGAGACGGACCAAATTCTACTTTCGCCGATCCGCGTATTAATATGTAATGCAGCCAATGAGATTGCTGCTAACGTAGAACCTTTTCTCCTCGCGGATCACACTCGTGCAGTGATACCTGACCGCGCGAGGTATTATAACGAGTGTACAGACTTCCGATCATTCAGTCTGTACCAGTCTGCACTAGTCTGCATTTGTCTGCATTAGTCTGTACCAGCCTATAGTCAAGTTTCAGTCTGTGCCTAATAAGATTACCATATTCCTGCCATGAAGAGAAATGTATAGACACTTTGTCAAGTATCAGAGATATGTGAGAATAAGATTAACGTACCACGACCAAAGGAACTTCAGAGTGTCAAGTGTGAATAGCATCCAGAATCAAGTTACGTAATGTCTACTATGCTTTTTATTATTTTAATAAATGTGTGTGAAAATCAATCAAGTTCTGTTTAAAGTTGGTCACTGTCAATCTGATACTCTAAGCGTGCAAGTGGCATTTCTATCGTCTGACATAACGGCAGAAGATAAACACGCCACGATAAGACCACGAGACATATTGCTGACACTCGCCTACTTCGTTAGAGCGACAAGTCAAATAATCTGATGGTCTGTGTACCGAAGGTCTTACAGTGCGAACACCACAGCTGGACAAAAGGAGAACCTCTATCATAAGCTCTATTATAAAGCTCTATTATAAAAACAACAGTAATGCTTCAGCGGTACTTCGAAAATATAGCCGGCTGAAAGGATTATGGAAGGGTGTCATGTATCCGCATGCTGTGCGGAACATGACGAAGAATTTTAAATAACTGGAGAACCGGGGGTCTCTCAGGGATGAGACTGACGCCCGGTTGCACCGCATGTGGTTGATGAAATCGCTGTTGCTATGACAGACAACGCTGCGCTCAATTCCCAGTCGTCAGGCAGTGCGCGTGCTGTGTCACGACAGTTGAACATCTCATAATCCACTGTACGGAAGATACTTTGAACCACTCTCAAATTGTATCCGTACAAGATTAATACCGTACAGCTACTTGTGCCACCGTACACACAACGACGTGTTGACTTCGCTCTCCACTTTTTCGGAAGGATTGAAGTTGACGAGCTCTGGCCCTGGACCATCCTGTGGAGAGACGAAGCTCATTTTTCTCTTATGGGTGAGGTGAACACACACATTTGTCGGGTGTGGGGATCTTCACCTCCAGTGATTGTACAAAGTTCCTCTGTATGGTGGATGTGTCACCATATGTTGTGGCCGCATGACTATATTCTTTTTTGAAGTGGTTGGCCCTCGAGGACCAAAGATGAATAGTGTAGCTAGCCAACGTTACTGTGATATGCTTCGCCAGCATGTCATACCCGTCCTACAGGAGAGAGAATGGCGGTGAACTCAACAGTTTTCATCCAAGACGGGGCGCCACCGCCCATAGCTCGTCAAGTCTAACTGCTCCTCTGGAACATATTTGGAAACGATCGAATTATCAGCTGATCGTTTCCAAATGATTGGCCGGTACGAACACCTGATCTCACCCTCTTTGATTTCTTGTTGAGGGGATACATGAAGGACAGGCTCTACCACAGGAACATTCACACATATGCTGATGTGAAGCGCAGCATATCAAGAGAGGTAGCCAGTATATCTACGGACAAGCTTCTTTCTGCTATGCAGAATGCAATCCTGCACTTTTAGACTCTTCTGGACACTGATGGGCGCCGCTACCGCTACAGTCGCACGTTCGAATCCTGCCTCGGGCATGGATGTGTGATGTGCTTAGGTTAGTTAGGTTTACGTAGTTCTAAGTTCTAGGGGACTGATGACCTCAGATGTTAAGTCCCATAGTGCTCAGAGACATTTGAACTGATGGGCGCCATGTTGTTGTTGTTGTCTTCAGTCCTGAGACTGGTTTGATGCAACTCTCCATGCTACTCTATTCTGTGCAAGCTTCTTCATCTCCCAGTACCTACTGCAACCTACATCCTTCTGAATCTGCTTAGTGTATTCATCTCTTGGTCTCCCTCTACGATTGTTACCCTCCACGCTGCCCTCCAATGCTAAATTTGTGATCCCTTGATGCCTCAAAACATGTCCTACTAACCGATCCCTTCTTCTAGTCAAGTCGTGCCACAAACTTCGCTTCTCCCCAATCCTATTCAATACCTCCTCATTAGTTACGTGATCTATCCACCTTATCTTCAGCATTCTTCTGTAGCACCACATTTCGAAAGCTTCTATTCTCTTCTTGTCCAGACTAGTTATCGTCCATGTTTCACTTCCATACATGGCTACACTCCAAACAAATACTTTCAGAAACGACTTCCTGACACTTAAACCTATACTCGAAGTTAACAAATTTCTCTTCTTCAGAAACACTTTCCTGGCCATTGCCAGTCTACATTTTATATCCTCTCTACTTCGACCATCATCAGTTATTTTACTTCCTAAATAGCAAAACTCCTTTACTACTTTAAGTGTCTCATTTCCTAATCATATTGTGCCCCTTTTGTACCAGTAAGATTCAGATGGTTCAAATGGCTCTGAACACTATGGGACTTAACATCTGTGGTCATTAGACCCCTAGAACTTAGAACTACTTAAACCTAACTAACGCCGGCCGGAGTGGCCGTGGTGTTCTAGGCGGTGCAGTTGGAGCCGAGCGACCGCTCCGGTCGCAGGTTCAAATCCTGCCTCGGGCATGGATGTGTGTGATGTCCTTAGATTAGTTAGGTTTAATTAGTTCTACGTTTTAGGCGACTGATGACCTCAGAAGTCGCATAGTGCTCAGAGCCATTTTTGAACCTAACTAACCTCAGGACATCACACACATCCACGCCCGAGGCAGGATTCGTACCTGCGGCTGTAGCTGTCACGCGGTTCCAGACCGAAGCGTCTAGAACCGCACGGGCACATCGGCCGGCTGTAGCAGTAAGGGTACTGCTATGTAATGGTATGATGTACCGTAGTAGCACATTAACAGTGTTTCAACTGAATTTATTCTGCATTATTTCTCTTCCTCGTGTCCTTGACATTAATGCTATAACGTCTGTCACTTGTACAGTAATTAGTTTCCGTCTTGTTGTTGTTGTGGTCTTCAGTCCAGAGACTGTTTGATGCTGCTCTCCACGCCACTCTATCCCGCGCAAGCCTCTTCATCTCCCAGTACCTACTGCAGACTACATCCTTCTGAATCTGCTTAGTGTATTCATATTTTGGTCTCCCTCTACGATTTTTACCCTCCACGCTGCCCTCCAATACTAAATTGGTGATCCCTCGATGTCTCAGAACATGTCCTACCAACCGATCCCTCCTTCTAGTCAAGTTGTGCCACAAACTTCTCTTCCCCCCCAATCCTATTCAGCACCTCCTCATTAGTAATGTAGCACCACGTTTCGAAAGCTTCTATTCTCTTCTTGTCCAAACTATTTATTGCCCATATTTCACTTCCATACGAATACTTTCAGCAACGACTTCCTGACACTTAAATCTATACTCGATGTTAACAATTTTCTCTGCTTAAGAAACGCTTTCCTTGCCGTTGCCAGTCTACATTTTATACCCTCTCTACTTCATCATCAGTTACCTTGCTCCCCAAATAGTAAAACTCCTTTACTACTTTAAGTGTCTCATTTCCTAATCTAATTCCCTCAGCATCATTCGACTTAATTAGACTACATTACATTATCCTAGTTTTGCCTTTGTTGATGTTCATCTTATACCCTCCTTTCCGTGTTAAATTTGGAAATTTTAATTATAACAACATGGTAGCGTCGATTGCTTTTACATGGACTTATCGCTTGTCGTTTTTATTAATAAAAATGTTATTTTTTCCATTATTAACTTTCTGTTGCAATTTCATGCAATGACGCGTTCTATGACGTTGGGGTTTTGCTCCTCACTTTGGTCCTACGGAGCTAGACGTGCAAAATAAATACAATAACAAGCCTCGTTCGTCGACAGACTTACCTGAGTGCGGAGTACAATCTGCTGACGAGCCTGGACCGCAGCTCGTTCGCGGAAGTGCCCTCTCTGCGGTACCTGCTGCTGTGCGGCAACAGGCTGGAGTACGTGGCGGGCGACGCATTCGCGGACCTGCCGCTGCTCAGGGAGCTGCACCTCTGCGAGAACAGCCTGGTGCAGCTGGAGCCCGGGCTGTTCTCGCCCCTGCCGCAGCTCACCATCCTCTGGCTGGGATCCAACAGCCTCGTCGACTTGCCGCTAGACGCCTTCGTAAACGGGTAAGCTACAGGAACGGTGAGCGTCCTAGGCGTGCTCTTAGTAGGTGTACTGCGACAAAGAACCAACACATTGTTTTGAAATTCAAGTAACTTGACTCAGTTGGAAGCAAAATAACATGCATTCGTTCATACATAAGCACACTGGACAAGAAATTGTTACCAAGAAAGATATCACGGTCATGACGTTGAGCCTTCACACTGCTCTTGATCCTGCGTACCGAGCTAGATGGCGTAATGGAAAATGAAATGCCCTGGGGCTAGGGCCTCGCGTCGAATAGACCCTTCGTCTGGTACAAGTATTTCGAGCTGACGCCACTTCGGCGACTTGCGTGTCTATGGGGATGAAACGATGATGATACAACATCCAGTCCCTGAGCGCAGTAAATCTCCGACCCAGCCAGGAATCCAACCCGGGGCGTTAGGTATGACATTCCGTAGCGCTGAGCACTCAGCTACCAGGGGCGGACGGCGTAGTGGTTAACACAGCGGACTCATATTACGCAGGACAACGGTTCAAACCGGCATCAGGCCACACAGATTTATGTTTCTTGCACTTTCCCTAAATCATTCCAGGCAAATGGCGGGATGGTGCATGTGAAAGAGCACCGCCGATTTCCTTCCACATCCTTGACACAATCCGAGCTTGTGTTCCGTCTCTAGTGACCTCGCTGTCGACGGATGTCGAATATTATTTCCTTCCTTCGATTCTACTTGAAAGATAGTCATCAATTTTCTTTCGATATGCAATATTCAGCTGAAATCCGTTAATGATTCAAACCCGTAGCGTCACTAAACTGCCGGGATGTTGGCTGCTACGTCTCACTCGCTGTTGCAGATAGTGCCAGACAGTTTCTATGCGAAATGCTACTTTTCAGATTCCTACTTAATCAAAATAAAACACTCGAAAGGATTGTTCCGGGGTTTTAAGAACACATCATTCACCATATCCCAAACATTATTACCATTAAAGAAGCACCGTATATACAGTAACAGACACAATTTCTGACATCAGCAATATTCACTTTAACAGCAGTCGTAAAGTGAACAACAGTTTGGATACCAACAACAGTTCCAAAATGAAACAGTGCCTTTTTATTAAATTATAATTTCTTATAGACAAGCTCATAAACTGGAAATCTTGAATGTCCAACCACGACCAAATGTTATAATCGTTTAAACTTCAGGCTGTATGTATTTTAACAAAGGGCACAGATTGCGAAAACGTTTACGGGCTTAAATAAGTTAAATACAGTTTTCCATTACTTTCGACAAGGACGTTACTAACCATCCTCACTGGGTGGACCCCTAATTTAAACAACCATGAAACGAAGGATCACCAGCCTGTATTAAGAATCGAAAAAAAATAACAAACATGAATTGTCATGGCTAGATGCTGCGTCTATATCTCCAGCGTCGAAAAAATTGCGACGCCGTAGCTTACCTTAGAATTCAGTTTGGTGAAGTAACCAATTTCATGTTTTGTGGTGTGGCCTTTTCTCTCTTTTTTTGTGTTGAAAAAAAAAGTCTTTCAATATCAACGATATCTACCCCGTGCAAGGTCGGTCACTGTTACCAACATACGGCCAGAATGGTAAGTATTTTAAGCAAGAGGCTTAATAAATTCAGATTATATGTTTTTCCTCTTACAAGAGTAACTGGTAACACCGAACGCAATAAATAGAACCCAGATTTGCTGAGTAATGTTCATGTCTGGAGAGTCCGATTGGCAGCGGAAGCATTTAAACTCAGATGACTGTTCCTGGTGCTGCTCTGTAGCAATTCTTGGTGTAGCACTATCCTGCTGGAATTTCTTCAGTCTGTCGGAGTCCAAAATCGATACGAATGGATGCAGGTGAACAGTCAGGACGCTTACGTACATCTTACCTGCCATAGTCATATCTAGATGTATCAGGCCCCCATTGCACTCCAAGTGCACATGCCCCACACCATTACAGAGCCTCTACCAGCTTGAACAGTCCCCTGCTGACATACAGGGCCCATGGATTCAAGAGGTTGTCTCCAAACCCATACACGTCCATCCACTTGATAAAATTTGAAACGAGACTAGTCCGACCAAGCAACATGTGTCCAGTCATCAACAGTCCAATGGTGCTGACGGGTCTGGGCGAGGCGTAAAGCTTTGTCTCATTCAGCCATCAAGGGTATACGAGTGGGCCTTCGACTCTGAAAGCCCATATCAACTATTATTCGTTGAATGGTTCGCACGCTGACACTTATTGATGGCCCAGAACTGAAATGCACAGCAATTATCGGAAGGGTTGCACTTCTGTCACTTTGAACGACTCTCTTGAGTCGTCATTGGTTCTGTCCTTGCAGGATCTTTTGCCGGCCGCAGCAATGTAGAAGATATCCCATGACGTTTGCCACCTCAGTGTTATTTTCTCACTACAGAAACACGACAGTTGGACTGAAGCTGTGTGTGGCGTTGTGTGCAGGAGCTCTGTGATCGAGTACGTGTTCGTGGAGAACAACGCGCTGCAGGCGCTGGACGCGGCGCTGGTGTCTGGGTGGCCGCGCCTCCTGGGGATGCGTCTCTATGGCAACCCATGGCTGTGCGACTGCTCGCTGCAGCCGGCCGTGCAGTGGCTGTCGTCCCAGCTGTGGGCCGGCGTGCCCAGCGGCTACTGCGCAGCACCGCCGGAGCTGCAGGGGCAGCTGCTGGCGGACGCCGTGCCGCCCCTCTGCTGCGGCGCCGACTGCAACTCCACCACCACGGAAGAATCAGACACCAGCACCACTGCGAGCGGTCAGCCATAGACCGAGGCGCCGTGGAGACTACTGCTCACGCCACGATCTAGCATTTAACCATAACTGTCTCTCTTAACTACAAACAGGACGTGATATGTAGTTTGCAAAATGCGGCATTTAAACAGCGATTTATGAGTAAATACACAGCTAACTAATTTCAGAGATAGCCAAAGAAAATTTTGCACATGTTGTAATTTTGTTATTGATTATAATATGGATTATTTTTTGCTTTACGTGTCACTTCCAATATGTGGTAGGATCTCCTTAGTAATTAAATAAATACATCTCTGTACCAGTTTTTTAATATCAGTTTCCGAACTCAAAAAGAAAGTTGTTATTTATTTCTATGACACAAAGCAATTTTCGTTTCAAAAAATTTAAATAAATTTGTCAATAACGTTCTTTCAAAAATTTTATAGTGGCTCAAATGGCTCTGAGCACTATTGGAACTACTTAAACCTAACTAACCTAAGGACATCACACACATCAATGCCCGTGGCAAGATTCGAAGTGGAGACCGTAGCGGTCGCTCGGTTCCAGACTGTAGCGTCTAGAACCGCTCGGCCACACAGGCCGTCAAAAAAATTTTATACCACAGGAGATTGTATTAGACTATATACAAAGCCTGTAGTAAATTTCAGCTTTAAGTAAGACTGGGCACACCTAACCTAAGGACATCACACACATCAATGCCCGTGGCAAGATTCGAAGTGGAGACCGTAGCGGTCGCTCGGTTCCAGACTGTAGCGTCTAGAACCGCTCGGCCACACAGGCCGTCAAAAAAATTTTATACCACAGGATATTGTATTAGACTATATACAAAGCCTGTAGTAAATTTCAGCTTTAAGTAAGACTGGGCACACAGATGTCAGTCGTAATCCCATTAGCTACTATTACTGTGGCAAATCTACATTTCGGCTATAAATACCCATCTTCAGCGCATTTTCGTTATTACTTCAAGAGACTCACGGCAGTTCATGTCACCAAACGTTCTCACAGGTGTATAGGCAGAAGGACACGGAGGAGGTTGTCAAACAATCTAGATTTACAAGAATAACAGAAGCTACTGAGATTGCGACTGACCCCTCTCCTTCCTTATAGTCTACGGTCGCCGTGCACAACGGTTACTGATGGAAACTAAGTTGTTTAAATTTCAGTTTTTTATCTGCAGTGGTTTAGCAGAAAATATTGCTTGTACACCGAAAAATGAAAGTTGCGGGAAATGTAGAAGAAAGTTTTCATTCGCCTTTATTCCAGAAACAAGTGCCTTAATTTTAGCCATAACCATATTTTAGGTCTTCCACGTAGCTCTCTTTGCACCATTGGCGGGTTTGTTACAGAAACTAAGATGCGGAAACCAATTGATTTTGGTCCTGCTGCACTCGAGTGCACATTCTGACGTAAAATGCTTAAAAAGTCGTCATGTTTCCATTTGAAAACTCCGTCTCCGTCAATGTGACTTGTACGCTGATGGCAGATTTCACTTGGAACCTGAGGATGACGCTTTTTGGCGTCAGAACTGGTAGCATTTTTTGAATAAACAACATTCGATTATAAAGTATCTGTTATAATTTTTCAGATACTCTTTCCTTCTAGTCTGATGCTTCTGGCGTGCCCTTTCGGGAATATCCTTTACTGACATTCCAGAACTACCAAAACATGCACTACAATTCTTAGATAGGTTGAAACCTGCATCAAACCCTAGTCTTCAAATGACCCTAATTATTCCAAAGTTGATATCGTTGAACACAGGCAAGTAACTAATGAGAAAATTTTAACAATAGTACATGTCAAAACATTGTATTTGGGCGTCTTTTGTAAAGTAGCTTATTACAGCTTTTGTTCGGGTTTTATGTTGCCCCATGGTTGTATTTCTTTGATAAATCGTAATCAATCGCATTGTAAATGGGCTCACAGCCTTCTATGCTCCACAGATATCTTCTCTGATGGCAGGAAATAATAAAATATCGCAAATAAGCACAGCGTCGTGTAGAAAAGGGTGCGTGGCATTGCACGTTGGTTGAAATTAGGTGGCTTTTACATCATTTGTAGCACGAATCAAACACTGAAAATTGGAGACAATATTTCTAGCACGCCACATAACTATCTGGTGGCAAAAAATGTCAACATTTTTTATGAATTTTACGTACATCCCCCCCCCCCCCCCCACTCCCCTTCAGACTCAAATCTCAAGTCTCAGTTACAGGCATACTCTTAGTTAAACCCCTCTCATTCGTATTCAATGAATACCTGTTATAACCATTAGTTACGCTTAGGCTCTCAGTAACGTTAAATGGTATCTCCTCCTAAGGATCTTCCAAACTGAAACATTTAAACTGTATTACTATTGCAATAAACTCTTAGGAAAGGTGATATTGAAGAACTTTCCGTCTCTGAGCTTCGGTCTTGGTGATCATTCGTATCTGTGAAATGTGTTAAAAGTGAAATATTCTGGAAATGAAACTACTACATCCATGTACGGTAAATAAAGCTCAATATTACATTAAAATGACAGAATAAAGCTTGGTTTTATACTAACTCACTAGCATTTTTTGCTAATTTTGTCGACCTTCTCAGAATCAAAATTTGTCACTACGTATCAGCTGCTGTGTGCTCTAACTGAAATGAAGTAACAAAATCTGAATAAAACACCGAGAATAAACATAAACCAACTAATTATGAGAGTATTTTAAATAATATTACCAACTTTACATGCAATTAGGAAAGGGAAACATTGGCACTATGTTTCTGCGCCTAGACTGTGTAAAGCCAAAATTACGTTCAATACACTAGATTTACATATACGCACAATTACAAAAGGTCGCACAAAACAACCAAAAAATTGTTCTTCTCAGTCAAAAATAATATTACGTTCACTTAACATTGGCTTTAAACAGTACGTATATTTGAGTCATATGGAAGAGGTGCCACAGAGTTCTGTACTGAGTCCATTGCCGTTCTTGATACATTTCAATGACCAGCCATCATGACAGATGGATCAAAGTTTTTCTCGTTGCGAAAGACATAAAGGCTATTGCAAAAAAGCGCTGAATTTGGTGTAAATAATCCTGCTAATAATGTTGGCGTAAAGATCATTCAGTACCTTTCAGAGACAGGATTAATGCTTAACTGCAGCAAAATTTAGTGCATACACTTTCCAGCACGAAACTCTTGTAAAAGACAAGTTGTATTGTCCCAGGGTCGCCCAACAGCAACTAAGAGTGTCCATCTTAAATTCGTGGGGTTTACGTTGGATAAAATACTTTCCTGAAATACCACATTCAACGTCTTGTGCAGGACCTGAATCTCTACTGTCTCATATGAAATCGTATTTTGAGGTAGCTCTCTCTGCCTTACGAAGAATATTCTCCGCCCAGAAACACGGAGCCAGCCAGATTTACGGTATCATTTCGCAATCATCGTGTTTTGTTGAGGTGCGTCGGAACTGTAGTCCTACCCTTCCTGTTCATTTACACTATCATGGGATTTGTTGTTGAAAATATTGATACAATGGGAAAAAAGCTGTTACACTTGACGGAAAAATGATCTGCAATTAGATAACCATTGCTTAAGCATTGTAGAGAAATGTGGGCTTTATTCATCAGGTTACACTTTTCAGTATTCTTCCGCTCATAAACATCATCCTTCAAATTTTACTTCATATATTTCCTTATAGCGCACTCCTTGTACTCTGTGCATGAATTCCTCGTAGCTGCTCAGAACTTTCTTATGTGCGAGGGACATTCAGTAAGTAATGCAACACTTTTTTTACTGAAAGTAGGTTGGTCTTATTCAGGGTGCCAATACACCATACTATTCCCCATCCTGTTGCTACAGAACTCTATTTTTCAACATAATCTCTGTTCAATGTGACGACCTTACGCCATCTTACTGGGAGGGCATGCATACCCGCATGGTAGTACTCTATTGGTTGACGTCGGAGCCAACGTCTTATTGGATGAATAACCATCCCATCAACCACGTACTGCTTCCTAAGGAGTGAATCCTTCATTGGACCAAACAGACGCAAGTCGGAAGTAGCGAGATCTGGATTGTAGGGTGACTGAAGGAAAACAATCCAATCAAGTTTTGTGAGCTAGTGGATGAGTGTGTCAGCACTAGCAGCACAGACGTCCAATTTTGCACCGATGTGTTTGATTGCGACCTGTCAACCACTTCGAACGAGAGAGTCCACACGTTCCTGCATAACAGGCGTCACTGCTGTGTGCTGCGGGCCGGCAAGCAGAAGATTAGACAGGTATGCGCAACATTGTTTCAATGCTGACAGACGCCTAGACTAACGACTCAGCGTGCTTTTGTTCTCTTCTAGGTCTCCGTAGACACTCTGCAAGCGCCTAAGAATATCTTCGATTCTCTGATTTTCCGTCAAAAAAACTCATTGATAGCTCTCTGATTTGATGGCACCTTCGTTACAGATGCCATTTTGAAGGCAACGTATAGCGCCGCAACTAAGGGGAACTTCGTGAAATTTTAGAAATGGAGCGAAACGGGCTGTGTAGCGAATAAGAACCGTAAAAATCCGAAAAGAGTTCGAACACCGGGAAATGTTGTTCGAGTCAAGGACAGCTGGAACAAACTCCTACGAAATGTCAACGCCGTTTATCTGTGCAAGTGAGAATTAAGAGAGCGTAGTGTCGAAACATTATATAAACGGACTTGCATCTGTATCCTCACAAACGTGGTGCACTAGTTAAAGCGTCTAGACGAACTTTTGGGTGTAGTATGCTTCCGGTGGTTTCTGACTGAAGAGGAATCAGGACTTTAGTATCCTCAATTTTTCATTTTTTCAGATAAGGCCTGATTGAACGTGTCAGGATATGTTAACTCACCGAATGTGCGCTATTATGAATTAGAAAATTCCGAACAGTACTTTGAACTGCCAATCCATCATCTCAAGATTGGTTCTTGGTGTGCAGTATCTGGTGCCTGCATCGTAATAGGATTCTTTCACCAAAATGTTAGTGCTAATCCGTATGTAAGGAAAGTTATTAATCTTTTGTGGATCTTTACAACCTTGTCATGAATGCATGTGATTTTCAATGAGGAGGGCACAACCAGCACACGTACTGCATCTCCTTCCACCTCGATCACCCGATCTCTCTCCTTGTCATTTTTACCTGTGGGGCAAACAGAAGGATCAGGTGTACTGAAATAGTCCTCACACACTGGGAGAACACTGTAAACGTTTTGCTTCTATCCCTTACGCAGAGTTACCACGGGCGTGACAGTTTCATAAATCGAGCATAGCGTACCATCTGGGTTGGCGGTGGTCTTTTCCAGCATCTTCTGCAGCGGTTACTAACAGGTGTCTACCCCGCGTCAGTTTTATTGTAAATATTTTCCGGGCGCTTTATTTGGCCGATCCTGTATTTTGCTCACGGTTCACGTTCCACCTAAATACGGTTTTTGTTTGTCCATCCTTTTTACTGGAGGTCTTGGGGACCACGACCGTGCACTATTGTGAGAAAATTAAGCGCTTACCGCCGTCCTTATGACCTTATTTATTGTGCAGCTACCAGTTTCGTCGCTTCAACGGGCCATCTTCAGGCCGTAGTTGATGCTGAAGGGGTTACCACGATTTTTATATACAATGAGTCAGTGGCCAACATGCCTACTGTACGCAGACTATCTGTCACTGTGGTGTCAGCAATCCAACCATCAACTACTAACTATGCAGTGTATGTACTAAAGAGCCAAAGAAACTGGTACATCTACCTAATACCGTGTAGGACCCCGCGATCACGCAGAAGTTCCGCAACACGACGAGGCATGGACTTGACTAAGTAGCGTTTGACAGAATTGACACAATGGTTCCTGCACGGCTTTCAATAAATCCGTAAAAGTACGAGGGGGTGGGGATCTGTTCTGACAAGCAGGTTGCAAGGCATCCCAGATATGCTCAATAGAGTTCATGTCTGTAGAGTGTGGTGGCCAGCAGATGCCTTTAAATTTATAAGAGTGTTCCTGGAGCCACTCTGTAGCAGTTCTGTACGTGTGAGGCGTGTCATTGTCCTGCTGGAATTGCCCAAGTCTGTCGGAATGCACAATGAGCATGAATGGATGCAGGTGAACACACAGGGTGCTTACGTACGCGTCATCTGCCAGACTTGTATCTAGACGTATCAGGGCTCTCATATCACTCCAACTACACACGACCCACACGATTACAGGACCTCTACCAGCTTGAACAGCCCCTGCTGACATGCAGGGTCAATTGGCTCATGAGTTTATCTCCATACGAGTATACGTCCATCCGCTCGATACAACTTGAAACGAGACTTGTCCGACCAGGTGACGTTTCCAGTCACCAACAGTCCAATGTCGGTGTTGACGGTCCTAGGCGAGGCATAAAGGTTTGTGTCGCGCAGTCACAGAGGGTACACGAGTGGGCCTTCGGGTCTGAAAGCCCATATCGATGATATTCAGTTGAATGGTTCGCACGCTGACACTTGCCAGCATTGAAACCTGCAGCAGTTTGCGGAAGGATTATACTCCTATCACGCTGAACGGTTCTCTTCAGTCATCGACAGTCCCGTTCTTGCAGGATCTGTTTCCGGCCCCAGCGATGTCTGAGATTGGATATTTTACCGGATTCCTGATATTCACGGTACAGTCGTGACGTGGTCGTGTGGGAAAATCTCCACCTCATCGCTACCTCGGAGATGCTGTGTCCCATCGCCCATGCGCCGACTATAACACCATGTTCAAACTCACTTAAATCTTGACAGCCTGCAATTGTAGCAGTAGTAAGCGATCTAACAACTACGCCGGACAATTGTTGTCTTACATAGGCGTTGCCGACCCCAACGCTGTATTCTCAATGTTGACATATCTCTGTAGTTCAATATGGATGCCAACACCATTTTCTTTGGCGCTTGAGTGTATATACATCGTGAAACCCGTTCAGCATCAATAACAAACTGAAGATGGGGGCGTTGAAACGCCGAAACTGGTAGCTACACAATAAATAAGATGATAAGGAGGACTGTTTGCGTTTCATTTTCTTACAGTCTTCAATACGGTTTTATGTTCCGAATATCTTCGGGAAACCCAGGTAAGTACGTGATGCCCGTAGAGCAGTGCAACTAAAAGTGACGGAAATAGTTTTTCATCGACCTCTAATATTTGAAAAACATCGCAGTATCGGCCGTGATGGTTGCTTGAACCCTGAACAAGTTGATGTAACGAGTCGTACTCTACAACTCACTTCGGGGCAGGTTTAGCGTGACTTGCCTGGGCTACACACGTGAAGGGCTGAGCGACTCCAGACGACTCGGCGCTCGGTGAGAGACGCCCCCGCCTGCAGCCGGGCGAGAGCAACTTTCCGCCGCCTCGACCTCTGCGACCCGTTGCGTGAACTCACTTTCACTGCCGCCCGACCATAAGCAAGCCATTTTCTTTCTGCAGGCATTTCCGTAGCGCCTACTGCCACTTCAGAGCAAAGGCGCATATTACACTGTTGTTCAACACGACTCCTCTTACACCAATGGGAAACTGAACCAGCAAAGTAACTGATCCCTTGTGGTGTGTCACGTCAGAGTTCTTTTAGTTACTACATTTTTTGTCCCCTCCAAGTTTTTTGAACACGACATAACTATTTGGACAGAAAGAAGTATTAAACAAAGTTCTTTGTTCTCTGATGTGTAACAAATTTCTCACTGACTGAAAATACTGATTTCCGGTGTAGATCTGTAGATTTCATGCAAAGTGAGAAGGAAGCGTTAATGGGATACGTTGAGCAAGGATTCGACTGTGAAAAACGTCTAATACACTGTCGCCAGCATCATTCGTTAAATGTACATGTAGTGGTGTCATACTCCTTTATACGGTTCGAAAATCATAGAAAATAAAATCCTCCCCTCACGTGAAGTACACTCACAGTCCTCCAAAAACCACCACTTTCTGTTCAAAATTGTTTTGTAAAGTCTTCCTCTACTTTTGCAGCTTGTAAAGAAAAATGGATCACTTTATAAAATTATAACTTCATAAAAATTTTATCTCAGTAAATCAGCAAGTTCTCGAATTTCTACTAATACACCTACTTTCACTAAACTTAAACATTTATTCTCCTCCTAGCTAAGCAGGCAAAATCTCAAAAACCATAAATTAACAACTGAATCAAATGTTACTAAATTACAATGAAATGAAAACCCTTAGCTGCATACAGGCGTTGATATAAGTCAACGGAGACAGTTGAAAATGTGTGCCCCGACCGGGACTCGATACCAGGATCTCCTGTGCTTACATGGCAGACGCTCTATCTGTTGTTGTTTTTTTTTCCAGTGTTGGACGTTGCGTCTGGTCTTGGCGGACGTCACATGACAACCGTTCCCGCTCAAGTCGATCGTTGATTCCTTTACTCAGTTTTTTTTTATTAGAGAGGGCCACCGCCTCTGACCGAACAGGCTGAGCTACCGTGCCGGCATACATCTGGGCTACCGAGGACACAGAGGATAAAGGGACTGCAGGGAATTATCTCTGGCACGCCTCCCGTGAGACCCACATTCGCAGCTTATTGTACCTCACTATACTCATACTGCCCCTGCCCATTATACTCATTACTCGCGGCTTTACTGCCGATTCCCGTAAGAGTTCGGGCACTGTTTGTTCATCCGCACAGAAGAAGACGGTCAAATGGACGGTGAGCCTTAACTATATATACACTTATGGAAATGGAAAAAAGAACACATTGACACCGGTGTGTCAGACGCACCATACTTGCTCCGGACACTGCGAGAGGGCTGTACAAGCAATGATCACACGCACGGCACAGCGGACACACCAGGAACCGCGGTGTTGGCGGTCGAATGGCGCTAGCTGCGCAGCATTTGTGCACCGCCGCCGTCAGTGTCAGCCAGTTTGCCGTGGCATATGGAGCTCCATCGCAGTCTTTAACACTGGTTGCATGCCGCGACAGCGTGGACGTGAACCGTATGTGCAGTTGACGGACTTTGAGCGAGGGCGTATAGTGGGCATGCGGGAGGCGGGGTGGACGTACCGCCGAATTGCTCAACACTTGGGGCGTGAGGTCTCCACAGTACATCGATGTTGTCGCCAGTGGTCGGCGGAAGGTGCACGTGCCCGCCGACCTGGGACCGGACCGCAGCGACGCACGGATGCACGCCAAGACCGTAGGATCCTACGCAGTGCCGTAGGGGACCGCACCAGCAAATTAGGGACACTGTTGCTCCTGGGGTATCGGCGAGGACCATTCGCAACCGTCTCCATGAAGCTGGGCTACGGTCCCGCACACCGTTAGGCCGTCTTCCGCTCACGCCCCAACATCGTGCAGCCCGCCTCCAGTGGTGTCGCGACAGGCGTGAATGGAGGGACGAATGGATACGTGTCGTCTTCAGCGATGAGAGTTGCTTCTGCCTTGGTGCCAATGATGGTCGTATGCGTGTTTGGCGCCGTGCAGGTGAGCCCCACAATCAGGACTGCATGCGACCGAGGCACACAGGGCCAACACCTGGCATCATGGTGTGGGGAGCGATCTCCTACACTGGCCGTACACCTCTGGTGATCGTCGAGGGGACACTGAATAGTGCACGGTACATCCAAACCGTCATCGAACCCATCGTTCTACCATTCCTAGACCGGCAAGGGAACTTGCTCTTCGAACAGGACAATGTACGTCCGCATGTATCCCGTGCCACCCAACGTGCTCTAGAAGGTGTAAGGCAACTACCCTGGCTAGCAAGATCTCCGGATCTGTCCCCCATTGAGCATGTTTGGGACTGGATGAAGCGTCGTCTCACGTGGTCTGCACGTCCAGCACGAACGCTGGTCCAACTGAGGCGCCAGGTGGAAATGGCATGGCAAGCCGTTCCACAGGACTACATCCAGCATCTCTACAATCGTCTCCATGGGAGAATAGCAGCCTGCATTGCTGCGAAAGGTGGATATACATTGTACTAGTGCCGACATTGTGCATGCTCTGTTGCCTGTGTCTATGTGCCTGTGGTTCTGTCAGTGTGATCATGTGATGTATCTGACCCCAGGAATGTATCAATAAAGTTTCCCCTTCCTGGGACAATGAATTCACGGTGTTCTTATTTCAATTTCCAATATATATATATATATATATATATATATATATATATATATATATATATATATATATATATATATGAAGATGGTATCTGTTCTTTCGGACGTGTCCAAAAGAACAGATATCATCCTCATATATAAGTCCTATTGCCGGCTGCGGTGGTCTCGCGGTTCTATGCGCGCAGTCCGGAACCGTGCGACTGCTACGGTCGCAGGTTCGAATCCTGCCTCGGGCATGGATGTGTGTGATGTCCTTAGGTTAGTTAGGTTTAAGTAGTTCTAAGTTCTAGGGGACTGATGACCACAGCAGTTGAGTCCCATAGTGCTCAGAGCCATTTGAACCATATAAGTCCTATTAACATAAACGAAGTCGCGATAAAAGTGTCACAGACAGAAACGGCAAGAACAATATATGACAGTTTTCTGAGAAACGGAAGGCCTTCGTCCCCTTACGTATTGTGTTCAGGTAGTCGACAACGCGGCTCGTCCTCAAAGACACTAAATGTATTCGCAGTTGTGAGCTGTAGAATGGAATGGAGACAGTGAAAATTTGCGCCGGGCGGGGACTGGAATTCGTATTTGCCGCTTTGGCGAGTAGTTGCCTTACCATTTGGCTATCCGTGCACCAACCACGGCCAGGCCCCAACTGCCGTATGTCAACAACCGTGCGTCCACAACATGTACTCGTACATCCATTGTATGTATCCCCATACAGGCGAGACATTTTACTTGAAAGTCGCTTGCCCAGTGTCGGCGGATAAATACGATATTGCAGGACCTGTCATATTCTAAATTACGATGCAAAGTTCCTTTGGAAACGTTTGGCTGACGACATGGGGCATCAGCGTCACACAAATGATAAGCGGGAGATCCGAGTTCGAGTCCTAGTCCGGCAAAACATGAAGTGTAATTCGTAACGTCTGTAGTCGCCGCAACGGTTATTCTGAATAACACGGACACTGCAATAGCGTTTTCCATCGTCCTCAAAGGCAGCAAAACGTCACCCATTAAACACGTGATCAGCCGTTACATGAAAAGAGAGAAATTCTATTTCTGCGGTCACGTAAGTTACTCTAAAGTGCCAAAGAAACAGGTAATGACATACGTACTCAAACATAGAGATATGTGAACATGCAGAATACGCCGATGCTATCGGCAACGCCTATATAAGACAACAAGTGTCAGACGCAATTCTTGGATCGGTTACTGCTGCTACGATGGCAAAGTATCAAGATTTAAGTGAGTTTGAACGTCACGTTATAGTCGGCGTACGAGCGATGGGACACAGCATCTCCGAGGTAGCGATGACGTGGGATTTTCACGTACGGCCATGAAACGAGTGTACCATGAATATCAGGAAACCGGTAAAACATCAGGTCTCCGACAGAACTACTGCCGGAAAAAGATCCTGCAAGAACAGCACTAACGAGGACTCAAGGGAATCGTGCAACACTTCCGGAAGTTGCTGCAGATTTCAGTGCTGCCAGCGTGCAAACCATTCAACTGAATATCATCGATATGGGCTTTTGGAACCGAAGGCCCATTCGTGTACCCTTGATGACTGCGCGACACGAAGCTTAACGCCTCGGCTCGGCCCTTCAACACCGACATTCGACTGTTGATGACTGGAAAAATGTTGCCTGGTCGGACGAGTCTCGTTTCAAATTGCATCGAGCGGATGTACATGATGGAGACGACGTCATGAATCCAAGGACCCTGTATGTCAGCAGGAGACTGTTCAAGCTGGTGGAGTCTCTGTAAAGCCGCGCGGGATTAGCCTAGCCGTCTTAGGCTCTGCATTCATGGACTGTGCGGCTGGTCCCGCCGGAGGTTCGAGTCCTCCCTCGGGCAGGGGTGAGTGTGTTTGTCCTTAGGATAATTTAGGTTAAGTAGTGTGTAAGCTTAGGGACTGATGCCCTTAGCAGTTAAGTCCCATAATATTACACACACATTTGAACATTTTTCAGTCTCTGTAATGGTGTGGGATGTGTGCAACTGGAGTAATATCGGACCCCTGACACATATAGATACGACTCTGACAGGTGACACGTACGTAAGCATCCTGTGTGATCACCTGCATCCATTCATGTCCATTGTGAATTCCGAGGCATTTGGACAATTCCAGCAGGACAACGCGACACCCCACACGTCCATAATATCTGCAAAGTGGCTCCAGAAACACTCTTCTGAATTTGAATTATTCTGCTGGCCACCAAACTCCGCAGGCATGAAGATTATTGAGCATTTCTGGCATGCCTTGCAACGTACTGTTCAGAAGAAATCTCGACCCGCTGGTAGCCTTACGGATTTATGGACAGCTCTGCAGGATTCATGGCGTCAGTACCCTCCAGCACTACTTCAGACATTAGTTGAGTCCACCTCACGTGATTTTATGCCACCTCTCCGTTCTCTCGGAGACCCTACACGATATTAGGCAGTTTTACCTATTTCTTTGGCTCTTCAATGTATATACATACACTCTAAGAAAAAAAAAACAATGCACCACTTAGGAATTATTCAAAGGGACGGATATCGGTAGAGCAACAACATTTTTGTTCAAGAGAAAGAACTTCACAAATTCGGAAAGTCAACAAGGCACTGGTCTCAGTCTAGTCCTTATGCAAGCAGTTATTCAGCTCGACTTTGATTGATATATTTGTTGGACGTCCTCCTAAGGGATATCGAACCAAATTCTGCCCAATTGGCGCTTTAGATCATCAAAATCTTAAGTTGGTTGTAGTCCCCTGCCCATAATGCTCCAAACGTTCAGGGGGCAGATCTGGCGACCTTGCTGGCCACGGTACGATTTGACAAGCACGGAGTTGAGGAGCCGAAATTGTCGCCGTGTGAGGGCGGCTATTATCTTGCGGAAATGTAAGTTCAGGATGGCTTGCCATGAAGGCAACAAAGTAGGGTGTAGAACATCGTCACCGTAGCGCTGTGCTGTAAGGCTGCTGCAGGTGACAACGTAAGGGGTCTTTCTATGAAAAGAAATGGCACACCAAACCATCACTCGGTTTGTTAAGCTATATGGCTGACAATAATGAGGTTGGCATCCCACCGCCGTCCTGGTCGTCTCCAGGCAAGACTTCGCTGGTCATTGGGGCTAACTGCGAAGTAGACAGGTCACTGAAGACAATTTTTCTCCAGTCAGGGAGATTCCAGGCCTAAGACGTGTATAGATGCGCACGGACGGTGCTGGGATACCATTCTCACTGTCGCCCGCCGTGCGATCCGACAAACTTGGGCGATGGTCCGGGGTGCCGTTTCATTTCAGAGCAGGACTCCTTCGTTTATCACCCGCGTCACTCTTACAATAGAGCGGTATGTTGACGATATTCTACTTCCCGTTTTATTGCCCTTGATGGCCACCTGTCTTGGTTTTACATTTTAGCAATATAATGCCCGTCCACTCACGGCGAGACTTTCTACTGGTTGTCTTCGTGCCTGCCAAAGCTTACCTTGGCCAACGGCGTCGCCCAATCTCTCTCCAATTAAGAACATTCGTGAACATTATGGACAGTTCTCTCCAACCAGCTGGGTGTTCTGACAATGTTTGATGCTAATTGGTCAGAATTTGGCACGATATCACAACTCTTCAGTCAATGCCAAGCCGAATAACTGCTTGTATATGGGTCAAAGATAGACCAACGCGTTATTTACTTTCTCAATTTGTAAAGCTCTTTCTCTAGAATAATAATTGAAATTTATATTTTTTATTTTATATTATTATTATTTTAATTTTTTTGACATGTTTTTCCTTAAAGTCTATTTGCAGGCTACTTGTCACCACCTTGCACAACACGACAGTGTTGATAGCGCTCTTGTAGTGTGCGATGCTGATAGCCTGCCAGATGAATTTCAACAAAGACGACAGTTTTCTGACGGAAGGCCTATTCTGAAAAACAGATAACGAATTCCAGCAACATCGAGTCCTGCTGAGGGAAGAAAGTGAACGAACAGCGGCACCTTGGCTCACGGATTTATTGGTACACTTCGGCGGTATTTTCTCAAAAATCGGAAAGTACACATGACACAAGATTACATGCATCTATCATTTAATCTTTATTGGATCCTGCCTCGATATATACGAGTATCTGCGTGAGGGTTAATTGTTATTTTGGCCGCACATGTAGTATCGAGGTTATGAAGACGATCATCATACAAGTGTTGGTTAACAAGCGTCACTAATTAAAGAGCGGTTAGGGACACAGATGATATTACAGGAACAATGGTTATCAAAGGCAAAAATGTCATCAATAAAGATAGGAAAGTGTCTATGTTTGATCCAAGTGATAAGGCCACTATCAATTTCTTTTCAGAATTGACAAACACAGAAAAATTGTGGTTTAAGCTGAAAGACGTTATATACAGCGGCCTGGCTAGGTATGTTCCAAATAAAGTAATAACGTATAGCAAAAATCCCATGCCGTTCGCTCGTAGCCTTCGAAGTATAATGTGATAAAAGGGCCTACTACATTCTCTCTACAAAAGACACTGCAGAGAAACTGAAAATTTAACCCTCGCATTATGTTGAGCCCAACTTCTCGAAGGGAATCAGTTACTTTACATTTTAGAATATTGAAAAAAAAATGTATTGTTTATAGTGAATTCTTCTACCATATTTCATAAATGTTTAAGATTTTTCAATTAAAATTAACCGAAAATTTAAACATTAGTAGCAGATGTCAGTTTACGCAATGAACCTCGTATTCAATATTTTCAGATACAGGACATTGCTTACATATCAGTATATCTTTAAGAAGCATGTTGTGAGTAAAATTTAGTAACAATAAACGAAATTCTAATTTTTTTCTGGCGGTCATAACATACCCACGGCTTGGTAGTATACGCTATTGAAAATGCTTTGATATTGCTAACCTTGTGCGAATAGGTATTTTCAGGTTCTGGACCCTTGTTACACATCAGTAAGTCTTCAAAAACGGTTTTTTGAAGTAATTTAACAACAATTAAAGACTTCATTTTATTTTATTGTGAGCATGTGACGTACCCTCCCTACATAACGTGCGTTATAGAAACTGTGTTGGTGTTGTTGCGGTTAACATCTTATGCATCTGTAAGAAGGATCACGCACGAAGTCTACAGTTATTTCCACAGTCAGAACCTGGCGAAAGAACTATCAGAAAATCCTAGGAAGTTCTGGTCGTGATAAAAGTCGATCAACAATTCCAAAACTGACTTTATATCTCTTTTGGTTCCGTATTGTGTTGCAACTGAAGACAACAGACGAAAAAGAAAAATTCTAAATTACGTATTTCAAAATATATTCACCCAACACGGTGCTATCGTATCAAAGTTTTGAGTAAGCATTCGGAGATTTGATACTTTTTCCGTGATGCCAGCTGTGAAACCTAACCAAACTGTACACACCTTAGTGTGTGTACCGACAATGCGCAGTCTCGTAGAAGAAAACTTAAGTCGTGGCGCATTATTTGTAGAAATACTATTACGAGCGACACGAACAAAATCAAATTCGAGCTTACAACAGCTAGATTCGTTTCAGGAGCGTCAAATCGAATGTTTATCACGGTAAGCCGATGATGGATATTGAAAACGTTATACTCTTAACAAAATAAAGTAAAAGATACTCTACCACGAACGAAAATTTAATAAATGATCTCCCAGAATCAACAATAGAACGGGAAATGAAAAAAAGAAGGTATTTATTAATCTCAGACGGGAAGAGGTGAAGTACACAATCCAACACTTGCGTATTACAGCAACGTGTGGATATGTATTAAAACTGCCCTGCACGCAGGAAATCATAATTTTGCTGTCAGTGTTCCGTGTGCCACATTAGGGCCTGCAATCTCTCTCTTACATCTGACTAGACTCCCTTAGTGAGTCAACATTACAGTACGTATAGTACTTGAGCAATAATAATGAGAAAGGTTGTACATACAGACACGTTTCGAACAAAGCAGAATACCTTGACCGACTAGAGATAGGACATTCATATTCACAGGTTACGTACTTTAGTCATTCTACAGAAATGATTAGCATTTCTGTTGCCTAGTATGTACAGGGTCTGTCATGAGTTATGATAACTTGTTCCATGCGCGATAGCATCGACGCGTATGGTCGCTGGCATGGGGTCACAGCGCTTCACCTGTCTTTTCACCAAATCCCACACATTTTCAATTGGCTACAACTCTGGTGATCTGGCAGATCAAGGCAAAAGGCTGACATCCTGTGACACCAAGAAGGCACGTATTCGTGCGGCAATATGTGGTAGTGCATTGTCATGCTGAAAAATGGCGTCTGGGGCGTTGAGCAGAAATGGTATGGCTATGGGACGCAGGATGTCATTCATGTAGGACACATTACCCTGGACACGCATCAAATGTGATTTGCTGTTGCACACAATAACACCGTAAGGCCTCGAGTTGGTGCTGTACGTCTCGTGCTAATGCAGTCACCTGATGGTGCTCCCTCTGCGTGTGGCGAAAGAAAATGCGGCCTAATTTTCAAGCATACAGAACCTGGATTCGTCCGAAAACACTATCCACTATCTGATGCCATTCCTGTCCCCAGCGACGTTGTTCCACACATCATTACCGTCCAGCATGTGTCTGCACGTTCGTCAAAAGTAGGCGGAAAAGTGGACGGCGCTCACTTAACTCATGCCGTAAAAAGCGGCAACGGACTGTCATTCCTGATAGTGTACGATGTGCCCCACTATTCCACTATTGCACCAGAGCCGAGGAGTACGCAGATCTGTCCTGCAGTGCCGTTCGGATGAGGTATTGATCTGCTCTGGGGATGGTTCGGGTGGTGCGACCATGAACTATTCTACACACACCCGTTGCACTACCGAAACACTTCGTCCCAGACGAACAGCAGTTTCCTCGATGGGCGCATCACATTCTCTCAAGCCAATAACGCGCCCTCTTTCAAACTTATTGATTTGACGGTACGGTTCGCGCACGCGTTTGCGAGGCATCCTGCACGTCTGCTCAAGTGACACTAATCCGTTATCTTCGGTTCATAGCGATAACGAGAGCTGCAGGCATATTTTAGCGTTAGCTGCTGTTGCGCCGCGATATCAATGTTGTCATTGAACCCACTGCCCGACATGTTTGAAATGTAATTGCATTTCTGTAGAACTTACTGACATTTATCTCCTGCAAATGTGAACGTCCTGTCTCTAGTCGTTCAATGTGTTCTGTTTTTTTTCTGAACATAGGTGTATATAAACAGAGTGTATAACGCTACGATGATCAACATGTCTATCCCCTGATACATTCGTCCTCATCTATCACGGAACAACCCAGCGGCAAATTTCTGTTTCGTGCTACAATTTCATTGAAATGTTTACATGTGTAGTCTCATAGAGCACAATACGGTGTGCGGTGGAGCTATCCAACGCACTTTCATCCACGCGCCACCTCCTAATTTGTTTTGAGAAAAAATTTGGATCAAAAGAAATACCTTGTCTTGGAGGCGAGTCAGTAAAATACATAAGTAACGATTCCGAAACATTTTTATTTTAACATAACATTTTCAGATAAAACATAACTATCAATCCCGTAGAACCCTACTCATTAAAGTGTAATATTGCAGTTAAAATTGCAATTTGGAATAGTTTCATAAAAAATATAAAGTTCATAAATGTTATGAATTTATGCACACAAAGTATTATCGTGACATTAGTAGAAGTAAATTTGTAAGTCCTCTTTTTGCAGTAGATGACACAGCTCTGTATTTATTTCTCAAAATTTATGCACTTTTAAATTAGTCTGAAGTGCATTTGCTTTCGCACAGAGCCACCCTCATTAAGTCAGTGATGTCACACTGTTCCAGAGCCAGATGACTGTTAACTATTGTCACATACTTGTTTATTACAGAGCTCCAAGTTACACATTAAGCACAAATGCATTATTGCTTGCGTTTCATTATCATACGTTAATTATTCATTTTGCCTCATAATAATTTAATTACTACTGCGACACTCGGAAAAATAAATTTCAGGACGCTTTCTTTAAAAATCTTTTAAAAATAACGTCGTTATCCTTGTAAAAGCACAAAAGGAACCAGCTGCAAGTTCTGTCTCTTCGTTTAATATGGATAGGTTCCCCTAGAACTTAGAACTACTTAAACCTTAGTAACCTAAGGACATCATAGAGATCCATGCCCGAGGCATGATTCGAACCTGTGACCTTAGCGGTCGCCCGGTTCCGGACTGTAGTGCCTAGAACCGCTCGGCCGCTACGGCCGGCCTAATATGGATAGGAACAGATTTTCTGGTCGGTGACGAAACTAGTCCGTCATCACGAATCTTTTATTTATTATATGAAATCCTGATATCGATAACCTTCGTGTCCCTTTTTATGCATTTTGTCCGCTCATTCGGCCATGGACAAAGGACCACGTTCTTAAACAGCGCAAAATCCGCTTGCTGAACGACATGACAGAACACAGCAGTCTCCTCTGATAGCCACCTCAGTCTTATAATCGGCGCCTACATTATTTCTTTCCTGTCAGTAGCCGCGCGGGATTAGCCGAGCGGTCTAGGGCCATGCAATCATGGACTGCGCGGCTGGGCCCGGTGGAGGTTCGAGTCCGCCCTCGGGCATGGGTGTGTGTGTTTGTCCTTAGGATAATTTAGGTTAAGTAGTGTGTAAGGTTAGGACTGATGACCTTAGCAGTTGAGTCCCATAAGATTTCACAAACTTTTTTTTTCTTTTTTTCCTATCAGTACCAGCCGAAAATAGCTGCGTAGTGAAATGTGTCCCTCAGGCCCTCAGGTACATCCGGGACATCAAGTGGGGTCGGGCTGGACGCGTCCTTGTTAAAGATCACTTAATAAATATACAAGAACACCTTTAAGCTGTGTACAAGTTCTTTAATTTTCGGCCGGTGATTAAACTAGCCCTCATCAGGAATCATTTATTGGTATTAATCGCATCCAAGTTTCCAGCACGTTCGCTGCCTAGTACCATGCCAGAGATGCTTTTTCTCGAGAGATGCAATGATGGGTGAAACACAATATAAACGTTGTTGTCACATCTTTTGCTGCTCTTACTGACCACAGTATGTAAAATTCGTCTGTATAACGGGAATGGTAAGAGTTTGACAGAGCACTGAAAGACCTGGGTCGAAACAAGGCCCCGATAGTAGACAACATTCCATTAGAACTACTGACAGCCTTGGGGGAGCCAGTCCTGACAAAGCTCTACCATCTGGTGAGCAAGATGAATGAGACAGGCGGAATAACCTCAGACTTAAAGAAGAATGTAATAATTCCAATCCCAAAGAAAGCAGGTGCTGACAGATGTGAAAATTACTGAACAATCAGTTTAATAAGTCACGGATGCAAAATACGTGAATTCTTCACATAGGAATGGAGTAACTGGTAGAAGCTAACCTCGGGGAAGATCAGTTTGGATTCTGTAGAAATATTGGAACACGTGAAGCAATACTGACCCTACGACTTATCTTTGAAGGTAGATTGAGGAAAGGCAAACCTGCGTTTCTAGCATTTGTAGACTTAGAAAAAGCTTTTGACAATGTTGACTGGAATACTCGCTTTTAAATTCTGAAGTTGGTAGGGGTAAAATACAGGGAGCGAAAGGCTATTTGCAATTTGTGCAGAAACCAGATGGCAGTTATAAGAGTCGAGGGGCATGAAAGAGAAGCAATGGTTGGGAAGGGAGTGAGACAGGTTTGTAGCCTATCCCTGATGTTATTCAATCTGTATATTGAGCAAGCTTTAAAGGAAACAAAAGAAACATTTGGAGTAGGTATTGAAATCTATGGAGAAGAAATAGAAATTTTGAGGTTCACCTATGACATTGTAATTCTGTCAGAGACAGCAGAGGATTTGGAAGAGCAGTTGAACGGAATGGACAGTGTCATGAAAGGAGAATATAAGATGAACTTACACGAAAGCAAAACGAGGATAATGGAATGTAGTCGAATTAAATCGGGTGAAGCTGAGGGAATTAGATTAGGAAATGAGACACTGACAGTAGTAAAGGATTTTGCTATTTGGGGAGCCAAATAACTGATGATGGTTGAAGTAGAGAGGAAATCAAATGTAGACTGGCAATGGCAAGGAAAGCGTTTCTGAAGGAGAGAAATTTTTTGACATCGAGTATAGATTTAAGTGTCAGAAAGTCGTTTGTGAAAGTATTTGTAGGGAGCGTAGCCATGTATGGAAGTGAATCATGGTCGATAACTACTTTGGACAGGAAGTGAATATAAGCTTCCGAAATGTGGTGCTACAGAAGAATGCTGAAGATTAGATGGGTAACTAATGAGGAGGTATTGAATAGGATTGGGGAGAAGTTTGGGGCACAGCTTGACTAGAAGAAGGGATCGGTTGCTAGGAGATGTTCTGAGGCATCAAGGGATCACCAATTTAGTACTGGAGGGCAGTGTGGAGGGTAAAAATCGTAGAGGGAGACCACGAGATGAGTACACTAAACAGATTAAGAAGGATGTAGGTTGCAGTAGGTACTGGGAGATGAAGAAGCTTACACATGATAGAGTAGCATGGAGAGCTGCATCAAACGAGTCTCAGGACTGAAGACCACAACAACAACGGGAATGGTTCAGATATGATTTTTTCATAGTTTTATTGGAACGGCTGTCCAGGCCACAATTAAGATCCTACCCCGACACCTGAGTCTCGTCTGGACGCTCTAGTGCAGCCAGTGTTTGGGTTTCGCAAGTGTGTCTGTGGAATCGACGCAGTAGCGGCCGGCCGGACAGCGGAAACAAGCAGCTGGCCGCGCGGCGTCCGGTCGTCCGCCGGCGAAAGGAAAGGGAGGCCGGACGAGCTGGTAGCCGCCGTCTTGAGAAACGCCGGCGCTTCCAATCACTTCTCACCTTCAGCGGACCCGGGAGGAACAGCGAAAGTGTGCCGCTGTGCTGCCGCAGCCGCTGCCGCTGGCGACGCCGGTCGCAACATGTACGTGAGTGTCAGGCGCGGGTCGGCTGGACGTGGCCCCTACTCCCCTACCGCTGACCTTCCTACGTGACGAGACTAAAGCGACGCGGAACGCTCTCTGCAGGCCAGGCGGTTCTGAAGAAGGTTCTGCAATAGCGCCGCAGACATTTCCGCTATTTTCAATGGCAGATCCGCTTTAATCTTTTAACTACCAATTTTTTTTCGGAGTAAAAATAATTACCGTACGGTTATTTTAATCAATGTACTCAGAAGCAACAACGAAAAAAAATTTGAACAATGACCAGAAACGGATCCAGGAAACTGGAACGCACTGGAGAAACTTTTAAAAACATTTATTTGACATCAGTAGTAAGGATGGGAAAAACCAATCACTTAAAACCGATACCGCTATTTCAGTTCTGAATAACCGATATTTTTCGGTATTTGTCTACTCTCGGCTACAACAGTTGTTTTTATTTGTTTCTAATAACCGGGTAAAAAGCCGGCCCCTGTGGCCAAGCGGTTCTAGGCGCTTCAGTCCGGAGCCGCGCTGCTGGTTCGCATCCTGCTGCGGGCATGGATATGTGTGATGTTTTTAGGTTAGGTTTAAGTAGTTCTAAGTGTAGTGGACTGATGACCTCAGTTGTTAAGTTCCATAGTGCTCAGAGCCATTTGAACTAGATTAAGACTGTTCCCACAAGTGCGAATGGAAACTCCCTTCCTAACACTTCTGAACTTTTCACACCTAGAGAACAACCTTACTACTCCATGACTACCAACATTCGAAATATGCCTCCCCTAGAACTTAGAACTACTTAAACCTAACTAACCTAAGGACATCACACACATCCATGCCCGAGGTAGGATTCGAACCTGCGACCGTAGCAGTGGCGCGGTTCCGGACTGAGCGCCTGGAACCGCTAGACCACCGCGGCTGGCCAGTCTTAATCTGTAGCTGAGTTTCGAGGTGGGTGTTGATGTCACAGAGCGTACACGAACTGTTAGGTACGAGGCCGCCTAATAGAGTGTAGAGGCACTGGATAACTGGAGGCGTTGTGTAACGAAAGAAACGAACTTACTAGAAGAAAACTGAGGTTTGCTCGTTAAACCATCTAAACTGTGGAGTTGTCTACGTACTTACCTTTTTGGCCTTATATTGTGTTCCTGTCTTTACAGACGATATGGGAAAAACTGGGTGGTAACGGTGCTGTGGCCGATAGTGGTGTTTGTTGTTCAATCGCACTTGAGACCTTCTGAAGGTAGTCAAATGCCTTCAGGACGTTGAATAGCAGTATACAAGAAGGGGTTGTCCTAACCCTGTCTCGAGAGTCTAAGCGAGGCTGACAACCCTTACTAGGCTTTATAGCATAGGTGTTGCAGGGGTTAGAAATTATCCAGGTTTACGTTTGAGGGACGTCTACGAAGCAGCACGTTGCGTGATTTGTCTCGTGCACCGCAGGGCGCTAAAGCCCCTCGTGCACGATCGACTTTTCTTGTCTCAGTTGACTACTCGAGGCAAACGAGCCTACTACAGCGCCCCTGGCGTTTCATTCCTGTACTGAATCTCGTCTGTTTTCAGTGGTCGTTTTCGTGTACACGTCTGTGCCAGAAACGCGTGTATTGTGAGTGCTGTCTGTTGTCCAGTTCGGCGTCTGAACAGTGAAATTGACATTATGAGGGCCTACCCTTTTTATTAATACATCCAAAAGTAGGAACAAAAGGTAGGAACGAGCAATGATAATAGAGTTCATTAATGGCCAAAGTAGAATTTATAGCGTAACCAGTCGTGTGGTAAATTCTTTACACGCCTGAGAAGTGCAAGAACAGGGTTAGTATCATCCAAATATTTCAGAACATGTACATTTATTTGCCCGAGAAAATATGTAAGTTACTTGCAAAGCACAGCAAACAAAACCCAGAACGCAGTATATAGTGAATTTTTTCCTTATCCTTTATAGTGTACATCTTGTTTTCTTCCGAAGTGACAAGTAGCATTAAGTTGTCTATGGAGATGGAGACAAACGGCGAACTTCCATTCTTGGATGTGTTGGTACGTAGAAAAGAAATGGCTCATTAGGTCACGCAGTGAACCGTAAACCAACATACAGGCCACCAGCTATCACCATCCTTCGCAATGACTCATCTCGTCAAACAATTCTTATTTCTCCACTTTAGAAATAATTTCCATAAAACACGTCTACCTGCGTTCTTATTTATACACAGTGTAGGCTTCTTCTCTGTTAAGCGTAAATACCGTTTCGCTTTCACATATTTCGTCTCTCTTGTACGAGAACACTATCAGAAAAAAGTACCAGGACATTGCGTAACTATTTCCTATGCCACTAAAACACAGCAAACACGTCGAAAAAGATCAAGAAGACACAGCAGCACAAAATCCATTTGTGTAGCAGGAGAGAGCTCGTTCAGAAGACGTTAACTTTCAAATTTAGCAGGTGACTTGATATTCGCCTGTTTCTGCGCATTTCACTGTGCAGCATAAATAAAAGTATCAATTAATGCCATTCTCATAATGTAAGTATTGGAACATAAATCTTGCATGCAATCTGTAATTATAACAACTCACTCAAACGTTAGCAGACTTCCCTTTACCAGTGGGACATTGTTACATAACAGTAACGTACAGAAAATTACTACTAGTTCTGTGATACACTATTGTGGGACACATATAACCCATTGATAGTGAAACGGTTACCTACCAGGGCTATTGACACGTATGTGAGCTCATTTCAAAGATAAATGGTTTGGTGATCGCTACCGAGAAGCTCCACTAAGTCTGGTTCTTCATTAGCGCTGTCTGTGTTCTTATTGAGCTCCTGGTAAACCGTGGCGCGCAGCGCGGTATCTTACTAGACAGGGAGGTGGCACACACTCATATCGTATGAGTGTAATGAATTAACCATCGTCAGTCCGTACACTTGTTTAATTAGTGTTCTTAGAAGGTTTACAACTCTTGGTTAGGCCAATACTCCGCCGATCTCCAATCTCATTCTCATAATATGTGATACGCAAACGGTAAAAATAATACAAAGTTTAGATGATTCATAGACATGAATCATGCGATTTCACTCCTTTACGCAAACTGTCATAGATGGATGGCATTAGAAGGTGTATCGAGTCAGAAAGCTGAAATAAAACAAATTTGCCAAGTCATGAAAATAGCGAAGTCTGGTTCAAATGGCTCTGAGCACAATGTGATTTCAATACTGAGGTCATCAGTCCCCTAGAACTTAGAACTACTTAAACCTAACTAACCTAATGACATCACACACATCCATGCACGAGGCAGGATTCGAACCTGCGACCGTAGCGGTCTCGCGGTTCGAGACTGTAGCGCCTAGAACCGCATGGCCACTCCGACCGGCAGCGAAGTCTGTAAACGATAACAGAGGAAGTGTATACGTGTCCATTGGGGTTGTGCAAATTTAAACACAAGTACCACAACGTGCTGTCGATATCTTGAGGAAATGGATAAGTACGTTAAGTATTCATATTTATGACTTCAAGGAAAGGAATTATTCTAGAACATTACTCTTTGCTGATGATCAAATTGTGACTGTTGATAGCGAGATGCACACTTCAAGAAGTTGCTCATATTTTATCCACACCTTGCATGTTTTGTAATTTATAATTTATATTCAATGAAAATAAAATTTAGGACTCTTAGAGGTCAGGAGCTAATTCCCATAAAAATAACAATAACTGGCTAGAAAACATATAGTGTAATCTCTTTCAACTCCTTAGGAAACGCTATGTCATTCATGACAGAAATAGACGCACGAAAGACTGAAGGGAGAGTTAACTACATTCCAGAATGAGATTTTCACTCTGCAGCGGAGTGTGCGCTGATATGAAACTTCCTGGCAGATTAAAACTGTGTGCCCGACCGAGACTCGAACTCGGGACCTTTGCCTTTCGCGGGCAAGTTTGGAAGGTAGGAGATGGATACTGGCAGAAGTAAAGCTGTGAGTACCGGGCGTGAGTCGTGCTTCGGTAGCTCAGATGGTAGAGCTCTTGCCCGCGAAAGGCAAAGGTCCCGAGTTCGAGTCTCGGTCGGGCACACAGTTTTAATCTGCCAGGAAGTTTCAGTTAACTACATTAACGGAACAATTTATAGAAATCTCAGATCCAAAATAAGGGATAAAACTAAACTTAAGTTGTGCAAAACGATGACTGTAGCTACGGTAATATATGTAAGTGAGCCGAGGACTGTAACAAAAAGAAATTAACAAAGACAACAAGCGTCGGAGACGTTGTTCCTAGAAAGAGAAGCTGGGAATACATTCTCCGATAAGGGGAGGAATGTTGACATCGCAGGAAGGCCGGTAGCAAACAGTTTAAATGGGCAGATTGAGGCGTACGGGAATAACAGGAAAGACACGCAAGAATGGAAGACCACAGAATACCAAAATTATTGATGAATTGTAACCCAGTGTGCAGAATATCTTAGATACACTGAGGAAAATGTGTTCGGATCAATAATTTTATCAAGACAGCGTGACAGGCAAACGCCTAATACCACCACAAAGAAGAAAAATGTATCACAAAATTATGAATATATTCCTACATATGTTTATTCTAACTAAGATATGAAATATTATGTATAATATTCATTGTAAGATGCCAGGCGCACAGTTATTTATACATTATTAGAAAATTGGTGGCAGAGAGATACCATTGGAGGACAGATGACGGAAGGAAGGAAGTTAGCACGAAGTTGTCAGTCACATTAACTGAACTGAACACCAAATGTCAGAATAGGTAGATTGGAACACGAGCTGACACTGTAACATTTGTACATTGCCTGAGCAACAGTGTGAAGCACTCAGAACTGGAGAAGGAAACGAAATGAAATTTCACTAGTTGAGAGGGTATGTAACGTTACTTCAGTGATCACAAAATCGAGTCAAATGTACGAAGAAAATGACAGTATGAGTCACTTATCAGTATGACGTTGCATCCCGTCTAATCTGGAATCATTAATTTGGTTGGGAAGAATACCGTAAAGCAGCCGTTGTAGCCTCTCCTGAGGCAAACTAGCCCACACTTGTTGTAAATGGTCATCAACATCCTGGACCGATGCAAGAAGCCCCCACTCATACTGAATCTTCAGAAATGTCTCAATTTTTCCTTAGATGCTGGTATAAGTGCCGTATAGTATAACTGTCTACGCTTTTCCACTTGAGTTTTGCGATGATTAAGCCAGTGAACTGACTTAGTGAGCCGCCAAGCAATAATTGTTTGGTTCGTTATTTTGGGGGAGGGGCCCAAACGGTGAGTTCATGGGTCCCATCGTATTAGGGAAGGATGAGGAAGGAAATGGGCCGCGCCCTTTCGAAGGAACCATCCCGACATTTGCCTGAAGCGATTTAGGGAAATCACGGAAAACCTAAATCAGGATTTGAACTGTTGTCCAGCGGAATGCGAGTCCAGTGTGCTAACTACTGCACCACGTCGCTCATTGCGCAGGAATTCGTCCTACCTTTCATGTGAAGATGCTGTCGTAGTTTTATGTCCCCATGCAGAGCCTTAGCAGCACCGCCGGATTCTGGAACGGCAATACTACTGACTATGTTTTACGTATTGAAGTGGGAAGCTATTCTTCTGTAGAAATTTTTTTACGCAGGATGGCATTATCGTGCATTTATCTAAGAAACACCGTAAAATTAACTTGTTCACATTGATTACAACTTAACTATCAACTGTATGAGAGCACGGTCTACTGCATGACTGGATGGACGACTGACGACTATGGCGCAAAGCCTGAAAGTTGAGTGTACAATCGGTATAGTTCGTACGAGAGTTGCTCCAAAAGAAATGAACACTATTTTTGTAAAAATACAGTTTTCATCTTGCATGTGTGAAAGTTCTAGTGTGTAGATACATCCATCCCGCTTGTTTTCAAACTTAGTTCATCCTGTTGCCGTGAGTGGCGACGTCACAGCAAGTCTTCAAGATGGCTGCTACACTTGACGTTCGTCAAAAGCTACGTGCTGTCATAGAAATCCTGTGCTGTGAAAACGAGACAGTGAGAAACATCCACAAGAGGTTGAAAAAGGTGTATGGAGATGCTGCTTTCGATCGCAGTACAGTTAGTCGGTGGGCAACCAGGTTACGTGATGAAAGCGGTCACGGCAATATTGAGGTTTGTCCTCGCAGCGGCAGGTCTAGTACTGCACACACTCCAGACAATGTGCAGAGAGTTAACGAATTGGTGACTGCTGACAGACGCATCACAGTGAACGAATTGTCGCGCTACGTTGGGATAGGGGAAGGAAGTGCTTGCAGAATACTGAAAGTGTTGGCTTTAAAAAAGGTTTGTGCCAGGTGAGTTCCCAGGATGTTGACAGTGGCTCACAAAGAAACAAGAAAAACAATATGCAGCGAACTTTTGGAACAGTACGAGAATGGTGGAGATGAATTTCTTGGAAGCATTGTGACAGGTGATGAAACATGGCTCCATCATTTTTCACCAGAGATTAAGAAGCAGTCAATGGAGTGGCATCATGCAAATTCACCCAAGAAAACAAAAATTCAAAACCACACCTTTTGCTGGAAAAATTATGGCTACGGTGTTTTTCGATTCCGAACGACTCTTGCTTGTAGACCTCATGCCAAGTGGAACCACTATAAATTCTGACGCATATGTGACGACACTGAAGAAACTTCAAGCTCGACTGAGTCATGTTCGACCACATCGGCAAAAGCAGGATGTTTTGCTGTTGCACGACAATGCACTGACACATGTCAGTCAAAAGACGATGGAAGCGACCACAAAACTCGGGTGGGAAACTGAAAGACTCTCTTCGTGGAACAAGGTTTGAAGATGATGACTCCCTTGTGCACGCAGCCAAACAGTGGCTCCAACAGGTTGGTCCAGAATTTTACCGTGCTGGTACACAGGCGCTGGTTCCAAGATGGCGTAAGGCAATTGAGAGGGAAGGAAAGTATGTGGAGAAATGAAAATATTGTTCCTAAAGGATGTATCTACACACTGTAAAACTTTCAAACATGTAGAATAAAAGATGGGTTTAAAAAAAAATAGTGTGCATTTCTTTTGGAGTGACCTTCGTATAAAGTTGTACGTATGTCAAAGTTATTCATTTATTCATTAATATCAACGTTTCCTGGGATAGTAAAATTAGTGAAAGATAGTATCTATGACCCGTAGACTCGTCCTAATGTCTGACTGGCAAAAGGCAACTTTGGTTACCAAATATTTATTAATAACAATTTCCCTACGATTCTCTTTGCTGACGTCACGGGCGATTTCTGCATAGGCACGCCATCCCACTGGCTCTGAAAGCGCCAGATGGCCAAACGCCTGTGCTAGGCAGAGCATGAGCTTGAGCTCTGAACAATTCTCATTATTTCTCTTCCCAACCACTTCACTTGGTAGAAGACTACAAACAGTCACACTAGGGAATTACTGCCGCATGAGTAGGTTGCCGTAAACGCCACGAAACAAACGCCTGCGTTTGGAGTGGTGCCGTAACGGGAAAGCAGTAATTGCCGATAAATTGCTACGCGTTGTGTTCAGTGATGAACCACGTTTTTGTACTACTCCCGTATGACCACCTCCGGTGTTTATGTGGCGACCTGGGTAGGGGTCTCATACGTTAAATGTTTTGGAGGGGCACAACAGTCTTACTCCCGGCGTCATGGATCTATCGGGTATGACTTCACCCCACAGTTCCTGTGATTGAGAAAATTCTGATCGCATAACTGTACATCACAGACACACTGAGTCTTCATTTGTACTCCTCACGAGACAGTGTTGTGGCGTGTGTTTTTCAGCAGAACAGATAGCCGGTATTTCAATGAACTATCTGCCTAACGTTGAAAAAAATTTTCAAATGTGTATGAAATCTTATAGGACTTAACTGCTAAGGTCATCAGACCGTAAGCTTACACACTACTTAACCTAAATTATCATAAGGACAAACACACACACCCATGCCCGAGGGAGGGCTCGAACCTCCGCCGGGACCAGCCGCACAGTCCATGACTGCAGCGCCTTGGACCGCTCGGCTAATCCCGCGCTGTGCGCACGGGCAACAGCTAATAATTTTTAACAGAGTTGTTATAGAAATCAATCACCAGAAATGTCGGCTGACCGTTTCTCTGCCTCAGAGGATGAGCAAATTATCGAACTGGTTTCCGAAAAGGAAATTTTGTGGAATATGGCCGACACAGAGCGAAAAAATCAAACCAAGAAAAAAGTTTGATTGGTGAATGTTAATTGGAAGGTCATTCACTTATATAAGGAATATGAGTTTAGCTAAAATTGAAACCTATGGGACACCCTAAGTGATTTTCCTTTTTTTTTTTCTTTTTCTTTACGTGGGAACACGTTCTGCTCCTAGCAACACTGTTGGACATGAGCGTTCTGTTGGCCCAGATATTACAATGTGGGAAGAAACAATGTTGCTTAGACGCACAGACTTCCAAATACCTGAACACAGCACGCTCGCTGATCATTGTCATTTCCCCTTTTCACTCCTTCCCATGTGCGTCTATTTAGAGTACATTCGGCCATGACTTCAGTTTCATAGATGACAGTGCAAGACCACATCGAAGTGTAGATGGAGGAGTTTTTGGAACGAGAAGAATGGACTGGATGCTCGTTCCCCCCTCCCTCCCTCCCTCCCCTGCCGGCCGCTGTGGCCGAGCGGTTCTAGGCGCTTCAGTCGCAGGTTCGAATCCTGCCTCGGGCATGGATGTGTGTGATGTCCTTAGGTTAGTTAGGTTTAAGTAGTTCTACGTTCTAGGGGACTGATGACCTCAGATGTTAAGTACCTTAGTGCTCAGAGCCATTTGAGCCTCCCTCTCGGGCTTAATTACCATCCAGCACGTGTGTGATGCCTTGGGAGGACGCATGGCACCACGTCCACATACGCCAACGACCATTCACCAGTTATCAATCGCGCTGGTGACGGAATGGAACGTCCTACCATAACAACTCTAAACCAACCTTGTGTCCAGCATGGGAGCACGCTGCAGAACTTGTGTTGCCGTCTTGGTGATCAAACACTCTACTCAGAACCTTGCCTCGGCCTTTGTAATGTCCAGGTGACTATTATGAATCACGGTGACGTCAGTGTAATTATTGTTCTTGAATAGAAGTGCCATTTCTGATCATCTCATTGTATATTTCCTTCAGCTATCTTCTGTACTATGTTGTTGTTGTTGTCTTCAGTCCTGTGACTGGTTTCATGCAGCTCTCCATGCTACTCTATCCTGTGCAAGCATCTTCATCTCCCAGTACTTACTGCAACCTACATCCTTCTGAATCTGCTTAGTGTATTCATCTCTTGGTCTCCCTCTACGATTTTTACCCTCCACGCTGCCCTCCAATGCCAAATTTGTGATCCCTTGATGCCTCAGAACATCTCCTACCAACCGGTCCCTTCTTTTTGTCAAGTTGTGCCACAAACTCCTCTTCTCCCCAATTCTATTCAATACCTCATTAGTTATGTGATCTACCCATCTAATCTTCAGCATTCTTCTGTAGCACCACATTTCGAAAGCTTCTATTCTCTTCTTGTGCAAACTACTTATCGTCCATGTTTCACTTCCATACATGGCTACACTCCATACAAATACTTCCAGAAACGACTTCCTGACACTTAAACCTATACTCGATGTAAACAAATTTCTCTTCTTCAGAAACGCTTTCCTAGCCATTGCCAGTCTACATTTTATATCCTCTCTACTTCGACCGTCATCAGTTCATCAGCTATTTTGCTCCCCACTGCTATAGTGTAGTAGCTATTTCTATGTATAATCCAAGTTATATCGCAATGTTACTTGGCAGTACCACATCTGCCAAAGTTTCCCCCACCACCACAGCAGACAGTGCTTTCTGGGGGTGCCTGTCGAAATGCTAGTTGCCAGCATATGATAGATTCGAAAACACAACTGATGACGTCGTTGGACTAATCCTTACGAAACTGCGGGCTGCAGACCTCTTCAATTTCGTTAAATACAAAATTAATTTTGAATGGTTATAGCTCCGGAATTATGAAGTTGAAATATTTTCTTAGATGAAACTAAACAGGTTGTTTCAAAACTTGTCAGCAGAACTCCAGGAAATGAATTCCCCATATAACTTGATGAAAATTGGCTATTTCAACAGCGATCCGGAAATGCATAGTTACCGAATTGTTCGAGCACGGCATTGTTACGGAGTGCATGCTGACAAGTACTGTTTTCGCAGGAATAGATAGGACGCTAACTACAAGCGTTGAACAAGTAATGAAATTGAGAATCAATGTAATGCAGCAATGGTTGCAGTATTTATTTAGTCAGATGTGATATGGGCCTGAACATCCTTCAGCACATGGAGATGTAGTACAGTGATCGCCTGTTAAATACTTAGCTACCAGCATATCCGTGGCTAACTGTTGTGGTGTGCAGTTTGCTCTGAAGTGATACGTTGATACTAGGAACATTACATGTTTGCGTAGCCATTAGCATAGGTGGGTATAGGGTTGTTTTTAATTGCCTGTATCTGTAGTTCCCAGTCTGTAAAAGTGCACCAATCAAAAGCTCCCGACATTGTATTAAATGTACAGTTTGGTGGTTGCTAATATATTGGAAGTACATCGCTCATACCACGAACGCTACAACAACGTTATACATGCTAGGCAGTAAATACATACATACATTGCCCCCACGTGATTTCATGGATGTGTTAAGGCTGAGATAATGAAACACAGCAGCAGAAACATGTTAATACATCGGTAAATTGTGAATTCCTCTTTTTCCTTTTCTATGTAAAAATAAGTTTTTGAATAACAAAATCGTTTGGACAGAGACTGCTGCCAAGGACGCCAAATAGAAATGTTCTCTGCGTATCTTTTGCTGTAAAACAAATAAAAAAAAATTTCTTCTCGCCATTTTGTGGCCTTTTCTCTTGTTTGGCTGTTACACAGTAATACTTTTCTACCTACCTTGCCTTTAGATAAAATATAATATACCTTTTTTAAAACGTGTGAGCGTGATTTAATTATAGTATCAAATCTGATAATATCCCATCATAATAACCATAACTTTGTATGAATATTAGCACCTTTCTTTTCAGAGGCAGTAGAGAAAAAATTTCCGACGAATTGTTTGACAGAAGAACGACCGAACACACTACCTGTTCTTTCATTACCTTTTCAACTTCGTTAAGCACTGCCACACTGAGATAGAGTTGCTGATCATTTCTTCTCAGATTCTTTTTCGTAAGAATCGTGTTGGGTCGACTGGTCAGTTAGCGTCGAACACTAACGTTGGCCGTCGCTTCAGTGACTTGATATATCCTGCCTCACGGTTTTTTAATAGACGGTAAACTTCAATACGTGATTTACATCATTAATTATATTTACACATGCTTTTTGCTCAGATTTTCCCTCTTTGAACATTTCCCGTCCGTCACAAAATTTCACAATAATCAGTATTTTTAGTTTCCGTGGCGTGTTGGTAAAAGTTTTCATAATAGTAGTATCGCGGACCTTTCTCGTGTACTATGAATTCCTGGCGGAAACCTTTCAGTTGCGCCCAACATGGGGCACAGTAAAAGAAAAATTTTTGTTGTTAATATCTATTAATGTCGCTTGTAACCATGTGAATTGAATACATTGATGTAAACAAAAACAGTGACTAATACTGTGAGAGGAATAAGTTATTCAAGTTATAACATTTTTTCGTCGTTAAGAAAGCATACAACACTATTGGATAAATTACGAAGACACAGCGCATCACTGTCATACAAGAGCACCACTGATCCACACTTGTATTTTCTGCTTTTCTACAACATTCAGACAGTGTCATTAGCAGCTCATGGTTCAGTTTTTTTTTATTAAGATTTATTTTCTTTTTTTTGTAAATTTCATTATTGCAACCACACACGTCGAAGCAACATGGCCACTATTAAGTTGCATGCGAGTAAGATTGATGGAGATTGTATCTCTGATGTTTCAGTTAGAGGAATCCATCGTGTTGTTCTGTCTTAATTTAGGTTTTCCACGAGCCATTGCTACAAAACATTTGTATGTGTTGTGCGGTGACCAGTTTTAGAAAAAATGTAATGTCTGGTGTAGATTTAAATAACATGCATGACGAGAAAAACTTGCAACCCGAATTAAACACTTAAAAGCGAATTTTGATAAACTTCCTCAACAACAGGCAGAGCAGATCAACACAATTCAAGAGCTTGTTTCTAGGGAACATATCGAACAATTAAGGGCTGATTTGACACAAGAACTCTTGACAGCAACTTTTGATAAATGCCTCAACGGCAAGCCAGGGAGCACTTGGAACAGATGAGAATTGGCTTTCTACATCTACATCTACACTATGTGATAAAAATGTCCGGACATCTGGCTGAAAATGACTTACAAGTTCTTGGGTCCTTCCATCGGTAATGCAATTATTCAATATGGTGTTGGCTCACCCTTACCCTTGATGACAGCTTCAACTCTCGCAGGCATACGTTCAGTCAGGTGCTGGAAGGTTTCTTGGGGAATGGCAGCCCTCTCTTCACGGCGTGCTGCACTCAGGAAAGGTGATGATGTCTGTCGGCGAGTCCTGGCACGAAGTCGGTGTTGCAAGATATCCCAAAGGTGTTCTACGGAATTAAGGACAGGACTGTGCAGGCCAGCCCACTGCAGGGATGTTATTGTCACGTAACCACTCCACCACAGGCCGAACATTATGAATACATGTTCGATCCTGTTGAAAGATGCCATCGCCATCCCCGAACTGCTCTTCAGCAGTGGGAAGCAAGAACGTGCTTAAAACATTAATGTAGTCCTGTGCTGTGGTAGTGCCACGCAAAACGACAAGAGGTGCAAGCCCCCTTTCATGAAAAACATGACCACACCATAACATCACCGCCTCCGAATTTTACTGTTGGCACTACACACGCTGGCAGATGACGTTCGACAGGCATTCACCATACCCAAACCCTGTTCCAATGGTTCAAATGGCTCTGAGCACTATGGGACTTAACTTCTGAGGTGATCAGTCCCCTAGAACTTAGAACTACTTAAGCCTAACTAACCTAAGAAATCACACACATCCATACCCGAGGCAGGATTCGATCCTGCGACCAAAGCTGTCTCGCGGTTCCAGACTGTAGCGCCCAGAACCGCGAGACCACCCCGGCCGGCACACGATATCTGAGTGCTTCCACAATGCAAATAATAACGTTGGATATATTGTTTTGTGTAATGGAGAGTTCTGGCACATTCCTTACAATGTGATAGACATGGTATTCTACAGGGAACTGACGTCTGTCGTAATGGTAATTGTTACATAAATATGAGGTTACAAATTATGTGAGATTTTAGGGACGAATGTTACAAAAAATATTTTTTTATACTCTGTTAACTACTTAAGCAAAATAAACCAGATTTCTAGTACGATTATCACATTCACTTCGATGATATAAAGTAACTCTACCAAATATTAAATCTTCTTTGTTTCATCTAACAGTAACTTTGTGTACTATTGTACTTTTGAATCATCATCTTTGTATTAATGAAAAGGATGGGAATTTTATCCCTAGCTGCTGTTCTTTTGCTGCTTTTTCTCAGCAGGTGCGCCAAAATGGGGACGGATGTTATCAAATTAAGAGTGTACTATGTAAACACAATTTTGCACATGTGCGTCATAAAATCAAACGTAACTACGTCAAACTCTCATCCTGTGCTAGGTAAAAATAAACTTTGACACAATTACAGATAATTTTTCGATAAGCGCTTGATAACGAAACCACAGAAAATTTATTTGGCCGACTAAAGAAAATGAAAGTATTACAGAAAGTAATTGTTAATTTCCGTGACGTAAAAGTTTTCATAATAATAATATTGCATACCTTTCTCTTCAACTGTAAATTCAAGAGGAGTAGTTCTTGGAACAAGAGGAATGGCCTGGCCTGCTCGTCCTCCAAGCTTACATCCCATCGAGCACTTGTGTGATACTTTGGGACGACGCATGGCCGGAAGTCCACATGCACCGACGACCATCTAGCAGTTGTCAACCGCGCTGGTAAATGAAGCAAACGTTCTACGCTACTGGCCATTAAAATTGCTACACCAAGAAGAGATGCAGATGATAAACGGGTATTCATGAGAGAAACATATTATACTAAAACTGACATGTTATTACATTTTCACGCAATGTCGGTGCATAGATCCTGAGAAATCAGTACCCAGAATAACCACCTCTGGCCGTAATAACGGCCTTGATCGGCCTCGGCATTGAGTCACACAGAGCTTGGATGGCGTGTACAGGTACAGCTGCCCAAGGAGCTTCAGCACGATACCACAGTTCAGCAAAAGAGTAGTGGCTGGCATATTGTGACGCGCCAGTTCTTCGGTCACCATAGACCAGACGTTTTCAATTGGTGAGAGATCTGTAGAATCTGCTGGCTAGGGCAGCAGTACAGGACCTGCAAAATGCGGTCGTGCATTATCCTGCTGAAATGTAGGGTTTAGCAAGGATCGAATGAAGGGTTGAGCCACGGGTCGTAACATATCTGAATTGTAACGTCGACTGTTCAAAGTGCCGTCAATGCGAACTAGAGGTGACCGAGACGTGTAACCAATGGCACCCCATACCATTACGCCGGATGATACGCTAGTATGGCGATGACGAATACACGCTTCCAATGTGCGTTCACCGCGATGTCACCAAACCAGGATGCGACCATCATGATACTGTAAACAGAACCTGGATTCATCCGAAAAAATGACGTTTTGCCATTCGTGCACCCAGGTTCGTTGTTGAGTACACCATCGCAGACGCTGCTGTCTGTGATGCAGCGTCAAGGGTAACCGCAGCCATGGTCTCCGAGCTGATAGTCCGTGCTGCTACAAACGTCGTCGAACTGTTCGTGCAGATTGTTGTTGCCACACAAACGTCATCATCTGTTGACTCAGGGATGGCGACGTGGCTGCACGATCCGTTACAGCCATGCGGATAAGATACCTGTCATTTCTGCTGCTACTGATACGAGGCCGTTGGGATCCAGCCCGGCGTTCCGTATTACCCTCCTGAAGCCACCGATTCCATATTCTACTAACAGTCATTGGATCTCGACCAACGCGAGCAGCAGTGTCGCAATACGATAAACCGCAATCGCGCTAGGCTACAATCCGACCTTTATCAATCTCAGAAACGTGATGGTACGTATTTCTCCTCCTTACACGAGGCATCACAATAACGTTTCACCAGGCAATGGCGTTCACCTGTGGTTTGTTTATGAGAAATCGCTTGGAAACTTTCCTCATGTCAGCACGTTGTAGGTGTCGCCACTGGCTCCAACCTTGTGTGATTGCTCTGAAAAGCTAATCATTTGCATATCACAGCATCTTCTTTCTGTTGGTTAAATTTCGCGTCTGTAGCAAGTTATTTTCGTGGTTTAGCAATTTTAATGGCCAGTAGTGTGCGACTCTTTACCAACCTTGCGACCAGGATGGAATCACGCTACATAGCATGCGTTACCGTCTTGGTGATCATACGCTCTACTTAGAACCTTGCGCCGGACTTTGTAATGTCCAGGGGACCATCATGAATATCAGTGACTTCTGGGTAATTATTGTCCTTGAATAGAAGTGCATTTTCTGTTCGTCTCGCTTTATATTTCCTCCAGTTGTCTTCTGTACTACACTGTAGCAGTTCTGTCTTTATATGGCCCATGTTGTATCGGGGTATGTTACTTGGCAGTGATGCATCATGTCAGAGTTGATTTCGTCCCTAAGTTTTGCACACCATTATAGTAGGTAGTGCTTTCCATCAGTGCCTCTTCTAGTTGCCAACATGTGGTTGATTGGAAAGCACAACAGATAACATCAATTAAACCTTACCAAACTGACGGCTAAGACTGATTACGGCGGAGCTCTTCGATTCTTAATGTTTATAGCTTCGGAATTACGATTTCGACATCGTTTCTTTAATGGAACTAAACAGGGTGTTTCAAAACTCGTCAGCAAAATTTCAGAAATGCGTTTAAAAAGAAGAAAAAAGACTGTGTCAACTAGTGTCCGGAAATGCATAGTTACTGAGTTATTCGACCATTTTAGTGTTACGGCTGTTTCCCGCAGGAAAATATAGGACACTGGTTAAAGTAATCAGTTTGAGAACCAATGCCATACGGCAACTGTTGCAGTTATTTATTTATTCAAATGTAATACAAGTCTGAATATCCTTTAGCATGTCGGGACGAACTTCAGTGATCGCCAGTTAAATACTGAGCTGTCAGCATGCCGTGGTTACTCAAATGTGGTGTGCACTCTGCCCTAAAGTGATACGTAGATTCTAGAAACGATAAATGTCTGTAGCCATTAGCAAAAGTGTGTAGAGGGTGGTCTGTAATTATTTGTGTCCGTTCCGTGATTTTCAGTCTGTAATGTGCACCAATCAAGAGCTCGCGACAAAGCATCACATGTATGGTTTGGCGGATGGTAATGCATAGGAGGCACGTCTGTTGCACCAGGAACGCTATCCACTGCGCAGATTACCAGACCGAAAGACATTTGGGAGAATTCATTGCTGTCTGTCTGAATGCGGAAGTGTTACACATCCACCAGTCAATGAGATCGGTCAAGACGTACAACAGCACGGAATGAAGAACGTTTACTCAAATCTGTGCAGAAAAAGTCCTGCAATCAGCACAAGACGATTAGATTTGCAGAGAAATGTGCCGCACGTGAAGATCGTGGGATGTTTACGTGAAAACATTCTGTATCCATACCATTTACTGCGTGTAAAAGGCTCGTGTCCTGCGGATTACCTTCCAATAGTAGCGTTTTGCCGATGGTTGTGCACCGATGTGTTGTTTCGCAAAATTTCGCAGCTGTTGTTTTAGTCACAGATGGAGTGACATTCACAATGGATGGACTCCAGAATTTGCATAACTACCACGTGCGGCCGGAGACAAATCCCATGCTGTTATGCTATCGCCTCACCAGCAGACGTTCTCCATCAGCATCTGGACAGCAATTGTTGGCAATTGCTCGTTGTTATCCCACGTCCATCCAGGCAGAGTTACTGGACAGAGTTATTCAGGTTTATTGCGTACCGCGTTGGCTGAGTACTTAAAAGACATGCCACTTGCACCCCGTCGACAATTGTGCCAATTGTGCTTCATGCGCTTCGATGCTCCCACGCATTTCAGTCTGCCTGCACGGAGGCTAGTGAATGCAAATTTTTCTGATAGCTGGATTTGTAGAGGTGGATCGATTGTTTTATCACTCCGTTCACACGACTTAAGCCCCTTGGACTTTCATCTCTGCGGGCACGTAAAGTCTCTCGTGTATTCGATTACTGTGTGGATGAACCTAGACTCAATGCACGCCTTGTGGCACCTTGTCAGACAGTTCTGAATTCACTAGCAATTTTTGATCGTGTGCGGAACTCAATGAGGTGGCGAACGGAGGCCCCGTATTCAGGCAGGAAGACGTCACTTTGAACATTTCTTCTGATGCGTTACCAAAGTGTATCAGCTGTTGTTACAGACGAATAGTGCAGTTTATAGGAACTGAGGGCAAGTAAATCATAAACGATGCTTCTCCGAAGCCATGTTGACACAGCCTTATTTCTTATTGTTATATGAGGAATCCCTTTCTAAAGTTTCGTTGTCGTGTTTTGAAACACTATGTATAATATGCGATAATTAGCGAACCTAAGTCACGGCTGCAAAATACTAACGCGAATTCTTTACAGAGGAATGGAAAATCTAGTAGAAACCAACTTCGGGGAAGATCAGCTTGGATTCCGTAGAATGGAATGAGTGAGGCAATACTGACCATACGACTTATCTTAGAAGCTAGATTAAGGAAAGGCAAACATACGTTTCTAGCATTTGTAGACTTAGAGACAGCTTTTGACAATGTTGACTGGAATACTCTCTTTCGAATTCTGTAGGTGGCAGGGTTAAATACAGGGAGCGAAAGGCTACTTACAATTTGTACAGAAACCAGATGACAGCTATAAGAGTCGAGGGACATGAAAGGGAAGCAGTGGTTTGGAAGGGAGTGAGACAGGGATGTAGCCTATCTCCGATGTTATTCAATCTGTATATTGAGCAAGCAGTGAAGGAAACAAAAGGCAAATTCGGAGTAGGCATTAAAATCCATGGAGAAGAAATAAAAACTTTGAGGTTCGCCGATGACATTGTAATTCTGTCAGAGACAGCAATGGACTTGCAAGACCAGTTGAACGGAAAGGATAGCGTCTTGAAAGGAGGATATAAGATGAACATCAACAAAAGCAAACGAGAATAATGGAATGTAGTGGAATTAAGTCTGGTGATGCTGCGGGAATTATATCAGGAAATGAGACACTTAAAGTAGTAAAGGAGTTTTGGTATTTGGACAGCAAAATAATTGATGATTGTCGAAGTAGAGAGGATATAAAATGTTGACTGGCAATGGCAAGGAAAGCGTTTCTCAGGAAGAGAAATTTGTTAACATCGAGTATAGATTTAAGTGTCAGGTAGTCGTTTCTGTAAGTATTTGTAGCCATGTATGGAAGTGAAACGATAAATAGTTTGGACAAGAAGAGAATAGAAGCTTTTGAAATGTGATGCTACAGAAAAATGCTGAAGGTAAGATGGGTAGATCACATAACTAATGAGTAGGTATTGAATAGGACTGGGGAGAAGATAAGTTTGTGGCACAACTTGACTAGAAGAAGGGATCGGTTAGTAGGACATGTTCTGAGGCATCAAGGGATCACCAATTCAATATTGGAGGGCAGCGTGGAGGAAAATCGTAGAGGGAGACCAAGAGATGAATACACGAAGCAGATTCAGAAGGATGTAGGTTGCACTAGGTACTGGGAGTTGAAGAAGTTTGCACAGGATAGAGTAGCATGGAGAGCTGCATCAAACCAGTCTCAGGACTGAATACCACAACAACAACACGTATAATATTTCTGTAGTAATGGAAAGACCCTTCGAAATTGGCTCAATGACGTATGTGTGGCATTCGATCAGCTAGTATGAAGATAACAGCACCACAAACCACTGGCCCTCCGTTTAGAGAAGGAGTCCAACAAGCGGTGATAAGCAGAGAGATACGCTGCCTAGAGTACAGCAATGAGGTTCAAGTGGACGTACGTTAGAGTAGTTACGCAGGAATGAAGAGAGTAGCACATGAGAGACTAGCGAAGATAGCTGCAGAACACTGTTCATAAGATCATAAAGCGTTCTTAGGACCGTAAAGCTTTAGTGACCAGCTTGTATGAACATCAGTTCAGAGAGGTAGCGCAACGTTTAAGAGGTTGGCATCGAATTCCAAAAGAGGCAGCGACACATCGTCTTCCAGTCATCCGCGTTTGTTTTTCTTGATTGACATAAATTTCTCAGACGGATGTCTGGACGATATCTTAGATAACCTACGAAAGACATCTCCACCTTTGTTAACCTAAGTATCGATGGTATAAAAACTAAATTCTCTTCTTTCTTAAATTCCTTTACGTCAACGTTCTAAAGCAACTCTTGTTACTGATTCAACGAATCGCGTAAATAAATATTTCAGAAAGTCTGTTGATAAACGTCTCCATCTACTACAGACAGTAGATCCTCTCATAAACTAAAACCTTGCTGATGTTGTCCGACTCAGAGACAGCCACTTATAGTCAGGGTTGTATTTGACATATAGAGAACGAAAGCAGTTAGCACACTGCTTCTCGGCGTCAGAGGTCAGACAAGTGCTGGATGAAACTACTGACATTTCCAATGTGTCCTATGACAGAAAATCAACTCTCATTGGTTAGTGCTATTCCTTACGACGGATAGAATATTAAACTCGGTGCCCCCTTGATGCTATTCTAAAGTACTAGGCTGCGAACAGTTGCCGGAGTTTATTGTCTTCGTTCCTTCTCTTCCGGTGGTTATCAAAATGGTTGAAAAGGCTCTGAGCACTATGGGACTTAACTCCTTAGGTCATCAGTCCCCTGAAACTCAGGACCTAAGGACATCACACACATCGGTGGTGGCTATCCATGACTAAACCAAAAGAACACCACACTACACGGATAAATACCGCATTCGTCCACACGACGGAAAAATTCATATATTGTTTAGGTCAGCTGTCTTATAACTGGTCTGATGCGTCCCACAAGGATTTTCTCTCCAGCCCCAACTCTTCATCTCAGGATAGCACTTGCACCTGCACCCGATCACTGCCTCTTCCAAAATTTCTACCCACTAAGGATCCCTGTAAAGCCAAAAAGCTCGTTCCATGATCTCTCATAGCATTTCGTATTAGTGCTTTCCACTTATTCTTTTTCTCGTCTATTCTGCAGAAAATCACCCCGCTTTCTACCTTATTTTCGCCATTTATTTTCAACATCCTTCAATACCACTGCGTCTCTTCTTTTCCAGTTTTCTTACAGCCCATGAACTGACGAGGTGGCTCAGTGGTTAGCAGAATGTACTGGCATTCAGGAGGACGGCAGATCAATTCGAGTCCGGCCATGCAAATTTAGGTTTTCAGTGATTTCGCTAAATCGATCCAAGTACACGCTGGAATGGTTCCTTTGAATGGCCGTAGTTAACTTCCTTCCCCAATCTCGAAACATTTAGAGTTTGTGCCCCATCTCTAATGACCCTTAATGTCCAAGGGACGTTAAACTATATTCTTTCTTCCTTCCTTCATGACAGCCCATAATTCGTTCTTATGCAATGCATGCTCCAGACGTACATTCCAGTAATTATTTTTTCTCAATTTAGCTTCAACATTTACAATTTCAGAAAAATTGGACAATTAATTGAAGAGAAACAGCTTCACAAATTGAGCAAGTCAATAGCGCGTTGGTCCACCTCTGGCCCTTACGCAAGCAATTATTCGGATAGGCATTGATTGACAGAGTTGCTGAATGTCCTCTTGAGGGATATCGTGCAAACCTGTGTCCAACTGGCATGTTAGATGGTCAGAATCTCGAGCTGGTCGGACGGCCCTGCCAATAATGCTCCAAATATTCTCAACTTGGACGAGAACCGGTGACGTTGTGACCAATGTAGGGTTTGGCAACCAAGAAAAGAAGCTGTAGAAACTCTCACCATTTGTGGGCAGGCGTTATCTTGCTGAAATGTAACCACAAAACGGCTTACTATGATCGGCAACAAAACGGGGCGTGAATTTCGTAGACGTACCACTGTGATGTTAGGGTGTCTCGGATGACAACCGAAAGGAACCTGCTATGAAAAGAAGTGGCATCTCAAACCACCAGCCCTAGGTGTCCAGCAGTGTGGCGGACGACATTCGGGTTGATATCCAACCGCTGACCGGGGCGTCTCCAGACACGCCTTTGGTTTGGAATTGTCTGCAGTGATAACTCCCGCATCGAATAGAGCCCCTATAACCAGCGAAGATCTGTCTGGACGCGCTCCATACAGCGGTGGAGTATTAACTTGAATGTCGCCCGCCCTACGGCTCCACAGCCGAAAGTCACCGTATGGCGTGTCTTGGCATTTCATATCAGTATCCCTTTGGTTAACGTCGCTTGCACCCTTACAACTCAGCGGTACGCCTACGATATTCTCCGCCACATTTCATTGCCTTTCATAGCAAGCCATTCTGGGCTGACATTCCCAGCAGACATCCCCTCTAAGTACACGGCGACAGTTCATACTGTTTCTGGTATTGATAGAACGATGCCCCGAATAGTTTCTCAACTTGGCACTACAAGTCACCACCACAGCGCACTCTAGTCAGAGCGGGAGGGCTCTACGAGCTCCGCTCCAGTTTCAGCCCATTTATTAAGTGCAGCCAGCCAGAACACTTCGCTTCAGCATCGCACCTACGTACAAAGTTATGTAATCGTTTATCACCTTGTTTTTGCACCAGTAAACCACATTCTTGCAGTGCCGACTTGTATTACCTTTTCCCGTTCCTACACACGCGCCGCCTCCCAGGCGGGATACAAAACTACTTGTCTCCGTGCTTGCCAAAACAAACCCTTCGTTATCCAGCCGGGTCACCTGATCTCTCCCGAACTGAGAACGTTTGGAGCATTATAGGCAGAGCTCTCCAACCAGATAGGGATTTTGACGATCTAACTCGCCAATTGGACACAATATGGCACAATCCCGCAGGAGGACATTAACCAATACTATCAATGAATGGGAAGCCGAGTAACTGCTTGCATAAGGACCGGAGGTAGAGCAACGCGTTATTATTCGGAAGCTCCTTTTCCAGAACAAATATTTGTTGTTTGTAAATGCGCATCACATCTACCTATACCCGTCTCAGACGTATATTTCCTTTGTGGTTCGTCCCTCTCTCTCTCTCTCTCTCTCTCTCTCTCTCCTCTCTCTTGTCTTGGGTGTATTTTGGCAAAGAATACTGCTTTTGCCTGTGCTAGCGTGTATCTTACGTACACGTTTCCTCACATGCCATGCGTTAATCTTCTCCACTTCGTCAGCTACTTTCGCAGTTTTGATGTTAAGTTTGTCGATACTCCCCTTTCCGTTGCTTCTCAATACGTTCACTTTTCTATACTTTATTTCCATTCTATATGCCTATTGCATTGCTTATTCCATTCAACACAAACTGTAGTTGTTACTGGTTTCACTGGCCTTAGTCATTTCATAAGCGAATCTCATCATTGATATCCTTTTATTCTGAATTTTTATCCCACTTTTGCAACTATTTTTTTATTTCCATCGTTACTTGTTTGATATACTTATTGAACAGTACAGCAGGCCCTTGCCTTGCACGCATCCTTGCACCCTATTTAATCCGAGCCCTTATTTCACTCTTAGGGCTCCATTCTTATTGTTCCCACTACTTTCTTGTACTCACTGTATATTATACCTTTTCTTAACTGTCGAATGCTTTATGTAGGTCATTAAATCCTATAAATATGTCGATCATTTCCTTGCTTTTCATTTCGGCTATCAATTGCAGTATTATAAATGAATCTTCTCGTCTTTCACTCTTCTAAAGGCAAACTAGTCTTCAGTAACGGATCCTCATTTTCTTCGTTTTTATATACAGAATGAACTACAAGTCCAGTATCCTGGTATGTGGAACTGCAGTTCTCCGGCGGCTCGTTACAGAGGAAACATGTAATTAAGATTTTTTTCCGGTTTGTTAGCGCAAATGCGTTCGTTTCTGTGAAAATACCTTCACAGCAGTGCAGTAAGAATCACCAACACACACAACACAAAACCCAGACTAAAGCAACAGCCCTTAGTTCCGTGAAGTGGTTGCGTCGCTTCAATAACATCTCAGCATAGCGTCGTCATTAGGGATAGTGATTATCCCTGAAACAATAGCTTTTCGATTACATGGGTTCTTTTCGTCTATAGTTTAAATTGACTGTTAAAACCGCTCAAATCTGAAGCATCCTGATTTCGGTTTTTTGTTGCTGTTACTTCCAGTAACTAACGCAGACTCCAAATAATGACTGAAAACTTCTAATGAAGGTGAAAGAGTTGCGCGGCGACAGCGAGGTCAGGAGCTGATAATTTCTCTGCATCGTCACTTTTGGATGGTATTAGTCCGTTCACCTTGAAGCAATCACAGACTTAAGCGTTCAGTTATTATCCCAAGCTTACAGCACGTCAATAAAATTGTAGGTAAATCAGTCAAGTTGATGTTCTCTTCCAAGAAACATTGTGGATATTTTCTCCCTATATGGCCGGCATTTGTCGCCGAGAAGTTCTAGGCGCTTCAGTTCGGAACCGCGCAGCTGCTACGGTCGCAGGTTCGAATCCTGCCTCGGGCATGGATGTGTGTGATGTCCTTAGGTTAGTTACGTTTAAGTAGTTGTAAGTGTAGGGGACTGATGACCTCATATGTTAAGTCCCATAGTGCTCAGAGCTATTTGAATAATTTTTTTCCTCCTTATATGACATCACGAATTTGTTGTGCTACCTCCCGTTTTTAATCTTTCAAAACAAATGGAACATAGCACTTCACTGGTAGCGCATTTTATAAAATACTTCCAAACTAGCGATGGTACAATTCTGAAATATAACTGGTGTCCGAAAACGGCAGCGAGAAACTACACTGCTGGCCATTAAAATTGCTACACCAAGAAGAAATGCAGATGAAAAACGGGTATTCATTGGACAAATATATTATACTAGAACTGACATGTGATTACATTTACACGCAATTTGAGTGCGTAGATCCGGAGAAATCAGTACCCTGACAACCACCTCTGGCCGTAATAACGGCCTTGATACGCCTGGGCATTGAGTCAAACAGAGTTTGGATGGCGTGTACAGATACAGCTGCCCATGCAGCTTCAACACGCTACCATAGTTGATCAAGAGTAGTGACTGGTGTATTGTGACGACCCAGTTGCTCGGCCGCCATTGACCTGGAGTTTTCAATGGTCGAGATATCTAGAGAATATGCTGGCTAGGGCAACAGTCGAACATTTTCAGTACCCAGAAAGGCCAGTATAGGACATGCGACATGCGGTCGTGCATTATCCTGCTGAAATGTAGGGTTTCACTGGGTTCGAATGAAGGGTAGAGCCACGGGTGGTAACACATCTGAAAAGTAACATCCACTGTTCAAAGTGCCGTCAATGCGAACAATTGGAGATAGAGGGGTGTAACCAATGGCACCCCATACCATCAAGCCGTGCGATGACTAATACACGTTCCAATGTGCGTTCATCACAATGTCGCCAAACACGGATGCGACCATCGTGAAGCTGTAAACAGAACCTGGATTCATCCGGGAAAAAAAATTGACGTTTTGCCATTCGTGAACCCAGGTTCGTCGTTGAGTACATCATCGCAGGCGCTCCTGTCTGTGATGCAGCGTCAAGGGTAATCGCTCCGAGCTTATAGTCCATGCTGCTGCAAACGTCGTCGAACTGTGCGTGCAGACGGTTGTTGTCTTGCAAACGTCCCCATCTGTTGACTTAGGGATCGAGACGTGGCTGCATGATCCGCTACAGCCATGCTGATAAGATGCCTGTCATCTCGACTGCTAGTGATACGAGGCCCTTGGGATCCAGCATGGCGTTCCGTATTACCCTCCTGAACCCACCGATTTCATATTCTGCTAACAGTCATTGGATCTCGACCAACGCAAGCATCAATGTCGCGATATGATAAACCGCAATCGCGATAGGTTGCAATCCGACCTTTATCAAAATCTGAAACGTGATGGTACGCATTTCTTCTCCTTACAAGAGACATCACAACAGCGTTTCACCAGGCAACGCCGGTCAACTGCTGTTGGTGTATGAGAAATCGCTTGGAAACTTTCCTCATGTCAGCACGTTGTAGGTGTCGCCACCGGCGCCAACCTTGTATGAATGTTCTTAAAAGCTAATCATTTGCATATCACAGCATCTTCTTCCTGTCAGTTAAATTTCGCGTCTGTAGCACGTCATCTTCGTGGTGTAGCAATTTTAATGGCCAGTAGTGTACATTGCACACATCAGATACGCGCTCGCGGCCTTACTAGGCTATGCCACATGGCAGTAGGTACATTATTGTCTCTGCAATGCTGCACTGATTCTTATGTCATGTGCTTGTTGCTAGTTTCTAACCGTATGCGCTATTATTAAAATAGTGCCTATCGCTTTATTCAGTTTTTACAATGATCCAGTACTTCAAAACAATGGGAATTGTACGATTATGGATAAACATTGCACGATTTTAGAAAACAGGTTTTTTAAATCAAAAAACTTAGCCTGCAGCTGTGGGGAACTGATATAACGCTATTTTATCCAGTTATTACTAAAAAATGAAAAAAATCCTAATAAAACCGTGAAAGTTACCGGTTATTCAGAACTAAAATACTGATATCGGTGTCAACCAAGCGGTTTATCGCATCCCTTCGTCACGCCGCTCTTTCGCTGCATTCAGTGAATCCGCAGATGAGGCGCATATTAGCCAACCCTTCACCAGTAAACGTGTGCACACTGCTGTGTACCATAGTTTACGTAGAACAAACACCGCTCGAAAAACAAACTCGAGAGGGGACGGATCAGTGCTGCATGTTAGAGGATGAAGAGTAAAGTGAGCGTAAGTGTTGCTGTCAGCAAGAGCTGTGAATTAACGGAACATGTTTGTTTTCAAACAAGACACACAGAGCATACCACCGACATTTGTGCCGTTGTGCAGGTAAAGATAAATAGGGGCAAGAAATCACACAGTCTAGCAACTCTGTAACGAGCTACCGGAGACCACGTGTCTCTTGTAGCAAAACACTCAGAAAACATCCCTGGACAGCCTCAGGAATGTTGTGAATGGGATTCTGCTTCACATGTATACAGGATGTGGCAAGTGGAAATCTCAGTAGCCTGGGATATGACAGGCATGATCATTCGAATCAAAAATATCTAGTAAACATGGACTCCGAAACGGATACCTTACGAGCTATGACCACTTCCTCATCTTCGACTCTGTGAATCAAATCTATTCCACTGCAAGCTCTTTGCTTTCCGTATTTTTAGAGGTGTTAGTGTGGACCCAAACAAGAAAAAATGTCCAGTAAAGATGGGCTGTACAGTGCTTACCTTAAGAGCTATGGGCACTTGTTCATCTCCGGTGGTGCGAAAGGCATCTCTTCTGAACTAATGCTCATAGGGCTCTTAATGTCTGCTTTTTAGAGCCCATGTTTACTAGATATTTTTTCTGCCTCCCCTGCTGACCATTCCTCCTGGGATAACATTATCCGGTACGCAACTTCGTTGAACAAGGGTGTACTGACAAGCAAAGAATCCGAATTTTTATGTGAAAACTATAAACGTCTCTAAATGAACCGCCGGCCGCGGTGGTCTCGCGGTTAAGGCGCTCAGTCCGGAACCGCATGACTGCTACGGTCGCAGGTTCGAATCCTGCCTCGGGCATATATGTGTGTGATGTCCTTAGGTTAGTTAGGTTTAAGTAGTTCTAAGTTCTAGGGGACTGATGACCACACATGTTAAGTCCCATAGTGCTCAGAGCCATTTGAACCATTTTTCTAAATGAAGAAAATGTATTAACATTCAACAACTTCACTCTTAATGTCTACATATTTATTGCTCAATACAGTCACCCTGGCAATGAACACATTTGTTGAATCGTCGCTATACAGTGTTTGATTTTGTTAATGGAGAGACAACCTCACATTGGCTTGCACCACTTCGCCACTATCAAAGGTGTTCTTAAAGTTTTTGGAGCAGCTGAAAATCGGATAGGGCCAGGTTGGGACAGTGAACTCAAGGTGTTGCAGATGTCGCAGCGTTCGTATGAGATTGTTATTCTGAAGGAGACGATGGTCAGTACGTGGAAGAATTCTTCAAATTCAAAACTCGATTACAGGACGCTGTTTCTCACACACCGACATGCTTACGTTACGCACGGCCATATTACACGCTACAATTCCGAGCCCCCTAGCCGCAGAGAGCTGCAATAACGCAGAATTGAAAAATAAATCTACGTAATCTTAATAACATTTGTTTTGTGTAAACAGGGTTAAATGTTCTCACATTAAAAAATTGGAGGCATTACTTTACAAGACTTCAGATGAAAATCAGTCCTAAGCAAAGAAGGGAAAGCTGAAATATGGAAGGATTGTATACAAGATCTATACAAGGAACATGAACTTGAAGGCAACATTGTAGATATGGAGTAGGACGTAGATGACTATTTGATATTTAATATCATAATGCGAGAAGAATTTTACGGACCACTGAAAGACTTCAGTGGAAACAAGACCTCGGGAGAAGACGATATTCTGTCAGAAATATTGATAGCCTTGGTAGAGCCACGAATGACAAGCTCTTTCACTTGGTGTGCAAGATGTAATTATGAGACAGGAGAAATACACTCGGACTTCAGTAAGAGTGTAATAATTCCAATTCCAAAGAAAACAGGTGCTGACAGATATGAATATCACCTAACTCTTAGCTTAATAAATGATGGTTCCAATATGCTAACATGAACTCCTTACAGAAGAAAAGAAAAATTGGTAGAAGCCGACCTCCGTGAAAATTAATCTGGGTTCCGGAGAAATGCAGGGATTTGCGAAAATATACTGACCCTACGACATATCTTAGAAGGAAAGACAAACACTTGTATAGTACTGCAGCGATCAACAACTCCGGGCCAGCCCAGTGCCAGGGGCATGTTCACCGGGATTAGCTCGGTGAACACTACCAACAGTGCAGGTTTATACAACACTGGCACACCTGTAACGCTGCAGGTAGAAGTAGATTAGCATAAGTAGAAATAAGACAACATAATCTGAACATAACAGTAGTGCCCATAGTGAGAGCAGAACTAACCATACAGTAAGCTGTAGTAATAACACTTGAATTGTATCAATTAGGACCCACTAATTGTTTAAGGTGGTGGGTTGTATTATGTATCATATATATTGAAGAATAAAGATTTTTTTTTTAAAAAAAGGCAAACATACTGCACATTTATAACATTTGTAGATTTAGAGGAAGCTTTAGACAATGTTGATTAGAGTACTCTGTTTCAAATTCTAAAAATGGCAGGGGTAAAATACAAGGAGAGGAAGGCTATTTACTATTTGTACAGACACCAGACAGCAATTTTAAGAGTTCGGGGGCTTGAAAGGAAAGCCATGGCTGAGAAGAGAGACAGGGTTGTAGCCTATCGCCGATGTTACTCAGTCTGTGTTTTGGGCAAGCAGTAAAGGAACCAAAAGAAAAATTTGGAGTAGGAATTAAAGTCCAGGGAGAAGGTATAAAAGGTTTAAGGTTTGCCAATGGCATTGTAATTCTGTCAGAGACAGCAATGGACTTGGAAGGGGAGTTGAACAGAACGGACAGGGCTTGAAATGAGGATATAAGATGAACATCAACAAAAGCAGAAAAAATGGGTAATGGGATGTGGTCGAATTAAATCAAGTTTTGCTGAGGTAGTTAGATTAGGAAACGAAGCAGTTACTGAAGTAGATGAGTATTGCTACCTGGACAACAAAATAACTGATAATGGTCGAAGAAGAGAACACATAAGATGTGGCGGGCAATGGCAAGAAAGGCGTTTCTCAAGAAGAGAAGTTTGTTGACATCAAACATAGACTTAAGAGTTAGAAATTCTTTTCTGAATTTATTGGTCTGTAGTGTAGGCACTATGGAAATGAAACATGGCCAATAAACAGTTTCGAAAAGCCGGCCGCTGTAGCCGAGCGATTCTAGGCGCTTCAGTCCGGAACCGCGCGACTGATACTATTTCGGGTTCGAATCCTGCCTCGGGCATAGATCTGCGTGATGCCTATAGGTTAGTTGGGTTTACATAGTTCTAAGTTCTAGGGGACTGATGACCTCAGATGTTAAATCCCATAGTGCTCAGAGCCATTTAGAGCCAGTTTAGAAAAGGAAACGATAGAAGCTTTTGGCATGTGATGCTACAGACGAATGCTGAAAATTTGATGGCTAGATCAGTAATTAATAAGGTGGTACTAAATAGAATTGAGGAGACAAGAAATTTGTGGCACGATTTGACTATAAGATGGAATCGTTTGATAGAATACATTCTGAGACATCAACGGCTCACCAACTTAGTCTTGGAAGTGTGTGTGTGTGTGTGTGTGTGTGGGGGGGGGGGGGGGGGGGGGGGGTGGGGTGGGGTGGTGTAAGGGTGTGTGAGTGGGTGTGGGCGTAAGGGCGTAGAGGGAGACCTATAGATGTATATAGTAAGCACATCAGTAAGCACACTTAAAAGGATGTTGTTTGCAGAAGTCATTCCGAGATGAAGAGGCTTACGCAGGATATAGTAGCTTTGGCCTGAACACCACAATAACAACTTTTCAGCACGCCCTCGTATGTGTTGTCAAGCTCATTGTACAAAATTCCTCGCATTTATGTACCTTTACTGTCATCGAGATATATTCATATGGCAAACGAAGGACCCCACCTCAATATTTACTTGTATCACACGAGCACACATGAAAAGGGTCTCATGAAGCGGTTTTGAACGACTGAGTAGTGGGGTGTGACGGGATAATCGGAACGGTAACTCAGTTCATGATGAGACCGTTAGACAGCGCTCACAGCAGCAGGTGTTTACCGGACGCCTCATTATTTTGAGAGCAGGCAGAGAGCAAGGACTGAAAGCATGCAAGGCGCGTGCACGTGAGCTCCGGGGCCTTGAGGTGGGCGCGCCCCTCTCTGGCGCAGTGACTGGCGGAGTTCTACACAGCCGAGCACCGTTCCTCAGCTCACCTTGCCCCCTCTTCGTGCCACTCCGCCTGCTACTGCTACCGCTGCTTCTGCTGTGTCCTTGTTCCCCGCCTTTAATGATGCCACACCGCTTTTCATGATCTACAACTTTAATTTCGACGTCCAACTTGGAGCGCTCACTCTGCATTTTCCTCCCTCCGAAGGTCGTGAGAGGCCAAGGAGCTTCTGCATCTCCCATCGAGCAGTAAGCTTCACGGTTAGCTAAGGCTTCAATGCTGTGTCAGTTTTATGTATCTTATATTAAGGCTGCCAGCAAGTTCCCTTTCTCCTGGAAGTGGAGACTAGCATTCTCTAAGCAATTAGTCACTGGATTTTCACTGTAGATGAAACATTATGGCAGATGAACTGTGTGCCACACCATGCTCGAACGCAGACCCTTGCCTTTCAAGGTCAATGCTCTTGTCAACTGAGTTCTCCATGTGTGAATCGCCTCTCGTCTTCAAGTATTTAGTATCGGGTGCGCCTTTCTCTGGCTCATTGCACCGCGATATGGCCGGCTATTATTGATAAAACGATCGGTTTTCGGTTACATCGATTCTTTTTGTGTCCACATTAATTCAACTGTTAGAACCTCTCCAAACAACCAGTTTATGATACAACAGATTGTCGATTCTTTATTGTTATTACTTTCAGTAACAACCGTGGACTTCGAACAGAGATTGACAAATTCTAATGAAGATGAAAAGTAGATCACTATCTGTTTAAGGTTGGTGTTGCGGCAGAAATCGTTCTCACTGTCTCCGGCAGAGTTTGCGAACGTGAAGGAGACAGGCCCGCCAACTGCGGGACCGAAAGCTCCCAAGTTGATGACTTTCCTGCATCGTCACTTTTCGATGGTATCAATTTTTCACGCTGAAGCAAGCTTAGAATTAAGGATTCATTTATTATCTGAGTTCATAGCACGCCAGTAAAATTATAGCTATATCAATCAAATTTGTGCCAGGGCTTCGCCGCAGTGGATACACAGGTTTCCGTCCTACTGAGGAGCCACTCGATCGAATAGTAGCAGCTCCGATCAAAGAAAACCATCATAACGACCGGGAGAGCGGTATGTTGACCACACGCCCCTTCTATCCACAAGAGGATGACACGGCGGTCGGTTGGTCCCGATGGGCCACTTGTGGCCTGAATACGGAGTGCTGCTGCAATCAAATTTACCCTCGTGTATGAATGCATGGTTTCGCGGTGATGTGAATTAATAAAACAGAATTAAACAACTGCGTCTTAGTCAAGGAGATATAATGGTAAGTTTTGATGGGGTCGCCCTGTTTACACGTGTTCTGATCGAAGACTGTGTAGATCTCCTCTCCCAGTTATTTGACAGCACAATTGTGGGACTGTTTATGCACTCGTTGACATCTTCGTATTTCCTACATGGCGGCCAGTATTTCGACCATTTGGACGACGTAGCTATGGAAAACCCATTAGCTCCATCCATAGCCAAAGTTTTTATGGAAAAATTTGAAGACATCGCCTTGGACACGGCTCCAGCTAAGCCAAGTTGCTTTTATCGTTACTTCGATGACACTTTTATCATCTGGCCCCATGGTCGTGAAAAACTGGGAGAATTCTGAGAACACCTGAACAGCATTCACGGCCACGTCAAGTCTACGATGGAAGTCGAGAAAGAGGGTGCGTTGCCCTTCATTGACGTCCTCGTTCGAAGGAAAACCAATGGGCACCTCAGCCACAGTGTCTACAGGAAACCAACACACAGAGATCGGTATCTCCACGCTCTCAGCCACCACCATCCGGCACAAAAACGTGGCGTTCTGAAAACCCTTGTCCATCGTGCTAAAGTCGTCTCAGGCGCTGAAAGTGTGCCACTAGAACTGAGCCACGTCCGAAAAGTCTTCCGGGAAAACGAGTACATCCACAGACAGGTGTCACAGGCTATATCTGGTGTGATACTCAAGAAACACACCAACAGAGGAGAAAACATCACCGAAGAAGAAAGCAAAAAACTTGTGTTATTGCCCTTCTGTGGTACAGTGTCGGTAAAGATTAACCGGCTCCTAAAGAGATACAACATTTCATCGGTTTTTAGGTCCCCAGCAAAAATTCTACACCTCATGAGGCCTGTGAAAGACGATCTAGGGCTTAGAACGCCTGGGATGTTCAAGATACCATGTCAGTGGCGCTGTTACTACGTCGGCCAAACAGTACGCACTTTGGAGTAACGCATGAATGCATGGTTTCGCGGTGATGTGAATTAATAAAACAGAATTAAACAACTGCGTCTTAGTCAAGGAGATATAATGGTTAGTTTTGATGGGGTCTCCCTGTTTACACGTGTTCTGATCGAAGACTGTGTAGATCTCCTCTCCCAGTTATTTGACAGCACAATTGTGGGACTGTTTATGCACTCGTTGACATCTTCGTATTTCCTACATGGCGGCCAGTATTTCGACCATTTGGACGACGTAGCTATGGAAAACCCATTAGCTCCATCCATAGCCAAACTTTTTATGGAAAAATTTGAAGACATCGCCTTGGACACGGCTCCAGCTAAGCCAAGTTGCTTTTGTCGTTACTTCGATGACACTTTTATCATCTGGCCCCATGGTCGTGAAAAACTGGGAGAATTCTGAGAACACCTGAACAGCATTCACGGCCACATCAAGTCTACGATGGAAGTCGAGAAAGAGGGTGCGTTGCCCTTCATTGACGTCCTCGTTCGAAGGAAAACCAATGGGCACCTCAGCCACAGTGTCTACAGGAAACCAATACACACAGATCGGTATCTCCACGCTCTCAGCCACCACCATCCGGCACAAAAACGTGGCGTTCTGAAAACCCTTGTCCATCGTGCTAAAGTCGTCTCAGGCGCTGAAAGTGTGCCACTAGAACTGAGCCACGTCCGAAAAGTCTTCCGGGAAAACGAGTACATCCACAGACAGGTGTCACAGGCTATATCTGGTGTGATACTCAAGAAACACACCAACAGAGGAGAAAACATCACCGAAGAAGAAAGCAAAAAACTTGTGTTATTGCCCTTCTGTGGTACAGTGTCGGTAAAGATTAACCGGCTCCTAAAGAGATACAACATTTCATCGGTTTTTAGGTCCCCAGCAAAAATTCTACACCTCATGAGGCCTGTGAAAGACGATCTAGGGCTTAGAACGCCTGGGATGTTCAAGATACCATGTCAGTGGCGCTGTTACTACGTCGGCCAAACAGTACGCACTTTGGAGTAACGCCGGACGGAACAGGAGAGGTGCTTGCGTCTGCGCTATCCAGAAAAATCAGCCGTGCCAGAACACGTCTATTCGACGAAACATCTGTCGTTAAGAGGACGAAGGGATTTTGGGATAGCTCATAAGAAAGCTATTGAAATACAAACCCCTGAAAACATCATCAACGAGGACGGCGGTTTGCAGCTCAGCACAACCTGGGACCCACCCACCGCGAGGTTAAAACGGGCGCGACGGACGGGGGATGAGAACATTACCATATATGGCGAGGAAGAGAGCACCAGTGACATCACAGACAGCAGTGCGGCTATATAACGACGCGGCCACGGCCACAAAGCAGACAGTCTTACCACATGACAATGACTGAGGAGAGCTCGGTAGAAAGCTCGTGGGATTTTAACCACCTGACGCGGCTGGAAGCCCCAGAAAATTTTATTAAATTTACCCTCTCTTCCAAGGAAATTAGTGGTTGTTTTCACCTTACACAAGGTGAGAGTTATTGAGCTATATGAAATAAAATCGTCGTAACTTCCGAACGGTTTGCGTTAGGACGTTCAAACAACACGGCTGGCCGCGTGGCATGATGGGAATTAGTATGCGCTGTATGGTTTAGTTTAGCGACATGGCCACTTTCGTATGGATGGATTCCTCAATAAGCAAACTGAAAATCCGCATTTCGCGATCGAGAAGTCTCTTCTCCTTCAACGGGTGACTGTGTGGGGTGCAATCTTCAGTCACGGAATAATCGATTGATGGTACGGTGACTACCGAACGGTTTGTGAAGGTTTTGGAAGACAATTTAATTCCCATTATCCAAAGTGATCGTGATTTCGACAAAATATTGATCATGCAAGACGCAGCTCGACCCCATCGAAGTAGGAGAGTGATGTCTTGGAGCAGCACTTTGGAGACCGTATTCTGGCTCTGGGGTACCCAGAGGCCACTGGCATGGGCCTCGACTGACGACCATATTCTCTGGATCTCAACCCATGCGAGTCCTTTTCATGGGCTATATTACAGATAAGATGTACAGCAATAACCCCAAAACCATTGTTGAGATGAAAACAGCCATTCAGGAGGTCACCGACAGCACCGATGTTCCGACACTTCAATGGATCATGCAGAATTTCGCTATGCGTCTGTGCCACTTCACCGCCAATGATGTCAGCCATATCGAAAATGTCATTAACCAAGTCCGAATATCTGTAGTGATATTTACATATTAAACAAAGTGTGTGTACGCCTTAGTTTGTAACTAATTTACGTTTATTTTTCATATTGGTTAATAATTGTCACCCTGTATGATATTGGGCAACGGCCTTGCCGCAGTGGGCTCACCGGTTCCCGTCTGATCACCGAAGTTACATCTACATCCGTACTCCGCAAGCCACCTGACGGTGTGTGGCGGAGGGAAGTTAAGCGCTGTTGGGCGTGGCCAGTACTTGGATGGGTGACCAACTGGGCCGCCATGCGCTGTTGCCATTTTTCGGGGTGCACCTAGCCTCGTGATGCCAATTGAGGAGCTACTCGACTGAACAGTAGCGGCTCCGGTCACAGAAAAGAATCATAACGACCGGGAGAGCGGTGTGCTGACCACTCGCCCCTCCTATCTGCATGCTCATCTGAGGATGACACGGCGGCCGGATGGTCCCGATGAGCCACTTGTTGCCTGTAGACGGAGAGCTGCTGCTATGCTGCATGATATCGCAAGCTTGTTGTGCCTCGTCCTGTTTTTAGTCTCTTAAAGCAAAACAGCATTGTACTTCACTGCTACCGCGCTTCCACGAGCTGAAATATAGCTGATGTCTCAGTACGACAGCGAGAAACTACCGTAGAGACCATATGGGGACAAGTCTTGCTTAGTGCACGTACACGCCTACTGTTTAAAGTCCACACCTCTAGCTTTGTCAGGAATCCTGCTTCTTACGGTCGTGTCAGACCAAATATATTTAGTTTTTGTTCGGCTTTTTACTACTGACGTAGAGAATGCACAATTGAGGCCCTTTCCAAGCTAATGACGTAAGCACAAGTAGTAAGTATGAGGAGTAATAATAGCATGTACCATGAGGCGATATACATGCACCAAACAATGCTACGAGGTATGTCCACAAAGAAAGTTCCGTTTGCTTTATAAAACAAACGTGTACAGATATAGAAAAAATATTTGTTGTAACAAAAATCTACAACTGTTAAATTACTTTTCTACATAGCTTCCGAAATTTTGTAGACACTTGTCATAGCGTGGCACAAGTTTTTGTATGCCTTCTTCATAGAAGGTTGCCGTCTGTGGTAACATGTTCTTTCAGCTCGTCATCATCGTTGAAGTGTTGACCACCAAAGACACATTTTAGATGAAACAAGAGGTAAAAGTTCCTAGGAGCAAGGTGTGGACTGTACGGAGGATGATCAAACGCGTCTCAGTGAAATTCCCGTAAGAGTTGTTCGGTCACATTCGTCTTGTGAGTTTGGGTATTATGGTGAAAAAAAACACCTTTTGACAGTAATCCTCGGCGCTTGTTCTGTATCGCGCGGCACAATTTCTTAATGGTCTCGCAGTAACCATGTGCATTGATTGTTTGGCCTCGTGGTAAGAAATAAATCAGCAAAATGCCTTTTCTGTTCCAAAAAACGGTGCACATGACTTTTCGAAATGTAAAGATTTGACGATAAAGCGTGCCTCCATTCCAATGATTGCCGTATTGTTTCAGGGGTGTCGTACTATACCCAAGTTTCATCCCCCCGTGACTATCCTGGAAAGAAAATCATCATCTTCTTCATTGTAGCGTTTCAAAATCATTGTTTTTTGTGTTGTTGAGTAAGAATTTTGGGTACCCAATGTGAGCAAAGATTTCGAAATTTCAATTTTTTAGTTACAATTTCATGAATTAGTAATCGTGAGATTTGCGGAACTTCCATAGCAAGGGCACTAAGTGTAAACTTACGGTTGTGCTTAATCTTCTCTTCTATTGTGTGAACCAGTACATCAGTAACCACAGATGGGCCTCCACTTCGTTCTTCATCGTGCACTTTATCACGTCCTTCATTGAACAGGCTGACCCATCTTCTAACCATTGAATCACTCATAGTATTTTGTCGGTAAACCTCGCACATTTGCCGATGAATTTCCTTTGGTTTAACTTTCTTTGCACTTAGAAACGAATCACAGATCTGATTTCACACGTGGTGGCATTTTCAGCTACGGCTGACATTATAAAGAAGCACTACAAAGCATAAGTCGGCAGCAGCGATCTGAAAATGGCGTACACGTCTTCTCCTTGAGTCAGAGTAACTGCCGCACTTGCTCGGAACTACGATCGTAGCGCTGCCACGGATAGAAATAGAAACGTAATTTACTTTGCGGACGGCCCTCGTCTTTTTAGATCTGTGCCCTATGTTTCCTTCGTAGGGTGAAAAAGCCTAACCAGGCTATTTGTAGCGCGAGCGAAGGAAAGTATTCTGTTAGTGCGTTACTGTCTGGAAGACGGTACACCCGTTGCCATGAGCTTAGTTATCGATTGTTCAAAAATGGGTCTGAGAACCATGGCACTTAACTTCTGAGGTCATCAGTCCCCTAGAAATTAGAACTACTTAAATCTAACTAACCTAAGGACATCACATACCCGAGGCAGGTTCCGAACCTGCAACCGTAGTGGTCGCGCGGTTCCAGACTGTAGCGCCTATAACCACTTGGCCACCTGTTGACGTTGACTGTGGATAGTGTATACAGACACAATACCTTTGACTGTTCAGAGATGTCACTAAACCCGAAGATGTAGACAACCATGCAGTTCCAGTCATTCCACCAGGAAGCAGGTACACGTATCGTGTTGTCTGTAGTTAAACCATGCCTAGAGGTAAAAACCGCAGTTCGATCGCGTCCGCATTGTTACTTTGCGCTAGGAAGGGCTCTCAACAAGGGAAGTGTCCAAGTATCTAAGAGTGAACCAATGCGATGTTGTTCGGACATGTAGGAAATACAGACAGACCGAAAATGTCGATGACATGCCTCGCTCAGGCCGCCCAAGGGCTACTACTGAAGTGGATGGCCGCTACCTACGGATTATGTCTCGGAGGAACTCTGGCAGCAACGCCAACAAGTTGAATAATGCTCTTCGTTGGACCACAGAACGTCGTATTACGACTGAAACTGTGCACAAGAGGCTGCATGATGCGCAACTTCACTACCAACGTCCATGGCGAGGTCCATCTTTCCAACCACGGTACCATGCAGCGCAGTACAGATGGGCCCAACAGCATGCCGAATGGACCGCTCAGGATTGGCATCACGTTCTCTTCACCGATGAGTGTCGCATAAGACTGTAACCAGACGTGTTTGGAGGCAACCCGGTAAGGATGAACGCCTTAGACACACTGTCCAGCGAGTGCAGCAAGATGGAGGTTCCCTGCCGTTTTGGGGTTACATTATGTGGGGCCGACGTACGCCGCTGGTGGTCATGGAAGGCGCCGTAACGGCTGTACGATACGTCAATGCCATCCTCCGACCGATATTGCAATTATATCGGCAGCTTATTGGCGAGGCATTCTCTTCACGGACGACTATTCGCGCCCCCTATCGTGCACATCTTGTGAATTACTTCCTTTAGGGTAACGGAATCGCTAGGTTAGAGTGGCCAGCACGCTCTCCAGACATGAAACCTATCGAACATGCCTGGGATAAATTGAAAAAGGGTGTTTATGGATGATGTCAAACACCAACTACTCTGATGGATCTACGCCGAATCGCCGTTGAGGAGTGAGTCAATCTGGACCAACAATGCCTTGATGAACTTGTGGATAGTATGCCACCCAAACACGGGCATGCATCAATGCAAGGGGATGTGCTACTCGATATTAGAGGTACCGATGTGTACAGCAATCTGGACAACCACCTCTGAAGGTCTCGCTGTTTGGTGGCACAAATGCAGTGTGTGATTTTCATGAGGAGTAAAAAGGACAAGATGATGTTTATGTTGATCTCTATTCCAATTTTCTGTACAGGTTCCGGAACTCTCGGAACCGAAGTGATAAAAAACTTTTTTTGATGTGTGTATATGTAAAGACTGTAGCGTCAAATGACATTATTTGATTCAATCGGTATACATGTGTATGGTAATGTCCTTACTGACTAACTGACTTACTTATCATCGCTCAGGATAAAAACTTGAAATTTAGAGAAGGTGTGGCTTTGATACAGTAGAAATATTTCGAAATTCCAGCCCTAAGGGGGTGAAGTAGAAGATGAAGTGTTTTTTTAATCTAGCTATTAAGGCAGTTTCGAAACTAGATCTATGAAAACTGGTATTTGGTTCTCAGTCAGAAATAAAGGAATACGCGTTCCATCATTATTGGAAACTGAACCCTATGAAGGTAAAATAGTGGAGGAAAGCTTTTTCTGAAAGTACGTCATTATTAAATAACTACTAAAGCTACTCATTTTACTAAGGCTTGAAATTCCTCTTTTCTTTCTTCCGTGTTTGAGATTTAAAAACTGGGTGGTTTTGAAAATTCGCCTCATGCTAACACAATTAGTTGATTTTTATGTTTACCCAGACACGTGTAGCGATATAATTTTAAGAAATAAAAATTTGACCCACAGAAGATGACAAATTGGTGTCGAAACATGTCGGGGTAAATATAAAAATAAACTGTGTTTGCATAAGGCGGATTTCCAAAACCATCCAACTACTAAAGCACTTTAAAGCTACATCTACGAAGACTGGTATTTGACTTCTTGCTTACAAGTAAAAAAATTGGAAACCGAACCCCTAAGGGGGTGAAACAATTGATAAATTTTTTTATGAAAATAATTTCTTATGAATGCATTTTTAAACGTAAATCAAAGAAAATTTAGATTTGGCTTATCGGTTGGAAGCAAAAAATATATTTTTCACTGTTTTTTGAAATTCAAACGGGTGAAACGGGTAATAGAAGTTTTTATGGAAATATTTCACTGTGCAAGCATTTTTGAACCTAAATCTATGAAAATTTTTGTTTAGCTTCTCTTTTACAAATAAAACATACGCATGTCACTGTTTCTGGGAGAAGGGGGTGAAACGTTTTATGAAAATATTTGATTTTTTACAGCTAACTCTTTGGAAATTTGAGTTTGGCTTCTTGATTGCGTCTTGAACTGTTTTTGTAAATTCAACCCCCATGGGAGTGAAGTCCGGTCAACCTGATTCACTGACTCACCACCGCCCAGTCACCCCTAAATCGTTAGGTTAGTTGAAGTTTGGAGAGGATGTGAATCTTATACAATAGGCAGCGTATAAGAAACGAGTAAACGAAATTTCACACATAAGGCGGTGAAATAGGCGATGAAAGACTTTTTGAAAGTATGTCGTTATTGAAGCTAGCTGCGAAAAATGTTATTTGGTTTGTCAGTCAGAAAACAAAAAACATATGTTTCTGCATTTTTGTAAATTCAGCCACTAAGGCTACAATAGTGCATGAAAGTTTCCTTTTTTTCAAATAACTAATTACTAAGGAACTGTTAAGTGATTTTAAGGCTGCATCTGTGACAAATGGTGTTTGACTTATCGGTTAGAAATTAAAAAAAAACGTTTTTCACTGGTTTTGGAAATTCAACACATACAGGAGTGTAATAGGGGATGAGATTATTTTAAAATTATTTCGTTACATCAAAAAAATTTAAAGTTATATTTATGAAAATTGGTATTCCATTTCTCGGTCTGATACAAAGAAATATTTGTTAGGGTATGAAAGTTCCTATGGAAATATCTACACAAGCATGAAAAAGGCATGATTAACAAAAACTTTGGATTCCTTTTACCAGAATCGCTATTTGGTCAGAAGTACATTCGGAAAAGACCATGTTCGCATTGCCTCCGTTAGTGTGAAAATCTTAGAAGGTGTTGCAGTTTGTGAACTACATAAAAATTCGATTAAATAAAAACAATAAAATCTTGCAGACCGGCCGTAACGATGTCTAAGATTTGATATTTTACGTGATTCCTGATATTCAGAGTACACTAGTGAAATGGTCGTACGGGAAGATCTCCACTTCATCGCTGCCTAGGAGACACTGCATCCCATCACTCGAGTCCCGACTACAGGCGTTTCCGACCGCAGTGCCCTATTCTACCTGTTGACATATCTCTGTATTTGAACACTCATGCCTATACCAGCTTATTTGGCACTCGCATTTGGGAGGACGACGGTTCAATCCCGCGTCCGGCTATCCTGATTTAGGTTTTCCGTGATTTCCCTAAATCGGTCCAGGCGAATGCTGGGATGGTTCCTTTGAAAGGGCATGGCCGACTTCCTTCCCCGTCCTTCCCTAATCCGATGAAACCGATGACCTCGCTGTGTGGTCTCTTCCCCCAAATAACCCAATCCAATACAGTTTATTTGGCGCTTCAGTGTAGAAACACGCCTACCAACTTTCGTTTATACGGAACGAGGACTTTTGGTTTTGCAATTTTTTATATATATATATATATATATATATATATATATATATATATATATATATATAAGTGTGCTTGGTGTACGATTAGCGCTATGGTGTGTCCTGGTCGTGGCTGTAGCGGTCGAGAGGCGCGCAGTTCCCACGGCCGAGATGATCAAGGCTGGAGCCAGAGGAGAGGCAGGCAGCCGTTCGCGCGGGCCAAGGCTGGCCGCGCCGCCACGCCCTCCGCTAGCGCCGCCAAGGGCCCGTCCTGTAGGCTGCAGACCGCTCTCTCCGCGGCCACAGGCGAGCGTCTTCTTCCGCGCTGCAACGCGGCACCGCCGCCGACTTTATTTCCTCTTCTTACTGCCGCGGCGAGGGCGAGCGTGACTAACGCTGGCATTGCATTCCTCTATCGGGTTGTGTGGGGTAGACCACCAGCCGCTGCGAGGACGAAGGAAGGGTACCTCTCAAGGCCGTCAGCTCCCTTTCACTGGTTGGGCTGTCTGCAGGCGCTCGCTATTGATTTCGCCTCTGTATCAGTACAAATTAACAAAGTGATTGACAGGTAGTTGTTTGCAGAACAAATACCATACGACGCGTACGCTGAAGGTTCCATACAAACTTAATAATGCCGGATGTAATAAAAATGAACGGCAAAAATGGCACAACACATTCCTCACAAAATGAGATTTTCACTCTGCAGCTGAGTGTGCGCTGATATGAAACTTCCTGGCAGATTAAAATTGTGTGCCGGAACGAGACTCGAACTTGGGACTTTTGCCTTTCGCGGGCAAGTGCTCTACCAACTTTTTTCCGTTGTTTATCGTTGTGTTTGGTCGTTGCGGGCGTCACATGACACCCGTTCAAGTTCGTTTGTTGATCCTTCCACTCAGTTTTTTTATTACAGATCTCTGATCGAACACGCTGAGCTACCGTGCCGGTTGCGTCAACTAGAGCTGAGCAGCCGGCCGCCCGGGTCCAACTGAGCTACCCAAGCACGACTCACGCACCGTCCTCACAGATTTTACTTCCGCCAGTACCTCGTCTCCTACCTTCCAAACTTCACAGGTTAGCAGGAGAGCTTCTGTAAAGTTTGGAAGATAGGAGACGGATACTAGCGGAACATAAAATCTGTGTGGATGGGGCGTGAGTCGTACTTGGGTAGCTCAGTTGGGAGACCACTTGCCCGCGAAAGGCAAAGGTCCCGAGTTTGAGTCTCGGTCCGGCACACAGTTTTAATGTGCCAGGAAGTTTCACATTCCTCACACGTCGACGCTATTATCAACATCTGAGTTTGAATGAGGTCGTGTAATAGGGCTACGACAAACTGGAAGTTCCTACTTTGATACTGCAGAAAGACTTGGCACGAATCTAGTCACTGTATAGGATCGCTGGCAGCGCTGGTCACGAGAATATACTGTCAGAAGAGAACTGAGCTCTCGATGGACATGTGGCACTACTGAGTCGGAAGACCATCGTGGTTGGGGTACGGCTCTGGAGCATCGTACTGGATCTACACCACCAATCTGAGCAGCAGCTGGCACCACCGTGACACAACGAACGGTTACAAATCGGTTACTGCAAGCACAGATTCGAGACAGTACGGCAAAAAAGGAAGAATGAACTGATTGTTGGTGTTAATAACGATCATCCTCCTTTACCTCCTCTGCATTGCTGCACTTTGTGGAATACGAAGGTTCTGTTATAGTTTACTAACCTTCTGTCTTCAAGCTGATGTTCCCAGCGCAGAAAACAGCACGCAGGTCGTAGGTTATGTATCTTGAGGCTGAAACTGACTTTTTGCGAGGCTCTCTTCTGAAATAATGTATCACTTCTTTGGGATGCTACTCGCGTATTTTAATATAGCCACACGAGAAGACTACATGATATTAATACATTTCTTTCTGATACAGCAAAATACTTGAGCAAACACAATGTTTACGAAAATGTATCTTTACACTATTTGTGGCACATGTCTGTGCCTCATGACTACCGGGGTGAATCTTTTAATACCGAATACTGGCAAACACATCCTGCCACAGACAACATGACTGTACATCTCGACTGCCTAACCCAGAGTGACAAACAGGAACTTCAATAAAAATTGGAAACACATCCTACGACAGACAACATGTATGTTCTTCTCAACTGCTTAATCCAGAGTGACAAACAACCCGAAACACTTCGCGCGCCATACCAGAAAGGAGTGAACAGAACGCTTCCGAAGTGCTTGGACTGCAATTTCGTCAGTCTTTCGTTTTTTATTTAAATTGTTTTTAATAATTCTATAATGACTGAGTGCTATTCAGGTGTTGAGAGACATTTATATTAAAAAGTGAAGTCTTTCCAATGAGTAGTTTAACTAATAATAATAACTATACTTTAACGTTTTGGCGCCCTTGCTCCGAACACAGCAGCCAATCACAGAGCAGTAGCATTATACAGGCGGTCTTTCTCACGGGAATGATACCGAATCTAACATGTGTCACAGGTAGCTCACACCAAATTTCGTCATCTATATACTTCTTTGCATCTCCACTGCTCTGGGAACAGCCTAATATGATGGCTGACTAAGCCAGAAATATTACAACAGACTCTCTGTAGCGTGCATTCCACTGACCCGAAACGACCGCCATTTGCGACTTCAGTTGTGTCAAACGAGAGCTCGTTGGAGGACAGGTTGGAGGCCTGTTGTATTTTCTGATGAAAGCCGGTTCTGCCTCGGTGCCAGTGATGGATGTGTGTTGTTTAGAAAGAGGCTAGTTCTGGGACTGCACCCAACCTGTCTGCGTAATAGACACAGTGGACGTATGCATGCGAGACCACTGTACCTACACCTGGAGTACAGTCTGGTGTGCGATTTCGTATGGCAGTAGGATCACTCTTGTGGTTACCCCACGCACCCTGACTACAAATTTCTTCGTCAGCCTGGGGATCCGTCATGCTGCGCTCTCATTCATGAACAGCACTATATCTGGTATTTTCCAACAGGATAACACTCGTCCACATACCGCTGCTCTAATCCAACATGCTCTATAGGGTGTCGACATGTTGCCTTGGCGTACTCGATCACCAGATCTGTCTCCAATCGAGCAATATGGGACACCGTCGGATGACAACTTCCTGTATTGACCTACCATATATGAAACTGTATAAATTTACTAAATCAATACACATTCTCAAGTAAGAGAAAGAAATAAATAATTAAAAGAGAATAAAATAAACAATTCCCATCTGTTCGCCTGCTGAAGTCCTCTTACTTTCTATAAACACTACACCATTCACATTCATACATGACAGCAACGCGCAAAAAATACTGACATATATCGACACACTTTACATTCTTGTGTCGTTTCAGTACCCAACGTGGTTTCAGTAAATAATCCTGGAATCGTGTTTCCGTGATTCGAGCGATTGGCAATGAAATATCTAGATCAGTAATAAGATAATACCGTATCAGAGCCACAGGGCTTGGGACTAAAATGCATAACATAAAGAACAGTCACTTTATGTTTTTCTTTCTTTGCTCGTCACCCAATTGATAATAGACATAATATAGCTTAGTAACCTATCACGGCGCAGTGTAAAGTGAGGCGATTTTTTTCCTTTAACCTAGTCGTTGGTTGTCGTATAAGATGCCGGTTCAGTGCTTGCTTTTCAAATTCACCTACATTTTGAGGTTTCCCACCATTCTCCTGAACTTTGATCTCCAGCCATGTGCATAAGGAAAGGAGATACGCTCAGCAGGGTCCTGTGTATAAAGAGACCCTTCAGGGAAAATTCAGGGATAGGCTGGCGTCAGTAGTGTCCAGGTATTACGACAGCTTTTGACAACCACAAAAAGGCATTAACAAATAAAATAAAATGACTGTATTTCCAAAATTTGTGGCCTTGAACTCCAGATTCTGCAGCATCTACGAGAAATCATCGTTTTTGCTAGTAATAACACACCCTGTAGTAGCTGAAGCATAGTAAAGAACCATAAACCAACAAGTATACACTCAAAGTTCAAAGGAACTAAGCAGAACAATGAAGAGAATACACAGTGTCCACTGGCCTCGACATCTGATTTGGGCTAACGAAGGATTTTGGAACACAGAGCATAACGTGAGTCCTCAGGCTGTGGTGCGTCTACACATAAACAATCAGTACATCAGGAAAGCAAAGAATAGGTACTGTCCTAACGCTAGGGAAGGAGTCCAGTGATCCAGAGACATTCCAACCAGCTTCCCCGCTATGTCATAAACATAGGAGATCAAACGTGACGCCAAATTATCCTTTTTCTACACTTATGTTCAATAAATATTTTCATACTAAAAAATTGGTTGCTACAGAATATAGTGCCATTAGTAATTAATGAAAATAGGTTACGTATTTGACAGCTGCATCTTCAAAATCTGATGTTATCCGATATGTAAAAATTGAGGAGCTCCGATGTGTAAGAAGACCTCTGACATGTGGTTTAAAGGAAATTTAGGATATGGTAAAAATTTAGATTATTGTGCATCAATTACTAATTCTCTATCATACATTTTTCTAACTCTCTTGTCAAGCCTTGCGCTGTAAGGAATTGTGTGTGCTGCGTTTCATCCTAATTCAGTGACAGTCAATTCGAAAAAATCCCGTTTTTAATTTTCAGGAAAATAAGCCTTCTCAGGTGACGAATTTTCTCAATTACGATGATTATAATTCTTATATTGTAAGCAATGAGAAAAGATTCTGATTTACACTTAAAAAAAAAAAACAGACGTACCATTTTCCCGTGGCTTAGTGATTATTACTCACTGTGAACACTCCCCGAGTTTCGTAATGTGACACTCAATTCTTTTAGTTACGATGGAAACCAGCTACCAGTAAATTTTCAAATTCCACAATTTCTTCGATTCTGCAGGGTAATACTATGAACTGAACAATCAAAGGCTTTCGAAAATCAGAAAAGGTACCAGTTAGTTACTTTTTTGTCAAATATAGTTATTTCTGTAGGGACTCCTCTGAAATCTAACTAGACATTGTCTAAGGATTCTGTATTGAGATAAGTGTATTATCGTCTAGTTTAAATAATTTTTTTTCCGGTACCTTGAACGAGAAAGTAATCAGTGACACTGGTTGCCACGACTCGTCTATGGAACAGCTTGTACAGCACAATATCTATTGATACTGGCAGAAGTAAAGCTGTGAGTACCGACAGTGAGTCGTGCTTCGGTAGCTCAGCCAGACGAACATGGGGACGTGAAAGTTGTAGGTGTGAATATGTGACAAAAGGGGGGGTTTATTATTAGTTATGTATTTCTATGTTTCATACTTTGTGCACTGAGTTTTAACACATGCCAGTCGCCTCAGAAAGCAGTGAAATGATGACATTGCGAGACTGGAGGCAAGCAATCAGGACGCCAACAGCATACCGTGTTGGGAACAGTACGTTAAGGATTCAGACACATTTCGTCAGCTTAATTGCTGTTGGTGTTTTGATATTATTATTAGTATTATATACTTATAGTCCATCTAGTCGGCATAAATTACGAAATATAGTTCTTACCCAAGACCACGCGTCTGTAGATTACAACATAACAAATTTGTATTTACCTCCCATAAAGCAAGAGTTTTATAATTTTTCTTATCCATTGACCCCATCAATGACAACACCAAAGGGCGTCATGTTTCGTATTGGTATTATAAGTGATATGGATAAAAGTTCCAAACAGGCAAACGAAGAAAATGCTTGGCGAAGTTGCTTGAAAAAGGGATACCTGACTTGGAATGCAAAAACGGAAAAAATATTAGTGACCTGGGATGATGTGGAACCTTTGACTTTGACCTTGGCGAATCTGGCAGGGGCATGGAACTGTCAGAACTAGTAACATTTAATGCCAAAATTTTAGCGTTTGATGACAGAACGGGGGTGGTTTACGAAATCGACAATGATAAGGTTATTCCTTGGGTGGTACTACCGGATGGTGATGGAAGGACTTCAAAAGGTTTCAAAATGGAGTGGGCTACAGTGAAGGATCAAACCTTGTACATCGGTGGCCTTGGTAAAGAATGGACCACAAGTTCGGGAGAGCTTGTTAACTTCAACCCTCAATGGATTAAAACAGTCTCCGTGTCTGGAGAAGTTTCTCATATAAACTGGCGTGATAAGTACAACAAGATTAGACGTGCTGTAGGGATTGAATTTCCAGGGTACATGATCCATGAAGCAGTTTCATGGAGTACATACCATAAACGCTGGTTTTTCCTTCCAAGACGTTCCTCAAAAGAAAAATATGATGAAAATCTGGATAATGAAAGAGGAACTAACATGATTATCACAGCTGATGAAAACTTTGATGATATAAAGGTTACTTTCGTTGGGGAAGTTGTTCCTACCCATGGATTTTCATCTTTCAAGTTTTTGCCAGGAACTGATGACAGTATAATAGTAGCACTCAAAACAATGGAGACTTCTAAAGAGGTGCGGACATTTGTTATGGCATTTACAGTTACTGGTAAAATACTGCTTAAAGAAACTCCTGTTGCTGAGATGAAGTATGAAGGCCTTGAATTTATTTAAAATTCCTGTTATATTAACAGGGTGAAGTTAACTAGTTCATTTTGTACACATGCCTGCAGGCATGATTAGAGATGACCTCATGGATGAAAAGAAGTACAGTCTTCTGTACTGAATAGTCATAAGTGTCAGTAATGAAATTTAGAACATTACATTAAAATTTGTAATCACCATGATCTGCATTAAGTTCATAAAGAATAGTATGTAAAAAAATGTGGCTGTGCTAAAGAAAGTAATTTTATTCTTGAATGTAAGTGTATGTTGTATATTGTTAAAAAATAAATAATTTATTTCTGTAATTAAAAAAAAAAAAAGAAAAGATGGTAGAGCACTTGCCCGCGAAAGGCAAAGGTCCCGAGTTCGAGTCTCGGTCGGGCACACAGTTTTAATCTGCCAGGAAGTTTCATATCAGCGCACACTCCGCTGCAGAGTGAAAATCTCATTCTGACAATATCTATTGTTCGGTTAACTAAAGCCTATGTACATAGTACATGAAACTAAATGAATCCGTTTTTGCGTCCCGACTGTAACTACATTTGTTAATGATGCTCGTGTGAATCAAATACAAATATCTTAAACTTTGGACCTTGCGTGGGGACATGCGGATTGAGTACTAGTGGGGAAAATTAGAATTTACCACCACCTGGAATGAAGATGACGGTGTGGAGTAAACATTAATCGTTTATGATGCAGAATCTAGTTATGCAACAAATTTTATTACCTACACTCAAGAAATATGAGCATAGGGCAGAGACAATATTAATCCATTTGTCTGAGCAGCTCAGGACGCTCGGTGATTTTACATAACAGTCGGCGACGGGCCAACACCCGTTTCAGTCTCTCCATTTCTTACATTCCTACACTCTCACAATGAACAATGAAACGTATGGAGCAACTTTTGAGTGGCGTAAAGGTACTCACGGACAAAGCATAACGATATAAATTGCTGCTAACTGGAACCTATTTCAACTAAAAATCATTACTGCACAACGCACAGTTTAAGAAAGCTGTCAAAACGTTGCAATATTTGTTGACTGGAATTCGTCCACTATTGGTAAAAGGAGTGGCGATATGACAGCGAATCTTATCACTTCCTTTAAGTCTACCTTTGTTCCTCCATAAGATAAATGTTACTTCTGACACACCAGATACTGTATAATGACACACGAATTTGAGACAACTATAGAAGCAAGAGTGACACACCCTCAATTTAATAAAAAAAAATCTTCACAAACTGAACAAGCAACCTGTCTCGCCATGAAAACTTGTCAATTGGTTTGAAATAAATATTTTGAACATGCAGTGGCTACTGAATAGTAGCAGGCATGCGGAGAGTAATTTCTCGTGAAGTCTGAAAACCATTTCGGCGTACCCTGCAATAAACATTCTTTCGGACAATGCTACATGGCTTAAAGTTTCCAAGTGGTGCTGAACTTTCAGTTTATAACGTTTCTGACTGTGCTGCTAGCTCATGTCCAGAACTGCTAAAATGCGTAACATAGAGGATATTCCAATTTATGTGAGCGTTGTCTGTACGTCAGAGCAGTTACGTACGTTGTCAGTTGTAGATGTGTGTTATATTGTGGTATCATTACTATGCTTAGCAATTAATAAATACAGTTCTTCAGTTGTTACATATTTTATTTTGTAAGAGCTTGTGCATCATTTTCTCCACCCCTTCTTCTTTCATTAAAGTAGCAAGAGCGATTATCAGGAGTCAGGTAAAGCATCAAATCTCCGACATCGCTAAGGCCGGAAAAAGATCCTGGACCAACGACGCCTGAAGAGAATCGTTCAACTTGCCAGAAGTGCAACACTTCCGCGAATTTCTGCAGATATCAACAACAGTCAGAGTGCAAACCACTCAACGAGACATCAGCGAAAATGACTTTCGGAACCGAAGGCCCACTCGTGCACCGTTAATGACTGCACGACACAAAGCTTGAGGCCTCAACTGGGCCCATCAACACCGACATTGGACAGTTGATGGCTGGAAACTTGTAGCCTGGTCGGACGAGTCTCGTATCAAGCGGATGGACGTGTAAAGGTAGAAAGACAACCCTCATGAGGACATGAGCCCTGCATGACAGCAGGGGCTGTTCAAGAAGGTGGATGCTCTATAATTGTGTAGAGCGTGTGCAGTTGGAGTGATATGGGACTGCTGATACATCTAGAAACGACTCTGGCAGGTGACTTGTACCTAAGCATCCTGTCTGATCACCTGGATCCATTCCTGTTCATTGTGCATTCCGACGGACTTGGGCAATTCTAGCCAGACAGTGCGACACCTCACATGTCCAGAATGGCTATAGAGTGGCTGCAGGAACACTCTTCTGTGTTAAACATTTCCGTTGGCCACCAAACTACCCAGATATGAGCATTATTGAGCATATTTTGGATGGCTTGCAATGTGCTCTTCAGAAGAGATCTCCACACCCTCTTACTATTACGCATTTGTAGACATCTCTGGAGTATTCATGTTGTCAGTTCCCTCCAGCACTACTTCAACGTTAGTCGAGTCCATGCAATGTCGCGTTGCGGCACTTCTGCGTGCTCGCGGAGCCCCTACACGACGTTAGGTAGGTGTACCAGTTTCTTTGGCTCTTCAGCGTATAAATGCATTTAAGGACGTTTACCTACATGTAACCGACAGTAAAAAACAATCGGTGAGATGAGCATAACTCAATGATGCGGAGCTATTATACGTAATAATGCGAACCGAAATTTTAATAGCTTCTCTTCCATTGCCTGTCTGAAATGGACGTATGGAAACACGAAGACAAAGCAGAATACTGATTAAAGAGGATTGGTAACACTGAAATGTTGAAGATTCTGTAAGCCTAAAGAAATAATGTTTCATTTCAGATGTCAGAGATTTAAGTAACTGAGGTTCTTTTCTGTTTAATGTAATTAATAGTAACACATTACCTTATCTTATTAATTATTAATAAATATGAAATTATATTCGCGTGTTTGTTTGACAATAGGAAGAAGAAACAATATTAAGTTTTGTTCTTTTAATGAAAAGGTACAGTAAATTGAGAAAATTTTGTACTTATATACCGCGTGATCAGAAAGTCAGTAAACATATGAAAACTGAATAATGGAGATAGAGAGGTACAAATTGACAAACATGCTTGGAATAACACGGGGTTTTATTAGAGCCAAAAAAATACAAAATTTCAAAAAATGGACGACAGATGGCGCTTCATCTGATCAGAACAGCAATAATTAGCATAACAAAGTAAGACAAAGCAAAGATGATGTTCTTTACAGGAAATGCTTAATGTGTCCAATAGCTGTAGTCGAGGAATAATGTTGTGAACAGCACTGTAAAGCACGTCCGGAGTTATGGTGAGGCATTGGCATCGGATGTTGTCTTTCAGCATCCCTAGAGATGTCAGTCGATCACGATACAGTTGCTACTCCACGTAACCCCAAAGCCAATAATCTCACGGACTGAGGTCTGGGGACCTAGAAGGCCAAGCATGACGAAAGTGGCGGCTGATCACACGACTATCTCCAAAAGACGCGCGCAAGAGATCTTTCACGCGTCTAGCAACACTTTGGTTTTTTTTTTTTATTTCTAATAATACCCCTTGTCATTCCAAGCATGTGTGTCAATTTTTACCTCTGTATCTACATTATTCCGTGGTTTATTAAGTTTTCAAATTTATACTGACTTTTTAATCACCCGGTATTTATTTTACGTGCGCCGGTATAAGAATCTTTGGAACGTGTTGGCAGGACATTGGAACAGCAATATTCAAGATAGATTCGCGTGTCTTTGTGAGTCGGTAGACCCTGAGGGGCAGGTTCGGCCGTCCAATCGAAACGGGTGTTCTTCCTCCGCTTCCAACGGCCTGTTTCTGTGAGAGCTATATCTTAAGCGTTTCTGTAAAGTGAATGTATATGTTGAGAAAAGGAAGAGAGTAAGATACGGTGCTAACACAAAACCTACCACTCTCGACTAGCAACAATGCTCGGCTAAAATCTGCCGTTGTTTGTGATGATGCTGTGGTGTACGGTAAGGTGTCGAAGTTGAGTGTGGGGGGATACAAGACGACTTAGAGAAAATTCCTAGTTGGTGTTATGAATGCCAGCTAGCTCTAAAATGTACATTAATACGGACGAGTATGAAGAACAAACCCGCATTGTTCAGTTACAGTATTACTAGTCAGCTGCTTGATACCGTCAATTAGTTTAAATATCTGGGAGTAACGTTGCAAAGCGATATGAAATGGAACGAACATTTGAGAACTGTGGTAGGGAAGGCGAATGGCCGGCCTCAGTTTATTGGGGGAATTTTACGAAAGAGTGGTTCACCTGTAATGCAGCCGAATATAGGACGCTGCTGCAACCTATTCTTGAGTGTTGCTCCAGTGTTTGGGATCTGTACCAGGTCGGTTTGAAGGAAGACATGGAAGCAATTCAGAGGCGCTCTGCTATATTCGTTACCGCCAGGTTCCAACAACACGTAGGTGTTACGGAGATGCTTCGGAAACTCAAATAGGAATCACTGAAGCGAAGGCGACATTCTTATCGAGAAACACTACAGAGAAAAATTAGAGAACCGCCATTTGAAGCTCACTGCCGAACGATTCTACTGCCGCCAACATACATCGAGCGTACGAGTAACGCAGATATGACTAGAGAAACTAGTGCTCATACGGAGGGATATAAAGGGGCGTTTCTTCTCGCTCTACTTGCGAGTGTAACACGAAAGAAAATGATTAGTAGTGGTATAGAGTACCCTCCACCACGCACCGTACGGTGGCATGTGGAGTATCTACGTAGACGTAGATATAGCTGAAGAGGTCCGCCAAATTTAATATTTCTATCGAAGGGAAGGACCGCCACCACATCCATCACATGCCCTCACCCAAATACGGGGAGGTAAATGAGGGTATGGCATCGTTGGCTGCGAGGCCCGTTTGCGGGAAAGTTCGGTCGCCAAGTGCAAGTCTTATTTCAGTCGACACCACATTGGGTTACTTGCGCGCTGGTGACGAAAATGAAATGATGATGAGGACAACACAACACCCAGTCCACGAGCGGAGAAAATCTCCCACCCGGCCGGGAATCGAACCCGGGCCCGCTTGCACAGGAGGCTAGCACGTCACCACCCAACTAAGCAGACTGACTACGGTAGGTTATCTCAGGATATTGGCAAAACGCCTGGTGATCAGTAACTTTACGCCACGACATATCCCCCCCACCCCCTTTTGCCTGACCAAATACAGGCGGCGAAAATTTCGTCCACCAGCTGAATTCGAATCGACTATCTCCGAGCATACCGAAACAGGAAGTAATTTACTCTCTCTGTAGTGAACATGGGCAGTACTTGTAATGACAGACTCTTTTAAAAGAGTTGTAAGATGTTATTTATGCTAGGAAGAGCCCTGCACCTGTGTCTGCAGCTCGTCCTCCACAAGACAAGTAGCTGCCACCTCTTATGAATCTGCTACCTCATCACGCCGAGGCACTGCTTCCTATCAGCCTTGACAAGCAGCAATGAAAATTCTAATGGCACTTGAGTAACCGCTCTTCTCTTCCGTTCCCATCCTTTGATTAGGTCTAACTCGACTGTAGCGGCAGCTGAGTGCCGTACCTGAACGGATCGCTCGAATTACGGCAACGACTCTCCTTTTTAACAACCACACTTCAGCAATTTCATTTTGCTCTCTCGTCTCCTAACCACAGTATTTTCTATTTCTTCTTGAATTGACTGCAGTCAACTTTGAAATATGGCGTAAAACAACGATTCATGATTAATTTATTTTAACGATTTTCAGTAGCTTAATGCCACACGGCTTGCAAATGCTCATCGAAAATCAGTTTGCTCCATTATCAGCTTGTATGGAAAATCTCCTTTACCGCTACAAGTTGCGATTCTGACAAATTGTCATAAGGCACAGAAAATTTCATTCAACCGCGATATGTGTCTGTGTGTTTTAATACCGTCAAATTATCACAGTACATATCCTGAACTACACTATTGGTCATTAAAATTGCTACACCAGGAAGATGACGTGGTACAGACGCGAAATTTAGCCGACAGGAAGAAGATGCTGTGATATGCAAATGATTAGCTTTTCAGAGCATTCACACTAGGTTGGCGCCGGTGGCGACACCTACAACGTGCTGACATGAGGAAAGTTTGGAACCCCTTTCTCATACACAAACAGCAGCTGACCGGCGTTGCCTGGTGAAACGTTGTTGTGATGCCTCGTGTAAGGAGAAGAAATGCATACCATCACGTATCCGATTTTGATAAAGGTCGGATTGTAGGCTACAGCGATTGCTGTTTATCGTATCGCGACATTGCTGCTCGCGTTGGTCGAGATCCAATGACTGTTAGCAGAATATTGAATCGGTGGCTTCATGAGGTTAAGCCGGAACGCCGTGCTGGATCCCAACGGCCTCGTATCACTAGCAGTCGAGATGACAGGCATCTCATCAGCATGGCTGTAGCGGATCGTGCAGCCACGTCTCGATCCGTGAGTCAACACAGAGGGACGCTGCATCACAGACAGGAGCGCCTGCGATGGTGTACTCAACGACGAACGTGGGTGCACGAATGGCAAAACGTCATTTTTTCGGATGAAGTGTGTAATCGTCATCGCCATACTGGCGTATCACCCGGCATGATGGTATGGGGTGCCATTGGTTACACGTCTCGGTCACCTCCTGGTGCCATTGACGGCACTGTGAATAGTGGACGTTACATTTCAGATGTGTTACGACCCGTGGCTCCACTCTTCATTAGATCCCTGCGAAACCCTACATTTCAGCCAGATAATGCAAGACCGTATGTTGTACGTCCCGTACGGGCCTTTCTGGATACAGAAAATGTTCACCTTGCCCTAGCCAGCACATTTTCCAGGTCTCTCACCAATTGAAAACGTCTGGTCAATGGTGGGCGAGCAACTGGCTCGTCACAAGACTGGCTCCTGATGAACTGTGGTATCGTATTGAAGATGCATGGGCAGCTGTACCTCTACACGCCATCCAAGTTCTGTTTGACTCAATGACCAGGCGTATCAAGGCCGTTATTACGGCCAGAGGTGGTTGTTGTAGGCACTGATTTCTCAGGATATAAGCAGCCAAATTGCGTGAAAATGTAATTAATGTTCTAGTATAATATAGTTGTCCAATGAATACCTGTTTATCATCTGCATTTCTTCTTGGTGTAGCTATTTTAATGGCCAGTAGTGAATTTCCAAATTGTACACAGCAAGTTCTGATGTTCAGTCTGCTATATCAATGCGTGGAGCCTGTTCTTTTGGAAATGTCCTAGATGGGCAATGTTTCCGCCTTTTTCAGTGCGGATGCACAAGTACGTCTGACATCTTGCAGGATCTCAGAGTACCAAGCTTGGAGAAAATGCACGGGGACTGAGTACAGTCGGTCCTCGGCGGAAGTATGGGTCGGCCGTCAGGTGTGCCAGAATAGCTCGCGCAGCTGTATTAACACGGTGTCCCGCATGGTGCGAATCAATGGTTCGACGACGAACACGCGTTCATGGGACGTCCTCCCCGAACAAACAGAACAAACAATCACGAACGAAATGAGATCAGCAAAAAGAAAGAAAGATGGTGCAGTGTTAACGCACCTGCCTCGTAATCTGGAGGTCCCGGGTTCGAACCCCAATCTGGTACACATTTTGCTCTCGTCGCCGCTGATTCCACGTAAGGTCCCGATACAGTGGACGACAGTAATTCTTTTCCTTTCTCACTACCCCCTCAACATTCAATTTATGTTCAGTTTGCTGTTCTGAAGTTTCAAAGAGTGAGACTGAGCGTCTTATCGAAAGTATCCGGACAAATATTAGTTGACATCAGTATGGGGTATCAGCCTTCGTTTTTATGGAGGTTTGAACTCTGATCGGGATACTTTCAAGGTTTGTGGAAGAATGGTAGCCTATCCTTGCTCAGATCCAAAATCATGAAAGGTAATAATATTGTATGCTGGTGTCTGGAGCGAAGACGAAATTCTGTCTCATCCCAAAGGCGTGCCATTGGGTTCAGGCCGAGACTGTTGGCGGGTAGTTCATTTTAGAAATGTCATCGTCCACAAACCACTGCCTCACAAATGCTATTTCATGACGAGATGCTTGTAACGTTAATACCAAATGCAGCAAAATGCATTCATATACTGGCCGGTTTGGCCGAGCGGTTCTAGGTGCTTCAGTCAGGAACCGCGAGATTGCTACGGTCGCAGATTCAAATCCTGCCTCGATCATGGATGTGTGTGATCTCCTTAGGTTAGTTAGGTTTAAGTAATTCTAAGTTCTGGGGGACTGATGTCCTCAGATGCTAAGTCCCATGGTGCTCGGAGCCATTTGAACCATTTTGCGTTCATATCCTTTTGCATTTACTGTTTTCTGACGTGCAGTAAGGAAATCACTACGGAAATATCTGCCATTCGGTAATTCTACCTCTCTGTACTTCAGTGTTGGCATTACACATGATGGCAGGTAACATCCTCCTGGCATTCATAAAACCCAAACCCCTCCATAAGATTATCACAGGGTTTAGCGTGACTCACCACTCCAAATCACTCATCCACTGTCCAATGGGCTCGCTTTTACACCATCTCAAGTGTCACTTGGCATTGACTACACAAATACGTCACTTACGAAGTGTTGCTCGACCACAGTAGTCCGCTCTTTCTAACTAGTCGTTCCTTCACGTTTCCATTTAACAATCATATCACCAACATTCGACTTGCGCCGCTCCAGAATGGTTGAAATATCCCTGACCAGGCCACGTCGAAGTCATTGAGATCTCCTGGCTGACCATTCTGCTGTCACTGCTTCCTGCCAGACTTATTTTAGACGAGCACCTTTCATGGTCAATTACATATTACATGGAGGTATCCAGATACCATTGGTCAGGTAATATATGGGACTGAACTGATACTGTGAATCCTGCGCCTACTAATGGTTTGTGATAATTCAAACTGGAATCAGTACTAAACACTTTCACAGTAGCTAATAGTGATACAAAATGATTTTTGATATTTTCTTCTCCTCTCGGTAGTCATTTACACTCCTTCCCAATCAGCTTTCATTTTTCTTCTCTGTTGCCTCTCAGCTGTGCTTCATTTGGTTTTTATACTCATGAAAGCCTTCAAGTGCGATTTCAGTTCGTATCCTTTTTCTATTTTGAATTATAAACTATGTGTGGAAAAGTTTAGAGAAGGCTGTCTGAACTGACAATGTGCTGCGTGTGACACCCGAGCGTTGAGGCTAAATGCGCCGCCTGTCAGGGTTGCAGTGACGATATCGGAGCAATGTGTTGCATACAGCGAAGTGAACATAGCAGCACCACTTGGGATAATCGACTTCAAGTGTAGGATGACCAATTGTGCATGGCGCATGGAATTCGGGTTCCCCACAGCGTCTAGGCCGTATTTCCAGCATTGCAGTTCCAAGGGTGCGTTACCTAGACTGCACTCCAATAGGCTGTGTGTGTTGTCTGGGCTATACCACTGAAACTGCGTAATAAACTACTCAGCAAAAATAGCGTTTTAGAGAAATTTTTAGAATTAACTGCCAATAAAGGTGCAACTAACGTTTATTATTTAACTGAAAAATTCTTACTACATCAGATAATATGATGAATTTATGAGATTGGAAGGAATAATAAGAAATGATATCATTCAGATACTCAACGCGATTCTTAATATAGCTATGAAGAAATACATTTAAAAAAAAGACAGAACGTTCTGGAGTTTGCTGGCCAGCAGAAATGCTTAAACTCAGAGGCTTGTTCCTGGAGCCACTATGTAGCAATTCTGGAAGTGTTGGGTGTCGCATTGTCCTACTGGAATTGCCCAAATAGGTCGGGATGGACAACGGACATGAATGGATGCAGGTGATGAGACAGGATACGTGTCACCTGTCAGAGCTGTATCTAGACGTATCAGGGGTCCATATCACACCAACAGCACACGCGCCACACCATTGCAGAGCCTCCACCAGCTGCAACTATCCTCTGCTGACATGCAGGCTCCATGAATTCATAAGATTGTCTCCAAGCCCGTACACGTCCATCGTCCGCAGCTCGTGGCTGCGCCCTGGTTCCCGATTTCGATTCCCGGCGGGGTCAAGGATTTTCTCTACCTCGTGATGACTGGGTGTTGTGTGATGTCCTTAGGTTAGTTAGGTTTAAGTAGTTCTAAGTTCTAGCGGACTGATGACCATAGCTGTTAAGTCCAATAGTGCTCAGAGCCATTTGAACACGTCCATCCGATCGATACAATTTGAAACGAGACGGGCAATTTGTTTCGAGTCATCAACAGTCCAATGTCGGTTTTGACGGGCCCAGGCGAGGCGTAAGGCTTTGTGTCGTGCAGTCATCAAGGGTACACGAGAAGGCTTCCGGCTTCCCCAACAGTTGTCGATGGCCCAGCATTGAAGACTGCAGCAATTTGCGGAACGATTGCACTTCTGTCACGTGAACGACGCTCTTCAGTCGTCGTTGGTCCAGTTCCTGTAGGATCTTTTTCCGGATGCAGCGATGTCGGAGATCTGATGTGTTACCGGATGCCTGATATTCACGGTACACTCGTGGAATGTTTCTAGGACGAAATCCCCACTTCGTCGCTACCTCGGAGATGCTGCGTCCCATCGCTCGTGTGCCGACTATAACACTACGTTCAAACTCATTAAATCTTACTAACCTGCCATTGTAGCAGCAGTAACCGATATAACAATTGCACTAGACACTTGTCGTCTTATATAATTGTTGCCGACTGCAACGCCATATTCTGCGTTTCTGCATATCTGTGTATTTGAATACGCATACCTATACCAGTCTCTTTGGTGGTTCAGTGTATATGGCACTGAAACCCTATGGTGAGAAATATGAAATATTTGTTGACGGTTTGTAGGTAATAATATGATTGGAACTTTACGTCACTGTAGCAAATTCTTTAAATACGGACAAATGTATACGTGTTGGAGAACCTGAATTTACTCATTTGCCAGTTCTGAGTATAGGATATATATAGAAATTGTATCAGTACGTGTCTCTGTAAATCCTGTCAGCTACCGTGGTTGCTTGAAGGGAAACAGCAACCAGCCCATTTTTGTATAGCTTTACATTTGTGAAGAAATGTCGGAATTCCACGCATGTTATATCTTTATCAATACAATTTGGCCAATGAGCATATAGCAAACGTTGCACTGCACCACCGAAACAAGAAGTGCGTACATTATGGACACAAATTCAGAAACAAAGAAGAAAAATATTTAAATTTACAGAATAGAAGCCAGCTGCTGCAGTCATAGTGCAGTGGACAAAACTGTAGCTTTCATGAACATACGTTAAGATGATAAAAGCCTTGGGATTCCCCCTAAAAACTCGTCGGACCTCCTATTCCCCAGAGTAGTACAGCAGCTCAACGTGACGTGGACTCAACAACTCGTTGGAAGTCCCCTGCAGAAGCGTCTTGCCTGTATAGCTGTCCATAATTGCGAAAATGTTGCCGGTGCATGATTTAATTCATGAACTGACTTCACGATTATGTTCCATAAATGTTATATATGTTTCATGTCGGGCGATCTGGGTGGCCAAATTATTCGCTCGAATTCTCCAGAATTTTCTTCAAATCAGTTGGGAACAATTGTGGCCTGGTGACATGGCGCATAGTCATCCATAAAAATTCCATCGTTGAACGCCTGAAAATGCTTTCCAAGTAGCCGAGCGTAGCCATTTCCAGTCAATGACTGGTTCAGTTGGGACAGAGGATCCCGTCCATTCCACGTAAACACAGCCCACATCATTTTTGCACAGTGCCTTCTTGACAACTTGTGTCCATGGCTTCGTGGGATCTGCGCCACAGCCTAATCCTCCCAACAGCTCTTAGCAAATGAAATCGGGACTTATCTGACCAGGTCGTGGTTTTCCAATGTCGTGCTTTTAGCAAAGACACTCGCTTCGGTCGTCTGCTGCCATATCCCATTAACGCCAAATTTGGCTGCTTTGTCCAAATGGATACGTTCGTCGTACATCCTAGATTGATTTCTATGGTTATTTAACGCACTTATATGCGAGCGCAGGCTTTCTCGGAGAATTTCATATATTAAGTCTTCACGGGTTGTCAGCCGAGTAGCATCGTCGTCTCGTAGCAACGTTCGATGGAATGCGTCTCCATCATCTTCAGGCGAAGATGGTGGATGATCTTCGCCTGAAGGTGATGGAGACGCATTCCATCGAACGTTGCTACGAGACGACGATGCTACTCGGCTGACAACCCGTGAAGTCTTCATGTATTTAACGCAGCGTTGCTTGTCTGGTAGCACTGACCGCTCTACGTATACGTCGTTGCTGTTGGTCATTAAGTGAAGGCCGTTTTACACTACGTTGTCTGGGGTGAGAGATAATGCCGGAAATTTGGTATCCTCAGCAGACTCGTGACACTGTTGATCGCGAAATAGTGAATTATCTAACGATTTCCGAAATGGAGTGTCCCACGCCTCTAGCTCCAACTACCAATCGACGTCCGAAGTCTTAACTGCCGTCGTGCCACCATAATCAGGTCGGAAACATTTTCATTTTAATTACTCAAGTACAAATGACAGCTTCGGCAATGCACTGGCCATTTATACCTCGCGTATGCAATAATACCGACTTGTGCACATGTACATATCGGTATCCCATGATTTCTGCCAACTTCATTACGACAATTGGCATGAATAAAGCTTTGTAGCGCGGCCGGTGTGGCCAAGCGGTTCTAGGCGCTTCAGTCCGGAACCGCGTGACTGCTACGGTCGCAGGTTCGAATCCTGCCTCGGGCATGGATGTGTGTGATGTCCTTAGGTTAGTTAGGTTTAAGTAGTTCTTAGTTATAGGTGACTGCTGACGTCAAATGTTGAGTCCCATAGTGCTCAGAGCCATTTGAACCATTTGGTTAGAAAGCTTTGTACAAAGTACTGTGCCGCGCGGTATTAGGCCAGTTTCAGTCATGGAATGTGCGGCTAGTCCCGGCGCAGGTTCGTGTCCTCCCTCGGGTATGGGTGTGTGTGTTCGTCCTTAGGATAATTTAGGTTAAGTAGAGTGTAGGCTTAGGGACTGATGATCTTACCAGTTAAGTCCGTTAAGATTTCACACATATTTTTAAAAACAAACTACTGTCTCCTCTATTTCTTGAAGTAATATATCCCATTGCCACGGAGATCAACCAGTATTATCAAGAATAAACTAATAACACTTTCCGACAGTTCAACTCACGCCAGGCTACGACGTGAAAAATCGGACTGTTTAACTGCCCGTTGCTACGATAGGACATTATATTGCACATTCTTTCCGACAGTCGTATCTTCGGTATGCAGGGCAGTTGCTGTCAGCCACCTTAGGCAGCCAGTTCCAATGAGAGAGCGCAGGAGAAGACATTGGCCTTATTCAGTGCACCAGCTGCTGGGTCGCGACGCTGGGCTAGTTGCGCAAGCAGCCGCCAGGCGGCACAATGCGCAGTTAGCCCAGGCTGGGCCGCGCCGGGCACATCTCGTTATCTGGCGGCATCGGCCTGCGTGCTGCGGTGTGGCACGGCGCCTGCTGCCGTCTTACCCTGGCGCCTAACGGGAAGGCCGGGCCGCTCCACGCTCCCCCCTGTCTGCACGCCGCAGCCGCAGGTGCCGGCCTCCAGCCGAGCAAATCACTACACCTCAGCACTTGCCGCTCAAGTACTCTCTCGGGGAATTTTTTGCTTGGAGTTTCAGACAGTGGCGTCCAAGCAGTGTAAGCACCTACCAGGAGTAATCATTTAGCTACAGAATACCTGAGTGTATCACAAGTTCGAATGTAATAAAACATGTCCCTGAGACAGTGATGCTTGTGTCCACGAATCAGCTTGCATTCAGAATGCATGACTCGTGCGAAACTGAGCGTGCCCTTTTCGCGCATGATATTCTACGAATCATGGATGAAGGGCAACACACAGCTTCCGTGTTCCTAGACTTCCGGAAAGTGTTTGACACAGCTTCCCACTGCAGAAGGTCCGAGCGTACGGAGTAGTTTTCCAGATATTTGAGTGGCTCAAAGGTTTCGTTACTAACAGACTCCCCAGGACGGCTCTACGTCGAGTGTACATCAGAGACAAGAGTGTCACCTTGAACGCCCCACGGAAGTGTGAAAGGACTGGTCTTGTTTTCTATTTGCGTACGTGATCTGACAAGACAGGGTGAGCAGGCAATCTGGGACTCTTTGTTGTTAATGCTGTAGTGTATGGGGAAGTGTCGTGAGGACAACACAGGATGGCTTAGATAGATTTTCAATTAGGTGTGATGAATGGCAGTTTGTTCTAAGTCAGGGATATCCCAAGAATCCTGACTCGTGCTCTCGCTCACTTGCGGAGTTCTGTCGCCTGCTTGCACACTTCTTCCACGACCATGCCACACTGTCAGAAAATGAAGAAAAGGGGGAAACTGCGAATCTGCTACGTTTAGGTAGTAATGCACTTGCAAAAGGAACACTGAATGTTTTGCATACAGTTTGGTTCGTTATTTAGTGATAACATGGTTCACAAAGTAAGAAAAATATTATTATTTAGTTATTTTTGAGTTGTTGAAGACATCCTAAAATTTATATCTATCACAAAGTTTTGGCATCCGGACTAACGCAGACAATTTCAAAGATTTTTAGCACTCGGATTGCCATATGATGGTGACTCAATTAGTTCCATTATCGAACATATCCGTCCACCCACGTATGTTGATCGAATTGTTGTAATTCGTTGGCCACCTCATTATGGAGACATGAAACTGTAGCTGATAAGATCTACGTAGAACAAATGGAGAGTTTTATCGATAAAGAATTCGTCTTTTAAACGGGAATTGCACTGGAGGTTCATAGGTTCCATCTGCACAGGTGCCAAGGCACTTTCAACCGAAAACTGATTGTCTCATAACTGCTCAAAAACAGATGTAAGATTGGCTGTGTGCTGAAAGCGTTTGGAAAACTACTGTTGCAATTCTTTCAATGTCGCAGTGACGTCTTCATAATTCGCATTTTCTTCACCGGTTCTTTTGTCAGAACTTACCCCCTCCATTATGCGATTTTCTTTTTATATGCATCCCCACCAAGTAAGAATTAACTTGTTTCCGACCTTGTAAGGTTCTACCGTGGGTGGTGTACAGTGGATACCACTTAAAGATAGAGGTCTTCAATGTATTCTGTATTTCAAATGTTCGTTCCCCATTTTCCTTCAGAAAAATTGTTTCACACATGCCCCTTGACTTAGCCAACGTTTTCTAGTGTATTAGGTCTCAATACTATTCATTAAATTCTAACAAAAACTGTTGTAAATGACGATGAAATAATGCGTGCAATTTCAGAAAATTGACCATTGTTAGCACCAATTTCATCACGTGCTCCAACCCTCCTAATTTAGCACAAAGTGTTTATTGATATACACTAGAATCAATCCCGTACAAATCGTTTCTCAATCGTTGCAATTATTTGCTCTTTTATTGTTAACTAAAACTTTCAGTTCTTGCTGCAAGACTTTGTAATGCCTTGCCACAGGAAATTTGCTGTACCTGTCGATTCCCATCCATTTTTAAAGCTTGGGACAATAGATCGATACACTAAGTCTTTTTTGTGCAATCAAACACTGGACATATGAATTTCCTTTACGCCACCAATAAATAAACGTAAACGACGCTGACACCACGATTCTGCGCAACTGAAGAAAGTCGTGCCGATCGCAAAATGCCTCACCAAATGCCGGAAGAAACAGTGTCACATCGCACTGCTAAATGAAATATCGCGCTGTACCGAGAAGTTACGAGAAGGACCGAGTATATCCGAGACCTAACTAAACTAAGGACATCACACACATCCATTGCCGAGGCAGGATTCGAACCCGCGACCGTAGAGGTCGCGCAGTTCCAGACTGTAGCGCCTACAACCGCTCGGCCACCCAGGCCGCCCGCGTTCAGTACATCGTGCACGCGTGAGGTTTTCCACGCCGTGGCCTACCCTGCTTTAAATGGAGAAAATTGTCAGCTAATGAGAACGAGTAGGAAAAACAATTCAGTGATTTTCGAATACAATATTATTGGTGTGATGCTTCACACAGTCACGTTTGATTAACCATCATAGGGTGAAGTTGCAAAGTTATATTAAATAGAACGCGCAAGTGCGGTTGCTAGTAGGGAAGACGAATGATCGACTTCAGGTTATTGGTAGGAATCTAGGAAAGTGTAGCTCCTCTATAAATGATAGCACGTGTGGAACACTAGAGTGAGCCGTTCTTAGTACTGTTTGAGTTTTTGAGATCCCTGCAAGGCCAGATTAAAGGGAGACCTAGAAGCAATTTAAAGGCATGGTGCTAGATTTGTAAGCAGTATGCTCGATCAGTACTCGACTCTTACAGAAATGCTCCGTGAACTCTTATGAGAATCCTTGGAGAAAAGGCGACGGTCTTTTCGTGGAACGTTCAAAAATGGCTCTAAGCTCTATGGGACTTAACATCTAAGGTCATCAGTCCCCTAGACTTAGAACTACTTAAACCTAACTAACCTAAGGACATTACACACATCCATGCCCGAGGCAGGATTCGAGCCTGCGACCGTAGCAGCAGCTTGGATCCTGACTGATGCGCCTAGAACCGCTCTTCCACAGCGGCCGGCCGTGTAACGCTATTGAGAAAATTTAGAGAAGCGCCATTTGAAGCTGACTGCAGAACGATTCTATGCTTCCAACGCACAACGTGTGTAAATACCTTGAAGAAAACTTAAGAGAAATCCGGGCTCGAATGGACGCTTATAGATAGTCATTTTTTCCCTCGTTCCACTTGTGAGTAGAACAGGAAAGGGAGCGACCACTGATGGTACAAGGTAACCTCCGCCATGCATCGTATGGTGGCTTGCGAAGAACGTGTATAGATATAGATCGCGTTAATGTCGTGTAGCACCACCCCTAGCCTTGATACGTGCCTCTTCTGCCAAGGAAGAACATGCATAAGTTTCTTCAGGTCTACGAAATAGCAGTGCCTTTGTAACTAACAAGTACAATGCAGTATACCTTTCGGGCATACTTGCATGTACATTGGAGCGTACTTCGTGATATTAGAGACACTGCTATTTCGTATTTATTCGGTAATATCAAGACCTACACTATCAATAAGTAAGTTATATGTAAAGTACGAGTACATGTTGTGCCACATTGATGATGTCACATGGAATTTTGGGTCTGGCCGTGATTCGTGAACGGATTACCGAAGTAACCAAGGCGCCCGCTGGTGTAAAGTGTAAAATTTGGTTTCGAGTCCCCGTCCAGGACAAATTTTCATTCCTGTCAATCCGTTACACAGCTGAAGGGTGCTTGTATTCGCAACTGTGAATACATTACCAACATATATTTCGCCAGCCGGAGCGGCCGTGCGGTTCTAGGCGCTGCAGTCTGGAGCCAAGTTACCGCTTCTGTCGCATGTTCGAATCCTGCCTCGGGCATGGATGTGTGTGATGTCCTTAGGTTAGTTTGGTTTAAGTAGTTCTAATGACCTCAGAAGTTGAGTCGCATAGTGCTCAGAGCCATTTGAACCATTTGAACCAACATATATTTCTTGAAGACTGCATAACACCAGCTGATTCATGTAGTCTCAGAGATTTTCCATGCTATTAAAACTAACTGCTTTAGCAGGCCAGTCGATATGTGACAGCTGGCCCGAGCGTTCGTCAAACACCTTCAGTTATCTACTGTCCAGTTTCTGTGCTGTTTGGCTCACTGATGACGTGCAATTTCGTGTGCCTCGTGTGCCTCCGTTGCATGTACTTCCATTGGTGATGTTGGCTCGGCAACTGCTTCAAATGAACATGACAACAGGAATTCCTGTAAGGTATGTAACTCATTATCAATGACAATGATGCACTCTCATCTACGATCCCTGTCGGTTACGATCCTTTTTTACTACCTCTGTCCTGACGGCGTGTTACATGGCTGCGAGTGGTAAACCATTACTTGTAGACACTTTCGACAGTCTGTGTTGATAGGTCAGCAAGTCGTGCAACTTGATACACGTTACGGTCATGGGGACGTCCAAATACGATATATCTTTTCTGCCACTCTGTCATCTCTTCACGTCAGACTGTCTTACTACGATGAATCGTAACCACAACACCTGATACCACTACTTACATCAACGGTGGAAGGGCACCTGTTTGAAACCGCCTATAGCGCTCCAGAAATCCCGCTGATGCGCTTGAAGAATTGGGGCAGGGACTACACATCTCGTCAACATCCGTCAATGAATTCGTAACTTACTGCAGGGACGACTGCAGTATTCGAGGATGACGTGTGAAACGCCTCCTTTAACAGGTACTTGTGTAGAGTAAACTGTAACGTGTAACTGGCTGAAATAGCATTGTGTTTTCTTATTAAGGTAGCCCATGGATGAAAGCTGAGTGCAGTTAGATGGGTACTTAATCGAAAAGTTGACACTTTAAATACATTTCTACCAACTAGAACACCATTTCATACTGAATTCAGTGACAGCTAGTAACCACACAATCGCTCGTTTGCGATCACATGTCTAGATTCCATAGGGTGGCAAAGTAACATCTACCAACAGGCTGTGTCAGTAAAAAAAAAAAATATAGGCAGAGATATATATGATTAAATGTGAAGGACATTTAGTGATTATCATTTTCGCTGGAAACAACGAGTGGTGTTCCTGACTAGCGGGAGATTTAAAGGGATATGTCATTCTATCCATGGGTTTAGAGCTGTCACAATCAATGGCGGTAGTACTCTGATGCTCTTGAAACACTGAGAAGAACATCGCCAAAACATTGCGGAGGCTGTCGAAACATTACGCCCTTGAAATACATCAGTTCTGATTTGTGGTCTGGGTAATAACAAATGAATGTCCATGGGATTACAAGAGGGATAAGAAAAGGAACCAATGAGTCGGTCGATTAAGAAACTAACGAATGGTGATTCCGTAAGTGAGTAAGAGTTGGCACCGCTGTACCTGAAGTGCTGTGATCCCCACTTTGGGGAGGTGGCTATCAGCGAGGTAGTCTAGAAGGCGCCAGTGGCCATACTCCGTACCCATAATGCATTGTGCCAATAATTTTAAAGCCGAAGATGCCGCTGAGCCGTTAACCTGCCAACCGCAATCCAGTTGGGGTGGGACCAGGGTCTGATAAATGTGTAATATAGTATTGTGATCCGCACTCCATGAAACGTGGACGAGGAAGCAGAGAGTGTTACGCCTTCGGCTAACATGGGATCGTCATTTCAGCTTTCTATCAACAATGAGACGACAAAGTAGGAAACTCACCACAACGATCAAACGTTGGGTACCCAAGTAGAGTTCTGGTACAAAACAGAATGTGATAAGACGACAGAAATACGTACCTCACGGTTTCAACCAACTGCATCGGAAACCTGTTAACTGTCCTCCCCATCCATAGGCACCTTTCCTTCATGAAATATGTTCGCTGTATGTTTAAGGGTAACTGTTTAATGTAGTTGCCTGTAAGCACCAAGGGGCCGCCTACCTTGGACAAAGACTGGAAATCAGGAACACTGCTCCACCATCTCTCTGCTGGAGGGCTAAAGGAAAAATTCCAAACAGCACACAGCATAAGCGGTCAGTCACCAATCCAAGGACCAGCCATGGACACCAGCGCTTAACTTCAGTGGAACTGGAAACCATGGGAAAGGATCCTATAGGATGCCCTTCGGATAATGCCTTGCAGCTGGTGTCCCTGAGGTTACAGTTAGGAGCTGTACCAAATTCATAAGTAGTCGACATACGGCATGGGGAGCGATCAAGTAACCCATTGCCCTATGGAGGTCGCTAGCTCATTGACGATACTGATGAAGTATTTAATACCCAATACAGAGCCCTGTTGTGTTGGAACGTTGGGGAGAAGCCTGTATGATTAGTTCTTACAACCTAATCAGATGCACAGTTGTGTGGCCCTCCCGGAAACCACGTTGATACGGGGACAAACGGCCCCATGATTCGATAACCCAGTATAACTGGTGGGCTACCATCCTTTCAAGCAGTTTGCAGAATATGGCTAATCTGTTGGTAGCTATCAAGGACGTTGGGATATTTCTAGACTTAAGGACAGGGACGATAATAGTGTCTTGCCATTGTGAATGGAGGGCGCCATCTATTCGAATACAGTTCAAGATCCCGAGTAGACGAGGTCTTTGAGTAGCGTTCAGAAGTTGGACCGACACACAAAGGCTGCTGCTCGCGAGGACCACCTTCGAGGAGTGATCGACGGCAGTTACCGCATTTTCGGTCTGCCGTGCAATGGCATGACACATGATCAAGGCATAAGCATTGTAAGCACATCATGATAAAGGAGACTGAGGTTTCACGTCACACATGTACATCATAATATTAACTTATTCTGGAAGGACATTTCCTTGAAACCCTATGATGAAAACTACCGTAACTCTTGGGTTACCCTGATGACCTCCTTATACACGTTGGACAAAATGTACACCTCGCTATCTGAGATTACATCGTAGTTCCTCTCTGTCTGTAATATAAGGTGTCTCTGAGAGATCTTGGACCATATTTAAAGTTTCATTAGAGCAATAGTCGCTGGTTATTCACCCACCCATTCACAATTCTGGAGACTACAAGATGAGGGCCGGCCGCTCTGGCCGAGCGGCTCTAGGCGCTTCAGTCCGAAACCGTGCGACCGCTACAGTCGCAGGTTAGAATCCTGCCTCGGGCACAGATGTCTGCTCTGTCTTTAGGTTAGTTATGTTTAGGTAGTTCTAATTCTAGGGGACTGATGACCTCAGATTTTAAGTCCCATACTGCTTAGAGCCATTTGAACCAGAGGAGGTTTTCATTAATATCAATCCACAGCACATTTTTAACAACGAGTTAACATCTCCAAATTTATCTTCTGCTTGTTCCACAAATGATAATGATTTTGTTGCTGTAAAAATATCTCCATCTGTTCTGGTACACACCGGGTATCGGATAAATTGTTTCGCTCCTAGGCGACTAGCCTGTCCCTATTCCCAAAGGGCAGCCAGTGGCAGGGAAGTCAGTAGAATTGTAACTGTCTTCATTCAAAAATTTAGACGGATATATTAAAAGAGGTGGATGAGAAAGGTCGCTGTGTTGGCGTAATTTGAAAAGTCTCATGTGTTTAACCCTTCCTTGATACCACCCACTCTGATCAAGGGCGCTCTCCACGAGCGCCACCCAGCCTCAGCAAACGTCACCTGGAACTATGGCCATTGCTGGGAGTCCTGTTGCCCCAGGAAGATGCGCAACTACTTCTTGGAATACATGGGCATCTAGCAGCTCAGGCATCAGACGTGTGATGCCCTGTGTTGTCTGGGGGTTTGGCCGAGAGAGTACATTAACAACCACACCAAGGGGGATATGCTACTGCGTTGGTTTTCAAGTGCAAATTTTTACAGAGCACTGAAAGACCTTAGCCGAAAAAAGCTCCTGTAATGGACGACAGACCCTCAGAAATGCTAAAACCCTCGAGAGAGCCAGCTATGATTAAACTATTACACCTCGTGTGCAAGTTATAGGAGACAGGAGAAATACTCTCAGAGTTAAAGAAGAATGCAGTAACTCTAATTCCAAAGAAATCTGGTACTAACAGGTGTAAATATCGTCGAGCTATCTGTTTAATTTGCCTGGCTGCAAAATACAAAAGAATGGAAAAATTAGTAGAAGCCGAAGATCAGTGTTTATCAGGGAAGACTAGTTTGGGTTCCGAAGAAATGTTGGAACACGTGAGGCTGCATTGATCCCACTACTAAGCAAATAGGTTCAAGAAATACAGACCCACATTTATAACTTTTGAACACTTACATACCTTTCTACAAAGTTGACTGGAATGCCTCTTACAAATTCTGAAGGTAGAATGGGTAAACTACAGGAAGAGAAATGTTGTATACCTCTTGTACACAAACCAGACGGCCTTTATAAGAGTCGAAGGGCATAAAATAATAGCCGTTCAGAAGGGAATGAGACAGCGCGATGTTATTCAATCTCTACACTGAGTAAGCAGTAAAAGAAGCAGAAGAATAATATGGAGAAAGATTTAAATTTCAAGGAGAAGAATATAAACTTTGATGTTTTCCGATGACACTGCAATTTTTACAGAGACGGCAAAGGGCTTCCAAGTGCACCTGAACAGAATCGGATAAGTCTTAAGAAGGGATTATAAGATGAAAATTAGTAAAAGCGAAAATGCTGAAACGAACGTAGTCGAATTAAATTAGACAATATTAGGGGATTTATATTAGGTAATGAAACAATAAGAGTAGTAAAAACCTAGATGAGTTCTGCTATTTGGGCAATAAAATGACTGATGACGGCTAAAGTAAAGAGGATATAATATGTAGGCTCCCCCTAGTAAGGAATACTTTTCTGAAGAAGAGAAATTTGTTAAAATCACAACACAAGCTCAAATTACGCAAGGATGTGGAAGGAAAACGGAGGTGTCTTTTCAAAAGAATTATCTCAGCATTTGCGCTGAGCGATTTAGGGAAATCATGGAAAATCTAAATCTCTATGGCTGGACGGGGATTGCTACGGAAGTGAAAAGCGGACGATAAACAGTCCAACAAGAAGAACACAGACGCTCTTGAAATATAGTGCTACAGAAGGTTGAAGATAAAATGGTTAGATCGAATAACTAAGAGGAGAATCTGAATCAAACTGAGGAAAAGAGAAATTAGTATCACAGCCTGATTAAAAGAAGGTACTGGTTTTAGGGTTTATTCTGAGACGTCAAGGGAATGTCAGTTTAGTAGCGGAGAGAAGAGTAGGGTGTGAAAATTGCAGAGGGAGTCCAAGATATGAGCACAGATTCAAATGGATGTGGGTTGAAGAGGTCTGCACAGGATAAAGTAGCGCGGAGAGCTGCATGAAACCAAGCTTCAGATTCAAGGCGAGAAGCACTATTGTACCCTGAAAAACACTATTAGACGCTACAGAACACTACTGGACTTTACAAAACACTACTCGGCTCTAGATAGTTACTGTTTGCTTTACGCAGTGGGCGCTCTTTCAGGTGTCCGCCCCACTCAGTCCACAGTACTGGAAAATTTTGTAATATGTCTAACCGGAAAAGGGACCAAACATAATTTCAACCAAAAAATGATTTAATGAAATGTGAATGAATGAAAGCAGTACCTACAGAAATAAAAGAGCCTACATCAAAGAGTGCTGTAGTACTATACAGAGTAATAAGTAAGGATAGTCTATTCTGGGACATTGTAGGACAAGAAAGATAGTAGGTGCTGGAGTAGTTTGGAGCCCAGCGCTCGTCACGTACGTGCTCGCAAAAGAGAAGTGGCATCTTTGCTGCAATGACTGGAAAAGACAACAATTGAGTAGTGCCTTTGAACCCCAATAGTTATATAAGTAATTTAAGAGAGAGTCATTCCTTAACATTTTAATTGGTGTATTGTTCATAATTCCTCTTAGTTGATCTTTATGTATCGTACTTGGCATTTCCTTTATTGAAGAAGGCCTTGGTTTGTAAATAAAAGTAGGAAGACTGAAAAGTATGTACAAACGTATAGCATTTATAGGAATGGTCAAGTGTCATCAATTTCAAAAATTGATTGTTAACACCTTGCATGTACGAAAGAGCTGGTCTCTGTACGACCCCCAGTTCGGTACACTATTCATTCACGGTGCAGTGTAGTAGCGCTCAATCTTTACTGTCCTGATACTTGGTTAGGCCAGATTCCTGCAATGTGAAACATGAACGCTTCATTGATCTGAGGAAGAAACCTAGTCAGATGGAGAAATGGACGTATCTGAGTGGAGATACCCTCATTACTGCGTGTTACTGCGGGTTGCAACTTGACCCTTGCAACATTGCTCGCACCCGTGAACTCTGTACTGACTGCGGGATAGGAGTTAGATTTGAACTGTAAACTTTAAAAAACTATAACTTTCGAAAATAGGCTGCTACTTTAGCAAATAAGTTTTCTGCCTTTTTTCTAACAACTGAATATTCAACTATTGTGTAGAGGATTCATTAAATTCATTGGTGAACTCTCGACATATATAGGGGCAGTTATGGGTGTAAGTGCAGATCCAGTGATCTTTGGTACCTGAATATCCGTCCACTTCATTGAGTTAATTATTTTTTCTCTGCGTCTAACACTCTTCCCGCAAACACATCACAAAGTTAACTACCTGGTGTTTTCTACGCGATCGTAACTGCACCACTAAGTGGGCAATGTCTGTCAGGTTAGTCGTTTTGATTCCATGCTTCCATACTTAAACACATGACCTGCTGCTAAGGGATAAGTAACATCAATGGCTTGTTCTTGCCACATGCACTTGGATATACTAACCAACCTACAAACGTACTTCTCCTATTATCTGATTATTAGTCTGCAAATGGGGTAAATTGTGAAGGAATGTTGCTCAGTACACTGTCCTCAGTCGCCAATAAAAATATCTGCAATTGTACCCGTAACACCCTGACAGTTTGCTACGTTGCATTGAGCAGCTTATTCAGATAGGAAATGAGACGGCAGTTTTACATAAGAGCCTGTAACCACGTTTTTTTTTTCCAAGTTGGGGATTTTAAACCTATTTTAAAGTTGGTGCATGCGTGCACGTTTGTGTGTGTGTATGTGTGTGTGTGTGTGTGTGTGTGTGTGAGAGAGAGAGAGAGAGAGAGAGAGATAGAGAGAGAGAGAGAGAGAGGAAGAGGAGGGAACAATGGAGAGGGGGTAAAGTTTGAATTTCACTTCTGTACTTTTTATTGGCTGTATGTTCACAATTGTACTTATTTTTAGGCACAATGAGGGTGTGCCATCGTCCCACAGCAGTGCAGGAGCAATGGTACTTGCGAGGCTGTGGATCAGGTCGTCCAGCCTGTCTTCCGGCAAAGCTGGAAAACTGGAGAATTGGAGACACTTTCTGGATGTCAGTAATGGTCCTTGGTGGCTGTGTTAAGACTCACTCTTCTTTGGTGTGGAATGCCTCGCCGATGTACGGTTCGGCTAAGTGCCGATGAGCTAGAAGATTGATGTCCTGATTACACAGGCACTTGTCCACTAGGCCAGGCTTAAGTGTGTAAGTAGGCTGTTTAGGTTCTTATATTGGTAACGTCGCGCCACGTAGCGCTCTGTATGAAAATCACTGGCTGTGCTGTGTGCAGTATGTTGCTGGCTTGCATTGTTGTCTGCCATTGTAGTGTTTGGCAGCCGGATGTTAACAGCGCGTAGCGTTGCGCAGTTGGAGGTGAGCCGCCAGCAGTGGTGGGTGTGGGGAGAGAGATGGCGGAGTTTTGAAATTTGTAAGAATGGATGTCATGAACTGATATTTATATTATGACTATTAAGGTAAATACATTGTTTGTTCTCTATTAAAATCTTTCATTTGCTAACTATCGCTATCAGTAGTTAGTGCCTTCTGTAGTTTAAATCTTTTATTTAGCTAGCAGTAGTGGCGCTCGCTGTATTGCAGTAGTTCGAGTAACCAAGATTTTTGTGAGGTAAGTGATTTGTGAAACGTATAGGTTAATGTTACTCAGGGCCATTCTTTTGTAGGGATTTTTGAAAGTCAGACTGCGTTGCGCTAAAATTATTGTGTGTCAGTTTAAGCACAATCTTGCACAATTTTTCGAAGGGAGCGTTTCAAGTGTCGTAATCTGAGGCCGTAATCATATTACCAAAATAGATCGGGTGATGCTGACAGAACGTAATTAGATGAGTCACTGAAAGGAGTTGACGAGTTTTGCTATTTGGGGAGCAAAATAAATGATAATGTCAGAATTAATGAACATACAAAATTCGTATAAGCAAAAAAATCCTTTCTGAAAAGGAGAGATTTTAACAACTAATACAAATTTAAGTGCTAGCAATTCTACTCTGAAAATGGTTATCTGCCGTGTAGGCTTCTACAGAAGTGAAAACTGCATGATAAGAAGAGCACACAAGGAGGGAATGGAATTTTTTGGAATGTGATGTCGACAATGTTGAAGAGTAGATGGGTAGATCGGTTAACTAATGAAGATGTGCTGAATCGAATTGGGGAGAGAAAAAACTGTGGAACATATTACTCCAGAAAAGAGTTTACGATAGCACACATCATGAGGCATCGACGAATAGTGAATTTGGTTATGGATGGGAGGGTGGAGGTAAAAACTTTGGACACAGACCAATGCTTGTCTACAGGAAGCATGTTCAAGTGAATGCAGGATGCAATAGCTATGCAGAGGTTAAGATGATTGCAAATGAATGGCTAGTGTGAAGAGCAGACCCAAGCAAATCTTGGGACCGAAAACAACAAAAAATTACTTTATTATTACAGTCATAATAGTCTTTGGTCACTCATGACAATCTTTTGATTCCGCTACGGGAAAAGTAGATTAAAATTTCTACTAAAATCTTTATTGAAAAAGTGAATGTTTCTCTCTACAGTCGCAATTTATTTATTTTGCTTACTGGCTGCTGATTTCGGTACCCAACACCATACTCAGGCCATCTTGTATCAAAATATGCTATTGTATAGTTATAATTGTAGTGCAAGAGAAATTTACAAAAATATTGTCATTTATGACTGCTAAGCTAACGGCCTTGCCGCAGTGGTAAGAGCGGTTCCCGTCACATCATCAAAGTTAAGCGCTTTCGGACTTGGCCAGGACTTGGAGAGCTCACCGTCCTGGCTATGGAATGCTGTTCGCAAGTGGGGTTCACTCACCCCTTGTGAGGCCAATTGAGGAGCTACTTGACTGAGAAATAGCGTCACCGTTCACGTAAACTGACAACGGCTGGGAGAGCGGTGTGCTGGCTACATGCACCTCCGTATCCGCATCCAGTGACGACTAAGGACGGGATGACACGGCGGCCGGTCGGTACCGTTCGACCTCGAAGGCCTGTTGCTACACATGGTGTATAATGAACATCAAAGTATATAAGTAGCGTCTTACCCCTGGCATGCTGTTCTCATGCTTGATTCCCAAGTAGGCGAGCCAAATACTCAAAGAAAACGTGCCCCCTGTATAAAGACTTCATTTTACTACACAGCCAAAATATGTCACTGTTTCCTCTGGGCGCTTGATTTATTTTCAGTAAAAGTAATTTTGTATTCTTGTTACCTAATGCTGCTATCACGACGTCACTTCCTTACTTTAAAGATTAACGGACAGGTAGATGTTTTATAGTAATATAAACAGCATGTAATGGTGAAATGTAAATTCGGCTAAAGTCATTTCCGATTTTGCTTTTGATCTTTCATTACGGTTGGGACCGTTTTGTTATGCAATTTCTTATTTTCGAGTTTTTATGCTCTCTTTAGATATCTTTTACACTGCGACTTTTTATAAGAGATAGAATCCTAATAACAACAATAATAATAAATAAAATAAACTCTGTGCATAGAGGACACTCTTATCACTGCTGGCCGCATTTTATATCCATTAAAAGCTCAATATTGACGTTGTCTTTTAGTATTTGACACATCCACTTGGTAAGCAAGAGTGACGACTGTGTGGCAAGGGTAAGAGGCTACATATATCACGGTTTCGGTGTCACATAGGATACTATTTTTGTAAATTTCTGTTGTATTACTGTCCTAACTAAGCAGTCGTATATCTTGATCATAGGATAGATCGCGGATGGCACTGTGTACCGAAACCATAGCCAGTGTGAGACGCTCGCTAAACCAGCTGAGCAGAACAGGTGATTAGGATTGCGGAAAGGGCCAAAAAAGATTGGGTCCAGTTTCACCTTAAAATTGTAATTTATTGTAATTTAATAACACATCAAACTCCAAATCTTTCACTGCTGATGGCCTCCAAACAAGAAATATTAAAAAATCAACAAGATAACTTCAAGAGGCTAAAGACAGTTACAATTACAAATAAAATAATTAATAAAATATAATAAACAAGACGGAATACGAACGGCTGAAGATCTCTATAAAATTTTAACGTTTTAAAATAAATGACCATAACCTTTTAAAGGCAGATGGCCGCAATGTTTTGTAACTTTAACAATAAGGTTTTAAGTGGCTGAAACCGGACTGAAAGAAAAGACAACACAGCGGCAATAACCTTTCAGTAAATATCCACATGCCGGAATTCAAACTTACATAAAACACAGTAAAAGTAAGAATTTTTTTAACACTGACTATGATAGATTATAAACAGAGAATTAAACACCTGTGAGAAAGAAAGTAAAGACAATAGCATTCAGAAGTCTCCAGGGGGGTCGGTCTGCCCCTGTTCACTTAGGTAGACAGGTGGTGAGCCCAGCTACCCGTCGGAACCCAATCAAGGGACAGCCAGGGACCCATCGACAGAAGACTTACTTGTCACCAATCGGTACATGAGAATTCAAACACAAAATGTTATGGGCGTGATTATCCACAATCAACTATGTATATGTATTTACCTATCAAAACTAAACACCGTGTTGGGCAGCGACAACAGGTGGGGAAGGACACTGCCTGAAATTACGTTAGTGGCGAGGGCAGGTAACCGGAACACTAACAGCCACAAGGCAGAAAATTCCACTGGTGCACTTGAATTGTAGTCAACCAATATAGTTAATTCCACCGCATAGCCGCTAAATTTCAGCAATACAAACACTCGGTGTTGCTCGCAGGAGAACCTCACCAGCAGCGAACCACCGAAACGAACCACACAACATGAATGGACGTGGCTTGGGTACTTGAAACCACTACTTAAGTTTGACGTCCTGGGTCGGTGAACCACGAAGCTCGTAGCGATCGGACAGCTCCACACACACTCTGACACTGCACCGCACGGAGGTAACTTCCCTGGTCCGCAGAAACCCACCGACTACCCTCAGAGTACCGACAACATCTAAAATAGTCGTGAGTGGAAATAACGCCAACTACACACACAACCTGCCAAACACTGCACGAAGACCTGAACGATACCCAACAGTAACTAAGCACGCACAAAGACAAATCGGGAGTCCATGCACCCACACACAGCCGACTCATGAACGATCGGCGAGCCAAACCGCGTCGTCCTGTAGGACGACCGACCGACGATCCACCAAGACCATGGCCCGGCTCAAGCGATGCGTGGCGACGGCAGTGGTCGGACGAGCCATGCCGACGCAGGCCTACTGCTCCATTGCGACTGCACTAGTTCCGCACTGCAATTCCGCGACTAGCCGGTCCGGACTGTGTTCCAGATACTTTCCAACTGACTGGCAGACCCGAACTCACGACCCGAACTCGCGATGCGACCTCCTTACGACAGACAACGATCGGGAAGTAACAGCAGTCGCGCAAAAATACGACGAGAGGAGATATATCGATACGAGCTGCTAACGCCGCTCACGGTCAGGTAAAGCAGCATTTCAGTGTCAGCAGTAAATTAAATTAACGTAGTGAGGTGGAAGTACGTTAAAAACAGGGTGTAAAATACATGATGGCGAGGACACAAGCCAAGCACGGCTCACAGTAGACAAAATAAATAAATTGCGACTGTAGACAGAAACATATACTTTTTCAGTGCTGTATTGGTCACTGTTCCAACGGGAATATGTCAGGAATATGTAGACAATTTATTTAGGTAAAATTTTACCAGTTCATCTTGTAAGTTTCATAAACCAAGAATAAAAATACAAGTGATTCGTGTCGTACGATACGATATTGCAGTGCCTGTATTATTCTGATTACGATGCACAGCTCCTTTGGAAGTGCACGCAATTTACAAAAATAGTATCCCATATCACAGCGACGCCAAAGTCCTTGATGCAGTGCTAACACCGGTTCCCGTCATATCAGCGAAGTTTAGCGCATGCACCCATGTACAAAGTAACAGGCACTGCAACGACCACATCCGTTACGAAACACATTAAATAAATTCGCAATTGCGAATAAGGACTACCGTGAGCTGTAGAACTTAAAGACGGTGAAAATTTGTGCCGGACAAGAACTCGAACCCGGATTTCCTACTTATCGTCTGCGGTAGCCCTACCTTTTTTTCATGTATCATACTAATTTATTTTTGTTTCTTTATATTTGTTTAGATCACATAGGACGCCCTACAGGCAAAATATAATGACGTGTAATTACCATAAAAAACAAAACATAAAGGGAATTAAAGAAAATAAAGAAAACGCCCTCCTGGCTGAACAAACAAAATGGCATCCGCGTCCAGCCAACTTGTGGATGGACCCACATTGAATCCCAAGGCAGTCAGGGATGTTCCAGGGACGTCTTCACGAAGAATATTGCAGTTTTCCGGTACATTAGATCGAATCCAGGTATTAGACAATCTCACTGAAATCACCTTCTCATACGTGGGACATCCCAGCTGCAGGGGGGATCGAAGAAGGCACTACCCAAAAATTTGGCGTAGTACTGTTGGTATTGTGGATGGTGCACGAGGAAAGTAAAGCGATCTTGCAGGAACGTCCAAATATCAAAAACACTCTTATCACCTGCAGGGAACAAATAAGAGATCTAGAGGCCTTTTATCCAGATCACAGAGTTGGTCTTTGTACGTGGTAAATATGTATCATCTGGGAGCAGAAGAGATTTCGGTGTAATGGCATGGGGAGCCGTACGTAGAAGAAAGGCAAGGCAAGCATCTGCTGAATCAGCTGCCACACGTCTGCAGATGATTCACACATCAGTCGATGTTCGTCCGTATCAATCGTGTGAGAGCAAGGACACAGCGGCGAAACTGTCATTTTTATGGCATGTAGACGAAGTTGTGTCACGTATTTTCCATTAACGACCAGACTCCAGATCGTACGAGTGCTCGTGTTGAGGAGGACATGGTGCAAAGAACGTCAATCCACGAGCCATGCGATCGTAGGATATCGGCTGCCCACAACATTCCGAGTATGATTTCTCATCACGTGCCGTAGCGTTCCTGGTATAAGGCAAGTCGGAATGGACATAACTCTATTCGATGGAAAAGATCCCGACATGTGAGCGAGAGGAAGAAATATGGGCTGCTACAACGGGTGCCACTCGAGAGAGACGGACAGTTCGTCGATCAGGCTTCCTGATAATCCGGATCGGCGGCCGGTCGACGATTTAACCATCGTACTTACATGAAGGGCAGCTGCTCTCGCTTGGACGTTGACAAGGCCGAGACAGCCATCTCGAGAAGGAAGTGTCAGCGTGTCGCACCGGACTTTGAAGATAAGAGTAGCCGAACGCCGCCTGAAGTCTGTGTGCCATTGCTCTGGCATCGGTAAAATCTGTGCTAAAAGGGACAGTCGCGAGACTAGATGAGATCCACTATTTGCAACACGTCCACTGCTCTCAGGAGGTTGCCACGAATGATCGTGCGGATACCCTGAAGCAGGCTTTTATATTTACATGAGATCGTGCGGAGGTACAGCCATCTTTGCATGCACCAATGCACCAGGCGTTGTACCTATGGACGTTGAACAGCATCTGAGCCAGCACCACTCTTCCACCGCCGACGTGACGCCATCTTCGTACTCCACAGATACTCCACTGGACGCTCACCATCAACGCACCTTTGCGTGGTCTGACGTTGTAGACGACAAAACACTCACTGTTGAGACAGCAGCGAATGCAACAGCTCCAACCAACGACTGCTAATCGACAGGGTTACTGCTTGAGGAGATGGAGCTTGCTGGGACCACGTTCCTGTTCACTGCTCCTCTTCGTGCCTCCATGAGCGTTCCAGCTGTACCAATTCCGCGTTAAGCTTACAGGACTGGCTTCATCAATGTCAATAACATTGGCACCCCTGTCAAACTGCAATTTCTCCTTGAAATGTTGACGACGTCGGACTTCGATGTTACCCTTCTGCAGCAAGTTCGCCAGGCGACGTTACGTAATATCTCTGGCTATGTTTCTTACCTCACGCCGTGTGCTGACGGTGGCAGTGGGCCAGACATTCTTTTAAAGGAAGGCATTGAGGTAGAAGACGTGATTTACCTACAATCGGCTAAGAGTCTTGCTGTGACTTTCCACTGTGTACGAATCATCATTGTTTACCCTCCTTCGGGCACGGCCAAGAGGCGGGAACGGTCGCGATTCTGTTCAGAACAGGCCGCTCCTTTGTTTGTAGGTCACTACAACCATTTTATTCTTGGCAGCGACTTCAGTTGTGTGTTATTCCAGAGGGACCAGCATCCCCATTTCACCACATGCTAGGAACTCAAGCTCCTCTTGTCTGAACTGAACCTCACCGATATTTGGGACCGTGTGCATGGTGATCGACCTGGATACACGTACGTCACCAGCTATTCAGCAACTCGTCTTGACCGTGCCTACGTTTCCCAATGAATCGTTACTGCCACGCTTGATACTAAGTTATGGCCTACCGCATTCTCCGATCATGTTGTTGTTGCTGTTGTGGTCTTCAGCCCTGAGATTGGTTTCATGCAGCTCTCCATGCTACTCTGTCCTGTGCAAGCTTCATCTCCCAGTACGTACTGCAGCCTACATCCTTCTGAATCTGCTTAGTATATTCATCTCTTGGTTTCCCTCTACGATTTTTACCCTCCGCGCTGCCCTCCAATACTAAATTGGTGATCCCTTGATGCCTCAGAACATATCCTACCAACCGATCCTTTCTTCTAGTCAAGTTCTGCCACCAACTCTTCTCCCCAATCCTATTCAATACCTCCTCATTAGTTGTGTAATCTACCCATCTAATCTTCTTCTGTAGCACCACTTTTCGAAAGCTTCTATTCTCTTCTTGTCCAAACTATTTACCGTCCATGTTTCACTTCCATAAATGGCTATACTCCATACAAATACTTTCAGAAACGACTTCCTGACACTTAAATCTGTACTCGGTGTTAACAAATTTCTCTTCTTCAGAAACGCTTCCAAGGCCATTGCACGTCTACATTTGATATCTTCTCTACTTCGACCATTATCAGTTATTCTGCTCCCCAAATAGCAAAGCTCCTTTACTACTTTAAGCATATCATTTCCTAATCTAATTCCCTCAGCATCACCCGACTTCATTCGGCTACATTCCATTATCCTCGTTTTGCATTTCTTGATGTTCATCTTATACCCTCCTTTCATGACACTGTCCATTCTGTTCAACTGCTCTTCCAAGTAATTTGCTGTCTCTGACAGAACTAAAATGTCATCGGCGAAACTTAAAGTTTTTATTTCTTCTCCATGGATTTTAATACCTTCTCCGAATTTTTCATTTCTTTCCTTCAATGCCTGCTCAGTATCCAGATTGAATAACATCGGGGATATGCTACAAACCTGTCTCACTCCCTTTCCAACCACTGCTTCCCTTTCATGCCCCTCGACTCTCATGACTGCCATCTGGTTTCTGTACAAATTGTAAATAACCTTTCGCTCCCTGTATTTTACGCCTACCACCTTTAGTATTTGAAAGAGAGTATTCCAGTCAACATTGTCAAAAGCTTTCTCTAAGTCCACAAATGCTAGAAACGTAGGTTTGCCTTTCCTTAATCTAGCTTATAAGTCGTAGGGTCAGTATTGCCTCACGTGTTGCAATATTTCGACGGAATCCAAACTTATCTTCCCTGAGGTTGGCTTCTACTAGTTTTTCCATTCGTCTGTAAGGAATTCGCGTTAGTATTTTGCAGCTGTGGCTTATTAAACTGATTGTTCGATAACTTTAACATCTGTCAAGACCTGAATTCTTTGGGATTGGAATTATTATTTTCTTCTTGAAGTCTGAGGGTATTTCGCCTGTCTCATACATCTTGCACACCAGATGGTAGAATTTTGTCGGGACTGGTTCTCCCAAGGTCGTCAGTAGCTCTAATGGAATGTTGTCTACTCCCGGGGCCTTGTTTCGACTTAGGCATTTCAGTGCTCTGTCAAACTCTTCACGCAGTATCGTATCTCCCATTTCATCTTCATCTACATCCCCTTCCATTTCCATAATATTGTCCTCAAGTACATCGCCCTTGTATAGACTCTCCATATACTCCTTCCAGCTTTCTGCCCTCTCTTCTTTGCTTGGAACTGGGTTTCCATCTGAGCTCTTGATATTCATACAAGTGGTTCTCTTTTCTCCAAAGATCTCTCTAATTTTCCTGTAGGCATTATCTATCTTACCCCAAGTGAGATAAGACTCTATGTCTTTACATTTGTCCTCTAGCCATCCCTGCTTAGCCATTTTGCACTTCCTGTCGATATAATTTTTGAGACGTTTGTATTCCTTTTTGCCTGCTTCATTTACTGCATTTTTTATTTTCTCCTTTCATCAATTAAATTCAATATTTATTCTGTTACCCAAGGATTTCTATCATCCCTCGTCTTTTTAGCTACTAGATCGTCCGCTGCCTTCACTATTTCATCTCTCAAAGCTACCCATTCTTCTTCTACTCTATTTCTTTCCCCCATTCCTGTCAATTGTTCCCTTGTGCTCTCCCTGAAACTCTGTACAGCCTCTGGTTTAGTCAGTTTATCCAGGTCCCATCTCCTTAAATTCGCACCTTTTTTCAGTTTCTTCAGTTTTAATCTAAAGTTCATAATCAATAGATTGTGGTCAGAGTCCACATCTGCCCCTGGAAATGTCTTACCATTTAAAACCTGGCTCCTAAATCTCTGTCTTACCATTATATGATGTATCTGAAACCTTTCCGTATCTCCAGGCTTCTTCCATGTATACAATGGAATACTATTTCATTATTCTCCGGGAACTCTCAAACCATGCTCCCTCTGTTCAACGGCAGACTGAAATTCAACAGATGAAGGTGAAGGTAATTTCTCTTAAGCTTCACCACCTTGAAGGCACAATAGCACGCGCAAGATGTCGCGATTGTGTACTAGGAAAACCCCCGTCCATGTATCATATTATCCGAGTGAAGCAGCGATGTCAGAGAAAGCTGGTCAACGCCCTCGACATGGCAGATGTTCGACGATTGAGGACCCAGAATGACATCGTAAAAGCCTTTGTGGTGGCAAACTGGTGCTTCCACCAGGGAATTGTCCATCGGGGGAACATCTTGACAGTTGTGATCCTCATCGTGTTGAGACTGTGTCCTGCAGGTGTGAGACGGAGCAAATCCGCCGTTTCCGACGTCTCTTCGGCGACTGTTGGTTGCGCACGTGATCTTCAGTGTCCGAAGACGCCTGGGGCTCCGAATGGTCAGACACAAAAGCAACGGTAGGCACAAACATGGAGTCAAGGGCCGTCCCCTGCCCTAGAGATTCCTCACCACGGCACGTTTCGAAAGGAGGAGGCAAAGGCGCCGGTCTTTCCGCAACAGCCTGAGGCGTTACCGGAGACGACGATGTGGCAGTGGTAGGAGCCAGTGATCATCACGGTCGGAGGTCGTTATGGAGAACTTCGACAGACGTCAACGGTAGCGGTGGCGGCCTGCAGGTCCCCACGCGGTGACTGTGTGATTCTGCGTTGCAGACACCTGGAACGGATGTATCCTTCTTTGCCATATCCAGAGAATGTCTTATGCTGGCCATCATAAATTATAATTGCACGGCAGCCACCAATATATAAGTAGGAAGGCACATGTTAGATTAGGTCTATGCGGGTCTGTCGTACTACACTGATGACCAAGTATGTAGCGAACTGTACCCACTTTTCACCTGTATGACTAATCATACCATTCGGCTATCCGTGCGCGACTCACTGCCATAACCAAATTTCTATAGGTCCTTAACCATCCGTCTACGACCTGCACTCGTAGATCAGTTATGTATATTCCTCTACAGGTCAGAAATCGCCCGGGATCGGCAGACAAATACGATACTGCAGCGGCTGTGTTATTTTGATTACGATGTAAAGTTTCTTTGGATATGTCAAGTCTGACAGTTATGTCAAGTCTACGGGAATACACACAATGGATGTACAAGTCGTAGACGCATGGTTGACGACGAATGGATGTTTGGGTGTGGCCCTGAGCCGTGAACGGATAGTCAAATGGTAGGGCTACAGCTCGCGGTAACCCTATCATCCGGTTCGAGTCCCGGCCCGACACAAATTTTCATTGTCGTCATTCCATTCTACAGCTGATGGCAGTTCTTATTCGCAGTTGCGAATTCATTTGATGCGATTCGTGTTGTTATGGTCAGCAGTCTGAAGAATGTTTTGATGCAGATCTCACGCTCTGCAAGCCTCTTCATCTCTGCGTAAGTGCAGTCTACACCTTTTTGAACCTACTTACTGTACGCAAACCGTGGTCTACCTCTACAATTTTCACTCCCAACACTTCCCTCCTTTACGAAATTGACGATTCCTTGATGACTCATGCCGTTTCCTATTAACCAATTCCTTCTTTTAGCCAAGTTGTGGCACAAATCTGTCTCTTTTGTTTAGATAGATTCTGTTAGTGTTGCAATTTATTCGATCTACTCATCTAACATTCAGTAGTCTTCTATAACATCAAAATTCAAAAACCTTCCCTTCTCTTGATGTCTGCTTACCGTCCACGTTCACATCTGTACAAGTGCAAACTCGATACAAAGAAGTGAAGAAAAAACTTACTAGCAGTTTATATATTATTTTAACGCAATTCTTTTATTCAAAAACACTTTCGTATCATCTCTACGTTGGCCACCATCGTTTACTTTGCTTCCCCGATAGCAAAATCTATCTACTACTTTTATGGCCGAACGCACAAATTTCGGTCAATAAGAAAGATAAGAAGGTCCCGTGATCACGGTGTTTACACCTTTAAGATGTTAACCGTCGGTCAGCAAATCGACGTCTGCCAACCGTGCAATTGACTGCAATTAACTACGTGCACTGCCATGGAAGACGTCCTGGAGATATAAGGACGTTAATAGAGCTTTAAATTTGGAGGCGCCAGCATAAATTTATATGTTTTCTACGCAATCGCTGGTGGGCGATGCCATTGTCACATGCTGTCACTTTTGTTAACTATCCGCCGTCTCAGGTGAGTGGTCAGCGCGTCTGAGTGTCATGCAGCAGGCCCGGGTTCGATTACTGTTTAAGTTGGAGATTTTCGCCTTTCAGGAACAGCATGTTGTGTTGTTCTCACAATTATTTCATCGTCATCGATATCCAAGTCGTCCAATGTGATGTGCAAATCTGCGCCCGAGCTTCCGCAGTTAGGGGTCCCCCAACCATAAATTCCAAACGATTATTTGATTTCACTGTCGTCAACAAGCAGATGTATGTTTACACGAGGCTGCAAGTCCTTTCAGTAACGCTCGGAGAATGGAAAAAAAAGAAGGACACTAAATTTTTCGAAGTACAAGATGGATATAGTTCTAGAATTGTTCGGTGCAAAAGTGTAAGTTCTTGCAAATAAAAGAGCTGATGTGTGCAGTATACGTAAAAGAGGAAATATAGAGCGTCTCATTTCAGCCATTATTTTTTTTTTAGTTTTTCCCCGTTCAGTTCTAATACCTACGAAATGTAAATATATAATTCATCAGATATATGCTAAATAATATATTTAACTGTCATTTTTATGAAAACTGCACGTCTTCTTAATTCTAACAGTAGACTGCACAGAAAATCTCCAGGTTTCACAGCGCAAAAAATTCCTACATACTCGTCAGTTATTAGAAATTGCTAATCAAGATTGTAAAATTAAACAAGTACAATTTTTTTTCTTATTTCACGCTTGAAGTAGATGTTCGTAGAACACGCATCTTTGTTTAACAATTTGAAGTCACCTAGAATCGAACCCCACACCCCTCACGCAGCGAGCAAGCACTTTGCATCGGAGGCACACTGCTTGTCGAAAATAATCTACCATCTTTCAGCATATTCAGCATGGTCGGAAAACTTAAAGGTCTATTTCCTAGCCGGCCGTTGTGGTCGAGCGGCTCTAGGCGCTTCAGTCTGAAATCGCGCGACCGCTACGGTCGCAGGTTCGAATCCTGCCTCGGGCATGGATGTGTGTGATGTCCTTAGGTTAGTTAGGTTTAAGTAGTTCTAAGTTCCAGAGGGCTGATGACCTCAGACGTTAAGTTCCATAGTGCTCAGAGCCATTTGAACCATCTATTTCCTAGAGAATTTTGGAAAGTTGCATCGAACTGCTTTCGTAGAGTTATATTTGAGTTCTAAACTTCACGTACCATGAATAACAAATAATTACATAAATACATTTGTCGTTTGCTTTCCCTGTTAGAGACGTACAGGCACTAATTCTGGTCTGGTAAATTATATTTATAAATTACTGAATTTCCAGGTTCGTCTAAAGTGTAGGGTACGGTATACTCTGCCTTAGCCCATCGATACGCGCCACCGTCTTTGTGCGCTTGTAAAACCCTGATCATCTCGAAAAAACCGAGCGTGAGCAACAGTCAAATTTAACCACAGTCAGCTTCCTTTTATAATTTTGATCGAGGTCTGTGCACCAGAATTTTGAGCTGAAAAGGGTTCAATGCCAACTTTACTGTGATTAACTTTTAATTGAAGTCGATGCTCTCAGCCATTAGTGTCTCATTTCCTAACCTAATTCTCTCTGCATCGTCTGATATAGTTTGACTGCATTCCATTACTCTCATTTTTCTTTTGTTGATGTTCTTGGTATGATCTCCTTCAAGACATTACCTAATGCACTCATCTTTTCTTCCAAGTCATTTGCTGTCTCTGACTGAGTTACAACCTCATGGCATTTGTCACTCTTACGTGTATACGTGTTGCTTTTAAGTTTTCCCTTTCAGCTTCCCTACAAGAACGTAGCAACATTCTCTGAATGGTAGCAAGATGAGCTAATTTTGAACCACGAGGTTGACGTCCTATGGCCATCACCCCAATGGGTCAGGCCTTCGGGGAGACCGCGCGACCACGGAGCGGCACGGCAGAGCAGAGGCTGCGGAGACGCGTCCGCTCTCACGGCCTTTCTCTTTCGCTGCGACAGCGCCGGGGAAAGGTAGCTGGAAAGTGCCGAACCTCCGCCGCGGATGTCGCCGCCGCGCTCAGAGAAAACCCCGCCTGCGCCTTCCCACGCGCTTCTCACCGTCGGTGGCGTGCTCTCATCCACCGTGCCTGCAGCCGCTGCAGCTCGACAACACTTTTACAATATTTGGAGCGAAGCCGTAATTACTGCTTGCTGCTATAAGTTTATTCTTAGCGTCCAGCAACGGGAAATTAACAGAGCCTTACTAACAAGGGAGACTCCCCATCGCACCCCTCTCAGATTTATTGGTAAGATGGTAGTGGATAGTCCGTCAGAAACTGAACGCAGATCAAGCATGAAAACAGGAAAATTGTGTTCTGAACTGTGAAAAAAAAAGCAAATAGAAATAGTGAACGGTCCACCCTTAACAAGTGAGACATCGAACAAACTAGAAGAGCTACGAAGTCGTGGTCACCATGATGAACTACAAAGCGGATGAGCCGTGCTCTATACTCCATCGAGTCATATATATATCTTCAAAATATTATAAACTGTCCATCGAGTCACTGAAATGTTTTTTTTTCTTTCTGTTTTCTTGTCAGTTGTCATAATATACATTGGTTATAGAATCTGAGTCAAGTCGTAAGTTGCAAGTAAACATACTATAGTGAGAGGGGGGGGGGATGCCCTGACGATCTCTCACAGAAATAAAAAAAAGAAAAAAATGGTGCAAATGGTTCTGAGCACTATGGGAATTAACATCTGAGGTCGTCCCCTAGAACTTAGAACTACCCAAACCTAACTAACCTAAGGACATCACACAAATCCATGCCAGAGGCAGGATTCGAACCTGCGACCATAGCGGTCGCTCGGCTCCAGTCAGAACCGCCTAGAACCGCTCGTCCACAACGGCCGGCTTCAAAAAAATCAAACACATTAAAAACATGTGTTTCGACAGAGCACAGAGAAACTGTGTGGTTGTGAAATTGTTACGTCTATTTGCTGCAGCTCATGTGACAAGCTATTATATTTCCATCATTTCCTTGGGAATGATCACAATCACATCCATACGAGCACCTAAGTCTAGCAAGGAAGCATAACTCACTCGCTCACCAGGCGTATAAATTAGGTGCGTTGAAACAAGATTCCTATCATATGACACAAATACTGTCACTAATGCCGTGCGTGACACACCAGACGCTGGAGTATTCGGTTTCCTTGTCGCCTTGTCATCAAATTTTTGCGGTTCCCATTCGAAAGCCTTCCTTTCGGCCTCTAACACAGTAGTTATGCAAAATCAACTTTCATTACAGGTCCCTTCCTTACAGCTCCCTATTCCGAACGGTTTGCAAACGGACATTACACCACAATTCAGACATCAATTTGAATACAATGATCAGTGGACAAAAATTGAGAAGAGGGAGATTGTAAGTGTACTCGCCCGCATCATGTGAGGCATCGCCATGGCCAGCAAGGTCCCCAAACCTGAAGCAGATAGAATATGTGAGTGACCAGCTAAGACGTCAAGTCTGTGTCCAGGATACCATGGATCAGTTACGACACTTGTAGGTTAGACTGCCTCAGAAGAGGATGTGGTGACTTTATGACACCCTTCCGAAATGAATCACTGCTTGCATCCAGACCAGAGAGGGTGGAACGTAATACTGATACAATACTGGCCCCTAAAATTGCTACACTAAGAAGAAATCCAGACGATAAACGGGTATTCATTGGACATATATATTATACTAGAACTGACATATGATTACATTTTCACGCAATTTGGTTGCATACACACAGAGAAATCAGTACCCAGAACAACCACCCCTGGCCGTAATAACGGCCTTGATCCGCCTGGGCATTGAGTCAAACAGAGTTTGGATAGCGTGTACAGGTACAGCTGCCTATGCAGCTTCAACACGAAACCACAGTTCATCAAGAGTAGTGACCGGAGTATTGTGACGAGTCAGTTGTCCGGCCACCATTCACCAGACGTTTTCAATTGGTGAAACATCTGGGGAATGTGCTGGACAGGGCAGCAGTGGAACATTTTATGTCTCCAGAAAGGCCCGTACAGCATCTGCAACATGCGCTCGTGCATTATCCTGCTGAAATGTAGGGTTTCGCAGGGATCGAATGAAGGGTAGAGCCACGGGTCGTAGCACATATGGAATGAAACGTCCACTGTTCAAAGTGCCGTCAATGTGAACAAGAGGTGACCGAGAAGTGTAACCAATGGCACCCCATACCATCACGCCGGGTGAGGTGATACGCCAGTATGATGATGACGAATACACGCTTCCAATGTGCGTTCATCGTGATGTCGCCAAACACGGATGCGACCATCATGATGCTGTAAACAGAAACTGGATTCATCCGAAAAAATGACGTTTTGTCATTCGTGCACCCAGGTTCGTCATTGAGTACACCATCGCTGGCGCTCCTGTCTGTGATGCAGCAACAAGGGTAACCGCAGCCGTGGTCTCTGAGCTGATAGTCCATGCTGCTGCAAACGTCGTCATACTGTTCGGGCACTCCTGGTTGTTGTCTTGCTAACGTCCCCATCTGTTGACTCATGGATCGAGACGTGGCTGCACGATCCGTTACAGCCATGCGGATAAGATGCCTGTCATCTCGACTGCTAGTGATACGAGGCCGTTGGAATCCAGCCCGGCGTTCCGTATTATCCTCTTGAACCCACCAATTCCATATTCTGCTAACAGTCATTGGATCTCGAACAACGCGAGCAGTAATGTCGCGATACGATAGATCGCAATCGCGATAGGCTACAATCCGACCTTTATCAAAGTGGGAAACGTGATGGTACGCATTTCTCCTCCTTACACGAGGCATCACAACAACGTTTCACCAGGCAATGCCTGTCAAGTGTTGTTTGTGTATGAGAAATCGGTTGGAAACTTTCCACATATCAGCACTTTGTAGATATCGCCACCGGCGCCAACCTTGTGTGAATGCTCTGAAAAGCTAATAATTTGCATATCACAGCATCTTCTTCCTATCTGTTAAATTTCGCGTCTGTAGCACGTCATCTTCGTGGTGTAGCAATTTTAATGGCCAGTAGTGTAACTGGGTTCATTATTACCAAGTTCGTTGTAAATCTGACTCACTGAAATAACACCACGTTTCCTCTCAACCTGACATCTTTCATTTTCTTTCCTCGTCCCTCGTGTTCTTGTTTTCTGTTTTGGTCAGGCAGTGTAAAAAAATATATATTGACATCGATATGTGAATCTACATATAAAACCTACGGCCTTTTGCACAGTATATGGCTCACAGAACATATATCAGAATCAACGTCAGACTGGGCTGTACCAATCCCATATTGAGTGATGAAACCACAGAGCTGTCAATATGCCTCGACGTGCTCACTAAACTCTTGTACTATTCTCTTGCCTCTTACGCAACATACACGATGAAGACAATGCCGTTGTAGTACATTCTTTCTCTAATATCGATTTTCTAAGTATCAGGTAACTGCGTTTCGCGAACACTATGTCACTTATCTCCCAAAAATGACCATGTTCCTCGAGCATCCCTCTTTCATCTGCGCTATGCCGACCGGTTATATTAGTGGTGAGCCTTTGAATTCGTTTGTCTGTCGCCATGTCTACCTGATAAGGACTGCAGACACTGGAACATAATTCTACAACTTGTCTCACTAGCATCTTGTAAGCTAGTACCGTTAAGATGCACCGCACTTCCCCAGAACCTCCCAAAAAAACGTAAATCTGCTCCTCGCCGCATCTACTACCGATTTTACCTGCTACTGTTTGATCGATTTGACAGGCTCCCGAGATTTATTACTAACATTGTAATAGTATACAACAGTTTGTTTTCCTTAGCGTTACTTAGCACTTGGAAATTTTGGAAATTTGTGGTAAAATCTTATGAGACCAAACTGCGGAGGTCATCGGCCCCTAAGCTTACGCACTACTTAATCTAACTTGAAGTAACTTACGTTATGTACAACACACACACACACACATGCCCGAGAGAGGACTCGAACCTCAGGCGGGAGAAGCCGCGCGGGCCGTGACATGACGTCCTAGGCCGCGCAGCTATACCGCGCGGCACGTAGCAGTTATTTACGTATAAAGAGACCATATGTTCATTCAGGCTACAGCATCGCAATCGATCGGGCAGTGTTACTGAGCTTACCTTATAAACCGTTTTCATATTTCGAGGACGTCAGTGGTTCTGCTACAGTTACTCGGAGCAATGCTATGTTATTCCCGCTCCTGTTGAACATTCTATAGCCAGATTAGCGTAACGGATTCTACTCATTAAATAATATTCGCCAAATATTATTCGACTGAATCACGTAATATTGTGAAAATATTCGATCTGTTCATAGAATGTAGAACGCCTAAAAGAATTTTTTGAAATGAAAAGCCACTAGCAACACCAGAATTTCCAAGATACGGGAACTGACCACAGACAGATGTTATTACTAGATCACAAAGAGATGCAACACTATTAGATTAGGTTAGATTAGATTAGTACTTCTTCCATAGATCATGAATACGACACTTAGTAATGATTTGGAACGTGTCAGGTTAATAAAAGGTGTCTATACAAGATATTACTTTACACAAAATATAACGAAACTTAATTTTTTGTGGGGGTTGGGGAAGTTACCCACATATTGCATCCAAAAATTCATGTAATGAGTAGAAGGAGTTGCCATTAAGAAATTCTTTTAATTTCCTTTTAAATGTTATATGGCTATGTGTCAGACTTTTGATGTTATTAGGTAAGTGACCAAATACTTTTGTGGCATCATAATTTACGCCCTTCTGAGCCAAAGTTATATTTAATCTTGAGTAGTAAAGATCATTCTTTCTCCTAGTGTTGTAGCCATGTACACTGCTATTACTTTTGAATTTGTTCGGATTGTTGATAACAATTTTCATAAGTGAATATATATATTGTGAGGCTACAGTGAAGATCTCTAGCTCTTTAAATAAGCGTCTGCAGGATAATCTTGGATGAGATCCAGCAGTTATTCTGATTGCACGCTTTTGCGCAATGAACACTGTTTTACTCAACGGTGAGTTACCCCGGAATATGACGGAATATGATGCCATACGAAAGCAGAGAATGAGAATAGGCATGCTAAGCTAGTTTACTGATATTTATATCGCCAAAATTTGCAACGATCCTAATAGCATAAGTAGGTGAACTCAAACGTTTCAGCAAATCCTCAGTGTGTTTTTTCCAGTTCAACCCCTCATCAATGCATACACCTAGAAATTTTGAATATTCTACCTTAGCTACAGATTTCTGATCGAAGTCTATATTTATTAATGGCGTCATTCCATTTACTGTGTAGAATGTATATACTGTGTTTTGTCAAAGTTTAATGAGAGCCCATTTGCAGAGAACCATTTAATGATTTTCTGAAAAACATCGTTTAAAATTTCACCAGTTAATTCTTGTCTGTTGGGTGTGATAGCTATACTTGTATCATCTGCAGAAGTACCAGCTTTGCATCTTCGTGAATATAGAATGGAAAGTCATTAAAATATACACTCCTGGAAATGGAAAAAAGAACACATTGACACCGGTGTGTCAGACCCACCATACTTGCTCCGGACACTGCGAGAGGGGTGTACAAGCAATGATCACACGCACGGCACAGCGGACACACCAGGAACCGCGGTGTTGGCCGTCGAATGGTGCTAGCTGCGCAGCATTTGTGCACCGCCGCCGTCAGTGTCAGCCACTTTGCCGTGGCATACGCAGCTCCATCGCAATCTTTAACACTGGTAGCATGCCGCGACAGCGTGGACGTAAACCGTATGTGCAGTTGACGGACTTTGAGCGAGGGCGTATAGTGGGCATGCGGGAGGCCAGGTGGACGTACCGCCGAATTGCTCAACACGTGGGGCGTGAGGTCTCCACAGTACATCGATGTTGTCGCCAGTGGTCGGCGGAAGGTGCACGTGCCCGTCGACCTGGGACCGGACCGCAGCGACGCACGGATGCACGCCAAGACCGTAGGATCCTACGCAGTGCCGTAGGGGACCGCACCGCCACTTCCCAACAAATTAGGGACACTGTTGCTCCTGGGGTATCGGCGAGGACCATTCGCAACCGTCTCCATGAAGCTCGGCTACGGTCCCGCACACCGTTAGGCGGTCTTCCGCTCACGCCCCAACATCGTGCAGCCCGCCTCCAGTGGTGTCGCGACAGGCGTGAATGGAGGGACGAATGGAGACGTGTCGTCTTCAGCGATGAGAGTCGCTTCTGACTTGGTGCCAATGATGGTCGTATACGTGTTTGGCGCCGTGCAGGTGAGCGCCACAATCAGGACTGCATACGACCGAGGCACACAGGGCCAACACCCGGCATCATGGTGTGGGGAACGATCTCCTACACTGGCCGTAAACCTCTGGTGATCGTCGAGGGGACACTGAATAGTGCACGGTACATCCAAACCGTCATCGAACCCATCGTTCCACCATTCCTAGACCGGCAAGGGAACTTGCTGTTCCGACAGGACAATGCACGTCCGCATGTATCCCGTGCCACCCAACGTGCTCTAGAAGGTGTAAGTCAACTACCCTGGCCAGCAACATCTCCGGATCTGTCCCCCATTGAGCATGTTTGGGACTGGATGAAGCGTCGTCTCACGCGGTCTGCACGTCCAGCACGAACGCTGGTCCAACTGAGGCGCCAGGTGGAAATGGCATGGCAAGCCGTTCTACAGGACTACATCCAGCATCTCTACGATCGTCTCCATGGGAGAATAGCAGCCTGCAATGCTGCGAAAGGTGGATATACACTGTACTAGTGCCGACATTGTGCATGCTCTGTTGCCTGTTTCTATGTGCCTGTGGTTCTGTCAGTGTGATCATGTGATGTATCTGACCCCAGGAATGTGTCAATAAAGTTTCCCCTTCCTGGGACAATGAATTCACGGTGTTCTTATTTCAATTTCCAGGAGTGTATTAAGAACAGCAGTGGACCCAAGACCGAACCTTGCGGCACCCCATTCTTGATTGTTCCCCAGTTTGAGAAATCACCAGTTTTTTTGCATATTATGTGAACTGCTTATTTCCACTTTCTGCACTCTTCCAGTTAGGTATGACTTAAACCATTTGAGCACAGTCCCATTCATACCACAGTACTTGAGTTTATCTAGAAGTATTCCAAGATATTCACAATTAAAAGCCTTTGATAGATCACAAAAAATGCAATGGGTGACTTCCGTTTACTCAGAGCATTTAATATTTCATTAGTGAAAGTATATATAGCATTTTCCGTTGAAAAACACTTCTGGACCTCAGTCTATCTGGGAAAATACCCTGCTTCAGAGAGCTGTTACATATGTGGCTAAGAATAACACTTATTTCTTGGGAACAAGCTTTTATTATCCTGCTGGAATTGCAATCAATTCCATGTAAGCTTTTATTCTTGAGCGGAAGACATTACTCCCAACAGAGATTCTCGAGCCATACAGTGCTGCCAGATCGTGTAGACTTGATATTCTGTTCTTTGCCCGCTTTATAAACAAGTATTTTCTTCTCCATTTTTAAAGCAGGTAGGGTTTTTCCTATCGCAAGAGATTCTTCACATATAAGTTATAGGAAAGGAATTATTTCCTCGGCGTGTTTAGCCAAAATTCAAATGGGACTTTCCTATTATTCTACGCCTGCACGCCCTGGCAACACTGTAACATCCCAAAGCTTCTGGAGGAAGTGTCTTCCGTTCGAGCTGTAATAGTGCTGTATCTGCTCGTGGTACAGTCGTAAACGCCGCGCATTGTAGACGCCAATTCGCGAGTATGAGTACACTCCTTCCTTTCCTTCTTAAATGGTATTTCGTCTATCTGTTGAAAGTATCAGTCTGATCGAACATCAAAGATAATTTCCTTCACTTTACAAGTAACTACACTCATGCTCATAAACTAGGGATAATTACAGAATGTGGTTCCACACAACGTGGCACTAAACAAAACTGGCGCTTTTAGCATAGGCACATAGGGAACATACGCGATAGCTAACTGTAAGTCCATGGTATTGGTAATAAGTTGAGAAAGCCGTCCAGAAACACATGTTCCACAAAACGCCACTGTTTCCTGCGTATGTACCCTGACATCAATATGTGGTATGATCACCATGCACACGAACACAGGCCGCACAACGGGTTGGCATACTCTGGATCAGGCAGTCGAGCAGCTGCTGGGGTATAGCCTCCCATTCTTGCACCAGTGCCTGTCGGAGCTCCTGAAGTGTCGTAGGGACTTGAAGACGTGCAGCGATACGTCGACCGAGAGCATCCCAGACGTGCTCGATGGGGTTTAGGTCTGGAGAACAGGCAGGCCACTCCATTTGCCTGATATCTTCTGTTTCAAGGTACTCCTCCACGATGGCAGCTCGGTGGGGCTGTGCGTTATCATCCATCAGGAGGAAGGTGGGATCCACTGCACTTCTGAAAGGGCGGACATACTGGTGCAAAATGACGTCCCTATACACCTGAAGTATTACAGTTCCTCTGTCAAAGACATGCAGGGATGTATGTGCACCAATCATAATCCCACCCAACAGTATCAAACCACGACCTCCATACAGGTCTCTTTCAAGGACATTAAAGGGTTGGTATCTGGTTCCTGGTTCACGCCAGATAAAAATCCGGCGAGAATCACTGTTCAGACTATACCTGGACTTGTCCGTGATCATAGCTTGGAACCACTGTTCCAATGACCATGTACTTACTTGACACTAGGCTTTACAGGCTCTCCTGTGCACAGTGTTCAGTGGAATGCACCTGGCAGGTCTCCGGACGGACAAACCACGTCTGTTCAGTCGTCTGTAGAGTGTGTGCCTGGATACAACTTTCCCAGTGGCTGCGGTAAGATACCGAGCAAGGCTACCTGCAGTACTCTGTGGTCGTCTGCGAGCACTAATGGTGAGATATCGGTCTTCTAGTGGTGTTGTACACTGTGGACGTCCCGTACTGTAGCGCCTGGACACGTTTCCTGTCTGCTGGAATCGTTGCCATAATCTTGAGATTACACTTTGTGGCACATGGAGGGCCCGTGCTACGACCTCCTGTCTTTGACCAGCCTCCAGTCGCCCTAGTGTTCTACCCCTCATAACGTCATCAATATGTGTTCTTCGAGCCATTTTGAACACACAATCACCATTAGCAAATCTCAAGCGCCCGCACACTTACTCGCTGCAATGTACTCTGGCTTGCACCAACACACCTATTCGTACGTGGACTGCTACCAGCGCCACCGTGCGCCGACCGCAGGTCAAATGCTCAGCATGGTCGTACGCCGTGGTGATTTAAACCCGCAAACCGCCCACCAGAGCGTTGTTTCACCATGTATCAGCATTATCCTTAATTTATGTGCATGAGTGTACTATTACCAAAATTTCCATACACATTTCCACGAAAGTGCTCGTGGTTGTGTCAAGACCAGAACACTCTTCGCTCAACAGTTTCCTCGCCCAGCTATGGCCACTGACACTGGCTGCCAATGAACATTGTGCTCTGATACGGCATGCGTACGTTGCTATGAGTGTACGTATCTCAGATATTTCTTCCAGTTAAGTATTGGAATTTGCGTACTTGAATCTGATGAATGTTGTTCAACTGTCATAAAATAGAGTCACAGTGTCTAACGTTTGAGATATACTGTTCGCTAAGGGTTTTGTAGATGGATGTAAGCAGCCGAGGCAGTTCGAAACGTTTGTATCTTGTATGGGATCAGTGCTCTCCGACAAGGCAAGATTTCAAGAAAGATCATTCTGGCATCAATGATTTTTCTCATTCGGAATGTACCGATAATTGACATATCTGATTAAATTCGACTATTTAGCCTTCGTGCGACTTTTGCTCTCAATACGCAAGGTTCATAAGTAGAGTTTAGAAGTACACCATGCCCTCATTCAAAGTAGCAAAAATAAAATGGTCACTACTGCCTCATATTAGCTTGAACGTCTCACTTCACTCATTCAGCATTTCTGTGCAGCATTGTGACCGGTGACGAGTTATGAAGCCTTTTAAGATAACTTCTTAAGAAACAATTAAATATTACTGAGCCATAATAAAAAATGTCTCCTCGAGTAAAGTGGGGAGATAACAGATAATATTTTGCATCTGGTGGAACAAAAGTGGTAGTGTACAATATTCATTTCACCCTACCGGTGAGTCTATGACAGTTAGTAACTGCTGCCAAGAACTGAGACGCCTTTCGCTCGCAGTGTAAGACAAATGACCAAACAAACTGCATAAAGCTTTGGTGATACATGATAATGCCTTCCTGCACTCTATAGATCCCACGGGAAAAGCTTTCCTGCAATTTGTATGGAAAGTCTTCGCTCCAGTATTTGTTTGCCTGATATTGCACTATAAATTAATTATTTACCCTTCCCGCTGCTTACCGAACGAACAACATAAATGTTCCTCCCAGGACGAAAATGCACCTCTAACCTGGCTTGACTACATCTTTAACTTTGAACCAGTAGGTCTGTATGGACGTGGAATTTGTTAGCTACCTGATCGTTGTCCGATTGATTTAGATAATGTGACAGAATATATTGTTGATGCTTAATTTCTCTTTTATGTTTATTGTTTTCTTTAGTAAACTAATGGAAGAACAATATTAAAATATGCACTGAACCTAATACAAATAAATTACAACCAGCTTCAATTACGACAAAACCTATTATAATAAAACAAAAAGTATCCGTGACACGAGCATACCTAAATCGACACAAACTAGTAAGGCTTTACATGCTTTGGGCTTTGAAGAGGCCTCTGTTTACTTGCTATTCTGTATCACACTCAAGTACAATCAAGTTGTGAGGGGTGAATTAGTTGCACAAAAGTACGCAATTAATAAGTTATTCACTGCCACAATTTCATAAATTGTGTATTCATAAAAATCAAAAATTGCAAGCAGAAAGAGCTTTTATCGAGTATACAGTACCATCAGTTTTTCGCTCTTCGACTTTGGGGCACTGAAAGTACTGAGAAGTCTCTTGATGGAGAAGTATTCTTAAGACTTCCTTATTGATTTTCGATCTGGCTATATGTACGTCTGTCACAGAATAGGTAAAAAGCAGGAACCCATTGAGATGGGGACCGAGAGCCAACGTAGCCTTCGCTTGACAGCATGATCTCATTATCTCAGAGCTAGCAAGAAACTGCAGCATTCATTTCGCCCTTATTGCTTCAGTGGTGACTAGGAGAGATAAACTGGAAGTGGCACTTTCTGCGTAAAACGACATCCCTGGGCCGAAAACGATAAAATGATAACCTGATGTCACACTTTAAGTATAAATCACTTAGGTTATTCAATGGAAATTACAAGATAATATGATATGAATTTGGCAGCATTCCAGGAAGTAACTTGGCGATCACAGAGTTTCCCAAGGTATTCTGCACTGTTGTCAAGTTTCAGTTACACTATCGGCACGAAGACTATGTTTTCCACTGGCAGTGGGTTTCGTTAGCGGTCTTGGAAGTGAGTACAGCTTGTGTCTGAAACACATGGTCACTGAATGCTAGAATATCAGAAGTTCAAGCCAATGAATTTTATTCCCATTTCTATAAAAAGGTTTAACGTCTAGACAGTAGTCACTAATAATAGTGATATGTACTGACTGCAAGTTAAGCACCTTCAGTTATTAACCCCCCTATTATTTTTGTTTTAAACGTACTGAAAACTCAATAGCCCGTTCAGCAGACGGAATTCACTTTTATGGAGCATCTCCAGTGGCTTTACTGTAGACATTATCAGTAGGTAACACATCTTCTGATCATTATAAACTGTTTTTCTTAACAACACTAACATTGCTACCATCCTCAAAACAGAGGACATAGGTGAAACGACAAAAACACACCGCCGATTGCAAAATCATCCAAAGAGACATCGTAACATATGAATAACAAAGTTCCAAATGAAGAAAGTATACTGTGCAAGGTAACAACAAGTGAAGAAAAGAGGAGTCAGGAAGCTATGAAAAAAGTGAAACCAGCGAATTTGTGCAGTGCAAGTTCGATTCTAGTTACTGCTAAGATAAAAAGTGAAGCTGTCGTCATCTGAACGTGGGACAATGAACACATACGCTGACAGTAATGCTTAGACTAAGTCATGCTTAAGCAAAACAGTCATTCAGTTTTTTTCAACAACAGATTCCCATCCGATGTGTAAAGGGATATCCTGAAGCGCATTCATTTCTCTTCTTGCTTTTTGACAAGGCCTGTGTTACGACGAGGGTGACTTCTTACACTGGAAGTACAGATGATGATTCTATTAGAAATGTATGCAGTGACTGGTATCGAACTACGGACCTAAGACTTAGACTTTTTGTCGCTGAAGGCGTTTTCCCTATACCTTGGTTTTAGCGCTCTATACAATTCTGCAGCTTCGGTGGCATACATAGAAGGCGTGGTTACAGGAGAGAGGCGAAAAAGGGCGTGGACCACAGTTAGTTAAATACTCATGCTCAATTCTCCATGAACAGCTCATTGTTACCGTCACTTTTAACATGCCACGGATGCCTAGAATTTGATAACAACAAAATATATAAAATGTTTCAACGTAATAATAACACATTGTTTGGGCCTAAGAATGCGAGAAAACACTAGAAGAAAGAAAAAAGGCATTTAAAATTGCAAGTGCAAATTCCTCGAAGTTCGCAAACAAACATACAGGATTTCAAGACAAAATAAGCGAATGTATACGAATGGCCTAGTCATTTAGAGTCAACGGAGGAGAACTTGGAAAATTATAACACACACGATTTCTCAAAGACATTCGCGAACCAGATTAAAGGGTACTCACAACAGAAACTCTTCTTTCGAAAATAAGATGGTAAATTAGTCTTGGCAAAGAAACAAAATTGCAAAGAACTACATGTTTTTCACAGCTTTTAAATTGTCCGTAACTGAAAGAGAGATTCTCTAGAATACACCTATTAATCAAGACAGAAAGCTCGCCACCATCAACTCAAGAATTTTATTCACACATCAAAAAACTTAACAACAAAAAAGTATAAGAAGAGAACGGAATTTTAACTGAATGTTTGAAACATTTAGGCCCAAATGCTCTCAAAGAAATTACACAAATGATTCGAAACGTTTGCCAAACCGAAAAAATCCCAGATGATTGGAAGATTCATTTAATCCATCCCCTGCATTAAAAAGGTAACAAATCAGATTTAAACAACTGTAGAAGGATGTCCTCTTCATCCATCTCACTGTGGCACTTTCAGCCTACATCCCCAATTATTTGTTGATTTATTCTTGTCTTTGTCATATCGTATAGCTTTTATCATCTATAGCTTTCTCTAGTGCCATAGGAGCTATTCCCGCGTGTCTTAACATTTGTCCTGTCAACCTGTCCCCTCTAGGCAGCCATTCGTTCATTTCTACGTCGATTCTGCGAAGAACGTCCACATTCGCGTTTTATCAGTCATCTACACTGAAGAACCAAAGAACTTATGCACCTGCCTAATATCGTGTAGGACCCCCGTGAGCACGTTGAAGTGCCGCAACACGACGTGGCGTGGACTCGACTAAAGTGGTGCTGGAGGCAACTTCACCACGAATCCTGCAGAGCAGTCAAAAAATCAGTAAGTGTGCAAGGGGATGGAAATCTCTTCTGAACAGCATGTTGCAAGACATTCCAGATATGCTCAATAATGTTCATGTCTGGTGCGTTTGGTGGCCAGTGGAAGTGTTTAAACTCAGAAGACTGTTCCTGAAACCACTCTGTAGCAATTCTGGATGTCTGGGGTGTCGCATTGTCCTGCTGGAATTGCTCAAATCTGTCGGAATGCACAATGGACACGAATGGATGCAGGTGATCAGACAGGATACTTACGTATGAGACATCTGTCAGAGTCGTATCTTAACGTATCAGGGGTCCTATATCACTGCACACGCCCCACACCATTAAAGAACCTCCACCAGCTTGAGCAGTCTCCTGCTGACATGCAGGATCCATGGATTCATGAAGCTGCCTCCATACCCGTACACGCCCATCCGCTCGATACAATTTGAAACGAGGCTCCTCCGACCAGGCAACATGTTTCCAATCCAATGTAAGTGTTGACGGGCCCAGGCGAGGAGTAATGCTTTATATCGCGGAGTCAAATCTGGTACACAAATGGGCCTTGGGCTCCGAAATCCCGTATCGATGATGTTTCGTTGAATGGTTCGCACGCTGACGATTGTTGATGGCCCAGATTTGAAATCTCCAGCAATTTGCGGAAGGTTTGCACTTGTGTCACGTTGAATGATTCTCTTCAGTCGTCTTTGGTCCCGTTGTTGCGAGATATTTTTCTGGCCGCAGCGATGTCGAAGAAAATCCCCACTTCGTTGGTATCTCGAAGATGCTGTGTCCCATCGCTCGTGCCCCGCCTATAACACAACATTCAAAGTCACTTAAATCTTGATAACTTGGCAATGTAGCAGGAGTAACCGATCTAACAACTGCACTACACACTTGTTGTCTTATACAGGCGTTGCCGAGCGCAGTGCTGTATTCTGCCTGTTTACATATCTCTGTATTTGAATAAGCACCCCTATACCAGTTTCTTTGGCACTTTAGTGTAGTTTATAACATCCTTCTATACACCACATCGCAAGCGCTTCGATTCTCTTATTTTCCCATAGTCCATGATTCACTACCACACAATGCTGGGCACCAAACGTAAATTCTCAGAAATTTCTTCCTGAAATTAAGAGCGACGTTTGATTCTAGCAGACGTCTCTTGGCCAGAAATGCTCACTAATCTGGTGTTTACGTCCTTCATGCTTCATTAGTCATGTCTTTCTTTGCTTCTAAGATACAAAATTTCTTAATATAGACGACTTGTTGGTTGCCAGTTTTGATGTTAAGTTTGTGTCTGACCTAATTGCAACTACTTCTCACTACTTTTGATTTTTTTCTGTCTACCATCAATCGATATTGTGTGCTTATTATACAGATTATTCGGTTCAACACATCCTGTAGTTCTTCTTCAGTTTCACGGAGGGTACGAATATCGTCAGCGAACCTTATCATTAATCTTCTTCTTTTCTTATATTTTCTTCATTTATTCTTGTTGTGTTGGACAGTAGAAGTAAAGACTACATCCTGACTCAACTCTATTTAATCCGAGATCTTTCTAGGTTCTTAAATATGTTGTATATTACTCGCCTTTCCCTACTACTTATTCCTATCTTTCTCAGAGTTTCGAACACTTTCCACCATTTTACACTGGCAATATATTTTTTCCCAGGTTGATAAATCCTATAAACCTACTGACTTTCTTAAGACTTGCTTCCATTATCGGTCATAACATCCGAACTGCGTCTCTAGTGCCCTTATCTTTCTGAAAACCAAACTGATTGTCATCTAACAGATCCAGAATGTTCTTTTCCTCTCTTCCGTATATATTTTTGTCAGCTTCTTGGATTCATGACCCGCTAAGTTGATTGGGGCGACAGTTCTCTCATTTGTTAGCCCTTGCTACCTACGGGAGTGTGTGGTTCACATTTTTCCCAAATTCTGTCTCCAGCCTCATAGATTTTACGCACCAACCTGAATGTTCGAAAGGCTAAATTTCCCCCCGTGCTTTTATAAAAATCTGAAGGAATGTTACCCATCCGTTCTGTATTATTTGATGGTGAGCCTTTCAAAGTTTCCCTCAACTCTGGATCCCTTACGTCTTCCCAATCGACTACTGTCTTTTGTTTAGTCACGTCATCTAGTAAGTCCTCCCCATTGAAGAGGACGTCAGTGTACTCTTTCCACCCATCCACTCCCTATACGCCATTTAATAGTCTAATACGCACTGCACTCTTAGTATTGATACCCTTGCACTTAAATTCACCGAATTCATTATCTTCACATTTTTCTTGTAGATGTTTCGTTTTGGCTTCGCTGCGCTTCCTGTTCCTTTCGTTCCTATATGACTTGTTTTCGCATTTATGATTTTCTCTGAAAATTTTTGGGTTCTTTCTTTCGGCGATCAGTTAAGTATTTATTCTGTCCTCCAGGGGTTTCTTTGGAAAACCTTCCTTCTATCTATAACTGTCTGTCCAACTTCCGTGATTGCCCTGTTTAGAGACTTCCACTCCTCTTCAGCTGTAACATCTTCTGTGGCACCCATCAGCGCAGCATCTGCAGCCTTAGAGAACTTCAGATATACCTCATTTCAGTACTTCTGCCCGCAATGATACTAGCGGACTATTCTCTTCAACTGCAGCCCATTCTTCATCATTACTAAATTCTGATTAGAGTTTTTTCTGCATCTGGGTACGCTTTATAATCCAGTATCTGACTTAGAATCCCAGTGTAACCACGAAATAACCCAGCTGAAATCTTTCTGTAGCTTCAGGCCTTTTCCAAGTACATATCCTTCTCTAGTACTTTTTGTACAGTCTGTCCCTAATACTAGTCAAATTGATCGCGTAACTCACTCTTTCTCCTCTCTCATTCGTATTACCAAGCCCACGTTCTTGCATACCTCTATTTTATTTCCTGCTTTTTACCGCTTTCCAGTCGTGCATGTTTTTAGTAATCACACAACATATGTAAACATATAAATGTGAAATGTTTTTTTTAAGGCGAGGTCATAGCTCCCATGAAACTTCATCTCTCCTTCCCCTCCTACATCGGGCCATGCCTGGTATATATAGGAGTAATAACTAATGCAACACATTTTTTTCTCAGTCAGTTTCGGCTCCAAATATGCAGAATTTGTTGTAAGGCATCATGGAACATTCCCGCTAGATCCCGCATAGTTTCATGAACTTTCAATAGGTGGCGATGGTGTACGTAGCCTTCAAAACGGTGTCTGTAACGGAGATGCTTTCCAAGTCAAGCTGTTGTTGAGTTCATTTTGGTGGAAAACCAGAGCATCACAGATATTTAAAAGCGTTTGCAGACTCTCTACAGGGACCTGGTCGTGAACCACAGCATGGGTGAGGCTTCTGTAATCACAACAAGGGTGCATGTAGCTGTGAAAAAAATCGGAACGTGCGGACACTCTCATTAGAGGTGATCCACGGATAGCAATTAAACACCTCGCTACACAACCTGACGTGTCTTTTGGCAATGCTGACACACTCGTCCACTAGTTGGGTTACTGAGAGATCTGTACTCGGTTGTTTCCTCGCCGCCTAACAGAAGACGATAAAGAACAGTGAAACATGGGTTCATCACTTCGAACCGGAAACAAAACGGCAATCTTATGGATGGCACCGCACCAACTCTCCTCAAAAGAAATGTTGATAGCTACACCCTCAGCCAGTAAAGTCACGGCGTCGGTCTCCTGGGACTTTGAAGGGGCTATTCTGTTTGATGATCCCTCGCACGGTGCAACAATCGGAAGTGTATTGTGCTTCCCTCAAGAAATTGAAATGTAAGTGAGCCGTGGCTGGCTCGTGTTATGCATTGGATTAAACCTTGGTTGCTATTCTGTGTTTAGTCTCCCGCGGTTATGGCGATTATGATGCTGTGATCATCTCTCTCAGCGAGTGGCAGCAGCCGCCGGTGTGTATCGATATTCGCACCTTGTATTATCTTTGGCTGGTGCTTATAGCTTCCGGCTGTGCTGTGTGCGACCAGTTTGTAGGCTGGCGTGGAGCAGCGAGGAGATCTCCGCGGCGCATGGTTTGGCCGGGGCCGATGGCGGCGTCTACCCGCGGTCGGCGTGTGTGGAGCTGTTCGCATTGCTACGAGGCCAGTGGCTCACCGATCCTGGACACGACAGTTGAGTTTTGACTTATCTACCAGCAAGTCAAGACTGTTCACATTGTGTCGTTTGGATTTCGCTGTCGGATTTTGGGATATTCCCGCGAGTAACAACGTGGGTTCTCCAGTTGGCAAATTTTAGCCACCCTCCGGTGGAGTTTAACTGTACTTGATTATTTTGAATTGAAGTGCACCAGCGGATTCTTCTGCCTTGTGGCCGTTAACGTTCCAGTTATCTGCCCTGGCCGTTGACGTAAATTCAGGCAGTGTATTATCGTCATCGTGTTGTCACTGTCCAGCACGGTGTGTATTTTGATAGCTCAATGTATAATTGGTTGTGGGCCCCAATACTTCCTACGTTGTTCCATTGAACTCCCTGTTGTGTGCTGGTCGGGTGGAGCGGACGTTATCTCGTTGGTGGGCCCGTTGACTGTCTGTCGGTTGGGTTGTCGTCGCATCCAGAATGGTTGGGCCGACTGCCTGTCTCACTTACGCGACTGTTAGTGTTTGAATTCCAGCCCGACCCTCGGAAACGTCTGAGCGCCGTTGGGTGTACTGCCTTTTCTTGTTTGTTCTTGTTCTTTGTATTTGTATGGCTTCTAAACGATTTTCAAATTAAGGTTGTTTTGCCCTTAAGGCGTAAGACTGTTTAGGCCTTCAGCATAATTTAGAGAACTGTTTTAAGGTAAGGCCTTTGCCCTTTTAAAAAATTAATTTGATGGGCCTTCAGCCGATTTTTTTTAAAAAAAAATTAAAGTTGTTTGGCTCTTAAGGTGTGAGATTGTTCGCGCCTTCACTCTAATTGAAAGAACTGATTTAAGATAACGCCTTCTGTCTTTTAAATTTCTGATTTTGGTTTGACTTTTACATTGTTGGCTTTCGGCCGATTTTAAATTAAAGTGGTCTTACCCTTAAGGTATGAGATTGTATGGTGTATTCAACCGGTTACTAAGTTCCAAAAATTAATGCTGTGTTCTTTTTTTTAAATTCTTAGTTCTTGTAATGTTTGGTCAAATAAATAAAGTTTTATGTTCGAGTGTAACAGACAGCCGCTTATTTTGGCCCCTTTCCACAATTTAAACTACCTGTCCTGTCCTGCAGGTTTAGCAGGGCGTATCAGTTAGTCGCCACAATAATCTGAACGTCATTGTAGTTTTCATCCATCCTGCAGCACGAATCTCCCACCTTCGACATTCTTCTCTATGACCCAATGAAGGATGCACTCCGCGGGAAACAGTACATGGATATAGGGGAGGTTATTGATGCAGTAATACGATGGATCCGAGGTCGACCAGTAGAGTGCCACCCTGCGGGTATACAGGGCCTCTCAGAAAGATGCCGTAATGCCATAGCAATGAACGCAGAGTATGTCGTAAAAGATTGTTTTGTAGCCGAAATAATATGGTGTATTGGAATCCTGAATGAAACCAACGTGATTTTAGTGGAAAAAAGTGTTGCATTACTTACTGCCCGCACCTCGTAGCATGTTATCCCCTGATAAAAAGCAGTACTGAGACCGTGCGACTCTAAGACTGCAGTCTAGCAGCGACCTTCTGGACAGATTACGGAATCAGGTCACGTCCCCCGCCAAGCGAATTCCGTGACAGCGCTCCACTGCTGGCGCTAATTCCTGAGGCACCGCCCGCTGTTTCCCAGTAGCCCAGTCTCCTTCCCGGCAAGCAGACACGACGAAGCACAACGGAAAACCACGCCCCCTCAGAACTCCACACTGAATTACCGGCGAATATGCTCCCCACATATCCCGGGGCACCATTTCCTGCTATGCAGCGTTGCAACAGTCACAATGCTCTAACCACGGAGCTCTGCTTGAGAAATGCTCCTCGTATAAAGCAGCTGCATGAGAGTACGAAACGCCGTAGCTCCATGGTCTGTGAAATATTTCTTGGGCCGGGAAGTTTAAACCTCGCTTCTAAACATTGTTAAGTTTCCTCCACTCCCCATACACGCTCCTTGGCGAATAGCCTTTATCATCAGGCACGTTTACGAAATGTCTTTAACAATTAAACAACAAGAAATTACTTCATGCTGAACAACATTTGTTTTACGACATATGATTTAATATTTTCAACAATATTTAGAACAATCACCCGTTTAATGCTTTAAAACTGATAAAATAGAACACATTTTTTTAGTGTAATTAAATCTAGGACTACATCTGCAGCTTAATTCCTTACACAAGGCATCTTGTTTTTAGTGGTGTAACTAACTTCAATAAACATCAGATCAAACAACTTGAATTATTTTACATGAAACTAAATTTTGTTCATAGTTTAAGTTGATAATCACCAACCGCGTACAGGTCGCAACTAAATATTTCGGATAAATATACGGGAATGTTCCATAGAATTCCCGGCGGGGTCAGGGATTTTCTCTGCCTCGTCATGACTGGGTGTTGTGTGCTGTCCTTAGGTTAGTTAGGTTTAAGTAGTTCTAAGTTCTAGGGGACTGATGACCATAGATGTTAAGTCCCATAGTGCTAAGAGCCATTTTTTTATCCATAGAATAAACATAATATGGTATGTCTCAGTAATTATGTGTCACACAATGTGTCCTCACTCATAAGAAAACGTACCCATTGGATACACTTCGAGTTTGATCGGTGCTGAATACGTTGCAGTGTAGAGGAAAATAAGAGACACATATTTTTTATACGTGCTCTTACGGCCGTTAAGAGGGTGAAACAGTTCCTCGAAAAAAACTGAGTTTAATGTTTCTGAATTAATACCATTCAAATGGCAACAGGTATAAAAAACGACGAATAAAAGTTCTATGGATTCTTATGTACGTTACAATGGTGCGCCGAGATTTGTAGAAAAAGTCACTTTTTTTAGAATCCCCTCACCCCAACTATTTTGCTCTTCATTTCGACATTGCACAAATAGAAAAACGTATAGCATCGTTAATAGCAAATTAAATTAAATATGATGATATGGTATTCTACTGAGGTGCTTGTCCGAAATAAGCTAGAAATATCTTTATCCTGCAGTACGCACGCCCGATATGAGTTGGCTTCAATGTCAATTGTCATGCGGTGCTTTTTATAACGACTTTACTTGACACATATATTATAAATATATCTTCTATATTTTCTTTTAACTTTATGAAGTATAAAATATCTTGTGTTATATTTGTGTTTTCATTTTACATTTGGTTTTTAGATTTGCAACTAATAACTTTTTCAGATTTATTTATGTCATATTTGAGGTTGGTTGGTTGTACGTTAATGTTGTAATTATATTGTAAATAAGTACGTTAATGAGGAAATTCAGACTTGTCTGGGTCAAAAAGATGTTAAATACACTTCGATTTCGCGTGCCACGCAGTTTCACGACAGGGGTCATTCTGTTTAATACCATTTCGCCATTTACGACTGAATCTAGTATTAACGATGTCGTACCATATTACGTTTTGACTATTAGCCAAATGTCGAAATGGAAAACAAAATAATAATTTTCAACGAATCTGGGTGCGCCATTGTAACGAATATTAAAGACCACTGAACATTATCCAAATTGTTTGATATCTGTTATCGTTTCAACAGTATTCATTCAGTAATACGAAACTCAGTGTGTTTCAAGAGGATCTTTCACCTGCTTAACGGCCGGATGGGTACGTATAAGAAAATATGTGTTTGTTATTTTAGTCCACAACATATTCAAAGCCGGTCAAAATCGACGTTTACCCGTCGGATAGGTTCACTTTTGAGTTACACACTTCAGCATTACAGGTACTTTGTACTCCGCGTCGGTGAAAATTCTCCAATGTCCATCCCGTAAAACCTTAATGTCACGTGGCGTAGTCGATCAATGATATCTGTTCAGCAGATGCTTATGGGTACTGATGGAATCCAAATCATTGATCTTGCAGTGAACACATAGTGCATACTGGGGCGATCACTCTGTTGTAGAAATAATTCAAAATCCAAAATAGCTTAAAAAGGTGCCATCATCGGATCTGAATGTACGTTAACATTTATAAACGATTTAGTCTGCTCATGTATCGATATATACAAATGGTTTTAAATGTTAAGCTACATTCAGATCCGATGATGGCACCGGTTATCCAGTAAACAGTATTTAAGCGATCTTGGCTTTTGTATTCTCTCGGTCAAAAAGTAATGCCTCCCATTTTTTTTCTACTTAAAAAAATTAAGTTAAATGAAAAATTTGAATTTGGCGCCATTCCTCAAACCTTCTTCTGCAATCCACTGCAGTAGTAACTTTCTGTGTCAACAGGTGGCAGCACAGCAGAAGTTTGTAAGATGGCCGACATCGATGTTCGTTTGAGACAGCGTTGTGTGATTGAATTCTTGAATGCAGAAGGTGAAACGCCCATACCCATTCATGAAAGACTGAAGAAGGTGTATGGTGTTGTGACAGTGGATGTCAGCACTGTTAGACGATGGGTTCGTCGTTGTAAGGAAGCTGAAGGGCAAACACCGTTGACTGACGAAAAGCGGAGCGGCAGGCCGGTGAGTGCAGTGACTCCACACAACATTCAGCAAGTTGATGACATCATTCGTGGTGACCGTCGGGTGACTGCAGATGAAGTGTGTCGCATTATTTCTCTTAGTAAAGGCAGTGTGATCACGATTATTAAATAATTGGGGTACTCAAAAGTTTGTGCACAGTGGGTTCCAAGAATGTTAACCGATCAGAATAAAGAGGCAAGGAAAACAATAGCCTCCCAACACTTGCAGCGCTTCCGTTTGGAGGGAGATGAGTTTCTGAAAAAAATTGTGACCGGGGACGAAACATGGGTGCATTTTTTTGAACCCGAATCAAAGAGGCAGTCAATGGAGTGGCGTCACACAAGCTCGCCGAGGAAGAAAAAATTCAAAACTGTGCGACCGGCAGGGAAAGTTATGGCAACAGTTTTCTGGGATACAGAGGGTGTGATTCTGGTTGATTTTTTGGAGCAGGGATGCACAATAAATTCTGTTCAATACGTCACAACCCTCAAAAAACTTAAAGCACGTCTTCAGCGAGTTCGCCCAACAAAATCAATGGCAGATGTTCTTCTTTTGCATGACAATGCAAGACCACACACCAGTCGTCACACCTCTGACGAGATTGTCAAAATTGGATGGGAAGTTTTGCCTCATCCCCCTTACAGCCCTGACCTGGCACCATCAGACTTCCATCTGTTCGGGCTACTAAAAGAAGCTCATCGTGGGATTCATTTTGAAGATGAGGAGGCCGTCAAAACATCCGTGCGTCAATGGCTTAGGAAGCAGAGCTGTGATTTTTACCGTGCTAGGATACATGCCCTTGTTCAAAGATGGACCAAAACTGTAGAGATGGGCGAAGATTACATTGAAAAATGACAAAATGATCCTCAATGTTGTAGTTTTCAACCTATGTAATTGCATTTAAATTTCCTCACAATTAAACGTAGAAAAAAAAATAGGAGGCATTACTTTTTGACTGACCCTCGTATTATTTCCAAATCACTGACGGCAAAAAGAGTAAAGACCATCGCTCTCATTGTTGATTATTCTACTGAAATTATTTGAAGGTAGCTTCAATTCAGATGAGCTAAGTCATAAACAATACTCCTTACATGTCTCCGCAACCAAACCTCAAGGGCATCGAAGTCAGTAGACTGAGCAAGCCAGTGCAATGGATTTCAGAACCTCATCAGTAAGCTGGAGGAGATGTTCAAAAACCGGCGGGCTTCCTAACTGAAATCAGTAGCCCTTGCCCAACTGTGTCACCCGTCCTATACAGGGTGTTACAAAAAGGTACGGTCAAACATTCAGGATACATTCCTCACACACAAATAAAGAAAATATGTTATGTCGACATGTGCCCAGAAACGCTCAATTTGCATGTTAGAGCTCATTTCAGTTTCGTCAGTATGTACTGTACTTCCTCAATTCACCGCCAGTTGGCCCAATTGAAGGAAGGTAATGTTGACTTCGGTGCTTGTGTTGACATGCGACTCATTGCTCTACAGTACTAGCATCAAGCACATCGGTATGTAGCATCAACAGGTTAGTGTTCATCACAAACATGGTTTTGCAGTCAGTGCAATGTTTACAAATGCGGAGTTGGCAGATGCCCATTTGATGTATGGAGTAGCACGGGGCAATAGCCGTGGCGCGGCACGTTTGTATCGAGACAGATTTCCAGAACGAAGGTGTCCCGACAGGAAGACGTTCGAAGCAATTGATCGGCGTCTTAGGGAGCACGGAACATTCCAGCCTATGACTCGCGACTGGGGAAGACCTAGAACGACGAGGACACCTGCAATGTACGAGGCAATTCTTCGTGCAGCTGACGATAACTATAATGTCAGCCCCAGAGAAGTTGCTGCTGTACAAGGTAACGTTGACCACGTCACTGTATGGAGAGTGCTACGGGAGAGCCAGTTGTTCCCGTACCATGTACGGCGTGTGCAGGCACTATCAGCAGCTGATTGGCCTCCACGGGTACACTTCTGCGAATGGTGCATCATACAACGCGTCAATCCTCATTTCAGTGCAAATGTTCTCTTTACGAATGAGGCTTCATTCCAACGTGATCAAATTGTAAATTTTCACAATCAACATGTGTGGGCTAACGAGAATCCGCACGCAATTGTGCAATCACGTCATCAACACAGATTTTCTGTGAACGTTTGGGCAGGCATTGTTGGTGATGTCTTGATTGGGCCCCATGTTCTTCCACCTACGCTCAATGGAGCACGTTATCATGATTTCATACGGGATACTCTACCTGTTCTGCTAGAACATGTGCCTTTACAAGTACGATACAACGTGTGGTTCATGCACGATGGAGTTCCTACACATTTCAGTCGAAGTGTTCGTACGCTTCTCAGCAACAGATTCGGTGACCGATGGATTGGCAGAGGCGGACTAATTCCATGGCCGCCACGCTCTCCAGACCTCAACCCTCTTGACTTTCATTAATGGAGGCATTTGAAAGCTCTTGTCTACGCAACCCCGGTACCAAATGTAGAGACTCTTCGTGCTCGTATTGTGGACGGCTGTGATACAATACGCCATTCTCCAGGGCTGCATCAGCACATCAGGGATTCCATGCGACGGAGCGTGGATGCATGTATCCTCGCTAACGGAGGACATTTTGAACATTTCCTGTAACAAAGTGTTTGAAGTCACGCTGGTACGTTTTGTTGCTGTGTGTTTCCATTCCATGATTAATGTGATTTGAAGAGAAATAATAAAATAAGATGTAATATGGAAAGTAAGCGTTTCCGGACACATGTCCACATAACATATTTTCTTTCTTTGTGTGAGAGGAATGTTTCCTGAAAGTTTGGCCGCACCTTTTTGTAACACCCTGTATAAGGAATGCTATTACCTTGTATCACCACAGGTGATTTCGCACTGAAGCATGTTTCTCTCGTACTTTGTATGAGATGGTAAGGCTGCCCTCGCAGCAAATGTAGCACCATTGTATGTTATACGTTGGCATACAAGTTACCATTATCTGTGCGTCACTTGTAACTCGCTACAAACGCACTGTATAATGCATATTCAGTTACCCAATGGAACAATGTTTTATTTTCGTAATCGCCTATCAACCCCATCCCTCTTCCGCGATGTTGGTTACAGATACGAATTGTTAAATACCATCTTCTGTAACTGTAATACAAGTCTTATTAAAATAAAACGCGTTTCACTTTGTGCTAAAGCATCTTCAGTGGTCAGAGTTTTTTTTACGCTTTTCTTCTTCTACTTCAATCTTATGGGACTTGACTGCTAATGTCATCAGTCCCTAAGCTTACACACTACTTAACCTAAATTATCCTAAGGACAAACACACACACCCATGCCCGAGGGAGGACTCGAACCTCCGCCGGGACCAGCCGCACAGTCCATGACTGCAGCGCCTTAGAGCGCTGGGCTAATACTGCGCGGCTTCCACATATATGTATTACATTGCAGTACACTACACTTTCACTGCACTAAATATGTTCACTATTCCCTGTTGTGAAGAGCTACTTTCATCTCGCCATTTCGTGTGTTTGAACAGACAGATGACAATCGTTCTTCACAACACAGAAAAACGAACATATTTATTGCAGTGAAAGTGATGTGTGCTAAAATCTAACACATCGATGAATTAAGGATACGTTCATCTTTTTGCAAGTAAACAAATTTTTGATTTGTTTTAACACCCAAATGTGTTCTATCACAGTTCTGGCATCATCAATGAGCTTTTCCTTTCATTTTTATAAAATTCATACATACAGAATATGTTTAGTTTAAGAATTATGTTACATCGGATTTTATTGTTATTTAAATAATACATGAACTTCATTTTTAATTTTACATTGCGTGTGTCCTATGGCTCTCACCCGGAATAAGCCACAGCTCTAAATTACTACACCATATCATTTGTAACCATGAGGAATGTTAAGATAACGTACGCACTGATTTTATGTCCATAATCCAAGCTTTAAAATGCATGTTCAGATAAATGTCGTGGCATTTCGCGTTTTTAGGTTTACCATTGTAGTGTCTGACAAGTCCTGAGCTGTGATAAGTTTGTTTTTGTACCCCAAACATAGTTTTGTATAGCTTGGCTGACCTGTAGACATCCGTAAAAATTTTGTGAATCCTTTGTGTGGAGAACTATTTCGTACAGTTCGTTATTCACGGATTATGTTTGGTATTTTGACAGTGTTTACTCACATTTTCTCCTGCCCCTTTGTGAATACTGTGTCTTGATATGTTGCTGCGTCTTGGACCTAAGTTTCACTACACGAATTTACAGTTTGTTTTTTGTTTATTTTGGTTTGACCCCCGCAGACTTTGAATCTGTTCCGTTTGTTTCCATTTCGCATGTGTGTGTGCGTGTATTTTATTTTATGTTGTCCGGTAGTTCGTTTAGAGTAGTGGATCGTGTTTTGTCACGTAGCACTCTTTCGTCATTGACAGCTTTTTTGCCCTATGTGGTAGCTTTCTGTATGTTGTAATTTTATCTCACTGTTAAAAATTGGTACTGGTGATGGGTGTGTTTTATTACTTTGCGGTCTGTTTTTACGCTGCTGTGGTGGTGGTTGTTTTCGATGAGGCTGTCTGGAAATATGGAATATGTACTGTCGCTTTTCAGTGTTTTAAATTTTCTGAGTGTCTTATCCTGAAATTTTTACATATCGATCCGATGTATTTTGAATTATCGTCTTTGCAAGTAAGCTGGTATATTCCTGCTTTATTGAATTTATCTGTGGTGATGATGGGTGTTTTTAAACATTTCTGCGGAGTGTTGTCTGTTTTATATACCACATGTATACCTCTTCTTTCGTAATGTTTCCTGTTCTGTGTGTTATTTTGTTGTTAAATGTCAAGTTGTGCCATGTTCTCTTGTTGTTTGTGGTTTCTACAGCTTGTATGTTCTCTATTGTATGATTGTTGCTGGTAAGTTGTGTTAACATTGTGTGTTATGCTTCACTTGCAATTTTTTTTTCGCAGCTTAGTTTGTCAAGTGTTCATTTTGTAACCATTTCCTGGGGCAATCTCTCTGAAGATATTCAGTTGCTGTGTGCAGCTATCGTTGTTCATTGGAATTCTGTTCAATCTACATAGGAAGTATCTGCGGCTATCCTGCTTGTGGACAGGTGGTTTGACTTCATGTGAGTAATTTTACTGGTTGATTTAGATAACCTGTATATTGAGAACTGGTGTATGTGATTTTACTTTTCTGTTGTGATCTCTAAGAAATTTAAATTTTTTGTCTATTTCAGTTTCAAGGATGAAGTGTGTATTTGGGTGGGCAGTATTGATGTGTCTCTGCAACTGTAGTCTTCGGTCATGTGTTTCACCCATCAAGTAAATTATGTCATCAACATAGCGATCCCAGTATATTACATTGTAGTGTTTTGGTTTTATTATTCGATCAAAGATTTTGTTTTCAAGGTATTTAAGGAAGATTAGATTCAAAGTTCGCGCACGTCAAACCAAAATAAAATGTAGACAAATGACTGTCGGAAGCACATCAGAAAACCAGGATTTGTGCAGTCAAATGTGTGTACACGCCGCAGCAACGTAGCATGGCGCAGTACTCACAAACGATCTAGAAGACACTCGAGTAAACACTGTCAGAATACGAAACATAATCCTTGAATAACGAACTACACGAAATAATTCTCTATACCTAAGCTTCACAAAATTTTTACGAATGTTCACTGGTCAGCCAAGCTACACAAAGAAGCCTCAGGACTAGCCAGATACTACAATGGTAAAGCCAAATACAGGAATATGCCATAATTTTTTACCTGAACATACATTATAAAGATTGGATTATAAACAAAAATTCATTTCAGACGATATCTTAACATCCCCCATGGCTCGAATGTCGTGGCGTACTGATTTAGACCCATGGCTGGTTTCAGTTGGAAGCCACAGGTGACACAGAAGGTAAAATAAAAGGCAGAGTACACGCATAATTTGAATAACAACAACATTGGATATAATGTATTTCCTTAAAAAAACGGTTCAAATGGCTCTGAGCACTATGGGACTTCTGAGGTCATCAGTCCCCTAGAACTTAGAACTACTTAAACCTAACTAACCTAAGGACATCACATACATCCACGCCGGAGGCAGGGTTCGAACTTGAGACCGTAGGCTGCAATCCGACCTTTATCAAAGTCGGAAACGTGATGGTACGCATTTCTCCTCCTTTCACCAGTCAACGCCAGTCAACTGCGGTTTGTGTATAAGAAATCGGTTGGAAACTTTCCTCATGTCAGCACGTTGTAGATGTGGCCACCGGCGCCAACCTTGTGTGAATGCTCTGAAAAGCTAATCATTTGCATATCACAGCATCTTCTTTCTGTAGGTTAAATTTCGCGTCTGTGGCACGTCATCTTCGGGTGTAGCAACTTTAATGGCCAGTAGTATATGTTGAAAGTGGCCTCCATGAATATCAATGCAGGCGTTCACATCATGGAGTGACGTACTCTTTGGCACGTTCTGGCCTCTCTCCGAGTATGGTCACAGGCGCTATGAACACACTGTTGGTGGGTCTGCACATAAGGAACTGGTTCATCACAACGCTTTTCAGATGTCCTTAGAGGTGAGTATCCAGAGGTTTTAAGTCCTGTGATCTAACAGGCCATGCTAAAGGGACTCCACGTCCAATCAAACGACCGGAAAAGATGTTGCTGAGGTGTCAGCGAACTTTAATGTCCAAGCAGGGAACAACACTAACCTGTCGTACTACGGAAGGCACATTCTCAAGCACCACAGGAGAGTATTCTGCATGAATTCCAGATACGTTCCTCCACCGAGGCGTTGTGAATTAATAATCGGTCAAAGTATATAGTCGCCAAGAATCCCTGCCCACACATTGATGCTGAACTGATGCTTATAAGATGCCTCAATTAGTTCCCGAGGACTGTTTGTAGCTCAAACTTGACTTTTATGCAAATTGATGATGCCAGTTCTGGTTGCTTCGTCAGTAAAGAGGACTTATGACAGAAATCCCGTAATTGTAATGATCTGGTGCAAAACCCATCGGCAGATCCTTCCTGTATAGGCAAATCCGCTGCTGATAATCATTGCACTCGTTGCTCGCGTGATTGCTTACACCATGTTGGCGGACCACTTGCCCGGTGTTTTTACTAGGATTAGTCTCAATAGCCCATATAATGCGCTTCTCCAAATCTGTTGCATGTACAGTCCGCCGCCAACCTGCACGTTTATCTGACTCAAAGGACCCATGATCACACAGTCATCCAAAAAGGGCTTGAAATGTAATGTGGTTGGGGTCTGTATGAGTACTTATGTTGGTATAGCCCTGTTGCCTCTCGACCGTTTTCATCTGCTTGGCCGTACACTCCCGAACACCACCTCGGTCTGTTACCGACATGAATACCTGACCATTCCGCTGCTTACAGTACGGGATTGGATAGGGTTGAGTTGTTTAGGAGAAGAAACCAGCAAGGTCATCGGTCTCATCGGATTAGGTAAGGACGGGGAAGGAAATCGGACGTGCCCCTTCAAAGGAACCATCCCGGAATTTGCCTGGATCGATTTAGGGAAATCACGGAGAACCTATGTCAGGGCGGCCGGACGCGGCATTGAGCCATCGTCTTCCCGAATGCGAGGGTTACAGTGCGCTGCATCAATCACATAGCCCGCAACACGCAAGGAGCACGGGTCACGTGGTCAGAGGAATTGCCACTCGTCCTCGCCATCTGACGTGATGACGGTGAGTATCCAGAACTACACTCCTGGAAATGGAAAAAAGAACACATTGACACCGGTGTGTCAGACCCACCATACTTGCTCCGGACACTGCGAGAGGGCTGTACAAGCAATGATCACACGCACGGCACAGCGGACACACCAGGAACCGCGGTGTTGGCCGTCGAATGGCGCTAGCTGCGCAGCATTTGTGCACCGCCGCCGTCAGTGTCAGCCAGTTTGCCGTGGCATACGGAGCTCCATTGCAGTCTTTAACACTGGTAGCATGCTGCGACAGCGTGGACGTGAATCGTATGTGCAGTTGACGGACTTTGAGCGAGGGCGTATAGTGGGCATGTGGGAGGCCGGGTGGACGTACCGCCGAATTGCTCAACACGTGGGGCGTGAGGTCTCCACAGTACATCGATGTTGTCGCCAGTGGTCGGCGGAAGGTGCACGTGCCCGTCGACCTGGGACCGGACCGCACCGACGCACGGATGCACGCCAAGACCGTAGGATCCTCCGCAGTGCCGTAGGGGACCGCAGCGCCACTTCCCAGCAAATTAGGGACACTGTTGCTCCTGGGGTATCGGCGAGGACCATTCGCAACCGTTTCCATGAAGCTGGGCTACGGTCCCGCACACCGTTAGGCCGTCTTCCGCTCACGCCCCAACATCGTGCAGCCTGCCTCCAGTGGTGTCGCGACAGGCGTGAATGGAGGGACGAATGGAGACGTGTCGTCTTCAGCGATGAGAGTCGCTTCTGCCTTGGTGCCAATGATGGTCGTATGCGTGTCTGGCGCCGTGCAGATGAACGCCACAATCAGGACTGCATACGACTGAGGCACACAGGGCCAACACCCGGCATCATGGTGTGGGGAGCGATCTCCTACACTGGCCGTACACCTCTGGTGATCGTCGAGGGGACACTGAATAGTGCACGGTACATCCAAACCGTCATCGAACCCATCGTTCTACCATTCCTAGACCGGCAAGGGAACTTGCTGTTCCAACAGGACAATGCACGTCCGCATGTATCCCGTGCCACCCAACGTGATCTAGAAGGTGTAAGTCAACTACCCTGGCCAGCAAGATCTCCGGATCTGTCCCCCATTGAGCATGTTTGGGACTGGATGAAGCGTCGTCTCACGCGCTCTGCACGTCCAGCACGAACGCTGGTCCAACTGAGGCGCGAGATGGAAATGGCATGGCAAGCCGTTCCACAGGACTACATCCAGCATCTCTACGATCGTCTCCATGGGAGAATAGCAGCCTGCATTGCTGCGAAAGGTGGATATACACTGTACTAGTGCCGACATTGTGCATGCTCTGTTGCCTGTGTCTGTGTGCCTGTGGTTCTGTCAGTGTGATCATGTGATGTATCTGACCCCAGGAATGTGTCAATAAAGTTTCCCCTTCCTGGGACAATTAATTCAGGGTGTTCTTATTTCAATTTCCAGGAGTGTATTTCCAGTAAGAAAGACGTGCCTGCGGGTTGCTGTCAGGCCTTGTGAAGCCAGCTGAGGGGTTACATGACTGAGAAGTAGGGGCTTCGTTCACAAAAACTGACAACGGCTGAGAGAACGGTGTGGCGACCACGTGCCACTCCGTATCCGCATCAAAAAAATGGTTCAAATGGCTCTGAGCACTATGGGACTCAACATCTGCGGTCATCAGTCCCCTAAAACTACTTAAACCTAACTAACCTAAGAACATCACACACATCCATGCCCGAGGCAGGATTCGAACCTGCGACCGTAGCAGTCGTGCGGTTCCGGACTGAGCGCCTAGAACCGCAAGACCACCGTATCTGCATCCAGTGACGCCTATCGGCTGAGGATGACACGGCGCTTGAGCGGTACCTTGGCCTTCCGAGGCCTCCTCTGACGGAGAGCTTATAACATCCGTAATTTACCATTGTGAGATACATCGTTCAGGATAAAGACGTCATAAACATTTGGGTGCATGAAAAACCAGCTTTTCTCAATACGGAGCGCAAATTGCTCAGATTATGCTCATCCAGCATATCACATTCTTAACATAAAAACAAGGGAAAGTTGAAAGACAGAAGGTGTATATACAAGGTGTCTAGTAGGGCGACGAACTTGAAGCAAACATTATAGAAATGGAAGAGGGCGTAGTTGAAGATGAGATGAGAGATACTGCGAGAAGCATTCGACAGAGCAGTGAAAGACCTTTGTCGAATCAAGGCCCCGGAAGCAGACAATAATCCGACAGAACTACTGATAGCCTTGGGAGAGCCAGCCATGACAAGCTCTTCCATCTGGTGCGCAAGACATGTGAGCAGGTGAAATACACTCAGCTTCAAGAAGACTGTAATAACTCTAACTATAAAGAAAGCAGTTTCTGACAGGTGTGAATATTACATCGAACTATGAGTTTAATACGTCATCACTGCAAAATACTAATACGAATTTTTTTGTGTAGAATGGAAAAACTGGTAGAAGCTGATCTCAGGGATTCCGGAGAAATGTACGAACAAAGGAACAGACGATGTAATACCGATCCTACGACTTCTCTTAGGAGATGGATTAAGGAAAGCAATGTTTATATCATTAGTAGACTTAGAGAAAGCTTTTGACAATGTTGACTGGAAAACCCTCTTTGAAATTCTGAAGGCAGCAGAAGTAAAACACTGGGACCGAAATGCTATTTACAAATTGTGCGGAAACCAAAAGGGAGTTTCGAAGGGAATCAAAGAGAGCCGGCTGCTGTGGCCGAGCGGTTATAGGCGTTTCAGTCCGTAACCGCGTGACTGCCACGGTCGCAGGTTCGAATTCTGCCTCGGGCATGGATGTATGTGATGTCCTTAGGTTAATTAGGTTTAAGTAGTTCTAAGTTCTAGGGGACTGATGACCTTAGAAGTTAAGTCCCATAGTGCTCAGAGCCATTTGAACGATTTTTTGCTCGAATTAAATAAGGCGATTCTGAGGATATCAGATTAGGAAACTGGAGACCTAAATTAGTAGATAAGTTTCGCTATTTGGCAGTAAAGAAGAGACTTGGCCAGGACAGAGTAGCTTGAAGAGGTGCATCAATCCAATCTTCGAACTGAAGACCACAACAAACAATCTCTTTAAAGCTTTAATTCAATTACAAAGTAATCAATCATGTGAAGCCGTATTGTACAGCGGAGTTGGTATTTGGCCTATATCTTCAAACACTACGCTGTTTAGAACTTTCATTTCCGAGTTGCTCTCGCGTGAGTCAAGCATTTAACCATTTGTTCGGTTCTTATTTGTATAATTCAATATCGTTTGTTAGTCCTGTTCGGTATGGGTACCACATATCTGAGTAATGTTATAGGACGCTTCGTGCGAGAGTTTTGTGAGCAATGTCTACCAGTGTCTTGGTTTACATACAGTCTGAGCCTTGTCATGTTCCCACTACTTTCATATCATTACATACTCTAATAGCCAGGTATTTGTAGCATAATCTGCAAAAAAATCTGGTGTTACTATTAGTATTGCCCGCTAGGTAATCAACATACAACGTGAACAACAAAGATCCCAACTCATATTTTCGAGGCACGCCTGAAGTTACTTTCCACATCTTCTTTTCAGAAGTAAGAAGTATTGCACCACCTGCTTGTTTTAATCCAAGTACTTTATTACACGATGTGAGAAAAGCGCAAATTGGATTTCGCACGATCGATGTTTTCGGAATCCATGACAGTTGGCATGTTGAATGGCATTTTGATCGAGATACCTAATATTTTGATCATTAGGCATGTTTCGCATCCATAAGGAAACACTAGCATAGCCATAGCTCTATAAAATTACAATTGATTTTCAAAACAGACAAACAGTGAAAATATGTGAAATGCTGAAAAGGAAACTTTTGCGAATGTCCTACAAAATTATATTTACTTACGAACCACTGTCAGTTGACAGCCAAATGCCGCAAACACAAAAGATACAAAATACGCAAAAATGATGACATCTAAAGATTTGTTATAAATAAAATTCAGATAAGTATGACTAAGACTCGCGTACCGAGATCCCCGTACAAATTTAGTTACGTACACAGAGAGTTATTCGATTCCAGAAATGGAGAATTTCGACAGTTTTTGCCATTTTCGGTATCGATATGGGCACTATATTAAAATATGTAACAAAAATTGGTGTATCTCATGATTGTATTCATGTACGAGGGTAATCCCAAAAGTAAGGTCTCCTATTTTTTTATAAATACATAGATCTGTTTACATCTACAATGATTACATCAGTTTACACCTTGAACATTTAGCTACTGTTCGACATAATCACCATTTCTGTTGTTGCATTTTTGTAGACGCTGTGGCAGTTTTTGTATGCCCATGTCATACCAGCTCGCCGCTATGCTGTTTAGAAAGTTATGAACCTCTTCTTTCACCTCGTAGTCGGAGCTGAATCTCTAGGACCACAATTATCGCTGACAGGTACTGTGAGACTCTGAAAAAACTCAAACGGGTAATTCAGAACCGGATGTTGAGCACGGCCGTACCCATTCTTCGTGACGTCGCTTGCCCACATATCGCTCGCCAAACCGTTGCTCTCCTGCAACAGTTTCAGTGGAACATAATTACCCACCCATCCTATATTACTGACTATTATCTGTTCCCTAGATTAAAAGAACATTTGGCCGGAAAGCGATTCAGCTCCAATGACGAGGTTAAAGAGGAGGTTCATAACTTTCTGAACAGCATGGCGGCGAGCTGGTATGACATGGGCGTACAAAAACTGCCACAGCTTCTACAAAAATGCATCGACGGAAATGGTGATTATGTGGAAAAATTGGCTAAACGTTAAAGTGTAAACTGATGTAAACCATTGTAGAAATAAACAGGTCTATGTACTTACAAAAAAATAGGAGACCATACTTTTGGGATTAATCTTGTAGAAGACTACATTTTCTACACCGGCAAGGGACTGGATACGTCGATCCGTTCCTTGGAAAGTGGGCTCTTAACAGACGGAGAGATAGACAGATAACAGGCAACAAAGAAATATTTTTGCATATGGTATACTTACAGATTAACAGTTTCGAATTTTTCCCTTAATATTACTGTGGGACTGATTTTCCCCTCACTTTTACTGTGGAACTTTGCTTCTTGACAAATTTCATGATCTTAGGTCGACAGGAAGTACCTTATAGGTTTTGATGAGTGAGTTTTCGAGTATCAAAATATATGACGTAAATGGCCGTATCGTTTGACTGCATTGACTTAGAAGCTTCAGTTTCTTACACCACCAAAGGACAGTAGATTTTAGCAAACGACATAAATTTTAAGTTCACCCGTCTACATCTTCCGGAGAAAATGTTTTTTAACAGTCGAACAGAAAAGGCAAACAGACGGACGGACAACAAACCGATCCCATGAGGGTGACGATTCTGTAGACTGAGGTACGCAACACTAATTATGACATTTTTTATGTCACAGAGCGATGGTTAATTTAATCAAATAACGCTAAATATAGTTTTTTCATGTGGAGATACATTTAACAACAGATTAAAATAAAGGTAAATTTACAGTTTTAATATAATTTTTGTATGACCTAACAGGGAAAGAAAAGGAAATTCAGTTTGGTTATCTGACACTAAGCATTCTGTGTCATTTGTTCATCACTCAGATCTCTTCTTTCCAGTAGGGTCATCTCTTGCTTTTCATAATATAACCTCTTTATTACAACATCCAAAAGAAAGCAGGTGTTGACAGATGTGAAAATTACCAAACTATCAGTTTAATAAGCCATGGCTGCAAAATATTAATACGAATTCTCTACAGACGAATGGAAAAACTGGAAAAAGCATCCTCGGGGAAGATAAGTTTGGATTCCGTAGAAATGTTGGAACACATGAGGCAATACTGACCCTACAACTTACCTTAGAAAATAGATTAAGGAAAGGAAAACCTACGTTTCTAGCATTTGCAGACTTAGAGAAAGCTTTTCACAGCATTGACTGGAATACTATCTTTCAAATTCTGAAGGTGGCAGGGGTAAAATACAGTGGACTAAAGGCTATTTACAATTTGTACAGAAACCAGATGACAGTTATAAGAGTCGAGGGGCATGAAAGGGAAGCAGTGGTTGGGAATGGAGTGAAACAGGGTTGTAGCCTATCCACGATGTTATTCAATCTGTATATTGACAAGCAGTAAAGGAAACGAAATAAAAATTCGGAGTAGGTATTAAAATCCATGGAGAAGAAATAAATACTTTGTGGGTCGCCAGATGGCATTGTAATTCTGTCAGAGACAGCAAAAGACTTGGAAGAGCAGCTGAACGGAATGGGCATGGTCTTGAAAGGAGGATATAAGATGAACATAAACAAAAGCAAAATGAGGATTATGGAATGTAGTCGAATTAAATTTGGTGATGCTGAGGGAATTAGATTAGGAAATGACGCACTTAAAGTAGTAAATGAGTTTTGCTACTTAAGAAGGAAAATAACTAGTGATGGTCGAAGTAGAGAAGATATAAAATGTAGATTGGCAATGGCAACGAAATCGTCTCTGAAGAAGAGAAGTTTGTTAACATCGAGTATAGATTTAAGTGTCAGGAAGTCGTTTCTGAAAGTATTTGTTTGGAGTGTAGCCATGTATGGAAAGGAAACGTGGACGATAAATAATTTAAACAAGAAGAGAATAGAAGCTTTCGAAATGTGGTGCTACAGTAGAATGCTGAAGATTAGATGGACAGATCACATAACTAATGAGAATCTATTGGATAGAATTGGAGGGAAGAGAAATGTGTGGCATAACTTGACTAGAAGAAGGGAACGGTTGATAGGACATATTCTGAGGCATCAAGGGATCACCAATTTAGTATTGGGGGGCAGTGTGGAGGGTAAAAATCGTAGAGGTAGACCAAGAGATCAGTACACTAGATAGATTCAGAAGGATGTGGGTTGCAGTAGGTACTGGGAGATGAAGAAGCTTGTACAGGATAGAGCAGCATGGAGATCTGCATGACACCAGTCTTTGGACTGAAGACCACAACAACAACATTGCAACATTGTCTTTGTGTGGTAGCGTCACAGATCGTTTGTGTTTGCAGAGAGGGAAATTAAATCATAATAAACAAGACGGTTTATCGTACAGTTGCTGTCTGCATATTTACGCCCATACCTTTGGCGATAGACGTAAAAGCTGCAAAAACATAACGAGCTGTTCAGAATGCCCGTGAAAAGGTTCACGGTCTCTATCCATCCCACAGCGGTCACAGTTGTTTTGTACGCTGTTATTAATCGCACTAGTCTAGGGACTTATAGTACACGCCCCGCTATCGGTATCCGTTTACGAGAAATTCACAATACTAAAAAGCGGCTGCAGATGTTTGTAAAGACTGTTCTCCGCCGTGGCAGTTTTGTCTGAAGCCCCACTAAGGCACCTAACACATCATGCCAACAATCTGAAATAATATCTTGCTATCAAAAAATCTGCGAATATCGACACAGACATAGAACAGATCATTCAATTACGTAGATTGGTAAATGAACCGTGACGTGTCCAACGGCGCTAGCGAGAATCCCCAGCGGCGGTTGTGTAGACTACAACTGTTTCCACGTTACAGACTCTGAGCGGAACAACATAGAAGCGCTCTCCATTATGGCCATGCCATTTAGTTGACAAAATTTATCTTCGCAGTTGGTGTCGTCTCTGTACAAGAACGTTAACAGTTTTAGAGTTTCATTACGGGAGAGGTAATAACTGTAAAACGTTCCGCGTTCCATCCGATAACGTCCGGGAATTACGTAAACGCACCGGCAGCAAGCGTTCCGCAATTGGACAACGGGCGAAAGCAAACAAATCGACGCGTTACCTAACAGGGTACCGCACACTCGGCAACTATCGGACGACTGCGAAAACACTCTACTTTTATATCAATTGATTAACTAGGAGCAAAAGGAGGAAAAGAAATTGGTGGTGGCGCCGCAGTCATCACTTCCTGCTACACGTTTGTACCTACCATCGCTCTGCAATCGAATAGCTAATTGGAAACACGTGTTATTTTCTTTATCCTCGTTTCTGCATCCAGAACTTTAGTTGAAAGTTGAATTAATTTTCAGCACACATTCGCTGCAATAGATTACTTCACAGCAAAGAGTGAGTTGTTATCTGGAACGTTGCTGGTGAGTTTCAGCTAGATAACTGAAGTAACATAGCAAGAAAAAAAGGAATTAAGAAGATAACAAGACACTTTTACAGAATTTGATGAACTAGAAAATTCGACAGAGAAAAGTGGTCCAAGATTTTTGAGATCTTCGGGAGAACTGTTATACACTAGAGAGACAGGGGGGAAAGGATGGGAGAGGGGGAGGGGAGAGGAAGGCAGGAAGCGGGAGAGACAGAGAGAGAGAGAGAGGAAGAAAGAGAGAGGTATTATATGAAACGTACAAGAATTCTGAGGAAACAGTGTGAATGGAAGACTAGGAGAGATGTCATCAGATTAAAAAGAATGTATGGATGGTGTCAAATTGTGATTAAAACTCAGGGTTAAAGATTTTCAGTGATGAGATTCGTTAATGACATTGCTAGTCTCAGTGAAACTGTGAGAACATTCCAGGACCTATTTAATGGGATAAACATTCTGACAGGCACATGTTATGCATTGACAGTAAAAATGGCTCTAAGCACTATGGGACTTAACATCTGAAGTCATCAGTCCCCTAGACTTAGGGTAGGGATGAGCTGGATGGGACAACCATAAATGATGGGGTACAAATCGTGGAGACAGAAGGAGCACGTGGTGCGGCCAATTATGGTTGCCTGGACTTTGGAGGGGTTGAGACAAAGGAACCACTGGTTACACCAAGTGGTGAACTGGTCAAGGTGGGTTTGGAGGGTGCACAATTGAAGGGTAGATAGGGAGCCAGGAAGGCGGCATCATCAGTATATTGGAGGAGGTGGACAGATATGGGTGGCTTGGGCATATCGGCAGTGTACAGAGGAGAGGATGGAGCTCTAGGGGACACCAGCAGTGGGATAAAAGATACGGGAGTTGGAGTTGTGGAGAGTGACATAGGAAGGACGGCGTGAGAGGAAGGAAGCGACCAGACGGACAAAATTGATAGTCTGGGCATAGGTTTGGAGTTGACTGAGGAAACCGGGATGTCACAGTCATAGGCATTTTGGAGGTCGAGGGAAACAAAAATGGCGGAGGATGAGAATTAACCTGGAGGGAGAGAAGGTGGATGAGGTGAAAGAGGGTTGGAAGTCACTCTGGGTAAGGGGGAGGATGTGGTGTTGATTAAGGTGCTGATGGATATGACGGGAGAGGAGGGATTTGAATACCTTACTGAAGATGGATGTGAGGCAGATGCGGCGATTGGAAGAGGCGATTGGAGGGGGTTTGTTGTGTTTGAGGAATAAGAGGACATGGGAAGTGTTCCACAGAGGTCAGGGTAGATGCCAGTAGAGAGGATGACATTGTATAAATCAGCAAGGACATTCAGGAAGGAGAAGGGGCATTCTCGAAGTTGACAGTAGGTGACACAGTCATGACAGGGACCATGTTGTGTTTTGACTGGAGGATAAGATTAATGTCTTGTGCTGTGATTGGATTGTTTATGTTGGAGGGGGACAACTCCCACAAGTACTGGCGAGTAGGAGCAAGTGGAGCAACCGCGGTATCAGCGTGTTCCATGACAGTGGGAAAATGGGAATAATCAAAATGGGCATCATCAGAGATGGAGAAGACCTTGGAAAGATGGGAAGCGAAATGGTTGGCCTTACTGAGGTTGTTGGGGAGGGGACGGTTGTTATGGATAAGGCGGTATGGGAACCAGTAAGGTAATGGAAGGTGGACCAGTACTTAGAGGAGTTTATAGGGAGGGTGGCATTGAGTTGTGTACAAGTCTGACGCCAGTCCTGGCGTTTCTTTGGTTTAATAAGATTCTGTAGGTGTCTGTATTTACCAGTGGCGTTGGAGTTTATCCCTGTCATGAGTGTACAGGCAGGAGCAACAGAGGTGACAGGATTCACAGAGGATGAGGACAGCATGCAGAGGGAGAGTAGGATGGTGGGGTTGGATGGTTTTAATACGAACATGGGCCTCCACAGCGTCAATAATGGCTCTCTGAAGGAAGGGCAAGGCATGGATGATATCAGCAAGATGGGTGGCTTTTGGCCTGGGTGGCGATGGATTCCCAGTAGACATCCCGGCTGGCGCGACGGTAGTCATAGACTACCTTGGGAAGGGGTGCAGGGCAGGGAGCTGGATGGGGGTGGTGAGCACACCTTATGGTGAGAAGGACAGGGAAGTGGTCACTACCTGTGGGGTCGAGGATGTCGACGGTGATACTCCCAAAGAGGTTGGCGGAGTCCATGACGACATCAGACGTGATGTTGCTTTCGGGATGGGAGTATTGGGGAAGGGGAACAAGGTCACCTTGGACTGCTGCCACCGCCGAAGGGTGGCAGGGGATTGGCTATAGATGTTGATGTTGGCGGCAATCACATAGGTGGAGAAGGTGTGGTCAATATGGGACATGAAGTCATAGGGAAGAGGAGCAGTGTAGCAAACAAAAATGGTTATGCTGGTAATGGTGAGGGAGGGGAATAAGACACTGAGGATAAGGTGTTCAGTGGGGTCATTGAGGAGGGGTTGTGACCAGACAGGGATATGCTTAAGGTGGCCAATGGTGACTCCACTTTGCACTCGAGGACCAGGAGCATCAGCGCAGTGGAGGATATAGGGAGAGGTGCAGATAGTATAGGGGGGCTGGAGAAAGATTTCGTTCAAGAGGAAGGTGTCAATCTGGTTGTGGGAGAGAGTGTTCATCAGTAGATATTTGTTGGTGTGGAAGGAGCAGATGTTCTGGAATAGGTTGCGACACTCATGCTGTGCCATGATGGGAAGAGAGGGAGAGGTGAAGAGAGGGGAGGGAAGAGGCTTAAACTAGGGGGTCGAGGCAGCTGAAGGTGGACTTGGTTGTGGGAGTAAATGCGAAGGTGTTCAGGTGAAAGATGGAGTGGGAGGCAAGTGAGATCTGTTAGAGGATGTGGGAGCGCTGAAAAGGATGAGTATTTTGGAAGACTATGCCGAGGAACCAGATGGGGGGGTGGGGGGGTAGATGGAGGGAATTGTTGGGGTGGACAGGGGGATCAATGGGATGGACAGGGACATTAAGCTCAGGGGTGGCAGGAAGGAGTTCAGCTTTACACTTATACGAGTAGGTCGGAAGGGGCCAAAAAAAAAAAAATGGCTCTGGGCGCTATGCGACTCAAATGCTGCGGTCATTAGTCCCCTAGAACTTAGAACTACTTAAACCTAACTAAGCTAAGGACATCACACACATCCATGCCCGAGGCAGGATTCGAACCTGCGACCATAGCAGTCGCACGGTTCCGGACTGCGCGCCTAGAACAGCGAGACCACCGTAGCCGGCGGATGGGGCCATTGCTGGTGTTACAGGAAGGTCGGGCTGCGAGGTTGGGGTAGTTTTTAAGAAAGTGGGAGGCCCTGCAATGGGGGCAGGTGGGGAGGGGGTTGCAGTTGGGGGTCAGGTGATTGTTGTTCCTGAGGGAGTGCTGACAGTGGAGGATTCAACAGGGTGGTGACAGTGGAAAATTAGGAGACCCTGGGTGAGGAGGTGGTCAATGGAGGGGGTGGAATCCAAAAAGACCTGAATGAGATATGTGGAACCTGAGGCATTGTGTACATGGTGTTGAGTGCGAATTTTCAGGTCCAGCTGGGAGTTCAGTTCTGCCAACAGCACATCCTCCATGATCACCGGGCTGAACTTGGTGATCACGGAAGTGTAGGGGAGGCTGGGACTGATGAGGATAGGGAGAGGAAGGGTGTCAGGGACGAGTGGGGGGGGCAAACATAATGCGCAGGCGTTTACAGAGGAGGTCGATGTGATAGGAATGGGAGGAAGACTTCATGAGCAGTGTGAGGAATCAGCTGGGAGATAGGAGCACCAGGTTCAAAATGGCTCTGAGCACTATGGACCCCCTAAGACTTAGAACTACTTAAACCTAACTAACCTAAGGACATCACACACACCCATGCCCAAGGCAGGATTCGAACCCGGGACTGTAGCGGTCGCGCGGTTCCAGACTGTAGCGCCTAGAACCGGTCGGCCACCCCGGCCGGCGAGCACTAGGTAGATACTTCCATATCTCTATGGTGAGAGTGTGGGGATCAAGGAACTTGGGGTCCAGGTTTCACAAAACAAAGGTTTGTAGTGTGGGGCGTGGGTATGGGTGTCAGGAGAAGAGGTGGTGTCCATGGAGACGACGGGTTGGAGGGACAGGTGGAGGAGAAGTCGGCTGTAGCTGAGCATTGTATTACCACAGGACATTTTTCCACAAAAACCTTGGTCCTACTGAGAACTTTTTGGGATTCAGTAATTAAAGAATCTGTGGAAATACATCTAGCACAAAATTTTATAAATCGTGGCAGCAGCTTTCAACTGGACAAGGCTTGGGACTGGGTGACCTTTTTAATTTCTTTTGAAAGAAGACAGTTTAGTAATAATGACACGTCTGGCGACATATGACGTCTGGCTTCTAGCGACTTGACCTCTACGCTTGCGCCTGCGCGCCACAGATACACCAGTACTTGCACAGGGCGAGGATTTTGGTGGAGGACGCTCCTATGACGGCTGCCAATGCGCATACGTTTCCAGGCCAATTTTTGCTGTAACGCTGATGTGGGGAACTCGCAGTGTCCAGCGGCGGACACTCTCCTAAAGATGGCTGGACGATTGCTAGCCGAAATATTGTGGAGTGAAGTCAACGCGATCTGCCTGCAATCCCGAAACCTAATCGAACATTGGATGTGCTCACATACTACCTTTATGACAGCTTGAAGTCTGCTAGGCGTTTTCAGCGAGGTGTCTGTCTGTGGAGGAATGGCAGCCCATGCTTCCTCAAGAGCAGCAAGGTTGTGATGTTGGACGCTGGGTTGTGGAACGATCTAACTCATCCCAAAGATTTTCCAATGAATTCAGATCTGGGTCCTCGGCAGACCAGTCGACATCAGGAACGCTGCTGTCCTCAGACAACTGTTGCACACATGCTGCTTTACGACTGCGTGCGTTGTCATGCCGATAAAAATAATCATCTTCTCCGAACTCTTCCTCTATTGTACGTAAAATGGTTCATATCCTTTCGAATGTAGTGTTTTCTTAAGCGTGGTAAGTTGGCCTATTAACGAGAGACACCACGGCACCGTAACACTACCTGCTACGTGCTTCACTGTTGCCACAATTCATGATTCAGGTAACGTTCTCCACAGACTCGCCAGACCTGAACTAATCCACTGGATTGTCACAGGCTATATCGTGATTCATCACTACAGATCACTTTTTTTCCGTTCATCCACTGGCCAGTCGCGTCGCTATTTATACCACCTGAAGCGTATCTTGACATTAACTACAAAAATGTGTGGCTTCTGAGGATCTGCTTGACGGATGCACCCCATTTTTTTAACTCCCAACGTACTGGCACTGGGCTAGTTGGACTGTTGGCAGTATTTTAGAGCTCACGAGTGATCCCTACCGCTGATATCTTGTGATTTTCTGCAAACACGCTCAGCAGTGCTCCACAGTCCCTGCTAGTCAGTACACGACGTCTGATAGGTCTTGATTTAACCGTGGTCATTCCTTCGCGTTTTAATTTCATATTCCACCAACAATCAATTTCGGAAGATCTAAAAAAGGAAGGAAGGAAGATTATTGTGCCATCGACAGCGCAATCATTACAGATGAAACACAAGCTCAAATGATACGGAAAGAAATATGCTGTGCCCTTTTCAAAAGAATCATCCTGGAATGTCCGCCCCTGGTAGCTGAATGGTCAGCGTGACAGATTGTCAAGCCTCTGGACCCGGGTTCGATTCTTGGCTAGGTCGGGGAATTTTCTCCGCCCATGGACTGGGTGTTGCGCTCTTCTGGTCCTCATCGAGTGCAGGTCGCCGAAGTGGCGTCAAATTGAAAGAACGGCACCCGACGAACGGCCTGCTCGCCTGGGGGCCCTAGCCATACGATTAAATAAATTCTGGAATTTACCTGGATCGATTTAGGGAAATACTGGAAATCCTAAATGTGGAGGGCCGGACGCGGTTATGAACCAACGTCCTTCCTAATGCGCTTGCGCTATGCTGACCTCGTCACCTAGTTGGGTGGACACCTGAAATGTCCCTAGAGGATTTGTTACTCAAGTGACATCCAATCAATAGTCGACGCTCGAAGTCACTGAGCTTCCCCCACTGACCCTTTCATATGCTGCCACTTCTCTATTGACAGCACAGTACTCTGCACATCCTTTTGAATTGTAGACTCCTCCTCTCGTAACGTCTAGTGGATAATTCCTCATTACAGTGTGGTGTCCGGAAGTTATGTCTGTACAACCTTAGGACTATCCAAGGACTTCCCCATCACGGTCGGCGTCCATCAAGATTCTGCATTATCACCTCTTCTGTTCATCCTTTAATGGACACTGTGACAGCTGACCTGCACCGGACATTACCATGGACCCTATGAAGACGACATGATACTGGCAATAGGAAACAAGCTTGATCTGAAGAGCCAAACTCAAAAATGGAGTGACGATTTGGTGCAACGCGGTTTCAGCCTTAACTTGAAGAAAATCGAGTACATGACATCAGACAGACATGAAATGGGTCCCTCACGACTAATGGTGAAGTAGCTAGGGGCCACGATCACTGTTGGCAGCCGACTCACGGAAGAGGTCAACAGCAGAACTCAGGCAGCCGGGATGAAGTGACGACCAGCAACCGGAGTCATTTGCGACCGCAGGATGAAAGATAATTTAAAATAAAAAATCTGTAGCACTGTCACCCGACCACTCGGCTTGTGTGGTTGTGAGTGCTGGCCGACTACAGCTGAGACAGAACGCTGCCTAAGTGTAATGGAAACAAAGATGCTAAGGTGGATAGCGGGCCTCAATTGGATCACGTTTCCAATGACAGCATTAGGAAGCAGTTTGGTGTAGCACCGTTCCAAGACAAGCTCCGGGAGAGTCGTCTTCGATGGTTTAGTCACGTGTTATGGGCCGGTGATGACTGTGTTGCCAAGGCGGGTTACACACTTGAAGTCGTCGGCAGAAGACCCAAAGGACGACCTGAGCAACTTTGGGCTCATACGATTCATAAAGATCTTAAATGCGTGAACATCCACCCAGATGCAGCCCGTGATAGAGCGAAGTGAAGAGAATGGACACCCAGACACGCGGGACAAACTCTAAAGGAAAAGAAGACGACAATGGGGTGTCCGGATAATTCTGATCAGATATTCTACTGAAAAAAATTCCAGAACAACATTCAGAACTTTTGCGGTGTTCAGATTATACGGCTGTTAACAAATTGTGAATTTAACCCTCAGTATTGTAAATAGTCAAAATTATTTTACATTGACTAATATGTAAACCTGCTGATTTTAATCTTTTGGGTAACGAAGTTTAAAGAGGTGTGGAGAGAATTTCGTGTTTGATAGCTGCCTCCCTACGTCCTGCCCCGTCGAGTGTTCTCATTAATAACGCTAACTTTTTTAATTAACTCCAATTTTCAAGCACGTGTTTGTTTTAAAGATAAAACTCTCTACACAAACAAAAACTTTAATGATTTGTGGATTTCCACACATAGATAACAGAGAGAAAATATTTGAAGAAGGTAATCGACATTATGAAGGAAAACATTGTCTACGACGTGTTAGCGCTTCCGTAACGGACAGAATGGGGTCGCTTTTCTTTCGCATGTTTCACAACGTAATACAGTTTAATTCACGTGGGATCCCAGTTCCTGTTACCACTGGAAATCAAATGCGGTTCTAAGATTAGATATTTTGTGTGTTTATTGCATGAAATAACTGATAACTCCAGCAAAGCTGCAAATGCTTTTTACTTAATTTTTGGTACTAGTTTCAACTAGTGCTGTGTCAAACATGTCATACTCGTGCTTCAGTTTTCATATGAGGCATCCTTCTACAAAATGATGCTGTAATGTCGATGTAAGAGATGTAGCAATAATGTTTTCAGTTTGACCTGGAAATAATAAAGTTACATAGTGATTTTTCTTTTGTTTACAGATACTAGCTGGCTATATCTGAAGTGCAGCTCCTCATGGAGGGCCAGTGTGGGCTGTAGTTAGCGTATTGGACCGACGCGTGGTAGATACGCTAATGAGTTAATGCGGAACCGATTTACGCTGGAAAAACATTAGTTCCAATTTTGACACCAGGTGAAGATCTGGAGCCTTTAGTATGATGGTATATCATGCTGTCATTTGACAAGCCATAAAGGTTAACAATAAAATCACCATTATGCCTTTCTCATTTGTTTGGCCTTTTCTGTCCAAGTCCCGAATCCTAATCCATTAATATGGAAACATTTATATAGATCTTTTCTGCATTCATAGCGCCAGATTAGCTCCTGGTAGACAAAACTAGAACTATTTTTTTCAGCGTAAATTGACTCCACATTAACGCATTTGCATACCTTTTGCTGCATTCATAGTGCCAGATTAGATTCTGGTGGCCAAAACTAGGACCAATTTTTTCCAGCTTAAATCGGTACTACATTAAACGCACTAGTATATCTACCACGTTTCACGCGATACGATAATTATAGCCAACACTGGAGCTATGTGAGTAACTGCGCTCAAGCTATAGCCATGCAGTACATACATGCAGTCATTGTACACGCTGAAATACACGAACCACACTACCGTAACGTGCTACTAGAGGATTCAAAACCAATTGGTACACAGCACACAGATAGATTGGAAATTGGTTACACTACTTTGTTTTGGCTCCTCTAGTAGCAGCAACTCAGTAGTTTGGCGCAATGATTTGAGTGTGTGCCTGGACTACAGACATGTACCTGCGAACATACAAAAAATTATTTATGTATCTTTATTTTATCGCGGTTTCCCATTAAAATTTAAGACTGTCCCTTGTACCGCTCGAAAATGAGTACAGGTCGAAATTAGTAGTAAGAATAAATAGAAAACAATACCAATTTTGGTGGAATTACACTTACCTCAATGCATACACATGTACTATAGCCGATATTTAAATGGGTGCCAACAGTAAGCAGAGTGCGATAGCATGGCAACCTCAAGAATGAAATAAGGTGTGACAGGGTTTATAGAGAGCATGCGCTACGCCAGGTGGTTAACAAACATTGAAAAGATCCTGTAAAATGCCACGAGCTGGACGGAGACTATGTTCCACAGCATCTGACAGTTTGAAAAGTGTATTACTGTGGGCGTGCCTGTAAAACCGGCTGGCTGTTTGGAAAGTACAGTGGCCGAACGTAGGATTCAATGGGAATGTTAGACAAACCCCAAGCATCTTCAAAGTTTTGTTAGACCACACCAAGGGAGAAGTATCTTTTTGTGCAAGAAGAACATCGCGACGCCTTCACATCTGTTCCTGACATCAGGGCGCAAGGAATGGACTCGCTACAACCTCTATCCACCCACACTATTGCATGCACACTAGCAGAAGCCAGGTTAGTGAGTCTCTGTCCCATGAGAGCTAGTGTTGTTTTTAAGTCATCAGTCATACGACTACATGTGCATCTACGTCATTACTCCGCAAGCCACCAGACGCCGTATGGTGGGGGGTAGTTCTGGTGCCAGTAACTGATCCCCCTTCCCTGTTCCACTCGCGAATGACGTGTGCGGAAAATGACTGTCGGTAAACCTCTATATTAGCTCTAACATCTCAAATATTCTCGTTTTGGTCTTTTCGCGAGACATACACTACTGGCCATTAAAATTTGCTACACCAAGAAGAAATGCAGATGATAAATGGGTATTCATTGGACAAATATATTATACTAGAACTGACATGTGATTACATTTTCACGCAATTTGGGTGCATAGATCCTGAGCAGTCAGTACCCACAACAACCACCTCTGGGCGTAATAACGGCTTTGATACGCCTCGGCATGCCCATGACCTTGCACCTTCAACACGATACCACAGCTCATCAAGAGTAGTGATGGGCGTATAGTGACGAGCCAGTTGCTCGGCCACCATTGACCAGACGTTTTCAATTAGCGAGTGATCTGGAGAATGTGCTGGCCAGAGCAGCAGTCGAACATTGTCTGTGTCCAGATCTCAGGGATCGAATGAAGGGTAGAGCGACGGGTCAGACCACATCTGAAATGTAACGTCCACAGTCTAAAGTACCGTCAATGCGATCAAGAGCTGACCGAGACGTGTAACCAATGGCACCCTATACCATCACGCCGGGTGATACGCCAGTGTGGCGATGATGAATACACGCTTCCAATGTGTGTTCACCGCGATGTCGCCAAACACGGACGCGACCATCATGATGCTGTAAACAGAACCTGGATTCATCCGAAAAAATGACGTTTTGCCATTCGTGCACCCAGGTTCGTCGTTGAGTACACCATCGCAGGCGCCCCTGTCTGTGATGCAGCGTTAAGGGTAACCGCAGCCATGGTCTCCGAGCTGATAGTCCATGCTGATGCAAACGTCGTCGAACTGTTCTGGCACTCCTGGTTGTTGTCTTGCTAACGTCCCCATCTGTTGACTCAGGGATCGAGACGTGGCTGCACGATCCGTTGCAGCCATGCGGATAAGATGGCTGTCATCTCGACTGCTAGTGATACGAGGCCGTTGGGATCCAGCACGGAGTTCCGTATTACCCTCCTGAACCCACCGATTCCATTTTCTAACAGTCATTGGATCTCGACCAACGCGAGCAGCAATGTCGCGATACGAAAAACCGAAATCGCGATAATCTACAACACGACTTTTATCCAAGTCGGAAACGTGATGGTACGAATTTCTCCTCCTTACACGAGGCATCACAACAACGTTTCACCAGGCAACGCCCGTCAATTGCTGTCTGTGTATGAGAAATCGGTTGGAAACTTCCCTCATGTCAGCACGTTGTAGCTGTCGTCAGCGGCGCCAACCTTGTGTGAATGCTCTGAATAGCTAATCATTTGCATATCACAGCATCTTCTTCATGTCCGTTAAATTTTGCGTAGCACGTCATCTTCTGGGTGTAGCAATTTTAAGGGCCAGTAGTGTATGTTGGAGGAAGTGATGTATTGTTCGACTCTTACCGGAAAGAACTCTCTCGTAATTTCAGTAGTAAAACCTTTCGTGGTGGGTAACGCCTGTCTTATAGAGTCTGCCGCTGGAGTTCGCTGAGAATCAGTGTAACGCTCTCGTCCTGACTAAACGATCCCGTAACGAAACGCACTGCTCTTCGCTGTGTCTTCTCTATCTCTTATATTACGTGGTAGGACTCCCAGATAAATTCGTTTAGAGGTTAATTGCGTTTTTCAAAATACGTCTTAGACGAGGAAACGCCATACATGTTCAGGATGGGTTGGATACGCAACTCCGTTTCAGGATTGGTGTAATTAACACATCTCATCAACAGATCGCTTACTCAGTATCACCCCTGCTCAAATCTTAAGCAACTGAAATGGCATCAGTCAACAGAAATAAAAGTAAATATACCCGTCATAGTTGTGACTGGGCTCCTAGGTGTAGATTTAATTGCACCAAGAGCAAACGCCAAATCTCCTGCAACTTATTTGTGTCAAGATACGTTCAGGATTTTCACCCATCCGCAAACGGCAAAATATCTTAATTACACCTCCATTACTATTTTTCTGACTACTAAATTTAGAGCACTTCTGCAGCTCTTTGCAAAATAGCACTTCCTTTAGCTACCACTTTATCTCAGACGAATGTCTACGATTTATTTACCGTTAGATACACTTAATTTTATTCTGCATCTTTTAAATCCTCCTTTCGGATTCATGTACATGTATCACATATTTTTTAATGCACAGGCATACTCGTACAATTGCAGCGCAACATTCGCCATGTGCGCGACTTATGCATTCGTTTACATCGGAAATTACGTCTAAAATCATTTCACGTAAGACCAACAAGTATTTCTGAGCTCAGTTTTGTTTTTGGGCTTTATAATGAAGACCTTCAAACTTGATACAAATCTCCGTGTGAATAAAACGAAATGCAGCTACACATGGTGTCATATTCAATTTTATGAACTATAATGACTGGCGCTATATATTGTACAGGTAGAATTGTGCTTATTCAGATTAGTGGAGAACAAATAAAGTATTAGCCGGCTTGATGAATGGTATAAAACAGCGGCGAATTAGAGCTGAATTAAAGCAGGAGGTAAATCAATTTACTGTTCGCTGGACTGTTGTCGCACCACGTTTTGCATGTTCCCAGAATACTCCTTGCTGCTGGTCGCTGTTCGCAAGTTGCCCGAAGAAATGTCTCGGGATTTACTAAACATGATCCATCACCACACCAAGGAACAGTTGATTCAACAGATCCGCCGAGTAAACGCGAAAACTGGCGTCATACGTTAAATGAATGTCTTACCGAGGAGACAATGATTGTTTGCCTGCCATTAACAGATTGTTCACTATATTGATGTGAGTACTATGGAAATACTATGACATAAAACTGAACTGTTTGAGACATATAATTTGATGTCTTCTTAGACTGCTAGAGCATTGACAGGTCGCGCATAATTTATTGTCAGCAACAAGTAAGAAGTGATATTACATTCTTGAAATAAGTACACTTACTAGATTGATAATTTAGGACGTCATTTTAGTGTGAATAAGAAAAGCATAAAAACTACTAATTTCATTTACAATTACTAGAGGGACACATTGGAAGAGTGATAGCGGAAAGGAAAAAAGAAAAATACTATTACTTTTAGTTTATTGTTATGTAATTGCCAGGTTTTACTTGATGGAAAAGGAAATTAAAGTTCAATGAGAAAGAAAACTTTGAGATTTGCTGATGACAATGTAATTCTATATGGAGATGATATCTGTTCTTTCGGACATGTCCGAAAGAACAGATACCATCTCCATGTAGTTATTGTAATCGGCCATTGACCTTCTTCTTCTGTGCGGATGCACTCACATTGCCCCAACTCTTAGGGGACTCGGTGAGATTGTCTGTCGCGTGTAATGAGTGTAGTGGGCAGGGGCACTACGAATGTAGTGAGTGGACAGAAAGTTGGATATGTGGGTCTCACGGGGAGCCTGCAAGGGAGAAATCCCTCCAGTCGCACTATCCTCTGTGCCCTCGGCGGCTCAGATGTATAGAGCGTCTGCCATGTAAGCAGGACATACCACGTTCGAGTCCTGGTCGGGGCACTCATTTTCAACTCTCCTCGTTGATGTATATCAACGCCTGTCGGCAGCTTAAGGTATTGATTTAATTATCATTTCAATGTAATTCTGTCAAAGACGGCTAAGGACAAGGAAGTGCAATTGAAAGGAATGAATAGAGCATTGAAAAGATCTTATAAGATGAACATCTACAAAAGTAAAACAACGGCAATGGAAGTAGGCTCCTAAAATCGACCAATGATGGCGGAATTAGATTATCGGTGCGCATGTGTCAGCATCCCTTACCAATAGTTTCCAAAACGTCGCACATAACAACGGGATTTTTCCAGGGCTCATACCTCGAGTACAAATGTTCAGATGTGCGTGTAATCCTATGCGACTTAACGGCTAAGGTCATCAGTCCCTAAGCTTACACAATACTTAACCTAAACTATCCTAAGGACAAACACCCACACCCATGCCCGAGGGAAGACTTTGTAAGTAGGCTGTTTAGTTTTTTTTATTGGTAACGCCGCCGCCACGTAGCGCTCTGTATGAAAATCACTGGCTGTGCCTTGTGCAGTCTGTGGCTGGTTTGCATTGTTGTCTGCCATTGTAGTGTTGGGCAGCGGCAGCTGGATGCTAACAGCGCGTAGCGTTGCGCAGTTGGAGGCGAGCCGCCAGCAGTGGTGGATGTGAGGAGAGAGATGGCGGAGTTTTGAAATTTGTAAGAATTGGTGTCATGAACTGATATATATATTGTGACTATACAGGTAAATACATTGTTTGTTCTCTATTAAAATCTTTCATTTGCTAACTGTGCCTATCATTAGTTAGTGACTTCCGTAGTTTGAAACTTTTAGTTAGCTGGCAGTAGTGGCGCTCGCTGTATTGCAGTAGTTCGAGTAACGAAGATTTTTGTGAGGTAAGTGATTTGTGAAAGGTATAGGTTATTGTTAGTCAGGGCCATTCTTTTGTAGGGATTTTTGAAAGTCAGATTGCGTTGCGCTAAAAATATTGTGTTTCAGTTTAAGCACAGTCGTGTATAATTTTTCTAAGGGGACGTTTCATGTGGCGACCCTGCCAGACAGCCTTTTCTGTAGCACAACAATACGTACAGTACAGTACTTACTTCATCACGGCAATAAGCGTAATAACTAAGATATCTATACGCAAAGCATTTCAATTTCGTTTATCATGAGGTAAGTACATTGACTTCTGCAGAACTTAGCTTTCGGAGGACAATAACTACGACACTTCCACAGAGATTGGCTTACAGCAAGACGCATATTTAGCGCTACAGGACACGCATTAAACTATTTATTTTTCAACATATTTGAATTACAAAGAAAGTTTTCCGTGATACATTTCATTCCATTGCTGTAATCTGTAACACCTGAGGATATAATTACATTATTCCTCAGGGGGGTACACGCTTACTTTGTGTACCATGTGTTTGGCAAGCACAAGGAGCCCTAGCTAATATGGTATTTGTTCATACAACTTTACACATCGGTACCATATTTCTCTAACACATAAATTACACAGCTATCTGATCATTTAACTGAGAGAGACAAACATTTACTTTACTACATCAGTGACAGATGTTTACGTAATTACACCATTGGATAACTTCACACTTACGAAGTTGTATTTTGTCTGTACTTTGTGAACTGTTCATATTTTTATGGAACCATTGTGATACTATGAGAGCTTTGAATGACATATTTGGTATGGGATCACGATTTTTAAAGTATGTTTGAGGTAGTTGACACTTTTGACATGAGCAGAGAATTTTTATTAGGTTTTGAAATTATTGGAGGAAGCTACGACGATTTAGAGAGTTGACTGAGGTGTTATGATATTATTACGACGACGATGTGAATTATGCTGCTGAAGTATGCTTAAGCTGATGCTATATGAGTTATTTGGTTATGATACGTAACTGTTATGATGAAATATTGAAGAAGTGTCGACGAATATATATATGTGTAATAAGGTAAGAAATAATGAGTAGTGGTTAGGGACTCTGATTTGTGAAAAAGGATGTTGGAAACCGAGAATCGTACTTTAAGAGTTATGAAATGAGTGTATATGCGTGAATGTATCACTATGCTGGCGAAAATTTTTTGGACACAATTATATTTAAATGATTTTATTTTCTACACGTTTGTAACGCAAATTCTCATCCTGTGAAAAATTTTTTATATGAGACTGTCACTGTAGCGGAAATTACTGTCGTAAATTTTTCAGTAAGAAAGGTAAGTGGCCACCTGCACGTAATGCGTCGCGGGCACCCAGCTGTGCGACAGTTGCCTGGGAAAAAAGCCATTAGTGTGTGCCTTTCAGAGGCACAGGTAAAAAAAAAGGTGCCATTATCCTCGCTATTGACATTTCTTTGTAGAAAGCGTCGCAAATACGACACACTCAAACTTGAAAACATATGATTACACTTTGGAGTTCTTAATTTATGATATTTACTGAAATGAAATGATGAGAAACATTTCATGTCTATTGTCTTGCTAGTTGGAAGATTGTTTACTACATTATGAAATGACTTATGGCTAGCGAATGACGTTTCACGCCTTGCTTTGCCTATTTTGTTTAATATCTAGTTTCTTGTTGCAACGCAGCATTGTTTAAATTGAAATTTAATACATGTACTAATATAACTACTTTCTGTCAACAGACCCAGTAAAGAATCATTTTATGATGTACTTCCAAAAAAATGAGGGAGCACAAAAAGACATTGCCCTTCACAGGAACTGCATACATAATTTTCTTTTCAAGTACTTGGTAATTTATTTCATTGAATAAGTAGTGGTGCACCATTTTAATTACATAGACATTAAGATGTGAATACACATTTCCCTTATCTGTGTTGTTGTCTTCAGTGTACTATTTTTTCTGCTTGTGGGTTTGCCATGTTTAGATATAAGTTATTACATTTATTGCTGCTTGCTTTGCTTACCTGCACCTTTTTTTTCATTGCTGTTTGTATTAATTGTTTTGTGCTGCTGCATTGCCTCGTCCCTTAGTTTAGCATATAAGCTCAGTAGCTTTAAGTTAGCTTAAGAGGGTGAAGACTATATAAGAAACTAACTATGATGAATTGGAAGAAAAGCATTGAGAAGCTATAAGGAAATGGTTTGGCCAAAAAGTAGTGTACAGTGGAGAAAAACTATTTTTGAAAGAGGATGTGAACAGAATACAGAAAGCAGCTTTAGATAGGACTTTTTGGGAATAATGATGAACTAAGGGAGATCTCTATGCAAAATACTGCAGTAAAACAAACCTGTCCTTTCCTTTCGGATTATCCCGCTATGTGTTTATGTACCCTTGTGTATTTGTCTTTTTCCTGTCTTTATGTGTTTAGCTAATAAGATTTATGTTGTAGAATTTTTCAAATACTATGTTATTTTCTTTGTAAATATGTTCAGACATTATTTATTGTGTTTTGTTTTAATGCTCATGTGTGAAGTTGATGTTTCAAAAGTTATTCTGATCTTTTATGTATGTACTTATGTCGTAATTTTTGTAACACTGATGTATTTGTTATTTCGATTCTTTTGTAAAGCCTGTATTACAGCAAATGTTATCTGTATTGTTATGTTCTTTAATGACGTATTTTGTACCTTTGTTATTGTATTCTCATGTTATAAAATTGTAATTGACACCAGTTCATCAAATTAAGTAACTTGTATACTACATTTCACTGCACTCGTTTCTGTTGGTCATAATATATGAACAATATGTGAGAAGTAGGGACTGAAAATGTTTGCATGTGTGTTAATAATTCATCAAGGAACTGGACAACAGCATTGCTGGTTCTAAGGGCATTTCAAACAAATTCTTTGTAAGTGGACAAATGGTGGTTTATGGACTTGCTATATTATCCGCAAGACTCTTCAATGGTGATTGTGAGCCTGCACAGTGAAACAAATGGCTGCTGGCCATCTCTACAAGGACTACAGTGGGTCTACACCTTTGATGACCCACAAATACCATTATTTCTACAAGGACTACAGTGGGTCTGCATCTCTGGTGGCCCACCAATACCGTAATCTCTACCAGGATTACAAGGGGTCTACTCTGTGATGATCTACCTACCAATATTATTCAAAACTTCCAGTGACTCTGCTGTGGGTTTTCTCAGTTGTGGCCCATTACCTGTCTGCATGTCAAGAGTCAGCACTGTCTTTCCGTTGGAAGGACAACGCTACTTCTTCAAAACTGCATGGAAATCCACTACTTCCATGTGCATTTTCCTTTACTACTCAGACTTTGAGAAAAACACTGCAATTTTACTTTGATGAATGATCATGATTGTCTTTATGGACTGTGAGAAAATTTTAGCTTTAGACCAACATTGTATCGATAAGTGTGTGCATTTCATTTCTTTGTTATTGTAATTATGAAAAAAATTTTCAAATCTGTATTGGCCACTGCCCAAAACAACTTGTAAATTTTTTTGTGGGGAGCATGGGGGCTATGTAAGTAGGCTGTTTAGTTTTTTTTTATTGGTAACGCCGCCGCCACGTAGCGCTCTGTATGAAAATCACTGGCTGTGCCTTGTGCAGTCTGTGGCTGGTTTGCATTGTTGTCTGCCATTGTAGTGTTGGGCAGCGGCAGCTGGATGCTAACAGCGCGTAGCGTTGCGCAGTTGGAGGCGAGCCGCCAGCAGTGGTAGATGTGAGGAGAGAGATGGCGGAGTTTTGAAATTTGTAAGAACTGGTGTCATGAACTGATATATATATTGTGACTATAAAGGTAAATACATTGTTTGTTCTCTATTAAAATCTTTCATTTGCTAACTGTGCCTATCATTAGTTAGTGACTTCCGTAGTTTGAAACTTTTAGTTAGCTGGCAGTAGTGGCGCTCGCTGTATTGCAGTAGTTCGAGTAACGAAGATTTTTGTGAGGTAAGTGATTTGTGAAAGGTATAGGTTATTGTTAGTCAGGGCCATTCTTTTGTAGGGATTTTTGAAAGTCAGATTGCGTTGCGCTAAAAATATTGTGTTCCAGTTTAAGCACAGTCGTGTATAATTTTTCTAAGGGAACGTTTCAACTTGATCCTCTGCGACCGGGCATACACCTCGAGTACTATTGATGATAAAAAGGTAGCGGGGGGGGGGTCAACTGTTTCTGGTAGGCCCTAGGCTAGGGACCATTTGTATATCAAGCACAAAGGGTAGTCTTACTATAACTGTTCTACACCACAGGGTCAAAGTTTAAATATTACACACTTCCTCCAGCATAGGCAAATCAGTAAATAGATTGCCTCTTTTTGAATTATATGTGGTCTACGGTGCGCATTGAGGAGCTTATATAGGCTCCATTAAGTCCGTGGGTGGTCCCTGAAGGAACCCGAAAAAAGCATCTTTCATCATTTTTTCGCCGTCGGCAGCAGATATCTAAATCCTTAAACGCAGTAAATTCCTCACACTTTAAGAGTATATTCTCTAGGCTTTTATCTAGATGTGCCATACTCCTGTTTTCTACAATTATTATCTGTTGTCGAGAAACATCTCAAAACCGTGCTGCAGACTCCAAGATGGCTATGCACAGCACATTTTTTTACATATTTATCAATTCCAGAGACACAGAAATTCAAAATTACCCCACTTTTACACGTAAAATACGCATATAAAATGTAGTTTGTAAAGTGACGCAGTAGGGAGAAATATACTATAAAGTACTTCCGTTATCATCTTACTGGTTCTGGGAACCCCATGTTGCAGCACTGAAGCGCATGCAAAACTTCTTTGTGTGTAAAATCAGGTATGAGGTTTAACATTACTTTTGCGTTATTTCAATTTCACACAACTAAGCTATCAAACTTTTACTGATCCAGAAGGTTCTTTTTGTATGATTTACATGCCCTTTTTCAGCATTGAAAAGAAGGGAACCAGTGGAAAAATGCTCCTTTCGGAGCACAAAAAGGCGAATATGTTGCTTTGTAAAGGACTCCCACTGAAAAGCGTGGTTCCAGATGCGTTATTCTACTTTTCTCAGCACCTTTAAAATGTTCCCAAAAATTTTTACATGCGTTTATTTTCACGCTTTGCTGAGAGAGAAGGAGACAGTGGCAGTGGGAAAGAGACGAATAAGTAATAAATAATGGCAGATAGTAATCCGATGTCGTGATATAAAAAGAGAGGAGAAACAATGGCAGTGTGAGAGAAAGGGAGGGGCACATTGGCAGTGGAATATATATTACAGTAACAAAAAAAGTGCTAGGGGAAGAGTGGAGGAAACAGTGAGAGAGGAATAAAGAGAAGGAGAAAGTGGAAGTGGACGAGAGCCAGTTATAATGAGAGATAAAGTCTATGAGAATGACAACGACGAAAAGAGATATATGATAGTGAAAAGAGACAGCAGCAGTGGGAAGGAATGAATGAGACAGATGCAGTGAGAGAGAGGAAGGGGGAGGGGGGAGGGAGAGTGACAGTGAGAGGAGACAGTAGTAGTAGAACAGACGAAGGCGACTTTGGCTTTGAGACAGGAGACAGTGATATTTGAGAGGCTCAAAGAGATAATGAGAATAACCTGGGCTGAATGAGTGAGTGAGAATGCACAAGAAGGAGTGGATGAGTATGAGCTACTTACAGTGACGGATTAGTGGGTTTGAGTCAGTTACAGTCAGGGAGCTTATGGGAGCGAGAGGTGAGTTGCGTATTAGAGAGAGCGCGAATATTTTCGCATGCCCAAACTTCTGGAAAATTTCTTAACCTTGCTGAGGAAGGTAGAATAAGGAAGCTGGTATCGTACTTTTTAATCAGAGTCTTTTCAACAGGAGCCTTTTTTGTGCTTCTTAGGAACATTTTTCCTCTGGTGGAATATTACATCAAAAACAGTAGATGAGTTTTGCTATTTGGACAGCGAAATAACTGTCAATTGCTGAAATATAAAGACTGGCAATATCAAAAAAGGCATTTGTGAATAAGATGATTTTATTTACATCGAATATCAATTGAAACGATAGACAGACTTTTCTGAAAGTGTTTGTCCGGAGTGCAGCCTTATACGGAAGTGGAAGGTGGAAGACGAACATTTCAAACAATATGAGCTTTTTAAATGTGATGCTGCAAAAGAATGCTGATGGTTAGAAGGTTACATCGGATGTAAATGAGGAGGCAATGAATCGAATTGAGGATAATCTAAATTTATGGTTCGACTTGACTATTTCGATTGAAATGATACATCCTGAGGCGTCAAGGTACTCTCAGTATGGTAATGGAAACTAACGCGAGGGGTAAAAATTGTGGAGTGATAAGTATGCTTGAAAAAGTTCATACGCATGTAGGTTGCAATAATCATGCCGAGATGAAGAGGCTTGTGCTGGACAACTGCCTCAAACCAGTCTTTGGATTGAAAGCCTCAAAAATATACTTGATGAGTAGGTTATTTTAGTAACTTACGATCATTTTTAGAAATAGTTTGTTAGATAACTCTATCGGGTCATTCAGGGATGAGCACTTGTGGGAACAGAATAAAAATTAAGAGCTACTCTTTTCTACTATCGTAATAGCGCACAGAGTTCGAGTGAAAATTTTACCGAAAGCAATAACGAAAGCCAGTTCAAATTTACTGATTTGAAAATATAGCTTCATGACGATTTTCAGCTATAATAAATGCCATGAAATTGACCGCTGACAATCGATACAATGTGAAGAGTACTGCAATAGTGATCCCTTATGTAGACCAGGTGAATGCGTAGGAGATGTTTCGGTACTGCAAGAAACGCAAACGCTTCTCTTTTGCCCAATATAAATGTCATATACCATTATTGGCTGAAGTACGGGGGCCTAGCAAGAAAGGTGTTCACCCTTCACGTAAATTGGGCACTTTCCTTACGAATATGAGAGAGTTGTGTCATGCGCGCATTTCAAGAGTGTATAATGTGACCGCTATTTTTGTGTTGTATGATGCTGACGAGAGAAGGCAGAATGTGAAACACGTGCCAGTCATAGCATACTCCTGTCTAATAGCACGAAGAGGAACGTCCCAACCGACAACGGATCACCATCGTCAGTGTCACATACTTACACTTTATGGGACACTGCGGGCATATTTGGTACTTAATCCAAGACTTTGGCTCATAGACTGGTGTTCAGAAACTTACGCCACCACCTCTCCTTTCACTACCGGACAAACACTGGTAGAGAAAATTTCGTCCACCACCTGGATTCGAACCGGCTCACTTCCGAATCGAACGCCACCGTAGCGTTAAAGACCTCGACTACGGAGACGGCCTCCGAGTAATGGAAGAAGTAACGACGAGATACATTTTACATTTGGTGAGTGGTTATTGTGTTGCTACAATTATGGCCTGAAGGAGGTATTATTTTTCTGTTTAATGAAATTAACTTTGTGCAATTAATGCTCATTCTCCCTTGTGAATAGCAAAACAAAGAAATTTTATCATTCAAGTCAAATAAGTTACCAATTAAGCCACGTTTCGTCCATTCAAGTCTATGAAATGTCGCAGTTGCGAGCACGGGCAACCATCTGCTGTATAATGGAATGACTACAGTGAAAATCTGTGCCGGACCTGGACTCGAACACGGATTTCCCGCTTTACGCGAGCTGTCGCCTTAACCGTTTTTACTATTTGTGCGCGACTCACGGTCAGATCAAAGCTCCCATATGCCGTATTTTGTACACATTACGTACTTCCCGAACAGAAGGAGAACATTTTAATTGAAAGTTGGTGTTTTGTATCGGCGGAAAATGGTATTGCAGCGCCTGCGTTGTTTAAAAATACGATGCAATGTTCCATCGGACGGGAATTACATAATGTGCACGAGTGTCGGTTGTGATTCATGAAGGACGACAAACGGAAGTTTGATCTGACCGTGAGTCATACACGGAAGGCCAAAGTTGTTAAGGCAACTAATCGCGTACAGTGCGAAATCCGGTTTCGACTCATGGCCCGATACAAGTTTTCATTGTAGTCATTCCACTACACAGCTGACGGTGCGATTGTGCGAATACATTTACCCCTTTTGCAGTCACCCGATTTGGAGTGGTGTGTGCTAAAAATGTCATGCGTATTTATACTGTTATGCTACATTCTGTTTAAATTGCCATATATCATTCACTATTCACTTTAATAATATGTAGAATATTGTGGCTTACACAGATTATCATAATGTTTCAGATGAATTTGATTGTGACAGTCCAAACAATTTTTTTTTAATATTATAAATTTCACTTTGATTCCATATATCCAACAGTGTGCTTCAATTTAAGAAGGCTAACTACAGTCCATAGAATCTACACACATTTGCGAGCATATGACATGAGGGATATCAAATTTGTGTTATTCTTTAGAAAGGTAATAATTATTTATTGGAAGAGAATATTACAGAATTTCTTTGTCTACAGTATGACTTAGCATTTGTGTTTAGGAAAACATTCACCATGAAAACCGTTATTACGCCTATTACAAACAGTTCTTCTTTTCCTTCCCTCACTAGTACACACAGTATCTTGACTCTTTCTTCTCTGGAAGTTTTCTCAAACCCAAAGAACCACGAGGATCATCAGTTGCAAATACTGTAATAGGGAAGTGTGACATTTAGTGGCAACTAGACTCTCATCAATACTAAGTTGTTCATGAGGTGTATAATGATATCCAAATATATTAGCATGATCTACCACTGGCTGGTACCTGATACATGGGTCATAATCAGTATTGCCTCGTGCTGGACATTTCTCACTATCCACAAACTGAAAGAATTTCATAAGATGCCTAAATCGGTGGGCAGACAACATTTTACCAAACCTTGGAAATGCATGTTACGGTTTTGTGCTCCAGTATGAGAGCATTGTGGGCCTTTTATTGAGTCCCATATTGAGTAAGCAAGCAATAAAACCCCTTACCTCGGTACTTGTCACATTCTTCCATTTCTTATATTGTTTGGACAATGTAGCATGTTTAGTTACAAACTGTTTAGCTGAGCGATTTGTTTCAGTTACAATAAGCTGCAGGAACGTTGTAGTAAAGAATAGATTGAAATATTCTATCACAGGAGAGCCTGCTGGCTGCATATGTTTTGGTCCCAGCAGCTCTTGAAATGAATGTGGTAATGGTTGTAGTGTTTCAGGCGCAATTACTTCAGTGTATTGTACATCTTCCATTTGTCTTCACTTTCGTTCACAATATCGTCAAGTACATCAGTGTCACTTTCTGAACTGTTGCTACTTTCGCTAAAACACTCTGTATCACTAGTACAATCTAAAAGTTCACAAATTTTTTCGTCAGTAAGTCGTATGCTGTGGCCTGGTGTAGGTCTCATTTTTCACAAAAATCGGAGAAAATAAACAAACTGTAAACGCTTAACGTGAAGAAACACACATAGAAACCATTATAAATAACAGTACTGCGCAAAAACAAGAACGTACAATGCAACAACAGAATGTAAACATGTACTGCGAAACACGACGTCAATAAACATACGATGCAAAAGCAGAATAATCGAACGCTAATATTTCACCGGAACGATGCTCAATTGTCGATAGCTATCGACCTACACGTAGCTCGAGTCAAAGATCATCTGTAATCAGCACACCAACACCATCTATCGCCCGATTCTGTAAGATAAACAAGACGAAGCAAAGTACAGACGAATCGGCACCTTGACAGTATTAACGTCAGTAGGGGGTGACGACAGATCGTTACCTTGACATTCAATGGGTTAATAATTTAGTGAAGGCTGTAGTAGCCGCCGCTAGCGGCCTTGTCGCAGTAGTAACACCGGTTCTGGTTAGATCACCGAAGTTAAGCGCTCTCGGGCTCGGCTGTCACTTGGTTGGGTGGCCAACCGGTCTGCCGAGCGCTGTAGGCAAGCGGTGTGCACTCAGCCCTTGTTGAGGCTGACTGAGGAGCTACACGACTGAGAAGTAGCGGCTCCGGTCTCGTAAACTGTCATACGGGCGGGGGAGCGGTGTGCTGACCACATGCCTCTCCATATCCGCATCCGATGACGCCTGTAGGCTGAGTTTGACACGGCGGCCAATCGGTGCCGTTGGGCCTTCCAAGGCCTGTTCAGACCGAGTGTTTCGTAGCAGCCGCTGCGCCTGTTCCTTCGGACATACATGCACCGTAATTCTGATCAGCACAAGTACTGCAATATCAAATTTATGTGATTGTGATTTCATATGTTCGGCGAAGCTGAGCTGCATTAGATCTGAAATGCGCTGATCACAGCGCGTTAGCAAAAGGGTTTACTTATCAGTTCTGCGCCATGATTGGCTGAGGTGACAGAAGTCACTGGATACCGTTATGCACATATAGAGACGGCAGCAGCATCGCCTACACAAGGTATGAAAGAACAGGGCATTGACTGAGATGTCATGCATACTCTGGGGAGTCGTGTCAAAAGGTGTCCGACATGATTACGGCAGCACGAATCGAATTAACAGACTATGAACGCGGAATGGTAATTGGAACTAGACGCATGGCAAATTCCATTTCATAATTATGTACGAAGTTCAGTACTCCGAATCCACAGTGTCAAGAGTGTATGTAGAATACCAAATTTCAGGCATTGTCTCTAACCACGTACAATGGCAGTGGCCGACGGCCTTCACTTAACGACCGAGAGCAGCGACATTTGCGTAGGTTTGTCAGTGCTACTGCGTTAAATAAAACCAGATATCAGTGTGGGACGTACGACGAACATATCCGTTACGACAGTGCGGTGAAATTTGGCGTTAATGAGCTATGGTAGCAGACGACCGACACGCGTGCCTTTGCTTACATGCGAGATCGCCTGCAACACTTCTACTTGGTTCGTATGGACCCTAGCGACTGGAAAACCGTGAACTGGTCAGGTAAGTCACGATTTTAGTTGGCAAGGGCTGATGGTAAAGTTCGAGTGTGGCGCAGACTCCATGGAGCCAATTTGTCAACAAGGCACTGTGCAAGCTGGTGGTGACCCCATAACGGTCTGAGTTGTGTTTACATACGAGGGTGAGTCAGATGAAAACTTTAAATATTTTTTTTTTAATATTATTTATTATGCAGAAGTGGTACAAAGCTGTATCATGATTCAACAAAATCTCCCCCATGCTCAATGCAAGTCCTCCAGCACTTACAAAGTCTATAAATTCCTTTAGAAAAAATTTCATTTGGTAGTCCGCGCAACCACTCATGCACCGCGTGCCGTACGTCTTCATCACAACGGAACTTCTTTCCTCCCATTGCGTCTTTGAGTGGTCCAAACATATGGAAATCACTTGGGGCAAGGTCTGGTGAGTTGCAACGATTGTACAGGCAGTGTGGGGCCTTGCATTGACATGTTGCAAAAGAACACCTGCTGACAGCAATCCACGTCGCTTTGATTTGATTGCAGGCCGCAGATGATTTTTTAGATCTGTGTATGATGCAGTGGTGATAGTGATCCCTCTAGGCCTGTAATGCTCCAAAATGACGCCTTTTTCGTCCCAAAAAAAAGTCTGTACAACCTCCGCTGCTGACGGTTCTGTTCGAAACTTCTTTGGTTTTGGCTCTGTTTAATTCTGGTTGGTGGCAGTTAATCCAGGTTTTGTCCCCATTAACGATTCCTGCAAGGAAGCCATCACCTTCTCGTTCAAAGCACCGGAGGAGTTTTACACAGACATCAACACGTCGTTCTCTCATTTCAGGAGTCAGCTGTCGTGGCATCTATCTTGTGAAACTTGAGCAATGCCATTCAGTGTCACTCGGCGGTTATCCTTCACTATGGCTTCAACTGCTGCAATGTTCAGTGGAGTCATAACTCGTTGTGCCTGACCTGGACGAGGATCATCTTCCACTGAAGTCACACCGTTTGCGATTTTCCTACTGCATTTGTACTTTCTGCTGTGACAGACGTGCATCACCGTACTGAACCTTCATTCGTCGATGAATTTCAATAGGTTTCACACCTTCACTTCGCAAAAACTGAATAACAAAACGCTGTTCTCCCCTGGTGCAAGTCGCAAGTGGGACGGTCATCTTTATACTGATACTGCGGCGGTATGTGTTCATCTGCATTATGCTGCCACCTACAGGTCATTCTGCACGCTGTTTGTAGCACGCTTACCAACTTACAGGATAACGGCGCGAAATTTCGATTTTTTTTTTTTACAAATTTACGGTTTTTATTTGACTCGCCCTCGTATAATGGACTGGGTACTGGTTGTATTCAGCTAATTGGAGACCATTGGCAGCCGTTCATGGAGCTAATGTTCCCAAGCAACGGTGGAATTTTTATAGCGACAGTGCGCCACGTCACAAGGCCACAGTTGTTCACGATTGGTTTGAAGAAGAATCTGGACAATTCGCGTGAATGATTTGCCCACCGAGATCGCCCGCCTTGAATCGCACCGAACATTTTTGGGACATAATCGAGAGATCCGTTAGTGCACAAAATCTAGTACTGGAAACACCTTCGAAATTACTGACGGGTGTAGAGGCAGTATGACTCAGTATTTCCGCACGGGACTTCTAACGACGTGTTGAGTCCTTGCCACGAAGAGTTGCTGTATTACGCCGCGCAAAAGGATGTCCGACACGATTTAGGAGGTACACCGTGGCCTTTACCATCCCGCTGTGTAAGCAGCAGGGACTCAGTCTGTGGCACTGCGGCTCTCTGCGTGGAGGATGAACGTATTGTTAATTAGTTGAACTTCCAAACAAAATTACGTAACTAAATGATTTGGTCAAAAATCCAAGACCATGGTGCAGGTTCTATTTAACACGTTAGCCTTCACACATCCCCACAATTTCCGGGGACATAAATCTTTAAACATGAAAACTGTGTTTCAGGAAACTGTAAGAGAAACGCTGGACAAGTATCTCCAACTTAATGACATATATCTGAGATCAGCCGTTACAGGAAAATGTAGAAAAACGCTGGACGCGCATCTGAAACTTAATGACGTACATTTGAGATCAGCCGGTAATAATGCCTCAGTCACAATACTTCTTAGAACTCGTCAACAATGGGACGAAATTAGCTGAGTTACAAAATTTTTAAGATGGCTGCCAAAAATAGTATGTTCTGGTGACTGCGTTCAGTATCTCCACAAAAGCTCAAATCGTCGAAATCTTTATTCATTACAGTTCTCTTTAGCCCTTTTAATAAAAGATACAAGCAACATTCTCCAACATAATATACATAAAACTGGTGATATCTCACACTGGGGAACAGTCAAGAATGGGGTGCTGCAAGGTTCGGTCTTTGGTCCTCTGCTGTTCTTGATACATATTAATGACTTGCCATTCTATATTCACGAAGGTGAAAAGCTGGTACTTTTTGCCGCTCATACAAGTATATCTATCACACCCAACAGACAAGATTTAACTGGTGAAATTGTAAACGATGTTTTTCAGAAAATCATTAAATGGTTCTCTGCAAATGGGCTCTCATTAAACTTTGACAAAATACAGTATATACGGTTCCACACAGTAAATGGAATGACACCATAATAAATATAGACTTCGATCAGAAATCTGTAGCTAAGGTAGAATATTCTAAATTTCTAGGTGTATGCATTGATGAGGGGTTGAACTGGAAAAAACACACTGAGGATCTGCTGAAACGTTTGAGTTCAGCTACTTATGCAAATTTTGGCGATATACATCTGAGTAAATTAGCTATTTACATTCTCTGCTTTCGTATGGTATGATATTCTGGGGTAACTCATCATTGAGTAAAAGAGCGTTCATTGCACAAAAGCGTGTAATCAGAATAATTGCTGGAGCTCATCCAAGATCATCCTGCAGACAAATTTTTAAAGAGCTAGAGATCTTCACTGTAACTTCACAATATATATATATATATATATTCACTTATGAAATTTGTTATTAACAACCCGAACGAATTCAAACGTAATAGCAGTGTACATGGCTACAACACTATGGGAAAGGATGATCTTCACTACTCAAGGTTAAATCTAACCTTTGGCTCAGAAGCGGGTAAATTATGCTGTCACAAAAGTCTGTGGTCACTTACCTAATAGCATCAAAAGACTGACAGATAGCCATATAGTATTTAAAAGGAAATTAAAAGAATTTCGTAACGGCAACTCCTTCTACTCATTAAATGAATTTTTGGATATAGTAAGTTGGTAATTTCCCCAGCCCCCACAAAAAATTAAAAGTATTAATATTAAGTGTCATGTAATATTTTGTGTAATCTAATATCTTGTATAGACACCTTTTAATAACATGACACGTTCCACATCATTACGAAGTGTCGTATTCGTGACCTATGGTACAAGTAATAATCAAATCAAATCTAATCTAATCATTTTCCAGAGAGGGCAACACTCTATGCAGTAGTCTTTGGTATGTTATCGCGCAATGTATCATTACGTAAAGTTAAATGTTTTCACCATTCCAACAAAATTCATAGATTCTTTAAGTACAGAATAAAACGTGAAATTAAATATAGTTGGAAAACCAGTCACAGAAAGGGGTTAGCGTAGGCTCTTTCCAAAACTGTGCAAATGGTTCAAATGGCTCCAAGCACTATGGGACTCTGAGAACTTCAGTCCCCTAGACTTAGAACTACTTAATCCTAACTAACTTAAGAACATCACACACATCCATGCCCGAGGCAAGCTTTGAACCTGCGACCGTAGCAGCAGCGCGGTTCCGGACTAAAGCGCCTAAAACCACTCGGTCACAGCGGCCGGCTCCAAAACTGTCTATCTGTAGTAACGTGCTGGAGATTTCTTAACGAAACGTAGACATATTTGTAAACGACTTTCTCAAGCCACCGTGTATATGTTTAGATACTTTTTACTGTGAAGAACCTTCTTCTCTTATGAGGACAATAAAAAGTAATGACACGGTGAATACTCTGTCTGCTGCAGCAACACGACGTTCAGTGCGGAATATTTTATATCTTTCGAATAAAAGGACATGTTATGTGCCACAAAGTTAATAAAATGTTTCTGCATTTGTCAACAACTTCAACTTTTCCTGTTAAGCTGCGCCAACTTTCCAGCCATGGTTAAAAACACGTCTTATAGCTGTTATTCTCCGTTTCATGTGACCTCTGGCGAACGGGCTCCGCTTATCTCGACAGAAATGGTTTGGACAGTAGAGTGGGAAAGATAGGAATGTACACACCTACTGTAATAGGAGGACTCCAAAAATTCATTGACAGAACAGAAAAGAAGATGTAAGTGAATCAGGAAAGAATATCTTTCTTCTGGCATTTGCGAGAAGAAAAAAGTCAGTCAAAAATTAGTATACTTGAAATAATTAAGAGATAAAGAGCATATTACGAATAATCACTTGCAATTAATATGTTGAGCAAGACTGGGAGCAGAAATCGGATTTCCCGCTTATCAGGAGTCTTAAGGTGAACCATTCAGGTCAGACCTCGTGGTGTTGGTCACGCTGCTAAATACTACATTTTCGGGAAACAACTAAGTTAGGATGTTGCAGGTGTCATTAGAGCACAGTTAATAAAGTCATTTCATGTAATAATGATTAAATTAGGCACTCATCGTTTCGTGTTTCCCACGCTGGTCTCGTTGTAAAATCATGGCTCAATCGTCGAAAATCTAGGTGGTGATGATTCTAAGATCGGATGCAAAGAGGCCTAGGTTTTATTCTGCTATATTTAAAAGTTTTGTAGGTGCGCTCCACAAACCATTCTTGAAGATTAAACCTTTCAAAGTTAGCACAATAGTGATGTAAAAAAAAAAAAAATACAGCACTCCGAATTTAAGTTACACTTCCTTTTAATTGCTTTTGTTGCAATGGCACGCAACACACAAAATATCAGTTTACAATACAAAACGTACTTGAAAACATCTTCCTCGCTGTTAAAGTTCACATTTAATAGCTGGCTACAATACGTGTCTTTCCAACGTGACGTCCAAGACTTGACTTTCTCAAGGTCCGACTCTAACTACTAACTAATAATCGCTTACGCGCCCAAAAATCAAGAGTTACAAGTACGTCAAAGATCATAGTGACAAAAGAAAGAGTACACAACAAGAATAATATCATTGCAGTATAAACATATCGATAAATCAAAGTAGTTGTTGTCGTGGTCTTCAGTCCTGAGACTGGTTTGATGCAGCTCTCCATGCTACTCTATCCTGTGCAAGCTTCTTCATCTCCCAGTACCTACTGCAGCCTACATCCTTCTGAATCTGCTTAGTGTATTCATCTCTTGGTCTCCCTCTACGATTTTTACCCTCCACGCTACCCTCCAATACTAAATTGGTGATCCCTTGATTCCTCAGAACATGTCCTACCAAACGATCCCTTCTTCTGGTCAAGTTGTGCCACAAACTTCTCTTCTCCCCAATCCTATTCAATACTTCGTCATTAGTTATGTGATCTACCCGTCTAATCTTCAGCATTCTTCTGTAGCACCACATTTCGAAAGCTTCTATTCTCTTCTTGTCCAAACTATTTATCGTCCAAGTTTCACTTCCACAAATGGCTACACTCCATACAAATACTTTCAGAAATGTCTTCCTGACACTTAAATCTGTACTCGATGTTAACAATTTCTCTTCTTCAGAAACGCTTTCCTTGCCATTGCCAGTCTAGATTTTATATCCTCTCTACTTCGACTCCTTTACTACTTTAAGTGTCTCATTTCCTAATCTAATTCCGTCAGCATCACCCGACTTAATTCGTTTACATTCCATTATCCTCGTTTTGCTTTTGTTGATGTTCACCTTATATCCACCTTTCAAGACACTGTCCATTCCATTCAACTGCTCTTCCAAGTCCTTTGCTGTCACTGACAGAATCACAATCTCATCGGCGAACCTCAAAGTTTTTATTTCTTCTCCATGGATTTTAATACCTACTCCGAATTTTTCTTTTGTTTCCTTTACTGCTTGCTCAATATGCAGATTGAATTACATCGGGGAGAGGCTACAACCCTGTCTTACTCCCTTCCCAACCACTGTTACCCTTTCATGTCCCTCGACTCTTATAACTACCATCTGGTTTCCGTACAAATTGTAAATAGCCTTTCGCTCCCTGTATTTCTCCCCTGCCACCTTTAGAATTTGAAAGAGAGTATTAAAGTCAACTTTATCAAAAGCTTTCTCTAAGTCTACAAATGCTAGAAACGTAGGTTTGCCTTTCCTTAATCTTTCCTCTAAGATAAGTCATAAGGTCAGTATTGCCTCACGTGTTCCAGTATTTCTACGGAATCCAAACTGATCTTCCCCGATGTCGGTTTCTACGAGTCTTTCCATTCGTTTGTAAAGAATTCGGGTCAGTATTTTGCAGCTGTGGCTTATTAAACTGATTGTTCGGTAATTTTCACATCTGTCAACACCTGCTTTCTTTGGGATTGGAATTGTTATATTCTTCTTGAAGTCTGAGAGTATTTCGCCTGTCTCATACATCTTGCACAGCAGATGGTAGAGTTTTGTCAGGACTGGCTCTCCCAAGGCTGTCAGTAGTTCCAATGGAATGTTATCTACTCCGGGGGCCTTGTTTCGACTCAGGTCGTTCAGTGCTTTGTCAAACTCTTCACGCAGTATCGTATCTCCCATTTCATCTTCATCTACATCCTCTTCCATTTCCACAATATTGTCCTCAAGTACATCGCCCTTGTATAGACCCTCTATATACTCCTTCCACCTTTCTGCTTTCCATTCTTTGCTTAGAACTGGGTTTCCATCTGAGCTCTTGATGTTCATACAAGTGGTTCTCTTATCTCCAAAGGTCTCTTTAATTTTCCTGTAGGCATTATCTATCTTACCCCTAGTGAGATAAGCCTCTACATCCTTATATTTGTCTTCTAGCCGTCCCTGCTTAGATATTTTGCACTTCCTGTCGATCTCATTTTTGAGACGTCTGTATTCCTTTTTGCTGCTTCATTGACTGAGTTTTTATATTTTCTCCTTTCATCAATTAAATTCAATATTTCTTCTGTTACCCAAGGATTTCTACTAGCCCTCGTCTTTTTACCTACTTGATCCTCTGCTGCCTTCACTACTTCATCCCTCAAAGCTACCCATTCTTCTTCTACTGTATTTCTTTCCCCCATTCCTGTCAATTGTTCCCTTATGCTCTCCCTGAAACTCTGTACAACCACTGGTTCTTTCAGTTTATCCAGGTCCCATCTCCTTAAATTCCCACCTTTTTGCAGTTTCTTCAGTTTTAATCTACAGGTCATACCCAATAGATTGTGGTCAGAGTCCATATCTGCCCCTGGAAATGTGTTACAATTTAAGACCTGGTTCTAAAATCTCTGTCTTACCATTATATAATCTATCTGATACCTTTTAGTATCTCCAGGGTTATTCCATGTATACAACCTTCTTTCTTGGTTCTTAAACCAAGTGTTAGCTATGATTAAGTTGTGCTCTATGCAAAATTTTACCAGGCGGCTTCCCCTTTCATTTCTTAGCCCCAATCCATATTTACCTACTACGTTTCCTTCTCTCCCTTTCCCTACACTCGAATTCCACTCACCCATGACTATTAAATTTTCGTCTCCCTTCACTAACTGAATAATTTCTTTTATCTCATCATACATTTCATCAATCTCTTCGTCATCTGCGGAGGTAGTCGGCATATAAACTTGTACTACTGTGGAAGGTGTGGGCTTCGTATCTATCTTGGCCAAAATAATGCGTTCACTATGCTGTTTGTAGTAGCTTACCCGCATTCCTGTTTTCCTATTCATTATTAGACCTACTCCTGCATTACCCCTATTTGATTGTGTGTTTATAACCCTGTAGTCGCCTGACCAGAAGTCTTGTTCCTCCTGCCACCGAACTTCACTAATTCCCACTATATCTAACTTTAACCTATCCATTTCCCTTTTTAAATTTTCTAACCTACCTGCCCGATTAAGAGATCTGACATTCCACGCTCCGATCCGTAGAACGCCAGTTTTCTTTCTCCTGATAACGACATCCTCTTGAGTAGTCCCCGCCCGGAGATCCGAATGGGAGACTATGTTACCTCCGGAATATTTTACCCAAGAGGACGCCATCACCATTTAATCATACAGTAAAGCTGCATGCCCTCGGGAAAAATCACGGCCGTAGTTTCCCTTTGCTTTCAGCCGTTCGCAGTACCAACACAGCAAGGCCGTTTTGGTTATTGTTACAAGGCCAGATCAGTCAATCATCCAGACTGTTGCCCTTGAAACTACTGAAAAGGCTGCTGCCCCTCTTCATGAACCACACGTTTGTCTGGCCTCTCAACAGATACCCCTCCGTTGTGGTTGCACCTACGGTACGGCTATCTGTATCGCTGAGGCACGCATGCCTCCCCACCAGCGGCAAGGTCCATGATTCATGGGAGGGGGAAGGGAATCAAAGTACTTCCACATTAATTAAATCAAATCTGAATGTTGTCTCAGAAATATGTCAACTACTTTACAGAAACGCAAGTAGAATATTTCTGGTATCGAGAGGTTGAGTTCAGGTGCCATAATGGTTGTGTAATTCCAGTACCATTACAACCTGGAATGGAACTTTAGAACTCGAGTATTCTAACGCTAGACTCTACCCTGTACACTAAATGTGCAGCACAGGTTAGGTCAGGAACCAAAGGCTATCTGAGCATTTTTCCAGGGACGAATAAAACTTTCATGTTCCTATCTACGTTTTCCCAAAACTAGTACCGTAGAAACTTCACAGTGTAGGCGGCAGTAGTCTCACTGGAGGATTGGAGTTGTTGGAAGAGTGACACACATCCTACGAGAAGAGAAATGTGTGTAATATCTTAAATTCACTTAAGCGCTGAACCTGTTGCATGTGGTTCCCTCTACATTCATTTGGTTCAAAGGGCTCAAATGGCTGTAAGTACTATGGGACTTAACATCTCAGGTCATCAGTCTTAGGACCACTTAAACCCAACTAACTTAAGGACATCACACACATCCACGCCCGACGCAGGATTCGAACCTGCGACCGTAGCAGCAGCGCGGTTCCGGACTGAAGCGCCTAGAACCATTCGGCCACCACGGCCGGCCTGCATTTGGTCTTCTGTAAGCTTCTACGGTTTAAACTTGTCACCTTTCTGTATAACAACTACGCGTGTGCAATACTTATAATTATCCATGTCATATGAAATTTGTTGAAGTGTGCGACTGTATTTTATATCAATGGATAAATACACGAAGTACGGTGAACTCTGCACATCAAATACCTACAGCAAATGGCGACCCATTTATTGGAAACCTCACCCACAAAATCGAAAATAAACAGAAGGGTACACAGAAAATCAAAAGAAACCCAGTGCTTGCATATCATTCACAAGCAAACTGTCCTACAGAAGAACAAAAATTTTCATACTGCACAACATTCCCGTTCATCGATGTTTCCTTTTGTTAATAAATATGGAATTAAAAAACAGTTGCTGATACTGAGATTCGGACCAGCAACTTTACAAATCCAAGACTCTTACTCTATGTACTAAACCGTAGGCGAAGATAATTGTGTAGCTGAGATTTACAGAAAAGAAACGACAAACACATAAATGCCTGCCAAAAGAGAAAGAAGGACGAATAGAGTTTAATATTTCGTCGACAGCGAAACTGTGTTATGATAGAAAACAATGAAGCAAACATATCTGCAATTAGCACTAGATCACTGAAAAAATATATATTCATAATGAATACTGTTCCATCTCTGGAATCAAAAAAATTGGGAATCTGTTTGGGCATAACTCGTAATCAGTCGATTTTTTTCTGCTTCTCGAGACTGAATACTACAATAGGGAGTTTCGCATTTTTGTATAAAATTTTAATTCAGCTTCATGAAATTAGTAATTAAAAATGAAAAGATGTCATTTTTATTAAAAAATACTACAATCCATTATTTCTTGATTGTCATTTCAATTATGAAGAAGCATGGACTTTAAGTAAAATTGAAAATGTTGCTGTCAAAGAGATTCGAATTCTTGACTTTTCAAATACCGTTTTACTCAATGTGCTAAACTACCGACGCACATATTAATGTAGTAGAAATGGTCAAATTAAAAAGTAGAAAAATTTAAAAATCATTCTATAAAACTCAATAAATTTTTCTCAGATTTTCTATACATTGTCTCAGACGTGTTACATGTGTAGTGATGACCAATGACCACTGTCGCTAGCATCTTCAGATCTGAGAACAGGCAAACAAATAGAAACTCTGCGTTAAGTAACGACTTATTTCAAAATTTCTATTGGCTTACTTTCAAAAATTTACATGGTATTAACGTATTATAAACGCAAATAACTGTGTATAGCACTATTGCAAACTCAATAACATTCGTATTACAAATCTTCAGGTAAAATCTGTCAGACTCTGCTTAAAACGAACACAAAGGCAGCTGTATTACGTACTGACAAACGAATAAGAAAATAATTATTTAGAAGGAAGCTTAATTTGTTAAACGTACCACGCTATTATGACAGCAACTGGAAAATAGAGTTTATACAATGAAACGTTTATGTAACTACTTTCGTTATAGGCAGTAGCTGCAAACGGAGATTTGCCTACGAAAAAAGGAAAACAAGTAAGAAATGTTTGCTTTTATTAACCGACCATAAAAATATAAAGATTATTCAGATAGTAATAAATGGTTGCTTTTAGTTCACAGAGCATAAAAGTAATAAGATTATTCTCTCTCTCTCTCTCTCTATTTTTCTAAAATTACTTCGCACTGGTTTTGTAGACATATGCCCTTGCACAGAGTTACTGATCCTGTCAGTATCTTGTTACTATCATGTAAAAATTGCAAATGGCTTACAATTAAAATAACAGGTAATTAAGATACCACATGTAGTATTATAAATACAACTAACAATGTACAATACCACTGCATCGCCCAAAAAACGGTTGTTTGAAATCATTGGGTTATATCAATTGCGTGCAGTCTTAAACGAACGTAAGGGCAAATATATTATGTATTGGCAAAGAAACAAGAACAAGACATACTTCACTGAATATACCACGCAATATGTGACAGCAACTGAGACAAAGAGGCGGAATAGCGCCGTGAAGAAATTTTTATACATTTTAAGGACTATGTATTAATTTCCTTTACAGTCAGTAATTGCAGACAGAGATTGGCTACGCAAAAACAGAAGCTGGTAACCAACTTCTGCTTTTAGAAAAAAGAGCATGGAAGTAATGCAATTATTCAAAATAGCAAAATTTTCGTAGTGAAAGATGCCATGTTAGCTGTACCTGAAGCCAAAAGTAAAACGTAAAATTATATACTACATCGATATGCTGGGTAACTTGCCCAAACAGTAAAGATACACGTACGTTGGGTGATATATGACCCTCACTTACTCTTCTGATTTGTCTGTTCTCAGATCTGAAGACGGTAGATAAGCGTCCGAAACCGATCATCATATTGTATAAAAAAATAAAAGAAAAACCATTAACGTTAAATGCAATTCGGACAATATACAGAAAATAACTGAAAATTTAAAAAAGATTTATTGAAAGTTTTTATATTCCTAATTATTTTATCTTTAATTATCTGCTTAAGATCGCTTTCTCCTATTGTGATAATGTCAGACATATTCAACACTAGAAGGACACTGAAGAGTCAAACAAACTGGTGCACCTCCTAATATTGTAAAGAGCCCCCGCGAGCACGCGGAAGTGCTGCAGCACAACGCGGCATGGACTCGACTAATGTCTGAAGTACTGCTGGATGGAACTCGCACCAAGAATCCTGCAGTGTTGTCCATAAATACGCAAGAGTACGAGGAGGTGGAGATCTCGTCTCAACAGCACGTTGCAAGACAACCCAGATATGTTCAATAATGTCAATGTCTGGGGAGACTGCTGGGAATCAGAACTGTTCCTGGAGCCACTATGTAGCAATTCTCGACGTGTGGGATGTCACATTTTCCTGCTGCAATTGTCCAAAAATGGCTCTGAGCACTATGGGACTTAACATCTATGGTCATCAGTCCCCTAGAACTTACAACTACTTAAACCTAAGTAACCTAAGGACATCACACAGCACCCAGTCTTCACGAGGCAGAGGAAATCCCCAACCCCACCGAGAATCGAACCCGGGAACCCGGACGCGGGAAGCGAGAACGCTACCGCACGACCACGAGCTGCGGACATGCAATTGTCCAAGTCCGTCGTAATGTACTATTGGCATGAATCGATGCAGGTGATCAGGAAGGATGCTTCGTACGTGTCATCTGTATCACGGGTACCATATCACTCCAACTGCACACGCCGTACATCATTACAGAGCCCCCATCAGCTTGAACAGTCCCCTGCTGACAGGCAGGGTCCATGGATTCATGAGGTTGCCTCCATACGGGTGAACGTCTGTCCGCTCCATACAATTTGAAACAAGACTCGTCCCACCAGGCAACGTGTTTCGAGTCATCAGCAGTTCAGTGCTGGTGTTGACAGACCCTAGCGAGGCGTACAGCTTAGTGTCGTGCGGTCATCAAGGGGAGACAAGTGGGCCTTCGGCTCCGAAAGCCCATATCAACGATGTTTCGTTGGATGGTTCGCACGCTGACACTTGTTGATGGTCCAGCATTGAAATCTGCAGCAGTCTGCAGAAGGGTTGCACTCCTGTAACATCGAACGATTCTTTTCAGTCGTTGTTGGTCCCATTCTTGCAGGATCTTTCTCCGGCCCCAGTGATGTCGGAGATTTGATGTTTTACCGGGTTCCTAATATTCACGATACACTCGTGAATTAGTCATGCGGGAAAATCTCAAAAAAAAAAAAATAGTTCAAATGGTTCTGATCACTATGGGACTTAACATTTAAGGTGATCAGTCCCCTACAACTTAGAACTACTTAAACCTAAGGACAGCACACACCAGCCAGCCATCACGAGGTAGAGAAAATCCCTGACCCCGCCAGGAATCGAACCCGGGAACCCGGGCGTGGGAAGCGAGAACGCTACCGCACGACCACGAGTTGCGGGCGGGAAAATCTACACTGCACCGCCAAGTCAGACATGCTGTGTCAGTCGCTCGTGCGCTCGTGCGTCAGCTATAACACCGCTTTCAAACTCATTTAAATCTTGATAACCTGTCATTGTAGCAGCAGTAACCGGTATAACAACAGCGCGAGATACTTGTTGTCTTATATAGGCGTTGGCCGACAGCAGCGCAGTATTCTGCCTGTTTACATATCTCTGTACTCGAGTACGTATGCCTATACCTGTTTCTTTGGCACTTTGGTGTAGTTTGTACCTAACAGTGCACACAACTCTTACAATTTTCAAGGTCAATTTTCTCTCCCTCCTTCTGCCTCTGTCTCCGCCCCCCCCCCCTCTCTCTCTCTCTCTCTCTCTCTGTCTTTCTCTCTCTGTCTCTTCTGTCTCCCTCTCTCTCGCGCACTGTTTTTGAAGAATGGTGTCCGTTCACAGATCTTCACGTCCTGTCAGAAGGAAGCAAAACGAAGGCGGCCTTGTTGAGCAGAAATCGTGCCAGTAATTAGCCGTGTGCCGCGAACGCTGTGACAAACGAAACACGGTGCCCACTAGCGACACGGAGCTACCGCATAACTGCGCCGCGGCAATGAGGCGGTACCGGACACGGCTCCCGTGCCACCTGTCCTGAGCGGGCGCGGGTTTCCCCGGTTCGTGACACACGCCCACATCCTGCATCAGGCGTGCCCCGTGGGCGCTCCAAGAGAACGACACACTAGGGCCACCTCGACGTGCGACGTTCGTGGACCACTCGCGGCTATGCCGAATGGCACACCTGTGTTTTCTGTCAAGTCTGTGGAAACTAAATTGAAAATTTTGAAGGAACACAGTGAATCAACACTCAGCATACCAGAAAATCCATATAGCGTTGCCTACTAGCCGGACCTCTCAAGATCATGTTTAGACTGACATAAATTGACGCTGTTTTTAATAGGCTGTCAAATTAAACACTTTTCAGCCGTCTAATTTCCAAATTTGTTTTATTTGGCTACTAGTTTCAGCGTTTTACAACGCCATCTTCAAACACCTGACTGACGCGTAGGAAGATTCTACCGTGGTTCTGATCAAAACAGGGACCGGAAATACTCGTATTAGTAGATTTTTGCTATAGCGATCGATTCAAGCATCATCTGCGGGCCCCTGTTTTGATGAGAACAGAAGTAGAATCTGCCTACACGTCAGTCAGTGGCCTAAGACGGCGTAGTAAAACGCTGAAACTAGTAGTCAAATAAAATAAGTTTGGAAACTAGACGGCTGAAAGGTGCTTAATTTGACATTCTGCATCGAAAACGCGAGTCCTGCAACCATCTCTATAAAGATGGGCATACAGAAACTATTTTGAATAGTACGATGTCAACGACTTTACAGGTACAAATATTTTTTTTAAATAATTTTATTTATTTAAAGTTTACACTTTAAATTTTTTTAATACTTTTGATGGTGGGTTTTATTCCTATCACAGTTCGTAATCGAGTAACTTGTAGATCCCTGATCTTTCAGTACATTCTTTTTGTTCCGCCTAGCGGAAATTCCAGCATGAGGAGCCCATATTTCATTTCATTACGAGAAAATTATAAGTCATATTCAACAGAATTTGCACTGAATTGTTCTTCAAAGAAATGGATTCCTCATGATCATCATATTCGTGTTCGGAGTTTTCAGCGTCCTCTACCTCTTTTCCATCATCACTTGAAGACTCACATTCACTAGGAGGGTTTTCAGAATCAGAAGACTGTCCAGCAATTCCCTTATCTCCTCATCTGATAGTGCTCTCCTCCGTAATATTTCCAGTTTGTAGAACATAGAACTGTTATGAAATGAAGCACCAAAATCGACATGTGCTTATCACAAGGAAGACTACTGAACACTGAAAGAATAACAGCGCGAGTCACCAATGGCAAATGACGTAACAGACGCTTCGCAGACAGACATCTGGTTGTTGAAAAATTGTTTCTAACGGCACGGGCAGGCGGGTCCCGTATGGGAGGAAATATGCACCAACACTTTAACACAAAGCCATAGGTAACTTTTCACAATTGTTTTCCAAACTTACGAATAACTTGACAAATTAGGAAAAACTATCAATTTCATTAAAATAAAATGTACAGTTACTAATAGATAAGACATTAAACATCACGAAGGGGACTCTGAGGCCTGGTGGTGCGTTTAGGCTTCAGATAAAATAATCTAATATTCAAATTATTTTTTCGCTGTTCAGCTATACTTTCTTACTTTTAGTTTATTACATAAAACATCTACAGTGACGGGAGATAATCGATACATCAAGGAGGAGCTGTGCGACATAAACGAAAGCTCGCAGGCATGTTTCTACATCGGAAACATGATGTTCTATTCAAGTTTCGCGCCAGTCGAGCTACTACCGCCACTATGTGGCTGAAAAATACGTTTGCTCTAAATATGTGCTGTAACGGTCGTGAGACACTGGACTTGGTGCGTCCATGATAGTCGAGAATGCTTGTAAGATGACAAAGATGCCATTATCAACACCTCACTGACTTTCAACGAGGTCGTGTCATAGGACTACAAGAATCTGCACGTTCCTTCTGCGATACTGCTAAACTAGTTGGCAGCAAGCCACTGCTGGCAGCGGTGGTCACGGGAATGTGCGGTCATAAGAAGAACGGGCTCCAAACGGCCACGCGGAACTGCCGAGGGGAAGAACATCGCAATCGGCACATAGCTATAGCGCATTGCACTGCATCTGCAAGTGCAATTTGGGCAGCAGTTGGCACGACGGTCATATAACGAATTGTTACAAGTAGCTCTGACACGGGCGCACTGTAACGTACATTCCACCAACCCCAAACTACCACCATTTGCGACTTCAGTGGCGTGAAGCGAGAGCTCGTTGGAGGGCCCGGTGGGCGTCTGTTGTGTTTTCTGATGAAACCTCGTTCTGATCCGATGCCAGGAGCAGCCTTCTGTTGGTTAGGAGGATATCAGTTGGAAGGCCTGCAGGCAACGTGTCTGCATGTTAGACGGTCTGCACCTACACCTGTAGTTACGATCTGATCTGTGATTTCATATGAGAGCAGGAGCACTCTCGTGGTTATCCACCCTCAGTGTATTTCTGTACGTCAGCCTGGTGATTCGACATTCATTAACAGCGGTACTGCGATAATGCTCGCCCAAATACTGCTGTTGTTACCCAAAATTCTCTACGGAGTGTCGACATGTTCCTTTGGCCTGCTCGATCACCAGATCAGTGTCCAAACGAGCACATATGAGACATCGTCAGACCTTGGCTCCTGCGTCATCCACAAAGAGCATTAACTGTCCTTTTATTTACCAACCAATTGCAACAGGCATGGAACTCCGTCCCATAAACTGACATTTGGCACCTGTACAACACATGGCATCCACCATTGCATGCTTGCCTTTAATATTCTGGCAGTTGCAGTGGTTATTAACTTACCAGCATTTCACATTAGTAGTGGCTTATCTCGCACTTAAATTGACCTGTGATCTTGCTAATCACTTTAATATGGTACCTACACAAATGTGTTCCCGAAATTTCAACAATCTACATTACTTTTGGTGTTGTGATTTATTTTTCCGTCAGTGTAGATGTCTATAAGGCAAGTTGCTCTTAACAGCCGGTCGTGGTGGTCGAGCGGTTTTAGGCTCTACAGTCTGGAACAGCGCGACCACTACGGTCGCAGGTTCGAATCCTGCCTCGGGCATGGATGTGTGTGATGTCCTTAGGTTAGTTAGGTTTAAGTAGTTCTAAGTACTAGGGAGCTGATGACTTAAGAAGTCCCATAGTGCTCAGAACCATTTATACCGTTTTGCTCTTAACACGATGCCGGTGGCGGCAATGGAGGATGAATCTTCGACAATGTCAGTACCTCATGCTATGGAAACGTCTGTCAAATCGGTAATCATATGTCTGCCGACGGTCGTGAGACAAAAACGAAGAGGCCGTACATCGACAATTGGAAGCGAAAGCCTTAACAATTTTGTATATAACCAACAGCCAAAAGTTTCTCTGAGAAAGAGTGGTTATTGTAAAGACTGATCCAACACACACAGTCCACTAAGATTGCATGTTATCGAGTATAGCCATGAGCAAAAAGCGAAGGAAGAAAATGAAAAGACCTGTCAGCCTTGCACTCCTTACTTTTTTACACATGAAGATCTCTGTATGCGAAACCTACCACTGCACACTTAATTAAGAACAACACAAAGTCATTGTCTATACGGGATAAGTGGAGATAATTCTGTTGGTGACCGAGGACGGTGTACTGAACAACATCACGTCAGTATTTACGCGTATTAGACAGTATGTCCACCTTTGGCACAGATAACGGCGTGGCATGAAAGCAATGAGGCCTTCCTAGGTTGCTGGAGGGAGCTGGCACCACATCTGCACATACAAGTATTTTTTGTTTTGTTGTTTAACACATCAGTCTTGCATCCCGCCGCGAATTACTCTCCTGTGCCAACCTCTTCATTTCAGAGTAACTCTTGCAACCTACGCCCTCAATAATTTGCTGGATGTATCCCAATCTTTGTCTTCCTCTGGAGCTTTTGCTCTCTGCAGCTCCCTCTAGTACCACGGAAATAATTCCCTGATGTCTTAACAGATGTCCTATCATCCTGTCCCTTCTCCTTGTCGCCGGCCGCGGTGGCCTCGCGGTTCTAGGCGCGCAGTCCGGAACCGTGCGACCGCTACGGTCGCAGGTTCGAATCCTGCCTCGGGCATGGATGCGTGTGATGTCTTTAGGTTAGTTAGGTTTAAGTAGTTCTAAGTTCTAGGGGACTAATGAGCACAGCAGTTGAGTCCCATAGTGCTCAGAGCCGTTTGAACCTTCTCCTTGTCAATGTTTTCCACATATTCCTTTCCTCTGCGATTCTGCCAGAACCTCATTTCTTACCTTATCAGTCCAGCTAATTTTCAGTATCTCAAATGCTTCGATTCTACACTGTTCCGTTTCACTTCCATACAATGCTGCACTCCAAACGTACGTTCTCAGAAATTTCTTTCTCACATTAAGGACTATGTTTGATACTGACGTTCTCTTGGTCAGGAATGCCATTGTACCCAACGCTTATCTGCTTTTGGTGTCCTCCTTGCTCTATCCGTCCATAGTTATTTTGCTGCCTATGTAGAGGAATTCCTTAACTTCACCTACTTCGTGACCATCAATCACGATGCTAAGTTTCTTGCTCTGGTCATTTCTGCTGCTTCGCATTACTTTCGTCTTTCTTCGATTTACATTCAGTCAATATTCTGTTCTCATTAGACTGTTCATTCCATTCAGCAGATCATGTAATTCTTCTTCATTTTCACTGAGGATAGCAATGTCGTCAGCGAATTGTATCATTGCTATCCTTTCACTTTGAATTTTTATTCCACTCCTGAAGATTTCTTTTACTTCCATGATTGCTTCTTCGATGTACATAATCTTTGGCGGGAAGCCTTAGCATTGAACGGTTGTGTTGTTACAGTGAAAAGTATAGATTCCCTGTGCAGACGGTCGGCAGTGCAATTTAAGCAACGTGCAGTCATTGAATTCTTGACAGCAGTAGGTGTCACCCCAAAGGAAATTCTTCAGAGAATGATGGCGATTGTGTTAATGAAGTACTGCGCATCGTTGGGAGAGTTAGTTTAAAGATGTTGAGGTGGGAACATGTGACCTGCGAGACAAACAAAGAGTTGGACGTCCTGTGACAGCAACCACCGAGTTTCACAAGAAAAATGTTGACAGATCGATTCAGGACGATCGTCGTATCACTCAGAGAGAAATTGCAAGCACCATCGGATTTTCACAAGAGCGTCTGGGTCACATTATTGATTTGGTTGGCTATTGGAAGATCTGTGCACAATGGGTACCCCGGATGCTGATTCCTGAAATGAAAGCACACAGACTTGAAATTTTCCACTCGCGTTTCGAGAATGAAGACGCACAGTACACGCATAATCACAGTAAACTACTCTCATTCTCTGATGAATCTCTTTTGCGGTGACACCTTCTGCGTCAAGAATTCAATGACTGAACGTTGCTTAAATTGCATTGGCGCAGAGAATCCATACTTTTAACTGTGACAACACAACCGTTCAATGCTAAGGCTTCCCGCCAACTGGAGCGGGCTCAGGAACAAGCCAGTGCCTGCCGCAAACCAATGCTGCCAACTGTTGACGAGTTACGAAGGTGGAGGCATTCCTTTTCAGTCAACCCTCGTATAACTTCCTTTACAGAAGCACTGCACATTCCAAGAACCCGTCCAACAGATCCAACTCTTACATTCACCTCCACTAATGTTGATTTTACTTGTTCGCCTCGTTTCATATCGTTTACTTCTAAAAATTAATACTGTATAACATGCTCACGATGTTCGCTATTACTCTTCTAAATGGATGCCGTTGAGTCCTTTCTATTCTTTGTAGCCATTACACTGCATTTGTCAACACTACACCAACTGGCAATCATGCTCAAATGTTTCTTCGTTTTCTAGTGATCACTCCTTCCAATTCTTGGAATGTACTTGTTTGTCTGCACGTACTGTTTGCAAGCTGTGTCTACTCTGACATTCTTTATCCTTAGATTTCTACACATCATGAAGACCATGACATCGGCAGGGCATTGAATTCTAACCTTCCGTTTTTTAGAAATGAAGTTCTTTGACTCTATCTTCTTTGCAGAAAAGTAATGCATTTTGGCGTATTTTCATTTTAACTCATGTGGTTGCTGACTTAATCACTTTATAGGGGCTCAGCTCGTCTAATGTGCAGCAAAGGTTCTTTGATGTATTAGAATGAAATAATACTACACAGTAATTAAACAGAAGAAGACTTTCGCTGTAACTGAAAATCTTATTTAACAATAGGTACCCTAATAATCTGTAGGACTTTCAGGTCACCTGTTTGATGGTCTAGCCGGCATTCGTCCCACTCCTGAGATACCGTTTGCTGCTCCCCTTACACACCTGGCGCACCTAGATCCTCCTCCGCTAATTGGCTATAACTCTGTTTTTTGCAGAAGCTCTGTTGTCAACCCTTTCACGAGAGTTTCATTTTAAAGCTATGCGTCAATGACCCGCGGCTCGAATGCCGTATGAAGCCTCACTGAATCGGATGTTCAATTAACGTTTAATTTTCCCACCGGAGCTATTTACATATTAATTAGAGTAGCTTCCGATCTGGTTATCGTTTTTTCATCAGTAGCATCAGCATTTTTATGCTCTCTCAGCCACATACCAGGAAGTATTGAACGGTTCTAACCAATTGTACGAGTATTTTGTTGCGCGTTGCTGTTGTAATCAACATGGCCTGTGGTCTGACTTACACAAACACTACGTCAATCACATTCGGTGAAATCATCGTTGAGAAGGTAGGGATTCTTACTGATATCAGTCTAGGTGAAGCATAAAACCGTTAAATTCTTTTAATGATCTTAATTATTTGCATCCATCATTAGTTTTTTGCAGTTCAGATAATTTATGTAAAAATTCTGCGCTACGCACTTAGAAATTTCCAAACACTCTCCAATAACAGAAGATCGAGATACAAAGTTCTTTACGTAAATCGAGGAAAACATTCTACATCGCTAAACCTCACATTCATGTAAACAGATTCAATGCTCGAGCACTAAGTGACATTTATTTTATACATAAGGAATTCCCTTAGTTCTTCAAATCGTGCTTCTATTGTCCACTTCTATATAGAAGGACCACAGAAAGCTATCTTTTTCTTCGTTATACATATAGGGGTGTTTCATAATTGCTCTTATTGGATTCTAGGGAATGTAGAGGGGTCTCATCTGATGAAGTTTTGACAAGAAACTCATGTCGGAAAAGGCCAGTATTTCAGAATTCGAATGAGGAACAGCTGCCAACGGAGCAACTTAGAAGTAGATATCTTCGCAATAATGAAGCCACTTAAATCAATAAAAGCAAGTCTTCCGGCCCAGACTGTATGCCAATAAGGCTCCTTTCAGAGTACGCTGTATACTTAACAATCATATACAACCGCTCGCTCGACGAAAGATCCGTAACCAAAGACTGGGAAGTTATACAGGTCACTCCAATATTCAAAATATATAATAGGAGTAATACATTAAATTACCGGCCCATATCATTAAACATGATATGCAGCAGGATTCTGGAACATATTTTGTCTTCGAACAATATGAATTGCTCGAAGAGGTCTATTGAAACACAGTCAACACGGATTTAGAAAACATCGTTCTTGTGAAACACAGTTAGCTCTTTACTCACACGAAGTGTTGATTACTATCGAAAAGGGATCTAGGATTGCTTAAGTGTTTCTATATTTCCAATAGGCTTTTTACAGGTTACCTCACAAGCGACTTGTAATCAGACTGCGTGCTTACCGAATTTAGTCTCAGTTATCTGACTGCATTCATTATTTACTGTCAGAGAGGTCACAGTTCACAGTAATTGACGGAAACGCATCAAGTAAAACGAAAGCGATTTCTGGCGACCCCCAGCGCAGTGTTACATACAGACCCTCAGCTGTTCCGTGTCTACATAAACGATTTTAGGAGACAATTTCAGCAGCTGTTTTAGATTGCTTGCAGATGATGCTGTCGTTTATCGTCTAATAAACTCGTCAGAAGATCAAAACAAATTTCAAAACAATTTAGAAAAGAAATCTGTGTGGAACGAAAATTGACAACTGACCCTAAGTAATGAAAAGTGTGAAGTCAACCAAATGTGAAGGAATCAGTTAAACTTCCGTTATACAATAAACCAGTCAAATCTAGTGGCCGTAAATTCAGCTAAATACCTAGGAATTACAAATGAAATTGGAAAGTACACGTAGAACCAAAGACTGCGTTTTATTGGCAGAACACTTAGGAAACGTAACAGATCTAGTAAAGGGACTGCCTACACTACGCTTGTCCGTCCTCTTTTGCAGTACTGCTACGCGGTCTGGAATACGTACCAGATAGAACCAGCGGAGTACATGGTTAAAGTTCAGATAAGAACAGCACGTATTGTAGTATCGCAAAATAGGGAAGACAGTGTCACTGACATGATACAGGATTTGGGGTGGACATCATTAAAACAATGGCGTTTTCCGTTTCTTCGGAATCTGATCACAAAATGTCAATCACCAATCTCCTCCTCCGAATGAGAGAATATTTTGTTGACGCCGATCTACACAGGGAGTAAAGATCATCATCATAATACCACAGCTTTCAAGGAAAGATATAGGTGTTCGTTTTTTCCGCGCCCTGTTCGAGATAGGAACAATAGAGAATTATTGTGAACGTGGTTCGATGAACTCTCTGACAGGCACTTAAGTGTGATTTGCAGCGTATCCCTGTAGACGTAGATGTGGATATCTCATGCAGATTTTTGTTGCAGTTACTATGCAGTATAAACAACTTTAAAATGTTGCACCCTACTTTATCTCTAACTTCTACTTCTTTTTACGACGCAATCTCTGTTGCCCGCACGTAGTTAAACATTGATAAATGCCTGCAGTTAGAAATGTTCGTAGGTCACTATTCTGCACAGCACAATTTAATTAAATAAACTTTGCACACCTGATTCAAATTAATCGCTCCATTTTCTGCGTACATTTCACAAGCAACTGTTTTCATTTATCCCTAATCAATAACTATCATAAACAACAGATAAGATATTTAAACAAAACAAAATATTATTTCTTCCAAGAACACAATATTGTGTCATAATTAATCACTTGACTCCTGTTACCATCAGATGAAGTCAGTCAACAGTTACGTAGCGATCTGTGACAAAGCGAGTTCGTAATCTTTACAGCATTCGTTTACAACGGAAGCTCATAGACTACCGCATGAACAGACAGAGTGAACATTTGCGACAAAAATTAATCCAATATTGTTTTGTGAAATCTCTTTTTCAGATCATGCCTTTTTCCATGAAATATAATCTGGAATATTTTCTACGTAAATTGAGACGCCTTGCTGGTATTTCTGCAAAATAATATTCGCTTGCTTCCAGTTTCATTCCTTCCTTGTTGCAGTCCTTCCCTCGATCATTCGTTTGTTCGTCCTTCCCTCCTTATCCTTCTGAAACGTGAAACTTTTCCCGCTGCTTCGCTTCAGCTCATCTTTAAGCTTAAGTTTCGTTCTTGCCGTATGTGTAGACTGTGCCTCCTTTGTTATGGTTTCCTTGGTGTTATCGCTTTTGATCTTCTAGGTAACTGCTGAGCCAAAGTGATGTTTTTTCTCCGTTCTTTAGGGTCACCTTTTGCTACATTTCTTCACGTGTCCAATCTATGACGCCTGCTCTGAACGTAATGGTGGACAGCCTAGGTCTAGTGTTAAAACTCAGTGCAGAGAATTCATTTAAAGAATTATTTGTACAGCTGGAAAAATATAATTCATAAATGTAAGAAAGAGGCACCCATGAATAACAGATGGAATACCACAAGTAATAAAGAAACAGGTAAAATGTAAAATATTTGAGAGTAAAAATCTATCATGAAAGTCAAACATAAATTAATTTTACGATAAAATTATAACATCTACAAAACAACGAAAATGTATCTGTGATATGCGATAGATGAGTCAGATAATTAATCACTATAAGTAGCAAAGAACAAAGGGTTTAGTCATAACAGTGAAAAAGTTTGAATAATGGTAGTAAATGTGGCGAGAAGATGGAAACAACACCTACAGAAATATTACTGATGTCGAGATGAAATAAGGACAGTTAAAACAGTATATAAAGCGAAATTGTTAGAATAGAATTAATCCTTAACTTGAATTATAGGAAGTCTGAAGAAACAGCTGTCCAGGTATGGATAAAATCTCAGCGGAACACTTACGACCATCAGACTAAAGCAAAGAGCAAGAAATGTACAAGTTGAATGAAATCTATGTAGCTATGAAATCTATGTAGCTACGGAAGTTCCATTACGTTTTGAGAAAACTGAAATGATCACACTACCGAATAAACCACGAGCAAATAAGTACAAAAGATACCGCACGACCAATGTACCACCTCATGTATCAAAAATACGCCTTTCAATCATTAATGGAAGGGAAGTTTGGCTTTAGCCGAAGTCGTGTCCCCTCGACAAATAATTTCAGTACTGCATCTAGTAGCGGTGGGCATATTTAGGAAAAAAGAGGGGGAAACGCATATTTCAGTCGAAGTTTGAAGATGATTTTTGAAAAAATGGAACGCAATTAGATGCTTTTCGTTCGAAGGAAAGTGGTATCAGTTCCAGGAATTAAAGGTGGTCCGTTCTCTTTAAACGAAGCAGATTGGAGTTGTCAGAAGTGATGGAATCAGCAGGAAATGACACACGCAGGACAGCTCATTGTCAGCATTAATACTCAGTTTGTGTACTGAAGCGACAGTTGATCGGATTCTTAGTGAAATGGAATATGATATGACTGACGACTATAAAATGCATATAAGCACGAAGAACACTAATGTAGTGCTTAACGCCGCAAGGGGATATGATAGACGGCTAAATTTTAAATTTTCGCTCCTTTTGGAGAGATGGATGAATTTTATTATATCAGAACTAGAACAGATAAAGAATACAGATGAAAAAAAAAATTGTATCTAAGATTGCGCAAACCAAGAGAGCTTTCTGAAAAATAAGTGGCTGTTAACACACAGAAGTACAATGCTTCAAACCAGAAAAAAAGGTTTGGAACACAATTTTGTATGCATGGGAAACATGGACAACGAAGGTGACAGAAATAAAATTATCAGAAGTCATTCAAATTTTGTGTCGTAAGGGACTACTGAAGGTCATACAGACTGATCCAGTAAACAATGAAGACGTCTTGCCACGAGTCAACAAGGAATAAATGTTTGTAAAGAAAATAATGAAGAGAGAGAAAGGCAGGCCACATTATAAAATACGAGTCGCATCTGAAAAACTAGCTGAAAATATGGTGGCAGGAATGAACCGCAATAATAGGCCTAGATATCAATGCATAAATACACTCCTGGAAATTGAAATAAGAACACCGTGAACTCATTGTCCCAGGAAGGGGAAACTTTATTGACACATTCCTGGTGTCAGATACATCACATGATCACACTGACAGAACCACAGGCACATAGACACAGGCAACAGAGCATGCACAATGTCGGCACTAGTACAGTGTATATCCACCTTTCGCAGCAATGCAGGCTGCTATTCTCCCATGGAGACGATCGTAGAGATGCTGGGTGTAGTCCTGTGGAACGGCTTGCCATGCTATTTCCACCTGGCGCCTCAGTTGGACCAGCGTTCGTGCTGGACGTGCAGACCGCGTGAGACGACGCTTCATCCAGTCCCAAACATGCTCAATGGGGGACAGATCCGGAGATCTTGCTGGCCAGGGTAGTTAACTTACACCTTCTAGAGCATGTAGGGTGGCACGGGATACATGCGGATGTGCATTGTCCTGTTGGAACAGCAAGTTCCCTTGCCGGTCTAGGAATGGTAGAACGATGGGTTCGATGACGGTTTGGATGTACCGTGCACTATTCAGTGTCCCCTCGACGATCACCAGAAGTGTACGGCCAGTGTAGGAGATCGCTCCCCACACCATGATGCCGGGTGTTGGCCCTGTGTGCCTCGGTCGTATGCAGTCCTGATTGTGGCGCTCACCTGCACGGCGCCAAACACGCATACGACCATCATTGAGTCCAAGGCAGAAGCGACTCTCATCGCTGAAGACGACACGTCTCCATTCGTCCCTCCATTCACGCATGTCGCGACACCACTGGAGGCGGGATGCACGATGTTGGAGCGTGAGCGGAAGACGGCCTAACGGTGTGCGGGACCGTAGCCCAGCTTCATGGAGACGGTTGCGAATGGTCCTCGCCGATACCCCAGGAGCAACAGTGTCCCTAATTTGCTGGGAAGTGGCGGTGCGGTCCCCTACGGCACTGCGTAGGATCCTACGGTCTTGGCGTGCATCCGTGCGTCGCTGCGGTCCGTTCCCAGGTCGACGGGCACGTGCACCTTCCGCCGACCACTGGCGACAACATCGATGTACTGTGGAGACCTCACGCCCCACGTGTTGAGCAATTCGGCGGTACGTCCACCCGGCCTCCCGCATGCCCACTATATGCCCTCGCTCAAAGTCCGTCAACTGTACATACGGTTCACGTCCACGCTGTCGCGGCATGCTACCAGTGTTAAAGACTGCGATGGAGCTCCGTATGCCACGGCAAACTGGCTGACACATACGGCGGCGGTGCACAAATGCTGCGCAGCTAGCGCCGTTCGACGTCCAACACCACCGTTCCTGGTGTGTCCGCTGTGCCGTGCGTGTGATCATTGCTTGTACAGCCCTCTCGCAGTGTCCGGAGCAAGTATGGTGGGTCTGACACACCGGTGTCACTGTGTTCTTTTTTCCATTTCCAGGAGTGTAGTTCGTTGTTGACGTGGAATGCAGAAGCTATGCTGAAACGATCAAAATAGTTGGCAAACAGCGGAATAAAAAGTTGGACAAAATTAAACGTATATGGAGAAAACTTATACTTTAAAAATATTGTATTAAGAAAGATGATATCACGTTTCTGGTAATTTAGGCAATGCAATGAATTGCTTACCTCACTCTACATATCCTGTTTTGTTTTTTCAGTATAACTACATATCTTGAAGACTGTAAGAGTTGGAATGCCATAGCCTTCTTTTTATTTGTCGATATACTCAAATTATGTTGCTTCGATATTTATGAAGTTTATACAGCACTCTCTGCAAATTATTTTCTTTGTTCTCAACAAAAATCTGTTTTTACCAGATAATAGCAATGTCTTGCTTTGAAATTGTCTTCTATTTTCAATTTTATAATCCATCGTTGTTTCCATCCTTCACAATGTCTAATAAATACAGACAAATAGTATCTGTGAGATACAACACATTCGCGTGGCTCCTTTGTTAACATCTCGTTGGGTGATATTTCCAGTTTTTAGCTTTACATTTCCCTGTGATGGTGTATTTATACCTCAGATAACTTTGGTCAGATTTAGAGGTATTCGTCTCTTCCCAATAATATTACATACTTTCCTCTGTTAATGTTATGGATAACTTTAGCATAGTCTGTAAAGCCCTTGTTTACAAAGATATGTGAATAAATATCAAAATACTTCACAAAGTATAACATAAGACTTTTTAGGAATAAAAGCAAGGCAGTTAGTGTAATAGATACATTAATATCTAGTTACAACATTAATATATAATAAAACGTAGACAAACCTTTGGTAATCACCTTTTATAATTCACAAATAAAAACGACATAGAAAATAAGAGCCGGCCGGAGTGGCCGAGCGTTTCTAGGCGCTTCAGCCTGGAACCGCGTGACCGCTACAGTCGCAGGTTTCGAATCCTGCCTCGGGCATGGATGTGTGTGATGTCCTTAGGTTAGTAAGGTTTAAGTAGTTCTAAGTTCTAGGGGACTGATGACCTCAGAAGTTAAGTCCCATAGTGTTCAGAGCCATTAGAAACATTTGTAGGAAATAAGTAAACTATATTCACTGAATTTAATGAAATTTTAGAAAGAAATTTCTGGAACCATATGGCCAAGAAGTTGTACTCAGTTTTCATAAAGTCATATCAAAATGGCCTCATTTACGGAAATGAATGCTTAACCCATGGCCAATACTACAAATTAATTATAAATACTTCCTATAATTTGTAACCTTAGAAAACAGAACGAAATCTGAGGCTCCACGATAGTAATTTACAACAGAAAATTTCAGAGAGAAAAAATATTAATTGGACAGGGCTGCAGCATTTGCAGTACTCTGGTAGAAGACAGCTGCATTGGGTTAGCTTTAATGCCAACTTTACATATACGTATACTGGAATGTTAAACGGTTTTAAAGTGCGTTTTCAGACAAAAGGTGTTGCAGAGGTTTACATATTTGTTAATTTATCGCGTTCTGCTACTGAGATTTAAAATGCTGTGGCCTCTAACATTTCAGTGGGATGTGTGCGTTTTAAAGCTAAAATGGTGTACTAGTTTTGGCTGCGGTATATTTAGGTGCCTAATTGAGAACGTTTTCTTCCTTCGTGCACGCTGATACCATGGTGCCCGTCGGACTTGTGTCGAGGTCCGGTGGGCCGGCCAGTCTGTGGATGGTTTTTAGGTGGTTTTCCATCTGCCTCGGCGAATGCGGGCTGGTTCCTCTTATTCCGCCTCAGCTACACCATGTCGGTGATAGCTGCGCAAACAAGTTCTCCACGTACGCGTACGCCACCATTACTCTACCACGCAAACATAGGGGCTACACTCGTCTGGTGTGAGACGTTCCCTGGGGGGTCCACCAGGGGCCGAACCGAACAATAACCCTGGGTTCGGTGTGGGGCGGCGGAGGGGTGAAGTGGACTGCGGTAGTCGTCGTGGGGTTGTGGACCACTGTGGCTGCTGCGGGGACGGATCCTCTCCGTCGTTTCTAGGCCCTCGGTTAACATACAACATACATACATACATACAAGATATTTTACACCTGTTTAGTGTACGTCAATGTAATAGATGCGTATGTATATTTTTAATGTTGATGACGGCGACCAGAGAGCAGGAAGAGGCTGAAATCCAGCGCCGACATATAACCTAATCCTCTGGAATGTCACCGACGAGACAGACAAACACTATGTAGCCATTGAGAAATGGATAATAATGGTGCCTAATACTCTCATTTTATAAGGCACAATGGAGAAGTTCAGAATTTAACCAAGGACACAACGTATGGTTCAAAATCAAATGGCTCTGAGCACTATGGGGCTTAACTGCTGTGGTCACGAGTCCCCTAGAACTTAGAAGTTTTTAAACCTATCTAACCTAAGTGCATCACACACATCCATGCCCGAAGCAGGATTCGAACCTGCGACCGTAGCCACCGCGCGGTTCCCGACTGTAGCGCCTAGAACCGCTCGGCCACTCCGGCCGGCAACGTACGGTGATCGGAGACTTCTTGAAATCATCTCACTCTCGTCGACAACTGAAGAATGACAATGAAAATTTTGCGTGTTATCGACTGTGGAACTTAATTATCTCTTTTAAGGAAACCTTTTAGGAGTCATCTCTTCATGAAAAACTACAGAGGGTGTTTCGAAATTACATTTACATACTCTAAAGACACGTTCCTCACACGAAAACAGAAAAATAAGTTCACATAAACGTATGTCCGAAAATCCTTCGTTTTCAAGTTATTAATGAAAGTTTACAATTTACGTGATTGGAACTGATCAACAACCAAACTCGTAATTAATATTCGGAACGTCCTCTTCTTAGTTCTAAACAGACATGCAATGATCGAATCATAGACTGTCGCACCCTTAAAGATACTCCATGACGGCTTTGAATAGTTTCGCAGGCTTCCATGACCCGTTAATCGAAAATTTCTACATCCCGTTGGTCTTCTGCATAGACGTATTGTTTAAGGTGGTCCCAGAGATGGTAATTCAAAGGACTGAGGTTGTAGGAACGTGGAGGCCATGTTACTGATCCTCCTCTATCCATCCATCTATCTTGTAAGATACCAGCCAGTAGATCTCAAACACTAAGAATGAAATGTGCAGGACGTCCATCAAACACAAATAACGTGTTTCTTATATTTGTGTGGACAGATCTTCTAGTAAGTCTGAAGGGCGTCCTCAATGCAGTCCTTCTAGACAACACCTCTAAGACCTGCGGCCTTACCAGAAAGTCACTTGCAATGCCAACCCACACATTAATCTTAAACTGATGTTGATGTCGAGTTTGTGCAGCAAACCATCGCCTAGGTTCTCCACTGGTGGCTGATCAGCAGTCGTAATGACCTAAACACGTTGAAGATGATACGGACGCATGAGTTGCTCGTGAAGAACCCTACATGTTGACCTTAGAAGAATACCACATAACAGTGTCACTTATCTTACGCTGATACTTCGCTCTTCTTCGACAACCCGTATAACGTGCTCTTCCTGATCAGGTGTACAAGAACAGTCAAGACTCTGTGGTGCTATGGATCCTGTCTCGGCCACGTGACGGTACACAGTATCGAAGGTTGGATGACTCGGCTGTCTTCGGTTTGGAAACGTCGTCTGCTGCAGCCGTGCGGCCTTGTGTCCATTACCATTCACCGGTCGCACATAAATCTCATGTATGCCTGCTCACGAAATGAATATTCTTCCATCTATGAGTGTAGCACTTTCAGTTAACTCACTATCTGCAGCAAATGAACGTATTAGACATGCTGCAGACAGACGAATGACTATTGTAAACAATTTTCTCTGTCAACACAGCGCCATTTAGCATACAGTGAGTCAAAGGAGTGCATAGAAAAGTGATGTTGTTGGATTGTACCTGGAAAGCTGTTGAACGTCAACCTTCAATAATAACCCGATTTTCGGACATATGTTCAGATGAACATATTTTTTCTTGTGTTGACGTTGCCATCTGCATGTAGATCTCTCTGTAATATTTCTATGAATTTCGTCGATATAGACGCCACATTCGGAAGATACAGTATCTTCTGTATCATGACACCGATCTAACGGTTGGCCGGTAGCGAAAGTTTCTGCCTCAAAACGCTAGATACTTGAAATACTCCAGTTCGTTTAACGAAAGAGTACGAAGATACGACACACCGCTTCTTCTACTTGTAAAACGTTTTGCTATTGTAATTATTTTTACCGTTTCTTTGTTGCACTTGCTGTCTTTAGTTCGGGTGACTAGACAAAAAAATCATCATTTTTTCCACTTTAATTCGTCATTGACATTGTCTTGATCGCGTAAATTAGTAAAGGTATTAAAGGTTGAGACTGAAACGATTTTTAAAAAAATGTGAATGTTAGATCACATGTTCCATAGAAATGGTCTAGTTCTACGTAAATTGTAAGTTCAAACTTTATCCTAACTGTTGCAATTTAGAAAAAAATTCTGTATATGTCTTTCACTATCAGGTATTAATATAAAACCGTCATATTTTATACAGTGACAGGAACTCTGTTCCCTTTGGATCCAAATGTTTTCTCCTTGAAGAGTTCCATACCTTTTTCGAAGAAAAGATTGAACAAGTATGGTAATAATGAGCATACCTTCTTGACGCATTTTTCTTATTTTAGTTTTGCATTGCTCTCAATTAATGTCATCCCTCATACTCTGGTTTTTGTATATTTTTAATGCTGTTCTTAGATCACTCCGGTGTATCTCAAAAATCATCTACAGTTACATCCAACAATTGCACTCAAATATCTTTTCTAGAAGAATAAATGCTATGTAAGTAGCTGTACTTAATTCCCAACCTGTCTTCAGTAATCAATTGAGTGATATGATGGCTTCTCTCATGTGAAAGTCAACTTCTTCAAGCAGTCCGATGTATGTCCTTTCGATGATGATGATGATGATGCTTGGTTTGTGGTGCGCTCAACTGCGCGGTTATTAGCGTCCGTACGAATTCCCAACCTTTCCTCACTCCAATCTCGCCCCTTTAATGAATGATGATGAAATGATGAGGACAAAACAAACACCCAGTCATCTCGAAGCAGGGGAAAATCCCTGACGCTGCCGGGAATTGCACCCGGAACCCCGTGCTCGGCAAGCGAGAAAGCGACCGCGAGACCACGAGCTGCGGACCTCATTTCGATGAATGAGTATTGTCTTACTTCTTACAACGTCATATGTAAAAAGATCTATGTCATCACTACGGTTAACAATTTTGAAAAGTTTACCTTTTATTGACGTCAAAACATCTATTCGCAAATGGTAGAACTTTTTTGTGTGACATATCGTCGAATTTCAATAGCTAATAAATACGTGACTATTAATGAGTAAACTATGCTTAACCCCGCAAACGATAAAATTGGTCTGTATTAGCATGTCTCACAGTATCTACATGGAAGCGCTAAAGAAATTGTCAGAATACGGTGCTGCGATCGGCGACTCCTATACAAGACAACAAGTATCTGGCGCAGTTGTTAGATTTGTTACTGTTGCTACGACGGTAGGTTGTCAAGATTCAAGTGGGTTTAAACGTGGTGTTACAGTCGACGCCCGAGCGACGGGACACAGCATCTCCCAGGTAGCGACGAAGTGGAGATTTTCCCGTACGACCATTTTACGAATGTACTGTGAATATCAGGAATCCGGTAAAACATGATATCTCCCACATCGCTCTGACCGGAAAAAGATCCTGCCAGAACGAGATCAATTACGACTAAAGAGAACCGTTCAATGTTACAGAAGTGCAACCCTTCCGAAAATTGCTGCACATTTCAATGATGGGCCACCAACAAGTGTCAGTGTTCGAACCATTCAAGGAAACATCATCGATGTGGGCTTTTGGAGAGGAAGGCCCACTCGTGTACCCTTGACGTGCGCACGACTCAAAGCTTTGAGCCTTGCCTGGGCCCGTCAGCACCGACATTGGACTGTTGATGATTGGAAACATGTTGCCTGGTCGGAAGAGTCTCGTTTCAAATGAAACGTCCCCTTTGAACAATTACACATGACTGTGCTTAAACTGACAAACAATATTTTTAGCGCAACGCAATCTGACTTTCAATAATCCCTACAAAAGAATGGCCCTGACTAATATTAATCTATACGATTCACAAATCACTTACCTCACAAAAATCTTAGTTACTCGAACTACTGCAAAACAGCGAGTGTCACTTCTGCCAGCTTAATATTGTTCAAAAGTCATCATGACATCCAGTCCTACAAATTTACTCTTTCTTAATGAGACACGTCCAGATCGTCCGCTCTCAAAATTCCGCCATCTCTCTCCCCACATCCACCCCTGCTGGCGGCTCACCTCCAACTGCGCAACGCTACGCGCTGTTAACAGCCAACAGCCCAACACTATAATAGCGAATATTACAACAATGCCACCCAGCCACAGACTGCACACAGCGCAACCAGTGATTTTCGTACAGAGCGTTACGTGGAGTTACCCATATAAAAATCTAAACAGACTACTTACATAGCCCCCATGCTCCACACAAAAAGTTTACAAATTGTTTTGGGCCTTGGCCAATACAGATTAGAAAAAAATTTCATAATTACAATAACAAAGAAATCAAATGCACACACTTATCGATACAATGTTGGTCAAAAGCTAAAATTTTCTCACAGTCCATAAAGACAGTCCTGATCGTTCATCTCAGTAAAATTGCCGTGTTTCTCTCAAAGTCTGAGCAGTAAAAGAAAATGCACACGGAAGTAATGGATTTACATTCAGTCTTGAAGAGGTAGTGTTGTCCTTCCAACGGAAAAACAGTGCCGACTCTTGGCATGAAGACAGGTAATGGGCCACAACAGAGCAAACCCACAGCAGAGTCATTCGAAGTTTTGAAGAATATTGGTAGGTAGGTCTATGAAACGTCCCCTTAGATAATTTATGAATTACTATGCTGGTTCATTCTCTAAGTAGCCACACATAAATTCTAATCTGTTCTCTAATGACCAGTTGTGAGGAAAACAATGAGAGAATTGATGGAGCCACGCTTGTGGATGAATGTCGTTGCCAGAATTCTTCAATGTTTTGAATTTACGAGTAGTAATGAACAGCTTATAGTCAAAATCATCGTGTCGGCGAGTGACATATCGGTCATTGTTACGTCGTGTCGGCGGTTCCATCTCAAAATTCGGTGCACCTTGCCAATTTCTCTCATAATTCCCGAAATGCCCTGTGTTATTATTTTGTGGCTTTCCCGTGTTGGAGCGCGAGTGTCCTCTGAAATATATAATTTTTGTATTACTTGTGCCAACTGATCTTGTACTTCCCGAATTTCTCTTTTGTGTTGCGTATTAATTTGATTCTGATTTTGTTTGAATTTCTTAATTTGTTCATACTCTTCTGTGTCTGATGGCAACAGGCCTTGTGTCATACAGATCATCATCTACCTTTGCAGATAAGTTAGTGAACTGATCCGAAAGTTCGGCTACCTTCTCCGATAGTGTACTTATTTCCTCAGTGTGTTTTTCTGAACCAAGTTTCAGAGTGTCCATTTGTGTTGAAATCGTATCTATTGTGTCCTTTAAGTTTTCCTGAGTTTTTGCAAGTAGCGTAACCGAATCGGTAGATGCAACTGAGTCAATTTAAGCTTGCAAGGTCTCATGATTTTCATGAACAATAGTTTGCAGTTCTTTTATGGCTGCTTCGTGATTCTGTAATGTATTTTCATGCCGCGAAAAATAGGTTGGAAATGCTCACAAATTTGTGTTTTTACGTCATTACAGATTTTTTGACATTTCGATTCGATTTCATGTAACTCAGTAGTTAAATCTGCGCGTGCTCGTTCAAGCGTATGTTCCAATGAGTCTAACGTTTGAATCTTTTTTTCCGTTGCGTCTAACTGTTGCTGTGTTTATCTCTGTTCCATTGTCTCTAACTTTTGAAGATTTTGTTCCATTTTCTCTAACTTTTGAAGATTTTGTTCCATTGTCTCTAACTTTTGAAGATTTTGTTCCATTGTGTCTAACTTTTGTAGCCTTTGTCCCATTTGTTGCATTAACTGTAATAACAATGCATTGGTGACTGAAACATGTTCCTCAGTGCTTTTTGGCAGTGAAGTTGCACCGGCAACATTCACATTTTGACAAGCAGAAACTGTGCCTTGACTTATTTGAGAAAACGGTGAGGACCCAAAACCTGAATCTGCAGTATTTTCAAGATTGTGTCCTGTCATTCCTGATTCCTGCGGCGGGCTGTTGCCGACATATCGATCGATAATGCTTCCCTGTTCACTAATTGTTTCACTGTCTTCACCATTGTTTGCTGCCCGCTCCATTTCCCTATGCACAATTACCAAATTACTAATTTGAATGTCTGTTAATTCACTACTCGGCCGCGCTAACTCACTGCTTTTGTCTTCACAGTCATTTCTCAGTTTACTTTGGAGCCTAGTATTACTTTTTTCACACCCCATTATTGTCACAATATTTCACACGAATAACACAGAAATGCACAATTTGAAGAGCAAAAATAAGAAAACACATTAACATAGCACTGAAAATAATATCTAGTTAATCGCAAGCGCAGCTGCGAAATACTTGGTGCAAATGCCACAACTGTTTTACTGTTCAACAATGAAACACTGCAACCACAAAGGAGATTCTCTCTACAATTACGCGCTAGCAACAAACAATAGCTACACTAATTACACAAACTACAAGAAAAAATCAGAAGATTCCAGTGAGGTATCCTCAGCTAAGGGTCGACATATGAAACGTCCCCTTTTGAACAATTATACATGCCTGTGCTTAAACTGACACCCAACATTTTTAGCGCAACGCAATCTGACTTTCAATAATCCCTACAAAAGAATGGCCCTGACTAATATTAACCTATACGTTTCACAAATCACTTACCTCACAAAAAATTTCGTTACTCGAACTACTGCAATAAAGCGAGCGCCACTTCTGCCAGCTTAATATTGTTCAAAAGTCATCATGACATCCAGTCTTACAAATTTACCCTTTCTTAATGAGACACGTCCAGATCGTCCGCTCTCAAAATTCCGCCATCTCTCTCCCCACATCCACCCCTGCTGGCGGCTCACCTCCAACTGCGCAACGCTATGCGCTGTTAGCAGCCAACAGCCCAACACTACAATAGCGAATATTACAACAATGCCACCCAGCCACAGACTGCACACAGCACAGTCAGTGATTTTCGTACAGAGCGCTACGTGGAGTTACCAATATAAAAACCTAAACAGACTACTTACACAAATCGTATCGAGCGGATGGTCGTGTACGCTTATGGAGACAACCTCATGAGTCCATGGACCCTACATGTCATCAGGAGACTGTTCAAGGTGGTTGAGGATCTGTAATAGGGTGGGGCGTGTGCAGTTAGAGTGATATGGGATCCCTGGTATGTCTTGATACGACTCTGACACGTAACACGTACGTAAGCATCCTATCTGATCACTTGCATCCATTCATGTCCACTGTGCATTCCGATGATATTCGGCAGTTCCAGCAGAACAATGCGACATCCCACACGTCCAAAATTCCTACAGAGTGGCGCCAGGAACACTCTTCTCAATTTAAACAGTGCCGTTGGCCACCAAACTTCCACATTTTGATCATATTTCTCTGTGGCAGCACCTCGGTGTTTCCGTAGCTTCATACAGTCTTCATAGTTCATAGTTGTCTTCATAGCTCAAATCCGGCAACGTGCTGCCAGCTGTCAGGGATCGATTCGGCTACAGCTAATTGTAAGACATTGATTCAGATGTTACTGTTAAGAGCTTGCAGAGTACCGCTAAGAGTCAAAACAGACAACAAAAATATTCTCCTTAATATGAGTGAACGTCGACATTAAAAAATCACTACATAACGAAAGCTGTCGTCTCTCATGACTCGTAAATATGCTCGAAATTATAGGAAACCCAAGTCAGAGAAAAGCTCATGTGGAAAGGTATCCAAACGCCATAGAAACTTCTGCACCTAGCGAGTGTGAGAGTTACGGAGCGGACCCGAACTGTTACACATAATTACTTTCTTCCACAATTCTGCTAGATTTCAGCTGGCAGCTCACATGGACCAGAAGATGTGCTTAGTCCCAATTCTTTCAGCGTTGCTTCAGATTCCATCTGTCCTCCACTGTTTTCTGTGTTCCATTAGCTTTAATTTTTAAGTGTTTCATTTACTGTTTTTGTTACAGTTTCGTCCTCTTTAGTACATAATGTTAATGTATTACTGTTATTAGTTAGGATGCTGAATCTTATGGCTTACCCTTCCTTTAATTATTTTCATGCCCTTCGATCATCTTTCTGCAATAATTTTTTACTTCCCTTACAATTTTGAATTACACCACTACCAGGCACCATTATCCACATCTGATCCTGGACAGCTCTTGCTGGACTTTATATGATTTCTATGCCTTCGTTATATTAATGTAAAATCGATTTGGTATCTTTTATTATAACATGGAGCTTTCCTATTTTTACACACTTTGTGGTTTTCACTATGCCACCTTCCTTTAAAACCTAAAGTAAATGTTTCCCTGTAGTATTGATCATTTTAATACACATCTCCCTGCTAACCTCCTTTGAAGATCACCCCAAACTAAGGCACTGAAATCATCAATTATCATTATAATTACTTTTTAGTTTTCTTAGCATTTCCGTATTTCAAGCTCATAAGCATATATAGAAGATGGGAAGCAGACCTGGCACTTTAGCGGAAATCCTTATTATCATTAAACATTTACATGATAGGTGTTCACAACATCATTCCTCCTTTTTTTCGCCAGCCGCGGTGGTCTAGCGGTTCAGGCGCTCAGTCCGGAACCGCGCGACTACTACGGTCGCTGGTTCGAATCCTACCTCGGGCATGGATGTGTGATGTCCTTAGGTTAGTTAGGTTTATGTAGTTCTAAGTTCTAGGGAACTGATGACCACGGATGTTAAGTCCCATAGTGCTCAGAGCCATTTGAACCTCCTTTTTTCAGTCATGATTACAACACAGTTTCTGTCTCGTTATCCTATTTCACTAAACATTACTCTCAGTATACCACTATCGTATCCCTCTCCTTGTCGTCTGATTTTCATCAAGGTAAGATGTGAATGTTATCATTGTTCACAACAAACATTTAGTAGTGGCCTTCTGTTCCATGGTTCTAACGACATACTTCCTCTGTGCTGCGACGTTTTCTCTCACTCTTGATCTGTGCCAATTTACTCCTACGCTGTTGGATCTCGGATTCTGACGAGTAACATGACCAGCAACATTCTATTCCATTTATGTTAGTCAGGGTGGGACAGAGCACGGGAACGTGATGAGATTGTTATCATGATACATGTTTCAGTAACGTGCTACGTACTTCAAAATGTCACTTTCTTCTTCGACGTTCACTTCACATTCACTACCTAGAAGAACGAACTTTCCTTGCTTACTCTAATCAGTGAACTCATTTTCATTCTTAGTATCCTCCAAATGGACACTTCGCATATCAGTGTCACTCATACATCTCGTAACCTGTTGTCTTCATAGAAGCAAAGCTGGGTGAAGCGAGTGCAATCACTTGTATACATCGCCGGCCCCTTAGTGGCCGATCGGTTCTAGGCGTCATAGTCTGGAACCGCGCGACTGCTACGGTCACAGTTTCGAATCCTGCCTTTGGCATGGATGTGTGTGATGTCCTTAGGTTAGTTAGGTTTAGATAGTTCTAACTTCTAGGGGACTGATGACTTCAGCAGTTAAGTCCCATAGTGCTCAGAGCCATTTGAACCATTTGAACTTGCATACATCAAAGCAAGCAGCCCGCTATTGTACATGAAGTTTATAAGAGTGTCTTCTACCATTACAGCTGTTACTACTCGCCGAAACTGGAAAAAAATGTCCTGCATTCAGTACTGCCGAGATATGGGTAATTTCGCTTGGGTCAAGAACTTCAGTTCACAATGACGAAGGTAGTCTCCCTGTTGACATTCTTGCTCATTTCTCACTGATTGTGTGCATCTCATTACTCAAACCTTTGTTTGTGATGCTATTGTCAGATATAACACAACTGTCTCCTATTCCAGCCGTAATCTGCTTGTTGTTTTAATATTGTGTTGGCATTAGAACAAGTTAGTGACATTTCTGTGAGCGAAAAACGAATAAAAGGTGAAATTGGAGGGCTGCTGCATGACGTCATATTTCTCAAGAATATTTAAATTACTTTCAGTTAAGCTAGCAGGTCAATTTGCTGCTGGTTGCTTTACATAATATGATGGGTGGGAGAAAGATTGCCTAGCGAATAATTGTACATCACTTTCAGTTCACTGTGTTTCGCACCAGTGTACTGCACCATCCTTTTGCCGTAGATCCTTTCAAGAATAAGCTCTATACAATGAGGTGACAGAAGTCATCAGTGATACGTACATATACAGACGGCGGTAGTACCGCGTACACAAGGAATACAAGGGCAGTGCATTGGAGGAGCTGTCACTTGTACTCAGGTGACTCATGTGAAAAGGATTCTGTTCTGCTTATGGCCACAAGACGGTAATCAACAAACTTTGAATGTGGAATGGTGGTTAGAGCAAGACGTATGGGACTTTCCATATCGAAAATCGATAGGGAATTCAGTATTACGATATCCATTGTGTCAAGAGTATGCCGAGAACACCGAAGTTCAGGCGTTACCCATCACCATGTAAAACGCAGTGGCCGACGGCGGTCACTTAACAATGGAGAACAGCGGCGTTTGCTTAGAGTTCTCAGTGCTAACAGACAAGAAACACTGAGTGAAATAACGCAGGAATCAATGTGGGACGTATGACGAACGTATCTGTTAGGACACTGCGGTGAAATGTAACGTTAACGGGCAATGGCAGCAGACGACAACGCGAGTGCCTTTGATAACAGAGAACATCGCCTGCAGCGCCTCTCCTGGGTTCGTGACCACATCGGTTGGATGACTAGAAAACCGTGGCCTGGCCATATAATTCCCGATTTGATTTGGTAAGATGTGATGGCAGGGATCGAGTGTGGCGCAGACCCCACGAAACTATGGACCGAGGTTTTCAACAAGGCATTCTGCCAGCTGGTAGTTGCTCCATATTGGCGTGGACTGTGTTACACATGGTATCAACTGTGTCCTCTGGTCCAACTGGACCGATTATTTGATGTAAATGGCTATGTTCGGCTACCTGGAGACCATTTACAGCCAAACAATGATCGAATTTTTATGGATGACTATGCGCCATGACACCGGACCACAGTTGTTCACGATTGGTTTGAAGAACATTCTGGACAATTAGAGTGAATGATTTGGTCACTCGGATCGTCTGATACGATTTCCATCGAACATTTATAATACATAAATGAGAGGCCAGTTCATGCACCTAATCCTGCATCGGCAACTCTTTCGCAATTGTAGGCGGCTATAAAGGAGCATGGTTCAATTATTGCTGCAAGTGACTTGCAACGACTTGTTTCGTCCGCAACATATCGATTTGCTGCACTACGCCGAGAAAAAGGAGGTCAGACACGATATTAGGAGGTAACGTATGATCTTTGTTATCTCATTGTAGTGCTCGGATGAATAACTAGGCTTTTGTTTGTGACTAGAGAATCAGGATTGCTTGCCTCATTTCTTCTTTGTAGAGGCCCTGTAATTTTCAGTTACTCCTTATTTTTTGAACCTGGCTCGTGGCCTGAGCTAGCCATAGGCAAATAGCTTCTCTCTCTTTTTAAAATGTACGTCCTGTGACTGATTAAATTACAACACATGCAGGAAATTGTGGAAAATTCTACTGAGTTTTCCATTTCAATTTTGTCGAGTAAGCTTCGATGGAAACAAAGCACGAAGTACTTGGCGGATTCCTGGCTCCCACCAGATTGGGTAACCCTCTGGCGCTGACAGGGTGTTTTTGTGATTGGTGAAACAACGACCACAGCCTAAGACGTGCCGATCAAGCGGCGATTAAGGTGCCTTTCTAAAATGTTTGACGGACATGGAGAAGTAGGACCATGAAGTGATTAACACATGAGTGCTCTTAGTATAAGCACGATTTCGGTAGGTTCCGTTGATTTATTTCATAATATGATGCAGGTGTTTATTGAGTAACTGTAATTCCACTTCGAAGAGTATTAATACTCTTTGGTAGTGTATCCAGGGTAAAATCTTTCTAAAGTTGGCTGCCTTTCCACTGGCGGAGCATGAGTATGTCTCCATGTATAAAATTATTACTCTAACGGTTGATCAGACCATTTTAAGATGATCAAAATGAATATCGGGATCGATGTCTAAATTTGCGTGCGTCATCTTTTATGAATTTGGTCTGTTTTTCCGCGGAATGAGTTGGAGGAGTCGGCTCGCTTATAATGTGGTCTTGCCTTAGTTTTATACGCCATTTCTTAAACGTTATCAATGCAGGCAAGCCAGGGAAGAAATTAGTAGCTCTGAGAATCAGTGGGCAGTACCATAGCCTTTCTAATATGGTGAAGTTAGTTTGTGGATCTTGATTCCTACACCTGTGAGGCCATTAGGATTAGCTGCGCTTCTTTCTCTTGTAATTTTGCTTCTGCAATAGATATTTGGAAGTTATTACGTTCCCAAGTGTATTCATGTTGCAATCCTTTACCAATTTTAATACTTGTTTAATTCCCCCCCCCCCCCCTTTCCCCATATCTAAAGTAACCATATCGATAGTTGAGGAAAGACAGTTTGAAAGATAATAAATGATAAATTTCATGGGAAACTTCAATTTTGGTTCTTCCCCAGCGCGTATATTTTGACATTTGCGCTGTAAGATCACTCAACAGGAAAATGTTTCTCTGAATAGAGGAATTTAATATAATGCCCCATCGTGAGCGTTTTGCACTACAAATTAATAGACTTTGATCATTAACGACGTCATATGACATTGCACAGTAATGCCAAATAAAAAGCAAAGAAAGACGTATTCCAAACCAAAAGAGAACATCAACCTTTTAATGAAGCTCTGTTATTCGACACAATAAGTGGCAGATGTAGTACTCTGTTACTGTGCAGGGCGATTCATATGCCCCTACCAACGTTGTTTTATGCAAACCACACTTTGTCTGCATCAGGAACAGTACCCAGGTTGACCACAGTCTCGTAATTCATGTAAGTTCTCTGTAAGTGCTTTTGGTGACTATTGGCAAACGGAAACATACCTTTAAAAAGACAACTGTGGAGTGGCCATGAGCTACATGGCATATTTGAACCAAGATATGCCTTACCTCTGACATATTTAATCTTTCGTAAATGGTTCAGAAACGCTCCCTTATGAAGTGTGTTTCAACATTGGAAACCGCGAAATTAATAGAAAATTTTAAATTGGGAAGCATAGAAGTAACAATTTTCCGGTGTAAATGATTAATATATGTCTCAGGGCGTTAATGTGATGAAGTATTTTCACAAGAAAAAGTTGTACAATAGGTCTAAGAGGTCGTCGTATACTTCACCAGTTACGGAAAATCCTGGAGAGTTGGACCACTTTTTACTTCAGCATAAAATTTGTGTATCTTCAAACTTTTTTCTTTTTTGCTTCTGACAGTTAGCTCTATGAAATGTCATATAAACAGAGTACAATAAGTTATTGAATCACTGCCATTTAAAATACAATAGATTTGATAAAATGAAAGTACACACGAGTGGTCCATCTCACCCACAGATGTATGGATGAGATAGACCAAGGTGCTGGGGGATGTGGACTGTATAAAAAGGTTACACTAGAAGAAAAGAGTAAATTAAAATTACATATTTTTATTTGCAATATAATTTAATGAATACAGAATTATACTATTAAATATTTTAGTCCAAAACTAATTTATCAGTTTATCATCAATTTTGATTGAGCATTGCATTTTCTAATGAGCTGCTGGTTTTGTTGAGCATTAGCCCATCTATCTCTCATCATAGCAGTTATCAAATGTTGGACAACATTCAAGTGACTGTCATGAACGGGAAACACATTGAATCCAACGTTCATTTTTATTAGTATCATAATACATTTCAGAATCCCCAGCACATTCATTTTCAACTTGCTCCTCAAAGTTATTTTCGTAATCTTCTACAATGCCTACATCTGATGAACATAGTGAGTTAGTTGCATATTTTTTCTTTTCAGCTTTTCCAATCTGTTTTCCTTTGGTGATCTTTTTGGGCCTTTTTCCTTTGTCTTCTTATCCCTCTTTTTCGTTACGCTTCAATATTTTCAGCACAGTTCAGCCTTTTGTATAGAATCGCTGTCTTCTTCTTAAAATTCCTGTCTTTATGAATAGAAGGAACATATGATATTTCTTTCAATAGTTTTCTCTCTGTTGGCTTAGGAGTAGTCAGTTTTAAAGTGGCAATTTTGGAAGTCTTAGGTTTAATAGAAGTGAGGTGCCAAGTTGAAACATTGAAGGTCTTTAACTTGTCTAGATAACAATGCTCAAAGTGGCTCTGAGCACTATGGGATTAACATCTGAGGTCATTAGTACCGTAGAACTACTTAAATCTAGCTAACCTAAGGACATCACACACATCCATGCCCGAGGCAGGATTCGAACCTGCGACCGTAGCGGTCGCGCGGTTCCAGACTGAAGTGCCTAGAACAGCTCGGCCACTCCGGCTGGCGAACTACGCTCTTTCCATGTGCTTGCGACCACTAACTCTCTTGATGAGCTCTGAAGTGGTTGGTTGGTTGGCCTGTGTGGGAGATTATGCCCTTACATTTGTTGCCGTAAACGTGGTCATCATCAGTGGGATCATACTACGAGCCTCGAAGTTAATGTAATTGCGCTCCATCTCTTCTTCGTTACTCTGATCCTTCTCTCCCGATTTTGCTTTTCGGCTTACCAAAACGGAGAATGGGATTATTCTCCAGAACTAACATGAAAAAATAGCAACACTTTTGCACTAGGATTGTTGATAATTTAAAAATATCGGGAATCCGATATATCGACATTTAAAAAAGTATCATGTTGGTCCTTTATATATCGGAAAAAATTTCGATATACCGATATATCCACGGAGAAAATATCCAGTTATCGGCCTATAAAAATATCGGCTGCATATTGTAAATATGATGTCGGTTTTAGAGCTGCATATTTAAGTTTTGATTTATTATTAGATATTCTGTACAACAATAAGCTAGCCGCCTACTTATCCCCGTTAGAACAAGAATTGAAAGGAAAACGATGCACTTTCACGCTTTGCTAACAAAGGTATGTAAGTGGCACAATAAAAGGTTTCCGATCGTTCCGTCGTTCGGTTTCGTCGCATATGGATTTTTACGGAACGCTTCATGTTGTCTTCTCTGTTTCTTCATTTCTGCAAACCGCAGAGAACTAGTAGTTGCAGTTGCAAAATTTCGTGGCGAAGTTTAACGTTACACTTTCTGCTGGTGTCGCCGATGACGTCAGTATGCCGACGTGAAGAAATAGCTCACTAGTTGCGTTAAAAATTGTTTTTAACGCAACTGGTGTGCTGTTTCCTCGCATCGAAAATCTTGTTATTCCATTCACACCGCCACCCCCTGTGGTATCGCACTTCTGCTTTGTGCTACCTACACTTGCTTCACACAATCAGAAAAGGACTGGACGTGATGAAAGCTCAAAAAATAGTAAGACTCCTTCACATAGTGAAATTAAAATTATGTTCTACTCCAATTCAAAAGAGAAATTTCAAATATTTACCGAAAATTGCGAAAATAATATAAAATTAAATTTTCGGCACTCGAAATCGCAACGATATATCGTTGAACACAGATATCGTCGATATATACCGATATTTCCTGGAAAGAATATGAACATGGGGAAATATCAATATTTTATCAATAGTTCTATTTACACCTCGTTTTTTGTCAAAAAAGCTTCCTCACAAGTAGTTGGACCTATTCTCTAGTAGTGTACTTGTGAAAAATGCCAGTGGTCCGCCTCACCCGGGTGTCCAACTCTCTCGGATTTACCCATTTCTACGATATTCTGACAATGTGTTTCACATCTCCAGAGCGAACTGGCCAACACAGTTGTTTTGTCATGTGGTATTGCATGAAACAACATCGGTAGGGGCAGCTGAATCATCCTGTATAGTGTTTATAGCGAACGCAGTAAAAGGGCAGACATATGTACATGTTCCAACCAAGAAAAATATTCATCAAGCCGTTCCATCATCTTCACGGTACGCTAGCATTTGCCCCAAGGGTAATGTATGGCTGTCGAAGTCGCATAGTTTACTCATCGAATTTTAAGGGCAGAGTGTCGCACCTTCGCATTTTCTACGCCTCGTGCAATCGTACATTACGCTAAGTTTAATGAGCGACATACTGACAAAGACATCCATTAGCCTGTACTTCATTACATAGATTTCTGCCTCTTTTTTCGGAGGGGGGTAATATTCTTCCTCAGCAGCAAGCTACCTCTTCATCTCAGAATAGCACCAACGTCCTCAATTACTTGTTAGGAACATTCCAATCTCTGTCTGCCCTTACGGATTTTACCTTCTACAATGTCTTCTAGTAGCATGGAGTTTTTCCCCGTGTTTTAATATTATTTTATCATCCTGACTCTTCTTCTTGACAATGTTATCCATATGTTCTTTTCGTCACCGATTCGTCTGAGAAATACCTCATTACTTATAAGTTTACTGAATTTTCAACATCCTTCCGTAACAAAACAACTCAAACCCTTATATTCTCTTCTTTTCCGGTTTTCCCGGAATCCGTAATCCACTTCCATACAAAGATGTCTTTCAGGTGTACGTTGCTAGAAACTTCCCCTCAAGTTATAGGCTATGTTTGATACTACCAGACTTCTTCAAACTTACAGCGTACCAGAATTCCTGTACGACTTCTACAATTTCGCCCCAAGTTTCGATGTTAAAATTGTCGGTAATCTCATTTCTGCAACTCATCATTGCCTCCGTCTTTCTCTGATTTCCTCATAGTACATATTCTGTGTTCATTAGACTGTTCATTCAATTCAACAGTAGCTGCAAATCTTCCTCATTCTCAGGGAGGATAGCAATGTTATCTGTGAATCCTATCATTGATATCTCCCTGTATTTTAATCCCACTCCTGAATTTATGGCTGTGGGTATAATTAAAGGAAGCGATCTAATCCACACCTATCGGCAAACTACACAAGGCTAAAGGAAAGTGTGGCTGATGCACGTCACGAGGGCAGCCTGGTGTGCTCTCAACAGCTCCTTGGGAAGGAGAGCTGAAGGATTTGTAAGAATAAGAGGTTGCCATCACATGGCTATCATAGGGCAGAACGGCCCACATTCCAACGAGTATTTTGTTCCGGATATTTGTTTGTAAGACCTTGTTCGTATTTCTAACCAGTATTATTTCCCGTAAGAATATTCGACACCTCTTTTAAAAACTCCATTGTGGTATTTGAGGGTCCCATGTTGTGACCCGTGTTGTGATGCCTGGAACAGTAGGCAGGTGAAAAATGTAACATAAACAGTTATCTGACATTGGACCAGAAGCGCAAAATAAAATTTTTGGACGAGTTTTAACGCTGGAGAGAGTTCATAGCTCATATTTCCCAGTTGTAAGAACATTACCCTATATTCGGATCAAATGTTGGTTCTTGAATCGTCCTTCAGTTTGCTGTCCTATTAGTTTGGCATCGGACTCTTAATTTCGACAGCACTGCCAGGTTGCTTTACTCCCACGGTACACGTATCACAGTATTGATATATCTAACCATGTGTCTATGAGACATGTGCCCCTTCAGACTCCAAGTCCCGCTACTCCACATAAACAAGTCAGTAAACTCCGTCCATAGGCTCTGTCAGGCCCACCGATACCGAACGACGGTCGTGTCATCCTCCGCCAACAAATGCGGTATAGAGAGATATTGGGTCAGCACACCACTCTCCTAGCAGTTGTCAGTTTTCGAGATCTGGAGCCACTACTACTCGAGTAGCTCCTCAGTTGGCATCACGAAGGTAAGTGCGCTCCTTTCCAGTGTTCCCACCAAGGATAAATCCCAGACAGTACCGGGAATCGAACCCAGGTCCTCCACATGGCAGTCAGCTGCACTGGTCATCCAGTTACGGAGGCTGGCAGTTATAACTATAAAGGTCTCTTGAAGTCAGAAACAATATGTATTAAACACTGAATTTATTATGTTTTAAGTTCGTAGAAAATGTCCCTAATACATTTAAAGCTCATCCGCAAAACATTAGCATTCATACTATAACACAACTTCACTCGAGTTAGCCATAGCTATACTTGTCCAGTCCTGTCGAAGCAAGTTGTTATACGTTTTCTCCTTTTTCACACAATACTAAACTGAATCGGCAGTTAATATTTTCGTGTCTACTTCTCACACTGTAATGAGCGATTGCACACATTGCATTCGCGTTCTACCCACATTGCAGCTCCGCCCCAACCTTCTCCTCCCACCTGACTAGACTCCCACTCACCAAATAGACGGGCACCAAAATGCTCCTATTCTTGAGCCACGGCGCATCCCGTAGCATGTGGAAAGAGCAACTAAAATGAGAGCCGTACAACTGGCTTCCGGCCGAAATAGACCAGATAAATGTAGCGCCAAGGTAAACATTATGCTATGCTACGGTCAATCTGTCACAATAACCTTGATTTTACATTCACGTTATTTGTCATCGCCAATTCAGAACCAGGTTATCATCTTTCACCTAGCCTAATCCTCGAGTTGCGCTACACATAAGGCTATTACCACAACCAAATCGAATGGTTTCAGCCCAACACCAGCTATATCGCGCTAATTTTAGCGACTCTTCCACCTGTTGGCTCCAGACACAGAGAAATAATTAGGGAAAAGATTGGATACTTATTAAATGTATCAGTATCTATACCTTTACATACAATTAGCAGGTTGGCTTTGTTGAGGATTTCAGTACACCATATTATTCGCACTCTTTTGGCTAGAAAACCCTATTTTTCAACGTAATCTCCTGAGAGCGGACACGTTACTTTCTCGCCTATTTTTTGTATACAGAAAATTATTAAAGCTTTTTTACAACCTGACGCACCTTGAGCGAGACTCTGAGCAGACGTTGATGGAGCCTGATAGGGCAATAAAAGCATAAGATATTTTTATGATTCTGAGCTCATAGAAACAGCTTGTTGGGAGTTGAAAGCATTTGGCAGCTAGCCCATCCTTTGGTAAATCTTGTCAGACAGGCCCACAGCCATACAGGGCAGACAGTTCAGCCCCTCATCGAGACAGGACTCCAGCAGAACAATGCCGCACTACCTGCCACGGCGCCAGTGGAAGCCTGGGCTGGGGCGATTGTGTGAAGGAATCCGTCTACACAGTGGAGTTGTAAATTGGGCATTGTATGCAGAGCCATGTGTAATAAAAATTCACTTGTTTTTGTGTTCACCGATAGTGCGAGTAGGCCAGTGAACTACTTTCCCAGTCGTCTCTGTTGTGTAAGAACACTCCGACATCTGAGAAACGTTTAGAGACAGTATCTTTATTACAACTCAAAGCTAGAACTAACAAGCTCCAAGGCACACGCGACTTAGATAAAGATCTTAAAGACTGTATCTGTTCACTTGTTGCCCTGGGAAGGGACAGATTAAAAAAGCCAGTAATTGGCGGTTTCTTTTTTTCCAGAGACGCACGTTTGTTAACTCTAGCCCTAGTTCAACATTAGTTTATGCTATCGTGTGGGAGCCATGTGACTGGCTTAATATGGGGTGGAAGAGGAGTCGTTCATGCAATTTGCGGGAAAATGAATTTTTTTTCTGGAGGGGTGTGAAGCACTTGGGTGCGGTACTTTGATCTGGTAAGCAATTCTGGTCGAAGTTCTGGCGCGTATGGTTGGTACTTGGGACCTGTCCTGAGACCAGTTGCGAGTAGTTTAGGCCGGGGAGCCTGTGGTGAAGTTGTTACTGCATTGACAGTGTGACTTAAACGTCTTAGACTACTCGTTTGCTGAGGGCACACTTATTCGTTCGTGGTATCCTTGTGCACTCTGTCGTATAAGTGAGCCAAATTGGTCCTTAGTACAACCATCGAACGGGTGTATCACACACTGAAACCTACGGTGATTTCAGGGCTCTGGTAGAGAGTAAATTGCGATCCCTCTGCCTGATCGCTAGACTGTGAGATTTTTGCATTTCTTTCGTGGCCACGATCGGTTCACAGGATCCGCATCCAAATCTCACCTCCGCCGCACATATCTCGCCAGCTGCAACTAACACCGCTGCACGAAGTAAATAGGGTAACGTACTGCTGCTCCCGCACTGAGTAGGGCCAGAGTACTTGACTCACTGTTCACCTAGTTAAACTGTCTCCCACCCCCCCTCCCTTCCCCCGGGATCCACCCAATGTAGTCTTAAATCACCTGTTAGTTGTTTAAAGTATTCAATAAATAACTCGTTTGGCATAATTTATGTTTGTTTTGGGAAAATAAATGTTGTTAGTACACTAGATTTTGCCTACATTCTCAATCATTTAAATAGTCCCACCAGAGTTGCCTTTCACTCCTTTATATGCCACGGCCTTACGCCACCTTACTGGGAGGACCTGTATGCCCGAATGGTACCACTGTAGTGATCGACGTCGGAGCTAACGTTTTTGCTTTATCAATCATCTCCCCATGATCCACGTACTGTTTCCCTCTCAGTGCATCCTTCATTTGGTCAGAGTGATGGAAGTAGGAAAGGGCCGATCCAGGCTGTAGGGTGGACAAGGAATAACAGTTCAAAGAAGTTTTGTGAGCCTCTGTCGGGTGGGGAGACTTATGTGAGGCCTTGCGTTTTCATGGAGAAAGAGAAGGTCGTTTGCTTGTGGCGATGAACACGCTTAAGTCGCTTGTTTGATGTCCTGAGGGTAGCACAATACCTTTCAGATTGATAACAGCACCGTTTTAGAGGACATCAAACAGAACAAACCCTTCAGAGTCCCAAAAGACCGTACCCATGACTTTACCGTCTGAGAGTGTGGCTTTCAACATATTCTTCGCACAAGGAGTGGTGTCGCACCACTCTTATGATTTGCTGTTTTGTTTCCGGTTCTAAGTAATGAAGCAATGCTTCATTGCCTATGACGACATTTGACAAGAAACTGTCACGATCAGCCTCGTAAGGCGCAAACTACTCCACACAGATGGTCCTTCGTTGCTCTTCACGGTCTTCTGTTAGGCAATGAGGAACAGAGCGGGCTCGTATCTTTGAGTACGTCAACTGTTGGACATGTGTGTCAGCATTACCAGCAGAGACGTCCACCTGTTCAGCGAGTTGTTTGACTGTAATCTGTCGATCGAATGAGAGTGTGCACACGGTCCAACACTTCAGGAATCACAGGTGTGTGCGGCCGGCCAGTACGCGGGAGATCGGACAGATCTGCGCTACCTTGCTGCAATGGTGTCAGGCGCCTCGCCCAACGACTCGCCGTGCTTTTGTTCACTGTAAAGAGTCCGTAGACATTCTGCAGGCAACTACGAATATCTGCGATGCTCTGACTTTCTGAGGAAAGAAATTCAGTGACAGCTCTCTGATTGGAACGCACCTTCGTTACAGACGTCGTTTTGAAGGCTACGTAAAGCGCCGTCAGCTAGAGAATATTTCACCATGTCCCAAAACAGATTCTGAACTTTCTTCAACCGAAATTGGCAGAGAAAGAAACGTGTTGCGTTACCTATAAAACGCTCCAGATTCACACGGATACTCTGCAGATCACAGTCAAGTGCTTGGCACAGGGTTCGTCGAACCACCTTTACACTATTGTCTAATAACAAGTTTGTTTGCGCGGCCATCATAATTCTATATTATTTCGCTCTCGAACAGAGCGTGGAAAAAAAGAACTAGATCTTTCGGTGCGACTTCTAATTTCCCTTATTTTGTTATAATGATTGTTACTCCCTACGTAGGTCGGCATCAACAAATTATTTTGGTATTCGGGTCAAAAGTTGGTGCTTGAAACTCCGTGAGAAGATCCTATAGCAACGAAAAATACCTTTCTTGTAATGATACACCTCCCCCCCCCCCCCCCCTCACCCCAAAAAAACTGCATCACGTCCGTGACATTCTCTCCCCTATTTCTGGATAATACAAAATGTGCTGCCCTTCTTTGCTCTATTTCGTAAGGATCTCACACCACACGGCAGTACTCCAAAAGATGAAGGACAAGCGTAGTGTAGGCGGCTGCTTTAGTAGCTCTGTTGCAAATCTGAAGTGTTCTGGCAATAAAAGGCAGTCTTCGGCTCACCTTCACCACGACATTTTCTATGTTTTCTTTCCAATTTAAGTTGTTCGTAGTTGTAATTCCTAGGTATTTTCTAAACTTACGATTTTTAGGTTTGACTGGTTTAGGGTGTAACCCTAGTTTAGCAGATTCCTTTTAGCACTCATGTGGATGACCTCACACTTTTAGTTATTTAGAGTCAATTTCCAATTTTCGCACATACAGATATGTTATCTAAATCGTTTTACGATTGGTTTTTTATCTTCTTATGACTTTACTAGACGATAAACGACAGCATCGCCTGCAGACAACCTTCGACGGCTTCTCAGATTGTCTCATAAGTCGTTTATTTAGATGACTATCAGCCGAGGGCCTCTATGACTGCAAATCACGAATCAGTCACATAACTGAGACTATGTTCCATACGCAGGCAATTTGGTTAAAAGCCGCTTGTGACGCGCGGTGCCAAAAGCCTTCTGTAAATCTAGAAATACGGAATCAGTTTGGAATCCCTTGTCTATAGCACTTTGTGTGCGTAAAGAGCTAGAATGATGTTCTCTAAATTCGTGTTGATTATGTGTGAATACAACGTTCTCTTTGAGGTAATTCATAATATTCGAACACAACATACGTTGTGCATCCTGGTGCATATCGATGTTAATGATATGGGCCTGTGATTTAGTGGAGTACTGCCTTTCTTGAATATTGGTGTGACCTGCGGAACTTTCGAGTCATTGAGTACGGACCTTTCGTCGGGCGAGCTGTTGTATATGATTGTTAACTATGGGGCTATCCCATCAGCATATTCTGAGAGGACCATAATTGGTATACTGTCTGGACCGGAAGACTTGCTTTTATTTAGTGATTTAAGTTGCCTCACTACTCCGAGGATAACTACTTCTAAGTTACTCATGTTGACAGTTGTTCTTCATTTGAATCCCGGAGTGTTTACTCAGTCTTCTTTGGTTGAGGAATTTCGGAAGGCTGTGTTTCGCAACTCTGCTTTAGCAGCACTGTCATCCACAGTATTTCCACTGCTATCACACAGAGAAGTCATTGACTGCGTCTTGCCACTAGCGTATTTTACATACGACCAGAATCCCTTTGGGTTAACTGACAGGTTTCGAGACAAAGTTTCCTTGTGGAAACTAATACATGCATCTCGCATTGAAGCCTGAACTATATTTCGAACTTCTGTAAAAGATCTCCATTCTTGAGGATTTTATGTTCGTTTAAATTTGGCATGCTGTTTCGTTGTTTCTACAACAGTGTTGTGACCTGCTTTTTGTACTAGGGATCAGGTGCATTGTTTGTTTGTTTATTTGTTATAAGTCTTTCAACTGCTGTCGATACTACACTGAAGAGCCAAAGACACGGGTACACCTTAGGGCGCCCGCGAGAAGTGCCGCAACATGATGTGGAATGGACTCGATTAATGTGTGATGTAGTGCTGGTCGGAACTGAAACCATGAATCCTGCAGGGATGTCCATACATCCGCAAGTGTACGAGGGGATGGAAATCGCTTCCAAACAGCACGTTACGTCTCAAATAAGCTCAATAATGTTCATGTCTGAGGAGTTTGGTGGCCAGCGGATGTGTTTAAACTCATAAGAGACAAGTGTCTCTATTCTTCATTCGAGCCCTGCGAAACCCTACATTCAGCAGGATAATGCACGACCTTATGTTGCAGGTCCTGTAAGGACCTTTTTGGATACTGAAAATGTTTGACTGCTGCCCTGGCCAGCACATTCTCCAGATCTCTCACAAATTGAAAACGTCTCGTCAATGGTGGCCGAGCAACTGGCTCATCACAATACGCCAGTCACTACTCTTGATGAACATTGGTATCCTGTTGAAGCTGCATGGGCAGTTGTACCTGTACACGCCATCCAAGCTCTGTTTGACTCAAAGTCCAGGCATATCAAGGCCGTTATTACTGCCAGAGGTGGTTGTTCAGGGTACTGATTTCTCAGGATCTATGCACCCAAATTGCGCGATAATGTAATCACATGTCAGTTCTAGTATAATATATTTGCCAATGAATACCTGTTTATCATCAACATTTCTTCTTGGTGTAGCAATTTTAATGGCCAGTAGCGTAATTTTTTTTAAAAAAACCTTTATTTCAGTAACAACTATAATAGTTATAAAAATTAACCCACCACCTTAGTGATCAGTAGGTCCTAATGTTAATACAATATTATATGTTATCAGCAGCCATTACTGTTATTACAGTACTACAATTATTAATTTATGAGCTACAGACAGTGGGACGCAGTACATGTTAATAGGCAGATTACGATTGTTAATCTATACACTACTACCTAGTTGTTAATTTTCCTGCCTACTTGTTAATTCCTAACCGACTGCAGCGAAAGAAACCCTACAGTTAGGATTGGGGGCTCACCAGTTCTCAGGCGACAGGAGACTCGCTACTTGAGTGTCATCGTCGATGCAAGGTGGAACTTCGGAAGGCACATTGAGTCTCTAACCCAAAAAGCACTACAAGTACTCAACAACCTCATCTCCATAGAGCACAAAAGATTTCACCTTCCACCACACCTAATAAAGTTGTGTCATAACAGTATACTAACTTCAGTAGTGGGTTACAGATCGGGAGTCTGGGCACACAGGCTCACAAGGGTGGTGCCTGCCATGACACTGAGAAGAGTACAAAGGAACATGCTGTTAAGTTCTGTGGGGGCTTACAGAACATCCCCAGGAAGTGCCCTATTAGTGATAATGGTGCTCTTTCCTCTAGATATCAAAATACGGGAACAAGAAGCATGGTACTGGGTCAAGAAAGGGAACGACATGAAAATAGAGAACATACTGCTAGCTTTGGCTAGGGACAAGGGAGAAATGCGAAGAAGGGTTGAGGACTTACGGCAAGAATCTTGGGAAACGGATGAATCTGGTAGAAGAACCTTCGAATTCTTGTCAAATGTTAAAGAAAGGTTAGGCATGAGGTATTTCGAGCAAACTGGTCATGGGCCCTACCCGACATATCTATGCCGGTTTGGGAAAAGGGCTACACCTGAGTGTGACTGTGGCGCTTTGGAGGGCACTGCCGACCATTACGTGTGTCTCCTTTTCGATAATGTAGCAGCTACATTAAGACAACAACTTCCTAACAACAACACATACGACCTATTAAGACACGAACAGACTTTCAAAACTCTGAACAGGTGTGTAAACCTACTTCAAGGCCCTGCTCCTCGAGATAATCCCGATGAGCGTGCCCCTGACACCGGGCAGGCCGAAATTGCTTATCGTTGCAGGTTCCTAATTTAATATCTACTTCTAATGCTACTAACTACTGTACTAACCTACATCAAATCCGGTGCTATCTTAGTCGAAAATGGGTGTACCCCAGTCCCTCTAGTCCTGCACGTGGCGGATTCCAATTAAAAGTCGACCTGTCCACGCACAGGCGGTACAGGGTTAGGGTACTAGGACACGTTCAGTGGTTGTTTCTTGTCGCGAAAGTCCCTCAGGTATGCAGTCAAAACTTTTCGTGATATCTCATTTGCCAGGTTGTTCAGAGTTTCGAAAGTCTCTTCGTGTCTTAATAGGTCGTATGTGTTGTTAGGAAGTTGTTGTCTTAATGTAGCTGCTACATCATCGAAAAGGGGGCACACGTAATTGTCGGGAGTGCCCTCCAAAGCGCCACAGTCACACTCAGGTGTAGCCCTTTTCCCAAACCGGCATAGATATGTCGGGTAGGGCCCATGACCAGTGAGAAAATATATTAGACCCCGAGTTTGTTCGAAATACCTCATGCCTAACCTTTCTTTAACATTTGGCAAGAATTCGAAGGTTCTTCTACCAGATTCATCCGTTTCCCAAGATTCTTGCCGTAAGTCCTCAACCCTTCTTCGCATTTCTCCCTTGTCCCTAGCCAAAGCTAGCAGTATGTTCTCTATTTTCATGTCGTTCCCTTTCTTGACCCAGTACCATGCTGCTTGTTCCCGTATTTTGATATCTAGAGGAAAGAGCACCATTATCACTAATAGGGCACTTCCTGGGGATGTTCTGTAAGCCCCCACAGAACTTAACAGCATGTTCCTTTGTACTCTTCTCAGTGTCATGGCAGGCACCACCCTTGTGAGCCTGTGTGCCCAGACTCCCGATCTGTAACCCACTACTGAAGTTAGTATACTGTTATGACACAACTTTATTAGGTGTGGTGGAAGGTGAAATCTTTTGTGCCCTATGGAGATGAGGTTGTCGAGTACTTGTAGCGCTTTTTGGGTTAGAGACTCAATGTGCCTTCCGAAGTTCCACCTTGCATCGACGATGACACCCAAGTAGCGAGTCTCCTGTCGTCTGAGAACTGGTGAGCCCCCAATCCTAACTGTAGGGTTTCTTACTAGCTGTCCTTTCAGCAACAGGTTTGTTGATTTAGTTGGTGAAATTGAGTTTTTTAGGTATTAGTACACCATAGTTGCAATTTTGACATAGCTCTTTCTGTTTTTGGTTCTGTGTCTTCACGGCTCCGGCCGCCGACTAGCAGAAAGACGCCATCTGCGTAAGCTACCACCTCTAGCACCTCTTCACTCTGTTGCGAACTGTCTAGAAGTGGTTCCATGTGGATATCCCAGAATAGGGGACCTAAAACGGAACCCTTGGGACATCCCTTAGTTATGGTTTTTCCAACTTTATAGGCGATGATAGCCAGACCTCCCGCTCTTCACAATAGCTCCTCAGGCAACCATATAGCGGCCCTGGACACTCTTTCTCCCGCAGGCAGGAGAAGAGCGAAGGCCACTACAGGTTGTCAAAGGCGCCACTGACGTGAACCATGATGCCGACAACTTACTTGTACGGGGTAGAGCCACAGACATCGGCCGGCAGAGCGATTGCGTCGGTTGCCGATCGCCCCGGCCTGAAGCCGAACTGCCTGCCGCTCATCTCGCACAGCACTCGATGTGCAGTGAGTCTGTCAGCTAGCAATTTTTCGAATAACTTCCCAAAGATGTCGAATAGGCATATCGGTCTGTAGGAGTTAGCATCAGCTGGGTCCTTATTGGGTCCTATTTTGATAATTACTAAATTGGCTACTTTTCAAATTTTTGGGAATTTTTCCCGTCTAAGACATTCGTTGTATAGATGGGTAAGTGGAGTTACCAGTTGGGGTACCAGGAACTGCACCACCTCCGCCACAATGCCGTGTGAGCCAGGGGCTTTCCCTGTCTTCAACGCTTTGATGTGGGCAGCCACCTCCTCTTCAGAAAAGGGGTAGACTGTCCTATCGTTTGCTATTCTGTCAGGATCTTCGTTACGTAATTGAGTCTGGTCTTCAGTGTCACTAGCCACATCGTCATCAGGCAGCAGGGACCGGAGAAGGACCTCGGCAGTCTCCTGCTAGGATTCCGTCATCCCATCCCCATGCCTGATCGTTGATAGCATCATTGGGGAGCGGATCTTTTCCCTAACTAGTTTATAGGGTACATCCCATGGGTCCAAGGCCAACTGGTCCAATACAAACCTCTCTCACCTCTTTATTCTGACTTAAGTTATTTTTGAAATTTCTCTTTCGCCTCTAGGTATTGCAGTAAGCATCTTTGTTTTTCCCACCAGATGACACTGCACTGGAAGTGCCTCCTCAGCCTACTGACAGACTGACGAAAATCCTCTAGTTCCGCTGACGATGGTGATGGGGAAGCCACCATGGCCCTCCTCCTGGTAGGAACAGCTGCCTTCACTGCTCTGGTAACTGCACTCACCAGTTCTTCAGCCCTCTTGTCTATTTCCAGGTCCTGTTGCACGTCACCTTCTGGAAATGGAGGAATGTCGCACTCTCTCGCTAGTCTCTCTCAATCTGCTCTTCTGAAATTCAGTTGCAGTTCCCACCCCATGGCCCAGTGCACTCTCTGTCTCCTAGGCTAGAAGTAATGAGATTATGATCACATGTTGTAGCGTTTTCTTTGACTTCCCAGTTTTGGATTATGTTGGCAGTTTTTGGTGTAACTAGTGTTACGTCGATGTTGGTGCCTTAGCCCCCTCCCGCCGCATAGGTAGGAGGGTTGCCAGGTTTGTTTGCCACTACAAGTTGTAAGGCCATAATCATGCCCTCCACTTTTCAGCCATTTTCATCTCTTGTGCCACTGTACCAGAGGGGGGGTGTCGCATTTATGTCAGCTGTTATGACCAGTTTTCGTCCCCGCAGCGCCGTGACTGCTCTTGTCAAATGATCGAGGTGTTCTTCGATGTTGTCTCCGTACTGAAACTACATGTTTATGAAAGTTATAATTCCCACAGGAGACTGTACGTTCACGACGTTGCAGTGACTGGTGGAAGTGTTGTAACTTGGTTTGAGATAACAATTGCCGCTTTGGAGGCTTCCCCACTGCCAACTATCTGCCATGTAGCGGCTGCAAATGATAGTTTCCCAGCTTGAGAGTACGGCTCCTGTAGACAGAGTACATCCAGCCTCGTCTCCTCCACCTCCCTCTGTAGCTCCTGCATCACAAGTCTGCTGTTGTGTGTATTTAGTTGTCCGACATTTAGTTTGGTCACTGTGGGAAATAGGTATGTATTCTGTCGTCAGGCCAAGTCTTGTTCCAATCAAAGGCGATACGACCGTGAGCTAGGACTGACTGAGTGTAGATGTCGTCTAGGTCAAAATTTTTCCCCTCGTCTTTCAAATACTTTCTTGAGTAAGTCTCGCAGGGCTCCGAAGTCAGTGGCAAGGTTCACTGACTCTAGTTGTATCCTATCTACAGCCTCCATTACCGAGAAGGTGACCTTTCTGCCGTTCTCAAGTCTCACCCGGACCACATGTCGTAAGGCAGTGGTCAGGATAGTCGGCGGCTACAATCTTACCAGTATATTCAATATTAGGATACCCCCTTACCGTGTCTACAGGCGGAGCCTGACTACGGGGGTGTCTACTGCGGTTGCATGTGCATTGGTGCTCGAAACTGTACTTTCTTGGAGTGGCTGACGTTCTACTTCTTTGGTAATTTGTAAGGAGTGAACATTGGCTCCCCGTACTTCCCGGAGTCATGTGGTAGGTAATTCGTGAACCAGTGGGCACGTGTGTTGTCCCCGCGGCGGCGGCAGCATCGGATGGTGGCCGGCGAGGGCCAAGTCAGCGGCAGCGGCACATGCTCGCCTCGCGTGGCCTGGACTTCGCGGCGGTCGAAGGAATGAGAAGTTGAGCTATGCTCATAAGCGGCGGAATGTTCTCGGAATGCAATTAGGGGAGCGTTCCGCGCGGCGCGGGGAGATTGCGGGCAGCCAGCGTCCCCGGCGCCGCCGGCGCTGCCGTGTGGTGCGGCTCGGCTCGGCCGCCGCGTCACCGCCGATAGAGTTATCACCGTCCGTGTAATGAAGTGCGCCGCCGGCCGCTGACAGCTAACAAGTGTTCCCCCGCGCCGCCGCCGCGAGTGCAACAAACCCGGCGCTTCCTGGAAGCGGCCTAACGGGACGCCCGCGGCCACCTCCGGCTTCTGTATGCAAAGCTGCCGTGCCCGAGTCGGTTGCGGGAGGAGCAGCAGCAGCAGCAGCAGCTAGGAAAGCCTAGTCGCCGATAAATGGCGGCGCGCGCTCCGCGCTCCCCGCGGCTAGTGCGTGACGCTCATGCGTAACGCCGCGCCCGGCCCCGTCCTGGGAAGCAGCGCGATGCAAAACCGGGGCGGTTAGCGTCCTCCACTGTGCTCCGACCCTTTTTCGGTAGCGACATAGCAGAGATAGGTCGTTGAAATCTAACCAAAAGGAAAATCCTCCTCGGTATTCCAACCGGACAGCACTCTCTTGTGACTTCCACATTCACTGCGATATGGTGCTGCAACTCTACCCATTACTGTACCGAAAAATGCACATTTATAGCTCCATTTATCCTATACTAGCGACCCGCTTCGGCTTTGCACCGGCAACACAAAGTATCTATGGTCGAGCGACTTGTCTGCCGTAGCGGCAATAAATTATACCACAGACGAAATGACCGCGGCTCGCCACTTACCCGATAGCGTACCGCTCCTCACCATTCGATCTTGCATTTTTTTTACTCATTATTTATTCTCTCTCGGAAAGGATAGGATCAGCCCTTGTAGAATTTAGTTCTTTTGCACCCCGCCACTCTAGCTGGCACTAGGTCGGCGGAATCCCAATTCGATACATTAATTCGTGTCAAGACTCTTGAGCCCTTACACTACAATGCAAGTGTGGAAACCAGCGAATTCCTAAAGGAAACGACACGTTTCTGTAAAAATATGCATTTCAGCAGTACATGGTGCACATATACGAGCGTGAGTCAAATGAGAACCTTAAATTTGTAATAACGAATCGAAGTTTCGCGCCGTTATCCTGTAAGTTGGTAAGCGTGCTACAAACAGCGCGCAGAATGGCCTGTAGGTGGCAGCATAGCGCAGATGTACACATGTCCCACTATAAGTATAAAGATGGCCGCTCCACTTGCGACTTGCACCAGGGAAAATCAGCTTTCTATTATTCGTTTTTTGCATAGTGAAGGTGTGAAATCTATTGAAATTCAGCGACGAATGAAGGTACAGTATGGTGATGCATGTTTGTCACAGCAGCAAATCTACGAATGAGGTAGGAAGTTCGAAAGTGGTGTGACTTCGGTGGAAGATGCTCCTCGTCCAGGTCAGGCACAACGAGTTGTGACTCCAAGGAACATTGCAGCAGTTAAAGCCATTGTGAAGGAAAACCGCCGAGTGACACTGAATGACATTGCAGCATGTTTACAGATTAGTCATGGGTCAGCACACCACATTGTGCATGATGTGCTCCAGTTTCACTAAGTGTCTGCGAGAAGGGTGCCACGGCAGCTGACTCCTGAAATGAGAGAACGACGTGTTGATCCTTGTGAAGAACTTCTTCGGCGCTTTGAACGAGAAGGTGATGGCTTCCTTGCAAGAACCGTTACGGGGGACGAAACCTGGGTTCACTTCCACCAACCGGAAATGAAGAAAGCGAGCAAGGAATGGCGCCATTCCTCATCACCAAAACCAAAGAAGTTTCGAACACAACCATCAGCAGGAAAGGTTATGCTGACTCTCTTTTGCGACGAAAAAGTGGTCATTTTGGAGCATTACATGCCTAGAGGGACCACTGTCACCAGTGCATCATACACAGATCTCCTAAAAAATCATTTATGGCCTGCAATCAAATCAAAGCGACGTGGACTGCTGTCAGCAGGTGTCCTTTTGCAACATGACAATGCAAGGCCCCACACTGCCCGTACAACAGTTGCAACTATCACAGACCTGCATTTTGCATGTCTTCCTCATCAACCATACTCACTAGACCCTGCCCCAAGTGATTTCCATATGTTTGGAGCACTCAAAGACGCAATGGGAGGAAAGATGTTCCGTTCTGATGAAGAGGTACGCCACGCGGTGCATGAGTGGTTGCGCGGACTACCAAAAGAATTTTTTTCTAAAGGAAGTTATGCACTTTGTAAGCTCTGGAGGACTTGCATTGAGCGTGGGGGAGATTATGTTGAAAAGTGATACAACTTTGTATCACTTCTGCACAATAAATAATATTTTTAAAAAAAATTAAGGTATTATACCTCAGCGGATACAATGTCTTAAACAATAAGATGTGTGAAAAAATGTAGCGTGATGCATGACGTTTTAAGGTATTACTTATGTGCTTCATTCGCACAGCTTCGTACAAAAAGATAAGGAGTGGTTGGCTACAGAGCGGTGCAGGAACTGTCATCTAAGAAAGTTGGGCAGGGGCAGTACTGATCAGCGAACAAGTTAACACAGTAGACTATATATATTTTTAACTTGTATTTCTCCAGGTGAAAAAAGAATCATTATAAAATCAGCAAAAAACTGAACAAAGCTCTCAGTGCTAACAAAGCATAAGCGATGGATTTAAGGCCGCGAGTAGGTGGCGTCTGTGTAGCTTCATGTAATGAAGAGACTCAAAGTGCCATTGGGTTGTATCGTTGCCACCGGCCGTCCTATATTGCAGCGGCAGAGAGCGCTCATAGTTCAGAGACGTGGCTCAGCGGATGTGCTCCATTGGGACCGCCAGATCCAGGGATCCTCTACGGCCGCCTTCGGAATCTGACAGAAACTTGCAATTCCGTTGCCAATTTCACGACGCCCATGACGTGGTATCGATCTTTGATACGACACAATGAATTTCGCAGACAGTATCCATATACGGCCCTAAGTGCACCAACAAAATGGTTCAAATGGCTCTGAGCACTATAGGACCTAACATCCGAGGTCATCCCGTGGAACGTAGAACTACTGAAATCTAACTAACCTAAGGACATCACACACGTCCATGCCCGAGGCAGGATTCACACCTGCGACCGTAGCAGTCGCGCAGTTCCGGACTGAAGCGCCTAGAACCGCTCGGCCACGGCGGCCGGCGTGCACCTAGAGAAGTGTAGCATGGTACCACACACATTTCAGGAGGGTTAACGTCATAAACACTGAGATGCGTGTAAAAATTCCCCATTATGCATAACATTTAAATTTATTACTTCTTTTCTAATAATTCTACTCTCAACACATGCCGCTGAGTGTACGTACAACATTATATAATTAAATGATACATATATCAGGGGATATGACGTAGTAAAAATTGAGATGCGTGAAAAACTGCTGCATCATGATCAACGTTTAAGTGGGGTAGGATGTCAAACGGGCCGACTTGGAGCAGGAGAGGCTCCACAGGACATTTTAATTTCCACTGTCTATACTTTTACAAGTAAATTCATAAAACTTCGTCAGCATGACCAGGAAGGATTCAGGATTCACACTCGTAGCAGCGGAAGTTCAAAAACATAACAAAATATTTTTTTTTACATGTGAAATTTCATCATTTTTTTCACTTACTATTGGCTGCATTTATTTCTATAGGTACACTTTTCTTCATAAGTAACAGAGATTGTTAGATGAATTTTGCACAGCATACAAACCATACTTACAGGTGTCTAAAACTCTAGAATTATTCAATTTATGGAAAAATGAATGAACTGATACGTTTTAATCTTCATGTTTAGACAAAATCAAATTTTGTAGTTAATTATCTCAATTTTTACCACAGTTTTTAATAAATTTGGAAAATTCTAGAGTTTCATACACCTGTAAGTATGGTTTGTATGCTGTGCAAAACTCATCAAAGAATCTCTCTTACTTGTGAAGAAAAATTTAACTATAGCAACAAATGCAGCCAACAGTAAGTGAAGAAATGATGAAAATTCGTGTCTAAAAAATTTATTTTTTATTTTTTTGCACTTCCACTGCTATGGGTGAGAATCCTGCTGCTGACAAAGTTTTATGAATTTATTTGTTAAAGTATAGACAGTAGAAAATAAAATGTCGTGTGGTGCCTCTCTTGCTCCAAGTCGGCCCCTTTGACGTCCTACCCCCCTTAAATTTATTATTCTATTGTTACTAATTCTATTCGTGTCATGTTTTGCAGACAGTATCCACATATGCCTTTTGTTCCGGCGTATAGAAAAGCGCCGGCACGAAGACGAAGACTGCAAGAGCAAAGAAGGCGGTGGGACGACGTCAGCCAATAGCACACTGATAAGGACCGCCCCATGACAAGAGCGCTCTCTAGCCGAAGAGAACATATGGGCGGCTCCTGCCAGCCTCAGTGGGCAGTATTCAGACAGTATTAGCTCATCACCAGGAGAGCACTACGATAGCAATGCAGTGTGATCCATACCAATTGCTTACACGGACCTTGTACACAGCAAAGACCTTTCATTTTGTGCATGGCGCCCACCGCTTACTATACCGTTGTAAATTCAAAGTCAAGTACTGTCAGTCTTCTTATTTGTGATAAAAACTGTTAATGTGATTTTTTTTGAATTGTTGTATAGCATTCCGAGAACCCAGCATCATTCATGCATCATATACGAGACGAGTGGACAGGATCCCACACATCTGACTGCAAATACATCGTTGCAGCACAGATAGTTGAAGACTTATGACGTCACAAAACAGCGATACGTGGAAAACTGCCGCATCAACATGAAGTTTTAATAGATTTATCCTTTACTACTAACAAGCTCTTGTAGTCGAGTTGAATTAAGGAAATCCCTAACATCTGGCAGCGTTTTCGACAGATTTCAACTTTGAAGCGCAAACGGCTGCGGACGAAAACAGAAAATCGCGTTGTAGACACGCCAAGCTGCTGCTCATAGTGTGCAGAAACTCTCCGGGACTATATTTCTTAGTTTGGAAGTGTCTTGAAAGGAGGATATAAGATGAACATCAACAAAAGTAAAACGAGGATAATGGAATGTAGTTGAATTAAATCGGGAGACGCTGAGGGAATTAGATTAGGAAAAGATACACTTAAAGTAGTAAAGGAATTTTGCTATTTGGGGAGTAAAATAACTGATGATGGTCGAAGTAGAGAGGATATAAAATGTAGACTGGCAATGGCAAGGAAAGCGTTTCTGAAGAAGAGAAATTTGTTAACACCGAGTATAGAGTTAAGTGTCAGGAAGTCGTTTCTGAAAGTATTTGTATGGAGTGTACCCATGTATGAAAGTGTAGTTTGGACAAGAAGAGAATAGAAGCTTTCGAATTGTGGTGCTACAGAAGAATGTTGAAGATTAGGTGGGTAGATCACGTAACTAATGAGGAGGTATTGAATAGGATTGGGGAGAAGAGAAGTTTGTGGCACAACATGAATAGAAGGAGGGATCGGTTGGTAGGACATGTCCTGAGGCATCAAGGGATCACCAATTTAGTATTGGAGGGCAGCGTGGAGGGTAAAAATCGTAGAGGGAGACCAAGAGATGAATACACTGCACAGATTCAGAAGGATGTAGGTTGCAGTTGGTACCGGGAGATGAAGAAGCTTGCACAGGATAGAGTAGCATGGAGAGCTGTACGAAACCAGTGTCTCGACTGAAGATCACAACAACAACAACAACTTACACATTTGTAAATTATGCATAATTATATGTATAATTGTTTCATGATTTCATAGGTGTTTTCACGAATACGAGGAAATGAATTTTTTTCCGTACTTCACTACAAACACAGTTTTTTTTTCGTTTTCGATGGAAAACTGGGAAAATGAATACTTGGACAACACCGGTTTTTGTGATATTTCTGTTTGTGGGCCTTCCGTTGTCTCAGTGAGAGAGTTGCGGCCCACAGTACTAGCAAGTCTGTACACCCCTGAATTATATACACAAAACCTTTCTCGTGAATCAGACGTTGGTGATAACAGTAGCAAAATCCCTACAATAGTTCCTAAAATTAGTCTTCACATACAGACAGAAAATCGCGGTAGGAAACTTTTAATTTATAATATGTTTATAGATATGTACATATGTACGGATTATACTCAGCCTTCGCTGCTCTCTGGCGTTGCAGCGGCTCTTTACTGCTTTTCCTACCAGACAATATCTCTTCTATAGCTGACTTGCTCGTAGCTGCCATCACTGCCACGAGATGTCATTCCAAACACCAACTCAACAGCTAAAAATACATACATTGCCCGACCAGAAATTGTGACCACCTACCTAACAGCCGATCTGCCCACCGCTGGCACAGATAACAGCGGCGAGCCGGCCGCTGTGACCGAGCGGTTCTAGGCGCTGTCTGGAACCCCTCGACCGCTACGGGGGCAGGTTTGAACCCTGCGTCAGGCATGGATGTGTGTGATCTGCTTAGGTTAATTAGCTTTAAGTAGTGCTAAGTTATAGTGGACGGCTGACCTCAGATGGTAAGTCCCATAGTGCTGAGAGCCATTTGAACCGCTTTGAACAGCGGCTACGCTTCGTGGCATGGAAGCCATGAGGCCTCGATAGGTCCCTGGAGGGAGCTGGCGCTACATCTGCAAAAACAATTCATCTAATTACCGTAAATTCCGGGGAGGGAGAGAAGGAGGGAGGGCGATGAGTTCTGACGCCACGTTCAATCACATCCCAGATGTGTTATATTGGATTCAAACCTGGCGAGGTTTTGGGCCAGCACATCAATTGGAACTCGCCACTGTGTTCCTCGAACCAACCCATCACACTCCTGGCCTTGTGACATGACGCATTGTCTTGTTGGAAAATGCCACTGCCGTCGGGAAACACGATCGTCATGAAGGGGTGTAAGTGGTCTGCAACCAGTGTAGGATACTCTTTGGCCATCACGGTGCCTTGTACGAACTCCACAGGACCCGTGTGGACGCCCACTTTAATGTTTCCCAGAGTTTAATGAGCCGCCGTTAGCTTGTGTCCGTCCCCGAGCACAAGTGTCAAGGAGCTGCTACTCTGTAAAACGACGCATTCGCGCCCTCCCGTCGGCATGATGAAGAAGGTATCAGGATTCATCAGACCATGCAACGCGCTGCGAATGCGCCCGTCCACTGCCGATGGTCACGTGCCCATTTCAGTCGTAGTTGCCGATATCGTAGTGTTAACTTTGCCACACGTATGGGTCTTCGACTGCGGATGTTCATCGTAAGGAGTGTTCGGTGCACTATGTGTTGAGACACACTTGAACTCTGCCCAGCATTGAAGTCTGATGTTAGTCCCGCCACAGTCAGCCGGCTGTTGTGTGATACCGGTCTGCCCAGCCTACGACGTCCGACAACTGCAATGAAGGGTGGCCACTCTACCCCACAACGTCTGGATTTAGTTTCACCCTGGTTTCATCACGTGTTGAAGTTACTCACCACAGCTCTCGTCGGACACTCGACAAGCCGTGCAGTTTCCGAAATGCTTTTGCTGAGCCTCCGGGTCATCACAGTCTGCCCTCGGTCAAACACAGATAGACGACGCGGCCTCCCCATTCTGCACACAAACAGCACGCTCAATGATACCACATGCACCGTGCGTGTATCTGACTAGCAGTCGCCATGTGATGGTGCTAGCGCCTGGACGAGTTTATACCGGTAGTTCGAAAATGGCTTCAGAGCATGGGACTTAACATCTTAGGTCATCAGTCCCGTAGAACATAGAGCTACTTAAACCTAATTAACCTAAGGACATCACACACATCCATGCCCGAGGCAGGATTCGAACCTGCGACCTTAGCATTCCCGCGGTTCCGGACTGCAGCGCCTAGAACCGCACGACCACCGCGGCCGGCATATCGACAGTACGTTGGTGATAATAATATAACTATCTCGAAATCATAATATGATTATCTCGAACTCTTGAAGAGTTATTTACCGATTTACTTCAAATTTTTACACGATAATCTAATAAGCATACAGACGGATATGCCAACATTAAAAACGGCTTGTCTTTATACAGTTGTGTCATTAATACGCAGTGTTAGAAAGTCTTTCACCAGTCTCTTGGAAAGTTTACCTATTTGACAAATGTTTCTCAGTATAAATGATTGTGACACCCTCTGTTGCTAGCAAAAACTAATTCACTCAAAAAATATTACACTCTGTTTTTAAAATACCACGACTAGAAACAGACTCCTCAAAGACTTGAAGGGTTTTGCATTCGTGCTGAGATTACTGAGATTTGTTAAGTGCTTACCTACCAAACAGTCAGTGACAACACAGTAAATTTCTAGTAATATGTTGCGATTTAAGAGAAAATGAATGACGTGATGTACTGCGGGTCAGTGCCTTCTCCTGCACTGTAGAATATCTTCAAAGCGATTCTTACAACTACTGATACTGGTTACAGGACGTCAGATATTAGCAGCTGTATTGCTGCCTCGCGCCGTCGCCATTCTGTTGTCTTACAGCGAGTAATCTATAGAATACAATTCACGTGTCCTGCAGGTCAGTGAATTACAAGAGTAAATTCGTGGAGTTCCTGTAACACACAGGTACCAACTGCACAGAAAGTGACTATCACGAAGCTGTTAAATTCATTTGAAGCCCTAGTTTGTAGATCTCCGAATCTTCCTCGAGGTATGCATCAAGGCGGAAAAGACCGTAAACAGCCATAATTTTTATTATTTCTCGTATTATGCGTGGCTTCATTCTATAACATGTGCGATATGATGAAGTATAGCAGTTACGTATACAAGTGTGAAATTTAAATGACCTTTCACAGGAATTAGCCTTCAAAGAGATAGTTATTTTGAATACTGTGTATGTATCAAAGGCACAGCAACGGCGCATGGACTTAACTGCAAGACAGATGGAATGAGATGCAGACCCTCTGCACAAAGTAAGACAAAACCTCTTTCAGAGCAGCTTCATTTCAGTAACATTGCTGATCATGTAGTCAAAACTCAGTGAACCTCAGAATTAAAGAAAAGAATAGCGAAACAGCAAAATTAAAGCACAGTGCAAATGTTAGATTATGGTTCTACGAAGCGTTATGATGATGTATTGTTTGGAGTGTCATGTATATCATAAACAAGACCTCTGTTCATTATTTCCTCCCTTCAGCGCTCATCGGCAAATGATACCCACCAGAATCAGCTGACGCGAAACAAAGAGAATATCGAAATACCAGCTGCTGCATTAATTAGCAGTTTTGCTTAGCTGGTGTTGAGCTCTGAGAGTTAAGCCCCGTTGTATACGTGTCAAAGCTGGACATGAGATGGGCACTGTATCTGGCGCACTGACAACATCCGCTTTCATGTGTCCGTTGTTGGTATGCACTGTACAGCGACTTGTGGAGTATATACAAAATATTTAAACAGAAACGTCATGGTCGGCCGTCGTGGCCAAGCGGTTCTAGGAGCTTCACTCAGGAACCGAGCGACCGCTACGGTCGCAGGTTCGAATCCTGCCTCGGCATGGGTGTGTGTGATTTCCTTAGGTTAGTTAGGTTTAAGTAGTTCTAAGTTCTAGGGAACTGATGACCTCAGATGTTAAGTCCCATAGTGCTCAGAGCCATTTGAATCATTTTTTAGAAACTTCATGTATTTCTATTTTCGATAATTATATGTTCCCAGGGATGTTTTCAACTCCCAAACACCTATGGCACATATATGCAGACTGAAGCAACGAACGAAAATTTGTATCAAGGCCAGGATTCGAAACTCAGGGGCCCTGCACACAATGCAGATTCGCTAACGACTACGTTACCCTGGCGCAGTGACTTGGTACAACGGTATGGACTACCCTAACAAGCCTCCCCCTTCCCTAGTGCTTCAGCCTGCATCGATACATTATATATATCGACTAGAAAAGGTCTCTGGAACCGTATACTGTTTAAAGTGTCTATGCCTGGATTTCTGGCAGGATCCCCCAGTCAGTTCGACACTGATGTTCCATTCCAATACAGTAGGAGAGCCTCTGCAATGCTGTTCGAGTTTACGGGAATACCGAGTGGGCTGGAGCGTGACTGCAAATTTGTAACCATGTAATTTCATTTGACTGAAGTACCTATTCCCGGGTTTCAGGCAAGATCACCCATTTCGTTCGATGCTTACGCCTCCACCATTATCAACAAGTACCCAAGATGAACGAATCCCCCAACAACAAAACAAAACATGCAAAGTGACCAGAGGACAGTGATATTCCCAACACAGAAGTGTAAATGTGTTAAGTGCAGTGAAAGTACTCTGTGCAAATACCTGACGTATACATGTACAAGGCGGAGAATGCAATAACCAACAAAACTACAGTGAGGAACGAAAAGCATAGAAACTGTTTACAGTAATAAGCAAAGTACTTGAACTATTAACGATAAAAACGAACAAAATTGTACGAGAACAAACCATATTGTTACAATGACCACTGTAAAATAAAGCGAAACGCTCTGTCGTAATAAGACTTTTATTACAGTTGCTAAAGACGGAAATTAACCTACACACGGTAGATTTTATTTGTGGTTTTATTATTGTCATCTCATAATAAGCTCTGAAATATTTCAAAGTACGCACCACTGTTCTGAGACTGTTAACAGTAAAACCACCTGTCAAAACCGCAAGAAGTTGTTTGCATTAACATACAGGCTATTATTATTCCTGTATGAGCACTTTAATATTTACGGACAGTATTATTTGTGTAATCAATTACTTCAAAAGTTTAACTACAATCGAAAGTAGAATGTAGGTTAATAAGGAACAAAGTATGTTATATATTTATTGTTCTTGTATGAGAACTACACTAGTTAAGCAGAGACTGTATCGTGACAATTTCGAGAGTAATACTCTGTGGCAGTCTGTTGGCGGAGGTAGTGGCATGTGCTTTGTGTGCAGCTGTGAGCATTCTGTGATGACTGATGAAGTACATATGGGGAATATTTATTATCGGGCGGTATATGGAGATACTACATGAAGAGTTGTGCCAATACGCAATAATTAACGTTACGCTGCAGTAAAATGAACTAGGAAGGATGCGGAAATTATTTATCTGCCATTGAACCTCAGCATGAGTGCCACAATCGAGCTACGTGATATTTTCTTGTAAAGTACAGTTTCTCACTAATGGTTCGCGTCCACATTTTGAAATTCAATAATTAAAGACAGTGTAGACAACTGATTTATTTTAATAACTATTTCCACATCGCTTCATTACAAAACATTTTTGGCACACAACTACGAGAGAGTTGTTTCAGCCGTTGTAGTATATTATTTAGTTTAGTAACTGCACTAGATTATCTGTTTAAATAGTTATACATACTGAATAGTCCATTAATAGTACTTTAATGTGCGTGTATGGTGGTGGGAATGATTATTGTAGATATTGTGTTACTAAATTATTTTATGATTCAGTGATGCAATATACCTCGTCGCTTTCTGCTCCATGTCGACCTTCCATTTGACGTATCTGTTTTGTTTCATTTCAAATAGAAATTGCCAGTTCATGAACACAAAAAATACTGTATTATTACCATGCGTACTGAAGTTTCGTCGTAACACGGTGTTGGGTGGTCCGTTATATTCACGGTCCTATTTTCAATGATTTAATATCTTCCATAGTAAATCCCAATGCTGCGTTATACTCCTACAGCAGATTGCTGAAGATCTTCAGTTCACAGCCAGCATTTGACTTACAAAAATGGTTCAAATGACTCTACGCACTGTGGGACTTAACATCTGAAGTCATAAGTCCCCTAGACTTAAAACTACTTAAACCTAAGGACATCACACAGATCCATGCCCGAGGCAGGATTCGAACCTGCGACCGTAGTAGCAGCGCGGTTTCGGACTGAAGCGCCTAGAACCGCTCGGCCATAGCGGCCGGTATTTCACTTACAGATGAGGCAGGATTCACAAGGCCTGGGATAGTTAATCTACCACAATACGCACGTGTGGACACTTGCAAACCCTGGAGCAATCGTGTACCGGTACCTCGTTAGTATCAACACCATCAGCGAGCGTTCTGTCCGTGTCTATAATGAAGAAGGCGCGTCATCTGTCTGAGTTCGAGGGCATATTGTGATGGCCTGGAGGTGCAGCACGGGCTGGGATTTAGATAACTGCGCCACTTGTCGGGTGTTCGAGGACTGCTGTGGTGAGTGTCTCCAACACATGGTGAAACCAAGGTGAAACAACATCTAGACATCGTGAGATTGGCGGCCACCCCTCATTACATACACTATGTGATCACAAATATACGGACAACCACCAAAACACGTTTTCCGTAGTAGATGCATTGTAGTGCCACCTACTGTGGTGAGTGTCTCCAACACATGGTGAAACCAAGGTGAAACAACATCTAGACATCGTGAGATTGGCGGCCACCCCTCATTACATACACTATGTGATCACAAATATACGGACAACCACCAAAACACGTTTTCCGTAGTAGATGCATTGTAGTGCCACCTACTGTCAGGTACTCCATATCAGCGAACTCAATAATCATTAGTCATAGTGACAGAGCAGAATGGGGCGTTCCGTGGAACTCACGGACTTCGAACGTAGCCAGCTGATTGGGTATCACTTGCGTCATACGCCTGTACGTAAGATTTCCACACTCTTAAACATCCCTAGGTCCAGTGTTTCCAATGTGATAGCGAAGTATAAGCGTAAAGGGACACGCACAGCACAAAAGCGTACAGGCCTACCCCATCTCTTGTCTCTTGGCTGACAGAGACCGCCGACACTTGAAGAGGGTCGTAATGTGTAGTAGGCAGACATATATCCAGACCATCACACAGGAATTCCAAACTGCATCAGGATCCACCGCAAGTATTATAACACTTAGGCGGGAGGTGAGAAAACTTGGATTTCGTGGTCGAGCGGCTGCTCATAAGCCACACACCACACCGGTAAATGCCAAACGAGGAGTCGCTTGGCGTAAGGAGTGTAAACATTGGACTATTGAACAGTGGAAAAACTTGGTGTGGAGTGACGAACCACGGTAACAATGTGCGATTCGATGGCGGGGTGTGGGTATGGCGAACGCCAAGTGAACGTCATCTGCCAGCGTGTGTAGTGCCTGTAGTAAAATAATCGGTGGTGTATGGTGTGGTCATCTTTCTCATGGAGCGGGCTTCAACCCCTTGTTGCTCTGCATGGCACTATCACAGCACAGGCCTACAGTGATGTTTTAACCACCTTCTTGCTTCCCACTGTTGAAGAAAAATTCGGGGATGACGATTGCATCTTTCAACAAATCGAATACTTGTTCGTAATGCGCGAACTGTGGCGGAGTGGTTACACGACAATAACATCCCTGTAATGGACTGGTTTGCACAGAGTCCTGACCTGAATCCTATAGAACACTTTTGGGATGTTTTGGAAATCCGACTTCGTGCCAGGCCTCACCCTTCTACATCGATACCTCTCCTCAGTGCACACTCCGTGATGAATGCGTTGCCATTCTCCAAGAAACCTTCCAGCACCTGATTGAATGTATTCCTGCGAGAGTGGAAGCTGGCATTAAGGCTAAGGGTGGGCCAACACCATATTGAATCTCAGCATTCCACATGGCGGGTCCCATGAACTTGCAAGTCATTTTCATTTTCAGAATACTTTTGATGACATAGTGTATATCAGAGAAGAAATCGTCATCTTCGCCTACCCGTTGAGTAATAACTGGATCAAAATTTGGGTTGAAAAACGTAGGGTCTCATCTTTCCTGAGCCTTTCTTTAGATGAAGCTTCCGACATTGTATCTGCAAAAGAATAATATGAAAAATAACCTAAGTGTCCTCTAATCCAATGGACATTGCTTGTGTAACAAATGAGTATCGAATATCAAACACAACATTGCGTAGCAGTCCTACAACATTTCTTTAGTGTTTGACACAATCGTAACCATTTACTGCAATACTTCGTTCTCTTACACAGTACAGCTGTAGGCTATCTGACAATTAGTTCGTAGGTTGTTGTAATGCATTTTCTGCAATCACAACAATGTATATGTGTAACAGTAACGTATTCTCTTACATTACAGCAAAAAGAAATTGGTTGCAACCGACTGTAATTTAATGGTACAAGAACTTAAACCACAGGGTCTATCGGACCCAGGTTAGATTAATGTGTGGTATAAACAAGGAAACACTCAAAACTAAGAATACAAATTATTAACGATATATTTGATGTGTTGCGAAATATAGGAATAGAGCACAGTTGATAAGTGTCGATCAGTTTTAAGTCTTTCATACAGCAATTAAAAGTTGAAACTCTCATTGGGTCCATTGGACCCAGGGTATGCGTACCAGGGTTAAAAGTTGCATAAAAACATGCAGTGAAGTGCTGAAGAGTTACGGATTAGAAACAGAGTGTGAAATGGATGTTAGATGTAGAGTAACTAATTTACTATCCAGGCGATAAAACCCACTCGTGAAATGAATAGGAATGTCAACTGGTACCACGGAAGTCATGTGACACGTGAAACTACTACGAAAGTGAGACGGCGTGTTCAAAAAAAAAAAAAAAAAAAAAATAAAAAATAAAAAAAAATTGTTCAAATGGCTCTGAGCACTATGGGACTTAACATCTGAGGTCATCAGTCCCCTAGAACTTAGAACTACTTAAACCTAACTAACCTAAGGACATCACACACATCCATGCCCGAGGCAGGATTCTAACCTGCGACCGTAGCAGTCGCCCGGTTCCGGACTGACGTGCCTAGACGCTGTCATAAAGAAATACTAAGCTTATTTAAAAATTGACGTAGTTAAAGAGGTTTCAATCCTTGACTTATCTTTTTTACGTTTCTACTTCTGTACAATTTTTTGAGCCCTTAAGTATCAGACTGTTAAGGAACTACTTAGTAATTGTTAATAATACAAACCTTTTGAAAGATTGGGCATCGAAACTGTTAATATTGTTTTACATTTTTAAACTTTATTTTAACGAAAAGTAGTGTAGAGAAGCTGAGAAAGCTCATCAACAAGAATGGAATGGTAGGTATCTCATCAAACCGAGCAAACGATTTTAGCGTGCAAAAGCGTGTAATAAGAATCATTTGTGGTGTAAATTCAAGAACATCATGTAGAAACGTGTTCAAAGAAGTTTGTATTCTAACCAATGCTTCTCAGAATGCTTATTCCTTAATAAAATTTATTTCAATTAATATATCTCTATTTTCAACCAATAGCTCAAGTCATAGCATCAGTACTAGAAATAGGAACAATCTACATAAAGACCTAAAATCACTTATCTTGGTCCACAAAGGGATTCAATATTCAGGAACACTTACTTTGAACAAACTACCAGTAACTATTAAAAACCTTGTTTTAGATAAAGCACGGATTAAACAGAGTTTGAAAGATTTTGTTATAGGCAACTCCTTCTAATCTATAGATAAATCTTTGGGTCATAATAGTCAAGATTAGGTATTTTGTGTACCATACATTTTTTAAAAGTGCATATCAGTGTTTCATTCTGACAGCGTATTAATTCTGTAAATATTAGCAGTTCCAGTTTATTGTAATATATTCACCTATTTTGACAATCTCCGACAAATGACCAGGTTAGTGAGTATTACATTCAAATGTTTTGTTTTTATGTTATACTTTCTGACATGTTTCACACCCTCAACAATCATCTCATTTTTTGGGTGCATGGAACGAAAACTGAATCTAATCTAATGTAAAAAAAAAGCTCAGGGAGGTAGTTGCAAGAGTGGCTGAAACGTTGGACAATTTAATATGCAGTCAACAGCCTAGAAGAATTTTTTATTGGAAAATTTAGTTCTGTTTTGTTTCTTTCGGTTTCTGTGAACCACTAACAATGGCTTGATGTCCAATCCGGAAAAGTTCTCCCACTACTTGTCAGGAAAAGCGGTCAACATGTTATCCCAAGAGTGTTGTGTATGAATTCTGTAGCGGCATCACCATTTAAGATGGGAAAAGGTTAGCTTCTGTGCAATATTTTGGAGTGCACAAGTTACAGCCAGGCACGTGTCTGTTGACAGAAAGTTACACCACCGGCGGTTGCGAAGTAGAATGGAGGCCACAGGACCATATACCTGCTGAAAAGAGTAAATTCAGCGGTTTTGCACGGCGCAAGTTACAGGCACAAGGGGCCCACTGTCCCAACCCAGATGTTATGTGTACGTGACTCGAAGTGGCGCATTAGCAAAACAGGAGCGCATAGCCGCTATTAAATAGGCGCTGGTCCACTAACAAGGCATTCAAGTTTGACAGATATGTGTCTCTGTCACGCCACCGGCTACATGCAGTATGCAGTAGCAGATGGGGCATCAGTGTTCCAGTCCGTGGAAGGTCTGGTTCGACCCTCTGAGGCCAACATGGAGGCTGTAGCCAGCCAGTAGTGAGCCACACCATGGCTCTCTACTGTGGTCAGACTTGTTGGCTCGCAACACACACTGGAGGCACCCCAAGGCAAAGGCTGCAGATTCGGTCGCCGGATCGGGGGCGCTTGTTGTCGCCACGCTGGTGAGGAAACACGCCGCAGTATACCCTACAGCCCCCAGTGGGTGGCGCTGAGGCGGCAGGGGCGAAGATCACTGAGGTGACTGCCAGTGCATCCTGGCGTCGTCGTAACTCTGCAGCCGTACAAGGCTGACACACAGCAGTGCACTACACGGGTCACTGGGACAGCCGTTCGCCAGTTCGCAGATAGCAAAGTAGTGTCCTCAGTATTGTGGGACCCGGTGATGCAAACCAAGAGGAACTGGGGCACTGTGGCTGGAAATAATATATCACTTGAGAAACTCGAACGAGACAGCCCATCCTCGTCCAACATTCTTCTATACTTCGTACACAACGGTAAAGAGAGGTGGGCTACAGAGTGGTGCGGCAGCTGTCGTCATGCGAAAGCTGGACAGGAGCAGAAAGTATTAGCAAACAAGTTAACACAATAATCAAAAGATTTACTTTACTTTTATTTCTCCAAGATTACAAAGACTCATTGCAAATAATGCAGCAAGAAACAGAGCCCAGCTAATACAACAGCAACAAGGGTGAGGCACTCTGAACTAAGGACGAACGATGGTGTCGGAGTCGTGACTAGGCAGCATCTGTGTAGCGGCACGTAACGAAGAGGCTCCAAATGCGAATGCGGTGTGTGCGGCCGCAGTCGGTCATCCTGTACTGCAGCGGCAGAGGACGCTAATAGTTCAGAGCCGCTGGGTGTGTGCTCCATTGGCACCGCCGGATCCTCTGCTACTGCTATCAATGTCAGATGGAAACGGAGCTCGTGTGATGGTTCTGACATGTGATACCACAAACAAGATGTAGTTCCTGCCATATATCATGTATAATACCACAGAGCAGATTGACTTCGAAACCATTTTATGTACAAAACTATGATACTTCATTCTGTTCCATTGTGGCGACTTTGTTTTCATTAACTTATATTATTCAAAAGTGTCTCTGTTGTATTATAATTGGCCTAACACAAAATTCGAATGAAAAACGTCAGCTGCAGCCACTTGGTATTGTTTTTGATATTCTATAGCATAACGATGCCTCGAAAATTTATCCTGTTTCGATGGCGCTCCTCACATTACCTCCTTAGGTAGGGGAAGATAGTTAAAACGTAATAAATCATAAAAATTCATATAATTCCTATTTTTTTTTCCTTTCCCACTTAACATATGGGTTATGATACCTTATAACATGTGGCTAGCTTCTGTCAGTAAACATAAACTAAACTGCATCCTAACAGGCCTCGAACGTCTGATGGTACTAACCGATCGCCTTGTCATCTACAGCCCACAGCGTCACTGGATGTGGCTATGGAGGATCATTTGGCCATTGTTAGCTTACGAGGCCGGAGCAGCTCAATTTGCATCATGGGGTCTGACTCCACCTCAGTGCCCAAAAACGCTCGCCAGACACAGACATTCACTCATTCAAGTGTTAGCCAAGCCTGACGCTGTTTAGCTTTGGTGATATGATGCGACCCAGAGTTACCACGGCAGCAATGCCGTTGCCCTATCAGTAACGACAGTTAGGTAGTGGGCCACTTTACCCCACCTCCCTCTATCCGCATTATTTAAACACAAGATTCTTGTGTGCAAGTCGTACAACAAAAATTACTAGCCTGAACTTGTTCCACTAAACCACATCTTGTAGATACACACTGATGAATCAAAATACACTACTGGCCATTAAAATTACTACACCACGAAGATGACGTGCTACTGACGCGAAATTTAAGAAGATGCTGTGTTATACAAATGATTAGCTTTTTAGAGCATTCACACAAGGTTGGCGCCGGTAGTGACACCTACAACATGCTGACATGAGCAAAGTTTCCAAACGACTTCTCAGACACAAACAGCAGTTGGCCGGCGTGAAACGTTGTTGTGATGCCTCTTGTAAGGAGGAGAAATGCGTACCATCACGTCTCCGATTTTGATAAAGGTCGGATTGTAGCCTATCGCGACTGCGATTTATCGCATCGCGACATTTCTATCCGCGTTGCTCGAGATCCAATGACTGTTAGCATAATATGGAATCGGTGGGTTCAAGAAGGCAATACGGAACGCCGTGCTGGATCCCAACGGCCTCGTATCACTAGCAGTCGAGATGACAGGCATCTTATCCGCATGGCTGTAACCGATCTTACAGCCATGTCTCGATCCCTGAGTAACAGTTGCAAGACAACAACCATCTGCACGAGCAGTGCGACGACGTTTGCAGAAGCATGGACCATCAGCTCGGAGACTATGGCTGCGGTTACCCTTGACGCTGCATCACGGACAGGAGCGCCTGCGATGGTGTACTCAACGACGAACCTGGGTGCACGAAAGGCAAAAGGTCATTTTTTTGGATGAATCCAGCCAGGTTCTGTTTACAGCATCATGATGGTCGCATCCGTGTTTGGCGACATCGAGGTGAATGCACATTGGAAGCGTGTATTCGTCATCGCCATACTGGCGTATCACCTGGCCTGATGGTATGGGGTGCCATCGGTTACGTGTCTCGGTCACCTCTTGTTCACATTGATGGCACTTTGAACACTGGACGTTACATTTCAGATGTGTTACGACCCGTGGCTCTACCCTTCATTCGATCCCTGCGAAACCCTACATTTCAGCAGGATAATTTAGGAACGCATGTTGCAGGTCCTGTATGGGCCTTTCTGGATACAGAAAATGTTCGACTGCTGCCCTGGCCAGCACATTCTCCAGATCTCCCACCAACTGAAAAAGTCTGGTCAATGGTGGCTGAGCAACTGACTCGTCGCAATAAGCCAGTCACTACACTTGATGAACTGTGGTATCGTGTTGAAGCTGCATGGGCAGCTGTACCTGTACACGCCATCCAAGCTCTTTTCGACTCAATGCCCAGGCGTATCAAGGCCGTTATTACGGCCAGAGGTGATTGTTCTGTGTACTGATTTCTCAGGATCTATGCACCAAAATTGCGTGAAAATGTAATGACATGTCAGTTCTAGTATAATATATTTGTCCAATGAATACCCGTTTATCATCCCATTTCTTCTTGGTGTAGCAATTTTAAAAGCCAGTAGTGTAGTATGACCACCTACGTAAGAGCATCTTAGCCCTCTCGTGGAATGCAATACAGCAACGATGAAACATATCACTGATTCGGCAAGACCTTGGTATGTCTCCGGAGGTATACGAGGTCTCTGGATGCCCGTATGCAGGTCAAGCACTTCCCTAAATTACAGTTTTTAGTTGATGGGCGCGTAGCTGGTGTCTGGTAGCGTCTGATTCAGACATGACATGAGCTCACTATTATGTTCCTCAAATAACTGTACCAAGCACTTCCCTAAATTACAGTTTTTAGTTGATGGGCGCGTAGCTAGTGTCTGGTAGCGTCTGATTCAGACATGACATGAGCTCACTATTATGTTCCTCAAATAACTGTACCACGGTTCTGGCCTTGTGACAAAAAGTTACTCTACTGTAAGCCAGCAACGCCATCGGGGAAGACATCAAGCATGAAGGGATGCAAGTGGTCCGCATTGATGTTCACACAGTCCACACCTGTCATGGTGCCTTCGGTTACTGTCATAGGTCACATGGAAGTCAATGTCAACTTCCAAATAGCATTGCATTACCCAGGTCAATGTCTCCCATAGCATTATACTGCATCTGTGGCGCACTGTTTGCTTCAAGCACCCGTTCGCTTAGATGACGGCGTATCTGGACACCATCGTCGAAATGCACTCGTAAATGGCGGTGTTACTTGGGTCAGCATGAGAATATGAGTACGTAGGCGTCATCTGTTTCGGGGCTCCATGTTCAACAATGTGTGGTGAACGATGTACCTCGAAAAATTTGTGCTTGGAGCAGCACCGTATTCTGTTTTCCAAACTGCGACAGATTGCCACCTATCGTGCTAGTGCATCGGAATTTAGCGTCAACATAGGCTGTCGGGTAGAACCAACAACGGGTTGTGAAGGTGTAATTATAATATAGCAGTGATACAATTTATTGTCAACACTAGGCTCACTAAAACATTGTATAAAATGCTTCCAACACAATTATTTAAGAAGAACACAGTAATTATAAGACATACACTCCTGGAAACGGAAAAAAGAACACATTGACACCGGTGTGTCAGACCCACCATACTTGCTCCTGACACTGCGAGAGGGCTGTACAAGCAATGATCACACGCACGGCACAGCGGACATACCAGGAACCGCGGTGATGGCCGTCGAATGGCGCTAGCTGCGCAGCATTTGTGCACCGCCGCCGTCAGTGTCAGCCAGTTTGCCGTGACATACGGAGCTCCATCGCAGTCTTTAACACTGGTAGCATGCCGCGACAGCGTGGACGTGAACCGTATGTGCAGTTGACGGACTTCGAGCGAGGGCGTATAGTGGGCATGCGGGAGGCGGGTGGACGTACCGCCGAATTGCTCAACAGGTGGGGCGTGAGGTCTCCACAGTACATCGATGTTGTCGCCAGTGGTCGGCGGAAGGTGCACGTGCCCGTCGACCTGGGACCGGACCGCAGCGACGCACGGATTCACGCCAAGACAGTAGGATCCTACGCAGTGCCGTAGGGGACCGCACCGCCACTTCCCAGCAAATTAGGGACACTGTTGCTCCTGGGGTATCGGCGAGGACCATTTGCAACCGTCCCCCCGAAGCTGGGCTACGGTCCCGCACACCGTTAGGCCGTCTTCCGCTCACGCCCCAACATCGTGCAGCCCGCCTCCAGTGGTGTTGCGACAGGCGTGAATGGAGGGACGAATGGAGACGTGTCGTCTTCAGCGATGAGTCGCTTCTGCCTTGGTGCCAATGATGGTCGTATGCGTGTTTGGCGCCCTGCAGGTGAGCGCCACAATCAGGACTGCATACGACCGAGGCACACAGGGCCAACACCCGACATCTTGGTGTGGGGAGCGATCTCCTACACTGGCTCTACACCTCCTGTGATCGTCGAGGGGACACTGAATAGTGCACGGCACATCCAAACCGTCATCGAATCCATCGTTCTACCATTCCTAGACCGGCAAGGGAACTTGCTGTTCCAACAGGACAATGCACGTCCGCATGTATCCCGTGCCACCCAACGTGCTCTAGAAGGTGTAAGTCAACTACCCTGGCCAGCAAGATCTCCGGATCTGTCCCCCATTGAGCTTGTTTGGGACTGGATGAAGCGTCGTCTCACGCGGTCTGCACGTCCAGCACGAACGGTGGTCCAACTGAGGCGCCAGGTGGAAATGGCATGGCAAGCCGTTCCACAGGACTACATCCAGCACCTCTACGATCGTCTCCATGGGAGAACAGCAGCCTGCATTGCTGTGAAAGGTGGATATACACTGTACTAGTGCCGACATTGTGCATGCTCTGTTGCCTGTGTCTATGTGCCTGTGGTTCTGTCAGTGTGATCATGTGATGTATGTGACCCCAGGAATGTGTCAATAAAGTTTCCCCTTCCTGGGACAATGAATTCACGGTGTTCTTATTTCAATTTCCAGGAGTGTACAATAATACAAAGAAACATTCAGATAGAGAATTAGCGTTACCAGTAGTTCGCGAACAGTGGAAATAAATCACTCTTCAATTTGTCTCACGAAGTATCACAATTCATAACTGAGGTCTCGGTCAACCATACTGGAAACGCTTAATCAGGGAACATCTCAACAAGTTAACTGTAAAACCCTTTCCTAAGAGACAGGAGATATACAGCATTTATAACTTAAATTACACATGATAACACAATAAGTAATAACCAGCTTTTCACAGCACAGTGCTGGCTCGAGCCAAATTATTACTAAAATAGGAAACATACTTCGTCACACACTCATATCATCCAACATCATCTCCATAATGGTTGCAGCTGAATTCTGTGACTGTTTCTTTATAGGGTGTTAAATAACAACCACTATCAGTGACGATAGAAACTGATTTTACTTAACACACTATCCGTTTCGCGATTGTGCCCACCTTCATGAGATTTATATTCATGTACATGTTTTGATACTCAATGTTGGAGATCAACGAAACTGGTGTATCCGTATCATTTTCACAATACATTTACCACATTTTTACAAAAATGTTTCATTTTTTACACGTTACCTGTGTATTATAAAATAGTGGCCCTTTATAATTTAATAGCTTCAGAAGCACATGCACTCACAACATCCAGTGTGTTTACATATCACTATATCATAATAATATGGAACTACCAATAATTAGCACGGTGTTTAATATATAGTTATCATGTAAAAACAAAAAATCCGGCCGCGGTGGCAGAGCGGCTCTAGGCGCTACAGTCTGGAACCGCGCGACCGCTACGGTCGCAGGTTCGAATCCTGCCTCGGGCATGGATGTGTGCGATGTTCTTAGGTTAGTTAGGTTTAAGTACACTCCTGGAAATCGAAAAAAGAACACGTTGACACCGGTGTGTCAGACCCACCATACTTGCTCCGGACACTGCGAGAGGGCTGTACAAGCAATGATCACACGCACGGCACAGCGGACACACCAGGAACCGCGGTGTTGGCCGTCGAATGGCGCTAGCTGCGCAGCATTTGTGCACCGCCGCCGTCAGTGTCAGCCAGTTTGCCGTGGCATACGGAGCTCCATCGCAGTCTTTAACACTGGTAGCATGCCGCGACAGCGTGGACGTGAACCGTATGTGCAGTTGACGGACTTTGAGCGAGGGTGATCGTCGAGGGGACACTGAATAGTGCACGGTGCATCCAAACCGTCATCGAACCCATCGTTCTACCATTCCTAGACCGGCAAGGAAACTTGCTGTTCCAACAGGACAATGCACGTCCGCATGTATCCCGTGCCACCCAACGTGCTCCAGAAGGTGTAAGTCAACTACCCTGGCCAGCAAGATCTCCGGATCTGTCCCCCATTGAGCATGTTTGGGACTGGATGAACCGCCGTCTCACGCGGTCTGAACGTCCAGCACGAACGCTGGTCCAACTGAGGCGCCAGGTGGAAATGGCTTGGCAAGCCGTTCCACAGGACTACATCCAGCATCTCTACGATCGTCTCCATGGGAGAATAGCAGCCTGCATTGCTGTGAAAGGTGGATATACACTGTACTAGTGCCGACATTGTGCATGCTCTGTTGCCTGTGTCTATGTGCCTGTGGTTCTGTCAGTGTGATCATGTGATGTATCTGACCCCAGGAATGTGTCAATAAAGTTTCCCTTTCCTGGGACAATGAATTCACGGTGTTCTTATTTCAATTTCCAAGAGTGTAGTTTTAAGTTCTAGGGGACTAATGACCTCAGAAGTTAAGTCCCATAGTGCTCAGCGCCATTTTTTAAAAACGAAATAGTTTTGTAATAAATGTGATAAATATAATATGAAAACGATAATGATACACTTCCTATGTTGATATCCATCGCTGAGTATGGAAACATGTACATGAAAGTAGACCATCTGAAGATGGGCACAAGTCAGAGAACGCTCTTGTGTTAAATAAAATCGGCTTTTGTTATGACTGGTAGTGGTTATTGTTCTACAGCCTATTTCGAATAGCATCGGATGTTGAGCTTACAACGAGCGCTTAGTGCAGTTACACATCCATAAGGAAAGACATCACGATACCAAAGCCAAAAATTGGCATTTTAAGAAACAATATCTTAACAGAACTAGGACGAAACTGTCCCAAGGCTTTCTCTCAAACAAACTGCAGTGACACAATACAAGGTAGGCAAAGTCACTGCACTGCATTGGCCTGTCGGTAAATAGTGAGCGATAAGGCGCACAGTTTCGAAATACAGCTATCATGCAACTAAACATACTCACTGACACGCGACGAAATCCGTAACATACATCAAGGACTGCTACATGAACACTCCAAGACCGCAGAATTCCCTTGAGCAGTCGTATGTACCAGGCGCACGGCGCTAGTCACAGTCACATTAGTACACTTCAGGCACAATCTTCCTGGGACCCAGAAGAATACCATCCAGTCTACTCTTCAAATTTCGACAGGTGCCTACTACCACTCAGCGCAGCAGGGGTACTTTTCCAGTTCACACTGTTCTGAAACTCCCAAACAGACCGCAGGACGAAATTTACAGAACCAAAAGACACACCAGATGGCTCGTCCTCGTGCGCTGAGCGCTGCCATCCGTGTGCTGCCAGCCAGCAGCCGCCCACTGCTCCAACTCCAGGCACCGGCCGTTCCACAGCAGCAGGCCTCCAGAAACAGAACAACGGGGAGCCAAGGCAGCACCAGCCGGCGCGACCCCATAGCATTTGACGCCGCTGTCCTTGTGTTGTCGCGGGCACACGTGCATGCTCTTTTTAGGAGCTGGCTTCAAGCTCTGATCCATCTTCTGCCCGCCACATAGTCCAGGATCTAACCAGTGAGAACGAGACAACAGCAGATAGTTCGTTCACCATATATCTGACGCCACTCTCGATGGGTTGTTAGCCAGCAGCTGTCCTTGGTCTTTTACGGCTCTGAGTTCTAATTCCAGCTGGTCCACTGCCAAACTACTTAACGCTGTCACTTTTCCCCATTCGCCAACTCAGTGAAGGTATGCCCATCTGCTCTGATGCTCCGCACGCCCTATGCTGTGGCAGAAGACGCCACGAGCCTTCGAGCCAGATAATAGTTTCAGGTTGCTTTCCAGGATGGGCGGGTCCCTGGCCTCCATATTCTGCACACAGGCTTAGCCACTTTCCACATAGGCTCGCCGTGTTTGAGAGGTTCGTTCGCAGGTGCCAGGTAATAACGATATGTACAATTTTCGAACACGTATTATGTTCGAGTATAATGACTTTTATGGAGACTAGAAATCTACTCTGTAGGAATCAGCGTGGGTTTCGAAAAAGACGATCGTGTGAAACCCAGCTCGCACTATTCGTCCACGAGACTCAGAGGGCCATAGGCACGAGTTACCAGGTAGATGCCCTGTTTATTGGCTTCCGCAAGGCGTTCAATACTGTTCCCCACAGTCGCTTACTGAACAAACTAAGAGCATATGGACTATCAGGCCAATTGTGTGATTGTATTGAAGAGTTCCTGGATAACAGAACGCAGCATGTCATTCTCAATGGAGAGAAGTCTTCCGAAGTAAGAGTGATTTCATTTGTGCCGCAGAGGAGTGTCGTAGGACCGTTGCTGTTCACAATATACATACATGACCTTGTGGATAACATCGGAAATTCACTGAGGCTTTTTGCGGATGATGCTGTGTTATATCGAGAGGTTGTAACAATGGAAAATTGTACTGAAATGCAGGAGGATGTGCAACGAATTGATGCATGGTGCAGGGAATGGCTATTGAATCTCGATGTAGACAAGTGTACTGTGCTGCGAATACATAAAAAGAAAGATCCTTTAACATTTAGCTACAGTATAGCAAGTCAGCAACTGGAAGCAGTTAATTCCATAAATTATCTGGGAGTAGGCATTAGGAGTGATTTAAAATGGAATGATCATGTAAAAGTTGATCGTCGGTAGAGGAGATGCCAGATTGAGATTCAAAGTAAGAGTCCTAAGGAAATGCAATCCGAAAAATAAAGGAAGTAGGTTACAGTACAGTTGTTCGCCCACTGCTTGAATATTGCTCGCCAGTGTGGAATCCGTACCAGATAGGGTTGATAGAAGAGATAGAGAAGATCCAACGGAGAGCAGCGCGCTTCGTTACAGGACCATTTAGTAATCGCGAAAGCGTTACGGAGATGATAGATAAACTCCAGTGGAAGACTCTGGAGGAGAGACGCTCAGTAGCTCGGTACGGGCTTTTGTTGAACTTTCGAGAACATACCTTCACCGAGGAGTCAAGCAGTATATTGCTCCCTCCTTCGTATATCTCGCGAAGAGACCATGAGGATAAAATCAGAGAGATTAGAGCCCACACAGAAGCATACCGACAATCCTTCTTTCCACGAACAATACCAGATTGCAATAGATGGCTTGCGGAGTATGGAGATAGATGTGGATGTAGATATCCTTCATCAAAATCAGTATCTCAGTGGATTTCCCTATTTACGGCCCACATGGCACTAGAACAGCAACTACTAAGAATTCGGCATGTGAGGAGGGCTCTGGCTCACGTGCCATACCTCTCTCATCTGGCTGCAGACTTCGTCCTCCACCATACCTCACTGCCTGAAGCTGGGGAGAGGGTAAAAGAGGAACCTGTGAGTGCAACACATTTAAATGGCAATACAGCCACACTGCGTACGGTTTGGTTTCATATGTCATATTTTCAACAATATATATCACACACAAACCAAATTTTCAGTTTTTTTAGTTAATTTTGGCTTGCTGAATACAAAATTAATACACTGATCAGTCAAAACATGATGAATACGGGCCAGAGCGACGTTGGATGCCGCCTGGTGCACTACGTGTGTTGCATTATGAACCGTTGTTTGTGAGTACTGGACTTTTTTTTTTCACGGTAATCTCGATGTGTAAATAGAACATGGCAGAAAAAATGGTTCAAATGGCTCTGAGCACTATGCGACTTAACTTCTGACGTCATCAGTCACCTAGAACTTAGAACCAATTAAACCTAACTAACCTAAGGACATCATACACACCCATGCCCGAGGCAGAATTCGAACCTGCGACCGTAGCGGTCGCTCAGCTCCAGACTGTAGCGCCTAGAACCGCAAAGCCACTCCGGCCGGCGAACATGGCAGCAGTTTTCATCAGTTGTGATAGCACGTATTGGCCTTCCTATTATTTCAGTGATGTTTTGTTGTCGTGTTCCTTCTTACTATGTATCAGTGTAAGTTGCCCGGCAGATTTATGAAAGAGACCTCTTGCGGACAGTGGATTAGGATGAAGTTGTCAAGAAATAAAAACAACACCGTTTATTTTTGAATTTAGAGCATCAGTGCTGCAGATTGATTGTTGAGGAATGCAGCAAAATCAGATGTCGAACAGTAAGGCACACACACGGTAGTTGAAAAGGGATGTCTGTGGATCGCGAAGTCATCTCCTGCGCTGTGGACTGACCAGCTGTTTCAGTAACACAAGCAGCTACTGCACACGCACAGAACTCTCTATGACTTGTGATATGCAGCTAGAGTCCATCTCGCTGCATCACCCTTATATCGTGAAAAGTATTCACCCTACGTTCATCCGTTATCACCTTCTTCCATTCCTCGTGTAGGAGGCTACAGACACAGTCCTCAGTTGCAAGCTTACATGTAATGCACTTATTGAACTCCACTCTGACCAACACCAACATCTTGTCAGTGGAACACATTTCCCGCAGAAAATAATGAGAGTAACTTCCATTCCAGCCTTCTTCCTGCCAGTTCATAAGTAGAGCAGAGAGATTTATTTCGAGTTGTAGGTAAAGGGATCATCCTATGTAGAGTAACTATTCATTTGATTACATTTACCAGTAGTTTCGAGTGGTATAGTGAATTTCTTTCCCAGCAGGATAGCACCAGCTGTATGACATCGTCAGTTTTTGAGCTGCATTGCGATTTTAGGCGGCCATTGTGTAGTGCTATGCATATAACTGTGTAACTACGACTTATCTTTATGATTAAATTACATAGTTAGGACCAGTCTTTACTTCCGTTTCCAACACACAGTAAATAAAGTACACTAACCTAACGTTCCTCTCCTGCAGTTGAATAGAGACTGACAGTATCTTTGTGTAGGGGTGGTGCACTTGGACTTCTCACCCAGGAGGACCAGGGTTCGATACCCAGAAAATGTACTCACCGTTTTGAATTTTCCACCAGTTGCCTGGTGTGTTGTTGGAGGTGTGGCATAAGCACAGTATTGGAAAAGAAATTCCCTTCATTTTTGAAATTCCCAACATTTTTTTTTAACTTCCATAAAAAAATTTGAAACTCCGCCAAAACCGAAATTCTCGTCAGAAGGCAGGTTTGGGAGCGGGAGGGAGAAGGGGAGGACAGGGGAAGGGAGCAGGAAACCATGTTTTTTTTTATATATATATATCAGTCTACTGACTGGTTTGATGCGGCCCGGCACGAATTCCTTTCCTGTGCTAACCTCTTCATCTCAGAGTAGCACTTGCAACCTACGTCCTCAATTATTTGTTTGACGTATTCCAATCTCTGTCTTCCTCTACAGTTTTTGCCCTCTACAGTTCCCTCTAGTACCATGGAAATCATTCCCTCATGTCTTAGCAGATGTCCTGTCATCCTGTCCCTTCTCCTTATCAATGTTTTCCACATATTCCTTTCCTCTTCGATTCTGCGTAGGACCTCCTCATTCCTTACCTTATCAGTCCACCTAATTTTCAACATTCGTCTATAGCACCACATCGCAAATGATTCGATTCTCCTCTGTTCCGGTTTTCCCACAGTCCATGTTTCACTACCATACAATGCTGTACTCCAGACGTATATCCTTAGAAATTTCTTCCTCAAATTAAGGCCGGTATTTGATATTAATAGACTTCTCTTGGCCAGAAATGCCTTTTTTGGCATAGCGAGTCTGCTTTTGATGTCTTCCTTGCTCCGTCCGTCATTGGTTATTTTACTGCCTAGGTAGCAGAATTCCTTAACTTCATTGACTTCGTGACCATCAATGCTGATATTAAGTTTCTCGCTGTTCTCATTTCTACTACTTCTCATTACCTTCGTCTTTCTCCGATTTACGCTCAAACCATACTGTGTACTCATTAGACTGTTCATTCCGTTCAGCAGATCATTCAATTCTTCTTCACTTTCACTCAGGATAGCAATGTCATCAGCGAATCGTATCATTGATATCCTTTCACTTTGTATTTTAATTCCACTCCTGAACCTTTCTTTTATTTCCATCATTGCTTCTACGATGTACAGATTGAAGAGTAGGGGCGAAAGGCTACAGCCTTGTCTTACACCCTTCTTAATACGAGCACTTAGTTCTTGATCGTCCACTCTTATTATTCCCTCTTGGTTGTTGTACATATTGTATATGACCCGTCTCTCCCTATAGCTTACCTCAACTTTTTTCAGAATCTCGAACAGCTTGCACCATTTTATATTGTCGAACGCTTTTCCCAGGTCGACAAATCCTACGAACGTTTCTTGATTTTTCTTTAGCCTTGCTTCCATTATTAGCCGCAACGTCAGAATTGCCTCTCTCGTGCCTTTACTTTTCCTAAAGCCAAACTGATCGTCACCTAGCGCATTCTCAATTTTCTTTTCCATTCTTCTGTATATTATTCTTGTAAGCAGCTTCGATGCATGAGCTGTTAAGCTGATTGTGCGATAATTCTCGCACTTGTCAGCTCTTGCCGTCTTCGGAACTGTGTGGATGATGCTTTTCCGAAAGTCAGATGGTATGTCGCCAGACTCATATATTCTACACACCAACGTGAATAGACGTGTAGTTGCCACTTCCCCTAATGATTTTAGAAATTCTGAGGGAATGTTATTTATCCCTTCTGCCTTATTTGACCGTAAGTCCTCCAAAGCTCTTTTAAATTCCGATTCTAATACTGGATCCCCTATCTCTTCTAAATCGACTCCTATTTCTTCTTCTATCACATCAGACAAATCTTCACCCTCATAGAGGCTTTCAATGTATTCTTTCCACCTATCTGCTCTCTCCTCTGCATTTAACAGTGGAATTCCCGTTGCACTCTTAATGTTACCACCGTTGCTTTTAATGTCACCAAAGGCTGTTTTGACTTTCCTGTATGCGGAGACCGTCCTTCCGACAATCATATCTTTTTCGATGTCTTCACATTTTTCCTGCTGCCATTTCGTCTTAGCTTCCCTGCACTTCCTATTTATTTCATTCCTCAGCGACCTGTATTTCTGTATTCCTGATTTTCCCGGAACATGTTTGTACTTCCTCCTTTCATCAATCAACTGAAGTATTTCTTCTGTTATCCATGGTTTCTTCGCAGCTACCTTCTTTGTACCTATGTTTTCGTTCCCAACTTCTGTGATGGCCCTTTTCAGAGACGTCCATTGCTCTTCAATTGTACTGCCTACTGCGCTATTCCTTATTGCTGTATCTATAGAGTTAGAGATCTTCAAACGTATCTCGTCACTCCTTAGAACTTCCGTATCCCACTTCTTTGCGTATTTATTCTTCCTGAATAATGTCTTAAACTTCAGCCTACTCTTCATCACTACTATATTGTGATCTGAGTCTATATCTGCTGCTGGGTACGCCTTACAATCCAATATCTGATTTCGGAATCTCTTTCTGACCATGATGTAATCTAATTGAAATCTTCCCTTATCTCCCGGCCTTTTCCAAGTATACCTCCTCCTCTTGTGATTCTTGATCAGGGTATTGCTATTACTAGCTGAAACTTGTTACAGAACTCAATTAGTCTTTCTCCTCTTTCATTCCTTGTCCCAAGCCCATATTCTCCTGTAACCCTTTCTTCTACTCCTTCCCCTACAACTGCATTCCAGTCGCCCATGACTATTAGATTTTCGTCCCCCTTTACATACTGCATTACCCTTTCGATATCCTCATACACTTTCTCTATCTGTTCATCTTCAGCTTGCGACGTCGGCATGTATACTTGAACTATAGTTGTCGGTGTTGGTCTGCTGTCGATTCTGATTAGAACAACCCGGTCACTGAACTGTTCACAGTAACACACCCTCTGCCCTACCTTCCTATTCATAACGAATCCTACACCTGTTATACCATTTTCTGCTGCTGTTGATATTACCCGATACTCATCTGACCAGAAATCCTTGTCTTCCTTCCACTTCACTTCACTGACCCCTACTGTATCTAGATTGAGCCTTAGCATTTCCCTTTTCAGATTTTCTAGTTTCCCTACCACGTCCAAGCTTCTGACATTCCACGCCCCGACTCGTAGAACGTTATCCTTTCGTTGATTATTCAATCCTTTTCTCATGGTAACCTCCCCCTTGGCAGTCCCCTCCCGGAGATCCGAATGGGGGACTATTCCGCAATCTTTTGCCTATGGAGAGATCATCATGACACTTCTTCAACTACAGGCCACGTGTCCTGATTTTCCCGGAACATGTTTGTACTTTAATGCAGTGGTTTCCATTGCCTTCTGCATCCTCATGTCGTTGATCATTTCTGATTCTTCCGCCTTTAGGGGCAATTTCCCACCCCTAGGACAAGAGAGTGCCCTGAACCTCTATCCGCTCCTCCGCCCTCTTTGACAAGGCCGTTGGCAGAATGAGGCTGACTCCTTAAGCCGGAAGTCTTCGGCCGCCAATGCTGATTATTTATCAAAATTTAGGAAATGGTGGGGATCGAACCCGGGACCGAAGACGTTTTGATTATGAATCAAAGACGCTACCCCTTTTTTTTAATCTCATTTTGTTCTACATTGTACGTTGACTTTGTTCGTGGCGGACGTCCTATGACACTTGTTCTGATTGTTCGTTGATCCGTTCACTCCGTTTTTTTTATTACAGAGGATAGCTAAACCCTCTTACCGAACACGCTGAGCTACCGTGCCGGCTACCCCTAGACCACGGGAATCATGTACAGGTTGTGAAAACACCCACGACGACATGTAGATGTGGAGTAATTATTTGGTCAATCAATTAGTTTGATCTAAACACTGTTCTTGTACCAGCTCTGTTCTCCTACTCACAGTACCTTGGTTTCGAAGCATTAAAATTTTAAAATACTGTCATACAGCCTGGTATTGGGGGGGTGGTGGTTTAGCAAGGGGTTTATGTATCGTGGTATGATATTTCTGACACATACAGCAGTCTTGGTTGGAAATCATTAACCCTCATAATTTTATTATGCATCTAGTAATACATGAACTTCTTAGAACAGGGTTTATCTGCATCAGAGTTACATTTCTTACACATACAGTGTCTTTGGTTGGAAATCAGTACCCCTCATAATTTTACTATGATGTCACACAGCCTAGTAATGTGGAGATTTAGCCATCACAATGTCTTATTTATTATACATACATTCTCTTTGATTAGAAAGTGGTAGTACTTATAGAAGTTGCAATGATGTCATTAATATGATGTAACGTCATTATTTCTACAAATGTGTTCATTTCTAACACATACCCTATGACTCCATACACACACTGGTGGTAAAATTATGGCTTAGCAATGGTAAATTAATCGGTCTCATGCTGCAGTGTGGTTGGCTGTGAGCATCATTATGTCGATGTGACGTCAGGAACAGTGCGTTCAATCTTGCAAAAACGGAAAAATAGGTAACTTCTGGAAAATACTGAAAATATAGAAAAATCTGTGAAAAACGTGAAGAATTGGGGATAATTGAGAGTATTTGCCTGTCGGCCTGGGTGTGGTCTCCGCTGGTAACTCGAATGACATAACATTAAACTGTGATTAACAAATAGCCATATCCTAGACCTCAAATGATGTGTCTTAACTTAATTCGTTAGTGAGAAATAAACAGTCCCCAACGTCTCCCATGTGCTGCCCAGTTCGGAATTGCCACATTTATAGAAGACTAAAATTGTAGAAAAACACGGGAAAGTACGGAAATGGTTGGAAAATGTGTAAAATTAGAAAACACGAAAAAAGTGAGGGAAATATGGATAAATACGTAAAACTGTGGATAGTGAGAGTATTTACATACTTGCCAGAGTGTAGTCTCTGGTGATGCCTTGAATGACGTGGTGTTAAATTGTTATTAACGCTTAGATCTCAAACCATATGACTTAGTGCAATTTGTTATTAACAAATAGGCACAGTCTGATCCTGGCCCTATGCTGTACAGTGAATCCTTGCCATTTAAGTGTGCCAGTTATACGGATGATGATAGGGGGAGGAGGAGGGGCTGCTTGGGCTACATTGGCCAGTTGGGTCTCCGATTGGCTGAGAGGACGAGGGAGGGGGTTGCTCATCAATTTTGTATCATATTACCAGTATCGAATTATGTCATGACGTAGGGTATATATATATACCTAGGGTATAACCCGCTCAACTGCCTGAGACTTGTAGGGGTTACGCTGGGCGACTTTGATCATTTCTCGGTGGTTAACAGGGGGGAAAAAGTGGTTAACCTTGCACTGGATGTGTAACCTGAGACTAGATGTGATAACATCGTTATCTGTACTTGAACTGGTATTGATAGTCTACTAACATGAAGTGTGTGATTTCAGACAGAATGAAAATCTCAATGACAGTCTCTCTCAATGACACAGATCTCTTAAAGAAACTCTAGTTCAAGCTTTCTGACAGATATTGCGAAAGTTCTGTGTCAAGGCAATCAATTGGATTGAGTATTTCTCGATTACCGCAAAGCGTTTGAATCAGTCATGTGTCTAGTCTTATTTACGAAAATATGCATTCACCGAATTAATTTGTTGGTTTATTACTTTGGAGAACACATCAAGCTATCTTGGATAGGAATTCATCACCACCTCCAGAAGCAACTCAAGGTGTGTCTCATGGAAATACCTTGGGACCCTTACTGTTCATGTTGTATATTTATCAGTTGGCAAATCGTATTAATAGTAGTGGCAAGGAAATAGGTGGAAAAACGGGAAGGAAGTCTCTACTGAACACACTGCTTCACTTTTCACTTTGTTAAACATCATTCAAAATCCAAGATTACACAAAATATATTTATTCAAGGTAACTGGTTTCAACACTCTTAGCTGTGATCTTCAGGTCTTAAACTTTTTTACTGTGAAACACGTTCATTTTATTCTGAATCTCATCCACAACTGTCAAGTGAATAATACTCAGTACATCAGAAACACATACTAAGTGTGTGTCCAACACATATAAACAGATGTGCTATTGTGTACCACATTTGTATCATGTAACAAGCATCTGTGAGCAATATGTATATGGAATGTCCTTTTGTACAATGTGTCATATGTTTATAAATATTTTAGCGAGGACAAACGTTCATAAGGTGCTGAGTTTTATCCACTTGACATCTTGTGCATGAGGTTCAACGTAAAATGAACATGTTTGATTACAAAAAAATGTTTAAGAGCTGAAAATGATAGCTAAGAGTGTTCAACTTTTGTGTGATCTTGGCTTTTGAATAGTTTTTAACAATTTAAACAGATCGTCCTTCAGTATCCTCATAATGAGAAAATTCACTCTTCACAATGGTTGGTCCATTATAGATGTACATCGTACAGAACAGAAAGACTTGATAGTAGGATTTACGAGTCAACCATAACAACTGATTCCTAGTATTTATCATTTTATATTTTTCAAACAATCGTTTTATTAGTTCGATCAACTGAGCACCACATGAAGTGACTTACATCTTCTTTCTTTTCTCCTTTCTCTCTGTCCAACAGTTTTTCGTTCTTCCCCTATGTTCTTCTCTTCTTTCTTCTGTCGACATAACGCCTGCCATTTGCTCTTTTTATACTGGAAGTCGCTGATATGTTTTACTTTCCCTTGAATTTTTTCTCTCAGGTCTTTTCTAACTTCATTGATTCGTGTCAGTGGAGTCTTGTGGTTTCCGTCAAAAAGTTAAAAATTATTTTTTGTCACTCATTTCTCATCTAGCTCTTTTAGGTGTTCATACAATGCAACATTTACCTTGCGCAATGTGTCTAATATTCATTTTGTTCTTCCATAAACTTATTTACTTTCTCTTAATTTCCATTTCAAATTATCATATTTTGTCCATAAAATTTACCTGCTATTTTCCTTTTTTTCTATTTCACCTAAATGTTTTTTTTTATTTATTTAACGTTCGACATTCTGAAGCATGAAGACACTCTGACATTAGGAACTACTATTTTTCGAAAGAAAAACAGTCTTCGTGGCAGGGGAAATAATACTTTTATTGACGCATTTTGCCCTTCTGGAACATCATCAGAAAATTTTTATATACTCCAAAATATGCGTCCATCACATCTGTGGCGACGGTTGTGTGAAGCTTAAACACAGAAGATACATATAACAGCGCCCACAGATCTGACGAACGCAAACTTTGCTGTATATTAAAATTTTCTGATGAAACAAGCGGCCAAGACTGTTTTTCTTTAGCAACATTACCCACAGTTGCTATATCAGGTACGCCATGGAGTGGTTTGAATTGTAAATTATTATTTTTTCAATGTTATTGCAATTTTATTTTGTGTTGAAGCAATTGATTTATCTGTAATTGATCACTTATGCAGTTATGAGCCATTGGAATGGCATTACGCAGCTATAAGTCATGGGAATCGCAATGGATCTTTATCAGGGCACCTTTTTTTCTATTTTCTTTGTTTCATTTCCATATAGTTAGAAAAGTAAAATTGAAGGTGGCATAAAAGACAGGTAGTGAATCGTGCTGCTCATCCCATGGAAGGACGTACTTTTGAAGAAAGTTTTAGAACAAACAATACATTTGAACGGATGTGCCGAGTAGAACACTATTTATATGCTCAAAACAGTACTTTTGTTTTCTTTTTAAGTACATGCTTGTAGGAAAAGAAAACAACGGTTTAAGGTGACAATATTTCTCATTGAGGTACTGCTTTCCTGTTAAAATCGGATGTACAGTGTCTGAGTTCACACATTTCGCAAAGTATCTTGCTTCGCATTCCTCCCCCGGCGTTTGTAGTCGTTTCTGCGAAGCGAGCGGGGAGCGCAGTAAGCAGCTAACTTCGCCACTCGCGCGCGTGCTTTCTCTGCCGGTATATTCGCAGCACTGTGAAACAGCTCTAATTAGCTGCGCCAACACAGCTGCTAGTCAAGTACCCACTTCCAGCGTCCCGTTAGCCAACATCAAACATGCATGAAACAAAAATAACTATTTTCCGGTGGCTCACAGTTGAAACCTCCAATTGCGGCGAACAAACACGCCCGCCAGTGTAACATTTCAGAAGTAATATTGTGGAATGGCACAAAAAAGGAAACGGGACACGGGTCATGTAACGGATACTGCATTGCTGACAATGCATTCTAGAACATTCTACGTACTGGGTAATTGTTTTCCTGTCCGTGTTTACTTATTTCTTCTTTTCGTTCCCGTTTCCATCTTTGCTTCTCGTCGTCACTGTATGAAAATAAGATCACCAATGACGGCTGTTCCTCCTTAATATTCATCATAATGCTGTAGCGATCTACATATATTACTAAACGGCTAACCTCATTCGTGGTCCGTGGCTCATGGTTCTTGGTTCACAGTGCATGGATGCCTATCTAAGAACTTCCATTAGAGAAAAAAATTATTTTCAGTATTTCACATAATTATTGACCGAATTTTAATATTGAAAGTGCTGTTGTAATCTGTTCTTTAAGAAGTATAATATAATGTCTAAGGTCAACTTCTCATGGTCAGTGTTCATAGTCATGAAGAACTTCTTTAAAGGGCGTCATATTCACAGTTGACTGTACAAATTATTTATTTCACTATTGCAGTTTCTGTCTTTGTACCATTTTCAAGTGGTGCTTCAAAAGGTAAAAGAATACAAGATGAAGCTCACAGTGTACTCGTGTATACAGAACTACACAAACATGTCATTTAGACATTTGTACATTACGAAAATTATGAAAATAATACTTACATTTTGCTTCATCATATATCAGACTCTTGTCATTGTCAAAAACATTCCTTTTCACTGCAGAAATACAGTAACATCAGACGAGTTCGAAGCTCTGTATATCGTAAAATTATGTAAATTACTGGCTCGGAAATACAGGATACGTTTTTTTACCAAGCCCTAAAATGGGGAGTGTAGACATGTAAAACCATATGAACAAGTAATAATAAATTTCAAAGAGCCACAATACTTTCGATAAAAGTGTAAAAAGTAAGATAATAATGCAACACTCATGCAATGACGCGTCCTGATGAAATAGTTGAAATGCGACAAAATATAATCTAAGGAAAAAATGAAATTTAGGTGATAAACTTAATTTATAAAAATAAAACGTATAGGGGTGTAGTTGATCCTCCCTCGTTATCATGTACAAAAATTGAAATGCTACGTAAAACATCGGGAGCACTGATAAAACTTGTAACATAGCGTTTGTGAAGAGCTGGTAAAATTCATCACTTAAGAGATTCCAAAAAAAATTAAACAGAGATCAAAATAAAAAGTGATAGTTTTTATTACTCTTCCCTGTTATCAAATGTAAACGTCACAAACATTGGAAATTTGTGGTAAGACCTTATGGGACCAAACTGCTGAGGTCATCGGTCCCTAAGCTTAACTACTACTTAATCTTACTTAAACTTACTTTTGTAATTCGTATGCAAAGGTGTAACGTTTTATGAACCTATTTTAGTAGTAAACTGTGCTTGGCTTTTTAAAAGATAACATTTAAGTCTACTCAGTCTGGACGATATAACATGCAGCTGATTGTACATGTAGATATGTATAATAGGTACATGTCAAAGTGTATCTTTAGGTAACTGCGCAATATCTATGACTGAGGGTGATGCTGACCCATTCGCAAGTCGGTTCCTTGTGACCAGTTGGCGTCCACCTTTCCAACTGGGTTCTTCTTCGTCTTTCACTGAAGGTGGAACATATCGAGTCATGTGCTGTTTCCTTGGTTAACAGTTAGAGTCCTGCCAAGCATCATTGCTACGTTCACGTCTGCCATGAGTCCCCATAGAGAGCTTACGTTTAAATGAGCCAGTGTGAATAATGATTTCTTCACTTCATTTTAATTTTGTATAGTGAATGTCTTTTACATAATACTTAAAATATCCTCATCTGTTTATTCTACAGCAAACTTTTAGTAGTTGTATATTTCTATAAATTGATTCTGCAGATGTAGTCATGTCTCACAACCATTGGCTATTAGTGACGTTATGGCGGAGGTGGTGGGAAGAGTTTTCGCTATTGAACAACTCGCGACAGAGCCTTATTCAGATCTTTCTACACTCCTCTCCAGAGCTGTCTGCTTCGCACCACCATCTCCTGCTGTCACCAAGGGTATGTAAGGCAAACTTATATATTATTTTATTCTTATGATTGCATTCAAGTCCTTTAAAGTCTAAAGCGGGTATTACTCTTTTTCACACAGTAAAATGGTTTGATAATGATCCTGTAAGAGCTCGAAGCTGTCCACCGAATATAAACAAATAACTTACATGTGGTGAAGACTGCTTTTATTAAAATAATTTTATTACAGTTATGCCGATCGTTGCTTTTGTCACGGAAACGTTCCAAAAATTTCTTAACCTATTTAACAGTCTGTTACATCATCACTCTCTTGCACACCAATAATGAGTGAACTAAATCGAAATAAGTAGAACTGTTATTATCAAAGACCGCTTACATGTTAAATACATTCTGAAACATAACCCATTGAGAATTATCACAAATTTCCATTTTAAATATAGGTAAACTTTTTCAGACATTAAAGAAACTCATTTCACTTGCAAACATCATATGTTCCATGATAAAAGAACCCTTTTCCGTTTCAAGGTACATGACGGGCCATAGTCCGCGCGACATCTAACCTGTTTTGGAAGTATGCAGAAGTTTATTCATCATGAAATTCTTTAAATGAAGAATTTACAACATCTCCCAAATGGCTTTAATATGCCATAGAGAATTTAAATTGTAAATCTAATCATGTGTACAAATGATACACAAAACACAACCTCTCGTCTCACAACCGGAAACTGCTTATGGCGGTCTCTGGACATCAAAGTCATTAGAGATGAAAACCCCGAGCAGGAAACGCCACGTTTTCCTACGTACACCATCCTCACGGTACAGTACTGTCCACTATACACTGTAAGAGCCAATGCGACACAAATGCTCACTCCAGACAGTGAGCAGTTCTCTGTTTCAGTTAAAAAGGTGCACTTCTATTCAAGCACCAAAATTCAGCCGTTCCATTTTATTCGTATGTGTGTGAATTAGTCCCATGAAGCATTCGGTGTTTGCCAATGCTTCGTACGCAGTGGTTGTCCTCACCCCTTAAACATATTGTGCTACCGTTTCGTGATTTCTTTCTTTTTTACTTTACAGTATCTCTCTCTGTGGTGTTTGCTATTTTATACTATTTGGGTAATGTTCTGAGTATTTTATCTTTTGAGCAATTTGCAAACTGATCAATGAATATTCTGATGTATCATAAGAAAATGTGTACATGATTGATAAGTGTTTACTTGATTGAGCTACAGTTAGTTGTGGAGCACCACAATGCAACCCAGATGAGGTCCATTTCACTGCAGCCATTGGAGTCTTTTTTCCCAGTCGAGATGGTATCAAGTTTCTTCTCCTCATCGCACAGCCACCTTGTTCAAATACAACGGCTTCACAAGAACCGCGTCTAGGTGGATTTTAGCCCTTTTAACGCTGTTAATAACACTGCTACGTGCACGAAATTAAATTGTTATGGATGAAACCACGATTCTCGCATCTGTCTATCGGTGGTGTAAGGTAATAAAGGACCAGGTGAGGGAACAGCAGCCACTGATGTAGCAGTTTTAAGTGCTTCTCTGCAATCTAGGAAGAACGACTTCTGGTTTCGCGAGCTCTGACACGTGCTTGTCAAAATCCACTCGGCGCACTCACAGAATGCGATGGTTTGAGCGTTGTTACTTTTAGAATTTTCTATGAATGTTTCATGAGGACTATGATGCTCTTAATGGTGTTTGAATGGAATGCGACGTAGTTTAAGCCATGTCTTTTATTGATTTATGAGATTTTTGGTGGTTTTGCATTTGAATGCTCGCGGTTAGTGCGTTAAATATTACGTGAAATAAACGTTCCTCTTTTGAATTGTAGACTGGCATATTGTCCTTCGGGCACAGTCCAGTGCTGACCTCATCTTTTAGGGTTAACTCTATTCAAAGAGTACTCGTAACATTTCTCCCTTCCATTATGGTTGCCATCAGCAACGCACTTATTGTGACGCCCAGTGTCCTTCATAAGATGTACAGTAATAACCCTTATAACGTGACGGCAGATAGCGCTGAGCTAAAAATTCACATCAGTTATAACTAACTTCTAATTAATCATATGATAAACCACACTGATACGATAAAAGATGTATCGTACATCTGTTTTTAGATTGCTCACTAGCAAAGGATATGTTTGGATACGCAGAGAACATAGTAACAAGATTGTGATCCACCATCACTAATATCGCTTAGAGAATTGGGAAAGTAACAGAAATGTTTTGAAATTCATCATCATGCTCTCAAAATCGTTATGACACGACGTTGGTCTCCTGACATAGGCAACTAATTGTTGACAAAAAATCAGTCTGCGGGGATGAAAAACTGATTTGCGTCTATGTTACGTACTCACTCTCTCTATAATAGTACCCTAGTAGAAAGCCACACAAAATTACCCCATTGCGTTTTTCCAAAATTGAAAAATGTGAAAGGTATTATGACAAACTAAGTGAGCGAAGGTGCCAAATAAAAAGCTCCATTTAACAGTTTTCCTTAATTTAGTACAATATCCTTCAGCAGTGAAATTACATATACGATCCATGCCGGAGGCAGTGCCTCAGACGTGTAGTACGTGTATAGAATAATTAGTACATGAGTGATAAGAAGCGGAGTCAAAATTTGCCTCTTGTTCCTTCCAAAGCTCAGACAATAGAATGTGATTTTTCAATACGAAAAAATTGCATATTGGTCAAGACAAGCGGGAGTAGATAGACACACATCAGTGATGAAACCTTTTCGCCGGACTATCAGTTTCTGTGTGTAAGCGATCAATGCATCCTAAAATTTTGCTCGATATACAGCAAATAATCGGTTCATATTCGACAGCACGCGGTACTGATACGTTCCAAAACGCCGCACATGAAAACAGAATTTATCTGGAGCTCATATCTAGATTACTGTTGGTGATAGGAAGGTAGGACCAAATGTCTTGGACAGCCCTTGGGCTAGACAACATTTGTATATCCAACAGAAGAATCGGTTTACTGTAATTGTCTTACAGGACAGGGTCAAAGTTTGAATATTACACATTTCCTCCAGCTTAGGAAAATGGTGCGAGTGGGTTGGTTCTTTAGCATTAGGTGTGATCTACGGCGAGCCTTAAAGGACTTATGGGGGCACGACTTAGTTCATGGGCGGTTCCTGAGAAAACCAGAACAAAGCGTTTCTCCCAATTTTTTTGCCGTCAGCAACGGGTATCTAAATAACAAACAGCAGAAAATTGCTCAAATTTTAACGGTATATTCACTAGGCATTCATCTAGAAGTGCCACCTCTCCTGCTACGGTCACAGGTTCAAATCCTGCCTCCGGCATGGATGTGTGTGATGTCCTTATGTTATTTAGGTTTAAGTAGTTCTAAGTCTAGGTGACAGGACCTCAGATGTCCCATAATGCTTAGAACCATTTGAACCATTTTTGAATCCCTGTTTTCGAAACTCCTTATCTGTTATCAAGAAACACCCCAAAACATGAGTTTCGGGCACCAGAATCGATCCGCAGAATCCAAGATGGCTATTCACACGAAAAAGATGAATTGCTATGATATATTCCTTACAGCACGATCTCGTATAACGTTGAAAATTTTCTTCATATCTTTACCCATTTCCGAGTCCAGGGGTTCAAATTTACACTACTTGTGCACGTAAAACAAAGAAGTACAATCTGGTATTAGGCACAAACGTGGTATATAAACTGACGTAGCACGGACAAATATACTGGAAACTGTCTCCTTTATCATCAGAAGGGTTCTGAGTGCCCGTGTTTAAGTGCTGAAGCACATACACAATTTTTGTGCACCTGAGATTCCGTCTGAGGTGTAAAATTAGTTAAATGTTACTTCTATTTCAAGTAGGTAAATTATCAAAATTTTACAGACATATAAAATCATTTTCATGTGAGTGACATGCCATGCTGTAGCAGCGAAAAGAAGAGAGCCAGAGGAAAAGTGCTCCTGTCGCAATACAAAGAAGGGGAACATGCCTATGTTTAAAAGACTCCGTGTATCTTCCTCCGCTTCTTTAGAAAATTTTTGGCATGGGAACATATTCGCTCTTTTTATGCTGAGAGGGAATACAATAGTGGCAGTGGGAAAGAGACGGAAAAGTAACAAATTTCGGAAAGCAGTAGACAGTGGTTGTGACACGGAAAGAGCGAAGGATACAATGACAGTGTGATTTAAACAGAGGAAGATAGTGGCAGTGGACCATAGCTGACAGTGACAGCACAGTATTAGGAAAAGAGTGAAAGAGAGAGTGCCAATGGGAGAGGAGATATAGGGAAGGAGAAAGTGTAATTGGGTGAGAGCCAGTGGCCATGAGAAACAGAGTATATGACAATGACAACGAGGAAAGAGATATAGCGACAGTGAGCAGAGACAGCAGGAATTTTAAGCAATGAGATAATAGCAATAACAGAGAGCAAGAGGGGGACAGTGACAGCGAGAAGAGACAATAGTAACAGGACAGAACGAAGGAGACTCTGACTGTGACATAGGATACAGTTATAGAGAGACGCAAAGAGATTATGGCATGAGCTGGGCTGAGTGAGTGAGTGAGAATGGGCAAGTGGGTGTGGAGAGACTAGTGTGTGTGAGAGAGCTACAGTTAGGGGAGTTTGAGTAATGGCTCAAGCCAGATTCTAGGCTAGCGGGAAGGGAAATCCCAATTGGAAAAAAATTGGAAGTGATTGCAGTTCAGGTATTTGCCATACACCCAATGGAAACGGCCCAAAAACTTTATCAGAACTGGTAAATGAGAACTTTTTGTAATTTAACTGTGGGATGATATGTCCCAGACAAAAATCTGAAACCAAGATTGTGTGAATCTGTATCTGTTCGTGTGCATGGTGAATAAAGTTATGACGGAACCATTATGAGAGGTAGCGCTAATTGTTTGAAACTGATTAACCTTTGCAACCAGATCGAAACAAAGGCCAATATTTGGATCAACCAGCATCCTGCGTATTACCTCCTTTGTATTACTACAAGTAACATTCATCTGTCCACATTAATACTGCAAATGCAAAGCATGTGAGGGGCCTTAGTTGTGCTCAGCCACATCAGCGCTAAACACACAGATTCTAAGTTTGTCCACTCACCTGGCGTTTTCTACAGTTGTCCCTGCACAGAAGAAGCTTACGTAAGTTGTCGGTCCGTGTTTCTTCATGTGAGGCTGAAAGGAACATGCTATCGAGTGGGCTAAGGGTCTTAACTCTACTGAATGAGAAGTCAACTTCCAATAAGGTTGCCAGTGACTTTCTAATATACACATCATTCACGTAGCAGAGAAAGTCATACACTGCTAAAAAGTGATATAGCAAATGTCCGACTACAGTGTCAGAGATAGTATAAAGGGTGATTCAGCTTCCCCTAACGATGTCGTTTTACGCAACCCGCACTTCTATATCTGGTGTTAAAAAATCACGAGCGAGATTTTCATATTCTCTCGCTCACTACATGTAAACTATTAGTTCTAGAGCAAAAAGGAGAGGGATGTTTTTGTTGAAAATCTAATGTAGTTAAATTTTGTACTGTGATACGGTTTCGCTACAAGTCGTAGTTTTCGTGTTATTCAGTAGTGTTTGAAGGCCAGGCACAGATTTGCGATCTGCATAAAACGACGTCGGTGCGGGCATCCCCCTCTGGTTTCAGTACGCAACAGTCAGTATACACATAAAATACTTAGTATCAATCACACAATGAAATAAAATTCCTATTTGCACTACACTCTCCATTTTTTGCAGAAACGCGGTTCTTCGAACTAACTACAAATACAGCAGGCAACTAGGATGTTAAATGTGTGGCCTACCACATAAACCATACCGTACAGTTGCTATAACCAGACGCGTACCAGACGCGTTCACTCGACTCTATCTAAAACTCAACTTCCACAGCGTCAAAGGTGAATGAAATGCTTTACCTGCTTTACATAATACTAAAACTATTAAAGAATATTGGTAACGAAAAGAATATGAATAAATACTATGAAATCTTACTACTGATGATCGCTTTTATAACTGCCAGTCAAATCTGAATTTACATGGTGATTCACGTGTCATTGAGCAAGTCAATTGAGTATGTAAATACCGACATACCGCATACATTATTCACCGAAGCAGAATACGGAGACGTATTGTTTGTGTGTGGGTACTACAACGACAGTGCCCATGTGGCTGTGACAGAATACACAGATGTTTCCCTGAACGACAAACCCTTTGTGCCAGGGTATTTCTCAGGGTTCTTCAAACTTTTCTAACCAATGTAAATTGGAGCCCGTCCAATCAGTTGAGGAAAGGGACGACATTGTTTCAATGGCACAATTGAGCCCCACCATCAGCACACAATGCATCAGCTGTCATATCGATATTCATAAACGTGTGGCATACGTTACATTCCCAGGGCTTGTACCAATTCCACGTGAAGCCCGTGCAATGTGTGCATCCAGGCGACTCACTACGGCGACTACAATATTCTGAGTGGCTGGGCTATACTAAGAGACGTTGTGCATTACACTTTATTTACAGATGAAGCTGCATTTAGATACAGCAGATCATAAAGACCCGCAATTCCCATACATGGCCGATGGAGGACCCACGAGGTACTAGGGAAACAAGACTGCATATTAGGTTCTTAGTGGATGTCTGGCGTGGTATGACTGATGACCAGGTGACAGAGCCTGTGCTCCAGCCAAATTGCACGATTGCCGTAGCATACGCACATTTCCTGATAGAAGATCTACCAGCACTTTTGGAAAACGTGACATTCGAACAACGACGGCGAATGTGCCTGCAACATGATAGATCGCCGATTCACTGTGTACCAGACAAGTATCCCCATACCTGAATAAAACACTTCCTCAATAGTGAATTTGCCTTGGCAGTCTCATAGCCCGCCAGATCACCCGACCTAACCCATCAGACTTCTGTTTATGGGGCTGTTTATAGTGGAAGTGTACGCTACGAAGGAAGATACATGTCGCATCACCGACGATGTTGCCCGCATTAGCCAGGCGAGGTGATGTTCGATGAGCGACACAACACACCCTCAAAAGTGTTGACAAGTGCGTTAAGATGTGTGGAGGACTTCTGGAAGACCTCTTGTGGGATGGTTCCGTCATCTGTCCCACTGTTATTCTGCCCGCTACAGCGTCTACAAGCGTTCTGCTATATTCACACTTGTCTTCATTATCATTCATGAATGTGTGAAATGTCCAACCTGCTCCAGTTCCGTAACGATCGAAAATCGAAAAAATGTTCGTAGGACTTTATCGGTTTATTTTCAAATGTAGAATCACCTAAGAAATTATGTGACATTCCAACCTGTATCAAACAAATGCTAATAAATGAAAGAAGTCTGCCCCTCGCTCCACGTTTTTACTTCACACCTCAACTAACGTTTACATTTTCAATTACTAAGTTACGCTTGAGAGTAAAAACAGTGACTCAAAGAGCCGGAAATGCCACAGATATAATGACATTCTAGGGATGTACAGTGTGTCTAATGTGCCCTATCGAAAGGCTGGCAGTATTGTTTATTTCAGTGAAATTTTTTTTTTTTTACTTTTCTACGAGAGAGACAACTTACACTATGGGATCAAAAGTATCAAATGTTCAAGTGTGTGTGAAATCTTATGGGACGTAACTGCTAAGGCCATCAGTTCCTAAGCTTACACGCTACAAAAGTATCCAGACACGCCCAAATACATACGTTTTTTAGATTTGGTGCATTGTGCTGCCACCTAGTGCCACGTACTCCATATCAGCGACCTCAGTAGACACCGTGAGAGAGCACAATGGGACGCTAAGCTGAACATGGTCAGGTGATTGGGTGTCACATGTGTCACACTTCTGTACGCGAGGTTTCAACACTTCTAAACATCCATAGGTCCACTGTTTCTGAAGTGATAGTGAAGTCGAAACGTAAAGGGACAAAAGCGTACAGGCCAAACTCGTCTGTTAACTGACATACATCGCTGACAGTTGAAGAGAGTCGTATTGTGTAATAGGCAGACATCTATCCAGACCATCACACAGGACTTCCAACCTGCACCAGGATCCACCGCAAGTTTTATGAGAGTTAGGGAGGAGGTGAGAAAACTTGGAATTCGTGGTCGAGCGGCTGCTTATAAGCCAGACATCACGCCGGTAAATGCCAAACGACGCCTCTCTTGGTGTAAGGAGGGTAAACATTGGACGTTTGAAGAGTGGAAAAACGATGTGTGGAGTGGAGAATCACGGTGCACAATGTGACGATCTGACGGCAGGGTGTGTGTATGGCGAATGCCCAGTGAACGTCATGTGCCAGCGTGCGTAGTGCCAACAGTAAAATTCGGAGGCGGTGGTATTCGGGTATGGTCGTGTATTTCATGAAGGGGGCTTGCATCCCTTGTTGTTTTGCGTGACACTATCACAGCACAGGCGTACATTGATGTTTTAAGCAATTTCTTGCTTCCTACTGTTGAAGAGCGATTCGGAGATGGCGATTGCATCTTTCAACACGATCGAGCACCTGTTCATAATGCACGGCCTGTGGAGGAGTGGTCACACGACAGTAACATCCCTGTAATGGACTGGCCTGCACAGAGTCTTGATCTGAATCATATAAAACACTTTTGGGATATTTTGGAACCCCGACTTCGTGCCTGGTCTCACCGACCGACACCGACACCTATCCTTAGGGTAGCACTCCGTGAAGAATGGGCTGCTATTCCCCAAGAAACGTTCCATTACTTGACTGAACGTATCCCTACGAGAGTAGAAGCTGTCATCAAGGCTAAGGGTGGGCAAACACCATACTGAATTCCAGCATTACCAATGGAGTGCGCCACGAACCTGTATGTAATTTTCAGTCAGGTGTCCGTATACTTTTGATCACATAACGTAGTATTGTATCAATAAGTAGTAATGTGAATCGATAACAATGCGTTCATGGAAGAAGAGGGATATCGTTGTTGGTTGGTAAACGAGGGAGTAGTTATGTAGACTGTTTCGATCGATAACTTGGACTGCGAGATAAGATTGCACACTGTCCATCCGAGAAATGTAGAGACTGATTCTATCGTGCCGTACGAAAGGCGTCAGCTTAGTAATTACGATGACAGCTGAAAATAACAAATGCAAGTAACAGATGTGCACTCGACTAGTTATTTGTGAGCGGACAGTGATAAACAGATGACGTGTGGAGTACGTATATCAACGTTCTTGTTTCACAAATTACCATAGAACAACGTCTCTACATCAATTTTTCCATATCTTTTCCAGTTTCACTTGGTTCTATAAACAGTCCATGCTACGTACTTATGAGGGGGAGACTATATATAACACCTGAAGCATTAAAATTACCATCTCAACTTATCTGTACATTTAATAATCCAGCCTTGAAACTTTTTGGACTGACAGAGTAGAGATACCACAGTGATTCTTGTCATGGACTAATATCTCAGAAAATAGTATAAAAGATGCAACATTCGGACAGCGGAGCGAAAAGTTTCCTAAGTGGATTATTTTTTACACTCAACACGTGCGGTGAAATGAAAACGTAGATGTATAAAGGAACTTCTGCTCATGATTAATATCTCAAAATTTTTTATGAAAGCTAAGATTTTGGAACAGTGTAGTGAAAGCTTAACTAAGTGCAATGAAGTCAGGGAATAGCTTGTTCTACACAGCAAGATCAAATGTGTTCGGAAACCTTAGTGCAATGGGCGAACTGATTTCACGAGAGACGGGCTTGTAATAGGTACATTTTCATTGGTTGCGTGTTTAGATCGTAAGATATCTTTAAATTTGACCGTAGAATTTGTTTATATCTCAGAATTCGTCTGACCGAAATATTCATAAGCTAATGTGGGAACTTTCTGATCTATATAACCGAACACCAGTAATATTTTCAGTCCAGATGAGTGCAATTTTTATGAATTCTGAGGACAAATTCATTGTTTATTTTATAATCTTTATTACTGTATTTATACCAAGTTTATCTACAAGGGACCTTACACTCATTCCCGGAATGATGTGCCAGGTACCTTCATCTCCGTAACCTTAATGGCAGATTCTGCTTTAATTACAACGATTATTGTCTTAGTAAAATTTATACTGACCCTACGAGTTATTTTAGAAGCCAGATTAAGAAAAGGCAAATCAGCGTTTCTAGCATTTGTAGACTCAGAGAAAGCTTTTGACAATGTTGACTGGAATACTCTCTTTCAAATTCTGAAGGTAGCAGGGGTAAAATACAGGGAGCGAAAGACTATTTACAATTTGTACAGAAACGATAAGGCAGTTATAAGAGTCGAGGGACATGAAAGGGAAACAGTGGTTGGGAAGGGAGTGAGACAGTGTTGTAGTCTCTCCCCTATGTTATTCAATCTGTATATTGAGCAAGCAGTAAAGGAAACAAAAGAAAAATTCGGAGTAGGTATTAAAATACATGGAGAAGAACAAAAACTTTAAGGTTCGCCGATGGCATTGTAATTCTGTCTGAGACAACAAAGGACTTGGAAGAGCAGTTGAATGGAATGGACAGTGTCTTGAAAGGAGGATATAAGATGAACATCGACAAAAGCAAAACGAGGATAATGGAATATACACTCCTGGAAATTGAAATAAGAACACCGTGAATTCATTGTCCCAGGAAGGGGAAACTTTATTGACACATTCCTGGGGTCAGATACATCACATGATCACACTGACAGAACCACAGGCACATAGACACAGGCAACAGAGCATGCACAATGTCGGCACTAGTACAGTGTATATCCACCTTTCGCAGCAATGCAGGCTGCTATTCTCCCATGGAGTCGATCGTAGAGATACTGGATGTAGTCCTGTGGAACGGCTTTAAACGCCATTTCCACCTGGCGCCTCAGTTGGACCAGCGTTCGTGCTGGACATGCAGACCGCGTGAGACGACGCTTCATCCAATCCCAAACATGCTCAATGGGGGACAGATCCGGAGATCTTGCTGGCCAGGGTAGTTGACTTACACCTTCTAGAGCACGTTGGGTGGCACGGGCTACATGCGGACGTGCATTGTCCTGTTGGAACAGCAAGTTCCCTTGCCGGTCTAGGAATGGTAGAACGATGGGTTCGATGACGGTTTTGATGTACTATGCACTATTCAGTGTCCCCTCGACCATCACCAGAGGTGTACGGCCAGTGTAGGAGATCGCTCCCCACACCATGATGCCGGGTGTTGGCCCAGTGTGCCTCGGTCGTATGCAGTCCTGATTGTGGCGCTCACCTGCACGGCGCCAAACACGCATACGACCATCATTGGAACCAAGGCAGAAGCGACTCTCATCGCTGAAGACGACACGTCTCCATTCGTCCCTCCATTCACGCCTGTCGCGACACCACTGGAGGCGGGCTGCACGATGTTGGGGCGTGAGCGGAAGACGGCCTAACGGTGTGCGGGACCGTAGCCCAGCTTCATGGAGACGGTTGGGAATGGTCCTCGCCGATACGCCAGGAGCAACAGTGTCCCTAATTTGCTGGGAAGTGGCGGTGCGGTCCCCTACGGCACTGCGTAGGATCCTACGGTCTTGGCGTGCATCCGTGCGTCGCTGCGGTCCGGTCCCAGGTAGACGGGCACGTGCACCTTCCGCCGACCATTGTCGACAACATCGATGTACTGTGGAGACCTCACGCCCCACATGTTGAGCAATTTGACGGTACGTCCACCCGGCCTCCCGCATGCCCACTATACGCCCTCGTTCAAAGTCCGTCAACTGCACATACGGTTCACGTCCACGCTGTCGCGGCATGCTACCAGTGTTAAAGACTGCGATGGAGCTCCGTATGCCACGGCAAACTGGCTGACACTGACGGCGGGGGTGCACAAATGCTGCGCAGCTAGCGCCATTTGACGGCCAACACCGCGGTTCTTGGTGTGTCCGCTGTGCCGTGCGTGTGATCATTGCTTGTACAGCCCTCTCGCAGTGTCCGGAGCAAGTATGGTGGATCTGACACACCGGTGTCAATGTGTTCTTTTTTCCATTTCCAGGAGTGTAGTTGAATTACGTCTGGTGATGCTGAGTGAATTATTTTAGGAAATGAGACACTTAAAGTAGCAAAATAACTGATGATGGTCGAAGTAGAGAGGATATGAAATGTAGACTCGCTATGGCAAGGAAAGCGTTTCTGAAGAAGAGAAATTTGTTAACATCGAGTATAGATTTAAGTGTCATGAAGTCGATTCAGAAAGTATTTGTATGGAGTGTAGCCATGTATGGAAGTGAAATATGGACGATAAATAGTTTGGACAAGAAGACAATAGAAGCTTTCGAAATGTGGTGCTACAGAAGGATGCTGAAGATTAAATAGGTAGATCGCATAACTAATGAGGAGGTACTGAATAGGATTGGGGGAAGAAGAGTTTGTGGCACAACTTGACTAGAAGAAGGGATCAATTGGTAGGACATGTTCTGAGGCATCAAAGGATCACCAATTTAGCATTGGAGGGCAGCGTGGAGGGTAAAAATCGTAGAGGGAGACCAAGAGATGAATACACTAAGCAGATTCAGAAGGATGTAGCCTTCAGTACGTACTGGGAGATGAAGAAGCTTGCACAGGATAGAGTAGCATGGAGAGCTGCATCGAACCAGTCTCAGGACTGAAGACCACAACAACAACAGTAAAATTTAATAACCGTCAAGAGAAGTTTTCAGGTCACGGCCAGTGTCGACGCAAAGTTTCGAACAAGTTACGAACAAAATGATTTTTAAAACGAAATTTTACGTGCGCATCTAATAGGGCGGTACCAAATTAGTCTAGTGCGATATTTGTCTTTTCTATACGTGTTAACGTCGACAGGAAAACACAAATAACGACCTGCACTTGAAAAGAGATGCTGCATGGAGGTAGCAGTCATCGCGGTCCGCGGCGGTGCTGTCACTGGTGGAGTGCTCATTATTCTTTGTGGTTTGATGTCGCTGTTAAAACATACCATAAAAGTTAATATTGCATCAGAATAATATGGAACCGCTCTCTGTAAAGGACACGTAAAAATCCGGTTTTTAAATCATTTTGTTTGTAACGGGAACACAAACCAACGCTTTCCCTCAACACTGTGCGTAGCATGAAAGGCGTTATCCGCAGTATTTGTTTGGGCTGGCTCCAGCGATACATTCCAAAAACAAAATTACGAATACCTACAGAAAAACACCAGAGAAACTGCACCTGACGACTCTTTGAAGGAAAACTTCCCATGCCACCCTACCCCCCCCCCCCCCCCCCCGGCCCGATTTAGTGGCAAGAAGGCAGTCAACAACTGAACATAGGTCAAGCATGAAAAGAGGAAGAAGGTGTACTAAAGTGTGAAAAAAAGCAAAATAGAAACAGTGAATAGTCCAAGGTTAAAATGTGCAACACTGATCGCCCTGCCAAAGTAATGGCGTAGTGCTTAAGTGGCCACACTGTAAGACTGCCATGGGCGCTCTGAGTTCCAAGCATTTTCACACCATTTCTTTTTACTTATTTGTTTATTATTTTTCACAAAATTATAAGCTGTCCATTCGCACATTGCACTGTCCGTTCTCCTTCTGTAGTCGTGGCAGTTCTCATACTACACAATGCTTATAGAATCTGAGTAATGTGGTCAGAATACATTACCGACGCAGGTAAATGTGACGAACAGTGAGAGCAGACGAGATACCACATAGATGGCTCATAGAAATGAAGACAACAAGTAAACGGTTCTGAACTATGTTACAACAAACGAACGGAACGCAACTTGAAAAACGTTGAAAACATATGCTTTGACAGAGCACAAGGAAAACTGGGTGACGGTGAAAATGTAGAATTCCTTTGTAGCAGCTTATGTGACAAACTATTATGTTTCCATCATTTCCTTGGGAGTGATTACATTCTCAGTCATATTGTTGTTGTAGTCTTCAGTTCAAAGACTGGTTTGATGCAGCTCTCCATGCTACTCTGTCCAGTACAAGCCTCTTCATCTCCGAATAACTACTGCTACCTACATTCTTCTGAATCTACCTACTGTATTCGTCTCTTGGTCTCCCTCTACGATTTATACCTCTCCACGTTCTCCCCCAGTATTAAATTGATGATCCCTTGATGCCTCGGAATGTGCCCTACCAAATGGTTCCTTCTCTCCAGTTCTGTTCAGTACCTCCGCATTAGTTACGTGATCTAATAGATTAAATTTTACAAGGAGGCTCCCTCTTTCATTCCTTTCCCCCAGTCCATATTCACCTACTGTTTTTCCTTCTCTTCCTTTTTCTACTATCGAATTCCAGTCTCCTATGACTATTACATTTTCGTATCCATTAACTATCTGAACAATTTCTTTTATCTCATCATATATTTCCTCAGTCTCCTCCACATATGCGGAGCTAGTTGGCATATAAATTTGTAGGGCTTCGTGTCTATCTTGGCTACAATAATGTTTTCACTATGCTGTTCATAGTAGCTTATCCGACTTCCAATTTCTTTATTCATTATTAATCCTACTCCTGCATTACCCCTATTTGATTTTATATTTATAACCCTGTGTTCACTTGATCAGAAGTCCTGTTCCTCCTGCCCTCAATTCCCACTGTATTGAAAGTTAACCTAGCCACTTCCCGTTTTACGTTTTCCAATCTACCTGCCCAATTAAGGGCTCTGACGTCCGACGGTCCGATCCGTAGAACGGCAGTTTTGTTTCTCCTAATAACGAGATCCTCGTGAGTAGCCCCGCCCGGATATCTGAATGGGAGACTATTTTACCTCCAGAATATTTTGCCAAAATTGACTCCATCATCCTTTAACCAGCCTACGCTGTACCGCTTTGGTTGGTGTTACAAGGCCAGATCAGTCAATCATCCAGACTGTTGTCCCAGTAACATTATAATGCAAAGGCTGCTGCCCCTTTTCAGGAACCACACATTCGTCTGGGTACGGCTATCTGTATCGCTGTGGCAGGCAAGCATCCTCACTAACGGAAGGTCCACGGGCGCATTCATAAAAGAACTCCTAAATAGAGGAAGGAGGCATATCTCACTCACTCACAAGGTGCATCGATTACCGATACCTATGATACAACAAACGTACTTGTCACTAATGCCGTGTTTTACAGTGGATTCGGTTGACTTCCGCCTTGTCATCAAACGTCTGGGTTTCCCATTCGAAATCCACTTCTTTTAGATTGTTAATAGAGTAACTGCGCAGTATCAACTCTCGTTATAGGCTCCTTCCTTACACCTTGCTGTTGCAAATGGATATTACACTAGAACGCAGACACTAATTTGAATACAGTGAAGAGCGAGAAAGGGGCCGAGGAAAGGTTTGAAACCAAGACGTCATGAGAGTCTGATATTGCTCTGTGTTGCACTTGATGTGCTTCGTTCTCTCTTTCTATTTGCCATTTTTTTCTCAATTCAGTACAACTCCTTCCTGTTTTCTTGATTGCTCTGTGTTCAGGTTTTGACGGACTTCTGTCAACTGGGCCCTCTTGCCACTAAAGCTAGGTGGGGGGGGGGGGGGGGGGGGAAGCTTCCCTCGTTAGGAGAGACACCCTGTACAGTTTTTCAGAGGTGTAACACGAAGAAGAACATAACGAATGACATGTAGCGAACCTGACTCGTGAAAACAACAAAAATGTCGGCTTGATGAAGTTGTAGAATGGTATGTAATATTTTTACAGACCAATCATAATGGAGAGAGGAGTTCTTGAAAGTTTTACCTTCTATATCAGCTCGTGCGTTCATAGGAAGCAGCGTTATAAAACCGCAGTAGTGACTCGGCGCTGACTGTGGCTGGTAATGAGAACTTTCGACGTAATCTCGTAGCATGTAATTGCATTTCGAGTCGCTGACTGCGTTCCTCTTCTTCCGCGAGGCCGGTGGAGTCGTACAGAGGTTTGCAGGGGGAGGGGGGGAGGGGAGGGGAGAGTGGGGGACGTTTCCTCTTGTGGATACTTTCACTTGTGTCTGCAGCACGCGGTGTGTTTACGAGCGTCCGCCGGGAAAGGACATGCTTCGTATTACACCGCAGCTGACGCTGCCACGCCACTAAACGTTCTCGCGGATGTGACAGCGGGAGAAAATCAACTGCCTGGCTAAGGTGCCTCACAGAGAGTGTACGCACCAGCCTTTCCTAGTCGGACCCCGTTGCATCACTCTATGCAAATCGACCGCTATTCTTACAGCGGGATTCCTTTCTTTTCCTTGCAGTTTTACAAGTCTTTGCTATTCCGGATAGACTTATGTCACGTCTTTTCCCAAAATGTGATATACCTGTAACAGTTGTAGCTGTTACGAATTGTACCCTTTCATCACAGCTACTCAGCTTGGCGAAATGTTTACCAAATTTCTCTGAACTCTGCGCTGTCGGAACTACACCTAAATATCAATACTGCACCTACTTGACGATATGATGTGTGAAATCGTGGATGTACATGAATATGCTTCAAATTGTCGATCAAGAGGGTGCGATGTGACCGTACTGTATTCATAGCCCACCTGTACAATGTCAAGGAGATGTCGTATTTCATGGGACTGTTCTTCGACTGCACTCGTGATTATTCTTCGGATCCAAAGTTCATTGGTATTAAAACGTAGTAAAGAAAGATGTGCAGGCAATTTTTGCTTGCTTCATATATAAATTAATAGATGGATCTATATTAACATAAAAATGAATGCATGTCATTTAGCATTTAACACTAACTATAAATATAGCTCTTTTTTTTTAAAAATAAATCCCACTTTTAACTAAATAAAATAAACCTAGGATACAATTTTCACATTTTTCCTCAAATTACCAGTAACCTTTTTGTTTCAATTAAACATTTTCAATCTTTCTTCTACGTCCATTTATATTTCTTGAATTCCATTTTTTCTCAGCCAACATCACTCCTTTATAAAAATTCTTAAGTCCATCATTTTTCTGCTTAAATTCGAACATTCAGTTTCCATTATTACTTTTCTCTGATTCCACCGCTGTTCTCTCCTGATAATTATTATTAACTCCTCCTGTTTCGTCACACTGTTCACACAGCGCTACTCCAGCGTCTAATCAGTGCACTTTCGACAATCCATGTCGTCGCAGTTACACATCAAAGAAAAAAAATAGTAATTTTAGAATCGTATAATTCATCCCATTACATTACAAATTACGCTGGAGCAAAGAAAACAGAAAGAAGGAGAAAGGAATGGGATTGGGTCTAGTTATGTCAAGACAAAAAATATGCCAAAAACTGGTTCTGTTTTGCTCTATTACATGTAATTATAAAGGGCGAGGAAAACCAATTTGTCTAGAGGTGTAGTGCAGAAAGGCAGCATCAAGTAATTAATATACGAACTAGTGGCTGTGGTTACATATTTTCGGCGCTACAGGAATCTAATTGAAACTCACATATGAACGTCTTTACCAAAATGAAATGTAGTTCACAGAAAATGTACGAATAACCAAAATGTTAGGACTAACCAATCGTCACGGCGAGTACAGGAAAAATTTAAATCACCACGTACACGTGTATGGCACTTGGCTGACGTACCATGCAGCATTGCCTTAGAAATGAAAACAATTACATGTGTATGTTTCACGTTTCACTATGACCTAAAAAATTAAAAGTAAATGAAAAATGAGCTGTTGTACACAGGCTTTCCACCATTTAATTAACATAAGTATGATATAGTAAAAGTTCAAACTGACCGTCGTTTCCACGCTGGCATAACACCAAAAATATTCAACTGCGCCTCCTGTTTCCTATACTCAAATTCCTTCGTTTGATGCTATCTTTCTGGCCTACACTTATTGGAAAAATTGATTTTCCGCGCCCTGTGTATCTCCTTTTCAAGTTTCTGAAATTTATTTTTAGTCCTAGTGCTTATGTTGATAGAGCCGTTATTTCCTCACACGACATTCACTTTATTCTCATAAAAGCGCTTACATACCAAAGAAGCAATTTTGCATTTAAACTCCCTGATATTATCTTCTACACATTACGGTGAAATATATTCCCTATACATTCTTTCACTTGACAAAAACTGTTTGTGACTATACATATACTGTCTAATACAACTTTCACACTATTTTTCACGCACAATTTCTGCCTGATATAGTCATACAGGGCTCTGAAAGGAATAAAGACAGTTTCACATGCTCAGGAACTCTCTGTAATAATTTCGAACATAAACGTTCTTCATTCTGTGTCTACATTTATTACCAACGCCTTCTTCGTCTCTCCATGTAAATAGCATAAAAAATTAATTGTGTAAACCTTTCATCTCTTCAACGATCCTCTCAAAAACAATATTTGTCCTTCTTTTAGCAATGTTCTTCTTTCATTACAAGCATAGTAACGCAGTTATTTCAACCCTCACAATAAATGCCTTCGTTGACTCCTCTCTCTTTACAGTGTACTATCCACAAGTTAGGTGATTACTTTCTCATTGTACTTTTTTGTTGAAGACTTGCTGGCAGATTAAAACAGTGTCTCGAACCTTTGCCAACAGGTCCCGAGTTCACAAGCACACAGTTTTAATCTGTCAGTAAGTTTCATACCAGTGCATACTCCGCTACAGAGTGAAAATTTCATTCTGGAAACATTCCCCAGGCTGTTGCTACACTAAGTCTCCGTAATTCCTTTCTTCCGGAAGTGCTGGTTCTGGAAGGTTTGCACGAGAACTTCTGTGAAATTTGGAAGGTAAGAGACGAGGAACTGGCGGTGTGGACGGGTCGTGAGTCGTTCTTGTGTAGCTCAATCGGAGCTGGCACGGCAGATCAGCGTGTTCGGTCAGAGAGTAAGCTTCTCTCTCTAATAAAAAAAACTGGGTGAACAGATTAACGAAGAACATGAGCGGGTGTCATTGGACGTCCACCCCGAACAAACTCAACGAACAATATAGAGCAAAATGAGATAAAAACGTCAGTAGAGCACTTGCTCGCGAAAGGCAAATGTTCTGATTTCGAGGTTCGCTCCACACAGTTTCAATCTGCCAGGAAGTTTCATATCAACGCACACTCAGCCGCAGAGTGAGAATTTCATTCTACTGTTTTGTTTTCAGTACTTTATAAGTTGTCTATTATTGTTATGTAATGTGGTCACATCGTATTTTCTGAAGAGCCTCATATTTTATTGTTCTGAAATATTCAGTTATTTATAGAGGATTACTTCATTTTCATGTAATTCACTTTAGCACTAAAACAGAAGCAAAGTTGTCACTTATTTCTGCTATTTATTATACCAATATGGCATTTACTTACCAGAAAATGTTATTCACACTTACTGAGCAATAATAACGTTCTTTTATTTATCTTCATCTGAAAAATTATTTTCTCTTAAAAGTTCCTCCCACTAACCTCCCTCCAGTTCCTCTATTTGGCTGTTATTTGTCTTACTGACAGTTGTACTAGAAAAGAATACTTCCTTGTCAGTTTCTTTATACTGTGGCCTCAGGTTTTATTCAGAAGTATACTCGTATATTTCAGCTTCTTGTTTGAATAGTCCAACCGTAACAAATTGTTTACACTAATTTTCGAGAACAGTATGAATGCAGATATGTTGGGTCTTGAATGTAACGTCAACTGTTGCCTTGCCGAAGGGAGTCTTTGTTGAATGTTCCTTAATGTATTCTGATAAGATCATCCAAAACACGAGAGTCTTCTATAGAACGCAGTGAATAACGATGCAAAGTGACTGCAGACACGGCACTTAATGGCAGAGACTAGTCTGGGCAGAAACAGCAGTGGAAACCTTCCGAATAAGACTAAACTCCCATCGAAGTGAATGGCCAGCTGTCCTAAATTTGATATGTGAATCAAAAACAATCGAATGTGGTTTATAGTTTAATTTACTGTAGACATAATGGAAAGGAACTCAAAAGTAACGAGCCAGCATTTACTCTGAGTCGATGGGATAAAGCGACAGTTTCTCCCTCTTGGTACATCTACTGAACATTGTTTCGAATCTGTTGGCAAGATGTCGTTTGTGGGTCGGCTTCAGTTAAATCAGAGTAATGGTTTTTTTAAATGCTGTTTGATGTGAGCGACTTTTCTGTACTTGCAAACGGAACAGAACAAGGCGCCAACGCAAAGTTTCTTTTTGGGAAATCAGCAACGGTTTAAAAAAATTTACATGAACTAAACATCTGTACTCTGCAAGCAGCTCGTTGTGTGTGGCGGAGGAAAATTACGTTACTATTATTCTCTCTCGCTTTTCTTTGTTCTTTTCCTTTAGCGAAAGATAAGTGGTAAGAACAATACCCGGCCAGCGCCTTGTAGCGTTTATGCCAAATTCCGGCCTTTTACGTCGTCTCGTTTTTTTCTGTAGAACTGTACCATGGGAAGCAAGGAGCGGATGTTGTTTGGTGCCCGGTATCCTCCTTCTATAACACAAACTGCATGCATAGATTAACTGGGTCCTCTATTCATAGGAATGTAAAGTTTACTTATCTCAAAATGGTTGTTGTCGTACAAGCTCTCCTGTATAGTCCACGTTAGCTTCACTGCTGGTGAAGTCCAAAGTCCACTATTTACGCTTCTATGAATACTATTTGCTGCCCATCTCTGAGTTAGCGGTGAAGCTAATTGCTAATGCGATTCCCACTGGGCTGCGACTGATTACACTGGAACTTACTCGGTGCAACAGACTTGTGACAGACTCACCCTCCGGCCCACAGCAGGGATCTAAATACTGGCGGCCGAGAGGGCGTTGGCAGCGCGTTTCCTGCGAGTCTGTTGTTGGCCTCTATCTATCGTCTCGCAACCTCTTTGCCACACGGTGTGATGGCGCCAGCTTACGCCAGCACACGGTCCAAGTTTTCCACTTAAAGTTTATGCTGCTGTTACTTTGCGAGCAATCAGGAATGGGAGACTAGCTGTTGCACTGGTAACAGATGGCCAAGGAGCGTGAGAACCGTGTGAGCGAGCATACGGCGCTTTGTACTCAAGCATCGACGGAGAGAGAAGTGAACCCCATGTCAGACTTGGCAGCAAGACACACATCTTTTAATCTCTATATTTAACATTTAAATGTTTGTCCGCTATTTTAACAGTAATGAAGACGTTATCCATGTGGACACATTTCTAAATACAATTTCAGACATTCAAAATTCACGAGCAAATTTTAATTAAAGAATTAGCTTAACCTTCCAAGTGACTGAGCCACCAGAGTGAGCAGGCGTGAAAAAATTAAGACACCTCACCACACAGTCTAGGTCTAGTTTTCTTGCAGACACCACATAGTGATAACCAATGGTTATTTAGTTTACTTAAAAGCGAGTTAATATTCATTACTGTCTCAGGAAATTTTACATACAATCTCGTACTGCCTCCGAGGTCGTGTGCAAATGGTTATTGCTTGCTGGATTGTAAATATCAAGGTGCTGAGCAAGTTATGCTTAAGACTCCACCAATGTATTTCCAAGGAAAGATTTTAGAGTTGCTCCCAGATAAAGATTCATTACTCGAACCTCCTCCTCATGGGCTGATGAGGATTCAGGTGAAAACTGCCGGATCTCTCCCTTACGGACTGATCAACATAGCCCTCCACATGCAACCTTTCCCAAACTACAACTTTCGTGAACAGCATCTCCTACGCAGGAATATGTCACGACAGGAGCAGGCGTCTCCTCTAAAACAAATTCTACGCAGGATTGGGACCGCTAACGACTTTTTATGTTGCAGTTTCTCTAACTTTCTCTGCGTGGCCATTTCGCGTCCCGTATAATGGAATAAGTATCTACATCTTCATCTACATGGATACTCTGCAAATCACATTTAAGTGCCTGGCAGAGGGTTCAACGAACCATCTTGACAATTCTCCATTATTCCAATCTCGTATAGCGCGCGGAAAGAATGAACACCTATATCTTTCTGTACGAGCTCTGATTTCCCTTATTTTATCCCGGTGATCGTTCCACCCTATGTAGGTCCGTGTCAACAAATTATTGTCGCATTCGGAGGAGAATGTTGGTGATTGGAATTTCGTGAGTAGATTCCGTCGCAACGAAAAACGGCTTTCTTTTAATGATGTCCAGCCCGAATCCTGTATAATTTCTGTGACACTCTCTCTCATATTTCGCGATAATACAAAACGTGATGCCTTTCTTTGAACTTTTTCGATGTACTCCGCCAGTCCTATCTGGTAAGGATCCCACACCACGCAGCAGTATTGTAAAAGAGGACGGACAAGCGTAGTGTAGGCAGTCACCTTAGTAGGTCTGTTACATTTTCTGAGTGTCCTGCCAATAAAAGCAGTCTTTGGTTAGCCTTCCCCACAATATTTTCTATGTGTTCCATCCAACTGAAGTTGTTCGTAACTGTAATACCTAGGTATTTAGTTGAATTTACGGCTTTTAGATTAGACTGACTTATCGTGTAACCGAAGTTTAACGAGTTTCTTTTAGCGCTCATGTGGATGACCTCACACTTTTTGTTATTTAGGGTCAACTGCCACTTTTCGCACCAGTCAGATATCTTTTATAAATCGGTTTGCAGCTTCTTTTGATATTGTGATGATTTTATGAGTCGATAAACGACAGCGTCATCTGCAAACAACCGAAGACGGCTGCTCAGATTGTATCCAAAATCGTTTATATAGATAAGGAACAGCAAAGGGCCTATAACACTAGCTTGGGGAACGCCAGAAATCACTTCTGTTTTACTCGATGACTTTCCGTCAATTACTTTGAACTGTGACCTCTCTGACAGGAAATCTCAAATCCAAACGATATTCCATAAGCAGGAAATCTCAAATCCAAACGATATTCCATAAGCACGCAATTTCACTACGGACCGCTTGAGTGGGACAGTGTCAAAAGACTTCCGGAACTTCAGAAATATGGAATCGATCTGGAATCCCTTGTCAATAGCACTCAACATGTCATGTCAATAAAGAGCTAGTTGTGTTTCACAGGAACGATGTTTTCTAAAACCCTGTTGACTGTGTGTCAGTAGACTGTTTCCTTCGAGGTAATTCATAATGCCGGCCGAAGTGGTCTCGCGGTTCTAGGCGCGCAGTCCGGAACTGTGCGACTGCTACGGTCGCAGGTTCGAATCCTGACTCGGGCATGGATGTGTGTGATGTCCTTAGGTTAGTTAGGTTTAAGTAGTTCTAAGTTCTAGGGGACTAATGACCACAGCAGTTGAGTCCCATACTGCTCAGAGCCATTTGAACCAATTCATAATGATGGAACGCAATATATGTTCTAAAATCCTGCTGCATATCGTCGTTAGCGATATGGGCCTGTAATTCAGTGGATTACTCCCACTACCTTTCTTGAGTATTGGTGTGACAAGTAGTAAGTGTGTTTCCCGACTCTTCTTGTAAAATACGTTCTTGGAGTTTTGTCCGCATATCTGTCGGTAATCCACAACACCTTTCTTGTAGTGCCTGTTGTATGATGAGCCTTTCCTTAACGGTCCCACGTTTGCTAATCGAACCCATTACGAAACGCGCCCCTCTTCATTGGATTTTCTCTTTCTCCTTTCTTTTCATCCGACCTGGAACAGGAACCAGACTGATGAGGAATAATCAAGAAACTATCGAACGCTTGTTTTGCAGACCACATCTTTTAAGGGTCAACTGCCGGCCGCGGTGGTCTAGCGGTTCTAGTCGCTTCAGTCCGGAACCGCGCGACTGCTACGGTCGCAGGTTCGAATCCTGCCTCGCTCATGGATGTGTGTATGTCCTTAGGTTAGTTAGGTTTAAGTATTTCTAAGTTATAGGGGACTGATGACCACAGATGTTAAGTCCCATAGTGCTCAGAGCCATTTGAACCATTAAGGGTCAATTACATTTCCTTAATCCCAACAAACTTCCGTCTGGCGTCCGCGTTTCCTACAGTGTACTTCATGTGGTCAATTCAAGGTGCAGCAGTTTGTTTCTTATAGATATTTTACTGTATTTCTTGTCATTTAACGCCAGTGGAGAGAGGCAGGCTGGTAACACACTGATAACCCAAAACATTACGACCACTGCCCACCGCGACGTTGGATGCCGCCTGATGGCTTTGCGGGCACGTGACACAGTAAATAAAGTATGTAAGCGGAGCGAGACGGGGCATCATCCTAGCGAAGATAAGGGCTGCAAATGGGGAAATCCGTTGAGACAAGCGACTCCGACAAAGGGCAGATTATTATTATGCAGAGTCGGTGAACGAGTGTCTCGAAAACGGCAAAGCTGGTCGAATGTTCACGTGCTACTGTCGTGAGCATCTACTGAAAGAGCTTCAAGGACAGTGAAATTACCACCAGGCGCCAAATGGTTGGACGTCCACGACTCCTCACAGAATGTGGGGTTTGGAGGCTTGTCTACTCTGTAAAGAAGGATAGACCAGTGGCATCTCTGCCGAAAGAGCACAATGCTGGTGCACGCACAAGTATTTCGACGTACATTGTTGTACATGGAGCTTCGGAGGAGACCATCTCTACGTGTCCACACGTTGATCGAACGACATCGTCAACTACGTTTGCAGTGAGTAGAGGTCCATCGGGTTTGGAACGTCGATTTATGGGAACATGTCGGCTCTTCGGGTGAATCACATATTTGCTAAACTACGTAGGTAGACGCTCGTCTGCACAAACGGCCGTCATTGAAGTGAACGGCGGCTCAACACGTGCAGCGCGCCACGGACGCAGGCTGGTGGGAGCAGTATTATGCTGTTGGAGACATTCTCCTGAACTTGCATCTTACCTGTGGTAGTAAACGAAGACACGCTGACAGCTGCGAACCACCTGCATCCCTGCATGTCTGATGTCTTTACCGACGGCAATGTCAAGGCCTCGGTGCCAAAACCATGCTTGAGTGGTTTGAAGAGCATTATAGTGAATTCATGTTGATGTCTAGGCTGCCAAATTCGCCTGATGTAAATCCTATGGCACCCATCATGGTCGCTAAGGCGGCCATTACTGCGTACGCAATTCAGTGGACGGTTATTTACGCTTATTACGTGACCTGTGCCTAGACATCTAATGCCACGTACCTCCACAAACCTACCAACAAACTGTCGAATCCCTGATACGCAGTATCTGTGACGTATTTCGTTCTAAAAAGACACAAACAAGTTATAGAGCTGGTGGTTATAATGTTTTGGCTCATCAGTTTAGGTACAAAAACATTACTCGAAAAAACAGAAGCTTTTTAATATTAAATGTAAATTTAAATGTTAGGAGTCCTCCTCTAAAGATATTTGTATGGAAGGCATTGTTGTATGGAAATGAAATGTGGGCGATAATCTGTTTAGATAGTAAGAAAAGTTTTCGAAATGTAATGCAACAGGAGAATGCTGAAAATTGGATAAGTGGATCGGATAACTTAGGACGAAGTACAAAACCGAGTTCGGGAGAACAGAAAGTAACGGCAAAACTTGATTAAAAGAAGGGATAAATTGGCTGACGCATCTCGAGACGTCAAGGAAGCGTCAGTTTAATAATGGAGAAACGCTTGATTACAATAAGCTTGCCTAAAGCATAATTATACAGTACTGAAAAAGTTTGCACAGCGTGGACTAGCGTAAAAAACTGCATCAGACCGGTCTTCAACACCAAAAACAATGGAACTGCACAGTATTTACTACTGTTTAGTATTTACTGTTATTTATGCGCAATATCTAACGTTTATTTACATCAACCGTCAAACGTTCGCAAGTCTTTCTGTATTTGACTACAGTCTTCTGGGGTTCCAATCTTTCCACTGGCAACAACATCGTCTACAAACTGACTCACGATGCTTTCGATTTTGTCCACTAGATCATTTATATACACTGACTGAAAAAAAATGATCATATATAATTAATGTACAGTAATTAAATATCGGGAATATAATTGTCTAGGTAACATATTTAAGTGATTTGCAAGATCACAGGTTAATGTAACCGCGAGATAAGGCACTCCAATTGTGAAATGCTGTTACATTAAAAACCAGTGTAACCGCCAGAATATGAATGCAAGAAGTATGCAAATGTCCATGTATTGAGCTACAGAGATGCCGGATGTCACTTTGTGGAATGGAGTTCCATTCCCGTTCCACTTGGCTGGTCAGTACAGGGACGATTAATGCTGTTTGTGGCTGGCGTTGGCGCTGTCGTCCGATGGTGCCCCACATGTGCTCGATTGGAGGCAGAGGTGGTTATCAAGCAGGCCAATGCACCATGTCGACACACTGTATAGCATTTTGGGTTACAACATGGTATGTGGGCGAGCATTATCCTGTTGAAGAACACCTCTGGTACGCTGTTCATGAATGCCAGCACAACAGATCGAATCACCAGACTGACTCAAAGATTTGCAGTCATGGTCCGTGCGATGACGTCGATGTCATACGATGTCGTAGCCCCATACCATAGCCACAGGTGTAAGTCAAGAGCGTCTAACACGCAGGTTGGTTGCAGGCCTCAGCTGGTCTGCTCCTAACCAACAGAAGGCAGCACTTGAACCGAGGAAGAACCAGCTTTCATCAGAAAACACAACAGACCTCCACCCGACCTCCAATGAGCTGTTTCTTGACACCAGTGAAGACGCAAATGTCGGTGGTTTGGGATCAGTACAGTGCACGCTACAGGGCATCGTGCTCGGAGCTGCCCTTGAACTAACCGATTAGCAAGATCGTTGATTCACTGTGATGCCAACTGCTACTCATATTGCTACTTCAGATGCAGTACGATGCACCAGAACCATACGCCAATGCGGAGGTGATCCCTCTCGGTAGCGCCACTTGGCCGACCTGAGCCCTGTCTCCTTGTGCCTGTATATTCTCGTCACCATAATTCCCAGCAATAATGTGCAGTGGCTACATTCCTAGCAAGTCTTACTGCAATATCACAGAAGGAATATTCTTCTTCTCGCAGCCCTATTGCACGACCTCGTTCGAAACCAGTGAGGTGTCGACCTTTTTTTTTCGTGCCAAAGGCAACAATTGCAAGGAAGGTAATAATAAGCTTAACAGTTATAAACATGTTTGCATCGGTCATTAACACATTTAAACGCGGAAACAGAGAAACATGACATTAAATAAATCACTTTCACCCATTAAATCACTTTCACGCATTAGAGTTAGCATACAGTTGTAAGTATTTGCACATGAGTTAACAGTCGTGAATACATTTAAGGGGCTGTGGAACTAACAAACATTAAATGAAATGCTTTCGTTAAAAAACGGGCTATGCTCAAGACTTTAGAGCCAACATAAGAACTTCTTCGGTCCATGATGAAGAGCACAAATGGCAGCTGCATAGGTGTTGATAATAGCGTCTTTGTCGCCTCAAAGCCGGCCGGAGTGGCCGCACGGTTCTAGGCACTACAGTCTGCAACCGGTCGACCGCTGCGGTCGCAGGTTCGAATCCTGCCTCGCGCATGGATGTGTGTGATGTCCTTTGGTTAGGTAGGTTTAAGTAGTTCTAAGGTCTAGGCGGCTGATGTCCTCAGAAGTTAAGTCCCATAGTGCTCAGAGCCATTTGAACCATTTTGTCGCCTTAAAGGCATTCTTGACTACCGTCAACTCATCACGTCCTATCTCAAAAGGTAACTAACGTTTACGATCATTAAAGAGTGTATTTAAAGCAAACCTGATTTGCAGCCTCATAATGGCACTACTAGCGTCACTTTTATGTGGCTGGCGCTAAATCTGAATAGATATTTTCGACGTCGAATACGAGTGAGTGCAAAATAACAAATGTAGGTAATAAAGTAAGAGATTTTGGGCCTCATGCGCCATTTTGCATACATTTATTATTATTATTATTATTATTATTATTATTATTGTGCTTTTACGGCCTCATTGGACCACTTCAGTCAATTTCTTTCCGGTCTTCCTAAGATTTCTCATTGTTTTTTTTCTTCTTGGCTTTCCAGTATTTCTTCATTCTATCCGATCTTTGTTTTCGTTCCTCTTCTGAAAATATCCTTTCAGTTGTTTCTCTTTTATCAATTTTTGGCAAGAATCTAATATTTCTATTTTTTAATTTATTTACTTCATTTGATTTGGTTTTCAAGTCCTCCAGCGTTATGTCTAGTTCTTTTATGCCTTCTTTTATTTCCTTTATCCAGACAGGTTGTTGTTTTTGTTTCCAGAGTTTCTCCAAAATTTTGCGTATTAATCTGTCTTCAGGTGTTCTCAATAGATGGCCAAAAGATGATATTCTCTCCTTTCTCATGGTATCCGTTACTGGTTCTATCTCCTGATACACTACTGCATTTGGGACAATACGCCATTCTCCTGCTTTTTGGTACTTTTTATTGATGCATGTCCTTACTATTCTTCTTCCTATATTTAGAATTTGGTCTGTGTTGTTCTTTTGATTTAGCTTAAACAGGGTTTCACTTCCATAGGTTATTTCTGGTTGGACAATAGTCTTGTAATGTTTTAATTTTGTATTTATTGACAAACTTTTTTGTTGTATGTGTTTCTGGATACATTTTGGGCTCTTGATAATTTATTAGTTCTCTCTGTCCAGGACAGTTTTTCATTTAAGTTATAGGTTATATTTTCTCCAAGGTACTTAAATTGTTTTACAATTTCTATATCAGTCCCACACATCTGTACACTATTTATTACAAGAGGTCTGTTGCCATTATTTTTGTTTTTTTCAAATGAAATTGTTAATACTACTTTTCCTGCAATATTTTGGAGAGTTGTGAGTTGATCCCTAGCCTCTTCAATGTTGTTGGCTAGTAGTGCCAGATCATCTGCAAATCCCAAACAATTTAGGCTAATTTTGTCTTTATTGTACCCAATTTTTATATTTTTTTATTTTCTTTATACCATTCTCTCATTAAATATTCCAGAGTACAGTTGAACAGAAGGGGTGACAATACATCACCTTGTCTTAGTCCTGTTTTAATTGTGAAGGGTTCAGACATTTCACTTCTGAACTTCAGCTTTGATTTACTATTTGTTAAAGTTAAGCTTATCATCTTCACTAGTTTAGTATGTAATCCAAGATTTCGTAGTATTTTCAACATTGAAGGTCTGTGAATACTATCATATGTTTTTTAAAGTCCACGAAAGTTATATTCATATAACCATTTGTTTCTGTCTTCTTTTGTAAATATCCATTACAAATTTTAGTGTTATGATTTGTTCCGGACAGCTGCGCCATGGTCGAAATCCTCCTTGGTAATCCCCTAATTCTTTTTCCAGATCACCTTTGCATCGATAATAAATTATTCTAGAAAATATTTTATATGTATAATCCAAGAGAGAGATTCCTCTATAGTTTTCCAGATTAGTTCTATCTCCTTTCTTGTGTAGAGGGTGTATTACTGCTGTTGTCCAATGTTCCGGCAATGTTTCATCATTCCACATTTTAATTAAACTTTGGTGAAGTGATTCTTTACTTGATTCTGATGCATTTTTTCACAGCTCTGCAAATGTTTGGTCTTCGTCACTTGCTTTATAATTTTTCAATTCTTTATTGCCTTGATTTACTTCATTAATGTTTGGTGGACCAATGTATTCTATTGAAGTTTTAATAGGCGTTTCTGTGTTTATATGAAGCCGTTCTTTTGGTTCTTCACCATTCAGTAGTTGATCGAATGCATCTGCTAGAATTTGGGCACTATCTTTATTGTTGTGTGCTATTTTTCCGGTTGTATCTTTTAGCACGAGTGTTGGTGGTTCATATTTTTGAAGTTGTTTACTAAATATTTTATAATAATCCCTTGAATTTGTCTTTTTATGATCTATTTCTATTTGTTGAATAATGCTCTTTTGATATTGTCTTTTAGTACTTCTGATTGTTTTTTGAGTTAGTTTTCTTTGTTTAGTCAATTCTTCATGTGATTTCTCTGTTTTCTGGCTTTGATGATTTAACCATGCTTGGTGTCTATTTTTAAATGCTTTATCACATTCCACCATTGATGCTTTTTCCTTGGGTTTGGTGGGGCAATTTTTTCGGCTATTTCTTTTAGTTTCGGCACTATCTCTTCTAATTTATCAGTTTTCTCAATTTTTTGAGTTAGTTCTTTATATTGATCATTGTTTATTAGTTTATGAGGGTCATATATTTTTCTCATTTTAAATTTGGATTTTGGTTTCTTTGCAGGTGTGAATTTTCATTTGATTTTCACCATGTAATGGTCAGACCCCATGTCTATTCCCCTAAGTACTTTAACATTTTGGATTTCTTTATGGTATTTTTGTCCATACAGACGTGATCTAATTGCCATCGCCTACATTATATTTAAAATTTTATCAAACTATATCATTATCTGCCAGGCAGAGAAGAATTATTATATTACAGCATTGACCGAGTCAGGTTATATATATATATATATATATATATATATATATATATATATATATATATATATATATATATACTGGGCATGTGGTCACATGTAAACTCAATGCCATGGTGTTTTCCTACGTAAGTTAGGTCATACTGATACTACGCAACTTGAAGCAGTGGATCACAAAAAGAAAGAAAGTTTGTACTAATTTGATACAGTCGCACCTGACGACGTTTAACGAGAGTAGAAAATTACGGATTCACAAAATTTACTATCAGTACATCATGTCTTCAAAAGTAAATGAGCGTAAAGGTCCCGCCGGCACAAACAGTGTCACACAGCGAGTTAGGAGGTGTTAACAGGGCTCTTTAATGCTCCGGAGACAGCTATGTGAAAGTAAATAAATTCAACAGAAATACGTAATCAGTTAAGTGAAAGTACATAAACGCCAAGACAGATGACAGCTAAGTAAACCACGCTGGCACGTTGCCGTTAGGCAAACAACTAGGTAACGCTAACTAGCCAGTGACCCTCAAGGAAGCCAATCGCTCCTGCTGCTGACACTGGCTAGGCGAGCTGCGACCTTTCACTCTGCACTATTGACACACACAGTGATGGGACGTGACCATATCTGAACAAAACACTAATCAAAGACTCGTAAGTGGCACATTGCTTGTTTTTAACTGTGCTGTAGTTTAAGTTCAAGAGCCGTGAAATATGAAAGTATAATTTCAAAACATTCACGGACTTTACTGACTCTCAATCAGCGACAATGTTCCACTTCAACTTCTTTTTCAGAAAAAAAAATGAAAGTAAATCTACCAAGAGACCGAAGGTTTATTTCAACAACACAGTACTGTATTAGGCATGGTGGTATGGCCTGGCCTTCTTTTGGCCTTTAACTGAGTTTTGTAGCCTGTTATCGAGGGACTTACAGTTTAAAATGCACTCTGAACCACGATGTACGGTGGCATTTTGCAAATGAATAAATCAGTGAAATTTAGTTTGGATTCAGAAGGGGATTAGCAACAAGAGAGCGATTCTACTGTTGTGACGTCTTATCTAAAAGCAATTACAAAAAAATTAATGAACTTACGTTGCCTTTGTACACCTGGAAAAGGCATTTGATAATGTTATCTTGTACTATATGTTCAGAGTGCTGAAGAAAGCCGGTCTAAAATACGAAGACATGCTGGTGACATCAGCTTTTATGAGACTGAAATGGCTGTTATTAGAGATTTTCATAAGGAGCAAGATGTAAAAATTGGCACGAGACAAGGACGTGCTTTCTCTTCTCTTATATTCACTGCTTACACCCAGGAAGCCATAGGCCAAGGACGCGAAACAACTGAGATGGGTATTAAAAGTAATAGGCAGAACATAGACATTCTGCGATATGCAGATGATATTGCTGTGACCATGGAGACGAAAAAAGAGAGGGAAGATCCTCAGCACAATGGAAAGGTGTTAATGTAACCTTACTGTACGAAAATAAACAAATGAAAGACTAAAGCATTGCAGCACTGAAGAATGAGAACTGAAAGAGAGAAGTTGCGGTAGGCGATATTACCTGTTTGGGAAGCAAGATAACAAGAGATGATAGAAGCCGGAAAGCTATTACAAGTAGAGTACAGCAGGCCAAAATTGCATTTAGTTTCAGAAAAAGCTTACTTACCAGCGGAAATACCAATCCCTAAACAAGGAAACACGTTATGAAAGCAATTGTTTGCATTGTGGCCCTATTCTGGTTGAAACATGGGTAATAGGAAGACAAGAAAGAAGATGGCTAAAAGCTCTACACATCTGGTGCTACAGAAGGAATTGAGAATCAACTGAAGAGACCAATGAAGAGGTGACGAATAGAATACTAGGTACCAAACTGTCTGGATACTCGTCCAAACAAGTACACATAAACTTCTGTGGCGCATTTTAAAACTCAATGGAATCATTGTAACAATAGCAGCTGGAGCTACCGGGGAAATAAATCGTCGAGGACATCATGGATGTCCTACTTGCAGTGATTCAGGGTGTGCTACGCATATGCGGAAATGAACAGGAGGACAGACAGAGGATAGGAACAGCGTACTGCTGAAAAACCAACTTCAGGGTTGAACGCTAAATAAGAACAAGAAAAATAAATCATTGCAGAGGTGAAAAGAAGTGACAAAAAAACTGAAGATGAATTGGAAATGCAACTACACGTCTTAGGATTTGCAGTCAGTCACTTAATCACTTTTTTCGCTTTCACGTTCCTCACTCTGGCAGTGGGGTAAGAAAGAGAAATTAGTTTTTGATAAAATCAAAGAGAACTTGTTACAAGCATCATCACAGTATAGGTTTTCCTACTCAAATTCCAAATAAGCATTACAGAAATCTTTCCATCACAGGAAGAAACCATTAGCTATATTCTGGAGTTTTAAAGGATTGGAGTAAACAAAACCTTAGTGTACACCGATCAACAGACACTTACCTTTTCAATGAGTAACAAGTTTTTGCATCACACACTGATAGGAAGGATTTTGTTTCTTCAAGTATTTCGTTCCGAAATTCGATACATTGAAAGATCGAAAAATATAATACCTGATGCACTATCAGAATTACCTGTACAGTCGGAAGAGAGTCACGGAATATACGAGCCAGATACCAAGCTATACATTATCAAGATTACCTGTAGGACTGGAAGAGACCAAGCTTTTGCTAGTTAAATTCTGAATAAGCACGAAATAAATCATTCCATCACCGGAAAGAAATCACTAGACTGGAGTTTTAAAATATTTGGGTATCACTTAAGACGGAAAACAACGATAATATACACTGGTCACCAGGCACATACCTTTTTCAAGAATAATAAGTTATTGCATTACAGACTGATAAGATGGGTTACGTTTCTTCAAGAATTTGATTCTGAAATATGATACATTGAAGAACCCAAAAATACAAAATCTGATACTTTATCAAGATCACCTATAAGGTTGGAAAAGAGTCATGGAATTTATGAGCCAGATATCAAGCTTCGAATTTATTTTATGAAAAAAGACAACATAATAAAGGCATGAGGAAGTTAGCCCCAACGATAGTGATGGACCAGGATTTAGATACACAGTTGATATTATTAAAGATGTTCCAAATCACAACTGGGAGGGCAACTGGTTAATATACAATGGTATATCATATTGGAACAATGAGGAGAACAGAAGATATTTGTTTAGCTGCTAATATGACCTCTTGGTTAATTTAGCTTATATACCAAGGGTATGACATTTCGAAAATAAAATATGCGTGAAACATATGATTCAGTATTATTATTTTAAGAATATGAGTAGAACAACACGAATTGTAATACGTACTTGGCATGTGTGTCAGAATGTAAAAGAAACTGGTGCTTTGGTTAAATACAAGGTATATCATTTAATACCTGTGAAACTTTGGGACAATTTTGCAGTTGTTCTATGTGGTCAACTACTTAGAGGAACAGATGGATTGCAGCATATATTTGTAGTAGTAAAACGTTGGTCGAAATAAATACAATTGTAACCACTGAAAATAGTCTCAAGAAGTTCGGAAAGAGATTATTTAATTAACATTTGGGTTCCAAAATAACTCTTGTCAGAAAATGGTGGCCAGTTCATTAGTAAATACTTCAATGTAATAGCTAAGTATACTATTTAACAGGTACTAATTTCAAAGTAGTAGCCTCAAAGAAATTCTGGTAACAGGATAATGAAAGAGTTGGATGACCTTCGTCACTGTTACTTTCAGTTAAGCACAGTAAAATGCTATCTGAATATGAAACCATGTTCAATCAATATCTCATATCAGCACATGTATGGTGTCAATAGAAATTATAAGTAACGCTACAGTATAAATTATGCTCTAGATATTTTTCAGGTAATATTTTCATTATTTTAGTATGTCAAACCACAAGGTATGCAATGTGAAGCAACTAGTGGGTAGAAGATGGATTTTGATTGTTAATCATATTAAGTACACTTACCATCAAACTGGAGAAAACTTTGTTTCATGAGACTTAAAAGATAGATTCACCTAAACAATATTACTAAATGAATAATACTATACAATACTAATCCTCAGTTGGAGGTGAGCCAATTTCGTTAAAGAATTAATCAAAGCAGTGTTCCTAAGGCTTAGCAATATATATACCATATTTATGGAAGATATACTGATGAACATGTAATTGTAAAATCAAACTTGAGCTAAGGTAAAGATATGAGGCATTTACATATTAGTGAGCCACATCATCCTTATTTTCTGCTTGAGTAACATCAGGTAGGCCATAATATTTTATTATATAACTTTATTTGTATGTTGTATGTACTGGAATGTTTTTGCTTTTCTCTGTTCGATGTTGTATGGAGGAGACATTGGCAGGGGATTCACCAGTGTTCCAGCTACCCAGCAAATTGACAGTGTGGGTCACTATTCACAAGAGTGCCAATGGTTACACATCAGGTCATCGCTTCTGTATATTATGGAAAAACTGATATTTACGATTAATATGAGGTTGGTGCTTAAGTTCACTGAGTTTCCCCATACGTGTAATAAACACAACAGGTATATAGCCTACAACAGAGACTTCAGTCGCCAATAATATATTCTCCTTCACTATTTACAGCAGCCTGCCAATGCTGGGGTCTTTTTTGATTCCGCAGCTGTAGAAACCACAAATTTTAAAGACAAAGTATTCATTGTGCCATGTCACAACACATTTTCATTCGGAAAGGATGCTCCTTGAAGGCTGCTCGAAAGAGAAAGGAAAAGATGTAAATCCGAGGGCTCAAGATCATGTGAATAAGAAGGGTGTGAATGACTTCCCAAGTCATTTTCTGGTAGAAAATGTCGGTCTAGCAGATTGCAGGAAGGTATTATCACGGAGTAGCATCACTTCACACAATTTTCCTGGTCGTTGTTCTTGGATTATGTCGGCAAGATGTCTCACATATTGACAGTAAATGTCAGCAGTGATGGTCACACCAGAGGGAAGCAGCTGATAGTATGTCACACTCTTGCTGTTCCACCAGATGCATAACATTATCTTTCATGTATGTGCACAGGTCTTTGTACAGGGAAGTTGTTGCTTTGTTTCGGTTCAACCATTTCTTTCTTCTCCTTTCGTTGGCATTTTTTTTCATCAGTCTTCTGAATGGTTTGATGCGGCCAGCCACGAATTCCTTTCCTGTGCTAACCTCTTCATCTCAGAGTAGCACTGCAACCTACGTCCTCAATTATTTGCTTGACGTATTCCAATCTCTGTTTTCCTCTACAGTTTTTGCCCTCTACAGTTCCCTCTAGTACCATGGAAGTCATTCCCTCATGTCTTAGCAGATGCCCTATCATCCTGTCCCTTCTCCTTATCACCGTTTTCCACATATTCCTTTCCTCTCCGATTCTGCGTAGAACCTCCACATTCCTTACCTTATCAGTCCACCTAATTTTCAACATTCTTCTATAGCACCACATCTCAAATGCTTCGATTCTCTTCTGTTCCGGTTTTCCCACAGTCCATGTTTCACTACCATACAAAGCTGTACTCCAGACGTACATCCTCAGAAACTTCTTCCTCAAATTAAGGCCGGTATTTCATATTAGTAGACTTCTCTTGGCCAGAAATGCCTTTTTTGCCATAGCGAGTCTGCTTTTGATGTCTACCTTGCTCCGTCCGTCATTCGTTATTTTACTGCCTAGGTAGCAGAATTCCTTAACTTCATTTACTTTGTGACCATCAATGCTGATATTAAGTTTCTCGCTGTTCTCATTTCTGCTACTTCTCATTACCTTCGTCTTTCTCCGATTTATGCTCAAACCATACTGTGTACTCATTAGACTGTTCATTCCGTTCAGCAGATCATTTAATTCTTCTTCACTTTCACTCGGGATAGCAATGTCAGCAGTGAATCGTATCATTGATATCCTTTCACCTTGTATTTCAATTCCACTCCTGAACCTTTCTTTTATTTCCATCCTGACTAATGTCTCGAACTTCAGCCTACTATTCATCACTACTATATTGTGATCTGAGTCTATATCTGCTCCTGGGTACACCTTACAATCCAATATCTGATTTTGGAATCTCTGTCTGACCATGATGTAATCTAATTGAAATCTTCCCGTATCTCCCAGCCTTTTCCAAGTATACCTCCTCCTCTTGTGATTATTCAACAGGGTATTCGCTATTACTAGTTGAAACTTGTTACAGAACTCAATTAGTCTTTCTCCTCTTTCATTCTTTGTCCCAAGCCCTTATTCTCCTGTAACCTTTTCTTCTACTCCTTCCCCTACAACTGCATTCCAGTCACCCATGACTATTAGATTTGCGTCCCCCTTAACATACTGCATTACCCTTTCAATATCCCCATACACTTTCTCTATCTGTTCATCTTCAGCTTGCAACATCCGCATGTATACCTGAACTATCGTTGTCAGTGTTTGTCTGCTGTCGATTCTGATTAGAACAACCCGGTCACTGAACTGTTCACAGTAACACACACTCTGCCCTACCTTCCTATTTATAACGAATCCTACACCTGTTATACCATTTTCTGTTGCTGTTGATATTACTCGATACTCATCTGACCAGACATCCTTGTCTTCCACTTTACTTCACTGACCCCTGCTATATCTAGATTGAGCCTCTGCATTTCCCTTTTCAGATTTTCTAGTTTCCCTACCACGTTCAAGCTTCTGACATTCCACGCCCCACTCGTAGAACGTTATCCTTTCGTTGATTATTCAATCTTTTTCTCATGGTAACCTCTCCCTTGGCAGTCCCCTCCCGGAGATCCGAATGGGGGGGCTATTCCGGAATCTTTTGCCAATGGAGAGATCATCACGACACTTCTTTAACTACAGGCCACATGTCCTGTGGATGCACGTTACGTGTCTTTAATACAGTGGTTTCCATTGCCTTCTGCATCCTCATGTCGTTGATCATTGCTGATTCTTCCGCCTTTAGGGGCAATTTCCCACCCCTAGGACAAGAGAGTGCCCTGAACCTCTATCCGCTCCTCCGCCCTCTTTGACAAGGCCGTTGGTAGAATGAGGCTGACTTCTTATGCCGGAAGTCTTCGGCCGCCAATGCTGATTATTTATCAAAATTTAGGCAGTGGCGGGGATCGAACCCTGGACCGAAGACGTTTTGATTATGAATCAAAGACGCTACCGCTAGACCACGGGTATAAAGACATCTTTTCTCTCCATCAGTAACGATATGGGATAGGAAAAGTCGGTACTGTTCAGGATCCAGTTGATGATAAGGAAATAGAGATCCACATATGGCCACCTGCTGATTTTTGTGATTTTTTGCTTAGAGCATGTGGTACCCATAAACGCGATTCTTAAACCTGTCCCATTGAATGCAAATGTTTTCCAATAGTGGAATGATCACAGTTCTTTACATTTGTCAATTCTCGAGTACACTGACGTGGATCATTGGAGATTAATGAGGTTAAACTATCTTCATCAAATCTCGAAGGTCTTCCTGAATGTGGAGGGTCACTAATTTGAAAATGATCCTTCTTAATATGAAACATCCATATTCTTGCTGTACTCTGCCAATGGAATTAACTCCATAAACAGCGCAGATGCTTCTGGCTGCCTCCACTGCTGTAATCCCTCTACTGAACTTAAACTGAAGAATATGCCAGGAATGTTACGATTTCTTCAAGTTGTACTTTATTTTGTAGCATCCACAACTATGAGTACACTCACTGTCTTCAAATGACAAAATTCTAATATGTAAACTCAAACAGCAACATCTAAGTATAAATAAAAAATAATAATAGACAAGCAGACTCATAGTAACCCGAATACCAATATGCAAAACAAAATGCTACGAACTTATACACTAACTTAATACATTAAAATGTATCAGTTCACAAGCAAGTCTCGAGTTTGTATGACTACTGTATGTCATTTCAGCATATTGTAAATAATAATATTGTAAATAATAGTATTGTAAAAAATAGTGTTATTTCAATTTCTGTTCATGATGTCAATAATTGTAACTGTTAGATCGAATTACACTGAAGTTATTGGATTTGGACATATTCCAAGATAATGTCTAAAATCCTATGAGTGATGAGAACTTTTAACATTTATAATCATTAAACTATGATTGATAGTTCTCCTACTCTAATCTTTGGCTAGTTAAAAAAATCAAATTTTAGGTTACTGTTGAACAACTTAATTTTGTATATAGGATGTACACTGGGACATACAGTAGAAGTTTTACCGATATGTGATGGAGTGTCTGAAATAGATTTGGGAGAAGATTAATTACTGAAAGCCTTAAAGTCTTTTAAATCGAGTAACCTTGAACATAATTTCATTTTATTGCTCGAGAGAAAATTTGATCTTAAAAGTACTTACTGGACAACATGACTACACACATTTTACATCCTGAAATAGAATCTGTGAAGCATACTTACTAACAGCTTCAAAGTAAAGATGTGTTTGACCATAAAGTGAATACAGGAATTTCAAAGGTTAGCAATTCATGCCTTTTCATATCAGTCATGAATGAAATTTAAGAAGAAAACAGTTTGAAATTATATGTGTTGACCTCACACAGCAGAGCTGTTAAATAATACCTGGGGATCATCAAATTTTATCATGTCCATATGTCATTGTTTTACATAAGACATAAAACCAATTCTTAAACGGCGACAATATACTGGAAATTTAAATGACAGTCACTTCTCAACTAGGCAGGCTAAGCGATCCTGTTAACACATAAACGAATATTGGAATACATTTCATATTAAACGAGATATAAAGTTATTTACAAAGGAATTTTCATATGAGTTGTGGTCTCAGTGAGTAACTAGTCACTTACATTATGAGAAATAATGTTTGAAGAATATTAATTAAATGTTGGTGCATCTGAAGGAAGAGTCAAACGTCTTATAATATCTAGAATACACCGACTAGGCTCAGGGATGTATTGAAGGCTAGTAATGGGAAGGTATATCTCAAATTTCACTCAATATAACAGCCCCAGTTCAATATGATAAGTGAATTATATACCAGGTATACTTCACCCACAATTCTTGTACTTTACCAGTGTTTAACAGTAATGATGAGATTAGGATTATCATTCTGCTCCAGAATATTTTAACACTTCCACACTACAGTATACTGCACTTGGAAGCCATATTTGCAAAAAAGGATGGAGGCCCTATAGTGACATCACAACTTATGCATATGCTTTGATATTCTTGTTTCAAACAATAAGTTACAATTTGAATGGGGTCAGGATTGATCGCATTGCAGATCTTGGCATAAAGTTAACTCTTAAAACATAAGTTTCCTCATCAGCTTGAGTCCTGAATGGTTTACAAAATACGGTAAGGTTTTCATATGGTCACATAAATGCATATGATCGTTTCAGTGTGTGTACAATGCTCAACATGCTTATGGGAGACTTCAGAGACATAAAATGCGTCATAATGAACGTGAAGTAAAAATTAATACACTGTGCAAAGGATAATAGCTGATAAATGCAAGAAGAGACTAATCTCAAAGAGAAAAAAATGCGCTTAAGAAACTGGTGTGGAAAATGATTCACATCTCTGTAACTAATATGGACACTTCAAATTTGTGAAGGTATTGAATACTAGCAGTCAGCTGCCATTAACTTACTGTTCATGGGAGCCATTACAATATTCTACCGTACTGACTACATCCATGGAGACGAGCACTATTAAAACTGCTGTTCAATTGGAAGACCTTCGAATAATTATACAGGTACTACAGAGCGACAGGAAAGGAGACTTAAAAGTATCTGAGTATATTTGACAACTATAGGCTAGCGAATTGCAAACTTTACTTTAATTCAGAGTTTGACCACTATCATAATTCATGGGTGGACTGAGGTTATATACTATACATGTGTGTAATGTTTTGTCTTTTTTACTGTGAGGGTGACGAATTCAGATGCATACTTGGCCCACAGAAATTTAAGGAATTAGGGTCCATTGTCATGATAGATTGCTGAAAGCAGAACAGAACTATAAAATCAGAGCAGATAGGTGTCCATATAGTAGATTAATAATAATTAGAAAAATTAGCCAAAGCAACTGCAGCTGTAAGCATTTTAACATCATGACCATGTGATTAATTATTCATCAGTCACAGGGCTTGTGCAATGAATGGTATAAATTAGCAGGAGCTGGTTAGTATCTAAAGCATGTAGGCATCTCCAAATGTCAACGTCATTATAGCCATTCAAGGCCTCCTCCTCCACATAAGGATTTGTACATGGTAACTAGAAGAGAACCTTTATACACAGTAAGTAGGCATTTTCGACCACATGTGTGATGTGTATATATATATATATATATATATATATATATATATATATATATATATATATATATATATATATATATATATATGTGTGTGTGTGTGTGTGTTTGTGTGTGTGTGAGTGTGTTTCAATTTGATTCAAGAATTGTATTTTTTGTAAATAAGAAAAGAGGAATATATGATAACAAGTTAATTTCTTTAATTATTCCAATGTATTCTGTGGTAATTATGCTTTAACCATAGTACAGTTTTGTTTCTTCCTTGGGCAACAATTTTTTCTGCATATTATGTTCAGAGATACAATTGTTAATATTAAAAACAGTCGTAGGTGGCAAAGTGATCCTTATTAAGTCAAGAATGATTCGTTTCGTCTGAGCAGAACAACATCACGTTATCGGGAAATATAAGGAGGGGACGATATTATAATTAATTCGGCGTGATACTGTCTGCTGTCCTGGGCTACTACAACAGCGAAGTGAGAACGAGAAAACAAGCTGAATGAAACTGCTTCCCAATATATAGGGTAAATCGCCTGTGCATTTTTGAGGAAAATGTATACATTTTAAAGATGGTGACATTAACAGCATAAAAGTAGGGTGAATTAGAATGTCAGGTGTGTTTCCTGCAGGATTGTAATGCGAGTCATTTACGAGATACTGTATTTTGAAAAGTTTACACACTGACGTTTGTGTGATTCACCCTACGTAGTTGCTAGCTAAGATGTCGTTATATTTCCTTACAGTGTGTTTGTGGGCTCCTTGTGTCAATTGCGACATGGTAGGTAGTTAATGTATGTAGGTTGTGAGTGAACGATGGAATTTACCAATGCAGAAAAAGCCGACATGCTCATGGTGTATGGAGAATGTAGGAAGAATGCAGTTCGTTCTTGGATGCTGTATGTGGCAAGATATCCAAGAGATGTCAACCATTCGGGTAATTATTTGTCAGTCTTTTCAATTAGCTACTTGGAAGTAGTAATGGTACACTTAGACAACATAACATAAGAAAAAAGTGAGTACAGAAGAGGAGGAAATTAATGTTCTTGCTGCTGGTGAAGGTGATCCGCACTTTATCTCCCATGCAATCACATGAGGAAGTGGCACGAGTGAGGCAAGCGTTCTATGCATTCCCCATCGACATCGGTTCCACTCCTATCACATCTCTCTCCATAAAGAGCTGCATGGAAACTATTCTGAGAATCGTGATAACTTCTGTACATGCACATTAAGACAGGATACTCCAGATTTATCATGTATCTTGTTTTGGTGATGAAGTCACATTTACCAATCATGGCCAGGTAAACCGCCGAAACATTTACTATAGGTCTGTTTACAGTCACTGTTGGCTTCATCAGGTGGAACGTCAGCGTCCATGGGGCGTAAAGGTGTGGTGTGGATGGTGAATCATCAGCTCACAGGCCTATTTTTCATAGACGGAAAACTGAAAGTGTGCAGGTATCGCAGCCTCCTAACAGATCATCTTCAGTGGATGCTAGAAGAGTTCCTCTACGGACTAGAAGGAAACTGTGGTAACAATATAATGGCTGTCCAACCCATAGTGCACGAACTACTACAGTATGTTCGACGAATTGTTTCCAAATTGTTGGACTGGACGCAGAGGACCTGTACCTCACCTGGCCCATTTCCCAGATTTGTCGTCTGCCGGCTTTTTCTGTGGGGAACACTGAAAGACGCTGTCTGCAAAGACATATGAAATATACCAGACGATATGCAATGACGTGTTACTGCAGCCTGCTCAGACATCTCCGCCGAAATGCTAGCACGTCTTTCAGCAGTCGTTGCATAGCAAACTGGAAGCGTGTGCGCCGTTGCGAACACAACCTGTGATGGTCAGAATATACGTAACCAGTGTATGCACCAAAGTTTTTCTTTAGTGTGAGCTACCATAGGTACTGTACAAGTGTCGGTGCGGAAAAGTTTCAAAATCTGATATCTCATAAACGACTCACACTAGAATCATGTAACAAACACCACTGACATTCTAATTTACCCAACTTTTAGTTTGTCACTGTCATTGAACCATTTCGAAAAGTGTATGATTGCAAACTAGTACACTTATAAATATTAGTGCAAGCTGTTGATTGGCTTACATTACGAGCCCCTGACTACCAATCCTTTCTGTAAAAACCACTCATCACTTGCACTGTCCATTTCAAGAATATTTGTGAGGGAAGTTTTAGATAATTCACTCTGTATGTGATAACACACTTAACAATTTTTAAAATTGTAAGTTAGGTATACGTATGATACCAAATGGAATTCATTGAAAGAGAGACCACTAAAACTCATTGAAGAAAAACCGTAGGAAGAGGAAAACAGGAATGACAGAGAACAGAAGGAGAAAATGACGGAGTCAGGTTACATTGCATGAGAGCAGTGGCGCCCCGCATCGAGCAGCCAAAAGAAAAAAATTGACTTTGTTACAGAATCTGAAGATTGTTAAGCATTCTCATGTAAATATAGCTGAGCACAAGCACAACTCCTTTACAAATCGTTAACTCATTTGTATGTTATATATTAAACTTGGCTTAAAATCGTTTTACATAATTTATTTCTGTTTTGTACAGGAATACATCTCGTCTTTACTCTTGATGCTAGCATATAGCACCATGTTAGATATTTTATTCTTACTCTAACTGCTTTCATGTCTGTTTTGCTTCTGTTACCTATTTTAAATCTATTTTTCATTGTCACTGTCTTTACTTGTAACTCTACGTTTTACGTTTTTCTTATTTATTGTGCGCCCAAACATGTAAACGCTGTGTAGTGAGAATTCGCCCATTGTGTCAGCAGTTTTGTACGTGGCAGTGTTACGTAGACTGTGCATATGTTACAGTATTAATGACATCTAAAATTTGTGTTGTAATTTGAATGTTTCGGGTTTGTAAGTATAGCCCTTTGTCAGCATTTCTGCATGCCTTCGCTGACAGTTTTCAGTTGTATGGTTCCGCCACGAATTTAGCTTTACATTACCAATATTGGTCAACATTTTTTTAACTTTAAATTTTTGGCTTTTGCATTTTAGATGTGTACCATAATTTTAGCTATTTATGACTAGCATTTTACCCAAAGTCGCGAAAAATAATTTTTTTATGTAGAATTTTAAAATCCTTTACCCCCAAACATTAGCAAATTCTTATGCCAGATAGCACTCAACACCTAACACATTTCTACTTTTTCTCCATGTGGAAATTCTGAAGATGCTTTAAAAAGGCGAAACATGTAAATAAAGCTTCTTCTGTTATTTGCATCCTAGATTGTTTTTCTTACTGAAAAAATATCACTTAAGTTGCTGCACCACAGCCATGGAGTGGAAGGATTTATATACGACTATTTCCAAACATAACAGATGCTTTGCTAACAGCTCGCTCAAACTAAATGAGTTAAGACACGAACCCCTCATAGAAAACAGCAAATCTACATGTTTCTCAAACAGACTGGTGAAATTAGAAACGTGGAGGGCCCGTATAGCTTCGTGTGTAACAGCACCATCGTATGACTTTTTATACTTCACATGGTAAACATGAACTGATAAATGGGGATTCTGGCCATAAAATTTAGATACAGCCTGAAATTTGATGGGTAAATCGATAGTATCAAAATTATAATGCTCACAAACATTAAAAGCGTGTAATCCATCAGTACACTCTCACTCACAAGCCAGAAGGGACCAAGAAACGGAAAACTCACCATCAATATTTTCGATATCAATAATGCTCTTTTTTAGTTATATCTTATGGAAGAGGGATATAGAAGGAACCCCCAATTTAATGGGATAAAAACATATGAGAGGATATCGAAGTGTGGTACACAGCTACGTGCCTTTCCAGACCCTCTTTCCTGCATTTTGGAAAACTAATCCAATATGACACTCATGCTGAAATATTAGAACCACCCAGCTACTGAGGTGCCTCAAGAAATCTCGACATTTTCCCCCCAATTACTAACACTGATTTTTCTCGTCACCATCACGGTCGTATTTTGGAAACTACATAAATTCACAGCATAAAACTGGACTGCGCTTGGGAAGCTCCCTTTCCAAAATTGGTAGACATCTGTAGGAAAAGGATCAGTTGTCGGTAGCCTGCAATAGAGTTATCAATTCAGGTATATGAGATCCCTTCCACAAATGTGCTTCTAATAACTACGTGGACATGGCATGCAGCTAACCTGGTACTGGCCTTCACTAGTAGAATGGGCAAGAAAACTTCTTCTAGTTGGTGCCTAACAACAAACGGTAGCCAATGGCCCAGGCCAAGTCATACATGATGATGGGCTAGACTAAGGTAAGTAACATGACAGTATGGGTTTCGGCAGCATCAACAGTCCGGGCCGAAATGTTGCTGCAGCCTCTGGAAGACCAACTTCTGACTGTTCCAACAGTCGTGATGGGAAAACAGTGACGTAGGTCATTATTACGTGATGACTCATAAACAAGAATCATAAGCAAATGTAACAATCTTTTTCTGGTACTTATGCAAGTCATAATCCACATTGATACCAGTCGCAGGAAGTGCATATCCTCAACATCAGAAAGTTGAATGTTTCTCAATACATTTTTCGACTTGGCATGGGGGTCTGTGAGTACATCTAGAAACAATAACGTTTGATAAGCATTGTAGCTGATTGTAAATTATATTTAAAGAAATATGAATTATACCTTACATATCTGACTGTCTATACTTGCAGCCCAGCACAGTGAGCTTATAGACAAGGATGGTGCCATAATTTGCAATGGCGAATATTCATCATCCAGTCCAGGACTGGTCACTTCAACATCAGTGGTCTCGCACCTCCTGATATAGTATCCCATGACAAAACATCGATCCTGTGTGCTGAGCAATGCCGAAGGTTGGTCTGATATTTCTATAAAACGGTAACAGCAGACAGTTGCGTCCAAGTACCAGGTATAAATGTTTATGCACGCACCTATAGATGGGGAGAGAGTATTATGTTAATTATGAAGTTCCACAACCAGCAGACTGGTCTGTCTGGGATAATAGTACGTAGAGATAATGGGCTCATCCATCGCCGTGTGAGCAATGTTTTTCAACAATTCCGCTGGAAAATAGCACCATCTCAGATAATCATTACGAAAAATGATGCAGTTTCTTGCGTTTTTTAAATCGTTATATAGTGCCTTAGCATTCCGTTGGTATGTTTTCTTTTGCAAAATACTACTAGACGCATACGATTTCACTCGTATTTGTTTTGAATTTCCTGCTGTTTTCACACATAATCACTCTAATATTAAGGTATCTGACTTCCGCTGCGTTGGCATGTTCGATTGCGAAGTCATTTTTGGGACATAAGTTATATTAATTAAACAAATGATAAACATCAGATGGTCATTTTGAATCACAAATAATAACCATTAAGATAAGGTGGCATATATATAACGGTGAGAACTTTTTGATAGTCGGTAATAAATTAGTCCTAAATAAATACTGGAAGCATTTTTGTGTTCTAACGATTCTCCTAAAGCCTATAAGGTGTGATAATGTGTTTTGTTTCAGTTGCTTTCATATTTTTGTCACCCTCTGTAGATGTAGATAGCGTAACATGCAAGGATGCTATTAGAAAGCGTCGGGTGCTCTTTAAGGCTATTCGCAAATGATGCAGTTGTTTATAACAAAGTAGCAACGCCAGAAGATAGTATGAATTTGCAGAACGACCTGCAGAGAATTGATGAATGGTGCAATCTCAGGTAGTTGACCCTGAACGTAAACAAAAAAATGGTTCAACTGGCTCTGAGCACTATGGGACTTAACATCTATGGTAATCAGTCACCTAGAACTTAGAACTACTACACAACACCCAGCCATCACGAGGCAGAGAAAATCCCTGACCCCGCCGGGAATCGAACCCGGGAACCCGGGCGTGGGAGAACGTAAACAAATGTAACATATTGAGCATACATAGGAAAAGAAATCCGCTACTGTACAGTTAAACTATTGATGACAAACCGCTAGAGACAGCGTCTGCCGTAAAATATCTAGGCGTAACTATCCAGAGCGACCTTAAGTGGACTGACCACATAAAACAGATAGCGGGAAAAACAGACACAAGACTCAGATTCATCGGAAGAATCTAAAGGAAATATAACTCATCCACAAAAGAAGTGGCTTATAAGGCTCTTGTTCGCCAGATTCTTGACTATTGTTCATCAATCTAGGCTCCTTATCAGATAGGACTGATAGAGGAGACACAGAAGATCCCACGATAAGCGGAGCGTTTCGTCACAGGATCGTTTAGCTGGAGAGAGAGCGTAACGGAGATGCTAAATAAACTCTACTGGCAGACGTCACAAAGAGAGACGTTGTGCATCACGGAGAGATTTACTACTGAAATTTTGGGAAAGCACTTTTCAGGAGGAGTCAAACAACATATTACTTCCCCCCACATATATCTTGGATATTGACCACGAGGAGAAAATTCGAGAAATTAGAGCTAATACAGAGTCTTACCGTCAATCATTCTTCCCACGCACTATTCGCGAGTGGAACAGGGTTGGGGCGATCAGATAGTGGTACCGAAAGCTCCCTCCGCCACACATCATTAGGTGGCTTCTGAGTATGATGTGGATGTAGATGTTGAGAAGGCTAAGGGTAAGATTTTGATGAAATGGGAAAAGATTTCCGCAGGGAAATAAATCCGGAAGTTCTAAACAGAATCAGAGTCGAAAGGCATGTCTGAAAATCAATAACTAAAACAAAGGACAGGACAGTCGCACATGTGTCAAAACGTCATGGATTAGCTTCCGTGGTGCGAAAAAGGTTCATAAGGAAGACAGAGATTAGAACAAGCACATAGAGCAAAAGTTTATTAACCCTGCGAGACGTTATGCCAGTAGTGCGTAAGACAGGTAATAAAGTATTCAGCGAGAAAGAGTCATTATGTTTCTTGTTGTTTGACATATCCAGCTGAAGACACGTATTAATGGCTAGACCCGTAAACGTACCAGTTTCTCTGATGTCGACTGCTCCGTTTTACCTGATGCTTCAAATACGCGTTCAGCCCTGTGACCATAGCTTCTCGGAACAGAGGCGTATCCACAATAAATTAATCGTGTATATACAGAAAAAAGGAGACCACTTACCCACCGAGAATGTTGAAACAAACAAACCTGGCTCGACGTAATTATCCTGCAGAGAGTACGTCGCTGGGGCATATTACCTGTGTGAATTTCGTGGCTCAACTGTTTAAAAATTAATGCGCGAGTCACTATTGTTGCATCTCATGTCTTAAAGCTTGGCTGGAATGCTTGTTACCTTTCTCTTGTCGGCCTCTGCATGAGAAGGTCACGCACGATTCATAGCTGTATCTCATGATGAATTAATTATAATACTCTCTAACAAGGAACCCCCTGAGTGTGAGGTCGCAAAAGGCCAATGATGTTTACGGTATTCGACGACCCACCTATTGTCTATTGCGCAACAAGCATCGAGGCTGGTAATGGCAACAGGGGGCGGCGCTGGAGGTATCCAGCGGTGGGCATAACATGTGGCTACGAAGCGCAGTTGAACTCCTTAGTCGAAGAGTAACTCATGGCAGTGTTTCAATGTAGTTGCGTTGATACAAAGCAGAGCAATGGCAACGATAAACAAAGTAACGTTGCAATATATTTATAAAAACAGTTGCCGAAGTTGAGATTTCGACAGAAAGGTACCCAAGGAATTTTGTAGAGTGAGAAAAAAGTAGCAGATGAAATGTTAGCGTTTCTGCATGATGAGCCAGTGCAATGAGTAGTAGTATCGTATGCGCTCGAATGTTCGGACAATGTACATGAACAGCACAATGACAACGATGTGTGCTTAACAAGTGAAAGTGATACTGTAACAGGGTTCGAGCCATTCAGTTCATCATCCTTGTCGGGCAGGGAGCCACAAATGCCGTCTCCAGTGAAACGCGGCAAAGGACAATCGATGTCCAAGAAACCTTTACATAATTACGTACATGAAAGACAATCCGCGGCATAGTAATAAAAAAAATTACGACCAGATTTCGATTAAGTCCGCAGCAGTAGTGCGTTAGAAAAACTACGGATATTCAAGGACGAACATGGCGCAGTTGTACAAGAGCTGGTGCTGGCGTGTTTCAAGGATGCTCTGTACACTGTGCAAGATGGGCATGATAGTTATGTATATCAAATTGCGCGCGACATACATTACAGTGATTTCAAGAGAAGCAGTGGATGGCTGCTTAATTTCAAACAGTGCTGCAGAATTGGAAAACGTAAAACAGCGAAGTTTCAAACAAAGGGTCAACTTGATGCACACCAAACTGCTGAATCTGTCCGAAAATTTGTAAATGAGATAAATAAACTTATACCGTCGTTCAGTAATGAATTTGTTTTCAACCCTTGACCAATCAGGATTTGAGGAGGAACTGTATATGAAAGGAACCCTGGAAATAAGAAGTACGAAGAGAGGTGTATCAAGATCCACTAACATCAATGCCTTAACGCATTCATACACAATATGTCGGCTATTAATCTGGATGGTAAATTGGCTGGAATGTTATGTATTGTGCTGCGAGAAGTTAGAGCTGCTCTACCCTCTACGATTGTTTCACGTGTAAGTGGGGTTGCAAGGACGGTAGGGAATATTTACGTCACAGCAAGCAAGAGTGGGAAAATGGGCGTAAGAGAACTAAAACTACGGTGTGAGCATTGCTTTTTGTCGGTAGCTGATCACAATAACTTGCTTTCGCTTGAGTCCTAGTCTCTATAAAAATAATACTCCTTTAGAACAAACTATCCCTCCTGAAATGGGTGAAGAGTGTGTGGTATTGCAATTCGTACCACCTGGAACTACTGGACCAATCAGACTCTGAATGTTTGTTTTTTGGAAGCAGCTACGCCCTAAAGGATAGACAGTTCCACGATAAACTCCACGACAGAATGTTTCGCATTCGGTTGCCTGCCATCACACTCCATCAGCTCTCATCACCCCATTACACCAATATCTATCTGTATGCATTCGTTAAGGATGGGCAATTATCAGAATGTAATTGCACGGTTTGTAACTCCAAAGGAGTTCACCTTCGATCTTGATAGTGCGAACATTTGTGATCACTGTGGCACGCCATTTTTCACTAGCTATTCATGCTGCAAGTTAGGGGTTCGTTTTGAACGTTTCTTAAATGTTCACGACGTCCATTTTGTGAAGTTTAATACATACATCCCATTGAAGGCTGATCACTGCACCTCCCGGCAGTGGCGGATACAGAAAAACCTCAATGAGGGGGCGCTAGATATTCACCACGACAGCTGTGAAGTATATGTAGATTATTAGGGACCATCTGGAAACCCTTGTGCTTGATGTCTTGCACAACAGCGATGGCATCTTCCAGGAGCACAACTGCCCATGTCACAAGGCCAGAATAGTGCTGCAATGGTTTTAGGAGCATAATAATGTGCCCACGTTGAAGTCTTGGGGATGAAATTCGATTTATCTGAATCAGATGAAACCCAACTGGGACGCTATCGGGTGCCAGCTCAGCGCCCATAAACCAACCGCCCGTAAATTACGGGAACATGCATTTGATGCCACAAACCTTTGGAAACCAGTCAAGTTGTGGTGTGCGTACTGTAAGACCTTGGTACACACACCATCAGATTATTTGACTTGTCGCTCTAACGAAGTAGGAGAGTGTCAGCAATATGTCTCGTGGTCTTATATGGCGTGTTTATCTTCTGTCGTTAGGTCAGACGACAGAAATGCCACTTGCACACTTAGAGTAGCAGATTGACAGTGACCAGCTTTAAACAGAACTTGATTAATTTTCACACACCTTTATTAAAATAATAAAAAGCATAGACATTACGTAACTTGATTCTGGATGCTGATTAAAATTTACAATCTGAAGTTCCTTTGGTCTTGGTACGTTAATCTTATTCTCACATATCTCTGATACTTGACAATGTGTCTGTTCATTTATCACCATGGCTACGTACAGCAATATGGTAATCTTATTAGGTGCAGACTGAAACTTGACTATAGACTGGTACAGACAAATGTAGACTGGTACACACTAGTGCATACAAATGCAGACTGACTAATCGGAGGTCTGTGCACTTGTTATAATACCTCACGCATTCAGGTATCACTGCGCGAGTGTGATCTGCGAGGAGAAAAGGTTCTACGTTAGCAGCAATCTCATTGGCTGCATTACATATTAATAAGCGGATCGGCGGAAGCAGAATTTGGTCTGTGTCTAAGGTAGCGCCATCACGTAGTGCGGAGACGGACGAGCGCTGCGCCTGCGCTGTTGTGCTTAGCGGGACGCGCTCTAGTGGGAAAGTTGTGTACGCGCTGACCATGCGGAACTATGTACACAACACAAGTACTAGTCGAATCCACGGCACACAGAACCGCTGCTGAACTGTGTTCCATAGGTGGACCAACATGCTTTTCAGCCTCTGCCCAGGAACTGGGTGTTTGTGTTCTCCTCATCATTTCATCATCAACATCATCATTCGTGGCTGTGTCTAGATTGGATTGTGTATCCCAACTGGACAGTGTAAAAATTGGGACTTTTTACGGGAGCTGATGGCCGCGCAGTTGAGCGCCCCACAAACCAAACATCATCAAAACACGCTTTTCAGCAGGTGGTCATAATGTTTTGGCTCATCAGTGTACAATGCCGGAGGAAGCAATGCAACACCCTCAAAGACGAGGCCATTTTCTTGCCAAGTGAGGTGACAGGTAGTTCATCACTGTTGGCGTATGTGATAACAAACTCGGACCAATGAAATACACATGTTACAGTAAAGGGTATCCGCACAGTTTCATCAATAGACACGGCACCTACCTTTGGCTGCAACGCAGGCACGTAGTCTAGTATGCAAACGATCATCAAGGTACGTCTGACAGGCTGGCCCAAGTATTTTGCGCCCTTTATTGTAACTCGGCAATGGTTCTTGCAGGCCCTGGACAGCGAATAAGTTACTGGTTCATCTTGTCCAATATGTGTTCATTTGGCGAGAGGACTGTTGATTGTGCTGTCCTGATGTACAATAAGAGCACATTGCTTCGCAGCAGCCGTATGTGGAAGTGCTTTGTCCTGCTGGAAAAGCACACCACATTCTTGTCGAAGAAATGGTAGTACCAACGGGACAACTGCCTTCTTTACCCTGAAAAAACACCAAATACGACCTCGACTTGTAACTGATGAGGTCGCACCATTAATCCTGGGTTCGTATATGTGCGTCGTGGATGCATGTACTCTGGAATAGGTAGTTCAACAGGTGTGCGCCACACACGTGTATATACAGACAGACAGAACCAACTCTCGTCACTGAAGACAACACAGCACCATTCCATTCTCCAGTACACTCTTTCACGACACCAGAGTAGCCATTTTTGGAGGTATCGTGGTGTCATTAGTAGCCTAGGCAGAGGCACACACGATCATAATTCTCCTCAAGCAGACGGTTCCCTGTGGTCCTTCAGACACAGTGGGTGCAACATGTACAAATTTAGTCCCTGGATTGTGTTCGGTAGGCCCACTGTTGCTCACACAATGCGTTGATCTTGACGTACGTCTGTACTATGCGGACGTCCGGAACCTTGTCTGCCGGTGTGGGAATGTTCCATAGACCAGTGCTCAAAGCATCGACACGTCATCTATACACTGTGCCCGACATGTGCAGTAATCCGTCGATGCGTTCAACCAGCTTCCCGCAGACCCACAATGGAACCGCGTCCACGTGACTGAAGATGTTCAGCAGCATGTTTGTGGCCTACGAGGAGCGTTCAAGTTATAACGTCTCCGATTTTTTCTCACAGACGTATCACACAGAAACCGTCAAACTTTTGTCACTTCGTGACGTAATCTTGCTGCAACCAAACACATTTTTCCAACGTCGACAACATGGTTCTATGATCGCTGCGAACGCTTCTTTGGCAGTCAGCTTTATCCACTGGAAAATTGCTGATGCAAAAGTGGCACGGCTAGTGAATGTCAGAACATGGAGAGTGTCCTTCATCTATGGACACATCCGAAAGTCGTGCGGAGACTGGTCAAATGAGTAGGGAGCATGAGAAGTCACCTCAAAGTTGTTGTTGAGAAGAGACTTCAGCGTCCCATTCACCCGACACAGTCTTCCGTTGCGTTGGTGAAAGAACAAACGTGAGGCCCTTACCTGGCCGTTTTTCACGCAGTGGTGGAAGGAGCTTGTTCTTCAAAATCTCGTGGTAGGATGCATCTGTCACCGTAGTGCCCTTTGGAACATAATGAGTCAGGATTAGACCGTCGCTGTCGCAGAATAAAGTCTCCATCATTTCTCCAGCACTGACACTTATCCGAAAATTTTTTTGGAAGTGGTTACTTTGTGTGTGTGTGTGTGTGTGTGTGTGTGTGTGTGCGCGCGCTTTCAATGCGTTGACTGGCGCTTCGTTTCAGAATCGAAAAACAGCGTCCACATCTCATTAATGGTAACAATCGACGAAAAGAAAGTCCCATTCATGCAGTCATCACACGCCAACGTTGTCTGCCAACATGCTACACACGCAGCCTTATGGTCGCCCGTCAGCATTCGTTGCACCGACCTGGGGCAAGCTTTCCGCATTTTCAGGTCTTTACGCAAGATTGTGTGCACTGATCCAATGGAAACGCCAGCTTTCGCTTTGATATGTTTCGCACTCAATCGGCAATCCTCCAAAACAACTTTCTCCATTCGCTGGATCACGTCGTCAGAGCAGCTGATGAGAGGCCGAAGTTGTCTTGGTATGTTGTCACTACGTTCTGCCTTCTTTGATACGCCGCATCCACGAACATAGATTCGACACTTCCATAACACCAATTTCAATTGGTGTTACACCACACAAATGCCCAAAACGAACTATTATACTCTGTTATTGTAATGAAAACGTCGCCATTTTAAGTAACGAAAACAATCCTCGCTCTTGCTGCGGCCGCTAGAATTCTGTGTGCTGTACAGTGTTGCTATGTTCGTCACACATTCACAACAAGTGCGCGCACAATCCACATGTTTCTATCTGCATGCGGTCCTGAGAAAAAAAGAATCGAAGGTATCATAGCTTGAATGCACCTCGTAGAATTAATATTGCTAACCCTGTTCACCTCTAAGCTCAGCACAGGTACTGTCTGCATAGACCAAAGAGAGGGTTCACAGACAGGCCTCCTGAGCGTCACATAATCGCCGACAGCCCTGACAAGTGAATCATTAACATTACAATCCAACAGTATGCACATTCACTGATGAAAAAGACTCACAACACCAATAAGGAGTTAATAGGCGTTTCTGTACACCTGAAAGATTATGGCTATTCAAATCTCACGCCAGTCGCATAAGAGTGGCGCTAGTATGGTCGTTATCAGGACACGGACCAGTTTTGCTTTAAATACAAGCTGCAACGATTGTGGCAATATTGCGGACAGTCTTAACAGAAATGTACCAATTGTATATGATTTCTGGCAGCGGTGGTCACGGCAAGATATTATCGCAAGAAAACCGGTATCCGGACGGCCACGTGGCACTACTTTCAGGGATGACCTTGGTGTTCGGCTTGTGGCCCTGGCGCATCGTACTGCATCTGCACCAGCAATTTGAGCAGCAGCTGGCACCACAGTAACTCTTACAAATCAGTTCCTTCAAGGAGAGCTCTGAGCCAGACGCCCTGTAACGTGCATTCCACTGACCCCACACCACCACCATTTGCGACTTCAGTGGTATGAAACGAGAGTTCATTTGAAGGCAGGGTGGACGTCTGTTACGTTTTCTGATTAAAAGTGGTTCCTCTTCGGTGCCTGTGATCTACATCTACATCTACATCATACTCCGTAAGCCACCTAATGGTGTGTGGCGGAGGGTACTTTCGGTACAACTATCCCCTCCAACCCTTTTCCACTCGCGAATAGTACGTGGGAAGAATGGTTGTGGGCAAGTCTCTGTATTGGCTCTAATTTCTCGAATTTACTCCTCGTGGTCGATATGCGACATGTATGTGAGGGGGAACAGGTATGTTGTCCGACTCCTCCTGAAAAATGCTGTCCCGAAATTTCAATACTGAATCTCTCCGTGATGCACAACGCCTCTCATGTAACGTCTGCCAGTGGAGTTCGTTTACCAACTCCGTAACTCTTTCTCGCCAGCTAAACGATTGCAGCATGTCGTTCTCAGGGGAGAGAAGTCTTCCAAAGTAAGAGCGATTTCAGGTGTGTCGCAGGGGAGTGTCGTAGGACCGTTGCTATTCACATTATATATAAATGACCTTGTGGATCCGGCCGGAGTGGCCGAGCGGTGGTAGGCGCTTCAGTCTGGAACCGCGCGACCGCTACGGTCGCAGGTTCGAATCTTGCCGCGGACATGGATGTGTGTGATGTCCTTAGGTTAGTTAGGTTTAAGGAGTTCTAAGTTCTAGGGGACTGATGACGTCAGCTGTTAAGTCCCATAGTGCTCAGAGCCATTTGAACCATTTTTTGACCTTGTGGATAACATCGGAAGTTCACTGAGGCTTTTTGCGGATGATGCTGTTTATATTGAGAGGTTGTAACAATGGAAAATTGTACTGAAATGCAGGAGGATTTGCAGCGAATTCACGCATGGTGCAGGGAATGGCAATTGAATCTCAATGTAGACAAGTTAATGTGGTGCGAATGCATAGAAAAGAAAGACCCTTTATCATTTAACTACAATATAGCAGGCCAGCAACTGGAAGCAGCTAATTCCATAAATTATCTGGGAGTAAGCATTAGGAGGGATTTAAATTGAATGACCATATAAAATTAATCGTCGATAAAGCAGATGCGAGATTGAGATTGATTGGAAGAATCCTAAGGAAATGCAGTCCGAAAACAAAGGAAGTAGGTCACAGTACACTTGCTCGCCCACTGCTTGAATACTGCTCACCGGTGTGGAATCCGTATCAGATAGAGTTGATAGAAGAGATAGAGAAGATCCAATGAACAGCAGCACCCTTCGTTACAGGATAAACTCCAATGGAAAACTGCAAGAGAGACGCTCAGTAGCTCGGTACGGGCTTTTGTTGAAGTTTCGAGAACATACCTTCACCGAGGAGTTAAGAATTATATTGCTCCCTGCTACGTATATCTCGAGGAGAAACCATGAGGATAAGATCAGAGAGATTAGAGACCACACAGAGGCATACCGACAATACGATACTGGAATAGAAGGGAGAACCGATAGAGATACTGAAGGTGCCCTCCGCCAGGCACCGTCGGGTGGCTTGCGGAGTATTAATGTAGATGTAGACGTAGATCTCGTGACGTAACGCGACGCACTTCGTTGGATCTTCTCTATCTCCTCTATCAGTCGTAACTGATAGGGATCCCAGACAGATGAACAATACTCAAGAATCGGGCGAACAAACGCGTTATAAGCTAGTTCTTTCGTGGATGAGTTACATTTTCTTAAGATTCTTCCGATGAGTCTGAGTCTGGTGCCTGCTTTTCCCACTACCTGTTTTGTATGGCCATTCCACTTACGGTCGCTCTGGGTGGGTACGCCTCGATGTTTTACGGCAAACGCTGTCTCCAGCTATTTGTCATCAGTAGTGCAGCTGCAGAGTAGTGGATTTCTTTCCCTATGTATGCTCAATATTTTACATTTATTTGCGTTCAGGGTCAACTGCCAGAGACTGCATCATTCATCAATTCTCTGCAGGTCGTTCTGCAAATTCTTACTGTCTTCTGGCGTTGCTACTTTGATATGGACAACTGCACCATCTGCGAATAGCCTTGAAGAGCATCCGGCGCTTTCTAGTAGATCATTTATATATATCGTTAACAGCAACGGTCCTATCACACTTCAATGTTGTACTCCGAATATTTACATCTGTCAATTTTGTTCCGTTTAGAGCGACGTGTTGAGTTCTATCTGCAAGAAAGTCTTTAATCCAAGTCTGTTCCGATACTCCACAAGTTCGTTCATTAAACGGCAATGCGGGACGCTGTGAAATGTCTTACTGAAATCAAGGAACACAGCTATTAAACCATGGTGGATCTTTCACTCTGTACATTTTTGTCTTGGAAATATTGAACAATGCCTCTGAATTTTTTTCATTCGATTGATGGCCGTGTGTTCGTGGCAACGTGGCCAACTGAGGGCCTGCACCAACCTGTCTGCGTGCTGGACACACTGGGTCTACACCTGGAATAGTCTGGGCTTCGATTCCGTATGACAGCAGGAGGACTGTTGTGGTTATCCCAAGCATCCTGATTGCAAATTAGTACATCAGTCTGGTGATTCAGCCTGTTATGCTGCCATTCATTAGGGTACTTTCCAACAGAATAACGCTTGCCCACATATCGCTGTTGTAATCCGACATGCTCTACAGAGTGTCGACATGTTGCCTTGGCCTGATCGATCACGAGATCTGTTTCCAATCGATCTCATATAGGTCGTCATCGAATCATAACTCCAGCGTCAACCACAAACAACAGTAACCGTCCCTGTACTGACCGACCAAGTAAAACAGACATGAAAATCAAACCTACAAACTGATACACGGTATCTGTGCAAGACAATTCATTCACGTTTGCTTGCTTGCATTCAGAATTCTGACGGCTTCACCGGTTAGCAGCATTCCACATTTGCAATTGCTTCTATTGCGCTTACATTAACTGGAGATCTTGCAGTGTTAATCACTTAAATATTTTCATTCAACATTATTGCTCTTAATGCAGATAAGAGTAATGCCAGTATCATACTGAACAGTGAGGACTATCGTGGAAAAATCAATGATATTTTGGTTCCCTCCAATTACAAAAATTCCAGAAAGATCCGACTATGAAGATTTTAAGAATGACCAGCGGACTGGTGAAAGCGTCTTCATTCGCCTCCGACGATAAGAAGCTGCTTTGTAAAACAGAAGCTACCCACCTAGACTTTATGGCTTATCCAAAGCGCGTAAACCTGAGATTCCGTTGAGGCCAATTGTCAGCGCTATAGGCGGACCAACACACGAGTTAACTAGACACCTTGCCTCATTGCTGCAACCTTATGTTGGTAGGACGGACAGTCATATTAAAAATTGACCTCGTTTCATTGACAAGTTAAAGGAAACAAGCGTGGGCCCGGATGATAGTCAGTATTGATATTGTGTCGTTATTTACCATGATTCCGGTAAACGAAGCTATCTTATGCATATCGGATATTTTTCCTGTGGATATTGTGGCATTATTCCGACACTGCCTCGCCACAACCTACTTTCAATACAATAATTTTTATGAACAGATTGACGGGGTGGCTATGGGTAGCCTTCTTAGTACTGCTGTGGTTAACTTATTGATGGAAGCTTTTGAACAACAGGCGTTGCAGACTTCCAATAAGAGACCAGCCAGATGGTATCGTTATGTCGATGACTCGTTCGTAGTACGAACACACGGAGCAGAGGAGTTTGATGCCTTCCTGACACATTTAATTTACTATAGAGTCGGAGAGGAATGAGCAATTGAATTTCCTCGATGCGTCTGTGATTAAACGACGGGACGGAACCTTGGGCCATAAGGTGTATAGAAAGGCTACACATATTGATCGTTATCTACATAAAGATTCAAACCTGCACTCTAGACCAAAAACAGGGGTAATTAAAACCTTGGTAGACAGGGCGTAAAAAATTTGTGAACCTGTTTATTTAAAAGATGAGATTGAACATCTACGATCAACTTTCGTGAATGGCTACTCTAGCTTGGATATAGATCGAGCACTTGGCTCTAGACAGAGAATCAGAAGCAACGACGAACAACAGTCGCTCAAGGGCAAAGTCTTTCTTCCTTTCATTAGTTAGGTCAGTGATCGCACTGGGAAAAAGCAAGTATGGGGGGTGGAAACTATTTTCAGACTCACCAGGAAAATAGGACAATATTTAAGATCGGCAAAAGATTCATTGTAGTTATGGACAGGTTTATATCGGTACCACAAAGAGAAGTGTGAACACCCGTCTTGTTGAACATCAGAGGAATTGCCCCCTGGGTCAGACGGATAAATCGGCCGTAGCGGAACATGTTTACCAGGAAGGTCATCATAAAATAAAATTCAGCGAGACGAGCGTCATATCAAAAACCTCGCATTATTATGCACCCATGTGTCGAGAGTGATAAACACCGTAATAATTTTAACAGGAAAGACGAAGGTGTTAAACTGGATAAAATTTGGATGTCAGCGTTGCACCGAAAGCATGACGATCGATTACTTTCAATCGAGAATGTTGGTAATACCAGAGACAATGTCATAGCCGATGCCATGTGATAGACAGTGGCGCCCTCTCTACTGCCTATATAATCAGCGCTTCCTCGAGTTCTCTTTGCAGTTCGCCGCTGTACCTCCGAGGATGTCTCCCGCAGTCGGAGACGAAACGTCAGGGCAGAATTTTATACTTCGACCACGGGGTATCAGTCCGGAAGTTTTAAGTGAAGACAATACCGGTTGTGAAAGCTTACATTGTATGATCACGTAAATATGTTAGCTAGACAAACGTTTCCTCAAAATTTAATCGCTTTACATTAATTATTTTTTGGTGTTACTATTTTTTCCGTCAGTGTATTGAGCCATAATGCAGTGTATAAGAAGTCAGTGCCACTCAGATGAAGAGGTTGGCATGAGGGTGGAAATGGCAGCGGGTGTTTACAAGCCAGCAAGGAGACGGAAAAAGGCTCTACGCATTTCTAGAGCGTTCTTATGCATTTCTCAGGTGCGAGCTGTGCAATTAGAAGTGAAAGATGCGGCGGCGCCCGAAGGCAGGATGGAAGAGAACGCCGTGGGAGCGGATGCCGCCCGGCTTCCCGCAGCCTCGCTCACTTTCCCTGCGACTGCCGCCGCGGCTGCCGTGGCCGCGCCAGCACAGCTCCGCGGGGTGTGGTGCGTGTCGCGGCGGAGAGGCGATGCTATCGCACCAGCCCCAGATCGCTCCAGTTTCGCGTCCGTCCTTGTAACACACATACGGCGCACACAAAAGGACTTTCACGCCTTCCACTGCTAGGCTGGCGTTCCACTCATTTTCTTCACTTCTAATTCACGCGCATCACATCCTAATTCAATACACTGCTGGCCATTAAAATTGCGTTACAAGAAAAGTTAGCATATGACGTAATTTTATTTATTCCCCATTCACACTGTAGCAGGAAGAATACATGATTAAATTTGTAGCCTCTTTAGTATGTTGTTGTTGTGGTCTTCAGTCCTGAGACTGGTTTGATGCAGCTCTCCATGCTACTCTACCCTGTGCAAGCTTCTTCATCTCCTAGTACCTACTGCAATCTACATCCTTCAGAATCTGCTTAGTGTATTCATCTCTTGGTCTCCCTCTACGATTTTTACCCTCCACGCTGCCCTGCAATACTAAATTGGCGATCCCTTGATGCCTCAGAACATGTCCTACCAACCGGTCCCTTCTCCTAGTCAAGTTGTGCCACAAACTCCTCTTCTCCCCAATTCTCTTCAATACCTCCTCATTAGTTATGTGATCTACCCATCTAATCTTCAGCATTCTTCTGTAGGACCACATTTCGAAAGCTTTTATTCTCTTCTTGTCCAATCTATTTACCGTCCATGTTTCACTGCCATACACGGCTACACTCCATACAAATACTTCCAGAAACGACTTCCTGACACTTAAATCTATACTCGATGTTAACAAATTTCTCTTCTTCAGAAACACTCTCCTTGTCATAGCCAGTCTACATTTTATATCCTCTCTACTTCGACCATAATTAGATATTTTGCTCCCCAAATAGCAAAACTCCTTTACCACTTTAAGTGTCTCATTTCCTAATCTAATTCCCTCAGCATCACCCGACTTAATTCGACTACATTCCATTTTCCTCGTTCTTTTGTTGATGTTCGTCTTATAACCTCCATTCAAGACACTGTCCATTCCGTTAAACTGCTCTTCCAAGTCCTTTGCTGTTCCTGACAGAATTACAATGTCATCGGCGAACCTCAAAGTTTTTATTTCTTCTCCATGGATTTTAATACCTACTCCGAATTTTTCTTTTGTTTCCTTTACTGCGTGCTGAATATACAGATTGAATAACACCAGGGATACGCTACAACCCTGTCGCACTCCCTTCTCAACCATTGCTACCCTTTCATGCCTCTCGACTCCTATAACTGCCATCTGGTTTCTGTACAAATTGTAAATAGCCTTTTCGCTCCCTATATTTTACCCCTGCCACCTTTAGAATTTGGAAGAGAGTGTTCCACTCAATATTGTCAAAAGCTTTCTCTAAGTTTACAAATGTTAGAAACGTAGGTCTGCCTTTCCTTAATCTATTTTCTAAAGTAAGTCGTAGTGTCAATGTTGCCTCACGTGTTCCAACATCTCTACGGAATCCAAACTGGTCTTCCCCGAGGTCGGCTTCTACCAGTATTTCATTCATCTATAAATAATTCGTGTTAGTATTTTGCAGCCGTGACTTATTAAAATGATAATTCAGCAATTTTCACATTTGTCAACACCTGATTTCTTTGGGACTGGATTATTACATTCTTCTTGTAGTCTGAGGGTTTTTCGCTTGTCTCATACATCTTGCTCACTAGATGGTAGAGTTTTGTCAAGACTGGCTCTCCCAAGGCTGTCAGTAGTTCTAATGGTATGCTGTCTACTCCCGGGTCCTTGTTTCGACTCAGGCCTTTCAGTGCTCAGTCAAACCCTTCACGCAGTATCTTATCTCCGATTTCATCTTCATCTACATCCTTTTCCATTTCCATAATATTGTCCTCAAGTATATCGCCCTTGTATAGACCCTCTATATATTCCTTCCATCTTTCTGCTTTGCCTTCTTTGCTTAGAACTGGGTATCCATCTGAATTCTTGATTTTCATACAAGTGGTTCTCTTTTCTCCAAAGGTTTCTTTAATTTTCCTGTAGGCAGTATCTATCTTACCCCTAGTGAGATAAACCTCTACCACCTTACATTTGTCCTGTAGCCATCCCTGCTTAGTGGGCGATCTCATTTTTGAGACGTTCGTATTCCTTTTTGGTCGCTTCATTTACTGCATTTTTATATTTTCTCCTTTCATCAATCATTTATAGGATTCGAAATGTGGTACACAGAGCTTGCACCTCGTATGTCGTCTGCTGTCAGACAGATTTCCTGTCGAGTATTTATGTGCCCATCTATAGGCACTTGACTATCTCAAAGAATCTCTATTCATTTCTCCGTCTGATAGAGTAGCTTATATTTGATGACTGTGAGTTTATGCTTCAGAAGTCGCATCGGCTTTGGCGTGAGCCCGCCAAAATTAAAGCTTGGCGGCAGAATCGGTTAAGAAGCTCTCACACGAGGCGAGTTAGCTAACATTGAGTGGAGATTACAGCAGTTCTACGATATTTCGGCCAAGGTGCCTTGTAAAGTTGAACCAATGAGAAGCCAGCACAACTTGTACACGCCATATTGTATCTGCCGTTTCCAGTTAAGTCATATTTGCAGCGGATTTTTGTTTCAACTTAGTTCCAAAGAATACTTACTGTTTCTAAGCACCAGCATTTTGCCGATCTCTCGAATGCGTACTGATTCGTTTTATTGTAATATTATGACGTGAAATGTCATGCTGGTGGTTAAAGAACTATAGTATTTCGTGATTTTCGTGTTATAAGTTGCGTGCTATGAAACTACGCCGTTTTAAGGTGACGGCACACTAAAGGTTCATCAAAACGCGTCATCTTGGTGGGATTAGTTACACTTAAACGTCAATTAATAGATTTCGCCGATTGAAGCCTTCAGAAGAGGGTAACCTATAATACTTGGTTGTTCATTGCAGAACTTCAGCGTACTGTAGTTAGTGGAGGCGTCGAGTTACGAAACAGTGGGCATCGGGTTAGCGTCCTGCCTCATATAGTTGTTTTTTTTCTTTTACGTTTTCTAAAAGATTATGGACTCCCTCATTTAATGAATAGAAATAATGTCTCCAATACTCAATATTATGTAAATACGAGGGTAAGTCAAAAGGTAAAGGAACTTCAGCGATTTCTCGCGGTCGGGCTTGGTTACACTCGTAGTATCCTGGGTTGAAGTATCGTTCTCTGCAAGTTCTGTACGATGTTATCACTCTTATTCCCGAGTTAGTCCTTTTATCATAGCAGACCGTGAAACATGACAGCTCAATTGTCGATCTGCACCAGTGAGGAAATGAGGGCAGTGATTCGCTTTTAGTTTCCGGAAGGGGTTAAACTTGCAGAAATTACTCGCTGAATGAAAGCAGTTGTTTATTGCGAAGCAAGATCTACGAATGAATAGGGTGCTTCAAACAGGAAAGAAAATCTCTATGATGTGACGAGGAAAGATCGGACAGATCATCGATGTCAACAGCTGAGGACAATTTGGAAGTCGTTGAGGTTAGAGTGATGGAAAACAGACGAATCACAGTGGAGTCGTTAGGATTGCGTTTTCTTTTGTTACGTGTATATAATACAAGTGGTGAGGTAGAATCATAAGTAGATTTACCAAAGTCTTTATTAGCAAGTTCAAACATATGGTAGGTACGATAGGCAATCACATCTCGATCATTAAAATTAAGAGAATATCCAAGAAATACACCAGGTCCATCGACAAGAGCGTAGGCTGCAACACTCTTCATTGGTATGCGATTCTTCTTCTCGCCTGCTGTTGTAGTAAGTTCGATGTTCTCTATGTTTTTGTAAACTGTAGAGCGACGACGACGTAATTTCGGCTTGGATATTAACGACACATTCTCACATGGAAATGGATGGTTCACTGTTGCCATAGTGAGAGGTGGTAGTGAAGTTTCTAGTGTACCTGGACTTGAAAGTTTTAATGATAGAGATGTAATTGCCAATCGTACCTACTATATGTTTGAACTTGCTAATAAAGACTTTGGTAAATCTGCTTATGGTTCTACCTCACCACTTGTATTGTATACACGTAACAAAAGAAAACTCAATCCTAATGAAAATATGCAGATGTTAAGCCTCTATTCAAGAAAGTGGATAAAGAGATGCCATTAAACTACAGACCGATTTCACTTTTGCCAGCATTCTCAAAAATTTTAGAAAAAGTAATCTACAGGCAGCTTCTCAACCATCTGACCACAAATAACATATTATCAAGAACACAGTTTGGATTTCTGAAGGGTTCTGATATCGAAAAGGCTATTTACACCTACAGTGAAAATGTACTTAATTCATTAAATAACAAGTTACAAGCAGCAGGTATTTTCTGTGACTTGTCAAAGGCATTCGATTGTGTAAACCACAACATCCTTTTAAATAAATTAGAATTCTATGGTGTCACAGGCAGTGCTGCAAAATGGTTCAAGTCATGCCTCACTAACAGGAAACAGAGGGTGTCCGTGCAAGGGACTAGTGAATTAAGTCATCGGTCATCATCAGAATGGGAAGGAATTACATGTGGTCTCCCACAAGGATCCATCTTAGGGCCATTGCTTTTTCTTGTGTACATTAATGATCTCCCATCAGTTACACTGCCAGAAGCAGAGTTCGTTTTGCTTGCAGATGACACAAATATTGCAATAAATAGCATGTCGAGTGTAGTTCTAGAAAGATCTGTTAATGATATTTTCGTGGATATTAATAAATGGTTTAAAGCCAACTCACTTACATTAAACTTCGACAAGACTCACTATATGCAATTCAGAACCTGTAAGAGGTTTCCACCCAGCATATGCATAAAGTACGAAGAAGAGCAGATAGAAGAGGTTGACAGTCTTAAATTCCTGGGATTACCACTTGATAATAAATTCAGTTGGGAGGAGCACACCACAGAACTGTAGAAACGCCTTAACAAATCTGTATTTGCAATTCGAGTGTTAGCAGACGTAGGCGATATAAAAGATAAAAGCTTGCACACTTCGCCTACTTTCATTCCATAATGTCATATGGTATAATATTTTGGGGTAACTCTTCAAGTAAAACAAAAGTTTTCAGAGTCCAAAAGCGTGTAATATGTATTATTTGTGGAGTAAACTCACGGACGTCTTGTAGAAACTTCTTCAAAGAACTGGGGATACTAACTACTGCCTCTCTGTATATTTACTGCTTAATGAAATTTGTCCTAAATAATATATCTCTTTTTTCAACAAACAGCTCAGTTCATACATACAATACCAGGAACAAAAATGATCTGCACAAGGACTTAAAAGCACTTGCTTTAGTTCAAAAAGGGCTCCACTACTCAGGAACACTCATCTTCAATAATTTGCCAGCAAACATAAAAAATTTAGCTACAAATAGAGATCTCTTTAAAAGAAGCATGAAAGACTTACTAGTGGCCAACTCCTTCTACTCCATTGACGAATTTTTTAATAGAAACAAATAATGTGTTGTATATATTTATACTATTAGTATTGTTATTTCAGCTTATATATATATATATATATATATATATATATATATATATATATATATATATATATATATATATATAAATTTAAAAAATGGTGACATGTTCCACATCCACGAGGATCTCCTCAACACGGATCTATGGAACGAAAATCTAATCTAATCTAATCTGCCATGGTTCAGCGTAATCATCTTACACGACAGGTTAAATTTTTCAGAAAGTGTTTGCAGCGTGGGTATCGTCAGAACTGTCAGCGTAGTATAAGGCGTAAAGGGTGGATATCTCTCGTAAACATCTGGCCTCTTATCATAGCGAAGGAGATGGGTTTTTACAGTAAATCTTTACTATAGACGAAACTTGGATGACGCTGCGTGCACGGTTTGGAAACATACACCATCACCAGAAGTTTAGAAATTTAGACGTCAACGGTCAGCTAGTAAGACTATACTGACACCTTTCTGGAACATTGACGGTGGGGTATCCAGTATTTCACCCGAAGAGGAGAAATTGTGAACAGTGTGAACTATTGTGGTATGTTGCGAACTAAACTGAAACCTGCAATCAGATACAAACGTGGCGGAAAACTGCGAAAAGGCGTCATCCTACAGCAAGATAACACTAGGCCACATTCTAGCAAACGGACGGGAGAAACAATAAAGGTGTTGGGATTCGAGTTGCTGGAACTCCCGCCATATATCCACACCTGGCTCCAAGCGATTAGCATATGTTTATACCATTGAAAGAAGCGCTCAGGGGAAGAAGATTTGCAACCAATGCAGAAGTCATTGATGTGCTGTAAAAGTGGTTTCCGAAAGAATTAAAAAACTTTTGAAACGTTATACAATGTGCGTTGAATTTCAGGGAGGTTATAATGAAAAATAATGTAGGTTACATTTTTCTATCATTACTATAAATGTTTCTTTTCTCGAAAGTCCCTTTACCTTTTGACTTCCCCTCGTACAAGTGTACTATCTCTCGAGAGTAGATTTGTTCCATCCTGTGAAGATTTACACACATCAAAAAAAGTTTTGCATCGCCTCGGTTCCGATTGGAATAGATCAACATAAACATCATTTCCACCCTTTTCATTGCTCATGAAAACCACACATTGTATGTTGTACCACCATTCAGTGAGAGGTGGTTGTCCAGATTGCTGTACACACCAGTACCCCTAATAGCCAGTAGCATGTCCTCTTCCACTGATACATGCCTGTATTCGTGGTGACATACTATCCACAAGTTCATCAAGGCACTGTTGGCCCAGATTGTTCCATTCCTCAAAGGCGATTCGGCGTAGATCCCTCAGAATCGTTGGTGGGTGACGTCGTCCATAAACAGCACTTTTCAATCTACCTCAAGCGTGTTCTATAGGGTTCATGTGTGAAGAACATGCTGGCCACTCTAGTCGAGCGATGTCGCTATCCCGAAGGAAGTCATTCACAAGATGTGCTCGATGGAGGGCGAATTGTCGTCCATGAAGACGAATGCCTCGCCAATATGCTGCCAATATGTTTCCACTACGATGGCATTCACGTATCGTACAGCCGCTACGGCGCCTTCCATGACCACCAGCGACGTACGTCGGCCTCACATAATGCCGCTCCAAAGCAGCAGGGAACCTCCACCTTTCTGCACTTGCTGCACAGTGTGTCTAAGGCATTCAGCCTGACCGTGATGCCTCCAAACACGTCCCGACGATTGTCTGGTTGAAAGCATAGGCGACACTCACCGGTGAAGAAAACGTGATGCCAATCCTGAGCGGTCCATTCGGCATGTTGTAGGGCCCATCTCTATCGCCCTGCAAGTTGTCATAGTTCAATAGACGGTCCTCACCATGGACGTCGGGAGTGAAGGTGTGCATCATGCATCCTATTGCGCACAGATGGAGTCGTAACACGACGTCTTGTGGCTGCACGAAAAGCATTATTCAACATGGTGGCGTTGCTGTCAGAGTTCCTCCGAGCCATAATCCGTAGGTAGCGGTCATCCACTGCAGTAGTAGCCCTTGAACTTCCTGAGCGAGGCATGACATCGAGAGTTCCTGTCTCTCTGTATCTCATCCATGTTCGAACAACATCGCTTTGGTTCACTCCGAGACGCTTGAACACTTGCGTTCTTGAGAGCCCTTCCTGGAACAAAGTAACAATGGGGACGCCATCGAAACGGGGTATTGACCGTCTAGTCGTGTCTGAACTGCAAACAACACGAGACGTGTACCTCCTTCCCAGTGGAATGACTAGATATGATCTGCTGTCGGACCCCCTCCGTCTAATAGGCGCTGCTCATACATGGTAATTTACATCTTTGGGCTCGTTTATTGACATCTCTGAACAGTCAAAGGGACTGTGTCCGTGATACAATTTTCACAGTCTACGTCTATTTCATGAGTTCAGGAAACCGGGGTAAGGCGAAACTTTTTTTGATGTGTGTATAAGCTGATGTCCATACTGACCGAAAATGTAATTTTCCTTTTTGCCTTGTAACATGTTGATGATTACTGAATTTGCTCATTTATTCTACTGGCTGAATAACGTGACTAGCATATAGATAAGGGAGGAAATGTGCATTTTCAATAGAGTTAATATAGTAATTTTCCACATGTCCATTTTGATAATCAAACTGTGTGGTTTACGAATCAAATAAAGCCGACAACTGCCGCTGGAGAGCACTGAGAGCGAAAATTACGGTAATTAGTTCGTCGTGTGCCCATGGCTCTGCGTCTCGTGAAATTGAATGTGGCGTCAGGGTCCACATCAACGCCAGCTATCTCGTTCCGTGTGAGGAAGGCATTAGCGTGCCCGCACGATCGGCGGACAATAGCACGCATTTTTCTTCCGCCCACTGCCGTGAGATCGTGCTGTTTAGTACAGACCCCTTGTCTTGTGGTAACGAAATTGGCACATTGAGGGTACATCGTTCTGGATTACGGTGAGGTGATTGTTTCCTGCTTGCTTGCGCTGCGTTTATGTGATTCCACGTTACATCGTTTTTCAAATAACGGAACGTCAGAGTTCTTTCCGCCAGTTAGTTTCCACTCATGTTTAACGTGAGATATATCAGGTTTTTGTTCGAGTTCACAACTTCGTTAGAACATGTGGGAATCAATATCCAATTTTTATTCACTCATTCGAGCTTTCGAGTTGTTTACGTCGTTGCCCATCCACTCACAACTAATATTTTGGGCGATAGATACGGATACACTGTGATTTTCTTTGTCTTTTGTATATGGACGGTGATGCAAAGAAACGTGATCCTTGTAATGGAATCCGTATATGAGACATAGGATTTTGTACTCAATTTCTGAACAATATATTCTTGCGAACTTATTTTCCACTCCTCTGCTCTTTACTCAGATCTCTAAACCTTAAAAATAGCGTTCTCCAACCTATTACATTCACTTTGACTTCATTTACGGATGAGAGGGAATTGACTGCCTTCAGCAGTGATAAGGCTTTTATTTAAATGAAGTTTTCATCTATCCAGGTACCTTCGTCTTGCCGCTGTGTTTCAAGACATGTCTCTGGCCAGATGGCGACTGAAATAAATTGTAAGGGTTATGATTTCGGTTTTGCTGTGGTTTACCTTTTGTTGAACCTTCCTTTAGTTATTTCATAGCTCTATGTGAAATTTCTTGGCACTATGAACTTTAAAAAAGGAAGTTACAATTCGTTCATTCCCATATGGGTAAGACTCAAAAAAGGATGATCAGCTGCCCCTACCGGTAGTTTTTATGCAACCTGCAACGCCTTCAAATACCATTCGCGATATTTTGATATTATATCACTCACTGTATGCAATGTATTAGGTCTTCAGAAAAAATGAACTGGATACTTTAATAGGAAATTTAATGTATCTAAATTTTTTGTGCTGGGACACATTCTCGCAAGAGGCCATAGTTTTCCAATTATTCAAGAAAATCGTGCAAAAGTGCAAAAGTGACCTTCAAACACCCTCCAACTCTCACACTCAGCCCCCACTGGTCAGGATTTCTACGAATACTGTGTTGTTCAAGACACTACCTCCTATCACTCTACAAAAATTCGCCACTGTGGGAATTATTACCATATTAGGCTTTTCTTGTTCTTCACTTACTGGCCTTATTATGCTACCTTCTTAGTCGAGCACTAACAGATTTTAAAATTGACATATGTGTAAATTTTGCCTAACAATGTTGTGAAATTTAGCAGCATAAAATAAACAATTACATCGTTGTATTAGTCAAGCCTTCTGATTACGAAAGTACTGCGTTTATGGGTTTAGTTTGGATCGAATTGTCAACATAATTAGTTTTAGCGTAAAGTTTATAAATGTTGTTTTTCTTTCATCACCCTCATAGGCACCTTTAAATTAATAATGTTAACGAAAAAGCCCAGTGTTTTGGTGGCGTAGTAGCCCAATAAATAGAGACTAAACGAGGTTAAATATGGGGAATCGTTCCTGTAGTTGCGAATGTTTGTTCAGTGGTAGGAGGAAGTGACACAAACAACATACTAGAAATCCTGATGGGTGAACGGTGAATGTGGGGATGGAGATACATTTGAAGGTCTCTTTGGACTTTTTCTTGAGTATCTCAAAAACCGTGTGCGACGGGTCAGGCTCTTATCGCGCAGTTTCCTTTCCCTGAAAGAAAATCCACCTACCTCGTTTCTTAGGTAGTTGCTGCACTCGCCTCTCCTGATAGCAGCTACTGGAAAAATTGCAGAAAAGCAGTGTTGAAGAAACTGCAATTTAATAGCCGCTCACCGGAGGCCGCGATACATGTTTGCTGAAATACAATCTATGAGCAATCTTCCTAAATAAATTGAGTTATTGGAATGGTAGTAATTGTTTACTCAAACGAGAACGCGAAGTTGGTAATTCTATTTAAGCTCTTTATTGTCTTTAAGCCTGATCATCAGCCCGCTAATCTACGTTTGAAGAAAGTTCAGTTCACAATTCTATCCACACTCAAACCCCGCCAGAATTAGCTTTCAAAGTTACGGAATTTACTTAACTGCAACACAGACGATTTTCTAACATACACGTTTGCAGTCGATGTTCAATAATAGTTCGTTTTTTAACGTTAATGCTCGCCATAAGCACTTAGTAAAAGTTTACGAAGTACCGCCACGCTTTTAATTATTAAAGTTACTCGCGTCTTTCGCGGAACGAAAAGTCACAACTCGCTCAAACTCACACTACGCGTTACTGGACTCTTCCAGTCTCAAATCGCACAGTACCGAACCGATGAAGCCGTTTTATGACTTCATTTTACACATTATTCGCGAGGACACATCAAGCATGTCTCTTCTCGATCACAGTTCCTTCGCGACTCCTCATCCACTCGCGACTCCCTCTCCTAGTCTGCTAACCGTCCTCGCATCTCATTGGCTCACACATCACACAGCCAATCAGAATTAACTCTTTGGGTGCGCCTCGCGCCAAAATCTAGCACGCACCAGTCATGACTTCTGAATCATTTACGTCATGATTTCTTGTTACACAAAATTTACTGTATAATTTAACAAACCGAAAGGAAAACTAGACTTTACTTTATTTCCAGAAATTATTTAAATACTCGCGAACGTTCTGGCTGCTTGTACAATACCATACACTCTTGGACATCCGACATTCACTAAGATGGGGAACCACTGGCGACTCTGTTCCCACGGTTACATCGTCTGAACACTTGCGAGTTCCAACCTAGATTTTATACACTTGCAAAGAATGGCGAATGTCCCTCTTTCATTCACTCAGGCACACTCATTCACTCTCACCTACTCATATAAAATAACTGTTCACAAAAATTCAAAACATTTATGGTTTTAACAAAGTTATAGGTGAATTTCTAAAAGTAAAATTCTCAAAATAAATACAAAAGCACGGAAGGTGATTTTGTTTCATAGTTGGATGGTCACTGAAGGTGATCTATACATAATGGTATTTATTTAGACTCGAAAATTGTAGAAATTTGCGTTTTCTGTAAGATTTTTCTAATTTCCAAAATATGCAGGTTTCAAAGCTCAAATTTGGATGACTTATTTTTATTCATAACAGAAACTAGTATATTAACTTTTAATTTCCTCAGGTTCCTCAGTTAGAAGTTATTAAAGATGAAAGTTCCACGTTATACACGCGGCTAGTTAGCGCACAGGTCTTACATTCTCACGGTACAGACATGCCATATGGTCGTGACGTCAGACGAACGGACACCGGTAATCTGCCCGCTACAGCACATATGCTAATCTGATGGCTACTTTACAGTCTGTCTACATTTCACAGTAAATATTTGATAGAAAACTGTGCGCTCGCACTAGTTGCGACGCCACACGTGGTCTCCACCGCAAACGCATTCCAGTACAAACTTCACCTACATTAAACTTCCTACAAAAAGATCCTGTTCATTTATTCAGTAGGAGTAATAGTTCGCACATAGTGAGAAAGAGAATATGAAAACGTCGCACATGGTTTTTGAAGGTGTTGCAGGTTGCATGAAACCCATCAGTAGGGCAGGTGAATCGTCATTTGTAATGGGCTAAAACTGCACGGTATTGAAAACAAGGGGCCATAGTCACATACGAACTCACAGCTTAAAGTAGCGTAAGACTTCCAACCTCTCGCAGAAACAATGGATGTAACAAGATTGTCTATAAATTCGAACTCGGCTTGGATGAATGATACCGGGATTTCATTCCATGTTGCATCAGATATGTGTCAGAGTTCATTTGCCAGCCTCTCGGTAACCCATGACCATCAATCAATCCAGTGAAGTCTTTCCCTGTGTTAAAATAATCAAACTTGGTCTTGGAATTCCTTCAGAGGTAATGATATGGGAATCATTTACACCCTTTCACTCAAGTCAAAGATATTTCTGGTTCAGGACTCCAATTGCAGTTAATTAGATATACAGAACGAAAGGGACTGCACATGAACAACTGTTGTAGCCAAGACTAGGAAGGAACTGAAGAACTGAAGACGCATTTACCAAATGCAGACTGGGAAGATGTGCACATTGTACTTGGCGTGAATACAAATAATTACATATACTCTGAAGCAAACAGGCCAACCCTTTGAAAACAGTTGCCCTAAAAATAGCGTATAACTACAGTAAATGGTCCAAAATCTTGGACTGCAAATAACGTTCAAAATATCGAGCAAACTATACACCAAAAAGCTTTGATCATTATAGGTTTGATCTGACTATAACTGTAACTGGAAAATTCCAAGGAAAATCATCATAGAATGTCTCCACTATTAAAGAAGGAAAGAAGACTATGATCTGAGGTCCCGTAGACAACGCGATCGTTAGATACGGAGAATAAGGTTTAATTGGGGAAAGATAGGGAAAGAAATAGCTGTGTTCTTTCGAAAGGACTGTCCCGGCTTTAAGAAAATCACAAAAAATGTAAATCTGACTTGCAAGATGGGTATTTGAACAGTCGTTCTCTCAACTACGAGCCCAGTGTGTCTTGTCTTTTCAAGAAAGAACAAATTCCTTCAGCAGCTTCAGCAGAAATATAAAACTCCTTCGATGTTAAGTTGGCATATGCGAATAGATGGTCCAATTCTACGAACTTGTGCATCCTTTTTTCAACTTATACATTTATGACCTTGCAGCCACAATCTCAAGGAAATTCATATTTGCTGATGACATCTGTTTGGTAACCCAGAGCTCCAGTTTCACCAATGGTGAAAGCACACTAACTGCCGACGTGGTAATCCTGGACACATACTCGAGAAATGGTGCCTCCGCCTAAAAGACTCAGAAAACTGTTACTTCAGCATTCCACCTACGGAACAGATACTCTGACGTTAAACCAAAAGTTAAACTCCGAGGACAAATGTTACAGTACTGCAGCACTCCGAACTACCTCGGAATAACACTCGATAGGTCTCTAACTTTCCGACAACATCTCTCCAACGTGGCAGCGAAAGTGAAGACCCGTAATAATATGATTCAGAAGCTTGCTGGTACCTCCTGGGGTTGCAGTGCTCAAATCCTAAGATCAACTGCCTTGGCACTGTCATACTCTGTCGCTGAATACTGTTGTCCAACTTGGATGAACAGTGCTCACTGTAGCAAGATAGAAATGCAACTCAACCAGACAATGCGACTTATCACAGGTTGCATACGTAGCACTAAGACTGCATGATTACCAGTTTTAAGTAACATCCAATCGCCAGGTCTACGAAGATGAGATGCCCTCCTGAAGATCTGGAGAAACATTCAGAAGAACCGCCAGCTACCCGTACACAGCGATGCATTAATAGCAGAACATCAGCGTCTGAAGTCAAGAAAACCACTTTGGCGAACTGCACGACATCCTGAAGCCTCCAACTCTAACGTCAACGGCATATGGGAAGACTTGTCCGTGTTCAACGGTCATCTGGTTGAAAAGCCTTCCATGCGGCTTCTAGGTTTCACACTCCCCAGACGCCAGTGGAGAACCATCAATCGCATCCGAACAAGACAAGGGAACTGCGGATATCTAAAGCACAAATGGGGCTGGGCAACATCTCCAAATTGTGACTGTGGAGCTACCCTGCTAACAATATATCACATTGTTGGTGAGTGCCCGAAACGAGCCTCCGGGGCATCAATAAATAACATCCGCCATGCATCATCTGAAGGCCTCAACTGGATCAACAGGCTGGACTTAGAAATGTAAGAAATTGTTTAATGTGTACATAATTTAGCATAATACTTCGGACATTTGATTCTGTACCTGTATTTTGCTTGTCATTTCTTACACTGTATACTCTTAAAATTATGTATTTGATCCAAGCTCTGTATCATCATACGATAAATAAATAAAATAAAATATAAAACTGAGGCAAGAGGCAGGAAAAAAGCATCAAGAGAAATCTGGAAATTTCGATGCTAATAGTGAACTGAACGACTATAATACCAAAACTGTAACACTTTCATAGGTGTTTTATGCAAGCAGGAGATAATGTAAGTCTTTACACTTCCTCAGTGGATAGATTACAGTCTCAGAGCAAATTATTCTCAAACATTTCAACTCCTGTCTATTTGCGAGTTTTAGTCGGCAGATATTTGATGAACTTAGATCATGCTACATCAACAATCTTCCCAACATAGTGGCATTCAAAAGATTGCTTGAAATCGTTTCGTAAAGCGTTCGTGTGTGTCGGAATCGAAGAGATTACCCGACTGCAGGTGATATTCGTCTCGACATTACTGCATACCAACACACTGAGATACCAAAAGTTATGGGGCATCTCCTAATATCGTGCCCGACCTGCTTTTGCCATCCCTAGTGCATCAGCTCGACGTGAAATGGACTCAACAAGTCACTGAACAATATGCTGCCTCTACATCCGCCGAAAATTGCGAAGTGCTGTCACTGCAGGTTTTTGTGCAGGAACTGACCTCTCGATTACGTCCCATAAGCGTCAGATAGGATTCATGTCTGGCGATATGGGTGGCAAATTCGTTTGGTCGAATCATCCAGAATATTCTTCAAACCAATCGCAAACAGCTGTGGCCTGGTTACATAGCAGATTGCCATCCATAAAACTTCTGTGCATCTATGCGAACATGAAGCCCATGAATGACTACAAATGATCACCAAGCAGCAAAATACAACCATTTTCAATCTGTGATCGATTCGGTTAGACCAGAGGACTCAGTCCCTTCCACGTTACCATAATCCACACCATTATGGAGCCACCAAAAGCTTGCGCAGTGCCTTGTTTGTAACTTGGGTCCAGAGCGTCTTGGGCCTGTGCCACACTTGAGCCATACATCAGCCTATATCAGCCGAAATCGGAACTCATCTAACCAGGCCACGGTTTTTCAGTTTTCTAGGGGCGAACCGATATGGCCACGAGCGCAGGAGAGGCGCTGCAGGTGAAGTCGTGCTGTTAGCGAAACCACTCGCGTCCGCTGTCTGCTGCCATAGTCTATTAACGCCAAATTTCGCCTGTCTCTCCTAAAGGATACGTTCGTCGTACGTCTCACATTGATTCCTGCGATTATTTAACGCAGTGTTGGTTGATTGGAAACACTGACAAAAAACTGTTCAAATGTGCGTGAATTCTTAAGGGACCAAACTGCAGAGATCATCGGTCCGTAGACTTACACACTACTTAAATTGACGTGTGCCCGAGGGAGGACTCGAACCTCCGGCGGGAGGGGCCGTGCAGTCCATTACGTGCGCCTCAAACCGCACGGCTCAGCGCGCAGTGCGGCACTATGTTTTCGATTTTTTTCAAACTGTTGCATCCTTGAGCCCCCGGTTCGCGATTTACGCCCCCCGGTTACAGAGGTCACGGATCACACTTTATTAATACTTACAGCACAGAGTAATATCTCCAGTCACAGTTACATTAGCAGCAAGTACACCAAGTCCTTTCATCCATACATGTATCTTTACATCATTACTAACTTTTCTACAGGAGCGAGTATATAATGCAAAAGGCATATTACTATAAACATAACTAGGTCTATTCTGCGTCTTCGGATAAATTCCACAATGCTAGGTTTTGTAGGCCATGACGTCACAATCGGCGAATAATTCAAGTCCAGGAGAGGAGGCGTTTTCCGCGCGGCGGAAGCACTGACAAACCTATGGAAAGGCCGCTGCTCTCGGTAGTTAAGTGAACGCTGTCAGTCACTGCACTGTTCGTGGTGAGAGACAACGCCTGAAATTTGGCATTTCAGCACACTCTTGACACTCTGTATCTCGGAATATTGAATTCCCTAACGACTTCCGAAATGGAATGTCTCAAGCGTCTGGCTCCGACTATCATTTCGCGTTCAGAGTCTGTAAATTACCATCAAGCGCCCATTATCACGTCGGAACCTTCCCATGTGAATACCTGAGTGCACAAGACAGCTCCGCCAATGCACTGTCCTTTTATACCTTTTATACTACTGCCATTTTTATATGTGCACATCGGTATCTCATGACCTTTGTCACCTCACCCATGTGTGAGGCACTTAATGAACTCGTCTTCAACAACGTGACATGTATCGGACCAGCAGATACGAAATGGCATAAGAGTTTTTGTGCAAATTATACGTAGTGTTTTAAATGAGCAATCATCGAAATGAAATACAAAATCAATATTACGACATTTTGTCGCAATTCCGAATATTTTTGACAGTATTCGTGTCAGGCATGGACATCAGCTGTAATGGATATTAGTCTCACATGAAAATTTGTGGCCGGCCGCTGTGGCCGACCTGTTCTAGGCGCTTCAGTCTGGAACCGCAAAACCGCTACGGTCGCAGCTTCGAATCCTGCCTCGGGCATGGATGTGTGTGATGTCCTTAGGTTAGTTAGGTTTAAGTAGTTCTAAGTTCTAGGGGACTGGTGACCTAGGATGTGAAGTCCCATAGTGCTCAGAGCCATCTGAACCATTTGAAAATTTGTGACAGAGCGGGTCTCGAACACAGATTTCCTGTTTATCGCAAGTTGTCACCTTAACCATCTCAGATATCCGTGCACGCTTCCTGGACGTATCCTAACATCCATATGCCACATTGCTCGCAGTTGCTGCAACAGGGTAATATTACTACAGCTGCAAATCGTGATTAGCGTCTGCTCCTTCAAAGACGCATGCATGTCTAAAGGAACAGACATTGTAATTATAAGTAAAACAAAATCAGTAAATGATACTAATATTTCAGCCATAATGCGCATAGTGTCATTTAATCACCAGACTTGGCAATAAGAGGAATCAACATATCGGCAACTCGATTCCAGCGACCTTTACTTATTCCGTACAAGGGAGACCAGAAGCCAAGAAAATAGGGGCGAAGTTTACTAGGACTGATGATATGAACTACACTGGAACAAATACAATGAAGCATGTGGGGCGGCGAAGAAGTTGTCGAATGAATTGTTTGAATGTTCATTTCACGTAACAGACTATTGCCGATGCAACATATGTGGGACGGCGAAGAAGTCGTTGTTTAATGTTGAATGAAAGTTGAACATTGCCACCTTAAATCACGCGAGCCTGGCAACTAATTTGGTGGCCAGTCAGAAAGCGAAGGGAAACTTACTGACCTTAGTTCCCAGTCTGCACGGCCACATTCCTGTACAGCCCAGCTAAACGAAAAATATCCATAGTTCTTCACGGGATTAGGGCTGCTTCAATAAAATTTAAAGTTCCAAACAAGATTTTATTATCTTAAAGGCTCACACAAATTACTCGAAACTTCTGAAAATGCTAAAGACATTAAATATTTGTTAATTCAGCCAATCGTTTAATAGTTCAGAGGCGACTTCTACAGCAAGTTCCTCCCGAATAGTTCATTACTCTAACTAACGGTGCTCTATTAATAGTTCGCAATAATGTTAAAAAAAAAAAAGATTAATGCTCGCCTTAAAAGTGGAGTTAGTCACCACTTGCCACGCGGAATTATACTTCACACGGACGGCACAATAACAGTTTGTTACCGAAGTCTAAACGATCCAGGACGGTGTACAGTCCTCGCGATTTTCAATGTCCGTTTACATTGCTAAGTACGCGCATGTCACAGCCCGCTATGACGTCACCCGAGGCGAGGCGCGATCGGACGTTAAGCTCGCGTGGACTAGGCGTTGGTCTAATGCGGAGTGAGCTTACTACTGCCTCTGCCGCTCTTTTTATATAGCTCCGGCGCGTACCGCCAAGAGAGCATCTGTTCTTTCCGTTCCTATGCAGATGCCTGCAGCCTCCAAATGATCGCTATCTCAGGCACATAATCTTAAATATCACATTTAATAATAGCTTTACAAACTTCTCAATTTTTGTATACATACATCTGAGCAGTACAGAAGCACGTAGAAAATCTCAGCCCGCTAAAATTAAAACTTTACTCTCTAGAATTTTTACAATGGAACTAACGGTAGATGGTTACCTCTGAACCATAGCTTTATCAAGACTTGTATCAGCTGTTAATTATGCTACAAGACTAAAACTTGGTGTAGCTTTGTTAATTGTCCTATCTGATCATTGGTCTTAAAGAATTTGTTTTATCATTAAAATTTAAAGTACTTAATCTATAATGCTTATGTACATTTTACTCACAAAAGTAGTTTTTACTAAATTACTAAAAAACTAGAAGAGGTAACTGATTGTGGTATTTCCATTATTATTATTAGGGTGAACTGAAGCATCCTACCAATTTTCAATATTGTAGCTCTATTATTTCGCGCCTCTGATTTTTCCGAAAAACGCGGATTCTGGAGTCAATTTTAGTTTTATGGTTTTGGAAACCAGCACCACTCATTAATGACTTCTTACTGCACCTTCTCACCAAATTTTGGCTTCCTAGCGTCATTATTTAGCGCCTCCTATTTTTCTTTCAAAACGTGAATTTTACGTAAACTACTAATTTTATAACATTAAGATTTGTTACCTGAAACATTATCACATAGAACTATACTTTAACAAAGTTTTACACACAAATCTTAATTTTTACTTTTATGTTAAATGTGGTGCAATACTATATGCAGGCGCGTTACGATGACGTGACGCTACTAGCAGTGAACTAGGGTAAGTCCCGTGCACTCGCTCGCCTCTGTATCTTATACATGATACAGCGCTTGCTTTGCTTCATCACCCCCTTTTTAATTTTCGTGAAAATCTATTTTTGAACAAAATTAAATTTCTAAAAGAACAAACAAGCGATGGATTACTTTAGTATACCTCTTTCAACTTAAGTTGCTTCTTCTTAGGAAATTCCTTATTACTACATACACAAAATAACCATACTCATATACACATAGAAAACCTAGTACAGAAGACATTCACAAATTATTTACATACATTTACATGGAAATATAAATTTTTCAATGGTTACAAAATAGTTATTTTTTTTTCTTTAAAATCAGTCTCTTCCTGAAAAAGAAAATACACACGACTTTTATCACTGCAACGCACTCACATTTTTCTTTTACTATAATACTCGGCACTGTGGTGGGTGTCCTATTGTAACACTCATTTAATTTCACTGATTGACAAAATTGTGGGAGGAAATTGTATTCACTGTGGTTTGCGTCTCTACTTCCAATCTCCCTACCGCTTGTTGTCAGTCATTCATGCAGCCTGCATGTCCCTGAGAAACAGACAATACAGTCTAAGTTTCTGTTTTCAACTTATATCTAAGGTAGGACAAAGTACATTTTATAGTTTATATTCTGGCACTATTTTACTAATTGTGAAGTTGTCAGAAAGACATTTAGCACTAAGTCGTATCTGATACAATAGCTCCTACTTTCTTCTTTCATAAATAATCTTTTAGGTTCCTAAATAGTGAAAATTCTTTTAGCAAATTAATATATTAAGATCTTGCTTCAACTTAGAAAATTGAGTAACCTTTTAGTTTTAATGTACTCTGGCTTAATTATCGTATGGATTAGCTCCTCAAAGAAGTCATTTGCTGACCAGCACTTTGCTTTATTGTATGAATTACTAAAGAAATTAGTTATTTTCAGTATACCGATTCCAAATTTCTGCATTTTCCAATATTTGTGTGTTTCTGTTGTCTGTTTAACTATTTATTTGCCTCAAGCAAGATTTAGCGTTTTTTACCATTTCACGAGACGTGAGGGAATTATTCTTTAATCCTACATTATTTACTTCAATTTACTTACTTCACTTCTTCACCTTATTCATTTTCTCCCTTTTCTTCCAGATTCAAAATACTTCATTTCTCCACTTCTTTCTCCCTTTTCCTTTTGTCAGCCTATTGACGTCCTGTTTCTATATATTTGGTGCGATCCTCACACCACTTCCACACATCTCCATTTATTTAATTCTAAAACGCCATTGCTTGCCTCTATGAGCATTACCTTCTTACGCTGTTTTCCTTCAGACAACCTTATTTCTAGCAACATACTACCTTCTGCATAATCTCATGGATTATTCATATTCATACCGTACTTCGTATACTGCAAAGTGTCTCTCTTAGTTGTAGTTCCTAACCCTTTACAATTACATGAAATATTTTAATTTATTTATTTTAGCCATGTTTGCCTCTTATTGGTACTCAGACTTTTGTTTTGCCATTCACTAGGTAGATCCTTACTAAGAATACTTAAAACCTAATAGCATATATACAACATGAAGACATATGTGATTCTTACCTGTTATGATAGACCAGAAGAAGGGAATGAAACTTGAAAAGGAAATAAAGTTTCACCCAGCTGGGACTGCACGGTACGCCAAACCGTGTATCCGCCAAAGAGTGGCAGACTCCCTACAGTAATTAATTACTGTTAATTTTAAATTCCTTTAGAATGTGTCTCTCTTCAACCTTAGCACTTTCCTCATTCTCACTGAAAACCAAATTTTCCTGCAAGTATCCTTTATTCTTTATTACTCTAATAGGCAGTTCCCAAGTTTCATTACTACCGCCTATATGACTTCCTATAAAAGACTCTCTTATCACTTTAGAGTCAGGTAAAGTTAAAATTAAGTTGTTCTGATCAAAATTGATCTTTCCCTGGTACTTTGATAAGAAATCAGTACCAATCAACATATCAACACTTAAGCCTAGCACAATCAAACAAGGATGATCTATTACTACGTCATTTATACCAATGGGTATCAAAGCTTCGTATTGAACTGGTCTAGAGACTTTTCCAGTAGCACCTATAATCTTTAAGCCACTTACTTTCATAACTGTTAACTTCTCTTTATTGGGTATGGTGTCAAAAAATGTTTGTGATAAAGCACTTGCTTCACTGCCACTGTCAAGCAGACAACGCACAGTGACTCCTGATATGTTTACTTTGATAACAGGGTGAGTTATTTTACATTGAACAGGTTGCTCACACACCTCGTCTAATAAATCTCGTTCTATGTTCTTCCAGCTAAAGTAATTCTGATCAGTTGCAATTACATTTACATTTACATCCTGGGGCTCATCATGCTCTATAATCTTAGCTGCTTTCTCTAATCTGTCCACTAACTTTAAATCGAAGCATCTGACGATTTTTTCTACTTTTGTTTGCTGCACATCAGCCAAACTATCCTCTACCTCTGAGCAACTGCGTCCCTGCGCAATATTGCTGTTCATAAGAATGTCGTCACCTTCAACCATTTGTGGCACGTTTACACAGCTACTAGATTCTTTCACCTCGTTACTATTTCTACCCCCTTCATTCATCATTTCCTCCTCTCTAAAGTTTTGCAGTACTGATTCTACTTCTGCTACTTCTACTTCATCTTTTAGATTGCCATTTTCATCGAAGATGTAAGCTTTTACTTCATCATTATTCCCATCAGACTCAAACCCATTATCTATTTCTTCCCCATTATCTACCTTGAGTTCCTGTTCTTCCTTGACCCATTTTTCTAGTGTATCCAAAATACTATCCACTATTTTGTGAGAGTGGCTTAACACATCACTGGTATTATCTGTATTTATTTCGTCATCCATGTTGTCTGTCTGTGTATGTTGGCTGATTGTCTGTGTTTCCGTTACTGGCTGTGTTACTGTTACCGCCTGGTGAGCGCCAGTTTCCTCATAGACGGGATTTAGTTTCCCACACGCGGCCTGTTGTGTTCATCTGTGACACCACTAGATATAGTAGCATCATGACTCCCTTCTTGTCTTAATGGCATAGTATTTACTTCTCCACTTTCGTCATAGTAGTTGTTACGAAAGCGTGGTGAGTATCTACCCCCTCTTCCTCTGCCACGGCTTTGGTTTCGATAGTTTGTTTTGGTGTGCCTAACTTCCATATTTCTAACGTTCACGTTTCCATTATTTTGTACGTGATTGTTAGAAGATTTGTTATTCTGCTGCACCTGCTCCTCAGCAGCAGCTACTCTTTCCACTCTTTCCAGATATTCAATAAATTTGTCTATATTATCTCTAGGGGCGGAAATGATCCTCTTCTGCCAGTACCACGGCAGCTTACCTTCTAAACCCATAATGATCATATCTGGCTTCATCTTTTCTGTCAAATGTGACAGTCTTGAAACCCACTTCCTAGCGAAATCCTTTACTGATTCACGCCCTGGGAAAAACTTCTTACCACTCCAGAATTCCCTTAACACATCATTTTGTTTGTTATGTGACCAGTATTCGTTGAGAAATGCAGACTTAAATTCAGATAAAGTTTTACATTTGATCATTACATCCGCTGACCATCGCAAAGCATCACCTGACAAATGACTTCTTATAAATGAAATTTTTTCTCTTTCTGACCAAGTGTTGGGGAGAACATCCTCAAAGTCATTCCAAAATTCATGAGGGTGAATGTACTTATCAGGATCAAAGCGCAAAAACTGTCGACACCCTATAAAAGCGGCGTCAACTGAAGTCACATGCTGTACAGTAGAATGACTAGAATTAACAGAGGTTACTCTATTTTCTAGGTTAGCAATGTTAGTATTTAATTCCTCTACTTGTGACTCTACTGCTTCTATCCTGGCAGAACATCTTTGTTCCACTGCATCACGAATTTCGGTACAGGTTTCTTTTACTTTCTCAATGTTTTTCTGACAAGTATCTACTTTAATTTGTACCTCTTTAACTTTGTCAGAGCAAAGTTTGGACTCGTTGCTCAATCTTTCGGACAACCTCACTTCCAAAAGTTCATCTGCCTCTTGATAATTTTTTTGAATTTGATCTATTTCACATTTGAAAGTACTATGCATTTTAGTTAACTGTTGCCCTACTTTTACTTGAATGTCATGATGAATAGCATCTATCTTATAATTCAAACTATTCCATTTTGATTGCAGTTCTTCTTTTAGTTCTTTATTACTATCCTCAATTTTAGCCTCAATTTTATTCTCCAACTCTTTATTACTATTTTCAATTTTAGCCTCAATTTTATTTTGGTTTGATTCGAGTTTGGCAAACAGTATTTGCATCCAATCCGGAGCTTCTACCTTGATACTTTGTATCTCTTGACTTGACTGAGCTGGAGATATATTGAGCTCAGTTTCACTACCTGACAAAGTTAGCAACTCTACTGGCTCCCTTTTGACTTCTATTTCACTTATTGATTGCATCCCTGCACTCTCATTTAAATTAAAGTCATAATTTACTGGTGACAAATTACGTTCTAGTTCAATATTTGAGGGATTAATGGAACCATCCTCATTAAACTCAATTCCTGATCCTGAGGATTCTTGGTCAGAGACCGGTTCCCTTCTGAAATGTACACTACTTTCCATATCTTTTAGTTTGTTAGCAGCAGTTAATAAATATTTTAAAAGTCTTTGACTTAACTTAAATGCTTGATTTCGACGAATGATGTCGTCGCGGTGTACCAGCAATCGTGATGCGACGCGTCGCGACGTATTGAAGGCAGCAGCAGCAGCTGTAGCGTCGAGTACCGCCACAGGAATCGCCTACTGCAATAGCTCCAGGGGGGGGGGGGGGGGGGGGGGGGGGCAGCAAGGCACCGTTGACCGCTCGGCGCAGCCGGCAGCTGTCTCGCAGATCAGCGCAGCTCCGCGATGACGCACCGTCTTCCTTTTGTCTCAGCGCCGTCGGCAGCCGCGATCCAGCATCGTCGCCTTCCTCACCATCGTCACTAACCAACGTACAGCGGTAGACACTTATTGTTTATACACTACACCCGCCTTTACTGGTAACACTGTTCCCACACTAGTTCAATTCAGTGTCCTGTTATTGCCTACCGAGTTCGTTAATTTATACCAATCGCTTTCACACATCGAGCACTTTTATTTGCTTTTAATTCAGTTTTCCCGGCCGATAAGCACCATATGTGGGGCGGCGAAGAAGTTGTCGAATGAATTGTTTGAATGTTCATTTCACGTAACAGACTATTGCCGATGCAACATATGTGGGACGGCGAAGAAGTCGTTGTTTAATGTTGAATGAAAGTTGAACATTGCCACCTTAAATCACGCGAGCCTGGCAACTAATTTGGTGGCCAGTCAGAAAGCGAAGGGAAACTTACTGACCTTAGTTCCCAGTCTGCACGGCCACATTCCTGTACAGCCCAGCTAAACGAAAAATATCCATAGTTCTTCACGGGATTAGGGCTGCTTCAATAAAATTTAAAGTTCCAAACAAGATTTTATTATCTTAAAGGCTCACACAAATTACTCGAAACTTCTGAAAATGCTAAAGACATTAAATATTTGTTAATTCAGCCAATCGTTTAATAGTTCAGAGGCGACTTCTACAGCAAGTTCCTCCCGAATAGTTCATTACTCTAACTAACGGTGCTCTATTAATAGTTCGCAATAATGTTAAAAAAAAAAAAAGATTAATGCTCGCCTTAAAAGTGGAGTTAGTCACCACTTGCCACGCGGAATTATACTTCACACGGACGGCACAATAACAGTTTGTTACCGAAGTCTAAACGATCCAGGACGGTGTACAGTCCTCGCGATTTTCAATGTCCGTTTACATTGCTAAGTACGCGCATGTCACAGCCCGCTATGACGTCACCCGAGGCGAGGCGCGATCGGACGTTAAGCTCGCGTGGACTAGGCGTTGGTCTAATGCGGAGTGAGCTTACTACTGCCTCTGCCGCTCTTTTTATATAGCTCCGGCGCGTACCGCCAAGAGAGCATCTGTTCTTTCCGTTCCTATGCAGATGCCTGCAGCCTCCAAATGATCGCTATCTCAGGCACATAATCTTAAATATCACATTTAATAATAGCTTTACAAACTTCTCAATTTTTGTATACATACATCTGAGCAGTACAGAAGCACGTAGAAAATCTCAGCCCGCTAAAATTAAAACTTTACTCTCTAGAATTTTTACAATGGAACTAACGGTAGATGGTTACCTCTGAACCATAGCTTTATCAAGACTTGTATCAGCTGTTAATTATGCTACAAGACTAAAACTTGGTGTAGCTTTGTTAATTGTCCTATCTGATCATTGGTCTTAAAGAATTTGTTTTATCATTAAAATTTAAAGTACTTAATCTATAATGCTTATGTACATTTTACTCACAAAAGTAGTTTTTACTAAATTACTAAAAAACTAGAAGAGGTAACTGATTGTGGTATTTCCATTATTATTATTAGGGTGAACTGAAGCATCCTACCAATTTTCAATATTGTAGCTCTATTATTTCGCGCCTCTGATTTTTCCGAAAAACGCGGATTCTGGAGTCAATTTTAGTTTTATGGTTTTGGAAACCAGCACCACTCATTAATGACTTCTTACTGCACCTTCTCACCAAATTTTGGCTTCCTAGCGTCATTATTTAGCGCCTCCTATTTTTCTTTCAAAACGTGAATTTTACGTAAACTACTAATTTTATAACATTAAGATTTGTTACCTGAAACATTATCACATAGAACTATACTTTAACAAAGTTTTACACACAAATCTTAATTTTTACTTTTATGTTAAATGTGGTGCAATACTATATGCAGGCGCGTTACGATGACGTGACGCTACTAGCAGTGAACTAGGGTAAGTCCCGTGCACTCGCTCGCCTCTGTATCTTATACATGATACAGCGCTTGCTTTGCTTCAAGCACACCCATACCATTTAATTACAAGTATGTAGAAAGAACAATTTCAAACTGCTTTCCATCCCGTTAATAAGACGCTTATGATTTAGGAGACCATTTAGCTTTCTGACTAAAATATATCTTAATGCATGAAATGCATGCATATCGCGTTAGAATGTCTTTATAAACGCGTTATTGCTTTTGATATATGCATGAGAAACCTGTGTTTCAACAAATTATGAGGATACACTCAACTTATCGTACATCATCTATAAGAGTAAATGCAGCTAGAAATTGGCACCGAAACTTTGTAGGAGAACGTATAATTTGTATTATTTCAATTTTTCTTTAATTAGAAGGTTCATGAAATTCATTCTCCTCCAATACAAACTGCCTCTGATAAACAGTGATAAACTGTCTCTAAGACAGGTTTACAAAATCGAATTACCCTGAATGTAACTACTGCACCGAATATGTCCATTCTCATTTAACAAATATGTCTATGGCCACTTTTGTCATGTGTGAGGAAAGTTTCAGAAAGGTGCATTCGATTTGACACCTGTGTTTTTGGTGCCGCAGCTTGGCGGAACTGACATGTTTGCCGACGAATTACCTTCTGACTGCTATTGTTGTTCGCGTTCTTACAGTATTTCACGGCTTTCTTAACACTTTGCTGAATGGGGACGGAAAGACCCATGTTGCTCATCACTCGAATATTCTCAAACTGTTGCCAAGCAGCGATGTGGGCCTATATGGAGACCTATTTATTATTGAGAAGTGAGTGATGTCACGGTTTGTTGTTTAAAAGAATATGAGGAATAATCACTGCACAATAAGCGAAACTATCCAGCAATGACAGCGGGTACTTAAGTAAGCTGTGTTGGGAGGGGAGAGCCCCGAGGATGAGGTAACACTGAAGAAAACAAAGCCAAAAAAAGGAAAACTTAAAATGGAAAGTAAAAGTGGAAAAATTAGCATAAGCGATAACGCCTTTCACTATTCTGATATAATCGAAGAGTGTTTCAAAAACCATTCTGAGTTAAAGATGTGGGAATCATTTTCCTGCTTTCTGCAGTTTAACTTCAGTTAATTGAATCTACAAACCGAAGAAGACTATAGTGAGCAAATCAGAAACATAATGTAAACCCACTTCAGACTTGCGTCTGCTGGTTTCGATAGCTACCAGGAGGATAAGCGAGCTCCGAAACCTTCCTTTTCTTGCGTGGCAAATGAAAATGACTTGGCAGCATAGAAACAATTCTGATCAAGTGACCGTCGAATCGATGCCAAAAGAAACATGAACCACCACGGAAGTAAACAGACAGTTATGTCGCAGATGGGGGTGGTTGAAGATATTACAAGCCGAACAGTTGTTCCGTGTATGAATGAAGTAGGGTAAATTGAGAAGATCATCTTTCGCTTTACCAAAGTATTTAAAATAAGATACAGTGGTTATTTTTACAAAATACTTAAGGAATTTAACTATTTTTGTCAAGCGAGAGAATGATCTAATGTGTGTGCATATGGGGGGTGGCGGTGGAAAAAAGGGATGAGTTGCTGTGAGGAACGACATGTGGGCGACGGTTGGTTGATTGCTTGGTTCGGAGAAGGAGACCAAACAGCGAACTCATCGGTCCCACCGTAGTAGGCAATGATGGGGAAGGAAGTCCTTTCAAAGGAACCATCAAGGCATTTGCTGAAGCAATTTAGGGAAAGCACGGGAAACCTAAATCAGGATGGCCGGATGCGGGCTTGAACCATCGTCCTCCCGAATGCGAGGCCAGTGCGCTAACCACTGCGCCATCCCGCTCGGTGTCGGCGATTTATTGCTGAGTGAGAAATGGTGTGAAGTGAGGTGGGGGCAGGTATGCGATAAGGGTAGTAGACTCAATGTTCTCACCGCGGGGCATCCGTGACTGTAGTTACGCATATGAATGGCACCCCACACCATCACTCCAGTTGTTGCCCCAGTATAATGATGACGAACGCGGTATGACAATGTTTGTTCTCCTTGGTGCCTCCACACACGGACACGTCCATCGTGCTCTATGCGGAGCCTCGACTCATTTGGAAAGACAACGTGGTGACACCTTTGTGTTGTACGCATCTCTTCAGCGCCCCACAGCTTGTTCCTGCGTTAATGGAAGCCACAACAATGATCGCCGCGCTGACATTCTGTGGTGTATCAGACGTGGTCCTGCTTTACATGTGATACTTATCATAGGGCAAACAAGCTCATTTCCTAACTTAAGATATGTTACGTGGTTGTACGATCCCGAACATCCGAGCACACTCCACATCTGTTCTCTCGGGTGCTAGTCACGTAGCAGTTTTGAGATAGGGGATGCAGTTGAGTATGACTGGAATACCAACCAAACCGAGTAACATCGCGGGGTGCTAAACTGCGGTCTCAATAGGCCACGATCCCGCAGCAATCGAATTCCGACACGTGCTGGTGTAAGTTTCTACTTATTACCTGAAGCACAACGTGATCTTCTCACAAAGAACGAACATTAGTGAATGAGAAACCCTGTGCGCAATACTTCCTTATATAATGAACTCAGATGACGTTACTACCCACTATTTGGTGCTAACCATTTAGATATACAACCATCTAGCGCACTTGATGTCTAATTGACGTTTGTTGCATGCAATCATCATGATGCTTCAGTTTTAATGCCCAGCGTTGTACGCCAGGTTTAACAATTTGTAGGAAGATGCTCTTTTATATGAATCTCTTCCACTTTGATGGACTGCTGGCCTAACATACTGTAAAAGAAAATCGTTCAGTGGTAAATAAAAAAATGCGTTAGGAAGGGATAGTACTGCCGTCTTTACTTTCCTGAACCCCCCATCAACCATGGATCTTGCCGTTGGTGGGGAGGCTTGCGTGCCCCAACGATACAGATAGCCGTACCGTAGGTACAACCACAACGCAGGGGTATCTGTTGAGAGGCCAGACAAACATGTGGTTCCTGTAGAGGGGCAGCAGCCTTTCCAGTAGTTGCAAGGGCAACAGTCTGGATGATAGGCAGATCTGGCCTTGTAACGCTAACCAAAACGGCCTTGCTGTGCTGGTACTGCGAACGGCTGAAAGCAAGGGGAAACTAAGGCTCTAATTTTTCCCGAGGGCATGCAGCTTTACTGTATGGTTAAATGATGATGGCGTCCTCTTGGGTGAAATATTCTGGAGGTAAAATAGTCGCCCATTCGGATCTCCGGGAGGGAACTACTCAAGAAGATGTCATTATCAGGAGAAAGAAAACTGGCGTTCTACGGATCGGAGCGTGGAATGTCAGATCCCTTAATCGGGCAGGTAGGTTCGAAAATTTAAAAAAGGAAATGGATAGGTTAATGTTAGATATAGTGGGAATTAGTGAAGTTAGGTGGAAGGAGGAACAAGACCTCTGGTCAGGTGACTACAGGGTTATAAACACAAAATCAAATAGGGGTAGGTTTAATAATGAATAGGAAAATGGGAATGCGGGTAAGCTACAACAGACAGCATAGTGAACGCATTATTGTGGCCAAGCTAGATACGAAGCCAACGCCTACTACAGTAGTACAAGTTTATATGACAGCTAGCTCTGCTGGTGACGAAGAAATTGATGAAATTATGAAATAAAAGAAATTATTCAGATTCTGAAGGGAGATGAAAATTTAATAGGTATGGGTGACTGGAATTCGGCAGTAGGAAAAGGAAGAGGAGGAAACGTAGTAGGTGAATATGGATTGAAGGTAAGAAATAAAAGAGGAAGCCACCTGGTAGAATTTTGCACAGAGCACAACTTAATCATAGCTAACACTTGGTTCAAGAATCATAAAAGAAGGTTGTATACATGGAAGAAGCCTGAAGATACTGACAGATTTCAGATAGATTATATAATGGTAAGACAGAGATTTAGGAACCAGGTTTTAAATTGTAAGACATTTCCAGGGGCAGATGTGGACTCTGACCCCTATCTATTGGTTATGAACTGTAGATTAAAACAAGAAACGGCAAAAAGGTGGGAATTAAAGGAGATGGGACCTGAATAAACTGACTAAACCGGTTGTACAGAGTTTCAGGGAGCGCATAAGGGAACAATTGACAGGTGTGGGGGAAAGAAATACAGTAGAAGAAGAATGGGTAGCTTTGAGGGATGAAGTAGTGAAGGCAGCAGAGGATCAAGTAGGTAAAAAGACGAGGGCCAGTAGAAATCCTTGGCTGACAGATGAAATACTGAATTTAATTGATGAAACGAGAAAATTTAAAAATGCAGTAAATGAAGCAGGCAAAAAGGAATACAAACGTCTCAAAAATGAGATCGACAGAAGTGCAAAATGGCTAAGCAGGCATGGCTAGAGGACAAATGTAAGGATGTAAAGGCTTATCTCACTAGGGGTAAGATAGATACTGCCTACAGGAAAATTAAAGAGACGTTTGCAGAGAAGACAACCACTTGTATGAATATTAAGAACTCAGATGGAAACCCAGTTCTAAGCAAAGAAGGGAAAGCAGAAAGGTGGAAGGAGTATATAGAAGGTCTATACAAGGGCGATGTACTTGAGGACAATATTATGGAAATGGAAGAGGATGTAGATGAAGATGAAATGGGACATATAATCCCGCGTGAAGACTTTGACAGAGCACTGAAAGACCTGACTCGAAACAAGGCCCCGGGAGTAGTAAACATTCCATTAGAACTACTGACAGCCTTGGGAGAGCCAGTCTACCATCTGGTGAGCAATATGAATGAAACAGGCAAAATACTCTCAGACTTCAAGAAGAATATAATAATTCCAATCCCAAAGAAATCAGGTGCTGACAAATGTGAAAATTACCGAACTGTCAGTTTAATAAGTCGCGGCTGCAAAATACTAACGCTGATTCTTTACAGACGAATGGAAAAACTAGTAGAAGCTGACCTCGGGGAAGATCAGATTGGATTCCGTAGAAATGTTGGTACACGTGAGGCAATACTGACCTTACGACTTTCCTTAGAAGCTAGATTAAGGAAAGGCAAACCTAGCATTTGTAGACTTGGAGAAAGCTTTTGACAATGTTGACTGGAGAGCTTCTGTAAAGTTTGGAAGGTTGGAGACGAGGTACTGGCGGAAGTAAAGCTGTGAGGACGGGGTGTGAGTCGTGCTTGGGTGGCTCAGATGGTAGAGCAGTTGCCAGCGAAAGGCAAAAGTCCGGAGTTCGAGTCTCGATCCGGCACACAGTTTTAATCTTCCAGGAAGTTTCATATCAGCGCACACTCCGCTGCAGAGCGAAAATCTTTATCTTAAACCTAACCTTCTTTCAGAAAAAAATGACTTATTGAACTCCACTCATAGTACTGAGTATAAAGATAAAATGGGCTTCACCCAGCGACGCTTCTGATACGAAATGATCTCGAAAAATTTAAGGGATTTGACTGTCACGATAAGACAAAAATGGTTCAAATAGATCTGAGCACTATGGGACTTTACTTCTGAGGTCGTCAGTCCCCTAGAACTTAGAACTACTTCTGAGGTCATCAGTCCCCTAGAACTTAGAACTACTTAAACCGAACTAAGATAAGGACATCACACACAACCATGCCCGAGGCAGGATTCGAACCTGCGACCGTAGCGGTCGCGGGTACTCCGGCGGAAGGACCCCCCAATCTGCAGTGCTTGTGGCGTCCAGATTACTCTCCGCCACATTTTACTTGACTGTCTTTTATTCTCTGACCAGAGGGCGGTGGTTTCTTTGCCACAGAATTTGCCCTCTATTTTGCAAGACGACGCAACGTCTGTGGTTAAGGTCTTACGGTTTTGTGTCCTGTCCAATTTGTTGCCTCGGATTTTAGGGAGAGGGTTTTAATGTGCTGCTGGGTGACTGGCTCACCCAGGTTTTAGGTAAGAGGTCCGCCAGTCACGATTTCCCCCTTGTTTCCCTTCGGTTTCTGTTCTCTTTTCCTTGTGTTTCCTTTCCTTTTTTAGTGTGTTCCTTCTCCTCTTGTTTTGCCTCTCTATGTGGGGATTTGGAACTGCGTCAGGTCTGCGTCTTTTAGCCATTCTCCTTGATCGCTGTTCGTCTTAGTCCCTCACTGCATGTGTTCCTGTTTTTATGTGCTTGGGAGCTGATGACCACGCTGTTTAGCGCCCTTAAACCTCAAACACACAACACACACACGCGGTTCCAGAGTGAAGCGCCTAGAACATACTACAAGTCAAACATGTTTAACAATGCTATACGTTTTGATCCACTTCCGCATTAGCTCATGCTGACAGGAACGAAACAGTCCAGTGAGGGGTGAAACCAGCCAGAACAAACTTTTCTTTGTGTGGTACAGTCGTCACTGCACAGCATGTGTACATCTCTTCAAGAGATCAGCACGAGTACAGGAAGACCATCGATGGATGCTTTATAACTGAGAAAAGGCTGCCACATAATTCTTACACCTTGGCGCAGGGTATCTATAATGAAAGTTCGAGTATCAAAAGGCTGCAGAAAGAAAAACACTGCTCTGAATGACGTCAAAGCCGGGCGCTGTTGTAGAGTGGTTCTAGGCGCTTCAGTCCGGAACCGCGCTGCTGCTACGGTCGCAAGTTCGAATCCTGTCTCGGGCATGGATGTGTGTGATGTCCTTAGGTTAGTATGTTTAAGTAGTTGTAAGTCTAGGGGACTGATGACCGCGAATGGTAAGTCCCATAGTGCTTAGAGCCATTTGAACCATTTGATTTGAATGACGTCAAATACGAATAGCGTGTTACTGATGCTGGGGAAAACCTCAAGGATAAAAAAAAAAATTGATCAATAGATTACGCCTTAAGAGTCAAAATGTACACACCAACAGTCGTGCGGCACAAAGGTGTTCCTCAGTTTGCGTCAGAGATGCGCAAAATGACTATCTCCACGAAGGATAGCGTGCTGCTGTTAATGCTCTTTTACAGGAAGTGTGACTGCGCGCCCTGCACAAGTTCCGGACACTAAATATTATGAAAAAAGCCATTGGTATGATGTCCGCTAAGGGGCTGGAAAAAGTAAATACGGAATTCGAAGAGACAGGTTCTTATTAAGTGAAATGTGCCAGAGGGATGAAAGCAGTTAAATAGACGTTTGTTGAAGATGTGACCATAGCATTGCGGTGGGGTGCAAACACGCAGTGCACATTGAATCGCCCGAACGTTGGACCTGTCTCCCAGCACGGTGGATAAAATCCTACGAAACATCCTGCACTGCAGTCCATATAAAACCACCCATGTTCAGGAACTGCTTCCTGCTGACCTGTCAGCAAGACATACGTTGTCAGCTGTGGAACTCCTTGCTCGCATGGAAATAGGCAATAAAAGACCGTGAAACTTTCTGTGACTAGACGAAGTACATTTGCATTCACCAAGAACATATCAATTAGCAGAACTGCAGAATGTTAACAACGGAAAATCCACACGCATACCAAGCGGTGCCACTTCATTCTGCGCCGGCTACTGTGGCCGAGCGGTTCCAGTCCAGAACCACGTGGCTGCTGCCGTCGCGGGTTCGAATCCTGCCCCGGGCATGGATGCGTGTGATGTGTCCTTAGGTTTGTTAGGTTTAAGTAGTTCTAAGTCTAGGGGACTGATGACCTCAGATGTTAAGTCCCATAGTACTCAGAGCCATTTGAACCATTTCAACTTCATTCTGCAAAAGTGACAGTGTGGTGCGAGTTGACGGTATCGTTACTGTATGGCTGCGTTTTTTTTTTCAAGGAGACCAGTCCTGTGGGTCCCTGTTACCTGCACCGACACTGTTCCCTCTATTAGAATCTTTTGCGTAGCAAAGTCATTCCAACCCTTCAACGGCATAGATCAGTGGGTAGGATCATTTTTATGCAAGATGGTGCTCCTCCACACGTTGCATGGCCAGTGAAGCGGTTGCTGCAGAGACATTTCGGAAACGCTGGAATTATCTGCCGTCATTTCCCTACAGCCTGGCCGCCCAGATCACCTGACCTTAATCCGTGTGACTACTGGGCTTCGGGTTATCTTCAACACGTTTTGTTCAAAGTCCCACTCGCAAACGTAGCTGAACTGATGGCACGCATTGCACAACGCATGCTGCACGTGACCCCGAGACAATCCAATCTGTTGGGGAAAGTGCTGTTTCTCGATTTCAACATGTGGCAGGAAACACGGGACAGCATACTGAACATGTCTTTTGGCCGACTCACGACAGTTATAATCCGTTGTCATTTTGCTTTTTTTTATGCGTGTTTTGGCCCCAGAACACTTAAAAACCCATGTGATTATGATTTTTATGTGATTTTTGACTTAAGCACAATTAAAAACCGATTTTTCCCATCCTATGCGGTACGACCTCGCAGTGGTGGATGAGTTTACCTTACCAACAGCGCGACAACTGCTGAGTGCCCAGCTTGTGCAGTCATTCACATTGAACAGTACGGGTACTGTAACGTGCAAGTACAACCATAGCAGTCTTATTGCGATTTATCTGACATTTGTAGCCGACCCAACCTGCGTTAAGACGCTTACAGCGCCGTCTCTTCGTAGAATTTACTTTAAACTTTCTATGTTCCATGACATTTCCCTCTGTGTCATTAATATTCTGTTCAAATTTGATGGCGTTCTGAGCAGTGGTTCTCTCTCTACAGCATTCTGAAACTGGAAATTTAATTATGGACTTCCTGTATATGCCAGTGAAATACGCCGAAACACCGAATGAATCACTTGGCCTTTTTGTCAACACGTCACCGTTCAGACAGGTACGGTAGTGCGAGGATGTTTGCACGTGGTGAAATGAGGTCCTTAGTACGTTTACCGTAACGTACGTAATGATACAAGAGCCAACTGTTCGAATATGTGCATCCATTTTCTGTCGCACAGTACCTTTCAGGCAATCTTGAGCTAGTTACTGCATCGCTCCATCGCACCCGAATTGTCAGAACACTGCCTCGGGCATGGATGTGTGTGATGTCCTTAGGTTAGTTAGGTTTAAGTAGTTCTAAGTTCTAGGGGACTAATGACCACAACAGTTGAGTCACATAGTGCTCAGAGCCATTTGAACCATTTTGTCAGAACAGTTTGAAGCAAGCTACGCACATATGGGCTTGAACGCAATGGAACTGAGCATATACCGAATGCCGTGAATTGACATATATGTTCCTTGAAGAGCAATTATCATGAGTTTGGATGGTGGACGAGCGGTCATGGACCGTAACGCTGTCAGTAACTTCTCCAGCTAACACAAATCTCTGCCGATATCGGAGAGATAGAAAGTACTGTACCGTATTAGATTGCTCACTGGTCTATTAACCAACGTGCACACAGAGGAAAGTGAAGACTTGCGCACCGTGAGAAGGAGTAACAGCGCTCTCAAGAACAGCCTTGTTGCCATCACGAGGCTGTCTGTGCTTTATGAAAGGAACTTCGCAAGGAAAATAAACTGAGTAAGGTCATACCAGTTGCAGTCACGATCTACTGCTTGCCCTCATCACTAAAGACAGATTGTTTCCTGTGTTACTGTGAAACAATTTGTAGTTTGATCGTTTGCGGCTCACCCCGGCCGCTCAAGAACACAAGAAAGAAACTCTTTCACGCAAAGTTACAGCAGTCGTTAGAAGATTACGACGCTAACCTATAGGCTAGCGCAGGCGGCCATGAACTTTGTGTCCTTTAATAAAGAACGACCCAGTCCAGACTGATACGATTCATAGACGGCGTGTATGCAGAAAGAATTATGAGGGTTCAAAAAATGGTTCAAATGGCTCTGAGCACCATGGCACTTAACATCTTAGGTCATCAGTCCCCTAGAACTTAGAACTACTTAAACCTAACTAACCTAAGGACATCACACAACACCCAGTCATCACGAGGCAGAGAAAATCCCTGACCCCGCCGGGAATCGAACCCGGGAACCCGGGCGTGGGAAGCGAGAACGCTACCGCACGACCACGAGATGCGGGCCAAAGAGTTATGAGGCAGTTCCCCTTCGTCGATTTGGGAAAGATTGAGCTGATGGTAAGAAATAAAGATCATTGGTATCTGAGCCCGGAATATGCCTCCGCTTCCGGAAAAGCGGTGAGATGATGGACAACTTCATCGGATTATTTCTTTTTCTATTTGTCATCAGCCTTCTGGCTGGTTTTGATGCTGCGCACCACAATGTACTCTCGTATGTCAAACTTTTTACTATTTTACTCCATTATTTGTAGATATATTCCTATTTCTGTTTTATCTTAAAGTTTTTGCCCTTAGCAGATCATCTAGTCCCTGGCTCCGATAACGTGGCCATTTGTGTTAGCTGCAGAAGACGCTGACAACGTTAGGGTACATTATCACTGGTCCAAGGCCCAAACTCAAGGAGACTGATCTAAGCTCATTCAAGAAACGTATATGTCACTTCATGGCGTTCAAAATATGCTCAGTTCCACTGAGTTGAGCCTCATATGCCAATAGTGTGCCCTGACGACTTAACACATTATCTATCATGCTGTCCCTTGTTTTCAACAAGATCCTTTCCTTGTCGATGCTTATTTTTCAGCACGCTTATGTAGCATCACATCTCAAAAGCATTGATTCCCACTTTTCCAATTTCTCCACTGTACATCGTTTACCACACAATGGAGTGATTCAGAAGTATTTTCTCATATTTCTAAGATTAAGGCTTATGTTTGACACTAGTTGATTTTCTATAGCGAGGAATTCACTCTTTTCCTGTGCTCCTGTGTTCCTAATATATGCCTTGTACTTAAAGATTTCTTTTTATTCCCAGGTAGCAGAATTTTCTCACTTCGTCTACTTAGTGTTACCAGTTTCGACGTTAAATTTATCGCTAATCTCATTGCTTCTGCTCCTTACTTCTGTCGTCGTTCTTTGGTTTAAGCTCGGTCTGTTTTCCGGACGGAGTGGACTGTATATTCCATTCAATAGTTTCTGTAATTCTTCGTCATTTTAACTGAATACAGCAATGTCATCATTTAATCTTACCATTAATTTCCATACTCCCTGAATTTTGAACCTACGTCTAGACCTTAATTTTACATTCTTGATTGCTTCTTCGATGAACAGGTTAAACATCAGGAGAGAAAAATAGTTCCCCGCCGTAGACCCTTTTTAATCCGGGTATTTTATATTACCCGCATTTTCCTATGGCTAATACCTACTTTTATGAGAATTTCAAACAGTGCACATTATTTTACGTTCTCGTACGCTTTTCCTATGTCGACAGGTGCTATGAGAGTCTTCATTTTTTTCTCCTAGCAGTACGTGTAAGCTATAGTTTTCTTTCTTAGGAAACTGTGCGATAAGAGTTAGCGGAAGGTCGCATAAAATTGACTATGGTAAAAACATTCTGATCGTAAAACTTTTCCAACCTATTTGAATGTCCGACGTTGCCTGTTTTATTGCTACTGCTAACGAAACACTGATTACCTTAAACGGAATAGGTACAACAGTTGGAACGATTGGTATACGTGGCATGAGAGAGACCTCTCCAGCTGCTGGAAGTGTGGCGATAATACCTTCTATAACATTACTTCGCATACTTCTAACGTGCAGTGGGTAATACTAGAAAGTTTTGGATGATTCAGATTGTGTAGTAGTACAGGGTGATTCAAAAAGAATACCACAACTTTAAAAATGTGCATTTAATGAAAGAAACATAATATAACCTTCTGTTATACATCATTACAAAGAGTATTTAAAAAGGTTTTTTTCACTCAAAAACAAGTTCAGAGATGTTCAATATGGCCCCCTCCAGACACTCGAGCAATGTCAACCCGATACTCCAACTCGTTCCACACTCTCTGTAGCATATCAGGCGTAACAGTTTGGATAGCTGCTGTTATTTCTCGTTTCAAATCATCAATGGTGGCTGGGAGAGGTGGCCAAAACACCATATCCTTAACATACCCCCATAAGAAAAAAACGCAGGGGGGAAGATCAGGGCTTCTTAGAGGCCAGTGATGAAGTGCTCTGTCACGGGCTGCCTGGCGGCCGATCCATCGCCTCGGGTAGTTGACGTTCAGGTAGTTACGGACAGATAAGTGCCAATGTGGTGGCGCTCCATCCTGCTGAAATATGAATTGTTGTGCTTCTTGTTCGAGCTGAGGGAACAGCCAATTCTCTAACATCTCCAGATACTGTAGTCCAGTTACAGTAGCACCTTCGAAGAAAAAGGGACCAAAAACTTTATTGGCTGAAATGGCACAGAAAACGTTCTCCTTAGGCGAGTCACGTTCATACTGAGTTGTTTCCCGCGGATTCTCCGTGCCCCATATACAGACATTGTGACGGTTGACTTTCCCGTTAGTGTGGAAAGTTGCTTCATCACTAAACACAATCTTTGAAATGTAAGATTCATCTGTTTCCATTTGAGCAAGGACAAAATCACAGAAATCGATTCTTTTAATCTTATCAGCTGCAGACAGTGCTTGAACCAATTTCAGACGATAAGGTTTCATAACTAACCGTTTTCGTAGGACTCTCATACAGTTGATTGTGGAATTTGCAGCTCTCTGCTAGCTCTGCGAGTCGATTTTCCTGAGCTGCGAACAAATGCTTGCTGGATGCGTGCTACATTTTCATCACTCGTTCTCCGCTGTCCAGAACTTTTCCCTTTGCACAAACACCCATTCTCTGTAAACTGTTTTTACCAACGTTTAATACACCACCTATCAGGAGGTTTAACACCATACTTCGAAATGCACGCTGAACAACTGTCGTCGATTCTCTTCTGCCGTACTCAGTAACACAAAAAGCTTTCTGTTGAGCGGTCGCCATCTTAGCATCAACTGACGCTGACGCCTAGTCAACAGCGCCTCAAGCGAACAAATGTACAACTAAAAGAAACTTTATAGCTCCCTTAACTCGCCGACATATAGTGCTTAGCTCTGCCTTTTGTCGTTGCAGAGTTTTAAATTCCTAAAGTTGTGGTATTCTTTTTGAATCACCCTGTATTCTAGTATAGACAGTAAACCATAGACACAACTGTTAAAACAGACTGCGAGGAAGAATATGAAATCATACATTTTCACAGCATAACATAGCATTTTCTTTCTCGCAGGCCATTGTGCCAGAAAACCTAGACATTGTTGTTTAAGTAAAAGTATAACTTATGCCCATCCAAATGGGTATTGGAGTAATGTGTAAAAATTTTAAGTAAATCGGTCAATAATTTTTCCGAGAAGTTTGCTAACAACGTTTCCCCGCGTGTCGCCAATTGTTTATTAAAGTGTAAGATTTTCAAGTAATTCGGCCAAGAACTTTTCGAGATTTTTGGTTACAACATTCCGCTTTGCATATATTGCGACGTGACCATTACATATCACTGCGTAATATTGCATTATGTTTCTGTTCATTTTTTGGCTGTATTTGAGGAGAGTACGAGGTCTGTCAACTCCCAAGGAAGGCTTCAAATTTTCTTGTTGAGTGGGCCCAAGTGACCAGCTTGACAACAAGTGCCAAGCCACGGAGATTCTGATGGGTCCCCACGGCACTGTAGTTCGTGGAAGTATTTGCGATAAGACCCTGCGTCTCACTTTGGCGGCGAATGTGATTTTCTCCTTTGAAGACAGCTGTCGCTGCCGTGTTATAAATCCCTAGAGTATAATTGTGCTTGATGAATTCACCCCCCGGCGCGCAGATCAAAGAATGGTCTGACACGGCGCCCATTCCCTCCAGATCTTGTTATCCAATCGACTGAGTCTTGCCCACCACACCGATCGGTTCGAGGCGCCTTGCCACGGTTCGAGCGGCTCCCCCCCTCCCCCCGTCGGACGATGATATTTTGTTTGTGGGGCGCTCAACTCCGCGGTCATCAGCGCTCATAAAAAGTCCCAGTTTTTACGCAGTCCAAGATTTTTACACAATCCAATGGAGCCACCGTCACGAATGATGATGATGATGAAATGATGAGGACAAACACCCAGTCCCCCGGGGCACCCCGTCGGAGTTCCTCCCTCGGGCATGTTTGTGTTGTCCTTAGCGTTAAGTTAGATTAAGTAGTGTGTAAACCGACGGACCGATGACCTTAGCAGTTTGGTCCCATAGGAACTTAGTACAGTTTTTTTGCACGTCACCGTGTTTAGGTACGAAGGACACGACCAATGAGTAGACCATGATTGACAGCTCATACCAACTTCTAGCATGTTAAGACGGATGCAGTAAGCCAAGAAAGGGAAATTTCTGCTGGGTTCCCCTGTATTCAAAAAAATATAGCTAAATTCTTGCTAGTCACTTTGGCAATGGCTCAGTATCCTTCCTTCTTGACAGAGTTTCTCAAAAAGTCTGGAGTTGGGTTTAGGGGAGGAGTAATTTTGGCACTTGGCATGGGGAAGCTGTCTGTGGCACTCGTGGTCCAGAGGACGTTCGTGGCAGCCTTTTTCTGCCGCCATCTCGGCTGTTTGTATCCGATTTTGATTGGTGCATTCTGGAAAATGTTTGCTGAGTTTTGAGTATGTGTTCCATTTCGAATCAGTGCAATCCACTTTCTGAGCAGCTAAAAAATTTACGGTATTTGCTATGCAAATTCAGTTGCTGTATTAATTGTATTGTTTCGTGAGCCTTGCACTCGTTTACTTTGCATTTGCGAGCTTGAAGGATTAGAAAAGATTGTAGTGTTTCCAAAGCAGTCTTACATGTACATGACGAGGCTCTCCACAGTGTTTGAGAGAGATTCATGACTAAATTGACCTTCTAGAAAGCTTTGTTTTTGAGTAATTTAGACAGTTTTGTGCTCGTTTCGCTGGACCTATTTCCCAGACAGCGGTACGAGGCTTTGTATTTATTTTGTTGGTAACTTACATATTTTCTGTCATTTTAATATGGTAGGCGTCGATCATACAAAAATGGTTCAAATGGCTCTGAGCACTATGGGACTCAACTGCTGTGATCATAAGTCCCCTAGAACTTAGAACTACTTAAACCTAACTAACCGAAGGACATCACACACATCCATGCCCGAGGCAGGATTCTAACCTGCGACCGTAGCAGTCGCACGGTTCCGGACTGCGCGCCTAGAACCGCGAGACCACCGCGGCCGGCGATCATAAAATAAATAAATGTCTTATTATATTCGGACTTGATCTGAATCTCAGTGCTAATCTGTTGTAGGACGACATCTCCCGGTTAGGCGACCCTATAAAAGTAAATGTAGCTCCGGCATTCCTAATCTATTCATCTCAATGTGATGGAGTTCCGTTGCAAAAGCAAATGCCAAGCGTTTTGTTTAAATATGAGCATATTTTGATTTGTGATAATGATCCACGATTTACGAGCTTTGTACTGAGCTAGTCTTAGATGTGATAACTGCAAATTAAAGAGAGAAAAAGAAATATAGGCAGCTCTTGTTGAGTACGCTTCGAGTCAGATCGAGGATATATATACTAAAAATATATGTAGCCTGTGTCTGTCTGAATGTTTATTAAAGTTTCGTGTAAAATTTTGAAGTAAGTCGGTCAAGAAATTTTCGAGATTTTTGAACATACGGTAGCTATTTCATACACCGTTAATAGGTGATCGCCCGGTACCTTACCGTGCGCTTTCTGGTGATTTTCGTTTATGGTTGCTGTTTTTGGTCGTCCTTCAAATGAATCATCTACGTACAAGATTAGTACATTTCAGTACGGCCACTCAACATGACTGTGTGCTTGGTGCATGAACAGTACATAATAATGTTAGTAATAATAACAATGGTGACGGCATTTATATACCAATGAATATACCGATTTTAAGAAATGCCATTCTCATTAACACTGTGTTAACCAATTTCCTAATTACGATCCTGTGAATGTGAATGATGATAAATAACTGAAATATATAACTGAAATGAGGTGAAAGGAAGAAAATAGAAATAGACAGGGATGAGAAAAGCACAGACACAGTTGACCACGCAACAGACATACTGGTTCACTGTTGAACAGAAGGAAAACAGGTGGGATATTCCAAGAGGGAATCCACGGCGATGAGAACAGATTAAACTTTAAACTCCTCTCGATTTCAAGATGGTATTGGATAAGACGTAGGTACAGGGCAGTTTGTCCCATAGTCGTATGATGGTTATATAGAAGGAGATGGAGAGATATTTAGTGTTGCGCCAGGATGTCGGCCATATTCGAAGTGGTACAGCAGTTGTGGGATAAATGATACATATTTCAAACGAAATGAAAAGTTCTGTGGGCACCAGTGACTAAGAAAGCGATAAAGATTATGGCAAATTCTTCAAAGTTAAAAACAGCACGGCTACTTAAAAAACATAGCACCGTACTGACACTGCATATGAAGTTGACGCTTGATTTGTAGCAAACAGGTACCAACATAAGAAAATAAAAATTTCATTGTTTCGAACACTATGACTCTAAGATGCCGAGACCACATAATTGCTCATTAAACCGTGGAGTGGAATCTAGAAAGCATAGTTTGTACTCTCTCAGTTGGCTAAATTTACCTTATTATTACCAGACTAATCGGACACAGAGTGCACGGCCTGCGAAGCGTAACTTCAAATGCGGAACACACCCATCCGCCTTTTGTTTCATAGACGTTGCGCTTCTCGCTCCGTACTGCTGCACCGGTATCTCACCCCACTTCCTGGCATTCATATGCTCTTCCATAGCTGTGGCACAGTCTTTCTCCTCTTGCTTTTCTCTTTCACAGTCAGATGGACCACGACTTTCGCTCACTGTTGTACTTCCACGCTTATCTTTTTCACCTCTGATTCTGTTTTATATTATAATTTCTTCGATATCAATCAGAAGATGAACAGAGGTGAAAAATGCCCCTGCGGCTAGAAACATACCACAAAATTTTTATGCGTTGTGCTACTTCAGATGGCCACCCAGATCGTTTTGTAATCAAACACTGAATCTACATCTACACACCGAAAACCACCTGACAGTGTAGAGCGGAGGATACTTGCTGACCACAGTCACGTCCTCTCTTTTCTGTTAGCAAAAAAAGGAGAAAAGAGAGAGCAAAAAGGAAGATTAGAGTTCAACGTGTCGACGACAGCGTCGTCATTATACACACAGTTCAAGCTCGGATTATGAAAGGATGACAAAAGAAATCTGTCATGTCCTTTTCAACGTAAGCATCCCGGATTGTGTCTGGAGAAAAGGTAATCGGTTATGTCCTTTTCACCGTAAGCATCCCGTATTGTGTCTGGAGAAAAGGTAATCGGTTATGCCCTTTTCAACGTAAGCATCCCGGATTTTGTCTGGAGCAAAGTAAGGAAAGTACGGAAAACCTAAATCTAGATGGCTAGGCGGGGATTCGAACCGTCGTTCTCCCGATCGCCTATTCAGTGCACTAACCACTATCCCACCTCGCTGGGACGTACATATTCCAGTCGTAATAGGACCGTGGGTAAAATTACACACATCAAAAATGTTTTGAATCTCCTTGGTTCCGAGAGTTCCGGAACCTGTACAGAAAATTGGAATTGAGTTCAACATAAAAATCATTTCCGCCCTTTTTATTGCTCATGAAAACCACACATTGCATGTTGTACCACCGTACAGCGATACCTTCAGAGGTGGTGGTCCACACTGCTGTACACACAGGTAGCTCTAATACCCAGTAGCACACCCTCTTGCATTGATGCATGCCTGTATACGTCGTGGCATACTATCTACAAGTTCGTCTAGGCACTGTTGGTCCAGATCGTTTCATCCCTCAAAGGCGATTTGGCGAAGATCCCTCGGAGTGGTTGGTGGATCACGTCGTCCATAAACAGCCCTTTCCAATGTTTCCCAGACATGTTCGATAGGGTCCACGTCTAGAGAACATGCAGACCACTCTAGTCGAGCGATGTCTTTATTCTGAAGGAATACATTCACAAGATGTGCTCGATCCGGGAGCGAATTGTCGCCCATGAAGACGAACGCCTCGCCAATATGCTGCCGATATGGTTGCACTACCTCTAGCTGCAACACATTTTTGGAGGTGACACAGAATGCTCTTCATAAGTAGGTATGCAAAGTTTTTTCTTGGCAGTACATCTCATTCCAGTCAAAGTCTATGTGAGCTGGTGCGTTTTCTAGCGCCAGTTTCCATCGATCGTCGTTTTGATCTTTGAGTCGACTACGATGGTTATTTGTCTTCTGCTCATCTTTGGCGGCGCGGATTTAACAGCAGCGCGTGCGCTCTGCTGGGGAGGTGTGTCGGGATCGGCGGTGAGCGAGAGTCACGTGGGACTGTGCACGTAGGCACGATGGCAAGAGGATGAGTCGGATAACGAAGGAGCGTGGCAAGTGTCTACGGCGTGTTGAGTTCTGAGTGCAGATTCACCGCCCATGGTGATTTGGTTTTCCTAGAGGCCGGAAGGGCAAGCTCCTTCGAGTCTGTTATAAGCTACGCCGGCCCATTGAATTGAACCGCCGAGTTGCTTCGGTGGATTGCGTGCGGCTTAATTGAACATGCCAATGTACTAAAAATTCTTGGAATTGTTTTACTTGTTTATCGCTTAGGTCGGCGTCGTGACTAACTATCTTGACGACAGTTGGGGAAGTGTGGCTACGCCCAACCAACCGACGTGAAGCATAGTTAAAGACGTAACTAGAAGTGCAACGAGTAGTAAGTCCGGATCTCGCGTTTAAAGACACACCGAGATACGTCCTCTGTTCTACCTTGTAGTTCGTTTGGTAGTTTGGCGTGTAAATATGCGCCGCGGTTATACTTGTCATCTTAACTTTAGGGCATGATTTTTGGCGAAATTATTAATCAAAGCTTAAGGGCTGGCACTGACCAAGTAACTCACGGAGGCTAATTTGTTTCTATTCAGTTGTGTTGATCACCTGTTCTCTAGATACGATTGTGTAGCTTATGTCTCAGAATATTGCCTTTCGTTGGTGTGTGTTGTGTTGCAGATAATTGGCAGCGGTCGACGCTAGTATACTGGGAGCAGAGCACCACGAGGTCAGAAAGATATTTAAGGCCCTTTCCTCTCATTTACACCTTGGGTTATGTTGTCACTGTTGCGTGATTCCATGTTTCCGGTGGAGAATTGTAGCATCTGAAGTTCAATTGCAGTGCGAAGTTGAGTACATTTCTATGTGATTTCCTGTCTCATGGATCTTTCGTATTGATCTGAATCATAGGTCTGCTCGCGTCTATCGCTAATTCACACGCAATATTGAAGCGACCTCATTTTAAGGGTATTGGCATATGGTCATGTTCTAGTTGTAATCATTGTAAGAATATTGTTGATTAATCAACTAAGTAAATTTGAAGATTGGTTTCGTCAAAATTAAAGCACCTCCTTAATTGTTTTAGTCATTTGCATATAGTTTTGTTTAGGAAAGTTGGCTAGCCAAACCTTGAAAGAACTGGGTTCTTACTCTTAATCTGTTCCTCAGCTAATTGGAAGTAATGAAAGTTCTGATGGGAATTGCATGGACATTTGTACTATTTAAGTAAAGCTTTATCTGAGTATGTTTACCTGCTCATATTCAATTTTCAAGTTTTATGGGTCTTGTTCCGGTTAAAGAAATTTATTTGTTATTTGTCCAAGTGATCTGGCCTTGTAAGGCAGTCTCCTGTATTAGTGTCATTGTAATTTTATAACGCTTTTGAGTGTACTAAAATATGTAGCAACTACAACAGATTACTATTGTGATTTTGGTGTGTCACTACCATTATACATCCGACTATGGATATCATTTCGTCTTCCTAACACGTTCCATACATATACTGTAATGCCTCCCCAGTGTGACTTTTAATACAGTTACGAATGAAAACCCCTTATAAATAAAATGTACTTCGACGTTTTCGCTATGAACGTATAAGAAAAGTGCAAAAAATATTAATATTGTTACTATTGGGAGAAACCGTGCGGTCTAATGTACTGCTTTCCGGGCGGGAATGCGTGCCGGTCCCCGGCACGAATCCGCCGGGACTGACTAGTGTCGAGGTCTGGTGTGCCGGCCAACCTGTGGATGGTTTTTAAGGAGGCTTTCCATCTGCTCGGCGAATGCGGGCTGGTTCCCCTTATTCCGCCTCAGTTACACTGTATCGGCGACTGCTGCGCAAACACTGTTCCACGTACGCGTACACCATAATTACTCTATCACACAAACAATTGGGTTTCACTCGTCTGTTGTGAGACGTTCCCAGGTGGGTTCACTGGACGCCGAACCGCACAATAACTCTGGGTTCGGTGTGGGGCTGTGGTGGGGTGGGTGGACTGCTGTGGCCTGTTGTGGGGTTGTGAACCACTGAGGGCTACGGCGGGGACGAAGCCTCTCTGTCGTTTCTAGGTCCCCAGTTCAATGCAATGTGAAAAAACATTTCACTTGTACAAAGACAAACAACTTTCAGAAACAATTGATACTATAAGCACCCCGTCTTCAGGCCACAAGTATCCCATCGGGACCATCCGACCACCGTGTCATCCTCAGTCGAGGATGAGGATAGGAGGCGCGTGTAGTCAGCACACAGCTCTCCCGGTCGTTATGATGGTTTTCTTTGACCGGAGCCGCTACTATTTGGTCGAGTAGCTTCTGAATTGGCATCACGATTGAACCCCGAAAAATGGCAACAACGCATGGCGGCCGGGATGGTGACCCATCCAAGTGCCGGCCACACCTGACAGCGCTTAACCTCGGTGATCTGACGGGAACCGGTGTATCCAGGCCGTTGCCCAATTGATACTATTTTACGCGAAAAATAGCTATGGTCTTCATTTTTTACGATGTAATACTTCAATTCTGACTTTGGTATTGTTCTGAGCTGATCGATGGATGTTTATGTAACAGGTCTGTAGAAAAATTAAAATATATTTGTTAAATGTCTTATTGGTTATTATTCCAGTAGGAACGTAGGAAAATCTCCAGGTCAAATGCTTAAGGAAATTTAAATTAAAATGGTTAACCCTCGAGCAGGCGTGGTGTGTTTTACGAGGTCTTTTCAGAAAAATGCGAAACTTTGTACACAAAAATTTTCTACGCTTTCTGATTGTGCATGGCATCGGCTATGCCGCAGTGGATACACCGGTTCCCGTGAGATCACCGAAGTTAAGCGCTGTTGGGAGTGGTCAGCATTTGGATGGGTGACCATCCAGGCCGCCATGCACTGTTGCCATTTTTCGGGGTGCACTCAGCCTCGTGATGCCGATTGAGGAGCTACTCGACCGAATAGTAGCAGCTCCGGTCAAGACTACCATCTTAGGACCGGGAGAGCGGTGTGCTGACCCCATGCCCCTCCTATCCACATCCTCCCCCGAGGAAGACACGGCGGTCGGATGATCCCGATAGGCCACTCGCGGTATGAAGACGGAGTACTTATTGTGCATGGGCTCCTTCGAAATACTCGCTCCACAATTGATACATCGCTCCCAACGCCGTTCCCACTCTCGCAAGCAGTCTTGGCACATTTGCTGGACAGCGCCAACCGTCGCATGCGAATTTTGTTTTATCTCCTCTATCGTTGAAAATCGTCGTCCTTTTGACGGGGTTTTCAACTTTGGAAATAAAAACTCCCACGGAGGCCATGTCTGGAGAGTACGGAAGATGAGAAAGCGCAATGATTGCCGTTTTTGTGCAGTAGTCAAGCGCCTACATTGTTGAATGTGCGGTTGCGTTATCGTGATGCGAGGGCCATCAATTGCCTCGCCACATTTCAGGACGTTCCCTTCTCACATTTTCTCGTAGTCGTCGCTACCCCTCCCGATAGTACCAGCGATGGACAGTTTCTCCCTGTGGCACGAATTCATGATGAACCAATTTTTGAAAGTCAAACAAAGCTATCAGCATGGATTTCACATTTGACTTGACCTGACGAGCTTTTTCTGGTCTTGAAGAACTTGTACCGACCCATTGTGAAGATTGAATCTTGGCCTCAATTTCGTAACGTCGACCCACGTCTTATCACCAGTTCTGGTTCCCTTCAGGAACATTTCGTACACATCTGCTCGATCCTAGGGCTCTTCACAGATTGCGAAGTGGAGGTGTTTCTGGACTTGACTCATGAGCCGTGGGACGAACTTGTACGGCTTACGGACTCATCTCCGTAGGCTTCGTGCATCATTTGGTGTCTCTCTGTAAAGGTTTTCTTGACTTCTTCACAAAATTGAATATAGACGCTATGTTCGTCTAATTCTGTCATCTCGAAATTCGTAAACTGTATGACACAACGTTCTACTCAATACAGCACTGAACAATAACTAACAGATACAAAACAATGAAACCTCCGGCAGTTACTCATTAAACACAGGTGTGTGCACGGTGCAGGGATATCAACCACATTTCACTTCAGCACACCATGGCGCGAAATTGCGAATGTTCAGGAATTTTTTTAACAGATCTCGTACAACAAGAGCATGCGCGTACTTTGTACACATGTAAAGAACAGATGTCTTTATCTTAGCAACGTAAACACGTATGGGCAAAATCACAGCTAAGTTTTAGTTTAATTAAACGATGACGAAAAATGTGTGTGAAATCTTATGGGACTTAATTGCTAAGGTCATCAGTCCCTAAGCTTACACACTACTTAACCTAAATTATCCTAAGGACAAACATACACACCCATGCCCGAGGGAAGACCCGAACCTCCTTCTGGACTTGCCGAAACGACGATGAAAAAAACTGTTTAATTAAATAATAATAAAATAAACTTTCATTATGTCACTGCGTGGCCGCTTACAAGTGTCACCTCACAGCCGGGCGGTATAAGGAGCCTTGTCATGTTCCGGGCGACTCCCTCCGTCGGAGGTTCGAGTCCTCCCTCGGGCATTGGTGTGTGTGTTGTCCTTAGCGTAAGTTAGTTTAAGTTAGGTTAAGTAGTATGTAAGCTTAGGGACCGATGACCTCAGCAGTTTGGTCCCACAGGACTTAGCACAAATTTCCAAATTTGTTAGACCACAGTCGTGACCGACTCTAAGCACTAAACAGCGCAGTTGCATCACTTCCCACCCAACCACTTAAACTATTACTGATCATCTCGTAGACAATTGCCTAATTGTGTGATTGTGCTACTAGCTCGGGATCTGGCTCATTTTCTTACACGTATTGTAAGTATTTTTCTCAGCTATCCAGTTGTTTATTTTCTAGTACCGCTGTTCATTTGGATGAATGACAACACTGAATGAAGGAATATGCATAGGCTTGCAATTGTATGACAACAATGGGATGGTATGACACAACGTTATTCGTGATTGGCTCACTTTATACATAGGCGCGCCCACTTGAAGATTTTGCAATTAGTAACGCTGCTAACGCACTGTATTTAGAAGTGCAACAATACGACGCCATTATGAGCGTGACCTTATTTCCATTCAGCAACGGGCCAAACCCTTACTCCTTGTTAATGCTAATAAATAATTTTATCTTAATTAATAATTTACAGATTCTTAATGAAAAATAATTTGACATCTTAACTCTAAGAATGGCTATGCCCAAATAAAGCCTTTGGCCTAGACTGATTCATTGAAAAAATATTGCCAGAATAATAAATAATAGATATTTAACACTTTTAAAACACAGTTTCTCTAAGGTGCTAAAGGCTATTTATCAGAATGAAATTTTCCGTAGGTTTACAGCTCTCTCGTTTTCAGTATTGAGATAACGTAAAATATATAATTATTTAGGCTGTGTAATAAGAGATTGTACCTCTCATATCGGAATCCTAGCTGGTCATTCCACATGGTAGATACATTCACGTTCAGGGTTGCACCACTGTTGTTAAAAATTTAAAGTTAAGTTGGAAACACCAACAGTTGCTAAGATGAGTCACTTTATTTTGGTACAAGTTTATATCTTGAACGATGATAATCAGCTATGGAGTATATAATTTTAATTAATATTGTGTTTATACTGGTTGCTGGAGAGGAGGGAAGTTCTTTATTAGTATTTTATTAATGATCTCGTTCATAAGGAGGCATATCACAGTCATCACAGTCGCTCAAGAAAGTTATAATTAAGCTTTGCTTGTTTAATCAAAATCGGACGATGATTCTCCTTCTCCGCAGCCTGCAATCCTGTGTAAGTAAAATGTCTTGGTTTTCTTGAATTGCGTAGTCAGTCGGGAAACCTCAGATAGAGCGAAAAGTTTGCTTTAATACAGTTTAATTATAGGATGAAATAATGGAGCTCTTGGATCTAATAATTGCAGGTTCGTTTCCAATTCATCGGAAGTTCCCTTGTGATTACCAACAAAACGACACATCCGCGCAAATTTCCAATTAGAGAATACATATATAACGAAATTCCTTACACACTTTTGATGTAAATGTTCAGTATATATTTCCTTGAGTAGCGTACAATATATTTTCAATCTCTTTTTCCAGTAATCTCGATAGCAAAATTACAAATATTGAATGCGGCGATTCGGCACAGATAAGATCCTAGAAGACCCCTCAACACACCAGAGAGAATATTACAAAGAGCAATTATGCGCTCATGGAATAGTAATAGTACTGTACTACTTTGTGCATCGATTCTGCGAGTATATAGATGGTCAAGTAGGAAACGTAATTCACTCATACAATTGTGCAGGGATAATTAGTAGAATATGAGTAGATATTACAAGTCCATGACCATACCATACATATTCGAAACAATCAGGACGTCGGAAATGAAGAGTATATATTGAATTAAATACTCTGTGATCTAATAATCTTCATACACGGTTATCTCCACCAAAAATATTTGTAGTCAGCTTAGATTTTCTCGTTATCTCAACTCGTGTTTGGTTAACAATGTTATGAAGACAATCCGTCCAACAACTTAACTTCATGTTACAGTATCCATAAAAGGACGTAACTCATAGCTAAAGAATCTTGGCATGTTACGAAGTGTAGCCTCTAACAAGCCACTGTGACTAAAAATACTTTACTCTGAAATAAAGACAAAAGAGCAACCTAAACAACTGCAGTCGATTCGGAAACGTTCATCCTTGCACGTATGTTTGCGGCGTAACATTCAGTACTGTGATGATACACGGCCCCTGTAATCTGAGAGCCTTTCATAATCACGCACTCGCCCCACGCTTAAGTCACTTGTCAATTCAACAACGATCCGTCAGCAGCCGACTGTCTTTGCAACAGCAGTCGGTCAGATGTGAAAACCTTGACCGCTGCCGGCCAATCCGAGCGCTGGGCGCGCATTGTTCAGTTGGGACTCCTCGCGCAGTTAGTCTCAAAGCACTCTGATTCCTCGGAGTACGTCAAGCAGACGTGATTTAGACTCTTGTCCTATGCTTTAGAGATGGGCACATTCGATTAGCAACTTTCAGCGCTGTGGTGGGCTTCCAGCACGTGACTGGAATTTACGTGAGCTTTGCGGTTATGTAGAATTGCGTCCTTTTCGTGTACCATTCTGCATTCGAGCTTGTCGTGGAAAATGTTATGCCTTTGTTCTTGCTTTTGATCTCATCAGAATTCGTGGTTATCGGTATCCGATTCTTAGTTAACGACCGCTTAGTTCAAATGACCTTCAGAAAATTTTTCTGAGTCGTCAGATCATGTTTCAGAAGAGTGCAGCTATATTTTTAAATGTTCTGTGATGTCCAGAGGAGATACTAGACGATTTAATTTGATGCAGGTATCTATCTTTGATGAGTAACGTTACGTACATTGGTAGACATCAAAGTTTTCCGCATATGGTACGGCGTCGTAATGCATTTATACATTATGACGTGGTATCATACCCAGGAAACTTTTATGTCGAGAGACTGTGGCCGCGGAAGCCTTCACAATTATATTACTATATCACTTCGTCATCCATATACTTGAATTTATGAAATTCCAGCCCCGCGGGATTAGCCGAGCGATCTAAGGCGATGCAGTCCTGGACTGTGCGGCTGGGTGTGTGTGTTTGCCCTTAGGATAATCTAGGTTAAGTAGTGTGTAAGCTTGGGGACTGATGACCTTAGCAGTTGAGTCCTATAAGATTTCACACAAATTTGAACATTTTTTATGAAATTCCACCTCTTCCTTTGTTTACGAATTCCACCACGTACAGCACACCTCCATGTGGGAATATTTAAGATTTGTTTCATGAAAATGTATTCCATTTAATTACAATCTCTTCATGGGATACGACATACAGAGTGGTTTCGTGATGATGCAAACTTTCAGCAACGATGTATCAATGTAAGGTTATGCAGCACGGTCAGCAAACCAACGAGTCGAAAACTGTAAGCGAAAATCATCCTGATACCTGTGACAGTGAACTTCTTATAGCAAGTTCTTTGCTTTCCATATCCTGGGAGGAGGCCGTATGGACCACACATTTTCAGCTGTCCACATCGAGGTATATCAACAACACCTGTCGGCAGCTGAGGGTTTCAGTTAGTCATCACTAATTCTTTATTGAACATAATGAGAATTACACCCACGAAATAATGACGTTTTATCTACACTACTGATCATTAAAACTGCTACACAAAGAAGAAATGCAGATGCTAAACGGGTATTCATTGGACAAATATATTATACTAGAACTGACATGTGACTACATTTTCACGCAATTTGGGTGCATAGAACCTGAGAAACCAGTACCCAGAAAAAACACTTTTGAGTCAAACAGAGCTGGGACGGCGTGTGCAGGTACAGCTTCCCATGAAGCTTCAACACGATACCACAGTTAATGAAGAGTAGTGACTGGCATATTGTGACCAGTCAGTTGCTCGGCCACCATTGACCAGACGTTTTCAAATGGAAAGAGATCTGGAGAATGTGTTGGCCAGGGCAGCAATCGAACTTTTTCTGTATCCAGAAAGGCCCGTACAGGATCTGCAACATGCGGTCGTGCATTATCCTGCTGAAATGTAGGGTTTCGCATGGATCGAATGAAGGGTAGAGCCACGGGTCGTAACACATCTGCAATGTAACGTCCACTGTTCAAAGTGCCGTCAAATCGAACAAGAGGTGACAGAGACGTACAACCAATGGCACTCCATACCATCACGCCGCGTGATACGCCAGTATGGCGATGACGAATACACGCTACCAATATGAGTTCACCGCGATGTCGCCAAACACGGATGCGGCCATCATGATGATGTAAACAGAATCTGGATTCATCCGAAAAAATGACGCTTAGCCATTCGTGCACCCAGGTTCGTCGATGAGTACACCATAGCAGGCGCTCCTGTCTGTGATGCAGCGTCAAGGGTAACCGCAGCCATGGTCTCCGAGCTGATTGTCCATGCTGCTGCAAACGTCGTCGAACTGTTCGTGCAGATGGTTGTTGTCTTGCAAACGTCCCCATGTGCTGACTCAGGGATCGAGACGTGGCTGCACGATCCGTTACAGCCATGCGGATAAGATGCCTGTAATCTCAACTGATAGTGATACGAGGCCGTTGGGATCAACACGGCGTTCCGTATTACCCTCCTATACCCACCGATTCCATATTCTGCTAACAGTCATTGGATCTCGACCAACACGAGCAGCAATGTCGCGATACGGTAAACTGCAATTGCGACAGGCTACAATCCGACCTCTATCAAAGTCGGAAACGTGATGGTATGAATTTCTCCTTACACAAGGCATCACAACAACGTTTCATGAGGCAACGCCGGTCAATTGCTGGTTTTGTATCAGAAATCGGTTGGAAACTCATGTCAGCACGTTGTAGGAGTCGCAGCCGCCGCCAACCTTGTGTGAATGGTCTGAAAAGCTAATCATTTTCATATGACAGCATCTTCTTCCTGTCGGTTAAATTTCGTGTCTGTAGCGCGTCATTTTCGTGGTGTAACAATTTTAATGGCCAGTTGTGTACATATCCTATTTTTCAATGTAATCTCCATCCCACGGGTTTCCTCCAGTGCCAAACAAGAATGTGTATGTGCGTCGCTACCAATCCTTGTCTTGGAGGCGCAGCCAGTGCTTCAGTGTGTGAATCACCTCCTCATCGTCCTCAAAATGTCTTCCACGAATGGCATTCTTTAATGACCCAAACAAGTGGAAGTCAGAGGGGGCTAGGTCAGGTGTGTCCGATGTGACAGTTGTGGATGGTCTCCGCGACCGCTGCAAATCGTGGAGCTCTGCCGAACCGCCTACTGATGATCTCACCCTCCGTGCCTAGCAACTAACTGCACTTTTGTCGATAGCAGATGCCCCACAGACTGTGCACAAGCGTTTGTGAGTACTCCCTACAGTTTCGTTCTCTGCATTGAGAAGTTCAATGACGGCACGTTGATTGTAACCCACATCACCTACAGACACCATTTTGAAACTAGCCTGCAGCTATGCTATCTGTCGGAAGTGACGGAAACTTGGCGCTCTCACTGAGGTGACTTCAAATAATTAATACGTAATGTTTCGCATTCGTAGCACTGTATTCGGCTGAGAAAAAAAATTCGGTGCATTATTTTCTGGGCAACTCTCGTATATAAATATATTCCGAAACTATTCGTCTAAATGAATTCCAGAAGGTGGCTCTCTGATGATTCCTCACAACAACGGCGAAATGGGCTGGCTCCCCATCGTCCTGGAAGCACATTGAGACCAGTTTTGAATGTCAGTCCACATACCCACTCCGTGACGCCGACATCAGGTTACGCCAGCACCACTAACAAAATGTGCCTTAGAAGTACAAGCTGACTTCAGAAACCACATGTTCGTTGTCGATATATATTTATTTTGATGTTATCTGTCTCCTGCATTAATTTGAACGAATGGAGTCGGAACAATGTGTATTAAGTATGTAAGTAATGAGGACGCGCAAAACGTTTTTGAGCAGTTTGCTACCACAACTCCCTATATATTACAAGAACAACATCGCTACTTCAAAAATAAACAATTACTGACTGGATCAATTATAGCTCTCTTTCCAATGACCGCACCAACCCTCCACGGACACTGGTTACCTTGACAGAAAGTCATTTTATACTTTGAAATAACTAGGCCGTCCGAGAAAATTATTATTATTTCTTGTTATAGCTCCTGTGAGTTCTAACAGTGGTCTCGCGGTAGCGTTCTCGCCTCCCGAGCACGCGGTCCCAGGTTCGATTCCCGCCGGGTTTAGGAATTTTCAGCTGCCCTGAGATGACTGTCGTCTTCATCATCATCATTCATCCCCATTACTGCAGGAGAAAGGCAACTCCAAACCACCTCCATTAGGACGTTGCCTAGTACGGCGCACAGTGGGTCAGAATCCCAAAAAGCTGGTCAAAATATAAGTAGTTCTTCAATTTGTACCAAACTTAGTATGTAAGGGTTTACGGAGTTTCTGATTAAGAATATGATATCAAAAAGTGAAAAAAACAAAATGGCGGACCCAAGACGGCAGGCTCTATGTACACTACTTTCATTTTTTACGTATGAAAGTAATTTATAGAGAATTATCGAGGTTACTGATGACGACAGAGTTCAAAAAATTTAAAAATGGTGAATCCAAGATAGCGGTCAAAATCTATGTCCTTTTATTTATTTATATTTATATATTTTTATTCATATTAAAGTCAATATTTAGGGGTTATTGTAGTTAATGCTTAAAAATAAACCAAAAAAGTGAAAAACTCGAAGAAAGGACCAAATATAAGTTACAAGATGGTGTAAAATATTGGAAAAAATTATTTCATTTCAATTACAATTATTTATTTTGTAAATTTTTTTATAACTTAATTTACAAGTTTTCATTTTCTTATTCCTTTTCATCTTCTGCTTCAACTAAATCGTCATCATCCTCAAACACTGTTTCCTCATTATCTGCATCTGCATCTGAATCTTCATAGTCTTCCGCCACAGGAACTAAGAGAGCAACGGCTTCTGGCGACAAACTCTTCAGTTTCTTCGACGAAGATTTGCGTAAGGAAGAAACGTAGGCGTCTGTCGTTGCCAACACTCTCCTGAACACGTCTTCCATAGTCTTAACTCTTGAAAACTTTCGAGAAAAACTTAGGCGATATTTCTTTATCAACTTATTGGTTGATTCCTGAGCATCCTCCGATCGTTGACCGGTTCAGAAATAATGTCTGAACCGTGAATCAACAATCTATAGACTGCTGTTGGCATGTTGTACCAGGGATATTCTTTCACGTAGTGCCTGGCAGTTGCTAAGGCGTATGCTCGAAACTTTTCAACGTCGATCTGACGTCCGCTCGAAATCGTCAGCAAAATTATATGGAAACGGTGGATTAGTTCTTCGGAAACTCCAGTTATCATCGCTGATGTTGGAGTGTTTTCAAAAAAATGTCGAGCGGTGTTTCCGTCATTCGTACTGCCAAACCCTTGTTTCGGCATGTCAATTACAATTCCAAGCTGCTCTTTGAAAGCTTTATGAAGTTGGCTTTCAGTATTGCTTTTTCCTCTTTATCTTCTGCTTTATGCGCCTGCCACTTTTTTGTCTTCATTTGGTATGCCAAATGAATACAACATCCAAAACATCGAATCCAGGCGTGAATAGTTGATAGTCCGTACTGCAGTTAATCGGCGGTAACTTGTTTTTTCAAAACATCGTCAATGTTATTAAATTGGGCAGACGTAGCCTTGCAGAGGTAACACCGTTGCGCAGATTTCGTGTTGGTGATAGCATTGCACACTTTACCATCTACCATGGTCATGCTTAAATTGTATTTAATGGAAATGTCTTTCTCATGAATAACTGTTTCGAATGACTGGAGTTGTTCGATCTGTTTGTCGTAATACGCTTTCTCGTTTAAAGACTTTTTCTCTGTTTCCTTTGTAAGTTCTAACTTCAGTGGTCTGCAAAAGAGGGTTGAAGACGGCTTCGGATTAACCCATAAGATCTTTTCTTCTTTAGTTTCTTCATTTACACCTGCAAGTTTCAGTGGAACAAGCGAAGTGAAAAATAGAGTTGCATCTGAAATACTCGAATCTGAAAACTTGATTTTATACATGCTTTGCCCGGAGGTTCCGTCAAAGCCCCACTTACAAATAAGGGCCATATTAGACATTTCCGAATCACTCATACGTAAAATATCGTCTCGTTTCAGCAGTAGAACACGTTGAACAGCGTGGTCTAACAAAGCTTGCAACCGTATCTCATCTTTTGATTCGGTAAACGTGAGAGTTACGTCTGGAGAGCAGCAAGCTTTTTTTGCTACCAAAACAGCTGAATACGGCGGATGTAGTATGTTTAAGCCTTTTCCTTTAGCCCCATTTCTCAAATGCTGGTAAGATTCTTTTGACAGTTTCAAGTCGAAAAGCAGTGCTAGACCTTCATTTGCATCATATGAGGATGGCGATGATGTTGAAAATCGCAAGCTTGCCTTGAATTTTTTCACCTTGGATGGATTTGAGAGTGTGACGTCTTTCACAATCTTCGCAGCATCTGAGTGCCCCGAAGATCGAAGACTCATTTGCGCGGCGAACGATAATTCGACAGAACTGAACTTCGTACGAATCTCCTCAGTTCTCCTTCTTTTAGACCTATCAGATAATGTTTCAAATTTTGTGGCAGGTCGGCCTGTTGATTCAGTCACACTTGCAGGTTTCGAATCAATCGGAATATATACTGTTGTATTTAATCAGGTTTCGTTCTTCTTGAAAAAATATCCTTGTCACCGAGTTGCTTCCTTATACTTGCTTCTGAACTTTGTTAACAAAATCGAAATGGTAGGCATCATATCATATGGAATTTTAATTGTATGTCCACTTTTTTCTGTCAGCGACCTTTCCAAATGTTCTATGGCCCCTCCCAAATCATTTGACAAATACTCTTTTGTTATTAGAAAAATATCTTTCCTGGAAAATCCGATTTTGGAATACGCTGGATCAGATGAAACTGAAATTTAAAAAAAAATCTATGTTACAGTTTTCGTCATTTTTCTAGTTATTTTATTATTTACAGTGCTTCTACGTGTCGATTGTAATTTAAATTGTACAAATAAAACTCATAATTAATTGATTCTACTGTAATTTTGAAGATGTCTGAACAATGGCGTTTTGCAAGTGTCGCTTAAAACGTGGCTCAAAGCCAGAGTTACAACTAGTCGCAGGATTTGAAGCTTAATTTACGAAGGTAATAATATATACTTGCGTACACAGCTTAAAAGAAAGCGGAATGTCGTGGAATTTTTAAGCGCATTTTACGATTTTGTCATTCATTTCCCTGTAGTACGTTAATTGAAATGTAAACGTGCATAATTGATGATTTAATAGTGATATAAGTGTTTTTTCACTAGTACATACCTCCTGGAATACATTCCATATTGAAAGTATTGGTTTCACTTGCACAAAACATAAATAACTTCTTTCAACAACACGACTGTTCTTGTAGCCTGGCCAGCTGCGCGCACGCTAACAATGAGCTGCCGCATTTGACCTGAGATATTACCGAACAAATGAACATCTGGTCGTCCGCACAGCCGGCATTCAGTTGTGCCAGCATTGCTGCTGCCAACCTCATAGTCCAAAATCCCCATCTTTAAACTTTTTTTTCCTTTTTGGCCACCTTTTCAAGATTCTGGCCCGCTGTGCGGCGGTGCGGGTCTCCCGCATCGTTCCCTGACGCTCTGTCAAGAAGCATGGGACTTCATTTCCAAGAGTACTGTAGGAGTTATATATTTCGATATTGTAGAAACTAGTTTTTAGACTTTATTGGGTCTATATACTGAATTAATTTTATATATCTGATTCAACTACGCTGCTGGACGCTAAAATTGCGTCAGGAAGAATAGGAAATGACGATGTTTTACTTATCTCTATACAGTATGCAAAAGGAGACGCCCTTACTCACTCGTCCTTGCTCAGGCACTACCTCTAAGGACAAAAAATTGCAATTTGTAGGTGGTGTTAATATTGTACAGTAGGTGTCGTGTAAGAAGGGATTTTTCGAAATTGACCTCTAGGGGGTGAAATAGTAGACGAGCGTTTTTTTTTAAGGCAATTTCAAGATAGAACTACGAAAATTGGTATTTGATAGCTCGGTCAGAATCAAGAAATACGTCTTTCGGTGTTTTTGGAAATTCAACTCCTAAGTTGTGCAATATTGGGTGAAAGTATTTTTTTTTCAAGTAATTCATTATTAAGGAGCACGAGAGCTATGTGCCGGACATCCACTATGTTGGAAGTACATTGCCATTCTGTCATTCAGCGGAACATCTTGTAGTAACATCGGTAGAACATTATGTAGGAAATCAGCATACATTGCACCATTCAGATTGCCATCGATAAAATGAGGGCCAATTACCCTTCCTCCCATAATGCCGCACCATACATTAACCCGCCTAGATCGCTGATGTTCCACTTGCCGCAGCCATCGTTGGCCAATAGTGCATATTATGCTGCTTTACGTTACCGCTGTTGGTGAATGATGCTTCGTCGCTAAACTGAACGTGTGCAAAAAATGTGTCATCGTCCTGTAATTTCTATTGCGCCTAGTGGCAGTGCTGTACACACGTTCAAAGTCGTCGCCATGCAATTCCTGGTGCATAGAAATATGGGAGGGGTGAAATTGATGTTGATGTAGCATTCTCAAAACCGACGTTTTTGAGATTCCCGATTCTCACGCAATTTGTCTGCTACTGATGTGCGGATTAGCCGGGACAACAGCTAGAACACCTTACTTGGGCATCATAATTTGTTGCAGGTTGTTGTTGACGTTTCACATGTGACTGAACACTTCCTGTTTCCTTAAATCACGTAAATATCCGGCGAACGGTCCAGACACTTGGATGAAGTCGTCAACGATACCGAGCAGCATACATAGCACAGGGCAGTTGGGCATTTTGATCACAATAGCCATACATCAACACGATATCGACCTTTTTCGCAATTGGGAAACGGTCCATTTTAACGCGGGTAATGTATCACGCAGCAATTACAGTCCGCGGTGGCGGAATATTACGTGATACCAAGTACTTATACACTCCTGGAAATTGAAGTAAGAACACCGTGAATTCATTGTCCCAGGAAGGGGAAAGTTTATTGACACATTCCTGGGGTCAGATACATCACATGATCACACTGACAGAACCACAGGCACATAGACACAGGCAACAGAGCATGCATAATGTTGGCACTAGTACAGTGTATATCCACCTTTTGCAACAATGCAGGATGCTATTCTCCCATGGAGACGATCGTAGAGATGCTGGATGTAGTCCTGTGGAACGGCTTGCCATGCCATTTCCACCTGGCGCCTCAGTTGGACCAGCGTTCGTGCTGGACGTGCAGACCGCGTGAGACGACGCTTCATCCAGTCCCAAACATGCTCAATGGGGGACAGATCCGGAGATCTTGCTGGCCAGGGTAGTTGACTTACACCTTCTAGAGCACGTTGGGTGGCACGGGATACATGCGGACGTGCATTGTCCTGTTGGAACAGCAAATTCCCTTGCCTGTCTAGGAATGGTAGAACGATGGGTTCGATGACGGTTTGGATGTACCGTGCACTATTCAGTGTCCCCTCGACGATCACCAGAGGTGTACGGCCAGTGTAGGAGATCGCTCCCCACACCATGATGCCGGGTGTTGGCCCTGTGTGCCTTGGTCGTATGCAGTCCTGATTGTGGCGCTCACCTGCACGGCGCCAAACACGCATACGACCATCATTGGCACCAAGGCAGAAGCGACTCTCATCGCTGAAGTCGACACGTCTCCATTCGTCCCTCCATTCACGCCTGTCGCGAAACCACTGGAGGCGGGCTGCACGATGTTGGGGCGTGAGCGGAAGACGGCCTAACGGTGTGCGGGACCGTAGCCCAGCTTCATGGAGACGGTTGCGAATGGTCCTCGTCGATACCCCAGGAGCAACAGTGTCCCTAATTTGCTGGGAAGTGGCGGTGCGGTCCCCTACGGCACTGCGTAGGATCCTACGGTCTTGCCGTGCATCCGTGCGTCGCTGCGGTCCGGTCCCAGGTCGACGGGCACGTGCACCTTCCGCCAACCACTGGCGACAACATCGATGTACTGTGGAGACCTCACGCCCCACGTGTTGAGCAATTCCGCGGTACGTCCACCTGACCTCCCGCATGCCCACTATACGCCCTCGCTCAAAGTCAGTCAACTGCACATACGGTTCACGTCCACGCTGTCGCGGCATGCTACCAGTGTTAAAGACTACGATGGAGCTCCGTATGCCACGGCAAACTGGCTGACACTGACAGCGGCGGTGCACAAATGCTGCGCAGCTAGCGCCATTCGACGGCCAACACCGCGGTTCCTGGTGTGTCCGCTGTGCCGTACGTGTGATCATTGCTTGTACAGCCCTCTCGCAGTGTCCGGAGCAAGTGTGGTGGGTCTGACACACCGGTGTCAATGTGTTCTTTTTTCCATTTCCAGGAGTGTACGTTTGTGACTATTACAGCGCAATCTATCACAAAGCGAAAAAACTAAAACATTCATATTTCTTTACGTACTACATGAATATGTAACAAAAAATGGAGGTTCCTATTTCAAAAATAAAACGCAGTTGATATCCGTTTGACATATGGCAGCGCCATCTAGCGGGCCAACAACAGCGCCATCTGGTTCCCCCTTCAAGCTAGACTAGCTTCGCTCTTTGTAGTTTTTTCGTTTGATGCTTATTTCGTGAGATATTTGGCCCGGTCACGATCAATGGAGCACCCTGTATAATCCAAGGCACTTAACCGTAAATATGTTAATTTATGTAAAGCTTGGTACAAAATTTCATTGGCTTGTGTTCAAAATTGTGGATTTGATGCATATTTTAAATAGTGCCTGTTTTTCACAAACGTCCCCCATTAAAGCGAATGCCTGGTTGGATCGTCCGGAAGGACATGGTGACCTCTTTCCCCAACTTTCCCCCTTCCTAGGTAGCGCTTTGTGCCTAATGACTTTGTCGTCGACCGAACGCTCGTAGTATTCCTTCCTACCTTTCAGTGCACGCTGAGTTTGCTGCGACGACCAGAGCCTCCACGGATGAGGGCGTGGCTTGCGAGTGCGCGGAGTGGTGTGTACCGGCCGCTGAACACTTCGCAAGGCCGCCGAGCGCCGAGTTCCTTCACCCTACCGCCGCCTGCCCGTCCGACACTTTCTTTCCGCGCGACCCACTTGGCGCGGCCGAGACCGCAGCGGTACGGAGCAACAATGCAGCTGTGGGCGTCGAGCCGCGCCGCTGCAGTGGGCGGCGCCGCGCGTTATGGCGAAATAAACGCGCCGCAGTGACGACACGGTAGCGCAGGTGAAAGCGCCGGGATCATGCAAATGATTACTCCACTGTTGCTCCTGTAGCCAAGTTCGATGATTTCCGTTCCTCTGAGGGTTGATGGGAAGCTTGAGATCTCACTCGTAGCTTTCTCCTAGGATATTAAAAGTGCTTTAACCGAACGCAGGCCTTCATTAAGGCCGCGACTCACTTCCTTCGCTAGCTCTTCCCTTGTCCGAGCTGGCACTCGTTATCTAATCGACATGGAAGCAACAGTGAACTCTAGTGTTGTAACGTTCCTTCTATCACATACGGCCTTTCGGAAGGAACAAAACATACATTGCCGGGAAGAAATTACACTACTGGCCTCTAAAATTGCTACACCACGATGATGAAATGCTACAGACGCGAAATTTAACGGACACGAAGAACATTCTGTGTTATGAAAATGTTTAGCTTTTCAGAGCATTCACACAAGGTTGGCGCCGGCTGCGACACCTACACCGGGCTGACATGAGGAAAGTTTCCAACCGATTTCTCATACACAAACAGCAGTTGACCGGCGATGCCTGGTGAAACGTTGTTGTGATGCCTCGTGTAAGGAGGAGAAATGCGTACCATCACGTTTCCTACTTTGATGAAGGTCGGATTGTAGCCTATCGCGAATGCGGTTCATCGTATCGGGAAATTGCTGCGTGCGTTGGTCGAGATCCAATGACTGTTAGCAGAATATGGAATCGGTGGGCTCAGGAGGCTGCTGGATCCCAACAGCCTCGTATCACTAGCAGTCGAGATGACAGGCATCTTATTTGCACGGCTGTAACGGAACGTGCAGCCACGTCTCGATCCCTGAGTCAACACATGGGGACGTTTGCAAGACAACAACCATCTGCACGAACAGTTCGACGACGTTTGCAGCAGCATGGACTATCAGCTCGGAGACCATGGCTGCGGTTACCCTTGACGCTGCATCACAGACAGGAGCGCCTGCGATGGTGTACTCAACGACGAACCTGGGTGCACGAATGGCAAAACGTTATTTTTTCGGATGAATCCAGGTTCTGTTCACAGCATCATGATGGTCGCATCAGTGTTTGGTGACATCGCCGTGAATTCACATTGGAAGCGTGTATTCGTCATCACTCGCTATACTGGCGTGTCACCCGGCGTGATGGTATGGGGTGCCATTGAATACACGTCTCGGCCACCTCTTGTTCGCATTGACGGCACTTTGAACAGTGGACGTTACGTTTCAGATGTGTTACGACCCGTGGCTTTACCCTTCATTCGATCCCTTCGAAACCCTACATTTCAGCAGGATAATGCACGACCGCATGTTGCAGGTCCTGTATTTGCCTTTCTGGATATAGAAAATGTTCGACTGCTGCCCTGGCCAGCACATTCTCCAGATCTCTCACCAACTTAAACTGTCTGGCCAATGGTGGCCGAGCAACTGGCTCGTCACAATACGCCAGTCACTACTCTTGATGAACTGTGGTATCGTGGTGAAGCTACATGGGCAGCTGTACCTGTACACGCCATCCAAGCTCTGTTTGACTCAACGCCCTGGCGTATCACGGCCTGTTATTGCGGCCAGAGGTGGTTGTTCTGTGTGCTGATTTCTCAAGATATATACACCCAAATTGCGTGAAATTGTGATCACATGTCAGTTCTAGCATAATATATTTGTCCAATGAATACCCTTTTATCATCTGCATTTCTTCTTGGTGTAGCAATTTTAATGGCCAGTAGTGTATTACACCACTGTAGAGATTTACGTTTCACTCAATATTTATTGTTGCAACAGCGCGTGTGGAGTACATGAAATGATTATATTTAAGGGTCAATAGCACAAGGGGTTCTGAGGCACCAGGTATCGACCTATAGTGAAACACCCATACTACTACGTAGTGTAGCCTCCAGGCAGCAATTGTATGCACTGGCTCTGGCATACAATCGATCGTACAGATGGCGAGTACTGTCCTGGATCCGTTATGCCTTGCCTGCTCGACCTGTTCGCGTAGTTCGGTAAGAGTTGTTGGTTGACGAGTCGCACGAGTGACTTCTCGTCCCAACATACCTCACCAGTGCTCGATTAGAGACAAATCCAGAGATCGTGCTGGTCAGGAAAGTTGCTACAGCTTTGGAGAGAACGTTGACTTTCACGGGCTGTGTGTGCGAGCAATATGTCATGTATGTGGCGTAACTATGGGCCTCATGGTAAAAGGGTGACCCGACTGAGTCACGCAATTTGACTCTTGGTCTGATCGCGAGGTGTGGCCATTAACTGCACTCGTTGATCACGTAGGCTGACGTGAGGGTCAATGAACTATACTTGACGTGATGTATCTGGAACATCTTAGGTGATTAGAAGTTAGTAGACAGGAATAGAATAAGATACTTAGCTTTAATTCAGCACCAACGGTGAACGTCGATCTTGACTTTGTACAATAATATTTACAAGTGCAGTTAGACTGAACGGCGAATACTTCTTTATCATTCTGATTGCTTCACACATATAGATCAATCGTCAATGCATGAACTGTATGTGGCGCCTGGCTAGGTCGTAGCTACTGGCTTAGCTGAGGCTATGCTAACTAGCGTCTCTGAAAATGAGATCTATGAAGCTATAACAAGTGAACCATTCCTGTTAAAGTCCGCTGTAGAACTGGCCAGTGCGCTAGCTTGTCTCGTAAGACCAGCCGAGTGGCGGCGCTCGGTCTGCTAGCGTCGACAGTGGCGACTCGGGGTCCGATGTGTAGTGACGGACCGCGGCCGATTTGAAGCCTGCAACATATCAAGTGTGGAGCCTTGCGGTGACATCACACATTATCATGTTGGAACATCACATTGCTTTCCTGTTGCAAGAACGGTAAAAGAACAGCTCTAACAACGTTCTGCACGCACCGAGCTCTGGATAGCGTCCACTCCAAAAACACAAAGGCTGATCGAGAGTTGTAGCTTATCGCGCCCCAGACCATAAGGCCTGGCGGACGCTAGCGTATCTTGGACGAATCCACTCTACAAGACAGAGCTCCTCAGGTATACATCGTACTCTCAAACAAATACCACTTGCGTACGGTCAGAAAATGATTTCATCACTGAACACCACGGCCCGCAATTCCAAGTGATCTCCACGGCACCAGTCGAACCGTGCACGTCGATGTTGTGGCGTGAGACGGGCTAGAGGTGCGTGTGTTTGCAGTGACTCGTACCCCGCAAAAGTTCCTGCTGACACGTCTGGGCATACAAGCCCTCTTATCTTTGCTGTTGTATCGGTATGGCCTGCCACTCCTGCCTTTACAATGCGATGGTCCTGGTGGGCGTCTGTGGTGCATGGACGTCCAGAACCTCTCCCATGGGTGTGAGAATGTTCACATGACCACTGATACCAGCATCGTTGCACAACTGATGCAGCACGTCCAAATTCTGTGGCAATTTTTGGAAAGGACCATCCCGTCGCTCGGAAGGCCACAATTGACCCCTTTCAGTCTCGCTCAGTTGGCTGTACGAAGTACGAGTTCGTCCCTCTGGCATGGTTGCCTGCTCACTTCATATGTTTGCACCTCACTGAGCCTTCTGGCTCTGAGCATTCTCTATTAGACACAGAGGGCACTCTGGTAGCTATGCCACCGCGCCATATGTTGGAGGACGACGTTGAAACCATTATCAGCAAATGTTTTATCCGTTAGGTAGCATATCAGTTCATCGGATCAAAATCGACGTCGCCTTTCCATGTATTTTAATTTTTTCTGGCACTATATATTAGGAGGTGGTAGGATACACTAATTCAAATGAACATGGCAAGTAAAATGTGTTTAATTTTATTCATTACGGACCTATGTCTGGTTACAGAGATAGGTTTTAATTTCGTGAGTTTATTTACCGATTGTCATTTTTGTTTGGAGGTTCATGCTGCGATATTTTTACCTGTGTTTTAGACTGTGATTTTTGCCCAGTTCTACCGTAAACACTTCTGGAAATTGAAATAAGAACACCGTGAATTCATTGTCCCAGGAAGGGGAAACTTTATTGACACATTCCTGGGGTCAGATACATCACATGATTACACTGACAGAACCACAGGCACATAGACACAGGCAACAGAGCATGCACAATGTCGACACTAGTACAGTGTATATCCACCTCTCGCAGCAATGCAGGCTGCTATTCTCCCATGGATGTAGTAGTGTGGAACGGCTTGAGATGCCATTTCCACCTGGCGCCTCAGTTGGACCAGCGTTCGTGCTGGACGTGCAGACCGCGTGAGACGACGCTTCATCCAGTCCCAAACCTGCTCAATGGGGGACAGATCCGGAGATCTTGCTGGCCAGGGTAGTTGACTTACACCTTCTAGAGCACGTTGGGTGGCACGGGATACATGCGGACGTGCATTGTCCTGTTGGAACAGCAAGTTCCCTTACCGATCTAGGAATGGTAGAACGATGGGTTCGATGACGGTTTGGATGTACCGTGGACTATTCAGTGTCCCCTCGACGATCACCAGAGGTGTACGGCCAGTGTAGGAGATCGCTCCCCACACCATGATGCCGGGTGTTGGCCCTGTGTGCCTCGGTCGTATGCGCTCACCTGCACGGCGCCAAACACGCATACGACCATCATTGGCACCAAGGCAGAAGCGACTCTCATCTCTGAAGACGACACGTCTCCATTCGTCCCTCCATTCACGCCTGTCGCGACACCACTGGAGGCGGGCTGCACGATGTTGGGCCGTGAGCGGAAGACGGCCTAACGGTGTGCGGGACCGTAGCCCAGCTTCATGGAGACGGTTGCGAATGGTCCTCGCCGATACCCCAGGAGCAACAGTGTCCCTAATTTGCTGGGAAGTGGCGGTGCGGTCCCCTACGGCACTGCGTAGGATCCTACGGTCTTGGCGTGCATCCGTGCGTCGCTGCGGTCCGGTCCCAGGTCGACGGGCACGTGCACCTTCCGCCGACCACTGGCGACAACATCGATGTACTGTGGAGACCTCACGCCCCACGTGTTGAGCAATTCGGCGGTACGTCCACCTGGCCTCCCGCATGCCCACTATACGCCCTCGCTCAAAGTCAGTCAACTGCACATACGGTTCACGTCCACGCTGACGCGGCATGCTACCAGTGTTAAAGACTGCGATGGAGCTCCGTATGCCACGGCAAACTGGCTGACACTGACGGCGGCGGTGCACAAATGCTGCGCAGCTAGCGCCATTCGACGGCCAACACCGCGGTTCCTGGTGTGTCCGCTGTGGCGTGCGTGTGATCATTGTACAGCCCTCTCGCAGTGTCCGGAGCAAGTATGGTGGGTCTGACACACCGGTGTCAATGTGTTCTTTTTTCCATTTCCAGGAGTGTAGTTTAAGCATACTGCACATATTTGCAAATGATGAGTATGGCAGTATGATATTTTAGTACGGCTTTTGTATTGTAAGCGCTGCTGATGTTTGTAGAGAATACGGTAGATGATTTCCTAATTGCAAAGAACATGATTCATAAATAATCACTCGTGTTTTCACCGAACTGCAGGAGACTTGTGCGGTGCCCATCAGTCAAATCTTGTCTCATCCTGAAAATGAGCAGAGTGGGGATCAAATAGAAAATATTATCCAGTTGGTAGAATATAGACCTTCTAACAAGCTTAAACAGAATTTCTACACGTATCACATTTCGACATACAACAATGTGGAGAATATTATCTATAGTGCTTGATTTGTGACTGTACATGCTAGTACCCCATACCAGTACCTTCGACGGAAAAAAAAATCAGAACCCCAGATTTTGAAAAGTTGTACGATAGAACTTTTGCTGAGGTTGAAGCCATGTAAAACTGTGCCTACTTGGTGCGAGACTGGATTGTACTGTACTAGATGAACTAAAGAATTGCCAATTAAAGCTATTGACTTTTATAACAACCGTTCACAAGCTACTGAAAACAGAATGCTGAGCGCAGACGATGGAGCTTAGGGCAATTTATCCAGTGTAGCTGAAGCAAGTAATTGGCCCAAAGACATTCAGACAATACTTTTGAGGTGAAAGACGATGAGTCACTTACATTTGCTTTTAGTTGAAAAAGCATTCGCGAGTATGTTTTTGATAATTGTGAGGATTTTAGTGGAAATTGTGAAAACAAAACAAAGTATCCCGGAAATATACTTCCGTTGACAACTACCATCAAGACAAATTCTAGTGTCATCTAGTGAATGTGAAAAATGGTTTTCCCAAATGAATCTCATTATTACTGACGGCAGAGCATTTATATTAACAAAAACTGTTTCTTCGCTACTTATTGCCCACCACTGACTCGTTCTGACCCTTCAAAGTACGTGGAATCTTGACTGCTTCGTGGCTAGCATTCCTCTATGGACACGAACACCAAGAAAAGAAAGAGTGGAGTAACGTAAGATGAAAACCTTTCAGATCCTTGGACATTTTTATAACTGCAAGTTATACCATTTCTGTTTTCTTCTCTTCTCCTATATCTTCAAATCTACGTGTGTTCACCTTAGCGTAATTTCGTTTTCGTAACAAATCATTATTTGAAAAATAATATTTAACTTACTTAATAAAACATGTGATAAAATATTGTTGGTGCATGTGGGAGTTTTGTTCTTTACCTTCACAATTTTGTATTCACACTTTTAAAATGCTCATAAAAGCGGTTCTGCAAAGAAATGGAAATGAGCGTAAGGCATTGTTGCCTGTTATGCAAGTCCTTCTTTTTAGTTGACACCACTTCGGCGACTTGCGGGTTAATGATGATGAAAATGAGGATGAAGGACACACAACACCCAGACCCCTGCCGGTAATCGAACTCGGGCCCCCTGCGCATTTAAGCGAAAACGCTACTGCTACGCTACGGAGGCGGACTATAAAAGCGGTAAAATAACGTTTTAAGATGTCTAAAATTTAAAAAACACGCCCCAGAGGTCTTCCTTTGAACATCAAGCATTGTTTACTGATATTCACGGACACTATCACCATCAGTCATAGCGGATTTAAAACCTTCGAGGAGGAGATGAAGAAAGCGTTTGAAATTTTGTTGTTAGTGAACCGAAAATCTCATACAATCCCAGTAATACTGTTTACTGGTGTAGCTACTTCACCTTGTGTCGCTATTAATATCACTCGTAACTTATACCGAAGGGCTACCGTAAACCCGCATCTATTTACGGACACACGTTTCCAAGAACGCTACTCTATAAATTTGTGGTGTTATATTAAGGCAAGCTGATCACCGAGGTGTAAGGGTAGTATATTAGAGTGGCAGTTGAAATGGCTCTCAGCACTATGGGACTTAACATTTATGGTCATCAGTCCCCTAGAACTTAGAACTACTTAAACCTAACTAACCTAAGGACAGCACACAACACCCAGTCATCACGAGGGAGAGAAAATCCCTGGCCCCGCCGGGAATCGAACCCGGGAACCCGGGCGCGGGAAGCGAGAATGCTGCATTAAAGACACGTAATATGTACATACAGAATGTGGACCTGTGACTGAAAAAGTATCATGATGATCTCTCCACTGCTAAAAGATTCTGCATTAGTTCCCCATTCCAGTCTTTTGGTAAGGACAGCCAAAGGAAAGGGGACCATGAGAAAAAAAAAATTGAATATGAAGTTACTGAATGTGAACTCCCAGTATTATTGAAACAGGGTACAATCATGAGGGGAAGGAACCCTGCACATTCTAGTCGCCAGATGACACATCATCTAAACCTGACTTCCCCGGAAGGTGGATCGTCAGGTGGTCATAAATCACCCCTTAGGACTGTACCGTGTGGCGATGCTTAACAGGCGTAGTTTCTAAAGAAAAAGTACACACAAGAGACGGAGTGATCGTTCGGAGTATGAACAGCGCTGCGCCCATTTAAAAAAAAAACAACAACAGCCATTGTTATTGTTTCCAATAAAAATTAGTCACATGTTATGTGGAATGTTTCATCCGAATTATTCTACACTACTACCTCCAGAAATATTTACGAATCATGCTGACACACTTTCCCTCTTTCACTGCTGATGTGGTTGCTTCTTTCATCGCTTCAGAAATTAATTACGAACATTTGAATAAAATAGGAAACGCCAATATGAGAAATACTTGCTGTTCTCATTATCAATCTGTTACAAATATGAGCGCGCTTCTGGGATTGTCACCAGAAGATAAAGATATTTTTTAAATTTTTTTATTTCATATTGAAAATGATTCAGCAACGGATATACGTTTTGCTTAAGTGAGAGACTAACCGAATACAAAAGATACGAATCTAAATATAATACATGCCTTTCGCTACTTTAAGCGACGAAACTAAAGAGATTGCCTTATATCGCAGCTGGGAGATATGCGAAATTCGACACTTCTTCTTTTTCAGGGATTGTGTGAATTAGATATGAGTAAAAAATAAAACGAAATTGCTATAGGTAATGGCATTGCAGCTTTCTTTAAAGGCTGAAAGTTCCTCCGGCTATTTAACTAATATGAACAAAGATAAATGCTTAGTATTCCGCCGGCCGCGGTGGTCTCGCGGTTCTAGGCGCGCAGTCCGGAACCGTGCGACTGCTACGGTCGCAGGTTCGAATCCTGCCTCTGGCATGGATGTGTGTGATGTCCTTAGGTTAGTTAGGTTTAAGTAGTTCTAAGTTCTAGGGGACTGATGACCACAGCAGCTGAGTCCCATAGTGCTCAGAGCCATTTGAACCATTTTTTTTTTTTTTAGCTTAGTATTCTAGGAATAAATTATCATTTACAGCAGAAAAGTTCTCATGGATATGTGCTCGGAGGCTACGGTATATTTTCAAGATAAATGCTTGGAACTATTTTTTGCAAATATCAAATGGTTTAAAATTATTATTTCTTTCTTATGTGTGCGTTACTCGCCGTGAGATTACCAAAATATCATTATCGACTTCAAGGCATTTGTGTGTTCTCAAAAGAGAATGTTTCATCGCTGCCGCTTGTGTTTGCGTAGTTCTAGGTTCCTTTAGGTGGAAACCATTTACCATGATTCGCTTCAGAAGTGCATGTTGCGTATGCACCTTTCTTTTGTACATTTCCATCTTAATCGACACTCAGAAACAAAAATCTAACTGTTTCAGATATGTAGAAATTGGTGATCATGTAACCAAACTTAACACGACCTGTACTAAGGTATACGTAACTGAGATACTGACCCACAAGTATGGTAGAATGTCTAGAGCCAACATAATGCTTTAACTACTGCAAATGACCTAAGGAAAAGGAAATCATGGGAAATAGTAAAAAATAATACAGTCGATGGTGAATATGATGTCATTTAAAAACCGTTTATCCTTGTTCATTGCCGAAAGTTCACACACATGTGTTACATATTGATATGAGATGACAGCACTTCTGTTTGCAGCGATTCAATTTTGTGATTTTCACAGACATTCTTCATTCCTTATTTATTTTGGATATACCAATGCATAGCTCAGCGATCTAATGGATGGTGAAGACAAACATTATATTACCCCTATACTAATGCGCCTTTCTCAGTATCCTCTAGGCATGCTGGATGTTGAAAACAATAAACCTCACACAAAATAAAAAGGATTTCCGCACATCTGTAAAAGCTTTCCAGGGTAGTAATCAGCGATGCCTCGTCATCTATATGACAAAATATAATTCCGAACGGGAAAGTTATTTCAGGCTAACGATGGAATTTATTTAGTTTTCAGAATATTGTGAGTAAAATAATATCGGCTAAGAGTGTTTAAAAAATCTTTACAATGTACTGTTCAGAGAACTAAAAAAACGTTTTCCCCGACAGACATATTCCCGGGTGCAGGTAAAGAACTTGATTATTCAGCAACCACTTTAATAGCAGCACGGTGTTATTAATTCGGCAAAGAAGAGGCTTAGCATATAATATCGTCGGTATCAGTGAAACCAAAACAAAGCGGCAACCATTCGTGTTCTGCAGCTCTCAAAGTGTCTCTGAAGCTTTCGCGACGCATTCGGAATGATGTGAACAAAGGCAAAGTAAGCGAGCGCATTCCTTACGGAGTCGAAGACATTGAATCACTTCCTCTGTCTGAAAACTTTTGCCGGCAAGTCGAAAGTTTCGAAGCGATTCTTTGCTTATATTACTAGACTTATACATCTGGCAGAGGAGATAATGCAGAGATGTAACTCATCCTTAACACGTGTCTGTCTTCAGTTCGGAAAAAGAAATGGTGACTCATTCAACCAAATTAGAAATCATCTTCTTTACTGTATCCCCGATAAACTATTATGTTGGTGCATAAGGTCGTAGCGATTTTGTTTTGCATGTTCCTATCCAGGTTGATATAGAATTATTCATTGATTTTCAATTTTTATTTGTATTTCACTGGTGCTATCCGAGTTTACGTATTGTCATTCTGTCATCTGAATATAGTAAGTGTAGCTGTGAACGCTAGAAAAAGGAGTGCCTAGTGGAGAAAGTGGAACGTTGCCTACACATCTGTATGTGTTCAGTATGAGGGTGACAGCAGCGTAGGCAGGCAGAAACATTTGCGCCTCGTATGGGGAAAACCCCATTGTACAGAGCACGGCAAGAAAATGGATTTCTCGTTTTAAGGAGGATCAATTTGACATTGTGACTCTCCATGTTCAGGAAGACCATCGGGGTTTGATCGTTTGAACGCATTCATCCACAATGATCCAAGCCAGTGTACTCGAGAGCTGGAAATCGTGATTAACTGTTATCGTTCCACCATCGTGCGATATTTGCATGCTATAGTGAATGTTCTAAAATCGGGTATACGGTTACCACATGCTCTAATCCAGTGGTTACCAAAAGGTGGTCCGGTGGTCGTCACATATGCATCAGAATTTAAAGTAGTTTCACTCAGCATGATGTGTACAAGAAACAGTCCTTCGGAATGAAAAACACTGTAGCCATAACTCTTCCAGCAGAGTGAGCGGTTTTGAATTTTTTTCTTGGGTGAATTTGCATGATGCCAATCCACTGATTGCCTCTTCGTCTCTGGTGAAAAATGATGGAGCCATGTTTAATCACCTGTCACAATTCTTCCAAGAAATTCATCTCCACCATTCTCGTACTGTTCCAAAAGTTCGCTGCATACCGTTTTTCTTGCTTCTTTGTCAGCCACTGTCAACATCCTTGAACAAACCTTTTTTAACGCCAACACTTTCGGTATTCTGCAAACACTTCCTTCCCCTATTCCAACGTAGCGTGACAATTCGTTCACTGCGATGCATCTGTCAACTCTCTGCACATTGTCTGGAGTGTGTGCAGTATGAGGCCTGCCGCAGCGAGGACAATCCACAATATTGCCGTGCCCGCTTTCATCACGCAACCTGCTTGCCCATCGACTAACTGTGCTGCGATCGGCAGCACCATCCCCATAAACCTTTTTCAACCTCTTGTGGATGTTTCCCACTGTCTCGTTTTCAGAGCACAGGATTTCTATGACAGCATGTTGCTTCTGACGAACGTCAAGTGTAGCAGCCATCTTGAAGACATGCTGTGACGGCGCCACTCACGGGAACAGGTTAAACTAAGTTTGAAAACAAGCGGGAAGGCTGTCTCTACACACTGTAAGACTTTCACACATGCAGAATGAAAACTGTATTTTTACAAAAATACTGTGCATTTCTTTTGGAGTGACCCTAAATCGAAGTAAAGCTATATGTTATTATCTTTACGTAAAGAAAAGAATTATCTTCTCAACAATCTTCAAATCGTGAGCTACACCCTTAATTTTTTATACGAAATTAGTGAATTCACTCATAGCATTTTTGTTACCTATATCCGTGATCGCTTTCATAACCCAAGTTAACAATATGTTGTCTAGGTGAAATGGCAGCATGCTGCCTTGTGGCTGACTTGACTGACTCGTGAAGTCTTCACTGGCCTTCCTGGATACTTTGGCTGCAATACCGTCCAAGAAGCTTCAGGTTGACTCGCTCTTCAGTGCTGCTTTACGATCCCACATCCTTAATGCCTCACGGCCATTACCCGCTGCATCTTCGTAGAGCGCATACTTTCACAACGTGTCTCATAAAGTGCCCACACTGCCACAGGGACAACTAGCATTCATCTGTGTTTTGATTTTGTATAGATGCGCAGTATACGAGCCGTAACTGGTCAGGTAACGTGTCAGTTTACTCGAGGGGTTAAGGAATATCATTTCTAGTCTCTCACGGATTTTGACTTGTCGCTGGGTCTGTTTAGTGCGTTTCCCGTGTCCTATCACATCATCATCCAGGCAAATGATTCCTCCACGCCATGGGCTCAGAGCGCTGGAGATAGATTGTTCTATGGAGGACAGTCATCTGGGCTTGCATGGGATCTGTGATAGTAATCGAAAGGTAGTAATCGCAGGCTCCATAAGAACTGTGGGCTAAGTAACAATATTGCAGATCTCCTACATCCTATCATGCTCGTTGTCTTCCTAACGTCGATGGTCGTGGTACACAAAAAAGGTCCGAACGCTGTTGCAGAGGCAACGGAAAAAGCATGCGAAGTTCAGAAGAACGCGAAATCCCGAAGATGGGCTAAAATTTACAGACGCGCGAAATCTGGCACGTACTTCGATGCGAGATGCCTTTAATAGGTTCCACAACGAAACATTGTCTCGAAATTTGGTAGAAAATCCGAAGAAATTCTGGTCGTATGTAAAGTACACAAGCGGCAAGACGCAGTCAATACCTTCGCTGCGCAGTGCCGATGGTACTGTTATCGACGGCTCTGCCGCTAAAGCGGAGTTATTGAACGCAGTTTTCCGAAATTCCAACCGAGCGAGGTGGCGCAGTGGTTATCACACTGGACTCGCACTCGGGAGGACGACGGTTCAATCCCGTCTCCGGCCATCCTGATTTAGGTTTTCCGTGATTTCCCTAAATCGTTTCAGGCAAATGCCGGGATGGTTCCTTTGAAAGGGCACGGCCGATTTCCTTCCCAATCCTTCCCTAACCCGAGCTTGCGCTCCGTCTCTAATGACCTCGTTGTCGACAGGACGTTAAACACTAACCACCACCACCACCGAAATTCCTTCACCAGGGAAAACGAATGGAATATTCCAGAATTTGAAACACGAACATCTGCTACCATGAGTTTCTTAGAAGTAGATGCCTTAGGGGTTGCGAAGCAACTCAAATCGCTTGATACGGGCAAGTCTTCAGGTCCAGATTGTATACCGATTAGGTTCCTTTCAGATTACTCTGATACTATAGCTCCCTACTTAGCACTCATATACAACCGCTCGCTCACCGATAGATCGGTACCTACAGATTGGAAAATTTCGCAGGTCGCACCAGTGTTCAAGAAGGGTAGTAGGAGTAATCCATTTAACTACAAACCTATATCATTGACGTCGGTTTGCAGTAGGGTTTTGGAGCATATACTGTATTCAAACATTATGAATCACCTCGAAGGGAACGATCTATTGACATGTAATCAGCATGGCTTCAGAAAACATCGCTCTTGTGCAACGCAGCTAGCTCTTTATTCGCACGAAGTAATGGCCGCTATCGACAGGGGATCTCAAGTTGATTCCGTATTTCTAGATTTCCGGAAAGCTTTTGACACCGTTCCTCACAAGCGACTTCTAATCAAGCTGCGGAGCTATGGGGTATCGTCTCAGTTGTGCGACTGGATTCGTGATTTCCTGTCAGGAAGGTCGCAGTTCGTAGTAATAGACGGCAAATCATCGAGTAAAACTGAAGTGATATCAGGTGTTCCCCAGGGAAGCGTCCTGGGACCTCTACTGTTCCTGATCTATATAAATGACCTGGGTGACAATCTGAGCAGTTCTCTTAGACTGTTCGCAGATGATGCTGTAATTTACCGTCTAGTAAGGTCATCCGAAGGCCAGTATCAGCTGCAAAGCGATTTAGAAAAGATTGCTGTATGGTGTGTCAGGTGGCAGTTGACGCTAAATAACGAAAAGTGTGAGATGATCCACATGAGTTCCAAAAGAAATCCGTTGGAATTCGATTACTCGATAAATAGTACAATTCTCAAGGCTGTCAATTCAACTAAGTACCTGGGTGTTAAAATTACGAACAACTTCAGTTGGAAGGACCACATAGATAATGTTGTCGGGAAGGCGAGCCAAAGGTTGCGTTTCATTGGCAGGACACTTAGAAGATTCAACAAGTCCACTAAAGAGACAGCTTACACTACACTCGTTCGTCCTCTGTTAGAATATTGCTGCGCGGTGTGGGATCCTTACCAGGTGGGATTGACGGAGGACATCGAAAGGGTGCAAAAAAGGGTAGCTCGTTTTGTATTATCGCGTTATAAGGGAGAGAGTGTGGCAGATATGATACACGAGTTGGGATGGAAGTCATTACAGCATAGACGTTTTTCGTCGCGGCGAGACCTTTTTACGAAATTTCAGTCACCAACTTTCTCTTCCGAATGCGAAAATATTTTGTTGAGCCCAACCTGCATAGGTAGGAATGATCATCAAAATAAAATAAGAGAAATCAGAGCTCGAACAGAAAGGTTTAGGTGTTGGTTTTTCCCGCTCGCTGTTCGGGAGTGGAATAGTAGAGAGATAGTATGATTGTGGTTCGATGAACCCTCTGCCAAGCACTTAAATGTGAATTGCAGAGTAGTCATGTAGATGTAGATAGACATCTTCCAGCGGCATACTATCCTTGTCGCGAAGCCAGAATTGTGCTACAGTGGTTTCAGGTGCATGATACTGGAAGGTCACAAGCCATATTTGACGGCAACCGCTCATATTTCGCAGGAATTATTCGTGAATCTATCGTTTAGTGCCTTCCTTCCACAGCTGTAGCGAGTGCCTGGGATTTTAAGGGCTTCACAGGAACATCTGTATCCCATCTTTTGATGGCTGATAGAATAATGTCCACAGAATTTCATAAGGAATGTACAACTATAAGAAACCGTAATATTAAGGTCATTCTTGCTTGTTAAATAATTCCTAAATTAGAGGAGAGTACGTTTAGTGTTAATAAGTGTCGTTTCTCACGGGGTATGATACGCTAGTTTTTTCGCCTATATAATTTCCACCGCTCCCTTTCACTCTTTGTTTTTAATGAGAATAGCTGTCCTGTTCGTGGAATATCTTTTTAAATTATCAATGAAATTCATTCCCAGATCAGTCGTACTAAACTCGTTTGCACAGATTCCGTTGCGCTCTTTGGATAAATTATATCGTCAAATCTCATTATATTCTCTTACGACTTCAGACGACATCGCTTTCAGTGGAATTTGTCAATAGAGAGACACAGTAGCTCCACCAAGTCCATTAGATATGGCGAATGGTACATCCCGCATTAGGAATAGTGCCAAACTTCAGATTTAGGTTAAATCTCATTAAAATAACGATGGGCTTCTTTTGCATTAAGGAAACCAGTAATAAAACATGTGGACAGTCTTTGATGTAAAAGAAAAACGCTGAGTGCCCAAAAATCACAGATACGTAATTACACTCGTTACGTGTGACATCAGGTGAATTGTGTCCCAGTATTTTAACTGGTACTGTACATCTGTTAGAGGGTACAAAGTATTCTAAAAATCGTCGTGAATTGTTCGTAAATGCATATTCATACTTTTGCTTGAGCCTAATTACCAGTAAAACATAGCGAGGTGAGATGCGTAACTTTTCAGAACGGTTTTCAGTGCGTAATAATTGCAGATTACATAGTTACAACATGTATTAATATGCAATTTCTGCAAGTGTTTTTCGCCTTGGTGTGCTCAAAATGTGCAGAAGGTGTAACGGAAAGGAAGTGGGGAGACAGAAAGAGTAGCGGTGAGGGGTGGGGCAGGGGAGAAGGAAATTAAGGGAACTGAATTAGTCCGAATTATCTCAAGTTCGTCATAGCGCATTTTCTAGGAAATGGTATCATGATTTACGGTGGAAGGCGATATGTGGCTTTTTTTATACGGTATATCTGAAAATGAATCTAGCCTTCAGTGAGTTTCGTATGAAAATGACGTATACATTGTTACTGAAGCGAGTTGGGCAAGCCGCTGTAACACCGTGCAAGTACCTTGTACTCAGCGATTTTCAAGGTCTCGCGCTTTGGCGGCAGTTCACCTTCAGAGTATAGAGGACTCGGCGAACTACTTACACTGGTCATGTGACGACACACGTCTACAGGTAAGCAAGCGCCCTCTGTGCGGAACTCGCCTTACCGTGCTGACGTCAGGTAAATGTGAAGTTTTTCTTTAAAAACTACGATTAAAAAAATATTTGCTCACGTACATTCTTCTTTAGTTAAGGTCCAAGTAAGTGCCACGTACATTCTGGCAGGGCTATTTACGTAATGCAAATCGTAATGCCTTGTGTCATCGATAATACAGGGTGGGGCAGATATAAGTGGACAGGTCGAGTGGATACGATTGGACGTGAATGCACGCACATAAACACAGAACAGTGACGTGCACACCACGTGTACACCTGCCACGTGATCCACACCGGTTCAATGAGGGCTGCGTCAGTGTGAGTGGAGCAGTGCAAAGCGGACGATGGCACTCACAGTGGAGAAGCGGTTGTTCGTTGTGAAATGTTTCGTGACAACAAAGTCGTGGAAACTGTTTGGTGAGAAGTTCAGTGGTGTCAAACTGCCAGCAAAGAGTGCCACGCAACGCTTAGTTCTACAGTGGTGTCAGACAGGATGTGTTTTGAACAGGTCAGAAAACCGTTCAGAAACGTGCCCTCTCACCCGAAAATGTAGCTGAAATTCACTAGAAAATGCTTCAGAGTCCTAACAAATCAACCTGACGCCTGTTGCAAGAGACTGGCGTGTCACGACGACCATGCGGGCGAATTCTCCACCTCGACCTGCACATGCATCTCTAACGAATTTCTCTTGTTCATGCGTTAAAACTAGCAGTTGCTCCTCAGCGCCTCCTCTTTTGTGAGTGGGTTTTCCCTGAGATAACAATGAATGACTTGGCCATGGATCTGTTTTTTATGTGCGATGAAGCCTGGTGTCACTTGAGTGGTTATGTCAACTCACAGAATCATAGATTCCCAGCAGTGGGGGCGGGGGGTCCTCATAACTTCCACGAAACACCTCTGCATGATCAGAAGGTTGGGGTTTGGTGTGCACTGTCTGCACGCCGCATTACTGGACCCATCTTCGTTCATCAGATTTCGGCGCGTTACATTTTGAAACCATCTGTGGCACCATTGACGGAGCAGGAGAAGACCTATAGCTGCTTCCTACATGGTGGAGAAACTGACCATATAGCTGGCCGAACATCGGAGCACATTTATACAATCTTTAAGCCTGAAAGAGTTATTAGCAGAGGTCAATGTGGTCGCATCTCTAGCTGGCCACCCAGGTCACCAGATTTGTCAGTGCGCGATTACTTTGTGTGGGGAGCTCTCAAGTGTAAGGTGTATCGCAACAACGCTCGTAGTCTTTAAGAAATGCAGCGGAACTTTTCGGATGAGACTGTAGCAATTTCAGCAGTCCAGCTTCGATCCCCCTTCAGCATCTTACTGGTCAGTGCCTAAAAAAGGCCAAGAGATTAATGGTGGCCACTTTCAACATCTGCTATAGTCATATTTCATTTCTTTGTACCCAGGAACTATGTTCTCTGGGCTACTTTTATTTGTCCCACCCTGAATTCACAGCCCCTGACAGTCGAATCTCTGTTCTCCGGATCACTTTTATTTGTCCTACCCTTCATTTAAAGCCCCTGAGAGTCGGAGCAATGGACATTTTGCACTCTCATGTATTGACCATAACCCAAGTATATTATCTGTGCATAAAGAGTGGGGTGGCATCGTGCTTTTTGATGATTTAAACCTCAACTCATCCTTTACAATTTTAGTTTTCCGTGGATTGTCTGAATCACCCGAAGCTCACACCGGGTAGGTAATTTAAAACGAAAGGCCCAGTCATTTCGTCAATCGAGGTAGCTCTGTCTGTAATAACCTCGACGTAAACGGAATTTGAATACTATGCTTCCTTCCTATTGCTCACAAGTTCCTCTCTATCTGCTGATAATGCTTTTTAAGATAGAGAACAGGTTGCTATGCTTTTCGTTGTAAATATGACTAACCACGGTATCTCACTGAATTGGGGGTCAGTGCTCAGCTTACCCTAAGCAACTGTAAGACCACCGCTCCTTTTCGCTTTGATTACAATGCAATAGACAGTCACACTGTTAGAGTGTCTGACTTACTGAAATAGATCACGCCTGATAAGGCTGTCAATGTTTTCACGCCCTAACAAAACATCATGCATAGCATTGTCATCTGTTCTTAACTATAAGTAGGTGATTTAGATAGTTTCGAATAGAAGAGTGCAAATGCTTAGATGATTCAGTCATTTAATAGCTGAAGTACACATCTCATTGTTTCTGTTACACCCGCACTGCTCATCTAACCGTAATTTTTTATCAACACCAGAATAATCCAAAATTGTAATTTATGTTACATATAATATTTAAAATAACACTTCTACACATGAATACTGGTGTTTTTAGTGGTCTACGCATAACTGCACATACGCCCAGTGTCACCGGTAGATACCACTTGAGTTACAATTGCTCGATGATACCCCAAAGAACCGGATCGCCGAGACAAGATCGAAAGTGCCAAGATCCAAAATGATGCTAAACAAAAGGAGAAACCACTAGAAAAAATCTCTGCTTCAAATAAGAGTACGGGAATCTACGTTCCGGCACTCATGCACTTCTTTAAAGTGCTATGTTTATCTTCCTGTTGTCCCTGGAGTATGTGATGTTCGTAGGGCTTCTGAAAGGGACCGCCAGAGATGGGAAGTGTTCAGTAGCCGGTTGTTCACAAAAAAGTTCAGAATGTAATTTGGAACCACTATTTCATATGTATATTTACACTCCGCAATCTAATAACGACTGTCGACTGATTGTGCTCTCATTTCTCTGCTCTTCCCGTCGTAACTTTGCGAGATATACCGCAGAGAAAGTAACTTGCTGCCTGATTGTTCTCGGGACGTCCACTCTCGGTATTTTAACAGAAAACCTGTGTACAACGCACAGTGCCTCTTTTGGGGCGTCTCTCGTTTGCTGAACGGACCCGTTAAATAACGGGATACTATTCTTTGGATCTTCTGTAACTAGTTCAAAATGGTTCAAATGGCTCTAAGCACCATGGGACTTAACATCTGAGGTCATCAGTCCCCCAGACTTAGAACTTCTTAAACCTAGCTAACCTAAAGACATCACACACATCCATGCCCAAGGTAGGACTCGAACCTGCGGCCGTAGCAGCTGCGAACTGTTCCGGACTGAAGCGCCTAGAACCGCTCGGCCACAGAGGCCGGAAAACTCCTCTAGTAATCCAGCCTAGAGATGGTACTCAAGAATCGGTAAAAGAGTGCGAAAATAATTAATTCATGGATGAAATACATTTCCTTACGATTCTCTCGGTCTGTCTCAGACTGGCATCTGTTTTTCTTACAACTTTATATTCGTGTTTCACCTCAGATCGCCTCGGATGACTACTTTTAGATATTGTATGATTGTTAATGTTTTCAATGGATAACCCCCTATAGCGTAATCGAACAGTAATGGGTCATTCTATCTATTTACACGCTATACATTCGATTTATTTATTTTTACGGTCAACTGCAAGTTCGTGCACCAATCGTTGATCTCTGTAGTCTCTGTCACTTTGCTACACTTTCCTGACATTATAGCTTTCCTGTATACAACAACAAACTCCAAGAACAGCCTCACGGAGCTCCGCCATATTATTTACGTATATCGTGAACAGAAAAAGCTTTGCAACACCCCATTCGAGTGCTCCTAATTTTTATTTACTTCTGCAAACTCATCATAATTGAACTCTGCCCGCTAGGAAATTCTGAATTCAATCTGAAACCTGCTCGTATGCACTACAAGCTATTGACTAACAATAAAAAAAAAACAATCAGCCAAGCTAGTCTAGTCATCTTGTAACGTCCCACCGGTTAGTGAGCAGGTAAAAATGGTTTAAATACCTGTGAATATCTTGCCTTCGGTGTCCCTCGACGACTGCATACATGAGCTAAAATATACTTGTTCAATAAATACAGGATACCATAATGGATTTCACTCCAATGATGAAGGCCACAACTGAAGTAAAGTAAGTACGTAAATTTATTCACATCAAAACTTTTATCTTATGATCTCATGAACAAAACGGTGTAATAAGCCTCGTTGTTACTACTACAGCTAACCGATGGTAGCACATAATACACTGGCGTTATTTAATAGTCCAGATGCTGTAATCTGATAGAAATGCGTGTGTGAGGCCCATTGCATTGTTCAACACTAATACTCAACAAGGTACGAATATCAAGTCACATATCATTCTACCTTTTGCGATATTAACTCAAACTTTTTAATACTCCGAAATAATCCGTCACTGCACTGTTCTAATATGCTGTTTTAGACAATGTCCAACCCACGAGTTGCTCTATTATAAATCCAAACACGACTCATGCACCAAGAACTTACCTCAACTGTACGCACAGATCTGTCCTCTAGAGGTTCCAACACTCATCCGCCCTTACAATACACGAGGCCGAGTATTTATTCTCTTCCTGCAATGTACTACTGGTTATAATAATGCAAAACATAATTTATAATATGAAAGAGTTTAACAACACTATCAAACACTCTGTAATATTCCCCACATTGTTAGAACAAGCTTAACACATTTTCTAAACACATAAAAATCACATTAATAGTGCAATTGCAGAAATAAGAATTCTAACAATGTTAAACGATCAGTTATATATACTTTGTTAATTAGGCACGAGATTTAATTCCTACAACTTACAGATGATGAGAACGAAATATATTATTCTTTTATGTAAACGTTTTCAGTATATTAATTTCCTGAATCAAATTTAGATGGTTTATGGTACAAAGGATACTGTAACTACTATTGTTGGGTATTGCTATTATTCTTCTAAAAGCCTTTTTCCTACTATCAAAAAAATTGAATTTAATTAGAGCTGGAGTTATAAGAGTATTGATCTAGTTTTACGTAATGCAGGATGGTAACCAAAAACCTGGAATGTTACAATCTCTCACAGGAAATGCCTATGGCAGTAGGTGAACAATAACGGCCTCACATCAGCTAACCGCTTAATCTCTTTTAAATATTGCTCAAAATCGCATCACACAAATACTCTAAAGCATGTTTTTGTGCATATCAGCTTAGGTTTCACAGTACTTTCGGAACTTTCCAGATGTTCCTCACTGTATAGAGTTACTGGAATGGCTTCAAAAGATCATATTTCTATGTTCAGGTTAGATCGGGGAAATTCTCATTCTTTACATTTTGCCAATAATTAGTTTTGGTCAGAGCCTACAGTCAGATCTATTGAAATGAACGAAAAATTTCTTTTAAATTGTAAGAGTCGATATACTGGGTTGCTACATAAGTTCGTAAAATTTTTTGGTAAGTTTAATAACCATAATAGATACACATAACAGAGACTTTAGTCGTCAATAGTCTACCAGTGCTGCGGTAACTTTCCGATTCTGTGACTGCAGAAAGCACCTGGTTTTGAGGCGAAGATCTCGTCGAGACATTTTCGGAGTGCACTTTCATCTGGAAAGAAAGTTCCTTGATTCACGTTCGATAGAGAGGGCAAATGCTAATAGAATTTTTTTTCTCAGTCTAGCAGAATGCGGGCGGGCATTATCGTAGAGTAGCATCACTTCACGCAGTGTTCCTGGTCATTGTTCTTGCATTGCGTCTGCAAGACGTCTCAGTTGTTGACAATAAATGTCAACAGTGATGGTTACACCTCGGGAAAGCAATCCGTAGTGCAGCACACCGTTACTGTTCCACCTGATGCATAAGATTGCGGATGCACGCAGGTCTTTGTACAGGGAGTTTCTGCTTTGTTTGGACTCCACTATTCCTTTCTTTTCCTTGCGTTAGCTTACAGACACCATTTCTTCTCACCAGTAACGATACGGGATAGCAATGGTCGGTGTTGTTCACCAGCCAACTGATAACGAGCAGGCAGAGATAAACAAGTGTCACCCACTGATTTTGTGATTTTGGTTTAGAGAATTCTGTACCCATACATCCATTTTTGAACCTTGTCCAGCGTATACAAATGTCGCGAAATGGTGAGACGATCACTGTTTCTTTCATTTACCAGTTCTCGAGTACACTGGCTTAGATAATTGGGGATTAACGTGTTTAAATGATCTTTATCAAACTCCGAAGGTCTTCCTGAACATGAATAGTCATTAATATCAAAACAATCCTCCTTGAAACGAGAGATCTTGTCGAGCTTTGTCCAATGGCTTTATCTCCATATACAGTGCGAATGTTTTTGGTAGCCTCTGCTGCTGTCGCCGCACGGGATTAGCTGAGCGGTCTGGGGCGCTGCAGTCATGGACTGTGCGGCTGGTTCAAAATGGTTCAAATGGCTCTGAGCACGATGGGACTTAACGTCTGTGGTCATCAGTCCCCTAGAACTTAGAACTGTTTAAACCTAAGGACATCACACACATCCATGCCCGAGGCAGGATTCGAACCTGCGACCGAAGAGGTCACGCGGGTTCACACTGAAGCGCCTAGAACCGCACGGCCACACCGGCCGGCTGTGCGGCTGGTCCCGGCGGAGGTTCGAGTACTCCCTCGGCATGGGTGTGTATGTTCGTCCTTAGGATAATTTAGGTTAAGTAGTGTGTAACTTAGGAACTGATAACCTTAGCAGTTGAGTCCCATAGCATTTCACACACATTTGAACATTTTTTCTGCTGCTGTCTGCCCTCTACTGAGCTCGAACAGAAGGAAATATTGGAAATGTTCCGATTTCTCCACATGACACTCCATTTTTCTAGCATCAACAGCATCACCTTCCATCTCCAAATGACAAAATGGCAATATTGAACTCAAATAACAACTGTGACCTACAGATAAAAAATGACACTCGGTAAATAAACCCATAGCAACCCGAATACCAACACGTAAATCGGTAACAGTGACACAGAACATGGTAATATAGGGTGCGTATCATACCATTCCATACTAAAATATACAACACGAAGTATAACGTCACAGTTACACCATACAGTAACGCTGCATCACCGAGCACTGAGGACAAAGAGGGACACTTAAGGTGCAAGCCGCACAGAAGGCTTCTCCAAAAAGCCTATAGGTGGAACTTAACTCCAGTATTTGTTGTGCTCAGGAAGGATTGCCTCATGCGAAGTCTGATAGATAGAAAGGGTGATGCCGCCAAGTCGCGAGCACCTAGAAGGCACTTGGGCAAAGCACAGTCATCGCAGTTACCTAGAACTGTGTTTGTTGTTGTGTGGCTGCTTCTTGACAATTGAGCAATATAGGCAAACAGGCAACCGAAGCAAAGCTCAGCGATATACAGGTACAATTGATTAGGGAGACAACAGGCAACACTGGCAACCAGATTAAGTATTTACACTCTGCACAAAGACTGGAAGGCATGGTTACGCAGCAACAGTCATTCATTGGGAGGTACTACCAATTGCTCCCACCAATGACAAAGTGGGTACAAAAGAAAATAGAGGGTTAAAATGGCTCTAAGCACTATGGAACTTAACATCTGAGGTCATCAGTCCCCTAGACTTAGATCTACTTAAACCTAACAACATCATACACATCCATGCCCGAGGCAAGATTCGAACCTGCGTCCGTAGCAGCAGCACGGTTCCGAACTGAAGCGCCTAGAACTGCTCGGTCACAGCGGCCGACAAAATTCAGGCCGCTGAAGAACAGAATGAGGGAGATCATAGACAAAACTGCCAAGTAGGAGCACCCAGGTGACGTTCAATCGGTCAGTGACGAGTCATTCAGCCAGTCGAGTTGTGGGTCATGCAGTGAATAATATGAACAGTTTTCCGCAGAACTCAGAAGCACCAGTGTCTTTCTTGCAGATGGCGAACAGATGCCCTGAAATATAGTCACAGTGATTTCAGAACTATACTGCAAGACAACCTGTTTGGCTTCAGTGATTTTAAGGCAGCCATAGGATTTCGAGCAGACAAATCATTCGATTTCAGACCTTGTCCCATTCGGATAAGTATCTCAAGAGGGTGCATTGATCGAAAGGTCTACAGTCAACCCCAAAAACCATTTTATTAAAAGTGTGGTTATAGTCTTTTACAGGTGTAATAATACTACGTTTACACAAATATGGGTGTTTAAAGGAGTTAAAAAACATTATTCTTATTGACAAAAATTGTTCTAGATGTACTGTTTCGCCATCCATGAACGTTTTGACGCTAGTAATGTTCAGAGATGGAGTTCAAACTGCCGTGTGATGGGTGTTGTTTTAGAGATGTAGCTGAAGACGTCGATCGTTCGCGTCAATCCATGACTGTCATCTGCATCAGGTAGTTGTCTAACACACTCAATCCAATGATGTGTTTCACGAATAATGCACTGTTTATGGGTCACATAAAATTTCTCATTAGATACATAGTATCAAGTCAACATTCTCAATCAAGTTCCTACTTCTCTAGTGACTGAGAATGTTGACGTGATGCAATGTATCTAATGAGCAATTTCACATAATTGACATATAACTGCCTTTAATAATGATGGAAAATCGAAAGGCGTAAGATAATTTTGGAAAATAAGTGTGTGCTCAAGACGTAAGAAAAGTTACTAAAGTGCATCCAAATGGCCCCTTCGTCTCACTGATTTTCATGCAAATTGCAGCTGAAAGTGGAGAAGTTAGTGGTGTCGGATGTTGGGGTTTGGAGCGATGTCGATGTTCTCACTCATTTCAGGATTATCATTGTCCTCAAAACAAGTGCTGTTTTATGACAGGGAGAATTCTCATGCTGCAACAATCATCGTCCCCGAACTGTTCCCCTGTCGTTCGCAGTACACAATGATGCAAAATGTACATACAGGGTGGTCGGAAATTCCCGTTACAGACTTCTAGGACTTGTAGAGAGGAGTGAGTACATAATACTTAGAATAGGAACCCATGTCCGGATACGTCATCCAACGAGACTACAGAGCGTCAAAGTTATAGGCGCGAGCGAGCGTCTGTAAATGTACGTATACACGGGGTGGTTCCGTGATGATGTTACAGACTTTAGAGGGTGATGGAGAACGATAAATGTATTAATGTGAAGTAAGGATCCCTGTACCGGAAACGAATGAGTCGAATGTTATAAACGAAAAACGTTCTGATACCTCTGACAAATTGAATACGTGTACCGGTTCTTGTGTTGCGAAGTGTGTAGGTCTGGTTAATTTCATTGGTGATAGTGTGGACAAAAACTAGAAAAAATGTACAATAAACGTGGGCTCTAATGTGTGTACCTTAACACCTACGAACACTTGCTCAGTAGAAGATACGTGTTTCACATTAGCGAAAATGAATGAATGGTCATAGGTCCTCAGGTATGCAATTTAGAGCCCACATTTATTGGACATTTTTTCTCGTTTTTGTCCACACTATCACCAATGAAAGTTACCAGCCCTACACTCTTAGCAACACAAGACCCGGTACATATATTCAACTGTCAGAGATATCAGAACGGTTTTCGTTTATAACTATCAACTCGTTCGTTTCCAGTACAGGGATCCTTACTTCAAATTAATACATTCATCGTTCTCCATAATCTTAGAAAGTCTGTAACATCATCACGGAAGAACCCTATATATACGTACATTTACAGACGCCCGCGCCCATAACTTTGCCGCTCTGTAATCTCGTTGGATGGCGTTCCCGGACATGTGTTCCTATTCAAAACATTATGTACTCATTCCCCTCTACAAGTCCTAGAAGTCTGTAACGGGAATTTCCGACCACCCTGTATATCGTTGCGCTTTTAGCATTCGCTTAAGCGCAAAGAGGGGATCACATCCTAACAAGGAGAAACGTCTCCATACCGTAACACCACCAGTTCACTGTTGGCTCCACACATGATTACATGTAATGTTTCCTAGGCAGCCAAACTCAGACCTTTCCATCAGATTGCCACAGGGTATAGAGTGATTCATCCTTTGACAAGGATTTCAAATGCTGGAAGAGTACCCTAGAATTGGTCGCACTAGCAACTCATATGCGATTTTCTTTCACATACATTGTAAGACATTTCCAGAGGAAGATGTGGACTCTGACCACAATCTATTGCTTATGAACTATAGATTAAAACTGAAGAAACTGCAAAAAGGTGAGAATTTAATTAAATGGGACGGATAAACTGACTAAACCAGAGGTTGTAGAGAGTTTCAGGGAGAACATTAGGGAATGATTGACAAATTGAGGAAAAGAGGTACAGTAGAAGAAGAATGGGTAGCTTTGAGGGACGAAATAGTAAAGGCAGCAGAGGATCAAGTAGGTAAAAAGATGAGGGCTAGTAGAATCTTTGGGTGTCAGAAGGTGTATTGAATTTAATCGATGAAAGGAGAATATATAAAAAGCAGTAAGTGAAGCAGACAAAAAGGAATACAAAAGTCTCAAAAATCATATCGATAGGAAGTGCAAAATGGCTAAGCAGGGACGTCTCCAGGACAAATGTATGGATGTACAGGCATATCTCACTAGGGGTAACATAGATGCTGCCCACAAGAAAATTAAAGAGACACTTGGAGAAAAGAGAACCACTTGTATGAATATCAAGAGCTCAGATGGAAAACCAGTTCTAAGCAACGAAGAGAAAGCAGAAAGGTGGACGGTGTATTTAGAGTGTCTGTACAAGGGCGATGTACTAAAGGACAATATTATGAAAATGGAAGAGGATGTAAATGAAGATGAAGAGTTTGAAGAGCACTGAAAGACCTAAGCCGAAACAAGGCTCCGGGAATAGACAACATTCCATTAGAACTACTGCTAGCCTTGGGAGAGCCAGCCCAGACGAAACTCTGCCATCTGGTGAGCAGAATCTATGTGACAGGCGAAATATCCTCAGACTTCAAAAAGAATATAATAATTCCAATCCCAAAGAAAGCTGATGTTGACAGATGTGAAAATTACCGAACTATCAGTTTAATAAGCCACGGCTACAAAATACTAACACGAATTCTTTACAGAAGAATGGAAATTCTGGTAGAAACCAACCTCGGGGAAAATCAGTTTGGATTCCGTAGAAATGTTGCAACACGTGAGGCAATACCGACACCACGACTTATCTTAGAAAATAGATTAAGGAAAGCCAAACCTACGTTTCTAGCATTTGTAGACTTAGAGAAACCTTTTGACAATGTTGACTGGAAAATTCTCTTTCAAATTCTGAAGATGGCAGGGGTAATACAGAGGGAGTGAAAGGCTATTTACAATTTGTACAGAAACCAGGTGGAAGTTACAATAGTCAAGAGGCTGGAAAGGGAAGCAGTGGTTGGGAAGGGAATGAGACAGGGTTGTAGCCTTTCCCCAATGTTATTCAATCAGTATATTGAGCAAGCAGTGAAGGAAACTAAAGAATCTCGGAGTAGGGATTAAAATCCATGGAGAAGAAATAAAAACTTTGAGGTTCGCCCATGACATTTTAATTCTGTCGGAAAGGACCTGGAAGAGCAGCTGAACGGAATGGAAAGTGTCTTGAAAAGAGGATACAAGATGTACATCAACAAAAGCAAAACGAGGATGATGGAATGTAGTCGAATTATGTCGGGTGGTGCTGAGGGTATTAGATTAGGAAATGAAACGGTTAAAGTGGTAAATGAGTTTTGCTATTTGGGGAGCAAAATAAATTATGGTGGTCGAAGTGGACATGATATAAAATGTAGCCTGGCATTGGCAAGGAAAGCGTTTTTGAAGAACAGAAATTTGTTAACATGCAGTATAGATTTAAGTGTCAGGAAGTCGTTTCTGAAAGTATTTGTCTGTAGTGTGGCCATGTATGGAAGTGAAACGTGGACGATAAATAGTTTGGACAAGAAGAGAATGGAAGCTTTCGAAATGTGGTGCAACAGGCGAATGTTAAAGATTAGATGGGTAGATCACATAACTAATGAGGGGGTATTGAACAGAATTAGGGAGAAGAGAAATTGAGTAAAAGAAGGGATCGGTTGGTAGGACATGTTCTGAGGCATCAAGGGATCACCAATTCAGTACTGGAGGGCAGCGTGGAGGGTAAAAACCGTAGAGGGAAACCAAGAGATGAATACACTAAACAGATTCAGAAGGATGTAGGTTGCAGTAGGTACTGGGAGATTAAGAAGCTTGCACAGGATAGATTAGCATGAAGAGCTGCATCTAACCAGTCTCTTGACTGAAAACCACAACAAAAACAACAACATCGCATTTTCCTGAGCCGTTTCAACAAATCTAATGCTGATAGGAAATGATCACCCCACTTCATACAGCTTGTTGGTGTTATCACTAAATATACTGTGCGACATGCTAAAACCACTCATCAGTAATCTTGGAATCGGATATTAACATTTTATTTATGTTTGTTATCGGTATTATTTTGCATTCAATCGCGTTTAAAGAGAGCTTCCATTAACTATACCACATGGAAACTTTGTTTTAAACTTCCTATTTTACATAATGCTCGTCCAATGTCGATACTTCCCTGTACATAACTGACATTCGAGACGCACAAAATCACAAAAGCTAAACATTAGAATTTTGATTACTTATCTTTAACACTGTGATATTCCCCTGTTAACACAACTGTATTACAGGAAATTCCACGCTCAGTGGAGATCACGCCAGCAACAGACGTGTAGCTAAGAACGGCGGGACACACGAGATGTAACGGTATTCCCTTTTGTAGTTGCCGGAGAGATCGAGCGAAGCGTCCTTGTACGGAGCTCCTTTCACTGGGAGTAAAACAATTGCAGAGAATTATCGTAATCATTAAAGAAGGCCGTGAACTAGAAGGGGACCGCGGACACACGCACACACACACACACACACACACACACACACACAACACACACACACACACACACATTCATTAGAGCGAGCATTATGAAAACGCAGCTTTATGTGTGTTGGACATGTGGACATGGAGAAAGGTGAGCAGCAGCTGATGCAAGAAGAGTTTGTGCTGAAGACATTCACTCACGAATATAGCACGGAACCTGCAATTTTAAATTGCAAGATGTAATTTCACAGTGGCCATGCTGAGCCCCCAATTCCGTCAATTTCATTTATAGTGAAGAGGCGCCTACCGTAAACTTCGTTGAAATCGGTGATTACTAGTAGGCGCGGTCCCCATGTTAGTAGGTAAAGTTTTCATTCGCAGCCCACTACCAGAATTGTACCATTTGTACGTAACAGAAGTTTCTGTGGTGTCGTAAGCACAGCGCGCAGCACCACAGGCATCGATAGGTCGACAACCCACTCCAGAGACAACGTATAGCCCATAGAGAGTAAATATCTCTGGAGTGAGCATATCCTACCGCGCGAGTCACGTGGTACTGGGACGTCGCGCTTGTCTGCAATTTGTGGTAACAGCGAAACTTAAATATTACACGTTTTCACCACGTTTTAGTAGTAATAACAGCCATAGTGCAGTATTGTTGTTGCTACGGATGTAAAGAAGTACGTGAAACGAGGACCAGTTACATTTCATAGGCACGTACAACGAATCTTTAAGAGTAAATATCTTATTGATGTAAGACACTTTATATGTTTAAAAATATCGAGATGCGGTATTATAAAGTATTGTACTGTAGAGAAAATTTCTCCTTTTTATTTTATTTTTTAGTATTTTTTTATTTATTTATTTTTTTGTCCATTTGTATGCGAGAGAAATGCTAGAAATTTGCAAGTGCTTTTAAGCTGCCTGTCAGTGTTTACGTATTCGTGCTATGTACATCTGCTGATAAAAGCCGCGACACGCGCAGGGGCTACAACAGAACGCACAGTTCCAAGTCAGCTCGACTACCGAGAAGAGCGCGTTCTACTTGTTTACTTCGAACAGCATCGTCTGCTTTTCGCGAGTCCACACCAGCCCGTCTTCAGTGAACACTCCAGTCGATAGCAATGATTGCTTCACGAGGATAAAGAGTGTGTTGCACAGTAACTATATTTTCTGAAACCGTTCTATGTGTCAATAGATCTTTTTCTTCGAGGTAGTTCATAATCTTGAAACACAATATACGTCCGAAAATGCTCCCACAAATCGAAGTAATATTGGTCTGTAAATTCAGCAGATTACTGCTATTTCCTTTCTTGAGCATTGGTGTCGTCTGTGCAATTTAACAGTCTTGGAGAATGCTTCGAATACTTCTCGTCGAATTCTCTTTCACTTGACGAAAGACGTCCTCTTCAACGTCTATGTCACTCCTTCCAGTCTGCGGATGTACCAGCCTCTCCCAACCTTTGTTGAAATGTGGCGAAAATGGTGTGAACTGTCCTAATTTCAACAGGGACTGACAATAGCACCCATTTTTGTGCGTACGGTGAAACGGGAAACTTGAAAGTGATCTTCAAAATTACTTTATATCTGTACGGTACACTTCCGGACAAGAGTTCCTGATCAAAGCTGTATCTACTAAATGCCGTCAAAAACCCCTACGAGCCTCCGTACAAGCAGGGCAGGTCTTGAAGACCCAACCGTACCGACTGACCGCCGTGTCATCCTCAAACCACAGGAGTCACTGTATGCGGATATGTAGGGTCATGTGGTCAGCACACCGCTCTCCCGGCCGTTGTCTGTGTTCGTGACCGGAGCCGCTACTTCCCCATCAATAGCTCCTCAATGGGCTTCACAAGGATTGAGTACACTCGCAGTTTGCAAATAATTTACGTTTATTTCATATAGTTCAACAATTGTCACCCCGTTCGAAAGCTCATATGCCACAATCTTACAAGGAGGCAAAGCTTTTCTCATCCCACAAGTCAATGTACATAACCGGATCAATTTTTACGTAAGATTATAAAATTTGTTCGAAAATTGATTACAGATGTCTTTCGTGAGCTTTCCAGAGGTTTTGAGCGGATTAAATAAAAGGTGGCGAACGCTTGGTGTTTTCTTTGATTTAATGAAGGCTTCTGACTGTGATGACCACAAAATATTACTGCAGAAGTTGGACCATTGTGGAATAAGGGGAGTAGCTTACAATTGGTTCGCCTCTTACTTTAAGAACAGAAAGCAGAAGGTAATTCTCCGCAATATTGAGAGTGGTAGTGATGTTCAGTCCCAATGGGGCACTGTTAAGTGGGGCGTTCCCCAAGGGTCGGTGCTGGGGCCACTGCTGTTTCCTATTTATATAAATGATATGCCTTCTAGTATTACAGGTGATTCAAAAATATTTCTGTTTGCTGATGATACCAGTTTGGTAGTGAAGGCTCTTGTGTGTAATATTGAAACAGTACCAAATAATGTAGTTCATGAAATAAGTTCGTGGCTTGTGGAAAATAATTTGATGCTAAATCACAGTAAGACTCAGTTTTTACAGTGTCTAACTCACAATTCAACAAGAACCGATATTTTGATCGGACAGAATGGGTGTATTATAAGCGAGAAGGAACAGTTAAAGTTCCTAGGCGTTCGGATAGATAGTAAGCTGTTGTGGAAAGCCCATGTCCAGGATATTGTTCAGAAACTAAATACTGCTTTATTTACCATTAGTACAGTATCTGAAGTAAGTGACACTTCAACAGTCTACTTCGCATATTTTCATACGCTTATGTCGTATGGTGTTGCTTTTGGGGTAATTCTTCGGATTCAAAAAGGTATTTTTGGCTCAAAAACGGGCTGTTCGAGCTATATGTGGTGTAAGTTCGAGAACCTCTTGTCGACCCCTATTCAATAGTCTGGGAATTCTGACATTGCCCTCACAGTATATATTTTCTTTAATGTCGTTTGTTGTTAGCAATATTAGCCTATTCCCAAGAGTTGGCAGCTTTCACTCAGTTAATACTACGCAGAAATCCAATCTGCATGTGGAATGCACTTCCTTGACTCTTGTGCAGAAAGGAGTGCAGTATTCTGCTGCATCCATTTTCAATAAGCTGCCACAAGAACTCAAAAATCTTAGCAGTGGCCCAAACTCTTTTAAGTCTAAACTGAAGAGTTTCCTCATGGCTCACTCCTTCTATTCTGTCGAGGAGCTCCTGGAAGAGCTAAAAAATTAAGCTAATTCCAGTGTTACATTGTTGATTTTCTTTATTTAAACTTACGACTTGTCACCTGAATATGTTTTTTTTTTATATTTCATTTTATCTGTTTATAATATCGTGTTATAATTTCATGTATTGACTCGTTCCATGACCATGGACACTTCTCCTTAATTTGGTCACACGGAACAATAATTAATTAAATAAATAAATAAATTTTGTGGCTTTTGCATAAACATTATCATGGCATTCCATTAAATGGTTTACACTGTCGGTAACGAGGACCGAATTTGCCCTTTGATTCTTGGAGACATGCAGGACATAACGTATTTCCGAAAAAGTGTTTATCCGTAGCGGGCAGTGTACGAGTGCGCCAACTCACGAGTACAAAATACTTATGGAGATGGACGACCCAATGACGAGTGAAGGATCGACCCTAGATACATATAAAGTGATCGACTTGTGGGTGTTCTATTGTTTAACAAACCCTAGAAACAATGGATTTGTTGTTACTACAGGAGCATAGCTCCAGAGGGCAATGGCTGCAGCAGCCTCATTGCTGTCTGAAAGTTTTGAATACAGAGCCTTGGCAACCTGGTGCGATCCTTTCAAGGGCAAATGCAGAAATGGGCAGCGTCATGTCACCAAATATGTCAGCACAAAAGACAAACATACGTTTGGTGAATTACTGGGAACAAAGAGTGTTTCAACTTCAAACCACCACTGTGATTCCCGAATTCACCCAATTTTTTATTATAAGTAGATATAAGACAGAATGTATCAAATGTCTAGTAAGAGAACGTGATTACGAAACTGTTACGTTCATTTGTTGTGGCTTATTTGACAAACTGTTATGTTTTCATCATTTCGTTGAGAGTAATCACAATCACATTCATACGAACACTTAAATAGGTCAAGGACGCATGTCTCACTCAGGAGGCGTAAGCTTAGGTGCGTTGATAAGAGATTCCTGTCATATGACACACGTACTGTCACTAATGCCGTGTGTGACATACCAGAAGTTTTTTCCGGTGGAGAATTCGGCTGAATTCTAGTCTTGTCATCAAACGTTTGCGTTTACTATTCGCAAGCCACTTCCTTTCGGCTGCTAATAGAATAGTTGTGCAGAATCAATTGTCATTATAGGTCACTTCCTTACACCTCGCTATGGCAAACGGACGTTACACCACGACACAGACACAAATTTGAATATAGCGAACACCGAAAAAAAAGAAAAGGAATAGCACGAGGGAGATTTGAACACGTCTCCCACGCCCGAATGAAATTCCGACACCACAACGACGCCGTTGTTAGAGCAGGATGCTTTATATTGCACTTCGGCGTCCTCCCTGTTCACTGTTTCTGGCCATTAAAATTGCTACACCACGAAAATGACGTACTACAGGCGCGAAATTTAACCCAGAGGATGAAGATGCTGTGATATGCAAATGATTAGCTTTTCAGAGCATTCACAGAAGGTTGGGGCCGGTGGCGACACCTACAACGTGCTGACATGAGGAAAGTTTACAGCCTATTTTTCATACACAAACAGCAGTTGACCGGCGTTGCCTGGTGAAACGTTGTTGTGATGCCTCGTGTAAGGAGGTGAAATGCTTACCATCATGTTTCCGACTTTGATAAAGGTCGGATTATAGCCTACCGCGATTGCGGCTTTTCGTATCGCGACACTGCTGCTCGCGCTGGTCGAGATCCAATGACTGTTAGCAGAATATGGAATCGGTGGGTTCAGGAGGGTAATACGGAACGCCGTGCTGGATCCCAACGGCCTCGTGTCGCTAGCAGTCGAGAAGACAGGCATCTTATCCGCGTGGCTCTAACGGATCGTGCAGCCACGACTCGATCCCTGAGTCAACAGATGGCGACGTTTGCAAGACAACAACCATCTGCACGAACAGTTGACGACGTTTGCACCAGCATGAACTATCAGCTGGGAGACCATGGCTGCGGTTACCCTTGACGCTGCATCACAGACAGGAGCGCCTGCGATGGTGTACTCAACGACGAACGTGGGTGCACGAATGGCAAAACGTCATTTTTCCGGATGAATCCAGGTTCTGTTTTCAGCATCGCGATGGTCGCATCCGTGTTTGGCGACATCGCGGTGAACGCACATTGGAAGCGTGTATTCGTCATGGCCATGCTGGCGTATCACTCGCCGTGATGGTATGGGGTGCCATTGGTTACATGTCGCAGTCACCTCTTGTTCACATTGACGGCACTTCGAACAGTGAACGTACATTTCAGATGTGTTACGACCCGTGGCTCTACCCTTCATTCGATCCCTGCAAAACCCTACATTTCAGCAGGATAATGCACGACCTCATTTTGCAGGTCCTGTACGGGCCTTTCACGTTACAGAAAATGTCGACTGCTCCCCTAGCCAGCACATTCTCCAGACCTCTCACGAATTGAAAACGTCTGGTCAATGGTGGCCGAGCAACTGGCTCGTCACAATACGCCAGTCACTACTCTTGATGAACTGTGGTATCGTGTTGAAGCTGTACACTCCATCCAAGCTCTGTTTGACTCAATTCCCAGGCGTATCAAGACCGTTATTACGGCCAGAGGTGGTTGTTCTGGGTACTGATTTCTCATGATCTATGCACCCAAATTGCGCCAAAATGTAACCACATGTCAGTTCTAGTATAATATATTTGTCCGTTTATCAATTGCATTTCTTCTTGGTGTAGCAATTTTAATGGCCAGTAGTGTATTCTGCTTTGTCTTCACAGTTCACTACACCTTCTTCCTGACTGCATGGTTGATCTGTGTTCAGGTTTCGACGGACTCTCCACTGAGCCATCTCACCACTAAATCTGAAGGGCGTGCGATGGGCAGTTTCCCGTGGAAAACAAAACAGGTGTCTCCTTATTTTGACCCTTCTTTCACCAAGTGAAGTTTAAACTGTGTCAGAGAGCGGGCTCTTGTCAGCATCCGCATCTGCGGGCTTGGCTCCTGAGACGGCGGCCTAGTCCGTCGCGCGCTTAATAAGCAGGAGAACCGTGATTCCTCGCGGCTGCCTCCATTTCCATGTTGTCCGCGGCTTCTGCGAAGCAGCGAGCAGCAGTCGGCCTGGAGTGTGGTTCGCCGACCGGCCAGTGCGGACATTCCGCCCTGCGGCTACCGGGAACTCAATGCAATGCGAACCGTGAGGCGTGGGGGCGCCGGGCTGGCGGACTGCACACTCTGTGTGTGCGTGTGTGTGTGTGTGTGTGTGTGTGTGTGTGTGTGTGTGTGCGGTGCGGCCGCAGCGCACTGCTAGCAACCGGGCTGTCTCGGCACGTCACCTTCTTGGACTACCCCACTTGGACGCCATACAGAAGAATACCTCTATCTACCCGACGAGGTACAGTATTTGCTCACAATGGTGACTTGCCATACCTTGCTGAAATACAGCGTACTAAGAAAAAAAAAAAAAAAAATGCCAGATGCGGCTGGGACTCGTGCACTGAAGGTTACGCACAAACCAGATTATGCAGATAGCTCATCCCTTCCAGGAATCGATGATCACGATTTTTGCCTGTTATCGACATTGATACCGACAAGTTATCGGTCACAGGGATTCCAAGACTTACGGCAATGTTTTAATTTCAGTTTCAAGTCGAGTGACGGGCCGGTGTGGCAGAGTGGTTCTACGCGCTTCAATCTGGAACCGCGCGACCGCAGGTTCGAATCTTGCTTCGGGCATGGATGTGCGTGATGTCTCTAGGTTAATTAGGTTTAATTAGACCTAAGTTCTAGGGGACTGGTGACCCCAGATATTAAGTCCCATAGTGCTCAGAGCCATTTGAAGCATTTGAAGTCGGGTGACAAATGACAAAAGAAATATTGTTTGGTGGTGAAAGTTGGATGTCTATGGTTCTGCTGTTCGCATACACAGACTCTGTGTCGCTACATGTAGTAGCGAGTGAACAGTTGTAGAGGGCAGTCGGAAGTGGTCGGACGCATCGTGCTGTGGAGGGAAGCCGCGCGACATGAGAGGTCGCAGCCTGCCATATCGTGCTAGTAGCGCCGGAGGTTTTCTGGTAATTTGCCTTTTTGCAGCACGTAGTTGTTGGTTGCTTGCGCATTGGAGAGATTTTGTCAGATTTATATATGCATTACATTGAGAGTAGTATTCGTGTCTTTGTTCTGGCCAGAAACGTACTTATTGAGTATAGACATTGTGAAATAATTAAAAGTCTCTGTAAAGTTTGTCAGTGCAAATATAAAATTCTACAGGCTTATTTGGTTTCTTTCACTATTTTATACCGTTTAAGGCTAGTTGATTAAACTCCTCCTGATCATTTAGTTTCTCTGTATAAAAACATGGCAGTAATTGTTGCAATTAGTCGATGTATTTCACTCTACATTGATCTCAGTATTGCTTTTGAAATATTTTAGCATGTTGCTGATGACGCAGCGGCAGGACGAGGTAAGTTGCCTGTTGCATACAAGAACATTTCAAAACAGTTGTTAGCAGACGTTAGAGATTATTTTAAAATTCGCAGTCAGATAGTTGGGAATTGATTTCTTTATAATTCGTAGTCGGTTCCTTCTTCTTCTTCTTAATCAGAATTCCATTACTGGCAGAGACAGAATGCCACACACATGTTTCCTTACGTCTTACAAAAATAATTACCCAGTAGAGTTTCAGTGTGATATAAATACAAGTTAACGATTTTCAGATTATTTTTCTTCACTGGTACTGTGAAACCTTTATCTCGCCAAATTTCATGATTCTACGCCAAGGGAAGGACTCTATACGTTTTAATGAGTGAATTTGCGAGTTTCAAAGTAAGTGACAAAAATGGCCGTTACCTTTTGACTGCGTTGAATTAGAAGCTAAAATTTTAACACCACCAAATGACTTTAGATTTCAGTATGTGATATATATCTACCTGGCCCTGAGAAAACGCGGTCTTACCAGTCGCATGGGTAGACAGTCAGGTAACAAATGACGAAAAACTTTTTTTGGTGTGATATAATCACAAATTAACAGTTTGGGATTTTTGTCTTTACTTATACTGTTAAACCTCTTTTTGGCAAATTTTATGATTCTAGACCAAAGGGAAGTATCCTATTGTTTTTGATGAGCTAATTTATAGCAACATACGTGACTTAAATGACAGTTACTTTTGATTGCATTGACTTAGAATCTGACGTGTGTTGTACCACCAAGGCACCTTAGATCTTCGTATCAGACATAAATTTCAACTTAATGCATCTGCCAGTTTCTGACAAAAAGAAGGATTACAAAAATTGTTTTTTCTTATGATATAATTGCAGATTCACAATAATCGGATTTTTTTCTGTTGATTGTAGTGTAAAACGTTGCTTCTTGCCAAATTTCTTGATATGTCAATGGAAATTACCCTATAGGTTCTGACGAGTGAGTCTGAGCGTATCAGAATATGTGACGTTAATGGCAATATCTTTGGAGTGCAATTACTTAGAAGCTTCACTTTTTTACATCATTACGAGACCTTAACTTAATATGGGAGGTAGATTTCAGTTTGATACGTCTAGTGACGTAAATGGCCATATCTTTGGACTGCAATGACTTAGAAGCTTCACTTTTTTACACCGTTACGAGACCTTAGCTTAATATGCGGCGTAAATTTCAGTTTGATACGTCTACCCGTTCCTGAAAAAAGGGTTTATAACTGAAAGACAGACAGACAGACGGGCGGACGGACGACAGAGTGACCTTATAACGGTTCCGTTTGTACTGATTGCGGTTCAGTACGCTAAAAAGTGTCCCATATTGTTACAGGAGATAGTAATGGGCTATACCAGGGAACAATTCATATAATAATATTGTCGGAAACAAACAGATGCTGAGATGTGGGTCAATCTACCCCGAGATTGTCGGCTCTCTGTTGATACTTGAAAAATGTTACTACACTTTCAGTTAAAATTTTGAAGCAAGTTTCATCTTGACTTCTGGCCGGTTTTCACGCATGGTTCCCTCACAACGCAATCTGACTCCAAAATTCTGTCAATGGTAGTGCTTTCGTAAACACAAAGTGAAAATTCGTTTAAAAGCTTCTGAAATAAACATATTAATAGGTTTTGACCTGTAAGCTGTCTGATGCATGTGTGTGTAATATGTTTCAACTTTTAGGCAAAACTCGTGTAAGACAACATTCTTGCCATCTGTATACTTTGAAAATAAATACTCGGAATAAGAACGTCCGACGCCTAATAGGCAATAGCGAATTTTTGTTGCACAGACTGATCTACGCTGTCGTTGCTCCGAGCCGCATACATCAGCAAACTAAGACTCAGCGACTGAAAATGTTAACGAAAGATAGGAGGATAACGCGTCGCGAAGTTGCGAGGTGCCGGGGCTAGCAGTGTATTTAACACTAAATTCTTCTCGAATCTTCATATGGAAATGATGCTCTAAGCCCCCCCCCCCCCTTTTCTAACTCCTACTTTTGCTGTTGGACATGGATTAAGAAGAAACGCGATCTGACTGTAATCGACCCTGCAAGTGGAGTAGAAAAGAGTTTGGCATCTGCAATAATTTAATTTGATAGACATTAATTAAATAAAGGAAAGTTTCTGTAACGCATTGAGAAATGAAAGGGTTGCTCTACCGATTAACAGAATGAAAGTTCTGTCCAACATAACTATTTGATTTGTTAATCATAAACAAAACACATGAAACATTTACAATACATCAAATTGGATACTCAAATAAATGCTGTGAAGGTCCATAAACTAGATTGTGAAATTTATGACAAAGTGGTATGTGCAGCCAATTCCTTGCAACTCATATCTTAAGAGAAACACTCAGCCAACCCAACATTAATTGCTGCAACGGTAGTGGTAACTCAGACAATGAACACCCAAGACAGAACAAAGTTAGAAAAGACGAACAGGCGCGCTCTGCTGAGCTCTGATTGTCACAATGCAAATTCCCTAGTCTGCCGGTGCTACGGACATACATTACCAAGCTGTTTTCTTAACTGCAAGGACACAGTCTGGCGTATGGGAAGCGATGGCTGGTTGCTTCGACGTCCCGTCATGGTGATGATAATTTCGCGAGTATAGCCCGAAACAAATTGTCCTGGTCTGGTTGTTCCAGACTAAAGACTTCCTATCAATACATATGCGCCTCTGAGGGAGACAAAGAAGGCTCGCCACACAATCACTGACGGTACAGTGTTTGATTTTAACAAGGGAAGTCACACGGTAACTCCGATACAGTCAACTTTAGCCAAAACTGCCCCAGACAGACAACATAGGCCGCTTGTACGCAGAACGCTCAATTGCCAACTGTACTTGGAAAGTTACGTTGCATTCGAAACTTCAGCAACTTTGTTAAACAGTTACAATCAAATAAAAGTATATTAGACAGCCAACGGAAAGTAGTCTGTCCAGAGCAGCGAGAACTCACTCTTGTAACCTACTCCGACCGAAAGGCGAGAACCGACTCCCACCAGAGCACCTGTACAAACCGAACACAGAACATTCCTGCCCCCACCACAGTGGCCGTGGTTAAACGTTCCAATCAGCAACTCGAAAATTCCACTCTATTGCCGAAGCACTACCATTCCACCAATGGAGATTCTTGGCGCCAATTTCTGCGCCGATTTTGCTATGTCAAGGAGCTATGCCCTGAGCAAGCCAATCACAGTTACGATTTTGCAGAAAACGCGGGAATTTGCCCGCCAAGACTGCCTGGGAACACAAGTCATTCCCACGCTTCGCTGGTAGCCAACCAGAAAGTGTTTTCGCTAAGTTTCTGCGAAATAACGGAATCTCGAGTCCAGCCGCTCCTTCACGCCCCTGCAGGCGTGTCTCCGCCGCTATTATGACAATTTCGGCGTCTGGAAAGCATTCACTCGACTCCTTCACACCCGTCAGCTTAACCCTTTCAAGGTCAGCAGAGCCCGCCTGTCACCGGACCACCCGGTTGATGAGAGATGCTGTGTGGGAAGTCCGCATGTAAAGGAATAGCAACTTCTCACCACATGCAATCAGAGAGGAAAATCGAATTGCTCAGAGTGAGATAGAAATGTGAGAGGGAGCTTCTGCCACCTCTCAAAGTAAAGCAAGTGGATTTTTTAATGTAGCAAAATGGTAAGAAGTTGACCGAGCACCATAAGGATACACAGTACTGGTGCAAGTATATCATGTCACACGGTTACAAATGCTGCCAAAGGAAACCTTTTAATGTAGTGAAAAGTCGAATGAAACCCAAATAACCAAAAATATTGTACAAGAAACATTAAACCCACATGGGCACCTACAATTGGTCTTGAATGCAACACAAAAATTATCAATGATGTCTGTATATAATATGACCAGAGAGGCTGCTATATAAAGACAAGTCGTTGCTGAACATTGTTACCAAAAACCTCGAAAAGTACTGGACAAATTTATTTACTTCTGATTCTCGCAAAATACAATAATGAACATTCTCATCGGCATATGCTACGATGTTTTAAATATATGTGGTATACAAGTAAATATATATTATATAAAGGGGCAACGTCATTACCAAAAATCTCGGTAAGTTCTTCACCGATCTGCTTTAGATTTTTTCACTATTCTCTAAGAAACATTCAGATGGACATATGCTAAATATTTTTTTTAATATGCATGGCATAAAAATATATATTTTACATTTATTCTAGTATATAAAGACATGTCGACGTTTAACATTGTTACCAAAAGTCTTAGAAATTCTTGGTTGATTTTCTTCCAGTTTTTACACTTGGTTCAAGAATCATAAAAGAAGGTTGTATAGATGGAAGAATCCTGGAGATACTAAAAGGTATCAGATAGATTATATAATGGTAAGACAGAGATTTAGGAATCAGGTTTTAAATTGTAAGACATTTCCAGGGGCAGATTTGGCCTCTGACCACAATCTATTGGTTATGAACTGTAGATTAACACTGAAGAAACTACAAAAAGGTGCTAATTTAAGGAGCTGGGACCTGGATAAACTGAAAGAACCAGAGGTTGTAGAGAGTTTCAGGGAGAGCATAAGACAACAATTAACAGGAATGGGGGAAAGAAATACAGTAGAAGAAGAATGGGTAGCTCTGAGCGATGTAGTAGAGAAGGCAGCAGAGGATCAAGTAGGTAAAAAGACGAGGGCTAATACAAGTCCCTGGGTAACAGAAGAAATATTGAATTTAATTGATGTAAGGAGAAAATATAAAAATGCAGTAAATGAAGCAGGCAAAATGGAATACAAACTTCTCAAAAATGAGATGGACAGGAAGTGCAAAATGGCTAAGCAGGGATGGCTAGAGGACAAATGTAAGGACGTAGAGGCTTATCTCACTAGGGGTAAGATAGATACTGCCTACAGGAAAATTAAAGAGACCTTTGGAAAAAGGAGAACCACTTGCACGAATATCAAGAGCTTTGATGGAAACCCAGTTCTAAACAAAGAAGGGAAAGGAGAAAGGTGGAAGGAGTATATACAGGGTCTATAGAAGGGCGATGTACTTGAGGACAATATCATGGAAATGGAAGAGGATGTAGATGAAGACGAAATGGGAGATACGATACTGCGTGAAGAGTTTGACAGAGCACTGAAAGACCGGAGTCGAAACAAAGCCCTGGGAGTAGACAACATCCCATTACAACTACTAACGTCCATGGGAAAGCCAGTCATGACAAAACTCTACCATCTGGTGAGCAAGATGTATGCGACAGGCGAAATACCCTCAGACTTCAAGAAGAATATAATAATTCCAATCCCAAAGAAAGCAGGTGTTGACAGATGTGAAAATTACCGAACTATCAGTTTAATAAGCCACAGCTCCAAAATACTATCGCGAATTCTTTTGCAGTCGAATGGAAAAACTGGTAGAAGCGGACCTCGGGGAAGATCAGTTTGGATTCCGCAGAAATGTTGGAAAACGTGAGGCAATACTAACCTTACGACTTATCTTAGAAGAAAGATTAAGAAAAGGCAAACCTACGTTTCTAACATTTGTAGACTTAGAGAAAGCTTTTGACAATGTTAACTGGAATACTCTCTTTCAAATTCTCAAGGTGGCAGGGGTAAAATACAGGGAGCGTAAGGCTATTTATAATTTGTACAGAAACCAGATGACAGTTATAAGAGTCGAAGGGTATGAAAGGGAAGCAGTGGTTGGGAAGGGAGTGAGACAGGGTTGTAGCCTCTCCCCGATGTTATTCAATCTGTATATTGAGCAAGCAGTAAAGGAAACAAAAGAAAAATTCGGAGTAGATATTTAAAATACATGGAGAAGAAATAAAAACTTTGAGGTTCGCCGATGACATCGTAATTCTGTCAGAGACAGCAAAGGACTTGGAAGAGCAGTTGAACGGAATGGATAGTGTCTTGAAAGGAGGATATAAAATTAACATCAACAAAAGCAAAACGAGGATAATGAAATGTAGTTGAATTAAGTCGGGTGATGCTGAAGGAATTAGATTAGGAAATGAGACACTTCAAGTAGTAAAGGAGTTTTGCTATTTGGGGAGTAAAATAACTGATGATGGTCGAAGTAGAGAGGATATAAAATGTAGACTGGCAGTGGCAAGGAAATCGTTTCTGAAGAAGAGAAATTTGTTAACATCGAGTATAGATTTAAGTGTCATGAAGTCGTTTCTGAAAGTATTTGTATGGAGTGTAGCCATGTATGGAAGCGAAACATGGATGATAAATAGTTTGGACAAGAAGAGCATAGAAGCTTTCGAAATGTGGTGCTACAGAAGAATGCTGAAGATTAGATGGATAGATCACATAACTAATGAGAAGGTATTGAATACAATTGGGGATAAGAGGAGTTTGTGTCACAACTTGAGAAAAAGAAGGAACCGGTTGGTAGGACATGTTTTGAGGCATCAAAGGATCACAAATTTAGCATTGGAGGGCAGCGTGGATGGTAAAAATCGTAGAGGGAGAACAAGAGATGAATACACTAAGCAGATTCAGAAGGATGTAGGTTGCAGTAAATACTGGGAGATGAAGAAGCTTGCACAGGATAGAGTAGCATGGAGAGCTGCAATTGGCTGATTTACTTCCAAAGTTCGAACGGATATAGGCAGCATACATTTTCGATGTATATAAATTTGGGAGATTTTACTGACAACGTTGTGTTACATAGTATGTATGTACTTATATACCATACATATTTAAAGATATGTAGCCTATGTCTCTTCAGAAGAAGAGTTTGAGATTTTTGCTAACAACTTTGCCCCTTTACATAGTACATATGTACATTTAAATATTGTACAGGGTGATTATAATCAAAGTTAAACTTTCAAACCGCTGTAGAAACTACATCACTGGTCAGAATGACGTCAAATAGCATCGGAATATTATTGGAGAAGGGGGAAAACGTATGAGCATGGGATTTTTTCTTTTTGCTAGTACAAAAATTGTATTCACACTTGTAAAATACTCAGAAACGTGTCAAAATAACGTCTCAAAACCTGCCTGCCCCCTTCCCCAGGAAGCTCACAATTCCATTCCGGCACTTCTTTTTTTTTATAATTAAGCACTGTCTCAGGCGAATGAAGGGTGGCAGTATTAAATGGTTATAGCAGACCATATGACTTCCAACAAAACGAAGCACCTATTAAGGCAAATACCTTCTTCTAGTAGATATTACTTTTCAGTTGACGAAAACAAGTTTCATTTTGTGTTACTTCCAATTCTTCGAACAGTTAACCATATAAATGTATTTATAAACTCATGATACTCTTTAAAGGTTTTATATTAACTTATACCTTTATTGTCATTTTCGGAATTTTGGGCTTAAATTTTACTAATTCAAAGTTCAATTTGTTTACATTCGTGATAAAATATTTTACTGCTATTATAATTCGGTTCTGATCACTATGGGACTTAACATCTGAGGTCATCAGTCCCCTAGAACTTAGAACTACTTAAACTTAACTAACATAAAGATATCACACACATCCGTGCCCGAGGCAGGATTCGAACCTGCGACCGTAGCAGCCTCGCGCTTCCTGACTGAAGCGCCTAGAACCGCTCGGCCACCGCGCCCGGCTAATGTGAAACAACTTCCGTTTAATTCTGTCAAAGGTTTCCTTAATTATACATTTCGTTAGATTGGCCATTCCAAGAAATTATTTTAAATAACTGATCAAATGAGCTTTATAATAGGCCACGGAATCCTGTGTACGCAATTGAGTAGCCAGTTTTAAACATCGCGTTGTGACACACAAGTCATTTTATGGCAATCGATTACAAAAGCAACAAATACGGCAAACGTTGACATTACAAGTAGTATTAAATGTACAGTCAAGAGGAATCTTGAGAATTGCCGAAACCATAATTTGGAAAAGGTAATTCGATAGGAAGCCGATCCTAGGAAATGAGTAGATCCTAGCATATTAGTATAAACTAACGTAGTTACTACTTATCAGCTATGCTGGTATTACGTAAAATAATTTGAATATGAAAACAATCCAGATTTATTGAGTTACACCATAGGAGCTCTGTGACCATGATTTTTCTCTTAAAGGATAACAGTGACATGAAAAAAGAAAAAAAGTGTTGTTACCATTATAGATATAGGAAGAATCATCTTCAGATTTTAAGTGCAGCTGCTGCAAAAAGCAGTTTGCCATAAGCTAAATATGCAGAATGTGTAGCTAAACTGAACGTGTTCTGCATTTAACGACCTCACCGGCCTACTACTCTTTTCAGCAGCTGACCTTAAGTTCGTAAGATTACCCCTACGTGGATCGAAATCATCAACATATGTAAAAGCTTTGTATTACACATGAAAAGAAAATGACGCTATGGTCTTTTTGCCCGGAATACCCCGTCTGGTGTATTCGGCCGCCTGGTGCATGTCTTTTTATTTAACACCACTTGCGCGTCGACGATGATGAAACGATGATGAGGACAACACAACACGCCGAGCAGATTAAATCTCCGACGCGACCGGGAATCGAACTCAGCTCCGCTGCCTGGCACTGAGCCGCGCTGACCACATAGCTACAGAAGCGAACTGCATTACACCTGATGAGCTACTTTCCAGTGTAGCTTCTTATAGCTCTTAAAAATGCAAGAATGATGTGTAAATACAAAGTCAAGATACTTTTCACTTTAAGAATATACAGTGTGTTACAAAAAGGAACGGCCAAACTTTCAGGAAACATTACTCACACACAAATAAAGGAAAGATTTTATGTGGACATGTGTCCGGAAACGCTTAATTTCCATGTTAGAGCTCATTTTAGTTTCGTCAGTATGTACTGTGCTTCCTCGATTCACCGCCAGTTGGCCCAATTGCAAGAAGGTAATGTTGACTTCGGTACTTGTGTTGACATGCGACTCATTGCTCTACAGTACTAGCACCAAGAATATCAGTACGTAGCATTAACAGGTTAGTGTTCATCACGAACGTGGTTTTGCAGTCAGTGCAATGTTTACAAACGCGGAGTTGGCAGATGCCCATTTGATGTACGGATTAGCACGGGGCCATAGCTGTGGCGCGGTACGTTTGTATCGAGACAGATTTCGAAAACGAAGGTGTCCCGACAGGAAGACGTTCGAAGCAATTGGTCGGCGTCATAGGGAGAACGGAACATTCCAGCCTATGACTCGCGACTGGGGAAGACCTAGAACGACGAGGACACCTGCAATGGAAGAGGCAATTCTTCTCGCAGTTGACGATAACGCTAATGTCAGCGTCAGAGAACTTGCTGCTGTACAAGGTAACGTTGACCACGTCACTGTATGGAGAGTGCTACGGGAGAACCAGTTGTTTCTGTACCATGCACAGCGTGTGCAGGCACCATCAGCAGCTGATTGACCTCCACGGGTACACTTCTGCGAATGGTTCATCCAACAGTGTGTCAATCCTCATTTCAGTGCAAATGTTCTCTTTACGGATAAGGCTTCATTCCAACGTGATCAAATTGTAAATCTTCACAATCAACATGTGTGGGCTGACGAGAATCCGCACGCAATTGTGCAATCACGTCATCAACACAGATTTTCTGTGAACGTTTGGGCAGGCATTGTTGGTGATGTCGTGATTGGGCCAAATGTTTTTCCACCTACGCTCAATGGAGCACGTTATCATGATTTCATACGGGATGCTCTACCTGTGCTGCTAGGACATGTGCCTTTAGAAGTACGACACAACATGTGTTTCATGCACGATCGAGCTCATTTCAGTGGAAGTGTTCGTACGCTTCTCAACAACAGATTCGGTGACCGATGGTTTGGTAGAGGCGGACCAATTCTATGACCTCGACGTTCTCCTGACCTCAACCCTCTTGACTTTCATTTATGGGGGCATTTGAAAGCTCTTGTCTACGCAACCCCGGAACCAAATCTAGAGGCTCTTCGTGCTCGTATTGTGGATGGCTGTGATACAATACGCCATTCTCGAGAGCTGCATCACCGCATCAGGGATTCCATGCGACGGAGGGTGGATGCATGTATCCTCGCTAACGGAGGACATTTTGAACATTTCCTGTAACAAAGTGTTTGAAGTGACGCTCGAACGTTCTGTTGCTGTGTGTTTCCATTCCACGATTAATGTGATTTGAAGATAAGTAATAAAATGGGCTCTAACATGGAAAGTAAGCGTTTCCGGACACATGCCCACATAACATATTTTCTTTCTTTGTGTGTGAGGAATGTTTCCTGAAAGTTAGGCCGTACCTTTTTGTAATACCCTGTATACACCACGAAGAGTTCCGACAATGTACAGATCGTATGCGCATAAACAATGTGAAATTCATGACCTTGCAGTAACACTTGGTTCATTTTAATCATGAAACTAATACTCGTTATAGATGTTATATTCGTTTTTACGTTACTAAACGACTCAAGCGGTACACGTTGGCTATTCCAGGTTGCCTAACTAATAGCTTCCAGGGGCACCAAACATTCGATTTCTCCCTTTTTCATGCATTAATAGCTGAGTTCTCTCCGTTGCCCGAATAAGTAATTCTTCCAATCTTCTGTTATCAATCTCCTCCTTTCTCTTCTTTGCGTCCATCTCCACCACTCCGTCTCTCTGTCCACCTCCTCCAAGTCCTACTCTGTCCATCTCCTGCCGCCCCATTCTCTGTCCATCTCCTCCTCCTCCTCCTCATTTCCTCCCCTTTCTTTCAGTGTCCATGTCTCCTCCTCTTTCTCTGTCCATTTACTCCTTCTGTTGATCTGCTCCTCCCCCATCTCACTGCCTATCTTTTCCACACATTGTCTCTGTCCATCTCTTCCTCTTCGATCTCTCTGTCCGTCACCTCCTCTTCCCTCTTACTGTCTACTCCCCCTCCCCTATTTTTTCCATTTAACCCTCCTCTTTGTGCCTGCCTCCTCCTTTCCCTTAGCTGTCTCCCATCTCCTCGACCTCTCTTCTCTCTCCACATTATCAATAGTAGCCAATAGAAGGACTGGTGGTTCTTCACCACACAGTATTTCTCTCCAGATTGTAACTGATATAGGTACCAAATCTGATTGGAATCGTTCCAGGGGTCTAGGATAAACAAATTTTTCCATGGCGTTTCTCCTATATGCACGTGTCACATACACGCATCAAAAAAAGTTTTGCATCACCCCGATTCCCAGAATTCCTGAAGACAGACGTCGACTGTGGATCACAGCCACAGTCCCTTTGACTGTTCAGAGAAGTCACTAAACCCGGCCAAAGATGTAAAAAAACCATGCATGAGCAACACCTATTAGACGGAGGCTGTCCGACAGCCGATTTGATCCAGTCATTACACCGGAAAGGAGGTACACGGCTCGTGTTGTCTGTAGTTCAACCATGCCTAGACAGTCAATACCGCGGTTCGATGGCGTCCGCATTGTTACTTTGTGCCAGGAAGGGCTCTCAATAAGGGAAGTATCCAGGCGTCTCGGAGAGAACCAAATCGATGTTGTTCGGCATGGAGGAGACAGAGAGACAGTAAATGTAGATGGTATGCCTCGCTCAGGCTGCCCAACGGCTACTACTGCAGTGGATGACCGCTACCCACGGATTATGGCGCGGAGGAATCCTGACAGCAACGCCACCATGTTGAATAATGCTTTTCGCGCAGCCACAGGGCGTCGTGTTACACCTCAAACTGTGCGCAATAGGCTGCATGGTGCGCAACTTCATTCCCGGCGTCCATGGCGCGGTCCATATTTGCAACCACGACGCGATGCAGCGCGGTACAGATGGGCCCAACGACATGTCAAATAGACCGCTCAGGATTGGCATCACGTCCTCTTCACCGATGACTGCCGCATATGCCTTCAACCAGACAATCGTCGGAGACGTATTTGGAGGCAACCCGGTTAGGCTTAACGCCTTAGACACACAGTCCAGCAAGTGCAGCAAGGTGGAGGTCTCCTATTGTTTTGGGGTGGCATTATGTGGGGCCGACGAATGCCGCTGGTGGTCCTGGAAGACGCCGTAACGGCTGTACGATGCGAGAATGCCATCCTTCGACCGATAGTGCAACCATATCGGTAGCGTATTGGCGAGGCATTCGTCTTCGTGGACAACAACTCGCACCCACATCGTTCACATCTTCTGAATGACTTCCTTCAGGATAACGACATCACTCAACTATAGTGGGCAGACATGAACCCTACAGAACACGCCTGCGATGGATCGAAAAGGGCTGTTTATGGACGACGTGACCCACCACCAACTCTGAGGGATCTGCGCCAAATCTCCTTTGAGGAATGGAACAATCTGGACCATCATTGCCTTGAGGAACTTGTGGGCAGTATGCGATGACGAATGCAGTCATGTATCATTGCAAGAGCACGTGCTACTGGGTATTAGAGGTACCGGTGTGCAAAGCAATCTAGACCACCACCTCTGAAGGTCTCACTGTATGCTGGTACAACAGGCAATGTGTGGTTTTCATGAGCAATAAAAAGGGCGGAAATGATGTTTATGTTGATCTCTATTCCAATTTTCTCTACAGGTTTCGAAACTCTCGGAACCGAGGTAATGTAAAACTTTTTTTGGTGTGTGTATTCTTGTATTTCACACATATTTAGCCTATTTCACTTGTATATGTACACATATTTCACCTGTTTGTCTTTTTCATGCATCTCAATATTTATGACTTCGGATGTCGTGAACTATCTGTTGGCCAATGATAATATCCAGTGGTATGTGTGGTTACTGACGCGAAGTGCGTTGTGAATGTAGTAGTAAAGAAGTAATAAATTTAAAAAAAAAACATGTGGCACTTTCTCACCTATCTCAGTGTTTATGACGTCTTATCTCCTAAATATGTGTCGTCCAATGATAGACTTTTGTAGATACATTCAGCTGAATATGTGCATACCGTCTGCGAACTCTGTTACAAATACATTTTGTAGCAAAGAAGTTAAAACGTCATGCATGATGCGTCAATTTTTTACTCGCAACTCAGTATTTGACGTCATATCCCCATGAACTATGTGTCGTACAACGACATATTTTTGCAGGTACGTTCAGCGGCAAATGTGGATAGGAGAGCTTCTGTTAAGTTTGGAAGGTAGCAGACGAGGTACTGGCAGAAGTACAGCTGTGAGAACGTGGCGTGACTCGTGCTTGGGTAGCTCAGTTGGAAGAGCACTTGCCCTCGAAAGGCAAAGGTCCCGACTTCGAGTCTCGATTCGGGACACAGTTTTAATCTGCTAGGAAGTTTCAAATGTGAAAAGTGTCTTCGAAATGTGTTGCGAACCGAGTAAGTAGCAAAGAGGCAATAAATTTAAATGTCTTGAATGGTGCGGTAGTTTTTCTCGTATTCAGCGTTTATGATGTCAGATCTCCTGAACTTAAGTGCCATACAATGATGTTATTTTTCCCATACATTCAGTAGTGTATTTGAATACTGTCTGCAAAATGTGTCACACACAATCAGTAGTAAAGAAGTAATAAATTAAAAAGTCGTCCTTCATATGGCAGTTCTACTGTATGAAAAGCGAAAATGTAGTATGCGATAAACTTTTTTCCTGTCATCATTTTGTGGCGGTCGTTAACGAGAAAAAAATTTCGTAAAGGTTAGAAATTATGTGTGAAGTTTGTTGCAAGTCTCCAAGTCTTCTCGTTCTCAAATACGGGGTTCCTAAGTTATGGGAATCCACGCGTTGTGGCCTGCTCATTAGAAGGTATAATCTTTCGTTATATCCTTAACACATTAAGACAAGCACTAAAGTCAGAAGCTGTATGTATGTCTTGTAGCAACACAGCACACGGCGCGCAATTTTCCATACTATAGTGATACAGTATTTGAGAAGCAGAGCAGTTAGTGACTACTAACGGCATTAAACATAATTTCAAACCTCTTCTAACTCAACTGTTGGTGAGTAATCTGAAACTAATAAAACCAATATAATTAAGATTTCGTACCTTCAACCATAAATGTTATACATCCTTTGCGTCACATATTTATCGCATTAAATCATTTATAAAGCAATCACATGTTTGAAGCTGTTTTGTACATGAGAGTTCGATTCTTTAAGGAATCTTGGGTGTATTGGAGGGGAGTGCGGTGTTATGGTACAATTCTAATTAGTAATTATGAGTGCATCAGCATCTCAACTGGTGGAATAAGACGCAGTCCAAAGAACAGAGACCACAAAAAGGAGCCGTAAAAATGTCGTTATCTGAGAAAATTTATTGAGTAAATAACTGTGGTGAAGTTTGCAGTTGCTCTCATCTAGAACATTTTTAACAATAGATAGGTTTCTCTAAATAATTCATTTATAGATTATGTGTTTTCTTTACGTTTATTTAACGATTTCCAAGAATTTAGTCAGAGCTTTGGTACACTGAAACCAGAATCTTTCTTTTCCTACTGCTGGGAAGGCGTATAGCAGGACAGCCACCAACGTTCAGCACAGAAGAAATGTCGGCTGCTGCTAAGGACTCTTAAGTGGTGGGAGAGACTACTTAACATCCCGTTCTACCATTATGTCGGTGTCTCGCCTCTAATCAACAAGTTAGAGGCGTGTGTTTAATTAGCCTCTAACTTGTTGATTAGAGGCGAGACACCGACATAATGGTAGAACGGGATGTTAAGTAGTCCCTCCGTGTGACAATATCCCACGCCGTCTCCACATTGCGTCTATTTCTGGCTAGTGGACGCGGCACAAAGTGTCATCTGGTAAGAACACCGCCGTTCCAGCTGTAGTTCGCTTCCCAACCGTGGAGCCGCTACTTCCCTCTCAAGTAGCTCTTCAACTGGCCGCACGAGGCTGGCTGCACCCCGTTACTGTCCTCTTATCTTACAGAGCATAGAAGTAAGTAGAGGCTCCTTTCCTGTGGAGAAAAATCGGTGGGCGTATGCCCGGACCCCTCATCCCATGGGTTCCCACAGCGCTGCAGTTTTCACTGTGTTTGCTGGTTTACTCACTATCGCGTCTCGTCTTTCTAGAGGGTTTGCTTCAGATTTGTTGGTTTTCAAGTTAGTTTTGATCTGTTCATTATACAATTGCCAATGGCAGAAGGCGGAGTTGAATTTTATTTAGATTCAGTCGAAACCAAAGGCGTCCGACAATACTCGACAAGCCGTTAAAAAAAAAAAAAAAAAAAAAAAAAAAAAAAAAAAAAAAAACTGCGTTGTGACTACTATGGCCTGCCATCTTCTTACTTCTACAGGCCGTAGTGCTCCACACCGACCCCTTAGCCAGTACCCACGGCCACCATCGTGCAGCAAAATTGTGCTACGCAATTGAGAATATGTGCACTGTTGCCCATGTAGCATCACGTGGAGATAGGGCTACGTGGAGTTCTTTCGTCTGCACTTTGGTGTTATCTTTCATTTTCTTACAACAATTACAAAAATGGTTCAGATGGCTCTGAGCATTATGGGACTTAACTTATGAGGTCATCAGTCAACTGTAGCATAGAACTACGTGAACCTAACTAACCTAAGGACATCACACACATCTATGCCCCAGGCAGGATTTGATCCTGCGACTGTAGCGGTCGCGCGGTTCCAGACTGTGGCGCCTAGAACCGCTCGGCCACCCTGGCTGGCACAACAATTACATTTCTTTTTTAAAGAAAAATACAGGAATTTGGAATTAGGAAATTATAAATTTATGGTACAATTTAAGAAGAGAATAAAAGAAGACCGGAAAGAGTAGACAGAGATATGCCTTCACCGAGACCGCCTGTGGAAGGGAATTTGGCATTGAACTTCACGTCCAGCGTCCCCATGTAGTGCTCCCCATTTCAGTAGCTATCTGCATGAATATCCCTGTTCGGGAAAACTGAATTTGATCAGTCCAAGCGGATGTAATCTATGTTGCTGTGTGACTTGATGTTTGTTAGGTTACATAAAAACTACTACTAATACTATTAAGTTATTTAGTAAGCAAATGTTGCATGGCTTTGGAACAATAACCTGCCTCAATGTAATGTAATTAAGTGATGTACTGTTCCTACAAAGCTGTAGCAGAAATAACAAGCTACCACAAGCCTATTATTAATCTTGTAAAAACATTTTTTTTAACTTGTTAATAAGTAAAAAATCCGTCTCAGTTGCGAAATGTTACTGGTCTTTACCAAGGTTTCAGCTAGAGTAATCTAGCCTTCTTCAGAAGCATAAAATAAATTAATACATGCCAGAATAAGGCACGGTCAAACACCAAAAGCGAAAATACCAAGGTACAATGTCAAGCTACGTTACTTAGCAGAGGAACAGCCCTTGCCCCACTTGGTGGAAAGCGGTCGGTTAGCCGCCGACGCTAAGTTGGAACTAACTGTGGGACACGGATATGTACTGAGCAAGAACTTGTGGTCCCATTAACTTTGTATAATTGCATAATATGCGTGACCTATATCTGTTGTATTTTATAAAGTTTGATTCTGCTTGCTTACTTTCAAAAAATTTATATTACATTCATTTCATTACATTTACAATGATGTGTTCATTTATGTAACTATTTCACAATGTTGGGTACCGGCTTAACGTGGATTCTAGGACAATATCTATCCATGGAGTATCATAATTACTCCTATTTGTAATTAGATTCAGCCATAATAAAATATAAATTGCAGTTTTTTATTAAGGTTCACGTGAATAGTTGTGCATGTTTTACGTGTTTTATATTCTGTATATTTTCTATGTCATGTACGTGTTGTCACTGTCACTCGAATCATCAGTACTGGAGCAAATTGGGCTATCCATGTCGGCCCGTCTTGGTCTTTGCGCCTCGTGTTCAAATGGTTCAAATGGCTCTGAGCACTATGGGACTTAACAGCTGTGGTCATCAGTCCTCTAGAACTTAGAACTACTTAAACCTAACTAACCTAAGGACATCACACACGCCCATGCCCGAGACAGGATTCGAACCTGCGACCGTAGTAGTCGCGCGGTTCCGGACTGCGCGCCTAGAACCGCGAGACCACCGCGGCCGGCCCGCCTCGTGTATTGGTGATTCTGTCTGTATATGTCACGTTCAGCTTATGAGATGCTGTTGGCAATTCTGTTCTATTGCATCAATGTTCTATGTTGTCGGCAGCTCGTGGTCTTGCGGTAGCGTTCTCGCTTCCTACGGACGGGGTCCCGGGTTCGATTCCCGGCGGAGTCAGGGATTTTCTCTACCTCGTGATGACTGGGTGTTGTGTGTTCATCGTCATTGACTCGCAAGTCGCTGAAGTGGCATCAACTAAAAAGGACTTGCAATACGGCGGCCGAACTACCCCACATGGGGCCTCCCGGTCAACAATGCCATACGATCATTTCATTTCAATGTTCCCCGCGTGTGCAACGACTTCTTTCTGAAAGCGACTTGCGCTGCAAGCATGCCTCGGCTGGGGTTGACATGGCAACAGTACTCGACTGTACGCTACTGACGCACGTGGCTCGGCATTGTATAGTCACGTTATAGTCACAGTGCGTTACTATTTCCGCGCATTCTCGTCGTGTGCTAAAACTGATAGTATCGTGCAAATATTCGTTATCGAAAGGTACGCTCATATGGAAACGTGTTTTATTAATAACGTAGTTCAGTTCTGTCGAGAAGAAAAACGGAAAGGTTCGCTTCATTTTTTAAAAAAATGTAAAAATATAACTTTTCTAATTGACAAAGAGGACACTGTAGCATGACGGACACGTTTCCTTAGATAATGAGAGAATACGAGAACGTTATGAAGAAACCTACAACTGTGTCCTGAACCCCAATTCCAGTTATTTGCTCGTAAAAAGCATTTTTATTTTAACTTCATACGATTCTCAGTAGAAGAATGTATTAATAGCAAACGTATTTCGCGTTTTCTTCAGTTATTAGATAGTAACACTACAGTTTTATTTTTTTTATTATTTTTCATTTTCTATTCTTTATTGCATAAAAATATATTTAAAGCGAAAATACCGTTGTCGTCTACACGCATAACTGTAGTGTTCGACCATATAGCAAGTTTGTTTTCCTATTGGTCATTTTGATTGTTTTCTGTAGGAGAATGTGTTGAAAGGAGGTATGTTTGTCTTAATTGCTGCACGTATACCAAGCACAGTTCAGGGACTATGTTACATTTTGATTAGCATAGTTATATCGCTCGTGCGTCATTTGAAACAACCAATAACAGAAGGAGCCAACGGCCATGCCACAGTGGAAACACCGGTTCCAGTCAGATCACCGAAGTTAAGCGCTGTCGAGCTGGGCTTCCACTTGGATGGGTGACCATCCAGTTAGCCGAGCGCTGTTGGCAAGAGGGGTGCACTCAGCCCTTGTGAGGCAAGATGAGGAGTTACTTGATTGAGAAGTAGCGTCTTCAGTCTCGTAAACTGACATACGGCCGGGAGAGCGGTGTGCTGAACCTATGCCTCTCCATGTCCACATCCAGTGACGTCTGTGGGCACGGTACCGTTGGGCCTTCCAAGACCTGTTCGGACGGAATTTAGTTTAGTTTAGTAATAACAGAACGAGCTCGACTGAAACGACAGTTGTAAAGTGAACAGGCTATACATAAATGAACGATAAACTCAATACTAAAGGTAATGTTGTGAACAACATACGTAACATTGCTTCTTGAAAGCAGGCGGCACAGGCTGTAAAAGCATTCAGACAGCAACATGAGCTGATGATTCCGGTATCTTTACAGTTCATTAAGTTTATCTTGCATTTCCATCTTCGGTTTGTATCGGCAGCATACGGAGAACAGAAACACGACGCAGCTCTACACTCCGCATAGCAGGCGGCTGTAACCGAGCGTGTGGCACGCAGGTGCCAAACTTGTCGCGGACAATCTGCAATATATCTCAGGTATTTTCTCGAGAACGGAAGGAGGTATGACTCTCCTTCCACCGGTAAAAACAACGGGAAAATGAATAGACCGATCGGGCTGCCAATAAGGCCTGCAGAGGACACGATGTGCCACAGTGTCCTATTCCCCTGCAGGCGGTCGTTTCTTCACTGCATAGGAAGTTCGTGCAGTTGCGGGATGAGGAATGGCTGACAGTGACGGACCATAAGCAGCGTTTAGTGAAGTGAACTATGCGATCTTGGCGTTCCTCCTGCCATTTGCTGAGGGGGATGAAGTGACCTTCACACGTATTCGCTGCCCTCTTACACGTGGCGTTTCACTACAGCGCGAGGATCCCCCGTTTTGTGATGTCTATGGCTTGCAAATCTCTGAACGCCATATTTCACCAGAGTAGTTTTTATACCTTGATGCAAGGGCAAAGGCAAATGTCGGTGGGGATCTGCCCTCTATTTTAGCTGATGATGAGACGAGTGTGACTAAAGCTTTAAAGGTATGTGATGTGTCTGGACTCTGGCCTAAGCTTTTGGACTGGAGGTTTTAGTGTGTTGCTGAGTAGCTGTGTGTGTGAAATCTTATGGGATTTAACTGCTAAGGTCATCAGTCCCTAAGCTTACACACTACTTAACTTAAATTATGCTAAGGACAAACACACACACCCGTGCCCGAGGGAGGACTCGAACCTCCGCCGGACCCACGCACACAGTCCATGACTGCAGCGCCTAAGACCGCTCGCCTAATCCCGCGCGGCTGCAGAATGGCTGGCTCACCCTTTTTTTATTCTTGCGGTCAGCCAGCCACGTCCATCAGCTATATTGCTTTAACCCCATCTACCACTTTCTTCCTGTTTAGTTAATGTTTTAATACTGCATGATATTTCGTTTTGTGCTTCCAAATGGTTTTTTAGGCGAGCCGGATGAAATGAAATTTCGCTGAGTGTGTATTGTGCATACTGGTTTCGTGGAGTTACCAGATGGTAGGTGGTTGTGGGTACCCGGACGGAGAGGCAAGCTTGACACACCTCGAGCCCTCCAAAGGCCACTTTATTTACTTCTATGCTCTGTGCCTCCAACCAGCGACACATCCATGGACCGTTTTGGCCGAGTGGTTTTAGGCGCTTCAGTCCGGAACCGCGCTGCTGCTACGGTCGCAGGTTCGAATCCTGCCACGGGCATGGATGTATGTGATGTCCTTACGTTAGTAGGTTTAAGTAGTTCTAAGTCTAGGAGACTGATGAACTCGTATGTTAAGTCCCATAGTGCTCAGAGTCACATATCCCTGGAGATATCATATTTTGAAACCGGATATTACACATGGCAGACGCAAGCGCTGACATATTTTTCCCGCATTTCGTTACTTCTCGTTTACGTGCTGTTTTATATTCCTGTTTAGTGCATTTTCCCGACACTCGTCTCTGCTTCTGCGCGGGCGCTTAAGACCCTGCTGTCGTGCGCCTACAGCAACATAGCCACCATCCATCCATAAAAACGCACCAAACATAAACTGACCGGCTACTACATTCATCGCTTCAAACTTTTGAAAATATGCCTGGTGGTTTACTTATTTACAAAATGTTCAAAGGTGTGTGAAATCTTATGGGACTTAACTGCTAAGGTCATCAGTCCCTGAGCTTACACACTACTTAACCTACATTATCCTAAGGAGAAACACACGCACCCATGCCCGAGGGAGGACTCAAACCTCTGCCGGGACCAGCCACACAGTCCATGAATGCAGCGCCTCAGACCGCTCGGATAATCCCGCACGGCTACTTATTTGCGAAGAATCACAACTGTGGGCAATAACAAAAACAAAGCAAGTTCATTATCAAGCTGTGACATTTGGTTAGAAAATGTAGAAAAATTACATTTTTCTAAACTTTTGAAAATATGCCTGCTGGTTTACTTAATTACGAAGAATCTCAGTTGCTATGGGCAATAACGAAAAGAAAGCAAGTTCATTATCAAGCTGTGATGTGTGTCTGTAAGATGTGGAAAATAAAACAGTTTCCTCAAAATCGAATGAGAAAGACTGCAGTGCAGAGAACACGCAAGAATCCCAAAACAATGGTTTTCATTTTTCTGCGCAAAAAGTAATCGATTCTCTGAGAAACTAACTACAGAAGCTGACGTAGCACTGCTGCAGCTAAAAATAAAATTAAAAAAAAAGCAATTTTAGGCAAACCGGATGACTTGAAATTTCACTCCACGTTTATTGTGAATACTAGGTGCTTGGAGCGACCAACAGGTCAGTGGTTCTGGGTACCCGGAGGGAGAGAGAAGCTTGACAAACATCCCGTGCCCCAGAGGCCGCACTCCATGCTCTGTGTCTCCCACCGAAGAAATATCCCTGACGATTTCAGCGTTTGGCAGTCACAAGCGCTGACTATTCAACTACAGGGGCGGACAAATACTACCGGCTTCGGTAGCGGCTGTGACGATGCGATATCGTAGTAAAAGCTGTTTCTTTGAAACAGGTACTTTCCTCTTGACACCAGCTGGCAGCGGCGGCCTCTCGACTCTGCCCACGAGGCCAAGACTGCACCTGGTATCATCACGGATATCACTTGCGAGCTACATCTAGCTGGTAGCTTCCTCTTCGGAGTTGAAAATCAAAATATTGAGCTATGTAGCAAGCACAGAAGCTCAACTAAAAATCTCGAGCACAACGTGCTAGACCAAAGTCGGCAACGCGAGTCGGTACCACACACATTAGCGAATGCTAATCCAAGTTCGAGACCTCAGCTACAGTAGTGAACATCACCGTGTAGAACAGTTACAGGTAAAGTTTCTCATGAAGTGTACTTTCGCAGATGTTGCACTTCGTACTTCAATAGAACATTTTATTAATCCGTGCATCAGTCGATGCTTTAATAGTCGCTGACAGTTGTACAAAGGGAATTCAAAAAGTTTTGCAAAGTCGTCTCTATTTTTTTATATTTTTTGCAGGAGTAGAATGAATTTTTTGTGAACATAATTGGAACATTTAACTATACGTTGAGCTTACTCAATGTAGCCTCCATCAGCTGTGACGCATCTGGCCTAACGTTATTTCGGTGATGTAAATGCACTTTGGTAAAATTCTGGGGATTGACTTTTACACCATCGCTTGACACAGGAAATAAGGTCTTTCTCAGTATCAAATGTTTTACCACGCAGGTGGGCCTTCAGACGACCAAAGAGGTAAAAATCAGAGAGAGCCAAGTCCGGATTGTATGGAGGATGAGGAACAATTTTCCAACCCATTTTGCTGATGTTCTCCTGCGTCATAACGGCTGTAGGGGGTTTTGCATTTTCATGGTGTAGTCTGATGAGCTGACACTGGTGGTCTGTGGTTCTTGATGGCACGTCGCAGCTTGTCCAACGGCAAACAGTAACGCTCCCAGTTAATTGTGGAGCCAGGTTCCAAAAAGTCAATGAAAATGACACCACACTCCCAGAAGAAGGAGGCCATTACCTTTGTCCAGCAGAGGGAAATCACCTTCTTTAATCCTCTGCAAACGAACGCTGGATACTGCTGCCATCCATTCTGTCCTTCCCATAAACAGGGAGCAACTTCCTGTGAATCGATGTGGCAGAGTCATCGCCGGTCTTGGAGGAACTCCATCACCGACCGTTGTCACAGCCTGACATCTACTTCGTGGACCATTATGGCTCATCTGTAAATAAAGGAAATACTTTTATATACCAACTTATAGCTAAATGTTGCAAGGATATTCACAAAAAATTTCATTCTCCACCTGCAAAAAATAAAAAAAGTTAAAGACGAGTGTGCAAAACTTTTTGAATGATCTTGTACGTTATGAAGCACTCTCGTGGAAAAGAACTGTGTCAAAGTTAAGTAAATCTTTTATTCATTTATGAAATAAAATGAACTAATATTTCATGTGCTCTAATTTGACAAGCCTTCTCCCAGAGCAATCAAAGAGCCCACAGTCATGACCAGTCGAATGTAGTTTCGTCTGGTCACCACATTAACCTCTAACGCCAAAGTGTTTAACGAGAATCTTACTACATTAGTGTGTTTGTGTCTTCACTCGTAGCTCCACCAAACTTCATACAGTCTTTCTCTTTGGTTAAACAACTCCTGCATCCAGTTTTTTCACTCAAATTATTTGCTGAAATTAAATATCATGTAAGGCCTATTGTTGTCCTCCCATTCTATACGTGTTCGTAAAGTCTTCTCCCTTTAAAACATCTTAAATTACAGTCCGTTCACCAACACTTCTTCCCAAGATGAACATTTGGTCTTGCTGTTACATTGCAGGCGTGTTCCAGGGTGACTCCTGGTCAGTTTGACATACTTATATTGGCCTCTCAGATAAACAGAATTTAAAGACGCATATAATGCAGTTCTGCGATAAGAGATAACATCCCTCACACATAACCTCTTAAGATGCAACCGAAAAACCCGTTACCACTCTTAATGCAATGTAGGAAACCCGTTGGCATTCAAAACAGCTCCAGTCCGTTTCGGAATGTATAAATACAGGTCCTGTATGGTTTTCAAAGGACGCTTGTACCATACTTGCTGCAAAATAGTGGCAAAAACCCGTTACCACTCTTAATGCAATGTAGGAAACCCGTTGGCATTCAAAACAGCTCCAGTCCGTTTCGGAATGTATAAATACAGGTCCTGTATGGTTTTCAAAGGACGCTTGTACCATACTTGCTGCAAAATAGTGGCAAGTTCAGGTAATGACGTTAGAGGTGGACAGCGACCACACATACTTATCTACAGAGCAGACCAAAAAGGAACAATAATATCAAGCTCTGCAGGCTGTGGCGGCCTTGCGAGATGTGACAGTTTATCCTAGCGGTCTCAAAACCAGCCTTGGACGTTCCGAACAGTGTGAACAGGGACCCTGTCGTCTTGGAACTCAGTATCACAATTGGGGAACAGCCGGCCGGGGTGGTCGAACGGTTCTAGGCGCTACAGTCTGGAACCGCGCGACCGTTACGGTCGCAGGTTCGAATACTGCTACGAGCATGGATGTGTGTGATGTCCTCAGGTTAGTTAGCTTTAAGTAGTTCTAAGTTCTAGGGGACTGATGACCCCAGAAGTTGTCCCTTAGTGCTCAGAGCCATTTGAACCATTTTTTGAATTGGGGAACAAACATGCTACATGGGATGGACCTCTTCGGCCACAATGATTACATAATCCGTAGCAGTAGTGTGACCTTGCATAATACCCAAGGGATCCACGGAAAAGAGAGAGAGAGAGAGAGAGAGAGAGAGAGAGAGAGAGAGAGAGAGAGACTCATACAACCAGACTACGTTCCTCCACTGCGCTACAGTGCAGGTTTTAAGACTTAAGACTTTAGCGCCAGGTTTTCCTGTTACGGGCATTTTCATCACTCAACTGATGAGTGGTTTTGTTATTCCAGTTCTCTATGCAATTCCCAGCTTCAGGAGCCCCTTTCGTATTGTTTTGGCGGTGACAGTGTTTACGAGTGCGATACTCAGTTCTGCAGTTAATTTTGCAGCTGTCATCCTCTTATTTTTCGCCACAATACTCCGTTATGCAGCGTCTTACAGTTTTTAAAGCAATAGACAGCATTTCTATTACTACCAAGCATTTAGTAGGCGCTCAAGTCATATTGCATGGGCCAACGGTGTTTTGCGATGGAGTTCTGAACTTCACTCTCACTAACATGGATACGAATGAACACGGTTACGGCTGGGTCACCGTTGCTCTTGTACGTGGGCCAAAATTCGATAAAATAAAAGGACTAGATAATTTCAATTCACGTGATGTTGTCGCTTATCGTACATTTCGGATTTGTGAAGTTTACAACAGAGATACGGGTTCATCATATTACATGTCGACTATGCCTTTGGTTCTCAGGACCAGGAATCGTCGTAAAATAAATGAATCGGAATCTGTCTCAGTGTGGGAGAAAGGTGTTGACAACTGTAAAAAGATCGCACTCGTTAGTGATCTGACTCATTATTATAGAAATGAAATAAAGTTCCCTTCCTTATCCTTAATCTTTATCTATTAAAAAACTACACATTGGTCTCGCCAACGGTCTGTCACCATCACTCAATACGTACATTCTTCTGCGTTGTGACTTGGCCTGTTCTGTTTTTCCGCTTTCCCTGTTTGCGGCATAAATCTTCGATACGGTGCCACGCTTCAGCACCCATGGTTATAGAATCACCCACCATACGAACAGCAACGACTTGTCAGTGTTAGAATTCACTTAACTCCGATATAATGCACTCACAGTGACAAAGAGTACTGTTGTACCACGACTGACACTAGCAGCATTTTGACGCCATCGCACAGATAGCGTTCGTCGTCACTTGCATTTACATTCAAGAATGCATTTCTTGCTGTGTTTCCACACTTCTGTCCAGCCACCGTTGTGTTTACTCGATTTGGTGACAGAGTGGCACAATAACACGGAAATTAATTCCACGCATCGGACTGATTCTTTTTATCTTGACTCTATTGAAACGTTTTTACTCCTATTTTACTCCTAGTCTGGACTGATGATACTGGCACTTGGGCAAAAATTTCTCGTATTTCTTGCAGCGACAAATTTGTACGTAACGTCAAGTTTTCAACGATTTTCTCTATCATTGTCACTCATTATCGACCGTGTTAAGAGACTTAATAAATGCGAAAGTACCTCGAGGCTTATTAATGCGGCTGGTATCTCCTGATTACAACGATAAAGCGGATCATTGGTAGTCTTAGTTTACATGTGCTTACGACGGCGGCAAGAAATCCGAGAAACATTTCTCCAACAACGTTACCGCGAAAAACTATATAATTATGAACAAACACCACTTTTTACCAGCTGCTAATGGAAATTTCCGATAGAATGATTACAACTACGTTAATTTTCAAATTGTGGCCATTTAAAGTCATTTATTTTGATTTCTCAGTAATTGCAACAACTGGAGATACAATCTAAATTAACTGGGAGATTCATGTCTCTAAATTTAATATTGTGATGCTTTTAAAAGCACGTGTGTTGTCAGTAAACAGGGTAATCCAATTAGTCGTTAACAGAAGAACGTGATTTGCATAATATGAATATAACTCGAGGTCAGTCACAAAGCTTTGTGGAACGCTGATTACAGCAACCCTGATAGAGTTTCAGGTTTCATATTTGTTTCTCAAACGGAGCTCACACTCTTTCAGGAACGAATACATTTCGATAAGTATTACACCATCTATATTTGATGGAGCGTACCGCAACAATAATAAAGCTAATGACATTAAGGGTACAACTAATAACGGCTTGTATTACATTTAACAAATAAGGAGTCCTGTTAGCATGTTTCATCCTGCCCCACGCACCATATTTCACAAGTGCTGACGTGACAGGATAGGACAACGACAAGCGCCAGACACATCAAGTAAATATTAGACGAACGCCACATAGTTGCAAAGAACTTAGAGCACAAAGATATTGCTAGAATATAACTATGCCTCTCGGCTTTTGGATAGCCCTATGGATACCTTAATATGCTGGGGCAAATATTATATGAGTATTCCACGTCCAGAACATATGACAAGTGGATACTTGTATTACATCATGTAATATACAACTAAGGAAGGCATAAACAGAGTCCTGATGCATGTATTGACGTTTTGGACACTTTCTTTTATTTAGGGAATTCCATACGTTCCACTTACAAGGGGAGGCCACGACGTTGGCATCACGGATTTACTTCAAACTTTGTACACCTTTATAAGATCATTAGAACATAATGTACAGTAGGTAAGGTGCTACTCTGGCAATTCTGAAAAAATAGCAACAGACGTTTTACGCGTGTATTATCTAAGTGTTGTACGCGTGCGAAGGTACCGGCTGTAAGAAGTCGTTGTGGTCTTGTCGCTCAGAGTTTCCATTCAGAGGCTTATATGTCCTCTGTAATAAAAAAAATAATAAATAAAAAAAGCTGAGTGAATGGGTCAACCATGAACTTGAACGTGTGTCATGGGACGTCCACCCCGAACCAGTGCAACGAACAATTACGAACAAAATGAAATCAACAAAAAGAAATAAAGAAAGAAAGTGGTTAACGTGCGTGGTTACAAGAAGGTTGTGAACGAGGCAACGTTTTGAATCCCGCTAACACTTACTTTTTAATCTATATTTTTTTCATCACTAGTCACATTATTTGATTTATATGGCTTTTGAGAGGTAATACAATGAAAAAACCACGTGCAGTTTCATGAAACTGTAATGAATTCCATATGTTATTTGAATGCTTACTTTTTCTAACTAAATTTTCAAGGAAGAGGGACAGGGTTGGAAAGCTCAAGGCAAATCTCTATAAATAATGATGGGAATAGCGTTCTTTAGTAGTATAGTAAGTCACAATGTGCAGACCTCAATAGTAATTACAATTCCTCATCGGATGTGATGGAAATATATAGATTACAAATGAAGATTCGTTTTAGGAAGCTCCAATGCTAACCACTTGACCACCATTAACTCTATCGTCCGACACCCACGCTCAGATACATAAAGCACATAACAGACGAGTAAAACTCCAATTTCCTCTGAATTGCCAGACTAATGCACCTTAGTACTCTGCAACTCAGAGAAAATAGCAAGAGAAGTTTTACTCATATATCACGTGCCTTACTTCTTGCACATTATATTCTTTTAATGGCCTACTGTAGACGTATAAAGTTTGAAGTAAGTCTGTGATCCAAACCTCGTGGCCTCCCGATGTTATTATTTATGGTACATACAAAACATCCCTTAATGAAAGCAAGATTTGAAATCGTTAATATATTGGTTACGACTCTTCCGAAGCGTCACTTAGTTGTACATGACGTGATGTAATACATGTATCAATTATGTGATAAAATGCACATATATTTTTACTTAAATTGTCTATGCCACAGCATATTATGGGGCCCAAGCGTATGTACAGAATCCCTTAATAAAGTCCTAAACGTCAATACCTGCACCAGGGCTCCAGCTATGCCTCCCTTAGTTGTATATTACATGACGAAAGGTATGTAACCATTTGAGATGTAATAAAGATATGTTTTTCGATGAAATATATAACCTTTACCACAGAATATTATGAGATCTAAGGGGCCTCACTTGTTACTACAAAATTGCTCTTGCCAAAAGCCGTGAAGTATAGGTATATGCTAGTCATATTCTTCATTTTTAAGTTCGTTGGAAGTATGTGGCCTTGGTTGTAATCTTTACTTGACGTCTCGGACACTTGTCGCTGTTGCACACTCCCATGTCAGGAGAGTTTATGGGTATTTTTATGTACAGGGTGGTTATAGTTAAAGCGCGGCTGCTCACAGAGATCCAGAACGAGCTGAATTTATGGGATCGTTAATGCGGACCGATATATGCTGGAAAAAATTGTTCCAATTACTGCCACCAGATGTAAATGTGATATAATATGCACACGCTTTTGTGATGAAATGATCATATTACACTAAAGCGCTAAAGTACTTGGTATAGCAATGTGTACTCAGATACAGATATATGTAAACAGGCAGAATACGGGGCTGCGGTCGGCAACGCCTATATAAGACAAGTGTGTAGCGCAATTGATACATCAATTATTGTTGCTACAATGGCAGGTTATCAACATTTAAGTGAATTTGAATGTGGTGTTATAGCAAGCACACGAGCAAAGGGACACAGCACCTCCAACGTAGCGATGAAGTGAGGATTTTCCCATACGACCATTTGACGAGTGTACCAAATATAGGATGGGGCCCCTCCACGCCCGCACCAACGTGGTGACCAAACCAAAAGTTCTACTGTCACCTCCGTATAACACGTTAGTTTTAGAATCAGGTGTCACAGGATGCAGGCTGTGATGTTATCCATGCGTCTGGGTAAGATTACTCATTTACATGGTCCATCAGGAGATAGAAGTGGTCGAAAACGATTGAAGGGTAGCGGTTTTTAAGGGCAGAGGGAAAAAAGTGCCAAGGCAAGCGCCAAGGGAAAAAAAACCTCTGCGATAGTAGGACGGGTAGTAAGGGCAGTAGCGGATTACTAGCTGCGACAGCGCATGCAAGGTGTGGTTATGTTAGTGCGAGGTATCGTGCATCGTTACCGTTGTCGTTGCTGGCGCTCGTTCCAGGATCTGCTGCTGCTGCGTCCCTGAAACATTACATTGTCATCATATATTAGTGGGCGATCGGTCATAGATCAGCTCAAAGCGTGGGGGGTGTGTGTGGCTGGTTTGCGTGCTGTGTGCAGTACGGTTTCCCTGCGATTGCCGGTATTTCGGCGGGTTAAGCATCTGGGGTTGCCAGTAGTAGCTGAGTTGCAGGGGCTCGCCAGTACTGTCATGTTAGCGTGCTATGGCCCATAGATGTTCAGTTTCGTGCTAATAGTGTTTTTGGTCTATTATGTTTCCATCTATGGTTGTGGTCGTAGTTACCCAGAGAAAGGATAAACGGGTTACGCGAGTGTCTCGTGTTTCTGTATAGTCGTGTGGAGAGTTTTTGGAATACCTGCAAGATGGTATCTAGCCGATATTCCCGGTGAAGGTCCGCGGTGCGCGTGTAGCGCGGAGCGTTGCTTATGATTCTGAGTACTTTGTTCTGTATGAGCTGCAGACGGCGCACACGTGTGGGCGCAGCGTATCCCCAGACGGGAGCAGCATACGTCATCAGAGGTCTGATAAGTGTGGTGTACATGGACCTGGACACCCTCCTATTCAGTGTGCTACGCCTGTTAAGCATAGGGTAGAGTTGTTTGAGCCTCGCGTTTGCTTTGTTGGTCACGTGTTGGATGTGGTCCCCCCAGAGTAGTTTCCGGTCCAGCCAGACACCGAGGTATTTGACCTTCTCTCGGAAACGTATTGGGCGTGCGTGTAGTGTTATTTGATTGCAGTGTTGATGTTTGCGCAGTAGTTTCGGTCTTCTGGTGAACAGAACGGCTTCGCACTTGTCGACGTTTACTCTAACACGCCACTTCACCAACCAGGGCTCTGCCGTTCTGAGTGCGGTCTGTAGTCGTGAGTTAATGTTAGACGGCTTCCAATCTTGCGCTAGGATGGCAGTGTCATCCGCGTAGATTGCCATCGTCGTGTTATGTGTATCTGGGAGGTCGTTAATGTATAGGTTAAACAGTAAGGGCCCTAGGATGCTTCCTTGGGGTACCCCTGCCTGTATACCATGTCGTGTTGATTGTTTGCCCTGCACGTCAGTGTTGAAACTCCTGTCCGTGAGATATGAGTGTATTAGACGTACGAGCCCGTCGGGGAACCCTGCGTCGTTTAGTTTGCGTATGAGGCCGTTGTGCCATAGACGATCGAAAGCCTTCTCGATGTCCAGGAACACCGCACCAGTTGCTTTGTTCATGTTGTATCCGTGTGTGATGTATTCGACGACGCGGAGGAGTTGTTGTGTTGTCGAGTGGTGATTCCTGAAGCCGAATTGCTCCGGCCTCAGGGTATCATTTGTAATGCAGTGCCTAGTGAGTCGTTTTAGTATTACCTTCTCAACAATCTTGCTGAGCGCGCTCAGCAGGCTGATGGGTCGGTAATTTTGTGGGAGGGAGTGGTCTTTCCCCGGCTTCCTGAACATCAGGACCTTGGCCGTCTGCCAAAAGGCGGGGAAGTGTTGGTGTTTGAGTATGGCATTCGTGATGTGCGTGAGATAGTCTATTGCTTTATCCGTGAACTCCTGGAGGACACGGTTTTGAATGCCATCGTGACCAGGGGCCTTCCTAGCAGTGGTATGCATGATGGCCCATTTCACTTCAGCTGTGCTAGCCTGGCGGATGTTGTTGCGCGCTGGTTGGGCCAGGATGCGAGTGACCTCCTGGTCTGTTGCAAGTGTGAACGCTGGATCTGACGGATCCATGTTCGGTGTGAATGACGCTGCAAGTGTGAGGGCCATCAGCTTTTTCTTCCGCAGAATATGCCGGTCCGTCGGGCCCTTGACGAGTGTACCGTGAATATCAGGAATCCGGTGAAACATCAAATCTCCGACATCGCTGCGGCCGGAAAAATATCCTGCAAGAACGGGACCAACAGCGACTGAAGATAATTGTTCGACGTGACAGAAGTGCAACCCTTCCGCAAATTGCTGCAGATTTCAGTGTTGGGCCATCAACAAGTGTCATCGTGTGAACCATTCAACGAAACATCATCGATATGGGCTTTCGGAGCCGAAGGCGCACTCATGTATCCTCGATGACTGCACCACACGAAGCTTTAGGTCTCCCCTGAACCCGTCAACACTGACATTGGACTGTTGATGACTGAAAACATGTTGTTTGGTCGGACGAGTCACGTTTAAAATTGTATCGAGCGAATGGACGTGTACGGGTATGGAGACAACCTCACGAATCCATGGACCCTGCGTGTCAGCAGGGGACTGTTCAAACCCGGGCGAGGCTCTGTAATGGTATGGGGCGTGTGCAGTTGGAGTGATATGTCCCCTGATACGTCTAGATACGACTCCGACAGGTGACACGTACGTAAGCATGCTGTCTGATCACCTGCATCCATTCATGTCCATTGTGCATTCCGACGGACTTAAGCAATTCCAGCAGGACAATGCGACACCCCACACGTCGCGAATTACTAGAGAATGGCTCTAGGAACACTCTTCTGAGGTTAAACACTTCCGCTGGTTACCATACTCCCATGACATGAACATTATTGAGTATATCTCGGATGCCCTGCAACGTGCTGTTGAGATCTCCACACACTCGTACTGTTACGGATTTATGGTCAGTCCTGTAGAATTCATGGTGTCAATTCACTCCAGCACTACTTCAGACACTAGTCGAGTCCATGCCACGTCGTGTTGTGGCACTTCTGCTTGCTAGCGGGGGGCCTACAATGATGTTAGGCAGGTGTATGTTTCTTTGGCTCTTCAGTGTATTTATGCCACAGGCTATTATGGGGACCAAAAAGCCTCCCTTGATTCTACATATTGATCTGGAAAATGTCGAGAAGCAAATGCACAGGAGTAGGTAGACTTAAGTGGCAAAAGTCATCGGATGGCGATATCCACAGGTTCGGATGACGGTAATATCGAGTACACAACATATAAAAGGGCAGTGCTGTCACTTCAGATAGTGATAGAGAATTCAATATTGCAACATCCACAGTGTCAAGGGTATGGCGAGAATACACTCCTGGAAATGGAAAAAAGCACACATTGACACCGGTGTGTCAGACACACCATACTTGCTCCGGACACTGCGAGAGGGCTGTACAAGCAATGATCACACGCACGGCACAGCGGACACACCACGAACCGCGGTGTTGGCCGTCGAATGGCGCTAGCTGCGCAGCATTTGTGCACCGCCGCCGTCAGTGTCAGCCAGTTTGCCGTGGCATACGGAGCTCCATCGCGGTCTTTAACACTGGTAGCATGCCGCGACAGCGTGGACGTGAACCGTATGTGCAGCTGACGGACTTTGAGCGAGGGCGTATAGTGGGCATGCGGGAGGCCGGGTGCACGTACCGCCGAATTGCTCAACACGTGGGGCGTGAGGTCTCCACAGTACATCGATGTTGTCGCTAGTGGTCGGCGGAAGGTGCACGTGCCCGTCGACCTGGGACCGGACCGCAGCGACGCACGGAGGCACGCCAAGACCGTAGGATCCTACGCAGTGCCGTAGGGGACCGCACCGCTACTTCCCAGCACATTAGGGACACTGTTGCTCCTGGGGTATCGGCGAGGACCATTCGCAACCGTCTCCATGAAGCTGGGCTACGGTCCCGCACACAGTTAGGCCGTCTTCCGCTCACGCCCCAACATCGTGCAGCCCGCCTCCAGTGGTGTCGCGACAGGCGTGAATGGAGGGACGAATGGAGACGTGTCGTCTTCAGCGATGAGAGTCGCTTCTGCCTTGGTGCCAATGATGGTTGTATGCGTGTTTGGCGCCGTGCAGGTGAGCGCCACAATCAGGACTGCATACGACCGAGGCACACAGGGCCAACACCCGGCATCATGGTGTGGGGAGCGATTTCCTACACTGGCCGTACACCTCTGGTGATCGTCGAGGGGACACTGAATAGTGCACGGTACATCCAAACCGTCATCGAACCCATCGTTCTACCATTCCTAGACCGGCAAGGGAACTTGCTGTTCCAACAGGTCAATGCACGTCCGCATGTATCCCGTGCCACCCAACGTGCTCAGAAGCTGTACGTCAACTACCCTGGCCAGCAAGATTTCCGGATCTGTCCCCCATTGAGCATGTTTGGGACTGGATGAAGCGTCGTCTCACGCGGTCTGCACGTCCAGCACGAACACTGGTCCAACTGAGGCGCCAGGTGGAATTGGCATGGCAAGCCGTTCCACAGGACTACATCCAGCATCTCTACGATCGTCTCCATGGAAGAATAGCAGCCTGCATTGCTGCGAAAGGTGGATATACACTGTACTAGTGCCGACATTGTGCATGCTCTGTTGCCTGTGTCTATGTGCCTGTGGTTCTGTCAGTGTGATCATGTGATGTATCTGACCCCAGGAATGTGTCAATAAAGTTTCCCCTTCCTGGGACAATGAATTCGCAGTGTTCTTATTTCAATTTCCAGGAGTGTAAAGCGTGCTTATTGTCTTTGTCTTTTTCACTCTGTGTTCTTCACACGTAAAATAGTCAAAGTTTTCCACATATTACGGAAAATTATGAAGTCTTTTTCTCAAGTATATACTCAGGAAAATATATGCAAGGCAACGACAAAATAGCCACACCTAGTATCTAGCACGTAAGTACAGTTTTCATATACGTGGAGGTAATTTTCCGCCAATATCATGGAAATTCGTCTACATGGTCACAATGTAGCTCTACGTTTCCCCATAAAACACAAATTTTTCGGTAATTCAATTGACGCCTTACACATGCTTGCAATCTTACACATGCTTGCAATAATACGTCAGTCATATTCCATTCAGCATGAAAACTGACCATACCTACATGCATGTTCAGCCCAATTCGGTGACTTCTCCGTGGCCTACTCTTCCAAAATTTAAAGTGGTGATAGCTGAAGCCATGTCGTAGTTAAAGGATGAGAGTACCGCCGACCAGCTCCATAACATGCAAAACCGATATCACAAACAGGCTGGTCTAGGACGAAAAGCGAAACAAAATAAGTAGGAGATTAGTAGTAGAAGGACAGAATGCGAAAAGGGGAAAGACTTGCGAAATACAGATATATGACAATTTTATCTACAATGATTGTTGCAACTCCAGAAACTATGTGAAACTTTCTTTGTCCATTCACGATTTCACGAAAGGTTTAAAATATTTTGCCGATGGTAATTCTATTTACATCAGTCGGTAGTCAATGCTAGAAAAAATTCTTGTGCCACACTTTTAACACCGAGCCGACAGCAAATAACCGAACCAGCTTACAAGAAATTCCTCCTTAGCGTTGAAATTAACAAGACGCTTTTAAGCATTGTATTTCGTCAATAAAGAGTGTCATAACGACTTTCGCGTTGGGGTCTCAAAAACAAAACGAAGTGCAGTGTTTTGTCATCGTGCTTGCGCTAAAGGTAAAGAGGAGGCGATCGGCTGCATAACCCAATTTAAATTAAGAAAATAAGGAATAATCGAACTTCCGCCCCGCGATTAAAAATATTTTCCGACGCATGTTAATTTAAGACCAGGAAGAAACAGACAGAAATGCAGCGGCGTCTGGAGGAATACACTAAATTCCAGCAGCAAATCAATTTGATAATCCATTAACCCTGTCCCCTATGTAGTCTGAAACATTGAGCACCGTAGCAATCGAACACATAAGGTGCTATAAGTTTCAGATGAGCTTATCATAAACAATACCGATATTTTCTCCAGCCTCATTAAATCTGACTAAAATGTATTGTCCTACGAGAAGTTATCTCGCTCTGCTGTCGACATAATACAACGACGAACCATGGCGTTTCGATATGTATTCGCCATTCGGTATGTATTCCTGCTGCGTGGTCCCTGAGAAGAAAAAAAACTGTTAGCAGTTGGAAGAAAGTGACATAAATAATCTGAAATATATAGATCGTGTTTTTATTGTCTAGTCGGTATGTCGTGAACAAACCGAAAATGGACAACTCTCGAAAGCGATTCTTCTAAATTATAAAGATTGGAGAGCTTTGAATATCCTGTCAGTTCTATACTGTATGATAATGACCTACATTTTAATATGCTGCTTGCTAAACTGTTTCGTTCGTAAAAATTCACTAGTCATGTCCACAGCTATGGATTCGTCACAAAATACAGTACATGGCTCGAGGAGTTCATGTATTGTTGAAGAGTTAGATATTCGTAACCTGTTGCACAATTAGCATAATCCAGCGTCAGGATTAAGATACATCACAAATCGCCAATAATGCAGCCTTAGCTCGACGATTCGTGGCACAATCCGTTCTGTTTAGGGCTGTACAAGTAGCGCCGATAAAGGTCTAATTACACGTCAGTTTCCGAATACGTAATTGTAATACAGCCGGCAGACTTCTTACAAAAGTTTACCCTTCTCCCTTACTCGCTCAAATTAAATTCAGAACACTCAGTACATTTTTCATCTTTGAAAGCAAACTGTTACCTTTCCCTATGTCCAGAATTTCAGTATCACGCTTCAGGAATGCAGAAGCTTTACATCACTAGCAAATCAACACATTCTTCACCTGTCGAAAGAAGGAAAAGTTACACGCAGAAATATCAGAGTTATTGGGAAAGCAATAAAGAACAAAGAAAACTACTACAGCTAAACACATCTTCTAATTTTTCACCAATGTGACGGAACGTTGTCATTAGAGCTGTTTTGGATATATGGGTTTAGGCATTTTTGTGATCTGTGCTTGAATTTTAACGCGTGCGATTCGCCAATTAATGTCACTTGAGCGTCAATTACAAGATATTACAATATTTCACTCACAACTAAAAACGATTACAACAATTCTGCCGCGATATTGAGTTTTTTAGAATGTGGTGTGTGGACGTACCCTGTGACGGTGCACCTATAATCTCAAATATCCACTTCTCTTTTTCATAGTTCATTTAAAAATGCAATAATAATTTCCCTGATACTCTAGAGAATAGACCCATATAGTAGTAAAATATCCGGCATTTTTAATTCAGTGAGCTATGACACGTAGTTTTAAGTTTGGAACATCAGTGCGCCACAGCCTAGATACTGTTTTAACCATGTGTCATTAATGATATTGACGTGACGTTCCACCACTGATGAGAATATCTCTTAAATCACCACACCGCAGGTGGCTGGGTGAATTGCCTTGATCCAAGTATATAGAGGGTGATTCAGCTGCCCCTACTGATTGGTTTTATGCAATCCGCAATACCTTAAAGAGCCACATCCGAGTTTTTCATGTTTTCTCTCTCGCTATGCAAAAACTATTAGCCCTACAGAAAAAGTGAAAATATAATTAAGTTAAATTCTGTACTGGGATACGTCTTCACTGGAGGCAACCTATTTCAAATTCTTGAAGAAAAACGAGTTTGAACGTGACTTTCGTAAGTTTATCTTGAATAATTCGGAAACTACGGCCTCTATAGAAAACATATTAGAGTAAAAAATTTAAGTACATTAAATTTTCTACATAAAGGGATTTATCTTTTTCCTGAAGGACAATAGTTAGTATGTAGTGAGTGAGAGGATATGAAAATCTTTCGCTGGCCGCTGTGGTCGAGCGGTTCTAGAAGCTTCAGTCTGGAACCGCGCTGTTGTTACGGTCACAGGTTCGAATCCTGCCTTGGTCATGAATGTGTGTCCTGTCCTTAAGTTGGCTAGGTTTAAGTAATTCTATGGGACTGATGACTTCAGATGTTAAGTCCCATAGTGCTTAGAGCCATTTGAATCATTTTTTTTTTAATCTTGCATATGTTATTTGAAGATGTTGTGAGCTGCATAAAAACTATCAGTGGGGGCAGCTGAATGGCCCTGTATACGACATTTAGAAAGGATGAAAGCAGTCACAAAACACCTCTTCCAGGTTATGGCATTCCATAAATGTCAGTGGATTCCGATGATGCCAATGGGAATTTCTCTTATGCACTGTATTATAGTCATTAGTAACGATTGGTTATAATTTAAATATAAAGGTCCATAGTGGATTGACTAGGAGGCTGAAGGTTAAACCATTTTGCTCCGGATTCGAGGTACACAAAGAATCAGTTGCAGACTTTCACAGAGTGTCGAAGGTTGATATGGTGTCTTGCAGTGCCCTGTGTGAAGGTGATATGTTGTTAGTTTTGTTGTTATTTATTCGAATATTGTACAACAATTCGTTGAGAATCCTGTTAGTTGCTCAGTCTAACACCAGAGTAAAACTAATTACAACTGCAGGAAAAGCCTTGACTAAGTTTGCTAAAATAAAAGGTATTGTTTCTGTGAAACGAAATTGTTTGTTCCTGTTTGATTGTTTGACTCTCATACACATTAACTATAACTCTTAGACTATGTTTCCCAGATTCAAGGAAGTTCTACGTCATGAGTTGGAAGGTCTAGCAGAGACTGTTAGGGGTGAGCTTCTCTGACAGCTATCAAGTAGCAAACAGAGTTCCGATCTCACGCATGGGTCCACAGCCATCGAACATCAACTGAAAGAATTTTATTCAGATGACATGCGGCCTCAGTTGAAACCATGACTTATTTCAGGTAGCGGAACGGTTCAAATCAGTGGCGTGCCGGCAGTAGCTAATTTTCCAGTAGGTGAAAGTAGAGAACCCGATCACTATTAGGATATTTTAAAAAGTGTATGGGATAGAAATTTGGTCAGAATCCTCTGAAAACTTTTTTTCCCTTTCATTATCTCTGGAGTAACATCGTCTCATAGTAAAACCGCCTGTATTGTCACACAGACTGGACTATAGCAACGAACATTGTATTGGCTTTCTAAAAGGGAATATTCGATTTGTACGGAAAATCAAACGATATACTGATGATGCCGAAGGGAATCCAAAAGCTATGTACTATTTTCGATGCTAACCATTACTGATGGAAGTATCGCCACTTTTCTGTAACTCACGCACAACAAGTCCAAAAAAATGGTTCAAATGGCTCTGAGCACTATGCGACTAAGCATATGAGGTCATCAGTCCCCTAGAAGTTAGAACTACTTAAACCTAACTAACCTAAGGACATCACACACCTCCATGCCCGAGGCAGGACTCGAACCTGCGACCGTAGCGGTCGCACGGTTACAGACTGAAGCGCCTAGAATCACTCGGCCACTCAGGCCGGCTAACAAGTCTAAAGAAGGTAAAATTAACTAATTCATAGTTAAAGTGATCATACCTTGAAGATTTCATTAAGTTATTTCCCTGTAAACAAAGCGCGTTGTTTGCGAAACACCCATAAATTTCACTACTTGAATTAACTAAAAGAAGGCCTAAACTTTGGAAAGAGCGGGCTAGGCCAGCAGGGCTACATGTTTAATGCTGTCAAGCGAATAGAATATACTCTTACTTGTACACATCCACTGTATATTGTCGACAAAAACCAGAGACTTTCGCGCTAGTGCTCGTTCAGACATGTATGCATAGCTGCCTGTTCCAGCCCCCAGTGGTTTCTCAAAGTCGTTTCTACAAACAAAAACTTTTATCTTCTTTATTAACTATACAGTTGGCCAACAGAAGATTAGACTAGCAATTTTCAGCATAAAGTTATGTGTATTCTTTGCAGGTGAAATTTCTGTATGCCATTCGTTATATAAAGTGTTTGACTTTTGTAGATACGAGTTATGTGTATTTTCTGCAGACGAAGTTTCTATATGTCATCCAGTATATAGAGTGTTGAACAGTATATAAGGTGTTTGAGTGTTATAGATGAATCGAAAGGAGCGAGCAAAGGACAATAAAACAAGCAAATCATCCTAATAAATACAGGTCCAGAAATCAATGGTTTCTCCTACACGACGTATTACGACTGAGTACGTGCACACTTCACAACAGAATGACCCAGGATCCAAAATAAAAATATACACTTGAGGACGTACATACTGCTACATGTGTTCCACATGGACACAAATTCACTGACGGAAGACTTCAGTGCATCTTCTCATCACACCCCGTGCACATTCAAGAATCTCAGGCATGTTAAGAATGCGTTGATAACCATCCACAGTGCATTCTCGGAGTTCATCAACACTCTCAAAAGGACTAGAATACACTAAACCTTTTAAATACCCCAAGCATAAAACTAAAGCGTTTAATTAGCGGACTTCCGGGGTGGGGGATGGGGGCCATGCAATAGAAAAATGTGACTCACACACTTATTGTCGTAGATTCGTGACGCGTTTTCCAGAATAGAAACTTGAAAGTGTGCCGGTGCACCAAACACACATCCTTTCATCAGAGCATCATATTCACAGACATTAATAGTGCTGTAACATTGGCATGACACTGCTTGTGCTTACGTCCTATCGGACCTACACTCCTGGAAATTGAAATAAGAACACCGTGAATTCATTGTCCCAGGAAGGGGAAACTTTATTGACACATTCCTGGGGTCAGATACATCACATGATCACACTGACAGAACCACAGGCACATAGACACAGGCAACAGAGCATGCACAATGTCGGCACTAGTACAGTGTATATCCACCTTTCGTAGCAATGCAGGCTGCTATTCTCCCATGGAGACGATCGTAGAGATGCTGGATGTAGTCCTGTGGAACGGCTTGCCATGCCATTTCCACCTGGCGCCTCAGTTGGACCGGCGTTCGTGCTGGACGTGCAGACCGCGTGAGACGACGCTTCATCCAGTCCCAAACATGCTCAATGGGGGACAGATCCGGAGATCTTGCTGGCCAGGGTAGTTGACTTAAACCTTCTAGAGCACGTTGGGTGGCACGGGATACATGCGGATGGGCATTGTCCTGTTGGAGCAGCAAGTTCCCTTGCCGGTCTAGGAATGGTAGAACGATGGGTTCGATGACGGTTTGGATGTACCGTGCACTATTCAGTGTCCCCTCGACGATCACCAGAGGTGTACGGCCAGTGTAGGAGATCGCTTCCCACACCACGATGCCGGGTGTTGGCCCTGTGTGCCTCGGTCGTATGCAGTCCTGATTGTGGCGCTCACCTGTACGGCGCCAAACACACATACCACCATCATTGGCACCAAGGCAGAAGCGACTCTCAACGCTGAAAACGACACGTCTCCATTCGTCCCTCCATTCACGCCTGTCGCGACACCACTGGAGGGGGGCTGCACGATGTTGGGGCGTGAGCGGAAGACGGCCTAACGGTGTGCGGGACCGTAGCCCAGCTTCATGGAGACGGTTGCGAATGGTCCTCGTCGATACCCCAGGAGCAACAGTGTCCCTAATTTGCTGGGAAGTGGCGGTGCGGTCCCCTACGGCACTGCGTAGGATCCTACGGTCTTGGCGTGCATCCGTGCGTCGCTGCGGTCCGGTCCCAGGTCGACGGGCACGTGCACCTTCCGCCGACCACTGGCGACAACATCGATGTACTGTGGAGACCTCACGCCCCACGTGTGGAGCAATTCGGCGGTACGTCCACCCGGCCTCCCGCATGCCCACTATACGCCCTCGCTCAAAGTCCGTCAACTGCACATACGGTTCACGTCCCCGCTGTCGCGGCATGCTACCAGTGTTAAAGACTGCGATGGAGCTCCGTATGCCACGGCAAACTGGCTGACACTGACGGCGGCGGTGCACAAATGCTGCGCACCTAGCGCCATTCGACGGCCAACACCGCGGTTCCTGGTGTGTCCGCTGTGCCGTGCGTGTGATCATTGCTTCTACAGCCCTCTCGCAGTGTCCGGAGCAAGTATGGTGTGTCTGACACACCGGTGTCAATGTGTTCTTTTTTCCATTTCCAGGAGTGTACGTTTATTAGAATTATTTATTTCTTCTATTGTCCTCTACACGCAATTTTCAAATGGTACAAATGGCTGTAAGCACTATGGGACCTAACTAACAAAGGACGTCACATACTTCCGTGCCCGAGGCAGGATTCGGATCTGCGACCGTAGCAGCAGCGTGGTTCCGGACTGCAGCGCCTCGAACCACTCGGTCACAACGGGCGGCACGCCCTTTTTGGTTGTACTTAGAATAGCCACACTCTAGATGCATATGACAACATAGATCTGGAGCACCTAAATCAATTTCATTGTAACTTGGTACGCATAAGACTTACTAACTGAAACAAATACTGTAAGATAGGGTTAACTTACCACTAGTACCTTTAAGGATGAAAAGATTTATGGGCCGACGTGTAAAATAATAGATAAATTAATGTGGAAACCATAGCTTTTAAACTTCGAAAGCATTCATGTGACAGTTTTCATGGCATTTATGAGCAGATTTTGTCGTGTAGAACTCTTTAGAACCTTCTAAAATCAAGGGTCGTCTGTTAGTCTGTATGGAGTAATATTCTCACTCAGTAAATGCCATGTTGCTTGTTTCAAACTGTATTCACCAAAGAACGTACGTATAGTGGAATGGAGGGGTTGGATTGTTTTTGGGGGAGGAGACCAGAATGCGAGGTCATCGGTCTCGTCGGATTAGGGAAGGAAGTAGGCCGTATCCTTTCAAAGGAACCATCCCAGCATTTGCCTTGAGCGATTTAGGAAAATCAAGGACACCCTGAATCAGAATGGCGGGATTGAACTGTCGTCCTCCTGAATGCGAATCCAGTGTGCTAACCACTGCACCACCTCGCTCGCTATGGAGTGGAAACGACAGACGTTTTCTGTAGTAAGGTTTCGTGTTACAGTCATATTATTTTTAATTTATGAAAGATTTTACAATACCATTTGAAAAGACTGCATTTATATTTTGAAAAACACGAAAATTATTTTGATTTTACTCTATAAATGGTTCAAATGGCTGTCAGCAGTATGGAACTTAACATCTGAGGTCATCAGTCCCCTAGACTTAGAACTACCTAAACCTAACTAGCATAAGGACATCACACACATCCATGTCCGAGGCAGGATTCGAACCTGCGACCGTAGCAGCAATGCGGTTCCAGACTGAAGCGCCTGGAACCGCTCAGCCACAGCGGCCGGCTGCTCTCTCTCTCTCTCTCTCTCTCTCTCTCTCTCTCTATATATATATATATATATATATATATATATATATATATATATATATATATACACTCCTGGAAATTGAAATAAGAACACCGTGAATACATTGGCCCAGGAAGGGGAAACTTTATTGACACATTCCTGGGGTCAGATACATCACATGATCACACTGACAGAACCACAGGCACATAGACACAGGCAACAGAGCATGCACAATGTCGGCACTAGTACAGTGTATATCCACCTTTCGCAGCAATGCAGGCTGCTATTCTCCCATGGAGACGATCGTAGAGATGCTGGATGTAGTCCTGTGGAACGGCTTGCCATGCCATTTCCACCTGGCGCCTCAGTTGGACCAGTGTTCGTGCTGGACGTGCAGACCGCGTGAGACGACGCTTCATCCAGTCCCAAACATGCTCAATGGGGGACAGATCCGGAGATCTTGCTGGCCAGGGTAGTTGACCTACACCTTCTAGAGCACGTTGGGTGGCACGGGATACATGCGGACGTGCATTGTCCTGTTGGAACAGCAAGTTCCCTTGTCGGTCTAGGAATGGTAGAACGATGGGTTCGATGACGGTTTGGATGTACCGCGCACTATTCAGTGTCCCCTCGACGATCACCAGAGGTGTACGGCCAGTGTAGGAGATCGCTCCCCACACCATGATGCCGGGTGTTGGCCCTGTGTGCCTCGGTCGTATGCAGTCCTGATTGTGGCGCTCACCTGCACGGCGCCAAACACGCATACGACCATCATTGGCACCAAGGCAGAAGCGACTCTCATCGCTGAAGACGACACGTCTCCATTCGTCCCTCCATTCACGCCTGCCGCGTCACCTCTGGAGGCGGGCTGGGGGCGTGAGCGGAAGACGGCCTAACGGTGTGCGGGACCGTAGCCCAGCTTCATGGAGACGGTTGCGAATGGTCCTCGCCGATACCCCAGGAGCAACAGTGTCCCTAATTTGCTGGGAAGTGGCGGTGCGGTCCCCTACGGCACTGCGTAGGATCCTACGGTCTTGGCGTGCCTCCGTGCGTCGCTGCGGTCCGGTCCCAGGTCGACGGGCACGTGCACCTTCCGCCGACCACTGGCGACAACATCGATGTACTGTGGAGACCTCACGCCCCACGTGTGGAGCAATTCGGCGGTACGTCCACCCGGCCTCCCGCATGCCCACTATACGCCCTCGCTCAAAGTCCGTCAACTGCACATACGGTTCACGTCCCCGCTGTCGCGGCATGCTACCAGTGTTAAAGACTGCGATGGAGCTCCGTATGCCACGGCAAACTGGCTGACACTGACGGCGGCGGTGCACAAATGCTGCGCAGCTAGCGCCATTCGACGGCCAACACCGCGGTTCCTGGTGTGTCCGCTGTGCCGTGCGTGTGATCATTGCTTGTACAGCCCTCTCACAGTGTCCGGAGCAAGTATGGTGGGTCTGACCCACCGGTGTCGATGTGTTCTTGTTTCCATTTCCAGGAGTGTATATATATATATTCCTTCCCCTCTTTAATGGGAGACTGTGATAAACAAATAAGACTAAGATTTGGAGAAATAATGACCAGTCGGAATCTCTCTGAGAGCATGGTACCAAAACCATAAAGCATTTCATAATTCTGTTATGACGCCTTACAAAGTGTGACCTGTAGATGCCAGTTTCCGTACCGCAGGAGCACATTCCACTGTGACCGACCTAGAAGAAGAAGAAGAATAGAGTGGCGATACTTATGGGTGTCAAGACGTGAAAGAGTGTTCTTGTGCACTACTGTCTTTGAGATGTAGTGTTACTAATTCTAGTGGATAATCTGCCGACAGATTTGTCAAATGTCACACTATGAAACTGTGATGTCACCGAACATTACTCTGGTGTTCAAGAAATATCTACAGGAAATGGATAACCAGTGCATATACAGCTGAGATACATCAGGAAACTGCACAATAAACTGAAAGTAGTTTGCTACCGAAATGTGGACCAGCACGATAGAAGACGAAAAGTTCGAGGAGATCAGTGTGTGTAAGAATTTTTTGTGAGTGATCAAAATTCCAAGCTCCATCAAAATGAAACATGCTTGAATAGACCTAAAACATCACTGCACGTAATTTGTCGTGGTACCTCGCTGAAAGTTAACAGAGTTCGTCGTATTAGCAGCAGGAATGAACGTGGTCGTTATGTTTTTAAAGACTTGGATACGTCTGCCTTTGGCGCTCGAAATGATATCCGCCATTGCAGAGGAGGTTATGTTCGTTCACTCAGCGGAACTTGTTGTTGGTCCAGCTAGTCCGAGTCTTTATAAGTCAGGGAAACTCAGTATCCAGAGCGCGAAAATTTTCTTCATGTGCAACCTCCAAGGACGTTTCCCTCGGCAGCCGCCACGTTTCTCGCGTCGCTACGATGGATGGACATCGAAATTAATTACACAGACCAGTCTCAAGGAAAGAAAACGCAAGGGTCATTCCAGCAATCAGCTTTTTTAATTACACTACTGGCCATTAAAATTGCTACATCACGAAGATAACGTACTACAGATGCGAAATTTAACCGACAGGAAGAAGATACAGTTTTATGCAAATGATTAGCTATTCAGAGCATTCACACAAGGTTGGCGCCGATGGCGACACATACAACGTGCTGACATGAGGAAAGTTTCCAACCGATTTCTCAAACACAAACAGCAGTTGACCGGCGTTGTCTGGTGAAACGATCCTCTGATGCCCCGTGTAAGGAGGAGAAATGCATGCCATCACGTTTCCGACTTTGATAAAGGTCTGATTGTAGCCTATCGTGATTGCGGTTTATCGTATCGCGATATTGCTGCTCGCGTTGCTCGAGATCCAATGACTGTAAGCAGAATATGGAATTCGTGGGTTCAGGAGGGTAATACGGAACGCCGTGCTGGATCCTAACGGCCTCGTATCACTAGCAGTCGAGATGACAGGCATCTTCTCCGCATGGCTGTAGCGGATCGTGCAGTCACGTCTCGATTCCTGAGTCAACAGATGGGGACGTTTGCAAGACAACAACCATCTGCACGAACAGTTCGACGACGTATGCAGCAGCATCGACTATTAGCTCGCAGACCTTGGCTGCGGTTACCCTTGACGTTGCATCACAGACAGGAGCGCCTGCGATGGTGTACTCACAACGAACCTGGGTGCACGAATGGCGAAACGTCATTTTTTCGGATGAATCCAGGTTCTGTTTACAGCATCATGATGGTCGCATCCATGATGGCGACATAGCGTTGAATGCACATTGGAAGCGTGTATTCGTCATCGTCATACTTGTGTGTCACCCAGCGTGATGGTACGGGGTGCCAACGGTTACACGTCTCGGTCACCTCTTGTTCGCACTGACGGCACTTTGAACAGTGGACGTTACATTTCAGATGTGTTGCGACCCGTTGCTCTACCATTCATTCGAACCCTGCGAAACCCTACGTTTCAGCAGGATAATGCACGACCGCATGTTGCAGGTACTGTACGGGTCTTTCTGGATACAGAAAATGTTCGACTGCTGCCCTGGCCAGCACATTCTCCAGATCTCTCACCAATTTAAAACGTCTGTCAATGGTGGCCGAGCAACTGGTTCGTCACATTACGCCAGTCACTACTCTTGATGAATTGTGGTATCGTGTTGAAGCTGCATGGGCAGCTGTACCTGTAGACGTCATCCAAGCTCTGTTTGACTCAATGCCCAGGCGTATCAAGGCCGTTAATGCGGCCAGAGGTGGTTGTTCTGGGTACTGATTTCTCAGGGTCTATGCACCCAAATTGTGTGAAAATTTAACCACATGTCAGTTCTAGTATAATATATTAGTCCCATGAATACCCGTTTATCATCTGCATTTTTTCTTGGTGTAGCAATTTTAATGGCCAGTAGTGTATTTTGAATAAGGCCGCATCATACATTACTATTAATCATATAAATATGAGAATACAAGTGTCACGTATGCGACGTGAACTGGTTGTTTCGTGGAATATTGATAGCAAAATTACAGATACAATCTGCTCCCTAATTGCAGTTTACAAGGGTATAGCATAGAACTACTACAGTGACTGCGCCATGGTGGTCTGTTTATTGTATTATTCTCATATTTATCTATACATATTTACGCACTTTGTACTAATTTCTTGGTGCATTAGTAACGCGTCCCACCAAGGTGTGTGATGAAAATGTGTCAAAATCATCTAAAACTGGAAACGTAAAACACTGAATGCGTGTACGCCTTACTCGCCGTTCATAGGAAAAAACCATTATTACGAGTATTTCTACTTCTGGCCCCGATGCACCGATTCAGTCAAGAAGACCCATGAAATTAGACGAATTGATCATGCCCATAATATCGTAGAGTAGAACATACAGGCTAAAAGCAAATTCTACCGACAGAATTTTGGAGCTCGTTAAGGAAGAGTTTATGATCAGTTTGGTGTATGGAACTAGCGCTCTCCGTTAACAGATAACAGAGAAGTGAATTTCGTCTAATTACTTACCGCAATTTACCTTTGTATCTGCTCTCCCCAGAAAAGATCCGCACAAAATTGCAAATGTGGACGATGTGCGCTGTGTGCCTTGTTTGGATACAAACTTTATCCGTCCATTCACAGGACTTGTTGACAATAGCAGTGCCCTCCTCATCTATGGTCCTCAAGTTTGCATTCAGAACTTCTCGGTGCTGCCTCGGGTTTGTTTTACCGGCACTGTTAGTTGCACGTTAACATTGATACACGGCACTATCGATAGGTTTACTCGTGAAGGGTTCGGCGATATGCAACGGTAGAGAGAAAACCGACAGAATGCCGAGCTGTTCCCACAGCGGCGGCAACCGCATACCGGTACTTTTACACCTGTACACAGGCACATATCAGGAACCGCATGCAGCCCTGTTATGGTCAATAGACATTTCAGGCATTCTCACTGTTGTGGACGTATTTCCATAGAAACAAAAGTAAATGGGATAACAAACCTAATAAATCATATTCCCACAATTTCTATGAAAAACACAACCAAATATCAGACAGTGCGAGCTGGTCCAGTGGTTAACACACTGTACTCGAATTCGGGAGGACGACGGTTCAAATCCGCGTCCGCGAATACTGATCTAGGTTTTACGTTATGTCGCCAAATCGCTCTAGCCAATTGCCGAAATGGTTCCATTGAAAAGAGCAATGTCGATTTCCTTCCCCTCTTTCGATAACCCGAACTTCGTCTCTAATGACACTGCTGTCGACGAGGGAAGCTAAACTCGAATCTTCCTTCCTTCTGAAAAGCAGTGATACGTTATAGTAATATATTCAGAAAATGGAACGAGCATGTGAGGATTGTGGTAGGGAAGGCGAATAGTCGACCTCGGTTTATTGAGAGAATTTTAGGAAAGTGTAGCTCATCTATAAAGGAGAACGGGTATAACTGAACTGCGGTTCATTTTTGAGTACTGCTCGAGTCTCTGAAATCCGCACCGGGTCGGATTGAATGAATACATCAAAGCAATTCGGAGGCGTGCTGCTAGAAATGTGCCGGCCGCTGTGGTCGAGTGGTTCTAGGTGCTCCAGTCCGGAACCGCGCTGCTATTACGGTCGCAGGTTCGAATCCTGCCTCGGGCACGGATCCTTAGGTTAGTTAGGTTTAAGTAGTTCTAAGTGTAGGGGGACTGATGACTCAGATGTTAAGTCCCATAGTGCTTAGAGCCATTTGAACAATTTTTTTCCTAGGAATGTAACCAGTACATTCGATCAGCACGCAGCTAATTACGGAAATGTTTCTTGAACTTAAATGGGAATCCCTGCAGGGAAGATGTCGATCTTCCCCGTGGAACAATACTGAGAAATGATACAAAGCAAAGAAAGACATGAGCTGCCATGGGGCACTGAAATACGAGGGTAAGGCAATTATCATCCGCAATTTAGTTATATTTTTATTTATTTTGGCAGTACTGTCGTTTTACGTTGATGACGCATGCTTTGTTTATTTTTAGTTATATCTTTGCGATTTTCAAGCTGCTAGGTTAGTTTTTTTTCTAACCGACAAGCGTAATCAGGAGCCTAAATTCATCGAAGACTTTCGGTACAGTACGTAAACAGTGTTTTGTCTACGAATGGATCGAGAAATTCCGAAATGGACACACAAGTGTTAAGCACGATGAAGGAGCCGGACGACCGTTTACCGCCACAAATGAAGAAACCATTGAGCGTTCACGTGAAATGATTCTCTTGGACAGACGGTTAACTATTGACGAAGTGGCACATCGTCTGCAAATTAGTCACGGATCTGCCTTCGAAATCATCCGCAACAGACTTGGGTTTCATAAAGGTGGTGAAAGATGTGTCCCAAAAAACCTCACATAGTTGCACAAACAAACGCGCTTGGACAGCTACAAAAAATATTTGATCGCTATGGTAACGAATGGGACGACTTCTGAGACAGCATCATTGCTGGTGACAAAACATGGATCTATCATTAGGAGCCGGACAGTAAACGGGCAGAGTAAGGAATCGAAACATCCAAATTCGCCGTGCAAGAAAAAGTTCAAGACCCAATCGTCTGCAGGAAAACTGATGCTTACGGTTTTTTGGGACGCACAATGTCCAGTACTGGAACATTATGGGGAAAGGGGCACAACAATAAACAGCGTAGGTTACAGTGAGACGCAACTCGAAGCAAACGCCGAGGGTTGCTGTCAAAAGGTGTTGTGTTGTTGCACGACAATGCCCGTCCGCATACTGCTGCCCACACTGCTGAAACGCTCCAGAAACTCAAATTGGAAGTGCTGGATCATCCTCCATATAGTCCCGAACTTGCCCCTTCTGACTATCACTTGTTTGGTCCACTAATGGACCGTCGATTTGCCTCAGACCAATCAGTGAAAGAAGCGGTGCATTCCTGGCTCGCACCTCAACCGAGAACCTTCTTTTCTGAGGGCATCAGGAAGCATGTACAACGATGAACCAAGTGTGTTGAAATGCAAGGAGACTATGTCGAAAAATTATGTTCTTGTAAGTTTACTCTTTGAATACAATAAAAATTTTTAATTACTTTGTGGGTAATAAGTGACTTACCCTCTTAGATTAACGGGGAAAGTTGGGAATTTGTGCCGGACTGTGACTCGAACACGGATATTTCTGTTTCTCGCGAAGGGTTGCCTTGATCTCCCTGCCATCCAGATCCAACAGACACGACATTTACATAACTAGGGCGCGATTACCTTGTTCTTACTCTTTTTCTTGTGACTTTGTCTCGCATCGGCATAGGGTCGCCGCCGTTATTAATGGACTTGTCACGGTTAGTTTAAGTAACGGTCGGATGCACTTCCTGTCGCCACCCTGTTATTCCCTCGGAAGGAATTTGTGTACCGCAACTGTCAGCGTGTAGTGCTGTACATGTGAAAAAAGTTTTCTAAATGTTTGCGAATAGTAGAACTGAGGCGGCACTTGGGTACCACCCCGGTAATCACCTAGTGGGATGTGGGAAACCGCCTAAAGACCAGATCCATGCTCGTCGGCTTGCCGACCCTCGTCCTTAATTCGTCGGGCTGACGTGGAGCAGCCGGCTGTTGTGGCCGAGCGGTTCTAGGCGCTTCAGCATGGAACCGCGCGACCGCTACGGTCGCAGGTTCGAATCATGTCTCGGGCATGGATGTGTGTGATGTCCTTAGGTTAGTTAGGTTTAAGTAGTTCTAAGTTCTAGAGGACTGATGAACTCAGATGTTAGGTCCCATAGTGCTCAGAGACATTTGAACCATTTTACCTGTAGCCGGCCCATCTCCCCGTCCCAAACGTGTCACCTTGACAAGCACGTCTATCCGGACAGAAGGAACACGCACTTACACTGTTTGGCGAAAATTACATTTGGAAATAAAAACAACCTCTCTCCTGATGGCAGTTCATTCGTCTTGAAATATGATAAAAACAAATATACCTCCGGTGAGCGAAGTTCTTAAGGTTGCACATGTGAAATCGAGTAGAAAATAACTTCGTCAGGGTGGCGAACTATGTCAATACCGAACAAGTATACGTGTATCACGCAGAAAATGAATACGAGGTGTTATGTCTCTGTGTCCTTCAATGGACGGAGAGACGTAACATCAAAGTTAACAAAAAAGGCAGAAAAATTGTCCTCTATTCCTTTTAACGCCCGTAATGCTATTTAATGGTTGGAAAACCGATGATATTTACAACTCGTAGACCTGGATGAGTGAATAGAAAATGTATATTGATCCCCACATCTTCCAACCAAGTTCTGAAACCTAACAAGAAACAAGCATTGCTCACGTGAAATACAATATGGCATGAATAAAACTGAAAAACCACGTAATGCACAATAACGCAAAGGGTGCGGGAGCAAACAACCACCTGACCATTATCAGACGATGCTGCTTCAGTGTTCCCATTTAAGATTTCAGTACCACTACACAAGGGTCAATACATAAACAGTTCGGCACGACCAGTAAAGAAAACAGAGCGTGTTCACGGCGTTAAGTGGAAGCGGATGGTTCCTTTTAAAGGCCATGGCCGACTTCCTTCCCTAATCCGATGCCGCCGGTGACCTCACTGTTTGGTCCCCTCCCCCAAATCAATCAACCAACCAATCAAGCGGAAGTGAAGAGTGTGTGTCCCTCCGTCCGCTAACCATGCGGAGCCTGGCTATACAGCCCGCGTCACGTAGGACGGAGCTTACGCGTACAGAGGTGGAGCGATAGGGAAGTGTGGATGGAACGAGTCTGCGCATGCGTAGCAGCAGAGAGCAGGAAAACAAAAATCCGTGTCGCCGAACAGCGTTTCTGCGGACAACAGCGAGATTCATTTGCCTCTGGGACATTGTATTATCCCTTCAAATCTGTGAGAGGAATAATGCATTTTAAAACTGATTTCAATCAATCATCTGCATGAGAGAAACTTTAATTTACGTTTTCACGTTGCCCAATGCTGTCGCAGCTTTTTGATTACGTCAAGTAACTTTTTTCAAAATGACGTTTTTCGATGGAAATATAGAAAATTGTTACGATAATGTCATTTATTGCGATCTATACTGTATCGTGAGTAAAAATGTAATACACGACAAAATTAACTTCAAACTCAACCTCGAAATCATTATGACTGTTAAACAACTGCTTCTACTCCACATAATTTTTAATGTGTCTAGTGCGAGTATGTGTGAGTGTTGTACTGTAGCTCAATCTAAATCATTACGCATAAAAAATTATTGCTGGTGACAAATACAACTGAAAAGGACTAGCACAAAATTATCGGTACGTTATATTTTTCGGTGTCAACAGGAATTATGTGTCTAAAGTAACTCGTGCGACATTACAATGAGAGCCTGCATGTATGGCCCATTGAACAAGCAAACAATAACCATCTACTGTGAATAACTTGACGGAATGTTGACTTATAACATCGAAATCAAACACTATCTCAACACGTAACCTTCCCTCCCCCCACCCCTTTCATTTTAAAGCATTCCGCAATTCGGGCCTTGAAAATGACACAGGATTACTTGCCGAAATATTGGGTGGTACGGATTTACCCAGCCACATAAAAGAGCATGCATCACATTGTGAAAAGCCTAACTTCTCCTTAGGCAATGTGTTGAACATTATAGTCTGAATACTTCATAGGGCCGGCCGCTGTGGCCAAGCGGTTCTAGGCGCTTCAGTCCGGAACCGCGCTGCTGCTGCGGTCGCAGGTTCGAATCCTGCCTTGGGCATGGATGTGTGTGATGTCCTTACGTTAGTTAGGTTTAAGTAGTAAGTCTAGGGGACTGATGGCCTCAGATGTTAAGTGCCATAGTGCTCAGAGCCATTTGAATACTTCATAGACTACAAATACCTAATCAATAAAGCCTAGGAAGTTCTCATGTACTATGTACGCAATTGATATGTCGACAAGCATCTTTCGAAACCATAAGTATTTAAAACCAAAAATATTATTGTTTAACTTCGTTCCAAAGTCTACATCTTAACACTATCGTCATTGCTGTCCAAGCCTATGTCCGAACCACACATTGAGGATGACACATTCAAGGCTTATATCCATCTTCACTTCCCCTATCAAAGTTTTCTTTCTTAAACTTTTCAGGGTTTCGCACACAGTGTGCCCACGCTGAAGCGTGATGTCGTCTATTGCTTCATGTACAAGCGTTTCAGTGTGTGTTATTTTGCATGTTTGGTTGTTTTCCGCCAAATTAATTCTATCAGTCTATACTGATAATGATATGTGGGTACATGCAAAAGTGTGTAACCACATTCACGAGCAAGGCAGTAAAATTTGTACGTCCTGTCGCGTGGCTAGTTTAAAATAACGAGCCGCAGGAGTTCGCCAAATGTCTTGCTTATACTGTGCTGGATATTTTTATTTTTCACCCAGAGCACAGTATCTGCTTCCCTGGTGTTTGTGTTCTATCTGTAACAGTTGAATGATAATTGGCATAGTACATTACAATAACCGACTTCAAAGCATGGTATGGCAATAATTGTTCAGAGAAAGACGTTTTTCTAATGGCATCGTTCATTTGCGAATGGTAGTCACTGCAAATTTTCTTACACCTAAATACAAGTTTATTCTCAGGAAGGAAATCAAAAGAAGAGCTAACATGCAGAATAATTACTCAAGGACCTTCTTCTATGGGAACTTTCCCTGCAGGTTTCATGGAATGATTCTGGTTCAAATAGCTCTGAGCACTATGGGACTTAACATCTGTGGTCATCAGTCCCCTAGAACTTAGAACTACGTAAACCTAAATAACCTAAGGACATCACACAAATCCATGCCCGAGGCAGGATTCGAAACTGCGACCGTAACAGTCGCGCGGTTCCGGACTGAGCGCCTAGAACCGCTAGACCACCGCGGCCGGCAATGATTCTGTTCCACCCATGTTTCACCAAGGTAATACACTGTAGAACTACGTTCTTCTCATATATCGTGCATCTTCATAAGGACTGTAGTTCGTGCTGAAACTGTATCACTTCCTTCAACTACAACTCTCTTCTTAACATCTTTGAAACCAGTGTCTTTCTAAATTCTTCGCATTGATGAAGCGCTACCTTTGAAGCCTGTTTGCTTATGCATAATTGTAAGAAAGTTTTTGTGATATCGACGATTCCGTATTTATGTACATTTCAGACACGGGGCGCTTTAAAATATCGTCGTCAAAACCATTTTTCTTACAGATTTCTCGCGATACCGATGCTTTCCAGGGGACACAAAAACAAATTTTCCTGGGATTTCTACAACTCTGACACTTTCGTTTGCTAACCTCTGTATCGTTCTCCTACAGACACGGGCTTCTGAGTTCGTTCTTCGGTCTCCAAAATGTCCACACATAAAAAGGAGATGAGCTTACAGATTCACATTTGCAAATATTATAAATGCGGTACATAAACCTCCTCACCTGCTTGTGAAGCGTGTACATCGTCATCGGACTACCTCCAAGCTATTTCTCTAACGTTCCACTCTCAAACAGTACGAGGGAAAAGTGAACACTTAAATCTTTCCGCATGAGCTCCGCTTTCTCTTATTTTCTTATGATGATTATTCCTCTGTAGGTAGGTGAGTGGCAACAAAATATTTTCACTTACTGAGGATGAAATTGGCGATTGAAATTTCATAAGAAGAGCGTGCCGTAGCGAAAAACGCCTTTGTTTTGACGATTGCCACTCCACTTTGCGTATCATGTTCGTGGCACTCTCTCCCCCATTTCGCGGCAGTGTAGAACGAGCTGCCATTTTTTACCTCGCCTGACATATTTATTTGACAGTCGTACTTACACATTTACAGATCACATTCACAGCTATAGTGTCCGGCTGAATGAATAATTCTGTCACCCTGTGAATGAATCTGCGCTGTTGCAAAATATGGCAACAGCGCAGCATGCGGGAGGGACACTGTCACAGATTAGGTTGTAACTCGCAGCTAGCCCCTCAGAGAGAGAATGAAGCTTAATACAGGTGGAAGTGCAGAACGGCCGAAAATCTGGCCGCCTTCGTACATGATGCGAATCATAGCTACACAGCTGACCATTAAAATTGCTACACCACGAAGATGACGTGCTACAGACGCAAAATTTAGCGCACAGGAAGAAGATGCTGTGATATGCAAATGATTAGCTTTTCAGAGCAGTCACACAAGGTTTGTGCCGGTGGCGACCCCTACAACGTGCTGACAAGAGGAATGTTTCCAAGCGATTTCTCATACACAAAGAGCAGTTGACTGGCGTTGCCTGGTGAAAGGTTATTGTGATGCCTCGTAAGGAGGAGAAATGCGTACCATCACGTTTCCGACTTTGATAAAGGTCGGATTGTAGCCTATCGCGATTGCGGTTTATCGTAACGCGACATTGCTATTCGCGTTGGTCGAGATCCAATGACTGTTAGCAGAATATGGAATCGATGGGTTCAGGAGGATAATACGGAATGCCATGCTCAATTGCAATGGCTTCGTATCACTAGCAGTCGAGATGACAAGCATCTTATATGCATGGCTGTGACGGATCGTGCAGCCACATCTCGATTCCTGAGTCAACATAAAGGGACGTATTCAAGACAACAAACATCTGCACGAACAGTCCGACGACGTTTGCAGCAACATGGACTATCAACTCGGAGACCGTGGCTGCGGTTATCCTTGATGCTACATCATAGACAGGAGTGCCTGCGATGGTGTACTTAACGACGAACCTGGGTGAACGAATAGCAAAACGTAATTTCTTCGGATGAATCCAGGTTCTGTTTATAGCATCATGATGGTCGCATCCGTGTTTGGCGACATCGCGGTGAACGCACATTGGAAGCGTGTATTCGTCATCGCCATACTGGCGTATCACTCGGCGTGATGGTATGGGGTGCCATTGGTTACATGTCGCAGTTACCTCTTGTTCACAATGACGGCACTTTGAACAGTGGACGTTACATTTCAGATGTGTTACGACCCGTGGCTCTACCCTTCATTCGATCCCTGCGAAAACCTACATTTCAGCAGGGTAATGCACGACCACATGTTGCAGGTCGTGCACGGGTCTTTCTGGATACAGAAAATGTTTGACTGCTGCCCTGGCCAGCACATTCTCCAGATCTCTCACCAACTGAAAATGTCCGGTCAATGGTGGCCGAGCAACTGGCTCGTCACAATACGCCAGTCACTACTCTTGATGAACTGTGGTATCGTGTTGAAGCTGTATGCGCAGCTGTACATGTGCACGCCATCCAAGATCTGTTTCACTCATTGACCAGCTTAATACGGCCAGAGGTGGCTATTCTGGGTACTGATTTCTCAGGATCTGTGCGCCCAAATTGCGTGAAAATGTAATCACATATCAGTTCTAGTGTAACATATGTGTCCAATTCATACCCGTTTATCATCTGCATTTCTTCTTGGTGTAGCAATTCTAATGGCCAGTAGTGTACACAATATGAGGTGTGTCTACAATAGACGGCTTTGAAGTGGATTACAAACACAACTGTGATGATAAGAAGCTCAATACGGGTGTCGTCTCCATTGCTTTACGTTTCCAGATGATCTCTACTAAATTTACAGGAACCACTGTATCAAGGAAAGACGAAGTAACGAAGCCGATGGTAACGGGCTCGCGTTTATTCGGCACCTTCGTCAGTTAGTTCAGAAACAACACTGAAGCGCGGACACAGCAGGAAGACACGTGAGTGGGCCGTCGCTCGTGCCGCCGGAGACGCACACGTGAGGCAGCTGGCGCCGCGCAGAAGGGCAGGGTTCAAGGTCGCCGGGCGGCGAGGGCGTGGCGCGCCCGCCGCACCTGAGGCGCATCGGCCGACGCCCAGCGCCTGCTGCAGCCAGCGTTCCGGGCGGCCTTCGGCGCATCCCAGCGCCGCACATTCCCTAACGGCAGCCCAGGAGGTTTAGGCGTACTCTGATCAGTTTGTTTTCTGCATCGAAGGTTGCCTATTAAATCCTTCTGCCTTTCTGCAGTCTCTCAACTTCTACATTGTGCTGGGCACCTTAAAAAATTCGAGGCGTAGAGAATATGCAAAGAAGAAAGCCGCATGTTTCCATGCATTTGTTTACACTACTGGCCATTAAAGTTGCTACACCAAGAACAAATGCAGATGATAAACGGGTATTCATTGGACAAATATACTATACTAGAATTGACATGTCATTATATTTCACGCAATTTGAGTGCATAGATACTGAGAAATCAGTACCCAGAACAACCACCACTGGCCGTAATTACGGCCTTGATACGCCTGGGCATTGAGTCAAACAGAGCTTGGATAGAGTGTACAGGTACAGCTGCCCATGCAGCTTCAACACAATACCACAGTTCATCAAGACTAGTGACTGGCGTATTGTGACGAGCCAGTTGCTCGGACACCATTGACCAGACGTTTTCAATTGCTGAGAGATCTGGAGAATGTGATGGCCAGGGCAGCAGTCGAACATTTTCTGTACCCAGAAAGGCCCGTACAGGATCTGCAACATGCGGTCGTGCATTATCCTGCTGAAATGAAGGGTTTCGCAGGGTCCTAACACATCTGAAATGTAACGTCCATTGTTCAAAGCGCCGTCAATGTGAACAAGAGTTGACCGAGACGTGTAACCAATGCCACCCCACACCGTCATGCCAGGTGATACGCCAGTACGGCGATGACGAATACACGCTTCCAATCTGCGTTCACCGCGATGTCGCCAAACACGGATGCGATCAGCACGATGCTGTAAACAGAGCCTGGTTTCATCCGAAGAAATGACGTTTTGCCATTCGTGCACCCAGGTTCGTCGTTGAGTACACCATCGCAGGCGCTCCTGTGTGTGATGCAGTGTTAAGGGTAACCGCAGCCATGGTCTCCGAGCTGATAGTCCATGCTGCTGCAAACGTCGTCGAACTGTTCGTGCAGATGGTTGTTGTCTTGCAAACTTCCCCCTCAGTTGCCTCAGGGATCGAGACGTGGCTGCACGATACGTTACAGCCATGCGGATAAGACGCCTGTCATCTCGACTGCTAGTGATACGAGGCCGTTGGGATCCAGCACGGCGTTCCGTATTACTCTCCAAAACGCACCAATTCCATATTCTGCTAACAGTCATTGGATGTCGACCAACGCGAGCAGCAATGTCGCGATACGATAAACCGCAATCGCGGTAGGCTACAATCCGGCCTTTATCAAAGTCGAAAACGTGATGGCACGCATTTCTCCTCCTTACATGAGGCATTACAGCAAAGTTTCACCAGGAAACGACGGTGAACTGCTGTTTGTGTACGAGAAATCGGTTGGAAACTTTCCTCATGTCAGCACTTTGTAGGTGGCCCCAACCTTGTGTGAATGCTCTGAAAAGCTAATCATTTGCATATCACAACATCTCCTTCCTTTCGGTTAAATTTCGCGTCTGTAGCACATCGTCTTCGTGGTGTAGCAATTTTAATGGCCAGTAGTGTAATACGTTCGAGATGTACATCACTGCAAGTGGCGGAGACACAGAGGTTTTGTGCATCACGCAGAGGTGTAATGTTCAATTTCCTAAATGATGCGTTCCGAGTGACAGCCTTCGTAGTTGAGTGGTCAGTGCGGCTGACTACTATGCAGGGACCCGAGTTTGGTTCCCCTCACTGCCAGAGATTTTGCCTTGTTGAGAAGACTGCCATGGATGCACTCAGCCTCGCGATGCCAACTAAGTAGCTACATGACCGAGTAGCAGAGGCACCAGGTCTGCTAGCCCGACAACGCACGGGATAGGGGTATGCTGAACTCACGTGTTTCCGTATCACATCCTAGCCATGGCTGAGATTCGTTTTTGGGACAGGTTCCTCTTTTTAACTGCGATGATACGAGGGTCATTCAATAATTAAAGAGATAAATTGGTGTGTGGAAAAAACTATTGGTAGGGCAAGTTTGCTACTCTTATGGCTTTAAGTTGGCATCACTGGTATGAGTCCTGATCCGCTTATGTATCAACTTTGCTTTGTTTATAACCTAAAAAATACATTTCAAGATGGCGAGTTCGCTTCAAACCGCCACATTAGTTGAACAACGTACTGTTATTCGTTTTTTACTTGCTGAAGATGAGAAACCAAGGAATATATGCTGTAGAATGTCTAAAGTTTATGATGAAGGTTGTATGAATCGTGCAAATTTTTACAAGTGGATGGAGCACGTCGAAATTGGTCACGACTCAGTGACTGACGAACACCGTTCTGGCCGACCAGTTGCAGTTTTAACTCCCTTACTTGAAAGTCGAATTGATGACATTTTTCGTGCCGACCGCCGTGTGACTGTGGAAATGATAGTTTATAAGATTCTCAAGTTAGTACTGGTGCAGTTCATAACATTATCTGTAGCAAGCTGAAGTACAACAAACTTGTGCAAGATGGGTCCCAAAGGAGTTGAGGCGGCTACACAAGGAAATAAGGTTAAGAGTGTACACAGAGCTAAAGGACCGTTATGACAGAGAAGGTGAGCACTTCAACAAAATTTTAACTTGTGAAGAAACTTGGGTTCACTATTACGAACCAGAATCAAAAAGACAAAGTATGGAGTGGTAGCACACCAACTCACCTGTCAAGAAAAAATTTAAAACCAAAGTATCAGCAGGAAAAGTCATGTTGATGGTGTTTTGGATGCTAAAAGTTTCGTGATAATCTTGAAGAGTAGCGTACAATGAACAACCGATACTACTCGGATTGGCGAAGCCAGCGATGAGAGAATGACGTCGTGGATCTCAAGGTGCCGACAGCGGTGGTCTCGCGGTTCTAGGCGCGCAGTCCGGAACCGTGCGACTGCTAAGGTCGCACGTTCGAATCCTGCCTCGGGCATGGATGTGTGTGATGTCCTTAGGTTAGTTAGGTTTCAGTAGTTCTAAGTTCTAGGGGACTGATGACCACAGCAGTTGAGTCCCATAGTGCTCAGAGCCATTTGAACCATTTTTTTTTTTTTTTTTAATCTCAAGGTGTGATTCTCCAACAAGTCAACGCACGTCCTCATACTACTCACCTAACCCGTGAAACCATTGACAAAATGGGCTGGGAAGTACTGCCTCATCCCCCTACAGTCCCTATTTAGTATCTAGTGATGTCCATTTGTTTGGTGCACTGAAGGAGGAATTTAGTGGGAAGGGTTTCCAGGAGAACGAGAAAGTTTGTGGGAAAATGGTTCAAACATCAAGATAAAGAGTTCTTTGCAGCAGGAATAAACAAGCATGCAGCCCGTTGGAACAAGTGCATAAATGTCCAAAGGGATTATGTTGATAAGTAGAAAAAGTATTCTTTTGTAAAAATAAACGCTTTTTCTCCAGACCAATTTGTCACTTTGATTTTTGAATGACCCTCGTTGATCCGTGGTACTACTCAATTCTTTAGAAAATTTAAATTACAATCTCATTACAGTTATTTAAAGGAAATAGGAATCCCGGGATTACTGGCGATGAACAATCTTCTGATTGTTTCACAATTTTAAGTTGACTCAAAACAGATTTTATTACTCGTATAAACTTCAATCCAGACATTTGCCCTCTTACTGATGCAATATACAATCTTCACTTTAATTGAACTACATAAACACGAATATTTTGTGTCCGCAACCAAAGTCATAGGTAGTAGGCACGGTGAACAATCAGTCATATACAGTTGTTCTTGTTCAACCATATCTCAAAAGACTAGTAGCTCTACACGCTTCCAACCCAAAGTTACACAGCCACATAATACCGCATCTTCACGAAAAAAAAAGAAAAGAAAAGAAAAATCTTTAAGCTCAATAAAAATGAACTGCTCACATAAAGGTCCACAGTGAAACATGTTTATACTAAAAATGCAAAGTGGGCCAACCAAGGTCGCAAAACTGGCACACAGGAAAAATAAGTTACACATTCATTAAATATACACAAATGATCAATGTAAGTGTTATATAAGAATGGTTAGTGATAACTCAACCAGTAAAATTACTCACACAAACACTAATATTAACAAAGTGGCCTCACTTAACTAACGGACATAATGACTCAGAATGATTCGCAAATTGCACTTAACTTTAGAGAACAGTGTTAAGGCCCACAGCAGTATTTGGAAGCTACGGCCGGCAGGCAATACGAGCGTTCACTCCCCACGGCTTGTGCACAAGCTCATTAGCAGCCCGTATATATTTATATATAGTCCAACCGGCCTCACAATGAGCGGTCCTGACAAGAAACCACAACCGCACCGAAACCAGGAAACGAGCAGACTTAACAAATGGTCTGCAGAACAAACAGATTCCAACGAAAACAAGGTCAAATCACAGCCACACTGGAATATATGATAAGCATGCCCCCAAATTCTTACGGAGCAATACTCTAACATTACCCGTCTCCCAGTAAATTAGCAGGAAACTTAGAGATCACTTCCAGTTGCCTTAAGTCACTTTCAACATAAAAATGGGGCGCAACATGCTAATGGATTACGGCAGCTGCAGTACGCTCTAGATAATTCAAGGTTACGCTGGACTTGCAGAATTTTAACAGCAGAGATATGATTGTTTATCGCACATTCCAAAGCAACGATGTGTTCAACAGAGAGATGGGTAATTCGTATTTTTTGTCGACAACACCTTTGGTGCTTAGAACCTGCACTCATGGTTAAATGTATGAGACAGAGTCTGCTGGTATATGGTTTAAAGATGATTTTGTATCTAAAAATTTTAAAGTTACTGGTGATCTATGTATTGTCGCAACTGAAGTAAAGAACCTGTCTCAAACAAAGCAAATCTTAGCCACTGGCTGAGGAAGACACGGCGGTCGACGGATCAGACTGGCCCTTTCGTGGCCATAACAGTGGAAAAATCGGAAATTATATGTCATATATAAAGGCTTAGCGACAGTCACTCTTGCAATGCACAGCGACTTCCAGATATTTACAACTATCTGTCCTTTTGTTTGTATTGATATAATTTCGCAATGTATACATGCTGTGCTGTGGGGCGATCGGTACGTTTCGAAATCATCAACACTCTTCATACGCTGCGATCGCAGTGTAGACTCTTTCAGTGTTCCAAGACGGCCGGTTTCAAAGATCTTATGCTGTCATCATTTCATCTTATAGAACTTATAATAAGATTTCCATGTTACATTACATGCACTAAAGGCCTAAAAGGCCCTGCCCAAGTCCACATACCTTTATCAACTGGATTTTTATCAAGGTATGTATACATGGAGCGTGCTTTTTATGCCTTAACTTTATGTAATGTAACATTGAAAATGAGTAATAAGTTCCATAAGATTGGATGATGGAAGATAAGACTGTTGAAACCAGTCATCTTCGAACAATTAAGCGTGTCTACGCTACGATAGCAGCATATGAAGTGTGTTCTTATTTTATGATATAATTTCGTAGCATCGTAATAAAAACCACGATATCGTTCTACATCCACGCAATTACCTAGAAATTTACTTTTAAGTGTTTAACGAGTTTGTTTGCGTGACCGTCCTATGCAGCAAGCACACAAATATTTGTTTTGTAAATAAAAATGCCTTCTCTTTCTGCACTGCATTTTATTACTCACAGACGAGATTCGTCTTTTCACTTTAAAGTACCATCAGTTGGACCTAGAATGATACAGTTTTAGAAGTACCATCAGTTGGACCTAGAATGATACAGTTTTATAATTAAAAAACGCAGTCTTCATCGGATATTTCTTTTAATCTGAGTGACCGGTTTCAGTCCTTAAGGATCATCTTCAGACTCTGAAATAACATCCGTACTGATAGAAGGGTCCTTACAGTATCGTATATACGATTACAAACTACCGCTTGCGTCAGATTAGGCTCTGAGGGTGTTAGAAATGGAGTAGGAGGGCGAGAGGGTACGTTGTTTTGAATCTGACGGAGTTACAACACAGAAGCGTGACGAGAGAGCAGAAACCCCCAGTGACGGTGACACTGAGCCAAAATTTCAGATAAAAGAAAGTAATAATTGCTGATAAAATCAGATAACTACGTTCAACCTAATATTTCGGTTACCGTTTCTTTCTTTTTGTGAGGCTGGAGACATCAAGCCAGTGAAGTCATTGTTGAAGCCTGTGTTTGATGGCAATTGGCTCTGAGCACTATGGGACTCAAAATCTGAGGTCATCAGTCCCCTAGAACTTAGAACTACTTAAACCTAACTAACCTAAGGATATCACATACATCCATGCCCGAGGCAGGATTCGAACCTGCGACCGTAGCGGTCGCGCGGTTCCTGACTGAAGCGCCTAGAACCGCTCAGCCACACTGGCCGGCCGATGGCAACTGACCGGTCAAGCAAACAAAGTTGTTACTCAAAAATTATATGCAAGTGACTGATGAAATGATTGGTAAATCGCCCTCAGGGGGGTTCTGCTTAGCTATAATGCACACATAACGAAAGAACACTTAGTATGATCAACCTTTATGCCACTGAATAATTCGTCACCAAGCCTCTGACGATGCTTCCCCCATGACAAATATTGCCATAAGGCAGAAAACAAAGTTTTTTTTAGTTGTAATACACTCCTGGTAATTGAAATAAGAACACCGTGAATTCCTTGTCCCAGGAAGGGGAAACTTTATTGACACATTCCTGGGGTCAGATACATCACATGATCACACTGACAGAACCACAGGCACATAGATACAGGCAACAGAGCATGCACAATGTCGGCACTAGTACAGTGTATATCCACCTTTCGCAGCAATGCAGGCTGCTATTCTTCCATGGAGACGATCGTAGAGATGCTGGATGTAGTCCTGTGGAACGGCTTGCCATGCCATTTCCACCTGGCGCCTCAGTTGGACCAGCGTTCGTGCTGGACGTGCAGACCGCGTGAGACGACGCTTCATCCAGTCCCAAACATGCTCTATGGGGGACAGATCCGGAGATCTTGCTGGCCAGGGTAGTTGACTTACACCTTCTGCAGCACGTTGGGTGGCACGGGATACATGCGGACGTGCATTGTCCTCTTGGAACAGCAAGTTCCCTTGCCGGTCTAGGAATGGTAGAACGATGGGTTCGATGACGGTTTGGATGTACCGTGCACTATTCAGTGTCCCCTCGACGATCACCAGAGGTGTACGGCCAGTGTAGGAGATCGCTCCCCACACCATGATGCCGGGTGTTGGCCCTGTGTGCCTCGGTCGTATGCAGTCCTGATTGTGGCGCTTACCTGCTCGGCGCCAAACACACATACGACCATCATTGGCACCAAGGCAGAAGCGACTCTCATCGCTGAAGACGACACGTCTCCATTCGTCCCTCCATTCACGCCTGTAGCGACACTACTGGTGGCGGGCTGCACGATGTTGGGCCGTGAGCGGAAGACGGCCTAACGGTGTGCGGGACCGTAGCCCACCTTCATGGAGACGGTTGAGAATGGTCCTCGCCGATACCCCAGGAGCAACAGTGTCCCTAATTTGCTGGGAAGTGGCGGTGCGGTCCCCTACGGCACTGCGTAGGATTCTACGGTCTTGGCGTGCATCCGTGCGTCGCTGCGGTCCGGTCCCAGGTCGACGGGCACGTGCACCTTCCGCCGACCACTGGCGACGACATCGATTACTGTGGAGACCTCACGCCCCACGTGTTGAGCAATTCGGCGGTACGTGCACCCGGCCTCCCGCATGCCCACTATACGCCCTCGCTCAAAGTCCGTCAACTGCACATACGGTTCACGTCCACGCTGTCGCGGCATGCTACCAGTGTTAAAGACTGCGATGGAGCTCCGTATGCCACGGCAAACTGGCTGACACTGACGGCGGCGGTGCACAAATGCTGCGCAGCTAGCGCCATTCGACGGCCAACACCGCGGTTCCTGGTGCGTGTGATCATTGCTTGTACAGCCCTCTCGCAGTGTCCGGAGCAAGTATGGTGGGTCTGACACATCGGTGTCAATGTGTTCTTTTTTTCCATTTCCAGGAGTGTAAAAGCCAGTCTTATCTTGACTTAGCTTCGTTTATACCACGTTGAGATCCGATGGCGACCTGGGCATATTGTTAGTTCCTGCTGAAATTCTTGCAAGTGCTGTAAACAGTGATGATTGTATCAGTTGTGTGATAGTCAGGTGGCAGTTGACGCTAAACAACGAAAAGTGTAAGGTGATCCACTTGAGTTCCAAAAGAAATCCGTTGGAATTCTATTACTCGATAAATAGTACAATTCTCAAGGCTGTCAATTCAACTAAGTACCTGGGTGTTAAAATTACGAACAACTTCAGTTGGAAAGACCAGATAGATAATATTGTGGGGAAGACGAGCCAAAGGTTGCGTTTCATTGGCAGGACACTTAGAAGATGCAACAAGTCTACTAAAGAGACAGCTTACACTACACTCGATCGTCCTCTGTTAGAATATTGCTGTGCGGTGTAGGATCCTTACCAGGTGGGATTGACGGAGGACATCGAAAGGGTGCAAAAAAAAGGGCAGCTCGTTTTGTATTATCACGTAATAGGGGAGAGAGTGTGGCAGATATGAGTTGGGATGGAAGTCATTAAAGCAAAAACGTTTTCCGTCGCGGTGAGGTCTATTTACGAAATTTCAGTCACCAACTTTCTCTTCCGAATGCGAAAATATTTTGTTGATCCCAACCTACACAGGTAGGAATGATCATCAAAATAAAATAATAGAAATCAGAGCTCGAACAGGTGTTCGTTTTTCCCGCACGCTGTTCTGGAATGGAATGGTAGAGAGATAGTATGATTTTGGTTCGATGAACCCTCTGCCAAGCACTTAAATGTCAATTGCAGATAATCATGTAGATGTTGATGTAGTATACAGAGGTTCAAATGGCTCTGAGCACTATGTGACTTAACTTCTGAGGTCATCAGTCGCCTAGAACTTAGAACTAATTAAACCTAAGTAACCTAAGGACGTCACACACATCCATGCCCGAGGCAAGATTCGAACCTGCGACCGGAGCGGTCGCTCTGCTCCAGACTGGAGCGCCTAGAACCACACGGCCACTCCGGCCGGCTATACAGAGGTGGAAGTATGGGTTGTGCTGGAGCTTTACAAAGCTGGTAATGGCCCGCTAGATTCCGAAGTAATGGTACTGCAGGCGCTATCACAATACAGCTACAAGATTACAAATCCTTTATGCCGCCATCGCAACGTCATGTATCTCACGTCAGGCTAGCTGGAGAGGACACAAAACGAGCAGTTTCTGGGTCGCGTCTAGGGAGCTTCAGATTCGGGAGCTCTCTGCTGTGTGTTAGGAAACACGAGACTCAGTCTGGAGCTGTAATCACCGTCCATCAGAGTGGCAGTAGGCCGTTCCAGGACTCGGCGTGTCCAGCTGTGGCCGAGGTTGGCGCGGCCGCGACCTAGAGACGGCCTCGGATCGCGGCGGGCCTTGGACAGCTGAGGCCAGACAACCTGCACGCACACGGCTGCTCCACTTCGCTGCGGCTTACCACACGGAGGCTGAGGCTGGCCAGCCACCTCTCTCCGCATCCGGTCACTAATAACATTACCGTCGCCGCACCCTCGTTGCGAGTTCACGTTACAGTCACCGAACTAGGTGGCGCAATGGTTGGCACATCGGACTAGCATTCGAGAGGACAACGGTTCAATCCCGCGTCCGGCCATCCTGATTTAGGTTGGGTTGCGTTGTTTTGGGGAAAGAGACCAGACAGCGAGGTCATCGGTCTCGTCGGATTAGGGGAGTATGGGATGAAGGAAGTGGCCGTGCTCTTCCAAAGGAACCATCCCGGGCTTTGCCTGTAGCGATTTAGGGAAATCACGGAGAACCTAAATCCGGATGGCCATACGCGGGATTGAACCGTCGTCCTCCCGAATCCTGATTTAGGCAAATGACGGGATGGTTCCTTTGAAAGGACACGGCTGACTTCCTTCCCCATTCTTCCCTAATCCCATGGGACCGATGACCTCGCTGTTTGGTCACCTCCCCCAAATCAACCAGCCAACAAACGCTACAGTCGAAAAGAGTACACGAGCTGGGTCTAAACATTTAGTAACAAATTTAGTGAATAATACTAGGGCGAAGATAACAATTCATTTCCCATCACAAATCCCATTAGGGTTTAAGAATCTGACGTCTCTAATGCAGTCATCATCGGGACCGTCCTAGGTGTCGCAGTGGTTAGTACACTGAACTCGCGTTCAGAAGGACTACTGTTCAAATCCCCATCCAGTAATTTCTCTAAATCGCTCGAGGCAAATTTCGAGAAAGTTCCTTTTAAATGGCACCCCTGATTTCCTTCCACATCCTCGGTACAGTACGGTCTCTATGACCTCGATGTCGATGGTACGTAAAATCCTAATCTTCCTTCCTTCCTTCATCGTCGGCAGAGGAATGGGGGGAGTGTATGCTAAACGCTAATATTCTTTGTTTTTCTTTGCTTCTAACATCTGATATAAGTAGTATACAGTTTTTTTTAAGCCTTTCAAGTATCCACCGATCGAGCTGCGCGGTGGCAAATCAATATACTCTAAATTATGGTTTCCATAATTTCCCTAAATGGCTTAATTTGTATCGAGAGATGGTTCCTTTCAAAAGTTACGCTCTTCTCTCCTCCCAACCCCACCCCTTTCCCGAGTTCCGAGCTTGTGTTTCGTATCTGATGAACTCGCTGTCGATGGGACGTTAAACCATTATCTGCCTTCTACACCTACAGCTACATCTACGTCTATATCTACAGCTACACACCACAAGCCATATACAGTACTTCTGATTTACCTTCTACTATCATTTCCCTAAATCACAGTTCCATTCGCGTGTAATGTGTGGGCAATGATCGTGTCCGGGCATAATATATCACGAAGTAAGCGCCAAACGAAAAAACTACAAAGAAAGAAACTTGTCTAACTTGAAGAGAGAAACCAGATGAAGCTATGGTTGGGCCGCTAGATGGCGCTCAAATAGGTCAAACGGATATCAACTGCGTTTTTTTAAAATAGGAACCCCCATTTTTATTACATATTCGCGTAGTACGTAAAGAAATATGAATGTTTTAGTTGGACCACTTTTTTCGGTTTGTGATAGATGGCGCTGTAATAGTCACAAACCTATGGCTCACAATTTTAAACGAACAGTTGGTAACAGGTAGGTTTCTTAAATTAAAATACAGAACGTAGGGACATTTGAACATTTTATTTCAGTTGTTCGAATGTGTACCTTTGTGAACTTATCATTTCTGAGAACGCATGCTGTCACAGCGTGATTACCTGTAAATACCACATTAATGAAAAAAATGCTCAAGATGACGTCCGTCAACCTCAAAGCATTACGAAATACGTGTAACGACATTCCTCTCAAAAACGAGTAGTTCGCCTTCCGTAATGTTCGAACATGCATTGACAATGCGCTGACGCTTGTTGTCAGGTGTTGTCGGTGGATCACGACAGCAAATATCCTTCAACTTTACCCACAGAAAGAAACCCGGGGACGTCATATCAGGTGAACGTGCGGTGCTTCGACGACCGATCCACCTGTCATGAAATTCAATACCGCTTCAACCGCACGCGAGCTATGTGCCGGACATCCATCATGTTGGAAGTACATCGCCATTATATCATGCATTGAAACATCTTGTACTAACATCGGTAGAACATTACGTAGGAAATCAGCATACATTGCACCATTTAGATTGCCATCGAGAAAATGGGGGCCCATTATCCTTCCTCCCATAATTTCGCATCATACATTAACCCGCCAAGGTCGCTGATGAGGCGCTGTTCACAAGAGATGTCATAGCAAATTACAGGGGCGGAGAAACATACAGAAACAGCAAAAACGTAACACACTACCATGCCTAATACCGCGCGGTAAACCCGTTGGCGTTGAAAGCAGCTTCCATTTGTCCAGGAAACGGTAAATACAGGTGCTGCATGGTTTTGAAAGAGAATCAGACAGAATTCTTCTTACAAAATAGTGGCAAGTTCAGGTAATCATGCTGAAATGCATATCGACCATGTAGCCTTCCCTCCAAAGTTTACCACAAAGACTAAATAATATTGATATCTGGTAAAATGGTTCAAATGGCTCTGAGCACTATGGGACGTAACATCTGAAGTCATCAAGCCCCTAGACTTAGAACTACTTAAACCTAACTAGCCTAAGGACATCACATATATCCATGCCCGAGGCAGGATTCGAACCTGCGACCGTAGCAGAAGCACGGTTTCCGGACTGAAACGCCTAGAACCGCTCGGTCACAGAGGACGGCCATATCTGGTAATGTGGTGGCCAAGGGACATACGACAATTGATTTGCGTGAGCCCAAAACCATTCGTGTAAACAGGCCCCATGTCTATTGGAACCCATCATCACCATTGGGGAACAAAAATTGTACCCTGGGAGGGGCCTCATCAGCCGAACCGGTCACATAATCCTTGGCATTTGTGCGACATTGCACAGTAACCACGGGTCCACATGAAATACTGTACTACATCTGACCAAATCATCACCGAACAACCCCCATCTTTCATTCTCGAGACGTAAATTCCGCCAAAAGTTATAAACAGTGTGGACTCCTACGACCAAATAACATTCTTCCACTGCTTCACAGTCCAGGTTTTATGGATTCGGTTCCACGATTTCCTTTTACGGGTATTTGCATCAATGATAAGAGGTTCTGAAATTCCAGTTCGTCCAGCAGTTCTCTGGTTTTGCAGCCACGTTCGAACTGTATTGGTGCTGACATGAGTCACGAGTACAACGTTCAGTTCTGCAGTGACTTTTGCAGCTGTCGTCCTCTTATTTTCCGTGACAATCCTCTTAATTACTCAACACACACATTCGCCCTAGTTGTGACTTAGCCCTGTATGAGATCCCTCTTGAAACGCTAATCACTTTGGCTAGCTTGGTTACCGAAGCACCCACCACACGAACACCAACAATTTGACTACGTTCGAAGTCACTTAGCTCCGACGTAATGCACTGCCAACCACACAGAGAACACTGTTCTGGCTACGGCTGACACTAGCTACGTATCGAGACATGACGCGGGTGCCGTTCGGTGTCAAATACTACACCGCACTCCACAGACTAGCATCTGCGTTTATGCTTGAGCATGCATTCCTCGCGGGGTTTCCATATTTTTGTCCAACCCGTGTCCCACAACACCCATCTGTGACCAGACTCACATCCTTGAGCAATCTTAACGATGATGCATCGCTATCGCTTGGGTATCGATGTATGGGCATGAATTGTCGGAGACAAACTCATAGGACCGGTACTTTTCACCATACATATTAACAAGTACTGTGTATCATCTGTTTCTGTGGGATGAATTATCAGCGATATTGGAGGACGTTACCCTTGTAAAATGACAGCGGCTGTGGTTCCTGCAGGACGTAACACCACCCCATGGTGTAGGGATCATGCGGCATTACATCGCAACGTGTCATGGGCTATGGCTTGGTCGAGGGGAACCGGTATGGCAGCCTCCTCATTCACTGCACCTAAATTAGTTGGATTTCTGGTTATGTGGACATTTAAAGACATTGGCGTACGTCCAACTCATGGACAATATGCAGACGTCATATGAGGATGTGATCAATAGAAGCGGCGCAATTCGAATTGGTCCTGGTGTATTACAATGAGTGCGTGATGCACTGCAAGGTACACCTGAAGGATGTGACAGGATGCGAGGTAAGCAGGTGCAGCACTGCCTATGGTAGCTACTGCGATGTAACAGATGAGAATAAGAGGACAAATTAGTCCATATCTCACCAGGTTTTCCAGAAATATCGTTATAAGACCTTTTCTTGTAGTTTTGATCAATACTACTTCGTGTAGAATAAGTGACACATTTTTGAAACAGCCTGTATACACTGAAGTGGCAAGGAAACTGGTACAGCCATGCGTATTCGCTGTGGTCTGCAGCGCCTGTATAAGTAAGACAGCAAGTGTCTGTCTGACACAGTTGTTAGATCGCTTACTGCTCCTACAATGGCAAGTTATCAAGATTTAATTGAGTTTGAACGTGGTATTATAGTCGGCGCACGAGCAATGGAACACAGCATCTCCGAGGTAGCTATGAAGTGGAGAGTTTTAGGACCATTTCACGACTGTGCCGTGAGTATCTGGAATCCGTTAAAACACCAATTCTCCGACATCGTTGCGGCCGGAAAAAGATCCTGCAAGGACGGGATGGATGACGACTGGAGAGACTCGTTCAATGTGAAGAAAGTACAATCGTTCGGAAAATTTCTGCCGATTTCAATGCTGAGCCATCAGCAAATGTCGGCGTGGGAACCATTCATCGATATGGGCTTTCAGCGACGAAGGTCCACTCGCATACACTTGACGATTGCACGAAACAGAGCCCCGCCTGGGCTCGTCAAACTGAAGTTGTACGGTTGATGACTGGAAACATGTTGCCTGATCGGACGAGTCTCGTTTCAAATTGTATCGAGTGGACGGACGTGTACGGGTATGGAGACAGCCTCATGAATCCATGGACCATGCATGTCAGCCGGGGACTGTTCAAGCTGGTGGAGGCTCAGTGATATGGGACCCCTGATAGTCTAGATAAGACTCTGACATGTGACACGTACGTATCCTGTCTGATCACCTCAATCCATTAATGTCCATTGTGTATCCCGAATGCCTTTGGATATTACAGCAGGACAATGCGACACCCCACACGTCCAGAATCGCTGCCGAGTGGCTCCAGGAACACTCCTCTGAGTTTAAACACTTCCGATGGCCACCAAACTTCCCAGGCATGAACATTATTTAGCATATCTGGAATGCCTTGCAACTTGCTGTTCAGAAGAGATCTCCACCCCCTCGTACTTTTACGAATTTATGAACAGCGCTGCAGGATTAGTGATGTCAGTTGCCTCCAGCACTACTTCAGACATTATCGAGTCCATGCCATGTCGTGTTGCGGCGCTTCTGCGTGCTCGTGGGGGCCCTTCATGAGGCAGGTGTACGAGTTTCATTGGCTCTTCAGTGTATAGCCAATCTAGAGGAGAACTTCAGTAGCTCTATTAGGCTGTTCGTGGACGATGTCGTTGTCTATATGAATGTTGCAACGTCAGACTGTAGCAAAAAGCAGGAAGACAGACGGGTGATCGACGATCGGTGCATGGACTAGCAGTGTTTTCTGAACATAAATGCTTGTAAATATAACGTATTGCACGTAAACACTCTAAGGGAGCCATTACTATTTTATCCCGATCGCCGTTAAATATTTGTAAAGGTTTATTTGGTTTCTTAATAAGGGTTGCAATGTACTACAAAAAGTGTTGTTTATTTTGATCATTATCGCGTTTCGCGATGTTATTCGGAACACTCTTCATAACAGGATGGACTTAATGCTGCTGTACGCAGAATTTGTTCACAATACTCATCAAGGTTCGAAGTGAGGTAATGCCTTCAGTCCAGGCCTTTCCTTTGCAAAAAATCTATCCATTGCTGCGGCCAAACTCTCGACTTAAGCCTCCAAGGTTCCGTTTCCGGCAGGCATGTCGGCTGTATCCTTGCTCCGATTCCTCACTCACTTGCGTTAACGAGGCCGCTCAGTCGACCATTCATATTTATGTTTACGTAGCTCAATTTTCACATCATTTTCGCTGACTGGGCAGAAAAAATTACTAATGATTAGACTGTACACGAACACTCCCATCAAACTCTTGAATTATTTGTCAGTTATTGTAGAGGCCATCATCAGACGCGATACATTTTCTGACTACAGTACACATATTGCTGTTACACAGAACCAAGGATGCAAAAGTACTAACTCACTTGTGATACACGTATTTCAAATTCATCCACATTTAACAAAAATGTTTTAACAGATTTTTAGACATTTAGATTTACGGCAGAAGCAGCGGTCTCACTTTGCATTGGAGTGGAGTGTGAAGAGACTTTTCCTTAACATTCCGTTCTTATTAACAGTACTAGACTCATTTGCGGATTAATCTCCGTGTCCCAACTCATCATGAGGTTGAAGCTCTTAAGTTATACAGAACAGATAAGCATAAACATTAATACCAGATACACAGGAGACATTAAAAAGTAACAGCTGTCATTCTACGTTTGCTGAACATCTTATGGACATGAAACATCCCACCAAACATCAACAAAGACTTGAAAATTCTGAAATGAAGCAACAGTCCCCACCAAAAATTAATAATTGAAGAAAAATATCAAATATAAAAAGCCATAACTGAAGGAAAATAATACATAGTTCTCTGCAATTGAACTCTGTTCTCTGCCCTCAAAGAGCTATCAGACAATACCAAATCATAAACACGCTAAACCCCCTTTCCAAACACACACACACACACACACACACACACACACACACACACACACACACACACACACAGAAAAACACGAAACGCGCGCGCGCGCGCGCGCGCGCGAGCACAAAATGGCAGGTACACCCCACAAAGATTTAAAACTCCCACCTAGAAAACATTCAAAACTTGGCTGTTTTTCGAATACGTAAATACTGTCTTGAAAACTCAAATTTGCATGTGTGCAAGTAGTAAAAAGCATTTTCTCGTTTTGTAGAAAAATAGTAAGGAACCCACTAATGATGCTGAAACTTCAGCGAAACATTTCTGGAAAATAATAATAAAAAATGTCTTTTGCACAAGGTGGGCCCTCCCCAAAAACAAATCTTAGTGTCCTAAATGTGGGAACCTGCATTACCTCGACATAACTAATTGGTTCAAATGGCTCTGAGCACTATGGGACTTAACATCTGAGGTCATCAGTCCCCTAGAACTTAGAACTACTTAAACCTAACTAACCTAAGGACATCACACACATCCATGCCCGAGGCAGGATTCGAACCTGCGACCGTAGCGGTCATGCTGTTCCAGACTGAAGCGCCTAGAACCGCGCGGCCACACCGACCGGCCATAAGTAATTGATTTATTATTGGTATCTATAGTCGTACTGAATATGTTTTGTTTAATACCTTCGGGCTAAAAGCTTTTTAGTACTTTTTGCGAAATGTAACCAAAAACAACGTTAAGAAGTTATTGATGGACACTTACTCTCAGTTCTTCCTTTGGTAAGCGCAGGGAACTAAATTAGCATTAGTGTCCTACTCTAGAATTATCTAATTCTCGAATTACTAGCTGTGTCTCAGCATTACATTACATGTGAGAATAATGTATAATAAAGGACCACGAATATTACATAAAGGAAACACTATAAAGTACAAAAATTAAAAATTGTAAAAGAATGAATACGAGACATGTTATTAGATCAAATTACATAATATTTACTAAACCGACTAATAAAGAGAGACGAAAGACGAATATTACTTGGAAGGCAGTGAGGAGAAAGTAAAAGATTTGTGGAGGTCAACTTCCACCATTCCAGAGTTCGCCATTGTGCATGAAATCGGAATCGCCGAAACAAAATAATTCTAACGTCTTCTCTGCTCACAACTAGAAGACATGTCACAGCATGTTGCGCTAAGTTCTTTAAGCAGAAGAGCCTTGATTAAAATTAAATTTGAACCGTTAAGCTCCAGGTTAAAGGAAATGAAAGTATTAAAGGACAGAAACTTTTTTCGTGGAGCAGAAGGAGAGGACGAGAGTTCATCACGTAATTTTCAACGAACCATAACCTGCTTTACAGTAACAACGTTTCTCCAGCGAAATTTAACGTATAATATGTCTGAAAAGAATGGAGACTCTTTAATAATGTCGTCAAAAACAACTCTCAAAGCAGTGTCTTTAAGGCGCAGTGCCCTGACCGACTGAGCTGTATACGCACGACTCGTGACCAGCCGTAGCAAAACTACTGCGTAGTTTGGAAGACAAAATAGAGGAACTGGTGGAAGTAAAGCAATGAGAGTGGTATTGCTTAATTGATAGAGTAATAACCACGAAAGGCAAGACTTCAAGTTCGAGAACTGGTCCGGCAAACCGTTTTAATCTGACAGGAAGTTTTTAAACAGCTCATACATATACTATCTGATCAACTGTAGATAGACACCTGTTAGTAAATATCTATATGCATTATGGCCTTCGCCTATATGACTGCTTGAATTCTGCTTGGGACAGGGGTGTCTGAATGTCTGTGGAGGAATGGCAGTACCTCAAGAGCCGAAACCAGACAAGGAAGTGATGGTGGACGGTTGAGTCTGGATCAAAGCCGACGTTCCAACTGATCACAAAGATGTTCCATTTGGTTCAGGTAGAAAGTCGGGGCACGAAATTTGGTCATCTGTCCCTAGTCTTACACACTGCTTAATCTAACTTAAACTAACTTACACTAAGGACAACACACAGACCCATGCCCGAGGGAGGACTCGAAACTCCGACGAGGGGAGCCACAAGATCCGTGACAAGGCGCCCGGGGCCGCGTGGCTACTTCGCGCGGCTCCCTTTCAGGGCTGTTGTTGTCCACACATCATTGTCTCACAGATGACAGGGTGAGTTATCATGTTGATACAAACAATCATTGTCTCAGAACACTTTGTCTACTATACGCAGTACAGAGTCCCTGTACAATATATTCATATCCTTCCGCACTTAGCGCCTTCTTGAGCGTGATAAGGGGACCGCAGCCGAACCAAGGAAAACACACCCATAGCGTAACTCTACATCCTCTTTCCTTCACTGTTAGCACTGCACATAATGGCAATCTTTCCTCAAGCCGAAACCCTTCCATCAGACTGCCGCAGTCTGTGATTCCCAACTCTAAATCACATGTTTTCAGTTCAGCTCTCCCCAATGGCGTCAACTTATACACCATCTCAGGCGTCATCTACAAGCACTGACAAGAGAAATGTGTGGCTAATGAGGAGTTTCTCAACCATTGCACTCTCTGCGAACAATCATTGTGCTAGCTGGATTTCTGGTAGCACTTTGGAGCTCATAGGTGACTCTTGCAGCTGAGTTCATGCGATTTTTTACAACTACCCTCGACAATGCTGGGCGATCTCTGTCCGGCAGTACCTGAGGCCTGCCTGGTCTTGATTTAGCTGCGGTTTTTCTTTCGCGTTTCCATTTCACAGTCACGTCACCAAAAGTCGATTTGGGCAGCTTCAGAATGGTTGAAATACGGTTGATGGATTGGCTACTCAGCCGACAACCCATAATTAGTCCACGTCCGATGTCGCTGAACTCTACTGGCCGAGTTATTCCCCCGTTACTCCTTTTGTCCTGACCACAGTACTCCTCGCCTCCTCTGATGTGAATCCGCCTCTCTTGACATCTACCTTAGGTCAGATAGTGTGGTTTCTCACGAACATGTTTTGATTCGCTACTCAGTCATTGCCGTACCAGTGTTCCCTATCTCTGACTGACAAATTTGTCCTTCGTCCTCATCGTTGGAGTTTTGTATCAACATCACGCAAACACCCTGTACAAGGAAGCAATTACTTCTGACACCACATAGTCTGTGTGTGAGATGCCGCGACGAAACTTAGTGCGCGCCATTTGTATGTGATGTGCTTTCATGTTTTCAGTGCTTATTTTTGTATGTGTAAGACTATCACTCATACTACTCACGTAGTTTTTAACCATACTTTGAAAGAGGAATACAACTATGATAGTTACTTACAACTATATCAAATTTCGAAACTAATCCTTTTTCGGGTATTTTGGATTTTGAACAAATGCAAAGACGTTCTGTACGGAATGATAGATTACTGAGGGTATCTATCATAGACTTCGATTATCTGAGGTGTATCTACAGTAAGATGTTTTGGAGAGTATTGAATAGCAAGATAACTGCGGTGGCATATTCTCTGTGTACACGCCCTTTAGAAACACAGAAATAAGTCTATTAGAGTCTGGCCACGGTTTCCTGTTGGTGTTCATTCGTGGTTACCTGCTGCAACTCTGCTATGGATGAGTGATGTATTTTCTTATTGTACAGTGGCTATCAGTTGGTTATTCTCATGCGACGAGATACAAACGTGTGGTGAAATCCTGCCTACCAGGTTGATGTCATACTGTTGGCATCATTTTCATATTTTTAAGTTGCATTTATTTGCGTTCGGATGTAATATTCGTTCTTCAGTGGGACGGTTAATTTCAAACCCCATGACACAGAACTGGGTTTCATTGGCTCCATCTGAATAACAGACTTACAGAATTCATCACATCCTCGTTTGATTAAACGTTTCCAGCATCAGTCCAATACATATAGAATTTCTTGACATCCAATTTTTACTTCTGAGACGGAACAGCAAGGCCCTCCAACGTCATTAGTGGTCTACTGTGAACAACAGACAGTTTGAAAGGCGCCTAGGTGAACAACGTGGTAGTAAACCTACGCGCCTTCGGTTATAACACATCGTCCTTTGAGTTATGTCGCAAACAAAATATCTCATTGGATTACGTAACTACAATTACCAATTTAGTTTATGAACAAAGGGAAAAAAGTCACTGTTTATCAATTTTTTTTACGTACCACAAGAAGTAACTGTTTGTTCGCAAGTAAGTGTACCTTATTACGTTATCATGCCAGACTGTAGCGTTTTGTTGTTTAGTGCTCCAAATTTTTGAAGTGAACTGTATTTAGCATCATTTGACTTTTCCGGTATCTGGTATACCACATTATTTCGTGCCACATGCAGTACTCAGGTGAATCCTGATACCTGAGTATGTGATGCCGTCACCAAAATCGGAGCTATTTTGTACCACCATAAAAATGAAACGTTTTGAGCATCAAGTCCACCAGCACTGTCAAAAATAACAGCTACCGTTAAAAAATTGACCGTAAAGTCAGTGACGTATCACTCCTGAAAATGTGTGATAGCTCAAGTTCCCTAAGATACAACATCTAAACATACACATTTTGCCGTGAACGGTAATATTGCTACCTTTTCTGAATTTATTCGTGCAGTTACATGCTGCACAACTCTTCATCACTGTTCTTCACGTACACCAGAATGTGCAGACAGTACAGTTACGACTAAGAAATGGTGTGGGTATGCATTAATAAATATAAAATATTCCATCAGTGTCCTTACAAGTCGCAATGCGCTTCAAATTACCAAACCCTTACCACCATAACGGCGTCCAACCGGAGGTTCAAAATATACTGCCCCGCCCCGGAGAATCTGGCTATTTTTACAAGGACTTTGTGGCACAGTGTACCATGTGTTTCACGTATGGACAGTTTTACTCTTTCTTGTATCAATTATTATATTTTGAGACGAAATAATCTTTAATTTAACTTCAACAGCATCTAAGATTTATTCATATTCCCGTGCTGATGATAAATTGATGTCTAAAGACTCTATTAATTTCTGCATTTAACTACAGCTTGAACCTTCAGACATTCTCTACCTTCAGCAGAAATACTAGTCAAAGTGTGATACTATTGTAGTCAGTATACACAGCAGAACGCTTCTGCCATTCTTTGCATATCCTATACATTGAAGGTAAGTGACAGCACGGAGATTACGGGAGTTCTGGCTTCTTGTCGTATCATGTTCGAAGTAATTGTTTTGGATACCCATGTCTCCATTATCTAGGTAGAAAATCGTTAGGTTTGCAGGCTTATCCTCGTATGTTCATTGCACGTACCTCCACTATAAGGTGGGCTAGCGACACGTTTTCGAAATCAGATTATAGTCTTTAAGTAGTAATTCTGAACACATACTCCACTACAATATTTATTTATGGCTTATATGCTTTTCGTTGAGTAGAATAAGCGGTAACTACTTTTTTATTTTTGTCTAGTCTCATCACATTATAAAACATTTCTCTGGTCAAAACTTTATGAAAAATAGATCATTTCATTCCAGACATGTTTCTGAATACATTCTTTCATGTACTCAGAACAAAACATCAAAGACAAAAGAGTTGTCCACTTACAACTATAGGTACAGTAGCAAACCAACTATCATCAAATCAATATGAGACTTTCGTCCACTCTAGTTGTGCCTCCTCTTTGATAAAAAAAAAACGTAGATTTTTGCACATGTTATTTTTGGCTCCAAAAAGAAATTTTTTGTGGAAGCATTATAATGAGGTTACTTTGCATACGTGGCCAATACGAGACCAGGAGTGGAACGAACAGACTAACGATGGGGTGGCATGTAGGTCTCGTAACGACCGTTTCCGCAAATGTCATGCGGCTCGCAATCGTTAATACCCCGCGCCAAGTCACCGCCCTGTGACAAAACACTGGCGGTAACAAGCGGCCAGTCCTAGGTCGTCGTAATAGCGCGGCCGCGGCGCACAGAGCGGGAAGTGACCTCTTTCAGTCACGGGTGGCCCGCATTTACACCTCAGGACAAACGTCCAAACGAACAAGATTTACGCTGTTCACGTATGTCAGCAGTATTTAGGCAGAAACAACGGAGAAAATGACATATAAATATATGCCAGAAGAGCTTCGATTCCGAGTACTTAAAGTGATGAAAACAATGCTTGGTAGGAAAATGTCACAACGATCTGTAAAAATAATCCTAAAGAGGTGCAAAATTTGGAGTGTGTGTTGGTAAAACAAGACTTATTAACAACATAAGTTTTCATCACTAACAGTGTGCTTAAAAGTCGGAAAGATAAACGAAACACTGTGTGTTTCATCACTCTAACGAAAGAGCAATCCCACTGTCAACAATCGGCATTGAAGATTTTGTGACACTCTTAGAAAATGTTACGCATGGCTATTCGTTCGCCGTTACCGCGGATACTGGTGAATCCTGTGGGCGTAAGAGGAATACATGCATCGTAGGACTGTTAACAAAAAGTCCTTGCGTTTGATACTTCCTTTGCGCAATATAAATCTTTTGAACGTCCTCACGAGTAAAAATCCAAAGGACTGAGTCTACAGGCCAAGAGTGCCCAAACCGTGACCCGCGGGTCTCACGCAGCCCAAAGCAAGTATCAATGCGCTGCAACAAGTGAACACCTGTCACACGATCAGTGAAAGAAGTCCATAAAAGTCCCTCGAGAGTCTCGTCTCTTACAATCGGCCAATGTCAGACACGCTGGTCTGTTATCTTACGGCGACCAGCGTGGCCGAGCGGTTCTAGGCACTTCAGTCTGGAACCTCGCGACTGCTACGGCTGCAGGTTCGAATCCTGCCTCGGGCATGGATGTGTGTGATGTCCTTAGGTTAGTTAGGTTTAGGTAGTACTACGTTCTAGGGTACTGATGACCTCAGATGTTAAGTCCCATAGCGTTCAGAGCCATTTGAACCATTTTTTTATCTTACGCGTAATTCAGTTGCAAATGTGAAACTAGAGACTCAGAGACGTATATGAAATTAATTTCCGTAAATAGAAGGAAATTCTTTGTTTCTTCTGTACAGTTGTGATAAGGAACCTGTTTCACACGAACCTGATGAATACAAGTAGGTAGAAATTAGAAATATTCATGTAGATTGCAATTACTGCCGACGTTCGCTATGTAGCAATTTCGCAATTCTGTTGTAATAGGTTTAATTTGATGTCATATACGTTGCTACAAATAACAACCACATTTGAACTGATCATCTCTAAAACGGGCTTCCACAAAATCTTTTTACTTTAGTGTCCAGTGTCTACCATAGCAGACGATCGGTGTAAGTCAAAATGTGTTACTACTGCCCTTCGTCGCCCAGTAGCCATTATCAAGCTCAGTTCCCTCTCACCCCACCCACAGTAGAGAAAGTTCTTTATAACATGATCGTACTGTATGTAGTCTGGCCGTAACACCTCAGCCCCTATCAACCAAAATCTCAGATGAACGCGTTGAGAACGCCCTGAAAATTGCAACCACGTCGATCGCACCTCATACTGATAAATTAGTTCCCCAAATTCACCGTCAAGTGTCTCATTAATTCCACAAATTGTAATTACTTATATACCTATAATTATAACGCAAATGTCATAAAAATGTCAAATTAATTACATCTTGATAGTTTAAAATAAAGAATCATAAATTAGTACAGTCTAAATTACTTGAATGTGCTAACCATATAGCTCCAACTGTCCTTTTATGTGCGAGTCGAAAATACTCCTATTCTTCCAAAGCAGCCTAGGTAAGGTAAAAGAGTGGACACTCCTCCTATAGAAATGGGATCTCACGTACCCATCTATTATAATGAGAAGCATTTTCGTACCTTTGTTTATTTTGTTATGAGGTGTGCATTCGCTTCTCAGACTTTGAAATAAGTGCATTCGGTACATTCTGCATTTTTTATTTTTTCTGGCCCAATCCTGTGACTGTACTAGTGCGACATATATATACGGACTTAATGGTACAGGATGGTGGTATGCGCTTCGTGTCACCACTCCTTCCCCCCTCCCACCCCCCACCCCCGCCCCCACCCCCCCCATCATCCTGGGACGGAATTAGTGTATCCCTTGCGTCTCCGTCTAGTGTAATTACCAGCCCGGCGTTCACCTAGTCGAATGCGAGAAACCGATTTCGGTGCATCCTATGAAAATGCCATAGTGATACCAGACAAACAGGGTCTATCGAGCGGATTATTCGCGTTATCGCTACTGTTAAAAATACTTTTAAAATGTTTTCTATTTTTCCATTTCAATTACATTCAAATGTAAGCTCCGCAAATACAGGCAGTGCTGTGGTAAATGCACAAGTCTTACATTCATAGGAATAGTGCTCAAATTCCCACCCACGAAAGAAGTTTTAAAATAACCGTTATATGCCTAAATCTCATGAGGTAAATAGCGAGGCATCGTCTTTGAAAGTGACATTAACCACCTTCTGCTTCTGATACTGAGCCCTGTCCATCGAGGCCTATTTACATTCCAAGCGTAGGCGTGTGAGGTCGTATCAGTGTTATCGCGTAAATTATGAAAGTTTTCGAAAGAAAATGCGCATTTTCACTCATTCGGCCACAGGACAATCAGAAACGACATTTCTCACAAAAACATTTGTAATACTCTATCCAAATGAGGAAAGACTGCACTCAGAGATTTAAAAACGAAGCTAACGAAATTTCCGCTTCTAACGTATTTTGTTTTGTGATCAAAGTTTTTGCGTGTGGACATAGTAACAGCCGCAAAAGTAGTAAGTGCTCTTGGCAGACTTGGTTTCTCCAGATTACGTCATTACAGACGACTATTTTGAATCATGATGAAATTAATAGACTACCTGAAGTTATAAACTAACAACGTGATAGTGTGTACTGATATTACTGTGAGTAATAGGCACTTCAGCTTCATTGTTCGGAAAAATGTATGATACGCGGTGTCATACACCAACAAACTCCACATTAGCACATGAGTTAGATCCGCTAGCAACTGAGAAAAAAAAAATTTTTTAAAACATCGTTTGTTCAGTTTATTCTCAACTTCATTCGGTTTTCAATTGTTCTGCTCTAACTAGTATATCATATTCTATGTTCATAAAATTTTAGGTGATTCCTGAGACGATGGTACAAGTTACTACGAATGCTTAATAGAGACTGCACATCGGATGTAAGTCTGACAAGTTTTTCGTACTTCTCAGCAAATTTCACCTTTATCAAGAAATAAAGATGGTTAGGGTTTACCAATAACTGTCTAAACTTGTAATAATCGTGGCAGAATTGCTCTCGTAACAGAGCACTTGTGTGTTTAAAACACGAGTACTTGAATAGGAGATTAAGTCCTATATTCTATTTGTACAAGTTTCTGAAAAACATTGATACATCTAAAGCCATGTTAGGAGAAACATCGCGTGGCGGATTCCGATAGCTAACTTCATATCTTGGCTGTTTCACCCAAAGCCTTGTCGCGATATGTATGTCAGAGGTCAGTAGCATGGGATACTAAGAATCTTAGCTTCTCTAGATTGTAATAGTTCATTGTGTACTGAGTTACGTCTTTTTTGTAAAGCATCCCATTGCATATGGCATTAGGTCACTTAGATCTTCGGAGGGGACCAGCGACTGTGAATGCTACTGTTCATACCAATGCAGTTTATTATCTCTCTCATATTTTCGTACCAATTACATAGGCTGGAGGAGATGGTGCAGCTTACTTCGATATACGAGGACGTGCCGAAAAGTAATGCCCCCGAATTTTTTATTCGGTTTTCGATATCGATTGAGGTTCTACGGGTCATGTATATTACTCGGTCGACTTTCCTCCTTCGCTGACGAGAGCTGAAAGACTCCGCCGCTAGAGGGCTCCGTAATAAAGAGTGTAATGTGGCGTTGCGTGACAGACTCTTAGACAACTGAAAACACGAATTCGAAGAGTCCGTCCACACATGGAGCAACTTCTGCTTCAGCATGACAATGCCAAACAACACCCTAGCGCTGGGACATTTGCAACAATCTGACGCCTTGGGTTCACTGTCATCGAGCATCGCCCATACAGTAACGACTGGGCCTCATCCGATTTTCATATGTTTCGAAAACTTAAAGAACACCTTCGAAGACTTCAAAATGATACTGATGAACGATACAAGCAGTGGTGAGATTGTGGCTCCGTGGTGGTACCAACAAAATGTGTTCGTCGCCAGGGCGACTCGTTGAGAAATAACTAGCATGTAGACATGAAGACTAAAGAAGTAGAATGTTAATAAAGTTTGTTTTATTTAAAACATAAATTTGGAGGCATTACTTTTCAAGACACATTCATAAATTTGCCATGTTTATCTTACATCACTTTGAATGCATGCCGAGATGATGCCTTGGAAAAGGACACGGGTGATTTCTTTCCCCATTCTCGCACATTCTCAGATGGTGCTATAACTCTAATGACCTCAACATCGACAGGACGTTGAATTCCAGATTTCTTTTCCACGAACCAAAAATATGCTTCACAAATGGTTCTTAAAATCTGAACTATTTAAACGATGCCAGTGAGATAAGATTTATTCCCTATGATCTATTCAGAAACAGGACGTGAGATATTGATTTATTAATTTTGTATCCCTCCTGGAAGGCGGCGGGTGGGTCTGCGCCTGTAAACTGAATGGGTAGGCCGAATGTAGGAAGTGAGTAGGAGCAGGTGAGGTAAGATTATCGGTACAGCTTTTTACGTGAAAGTAAATTTAATAGAGAATATTAGCCATTGACATACATAACTTTGCAACTGAAGAGCCCGTAGGTGCGAAACCGTATTCCCGTCGTAAGCAGTACAAAGTCTCAGTAGCAAGCTAATACCCTCTGAAGTCGAGGCGACGTTTCCAGGCCGTCTGCTCTTGATGAAATGGGCTGAATCCGGAGCGACGCTCCTCGAGCTTCACAGCGCGATACCACAATTAAGGTGCGTCATCGTCATTTACATACATAGAGAGCTAACTATCGCCACAATCGCTTTTCACCATTTCCTAGGATGCAAGAACTGTGCTCGAAACTCTTTTCAGGCCATACATTGGGCAGCTGGTATGCAATAGTCCTTTTTCTTACCCTCTACCACATTGGAATATAATTAAGCTGTAATATGTTGTAAGCTTTATGGTATATATTATATTATATTGTCGTGTGACGAGGGCCTCCAGGCGGGTAAACCACTCGCCTGGTGCAAGTCCTTCGATTTGGCGCCACGTCGGCGACTTGCGCGTCAATGAGGATAAAGTGATGATGATTAGGACAACACAAAACCCAGTCCTTGAGCGGAGAAAACCTCCGACCCAGCCGGGAATCGAACCCGGGCCCTTAGGATTGACAGTCTGTCGCGCTGACCACTTTTTTTTTTTTTTTTAATCTCATTTCGTCCGCTGTTGTTCGTTGCATCTGCTCGGGGCGGAGGTCGTAAGACATGAGTTTTTGTTCGTTGTTGATCCATTAACTCATTTTCTCGTTTTGTTCAATTTTGTTCGCTGTATATGATCGGGGCGGACGTCTCATGACACCTGTTCAGGTTGCTCGTTGATCCGTTCACTCAGAGGGTAGCTAAACCATCTGACCGAACATGCTGAGCTACCGTGCCGGCATCCCTCAGCTACCGAGGGCGGACAACTTTATGGTAACTTAAATGGGATTGAAATTTAATTAGCCACATGATGGACGTCAAAATGTGGTAACTCGTGAAATATCTAACCTCAATCTGGGCCCAAAAATAATTTTAACCGCGTAAGTTCGAGCCGCGCACTGTACGCTAAAATGTGAGGAACGGATAGTTTCGGTGAGTATATACAGAAAAACTGATTTCTTGTTTTCTGGGTGCCAGGCTTAATTATAATTAATAAAACCAAAAGTCACTTCTTCTCAGAAAGTGGGCAAAACATCAGAATTACTGAGAGGTGAAGACAGTAATTTCAAAACAATTTATTAAAGCAACAAACAAAAAACAATAAACGTCAAATACAGGCTCTCAGAACGCTTGGACTGGGCAGACATGGCAAAAATGGGTTTTCTGAGGCGTTGCTTCATCGATTATATCTCACTAAAATCTTGAATCAGCCAACTGAGCACTGCCTATGACCGTCGGCAGGCGTCGATCTACAGTGGCTTGTGCCTTGGGTTGTTATCTTGTCCAGCTCTATGAGCAGGCCGTCCGTGGAGGATGAATGAAAGGTATCGGCTGTTGAATGGCCTGTTCTCTTTGTGCAGGTCCAGAGGATTAGCGCTGTTGTCTGCTGGCAAGGCCAGTTCATTCACCGTTCTGGTAGCTGCTTTATAAGTTCAGTGGACATTTATTTGTGGCCGGGTGATGGAGGCGGCACCCAAAGGATCGACTTTCAACGCTATGATGGTGGTCATCAGAACGACGTGGCAGCAGTCAAAACTCAAATGAGTACTGGAATCAGACTACAAAAGTAGCATCAAGTGGAAGACGGGAGATTGACTTCAGAAAGGGAAACGCTCACGAGAAAAAGCATAGGACTGGAGTGAAATCCAGCAAGGAATAGAATGGGTATCAGAATAACGTGGATTAGACTAAAGTCATCACGGGATCCGTTCACCACCAACGGTATGACCAGACGAAGTCCTGACTATCAAATCTTGAGTTAGATTCCCAAGTCCCTCCAAAGAAACATCACTAAGAGTCCAACAAAAAATTTCACCAAATACGCTCACTCAATCTCATTACCCTGCGGAAAATGAGCTGTCTTTCCACTCTTCAGATAACTATTTTTGATCCAGGGCTCACTCTCTTGTCCTTCCAGAGCGCTGAAATTCTGTTGTGACATGTTATCATTGGTTGATGATAAATTAGTGCCAGCTAATAAATTATTCTTTCTCTTGATCCCTCATTCCAGGAGTCTTTCCAGTGGATACTTTGCACTTCTCGTCACTGAGGCGTTGTCTAAGTGTTTCCGCAGTGACATTTAGCGGTTGCTTTTACATGTAAAATGCGTGCAGTCCAGTCAAACCCTATCTGTTATATATTTTAGCATTCACTATATAATCATCTCCTATCAACAGTTTTTAACGATTGCTGGTAGCCAGACCATTGGATGCAAACTATCAACTGTCACATTTAGAAAATTGGGGACACATTATATGAAGAAAACTCCGCTCATAGCGAACCGCATACATTAACACAAACGCAAGCATTATTAATTTACATTTTCAGTTATACAATGATCTGAGGAGCTTTAAGCAGAGGAACTGAGAGATGGGTCAAAAGTAACATAGTTCTGAACAAAAACCTAAATAGTGTCTGCATTATTTGTCGAAATACGTAAATATTTTTCTCATACAATATTTTTCTGTCAGTACAAAACACATGTGGCTCACTATATTGGCACCGACGACTACTGTTCCGTCTTTGAACCCCTCTTGGTGCAAGGCACTGTGGACCAACAACTCAGCCGCTCGGGATTAGCCGAGCGGTCTCAGACGATGCAGTCATGGACTGTGCGGCTGGTCTCGGTGGAGGTTCGAGTCCTCCCTCGAGCATGGGTGTGTGTGTTTGTCCTTAGGATAATTTAGGTCAAGTAGTGTGTAAGCTTAGGGACTGATGACCTTAGCAGTTAAGTCCCATAAGATTTCACACACATTTGAACATTTGCACCAACATCTCAAGGGTCACAATGCTATTTCCACGTCTAAATTGTCTATATTATTTTTCTATACTAGTACAAAACACATACGTCTCACTTTACTGGCACTATTGTCTAACATACAGTGAACCTGTCTAAGAAACGACTCTCCAACACTCAGTCACAACGTCATTTCCATGTCACACACACTACTCAAAACATCACAATGTCATTTCTAACTCACACACACACATACACACAGACACGCACGCACGCACACACACACACACACACACACACACACACACACACACACACACACACACACACACACACACACACAGTCTCTCATAACTCAAAGACTGGAGAGATCTTAGATCTTTAATGTGGTTTATCGCTTGAACTGCATATTTTCGTACTATGCAAGAAAAATTAAGAAATCAGTAATACTTCTTCTTACCGAGCGCCATTTTAGGGGGGAAGAAAATAATGTCTCATTTTCCACATTAGAAAAATATAATGAACGTTATTCACCAACTAACATACCTTTTTATTACGTTCTATCTTAGGCCTACTTAAGGTTATATTATTGGTGGCATGAAGATGGAAAGGCTTCAACGTTTGCAGGTCTGAATTATAGTGCCGCGGCTCTCCAAAAGCTTTGCAGTGTTTATCTCCTTTCCTTATGACATAAACTACTAATCACAATAAAGCATGCTACAAATGACATGTTTTACAGAGATTTTTAATGCATTGTTATTACTTAAAACGCATATTTTCTTAATACATCAGTACAACTACGAAAAGCACCAAATGTGGCATGTTAGCTTTGTATACACTTACGTCAGCATAATGGTTGCTCGGTTTTCTTCTGTCAACCAATCACCGACAGGATTTGAGAAACGAAAACCTCACAGTGTTCCGTCGTGCTAACTCATAAACGCTGCAGGACTCTGGCCTTCCCATATTCTAGCGGAATTTGCCTACTGAATTTTAAGTTTGCCGGTTTAGTAGACGATCATTAAACGTAGTCATACCATCAGTTTTAAACTCTGAAGAGGGCTTTTCTGTTGCTAAATCCTCATTGTGGCGACCACCCCATTCACATACAGTGCAATCACCTTTTTTCAATCGGAGAAATCGGTATTGGATGTAGATAAACAATTTCTTCGAATATCCTCTAATGTAGTAACCGTATTTGTATCCATAATTGTCTACTACCACTCCAACATAAGACCACTCTCTGTGCTATTTACAGTAACTGCTGATGTAGTGTATTCATCAGTTATATACAGATTCGTGTTTAAAGTAATTTGTAAATCTTGTTTGCACATCTGCAGTGGTTTCTTTTTATAATTGGATACGTTCTTCTTTTTTGGCTCTTGTTTTCGGTCTCTCTGATTTCTAGTTTTCTTTTGTGTACTCATAACACATTAGCAGCACTTAAAGGGGTAATTTCTGTAATACGGAATGATTAAATCTGTTCAGTACATGCCTTCTTTTTCTTAAGTCTTACATAATAACAATATTTGCGGGAACCAGTACTAACTTGGCAATATTTCTATTTGAAGGCCATGTCGAGAGCTATGGTCTGTTTCTCCAGTTTTAAAATAACACGTGTGTATAGTACTATATTTTGTCTTTGTTGGAGTCTGTGTTAACAACTACCACATAATTAACAAGTAAATAATTAAAACTATATGTGGACAGAACGTAGTTTATCATTTTTCCTCGTACTTGACAGTCTGAAAGGTTCATTTGTACAACAGTCTCTGTTTCCCTGTTTTCTTATTGCATCACCTGACACATTTCAAAACACTGTTCAACACAACACCGTTCTTTAAACTATCCACCAGTTTACACTACACAAAAGCGATTGCCACAGTGAACAGAGGAGAATATTGTAAATCTTGTTTGCTGGTGTTTAATACACTTTGACGGTCTTCCACAGGATCATACACACCATCCACTCTTTTGTTATCAATTGTAGCTTCCAGTCTAGTAAAATCATGTTCTTTAGCCGAAGGAGACGTAAATGCTTTTTTGTGAAAGGTGCTGTCAAATGAAAAGAGCTATTTCAAACATACAGATGTTATTACTACACAGAGCTATATATAATGACCATGATTGTAGTGGCAGTTATCCCATCTTGGCATGAGGAGATGAATGCCCCGGAAAAAGAACTCCTTGGGTTGAGTATGGAACCACTTTATCACAGCTTGCTGCACTTCTTCATCCGATCAATAGTGGTGCCCCCCACAGGAGTTTCTTGAGTGGCCCAAGACCGTGGAAATCACAGGGGCTCAAGTCAGGACTATACGCTGGCTAGTCTAGCACATCCTAGTTCTATGACACCAAAATGTTTCGCAACATGTGGCCAGGCACAGTCGTACAATAAGACGACGTCTTCTGTGAGGCTACCCCGGTGTTTATTCTTTATTGTTAGCCACAGCCGAAGGAAACATCGCAGTATTTATTGGAGTTTATATTCTGCTTTGGGGGATGAACTCCACCAGCAGAGGCCCCTGCTAGTCTAAGAACAGATTCACCATGAGCTCAACAGCTGACGTTGTGGAATGGATTTTCCTTGGTTTAGGCGACCCTGCATGTTTGCGCTGCATACTCTCACATTTGGATTCCGGCTGAAATAGTGGGCATACGGATTCATCTCCGTCAATGATCTTGGAAAGGGAATCTTTGCCCTCATTCTGATATCACGTTAAATGCTTCATTCATATTCCCATTCTGTTGTGTCACTGTTTCTTAGACAAGCATTTTGGAACCCATTTACCACATACCTTCCGGTAACCAAGTCTATTGTGCACAACAGCATGCACACTGCCACGGGAAACGTGTACTTCAGCATTAATAGCATCCAAGGTGACTCATCTATCAATTTGAATGCAACTGTCAGTAGCAGCGACTGTCTCATCAGGAATATGGTTCATCACCTGCCCGGATTGTGGATCATCTGTCACTGTCTCCCTGCCAGCATGAAAATGCCGACACCACTCACAGATAGTTTTGTCTGTAACGCACTTCGCACAATACATACCTTGCTTTCTCCTGTGTATGTCTGCTGGACAGATACCTTCAGCACAAAGAAATTGTATCACACCCCACTGTTCTTCCTTGACAACATTCGTCACTGGTACCTCAATTGGCGTGTCACACAGCGCCACATCTTACCTGGGGGAGACAAAGGAACAATGATAAGTAACTTACCTCTGCTAATGTGCCACATTATGTTCAAAAAATGCAACACTTATTATAGCCTACATGTAGGTGGATATAAACAGCAAACATGACCAAAATCTCCCTCGACACATATGAATACCTGCAATTGGACCTTTTCATTTGACATATAAGGGAACTTCATCAAATCAATAGGATAGTTAGTGATTTCTGGAATTGTGATCTGACATATAGAGTTGTTATATATCTTTATTCTACAAATGGAGTTCATTCACATTGAATTGTCTATTCCAGGTGTCTTATCATGGTACGCAACCATACTGCTGGTCCTTGGTAGCCTCCTTGCACACAGAAGTCATCGTTTGAAGTTAGATAATCACAAATATCCACATTGTAAAAACTCCAGCAAAATCTTGCGTTAAATCCAGATCCATAACGTTATAGCCATCTACAGGGGTTTGCTGAACGTAGCTTATTCTGGAGAATTTATTATTTAGTAACTGTTAAATATACCATACATTTCCTTCTTCAACAATACAGACCATCTTTTCTCCACTTATTCTTGGTAACCAAGGACTACACGGCTGTCTCAGTCTGACAGATACATGTGAAGTCCACATCTCTGCAATGAGATATAATGCTCTTGCAGGTTTAAATGTATTAAGAAGTCTCAAATTTTTTGAGACCTTGCTCATTAAGCATACATATCCATCTTAGCATAGCTCATCCCAAAGGTGTTTGATTGGGTTCAGGTCAGGACTCTGAGTAGGCCACTTCATTTCAGGAATGTTATTGTCCACAAATCATTGCCTCACGGAAGTTGCTTTATGACAAGATGCATCATCATGCTGATACAGTCATCATCTCCAAACTCTTCCTCTACCATATTCAGTACACAGTGCTGTAAAATATGTTCACATTCTTCCACATTTAGCGTTTTCTTAAGCACAGTGAGGCACCACACCCTAACCACGGAAAACGTCCCCATGTCATAATCCTACCTCCTTCCTACTTCACAGTTGGCACTATTACATAATGGCAGCCAGTGTTCTCCAGACTTTCCTCAAACACAAACATTTCCTTCGGATTGCTACAGAATACAGTATGATTCCTCATTCCAAATCACTCGTTCCCCGTCACCCACTGTCCAATGGCTTACACTACCTCATGTGTCGCTTTGCGCTGACTACAGAAATGTGTGACAGGTGAGGAGTGTTTCAACCACTTACCACATAATTTTTAACTCCCAATGCGCAGTCAGTTAGACTGCGACAAACAGTTTGGAACTCATGAGAGATTCTTTCAGCTGCTTTCATCTGATACTTACGATCACTGTCTACAATGCTCGACAAACGCTGTTGTTAGCATAGAGTTTGATGTCTGCCTGATCATGTTTTAGCTGTGGTTGTTCCTTTGCGTTTCCACTTCATAGGCACCTCGCCAACAGCCAATTTATGCCTCGTGGATTTATTGCTGATGTGACGTCCAATGGCTATTCCACATTATGGGTCATTGACTGCCCCATTCTGCTGTTAGTGCTACTGACTATGCATTTCTCCTCGTCTCTTTTTATTCTCTGCCTCTCAGGCCATCCAGTGGTCAATTCTACATTACATACTGGTGTCCAGATATTTTTGATCAGATAGTGTAGTTGATATTAAGACGTAATGCAGTTAAAGATACACAGGATTAAAAATCTCCCCGGAGATTATGAGTGACTTTGGAGTGTATGTGTGTGTGTGTGTGTGTGTGTGTGTGTGTGTGTGTGTGTGTTTGTGTGTGTGTGTGAGAGAGAGAGAGAGAGAGAGAGAGAGAGAGAGAGAGAGAGGGTGCGTGTGTGCATGCTGACAAAGCTGTGTGGGTTCTGTGGATGCTAACTAAAGCATCCCACCGCTGCCCTCATCGTTGCCGTTTGCCCTTCCATGTAGACAGTCGGGTCGTGTGACGTAAGTACATATATACCGTGGTCCAGAAGCCCCACAGATATACTACTCAGCTGGTCTAGTAGCAAGATTAACTGTGTGCATACATGAGGGCTAATGAATTCAACTGTGTGTGTGTTCTCTGTAGTTGCTACTCGAGCAGGCGAGGGGTGAATGGGGAAAGTGTATTGTCACCTGCACAGGAGTTGGTCAGCCAAACTGAAGGTGGAAGAAAATGAAATTTGTCGCAAACATCTCAATCAGAGGCAGCATACCGATCGCCGTTTCAGTATGATACATGTCTGCAAGTGAATCATCGAAGTTAATCAGTGGTAAAGATGCATGCAGACATCTCATATGACTGTCTGACAGTAGGCTTGGGACGGATTAGCGACATCATATAGGCGATGTCTTGTTTGTGCAGCCGTTTTCAATTATTCTCTCTCCCTTCTACTGTACCATCTAAAATTCCAGTGTCATCTATTCAGAAGTAATGTTTTACACGCAATAGTGGTGAGTGTCATGGAACATCATGTTTCTTAGTTCTGCTCACTTCCCCTCCCCCTTTCCTTTGCATAGGGAAAACCCGATCCATCATCTCCCACATAAAAAAAGTTTGTGTCCAGTATTGTTTCATGCAACGAAACAACTCCAGGGGGTGAATCTCAGGTTCAGTATCAGGCTGGGCTTACACTGCTCATCAGAGAGCCGTAACACCCAACGACATCTGGTTACCTGATATCTGCCCACACTAAAAGCAGTTATAGTGAGTGAGGAGCTAACCGATGCTCGATATTCCTTGTCTCTAGAAAACCGTGGGACTGGAATGTTGTTCCCTCTGCAGATGATATGTTTACGGCATCCTAGTGGAATGATTTATCGCTACCTGGTGATGGAAGGAATCTCAACAATGCGTGCATCACAGAAAATTTGTTGAAAGGGCTAAGCCCAGTGATCGAACTAATTGCGTTAACGATTCAGCTGCTGACATTATCGACTGGGTTTCTTATTACCCAATATTTCAAAACGACAAAGTAATTCACACGCTTGTAAAAAAAGAAAGGCAACTAGTGCTGGAATATGATGTGAAGAAAAGTGAACAAGGATATTATTTAATATCTTTCTCGGTCTAATGCCAAACTTGAGAACCTCTCGCAATCACGGTCATCCAAAAGTTGTAGGCCTACTTGTCATTAAAATCCCATTCTGCTATGCAAAGTTAAAATTCAGGATCCCAGGGCATTTCTCTAAAATATTGGCCCTTTGTTTCCATTTCGGTTTACAAAACATCACTTCCACTGATGCGCCAGTCTTCATCAGAAACATTTTAAGCATTTGTCAAGGTAGCCAGTAACCAACGCCGATTTGCGCAGCCTCTGCTGTCTTTCCTTATCTAGAAAGCGTGAAATTAAATTTCCGCTGTGAATGGGCTCTGACAGTGCGAATAAAATGTAATTATTTATTTGTTTGAGCAATTGTTTGTGACCGTTAATAAAACCTTTTGACATATCAGTGTTTCCCATTATCTGATGTAATGACAACCAATAAATCGAGCGCGTTATAGAAGTCACGTAGGCTGACATAATACTGTTAAAATAATAACGCCAACATACTGTGGACCCTTGAATAGATTCTGTTCAAACTGAATTATGTCCTGTTATGCTGGTTTGTTTTGTGTAATTTCCAAAACTAACTTATTCGTTCAAATTGATTTCTGTATACTCTTCTACCAAAGAGCACACAAATTATCTCGGGACCATTTCCTCTTATTAACGAAATCAGATCATTGTATAATTATACAAGCATTACTCACAAATTTACGAATTGTTGTGGGATGCAACTGAGCGAATTAACGGAAGAAGCCAGTTGTCTCGTCACAGAGTGATTGGATGGTGATGACTGAGACTATTGCATCTCTTAGATTAAGACTGATGGATTAGGATAATAAAAATAGGTATGTCACGACTTCCTTTATCCATTTATTTATTCTATTGTTTGCGTTGAATTATCCATACCAGACACACCACATTTTACAGTGAAATGGCTCTGAGCACTATGGGACTTAACTGCTGAGGTCATCAGTCTCCTGGAACTTAGAACAACTTAAACCTAACTAACCTAAGGACATCACACACATCCATGCCCGAGGCAGGATTCGAACCTGCAACCGTGGCGGTCACCCGGTTCCAGACTGTAGCGCCTAGAACCGCTCAGCCACTCCGGCCGGCGCATTTTACAGTGAAGATATATACTTTTACATCATCACAGAAAGCAATAGATGATAATATGTAACCAGTTTATATTATAATAACTACATTATTTATATGATAAAATGCGTAACACAAATTCAGAAAGAATGACAATAGAAGAAGACAGAAAGGTATTTGGACAGTTAGAGGTAGAGGAAGAAGCAGAGATACGAGTATGGTGAGAGTTAAGGAGAGCAGTGGAGTGGACGAAGGGCATGACTGTGCAAGAAACGAAAGCTGTAGGAAGATCAGTGGAGAGAAGAGAAGAGGAAGTGATAGGAAGAAATAGATTTGTACTCGAGTTTGGTTGTTATTAAAACACACACACACACACACACACACACATACATACATATAATGTGCACATGCACACACAGTACCATTTTTCGCTATGTTACGATGATTTGAAAATGAATCCCGGAACAAAGCTACTCATAGAGTGAATAAAGAAAGCGCCATTTTGCAAATCTTGCTGGTTTTTCATTGCACTGTAAAATTTTTATTTAAAATATTACGATGTTCTACAAGCAGTGTTTCTACATTCAGTATATTTATATTCAATGTTTTTGCATTCAATGTTTTTACATTACATAAATTACATTTTTTTTTCTTTTATTCTGAGCCATGAAGTCTACGACTGTGGTTGTCCTGAACGATAAGTGCCGCTCCTACCGTTGCGTTGGTTGATTTAGCCTCTTTGGTCGTGGCTGCAAGCCAAATATTAACGTGCAAAGCATTCAACAACTTCCACCATCATCCTGGTTCTACAGAAAGTGATTAAGAAAGTCAAAGGCTCAGTCCAGTCACTCGTCAGCTAGCTTGGCGCTGCAATAGAAGACAGCAAAAAGTTTTAAATTTCGCACTTAAGAAATGATTGAAGCTGGAAGATCGTAAAAACATACCGACACCCAATGACAGCACTCCTCCATAGTATATACATATCCAAACTAGTGCTCATTCAGCAGTTAGCAATACACGCTCAGGAAGGCGCCTTGCAACAGTCGCCGAAACGTCGGAATTTTACAGATGACAATGTGGCCACAAACCCAGAAGAATTTAATTGACTATGACAACGGCTGCGGAAGCCTACGTTTACATTCAACCATATTGCTAGTTTTCTAGAAAGCGTTTGACACGGTACCCCACAGCAGACTGTTAACGAAGGTTCGAGCATACAGATTAGGTTCCTACAATATGACTGGCACGAATACTTCTTAAATAATAGACTCCATTACATTGACCTGGACAGCAAGTGTTTACCAGGAACAAGGATATCACTAGGAGTGCCAAACGGAAGTGTTACAAGATCGCTTTATACACGTAAATGATGTGACGGATGAGGTGGGCAACAGTCTGCGACTGTTTTCCGGTGATGCTGTGTTGTACGGAAAGGTGGCGTCGTTGAGTGAGTCTAGGGAAACACAAGATGACCTAGACAGAGTTTCTAATTGGTGTGGTGAATGGCAGCTTGCTCTGAATGTAGAAAAATGTTAGTTAATGCAGATCAGTAACCCTGTCATGTTTAGTGTGCTGCTTGATACAGTAACGTGCATTAAATATATAGGCGTATCGTTGCGGGGCGATACGAAATGCAACGAGCACGTAAGGACGGTAGTAGTGTAGGCGAATGTCCGACTTTGTTTATTGGGAGACTTTTAGGGAAGTGTAGCTCATCTACGAATATGAAGGAGACCACGTATAGAAGACTAGTGTGACCCGATCTCGGGCACTGCTCTAGTGTTTACGACCCTCACCAGGTCGGATTAAAGAAGCGTGCTTCTACGAATACGTCTGCTACCTAGGTTCGATTAATAAGCAAGTATTACGGACATGCTTCGTGAATTTAAATGGGAATCCCTGGAGTGAAGATGATGGTCTCCTCGTGAAACACTACTGAGAAGATTTAGAGAACCGGTACTTGAAGCTTATTGCAGAACGAACTACTGCGGCCAGCGTGTATTTCACATAAGGACCACGAAGATAACAAAAATTAGGGCTCGTACGGAGGAAAAGCCGGCCTGAGTGACCGAGCGGTTTTAGGCGCTGCAGTCTGGAATCGCGCGACCGCTACGGTCGCAGGTTCGAATCCTGCCTCGGGTATGGCTGTGTGTGATGTCCTTAGGTTAGTTAGGTTTAAGTAGTTCTAAGTTCTAGGGGACTGATGACTTCAGAAGTTATGTCCCATAGTGCTCAGAGCCATATGAACCATTTTTGAACGGAGGCAAAGAAACATTTTTCTCTCGCTCCATTTGCGAGCGGAGCAGGCAACGTAATAACTGCATATGTAGAATGCGGCGTCTAGGAAGAAGGGGAACTGGAAGTAGCCGGTCTCTGCCTGTGAACGACGGAGGTGCAGCGGTCGAGTGCAAGGACTACCAGAGGTGGATAGTTTCTTTCTTTCTCTCTTTGTTGTGTACGGAAGCCGGTATGGCCGTGGAAGCCGTGGATGCCACGTCCAGTCACGCCAACTTTCAGGTGATTGTTACGTCCCAGAGGTATTTCCGATTGTACGTTCAACTAAATAAATAGCCATCAAGTACCGACAGATCAGTAGTTGGCTAGCCAGGCTGTGGTTGCCAACAGCCGTTGTGTTACCACCAAAAGCTATTCGAGTGCTGTTTGCTCAACACCGAAGCACGGCTGGAGTCGTGGCAGTGGTTTACTTCGTACCTTGAATTGTGGCTGATTGCTGATTTTACGACGTTGCCGCTCAGCCTTCTTCTCCCCTTATGGCATTATCAGTTCGTTGTTTGGTGATTTCTGTCCATTGGTTAGCTCCCTAGGAAAACTGGTTTTAAAACAGTGCAGTTTACTATATCTTCTCGTCTAGATGTAAGGTTGATGTTACCTCCAAGATTGATTACTAAAATTGTTACAATTTATCTTACTTTTTAATGTAGTTGTTAAGGTTGTTTACCGAAAGATTGGTTAATAAAACTGTCACCATTTACTGTGCCTTCTACTTCAGTCTTCTTAGAGTTCAAAATGGTTCAAATGGCTCTGAGCACTATGGGACTTAACATCTGTGGTTATCAGTCCCCTAGAACTTAGAACTACTTAAACCTAACTAACCTAAGGACCTCACACACATCCATGCCCGAGGCAGGATTCAACCTGCGACCGTAGCAGTCTCGCGGTTACGGACTGAGCGCCTAGAACCGCGAGACCACCGCGGCCGGCCTTCTTAGAGTCTAAGTTTTTTGAAGGATTGGTTAAAATTTATTGAATCTTTTAATTCAGTGTTCTTAAATATTTGTTTTGTGAAGAATTTGTTGTTAAGATCGTTTCATCTTGCTATGACTTGTAACTTACCCTTTTGTGGGCCTTGGGTGTAAAGACTGAATTGTCAAGCTCGATGTAGTCTGTCTACATCATTTTCTCAATTAAGGTTTCTTAAACGTTTGCAATTCTTAAGCTGCTTATAATAGTGAAGTGTAACTTTCTGCTTATCATTATAATTACATATTTTGCTCTATAATATGTCCAAATAAAAACGAGCACATCCATATTCTTAAGCCCATGCTTACTACTGCGTCACATTCATAGTTTTTGCATACACATTTTTCTCTAACTAAGAAATTACGATGTATCAGAAGTACCGGTATACAACATTTCTGTCGAGAAGTCTACATAAGACGAACGCAAACTGAGAACATGAATTTAATCTGAAAATAGTGCGTTAATTCAAATCAGTTACAAAGATTGTAGTGATGTCAACTTACAATTCGCATTTTTCAGGTATTTATGTTTTTACGGTTTTCGGGTTCTTACAACCAAATCATTCATCATCAGTTGTCATGTGGTAATGGACCTAAGTCATTGTATTACCTTACATGGAAGTATGAAACATTTATCGTCGTGTGCAGATAAAGCCAGTTTGTCCAGTCTAATAATAGAAACGACAGGCTGTTTTGACTGAACTATGTATTGTACAGTTGTTTGTGCTTTCAAATCATCGATGGTTAACCTGTTAACAGAAGATTGTTTTATGCCCGCTGCTCTGCGCATTATGCGCCAAGATTAGGCCCCTAGAACATACATTTTTGCTTATAGACTGACAAATTCTGTAATACGTTCACTTTTCACTTCGTCTTTCATTAATCAAACCTCTTTATTTACCACCGGAATATCGTATCAACTATTGTCAGGGAAACATGGAGTAGGAAATCTCGAGTGAGTATTATTCCTTATATCCTCGTAACTATTACGAGCCGTAATGTGGTAGATTACCCTGTAGATGTCTATGTAGCACAGTTTTAGATGATTTGTCAGAAACTTGCTTAATATGCATCCACAATAAAAGTCGTTCGTACCTTTCGCTAAACATTACTCTCCTCTTAAAATTTGGTTCGGCAATTAATGCAGCTGATCAACACCTCCTTTCCGGAGATGTTGCTCGTTTTCTGTCCCACATCATTTGCATATTTATCATGATTTCTCCAAATACACTAATGTTCATTAGTTTAAAAAAGTTCTTCTCGAAATCATTTGTATGTATTGAAACGTCCCCTTAGAAAAATTATTACACGACTGTGCTTAAACTGACACACAATATTTTTAGCGCAACGCAATCTGACTTTCAATAATCCCTACGAAAGAATGGCCCTGACTAATATTAACCTATACCTTTCACAAATCACTTACCTCACCAAAAATCTTCGTTACTCGAACTACTGCAATACAGCGAGCACCACTACTGCCAGCTAAATAAAAGATTCAAACTACGGAAGGCACTAACTACTGATAGGGATAGTTAGCAAATGAAAGATTTTAATAGAGAACAAACAATGTATTTACCTTAATAATCATAATATATATATATCAGTTCATGACACCAATTCTTACAAATTTCAAAACTCCGCCATCTCTCTCCCCACGTCCACCACTGCTAACGGCTCACCTCCAACTGCGCAACGCTACGCGCTGTTAGCATCCAGCTGCCTCTGCTCAACACTACAATGGCAGACAACAATGCAAACTAGCCACAGACTGCACACGGCACAGCCAGTGATTTTTATACAGAGCGCTATGTGGCGGCGGCGTTATCAATAAAAAAAACCTAAACATCCTACTTACAGTATACTGTATACCTATTAATCTGAATGTATGGATTCATCCAGGAAGCTTGTCTAAGTGATAAAATTCGACGTACTTTTTTTAAAAAATCACTTTATGTCGTAAACGTTGTTTAAGAAGTATGGCATCAGTGGCTGGGAGTTCCCAGGCGGGTTATTCGGCAGCCAAGTGTACGTCTTATTGATTGCGACGCCACATTGGGCGACTTGCGCGTCGACAATGCGGATGAAATGATGATGAAGACAGCACAACACCCAGTACATGAGAGAAGATAACCTCCCACCCCAGCCGGGATTCGAACACAGGCCCCTTGCGTGGAATTCCAACGCGCTCGCCATTCAGCTAATGTGGCGGACGTTGTTTAAGATCCTGTAATGTACAATACAGTTACTCTTATCGTACGAGTACAAGACTGAAAATAATATACTTTATTTCTTACCAGCGGATGGTGGTGAATTTTTTTTTTGGGGGGGGGGGGATAAAGGAAAATGTCAATGAAAATCTTGAATACTCTAGGCATGTTAGAGATCTGCTTCTCAAGTGTAGCCCATGTTGGAATCGTCTAGTATGTTTTCCACTACACAAGTTTCCACACTCTCTCGAGAAAGCCATTAAAACTTGGACGCTGGCAGAAACTGCAACATCGTCCAATTGTATAGGCTATTCGCATCGAGATAAATGATGTAAGAATCGTTAACTTTGTCAGTATAGCTGCTCAAGAAATTGTTGTTGGCAGCCGAATGTCTGCAAGAGCAATTGACAGTACTGCTTCTAATGACTCTTTCAGCAAACTGGAGTCTTTTGATATCGGTAAGAAGCTGCAATTCCGCTTTAGTCATTTTTAGCGGAGCATCCCAACCAAAGCCACGCCAGGCGAAATAATGCAGTGAGCTGAATCCAGTTTATATGTCTTAAGGAAACGACCGCGAAGGTTTTTGAACACAGCGGCAAAGAGCAGCATGTTGATTTTCAAATACAAATCGCGTCTCCAAATATTTTACACTTGTAAACATTCTTCACATTGCAAGCTCTTCAGTACTCGGCTTCTGTTATCACTACGCCTGTTAAAAACTTTGAAACATACCAATTTAGAATGAATGATCTTCCAGTAAAAGAGATTCATTTCTCAAACATATGAAAAAATTCCATTCTGCTTAATTAGACTAAAGTCTCGATCATCGGGAAAATATGTCCTCATTATCTTGAGTTCATCTGATTTCAGGCACGATGCATGGTTTTCGGGTGAGCACATGAAGAAATTTAGCGAATCGATAAATCAGAAACTTATATTACGGTGCCACTCTCGCTCCAATACTGCAATGCTTTTAGTAAAATATTTATATTTCTCCGCATTAGATGGGAGAACAGAAATGCGATCTAGATTTAATTTATCTCTTTGTCAGCATGGACGTCTATTTTTCGCAAATTTTCATGATCGATAGGTGCCTGACAGTTTCTTAGATAATAGAATATTACGGGGACTGCATAGTGAGTTCTGTAATTTACGTTGCAATTGGGATGTGCTGCACCTCAATACACAAGTGACATGACAATGGTCTCTGTGTTCCCTGCAAATGACAGACCTGTACCAAGCCAAACACCAATTCTTCTTCATCGCTAATTTCCACATTTTTTTTTCAATAAAAAGCAATTCACACTCTCAACAATTGCATACAACTGCTAGTGAACCATTCCACGTAATCGCTGCCTCTGTGCAGTTTAAACTCCGAATTGCTGCAATGTCTATAGTTAGCAATGCTAACTGGTTTATATAACGGTACCTGATTTGAATACAAATAAGAAATACTACTATGATTGTAACACGTTCTAAAAAGGATTCTATACCTGCATAAATTACAAATTTAACTTCAGTTTGTTACTGAACTTGGTAACTTTTATAACACCGTTCTTTCTACTATGCAGTATACTGTCGACTGGTTTAAACAGCGCAGTCAGCCAAGTGTGTAACTAATTTTTCCTTGGAATGAAAATAGCGCAGACAACATACACATAGTACATCCGAATGGTGACAACCAGTAATGCCACTTTGTGCTAGCCTTTACAAGTCTTTTATGCAATAGAAATGAAATAGAAATTGAGGCGACAAAAGACATGGGGTAGCGATAGACACACATACAGACGGCGATAGTATGGCAAACACAAGGTACAAAAGGACAGTGCAATGACGGACCTGTCATTTGTATTCAAGTGATACATTTGAAAATCTTTCCAACATGATTACGGGCCTCGACGACAGGTATTAACAGACTTTAAACGCGGAATAGTAGTTGGAGCTAGACGCATGGGATATTCCATTACGGAAATCGTTAGGAAATTCAGTATTCCGATATCCACAGCGTCAATTTTATGCCTAGAATACCAAATTTCAAGCCATAACTCTCACCACGGGCAACGCAGTGACCGATGATATTCACTTAACGATCGAAAGCAGCGGCCGTTGCTTAGATTTGTCAGTGCTAACAGACAAGCAACTCTTTGTTAAATAACCTCAGAGATCAATGTGGGACATACGACGAACGTTAGGACAGTGCGGCGAAATTTGGTGTTAATGGGCTATGGTAGCAAACGACTGACTGGAGTGCCTTTGCTAACAGCACGACCTCGCCTGTAGCGCCTCTCTTGAGCTCTACATCATATCGGTTACACCCTAGACGACTGGAAAACTGTGGCCCGGTCAGATGAGTCCCGATTTCAGTCGATAAGGGTCGATGGTAGTATTCGCGTGTGGAGCAGAAATCACGAAACGATGGACCCAGGTTGTCAACAAGGCACTGTGCAAGCTGGTGGTTTCTCCACAATGATGTGGGCTGCGTTTACATGGAATGGTTTGAGTCCTGGGGATGTTGGACCACTTAGAGAACATTTGCAGCCATTCCTGAACATCATGTTCCAAACAATTATGGAATTGTTCTGGAGGACAATGCACCATGTCACCGGGCCACAATTATTCGCTATTGGTTTGAAGAACATTCTGGACAAATCGAGTGAATGATTTGGTCACCCAGATCGCCCGACATGAATTCCATAGAACACTTATGGGACATAAACGAGAGATCGGTTCGTGCACAAAATCTTGCTCCTGCAACATTTTGGCAATCATGGACGACTATGGCTCAGTATCTCTGCATGGGACTTTCAACGAGTTGGTGAGTCCACATCACATCGAAATTCTGCACAACGCCGGGAATGAGAAGGTCCGTCGCAATATTAGGAGGTATCCTCTAACTTATGTCACCTCAGTGTATATCTGTATTAGCAACCTAAAACATTAATTGATTTACATGTTTCTCATGACGATGGTCCGCCGCTCGTGGTCTCGCAGTATGGTTCACGCTTCTCGATCACGCGGCCCCGGGTTCGATTCCCGCCGGGGTCAGGGATTTTCGCTTGCCCCGAGATGACTAGCTGTTGTTGTGCCGTCTTCATCATCATCATTCACCCCCATTGCGGTCGGAGGAAGGCAACGGCAACCCACCTCCACCAGGACCTCGCCTAGTACGAAGGTGCGGGTCTCCCGCATCGTTTCCCTACGCTCCGCCAAGAAGCGTGGTACTTCATTTCCATTCCATTCCTGACGATGCTTTGTGATATGCAGCAGCGTAACTCAGAATTCTTTCTCATCTCTGTTGCCACGCACAACCACCCTTTCATAATGTGATTATTGGCTGTCGTAGGTCTTTACAGATGACTACTTCCTCCAGCTTTTTAAAACATCAAAATATTTCAACTCTAATATTTTTTCGTATGGAAAATAGCTGAATGCACTGTTGTGGTTGGCAGGAGAGCCAACACCGTGTTACTAGAGGAGGCCGAAAGGCACGCGTTTTAGCTCACGCTGGTTGGCGTGTAGTCTGGAACAGGACAAGGAAATTAGAATTTAGAAAAACGAACGTAGCTGGTGGAATACTTAACTTTAATCCATTAAATGGTGAACGTCGCTGTTGATAGTACATGATTCACAATATCAATAGTAACTGAATATGGCGCCTTGCTAGGTCGTAGCAAATGACGTAGCTGAAGGCTATGCTAAACTATCGTCTCGGCAAATGAGAGCGTATTTTGTCAGTGGACCATTGCTAGCAAAGTCGGCTGTACAACAGGGGCGAGTGCTAGGAAGTCTCTCTAGACCCGCCGTGTGGCGGCGCTCGGTCTGCAATCACTGATAGTGGCGACACGCGGGTCCGACGTATACTACCGGACCGCGGCCGATTTAAAGGCTACCACCTAGCAAGTGTGGTGTCTGGTGGTGACACCAAATGCACATTGCGGGCTCTTATTTACAAAATATAATCCGGCTAAAATTCATGATTTAAAATAGACATTATCATATGACTGAACGTTTATTGCAACGTGTTTATGTACTATCATCACTTTGGCAGTTTCGTGTATACTCCTGCACAAAGTTCCTTACATTCAGTAAAAAAACAAAAAAACAGTGTATATAATATATCGATTTCTTTTTACAATGTGTCGTGCAGTGGATCTACAGGGTGGTCAATTGATCGTGACCAGGCCAAATATCTCACGAAATAAGCATCAAACGAAAAAACTACAAAGAACGAAACTCGTCTAGCTTGAAGGGGGAAACCAGATGGCGCTACGGTTGGCCCGCTAGATGGTGCTGCCATAGGTCAAACGGATATCAACTGCGTCTTTTTCAAATAGGAATCCCCATTTTTATTATATATTCGTATAGTACGTAAAAAATATGAATGTTTTAGTTGGACCACTCTTTTCGCTTTGTGATAGATGGCGCTGTAATAATCACAAACAAATGGCTCACAATTTTAGACGAACAGTTGGTAACACATAGGTTTTCTAAATTAAAATACAGAACGTAGGTGCGTTTGAACATTTTATTTCGGTTGTTCCAATGTAATATATGTACCCTTGTGAACTTATCATTTCTGAGAGCGCATGCTGTTACAGCGTGATTACTTGTAAATACCACATTAATGCAATAAATGCTCAAAATGATGTCCGTCAACCTCAATGCATTTGGCAATACGTGTAACGACATTCCTCCATTCTATCAGTGGACCACCCTGTATAAGATACATTAATATTAGAGTGCTAAAAGAAGATTGTTGTGAGCCTTTTATTAATTCGAAAGAGTATTTAGTTCTTACATGTAACCTCATTGGTGTTGGTTGGCATCCAAATGCTTTTTCAGAAGTGAATCCGAAAATAGTACAGTCGCTTAAGAGCGAGTGTTTTACGCATTCTGAACACTTTATTGTTCCTGAAATGTACAATTGGTATGAAAGTATCTAGTAGACTGATATGTTTCTGTTCCAGTATGATAAATTAGTTGACTGTTACATTAAGGATATATTATTCGTATTGCATACACATTTCCCACAAAATGCACATCAATGCCATTTCGATTTTATTAAGAGAGACGTTGTTATCTAATGGAGATGTGTCAAATGCAGTCAATCAAATTTTAACAACCAACTGTTTGCGATAGATCGTATTCTAAAAAGGGGCAAAGGCAAAACGGAATATGTTTCGAATCCACACGTTCCCACTGAGTGCGCCAAGTTAAAATGTCACACAATGTGTTAAAGTCCACTCTGATTTACTGTATGAAAATTATTATAATAAAATTTACACGTGTAGCATTTCTTTTTTCCCTCCATAATATAATGATGAGGCAGATGTGGAAATATTTTGTACACACAATATCATATGAAATTTACACGAGACAGTACAATATTTACAGATTTACTACATTATGGTGGGTGGGTGAGTGGGCAGGTGGGTGGGTTATTGTTACATATTTTTTTGGAAAATGCTGTATGTCTTCGTATGTGATGCCAACTGAAATGAAGCTTACTTAATTTCACAACTACATTCTGCCTGGCTGCTCTCAGTTTAATATTACACTGAAGTTTACTGGAGAAGGAAGGGGGAGAAGGTGGAGAGGAGAACGGAGGAAAGGGTGAGAGGAGGCAGAGGAATTGCAAACCACATCTGGGCTAGTTCCACCATTCTCGATTTTTTCTTTTCTTGACTTCTTTTCAATTTTTTTTTTAAATTCAGAATTTTTAAATTTCCACTATCTTGTATTTTTTTAATTTTCTTACGTCAACTATCTAGGATATTTTAACTTTTCGCCATGTTCGATATTTGAACTTCCCGCCGCAAACAGCGACTGCAAGACCGTGACTGTGGCGCCGAACTGGGAAGGAAACTTGAGCTATGCGCTGTAGTCCTTATAGGCATATTACTCCTGTGTATTTGGATGCTACTGAAGGTTGGAGACATGCTGTTTCCCTCCCAACTAGCTTTAATTTTCATGCTACTGAAATAGTTTTCTTCAATTATTTTTTATATGTGTTCTGTCAACTTCAGCATTCATCGTTTGTGTGTCACTACGTATGTTTTTACAACGAGAAGTCAATAACTGTTCTGCTGACATCTACTGAAGTGCAAAAATGGAAAAATAAAAAGAGTTTTTGCCCTATAAATTCTGTGTATTACACTTACTCCATAACACTAGCATCGAAAACCGAACGATATGGCGCATTGCTCCCACTCAGGAGAACTGCATCTAGTGCAGCCATGATTTTTCTAGGCCAATTATAACCAGTTTCTATATAACTGATTAATCCGTCAATCCTCTTAAACTGAACTAGTGCATTAATTAGTCCATGTTAATGGTAGTTGATCTCCTTCACACTGTACTGTGTTACCTGAAGAAGTGCAGCTATCGCACTACCATGCAACGTTGCTGATAACGGAAATTCAGGTCTACTCATACTACCTTTCATGCCTGGAACCAGGAATCTCACCTGGGTCAAAAACCAAAAGGGCTCATTATTAAAACCTAAAATGTGAGACATATTTCAAACAGACATACATATACCACTACTGATTGGCAACGATGTGAAATTAACCGGCGGATTTCTCACTGCGAAGTCAAATTTCTCCATATTATCATACAGTCGTAGAATTCACCACAATGGCGCGTAAGTATTCAACAAAAATTATCACTGGGACCAATCTGCGGTTTATTCCCTCTGTCTCCCACATATGCTGCCGTAATACACCAGTTATTAGAATTTCAGCAAAACTAGTTTTCCTTCTTTTATTTTATGTGAAGTTTGTAGATTCTTTCCGAAAAACATGAAGAGTAACAGCACATCAAATGATTTTGTTTTGTGTAAAAAAATATGTTGTGGTAAAATTCTGTTGTACATTTCAAAGGAATAAGACTCCTAGCCTTAGCACGTCCTCGTTGCCCGCTGACAAGAATCATAGTAATGGAGAACCGCCATAAAAGTGTAAAAAGGATGTGGAGCAGGGCGAGGTGAAGTCTTATGACTCCCATTCCAGCAGATGAATTCATTCCATTCTTCTATAGTTGGCAGACATCTCATATATTTTTCTGTTGCGTCAAATAGCCGTGTAAATTAGTTTCAAAGATGTATTTCAAGTCGGCAGGCAGCAGAGAAACATAAGCCATAATCTAATCTGTGATTTACAGAAGGAGAGAAACAGTGTAATCTGATAGTTCGTTGGACGTCTGGTTCTATATCAAGAAGTTATTGAGAAACAATTTCAGAGAGAAATATTGCAAACTGGACCAGATGAGATACATGTGAGGTTCTACAGAGATTATGCGAAATTACTTGCTCCCATTCTGGCAGTTGTTTATCGAAGGTCACTGGAGCAGTGAAAAACACCCACCGACTTGGAAAAAAAAAAAGCACAGGTCATGCCCGTTTCCAAGAAAGGTCGTAGGACATACAAACATAATTATAGGCCTTTATCGATGACGGTTTTGGAGGAGAAAATGTCCTTCGTAAAAATCTGCTCTAACTGGGCAAAGGTGATCCTGCGGAACTTACTCCGCTCTTTTAGTCAATGAGATCCAAAGTACCATACGCAAATGCCCTCAGGTTGATGCCGAGTTCCCTGACTTCCGGAAGGCATTCGATGCAGTTTTTCACTGTCATTTTGTGGACAATATACGAGACTACCAAGTATAGTATCAGTATTTTTTGGATAAACGACATTTTGCGTATAGATTTGAACATGTCGTTTTCAATGGAACAAAAGGTAATTTCATAATTATCCCAAAGGACTGTCATAAAGTCGCTACTGCGAGGGGTTTCATAATCCTGGTAAAAAAAAAAGGAAGAAAAAATGTTGGATTCGTAAACAACTCAGACTACTTCTCAAAGTAGTTGCCTTTGAGGGATATACATTTGGTTCAGCGATCCTCTAGCTTTTTCATCCCACCGGAAAAATAGCTTCTGACAAACTTCACTAGAAGTATCACTTCCTCAATTCATGAAAATTTCTTCCCAGCAAGCTGGAGTTTTAAGTTGGGGAAGAGTAAGAAGTCACTTGGGGTTAATCCTGGTGAATAGGTGGGTGAGGAACCATTTCGAGCCCAGTTCGTGCACTTCCACCATTATTATCGCTGATGCGAGGTATGGTGCATTATCCTGGTGAAGGAGCACTTTTTCGAGAGCCAACCTTCGTCATTTTTCAGCCAAAGCAAGTTTCAAACAATCAAAAAATGTAGCATAATATGATTCAGTTATGGTTGTGTCTTTTTCCAATTGGGAATCAAAAAAAATGCCCATTACCTTAGTAGTTAACAAAATGGTCTTCCCTTCTTCAATGCACGTTCACTAGCCATTGTCCATTGTTCTGACTGCCGTTCTGACTGTGTGTAATGGTGCGTAATGATGGATCCAGGTTTCACTAACAGTCATAAATCGGTGCAAAAATTGTGTTTAAACGTTTTCCTGGGTGCGCTTTCAGTCGACTATGAGCAATCGTGACACACACCTCGCCCACAACTTCTTCATACCCAAGTCTCCGTGCGCTGCCACCAGAAACTGCAACTTTTAACGTAACCAAGCAATTTTGACCCTACAACTGCTAGGTCTATGACGTTTGCAGAAATGAAAGAAAAAAAAAACAAGAAAGTCGACATGAAGTATGCCAGACAAATCCGATATGTGAGGAAATCGAACGACGGATCCATCGAACACCTTTCACTGTGCCACTTACCTGCAGGCACCACTGTTAGCGAAATGGCTATATCGATGCGTAAAAGAGTATCGTTTCTCTTTCAGTTCTTGCTCTAAGGGGAATAAGCAGCCTGCTAGCTTGTTGATGTGCGGAATATCTAATAATAAGTATAGCTCTAAAACCATCAGTATGTTTATAGTGTACAGCCAATATTTTTATAGACAGGTACGTCGATATTTTTTCTGTCGATATATCAACACTTTTCTGCGATATATCGAGAACCGACATTGATATTTTTTAAATATCGAAAAATCGTATTATTGAGATTTTTTAAAATATCAACAGTTCTAGTTGACATGCTAATTTGTTCCATAATACATCAAACACATCCACTACCTAGAGAAAAAGTTACATTTTAGTAGAAATGTCAATATGTGCAAATGTTCTGTTTTATTTAAAGGATTTGGTTGCTGTTATGTAAACTGCTGATCCTCACATAGGGTTCTTAGTTGTTCTGTATATAAAAGTTGTTGTGGTTCCCCTCGGGAACAGAACTGTGTAGCGCGCGCAAATTGTGGTTGGCCTGGGTAGGAAAGGTGGAACCAAGAGTCAGTCGGGGACGAGCTATCTAAGTGTGCACTGCCGTGTAAAAGCTGTATATTGTGCTGGTTCCGAGAGAGGCTTTTTCTGCCACTTTCCAATGCCTCGGATGGATGGATAAATAGCTGGAACGATTGTGGAATTGGTATCCATCATCGCCACCAAGAAGGGACAGAGTCTAGCAATTCTACCTGCAAATCCACCTACCAACATGCAGCTGCCACCAACTTGGCAATCACTGTAACGAAATACTATAATAATGTACAGTGAAGGATCAGCTTATTGGATGTTTTAGTGTGCACAAATATAAGGTAACTTATAAATGAATTCATGTACTACCTTGATTTTTTCCCTATTACAACACCTCTCAGGTTCCTCTCCATTTGAACTTTGATTACTGAGTATCCTAGTTTGTGGAAAAAATGAAAGCCTCAAAACATTAAATAATGTTGTTTGATCTTTGGAGAGAAGAGAGTATTCAGATTTACTGTGGATTTAGTGAAATTGTGGGAGGTAGTAAATATAGTTTTGTGAAAGCCTCCCAGTGATGGAAACAGTCCAATTTAAAGTTTTGTGGAATTTCAAAGTCACCTATTTAATCATGTACTTGAAAGTAGAAGACTGTGGTAATAAAGACAATTTGCTGTTTCTTTTAAAAAATTAAAATCCTAAAAACTGAGGCTAATAAAGTTTTGCTTAGTTAATGATCATAGTGCAGCCTGTAGTAAATTTTAAAAGGTGAGTCAGTTTCTTGTAAATTTGTCAACATTGTGTCTCACTGCAGTACAAGTCGTGAATTGCAGTTGTGGAAAGTTGGATGCTTGCTAAGCACTTGTTTCTTTTGGGTATTGAAAGTGCATATTAATAGTGTTATAAGATCCACAGGTTATCCTTTACCACTAATTATGAAAACCACTATTTATTTATTCAAAAGACAGTGAGAAGTAACCTGTTAGTGAATTGCAACTAACTTTCATTTTAAATAGTAAACTGAGAGATACTTAACCTGAGACTAGCTCATAATTTTGCAGTGCGTTACATTAAAAACTTTATGTCAGCTAGAAAAATGCGTGAAACGTAATACTGAACTTATGTCCAATCTATGATCTTACAGTGAATATTATTAGTAAAGTTATAAAGACAATTCAGTTTGAACAAACCCTGAAAGTAATAGTGTGTTTCGTTATCTGTTATATTTTTGCAAATAGTTTGTGCTGCTCTAGCTGTTAGCTTCAATCTTACCGTTAACATATGTATGTGTGAGAGTTCATTGCACTTGCGTGTGGCAAAGTATAGGTTGTGTTTGTCCGTTAAAGTTACTCATACCCACTCTCTTAAACATGAACGTTAATCTTTCTGTTGCCTAATTAGGCTGGCAACTGTTTTCCTTATTCTTTAAACAGTATAGCCAGGTAAAACATTATTTGTTACTGTTCAAATATTTACGTAATTCTGACTTCCATTTCCGATAAGCTACCCCCGTTAGGTACAACTCGGTCAACATAACAAAATTCCTCTCAGAGGGTAACACTGCTCTGTTGCTTTATACCATAATTGTTTTAACAAGATAGTCTTATTTCACGACCTACCTCCTACTTTAAGGTTATGGTATAGCAGTAGCAGACGGTAGTGTTACAGGTACAAGACTCCAATTCAAAAGGCTAAGTCAGTCTGTTCTAAGGTCAGAAATCTTCTTCATTTAATGGTTCTCCAAGAAATATATATCAAAATTATTTGGATACAATATCCATCGTTCAACATTTTGGAAACCTTCATTATTTATTGCAACAACTTTCAGTCCCAATTAGACAGAAATTGTTAACAACATTGATACACGTGAATCTACCAGTTTCCATCCAGAAATTGTTGTGCTAGTAGTCACGGCTAAATTAAAAGGAGTAATTGATGCGGTAGTAACGAAACGTATTTTGGTGGCGTTCAGCAATCACTTACACTATTGATTTCAGAAAGGCCGGCCTCACTGGCCGTGCAGTTCTAGGCTCTTCTGTCCGGAACCGTGCTGCTGCTACGGTCGCAGGTTCGAATCTTGCCACGGGCATGGATGTGTGTGATGTTAGGTTTAAGTAGTTCTAAGTTTATGGGAATGATGACCTCGGCTGTTTAAGTCCCATAGTGCTTAGAGCCATTTGATTTCAGAAAAGAGGATTGCCGCATGCCGATATTTTAATCACTTTATGTGAAATCAATAAATAGTAGATACTTGTGACAACGATAAAGTCCTACGTGTAAGAATTTCAGATATTCGAACACTCTATAAACTGTACGAATAAATTGCGAAACATATGATGCATGGAACATGTGGCGCACTTAATCAAACTTATATACTCCCTAAATTTAATTTCTGTGTGAATGATGAATGGTGGAGCTGTAAGTATTTAATACATTCATACAGGGTGTTTCAAAAATGACCGGTATATTTGAAACGGCAATAAAAACTAAACGAGCAGCGATAGAAATACACCGTTTGTTGCAATATGCTTGGGACAACAGTACATTTTCAGGCGGACAAACTTTCGAAATTACAGTAGTTACAATTTTCAACAACAGATGGCGCTGCAATAGATGTGAAAGATATAGAAGACAACGCAGTCTGTCGGTGCGCCATTCTGTACGTCGTCTTTCTGCTGTAAGCGTGTGCCGTTCACAACGTGCAAGTGTGCTGTGGACAACATGGTTTATTCCTTAGAACAGACAATTTTTCTGGTGTTGGAATTCCACCGCCTAGAACACAGTGTTGATGCAACAAGACGAAGTTTTCAACGGAGGTTTAATGTTACCAAAGGACCGAAAAGCGGCACAATAAAGGATCTGTTTGAAAAATTTCAACGGACTGGGAACGTGACGGATGAACGTGCTGGAAAGGTAGGGCGACCGCGTACGGCAACCACAGAGGGCAACGCGCAGCTAGTGCAGTAGGTGATCCAACAGCGGCCTCGGGTTTCCGTTCGCCGTGTTGCAGCTGCGGTCCAAATGACGCCAACGTCCACATATCGTCTCATGCACCAGAGTTTACACCTCTATCCATACAAAATTCAAACGCGGCAACCCCTCAGCGCCGCTACCATTGCAGCACGAGACACATTCACTAACGATATTGTGCACAGGATTGATCACGGGGATATGCATGTGGGCAGCATTTGGTTTACTGACAAAGCTTATTTTTACCCGGACGGCTTCGTCAATAAACAGAACTGGCCCATATGGGGAACCGAAAAGCCCCATGTTGCAGTCCCATCGTCCCTGCATCCTCAAAAAGTACTGGTCTGGGCCGCCATTTCTTCCAAAGGAATCATTGGCCCATTTTTCAGATCTGAAACGATTACTGCATCACGCTATCTGTTCTTCGTGAATTTGTGGCGGTACAAATTGCCTTAGACGACACTGCGAACACCTCGTGGTTTATGCAAGATGGTGCCCGGCCATATCGCACGGCCGACGTCTTTAATTTCCTGAATGAATATTTCGATGATCGTGTGATTGCTTTGGGCTATCCGAAACATACAGGAGGCGGCGTGGATTGGCCTCCCTATTCGCCAGACATGAACCCCTGTGACTTCTTTCTGTGGGGACACTTGAAAGACCAGGTGTACCGCCAGAATCCAGAAACAATTGAACAGCTGAAGCAGTACATCTCATCTGCATGTGAAGCCATTCCGCCAGACACGTTGTCAAAGGTTTCGGGTAATTTAATTCAGAGACTACGCCATATTATTGCTACGCATGGTGGATATGTGGAAAATATCGTACTATAGAGTTTCCCAGACCGCAGCGCCATCTGTTGTTGACAATTGTAACTACTGTAATTTAGAAAGTTTGTCTGCCTGAAAATGTACTGTTGTCCCAGGCATATTGCAACAAACGGTGTATTTCTATCGCTGCTCGTTTAGTTTGTATTGCCGTTTCAAATATACCGGTCATTTTTGAAACACCCTGTAAATACGTATATAAGGGACAGGTTAATGAAGCTATAGAAGTAGTCAATGAAAGAACACGTGCGAATGAAGAAGTTCAGATTGATGAAGTGATTAATTTTGTGAATGGCCGTTATATCGGATCAACTAAAGCGCTGTGGCATACATGCCAATTTCCATTGCATTTTCAGTCGCACTCTATCATTAGGCTTGATATTCATTTGCCACAGACACAATATGTTTACTTCAGAGCAGGACAAGAATGGGATGCAGATGAAAACATGAAAAACAATATCGTTCTTTGCATTAAACGATTCCTCTTTTTCTTTTGTCACTCCCTTCCTCGTAGCACTCAGGTCAGATCTAAAATCTACATATTGTTCAGGTAAGGATTAAGGATCTGCATATGAATAAATTCAAGTCACTTATACTTTTTGTAAAAACATGAGTTACGTTACTTTATAAACACAACTGGTCGAATTTCGACCAGGGTGTCACTAGTACAATACTAATTGTTTAATCTTATTCACCTCGCTCGGCCTCTCCCAAAAGAAAAAGTATTACAAAAGTTTCAGGACTTATATGAACCAAACACATTTTTCAATTGTTATTTTGTTATTTCTCTGAGGTATTTAAGTGTACAGTGCAATGTGCTATTTGTGTTAAAATCTATGCGTTGAATACTTTCGAGTTCCAGCGTATCATCGGAAAAGCGTCGAGTCTTCCTGATACATTATTTTTCAGTTATCATCCTCTCTCCTTCCCTCCGTATAATGTGACACAGTGACTGTAGCAGCTTACTGTCACCGTATAGAAAAATCGACAGTAAGTAATAACACAAAGGTTACTTGTCAAGATCAGCTAAGTAAGAATACTATTCAAAACAGATGCTCAAAACGAAGATATGACGGACTTCCCCTGAGAGTAAAACAACAACGGTTGTGTACATACTTTGAACGTACTGAAGCGGAAACTTTATCTTTTATTCCAATATCAGGTTTAGAGTACATGAAGTAAGATAGGTATAAAACAAACAGAGGACGTATTCAGTATGCAGAAAAATTCTCAATTTTTACTACAAAACACGTAAAGAATGTGAAGGATGACTACCATTACTAAATTATTTCCTGTAAAAATAATATGACCAGTCATTATCCTGTGATGTTGTTGGATCCGTCCGAATGACAATTAGGGACTGTGTTGCATGTAATTCCATGGGACGGAATCAGAGAAGCAGCCGAAATAGCGAGTTTTCCAACTCCATCTACGTGCTGCCAGTTCCGCAGAAAAATTAATGTTGCATAAGTGTTTTTCCCGACATAAGCTTCAGAGCTGTTGCTGCTATTGTTGTTGTTGTTTCTCCAGTCCGAATACTGCTTTTATGCAGCTCTCCCTGCTGGTGTATCCGTTGTAGGCAGCATTCTCTCAGCATAACTACCGAACGTACGTTCATTTGGACCTGCTTACAGTACTGAAGCTTGGTATCCCTCTACAATATTTACCCCCTACAGTTCCTCCATAACCAATCTGACATTCTTTGATGCCGCAAGATGTCTCCTATCAACCGATTTCTTATATTTAAGTCGTGTCACAATTTTTTTTCTCAATTGGGTTTACCCTCTAACCTTCAGTATTCTTCGCAGCACCAAGTTTCAAATGCTTCTACTCTCTTCTTGTCTGAGTTGCTTAATGTCCACGTTTTCACTTACGTACAAGGCCATTCCCCACAAATACCTGCAGAAAACTTCCTAACACTTAAATTTATATTATATGCTTACAAATTCCTCTGTTTCAAATTTTTTTCTTGCTATTATCAGTCTGCATTTTATATCTTCTCCACTTTTGCCATCATCAGGTTTTTACTGCCCAAATAGCAAAACTCATCTACAACTTTTAGTTTCTCATTTCCTAACCTAATTCCTTCAACACGCCTGATTTAACTAGATAACACTCCACTGCCCTTGTTTTACTTTTATTGATGCTCACCTTATGATCTCTTTTCACGAAACTATCCATTCCGTATCTTCTCTTCCAAATCATTTGCCATCTCTGACAGTATCACCAGCACTCATTGAAGTTTTATTTCTTCTCTGTGAACATTACTTGCCTTTCCAAATTTCTCCTTCGTTTTCTTTAGTGCTTACGCAGTGTACAGATTGAATAACCCTGTCCCACTGCCTTTTCCGTCACTGCCTCCGCGTCATGTCCTTCGCCGCTTACAAGTGCAGTTTGGTTTCTGCACAAGTTGTAAATAAACTTTCTCTCCTATTGTTTCGCTGCTAACGACGCACATTTTATCGACAGGAATATAGATCCTGATAAATGAAAGAGTGCAAGTTTGTGACGTCCTTTCCATCTGTTACTTCCCCATTTTGGCCATGTAACATACACTGGTTTTTTTTCTCTCATATCAAAAGAAATGTACTACGCGTTGTTGTCATAGAGGCAAACATTTCGGTGGATTTTTTTTCAAAGCGCACGGCGTTAGTTTTTCTTCTTTGGGAGTGCAAAATTATTCGTCGTACATAATACAGGCTGTGTCCAACGGTCTTACTAATCGAACAACAACAAGCTATGGCTTTAGAAAAAATAATTCTTCACATGCACTTGTCTGTAATTTACCGGACTTGGTGCTTACCACATGCACATTACCCAAATCATTTTGCTGCTTCCGAACTTGTTTCCCTTCTCTTACTCCACAGCGACCTCCAAATATTTGGAGACGTAGAAAAACCTACGGTAACAGTAGTTGTTTCTCGGTACGTGCAGTGACAAAACGTATACATTAATATTCACTGAATAAACTATCTCCATTAAACTAAAATGCTACTATACTCCCCTGTCCATATCCGATGAATTCAATAAGAACATGCGACTTTTCAATCTAAGCAACTAACTCGTTGTGTAGACAAACTACTGGTGGGAAGCGCCTACAGTTTTGTAGACATGCTACGTTTCTGGTCCGCTACATGTTTTTCTTCGCACCTCGAAAGACGAGGTGCAAATTAGAGACTCCCCCCTGTCAGGTAATTCCAAGATTCGGCCAGTGGTTTGGAAACATAATGCTACCAGCCTCCGATTAACCTCAAACAGGCTAACTGCATTATCCTCGACTATTTCAACAAACAAAATAATCTCAGGTTTATAGTTTAAAAATGTAAAGATCAGAAATTCGCACAAAAATTAAACACTTCCGTTTCCCGAGAAACCATGTTTTATTCTGCGGTAACCCACGCCGAGTCCGTTTCTTGAAATAGCACCAGCTTCAGCTGACTGGCTCCCTGAAGTAACAAAAAGTTGCCACCAATTAACGACACTCGACTACGAAATTTTTATCTCTCTATTATTAGAGCTAAGCTGCCGCTGTAGAATCAGCCATCTACGTACACGAAAACTAAAAAGCGATCGATCCGTGAGGTCGCATCATCTCCAGAAATGTGTCCAGCATTCTAGAGTATCAGCATTGTAACCTATTCGTTTGGGTTAACGTGGAGGGTGCTAACTTGAAACGTTTGGAGGTAAGCCAGAGCCGTATGGATACTGAGCTGCGTTTGGCTCGCACACTGACTAGCCTGAGTGTGGTTTTTAGGCGATTTTCCTCGCCTGTTTACGAAAATACTGGGCTGATTCCCAAACCTTGCAACACACGGGACAAAGTTTCCACGATTCACAGATAGATGGTGCACACGACTTTCCTCCCTTAGGCTGACTGGCGACAGGAGAGGCATACGGCCACAAAGTTAAACTGAAATGAAAACAAAATTCCGTAAATCAGGAAAAAAGTTTATCACGTACTTTGTAATGAAAGGCAGGAAATAAATTACGAACAAACGACCATAATTGTTTTCGTGATGTCACGGAACTATCTCTGGAAACTCCGAGCGTTGAAAATTGTCCCATTATATGAGGTGGTATCGTGGTAAGACACTGGACACCCATTCAGGACGACGGCGTTTCAAATCTCCATCCGGTTAGCCAAATTTATATTTTCCGTGGTTTTCTTAAATCGCTTCAGACAAACACCGGGATGTGGTTCTTCTGAGACGAGCACGACCAGTTTCTGTCCACATTCATCCCCAGTACGGCTTCGTCGAACTTCGTCGATCTGACATTAAACCGTAATATTCCAGCCTACCTTCCTATTCCACATAGCTGTGCCAAACAGCATATGCCACCTCCAATACAGTTCATAACATCTTCCGAAATTCCCTCTTAAGATCCAGCCTGTCTCAAAATGTATGGCTGTCTGCGGCACTGCAGTTACAGCACGTGTAGTAACTTCCCATCATCAAAACTAATTCGCACAGTTACTCCTTCTACAAGTTGCCCCTGCCAGCTTTGAGAGAAACAAATTGAATACTTAGTAGCAGCACACAAAACCACAGAAAGCAGATCAGTGGCGCCCCCGTTATTTCCCATCAGCTCTACGTGGCATATAAGTACATCTTTGCGAGTATAAGACGCCGACTCGAGCTAACAAGCCTTTCGGACGTTTCTGTAATCTGTTCCGGCTGCACTGATCGGGAGACACGTTTCTCCCCATAAACTCAGATATGTAATCAAATCTGCTATGCAACGTATTGCATTATAGGAAAGGAAATGCCCGCATAAATTAGTTCTAGGTACCGTTTCTCACAAAATCAAGGTTAATAACTGGGGAAGGTTCTGTACTGAATTGGTAATGTAGGTTCAGCTTAACTCTAGTTTCGTATGCTCTTGTGAGTGCAGACACCTGCAGGAAGCACACATTAATGTGATTCACAGATGCAAAAACGAAGTAAAAAATACAAGCAGTGAACATCGGAATAATTTAACGGCATCTGAAATCTGCTTGACAGGCCCTCAAGGAACTGATAAGGTAGGAGTGACAGTCATCTCAACAGGTCCTCGTCTCAAAACATAATCACTGTCTGGTGCATAGGAGTGGTTCTGATTGTACAAGGGAATAAGATACTGGTTTCACATACAAGTATCTAAATCTGCTCAGTCGTGCATGAGCCTAAAAAACTACAAGACGTAATTCCAGGTAAGTTATTTAATGAAGTTTAAAAAAAAGAAATGCAAAACCTACCCATTTTTCCATGATATCTTTTCTCACTAAAACGATGACTCAGGATGTTAAGGTCTGTATTCTTCTGTGGCCTGCTGGCAGCGACAACTCATCAGTCATAAAGTGAACAGCCAAACCTCGAATATAAATCTTTGCCACTCATCCGAGTATCTCCGTCCGCTTCTATCGACCAAGTCCCGAGTTTTTGAAAATTTTATTTGCCACTTTGCTCCTCTGCTGCAAAGTATCCTGCAAAATGATCAAAAAAACTTACTCCACCAATGGGGAAGCTCGACGAATGGTAACCCAACGAAATTTTAAGAAACAGTGCTCCACCTTCTCTCCTAGTAGATATTTTTAGGCCACCCAGTGAGGTGCTTTACCGCATCGGGAGAGAGAAAATTTTATTCATCGCATGATGTCTCATCTGGGTGACACTATTTATGCTTTAAGAACAGCTGCCACACAGCTTTTCCATGTGAAAACAGCGAATTAGCTATCTTTTCCGTAGCACGTAACCCTCCAGCTTTTTCGGAAGAGTTTACGGCGAAAAGCGCACCACCAAGATGTTCTTTTAACAGAGATATCAGCTCGTAAAATAATTTATTTTGGTTTGGCCTGATGTCCTACATTATCCTCAAGCTTAGCTCTTTTAGAAAATGGCCCCTGCCACACAGGACGAAGATCACTATTCCAAAGATGGCATGCGGCAGCGCGGCGCTACAGTGCACAAAGCGGGTTGGCCTCAGGTTCTAGCCGCCGATAAGCGCCCAGGGCAGTGCTCTGTGCCCGGGCGGTCTCCCTTTAGAATTCGTTCCGTAGCCCATTGACTTCCTCTATGGAGACGTGCAACTCATTAAATCAAGAATATGCAACTAAGCGATTAGGTGGGTAAAATCAGACGGGTGTTAGCGACTCATTCGCAATTATCACCAGTTTCCATATTAGCGTCTTACAGATGTCCATAAATCAGTACAATAAAAGAGAAACATGAAACGTATCAGCTGACATTTGGCTGACACATTTCGAGAGGGAATTTGATGCTGCTGTGAACATCTGTGAGAAGACTGCAGCTAGAATACTCTGTGGTTAATAATGCCGAAGTATCATTTATATGATGAACTGTTGACTGAGCCCCATTCACTGGCACATTACAATCAGTTTCAGACTGAGCACGATATATTGATTAACTTTCGTCTTTCTGTGGTCCGTAGGCATTAGCAACAATTTCCAACCATAATTCCGTTACCAGAATGCCGAACCGAGGACATTCGAGATCTGAGAAAAGCGAGATATCCCATATTTACTGCTACGGTCCAGGATGAATTGTACCACGACTGGATGTCATCTATGGCCAGTTCTCCTTGCAGCCATCAGAAGGATGAAGATAGTAAGCACTGTGGACAGTAGATTTCACAATGTGGGTAGCGCAAGTGGGTAGTATTTGCTGTGGACGTGATAACTTGTGTAAAGGACTTCAGATCTTGCAAAATGAAGAGACACATACGTTTACTGGCGAGAGGCCAGTACCGTCTAAAGTCCATCAGATATCAATGGAAAAGATGCCTTCAGATGTTAAACGTTTTTACCTGTTACTTTTCGACAATTGACGTTTAGAGTACGATGTTTGTTTTATGGAAACAAATGAAGTTTGACTCTTAACACGTTTCGTTCGTCAGTGGAAAGCTAGAGCACACTCCACTGTCGCCTCAGAGGAATTAAATGGACTAAACTCAAATGGTTAGACTAAAGGGTTTGAAATCAATGAAGGTGTAATGACACGAATTTGTTTCAGAAGAAACTGTTCACACACGCTGAACATGGAACATTAAGTCATGATAACTGAAAATTTATGCCAGTCTATGACCGGGATTTCCAGCTTAATACGAACTTTAACCATCTGGGTGAGTACTCCATGACTCCAGGAAATAAATAACAGCCATAAACAATGGAGACAATAAACGTTTGAGTCAGGTATGGATTTGTGGTCAGGTAGGCTAAAAGTTACTTCGTACAGAGTGCGAGGTGTGTATATGTCGGAGAGTGAAAAGAAATTGTAGAAAATATTCAATTGCTCTTTATATAGAACTTCCATTGTAGGAGAGAGGATGTGATATGACCCTAAGTACTGTGCGGCCACTGTGTCAAACAGCGCGAAGGAATGTACACTTTGGTTTGCTAATAACGAACAATTTACGCTCATGATGAACTGAAACATGAAAATATCCCGTGTTTCGTTATAGGGAGAGATTTCAAACAATCTATGGAAAGTGCATGTCTTGACACAGAATACTGTTATGTGTAGGCACGAGGAAGTTGTTTAAATTGGTGATGTTATAGAGAAATGGGATTCCTCCCTTCATTAATCTTCTTACCAGTAATGACCGAGCACATGCAAAAATTTATTGGTTAATTAAAAGTGAAATCTGACAAATAACATTAAAGAATGGGGAAGAAATATGACTGCTTGCTACTGAAACGAATAAAACGTCAGTTTTATTTAATGCTGGGAGAACTACAGAAACTTACAAACTCCGACTGTGTCCAGAGTTTACCCAATAGTAGCCTCACTAATAATAGAATAATTATTCGTATTCACCAATGTAGCTGACAAGTTTGCTCAATGGCCCTGAAATATTGCAGTACAATTTCTTGTATGTAAATATACTTTATTCAGCACGAAACTATCCAGTTCAAAGGTTTCCCACCGTCTGATAACTTTATCAATGTATAATCTAGCAACTCATCTGGGACTGGTAGAAGTGAACGGGCTGAAAGGTAGCTACTTTACGACATGCATTTTTCAGTAGCACTTCGAATAAAATATTGAATAATCTCTTGCAAAAACTCACTAAACATACAAAAGAAACAGCAACACGTATATACGTTGTTAATGTCAGTTTAATATTATCAGACAAAACATAAAAAATAGAGTATTTCTCATTACTGTAGAACGTCAAGAGTGTGTAATGCACCCAAGTACCAAAAGAATTTAACGCAGTCAGATAATATTTGTTTGTCAATATAACTATCAAAAGCATCATAAATTTGAATGTACTTGAAATTACTGGAAGAATTATTCATATTGATCTGACACAAATTTATATGAGGTGGATAACAACAATGAGAAAAATGCATATGAGATCACCAAAGTAAAGTTAAGTATATATACATATATATATATATATATATATATATACATAAATGCAAGAGGAGAGTTGCCTCATTATTAGAATTTTCGAAGAAAGAAACTTGCTGTGAGAAATAGCGGGTAGCTGTCCCACGTCAGCGGCACACAAACATCTTCCAGTGATTTTAATCCTTCTTACATTATGCTATTACAGCTTTCCTCTTGAAAAAGATAATACGATGATGCAGTAAAAGATTTGTATCGTCTCCTTGTTGGTGGAAGCTTCTGTGGTCGACGAAACAAAACAGGAGGACTGCGCACTGAAAGACGTAATATTTGGCACCATCACTGATGTAATAGCACTTGTAACCACAGTCCTCATGTAGTAGTCTTTACATACGGTACACAGTTCGGAGTATGTTCTCAATATTGAAATCGGTCCACTCGATAAACTTGTCCTCTTACAGCTACTGCTTTCATATTTCTCCACAGTACATAAGTTCGCAATGAAAGCAACATCGACATGCCGAAATCTTAACTCGGCAGTTCCCATTGTCGTTCGTAAACCGTCCCGATAATAAATATGTCTGCACTATTTCCGTGTCGCAATCTTTATAACATTACGTGGAAGATTAATCCAAGACACTTCACATTTAAATACATTTAGTCCACAATCTTTTCAGTTCACAATACAATGGTAGCTGGCTGTATGTTGGTGGTAACCAACTCGCTGTCCATGCTCACGTACCCATCAAAAACCAATCCATCCGTAAGAAGAGTCCATTAGTCATTGTAGCGAAAGCCATTACTATCGATATACATTCTAGACTCTCGCTCCCAGAATATTATCAAACATTTTTGAGTTTAAACATATGCAAATGATTGCAAGATAAACCAGCAGTGTTAAATAAACAACAGTAACTATACCAAAATAAAACCCAATCAGCTTCTAACAGCTACAATAACTATGATGTATTATATTAAACCAGGTGATCAAAAATTCAGTATAAATTTGAAAACTGAATAAATCACGGAATAATGTAGATAGAGAGGTAAAAATTGACACACATGCTTGGAATGACATGGGGTTTTATTAGAACCAAAAAAAATAGAAAAGTTCAAAAGACAGATGGCGCTTCATCTGACAAAGCAAAGATGATGTTCTTTACAGGAAACGCTCAATATGTCCACCATCATTCCTCAACAATAGCTGTAGTCGAGGAATAATGTTGTGAACAGCACTGTAAAGCATGTTCGGAGTTATGGTGAGGCAGTGGCGTCGGATGTTGTCTTTCAGCATCCCTAGAGATGTCGGTCGACCACGATAGACTTGCGACTTCAGGTAACCCCAAAGCCAATAATCGCACCGACTGAGGTCTGGGGATCCGGGAGGCCAAGCATGAAGAAAGTGGAGGCTGAGCACACGATCATCACCAAACGACGCGTGCAAGAGATCTTGCACGCGTCTAACAATATGGGATGGAGGGCCATCCTGCATAAACATCGTACGTTCCAACAGGTGTTTTATCAGCCAGACTGGGGATGATGCGATTCTGTAACATATCGGCGTACCTCTCACCCGTCACCGTAGCAGTTTTTGCTGTCCAGTGCCATCTGTCGAAAATTTTGTGAACTCTTTTTTGTTCTAATAAAACCCCATGTCATTCCAAGCATGTGTGTCAATTTTTACCTCTCTATCTACATTATTCCGCGGTTTATGAAGTTTTCAAATTTATACTGACTTTTTGATCACCCGCTACATATACAAACTAAATATGTATACAGAATGAGATTTTCACTCTGCAGCGGAGTGTGTGCTGAGATGAAACTTCCGCTAAAGGCAAAGGTCCCGAGTTCGAGTCTCGGTCCGGCACACAGTTTTAATCTGCCAGGAAGTTTCATAAATATGTATAGATATTTAGATTTATAGAGTGTTATCTTCACAGAATGAGAGGAAGTTTTAAAGGAATCATAAGTTAAATTGTCTGAATGATTGCTTAGTTCGTTGCTTTGGGGGAGGAGGGGAGGGGGGGAGGGGACCAAACAGAGAGGTCATCGGCCCCACCGGACTGGGGCAGGATCATTTGCCTGAAGAAATTTAGGGAAATCGCGGAAAAACTAAATCAGGATGGCCGGACGCAGTTTTCAACTGTCGGCCCCCCGAATGTGAGTCCAGTGTTCTAGCCACAGCGCCACTTCGTTGGGTCGGAATGATTAACATACATTAACGGGCTCAACACTTCATTTCTAAGCTTTCATTCGCGTAAGGCGGTTTGCAGAACGCTGGACGTCCCTCCATCTGGCCCCCTACGCTTGTACGAATCACAGAGTGTGATGGATAGACATCTACTTGTGAACACAAAAGGCAGTACTGCAGTTATCTACTTTGGCCGTTAATTTCATTCATCATAATCGATGTTTTTGAAAAATCTGCAGCTTAGTCATTCATCATTTAAATAGTGAAACACTGCACCAGTAACCCCTCTTATCATGCTTACAAGGGAACCTCCCCATCGCACCCCCGTCAGATTTAGTTATAAGTTGGCACAGTGGATAGGCTTTGAAAAACTGAACACAGGTCAATCGAGAAAACAGGAAGACGTTGTATTGAACTATGAAAAAGATAAGCAAAATATACAAACTGAGTAGTCCATGCGCAATATAGGAAACATCAAGGAGAGTGTGAGCTCGGGAGCGCGTAGTCCCGTGGTTAACCTGAGCAGCTGCGGAACGAGACGTTTTTGGTTCAAGTCTTCCTTCGAGAGAAAAGTTTAATTTTTTATATAATCAGCTTCGCTCTCCAAAATTCCAGGACACGTTCAGATTTGCTTGGACATATGCAGGATTTCGCGGTCTACACAAGGAAAAATTTGAAAATGTTAAAAACATATGATTTGACAGAGCACAGGGAAAATTGTGCGACTGTGAAACTGTTGCATTCATTTGTTGCAGGCAAGGTAGAAGAATCTTTTTACCCATTCGACAAGTGTATAAGTTAGGTGTATCGATAACATACTCCTGTCATGTGACGCACATGCCGTCACCAGTGTCGTATAGAATATATCAGACGTGTTTTCCTGTGGAGGAATCGGTTGACCTATGACCTTACGATCAAATGTTTTCGGTTCCCATTGGAGAGGCACGTCCCTTCGTCTACTAATCGCACGGTTTTGCGGTGCGGTCGCAAAACACAGACACTAAACTTATTACAGTGAACAGAGACGTCAAAGAACGAACGGGCAGATCATAACTTTGCGAAAATAAAATAGTAAACTTCTTACTCGAGGGAAGACTTGAAACAAGGGCCTCTCGTTCCGCAGGTGCACACGTTAGCCACGTGACCAGGGCGCCCTTGAGCTCACATTCTCCTTGATGTTGCCTATCTTGGGCATGGACTACTCATTTTGTATATTTTGCTTATTTTTTTCATAGTTCCACACAACTTCTTCCTCATTTCTCGATTTATCTGTGTTCAGTTTTTCAAGGCCTATCCACTGTGCCAACTTACAACTAAATCTGAGGGGGGGGGGGGGGGTGCGATGGGGATGTTCCCTTGTTATTACAACGGGTTTAGAGAATTGACATGGAACAGAACGGCAGGAACTTTCATTCTAGATGCGCTGAATACATCAACACATAACCTGTAACCAGTTCACAAAATCAGTATTGGTAACGCACACGGAATAACACTGGACAGTCTTTCTGAAAGATGGTAGAAATTCTTAAAATACTCTACCAGTTTTAGAAATCACTTACAATGGATTTAATGGAGAAGCTGGAAATTTTCGTACACCACAAAGAGCAAGTGGAAAAGCTTCTCAGTGAAACACTAGGTAGTGTATCAGTTAATTTTTCAAATGTTTCTCCTGTATATAATAATTATAATTTTATAAACATTATAATTTAATGTATATGTTCATTTCTTCATACTCTCTATTCAGTATTTACAATAAAATAAAATATAAAGCGTAATCGACCGTTTAAAAGCCAGTAGTGTTAAGCGAAAAGTTATCAGCAACAGCTTTGTGTACATTATATAATGTATATCTGATTTCTTTGTGAAGCCGTACTGTCATAGTATATTTGAAACATCTTTTGATTTCAAAAACAAACTGTTAGTGATGGTTTACGTGTGTGTACTTTCCGCTTGGTGCTTGGGGGTGGGGGGGTGGGGGGGGGGCGGGGGGGGGGGGGGCAGTAGCTGAAAGCAAACAGAAATAAAATCCGATTTCTATCCTTTGCACATAGAAAATAATCGAACATTTCTTTTTCCCGATTTCCCTATTGCAGTATAACCTCAAAATGCAAGGGAGTCAAAACAACACACTCGGAAACATCACACTAAACACTCGTGTGAATAGTTGCACTTGATAATGAGAATTAATTCTAGAAACGCGTTGTGCTAAGCATGAAAAAATACGTAACTAGTGCAGTGTTTCACTACTTTGGTCGTGGCGATGTTCAGGATTATCCAGAAGTTAGGGCGAATCACAGAGAAAACAGAAATTATGTAAAGCTTCAAAACATTACAGTGCTCCTCCATTCATAATACCTGAGAGATATGTTGCTCGGTCATGTGGATTCTAAATATCTAAGCTTGCGACATTTACGGACATTTTCTCAGCAAAAGAAGTTAATTCAGTTTAAGACGTTACCAACCGTCCAGATTTTTCACGACATGTCCGGCTTTTCTGTGCATTTTTTAATGTTCAGTCGAGATTTTTATTTTCTACAAAATACCCGCTTCTTTGGAACGATGTTACATTTCATCATCTACATCTATATTTACAGGGATACTCTACAAATCGCATTTAAGTATCTGCAGAGGGTTCACCGTATCGCCTTTACGATAATTCTCTGTTGTCCACTCTCGAACGGGGCGCGAAATCAACGCGTGCGAGCTCTTATTTTATTACGATAATCGTTTCTCCCTATGTTGATCGGCGTCAACAAAATATTTTCGCATTCGGATTAGAAAGCTGGTAATTGAAATTTCGTGAGAAGATCCCGCCGAAAAGAGAAACTCCTTTGTTTTAATGGTCTCCACGCCAAATCCAGTATCGTGCCCGTGACACTCTCTCCCCTCTTTCTCGATAGTACAAAACGAGTCAATCTTCCTTGAACTTTCTCGATGTATTCTGTTAATCCTATATGGTAAGGATCCAACATCGCACAGCAGTCATCTTACGAATTTCAGTACAACGTAATTGTGCTGAATTATACGATGGAGGCACTTCACTACATACAATCTAACAAGGGGATCCTCCATACTGTAAATCACGGATTTTGATGCGCTCCAAATATGTTGTAGAGGCACTTACCCCGAGTGCCAGGTTTTTTAACGACGTGCCTTGGACTTTGAGAAAATCGATTTTGAAGTTCGTTGCGTGCTTTGTATACCCGTAACATTACATACATTCCGAGCAAGTCAGGGTAGCGCAGCGGTAAAGGTTCACGGCAACCGCCCTGGAGGTATCGTGTTCGAATCCTACTCGTGTACTTTTTTTCCAAAATCGACCGAATTTTTCAATTTTATTTCCAAGAATATCAGCAAACAGTGTAAGGTCTGCGAAATTATTAAGATATATTCAGTTATTAATTTATTCCTTCATACAATATTACAAAATCTTATTTTTCATCGTCCACATCGCTTGATGTGTCAGAACAATATTGTGGGTGATACTTATCATAGAAACAACCGAAGAACAAATTTTCGCAGCACCACGCGCATTTTATGAAAGCAACCGTCTTGCAGGCTCACGGTTTCTTCATGAGCCACTGCGGGAAACCATTCTTTTGCATTCAAAAAGATTTCTCTTTCATCCGCTAATTTCGATGCGAACAATGCATATCTAATTAGCGAATATAATTTTATCGTATCTTCCCCAGAAGCGATCTCTCTATTGTCTTTCATCAATTCGGGAGCATTCTGAGTAATTTGCGTGAAGATTTTAACCTGTAGGTAATAATAAACATCGCAGGGCTGGCAATAACGAGTGCACTTTGGTGGGACTGCTTTTAGGGTGCAGGTGCTCGCATTCCTTTCATCAGTGAATAGATGATCGTATAAACTTGAATCAGTTTGCCCTTCCCACGAATCGATAACTTACAAAAAAAATTTGTCCCACGTATGGAAGAATTACGGAACGCAAAAATTCTTCGTACACCAGTTTCGTGAACTTCCCGGATGTCGTGCAGGAAACGACTACATTTCTGTATTTCTCAGTTAATTCGTCTACTCGTTTTTGAATGTTAGGACCAAATTTTTCGGATGGTTCTTGCATACATAAAAAGACATATGGGATCACCTTTCCTGAGGCTGTTATGGTATACTGGACCGTAAAAGAATGAGTAGTTTTGTTTATATCTTTTTTTCGGACGAGAACGTTTTTCGTCCCTTTTTCCTAAAATGATCTGTTATACGTTGCCTGATACTGGCAACCAGTTTGATCAGTCAAGGTCGAAATTCTCCAGAAGTATTTTCGTTTGTATGCGGAATTGTTCGACAGCTGCTAAAACTTCGTCTATCGTCGCAAATTCTTTAAAGTTGAAGAACTTTGTAAATTTTCTTTGCCGAATCTTATGTTTTTTCTTGAATCGCTCAATGATATTGGGCGGAGTTCGTGTTCAGGTCATACAAGCAGCGACAGTTGTACGAACATTTGGAAATCTAACTGCGATCCCCAAACACAATGAATATTTGAAAAAATTAATAACCGAATATATCTTTATAATTTCGCACAACTTACAATATTTGTTGATATTCTTTGAAATAAAATTGTAAAATTCAGTCGATTTTGAAAAAAAAGTAGACGAGCAGGATTCGAACACGGTACCTCCAGCGCGGTTGCCGTGAACCTTTGCTGCTGCGCTACGCTGACTTTCTCGGAATGTATGTAATGTTACGGGTATACAAAGCACGCAACGAACTTCGAAATCGATTTTCTCGAAAACCAACGCTCGTCGTTAAAAAACCGGATAGCCAGGTACTCAGGGGAAGTGCCTCTACAACGTATTTGAAGGGTCCCATTGTAAGACAAAAACGACTCATCACTAAGGAATTTTCCGAATGAGACGGAAATCGATAGATGTGACGTACATGTACAGACAAAGAAATGATTACAATTTCAGAAAAAATGGATTTTCTATTCGAGAAAAAGAGCATCACAAATTAAACAAGCCAATAACGCGTTGGTCCACTAATGGCCCTAATGCAAGAAGTCATTCGACTTGGAATTGATTGATAAAGTTGTTGGATGTCCTCCTGAGGAATATCGTACCAGATTCAGTCCAATTGGCGCGATCCATCGTCAAAATCCCCAGCTGTTTGGAGGGCTCTGACCATAATGCTCCCAACCTTCTCAATTGGGGAGGGATCCGGCGACATAGCTGGCCAAGGTATGGTTTGGCAAGCACAGAGACAAGCAACAGAAACTTTCGCCCTGTGCGTAAGGCATTATCTTGTTGATATGTACGTAAATTTCATCGTGTTTAGAATAGCTGATTCGTTGAGAATTGTAGTGAATTACTGTAGCCTAATACGACTGCACCCTACTAATTAGGGCAGGTCGGCCACTCAGGTAAACAGTAGTGGCAGGAGGAAAACGCTCTTCAACCATACATATTTTTCATGTTTGTCGAAAGGAAAACCATTCTATCGTAGACTTATTAGAAACTGTATTAATTTCACTGAAAAACAGACTTGAGTTTAAGCTCATCCCTGTGATTGTCAGAGAAATATGAATTTCTTTTCAGAAGCCGGCTTTGGAAAAGAGTGCCAGGTGTAGTTACTATAAAACTTGTACTGAATTCCTAGAAAACTGGATACAGTCAATGGAATAATTCAGGTGCATCAAATGGCTTGAACTTAAAAGACTTAAGGACCTTTGCTTAGAGGATGTTCTTCCATGTCTTCGGTACTTACGAACCAAAGGTATCGCTTGATTTAATTCGAGTACATCTCATTACCTATGCTTAACTTTCGTTGATGCTTATCTTATAATCTCTTTTCATTTCGTTCAACTGCTGTTGTATAGCTGTTTCTGACAGAGTTACATCAGTAGCAAACCTCAAAGATTCTATTTCTTCTTCCTGAACTCCTCCAAATTTTTCACTACGTCAGTGTAAAGACTGCATAAAATCTGGGATGAAACAGATGATTCGAAACAGTTTGATAAGTTCTGCAAATTCAAGAATTGTGTCAGATCTACAATGACGGGTAAAACTCTACACTCGACCAATGGTATTACTTTTCGTTTCAAAAGTGTCAAAATGTCGAAACATTTCGAGAAATTTTGAAAATTTTCCAAATTTCTTTGCGACTACAGGTAGCAATTCGTCTACTGAACGTGGGCGTTATTTCGTAGCCGCTCAGCGGGCAAAAGAAAAGAACCGTTTGTTGATAGACTCGGTAAATGAAATTTTACTCCTAAAGTACAATTTCAAACGTATGTCTTGTGAAGAACTTTATTAGAGCTGTATTGTTTAGGATGCCAACGGCCTTGCTACAGTGGCAACGCTGGTTCCCGTCAGGTCACCGAAATTAAGCACTGTCGGGCTTGGCTAACACTTGGATGGATGACCGTCTTGGTCTGTCGAGCGCTGTTGACAAGAGGGGTGCACTCAGCCCTTGTAAGGCCAATAGAGGAGCTACTTGACTGAGAAGTAGCGGTTCTGGTCACGAACCCTGACAACGGCCGTGAGAACGGTGCGCTAAATACATGCCCTCCACATATGTGACCTGTCACGCTTATCGTCTGAGGATGGAGTTTAGTTCAGAATTTAAACTCTTCAATATAAAACTTCAGTTCTTTTCTTAGCAGTACATTCACCTTAAAAATACACTTCAAGAGCAAACATAACTGGAAAAGGTTGAAAATTATTTCAAGATTGCATTGCTTTTGTAGCAATTAAGTACCATTGTTTGATGCTACAGCTGATTTCCTGTGTATTACTTTCCGCTGATGCTGAATTTAGAGTATGTTTACTTTTTTTATCCACTGTTTAAAATATAAACAATTGATACCACATTAGGCTGGCCGGAGTGGCCGAGCGGTTCTAGGCGCTACAGTCTGGAACCACGCGACCGCCACGGTCGCAGGTTCGAATCCTGCCTCGGGCATGGATGTGTGTGATGTCCTTACGTTAGTTGGGTCTAAGTGGTTCTAAGTTCTAGGGGACTGATGACCTCAGATGTTGAGTCCCATAGTGCTCAGAGCCATCTGAACCATTTGATACCAAATTAAGTTGTTAGCCTTTTTAAAAAGACGACCTGCTTTTTGTGAAGCACTATCCCGCTTTTGATAATTTTGAGTTGGAAATCTTACTTGTAACAACAGGTGGCTCCTGGTCACCGTTGAACGCGTGATGCTCACCAACACTTGGATTTATTACAACGGCTGAGTACTGCTAATGCTTCACAACTTGTAAGTGCTGGATGTCCAGCAACAAGTGCAAAAAGGAGACTGAGGAAAGTAAAGACAGAGTCTACCACTGTGGCGGCCAGACGGATAAAACTGTTAAGGCTTTCGAGGCCACTTGTTGACAAATCGCCTGTTGGCTCCTGTCTCGGCTTCTTCGGGCGACGTTTGTTTGGCGATTTTTCTGGCGTTTCGCCATCAGGAGCGACTTGCAGTGTCAGAGCTTCACCCTCCATTGAAATCCGCCACCAGCAGTGGTGGGCGAAGCTTTGACAATGCCAGCCACTCACGCCAGAAAAATCGTCGAACAACCGTCGGCTAAAGAACCCGAGACAGATGCCAACGGGCAATTTTCCAAGGAGACAAAGCTGGTATTATTCTTAAAGGATTTAGCGAAGGATCGAATATGTCGGCTATAGTGATATTTTAATCCGAATTTCACTACTACAGTGGCACCTGCTAATGGCACAAAAATGAGAATTGTAATCAGCATATAATGTAGATACAGGCTAGGAGGAGGTCATGTTGGAGGTGAAAACGCGTAGATGACTTGCAAGTATTAACCAGTCTGGATATAGGCGTTTATGTCCATGTAGCTCCATACCAGTTGAGTAGTGATCGAATACCTTAACACAGTGACTGCCGCAAGCTTGTTAGTGATGGATGTTTCACAGCCACCCCGGGCCCAGTCCGTAGGCGAGAGGCTCTGCCCTGGCCACCAGCTGCGTGAAAAATACTTAAGGAGTAAAAGGCATTTTGTGACTTAGTAAGAGTACTGGGAGCTCATGTTCATAAGTCTTAACACTTTTAAGATTAAGCTGCAATGTTGTGCACACACTTTGAGGTGCTTTCTTTGTTTCAATAGGCAAATTAGTTAAGCAAGACTATCTACATTTCAAATCATAATTCAAGCCGAATAGCTAAATTGTATTAGTGTAAATGCTTTATAGACAATGTGTTTCTGACACAGGAAAGAACTTCGGTTGTCTTATCTTGGTTTTGACATGAAAATAAAGTTGATGTTTTCATTAAATTAGCTGGTAAAGAACGACACGGTGTTCGAGAGAAGAGCATAAGAACAATGTGCAAACTGTGAATTTCTCTGGAAGAAAATTACTGCTCTTTGCCATGCCCTTGGCGAAAATTTTCACTTCACGAAACATTTTGCTTTACGAATAAAAAGGTAATATTTTTCATTATTTATTTATAAAATCTATCTACCTATAGAGAAAAACCTTTAAGGAGACTACTTGTGCCGCGCGGGATTAGCCGAGCGGTCTCAGGCGCTGCAGTCATGGACTGTGCGGCTGGTCCCGGCGGACGTTCGAGTCCTCCCTCGGGCATGGGTGTGTGTGTTTGTCCTTAGGATAATTTAGGTTATGTAGTGTGTCAGCTTAGGGACTGATGACCTTCGCAGTTAAGTCCCATAAAATTTCACACACATTTGAACATTTTTTTTCTTTTTTGAGACTACATGCAACAAGTGTGAGCCCTAGTACCATGAGTCCCGGTCTGGAAGACATTTTCGTTTGTCTTGTCCCATTCATAATTGTCATCCACGTCTTTATAGTTCCAAACGACTGCACATTTTTTAATATTCCATATCACATTATTTTTCAACATTGTATGCAAATTTTACTATCAGTAAGCCTTTCGGAAGATACTTGTTATGAGTATAGTGTTGTATGGAACTGAAACATCGATGGCTACAGGAGAACGCTGTAAGTTATACGGGTACATCGAATAACTAAGAGGGAAGAGGTTGCTCTTGCGGTCTTCAGTTCGGAGACTGTATCCACAGCTCTCCGTATTACTTTCCCCTGTGTTAGCCTCATTATCTCCGAATAACTACTGCAACTTACATTCATCTGAACCAGCTCCATGCACTCATCCCTTTCCTTCCTCTAGAATTTTTATCCCCACACATTTCCCTCCAGTATCAAACTGACGATTCGTTAATGCCTCAGGACGTGTGTTGTCGATCAAGGCCTTCTATTTCCCAAGTTGTTCCATAAATTTATTTTGGATTCAGTGCCTCATCATTCCTTATGCGATCTACCTATCTAATCTTCAACATTCTTCTATTGCACCACAATTCGAAATCTTCTGTTGTCTTCTTCTCCGAACTATTTATCCTCACCTCTGTAAAGGGCTATACTCCAGACGAATACCTTTAGAAGACAGTCCAATACAAAATTTATATTCTGTGTAAAAAATTCTCATTTTCAGAAATGCTTTCCCTGCTATTGCCAGAGTGGATTTTATCTCCTCTCTACTCCAGCCATCATCAGTTATTTTACTGTGCAAACAGCAAAACTCATCGACTACTTTTAATGTCCCATTTCCTAACCTAACTTCCTCAGCATCGCTTGATTTAATTCGTATACATCTCGTTACCCATGCCTAACTTTTGTTGATGTTCATCCTATAACCGCTTTTCATTTCGTTCAGCTACTACTCGATCGAGTAAAACGGAAGTGATTTCTGGCTCTCTCTAAAGTAGTGTTACGGGTTCTCTGGTATTATTTGTGTACGTAAACGATTTCGGACACAATTTGAGCAGCTGTCTTAAGTTGTCTGGAGATGATGCTGTCGTTTATCGTCCAATAAAGTCATCGGACTATCAAAAGAAATTACAAAACGATTTAGAAAGGATATCGGTTTGGTGCGAAAATAGGCAATTGAATGTAGAGAATGAAAAGTGTGGGGTCATCATCATGAGTGCTAAAACAAATCCGTCGAACTTCGGTTACGCGATAAATCAGTCAAATCTAAACGCCGTTAATTCAACTAAATATCTAGGAATTACAGTTATGAACAACTTAAACTGGAAAGAACAGGCAGAAAATTTTGTGGTGAAGGCAAACCAAAGTCTGCGTTTTGTTGGCAGAACACTTAGAAAATGTATCAGATCTACTAAGGAGACTGCCTGCACTACGCTTATCCGCCCTCTTTTGGAGAACTGCTGCGCGGTCTGGGATCCTTACCAGATAGGATTATTGGAGTGTAACATCCCCTTTGAAAAGTTAATGAATTATTGTGCTGATAAACCTCTTACGCTATGTGATTTTGAAATAGCTGAGCAGAACTGAACGTACTCAGACATTTCTCTCTTTACTTATTCAGATCAACACTAAACTGACACACAATATTTTTAACGCAACGCATTCTGACATTCAATAACCCCTACAAAAGAATGGCCCTGACTAACAATAACCTATATCTTTCATGAATCACTTAAGTCACAAAAATCTTCGTTACTCGAGCTACTGCAATACAGCGAGCGCCAATACTGCCAGCTAAATAAAAGATTCTAACTACTGAAGGCACTAACTACTCATCGGCATAGTTAGCAAATGAAAGATTTTTATAAAGAACAAACAATGTACCGTAATAATGTTCAAAACTCATCATACATATATCTGTTCATGATATCCAGTATCACAAATTTACACTTTCTGATGGACACACGCCCAGAACGTCCGCTCTCAAAATTCTACCATCTCTCTCCCCACATCCACCACTGCTGGTGGCTCACCTCCAACTGCGCAACGCTAAGCGCTGTTCACATCCAACTGCCCAACACTACAATAGCAAATATTCCAACAGTGCCAACCAGCCACAGATCGCTCACAGCACAGTCAATGATTTTCATACAGAGCGCTACGTGGCGTTACCAACATAGAAACATAAACAGCCTACTTACAGGAGTACATCGAGAAAGGTAATAGAAGAGCATCACGTTTCATGTTCCTGTATGACAATGACATATAGGATTTGGGGAGGGGGGTCATTAAAACAAAGGTGTCACAAGTTTGAAACACCAACTTCCTCCTCCGAATGCGAAAATATTTTGTTGATGCAGACCTACACAAGGAGAAACGATCATTAGAATAAAATAAGGGAAATCAGAACACGCACAAAAAGATATAGATGTTCGTTTTTTCTTCGCTCTACACGAGAGTGGAGTAATAGAGAATTATTTTGAAGGACCCTCTGCGAGGCAGGTGGCGAGGCAGGTGGCGCAGGAAATGTGTTACCAATTGTTTCTTTCACAATTTACGACGCACATTAGATGTCTCGCTGGGATCTCTACAGCAGTACCAGCAGAGCTTGGAAAAACAAATGAGTTACGAAATGACGTGTAATTCACGATACTGCCTCTAGGAGACTAGTGAGCAGAAATGGCTGACACTGGAAGACTGACGACACTGCAACGAACGACAATTGTGTTACTTTTTCATGAAAGGAAAAGCCTTGTTGTGATTCAGAAGCGTTTTCGACAACAGTTTAACACACGATGGGTCCCTTGCAAGAAGACCATCCACAGGTTGTACTATAAATTTGTACAGGAAGGAACAGTATTGGAAGCGAAGCGACCTCAGCCTAAGCCTGTTTGTTCGCCGGAGAATATTGAAACGGTAAGAGTTGCTGTACAGAGATGTAACGGGAAATCGTGTAGAAAGGTGGCAGTGCAACTGGGAATATCCAGACGCCTCATTCAACGCATTCTTAAAAGTGACCTCTATATGTACCCACACAAGATGACCTGATCACAGAATCTCACTGAAGAACAAAAGCAGCAGAGACTACTGTTTGCTCAGTGGGCGGAGGATAGGGAAGAAACTCTCAACAACGTTCGGTTTTCAGACGAGGCCAATTTTCATTAAGACGGTGTGGTTAACAAACAAAATGTATGCTTTTGGGCCACTGAAAACCCACAAGTGCTTCATGAACGACAACATTATGCTCTGCGGATTACAGCGTGGGCAGCAATTTCCAGTCACCGACTTATTGGACCCTTTTTCTTTGAAGAAACTGTGAACAGCGAGCGTTATTTGAGCATGCTTCGCAATAGCTTCATTCCACAGCTTCTTGCTACTGCCTTGCCCATCAACACGCAGTGGTTCATGCAAGATGGAGCAAGGTCACACACTGCAAACACTGTGTTGGTGTTTTTACACAAGCAGTTCGACATGCGGATCATTTCACTCAGGTTTCCAGGTTGCTACAATGACGAACAAAATTGGCCCCACAATAATCTAGACCTCAATCTATGTGACTTTTTTCTTTGGGGTACCTAAAGGAAAAAAATTTCCCAAAAAGTCCACGTGATTTAATGGAGCTCGGAAGATGTATTCTTCAAGATTGCAGTGAAATTACGGAAGACATGTGACGTAGGGTAATGACTAACTTCAGTGAAACTTCCTGGCAGATTAAAACTGTGTGTCGGACCGAGACTCGAACTCGAGACCTTTGCCTTTCGTGGGCAAGTGCTTTACCAATTGAGGTACCCAAGCACGACTCATGCCCCATCCTCACAGATTTACTTCTGCCAGTACCTCGTCTCCTACTTTCCAAACTTTACAGAAGCTCTCCCCCAGGCTGTGGCTAAGCCATGTTTCCGCATTATTCTTTCTTTCAGGAGTGCTAGTTCTGCATGATTCGCAGGAGAGCTTCTGTAAAGTTTGGAAAGTAGGAGACGAGGTACTGGCAGAAGTAAATCTGTGAGGACGGGGCGTGAGTCGTGCTTGGGGAGCTCAGTTGGTGGAGCACTTGCCCGCGAAAGGCAAAGGTCCCGAGTTCGAGTCTCGGTCTGGCACACAGTTTTAATCTGCCAGGAAGTTTCATATCAGCCCAGACTCCGCTGCAGAGTGATAATCTCATTCTACTAACTTCAGTGTTCATTTGAAGGAAGTTAGGAAACGAAATGGTGGACATATTGAGCATGTGCTGAGTTAGAACAAATCTCCATGGATTATATGTTCCTTTCAGATTGTATTGACAATAAGGTTTATATTCAAAAACAAAATGGTAACACATTTCGTGCGTCACCCTGTAAGTGTGATTCGCAGAGTATACATGTAGATGTAGAAAAGATGAAATCGATTTATACGAAAAATCCTGATGCATCTGAAGTGGAGGGATATGTGGCGGTAAAGTGTGGAGGGTGACCGAGGCTTGACGACAATAAGCAGCTTTAAGGGTAATTCATACTGCAGTAATTATTTAGAGATGAAATATGTTGCACACCATAGCCTAGGGAGTACAGCTGTGTCAAATAGTCTTTGCACTGAAGACAGCGATGTGTTCCACGGTTAGATTCCACTGAATAGCTCTAATCCTACAGTGAAAGGTCACTGAGGTCCAGGAGTCGGTTTCACCGATCTAGTTTAGCTCTCCACATTATCAAGCACTGAGTCCTAAGTTTGCCACATACGTTGGCATACAGAGCGGGTGGCGACTGCGTGACGGTACGGTAACTGAATAGCTCGAATCCTACAGTGAAAGGTCACTGAGGTCCAGGAGTCGGTCTCACCCTTCTAGTTTAGCTCTCCACATTGTCAAGCACTGAGTCCTAAGTTTGCCACATACGTTGGCATACAGAGCGGGTGGCTAGGGCGACTGCGTGACGGTACGGTAACTGGTGGCTCCCGTCACGAAATGGTTTCAGCTCTCCTCCCAGAGCCAGATCGCCCGTTGGGCACGCTGTGCGCGCGGATACGGAAGGTCCATCGGCGTAATCAGCGTGGACAGTTTGTTTACCTGCGGCTGCTCGCAGGTGGAGAGAGCCGCGAGCCGACGTCGGCGGTGTGGCTAGTAGGTCGCGGGTGGAGGGAGGAGGGGGAGGGGGGCGGAGTGGGGGCTGTGTTCCTCCAACTTGTCCTACAAGAGCGGTCGACACGGGAGGCGGCGCTCAGTTGTGACCAGAGAGACAGGCAGGCCGGAGATGGAGGCCCACACGTGCAAGCTGCTGCTGCGGCTGCTGCTCGCAGTTGCCGCCCTCGGTGAGTCCAAGCCGCCAGCCGGGGCCTGCGCCAGTGTTCCCGTACCATCCGCCCCACAGTTACCGTACCGTCATGCGGTCGCCCTAGTCAACCGCTCCTGTATCCCACCTTATGTGGCAGACTTAGGACTCAGTGCTTGATAATGTCGAGAGCTAAACTGGAAGGGTGACATCTGCAATAGAAGCCGACTCCTGGAACCTGGCGTAGGATTACGTAAAGATAGTTAACCGCTCGTTTCCTTCTGAGATTCCAAGCTCCATCCGTTCTTCACCATTTATATTTTCCGTTATTTTCGTAAACCAGTATAGATGAACAATTTGGCAATTTCTTCGGAAGCGTTGTATACTGGGCTACGAATGTTCCGTAGAAAGGAAGATAATATGGGGTGTGCCCCCTGGAGCCGTAATAGGCCCTATAATATCAATAATATACAAAACCGTTCTATCAGATAGGATTAGCAGCACTGTAAGATGGCTCGCTTACGATTCTGGTGCGTACAGTGGGGCGTCGTCGTCGGGCTAACGTTAGGAGTTGCAAAAAACTTGGAGTAAAATTCAGTTTTGTGTAATGAATGGCAACTCCCTTTAAATGTAGATAAATTTAATACAATGTTTGTAATAAAGAGAAATAACCCATTATATCTGGTTACGAGATTAGTGCTGAACATCTTCAAAATTTCACATCGTGTAAGTATATCAGGTAAAAGTAAGAAGTGATACGAAATGAAACGATCTCGTAAAATCAGCATTAGGCGAATAGAAGTCTTAGTTGTAGTGGATGGGGTCTGTGGAAATCCATTGCATCTGTAAAGGGAACTGACAGTGCGACCAATTCTAGAGTACTGATGCAATGTTCGGAGTCCTTATCAAATTGGCACGGCAACAATCGAACGGATTCACGAGCGCGATGTTAGGATCGTAAAAGGTGTCTATAGCTCATACAAAAGTGTAACGGAAATGCTCGGTGAACTTAAATGGGAATCTTTGTAAGAAAGATGACGTAGTTGTCGCGAAGCCCTATTGGATCAATTAGAGAAACTGTATTCGAAGAATACCGTGCTACTATTATATCTCGCGTAGCGGCCATGAGAGTAAGATAAATAAGATCAGGGTGCGTTCAGAGAGATACAGATTGTCATTTTTCCCTTCCTCAGCTTGCAGAAGAAAACAGAATTGGTAAAATTGGTGCCATGTAGCCTCTGCATTCACTGTACAGTCGCTTGTGGAGTACATGTGGACTTAGGTGTAGAGACGTTGCTTTTTCCCTACCTACAAGTTCTATAGTTGAGCAAGTGCTCAACGACGCAATCAGTTCTATCATCACTCTTTCTTCTATACTTCATATAGCGCACTATCTCAACATCTCCGTCCGAACATTAAGAAAATGAAGTACCTAAGCAAAGTTGCCTACTTTAGCACAGAATTTTTAGTTATGTCGACAGTTCTGGAAACTTTGTAACCCATTGATTTAGCTTCTTCATGTTTGTTTGGTAATCAAATACGGCGAGGTCACCGCTTTGATTCACACACAGTTTTTTTCCTTTCACCTACAAAATTATGGGACCAGTGTACAAATATCAGTGGGGTTCGTTTATATTTGGAACAGTTATTTTGTTTTAAAAGTTACATCAACAGAAACAAAAGGAATAGTTATTTGGGTTGAATATTTACAAGACTCGTACCTTAGTTCTACATCTGCATGAACATCTCAGCAAACTGCAGATAAAACTGCACATACTAAAACAGACCGTCTCATACAAAGATAAATTTAAAACCGAGATATCGGTCTTGTAAACTTTCTTGGGAAATTTTTAATATGGTCGTATCTATGATCATGCATTTAACTTCTGACGTACATCGCCTAGAAAGCACAATACCCACTCATAACGGCACTACTGCACCGAAACTCGCGAAGGTGAGGGCAAAAGAGAGGAAACCGTGTTTTGCTCCAAGTGGTGATATCAAAGTATTTTCGTTGTGTAACATACTTACCACCAACACTGAGTTCCACTTTCTCTTTTTTACTCTGCGGTACGACGTAGCATGCAACAGGTTGTGTTCTCATCACGGTTGTGTGCAATGGAGAGTAGTTTCTGAAATGCTTTTGTATCACTCTTCTGCCATGTTGTAGACTGCATGGAAACTGCACGAATTGCAGTCCTTATTTTAGCTTTCTGTTACTGCAGGAAGGAAATTCGTTGAATATCATAATTCATTCGTCATAGTACGCTAACACGCGAAATTTCACTATCGGTAACTGTGACTATCTGCAGAGAATTCACTGTTTGAAATCACTGTATACGTATGGGGCATTCTTTGTATCGACTAAATTTTCCATTGCTACCATATTACAGAAGCATATACTCGAGAAAATAAATGGAAACTAGTTTTAAGCGCAACTATCACAAGACTCTGAAATACAGGCACTACATACCTCTAAAGGTGTGATAAAGGAAATGGATGGTGAGAGCCTGAGGATCTGGTGTCGTCGATGCCATTTAAAAGACAGCTGCAGCGTAGCTGCATAATTTCACAGGGATTTACTGAATGCAGAATCACGTAGTTCTCTTAAAGTCATTTCAGGAAACCATTCGAAGTCGTAATTGAAGAATCTTTAACAGTAACAATATGATTATAAACCGGACTACTTTCACATCAAACACGTACGTCTAGAGCATTTAACTAGCAGTCTGTCAGTCAGATTCCAAAAAATTTAACAGAACGGCGTATTTATTTCGTGAATATGTAGAGGAAATGAACCCAGAAAAATGTGCCTCATGCCATAACAAAGTTCTGGGGGTGAATAGTATCAAAAAGAATTATAGCGACTGTCTGAAACTGCTGCTGGGTCTGTGGTTCATCATTCCAGTTTCCTGTACAATTATTTTATGTTCCTATTACATCACGCACTCAACTTTATTATACGCGAAATGTATGAGGAAGGCAGTAGTACCGGAAATAGGGACCAGTGAGAAACTCGATCATTACTTATTGTCAGTATAAGTTATGTCTAAGATCTGTTTGATGGAATTGCCTTAAGTAACTACGTAAATATATCCTTGGCTAACAATTAAATAAAAGTAACCGTTAATTGGATTTTTCGGAAAATGAACTAATTCTCTGTCTTCGTGACCGTGCTATATGAAACATTTCATGTTTTATTTTGTGCATCTATCAGTTTTTTTCAGTGGCTTATCCGGACCTACCTTTCTCATCTTACATATTTGAAACACACATTTTTATTTAAATTCTCGCAGAAAAGGGCTACGTTTAAACACACATGATGTTGCTGGAACCATTCAGCAGGTACAACAATAAACTAAAAATGAAATGTAGCCACCAAAAACTATCAAACACTTCTTGTTTACCAAAAATTGCTTCGGATCTTGTTTTTTTATTCATCTGGACCAACAGCAGCTGGACATCTGACGGACACAGCTGACTCGGTAAAGCAGCTGTATTAGACCGAAGGCTTCCTCTGAGGAAAGTTACCACTTTTGTAGTGTTCTTGTAGTCAATTAAGTTTTCAAATAAGTCTGAAACCTCGTCTGCGGATTGTCTGATGATCCACAGACAGTGCGTAATGTAATACGTAATTAACGATAAAGATTTTCCGGTGTGTGGAAATGCTGTTGGCTAAGACACTACCATGTAATATGACAAGAGCACCATTTTGGACAGGCTTACGTAAGCAGCTACAAGAACCTGTCACTAATTTCTCAAATCCCTGACGACAGAAATCTGATCTTCAAAAGTTGAACCGATGTTTGGCCACTATTTTTCCAGATGAACGTATTCTTCTCACCTCCAGAATCTAACATGTACTCTGCAGCGGAATGTCCGCAGTTATTTAATTTCTTGGCACAATAAAACTGGGTGCCGGAATGGGAATCCAAACGAGCTTTGTGTACCTCTCCAGCACACTGTTAAAGCTGTGAAACAAAATTTTCGTTTGCTGGTTAATGCTCAAGCATTAAGGCTTTAATATGCTGTTGTTTGCTAAACCAATCAAGATCAATACCGAAACAGTTCATTCGAAAAGATGGGACATATAAATTGCCTCGTCCTTGTGCAATACGAGCTTACATTCCGTCTCAAATGACCTCGTACTTACTACACATTAAACCCTAAAATGACATGGTTTAAAACATTATATATCTATCGTAGAAAGGAAAAACTATGTGCATCAAGCCCCTTATTCATATATTCCATGCGGATTATACTCAATTCACATTAGAGATATGTGTAAATTAGCATGAGTAGAAACAAAAATTAGCTTAGCTAGTAAATACTGGGTTCCTTCCACGCAGTTCTTTCGTAATGCTAAACCTTCCAAACGTCTATGTGACATGTTTGGAGAGCGTTGCTGCTCTGCATCTATCTAATGAATTGATGAATGATCGCTCTACTTAAGAAAAAGTTCTCACACCACGTAAGCAAATTAAATAAGTTTTTAGCAATCGGATCGATTATTCACAAAATTAGTTTAGTGAATGTACAGCGATGCACTTATCAGCAAACTTGGGAAGTGGGAAGCAGAGTTAGCTACCCACTGTAGTGACTACTAAGCTGAACATTGTGACATTACATGGTTGTACCATGTTCTTTGAATAGCTGCTGCCAGAAACTGGGATGGTTCTATACACAGCGAGCGTGCTTGCGCAAACATGCTTGAGAGTGTGCAGGATAAATTGCCGGAAACATCAGGACTGTACAAGCAAATTGATGATCGAATTTCAATTATGTATGTTTGTGCAAGCGTTCATGGGTGTGCATGCCTGAGCGTGCGTACCAAGAATAGGGAGGCTTGTGCAAGCACTCGTCAGTGACTTGATTTAATTTTTATTTGGTCCTGTGAAATTACATTCTGTACAAAGACTGTTCTGTAATGTTGGACAAGCCGAGGAATATAGTACTATACGGAGAACAAGAGACTGAAAACAGCAAAGCCAGAATAGTTAATATGGAAATAATATTTTCGTTTCTTTCACAACTCTTTACTCCACACGTCAGGTTCCCTCTTTCGTTTTTATTTCGTAAAACAAGCATAAATGCTGCCAAAGTCATTGCATCGTCATTTGAACACGACATTTTCTGGTAACCAAACTGATGTCTGTACAGGCATGATTGAACCGTGTGGAAACACCTCAGCATCCAGCTTAAAAAATTGAAGAAAATTAGGAAAAACCTCGATCTGGATGGCTGAACGGACATTTGAGCCTCTGTCCTCCCAATGCGAGTCCAGTGTTTTAGAGCTGCACCACATCGCTGGATACCCAACAGCACTTAAACTAGATTCCATTAGCGCCTTGCATGCAAGTCACTTTACAGGTACCCCATTCTTTCCCAGCATCCTCGAGAGTAATTTAAGTCTTGCAACCGTCATCTCTACTATTCATTGTACGAGTCCGTCCTTGATCATAATGGTAGGTACCATTGCCACTAGGCATTGATAAGACGTGAGAGGCTCCCAAAATTATCCATCAATCGTGGCATCAGATACATTTGGCTTCTTTATCTTGTCCATAGGCAATGTACTGCGTTTATGTACATTAAAAATGAGCTATGTTTTAGCAGGAAAGTTAACTAAGGACAAATTTGGAAACGTAATTACAATTCAAGAAGAGGGAATCCCCAGGGCAGGGCGGTCGTGAAGAGAGAAGACGGAACAGGCACTTTTGCGTAAACCTTGAACTGCAGAAGAAGAAGAAATTGAAGAAGTAGAGGAGACAACATAATGACTGTGTCAGAGTTGGCAAGGGAAGTGGATTGTGTCGTGAGAAAAGATTATATGGTGGACATAAATAAGAGTAAAACAAGGGTGCTGGCCAGTGTGGCCGAGCGGTTCTAGGCGCTCAGTCTGGAACCGTGCGATCGCTACGGTCGTAGGCTCCTATCCAGCCTCGGACATGGAAGTGTGTGACGTCCTTAGGTTAGTTAGGTTTAAGTAACGAAACTTCCTGCAGATTAAAACTGTGTGCCGGACCGAGACTCGAACTCGGTGCCCGCGAAAGGCAAAGGTCCCGAGTTCGAGTTTCGGCCCGGCACAAATATATATATATTTCTGAATTGTCGTATCATCTTTCCCTTTAGAGATGGATTATATACAGTGGTTTACGTGCCCATTCATCCATCTCAACAGTACGACAGTTTTTTACAATTCAGGAGATTCATGACGGACAAGCCGTATCCTGGTATGACGTTACGTAGGCCTTGACTAGTCACGTGGTGCCATACAAGCGAGTTAGAGGTAAAAACTGTAGAGGAAAATAGAGACTCGGATAGAACCAGGAAATAATTGAAGTTGTTGGTTGCAACTGCTGCCCTGATATGACAAAGTTGGCACACGATACGTATGAATTAGCGGCGGGCCGCATCTAACCAGTCAAGTGACTGATGACTCATACAAAATTACAATACTAAGATGAGGACAACACAACATCCGGGCCGCGCGCAGTAGCCAAGCGGTTTGAGGCGTCCTGTCACGGACTTCGCAGCTCCCCCAGCCGGAGGTTCGAGTGCTCCCTCTGGCATGAGTGTGTGTGTTATACTCAGCATAAGTTAGTTTAAGTAGTGTTCAAGCCTAGGGACCGATGACCTAAGCAGTTTGGTCCCTTAGGAATTCACACACATGTGAACAATTTTTCTCCGGCCCGGACGGAAATCGAAAAAAACTGCCATTGCTAACTGCTGCACTGGCCCCGCAGCTACCGAGGCGGACCGACAAGTATATGAAACACTGAAAATTAAATTTTTATTGCTTCTGTAAGGCGTTAGATAGGCGACCAGCGACTGCGACCTGGTGATCGCTTCAACCGTTTAGTAATACAGACTTTGCCAGAAGATGAGAGCCAGGTCTCGAAACACGTTGTCCGACTTGCGATCTTACCTTGAATTTTAAATTTTTGAACAAAATATTTATGTTTTACTAACGACACTACCACTATACACTCACTCGCGACAGTGCAGTCTACTGTAAAATCAGTAGCCACTAAGTGCTGCTCTGTGAAGGTGTAGACTCTCTGAGAGTGGCACGCGTGGGAAATGGCTGGTCAGCCCGTGGCGTGCCAGGTCTGACGCCGGTTCCCTCGCAGCCGTTAAGCGGTCCTGTTTAGCGCACCAGCCGAGCGTCGAACCCGACCGCTCAAGGTCCCGCCTAGCGGTAAGAGTGCGGCAGGCGTGCGCAGAATTCCGCCCAGGGCGAGCCGCGAGCGGCATCTCGCCTGCATTCCTCCGACGGGAACGCCTTTTCCTTCGACTCCGGCCGGCCGCACCCCCTCGCGTCCATCAGCGGAGCCATTCCTCACACTGCCGGGCCGCGATGTTAATTGGGCCGTCGAAGGCAGTTCTCGCAGCGCTAACCCGCAGAGCCTCCCGCAGTTACGCGACGCGCACCAACTTTCTCCGGCGTATTGCTCGGCGTGCCGCGGCGAAGAGAAAAGAAAATTCGACGGCAGTCGCAAAGAGAAGAGAAGACACGGCAGGGCAGCTTTCGCACGCCGGGATGCCTCGGCGCCGGGAGACGCCAAGAAACCTAGCTAGCGGTGCCGCTCGTGGCTTTCGCGGTCGCTGGCGTTTTTGTCGCGCGGCTGACTGCACGAAACCGACAAGCAGCCAAGGTCTCGGCCAGCCCGCAACCTCATTTCCACCCACCTCACACTGTTTCCTCATTAGTACGCTGATTCCACGATTGCCTCATAAATCCAGTTCCCAATACACTAAAACGATAGTCATCACAGCGAAATTCCTCCGCAGAACCTCACGATTAGATGACACCAGTATGCCCTCCCGAACCCCCGACTCTCCAAAACATTGAACTCCAATGGCTCAAATGGCTCTGGGCACTATGGGACAACAACTGAGGTCATCAGTCCCCTAGAACTTAGAACTACTTAAACCTAACTAACCTAAGGACATCACACACATCCACGTAGGAGGCAGGATTCGAACCTGCGACCGTAGCGGTTGCGCGGTTCCAGACTGAAGCGCCTAGAACCTGTCGGCCACACCGGCCGGAAATCCAATGCATAAAAAAGCTTCAAACGTCCAACCACATTTTTAATGAATTAATGTGTTTTCTTACTTTTCAATACATTATGGGAGTGACAGTGATCAATGTGTTACAAATATTTACTATTGAAAACAGTCTTGATCACAATTTATTTATTTATTACGGTGACCGGTTTCGCCCACTACTGTGGTCATATTCAGGCCAATGAGTAAGAACCTCCTTCTGCTTGAGAATCACTACTAAAAGCAGTGCTTCTCCGGCAGAAGGAGGTTCTCACTCATTGGTCTGAAGATGACCACAGTAGTGAACTAAACCGGTCACCGTAATAAATAAATTGTGATCAACAGTGTTTTCAATAGCAAATAATGCGTTTTCAAAAAAATGGCTCTGAGCACTATGGGACTTAACTGCTGTGGTCATCAGTCCCCGAGAACTTAGAACTACTTAAACCTAACTAACGTAAGGACAACACGCACATCCATGCTCGAGGCAGGATTCGAACCTGCGACCGCAGCGGTCACGCGGTTCCAGACTATAGCGCCTAGAACCGCACGGCCACTCCCGCCGGCAATGTTTTTTCCTTTCCATGCTCTGTAGGGCTGTATCCTTTCAATACTCTGGCTATAACAAAAAACGTTCAGAAAAGGGTTGAAATTATGCTTAAAGTTTATTGGAATCTGGGTAATTTGCACTCCGTTTTAAGAAAACAGATTTTTCCACGCGTCTCGACTCTTAAAACGTCATATCTCCTTCACTACGTGCCGAACACTGACATAATTTTTCCAGGTAAATTCAGTAATATATGTGGATATCATATACAAAATGCGTTGCACATATAAAGTTATTGGTAGAGAAGTAATGAATTAAAGCGTCATTCCCGATGACGAAGCTCTACTGAACCGCGAAAATACAGTAAGCGATAAACTTTTTTTCTTTTCATCATTTTGTGGTGGCGCGTCAGTGCGGAAAAGCTTCGAAAAAGTTTGAAATCATGTGTAAAGTTTTGTGGAAGTCGCTAAGTATTCTCATTCTCAGACACTGGATGAATATAGTCTGGTTAATATGCGTGCTGTGAGTTACGTTGCTCCGAGACGGGTACACTTTAGTACTCGTCTCATTGTGTTGAAGCTTTAACGTACGATAGTATCTATTAATGAGTAGATTATGACAGCATTTTACATTTTTAAATCAAGTCTATAATCATATGAAACAGTAAAACTTAAATTTTTGTTGCCCGTGGAAGCCGTTAGATAGGTAACCTACAAATGGAACCGAGTGACTGTTTCAGCCGTTTCGTAAAACCGACCTGTAGCTATTTAATATTACTTTATGTTCACTAATTTGTTTTCGTGTCATTTCAGGCTCACGTTCTAGTATGGCATACAGAAGGTCAAATTTACATAATCATCTGATTCATTTAAAGTTGACTGAGAAATGGCTCGAGAGTTAGTTAGTAAAAATAAAGAAATATTTCAAAAAGTGCCAGCTATAGTTTACATTTAACATGCAGTCGCTGTGTCCAACAGTATCCATAATGAATAAACTTAAACTCTCGATTTTTTAAAATATCTTTCATCATCTAGGCTGCTCGAGTAATGATCCATCTAAAGTCAGTGATTTTCCAGCCAAACAGCAGTTGAGCTGCTACTTAGACAGGGGAAGTCCTAATTGGTAATATTTGAGAGCCGTTTACCACTTCCGACATTTGCCTTGCAGGTACAGAAATCCTCCGGTAAACCTTAGTCAGGTCCAAGAGTTGGGAATTATTTTTAGTTTCTGCCAAACAAACAATATGAAAGTTTGACCTTTTTGACAGTGCAATTGTTTAAAAGTGTACAGTGTAAAGTAGATTACTCGCTCAAGATGTGCAGTGTACCTGCGATGGATTTATTTCCCAACAAAATCGAATTCGCATTATCCCTAAAGTCCCAATGACGTTCCGATCTGCAGGATTTGAACAAAAAACATAAGCATCGACAAAATGTTGTGTGGTGTTCTTTTTGACATCTAAAATATTCAGCCTCGATACGTATCGGTGCTTAGAAATCCTCCAGTAGTTGAACACGATGTCTCCCAAAGAAATTGTTCCAATTCCATCAGAGATGCACCGGAGCTCGAATTTGTTTTCTCAGAATAAACCGCAAATACAGAAGACTGTTATTTAATCTTCTCGCCCAAACTCTTGGACCTAGACAGCCCTTTAAGTGAGACTGGATTCATGTTTTGAAATATGCGGAATGAGTACAGTGTCTTAAGTCTCTGAATGAACGTTTTCGCCTGGAATGGTTTAACAGTTGTTACTGATTACATTTCTTTCTATTTTTTAGAAAAACAATGTAGAGAAAGAAAAAACTACGTATACAAAATTTTAGAGTGTTTAGAGGAGATGAAAAAGATCTTTTATGTGACAGAAATGTCCCCCCTGCACCGTTTCTCCTCATGAAGGTTTGGATCACAATCCTGAGATACGAACGTGTGATAAAAGGTACAATACGAAAGATAGCGTCATGATTTAGAGAAACTATACAGTTAAATGCAGGAGAATGCCATCGAATTAAAATAGTATGAAAATCCACTCTACGGCTCACAAGAAGTTTGGCTGAAGAAGTAACGCAGTATTCTCTACGTAATGTAAAAATATAGCGACCTCCGCTTAAAGTTCTGCAGAGTCACAAGTGAAGTCACTCTACAAAGAGCCTAACAATATTAGCGCGTCAGGCCATCATCATTTCTTTATCTTATTGCAAGCATATTGGCAAATTACAGCTAGTCTACGAAACAAACGTCATACAGGACGCATATCCGTGTATTATTTGAGGTTGTTACAGATTTATAGGTAGGCTATCTGAAAGGAAATAGGGCAAGGTAGTTAAAATTAGAACCCTACTGAAACGATGGAGACCTTTATGGGCAGGTACTGAGGAAAATTAACACTGTCGGAAATATGAAGCTATAAAACATCAACAACAGGCATTCAGTGAGGAATATCGATCAGTTAAGGATTGTAAAAATGAGAATGAATAGGTAGGGAAGCCGCTCCAGAAAAACGCTGTAGATTGAATGAGAAGATATTAACATAACATTTCCTACCGATAATTTCATAGCAATTTGCAGTGTAAACAGATGCCTCAGTGATGAAGACACGAACCTACGGCCTACATCTTTTTACTGCCGTATTGCTGGACATAGGTTCCCTATCACGTTCTGCAACTTTCGTCCTCCTCCGACATCCCTAAAATATGCCCCAAAGCCGACACCCAGTACACAAGATATATCAAATGTAATTGATTCCTATCGGAGAGATGCGTCCGAAACAGCTCTTACTCAGTACCAGGGATGTCAACCAATGCACAACACAACAAATTACTGCGGTCTCTGAATTTTGACACAAAAATTTCTCAAATTGTATAAACGTTTTCTTCGTTCTTTCTTTTAACGAACTTACAACCATGATCCGCCCTCTCGATGTATTTCAGCCTCCTCTATTCCGGCAGTGTTACATCATCCACCTAACCATCAGCAGGTAACACCAGGGTAAAGAAGAGAAGTATGAAATGAGTAACGGGGAACGTACCGCTATGCAAATGTTATAAGCCTGAAGTGTAAATGGCAGCCGGGAAGCCGCCTACGGTCAGTCGAGCGACTGAATGGCCATGACACGCATCACCCTCTATTAGGCAGGCCGTTCTCAGAACTACGGCAACCGAGACATTTACGCCACTCTGCTCGTGTTTACTGTCCTTGCTTAAATTCGTTTCTTTGGTAATCTTGGAGCAAGAAGAGAGATTTCGTATAACAATGAGGAAAATGAAAAGAGCGTCAAAATGCTGTATATTTATCGTTCATACTATGAAGTCGTGCTGAAACTGTGTCGAAAGAATAACCAATCTCCATATATAGGGCATATCCTGTAAGATATAACACTCCTTTTGTTTCGTAAATGGTTCGAGGTAATAGAAGCGTGGTTTTCGGCAAATGATAGTATGCAAATAAGCACGTAATTTTTCATGTACAGGGTGTTACAATAAGGTACGGCCAAACTTCCAGGAAACATTCCTCACACAAATAAAAGAAAAGATGTTATGTGGACATGTGTCCGTAAAAGCTTAATTTCAATGTTAGAGCTCATTTTAGTTTTGTCAGTATGTACTGTACTTCCTCGATTCCACGAGGACACATGCAATGGACGAGGCAATTCTTCGTGCAGTTGACGATAACCCTAATGTGAGCGTCAGAGAAGTTGCTGCTGTACAAGGTAACGTTGACCACTTCACTGTATGGAGAGTGCTACGGGAGAACCAGTTGTTTCCGTACCATGTACAGCGTGTGCAGGCACTATCAGCAGCTGATTGGCCTCCACGGGTACACTTCTGCGAATGGTTCATCCAACAATGTGACAATCCTCATTTCAGTGCAGATGTTCTCTTTACGGATGAGGCTTCATTCCAACGTGATCAAATTGTAAATTTTCACATTCAACATGTGTGGGCTGACGAGAATCCGCACGCAATTGTGCAAACACGTCATCAACACAGATTTTCTGTGAACGTTTGGGCAGGCATTGTTGGTGATGTCTTGACTGGGCCCCATGTTATCATGATTTCATACGGGATAGTCTACCTGTGCTGCTAGAACATGTGCCTTTACAAGTACGACACAACATGTGGTTCATGCACGATGGAGCTCCTGCACATTTCAGTGTAAGTGTTCGTACGCTTCTCAACAGCAGATTCGGTGACCGATGGATTGGTAGAGGCGGACCAATTCCGTGGCCTCCGCGCTCTCCTGACCTCAACCCTGTTGACTTTCATTTATGGGGGCATTTGAAAGCTCTTGTCTGCGCAACCCCGGTACCAAATATAGAGACTCTTCGTGCTCGTATTGTGGACGGCTGTGATACAATACGCCATTCTCCAGAGCTGCATCAGCGCTTCAAGGATTCCATGCGACGGAGGGTGGATGCATGTATCCTCGCTAACGGAGGACATTTTGAACATTTCCTGTAACAAAGTGTTTGAAGTCACGCTGGTACGTTCTGTTGCTGTGTGTTTCCATTCCATGATTAATGTGATTTGAAGAGAAGTAATAAAATGAGCTCTAACATGGAAAGTTAGCGTTTCCGGACACATGTCCGCATAACATATTTTCTTTCTTTGTGTGTGAGGAATGTTTCCTGAAAGTTTGGCCGTACCTTTCTGTAACACCCTGTATGTAATCCCCTTAACCATTGTACTTGCCGAGATACTGGAATGTGAATTATTTTTTAAACAGAACGATATACACTTATCAGCCAGAATATTATGACCACTTACCTAATAGCCGGTATGTCCATCTTTGGCGCGGATAACTGCGGCGACGCGTCGCGGTAATGGAAGCAATGAGACATTGGTAGGTCACTGGAGAGAGTTGGCACCACATCAGCACGCGCAAGTGACCTGATTCCCGTAAATTCCTCGAAGGGGGATGATGAGCCTGACGCCACGTTCTATCACATTCCAGATGTGTTCAAGCGGGTTCAGATCTGGGGAGTTGGGGCGGCAACACATCAATTGGAATTCGCCACTGTGTTCCTCGAACCACTTCATCACACTACAGGCCTTGTGACACGGCGCATTATCTTGTTGAAAAATACAGCTGCCGTCGGGAAACACGATCGTCGTCAAAGGGTGTACGTGGTCTGTAACCAATGTACGATACTCCTTGCACAAGCTCCTCTGGACTCATGGATGCCAACATGAATGTTTCGCAGAACATAAAGGAGCCACGGCCACCGTGCTGCAGTACAGGTATCAAGGAGCTGTTCTCCTGGAAGACGACGGATTCGCGCTCTCCCATCGGCTTGATGAAGAAGGTCTCGGGAATCATCAGACTATCCAACGCTCTGCCACTGCGGCAACGTCCATGCCGATGGTTATATGCCCATATCAGTCATGGTTGTCGATGTCGTGGTGTTAACACTGGCACGTGCATGGATCGTCAGCTGCGGAGGCCCATCGTTAGGAGAGTTCCGTGCACTGTGTGTTCAGACACAGCATTAAAGTCTGATGTCACTTCCGCCGCCGTTTGCCGCCTGTCCTGTGTTACTAGTCTGCCCAGTCTACGACGTTCGACATCTGTGATTAGGGGTGGCCGTTCAACCCCACGACATCTAGACGTGGTTTCACCAATGCTTTAGCCACATGTTGCAGACACTTACCACTGCACTTCACGAACAACTGACAAGTCGTGCACTTTCAGAAATGGTCATGCTGAACCTCCAGACCAGCGCAGTCTGCTCTCAGTCGAACTCAGATAGATCGCACATCTTCGCCCTTCTACACACGGACAGAACGCTCACTAATAGTATACACACTCTGCATGTGTCTGACTAGTAGTCATTCCTCGCCATGTGGCACCTGCACTGGTTTATATCGGTAGTAGTTTGGCGGTCATAATGTTCTGGCTGATCAGTGTATCTTTTTAACGGTTACAGCAGTTTTCAAAAACGCGAGTACACTGATATAATAATTGCTGATAATCGAGTTTTAACTTTTCGGAAAGTATCCCAGAAATATGGTAAAACTGTAAGGCATGGTGGCCGGAATCGGCTGTTGCAGTGTAAACATGGACAAAAAAAGAGGAATAAAGATTACAATTTAACGTGAGTTCGTCATCGATGTCATTACGGACGGAGCACAAGAACGGAATGATTCAACGATGGGGAAGAAAATCGGCCGTTCCCTTTCAAAGGAGCTATCCCGAGATTTGCCTGGAGCGATTTACATGTATCACGGAAAACTACACTCCTGGAAATGGAAAAAAGAACACATTGACCCCGGTGTGTCAGACCCACCATAATTGCCCCGGACACTGCGAGAGGGCTGTAAAAGCAATGATCACACGCACGGCACAACGGACACACCAGGAACCGCGGTGTTGGCCGTCGAATGGCGCTAGCTGCGCAGCATTTGTGCACCGCCGCAGTCAGTGTCAGCCAGTTTGCCGTGGCATACGGAGCTCCATCGCAGTCTTTAACACTGGTAGCATGCCGCGACAGCGTGGACGTGAACCGTATGTGCAGTTGACGGACTTTGAGCGAGGGCGTATAGTGGGCATGCGGGAGGCCGGGTGGACGTACCGCCGAATTGCTCAACACGTGGGGCGTGAGGTCTCCACAGTACATCGATGTTGTCGCCAGTGGTCGGCGGAAGGTGCACGTGCCCGTCGACCTGGGACCGGACCGCAGCGACGCACGGATGCACGCCAAGACCGTAGGATCCTACGCAGTGCCGTAGGGGACCGCACCGCCACTTCCCATCAAATTAGGGACACTGTTGCTCCTGGGGTATCGGCGATGACCATTCGCAACCGTCTCCATGAAGCTGGGCTATGGTCCCGCACACCGTTAGGCCGTCTTCCGCTCACGCCCCAACATCCTTCAGCCCGCCTCCAGTGGTGTCGCGACAGGCGTGAATGGAGGGACGAATGGAGACGTGTCGTCTTCAGCGATGAGAGTCGCTTCTGCCTTGGTGCCAATGATGGTCGTATGCGTGGTTGGCGCCGTGCAGGTGAGCGCCACAATCAGGACTGCATACGACCGAGGCACACAGGGCCAACAGCCGGCATCATGGTGTGGGGAGCGATCTCCTACACTGGCCGTACACCTCTGGTGATCGTCGAGGGGACATTGAATAGTGCACGGTACATCCAAACCGTCATCGAACCCATCGTTTTACCATTCCTATACCGGCAAGGGAACTTGCTGTTCCAACAGGACAATGCACGTCCGCATTTATCCCGTGCCACCCAACGTGTTCTAGAATGTGTAAGTCAACTACCCTGGCCAGCAAGATCTCCGAATCTGTCCCCCATTGAGCATGTTTGGGACTGGAAGAAGCGTCGTCTCACGCGGTGTGCACGTCCAGCACGAACGCTGGTCCAACTGAGGCGCCAGGTGGAAATGGCATGGCAAGCCGTTCCACAGGACTACATCCAGCATCTCTACGATCGTTTCCATGGGAGAATAGCAGCCTGCATTGCTGCGAAAGGTGGATATACACTGTACTAGTGCCGACCTTGTGCATGCTCTGTTGCCTGTGTCTATGTGCCTGTGGTTCTGTCAGTGTGATCATGTGATGTATCTGACCCCAGGAATGTGTCAATAAAGTTTCCCCTTTCTGGGACAATGAATTCACGGTGTTCCTATTTCAATTTCCAGGAGTGTATATCTGGATAGTCGAAAGCGGATTTGAACCTTCGTGCTCCCGAATGCGAGTCCAGTGTGTCACCTGTCTCGATCAAACACCACCAATTGGAGCTCCCACATTAAGCTCTGTCGTTGTACCAAGAGACAGACTTTGTTTAAGGTACCACGTTTTCACTTAAACATGAGTACGTACACATGTGTGAAACGGTTGGTCTAAGTCGCTTCTGGTACGCTGGAAGTCTGCACATAAACTGCCTTACAAGATAAGTAACGCACTCGGCTGACGTTGTCGGATGTCAATGTAACACAGACACACCATCGGCGGGTATGCAAATGATTAATGATGCAGCTTTCCTTGACAGGGAGAACGGCCACCAAAGTGTATTATAGTTTTTTCTTGTTTACCGTGTGTAGGGTACACAAGGTGCAGGATTCGAACGTGCGACCGTAGCAGCAGCGCGGTTCTGGACTGAAGCGCCTACAACCGCTCGGCCACAGTGGCTGGCACTCGAAGATGCTGCGTACTCGTGAAAGACAGCGTTATCAGCACGTGACAGAATTTGAATGGGTCCTCGTCTTGGGTCTACATTTGGACAGCTAGCTGAACGGTGCAATATCGAAGGTTGTAAATCTTTCTGATGTCACAGTATCCCAACTGGTTTCGGTCGACCGCGTCTGACTGCCACGAGGGATAGTCACCTTATAGCGCACCAAGCACACCGCAACCCATACCATCTGCACCTCCCATCCGAGATCAAGAATGAACCCTCCGCAAAATGCTGTGTCATCCCGCACCATTGGTCGGAGATTAACAGCAGCCAAACTAGGGAATTGCCATCCCAGGATACTGTTAATACTGCAACACAAAAGGCTGCGTTCTGAGTGTTGTCATGACTGGAAAGCTTAGACTGCTTATTAACAACGTCGAATTCTATTCATCAATGCTTATGAACGGTACTGAGTTGTGTACAGCGCTGGATAGCCATTCTGCACTACCCCAGATGACGATCATTGGCGATTATGGCGGCGACTTTAGGGGAGGACCCGTTCTCCCAATGTTTTGCAGAGGCAAAACTATGTAACAGCTCTCGTCATGATGTGGGGAGCCACCGATAAAGAGTTCTGGTCAGGGCTGATAGTGCCTGAGGGAACTCTGTCGACACAACGGTAAGTCACAGATATCCTGTGTCCCTCATGTGGTATCTCCATGCGACAGTACCGTGGTGACATTTTGCAACAGGACAATGCTCAACCAAACACGACTCTCGTCTCTGTGGAGTGCCTGCATGATGTTGAGGTACTCCCAGGCGTCAAGATCGTTATTTCTGTCCCCGACAGAATATGTTTTTTAACAGGTCGGATGACAATTCCGTACCAGTCCCAGTATCCAGGATACCAAAGACAACTTACAACAGTTATGGGACAGCTTGCTCAGCAAAGGATACTACGGCTTTCTGACATCCTTTCCAACAGAGTCAGTGCATCAATCCAGGCTAGAGGGTGTGAAACGTCATACTGGTTAGTTCGCTCATACTGCTAAGTTCTTTGTAAATTTAATTCCATATTGTAATCATTGAAATAACGATCATATTCCCTCTAAAACCGTAAAACTTAATTTCATTTCTTCGTCCCGTTCTGGGTGCTTCACCATTTTCGTCAGGCAGTATATTTGCGTTTGCAACAATCGTAGCTCACCCTGTATCTATGGCGTATAAAGTAAAGACGGAATATGTTCTAGGATAGTCGTCTAGGCCTCTATTCTTGCTTCATGTAAATGACGGGGCTTGACATGAAAGCCCCAATACGTGGTGTTTACAGCGCAACGGCAAATTCCGATGGACTTCACACTCACGTTTAGCACATTTCTAGTAGGGTTTTGCGAAAAGTTTCAACGTCAAAAACGCGTTAAGTAATAGTAGTCACCTTTTCAAGAGCTTTCGAATACTGTTAAAGAAACATATTCCATTTAAAACTACATGTTTCGATACGTCATTCAATACAACAGTCAAGAATAATAACCATACATCAGAATTACGTAAACCCCTTCGCACTGTCATTTGTCGAAAATCTAGTTTCGATATCTCGAATAGACCAAAGTAATAAAATGGGTGTATAAGTCTTACTTGTCTGTCCTTATATTCTCTACAAGCCAAAGTGTAATGCATTGTGGAGGATAATTTTAAACAATACCAGAAGCTTCTATCAGGAATGTTCCGTCAACGAGGGAAAATTGGCTGTTCCCTGTATACTGCCTTAGTCGCTCTTATCTTATTCTCTTGATCCGAACACGGAGTAAACGAGCGACGCAGCGTAACTCTCGCATTCTCTTTCTCCAATGCCGTTGTCCTAAACTGACGCAATAGATTTTATTAAGGTCTACAGCTTTCGTGTGTTTGTTGGACATGGCAATTATCGCTTATTGCTGTCAGTTGGCGACAGTCATTATCTGTAATTACAATGTTTAACGAATAGATTATGTTGACTCATTCCTCATCAAATTTCTGAAAGCTATATGAGGTAATTACCGTATTTAACAACTACCCAGTGAGGTTTTACCGAAAATATATCGCTTTCTTCCAAAGGTACCTAATTAAGCTGTCGAAGCATCACTGTTGCAATAAGTCGTTTCATTTCGCGTGCCACAGGCACAAATTTATCGAAGGACAATTCTATTTCCTCCCTTGACTGCCATATAATTGCTATTTCACACAGTCACCTTCTGTGGGCGTATACAAACGTGCATCTGACATTGTAATACAAATCCGCTGTCACAGTAAACACGAGCGAGAATAACGTTCTATATTTCTCAACACTTTAAAATAACATTACTGCAGAAGTGTCATACGTACATGAACATAAAAACTCTTATTATCGCACAAAACTTTGTCCTACGCAGATTTAATACACTGTCCAGAAACAGGAACAGCTATCTACTGTAAACTGGAGTGTCGCATCAACCCGTACAGCACTACGATCTGTGCCCTGTACTATGAGTTTGTATATTTATGTACGCATATCAATACGGAAGTACGTTATTTCAAAGCGTTGAGAAACATGGAACACTATTCTCGCTCGTGTTTGCTATAACAGCGATTTTGTATTAAAATGACGGATGTAGATTTGTATAAACTCGCCGAGGGTGTCGGTGTAAATTTACGAGTATAAGAGTACGCACTTGAATGGCTGACAACCATAACCAGCTGATCGTGGTGTAAATAAGACTGTTTCACGAGGAGCGCTCGATAACTAATTCAACAAGTTTTTTTTTCGATAGCAAGTTGGTTTTACTCAGGATTCCAATACAGCACTTTACTCTGTCTCTTTTGTCTACAAAACGTTATTTTTCATCAAAATCTCAGTTCAGTGCGACAAGGTTACGCCATCTTACTGGGAAGACCTGTGCGTCCGCATCGTACCACTCTGCTGATCGACGTCGGAGCCAAGGTCTTGGTGCACCAATAACCTTCCCATCACCCACTTACTGCTCCCTGCGGACTGCATCCTTCATTGGGTCGAACTCATGTAAGTCGGAAGGAGCGAGATCCGGGCTGTAGCGTGGATGAAGTAGAGTCCAATGAACTTTTGTGAGCTCCTCTCGTGTGCACAGACTTGCGTGAGGTTCTGCTTTCTCATGGAGAAGGAGAAATTCGTTTTCTTGTTCTTTTTTTTAACGAACTCACAAAAGCCGTTTCTACAGTTTCCTGAGTGTGACACAGTATACTTCCGTGTAGATAGTTGCACCATGAGGGAAGACATCAAACAAAATAACATCTTCATAGTCCCAGAAGGCCGCTGCCGTGACTTTAGCGGTTGAGCGTGCGGCTTTGGGCTTTTTCGTCGGAGGAAAGGTGGGTGGTGCCACTCCACGGATTGTTTTGTTTCCCGTTCCAAGTCATGAACCCACGTTTCGTCCCCTGTAACGATGTTCAACAAAAAATTATAAAGCTCTGCCTCGTAACGCGCAAGCAATACCACACTGATGGTCCTTCGTGTCTCTTAATGGTCTCCTGTTAGGCGTCGAGGAATCCAGCGGGCACACACCTTCGAGTACCGCAACTGGTGGACGAGTGTGTCAGCACTACCAAGAAAGGCGTCGAGATGTGCAGCGAGGCGTTTGACTGTGGTCCGCCGGCCACCTCGAGTGAGAGTGTCCGCACGTTCCGACATTGCAGGAGCCACAGATGTGTGAGGCCTGCCGGCACGCGGGAGATCGGACAGGCTTGCGCGACCTTGTTGCAATGATGACAGGCGCCTCGTCCAACGACTCACCGTGCTTTTGTTCATTGTTAGGTCCCCGTAGATATTCTGCAAGCGCCTATGACTATCTGTGATGCTGTGGTTTTCCGCCAAAGGAAAATCAGTAACAGCTCTCTGTTTGGAACGCACCTCCTTTACAAATGCAATTTTGAAGGGTACATACAGCTCCGACGCCTATTGGAACTTCTTGAAACTATAGGGGCTGAAGTGGAAATACTCCACGACATCCTACAAGCAATTCTGAATTTTTTCAACCGAAACTGGCAGATTAAAAAAATGCTGCATTACTTATTGAACGGCACTCGTGTAACAGCCAGTTTAAGAAATGTTATGCTTTCGTACGGACCGTATCGCCTTGTTACGATACTAGTAGCGCGACTCTGAATTCCGTAGATGGCTGCTGTCATGCCTGATAGCTGCGATAAGCTACTACGTTGAAGAGACTGCTGTGTGCTTCGAACTCTGTAGTCTGCATTCTATACTCGGCGAGGCGGCAAAGTGTGTGAAAACGGTAGAATGCCTGAATTTTCTAACATCGAGTAGACGACCATGGACGTTATTAAGGAAAATAGTAAGCGCGGCCCTCATACAAAGGGATAATGCAACAGTTAACCCAAATGTCCTTGCTTCACATCCACTGCTGACACCCAGAGCACCACAAGGGAAAGTACATATAATCAAAGTGAATCAGGAACTCGGGACCCTGAAAGCCGAAGCCACAGGAATCGAACAAACCTGTCCCTTCACTTATGAAGAAGTCTCGACAAGTTAAGCCAGGAGAAACTCCGGAGTTTATCAGTATTCACCCTGAATTCTTAATAAATTGTGAGAAATATATGAAATCATGGGTGACTCATTTCTTCTCAGATATTACGCAAAACGACAATACACCAAACGAATTAAAACGCTCAGTCCTAAAATAATCACTGTTTTGAAACATGGCAAACCAGCTCATATCCCTAAGAGCTACAGATCAATAACCTTCTTATCTGTGATCTGCTAGCTATGAGAATGGCTTCTTCATAACAGACAAAGTACAAGATGACTTGAAGCAATCCCAGTCAAACAATTAGGATTACACCCAAAACAAAGCTGCACAAACCATGTTCTATCACTCAGCATCTACATCGAGGCAGGGTCTCAAGGAAAACATAAAACTGCAGCTACATTCATTGACTTACCAGCGATCTGTGACATGGCGTGGAGAAGAAGGCATGATATACAAGCTTCCTCACACAATTCCCTGCAAACCAGTCGCTCGCCTTATTGACAATATGGTAAACGACCGACCGTTCCAAGTTGTAATGGGATCCAGCGTCAGCACCCAAACAAAGTTAAAAATCGGCCTACGACAGGGATTAGTCCATGCTCCACTTCTCTTGAGCTTGTACACTGAAGACGTACCATAAACCAAGTCAAGGAAGTTTGCCTACCCCGACGAATGGGTACTTGCAACATTGTGCACCTCAACTAAACTGTCAGAAGAATTCCTAAGGGAGGCGCTAGTTGTAGTGGGAAAGTACTTTCACAAATGGAGACTCCAACCAAACGACACAAAAAGGTATGTTTCGTGCTTCCGCCTAAATAATAAACTCGCCAGACAAAATATCAACATACTTATTTGTTGTGTACGACTTTGCACACAACGATAAGGAGAGGTGGGGTACAGAGTAGTGCGATAACTGTCGTTGTAACAAATCTGGGTAGGAGCAGAGATGGTTAGCGAACAAGGTAACAGAACAAACATAGTTACTTAACTTTTATCTCTCCAAGCATATGAAGACTCATCACAAATAAGGTACCAGGTTGGTTCAAATGGCTCTGAGCACTATGGGACTTAACTGCTGAGGTCATCAGTCCCCTAGAATTTAGAACTGCTTAAACCTAACTAACCTAAGGACATCACACACATCCATGCCCGAGGCAGGATTCGAACCTGCGACCAGACCGTAGCAGTCGTGCGTTTCCGGACTGCGCGCCTAGAACCGCGAGACCACCGCGGCCGGCTAAGGTACCAGGAAATAGACTCCAGCTATCAAAGACCACAACTAAGAGGCTCGCTGTACTAAGCATGAACAATCGTGTCATTGTGAACAGGTTGCCACGGCAAGTGAGTTGACTGGCTGCCTCTGGCTGTTCTGTAATACGGCGGCAGAGTGCGCTTATGATACGGAGCTGCTGCATCCGTGGCTCAATGGATATGCACCAGTGGGTTTGCCACGTACCCTGCGGCCACTATCAGCACCGGACAGAGACATGCAATTCTGTCGCCAACTGTGACACCCACGCAACAATATATAATACTACAATTTTCAGAACACTAAATCCACCCTTAATAAAACACCAAAGTACCTGGATGTAACCCTTGATAGAATTCTATCTTTCATAGTGACTCATTCAAAAACAGCGAAAAACTTAAAACAAAAAACTACATCTTCCAAAAAAAAAAAAATTGTGTGGCACATCCTGGGGAGAACCAGTATCTACCCTATGTTCTTGTGCTCTGAGTCTCGTCTTCCCAACTGCTGAATATTATGCCCTAGTTAGGCCAAACAGCCCATATCCACAAAAGATAGATGGCCAACTAAATAACGCCATTTGAATGATTACTAGCGTTATCAGATCAACACTTACAGAATGGCTGCCCGTTCTAATCCACATTCCACCCCTTCAAGTACGTCGCATAAATACTCACAGGAACCAATACAAAAAGATCGTGGGTAATAGAAATTCACCAATCCATCAAGATGTCGACGATGCAAACCATAACCGACTCATCCGTGTGGAAGATGAGTTCAACGTTACTAATGGATGGACGTTATAACTGACTGGACAACAAAATAATAATTTGCCGTGTGTCTCCCAAAAAACAGTATTTGACTTGTCACGAGAAACGTGGTGATGATAATGTCGCGAATATAGCTCGAAACAAATTATCCTGGTCTGGTTGTTCCAGACTTAAGACCTCCTAACAACACAAATGCTCCTCTGAGGGAGATGAAGAAGGCTCGCTACACAATCACTGACGATACAGTGATTGATTTTAGCAAGCGAAGTCACACAGTAACTCCGATACAGTCAACTTTAGCCGGCTCAAGACAGACAACATAGGCCGCTTGTACGCAGAACGCTCAACTGCCAACTGTACTCGGAAAGTTACGTTGAATTCGAAACTTCAGCAACTTCGTCAAACAGTTTCAATTAAATAAAAGTATATTAGACAGCCAACGGAAGGCATGCTGTCCAGAGCAGCGCGAGCTCCGTCTTGTAACCTACTCCAACCAAAAGCCGAGAGCCGACTCCCCAAGAGCACCCGTACAAGCCGAACATAGAACAATCCCGCCCCCACGACCGTGGCCGTGGTTAAACGTTCCAATTAGCAACTCGAAAACCATCGGAAAATTCCACTCTATTGCCGAAGCACTACTATTCTACCAATGCAGATACTTGGCGCCAATTGTGCTACGTCACGGAACTATCCCCTGAGCAAGCGAATCACAGTTATGATTTTGCACAAAACGCGGGAATTTGCCCGCTAAGACTGCCTGGGAACACAAAACTTTCCCACGCCTCGCTGGTAGCCCGTCAGAATGTGTTTTCACTAAGTTTCTGCGAAGTAACGGAATCCCTAGCCCTAGCTGCTCCTTCAGGCCCCTGTGGGCGTGTAGCCCCCGCTCTTATGAGAATGTTAGCGTCTGGACAGCATCCACTCGACTCCCTCACACCCGTCGGCTTTACCCTTTCAAGATCAGCAGAACCCACCTGTCACCGGGGCACCTGGGTGACGAGAGACGCTGTGTGAGAAGTCTGCGTGTAAAGCAATAGCAACTTTTCACCACACGCAGTTAGAGAGGAAAATATTCGTATATTCTGAGTCCTCAATACTAGCCTTGTAATGACAATACTCGGCCATACTTCTCCAAATCAAATTACTCAAAAATGGTTCAAATGGCTCTGAGCACAATGGGACTCAACTGCTGTGGTCATGCCCGCATCTCGTGGTCGTGCGGTAGCGTTCTCGCTTCCCACGCCCGGGTTCCCGGGTTCGATTCCCAGCGGGGTCAGGGATTTTCTCTGCCTCGTGATGGCTGGGTGTTGTGTGATGTCCTTAGGTTTGTTAGGTTCAAGTAGTTCTAAGTTCAAGGGGACTGATGACCATAGTGCTCAGAGCCATTTGAACCATTTTTGAGCTGTGGTCATCAGTCCCCTAGAACTTAGAACTACTTAAACCTAACTAACCTAAGGACATCACACACATCCATGCCTGAGGCAGGATTCGAACCTGCGACCATAGCGGTCGCGCAGTTCTAGACTGTAGCGCCTAGACCACTCGGCCATCCCGGCCGGCTCGAATTACTCAGAGTAAGATATAAATATGTGCTAAACAGAATTAAAACGCAACACGGTAGGTGTGCATATTTTTTTTATGTAATTTGGGTAAGCAATGACCCCCTCTCCGTGATTGCGGAAAACCAGAGACCATCAGACACATCACAGAAAAGTGGGCAGTATCATACAGTAGTAGGCCAGAAAACTTCTTGCGACAACTTCAAACTCGATAGATGCTTCTTTACTACATTTCATAACGTAAATATTATGCTCACTCTTTATGTATTTGTCTCGAGGTGTTAAAAAGCCGTACGATATATAGATCAATCTGCAATAATAAGAAGAGACCTCATTGCGATACTTTAGTCCTGGCGAACTGAGCTGTAAAGGACACTTTGAAGAATAAAACTAGAACAAATGCTCAAGGGGAACAGGACGCTCTCAATGCAAAAGGGTGAGCACAACACGCAGCTGACGGGCAGCAGTATCCCTAACAGACATTAAATATGCGAGAGCAACGGTGAATGTTGTAGAGAAGCCGGCTGGTGACCTTGAGAGCAGCAGCGAGGCTATCTGTGGCGGGGACAGGTGCGCAGCGCCGGGTCGAAGCGGCGACCTCCGCTAGTCCGATCCGAGGTCACTCGCGCCATGCGTGAAAGTGACTGCTCACGAGAACTCGGCGAGGCGTATTACAGCTGTTCGCAAATTCAAGAAGAGTCAGGTTGCGTTTCCCTCCCTACTTTCCTACCTGTCTCCGCACGGGGGAAAGGTAGCTGAGATTGCCAATACTCGGTAGTAAGGTGGCGGTCGATCGGAGGCAACTGGTCCCAATCTTGGTGGCGAGAGAAATTTTCACCATCATTATATGGCCGCAAAGTAGACAGGCGCTGTTGTAGAATTAGTGATCGCAGGCGGCACACCGGTGTTCTGGCTGAAATTCCAAACCTCTCCGCAGTGTGTTACATTGTTGGCGGTGATCCGTTCGTCTTAATATATAGACGACAAACTGGGCAGCGCCAGTGGTGCTATTCGAGACCAGTTTCACCCTTTCCCTTCTTTCATCATCATGCAACACAAACATGACACTAGGAAGTCTGATCACAGTCATCCATACGACACGAATATCCTCAGTTAACTGTAATAGAAGGAGGCAATGGCTAACCACTTCCCCTAGATACGAAGTGTATTCGCAGTTGCGACTATGAACAACCATAAGTTGTATAATGGAATGACAAAAATGAAAATTCAAGCCCTCCCGGGACTCGAACCTGGATTTCCCTCTTATCGCGAGCGTAGCCCTACCATTAGACTATCCGAGCACGACCCAAAGTTCCATTTGTCATCAACCATATGTCTACAACCTGTACTCATACATCTATTACGTAAATTCCTCTACAGGGGAGACATGTTACTTCAAAGGCGCTTGTCTGGTGTCGGCAGATAAATACGATATTGCTCTGCATGTGCTGTTCAGACGTATAATGCAATGTTCGTTTGGACATGCAGCCATGTCCGAAGGACATTGCATCGTAATTCGTAATTTCGGGAAGAATTGATCCCTTTATGAAGTTCTGAAAAGTATCTCTCCTTAAGGCAAAGTCAATAAATTGCATTCTACAGAAATGCTTCGTCAGACGTACTCAAAACTCTCAGCTTTAAAAGTAACGGAATTCCTGGTGGCATTTAATAATCTCGTTAGACTCTGTTCATTTTTACTCTGATTGATCTATGGGCTAACACCTGGTTTATTTCTTTTGTATATCACACTGGTCTGTTCTTTTACATGATTTTCTTCTACTCCTTTTGCTGCCTAGAACATCAGTCTTGCAAATAGGAAACTTATACTTCAGACTGTAAATGGAAATGAGCGTTTGGCGTCATGGGCCGGGAGGCTCCTTACGGGACACGTTCGGCAGTCTTGGTGCAGGTCTTATTACATTCGACGCCACATTGGGAGACCTGCGCGCCAGAGGGGGATGAAATGATAATGAAGACAACACAACACCCAGTCCCTGAGCGGGGAAAATCCCCTACCCAGCCGGGAATCGAACCCGGGCCCGTAGCACGGCAATCCGTCACGCTGACCACTTAGCCGTAGGGGACTTCGGTCTATCACGTTCACTAAGTCTAATGCAATAAATCTCTTGATCCGTATCAAACGATGAACGCACACTCGACTTGGAGTTATCAGTGAAAACGAATAAAGTTTCAGATTTTCGAACTAGATGGTATAAAATGGGAAAAGGGAAGACAGTAGAAAAAGCTTATTGCATTTTCATGTACTGAAATCGCCCGCCGTGAATCTTAAATACGCTGTTTTTTTGTAACACTTTTATAAAGACGCCAATATTCTATAAGTCCGGTCTTTCCCTTTCCCTGGCTCCTACCCCCTTTCACTTCTCCATTACCGTTCCCTCCCAATATCGCCGTTATGTGCCAGCAAAAATGTGCCAGAAACCAATTGGAATATTTTTGATGTGACTGAAATAATTACTGAACAGTTCCCAGATCGAAAACATACGACCTTCGTGACTGTATGATTCTTAATCACAAAAATTGTTAACTCTGTACACTGTACTGTTTCTCTGTAGTTAAATATTATTGGAATATTTGCGGTTTGTCCTTAAAATTTCAACAAAATTTCGTCATAACTACACAACCTGATGTGATGGTGCTCTGTTGCTTAGGTTGAGAAAGTACACTTTTAGTCAAGAACCTGGACAAAGCATTGTCAGTTATTTTGAGATGGACACACAAGGAGGGTAAAATACATTTAAGTTTACGAAACATCTGTTTATACTTGATAAGTTTATGATTGTAGCTAATGACAGGAAAATTACAATTACTGTTGACAACAGGGTTAAGAAATCACCATTGCTATACGATCTTTGGAAAACAATCAAATGTTGTAAGGCTTCTGAATCAGTCACAGTCATTTACTTGCTGTATCTTACTATCTGACAATCTGAACGAACACTGGATCCGTTGTGAGACAGATATTGGTTTTTCCCACCAGGCCGAGGCCATGATTTAGGTATCTGTAAAAGTGATCGACAGCCGAACGATTTCATAGTCGCTACGAGTTTAGGGATCAGTGGTAAGTAAGATTCGGTGTTTCCGAATGGTCAAGGCTTCGGAGAAGTTCATTTTTAAATAAACTTCCCTATTTAAATAAAAAGAAACATCAAAGTTAATATGCAAAATTCTACAAGCGTATAATTTGGGCCTTCGCAAGGACCCATAAGCATAAACAGGACGCTGGATTGCCCGCAGTCTCTGTCACGTCTTCTGTGCCTTCGTACATTGCAATCGAGTTATAAATTAATTCCTTCCGTTACTGTTGCAACATAACGGAAGATGGGACGCATTCGCAATATGCTCATTCCAGTCAGTTCCAGATATTTGGACCATACATTCCGTTTCACTAATTTTTATATTGTCTTTTCAGTTGATTATCTGGCTGGCATCCTGAATTGAAGCATGGTAAGATTCAAAAAGAAAGGAACCAGTTTCTAGTCGTTGCCACAATTTCGATGAAAAATTAGCGTCTTTAATTGCTTTATATACAAAAAAAGACATGTACATGGGACATGGAGTGCGCACTATGGAGCAGTGTAACAGTGGTAGTGAAATAATTTACCGTTCTGCTATCCAGAAAAGACAGTCGTGGTAATACGCGCCCTAGAAAACAGGCACAGGTTTCTGTTTAACGAAACAAATATTTTTAGTACGACGAACAGTTCTTTCGATAGAATAATAGAGAAACTCGTCGAAATAAAAATGTCGCAGCACTTATGTGAGTCTTTGTCTCTTTACATTTTCTGAACTTTACGGATCTGTCCATCGTTATTAGAGCAGGCTGGCGTATAGAATATCATGGTTGTACACATCATTTTCGCACTGTTTCACCTTTCATGGACACACTTTTATTTTTCTTCGCCTCCGTTTCGTAGCTTCACAAGAGAAGCGTACTGTAGTTTGGGATGTTCATCCACTCAGCACAATTTTGTATTTATTCATTTGCGTTCTGTGCGGCTTGTGAGTATTGCCAGTCTAGTGAATCCATACTTTTAATTTTTTTTATTATTACGACTCACTAACAATGCTTTCACAAGATTGGCAATACTCACAGCCTGCAGAGGAAACAAATGAATACGTATAAACACTACGACAAGTAGATGAATACATGAGACTACAGTACTACTTCACTGAGTTTACGAAACTGAGGTGAAGAAAATTTTGTATTTATTCATTTGCGTTCTGTGCGGCTTGTGAGTATTGCCAGTCTAGTGAACCCATACTTTTAATTTTTTTTATTATTACGACTCACTAACAATGCTTTCACAAGATTGGCAATACTCACAGCCTGCAGAGGACACAAATGAATACGTATAAACACTACGACAAGCAGATGAATACATGAGACTACAGTACTACTTCATTGAGTTTACGAAACTGAGGTGAAGAAAAATAAAACAGAAACGAAACGTAAGATAAAGTGGCTTCATAAAAGGCGAACAGCTGCGGGAACTGTTTGTGCATCCATGATATTCAATCTCTGTTATCAATGAAGGAAACAGCTGTGAACTTCAAAAAAATGTAAACAGGAGGCAGAAACATAGTATGTTGCACGCCAATTTTATAATTAAATAGTTTTTAATGTATTTATTGTTATTGTGTGTGAAATCTTATGGGACTTAACTGCTAAGGTCATCAGTCCCTAAGCTTACACACTACTTAACCTAAATTATCCTAAGGACAATCACACACACTCATGCCCGAGGGAGGACTCGAACCTCCGCCGGGACCAGCCACACAGTCCCAGACTGCAGCGCCTCAGACCGTTCGGCTAATCCCGCGCGGCCTTTAATCTATAAATGCCAAAATCTAGAGATATGTGCACACCATATTTCCAGAATGACCACAGAACATACTCTATAAAAGGAAACGCATTTGGTGAAAATTACTTTTTAACCGCACTAACCATAAGGCGGAAAACCGATTATAATAATTCATGGAGATAAACTGCTGGCGGTAGACGGTCATATAAGCAAATATATTAATTTTAGTTTCTCTACAGATGCAAGTCTGATTTATGGTGAACGCTAAAATTTCCACATCAGAGCACCGTAGCTGAAACAAAAGGTGCAGCCCATTAATAAAGTCGAGACAGGTTATGTCATTTTGATCTGTACTGTGGCGCGGGGATTTTAGTGTGTTGCGACTACAGACATTTACCGCAAGCAAACACAAGAAAAATGTTACGTAGTTTTTTTCCGAGCCGATAATTGAAAATTTATGACTGCCGCTGTTCTATTGCGGTCGTAATACTTTGGACTGCAATTTGGTTTAGTTGTTGTAGCTGGTGGCGAAGCAAAAAAGTATACGACGGCGGTGTGTTGCACGAGGAGTGGTAGACCAGCTAGCGCAGCACAGCTGGCGAAAGCAAGGCCGACAACAGCCGGTGGGTGGGGCTACGAAAGCGGCGACGCAACCGCAGGTAGCTTTAATAATTTTGCTGCCGCGCGGGGAACAGAGAGCGGTCAGCGGCTCGTAAAGCGCTCCGGTCCATAAATCACGGCGCCCGGGGAACACCTTTACTTTCTTGCTTCCAGGAAGCTGCGGATGATCGCGGCCTCGAGAGAAGTGAAGTGACAAGCAGGCCGTTCTAACGCTTACTGCTGCCGGCCCGCAGCTGAAAGGAGTGCAGGAATGTCGCCGGCGCGGTAATGACACAAAAACCGCGATGGTCATCAAGTCGCGTACAAGCGAACGAGTTTCGCCGCTACTACGCCGTCGGAAAACATGCTACTGTCGCCGCGCGCAGCGGGCCGCGAGGCTGACAAGTTCTGGGAAAACCGTCGACGGGCAGTTCTAGCGAGTGATTCACCGATTCCGTTGTGCTTGAAATTTACGTCTATATAAGTACGGTGCGTACGACACTTGAGTGCACGGTTGACCCTGAACGTGGCGTACTCCGCAACAATAGGAAAAGAGATTCATTAGTGATAAAAATTCATTGGATCAGTGGATTCCGTCCACAGGCCCTGGAAGACCTATCGGTGTCGACCGATCACCGTGTCATCCTCTGCCAACGGCGTCATTGGATGTGGTATGGAGGGGTGCGGGGTCACCACACCGCTCTCCGGGACGTTCTCAGTTTTCGTGACCTGTAGTTGCTACACTCGATCAAGTAACTCCTAAGATGCTATCACGAGGTTGTGTGGAGTCCGTTCCAGCCATTCCATGAAAGAAAAATCCTTGACAGTACCGGGAATTGATCACAGATCGAAAATTCCTGGCAGATTAAAACTGTGTGTCGGACCGAGACTCGAAATCGGGATCTTTGCCTCTCGCGGGCAAGTGCTCTACCAACTGAGCTACCCCTGCACGACTCAGGCCCTGTCCTCACAGCTTTACTTCTGCCAATACCTCGTCTCCTACCATCTAAGCCATGTTTCCGCAATATCCTTTCTTTCAGGAGTGCTAGTTCTGCAAGGTTCGCACGAGAGCTTCTGTAAAGTTTGGAAGGTAGGAGACGAGGTACTGGCAGAAGTAAAGCTGTGAGGACGGGGCGTCAATCGTGCATGGTTAGCTCAGTTGGTAGAGCACTTGCCCGCGGAAGTCAAAGGTCCCGAGTTCGAGTCTCGGTCCGGCACACAGTTTTAATCTGCCAGGAAGTTTCATATCAGCGCACACTCCGCTGCAGAGTGAAATTCTGACGAACACAGATCCTCCGCAGGACAGTCATCAGCACTGACCATTATGCTACGGTGGCAATGGAGACGGGAGCAACCGTAAAATACACGAGTGCAATCGTCCGAAGCTATCTACAGTGAAATTACCACATGAAACTAACTCCAGGACAAGCACAGGACATGCTGAGATCTAAGGCGCTGCAGTCATGGACTGTGCGGCTGGTCTCGGCGGAGGTTCGAGTCCTCCCTCGGACATGGGTGTGTGTGTTTGTCCTTAGGATAATTTAGGTTAAATAGAGTGTAAGCTGAGGGACTGATGACCTTAGCAGTTAAGTCCGATAAGATTTCACACACATTTTTGAATATGCTGAGATTCAGTGGGAGAGTCTCAAGGAAATGTAATTCAACCACATAAGAACTGGGTGGCAAACCTACGTTTCTAGCATTTGTAGACTTAGAGAAAGCTTTTGACAATGTTGACTGGAATACTCTTTTTCAAATTCTAAAGGTGGCTGGGGTAAAATACAGGGAGCGAAAGGCTATTTATAATTTGTACAGAAACCAGATGGCAGTAATAAGAGTCGAGGGGCATGAAAGGGAAGCAGTGGTTGGGAAAAGAGTCAGACAGGGTTGTAGCCTCTCCCCGATGTTATTCAATCTGTATATTGAGCAAGCAGTAAAGGAAACAAAAGAAAAATTTGGAGTAGGTATTAAAATTCATGGAGACGAAGTAAAAACCTTGAGGTTCGCCGATGACATTGTAATTCTGTCAGAGACGGCAAAGGACTTGGAAGAGCAGTTGAACGGAATGGACAGTGTCTTGAAGGGAGGATATAAGATGAACATCAACAAAAGCAAAACGAGGATAATGGAATGTAGTCAAATTAAATCGGGTGATGCTTAGGGAATTAGATTAGGAAATGAGACACTTATAGTAGTAAAGGAGTTTTGCTATTTTGGAAGTAAAATAACTGATGATGGTCGAAGTAGAGAGGATATAAAATGTAGACTGGCAATGGCAAGGAAAGCGTTTCTGAAGAAGAGAAATTTGTTAACATCGAATATAGATTTATGTATCAGGAAGTCGTTTCTGAAAGTATTTGTTTGGAGTGTAGCCATGTATGGAAGTGAAACATGGACGATAACTAGTTTGGACAAGAAGAGAATAGAAGCTTTCGAAATGTGGTGCTACAGAAGAATACTGAAGATAAGGTGGATAGATCACGTAACTAATGAGGAGGTATTGAATAGGATTGGGGAGAAGAGAAGTTTGTGGTACAACTTGACTAGAAGAAGGGATCGGTTGGTAGGACATGTTTTGAGGCATCAAGGGATCACAAATTTAGCATTGGAGGGCAGCGTGGAGGGTAAAAATCGTAGAGGGAGACCGAGAGATGAGTACACTAAGCAGATTCAGAAGGATGTAGGTTGCAGTAGGTACTGGGAGATGAAGCAGCTTGCACAGGATAGAGTAGCATGGAGAGCTGCATCAAACCAGTCTCAGGACTGAAGACAACAACAACAACAACAACAAGAACTGGGTTAAGAAAACATTGTAGGAACTACTCTTAAGTATTCCTAATAAATCTTGGACCCTTGATAGATTGAATCAATAGATAAGACAGAATGCTATAGAGAGCGGCGCCCATCATCACCTAACAGTTTAGTCGGTGAGCTAACATTACCGAGCTGCCCGAAAAACTCCAGTTGCAGGCGCTATATCAGATACATTTCACGGAGATAATTGTCTTCGAAAATCTGAGAGCGTACATTCAAAGAAGAGTCGACTAACATGCCACTTTCTCCCACAAAATGACTACGGCAAGAAAATATAAGGAGCTATCAAAAAGTTTCTGTTCGAGGCCTATACAGTCAACCATAGGTATGCCAATCAAGCAAAATCGCTTTGGGCACTGATGCGATAATACCTTCAACACACCAGACTGAAGATACCCATTCTTTAAAATACCGTGTCCTGTCGCATAAAAATGTCCACACATCCTGATCCAACAAGAATAGTCGACCCTTCGAGGCCTTTTTTAAGGGTCTGAGAGCTGACAGTCGCATAGCGAGAGATCAGTACTATAGGACGGATGCTAGAGTGACCCGCACTTGACTTGGCGTAACTTACGAGTTATCACATTTACGATATGGGGATGTGCGTTATCACGAAGCAGCATCAGCCCTTGGCGTTTCATTCCACAATTCTGGTTTTCGACATACGTGCTGCCCCATACACATTCTTCATTCTCTGATGGGCATCTACCCTTGTTTGTCCTTAGCCAAGGATAGAGTAACAGCACTTTAGTCTTGTTTGGGTGCATTTGATAATAACACCCCATAGTTCACGTTACCGCATTTACCGCACGCACGTCGGAAAAGACAAGAATGCCACACTAATACCTTGTCTTCATTTCGATACTTAAACATCCTCAAACGAAAACATTTTGATCTCTCCTTGTAGAACGTTTATCGACAGCCTTTGTTTCCATGCATCTTTGGTGAATGAAACAGGAAAGGGAAGAAATAAGATTCAAACTGGAAGTATCCTCTATCACACTTCAGGTCTCTTGTAGAGTACAGATATAAATGTAGCTGTTATTTATCAGTCCTTTTCCTGTTTCCGTACGAATGGATTCCAAGGAAATGACCGTGTTTGCGCCACAGCAGGCGCCAAAATTGCTCTTATGTTGTTTTAAAGACCATTTTCCAGAGATCCTTTTCCTTTTAGAGATCCGCGTCTAACATTCCTAACCACCTTCACAACACTTTCGGAGTGACTGAACCTCCCGATCATGAATGCAGTCGTATGCTTCTGTGTGCTTTCGATGGCATTTTGTCTACGGTAATCTAAAGGAGACCGATAACACTGGAGCAGTACTTAAGAATAGGTCGCACAGAAATCCCTTTGCAGCAGTGGTATAATTTCTCAGATCTCTCTTAATGACTTCCAGTTATCGCTTGAACTAATATTAATGGCTGACACATAATTTTTACAAATGCCATCGCTGTGTCTCAGTCTTGTAACATTAACACTAATTCTGTGATCAAAATATTTAGAACATTTTGCATCCAGCATATGTGGTCTTATGTTTACGCCTATTTAACGCTAGCTACCTTTCATGACACCAAATATATACTTTGCCTGTCTTTTCGACGAGGATTCTGTCCTCCATACATTTCGTCGGAACAGGGACAGTCCTGCCATCCCTCATTACAGCATTCTCGACGTTACCTTCTTTTGTCGTGAACATCCGTCATCCAGCACTGACCTTTCTGCACACCTGCAGAGTACAGAGTATCTCTGGGAATAAAATGTATATTGCATAAATATGCATTTTTTCACAAGCCATACTCTTCCAATGGACCTGTACCAATCCACCTTAAGAATCTACTCCAAAAATCAGATTCCAGATGAGGTTTCCGTGTATAAGGAAAATCAAATGTCGTACAGAAAATGAAGTTATGTACCATTCGTCACATGAACTAACATTAACGCAGCTATCGCTACTTTCCAGTTGCTCAAAAAGAACATAAAACAAACTAACTGATAAGCTCCTTCGGGTAAACAAACGACGTTGCTCGCTAAATATTCGACAGTTTTCAGTGGCGGTAGTGAATCAAGTAAGAGAGGGTCGTAACTTAAAAATAGCTCTACTTCCTACATGTTTGAACAGTGGAATCTCATAGAGCAAACACATCATTGCTTTTCGTTGTTCGCCTCGGTAACTGTGGATCAACGCGGCAGATTACTAATTGAAGGGACTCGGGTTCGATTCGAGGCCGGGTCGGAGATTTTCTACGCTCGGGGACAGGGTGTTGTCTTGTTCTTACGTTCGTATCGTTAGAAATGACATACCATTATTGAGACTGCTGTATGGGCACTTCCCGAAAGCCACTAAAATAAAAAATAAAAAAACCGTTACTTGTACTTGTGTACTGTCAACACGAATCAGGAATTATCCCTGTTGATATCTTGTTATGAGGTCTGGAGGAAACTGCCTGTTCTGCCCATGAGAGACAGTTGACGTTCGTTCCTCAAAAATAAATAAATAAATAAATAGAAAAAAGGTTGACATACATTATGAAATTTTCGTCTGCAAATTTTCTGTATTTCCTGCTTGCTATGTTTCTATATTGTAATTATTATACACCACTTAAGACTTGAGCCTCTTCCAACTGGCCTACTGCTTCCTGCAAGGCAGTACGAAAGGAAGAAAGATTGGGTTTAACGTTCAAATCAAATGGCTGGGACTTAACTTCTGAGGTCATCAGTCCCTTAGAACTTAGAACTACTTAAACCTAACTAACCTAAGGACATCACGCTCACCCATGCCCGAGGCAGGATTCGAGCCTGCGACCGTAGTGGTCTCGCGGTTCAGACTGTAGTGCCTAGAACCGCTCGGCCACCTCGGCCGGCAGGGTTTAACATCCACTCAACATCGAGATCATTATAGAGGGAGCACACTATCAGGTTTTGCCAAGGATGGAGAAGGAAATTAGCCTTGCTCTTTCAAAGGAACCATCCCGGCGTTTGCCTGGAGCGATATAGGGAAATCATGGAAAACCTTTCATCTGGATGGCCGGACCCAAGTTAGAACCGTCGTCCACTCGAATGTCGGTCCAGTGTACTAATTACTGTGCCACCTCGTTCGATCAAGGCAGTACGAGAAGCGACCTATGAACGTGATTAACATGTCGCCCATCCCTCCAGCCGTTATTGCCAGTAGATGATCGTCCACGAGTATCGTAAATCCCATTTAATATTTTGTCACAGTCTTAAAAATTGTGGCAAAGACATTACTGATGACGATCCATGTACGGAAATGAGAAAATTACCCAGAGGTTGCCTTCGTCTCCAGTGCTTATGAATTGTAGTTATTAATACGTCGCGTAGTCCTACGATATTTAGGATAATGTGGCAGCGAAACAGTCTATCACGACGTAGGATCAAACACTGACCTGCCAATCCCCGTTTTTTGACTTATACCAACTTTGTAATGAAGTCTCTTAGACTTCACCTGCTATTCGTTGTCGTCTCGTTGAGATCGAATGTTCTTCCGGTGTTCGGCGTCTTCCCAGCACTATTTTTCGGCGCCTTAAATCTACGCCCTCGTCAGGTGTTCCCAGTCTCAGGGAACACCCAATAAAGACAGCTCGCCCAATCTCAACAAGATGTGCCACCTTTGTTTACTTTAATAACATCGTCCTAGTTTTCTTGCAGGCTAAAACTTTTAAACTACTGCTGAAAGAGCTCAAAGCCATAGTAATTTGAGACTGATGGAACGCAGTATGCCTCTATGTCTAGTAACCCTCTCGTTCTTCTAAGTGGAATTTCTTTTTCATGATCGAAGAATATGAAGTAAACTGGCAACGTAGATTATTACGGGATAAGACGTTAAATAGGCTAAAACGTACGAATACATTCGGCGCTGTCGCTATGTAATAATCGTTCCATCACGTGGCCTGTAATCCCCTATATTTTGTATGATATACTGCAGTTAAGGCCTCAATGAACACTCATACAGAATCACCGGCTACTGTAAACTTCTCTCCGTACTCGCTTCAGAGTGGAGTTGTCTTGTCGCAGAAAAGACAACTATAAATGAAACTTTATAACGGAGCACATTCGTTATCATTTTACCGCTACTGTGGACGAACTATTTATGTGTCACAATTATATCGAAGTTATGTTAACTTCGTTCAATACTTCGTAGCAGATAGCTTCCTGTTTTGCTCTTCCAAGAGACTTGTTTTTGAAAGTAACACTGTGTTGCTTATTTACGAGGGCTATTCGGACAATAAAGTCCGATAGGTCACGAAACGTAAATGACAGTGAAAATCCAATAAGCTTTGCTCACATTTGTTAGGAAGCGTCTCTAGTTTACCTGTCGTTCGTTCACGTCACCTAGCTGTTTTCAGTCCTGAGCACACAGTGAGCACGTAAAGACGCCTAGAACAGTAGAGTTTCCCGCCAAGTACGGGCGCCCGCTGCAAGGTTTCGCCTGATTTCATGCAACCCCACACAACGTAGATGTCATGCATTTCCTTCTTCGTGCCTATTCTCGGCCGCACATTGCAGGGGTAATCCGGACGCCCCTGCAGAATCTTCGATGAGAAGTGTTTGATAGCCCACAATACAGTCCGTAACTGGCTCTCCTTGCGTTTCATCTCTGCTCACATCGAGTCGCTGGCTGTCAAGACAACATTTTGGCAAAGAGAAGGAGCAGAGAAGTGGCGGGAAGCACAGGCGGCTGCCTCCTAAGACAAGGGTATTGGAAAGTTGGTGCAACTATATAACAAATGCCTAAATCGGAGCGATGACTATGTGGAGAAGTAGCTCGAAAGAGTAGCAATCTCTCGCAAATAAAACATTTTTGATTATCGCTGTGGTTTCCATTTTGCGACCTGTCAGATTTTGCTTTCCGAATATCCGCCTTACAAATGAAAGTCTTTGTTTAAACAAAGCAATGTAACAGTACATTATTTTCGTCCTTCTCTGACGCTCTGCACCGATTTACGAAAATACTCAATGCTCTATATAGCACGTTATTTAACACCAGTAAATTTCTGCTTCGTGAAATATTATTACAATTATATGATCAGTTCACAGGTTTTAGATAGCGCCTTGTGAATGCGAATAGAATGAAAGTTTCAGCGATATAATTAAATATTGACCACTCATCAATGCCCCTCACTACGTACATGTGGGGGACGTTTTCTTGCAGCCGACAGTTCGAGAAATATGTTTTTCCCTATCCACGGGTAGCGTCCAAAGCGCGACGCGTCGTTGCGCCTTACTAGTAGGCAACATAAAACTCAAGACCGAGCTGTGGGCTGACAACATCGAGGGGGCAGTACGATGCTGGACAGGCTAATCAAACGGAAAGTAGGGGTGATTATAAATCTTCGTCGACGAAGAGATAATTAGAGACTGAGTACATACTTGGAACTGATAAGGATTGGGAAGAAACTGAATCATGTTTTTTTCACAGAAACGATCACAGAATTCTCGATTAAGGAAAACTCTCGTGAATAATGTCTTTCAGAAAATTATTAGGAAGCTCTCTGAAAATGGCCTCTCACTAAATTTTGAGAAAACACAGTTTATACAGTTATGTACAGTAAATGGTATAACACCATTGATAAAAATAGACTTTGAACGGAAGTCTCATTTTAAGGCAGAACATCCAAAATATCTGAATTGGAAGAAACACATTGATGATCTGCTGAACTTTTGGGTTTAACAACTTATACTATTAGGGTTATTGCAAATTTTGGTGACAAACACATCAGAAAATTAGCGTATTATGCCTATTTTCATTCACTGGTTCCATATGGGTAATTTTGGGGTAATTCATCATTAAGAGAAAAAGTACTGATTTCAAAAAAGCGTGTAATCAGAGTAATAACTGGAGCCCACCCAAGATCACCTTGCAGACATTAATTTAAGGAACTCAGGATTTTCACAGTACCTTGCATAGATACAACACTAGAAGAAAGGATAATCTACGGTTAAATCTGATTCTGGCGCAGAAAGGGGTGAATTATGCTGCCACAAAAATCTTCGATCATTTACCAAATAGCATTAAAAGTCTGACAGATAACCAACCGGCATTTAAAACAAATTAGAAGAATTTCTCAATGACAGCTCCTACTACAAAATAGATGAATTTTTAGATACGAAGTACTAACTGTGAAAAAAATTGGATATGAAGTAGGAAAAAAAATAATAGTGTTTAAAGAAAAATTATATTAAGCTGACATGTTCCAAATCATTACGAAATGTCGTATTAATGATCTTTGGAAAAAGTATTAATGTAAAGTAAATCAAAAAACAAACCAGTATTTACGTAGTTATAGTCACTTTCCGTAACTCACGAATGATAGATTGAAAAAACTTAAAACTAACTAAACCATATGTAAAATGATAGCATTATAGGAATTTTGTCTAAACGAAGCACACACATCCCAAAACGCACGTAAATATTTCAGGAGTGAACCAAGCGATTAAGGGTCGAAACTACAGAAACACGGTACTCGGAAAACCGATGACGCAATACCGGGAGGGGATGGGTGAGGATATAACTCCCACCCCACTTCATTGGTTTTTTCCAGGGTTCATCTTGCGCAGTGCGGTCATGCATTATCGCGTTGCAGAGTAACACCTTTTCTGTTGACAATTAAAGATTGATTTACTCGCTGCAGCCATTCATAGTAAAAGTTTTCATTGAAAGTTTGTCCAGGTTTCAGCACTTCAAAATCAACAACACCGCGAATACTCCAACAAACACACGATAGCACCTTTTTGGTAGTAAACCTGGCTTTTCTCTCCTTGGAAATTCGCTCGGAGGGAGCCACTGCCTTTTGCCCTTTGGTTTATCATAGAGGACCCATTTGTCGCCTCCAGTGACCAAGCGGTAAAAAAAAAGCTTCTGTATTGTGCTGCTAAGGCATTACGTTGCATTCGGTGAGTCGGTTAGCTTTGCTTGTCTTTAACAATCTGCTACAAATGTTCTTGGATGGTCAACTAAGGTGAGTTACGAGTGTCTAACAGTTTCTCTATTGTCTAGCATGGATCTCCTTCCACTTTCGTCCTTAACATATGGTCTGAAATTGTTGGTCTTCCTGATCGATACAAGTCGGTAAGATCAACAACAACAAAATTGTTCAAATGGCTCTGAGCACTATGGGATTTAACATCGGAGGTCATCAGTCCCCTAGTACTTTGAACTACTTAAACCTAACTAACCTAAGGACATCACACACATCCATGCCCGAGGCAGGATTCGAACCTGCGACCGTACCGGTCGCGCGGTTCCAGACTGTAGCGCCTAGAACCGCTTGGCCACTCCGGCCGGCGGTAAATCAAACCGAATTATAACTTAGAAAAATTATATTTTGCTTTTGCGAACCTCTAATGCACTTGGATTAGCACTTTGATTAACAGCGAAAATGATTCTGGTAGTAACTGTTGAGTTTCTATCCTTGCGAAAAAGAAAAAGCGTCTTCTGATATTTGGCTGGCTATTTCACAATAATTTATTTACGAGTAAAGAAGAAACCCAAACCTTAAAAATCTCAGGGGCGAGTAGACAAGTGAGCTGATACCAAACGAATATCGACATACGCGGAAACGTCAGTTTCCGATCCCCCTAATTCTACAGGAAACGATTTCGTTCTAATCGAAAAGCTGCCATGGATTGGCAATGGAAATTTGCTGCACCACCATGATTCGCACTGGGTACCTCCTGGTCGAACATCACTGCATTAACATGACTTGGCATCAACGGCTACAGAGGCGGGAAACAACTTTGACAGCATACCAAAATTTTGTGCTCGGTAAGCAGAGACACACTCCCTCGTCCCCTCGAGTGCGTCGTTATGTAAAGCTTCCCCGTCCCCGGGGCCCCCACCGAACGCGGAAGACACTGCACCAGTGACGTAAGCGCCCTCCCACCACGGTCTGACGCCTCGGAGTGCACCTTGGGGCGGACACACAGTGAGCGTTTCGACAGCGCTGTTACGATGCAGCGGGGCTGCTCGCGCCGGTCGGCCGTGTAAACACATTAAGCGGCTCCGCTCGCGACTTTCGCCGGCCGCTTCACTACCGCATCGCGTCGCCTTTCGTTGCGACGCACCGCACGTGGCTGTGCGCGCTGCCAACGCCAGCAGGCCCATCTCTGCCAACTCCTAACAAGCAGCAGCAGACTGCACACCAGCGCAGAGTTTATTTCCGAGGAGAAAAGGAACTTTAGCTCGGAGCAAAAGCAGCCACAAGTCCCGCACGTGTGCACAGATCGCTCAGTGTTTTTCCTCACAAAATTCTCAGATATTCGGCCACACAGAAACCAGTGATACATGTTCGTTAACATAGCTAACTGTTACAAAATCACTATCTGGATTTTAGTCTAACAAGGTGTGGTGTGCGTACTGTAAGACCTTCGGTACACACACCATCAGATTATTTGACTTGTCGCTCTAACGAAGTAGGCGAGTATCAGCAATATGTCTCGTGCTCTTGTCGTGGCGTGTTTATCTTCTGCCATTAGGTCAGACGATATAAATGCCACATGCACACTTAGAGTAGCAGATTGACGGTGACCAATTTTAACCAGAACTTGATTAATTTTCACACACATTTATTAAAATAATAAAAAGCATAGACATTACGTAACTTGATTCTGGATGCTGTTTACAATTGACAGTCTGAAGTTCCTTTGGTCTTGGTATGTTCATCTTATTCTCACATATCTCTATTTCTTGACAAAGTGTCTATACATTTATCTTCATGGCTATCTACAGGAATATGATAATATTATTAGGTGCAGACTGAAACTTGACTATAGACTGGTACAGACAAATGTCGACTAACTAATTGGGGGTCTGTACACTCGTTATAATACCTCGCGTATTCAGGTATCACTGCGCGAGTGTGATCCGCGAAGAGGAAAGGATCTACATTAGCAGCAATCTCACAGGCTGCGTTACATATTAATATGCAGATCGACGGAAGCAGAATTTGGTACGTCTCTAAGGCAGCGCCATCTCGTAGTGCGGAGACGGACGAGCGCTGCGCCTCCGCTGTTGTGCTTAGCGGGGCGCGCTCTAGTGGGAAAGTTGTGTACGCGCTGTCTATGCGGAACTATGTACACAACACAAGGGAAACCCGCCATAAGTCGTTCCTTGATATTATCGAAACATAGCAGCAAGAAAGAACCAAAAAAAAGGGTACAACTAGTTTGGCGTAGGTGCTAACACTTAATAGTTTCCGAGGAAATGAGGATCAGAGTTTCGACGCCTCTTTAACAGTCCGCAGGCGCAACTTGTAAAGAAGTGAGTTGGTAGCGCAGTGGTCACGCCCACAGTTTCCAGTTTTTGCGACTCTTCTTCGAATCCATTTTTTTTCTTTTTTTGCCACTAGAGTAGGTGACAACAATATTTTTTGACATCCTGAAATAAAATGTAACTATTGACAAAAGAAGTCAGCATTTCAAATATTAATTAAAATACATATTCTCATCGCCACTGGCATGGATTAACATTTTCCTAAAAACTTATTTTAACAGTTTTTGTTTGCTTCTGAAAAGGTAGTGGCAACAGCTACAAAATCTGCACTGCTCTTCAAAGAAACGTATCGTTAGAGTTAGGACAAAGTTTTACGGCCTTACGTGAAGACCGGCCCGCTTCTATACGTCACTGACTTGTACGGCGCACAAAGCGATCCTTTCTTATAAGACAGACTGTTTGTCAATATCAACGGAGTACTGATGTGCTCACTAAAAGTAGTTCCACCAATGTATATGTCTTTATGCCAACCCTGCAACGTATACTTCAAGTGACAAGTGAAAAATTACATTGGCCAGTTACAGTAGTGCTGTGTTTTATAGCACAGTGAAGGGTAATCACAAGTAGATGCGATGCAATTAAAATACACGTCTTGGTCCATAGTCAGCTGGAGGCTCCAGCTTTCAAGCAAATGTTTCAATATCCGTAATTTTCCGCGATATTATCGCTAGATCGAGTGGTATTTAGCCGCTTTATCGTGGGTGTTTAACTAATTATATTCACGCAAACAAATGCGTCTATGACATATGCAGCTTCGCACGTTGCTCGTGATGTTCCCGTTCTAAAGTTTCGAACCTTTTTGCGATACATTTCATCGTGGGGTATGCTCTGGTTCCCTTGAAGCATGAAAGAAAAAAATAAATGGAAAAAACGAAATGCCAGATTTTATATGTTTTTAAATTTCAATAATTGTTAATTATATAAGATCTGTGATAATCAAATTTGTTTTATTCCTAGATTACTAAACGCTCGTAAAATTTACGATTTCAGTAGGTTACGACGTAGGTCATTTCCTACTTAATTTTTTATGTAGCATACCATTGCAGATCCAATAACAGGAACTAACTAATGCATAGACTATGACTTCCTTTGAATAAATTTTTCAGTAGTACACTGTAATATATTCCCCGCCGTTAGTGTTTTGGGGTTAATAAGATTTTAAACACTCATTTGTTTTGTCAATAATTCTCTTGTATTTCACGATGTGAAAAAAATGTTGAAGTCACATACTTCCTCAATAACAAAAGATAAACGAACGTAGTAGTCGATTTGAATACGTTTCGAAATTTCTAAACCGTGCTCTTAGCCACTGCTCTAACAAGTCACTTCCTTACACGTTGCGCGAGCGGACTGATCAAGAGGCGTCGAAACTTTGACCTTCATTTTCTCAGAAATTATTAAGTTTGGAACCAAAGCCAAACTGAGTGTCCCTTTATTTTCGCTCCTCTCTCACTCTGCCAAGTTTCAGCTGTATCAGACAGCGACTTACGGTGGATTCCCATTGTATGGTCACAGGATACAATACTAGTCACGCCTCCAAAGAGCACACTGGTCACTTTGATGGTTGCAAATGTTGTACCTCTTATATGTAACTTGAAACTGGAGAGGGGAAGAAAGGAAAGGAAACGTACGTGATCATTACTGTCAATTGCATCAAGACATTATGCGGAATCAGCCGCGAGAAGTGAAAATGTGTACTAGAGAAGGATTCGAACTCGACATCCCCTCCTTACTGCACAGGTGCGCTAATCACTGCTGCGCCATGGGGGACACAGCATCATCGCACCTTTCTGCACTCTGCGTCCATTTCCTCCATTTTCGTTTTCAGAGATTCCCACAGGAGGTCGGATGTATTTGTACACCTGCACTAAAGAAGGTGCCCGGCTAGGCGAATCAAGTTACATGAATGAGTGGTTTCTGATCTTCCAGGCATAATTTGATTGCTCTAGGTAGGCAATGGATCCACTTTCTTCAGCGCAGATGCATAAATACCACTTCCTGTGGGAATCTCAGAGAGCGAACATGGAGGAAATTTGGAGATTTGGGTAGGCTAACACACTACTTAGTCCAACTTAAACTAACTTACGCCAAGGACAACACACACATCCATGCCCGAGGCGCTGCAGTCATGGACTGTGCGGCTGATCCCGGCGAAGGTTCGAGTCCTCCCACGGGCATAGGTGTGTGTGTTTGTCCTTAGGATAATTTAGGTTAAGTAGTGTGTAAGCTTAGGGACTGGTGACCTTATCAGTTAAGTTCCATAAGATTTCACACACATTCCATTTATGCCCGAGGGAGGACTCGAACCTCCGACGGGGGAGAGTCGCGCGAACCGTGGCAGGAAATGGACAGAAACTGCGCATAGGTGGCTCTCGATGGGAATGTGGATCGGCCTAGAGGCGCGCTGAGACATTCCACGCAGTTAAGATGGTACTGCGTCCCCGATGGAGCAGTGGTTAACGCAGCTGTCTAATAATCAAGAGATTCCCGGTTCGAATCCTGGTCCGGTACACATTTTCACTCGTAGCCGCTGATTCCAAGTAATGTCCCGATGCAACTGTCAGTAGTCAGACTCTAGCTTTTATTTCCTTTCTTCCCCTCTCCACCTGCAATTTGCATATAACGTATGACAGCTGTGGATTCTGCGTGATGTCTGTTCTTTCGGACATGTCCGAAAGAACAGACACCACGCATTCACATAAAATGTTGTATCTCTGCTACAGGGCGGCCATGTGGCCTTACAGTGCTGACGTAAACCATGGCAGTGTGTATGTGCCATTCGTGGTATGGAAGGAGCGCAGTGAGGTGGACCGACTGGAGACGCAACAGAATGGCCTTCGCGTCTGGTCGTGTCCATCACCACGCCCTGAACGAAGCTTTCCGAATTTGTTTGTATAGCGACGTGGTCTATCCAACGTGTCTAAAATGAATGGTTTGCCATTTGCAACCATGTGGCACAGTGTAAGAAAAGTAGTCCTAACGAGGGAACGGAGACTCGTGTCAAGGCGTTTCAATGGCAGTCGGTTTCAAACCGGACACGAATTGCTGTTGTATGTGTATGCAAACCCGTGGCAAACAATATCCTAGCTAACAATGCGAAGGGAACTGCACTTTTTGTCACACGAGCTGGCTTGTGGTAAAATAGCCCGCCAACGGTTCTCTCTCATTTTCAAGATAACAACTTTAGTTATGCTGAAGCCAGTTTTTACATTAGTTATAAGATGTTCACGACCGAGATGTTCAAACGAGTTGGGGCTGCAGCGAGTTGGATCAAATGGAATATATTCCAACAGTGTGGCGAGTAGTCTGCATGTAGAGGAAAAACAGTAGACTTCAGTATACGTAAGAGCAGATCTAGCAGACTCAAGCCCGTTACCAATTGTTGATTATGCACGTTCGCAAGTTCGTTGCAAATCTATATTGATGGTTCTTCACAACTGTAGAAACTGGATTATCAAAGGTTCGTACGTGGGACAACTGAGCATTCCGCCGATGGGAAATCAGGTTTCTCCATGCAAAGTGCACACGCAGGAAATTGAGGCTTGACAGTTTGGAATTGCAGCAACAATTGGCCCAATATGCCCTGAGATATGATGTCAGTAGGAGTTAACGCCTGCACTTTCTGTAACAGGTAGGGGTCTAGCTACTGTTTTTTCCGTTAATTTGAACATAGCATTGGACATAACATCAGTTACATTTGCAACTGATCGAGTGCTCACTGATCACTTCTCATAAGCATGAGAAAGCACTGCTTCTTCCAAGTTGGAAGGCTATACCGTCAGTTGTTCTTCTAGATCGTTTTGTTGTTGTACCACTCGTCCTGTGGTTTTAGAAATATTGTGTGTATCGGAAGTCGTCTTAAATGTTTATTTGGGCCTATAAAACCTATCAGGATTTCTATAGTTTCCTTTTGGTTGTCTGTAAACGAAAAACTTGTTCTGTAAATCCGCATATGGATACAGCGCTATTTTGTTACGGTTGGTGCATTTCATCTTTTAAGCAGAGACTTTGTATCAGGACTAAACATGTCAGCATACGTATCAATCCATCTGCAGTGCACATTTCACATTGTACGCCTACACGTTGATCGAGTTTGCCTACCCTGAAATTGTGACAGAACATATCGATCCTGTCATTAATATTAGATTAATGTCGGTTTTCAATCACTTTCGATGTTGGGTGAGTACGTTTCAAACAAGCACACATTACTCTGGAGCAGTAGAGGGACAGCTGTTAAATAATAAAGCGTCATCGAATCACTGGAAAATGTTAAGAAACACATATTTGAAAGTAATTTATCTGAAAGTGTAGTAAGGAAATGAATGTATGCTTACGTAAACTAAGACCTGAATTCTCTTGTATAAATGCGTGTGTTGTACGGTACACTGGCCTATTTGTCCCGGTCCACTCATATAATACTGTTCCGTCCTGCCATGTGGTCCACAAGGTCACAATGGGATGCGGAAGACCTGATACGGTGTTCGTACAGCGACAACTTCTCATTTCTCGCGTGAGAAAGGTCGCAGTCAGATAGATATTGCTAGTTTGCTACATATACCCAGAAGTACGAAAGCAGATGTTAAAAGGTGATCTGAGAAGAAAGATCGCATAGAATGTGTTCCTCTCAACAGGCGGCCGCAGGGAGCTTAATGAAAGAGAGAGAAAATTAATCATAAGAAACAATAAGAGTACTCCGCTATTAAGTGTATCTCAAATAGCAATCCAGCTGCTCCATTATGTGCTAAGCAAGCAAGTGAATCGACTGTCCGGAGGATTACAAGAGAGAATGGATACAACAGAAAAATGACAAGCAAAAAGCTTCGCGTGCACGAAGTGAACCCGGACAAAAGGCTCCGTTTCGTAAGGCTCAACGTTAATGTAGAGTCACAACTATGTTTCCCAGTCGCAGATAACTGAATGACTTTTCAAAACGGAAACGATCGCGTGATGCTCAAAGGAAAAAAATCATCTACAGAAATCAGCCCTTTTTCTCAGTCATGGGCATCGACATGCGACGTAATCTCGGGTAGGATATGGAAGTTCCACGACTTCGTGAACTCTACATAATTAGAATAACTGAAGGGAGCACGTAACCGCCTATTGAAATCTCATGACGATGACGACGGTATAAGTCGTTAAAAATTCGAAATTGATTACAAATCTGCATCCCGAGAACTCTGTTAAGCATTTATTCAATCCCAAAGCAAATTTTGTGCAGGAGTGCAGAAACATACGGACTTAGATCTACATTCGAATTTTTCAAAGTGATGAGCAAAAGCACACATCATATCTTATGAAATAATTGCTTCTTTATAACTGCCCCAGCGTTGCGTCTACTTCCATCACCAAACCTTTAACTCAAAGAGAATTTACGGGATGAACTTGATACAAACATAAGGAAAAGTGCAGTAAATTCTAAAGAAGGACTAAAAAAGAATTTGAAGCAAGAATGGTAACTAATTGGGTCTCAGTACAAAGCAAAAATCATAGGTAGCATGTAAGAGCGCTTTAAAGGTGTTATAATGTAGAATTGATATCCCAGGAAGTATTGAGTTCCAGTATTATTCCTCAGGTTACCTTGCATTCGGAAAGTGGGTCCACTCAGCTACTGTTATGTGACATAAATTATAGAGTGCAGGAATCAGTCGTCCTCTTTTAGATTTTATTACGCAAATCCAGATTTCGGCTAGCAGCTAGCCATTCCCAATGTATTATTTTCTATTCTCAATGCATGTAAGTCCCTGTTGTTCGGGCGACAGTCACAGAGACAGTCACGCCCGGCTATTAAAGACACTATAATATGCTGTGAACCATCATTTTAGACAATATTGCCTTATCATCTCCATTATTTTAGATAACACTGTTTTATTCTGTTAAGAAATTGTATGCCCTAGTTCACATTTATTGAGAGAATGCCATTATCATTTATCGAAATTTCTTTTGTTAATTTCTGGGAAGCGGGAAGTATTTCTTTACTGCATTCGTCGGAATACGGGGCAACATCTCGGTAGGCTCCTGACATCTAATGGTAATTTATTGTATCAGCTGTATATTCCGTTCGACGCGAAATAAAGCTTTTAATTGCAGTGAAATGTCTCTTGTATTTTTCAGGGGACACGGAAAGGAAATGTATCACCACACAATGTTGTTTTAATGACCAGTGGAAAGTATGCTTACAACCAAAGTAAATTTCCCATGAAAAATGGGAGCGTATGTTTACCACAAAATTTATATTTCTTTTGGTGAACTACAGGTGGCATATTTACAAATCGTTCAAATGGCTCTGAGCACTATGGGACTTCTGAGGTCATCAGTCCCCTAGAACTTAGAACTACTTAAACCTAACTAACCTAAGGACATCACACACATCCATGCCCGAGACAGGATTCGAACATGCGATCGTAGCGGCCGCGCGGCTCCAGACTGTAGCGCCTAGAACCGCTCGGCCACAACGGGCGGCGGCATATTTACAACTTAATTGTTTTATTGTGTTATTGTGAATAGGTCTCACCACCTCTAGATGTGCCTGACATCTTGTGGTACCATGTCCGTAAAAACTGCTACATAAATTAGTTCTTATTTTCGAGCTGTCGCTATTGTTGTCACTTGTGAAGTCGGGACTCATTGGTTCGTTTCCGCAGTATATGTTATTGTTGAGCTGCTGCGCATTGATATACAGGTGGGAACGAACAGAAACGCCAAATTTTCAAGTCTGGCTCTTAGCTGTTTAATTAGTGTCTACAAGGAAATTTTGAAGTCTACATCTACATCTATACTCCGCAAGCCACCCAACGGTGCGTGGCGGAGGGTACTTTACGTGCCACTGTCATTACCTCCCTTTCCTGTTCCACTCGCATATGGTTCGCAGGAAGAACGACTGCGGAAAGCCTCCGTGCGCTCTCGAATCTCTCTAATTTTACTTTCGTGATCTCCTCGGGAAGTATAAGTAAGGGGAAGCAATATATTCGATACCTCATCCAGAAACGCACCCTCCTGAAACCTGGACAGCAAGCTACACCACAATGCACAGCCCCTCTCTTGAAGAGTCTGCCACTCGAGTTTGCTAAACATCTCCGTAACGCTATCATGCATACCAAATAACCCTGTGACGTCTGTGCGATGGCAACCCACAATAGCTCACTAACAAGGGCAGTGTAAAGAATATATACCACTGTAGATTGTGGTCCTAAATCATATAAATAAAATTATCATAAACGTAAGTATAGTCACAATTCTAACATGACAGTAAGTCGTTACAAGAACCTAAGCACGTAGGACTATAAATGGCGAAATAACCGAGTATTAATGGCAGTCGCCGTAATGAAACTGATTTTTACAAGGCACGATGATTAATACGTTTCCAAAGTTCACTGGCAGAGTTATCATAGAACACGCATGGCTCTGTAGCTATCGACTCAATTATTTCAGACCAGATTTCAAACTGACAAGGAGACGGCACGACCGTGGGGCCAGGGATTTGTCCGCAATTTTGTGTGGTGAAAGAGGTCCCCTAACACCTCACGTGGTTAAAATATTAGGACGCACTACTCGGAAAATCCCGAGAAAAATCGATCCAAAGTTTCTTAGGTGCGGTATGAGTATAAAATGTTAGTTCATTGCCGCGTCGCCGTTTGGCATACATGGTTCGCGTTCGGACCTTTATGCCAGAGGTCTCGGGTTCGATTCCTCCTCTCACACATTTTTTTCTTCTTTTGCTTGCAAAATTGCAGCGCATTGTTACAGGAGAATCGTGAAATTAATTCCCGGGAAGATTGTATAAATATTCATTCTATAATTCACCATCAATTATCGTCACCAATATTCCGAGACATGATTAAATATTCCTGGTTTGCGTCAAAATTATGAGAAACTCAAAACATTTTCGTAAATGTTAATGGGGCATGTTTTCGTACAGATTTATTGCAAACGCCCTGCGATTGTAAAAAATCCGCTTTCATATGTTGCGCAAGATGTCGCAAAAACTATTGCTTTGTTTGTTTTTACGATAATTACCACTGCAGTTCTGGTTTATAATTATTATATGTATAAAAATTGAATGTTTCCCAATCGACTTTGCTATTATGATTAAAAAGCCAATGTTTCTCCTCATATACTTTACAGTGAAAAATGGGAAAGCCGCAGCCATGAAATGTGTTGTTGGACAAAAAGAAAATAATTTTTATTCAATAATGTAACTAATTTGTTAAAGATAATGTAGGTTTGGGAAAATTTCTGAATAATTGGTGAAATAACAAAATAAAATGAAACAGAAGAAAAAAAAGGTGCCGGAGGAGGAACCGAACCCGAGACCTCTGACATAAGAGTCCGAGCCCTAAACATCTATTTTTTCTCATTTTGTTCGTTATTGAGCGTTGTGTTCGGTCGTTACGGACGTCGCAAGACATCCTGCTCAAGTTCGGTGGTTGATCCTTCCACTCAGTTTTTTATTACAGAGGCCTACAGGATTTCTGACCGAACACGCTGAGCTACCGTGCCGGCAACTAGTCCACACGGCGCCTCGGCATTGCACTAACATTTTATACTCATACGGGACGATTTTGCCCAGGATTTTCCGGGAAGCGCGTCCTAATGTTTTAACCACGTGAGGTGTTAGGGGTCCTCCTTCACCACACGGTCGTGCCGTCTCCTTGTGAGTCGTTTGTCCCTCTCGAAGTTCCCTGAAAGTCTGTATCACCGCCGCAGTGGTACACTGTAGAGCCGGCATCGCAGTAAGCCAGTAGTGCGTTTAGCTGCGAGGCCCACGGGACCAAGCGACTGCGCGCACATTCTCCGGCTACCGTCGGTACGGGTTTGCGCGGCTGCCGCGTGCATACCAGCGCGGGCCGCTCGGGCTAATGTAAGGCCTAGCCGGGCAGCGGGCGCAGCCCCACGTTAACGTCCCACATAGCGCGGGCCGCTGGCATTCTGCAGCCCGTTATGCGCGCTGCGCGCTTCTTCGCCTCACGTCGCCTCTGCTATTCGCGAAGGCGCCACTGCAATGTCACTCGAAGACTGCAACTATCGGGTGATTGTAATTAAAGTGCATCTGCCTACGGAGATCCTGCGCGGGCTGTGACAGCGAAATGTAGCAGATATGCAATGCGTGCGGGACCGTTTTACACTGGAAAAAATTAGTTCGAATTTTGGCCACCAGGTGCAAATCTGGCGCTGTACAGCAACTCGTCGACGTCTCCAATGCTCATATTGATCAAATTATGTAAGCAGCGGTTAACAATAAAATCAAAATTCGACACCTCAAATCAAACATCCCCAAATGCTTTAAACAATCATTCTGTAATAATGTTGTTACGATGCACATTCTTTACACTTTGCTGTACAAACCTTGCACCCAGCTGATTCCAGACGCCACATTTGTTTACAAATGTGGCAGTATACATGCGATGTGTTACGACTGCAAAAGGAATCTGTGACCACTGGAGGTACTCTAGTTTACTTATTTAATGTTTACCGTTAGATATCAGTTTAATTTTTTGTCAAAAGTAATCCTAAACCATATTCTGAAATAGCGTCTTGTTTCTCAACTGGGCAGTGCCACACGTTCCTCCAAAAATCGTAACACAACACACACACAAATTCCATACTAACTAATGTAAATCCATCCGATGATGGAGGTTTAATAATTCGAAACGCGTCGTGGAAATAAATAAAACGGTGACTGGTAACAGTAAACTTGTTGTTTCATTTAGTGTCAGTAACAGTCACGGTAAAGTCTAACCTAAAAAAAATGTTCGCATTTAAATAAAATCAACATTATGACTCCGTCACATATTTCACGTTTTCTGCACACGTCCCGTTCCTAATCCATTACATATGGAAACATTTCTGTCTATATGTTCTCACGGGGTCAGATTTGCACCTGGTGACCAAAACTGGAACTAATTATTTTCCAGCGTAAATCGGTTCCGTATTAACGCATTAGAATATCTACGAAGTTTCGTGCCATAGGATAGTTGCAACTCACAGTGGGCCTCTCTGAGTAGCTTCACTTTAATTATGACCACCTAGTACTTTCATTTGTCACTCGCAAATACAAAAGTATCCGGACATCTATTAGTGGCCATTAACAGGGCGGAAACGGAACTCTGAACTAGAGTTAGTGACAAAAGCATGTCACACACTGGTTCACAGTTCGAACGTTAATTCGAGACTAGCAAACAAGCACGCTAAGGAAAGATCGGAAATCACTGAGGTGACTCTACAGCAGCTGCACCAAGGCATTTTAACTGAAAACTCGGTCGGGGCTGTTTTGGCACCAGTGCACGGGGTAAATTGAAATAGGGTCTCATTTCGTTATGTGCGTGTTGAAAGAATTGAACTCTTTGAGCTCAGATTTAATAATAAATCACTGTTGCTTCTTTGGCATTATGTAATTGTTAGCCCTATGCTGTTTCCTAGTGCAGAAACATGCTGCTGCGACCTCACGGGAAGTTTAATAGATTCCTAGCACTGGATGATCACCTCGCGGAACATTCAGAAAGCATTGTATACAGTGAAGACTATAGTACATTATAACTGAATAGCAGAGTAATATGGTACGGCATAAGAATTAGTGTAGAAATAATCAACTTTTTATGCACGCAGCAATATGATTGCTGCTTGAACGAGTATTATTAATTATTATTTAAACAGGATGATACAATTACTTGTTTTAAGGAACTGCGGTATAGTTTTGTCTCATTCCAACGTCCTAACAGTTACCGTATATAGCACTAGCACACTTTCGAGTTTTCAAGACGTCTCGTCACATTCGAGATTAGAATTTGGTGTCGGAATCCTGTAGTCAGACACTATCACCTGCGTTACCTATGTATTTACGGTGAGAAGTGCTTACATTTACCCGCGCTGCAAACGTCTGTTAAAATTTTAGCGCAGTGGCACAGCCAATATACGAGAAAAAACTAGCCTTTTCTAGAATACAAAATAAAGACTAGGGCCCCCAGTAGATCCAAAGATAAGACTCTGTTCATAAGCCGACAACTTCCGCTCGTGCGCGTCGACCCATTTGCATGCACACGCTCCCAACTTTCTTTGGACTCGTCCCACTAACAGCCTTGCTGAAACTTCCCACGCCAATTCCAACAGCGTACTGATTACGGCATTCCGCGATCTCGCAGAGAGTGAAAAGTGGATCGCCTGCTGTGGGCTGAACTTCGATGCAGAACTTTGGCTGAAGTTGGTTTCCCGACTTTAGCACGATACCTAGCAAAAAGACTCTTGTACATAGATTTGTTCTCAGACGCAGCGTCGTTGGACAAGTGAGGTACTACTATACATAGTTTTGTTTTCAGATACAATCTGCGATTGTCACATATATGACTTTCATCGTCTGTTTAACCAGCTGTTACAACCAACACATGATTCTGTTCCGATTCTGCGCATAAACCCTTAAAAGTATTACGTTTATCCTACGAATTATTGTGTATTATTTTAAAATATAGTTAATCTCATTTTTCTTGCGTTCAACGTAAATGCAGCCTCTCTTCCGCCTCGACTGTGGTAAGGAAACCAACCTTTACTTACGTTTCAGCCCATATAATTGAGCCTTCGTCATATGTGAGCTCTTGAGGCCCACCACACAGCGACCATGGAGACGAGGCGCACGCCAGAGCTTAACTCATGGTGTTGACTTAGTACTTACGTACAGCATTTTTAAAATGTGACTACCCCTGCTCAGGGCTGTTTTAGTTTTATTCTAGACCATGTCCTCTTAGACAAACTATAGATTCAGGTATTTCTTCTGAAGAAGGCTCAATTATTTCGGCTGAAACTTGGGTAAAGGTTGGTTTCATTACCGCAATCGAGGCTGACAGTTTCTTATATATTTCAGTCATCGCCGGCCGCTGTGGCCGAGCGGTTCTAGGCGCTTCAATCTGGAACCGCGCGACCGCTATTGTTGCAGGTTCGAATCCTGCCTTAGGCATGGATGCGTGTGATGTCCTTATGTTAGTTAGGTTTAAGTAGTTCTAAATTCTAGGAGACTGATGACCTCAGATCTTAAGTCCCATAGTGCTCTGCTCAGAGCCATTTGAACCTTTTTTTTGTCTTGTATCTTCCTAGAGTCACTCAATTTCTACACCTTACCGTACGTCACAGCATCATCAGTAAACAACCGCAGATTGCTTCCCACCCTCTCTGCCCAATCACTTATATACGAGGGTCACTCCAAAAGAAATGCACAGTATTTTTGTAAAAATACAGTTTTCATTCAGCATGTGTGTGCGTTTAACAGTGTGTAGATACATCCTTCCCGCTTGTTTTCAAACTTAGTTCAACCTGTTCCCGTGAGTGGCGACGTCACAGCATGTCTTCAAGATGGCTGCTACACTTGATGTTCGTCAGAAGCAACGTGCTGTCATAGAATTCTTGTGCTGTGAAAACGAGACAGTGGGAAACATCCAAAAGAGGTTGAGAAAGGTGTACGGAGATGCTGCTGTCGATCGCAGTACAGTTAGTCGGTGGGCAAGCAGGTTACGTGATGAAAGCGGGCACGGCAATATTGAGGATTTTCCTCGCAGCTGCATGCCTCGTACTGCACACACTCCAGACAGTGTGCAGAGAGTTAACGAATTGGTGACTGCAGACAGAAGTGTTTGCAGAATACTGAAAGTTTTGGCGGTAAAAAAGGTTTGTGCCAGGTGGGTTCCCACAATGTTGACAGTGGCTCACAAAGAAACAAGAAAAACGGTATGCAGCGAACTGTTGGAACAGTACGATAATTGTGGAAATGAATTTCTTGGAAGAATTGTGACACGTGATGAAACATGGCTCCATCATTTTTCACCAGAGACGGAGAGGCAATCAATGGAGTGCCATCACGCAAACTCACCCAAGAAAAAAAATTCGAAACCATATCTTCTGCTGGAAAAGTTACGGCTACGGTGTTTTCCGATTCCGAAGGACTCTTGCTTGTGGACATCATGACAAGTGGAACCACCATAAATTCTGATGCATATGTGACGACACTGAAGAAACTTCAAGCCCGACTGTGTTCAAATGGCTCTGAGCACTATGGGATTCAACTGCAGTGGTCATTAGTCCCCTAGAACTTAGAACTACTTAAACCTAATTAACCTAAGGACATCACACACATCCATGCCCGAGGCAGGATTCGAAACTGCGACCGTAGCAGTCGCACGGTTCCGGACTGCGCGCCTAGAACCGTGAGACCACCGCGGCCGGCAACTGTGTTCGACCACATCGGCAAAAGCAGGATGTTTTACTGCTGCACGACAATGCACGGCCACATGTCAGTCAGAAAACCGTGGAAGCCATCACAAAACTCGGATGGACAACACTGAAACATCCGCCTTACAGTCCTGACCTGGCTCCATGTAACTATCATCTCTTTGGGAAACTGGAAGACTCTCTTCGTGGAACAAGGTTTGGAGATGATGACTGCCTTGTGCATGCTGCTGAACAGTGGCTCCAACAGGTTGGTCCAGAATTTTACCGTGCGTGTATACAGGCGCTGATTCCAAGATGGCGTAAGGCAGTTTCGAGGGATGGAAATTATGTGGAAAAATAAAAATAAAGATGGATTTTAAAAACAATAGCGTGCATTTCTTTTGGAGTGGTCCTGGAATAGAGAGAACAACAGGGATCCTCTCGCACTTCCTTGAGGCAAGAACGAAGCTTAATTCCGAAAGGCGGTAATTTTTGGGGCGCGACTGGCAGAATTAGAGTGCCGGTGCACATGTGAGGAAATCGTTGGCTGTGCGGCGGAGATGCGTGGTGGCGACTCGTTAAGCGGGTTCCGCTCGGCGCCGTACGTGGCCGCGCGCTAGCGGCGAACGGCCGCGCCCGCGTGCCACGAATTGCAACGAGCCGGCATAAGCGATGGCTTCTCTCGCATTGTGCCTTTCCTGACCCGCGTAACGCGCCGCTCGCCGGCAAACGAGTTACCTGCGCATGCGTAATGCAGTCGGCTACCGCGAGGCCGGTTCCGCGTTTTATGCGCCGATCGCAGCTGCAGCACGGCTCTAGGATCCCAGGCCGTGAGCTCAAAGTCCTGTAGTTTGTGACATTCAGTATCTCACCTCTAGTACCTGGTAATAAACAGCTCCATTTGTACAAAGAAAGTAACGCTAGTTTCGGGAGAATAAGTGGATGAAACTTCCTGGCTGATTAAAACTGTGTGCCGGACCGAGATTCGAACACGGGACCTTTGCCTTTCGCGGGCAAGTGCTCTACCAACTCAGCTACCCATGCACAACTCACGACTCGTCCTCACAGCCTCACTTCGGCCAGTACCTCGTCTCCTACCTTCTAAACTTCACAGAAGCTCTCCTGCGAACCTTGAAAGACTAACACTTCCAGAAGATACGATATTGTGCAGACATGGCTTAGCCACAGCCGGGGGAATGTTTCCAGAATGCACTCTGCAGCGGAGTGTGCGCTGATATGAAACTTCCTGGTTCAAGTGGCTCAGAATACTATGGGACTTAACATCTGAGCTCATCAGTCCCCTAGACTTAGAACTACTTAAACCTAACTAACCTAAGGACATCACACACATCCATGCCCGAGGCAGGATTCGAAACTGCGACCGTTGCGGTCGCGCGGTTCCAGACTGTAACGCCTAGAACCGCTTCGCCACTCCGGCCGGCTTCAGAGTTTGATGGGTGTTTTGTCAAGATACTACCAGCCTTCAACTTTTGTGAAAACAGTTCTAGATATATCTTCTACGGATTGGGCTGCGCATAAAAGTCGACAATAAACAAGTGTTGTTTCATCTGTGTTGCTTCTAACTAGTCACTGAACATCTTTTGTATCCCGCCTGGATGGCAGCGCGTGCGTCTGCTCCTGTGATCTGCAAAATAGGCCGAATGAAGGAAGCGAGTAAGAGCAGGAGAGGTAAATCACTTCGGTACTGCGTGTAAATTAGAAGATGTTTGTGATAGGGAAAAACCAGTTAATAAATGGTTACATAACTCTGCGATGATGAGCAGTATTCCCGTAAGTAGTACGAAGTCTCAATAGCACGCTAGCCCACTCTGATAGTAGATTTGATGTTTCCAGGCCGTCTGCTCTTGATAAAATGGGGAACAAGTAGAGCGGCGCTCGTTCAGCTCCACAGCGTCGGCTAGAGGACGCAGTGGTCGGCGTTGTTCGCCCGCTCTCGTAGTGCCAACCTACAAGCATGCACCTACGCTGTGACATGGGAACCATCGATACCGTAGAACCCATCTGTTCCCCTCACAGACTGAAATATAATATGTTGCTTCCAACTTCGTACACAGTGTTGAGGAGAAGTGGGCTACAGATTTGTGTGGTAATAGTCGACAGCTGGACAGGAGCAGAAATGATTGGCGAACAAGTTAACACAGTAAACAGAAGATTTACTTAACTTGTATTTCTCCAAGTGTACGAAGACTCATTGCAAATAAGCAGCAAGAAATAGGTTGGTTGGTTGAATTGGGAGAGGAGAGCAAACAGCGAGCTCATCAGTCCCATCGGATTACAGAAGCAAGGCGGCCATGTCCTTTCACTGGTCCCATCTGGGAATTTGGCTCAAGCGGAAATCACGGGAAACCTAAATCAGGATGACCAGATGTGGGTTTGAACCGTCGTCCTCCCGAATGCAAGTACAGTGTGCTAACCACTGCGCCGTCTCGCTCGATAAGAAATAGAGTCCAGCTCTGAGTGTCAACTGGGAAGAGGCTCTCTATACTTGCATGAACGATGGAGACGGAGCTGCGACTAGACCGCATCTGTGTACCGTCACGTAGTGAAGAGCCTCCAAGTGCAAAGTGGGCTGAGTGACTGCCACCAGCCATCCTATGTTGCGCTCCTGGTACGGAGCCACTGGAGGTGTGGCCATTGGATGTGCACCATTGGGCCCACTGGATGCTGCACAACGGCTACCGGCGTCTGACAGAAACCTGCAATTCCGCCGCTAGGGTGGTACCGATAAGTGACACCATATAATGACACAGTGAAGTACTCAAGACAGAGCAATTGGGAGATACATATGTACAGACACGTGACAATACGAATAGTGTATCGAAATCATGGTTTCCAGCATTTTCTGTCATGGTTCGATCTCGTGTTCATTAATAAGGATCAGCTCCACGTCAGTTTTATAAATATTTTTCAGATCAGTTTTATTTTGCCCCCTCCTCTCAACCCCTTCCCCTTCAACCATTCTCACTCCCTGTCTCATTCTCTTTCTCTCTCCTTGTTTTAGATATACACCTGATCCACAGAAAAATGGTTGCTCCACTTTAGCACATTCAATTTTATAACCAAAGATGCAAGAGGTTTATCGAGGCCGGTACTTCATACGTGTAACGATGCAGGACGAGAGATCACGATGGCCGACCCTGTCGATTAGCTCAAATAACGCAAAGCGAGTCCTGGAAAGGTCTAGTCTGTTGCAAAAATCGCCCGGCCATGAAGCAGATAGCTGCCTCACGGGCCGGCCGTGGCCCGAGTAGAAAGCATCGGCCGTGGCAGCGGGCCTTGAAACATTTCCTCCGCTGCGCCTCGCTTTGCGAGACTGTCGAACAGCGATCCCGCCTCTCGCTCGCCTTGATCATGCACACACCGCGTCACACATCGCGATACAGTGGCCAGCTGTATCAGATAGCCTTCAAGACAGCCGCGCAACATCTAGGCCGCCAATGATTCTGTAAGACAGAAGTTGTGAGTGTAGAGAATTGTGAAAACGTTATGTCCCGCCTAGAAATATTTATTTGAAATCACACATACGCAAAACGTAATGCACTCATTTCTAATCTCCATGTATAATTTCTTATATATACACTGAAACGCCGAAGAAACTGGTATAGGCATGCGTATTCAAATACAGAGATATGAAAACAGGCAGAATACCACGCTGCGGTCGGCAACGTCTATATCAGACAACTAGCGTCTGTGCAGTTGTTAGATCGTTTATTGCTGCAACAATGGCAGGTTATCAAGTTTTAAGTAGTTTGAACGTGCTGTTATAGTCGACGCACGAGCGATGGGACACAGCATTTCCGAGGTAGCGATGAAGTGGTCACTTTCCCGTACGACCATTTCACGTGAATATCAAGAACCCCGTAAAGCTTCAGATCACCGACATCTTTGCGACCGGACTAACGACGGCTGAAGAGAATCGTTCAACGTGACATACGTAGAACGATTTATCAAATTCCTGCAGATTTCAATGCTGGGACATCAACAAGTGTCACCGTCCGAACCATTCAATAAAAGATCATCAATATGTTCTTTCCGAACCGAGGGCCCATTCGTATATCCTTGATGACTGCACGACACAAAGCTTTACGCCTCGCCTGGGCCCGTCAACACCGGCATTGGACTGTTGATGACTGGAAACATGTTGTCTGGTCGGGCGAGTCTCGTTTCAAATTGTATCCAGCGAATGGCCGTGCACGGTTATGGAGATACAATCATGAACCCATGGACCCTGCACGTTAGCAGGGAACTGTTCAAGCTGGTGGAGGCTGTGTAATTGTGTGGAGCGTGTGTAGTTGGAGTGATATGGCACTCCTGACACGTCTACATACGACTCTGACAGGTGACACGTACATAAGCACCCTGTCTGATCACCAATATCCATTCATGTCCATTGCGCATTCTGACCGATTTGGCAAGTTTCAGCAGGACAATGCGACACCCCACACGTCCAGGATTGCTGCAGAGTGACTCCAGGAACGCTCTTCTGAATTTAAACACTTCCGCTGGCCACCAAACTTCCCAGACGTAAACATTTAGCGTTTAGCGTTTCTGGGATGCCTTGCAACGTACTGCGCAGGAGATATTTCCGCCCCCTCGTTCTCTTATGGATTCATGGACAGCCCTACAGGATTCATGGTGTCAATTCTCCCCAGCACTACTTCAGACGTTAGTCGAGTCCATGCCATGTCGTATTGCGGCACTTCTGCGTGCTCGCGGGGGGCCCACACGATATTAGGCAGGTGTACCATTTTCTTTGGCTCTTCAATGTATATCTACATTTATCACAAAAGAACCTTTACTTCATTCAAGTTAAAAGATGTCAGTAAGATTAACGAACAATAAAAAGTTTAAACTGACTGCATAAACAAGATTATTTTTACTTCGACAAATTAAAGAAATACTTCTGGTATACTGTTATCGACAAAACCAGTTAAATGGAGCCCTTGAATAACACTAACAGTCGGGATAAGAAATAATGCACAACCATATCACACAGAGAGAGAGGGACGCCATTAAAAACGAGGGTTCAGAACGTTATAATATCAGTTTAAACAAAGGATAAAATCTGGCTACCAAAACACGGAAGTTGTCAAGGATTACAGCAAATATGCGTAAAATATTTACTTTTAAGTGCTTCAGAAGCTATCTTCTGCATTCACACTCCGAAAATTATCATGCAACTTAAAAAAAATGATTACAAAAAGTGCCCAGCTGAGGTAATAATTTAAAAGATTTAACACAGTAGTCAATGTCATCATTCGACCCATAGAGAGATAAGGAAAATGTTATCGTTCATAATAAATGAAACTGATAATCATACTCATTAACCATGGAAGTAACAAGCGTTACTCTTGTGCCAGTCGGCTGTATGGAATGAATCTGGTAAAATGGCTCGACGTGAAAACGTGACAGAATACCACATAGAAGCTATCATGTTTGGACCTTCTCGTGATCACACCGTGAACGAAGTTGCTCGAATTCTTGTTGTACCAACATGGACTGTCCAACGGGTCAACTAGGAACGAAGTGGCACCTCCAACCACGTAACAGGGCATAAGAACAGTTATCGTAAAAAAGAACTCTAACCAACAGATGCTAAAGACAATCTGCTTCAACCCCAACATTAGTTGCTGCCGTTAGAGAATGTAGGAAAGCCTCAACGAGAATCCACATGAAAATTGCTAAGGGAACTGAACTCTGTCGGTATATGGAGTTGGGTATCTCGTACAAGACGATTGCCCACAGCGGTACATAAATCTGCACGTCTTCATTGGGAGAAACAAAACAGAAACTGGGTAGCAGCTGAGTGGAGGCGTTAATTCCAGTTCGACGCATCACGATTTATCGTTCTTTTTCAATGACGAGTCTCGGCACCTGGACGATGGAGTTGCTTCACATTACATCTATTCTCTCTCTCGCTTGCTCTCTGTTAACAATGACTGCTCTTGGTACTTGAACTCAAGAGCTGCCCCATATTACTGAGGTATCGATTGCCTATCTCTCCTTCTCTCTCCGTTTCCAATGAGTGCTCTTGACACCTGTAAACGAGCATTGCCCCATATTACAGAGCCATCGATTCTCTCTCTATCTCTCTGTTTATAATGACTGCTCTCGGCACCTGAACCCAGGAGTTGCCTCAAATTACAGAGGGATCGATTCTTCCCCCCCCCCCCCTTTCTCTCTCTCTCTCTCTCTCTCTGTTTCATCTGTACATCCACAAGGGTCCCCAGAACCACAGTTCCCTTAATCCCATGTTGAAGCAGTATGACATGAAACCATTCTTCTTCTTGTTTCAAGCCGCTTTTACCTAGTTTATATATAAACTCTTTCAGACTGGAACCGTCTGCTACTACCTCGCATCTGAGATGAGTCAAATTCACTTTAAATATTTCGTCTACAATTATACTAGTCATTGTGGAAAAAATGCTCTCCGCACCTCTTTTCAGGAGCATGTCGTGAGCATGGTGAAACATTACAAAGTGATGGGCTTATACGGATCATGTCGTAACGTAAAGAAATTACCAAGCAAGACATGAAGAATCTTAGCAAGTAGATTGATAACTAAAGTATTTCGCCTTCAAAGACTGTTTTGAGAAGAAAATTGTTCCTTATGCTGCTACCTAGCGGGAACCCTGTAAAACTCGAGAGTTTGCTCTTTCCAACAGTACGTTGTTCACGCACATATCACAGATAACATAATAGTTACGATTTTTTTAATCGGGTGATTATTTTTGATACACTCCGTATTGCTGATGACTAAATTCTCTGTTATGTGTATCTGTTCTTTTTCTTAAATTTGTGGAAAAGCGCTACAAACTTATGCACCAACCCAATATCATGTCCGGGGCGTTTTTATTTGTACGCAAAGCGTTAGGATACTGCACCAGTAAGCCTCTAGCTATTGTTCGTTTTGTAGATGAACTAACATAACAGCAATTTGGAAGCTTCGATTAGCGGTTGCGGACAAAAATATTGACAGTCCTAGACAAGCTAAGTCTCTAATAAAACATTGCATATTCAAATGATTGTAGGTTACAGTAGTGATGCGAATCTGAAAAAACTTGGTAGAGTAATATGGAGAACTGCGTCAACCCAGTCATTGGAGTGAAGACCACTAGAGATGGGCAAACTCGTTCATCCTTGGGAAATAGTTCACTGCTGATGGCTCTTTTTTGGGAACCGTTCATTTTTACTCGTTCACCGTTCATTTGTGCTTGGTATATGGTTCTTACGAAAAACTGAAAACTAGTAGTGTAGGTGTCTGGAGGTTGGAGAGCACCAAGAGGGGGCACTTGCCTCCCCCCCCCCCTGGAGTATAGAGTTTTTATTCATTACAGAATTCTTACACACTTTTAGAAGTAATTTCTGTGATTCTGCAGAACCTCTCGCTTAGCCAACTGTAGCGTTGTGTAGCTGATCGCAGGGGAATAATATAGGGCGGCGCACGGAAAACTGGCCCCGAGTACAAACTGCTCGCCAATTACGGACTATGTGTTGTCCGTTACGAGCAGATACAACAAACAGACAAACATGTAATAATTAGGCAGTGAAGAAATAACAAGCTAATGCAATCAACAATTGCGAAACAATCGATGACGATTTGTAGAGAGCTGGAGAAGAGAACATGAAAATCTCACGCGACGCGCATGGGCAATAGCTCATATAGTATTGTAAACCTGTTGGTGGCTGTTTCCCAAATTAATAGACCACAAGTCTCTTGTATAAAATTCTTCGTTTCGACTTCCACTAAATATCTATGCTACGTTGTAAACAATAATCGTTTACACTCTATATATACTTCACGTTGTCTCTGAGTTCGTAGGCAAAGTAGAGACTTTATGGAAACATAAAATAAAATGTGGTTTCTCATCATGCTTGCGTCACACGCTTAGTAAAAATTAGGTTTTTATGTTGCAATATTAAAGTTAATGCTGCCATAATAATAATAATTAAGTTCGCAGTAGTAAAGTTTTTGGTTTGAAAGCTCCTTCTGAACAAATGTACTGGAGGTAATAAGTAAATACGATTTTATGGCAATCTGCGTCTTTTCAATTTTTTTTTAAGAAACCAGACTAGCAGGTAATGCAAATTGGAAACAACCAAACTTAAAAATAGTTAGAGCCTTCCTAAATGTAATGATTTGTATATAAAAGATACACGAAAATCGTTTTATATGAATTTTCTTACACTAAAAATTAAGCAGATTGAAAGTTCGTTGCTAAATCAAGTCGATGAAACCAAAAAAATATGAATAACAAAAAAACTTGCCTTGTTATAAGTATGTCTTCTGCTGTTCATCGATATAATGAAGTGAGCTGATATGCACTTTTGTTACCTGAAAAGACGTACCTATTAGATACAACGTAATTTTTATGTAATTTACGTAACTATAAAATACTTTTTGATTACCGGTCGTGGACGCTGAATAGCCAGAACCAAGTGCAAGAACAGGTTGAAACACAAGTAAAATGGGCGAGCGCAGTGAACGAAACGAACAACTGGATACTGAACTGACTAGGAAGTGGAACTGAGACAGGTGGTCATGCGAAGAACGACGAGTGCGACCGAGGGAGACCGAGAATGAGACGAGCACGCGGCCGAGGCTGGAACGAGAACTGCCGAAGTGACCGCCGCGACTGAGGTGAACAAGTGAACTACGAACCGATCGTTCCTCGTTCCCGGGAACTATAAGTAGACCGCCGCGACCGAAGTGAACTATGAACCGATCGTTCCTTGTTCCTGAGAACTATAAGTAGATCGCCGTGACCGAAGTGAGCTATGAACCGATCGTTCCTAGGAATTCGTTCCTCGGTCCTTTCGTTCATCTTGGTGAACCGTTCGTTTGCACCCGTTCGTTCGCGAACTACCCATCTCTAAAGACCACAGCAACAACACACAGTAGTTTTTCGGCACCCGGGACGCCCACTGCTTGTCACAAGCAAGCGTCAGAGGCGGGCCTGGAGGCGATTTAGCGGAATGCAAAAAGCCCGGATGCTGGTGGCCGTTAGCAGTAGTTGCTAACAGTTGATGCATAAGGAGGAACAAAGTGTGCGTACGTGACCTTGCGTGCACACGTGGCTTGCACTAATTAGCGAGCGCGGCGCACGGTCCGTTAATGCAGCGCGGGTCACACGTAACGGTGGCCTGCGCCCGCCAGCCCGGCTCCCACACGGCCGCGTGCCAGGCCTTGGTTCGACGCCCGCTGCCACCACCTGCCGCTGCGCAGTACCTCCCGTCCTGTCCGCGCGTCAGCCGAGCCGCACATCAACTCAGTTCCTCGTATTTCGCAGCGACAGCGCGCTCCTGCGCGCATTGTGAACGCCCTTTACCAACAGCTACCAAAACTTCTACAAAGTAATCAACAATTTTTCGGGAAACGTAACCACTCTCGCACTTCCGTCAGGGAAGTATTTCAGTAATTCTTTCTTTCTTAAATTTTTTTTAATTATCAGTATTTGAAATATTAAAGTAAAAATAGTAATTAAAAGGAACTGAAATGACTAATAAAATAAAGTTACAAGAGAAAATGCTGTAATACCCCTTTTTTGCCTATACATAGGGGTCCAAAAAATGTACCCACAGTTTAAAAGTCCATAAGTTGCAAACGAATTGACTGAGTTGTCTCATTTTTATATATGAAGACAGTAACTGTTCTCGAAAGAACAGAATACTGTTGATGACCGTGCAGCTTTTCCCTGGAATAAATGATGACTAACTGAAACCCTCAGCTGTCGACAGGTGTTGTTGATATACCTCGATGTGTACAGCTGAAAATGTCTGCCATGTAAGCAGGAGATCCCGGGTTCGAGTCCCGGTCGGCAGCTGAGCGTTTCAGTTAGTCATCATTTATGTCTCATTTTTGGTGAAAGTGTAGCTTAAAGTCCAACTTAAAGATATCACTGTGGGTGTTCGAAATGGTCACCGTTAACATCCACGCACAAACGATGCCACCGAACTGCAGCACGAACTACTGTCTGCAACGTGTTCAGTTGAATATTTGCACATGAATGTACAATGGATTCTCGAAGTTCATCCAATGTGAGAGGCTTTTGTCGGTAAACGACGTCTTTTAGTGTTCCCCACAGGTAAAAGTCCAGAGGAGTTAGGTCTGGGGAACGTGGTGAATACTCTACAGCACCTCTACGGCATATCCATCTTCCTGGTAGATTTTCGTCGCGATACGCCCTAACACGATTTTGATAGTGGGCTGGGGCATCATCTTGTTGAAAGTAAACTCTTCCGTCTTCATACAAGTCTCGGATGGCAGGTAAAATGGATGTCTGAAGCTTCTGAAGGTACACCTCACCGGTAACTGTGCCGTCAAAGAAGAATGGCCCAGTCAAGCCCCGGTAAGACAACTCACACCACACATTTACTCCTGGCAAATTCACGGCTTTGTCTACATGGATGTTCGGATTCTCGGCGGCACAGTAGATGCAATTGTGGCGATTTACTGTACCATTGAGTTTGAACTGTGCCTCATCAGACCACACAATCATCTCTGCCAACTCTTCATCGTAGCGCACCATGTTAGTAAACCACTCGCAGTACTCTATTCCACGATCTGGGTCGTCCTCGTTCGTTGAGTGTAGCAATCGTTGCCTGTAGCACTTCCACTTTGCTGTCTTCAAAACTCGCCGAACACTTGAGTGACTCATTCCAGTTTCACGGGCACACTGTCTCACAGACTTCTGTGGTGAGCGAGTGAATTGTTGTAACACACGACGGGAGTTAGCTGGACTTGTTAATGTTACAGGTCGTCCATATCGTTATTTGTGTACACATTTAACACAGCCTTCGGCTTCAAATTTGTCTCGAATGCGATGAATCGTTAAACGTGTCGGTGGATCTGTTTGATACTCATTTCGCCATTGCCGTTGAACCTCATTAACGTTTTCGTACTTAAAATACCACTTCAAAACTGACTTCCTTTCATCGAATGTAAGCCTCGCGCCAGCCATGGTTACTCCAGTAACTAGGCGCAACTAAGAATAAAACACTGACTATCTGGCGACTGTCACCTGACAAAACAAAACAACGCAATACAACGCTTGTGTGGCGATTGCCGCAACTACAAACTATTACATTACCAAACATGAGACAAATCTGTCAATTAGTTTGCCAGTTATGGAGTTTTAAACAGTGGATACATTTTTTTGGACCTCTCTGTATATACACGTAACCATCACTGTTACTTTATTACTATTGCTATTACTGCTCCGATCCCTGTTCTGCGATTGCGGTTATTAGTGTTGTTGTGATTGCTAATATTGCGTGTTGTGTAGAGTGAAGTACTGAAAATATACCAAGTTATTTTAAAAAGTGTACCGATCATTTTATAAAGGTATTATCGGCGCCAAGTCAGCGTAATTTTCATCATCTAAAGATAGAGTTTCAGAGACTTGAATTTGTATAAAGAGAGAGAAAGATAGATTCTTTACTGATTAGAACTAAAGATTTGTAATACTGGACAATAATTGTATTATCAAGTGAAAAGTACAAGGTGAAATTATCTGTATTTTAATGTGAATATTTGCAAAAGTTAAGAATATCAACATTCAAGTGGCAACATTTTGGTGACTTTGTAATGAACATTTATTTGCTTATGTAAAGAATATAAGTGGCAACGGCCTTGCCGCAGTGGATACACCGGTTCCAGTAAGATCACAGAAGTTCAGCGCTGTTGGGCGTGGCCTGCACTTGGATGGGTGACCATCCAGCCGCCATGCGCTGTTGCCATTTTTCGGCCTCGTGATGCCAATTGAGGAGCTACTCGACCGAATAATAGGGGCTTCGGTCAAGAATAACATCATGCGACCGGGAGAGCGGTGTGCTGACCCCACGCCCCTCCTATACGCATCCTTTTGGGAGAAGGACACGGCGGTCGCGTGGTCCCGGTAGGCCACTCATGGCCTAAAGACAGAGTACTTTTTTTAATGTAAAGAATATAAAACTAGGAAAGACAATCAACTTTAGCAAACATTTATTTAAAAATCAGAATCAACAACGCACGACAGATAATTACATCGACGCAGCCTGTTCTGTAGCGAATGCAGTAAGCAATTCATTAAACAGTTTATAAACGAGCTGTATCTTCTTGAAGCTTTCTTGTGTTCTCATAAGTGACCATAGTACAATAACTGAATTGAAGTTTTGTCGCCGTATTATTCATACAAAACAAAATAAGAGCTACTACACTCAGGCAAAACTACATACGTTTTACGTCGAGACTGCACACATGACGACGCCATAGCCCGAGAGAACCACATATTACAGTACCTACAGTCAAGACAATATCACGACAACAAAGGACCATCAACTTCAGAGACCCTGTGTCCTTAGGTTCTTTAATTTTATTGTTTAGTTCTCCGAATACGTCTGCTTCTTAGTGCAGTATGTAAAATGTTGAAGCGTAGCGGAAAAAAAGCCTCCCTATAAATTACACAATGGGTTTTTGTCTGGATTTTCATAGCCAAACGAAGTGTGGGAAATGGACAAATGCGATATAAAACTGAGCAGCGTGGGGTCTAGTTATGTATAAACCGATTTATTTGCTTGATGGTAATCAGTATAGTTAACAAAAAATTAATTACTTAAGATGTATCTGCACTTTCGGATACGAACAACCATTAGCGTATAAGGGAATGGAGACTCTGAAAATTTGTGCCGAGGCGGTACTCGAAGCGGATTTTCCTCTTTACGCGAACCACTTGACTACCCGTGCACGCCTCACGTTCACATCCAAACTTTCATATGTCGTCGTTCCTGTGCTCTTCGTACATGCTTTCATTTTGAAGGAACATTGAATCTTTCTTCTTAACAACACAGCCACTGCAGTATCGTAAAGAAATTAATGAGTGATGTGAGCGAAAATTTAGTACGAACTTTTATTGTCAAACGCAAAGAAGGAAATGGACAAATAGCCAAAAAAGTATTTAGTTTCTTGAATGTAGTTATGGAAATTAAGAAAAAGTTAATTATTGATTTGAGAGGAAACTGAAATATTTCACGAACAGTTGTTGCTAGCTATGTAAATGAAGTGCCAGAAAGTTCATCTCCTCAAGACCTAGCTACTTTTCGGATAAAAAGTTACATTCGTGTTATATTTAACTGTCAAAATGGTTTCCCTTGAATGAAGTGCTAAATTCGGGGCATTTAGAAAATGGAAGACGCTAGGAAAGCAAATGAGGTGCCAATAAGATCATGCTTTCTGATCAGAACTTGAAAGCAATAAAATTGAAATAGTCGTTAAAATTGACATTTGATGTGCCTTTGTGTCGTACTCAAAATCATGTACAGCAAATGAGGTTCGTCAAATGTTTCTCTGATCTATTTTATTTCTTACTTTCAGACAAATTATTCCACAAAACATAAGCCGATTTTTCAGAAAAAAATTATTTAATTTGTTCTTCGCATATTCCGTGGTTCACATTTGTGGTAGCTCACTGTAATTATTCTACGACTGACTGATTAGGTTCATCAGATGAGAACTTCGTATCAGACTCACTGAGTGACTTCAAGAAAGGTATATTCACAGAAAATAACAATTATTCTTTTGTAGTGAACACATAGTGTGTTGTGGGGCGATCACTCTATTGTATAAATAATTCAAAAGCCAAGATCGCTTAAACACTGTTTACTATATGACCGGTTTCAACACACTAAAGGTGCCATCATGGGATCTGTGAAGATATAACATGACAGGTTTGAGGGAGGGCTTACATGAGTTACACTATATACATTACTATTAGTACAGGACCAGATACCTGAATGTAGCGTAACATGCATAATCATTTGGATATAACGATATATATCTGAAGGAATAGAACGACCATGAGAGCAGTTGTTTTTTAATTTTTATTTCTGCGACAATGATTTTATATCAGCTGGTCTGCCTCATGTATCGTTATATCCTAATTAAACCTGAATAATAGATAAACAGGTAAAGAGAAAACATACAAGAGGCACCTCACCTCACACAGCACATTTTGCTTGTTGCAGGACTGGGCGAAGCAGCACAGCCCTATTACGGAAAGTACATCGGGAAGCTGAAGACGCTCCACCACGGCGTCACGGGCGAAGTGTACGCTGTAGACGCGCGCACGCTACACATCAGGGACTTCAGCTACGATGGAGAAGGGCCAGGTAAGGATCAGCAATGTTCCTGGCATAACAAAACACTACGGCGACATCTCAGTCGATCTTTACTCCTCTTTCCCAAAGGCTCGTCACACTGATAACTTCTAGACGCTTCTTGTTAATACAGCTGACAAGTGAAACGTAATACCATTGTAAAGACACACGATCAGACTTCTTGTAACAAATCTTCCTGGGAACATCTGTACAGTTCCCACTTTTCTACACACGTGACCAGACTCGTGACTCGCTTCAGAAATTCTCGTCTACTCAGACTTCAATTCTAGCGTTAATCCTCGTATCCATAATTCATTCCAAAAGACTTATTTTTTGTAGAAATTCTCAAGAGAAATACGCCTGCTTGATTTTGTTCCATTTGATAGTAACTCTGACTATTCACAGTACAAATAAAACAGCTACCTCAGTTGCACAAAACCGATTCAGTCATAATTCATAAACCGAGCAATTTTTTTTCTGTGTAGCACATATGCCTGCTACTTCCTTCTCGTTTCCTTCGTTGATATCTCATATAGTAACAATATCATTCAGTTAAATCGCTTATTCAGTATTTACTGAGATAGTCAGCATGGCGAGTTTTCTAACTACCTTATGTTTCCTGCAGATATTTATTACAAATATTGACACAAAAAACAATGGTGATAGTTTCTGCAAACCTTCTTCCAGCAGTACGATAAACAGGAAATAGCAATTATCTATTTTAACATTTTGGCAGCCGTTCATAATCGGACTTCTTTCAGTTTTACAAAATAGACGTCCACCAGTTTCATAAAAACCTCCACGCTTCCTTCCAATACTAAACTGATGATTCCTTGATGCCTCAGAATGTGTACTACTAACCGATCCCTTCTTTTAGTCAGGCTGTACCACAAATTTCTCTTCTCCCCAATTCTATTCAGTACCACCTCTACCAGTCTAATCTTCAGCATTCTTCTGTAACATCAATTTCAAAAGCTTCTATTCTCTTCTTGTCTAAACTGTTTATCGTCCATGTTTCACTTCTATTCATGACTACACTCCTTACTAATTTCACAGAGGACTTCCTAACACTTAAATCTATACTCGATGTTCAAAAGTTTCTCTTCTTCAGAAACTCTTTTCTTGCTGTTGCTAGACTACATTTTATATCCTCCCTACTTCGACCATCATCAGTTATTGTGCTTCCCAAATAACAAAACTCATATACTACTTTAAATGTCTCATTTACTAATCTAATTCCCTTAGCATTACCTGATTTAATTCGACAACATTCAATTATCCTCATTTTCCTTTTGTTCATCTTATATTCTCCTTTCAAGATACTGCCCATTCCGTTCAACTGCTCTTCAAAGTCCTTTGCTGTTTCTGATAGAAGTACCATGTTATCGGCAAACCTCAAAGTATTTATTTCTTTTCCCTGGACTATAATTCCTACTCCAAATTTTTGTTTTGTTTCCTCGTGGTTTACATAGTTGAATATATTGAGAAGAAATGGACAGTTTAGTATTCGCGGTCGCTGAGATAGGTCACCATGTTGGAAGTTAGTCGTCTACAAAATAAATTCTATTGAGGCGCATGTTACTAATCTCCAGACCTAGGATGCGGCCAAAGTGACTTGTGATCAGGGTCAATATTATCTGAAAATAGCCCTGCACGCAATACTGAAAATAATGGCCTACACACCGTAATCATTTCAATATATTCGGTCGATAAAAATACATATTTGAGATAATTTCTACTAATAGAGCAGAGTTGTTTCTGACACTATACCCTTGAAGCCGAAAGACACAAAACAAATTTCTATCAGAACTGCTAACACCATGTGCTTCTCTTGGTTGGTGTGTTTAAGATGACCTCGTAAACGCAGATCCCAAATATACGTATAATGCTGAAAGTAGCCTAAGGAAGTTACATCTGTATCTACATTAGATGTCGAAATACACTGTAAAATCCTTGTCAGTGTGTACTTTAAAACAAAACTGCGCTCTTCTCTGTATATAGGTATGAAAAACTGATTTCGCGCCCGCGCTAATTGCTTATTTGGTCGTGTTTCCTTGGCAAGAATACAATGGAAGCAGTAGAAATTTAGCAACTCTGGCCTGAAAAACTAGTTAGTTTAATTTATACTATAGGGTTTAACAGCCTATATCGATCATTAGCAGGGCCTCTGAATTCCATGTCTTGTCATGTATACTAGCTAATGACACACAACGCGGCATTAGGACTCTAAAACAGTACACAGGTTAAGTAGAAATACTTAACATGGTAAAATGTTATACTATTCCTTTCTCACTGCAAATTATACTTATTGCTGCATTTCAAGAAGAAAATTTCAAATCTTTCTGGTAGCAAACGAGTACCATTCTCTAAACACCTACAGAAGCCCTAATATTTCTTTCGTTCGCAATTAATATCGCTCCTGAATAGGTTGTTGGTACTAAACAATTGTTAGGAAATCAGACTGAAAGAGTTACCGCGTCATCCTAATTGGCACCAAACTTTGCGTAACAATAGCGCATTACTAAATCTTTCCCCTTCCCAAAACGGGCTTAAAGTCATGGATAAAAGTTCTACGTTGCTACCTTGTATTATAGGATGCACTGACAAAACTCGTCTCGTATAGAAATATTCACTGCCAGTAAAAAAGGCAACACCCTCAAGGAAAAATTTTATTGACAAGAGAGGTGACAGGTAGTTCCTCCTTGTAGAAGTATATGATAACAAATTCAGACCAAATGAAACATATACGTCAGTAAACGGTGCCCAAATAGTCGTATCAGTAGCAAATGTATCCCCTCTGGCAGTAAAGTAGGCGTCTATTCTCGCATGCAAACTACCATAAACGTGCCGAATAGCATCCTGCGTTAGATTATCCCAAGCATCTTGCACCTTCTGTTGCAGTTCGGCAGTAGCTTTTGTAAGCCCTGGAGAACGAGTAAAGTCCTGTCTTCATCATGACCCATGTGCGTCCAGCTGGTAATCTTGCTGACCAGAGCAGCTGTTGCGAACTACAAAGAACACGTTGCATCGCAGAAGCCGATTCCGAAAGTGCATTATCCTGCTGGAAAACCACGTCACCAACCTCTCGAAGAAATGCCAATTGTACGGGGTAACAGTCTCTGCAATGTAACATACACTGGTTGCTTTACTCTGCAGAAATACCAGATATGACTGCAAGCTGTAACTGAGGGCCTTTCCCCTCCGCCCCCCCCCCCCCCCCACCCCTCACAGCGAAAAGTCTGGAATGACACCTGTGTGTCGTGGGCGAATGCACTCTGGAACAGACGACTCACTAGGTCTACGCCACACACATATACGCGCATCACACACAGGACGCCATTCCACTCTCCAGTCGAATCCTTCACGACACCATTGTATTGGATAGTGTCGTGGTGTCATTGGTAGCCGGGACTGGGGCCTTCGTGCCGGTAATCCTGCTGCAAGCAGACGATACCCAATGGTCTGTGATAACACAGCAGGCGGGACACGTGCACGTCTTTCTTCCCTGGATGATATTCTGTCGGCCAGTACCGCACGCACAATGCGTCGATCTTGATGTGCGTCTGTACTACGTGGAATTCCAGAACTTGGTCTACAGGTGGAGGAATTCTCCACAGACCAGTGTTGAAAGCAGAGACACGCCACCGAGACACTGTGTCCAATAAGTGCAGCAATCCGTCAATGTATCCATCCAGTTTCCCGCAGGCCCATTATGAGACCCCGTTCAAATGGCTGACGCTATTCGACAGAAGTACATACTCGTCAGTTGTAGTGTAGAACGAATGTTGCAAACACTGTTAACCTACAACCTCAGTGAAGTTACTACCTGCAGAGTCTAAATAAGGCAGAGCTCCTGAGCACAATTTGATCACCGAAGCCCGTGACAAATGAATCAACCTCTTAATATGTAAATATCATATGCTGATGCCAGTGAACACAGTCCTTGCAGGTGTATAACAATCTAAAGTAATAAGTGTGGCATTAAACTGGTATTTCCTGTATGAGTTACCATAAATTCATGACACCATGAGCGTTATCTAGAAATTCTTATTTTATGTTGTGGCTTTTGTGTTTATTTTTGTGCGGAGGAGGAGGAGGAAGACCAAACAGCGAGCCCATCGGCACCATAGGATTAGGAAAGCGTAGGGAAGGAAATCGGCCACGCCCTTTCAAAGAAACCATCCTGGCATTTGCCTGAAGCGGTTTAGGGATCACGGAAAACCTAAATCCGGATGGCCGTACGTGGGATTTAACCGTCGTCTTCCCGAATATCCGCAGCTCGCGGTCTAGTAATGCCGGCAATGTAGCTCAGCGTGTTCGGTCAGAGGGTTAGCTACCGTCTGTAAAATAAATAAATAAATAAATAAATAAACTGATTAAATGGATCAACGATGAACTAGAACAAGCGTCATTGGATGTCCGCCCAGAACAAATACAAAGACCAACAACGAACAAAAAAGTGGCTACCGTTGCTGTCTCTGGATCCCGGGTTCGATTCCCGGCCGGGTTGGGGATTTTTCTCTGCCCGGGGACTGGGTGTTTCTGTTGTCCTCATCATTTCATTCTCATCATCATCATCATCATCATCATCATCATTTGTAACAGTGGCTAGATTGGACTGTGTAAAAATTGGGACTTTGTGCGGACGCTGATGACCGCGCAGTTGAGCTCCTCTCAAAACCAAACATCATCACCATCATCATCACGAATGCGAGTCCAGTGTGCTAACCACTGCGCCACCTGGCTCGGTGAATGTCTTTTTTCTGAACTGATAAGAGAACAGTTCCCTTGTTCATTTGTTTAGCCAATCAGTCAAATGTGTAATTTCATCTGTAATGTTATTTCATTTCAGCTTCCTTTTTTACTTGTCATACCTGCGTTATGTATTATTTCAGAGCGTGCGTTTTCACATCTTCATAAGTGTGTGTCATAGTGAGATTTAAAATAACAGCGTTTAACACACAGTGCATTCTGAAAACTACATTCCACGTCAAATTTTATTACACAAGTCCCGTCAGGCAAGCAGACAACGAGATTCAGTCCGGATTTACCAATTTATGAGCGTCATTGACCTCATCTGAAGTGGGCCCTCAAAACAAACTATTACCATATACTGTTTCAAAACCTGAGATAATATCTCTCACCAATTCATCACTATGTTCCACGAGAATAATTACGAAGCACAACTGCAAAGTAGGACGATGAAGTGATACGCAAGATATTTGTCTCTAGTATTCTTGTTACGCATACACTGATAGCAAATTACCTGACATTTATTTCTACACTAGCTGGAGGCACGCTATATCATATTGTGCCGCGCTGAAGATTTCTCAACACTAGGAATTTTGTCATTACGCGCACAGCGTAAAATGTGATCAGATTGGAACCGACAACGTCAATTTCGTTAGTAAAGCATTCTGCATGAGAACCAGTCCTTATCGGAAACGGAAGCGTATTTAATAGCTTGCACAGATTTGAAATTGCTCCGTGTTTCACATAAATTGCAGTTTGTAATTCATACCCAAGGGGAACTGATCTTATCGACTGACATAGACACGCACACACACACACACACACACACACACACGCACACACACACACACACACACACACACACACACAAACACTCACACATACATTTCAGATGGGAAACGCGAGCAGAATATTTACTGCTGCAATTCGAAAAGAAAACAGGCAGTCAAATAAACGATCACACACCTCTCGTTTCCTTGGTGTTGTTTTGTAAACAACCTCGCGAACGACGTGCAGGTACGATTGCAAATGGACGTAGTTATATTTAAGTGTCCCATTTCCTCAAACGATAAAAATAAAGGTTTAATTTAAAACTGATGTCCATCACGAAAGCGAGCGATTCCCACGGCGAAACCTAACGGTGACATCTGGTCCCGTACAAAAATAGTTCCATAAAACCTCGCTCCGCCTTTCGGAGCGTCGTCTGTCGACCATTACGGTCGAGTGTAAGGCAAGGGGAAGAGCGAGTCTGGGTAGGCGCGCGGAAGCGAAAAAAGAAATAGAAGGAGAGTGCGAGTAAGAAATAAAGGAGGGACAGCCATGCCCGGCGCCACTGACAGGAATCCAGAAACGCGCAGTCTGCAAAAAAATTGTGTCACGCGAAGAAATGTCCGCCATAAACTATGGGCGCCCGTGGCGCATCGCGAGCTATTTCCAGCGGCAGTAGCGGGACCGGTGGCCGCCTCGCTGAAGGTCGTTGCCATTGAAAAACAAACGAAGGTCGCGGAAGGGGGCGCGCAGAATGTGACCGCCGCCAGCACTCTCTGCCGGCCTGCGAGTGAGTTAGAGGGGAGGGGTAGGGGCTTCTAATTGGGATGCGAGCAGGACCGCGCGTAGGCCGGTCCCCTTCGGCTTTTGCGCCCATGTGTCGGGGCTAGGTTTTTGCACGTCGGACTGTTCCCGAACACAACTGCTGCAAACGTCGGGATGGCGACAGGAAACAAAAAGTTTTGCTTCCGGGGGTACGTTTTAGGAGGCGAGTGACCGCCGATGCACAACCTGAAGCGGCACTGTGCGTTCTAATGACGCCATGGTCATTGACCCCATGCGACTAAGGCCGCGATCACAATGGCACCGATATCGATGGATTCCAACGACGACTGACATCGTCCGAAGACGGCCGACCTTTTCAAACCAGTACGCAGCTATGTGCACGATCACAATGTAGCCGACCTCATCGCCCGATCGTACAGATTTCGGACGACTGTCGGCGAAATTCAGTGCAGTTTGTTTTTTCGGTCATAACGGCCGACACAACAGCGAGAAACTTCAAAGGAGTAGTTTCTGGAATCCTGAGTATGAAAAACAATATAGTCGGGATATAGTTCGGAATCTATGGGCTGAAATTGCAAGTTTATTGGAAACCTCAAGTAGGCAAAATCTTTAACGGAAATTTTAGGTGTAGATTATAATCTTGAAAAATAATTTGTTCAAGTAGCAATCATGGTGTATCTTATGAGTAGAGTTAAAATAGCGGATGTTTTTGGGTTATGGAAGGCGGACAATAGCTGTCTACAAACATTATTACTGTTAACTGGCGTTTTTATGCTTTTAGGCTGGTAATTTGCAAATACGATGTACGTATTTGTTTGCATTTAACAGTGCTTTAGGTGTTCAGAGTATTTTATTCGAAATTAATTGTTTGTCTTTCATGCTGAATGATGGTCATCGAAGAGTAATCGACGCATGTTTGTACAACTTCAAACAAATTCAGCAAAACAGATTTCGAGTGCTTGTAGAAATGTGATTAGAGCTCTGTTAAAAAGTCCGATACTCACATTAAAGATGCAGTTCTGGCTCAAATAAAATTAGAAGTGACACTTTTATATTTAACATCTGGCGATTAGATCTTTCCAATGATTAGGCATATACCGCGATTTGAAAAGTACAGTTTCAAAATTTTTGTGTTATATGTTGGATGCTATTTACGATGCTCTAAGTACTAATTTAAAATCTAATATTTTCACTCTTGCATCACAAATACTACAAAATTTTGAACTCATTCTACGTATAGAGAATTTTGGAGCTATGATTCACGCAAGTGCATTAAAAGAAACTGTAATATAGTTGATTTCTTTTATTAAAAGTTACACTGAATCTGAAATAATACTGCCACCAGAAATCTTGTTACGTTCTTTCTCAAATCCACTGGGCAAACAGTAGTGACGTTTCCAGTATTCGAATCTGATTATACCTAATGCCAGTACTGAATTAATGTTCACCGACTTAAGAATAAAGTGAGATACTGTGAAACCACAAATCCACCTTTCATTAATTAAATAATACTTGCTTACTGAAAAACAAATTTTATCAATTCCTCGTATAACAGAAACATCTACTTTCACTATTTGAATTCACCATTATGTGCTCGTAGCCTCTTTGGCTAAACCTTTATACAGCGATGTTTCCACTGTATTATAATTAAACTAACTCTGAACAACTTGTTTTTGGAGAGATCCTTAGTGCGGTATATCATTGAAACTACATGTTTTCGTAATACAGTGGCACTTCGTAAAACTTGTCTGGTAATTCGAATAACTGAAGACAGAGTGTACAGTACTCGACAGGTCCTTTACTAGACAGATACAGCTCATTCGGCATATTTTTATAGCAAACTCCGCATCGCAGCACTCGTCTCCAAGAACAGACGTGTCGTGGTGTCCACCCACACTTGGAGGTTAAAATATAACCTACTACATACATGGAAGAGATTCTAATCTAACACCGCCAAAAACTGATGAATGAGATCGGACGCATCGTGACCAAGCTGTCGTCCGATGTTATCGGGCGATATCTGGCGACGGTGTCTGGCGATGGTTTTCAGTGCCACTGTGACCGTAACCTAATGGGGTAGAGTCTGGTCTCCAGCTCGGAACGCTACGACTATGTGTAATGCTAGATACAAACATCACTGGGCTGATTCAAAATGTGTAGTGGCCTGAATCTATTTTCATTTTAGCTTCATATAGATACAACGTCTTTAGTTATCTAATTACTTACGTAATGCATATGATGATTAAAATAAACGAATGTGAGGGCCTACAGAGCAAGCAGTAGGTAATAATAGATCATAATAACGCATCATGTAACTGGAAACGAACACAGACGTTTTGGATTATTTGTCAACTTACTACAAATTTTACTCCTATCAGTCTTACGAAAACGGTGCGCATCCTCATTTGAGGTTGCCTATATAAAGGCTTTCAGGACCAACAACAATTTTATTTTCATTAATTCACGTTTTAATTATTGTCCAAATTTAAAAATTTAAATTGCTATCATAACCTACTCTTTAAAAGGCAAAAGGATAACACTAAGAGAAGTACAAAAGCCGGAAACTGTGTGTATACCCCTAGGCAGCATAGCTCACGGCACTATAATATACATCCAGTAATTGATACTCGTAATAACAGCTCTCAGCGACTTCGAACAAACTGTACAAATAATTTCAAAAATTTTCGAAACTTTTTTTAATGAAAGCAAAAAGTTAATCGCATATTACATTTTCACTGTTCGTACAGCAAAATTTCAGTATCAGGCCCTATGTCTAATAGGCTACATTACGTCTTTACAACTAACTCTATTGACAACATATTTGCAGACAATATCCACACATTGCGCCGAACGTACCTGTAACATTGTATCATTGTGTGACAGATAATTCGTAAGATTTGACATTTTATATATGTGAGCTCGATTGTTTAATGATCGGGCGGAGGGGGTCTGACCGAAATGCCTCACCTTAGCTTTACTTGGAGGGTGCGGGGGTGGGGGGAGGAGTGGGGGGGGGGGGGGGGGGGGAATCGAAAAAATAAATTAATATAAGGCATTTCTGAAACCAATACCTCTCAATTTTTGTGGTGTTTTCGAATGTCCAGGCAACATTATGTTGATTTACTACTGAATCTTTCCGCTAACGACCTGTACGTTTTGCTATCCTGCGACTGATAGCACCGATAGGGGATCCTATCAAAATGCTGTATGTATAAAACATCGTATAAAATTATTTATAGGGGGTCGACAGTAATTTGGAAACAATGTCCTTCTTCCTGGGGTGTTCAAGTAGCAGACTGCAGATGAGCGTCAGATCGAAACCCGGAACAGAGATACTAGCAAATTGGAACTCTTCGTCGAACACCGGCGTGTGTCGACTTGCACAATGTAACATTCCTCCCAAGCCTCATGCAATAACTAGCTCACCGTCTGTGGTTATTCCGCTGTATGGATCATGGACATAAGGACAATAAATGACTTACACATGCCATATTTGGCATAACCTGGTTTCGATTACAAGTATTAATGGAAATAGAAGTTACAGTTGTCAGCCTCCAGTGGGACAACAGAGGCCAACACTTTAAATCTGCATAGTAATTTTACGTTGGTTGTAACTATTACATCATCTCTCCATCCATGAACTCCCTTCTTTGAAAATTATTGTAGGAGAGAAATAACTAAATTGTTAGCGGTTCTCATCCCAAATCTGTGGTGACCATAGTCATGTTTTTAAATATTATGGTCGCCCTGGGATCGAGTTACATTGGTCAACACGAGCAATGCCTCGGCTACATACGAGTTGTTTCAAAATGTTTCGGGATTTTTTTTTAGAAGTAATTTTATTTATTCGTCCACATTAATGTCATCTCCTTCAAAGTAGTCCCCATCCGATGTCATATAATAATGCCAGCACTTCTTCTAATCACCGGACACTTCTGGAACTCGATCTTTGAGATAGCTCTTTCAGCGATGTGAATCCAATCTCGCCTAAACCTGTAAAACGACCCTAAAGTTCTGGAAAAAATCACACTGTGGCATAAAATGGTTCAAATGGCTGTGAGCACTATGCGACTTAATATCCGAGGTCACCAGTCTTCTAGAACTTACAACTACTTAAACCTAACTAACCTAAGGACATCACACACATCCAAGCTCGAGGCAGGATTCGAACCTGCGATCGTAGCGGTCGCGCGCTTCCAGACTGAAGTGCCTAGAACCGCTCGCCCACCTCGGCCGGCCACTGTGGCATATCTGCCGTATATGGAGGCTGGGGAATCATTACAGCGCTTTTCTTTTCGTCAAAAATTCGCGAATAAACAACGAAGGGTGTAAACAGGTGCATTATCTTGGTGCAAAAGACATGAGTTTCGTCACAAATCTGGCCGGTTTTTTTTTCGGACTGCTTCCCGCAAACGGTGTTGAAATTGTATGTAGTACTCCCTTATTGATCCTTTGGCAAGAACTATGTCGTTAAAATCGAAGAAAATAGTGAAAATAACCTTCATATTCGACAACACTTGCCGAGCTGTTCTGGGTCTTGGCGATCCAGATGCCTCTGAGCCTCGATTTAGACGTCATAGCCGTAATCCCATGTATCGTCACCTGTTATAACACATTTCAGTCGTTCTGAATCGTTGTTGACTTCATACAGCGCATACAGCGACTCCTGAGCAACTAACAGTCACAACTTTCTTTGCTCAAAATTCAGCACCTTTGGCATAAGTTTTTCTGTCCACGTTTCATACCAAAACATTCGAAAAATATCAAATCCCACGTGGCAAAAGCATTGATATTTTTTTTTAAATATTGAGTATTACAGAAAATTAGCCCGAGAATAAATTTTGAAGTTTAAAAGAAACATGTGTGTTCCCTACCGTAAAAAAATTCACATGAGTATCACATTTTGTCTTTTTGGAAATCTGGAAAGGGTTTGAGAGAACTTTGTGTTACCATCTTTAGTTACAATCTAGGTAGAGGACTAATATTTTATTCTCAAATAGTCCCTTAACTCTGTGTACCAGAAACTGCCTTAAAAATCACAAAAACTGAAGTAAGTATGCTGATTCGACGATGGCAACCAGCCCCCTCATCCCTAGGATCAAAATCGTCACAGTTGATGTAACATTCGTTTAAAAAAATGAGATAAATTCGGAGTGATTATAATTAAAGTTTCAATTTCAAACCGCTGTAAAAAAGAAAGCTGCTTAGAATAACATCAAATTTGAACAGTATGTTTTCGAAGGAAGAAACGTTACGCAAAAAAAAAAAAAAAATAAATAAATAAATAAAAATGAAAGTTTCACCAGTAGATGGCGCTGTAAGCGTCATAACGTAAATGGGTAAGGCTAAATGACAGTAGAATCGCAATACGACGTCTGTGGTGTGAATTGCACTGGGCAGTGTGTGTCACGTAGTAAGTCTGACATTCAACAGTTGCCGCACCATTAGCTGAAGGTCGTACCACATCGGATGGGAAAAATTGGTTTTTAACTGTCCTGAGGCCAGAAACTACGTAAAAGGCAATAGTGAAATTGGTTTCTAATTCTAGTGACATTGGCGCAAGACTTGTTCAATATGCTGTCCACCGTTTTCCACCTCAAGCTAAAATCGAGAAACAGCATGTTCCACAACATATCGGAGTCCCGTGGTCAAGTTCAGAATGGGTAGCGCAATGCGTGCCTTCAATTCAGCTACGCTTGTAATCGGAGCACTAAACACATCATGTTTCCGACATTCTCACAGCCAGATTTCACACGGATTACGATCAGGTAATCTGTACTGCCAGGCTGCAGGGAAGTAACGGCTGATAATTCCAGCAATTCCGAAATGTCTCTGCAGCAGCCGCTTCACTGGCTGTGCAATGTCCGGAGGAGCGCCATGTTGCATAAAAATGATCCCATCCAAACGTCCTGGCTGTTAAATTGGGATGGCGTTAGTGTACAAAAGACCGTCATAGCGTTTACCAGTGACAATGCAGGTAACAGGACACGAAGAACCATCTCGAAAAAATACTCCCCTATGATAAACGGTGTCGTTGAGCTGCACTACACAGTTACGTTTGCAGAATGAAGCGGTACCTGTTGTGGCTGCAGATTTTCCGTTGCCCATACTCTGCAATGGTCTTCGTTTGTTCACAGAATGTTCATGGCAACACTTCTATGCAAGCAAGAAATTCTAGAACAGACTTTCGTATTACTGGCAGGTCGGCACGAAGCAACTCCTGAAGAAGGCCAATTTTATGTTGATAGCAGTGTAGCAGTTTGGTAGAATTTTATGCAGCGTACCCATAGGCATGTCCAAAGTTCGGGCAATTCTCTGTGAACTGCATGTTTACACACCGCCTTTCGAACCCTGCAGTAAGCCTGTGGCCACATCTGCTGACGTCGGGGCACTTTTCCTCCCTCTGCCGAAATGCACTTCAAAAGAACTTTTCTTTTCGAATTTCGTTATCATTTACTCCAGACCCTTGGCAAATGTCATACCAACGCCTTTTATCATACGCTTGACTGTCCGGAATGTCGGAATGTCTGCAAATCTACTGGCGTACAGTCACCGTTCTTGTAAAAGAGCTTCACTAGCAGCGTGCAATCCTCCATTAAGACAGTCATGCCGAGCATCGCAGCATGCACAGCACCATCTAATGGTAGGATTTTCGTTAATTTTTTTCTTTTCCATAACGTTCCCCCCTCCTTCTACAATATTCCTTTCAAATTCGATGTCATTCTGGACAGCGGTTCGCTTCCTATATTGTTTTGGAACAGGAACTTTAATTACAATCATCATATATTGCTGTTGATTACACTTCGATGTCGTCGTTGTGGCAGAGAAGAAATGGAAGTGCCGTGTGGCTAGTGCCTCCCGTCGGGTAGACCGTTCGCTGGTGCAAATCTTTCGAGTTGATACCACTTCGGCGAATTGCGTGTCGATGGGTATTGAATGATGATGATAAGGACAACACAACACCCACTCCCTGAGCTGAGAAAATCTCCGGCCAAGGCCGGAATCGAACCTGGGCCGTTAGGTATGACATTTCGTCGCGCTGACCACTCAGCTACCAGGGGCGGACTATCAAGAAGAATATACATTATACAAGGTTCATGTTGAGGGCAGAAAAATATGCTTTAAATTTTACTTTCTTAACTAGCAGCGCACTGAAAGCGGTCTCTCGTTAATGTCTCGAACAGTGAATAGATCATAATGTAATTCTACGTCGAAAATTACAATCTCCTAACATTCAGCAGTTAGCACGTTAGGTCAACTCTGACGGAACTTAGTTTCGGTTTCTCCTTTTGTTGTAGCTACACATGCACAAGAGTTTCTGTTTTCACCATGGATAGTTCTCTCTCTCTCTCTCTCTCTCTCTCTCTCTCTCTCTCTCTCTCTCTCTCTCTCCCTCTCCTCCCTCTAGCGGTTATTTTCACTGGGAACTGTCAAGTTGTTGAATAAATTTTCAATAGTTCTCTGTAACGTTCGTCGCTGATCAGGAATTGTAATCCTATTTCCTTCCAGCTTACTAATTCCTGTGCATTAATAATTCGCACTGGAGGTATTTACTTGTTGATGAAGCATGACCAGAGGTGAACGTTATTTCGATGGAAACAGTTCTTCTACACTTACTTCTCCAGTCTCATAGATTCTACATATCAACTTGAACAGTCGCATGATTTCCAATCCTCCAAATTATTTCATAAATCCTGATGGAATGTTATTTATTCCTTCTGCCTTATTTGATTTCAAGTCTTCCAGATCTATTGGTCTTCCACTCTTATTGTTCCCTCTAGACGAGCCGCCTGAAATATGGAGAGAAAATTTATGGCAAAACTATATTAATCAGACGCTAATAAAGCCTAAAGAACAACTGGCTGCAAGGTACCATCTCCAGTTTCTGACATGGAGGGCGGTTAGCCGCTATAACTGATGACACACTGCGCAATACCATCCTGAGAAAACTGGAATATAAAGAGATCGACTCCTGCGTGTGTGATGCAATACAAGATTATCAGCATCTAATGATATGCCCAAAATAGGCAAAACTTGCACAGTGGCATACCTTATCATAGCAGATGACAAAGCCGTCCATATGGCCTTTAATTGGAAATGTGCAGTATGCTTGGTGACCCAGACACGTAAAGTACGTAAATGTTCCCTCTTCCTTCTCGTATGAGTTGTATATTGACCTCCTCTTCCTACATCTATATCTGCATCTAAATCTACATGGATACTTTGCAAATCTCACTTAAGTGCCTGGCAGAGGGTCCATCGAACCACCTTCACAATAATTCTCTATTACTCTACTCTCGAACAGAGCGCGAAGAAAACGAACACCTACATCTTTCCATGTGAATTCTTTCCTAATTTAATTATGATGATGGTTTCTTCCTATATTCGTTGGCTTCAACAAAATATTTTCCCATTCGGAGGAGAAAGTTGGTGACTGAAATTTCGTGAGAAGATCTCCCAGCAACGAGAAATTCCTTTGTTTTAATGATGTCCCCTACCCCTCCCCCTCAAATCCTAGGTCATGGCCGTGACTCTCTCTCCCCTATTTATCGATAATACAAAACATGCTGCTCTTCTTTGAACTTTTTTGATGTACTCTGTTAATCCCATCTAGTAAGGATCACAGACCGCGCAGCAGTATTCCAAAAGAGGACGGGCAAGCGTAGTGTAGGTCGTCTCCTTAGTCTCTTGCAGTCTCTTCAGTAGATCTGTTACATTTCCCAAGTGTCTTGCCAATAAATCGCAATCTTTGGTTCGCCTTCCTCACAACATTTTCTATGCGTTTTTCAATTTAAGTAGCTCGTAATAGTAATTTCTAGATATTTAGTTGAATTTATGGCCTTGAGATTTGATTCATTTATGGAGTTACCGAAGTTTAACGGATTCCTTTTAGCACTCATGTGAATGACCTACTTTTTTTATTATTTAGGATGAATTTCCAATTTTCACACCATACAGACATCTTTTGTAAACCGTTTTGCAATTTTTTTATCTTATGATGACTTTACTGACTTAACTAGACGATAAACGACAGCATTATCTGCAAATAACCCAAGACGGCTGCTCAGCTTCTTTCCTAAATCGTTTGTATAGATAAGGAACAGCAAAGGGCCTATAACACCTTGGAGAACACCAGAAATCACTTCTGTTTTATTCGATGACTTTCCGTCAGTTACTACGTATTTTGATCTCTCTGACAGGAAATCATGAATCCAGTCGCATAACAGACGATATTTCATAAGCACGCAGTTTAAATACAAACCGCTTGTGAGATACGGTGTCAGAAGCCTTCCGGAAATCTATAAATACGGAATCGATCTGAAATCCCTTTCAATAACACTCAACACTTCATGTGAGTAATGAACTGGTTGTGTTTCACAAGAACGGTGTTTTCTAAATCCGTGTTCACTGTGTGTCAATAGACCGTTGTCTTCAAGGTAATTCACAATGTTCGAACACAATATATTTTTCAAAATCCTGTTGCATATCGACGATAATAATATGGATTTATAAGATTGCTCATGTTGCTTTTCTTAGATGTTGGAGTGATCTGTGCAACTTTCCAGTTGTTGGGTACGGATCTTTAGTCGAGCGAGCTGTTGCGTGTGATTGTTAAGTATGGAGCCATTGCATTAGCTTACTCTTAAAGGAACCCATCTGGTACATAGCCTGGACCGAAAGACTTCTACATCTACACGGACACTCTCCAAATCACATTTAAGTGCCTGGCAGAGGGTTAATCGAACCACCTTCACAATTCTCTATTATTCCAATCTCGTATATCGCGCGGAAAGAATGAACTCCTATATCTTGCTTTTATTAAGTGATTAAAGTAGCTTCACTATTCCGAAGATATCTGCTTCTAAATTACTCATGGACTCATCCTTACTTTTCACAGAGTTGAGAACATCTCGCACTATTTTACCATTGCCTAATATGAACAAATTACTCTGAAAAGTTTTCTCTGCTTGCTCATTTTTATAATAACACGGATTACCACCTGACGAATGTGTACTGATGTAAAAATTCCACGTGTGTTTCAGCTGCGTTCTTCTGGGCTGGAGACACCAAGAGCCCGAGCAGCTACGGCTTCAAGGTGAACGACGAGAAAGGAACGTAAGTATCTCCTCGTTTCTGTCGCTGTTATGTGCTGTCCCTGGCGCCCGGTTCACCTAAGAACGGAGGCATTCTTTTGCAGAACGAACGTGCTGCCGCGCTACCGCAAGAAACACATAACGGTCACCCTGCCGGACAACAAGACGCTCAGGGACATCAAGTGGTTCTCCGTGTGGTGCGACGAATTCGCTGTGAGTACTCTACATTACACTGCACGCTCTGGTTACCTTCTCTGTAACTACCTTCCTTCTGACGCAATGGTATGTCCCAAGTCCCAACAGGCCAGAAGAACGTTACCTCGCTTGATGATGTTCCTTACTGGACTTTCTGAGGTATCGAGTTCAAACACTGGCTGTGCTCTGAGCTTCCTGATTGAGTACCTGCCAAACACAACATATATTGCTCTGGTTAAGCAAAATCGAAGTGTTTTCCTAATGCTAGCTGTGTTCGGCATACATTGTAAGGCCTCTTTTTCTTTCTAAGTGGGAACACTTGTAGTATTCCGAACACACACACACACACACACAGATATATATATATATATATATATATATATATATATATATATATATATATATATATATATTGTGTGGGTGGGTGGGTGGGTTGAGGGAGGATACAGAAAAAGAGGCACACAACGATGAAATTTTTATGTATGACAACCCACTATGCAACGGTGCCACAATTGTTCGTGATTGGTTTGAAGAATATTCTGGACAATTCGTGCCCCCCCCCCCCCCCCCCCGTCCCACCGCTACCTTTTAGAGGTGAAACCGTCATCGGGACTGTCAAAAATGAGTCTAGCGCCCCTGAAAAGTATGAATTCGATATTAATATCCGTCGTTATGAAATATTTTTTACATGCCACGAGTTCTCACTCTTCACCCAACTTCCAGCTCTAGAGAGGTGGGAGTGGTTGGGTGCACCAATTCAGAAACACTCGCGGATGTGAGCACAAATGTATCATCGTAATCGTATGAATGGTATAGAAACGCATAAAAGAACAAAAATAAATAAATATTCATTTTTGTCTGTTAGAAGAAGAGGGATTAGAACGTCCGCTTCTATGGACAGTCCAAATTACGGATCTGTCGTTACTTAATTGTTCTCTATCAGAACAAAATCTTTTCAGTTACAATTTGTTAGAAATTTGAAAAAGCAATGCAAAAGACTCACCATTAAAGGCAGATTTCGAGTGATCACCGTTCGCTGTTTTCGGACTACAGTATCGGCTTTCAGGTCCACATATTATGAGACACCTATTGTTTTCAACGCCTAAACATTGCCTGGCATAGTTGTCCCATCATCAGTAGGTGCTCTCTGGAAGTTTGCAAAATGCATACACGTATTAAGTAATAAATTTTGGGATAAAAATCAGGAGTAAAAAAGTTTTATGTCCCGATAATCACAATGAAGCTAAATGGCCTATGCCTTTTTACTTTGGAATAATTAGTACTTAGAACATATATGCAGTTTACAAACCTCAATAACACTACCCAATGATAGCACAAAGATGCTGAAACATATTTTGTCATTAAGAATAATAGTTGTTTGCACAACATGTGGACTAGAATTCCCACGTGTAAGTGCCTGTATTACTAGCAATTCTAATATGATAGTACTGATGTTACTGAAGACGGCACACGGCGTTCCAGTTTTATTAGCTCTCGCAGTAGCTCGTTTGTCGAATCACACTGATTTATGCAACTGAAGAAGATATAGTTAGTATTCTACTCTTCAGGAGTGTCTAGGACAATTTAATGCCTATGTACTATTGGAAGAACTGAAACAATTCTCCTATCAAAGAAGCAAATTTGTACAGAATCGCCGAAGAAAGTAAGTTCTTAAATATTACATTATTCTCCGCAACAAGTGTATTTCCTCCAGCAAAATGGGAATTGTAAAACCATAATTAGTAGCTAGTACAGCTATTTAAATGAAATATGTAATATGTATGTAAATTATAATATAAAATAAATCTGTAACAATAATCAGTACGATGGAGATAATACTGCTTTAAAAAGAATGTAATGTATTGGTAAAATAGATCGATAATGTAAAACAAAATCATTTATAACTTATGGTTCATGTCGGATGCATGTTACTGTGGTGCAATGTCACGCGTAAAAGACATTGAATCTGTTTTACACCGCATTGTGATCATTTTTCGGTAGTCACACTACCAAACTCTGAAAGAGAAAAAAAAGTTGGCGTGTTCAGAACAAATATTAAAGCGTGTTAAAATAAATGTGATTACATAGTGAGTGGTTGCTCCAATTGCTTACTCATTAATACACGACAGAGTCACAGTGTTCCTTCATCCATCATGGAAAAAAAATCACACCAAAAGTGTAGCTCTTAATGCTGTCAAACCACAGTTAATTTCGATTCTTGGTTTCTCGTCATTAGCTAATTTTGTTCTCTCCGTTTCACTAAAAGTGCCTCAAAATTTCTTTTACACGCATAGTGGATAAACTATTAGATACACCTTCGGAACAAAACTGTTCAATTTTCCGTACAAAATTAGGTTTTTCCTTGATATCCCACTACAGTCATCCTGATTTACGCAAACCCCAAGACGTTTACTTTGAATAGGACACGGCTGATTTCCTTCGCCGCCCATGTATTCTACACTCCTGGAAATTGAAATAAGAACACCGTGAATTCATTGTCCCAGGAAGGGGAAACTTTATTGACACATTCCTGGGGTCAGATACATCACATGATCACACTGACAGAACCACAGGCACATAGACACAGGCAACAGAGCATGCACAATGTCGGCACTAGTACATTGTATATCCACCTTTCGCAGCAATGCAGGCTGCTATTCTCCCATGGAGACGATCGTAGAGATGCTGGATGTAGTCCTGTGGAACGGCTTACCATGCCATTTCCACCTGGCGCCTCAGTTGGACCAGCGTTCGTGCTGGACGTGTAGAACGCGTGAGACGACGCTTCATCCAGTCCCAAACATGCTCAATGGGGGACAGATCCGGAGATCTTGCTGGCCAGGGTAGTTGACTTACACCTTCTAGAGCACGTTGGGTGGCACGGGATATATGCGGACGTGCATTGTCCTGTTGGAACAGCAAGTTCCTTTGCCAGTCTAGGAATGGTAGAACGATGGGTTCGATGACGGTTTGGATGTACCGTGCACTATTCAGTGTCCCCTCGACGATCACCAGAGGTGTACGGCCAGTGTAGGAGATCGCTCCCCACACCATGATGCCGGGTGTTGGCCCTGTGTGCCTCGGTCGTATGCAGTCCTGATTGTGGCGCTCACCTGCACGGCGCCAAACACGCATACGACCATCATTGGCACCAAGGCAGAAGCGACTCTCATCGCTGAAGACGACACGTCTCCATTCGTCCCTCCATTCACGCCTGTCGCGACACCACTGGAGGCGGGCTGCACGATGTTGGGGCGTGAGCGGAAGACGGCCTAACGGTGTGCGGGACCGTAGCCCAGCTTCATGGAGACGGTTGCGAATGGTCCTCGCCGATACCCCAGGAGCAACAGTGTCCCTAATTTGCTGGGAAGTGGCGGTGCGGTCCCCTACGGCACTGTGTAGGATCCTACGGTCTTGGCGTGCATCCGTGCGTCGCTGCGGTCCGGTCCCAGGTCGACGGGTACGTGCACCTTCCGCCGACCACTGGCGACAACATCGATGTACTGTGGAGACCTCACGTCCCACGTGTTGAGCAATTCGGCGGTACGTCCACCCGGCCTCCCGCATGCCCACTATACGCCCTCGCTCAAAGTCCGTCAACTGCACATACGGTTCACGTCCACGCTGTCGCGGTATGCTACCAGTGTTAAAGACTGCGACGGAGCTCCGTATGCCACGGCAAACTGGCTGACACTGACGGCGGCGGTGCACAAATGCTGCGCAGCTAGCGCCATTCGACGGCCAACACCGCGGTTCCTGGTGTGTCCGCTGTGCCGTGCGTGTGATCATTGCTTGTACAGCCCTCTCGCAGTGTCCGGAGCAAGTATGGTGGGTCTGACACACCGGTGTCAATGTGTTCTTTTTTCTATTTCCAGGAGTGTATTTTAAATAACCTTGTCATCAACGGGATATTCCTTCCTTACAATTTTTTTTGTATTTTCTTTCTAGTGCCAGTGGTATCGAACTGCATGTTTCACGCTACCTGTCTTTTGTACGGTAGCAGACCCCGTATTTCTTCTGAATGATCCCTAATTTTAAAGCTGACTGGAAAATTACTCTGTGCTATTCAATCAGAAAACAAGGTGCTTACTGCACCCATCTGATGGCCTTTTAGGGAAGTTTTGTAATACTGTCCACAGCACAACATCACATCCACTACATTTTTCAGTACATCTACATCTACATCTACATCCATCTACATCCATACTCCGCAAGCCACCTGACGGTGTGTGGCGGAGGGTACCCTGAGTACCTCTATCGGTTCTCCCTTCTATTCCAGTCTCGTATTGTACGTGGAAAGAAGGATTGCCGGTATGCTTCTGTGTGGGCTCTAATCTCTCTGATTTTATCCTCATGGTCTCTTCGCGAGATATACGTAGGAGGGAGCAAAATACTACTTGACTCTTCTTTGAAGGTATGTTCTCGGAGCTTTAACAAAAGCCCTTACCGAGCTACTGAGCGTCTCTCCTGCAGAGTCTTCCACTGGAGTTTATCTATCATCTCCGTAACGCTTTCAAGATTACTAAATGATCCTGTAACGAAGCGCGCTGCTCTCCGTTGGTTCTTCTCTATCTCTTCTATCAACCCTATCTGGTGCGGATCCCACACTGCTGAGCAGTATTCAAGCAGTGGGCGAACAAGCGTACTGTTACCAACTTCCTTTGTTGTCGGATTGCATTTCCTTAGGATTCTTCCAATGAATCTCAGTCTTGCATCTGCTTTACCGACGATCAACTTTATATGATCATTCCATTTTAAATCACTACTAATGCATACTCCCAGATAATTTATGGAATTAACTGCTTCCAGTTGCTGACCTGCTATTTTGTAGCTAAATGATAAGGGACCTATCTTTCTATGTATTCGCATCACATTACACTTGTCTACATTGAGATTCAATTGCCATTCCGTGCACCATGCGTCAATTCGCTGCAGATCCTCCTGTACTTTCTCTCATAACAATGCAGAACTGCGCTCTAAGAATAAATTAAGTCCTAAAACTAATAAACTTACATCCGTTCTGAGAACAATAAAACAATTTTCGACCGGCTTTTGACCGGAGCAGTTGTTTATTTTTACCTTAAAAAATTACTCTAATTGTTTCAACTGAATTGTAACATAGCTTAAAATTGAAATTTATTACACTTTCTTATGACATGGAAAGTTTGTTACCATACATGATGCAGTACGTTAACGTGATTTCAAGTCAGTAGAAAAAAAGTGATTGTTATCTGTATCATCACTCGTTACTTTTTCTGCAGAGAGGCTGAAGTTACTATTTTATTATTTGTGTGGGGCCCTGCCCACTAAAGGATGCTGCTTTCTCGGAAGGCTATACAACAATTCAAACAAATCATATTAATGGTTTTTATTACAATAAAGAAGATTGGCAATACTTAACTTTGGTTTCCAATCTCGTATCGCAAGCTACTGGCGACATGCAAATAATCAATATCTTTCACTATATAGACTGTCCATGCACGTAACGGATATGGATCCCACGTAACAGCTCTTCTACTGCTCTTTCCTACTCCAGTTTAGTAGTGTCTGTCTTCTACTGTCCGCCTGAGGCTGGCAGGAGCAGCGCTTATATTCTCTTCAGCTAGAGGTCGTTCATATCGTGGTGCGGTCCTAGCCAGCGAACTATTGGCTGACGTAATCTCACAGCCTTCTCTGCTTTTGCGTTCTTCATCTTCGTGCCGGCGCTTTTGATACGTCGGAACAATTTGCTTGAATGAAGTAGTAAACACACATTTTAAGGTAAAAAAAAACGACGCACCACGAAGCAATTAGCCAGATGGTGAGGAAATCGGTAGACCTGGTGTAGTGACAAACAAATGATAACGATTTCAGAAAAGTTGGATGATCTATTCAAGAAAAAGAGCCTCACAAATTGAACAAGTTAATAACATGTTAGTCCACCGCTGGGCCCTATGCAATCAGTTATTTGGCTACGCATTGATTGATATAGTTGCTGTATGTCTTCATGAGAGATATCGTGCCAAATTCTGCCCAATAGGAGCGATAGATCGCCAAAATTCCGAGCAGTTTGTAGGTGTAAACGTTCACAATTGGGGAGAGATGCGTCGGTCTGTCTGGCAGAGGTAAGGTTTGACAGGCAAGAAGACAAGGAGTAGAAACTTTAAGAGTGTGCAGGCGGGCATTATCTTGCTGAAATGTAACACCCGGAATGTCTTGTCATGAAGAGCAACAAAAGATGGTGTAGAATATGGTCGACTCACAGCTGTGCTATAAGTGTGCCGCAGATGACAACCAAAGGGTACCTGCAATGAAAAGAAATGGCACCCTAGACCATCACTCACTGTTCTTGGGCCGTACAGCAAACGACAGCCAGGTTCGTATCCCACCGCTGTCCGGGGAGTCTGTAGACACTTCTTCAGCCTGTAATCTGAATGACTGGAGTAGAGTTCTCTTCAGTGATGAGTCCCGCTTCGAAGTGAGCTCCGATGACCAACGAAGGCGTGTCTGGAGACGCCTAGGGCACCAGTAGTATACGAACCTGGCTTTCGCCCTCCGTATTACCCGATAACCAGGAGTGATGATCTGGGGTGCCATTTCTTTTCATTCCCTTTGCTCGTCACCCACATCATCCTTATAGCACAGTGGTAATTCGGCGATATTTTACGCTTTATTTTGTTGCCCTTCGTGGCAATCCATCCTGGGCTTACATTTCAACAAGATAATTCCACCTGTACACAGCGAGAGTTTCTACTGCTTGTCATCGTGCTTGCCAAATCCTAATTTGGAAAACAAGATCGCCGGATCTCTCCCCAAATAAGAACGTTAACAGCCTTATGGATAGAGCCCTTCAACCAGCTCGCGATTTTGACGATTTAGCGCACCTATTGGACAGAATTTGGCACGGTATTCCACAACATGACAACTAACAACTCTATCAATCAATACCAAGTCGAGTAAACGCTTGCGTAATGGTTACGGGCAGACAAACGCCTTATTGAATTACTCATTTTGTGAAGCTGTTTCTCTTGAAACAGTCTGTTTTCCTGAATTTGTTTGTGTGTACATGTGCATTGCCGATTTCCGTCCCAAGCGAAAAATTCCTTCATGGTGCGTCAATAATTACTTTTCTTTAAGAGTGTATTTTAACAAGAATTCAGACTTTTTAAAGATATAGAACACAGTAATCCAACTTGTGACTTTTCTCAATAAGAGACTAAAGTTAGATAAAAGAATCTTTAGGTTTGAGGTCCCATCGAGGACTAAGTCAGTGTAGTCTGGGTACAATCTCGAACTAACCCGGATTGAAAAAGAAACTGATCACGTCCTTCTTTTAAGAAACCATCACAACATGAGCCTTAATAGATGCGGGGAAATTGCTGACACCTTATCATTAACGTACAACAGGGATGTTTCTCTTAATTATCAACTTAGATTTATCAACACTCAAAGCAAGCTACCATTCATCGGACCATAACAACTTGTCCAAGTCATCCTGGATCCCTCTGCAGTCGTGATGGTTTTCCGAAGACACTAGCGCTATTAGTGAACAACCTCAGATCATTGCCTACTCTATCTAACAGATCATTCATGAAGAGTGATTTTTTAAAAAAATTATCACATTTTTACGTCCTCCGGGGTGGCAGAGCGGTTCTAGGCACTACAGTCTGGAACCGCGCGACCGCTAGGTTCGCAGGTTCGAATCCTGCCTCGGGCATGGATGTGTTTGATGTCCTTAGGTTAGTTAGGTTTAAGTAGTCCCAAGTTATAGGGGACTGATGACCTTAAAAGTTAAGTCCCATAGTGCTCAGAGCCATTTGAACCATTTTACAGTAGGTAGTAATGATCAAAATTAGAAGGAAAGTCCGTATAATGATACGTCCATAAACCAGTATGTGTTGAGATATGAACAGCAGTCATCCTGCCATTTCCATTTGTCCGTTACAAAGAAACAGGACAACCTAAGGACATCACACACACCCATGCCCGAGGGAGGATTCGAGGACCGTATCGGTCATCCGGTTCCAGACTGAAGCGCCTAGAACCGCACGGCCACACCGACCGGCTGGATGGTATCGTCAGAATGGAAATAATGAAGTCATTGTAAAAAAATCATTAATTTTGGCATTTATCTTGAATGGATTCCCACGTAGATTTCGTCGAATTTGTTATGGCTCATCTTGTTGATTCTAGGGTGATTCCACTTTGACTGCTAGAAGGTCCAGATCTGTATTTTAGGAATATTTGAAGACCTAACAAAATGAGTTTTTCAGGAAATTCTTAATGATCAAACAATCCCAGATCAGAACAATGGTATGGTAGAGGTAATTTTTGACTTGGTGTTCACGATCCACATTTCTATTAAACTTCTTGTAAATTCACATATACTTCTTCTAATTGTCACATCATCAAGAAAACAGTTTTGTATCAATCTTCAAAAAATTAAATTCCACTTCAACCAAACACTAAACTGTTCTTTTAGAAAGAGAAATAACAACTTAACTTCTGCAAAGTGAAACAAAGACTGCTCTGTGCGCATTCGCGCCTAAACGGTGACAAGTAAGTCAAAGATTATAACAGTCTCACAAAAATGAATACACACGAGAACCATATCACTGTAATATATCGATACATCGGAGTACCTATACATTAATAAAACCAAATGTGAATATTCTCACAAAAATATGTCTGTTACTTCGCAGAAAAGTAGTACGATATTACTGGTATCGAGAACTGGGGTTGCAGTGCCGTAATGGTCACGTAAATAAAGGACTATTACAGTCTGCATTCATGGTTTCCAGGATATCATCCGTGGAAAGGCCAACGTGTCGCTCCCACGAGCGATGCTTCCTGTATTAGTGCAGTTTAACAGAGCCATCCTTTGCTTCTCTTGCAAATTCATTATATTCCAGTTTGCTCTGCACGAGTTATACGGTACAATTAAATGTGCTCTCTTTGGCATATACGATCTTATGGTGATCCTGAAAGCGTAACTGTAGATCAGCACATCAGTCAGTTGAGCTGTTCTAACAACCCTACCACAACAAAGGTCAGCATTTAATAACGATTGCGGTGTTGCCTACGCTGCTAAATACTGCATTTTCGGGCAACAACAGTCATATTATGTGGCAGGTGTCATTAGAGCACAGTTAATAAAGTCATTTCATGTAATAATAAAAAACTAGGCACTCATCTTTTTGTGTATCCCACGCTGGTCTCGTCGTAAAATCATGGCTCAATCGTTGAAAATCTAGGTGGTTATGATTCCAAACTCGGATGCAAAGAGGCCTAGGTTTTATTCTGCTATATTCAAAAGTTTTGTAGATGCGCTTCACAAACCATTCTTAGAGATTAAACCTTTCAAAGTGATGTAAAAACAATAATCAGCACTCCGAATTTAAGTTACACTTCCTTTTAATTGCTTTTATTGCAATATCACGTAACACACAAAACATCACTTCACAATACAAAACATACTTGAAAACATCTTCCTCACATTTTATAAGGCAAGTACAGTATGCATCTTTCCAACATGACGTCCAAGACTTGACTTTCTCAACGTCCGACTCTCTAACAAGCAAACAACTAACTAATAATCGCTTACGCACCCCAAAGTCAGAGTTACAAGTACGTCGAAGATCATAGTGACAAAAAGAAAGAAGACACATAAGAATAATATCATTGCAATATAAAGATATCGATGTATCACAAATGAAATCAAATCTGAATGTTGTCTCACAAATATGTAAACCACTTTACAGAAACATAGTAGAATATTACTGGTATCGAGAGGTTCAGGTGAGGTGCCGTAATGGTTACGTAATTCAAGTATCATTACACTATCGAGAAATCTTCGTCTTCGTACACGCCGAGCTAGTTTACATTCGCATATAACGCAGCATTTATTTTCGCACCTGAATGGTACCCCGGTCAGGCAGAAGCTGTGGAGACATAACTCTGGGATCCGGGGAACGCTCGAGTTGGTGCAAAGTCAGCCAGCCGCAATAAATCATCCCTACCTCGGTTTCGGCTGCTTGATTACCTGGGAGAGTTTTTCGGCGTCACACACAGCTGCCGGCTCATTACCAGGCGACAGACGGCGGCCTAAATTCGAGCCGTCATTGCGGAGTCCCCGTCTCCCGCGGCGCGGTCTCGCTGCGTTCCGGCTGTTGCCTCGCGAAGGCGCAGCAGCGCTAGGCGCATATTCATGAGCGGACGTCGCGTATGGAATTATGGGGCATTACGCCACGCTTGCGGGCGTGGGAGAGCACGCAAGGCTGCGTGCCGGCAACGCAACCCGCACGCAGCTCCGCTTGCCAATCAGTCCACCGTGCTCGAAGGAATCCCTCGTTCTTACTACCCTTCCCACGGCCGTCTTGAAACTGCCACAGGAAACAAAAATAGACGTCACACACTCCACCTCGCTTTTCCCATTCGCAATCCATCCCCCACTCAAATCCTGTATCAGGTTATTAATTCAACTCCTCTTTCTCCTTCACTCACCCACACTGAACACATACATCTACACACACTGCGGTGACAAGTTGTGGGATAGAGATATGCATTTATACAGATGACGGTAGCATCGCGTACACACGGTAAAAAAGGGCAGTGCATTAGCGGAGCTGTCATTTATACTCAGTAGATTTGGCCATTGTTTCTATGTTTCGATACGGTGTATCCATACGTGGAACTGTTTCAGTGTTTCGGAACGGCTGTGGTTCACTGTTTTGAAACAGTGGTGTTTCATTCCGCCCCTGTCTCGGATAACCGGACCAGATTCGATCTCGAGCCAGAGACAGAAATTGTATCGTTGTTTCAAAATAAGGCTGTTTCAATCCACCTGTGCTTGGAACGGACTAATTGTATCGAAACAGTGATGCTTCATTCCACTCTGTGTCGGACGAGATTTGGGCTCGGCACAGGTACTGAAACACAACATACCACTTCATGAAACTCTTTCAAGAGTGTCGAAATCTTTTTGACAAGCTATAGCATGGAGCTTAAGATGTCCGAAAATAAAGCTTCGTTTCTAGCTGACTGTCCTATCCGAAATGACGTAACATCTGATTTAGAAACGATAACCAAACAATAACACAACGAATACAATTCACATTCAAAATAATAAATATGTGAAATCATTCAGTTAATTTACACTTTTTTTATAACATGCTCTTCTCTGTTCATGTACAGTAATCGTATTAAGAAACGCAAGTAAGCCTACAACATTTTGAATAAAAAAAGGCGTGACAGTTATTAGACATATACATAAATGTGATGTAGGTATAATTGCAAGCAATCTGTGTGACATATCACTGATAGTGAACGGGAAGGCCTGGAAGCTTTGTGAATTTATAGTAACGGTTCGAAACACCTTGAAAGACAAAAATTTTTTTCTGTCATATTTTGTTATTTATTCGAATTATTTGGCGTTATTTGTGAGTCTATAGTCACTGTTCCCATTATCCACAATAATTCCCTTTGTGTAGATGGAAATTAGCAGTATGGGTATATTACCCGTACTAAAGGAATGTGGGAATCCCATTAGCATATCCGTTCTTTCTGTAGTTTGCTCCCACCTCCAGTTCCGTTCGTGGTGGTTCTTCTGTCTTCAGCTATGGCTTTCCTCAGGCAATTGAGAAGTATGAAAGTCACACGACATGAAAGTAGCGTCTTTGCTGCAGGAAATGCGAAATTGCCAAGACGCCTAAGTTTTAGTTTCATACTTTCTCCGACATGATTAGCGCTGTCGCACCTAATTTTTGTTTATATGGACATACTTATACAGTAGACATTCAAGATGATAAAATGTGTCGGTTTATTAGATTACAAAACACAAACTGTTTCACTGTTTCGAAACAGCGTATCGGAACGTTACATTGTACTGTTTCATTTGTTTCGAAACTGTTACGTGTTTCAGTTTGCCCATCTCTAGTACTCAGGTGGTTCGTGTGAAAACATTTTCCGACGTGATCTTGGCTGCACGACGGGAATTAACAGACTTTGCACGCGGAGTGGTAGTTGTGTAAGTGGGCTGCTTCTGTATTGCCAGCGCTGTGTAGCACTTCGCATTGGATCTCTGACTGCGCTTTCTTTGTAAGAGACTCTGTGGTTGGTTGGACTCGTTGTCGGAAATTAGTCGCCAGCAATGATGGAAGTACTGTTGGGCAGTTGGATGTGAACGGCCAGTGATGGATGTTGGATGTGAGAAGTTAGCATTGATGGAGGGTAGAGGTCCCATGTGTTAGCGTAGGCTAACGATCTGTACATGTTCGACTTGGAGATTGAATATTATTCATGATTATATACTTTTGTACTAGAAAACAATGACGATTTATATTCGTATTTGAACTGGATGTGGCGGTCGCCGTGGCTGAGCGGTTCTAGGCGCTTCAGTCCGGAACCGCGAGACTGCTACGGTCGCAGGTTCGAATCCTGCCTCGGGCATGGATGTGTGTGATGTCCTTAGGTTTGTTAGGTTTAAGTAGTTCTAAGTTCCAGGGGACTGATGACCTCAGTTGTTAAGTCTCATAGTGCTCAGAGCCATTTGAACCATTTGAACTGGATGTCACATTATTTAGGTAAAAAATTGCATTATTTGGTTTGCAACAAAATCCTTCCTTTGCTAACCACATGCTTATTAGTAGTTAGTGGCTTTAGTAGTTAGAATCTTTTATATAGCTGGCAGTATTGACGCTCGCTGAATTGCAGTAATTCGCGTATTAATGATTTTTGTGAGGTAAGTGCTTAATGAAATCATAGGTTATTGTTCGGATTTCTTTTTAGTCAGCGCCATTCCTTTGAATTAATTATTTCAAGTCAGATTATCCTTTTCTTGAGCAGTCAGATTGCGTTGTGCTAGAATATTGTGGATCAGTGTTGACATGATAAGTATAAGTAAAGAGAAAGTAGGTTCGCTTGTATTCAGTTTCACTCAGCAGTTAAAGTAAAATTTTTAATAAACAAGTTTCAGTTGGAGCTTGAGGCATGGGATATTCCCTTTCAGAAATCGTTAGGGAATTCAGTATTCTAAGGTCCACAGTGTCAAGATTGTGCCGAAAATACCAAATTTCAGGCATTATCTTTCACCGCGGACAACGCAGTGGCCGACGGCCTTCACTTAAAAATTTCGTGTTAATTAGCTATGGCACCAGACGACCAACACGAGTGCCTTTGCTAAAAGCACGACATCACCTCCAGCGCCTATCCTGGCTTGTGACCCTATCGGTTGGACCCTAGACGGCTTAAAAACCGTGACCTGTTCAGATGAGTCCCGATTTCTGTTGGTTATAACTGATAGTATAGTTCGTGCATGGAGCAGGCCCCACGAACCGGTAGACCCCATTTGTCTATAACGCCTTGAACATGCTGGCTTTGGCTCAATAATGGTTCCGGCTGTGTTTACGTGGAATGCACTCGGTCCTCTGGTCCATCTGAATGGATCATTGACCATTTGCAGCGATTAATGGACTTCATGTTCCCAAATAACAATGGAATTTTTATGGATGACAATGAGCCATGTCATAGGGCCAAAATTGTTCGCGGTTGGTTTGAAGGACATTCTGGACGGTTCGGGCGAATGATTCGGTCAGACAGATTTCCCGACATGAGTCTCGTCGAATATTCACGGGACATAACCGAAAATCCTGCACCGGCAATCCTTTCGCAATTATGGACGGCTATAGTGGCAGCACGGCTCAATATTTCTGCAGAGGACTTTCAATGAGATGTAGGACTGCTGGACTACGCCTACCAAAAAGTCCGACACCATATTAGGAGATACCCGATGACTTCTGTTATGCCAGTGTATACTTTCGTGGCAACATTCGATTTTGTGTGACTAATGTATGTGTCCCTTACATTTACTATGCCAATAAACCATGTGGCAAGCGCTTCACGCCCCTATGTTTATGAATCAGTCCTCCGAATTCTCGTTCAAATCAAATGGGTCAAATGACTCTGAGCACGATGGGACTTAACATCTGAGGTCGTCAGTCCTCTAGACTTAGAACTACTTAAACCTAACTAACCTAAGGACATCACACATCCATGCCCGAGGCATGATTCGAACCTGCGACCGTAGCAGTCGCGCGGTCCGGACTGAACCGCCTAGAAGCGCTTGGCCACCGCGGCAAGCTGTCATAACCTAAATCAGATTATCTGTAGTGACGTTTACATGTTTAATAAAGGCTGTGCGCGCCATAGTTTGTAACTAATTTACTTCTTTATTCATATAGCTCAATAATTGTCACCCTATATATCTGTGCGTAAAGTCTTCCACTACTTTTTCGACGACTTCTGCCATTCTCAATTCAAAATTTCGCTGAATGAAGCTGTAATTCATTGCAAGAAATTATAGGCTGGGCAAAACAGTGATGAATTTCTGCAATGTGAGTGGCATCTTTAGTCAAACATCTACCAAAATAGTTTCATTAACCCTGCTACGTACTAGACTACCAGGTGTCATCAAGGAAATGATTTAAATTTGATCAGCGCTATTATTGAAACTGGACAGTAGACTGGCTGCAATTAGCCTTCTCCGATAAGTCAAGTTTCGGTTTTGTATGAGGCATGTATGTGTCCATTACATTTCCTATGACCAACAATCCATGTCGCAAGTGCATCACGCCGGTTTGTTTAGGAATCAATCCTCCGAATTCTCGTTCAAATCAAATGGGTCAAATGGCGATGAGCACTATGGGACTTAACATCTGAGGTCATCAGTCCCCTGGAGCCGCGCGACCGCTACGGTCGCAGGTTCGAATCCTGCCTCGGGCATGGATGTGTGTGACGTCCTTTGGTTAGTTAGGTTTAAGTAGTTCTAATTTCTAGGGGACTGATGACCTCAGAAGTTAAGACCCATAGTGCGCAGAGCCATTTGAACCATTTGAACCATCAGTCCCCCAGAACTTAGAACCACTTAAACCTAAGGACATCACACACATCCATGCCTGAGGCATGATTCGAACCTGCAACCGTAGCAGTTCCACGGTTCCGGACTGAAGCGCCTAGAACCACTCGGCCACCGCGGCCGGCAATTCTCGTTCAACGAGTTTTGTCACAAGTTCTTTTAGTAAGATCATGAGTGCAAACGAAATGCTTATCAAACTCCAATGGCAGACGCTGCAAGAGAGGAATCGTGGTTGACGGATAAGTTTGCTGTTACCGTTCCGAGAGCGCATGTTCCAAGGAGAGTAGGGCAACAAACGACTCTCCCTTGTATACACTTCTCGAAATGGCCACAATAAGAAATTAGAATTCACAAGTAGTTTCCCTGTGCAGTAGAAGCGAATGTAACAGCTAAGGTGGTAAACAACAGAGGTACCTGCCATTCACCATATTGTGGTTTGTGGCTTTTAGGTGTAGACGTAGATGGAACTACCGTCTCGTGTGGACCACTGTGGTGAGGTACAATGTAATGTTGTGGTTTTGAATTATGGGAGACTATGAAATAAAAGGGAAAGGGATGAAAATCAAAGCTGACACGAAAGACATTAACAATAGTGCCCTCATAAGATCCTGCGGTTATGTTTCTGATTTAGCCCGGGACATCTACATCTACATTTATACTCCCCAGGCCACCCAACGGTGTGTGGCGGAGTGCACTTTACGTGACACTGTCATTACCTCCCTTTTCTGTTACAGTCGCGTATGGTTCGCGGGAAGAACGACTGTCTGAAAGCCTCCGTGCACGCTCGAATCTCTCTAATTTTACATTCGTGATCTCCTCGGGAGGTATAAGTAGGGGGAAGCAATATATTCGATACCTCATCCAGAAACTCACCCTCTCGGAACCTGGCGAGCAAGCTACACCGCGATGCAGAGCGCCTCTCTTGCAGAGTGTGCCACTTGAGTTTGCTGAACATCTCCCCTTTACATTGGGGTAAAGGTTGATGAACAGCAACTCTATGATCCCATTCTTCCTTCCCTTACCGGCCAAGTAAGCGAGGTCAAAATTTGCTGTTCACACTAGAATAAGAACCAACTGGCTGCGGATACCGTATCACCGGAGTTGTAGTGGACTCTGCGACGAGTCTAGTAAATATGCTACGTAACAAGTACTCGTGAACGCTTTACAGTTGATTAAATCACATGCATAATTAACATTTGTTCAAAATAATTGAAAACTGCAAATTACGACAGTAAATTTAATATCCGAAGTTAAGGTTCATTTGAGACATATAGCAGTTGCGATGGAGAAGTAATTATCCCAAAAAAAAACTCTGAAATTGAAGGATACGGGCATTGGCTGAAACGGAACTATTGCTTACAGGAATTTAGGCATCAATTACAGCGCCATTGTGGTAACTCAGCTCATTATTCCGTTGGTTGTATGTAGTAACATCGCTTACTTCACGCTGTATCTGAAACAAATGCGGAGTAGTTAGTCTTTATGAGGCGCAAGCTTTTCCTGCTTTCTCTCGGACTTACTATTAGTTTCCTAAGCGTGCAAATACCCTATCCCGTCTTTGGAAGGCACGAGTAGATTGCAGTGGCGTTCCTTATCCCGCGCGACATCCTTCGTCTCTGCATACCTACGGCTACCTATATCCATTTGAACTTGCTAACTGTATTCAAGACTAGGTCCCCATCCACAATTTTTACTCTTCCCCCCCCCCCTCCCTCCACCAATGCCAAACTGCCTTCCTTGAGGCCTTACAATGAGTCTCATCAACCGACCCATCTGTTAGTTAATTTCTTTTTATACAATTCTTTCAGTACATCCTTATAAGTATTCGATCTTCCCGAAAAATTTGCAGAATTCTTCTACAGCGCCACATTTCAAAAGCCTATATTTTCTTCTTGTCTGAACTCCTCATCATTCACGTTTCACTTCCGCATTAAGCTACACCGCAAACAAATATTTTCAGAAATCACTTCTTAATACTTAAATTTATATTAGATGTTAACAAATTCTTCTTCTTCAGAAGTTCCTTTCTTGCTATTTCTAGTCTACATTTTATACTCTCTCTAGTTTGACCACCATCAGTTGTTCCGCTGCACAAATAGTTAAACTCATCTAATACTTTAGTGTCGCATTTCCTAGTCTAATTCCCCCAGAATCGCCTAACTTGATTACATTCCATTATCCCCGTTTTACTTGTGTTGACCTTATAATCTGTTTTTAAGACACTATCAATTCCGTTCAACTGCTCTTTCAAGTCCTTTGCCGTCTCTGAGAGAATTACAATGTCACTGGAAACCCTCTCTTTATTTTCTGAACTTTAATTCCATTTCCAGATTTCTCCTTGTTTTCCTCCACAGCGTGCACAGTGTACAGATTGAATAACATTGGGGGACGTTACAACATTGTCTCACTCCCTTCTCAAACACAGCTTACCTGCCATGCCCCTCGACTTCTACAACTGAAGGTTGGTTTCTGAAAAAGCTGTAAAAAATCTTTGTACTCCTCTATTTTGTCCTTGCCACCTTACGAATTTCAGAGAGTGTAGTCTAGTCACCACAGTTAAAAGCTCTTTCTGAATAAACAAATACTATAAACATAGGTCTGTCTTTCTTCAACGAATCTTCTAACATTAAATGTAAAAATCGACACTGATCTTCCCCGAGGTCGGCTACTACCATGTTTCTCCATTCTTCTGTAAATACTTCATGTCACTATTCTTCTAAGTTCTCTTATTAAACTGATGGTTCTTTAATATTCAGCACTTGTATTTTTTGGAGCTTGAATTATTACATTCTTCTGTAAGTCTGAAGATATATCTTCTGTGTACTACATATTGCACTCCAGGTGGAATAGTTTTGTCATGTATGGCTCTTCCAAATATCTCGGTAATTTTGAAGGAATGTCATCTACTCGAAGGTCCTTGTTTTCACGAAGTTCTTTCAGTGCCCTTTCATATTCGTCTGGCAGTATCCTTTTTTCCCATCTCGTCTTTACCTGCTTGCTATTCTCTCTCTATAATATTGTCCTTGAGTTTGTTTCCCTTATATAGACACTCTGTTTATTCCTTCCACCTCTCAGCTTTCCTTTCTTTGCCTAGTGCTACCCTGCCATCTAAGCTCTTGATATCCATACAGCTGCTCCTCTTGTCTCCAAACGGTTCTTTAATTTTCCTATAGGCGGCATCTATATTTGCACAAGTCAAACATATTTCTGAGAGGCATGATGGTCTAGCCGGTAGTACACTAGACTCCAGCCTTCGAGTTCCCTGGGTTCGATCCTTAATAGGGGGGAGGATTTTTCTCGTACCAGTCCGCCCAGGATTGCCCCAGGACACACCCTGCTGTCAAAATGACTGCCCGGGTTCTTTGGCATGGGTAAAAGGCAGCTAGTGCGAGGGGCCCATCCCCTCCGTAGCAAAGAGAAAGATTGGACCCTACCTGTAGTCAGAGCAGTCACGGGCTTGAGCCCCAGACCTTATTGTTACATCGACAACAGATGTTTCTATAGCCTTGCCTTTTCTCCGCTACCTGCAACCATCAAAACGACCACAAGATTTCAACACAACGACACACAGAATATTGGCGTCCGTAGCGAGTAACAACACCTCAGACGTCGAACTACACGCCGCACTGGACAGCAACAACGTGAGGAGGAAAATACACTGCCTAAAATTACGTCAACGACCGGACCAGGTAACAGGAACAAAACGGCCACAAGGCAGAAGATACCTCTGGTGAACTTCAGTAACAGGGAATAAGTAAAGTTAAGTTAAGTTCCACAGGAAGACAGCTGGAATCTTAGCCGATTTAAATACACACACGTCGTTGCCCGCCGGAATGTCCCAAAAGCAAAAACCAGGATCAAACAAAGAAATGTAAACAGTTGAGGCTCGATAGTAAGTTAAGTGAAGACTCAACTTTCATGTCCAACATCGGTGGGCGACGAACTTCGTAGCACTAGCAAGCAGCACCTCACACTCGAACCGAGCATGCACGTTGCCAGCGGCTCCAGCCTGACTCCGCAAGACGGGAACTTGCTTGCTGCTCCATGCCAACCGACCGACTAGACTGCTGGTCCGTCCGCGACTGCTGCTCAATGTCCGACTGCACTGCTAGCGTGTCTCCAACTCACTGACTTCCTTCGGACGGACGACGTCCCGGAGACACTGGCTCGGATCCAAACATGCAGAGGGAACACAACTGACATCTCTGCACAGGAAGGAACCGACCCAATTACACGTCGTCGATGAGACGACCGACCGACCGACCAACCCACGGTCGTCCCCATTGGTGATGGCTGTGCGGACCTCACTGGGGCTCCGTGCCCGACTTCACTGCTGCTGCATCCCGACCGCCCTCTTGGTCCGTCTCCATTTGACTACCAGACACAAGACGACCCGGAAATACTATCGGTCACCCACAGATAGTACAACAGTGCACTTATCGACACGCGCTGCTGCTGACGCTCACAGGCAGGCAAGACAGCAATTCAGTGACACCAGTTGTGTTGGGTTGTTTGCGGGAAGAGACCAAACAGCGAAGTCATCGGTCTCATCGGATTAGGGATGGACGGGGAAAGAAGACGGACGTGCCCTTTCAAAGGAACCATCCGGGCATTTGCCTAGAGCGATTTAGGGAAATCACGGAAAACCTAAATCAGGATGACCGGACGCGGGATTGAACCATCGTCCTCCCGAATGCGAGTCCAGTGTGCTAACCACTGCGCCACCTCGCTCGGTGTGACACCAGAAATTAAAATTAAAATGACGAGTTGACCGTATGGTAAAAACAAGATGTTACAAAATAGATGGCACAAACATGAGCCAAGCAAGGCTCAATCATGATTTTTTTTTAATGAGTTCTGTTAGTTTGACTATTCGGTCACCCAAAGGCATTTATACAAGAGATCAATAAATAACATTATAGAAAATATAAATTGGACATAAATCATGTTCTTCTTCACAACTTTTAAAGGAGAGACTAAGTATGGGGATTACGACACCAAAGGAACTAAAGGTAAATTAATAAAACAAAAACGAAGTGTGATTGTGAGATGATTATTTTCAGAACAAATACTTAAACATCTACCGCCCTAAGCGACAAAGCTAAACCAGTCCATACGTATGTTGTTGTTGTGGTCTTCAGTCCTGAGACTGGTTTGATGCAGCTCTCCATGCTACTCTATCCTGTGCAAGCTTCTTCATCTCCCAGTATCTACTGCAACCTACTCATCTCTTGGTCTTCCTTTACGATTTTTACCCTCCACGCTGCCCTCCAATACTAAATTGGTGATCCCTTGATGCCTCAGAACATGTCCAACCAACCGATCCCTTCTTCTAGTCAAGTTGTGCCATAAACTTCTCTTCTCCCCAATCCTATTCAATACTTCATCATTAGATATGTGATCTACCCATATAATCTTCAGCATTCTTCTGTAGCACCACATTTCGAAAGCTTCTATTCTCTTCTTGTGCAAAATATTTATCGTACATGTTTCACTTCCACTCCGTACACTCCGTACAAATACTTTCAGAAACGACTTCATGACACTTAAATCTATACTCGATGTTAACAAATTTCTCTTCTTCAGAAATGCTTTCCTTGCCATTGCCAGTCTACATTTTATATCCTCTCTACTTCGATCATCATCAGTTATTTTGCTCCCCAAATAGCAAAACTCCTTTACTACTTTAAGTGTCTCATTTCCTAATCTAATTCTCTCAGCATCACCCGACTTAATTCGACTGCATTCCATTATCCTCGTTTTGCTTTTGTTAATGTTCATCTTATATCCTCCTTTCAAGAGACTGTCCATTCCGTTCAACTGCTCTTCCAAGTCCTTTGCTGTCTCTGACAGAATTACAATGTCATCGGCGAACCTAAAGGTTTTTATTTCTTCTCCATGGATTTTAATACCTACTCCGAATGTTTCTTTTGTTTCCTTCACTGCTTGCTCAATATACAGATTGAATAACATCGGGGAGAGGCTACAACCCTGTTTCACTCCCTTCCCAACCACTGCTTCCCTTTGATGTCCCTCGACTCTTATAACTGCCATCTGGTTTCTGTACAAATTGTAAATAGCTTTTCGCTCCTTGTATTTTACCCCTGCCACCTTCAGAATTTGAAAGAGAGTATTCCAGTCAACATTGTCAAAAGCCTTCTCTAAGTCTGCTGCTAAGTAAACAGGAAATTTCTCATGCTACGGTGGCTGTGCTGTTGCAGGTGAACTTCGGCGACGTGAAAATCCCCAAGAACTTCGACTATCCGAAACCCCAGAAGATCGATCCGCTGGACGGCGTGCACGCCGTGTCATCGGACAACATCGTCATCGTCGACGCCCAGACACTGCTCGTGCCCCACTTCTCATACGATGGTGAAGCTCCAGGTTAGTAATGACCGCTTTAATTTGGCTGAATACTTTTTTTTAATTTTCACATTGTAAAACAGGGTTGTAACTGCATCTTTACACGCTTATACATGTGAATGTTCTCTTCTGATTTGCTGTGTAGCACTAGACGTCCTGCTGTACAGCAATCCCGGTTTACTGATAGGGTTCAATCTCATCTACTTAAAATCATCTAGAATGAATCTATTGTGCAAATACAACATCTCCATTCGTAAAAAATAAACCAAAATATTGCTCTGCTCTGTCAAATAGGAAATCATTACCGATAACCTTGCCGGCCGCGGTGGTCTCGCGGTTCTAGGCGCGCAGTCCGGAACCGTGCGACTGATACGGTCGCAGGTTCGAATCCTGCCTCGGGCATGGATGTGTGTGATGTCCTTAGGTTAGTTAGGTTTAAGTAGTTCTAAGTTCTAGGGGACTAATGACCACAGCAGTTGAGTCCCATAGTGCTCAGAGCCATTTGAACCATTTTTGAACCGATAACCTTATAACAAGATTTCTGTTCTGGTTACCGTATCATTTCACTGAAATCAGCGATACGACTCAAACGGCTCCTGAACTCATCATATAATTTGTGTCGATTTGATTACATTCAGATGTGCCTACATTGATCGCGTGGGAAAATTTGTGGTTAACCCGTCTTTAACGTTGAACATCTGTTGCACATATACTGGGAGTAAATGATAACTGTTTACGGAGAACCCCATTCGTGTAAGTGAAGTTGAGACAAATACATTAATTCAGCACACTTGGGGGAACGGGCCTACAAAAGCCGCGTAAACTAAAGCGCATGCGCGCTCCGTGAGATTCTGTCTAAAATCACCTTGAATATTAAAAATCTCCTGTTCTTGCATTTACAGAATATAAACTGAGGTTTGTGTAAAACTCCAATTATTGTGAATTTTGACAGCATAAAATTGAGAAGTAAATTGTGTTGTTCGTCTGACCTTATTATGAAACTATTGTGCTTGTAAGGATTATGCTTAGATGAAATTTAAACAAAATTAGTTTTCACAAAACGATTACAAAAGCTTTTTTTTTTATTTCATCATCCTCACGGGAAAGTTTAAATTAATAATGTTAACGGAACTGTCGTCTAAGCCGGCATCGAAAGTAGGCGAGAGGATATTGAAAACGTCACGCGGCGCCTACGTGGCTTTTGTAGGTCGATCTGAGGCTGTTTTCCCGCTTGATAGACCGCAAGCGTCCTATCAAATTGCTTGTCACAACTTCCCTTACACCATTGTGGTATGCTGTAAATCGTTATGATTTGCACCCTGTACATACCATAATTCACGATCCAACGAAAGAACATTTTGAATGTGTCCTATCAGGTGATGGCAATGTGATGAGATCCCATGAGCTTACAATGGTTAATACACGTTGTACTATTGCAGTTCTCGGTAAAAAAAGCTAACATTTCACACCTAATATGTTTCTATTTGAAGTATTGTTTGTATAAATAGGCAGGCTTCTGTGGCCATCGTTAATGAAAGAATAATGCAAGTTGTCAGCAGACAGTCCTTTCCACCTTTTCTATAAACCTGATATTTCGTACGCACTGCTGGAATCTTCTTCGGAATACTTTTGGTGTCCGCAGGTGGCCTGTGGCCTTTTAACTCTTCCTTACAATCAGCAAAAAGTACCGTATGTGCAGACCTATCCTCTGATATGTGGTTCTGATGCAACTACTTAGATCAGAAGAGGATTCAGGGTAATCGAAACATGTGATCACTCGAGACGGGACAATTAATGAGAATTATCGCGAAGCTCTGAGAACCTCCTATCGCCGACTGGCGAGATTGGCGCGAAGCTGAAATCTCTTGCATACCTTGTAGTTAATCGCACGTCGTCGAAACTTTAATAAAATTCATTTGTCTTCTGATTTTGCTGGTTTACTGCATAGTCTTATTTTTGTATTAAAGCTCTAATGACTCGTAGGCTACTCCTTTTAATTTGCTATGCCAAAAGTGGACTTTGACATTTTTATTTAATAAACAAAATTATATTTAATAAATAAAATTATGAGTATCGCGCCAGTGATACGTATAGATTGTCAAAAAAGATCTTTTCTCACGGCTCGTGCACCGCTCCGCAGTACAATGGCTCACTGCTACACCCCATGGTCCATTCGCTATCAATGGCAACATGAGAACCAGCTTCTTACTCGGTCCTACCGTATTCTGCAGCCCTGATTAAGGCTCCGAACTACTCTGCTAGCTGCAGAGACCCAGAAAATAAAATGCTGCCCAAAAACAAGGGGACCTTCACACCGTCTGCAGTCCCTCATGAAGTGAGGATATTGTTGTGTACAACTTCAGACACAACGGTAAGGAGAAGTGGGCTACAGAGCGGTGCAGCAACTGCCGTCGTAGGAAAGCTGGGCAGGAGCAGAAGTGATTAGCGAACAAGCTAACACAAGAAACAGAAGATTCATTTAATTCGTGTTGCTCCAAATATAGAAAGAGTCATTACAAGTACTAGAGCAAGAAAGAGATTCCAGCTATCACAATGTCCGCAAGGATGATGCGCTAACGAAGGTGACGTAGCGAAGTGGCTCCGAGCGTGAATGGCGGATATACGTGTACGGGTATGGAGACAACCTCATGAATCCATGGACCCTGCATGACATCAGGGGACCGTTCAAGCTGATGGAGGCTCTGTGATGGTGTGGGGCGTGTGCAGTTGGAATGATAAGAGACCCCTGATACGTCTAGATTCGACCCTGACAAGTGAAAGGTGCGCAAGCATCCTATCTGATCACCTGCATCCATTCATGTCCATTTTGCATTCCGACGGACTTGGGCAATTCCAGCAGGACAATGTGACACCCCGCACGTCCACAATTGCTACAGAGTGGCTTTAGGAACACTGTTGTGACTTCAAACACTTCCAATGGCCACCAAACTCCCCAGAAATGAACATTATTGAGCATATATGGGATGCCTCGCAACGTGCTTTTCGGAAGAGATCTACACTCCCTCATAACCTTACGGATTTATGGACAGCCCTGCAGGATTAATGGTGTCAATTCCCTCCAGCACTACTTCAGACATTATTCTAGTCCATGCCACGTCGTCTTGCGACATCTCTGCGTGTTTGAGGGGCGGGTCCTACACGATATTATGCATGTGTATCAGCTTCTTTGGCTCTTCAGTGTATATCGTGGAGGCTGACGGCGCTCGTAGTCCAGAGTCGCTCGAGGCGACATAAATTGTTTGTCAGTTGGGTTCGGTAGATACCTCACGACCGCTCTCGTCGCTGAACAGAACATTGCAGTTCAGTTGCCAGCTGTGATACGCCGGTAGGGTGGTACCACAGGTACGTTGGTGGAGACCCATCCGTCGGGTGGAGGTGTTAACTTTGCTGGTCCCCTTGATATTATTCGAGAGCTGTAGGCTATGCGACGGCGCAAGTTTTCACCTCCTCTTCTCGCATCATCATCCAATAAAAAATGCGATACCACACCCAGTACACTCACCCACGCTTATCAGATACATTTAAGCACACAACACTCACACTTCGTGAAGGAAACGTGGCGTGATATGCGAAAGAGAGGAGAACCTTCCGAGTAGGCGGCTGAAGCTTTCCTTCGGGGTCTTCCCGCCAACAGTGCTTTAAAGTGAATTTTGTTGACCTTGTACTCTTCTCTCCCAGACGCCAAGTTCTGGGTGGGCCGCGGCAACAAGCCCAGCTCGCAGGGGACGCGCGTGCCGGACGAGAACGGGCGCGAGGAGCCGCTGCGGCGCTACGACCGCAAGACGCTGGTGCTGACGCTGCCCGGCGACCTCACCGTGCACGAGATCGGCCACTTCGGCGTCTGGTGCGAGGCGTTCGCCGTCGACTTCGGCCACGTGCGTGTGCCCGCCAACATGAACGTGCCGCCCTCGCTCAAGATGCTCGGCGTCTCCGCCCAGGTAGGCACCGGCCCCGCTTCTCGCTGCTTGCTCTGCTCTGCTCTACTGTGGGCGTGGGATTCCGTTTCGGCCGCCCGTCCTCAGCGGCTGCAAGCGACGTTCTGCTCGCCAACCCTATTAAGACGACTTTTTCAGACTGTTCCGCTTTTATTTTTCCTCTTGTTGCTTTTGGCCTTTTACTTTCATCGACAATATAGGATTCTGGTGTAACTGTGATACTGCCGGCACAGAACTCGACAGGAAACTGTGGGGCAAATTCAACAGAGCTCGCACTGGGCAAGGACGGTGCGAGGACTCACTTTACAAATTAGGTGCTACAGAGTTTCCGGTTTGTGACTGCGGGGCTCCGAAACAGACAATCAAACACATTAGAGATGAACGTCCCTTGCGTTCCTACCAGGGGAGTAGGAACGACCTGATTAAAGCTGATGACACGGCCCTTATATGGATTAGGAACCTAGATATTCACATTTAGTTATATATAGTATTGCTAATGTTATACACCTACAGTTTTAAATGGCATGTGAGGCATACGAATAAATAAATAAATGGGCCTGCCTTGATCCAAATCAATTTTTTAATTTATTTATTTACTCTCAGACTAGTTTCAGCGACAAATGTCGTCATCATCAGTGGGTTCCTTGATTCTAAAACATGCAGAAACAGCATACTTATAAAACATGGTAAAACAGTATTACAAGTGTTTTACTTGGTTCCAGATATATTGTTTTCTTTGAATACTTTCACAATACCTTATTCACTATACGTCGCAGCATTGTTTTACGATTGTTGCCGCTGTTTCAGGCATATTTTCTGTGTTTTTTTGTTGCCATCTTTCTCAGCATACATCACGTCATCTGCAGCTATATGAGTGGCTGTTAGTAAACAAAAAAACGCAAAATAATATGCCGGCAACAATCGTGAAGTGATTCTCTGACGTTGAGTAAATAAGAAGTTATGAAATTATTCTCAGAAAACAATATCTGGAACCAAACAATACATGTGTAATAATTTTTTATAATGTTTTGTTTTTCTGCATATTTTAGAATAAAAAAACCACTGATGATGGCGATATTTGTCGCTGAAACTAGTTTGAGACTAAAGAAATAAATGAGAAAAGTGTTTTGCATCAAGGTGGTCCTAGAATCCCAAATCGTTGTTTTTGTTTGCAAACACGGACTAGTGACAGAGTTTCAAGATAAAATTATTGCTTTTACTTCCATGTTTGCAAAGTGAACTCAGAGGACTAATAAAATATCCGATATCTGTTGAATCATTTATGGAGGTGGCCAATAAACACAGTCAGTTATCTACAAAGTTGTATAAGTTTATTTATGCTATGTACACTTGAGTTATGCATAACTCTGAATGCTGTAGGTTCTCCCGTGGTGCTGAGTTAGATACAAAAAGAGTAAAGTTCTTGACTGTAACAAGTGGTCTTGAATTCTAATATACTTATAAAAAATGAAAATTATTCACACCGACCAGCTGTGAGAGCTTGAACGGGACACTGGAACAAATATTTTTCTTGTGACGATATTTTTAAACCGGTAGACCAAGTTTTCTCTGTACGAAAATTAATTAAATTAATAAACTCTGGGAGGTTGCACGTGACGATGAAAACACTTTTTCTGACATGTGCTGCGAGGGCAAAACGTAACATAAACAAGTTTTCATTCTTTATTACATAGAGACAATAAAATTAACACAACACAACTATTCAATTACAGTAGACATTCTCCAGTTGTCTCGAAACTTTATGGAACAATTAAAATCATAATTGGTTTTGCTCTAATGCCAACAATCAGAACTACAAACGACATTCACCAAGTGCGATATTTGCTACCACAAAATCAGTTATTGTGAGTTTGATACAAAGAGATTACCTAGAACAGTGTTAACGCCATCATTCAGAAAGTTTTATGTAAGTGGAATATTTGTTCACTTTGTATCGCAAAATATTGACTCACAAGCGGAAGTCACTACAGACCACAGTTACTGGAAATTTCATTGACACGTATGACAGATCCATCATCATCATCATCATACCTAGTGCTATCTGTTCCATACGGAATAGAGATGAAAACTACCAGGATCACAATACAAGCGATATACATCACATTGCAACGGACGCTGACATACGTGAGGCATCAGACCTTCTGTCCGTCGTGAAGGAAGTACTTTCTGACGGCATTCACTTCCTATATAATCTTTGCCACGTTTTTATCAATATACACCATTGTTTGTTTTTTTTTCATTTCATATTTCTAGATATCAAACATGTTTGAAAACTCCATTTCTCTGCATAAAATACAGAGTACTGATTTAGTAAGGCGCTACGAGCTATGTTCTTAGACGTGCTTATTGCCCACACTCCAAATGGGCTGAAGTGTCACTAGCGACGAACGTCTATTACTATTGCAGTGCCGTTCCTATAGGTGGCATGCACTCCGCATAACAGACCGGGATCTGCGTGTGCTCGACTGGCAACAAATTTTACTGCGCTTATGTAGATAAACCGAATTTTCTTGGTCCCTTTTAGAACAACAACTTGGTTTAAATGCGTGAAGTAAGACAAAGAAATTGTGAGTTCCGTAAATCTTACACGAAGTTCGATATCAGCGGTCTTTTTCCTGAGTTAAGTGCTCATGCTTATAATCCTAAATGACCCTAAATAAACATTGACACAAGTTCGTAAAACGGCAGCGCTGTTTTTCTCGCTGAAATAATTTCACCAGGACAAATATCAGAAATATACCTACTAGAAATTTTACAGCGTAGCAAATATCGTTTCCATGTCTTTCTGATTTTCTCCAGATCAACTTTTTTCTTTACGTGTCAACTCAGCCATATTTTCTTCATTGAGGTTTTTATCGATGTGATCCGATCTTAGCGGCACAGAATACTGCTGAAAAACGGACGAGCGACGCCACAGCTATTTTAATCAGTACACTAAAACTCTACGTGGAACAAAAGTAAATGAGACCAAGAGTACTAAATACAAATCATTTTTAAATTAAATAATATGAACAAACATACGTTTTTTAAATAAAACCGATGTTGAGTAGCAAGCTGTTACAAATAACTCGCCCTTATAATGGATATGATGAAAACAGTAAGCCACTGAAATAAAATGTCATCTTATAAACGTTAAAGATGCTAAAAAAGCAACCTAAACGATTCCAATAATGCTACATTTCCATTGAGAGGCATTTGTGTGCGTACTGGTGCATCCGTTTAGGTTACGAAAGTTGGCATCTCTGAAAGTCTAGACTCTCAGCTTCGAACTTCTCCTTCACAACACAATAAACATCAAAAAGTTCGCACAAGAACTGCCATAAAGAAAAAGAATGGCATTTAATATGCCAGCTCTACATACTACCGCATTACGCCCTTATCGCATTCAGAAAATGGCTACTGGGAACAGTTCGAGAATCCAATACTACTGAATACGTTTGCTGTTGACTTCATCCTATCTGTTCTAACATGTCAAATGTGTATCTGTATCACATGGTCAACAGATGAATTCCTGTACAGTCCTGAATTGTGTTTTTGCTGGCATAAAAAGAAGAGATTGAATCCCAGTGCCGTGTCGTACCAACTACACTCGAAAACTCGGGAGCAGGCCAGGCATATGTAACGGAACCATCCAACTGGTGGATCTCCGTCAAAAGTGCCATATGCGCTCATTCTAGTACAGCCTCTGGAGAGGTTTGAGAAATAAGTCAAGGCATTAGCTCAAGCTATGTGAATCAGGAGCTTTACGGCATCATTGCTTACCAGTCAAATACTCTGGTGATTAAAACTTGGGCTGTGGTTGGGAGAGGGGCTGCTGTTCTTCACACACAGTAATTTAGAATGTACATACTGCTACAGTTCATGATATCCTACGCTTTATATTACGATCAAATGTAATATAGCTTACGTCGTTAAGTATCTGGAGGTATGAAGCTTTACTTTAACTTGTACTGACAGTTTTTATATAGATTCATCATTCGTCGCCTTCTGAAATGTTGTTAATTTTCCTGCACTTTAACGCAGATCCGCAAATCCATGATCAACGTCTGACTGCAGGGTGGAGAGCGTCTTGCTCAAATATCGGTAGGACACATCGTGTAATTAGGCTGATTTTAGGAGACCCTGCGTTTCAGAGAAGCTCGATTGTTAAAAACGTGCATTTCGGGAAAGGTATCCTTCGACTACACCATTCATGAGTCACAATTGAAATAAACATGTACCGAAAGTGAATATCGGCGCGTCGGGATGTGAAGGGGAAAGACCACATCTGCTCAGTCAGGACACACTCTTCGGTTCGGGATTAGTACACTGGACTCGCATTCGGGAGGCCGACGGCTCAAACCCGCGTCCGCCATCCTGATTTAAGTTTCCCGTGATTTCCTTACATCGAATCAAATGGCTCTAAGCACTGTGGGACTTAACATCTGAGGTCATCAGTCCCCTAGACATAGAACTACACAAACCTGACGAACCGAAGGACATCACACACATCCATGCCCGAGGCAGGATTCGGACCTGCGACCGTAGCAGCCGCGTGGTTCCGGACTTCAGCGCCTAGAACCTCTCGGCCTCCGCGGCCGGCTCCTTAAATCGCTTCAGGCAAATGCCGGGATGGTTCCTTTGAAAGGGCAGGGCCGATTCCCTTCCCCACCCTTCCCTAATCCGTTCGGACCGATGATCTCGCTGTTTGGTCCCATGTCCCAAATTAATCAACCAACCAACGTTTCGGTTCATTGGTAAGATTCTGTACGATTGCAGTTAGCATATGACAGAGATAAAAAACACTTGTTATGCAAGTATGGAAGGGTGTCACAGAAATTAAAAATGAAAAATCGGAACTGAAAAAATCATGCAATCTAGCTAGAAATTTCCAAAACCGGTTTCCAGGAATACCCTTCAGCCTCCTGTAACGGGCAGTCAAATGAAAGTGAGACAGACGGAAAGAAGTGAGTGAGCTGCTTATTATTTCAGAAGTAATGCCACAACTGTTAATACATTTACTCCACTGTTAGACAAGACGGTTAGACAAGATTCATGCACAAATGTTTGCGATTGCCTACGGGACCATGATTCTGCACAGGCGTGCACCACTTCGAGTGAAGGAAATCGACGAACACGAATGTCTTTCTTCGGAGCTCCAAAAATATGAAAATCGCACTCCAACAAAATGCCCGCCCACATGTTTCCAAGGTTGTTTCCACTACGCAGAAGTTCCGCCGTCTCCACATGAAATTTCCAAATTTTTGGAGCCCTACAGAAAAACATTCGTGGCCATCGATTTGCTTTGGACGAAGAACTGCACGCCTGGGTAAAATCATGGTTCCGTTTTCTATGAACGCACTGACCGTCTTGTCTCACAGTGTGATTTCTTTTGAAATAATGGACAGTTTACTTAATTTTTTCCATATGTCTCTGCCTTTTATAGATAACGTTTCTATAAGGACAGTGGAGTTTCACGTGAACTGCATATAGCTTATACACTGGCACACAAGCAGGCATTCTTCAAGTGATTCATTGATGAATGAAACTGCACAAAAGGTAAACATATTGCAACGATAAACACCCTTTACACACATTTTACAGGAATGGTAGGAAATACAGCTTTCGGAATAGTTGAGAGTACATAGCAAATGCACCAGGAGTGCAGTGTATTTTCACCAGTATACTCCTGACGATCACCAGAAGACTATGAGCCGAAACATCGAGGCAGCAAACCAAAGATTGCAGAAAACAGATGTACAGTTTTTCTTGAATGTTTGTTTCAGTCGCCATTTAATTCTTCCCAAATGTCAGTTTAGAGTGGTCCATAAAGACGGGCTACTCTGAATGAAATGGACCAGACAGTAACCACTCACCCGCCCTCACCTGTATCTTTGCTTCTAGAGACCACAGAGACACCTTCGCACTGGAGAAGGTAGAAAAAGTATACGGTATACAAAGCTACTAAAAAATCCCAAATTACAGAATTTCGTCGCCTTTTTTCTACAAGCTGCAGAACGAACGGTTCCCAAAACGTTGAGATAACGCTATGTGTTCTGTCTGACAGTGTATTCGTAGTGGCAAATATCAGTGCTTTGGAGTGGGAAACTGAGTAAAATAAAGTCGATTAAACTTTACTAAGGATTAAAACTGCGTGCCGAGTTGCGACTCAAACTCGGATTTCAGACTTCCCTGGATGTTCTCTGCGGACATAGTACCTAGACATTTCTCTCGGGCCATATTATAACTTCAGTCTGTAATGGCTAGCCCTCTTATTGCACACTGTGGCGCAGGTCCCAAAGTTGCTAATTACTGTCTCCGGCCTTGCTATTTTCCACGAGGTTAGGTATAAATACCCCAGCAGCTCAGGTCCTGTTCGGAAAATTCCTAAATTTGGATCGGAAGTTTCTCACCACTGCTGTGGACACTATTACTGTCTATGAACGCTCTTACAACCAAGTAGAAAGTTGAAGAAAGAGGACACTGAAAGGAGATTACACATAAATCAACTGAGACACAGACGTTGTTAGAGTTTCCTCACTTCAAGTAATTTAATTACCGCAAAGTTAGACTTTCAATTTTGCTCCAGAAACTGTAGCGTGCTTTCCTGCTAGGCCTAGCCTTTCCCCACGTTTATCATCTACACTTCCCCTCAAATTGTCAGTAGTTGAAACTTTTATGTTCTGGTGATCAGCAAAGGATAACTCTGAAACAAATATCACACTTCGGAGCTGAAAAACTATTCAAAGTTCTTTTTCTTCCTGTGGAAGTTTAACTGTGGCCTCACTACTCTTTGGATCCCAAACATAGTCTACCTTTCCCAAGCACTCCCTAACATTCGGCTAGTTTTCACTATTTGTAAATTCACACCCTTTGTCGTATTGGCTTCCACAGGAATAAGCACGAGAAGTAAAAATCACTAGAGCAAAAAAAAAAAAATGATTTCCTTACTGGCGTTGCTTCTTGCTTCGCCTAGCCCCCTGTTCCATAACTTGCTGTCGTCTTGGGGACAGACGTTCAAACACAGACGGGTGGTGAATTTTCCAGACTAGACTATTTAGCAACATCCATGTGTCAGAATATGGGAGAAGTATAGCCAACCTAGCGTCAAATTTCACCAGGAGGAAAATCGTCACTGTCCTGGCTTCTATGTGTGAAATTTATGGCTGAGGGTGTGAACATAGGCCCACTAACACAAAAATGACAAACTCTGGCCTCCTTGTCTATAGAAGCGGTCGACTGTTATTTGCGAGCTGTGAATTTCTATGTCCTTCCACTCAGTAATTTAGATTTGCAGATTTTTTGGAATTAACCTTTGCGTTCTCTCCCACATTCCATTATCCTATGGACCATGAAGGCGCACCAATCCTCGAAGAAACGATAACTGACTGACAAATTTATCTTTCGGGCCCAGTCGTATGCTACCCAGCCAATGAATCCGTTAAGTACATCATCACCCACTGGGCACTACCCAGAAAATTAACGTAGCAACTAGCACGTTCTCTTTGTCACTGGATTTACCGCATTACGTCATGCGAACAGGTGGAAGCAATATTCGGAGATAAGCATTCTTGTTTTCTCCTTCTGTAGTGCGTTTTACTTCGTTCAGTACACTGTACCACGTTACTTTCCACACACACACACACACACACAAACACACACACACACACACACACACACACACACACACACACACACACACACACACGCGCGCGTGCAAGTGATACAGTTGTAATTATGTGCACGCCCCCTCCCGTCGAAACATACACTCTCACGTGGTACAGTTGCAATCTTCTGCCTGTATGACAACGACATAATTCTACGGATGTTAAAGTAGGCAACTAAAGTTTGATGTGTAACACTCCAAAATCTTCACCTAATAGTTTCGACTGGCATCCATCAACAATTGAACAAATAATGTTTAACCAGTATCGTCTCTTTGCCACCTAAAGTGGAGGGCAGAACTTCAGTGAAATTTACAGTTGTTTTCATCCTGAATAATAAACTGCAATGCGTAACTATGTAATTTACTAAAATTCGTACGCTTCTCTCACCAAAACAGAAATCATCTGAACATGTCCATCGTAGTCAGAAAGCGTTCTGGAAATTACTGACTACGAAAGTACAATTCATCTAGGTCATAAGAAATCCGAAAGGTCGTTCGTCATATATTAACCCGAATGGTGGTGACCTCGTTTCACCCAAGACACACAGTTTCTCCCTTCAGGATTGCTGCACTACAGACAGTTAAGAAACAATAGGCTTCCTCTTAAATACCACAATCTCACGAAATACTCATCATCAAGAGGTACCCAAACATTGGAAGTCACTTCTATTTCCCATCTAACTAAACTAATTACAAATCTTTAACGAATAGAAATCAATGGTGGCCCTGGTATCCCAAAACAATATTGTCTGACAAGCGCAAAAATTCTCTCCGAGCCAAATTTTCGCACGTAACAAGTGCATTGTACTCTCTGTTTACCTAGCTTGGCGCTACTGTACCTAAACGTATATACTTTCTTTCATAGCAGACTCACGACTGCAATTTACTATTCAGCAACATTGAGGCGTTGCCTCACAGACGACGCTCGCTGACAAAACAACGCATGCCCCTCCTAACATGACCCAGCTTCATCCTATTACGCTTGCTTCATTTTCTAACCACTCGCATGATTTCTGCCATTCTCTCTCTGTTTCTCTCTGCAGTTTTTATGAAAAGCTTTTAGTATAATAACGAAAGGGACACACACCTGCACCCTACTTTATCTGTTTTGTCTTTTTCTGTCTGTTACAGAAAAGACCGAGATCTCCCGAAATATCCCAAATTCTTCAACAGTACGATCAGCAACAGCTTGCGCCCCACACGCTCAGCGGCGTCGTTGACCGTAGCGCCTCCCACGGTTTCGACCAGGGCCACCAGACTAACACCTTCTACAACCAACAACAACAGCACCATGTTCCCTCGGGCCCCGCCCCCCGCCATTACGACAGCGAGCAGGGCGCGTCCTCGGCCGCTGGCTCCGCCCAGCTGTACCAGGAGCAGCTGCGCGCCACCACGTACAAGCCGTCGCGCGGCGCCTTTCGGTTCAGGGACTCCGCCGCGGAGTCGACGTCGGTGCAGATCGTGCCCTCGGTGTCGCTAACGCCGGACGAGTTGCGGGAGCAGCACGAGCAGCAACAGCAGCAGCGCCAGAGGCAGCAGAGGAGAGGCGGCAGCCACTTGCGCCAGCAGAGCTCGCAGTATTACGAGCAGCAGGAGGCCGAAGAAGCGGCCGAGGCACAGAGGCGAGCGGACGCCGACGGCGACGAACTGTCGTACACGGGGCAGCGGGCGCGCGCCGTGCGTCGGCAACGCGGACGCGCCTCCTTCTCGCAGAACTAACGGCCTCCTCACCCCAGCCCCACTAACAAGACGTCTCCTAGGATTGCCTTAGAATAGCTGATTAGGGCCAGCGGTCCAATTATTTATTAGACAAAAGTTGCGTTTCGAAGTGTTCACGTGACCCCAGGCTCGCCATCTCTTCTGTAACGCGTCTGGGTCGCCCAACTTCGTGCTTGAACTTTTGGTTTTATAATCCAGTACATTCAACACCTCTCTCGTATGAAACTTCCTGGCAGATTGAAAGTGTGTGCCGGACCGAGACTCGAACTCGGGACCTTTGCCTTTCGCGGGCAAGTGCACTACGAACTGAGCTACCCAAGCACGACCTGTCGTGAGTCGTGCTTGGGTAGCTGAGCTGGTTTACATTTACCGACCCGCCGGCCAGATGGGGTGTGACGGGTGAGAGATGAGATAGACGAAGAAGCCAAGATAGACATCGATCACACTTACGGATCCTTAGTTAATTTCGAGAAGACGACCCAGTCTTACACCAACGTCTGGAGAACGAGTCGATAGATGCCTCTCTTGCTTTATCGAACGTCGGGTCGTGAGCAGGTGTCGCCCCCGACACGAATTTCATTTCATTGCTACAGGAGCATGTTTCTTTTGTATTGCTACTATACGCAATGTCTTCATGTCTTTCATTTGGACATTTTCAGTTTTATTCATTTCCTTAGTTACTTAACTTTTTAATTAGCCACTATTTGTCAACATTTGGGCATTGTAGACACTATTTATGCGGTAGTACAACAAAATGTGAGTCAGCAAAGGTTGTAAGTCTGGCACTGCAAAAAAATAAAAATAAATAAAAACGAGTATCATTGAAGTCTCAGTCTGAGCTTCAAATCACGTTTCCGCATTTTTTCTTACTGAACAAAAAAATGTTGGTAGAGCACTTGCACACGAAAGGCAAAGGTAGGGAAAAAAAGTTGGTAGAGCACTTACTCGAGTCTCGGTCCGGCACACAGTTTTAATCTGCCAGGAAGTTTCATATCAGCGCACACTCCGCTGCAGGGTGAAAATCTCATTCTGGAAACCTCTCTCGTAATCTACCAGAGTCGAATTATTCATCATGGTGATGCGACACTCCATATCGTCTATGAAATAAATATTCACCTATCCGAGCGCACCGTGTAGACGAAGAACAATATTTTCGGAGCTTCACAGCCAAGTATAAAAGGGCAGACAGTGAGACAAGGAATTTCCCAGTTGGGAATGTTTTGGAGATGGTTTCCAGACCTTCACTAACGCTCTTAGTTCTCCTCATTTCGGGCCTGAACTCTTTGTTTTACACGCCAATTACTAAAACTCTATAGTAATCCACCAGAGTCGAGCCGTTCCTCGCACTGATGTGCAACTCCATACTATAGAACAAGTAACCACCTAATTCCTACGTTTTATCTCCTAACCATATGCGCAGAGCAACCCGCTGACAGTATTCTCAGTAGTTCACAAGCAAATGAAGCGAGCAGACAGTAAAGCAAAAGTCTCCCCATTTGGGAACATTTTGGAGAGGGTTTCCATGTCTCTTCTCTAACACGGCTATTCACCTTAATCTAGGCGTAACCCCTAGTTCTACAAATAGATTGTGGCAACATTTCACTCGTAATTCGTCGAAGGCGAAGCAGTCTCTGTTCTGAAGATTCATTTCGTACTGTCTATACTGTATAACAGGAGCAAAAATTTTAGAAGCAACACTGTCTACTGACTTTTACGTCTTTCCTTACTCAAGTCTTCAGAAGAGACGGTTGGCAGAGCTCTCGATACTTCCCAGCCAAATTGAAGCGAATAGGCATAGAGAGAGAGAGAGAGGGAGAGTTGTTCCCAGCAGGGACTTTTTTCTTTTTTTTTATGGAGAGAGAGGAATCAAGAGTTTCTGAAACTCTACCTAACGCGCCTGAGTAGCCCTTATTTCATCCTCGAACTCGTTCGTAATCAGCAGGGATGGAGCCACTAGACGATAGAAAAATATGTCACGTATAAAATGTAGCACCTCAAAGAACCAATAGCGAAGGAAGGCCTGCGTCAGCAGAATATGAATTTGGAAACTACAGCATGTCTCATGCCGAATGTCTCACGCTATAATAGTAAGAGCACACTGAACAAGTCACGCTCACAGTGACGGTAATTCTTTCCATAGTATTCACCAATATTTTGTTCGGGAATCTCCTTTTACAAGAGTACCAATGTGCTACATGTCTTGTAGTTTGTCTTGGGCGGTTCATCACTTCCTGAGTTCAAAAGGCAAACTATTACTATATGCTGACAGGACGAAATTATTGCTGTATAAACTTCTACGTGGGCAAACAAAGCCAGCGATAGAGAAGAAAGAAAAAAAGAGCGAAGAAAACAATGCGTCTCAGGTGCAATCAAGTGGTGGTTCAACTGTCGGTACGGATATATTATAGATTCAGCTGTCATAAGCAGGCTGCCTTGCCGAACCAGATAGCTGGTGATTAGTAAAACGACGATCCCGAGATCGTTTCCTGGTGACCACCTACGGTCTTTGTGTGATAGAAATATCTAGAATGGAAAATTCACGCCGTTGCGAATCCCTAACAAGTAGAATCTTGAAAAAACAGACAGCGAAACTAACACGCATACCTCCGAAATATTCTCAAATCGGAATGCTTGCACCAGGTCTGGGGCACGACGATTTGTCGGAATACCTGGGTATAGCTCACCAAATCGTTCAAGGGACAAGCACAAATGTTAGTGCCCTGGGGTATAAACCAGCTAGAAAGCCCAGAAAATGACGTATGCAAGTCGTAACGCAGTAATCGCTACTGCTGCTGTGTCGCTAAATTTTGATCGGCTGTTCTCCGTGGGAATAGCTTAGCTTCGCTGAAACATAAGCTCTACAAGTAGATGAGACATTTTCGACTTACGTGAACGTGCGCACCCATACAACTCGAAAAAAAAGAGATTTGTCTTCGTCAACTTTCTAAAGAATTCGTAACTCCTTTCCCTTAGGCGACCCGACAGCGCTAGAGCCCCAGACGGTCCAGGCGCGTGGCTGTCTGGACAGCACGTGGTAAAACGTGAGGAGGATGCCGGCTTTGGGAGCATCGCCCACCGGTGATGGTTACGCAAGCCAGCGGGAGCAAGACGGCGTTACGCAACGGCTCATTGGTTAATGCATGTCTGGGAACTTTCGCGGAAGGCAGCGGCGACCCTCGACAAGGTCCTGGGAAAGAGAGAGCCGACCGCTGTCCGTCCACATGCTCCTCATGCCCGCAGCGCACTGCCGTCCCGTCCGCACCTTTCACATTTGAGCTTTCACTCATGTCGCTCTCCGCGAGCGACTGCTGCGGTTCTTCTTAGTCATACTCATACGACTTACAGCGCCCACTCTTAATGTCTCTGCCGCGAAGGTGCATTCTCCATTCTGTCAACCAGTTCACTTCACACAATCACTTGAAAAGTAGTGCATAATCTTCCAGTAAGCACCAGAAAGTTACGGACCAGGAACATTCAGTACTTAAAGAGATAAAATGAAACACAACTGTTCCTACACTTGTCCCAACTATGAAGTAGACTTTTTTACCTGATTTTTTGAGCCTTCCCAAAAAGTCTTTGACCTCTTCATTATTGCTAAACCTTTTAACGCACAATACTTCCTTGAGCAGACAAACGAAAATCCGATGGTCTGAACTGTATTGAGGGTGAAGTAGCACCTTCCAACCCGTTCAGTGGTTTCGGTGTGAGGGCGTGCACTGTTGCGTAGCAATATCACGCATTTATTTGAGATCCGCGAAGTTTTCCTTTCATTGTTGCCTTTTTTTGTTCATTAGCCTGTCTGAGTAGTAGGCACTGTTTATTGTACGCTGATAATTCCAATAACCAAAACAGAGAATACCTCGGGCTTCCCAAAACATGAGCAACGTTACTTACCTGTTGATACTTGCTGTCTGAATTTCTTTCTGTCAGGTGTGCTGGTGTACTTCCATTCTATGCTTGTCTCCTTGGACTCTGCATCAAAACCTTGAACCCATCGCACGTTAAAACCTTGTTTAGAAAAGGATCGCCTTCCCTTACGTACCTATCTTTCAAATGCGTACACACACCGAATCTTATTTCTTTGTGTTGTTCCGTTAACTCTCTCGGGACCCACCTTTCACTTGTTTTGCTGTACTTGAGCTTGTTGCTGAAAACGGCATAAAGTGTGTCAACAGTTACTGTAATTGTTTTTGCTATATGTTCAACTGCAACATGTCGGTCTTCACGGTTTTCAAGAGAGGGAGTTGGCACTTCAAATGGCCAGGCAGGAAGGTGCTCGCCGTTCACTCAGGTTCTACCGTTTCCGAGCTGCTCTACCCACTCACAAAAATTTCCGCGATTCATCCAGCTTTCACCATACTGTAAAACCATTTGAGAAAAGACTTTAGCCTGTTTTTCATCTTCAGAAAGCAAAAAACGCGTCATTTGACGTTGTTCAACTACTGTGGAAACTTCAGGCGGACACACCATCGTTAAATCCAATATTGAGGCTACACACAATACATTTTTATATTAGTGACGCCAACCTGAAGTCATTAAAGTACAAAATCTCCTCCTACAAATTTCATTTCTGGATCAGTTTGTCTTTTTAATTATTGAAAGTTCCTCGTATAAACAAAACAGATGTAAACTTCGTGTGATTTGGCTTTTATCAAACCTGGTTGGTTCGTACCGAAATTAGTTTACAACCTTGCTCTAGCCTACCACGCCTTATGAAACTTTAATTCGCAAAGTTGTTGGCAAAACAAAGAACATGTATTGAATGGAGAATATTGCACTCCACAAATAAATCAGCAACGAAAAAGTTCCGTTTTTTGGCACGAGTGGTCGACTTTCCCCATAGGATTGCGCTTTTCTCTCACCTAAGAGCGATAAAGTAATGAATGTCTGAGATTATGAAAGTTAAGCAGACCGACGAATCAGAGAGAGATGGCGATCCCTGCGTTGCTTTATCTCCTTGACTGAGCTTCGTACACGTAGATATCACTGTGCGCCGACTCATCTTTTTAAAAGACGTTAGTAGCAGCATTTGGAAGAAATCGTATGTTGGTACGTTAACAGAAAGAATTGGACAAACTGCTATTTCCACAAACATTTTATTGCGTTTCACAGCTATATCTATCACATTTATTTATACTATCATATCAGAGTCAGAATTATTTATTACAATAATTAACTGATAAGCAGTTCACTCGAAATGAAATTTATCAAAACATTCTAAATCATTTATGTTAAATGACTAACTCTGTCACACTATTATAATTATGTACATAGAGTTTTATATATAAATGTATAAAAAACATCACAAAATAAAATTTTGTATGAAACTTGATTCCTGACGTGTTTGTGTCGTCTTTTAATCTTTGCTATCAATCACCTAAAACACTACGTAAGAGATTTTACTGGTTTCTCAATTCCACGAACTGTTGTGCACAACTGGTTCCGAAATTTGTTAGCTTTGTATCTCATATTGTAGTATCTTTGCGTATTTCTCAAAAGAAAAGGAGTATCATGTGCACAACCAACTATAAAATCTTTACTATCAACATTATAGCCTTTTCTATAAGGTAATGAACGTTACATATACAAACACATGTACCTCCATACAGTGTGAGTTAAACGATAATTTTTATGGAATCACATATTCTTGCTTCGTTCTTCTCGCGAATAGAGCGTGTGAATAATTACTGTTTGAACACCTCTGTATAATTTTATCTTCACAACTTCTACTGGATTTTCATACTAAGACTGTAGAACATCTGTATAGTCTATCTTGGAAACCAGATACTTCTATTTTCTAAGCAGGTTTTTATTGGATAGATAATGTCATTAACCGAATTCTTGAAAAATACGATTTTTCAGCATTTATGCTTGTATTAATCTCTCCTGTCAACTAAATAATATTCACACCGCTTATCTTTGCATACTCCCTACTACCTATGTCGTTTCGAACAGATAAGAAAGCCCATACGACAGAGCAGTATTCAGCTAAAGGCATTACAAAGCTTTGTGACTGATGTCCTTCGCAGAAAAAATGTAGTTATCCAATTTTTAAAAAAATTCTTACTTCAACACAATTATCTATTATAGCATTATTTTTTTTAAAACTCTGCGCATTCAAAAATAATATTCTTACATCAGAAAATGATACTGAGAACGGTCTGCAGTCCAAGTGCAGGAACTTGACACGGGTCGTTGTTGAATCACTTTGAAATTTTCACTCTGCTTGTACGAGTAAATACAGGATAAGGCAGCTGAGACAGGACACTGAGAACATATCCAGAGCAAGTAAGTGTACCAAGGTGCTGTTTTCAATAAGTAACCGCGGACAGTTTGGCGAATTTTCTCAAGTACGCAAATAATTTTTAATGTTTCAAGATGCCAAAGTGTGACATCATTTTTTCAAATGGAACTAAGTACTTTTCACTGTGGTACTGTAAAGAACTTTCAAAGAGCACTTCAAACGACATCGCACGATCAGAACTTGATAGCTGCAAATCACTGACTCACCGTCAAGAGCTACGACAAACCTGTGCCCTACTGTACCAAACACAAGCAAACATTTAACTAAAACTACGCTTCGTGAATTTACCTATGTGCTTAAACCTCATCAGCATACGTAAACATGCAGGGTGTTTAAAATCTTTCCATATTTTGAGAGGTTGTAGTATGGACTAAAACAAGAAATAATATTCAGAAAACATGGGCTCTAAAATGCGTACCTCAACAGCGGCGAGCACTTGTTCATTTTAGCTGCTGTGTAACACAAATCTCCTTGCAAGCTCTTTGCTGTTAGAAACGGCCTACGGAAAGCAGTAAACAAATGAATAAACAAATGAGAACAGATTTCTCTACTACCGCGACACGGCAGAGTTTTTAAATGCAATTTGCTTGCTACGACATACGGCATGTACTTCTGAGCAATCGGTAAAGAAGCTGCTTAATATGGTGTCCATTCAGTAACATATTAAGTGCTCTCTGAAAAACTCCAGGTTGGTCACGGACGCGCTGGCAGGTATTGAAGACAGGTGTCTGTGTCTGCCCCGATAGCTAAATGGTCAGCATGACGGAATGTCGTGCTAAGGGGCCCGGGTTCGATTCCCGGCTGTGTCGGAGATTTTCTCTGCTCAGGGACTGGGTGTTGAGTTATCATAATCATCTTCGTTTCATCCCCATCGACGCGCCAGTCGCCGACGTGGCGTCAAATCGAAAGGCTTGCACCCGAGGAACGGTCTACCCGACGGGAGGCCCTAGTCACACGACATGTACATTTATTCTTAAAGTCAGTGGTATAGTCGGCGCTTCTCAAAGGAAATGTCTGGGTACTTGTCTATTTCGACTTAAGGAAACAACGGAAAACCTATATCCACATGGCTGGTCTGAGATCTGAACCGCCATCCTCCCGAATAAGTCTTCAGTGTCTTGATCACTGAGATCCTTGCTCAATATGGATGAACGTTGTTAACAACACTTCGAATGACTTTGACTTAATAACCTTTAATAGGTACACCATCACATAAACATGCACTATGTTTTAAGCAACATAGTTTCCATCATCTGTATACGGAATCACTGTACAACGTAGGCATTAACTATTTTCTGTGTCTCTGGTACGCTGATTTTCAATTACATAATCTATCCATTCAGGTATACTGAACGCAGTTATTATTATTATTATTATTATTATCTCAGACACACCCAGCTTCCACGTCCCCTATGTGTTTAAATGTCGAAGAGTTTTCGAAATGTCTCTGTCGTTATCGATTGGTTGATGTCGCCATTTCAGAATTTCATAGTTGGAGGAAGCCATTGTTCAGAAACTTCAGACATATTTAAGCACTTGCAGCCACGGGGAAGCCTGTCAATCACTAGCAACGACGCTACCAAGTAACAAAGGATGCGCTTCAACTGTCTGTGAAAATAATGATCGCGTACGTATGTCGTATAAAACCTAGCGTATTCAGTGTACACCCTGTAATGTCATTTACAGTAAGTACATCACAAGATGGCAAGAATGGCTCAAAGGTGTCACTTTAACAACCTATATAGCTGTACCCCTAAGACTGAAACTTTACGTGACTTAATGGTTAAGAATCGGGTAATAATCCTGGAAATATAGGAGACAGATAGCTTCAGTGATGGTAGCCTTGAATACTGAGACCACCCGGCAACACCTGAATGCTGCATCCGCCAAACGCACCAAAGTATTGTCACTTTTGTTCGTAATGACATAAGTAAAACCTATAACTTATCCAATAAAGCCTTGGCTATTACAGAGATCTCGATTAATGGCTTTTTAGTTTAGGAGAAAAAATGTTGCTGAGATGCAACGATTGGAAAAAGGTTATTCGTCGTCTTCGCCAAAATAATATCGCTATTGGTATTTCGAGAGTACTCCAATTTTTACACACAAGGCTTAAGTTTTCCACCATTTGTAAGATCCTTTGCATCTCCTTCTTAACGTTACAGTTTTAGCTTACATAGCTCTGACTTTGATAGTTAACTCCCTGTCGTTCTGAATCATGTCGTTTCTAAGGAATTTATCTCTTGTCCAGACACAATGTACACGATAGTAGCCTGAGTGCCCGCGTCTCGTGGTCGTGCGGTAGCGTTCTCGCTTCCCACGCCCGGGATCCCGGGTTCGATTCCCGGCGGGGTCAGGGATTTTCACTGCCTCGTGATGGCTGGGTGTTGTGTGATGTCCTTATGTTAGTTAGGTTTAAGTAGTTCTAAGTTCGCGGGGACTGATGACCTAAGATGTTAAGTCCCATAGTGCTCAGAGCCATTTGAACCATTTTTTTTTTTTTTTTTTTTTTTTTTTTTTTTTTTTTTTTTTTTTTTTAGTAGCCCGAGTAATATGAAAAACACTTCAGTCATCCCCTTATTCTGCAGCCTACAATCTTCTTTATTTCAACCCACGTACCTTATAGTTGCATACACGCCGGTGCTCGTCACGATGGAAATATGAACATCATTAGGAACTTTCTGTTCGTGGACAGCAAATGTTTACAGGCCATTTCAGAGTTTTATGAAGTGCTTATCTATTTCAGGCACATCAACTGAAGTCAACATTACTACATTATTTTGTTCAAACTGGCAGTTTGTGTGCAATTAAGTACTGTGTTGTTCGCAATATAAGTCGCGCTTATTGAACGGCGTGCATGTTACATTACATACAATTTTCCTTCTTTCAGGTGGTTAGCCTTGACTGAATCAAACACATCTGCAGTATTTTATTGACACACTTACGCAATGCAATACGTGTAGTAGTCCTCCAAGAATACTTCAGAGTGTAGTTGCCCTATTTGTAAGAAGCAGAAGCTACGTATGGCACAAAGCCATGAGTGTGCTTTGTGTACGAAAATGTAGTATTCCTTCTGATTACAGATAAAATGCTATCAGACACTATTGGAAACATTGACAGTTCTTAGGTGAAGCTACAATAGGAATTCCATGGTAATATTACAGTACAGAAGGAATGTTTTTATCTATTAATAACAAGAGTTCAGTATAATATTTAACATGTTTTATGATGAATTAGAAGCACTATTTACATGCAAATTTTTTAACCAAGCAATTGAAAATTTAAATTAAAAAGCCTTTTAAAAATTATAACTCAAAGACCTCTAGACAAAGGTTTTCGAAACGAGGTTCAATGGAGAGGAACTGCCCACCCACAAAAAATTCATAATTTTGATCTTCGCAAGCCAAACTTATTGTCAGAGATTTGTGCATATTATTTTTGTGGAAGGCAGATAACGTTGAGATATGTAGACATTATTAAATATTAGGAAGTAAACGCCTTCAATTCATACGCCGTTTACTCTACTAGTGCTTGAATCATCAGTGTTTGGTTCTTACTGTGAAACATGGAGGGGGTTCTGTGACGCTATGGGTGTTAATCTTTGGATGGAATAATGTTGTAGATTTGGTGAAAGTAGATGGAAAAAAGGGACCAAAGAAACTATCACGGCATTCTCCAGCGACATGCGAAGAAATCTGGTTTGCTTCAGATTGGGAACGATACGAAACACGCATCCCGCTTGTGTCAGAACTACACCGAAGCGCCAAAGAAACAGATATAGGCATGTGTATTCAAATACTGACATATACGGCGCTGCGGTCGGCAACGCCTATAAAGCATCTGGCGCAGTTGTTAGATCGGTTACTGCTACAATGGCACATTATCAAGATTTAAGTGACTTTGAACGTGGTGTTATAGTCGGCGCACGGGCGATAGGACACAGCATCTCCAAGGTAGCGATGAAGTGGGGATTTTCCCGTACGACCATTTCAGAAGTGTACCGTGAATATCAGCAATCCAATAAAACATCAAATCTCCGACATCGCTGTCGCCGAGAAAAGATCCCGCAAGAACGGGACCAACGACGACTGAAGAGAATCGTTCAACGTGACAGCAGTGCAGCCCTTCCGCAAATTATTGCAGATTTCAATGTAGAGCCATCAATAAGTGTCAGTGCGCGAATAATTCAACGAAACATCATCAATAAGGGCCTTCACAGCCGAAGGCACACTCTTGCACTCTTGATGACTGCATGACACGAAGCTTTACGCTTCTCCTGGACCCGTCAACACCGACATTGGGCTGCTGATGACTGGAAACATGTTGCCTGGTCGGACGAATCTCGTTTCAAATTGTATCGAGTGGATAAACGTGTACGGGTATGGAGACAACCTCATGAATCCATGGACCATGCATGTCAGCAGGGGACTGTTCAATCTGGTGGAGGCTCTGTAATGGTGTGGAGAGTGTGCAGTTGGAGTGATATGGGGTCCCTGATACGTCTAGATACGACATTGACAGGTGACACGTACGTAAGCATCCTGTCTGATCACCTACATCCGTTCATGTCCATTGTGCATTCCGACGGACTAGGGCAATTCCAGCAGGACAATGCGACAACCGACACGTCCAGAATAGCTACAGAGTGACTCCAGAAACAATCTTCTGAATTCAAACACTTCCGCGGACCACCAAATTCCCTAGACATGAACATTATTGAGCATACTTGGGATGCCTTGCAACGTGCTGTTCAGAAAATATCTCCACCCCCTCATAATCTTACGGGTATACGGACAGCCCTGCAGGATTCATGGTGTCAGGTCCCTCCACCACTACTTCAGCCATTAGTAGTGTTCATGCCACGTCGTGTTGATCCACTTCAGTGTGCACGAGGGGCGCTAGACGATATTAGGCTGGTGTGTGTGAAGTCTTTGGAGGTTCGTCCAATTTCGAAAACCATGAAATGGTCTCCCCAGTCCACCACTTGTAACCCAATCGAACTACTATGTGATGAGTTGGACGTGAGGATCCGGAAACGAGGAGTCTTAACTGAGACACACTTGTGGGAAGTTTGGCAGCAAGAACAGAGACTAATTCCAACTGAAACACTGGCAAAATTGACCCATTGTTTCCCGGGCGTATGCAAGATAGTGATTAAAGCAAAGGATGGATAGCCGGCCGAAGTGGCCGAGCGGTTCCAGGCGCTACAGTCTGGAACCGCGCGACCGCTACGGTCGCAGGTTCGAATCCTGCCTCGGGAATGGATGTGTCCCATAGTGCTCAGAGTCATTTGAACCAAAGGATGGATATTTTGAAGAATCTAAAATTTAATAGTTGCGTTCATCTATGTATTGTTCGATTGTTTGAGCTTAATACACATTTAGAAAACAATAAAGTGCAATTTTATAATGTGTTTCCTTCCCATTGTCCATAATCATTTTGTTAATATATTGACATGATGAAAGTGACGCTGTTCGACTATGGAGATACGCAGTTTCGTTTGAGCTCAGAATATGCTCTAAGATTCTGATATCCGAAATTGTTCTAAAACTGGCGGTCCAAGCTGCCGAACTACAAATGAAGGGGCCCACACTATACAAAAATACGTATAAAATACACACCAAACCATCGGCTGACTTTAGGGGATATGATATCGAAACTAACCACCTCACGCTTGTATACCAAATATTCTTGCAGTATGTGGTATCGCTCTGTTGCTCAGTTTGGAGAACTGAGGTGCTGTACTGATTAAATAGGATGCAGCTAAAGCGTATTAACCCTGAACGGCCAGAGCAGTGAAGCTATCACAACAAAGTAGGTGGGAAAAACCCGGATTACTACGTGTGCCTGCCAATATCGGCGCCGGAAGCCAAAAAACGTATAATAGAGCGCCTCAGAACACTGTAGAAGGAACCAAAGTGTTTCTTTGAACAGCAGCGACTGACACGACTGCACATCTCCAGCAGCTGTCTTCCATTGTCGAGTTGCAGACAGCAACCATAGGCAACATCTTACCATTCCCGAGGTAACCTGTAGAGCTGCTGCTCCCTGTCCTCTAGTAACTTCAACGGTCTTCGGGTAAGTACGACACCCAAGCTATGCTGCTTCCTTGCGCCAAGACACTGTATTCTTATACTGGGTATTGTAGTTCAAATCCCACTACATCCAGATTTAGATATCCCATCATTTTTTCGTAAATCGTTGAAGAAAAAATTGGACTGTTGTCTTTCATAAGATTGGAGACGGTTTCATTCACTACCCTTGTCCAAATGAGCTATTGGTCTGTTGCCAGCAATTTAGATTGTATCGAGATGTTTGACTTGACATCCTATAGCGAACAGCCGATTCCCGCAGCCATCTCTGAAAAGATGGACGTACAGAGACTCAAAAATAACAGGTGGTTTCCCTTCCAAACCCTTTTCAAACAAGGATTGTCGAGGTGTCACTGTTGCTAAAGCACTTTTGATAGAATGGCGGTGGTAAACGAAGTGGTTGTCCAACAACCACCAATATTAAAATAAATAATTTAAATAAATCAATTACTATCTATGGAAGAATGGGACAAAATTTCTAGATAACGTCATCAGGAGATAGTAACTTCGAGATATTACTCAACTGCTCGCTTCGAAACTGCTGAGACTTCATTCTTTCTTTTTTCATTCTAGTAAGACACATTATATTAATCCATAATAACAACACAAGATACAGTTATTACACCTGCACAGCGAAATATAAGATAAGGAACTTACTTTTTTAGACAATAATTAGTAATAAAATGCGACAGACAGTTTACACATGACATAGGTGATAAACGAATTTAAATCAGAATTTCAACGGAACACACTTAGACACAATATTAAAGTTGGTTTTGTCAAATAACATCTAAAATTGTAACTAGTGTATTTACATTTTTAAAAAATTGAGAGTAGTGTTAAAACTGCGGCGATGCGCACTTTTGCCGTTTTATGAGGTGTTTATACTGAGCCATGGCAGTAGCCATCGCTAAGTAAGCTGTGTAAAGTCATCTGGACATTGAGATCATATTTTTTTTAGTCTTCCAGTTCCTGTTGGGCCATTTGCATATAAACTAGGTTTCTTGGTGTTTAGAGAGCTGTCTCACTTCCAAGTCTGTGCATTTTGAATGTTTCACTGCTCCGCGCTTCTGACTTTTTTTATCCTTTCAAATTAGCGTTCCATCGCGTTGTGGAACCTAGAAAACTGTTGCACAACTTCAGCCGAGGGAAAGTAAACTAAACCCCGCGAGGGACCCAAAAGATCACGCGATGGACTGAATGCTGTGTCACGTATCTCCCTGCGGCGTTGTTTGGACAACAGTGTTGAAATGCGTGTGGTTACCTCAGCACGCTGCCAGCTGTTAAAATCGAAGCAGAGTGCACGCCAATCATTCCGTCCCCCTCCTCTCCCCCCAACCATCACAAAAAACAACAAGGATACGTTCTCAGTAGTACTGAGAGTCCAACGTGGGTTCTTTCTTTGATGGTCAAGCAAGTAGTTCAGAAGGCTATGACCTCAACGAAACATTTTTTTATGCACTTGCTCCATGAACCAAGAGTCATTTGCATCTTCGGAATAGTTTTTTTAAGGTATTTGTATCGTATGTGTTTCGATGAAATACATAAAATGGAATACAGTTCTTTATTTTGATAATTAGCCAAAATCCGAAAGTGGTGAAAGTTTTTATGGTGCCTGATTCTACATTTTGAATAGCGCAGAAATTGGTCACTATTCACACGTGATGGTACTCGTACTTCTCCCGAAGGGCTTAGAAGACCAGAGCCGTGTAGAAAGTGCATAACATGGCACCGGATGATCGGTGATAATAGGTGTATCGAATAGACTCCACCACAACCATATCAGGGAAAAGGGTGTGTATGGTATCTTTTACACAGAAAATAACTATGAGATACACTTGTCGAATGCTGTGTAAAAGCATCTACGACGGTGAATTTCTCAGTAACGAGAACAATTCGAATGATTTTAGTTGACAGTTTGTCACTGTGCAGGAGATAAAGTTACAACATGTAACACCAGAAACGAAACAGCAATCAAAATAACGGATCGAAACTAGATAAATAAAAAGAAAGGTTGAAGTCGATTTCATTGTCATGAATAATTGTGGCTTGTGTTCTGCCCAGAAAAGGAGTTCTCTTCAACATATACTTTACAAAGGATAAAACTATAACCGGGGAATGTTAAACACGTGTTCCTGACAAACTGGGTGAGAAAGTACCGGATAGTTGTAATTAAACTGGCGGTGTTCTGATTACTGCAGTACAGGATGTATACATCGCAGGATGCTGTTCATTAATAGGTGCAATTGTGAAAACATGGCACTGTGGCAGTCAGAAGTGAAATATTTCGCCGTCCAGTGCGGCCGAGCGGTTCTAGGCGTTTCAGTTGGGAACCGCTCTGCTGCTACGGTCGCAGGTTCGAATCCTGCTTCGGACATGGATGTGTGTGATGTCCTTAGGTTAGCTTGGTTTAAGTAGTTCTAAGGAGACTGATGACTTCAGATGTTAAGTCCTACAATGCTTAGAGCCATTTGAACTATTTGAAATATTTCCTGACGCGAAATACATACAGAATAAGAAGTAATGATAACACCGTCATCTGTGTGTCTGTATCTATTTATTTAAATTCGACCAGTTTCGGTGGTCCACTCCAGCGTTATCATTCTCCTATGGACAGCAAATTTGAGAATAGTCGCTTTACATAGGCGCCTGATCACAGTATAGAGGACTACCGAAAACAGTGGCATTTAAATAAATAGATACAGAGACATGGCTGACTGTGTTATCATTACTTCTTATGGATGCATTAGATGTTGTGCCGCTATCCATCTAAGGTTAAAGATGGATGTACGATACTTGAACATACAGAATTCTATTGAGCGTGGGAGATATTACAGAAACATTTGCGCCAGAGGTTTTCTACATATACGTCCACCAGTACACTTGATGTGGTTTTTGAGGCGACTGTGGCGCATGTAATCTGGTGTCGGAAGCAGCGGCTCATTCTTCACGAAGACGGCAGCACAACACTCTCCTCTCTGACCCTGCCCGTCTAAAAATGAGCTCTTGTTACACCAAGAAAACCCTTGGACTTTCTTTGGCGGTTGGCTTCAGAGATCTCTGGCACTGGTTCTCCCCAATTGGCCTTTCAGTCGCGCTCCTCTACAGAAAATACAGAATTCATGATGAAAATTGGTCAGCGCACCTGGTGAGGGCAACGTGGTCGCTCGCTGAAATATTGTACCCGTTGGACACTTACATCCGGCCATTCAACCGTGAACTATTTCGTCATGAACTACGACGGCAGAAACTGAAGAATCATTTTGAATTTGTCTCTGTTAAAGTTTCCTGGTAAGATCGCTTTCACACGAGGTCAGTGACTGACATTACTTTTTCTTCCCGACCGAGTCTGGCTGCAATGCTATCTCCTTCACTACCTGTCCTAAAAAGCGGCCGTTCTGGAAAATCGCTCTGACGCGCTACCAAGAGCCATGTGTCACCAAAGGGTGACAGTTTGTTACTTCCATCGATAGCGTCACTGACTGGTTTAAAGAGAGAGAGAGAGAAAGCACTCCGTCTTCAGGCCACAAGTGGGCCATCGGGACCATCCGACCGCCGTGTCATCCTCAGCTGAGGATGCGGATAGGAGGGGCGTGTGGTCAGCACACCGCTCCTCCGGTCGTTATGGTGGTTTTCTGTGACCGGCGCCAGTATTATTCGGTCGAGTAGCTCCTCAATTGGCATCACGAGGTTGACTTCACCCCGAGCACTGGTTTAAAGCTACATATAAAAACACAGTAAATAACATTGCCTACAGATGGACGAATCAGAAGTTTCGTATCACTTCACTTTAGCCATGAGACGTTCATGGCTAATTAGCCCTGTTTGTAAAGTAAGCAAAGGAGAGGTCTATGGAGGTGGCTTGTAGTCACAGTACCCGCCTCCACCGTCGAGGGATACTATATTCTGTCTTATAATCTCATTTCCTTGTGTCCCATTGGTGGATATGATACATGGGGAGAGACACATGCCGTCACCTTATAAGAAATCGTAGCTTTTGTTGACCTCTGGATGGCTGGGGGAGAAAGAATAGAGGCTCCTGCTAGGACGGTAAAGAAAAAAAAAGCGGAAAACAAGTCTGGCAGTAACAAATTATGGACGCGTGTGCGCGAACATAACAACGAATGTACGTAAGGGTATACTGTGTAGAACAGTACTACAAAACTGGTTTTGTGCACCTGTCAAACACGTGCGAAACAATTCATCAATTTGAGAGCGGTTTCATTCACTTTTGTAATCGAAGTGAATGAAAATATCTTGGTATCGTAAATAGCTGCTTGAGTCTTTACCAGCTGCTCTATACGCTATCTGCCAAAAAGTATCCACCCACAGCTACATAGTGTTGGTTTCGTCACTACGTGTCGCGAGAGGCGGACCCCTCAGTATAAAAGCATTATTTTGTTAGCGAAGAAGCACTAACAGCAGAAAAGAGAACTCAGTGACTTCGAACGTGGACTCGTCATTGGTTGTCACCTGAGTACCAAATCCATCAGCGGCACTTCAACCCTTCTAAACCTCACCAAGCCGAGTGTTTAGCCACAGCTAAACCAAGACAAGATAATCTCTTATACTGGCAGACAGTGACCGCCAAGAATTGCGGCGGGTGGTTGTAAAAAGTCACTTGCAATAAGCAACAGGAATGACTCGTGAGCTTCAAAGTGCTACCAACACTCCAGTTAGTACAATGAATGTAGGTGTGGAGTTAAACAGAATGGGGTACAATGGTTGAGACGCTTCTTATAAGATATACATTTCTCCAGCCCATGTTAAGCGACGCTTGACGTGGTGGAAAGAACGACACCACCGGACAGTGGATGTCTGGAAATGAGTGATCTGGAGTGATGAATCACGCTATATCCTGTGGCAGCCCTACGAATGGGGCTTGCGTTTGGCAAGTGCCTGGATAACGTTAAACTGAGTGCGTATGTGGTCCCAACAGTGAAATACAGAGGAAATGGTGCTATGGTACAGGGATATTTTCTCGTCTAGGCCTTGAGGAAAGGCTATACGCAGAAGGATATTAACACACTTTACAGCACTGTGTGCTGCCTACAGTAGAATGATAGTTCGGAGATGATTACTGTTCGTTTCAGCACGACAATGCACTCTGACACTATGAAGCATCTGTGAAGCAGCGCCGCGCGGGATTAGCCGAGCTGTCTATGGCGCTGCAGTCATGGACTGTGTGGCTGGTCCCGGCGGAGGTTCGAGTCCTCCCTTGGGCATGGGTGTATGTGTTTGTCCTTAGGATAATTTAGGTTAAGTAGTGTGTAAGCTTAGGGACTGATGACCTTAGCAGTTAAGTCCCATAAGATTTCACACACATTTGACCATTTTTTTGTGAAGAAGTGGTTTGTGGACGACAACATTTCTGAAGTGGACTAGCCTACGCAGAATTCTCATCTGGACTAAGTGAAACACCTTTGAAATGTAGAATGAAATTTTCACTCTACAGCGGAGTGTGCGCTGATATGAAACCTCCTGGCAGATTAAAACTGTGTGCCGGACCGAGACTCGAACTCGGGACCTTTGCCATTCGCGGGCAAGTGCTCTACCAACTGAGCTATCCAAGCACGACTCACGGCCCGAGTTCGAGTCTCGGTACGGCACACAGTTTAAATCTGCCAGGAGGGTTCACCTTTGAGACGAGTCAGAACATCAGCCCCTGGCGTCCAACAGGGCTATCTGGTTTTGGCTCTTGAGGAAGAACGGGCTAAAATTCCTCCACAGACATATACACTTTATTTGAAATTGTTCCCAACAGAGTTCAAGCCGGCATAAATGAGGAGTGTGGACACACCCCATGTTAATGCCCACTAATAGGTGCCCGGATACTTTTGATCAGATAGTGTAGCAGCTCTTCGCGGCGACAAGTGTAGCGTCAAAGATGGGTGATCAACAAACCGGCGACCAAGCACTGCCTACTGCGACATGGGAAATCGCCTGAAGATTAGGGTTGAGTGCTTATTAGAACTCTGCGAAGTGTGCCAGAAGAACGTATATGAATCTCTGAAACCCCGCGTAATGTGTACAGCTGTCACATCCAGCCACATCCTCAAGTCCCTGACAGTAATGTCATAATGCGTAAGTTTAATTCTTTTAGGTTGGTGCATAAGCTCGTGCCGTTTATCCAAAGGTGTAATAAACACAACAGAAACATATAACAGAGACTTCAGTCATCAATAGTGTAATCTCTGCGCGGTTCTATAAATCACGTAGTTTTGAGGCGAAGAACTCGTTGAGCCATGTTCGGAATGCATTTTAATCCGGGAAGGAAGTTCCTTGTAGGATGTTCGACAGAGAGACAGGAAAGATGAAAATCCGAGGGTACCAGATGAGCTGAATAAAGTGAGCGCTGACTGACTCCAGAAGCCAACTCCTATACAGTGCATTTTGTCTGTCCAGTAGAATGCTGGCCGGGATTCCCGTGGAGTAGCATCACTTCACGCAATATTCCTGGTCGTTGTTCCTGGGTTAGGTCTGCAAAAGTCTCAATTGTTGATAATAAATGTCAGCAGTGAAAGTTAAACCGCGGAGAAGCAATCCATAGTGCACCACACCGTGACTGTTCCACCAGAACGGGGAGTTGGTGCTATGTTTGGGCTCAACCGTTCCTTTCTCTTCTTTATGTTAGCATAAAGACACAATTTCTCGTCACCAGTAACAGATAGAGGGTAAGAATGGTCGGTGTTGCTTGCGAGCCAATTGATTGCGAGTAAGCAGAGATGCACGTATGGTCACCGGCTGATTTTTGTGATTTTGGTGTAGAGCATACGGTACCTATACACATGATTTTTGAGCTTTGCCCACTACGTGCAAATGTCGCATGATGTTGAAATGATCACAGTTCATCACGTTTGTCAGTTGTCGAGTACATACTGACTTGGATCACTGTGGATTAATGCATTTAAACGATCTTCATCAAACACTGAAGGTCTTCCTGAACGTGGAGAGTTATTAATGTCAAGGCGAACCTCCTTAAAGCGAGGGAACCGTTTTCTTGCCGTACTCTACCCAGTTGCATTATCCCCACACACACTGCCAAACATTTCTGGCTGCCTCCACTGGTGTGCCCCTCTACTGAACTGAAACATAATAAAATGTTCCGATTTTTCCACTTGGCATTCCATTTTCCAGCGTCCATAGCACCACTCGATACGTACAGTCAAAAATCAATAGTAAACTACAAATAAAAAGAATCTATCTATCGCTTGCGCCGTTGTCCCGCATTTTTGAGCGGGGTTGGCATGGTTAAATCGGATTTGGCATGTTAATTTGAAGGGGTGGCTGGATGCTCTTCCTGCCGCCACCCTGTTCGCCCTGGGACGGAATCAGAGTACCCCATCTGTCTGCGTCTAGTGTAAATCATGGAAAAGTGAGGATGTATTTCGAATGTCTGTGAGTCGTGTAACTGAGGCTGGACGTGGGGACCAGCCCGGTATTCACCTAGAGGGATGTGGAAAACCGCCTATAAACCACATCCAGGCTCGCCGGCACTCCGGCCCTCGTCGTTAATCCAGCGGGCGGATTCGACCCGGGGCCGGCGCGCCTACCAGAGTCCAGGAAGCAGCGCATTAGCGCCCTCGGCTAACCTGGCGGGTAAACTACAAATAAAAATGACAATCGATAAATAAGCCCATAGCAACTGAAATACCAACGCTACGATGTTACGCACCAACCTAATATGTCGCAACCATCGAAGACGACGCTACGAGGTGCTCCTGCGCGAGGGAAGGAAACGTCGCGGCTGCGCGGCCTGTGGCTGGCGGTCGTAAATTAGGTCGTAAGCGATGCCGGACTCAGCCCCAGTGACAGCTCGCCCCGCGCGCCGCTCTCCCGCCGGTAATAACACAATCAGCCCCGGTCGCCGGAGAAATAGACACCTACCGTCCGTAATCTCTCCGTAAATACGTGCTGCGAGGCCCCACTAATGATCGGCCGCGCGTTATTTTTAAAGCACGCTAGACGGTGTGTTTAAGAGGCGCGTGATTACTTGTAAGTAGGCGCCTGAAACACATTCTGTACTGGGTCGCGCCACGCGCCCGAGAAAGAAAAGAGGGAAGGAGCGGCCGGTAGTGCGTGACAACGGCAGCCGCCTCCTCCCCCTCCGCCCACCTGGAGAAAAAGAAGGCGAAGAGAGGAGAGAGGCGCGCGCGTGCCTCCAAGGTTATTCACATCTCTAAAACTGCCCTACATTAACAAAAGCGGTAACCTTGGGCGCCACGCAGACGCCCTCCTACATTCCGGAACACTTCTCGGCCGCCAGGGAACACGCGCCCTAAAAATATTCGGACGGCTGCTCTCGTGCAGCCTACAGTACCGCGGCCGTCCAAGCTTTCTGGCTAAGAGTCCACTGGAATCGTATCCGTCCGACTAGTTGGATGGCCGTATACGATCACACGCGGCCGATTAATCCCACGATATATTCCGGGACTGGCAGTGGCAAACGTCCACTGCAAACGACCAAGGCGGCCGCATACGGACGGCTGATGGACGAATCCAAGTAAAATGGCATTTAAGACACAAAGGAATTACAGGCATTGGCTGCGAATGGGCATCGATTGAAATCAATTGGAAAGTTTGTGCCCGACCGTGATTCGAACACGGGTATCCTAGAATTAGATATTCACTCTGCAGCGGAGTGTGCGCTGATACGGAACTTCCTGGAAGATTAAAACTGTGTGCCCGACCGAGCCTCGAACTCGGGACCTTTGCCTTTCGCGGGCTAGTGCTCTACCAACTGAGCTACCCAAGCACCACCCACGCCCCCTCCGCCAGTACCTCGTCTCCTACCTTCCAAACTTTACAGAAGCTCTCCTGCTAATCTTGCAGAACTAGCACTCATGAAAGAAAGGATATTGCGGAGACATGTCTTAGCCACAGCCTGGGGGATGTTTCCAGAATGAGATTTTCACTCTGCAGCGGAGTGTGCACTGATATGAAACTGGCAGATTAAGACTGTGTGCCGTACCGAGACTCGAACTGGGACCTTTGCCTTTCGCGGGCAAGTGCTCTACCAACTGAGCTACCCAAGCACGACTCACGCCCCGTCCTCACAGCTTCACTTCTGCCAGTACCTCGTCTCAGACGACAACCAGTATATGTACAGGGCGCTATGGGCCTGTTACTCAACGCTTTAATCCTATGGCTGGCTGAAAATCGGGGTGGTCATGTTCACCACAACAAGGCTACTTGCGACTAGAAAGTCCAACCATGAAATTCACCAGCTTCTTCTTCGTCTCACCTGCGAAAAATTGAATCGAAGCAGATGCGAGAAAGGCAGAAAAGCTGCTACTCTGTAAGTTAGGGGAAGGAGAGACCATCCAAGCTGTAACTGCGTCAAGGTGTCATATGCCTTCAGGACTGCCCCTTACGTGCTTCTACAGGATCCCCGAAAGAAGTCCCTCTAGCAAGCTCTAAAGCCACGCGCGGTCTTCGACACCTCACCACGGTTCGCGCGGCTGCCCGCGTCGGAGGTTCGAGTCCTCCCTTGAGCGTGGGTGTTTGTGTCGTTCTAAGCGTAATTATTTTAAGTTATATCAAGTAGTGTGTAAGCCTAGGGACCGATGACCTCAGCAGTTTTGTCCCATAAGAAATTACCACATATATTTCTTAGCTCTAAAGAAACTGCGTGTGGCTGGACGACCACGATACTGATATCTGATTACTCTCCTTTTGTTTATTAGGCTGATACCAGTAAATAAAATGGCATTTTTCCACTTCCGTTGTATTTATTGCATTCTGACATTGTATTCTAACCAGTTTCTGCATTTAGGTCATTTTCTGCAGCAGAAAAATGTGCCATATCTATTACAATGGCATCGTCTTCAAATTTACGTGATTTTTTTGTTTTGGTTTTCACATATTCTGCCGTTCATTTGACAGCTTGATATTTTAATAATGAGCATTATTAACGTATCATCCTGTCTCAAACGAGCAAGACTCAGTAATACTTCGTGCATCTTAATACAGGCAACCCACCACACATCATTCGCCCTGGGTGTCGAAGACATAAGCTGTGTTTCCCGTGTTACGGTGCATGAAATATTTTCCTATTTAGTTTTATTTTGTCCACCGAGCACAATTCTCAAAATAAATGCAATGGTAAATATTTGAATTTTAACAGTGATCGTAAAATCTTGCACAATGTTGCCTACGATATTCTATGCCACTGTTTGAACCAATAGCCGATTTTTGTGAATTGCGTACAGAACACTGACTAACCCCACCAGTTTCTTTTTTCAGAGACCCTTTGCACTTTCATTCTTCTGTAGCTCGCTCACGCCCAATCAATCAATATTATGATGGTTACAAACAGTCTGAAAAACTTGTAAGGGTGCTGCAGGACAGATTGTGCTGAGAAATAATTATAAAGAAAAAACTTCGATACGTTGCGCCGTTATTTAGTTAACTAGCATTGAAGTTAGACAATCAGGTCGTTGCGCGAGCAAGAGGCTCAGCAGACACAGTTAGCCTCAGTTGTCCGCAGGGCATAGATGATAACAAGACTGCTCAGCCTCTGGCTCGGGTTCAGTTCTTACTACAGCCCCATGTCCAATTTTTGTATAGCGCTCTCGTTTATTTTTAGGAAACGAAACCAAGAACAGGTTTCGAAACACCGTCTCTTGCGGACCGCTGGAATTTAGGCGCGCGACGATCTGACTGGCTTACTTCAGTGGTCACTAACTCGGAAACGGCGCAACGTGTCGAAGTTTTTTCATAACAATTATTTCTCCGCCCAGCCTACGCTGCAACACTCTTAAAGCTTTTCAGACTGTTTTTGACAACTCTGTAAGTAAGAGGCCTGCCGTTTTCATCAAAAACACCCAGAAATGTGAAAAAAATCTGAATGTGAAACGCGCTTAACTACCGGTGAAGACTTACAAAAAGAGTATACAAAAGAACCGATTCACACTGTAAACGTTTCTTTCATACTATGACGCTCACGTATTTAGTTTTAGTTTCACCCTACTGCGAGGTACTATGTTCAATAAATGGTACACGCAGCAAAAAATCTCAGTTATGAAGCAAGAGATTGAAACTGCTATACTGTACCGGCCGCAGTGACCGAGCGGTTCTCGGCCCTACAGTCCGGAACCCCGCAGCTGCTGCGGTTGCAGGTTCGAATCCTGCCTTGTGTGATGTCCTTAGGTTAGATAGGTTTAAGTAGTTCTAAGTCTAGGGGACTGATGACTTCAGATGTTAAGCACTATAGTAATTAGAGCAATTTGAACCATTTTTGGCTATACTGTCCCAGCCGCCCCCGGCGTAACGTAGATTGGATCATAAGCTGCGTGCGGAAAGTGTGGACATTTCTATGCTATTTACTCTGTCAATAGGAAGAATTTTCAGATGATACGAAATAGCAATTCCCACCGTAAAATAGTATGAATTAATATAACTTTTCACAACTATTTACTTGGGACTACTTACAGCTCCAATATCTGTTCAGTGAAAAAACAATCTACCATTCCTCAGTCTTCTTGCTTCAATAGATATTTTCATTTACTAGTCGACTGTATCAAGCTCGCGCGTTGGTAGTACAAGGCTTTAATTTTTTGTCCATTATTACAACGATTGTGAGTAACGGTATGCACCATACAATAAATCAGACACGGAATTAGCCAAAACCAATTTTTCGGTCTCCATTTCTTGCCAGGAGGAACATATCAGCCTCGTTGCACAACAATCTGACCCGAATTCAGTCACGAGAGTACCACTGTCAGTGATAAGCACATACCAAATCCCATACACACTGATTTTATTCTTCGGTTTGTAGCGTCAGGGTGCTTTCGCTGTAGATTACTGTGTTGCTTTCTTCATTTAATAACACCCGTAGTGGTTGTTGTATAAATACTCACACAACAAACAAAGTATTCAGGTTACGTTTTGCGTAGTTTTCCTAAATCTGTTCCAATGACTAAGAAATCGATTCATTGAAAAAATATCATGAACTGTCCGTTCCTACATCTACATTTATATCTACGTTATTACTCTGCTATTCACAATAAAGTGCCTGGCAGAGTGTTCAATGAACCACCTTCAAGCTATCTCTCAACCGTTCCACTCTCGAACGGCGTGCGGGAGAAACGAGCACTTAAATTTTTCTGCGCGAGCGCTGATATCTCTTATTTTATAGTGATTATCTCTTCTCCTTATGCAGATGGTTGCCAATCGGAGAGAAAAAAATTGGTGATTGAAATTTCATGAGAAGATCCCGTCGCAACGAAAAACGCCTTTGTTTTAATGATTGCCACTCCACTTCACGTATCATGTCTGTGGCACTATCTCCTCTATTTCGCGATGATACAAAACGAGCTGCCCTTCATTGAACTTTTGCGATGTCATTCGTCAGTCCCATCTGATGCACATCCCACACCGCACAGCAATACTCCGGAAGAGGGCTGACAAGCGTGGTGTAAGCAATCTCCTTAGTAGGCCTGTTGCACCTTCTAAGTGTTTTGCCAATGAATAGCAGTCTTTGGTTTGCTCTACTCACGACGTTATCTATGTGATAGTTCCAATGTAGGTTCTTTGTAATGGTAATTCCTAAGTATTTAGTTGAATTTACAGCCTTCAGATTTGTGTGACTTATCACGTAATCCCATCAAGCTAATCTAGCCCTCGTTTCTTATAATGTAGTGTTAAACTCTAACGGGACTGTTCTAGAAAAACATCGAGTCGATGTCATAGTGTTTAGCGACCAGATGGTCAAGGACGGCGAATAACGTCGGCAGTGGTCTTGCTCTAGGAGCCATCCTGATACTCGTCTGAATAGATATAACGAAACCACGGGAATCCTAAATCATTGCGGTCGGACCTGGATTTGAACCCTGGTACTCCCGAATTCTGGCACTGTGTATTAAGCGAAGGAATAAGATTCTACATTTCTCAAGAATCAGTAGGTTACTTCCTGATTGAAATTATTCGAACATTAAGTTATTCATTTGTCCAAGTTTTAAAGAGCAAATACAGGTAGCATGTAAAGCAAGTTCCCTGGAGACTTCGATGCACGGCAAGGAACTGTAACCAACAAACCAAGCCATTAATCGACGTAGTGGAAGTATACTGGCTTTACGGTAATGAATGAGTAGTATCCGCTTTTACTCTTGAGGCTGAATCACGTATCGACATTACAGGTTTGAACCATAGATTTTTTTTAATGACGTAACATATTGCAGGAAATAAAATCACGAAGTATGACTTTCTTTACTTTTAATTCTTTTTGTTCTTTTCCTTAATCTGTCTCCTTTTTGCAGTATCTGATTTTGACGAAACTTCTGTATTTTTGTAATTTCACTAACCCAAATCAAAATCTGAAACAAATGTATTCTGTGTTCGCTGTTTTTCTTAAGTGTCAATATACAAAACAATGTAACACGATTGCCATTTGTACCTCTTCCTAATATTACATTTGAGATAGACCTGTTTCTGTTCTGTAGTACCGTCAGATACCTTCCTCTTTGCCCATATGCTTTTTATGCAGCTCAATACATTTTTCCAGTTATGGAATGCGCCGAAATTTTGTGTATTAGCTTGTATCATCTTTCCAGATTTCCAAATAATTCTCAATGCGCGTACGAAAAGATAAATCACGATACAACCATGGAAAATATTTTGCATTTATATCAGCAAGGCAGGCAATTTATAGGATTACACTGTACGAGAATACAACAGTAAGTTCGGAAAGAATAAGCTGTTTCTGCATTAATGGATACACAGTATAATTTGACGTTGATTCGTGATTCAGCCTCCAGTGTAAAAATCGAAATTAAAAATTACAAAATTACGTTGGGTATTCTCAAAGCCATTAAAATTAGTAGCATAATTGTCAGCTTAATAAATTAAAAATTCAAACGTTCTAAACTGATTTTATTTGCATACTGAGATTCACACATGCCATATAAGTGAAATATTCCGCGGCACCGCTTCCGTTGGAAATATTCATTTTCAAAGAGGCTATCAGCAGGTATCTGGTAGTCATTTAAAGATATCTGTATGCATCTGTAATGCAAGTGAAAGGAATAAGTACTAACGACAACCTGGCAACAATTTTATTCAGATGTAAAATTTGCCACTAATCATCCCGAAAGAAGTCAACCCAAAGCTTCCTAGAGTGTCAAAGTCAGTTCGTTTATACATGGCGCAATGGATGAAAAAAAAAACAGGTCCCTTATCCATAGTCTAGTTCGGTAGCGTGATGGGAGTAAGAACTTCACCAAGCATCTTCGTAATAGAACCGGCCACAGATGAATTTCGTTGTAATGAGAAAATTGAGGGATTTTATATTTCAGTGGAATTAACTTTCCTGGATTGTAACACTATACCCCAATGAATAGCATGTATTGCTGCAACACTGGACACGCTGGTCTGTTATCTTACGGCGACCAGCGTGGCCGAGCGGTTCTAGGCACTTCAGTCTGGAACCGCGCGACTGCTACGGCTGCAAGTTCGAATCCTGCCTCGGGCATGGATGTGTGTGATGTCTTTAGGTTAGTTAGGTTTAATTAGTTCTAAGTTCTAGGTGGCTAATGACCTCAGAAGTTAAGTCGCATAGTGCTCAGAGCCATTTGAACCATTAGGCGTCTTGTCACGGTTCGCGCGGCTGCCCCCGTCGGAGGTTCGAGTCCTCCCGGTGTATGTTGTTCCTAGCGTAATTTAGTAAGTTAGATTATGTAGTGTGTAAGACTAGGGACCGATGAGCTCAGCAGTTTGGTCCCATAGAACCTTAGCACGAATTTACAATTTACAAAAAACATATTGAGTACAGGATGTAACACTTCAAATTCTAAGCAACCCGAGAATCTGATAACGGAAGGTATGAGACAACCTACCTTCAGAACTTCTGATAACTTGTGACAAGAATCCTAAATTCAGATATACAGTGCATTGCTACCGAAAGTTGGTATACTCCTTGTAACTACCCGTGATGTAAGTAACATGTAGGTCGTGTAGCTACTGTGTACTGCCAAATGTTGTCTCCGCAAAGGAATTCTCATGCCTAAAATGATGAAAATGACACCTAGGAATTTGCATGAAATCAAGTATCGTGTTGTGGTTTTTTTTTCACTCCAGTGTAGCACATCAAACCAGTCATTCCTATGGGAATGCTACTGGAATCAATCACAATTTAATACCGTAAGTTATTTATTCTCAAGAAAATGCAGAGTGCAAAAAGTTGTATAAATAACAAGTATACAATGTCGGTTTCTACTCTATTGTAATTTAGAGAGGTGCAGAACATATGTTTTATTTTCTATAGATAGCAATCCCCGCTTTTTGATGGAAACAAAGTTGGCTGGTGCTAATAAGCAGTGAGAAACAAAAGACCTATACCATGACAGGCACTTTCAGAAAAAGTTCATGAGGCAAGCAAATGGAACTCAACACATTTACTGTGAGTGTTTTCCTCTCCGCCGAATCGGAATGCACTTATCACCTATTGAAGTACGGACAGCTGTTGTGCTACACCGATGATATGCTCTTTGGGGTGTTGGCCGCTGTGCAGATGATGTACGTGACATACCTCCAATTCTCTGTCTACAAAGTATTCACTATTATGAAAGAGCGCTCATAGTAAAAATATTTTAAAAGGAAATTTACTTTCGTGACAAACACAATTGAAACCCTTCAGGGGGCAATTACTCTGATTAAGAACAACTGTACTAGACAGACATGATTTACAGATAATACTGCGGCGGTGGCTTACTACGAATAATTAGGAGTTATATTGATGACATTTGCGACAGTCAAAAATTTAGCTTAAACTTAACACCAAAAGAACCACACTCAATAAACGAAAAAATGAAAAATAACAAATCTTCAGAAATAAAATACAAGTCGATAGCTTGTCTGATTTAAGTACTAGAGAATAGTTAGTACACGGAGATACCAAAAAGGACTGCCGGCCGGAGTGGCCGAGCGGTTCTAGGCGCTACAATCTGAAACCGAGCGACTGCTACGGTCGCAGGTTCGAATCTTGCCTCAGGCATGGATGTGTGTGATGTCCTTAGGTTAGTTAGGTTTAAGTAGTTCTAAGTTCTGGGGGACTGATGACGTCAGCAGTTAAGTCCCATAGTGCTCAGAGCCATTTGAACCATTTTTGAAAAAGGACTGCAGTATCAAGGCGTCTTATTACAGAAAGGTGACAACTACTTGTAAACAAGACATTTAGTATCGCCTGGAACAAAGAGTTTGTCTAAACGATTGTATGGGGTGTGATACTAAAAGAACGTGAAAGGTTTGATAACAGGTAGGAGCGAGATAGACGATGGTGAAGTGACTCTAGAGACAGATAAGAAATTAAAGATAAAACAAGCAACATAGCCACTGATCAGATGAAGAGGGAAAACGTAAGGATTTCCTGGCAAATATGAAGAGAAAAATGCTAAGCGAGGAGAATGAGACGCCGAGGAAACGGAGAAGCCGGCCGCGGTGGTCTAGCGGTTCTAGGCGCACAGTCCGGAACCGCGCGACTGCTACGGTCGCAGGTTCAAATCCTGCCTCGGGCATGGATGTGTGTGATGTCCTTAGGTTAGTTAGGTTTAAGTAGTTCTAAGATCTAGGGCACTGATGACCACAAATGTTGAGTCCCATAGTGCTCAAAGCCATTTCAACCATTTGAAGGGAGAAGATATTCTTAAGAAAGATTTCAAGTTTACCGAAGAGAGAAGAGGAAAAAAAGGAATAAAGTTTGAAGAAACACCGTATTGGTTTTAAATGAAGATTCAGTGGGTAATGTACCTAACACTGCCTGCATTAGAAACGAACATAGTTGGTCGTTGAAAACAACGAAACTAATACAAGTTTGTCAAAGGATGGTGTTAGGAATCGACCAATCTCTGAATAATGATTTATTACGAAGCAAATCTTCAGTCTCGATGCTGGGATTTCAAATACTCCTTATTACAAGTAACGCGTTCTACAACTACATAAACACTTCAGAAAGAAAGGATGGAATATTGTAGATAGAGTCTCGGGTACAGGCAGGGAAGTGAAGACGGGAGTGGTTCGGGCAGGGCTTAGAGAGGGCCGGCACTTGTGCAGGAACTGATCTGCTACGGCCACTCTTCCGTCAACATGTGAATCGTATAACTGTGTGGCCCGGTGCGAACTGGCACGCGCTGGATTCCACCGCAGACATTGGCTGCTACAGAAACGGCTCCCACACAACAACCGGCGCCTCTAGGTGGCTCTACAGCGCGGTCGCCAGCGCTGAGAACGCTGCGGGGAAAATGTTTCCGTACCAGCCTCATACTAACCAATATACGCACTGCAGTCTGTCTCCTGAATACCACTTTTCATCTGCCGAAAAAGATAACAAGCTTCTGGACATGGCGCAACTGCGGAAAAAAAGACTGGAAAATGTCTTTCTTTTTCTTTTATTTCGCCAACAAAACAGTCTAGATGATGTTTTATTACGTGTTATTAAAGGGTTCTGGCGGAATTAGGCCATCTTCAGATTTAACACTCGAGCAGAGGACTGTTACTACAGCCAGCGTCAACTGCTGTGCGTCGTTTACACTATAATAATGGCGTGTGTCTAGGGCCTCCCATCGGGTAGACCGTTCGCCTGGTGTAGGTCTTTTGAGTTGACGCCACTTCAGTGACCTGCGCGTCCATGAGGATGAAATGATGATGATTAGGGCAACACAACACCCAGTCCCTGAGCGGAGAAAATCTCCGACCCAGCCGAGAATCGAATTCTGGCCCTTAGGATTGACATTCTGTCACGCTGACCACTCAGCTACCGGGATTGTTTACGCTGAAACATGGGGAAGATAGTGGACGTCCAGTAGTGGCAGCTTTACTGTTTTTTTCCTTCATTTTCATTTGTTTATTGACGGACAACCATCGACTGCAGCATGGGACGAGGACGATGAAAATTTGTGCCGGACTAGTACTCGAACCAGGATTCTCTGCTTATCGCAAGCAGTCGTTTTACCATTTGGACATCTTTACACGACTGACGGCAAGACTCCACCACCCATATGTTGTCAGCCACGTGCCTACAACCTGTACTCGTACGTCCATTATTATATTCCCGTACACGAGAGCCAATTTACTTGAAACTCGCTTGCCCGGTGTGGGCGGATAAACATGATATTGCAGCGCCTGTGTTATCCGGCGAAACCAGGCAAGCGACTTTCAAGTAAAATGTCTACGGGCATATACGTAATGGGTGTGGTAGTATACGTTGTGGGCACCTGGTTGACTACATATGGAAGTGTTAGTCTGCCCATAAGCCGTGTTCAGATAGCTTAATGGTAACGCGGCCGCTCGCGATAAGTAGGAAATGCTGATTCGGCTCCCCGTCCGCCACAGATTTTCATTGCCGTCATTCTATTATACAACTGATAGTTGTCCATATTCGCAATTTCGAATTCATATAATGTATTTCATAACGGCTGTAGTCGCCGTAATGTCTGTTCCTTTGGTCATGTATGCATGTCCAAAGGAACATATCATCATTATTGGGAATAACGCAAGCTCTGCATGTCGTGTGCTAAGTATTTATGGCCAGCCTACTTGTCTGCCGTAGCATTAATAAATTACATACACAAACCTTCCTCCTGAATCAGTTCTATCAATGTCTCCATTACTGTTTAACCGTGTGCTGGAGAACATCATGCGTGAATGGAACAAGGTATGTTCAATATCTATTAAGACTGGATAGAAGATTAGGCTTAACTGCCTTGCTTGCATTTGCAGATGATTTGCCGTTGTTAGCAACCAGTATCGATGAAGCAAAGTTTCAGACAGAAGAACTAGAACTGTCAGCGACAAAGGTTAGGTTGCAAATTTTCTTTAAGGAAACAATGATGATGCTCGCCTTCCCAGTTGACAAAGCCCATACTATACTACATCATGCTCTGAAAATAAGATGGTAAAAAGGATTAAATATCTTGATGAGATTATTACTTGGAATGCGAATGAAAGAGCATGAAGACATAGTAGAGCATTAAAACTACAACTAACCTAGAGAACTACGTGACTAACTTACACAAAATGATTTCTTTCAATAAATGCTAAAGTTCGGCATTATTCCTCCATCGTTAAGCCGGAGGCAACGTATTTAAACTAAGCATTCAAGCAACAACTGATATACTATTGCAGTAAGTTGATAAAAGAATACTCCGAAAGCCTCTTTTCACAAGAAAAACCAATCCACCAAGCTAATCAACCTAATGGTCAGTGGAGACTCTTGCCCAATTCGGTAGTATACCAAGAAAGTGAATCCATTGCTGATATGATGCGAAAAAGAAGGGTTGAATTTTTTGGCCACTTTCTAGCTTTCTGAATACTAGACTCCTGAAACAACGTTTTGACCACCTCTGGAACAGTAATACAGGACAAATCTGGTTTAAAGAAGTACAAATGGATAAGAATGATTTGAACATTACCAAACATCAAATTGAATGTAGGGAAGAGAAGCTGCTACTGAAGAACAAATACATACGACTGACATACAAAATACGACAAACTAAGAAGTACGTCGTAACTGCAGAAGAACGAGTCGCCAGTCACTCCGAATGCAAAACTTTTGGGAAAGAAAGAAATTGTTGAGTGCTAAGATCTAAACTTATTCATTGTAGACTCTGTTGTATGTTTGATTTTAGTGTTCCAGTGTGGGCACTGTGTAAATAAACAAATATTTGTGAAACCTGCATCGAAATTCCTACAGCAGTTGTTGAGATTAGCCTACAAATACGTGGCAGTGGGCTTTAATTTTTAATATGTGTAGACGAAGAAGAAGATATGTACAGTCGTATAGATGCTGGTAATAATATTTTCATGTGGCTTAATGGTCTGGTGAAAGTATACCATTTGGACGCTACTTCCGCGAACTGCGCATCCATAACCTACCATAGTAATGCATCTGAGGAAGGAGGACCTATAGTTTAACGTGGAATTCGAAAGACGTGCATATCTGGCGAATCTCCATATCACTGAAACGTGAATGCTATATCAAGAAACAGACTGAAAAATCGGTGGTCCATCCAGGATTCGACCTTTCGGTTTCCAGGCGCGCACTATAGGCCACCAGGATCGACATAGATTCTCGTGAAGCTTCGCAGCTCTCTGCAATTGCGGCAGCTGTTTGGTGCTTCTCCCCCTAGATACCGCCTCCTCTGTAGCTGACCAGTTCATAGCTGCCGTCATTGCTAGGGTTATGTTCCTCCAAACACCAACTGAACAGCTAACAATACATAGATTTCACATTTATCATAACTTAGCGGTAATAGATTATTTACAAAAATCTTTGTATGAATGACTCTGCCTTTAGTGAAAATCGTATCAGAGTCCCGACAGTGTTTATAGAGATTAACTTGAATATACAGACATAAACAATGGCATGGGGGTTTGGCTCAAATGGCTCTGAGCACTATGGGACTTAACATCTGAGGTCATCAGTCCCCTAGAACTCAGAACTACTTAAACCTAACTAACTTAAGGATATCATGAATCTGCGTCCGCAGCGGTCGCGCGGTTCAAGACTGAAGCGCCTAGAACCGCTCGGCCACTCCAGCCGGCTGGCATGGGAGTTTAATTTATAATACGTATAGATATGAAGCATCAGAAACACAGCACGTGCAGCCAGAGTGAAACACTGAGGACACATGAGAGTTCCTTCGTTCTATCACATCGGTTTTCTGCCACTTTCCACGCGATGAACAGAAGCGGAATTGCATTGTATGGCCTTCGTGAACACTAAACGCTATCCCACACTCAGCACTCAGCTACCACACTTCCCACATCTTTATACAGTCGAATGAAATTGCTAATAGTAACAACGCACAAAGTAACTAATTTTTAGTTCGGCGGACTTAGCACATCGTGGACGCTCGCTGGTCCTAATGGTTATCAGTCTGTCATTACTTGGCATGGGTAGAACACGTTCGTATATGCGATGTTACTTTTAACTACAAATTTTATTGCATTCAGTGCTGACATAAACTGTTTAGTGGATATCCAGGTTATCAATAGCCCATAAACGTTTTTAGCCGATGTCTGCCTCAGAGCGTGATAAGAGTCAACATTTCCATGAGACTCCTAGCATCCTTAACACGCCCGTCGGCTAAGAAATATTTATCGCCTATTTGTAATGAGTAGACAGTCGTAACCAGGATATCATTTAAACCATTTATGTGTGCATCGACTCAAATAAACTTTATAGGAATTAGCAATTTGCTCGTTTTTTAAACAGCCTGTTTTTTCATCTGACTGAGACAAAAACATGGCAGATTTTTAACTTGCACACACTAGTGCCTCGATCTTCATCTGATGACTTCCAAATTTTTTCAGATAATTTCGCTAGCATATAAACAAACGTCTACCGTTTCGTGCTGGACACCTTAACCAAATTTCTGATAAATATTTTGAATAAATAACAACGCAGTTCCTTTGACAACTTCTCACTTCAGCAATCGACACTGACACAATAGCAGCATAGCTTCAGGTGAAAATTTTGGGTGAAAGGCCTTAACCAAAGAAAAGGTAGTTAAGAAGAATAGTATTTTCTAAACAACCTGAATTCTCTGCTGTCTACACTATAAGGAAATGATGTAATATGGGTCTGAGCACTATGGGACTCAACATCTGAGATCAGCTGTCCCCTAGAACTTAGAACTACTTAAACCTAACTAACCTAAGGACATCACACAATACCCAGTCATCACGAGGCAGAGAAAATCTCTGACCCCGCCGGGAATCGAACCCGGAAACCCGGGCGTGGGAAGCGAGAACGCTACCGCACGAACACATGATGTAATATGGAGCCGTACCATCATATGGAATACCATAGAGAACTCAACAAGGAGAACTATCAGCAGTTGATTCCTTTTGGGCCCGTAAGTACGAAGAAAAAAGGAAAAGCGCGGATAACACAGAAGACTTAGATGGAAGGTGACCTCGCACAATACGAAATACATTCTCCAGCGAAATCTAGATGACAGAAACCGGGACAAATTAACTTTCTGTGATAAAATAATTCTTTGAGAACTTTTACATTAGTTTTTCCTAATGATTTGGGTTTTCGATGGGTACTTTTTAACTGAAGGTTGTAATATACAGTAATATGCAATAACATATTATACAGTAATAGAATTACTGTATAAATGAGAAAATATTATGAGAAGGAAAGGTGCTACTCACCATATAGCGGAGATGCTGAGTCGCAGATAGGCACAACAAAAAGACTCTCACAATTATAGCCTTCGGCCATTACGGCCTTCGTCAACAACAGACACACATACGCACACGCAAACACTCTCACGCAAACGCAACTCACACACACGACTGCAGTCTCAGGCAACTGAAATCACACTGGTGAAGCCACACAGTTGCCTGAAACTGCAGTCGTGTGTGAGAGAGTTGCGTTTGCGTGAGTGTGCCCCGGTCGGGGTGGCCGAGCGGTTCTAGGCGCTTCAGTCCGGAACCGCGCTGTTGCTACGGTCGCAGGTTCGAATCCTGCCTCGGGCATGGATATGTGTGATGTTCTTAGGTTAGTTAGGTTCTAGGGGGGCTGATGACCTCAGATGTTAAGTCCCATAGTGCTCAGAGCCATTTGAACCATTTTTTGCGTGAGTGTGGGTGAGTGTGCGTATGTGTGTCTATTGTTGACGAAGGCCTTAATGGCCGAAAGCTATAATTGTGAGAGTCTTTTTGTTGTTCCTATCTGCGACTCAGCATCTCCGCTATATGGTGAGTAGCAACTTTCCTTTTCATAATATTGTTACATTCCATCCTGGATTTTCTTTTGTTTGTATAAATGAGAAAATCTCTTATACCAGTGTCACAAGTAATTTGTAAATAAACAAATTCGAAATAATTTCAGAGCATTCTACATGAAATGATATGTAACACGCATTAAATCTATTCTATCCAACTGCGCACTTGATATCATGACCGTGATTTAACTATGAAACGTTTCGCTTTAAGACAGTTTAGTACATAGACACGTTTCCTTCGACTTAAGGAAATAACGAGCAGCAGTTTTGAGTAGTGACTCAACCGAGAGGGCAGCAGACGTTATTAAGATGACAAACGGAAGGATACCTTAATGCGAATAGGCTGCTGGGGAAACACATAGTTTTGCCGTCCTCCTAGAGTTGTTTAGACATACATGACACTGCCGTAGAATACCTAATTTCAGCATATGATAGTGAAGGAAATTTACTGTAATACAATCTTTTAAGAAATTCGTACGTTCTGCTAAAATCTTAATTGTCTCATACATGTTGATGACTGGTACTGATTAGATGTAGAGCTCTATTATCGTACCTACCTGCTGAACGTATAGGTGGTACACAGAAGGTTCTCCTGAGCAGAATTCTGGAATGGACAACAACCAGTTGAACTCATCAAGTTGTTACTGGTGAAACCAAAAAGTTGGATTTGTAGCATCATTGAATGGGGACTCAGAGTTTCATTTTTTGTCGACCCAATCATAGGAAATATCACAAAAATCGGACTCTGGCTGAGTATGTAGCTTTAATAATTTGGTCAAATGAAAACTTTTTCAGTTGTCTTTGGGAGACAGTACAATGCTCTGAACAAATAGCGATATGGGGACGTCTGTTTTCACGTGTGGAGCGGCATCATGTTACAATTACGAAGGGCTCTGCATGTTTTGCCTTGAGATATTGTGACAGTTGCCGTCTGTGGAGACCAAATGAGCGATCATATGCCGTTGTTCACTGGGAGACAAATAATTACTGAAAGAGTCCTTAGAAAGCGCAGTTCGCTAACGAAATAGGTCTCTTGCAAAACGCTTGTCTGACTAACTATAGAGCGTTGTTTATGAGTCTGAAACGCTTACGAAATTGAATTAACGTAAGATATAGAAGAGATTGAAAGAGGAGCTGGAGGATTATCAAATATCAGTTTAGTCAGCATGAGAGTGTAACGAAAACGTTCAATGAACTGCAATGACCGACGTCACAAGAATCAAGTACTGCTTCGTGAAAACCCTTACTCTTAAATTTTTAGAGGCCAACGATCCAAAATGCATCGTCGAACTATTTCCTGCAACACGTATGGTACATCATGACCATTGCACCGAAGTTGGAAAAATCCGGGCTTATACAAATCAGTACCGATTGTATTTCTCCCCGCGTACCATTTACACTGCCTGACAAAAACGTGAAGCACCCAGAACACAAGATAGGATGTCAATGTAAGTTCGTACACATACGCACCATCGGAGAGCATGTAAATAATTAAGGGTTGCAATTCTCTGTGACAGGCGAAACGGCCACTGGAGTGGATTCGTGTTTTTCGTTTTTAATGTTGTTAAAAGGCCTGGTGGCGCATATGAGGCGCGTGAACAGTGTCGGATCTCTAGTGGTCACTGTGAAGGATACAAGGATGCCGCGTAATCGTGTGAGACAGCGATATCAGCAACTAACAGAGTTTGCGAGGTGCGTCATTGTGGATTTCCATTTGTCCACCAGTTCGAATCGTGCAGTATCCTGATTTGTCAGGCATTCAGATGTAACGGTGTCTCCATGTTGGATTACTTGGGAACGTGAGACCAGGCATATACGTCACCAAGTCCCGATCGAACACGTCTGAGCACCACCAAAGAGGATGGCCGTATTGTGCACCAAGCACATCGTCACCTCTTCACACCTGCGCCTACCATCCGAGAACAAGTGACGGACTCCCTGAACGTACTGTGACATCCTGCACCATTGGTCGGGGACTAGCAGCAGGCGGACCATGGAATTACTGTCCGATGCGTAGGCTGTCGTTAATACCACCATAGAAACGGCTGCGTTTTGAGTGGTGCCACGGTGGGGAAGCATGGGCTGCTGATCGTGTTCAGCGATTAATTTCGGGTTTGCACTATCCCGAATGACTATCGGTGGTGAGAATGGAGGCGACGTGGGGATTGGTCACCGAGGCCGGAATGCGAACCTGGTTCTCCCGCTCACTAGGCAGATGTAGTAACCTCTACGCCACCCTGCCACAGCGGCTTTGTAGAACTGCACCCATTACACTAGCACGCATCCATCCTCAATATAAATTCCTTCTCACGCCTCAATCCACTTAGCATTCCGCATAAACTCAAACAGCATTGCAAAGAAACTCTGTATTGGAATACCACCTCAGCATCGAACGAACTGAAAATCAAGAATAGGAGCTTTAATCAAAAGAGACCCAAGTTCGATAGCCAGCCTTGGCACAAGTTTTCATTCGTCGCTGGTGTCTGCATACATACATGATACATGTTTGAGTCTTGAAAAGGCCTCTGGAACCGTATCCGAGGGTTGGAACTTTAATAGTGGCAACTATTTACCTACAGCTCGTACAAAATAGATACGTGTTTCAAAGTTTTACTCACCTTTGTTCGAGCGGCGCGGTGTATTGCATGACGAATTTGTAGCAGTTCTGAAGCGAATGCCGGGAAGTGTTTTCTTCAGTTTAGAAATCGAGTTGAGCTCATGATGGGTTAATCCAGGAGAGTGCTGTAGGTGGTAAAGCACTTAGCAGGCCCCTCAATCAAACAAATCAGTAACAGCTCGCACTGTACGTGCTTGAGCATTGTCCTGCAAAATGATGGTCAGGTCCTGCAGAAAGTGTCATCACTTCTGTCTCTATGCTGTTCATTTTTGGAACACAACCTACAACCAGCTTAGAGACAGAAGTGATGACACTTTCTACAGGACCTGGCCATCATTTTTAAGGACAATGCTCAAGCACGTACAGTGCAAGCTGTTACTGATTTGTTTGACTGATGGGGCTGCTAAGTTCTATACCACCTACTGCACTCCCCTGACTTAAGCCCTCGTGAGTTCTACTCGATGTCTAAACTGAAGGAAACGCTTCACGGCGTTCACTTCAGAGCTGCTGCAAATTCGTTGGGCAATAGGCCACGCCGCTCGAACTGTCAACACAACTGGCACTGCTAAGACTATCCTAAGACTTCAATTTGGCTGGCAACGGGTTATACACAATGCTGGTGACTTCTTTGGAGGTCAGTAAAACTTTGAAACACCTATCTATTTTGTACGAGCTGTAAATAAATAGTTGCAAATATTAAAGATCCAACCCTCGTAGTTTCGTTAGATACCCATAAGACAAGTCCCACATGCTGCAGGCGAAAGGGAAAACTTGCACGAAGGAAATAATCATTTTTGACATGGTGGCTAAAGCTGTCATTAAGGTTGTCCAACCAGTAGCTCCACGCGCCGAGTAATACAATGAGGTGAGCGATATGCACATATGCAGATGGTAGTAGTATCACGCAAACGAGGTATAAAAGCGCACCGCATTCGCAGAGCTGTCATTTGAACTAAGGTGACTTGTGTGAAAAAGTTTTCGACGTTATGAAGGCCTCACGACGGGAATTAACAGCTTTGGGCGCGAACGGTAGTTGGAGCTAGATGTATGGGACGTTGCATTTCGAATAGCATTAGGGAGTTCAATATTGCGAGATCACAGTGTCAACAGTGTGCTGAGAATACCAGATTTCAGGCATTACCTCTCACCACGGTCAACGCAGTGTCCGACAGCCTTCACTTAACGACCGAGAGCAGTGGCGTTTGCGTAGAGCTGTCAGCGCTAATATACGAGCAACACTGCTTGGAATAACGACAGAAATCAGTGTCCAGCCAGCCGCTGTGACTAATCGGTCCTAGGCGCTTCAGTCCAGAACTACGCGGCTGCTACGGTCGCAGGTTCAAATCCTGCCTCGGGCATAGATGTTTGTGATGTTCTTAGGAATGGGCTGTGGCTCGAGACCAAATCTATTGGACGCTAGAGGGCTGGAAAATAGTAGCCTGATTAGGTGACTCCCGATTTCAGTTATATGAGCTGATGGTAGGGTTTGAGTGTGGCGCATACTCCACGATTCCATGGACCCATGTTGTCAACAAGGCACTGTGCAAGTTGGTGGTAGCTCCACAATGATGTTGGCAAAATTTGCATGGAATGGATCCTTAGTCCACCTGAACAGATCGTTGACTGGAAATGGTTATGGTCAGCTACTTGGAGACCATTTGCAGCTATTCACGGATTTCTTGAATGGTTTGAAGAACATTCTGGACAATCTAACGGTTATAGGCGCTTCAGTCTGGAACCGCGCGAACGCTACGGTCGCAGATTCGAATCCTGCCTCGGGCATGGATGTGTGTGATGTCCTTAGGTTAGTTAGGTTTAAGTATTTCTAAGTTCTAGGTAACTGATAACCTCAGATGTTAAGTCACATAGTGCTCAGAGCCATTTGAACCATTTTTTTTGGACAATCCGAGCGAATGATTTGGCCACCCAGAACGCCCGATATGAATCCTATCACATGTTTGTAGGATATAACAGATGGATCACTTCGTTCACAAAATCTTATACCGGCAACACTTCTGCAATAATGGACGGCTATAGAGACAGCATGGTTCAATATTTCTGCATGGGACTCCCAAGGACTTGATGCCACGTGGAGTTGTTGCACTACCCTGGGCAAAAGGAAGTCTGAAACTATGTTAGGAGGAATCCCATGACTTTGGTCACCTCAGTGTACATCGCATAATATGTCTCTATCACGGATTTCATGTCAATGTCTTATTGTTCGCGAATGGTTTGAAGAACATTCTGGACAATCTGACGGCTCTAGGCGCTTCAGTCTGGAACCGCGAGACCGATACGGACGCAGGTTCGAATCCTGCTTCGGGCATGAATGTGTGTGATGTCTCTATAGCCGCGTGATAGCGTCGCATAAATTCCTGCGGCGGCCACGAATGACACTGTACGAGACGCTACGATCTCTCCGAAGAAGAGAAGAACGGACGCTGCAAGATTTAGACGAGGTGTTTGACGTCACTCTCTTTCCTACCAACCCGTGAGTGTCCTACTAGTGCGGAAGGAGAAACTGCGCTCGGAGTGGATAAAGAGGAGGGGGAGGCGAGCGCCTAATCCCGGCGGTGTTAGTGTGCCGGGCTGGCGCCGGCCGGCGGGATTCCGGTTGCGGGCCGCGGGCCGCTGTCTGGTGGCTGCGGTCGGCGTAACCCTAGCCGCGCTCTGCTCTTTCTCCTCGCCTCCGCTCGCGCCCGGACGGCGCCTGCTCGCCTGCGGCGGTCAGCCGTGGCGCCAGCAGCTGCCGGAACGTGCGGGTCCGGAATCCCACGCCGCTCGGAAACGGCCGTGGCGCCACCGCGCCACGCCCTCCGCGCTGGCCAATTAACGGATGTGGGCCAGTGTTACGTTCTTGCGTGATCACCTCCGTGTTTACAGTTACCTCATCTACAGGGTTCAAAATGGTTCAGATGGCTCTGAGCACTATGGGACTCAACTTATGAGGTCATCAGTCCCCTAGAACTTAGAACTACTTAAACCTAACTAACCTAAGGACATGACACACGTCCATGCCCGAGGCAGGATTCGAACCTGCGACCGTAGCGGTCTCACGGTACCAGACTCATCTACAGAGAAGAACGGGTGCCGGCCGCCCACTACTTCTGGCGTCTGCGAGGGTGCTCTCGTCGCTAATCTCACCGTCTACTCCACAGAACATCAAAATACACTGAAGAGCCCAAAGAACTGGTACACCTGCCTCATATCGCGTAGAACCCCGTCGAGGACGCAGGAGTGCCGCAACACGACGTGGCATGGACTCGACTAATGTCTGAAGTAACGCTGCAGGGAATTGACACCACGAATTCTACAGCACTGTCCCTAAATCCGTAAGAGTACTATAGTACGGCGACCTCTTCTAAACAGCTCATTGCAAAACTTCCCAGAAACAGATATGCTCAATAATGTTCATGTCTTGGTAGTTTGGTGACCAGCAGGAATATTTAAACTCAGAATAGTGTTCCTGGATCCACTCTGTAGCAATTCTGGAAGTCCCTGCTGTCACATTGTCCTGCTGGAATTGCCCGTCGGAATCCACTATCGACACGAATGGATGCAGGTGATCACACAGGATGCTTACGTAGGCCTACGTGTCACTTGTCAGAGTCGTGTCTAAACGTCTCAGGCGTCCCATATCACTTCAACTGCACATGAACCACACCAGCTTGAACAGTAGCCCCACGCCCGGGTTCCTGGGTTCGATTTCCGGCGGGGTCAGGGATTTTCTCTGCCTCGTGATGACTGGGTCCTTAGGTTAGTTAGGTGTAAGTAGTTCTAAGTTCTAGGGGACTGATGGCCATAGATGTTAAGTCCCATAGTTCTGAGAGTCATTTGAACCATTTTTGAACAGTGGCGTGCTGATATGCGAGGGCAATGGATTCATGAGGTTGTCTCCATTCCCGTGCACGTCCATCCGCTCGATACAACTTGAAACGAGGGTAGTCCAACCAGGCGTGTTTCTAGTCATCAGCAGTCCCAATGTCGGTGTTGACGGGTCCAGACGAGCCGTAAAGTTTTGTGTCGTGCAGTTATCAAGGGCACATGAGTGAGCCTTCGGTACCGAAAGCCCATATCAATGATGTTTCGTTCAATGGTTCGCACGCTGACACTTGTCGATGGCCCAGTACTGAAATTTGCAGCAGTTTGCGGAAGGGTTGCACTTCCGTCACGGTGAAAGGTTCTCTTCAATCTTCGTTGGTCCCGTTCTTGCAGGAACGTTTTCCGACCACAGCGATGTCGGAGATTGGATGTTTTACCGTATTTGTGGTATTCATGGTTCGCTCCTGAAATGGTCGTACGGGTAAATCCCCACTTCATCGCGACCTCGGAGATGCAGTGTCCCATCGCTCGTGCGCCGACAGTAACACCCACATTCAAACTCACTCATACCAATCTAACAACTGCGCCACACACTTGTTGTCTTATATAGGCGTTGCCGACCGCAGTGCCGTATTCTGAATGTTTACACATCTCTGTATTTGAATATGCATGCCTGTACCAGTTTCTTCAGCGGTTCAGTGTATAAGAAGTGCAAGGCCCGTGTTACGACACGGAGTGGCAATGAACTTTGAATACGAAAAATATGGCGCGGAAACCGTATTATTGCTTTTCGAAGTGCTGGATGACAGTATTTTTTATTTATACTTTGGGGTTTGTGTGACAGTCTAGTGGAAAAGTGAATTTATTTGTAAAACCCAATATTGCAAATTCAGCCGTGTATCTGTTATTAGACGGAAATTATTTTCCAAATTACGACGCCTCCCCCCGTGAACCATGGACCTTGCCGTTGGTGGGGAGGCTTGCGTGCCGCAACGATACAAATAGCCGTACCGTAAGTGCAACCCAAAACGGAAGGATATCTGTTGAGAGGCCAGACAAACGTGTGGTTCCTGAAGAGGGGCAGCAGCCTTTTCAGTAGTTGCAGGGGCAACAGTCTGGATGATTGACTGATCTGGCCTTGTAACACTAACCAAAACGGCCTTGCTGTTTTGGTACTGCGAACGGCTGAAAGCAAGGGGAAACAACAGCCGTCATTTTTCCCGAGGGCATGTAGCTTTACTCTATGGTTAAATGATGATGGCGTCCTCTTGGGTAAAATATTCCGGAGGTAAAACAGTCCCCTATTCGGATCTCCGGGCGGGGACTACTCAAGAGGACGTCGTTATCAGGAGAAAGAAAACTGGCATTCTACGGATCGGAGCGTGGAATGTCAGATCCCTTAATCGGGCAGGTAGGTTAGAAAATTTAAAAAGGGAAATGGATAGGTTAAAGTTAGATATAGTGGGAATTAGTGAAGTTCGGTGGCAGGAGGAACAAGACTTTTGGTCAGGTGAATACAGGGTTATAAACGCACAATCAAATAGGGGTAATGCAGGAGTAGGTTTAATAATGAATAAAAAAATAGGAGTTCGGGTAAGCTACTACGAACAGCATAGTGAACGTATTATAGTGGCCAAGATAGACACGAAGCCCATGCCTACTACAGTAGTACAAGTTTATATACCAACTAGCTCTGCAGATGACGAAGAAGTTGGAGAAATGTATGATGAGATAAAAGAAATTATTCAGGTAGTGATGGGAGATGAAAATTTAATAGTCATGGGTGATTGGAATTCGACAGTAGGAAAAGGGAGAGAAGGAAACATAGTAGGTGAATATGGATTGGGGCTACGAAATAAAAGAGGAAGCCGTCTGCTAGAATTTTGCACAGAGCATAACTTAATCATAGCTAACACTTGGTTCAAGAACCATAAAAGAAGATTATACACATGAAAGAATCCTGGAGATACTAAAAGGTATCAGATATATTTTATAATGGTAAGAATGAGATTTAGGAACCAGGTTTTAAATTGTAGGACATTTCCAGGGACAGATGTGGACTCTGACCACAATCTATTGGTTATGAACTGTAGATTAAAACTGAAGAAATTGCAAAAAGGTGGGAAATTAAGGAGATGGGACCTGGATAAACTGACTAAACCAGAGGTTGTACAGAGCTTCAGGGACAGCATAAGGGAACAATTGACAGGAATGGGGGAAAGAAATACAGTAGAAGACGAATGGGTAGCTCTGAGGGATGAAGTAGTGAAGGCAGCAGAGGATCTAGTAGGTAAAAAGACGAGTGCTTGTAGAAATCGTTGGGTAACAGAAGAAATATTGAATTTAATCGATGAAAGGAGAAAATATAAAAATGCAGTAAATGAAGCAGGCAAAAAGGAATACAAATGTCTCAAAAATGAGATCGACAGGAAGTGCAAAATGGCTAAGAAGGCATGGCTAGAGGACAAATGTAAGGATGTAGAGGCTTATCTCACTAGGGGTAAGATAGATACAGCCTACAGGAAAAACAAAGAGACCTGTGGAGAAAAGAGAGCCACTTGTATGAATATCAAGAGCTCAGATGGAAACCCAGTTCTAAGCAAAGAGGGGAAAGCAGAAAGCTGTAAGGAGTATATAGAGGGACTATACAAGGGCGATGCACTTGAGGACAACATTATGGAAATGCAAGAGGATATACATGAAGATGAAATGGGAGACACGATACTGCGTGTAGAGTTTGACAGAGCACTGAAAGACCTGAGTCGAAACAAGGCCCCAGGTGTAGACAACATCCCATTAGAACTACTGACGGCCTTGGGAGAGCCAGTCCTGACAAAACTCTACCATCTGGTGAGCAAGATGTACGAGACAGGCGAAATACCCTCAGACTTCAAGAAGAATATAATAATTCCAATCCCAAAGAAAGCACTGTTGACAGATGTGAAAATTACCGAACTATCAGTTTAATAAGCCACAGCTGCAAAATACTAACGCGAATTCTTTACAGACGAATGGAAAAACTGGTAGAAGCCGACCTCGGGGAAGATCAGTTTGGATTCCGTAGAAATGTTGGAACACGTGAGGCAATACTGACCTTACGACTTATCTTAGAAGAAAGATTAAGGAAAGGCAAACATACGTTTCTAGCGTTTGTAGACTTAGAGAAATATTTTGACAATGTTGACTGGAATACTCTCTTTCAAATTCTAAAGGTGGCAGGGGTAAAATACAGGGAGCGAAACGCTGTTTACAATTTTTACAGAAACCAGATGGCAGTTATAAGAGTCGAGGGGCATGAAAGGGAAGCAGTGGTTGGGAAGGGAGTGAGACAGGGTTGTAGCCTCTCCTCATGCTATTCAATCTTTATATTGAGCAAGCAGTAAAGGAAACAAAAGTAAAATTTGGAGTATGAATTAGAATCCAGGGAGAAGAAATAAAAACTTTGAGGTTCGCCGATGACATTGTAATTCTCTCAGAGACAGTAAACGACTTGGAAGAGCAGTTGAACGGAATGGACAGTGTCTTGAAAGGAGGATATAAGATGAACATCAACAAAACTAAAGCGAGGATAATGGAATGTACTCGAATTAAATCGGGTGATGCTGAGGGAATTAGATTAGGAAAAGAGACACTTAAAGTAGTAAAGGAGTTTTGCTATTTGGGTAGCAAAATAACTGATGATGGTCGAAGTAGAGAGGATATAAAATGTAGACTGGCAATGGCAAGGAAAGCGTTTCTCAAGAAGAGAAGTTTGTTAACATCGAATATAGATTTAAGTGTCAGGAAGTCATTTCTGAAAATATTTGTTTGGAGTGTAGCCATGTATGGAAGTGAAACATGGACGATAACTAGTTTGGACAAGAAGAGAATAGAAGCTTTCGAAATGTGGTGCTACAGAAGAATACTGAAGATAAGGTGGATAGATCACGTAACTAATGAGGAGGTATTGAATAGGACTGGGGAGAAGAGAAGTTTGTGGCACAACTTGACTAGAAGAAGGGATGGGTTCGTAGGACATGTCCTGAGGCTTCAAGGGATCACAAATTTAGCATTGGAGGGCAGCGTGGAGGGTAAATATCGTAGAGGGAGACCAAGAGATGAATACACTAAGCAGATTCAGAAGAATGTAGGTTGCAGTAGGTACTGGGAGATGAAGGAGCTTGCACAGGATAGATTAGCACGGAGAGCTGCATCAAGCCAGTCTCAGGACTGAAGACCACAACAACAACAACAACAACAATTACGACGATCTTGGGCGTATTGGGCTCTTCGAATTGCAACGTAAATATGTTGCTCGTATTCGGCTTAATTTTCTCTCTCATCCATATTACTGGACGGAGTAAATGAGTCTATATTTGTTTTTTGTTTCCCGTGAACAGAAAATGGTTTCGTCGCATGCTGCTCCGCGGATCCGGATGTGAACTGTTGAATTAAATGCAGTGTAAGTATCCTGCTCCTGTTCCACTCCGTTTTTGTTACCACCAGTTTTTCGTACTCTCTCATTTAACAGAGGCCTCCGAGATTTTCATTGATTTCTGCTAAAATGTAGTGTTTGCAGTACATGTTAATAAAGTATGAAAACATTTGCGTACCTACGGTTGCACTGTTCTACATTTCCAAGGAAGGTTGCACTAGTCACCAAGGCTACAAAACATAGCACGTACTCTGCTACATCTACATTCATACTCTGGAAGATGGTTCAAGTGGCTCTGAGCACTATGGGACTTAACATCTGAGGTCATCAGTCCCCTAGCCTTAGAAGTACTTAAACCTAACTAACCTAAGGACATCACACACATGCATGCCCGCGGCAGGATTCGAACCTGCAACTGTAGGAGCAACGCGGTTCCTGACTAAAGCGCTTAGAACCGCTCGGCCACAAAGGCCGGCGCTGTGAAATGCTTGGTACTCAGTATTAAGAAGAAACACCATTCAAAGCGTAATTACATACTTATTCTGTGAGGATATTCTATAAAGCTCATTACCAATACTGTTAAAACGTACTAACATGGAATTCTCCATTAAATGCTAGAAAATACGGAAAACGGATGCAGACAAAAACAAAGCTGAATGCGAGCAATATACTTACAGTGTACTTAATTCCAGCAGTTTACAATCAGATGTTGGTGGTAAGCTCCTAAGGGCCCAAACTGCTGGGGTCATCGGTCCCTAGGCTTACACACTACCTAGTCTAAGGACAACACACACACCTATTCTCGAGGGAGGATTCGAGCCTCCAACGGGAGGAGCCGCGCGAACCGTGGCAAGGCGAAATCGTTGGTAATTCTCCGGAGGTATGTGGCACCAGAAGTCTATGCAGAGGCCACGTAATTCCCGGAAATTACGAGCCAGTGTTTGTGGGCGAGGAGCTGGAGCGCATAGCGTCATTGATCTGTTCCGTCGGATACACGGAGGTGACTGGTGGGCAAGACACTGATGGTTAACCTGCTGAAAAATGCCATTGCCGTCTGGGTAGACATCAAGCGTGAAGGGTTGCATGTGGCTTGGAATAATGTTCACGTACCCCACAGCTGACATGGTGCTTCGATTACTGTCACAGGTACCACAGAATCCCCTGTGACTGTCCTGCGTAGCATAAACTGCCCATATCGCCCTGCGTCCGTCGCGGTGTGCATGTTTCGAGCAGGTGTTCTCCTGGATCACGGTATACCCGGACACGACCATCGACCTGTTGTAACAAAAAGATGACACGGTTCCATTGCCGCACGCTCCAGTTTCGATGATCCCGTACCGACTACAGTCTTAAGGCGAGTCGTTCATGGAAAACATACACTACTTAAAAGATGCATCAAATCAATCAAATTTTGCACCACGCTTTACAAGAAATTAACACATTTTATTGTTAATTTCCTTGTATTATATATATTTAACTTTTTATGGAATTTAAAAAATTTGTTTTCCAAGAAAATATACGTACTTTTTTCTCAGAAACTGTTCAACAGACTTCTACAAAATTTTCTCTGTTCAGTCCCTTTGGAAAAGGTAAGCCTCTTTCGTGGTTTTTTTAAATATATGGAATAGGAGAGTTGCTATAATTTTTAACTGTAATGCTATAAATATAATGCAAATTCATTTAAAATCTCAAGTCCTCTGCCCGGTATCTCAGCTCGCACTCAGAATTTCAAAACTTGCTCTTGAGGCAACATTTATTGGATTTATAAATATAATTGTTCAAAATTTCATAATTCTAGCCTTCGTAGATACTAAGAGAAAGGTACATAAACATCATAAAAGTAATTTTTTGGGAAATGTAATTTGACGTTCAACCTAGGTTTTTTTATGTTACCTCTTCAGAAGCCCAGAGATTTGTATTCAGGGTCCTCTTTCCGTTCAAGACTTCTCTTGTCATTTCTTGTTTTCTGCCCTGTTTCCTTTACTAGGAGCTCCATCGCAGTCTTTAACACTGGTAGCATGCCGCGACAGGGTGGACGTGAACCGTATGTGCAGTTGACGGACTTTGAGCGAGGGCGTATAGTGGGCATGCGGGAGGCCGGGTGGACGTACCGCCGAATTGCTCAACACGTGGGGCGTGAGGTCTCCACAGTACATCGATGTTGTCGCCAGTGGTCGGCGGAAGGTGCACGTGCCCGTCGACCTGGGACCGGACCGCAGCGACGCACGGATGCACGCCAAGACCGTAGGATCCTACGCAGTGCCGTAGGGGACCGCACCGCCACTTCCCAGCAAATTAGGGACACTGTTGCTCCTGGGGTATCGGCGAGGACCATTCGCAACCGTCTCCATGAAGCTGGGCTACGGCCCCGCACACCGTTAGGCCGTCTTCCGCTCACGCCCCAACATCGTGCAGCCCGCCTCCAGTGGTGTAGCGACAGGCGTGAATGGAGGGACGAATGGAGATGTGTCGTCTTCAGCGATGAGAGTCGCTTCTGCCTTGGTGCCAATGATGGTCGTATGCGTGTTTGGCGCCGTGCAGGTGAGCGCCACAATCAGGACTGCATACGACCGAGGCACACAGGGCCAACACCCGGCATCATGGTGTGGGCAGCGATCTTCTACACTGGTCGCACACCTCTGGTGATCGTCGAGGGGGACACTGAATAGTGTACGGTACATCCAAACCGTCATCGAACCCATCGTTCTACCATCCTAGACCGGCAAGGGAACTTTTTGTTCGAACAGGACAATGCACGTCCGCATGTATCCCGTGCCACCCAACGTGCTCTAGAAGGTGTAGGTCAACTATCCTGGCCAGCAAGATCTCCGGATCTGTCCCCCATTGAGCATGTTTGGGACTGGATGAAGCGTCGTCTCACGCGGTCTGCACGTCCAGCACGAACGCTGGTCCAACTGAGGCATTCAGTCTCGCAGTAAGCAGTGGTCATTATGTTTTGGCTCATCATGCTTAAGTTACTTCGCAAAAAGAGGTTCGTCTCATTTTTGTGGCTTCGATACCTACGCTGACATTGCATTAATAATATTATGGTGTATATTCTCACCTTAACAATCAGCTAATTCACGCATTTAGTATTGTAGCTCCAATCAGGTACCAGCTTTACCCTCTGCTCTGTGAAGCCTCTACTCTCCTTATTCTACGATGCCGTCTATCTTCATGCGTTCTACGTCTACATCTACATACAATCTTTGCAAGCCACCATACGTTGCGTGGCGGAGGGTACCCTGTACCACTCCTAGTCATTGCATTTTCTGTTCCACTCACAGATAGAAGGAGGGAAAACCGACTGTATATTGCCTATCACTTGAATCTTACCTTCGTGACTCTTAAGCGACAGTAGAATCGCTCTACAGTCAGCTTCAAATACCGGTTCTCTAATTTATTTCAATAGTTTCCTGGGAAATAACGTCACTATAGCTCCAGAGATTCCCATTTGAGAACCCGAAGCATCACCGTAACACTTTTTTGTTGTTCGAACCTACCGGAAGCAAATCTAGCAGCCTCTTTAATCGAGCCTGGTACGGATCCCAAACATTCGAGCACTACTCAAGGACAGGTCACACCAGCGTCCTATATGCGGTTTCTGTAACAGATGAATCATACTTTCCTGAAACTCTCCGAATAGACAGAAGTCGACCATTCGCCTTCCCTAATACAATCTTCACATGCTCCTTCCAATTCATACCGCTTTGAAACGTTACGACCAGATTTAAGAAATGTGACTGAGTTTAGCAGGACACTGCTAATACTGTATCCCAACATTGTTTGCTTTTCCTCCTCGTCCACATTTACTTACATTTTTCTGCATTTAGGGCTAGCTGTCAATTATCACACAAAGTAGAGATTTCGTCTGCCATCTTGTATCCTATTACAGTTACGCAACTTCGACACACTGCTGTCACACTCCTCTGGGCCATCTTGACTATACCCTCACCTTTGATGAACACTCGCTGTCGAGGACAACATTCTGGGCTCTATTAGTTAACTAGTCTCCGAGACATTCATATATGTGGAAATCTACTCCATATGCTCCTACCTTCGTTAACAGTCTGCAGTGAGATACCGTGCCAAATGCTTTCCGGAAATCATACATGTCCATACAATCACGGGGTACTTTTACAATTAAATTTAGGATCAAAGTTTTCACTTACCATTAACAAATGCCGTCTGACGTTACCAGCGTCTTCCTTCCTGAAGCCTAATTCAAGCAACCATGCTGTCTGTCTGCATTCAGTCAATAAAGTCTCTGTCCCTTAATGAGTGTATAAAACGTAGGTTTCGTCATCAAAGTAATATTTATGACTGCATAAATTAGAAATATTACATTACGAAGTTACAAAGCTTTCGAGTCTGTATTGCACGAATTTCCTTAATAGCATATTACCGATCTCTATTTAAATTCTGTGGATGCTTATGAATATATAAAGCTGCAAAATAAACGACTCCCCCAATTTTTACAGCGTTTTGTCACGAAACCACGTCCTTTCTGACGTCCGCGCGCTTTAGGCCTTCGTGACGCATGCAATGTCTCTACGAGACATAATTCAGTCATTGTCGGCAAATTAACTGTTAATCAGTGGAGCTGAATCAGCTTTTCGCATCAGTATACAGGGATGTTTCGAACAACTTCATAAGACCATATCTTCTACACGAATGAGGGCGGAAGCTTTGAGTTAATTTTTACTTAGTACAGGACCACAAAATTTTTATTTTCGAAAGAAACATCTAATTTTAGCAGACTATGTCTTACACCTGCATTCACATACATCCATGAGGTTCTTCTTACAATTAATTTTGTGGTCGAAGTTTTCATTTACCGTTCACAAATGTTAAACGCGTTCTCCACGGAAACCGCGGAAACCCCGTCCTATATTTTTGCGAGTACGCCTCGTGTTATTTCATTTACTGCTGCCGCATGTGACGTCAGGGTTCACCTCAAGTTGTGAAAAATGAGCTACATACACTACGTGTTAAACAAAAGTTCGTCAAATCACACACTTTGTGATCAGGCGGTCTTGAAGACCAGTGGCCTAACGGCCAATCAATCGTCAAGGTGCCAGTTCGGTGTTTCTCCATCCGGTTGAAAAACGAAGTTCTCGTCCTGTTCTCGCAACTGTGGAAAAAGACAGGTCTCCAACATATTAAGAGACGAGATTCCTTTGAACCTCTCTTCCCCAAAAAAGAGCAATCCTTAGATCCCTTTTCGGGAAACGCACAAAACTCAAGTAGCGTTGGAGAGTCGCTCCCGTGCTGGACGGTGTTATGTTGGTGCTGACTTCCTCATGTTCTTACGTTGTAGCGGTTCACTTTTCCATTCGCATAGAACGTAACCTCCTCTTTGAACACTCACTTAACGTGAAATGAAATTGTTGTCTTCCATTGCCAAGTCCAGAATGAATTCACAAGGCTGTACACGTTGTTGTTTATCATCCTCATGAAGAATGTGCAGCAACTGAGTCCTTTATGACTTCAGCCACACACATATTTTCAATACAAGTGAGACTAGAGTTGTAAAACTACCATAGGCTACCGTACACTATCGTAAGTAAGCTGGGACCATGGTAGTTTCCTTGGTAGGGTTCGTCAGTTAAGTTCGTAACCGCATTACCTATGCATCAGGTGTGTTGCACACCTATTGGACATTATCTCATTTCAATCACTTTCTTTGCATATGCGATCAGTATCTTACTACATTCCTCTAGTAGCCTGAAGCGGTGAACCATCTACAAATTGGATAAGAAGTTAGAAAGGACTGTGTAAAGTACGGAACATTTTTGATCTACATAGTTATCCTCCGGTCTCTTCTTAAGAGTAAACAGTATTTATAGAAAAATTGAAATTGTCAAGGTTTAATAGAGGTTTTATACGAAAATTGTTGATTTTTAACGTGAAACAGGGGGATGTTGCAGTAAAAATATTTAAAAATAAGATTTATCATATAGCGTTAGAAAACGTAATTTCCTCAACAACAACAACAAAAAAGAAAAAAAAGACGATAAAATCTTAAGAAACCGCAAAGCAAAAAGTTGTCAAACATCGCTTCAATACTTCATGGAGCTTATATAAAACATATAGACGTTATTGCTAAACGACTTTTGCCCTTACCAATAATAATAGGAAGCTCTTGTGTTTGACTAAGAAGAATAACGTTCTATTGAGTACAAAATAGCAACAATATTATTTTTTTTTGTGTCTGTAAACTTTACTTGCGTCAAAAGTGATTGCTTTGGTTGCATAAAAGTGCAGAAGTTGCATGACTCCCAGTTTCTGTCACACACGTTCATTTTTCTCCCCTACCTATGCGAGCAGTACCGCCGCTGATCCTACCATTTACTACGCCATTTATGTACTGCACCCAAATTACCACCGAGAAAAGTGGCGCAGTGGTTAGTTTACTGGTCTCGTAATCGGGAGGACGACGGTTCAAAACTCGCGTCCGGCCATCCTGATTTAGGTTTTTCGTGATTTCCCTAAATCGCTTCAGGCAAATGCCGGAATGGTTACTTAGAAAGGACACAGCCGACTTCCTCCCACCCTTCCCTAATCCGATGGGGTCGATAACCTCGCTGTTTGCTCCCCTCCCCCAAATCAACCAACCAAGCAAAATTACCGAAGCGTAGTTTTGGTATAGCGCAATTCTACGTCAGACACTCCCGTGAGGAATGGCTAACTCTCAGCTGAAAATGGTTCAAATGGCTCTGAGCACTATGTCATCAGTCCTGTACAAGTTAGAACTACTTAAACCTAACTAACCTAAGGACATCACACACATCCATGGCCGAGGCAGGATTCGAACCTGCGACCGTAGCGCCTTTAACCGCTCGGCCACTCTGGCCGGCTAACTCTGAGCTGACGCGGCGAGTAGATTCTATGGACGATGTGCAGAACTATGTCGATTGCTCTCCGCTATTTGAACGGCGCACAGGAGCGACGTGTGGAGTTCCCGTTACGTAAACAACCATTGTCTTGAACCTTTTGGTGCCGTCGTCGAAAGCTTTGAGCTGTAGGAGGTGCACGGCCGTACTCCCGACAAAAATCGTGTGAACTAGGTGTAACTGATTTTCATGTGTTGAAACGAGGAATGGTGAACGTCTTTTGTAGTTTTCCATCGCCATTTCGATTCGACGCTCACTGTGTAAAGTACGAGCGAGCGAGCTAGCTTTATGTACCAGGAAGACACCTATCGACAACCGTATGAACAAACAACATACAACTGGAGCCTATAATCTTTTAGTTTAGACGCCTGGATTACTGTAAAATTTGCCCCAGATTTATATCTTCATTCATGTGGGAGGTATAGCCTTGTGGGGATACCTGTAACGCTACCAGTCTCTATTTAACCTCCAACTAGCTCTTCTTCTTCTTGTTTTTTTGTCTACCTCAGAAGACATCTGAGTAGCGAAGCAACTTAAATCACTTAATAAAAGCAAGTCTTCTGGTCCAGACTGTATATCAATTAGGTTCCTTTCAGAGTATGCTGATGCATTAGCTCCAAACTTACACAGGTCACACCAACATTCAAGAAAGGTAGTACAAGTAATTCACTTAATTACAGGCCCATATCATTAACGTCGATACACAGCAGGATTCTGGAACATATATTGTGTTCGAATATTATGAATTACCTCGAAGAAAACGGTCTATTGACACACAGTCAACATGGGTTTAGAAAACATCGTTCTTGAGAAACACAACTAGCTCTTTATTCGTATAAAGTCTGGATTTCCAGAAGGGTTTTAACACTGTATCACACAAGCGGCTTGTAGTGAAATTGCGTGCTTATGGAATATCGTCTCAGTTATGTCACTGGATCAGTGACTTTCTGTCAGAGAGGTCACAGTTTGTAGTAATTGACGGAAAGCCATCGAGTGGAACAGAAGTGATTTCTGGCGTTCCCCAAGGTAGTGTTATAGGCCCTTTGCTGTTCCTTATCTATATAAACGATTTGGGAGACAATGTGAGCAGCCGTCTTCGGTTGTTTGCAGATGACGCTGTCGTTTATCGACAAATAAAGTCATCAGAAGATCAAAACAAACTGCAAAACGATTTAGAGAAGATAGCTGAATGGTGCGAAAATTGGCATTTGAGCCTAAATAACGAAAACTGTGAGGTGATCCACGTGAGTGGTAAAAGGACTCCATTAAACTTCGGTTTCACGATAAATCAGTCAAATATAAGAGCCGTAAATTCAACTAAATACCTAGGAATTACAATTACGAACAACTTAAATTGGAAGGAACACCTAGAAAATGTTGTGAGGAAGGCTAATCAAAGAATGGGTTTTACTGGCAAGACACTTAGAAAATGTAACAGATCTACTAAGGAGACTGCATACACTACGCTTGTCCGTCCTCTTCTAGAATACTGCTGCGCGGTGTGGGATCCTTACCAGGTAGGACTGACGGAGTACATCGAAAAAGTTCAAAGAAGGGCAGCACATTTTGTATTATCGCGTAATATGAGAGAGAGTGTCACTAAAATGATACAGGATTTGGGCTGGACATCATTAAAAGAAAAGCGTTTCTCGTTGCGACGGAATCTTCTCACGAAATTCCAGTCACCAACTTTCTCCTCCGGATGCGAAAATATTTTGTTGACATCGACCTACATATGGAGAAACGATCACCACGATAAAATAAGAGAAAACAAAGCTCGTACGGGAAGATATAGGTGTTCGTTGTTTCCGCGCGCTATACGAGATTGGAATAACAGAATTATGAAGGTGGTTCGATGAACCCTCTTCCAAGCACTTAAATGTGATTTGTAGAGTATCCATGTAGTTGTAGATGTGGATGTAAATAATCACGGCCTAGTTTTGACAGGAAAATGCGATTGTATGTGAACTCGTGGCGTTACGCGTTTTAAAAGCTGTTTGTGTCACTCTTACACGAGCAAATTCCGTTATCTATGACATCCAGTGAACGGGGATCTACTTTGAACTGCTCAAGCGCAATTCACGCCACCTATACCTTCATTCTGTGCTCTGTTGCCAAATCGCCACCAGGTTCCCAACCCGGAGTAAACAAAGCTATCCCTTAAAACGACTACTTTCATTACAATTGTCATCATCCCCCCCCCCCTCTCCCCCCCCCCCCCCCCCCCGATAATATAGTTTTATCAACTTTTTGGAAGCTCTGTTTACATCTTATACTAATTGTTTGATTGTTTATACTAAAAGGCTGTTCCTCGATAGGGAAAACCAACGCCAATGGAGCAACATTTCACCATTGTAGTACACCCCTATAACCAAACCCGTCCGGGAGCGCTAGGCAGAGGCCTTGCATGTTTGGAACCAATGACGAAGTGCCTATTTCGAGCGGTGTCGTTTGCAGACTGATCTCACAGCGAATGTTTGTGCCATCCATCAGTGACCTGAACCACTCGCATCGCTACTGCAGCTTTTAGTGTCAGCTTTGAAAAAATAATTAATCTTTCCAGATAAGTTGTGGGATAGCTACATTCTTCGCCTATGTGTCTTCAACTTAGCAATTAGCTTTGATATTAAAAAGAACGTACACAGCTTAAATGCAAAGCTGTGAGTCATTGGCAGCATGTTTTGGGGGACTCCAGTATTATCTACAGAGCCATCAACCGTTTCGCCTGGTGTCACCCCTTGGGCGAAATCCGTCCTGGCCAAAAGACTATTTTGTTTCTTCAAAGAACTCTTGTGTTTCTTCTAAGGACTATTGTGTTTCTTGAAACCCTCGTTCAGCCTGGCTGACCGAATTTCCAATCCTGCATGAAATTTTTGAGTGCAACAACAGGAGCTGAAAATAAACTTCCCAACTACTGAAGTATGTGCTCCGTTCCATTAGAAATAGAAATGAAACAGTTGTCCTTCTCTGTAGTTGTCTCTAGCCTATGATAAATCACGATGCAAGAGGACAGCTGAATATGATGACAATCACGAACGAATTGAAAGAAACTCACCATATAAATTATTGATACTTTACCAGAAGCGGTGACAGCCCTGTGGAGCAAATTACCCACTATTAGTATCCAGTGGGAAATAAAACCCACGTGTTCCAAAAGAAGGAATGGTTGCAAAAGATCAAGACTAAGGTGACAAAATTGATAGATCTCATATCCGACTATAACTTCAATTTTACTTCAACGTAATACACGTTTCTCCAATTCAATGAAGTTGGTGGTGACTGTGTGTAGGAGACAGAGAGTGAGAGAGAGAGAGAGAGAGAGAGAGAAAGAGGGAGAGAGAGAAACTGCGCATCTGCTAGGAATGGGTCACAACCATTGACCCAGAAGGAATTAACGTCAAATTCTGTTGGAGGGAAAGGTGACGGGTATCTGGGAAACAGACTAAATTCTCCAGTCAAGGGCAAGAATTAAAAAAGAAAATTACGTGAAAACTTGATCTTAACCTAATTTGTATATATCCATGCTATTGCTACCATAAGACAGCATTTCAAGATTCTCCAGTAGTGGAAGGAGAATAAGAGTCTAGGTAACCGTACCACACAAAATCCTATTTCTAACTTATAGATCCTCATGCGTTCGTGATCGCCATTTCCACAGTTTAGAGTATCGCTTACGAATGATTCCGTTTCAGTACAGACTTCGTAATGGCGCTAGGCTGGATTCCTTACTATCACTATCTGTCTGAGCCAGGCACAAATCAATGTCCTATCCCAAATAAATCTCTCGTTTTGGACATATGAACAGGAGCTTCTTGACAAGACTTCCACCTCCATACCGCATAAACTCAGAGGCCAATTATCTGGAAATAGAAGGAATTTACCCATCTCTTTTTCTCTCTTGAGCCCGGTAACACCCTGCTGTAATTTGTAACGTTGTACATGTCATAGTCAGTACAGCAGTAATAAGGTAGACACACCTTGGCAGTTCATGTGCTATAAGAAAGGGAATAATGTTACATTTTACTTCATAAGACACATAAGCCTTCTAACAGCACAGGCACATTGTGGAACGATCAATTTTTTACTTTATATCAGATACCATAAGTCTGTATCAATGGTCCAAACAACCCATACAGAACCGTCGTCCGATTGATACTTAAGTATTGCTCCTGAGTCTGTAGTATTCAGAGAGAAATTAGAGAATATCCTAAGAAAAAAGTCATCTCTATGTAACACCAAGAATAACTAATAGAATAATCATTTGTTTAGTACCAGGTTCGATTAAAATAATCATTATCAGGTGACATGAAACTGTCGCCGTAGCCTGTATGAAGTATCTCCTACAATGGCGGCCAGCCGCTGTGGCCCAGTGATTCTAGGCGCTTCAATCCGGAACCGCGCTGCTGCTGTGGTCGCAGGTTCGAAGCCTGCCTCGGGAACGGATGTGTGTGATCTCCTAAGGTTAGTTAGATTTAAGTAGTTCTAAGTCTAGTGAACTGATGACCTCAGATTTTACGTCCCACAGTTCTTAGAGCCATTTGAACCATTTTTTTCCTAAAATGGCGTTCATAATAAAAGAAAAGTCATAGAAAATATTTCGGCGCCATTGTCGTCAAAGATAAAATACGTTTATACAATTCAGTAATCTTGATAGACTGTCCATTTCTACGTTCGCTGCTATTAAATTGTCCAGTCACATTAATGCGACCATTTGCCAAAAGCCTAATTGACCACATATTGCAGAGTGGAAAGAGCAGGAAGAGAATCAGTGAGGTTCTGGAAGATTCCGACAGTGATTTGGAGCCATACCGACTCCATTGCCGTGGCCAGCTGCGCTAGGTTTCTCCATTCAGGATCCATGGCACGAACAGCCCGATCAATAGTGGTCCCACAGAGTCTCGATTGGGTTTTAATACGAGAAGGTTAGTGGCCAGGGGAGAACAGTAAATTCGCCTTGGTGCTCTTCAAACTACGCACGTACACTGTGAGATGTGTGACCTGTTGCATTGTCCTGCTGGTAGATGTCGTCGTGCCAAGGGAAAATAAACTGCGTGTAGGGCTGGACATGGTTCCCAAGGATAGACGCGTACTTGTGTTGATCCATTGTTCCTTCCAGAATGACGAGAGTGCCCAGGCAAGAATCTACTCCATGGACCACTACGCTCCGACCTGCTTGCAGGATGTTTGCTTTCAAACGTTTCACGTGCATGCTAACTGGTTTCTGCCCTTTGGAGCATAAAACGTGATACATCTTAAAATGTCATTGGCCGCCACTCAGCGGACCGAGTTTCTGTATTGGCGTGCAGATTCCATGCTTCGTCGCCGACGAACAGCATCCATCATGGGTGCATGATCCAGGCAACTGCTGTGGAGGTCCATACGCTGCGTATGGACCTCCGCAGCAACGTTCACTGAATTGGCATTGAGGAAAGACTGTTGAGAGTCGCTTGGTTCTTCTGGACAGTCAGTTGCAGGACAAATGTGTGAGAATTCATAAGGGACCAAACTGCTGAGGTCATCGGTCCCTAGACTTACTAACTACTTAGTCTAACTAACTAATTTATCCTCAGAACAACACACACGCCCATGCCCGAGAAAAGACTCGAACCTCCGGCGGGAGGGGCCGCGCAATCCGGGACATGGCGCCTCTAACCGCGCGTCCACTAGCCGCGGCAGTTGCAGAACAGTTGCGCGTCTATTCGCTCTTACACTTCTTTGCAGCAGCCGTTCCCCCGTATCATCTACGGCCCGTGCCCTGACAGTAGAATGGTCAGCTTGACGGATGGCCGTCCTATGGAACCGGGTTCGATTCCCTGCTGGGTCGAGGATTTTCTCCGCTCAGGGACTGGGTGTGTTGTCTTCCTCTTCATTTCATCCGCATCCGGAGCGCAGGTCACCAAATGTGGCGTCGAATGTAATAAGACCTGCACCAAGGCGGCTGGACCTGCCCCGCAAGGGCCCTCCGGCCAATGACGCCAAACGCTCATTTCCATCTATGGTCTGTCATGCACCACAGTTGGTTAGGTGCCGGTTTCTGATAGCGCCATTTTGTCTTGCAAGGAATACTTTAACCTTGGTGGACCGCAAGCAGTTTACGAGGTTAGCCGTTTCGGAAATGTTTCCACCTTTGGCATGAAAGCCTTTGGCCTGAACGTCATATGACCAGCTCCGTTTCCACATGACGACAACGACTGCACTGTTTTCCCTTTATATATCCTCCACTGCTTGTGCTGCCACTGCCATCTTTGATTTGTCATTGCACGCTGACGTCGAACATAGGCAGTGACCACATTTATTTGGCTCTACCGTGTATGTGGAGAGCGCGTTTCGTCACGGATTAGTTTGTTGTTGTTGTTGTGCTCTAAAGTCCTGAGACTGGTTCGATGCACCTCTCCATGCTACTCTATACTGTGCAAGCTTCTTCATCTCCCAGTACTTACTGCAACCTACATCCTTCTGAATCTGCTAAGTTTATTCATCTCTTTGTCTCCCTCTACGATTTTTACCCTCCACGCTGCCCTCCAATGCCAAATTTGTGATCCCTTGATGCCTCAGAACATGTCCTACCAACCGGTCCCTTCTTCTTGTCAAGTTGTGCCACAAACTCCTCTTCTCTCCAATTCTATTCAATACCTCCTCATTAATTATGTGATCCACCCATCTAATCTTCAGCATTCTTCTGTAGCACCACATTTCGAAAGCTTCTATTCTCTTCTTGTCCAGACTATTTATCGTCCATGTTTCACTTCCATACATGGCTACACTCCATACAAATACTTTCAGAAACGACTTCCTGACACTTAAATCTATACTCGATGTTAATAAACTTCTCTTCTTTTGAAACGCTTTCCTTGTCATTGCCAGTCTACATTTTATATCCTCTCTACTTCGACCATCATCAGTTATTTTGCTCCAGAGAATAGCAAAACTCCTTTACTACTTTAAGGGTCTCATTTCCTAATCTAATTCGCTCAACATCACCCGACTTAATTCGACTACATTCCATTATCCTCGTTTTGCTTTTGTTGATGTTCATCTCATATCCTCCTTTCAAGACACTGCCCATTACGTTCCACTGCTCTTCTAAGTCCTTTGTTGTCTCTGACAGAATTACAATGTCATCGGCGAACCTCAAGGTTTTTATTTCTTCTCCAAGGATTTTAATACCTACTCCGAATTTTTCTTTTGTTTCCTTTACTGATAGCTCAATATACAGATTGAATAGCATCGGGGAGAGGCAACAACCCTGTCTCACTCCCTTCCCAACCACTGCTTCCCCGCAAAAGCGTCACGGACATGCCCATAGGATTCAAATATCAGACTACAAGAGGGGTGTTGTACATCACGGTGTAGTTTACTGTTAATATTCGTGGAGCGGATGAACATACCAGATTAACGAAGATCCCAGGAGGATAGAAGTAATGTGGGATGCAGTGCAGATACAAAAGCCATACGAGCAAATCAGTGGGGTCATGTCGTTCACAAAGTTCTTACCCGGCTCGCCGGAAGGAAATACTGCTTATGGTTGTGATTATTCCCAGAGCGGACGTTCGGACGTTCCTAGAAGAGTGAACCAATTTATTAATGTCTACTACATATTTTGCGAATGGCCCACCAACGTAAAATTCGATAGATTCTACCTCAATCGGATGCACGCCATTCGCAGCTGGAATAGAAAATGAAGTGTCAATGGCAGGTGAAGCATCTTCTGCCTCTCCCCTAAAGGTAGGTTTGGTGTATATGCAGATGTAGATATGGAGAGAGGGGATATCTCGTGATAAATGCGTTTGTTTCACCACGTACATGTCTGACCCGGTTGCTTTGGAGTAAAGCACGTTCTGGAAACCGACAGGTCGCTGGATCGAATCCCAGTCGTATCAAGGAAATTTTCGTCGGTCTTAAATTTAGCCTTCATCCCTCAGCGATATGAGAAGTTGCCAGGAGCTACACATGACTCGCATACCAATTAATAACGGTATGTCGCCTTTTCCCGATTGCGTAAGTAGTGCAGGTAAGCGGCAAGCAAGTAGCCAAAGTGGCGTCCAATTGAATAACTTGCTCATAACCATTGAGCTTCACTAATTTTAACTACGGCGTGTATCTCTGTCGCCAGTTTTAGCTGCTTGTAACAAAAATTGGAGATAGATGCGGATCGAGGCTACGTGGCTGTTCTCGACATGCCACCGCATGCGCACAAGCAAGCATGCGTTTTTCTAATATGTTATAATCTAGATTCAGTGCATTCAGGCCATTTTTAGACGCATTTTGTATTTGCACGCCAGATGCTGATCACATTCTGTGATACAGAGAGTCGACAATTTACTCGTTCCTCGGTGATGATGGATGCCCTTCGCGCCGTAGTCAAATTGTTGATAAAACTGTTTTTCAGAGAAAGTTTTGACAGAATACTAATTTCCCTTCATTTAACTGTGTAATAAAACTAGACGTGCGCTATGCACAATGCAGAATCGCGGTTTCTTCCTTCTTATGAAGATCGACAGAAAGAGAAAGTTGCTCATGCTGAGCGATGTTACATAAGAGAAAATCTCAGTTCCTTTGCTTGAGTAATTCTTTCCCTCGTGAAACGTGAGTTATTACTGAATGTCAGTGCGTAAAAATTAAAATTTCTGAATTTGCATTTGCACTAGCTGAATCGCTGTGCAGTGCATGATATTATTGTGCTCTGCAATACGGTTTCTTCTCGTTCTATTAACGGATGCAACCTAAAAAGAATGAGAATATATCTATACTGTCATGAAATCTAGTTTTGGAATTTTATCCATTGATTTCCGGGAGATGTTCAAGATCCTCCTCCTAATGTTTTCTTAGCATTCCGTTTGCACTATCCCAAGAGGCAAACGGACCTGTGGCCATCTCTAATGCTCTTTACTGATTTCACTCCGTTTGCCTTGCTAGCCCAAATTAATACGGATCTTAACTAATTTGAATAATGTTACAAAACGGACTAGATACATTTTTATAAGTAATACTCTTCGAACATAAATGGCCGTTGATCAGTGGTCGAGCAGTAACACGAAACTGTCCGCCCCGCTATGCCGCAATGGTAGCTCAGCGTGTTCGGTCAGAGCGCTGCGTGTACTCTGTGATAAAAAATAAAAAAAAAACTGAGTCAAGTAATCAACGATCAACTTAAACGGCTGTCATGTGACGTCCACCCAGACCGAACGCAACGAACTATATCGAACAAAAATAAAGAAAAAAAGAGAGAGGTAGCTGAGTTGGCCTCTGTAATAAAAAACTGAGTGGAAGGATCAACCACCGAACTTGAACAGGATGTCTTGCGACGTCCGCAACGACCAAACACAACGATCAATAACGAACAAAATGAAAAAAAAAGTGGTCAGCGTGACGGATTGCCGTCCTGCGGGCCCGGGTTCGATTTCCGGCTGGGTTGGGGATTTTTTCCGCTCAGAAACTGGGTGTTGTGTTGTCTTCATCATCATTTCATCCCCATCCGGCGCCCAATGTGGCGTCGAATGTAGTAAGACCTGCACCAAGGCGGCCGGACCTGCCCCGTAAGGGCCCCCTCGGCTAATGACGCCAAGCGCTCATTTCCATTTCAGTAACACGAAACTAACCATTTCTTTTATGTTAAGCTGCCTTTATGTAATAGTCAATTCTTCATACAGCGCGCTGGTTTAGCGTAGTGCACGTTTGTATTCGTTAAGACCGATGCTGTACAAAACAATAAAGAATCATTGCTTTGAAACGCCGTAATTGTCTCCCATTGCGCAGTAGGAGTTTGAAATTTTTCTCAAAGGTGCCTGAAACGTCTCTCTCTCTAGTGATGCAAAAGCATGGTGCTCTGTGATGTCACTCTCGAGCTCGGCGATGTTTCAGACAGCAAGGTGACAACACATACGAAAAAAAGGCCATAGTTCAGTAGTTCATGGGAGCTGTAAGGTGGGTTAATGATGTCACATTGGCGTCAAATTTTACCAAAATTCTTCCCAAAGCCACAGTGGATGTGCCACGTGATGGGAAGGTAGTTACAACACATATTACCCACATTTCTCCCCTTAGTTTGCAGGTTCTTCGATCGAGGTCATAGCTGCAACGTCTAGCGCTGAAACAACGCGGTTTTCTTGTGGGTGACAGAAAATCATTTGGAACATACCGCCGCTCGCAATCGACACGAAAAGGCCTCAGAGGTTAGTCTAAATGCCGTGAATTAAACCACCCCTTCCATAGGGGCGTTCATTTTCACACATTTCGCGCTCAGAAATTACATTTTGCAATTTGGTGAACAACAGGAAGACGTCCTTGACAAATTTTGCGACGGGCGGTTCACTCCTTTTCTAAGGATTTCGCGGGGCTGCAGCCCCGTAGAATTTTATCTCACCCGTGTGGCGTGTAGCAAGACCACAAGTTTTGCTTCGGTATATAGGGGTGGATTGTTCAAGATCATTCGACGAAATTTGAACGTGATCCGAAGCAGGAGAGGGTGATTATACGTTTTTATTCTTCCTTTTTCGCACACTCCCGTGGCATGTGTACGTGCTAGTGTGGCATGTGAATGAAATGCAAGGGGATCTCTAAGACTCCGGCTAGACCCGTCGTCCCTCTGTAGCACCTTTTCTGGTGACTTAAAAAATATTCATGTACAGAGATATTCATCGATCACTACAAGCTTCCCGCTTCACACTAGAGCCTGCTGACCGTATACGATATCAAAGACGTGTCTAAAGGGTAGCTAGTGTGGCTTGTAGATAGAGATCTGTAGATGGATGTATGTCTGCAGATACATTTTAAAGTGCCCGAAAGGTTCAAATGGCTCTAAGCACTATGGGACTTAACATCTGCCGGCCGTTGGTGGCCGAGCGGTTCTAGGCGCTTCAGTCTGGAACTGCGCGACCGCTACGGTCGCAGGTTCGAAGTCCTTAGGTTAGTTAGGTTTAAGTAGTTCTAAGTTCTAGGGGACTGATGACCTGAGATGTTAAGTCCCACAGTGCTCAGAGCCATTTGAACCATTCTGAACTTAACATCTGAGGTCACCAGCCCACTAGACTTAAGAACTACTTAAACTTAACTAACCTAAGGACATCACACTCATACAGCGCGATTCTGGACTGAAGCGGCTAGAACCGCTCGGCCACAGCGGCCGGTAAAGTGCCCGACAAAGGTGTGCAGGTGCACCGAGGGTGTAGCCGAACTGGGGGATCTTAGACTCTTTGCAGTTTTATTCAAAGGGGTTTATGCGTCGCACCCCATCATACACACACCACAGGAGACTGTGAAAAAAGAGGAACGAAAAAGCGTAAACACCCTCCTGTATCGGATGGCGTTCAAATTTCGTCGAATGGTTATGAACAGTCCCTAAGAGTTCCACCCTGTATACCAAAGCAAAACTTGTGGCCATGCTACACTCCAAAGGAATGCGCCCACGTTCAGTGGGATTGCAGTCACTTGATGTTATCATAAAGAGGTTCAGCAGTCGCAAAATTTGTCGAGAACGTCGTCCTGTTGGTCATCGCACTGCGAAATGTTCTTTTCGAGCACGAAATGTGTAAAAATGAGCGCCCCTAAGAATGGGTGGTTTTATTGACGCCACTTGGGCCACAACTAAGGCTTTTCCATGTCGATTCTGAACAGAGGTATTTTCGAAATGGTCTCCTCGGTTATCCACAAGAAATCTGCGTAATTTGAGCTCCAGGCCTCGTGGTTCTGATCTCCATCGCAGAGGCGTCAAACGAAGAGGTGAATTGTGGGTAAGAGAGGCTGTAACGACCTTCGCATCTTGTGGCACGTCCGTAGTGGCGTTGGGCAGAATCGAGGTGAAGTTTGGTGCCAATGTTACATCATTATCCCACCTTACAGCTCTCATGAACTCCTGAGCTGTGGCCTTTTTTTCGCATGTGTCGACACCTTGCTCGAGAGCGACGTCACAGAGCGCCACGTTTTTGCATCACTAGGGAGGGAGGTTTCAGGAGCCTTTGAGACAAATTTCAAACTTCTGCGTCGCAGTTGTAGACAGCGACGGGGTTTCAAAAAAGTGATCCTTTAATTCTGTTTTGCAGACTATTTGTCGGTCTTCATACCATTATTTTCATTTATTCTACATGTGACAGGATATTACTACAATGTTTAGCGGATAACAGATTCTCATTGACTATCTTGTCATCTGCCACAACTCCGATATTACATCTAATAATATCCGTTTATAGCACTTAAAACACGAAGTCGTCCAGAGAATAAATTCTGTTTGTGTTTCCCTCCGCAACAGCTCTGCAGTCGCAGTTCGGTATGTGCACGGTAGTTGGCTCTGAGCACTATGGGACTCAACTGCTGTGGTCATTAGTCCCCTAGAACTTAGAACTACTTAAACCTAACTAACCTAAGCACATCACACACATCCATGCCCGAGGCAGGATTCGAACCTGCGACCGTAGCAGTCGCACGGTTCCGGACTGCGCGCCTAGAACCGCGAGACCACCGCGGCCGGCGCACGGTAGTTGCTTTGACTCAAGGACGAGTAGAGTTGCTTGTTTAGAATACCGAAGCTAACTGAAAATCCCATCGCTTATGACATGAGATCTGTAATTCGTTTGCTGAATGCGAAGAACCTGAACCACTCGACTTTCACCAAAGGTTTTGCGAATTTTACAGAGATGGTTCTGACAGTGCAATGAATAACGTTACTACGTGCACAATGCCGAACAAAATGGGCGTACATGCGTTTTTAGTGAAGAATTTGTTCGTGCAGCTGAAACAATAATTTCACAGTATCCGATTTTTCTAAAAACTTTCTGTAAATTAAAATATCAATTGTTCATAAAAAATTTCGGGAAAACTAAATTTGCAAACATTTTGTCCTTATCTGCTTTCAACAACTTGTACAGAACTATACAAAAAGACAAGATGGCTCCTCAACTAGGAAAAAGTGCTGCGTTTTATCTGTTATGAAAATTTCAGTCCAGTCACATATCATGTTAGATGGTTACGGACATACACCTTCCTTTAACAAGCATATGTATGATTTTTGGTCGAAAGCCTTAGCCGATTCTAATCATTTCTTTAATAAATGTTACGATTTCTTCTAACTCTGAACTGCCACATCAAATAATTTAAACTGACCCACAATTAGGTGTTTTGATAAGAGAAACAGCGCTAGAATGATCTACTAACCAAGAACGCGAAATTTTTAGGCGTATATTATAGGTCATTTCTGGCCGTAATTTTGTCATGATTCTTTTGACACCTATGTTCGGTTCGAATAATTGCCCAAGTCGCCGCAAGGAACCTGACGTGTTCATGTTTGCTTGAAAAACTACCGCGGAATACATTTGGATTTGGACTCTTTCATACCCGGTTATCAGCGTATGACCGTGGTCAAGCTGGTGGTTCTATTTCGTGGTTTGGTCTTGCAGAAACATCTTTTTGCTTGACCGGTACTGCTTTTGAATGTCTGATACAGGAGTCAAGATATGCTGGTGTTAAGATTAGCGTCAGATCGTTAACAACTGCGGCACAATGAAGAAGGAAACTTTTAATCTTAAAGGATTTTAATAGTTTCGTCAACCGTGTCTCTACTGTGATAAGTTGTTTTCCTTAATTGTTCTTTCCCTCACTTCCGCTGAATTGCACTAGTAGGTACGCATTAACTCTATAAAATTCTACGACATCTCCGTAAGATGTAATTTCTCAAGCTTCCGTTCTCTTAATGAAACATTCAGTTTGCATGCAGTATTCTTTACTAATAAATTACAAGGCAGCCGCAATCGCAGAGTTGCAAGAGGAGATGTGCAGTATTTTCAATACACTTCAAACGTCATTCGTATACAGAACAGTGTTCTGTGTAGTTGTAAGTGCATTATGTTGGAGCAAACTGGGTTGTAACGTGAACAAATTACTGGCGTTCGTATGGTGGGTGCTGCCGTAACCAAGACAGCAGAAGTGCTTAGCGTTTCAAGAGGCACCGTGTCGGAGATTTATACCACACACAGGGAAATCGGAAAAACACCATCCGCTAGGCCACAAGGCGGACGAATATGTGTGTTGGGAAGTGGTGACTGACGGTTATTGAAGATGACTGTGACTAAAAATAAGAGAACAAGAACTGCAAAAGTCACTGCTGGACTGAATGTCGCATCCCTGTACCCTGTCAGCACCAAAACAATACGAAGGGAGTACCATAAATAGGGACTCGTAAGGCGAGATGGAATTTGAATACTACACTACTTGCCATTGAAATTGCTACACCACGAAGATGACGTGCTTCAGACGCGAAATTTAACCGACAGGAAGAAGATGCTGCGATATGCAAATGATTAGCTTCTCAGAGCATTCACACAAGGCTGGCGCCGGTGGCGACACCTACAACGTGCTGACATGAGGAAAGTTTCCAACCGATTTCTCGTACACAAACAGCAGCTGACCGGCGTTGCCTGGTGTAACGTTGTTGTGATGCCTCTTGTAAGGAGGAGAAATGCTTCAGACTTTGGTGAAGGTCGGAATGTACTCTATCGTGATTGCAGTTTATCGTATCGTGACATTGCTGCTCGCGTTGGTCGAGATCAAATGACTGTTAGTAGAAATGGAATCGTATCACTAGCAGTCGAGATGACAGTCATCCGCATGGATGTAACGGATCGTGCAGCCACGTCTCCACCCCTGAGCCAACAGATGGGGACGTTTGCAAGACAACAACCATTTGCTCGAACATTTCGACGACGTTTGCAGCAGTATGGACTATCAGCTCAGAGCCCATGGCTGCGGTTATCCTTGACGCTCCATAACAGACAGGAGCGCCTGCGATGGCGTACTCAACGACGAACCTGGGTGCACGAATGACAAAACGTCATTTTTTCGGATGAATCCAGGTTCTGTTTATAGCATCATGATGGTCGCATCCGTGTTGGGCGACATCGCGGTGAACGTACATTGGAAGCGTGTATTCGTCATCGCCATACTGGTGTATCACCCGGCTGATGGTATGGGGTGCGATTGGTTACACGTCTCGGTCACCTCTTGTTGGCATTGACGGCACTTTGAACAGTGGACGTTACATTTCAGATGTGTTACGACCGGTGGCTCTACCCTTCATTCGATCCCTGCGAAACCCTACATTTCAGCAGGACAATGCACGACCGCATGTTGCCGGTCCTGTACGGGCCTTCCTGGATACAGAAAATGTTCGACTGCTGCCCTTTCCAGCACATTCTCCAGACCTCTCACCAGTTGAAAACGTCTTGTCAAAGGTGGCCCAGTAACTGGCTCGTCACAATACACCAGTCACTACTCTTGATGGACTGTGGTATCGTGCTGAAGCTGAATGGGCAGCTGTACCTGTACCCACCATCCAAGCTCTGTTTGACTCAATGCCCAGGCGTATCGAGGCCGTTATTACGGCCAGAGGTGGTTGTTTCGGGTATTGATTTCTCAGGATCTGTGCACCCAAATTGCGTGAAAATGTAATCACATGTCAGTTCTTTTATAATATATTTGTCCAATGAATACCCGTTTATCATCTGCATTTCTTCTGTGTGTAGCAATTTTAATGGCCAGTAGTGTAACCACTCATCAGTGATGTAGATGCCCGTTACTGGAAAACATGGTGTCGAAGCCATAAAACGTGGACTGTGGGGTAATGGAGTAATGTCATTGGGTCGGACGAGTCTTGTTTCTCGCTGTTTCCAACTTGGGGATGAGTTTACGTTCCAAGAGCATAACATGGCAGGGGTACGGTGATGATTCCCAGCCATGTCGTGGAATTCCTTCAGTCTGCGGGGTCGCATTTCTGTCAAGGATTATATGACCATATTGACTGAACAGGTCCATCTCATGGTACAATGTTTGTTCCCCAATGGTGATACTGTGTTCCAAGACGACTAGGAACCTGTTCACACAACTTCCATCAACCAGGAATGGTTTTGTGAGATCTAGGATGAATTGTAACATCTCCCCATGCCACCATAGGCACCATACTCGAATATTATTGAATCTTTGTGTTCTGCTTTTGAGAGAAAGGTGAGTGATCGCTATAAACCTCCATGATGGTTGTCTGAACTTGTAACTATTCCCTTGAAACCGTACAAGATATATACTTATCCCTTCCGAAAGGACTGGAAGCAGATTTGAATGCCAACAGGCTTCCCTGTTTGTCATGGTGATCTGTTGTGTTTTTGGGGTTCCCATATTTTTGTCTACCCCTGTACGAGGAGTTAAACAGCCGTTGTTTTGCATGTGTTAGTCTAGTGACGCGCTACTGTTATCACAACATGCTCAGCTCTTGTATCAATATGTTTATGTTTTCTCAAGGAATTTATGTTCCTTTGGTTACCACCTAATTTATGGAAACCACATTGCGTAGTTATAAAGTTTACGAATAAACGGAATATTTGCATTTTGTTCTTTTTGAATTAAAATTCTTAACGTTCAAAGCGCGTAATTTGATGTACCAGCTGATCAGCAACGAGATGCTACAATGAGATCGCCGGTAAAACGCGAATAATACTGTACTGTTTTACGAATTAATGAGCCATTGCTTTTGCGTATTAGTAAGTGTGCCTTTCCGCCGCTTTACATCCTGTCTTTTTGTTTGCAGTCGAAGCTGAACTGCGAGGTGCTGCACGACGACTTGGCTCTGGAGGTGCGATGGGCCATCGCCGGGGATAGCATTGTCGTCCAGCTGGTTGGAAAAGTTGGTGAGTAGCCTTGAGAAAACTATAATAAGGAGTAGAATGCAGAAGTCAATATGAAGAGACAGTGATTTAGGGGACGTTTTATCGTGACAGCAACATACAAAAATTATTTCTGTGCACGGTCTCTCACATCCTCTATGCACTTGATCCATTTCTTGACAAGCTTTCTGATATCGTCCTGGAAGACGTTTCGTCACACCGTGGACTTTCATTCTTGCATCGCGTCCAAAATCTTGTCATTCTATGAAAAGTTAGATTCACATAGGTGCTCCTTCATCGGACCACAAAACAGAGAATCTCTTGGAGCTAGATCGGGAATGTACAGTGAGTGCTCGAACAGCTCAAAATCAAGGTTTTGAATGCATTAGCTATATGAGAGTCGAAATTATCGTGAAGCAAAATCATACTTTTTGAACACACTGTGGTGACAAAAGACATGGGACAGCTATATGCACATTTACAACCGACAGTAGAATCGTATACACAAGGTACAAACGGGCAGTGCATTGGCGGAACTGTTAGTTATAGCCGGCCGTTGTGACCGAGAGGTTCTAGACGCTACAGTCTGGAACCACACGACTGTTACAGAGCAGGTTCAAATCCTGCCTCGAGCATGGATGTGTGTTATGTCCTTAGGTTAGCTAGTTTTAAGTAGTTCCAAGTTCTATGGGACTGATGACCTCAAATGTTAAGTATAATGCTCAGAGCCATTTGAACCATTTTTGTTATTTATACAGGGATGATTCATGTCATAAGGTTTACGACGTTCTTATGTCCTCACGACGCGAATTAACAGACTCTGAATGCGGAATGGTAGTTGGAGCTAGAAGCATAGTACATAAGTCGTTAGGGAATTCAATATTCTGACACCCACAATGTCAACAGTGTGTCAAGAATATCAAATTTTCAGGCATTAGATCTCACCACAGACAATGAAGTGGCCGACGGCCTTCATTTAACGATCGAGAACAGCGGTGTTCGCGTAGAGTTGTCAGTGCTAGTAGATAAGCAACAGTGCCTGAAATAACCACAGAAATCAATGTGAGACATACGAGAAACTCATTTAAAAGGAAAATTGAAAGCGATTTGCGTAACTTCTACACGCCAGCAGCTGATGCATGTGCGGGGATCACCTAAGCTGGATCTTTAAAGTGTGTTAGCTTACTTTAATTGTTAATGGATGACGAGAGACGCTATCACGAAATCATATGTCACCTAAAAATATTAAGTGTTCATATTCCCTTTTCTTATTATAAAAGTATTCTATCAAATAATACCTACGTAACTGTTCACTAACTTTGCCATACTGATTCGAATTCAGAGTATTTGTCACATGATTTCATTGTCTGCTGTTTCGAAGATATGATTATTAACAGAACTTTAACTGGTTGACTTACTAGAAGTAGCATTCGAACATAAAATAGCTTCGGATTCCCTCCTATCAGTCACTTAAAGGAAAGTCATAACAGACTAAAATACTAATTGGCCAAACACGGGGTCCTACACCGCACGCAACCGAATTTAAAACTTCCTCCAAATCTTTGAACGCCTTACACTTCATCTCGTTTTCTATGTCTGGCTACATTTACCTCCCTGCTTTCAGTACCGGATTACCAATTTTCCCACAGCTCATCTATCCTTCGTCTCCCGCAAACCTGAGTCAAAACGGTATATCGTATCCTCCATGCTTGAGGCCTTTTACATGTTGCGTCGTTATCCCAATGTCCCATTTTTCTTATAAACACTGTTCGGAAATTCCCTTTCCAAACTTCTAAGACTTGTAGAGGGGAGTGAGTAGATAATATTTTGAATAGGAACCCATGTCCGGAAGCGTACCGTTTCCGTGCGACAGCCATTTGAATACTTGTTTGCTGGGTAGGTTTGCAACAGGATGGTCATGGTGGGTCTTGCTTAGGTCGGATCGGCTGATCTCATTTGATGTCCATCCTACCCTCTCACCTAGTTCGAGCCTCACTCACGTGTATCTGAGTGTTAGATGTGGTACGGAGTGTTGGAGGTATTATGAATGTTGTTGTTTATCATCCACAACATACTAGACATCCATTGCAAGCGCAAATGCTCGTGAATTCATTGACGGCTTCACTTCAAGGTGATGCAGTACCGCCTCTTCCGATTTAGGTATGCGGCGTCTCCTCGAAGCCATTGCGTAATTATCGAGGAAACGGTGTGCGACGGAGTCGAATGTTGTGTATAACGATCTTGACAAAGGTGACGATCAGCTCTTCCTTTACCGTGAGCTTAGCCATACAGAAGGATCCCCACAGCTCACCAAATACCAAGGACGTTTTTACTTATTCTACGTCTCCCGCAAACCTGAGTCACAAACGTGTAGTCTGCAAACGTGTGCCGGCCGGTGTAGCCGAACGGTTCTAGGCGCTTCAATCTGGAACCGCGCGACCGCCTCGGGCATGGATGTGTGTGATGTCCTCAGGTTAGTTAGGTTTAAGTAGTTCTAAGTTCTAGGGGACTGACGACCTCAGATGTTAAGTCCCATAGTGCTCAGAGCCATTTTTGCAAACGTGTACTCAGACGTGTTGCTCTAACACAGACACATGAATGAGTCTTCAACCAGGTCAAAGAGGTTGGATAGATGTCACATAAAGCCAACCAAACCGACATAAGCACCCCCCCAATATGATTACCATGCTGCAAACCTAGCTAGGAAACACGTTTTCAAACGAAGGAAGCACGGAAAAGATGCGTTTCCAGACATGGGTTTCTATTCAAAATATAATGTGCTCACTCGCCTCTACAAGTTCTAGTACTTTGTAAAGGAAATTTCCGAACACCGTGTATTTCAAAGCATTCCACACCCTTTCCCAGGGAGACTGCAACGTAATCTGTCCCATCCCTCTCATATTAGCTTGTCTGCACCCCCAAATTCTCAAATGGAAAATGGAAATAAATAAATTAAAAATAAAAATGTTGCTCAATGATGTAGAAGGTTTCTTCTTTAATGGTTTGAGTAATGCTGACGAGATTTTTTGGATATACCTAACTCAAGTTACTAAGGAACACTACCTACGTCATCTCCACATTTATACTTTTATTTCATGTACTGGATACGTTTCAGACTTTCCATTCTGTGGTGTTTAAAAGTTACTGATGGCCGCAAAGCATGTATCATATAAAACGTAACTAATAGATTTGCTTACTGAAAAATGCCTTGGAGTCTTACAAATTATATATCCGATGGAGCTATACCACACGCAGAGTTCTTCGTTCCTAAATTCCATATTTTCGGACAAAGAACGTCAAACATCGTTTCACATTTTTGAAGGACAACAGCGCAACATAGAATACGAAAACAGCAATTGCGGTGACTCAGTAGTGATTTTACACTCGTTTTCTTTGCAACGAACAAGTTGTTCATCAGTTTTGTCGGGACTCCCTGCTGCCTTAAAAATAATGTATTAGCGAACGTGGTGTAGTAATGCGTTCAGGGTGGAGGCTAAAATCTTGATCTGACCACCCAGATTTCGATTTTCCGCAGTTTCCCTAAATCACCTAAGGCAAAGGCCGGGATCCTTCCCAAATACGAGATAGTGTTTAATCTCTTAACATCTATGCGACGTTAACCCCTAATTTTTTCGCGTTTTGACTTTTGATTCTGACACGTAAGTTCTGGAACTCTACTAGAGAGACACTGCATCATCAAGATCGTGGAAGACAAATTGCTCTGTCACATGGTTTTCTGTCGTATTTATCTGGGTTGCAAGAGATATCCCATGCGGCAGAGAGTTGTCATGTAACATAGCATCCAGGTAATGCTTCGCTCGAGTGGAAGACGAATTAAGCCGCCATCAGAGCTTCAACGGCTGTGACATTTCTTCTCTCTTTTCCTCCCGAACGGCTCCAATCCAGCTTTCCCCCCAGCTTTCACAGCCCGCCCTTTCACTCGCAAATGACCTGTTGTAGCGCGGAAGAGGTGCATTAGCGCGGCATTATGTTAGTTCTTAGGAGCCGCGCAATCGACACAAACCGAGTCTCTTATGAAAATGAGCTCACCTCTGACATTCTGCCAAGAAAATAAAAATACCGAGAGCAAAGAAGCCTTGCGTGCGCTCCTAGGACTCACTTATTTTTCTAAACACCTCTTGAAGTCATAATGTATATCTCTCTCTCTCAATCTCCCTCTCCCTCTGTCTCTCTCTCTCTCTCTCTCTCTCTCTCTCTCTCTCTCTCTCACACACACACACACACACACACACACACACACACACACATACGCGCTCACCCTTTTGTCGCTATTATCAAAATATCCTGCCCACCTTCATCTACACTGATTTACATGGGACGAATGGTTGTTGGATGATAAACTTTATGTCTCTAACTGAACAGAATATACTGCCTGAAATAGCCATAAATACTAATACATTAAGTGAAACATTCTGTGCGAAATTTCTTGGACTATGTCTGGTTAATATTCTAATAATGTGTCCAGTGCAGTTCAACATAGAACTTTCTCAGGTAACAAAACTGTATGCCGGGCCAAGCCTCGAAAGAAAATCATTGTCTCCTCAGGCAATGCACTTATAGACTGAAATCCCTACAAAAATCTTGTACATACAACACGAAGGATTATTCCAGAAAACATCCCCTGCATATCTCGTTGCACTAGTCCAAAGAAACTCTCCTCCATACGATTTCTCCTGCATACCTTGCTAGACTAATCTACACAAACTCGACTGCATACCTCGATAGACTATTCCACAAAGCTTATCTTGTCTACCTTGCAAAACTATTCCACAGAAAATTTCCTCCGTATCTTGCTACACTAGGCCAAATAACCTTCCTTTATACCTTGATAGACTAATCCGCAGAAACTTTCCTACGAATCATGCTTTACTAGTCTACAAAAACTGTCCTGAGTACCTACCTAGACTTCTCCACATAACCTCTCCTGTATACCTTGTCAGCCTTGTATGCCAAATCCCTTGTTCATATCTAACTATACCAATCCACAGAAGCTTTTCTGCAAGCTTTCCTGGAAAGTGAACACTTTTCATGAGTCGTATCTAAGCAATATGTCGTTAAAATGTTTCCGCGTGAAAGCTAATGGTCTCGATCTGAATACCATTCCACTACACAGTTCCAACATGTTAGTAAGTTTATCAGCAGCGTAGATTTCGTCCATTGTGAGAACTTAATTAAAGCATTGGTCTCAATTTTTGGATTGGGGCTAAGGTTAATTTTTTTTCTCTGGGGCGATACATCACCAGACAAATTCTGAGAAACTATAGTATCTAGAAGCATGTGCTTATGTGTGTAAGAGACTAAAGTGTCTGGTAATGAAACAGTTTAACACAATGGAAAGGAAAGAACAGAAATTAAAAATCTCCATGAAAGTTTAACTCAACATGAACGAAGTCCAATGCAATGAATAGACGGGTGGGCGCGAAATTAGGGAAGAAGCAAACACCTGAAAAGATACCAATGCAAAGCGTTCAGATATGCTTAACCTCCAGTCTATGGAAAATGCGATACTTAAAACAACATTTCTTCATTGATTTCATCTGCATGTTAGATGACACTATTTTTAATGTATCTTTACCTATCCATGTTTATACACTCCTGGAAATTGAAATAAGAACACCGTGAATTCATTGTCCCAGGAAGGGGAAACTTTATTGACACATTCCTGGGGTCAGATACATCACATGATCACACTGACAGAACCACAGACACATAGACACAGGCAACAGAGCACGCACAATGTCGGAACTAGTACAGTGTATATCCACCTTTCGCAGCAATGCAGGCTCCTATTCTCCCATGGAGACGATCGTAGAGATGCTGGTTGTAGTCCTGTGGAGCGGCTTGCCATGCCATTTCCACCTGGCGCCTCAGTTGGACCAGCGTTCGTGCTGGACGTGCAGACCGCGTGAGACTACGCTTCATCCAGTCCCAAACATGCTCAATGGGGGACAGATCCGGAGATCTTGCTGGCCAGGGTAGTTGACTTACACCTTCTAGAGCACGTTTGGTGGCACGGGATACATGCGGACGTGCATTGTCCTGTTGGAACAGCAAGTTCCCTTGCCGGTCTAGGAATGGTAGAACGATGGGTTCGATGACGGTTTGGATGTACCGTGCACTATTCAGTGTCCCCTCGACGATCACCAGAGGTGTACGGCCAGTGTAGGAGATCGCTCCCCACACCATGATGCCGGGTGTTGGCCCTTTGTGTCTCGGTCGTACGCACTCCTGATTGTGGCGCTCACCTGCACGGCGCCAAACACGCATACGACCATCATTGGCACCAAGGCAGAAGCGACTCTCATCGCTGAAGACGACACGTCTCCATTCGTCCCTCCATTCACGCCTGTCACGACACCACTGGAGGCGGGCTGCACGATGTTGGGGCGTGAGCGGAAGACAGCCTAACGGTGTCCGGGACCGTAGCCCAGCTTCATGGAGACGGTTGCGAATGGTCCTCGTCGATACCCCAGGAGCAACAGTGTCCCTAATTTGCTGGGAAGTGGCGGTGCGGTCCCCTACGGCACTGCGTAGGATCCTACGGTCTTGGCGTGCATCCGTGCGTCGCTGCGGTCCGGTCCCAGGTCGACGGGCACGTGCACCTTCCGCCGACCACTGGCGACAACATCGATGTACTGTGGAAACCTCACGCCCCACGTGTTGAGCAATTCGGCGGTACGTCCACCCGGCCTCCCGCATGCCCACTATACGCCCTCGCTCAAAGTCCGTCAACTGCACATACGGTTCACGTCCACGCTGTCGCGGCATGCTACCAGTGTTAAAGACTGCGATGGAGCTCCGTATGCCACGGCAAACTGGCTGACACTGACGGCGGCGGTGCACAAATGCTGCGCAGCTAGCGCCATTCGACGGCTAACACCGCGGTTGCTGGTGTGTCCGCTTTGCCGTGCATGTGATCATTGCTTGTACAGCCCTCTCGCAGTGTCCGGAGCAAGTATGGTGGGTCTGACACACCGGTGTCAATGTGTTCTTTTTTCCATTTCCAGGAGTGTACCTACCTTCCCTATCTTCCAGGTTGTAACATTTTCTTTTACTTTGGAACGATATCACCAGGTCATAATCTTGTCCATCACAGCTGATTCAAGTTAATGCTGATACGAACCAACACCACGGCTATATTAAGACACATTCATTATGTCACGGACGGTTTCGTTCAAACAACAGCATCAAGCAGCAGTGATAAAAGTCTCTGTAACAAATTCTCGCAGAATTGTGCCAATATAATTCCGGGAGAATTTCTTATGTAAACTGTTTGCAGTGCCACCTGGAGATCTTCATCGAATGAAACCTGTCATGACGTAATCAATGCACCTTACTATAGCTGTGGTGTTTCTTACTAACTTTTAACGATTATGTTATATCTACTCTGGGAAAAATGGCGACGTTGTCGAGCAAATGCTAGAGATCCTACTGTATTTTTTTCTGAAAAAATAAAATACGCAGTATTCGATTAATACAGAGGGCAGAACGGGCTATACGCACTAAGACTCACCTGTTAATTCAGAGATAAAGTTACAGTTAGAGTGTGGCATAGTTGCGCCTCGAAATATACAGATATACAGGGTGTTACATAAAGGTACGGCCAAACTTTCAGAATACATTACTCACACACAAATAACGAAGAGGTGTTATGTGGACATGTGTCCGGAAACGCTTAATTTCCATGTTAGAGCTCATTTTAGTTTCGTCAGTATGTACTGTACCTCCTCGATTCACCGCCAGTTGGCCCAATTGATGGAAGGTAATGTTGACTTCAGTGCTGGTGTTGACATGCGACTCATTGCTCTACAATACTAGCATCAAGCACATCAGTACGTAGCATCAACAGGTTAGTGTTCATCACGAACGTGGTTTTTCAGTCAGTGCAATGTTTACAAATGCGGAGTTGGCAGATGCCCATTTGATGTATGGATTAGCACGGGACAATAGCCGTGGCGCTGTACGTTTGAATCGAGACAGATTTCCAGAGCGAAGGTGTCCCGACAGGAAGACGTTCGAAGCAATTGATCGGCGTCTTAGGGAGCACGGGACGTTCCAGCCTATGACTCGCGACTGGGGATGACCCAGAACGACGAGGACACCTGCAATGGACGGGGCAACTCTTCGTGCAGTTGACGATAACCCTAATGTCAGCGTCAGAGAAATTGCTGCTACAAGGTAACGTTGACCACGTCACTGTATGGAGAGTGCTACGGGAGAACCATGTACAGCAAGTGCAGGCGCTATCAGCAGCTGATTGGCCTCCACGGGTACACTTCTGCGAATGATTCATCCAACAATGTGTCAATCCTCATTTCAGTGCAAATGTTCTCTTTACGGATGAGGCTTCATTCCAACGTGATCAAATTGTAAATTTTTACAATCAACATGTGTGGGCTGACGAGAATCCGCACGCAATTGTGCAATCACGTCATCAACACAGATTTTCTGTGAACCTTTGGCAGGCATTGTAGGTGATGTCTTGATTGGCCCCCATGTTCTTCCACCTACGCTCAATGGAGCTCCTTATCATGATTTCAAAAGGGATACTCTACCTGTGCTGCTAGAACATGTGCCTTTACAAGTACGACACAACATGTGGTTCATGCACGATGGAGCTCGTGCACATTTCAGTCGAAGTGTTCGTACGCTTCTCAAAAACAGATTGGTGACCGATGGATTGGTAGAGGCGGACCAATTCCATGGCCTCCACGGTCTCCTGACCGCAACCCTCTTGACTTTCATTTATGGGGGCATTTGAAAGCTCTTGTCTACGCAACCCCGGTACCAAATGTAGAGTATCTTCGTGCTCGTATTGTGGACGGCTGTAAAACAATACGCCATTCTCCAGGGCTGCATCAGCGCATCAGGGATTCCATGCGACGAAGGGTGGATGCATGTATCCTCGCTAACGGAGGACATTTTGAACATTTCCTGTAACAAAGTGTTTGAAGTCATGCTGGTACGTTCTGTTGCTGTATGTTTCCATTCCATGATTAATGTGATTTGAAGAGAAGTGATAAAATGAGGTCTAACATGGAAAGTAAGCGTTTCCGGACACATGTCCACATAACATATGTTCTTTCTTTGTGTGTGAGGAATGTTTCCTGAAAGTTTGGCCGTACCTTTTTGTAACACCCTGTATATAACGAAGCGCCAAACAAACTGGTATAGGCATGAGTATTCAAATTCAGAGATAATTAAACAAGAAGAATAGAGTGCTGCTGTCGACAACGTCTATATAAGACAAAAAGTATCTGGCACATTTGTTAGATCGGATACCGCTGCTACAATGGTAGGTTATCAACATTTAAGTGAGTTTGGACGTGGTGTTGTAGTCGGCGCACGAGCGATGGCAATGGAACACAGCATCTCCGAGGTAGAGATGAAGTGGGGATTTTCCCGTACGACTATTTCACGAGTGTACCGTGATTATCACGAATCCGTTAAAACATCAAATCTCCTACATCGCTGCGGCCGGAAAAAGATCCTGCAAGAATGGGACCAACGACGACTGAAGAGAATCGCTCAAGGTGACAGAAGTGCAACCCTTCCCAAAATTCCTGCTGATTTCAATGTTGGGCCATCAACAAGTGTCAGCGAGCGAACCATTCAGCGGAACATCGTCGATATGGACTTTCGGAGCCGAAGGCTTACTCGTGTACCCTTCATGACTTCACGACACAATGTTTTACGCCTCGCCTGGGCCTGTCAACACCATTGGACTGTTGATGACTGGAAACTTGTCGTCTGGTCGGACGAGTCTCGTTTCAAATTGTGTTGAGCTAATGGATATGACGGTTATGGTGACGACCTCATGAATCCATGGACCGTGCATGTCAGCAGGGGACTGTTCGAGCTGGTGTTGGCTCTGTAACGGTGTAGGGCGTGTGCAGCTGGAGTGACATGGGACCCCTGATATGTCTAGATACGACTCTGACAGGTGACACGGACACAAGCATCGTGTCTGATCACCTGCATCCATTCAAGTCCATTATGCATTCCGACAAGCTTGAGCAATTCCTGCAGGACAATGCGATATCCCACACGTCCAGAATTGCTATAGAGTGGCTTCAGGAACACTCTTCTAAGTTGAAACACTTCCGCTGGCCACCAAATTCCCCAGACATGAAGATTATTGGGCATATCTGGGATGCCTTGCAACGTGCCGTTAGGAAGGGATCTCCACCCCCTCGTACTCTTACAGATTTGTGGAAAGCTCTCCAGGATTCGTGGTATCAAATCCGACCAACACTACTTGAGACATTAGTCGAGTCCACGTCACGTCGTGTTGCGGTACTTCTGCGTGGTCGCGAGAGCCCTACAGATATTAAGTAGGTGTACCAGTTTCTTTGGATCTTCAGTGTATAATCCGTCCTTCTTTTATTCTATCCATAAAACAGAATAACAACTATCTCGTCTCCTTCACACGAAGCGATACAAATGCTAAAAAATAGCATCCTGACAAACCCGCGTAGTTCAAGAAATTTATTTGCTTGCTTTTTTACTCGTATTGTTACTTATTGATTTACATACCTTGTTACCCTTCCTATTCACACCAATCTTGATACGGAAAAAGACCTAATGAAAAAACCTGCAGTATAGCCAGTCTCCATTCCTAGCAAACGAAACCCGTGAGTAGAGTGTTTTGGCATCTCTCCAGCGACTTGTAACTCGGGTCAAGATAAATGAGACGCAGTTGTCTTCTGTTGAACGGCTTTCAAAATACATACATCAAGAAAAGTTTTGCATCACACTTTTATTTCGAAATTAATGGGACAGGAAACTGCATGCGATGATCGAGCCAGGCTCGGTCCAAGTTGTCCCAGCCTTCAGTGGCGATTCTGCATAAGTCGTGAATAGTACATGGTCGTTGTCGATGTACAAAAACAGTTCCTTTGAATCGATCCCACACATGTTCGATTGGGTTCATTTCCGGAGAACAAGCTAGTCACTCCGTTTTGGTGATCCTTAGCACGCTGAATGTACAGTACCGTTTTACATCACAGTTATCAAAGAAATAAAAAGTTTAATATGATAAATAGTATTAAAAAATTTTAGTGTCCATACTGACAATGTAAGAAATATATACTTTGAACTAATAAAGTCAATGCTGGCAGAACTTGTACTTCTGCTACTGCTGCCACTAGTAATGATAATAATAGTAATAATAATAATAATAATAATAATAATAGTAACAGTGACAGTAATAAAAATAGTGATTGTGGAAGACATAAAAAGAATTTATATATGCACAAAATAGATGTTTTCTGATACAGAGAGTTGTTAAGGGAAGGAAATTGAAGGAGGCTACACCAGCTAAGACTACTGGGAAATGAGGTAGTTGTGCCTGAAAAGAAGAATGTACAAGGATAACGAGTACGTAAAGGGACAATGATAACTATTATTGTTGCTTTAATAGATATGTCATTAGTCTTCTGCCATCCATTTAGATGAAACTGTCACCAAAATGTTACCGATACTGTCCCACTGCTGGTGGTGCTCCGTGTACCGCAGAGCAGTGAGATTGCCCACAACAACCACGAGAGGTGCAGAGTGGCACCATGTAATCCCCAGAACATCACTCCACCACCGCCTTGTTATACATTTGGGATCAGTGTTGGAGGCTCCGATATTAAGGCGTTGTCTCCAAACGCGTTGTCTACCTTTATCAGAGTGTAAACAGATCTGAGTTTTGTCCGTAATCAACACAAGACGCCAATCCTAGGGTGTCCATTCTGAAAGTTTTCTTTGTCATCAGTAAGGGAGTGCATGGCGTTTTGGGGTACAACGTGGTGATCACCAAAGTCTTCTGGAACCTTCAGTCTGGAACCGCGCGACCGCTACGGTCGCAGGTTCGAATCCTGCCTCGGGCATGAATGTGTGTGATGTCCTTACGTTAGTTAGGTTTAAGTAGTTCTATGTTCTAGGAGACTGATGACCTCAGATGTTAAGTCCCATAGTGCTCAGAGTCATTTGAACCCTTTTTCTTCCGGAACGGTGATTCGCATCATGTAAGCATCTCGTCACAGTTTGATGCGATACATGACGTTCCTCCAGCACCGTATTCAGTTCTGGACTACTCGGCCCACAGTTCCTTTGATCCAAAATATGGCTCTAAGTACTGCGGGGCTTAACACCTGAGGTCATCAATCCCTTAGACTTAGAACTACTTAAACCTAACTAACCTAAGGACATCACACACATCCATGCCCGAGGCAGAATTCGAACCTGCGATTGTAGCAGCAGCGCGGTTCTGTACTGAAGCGCCTAGAACCGCTCGGCAACAAGGGAGGCTCATTTGATCCAAAACTCGTTGACATCGATCTTTCAGTGCATCTGCCGAACGTGTACTGCCTGTGCGGTGAAAGTCCTCAACACTACCTGTTCATTATAACCGGTTCCATGTCCGCACCACATCATTTTGAGGTCAAAATCTAATAAGGCTCACGTGCGTTCTGCGCGTAGCGTGTTGTTACCGGCCCCACGACTGTTCGTAACTCCTTCGTGGCGCAATGAATGATCACTTTACTATTGCACTGACGTCTCTAAGCCGTTCCTGCTGGTGCTCTACTTTCAATTACAAAGTGCAGTGGAATCGAGAGCGGCGTTCTACCCGTAGATGGCGCTCATGGTAACTGTCTGTATGTTTACAAACAACGTCAGGGATGACCTGCCGATCGGTACAGGAAAGTCACAATAGCAACATACCTGCACGGTGTATCGGGGATACTCAACACTTTTGTTGATGTACGTCATGAAACAACATAATTTCCAGCGAAACTAAGCGGGAAAACCACTGTGGCTGATAGGGGACATGCATATATCACAATGTGTCCATTCATGTCATTTCAGTACATTTAATACATGTCTTGTAATCTTCATGGTAGGATAAGGCACTGTTCTCCACAGACTTCTTTCACTAGTGGTGACATTCCCACTTGTCCCTTGAGAGAACATTTGATAGTATAGTATGCAAATCACAGAGATGAAAACATAAGTAGCGATGAAAGCCCGAGTCTGCCCTAGATGGGTACTCTTTAGCCTAAAGGGTTATGCGCCTGCCCATAAGCAGGAAAACCAAGTTCGAGTTCCGGTCTGGCACAGATTAGAGATTAGATTAGATTAGATTAGTACTTGTTCCATAGATCATGAATACGACACTTCGTAATGATGTGGAACGTGTCAGGTTAATAAAATGTGTCTATATAAGATATTACATTACACAAAATATTACATGACACTTAATATTTTTAATTTTTTTGTTAGGGTTGGGGAAATTATCCACTTACTACATCCAAAAACTCATTTAATGAGTAGAAGGATTTGCCATTAAGAAATTCTTTTAATTTCCTTCTAATTGCTAATGGCTATCTGTCAGACTTTTGATGTTTTTAGGTAAGTGAGCAAAGACTTTTGTGGCAGCATAATTTACCCCCTTCTGAGCCAAAGTTAGATTTAAATTTGAGTAGTGAAGATCATTCTTTCTCCCAGTGTTGTAGCCTTGTACACTGCTATTACTTTTGAATCCGTTCGGATTGTTAATAACAAATGTCATAAGCGAATATATATATTGTGAGGCTACAGTGAAGATCTCTAGCTCTTTAAATAGGTGTCTTGGATGAGCTCCAGCAATTATTCTGATTACACGCTTTTGTGCAATGAACACTCTTTTGCTCAATGATGAGGTACCGCAGAATATGATGACATACGAAAGCAGAGTGAAAATAGGCGTGGTAAGCTAATTTACTCAAATGTATGTGGCCAAAATTTGCAATGACCCTAATAGCATGTGTAGCTGAACTCAAACTTTTCAGCAGATCATCAGTGTGTTTTTTTTTTTTTTTTTTTTTTTTTCAGTTCAACCCCTCAATGCATACGCCTAGAAATTTTGAATATTCTACCTTAGCTACCGATTTCTCATCGAAGTCTATATTTATTAATGGTGTCATTCCATTTACTGCGAGGAACTGTATATACTGAGTTGTGTCAAAGTTTAATGAGTGCTCATTTGCAGAGAACCACTTAATGATTTTCTGAAAAACATCGTTCACAATTTCACCAGTTAATTCTTGTCTGATATGTGTGATAGTTATACTTGTATCATCGTCAAAAAGTACCAGTTATGCATCTTCGTGAATATAGAATGGCAAGGCATTAATACATATTAAGAACAGCAGAGGACGCAAGACCGAACCTTGCGGCACCCCATTCTTGACTGTTCCCCAGTTTGAGAAATCGCCAGTTTTTTGCATATTATGTGAACTGCTTACTTCAACTTTCTGCCCTCTTCCAGTTAGGTATGATTTAAAGTATTCGAGGACTGTCCCATTCATACCACAGCACTTGAGCTTATCTAGAAGTATTCCATGATTTACACAATCAATAGCCTTTGACAGATCACAAAAAATCCCAACGGGTGACTTCCGGTTACTCAGAGCATTTCATATTTCATTAGTGAAAGTATATATAGCATTTTCCGTTGAAAAACCCTTCCAGCTATTAAGTTTCCTTGATTTAAGTATAATTCAGAAGCTTAAAAAATTGAAGTTGGCTTGACTGTTTGCAGCCAATGGCGACTACATGGCGTTCGGTCTTTCGGGGCATCCGGAGCGGTCCAGGATGGTGGGCGGCGACGTGGCGGTGGCGTGGGTGGACCACGACACGCTGCAGGGCAGCGCCGACGACTACTTCCTCGGCGCCAAGTCGCAGTGCTCCGGCGGCACCGGCAGCTGCCCCGACGAGCGCATCAGGGTACGTCTCTAGACTCACTCAGTGGCCCCTGTGTACTCGCTTTAAACTCACCAGCGGGTCATCTATGAACTCGCCGTCTCTGCGCTCTCGGACACGCGACTCGCGAGTCTCTGCCGCTGGCCATTTAATTGAATACACGTCACTGGAGCCTGTTTTCGGGTACGAGTGGTCCATACAAACAGAAAGGAGGGCGATCACCCGAGGTCGCAAGTATAATCGCGGACTCGCTTCACTGCCGCTACTTACACAACCACTGAGCACGACTATTATTAGATATTTATACAGGGTGTACATAAAGTCCGGGAACACTTCCAATTATTTATTGCACAAGAACCAAACACTGCACAGATATCATACATACGTCATTCTGACGAGAAACCCTAAAAGTTTTTCTTTTTTATTCACGTATACCGCCACAGCGCAGTTTGGTAATTTGTCGATAGTCAGTGCTAGTCGCAAATATGGCGAGTTCAGGTGCGCAGCGAGCTGTCTGTGTGTTGGAGTTCGACAAAAACAAATCTGCTACAGCTGTTCAACGGTGCGGAGCGAGCTGTCTGTGTGTTGGACTCCGACAAAAACAAATCTGCTACAGCTGTTCAACGGATATTTAGAAGTACGGCAAGACGCCACCAACAAGGAAAGCCGTTTACCATTGGCACAACAAATTCGTTTTTTGTGCTTTGTCACGTCGAAAACAGTACGAGCCATTCTTCTTCGCCGAGAGCACTGTCACTGGATACTTCTATTTCGACACGTTGCAACAATGGCTGATGCCTCAAATGCAATCGGACTCTCCGTTCATCTTTCAGCAGGATGGGACTCCACCCCAGTTTCATAGTGAACACGAAGCTGCCGCATCGATGGATCGGCCGTGCTACAGAAGGGGACAGCTGTTTCATGAAATGACCTCCCCGATCACCATATCTCACTCCGTGTGACTTTTTTCTGTGGTGACACCTTAAAGATCTGGTGTACGTACCGCCTCTACCACGTGATGTAGCAGAGCTCCGGGAGAAAATACGTGAAGCGACTGCCACAGTCGACGATGCCATGCTGGGGCGGGTATGGCAAGAATTCGGTTACCGTATTGACGTCTGCCGGGTCACTCATGGTTCGCATATTGAATGCTTGTAAAAAAAAATAAAAAGTTAAAAAAACCTTACAGCGTTTCTCTTCTAAATGCAATATGTATGACATCTGTACAATGTTTAGTTATTGTGTAATAAATAATTGAAAGTGTTCCCGGGCTTTATGTACATCCTTCACAATGACCGATACAGGCCTGCGTGTGTGTGTGTGTTTGTTTGTGTATGCGTGCGTGTGGTGTGTGTGTGTGTGTGTGTGTGTGTGTGTGTGTGTGTGTGTGTGTGTGTGTTTGTGTGTGTGTGTACATGTGTGTGTGTTTGTGCTTTTGTGTGTGCATATGTGTGTATAAACGTATGTCTACATATGCCTGTATGTTTTTTTATTTATTTACATGTCAGGTTCCATAAGACTAAATTGAGGATCAAATCTCCAAGGTCATTCAACACGTCAGTACATGAAATTATAACGTAAAAGTAATAACTGATAAAGTAAAATGTTTACGCACCCAAAAAAAGTCAGTCGTTATGTTTAGGTAAACGCAATCAACAATTCAACAACAATCAGCTTAATTTTTCAAGGAGCTCCTAAACAGAATAGAAGGAGTGAACCATGAAGAACTCTTCAGTTTCAATTTGAAATCGCGTGGATCACTGCTGTATAAAACGTTTTCTAAGACTGCTGTAAACTTGTTTTAATAGTTGATCTCTATTTCGAGAATGCCTAACAATTACTTTGATGTACACACACTATCAATACATTACCTAATCTGCAACGACAGTGCAAGATACCAGGACAGAAAGACGAAATGTATTCTATAAATGGCTGTCAATTATTAATAAACTTACAGCAGTCTTCGAAGAAATTACATAACGGAATGATAAGTACTACACTCACCAAAAAAGTTACCAGAATTCCTGAAGATAGACGTTGACAGTGGATATCGTATCACAGACACAGTTCCTTTGACTGTTAAGAGATGTCACTAAACCCGTCCAAAGATGGGAACAACCATGCATGAGCAACCCCTATTAAAAGGAAGGGGTCCCACAGCCGATCAGTTCCAGTCATTCCACCACGAAGGAGGTAGACGGCTCGTGTTGTCTGTAGTTCAACCATGCCTAGACCGTCAATACAGTGGTTCGATCGCGTCCGAATTGTTAATTTGTGCCAGCAAGTGCTCTCAACAAGGGAAGTGTCCAGGCATCTCGAAGTGAACCAAAGCGGTGTTGTTCGGACATGGAGGAGAAACAGAGAGAAAGGAACTGTCGATGACAGGCAGCCCAAGGGCTACTACTGCAGTGGATGACCGCTACTTGCCGATTATGTTTTGGAGGAACCTTGACAGCAACACCCCATGTTGAATAATGCTTTTCGTGCAGCCGCAGGACGTCGTGTTACGACTGAAACTGTGAGCAACAGGCTGCAAGACGCGCAACTTCACTCCCGACGTCCATATCGAGGTCCATCTTTGCAACCACGACACCATGCAGCGAAGTACAGATGGATCCAACAATATGCCGAATGGACCGCTAAGGATTGGCATCACGTTCTCTTCACCGATGAGTGTCGCATGTGCCTTCAACCAGACAATCGTCGGAGACACTTTTCGAGGCAACCTGGTCAGGCTGAACGCCTTACTCACTGTCCAGCGAATGCAGCAAGGTGGAAGTTCCCTGCTGTTTTGGGGTGGCATTATGTGGGGCCGACGTACGCCGCTGGTGGTCATGGAAGGCGCCGTAACGGCTGTACGATACGTGAATGCCTTCCTCCGACCGATAGTGCAACCATATCGGCAGCATATTGGCGAGGCATTCATCTTCATGGACGACAATTCGCGCCCCCATCGTGCACATCTTGTGAATGACTTCCTTCAGGATAACGACATTGCTCGACTAGAGTGCCCAGCATGTTCTACAGTTCTACAGAGATTGAATAGGGCTGTTTATGGACGACGTGACCCACTAACCACTCTGAGGGATCTATGCCGAAGCACCTTTGAGGAGTAGGACAATTTGGGCCAACAGTGCCTTGATGAACATGTGAAGAGTATGACAAGACGAATACAGGCATGCATCTATGCAAAAGACGTACTGCTGGGTATAAGAGGAAGCGGTGTTTACAGCCATCTGGACAACCACCTCTGAAGGTCTCGCTGTATGGTGGTACAACATGCAATGTGTGATTTTCTTGAGCAACAAAAGGGCGGAAATGATGTTTTTGTTTATTTCTATTCCAATTTTCTGTACAGTTTCCGGAACTCTCGGAACCGAGGTAATACAAAACTTTTTTGATGTATGTATTATCCCGTAAACACAATCTGGAATGATCAAAAAATGCACAAATAGCGTGATTTTTGGTTGGAGAGACAGAATAGTGACATTTCTCTCTACTCAGTTTTCGTTTGATGGAGTACATATGTTTTCTCGTGGTGGAGATGAAGTAAACAAGGATACAACCACTTTGCTTGTATTGGACGAAGCGAGGACTAAGCATCAAACTTATTCCAGACAATCGTTCTTTACATTTGCAGTTATATAACGCTTGATTTTCACCTTGTACCCTCCACAGTCTAACAAAAACATCGTTAGAGGCCATCTGACTCCGACAATCGATCGTTTCGCCCAATCAGTTCTACTTCACGACAGCAAGATCGTGCACTCAACTTTCACACTAACTCGCGACTAGCTTTACCCTCCTGCAAGCTTCAGTAAGAGATAACGAGTTGACAAATATAAAGCGACTGCAGCGCCACAGTTCTCAGACTTGTAACATACGCGGAATTACTGCAGGAAGTAAGGAAGCAGGTATAGCAGTGACGTAATAGTGGCGCCTTGATTTGTAATGTATGCAACCCTCAACATTAGGCTCATATTCGCCCCATTTCTGCTCTATTCTGGACCTTCTGTGCGCGGCTTTCCGGAGTCCATGACACTGCCAACGAAGGGGTGGATGACAATAACCTACAACAAAGAACTGTCAGAAAAAAGCTCCACAAATATTCAGTCACATACTGATGAACTTTCAAAGTGGCACAAACATTGAAAAGTCATTTTAAATGTTAAGAATTGTAAAACTTTGCACTTGACAAAACGAAAATATGTAGTATATTATGATTATGATATCAGTGTCACAGTTGGGATCGGTCAACTCTTACAAATACCTGAATGTTAATAGTTAGTAGTGAAATTGAATGATCACATAGTCTCAATCATAGGTAAAGCAGGCGGTAGATTGCAACTCATAGATAAACCTGCAGGAAATGCAATCAGACTGAAAAGGAGGTTGCATACAAAACACACAACCCATCCTAGAATATTGCTCAAGTATGTGACCTGTACCGAATAGTATTAACTTGTTATACTTGACATATACAAAGAAGAACACAACGAACGGTCTTTTTCTTATCCATGGGAGAGCTTCACGAAGATGCAGAGAGAACTGAACTGGCAGGCGCTTGAAGACAGACACAGACTATCCCACGAAATCCTACTGAACTCTGTAGAACCAACTTTAAGTGAGTAATGTAAGAAAAAACCTCCTGAGTATCGCTCCCTTAGGGGTCGCGGAGATAAAGTTAATTACAGCGCGCACAAAGACGTTTTAGCGACCCTTTTTCCACACTCCATACGAGAATGGAAAGGGGAAAGCGCCAGTAACAGATACAATGGGAAGCACCCTCTGTCACGAACTTCACAGAGGTTTGCAGAGTACAGATGTAGATGAAAACCATCGATATCGCGTCGGGGATGTATACCTGGCATGTAAACTGGCCAACAGGTACACACACTTTCACAGGAATCTCTACTCTTCAGGTTACCTTCCAAGCAGAAGGCTGTTGCACTCAACGACTGATATATTGACTTGTAAATAATAAATTTCAGCTATCAATCATCCTTTTTAAATGTTATTGGCAGATTGAGCAGTATTCAATGAACTGTGGATGCAGCCCGACCGACAGGCATTACATTCGTTGATCAAAAATGATAGTGCATTGTGAATGGCTAGTTCCTAGCTGAAATCTAGATCTGCCAATAAAATTTAAAAAGGACGAGTGATAGCTGAAATCTATTATTTACAAATCTGTACTCTTATTAGCTACTATACACTCTAGTTATAATTCACCGGTTCACCTGTCCGCGGATCTTTCAACGTGATATCACATTTCCATAATGTTAGTATTGTGATTCCCACCGCATGTCAGTGACTTGGTGCTTAACGAATTCAAAAGACGTCAGTATCGTGGTAACCTAACTCTAGTAATTTTCGCGCAAAAGTTTTCTAGCTCGCAGTCCTCCCTTCCACCTCTTCCAAGATTTGTATATGCAAGGTGAACTACATGGCATGGTCAGTCTGAATTTCTCATAAACGCTTCTATGTAACTACATAAAGTTTATGGAAAATTACAGTACTCAAAGATGCAAGTGATATGCTGTAGTGGCATAAATCTACCTTCTTTATTTGTTGTCATATAGAGGGGAGACGAATTCCACCAACAAACTTACGGAGGACGTGTAGTAGTATTTTTCTGAGTACTTTGGTAATAAGGGACCATTTGTCTCCGGAGGCTCGTTACAGAGCAATAACGCAAATATGAGTTAATCAATTTGTTACCATAACTATCTTCATTTCCGTGAAGAAACCTACACTACTGTCCGCGGAACTTCTCATATGCTATCACCGAGACGTAGAAGACGTGCCACAGAGCAACGTAACAACCCTGGTTACAGCACCGTTCGGCCTCCATGGCCTGTTCGGGCGGACTTAAGTTTTTTATTAAACAAAACTTATAACCATTGACAAATAGTTCCAATAACATCAAAGAAATTGCTGGGTACTTATACGCTCCAGACCATGTTCGTTTAGGGTTTAAGGTACATACTCCAAGGACTTACGTGATAGAAAGTGAGGAAAGGCTTCCATCCTTCGACTAGCATATTGCACAGCATCGCCAGTTGCTATGCCGCGCCCAGCTTCATGACGTCTGTCGGCCGTGTTTTGATAACACACTTGTCTGCCTGCAGCTGGCTCTGTTCCAACGCACTTCCACTTTGGCGTAATTTTTGACCGAATATGATCGATACGCTACACAGCGAACGAAGGATTATTCATAATTTATATAGAAACCCGGCTGCCGTTATAAGAGTCGAACGATGTGAGTGGGAAGCAATGGTTGAGTAGAGAGTGAGACAGAATTGTAACCTGTCTCCATTGTTATTCAACCTGTTCATTGCTCAAGCAGCACTGGAAACCAAGGAGAAATTTTGAAAGGATAAATAAAGGAAAAGAAATAGACATTTCGAGGTTTGCTGATGACCATTATATTTCTGTCAGAGATGGCAAAGGACTTGGCAGAGCAGTTGAACGGAATGGCTAGTGTCTTGAATGAAGGTTACAATACAGTGTGAATGAAAACAGTAAAATAAGGGTAATGGATTGCAATCGATGCAAATAAGCTATACTGAGGATATTAGGAAAGTAGTAGGTGAGTTTTGCCATTTGTGCTGCAAAATAGCTGACAGTGGTCGAAGTAAAGATCATATAAAAGGATAATAAGAAAAGGATTTATGAGAAAGGGAAGTCTGTTTGCATCAAATATACGTGTAAGTCACGAAGGAAATAAAGATATTAACTGCAAGAGGGCACTGACTTATATCAATGGGGCCAGTTGAAAATTTGTGCCGAACTGGTATTTGAAACACTGCGCCATCCAAACCAGGGAAACTGCATGGACTACAGTACAACGCTTCCCGTTAGAGCCAAATTCTCAGCTTAAACCTTGCACTACTGACAGTGTCCTTGTCCATTAGCGCCATTACTCAACGCAGCTCGTCAATTTCTGTAAGAGTTCAAGCTTGGTGTGTATCTACACTGAAGGGATCATTGGCATTCATCATGTTAATCCTACATGTTATTTCTGACATGTCCGAAAGAACAACCTATTTTGATCTGCAGCCTCTATGAATTAAAACACAAAAGAATTAAAAACAAGAGCTGCCAGTGGGCTTTGATTTATATCAATGGGGCAAGCTGAAAATGTGTGCGTGATCAGGATTCGAACCTGGGCTTCCTGCTTAGAAGGCAGATGTGCTGAGCACTATGCTATCTGGACACAGTGGTCACCCAGCTGCAGAGACTATTCCGAGATGCTGCAAGTAAAGGGGCTAGTGGACAGGGCCACTAAACCAGTAGTGTGTGGTATGAGCTGAGAATTTGGGTCTGATAGTAGTCCATGCAGTTGTGGTGACTATTATGTCCGAATGGCGTAATGGTCCGCGAGCCAAGTAAACTGGAAACCTAGGTTCGAATCCTGGTCAGGTATACATTTCCAACTTGCCCTATTGACATAAATCAGTGCCACTGGCAGCTAATGTCTTTAATTCCTTTTTTAACAGTGGCCACAGGATCAAATGGGTCCGTTCTTTCAGTGTCCAAAAGAACAGGCATCCCATACACAGGATAAATCACCTAAAACTTTCACCGCAAATATTGCGGAAGTATAATGTGCTGTTGATGTGCAGTTTTCACATAATGGACAGGTCATCAGGGCTCGTACTGTTAGCAAATCAACAGATTGTAATAATATTTAGAGAATGTATTTTTTGCGACAACGTACACTTTTTTAATTGTATAGTGCCTATTGACATTAACAAACTAAAAGTAGGGTAAATCGGAATGTCAGTGGAGTTTGTTGTAAGATTCTAGTGCGAGTAGTTTACGAGATATCGTATTTTGAAAAGTTTACACACCGACACTTGTTTGTGCCATTCAACTTACGTAGGTACAAGGTTGTTATGTTTTCTTGCAGTGTACTTGTGTGTTCCTTGAGTGCTCTGCGACTTGCTAGTCAGTTAGTTTGTGACAGTCCAAGCAGCAGATCGCGTTTGGACGATGGGATTTACCAATGCAGATAAAGCCGACATGCTCATGGAGTATGGAGAGTGTAGGAAGAATACAGTTTCGTTTTGTACGGTATGTGCGGCAGGCTATCCCATTAGATGTCAACCATCTCGGCAATCACTTATTAATCTCTTCAACCACTTACGTGAAACTGGTAGTGTAACACCTACACAACGTAACAGAGGGAAACAAGTAACGACAGAAGACGAAGAAATTAACATTCTTGTTGCTGCTGCAATTGATCCGCACTTCAGTTCCCGAGCAATCGCACGGTGGCATGAGTCAGGCAAGTGTCCTACGCATTCTTCGTCGACATATATTTCACCCCTCTCACATCTCTTTCCATCAAGAGCTGCATATTAACGATTATGAGAATCGGGTTGACATTTGTGCATGAGCATTAAGATAAAACACCAGAGATGCACCATGTATCTTGTTTAGTGATGAAGCTACATTTACCAATTGCGGCCATTGCACTTTTGATCTGTTTACAATCCCCGTTGGCTTCATCAGGCGGAACGTCAGCGACCGTGGAGTGTAAATGTGTGGTATGGAATAGTGAACCATCAGCTCATGGGCCCGTTTTTCATGGACGGAACACTGAATGCGCACAAGTACCGCATCCTCCTAACAGACCATCTTCCACGGTTATTATAAGACGTTCCTCTGCAGACTAGAAAGAATCTGTAGTACGAACAGGATGGCTGTCCAGCCCACAGTGTACCAAGTACTATAGCATGTCTTCAGGAATAGTTTTCAAATCTACTGGCAGAATTAAAGCTGTGAGGACGGGGCGACAGTCGTGATTGGGTACCTCAGTTGGTAGAGCAGTTGCCCGTGAAAGGCAAAGGTCCCGAGTTCGAGTCTCGGTCCGGCACACAGCTTTAATCTGCCAGGAAGTTTCTTGTTTTCAAATCGTTAGATTGGACGCAGAAGACCTATACCATGGCTGGCTCGCTCTCTGGATTTGACTCCTGTAGGCTTGTTTCTGTGAAGAAAGCTGAAAAACGCTGTCTACAAGGACACACCAACTACACACGATGATACTTAACGACGTATGACTGCAGAATGTTCAGACATCTTCGCTGAAATGCTTGCACGTATGCAGCATTCGTTCCATACCAGACTGCAAGTGTGTATTGCTGCTGCCGGTAGTCATATTGAACACGACATGCGGCAGCCAATTGTCACGTTACTGGAAAGAATTTACGTTAACTAGCGTATGCACTTATGTTTTCTTTAGTGTGTGTTACCATAGGTATTGTACAGGCGTCGGTGTGGGAACTTTTCAAAGTACGATATCTCGTAAACGACTCGCAGTAGAGTACTACAACAAACACCACTGACATTCTAGGTTGCCCTGCTTTAGTTTGTTAATATCAATAGGCATTGTTCTAAATAAAAACTATAGTTTGTGGAAAAAATACACTTTCTAACTATATTAAATTCTTTTGATTGGCTGACAATACGAGATCCTGGCTACCAACCTATTCTGTGAAAACCGCACATCATTAGAACATTCCATTTCAACAATATTTGCGGTGCAAATTTTGTGTGATTCACGCTGAAAAAATTTGTGTTACAAAGTTTTCGCAGAAGTAATTTGTCTAAAGTGTAGCCGTGTACAGAAATGAAATGTGAACGGTAAATAGTCATAGGAATCTTTTGAAATGCGTTACTTCAGAAGAATTCTGAAGATTAAATGGGTAGATCGCATTACTAATGAGAAGATAGCGAATCGAATTGGGAAGAAAAGAATTCATGACACAACTTGACTAAACGAAAGCATTGGTTGATTGGGCATTACCGAAGCATCAAGGAATAGTCAGTTAGGTGATGGAGGGAAGTATGCGGGGTAAAAATTGTAAAGGAAAACGTAAGCAGGTTCAAATGGATGTAAGTTGCACTATTTATTGGCAGATGAAGAGGCTTGCACAGGACAAACTAGCGTGGCAAACTGCATCAAGCCAGTCTGAGGACTGATGATCACATCAAACGCAGGCGGTATTATTTAAAAAGAAGGGGAAAAAACGTTATTAATTCATTAAAGACAGCGGCAAAAATATGAAGGTTTAGTATCTGACAGTTCAAATGGTTCAAATTGCTCGGAGCACTATGGGACTTAACTAACCTAAGGACACCACACACATCAATGCCCAAGGCAGGATTCGAACCTGCGACGCAGCGGTCACGCTATCTGACAGTCAAAACATATACAAAGTGTGACGTATTACGCTGCTGATAATTATTATTGCTCCTATGTCTACATGACATGTAAGCGTACTCCGCAGTTCGCACTTACCTGCCTGGCAGAAGGTTCATTGAATCGCATTCATACCATTTCTGTACAGTTCCACTTTCGAACAGCTCGCGGAGGAAATGAACACTTAAATCTCTCCGTGCGAGCTCTGATTTCTCTTATTGGTACCTATTCGGAGGCGACAGCTGGAGATTGAGATTTCGTGAAAAAATCCTGTCGCAACGAAAATATCTTTGTTTCAGCTATTGACATCCCAAAATCGCGTATCACATCCGTGACGCTCTTTTGCCTGTTTCGCGATTGTACAAAACGAGCTGCCCCTCTTTGAACTCTTTCGACGCTGTCGACAATCCTGTTTGATAAGGACGCACAAGCGTAGTGTCCTCTAGTAAAGGACTCACAAGCGTAATGTTGGCAGTCTCTTTCGTGAATTTGTTGCATCTTGGTAACAAAACGAAGTCTTTGGTTCGCCTGCCCCACAATACAGGGAGTATCAAAAAGAACCATTCGATTTGGCACGTCTATATTTCTGGTAGCCGACCGCTGTGACCGAGCGGTTGTAAGTGCTTCAGTCCGGAACCACGATGCTGCTACGGTCGCAGGTTCGAACCCTGCCTCGGGCATGGATGTGTGTGATGTCCTTAGGTTAGTTAGGTTTAAGTAGTTCTAAGTTCTAGGGCACTGATGACCTCAGAAGTTAAGTACCGTAATGCTTAGCGCCATTTGAATATTTCTGGTACTTATAAACATATATAATGAATTTTGGATTTTGAGTAACGGGAAACTCAAAAAGTTTATTTTAATACCTTTTCATAGGTATTCATTATGCACCCCCTTGAGATTCCCGGCATATATCAATACGGTATTCAAATTGTTCTCACACAGCAGCGAGCATGTCTTCAGTTACAGCTTCTACAGCTTCTGTTATGCGATGTCTCAGTTCATTCATTGTTGTTGGTAACGGAGGCACATAACCAGAGTCTTGTACAAACCCTCACAAGAAATGATCACGTACAGTCAGGTCTGTTGATCTTCGTGGCCAGTAACGTAAGGTTCAAAAAATGTGTGTGAAATCTTATGGGACTTAACTGCTAAGATCATCAGTCCCTAAGCTTACACACTACTTAACCTAAATTATCCTAAGGACAAACACACACACACACCCATGCCCGAGGGAGAACTTGAACCTCCGCCGGAACCAGCCAGTAATGTAAGGCTGAATCGTTTGATCCGGTGCGACCGATCCATCGTTCAGTAATACTTTGATATAAAAATTCCCAAATTTGAAGATGTCAGTGTGGCGGTGCTCCATCCATCTGGTAAATGAAGTCGTTCGAATCAGTCTCCAACCGTGGGAAAAGAAATTTCTCAAGTATATCGAGATATGTGTTCCTGTAACTGTTCTCAGCAAAGAAAAATGAACCATACACATTTCTCGTGAAACTGCACAAAACACATTAAATTTTGGAGAGTCTCTTTCATGTTGTTTAACTTCATGTGGTTATTCCGTACCCCAAATTCTCACATTATGACTGACCACCTTCCTATTTAAATGGAATGTTGCCTCGTCAGTAAACACTAAGCGTGAAAGAAAAATGTCATCCTCCATCTTACGCCGGCCGCGGTGGACGAGCGGTTCCAGGCGCTTCAGTCCGGAACCGCGCGACTGCTACGGTAGCAGGTTCGAATCCTGCCTTGGTCACGGATGTGTGTGATGTCCTTGGGTTAGTTAGGTTTAAGTAGTTCTAAGTTCTAGAGGACTGATGCCCTCAGATGTTAAGTCCCACAGTTCTCAGAGCCATTTGAACCATCCTCAACCTTGCCAAGAAAGAAATTACAGAGCTCCTCACGTTGTTGTTTGTCACCTTCACGAAGAGCTTGCAGTAGCTGAATTTTGTATGGTTTCAAGTGTAAACGTCGACGCAACACACGCCAGACGGAATCGGGGGCATGTTGAGCTGTCGAGCTGTACGCCAAACGGATTTCTGCGGACTCCATGTGAAACTATGGCGGATGCGTTCGACGTCTGTGTCAGGCACTCGGGGACGGCCTGGCAATTTGCCTTTACACATACAACCTGTTTCTTGAAATTGTTCATGCCATAGTCTAATGCTTTGTGCTGTAGGAGGTTCCACACTATACCTAGTACGAAAGTCACGGTGAACAGTTATTACTAAAACTGAAGTGGGCGCACTATGCTTCTACCTGTGGGAACCATGTAAAACTCTAGAGTTTTCTCTTTCTAACGGCACATTGTTCACGCACATATCTCAAACAACATAGTAGTTATGACTTTTTTAAAGTCGGATGCTCCTTTTTGATACAGATGATTTTATCTGTGTGATATCTCTAATTTAAATTGTTCGTAACTGTTATCGCCAGGTTTTTAGTTGAACTGACAGCCTCTAGATTCGTAGTATTTATCGTGTAACCGAAATTTAACGCATTTCTCTTAGTATTCGTGTGGATGACGTCACATTTTTCATTATTTAGAGTCAATTGCCTCTTTTTGCACAGTACAGATATAACTATATCGGCATACAGTATTATCTTGACATCACATTATACTATAAGCCCGACATTTTCTTTAACGGGGAATGACATTTCACGAAAGGAGTGGAGTGTGAAATAAAGTTCGTTTCAATTCACGACTCTTGAAAACGCGTTCATTTGACTAGTCATTGCACACGGAAGAAATGCTACGAGCTTAGCATATACCGCTGAGTCACGAAGCGACCTTCGCCGATTGTACCACGAAGCTTCCGCTTTATTTTCTTGTTGAAGCTCTTTTCGTAGAACACGGGTATCAAATGCTTAAGATTGGACTGGATATGGTTGTCGTCGGCAAAAATGGTCTTACCCTTATTATTAAAAGTTTGCAAGACACTTGTTTTCTTAGCAGGATTATGAGATGGTGTTGCTTACTCTGCTGTAATATCAGAGCCGCGCGGGATTAGCCGAGCGGTCAAGGGCGCTGCAGTCACGGACTGTGCGGCTGGTCCCGGCGGAGGTTCGAGTCCTCCCTCTGGCATGGATGTGTGTGTGTGTGTGTGTGTGTGTGTGTGTGTGTGTGTGTGTGTGTGTGTTTGTCCTTAGGATAATTTAGGTTAAGTAGTGTGTAAACTTAGGGACTGATGACCTTAGCAGCTAAGTTCCATAAGATTTCACACACACTTGAACATTTTTTGTAATATCGGCAAAAAATGTAGTTTGTCCAAATAAGTCTTCTCTCGCAGTGTAACAGAAACTATAGTATAAATATCAACTTAACTTCGCTACATGATGAAAGAACTAAAGCTATATTGTCCCTCCAGCATAACAAACATGATAGTACTACTATTTCTGTTTACTTTTAACCGTAAGAGATGGTTCAAATGGCTCTAAGCGCTATTGGACTTAACTTCCAAGGTCATCAGTCCCTAGAGCTTAGAACGACTTAAACCTAACTAACCTAAGTACATCATACACATCCACACCCGAGGCAGGATTCGAACCTGCGACCGTAGCGGTCGCGCGGTTCCAGACTGTAGCGCCTAGAACTGCTCGGCCACTCTTGCCGGCTAAGCGTAATAGAGTTACGCAAACTTCATTACTCTTCCGCATCTGGTTCAAATTATCACGTTACTAACCCGATTACAACAATTCCTTTCATCTTGTTCGTAGTCGTTGCAAGGCAGCTGCCTCCCTTTAGCAAATATTTTACAGTGCTAAAGGCATGACAACCGTGTAGCAGTTTGTTTAAAAGCATACAACAAATATTTTAAAACGGGTCACACACCGAAAAGAGGAAATTTATATATGATAGTACACAAATGGCAAGCATTTTCGCGTAACCATTAGAGACTGGATTATATTTATTTGCATGTTGCTTATGCATTTGTATATTTGGCTCCTTTTCGCATGTTATTGCATATTTTAACTAAAAACTAGTGACGATGCATATTTTCGCTCTGTGTTCACAATATTTTAAAAATTTTGACGGGCGGTCTGAAGCTCGATCTAGTTTTGATGTCTCAAAGATTGACCGCGACCAAAAACTGCGTGCAATCGCTAAGAGAGAGGCCACTGCTTAACGAAATAACAGAGGAACAGGAACAGGCAGACAAAGTCAATGCTGCTGCGCACGTGCTCCCGCCCAATAACCTCCGCTGGCACACCGGACGCGTCGGCAACAATTAAATTAAACTACGCAAGCTTTTAGTAGCACGTCCATTGTTTCAGTTTAGCTTTATACTTACTCTTACACAGCTGAGCATGTTTACGACGTGTAGTGTGTAACGTGCTGTGCGCCTTGCCGTCATCAAAAAGAAACGTCGTCTCGTGGATAGCTGACTATCCTGAAACATTTACATAGGACGGAATTGTTTTATATTGTCGAGTTTGCGAGAAAAACGTTTCGTGCAAAAAAAAGTTTCAGATATACCAGAATGTCAAGACAAGTCATCATATCGAGGACTGCAGAAGAAAGGACCAACAACTTCGGACAACAGCAGGTTGCAGTAGCAGTGATTTGACCAAAGGTAACAAAAAAGGTCGGTTAAACATGGATCTACGATGGTGAGTCAAATGAAAACCTTAAATTTGTAATAACAAATTGAAATTTCACTCCGTTATCCTGTAACTTGGTAAGCGTGCTACAAACAGCATGCAGAATGGCCTGTAGGTGGCAGCATAGTGCAGATGCACACATAAAGTCGCAGTATCAGTATAAAGATAGCCGCCCCTCTTGCGACTTGCACCAGGGAAGAACAGCGTTCTATTATTCGGTTTTTACGCAGTGAAGATGTGAAATCCATTGACATTCAGCGACGAATGAAGGTTCAGTACGGTGATGCGTGTTTGTCACAGCAGCAAGTCTACGAATGGAGTAGGAAGTTCGCAAATGGTGTGAAGTCTGTGGCAGATGCTCCTCGTCCAGGTCAGACACAACGAGTTGTGACTCCAAGGAACATTGCATCAGTTGAAGCCATTGTGAAGGAAAATCACCGAGTGACACTGAATGACATTGCAGCAAGTTTACAGATTAGTCATGGGTCAGCACACCACACTGTGCATGATGCGCTACAGTTTCACAAAGTGTCTGCAAGATGGGTGCCACGGCAGCTGCCTCCCGAAATGAGAGAACGACGTGTTGATGCTTGTGAAGAACTACTTCGGCGCTTTGAACGAGAAGGTGACGGCTTCCTTGCAAGAATCGAAACTGGGGACGAAGCCTGGGTTCACTTCCACCAACCGGAAACGAACAGAGCGAGCAAGGAATGGCGCCATTCCTCGTCACAAAAACCAAAGAAGTTTCGAACAGAACCATTAGCAGGGAAGGTTATGCTGACTCTCTTTTGGGATGAAAAAGGCGCCATTTTGGAGCATTACATGCCAAGAGTGACCACTGTCACCAGTGCATCATACACAGATCTCCTAAAAAATCATCTGTCGCCTGCAGTCAAATCAAAGCGACGTGGAGTGCTGTCAGCAGGTGTCCTTTTGCAAGATGACAATGCAAAGCCCCACACTGCCCCTACAACAGTTGCAACAATTACAAATCTGCATTTTGAGTGTCTTCCTCATCCACCATACTCACCAGACCTTGACCCAAGTGATTCCCATATGTTTAGACCACTCAAAGACGCAATGGGAGGAAAGAAGTTACGTTCTGATGAAGAGGTAAGCCACGCGGTGCATGAGTGGTTGCGCAGACTACCAAAAGAATTTTTTTCTAAAGGAATTTTTGCACTTTGTAAGCGCTGGAGGACTTGCATTGAGCGTGGAGGAGATTATGTTGAAAAGTGATAAAGCTTTGTACCACTTCTGCACAATAAATAATATTTAAAAAGATATTTAAGGTTTTCACTTGACTCAGCCTCGTATGTGAAGCAACCATTGCAAGCAGTATTATTCTTAACAAACTTACAATCCCTCTCCTCAAAGGCATTCTACGCAAATATTGCTTAAATCAAAATATACCAGATGAATCGACATTGCGTAAAAATTACATACCGACAATTTACATAAATACTCTGGAGGAAATACGCAATGATCTCATGGACAGCTTCATCCAAATTTCAAGTGACGAAATTACAGACACTTGTGGCCGTTACATTTCAAATTAATCGTTGGTACTTTAAAAGAAGAGCTTTCTTCTTCCTATTTAACTGCCTGCAAAGAACTTGAAAAAGTAGATCATTCTACGATCGCCAGATTTGTGAATCGGGGTACTAGAAAAATACTTCCAGTATCTTCTGCAGATGAACGGGCGTTTGTGTTTATTTCAGATGCTGCTCCCTATACGATCAAAGCACGAAAAGCTCTCCGAGTATTTTATCCCAGTTTGATTCATGTGACGCGCTTTGCTCATAGAGTACATCGCTTTGCTGAAGAAGTACGTTTCACGTTTGTGAATGGAAATAAACTGATTTCATCCACAAAAGATGGCTCCTGCTCAAATCACGACAAACAAAGAAAAAGTACCAAATGTGCCTTTGCCTCCCAAACCAGAGGTAACTCGTTGGGGTACGTAGGTCGAAGCTGTGTTGTTTTACAATGAACATTTCGAGGTCATTAGAGGAGTAGTAAACTACTTCGATAATGCAGAGGCTTTGGCAGTTTGCCAGTGCAAGGAAGCTTTTAATGATGCCGGTATTAAAAAAGACATTGCTCTGATTAGCACTCATTTTTCGCATATACCTGCAAGTATTGACAAGCTTGAAACTCAAGGTTTGGCGTTGAATGAATCTATTCGGTTAATGAATAAAATTATTCTAGTGAACTCCTCATTACCGTAGGTATTCCCAAGAAAACTTAAAGAAAAGTTTGAAAACATTTTAAACAATAACCTAGGCTTTTAACCCTTGTGCCAAATTGATAGTTTTATTAATGGGACAGATGAATTTTTAGCACAACTAATAACTGACAACATAGCATCCAAATACAAATACTGCCAGTTACCTCAGTTGACGTAGAACGGTTCTTTTCTGCTTATAAAAATGTTTTGAGTAGTCGAAGACTCAACTTTCTAACGAACATTTGGAACAGTACTTGGTCTTTTACGCTTATAATATTAGAAAAATATAAAGTAAATTGTAAATGGTGTTTTGGTATTAATTAAAAGTTAATGCTATTTTAAAAAATTCATGGCTGTATGTTGTTTTTTAAATAAAATATCACGGAGGTTTTGAACGTGCCCCTCTGCGTGCGATATATCTCGAAGTTGATGCTGTACATATCGATTGTTTCACTGCGACTCACTCGCACCGCATCCGCTTGTTATCGACAACCATAGAAAAGAAGGAACAGTTCTTAAAATACGGTTTACGTTCCCATTTTGCAAAGTTTTAAAAAATAATTACAGAAATGCCTCCTTCCTAACCTCTACCAGAAAGTACTCCGAAAATGGTATCAGCGCCCTAAATGTACCGATTATTTGTGTGGTCGGCGCTCTTCCTCGTAATTGATATACACAGGTTCGACTTTGAGATATAACGCATTGATCTCGCATATTTCGACAATTTTCATGCATTTTAATCATTTTTCATGGATATTTGCATGCATATTTTAAGGTTTTTATGATGCATATAATCCGGTCTCTAGTATTTATCAAGCTTCTAAAACAACTATGATTTCAAATGAATTTGTCTGCCTTTCTTTTATAGCATTCGATACTTCCTAGGTACAGCAGTGCAAGACGCTTGTTTATGTGTGACACTACTCATGGCCGGCCAAAGTAGCCGTGCGGTTCTAGTCGCTGCAGTCTGGAACCGCGAGACCGCTACGGTCGCAGGTTCGAATCCTGCCTCGGGCATGGATGTGTGAGATGTCCTTACGTTAGATAGGTTTAACTAGTTCTAAGTTCTAGGGGACTAATGACCTCAGAAGCTGAGCCATTTGAACCATTTTTGAACACTACTCATGAACAAATACTAAAAATTGAAAAGAACTAAATGCAACGGCTGCAAACAACCCTTTTTCCAAATTGTTGTCTGATGTTTACGTAGCAGCAACGTTGAATCTGAACTGTGCCGACATTTTACGCTTTTCCCAAAATTATCGCTTTTGACCTTAATACTGTTTATGTCACTGTATTGGTATCTTCAAGAGCTCTCGAAAACCGTTGATAAAAATCGCTTAAATATATCGGTGAATGAAGAAAGTTGAAAATACTATACATACAGTAAAATACCAGCATTTGTGTGTATTGTTTGCTCAGTATATTCCTTTTTTTTAAAAAAATGATATGAGTCTCAACACAATTTTCATCATTGAGTCATAAGTGTAGCGAAACGTTATGTAGTTCGTGATGCATTAGAGAAAACCGCTCAAAAGTAATTTCGGATCCCATTGGCACTATAAACACTAAACACTGTCATATGCAAAAGAATTAGACTTGAAAATATTCGGATAGATTCACTAAGGTCAGTGCCAGGAAGAACACTTATTTATTCTGCTGAATTTTAGCGCCGAAACTGAGCCTCCGCTGCTGTTCGGAGTTTTCGTTGGCCTTTGACTTTTCTGGGAGTGTGGAGTGCAGCCCAATGTTTTGGGAGCATTGAGGTATAAGAACATACGCTAAATAACCTCTTCGTAAACAAACGAGTTCAACAGTTCCAAAGAAGCAAGTTGATCACTGCCTTTTTCCATGGACAGTCACTTCCTGTGATTGTAATTCATTTAATCATGGGAAGTTTGCGCCAGTTTCCTTCCCCTTGCGACCTGATTATGAATTTATGCAGAAGGCTCTTGACCGCAGTTCCCTTCTAACATATTTCATTTCAAAAGGTGATAGAGTACCTTCACTTCATCGCTTCGAAACATGTCGTCTATCTGGTATTTTCCCCCCGGAGTACAAACACCTCTGCATTCCCATAATACCTCACTATGACCATTGTCAACGTCGCTGCTGAAACATGTACAACCAACAGCACAGCGACTAATTCTTAAATTTTTCCCCTTATAATACAATCCGATATAATCATTTTATAATAGCATGACTTACAGAAACATGTACAACCAACAGCACAGCGACTAATTCTTAAAATTTTCCCCTTATAATACATTCCGATATAATCATTTTATAACAGCGTGACTTACAGATAGATTTTTAACATTATCTCACAGAAAATAGTTAAGGTTTCATAATCTGGTTCACTATCTACATATTATCCACCCCTTCATTCTGTTGACAGGAACAATCATTAGTAGCCCAAAAACTTCAAACTTTCTTTCTCAATATTTCGATAAAAGCAAAGGAGCGTCCTGTGGCTTTTAAATTAACATTATCTCTCGAATTTGATCCTACTCCAACAGCTTGCTAGTCATGTATGCGAGAGGCATCTTATTATCTGACTTCGCGAGATTGAGATTTTTTCTGCAACAGAAAAACCGAAGGAATTATAGAGAATCGATCCATCGGCTTCTTCGGTATTAGCCAACAGCACTAACCACCACGTGACGATCAACATTTTCGTTGCAGTGTAGTTTACGTGTCCTCAGATTACAGAATGTAACATCGGCCTATTCATCTCACTAATTTGTTTTCATGATACAAACAATTGCAGCTGAGATTACTGTGTAACATAGTCTAAAGAAAACGTTCAGGATATGATTAGCGTCGTTAATCACGAAGTCACGTTTCCCATCAGGAAAATCATGGAAAACCTAAATCAAAATGGCCTGACGCGAGTTTGAACCACCGTCTCCAGAATGTGAGTCCAGTGTGCTAACCACTGACGTTTGCATGCGAATGTGTACAAAAATAATTAACACAAGGGTCATATGTGCTGTAATTAAAAAGTAAGAACATTTTCTACTCCTCTGGGACGCTTCGACTAATGGTTGTTAAAACGGATCGCAAGATAGACAGAGTAATTTGTCAGAGGTAATCGAAGGTTCATTTACAGTACAGCAGCGTATAAAATTTTATGGAATTGCAGCTTACCTTGTTGTTCGCAAACAGTAGATAAAAAGAACGGCGATAAAATGATCACAAATTTAATAAAACATAACGCAGAACTACAACTAGAAGAACACGAGTAGCTTATTGGATCTGAACGTTCATTTGTCATCACAGCGGCAGGAGGAAGTCATTCCGTAGCGAACTCTGTTGTATACAATCTCTGCCTTACATTTTCTACACTTTTATCTCTCTATACTCTGCAAGTAAGGACGAAGCAACCGTTGGATAGCTGCTCAGTAATAGTGTAAAAGGAAATTTCTCAGCGCCCTTCAAAATGTGTGTGTACACAGACAAATCTGCAGGATCATATTTACGTTTCAACGACAAGCATTAATTGCGTTGTCTTATTTATTACAAGCTGCAGTCATTTTTTGTTTCGTCTGTAGTAATTAAGTAGATTTACAGATATTTTAAGGTGATCCAAACTAATTTCTTTTAAGTCTTTCTCGTTTTCTTCGACATTGTAACTAAAACTGCTGACTCGATAGGAGAAATACTTATGAAAGTAAGTGAGAGACGGTGTTCTAGTGACGTGAGGAACACTGAGTTCTGTAATTTGTTTTCGTTCAATGTTGATTTGAGCTTATGATAATACTACCACAACCACACACAGAGTAAATAAGCAGAATTTCGTAGTTTTCTCAGATTCCAGCAGTCTCAGTAATTTATTGTCTGCCTCTGTAGTTGGTAAGATCGCTTCTCCAACTTTAATACTTCTTTACAGTTCGTGTGAAAATATAGGATTACACAAAAAACCGGAAACTTTTGGAAAAAAGACAGAAAATATGAATGAATATAAGTAAAACCAAATGATTGTTCGAAATTGAAAAATTGCCACTTGTGCTTTAAGCGTCAATAACTAAAATCAGAATTATGTTCATATTCTGGAGATGTTATCTTCCAGTGTATCCTCGTTGGCTGCAGCATTCCATATATTCTCTAATGGTGTCGTTTCAGCAAGTGATCCACAAGTTATTTCTCTTTTTCACGTGCCGAAGTCCCTTTACAATGAGGACAATCTTTGACGTTGCCTCTTTTTCAGCTCTCAAACCTCTGTTCAGTAACTGCTGCTAACACTCGCAGAAAGGGACAGTCCTATATCGTATTCAAAACAGTATTTTGTATCGGTAGTTGTATTGATACTTTGACAGTAATGGAACAAAGCTGTCTGTACCGAAAGTAATGAAAGGCATTGATTGCATTCTTATATCAATATTTTCTCTAATACAAGATGGCTAATATCGCATTCAAGACAAAATATGAAAATTACGTGAGTATAAAATCAGGTAAAGGACAATATTATTCCAGACACAAACAAAATTATTGGTCATAACGTAAACTACAAGCTACATTATTATTACATAATTATTACAAGAAAACTTATTTTCGTAGTTAAAGGTCTAGTCCATTTGAATAATTCTTTTTTATATGCCACCTAATAATATTAACTTTTTCCTTTACCTACGTTTCTTTACATGAGTCCTCTAATAAATTTCCAATGGTAGCAGATACATAATGTATACTACTGGTACATCTTGCTGAAATCTGGTATGTTCATTATGCACTGCACGTATTACGTAATTTCTTTTTTCTTCTTCTTCTTCTTCTTTTCCTTTATCTTCCGTTACGGCCTCTGTTGGACCATGGGTAGTCGTTCCACGGACTGCGTTTTCTTCTTCTCCTTCGACAACTTTTCAACCCATCCCTTCTTCTCACCCTGAGTTCTTCTTCATTTTCTTGTTCCTCTAGTGACTCTCAGTTCTTTTTCCGTATTCTTCTCTGTTGATGTCTGTCACATTGGTCAGTTTGTGCTTGTTTCTGTAAACGTCCTCTTCCACCTCGATTTTCGTCTCAGAGCAGTTATTCCTGACATCAAAACTCACTTGGTACCTGTCTTTCTTCCTGTCCCACACGGTATGTTCCACAGCCTTGGATCTTTTTCCCCTATTCATCCTGATAACATGCCATTAAACTAGTAATGAAATGTTATTGTTGTATACTCATAGCAATCGATAGTTTCGCTACCAATACATTTCTTTTAAGTCCATACAAATTTTATATAGCTGCTTCATATCAAAAATTATCTTGTAGCAGTTGAAAAGAATGCACGGTACAGTAATATAGTTACTAATAGCCTCATGTGTGCATACAGAATACTACATACCATTCTAAAGACCTTATCATGAATGGAATTACATCAAAGTGATGTAACTGGCATGAAGAGGTTCTAGGAACATAAATATATAAAATCTTCTCATCTCCTCACTGTTCAGATGCTTCAGAAGAAATTCGGTCAAGTTCTTTATTTGTGTGTATTTGATATATGTGGCTGGTGCATCAATAGTCAATTCTTATTTAACACAATGGTAGGGCTTTCTCGTCCGCTTCTTGTTTATAATGCGAATATGATGTCTGTATGCACGCTTCACTAGAATTTCACCCTTTGGCACTGGTGCTGTACGTAAAAAATTAAAGAAATTCTGAGACCATAAACGGCGAATAACGAAACACAACATGGCTGGAAATAAAGATTACTGGAAATGCAGTATTTTTCGGACTGCCGCGAGGAGCTACGGGAAGGACTGTTTCCCAGCTCGCTTCATCTCCCGTAGGCAGTCTTCTGACCTGCTTGCTGTAGATTACACACTGTCCGATCAAATGTACCCGAACATCTTTCAATGGCCATTAACATGGTCTGAATCCACCCCTCACCTATATGACATCTTTAACTCTGCTGGGGACATTTTAAATGAGGTGTCTGAATGTCTGTGGAGGCATTGTTCTTCAAGAGTCGGAAGAAGAGAAGTTAGTGATATTGGAAGTTGGAGTCTGAAGTCGAGGCTGTAGCTCACACCATAGGTGTTCCACTGGGCTCAGATGAGGAGCTTTGGTAGGTCAGTCCACTTCAGAAATGTTTCTGTACGCAAATCATTGTCTCACAGATGCTGTTTTATGACAAGGTGCGTTCTCAGGCTGATTCAAACAGTAATCAGCTGATAGATATCTGTAGTATCCTTCCCACTCGTCTAATATAGGGTGCCTAGGAAGCTGATTCTCAGATCGCTAGACAATTCCAAGCAAACAATACTAACGGAATTTATTACAGTAAGTGGCCGAGCGGTTCTAGGCGCTTCAGTCCGGCACCGCGCTGCTGCTACGGTCGCAGATTCGAATCCTGCCTCGGGCTTTTTTTTTTCCTTTATTGTGATTTCATGCCTCAGCTGAGGCGGGCCGGCAACAGCATACATACGCCTTCGGCCAAAAGACACAACATAAATACACGGAAGGCATAGAAAACATAAAAAACATGGTAAACACATTATGAACACTGCGCAAGAAATCAGAAGTCGTTCGACGGAAGACACTGTAATGAAGGGTGGCGCCAGTTGAAAACAGATGAGCCGGCCGTAGTGGCCACTGCGGTTCTAGGTGCTACAGTCTGGAACCGCGTGACCGCTACGGTCGCAGGTTCGAATCCTGCCTCGGGCATGGATGTGTGTGATGTCCTTAGGTTAGTTAGGTTTAAGTAGTTCTAAGTTCTAGGGGACTGATGACCTCAGAAGTCAAGTCCCATAGTGTTCAGAGCCATTTGAACCATTTTCCGTTCTTCATCGTCGTTACGCCGGAACAGTATCCCTGCTTAAAGAAAGTCTTCTAAGAAGGGTATCACCGTCAGAGGTCAGGTATCCAAGTAGAGAATGAATTAGCATATTTCATCAAACTATAAGAGATATTAGAGATAAAGGCAGTGAATTGCTTATAGACGTTGACTCTGACATTATTGGTACGCCGCAGCACCACTTAAATAATTTGACAATTCAGAGGCTTCCTTTCCCAGGATACAGATTAGCTGGCTGCTTTTCAAGGAGTTCTTTGCGGAGCGGGGGAGTGCCCATGTTCGTAAAAAACAGTATTCCATTTGAGTCCGTAGACGTATCACGGCACTGCACTGAAAAGATATTTGAATGTTGTGCAGGGCCAGTTGAATTTAGTTAAACTTCTAATTGTTGTTGTTTATAGGTTCCCTGACTCTGACTTCTGAGCATTTCTGCTCAAACTAGAGAGGTTTCTTGGTTCACTTTATAGGAAGTACCAAAAACTAGTTATATGTGGTGGCTTCAATGTACATTTGGTATATGATGCTGCAAGAAAAAGTATGTTAGAGATCTCCGAAATTCATATGATCTGATACAGACTGTGTTTTTTCCAACTAGGGTGCAAGGGAACAGTAGCACAGCCATAGACAATATTTTTATTCATTCTTCATTACTATATGTACAGTCTGTTATTAAAGGGGTGAATGGCCTTTCAGACCATGACACACAAATTTTAACACCAAAAGGCTTTTGTACTCAAACAAATGTCGCATATAATTACAGACTATGTAGGGAAGTTAATCCAGCAGCAATACAGAGTTTCTTAAACCTCGTCAAGGAACAAGAGTGGCAGGATGTTCATAGTGCCGATAGCATAGATGATAAATATAATGCTTTCCTTAACACATTTCTCATGATCTTAGTCAGTTCCCACTAGAACGTTGTAATCTGGGTTCTAGTAGTAGTAGGCAGACCTGGTGGCTGACCTGTAGGATAAAGAAATCACGTAGAACGAAGCGGGAATTATATCAAAATGTTAGAAGTAGTCACAATCAAACTACAGTAGCCCATTACAAACAGTATTGTAAGGTGCTTAAAAATGTTGTTAGGAAGGCAAAGAGTCTGTGGTACGCAAATAGAATAGCTAATTCACAGGTTGAAATTAAAACCATATTATCAGTTCTGAATGAAGTGTCTGGTCAGCAGCACTAGGTCGACGATATAAAATCAGTTCGTAGTAAAAATATTTCTGTTACTGATAAATCAGATATATGTACAGTGAGTAACAATCATTTTCTGAGCATTGCTGGTGAATTAAATAAACACTTCCACAGGGAATCATATAACGTTCATGGACTTTTATGTTGTAATTCCATGTAGTGACGCGTTCCATGGCCTTGGAGCTTTGCTCCTCAATTTGGTCCTACGGAACTAGACTAGTAAAATAAAATGAAATAAATCGTTCCCGAACTCTACGGCTGATGTACATGCTCGCAGTACACAATGTTACAATGTTGTAAAATGTGTTCATATCCTCCCACATTTACCGTTATCTTAAGCACAATAAGGGGACCACACGCTAACACGAGAAACATCCCCATAACATAACACCACCTCCTCCTATTTCAGTGTTGGCCCTTCAGGCCAACGCTCTCCAGACATTCACCACACCCGAACCCTTCGAACTGACTGCCACAGGGTACAGCATGAACCATCACTACAAGTCACTCGTTTCCATATGTCCATCGCCGAGTGGCGCTGCTGTCTACGCCACCTCAATCGTCGCTTAGAAGTGACTACAGGAATGTGTGGTTTAAGAGGAGCTGCTCGACTATATTACTCTTTAACTCCCTACGCGCAGTCATTGAGCTAGGTGGACCGCTGGTAACACTTTAGAACTCACAAGGGAAACTGTTCATCGCGCCCCCCCCCCCCTTCCCCCACGTTTAGTGGTAAGATGGCCCAGTGAAAACCGAACACAGATCAAGCATGAAAACAGAAAGAAGGTGTAGTGAACTGTGAAAAAAAAATGTAAAATAGAAACAGCGAATAGCCCAAGCTCAATAAGTGCAAGATCGAGCGAATTGGTCGAGCCACGTTTTTGTCGTTGTGTGGTCACGGTGTGGGACAGCGAAGTAGGAGATCCGTGTTCGAATCTCCCTCGTGCCCCATTTTTTTTCTTTTTTATGAAATTATGAACTGTCCGTCCAGTCACTGCTGCATCTGTTCTTCTTCTGTAGTCTTGGCAACTGATATACAATACAGCTGGTTACAGAAACGACACATGTGGCAAGAATAAATTTTTGTATCCCGCCTGGATAGGCGGTGCGTGGGTCTGCTCCTATGAACTTTTTCTGTAACATAGGCCAAGAGTGAAGGAAGCGAGTAGGAGCAGGAGAGGTGAAGCACTTCGGCAACTATAACACTTTTAATAGAGTCAAAAACACAATTAAATGTCAAATGCATACATAACTTTAACGCCAGCCGGGGTGACCGAGCGGTTCGAGGCGCTACAGTCTGAAACCGCGCGACCACTACGGTCGCAGGTTCGAATCCTGCCTCGGTTATGGATGTGTGTGATGTCATTAGGTTAATTATGTTTACGTAGTTCTAAGTTCTAGGGGACTGATGACCTCAGAAGGTAAGTCCCATAGTGCTCATAGCCATTTGAACCACAATTTTGGCTAGCATGAGCACGTAGGTGTGAAGCCGTAGCCAATGTCTAATCCTGTGAAATTAGGATGACTGTTCTGTAAAATCTCAAAACTAACGAAACTCTTTGCTGTCCAGACTTTAGCTAAACGTAACTAATACAAAGTCTCAATAGCAAGCTAGCCCACTTGGTAGTAGAAGCGATATTTCCAGGCCGTCTGCTCTTGATGAAATGGGGAGAAATCAAGACGGCACTCCCTGAGCTCCACAGACTCGGCCAGAGGGCGCTGTGGTCGGCGTAGTTGGTCTTCTCTCGTAGTGCCAACTTACGAGGGTGTGCACCTACGTTGTGGCATCGTAACTATCGACGCAACATAGATTGTCGTCGCAAGTAAATGTGATGAATAGTGAGAACAGGCGAGATGCCGCATAGACCTCTCACAGAAATGAAAACACCAAACAAACGGGCTTGAACCACGTTGCAACAAAGGAATTCAAGAGTCATCACTTTCAAAACGGAGAACTCGAGTCATAACATGTGGTACTTGTGCAGAACAAATAGGAGGTACATACGTTACAGTTCGTTGTTGCAAAGGGACGTTACACCACGACACAGACACAGATCTGAATGCAGCTAACAAGCAGTCAATGACCGGACGGACAGTTCATAATCCTGTGAAGAAAAAAAAAATAATTGGGTGCGAGCGAGATTTGAAGAAGATCTCCCCTTGCACAGTCCAACACCGTGACCACACAACGATGACGCTGTGACTCTCGCAATTTCCTCGATGTTGTACATCTTGAGCTTGGACCGTTCGTTGTTCCTGTTTTGCTCTTTTTTTGACAGTTCAGTTCACCTTCTTCCTGTTTTCATACTGGTCTGTGTTAATTTTTTGACGGGCCATCCACTGGGCCATCTTACCACTAACTGTTAGGGGAGTACGAAGGCTAGTTTCCCCAGTCAGGAGTAATTCCTTCCGCTGATTTCGTGCTATTTTTTCAGACATCTTCTGCAATACTCAACGGTTTGAGTCTGTCATTATATGAGGTCTACATGGTCTTAGTTCAGCAGTGGTTGTTTCTTCGAGTTTTCAGTTCAACATCAGATCACTAACAGTCGACTTGGGTAGCATTTCATGGGTTGAAATGTGCGTGGTGGATATGTTACTCTGGCGACACGTTCGAAGGCAAGAAGTCCTCCTAGCCGACCCTTTCTCCTGTTACTGCTTCTTTACTGAGAACACAATACTCCTTCCTTTTATAATGGCAGGTACGGCTGTCCTGACGTCTGCTGGTGAATTCCGCAAAACATAAGGGTGTTCGGATACTTCTGGTGAGATCGTGCACATTTGTTTATCGTCATTATGTCTCATACAGTCATACAATGAAGAACCAAAGAAACTGGTACACCTGCCTAGAATCGTATTGGGCCCCGCCAGCACGAATAAGTGCCGCAGCACGACGTGGCATGGACTCGACTAATGTCTGAAGTAGTACTGGAGGAAACTGTCACCACGAATTCTGCAGGGCTATTCATAAATCCGTAAGAGGACGAGGGGGCTGGATATGTCTTCTGAATGGCACGTTTCAAGGCATCCCTGTTATGCTCAATAATGTTCATGTATGGGGAGTTTAGTGACCAGCGGAAGTGTTTAAACTCATGAAAGTGTTCCTGGAGCCACTCTGTAGCAATTTTGGACGCATGGGTTGTCATATTGTCCTGCTGGAATTGTCTAAGTCCGTCGTGATCCACAATGGACATGAATGAATGCAGGAGACCAGGCAGAATGCTTACGTATGTGTCACCAGTCAGCGTCGTATCTAGACGTATTAGGGGTCCCATATCACTCCAACTGCACGTACCCCACACCATTACACGGTCTCCACCAGCTTGAATAGTCCCATACTGACAAGCAGGTCCATGGATTCATGAGGTTGTCTCTACACCCATACACGTCCATCCGCTCGATACAATTTGAAACAAGACCAGGTAACAAGTTTACAGTCATCAACAGTGCAATACCGGCGTCGACGGGCTCAGGCAAGGCTAAAGCTTTGTGTCGTGCAGTCATCAAGGGTACACGAGTGGGCCTTCGGCTCCGAAATGGTTCAAATGGCTCTGAGCACTATGGGACTCAACTGCTGTGGTCATTAGTCCCCTAGAACTTAGAACTACTTAAACCTAACTAACCTAAGGACAGCACACACATCCATGCCCGAGGCAGGATTCGAACCTGCGACCATAGCAGTCGCACGGTTCCAGACTGCGCGCCTAGAACCGCGAGACCACCGCGGCCGGCTCGGCTCCGAAAGTCCATATCGGTGGTATTTCGTTGAATGGTTCGCAAGCTGACAATTGTTGATGGCCCAGCATTGAAATCTGCAGCAGTTCGCGGAAAGGTTGCACTTCTGTCACGATGAACGATTCTCTTCAGTCGTCCCGTTCTTTGCCACACTGGGCAGCCGAGCGGTCTCAGGCATCTTGTCATTGTCAGCGCGGCTTCCCCCGTCGCAGGTTCGAGTCCTCCCTTGGGCATGGGTGTGTGTCGTCCTTGGCGTAAGTTAATTTAAGTTAGATTAAGTAGTGTGTAATCTTAGGGATCGATGACATTAGCAGTTTGAACTTACCACAAATTTCCAAATATTTCCGTTCTTGCAGGATGCTTTTCCGGCCGCAGTGATGTCAGAGATTTAATGTTTTACCGGATTCCTGATATTAACAGTACACTCATGAAATGGTCGTACGGGAAGATCCCCACTTCATCGCTAACTCAGTGATGCTGTGTCCCATTGCTCATACACTGGCTGTAACACCACGTTCAAACTCAATTAAGTCTTTATAACCTGCCATTGGAACAGCAGTAAGCATTCCAACAACTGCGCCGGGCACTTGTAGTCTTATATAGGCGTTGCCGACCGCAGCGCCGTATTCTGCCTGTTTACATCTCTTTGTATTTGAATACGCGTGCCTATACCAGTTCCTTTGGCACTTCAGTGTATAATGGCAGGTACGCCTGTCGTGACCTCTGCTGGTGAATTCCGCAATACATAGGGTGTATGGATAGTTTTGATGAGATCGTGCACGTTTGATGGCCATCATTATGTCTCGCACAGTCATATTAACAGCAGTTTGCTTTGATGTGCTCTGTCATCCCTCGAAGCTTCTACAAGCATGGCCCTGCATACAAATTTTTACTCAATAGAAACGGCTTTGGCTGCAGAGACTTGTCTACAGAGTCAACCGCTGACTGCGATCGTGGTGTTCACAGGAGGGCACTAACACCGTGCTGCCTCTGAACGCGGCGCTGGTGAACGGTTACTCCATCGTGACGTTCCAGCGCCACCTGCGCGCCCGCGACGAGCTGGACCTGCCCGTGCTGACCAACCAGAGCCAGGCCGTCATCTGGGCCGTCGGACCGCTCAACGATCGCCGAGAGGTCTCCTTCCACCACACTTTCAACAAGCGTAAGTGGCATGCTCTCGTACTGCTCCCTACCATGATAGCCCAAGTAAATAAAAAAAACACTGAAAAGAAATACAAAGTCTCTCTCTATAGGTCAATGCAGAACGTGTGGAGCTCAATGTAGGTTAGCGAGTTTCAATTACACTGGCAGAAATTAAAAGTGTTATACCATTTGTCGTGTACATAGTACCGCGTAGTCAGCGAGTACACAACTTTCCCACTAGAGCGCGCCCCACTAAGCACAACAGCGCAGGCGCAGCGCTCGTTCGTCTCTGCACTATCGCGCTGCCATAGAGACGGACCAAATTCTGCTTCCGCCGATCTGCGTATTAATATGTAACGCAGCCAATGAGGTTGCTGCTTACGTAGAACCTTTTCTCCTCGCGGATCACACTCGTGTAGTGATACTTGAATGCGCGAGGTTTTATAACGAGTGCACAGACCTCCAATTAGTGAGTCTGCATTTGTCTGCACCAGTCTGTACCAGTCTATAGTCAAGTTTCAGTCTGCCCCTAATAAGATTACCATATTCCTGTACATAGGCATGAAGATAAATATATAGACACTTTTGTCAAGTATCAGAGATATATGTGAGAATAAGATTAACGTGCCAATACCAAAGGAACTTCAGATTGTCAATTGTAAATAGCATCCAGAACCAAGTTAAGTAATTCTTATGTTTGTTATTACTTTAATAAATGTGTGTGAAAATTAATCAAGTTCTGTTTAAAGTTGGTCATCGTCAATCTGCTACTCAAAACGTGCAAGTGGCATTTCTATCGTCTGACCTAATGGCAGAAGATAAACAAGCCACGATAAGACCACGAGACATATTGCTGATACTCGCCTACTTCGTTAAAAAGTCAATGAATCTGACGGTGTGTGTACTGAAGGTCTTACAGTATGCACACCACACCATTAACTCCTCGACCAACGCTATCAAACTGAAGCTGCTTTACCTAAATTACTGTAGGATATGTTGATTAAAATTTAAACCTTACGCGTATTTCTTGCTAGTACTTTAGTCACAAACAAAAACCATACCAACAGATGAAATGAGCGTAGGCAGAGAAATGGAACAAGCATTCAGTGACTCTGATATTTTGTCAACCTATCTGACTAAAAATTGTAACAGGTTTTGGTCTCGCGTAAAATAAGTAAGAGGTTCGAAATCATCTATTCAGTCACTCAGTGACAACACTGGTACCGAAACGGGAGACAACAGAGAGAAGACAGAAATACTGAATTCAGTCTTATGCAGTACTTTTATCGAGGAAGATCCTAAAACAGTCCCAACTTCCAGTCATCATACGAACGTCAAAATGGCAGATACTGAGATATTTGGTCGAGGAATGGAAAAGCAATTACAATCGCTTACTAGTGGAAAGGCATCAGGACCAGATGAGATACCTATAAGATTCTACAACGATCATGCGAAAGAACTTGCTCCCCTTCTAGCAGAACTTTATTCTAGTTCGCTGGAGCAACGACGGGTACCAAGCGACTGGAAAAAAGTGCACGACATACCCGTTTTCGAGAAGGGTTGTAGGATATATCCACATAATTATAGGCCTATGTCGTTGGCTTCAATCTAGTGTAGAACTATATAACATGTTTCGGACCAAACGATCATAGTGTTTCTGAAGAACGAAAATCTCCTCTGTAAAAATGAACACGGTTTCAGCAAACAAAGGTCCTGCGAAACTCAACTCGCTCTGTTCTCTTATAAGATAGAGGCACTCAAAGTACCCTCCACCACAAACCGTCAGGTGGCTTGCGGAATATGGATGTGACGTAGACAAATCTAGAGCACTATAAACAACGTTGCTCAGGTTGATGCCCTGATCCTTGACTTCATGAACGTATTTGACACCGCCCCGCACCGCCGTTGAGTGAAAAACAAATACGAGCTTACGGAATATAGGACCAGATTTGCGATTGGATTCAAGACTTCTTTGCAGACACAACTCAACACGTCACCTTTAACTGAACGAAGTCGGCAGACGTAAAGATAATTTCCGGATAGAACCGTTACGAGTACTGTTTACAACGTATATAAATGACCTAGTAGAAAGCGTCCACCGCTCTTTAAGACTGTTCGCAGATGATCCGACTGCCAGTCAGAAAGTAGCAACGGCAGAAGACAGTATCGATATGCAGAATGACCTGCAGAGGACTCATGTATGGTGAAGGGTCTGGCAGTCCACACTTAACGTAACACATCACGGGTACATATGAAAAGAGATCCACTATCCGTACGACTACACTATTGATGACAAATTGCTGGAAACATTATCTAACGTAGAATAACTAGTAGTAACTACCCAGAGCATCTTTAAATGGAATAACCACGTGAAACAAATAGTAGGAAAAGCAGAGGCCTGGCTGAGATTAAAAGGAAAAAATATAACTCATTTCATTCTTGTCTCGCACCACTCGCGAGTAGAACAGGAAAGGCAACATTAGTTAGTGGTACCAGAAGTACAGAAGTACCCTCCGCCACACGCCGTCAGATGATTTGTGGAGTACTGATGTAGATGTAGAATGGTGTGAGCACATGACGTGTATTACGTATGTCCAACGGTACTGGAACTTTTCAGGTGTAGATCGCAACACAGCATGCATGTGCAGCTTATCGCTTTTTTTCACACCTTGAGAGAGTTTGAATCATTGGCATAAGGGGCAGAGAAGCAACATACCGTCAGATAGCACAGACAGTAAGCAATAGTGCTACAGCTGCAGAACAAGCGATGACACGAAGGACAAACGTAAGAGAGCAGGAAGAGGAATGGGTTCACAGCTCGTTTATGTGAGCACGTAAATGGCGAACATGGAGCTCAAGCCGTTGCATTGTTTTATACTTTCCTATGCTTTTCCTCAGTCTTAGTCTCTAGGACAAATTGCCTGTTGACAGCCTAAGTTGCGGGGGGGGGGGGGGGACTATGGTCTTTTTCCCTCTTTATTTTACGCTACCTATTTCGGTTAACTGATATTCGTCGGTCCACACATCTGGGTTTGACCGCTAACTTTTCAACTTACTTTTTTTTATGTAAGTGCGAATCACGCGAGAGACTTCGGCCACTACCCAACATGGTAGCCAGCCCATGTGGAGGATCAACAGTTACCTGTAAGGTGGCCCCTGACTGCATATGGAGCGCTCTATTGATGCCCCAGCGGTTGCCTCCCTATGTGTGCCGAAGAGTAGGTGCCCGTCCTTCCGTCAGCAGCGGGACTCCAGGCAAAGGCCATTAATCCAGGTGACCACTGCTACGACTCGATGGCGCCCGTTGGGAACAGTGGGCACCTGGCGGATATCTCGCACCATGAAAAGACATAAGGTACAAGACGGTGGCCCATCTGGCCAGTTTAGTGTACAACGACGTTGTTGGATGACCGTAAGTTTATGAAATTAATACTTGAGAAACTACCTAGCTAAACTATCTCTCTAATAAATTAGTTTAGCATCTGGTCATTATATACACTACTGGCCATTAAAATTGCTACACCAAGAATAAATGCAGATGATAAACGGGTATTCATTGGACAAATATATTATGCTAGACATGACATGTGACTACATTTTCACTCAATTTGGGTGCATAGATACTGAGAAATCAGTACCCAGAACAACCACTTCTGGCCATAATAACGCCTTGATACGCCTGGGCATTGAGTCAAACAGAGCTTGGATGGCGTGTACAGGTACAGCTGCCCATGCAGCTTCAACACGATAAACAGTTCATCAATAGCAGTGACTGCTGTATTGTAGCGACCCAGTTGCTCGGCCACCATTGACCAGACGTTTTCAATTGGTGAGAGATCTGGAGAATGTGCTGGCCAGGGCAGCAGTAGAACATTTTCTGTATCCAGAAAGGCCCGTACAGGACCTTTAACATGGGGTCGTGCATTATCCTGCTGCAATGTAAGGGTTAACAGGGATCGAATTAAGGGTAGAGTCACGGGTCGTAAAACATCAGAAATGTAACTTCCACTGTTCAGTGTGCCGTCAATGCGAACAAGAGGTGACCGAGACGTCTAACCAATGGCACCCCATACCATCACGCCGCGTGATACGCCAGTATGGCGATGATGAATACACGCTTCCAATGTGCGTTCACCGCTATGTCACCAAACACGGATGCGACCATCATGATGCTGTAAACAGAACTTGGATTCATGCGAAAAAATGACGTTTTGCCATTCGTGCACCCAGGTTCGTCGTTGAGTACACCATCGCAGGCGCTCCTGTTTGTGTTGCAGCGTCAAGGGTAACCGCAGCTATGGTCTCCGAGCAGATAGTCCATGCTGCTGCAAACGTCGTCGAAATGTTTGTGCAGACGGTTGTTGTCTTGCAAACGTCCCCATCTGTTGACTCAGGGGTCGAGACGTGGGTGCACGATCCGTTAGAGCCGTGCGGATAAGATGCCTTCCATCTCGACTGCTAGTGATACGAAGCCGTTGGGATCCAGCACGGCGTTCCGTATTACCCTCCTGAACCCACCGATCCCATATTCTGCTAACAGTCATTGGATCTCGACCAACGAGAGCAGCAACGACGCGATACGATAAACCGCAATCGCGATAGGCTACAATCCGACCTTTATCAAAGTCGGAAACGTAATGGTACGCATTTCTCCTCCTTAACACGAGGCATCACAACAACGTTTCACCAGGCAACGCCGGTCAACTGCTGTTTGCGTATGAGAATTCTGTTGGAAACTTTCCTCATGTCATCACGTTGTAGGTGTCGCCACCGGCGTCAAACTTGTGTGAATGCTCTGGTAAGCTAATCATTTGCATATCACAGCATCTTCTTCCTGTCGGTTAAATTTCACGACTGTAGCAATTTTAATGACCAGTAGTGTAGTTCCGAACTTTGCTAAATGACTAGCCACGAACAAAAAGGATACGAAGAGTGTTTCATAGTGTAATTAGCTCTTTTCGTTTTTCATACATCTTCAAGTTATGATTTCTAACAAAAAATTATCTGCTCACAGAAAATGACAGGCCTTTCTTTGTTTAATTACTATTTTCTAATGTGAAAGTTTTAGTTCATTTAAAATTTCCGGAAAACAACAGAAAATGTTATTGGCGAATGCCTATTGGAAATATCAAAAACTGAAACAATGACATTTTAACACCCACACAAAAAAGGCGTAATTCACATTAGCTTCCAACCATCCACTAACTCTTTAAACACAATAAAGATTTGCGATCTTATGCTTCTGACGTATTGGAAATCATACACAGTGTCATGCAAGTCTTAGTCAAGATTCTCCATTGTCACGAAATTCTGGGAATATCATATGTCTTAAGGTACTTCGCAAGGAGAACTTGGATGCAACAAGCTTTATTACACAACTAAATAAATACATCAATCTACTCAAAACAGTTACAGAACCTACGTAAAAATATATACTGTAAAGCTTCGGCAAGGGCTTTTCTGTTTATTTTTATGTTAATTTCCGGCTATGCTCTGTATGAGTCGAGCGTAGAAGCTATGCATAGAGAACACGTTTCGTTACAAAATAAAACTGTCCATATGCCTAATATGAACACATGTCTCATATCTTTCAAATATTAAAGTTATTCAGTTGAAAGATGAAAAATGTCACTTGGAAATAATAACAGTATAAGTCGAACTATAAGATGAACATTAACAAAAGCAAAACGAGGATAATGGAATGTAGTCAAATTAAATCGGGTGATGCTGAGGGAATTAGATTAGGAAATGAGACACTTAAAGTAGTAAAGGAGTTTTGCTATTTAGGAAGTAAAATAACTGATGATGGTCGAAGTAGAGAGGATATAAAATGTAGACTGGCAATGGCAAGGAAAGCGTTTCTGAAGAAGAGAAATATGTTAACATCGAATATAGATTTATGTATCAGGAAGTCGTTTCTGAAAGTATTTGTTTGGAGTGTAGCCATGTATGGAAGTGAAACATGGACGATTACTAGTTTGGACAAGAAGAGAATAGAAGCTTTCGAAATGTGGTGCTACAGAAGAATACTGAAGATAAGGTGGATAGATCACGTAACTAATGAGGAGGTATTGAATAGGATTGGGGAGAAGAGAAGTTTGTGGCACAACTTGACTAGAAGAAGGGATCGGTTGGTAGGACATGTTTTGAGGCATCAAGGGATCACAAATTTAGCATTGGAGGGCAGCGTGGAGGGTAAAAATCGTAGAGGGAGACCGAGAGATGAGTACACTAAGCAGATTCAGAAGGATGTAGGTTGCAGTAGGTACTGGGAGATGAAGCAGCTTGCACAGGATAGAGTAGCATGGAGAGCTGGATCAAACCAGTCTCAGGACTGAAGACAACAACAACAACAACAAGTCGAACTATGTTGTTTTACAGTCCTTCTACCACGTAAAACACTTCCAAAACAAAGCCTAAACTCGTGCAGTCCGTAGCGCTAACAGTTTTGCGTGTTTCGCATCAAATTAAAATAATCATTGCTACGTTCCGTTTCCACATTAATTAAACGGGTAATCACTGATCCCGGAAACGTTTTCAGTTACGTTTTACGGTCAGTATGCCTCGAAAATTACTGACTCACAAAAACGACACTGTAGTAAATATAGCTGGAATCTTTACAGTACCAATCTTCAATCTATTTTCGAGATATGTGCGAGCATATACACAGTGAGCACACAGGAGACACAATCCCGAAAAGAAATTCTGTGGTTGCTTAGCTTACAAAACCGTACACAATCTCTCTAGCTTTCAGAATAACTATATAAAGATTACACAGTGAAGGTTTTCGCAACCGGGTAACATAGTTGGTGATGAGTCTTCCGCGCTGTATGGCCGTGGTAGAAGAAAACGTTTCAGTTCCTGAGCGTCTATCTTCGTAGGTACTTCGCACGATGATGAGTCTTGCCGACTGACGTGTCGAACGTCGGAGAGCGCCACAAATACTGTGTAAAATGGGTTTAGTCGAGTTTACACGTGATAAGCAGAGATACTCTTTGTCAGAGATAAAAAGTTAACTATCGATTATCGCCTGTCAAAGATAAAAACTTATCTGTCGATCTACACAGTCATTGTCTATAAATCATTGAGATCCAAGGCTTCTTCTTTCCTGTTACGACCATCACTGCGCTTATAGATTTCGATGGATTCTCTGTATAGTTGGATTCTCTTTATAGTCGTGGATAATAGTTTGACCGAGTAGATAAAATTTTGGTTTCGGAAAATTTCATTTCATAATTTCCTGACTGAAGAGCATGCTTTTCTAAAGCAGTTTATTCTGTATTCCCTCGTCGACAAAGGTTTTTATGTTCTTGCAGTCCTGTGTTCACGCTTCTCTTGGTAGTTCCAATGTAGAACTTTCCAGTAGTACACGTAATCTTATCTACTCCACTTTCTGCCAGAGTAGGGCGTTTGTCCTAGGGGGGGGGGGGGGGGGGAGGGGGGGTTAGGACGTCAAACGGTCCGACTTAGAGCAGGAGAGGCATCACAGGACATTTTAATTCCCACGGTCTATACTTTTACAAATAAATTCATAAAACTTTGCCAGCATCACCAGGAATTATTCAGGATTTACACCCATTGCAGTGGAAGTTCGAAAACATAAAAAAATAAATTTTCTTTACATGTGAATTTTCATCATTTTTTCACTTACTAATGGCAGCATTTGTTGTTATAGATACACTTTTCTTCATAAGTAAGTGAGATTCTTCGATGAATTTTATACAGCATACAAACCATACTCAAAGGTGTATGAAACTCTAGAATTTTACAAATCTATTAAAGACTGTGGTAAAAATTGAGGTAATTGACTAGAAAATTTTGTGTTTTTTCTAAACATGAAGTTTAAAATATAACAGCTCATTCGTTTCTTCATAAATTAAATAAAATCAAGAGTTTCATACACCTGTAAGTATGGTTTGTATGCTGTGCAAAATTCATTGAAGAATCTCTCTAACTTATGAAGAAAAGTGTACCTATAGCAACAAATGCAGCCATTAGTAAGTGAAAAAATGAAGAAATTTCGCACGTAAAAAAATTATTTTGTTATGTTTTCGAACTTCCACTGCAATAGGTGTGAATCCTGAATAATTCCTGGTGATGCTGACAAAGTTTTATGAATTTATTTGTAAAATTATAGACACTGGAAATTAAAATGTCCTGTGATGCCTCTCCCGCTCCAAGTCGGACCGTTTGACGTCCTGCCCCCCTTACGATCGGAGTGCTTCACACATTTATTTTATCTAAACCCGGTCTGATGTCATATTTCTGCATTATCTTGCCGAACTGATCAGTTACTTCTTTGATAAAGATGAGAGAAAAAATGTTCTTCCATCGCTGTGTTTTATCGCTGTACTTTTCCCTGGTGTTATTTGCTCACAAAGCCCTATTTACGCCTTTGCTTGAATAGCCACTCTTCTCGAAAGGCTGATTCTGATGTTTTCGCGTCGTTCACGTGTTCCGGTGTGCAAATTCTTTTGGCTGTTTCTTGGAGCATGGCCATACAGCTCGGAAGACTTATTAGCAACTGGATACTGACCACATAAAACATGGCGGACACAGGAGCGCTGAACAGCGTGCCCACAGCCTCTCCACGTGTTGTGTTATCTCTTTGGTGTGCAGACAACGTGCTGATCGACTTCGGGCGGTCCCCGCGCTGGAACTGCCCTCTGCCGGACACGGACGCCCCTCGCGTCACGACGCCTGCGGCGACCAGCATCACCACGGGGGCTCCCTCCCGCCGCCGCGGGCCGTCCAGGGCTACCACCACCACCACCGAGGAGCCACCAGCCACCCAGGTGAGTGCCTCACAGCAGCCCACACTCGTGCTGGCGCACTTAATTTCGACCTGCAGAACCCTGTGGGCTTACTCGAACGCGTTTCGTTGTCTGGCCACCTGTAGCGCTAGTTGATACCTCTACTCTCTTCGCGTTGCCATAGACTGATAAAATACGAGGGTCACTCCAAAAGCAATGCACACAATTTTTTTTTTAAATTCATCTTTTATTCTACATGTTTGAAAGTTTTACAGTGTGTAGATACATCCTTTGGGGACAATTTTTGCGTTTCTCCATATAATTTCCATCCCTCTCAACTGCCTTACGCCACCTTGGAACCAGCACCTGTATGCCCACACACTAAAATTCTGACCAACCTGTTGGAACCACTGTTTGGCAGCGTGCACAAGGGAGTCATCATCTTCAAACCTTGTTCCACGAAGAGAGTCTTTCAGTTTCCCAAAGAGATGATAGTCACATGGAGCCAGGTCAGGACTGTAAGGCAGGTGTTTCACTGTTGTCCATCCGAGTTTTGTGAACGCTTCTTCATCTACATCTACATCTACATCCATACTCCGCAAGCCACCTGACGGTGTGTGGCGGAGGGTACCTTGAGTACCTCTATCGGTTCTTCCTTCTATTCCAGTCTCGTATCGTTCGTGGAAAGAAGGATTGTCGGTATGCCTCTGTGTGGGCTCTAATCTCTCTGATTTTATCCTCATGATCTCTTCGCGATATGTCCGTAGGAGGGAGCAATATAATGTTTGACTAGTCGGTGAAGGTATGTTCTCGAAACTTCAACAAAAGCTGGTACCGAGCTACTAAGCGTCTCTCCTCCAGAGTCTTTCACTGGAGTTTATCTATCATCTCCGCAACGCTTTAGCGATTACTAAATGATCCTGTAACGAAGCGCGCTGCTCTCCGTTGGGTCTTCTCTATCTCTTCTATCAACCCTATCTGGTACGGATCCCACACTGCTGAGCAGTATTCAAGCAGTGGGCGAACAAGCGTACTGTAACCTACTTCCTTTGTTTTCGGATTGCATTTCCTTAGGATTCTTCCAATGACTCTCAGTCTGGCATCTGCTTTACCGACGATGAACTTTATATTATCATTCCATTTTAAGTCTCACCTAATGCGTATTCCCATATAATTTATGGAATTAACTGCTTACAGTTGCTGACCGGCTATATTGTAGCTAAATGATAAGGGATCTTTCTTTCTATGTACTCACAGCACATTACACTTGTCTACATTGAGATTCAGTTGCCATTCCCTGCACCATGCGTCAATTCGCTGCAGATCCTCCTGCATTTCAGTACAATTTCCCATTGTTGCAACCTCTCGATACACCACAGCATCATCCGCAAAAGGCCTCAGTGAACTTCCGATGTCACCCACAAGGTCATTTATGCATATTGTGAATAGCAGCGGTCCTACGACACTCCCCTGCGGCACACCTGAAATCACTCTTACTTCGGAAGACTTCTCTCCATTGAGAATGACATGATGCGTTCTGTTATCTAGGAACTCTTCAATCCAGTCACACAACTGGTCTGGTAGTCCATATGCTCTTACTTTGTTCATTAAACGACTGTGGGGAACTGTATCGAACGCCTTGCGGAAGTCAAGAAACACGGTATCTACCTGGGAACCCGTTTCTATGGCCCTCTAAGTCTCGTGGAAGAATAGCGCGAGCTAGGTTCCACACGACCGTCTTTTTCGAAACCCATGCTGATTCCTACACAATAGATTTCTAGTCTCCAGGAAAGTCATTATATTCGAACATAATAAGTGTTCCATGGTTTTTTGACTGACATGTGGCTGTGCATGGTCGTGCAACAGCAAAACATTCTGCTTTTGCCGATGTGGTCGAACACACAGTTTCTTCAGTGTCGTCACATATGCATCAGAATTTATGGTAGTTCCACTTGGCATGACATCCATAAGCAAGAGTCCGGAATCGGAAAACGCCATAGCCATAGCTTTTCCAGCAGAAGGTGTCGTATTGAATTTTTTTTTTCTTGGGTGAATTTGCATGGTGCCACTCCACTGATTGCCTCTCGTCTCTGGTGAAAAATAATGGAGCCATGTTTCATCACCTGTCACAATTCTTCAAAAAAAAATCATATCCACCATTCTCGTACTGTTCCAAAAATTCGCTGCATATCGTTTTTCTTGTTTCTTTGTGAGACACTGTCAACATTCTGGGAACCCACCTGGCACAAACCCTTTTTTAACGCCAACACTTCCATTATTCTGCAAACACTTCCTTCCCCTATCCCAGCGTAGCGTGACAATTCGTTCACTGTGATGCGTCTGTCAGCAGTCACCCATTCCTTAGCTCTCTGCACATTCTCTAGAGTGCGTGCAGTACGAAGCCTGCCGCTGCGAGGACAATCCTCAATATTGCCGTGCCCGCTTTCATCACGTAACCTGCTTGCCCACCGACTAACTGTACTGCAATCGACGGCAGCATCTCCATACACCTTTTTCAACCTCTTGTGGATGTTTCCCACTGTCTCGTTTTCACAGCACGGGAATTCTACGACAGCACGTTGCTTTTGATGAACGTCAAGCTTAGCAGCCATCTTGAAGACATGCTGTGACGGCGCCACTCACGGGAACATGTTGAACTAAGTTTGAAAACAAGCGGGAAGGATGTATCTACACATTGTAAGACTTTTACACACGCAGAATGAAAACTGTATTTTTACAAAAATAGTGTGCATTTCTTTTGGAGTAACCCTCGTACTATCATATTTGTTTAGCAAAGAAGTATGATCAAATATTCGTCAAATTTCTTTGACAAAGATCTTTGATGTGGCGCTAAAATGGCATATATACTGTCGTCATATTTTTCGTCAAGTTTCAAGATGGTGGACGACAACTTATTATTATGCGCTGCAGTTGCGACTACCGCAATTGCACTGTGTGTGTATTTGGAAGAAAATCGGCGTAAAAAAAGGATGAGCCTTAGGTGCTACTTCGAGATAATAAAAGCATTCAGCACAATTTTTTACAAGAGCTGCAAGTGGAAGAAGTCAAGTGTTAACACACAAATTACTCACGAATGGATGAGAGTGTATTTCAGTATTTTCTCAGGAAAGTGGCTTCTAATATTACAAAACAGAATACTCTCTTCAAAATTTTGGAAATTTGTGGTAAGGTCTTATGGGACCAAACTGCAGAGGCCATCGGTCCCTAGGCCTACATACTACTTAATCTAATATAAACTAACTTACGCTATGGACAACACACGCACCCATGCCCGAGGGAGGACTCGAACCTCCGATGGGGGGAGGGGGAGGGGGGGGGGGAGCCGCACGGATTACTCTCTGCAGAAGACAGGCAAAATGTGACACTGCAATTTCTTGATACATGAGAGAGCTACTCTAGTTTACAAAAAAAAAAAAAAAAAAAAAAAAAAATGGTTCAAATGGCTCTGAGCACTATGGGAAATAACTTCTGAGGTCATCCAGTCCCCTAGAACTTAGAACTGCTTAAAGCTAACTAACCTAATGACATCACACACATCCATGCCCGAGGCAGGATTCGATCCTGCGACCGTAGCGGTCGCGCGGTTCCAGACTGTAGCGCCTAAAACCGCTCAGCCACTGCGACCGGCTCTAGTTTACAACACAGCACTTGAATATTACATTGCACAATAACCAAAATAATTCCAGAAACGTGTGAAACGATTTATAAAGGACGAAGGAGGAATATGTGAAGGTAAATAAATTTTGTAGTACACTAAATGGGCAATAAGAACTATGTTTAATTTTGAATAATTTAATTAATGGAATTGGTGTTCCAACAAACACAAAATTAATAAAAAAAAGTTCGAAACAGATGAAACGCTTTTAAACTTTTGGCATCCAGAGTTCAATAATAGACAAATTATAATGGAAAGCCAAGAGAGAATTTTTTATTTTAGAGTGTGATCACATCCTCTAATCTGGCTTGCTGAACAGCTGCTGGATGTTTCCAGATGTAGAGGTCGATGGCTGCAACTGTGATTGTGGACATGTCCCTTGCAACACATTCCACCTGCCCATCAACACACAGTGCACTGTACCGCTTTCTCACCACCCACCCCGTCAACCTCATCCTCTTCGCCACTGCCTTCCTAACACTTGCAATGACACTACATCTACGAATTTACTCCGCAAGCCACTGTTTGGGTTGTAGCGAAAGTGCATGATGTGCCAGCATCATTATGCCTCCTTCCTGTGCTATCCGCAGGTGGTATGTGGCAAAATACACTCCTGGAAATTGAAATAAGAACACCGTGAATTAATTGTCCCAGGAAGGGGAAACTTTATTTACACATTCCTGGGGTCAGATACATCACATGATCACACTGACAGAACCACAGGCACATAGACACAGGCAACAGAGCATGCACAATGTCGGAACTAGTACAGTGTATATCCACCTTTCGCAGCAATGCAGGCTCCTATTCTCCCATGGAGACGATCGTAGAGATGCTGGTTGTAGTCCTGTGGAACGGCTTGCCATGCCATTTCCACCTGGCGCCTCAGTTGGACCAGCGTTCGTGCTGGACGTGCAGACCGCGTGAGACGACGCTTCATCCAGTCCCAAACATGCTCAATGGGGGACAGATCCGGAGATCTTGCTGGCCAGGGTAGTTGACTTCCACCTTCTAGAGCACGTTGGGTGGCACGGGATACATGGGGACGTGCATTGTCCTGTTGGAACAGCAAGTTCCCTTGCCGGTCTAGGAATGGTAGAACGATGGGTTCGATGACGGTTTGGATGTACCGTGCACTATTCAGTGTCCCCTCGACGATCACCAGAGGTGTACGGCCAGTGTAGGAGATTGCTCCCCACACCATGATGCCGGGTGTTGGCCCTGTGTGCCTCGGTCGTATGCAGTCCTGATTGTGGCGCTCACCTGCACGGCGCCAAACACGCATACGACCATCATTGGCACCAAGGCAGAAGCGACTCTCATCGCTGAAGACGACACGTCTCCATTCGTCCCTCCATTCACGCCTGTCACGACACCACTTGAGGCGGGCTGCACGATCTTGGGGCGTGAGCGGAAGACGGCCTAACGGTGTGCGGGACCGTAGCCCAGCTTCATGGAGACGGTTGCGAATGGTCCTCGCCGATACCCCAGGAGCAACAGTATCCCTAATTTGCTGGGAAGTGGCGGTGCGGTCCCCTACGGCACTGCGTAGGATCCTACGGTCTTGGCGTGCATCCGTGCGTCGCTGCGGTCCGGTCCCAGGTCGACGGGCACGTGCACCTTCCGCCGACCACTGGCGACAACATCGATGTACTGTGGAGACCTCACGCCCCACGTGTTGAGCAATTCGGCGGTACGTCCACCCGGCCTCCCACATGCCCACTATACGCCCTCGCTCAAAGTCCGTCAACTGCACATACGGTTCACGTCCACGCTGTCGCGGCATGCTACCAGTGTTAAAGACTGCGATGGAGCTCCGTATGCCACGGTAAACTGGCTGACACTGACGCCGGCGGTGCACAAATGCTGCGCAGCTAGCGCCATTCGACGGCCAACACCGCGGTTCCTGGTGTGTCCGCTGTGCCGTGCATGTGATCATTGCTTGTACAGCCCTCTCGCAGTGTCCGGAGCAAGTATGGTGGGTCTGACACACCGGTGTCAATGTGTTCTTTTTTCCATTTCCGGGAGTGTATATACTACGGTGAATGTATGTTGTAGGAAGTTTGGTCATTAAAATTGCAACAGTAGAAAAGATAACAGATAACAAATTTTACTTATTGTGCGTATCCAGTACTGGAAGAGGAATAAATGAATTACCGGGCTGGCCAGTGTGGCTGAGCGGTTCTAGGCGCTTCAGTCTGGAACCGCGCGACCGCTACGGTCGCAGGATCGAATCCTGCCTCCGGCATGGATGTGTGTGATGTCCTTAGGTTAGTTAGGTTTAAGTAGTTCTAAGTTCTAGGAGACTGATGACCACAGATGTTAAGTCCCATGGTGCTCAGAGCCATTTGAACCATTTTGAATGATCGGCAGTGCAGTAAATTTTATCACTCATCTTGGAAAGTGACTATTGGAATTTTTTTGAGGATAACTCTTCGTGCTGCGCAACGGCTTTCGTGTAACGACTGCCACTGCAATTTGTTTATCATCCCTGAGAGAGTTTTCACGCTTACTAAACAAAGCCGTGAAGAGTCATGCAGCTGTTTATTGAATCTTTTCCATCTCTTCCGTACCATGAAGCGGTAATATAGTAAGTAGGGAAGAAACAAAGGAGAGCAGCTCATTTCGTCACGGGTTCGCTTAATAAAATCGGGAGCGTCACAGGGATTCTCATCATACTCGAGTGGCAGTTACTAAAGGGATCGTTCTTATAAACACTTGAAAACCCCTGAAGCGCCGTGGATGATACAGAAAAGTAATTCAGTATGGGACACGGGGGGAGGGGGGGGGGTTGCAAATGTCAGGGAATACCCCAAAAGTGGATGAAAAATGTTGAACATGTGATTTCACCAGATGACATACCTCGCCACACGTGCAGCGATTGGGCTTGTCGCTCACACCCTCGGTGGTAGAGAGCTGTGCTAACATCGCTCCGCTAGCCTGATTTCGAACACCTTTTGTAAATGTTATCTGTTGTACACGTAGAAGTTACAAAATTACTATTCTCGGTGTAACCGAGAAAAAGCTGTACTAAATTGGTGTGTCTTTCCCTTCGTCCCTTGATTTTTTATTTGTTTACAGACACTATTTTGTAGAGAACACGTACATCATTTACTGGCAGTTCGGAAGCTTATACTTATTACTTGTGACGCAATACGGTCGGTTTCTGTAGTTCTGTGCTTTTCAGTTAAATAAATAAATGACGTGTGACTAGGGCCTTCCGTCTGGTAGACCGCTAGCCGGGTGCAAGTCTTTCGATTTGACGCCACTTTTGAACACAGTAATAAATCTTACCTCAATGTAGACACATAATTGTTCAAATGGTTCAAATGGCTCTAAGAACTATGGGACTTAACATCTAAGGTGACCAGTCCCCAGGACTTAGAACTACTTAGACTTAACTATCCTAAGGACATCACACACATCCATGCCCGAGGCAGGATTCGAACCTGCGACCGAAGCGGTCGCGCGGTTCCAGACTGTACCGCCTAGAACCGCTCGACCACCCAGGCCGGCACACATAATTGTCAACACAGTGCAAGAATTAATAAAATTTTCTCGGGCTTCCAGCCGCGTCAGGTGGTTAAAATCCCACGAATCAGTTTTACTACTTGACAATGGCCAGGGAGAGCTCGGTCGAAAGCTCGTGGGATTTTAACCACCGTGGGATTTTAATTCATATAGCAGCGAAACCATTCATTCATGCACAGTGCAAGAAAATAATACCTGCCGGACGCAACGCTTTAACTTCTGAGCCACACGTGCTATAGCCGCGCATGTAGGCCCGGAACCACACCGACCTGAAAACTTGTCTTTGGTTGGGACGATAGGTGCGACACACCGACAGACTCCACTGTTGCCTGTGCGGTGAGGCACGCCATCTGGTGACGTCACATACTCAATATTTCTGATCCAGTTTTGTGGTACTTCCCGACGTTTGCAGCCCCCTGTGTCTTACATCAAAGTACATTCTCAGTATTAAATACGTCCCTTCAGGAGTTTTTAAACGTTAATCGGAATCATCATTATATAAGAGAGGCTTTGTGCATGACAGATATGTTTATTGTTGATGTTTCGACATCGTGTGTTCCAAGGAGTTAGACAGAATATTACTCCCTCCCACATACACCTTGCGCAATGACCGCGACGTAAAGAGCAAAGAAATGAGAGCTAACACGGAAGTTCACCGACAGTTGCAAATAGAACAGAGAAAGGGATAAAATTACAGAGGTTCCAGAGTTTCCCTGAGACACATTTCTTAAGTTGGCGTGCGGAAAGTAGATGTAGGTGGCAATGGGCCATCAAAACCTGGTATTCGGACACCAAATTACCGCAGCTCTGTAACCGAGAGATTTTTTTTACCCAAGAAGTCGGTCACGAAGAACTGTGATAAGACCAAATTATGAGCAGGAAAGAAGGAAAGATTCTCATTGTCGTCTAGACATCCTGATACAGATCACGATACCATGGTGAATGTCGGTAGGTTACTTCGCTAGTTACTGCTGCCTCCCGCGACGTGGCTGTGGGAGGGAGGCGCACCTAGTCGCTTCCCTCCAGCTCCAGCGAGTGTTCTCAGACAGCTGGACTGCGCCTCCGTGTTGCAGCCGCCCCGGAGGCCGACCCGCCCGCGAGCCACGCCGGCGCCCGTGGCGCGAGTAGCCGACGCCTGGCACATCCCGGCCATCCAGTGCTACGAGCCGGAGGACGGCGTCTTCTACGCGCAGATGGGGCCCACCGGCGGCAAGCGAGGCTACTCCGCTATCACCGGTAAGACGCAACACCCGCACAGCTTCTAATAACCCCACTACCTTTTTGATGGTAATCAACCACATCGAAACCGTTCCACTTCCATATGCTGCAAAATGACAGTGGCGTCTACCACACAGATGACTTGAGAACTCAACGCAGAGCCGTACCGAGGTGGTCCAGCGTTTCTGGCAAAACAGTCAACACTGCGCCCCCCCCCCCCCTCCCCACCCTCGGATCTGTGAGACTTAATTACAAAAATCTACACTCCTGGAAATTGAAATAAGAACACTGTGAATTCATTGTCCCAGGAAGGGGAAACTTTATTGACACATTCCTGGGGTCAGATACATCACATGATCAAACTGACAGAACCACAGGCACATAGACACAGGCAACAGAGCATGCACAATGTCGGCACTAGTACAGTGTATATCCACCTTTCGCAGCAATGCAGGATGCTATTCTTCCATGGAGACGATCGTAGAGATGCTGGATGTAGTCCTGTGGAACGGCTTGCCATGCCATTTCCACCTGGCGCCTCAGTTGGACCAGCGTTCGTGCTGGACGTGCAGACCGCGTGAGACGACGCTTCATCCAGTCCCAAACATGCTCAATGGGGGACAGATCCGGAGATCTTGCTGGCCAGGGTAGTTGACTTACACCTTCTAGAGCACGTTGGGTGGCACGGGGTATATGCGGACGTGCATTGTCCTCTTGGAACAGCAAGTTCCCTTGCCGGTCTAGGAATGAAAGAACGATGGGTTCGATGACGGTTTGGATGTACCATGCACTATTCAGTGTCCCCTCGACGATCACCAGAGGTGTACGGCAAGTGTAGGAGATCGCTCCCCACACCATGATGCCGGGTGTTGGCCCTGTGTGCCTCGGTCGTGTGCAGTCCTGATTGTGGCGCTCACCTGCACGGCGCCAAACACGCATACGACCATAATTGGCACCAAGGCAGAAGCGACTCTCATCGCTGAAGACGACACGTCTCCATTCGTCCCTCCATTCACGCCTGTCGCGACACCACTGGAGGCGGGCTGCACGATGCTGGAGCGTGAGCGGAAGACGGCCTAACGGTGTGCAGGACCGTAGCCCAGCTTCATGGAGACGGTTGCGAATGGTCCTCGCCGATACCCCAGGAGCAACAGTGTCCCTAATTTGCTGGGAAGTGGCGGTGCGGTCCCCTACGGCACTGCGTAGGATCCTACGGTCTTGGCGTGAATCCGTGCGTCGCTGCGGTCCGGTCCCAGGTCGACGGGCACGTGCACCTTCCGCCGACCACTGGCGACAACATCGATGTACTGTGGAGACCTCACGCCCCACGTGTTGAGCAATTCAGTGGTACGTCCACCCGGCCTCCCGCCTGCCCACTATACGCCCTCGCTCAAAGTCCGTCAACTGCGCGTACGGTTCACGTCCACGCTGTCGCGGCATGCTACCAGTGTTATAGACCGCGATGGAGCTCCGTATGCCACGGCAAACTGGCTGACACTGACGGCGGCGGTGCACAAATGCCGCGCAGCTAGCGCCATTCGACGGCCAACACCGCGGTTCCTGGTGTGTCCGCTGTGCCGTGCGTGTGATCATTGCTTGTACAGCCCTCTCGCAGTGTCCGGAGCAAGTATGGTGGGTCTAACACACCGCTGTCAATGTGTTCTTTTTTCCATTTCCAGGAGTGTATATTGCTTAAATGAAATTTCAAAGTCGGTAAAAATGGAACCCTTATAGCAAGCAGTTTTCCTCAAGAGTCAAGACTGACATTGTGGAGCGCTATTTATTTCCTTTATTGAGTTTCGATTCCCCCCCCCCCCCCCCCCCCGAAGCTTAGTACGCCGCTTTGAGCCTACAGAATTTGTTTTTAAAAATTAAGATAATAAATAATAAAAGCAGGCGATAAAAGCGGTAACATAAAACAAAGGTTTGGCGATGCTAATAAAAACGCAGGGAGCAGACAGGTAAAATAATAGATAAACAACTAAAAAACATGGCGACAGTCTGGTTTCTGTTCGCGAAAGATATAAAAATCACACCCAGCGATAGCATGATTTCTGTTCGCAACACTTTGGAAAGACGCACAACACTGAACACTCACTGGAACATTGCACTAAAAAGTTGGCACAAATATGACTCACCACAGCCAAGGACAGGTGGAGGGGGGGGGGGGACCTGGAGAGATGAGGGGAAAGAAAAAGAGGGGAGAGGAGAGGAAAAATGAAGAGGGGAGGGCGACAGAGGGAGAGGACTCATAAGGGGGGGCAGGGCAGACGTGATAGGGAATGGGTTGGGTTGGGTTGTTTTGGGGGAAGAGACCAAACAGCGACGTCATCGGTCTCATCGGTTTACGGAAGGACAAGGAAGGAAGTCGGCCGTGCCCTTTCAAAGGGACTATCACGGCATTTGCCTAGAGTGATTTAGGGAAATCACAGAAAACCTAAATCAGGATAGCTGGACGCGGGATTGAACCGTCGTCCTCCCGAATGCGGGTCCAGTGTGCTAACCACTGCGCCACCTCGCTCGGTGAGGGAATGGGGGATGGCAGAGGAGGGAAATGAAAAAGGACTTGGGGGAGAGAAGGGAGACAGAGAGAGGGCAGGCAGGGAAAAAACAGGATGGAGGGGGGGGAGATGGAGCCCAGAAAAAAGGACAGAGGAAGGAAGGGGGAGGTGAGGATCAGAGTTGATAGGAGGGATAAATGGAGGGAGGGAGGGCATCATCCGGGAGGGGGAGTAGACGGAAGCCACGTTGAGAAAAGAGATGAAGGGTCAAGAGAACATTGCACATTTGGATTCAAAGGTTATTTAACGTTTATCAGAAATGACAATTAAGGTCATCACATTTAAACCAGAAAAATTTATCGTTTTTGAGGTTTCACAGAACGGAAAGGAATTGCTAACGCCGGTGTCATAAAACGTCTGCAGTTAAATGCTATTGCAGTGGTGACAGACACAAGGGATGCTACCGCTAGACCACAGGCGTAGATGGCCTACCTTCTGTCTCACGTGGGACAAGACTTCCTCCAGGAAGTGCCGCAGTCTCCAGTGTTGCCATGTTGTGCAGATAGCCGGACTTAGAGAATTAGCGAGTTGGCCAGTTTATTTGTCCCATGTCGCGATCGGCGCGGACTTAGCCTCTGCAGCGGCCGGCCGCCGGTCGAGTTTTATGTCAAAGAGTGTACGTCGCACTGGTCACGTCCCACTGTGATTTGTGGTTAGCGCCCCACACCATCAGGTCTTGATTTCGCGCTGTACCTCGTGTTCGAATGCAGTCACTGTCAAGCCGCACCCCCTGTTTGCGGCGAAGCAAAATGCGGACATCATTTTTAAACAAACAGAACCTCGATTCGTCCGAAAACACTATCCTGTTCCCAGTGACGTCCTTCCAAACACCATTGCTGTCTATCATGATTCTACACATTTTTCGAAGGTAGGCGAAGGACGACGCGTACTTATCCCATACTGAAATAAACGGCTACGCAATGCCATCCCTGTTAGTGTACGATGTGTTACACTATGCAACTGTTGTACCAGATTCGAGGAGGACACGGGTCTGTCCTGCATTGCTATTTGGATGAGATGTCGATCTTCTCAGGGGATGATATGGATGGAGCTGCCTGACCCACCTCGTCGTGTACTGCGGCCCTCTGTGAACCATTTTGTGCACCAAAACACTTTGTCCCACACGAGCAGCAATTTCCCGGATGGATGCATCACAGTCTCTCATGTCAACAATGCGCCACCTTTCTAACTCGCTCATATGAGGGCACGGTTCATGCACACTTCTGCGAGGCGTCGTACACGTCTGCTCGTGTCACAGTGATCCATTGCCGGTAGACGGTGTTGCGGCGCGATATCGATGTTGACCTCGAACCCGCGGGCCGACGCAGTTCTAATGCTAGCCAATTCCGCAGGACATACTAATGTACATATCCCGTGCGTATGAACGTCCTAGAGGTGTTTTCTTTTTTGCTGAACATGAGTCTATTAATAATGTAAATAATAGTTAACAGATTTGTTTGTATTGATGCCTGGTTGTGAGCACTACTAACTCGAAATGCGCTGCGACATCGTAAGATTACTAATCCTTAAACATTGTGATTGGTTGTGGGACATACATACACCATCTGATCAGACGTATCTGTGCATCCCTACATAATGCGGAATGGACCACTAGACCTAACAAGACGCAGACCTACTAGTACAGAAGAAGGTAGAAAGTATTGTGTTGTCATCAGAAAAGCAGTCACATCAAGATGGACCGGTAAAGAGAGCTCAGTGACTTCGAACGTGGAGTAGTCACAGGTTGTCACCTGAGTCACAAATCTGTCAGGAGCATTTGAACCCTTATAAAACTGCCCACGTAGGCTGTTGGTGCTGTGATTGTGAAGTGGAAACAGGGAGGAACAACAAAAGCTAAACCAAGACTGCACAGACCACACATATCAACGGACGGGGACTGTTGAACATCATGGAATATGCTTGTGAAATATCGCATGCAATCAGAGGAAGAGTCACACGTGAGTTCCAATGTACTATCAGCAGTGTAACCAGCATACCGACTTTGCACAGGGAGTTAAAAGGAATAGAATACAGTGGTCGAGCATCTCCTCATGAAGCACACATTGCTGCAGTAAAGCTAAGCGAAGCTTGAGGTGGTATAAAGAGCGATGTTTTTGGACAGTGGGGGTCTGGAAACGAGTGATTTCGGGTGCTGAATCACGCCGTACCCTGTGACGATCCGTTGGAAAGGTTTGGATTTAGCGAATGCCTGGAAAACATTACCTGTCATTACGTGTAGAGCCAGCAGTGAAGTACAGAGACTCTGGTGTTACTGTATGGGGGTGACCTTCGTGGTTATGGTGTCGTCCCCTTATTGTGCTTAAGAAAACGGTAAATAGGGAAGGACATGAAAACATTTGGCAGAATTGTGCTCTGCATACAGTAGTGGAACAGTTCGGAGACGATGATTATTGTGTCAACATGACAATGCACCCTATCGTAAAGCAGCCTGCGTTATGCAAATTATTTGTAGGCAATAATATTTCTGAAATCTCACGGCCTCCCAAAGTCCAGACCTGAACCCAACAGAACACCTTTTGGATGACTTAGAACGTCGATTACGCTGCGAGCTCCAGCGTATAATTAATAAGACTGTTTTCTCTGATTTCAGCTCTTGTGGATGAGTGCGCTGCCATTCTTCCACCTGTATTCAGACACCTCATTGAAAGTGTCCCCAGCAGAGTTCAAGTTGTCATGAAGGCGAAAGGAGGACACACTCCATATTAATGTCCACTAATAGGTGTCCGGATACTTTTGATCCGATTGTGTATCGCCGTTATTATAAGGTTTTGGGATGTATCTCTTGCGAACTTTTTAGCGAATCGGGCGCTATTTTTGAAATGCACCTCATACACAAACAGCAGTTGACCGCCGTTGCCTGGTGAAACGTTGTTGTGAAGCCTCGTGTAAGGAGGAGAAATGCGTACCATCACGTTTACGACATTGATAAAGGTCGGATTGTGGCCTATCACGATTGCGGTTTATCGTATCGCGGCATTGCTGCTCGCGTTGGTCAAGATCCAATTACTGTTAGCGGAATATGGAATCGATGGGTTCAGAAGGGCAATACGGAACGTCGTGCTGGATCTCAACGGCCTCGTATCACTAGCAGTCGAGATGACAGGCATCTTATCCGCATGGCTGTAACGGATCGTGTAGCCACGTCTAAATCCCTGAGTCAACAGATGGGGACGTTTGCAAGACAACAACCATCTGCACGAACAGTTCGACGACGTTTGCAGCAGCATGGACTATCAGCTCGGAGACCATGGCTGCGGTTACCCTTTACGCAGCATCACAGACAGGAGCACCTTCGATGGTGTACTCAACGACGAACCTGGGTGCACGAATGGCGAAATGTCATTTTCTGGGATGAATCCAGGTTCTGTTTACAGCATCATGATGGTAGCATCCGTGTTTAGCGACATCGCGGTGAACACACATTGGAAGCGTGTATTCGTCATCGCCATACTGGGTATCACCCGGCGTGATGGTATGGTGTGCCATTGGTTACACGTATCGGGCACCTCTTGTACGCAATGACGGCACTTTGAACAGTGACGTTACATTTCAGATGTGTTACGACCCGTGGCTCTACCCTTCATTCGATCCCTGCGAAACCCTACAATTCAGTAGGATAATGCACGATCGCATGTTGTAGGTCCTGTACTGGCCTTTCTGGATACAGAAAACGTTCGACTACTGCCCTGGCCAGCTCATTCTCCAGATCTCTCACCAAGTGAAAACGAATGGTCAATGGTGGCCGAGCAACTGGCTCGTCACAATACGCCAGTCACTACTCTTGATGAACTGTGGTATCGTGTTGAAGCTGCGTGGGCAGCTGTACCTGTACATGCCATCGAAGCTCTGTTTGACTCAATGCCCAGGCGTATCAAGGTCGTTATTACGGTTAGAAGTGGTTGTTCTCGGTGCTGATTTCTCAGGATCCATGCACCGAAATTGCGTAAAAAGGTAATCACATGTCAGTTCTAGTATAATATATTTGCCCAATGAATACCGGTTCTGCATTTCTTCTTGGTGTAGCCGTTTTAGTGGCCAGTAGTGTATAACGAACCTGCCGTTGGCGCCTAATGATTTGTCTGTTCCTGAGATTACAAAGTGTGTGCCTTGTGCTACTCAGTAAGCGGACCTGATATTCGCAGGCCACGTCGGCTGGGGCATCTCGTGGTACATCAACGGTCTGCTGATCCCCGAGATCAACGTGGTGCGCGGCAAGACGTACACGTTCGTGGTGGAGGGCGGACTCGATCCTGAGACGCCGGCGCGCTACCACCCGTTCTACATCACCGACGACCCCGTCGGCGGATACGAACACAAGACGCCGGAGGAGCGAGCGGTGAGTGCCACGCACCACCGAGTCTGCCACTGTGCACCAATCTGTTTTGTCGGTTCTTCATACTGGCTACATTACGACCTTCTAGCCTCCTCTTAAAAGTCAATCTGCTGATGCATTGTATCCTCAATGATGATATATTGCTTGAAGATTTGACACTAGCTCAGTATTGCCCAGGCACGTATTTAATCCAGTTTGCTATTACTCCACCTCCTCCTTCCCCCTCAGTCCGTCCATCACGTCTACTCCCTCCTCTTCTCTCCTTGTCCTTCTCTTCCTCACCTTCTCTCTGTTCATCTTGGGTATGAACAATCACTTCAGTTGTATTTTGGTCCTTTATTACTGTATCACTACCGGTTTCGTGACGTTTTGGCCACAGCTTCAGGTGATATCTGTATAACAATAAATCCGAAAGGAATAACAACCCTGACACATACACTGGTATGGTAAATTGTTTTAAGATTTTAAAAAAATATTAAAAAACTTCTACATGAGAATATGCAAATGTTATTACCCACATGATTAAAACATTAGAGAGGAAAAGCTCGGAATCTTTTTTTCCAACATTCGTTGTCTGTCAAATGCAAATTACAGCTAAAATATGGTATTTCACGGATTAAAGACTGCCAAATTTCAATATTGGACAAACGGAGTTGACGCATCGTAGTATTTTGGAAAATTCCGACTGCCTAAGTTAGCTGGACGCAATAATCTGTACTTTCATCACCCAGTCCCTTTGTTCCTCCTCACCCTTTCTATTTTCCTCACCTCGCGTCACCTCCCCCCTCCTACGCATCTGCCTTATTGACTTAGGTTTCTCACGTCTTCCTTACAAGTATGTATTTAAAGGTTTTGTAAATTTCCTTAAATTTCAGTGACTGTTACTAAATATCAAAATTCCCTACAGTCTTGGATTATTTTAACTGTCAAAATGAAGAATTTTTAAAGCATTTTTACGAAACATAATTTTTAGAATTTTAATTTATTCAAAAATATTTTAAAGTGTTAAGTGGACTCGGCCGGCACATCATTTTCGTTGCCCTAGCTTATATGCACGTGATGTTCCTCTTTTACAGATGTTCAAAACGTTCAAATGTGTGATAAATCTTATGGGACTTAACTGCTAAGGTCATCAGTCCCTAAGCTTACACACTACTTAACCTGAATTATCCTAAGGACAAACACACACACCCATGCCCGAGGGAGGACTCGAAGCTCCGCCGGGACCAGCCGCACAATCCATGACTGCAGCGCCTCAGACCGCTCTGCTAATCCCGCGCGGCCCTCTTTTACACTCTAGTTTTAACATAACGTAGGGGCGTCATTAACGAAAAATGTGAGCTGTCACTACTATATTGATATTCTACAGATGGTTAAAACAAGTTCCTATACTTTGTGTCCCAATATTCCTTGTTTTCATTCACGACTCGTGTAATCACCAAAAGACCACTAATCATTCGGTCGAGCCCGCGCTTCACCAGCTCATGCGTGAGGCGTTCGTAGCAAGCTGTTTACCTTTTGCGTCAGTATACAATAACAGAGCACGCGGCCGCGTGCCCTGCTCGCGGTTCCATATAGATTGGAGAAGCGGTAAGTGCGTTTCTCAGATTCTGTTTTTCCCTCATTAGCTATTTACTTGACGATTTTGTCTAGTTAGAGCAGCCCTCCAAGGTGTGGCAACCACTTCTTGCTTTTTCATTATGGTCCAGAATCAGGTCTTAATTGTATTCATTTGTTTTCTTCTTACCAATAGAGCCGGCCGGGGTGGCAAAGCGGTTCTAGGCGCAACAGTCTGGAAGCGCACTACCGCAACGGTCACAGATTCGAATCCTGCCGCGGGCATGGATTTGTGTGATGTCCTTAGGTTAGTTAGGTTTAAGTAGTTTTAAGTTCTAGGGGACTGATGACCTCAGAAGTTAAGTCCCATAGTGCTCTGAGCCATTTGAATCATTTTACCAATAGATCACTATGATGCGATTTGTTTTGGACCCATCCACTGTATTGGAATTTGGCAGTTTTTAATCCATGACATACCGTCTTTTAGCGGTATTTTGTATTTGACAGACAACGAATGTTGGGAAAAAAAGTTTTTTTAATGTTTTTTAAAATCTTAAAACAATTTACCATACCAGTGTATGTGTCAAGGTTGTTATTCCTTCTGGATTCATTGTTATAGAGATGTCACGTGAAGATGTGGCTTTAACGTGACGAAGCCCGTAATGGTAGAGTAATAAAGGACCAAAATACAGTTTAGGTGATTATTAATACCCAAGATGAATACTCACAGCTGTGGTTGACCCACCTATATGGTTGTCTGCTCATCTGCTGCCTCTGTCTCTGTCGATCTTCCCCAACTTCTCTCTTTCTCTCCATCTCCACCGTTTCCTCTCTCTGCCAGTTCATCTCTTCCTCCTGTCCATCTCCTCCTCTGTTATTTCTCTGTCCATTTCCTCCCTCTCTCTGCCCACTTCCTCCTCCCTCCTCTTTCGCCACGTTATCACCTCCTCCTCCCCCAATAAGCTCTCGCTGGTTCTTACCCCTGAAAGTATTATCTTTCCAAATAGTTGTATTGTATGTTAACCGGGGACTTAGAAACGACGGAGAGGCTCTGTCCCCTCCGCAGCCGCAGTGGTTCTCAACCCCACGACGACTACCGCAGTCCACTTCACCCCTCCACCGCCCCACACCGAACCCAGTGTTATTGTGCGGTGGACCCCCCCCAGGGAACGTCTCACACCAGACGAGTGTAACCCCTATGTTTGCGTGGTAGAGTAATGGTGGTGCACGCGTACGTGGAGAACTTGTTTGCGCAGCAATCGCCGACATACGAGGTGCATTCAAGTTCTAAGGCCTCCGATTTTTTTTTCTAATTAACTACTCACCCGAAATCGATGAAACTGGCGTTACTTCTCCACGTAATCGCCCTGCAGGCGTACACATTTTTCACAACGTTGATGCCATGGTTCCATGGGAGCGGCTAAGGCTTCTTTAGGAGTCTGTATTGACCACTGGAAAATCGCTGAGGCAATAGCAGCACGGCTCGTGAATGTGCGGCCACGGAGAGTGTCTTTCATTGTTGGGAAAAGCCAAAAGTCACTAGGAGCCAGGTCGGGTGAGTAGGAAGCATGAGGAATCACTTCAAAGTTGTTATCACGAAGAAACTGTTGCGTAACGTTAGCTCGATGTGCGGGTGCGTTGTCTTGGTGAAACAGCACAGGCGCAGCCCTTCCCTGGCGTTTTTGTTGCAGTGCAGGAAGGAATTTGTTCTTCAAAACGTTTTCGTAGGATGCACCTGTTACCGTAGTACCCTTTGGAACGCAATGGGTAAGGATTACGCCCTCGCTGTCCCAGAACATGGACACCATCATTTTTTCAGCACTGGCGGTTACCCGAAATTTTTTTGATGGCGGTGAATCTGTGTGCTTCCATTGAGCTGACTGCCGCTTTGTTTCTGGATTGAAAAATGGCATCCACGTCCCATCCATTGTCACAACCGACGTAAAGAAAGTCCCATTCATGCTGTCGTTGCGCGTCAACATTGCTTGGCAACATGCTACACGGGCAGCCATGTGGTCGTCCGTCAACATTCGTGGCACCCACCTGGATGACACTTTTCGCATTTTCAGGTCGTCATGCAGGATTGTGTGCACAGAACCCACAGAAATGCCAACTCTGGAGGCGATCTGTTCAACAGTCATTCGGCGGTCCCCCAAAACAATTCTCTACACTTTCTCGATCATGTTGTCAGACCGGCTTGTGCGAGTCCGAGGTTGTCTCGGTTTGTTGTCACACGATGTTCTGCCTTCATTAAACTGTCGCACCCACAAACGCACCTTCGACACATCCATAACTCCATCACCACATGTCTCCTTCAACTGTCGATGAATTTCAATTGGTTTCACACCACGCAAATTCAGAAAACGAATGATTGCACGCTGTTCAAGTAAGGAAAAAGTCGCCATTTTAAGTATTTAAAACAGTTCTCATTCTCGCCGCTGGCGGTAAAATTCCATCTGCCGTACGGTGCTGCCATCTCTGGGACGTATTGACAATGAACGCGGCTTCATTTTAAAACAATGCGCATGTTTCTATCTCTTTCCAGTATGGAGAAAAAAATCGGAGGCCTTAGAACTTGAATGCACCTCGTAGTGTAACTGAGGCGGAATAAGGGTAACCAGCCCGCATTCGCCGAACCAGATGGAAAACCGCCTAAAAAGCAGCCGCAGACTGACCGGTTCGCCGGACCTCGACACAAATCCGCCAGGCGGATTTGTGTCGGGGACCCGGCGCTCCTTCCCGCCCGGAATTCCAGATAATTAGTAATATGTGCATCAAGCTTGGTTGAAATCGATCCAGAGGTTTAGGAGGAACTTTTTATCCGTGTCTTTGCCCGCGTACGTACATGTCACGTATAGTTAACATACTTCACCTGTATATCAAGCGAATTTCGCCCTGCGGTTTAGTTTTCACGCAGCTTTATGTTTATGAAGTCATATCTCTTTAACTATGTGTCGTACAACCATATAATTTTGCAGGTACATACAGCGGTATACAGGGTGAACATTATTAAAAGCGACAAACTACAGGGACGCATTCCTGACTGAAAATGGAGGAGAAAAGGTCCTATGAACATGGGCCAGAAATGCGTCGATGCCACCGTAGATGGCGCTGACGAATGAAAGTTCATCTGACAACGTACCGTGTCCGTAGCCCGCAGATAACGAATATGTAGGTTGACAACGCCAGTTCTGGTAAAGGTTGCTTTATCGGTAAGGTCGGTAAGGAGGACTGCTGGCAGAAATCCCATAATTATGACGGTCCGGTGCAAAAACTATCACAAAATCCTTCCCGTACACGAAAATCCGCTGCTGATAATCCTTGCACTAGTTGCAGGTGATAGGTTCAAAATGGCTCTGAGCACTATGGGACTTAACATCTGAGGTCATCAGTCCCCTAGAACTTAGAACTACTTAAACCAAAACTAACCTAAGGACAACACACACATCCATGCCCGGGCAGGATTCGAGCCTGCGACCGTAGCGGTCGCGCGGTTCCAGACTGAAGCGCCTAGAACCACTCGGCCACACCCGCCGGCGCAGGTGATAGGGATAGTAGCGGATGTCATGCAAGATACACGTAATTGTACTTTTGCTTACACCACGTTGGCGGGCCACTTGTCTGGAGCTTGTACTAGCGCTCGTCTCAGTATCCCGTAGAACCCGATCCTCCGTATCTGGTGTACGCACAGTCCGCCAGCCGCCTCCCTGCACGTTCGTCTGTCTGAAAGGACCCATGACCACAAAGTCGCCCAAAAAGGGCTTGAAACGTTGTGCGATGTTGTTGGTGTCTGTGAGGGTACTCGTTTTGGTACTGCCGTGCTGCTCAAAATGGCTCTAAGCCCTATGGGACTTAACATCTGAGGTCATCACTCCCCTAACTAACCTAAGGACATCACACGCATCCATGCCCGAGGCAGGATTCGAACCTGCTACCGCAGCAGCAGCGCGCTTCCGGACTGAAGCGCCTAGAAAGCTCGGCCGCCGTGCTGCTTCTAGACCGTTTCCATCTGCTTGACCGTACACAAACACCATCTCTGCTTATTCCCGACATGAATACCGGGCCATTCTGCAGCTTACAGTACGCTGCGTCTATCACATAGCCTGCAACACACGAGTAACGCACGGTATGGGGTCAGAGGAACTCCCATTCGTCAGCGTCATCTACCGTGGCAGCGATACGCTTCCGGACACGCGTTCGTAAGACCTGCTTTCCTCCATTTCAAGTCAGGAATTCGTCTCTGAAGTTTCACCCCGTATATGGCTTCTGTGTCTGCAAACCGTGTTATTAGAAGAGTAGTTGCGTCTTGTTGACGCAACGTTTCGACGAGTTACCTGCTCATTTTCACGAGAAAGTTGATTTCATGTCCAGTTCGCTCCTTTATAGCCACTGGACCACAGACTCCTTTGTCGGGGAAGCAACAGGTGGGGCATTCGTATGACTCCAGAGGAGTGTTGCGGCCGACGAGGGGGTTGGGGGGGGTGGGGGCGTGGAAGGAGGGGAGTCGGTGAGGTGGGTGGGGGGTTCGGACCGGGGTTGGAGTTCTGGTGCTGTCTCACTATTCCGCCCATTTCCTCTGCTCCTTTTATGAGAGCACTTCTGATGTATTTTTACTAACGCCGCATTCCACAAGGATATAAACTGTAAACCGCAGTCCCAGTTGACAAGGTAGCTGTTAAAGGGAGAGAATTATACCTTGAAAGACTTTCCAGCTCTTGTGTCTAATTATCCATGTCACAGAAGTTCAATATATTTTCTCATTTCATTTTGTATTGATGTCGTTCACTTTCAGTGTGTTACAATCTTTTTTGTGAAATTACAAAAATTTCTCTGTAGGTCTAAAGTTTTTCCAGATGTGAAAACTGCTCCCAGGTACAACATGGTCAGGTACCTAGGAACAAATACCCTCTTTAACTTTAAAAGTGTTGCACTCGAGAAAACATTGTCAGTACTGCATTTAATAGTCTGTGAGCTACGTTATTTATTTATTTATTGTTCCGTGGGACCAAATTAAGGAGAAGTCTCCATGGTCATGGAACGAGTCAATACATGAAATTATAACACGATAGTAGAAACAGATAAAAAGAAATATAGAAAAACATATTCAGGCGACAAGTCGTAAGTTTAAATAAAGAAAATCAACAATGTAACACTGGAATTTGCTTAATTCTTTAGCTCTTCCAGGAGCTCCTCGACAGAATAGAAGGAGTGAGCCATGAGGAAACTCTTCAGTTTAGACTTAATAGAGTTTGGGCTACTGCTAAGATTTTTCAGTTCTTGTGGTAGCTTATTGAAAATGGATGCAGCAGAATACTGCACTCCTTTCTGCACAAGAGCCAAGGAAGTGCATTCCACTTGCAGATTTGATTTCTGCCTAGTATTAACTGAGTGAAAGCTGCTAACTCTTGGGAATACGCTACTATTGCTAACAACAAACGACATTAAAGAAAATATATACTGTGAGGGCAATGTCAGAATTCCCAGACTATTGAATAGGGGTCGACAAGAGGTTCTCGAACTTACACCACATATAGCTCGAACAGCCCGTTTTTGAGCCAAAAATACCCTTTTTCAATCAGAAGAATTACCCCAAAATATAATACCATACGACATAAGCGAATGAAAATATGCGAAATAGACTACTTTTCGTGTTGAACTGTCACTTATTTCAGATACTGTTTTAATGGTAAATAAAGCAACATTTAGTTTCTGAACAAGATCCTGGACATGGGCTTTCCACAACAGCTTACCATCTATCCTCTATTAGTCCACTATACATAGACAGCACGCAAGTGAAACCAAATTAAGAAGAAGTGTTATCAGAAACCAGTTATAAGTAAAAATGTTTTGAAAGAGAAGCTGTTGCCAAGTATCACAAATTTTCATCCACAAGAAACCGAAAATTGTTTAGACATAAGAAAACCTCAGTTAATCTGTAAATATCATAGAATACCTTCCGTTTCAACGTGCAAGTTGATGCATGACTCACGAAATAAGGCTTATCAGTCTACAAGTTATGTAACTACTTTTAAAAATACACAAAATTTTATTCACCGCCGGTCGCGGTGGCCATGCGGTTTTAGGCACTTCAGTCCGGAACCGCGTGACTGCTACGGTCGCAGGTTCGAATCCTGCCTCGGGCATGGATGTGTGTGATGTCCTTAGGTTAGTTAGGTTTAAGCAGTTCTAAGTTCTAGGGGACTGATGACCTCAGATGTTGAGTCCCATAGTGCTCAGAGCCATTTGAACCATTTTTTATTCACCATAAAACTCTCCATCTGAACAATTACCAATAGGTTACAAAAGCTTTGTCATATTACCCAACACTTCAACTCGTAACCTTTTGGGAACCTCAAGTCACAAAACAACAAAAACAGTAAAAAATGCCTAAAACTGCTTATGGCGGTCCCTAGTGCACGTTCCTTCATGTGAGTCTGAAATCTGTTACAAGGTAGGAACACTGACCACGATATCTCACATGTTGCTAGGTACACTCTCCTCCAAGTGCAACACCCTCTTCTACTCGTATTTCCACCGCCTCTTTCATGACCGAATCGCAGACCTCCTTGGTGCACCACAGCACTTTTTTCTGTTCAGAGACAAACGGGCTTCCTTTGTTAATGCTGGGCTGTGCCACTACAGACTTGTCCGTTTGGGCGAGGCGAACGCTTCTCACATGTTCCGAACAGCGCTCGAAGACGCATCGCTGAGTCTGGGACACACACAACTGAAGCCGCTGGCACCAGGTCCCCGAAGCCGCCGTTTGAGTGACCCAAGCATATTCTTCATTTTAATCGTTGAGCGGTGAATAATTTCTTATGTTACGCTTCTCCATTATTTGACTGTGGGCGGCTCTGCGCACGGAAGCAATGCCAGGCGCTTCGTTTCTTCTTCAGTATTGTTTTCTTTCTTCTTATTTCTCGGTTGGAGAAACCACCTTTTTTGTGTCTCTCGAGTAGCGGATCTTGCAAAGGGTTTCGCGTATATACTGTACCTTGGTAGGCAGACGTTCCTGGTCAACGACAGCCTTGCGACAACACTACGCCAGCTGATAGCCCAAGAAGATTTCATGAGACACTGTTCTTGGTCCTGGTGTTGCTGAGAAGGAACCCACAGAACTAAAATGTCGGATCAAGGTACACCCATATTAGCTAATATGCCTGACCATGAACAATGTATTCCGCCGACTGTCGAAGACGCTTCAGCTCCCTACACACGGCCACAGCATGTGATACAGCCTGCAATTCCACATGGAGGTAATTAACTTCATGCATCTGTTGCATTTTCAAAGAATGCAGAACCTTCCTCTTCTCTGTCCAGCAGAGAATGTTTGTCAATGGTTTGTAGCATAAGCTGCCAAACCCCTTGTCTGTATCTTCGTTCTGGTTTATACTTGAAGTAGAAGTTGGAAAGATTCAATAACAAATTTACAAAAGTATATGTTATGCCTCAGACAGTCGTCAGTTTCACAAGTCATTGACCAGCCCTGTCGCTGAGCTATAGAGTTCTGCGATGCCACCTCTGCATGCTGAGTGGTGTTACTTAATCGAGTCAGAAATAGTCCCAACTCCTGGGGACTATCTATCTCCGTACTTGATGAAACATTCGGCTGTTTTGATTTTCACTTTTAGTTGAGAAAAAGACATGTTTTAATTCCGAAAGACACGTCTGGGTTCGTAAGTAAAGTATAGATTAGCACTGTTAGTATATTCACTGAACAGCCGTAGAAACTCGTACACGTGCCACTCAGAAGTGCCGCAACATGACGTGGCATGGACTCGTCTAATGTCCGAAGTAGTGCTGGAGGGAACTGACAGAAGGGCTTTCCCATAAAGCCATACGGCTACGAGGGGATGGATATCTCTTCTGAAAAGCACCTTCCAAGGCAGCCCACATATGCTCAATAATGTTCATGTCTGGAGAATCTGGTGACCATCAGAAGAGTGTTCCTGGAACGACTCTGTAGCTGGAATTGCCCAAGTCCGTCGGAGTGTACAATGGACGCGAATGGATGCTGATGATCAGACAGGATGCTTACATAGGTGTCACCTATAGGAGTCGTATCTAGACCTATCAGGGGTCACACCAACTGCACACACCCCACACCATTATACAGCCTCCACGAGCTTGAACAGTCCCCTGCTGACACGCAGGGTCCATGGATTCATGAGGATATCTCGATACCCGTACACGTCCATCCGCTCTATACAATTTGAAACGAGTCTCGTCCGGCCAGGCAACATGTTTCCAGTCATCAACAATCCAGTCTTGGTGTTCATGGACCCAGACGAGGCGCAAAGCTTAGTGTCGTGCAGTCATGAAGGGTACACGAGTAGGCCTTCGGCTCCGAAAGCCCATGTAGATGATGTTTCGTTGAATGGTTCACACGCTGACACCTGTTGATGACCCAGCACTGAAGTCTGCAGCAATATGCGGAAGTGTTGCACTTCTGTCACGTTGAACGATTCTCTTCAGCCGTCGTTGGTCCTGTTCTTGTAAGATCTTTTTCCGGCCGCAGAGATCTTAGAGATCTGATGTTTTACCGGATTCCTGATATTTACGGTACACCCGTGAAATGGTCATACGAGAAAATCCCCACTTCGTCGTTACTTCGGAGACGCTGTGTCCCATCGCTCGTGCGCCGACTATAACACCACGTTCAGACTCACTTATATCTTGATAACCTGCCATTGTAGCAGCAGTAACCGATCTAACAACTGCGGCAGACGTTGTCTTATATAGGCGTTGCCGACCGCTGCGCCGTATTCTGCTTGTTTACATATCTCTGTATTTGAATACACATGTCTATACCATTTTCTTTGGCACTTCGGTGTAAAATGAGCTGCTTAAGCTATGTAGTGGTAACTGATTGGGAACTGGAGAGGGTGTCACCTAAGTACACTCCAACCTTTCTTGTGTTAGGATGGTAAGGGAGGAGAGGGTTGTTGAGGGAACTGTCGACTGACACCAAGTACCTCAGTGTTCGACGGGCTATTTACCTTAATTCGATAAGGACATCTGCGACTAGGTGACAGAGAAAATTATAGCGGTTTAGTTTGACATTGTTCCGGAAACGCCGAAACTACCTCTGAGAAATGACACAATTTCCCTGTAGCAGCAAGCAACCAAACAAATTTAAATTACATGGTACCTCGAAGAACACACTGCTTCCGGCCACGCTAGGCAACGTAATACTAGCACAGACTACACTTGATGTTTTCTGGAATCACAGGCAATCATTTTGAGAAATGCATGAGAATTATGCAGTGAGTAAAAGGTCTGTGGCCCAGATCCAAGGCAACGTAAGTGCTCCCTCATGCTTCTCCCTCCCTCTCCGCTCTTCCCATTACGGAAGCCTATTCTTATGTTCCACAACGTAGACAACCTTGCACATAGGAGTACACGACACGAACGACAATAACAGACACGCACTGAGTGTTTTAATACTGCCATTTCAATCATAGTCTTTTGAAACTCATATTCTTATATCTTTTTGAAGCAATCCGTGATGTTCTATACATTGCTACAGAAATTAAAAAATCTTTGTGCAGGTTAACTGGTAGGCTTTAAGAAGCTTTCCTTTAGCATACACAGAAATTGCCGTTTCTGGTGACTCAACCACAGATGATTGCAATAGCTTTAGGTAACAGGGAGAAAAAGCATCTTGCGAGACCAGATCTATGGATTATACACTGCAGGCCATTAAAATTGCTACACCAAGAAGAAATGCAGATTGATTGGACAAATACATTATACTAAAACTGTCATGTAATTGCATTTTCACTCAGTTTGGGTCCATAGATCCTGAGAAATCAGCACCCAGAACAACCACGTCTTGCTCTAATAACAGCCTTCATACGCCTGGGCATTGAGTCAAAAAGAGCTTGGATGGCGTGTACAGGTACAGCTGCTCATGTAGCTTCAACACGATACCACAGTTCATCAAGAGTAGTGACTGGCGCATTGTGACGAGCCAGTTGCTCGGCCTCCATTGACCAGACGTTTTCAATTGGTAAGAGAACTGGAGAATGTGCTGGCCAGGGCAGCAGTCGAACATTTTCTGTGTCCAGAAAGGCCCGTACAGGACCTGCAACATGCGGGCGTGCATTATCCTGCTGAAATGTAGGGTTTCGCAGGGATCGAATGAAGGGTAGAGCCACGGATCGTAACACATCTGAAATGTAACGTCCACTGTTCAAAGTGCTGTCAATGCGAACAAGAGGTGACCTAGACGTGTAACCAATGGAACCCCATACCATCACGCCGGGTGATATGCCAGTATGGCGATGACGAATACACGCTTCCAAGTGCGTTCACCGCGATGTCGCCGAACACGGATGCGATCAACATTATTCTGTAAACAGAAATAATGACGTGTTGCCATTCGCGCACCCAGGTTCGTCGTTGAGTACACCATCACAGGTGCTCCTGTCTGTCATGCAGCGTCAAGGATAACCTCAGCCATGGTCTCCGAGCTGATAGTTCACGCTGGTGCAAACGTCGTCGAACTGTTCGTGCAGATGGTTGTTGTCTTGCAAACGTCCCCATCTGTTGACTCAGGGATCGAGACGTGGCTGCACGATCCGTTACAGCCATGCGGATATGATGCCTGTCATCTCGACTGCTGGTGATACGAGGCCGTTGGGATCCATCACGCCGTTCCGTATTACCCTCCTGAACCCACCGATTCCATACTCTGCTAACAGCCATTGGATCTCGACCAACGCCAGCAGCAATGTCGCGATACGATAAACAGCAATCGCGATAGGCTACAATCCGACCTCTACATCTACATACGTACTCCCCAATCCGCCATACGGTGCGTGGTGGAGGGTACCTCCTACCACAACTATCATCTTCTCTCCCTAGTCCACTCCGAAACAGAACGAGGGAAAAATGACTGCCTATATGCCTCTGTACGAGCCGTAATTTCTCCTATCTTATCTTTGTGGTCTTTCTGGGAAATGTAAGTTGCCGGCAGTGAAATGGTACTGCAGTCAGCCTCAAATGCTGGTTCTCTAAATTTCCTCATTAGCTATTCACGAAAAGAGCGCCTTCTTTCTTCTATAGACTCCCACCCGAGTTCCTGGAGCATTTCCGTAACACTCGCGTCATGATCAAACCTACCAGTAACAAATCTAGCAGCCCGCCTCTGAATTGCTTCTATGTCCTCCCTCAATCCGACCTGATAGGGATCCCAAACTCTCAAACAGTACTCAGGAATAGGTCATATTAGCGTTTTATAAGCGGTCTCCTTTACAGATGAACCACATCTTCCCAAAATTCTACCAATGAACCGAAGACGACTGGCCGCCTTCCCCACAACTGCCTTTACATGCTTGTCCCACTTCATATCGCTCTGCAATGTTACTCCCAAATATTTAATCGACGTGACTGTGTCAAGCACTACACTACTAATGGAGTATTGAAACATTGCAGGGATCTTTTTCCTATTCATCTGCATTAATTTACATTTATCTATATGAAGAGTTAGCTGTCATTCTTTACACAATTCACACATCCTGTCCAGGTCATCTTGTATCCTCCTACAGTCAATCAATGAGGACATCTCCCCGTACATTACAGCATCATCAGCAAACAGCCGCACATTGCTATCCACCCTATCCAAAAGATAATTTATGTAGATAGAAAACAACAGCGGACCTACCACAATTCCCTGGGGCACTCCAGATGATACCCTCACCTCCGATGAACACTCACTATCGAGGACAACGTACTGGGTTCTATTACTTAAGAAGTCTTCGAGCCACTTTATCAAAATCAGAAACGTGATGGTACGCATTTCTCCTCCTTACACGAGGCATCACAACAACGTTCCACCAGGCAACGCCAGTCAATTGCTGTTTGTGTATGAGAAATCGGTTGGAAACTTTCCTCATGTCAGCACGTTGTAGATGTAGCCACCGGCGCCAACCTTGTGTGAATGCTCTGAAAGGCTAATCATTTGCATGACACCGCATCTTCTTCCTGTCGGTTAAATTACGCGTCTGTAACACGTCATCTTCGAGGTGTAGCAATTTTAATGGCCAGTAGTGTACATTGTGCACAACTACGCCGACCGACAATGTTAATTTTCCTGTAAACATTCATGTCTTTAGAATGAGATTTTCGCTCTGCAGCGGAGTGTGCGCTGATATGAAACTTGCTGGCAGATTAAAACTGTGTGCCCCACCGAGACTCGAACTCGGGACCTTTGCCTTTCGCGGGCGTGAGTCGTGGTTCGGTAGCTCAGTCGGTAGAGCACTTGCCCGCGAAAGGCAAAGGTCCCGAGTTCGAGTCTCGGTATGGCACACAGTTTTAATCTGCCAGCAAGTTTCATGCATGGCTTTATACTGATTTGCGCTACCGTACCTGCTGTTCGACAGTTACAGCCGGGTTGCTCACTCCTTTAAGCCTCCTGCAGGATATGGTACAAGCGATGGCGTGCGCTTCCAGGAGGTGCGCATCTTCGCGGGCGTGTCGGTGAACCGGCGGGGTGACGTGGTGCCCACCGGCACAGGCCGGCTGTGCAACTGGACGCCGGACCCCGACCAGCCGCCAGCGGACGAGTTCGCGTCGTTCGGCGCCTACCAGCGCTCCCTGACGCTGCAGTGCGACGAGGGAGAGCCGGGCGTCGTCCAGTGGACGCCGGGACCGGACACCCCCGACACCGTCTACTACCAGGTGAGACCGCCTCAACACATACTCTAACACCTCTGTTCAGCTTACACTGATAACAGCTACAGAAAGACTCATTTAAAATTAAGAATAGAATTTTTATAGGGGAAAATCGTGTAGAATCAGAGTTGTAGATCAAAATTATAGTGTATCAGCAAGTAGTTGAAAGTGTTGAAATTGAACCTGATTATTTGGACAACGTCATCACTGGTGATGAAACCTGGGTTTTTGAATACGACCCAGAAACAAAACGCCAAAGCTCTGAGTGGCACACTGATCAGTCCCCCAAGCCCAAAAAGGCAAGAATGAGCAAATCAAAAGTGAAAACAATGCTCATTGTCTTTTTCGACAGCAAAGGAGTGGTCCATAAGGAGTTTGTTCCTCAAGGACAGACAGTTAACGCTGCCTACTACGTGGATATGCTGGAAAGACTCCGCAAAAGGGTCGTCAGGACGAGAAAGAACATCTCCGCTACCTGGCAACTCCATCACGACAACGCGCCTTGCCACAACGCGCTACGAGTCCGCGAGTTCCTGGCCAAACACCAGGTGCCAACGCTGCCCCACCCCCCTATAGTCCTGACCTCGCCCCAGCTGACTTCTTTTTGTTTCCTAGGATTAAGTCAGCCCTGAAAGGAACCCGTTTTTCGTCCATAGACGAGATCTAATCCGCCGTGACGAAGACCTTGCGAGAGGTCCCAGAAGACGCCTTCCAGGGCGCGTACCGGTCATGGCAGAGTCGCTGGAAAAAATGTGTAGAGCCCCAAGGACAGTACTTTGAAGAATTTTAAGTGTTTGTGCAAATCTGTTCAATAAATTACTTTTAAAAAAATAATTGCATTACTTTCGGAACGCACCCTGTAAGTACAGCAAAGCCACGGAAGCTCCGTCATGTGATGAAAAACCTATAAAAGGCCTGATCGTCATTATTGCCGCCCTTTTTTCCTTGATTGTTTCGTTAAAGGGCGGGGAACCCGTGTCAGTCAGACAATAATTAGAGTGGACTTTATCGTGGTAAGATTCACGATAAACTGTTAGAATATGACTGTTGGTAGCAACGGAGTACTAAGGGGGTTTTAGGACTTTAGTGCTAGATTGGTACTTTACGGACATATAGCCGACAGAAACTCGAATTATCTGGCTGATACGAGTGAATTCAGAAGTACCGGTATTCAGATATTAACGTCCGCAGCTCGTGGTCTTGCGGTAGCGTTCTCGCTTCCCGGGTTTGATTCCCGGCGGGGCCAGGGATTTTCTCTGCCTCGTGATGACTGGATGTTGTGTGTCTCTCATCATCATTTCATCTCCATCGACACGCAATTCGCCGGAGTGGCGTCAACTCGAAAGACTTGCACCAGGCGAACGGTCTACTCGACGGGAGGCCCTAGCCACACGGCATTTCTATTTCAGATATTAACGTGTGGACTTTTGAAAGTGTCGTGTGCCGTTAGTTGCGAATCTAGACGTAGAGCGCGTGCATATCGGCATTTGCGGACTATTTAGATTCCTCCAGGCTAGGAACCTTTTAAATAGACCATCATCCATCACCATCTTAATCCTTGAATATAGAGTGAAAGTGAAATACAAGAGTGTTGTACTTATTTCATTTACCTAGTACTAATCAGTGAAGGTTTTACGGAACCAAAGCTATTCAGCAGTAAGTCAGCACCATCTAGTGGAAAGCTTAGGCATTAACTAACACGCTAACTGAAATGAACGTTTACGTGTTTTACGGACTGCTTAATATGAACTTTTGTGACTCTTTGACGTCCCCACTCCCTCCGAAAGGTGTCGCAGGCTGTCTTAATCATCAAAGGGGAGAGTTTGAGCCGGGCAAATTACTAAATAAAAGCGATATTTACAAGACTCGCAGTAATAGCAAAACACAAGGCCCGCACCTCATCGGAGAGTCGTCGCTGTCACATCGGTAAGTAAAGCCGGAAAACCTACCGACGATACCTATCTACGAGTAGACGTCGACGTGGAGTACCTAAAAAGGGAACCACAAGAGAGTTGGGGATGCTTCAATACGCATACACAGTGTGAAGAGGCCAGCGTCTTAATACACAGACTACGGAATGGGCGATATTTAATGTAATTATTAAAACATTACTGTTAACACGACAAGTGCCATAACCCGATTTCTCAGAAACTTCGCTCGGTGGAGGAAGAGTCAAAATAAGCGAACACGTGTCACGGGGTTATCCATAGATACTCGAGAGTTTCTGAGACAACAACGATCAAAGTTTTCAACTTAATTTTGACGCCATTTAGGGCTCTATAATCTCAGCCAAATTGGTGGCACCGTGGCTCTAGCGTCATGGCCTCTAACTTAGGTGCCCCGTGTCGAAATCCGATTAATGTTTGTATTTACTTCATTTAACATTTTTTATTAATCTACTCATGTCCGTAGGATGTTACTATACGAATGTTTCTTATCAAGTTAGCGTATACAAGGATATTATATCGATTGTAAAATTACAGCTGCGTCTCACAATGTCATACATGTATTATACAATATTCACTGAATAGATAAAGAAACTGGTACACCTGCCTAATATCGTGTACGACGCCACGAGCATGCAGAAGTGCTACAACGCGACGTGGCATGGACTGGATCAATATCTGAGGTAGTGCAGGAGGGAAATATCTGAAGTAGTGCAGGAGGGAACTGACACAATGAAACCTGCAGGGCTGTCCATAAATCTGTAAAAATGTTCATGTCGGGGGAGTTTGGTGGCCAGAAGAAGTTTTTAAATTCAGAAGAGGTTCCAGCAGCCACTCTGTAGCAGTTCTTGACCTACAGCGTGTCGCATTGTCCTGCTAGAATTGTCCAAGTCCGTCAGAATGCACAATGGACACAAATGGATGGCCGGCCTGGGTGGCCGAGCGGTTCTAGGCGCTACAGTCTGTAATCGGGCGACCGCTGCGATTGCAGGTTCGAATCCTGCCTCGGGCATGGATGTCTGTGATGTCCTTAGGTTAGTTTGGTTTAAGTAGTTCTAAGTTCTAGGGGACTGATGACCTCAGAAGTTAAGTCCCATAGTGCTCAGAGCCATTTGAACCATTTGAACAAATGGATGCAGGTGATCAGACGGAAGCTTACGTACGTGTCACCTGTCAGAGTCATATCTTGACATATCAAGGCTCCCATTTCGCTCCAAATGCACAAGCCACACACTGTTACAAAATGGAAATGAGCGTTTGGCGTCATTGGCCGGGAGGCCCCTTACGGAGCAGGTCTGGCTGCCTTGGTGCCACATTGGGCGACCTGCGCGCTGGATGATGAAGACAACGCAACACCCAGTCCCTGAGCGGAGAAAATCCCCGACCCAGCCGGAAATCGAACACGGGTCCCTTAGGACGGCAGTCAGTCACGCTGACCATGCAGCTCTCCAGGCGGACACACTGTTACAGAGCCTCCACCATCTTGAACAGTCCCCTAATGACATGTAAGGACCATGGATTCATGAGATTCTCCCCGTACCTGTTTATACCCTCGATACAATTTGAAACGAGACTCTTCGGACCAGGCAACATCTTTCCGGTCATCAACAGTCCAAAATCGGTGTTGACGGGCCCAGGCGAGGCGTAAAGCTTTGTGTCGTGTAGTCACACAGAAGTGGGCCTTCGGTTCCGAAAGCCCATATCGATGATATTTCGTTGAATGTTTCGAACGCTGACACTTGTTGATAGCCCAGCATTAAAACCTGCAGCAATCTGCGGAACGGTTGCACTTCTGTTACGTTGAACGAGTCTCTTCAGTCATCGTTGGTCCCGTTCTTGTAGCATCTTTTTCCGGCCCCACCGATGTCGGAGATTTGATGTTTTACCGGATTCTTGATATTCACGGTACACTCGTAAAATATTTGCACGGGAAAATCCCCACCTGATTGGTATCTGGTAGATACTGGGTCCCAGGCTTGTGTGCCGACTACAGAGTCCATCAGAAAAATGTATCCACTCTTTGTCAGACTCTATCGAGATATCGATATTATCGTTCGATTTGAGTTACGAGTGTGTTGTAGTATGGTCTTTGGCTGAGCATGTGTTATTAGTTTCATCTCGGTATTGAGAAAACAAGATGGCTGGAGCATGCTTGACATACGAGAAACGAAAGTGTATTGTGAAGTGGTTTTTCAAGTATGATAATGCCGTTGAAGTGCAACGTCAGTGGAGGCGGTAGTTTGAAACATAACCACCAGTAACAATTAAACGCACCATTGACAAGTTTGATTTGCATGGAACGATTTGAGAAATTCACAAATGAAGATCAGGAAAACAGCGTACAGCTACAAGTCCTGCTTCGTCGGCTGCCGTGTTCGAAAGGTTTGTTAATTCTCCACAAAAGTCTGCTGCGCGATGTGCACGTGAATAGCGGTTAGCAGTACAAGTGTACGAACAATTCTGAAAGCTGCAAAATGGAAAGTTTACATTCCGCGATTGTTGCACGCGATTAATGATGACGATCCTGATCGCCGAATGCAGTTTTGCGAATGGTGTCAGCAAATGGTAACTGATGACGAACAATTTGTGACGAAGGTAGTGTGTAGTGATGAGGGATAATTTAAACTTAATCGAACCGTGAATCGGCATAACAGTGTGTACTGGGCACCGGGAAATCCGCATGTTTATGTGGATAAAGCGGTCCGTCTACCGGGGGTTCGTGTATGGAGTGGGCAATCATCTAGGGGCTTAGTAGGACCCTTTTTCTTTGATGCTACTATCACTAGAGAAGTGTATCTGGAAATGTTAAGCACATCAATTTTGCCAGGTATACATGCATTTATGGAGCTGATGAAGAGGTCTACTACCAACAGGACTGGGCGCCACCACATTACCACCCAACCATATGAGCTTTCCTGGATGATAGTTTTCTGGGGCATTGGATTGGACGAAGAGGGCCCATTGAGTACCGACCGCGGTCACCAGATCTAACACCTATGGATTTTTACTTGTGGGAAACTGTGAAAGATAACTTTTATAGACGTAAGCCACGCACACGGTTGAACGCCAGGAGATCACAGCGACATATGCAGCGACATCCACTGTAACATTCATTGACTGACGTAGTAGCGGCGACCGCTCGTCGTTCTGTGTATAGCCGCCAACAGTGAAAATTTTGAACATTTAAGGCAACTATGTGCTAAGCAGAAGGTTGTACAATATGTGTGATCGATTATTAAATGTAAAATAAACGTATAAGTAATACTTTTCGTTCCTTAAAGTGTGTATACATTTTTCTGGTGGACTCTGTATAACACCCTGTTCATACTCACTTGAGTCTTGATGACCTGCCATCGTGGCAACAGTAACCGATCTAACAACTGCACCAGACGCTTATTGTCTTATATAAGCGTTGATGACCGCAGCGTCGTATTGAGCCTGTTTACATATCTCACTGTTTGAATACGCATGCTTATACCAGTTTCTTTGTCGCTTCCATGTGAGTGCGTACGGTATTTTCAGGAGTTACGAGCTTTTTTAATTTTTCATATTCTTATATCAATTCTTACATTAATTTTATATTTAATTCGTTTGTTTATTCTTCAGGAAGACTTGGTACCTTCCTTGGATAATAGTGATTATAGAAACACTCGAAACATAGAAATTCAGAAAACCACGAGCATCGCGGAAAGGCAGGTTTGCCACACTGACGTGACATTCCCTTCGGATAGAATGTCGGTACTGCTGAAGACTTCACGATTCGGCAAACCATGAGCAATGGATCAGTATTCCGAAAACAGGCACTTGATTATGAATCAAGCTACAATACCGGAATTTCAACGAAAACAATTTCAAATAATTTTGTCATTGATTTATTTTTCTTTTTTTTTATTCATTCGCCAATACATTAACTAGACGGGTAAGGCACACTTATTTCAATATACATTGGAAAAAATTCTTGTAGTAATCTTATGCCTACATGGGTAGAGAAATGAATAACAAAAATAACAATAGTCGGGTTTCGAACACGGGGCGCAAATATGTGAAGTTGCGACGCTATAAACTACTCTACCACTTCGGCTGAATGACTTACTCGCTAAAAAGCACATAAGGTACCTCGAAAACTCTGGCCGTCGTTTTCTCTTAAATTGTAGAATATCTATAGATTAGCCGATACACGTCTTCGCTTATTTTGACGCCTCCTCCACTTAGCGAAGTTTCTGGGACATTCGGTTGTAGCACTTGCCATATTCTCGTCGTGGGGATAATACCTTCACTGCGCGTTAACAATGGTGATGTTAGTCGTGGCGGTGCCACTACAGCAGAGCTACTAAACACGGCTTTCTGGAATTCCTTCACCGAAGAAGGCAAAGTAAATACTTCAGAATTCGAATAAAGAACAATTGCCATCATTAGTAACTTCGAAGTAGGTATCCCTGGTGTAGTTAAGCAGCTTAAATCAATAAAGGCATGGCTTCGGTCCACATTGTATACCAGTCAGGTGTCTTTCAGAGTATGCAGATACGATAGCTACATACATAGGACTCATATACAACAACTCGCTCATCGAAAGATTCGTACCTAAAAATTGGAAAGTAGCAGAAGTCACGCCAGTGCCCAAGGAAGGAAATTGGAGTGGTCCACTGAATGACAGACCCATATCGCTAACGTCGATTTACAATAACATTTTGCAACAATACATTGTGTCCGAACATTATTAATTACCTCGAAGAAAACGATGTATTCACTAATCGCCAACACGGATTCAGAAAATATCGTTCTTGCAAAACACACCTACCTCTTTATTCTCACAAAGTAGTAAGTACTATCCACAGGGGATGTCTAAGTGATTCCGTATTTTTAGATTTACAGTCACGAGCGACTTCAAATTGCGTGCCTATGGAGCACCGACTAAGTTGTGCGACTGGATTTGTAATTCCCTGACATAGAGGCCACATTCGTAGTAACTAACGAAAAGTCATCGAGTAAAACAGAAGTAATATCTGGCGGTCCCCAAGCAAATGTTATAGGCCCTCTGCTGTTCGTGATCTATGAGACAGTCTGAGCAGCCCTCTTCCATCGTTTGTAGATAATGCTGTCATTTACCGTCTGGTAACGTCATCACATGATCAAGACCAATTGCAAAATGGTTTAGACAAGATATCTGTATGGTCAGAAAGTGGCAACTGACTCTAAATAATGAAAAGTGTGAAGTCATCCACGTGAGTACTGAAAGGAATCCGACAAATTTCGGTTACACAATAAATCAGACAAATCTAAAGGCTTTAAATTCAACTGAATGCTTAGCGATTATAATTACAAATAGCTTAAACTGGAACGATCACATATATTATGTTGTTAGGAAAGCAAACCAAAGACTGCGATTTATTGGCAGAACACTTATAAAATGCAACAGATCTGCAAGACTGCCTACACTACACTTTCTCGTCCTCTGTAGAGCATTATCGTTCGGTGTGGGATCCGCAACAGATAAGATTGACGGAAGACATCAAAAAAGTTCAAAGAAGGGCAGCTCGTTTTGTACTATCGCAAAAGGGGAGAGAGAGTGCCACGGATATGATAAGCTAATTAGGAGGTTTCATTAAAACACAGGCAGTTTTCGTTGCGGGTGGATCTTCTTATGAAATGTCAATTGCTAACTTTCTGCTCAGAGAGTGAAAAATGTTTGCTAGAGACCACCTACATACGGAGAAACGATCACCGTAATAAAATAATAGAAATCTCGCAAGGAGAGATTCAAGTGTTCATTTTCCCAGCGCGCTGTTCGAGAGTGGAATGGTTAAGAAGTAGCTGGTAGGTGGTTCAGTGAGCACTTTACCAGGTGTAGATTTAGAAGTATCCGTTACGGAAACGAGATGATCATTCTGAAACTAAAGCTTCCTTCTCTTGTGGTGATTCGAAGTGACTGAGCGGCACTAAGTTCACTGTAGTGACTTCGACCATTGATACTAAGAGACGGACCACGACGTCACTTGCTTGACTTCAGCATTCCCATAGCGGGACAAGGTAGTGTCACTTTGGCTTGCTGTGAAGTGATGTGAAAATGACGTGTCACTCGAAGCAATAGTGATGCCTGAGGAAGTTCAAGTTATGACAACACCAGCTCAAAATATTTTAATTAGTATTAAACACTTAAAGAGTGGTGAAGCTGTACCGTCATTGTATTCATATGCTACAGCGAATGTTCGTTGGCGTAGAGTTCATTCAAAATACAGATATAAATTTTATCATAATTTTAAGCCTTCGAATGCTGTTGATATTTTACAATTGCTTAAGCCTCAAGTAAAAGATTGTGTTGGTGAACTGGAAGACCTGGCTAAAGTTGGAGATAATGGGCGTTCTCATGCTTTTTTGTATAATAATAGATTTCAAGGTCATGTATTAGGTTTGATTCTTAATAATTTTGAACCTTCTCCTAATGATACTCTAATATTGAAGAAATATGTATCATTTAAAGTAAAAGTAATGTATGAAGTTACATGTCGTGGAAGAAATAATGGTGATGGTTGTGTTGAATGAATTTTCTTTTGTATTTTCAGAAATAAATGACTGCTTTGGATTATTTTGAAACAAATTATCTTCGTGTTGATAATTTCGATATTTTCATGTGGAACTCGCATAAAAACACAGACTTGAGATTTGTACCTACATTACATCGCCTAATGCTACAACTAATGAGAAATTTTATATTACATTTTGGTATTGCAGTACACAGTTAACCACATTTCTAAGTTTTCGTGAAGTGAAACTTTTCCTGTTTTCTCTCAGTTCTTCTTTCCCTTTTTTTTTTTTTTTTTTTTTTTTTTTTTTTTTTTTTTTTTTTTTTTGTGTACGATGGGAAATATCTCTCTTTATCACATGGTGGTAATGGTGCAAACTCAACGACGCAATTACTCGCCATTTCCTGCTCTTCGTTTTGATATTGCGGCATGCGTTCGTCTTTTGTTTCGCTGGTAACAGGTTTGCGTGTTTGTGTACGTGTGTGTGTGTGTGTGTGTGTGTGTGTGTGTGTGTGTTTAAGGAGAGCTTCTGTGTGCATAAATTACTGCTTTACTATGGTATAGTTTTATGCACACGGAAGTTAGGACCTACTGGGATTATAAACTCTCCTTACACACACAACCAAAGACATATCCCTCTCTCTCTTTATTACACAAAAATCCAAAAAAATTATAAAACCACACACACACGCACACATCAGTCGAAAAATACAAACACACACAGAGCAGTAGCAGACAGTCCTGCAACAACAAAAACAAAAAAGTGATGAAGCCAACCTGCAATATCAAAACGGGGCACACGAAATGAAGAGATTGCAGTGGACCTTCACAACAAACAAACTTGAATATACGTAGTGTTAGTGAAAGTGTTCTGTGCTAAAATCTACCACGTATGTCAGAAGAACCTGAAGAACGACGTAAGAAACAAATATACCGGCTGTATCGGTGATAATTTAATACTGTTTACAACAGTCAGTGAAAGCATGATAACTGTTCATGAACGTAGTAGACAAAATTGTAAGAAAAGGCATATTATTACAGTGACCATTGAAGACGCTTTACAAAAAGTGAAGCTCTTTTTGTCTTAATAATAATTTTATTACAGCTGCAAAAGATGGTATAACCTACGCAACATGTAACACTGCGATTGCAGAAAAAAGAGCCCTTAAAACAAAAAAGACAACATATTTTTGAACAATATTAGCCAAACTAGGGAAAATATTTACTCTTTGAAAAGCTATTAATCTCTGACTTCTGAACTTTATCATATTTGTGAAAATGCTTTTCTTGGTTGATATGTTCTATGTAATACAATTCAATGCAATGAATACAATGCTCACACAATCCTCAATGTATTTAATCCATAATTCCACAGCGGTATTATCAAATGTAACATTTACCCTGCCTATTACGATTTCACGACCAACCCGCTGAACCGATCTCGATGAAATCTGACGTGGAGATAGCTTGAACCCTGGGGAAGAACATAGGCTGCTGTAGAAACTAAAACATGATAATAAATCTCTAAGAGGGTGAAGTAGGAAATGGAACTTTTTGTACACGAGTGAACATAAAGAAATGTTAAAACTCAAATTTATTGCATGATATACATGTTGTATAATGTATAGCTGCTTCAGTAGCTTAATGCTGAGGGGTGCCGCTGCTGCCCACGCAGTCCAGTGCTGTGCGTATCACTGCGTTGTGGACTGGGACAGCTGGGTGGGTGGGGGATGGGCCACTATGCGAACAGTGCTTGCCAAACACGCAGACACGCGAGGGCGGCTGGCGTTATTGCATGCACAACAGCTTGCTTGCTTACCATCACTCATCATAACAACATTACTGATATACGACTGCAGCTGCAGTTAACAGCTTGTATCCCATATTATTAGAGAGAATGAAGTTGTTTCTGATGGACGAGGAACAGAAACAACTTAACAGCAGTAGGAGGCGCAACAATAACATGTGGAGAACTGGGACAACATTGCAGAAAATGAAGAAACAGCACAAACGTCCTAGCATGAAAGGCAACTAACGTTCACAATAGTGTGCTAATTGCAAGATAAGTGTGTAGAACTCTTTCCGACGTTTTATGCACAAAATTTGTAGCGAACTGATATATTTTAATTCTATAAAATATTTTGTGCTATAATTTTGAAACACTGTATCTGCACTAATATTATAAAAAAGGATAGTTGCTACTCAACATACAGAGGAGGTGCTGAGTCGCAGACAGGCACTACATAAAGACTGTTGGAAAGTGAGTTTTCGCCCAATAAGGCCTTCTTCGAAATAAGACAAAACACATACACACACCCACACACACACACACACACACACACACACACACACACATACACATTTACACACGCGAACACAGCTCACACGCACATGACCACAGTCTCTGTAAGCTGAAGCCACTGCCAGAGAATGTGGTCGTCTGTGCATGAGTAGAATAAAGTCGTATGGTGGCATGCACTGCTGGGTCTGTTGGGTTATAACTCAGTTGAATGGACTGAAGGTGACTATTAACACCTGAAACCAGTATGCAACAATAATATAAATAGATAATTGGGTATCGACTGATTGCTGTATACCTATCCTTATAATGATATACAGCTGCTGTGCACAACGGTTCCGTATGGAGTCAAAGTTGGTGAAAACTACACTACTGAGCATAAAAATTGCTACACCAAGAAGTAATGCAGATGATAAAATATATTATACTAGAACTGACATGTAATTACATTTTCACGCAATTTGGGTGCATAGATCCTGAGAAATCAGTGCCCAGAACAACCACCTCTGGCCGTAATAACGGCCTTGATACGCCTGGGTATTGAGTCAAACAGAGCTTGGATGGCGTGTACAGGTACAGCTGCTCATGCAGCTTCAACACGATACCACAGTTCATCAAGAGTAGTGACTGTCGTATTGTGACGAGCCAGTTGCTCGGCCACCATTGACCAGACGTTTTCAATTGGTGAGAGCTCTGGAGAATGTGCTGGCCAGGGCAGCAGTTGAACATTTTCGGTATCCAGAAAGGCTCGTACATGCGGTCGTGCATTATCCTGCTGAAATGTAGGGTTTTGCAGGGATCGAATGAAGGGTAGAGTCACGGGTCGTAACACATCTGAAACGTAACGTCCACTGTTCAAAGTGCCGTCAATGCGAACAAGATGTGACCGAAACGAGTAACCAATGGCACCTCATACCATCACGCCGGGTGATACGCTAGTATGGCGATGAGGAATACACGCTTCCAATGTGCGTTCACCGCGACGTTGCCAAACACGGATACGACCATGATGATGCTGCAAACAGAACCTGTATTCATCCGAAAAAATGACGTTTTGCCATTCGTGCAACCAGGTTCGTCGTTGAGTACACCATCGCAGGCGCTCCTGTCTGTGATGCAGCGTCAAGGGTAACCGCAGCCATGTTCTCCGAGCTGATAGTCCATGCTGCTGTAAACGTCGTCCAACTGTTCGTGCAGATGGTTGTTGTCTTGAAAACGTCCCCCTCTGTTGACTCAGGGATCGAGATGTGGCTGCACAATCCGTCACGGCGATGCATATAAGATGCCTGTCATCTCGACTGCTAGTGATTACGAGGCTGTTAGGATCGAGCACGGCATTTCGTATTATCCTCCTGAACACACCGATTCCATATTCTGCTAACAGTCATTGGATCTCGACCAACTCGAGCAGCAATGTCGCGATACGATAAACCACAATCGCGATAGGCTACAATCCGACCTTTATCAAAGTCGGAAACGTGATGGTACGCATTTCTCTCCCTTACACGAGGCATCACAACACCGTTTCACCAGGCAACGCCGGTCAACTACTGTTTGTGTATGAGAAATCGGTTGGAAACTTTCCTCATGTCAGCACGTTGTAGGTGTACCACCGGCGCCAACCAGAAAAGCTAATCATTTGCATATCACAGCATCTTCTTCCTGTCGGTTATATTTCGCGTCTGTTTGCACGTCATCTTCGTGTTGTAGTAATTTTAATGGCCAGCAGTGTATTTCCTTCTATCCATACCTACAACTTTCTCTGGAGGAACCCCAGATATGACTTTGGTTTCAGTTACCACGAACGGCAACTGTTCTGACAGGAAATCAGGAATCCAGTAATATGTAGTTGAAATTATGCCGTGATATTGTCCATTTGGAAAATGATGCACAATTTTCGTCCTTCTTTTCCAGTGTTTCACTCATCGATACCTGGGATGGAAGATAAACGTCCTGGACAGGTGCGACGCCAGCGGTAGCGCGAGCGAGCCTGTGGCTGCGAGCGTCAGCCGCGGGCCCCAAGACCCGCCCGCTTACGACGACTCTGAGGAGGGCGAACTTCAGCCCGGGGCCAGCATCCGCGTCTCCACCAGGGTCAAGCCGAACGGCGTCCTCTACCACAACAGCAAGACTGCCAGCGACGGGAAAGGAGACGCCTTCGAAGTATTCTACGGCAACACCCAAGACAACGTGACACCCTACGCTTACTCCACAATTGGGAAGGATGATGAAGATGATGATGAAGGCGAGAGGCTCATCTCGTCAGACATCGACAAATTCGTCGCGTCTCCAGGTAAAAATCCTTTGGCCGCGCCATCACAGCAGGGCAGTGTCGAATTTCGTCGGGAATCGGAGAAACTGGGTACAAAATTTGAACAACGCGCTGGTGAAGGAGCAGACGCGAAAACTGACCAAACTAAAGGCGACGATGCCGCGAGAGGCACGGAAACAGACGTATCCCGCTGGAAAGAGAGCTACCACTCCAGTCACGGAGACCTGACGCCTGTCGACCCAATGAGGAGGCCGGTGATCCACGCAACCACTCCTTACTCATTGGCCGGCCACACCGACCGCGGGGCGGAAGTTTCTTCCGAAGCACCGCTAAGAACGCAGGACACCCTGCAGGAGCTGAAACACGAACCGGTTCCTCCGACAGGTGCTGTGCGACAGTCGGAAACACCCAAACCGGGAAATGGAGACGGAACGGGTCCCAAAATTGAATCTGCTGGAGCCAACCTAGACGGACAATCCTCTACAGAACTGACGACCGCAAAACAGACAATTCCGGCCTCAAAACCCCCAACAGGTGGGTTGTACACGCAAGCGATAAGTTACAGACCTCAACAGATGCACCTCCCGTTTCGAAGACCCGTCGCTCACCATTCCCCACCCCATATGCACAGGCCCTTAATCCCAGCCGCAATGAGGAAGCCGTACATATCAACAGTAGCGCCGCAAAATTATGCACTCGGTATGAAGAAACATTATTACAGGACGCCAAACATGGGCACATATAGACCATTAGTAAGTTCCTCTGTATATCAGAGGCCGTTAACTTTATATCCTAGCAGTCCGAGAACCATACCATCGATGACGACCTACCAAAGACAGACCACATTCTCACAGAGAAATGTGCAACGAGTAACTGCAACTCCGACTAACAGATTAGAGAATGTGACCAAACTGCCGTCATTGGCGGCCCAGCGAGTCGCACCCAAAGTTACGCCCCCTCCAGTACATGTAGTCTCAGCTAACAAACCGCAATCACAGGAGAACGTCGAAAGCAAATCACCTGCAACATTCGCGTCGGCAGTGTCACAGGGCGGAGACGAACCGTCGGCATTGATGCCTGCAGCTGTAAACACGGGTTTCCACCCCGAATCTGTTATTGTGGAAGGCGGCTTTAAGCCCATAACACAGAAAAACGCAGCTGCTCAAGACAGATCATCTGCCGAAAGTGAAACTCTCGCTGAATCTTCTGAAAGGCTAGACGCGGAATTGCTGTCTGATGTAGTTGCAGAATCTTCGGAAGAGAGCAAGAATGAAAACCCATTTAAAGGTCAAAGACCAGAACTGTTCGAACCAATGTTTATTCCTTCCCCTCCTGACAGAATAATTAACAGTAATGCTTCAAATGTGAATCTCAAGAAACCTGTTTCGCTGCCAGACGATCTGATACCACCGGCAGCCAGCATCCATCACAGAAACAGTGGCCAACCTCTACGAAGCCCACCACATTTATTCGCAAATAGACCGAGACCAGGAAATGTCCGTAGACCATTGTATCCTAACAACAATGCTGGAACATTTAGAGTTCCACCTCGAGGTAACGTCCCCTCTTTCAGGCATCAGCAAAAGTCTGAAGAATCTCAAGATGAAACGCCAATGGCGGCTGAACGTTTAGATACATATTATCTACCTCCAGTTGAATATAAAGCTAGTTCTGTAAGAAATCATCAGCCAAGTATATCGCCCAGTATCGACGCCACAATTGCTCCCGGTACAGTAGTAACATACGATGGGAAGTCCGTGGTAGATGCGTCTCTAGCGTCCTCCATTTCTAACCCTCCTGGAGAGTCCTCATCCAATTATCGGAGTCCCTCTGGCACTGCTGCCCTTATTAGAGAGCTACCACAGTTTGGACCATTCCGTGGAGAAATTCCTCCACCTGTACCTGCTGTAGTGCAGACAGAAAACATACCACAACTCAGAATTCAGAATCAAAAGCGAGCACAAACCTTACCACTGCATTTTTCTCCCAGTGATTCACAACGCTCAGCTGGTGAACAGAAAACGAATTATCCAGGCTCTCATTCGGCTCGAAGCACACGGCTGTCTCTGGTCAGACAGGTAGAAAGTACGGATGAGGCTTCTTCAGATCTCACGCCAGAAGCCTCAGAGATAAAAGAATTCTTAATTCCTGTAAAAACAAGAAAATTTAAAACCGCAAAGAAAGTGGCAATACCATTTGCTGAGAGCACTGATGAACTTAGTGGCTTCAAAAGTGAGGAAATGGTTTCACCAGACAAAACAGTCTCGAGTGAGGACATTAGTCAGCACACCGAACCTACACAACAGATAAATCAAAGTAGTCAAAGTAGTTTTGTGCAAAGGGAAGATCCACACAACACCTCCAGAGGGCTCAGTCGGAACAAACGCTCACCTGTTCCACATCACGAACCAGGTCATCATGTTAGTGATAAGGATGATGACCAGGAAGAAGACAGGCAGCACATACATGTAGAGGACATGCGAGTTGGCAACAGGGGTAAAGCTGTAAATGGTTCTCCATATACTGTCCACAGAGAAAGCATGGCATTAATACTGTGTCTGGTAGCCACTTTTGTTTGGCTGTAATGTAAATATATGCCTTCTGTACTCCTATCGACAGATGAGTCAGGGTAAACAGAGAACTGTTAAGTGATCTTCTGTTATGTTTTCTTCATTTTAAAAGTGATTACCATCCTTGTCAAACATTGCGTAGTACTGACAGAAGAAACTATTAGAAGTTCCTAGCAGAGTCAGCAACAGCACAGAGTGATTTATTATCATTGCAAATTTAATAAACATGTACTCTAACACGTCTGAGCACAAAATCACAAGAAGTTGTTTTCATGAGCATTATGAAGTATTAAGAAAAAAGTTCGCTAATCATTCAGTTGCTTGATTACATACTGAGCCATTGTGTACTGACACATGATCATTTTCAAATTCAGATGCACTTTTGATGTAATTTTAAACCATATTTATTACACATTTCATCCTCAGCATTTATTTATTATAATTCATTTTACAATTTCATGAAAATATTATGGAGGTAGCTACAAGTGACAATACATATTTACTAAGTATTATGCATGCTAATAATAAATTTGGAAATTTACCTTTCATTGTAAATGACACAAACAAATTCTTTTCACCAGCTACTTATTAAACATCAACTATATTCCTCAAGGAAACATAGGGCAATTCATTATGTATATCTGCAACTTGTCATTCCATTCTAGGTAAAACATAGATGCCTGAATGGAAGTATAATACTTAATACATGCATTTATTAAAATTCTGATCAAATTAAACAATAGTATTCTGTAAATGTGTAGCGTCATTATTTTTTTATCTAAACTGTCATTGTGATCATCATGTTTATTCTTATTACTTAGAAATTAATGAAGTATATTCGCCAATGATTTGTTTCTCAATGTATCATTACAAATGTCCACATTTTCACCACTCTGCACATCAACTGTAGTAATAGTATCAAAGACATTTGTACTATATCACATTATATCAGCAGGAGCTCATACAAAAATATCTGCTCAAAATATTTCACATTTTGTTAACTCATTTTATAAGTTAAGTTTTCTTTATTTTTTTACATTTTGAAGATAAAATAATGAATAAAAGAGTCATAATTATAAATAACTAAGCCAGTTATCATTAATTATAATATGATGTGCTGTAATTTATTGATTTCATTGTGGTCAGAAGACAGTAATAATTAATGTTCATTCAGTATTGTTGTTTATTCTTCAATGTGTACCATTCTGACCATATATTTTGAGCTGGACTGTAGAAATGCTGCCTTGATTTTATATTTATATTGGTGACCAAACTGCTCATTTCTTATTCTGCCTTGTGCAAATATAAATGTTTGTAAACATTACTGTGACTGCAATCTGACAGTGTTGTTCTTAAACATACAAAAAATTAACACTTATAGCAAAGTAACATACCTAAAAGTTGTTACTGCTGTTCAGATTTGTATCTCTTTACTGTTCTTTACAAATAGAACAATGCAACTGGAGCACCTTAAAAAATATTCAAAAACAGCAATTTCATTTATATTGCATTAAAATGGGTTCCAGGAATCTAAAATTTCCATCTACTTCAATTTTTCCTAATAAACAGTAAAAATAACATTTACTCTATCTGACAGGTTGTTCAGAACTGTGGAAGTCTGGCCTCAAGTAATTTTACTAATAGAGAAAGAGTTATTTTTCATTTATATTGGATTACAATGATACCAATTTTGAAATGTACATATAATTAATTTCTTACTGTTTTTTATACAATGTCTAGTAGTAAGTCTCTACTTTCTTGTTCCAAGAATCATATTTTTGTACTTTTCAGAACATGATATCAGTATATCCTTAAAGTAGATTTTATTTTTGATACAGTGTACAAATTATAACTGCCAAACTGAACTGTTAACAAATATGCATCAAATATATCAAATTATTGTACATACTCTGATGTAAAATAGGAAATAAAAGTAAATTAAATCAACATAAAACGAAATATGTATATTGTGCACAGGAGCAGAGAAAGAGCTTCATCACAATAGATGATTTAAAGACTTCCTGTTTAGATGTTAAGATTCACTGCTACACATCAAATACACGACAGGTAACTGCATTACTCATCTATAAGCCAAAGTTGTGTTCATCTTGCGCCAATACATTGGACAATACTATTCCTTACGCTTTCATTTTTTATGATAGCAGACTTAAAAGCAATACAAATCAAAGGGAATGAACTTTCAGGGTTTCAGAACAGTGGGTATCAATGAAGTAACCTAAATGGAAGCGAAGCAGTTGTCTTCAAGATACTTTAACTACATAAATTAGACTACACTCATAAGCAACTGAATTAGGCACAAATACCTAGTATCATATAGCATCCCTCTTTGTTTTGGTGAGGAAGTGATGCATCATGGCATGGTCACGAAGTGGTACAAAAAGCATGGAGAAACCTTCAATTGACAGTTAACGGTTTCTCAGACTCACAGAGAGTGATGAGAGCTGAGGCCAAGGTATGCATATCTCACTTAGTGGTGTCCTAGATGTACTCAAGTGGGACTGAGGTCAGGTGACATAGGTAGCTAGTCGAGCATCCTCAAACCATTCTGATAAAATTCTGGAATTAATGGGTAGTGCATAATCGTCCTAAATGTCCATGTCACATTCATGGTAGTACAGAAAAACATACAGAAGCACATGAACAGACAGAGGGTTCTGTATCATTCACCTGCCACATGACAAAAAATCCACCATCTCGCTGATGGTGCCCTATTAGTAAATAGGATGTCTTTCCTCAATTCCAACCATCGGTATTCATGGTGCAACAAACAGAGGGATGTATGCAAAGCTGTTTTTTTTTTTTTTTTTTTTTTTTTTTTTTTTTTTTTTTTTTTTTTTTTTTTTTTTTTTTTTTTTGCTCACAGCAGGGAGACGTCATGAATGGTATAGCTGCTCACCAGTTGTTGTAATTCACCTTTTTGTGGAAGAGTGATCAGCTGCACAGTAGACCAGCTATCCACTATTACAAACCACACAGTGAAAGATAACTCCTGACATCACAGTGTTGCTCCTTAAGCCCATTAGATGACACTGGAGGCAGTTGTTTCTCGTAATTCAATGTACTCACGGCACATCTTTATCAGGTCAGCACATAACATTCTAAGGATATTATTGACTTTTATTACAGCTTCTTCTAGAAGAAGAGATTAAATGCTTTTTAAATGTTGTTCACTTTTGGTGGCGATAGTATAACAATAATCATTTATAAGAACAGCAGGCCATATATGCTGATGTATATCCAGAAACCACACAATATTACTTATACGAACAGCTTACAGGGATAAAGTACAGAGGCAATTGAAAAAGAAGAGTAAAATGTGTTATCCAACCTACAAGGATGAATGATTATGGAGTCATTTATACGAGTATCACACATAGAGCTCGAAAATATTGTCTGCTTTACTGGATTTGGAAATAGATGGAATAGTATTCCTGACAACAAACAGCTACCAATGAGAAATGTCCCACGTTTCATCAATGCATTAGGGATGGTATTAGCAAACTTATGAAGATTTAACTGGAAAGTCATCATCTGCAGAGACTATAATATTGATATTCTGTCAGCGAAAAATACTGTAGATCAGTTATAATCATTTAATGTCCACTTCTGGAGAATTTCGATCAGCACATATCCTAATGACGTTTTAATGGCAAGGGGGGAACAGCTATTGACAAATTGTTTTAGACCAAAATAATTTCAGTGATTTTAATATAAAAACAGTGAACTGTGCTGTCCGCCGAATTTCAGAATAAAGGTAGGAACAGATGTTCAACTGTCATCTGAAGTGTTGCAAGCAGTTACTGAAGATGATCGAGCTTTACTGACTGCCGACTTGTGGAATAGATGGTTATCTGACAATGGTGGCCAAATGTTGACAATAAAACACTCCAATCAACTAGCACAGCATAATAAAAGAAAAACACAATAAAATAGCATCGTAACCATTTGCTTTTACAGTTCCATAGTTTGATTATTTTCAACTGTCCTCAAGTATTTATTTGGGCAGTGTTGTTCATATTTTGTAACATTTCAGCAAGTCAACTTCGTACCATCTGTAGATGACAAAAGTTGCTTACCAAAATAGCCCAAAATCTGAATTATCTGTCCAGCTGAATACCAAAGAACAATTCAAAGAATCATAAATTATCAGCTAGTCACAATGCTCAGATGGAACTCACAGGAAGAAGACACTGAAGAGATCTATTCGTACAAAGTAAATAGTGAAAATGAAAAATTTTGCTTACCCATAAATATCGTCGTTTATCATTTTGAATCGCGTTTTCTCCTAAAACAGATACGGATGAAATTCAACACAATCAAGCAAAAGAATGGATAAAACCTTCAGGTATTTTAGAATTACGCTCTATGGCGGGAGCGCTCAAATTAATTTTCTGTAAATGCAGAAACTAATTTACGACCAACATGGTGCTGTCAGTCGCTAGCTTCCATTCGTGATATACCAGGGGAGTAGCAAGTAACATATTTAGCTTTTCTGTGTGTTTTTATAATAATTCTTAAATTTTTGCGTATTTATGTAAGAGGTGTAGTCTCACGGTTTGTTGTTGTTGTGGTCTTCAGTCCTCGATGGTAAGTGTTCATCGGAGGTGAGGGTATCATCTGGAGTGCCCCAGGGAAGTGTGGTAGGTCCGCTGTTGTTTTCTATCTACATAAACGATCTTTTGGATAGGGTGGATAGCAATGTGCGGCTGTTTGCTGATACTCTGGTGTACGGGAAGGTGTCATCGTTGATTGACTGTAGGAGGATACAAGATGACCTGGACAGGATTTGTGAATGCTGTAAAGAATTCTAGTAACTCTTAATATAGATAAATGTAAATTAATGCAGATGAATAGGAAAAAGAATCCTGTAATGCTTGAATACTCCATTAGTAGTGTAGCGCTTGACACAGTCACGTCGATTAAATATTTGGCAGTAACATTGCAGAGCGATATGAAGTGGGACAGGCATGTAACGGCAGTTGTGGGGAAGGCGGATAGCCGTCTTCATTTCATTGGTAGAATTTTGGGAAGATGTGGTTCATCTGTAAAGGTGTTGTTGTTGTGGTATTCAGTCCTGAGACTGGTTTGATGCAGCTCTCCATGCTACTCTATCATGTGCAAGGTTCTTCATCTCCCAGTACGTATTGCAACCTACATCTTTCTGAATCTGTTTATTCTCTCCCTCTACGATTTTTACCCTCCACACTGTCCTCCAGTACTAAATTGGAGATCCCTTGATGCCTCAGAATGTGCCCTACCAACCGATCCCTTCTTCTAGTCAATTTGTGCCACAAATTTCTCTTCTCTCCAATTCTATTCAATACCTCCTCATTAGCTATGTGATCTACTCATCTAATCCTCACGGTTCGTTACTTCGTAATGTACATATGTTTACCCAACCTGTGCTGCAGTTGTCCTTTGTTTTTAACAGCGAGGTAGAGTTCGAAAGAGCTCATTCAGGTGCTGGCTTCCGTTTGTGACACACCAGGAGAGTAAAAAATTACGTAGTTAGCTTATTCTGTGTGGTTCTGTACTGTAATTCTTAAATTATTATTATTATTATTATTATTATTAGTAGTAGTAGTAGTAGTAGTAGTAGTAGTAGTAGTGGTAGGATGGATAGGGTGAACAACTGAAGACAGTGTTCGCCACAGTCTTCAGAGTGTAGTGGCGCCAGAGAATCTGGTGCATTCCATGAAACACCTCAAGTTGTTGCTTGTTTCACCCAAGGGCTCTACAGCCGAGACATATCTCAGCATACCCAATGCACTGTATCTGTGCTCACCCCTGAGTGAATGTTTGGTTGTCAATGTGGTGACTTGTTGTCTGACCTTGGCCAATCACCCTATGTTTGGACAAGTGGCTGTTTCTTCAGCAGGGTTCAAGCAGGCACACAGGGAGAGAGCCGGGCTAGTTATCAGGTGCTCCATTGTTAGGTATGTTGTGGAACCTTTTAGGGAAATACCGTCCAGTTTTGGAAAAGTATCCAGTGTGCACTCAACTTGTCTGCTGGGAGGCCTCATCAGAGATTTCTGCCGTCGGCTATCGAGGGTGCAGGGTGTAGTCATCTGAAAGTTGTGGTTCATGTCGGCACCAATGACGCCTGTCGCTTAGGTTCCAAGGTCATTCTCAGTTCATACGGGCAGCTGGCAGAAGCAGGAAAGCGTGCTGGCCTTATTCACAGGGAGCAAGCGGAGATCACAATGGGCAGCATAGTACCAAGAGTTGGTCTGTTTCCTTTAGTTTGGAGCAGTGTGGAGGATCTCAACCAGAGGCTCCAACAATTCTGCAAGAGCCTTAGCTGCAGATTTCTAGGCCTGCTTAATGGAGTAGAGAATTCTAGGACTTGCCTTGATATGTCATGGATGCGCTACACATGGGAAGCAGGTAACAGAGTACTTGTGGAGAGCATATGGAAGCTTTGAAGGCTAAGTGATAGTTTGAGGTTCTCTAATGAGAGTTCCCATTCGAAACATCGAGAGTGAAATCAGATCACGTATAAAGTAAAGGCACTTCGACTGTCAAAATTTTAATAGTAAACTGCCGAAGCATCCGTAACAAAGTTTCTGAATTTGCTTCGCTCGAGGAATGTTGTCGCACTCGGAGTATTCTCGGAACCGATAGCTGGACGAAACCTGAAGTACAGATATCCGAAATATTTTAACAAGGCATTGAAAGCATATCGAAAAGATAGATTAGGCGCTGTAGGAGGAGGAGTGTTAATTACACTCGATAAAAATATTGTTTCTACCAAGGTCGAAATTGAGTATGACTGTGAAGTTATCTGGATACGACTAACAAGAAACTGGCCTAGCTTAACTTGAGTTAATCATCGGATGTTTTTACCGGCCACACGATTCCGCCATAGCTTTTTTAGACTCACTCAAGTAAAGTCTACGTCCAGTAGCGCTGAGATACACCGATAATGCAATATTAGTTAGAGGTGACCTTTATCTGCCGTGTGTAGACAGGGAAGTTGATGGATTCATTGCACGTGGTATGGGCAGAGAGCCTTGGGAAGTAGTTCTGAAGACTTTTCTTAAAACTGTCTTGGGCAATTAGTTCGACAACCTGCGTGCAATGGAACTGTTTTAGACCACATAGCTACAAACAGTCTTGATCTTACTGACAGGGTCAGTGTAGAAACAGGGATTAGTGATCACAATATCAAAGATCACTTGAATAAATCCATCAAGACGGCTAGGAGAGTATTTATGCTGGAACTAGCAGATTAGCAGTTGTTAGCACCATTTTTTAGTTCCCATATGATGGACGTAGAGGAATTATGAGTAATATTTAAACTAATTGTAAATTGCGCCCTGGAAAATTATGGGCCATGTAGATGAATTAAGAATGGAAAAGGGCCACCGTGGTTTAATAACAAATTTCGGAAAATGCTGCGGAAGCAGAGATTGTTGCACTATGTAAAAACAGAACGTGGGTAGGCATACAGTTCTACATTAGTAAAGACCGTTGCGGCGGGAAGCACGCAACAACTTCAATCATCATCTTTCAGCAAAAGGTCTTGCCGAGAAGCCAAGAAAATTCTGACGCTACATAAAATCACTAAGCGGGTCGTAGGTTTCTACCCAGTAACTCGTCGATCGGCCTTATATTTCTACAGAATACAATGAAAGGTAAACTGAAGTTTTAAATTCCGCGTTTAAGAAACCATTCACACAGGAGGATCGTACAGACGTATCGTCATTGGCAGTTGCACGGACTCCCGTATGGAGGGCACAGTAGATGTATAGGCATCCCTGGCGTAAAGAAGCAACTGAAAGAGTTGAAAACTAACAACTCGATACGTTTTACAGACGGTACTATTCGGTACTGGCGCCTTGCATACCTTTCATTTATTGTGAATCTCCCACCCAACGCAAAGTTTCGATGACTGAAAACAAAACACAGGTGACTCCCTGAGACAAAAAGAGCAAAACTACCGACCCGCATAATTACATACCAGGAGATGCTGCAGAATTCTTGAGCGTATTCTACACTACTGGACATTAAAATTGCTACACCAAGAAGAAATGCATATGATAAACAGGTATTCATTGGACAAATATATTATACTAGAACTTACATGTGATTACATTTTCACGCAACTTGGGTGCACAGATCCTGAGAAATCAGTACCCAGAACAACCACGTCTGGCTGTACTGACGGCCTTGATAGCCTGGGCATTGAGTCAAACAGAGCTTGGATGGCGTGTACAGGTACAGCTGCCCATGCAGCTTCGACATGATACCACGGTTCATCACGAGTAGTGACTGGCGTATTGTGACGAGCCAGTTTTCAATTGGTGAGAAATCTGGAGAATATGCTGGCGAGGGCTGCATTCGAACATTTTCTGTATCCAGGAAGGCCCGTACAGAACCTGCAACATGCGGTCGTGCATTATCCTGCTGAAATGTAGGGTTTCACAGGAATCAAATTACGGGTAGAGTCACGGATCGTAACACATCTGAAATGTAACGTCCACTGTTCAAAGTGCAGTCAATGCGAACAAGAGGTGACCGAGACGTGTAACCAATGGCACCTCATACCATCACGCCGGGTGATACGCCAGTATGGCGATGAGTAATACACACTTCCAATGTGCGTTCACCGCGATGTCGCCAAACACGGATGCGATCATCATGATGCTTTAAACAGAACCTGAATTCATCAAAAAAATTAAAAAAATAAAGAAATGACGTTTTGCCATTCGTTCACCACCCAGGTTCGTCGTTGATTACACCATCGCAGGTGCTCCTGTCTGTGATGCAGCGTCAAGGGTAACCGCAGCCACAGTCTCCGAGCCGATAGTCCATGCTGCTGCAAACGTCGTCGAACTGTTCGTGCAGATGGTGGTTGTCTCGCAAACGTCCCCATTTGTTGACTCAGGGATCGACACGTGGCTGCACGATCCGTTACGGCCATCCGTATAAGATGCCTGTCATCTCGACTGCTAGTGATACGTGCCCATTGGGATCCAGCACGGTGTTCCGTATTACTCTCCTGAACCCACCAATTCCATATTCTATCAGTCATTGGATCTGGACTAACGCGAGCAGCAATGTCGTGATACGATAAACCGCAATCGCGATAGGCTACAATCCAACCTTTATCAAAGTCGTAAACGTGATGGTATGCATTTCTCCTCCTTACACGAGGCATCACAGCAACGTTTCGGCAACGCTGGTCAACTGCTGTTTGTGTAGGAGAAATCTGTTGGAAACTTTCCTTATGTAAGCACGTTGTAGGTGTCGCCACCGGCGCCAACCTTGTGTGAATGCTCTGAGAAGCTTATCACAGCATCTTCTTCCTGTCGGTTAAATTTCTAGTCTGTAGCACGTCACCTTCGTGGTGTATTAATTTTAATGTCCAGTAGTATATATGTCATATACACATGCCAGTGAAAGAATCATGCACCCAAGTAAACATGAACGAACACAGTCTCAGAAAACAGTATAGCGGCCAAGCTTCTTATCAATCTGTTGTTCGTACTGCCCAACATTTTAATTTTTCTGTTTATGTATGAATTTTAGTATAGCGATTTATTTATTTATACGCTTTTTTTAAAATTTCTTTCTACTTGTTCTTGATGTGTACCATGCGTTGTTACAATCTTAGGTGACGTAAAGATGAAATTCTTCCCCCCACAGTAACTCATGGGTAGTAAATGAACAGATTTTTTTCCTCATTTGGAGACAATTTCTGTAAAGTACTTTTTGTGCATTATTTTTCGTAATGTCATTTCAATGTGTAAGTGTGTCTATAGCACGATCCTAAGTTAGGGAAGTGTTGTTGTTCACGAAACGTGTTCTCTTATGCCCTGTGAGATGTCAGATAGTGTCGCCATTGCGAACTGTAGTACTAGAGGCACGTATGGTCTGTGAACACGTTCACCTACCAACCTCCATAATGAAATAATTTGAGCAATATGTACCCCAATAAAGTTTCGAAAGAGAATACAGGAGCAAATAACGAACGTGGGCATAAAGTACTCCAGTGGTCTCATGATATATATATTTTCTTTTTGGGTGGGGTGGGGGGGGGGGGGGGGGGCAGAAAGAAAATCAACGGGACAGTGTATAGTTACCCAACGACAGTGAGTTATTCAATGTCAGTGACATGTGAGATATACGCATAGCAACCGGTGAGAATACTATTATACCACAAGCCTTCTCCTTCGAAATAAAGAAGACATGGTAAATCGAGAAAGCCTGTTATGGCACGACTGTTTCTGCAAAGTATAGGACAGTGTGCCGTGCAGTACTTACCTTCGTGCAGTGACCGTAGGAGGCGCCCTGTGGTCCCTACTCACAGCCAAGGTGTCCGACGAGTGGAAGCAGATGCAGTAGTTTCGTAAACGCTACGAACGCTGCACAAAACACTTCACAGAAATATATTGATCGGCGCGTGTGAGCGACATCGCTATCCAGCGGTGTTTGCACGGCTACTGGACTCCAAACGGCGCGCAGCGTGTCGCTGACTCATTGTTGCGCGTGCTGTTGCTTGTAACTTACACATTATTGACTGACAGCGTGAAGCTGGAGGGCAATTTGAATAGGAAGCAAAAATCTACGTTCAAATGGACGCTCACCATAGTGCAAAGAGGCATAGAGACTATATTTCCTGACCTACTAAATAAAGTCTTACCACCACAGCTCATGATTTACGTCCCACGTTACAAAACAAAATATAAAAAACTACATCCATGTCCATTGAACAGTACCCATGTTTGTGTATATATTGGTGTTAAGCTAGAATAAGTACTAATCTCTGTGAATTTCATTTGTTACATGTTTATCTTGCCCATGATGATACAACTATGAAACCCAGAAAGGACATTATCAAATAGATCATGGTATAAAAGAGGGAGGAAGTGGAGAGCATAAGTAACTATAAGGAAGAATTTCTCCCAGTTACTACTCCAGATACCCTTGGAGCTATACAGCCTGGATCGATACACTAAAATATATGACGTTCTTGTAAAACTTTGTTTTCAGCAAAAATGTAACTGCAGAATCATAGAAAAGACTCGTGAAATGTGATATTATTGCAATGTGCGATTGAAGATGTTTGATGTACGTAGGAACAATGACACTGTGAATTGTAAAGAACTGAACTATAAATTTGATCAAAAGGACGATGTAATGTAATATCCATGTATTTAATGTAAAGGACGATGTAATAATTTTTGTATCTAGTATGTAAGTATTTTGTGTGCCCTAGTGTGTACGTTTTTTTTTTCTTGTTAAGTACCAGTGCCAGCACCAAAACTATATGAACTAAGTGATGATGAGGACTCCGCTAAAGAAATGAACAATGCCATTTAAGTACGTGTCTAGAGGAGTCAAGAACTACCAGGGTGTAAAGTGGTGGGGCTCATTGCCCAGAATTTGACATTTCTTCGGACAATTCGCCCAAGGGGGCAATGTAAAGGAATTATACAATTTTTTATGAATATGTAGACACTAGTTCAAATACCAGAGATTAATGCATAAAGCATTTGCTGAACAAAAGAAGCTTGACGCTCTTCGTTTATTAGTTTTAGAATCAGCTACCCTTTCGCTGTTATCCTGTCCTAGTGTTAAGACGTGCTGTGCCATTTCTTACTGATAAAATAGGGTTAAATAATGAAAGTGATTTTGAAGCAGAGCGATTTCGTCTTCTGTGATACCATGGGTCCCAGCTCCTGAAATTGTGGATAGTTATTATTTTAATTTTATGCAGAGAATTTAGATGGAGGCGACGATCTTCACGGCGACGCTGCTCAACAATAGAGGTACATGAATGTGTTCATATTTTTCCTTTCGTGGCCGCTACCGTCAATTTCAATATATCTGCCGCGACATTCAGAACCAGCAGTCTTTCTTTTCATTTAATTTCGAAGTCCACACATTTACGTTCTAAGATGAATAAATATTCCGACGACCGATTGAATAAAGATTTTTATAACAATAACAATGGCAAAACATAATAATATAAGAGGACGCGTTACATACCTATCCACGTAACAAAAAGGTTCGAGGTTGTCTTTTCCATGAAACGTAAACTGAGCCAGTGAGACTAATTTCGCTTGTTGGGAAACCAGCTGCGCTCTGTGTGAAGAGGTCGCAAAAGCAAATCGGTATGGATCTGTTAATCATTAGCAGTTCAAATATACAGCAAATAATGGTATCCCTTGGGGAAACGGCAGCAAGCTATGGTAAGGAACACCAGGTGCACTCAGTGTGTATGCCTGGTGCCCTCGTTCAGCGTGTTGAATAGTTTATTGCGGCAGCCATTGATGGAAGAGGTTGCAACCATCTACAGTTCAAAAAAATGGTTCAAATGGCTCTGAGCACTATGGGACTTAACATCTATGGTCATCAGTCCCCTAGAACTTAGAGCTACTTAAACCAAACTAACCTAAGGACATCACACAACACCCAGCCATCACGAGGCGGAGAAAATCCCTGACCCCGCCGGGAATCGAACCCGGGCGTGGGAAGCGAGAATGCTACCGCTCGGCCACGAGCTGCGGGCTATCTCCAGTTTGTGGCACATATTGGAACAGACGATGACTGTCATCTAGGGTCTGACGTCATCCTTGGATCAATACAGTGACTGGCAGAGAATGTTGAAAAGATCAGCCTTGCACACAAGGGGTTCAACGAAGCTCACAATTTTCACCGTTGATCTTAGAACTGATAGTAGTCCCCTGGGTCTGAGTATAGAGAGGGAGGTTTCAACAATAGACTGTAAAGGTTAAGTGACAAGCTAGATTGTGACTTCCTAGACTTCCGCCATAGTGTCGACAGCTGTAAGGTCCCTCTGAATGTGTCAGTTGTACACTACACATTAGATGCAGCTACCCAGGTCTTGTAAGCTATGACATCTCGGTCGGCAAATTATTCCAATCCAGGTAGAGAGGCATTCTCACATCCGACGATAGCGAGAGTAAACCATCCACTTCCAGTACTCCCTGTGGCAATGTCAAGACTGAAATTAACTCGAGCGGCCAACGCAGACCAGCAGAATCATTCCGCTGTGAGCTATATCTGCAACAACATTGAAGCACTGTGCCTCGTCGACGTGTCTATCGTCAACGTCGCCGTCGCATGCCAGTCTACAAACACATAATAAGCCTTGAGAATAAACTTCGCACAAACGGAACTGCACAGAGTGTCATTTTGCATGGACCGATTTTTTTTTTTTTCTGTGGATGTCGAGTTAATTTCAGTCTTGACGTTGCCACAGGGATGGTTTACTCTTGCTATCGTCCGATGTGAGAATGCCTCTCTACCTGGATTGGAATCATTTGTAGACCGAGATGTTATCGCTTACAAGACCTGGCATTGTGGAATAGATGCTAAGACCCAATTTAGACCTAGTTATGTATGTAGTAATATGCCTTTTGCATTGTATACCCGCTCCTGTCGTGAAGTTAGTAATGATGAAAAAATACATGTATGGATGTAAGGACTTGGTGTACTTGCCGAGAATGTAACTATAACTGGTGACGTAACCCTGTACTATAATTATTAACAAAGTCTGATCTGTAGCGTCAGCCGCCAATCGTTAGTCGTATGTCTGGTGAGTGGGGGGCTCAAGGATGCAACAATTTGAAAAAAATCGAAAACATTGTGCCTCGTTGGCTGCTGAGTGGGGTGCACATAAGAGGTTTTTAGATTACACACTTTCCATGCAGTCCAGATAATGACAGTTGTAGGAAACTCAGAAAGAACAGTTTATGAGCCAAAGAAATGCGCTCCACAGATGAAAACATAAAAGCTTAGTGATTAACTCCACAGCTTTAGCAACAAAGTACCAGAGCTCGAAGTACTCCTAAAGAGCAGTGAAGCTCATAATAGTAGATATGGAAATCTGGTTAAAACCTGAAATTGACAGTGAATTTGAATGTATATGCTAATGGGAAATGGAGGTGGTGTACTTGTCGTAGTGGACAAGAAACTCAAATCCATCAAGATGTTCCTAAGTATCATCTATCTGGTAGGCATGGGCAGTCAGTCATATACCGGACAGAATACTTCTGACCTATGTGATGGTAGCTCTCCACATGCAGGTACCTGTTTGTCTTGGTTGGCTCCCTGGGCAATTTGTGTCCTATACTTTGTTCTTCATAAGAATGAACCTGATGTAAACAAACTCGGTGCTCGGTCATCACATGTACACTGGTGGTGTTACACTCTTGAAAGTAGGGCCTACTTATGAATTAGATATCTTATTACTACGTTATGGTAAATGAAACATTAAGATATTCTAAATATATTAGCCATCAACGTTTTTCTCCATCATCTTTCCGTTGCAACGTTTTTATTTAAACAATCGTGTACAGTGTACAGTGGCAGTGTGTCTGCTGTTGTGCTCTGACTGTCGTGCTGCTAATACGGTACGCAGTGTAGAAATGGCTGAGGCTGCTTCCTGCCCTCGTAGTGAAACACACGCGTGAAACACCTTCACAGCGGCAAGCAGTAGCGTGATCGTAATCTTTTTCTCAAGTTTACAGGAAAAACAACTTTTCCGAGGAACTCTGTTTACTAAATGAAGAGATTTTTAAGAGTAAAGCTGAGTCGGTACCCTTGCAGGCTCAAACCTCGTTTTCGCCTTTTCTTGTCTGGTTTGGAATACCTATATCTTGTCACAAGTAAAATTCAACAATATATATATGCTGATTATCATATATAATCATTTTAATGAAAAACGCACGTCTTCTTGTTTTTAGTTCTAAATTGCACGCATTATTCCAATTTTCATTAAAAATATAAATTCTTAATTGTTGGGTTTCTATAAAAGATTGTTAACAAAAGTTGCTTAAATTAATAAAATATGACAATTTTAATTTTTAAGACAAAAATGAAAAATCAAACACACTTTAGTCGGGCTACGTCCAACGTTTTGTACCACAGATTTGGCCTCACACGATCTAGTGTGATACCGTAAGTGTCGTGAAAACATGGACTATAATAATTTTCACAGCATGAGCACAGATGCTACATTTTTACAGCTGCCATCTTACGACTGCAATACGAAACCATAAGATCTGATCTGGAGCCAAGTTAAGGAATTTGTCGTGAGAAATAAACGTGCTAACGCACGAAGTTCTGTCATGCGCTGGGGGGAATAGAGAAGAGCAAGGAAAATGTGACGCTTGGATGGCTTCATAGGTTTTCCTGATGATAAACTCGTTAACCAGTGTAGCAGAGGTACTGAAATGTATTTCTCGGATTCGGATAGGGAAGGAACAGAGAGATTGCCAGAGACCGACTGTAAGTAATACCTTCAGGGGCTTCAATATGTAACTATACGGTGAAATCCCTGCAATACGCTTTTGCATTACACGTATCTGTCGCAGAACAATTACGCTGTGTTTAAATACGGAACTTTCATCGCTCTTGCTTTTAATTACGATACTATGTTAGCTAAGAACGAGAGCATGTTCTGTTTTCCGTCTGATTCCCTAGAGAAACGCGTGACACTGCTAGAATTTTGCCAAATATTATTTCATTCTCTTTAAAAATTTAATGACATTCGAAGCTGTATTATTTGTGTTTCGTCTCTTTTTATGTCGTAAGTACAACTACTCACGTCACTGCACGTCAGTTGGACCAGCAGTGCTGTCCAAGTCAAATACGCCGGTAAAGCTGTTGTCCTGTATTATCCCTCAGTAGATGTGCGCGTGACGAACAGCATAAACTGTATCCTCATTGTCGTACTAGACTGTACTCGAGACAGCTAGGCTTCAGCTCAATGTGAAACGAAATTCAGTGAGAGCCTATAAAACGCGGAAGCATGACAATGTTTAAATCAGGTTTATTCCTATTATGTGCACAGTAGCCTACCATTGGAAAATTTCGAACTTCACTTTCCCGTGTGGCCCGATGAAAAACATGTCGTCTACATACCTTAGCCAACAGAAGGGGCGTAATGGTGCAGAAGGTAGGGCAGTTATGTCAGTGACCGGTATGGATAGCAAAATTAACGTCACATGTGGAAGCTGGTACTGCTGAGGAAGAGGAAGGTGAAACTGCTGAATGATCTGTTGTTCTGCAAAAAATGTCGTGACCACCACGTCATCTGGAAATTAATCAGGATGCGGCCACAAACTGCTACTAGAAAAGTGAGAACCATGTACTATCATCATTTACTGAACATAATCGATCTACGTACCAAGAATGTAGCGAAACATCTGGCACCTAAATTACAACAATCTGTACGCAAAATCTTCCCACTTTTTACAACTCATAAAGAAACAATGGATACAGTCTACTGACATACAGTCTTCACCAATACACCTGTAGAGGGGACTATTTACTTAATAAAGAAGGAGATCCCACCCAATATCTGTGATATGGTGCACTTTTGCCTGTTATCAACATACCTGGCATGGGAAATGTAATTTGGTAGATTGGCAGTCGCTGCAGACCTCTTCATGGAAGCTTTTCTCCATCGGCACAGTAACACCCCATTGTTCACTTCAAAATGTAGATATCACATTCATCATCTAGCCACATGGGTAAGTAGAGTCAGGAAACTTCCAACAGCAGTTAATCAGTCTGCATAAGGACATACAGTTCATGCAAAAAACAGTGCATTCCCATTTTTGCACATGGAGGTATGGTAGGCTTGGACAGTAGATATACCAGCCACACAAACCAGTAACTGCACATGCGAGCTGCCAGCACCAAGCTTAGTAGTACTCTGTCCTACATACAATGATTGGTGATGCCTACAGGATAAGTGATACTAAAAAAGAATTGAGAGAGCTATATCACACCTTTCATATTAGTTGGTATGGCAACAACATTACTATACCGGCAACCAAAGCCAACCTGAATAAAAGAAGAAAAGCAGCCTCGGAAGAGAAGCTTCTACTAGTGCACTTCCTGTATGTGAAGGGCATCAGTGAATGGATACGTAGTGTTCTCTGCCAACAATGATTCAAACTGATTTCACACAGTAGCAACAGGCTCCACGACATGACAGATTCATCAAGGATGCAGTGAACGACCTTAATACCAGAGTACGTGAGCTACATTATAAGTGCAGAGCTGCCTACAAAGGGGAGAAGGGAGGCTGCCAGTACAGAAATAGCAAAACATGAATGCTATGTGCAATTTGCATAGCACAATAAATCCTGGTAGCGAAACACCAACATGACTGGACAACCAGTCATGTTCCAGGAAGCCCTGTACTGGCAAAAGTCAAACACACACATGCAAAATGCTTTAGAAATCATCAAGCAGCCTGATAACAAAAATGGAGAGGATGGCTACGAACTTCCAGCTATCCCTGTCTCTCGGGGCCCCACACAGTCATGGGGGAAAAGACTCACCAAGCACGGACGTGACAGCTTAAACAAGTGGCTATATAGAAACTGTCAATGCTGTGCTGCTTTGCAGATAAGCACCGGTCATTGATAAGCTGGATAGTCCACGAACTGCCACCACCTCACTCTCTCCCTCCCGGCATGACTAATCTGTTATATTCCAGGGGCAATGAAGTTTCAGAAATATGACATATTGACACCAATAGTTTCCAGTAAATAGGGGCACCTTTTCTCCTGAAAAACCAATTTTGTTCTGATGAAAGCCTTTGTAATATGGATGAATGTCATTTTTATAGTTTATATTTTAACATATTTTATATCTTAAAATAGTTTATCCCCCCCCATGAACCACGGACCTTGCCGTTGGTGGGGAGGCTTGCGTCCCTCAACGATACAGATAGCCATACCGTAGGTGCAACCACAACGGAGAGGTATCTGTTGAGAGGCCACACAAACATGTGAATCCTGAAGAGGGGCAGTAGCCTTTTCAGTAGTTGCAGGGGCAACAGTCTGGAAGATAGACTGATCTGGCCTTGTAACACTAACCAAAACGGCCTTGCTGTTTTGGTACTTCGAATGGCTGAAAGCAAGGGGAAACTACAGCCGTAATTTTTCCTGAGGGCATGCAGCTTTACTGTATGGTTAGATGATGATGGCGTCCTCTTGGGTAAATTATTCCGGAGGTAAAATAGTCCCCCATTCGGATCTCCGGGCAGGGACCACTCAAGAGGACGCTTTTATCAGGAGAAAGAAAACTGGCATTCTACGGATCGGAGCATGGAATGTCAGATCCCTTAATCGGTCAGGTAGGTTAGAAAATTTAAAAAGGGAAATGGATAGGTTAAAGTTAGATATAGTGGGAATTAGTGAAGTTCGGTGGCAGAAGGAACAGGACTTCCGGTCAGGTGAATAAAGGTTTATAAATACAAAATCAAATAGGGGTAATGCAGGAGTAGGTTTAATAATGAATTAAAAAAATAGGAGTGCAGGTAAGCTACTACAAACAGCAAAGTGAACATATTATAGTGGCCAAGATAGACACGAAGCCCATGCCTACTACAGTAGTACAAGTTTATATGCCTACTAGCTCTGCAGATGATGAAGAAATTGAAGAAATGTATGATGAAATAAAAGAAATTATTCAGGTAGTGAAGGGAGATGAAAATTTAATAGTCATGGGTGACTCGAAATCGGCAGTAGGAAAAGGGAGAGAAGGAAACATAGTAGGTGAATATGGATTGGGGCTAAGAAATGAAAGAGGAAGCCGTCTGGTAGAATTTTGCACAGATTATAACTTAATCATAGCTAACACTTGGTTCAAGAATCATAAAAGAAGGTTGTATACATGGAAGAATCCTGGAGATACTAAAAGGTATCAGATAGATTACACAATGGTAAGGCACAGAGATTTAGGAACCAGGTTTTAAATTGTAGGACATTTTCAGGGGGCAGATGTGGACGCTGACCACAATCTATTGGTTATGAACTGTAGATTAAGACTGAAGAAATCGCAAAAAGCTGGGATTTAAGGAGATGGGACCTGGATAAACTACCTAAACCAGAGGTTGTACAGAGTTTCAGGAACAGCATAAGGGAACAATTGATAGGAATGGTCTAAGCAAAGAGGAGAAATCAGAAAGGTGGAAGGAGTATACAGAGGGTCTATACAAGGGCGATGTACTTGAGGACAATATTATGGAAATGGAAGAGTATATAGATGAAGATGAAATGGGAGATACGATACTGCGTGAAGAGTTTGACAGAGCACTGAAAGACCTGAATCGAAACAAGGCCCCAGGAGTAGACAACATCCCATTAGAACTACTGACGGCCTTGGGAGAGCCAGCCCTGACAAACCTCTACCATCTGGTGAGCAAGATGTTCGAGACAGGCAAGATACCCTCAGACTTTAAGAAGAATATAATAATTCCAATCCCAAAGAAAGCAGGTGTTGATAGATGTGAAAATTACCGAACTATCAGTTTAATAAGTCACAGCTGCAAAATAATAACGTGAATTCTTTACAGATGAATGGAAAAACTGGTAGAAGCGGACCTCGGGAAAGATCAGTTTGGATTCCGTAGAAATGTTGGAACACATAAGGCAATACTGACCTTACGACTTACCTTAGAAGAAAGATTAAGGAAAGGCAAACCTATGTTTCTAGCATTTGTAGACTTACAGAAAGCTTTTGACAATGTTGGCTGGAATACTCCCTTTCAAATTCTGAAGGTGGCAGGGGTAAAATACAGGGAGGGAAAGGCTATTTACAATTTGTACAGAAACCAGATGGCAGTTATTAGAGTCGAAGGGCACGAAAGGGAAGCAGTGGTTGGGAAGGGAGTGAGACAGGGTTATAGCCTCTCCCCGATGTTATTCAATCTGTATATTGAGCAAGCAGTAAAGGAAACAAAAGTAAAATTTGGAGTAGACATTCAAATCCAGGGAGAAGAAATAAAAGCTTTGAGGTTCGCTGGTGACATTGTAATTCTGTCAGAGATAGCAAACGACTTGGAAGAGCAGTTGAACGGAATGGACAATGTCTTGAAAGGAGTATATAAGATGAACATCAACAAAGGTAAAACAAGGCTAATGGAATGTAGTCAAATTAAATCGAGTGATGCTGAGGGAATTAGATTAGGAAATGAGACGCTTAAAGCAGTAAAGGAGTTTTGCTATTTGGGGAGCAAAATAACTGATGATGGTCGAAGTAGAGAGGATGTAAAATGTAGACTGGCAATAGCATTGAAAGCGTTTCTGAAGAAGAGAAATGTGTTAACATCCAGTATAGATTTGAGTGTCAGGAAGTCGTTTCTGAAAGTATTTGTAAGGAGTGTAGCCAAGTATGGAAGTGAAACATGGACAATAAATAATTTGGACAAGAAGGGAATAGAAGCTTTCGAAATGTGGTGCTACAGAAGAATGTTGAAGATTAGGTGGGTAGATCACGTAACTAATGAGGAGATACTGAATAGGATTGGGGAGAAGAGAAGTTTGTGGCACAACTTGACTAGAAGAAGGGATCGGTTGGTAGGACATGTCCTGAGGCATCAAGGGATCACAAATTTAGTATTGGAGGGCAGCGTGGAGGGTAAAAATCGTAGAGGGAGACCAAGAGATAAATACACTAAGCAGGTTCAGAAGGATGTTGGTTGCAGTAGGTACTGGGAGATGAGGAAGCTTGCACAGGATAGAGTAGCATGGAGAGGTGCATCAAACCAGGCCCAGGACTGAAGACCACAACAACAACAACAACAACAAAGTAGTTTATATTCTAAAGTATTTTATATTTTATAAAGTGACACAGTACAACACCAGAAGAATGTTAATCATCTTGACACTGGCTGACAAAGCCTACACAGTTACGTTAGGGCAGTGTACTTAAATAAGGTGTCAAACTGAGAGACACCTTGAAATTAGGGCTCTCAATGGAATTGATACTTGCAGAGCATTGAAATGATGGCCTATACCAAACAACCCAACAAGCAACATAATCTCCACTTTGACAACAAACCTGCTCCAACAATAACTTTCTCAGCACCTATGCCAAATGCCTCTCCCACTTACAACATCAAATGATTTCACTGTTCACAAATTTCCTCAAAGTACCGCTAACATTCACCTTTCCAATCATTACAACATTCTTATTAAAACCCACTGTTTTAATAGCCTATGGTTTCTTCCTGTTCCTGTTGTAGAACCTGCCTCCATGCAACCATCCAATATGGCCTACTCCGATCCAAGCACTCAAAAAAATATATAGCAGGACTACATACAACAGTAAGCTCTATTAATCAGCTGACATGTTCACTGTATGTCTTTGTCCACACAATGGAGATGTACTGTGATGGAAATATTACAGAGGACATACATGAAAATGAGATGCGAAATATGATACAGTGAGAATAATTTGACAGAGCACTGACAGAACTATGTCAAAAAAGCCTCCAGGAGCATACAATACTTAATCACAGTAACTGGAAGCCTTGGGAGAACCAGCCATGGCAAAACTCTTCCATCTGGTGTGCAAGATGTATGGTTGGTTGGTTGGTTGATTGGGGTTGAAGGGACCAAACAGAAAGGTCATCAGTCCCTTGTTACAAAGGCGGTCAGTTCCGACAGAGGGACAGCTCAGAAGAGTCAAAAACGATAAAAGGTAAAAGGTAAAAGGTAAAAGGCTAAAAAAGTGCAGTTGTGTCGTCAATGATAAAAACACAAGGAGGGAAGTCAGTAAATGGGCAACCTCAAGAGAGGAAATATCCCACCTGTGATGCAGTACAAGCAAGACCACATGCTATTTAAAAGCGTTCAACCGCCAGAGTGTAAAAGGGCGGATTGTAGAAGGGATTAAACAAACCTAAAAGGCGATAAAAACAGTAAAAGGGAAAAAAGAAGGAACATGGCCAGGGAGGGGAGTCAGGAATCTCCAAGCACAGCCTACAGTGGGAGACATCCCAACCCTCACCGCCCTGCCCCTACTCCAGAGGGAGATGAAAATCCTTAAAACTGAGAATAAAAACCACTTTCACGGAGGAAACCGAGAACCAGTTCAACCATCCGGTAATCGTCTGCTAATATTAAGGGTAAAGTGCAGGGAAGTCTGTACTTAGTACGCAAAGCTAAAAGAAGGGGGCATTCCACCAAAATGTGGGCCACTGACTGGAAAGCTCCACAACCACAAAGTGGGGGTGGCTCACCACGCAAAAGAAAACCATGGGTCAGCCTGGTATGGCCGATGCGAAGACGACAGAGGGTGGTTGAGTCCTTTCGCGAGAGGCGTAAGGAAGAACGCCATGGGACAGGTGTCACCTTAATCGCACGAAGTTTATTAGACAAGGAGGTAGCCTCCTAGGATGTGGCCCATGATTGCGCAAAGTGGGATTTGAGATGAAGCCGTAAATCCGCCACAGGAGGGGTGACAGGGAATGGGGGATAAGTGACTGCTCCCCCAGCCAAACGATCAGCAAGCTCATTTCCTTGGATGCCCACATGGCCAGGGACCCAAAGGAAGCTAACAGAACAAGCAGCATGGTGGAGATCAGCGAGATGGTCATGGATGGAGGAGACCAAGGGATGACGGGAGAAACACTGGTCAAGTGCCTGAAGGCCACTCATTGAGTCTGTACATAACAAAACGCGATTGAGCTTGGACTGTTTAATAAAGGCCAGGGCCCGGGAGACCGCCATCAATTCCGCAGTGAACACCCCACATGCATTTGGCAGGAGATGATTTTCCATGCCTACAGAGGAGGTGAAGGCATAGCCCACACGATCAGCAGATTTAGAGCCATCAGTGTAAAAAACAACAGCATCCCGAAACTCAGATAAAATGCGGCGGAAAAAACAACGGAACACCATCGGGGGAACGGAATCTTTCGGACCTCGGCAGAGATCCATCCGAACTCGAGGCCGAGGAACTAACCAAGGAGGTGTGTTGGGGAGGGAACGTGGGATACAGGAAAAGGAAGGAAGCTGAAAATCACGGCGAAGAGACGCTAGGCGGAGCCCAACCGGTAAACCCGCCCGAGGGCGGGAGTCAGGTGGGCGACTTCCTTGGGCAGGGAACAGGATAGAATAGGAAGGATGAGTGGGAGAGGAACGGACAGCGATTGCATACGAAACCAGAAGCTGGGAGCGCCGAACGGAAAGGGGGGGAATCCCAGCCTCAACCAGGAGACTATCAACAGGGCTAGTCGGGAAGGCACCGATGGCCAAACGGATACCACGATGGTGGACCGGATCCAAGAGGCGCAATGTAGAAGGGGCAGCTGAACCGTAAACTTGACAACCATAGTCCAAGCGAGACAACACTAAGGCCCGATAAAGGTGGAGGAGAGTGGAACGGTCAGCACCCCAAGAGGTGTGGGCAAGGAAGCGAAGGACGTTTAGTTTACGGAAACATCCTATCTTCAGGCGTCTGATATGAGGCAGCCAAGTGAGCTTGTTGTCGAAAAGAAGGCCAAGGAAACGAAACTGTGGGACCACAGGTAATCGTTGTGCATTGAGATAGAGCTCTGGATCGGGGTGGACTGTCACACGGCGACAAAAGTGGACCACTCGCGATTTTAAAGGAGAAAACTGAAATCCGTGTGAGATGGTCCATGCAGAGGCACGCCGTATAGCACCCTGGAGCTGCCGCTCTGCAGCGGCCATCGAAGAGGAACTAACCCAAATGCAGAAATCATCCACATACAGAGCAGGAGTGACCAAAGGACCGACGGAGGCCACAAGTCCATCTATAGCAATGAGGAACAGAAGTACACTCAATACGGAACCCTGAGGGATGCCATTCTCCTGGGTTCGCGGAGAACTTAAAACTGTACCAACCCTAACCCTAAACGAACGATGAAACAAGAACTGGCGGATAAAAATCGGGAGTGGGCCCCGAAGACCCCACTCATGAAGTGTAAGTAAGATATGATGGCGCCAAGCCGTATCATAGGCCTTGCGAAGGTCGAAAAATACAGCAACCAAATGGCGGCGCTGGGAAAAGGCCTGCCGAACTGCGGATTCCAAGCGAAGTAAATGATCGATCGGAGACCGTCCCTCTCGGAAGCCACACTGGTAAGGGGACAACAGACGCCGAGATTCGAGGACCCAAGTGAGCCGACGGGCTACCATCCGTTCAAGTAACTTACAAACAACGTTCGTCAGACTAATTGGCCGATAGCTGTCGACGAACAGGGGGTTCTTACCGGGCTTAATGACGGGAACCACTATGCTATCCCTCCATTGAGAAGGGAAGTCACCCTGGAGCCAAATACGGTTAAATACCCGGAGAAGATGTCGCTGTTGTGGAGCACTGAGATGTTGAAGCAGTTGGTTATGAATGGAGTCTGGGCCAGGGGCCGTATCATGAGAAGAGGAGAGTGCGGAAAGAAGTTCCCATTCAGTAAAAGCGTCGTTGTATGATTCTGACTGGCTGGGGGTAAAACATAAGGCGGAGGCTTCGGCCCGCTGTTTCTGGGGAAGGAAAGCAGCCGGATAGGAGGCTGATGCCGACGCTGTTGCAAAATGGGTCGCAAGGTGTTCCGCGAGAATCAACGGGTCCGTGCAAAGGTCATCCGAGAGGTGAAGACCCGGGAGGGTAGACTGCCGATGGCAACCTTGGAGAGAGCGAAGTGTAGCCCATACCCGCGACAGAGGGACAGCAGAACCGAGGGAGGAAACAAAGCGTTCCCAACACATCCGTTTGCTCCGTTTGATTAAGTAACGGGCTTTTGCGCGAAGGCGTTTAAAGGTAATAAGATTGGCAACGGATGGATGCCTCTTAAGGTGTTGCAAAGCTCGACGGCGATCACGGATGGCAACGGCAATGTCCGAACTCCACCAAGGGACCTGCCGGCGGCGAAATGGTCCAGATGAGCGCGGGATAGCAAGGCTAGCAGCGTGAACAATCGCGTCAGACATGTCACGTATGACATCATCAATACCATCCGACAATGAGGGAGAAAAAACGACCTGTGCAGTATACAGAGGCCAATTGGCACGTTGGAAGGACCAACGAGGTGATCTGTCCATGGGGGAGCGGGAAGGGAGCGAGAGAATCAACGGGAAGTGGTCACTATCGCAAAGGTCGTCGTGCGGTGACCATTTTAGGGAAGGGAGGAGGGAGGGAGAAGAGAGAGAAAGATCAGTGGCAGAAAAGCTACCATGACCGGCACTGAAATGGGTAGGGGAGCCATCGTTAAGAAGGCACAAGTCGTGGTCGGTAATAAACTGGTCAATGAGATGACCCCGACTAGATGGAAATGCACTGCCCCACAAGGGATGATGTGCATTAAAATCGCCAAGTATAAGGAAGGGAGGAGGAAGTTGCTGAAGGAGGGCACTTAAGGAGGCAGGTGTAGGAGTTCTGACAGGAGGGAGATACAGATTGCAAATTGTGACCCCAGAGTCCAGGTGGATCCTAACAGCAACTGCTTCCAATGTAGTTTGGAGAGGAATCCACGTGCTGGCAATGTCCGTTCGGACCAACGTGCAAACTCCGCCAGACGCCCGTAGGGGGCCGACCCGATTTCGACAGAAAGCACGGAAGCCACGGAGGGTTGGTGAGTGACCACCAGTAAAATGAGTTTCTTGTAGAACCACACAAGCCGCAGAGTAAAACGAAAGAAGGGATTGCAACTCCGGTAGGTGACGGTAATAGCCATTACAGTTCCATTGGATAGCCAAAGAACGATGAGTCAATTGGGGGGTGAACAGGCTAATGTCAGTCATGCCGGTGGGTCACCACCCGTCACCGACAAGGAGGGGGCGACATCCATGAATAACAGGTCAGAGACAGGTTGTGAAGATGGGGACGAGACCTCTGGCGACACCAGAGACTCCTTGTCCCGGGACTTGTGCTTCTTCTTTCTTTCTGTTTGGGATCGTGGAGGGCTGTGCAACAAAATGGAGCCAGCCACAGCAAGATCGGGAACAGAAAGAGAGCGGGCGATCTGGGGGCCCGCAGACCGTGGTTCTCGTGGTGGCCGCGTGGCAGCAGACCTTTGGCCTGGAAGGTGCCGGGAAGGGGGATCCCGCGAGGGGCGCCCATGACCGGCAGACGCCGAAGAAGCAGGACACTTCTCCAGCCGGGGAGAGGAAGCGGTGCCCGGAGGGGATGGTGTGGGAACCGCAGGGGGAGGGGGGAGGAAAGGGGTTCGGGACTGGGGTAGGGAATGAGGAGGAGGGGGTGAAGATACTACTGAAGCATAACTAGTTGTCAGGGTCACTGGATGAAGGCGTGTATACTTTTTACGGGCCTCGGTATAGGTGAGACGATCAAGAGTCTTATACTCCTGTATCTTTTTCTCTTTCTGATACACTGGGCAATCCAGTGACCGTGAAGAATGATTCCCACGACAATTTACGCACACAGGAGGGGGAACACAGGAACTTCCCTCATGGAACGGATGTCCACAGTCACCACAGAGGGGGGCCTGCGAACAGCGCGAAGACATGTGGCCAAAACGCAAACACTTGAAACATCGCATAGGTGGTGGGATGTATGGCTTCACGTCACACCGATAGACCATAATCTTGACCTTCTCAGGGAGGGTGTCCCCTTCAAAGGCCAAGATAAAGGCACCAGTGTCAACGTGGTTGTCCTTCGGACCCCTCTGAACCCGCCGAACAAAGTGAACCCCCCGCCGGCTTAGATTGTCCCGAAGTTCCTCATCAGATTGAAGGAGGAGGTCTCTGTGGAAAATTACACCTTGCACCATGTTCAAGGACTGGTGTGGGGTAATTGACACAGGAATCGTACCAAGATGGGTACAGGCACGGAGAGCTGCAGACTGGGTAGCTGAAGCAGTTTTAATCAACAGCGACCCAGACTGCATCTTGCTGATAGAGTCCACCTCGCCAAACTTGTCTTCGATGTGTTCAACAAAAAACATAGGTTTCGTATGAGTAAAAGTATTCCCATCAGTTCTGGCGCAAACCAGATAGCGAGGGAAAGGTTTCGCCCCCAGCCGACGAGCCTGGCTCTCCTCCCAGGGGGTAGCCACGGAAGGGAAGGCGGAAGGGGCAGAGGAAGCAGCACGTGAAGAATCTTTTCCAGTCAAAGAGACGGCTGGAGAACGGCCAGAGTTGTGGACTCTTATGCGTTTCATGAGCATAGTGTCCGCCCTGATACCACCCACTCCGATCATGGGCTCTCCTCATGGGCACCACCCAGCCACAGCAAGGGCCGTCTGGCACGGCGGCCATTGCTGGGAGTTCCGATGCTCCAGGACGACAAGCAACCACTCCTAGGCTTACATGAGGAGGTCACAGCTCAGGTATCAGACATGTGATCCCTGTGTTTTCAGGGGGCTCAACCAAAAGGGTACATAGCGACCCCACCACACGGGCTGGCTACCGTGCTGGCTATGGACCCTAGCGTCAAACAACGACGTAAAGGAAACGATGGAATCAATGATGATGGCACACGCCGAAGACACTAGGTAAGGTGCTCTTCCCCAAATGGCTCACACTACGGAAGAAAATTTAGTAATGGAGGTCAAACCCCAGAGGGGACCAGAGAATACCAAAAGGATGAAGGAATTTCAGAACAAGGTCAACAGAACCAGGAGAATAGCAGGGCCAACATAAGGAGGGACACCATAAGTAGGGACACCAAGAGAGGGAGAGGAGAGGTCAGAGGGAAGGATGAAGGACAGGAAAGGAGGGGAAGGGAAAGGAAATGCAGCCCGGAAAAAGAAGGAAGGCTGCAATAGCTCGGGGCCCCGTGCTCGCCACGCACGTACTCACGAAAGGACCGCGAGCCCCCTGGGGGGTGCAAGATGTATGAGAAATGTGAAATGCCCTCAGACTTTAGAAGAATATAATAGTTCCAGTACCAAAGAAAGCAGGCGTTGACAGGTGTGAATATCACTGAACTATCAGTTTAATAAGTCATGGCTGCAAAATACGAACACAAATGTTTTACGGGGAAATGTAGGAACACCGAAGGCAATACTTACCCTATGACTCCTCTTAGATGGAAAGTTAAGGAAAAGCAAACCTACGTTTATAGCTTAAAGAAAGCTTTTGATAATGTTGACTGGAATACTCTCTCTGAAATTCTGAAGGTATCAGGGGTAAACTACAGTGAAAGAAAAGCTGTTTACAGCTCATATAGAAACTAGACAGCAGTTAGAAGAGTTTAGGGGCATGAAAGGGAAGCAGGGTTTGAGGAGGGAATCAGACAGAGTTGTGGCCTATCCCTGATGTTATTCAATCCGTACACTCAGCAAGCAAAAAGGAAACCAAAGAAAAATGTGGATTTGTAATTAAAGTTGGGAGAGAAGAAATAAAAAGTTTGAGCTTTGACAATGACAATGTAATCTGTCTGAGACAGCAGAATGGACAATGTCTTGAAAGGAGGATATCAGATGAGCATCAACAAAAGCAAAACAAGGATAATGGAATATAGTCAAATTAAATCAGGTGATGGTGAGGGAGTTAAATTAGGAAACAACACACTTAAAGTAGTAGAGGAGTTTTGTTATTTTGGCAGCAAAGTAACTGTTGACGGCTGAAGTAGAGACGATATAAAATGCATACTGACAATGGCAGGAAAAGAGTTTCTGAAGGAAAGAGATTTGTTAACATTGAATAAGTGTTAGGAAGTCTTTTCTGAAAGTATTTGTATGGAGTATATCATCCATGTTTTGCTTCCATAAATGGCTAAACAGTTTAGACACAAAGAGAATGGAGACTTTTTAAATGTGGTGCTATAGAAGAATGATGAAGATTAGATGGGTAGATCAAGTAACTAATAAGGAGGTACCAAACAGAATTGCAGAGAAAGGAAATCTGTGGCACAGCCTGCCTAGAAGGAAGAATCGGTTGCTATGACACATCCTTAGATATTAAGAGATCACCAGTTCAGTGCTGGGGGGGGGGGGGGGGGGGGGTTTGGTGAAAATCATAGAGGAAGATCAAGAGATGAGTAGAGAAAACAGGATGTGGATTGTAGTAATTGTTTGGAGATGAAAAGACTTGCACAGGATAGAGTAGCATCAAACCAGTCTTCAGACTGAAGACGAGAATGGCAAGCACAATGGCAACAACAATAACAACAACAACAATGTGGACTTATGATGAATATCTCCACTTCCTACGACAGCTCAATTCCTTTTCCCAATTTTAATTCACCTTGTTCTTTCCTAAATCCAAAGCTACCTTCCTAAATGGTGTCCTACATTTCACTTGAGGCTCACATGTGTCTCTAACCACATTAAACGACAATATCTACACTTTCACAGACATAACCTATTCCAAGTCAAATACTCCCATCCATACAGCCAAAGCAACTATGGTAAATTTATCTGCTCCACCATTAAATCTCTCAATGTTAACAACTAGGAACAGGAATTTGTCTCACTCATGAGTCTTGAGAAATATAGCCAAATTCTGAAGAGTCTTGGAAGAAGCATCTTTAGAAGTGCTAACCTCTCAACAGCATATAAAAATCAACAAACTGTTGGTGTACAAAAAAAGTACTCCCTATGTGTGTGGCTATCAGATTAAGCTACTGACTTGCTGTGGTTGATGCTGTCTTGAACAAAGAGTAGACATACTCATATCTCCATCTCCAACAGTTTTTGTTTGCACAAAACATCTGTTCTAAGTTATTATGAAAAGAAATACCACAAAATGAAAGCCAGTTTAAATAATTACTATAAACGAACACATTTTGTTGTTTTCCATTGAATGAAGTGTTATTTGCCCTTCCATAACATTAACTTATGGTCTGATTTGTTCTAAACTTCTGATTCAATAATCATAAATGCTCAAGTCACAAAAAAGAAATACAAAGATGTATGGACGTTTTTGATTCATAGCAAGTAATACCAGATAAAATTAAGAACATTGTTTATTCAGTTCTTAATGAAAAAATTGGCTTTTCTTACATCAAAGATATTATAGTTTTCTGACACTTATATTTTTAACTACAAATACGTAACGTACAGTAATTCCAATCACAAATTAAATGAGTCAGTGCTTGTTTGGAGATGCATAAGTTGGCCTGTTATCATAAAACTGAATTTCATGGAGAGAATAATGGACAACTTGATGTACTAATATACTGAATGCAAACACATGCAAATGCAAAAAAAATTATGATTAAAATAGAAACTGTGGGAGATAAGGTTCCCTTGACCACACGCTGTATGGCCACTTGTGGCATGTAGAAAATAATTTTACCTTTCAACAGTACGTTTGCACTGAACATATTGTCACAAATATTATTACTGCTTCCTGTACAACACTGTAGAACATCTGAAGACTCCTGATTTACCCATGTTGCAAATTCATGTAACATTTTTAAATCCCACACTTTGGCAATCAAATTACAATTGAAAACAATAATGAGTGCTTTTCCAAAAGCTTGGGACAAAATATCAGTAGTGGAGAAAAACAGAATTGCTGAAGTATAGTCTTTGTCCAATTGGAAGTGTGGGGGCAGGTGCTATCGTGTAACAAGATGACTCCACCCAATTGCATTCCTCCATATTTTGACTTTACAATGCATCACAGTTTCTGCAAAGTGTCTTCTCAGTACTGAGCATTGATTGTGGTTCCATGCCTGAGGAACTCTACAGGCAGAGGGCCCCTACAGTTGAAGACCTTCCTGAAACGTCTGTGAAGAGCTTTGGACTTCTTTGCCAGAAGCGACATGGGATGTTCCACTGTTGGCTTTGCTGTTCGCCCTCAGGCTGTCAGATTCCTTCCAGAATGGAATCATCCTGTTGCATGATAACCTCCACACTGCTAAATGGACAAAGGCTAAACTTCAGCAATGTGGTTGGAAAACACTGCAACATCATCCGTACAGCCTGGATCTTTCACTGCATGATTTTTCACATCCTTCGGTGCCTGCAAAGAGACATGCATGAATGTTTAAATCAGATGAGGAAGAGCAAGAGTTAGTGCAGTTGTGGGTCCATCATTGGCCAACAGTGTTCTACAAAACCGGAACTGATCAACTGCTCCCCCAGTTGGATAAATTTCTTAATGTGTGAGGTGATTATTTTGAATGGAACCATTCCATGATCCCATTGTGGTGACTGTTTAGTTTCCATTTGCCTTTCTCCTCATACATCAACAACCAACAATTAAACTGCAAAATACATATGAAGTGTTTTCAGATTCATTCTATTGTTGATCTTGAGAATTAATGGACATCATCTTGTAATTTGTTTGATGTATCATTGAGAAATGTGGTGTAGGTTTTCTTATCTAAACAACATATTCATAAAACCAGTGTAAATAGCCTTACAAGTTATCACAGTCAAGAACAAAAAGTAAGAATTAAATTAATATGTCAACTCTCCCAACATACATCGTTTGTGGCAACCATTCTGAAGTGACTGTGTCTGGGAGGATCTGTAAAATTTAGACTACATTGTTATGCACAGAAAGTGCTACAGTTCAGTGTTTAAAGGTAACCAATGATCTACATCAATTTTCTATGCCACCAAAACACACTTTTGAAGTTTCCAGACATATCCAATACATGTAAACAAGTATTTGACCACAGGCACTATTAAAAGGAAACTGTAAATATACAAATACCTGGTGTGTCTCTACATTGGATGACTGTTTAAAGTTTCCTTTTATCTGATACAAAGTTATGTATTTAATTACTGTGCATGCATCACACATAAAATAAATACTATTAACATCTACAGTCTGCAGAATACGCTCTTGTTAACACTGACTCATCTGCTACACAAACTGCAAAATTAAAATTCTTGTGTGTCCGAATACATTTTATACTTTGTTTAAATGAAGACAGAGCAGTAGTAAGCAAGTAAAGAAGGCAGTAATTAACTAAGGCTCCCATGTATATCATATATATATTGACAATCAAAATGTTTCATCCCTAACAAACATATAAAATAGATTCCCTCCCAAAAAGTGAGTAGCATATTGTCATTATTAGTCATGCCTGCACTAGTAACCAACAAATAACAAGAGCTGCTTGTTGCCTGACTGCCTTGAAACATCTTATGCTACTTCAAGTGGCGAATTTCAGATATAGTATTTCTGCTTCCAAAAATAATATACAAGGAACAAATATGACATTGTCCTTTATTTTCTGGGTCATACATGAAATATTTTCAGGTCCATAATTTCCTCTTCATTGTCACCAATATGCCATAAAAGTTTTGGTTTTAATGTACAGTACTATAATGTTTTCTTACTTTCACAAAACAGGTGATACAGTTCAAATGATATGACCAAATTTTCTTCCTCTATTGTTTGGTGTTTGAAAGCCTACCAGATTATACGAACATTATTCACTGCAAATAGAAGGTCACACCTCACATTAAGACAGTCTTTTGGGGCATTCTGCACACAAGTCCAAGCATGTTGGTATCAGAATCACAGAATCATGACATGAGAAATGTTCATACATTCCCTGAGAGTCTCTTGAGGAAAGGCATGAAGTAGTCCTCATGACATGCATTCTCACCTTGCCCATCCCTACCTATAGCTCTAACCTCTTCCACAACTGCCCCACGGGTCTTGTTCACAAACCAATCTCCTAGGCACCCTACAGCTTCGACTCTGCAACAGATATGGCTCCCTCTTCCAAAAAAGTCAGAAGCACATTGTCTTCCATGGCTGTGACTTTCTCAGATCAAGCTCTGAAAGGAGATCATCCCTCACTGACTCACCACACACCACACACCCCTGAACGTCCACAATACCCTTGTCAAAACAAGACTATTATTCCTGTTCTAAGGATTCTATCCCAGCAATTCTCCCTGCAGTAAGACCAGCTCCATACATCCACCCACTACTGATTACTCTACCCTCATTACTACCCACACCAGATCATCTAACATCAAAGGCATTGCAACATATAAAATTAATTATTATGCCTACCAAAAGTTCTTTGTGTAACTTCTTATATAGCAATAATTATCACTAAACTGACAATAAAAATGAACTGACACACAAGAACTTTCTGCTTTGGGGACATCAATTACACAGCCATGGAGCATGTTCCACACAAAGACTGAAGAGACCAGTGTATAAGCTGTAACACACAGTGCATTTGAATTCCCCCAACCTTATCTAATATCCCATAACTCCTCAAACTATGTGAGTCGTCCTCAAAATAGGGTCTGAATACATTATTTATGCACACATCCTGCTTGTTTACTAGAGCAATTAATTGACAGGGGTTATGGACCTAAACGGTGAGGTCATCAGTCCTGAAATTCCGAAGCGCACCACAGAAGAAAGAGAGTCTGCTTAAAGTGGACAGATCCGGTCAGGGGAGCAAAATTATAAAAAAATGAACATTAAACACACGCAATAAAGGCATAGGAGGTGAGACCAAATCTGAAAAAAGTGGGGAGGGGGGGGGGTCATGGGCTCACAGGCCGAGACTGTAAAAGAAGACCCAACCACAACCAACCTACCCCTGTCCCAAGACTAAAGGAGAACCTCGTATCTGGAAATAAAAACCACTTTCACAGAGGGAACTGAGGACCAGTTCAACCATCCATGGATCATCTGCTAATATTAAATTTAAAGAATCAGGGAGACTATCCTTAACATGAAGAGCTGAAAGAAGGGGACATTCCACCAATATATGAGATAGTTGGTTGATTGAGGTTAAAGGGACCAAACAGCAAGGTCATCAGTCCCTAGTTTCAAATGTGGTCCATTCCAATAGTGTGATATCTCAGAAAAGTCAGAACAATAAAAGGGAAAAGGCTAAAAAATGTAAAAGGGCAGTCATGTTGTCAATGGTAAAAACAAAATGAGGTAAGTCAGCAAGAGAGAGAACCCAACGCTATGATAGAGGCAGGAAATATCCCACCTCTGAAGCAGCAGAGGCAAGACCACCTGCGACTTAAAAGGTGCAACCACTATAATGTAGAAGTATGTATGGGAAAAGGAGACTAACCAATCCTAAAAAAAGAAATGATAAAAACAGAGTAAAAGGGGAAAAATAGAGGATCTCGGTCAGGGGAGGGAGTCGGGAATCACCAAACACGGCTTACAGTGGGAGATATCCCAACACTCACTGCACTGCCCCAACACCAGAGAGAGATTAAAAACCTTGAAACTGAGAATAAAAACCACTTTCCCTGAGGAAACCGAGAACCAGGTCGACAATCCGGGAATTGTCAGCCAACATCAAAGGTAAAGTGTGTAGGAGTCTGTACTTCACACGCAGAGCCAAAAGAAGGGTGCATTCAACTAAAATGTGGGCTACTGACAGGAAGGCTCCACAACCACAAAGTGAGGGTGGCTCATCACGCAAAAGAAAACCACGGGCCAGCCTGGTATGGCCAATGCGGAGATGACACAGCGTGGTCGAGTCCTTTCGGGAGAGGCGAAAGGAAGAATGCCATGGGCTTGGTGGCACCTTAATCGCATGAAGTTTATTAGACAGGAAAGTAGCCTCTCAAGAGTTGGCCCACGATTGTGTGAAGCAGGATTTGATGTGAACCCGTAAATTCGCTGCAGAAGGGGTTACAGAAAATGGGGGGGTAAGAGACTGCTCCCCCAGCCAAACGATCAGCAAGCTCATTACCCGGGATACCCACATGGCCAGGGACCCAAAGGAAGTCAATGGGCCGGCCGCAGTGATCTAGCGGTTCTAGGCACTCAGTGCGGAACCGCACGACTGCTATGGTCACAGGTTCGAAGCCTGCCTCGGGCATGGATGTGCATGATGTCCTTAGGTTAGTTAGGTTTAAATAGTTCTAAGTTCTAGGGGACTGATGGCCACAGATGTTAAGTCCCAAAGTGCTCAGAGCCTTTTGAACCATTTTTTCAAAGTCAATGGAACAAGCAGCACGGTGAATATCAGTGAGATGGTCAAGGATGGCAGAGACCAAGGGATGGCACGAAAAACACCGGTCAATAGCCAGAAGGTCACTCGTTGAGTCCGTACATAACAAAACGCGGTTGTGTTGGCAGCAGATGATTTTTCGGTTCCAACAGAGGACATGAAGGCATATCCCACATGATCAGTAGATTTAGAGCCATCAGTGTAAAAAACAACAGCATCCTGAAACTCCCATAAAATTCAGCGGAAAAAGGAACAGAACACCATCCGGAGGGATGGAATCTTTCGGACTTCGGTGGAGATCCGTCCGAATTCGGGGCTGAGGAACTAACCAAGGGGGGTTGGGGTTGGAGAGGAGGGAGCGTGGAAGACAGGACAAAAAAGGAAGCTTAAAATCACGGCGAAGAGACGCAAGGCGGAGTCCAACCAGTAAACCTGCCCGAGGGCGGAAATCAGGTGGGCGACGTCCATGGTCTTGGAACAGGGTAGAATAGGAAGGATGAGTGGGAGAAGAATAGACAGCGACTGCATAAGACGCTAGAAGCTGGGACCGTCAAACAGAAATGGGGGGGGGGGGGGGGGGGGGCATCCCAGCTTCAAGCAGGAGACTGTCAAAAGGGCTAGTAGGGAAGGCACCGGTGGCCAAACGGATACCACGATGGTGGACTGGATCCAGCACGTGCAGCCAAACCATAAACTTGACAACCATAGTCCAAACGAGACAGAACTAAAGCACAATAAAGGTGGTGAAGGAGGGAGAAGTCCGCACCCCAAGAGGTGTAGGCAACGAAGCAAAGAACATTATGTTTACAGAAACATCCTTCCTTCAGAAATCTGATATGGCGCAGCCAAGTGAGCTTGTTGTTGAAAAGAAGACCACAGGCAACCGTTGTGCATTGAGATAGAGCTCTGGATTAGGGTGGACCACGCGCGATTTTAAAGGAGAGAATTGAAACTCGTGTGAGAGGGTCCTTGCAGAGGCATGCCATATAGCTCCCTGGAGCTGTCGTTCTGCAGAGGCCATTGAAGAGGAACTAACCCAAATGCAGAAATCACCCACGTACAGAGCAGGGGTGACCAAAGGACCGACAGGGGCCACAAGTCCATTGATAGCGATGAGGAAAAGAATTACACTCAATACAGAACCCTGTGGGATGCCCGTCTCCTGGGTCCATGGAGAACTAAAAACAGTACCAACCCGAACCCTGAATGACTGCTGGAACAGGAATTGGTGGATAAAAATCAGGAAAGGGCCCTGGAGACCCCACTGATGAAGTGTAAGTAAGCCGTGTCATAGGCCTTGCAATTGTGCCCTCTGCCACACACCGTCAGGTGGCTTGCAGAGTATGGATGTAGATGTAGATTGTCAAAAAATACTGCAACCAAATGGCGGCACTGGGAAAAGGCCTGCCGAACTGTGGATTCCAAGTGAAATAAATGATCAATCAGAGACCGTCCCTCTTGGAACCCACACTGGTAAGGGGACAATAGATTCCGAGATTCGAGGATCCAATTGAGCTGGTGGGCTACCATCTGTTCAAGTAACTTGCAAACAACATTTGTCAGATTAATTGGCGATAGCTTTCAACAAATATGGGGTTCTCACCAGGCTTAAGGACAGGAACCACGATGCTATCCCACCGCTGAGTAGGAAAGTCACCCTGGAGCCAAATATGGTTGAACACCCGGAGAAGATGTTGCCGTTGTGGAACACTGAGATGTTGAAGCAGCTTGTTATGAATGGAGTCTGGGCCAGGGGCCGTATCATGAGAAGAAGAAAGTGCGGAAAGAAATTACCATTCAGTAAAGGTTCGTTGTAAGATTCTGACTGACAAGGGGCAAAACATAAGGCAGAAGCTTCAGCCTCCTGTTTCCAGTGAAGGAAAGCAGCCAGATAGAAGGCTGATGGTGATGCCATTGCAAAATGGGTCACAAGATGTTCTGCAAGAATCAATGGGTCTGTACAAAGGCCATCTGGGAGGTGTAGACCTGGGAGGGTGGACTGCTGATGGCAACCTTGGAGAGAGCGAAGTGTAGCCCATACCCGTGACATAGGGACAGTAGAAACAAAGCGTTCCCGACATATCCATTTGCTCTGTTTGATTAAATAACGGGCTTTAGGATGAAGGCTTTTAGAGGTAATAAGGTTGGCAACGGATGGGTGCCTCTTAAGCTGTTGCAAAGCTCAACGGCAATCACAGATAGCAATGGCAATGGCCATACTCCACCATGGGACTTGCTGGCAGCGAAATGATCCAGATGAGTGCGGTACAGCAAGGCTAGCAGCATGAACAATTGTGGCAGACATGTCACATAGGACGTCATCAATACAACCATACAAGGAGGGAGAAAACACGACCTGTGCAGTGTATAGAGGCCAATCGGCGAGTTGGAAAGACCAACAAGATAGCCTGTTCATCAGAGAGTGGGAAGGGAGTGAGAGAATCAATGGGAAATGGTCACTATCACGAAGGTCGTCGTGTGGCGACCAGTGTAATGAAGGGAGGAGGGAGAAAACAGAGAAAGATCAATGGTAGAAAAGGTACCATGACTGGTACTGAAATGAGTAGGGGAGCCATCATTAAGAAGGCACAAGTTGTGGTCTGTAATAAACTGGTCTATGATAAGACCTTGTCTAGACGGAAATGCACTGCCCCATAAGGGATGATGAGCATTCAAATCCTTGAGAAGGAGGAAGTTGCTAAAGAAGGGCAGTTAAGGCAGCAGGTGTAAGAGTCCTGTCAGGAGGGAGATAAAGATTGCAAACCGTGACCTCAGAGTCCAGGTGGACCCTAACAGCAACCGCTTCCAATGTAGTTTGAAGAGGAATACACATGCTGGCAATGTCCATATAGACCAATGTACAAATGCCACCATAGGCCCGCAGGGGGCTGTCTCGATTTTGACAGAAAGCTCAGAAACCTTGGAGGGTCAGTGAGTGACCATCAGTAAAATGAGATTCCTGTACAACCACACAAGCTGCAGAGTAAAACGAAATAAGGGATTTCAACTCCGGAAGGCAATGGTAATATCCATTACAATTCCATCAGATAACCACAGAACGGTGTTTCAAATTAGGGAGGAGGTGGGAGGGGGCGGGGGGGGGGGGGGGAGTGAAGAGGCTAAAGCCAGTCATGCTGTTGGGTCACCATCCGTCACCAACAAGGAGTCGGCAACATCCATGAACAGCAGGTCAGAGGCGAGATGCGAAGGTGAGGACAGGATCCCTGGCGATACCGGAGGCTCCTTGTCCCGAGACTTATGTTTCTTCTTATTTTCTGTTTGAGATCACAGAGGGCTGTGTGGCATAAAGGAACCAGCTGCAGCAAGATTGGGAACAGAAAGAGATCCAGCTACCTGGGGGCTGACAGACCATGGTTCTCACAGTCGTCATGTGGCAGCAGACCTTCGGCCTGGAAGGTGCCGGGAATGGTATCCCCGGAGGGACGCCCTTGACTGGCATATGCCGAAGAAGTGGGACACTTCTCCAGCTGGGGAGGGGGTGCAGCGCCTGGAAGAAAAGGTGTCAGAGCCGCCGGGGGGTGGGGGGGGGGGGGGAGGAGAGGGGTCCGGGACTGGGGTACGGAAGGGGTAAAATGTAACTAAAGCATAACTAGACGTCATAGGCACAGGGTGAAGACATGCGTACTTCTTATGAGCCTCAGTGTAGGTTAGACGATCAAGGGACTTATACTCCTGTATCTTCTTTTCCTTCTTATATACTGGGCAATCTGGTGAATGTGGAGAATGATTGCCATGACAATTTTCATTCACAGGAGGGGGAACACAGGAACTCCCCTCATGGAGTGGACGTCCACAGTCACCACAGAGAGGGGCCTGTGAACAGCAGGAAGACATGTGTCCAAAATTCAAGCACTTAAAACACCTCATAGGAGGTGGGATGTACGGCTTCACATCACATCAATAAACCATAATCTTTGCTTTCTCAGGGAGGGTATCCCCTTCAAAAGCCAGGATAAAGGCACCAGTATGAACGCAATTGTCCTTGGGACCCTTCTGAATATGCCAAACAAAGTGAAAACCTCTCAGTCTGAGATTGTTCCGAAGTTCCTCATCGGTTCGAAGGATGAGGTCCCTGTGAAAAATCACACCTCGAACCATATTTAGAGTCTGGTGGGGGGTAATGGAAACAGGAATTGTGCCAAGATTGTTACAGGCACAAAGGGCCGCCGACTGGGCAGCTGAAGCAGTTTTGATCAACAACAAACCCGACCGCATCTTGCTCAGGGAGTCCACTTCGCCAAACTTGTCTTCAACTTTTTCCACAAAGAATAAAGGTTTGGTAATGGTAAAAGTATTCCCATCAGTCCTGGTGCAAACCAGACAGTGGGGGAAAGGTTCTGCTCCTAGCCGATGGGCCTGACCCTCCTCCCAGGGGGTAGCCATGGAAGGGAAGGTCAAAGGGGCAGGAGAAGCAGCACTAGAAGAATCAGTTCCTCACAGAGAGACAGCCACAGAAGAATGACCAGAGTTCTGGAGCCGTATGCGTTTCATTTGCATAGCGTCCACCCTGATACCCCTCACTCCAATCAGGGGCACCACCCAGCCACAGTAAGGGCCATCTGGCAAGGCAGCCATTGCCGGGAATTCCGATGCTCCAGGATGACACGCAACCACTCCTAGGCTTACATGAGGTGGTCACAGCTCAGGTATCAGAAGTGTGATCCCTGTGTGTTCAGGGGGCTCAACCAAAAGGGTACATAGCGACCGCACCACACAGGCTGGCTACCATGCTGGCTATGCACCCTAGCATCAGACAACGATGTGAAAGAAAAGGTGGAATGAACTAGGAGGGCACATGTCAGAGACACTAGGTAGGGTGCTCTTCCCCAAATAGCTCACACTATGGAAGAGAAATTTAGTAATGGGGTCAAACCCCAGGGGGGGACCAGGGAGTGCCAAAAGGATGAGGTGATCATGCAACAAAACTAAATTGCAAAACCAACATAACCGGGAGGATAGTGGGGCCAACATAAGCAAGGACATTAAGAGAGCAAGAGGAGAGGGTGAAGGGGAAGTAGCAAGGAGAGGAAAGGAGGGAAGGGCAAGGAAATGCAGCCCTGTAAAGAAGGAAGGCTGCAACAGCTCAGGGGCCCGTGCTCGCCAAGCACGTACTCACGAAAGAACTGTGAGCCCCCGGGGGGGCAATATGTGAGATATTGTCAGTCTGGCTCCTGAACCACATTGTGGGGGTGCGTTGCTACGTAGGAGGAAACAATGGCTGAACCGTGTATGACCAATGCATAAATGGCATAAAACAGTGGGCTCCTTCCAAGAGGAGTGGAAGGAAGAGCACCAACCTGCAGTAGACTCCTTGATTGTGCAGAGTTTATTACTATGAGCATTAGTGTTCCAGATTGCATTCCACTTTTGGGCGGAGAGAGATTTGACACAGATCTGCATATCTATCTGCAGCTGGAATCATGAAAGGGAATGGAGGATAAGTAGTTGCTTCTCTAGCCAATCTGTCAGCCCATTCATTCTCTGGGATGCCCACATGACTTGGGACCCAAAGAAAGACAACTAAACAGGCAGCATGCTCAAGGGCAGAGAGAATGTAATGGATAGTAAGGACCAAAGGGTGACAAGTGTAGCATTAGTCAATAGCCTGCAGGCTGCTTGTGGAGTCTGAATAAATTAAAACACTGTGGAGGGAGGCCTCAGAAACAAAAAGGAGGGCCTATGAATGGCTAGAAGCTCTGCTGCAAACACACGACATGATCCCGGCAATATATGGGGTTCGAAGCCAGTAGGAGATGTGAAAGCGTAACCCACCTTATCAACTGTCTTAGAAACATCAGCGTAAAAGATGGTGGCACCCTGGCACTCTGCAAGGGTGGTATATATGAGTCACCAGAAAACCATAGAAGTAACAGAGACCTTAGGACCCTGGAATAGATCAGTCCTAATCTGTGGTCTAGGCACCTTCCAAATGGGGGGGAGGGGGGGGGTTATGGGAGTAAAGACAGGGGGTGCAGTCCAGTGTGTGGAGATGGAAATCCTGACAGTGGGAAGTGAGACACATTCCACCCAGCAATCCCTTAGGAGGGAAACATCCGTCGTTGGCAAAGAGCCCAGGGTACACAGGATGGTCAGGGAAATGGCAAATGACAACCGTAAGAAACAAGGAGTTGGCTCCATAGGATGTGTAGAGGGGGAGTCCCTGCTTCTGCAAGGAAACTACCAAAAGGACTAGTGCGAAAGGCACCAATAGCCAGACACACTCCTCAATGATGGACAAGGTCAAAGAGTTTCAAATTGGAAAGAGATGCTGAGCCATAAACTTGACTACCATAATCTAGTCTGAACATGGCCAGAGCACAGTAAAGATGGAAAAGAGTGGAACAGTCTGCACCCCAAGATGTGTGGGCCAGGAGGCAGAGAGCATTAAACTTCCGCATACACATAATATTTAAGTAGCAAATGTGGGGCAGCCATGTCAGCTTGTTATAAAAAATAAGGCCCAAGAAACGGGACTGTGCTACAACATCGAGGAGTTGGTTGCCTAAATAAAGTTCTGGATCGGGGTGTACTGTGGGTCTACGACAACATGCATAACCCACGTTGTGTGGGGAGAAACTGGAAGCCATGGGCAGTGACCCACGCAGAGGTCCATTGGATAGCTGGTGCTCAGCAGATGCTACCAAATGGGAGCCGCACAAAATGCAAAAAATAGTCGATGAACAATGCCGGGGTAACCAGAGGCCCAACATAGGTTACAAGCCCATTGATGGCAATGAGGAAGAGTGTGACACTTAGCACAGAACCCTGTGGAATACCACTCTCCTGAATCTGAGGGGTGCTGAGTGAAGTGCCAACTCAAACCCGGAAAAGCCGGTGAGTTAAAAACTCATGGATAAAATTCAGAAAGGGACCACGCAAGCCCTAGTCATGGTGGGTAACTAAAATGTGATGGTGCAAAGCCATGTCATATGCCTTATGTAGGCCAAAGAAGACCGCAACAGGTGCGGGTGGTGAGTGAAAGGCTGTCAGATGGCTGATTCCAATCAGAGTAAATGGTCAGTTGGAGATTGCCCTGCCCAAAAGCCATACTGATATGGGGACAAAAGGTCCCTAGATTAGAGTACCCAACCTAATGTGAAGCTGACCAACCTTTCGAGCAGTTTACAATGTACATTCATCAGGTTAATTGGGTTGTAGCTGTCGAGAGATTTTGGGTTTTTCCCGGGCTTAAGGACAGGAATAACTATATTGTATCTCCATTGTGACAGAAAAGTGCCTGTGAGCCAAATGTGGTTGAAGACCTTGAGTAGCTGTTGCCTCTGGGGAACATCCAAGTGTTCGAACATATGGTTGTGGATGGAATCCGGGCCTGGGGATGTGTCTTGTGAAGAGCCAAGAGCCTGCACCAAATCCTATTCAGTGAAGCGGGCGTTATAGTGCTCAACGTAGTGCAGGATGAAACAGGGGGTTCTGTCCAACTCTACGTTTCTGCCAGAGAAAGGTTGGAGGGCAGGAAGAGGACAACGATGCCATCACAAAGTGTGTTGTGAGGTTTTATGTAAGGACCAATGGATCAGTGGTAGGTTGGTTGCTTTAAAAGACGGAGAGAGGGACCAAACTGCTAGGTCATTGGCCTCTCGTTCCGATTAAAATGATTCCACAAGGGTGGGAGTAAAATAATCGAGACATACAAAACACAGCTGGAGAAAGGAGAAAACCAGAAGAATGGCAGAAGGGCAACCAACACTAAAATGGATAATATCGGACAAGAAAACCACAGAGAGATGTAAATCACATGTAGAAGAGATCAAAACAAGAGAGTATATAACCATGGCTGGCTGACCATGAGAATAAAAAGGAGAAGCCAGCCACTCTGCAACCCGTTAAGTATTACGATGGAGGACACAGAGGAACAAAGTACATGCACTAAAACTTGGATCAAATGATAAAACCCACCCTCACGAATAAAACTTAAACTAAAGCTGCTGTTGAGGCATTGTCGCCCAAAGGTAGGTTGCTGGGAAAGTTAGAAGTCCTCCGCAGAGTGGCTAAAAGTGGGCAGTCCAGCAAGAGGTGGACGACTGTCATTTGTGAGCCACAGCGACGCCGAGGTGGGTCCTCACGATGGAGGAGGTAACCATGAATTAGCCACGTATCGCCAATGCAGAGCTGGCAGAGGACAAATGATTCCCTGCGAGAGAACTGCATAGAAGACTTCCACACATTCTTAGTCTTATTCATGACAAGCAGTTTGTTTTGGGTACTGTTATTCCAGTCCGTCTCCCAAAGACGAAAAACCCTGCTGTGTAAGACAGAATGCAGGTCAGTTTCGGAGATGCCCATTTCCTGAAGCGGTTTCCGTGTAGCCTGTTTGGCCAGCCTGTTGGAAAGTTCATTGCCTGGGATTCCGACGTGTCCTGGGGTCCACACAAACACTAGCAAAAGATGGGACCATTCCAGGGCATAGATTGAGTCCTGAATAGACGCTACCAAAGGACTGCAAGGGTAGCAAGGGTCGTTAGTAGGTACTCAAGGAGTCAGTACACAGGAGAAATGACTTGCCAGGGCATGAGTGGATGTACTCAAGAGCACGAGATATGGCCGCCAGTTCTGCAGTGAAGACAATGCAGCCATCTGGCAAGGAGTGCTGCTCTATATGTCCTCCATTAACATATGGGAAGCATACGCGACCATCAGCGAGCGAGCCGTCAGTGTAAACCACTTCATGACACAGGTACATGTCGAGAATCGAGAGGAAGTGATAGTGGAGAGCTGCAGGGTTAACGGAGTCCTAAGGACCAAGTGAAAGGTTCAGAAGCACTAGCGGCTTAGGTGTACACGATGGTGGTGTACGTGAATGGACCTCACGGAGAGGTGGTAACAGGAGAGACGCCAGTTCAGACAAAAGGGACAGGATGCGAACTACTATGTTGAGCCATGACCTGGGGCATCGATGCAGGAGATGAACTGCCATGGTTGGGAAAAGGAGATGGTAATGCACAGAAGAACTACGAATGTGTGCAGCATAACTGTTGAGCAGTTGCGCATGCCTAACCTTCAATGGAGAGACCCCAGTCCCCACCAGGACACTGCTCACCGCAATCATTCTAAAAGCTTCCGTTGCTAGGTGAACAACACAGTGGTGCTCTGGGTCGAGCAAATGCAACGCTGATGGCGCTGCTGAACCATAAACCAGACTCCCATAGTCAAGGCGGGATTGAAAAAGGGTTCTGTAGAGCTGCAGTAGCGTAGAGCAATCTGCACCCCAGTTGGTGTTGCTCAGGCAGCGCAGTGAATTGAGGTGCTGCCAGCATTTCCTCTTAAGCTGATGAAGGTGAGGTAGCCAAGTCCATCAGGCATCAAAAACCAGTCCTAAGAATCGATATGTCTCCACTACGATAAGTGAATCGTCATTAAGATAAAGTTCTGGAAGCAGGCCCAAGAGACCCCACAATACAAAGTGGCAAGGATATGATGTCGCCAGGTCATGTTGTATGCTTTACGTAAGTCAAAAAGAACGGAAACCAGATGTCTGGGAAACCCTGTTCAGATAGCAGACTCGAGGGACACAAGATTATCAGTGGTAGAGTGACACAGGTTGCAGCTGCCCTGACATGAAGCCAGCAGGCCACGTGACTCCAGGACCCAACCCAACTGCCGACACACCATACATTCCAACACCTTACAAAGAAAGTTGGCGAGGCTGATGGGCTGGCAGCTATCCACATCAAGCGGGTTTTGAGCACCGCAATGATGGTGCTCTCCCGTCATTGTGATGAAAAGACGCCACCGCACCAGATCCGTTTGAAGATCATAGGTCATGATGAGATGTCGCTTGTAGTCAGACGAGTGATATTTCATCATCTGACTGTGGATCCAATCCGGCACATGAGCTGTGTTAGGGCAATGTGCAACTGTACTGAGGAACTTCCACTCCATATGTGGGGCGTTATGGGGTTCACTATTGCGTATAGTGAATGAGAGGACTTTTCTTTTCATCCATCATTTGAGGGTGCGAAAGGCTGAGGGGCAGTTCTCTGATGCAAAGTCTCGAGCAAAGTGCTCGGCAATCCCGTTTGCGTCGGCAGATAACACGCCTGTGATGTTAATGCCAGGGACACTTATTGAGATCTGGTACCCGAAAAGACATCTGATCTTCGTCCAGACTTGGGAAGGCGCCCAATGGTCGACACATACCTCTGCCAGCAGTCCTGTTTCCATCGTTTTATAAGCCGGCAAACACGGGCAAGAGCTGCTTAAAGGCTGTTAGGTGCTCTAGGGAACAGAGCTGCTTATGTCGCTGTAGCGCTCGCCGATGCTCTTTAATTGCCTAAGCAAATTCAGGCGACCACTAAGGGACTGTCTTTCCCAGGGGGCACCCTATAGAACGAGGGATCGCGTTCTCCGCCGCAGAAACGGTCGTTTTAGTGACCTGCTAAACGACAACATTGATGGCAGCATGTGAGGGACATTCAGTGAAGGTGTCCCAGTCTGCCTTGTTTAAAGTCCATCTTGGTAGGCGTCAGTGGGCATGACGCCGGGGCAGTGACAGGAAGATGGGAAAGTGGTCACTACCATACAGGTCGTCATGTTCAATACAGTGTGAAGATGGGAGAAGGCCAGGATTGCAAACCGAGAGATCAAGGGCCGAATATGTGCCACCTGATGTGTGAGGTAGAGTTGCGACAGTAAATTTTCGACCTCCCTACTCAGACAGTAAGCATGGCGCCACCTCACAAGGGGTTATGCCCGGTAATATCTCTCAGAAGTAGGAAAGGTTTAGGGAGTTGATCAATCAGTGCAGCCAATATGTTCAGGAGTAGTGCACCATCTGGAGGAAGATATACATTGCAGACAGTTATTTCCTGTGTCGTCCTTATTCCGACAGCCACAGCTACAAGAGAGGTTTGAAGGGGCACAGATTTACTACATACTGAGTTCAGGACATAGACGCAAATTCCACCTGATACTATATTATAGTTGCTCTAGTTCCTGTAATATCCCACATAGCAGCAGAGGGCAGGAGTTCGCATTGCTGGGAATCAGGTTGCCTGGAGGGCAATGCAGAAAACAGGTGTAAAGATAAACAGTTGCCATAGCTCAGCCAGGTAGTGAAAGAAACCACCGCAATTCCACTGGATGATGACATCATCGTGAGACTGATAAGGCATGGAACATTCAATGAGGCAGTCTACGCCTCAGGGTCACCTGCTGCCACCAGATGAGGACCTGTGCGATCAACATCCATTGTTTCTGAGGCCCCAGCAAGATCTGGTCCTCAGTGGATGCCAGAATCTCCACTTCATCCTCAGACATGGAGCTTGTAGGTAGTGGTGGCGTGGGTGCCGCCACAGTGCCTTGGTTCTTGAGGGTCTGTTTCTTTTTAGGTTTCTCTCGCTGCTGGGAGGACTTCACTGATTCAGTCTCAGGGACTGAGGAGGACCATGAAGCCCTACAATCAGCTATGTGTGGTTGCTTCAGTCACTGGTGGTTGCCAGCATTGCCACTTGTAGGAACCTGGGAAGAGCGTGACCCAAGGGATCCCGTCCTGGCGAGAGGAGCTGAAGCAGACTTACACTTCTCCAGATCAGAAGTGGGGACTGATGTTCCCGATGGTTGGGAGGTGTGGGGGGGGGCGGGGGGAGGGTGTTGCTCCTGAAGTAGATTGTGCAGGAGCAACAGTGAGGGAAGTTGCCCCCCACCATCAAGGGGGCACGTGGAGTCTGACAGCTCTGAGAGCCAACTGTAAGCAGGGAACAGAAGATGGTAGAACCGATGGTGAAGCGGCGGTTTAGGTTGATGTCGTATGCACAGGATGTAGCCTCTCATATTTTCTCTTAGCCTGACTGTAGGTCAGTCGTTCCAGACTCTTGTATTTCATTATTTTTCTTTCTATCTGGAGAATCCTGCAGTCTGGGGAACAAGGTGAATGGTGCTCTCCACCGTTGACAAAGACGGGATAGGGCGGGGGGGGGGGGGGGAGGGGAGGAAGGTAGTATCGGGATGTGAAGGACATCCACAAGCCCGACAGGTGATGCTGGTTGGTTAGTTGGTTGGTTTAAAAGAGCGGGGGAAGAGACCAAACCGCTAGGCCATCGGTCCCTTGTTCTGAATAAAACAATGCCACAAAGGTGAAAATAAAACAAGCAAGACTGAAAACTGAAAACGGAGAGAAAGGAAACACCACAAAAACGAAAACCATAGAAACAGGTAGAAGAGATTAAAATGACAAAACAGATTACCATGGGTGGCTGACCATGAGAATAAAAAGGAGAAACCAGCCACTCTGCAACACATTAAAACCACCCTAAAAGCACTAGGGTGGAGGACACAGAGGGACAAAGCACATGTGCTAAAACTTAGATCAAATGATAAAACTCACATTCACGAATAAAATTAGCGGGAACAAGTCCAGTAGCTGAAGATTACGTCGCAGGGCAGTCAAAGTGGAACAGTGTTCCAGTATGGGCCACTGTCAACTGGGCACCGCATCGAGAGTGAGGTGGGTCTTCACGGTGCAGGAGGTAGCCATGGGTCGCCGAAGCGTGGACGATGTGGAGCCGACAGAGAACCACAGAGTCCCTGCGAGAGGCCTGTATGGAGGACTGCCAGACATTCGTAGTCTCCTTAATGGCACACAGTTTGTTGTGCATACTGTTATGACATTCCATCTCTCAAAGCAAATAAACCTGGCAGCATAAAAATGAACACAGGTCAGTTATTGGAATGCCGATCTCCATAACCAGTTTCCATGTAGCCTGTTTGGCCAGCCTGTCAGCACGTTCGTTGCCTGGGATTCCAATGTGTCCTGGGGTCCACACAAACACCACTGAAACCGGACAGTTCAAGGGCATCGATGGACTCCTGGATGGTCGCTACCAAAGGATGACAATGGTAGCACTGGTCGATAGCTTGTAGGTTACTCAAGGAGTCAGCACACAGAAGAAATGACTCCCTAGGGCATGAACGGATGTGCTCAAGAGCACGAAATATAGCCACCAGCCCTGCAATGAAAATACTGCAGCCATTAGGCAAGGAATGCTATTCAATATGTCCTCCATGGACATACAGGACGCTGATGTGACCATCAGCCATCAAACTGTCGGTGTTAACCACTTCATGGTCACTGTACATGTCAAGAATCGAGAAGAACTGACAGCAGAGAGCTCTGGGGTGAACTGAGTCCTTTGGGTCATGTGAAAGGTCCAGGTGAAGCAGCGGTCTACTTGTACACCATGGACGTGTATGTGAATGGACCTCGAATATAGGTGGTAAAGGCAATGACTCCAGATTGAAGGGACTGGACACGAAGTGCAATTGTAAGCTCTGACCTGGGTCGTCGATGTGGGAGATGAACGGCTGTGGATGGGAAAATGAGATGTTAATCAGATGCACAGGAGAGCTACGAACGTGTGCAACATAACTGGTGAGCAGTTGTGCACGCCTGACCTGCTATGGAGGGACTCCATCCTCCGCCAGGACGCTGGTCACCAGACTCGTCCTATAAGCTCCTGACGCTAGTTAAATGCCACAGTGGTGCTCTGGATCGAGTAAACGCAATGCTGAGGGTGCAGCCGAATCAGATACCAGACTCCCATAGTCAAGGCGGGATTGAACAAGGGCTCTGTAGAGCTGCAGCAGCATAGAGCAATCTGCACCCCAATTGGTGTTGCTAAGGCAGCGGAAGGCATTGAGGTGCTGAAAGCACTTCTGCTTAAGCTGACGAAGATGAGGTGGCCATGTCAATCGGGAGTCGAAAACCAGTCCTAAAAATGTATATGACTCCACTACAGCGAGGGGATCGTCATTAAGGTAAAGTGCTGGTTCCAGATGAACAGTACGACGACAAAACCAACAGAAATGCATAACACACGACTTTTCAACCGAAAACTGGAAACCGTGGGCTGGAGCCAATGACTACATCTTCTGGATGGCTCTCTGTAGGCGCCGCTCAGCAACACTGCTACTAGTGGAATAGTACCAAATACAGAAATCGTCTGCATACAGAGAGGGTGAGATGGCCGGCCCTATAGCTGCTGCTAGACCATTAATGGCCACTAAAAATAGACAGACACTCAATAAAGAGTGCTGCGGGATCCCATTAGTCCTAGATATGAGAGCAACTATGGGAAGCACCAACTTGGACATGGCATGTAAGAAGCGACAAGAAACTCTGGATAAAAATCGAGAGCAGGTCTCAGAGACCCCACTCGCATAATGTGGTAAGGATATGATGTCACCAGGTGGTGTCATTCGCTATTTGTAAATGAAAAAAAGACGGCAACAAGGTACTGGCGTCTGCAAAAGTGTTCGGATGGCGGACTCCAGGGACATAAGATTATCAGTGGTAGAATAACCCAGGCAGAAACAGCGCTGGCACGGAGCCATTAGGCCACCTGACTCCTGAACCCGACCCAACCCAACTGCCGACACATCTTACATTCCAGCAGCTTATAAAGAACGTTGGTAAGGCTGATGGGCCGATAGCTATCCACATCAAGCGGATTTTTACCTGGTTTGAGCATTGAAATGATTGTCCTCTCCCGCCATTGCGATAGAAAGACGCCATCACACCGGATTCAGTTGAAAAGGACGAGGAAATATCGCTTGTCGTCAGATGACAGATGTTTAATCATCTGGCTGTGGATCCAATCAGGCCCAGAAGCTGTGTTGGAGCATTGTGCTAGGGCACTGAGGAGCTCCCACTCTGTAAATGGAGCGGTATAGGATTCACTATGGCGTGTAGTGAATGAGAGTACTTTCCCTTCCAGCTGCCGTTGCAGAGTGCGAAAGTCTGGAGGGTAATTCTCCGATGCAGAGGCTCGAGCAAAGTGCTTAACAAAGTGCTCAGCAATAGCGTTTGCGTTGGTAGATAACACGTCATTTATGTTAGCACCAGAAACACCTGTTGGGGTCTGGTACCTGTTTAGACGTTTCATCTTTGCCCAAACTTGGGAATGTGACGTATGGCACCCAATGGACAATACATATCTCTTCCATCATTCCTGCTTCCGTCGTACGATAAGTTGGCGAATGCGGGCACAGAACTGTTTAAAGGCTGTGAGGTGCCCCAGGGAAGGGTGCCGCTTATGCAGCTGTAAAGCTCGCAGACGCTCCTTAATTGCTTCAGCGACTTCCAGCGACCACCAAGGGATTGCCATACCATTCGGGCACCCTAAAGAGCCAGGGATCTCTGTTTCTGCCACAGAAACGATTATTGTGTTCACCTGCTCAACCATAACATCGATGTGGAGGAGATGGTGGTGGTGGTGGTGGTGGTGGTGGTGGTGGTGGTGGTTAGTGTTTAACGTCCCGTCGACAACGAGGTCATTAGAGACTGAGCGCAAGCTCGGGTTAGGGAAGGATTCGGAAGGAAATCGGCCGTGCGCTTTCAGAGGAAGCATCCCGGCATTTGCCTGAAACGATTTAGGGAAATCACGGAAAACCTAAATCAGGATGGCTGGAGACGGGATTGAACTGTCATCCTCCCGAATGCGAGTCGAGTGTGCTAACCACTGCGCTACCTCGCTCGGTCGATGTGGAGGAGATCAACCATATCAGCAGAGGTGGAAGTTTCCCGGTCCACCTTGTTTAAAAAGCCCATCTGGGCAGGCATCCGTGGGCCTGGCGCTGGGGCAAGGCAGGAAGATGGTGAAGTGGTCACTACCACACAGGTCATCATGTGGTCTCCAGTGGATAGATGGGAGAAGGCCAGGACTGCAAACCAAGAGATCAGTGGCCGAATGTGTGCCATGTGGGGGCACCAGTATTTAAGAAGCACAGGTCAAGTTGTGACAGTAGATTTCCAACATCTCTGCCTCGGCCAGTGGCACGGTGCCATCCCACAATGGGTTATGAGGATTAAAATCTCCCAAAAGTAGGAAGGTTTAGGAAGTTGGTTAATCAGTGCAGCCAATGAATTCAGGTGCACTGCACCATCTGGAGGAAGATATACATTTCTGATAGTTATTTCCTGCATCGTCCACATCCTGACAGCCACTGCTTCAAGAGGGGTTTGAAGTGGCATAGGTTCACTGCATACCGAGTTCAGTACAGACACGAACTCCACCTGACACACTTTCATAGTCACTACAGTTCTTATAATACCCCTATAGTCATGGAGGGTAGGAGTCCGCATTTATGAGTACCAGGTTTCCTGAAGGGCAATGCAGAAAGCAGATGCAAAGCTTAACAGTGGCTGTTGCTCAGCCAGGTGGCGAAAAAACTGCCACACTTCCACTGGACATGACATTATCGCGAGGCTGGGAAGGTATGATGCGCGCAAGGAGACAGGTTATGTCTCAGGATCACCTGCTGCCACCAATTAAGTATTTGTAGCCATTTCTGTGGTGGATGAGGCATTAATGAGATCCAGGTCCGCAAGGGATGCTGAGATCTCCACCGTATCCTCAGATGCAGAATTGATAGGAGGTGGTGGTTTTGGGGTCCTGTTTCTTAGAAGGCTTCTTTGTTTGCTTGCTCTCTCACTTTGCTACAGGGGCTTGCTGGGAAGATTTCTCCAAAGCAGCTTCAGGCACAGACAAACACTGTGAAGCTCTTTGTCCAGCAGCTTTTGACTTCTCGAGCCACTGGCGAGTGACTGCTGTGGCATTAGTGTAGACCCCTTCCACGTGAGAGGAGCCGGAGGAGGCTACTTGCTCCCGAAGTAGATGCTTTGGGAGCAACAGAGGAAGATTTGCCCCCTACCAAGGGGGTGGATGTATTCTGATGGCTCAGAGGGCCCACTGTTCGTGGCACAGAATGAGAAACCACTGGGACTTGGGATGGCGATGGTGATGTAGCTGCAGCATATGTCAACGTCAACCAAATGGGGTGTAATCTTTCAAATTTATGTTGCGTCTGTGTAAGTCAATCGGTCCAGGGTCTTGTACTGCATGATTTTCCGCTTCTTTTGGACTACTGGGCTGTCTGACGAGCAGGGGGAGTGGTGCTCTCCACAGTTGATGTAAGTGGAAGGAGTCACACACTGAGTATCTGGGTGCAGTGGACGTCCTCAGTCTCGACACGTAGTGCTGGAAGTGCAAACTTCCAGCACTTAAGCAGTGCTTGGAGGAGGGATGTATGGTTTAATGTCACAGGCAATAAATCACCCTCAAAGGGCAAGATGAAGGCACTGGTAGCAACCCTTTGTCTTTGGGTCCCCCGTATACGCGCCGGCTGAAATGAACACCCAAAAGTTCTAAATTGGCGTAGAGCTCGTCTTCAGACGGCAAGGGGAGATCGAGATGGAAAATGATCCCCTGGGCCACGTTGAGGCTTTCATGGGGAGTGACGGAAACAGGAATTTCACCCAGCTTGTCACAGGCGAGTAACGCTCAAGATTGGGGTCGGGCCGCTGTCTGAATCAGGAATGCGCCATTTCGCATCTTGGATAGCGATGTAACTTCTCCAAACTTATCCTCAGGGTGTTCAACAAAAAACTGAGGCTTTTTAGCTACAAAAAAGTCCCCATCTGTTCTGTTATAGACTAAAAACCGAGGCGAATGCGCCTTTCTCCATTTGTAGCCTTAAGTTCGTCCCATGGTGTAGCAAGGGAGGGAAACGATTTATGATCATACCTGTTGGCATTGTATTCGTTCTTGCCCTTCTTAGTGAATGCTGGTGCTGTGTGGTCACAGGCAAGAGATGACTTAGTCCACTTCATTGCAGGTCATCCGCCCTGATGCCATCCACTCCAATCAGGGACTCTCCCCATGGGCGCCACCCAGCCAGGCAGAGGCCAACTGACATGACGGCCATTGCCGGGAGTCCTGATGCCACAGGAAGACAGACATCTACTCCTTGGTATGTGGGGAGTTTACAGCTCAGCCATCAGCAGTATGATCCCTGTATTGTCAGGAGATACCACCAAATTGGTACATGACAGCCCCACATCAACAGACTGGCTACCACACAGGATACGGGTCACAGAGAAATCCAATACTGTCATGGGGGCAAAAAAGTACAGGAGACAGAGGAAGATGACATATCCCAGAAAGTGTCTTCGCCCAAGTAGTTGAATCGCAGGTGGAGTTGCAAAGCCATGACAAGAGATCCAGGAGATAGAATCTAAGGGCACTATGGATAACTCGTGCACCACATAAGGTGTCCTTCCCCATAAAGCCCACACTTCTGTAGAATTTTGAAAGTGCAGGTCAAACCATAGAATGGGACCTGAACTCATGGGGCTGAGAAGTACGAGACTCCTTTAAGTCGCCTCTTACAACGGACAGGAATACCTCAGGCCTATTCTAACCCCCAGACCCACACACACTGGAAGTACAATGGGAAGACATATGGCCGAACTTCCAGCACTTAAAGCACCACATCGGGGGGAGGGATATATGGCTTTACATCACAGCGATAGACCATCACCTTGACCTTCTCAGGTAATGTGTCACCCTCGAATGCCAAAATGATGGTACCAGCGGCAACCTGATTATCCCTCAGACCCCAGTGGATGTGCCGGACGATATGGACACCTTGCCACTCTAAATTGGAGGGCAACTCGTCGTCAGGCTGCAAAAGAAGGTCCTGTGAAATATGATACTCTGGACCATACTTAAGCTCTTATGGGGCGTGATGGAAACAAACATCCCCCAGCTTGTCACAGGCGAGTAACGCCCGTGACTGGGCAGAGGACGCTGTTTTGATCAAGACCGAAACTGACCACATTTTGGACAAGCTCTCCACCTCCCCAGACTTGTGTTCTAAATGCTCCACAAGAAACTGAGGTTTCATTGACAAGAAAGATTCCCCATCAAGTCTTCTACATTCTAGGTAATGGGGTGAATAAGCTTTGCTGCCATCCTTAGCCTGGCGTTCCTCCCATGGTGTGGCCAGAGAGGGGGGGGGGGGAATGATTTGGGGTCGTATTTCTTAGCACTGAATTTAGATCATGACTGCCTCGAGATTGCTGGTGTTTGACTACCAGAAAGAGCTGACGTACTACACTTCATGGCATGTCATCCACCCTTATGCCACCCACTCCAACCAGGGGCCCTCCCCATGGGTGCCACCCCACCACAGCAAAGACCACCTGGCAGGATGGCTACTTCCAGGAGTCCTGATGCCACAGGGTGACGGGCATCTACTCCTTGGCACACGTGAGGAGTTAATGGAGCTGGCATCAGCAGAGTGATCCCTATGGTCAGGGGGCTACAACCAACATGGTACATGGTGGCCCCACCACAATGGACTGGCTACCATGCTGGGTAACAGGCGCAATCGAACTAAGAACTCCATTATCGTCGATAATGCAGAAAGCGATACTGCACAGAGGAGGGTGACCTCACCCAGCAGCTGGAGAAAGTAAGGAAGTGCAGATCCATGTCGACAAAGGATGTGAGAGCTCTCAGCACACGATTGACACTATGCACCATCTAAGGCGCCCTTTCTCAATTGGCTCACTATTTTGGAAAAATGGAGGTCAAACCATACAGGGGACCACCACAAAGGCCGAAACGTGTGAAACTCCTTTTAGTCGCCTCTTACGACAGGCAGGAATACCTCGGGCCTATTCTAACCCCCAAACCTGCAAGGGGGAGGGGGGTGTGTGGAGATGGGTCAGAGCACAGAGCTAAGGGCCAAGAAGCCTACGGAGTTCGGACCAAACCTGCTATGAAGAGGCATATGTCCCCAGGGAAGAAACATAGCGCTACCAGCATTCTTTTTCACTCTGCTTAATAAGGTAACGAACCTTAGCATGGAGACACTTAAAAGTGAGGAGGCTGGTCTGTGAAGAGTGTCGCTTAAATCGCTGCAGCACCTGTTGGTGGTTTTGGACAGCGACTGCGACGTCCTTGATCCACTATGGTACCGGTCAATGACGAGGGAAACCTGTGGATAAGGGGACAGCAGTACCAGCAGCATGAGGAATTGTGGCAGACATGCCTTGCACGACTACATCAATGGAATTTGAGAGGGAGGTGTCAAAGTAGACAGCAGATGTATATAAAGGCCAAGTGGCCATGCAAAATGCCCAACGCGGGAGCCTGTCTGCCTGGCGGTAGCAGGAGAACGATAGAATCGCCAGAAAGTGGTCACTGTCACGAAGGTCATCATGGGATGACGTAACACCCTAATGTACCCCAAAACCAAATTAGGAAAGACCATCATGATGAAAAGCAGGGAAAACTTATCCTGACAGGCACGATAACTTTGCCGGTGAGATAACACCAGAAAGTCTTGATGAACATGAACATTATGCATTACAGAGTGTGTTTTGGTAGAAAGGATGAAGAAAGATGGTTCAAATGGCTCTGAGCACTATGGGACTTAACATCTGAGGTCATCAGTCCCCTTAGAATTTAGAACTACTTAAACCTAACTAACCTAAGGACATCACACAACACCCAGCCATCACGAGGCAGAGAAAATCCCTGACCCCGCCGGGAATCGAACCCGGGAACCCGAGCGTGGGAAGCGAGAACGCTACCGCACGACCACGAGATGCGGGCAAGAAGAAAGAGAGGTCATCTTTAGTTATTTGCCAAACAACTACGTAATAATTGCAAATTAATACCATGAAAGTTAAGTCCAAAGAAATGTAGGTCAGAGATAACTTTTATATGGAAGGGAGTTGTAAATGCAACAAAGAAATTCAGTGCGTCTACAATACTCATTCACGGAAAAAGTAAATTGCTTGCTAGCTATCGTGCTATCAAGTCCTACGAGAGCAGCTCTTGCCATAGTTCAGCAAACGGAGCGCGACGAGATTGTTTTACTTTCAAGAGTCGTTGTTGTGTGACATAGACGCACGGATTTTGTCAACTGAAATTCAGACTAAGAGATTTGAACCGAGATAGTATGCTGACTGTGTATACCAAATTGTTGGACTTTATTAACGGAAGTAGGTAATATTGGACTCAACATTCATGTAAGTGCACTTATAGAAAGGAGTGGACAAAATTTCAAAAGACTATAATACACGTTCAGTCTCAAAATTTGAAAAGACTATAATACACGTTCAGTCTCGAGTAGGAGACATTGACACGAATACATGTAGAAGATACAATTACGCTGGGGGTTAAAGCTGTCGTAATTGTCACGATACTTGAAACTAACAAAACTGCCAGTGTTAATTAACCGCGTGTGCGTGTGGCATGATGTTTGCAACGTATTTAGCGGAAAGGAACAATAAAGTTGTTCATCAAAAGTGGAAACTCGTCATTCTATGAATAATTGGTAATCGCTCCTCAAAACTAGGTGAACAGTGGCTATTTAACTTGGAAGTAAATTTGTGGACTGTTTGTTGTGACGTACATAATATTACGACGCAAGATAGGTAAGACATTGTTAAATAGTATCTCTGGATCTCGCGTCATATAGAGCGAACAATTTTACTTAGCAACGAACAAACAACGACCAATACGATCTGCAATTGAACTTTTCCCTCGCTTTTGGTGATGTGGACGATGCACATGAGGGACGATTCATCAATTACTGCACTAAAGTGTTAACTGGGCACATAATAATTTAACTTCAAACCATAAGAGACAATAAGAGTGCGCAGTTCGTATTAGTAAGGAAACTGTGCGGACTCGCAATCAAACTTAAATCATTACGCGAGGGACGATGTCTTAAGAGCTTTTTCAAATCTTGTCTCTCGTTAACCGACGGAGACATCCATGATCGCGCATCGCGCCTCGACTCCACCGACCGTGCTGTAGCAGTAAGAGCTCCACGGCGTCGACAACACCAGCACGCGGCTGAGAGAGGACGTTACATCATTCTGGCGCCTACAACGTGGGGCCCGACGACGTCAGCTGCCGTCTCATCACCTCCTAACGACGACAGTCGACGCCTCATCGAGCAGACGACGCTAGCCGAATCATCCAGAAGACGACGTGATCTTCGTGGACAACAGCTATACATTGTTTGTCCACAGAAGGGAAATCAACGACGCCGGATGCCACACCGTCCGACGCTTATCCTCAACTACGAGTGCAGAGACGACGTGGGGGGCTGACGCCTCCACAACACAGCCAACGCTTCACGACTTCGAGTGAGCTACACGCAGATCGACGCAGTGTGTCGGAGAGCAGTCACCAGGGAAAACACCAACGCCACGACAATCTTGAACACCAGAGAAAACGTAAGCAATCCACTTAATAAGTGGTCAATTAAGTATAGTAGAGTATATTATTTACCGTAGTGGGAATATTATACTTTCACTGTGCTTCTGTTGCGCAGTAGTAATAATATTAGTGGGTGAAATAGTGTAGTAACTGTGAGCTATACTAAATAGGTTATCATCATGTCTAAGAGGAGCATTAGATTCCATAGCGATATGGACAAGAGACTTCCCGAATCGCTGGAGGAGTTTAGTAATTTATCAGAACAAGAAAAAGATACTAGAACCATTGTCAATGTCGGAGGTGAAACGTTTACCGAACCAGATAAAGTAGTGTGACACCTAGTGTATCGTGTGTGACAACAGAAAATAAAGTTGTAGAATTAGCAGATAACAATAATTCTGATGCTAAAGAGGAAATAGCTCACGAATGTGGAATCAGTGCCGCACATACCAGCTCTGGAGTGTGGACTTTTTTTTTCTTTTCTTTTCTTTTCTTTTGTTTTGATCATCAGTCTACTGATTGGTTTGATGCGGCCCGCCACGAATTCCTTCCCTGTGCTAACCTCTTCATCTCAGAGTAGCACTTGCAACCTACGTCCTCAATTATTTGCTTGACGTATTCCAATCTCTGTCTTCCTCTACAGTTTTTGCCCTCTACAGCTCCCTCTGCTACCATGGAAGTCATTCCCTCATGTCTTAGCAGATGTCCTATCATCCTGTCCCTTCTCCTTATCAGTGTTTTCCATATATTCCTTCCCTCTCCGATTCTGCGTAGAACCTCCTCATTCCTTCCCTTATCAGTCCACATAATTTTCAACCTTAGTCTATAGCACCACATCTCAAATGCTTCGATTCTCTCCTGTTCTGGTTTTCCCACAGTCCATGTTTCACTACCATACAATGCTGTACTCCAGACGTACATCCTCAGAAATTTCTTCCTCAAATTAAGGTCGGTATTTGATATTAGTAGACTTCTCTTGGCCAGAAATGCCTTTTTTGCCATAGCGAGTCTGCTTTTGATGTCCTCCTTGCTCCGTCAGTCATTGGTTATTTTACTTCCTAGGTAGCAGAATTCCTTAACTTCATTGACTTCGTGACCATCAATCCTGATGTTATGTTTCTCGCTGTTCTCATTTCTACTACTTCTCATTACCTTCGTCTTTCTCCTATTTACCCTCAAACCATACTGTGTACTCATTAGACTGTTCATTCCGTTCAGCAGATCATTTAATTCTTCTTCACTTTAACTCAGGATAGCAATGTCATCAGCGAATCGTATCATTGATATCCTTTCACCTTGTATTTTAATTCCACTCCTGAATCTTTCTTTTATTTCCATCATTTCTTCCTCGATGTACAGATTGAAGAGTAGGGGCGAAAGGCTGCAGCCTTGTCTTACTCCCTTATTAATACGAGCACTTCGTTCTTGATCTTCCACTCTTAATATTCCCTCTTGGTTGTTGTACATATTGTATATGACCCGTCTCTCCCTATAGCTTACCCCTACTTTTTTCAGACTCTTGAACAGCTTGCACCATTTTATATTGTCGAACGCTTTTCCCAGGTCGACAAATCCTATAAACGTGTCTTGATTTTTCTTTAGCCTTGCTTCCATTATTAGCCGTAACGTCAGAATTGCCTCTCTCGTGCCTTTACTTTTCCTAAAGCCAAACTGGTCGTCACCTAGCGCACTCTCAATTTTCTTTTCCATTCTTCTGTATATTATTCTTGTAAGCAGCTTCGATGCATGAGCTGTTAAGCTGATTGTGCGATAATTCTCACACTTGTCAGCTCTTGCCGTCTTCGGAATTGTGTGGATGATGCTTTTCCGAAAGTCAGATGGTATGTCCCCAGACTCATAGATTCTACACATCAACGTGAACAGTCGTTTTGTTGGCTCTTCCCCTAATGATTTTAGAAATTCTGATGGAATGTTATCTATCCCTTCTGCCTTATTTGACCGTAAGTCCTCCAAAGCTCTTTCAAATTCCGATTCTAATACTGGATCCCCTATCTCTTCTAAATCGACTCCTGTTTCTTCTTCTATCACATCAGACAAATCTTCACCCTCATAGAGGCTTTCAATGTATTCTTTCCACCTATCTGCTCTCTCCTCTGCATTTAACAGTGGAATTCCCGTTGCACTCGTAATGTTACCACCGTTGCTTTTAATGTCACCAAAGGTTGTTTTGACTTTCCTGTATGCTGAGTCTGTCCTTCCGACAATCATATCTTTTTCGATGTCCTCACATTTTTCCTGCAGCCATTTCGTCTTAGCTTCCCTGCACTTCCTATTTATTTCATTCCTCAGCGACTTTTATTTCTGTATTCCTGATTTTCCCGGAACATGTTTGTACTTCCTCCTTTCATCAATCAACTGAAGTATTTCTTCTGTTACCCATGGTTTCTTCGCAGCTACCTTCTTTGTATCTACGTTTCCCTTCCCAACTTCTGTGATTGCCCTTTCTAGAGACGTCCATTCCTCTTCAACTGTGTTGCCTACTGCGCTATTCCTTATTGCTGTATCTATAGCGCTAGAGAACTTCAAACGTATCTCGTCATTCCTTAGAACTTCCGTATCCGTGTGGACATAGTCAGTGTCATAGTGTCAAAATTAAATATATTGGGTGATATGGATGATGCAATCAAGGAACAGCAAGCTACCTTAGACAAGAAATTTTCAGAACAAACAAACATCCTTATACAATAGATTTTTGGAACAGCAAACAGCATTGAATAGTAAATTTTCTGGAGTAGTCGAACAGCAGGCCATATTAAATAATAAATTTTCGGAGCAACAAGCAATGTTAAATAGTAAATTAGATAATATAGATGCTAAGATAGTGCAACAGCAAGCTGTTATGGAAGCCAAATTCAGTGAACAATCACAGATTTTTGAAAATATACTTGTCGAATAGCAGGTTAAAGTAGCTAACCAAATAGAGGATGTTGAAGGTAGACTTTTCGATCAGAAGGTTAAAGTAGATAATAAATTAGTGGATGTTCAGTAAACAGGAAGTTAAACTTATTGATCGTATACAAGAAAATGTCGGTAATTTATCGCAACTATGCGAAATGGTATCAGTAAGAATTAATTCCTTAACGGATAATATTAGCAATATTACAGATCGTCTGACTAAAACTGAAAACAATTCAGCTAAATAGATCGATAACTATCTTTTCGATCAGAGTAAAAAAGTTTGAAGAGGATTTATCCGAGTGGATGGAGCAAAAGACTGTAGATATAAACGATAAAGTACAATCTACGCTTGAGATCGCACGCAGGTTGGTGATAGAGCAAACACGTAAGAATAATGGGTTAACAAATCATTTTATTAGTGCATTAGAACAAAGAAGTAATTACGCGAAGCCAGAAAATGAATATGTACACTCCTGGAAATGGAAAAAACACATTGACACCGGTGTGTCAGACCCACCATACTTGCTCCGGGCACTGCGAGTGGGCTGTACAAGCAATGATCACACGCACGGCACAGCGGACACACCAGGAACCGCGGTGTTGGCCGTCGAATGGCGCTAGCTGCGCAGCATTTGTGCACCGCCGGCGTCAGTGTCAGCCAGTTTGCCGTGGCATACGGAGCTCCATCGCAGTCTTTAACACTGGTAACATGCCGCGACAGCGTGGACGTGAACCGTATGTGCAGTTGACGGACTTTGAGCGAGGGCGTATAGTGGGCATGCGGGAGGCCGGGTGGACGTACCGCCGAATTGCTCAACACGTGGGGCGTGAGGTCTCCACAGTACATCGATGTTGTCGCCAGTGGTCGGCGGAAGGTGCACGTGCCCGTCGACCTGGGACCGGACCGCAGCGACGCACGGATGCACGCCAAGACCGTAGGATCCTATGCAGTGCCGTAGGGGACCGCACCGCCACTTCCCAGCAAATTAGGGACACTGTTGCTCCTGGGGTATCGGCGAGGACCATTCGCAACTGTCTCCATGAAGCTGGGCTACGGTCCCGCACACCGTTAGGCCGTCTTCCGCTCACGCCCCAACATCGTGCAGCCCGCCTCCAGTGGTGTCGCGACAGGCGTGAATGGAGAGACGAATGGAGACGTGTCGTCTTCAGCGATGAGAGTCGCTTCTGCCTTGGTGCCAATGATGGTCGTATGCGTGTTTGGCGCCGTGCAGGTGAGCGCCACAATCAGGACTGCATACGACCGAGGCACACAGGGCCAACATCCGGCATCATGGTGTGGGGAGCGATCTCTTACACTGGCCGTACACCTCTGGTGATCGTCTCCATGGGAGAATAGCAGCCTGCATTGCTGCGGAAGGTGGATATACACTGTACTAGTGCCGACATTGTGCATGCTCTGTTGCCTGTGTCTATGTGCCTGTGGTTCTGTCAGTGTGATCATGTGATGTATCTGACCCCAGGAATGTGTCAATAAAGTTTCCCCTTCCTGGTACAATGAATTCATGGTGTTCTTATTTCAATTTCCAGGAGTGTATGTAGACAAAATTCAACTGCGGGACGAACCATCCGCGTATACAAATCCAGTGCGTATGCTAGTGATCTGTGAGAAATAAACTCACAATTGGAATTGAATGATGATCCGTATGTACAACGGAGTTATGTTTCTTCCTTAAAGATTGAACACAGCGCCTTTAAGAGTAGGCAATTTCCAACCTTCTCTAGTGATAAAAGTAACATCAACCCGAAGACATTTATAAACTCGTTTAAGAGAATATTTCCGCACAGCAGGGCTGAATTTGATAAGATACAATTTATCGTGTCTAAGATCATACGAGAAGCTGCTTGTGGGCCGCGGAAATTAGTGATACTTGTAATACGTGCTCAGAGTTCGAGAGGCTTTTCTTAGCGAAATATTGGTCCTTAAGTCGTGAAGAACGTTTGCGGAAGGTGGTTTACCAACCTGAGTTATACAACCCAAAGAAAGAGACTTTAAGGCAATCCTTTGAGCGTTATTTTAGTAAGACTAGATACTGGACTGAACCCATTTCCAGTCGTGAAGTCATCAGGATATTGAAGGGCAGGTTGCCATTCAGTATAAAGGAAAAGCTCATTCACGTAATGGACAGTGACGTAGAATAATTTTTGTCTTTAATTGACTCAACTGATATGTCAATGGAGGACAATGGCACAGCAATGACAGCAATTATTATAAAAATAATGGAAATAATAGTCAGTGGAATCAAAATAGTCAGAATAAGAAGAATTCTACAAACTTTAACCAGAATAATCAGAATTTCAAAAACGGTAGCGCACAAATAGGTCACAGGCCAAAGGATAATCAAAATTGGAACCCAAATTATAATCGTCCTAAAGGTGCCTTTCGTACCGAACAGTAATCAAATGCCAGGACAAAGCGATTTCCAAAGAGTGAATGTAGTATCAGTGAATAGAAAGAGGAACTATGGGGGCAGCAATCGACAAACCACCAATGTTGTGGCGATGGCCGACAGAACAACTGTGCTCCTATGGAGCCGCCTACCACGTCCAGTTGGGGAACATGCCAAATGAACAATGTGGGTTGGACTAATGCCAATGCTACTGGCACGTCCTTTAACCCTAATCGACCTATATCATTACGAGATGGGAGAAATGTAATAATAGGCAACGCGTATCCACAAAAAGTGAACGAGGTACATATTGTTGAAATACACAAACCACCGAGAAAGCTAAGTGACGGACCGTCAAACGAGAGCCAGTCATTTTGGGCCTTCCTCGGATGGGTGGTTATGGGGAGGGAAGCAAATGTCATGAGTCCATCTATGTCCTTAAGTATCACAATGACTCCAACATCAGAGACAATTTAGTGAATGAACCAAGGGTTGAAGTTAATAAGGAAGAATATACCTTACAGGCTATTGTGGTAGCGAAGACCAATAACATTCCAGTAAATATTCTGATTGACACAGGTGCAATGGTCAGTGTAATGACGAGTAATTGTTTAAATATGGTTAGTAGACAACAGAAGCTACTCACTTTGTCAGTGTCAGTATGCACAGTATTGAGGGCCCTTAGCGCAAAAGCACAAAGGATAATTAAACAAGTACGGGCAGCAGTAGCGATACAAGAAGTTAAATTAGAATGTACTTTCTTGATAGTATCTAAAATGACTACACCGTGCATATGGGGGATGGGTTTTTTATATGAATATAGTGCAATCGTTGACATTAAGGAAGGTGTTTGTATGTTAACTGTTAATGATAAGCCATTAAAGATAATGCTAAGGAAGAAAAGACTTATTTTAGGGAAATACTGTAACATTTAATTGTCAACTGTATTGCGGTGAATGTTTTGCATTACAAAGATGACGATCATGTTAAGTCAACCGATGTTAAAGCTGATATGTTGAGCATCGATGATATAGTTAAAGAATCAGAATATTTATCGATACAGCAGCAGATAGAATTAAGAGAAGTGTTAAGGTTATATCTACCAGTATTTAATAAAAAAAACAGGGATAATAAAAAACTTCAAGTACAAGATCGAAACTTATCCACATACCACATTCTGTAAGACGACATACTCAGTCCCATGGTCAAAGAAGGGAGCAGTAACGAAGAAAATAAAAAGTATGTTAGACTGGGGTATCATCGAAACTTCAACATCAGAGTACTCCAGCCCTCTCTTAGCCATAACTAAGCCTAATGGAGATATACGTTTAGTCTCAGATGCGAGAGATATCAACAAAATTATCAAACCAATGAGGACTCGACTGTAAAATCTAGAAGAACTTGTGCAAAAATTTCATGGAGTGAAGTTTATGGCCTCCCTAGACCTGAGAGCCTCTTATTGGCAAACAAAAATATCCAAGGAATCACGAAAATACACCGCTTATATATATTTGTGAAGAAGTTATCAGTTTAAAGTAATGCCATTCGGTCTAAATATTAGTGGTGGTGTATTCATAACGGCACTGGACACAGTACTTTGTCCAGATCTCTTGGGACGAGGTACAGTTTACGTAGACGATTTGATAACTGCCACAGAAACTTGGGTAGAAAATCTGGAATTACTAAATCGTGTGTTTGAAAAATTCTTGGAATATGGAGTAACAATTAAATTGGCAAAATCAAAATTCGGGAGGAATTAAATTAAGTTTCTGGGTCACATATTCACACCTGAGGGAATAGTGTCAAACCCTAAGGAGTTAGATGCCATTATAAACTGCCCATATCCTATAAACAGGAAGCAGTTAAAATCATTTTTGGGGTTAGCATCCTTTTTCAGGAAATTTATATCCCATCAGTTATTGAATAACAAATGTCTATTACAACTGTTATGAAAAAATGAACCATGGCAATGGAATAATGCTTGTAGTAAAGCTTTCGATGAAATATGTAGTGCTCTAATTAATGCTCCGCTGCTGCACCGTCAGTGCATGGAAAAGGATTTTTCCCATCGCGACTGATGCAGCAGAGACGGGATTGGAGGCTACCTTATATCAAATGGATGACGAAACAAATGTAGATACCATAAAGATAATTGCTTTTGCCAGTCTAACACTATCTAATTGTCAACGTCCATATTGTAAAACTGAATTAGAGGTGTTAGCGATAATATGGGCGTTGAAAAAAATTCAAGTATTTCGTACATGGTAAGAAGATATATATTGTGATCACAAAACTGTCACATTTCTTTAAAAAATGGTTCAAATGGCTCTGAGCACTATGGGACTTAACATTTGTGGTCATCAGTCCCCTAGAACTTAGAACTACCTAACCCTAACTAACTTAAGGACATCAGACACATCCATGCCCGAGGCAGGATGCGAACCTGCGACCGTAGCGGTCACGCGGTTCCAGACTGAAGCGCTTAGAACCGCACGGCCACGCCGGCCGGCGGCTGATTTACATGATTTGCCCTAGTGTTACAAGAGTACAACAGCACAGTTAAGCATGTCAAGGATCGTGACAATCACACAGCAGATGCATTTTCGACATTGCCAACACCTAAGTCTGACGAAATGGAAGAAGAGTGTATAGTAGATTTAAGATCATGATGTTTGAAACAGTTCCATGTACGAAAGAGGTAAGTGAGATGTATTTGCATATAGAACATATGCAAAAGGTAGATTCTAAGTGGAAGTACTGGCAAAAGTAATAAAATTAAGAACCCGCCAGGGTAGCCGAGAGTGCTAACGTGCTGCTTCCTGGACTCGGGTAGGCGCGCCGGTCCCAGATCGAATCCACCTGGCCGATTAATGATGAGAGCCGATGTGCCAGCCAGCCTAGATGTGGTTTTAAGGGCGGTTTTCCAGATCCCACTAGGTGAGTACTGGGCTGGTTCCCATGTTCCGCCTCAGTTACATGGCTCGCAGACATCTGAACACTTTCGCACTATTCCATGGATTACACTCGACGGAGACCATTGGCGTACATTAATTCCGTCCCGGGGGGTACGAGGTGGCGGCAAGAAGGGCATCTGGCTTCCCTTAAACATTAACATGCTAAATCCGATTAACGATGGCTGACCCTGTGTAACTGCGGGACAAGGCTCAAGCGATAGATAGATAGATAGATAGATAGATAGATAGAAAATTAATAAAATTAAGAATCATTATAGAATAAAAGAAGGTATATTATTCTACCGGAAAAATGAAAGGGGTAAGTGGAAGATCTGCATTTCTTATAAGTATGTTGATCCTGATACTTTTTCAGTTTTATATCAGCGCACACTCCGCTGCAGAGTGAAAATCTCATTCTGGAAACATCCCCCAGGTTGTGGCTAAGCCATGTCTCCGCAATATCCTTTCTTTCAGGAGTGCTAGTTCTTCAAGGTTCGCAGGAGAGCTTCTGTAAAGTTTGGAAGGTAGGAGACGAGGTACTGGCGGAAGTAAAGCTGTGGGGACGAGGCGTGAGTCACGCTTGGGTAGCTCAGTTGGTATAGCATTTGCCAGCGAAAGGCAAAGGTCCCGAGTTCGATTCTTGGTCCGGCACACAGTTTTAATCTGACAGGAAGTTTCATATCAGCGCACACTCCACTGCAGAGTGAAAATCTCATTCTATGTTGATCCTATTTTATGGTTAACTCATGTCCATTCGGGTCATTTCGGAGCTCAGAAATGTGTTATGAAACTACACCAACTGTGAACCTATTAAAGCGAGATCAAGAAGTACTAAAAGAAAGTGTAAGGTATGTCAAAAGGCAAAACCAGTTAATTATGGTATTCGAGGTGTCTTACACCCCATAGTTCCTAAGCAACCATTGAGCATTGTATCATGCAGTACATGTGGACCCTTTCCAACAGACAAGGAGAATTTCAAATGTGTGTTTGCTATGTATGATTTATTTTCGAGACATGTAAAATTGTATCCGTTTAAGATCCACTAACGTCAAACCAATGTTGAGAAAAATCAAGGATGACTATTTAATTAACGTAGGTAAAGCGACGAGGTCAACTTCAGATAATGCCTCGTACTTTACAAGTAAGATGTGGAATGACGCAATGAAGACATGGGGCGTGCCTCATGTGTTCATAGCCTGCTTCAACCCGTCAGGGAACCCAATTGAAAGGATATTTCAAGAACTAAATAGATTTACAAGGACGTATGTGGGCAAACAACACCATCGATGGGTAAAGCTGATAGATAGTTTTGAAACCATGTACAATGAACTACCACACCTATCGACTGGTTATTCGTCAAACGAAATCTTCTTCAATAATCAGAGTAATGACAACTGGTTTGGTACTTTACCATCTATACATCAGAAGGGAAGAAATGGACAGGAAATGATATGTAAAGCATACTTGAGATTAAACCATAAGGCTAAAATACACAAGAACCAGTTTGATAAGAGAATAGGCGTTGTAATTAGCTATAAAATAGGTGGTTCTGTATTATTAAGAAACCATCCTAAATCGTCAAGAAAAAAAAGAGACTGAATAACAAATGATGTAATCTGCATAATGGACCATACCGAATTATTCAGATACCTCATGATGGGCGTCATCTTCTAAAAGATGAGTAACATAGAAAAATAAAAGGAGCTTATCTTCATCTTGAATTAAAAAGGTATTTTAATTAGTCCAGAATAATTGTTTTATGCACCAAGATATTTTGTGAAGCAGGAGAAGACTTAGAATGTTTATATTTTCTATTTAGATCAGTAGTTAATAGCCTGTATAGAAAGCGATCAAGTAACGAATGAGGGTACCAGAGAGCGAGAACTGTTGTAAGTGACAGAACCAATACGGTAAACTGACGATATTGTGAACAGTCTGCGATCAATAAACTAAAAGAACCTTGTGTACAACGCCAAGACACTACTCAAACAACTGAATGACATTGTTAGACAGAGGCAAAACATAGTGACGTTAAAAAACAGTAAATCATTAGTGTTGTGTGTTTGCACAAAGGAAAGGAGTGAAATAAGTGTTCCAGATTTCCGAGTGTGATGTTGCGGACAGCCAAGCTGCAGGCTGTACTGAGCTGTAGTGCAGTCTACCACTGACATCACCACCTCGCAGTCAACCCTCAACTGGCGACAATCTGATGATAATCGCTGCTTTGTACGATCTGATGTAATAGCAGCTTCACCAGAAGTTCGGAGCAGAAGAAGCAGGCTACGATCTGGGCCGTGTCTCGCAACCCACGTGGTCCAGTGCTGTCACAGCATCAGTGGGACAATGTGACAACAGTGCAATGAAATGAATTATTTAAGTAATGAACCTTATGTTCATATGTTTGTAAAGATCTATGTATTATTTCATGTTTATGTATGTGTATGAATGGTGTTACATTTCAAATCTGTACATGTATGTGTAAGAGTGTGAAAAAAAAAACAAAAAAAAAAAACGAAGACCTGACCTAAGTAGGGACTTCAAAGCGGGAATAAAATACCCACTTCATCGTCCAGGGGGCAAATGTAATACCTTAATGAACCCCAAAACCCAATTAGGAAAGACCATCATGATGTAAAGCAGGGAAAAGTTACCCCGACAGGTACAACAACTTTGCCGATGATATAACACCAGAAAGTCTTGATAAACACCAACATTATGCATTGCAGAGTGTGTTTTGGTAGAAAGGAAGAAGAAAGACGTTTGGCAAATAACTAAAAATGACCTTTCTAAGTGTTGTTGTTGTGGTCTTCAGTCCTGAGACTGGTTTGATGCAGCTCTCCATGCTACTCCATCTTGTGCAAGCTTCTTCATCTCCCAGTACCTACTGCAACCTACATCCTTCTGAATCTGCTTATTGTAGTCATCTCTTGGTCTCCCTCTACGATTTTTACCCTCCACACTGCCCTCTAATACTAAATTGGTGATCCCTTGATGCCTCAGAAAATGTCCTACCAACCGATCCCTTCTTCTGGTCAAGTTGTGCCCCAAACTTATGCTCTCCCCAATCCTATTCAATACTTCCTCATTAGTTACGTGATCTACCCATCTAATCTTCAGCATTCTTCTGTAGCACCACATTTCGAAAGCTTCTATTCTCTTCTTGTCCAAACTAGTTATCGTGCATGTTTCACTTCCATACATGGCTACACTCCATACAAATACTTTCAGAAATGACTTCCTCACACTTAAATCTATACTCGATGTTAACAAATTTCTTTTCTTCAGAAACTCTTTCCTTGCCATTGCCAGTCTACATTTTATATCCTCTCTACTTCGACCATCACCAGTTATTTTGCTCCCCAAGTAGCAAAACTCCTTTACTACTTTAAGTGTCTCATTTCCTAATCACATTCCCTCAGCATCACCCGACTTAATTCGACTACATTCCATTATCCTCGTTTTGCTTTTGTTGATGTTCATCTTATATCCTCCTTTCAAGACACTATCCATTCCGTTCAACTGCTCTTCCAAGTCCTTTGCTGTCTCTGACAGAATTACTATGTCATCGGCAAACCTCAACATTTTTATTTCTTCACCATGAATTTTAATACCTACTCCGAATTTTTCTTTTGTTTCCTTCACTGCTTGCTCAATATACAGATTGAATAACATCGGGGAGAGACTACAACCCTGTCTCACTCCCATACCAACAACTGCTTCCCTTTCATGTCCCTCGACTCTTGTAACTGCCATCTGGTTTCTGTACGAATTGTAAATAGCCTTCCGCTCCCTGTATTTTACCCCTGCCACCTTCAGAATTTGAAAGAGAGTATTCCAGTAAACATTGTCAAAAGCTTTCTCTAAGTCTACAAATGCTAGAAACGTAGGTTTGTCCTTCCTTAATCTAGCTTCTAAGATAAGTCGTAGGGACAGTATTGCCTCACGTGTTCCAGTATTTCTACGGAATCCAAACTGATCTTCCCTGAAGTCGGCTTCTACTAGTTTTTCCATTCGTTTGTAAAGAATTCACGTTAGTATTTTGCAGCTGTGACTTAATAAACTGATTGTTCGGTAATTTTCACATCTGGCAACACATGCTTTCTTTGGGATTGGAATTATTATATTCTTCTTGAAGTCTGAGGGTATTTCGCCTGTCTCATACATACTGCTCACTAGATGGTAGAGTTTTGTCAGGACTGGCTCTCCCAAGGCCGTCAGTAGTTCCAATGGAATGTTGTCTACTCCGGGGGCCTTGTTTCGACTCAGGTCTTTCAGTGCTCTGTCAAACTCTTCACGCAGTATTGTATCTCCCATTTCATCTTCATCTACATCTACATACATCCTCTTCCATTTCCATAATATTGTCCTCAATTACATCACCCTTGTATAGACCCTCTATATGCTCCTTCCACCTTTCTGCTTTCCCTTCTTTGCTTAGAACTGCGTTTCCATCTGAGCTCTTGATATTTATGCAAGTGGTTCTTTTATCTCCAAAGGTCTCTTTAATTTTCCTGTAGGCAGTATCTGTCTTACCCCTAGTGAGATGTGCCTCTACATCCTTACATTTGTCCTCTAGCCATCCCTGCTTAGCCATTTTGCACTTCCTGTCTATCTCATTTTTGAGACATCTGTATTTATTTTTGCCTGCTTTATTTACTGCATTTTTATATTTTCTCCTCTCATCAATTAAATTCAATATTTCTTCTGTTACCCAAGGATTTCTACTAGCCTTCGTTTTTTACCTACTTGATCCTCTGCTGCCTTCACTACTTCATCCCTCAAAGCTACCCATTCTTCTTCTACCGTATTTCTTTCCCCCATTCCTGTCAATTTCTCCCTTATGCTCTCCCAGAAACTCTGTACAACCTCTGGTTCTTTTAGTTTATCCAGGTCCCATCTCCTTAAATTCCCACCTTTTTGCAGTTTCTTTAGTTTTAATCTACAGCTCATAACCAATAGATGGTGGTCAGAGTCCACATCTGCCCCTGGAAATATCTTACAATTTAAAACCTGGTCCCTAAATCTCTGTCTTACCATTATATAATCTCTCTGAAAATATTCTTCTCGGGTATGCAGCCGGATCGTAACGTCTTCAAGACACAATATTTCCGCGGTCCAACTGGCCGCCATCTTCAGGTGAGAGTGCTGGTGCACGATCTCGCCAGAACTGACTTCCCAGCGCAAGCGGCGGCCTCTATATAGGCCGCAGAAGACCCACAACGCGTGCGCGAGAAGGTGCCGTAACCGCCCTCTAGCGCAGTAGACATACCCCGCCGCCAGTGATGGAAAGAGGCGAAATCGAGATATCGCTGTCAGAAATTAAAAAAATAATAAAAATAAAATGTTATTCCGACGATAGAACCACAGACCGTTGTTTTTTAATGTCAGACAACACTGGGTCCCAAGTCTTACTTAAAAGAAAACCCTTGTCTCTATTAATAAGATTGTCAGATAACCGAATCTCTATGGATTCTTTTAAAATACAGTCCCAATAGCGAGATGCAGGGGCAACCATTTGTGTCTCGTCATATAGTATTCTGTGTCCCTCGGTGAGACAGTGTTCCGCCACTGCAGACTTCTCAGGTTGAAGCAGCCTTGTGTGCCCCTACACCGAGGAATGTGCCTATCACCGAATTCATCTGCGCAGTCGAACAAGCAGTGTCCAGCTTTTCGCAGGATCAAGCTGAAGAGATTAGGCAAGAGGTCTCACATACATTGCGGCGGGCGCCGCCTCCACGGAGTAACATCTCCTCTCTCGAAAGGGCAGCCGTCCGGTCCATTAGAGAAGACGAAGATCTGATAGTTCTACCAGCGGACAAAGGCAACGCAACTGTTCTTCTGTCACGTGATGACTATCTGGGAAAGATGGACCTCTTACTTGAAGACTCAGCATACAGAACATTGCAGGGCGACCCAACTGAACGGATAAAACGGAAGACGCTTTCACTGATGAAGAAGAGTTCTTTACCTGACGACGTTCTCAAAAAACTTCGTCCTGGTGCTGCCGTGCCACCGAGATTATACGGTCTACCCAAGATTCATAAGAAAGGGGTCCCGCTTCGTCCGATCGTGAGTAATTTGGGTGCTCCTACCTAAAATCTAGCCAAGTATTTAGCATCTGTTCTTGGCCCTCACGTCGGTAAATGCGAACATCACATTTCCAATTCTGTGGTGTTTATTCAGAGATTGAAGTCCTTGTCTCTTAGTCCCTGGGATTTGCTTGTGAGCTTTGATGTCGTGTCGCTTTTTACCCGGGTTCCTCTGGAAGAATCCTTGCAATTAATTGGTGAGAAACTGGATGAGGAAACAACCAGGCTTTGTCGCCACGTGTTAACGTCGACGTACTTTTTATTCAATGACAAATATTTTGAACAGACTGACGGAGTGGCTATGGGGAGCCCTTTGTCCCCAATAGTCGCCAATCGTCGCCAATCTTTTTATGGAAGATTTTGAGGACATGGCGCTGAAGACGGCGTCCTTAAAACCAACCTGTTTCTGGAGGTACGTTGACGATACGTTTATGGTGTGGCCTCATGGGAGAGAAGCTCTGGACCGCCTCCTAGATCATTTCAATTCCCTGCAGCCTAGCATCAAATTTACCATGGAGGTGGAAAATGATGGAAAGCTTCCGTTTCTGGATGTTCTGGTGTACAGAAAGGATGATGGGACACTGGGACACAGCGTTTATCGAAAGCCTACGCACACAGACCGTTACTTACATGCTTCTAGCTGTCATCCATCGTTCCAGCGTACGGGGGTCCTGCGGACGTTGGCGAGAAGAGCTTATGCCATTTCAGATGGAGAAAGCTTGACACAAGAATTGGACCATCTTAAGATTGTGTTCAAGCAGAATGGCTATACAGATAAACAGATCCGTCGTGCTTTCCAGTTTGGACCTTCGCCTGAACCACCAGAAGATACCTGCAAATCGGTAGCTTTTCTGCCTTTTGCTGGGAGCATTTCCTCGAAGATAGGAAGGATTCTGAAAAGATATCACATCAGAAGTATTTTTCGCCCGCCAGCTAAGATTAGAGCGCTCCTTAGCTCTGTTAAGGATGACTTGGGTTTGAGGAAGCCCGGTGTGTACAAGATCCCTTGCCACTGTGGAAAGACTTATATTGGTCAGACAATCCGGACCATTCAGGAGCGATGTGTTGAGCATCAGCGGCACACAAGGCTGCTTCAACCTGAGAAGTCTGCAGTGGCGGAACACTGTCTCACCGAGGGACACAGAATATTATATGACGAGACACAAATGGTTGCCCCTGCATCTCGCTATTGGGACTGTATTTTAAAAGAATCCATAGAGATTCGGTTATCTGACAATCTTATTAATAGAGACAAGGGTTTTCTTTTAAGTAAGACTTGGGACCCAGTGTTGTCTGACATTAAAAAACAACGGTCTGTGGTTCTATCGTCGGAATAACATTTTAATTTATTTTTATTATTTTTTTTAATTTCTGACAGCGATATCTCGATTTCGCCTCTTTCCATCACTGGCGGCGGGGTATGTCTACTGCGCTAGAGGGCGGTTACGGCACCTTCTCGCGCACGCGTTGTGGGTCTTCTGCGGCCTATATAGAGGCCGCCGCTTGCGCTGGGAAGTCAGTTCTGGCGAGATCGTGCACCAGCACTCTCACCTGAAGATGGCGGCCAGTTGGACCGCGGAAATATTGCGTCTTGAAGACGTTACGATCCGGCTGCATACCCGAGAAGAATATTATCAATTATTACGCCGGGAAAGCCTTCGTAGTCACAATCTCTCTGAAACCTGTCAGTATCTCCAGGCTTCTTCCATGTATACAGCCTTCTAAGTAATAACTCCAAATTAATACCATGAAAGTTAAGTCCAAACAAATGTAGGTCAGAGATAAATTTTACGTGGAAGAGAGTTGTAAACGTAACTAAGAAATTCAATGCATCTACAATACTTATTCATGGAAAAACTAAGTCGCTTGCTAGCTATCGTGCTATCAAGTCATACGAGAGCAGCTCTTGCCACAGTTCAGCGAACGGAGTGCGACGAGGTTGTTTTACTTTCAAGAGTCATTGTTGCGTGACGTAGATCCATGGATTTTTTGAACTGATATTCAGACTAGAGACTTGAACCGAGATAGTATGCTGACTGTGTATACTGAGTTGTTGGACTTCATTAATGGAAGTAGGTAATATTGGATCCAACATTCATATAAGTGAACTTATAGAAAGGAATGGACAAAATTTACAAGACTATAATACACGTTCAGTCTCGATTAGGAGACATTGACACGAATACATGAAGAAGATACAATTACGCTGAGGGTTAAAGCTGTCATAATTGTCACGACAATTGAAACTAACACAACTGCCAGTGCTAATTAACCGTGTGTGCGTGTGGCGTGATGTTTATAAAGTATTCAGAGAAAAGGAACAATAAAATTGTTCATCAAAAGTGGAAATTCAACGTGTCGCCTCTGTCATTCTATGAATATTTGGTAATTGCTTATCAAAAGTTAATGAACAGTAACTATTTTTACTTGGAAGTAAATTCGTGGACTGTTACTTGTGGCAAGGAAGGCTTGGACATACATAATATTACGACGCAAGATAATTAAGACATTGTTAAAGAGTATCTCTGGATCTCGCGTCAGTTAAGGAAACTGTGCGAACTTGCAATCAAACTTTATTCATTACGTGAGGAACAATGTCTTAAGAGCTTTTTCAGATCTTGTCTCTCGTTAACCGATGGAGACATTCATAATCGCACATCATGTGTCGACTCTACCGACCGCGCTGTAGCAGTAACAGCTCCACGGCGTTGACAACACCAGCACGCGGAGGAGAGGGGACGTCACAATGACCAATGTAGGTAAGCTACGAGGGCAGGAGATCATGAGATCGATACAAAGAAGGTGCCATGAGCAGCCCTGAAGTGGGTAGGGGAACCATCATTGAGGAGACACAAATCGAGGTCCATGATAAGTTTGTCAATTAGGATACCCCTACCCGTTGAAGTGGCAGTCTCCCACAGTGGATGAGGTGCATTGAAGTCCTCAAGGAAGAGAAATGCTGGCGGGAGTTGCTAGATTGAGGTAGACAGTGCAACATAAGGAAATGCCCTATCTGGAGGAAGCTAGAAATTAAAAAAGTGATTTGCTGGAGTCGTTTGCAATCGAACCACTACTGCTTCCAAGTTTGTAGATAGGTGGATCCAGTCATTAATGACAAAGAAGTGAACCAAAGTGCAGTCTGCACCAAATGCTACCCTGGGGTCAGCATGGTTCCGACAGTAGCCAACCAAGAAAAATATGAGAGTGGTCATAATCGAAATGTTTCTTGCAGAACAAGACAGAACGCAGAATAGGAGGAGACAAGACATTACATTTCCAGTAGGTGACAATAGTTTCCATTACAATTCCACTGGATGAAAGGAAAAACCACACGAACTAAGGAAACGAACAAAAGAGGACAAGAAAACAATAGAGAGACGCTAGAAACAGAATAGAGTAAAAAAAGAAAGCAGATTAGTGGCTGGCTGACCACAAGAATAAAAAGGAAAATCCAGCCACTCTGCAACACATTTAAACCTCCACCCTAAAAGAACTAGAATGGAGGACACAGAGGGACAAAGGACATGCACTAAAACTTAGATCAAATTATAAAACACACCCTCACAAATAAAATTTAAAACTAAATCAGGCAATGAGGCATTGTCAGAAATAATGAGCGGCGACAAATTTGGTAACCCAAGATTTTGTCACATGGCAGTCAAAGTGGGACAGTGTACCAGAATATGAGCCACTAACAACTGGGCGCTGCACTGACACTGAGGCAGGTCTTCACGGCACAAGAGGTAGCTTGGGTCGCCCAAGTGTGGCCAATGCGGAGCCGGCAGAGGACAACTGATTCCCTGCGAGAGGCCCACATGGAAGACTTCCACACATTCGTTGTCTCCTTAATGACATGCAGTTTATTGTGCATGCTCTTATGCCATTCCGTCTCCCAAAGCCGAAAACCCCTGCAGCGCAAGTCAGAGGAAGTCAGATTCAGAGATCCCCATCTCCAGAAGCGGTTTCTGCATAGCCTGTTTGATGAGCCTGTCGGCAAGTGCGTTGCCCGGGATGCCAACATGTCCTGAGGTCGAAACTAACACCACTCAATGAAAGTCTTTGATCCATTATGGATCATGGAACGATGGCTAGCATGAACTTCTTGATGCAATAATTTACCAACAGCCATATGTATTGTAGAAATTTATTTTATTTTATGAACTTCTACATACTGCTAGTCTTGGCATTACATTGATGCCATCTTCAGACTCCACTTGACTATGGCAAGTAGGGCCTGAAGATTGCATCAGTGTAATGCCGAAACTGGTAGTACATAGAAGTTAATAAAATAAAATAAATTATAAGGATGTTGGTAAATTATTGCATCAAGGAACTCAATGAAAGGGCTGGTCAAGGGCATTGATGGACTCCTGGATGGACTTCACCGAAGAATGGCAAGGGTAGCACTGGTCGATAGGTTCTAGGTTGTTCAAGGAGTCACTACACAGTAGAAAACGATATCTCGGGGCATGAACGGATATACAGAAGTGCATGATATATGTTCACAAGCTCTGCAGTACTCAAGCTCTGCAGTACTCAAGGTACCCTCCGCCACACACCGCCAGGTGGCTTGCGGAGTATGGATGTAGATGTAGATGAATACACTGTAGCCATCAGACAAAGAATGCTGTTCAATATGGCCTCTGTAGACAAAGGCTAAGCCAACATTACCATCAGCCATTGAGCTATCAGTGTAAACTACTTCAGAGCCCTGAAGCACTTCAGGAATAGAGGGAAAGTGACAATGGAGAGCCCTAGGGTTAACGGATTCCTTTGGGCCAAACAAAAGGTCCAGGCAAAGCTTCGTCCTACAGCTATATTATGGAGGTGTACGTGAATGGGCCTTGAGGAGAGGTCGTGATGCGAAGGACTCCAGTTCAGACATCACATGGGAACCGCAATCGTTAGCCCTGACCTGGGCCACCTATGCGGAGGGTGAACCTCTGTGGTTGGGAAAAGATACCAGTAATTAGGATGTTCAGGAGAGCTATGAATGTGTGCAACGTAACTGGCGAGCATTTGTGCACGTCTGATCTTCAATGGAGGCACTCCAGCCTCCACCAGTACGTTTGTCACCAGACTCGTCCTAAAAGCTCTTGTTGCTGTTGGAAATCCACAATGGTGCTCTGGGTCGAGTAAACGCAACGCTGAGGGCGCTACCGAATCATAAAACACCCTCCTGTAGTGAAGGCGGGATTGAACAAGGGCTCTGTAGAGCTGCAGCAACATGGAACGATCTGCACCCCAGGTGGTGTTGATCACGCAGTGGAGGGCATTGAGGTGCATCTAACACTTCCGTTTAAGCTGACGAAGATGAGGGAGCCAAGTGAAATGAGCGCGAAAAACCAGAGCCCATGACTGCACCTTGTGGATGGCTCACTGTAGGCGACACCCAGCAACACCAGTACTGGAGCAGCAGTACGAAATGCAGAAGTCGTCTGCATGCAGAGAAGGTGAGACGGAGGATCTTATAGCTGCTTCTAGAACGTTAATGGCCACTAAAAATAGAGAGACACTAAATAGACAGCCCTGGAGGACTCCATTCTCCTTGATATGGATGGACCTATGGGAGGCACCAACTTGGACATGTCAAGTTCACCGTGACAGGAAGTTCTGGATAAAAATCGGTAGCAGGCCTTGCAGACCGCACTCATACAATGTGGCAAGGATATGATGTCGCCAGGTCGTGTCCTATGCTTCATATAACTCAAAAAAGATGGCAACCAGGTGTTGGCATCTGGAAAAGGCGGTTCAGATGGCGGACTCGAGGGACACAAAATTATCAGTGGTAGAGCGACCCTGGCAGAGGCCCCCGACATGGAGGCAGTAGGCCACGTGACTCCAGGACCCAACTCAATCACTGATACACGATACGTTCCAGCAGCTTCCAGGACCCAACCAACCGACGACACACCATACTTTCCAGCAGCTTACAAAGAACGTTGGTGAGGCTGATGGGCCGATAGCTACCCACATCAAGTGAGTTTTTACCTGATTTGAGCACTGGAATGATTGTGCTCTCCTGCCATTGCGATGAAAGACGCCATCGCACTGGATCCCAGGCCCAGGAGCTGTATCAGGGCAATGTGCAAGGGCACTGAGGAGCACCCACTCTGTAAATGGGGCGTTATAGGATTCACTGTGGCATGTAGTGAATGAGAGGACTTTCCCTTCCAGCCGCCGTTTCAGAGTGTGTTAGGCTGTGGGATAGTTCTCCGATGTAGAGGCTCGAGCAAAGTGCTTAGAAAAGTTCTCGGCAATCACATTCGTGTCGGTAGATAACATGCCATTTATTTTAACACCGGGAACACCTGGGATGAAAATTGATAAATCAATGGCCGAGCCACTACCTCTAGCCACACTGAAATTTGTGGTAGCCCCAGTATTTAGGAGGCAGAGGTCGAACTGAGACAGTAAAGTTGACACCTCTGCCTCGCCCAGGAAGCACAGTGCCACCCCACAAGGTGTTATGGGCGTTAAAATCTCCCGAAATTAGGAAAGGTTTACAGAGTCGATCAATCAGTACAGCTAATAGACTCAGGGGTGCTGCACCATCTGGAGGAAGATATACATTGCAGACAATTATGTCCTGTGTCGTCCTTATTCTGACAGCCATGGCATCAAGAGGGGTTTGAAGGGGCAGAGGTTCACTACAAACTGAGTTTAGGACATAAATGCAAACTCCACCTGACACTCGATTATAGTCGCTATGGTTCCTGTAATATCACTTATAGCCGGGGAGGGCAATGCAGATAGCAGGGGTAAAGCATGTCAGTTGCCGTAGCTCAGCCAGGTGGAGGAAGATACCAACCGCAATTACACTGGAGGATGACGTCATCGTGAGACTGCAAAGGCATGGAACATTCAGTGAGGCAGTTTACACCTCAGGTTCACCTGCTGTCACCGACTTATTGCCTGAGCAGTATATATCCATTGTGTCTGAGGATCTGGTGACATCTAGGACCTCCCTGGCTGGGAGGACTTCACTGGCTGTCTCCGGGACTGAGGATGAGAAATGAAGCCCTACGTGCAGCTGCTTTTGAGCTGTTCAGCCATTGGCGAGTGTCACATTTTCCATTACCAGAAACCTGGAAAGGGAGTGACCCAAGGGACCCCTTCCTTGAGAAAGAAGCCAAAAAAGACTTACACTTCTCGGGCTTAGAAGTGGGTATGGACATCCCCGATAGTTGGGGGGAACGATGTCATACGCACAGGATGCAGGTGTTCAAATTTTCTCTTAGCCTCAGAGTGGGTCAGTCTGTCCAGGGTCTTTTACTCCTTGATTTTCCTTACATTCTGGAGAGTCCTGCAGTCTGTCGAGCAAGGCGAATGGTGCTCTCTGCAGCTGACACAGATGGGTGGTGGGGCACATGGAGTATTGGGATGTGATGGGCATCCGCAATCTCGACATGTGACACTGCAGGAAGACATATCGCCAAACTTCCAGCACTTAAAGCACGGCATCAGGGAAGGGAAATCGGGCTTTACATCACAGCAGCAGACCATCACCTTGACGTCCTCGGGAAATGTATCATACTTGAAGGGCAAGATAAAGGCACCGTTTGCAACCTGACTATCCCTCAGATCCTGGTGGACACACTGGACGTTACACCTCGCCGTTCTAAATTGGCGCACTGATATCATCAGACTACTAAAGAAGGAACCAGTGAAATATGATACCCTGGACCATATTTACGGTCTTATGGGACGTGATGGTTACACAAACATCCCCCCGGCTTGTCACAAGCGAGTAACGCCCGTGACTGTGCAGAGGATGCCGTTTTGACAAGACTGGCCCAGATCTCATTTTGGACTATCCCTCCACCTCCCCAAACTTGTCCTCTACCGCTCAACAAAAAACTGAGGCTTCATCATCATGAAGATTCCCCATCAGCTCTTGAGGTATCGGGGTGAATAACATCTGCTGCCATCCTTAGCCTGACGTTCCTCCCATGGTGTGGCCAGGGAGGGGAACAATTTGGAGTCATACTTCTGTGCGTTGAATTGAGTTCATGAACGCTTAGAGACTGCTCGTATTTTACCAGCAGCAAGAGATGATGGACTAAGCTTCATCGAGTGTCTCTTGCCCTGGTCTCTCTGACCAGGGGCCCTCCCCACAGGTGCCACCCAGCTGCAGTACAGGCCACCTGGCAGGATGGTCATTGCTGGGAGTGCCGATGCCCCTGGGGGATGGGCATCTACCCCTTGACATATGTGGGAAGTTAATGGCGCAGCCATCAGCAGAGCGATCCCTGTGTAGTCAAGGGGCTACAACGAACAGGGTACATTGCGGCATCCCCACAACGGGCTGGCTACCATGCTGGATATCAGGTGCAAAGAAGTCCATGGTCATCATCGACACAGAAAGCGACACTGCATAGTGCATGGTGGAAAATGCAGACAGGAAGGCGTTTCCGCCCAAGAGATGGAGAATGAGTGGGACTGAAACGCGAAGACGAGAAAGTGGGCTAAATATCTCAATGCACGATGCACCATGTAAGGCGCCCTTCCCCAATTGGCTTGCTCTTCGGGAAAATTTTGAAGAAGGGAGGTTGGACCCTACATGGGCCATCACAAAGGCCGAAATGCGTGAAACTCCTTTTAGTCGCCTCTTAGGACAGGCAGGAATACCTCGGACCAATTCCTGTCCCCAGACCTGCAGGTGGAGACAAGGATGGGATGACATCCATAAATTTCAGACTCAGGTTGCAAGAGAGGAGATGGCACCTCCGGGGGCACCTCGTCTTGGGATTTATGTTTCTTCTTCTCTTCCTGAGGTGCAGGAGGGCAGGGTACAGAGGGAGTACGGGCTTCTGCAAGATCTGGAACCCACAGAGAGCGGGTGATCCTGTGGAGCATAGATGATGAGCCTTGTGAGCAAGTGGTGCTGGGGAGAGGGAGCCCAATCACCAGCAGATGCTGAAGAAAGTGAGCACTTCTTCGGCTGGGGAGTGGGAGCGGCTCACTGATGGGAGGTCATGGGAACTACAAGAGAGGGGGAGGAGGGAAAGGGACAAGGCTGGGTTAAGGACAAGGGAGGAGGAGGAAATGAAGTAACAGAGGCAAAAGTTGAAAACAGTGATGCTGATGGAGTCTCTCATACTTTTGGCAAGCCTCAGCAGACAACAGGCAATCCAGGGACTTGTAATCTTGGATCTTCTTTTCTCTCTTGTACGCCAGGCAATCCAGCCAGCAATGGGAGTGGCAGTCACCACAACTGACACACACAGGTTGTGGAGCACACAGGCTTCCCTCACAGAGTGGGTGTCAACGGTTACCACACAAAGGGTCTGCCGTACAGTGGGAAGACATAAGCCCAAACCACAAGCACCAAAAGCACTGCATAGGTGGATGGACGTACGGCTTCACATCACATCTGAAGCACATAACCTTGACCTCCTCTGGGAGAGTATCCCCTCGAAAGCCAAAATGAAGGCGCCAGGATCGGTACGGTTGTCTTTGCGACCCTTCTGCACATGTCGAACGGAATGAACACCACGACGCTCCAGATTAGCCCGGAGTTCCTCATCCGTTTGTAGGATGAGGTCCCTATGAAAAATTACTCCCTGAACCATATTCAGAGATTGGTGAGGTGTGATGGACACTGGGACATTACCAAGGTGATCACAGGCATGAAGAGCTCTGGATTGGGTAGCAATAGTAGTTTGATCAACAGGGAGCCTGACCTCATCTTACTAAGAAACTCCACTTCACCAAACTTGTCCTCGATATTTTCCGCAAAAAACAATGGCTTTGTTGCGGTGAATGTGTTCCCACCTGCCCTAGTACAGATGAGGTAATGGGAAAGGGTTTCAGCCCAAGACGGCGAGCCTGGTCCTCCTCCCATGGCGTAGCCACGGAAGGGAAGGCAAGGTTGGCAGCATTCAATTATCCTTCACCATTCGAAGAGATGGCCATTTGAGAACGGTCAGATTTTTGCAGCTTGATACGCTTCATGCACCAAGCATCCACCCTGATACGACCCACTCCAACCATGGGCTCTCCCCACGGGATCCACCCAGCCACAGCAAGGGCTGTCTGGCACGGTGGCCATTGCCGGGAGTTCCGATGCTCCAAGAAGATAAGCAACCACTACTTGGCATACATGGTGAGGGAACAGCTAAGGTACCACTTGATCCCTATGTTGTCAGGGGGCTCAACCATACGGGTACATAACGACCCCACCACATGGACTGGCTGCACGTGCTGGTGACCTAGCATGGTGGAGGGGGCTACAGTGGGGGAAGGGAGACAAGAATGAAAGGGGGAGAGGAATTCCACACCTTAGATTCTAGGGAGGGATTTTTTCCCCATATGGTTCACACTGAAAACAGGAAATTTTGGAGGTCAAACCTCAAGTGGAGACCTAAATGCCAAAAACGATGAAAGAACACACAAAAGGAACAAAATTTCAACCAATACAGGAAACCCAGTGGATAGTCAGGAGGAGGTGGCAATGGGGAAGAATCAAGAATAGGGAGGGAGGGGACGGGGTGAGGGAAATGCAGCCACAGAGTGAAGAATGGGCTGCAATAGCTCGGGGCCCTGTGTGTGCCACGTATTGACTCATGAAAGAACTGTGAGCCCTCTGGGGGGGGGGGGGGGGGGCGCTGCCTGGAGGAGTGTACGTCCTCACGTATTCTGCATGCTAGCCCACTCACCCTCAGTGTAGAATCTGATGTCAGAAATCTGAAGCTTTTAGGCCTGCATCCTCAAATGTCTAGACGGACCCAGCTTCCTTTGCCATCCAACAACATTAACTAAGTTGTTTGACACATGTGAGATGACCATCACCTTATCAAAATTTATCAACAGTACATTGCGTTAACAATATTACAGCCAGAAGCAGACAATACCCTCTTTTAACAATGTATTATGTCTGTAGAATTGTAGGTGAAGAAAAGGACTGAAAATAATGTGGTGAAATAGCAGCCAAAGCTTCATTCTTTAATCTTTCACTAATTTATTTTAGCATGCACTGTGAACTGTGTTGTGGCAGAATGCATTTCATTTCCAGTTATTTGAACATTTAATGATTAATCAGCTCCAGATGTTAGAGAAACCACGATATAAAACGAGAGAGAGAGAGAGAGAGAGAGAGAGAGAGAGAGAAAAGTAGTGGGAATAGAAGGAACATGACCATTAGTGTACCCTATTGTACGAAGGTTTAAACTTAAATAGTGGCAACTATTTATTCACAACCGATACGAAATAGTTACATGTTTGCACCTGTTACTGTTCTTCAAAGTAGTCACCAACATTGCGTAGAACCCATTGCCATCTATGTGGAAGGCACACTATACCGTTAGCAGAGTCCGTTCTGTTGATGGAGCGAATGGAGCAGTCTACTGCCTGTAGAATCTCTGGAACAGTTCTGAAGCGAATGCCACAAAGTGGTTCCTTCATCTTCAAAATCATATCAAAGTCACAAGGACTTAAGTCTGGGGTGTATGGTGGATGGTACTGTACTTCCCAGTCCCGTGGACCGAACAGAGCAGCCACAACTTAAGCTGCACACGCCTGCACATTGTTGTGCAAAATGATGGGTGGGTTGCACAGAAAGTGTCGCAGCTTCTTTCACAAAGCTGGTCGCACGTGATGCTCAAAAACTGAACAGTAATACTGCGCACTGATGGTCTGCCATGAGGAATATAATGCGTTGGGATAACGCCATCACAGTTGCACACGAGAATCAAAATAACTTTCACCATACTGGAGCTCTGGCGCACTTTAAACTTTTGCGGCGACCCATAATAACACCATTTGTTGAATTGACGTTTGTTTTGGCTTGTATGATGTGGCCCATGTCTCATCCAGAGTTACAAAACAGCGTAAGAAAGCCTCTCCTTAGCATTCACTCATAGCGCTCCAAGTGCATCTGAGCAGTGTTGTAATGCATCAATTTCTGCATTTCTCTCAACACATACGCAACCCATCGTGATGCAATTTTTCCCATGCCCAGGTGTTCCTTCAGGATGTGAAGCATAGTTATACGCGCTAATTTGATTTCCTGGGTGAGCTCACGAATCGTATGGTGTCGATCACTGTCCACTAATGCAGCAACAGCATGCCTACTATAGTTTGCTGACCTTTGTTGAAAGCTTTTACGTAACATGTCACTGTTCTGTATGGCACTGCCGATTCCCCACACACCTCTTGAAGACCTTGATGACACTGTCGTGCTGTACGACCTCTGGCACATTCAAGCTTGATCCAGCTCCGTTGTTCCTGTTTTGATAACAGTGACACCAACACATTTGACCACTTGCTCACAAGTGATTGTGTTTTCTTTTATTGTGCGCACGCTGGTGATGTGGGACAGGTGAGTCCATTTGCTACTGAAGAGTCATTTGAATCAATGACAATTCTCCAACAAATATGTCCCTGGTGTTTTCCTTCATACAGACAATTTTTTGTGAATCTTCAGTATGGCATACACACTTAATCCAGTCTTCCACTGTAACAGTATCAAGGGCTTCCTTTTTACAAAAATGTTTCATTTCTTTGAATATGAAGTTTCAAGAGACCTGTTTTTTTACTTGGGCCCATGCACTTTTTCTTGGCAGTGGAAAGGGAAGGGAGGAGCCCCACAAACTTTAAGTGCATTTCTGCAGCTGAGCAGTCTAATTGAAACTGTTATAAAAGTGCTTGTGGCAACTGACTTCCTCCAACATATCTTTCATATAGCAGCACAAATGTATAATTTTATCTCTCTTTTAGCCTCTGACCAATTTCTACCTTTATTGTGTCTTAATCAAGAATTTTATCCATTTTTAATAGTAACACATTATCCACAACCATTTCACAACCCTTCTATAAACACATAATAAATCAAACACCATTACCGGTCTTTAAACTCATCGTTATTCATCTGCTCATCACTGCATTAGCTTTACACTTTTGATGAAGTCATTTTCTGATAACTCTACATGATATATAAAAAGTCTGTTTCCTTCACAAAACAGCTACTGCAAATTACCTCAGCCCATAGAATTCTGTCAAATGTGCTTTCTTGTATGATTTGAACTGAGGCAGGTCTCTTCAAGGTAAATGATAGGATAGCAATGATTTCTTTCTGATGATTTCTCAGCAACATCTGCCTTACTCAGCAGTTACAATATTGGATATCTCCATCAGAGTCCACCTTCCATTTTCTGTGTGTGTGTTCCAAGACTTCAGAATTGTGTCCACCTGTGGAATTAATCCAGTTGAGTAAGACATTTACCCCATTTCAGTTGAGTAAGACATTTACCCCATTTCATTCAAATCATTGACAGTTGTCATTTCACAAAACTTCCAAATAGCAAACATTGATTAGTTCCAACAAAATTAAGAACTGTGCCACTGGCAGTATGAATGAAACAGTATTGCCACACACAAAAAATCTACAAAAACTATTTGTATGGTAGTATTTGGTCCTTACAATGCTACCTGGATGGCAGCTACGGAACGATGATTGAGCAAATTTTTCTCAATGGCTGTTACAAATGAAGGGGAGACAATGGTTTGAAATCCTGACACACCCCTCCGAAATGCTAGTTTTGTAAATTCAAAGTACTATACCAAATACAAAATGAAAACACTCATCAATTTCCAAATCCAGGCCCTCTAAATCCTGCTGTGGACTATCAGTAGGATCCATTCACTTCCATTTAGGGCCACACAGTGGAAGTCACATTCCACACAATATAGTTGGTCATACCCTAAGAGGATTACCAATATAATTAAACCACTGGTCATACCCCAAGAGTGCTACTAATGTAATTAAACCACTATCACACTGGGCTACTACTTTTTCAGAGGTGCTCAAAATTCAGCTACTATATAGCATATTTATGATAACTGAAATTCAGTGGTAGACGTAAACAAACATACAAAATTAACTTACCTGGAAAAGAATGATTCGCCAAGATTAATAAAATCATCCAGGCTTTCTCTCTCTCTCTCTCTCTCTCTCTCTCTCTCTCTCTCTCTCGTGAAGGTTGTGTGGGCACACACACACACACACACACACACACAGACAGAATCAATGAACTGAGGGAAGAAAGGAAAAGGAGAGTTCAATGGTAAATACAAGGGAGTACGTGTGGCGAGTGGTGAGGGATTTAGAAGAGTGTGTGGGGAATCCTCAGGGGGCAGATTGTGACATGGGTAGTGCTCAGTGGCCAGACAGACAAAATGCAAAGTACAATAAAAGCCGTGATTGTTCACTGCCTGCAATGGGCTCTCAGCAGCACATGTAATTCGCTTCTTTAAATAGCCGAATTGCACAGTTTATCATGTTGTGGTAAATATTTTAGCTTCAAAACTGGCGAATAAAGATTTAAGTGTGCCATTGTGAGGACAAGCTATTTGAAATGCCCTTAAGTTGGTAAAAGAATTCAATTACTGATTTAGGGAGGCAATCACTGGTGAAGATTATTGGCATAAGCAAAACTCCGACACAGAGAATGTTCTAAAAGGATCTGCAATATAAATCTTACACAAAAAAGGTAAGATAAATACTCTCCGGAACTGCAGCAAAGCGGGTTATTAACTGCTACTCACTCTTGAGTTTAATGAAAAACAATGCTGTGTAGCAAATCAGATTCTTTTCTGACAAGAACACTTATATAAAAGATCAAAAATCAACCAGAAATATGATTTCTGGTTCCCACACAATCCAGACCACTTCCCGCTATTGCTAGAACAAAATTTCCCGCTACTCTTAGTGTGCAAAGTGTTGTATTGTGTTCAGTGAGGAGCAATCCATAGCCTCTCATTTTCTTAAACAGGAAAACTGTCACAAAATAATTTCAGATACTGTGAAGTCATGGATGGAACAATGGTGTCTTAGAATTCCTCATCTTATTCTGCAAGATGGTACACTGGTCAACATGAGCAGTTTGATACAAAACTGAATGTCAGATAGTTTTGATGTTTTGGTCTAGAGAATTCTAGCCTCCTAACAGCCCTGATTTAAATTCTCTGAATTAGTATGTATGGAGTGTAGTTTTAAGGTCTCCAACAAATCTCTACATCCCTATGTGATACCATTAAGGCAGCACTCACTGACACAGAAAGTAAAGCCTATAGCAGTCAATCATGACCAGACTTCTGTTCTAACTGCAGACACAGTGCAGCCTATCAGCTCTGGTAGCAAAAGGATGGTGAGCCAATCATCCTGGCCACCTTCAACACCTAAGGCCATCATGCAGGAACTAGAACATAGAAAAACCTCACTTCGACCTGAGATGGAGCCCAAGACCTCCACGGTGAGAGAGTAGTGCTTAACTACTAGACCACCTCAGCCACTATTCAGTGACAATCAGATATATTATGAGAGCTAGTAAAATGAAAGCCAAACACCTGTCACAACACGACCATGGAACAGTCCCAAAAAAGTCACCACCATATGCATACAGCATTTTTCCCACTGTGGGACAAGACAATCAATTCTAGTTTTGTAGAAAGCGGTCAGCCGCTGATGGATCAACAACTGACCCTACTCTTGCAGTTTCTCGTCCTAATGTTTTTCTTCATGTTGTCAAAGATGTGAAAAACACAGTGAAAAAGCTAGGCTGTAAGGAGGATGTTGCACTATTTCCCAACTACATCACTGAAGCATAGCCTTTGTCCAATGGGCAGTATGGGGGCAGGCATTATCATGCAACAAAATGATTGCATCCAACAGCATTTTGAAAGACAGAGGGCAAACAGCAATATTAACAGTGGAAACATCCCACATCTCTCCCAACTAAGAAATCCAAAGCTCTCCACGCAAGTTCTGGTATGATCATTACAACTTTCTTCTTCAACTGCAGGGGCCCCTCAGCTCATCGAGTTACTAAAGTGTGGAACCACAATCAACATGCAGTGCTATGAAGACATTTTGCAGAAAGTGTGATGCACCATAAAGTCAAAGACCCAGGAATGCTTTTGGACAGAACCGTCCTACACAATAATGCCGTCCCCCATGCTGCAAATTAAACAAATGCTACATTCCAGCAATTCAGTTGGAAAGCGCTGCAACATTCTCTGTACAGCCTGGGTCTTTCACTGAGCAATTTTTACATCTTTGGCAATATGAAGAAAGAGAAACATGTACATCAGTTTCAGGCAGACAAAGTGCAAGGGTAGATGCGGTTGTGGATCCATCAGAGGCCAATTGCTCGTCTCGTCACCCAGTATGATAAATGTCTTAATGCATGTGCTGATTACTTTTGAATGTAAAGGACGACTCACTGAATAATTGTGCTCTATTGAAGTTGCCCACATAAAGTGTGAAAGGATATTACATAACATTTCAGAAATAAAATTTTGTTTAAAGAAACTTAAAATTTGTCCAGATTTTGTTGAATCTTCTTCAGTCATCGCACTCTTACTCACCCCGTCACACACCTTTTTTCCTCTTATTTCCAACCTCAAAACTAACTACACACACAGAATCAGAATCACATTCAGTTATATGCATTCTGACCACATCCACTACTCAAGGTGCACATTATGCTCAATATGTGGTCAAAGTAAACTTTCACAGAGAATAATTTATAACAAGTTCACTGATTAATGACACAAACATATAGCATGTTCCAGTATATTACACTAAATTTATTTTGACGATATTTATCTGCAATGCCTTTCATATTACATACTGTTACATTGATATCTACACGATCAAGTGCATTTAATATGATCTGTTCAACTGCTGATAGCAATCTCTGGTGTCTACAGTAATACTCATGCACTGTTTGTCAATTATAAAAGATTTAACTTGAGATGATCCTCTCTTAGAGATTCACATTACAATAAACATTTTTAATGAAATATGCCTACTACTGTTTAAAGATGCTTGGAATAAAACGTGTGATATGAGGTTTACAGAAGAGGAAAAATATGACTTCAGTAACAACAGTGTACCTCGGAAAGAGCTAAAATTCTCATTACTTTCTTACACACGCACACATCATAATTTTAATCAAGAATAAAAACCTGTTTAGAAACAAGAATAATTCCCAGACTCAGTAATAAGCACTCAAATCTGGTTTAAATGGTAACTACTTTCATACATATACATTAATGTATAAAATGGAGTGTGCCTTGGAACACAATTGGAATTTAAATATGCTGTCACCATGTTCTTTCACAAATGAATTTTACATGCAGCTGAAAATATACATATATATAAACTAAATGAAGTCCTATCTCCTGTAGCATGGGAATTTTAAAAGATAAAAAGGAAATCCTGGAGCAGCCCACATTAATTTTGGAAATTACTCAAAACACAAATGATAAAAAAGTTATCACTGAGATTCTTTTTACAGTTACAGTTTTTAAGTATTGTGGTACATCAAACATCAAATTTCAGTTCTACGATTACAGTGCCAAGCCAAGCTTATCATAACATCAACTATATCACCACATTTACGAAACATGTCCATACACATATAAACATTTTAATTGCTTTCTGCAACAGACATTCCATGTTTCACTTGAAGTCTAGTGCAATCACACCACTGGTTGATGCCACACAATTTTTCCCGTCAAACAACCTGACACGAGTAAACAGTGCTGAGGTGAAAACTTTGTACTAACAACTATATCTGTATGGCATACATGTGAGGCTAACTCATACAAACGCACAGGGGGAACAGCAGGAACACAAGACGATAATTCAGCACAGTCAGGGGAGAATGCCAATAGCCGAACACCATAACCGTAAGGAGAGCAAATGAGCCTGCCATCAGAAGAGAAACAAAGCTCCTTTATAAAACCCTTTCCTACATTTGGTTCCTCTATGTAATGAGTAAGTCGCTGCATATTCTGATGTATCTGACGATTGAGTTTGCCTGGATGATCTGGCTTTATTGTCCCTGTATTTACTCTATACACTCTCGTAGGTCCAACACGCCTCGTCTCAGATGAAGACGAATTACCTGAAGAGCGAGACACGTCGCGATGATTTACTATAAGAATTGCACCAGAGCCATTGCTTCCATGTGGACGTATCAGGACTGCTGGACTGTTTACAGTGTTCCCTGAAACAGCAGGCCTACTTCTAGAAGATGAGGACACTTGTGCATCAGGTGCATCACCATTATCTGCTCGACTGGAATTTCTGCGAGGTGATGATCCGGGCGCAGGTTCGTCATCAAAAGTCCTGTGGACTAATATTCGAAACCTTGCTGCTCTTCCTTCAGGGCCGTGAGGCACATCACTCATGCTCGCGTCATTTGCAACTTCCTCAGATATTATTCGTCTAGCTGCACTAGCTGCAGAAGACAGCCGGAACTGGAAGCCACGAGGCAGAGAATCTTGGTCCAAAGAAAACTCATGCTCCATACGTTCCCTTTCACGTTCTCGCTCGCGGCGTATTCTTGCCTCCCTTATGGCAACCAGAGCTTCCCACACATCAGCTGAAGAAACATGAAGCTCCACACTCGCAGCTGAGAAACCACGACTAACACTCAATTCTGATGCGCGTGCAAGCAAATCGTCTGCATCACGTCTTAAACGTGTTTCGAATGAATCATTTTCTGTAGATGATGCAGTCTGAGATGAACCACTAGAAGCACCCGCACCTGCACCTGCACCTGCACGAGTTGATGGCGCAAAACTGCTCTGCCCTGTGTCGTTATTGCCGCCACTATTTTGACTGTGCCCAGGTCTCAACAAGGATGATTCCTCTTCCTCAGCTTCTTGAAAATCTACTTCACTCTCTGTGTCAGGATAATCTAAATCCTGAATGTCATGAACACAAGTCCACTGAAAAAAGGAAAGATGGTCAGAATTGTAAATCAAATCATGAACACACAAAAAAAAACATTAAAATGAAACAAATTTCAGTTTGTGAATAGCATCTTTTGGTTTTAAATCACAGAATACTAAACAAATCTGCAAGGCAGAATCAAGAAGTATTTTTAAACTGTTTTAAAGGAATTTCCCAAGAAGATTTACCATTCTTCTGAGAGTTAAAATATTTTGGATCAAGACTTAATACTAATCTTGAGAATTAACTGTTTGGATATAAACATTACCAAAGTACCATTTATTTCTTGTCTGTATTGAAGTAAAAGCAATTTTAAAACCCAGGCTTTGAAAAGCCCTTCCTTTTTGCTTTCCATGTCAGTGCACTACTACAGAAGTTGCACACATGAGACTGTTGGGAAATGAACTGAGATGACATCATGAGATAGCAATACGCACATATGCAAATGGCAGTTGTATCGCATACACATGGCACAAAAGGGCACTGCACTGGCAGAACTGTTATTTGCACTTAGGTGATTATTCATTTAAAAAGGTTTCTGACACGATTATGGACACATGACAGGAATTACCAGACTTTCCCGTGGAATGATATGTGGAGTTAGACACAGCAGAACTCCATTTTGGAAATCATGAAGTAATTCAACATTCAGAGATCGACAATGTCAAGAATACCAAATTTCAGGCATTACCTCTCACCATGGGCAACGCAATGGCCAATGGTCTTCACGTAACGACCGAGACCAGCAGTATCTTGCTAGAATTGTCTATGATAATAGACAAGCAACACTGTGTGAAATAACCACAGAAATCAATGTGGGATGTACAGTGAACGAATCCATTAGGACAGTGTGGTGAAATTTGGTGTTCATTGCCTATGGCAGGAGGCAACAGACATGAGAGCCTTTGCAAAGCTAAGTCCTGATTTCAGCTGGTAAGAGCCGATGGTAGGGTTCGACTATGCTGCAGACCCCTCAAAGCCATAGAATCAGGTTGTCAACAAGACACAGTGAAATCTGGCAGTGGCTTCATAGTGGTATGGGCTTCGTTTACATGGAATGGACTGGGTCCCCTGGGCCAACTGAACCGATCACTGGCTGGAAATGGTCACATTCAGCTACTTGGGACACCATTTGCAGCCATTCATGGACTTCGTGTGCCAAAGCAACAAAGTAAATTTTATGGATGGCAATACACCAAGTCATCAGACCACAATTGTTCCAATTGGTCTGAAGAACTTTCTGGGCAATTCGATGTGGTGGTGGTGGTGGTGGTGGTGGTGGTGGTGGTGGTGGTGGTGGTGGTGGTGGTTAGTGTTTAACGACCCGTCGACAACGAGGTCATTAGAGACGGAGCGCAAGCTCGGGTTAGGGAACGATTGGGAAGGAAATCGGCCGTGCCCTTTCAAAGGAACCATCCCGGCATTTGTCTGAAACGATTTAGGGAAATCACGGAAAACCTAAATCAGGATGGCCGGAGACGGGATTGAACCGTCGTCCTCCCGAATGTGAGTCCAGTGTGCTGGGCAATTCAAGTGAATGAGCTGGCCACCCACTTCGCCCGATATGAATCCCATCAAACATTCATGGGACGTAATCGAGAGGTCAGTTCATGCACAAAATTCTGCAGCAGTCTGATTTCATATCCTCTCTACTCTGCGCATCATCAGTTATTTTACTGTCTGATATTAGCAAAACTCTTGTACTACTTTTAATATCTCATTTCCCAATCTAATTCCCTCAGTATCGTCTGGTTTAATTCAACTATATTCTATTATCCTTGGTTTACTTTTGTTGCCACTCATCTTATACCTTCTTTTCAAGATACCAGATGGTTATAATTAAACTGACAGCGTTCCTAGTGCTGCAATGTTGGCTGTATACATCGTAGGACATTGAAACATTGTACCTATGTTCATCAGTCAGTGCACTCATGGAGTATACAGGAAAAAAAAAAATAGTTCCATTTTCTGCACAAGGTGAAAATATAGTTCTGTAAGCAGTCATAATGTGAAATGTTTCCTGTTTTTTACATCAGTACGCCATTTGTCACTTGGTGACAAGTGCTGATTTCTTCTGTGAAGTGCCTGTCAGTGTAAAGGTTTGAGAAGGTGAAGTTTTCCACACAAAACATTGGCTATTGAGAAGAAAGACTATGCACCACTGGTAAAGTAGTTTTCTCTGAACAGCAGCAATAGCAGTGCAGCACTGCAGGAATATCGCCGACAAAAACAACTGCAAAGAGACCCTTTTTCAACAAATGAGCTAAAGAATATGATCAACAATTAATTTGAAGAAACTGATGAATTAGGTGATGTAGCAGGGAGAAGCGGGTGGCCCATTTCCATGTTAGTTGTTGATACAGTTTCTGTAGCTACGGCTGACTGTGCAGCACATGTCTCAAATTCTGCAGCCCGTACTCGATCTGTGTCAAGGGAATTGGTTTTCAACAGTTCGTAAGAATTTGCAGTGAATTTTACACTGGTATCCCTACAAGATTAAGAATGTGCACCACATGAACTCCAAAGAAACGCTACAAAGCTGTGACTTTGCCCTTCATTTTTTGGCATGCATGGAAATGGATGACATGTGGTGGGGAAACATTTTACTCTGCACAGCACCATGAATGTACAGAACTGTCGCAAATGGGTTTATATTCCATCAAATGCCATGCAGGAACATCCTCTGCACTACAATTATGTGACTGTGTTCTGTGGTTTCAGAAGCTCCTTCATTCACGGTCCATTTTTCTTTGACGAGATGACATCTCACAGGTCTGTTAAGTGTACTGTGACATCTGCACATTATAGTGATCTCCTTGTACAACATGTGATTCCAGCTTTGCAAGAACGCAACTGTGTCCACAGCACTATTTTCATGCAAGATTGGGCAACACCACACATTGTCTGCCAAGTGAAAATTTGCTTCAAGAAATCTTCAGTAACGATCACATCATCTATAGGAAATTTCAGAATGTGAAGCCTTCCAGATACTCTGAACTAAATCCATGACTTCTGGTCGTAGGAATATCTGAAACATTGTGGCTATCAAAAATGTATCTAGACTGTTCCTGATCGGAAGGACAGAATAGGATGACATATTACTCGGATTACACCAGATATGCTGCGAGTAACTGTCGACTGTGCTGTGTTGCGGATGCAACATGTTGCTGAAATGGGAGACCATATTGAGCACATGTTGTAACTTGTGACCATACCCTAATAAATGAGTCAGAACTACCATTATCATAGATTTGATGATTCTTCCCTCTTTTTGCACCCACGCCACATTCTGACTGCTTAAAAAAACCATGTTTTCACCTGGTGGCACAAAACTGAACTATCATTTGTTTCAGCATACTCCGAACGCACTGTTTAATGAACATACCTAATGTTTTTCAGCATCCTGCAATGTAAACAGCCCACACTGCAGCACTCTAAATACATCAGTTTAATTAAACTACCCAGTACCATCTGTTATGTTCAAATGCTGTTCAGTCTTACAATTACAAAGTCATTGGCAAACCTCACAGCTCTTCTCCAAGAGTTTTAATTCCTTCTCCAGAGCTTTTGCTGATTCCCTTCATTGCTTGCTCAATGCATGGACTGAATAATACTGGGGATAGAATCTAACTCTGTCTCATTCCTTTCTCAATTCTTGTAACTGCAGTCTGATTTGTGTAGACGCCGTATAAACTTTCGTTTCCTGTATTTTACCCCGATATATTCTAAATTCCAGAGACTGTAGATCGGTCATCATTGTCAAAACCTCTCTCTAAATCAACAAATACTATAAATGAAGGTTTGTCTTTCTTTAACATTCTAAAATAAGTCACGTCACTATTCCACCGTGTTCCTACATTTACCTGGAAGCCAAACTGTTAACATCAAAGGGCACGTTCTACCAGTTTTTTCTATTCTTCTGCAAATAATCTGAGTCAGTATCTTGCAACCATGACTCATTAAACTGATCGTTTGGTAATATTCACACCTGTCAACACCTACCTCCTTTGGAGAAATTATTACACTCTTCCTGAAGTCTTGGGGTATTTTGCCCTTCTCATATGCCTTGCCCACTGGGTGGAAGGGTTTTGTCACGGCTAGCTCCATTCCATGGGAACTGTTTCAACTTCAGTCTTGAAGCGGGCTGTCAGATTTTTCTCGCAGTATAAAATTTCTCACTTTATCTTCATCCACTTCCTCTTACCTATCTACAATACTGTCTTCAAGTTCATTTCCCTCATAGAGCCCTTCTATATGTTCCTTCCATGCGTCTCCCCGTTTGCTTAGAAATGGTTTCCCATCTGAGCTCTTGATGTTCAAAAAGCTGTTTCTCTTTTGCACAAAGGTCTCTTTAATCTTCCTGTAGGTGGTACCTATCTTTCTCTTAGTCACACATGAATCTAAAGTCTTTCATTTGTCCCCTAAACATTCCTGCTTAATCGTTTTGTACTTTCTGCCAACCTAATTTTTTAGACATCTGCTTTGTTTGCTGCATTTTTGTATTTTCTCCTTCCATCAATATACAGAATATCTCTTTTGTTGTTCAGAATTTCTACTAGGTCTGCTACTCATTCAAGGTTTCATATCCTTACTTTCCAACCTTTTTGCAGTTAACTTACAGTTTATAACCAAAATATTAGTCCACATCTGCTTCTGGAAATGTCTTACCAGTTTAAATTCTGATTTCTAAATCTCTGTTTTATCATTAAGTAAACAATCTGAAACTATCTAATGTACCCATGTATATTCCATATATAAAATCTTCTTTCATGATTCTTAAAGCAAGTTTTAGCTTAGGTAGGTGTGTCTACTGTTCCTTTCCTCCAACCTATATTCTCCAACTATCTTCCCTTCCCTTACATTTCCAACTGCCAAATTCCCAGTTACACAACACATCTAAATTTTTGACCTCCTTAACCATCTGAATAATTTCCTTTACCTCATCTTACATTATTTTAACCTCTTCATCATCTGCAGAGCTAGTTGGCAATTTGACATTTCACCAGGCCACAATTGTTCGTGATTGGTTTGAAGAACTTTCTGGACAATTTGAGCAAATAATTTGGCCACCCAGATAACCCAACATGAATCCCATCAAATATTGATGGAACATAAGCTAGAGGTCAGTTTGTGCACAGGAGAACTGCAAGGCTATAGAAGCATGTATAACTAGAGGAAAGACACACTGATCATCCACAACTTTATGAACACTGCCCACTGCAATGTTTGATGCTGAAAGGTGGCATTGCAGGCATATGATGCAAGTATGTAAGCAGAGCAGACACAGATGGGGGGTCACTCTAGCAAAGATAGGGCCTGCAAATGGAAATCCATTGAGATAAGTTACTTTGACAAAGGGCAGATTATCATTACACAGAGCCTGTGAACAAATATCTCCAAAACAGTGAAGCTAGTCATATGTTCACGTTCTACTGTCGTGAGTATCTACAGAAAGATGTAGGACAGTGAAACTACAGCCATACACAAAATAGTTGGATGTCCATGGCTCTTCACAGAATGTAGGGTTTGGAGCCTTGTCTGCTCTATAAAGCAAGACAGATGGTGATCTGTGGCATCTCTTCCAAAAGAGCACAATGCCAGTGCACACCCAGTGTTTCGAAGAACACCATTCATCGTATATTGTTGAACATGGGAGCTCTGCAGCAAACCACCCCTACATGTTTACATGTTGACCCAATGACATCATCTATTACGACTTCAGTGGGCATGGGACCATCATGAATTGGCCATTGATCAATGGTAATGTGTTGGCGCTTTGGGTAAACCACATTTTTGCAACACTAGGTTGATAACGGTTTCCACAAACGCCGACTTCGAGGTGAACAGTGACTTGAAACATGCACTGCACCATAGCCATGCGCTGGTGGGAGCAGTATTAAGCTATAGGAGACATTCTCCTATGCTTGCATGGGACCTGTGGTAGTAATGGAAGGCATGTTGACAGCTGCGAACCACCTGCATTCCTTTATGCTTGATGTCTTCCCTGATGACAAAGTCATCTTTCAGTAGTATAATTGTGCTGTCTCAGAGCCAGAATGGTGTTACAGTTGTTTAAGGAGCATTATAGTGAACTTGCGTTGATGTCTCAGTGACCTAATTTGTCTGATGTAAATCATGCGGAAACAATCTGGGTCCCTAATGGGCACCATCACTGCATACACAAATCAGTGGCCTATTATTTACATGAATTATATGACCTGTGTGTAGACAACTAATCCACAAACCTACCAACAAACTGCCAGATCCCAATAAGCCAAATCAGTGATTTATTTCATTCCAAAAATTGACAAACAAGTTATTAAGCAAGTGGTCATAATGTTTTGGCTCATTTGAGTAGATGCCACCTACAAAAAAATTAAAGAAATCTTTGGAGAAAAGCAAGAAGGAAGAAAGTTGTTTAACATATCGAAGACAGTGTGGTCATTAGAAATGAAGCACAAGCTCAGATTATGGAAGTATGGTGAAGAAAATCAAACACGCCCTTTTTGAAATAAATCATTCCGACAGCTGCCTGGAGCAATTTAGAGCACTCATGGAAAGTCTGAATCAGGATGTCTGGACAGGGTCTGAACTTTCATCTTCCCTTTGAAGAAAAAAAGAAGCAACTGTATGAATACAAGGAGCTCTGACAGCAAGACAGTACTATGCAAAGAAGGGAAACTAAAAGGTGTTAGGAATATATAGATAATCTGTATAAGGGTAATGAACTACACTATATAAAGAGAAGAGGCAGTAGGTGAAAACGAGATGAGAGATTTCATACAGCGAGTAGAATTTGTCAGAGAAATGAAATCCTAAGTAGAAAAAAGGTCACTGGAAAATACAACACTCTCTCTCAATTATTGAGATCCTTGGGAGAACCAGCCATGGCAAAACTACCATACACAGTGGGAAAGATATATAATACAGGAGAAATACCTACAGACTATGAGGAGAATGTAATAATTCCAACTCTAAATAAGGCAGTGTTGACAAGCGTGAATACAACTGAACCAACAGATTAATAAGATATGGTTGCAACACAATGGCGCAAATTATTTATAGGAGAATGGAAACATTGTTAGATGCTGACATTGGGGAACATCAGTTCAGGTTCCACAGAAATGTAGGAACATGTTTGACCAGACGAATTAGGCTGATGACAGGCAAATCTACACTTACAAGCATGTCTATATATAGAGAAAAAGCTTTTGACAATGTTGACTGGATTACACTCTTTGCAATTCTGAAGGTAGCAGGGATAAAATACAGGGAGTGAAAGGTTATAAACATTGTGTACAGAAACTAGGCTGAAGCTATAAGAATTGAAGGACACAGAAGGAAAGCCATAATGAGACTTTGTTATAGCCTATACCCAATGTTGTTCAATCTGTATGCTGAGTACGCTGTGAAGGAAACCAAGAAGAAATTTGGAAAGGTAATTAAAGTTCATGGAGAAGAAATAAAAATTATGAGATTTCCTGATGAATATGTAATTCTGTTAAGACTGCAAAGGATTTGGAAGAGGGGTTGAGCACATTGAATAGTACTTTATAAAATGAGCACCAGCAAGAGTACATAATGGTAATGGTATTTGGTCTAACTAAATCAGGTGATACTGAAGGAAGGAAGGAAGGAAGGAAGGAAGGAAGGAAGGAAGATATGCAGATCATCCATTTGGACAGAACATGGAAAATTTATAATTTTTTTATATTCTGGATTGGTTTCTTGGTTCAATTAGCTGCTTGTCGAGAGAACACTCTCACACCTTGTGCACTGCTCCAGCACATTATGCTGGGATAAGCATACTTCCCACGGTAAGGACTGCTGACCAATGGATGCCTTGGTGAGTGTCTTCGCAACCCTCTACCACTGGACACCTAGGGAGAGGATCACATGAGGACTGTAATGCAAATAGCAGAGTGGCCTACCAAGTTGGGCTTTTTCTCTCTGCTGATGCTTCTCAAACTGACAATTTGTCATTTCCTACCCTCTTATTAATTATTCCTTACTTTATGTGTAATGGCCTCCACAAATGTTTGGTGTCATTCACAGGTGTGCCTATGTACCCATTTTCATACAGAATATACCTCACAATTGCCTGGGAAAATCTTCCTCTTCTATTTGTAAAAACCCGCATTGTATGCCTGCTCCTAAGCCTAGACATTCCCGTATGTATGTCTGGCACCAGAATCAGGGGGCAACCACCAACTGATCCAGTAATTACTGTCTTCTATGGCTGGATATTGTTATGAAACTGTTGTCAAAGGGTGAGAGTCATAGTCTTATTAGTAAACAGACTTTAGCCCTTGGCTGTATCTGGCTATTGTAGGACAGCACTGCGAGGCATGGAGTTTGTCCGCGCCATCTGGCACATTTCATTGTTGCCGGGCATCTAAGCACTAGTGCGCTGCACATGAGCACACCACGACGAATCCCAATTTCTTCAGCCACACAAAGTTCTGCTGACTGCAGGCCTCTCCCAATGCTGCCCAGCTATGCCTCTTCAGTTCATTTCCTGTCGCTGTCCTCTTGACATCCAATGCTGGGACAACCTTTCTGCTGCTGTCTCCTGCACAGCCATTTCCATGAGGGTCTGAGCACCAGTGATGGGAGCACCTTCACCTTCACCACGACTGCTGCAATGCCTTCTCTCTGAGGGCCATTGGTTCTGTCTGGCTTTGCCACTACATGGTGTGCTGTCATCTCTGCCTCCACAGTGCACATACTGGTCATTCCTTTTTCACCACTTCTCACCAGTCTGTCTACAAATTACTAAGTTGGTGTAGCTGCATTGAAGACATGGGAACTTTCCCTCTTTCTATGAGTTATTAATCACTTTGCTTTAATTTTATTGTTTCTAGTGCAAGTGATAGGCCCTTCTGCTTATAACCAGTCTTTGACATGATCCCTGCAGGAAAGCCCTGCTTAAGGGGATGGTGATGACCTCATTAAGGCTCTGTCGAATCAAATACAGAAACTCGTACATGAAAGTTTACAGTTGGAGGCAAGATTTGAATGTGTGCAGCCACATCAAAATCAGATTCAAGTGACCAGAAAGTGAGAGCCTAAAGTGGTCAATGCAAGTATAATTGTTCCATCATCTACTGTTGTGAGCAGTTTCCCAATGGTAAACTTTATCCCCTCATTCTCAGGAAAATCTAATGAAAATTGATTACTTCCTTGCAAAATGTCTGCAATGCTGGCTGCATTTGTTCTTGCCCAAACAGTTTTTTTTTTATTAAACGTGGCACAAATAAAAAACACGGGGATGCATACACGTACATTGAATCTGTTGATGCATTGAAGAATAGAGAGGGATCTGAAACTTTGATAAAGTGTTTAGCAGAATGGTATTCGGATAACTGGGGAGTCAGTGACTGTCACGATAAACAATTCATTCTCTGACAGAGACCGAGGAAGAATTCCAAGACATTTACTAACTGGATCAGAACTAACTCCTGTCAGACATGCATCCTCAACAGGAATACATTTCATAATTAAGTACTAGACGAAGCAGTTTGCTTCCCACTGTTATGTGAAAAAGCAGGGCAATTTGTTTCTACCCCTTCAAGCCATAATGAGCTGTGTTGTGTGTTCACTAATGAAACTAACTGCGGACAATGTGGGAGAGCAGGTCATACCACCTACAACATCAGGTTCCCTGCTGCCCCATTTATAGAGAAATAGGAAGTGGACATAAATTGCCCTCAGAAGTAGAACAGGTCAAACTATGGTGAAGATAGCTTTCAAAGTTACCAAAAAAATGAGAGCTAATAAGGGAAATGATCAGGGGATGGGGTGAGGGGTTAGTCGTAGCCATCCTGCCCCCATTAAGAACTGTACACCCCATCAATATCTGTGGGGTACAAGAGGTGGCAACAAGTGATTGTTTCTGAAACATTGTGAGGAAGACAAGCAAGAATTTTAGTTGACACGCACAATAAAGCAGGCACTGAAGCTACCCCACTGCTGTATTAAATGTTGAGTTTCTGAAATAATTAAGCCTACAGGAATTTGTTTTGTTGGGCGAATAATGGATGAAACCACTTATAAACTCAAGAGGGTGACAGTAGGAAAACAGAAGCAGGATTTTGATGTTATGCAGGGGAATGATTTTCTGCACCAGTCCTTAAAGTGTGACTGACTACTGGTCTCATACTGTTGAATTCAGTGAAGCAATTAATCGTTTCAATGGCAGTAGTATGCACACGTCCGAGAAACTCCGACGGATGGGAGCAACGTATCTCCCAAGTTTCTATACAGCCAGCTATTTTGGTGTTGAAAGCCAATATCAAAGTAACAATATGTAGCAGACGAGGGGAAAGTCCTCTGGGTGACAGTTGGAATCCAAGAGCTTGGCAGAACTTTCTGTCTGGTTGATCAGTTCATCCAGAATGAGTTTATCTACCAGCTATAAGACATATGAAACAGGGTCTCTGTTAAGTCAAGGTAATAGGTGAGAAATTGTATGTTCCGGTTGGGTCCGATAATTTTGGGAAGAAAGATGCCTTAACACCATGTGGAACTCTACTGGCCAGTAAAAAGAAGACGACTACTGATGAGTTACCTCCAAAGGAAAGAAAACAGTTTCAGGACAGTAAGAAGCAGAAATCGTTGCCTATAACAGAAATTTATACAATCACTACACTACTTAAAAGTCGCTTGTAGGGAGAGTAACTACACTTATCCAAGATTAAGCGAGGTTTTTTTGTATCCAGTCTTAGAGGAATTTGTGTTGTTCTCTGAGGAGAGGCAACATTTGCCAACTACCTCAAAATTGCAACCATGGATATCACACCAATAGCACAAAAGCCTTACAGAAATCCACATCTCTTGCAGTCAGTAGTTGAAGAGTGTTTTCAGCAACAGCTTGAAGTTGGAATAATACAACGTTCCTCCAGCCCCTAAAAAATCTGTTAATGGAGAAAAGACTTACCATCTATGTGAGGATATGACTGCAGTAAACAGTCACCATGCCCGATACCTACCGATTGCCTCGTATCAGCAAAAATTTGGATAAACTAGGGAATTATAAAGTCTTTTATCACTTCAGATATGAAATCAGGCAGGACTGACTACATCCCAAGACAGGCTGTAAGTACCTTCCAGGCTATAAGAGTTTTTAAGGATGCGTTTTGGCTTAAGAAATGCACCCACCACATTCCAGTGATTTGCAAGCTTATTATTGGAAGCTTTAGAACCAACTGTGTGTTTGCTCTATCTGGATGACATTCCTGTATTTTTCCAAATGATTGAGAAACATACTACAGAGTTAGAAAGTCTGTTGTCAAGATTACAAGGCACACATTTCAGCCTGAAATCGGAGAAATGTTCTTTTGCAAAATCACAGGTTCAATATGGGCCAAATTATTAGCTTGTCGGAAAAAAGAAGCAATTTTTGAGTGAAACATGGAATGCAAAAAAAGATGTGCTACTGAGTCCCAGAGTATATGGAACCTTTAAATAATATTCAGGTGTTGGGATACCTGATTACGAACTGAATCAGGGGCTGGGACCACGGCAAGATGCTGAAGCAGTTCCCAGTCAGTGAAAGGTTCAAAATATGATTCGCCTGGGTGGGGAGTGAAACAAATGCAGATTTCTTCAACTTGTCATTTCTGCAGTAGAAAGGTAGCTGGATAAGAAAAGGATGCTGATGCTGTCAATGTGCATCACAAGGTTTAAGGAAGAACTGAGGCATCGGTACAAAGACTAACCTGAAGCTCAAGACCTGGAAAAGCTGTTGATCATTTGCAGCCCAGAAGAATAAGGACCTTGCTCCAAACCTGGGAGGAAGAGGCATATATCCTCTGGGAGAAGACTCAGCACTCCCAGAATTTCTTTTTACTTTGTTTAATTAAATAGCAAGAGTTAACATGAAGTCGCTTAAAAGAGATACAGTTGGTCTGCAAAGGCTGTCACTTAAAATGATGCAGGGCTGTTCAGTTATCCTGAGAGCTACTGCAATGTCTGTGGTCCACCACGACACCAGCCAGAGGTAGAGAGGACCTGCAGAAAGGGGAACAGTAGTTACAGCGGTGGCGTGGATGATTGCATCGGAAACGTCTTGCACAACTTTGTCAGTGCAATCTGGTCAGTCCATCTGGCAATGGCAAGGAAGTGACAGATTCACTGGAAAGTAGTCACTGTCACAAAGATCATCATGTAGTGACCATAGTGATCAGTCAGTGAAGCCACAAGACAGGAGGAAAAAGATTGTTAACCCAATAGATGAAAAGATGCCACTGAAGTGGGTAGGAGTACCATCATTGAGAAAACACAGATCATGCTCAGAAAGAAGACTGCCAAGTAAAGGCCACTATCAGATGAAACGGTACTCCCCCACAGGGATGATGCACATTCCCAAGTAGCAGAAAAGGGGGGAACATTGTTGGATTAAGATGGTCGACTCAAGTACATAGCCTGCCTGGAGGTATGTAAATATTGCAGATGGTGATTGCTGAGTTGGTTTGCACTTGCACCACTATTGCTTACAATGTGGTACGAAGAGGAATCCACTCACTGAAGGCATTTTGGCGAACCAATGTATAGACAGCTCCAGATGCCCTCTCAGGGCCAGCACAGTTTCAGCAGAATGCATGATAACCATACAGCATTGAGGAATGGCCACCACTGAAATGCATTTCTTGAACAGTAATGCATAATGCAGAAGAAGAGGAAATGAAGTGTTGTAGTTCTGGCTTGGCTCTAAGCACTATGGGGCTTAACATCTGAGGTCATCAGTCCTCTAGACTTAGAACCACTTAAACCTAACTAACCTAAAGACATCACACACATCCATGCCCGAGGTGTTAAGTTCTGGCACATGTGGTAATAACCATTACTGTTCCACTGAATGAGCACATTACTTTTGTCCAGGTTAGGAGTGAAGGGGCCAGGAGGACCAGTAACACCCCAGGATCGCTCACTGCCTGTCACGAGCATTGGTTCAGATTCTCATTGCATGGAGGAATGTGGTGACTGCAGAGTCATTGGATTAGCCTCATCCCGATTCTTCTTCTTCTTCTTCTCCTTCACATCCTTAGGTGGCTGGGATCCTTGTGAGGGCCTACCTGCAATGAGCATGTGGACAGATGAAGAGCAGCAACCTAGGAACCTGCAGGGTACAGTTTCCTCAGCCACTGGCTGGCATTGGGCATCTTATCTGTGGTTTCCAGCAAGAGTGTTCCCAAGAAGAAGCCTTGTCATTGGTAGACGCCGAAGGAGGAAACTGCTCCTCTGGTCAAACATGAGAAGTGGTTCCAGAATACGGTGCCAGGAACTGCAAGAAAGGAGGTGGGGTGGGAGAACTAATTTCAAAAAATATTGAGGTAGTGGCTGTGATGGCCTTGACTTTCACATAATTGGACATCATTTCCACAGGATGCAGGCATTCACATTTCATTACATACCTGAATACATGACAGACTGTCAATAGGTTTATTTTCCTGTATATTCTTTCCTTTCATGAAGACTGGGCAAACCAGTGAAATGGAGCATGGTGTTTGTACAAACAGGGGTGGTTGTTCACAAGGGCTGCCTCCACGGAGTGATCATCCACAGTTATCACATTATGGGTCTGCCGTGCAAGAGGACAACATGACCATAGTGCAAACGTCACAAGCATCTCGTGGGCAATGGGCATAAAGTTTCACATCACAGCTGTATGTCATGACTAATTTTTTTCAGTAGACATTCCCTTCCAAGGCAAAGTTAAAAGCATCTGTATCTATTCTATTATCCTTGGAACTTTTTCTGGGCATGTCAGACAAAATGTACACCTTGCCACTCATGATTACTTCAATGCTCCTTGTCTATTTGGAGCATTAGGTCTTGTGGAAGATGATTCCTAGGACCATATTCAAAGTGTTGTGTGGGGCAGTTGTCAGTGGTATGTCATCCAGATGTTCACATGTCTGAAGAGCTGTACTCGGTGCAGAAGAAGGGACTTTATCACTAGTGATCCAACGTGCATTTTTCCTAATGACTCAACTTCTTCAAATTTATCTTCACTACGTTCCACAAAAATAATGACTTTGTCACAGTAAAAGTGTCCCTATCAGATCAAATACATAATAATTATTGTATAAATTGTTTCACTCCTAGCCGTTAGGCTTGTCCCTCTTCCCACAGTGTAAACACGATAGGAAAAGCAGCAGGGTTTTAACTATCTGCGTTGAAGTTTTGATTCCTGTCTAAAGAGAGGGCCAGATCGAAATAACCACTGTCCTGGTGTAATTCAATACATTTCATATGCAAAAAGTCTGTGATGCAACCTACTTCAATCAGGGGTTGTCCCCAAGGGTGCCTCCCAGCTGCAGCAAAGGCCACCCAGCACGATGCCAACTGTCAGGAGTTCTGATACCTCAGGAAAACGAGCTTCTACACCTTGACATGTGTGGGGACCTAGCATTGCAGACTTCAGAAGTCTGATCCCTGTCTGGAGGTTCAATCAAAAGGGTGTGTCTGAGAGGCTACAGTGTTAGCTTTGAAGTGCAAATAGCAGCCTATGCAGGTATTGTGCTCAGATGATCTTTAACACTGTACGCAGTAGGCACTATTTACATTTTTCTTACCCCCTCAGTCCGCACTACAAAAAAATTTGGAAAATGAAGGTCAAACACAGAGAAGAATTCCAAGTTACTTCAGCCACAAGAAGGTGAGTGAAAGAAGATTCCAAGATTGAAAGCAGAACTTCAGGAATAGCTGGTCAACATCATAGCTGCCACCATGAGAAAGTGAGCAACAAGCAGAATGGACAGTCAGAGAAGAGAAACTACAGCAAATGAAAGGAAGGATGTATTCCAATAGTTTGGGGGCCTGTGCTCAACATCATGTACTCATGGAACAGTTATGAGGGCCCCAGAGGGATACTGGAAGCAAGTGTGTGTAGGTGGGGAGAGGGGCTGCAACAAACCAGTCTTTGGACTGTGGACAACAACAACAACAACAACAACAACAACAACAACTGCAGCAGCAGCAGCAGCAGCAGCAAAAAATCAAAGCTGTTTCAAGTAAAATCCACTAAGGCTCAATCCTCTGATTGATCCTCAATTGAAAAACACTTTCAAAGTTATTGTAAGAAATAGTACGGAGTTACCTTCCAAACCTAATTTCTTAATTTTGAATCTGTCATTTTCCTCACGTTTGTAATTGAATATATGAAGGTTACTTAACCAATATCTAGATTCAATTAATTCCATGCTTTTAAAGTTTTCTCACCACAGTCTCACATCTGCTATGTCTACATCCATAGCCATACTCTGCAAATCATCATGAAGTGCATAGCAGAGGGTACGTTCCGAGTACCAGTTATTAGGCCTCTGTGGGTGCAGTAATTACTCTAATTTTAATCTCATGATCATTATGTAAGCAGTTCATAGTGAGTTGCAGTGAATTTCTAGAGTCATCATTTAAAGCCAGTTCTTGAAACTTCATTAACAGACTTTTTAAGGAGAGTTTAAGTCCATCGTCAAGGATCTTCTAGTTCAGTTCCTTCACTATCTCTGTGACACACTCAAACAGATTAAACAAACCTGTGACCATTTGTGCTGTCCTTTTCTATACATGTTCAGTATCCCATCAGTCATATATGGCATATGTCCCACACACTTGAGCACTGGTTGCACACAAGTGATTTGTAGACAATTTACTTTGTAGACTGATTGCCCTGCCCCATTTCATAAACTCATTTATGACTTATAGAGTGTCTATCGTGTGTTATCCACCTGTAGGAACAGTTTGTTCTCTGCTCTAGCTGATTTCTCTATATGCATTAGAACCAAGGTAGCTGCCACTGGAGAGTTTACAATTCACAAAAAGTGATGCACTATTTGTCTGCCTTTTCAGGAGGTCTGTGTGCCTTCAGATATCCATACAGGTGAATTGTAGCTCCCATGAATGCTGATTCATTCTGTACTTTTGAACATTTGAACACAATGAAGGGTTCAGTATTAATGAAAATTAGCAAACAGTATTCAGGACTGTAAGTAACACAACAGCAATAATCAAAATACATACAATGTGTAATGAACCTGTACCAATTTTGTGACCCACCTCAGATGTTTCATTATTACTGATGTTACGAGAAAGTGCACACCATCCCTGTGGATGAATCTGGAGTGATGAAACAACTTCTGCATCATCACCCTTTGGAAAGTCTGCGACAATTTCAACCCTATTCACCTTGCGACTCTTTGAAAATAGGTGTGTGTATGTAGCAGCAACAGGAATTGTAGTCTGACTTAGTTGCATTAGGCGGTACATGTTGGGCTAAAACAAAAAAAATAAGGTAACATAGTGAAATATGTTGTCAAAAGCTTTTAAATAATTAAAGTATTGGCACATGAAGTTACTGAGAGAACTATCCATTTTTATCTTCATAACAAAAATAAGACTAAGTATATACATCATCAACATTAACAAACAGCGATGAGGACGATTTGAGCATACAGGTAGAGAGAGAGTATATAACATACAAGATGACTTAAGAATACACTTATACTATAGTGGATTTTATCTACCACTACTAGGTGTGGTAGTAAAATATTACCTTATCCCTTTTTCCATAAAAAGTGTCACATAATAACACCACCTCATAAGTAAAATAAAATAGTAAGCAGATGTTGATATTTCAACTTTTATAGCACTGCTTTACTGTTGCCCATCAGTATACAAGTCCAATGTCTTAAACACCACAGAATTTCACATTTTGGTTGTTATTATAAAGAGAAAAATTACAATTTATATAAAGAAAAAAAATGGCAGCCTTAATCAAAAGGTTTTGGGTCACAACTGAAACCTCTCACCTCATAAAAATACCTGCAACAAACATGGATATGAAAAAGAATGCCCACAAAAGTTCAACTCGAGTTAAAGCAACTAGCACTATTGAATACAATGGTGTGAGGTGAGAATCGTAGCTTGCTGAAGTGGACTGTTTTACAAAACAGTTAAGTACCTCATTCTTGAATACTTCTTGCAAGTGGAATATATCTACTAGGTTGTCTTCTCTCTCATAAACGATCCATTTCAACCACCAGCAAGGTCAATGATAAACAAGTTCTATATCTGTTTCCACATGAAAGTAATGAACTGAATATAAACTTGTCAAAAACATTTACATACTTTCCTCTTACGAAATTCAGGAAAATCAGAGAAAAACTGAAATAGGATAGTTCCAAGGAGCCAAATTTTCAGTTCTCAATATTTGAAAACTGTAGGTTGATCTGTTTTTTATGGCCAGCATTATACTGAAATAAAACAAAATGACAATAATTGATGAAATGCCATGGTCTCTTACAGTGCTCATACCTCAATACCTCTTTCCTAATATCCTCCAGGTCACAGTAGCTAGCCTGCATACCTTGTGGAACTTATACCATTGGAAGAAAGAAAATATGTACAGAATTGCTCAAGGAAGCTTTCTGACACATTTCCACATTGCATAAGATGTCAACTATTAAAAAAATTTGTGCTGATGCAACATTTAAACTGTGGCTTTGTCTTCCATGGATAATGCTCTATAGACAAACCTACCCAATCACAATTCATGATCTAATTCCAAAAGTTCAGCCTGCTAGCTCTTTTCCACTGAAAGTTAGTTTCCTAATGGAAACAACACTATGCAATTTTGAAGTTCATCCTTTCTTATCAGGATTATTATCCTATCAAAGTATGCTGACATATCCTTGCCATCCAGATTTATGTCTGTGTTGTCTTGTATTTTAGAAGGAGGAAGGAAGATTGAGTTTAACATTCTGTCAACATCGAGGTCATTAGGATGTAGCACAAGCTCAGAAATGGGGAAGGAAATCGTCAATGCCCTTTCAAAGGAACCAGCCCAGCAATTTAGGGTAGTCACAAGAAACCTACATCTGGATGGCCAGACATGAGTTTGAACAGTCATCCTTCCGAATGTGAGTCCAGTATGCTAACTACTACGCCACTTCGCTCAGTTGCATTTTACAACTTTCTCAGTTTTCTTATTTGTCTTCACTACTACTTTCTTCTTCTTCTTCTTCTTCTTCTTCTTCTTCACACCACTTTTGATCCACTTGCACTTTTAGGTTTACAGCATTCTTTGATTATCTTTGACTTAGCTGCCAGACCCTTTTTAAATCCTTTTTGAGGAATTTCATTTTTTATTTTCTTATTATCCACTTCACATGTGATTCACTTATATGACCACAAGTCCAACAGAAACAGAGAGGATGTGGGACAACAATCCTTAATGCTTGGAAGAAGCCCTATAACATACACTTCTAATAACACAACACTGAATGTAGTCATTCAACTTATGGCTGTTAATATCATAACCTGAATGTCTATAACCAATAATTACACAAAAACATAAAAAATATGATAACATGTAAGAGGATGGGAGTGGATGAACAGCATCATTCAGCATCTGTGTTCAACTGACTGGACTGTAAATAAAAATGGTCTGCATACTTACGGTTTATAGGGTGCTTCTGAATTTACACACATGCTTAGACACAATTCTTACAATGTTTAAAAATGAGGATGTCTCACTTACCTGACCAAGGTGTTACATTACTGTAAGCCTAAGCCTAGCAACAGAAGTGTTGAAACTTACTGCTACAGCACCACTGATTTACATATGCAACTACTTTCTGCTCTGTCTGTTCTTGACAGACCTTATTTCTCTTCTGGTTGTTAAGCAGTACAATACTTTCATTTGTCTGCAAGGAGTACTACAGAAGACAAGATTACTATTTACAACGGGGCTGTGAACCTTACTCAGAATACGCTACTGTCACAAAAATTCTAAGAATAATGCATAAACTTAAGAAAAAACAACATTCACCTTCAAACAAATGCAAAAGTTTGTGCATATTTCAGCAACACTTTCAAAAAACTCTCCTTTTTACATATGTAACTAATAAGAATTTGAAATATGTAGTACTGGTGAAGAAAAATTTGTGCAGCCTTTTGATCACACAATGACATTCCCAAAAACCAAACTATCATGCTGCAAATACCTTTAAAAACTACATCACTGCTTATCACCACCAAGCAATGTCACAGTCATTCATAAACAAAATGAGAGTACCTCTTGACACTATAAACAGATAATAAATAATATACCTTAAATCCAGCCAAGTCCTGTTGCAATGTTGTGAGATCAAGGTCATGAACAATCATAAGGTAGCCACTTGTTGTACAAATTACCATCTTTGTAGCATCCGGGTTAAGACGAGTTCTCATTAACCCATTTGTATGAAATACTCTGGTGTACACAAAACCAGTTTCTGTGTAGCTGGAAAGAAATTGTAAGTTATCAATGCAAGGCATTACTGTGCCCACCATTTGACAAGGTCCTATATTTCTCTCTCAAAAGAAAATGCCACCCAAGGGTGGTTTGAAAATGTTCAGAAAGTGTTAGATACATTTGTAACTGAACTTGAAATAAGATGTTCTCACCTGTTGATGTCCCAAGTGTAAATGCTTCCGTCAAACCCTGATGTAACAAGAAGACCATCTCGTGGTGAAAATTCAATATTTTTTACCCAATTTGAATGTCCATGCAGAGTTCTGATCTGTGACTTTAAATTTCGTGCATCCCAAAGGGCAACTGTGCTGTCATCACTGCATGTTGCAAAAACTCTAGAATCCAAAAACCTGTAAGAAAGTATCAAAGACTTCACTATACTGATGTAAGATTACCTTTCTTCTCTTGACTGACATAATCTATTGAACAAAGATTTTTTAATTAATACTGCCTCACATTACCAATATGGCAATATGTAACTACCACAATGCAAAACATGTCATTGTACAGGTTGCACATATTTAACTAAAATAATTCACATCCAATTGTACATTAAATCTTAGGTGGGAGAGGGGGGGGGGGGGGGCAGTCACATACAAAGCTACAAACATCGAAAAGAATATACACAAAGAGTATGACTTTGAATTTACAAAAATTATGCCAAGTTGGAAAATTACACTCTGTAAAGAGAACATCAGCAAATTAAATTCGGAACACTGGAAATAGCAAAGTCTCATTAGAAAGGCAGTGGGCAGCTAATGACAATACAGTACATTTTTCTGGTAGGACAGATAATTCCACATTCGTAGTGTTGCTTTGTTAGTACACAAGGGATGGATCGCAATGATTGAACACAAGCCTGCCAGTATCCAAATAGTACTAGTGAAATTCAGTACTAATCCTTGGAAGTTAAATGTTCTACAGGCAAGTGCATGAGCTTCAACATATGATAATGAACGGCTAGAAAAGTCTCACAAGTCTCTTTTTCAACCGCCTTGAACTGATAGTCAAAAACAAATTTAGAATGGTTCAAGGAAATTTTAATGTTAAATTAAGAAAATGTGACTCATCAAATGAAGTACTTGGCTATCATGATATAGGCAAAAATTGATGGAGATAAACTGATTCAGTTCTGTCTGGAAAATAAGTTTGTAATTACCAACACCTTCTTTAACCCCATCCACAAAACTTTTGCACCTTGACTTCATCCGATGGAACTCACTATAATCAGACTGACTAATTTTTGATTGGCTTGAGATTGAGATTGTCCATTAAAAACATTAAGATGCTTCCAGGTTTCGACTTGGGTTCTTATCATTGACTTCTTATGTCTTGAACTGAGAAGGAAATTGACAAAATGTAAGTGGACACTTCCAAAAACAAGAAGACTATCGCAAAAGGCTGAAACGGAAATTTTTGGGTATCAAGTCAAAGAAAGACTTTCATCCAATCAGTCACGTAACATGACATCTACATGGAAATCCAACTTCATGACAGAGACATTAGTTGAAGCTGCTGAGAAAGTAGTCAGGGGGGAAAAAAACCTGACTTACTGCAAAGATTATACAAATCACTGATGACAAACATTACTGAAGATGAAGAGGTTGCAGGGAACTCTGCAGTACCACAAGTTAGCTGTGTTAATACAGAGAACTGCCACAGAAAAAAAAAAAAAAAAAAAAAAAACAGAAAAAAAAAATTACATCAACAAAACTGGAAAGAGAATTGAGAAGTCCTGAGATTACAACAAGATGAGGCACACATTCAATGAAGTAAAGAAACTAACAGGTGCTTCAAACAAAGAACATGGGCTCTAGAAGACAAAGATGATACACTGCTACCCAACAGTAACTGGCTGCTGATCAGTGGGGAACATACTGCAAGATGCTGTACAAGGATAACAATTGAAACTTGGTCGTGTAAACATTCCAGTGGAGAGGAATGCACGAGCGCAAAAGAAGTAGTCTGAAAAGCTACAAATAAATTTTAAAATGACAGAGCACTTGTACCTGACCTCATTACTGTCAAAATGATAAAAGCATCTGAAGATCTGGGTTTGTAAATCAAGTACGAAATATGTAAAAGGCACATGGAATAACGAAACTTGATTGGAAGACTGGACCATGTTAATGATAATTCCTTTTCATAAGGAAGGACACACACAACACTGTGGGAACTACAGAACTACTTGATTGAACAGTCCATGGGTGTAATAATGGTCCATAATGTCCTACAGGCATAATATTTCTGCGATTCGGTATGGCACCATCGTTAAGGGCATTGATAAATTGAGCTCCTGAGGGCACGTGGACGACTTTTATCCCCTCCCACCTTAAGTCGTTCCATCTGCAGATCGCACCCAAGGGCACACTTCAGCACTCAGGGAGAGGTGCTTGCGTTGGAGTCACTGGTAGCATCGATGTAGTTCTTCTATCCACCTGGTAACCAGATCTCTGTGTTTCCTGCATGCCATCTTAGTTTCACCTAGTGCTGGTTCCCAAGATTTACTGAGATTATAGCCACAATCCCAATGGATAAGGTTACTGTGGTGCAAATTTAGATGGGTTCTCTAATGCCACTGTCCCAGTATTTGGACGCATGCACTAAAATCCTGGTATGCTCATACTCTATACCATGATTCTTTGACAAACAGTGCTACACAGCCGCTGACTTATTGGGGTACATTTGTTGAGTGTGCTACTGGTGCTCTTAGCATCAACCTTCAGAGATGTGCAATGTTTGTCAAATATATGTCTCGTCACACTGGCACAGAACCTGAAACACCCTGGTCTTCTGCAAACTGAGGTCATATCTGACACTCTCCAATAATGCTCATGGTTTACCAGGCAGGAAAAAATCAGTTCTTATGCAATACTTTTTCAGTATGGGCTTGATGTTTCCCAGCAGTCTGCCAGTCTACAATATAAAGGCTGTGGCTACATCTTCCCTCTGATATCTTCTGACTGCACTGCACGTACTGCAGTGATGGGGCAAAGAGCATTCCTATGCACAAGGTCGTGGCAACTATTTGTGTGCAAATACAGGCCAGTGTGCATCCTCTTTCGATACACATTGTGCAGAGGGTGCCATCAGCTCTTCTCTTGACCATTGCATCCAGGAGAGGTAGTCTTCCTTCTTCTTCTGCTCCACAGTGAATTTGATATTGTGATATATTGATTTCAGATGCACAAAGAGGTCACTGAGTCTGTTTCTTCTGCGGGGCCACATGATGAACGTGTATTCCACATCACATAAAAAGCAAGTGGGTTTCTATTTGAATGATGCCAGGGCCTTCCTTGAAGTGCTCCATATACAAATTCAGAACCACCGGTGAGAATGGTCGGCAACTCCCTCCATTTGCTCATAGCATTCTCCATTAAATAGAAAATATGTGCATGTTAGGACATGCCTGTAAAGGTCAAGAACACACAGCAAGTAATGATCTGGTGACACAGTAACTACATCAACGTTATCATTGATGGCAGTGCAAGTGTCTCCATGAGTGCTGATGTGCCCTAAGGTGTAGATCAGAGAGAGATTGGCTTGTGATGAGATGGAACTGAGTTCATCAATGCACCTGACATTGGTGAGATGTCTTGATTGCCGAAAAATTCTGCCTATTGGACACTATGGACCAGCAATACACCCATGGACTGTCTGATCAACAAATATGCTGGGAGAAACCTCAGAATTACAGAACTACTAAACTGATTTCAAATACCAGTAAGATTCTTCTAAACGCCACCCATGAATACCTAAAGAGCCTGTTTAAATACAGAAGTATCATCAAAGCAAGCTGTGTTTGTGCATTATACAGGAACACTCAGTAATGTAGAGGATTCAACACCCGTTCAGTTCTTTACTTTCTTGGACTGTAGCTAGGCATTTCATTTCACTGTTTTTTGTGAAAGAACCTTGGAATGGTGCTAGCAGAAATGGGTCTTCCTGATCAACGTATTAATCTTATCAGAAACTTTTACTCCAATAGCACGGCAGCAAATCACACTAAGAAAGTCCTTTTCGACACGGTAAAGGAGTTAGACAAGGGTGCATCTGATCACCAGTTCTATTTAGTATCTATGGAAAACATGTTATAACTAGACTGGTGATTGGAGGATTAAGAACCAGTAATTTAAGATTCACTCGCAGCACTGTGCTGAGTGAGAATATTAAGTGGAAATGAAGGAACTACTACAGAGAGTTAGGAGTGAAAGAGAGGGGGGAGGTTGGTGAAGGGGGGGGGGGGGGTCGGCAAGTGGAGCTAAACAGGGAGACAGGTGCACGACGAGGGAATGTCGTCAAAGACATGGGGGTCCAGCGAGGGTGGAGGTCAGTCAGGGCACTGGGGGCCCAGAGAAGGGGAGAGGTCAGTGAGGACCCCAGGAACCCAGTGTCAGGGTCGGTGAGGGAAAGGACAGGGGGTGAGCGGAAGACGGCAGGCCGGCAGGCACTGGGACTGGGAAACTGGAAACAGGCAGGCACGAATGGGCAAGCGGAGAGAGGCAGTACAGTACAGAAAATAGTGAAAATAGTAGGGCAGAAGAAGGAAGTGGGAGGGTAGCTGCGAGTGGGCACAGAAAGAGGGGCAGTGGAGGGATAGAGTGGGAGGACTATGGGTAGAGGAAGGGTCAGAATGGTGGGGGGGAGGCGGAGGTGATGGGGCGTGGGGGGGAGGATGGGTACAGGCCGGGGGAGGATGCACATGAGCCAAGGGGGGAAGGTGGAGGGGACAAGGGTGGGGGGCATAGGGGACAGAAAGTGCGGGGGCAGAGGCCGAGGGGCCGAGGTGGGGGGGGAGGCCGAGGGGCCGAGGTGGGGGGGGAGGCCGAGGGGCCGAGGTGGGGGGGGAGGCCGAGGGGCCGAGGTGGGGGGGGAGGCCGAGGGGCCGAGGTGGGGGGGAAAGGCCGAGGGGCCGAGGTGGGGGGGAAAGGCCGAGGGGCCGAGGTGGGGGGGAAAGGCCGAGGGGCCGAGGTGGGGGGGGAAGGCCGAGGGGCCGAGGTGGGGGGGAAGGCCGAGGGGCCGAGGTGGGGGGGAAGGCCGAGGGGCCGAGGTGGGGGGGAAGGCCGAGGGGCCGAGGTGGGGGGGAAGGCCGAGGGGCCGAGGTGGGGGGGAAGGCCGAGGGGCCGAGGTGGGGGGGAAGGCCGAGGGGCCGAGGTGGGGGGGAAGGCCGAGGGGCCGAGGTGGGGGGGGAAGGCCGAGGGGCCGAGGTGGGGGGGGAAGGCCGAGGGGCCGAGGTGGGGGGGGAAGGCCGAGGGGCCGAGGTGGGGGGGGAAGGCCGAGGGGCCGAGGTGGGGGGGGAAGGCCGAGGGGCCGAGGTGGGGGGGAAGGCCGAGGGGCCGAGGTGGGGGGGAAGGCCGAGGGGCCGAGGTGGGGGGGAAGGCCGAGGGGCCGAGGTGGGGGGGAAGGCCGAGGGGCCGAGGTGGGGGGGGAGGCCGAGGGGCCGAGGTGGGGGGGGAGGCCGAGGGGCCGAGGTGGGGGGGGAGGCCGAGGGGCCGAGGTGGGGGGGGAGGCCGAGGGGCCGAGGTGGGGGGGGAAGGCCGAGGGGCCGAGGTGGGGGGGGAAGGCCGAGGGGCCGAGGTGGGGGGGGAAGGCCGAGGGGCCGAGGTGGGGGGGAAGGCCGAGGGGCCGAGGTGGGGGGGAAGGCCGAGGGGCCGAGGTGGGGGGGAAGGCCGAGGGGGCCGAGGTGGGGGGGAAGGCCGAGGGGCCGAGGTGGGGGGGAAGGCCGAGGGGCCGAGGTGGGGGGGAAGGCCGAGGGGCCGAGGTGGGGGGGAAGGCCGAGGGGCCGAGGTGGGGGGGAAGGCCGAGGGGCCGAGGTGGGGGGGGAAGGCCGAGGGGCCGAGGTGGGGGGGGAAGGCCGAGGGGCCGAGGTGGGGGGGGAAGGCCGAGGGGCCGAGGTGGGGGGGGAAGGCCGAGGGGGCCGAGGTGGGGGGGGAAGGCCGAGGGGCCGAGGTGGGGGGGGAAGGCCGAGGGGCCGAGGTGGGGGGGGAAGGCCGAGGGGCCGAGGTGGGGGGGAAGGCCGAGGGGCCGAGGTGGGGGGAAGGCCGAGGGCGAGGCTGGGGGGGGGAAGGCCGAGGGGCCGAGGTGGGGGGGGAAGGCCGAGGGGCCGAGGTGGGGGGGGAAGGCCGAGGGGCCGAGGTGCGGGGGGGGAAGGCCGAGGGGCCGAGGTGGGGGGGGGAAGGCCGAGGGGCCGAGGTGGGGGGGGGAAGGCCGAGGGGCCGAGGTGGGGGGGGAAGGCCGAGGGGCCGAGGTGGGGGGGGGAAGGCCGAGGGGCCGAGGTGGGGGGGGAAGGCCGAGGGGCCGAGGTGGGGGGGGAAGGCCGAGGGGCCGAGGTGGGGGGGGGAAGGCCGAGGGGCCGAGGTGGGGGGGGGAAGGCCGAGGGGCCGAGGTGGGGGGGGAAGGCCGAGGGGCCGAGGTGGGGGGGAAGGCGAGGGGCCGAGGTGGGGGGGGAAGGCCGAGGGGCCGAGGTGGGGGGGAAGGCCGAGGGGCCGAGGTGGGGGGGGAAGGCCGAGGGCCGAGGTGGGGGGGGGAAGGCCGAGGGCCGAGGTGGGGGGGGGGAAGGCCGAGGGCCGAGGTGGGGGGGGAAGGCCGAGGGCCGAGGTGGGGGGGGAAGGCCGAGTGGCCGAGGTGGGGGGGGAAGGCCGAGTGGACGAGGTGGGGGGGGAAGGCCGAGTGGACGAGGTGGGGGGGGGGGGGAAGGCCGAGTGGACGAGGTGGGGGGGGGGGGAAGGCCGAGTGGACGAGGTGGGGGGGGGAAGGCCGAGTGGACGAGGTGGGGGGGGGGAAGGCCGAGTGGACGAGGTGGGGGGGGAAGGCCGAGTGGACGAGGTGGGGGGGGAAGGCCGAGTGGACGAGGTGGGGGGGAAGGCCGAGTGGACGAGGTGGGGGGGGGAAGGCCGAGTGGACGAGGTGGGGGGGGGAAGGCCGAGTGGACGAGGTGGGGGGGGAAGGCCGAGTGGACGAGGTGGGGGGGGGAAGGCCGAGTGGACGAGGTGGGGGGGGAAGGCCGAGTGGACGAGGTGGGGGGGGAAGGCCGAGTGGACGAGGTGGGGGGGGAAGGCCGAGTGGACGAGGTGGGGGGGGGAAGGCCGAGTGGACGAGGTGGGGGGGGGAAGGCCGAGTGGACGAGGTGGGGGGGGAAGGCCGAGTGGACGAGGTGGGGGGGGGAAGGCCGAGTGGACGAGGTGGGGGGGGAAGGCCGAGTGGACGAGGTGGGGGGGGAAGGCCGAGTGGACGAGGTGGGGGGGGAAGGCCGAGTGGACGAGGTGGGGGGGGAAGGCCGAGTGGACGAGGTGGGGGGGGAAGGCCGAGTGGACGAGGTGGGGGGGGACGGCCGAGTGGACGAGGTGGGGGGGGACGGCCGATGGGCCGAGGTGGGGGGGGGACGGCCGAGGGTCCGTGGGGGGGGGGAAGGCAGAGGGGCCGATGTGGGGGGGGGGGGGGGGAAATGCCGAGGGGCCGATGTGGGGGGGGAATGCCGAGGGGCCGATGTGGGGGGGGGGAATGCCGAGGGGCCGATGTGGGGGGGGAAGGCCGAGGGGCCGACGGGGGGGAAGGCGGAGGGGCCGACGGGGGGGAAGGCGGAGGGGCCGACGGGGGGGAAGGCGGAGGGGCCGACGGGGGGGAAGGCGGAGGGGCCGACGGGGGGGAAGGCGGAGGGGCCGACGGGGGGGAAGGCGGAGGGGCCGACGGGGGGGAAGGCGGAGGGGCCGACGGGGGGGAAGGCGGAGGGGCCGACGGGGGGGAAGGCGGAGGGGCCGACGGGGGGGAAGGCGGAGGGGCCGACGGGGGGGAAGGCGGAGGGGCCGACGGGGGGGAAGGCGGAGGGGCCGACGGGGGGGAAGGCGGAGGGGCCGACGGGGGGGAAGGCGGAGGGGCCGACGGGGGGGAAGGCGGAGGGGCCGACGGGGGGGAAGGCGGAGGGGCCGACGGGGGGGAAGGCGGAGGGGCCGACGGGGGGGAAGGCGGAGGGGCCGACGGGGGGGAAGGCGGAGGGGCCGACGGGGGGGAAGGCGGAGGGGCCGACGGGGGGGAAGGCGGAGGGGCCGACGGGGGGGAAGGCGGAGGGGCCGACGGGGGGGAAGGCGGAGGGGCCGACGGGGGGGAAGGCGGAGGGGCCGACGGGGGGGAAGGCGGAGGGGCCGACGGGGGGGAAGGCGGAGGGGCCGACGGGGGGGAAGGCGGAGGGGCCGACGGGGGGAAGGCGGAGGGGCCGACGGGGGGAAGGCGGAGGGGCCGACGGGGGGAAGGCGGAGGGGCCGACGGGGGGAAGGCGGAGGGGCCGAGGGGGGGAAGGCGGAGGGGCCGAGGGGGGGAAGGCGGAGGGGCCGAGGGGGCAGGGCTAGATCGCGGAGGGGCCGAGGGGGCAGGGCTAGATCGCGGAGGGGCCGAGGGGGCAGGGCTAGATCGCGGAGGGGCCGAGGGGGCAGGGCTAGATCGCGGAGGGGGGGGGAGGGGGGAGCAGTGCTAGATGGCAGGGGCAGGGTGAAGACAGGAAGATAAGAGTGATATGGGGGGAGGGTGTAAGGATACAGTGTGTACCTAAAGGGGGAGGCAGGTACAAGGGTTGCACTGGGGGTCATTACCAGAGGGGAGGGATTAGGTGTTAAGAGGGAGCACCTGGGGGGTCACTAGAGGGGTGATGGGACAGTGGTTCGAGTTGGGTTGGGGTGAGGGTGCGAAAGAGGTTACTGAAAGGGGTGTGGTAGGAGCCAGGCCATGGGTGGCACAGGAGGGTCCCAAAGGTGGCTGGAGGAAGGAAGGAGGGGGCTGAGTGTGACCAGGGGGAGGCAGGAGGGAAGTCACATGGAAGAAGTGTGTTACAGTTGGGTGGGAGGTGGGAGCTGTAATGGTGGGAGACGGGGTACACGTGGTTGGCAGGGGATTACTGGAGGGTGGTTGTGGTGGGAGTACTAAAACTCATGGGGGTGGGGGTAGTAGTTGGTGGCCAGGTGTGTTTGAAAATGGTATTGGGTGCTGGATGGAGGAGTGATGGTATTAGCAAGGGGAAGAGGTTCCTACAGGGTGAAAGGAGACAATTCTGGAGGGAGGTGGGTGAGTTCTGCAGGGAGGTGGGGTGAGGACAGTGAATAATAGAAAGGTTGGATGTAGAGGCAGTATGTGGAGTAAGCACTACGCCAGTGTCCTGTGTACTATGTCCTTAAGTTACACATAAATAATTCCCAATGGTTCCCAGCCTGATACAAGCCTTATTACTTGTCAGCAGTTTGGTGACTGCATGTCAGTTTCAATGTTTCATGATTCAACCATCATCTTAATTGGTCTGCGGGGCTGAGTTGGCTGCACTACAGGCATTTTCACACAGGAAAATGTGATGTGGATACTGGAAATTTAACCAGGTATCTCTGTGCCATTAGCTTAAAATGCTGACCATTAGACCACAGAGACAGATTCATCCTGAACTTAATACAGATTCATGATGTGGGATTTTGCAGCATAGTCAATATTTTCAAACATCTACCAATTCATGTTACTTAGCATTTCTGTTACACTCTTCCATGAATCATTCAAATCAGTCAATTCGAAACCTAACTGCAATGTTTTGACAATGGCAGTATTTCGAGACGAGTGCCACAACCACTGTTTACTTCATTTAGTCTGATGAGGAAAAATAAATCAATAATAACTGCTGACTTTGCACATGCAAAAAGCTGTTAACTGTTCAACTCAAAAGTGAAATTACTGCATTTTAAAAAGAGTTTTTTTAAAGAAGTATGAGATTACATGCTATTTTTGTCGAGACTACAGCATAATTCTCTGCAAAGCAATTTATTGTGTTAAGTATTTTCACATTAAACAGTTTTGAATGTATTTAATACCCCTAAATACTCCTAAACTTGAGCAATATTGTAAGACTGGACACATACGTGATTTGTAAGCAGTCTTCTCCGTAGACCAACTGCTTTTTCCTAGTATCCCTCCAAAGAACTTAAGTCCGTCACTAACTTTCCCTACAACTGATGTGTGACTTACTGATAGTGTAGTCATAGTTTGGATTTGTTCAAGAGCGCATTTTACATTTCAGGACAGTAAAAAAGTTGTCAATCTTTGAACCAGTATGGAATCTTATCAAGATATGAGTTGATATTTGTACAGTGTTTTTCATATAGCATTCCATTGAATATATCTGTACCACCTGCAAAAAGGCTGAGGTTATTATCACTACTATCAGCCAGATTAGGTTAGGTTAGGTTAGGTTCAATCAATATACATCATGAATAGCAAAGGTCCCAATACACTTACCTAGAGTACATTTGGACTTGCTTCTGCATATGTCAAAGTCTCTCCATTAGATATAACATTGTGTGCACTCCCTACCAAAAAGGTCTCAATTCTCATGCAAATTAAACTTTGAACTTCCATTAATAAATATTAGCTTGATACTAAGCAAAATAATTTTTCAAAAAGCATCCTGTTTATAACCAACTGTCTTTATCAGGATAATGTGTGAGAAAAGTGTGAATTGGGTTCACATGACATGTCCATAGAAGACATTCCGAGTTGGCATGAAGGGGGTAATTCTGTTCATTTGACCTCTGAATTCAAGACTGTACAACAACTGGATGTCAGTGAAACTGGTTGCTCTGTTTTGTATTACTTACTGTAGACAGATATGACCTGTGCCTTTTCCCAACCATCAGGCATATTTTTGTTTTGTTTTTAGTACTACAGTACACAGTATGGAGGCTAACTCAGATCCAAATTCTGTAAATAACCTGAGTGGAATTATATCAGGTCCTCAAACCTTGCTTAACTTTGTAAATCTCAGTGGTTTCTTACATCACTGCTTGTATCATTCCCACAGTGGTGCAATAATGAAACTGAGACAGAACTCCTGTATCTGCCTTTATAAAGGAACATTTGAAAACTTTTGAGTTCAGTATTTCTGCTTTTGGTTTGCTACATTCAATTATAGTTCCAAATATTATGAGAATTCCTTTGGTCTTTGCGAGACATCTTTCGACAGGATTATGCTACAATAGTCACTATAAGATTAACACACTGCCCATTTGCCATCAAAAAGGTTGTATCACCATCTCTCTATAATCCAATGCTTTGTTTTACATTTATCATGCAATTAAGCTGCAATCACTGTATCTTTGTGACTATCTTTACCACGAGTGAATACAATGAAGAGCTTTTTTTATATAAAAAACCCTCACAGTCACTAATATGCCCCATTACTGATTATAGCTACTGTATTCTCAAAGGATATTTGTACAGGAGCTCATGATGCCTTGAACTGGCGATAAGTGCTTCTGTATGAGACGTTTGTGGCACACACTATTTCAATAATATCACTCTTGTCTAGAAACAATTACCATGGCTATGTGCTGATATGCTTCGAGATTACCATACCCTGCGTTTGCTCAATGTCTTGTCAATCGTTGCACTCTCTCTCATTTTTCTTCAACCTTTACACTACTATCTCAACAGCACAGCAGCAATACTTGTTCTCAACAGAGCAAAATCCTCTCACTATCACAACACAACACAGTCATGTTCTCTAAATCATTTTCTGAATAAGGTACCTGGCTTGTGAACAATCTTCCTCAAAATTTTTGATTACTTAGCCAGTAATATATATATATATATATATATATATATATATATATATATATATATATATATATATAATACAGTAGAGTCCCATTAATCCGAACTAATTGGGGCCAGACCTTGTTCCGATTACCGATTTGTTCTGGATTTATGGTGATGAGTTTCTAGAATGAAGTATACCAAGCAGATAAGTAAGTACACCAGGGTAACAAATGGGAACAAGTGTGGGAACAATAGCTCACTCTCACTCCCTACCTTCATTGCTGTGCACTGTTGAGATCTTTGTAATGTCCGAGGTCAGTGCACTGCCAGTTGGCTCGCAAAGTGCTTGGTTATGTTAGTTATTGGTCGCTGGCACGCGTAACAGTTGTACTGTATTCGTTCAGGTGTACATATTTTAGTCATGAGTAAATGGAAACATACAACATTAACTCTCACAGAAAAACTGAATGCCTTGAAGCGGATAGACAATGGTGAGAATGTATCTCAATTGGAAATGGAACTGGGTGTTGGTAAAGCAACCATTTGTGATTGGAAGAAGAACTGAGAAGCTTGAACAGAACCTGCGTAACGTCTTCGGGAACAACTCTCACAATTCGGCAGACTTTGAAAGACTCCCAGTATGATAAAGTGGATGAAGTGATTTTCCTTCGGTTTACACAGGAAAGAGAAAGGGGAACTCCTTTGAGTGGAACACTGGTTCAGGAGAAGGCTGTTTACCTGAACAAGTTAATGAATGGTGACGAGTCTTTTAGTGCGAGTATGGGTTGGTTGGGCAGATTCAAAACACATCATGGAATCTGTCAGCTAACAATTACTGGAGAGAAGCTTTCTTCTGACTGTGATACACCAAGAGAATACTTGGGCGAGTTTGAAAAATTGACAAGAGAAGGAAAGTATTCTCCCCAACATATTTATAATGCTGACGAGACTGTCCTTAATTTTAGGGCATTGCCAACAAAAAGCCAGGCATCAAAAGCAGAAGACCATGCTCCTGGTTTTAAAAAGTGGAAAGATTTGTGTGACTTTATTAGCGTGCAGCAACACTGCTGGTAATCACAAGCTGCCTTTAATGTTGACTGGCAAAACTGCTAGACTCAGAGCTTTAAAAAACTGCATAATGAAGTCCCTGCCTGTATTTTAACGCAATCAGAAAACAGCATGGATGGATGGTAAGCTGTTCAAAGAATGGTTTCACAGCCAGTTTGTTCGTTCTGTTCGGCGGTTTTCTAAGGAAAAATCACTTGTCTCCCCATGCAATCCTTTTGATTGATAACGCGCCATCTCATCCCAGCACTGAAGAATTGTGAGATGAAGATATTGTGGCAAAGTTTGTGCCGCCGAATGTAACACCACTTCTACAGCCGATGGACCAGGCCATACTGCAAAAATTAAAACTGATTCACAAAAAACAAATTTTAAGAATGCTGATCCAAGATGAAAGCATTCCTTTAGTGGACAAAATAAAAATTACCAATGTGAAGGATGTTGTTTATTGGGCCATGGAGGCATGGTAGAATATTTCAGAAAATACTCTGAGAAAAACCGTGGAGAAAACTGTGGACATCTCTTGATTTCCTGGACAGCCTAGTTGAAAATGAAGAGGAAAATATACTACAAATAATACAGACAATCCCTGAATGTGAAGAAGCTAGTGAAGGAGACGTAGATGATTGGATGACAGCAGATGGGGCATGTGTGGAGAACCTTATTACTGATGCTGATTATTAGTTGCTGCTGTGACTCAAGACCAAGAAGAAGTAGACTGCTGTGACGGAAGTGACATGAGCCTGAAAGCGCAGCAGAAGCCCTTGACCTCACACTACGTTACTTGGAGCAAAAGCCCACTGCTACACCTGTTCATTTCATGTTTATTAGACGATGTCGTAACTATGTGTCATATAGCAGATTGTCTTCATTACACCAAAACACAACAACTGAGTTTTTGTCATCTAAAAAATAGGGATAAAGTATCCGCTGTAGTTTAGTAAGTTTGACAGATTTTCTTTCATTGTTATGCATTGTTTAAACCTAATGTTTTCTTGTGAATTTTTCTAATACATGTTTACTGTACTGTGTAAATTAAGATAGTGTGTACGTACAGCAGTTTACCGCACAGTTTTCCATACTTAGACTAACATTTTTCATGTTCAGATTAACTGAACATTTAGATTATGGGGACTCTGCTGCACTTATAAATTATCAGCACAAATGCGTATTTACAAAATAATTTGTGATGTGAATATAAAATGTATTATTGTGATTGTTATGTAATATCTTTTGGGACTTTTTGTTTTTATGATGATCATGATGATTTTGGATGCAAGGCACTCAACAGCATGGTTATCAGCAACCAGACAAAATGTCAGTATGTCATTCTCATGGGGGAGGGGGCGACGAAGGGTGTCTCCATATTATTAGTATTTTAGAATCAGGCCTGACAGTTAACAAAATTTTAGAACCTGTCCTAACATGGTGTCAGTATCAGTGAGGATGATGGGCATATCTCCATCCAAACCAAGGGCTGTTCCTAATGTCAGTACACAAAACACACATCGCCAAAACATGCTGAATCAAAAGTGTCACATAAAAAAGCGGTGGATCCCCCTGTGGAGGAGGAAACCATGTGTTACACAGCTATGGCCTATGCGAAGTCTGGTGAGCAACACTTTCTTCAAGCGGTGTGGTTGGCATGACATCAGCCATGCCCGTGTGGTCAACTTGAGTGACTGTGGTTTGTTCTCCGACACTTCCAATAATTCAGTTTACCACTGACGCATAATTCGTGTGTCAGTGAATGAGATAATAGCAGCACAGCAATCCTAACAGGTGTCTGACTGCTTTGTTAGCTATGTCATTTCTCTGTTTTCCAATGTGCCCAGGCACCAAGCAAAAGATCACCTAATTAGCATGGTGTTGCATCACTGTAAGGAGTCATGAATGAACTGAATCAAAAGGTTTACAGAATACATTTGATGGTCTGCTTAAAGCAAATTGCACGAGCCAGAGGAAAAGAGAAACCTTGTACTCTGATCCACTCCAGTGCTGCCACGATGCCATACAACTCCGCACCGCAATTTGTAAGTTGTTCCAGAAGGTGCACTTTGAAAGTCCTGCCAGGGAAAACAGCTGAACAACTGAGAGCAGTCACCTGCCTGGATCTTCCTCTACAAACAACAATAAAACTGTGGTATGTACTTAAAACTGAAGCACATAAGATTTGTAAAAACATAATCTAGAGTACAAGTTTTCATGTAATGTACCAAGCTTAAAATCACTTTAGGCTTCTGAAGACACCAAGTTGGAGTTTGTTCCACCTCAGGCTGCATATTCAAGGGTCTGATATATCCAGGTCCTCGAGACGGTCAGCAGTCTGTTTCTCAAATGGCTTGGTCACATGCGCCAATTCCTGAACCATCGCTCAGAGTTGGGGTGGATCACTGCACTAAATGACAATGACTGTGACAATGCTAAAATTTTCAGGACCTGTCAACCAAAACAAGAGGTGCCACCAAATCGAGACTGGTTGTTCATCAGCCTCAACACACAGACTCTGAACTGGGAAGGTCTGAAGGGCTCAATTCAATATCCAAATACCCTTAGGTTGACAGTGTCCATAATAGCCTATAAAACAGCAGTGGTGGGGGAGGGGGGTTGGGGGGGGGGGGGGGGGAGGGGGTTGATACCTGTCAGCTTATACGCCTTTCCACTGCAGCATTCAATGATTACAACTCCTCCGAAAGCACATCTTTCGGGTGTAGTAGCCATGTTAATTCAGAATCAAAGAGTAGACCCAAAAACTGCACAGTGTCCTTAAAAAGTAAAATGTTGTCACCCACTGTGAGCTCTGGTTGGTTAAACTTTTGAAGAGCATGGTTAAAATTCACACACGGTCTTCTCTGGAGAGAACTGAAACCCCGTTTTATTACCCCAAGCTTCCAGCCTCCTGACAGACAGTTGTAGTTGCCTCATTGTTACTGCAAGGCCACAGGAAGAGTAGAGACCTAAAGTCATCCACAAACAAAGGGCATTTAACAAGGCTCCTGACTGGAGGAGGTGCCACTGATAGAAATTGCGAACAATGTGACACTTGAGTACAACATGGGGGATTCATTCTCCTGAAATAGCCATCAGATAAGGCACCGCCAAAACAATACCAAAAGCACCAGCCCTTGAGAAAGGATTGGATAAGACGTGGCAGACGTTCACAGTCTCCATTCCATTAAGCTGGTGAAGGGTGACGTACCTCCAAGTGGTGCCGTTCGCTTTTTAGAGGTAAAAAAAAAAAAAATAAATAAATAAAAATAAAATAAAAAACCAACACTCCAACCAAGCCTTAGAAGAAATATTGCATTGCAATCCCCAGTACAATTAAGATGTCAAGGGCAGAATGAAGGCAGCTGAAACAGCACTGGGAGCAGCATAGATGACCACCTTATTCGAAGACCCAGGTGAGGCAGCAGATGACTACAAGTTCGAGAGTTTTACGCACACATTTGGTAAGAATGGCACTCCAATAACTGTTTCAGCTGGTACAATCCTTGCCCGAGTTCCATAGAGGTATTAATATTTCATTCTTCCAAGTCATGGGGTACTGTTCATCAAACAAGATCTGATTGAAACAAGATAGGATTTCGCCTTTGGCTTCTGAGCACAGATGATGGAGCATGGCATAATGAATTTAATCTGGCCTGGAGTAGCACCTGTGGCTGCAGACAGAGCTGACTCCAATACCCACGAGGAAAATGGAGGATTGTAGAAATTCCCTTTACATGAGAAGAAGCGGAGCCTCCTGATCTCTGAAGTCCTACAAAACACCTAGAACGCAAGAGTGAGTCTGGATGATCTAGTGATGGTAAAAGTATCTTCAGCAAAAATTAGAGCAATGTCTTTGACGTGTCCATTAAGACCCGATTACTCAACAAGGTTGTAAATGGAGGTGTGTACTTCTCTTGCCCAAACTTGGGCATTGGAAGCTGACTGATTATTGTTGGAAGCTGCGAACTCCTTCCAGGAGTTGTTCTTCAGTTCTTTCATCGCTCATCTCACTTGTGCTCTCATAGGTCTGAAGGTAGAAAGATTTTCGGTGTTAGGATGGTGTTTGAAAGTTTGCAAAGCTACGTGCTTGTCTCTGATTGCTGAGCAATAGGGACAGAGAGCCATCTGCCATGGTAGCTACACTGGTGAATGGAATCTGTGGCAGCTCACTGGACCTCACAGATGATGTCCACTATCTTCTGAACATAATTTTGTTAGAAAATGGTCCACTGACTGGATCAAGGCCAATTATCCTTTTGAATCTGCCTTCTTTGTGGTCTCCCTTTGACAACCAGCCGAGTCGACAAATAAATACACACTGGAAAGTGATCATTGAAATGCAAATCTGTGGCCATTTCCCACTGAACTTCGGTGTGACATCACGTGCTGGACTGTTATTCAAATCACACACCAATATTTTACAAGTTTATAGACTCTAGATATTTATTTTAAAGATTTTTGGTGTTAATATTTGCTCTAAAAGTAAGTAACATTGATTTGAGTGGTCTGTTACTAGTGAGTGTGCTTACATTGTTCATTGAAGTCTCAGCAGGGTTTTTACATTTCGCAGAGTGCAGTTGCAGCTGTAGTGGTTCATAAGTTCCGATAAAGTTGTTTGTGCACTGTTATTCAGTTATTAAATTTAGCAGTTTTCAACATTGTCTCGTGCTGTTTGTAGTAAAATAATGGTTTAATGAACTTCTGGAAACTTTCACTCACTGTGTTTTATAAAGTTGTTTGTGTGTTGAAGTCATTTATTAAATTTAGTATGGTAGTTTTCAACTGACATTTCTTGTTTGTAGAGAAATATTTCAGTAAAACTTTTATTTACTGTGTTTAATTTCATTGAGTTTTCCAGTAGTAGCTTGAATTTTTGGTTTTATATAAGAAATTGTGTGAAGTTTTTGATGTATTAGCTCTGGTTTACTAGTATTATTAAAAGCAGTTGTTTTCTTAGTAGAGAGCAAAATTCGAGATTACTGTTGTTAGTTCTTGAAATTGTTCTACTGTAGTAATTGCCCTTAACCTAACACAGAAGTTTAGTTTTTTCAGTAACTGTTAACATTTTGCTGTGAGTGAGAAAAGTGGGCTTTGTCATAAGTTTGTGAGTAGTGGGTTACAATGTGATATTTGTTCAAAGTATTTTCATTGGGGGAAATAGAGTGGGGAAGCCAGTGGTCATTCTACTGAGAACCTCTTCTGGAAGTGCAGAATTTGTAGCAGAAATAAGTTGACAGAGGAGCAAGATCATAAGATCTGTGCCCTTCAGGGGCAGTTACAAAATGCAAAGGAAGAATTAGATAGGAAGAGGTGGGCGAAGGGTGCTGGGGAATGGTAAATGGCTGCTGGTAAGATGGCGGCTAGGAGGAGGAGATATTCAGACAGCCGTGCTTTGCGTATAACCAATAGACTTGGCCAACTGTCGGAGTTTAGTGGAGAGGAGCTTCTTGTAGCTGTAGGTGTAGGACACATGCAGTAATCCTAATTAGTTAGGGAGTCTCAGTCAGTTGCAAATCCTAACAAAAAGAAGAAGGTTCTACTGCTAAGTAGTTCGCATGGCAGTGGTGTGAGGCAGCAGTTGCAGTTAAGTGTTGGGGAGCGAGTACCAGTTCACCAGCATTGTGAAGCCTAGTGTAGGGTTGACTCAGATGACTTAATATAAGGGAGGATCAGGTAGTGACTGCGGGTGGAGCTGAGGACAGTCTTGATGGAGACAGGTAATACACTACTGGCTATTAAAACTGCTACACCAAGAAGAAATGCAGATGATAAACAGGTATTCATTGGACAAATATATTATACTAGAACTGCAATTTGAGTGCATAGATCCTGAGAAATCAGTACCCAGAACAACCACCTCTGGCCGTAATAACGGCCTTGATACGCCTGGGTATTGAGTCAAACAGTGCTTGCATGACTTGTACAAGTACAGTTGCCCATGCAGCTTCAACACGATACCACAGTTCATCAAGAGTAGTGACTGGAGTATTGTGCCGAGCCAGTTGCTCGGTCACCATTGACCATATGTTTTCAGTTGGTGAGAGATCTGGAGAATATGCTGGCCAGAGCAGCAGTCGAACATATTCTGTATCCAGAAAGGCCCATACAGGACCTGCAACATGCAGTCGTGCATTGTCCTGCTGAAATGTAGGCTTTTGCAGGGATCGAATGAAGGGTAGAGCCACGGGTCTTAACACATCTGAAATATCATGTACTCTGCTCAAAGTGCTGTCAATGCGAACAAGAGGTGACCGAGACGTGTAACCAATGGCATCCCATACCATCATGCCGGGTGATACGCCAGTATGGTACTGACGAATACACGCTTCCAACGTGCGTTCATTGCCATGTCGCCAAACACAGATGCGACCATCATGATACTGTAAACAGAAGCTGGATTCATTCGCAAAAATGGCATTTTGCCATTTGTGCACCCAGGTTCGTCGCTGAGTACAACCATCGCAGGTGCTCCTGTCTGTGACGCAGCCATGGTCTCCTAGCTGATTGTCCATGCTGCTGCAAACGCCGTCTAACTGTTCGTGCAGATGGTTGTTGTCTTGCAAACGTCCCCATCTGTTGACTCAGGAATTGAGATGTGGCTGCATTAACCATTACAGCCATGCGGAAAAGATGCCTGTCATTTCGACTGCTAGTGATACGAGGCCGTTCGGATCCAGCACGGCGTTCCATATTACCCTCCTGAATCCACCGATTCCATATTCTGCTAACAGTCATTAGATCTCGACCAACGCGAGCACCAATGTAGCAATACGATAAACCACAATCGTGATAGGCTACAATCCGACCTTTAACAAAGTCGGAAATGTGATGGTACGCATTTCTCCTCCTTATACGAGGCATCACAACAACGTTTCACCAGGCAACGCAGGACAACTGCTCTTTGTGTATGAGAAACTTTCCTCATGTCAGCACGTTGTAGGTGTCGACACTGTCTCGAACCTCGTGTGAATGCTCTGAAAAGCTAATCATTTGCTTATCACAGCATCTTCTTCCTGTCGGTTAAATTTTGCGTCTGTAGCACGCCATCTTCATGGTGTAGCACTTTTAATGGCCAGTAGGGTATGATGTAAGTGGTGAACTGGTAAAGATAGCTACTCAAACTGAGGGCACTAATGTGCACTTTGTGCAAACATTTCAGCATCATGATAGGCCTCATCTTAATGCTCCCGTCAGGTGTGTTAACAATGGACTGGAGAAGGCACGTATGGTGGAGGGCATGGCTCACATTGCAATGGTGCCAGCTGAGTCTATCAATAGATCAGGTTTCACTAAGCATGGCCTTAGCTCAGTAGGTATGGGAAGGGGAGGATGGCAAAGCTTATAGGCGACAGTGTAGTTGGACTGGTGGGATCACCCATGGAAAAATTCCTGTTGTATTTGGTGTTAGAGCTGCACCGTTTTTACACTGAAGTCAGCTGATTGGTATCCCTGGTCAGAGGAAGTCCCTCTAACAGAGGAATCACCTTCAAAAGAGGTCAGGTATTAAAGTAGTGAAAGAATTACCTTATTCCATCAAAATATAAGAGGTATTAGAGATAAAGTTAGGGAAACGCTTATAGATGTTGACTCTGACATAATTGGTATATCAGAGCACCACTTGAATAATTTGCAATTCAGAGGCTTTGCCAGGATACAGATTAACTGGGTGTTTTTCAAGGAGTTCTTTGTGGACTGGGGGAGTGGCAATGTACGTAAAAAAAAAAGATGGTATTCCACTTGAGTCTGTAGACATATTACAGCACTGCACAAATATTTGAATGTTAAGCAGGGGCAGTCGAATTTAGTGAAACTAAACTTCCAAATGTTGTTATTTATAAGCCCCCTTACTCTGACTTCAAAGCATTTCTGCTCAAGGTAGAGAGGATTCTTGGTTCACTTTATAGGAAGTGCCAAAAATGAGTTACATGTAGTGACTTCAATATTAATTTTGTATGTGACTGTGTAAGAAAAATGATGTTGGAAGATCTCCTAAATTCATATGATCTGATGCAGACTGTGTTTTCTCCAACCAGGGTGCAGGGGAACAGTACCACAACCATAGACAATATTTTTATTCATTCAGGTTTTTGTGCTGAAACAAATGTTATATATAATTACAAACTATGTAGAAAAACTACTCCAATGGCGAAGGAGAGTTTTTTTAAACATCGTTATGAACTTGAGTGGCAGGATGTTGACAGTGCGGATAACAAAGATGACATGTACAATGCTTCCCTTAACAAATTTCTCATGCTCTTTGAAAGTTGCATTTCATTAGAACATTCTTAACAAGGTACTAGCAGTAAACAGCGGCCTGGGGGGCTGACTATTGAGATAAGGATATTACATAGAACAATGTGAGAACTACATCAAAATGTTAGACGTAATCACAAATGAGCTACAGTAGCTCATAACAAACAGTATTGTAAGGTGCTTAAAAGTGTTACTAGTAAGGCAGAGAGTACATGGTATGCAAATGGAATAGCTAATTCACAGGACAAAATTAAGACAATTTCGTCAGTCATAAAGGAAGTGTCTGGTCAGCAGCACAAGCTTAACAATATAAAGTCAGTTTGTAGCAACAGTTTTTCTGTTACTGATAAGTCGGATATATGTACAATATTTTACTATCACTTTCTGAGCATTGCAGGTGAATTAAATAAAAACTTACTTTCCACAGGGAATCATGTTACACTCTTGGAAAATGCCCTTCCGAGATTGATGTCTGAAATACTCCTCTGTGATACTGACAAGGGGGAGACTGAGTCAATAATTAAAACACGAGAAACTAAGGATTCTCGCAGATATGATTGAGTACCTAGCAGAATATTAAAGTACTGTGCTGCACATGCTAATCTTGTACTTACCCATATTTGTAATTTTTCCTTTCAGAATGATCAGTTTCCTGTACGATTGAAGTACTCAGTAGTAAAGCCACTTTACAAAAGGGGAAAAGGGATAATGTAGACAATTTTAGATCTGTTTCTATACCATCAGTGTTTACTAGAGTTATTGGTGGTGGTTAGTGTTTAACGTCCCGTCGACAACGAGGTCATTAGAGACAGAGCGCAAGCTCGAGGTAGGGAAGGATTGGGAAGGAAATCGGCCGTGCCCTTTCAAAGGAACCATCCCGGTATTTGCCTGAAACGATTTAGGGAAATCACGGCAAACCTAAATCAGTATGGCCAGAGACGGGATTGAACCGTCGTCCTCCCGAATGCGAGTCCAGTGTGCTAACCACTGCGCCACCTCGCTCGGTAGAGTTATTGAAAAAGCTGTGTATGTAAGGATAATTTATCATTTTATTTCAGGTAATTTGCTATCAAATGTACAGTTTGGTTTTAGAAGTGGTTTAATAAAATTTTTGAATGCTAGGCATCTTTTTCGACTAAATTAAGATGTTTGAGTTGATCACAAAATATCGCTCCAGGAGTTGGAACATTATGGAATATGGGGAGTAGCTTACAATTGGTTAACCTCTTACTTTAATAACAGACAGCAAAAGGCCATTCTCCACTGTGCTGGGAATGGCTATGATGTGGGGTCTGAGGGAGGCACAGTTAAAGGGGGAGTGCCCCACAGATCAGTGCTGGGGCCACTACTATTCCTTATGTATATAAATGATATGCCCTGTAGTATCAGAGGAGATTACAAAATATTTCTATTTGCTGACAACATGTTGTGCACAATGTCAACACCGTTTCAAATAGTGCAGTTCAAGAGAGAAATTCAAGGCTTGTAGAAAATAAACTAACACTAAATCACGGTAGAACTCATTTTTTACAGTTTCTAACACACAATTCAACAAAGCCAGATATTTTAATTTCACAGAATGGACATGTGATTAGTAAAACAGAACTGTTCAATTTTCTAGGTGTTCATATGGATAGTAAACTGCCAGGGGAAGTCCACATTCAGGACCTTGTTCAAAGACTCAATGTTGTCATTTTTACTATTTGAACAATATGTGTTCTTATACCATTCAAAGTAAGTGATAGTTCAACATGAAAAGTACTCTACTTTGATTATTTTCATTCATTTATGAAGTATGGTATTATGTTTTGGGGTAACTCTTCCCATTCTCAAATGATATTTTTGGCTCAAACAGGTAGTTCAGGCAATAAACGGTGTAAGTTCGCAACCCTATATATATCCAATCTGCATTTGGATTGCACCTCACTGACTTGTGGAGAAAGGCAGGCAGTATACTGCTGCATCCGTTTTCAATAAACTGCCACAGGAACTCAAAAATCTTAGCAGTAATCCACACTTTTTCAAATCAAAACTGAAGAGTTTCCTCATGAGTAACTCCTCCTATTCTCTCGAGAAGTTCCTTGAAAAATTAAACTGATTCTTGTGTTACATTGTTGATTGTGTTTACTTAAACTTATGGCTTGTCATTTTTTGGATTCATAAACTTTTATTTGTCTGTTATCACTTTTTGAGTTGTAATTTCATGTACCGACATGTTCCAGGACCTTTGAGATTTGCGCCTCAATTTGGTCCAACGGAATTAAACATGTGAAATAAATAAAAAATAAAACTCAGTCTGCAATAGCTGGGGAGCAAAAATAAGGGGATATTCCCAAAGGACATGTATTGTCTAAATGGGCTAGATCCTCGAGAATTCGACCCCTGGAGCAAGTGGTAGCTGAGACCCGCAGCGCACTGTGTGCACCAATATCCTGCATGAGGAGGAATGGACAGGAGAGTGCCCATAAAAGGTCTGTTGTTAGTGCATCTGCATTCATCTCTTCATGAGGTGGAAGATATAACAAACACACTGTAATTTAACTGCAGTGTGAGAAATTCCACTGCAACTGCTTGTATGGCTGTCCTAGGACAGTAGAGGAGTGGCATCCGACATCAATGGAAACAGCCACACCACCGTAGGCCAAGTCTCCAGTAACACTACTTTCTGTACAGGTGGTAGCCCCTTTATGCATGTGTAACAGCAACTTTAAAATGATTTTCTTGCTAGCAGATGCAGAACAGTCTCTAATGGAACAGTAACTGTAATTCTTCCAAATGTGCCTGAAACGTGTAAGACCCTGTGGGAGATGATTATCACTGGTTGTCCTCCTTAGTCGGCACAGGCAATTTACCCGAAATGTCAGAGGGAATGTTAGGTGGTCTCCAGCTCTCTGGTTCTTCCATGTGGATATCAAGATCGTTGACAGTAATATCGCATCAGAAAGTGAAGGAGCTCATCAATCTGAAGGTTTAGCCCTCACTTTCTTCAATTTGGTTTGACTTTTGTAAGATGTCTTCCCTTACTTATGGGAGGAGTTGCTCATATTGGTAGGGGGACAGCTTAGTGGCCTTCTGATGGTGTGCAGTGGTAGGTGACTGAGGTTTCACGTCCACTGTCAATGGATTCTGAAAGATTTCAGATTGAAGTATAGCTTTCCCTCCACAGGTACACCGGCAAGCGCAAATACTTATACTTGAATCTGTGGTATGGGTTTGTGTGGAGGCATCACACTTAGTGACTGGTTTCTTAAGGGCCAAAGCAAGAGCAGTAGCAAATATACTGGAGATAGTATGGCTTTAAAAGCTTTTTTTAGCTTCACCATAGTGTATGCATCTCGTAACTTTCAACTCCAGAATTTTCCTTTCCTTGTTATAAATCCCACACTTTCTGCTCCATACTGAATGAGCCCCTGAGCAGTTTCTGTACTTTGAAGGAAGTGTACAAGAATCACCTGATTCACGAGCTGAGATGCCGCAATTTCCACATGCAGCTCTCACAGTACAAACCATAGATGTATGATAAAATTGTTGACATTTGAAGCATCGCATTTGGTTGAGAGCAAACAGTCAAACCTTAACATTAATGTAACCTGCAAGGATACGTTCAGATAAACTCTGAATGTTAAATATTAGAACAAATATTGCAGAGTTTTCCAATGTGCCATTGACTTTCTTCTTATAGTTCTGCACTTCCATCTTTCATGCAACTCCACTGGGTCCATTGCCTTTATATCACAGCATGTAACAATGCTTTTCCAGAAGTTAAGGATGTCATGTAACTCAGCCACCTCAGAGTAGCCACCCAAGGCCTAGCATCCCAGAAGCTTAGATACTTGGTTTGCTGTTATGACAAACTTATGCACTGCTACTATAACTCAGATTTTTTCACAGGAGGACTGACCAACCTAGCTTGATGTGTATCTTTCTCATGGTCCAGATGGTGAAGCCAAGGCTCCCATTCTCTGAAGCACACAACATACTAACAACATGCCCAATGATGGTCTCTGAAGTACGAGTATGCCCCAAGTTCACAGCAGTCGCCAGCTGTGGAAACCCAGGGTCGCCCTACCTGTACCCAACCACTGCTGGTGGGGCTCCCTGGGCGAAACACAGCCAAAATTTTCCTAAGTCATGGGGACACTCTTTGTCAGGCCCCTCTGCTGAGGCCTGTCTGGCTTAGATGACCCTACCAGTAGACATGCTACCACCAGAATAGTCCTCAGTGTCACTTAGGCACACAAATCCTCCCACCCATCACTGAAGTTAAGGGTGCCTTCAGTAAGGTGGTGTCCCCAGGAGGGTGGTTTCCTGGTCAGCTGTAAGAGAGGACCTTAAGGCCCCAATCTGATCAGGTTAAATAAGCAACAAATAAATATTATTTCCAATTATGATCCGTTCTATAACATATGTATCCAGTGCTTTGTCAGCTATTTCTCTAAGCTTTAGTCACATTTCTTTTACATGCTCCAGCCAAAGCTACATATTTCTTGTTTCTCCCTGACATTTGACACTACTGCCTCTTCATATAGTTTACTGAACATGTTAATATTACTTGCCTTTGTCTCCTACAATGACAACAGGTGTGACTGGGAACATACATACACTAGTGAGATGAGGTTTACTCGAAAGTCTAGGGTTACATCTGAGCGAAAGTCTGGTGATCAATAAAAAAAAAAAAAGTCCAATAATGAAGTTTATGCCCATCCTTGCCCAAATAGTTTCATATGCAGCTTCAATTTCTACCTTGGTGAATCTCAGTTTTTTGTCTGCCTCCTAGACTTCCCATTAGGCTATTTTTTCAATATAAACTTACTTTACTATAAAAATCTCACTGCTATCAACTTCAGATTTCAGCCGTCTTTCTGTCCTACAGTCAAGTTGGTGAAAGATGATCCCCGACAGCTAGCAGCACTGTTGTCAGTGTTCAACTGCGAAACGCAAACAACTACATTAATACTGCAAAGAGAGGAGGAGAATTGGTGGTGATTGGGGAGTGGGAGTGCCTCCTAAAGCTATCATGGTGAGTCACCTAAGTTAAAAAGACCTTGTGTGCAACGAACACCCAGACTACTACCTGCCTCTGATGAGTATTGCCCTCTGAAACCTTTAGGTGACCTTAGAATTCTCAATTCTACGATACATCTAGCATTCCGCAGCCAGCCTAATTCGTCACAAAAACTTTCAAGTGTGATTCTGACAGTTAATCCAACAGCATCTACACTGGCATATGAAGTGCACTAAATGCAAATTAAGTTTAAGTTTTGTGAATTTAGATCCTTTGTTGGGTCAGGGAAATCAGCTATTCCTTCATTATTGTTTCAGCTACAATGCTGGCAGGTTTTTTTCCATTATCTAACACCTTAGCATGTCTGTGAGAAGTTTAAAAGTGAGAGTCACAAGTTCGGCATATAATATATATCTCACACCTTGTCATGTAAATAAAATTTCTCTAGTTTAGTTTTTCTACTTTCAGTAACACAGCTGCTGTTTTGCGTATGATTTTGTATAGAAGTGGTCTATACAGTACTTTTTAAGACTTCTTTTCCAGGACACACAAAAACATCACAAATGACAAACTTTATTAACTATCCTGTACGAATTCTGAAGCTAAAGTGTAGTTTTCAGATGGCGATGATGACAATACCAATGAAGAAGATGACACCACTGATTATACCTAGCATGATTCACAAAGTGAGTGATGCTTATGGGTGTTTAACAGCAAAGTTATCATGACCCTTATATACATTAAAAGAAACAAATGTGAATAAAATTACGAGGGTGGTTTGAAAAGTTCTCAGAACGGAAAAAAAGTACTTACATCAAACTTTTTTTTATTTTTCTATGTGTCTCATTGTAGATTAATGCACTTGGTCTAACACCGTTCCAGTGCCTTGATCCCCATCTCGAAAATGAGTTTCCTTCAGTCCTGCAAAATAGTTGTCAGCTTCGGCTATCAAGTCTTCGTTTGAAGTGAATCTTCATCAACCAAGAAAAATTTTCAGTTTTAGGAAGAGATGGAAGTCTGACGGAGCCGTGGCAACAGTTCATACCTTAGTTCATGTAATTTTGCCTGGCGACGGCATGTGTGGCACCCACCTTGCAGTCAATTTTTTCATTTCTAATTCTTCAGTTAAAATGTGAACACCCTTTCAGATGACATCTGGAAATCATGAGCAATTTCACACACTTTCAATCAGGGATCCTCCATGACCATTTAGCGCACTCTTGCAATGATTTCTGGAGTAGTGACAAATCTTGGCCGACCACTGCGCAGATCATCATCTAAGCTCTCCTGACCAAATTTAAATTCATTTGTCCACTTGGCAACAGTTGAATATGAAGGAGCAGAGTCCCCAGTGTATTCTGGAAATCGGCATGAATGTCTTCTGCTTTCTTTACGAAGTACTTAATCACTGCTCAAATCTCAACTTTTTCCATCTTCACAAATCACTATGCATGAACAACAGAGCCACAGCTCTCTTCCACGAGCACTGACATGGCACGTGTTTACAGGCCACAGTCCAATGAATATCATGTGAACAACTCGTTGCACTAGCGTTGACCTCTCGTGGTGATTAAAAGAGCTTTTCAAACCACCCTCGTACTAAAATGTGACCATGCACGCAAGCAAAACAGGAAAGAATAAAAGATGCTTTACCGGAGACTAAAACACAAGTAAAACGACAAAGGAGCTAAAAGGAACAGGAAAATGTCACTGGCTGACTACTTATATAAAATATGGGTGAGCCAGTCACCTTGTTAACACATTAAAACCGTCTCCCTAAAATCTTGGAAAAAACACTGGACAATTCACAAAACTGTATAACTCACATTCGTTGGAATGTTATCTAAAACATATTGCAGACTCATTAGCAAAACAGTCACAGCCCACTGGTCAGAAAACAAAATGCAGTCCAATAAAATGTATTGCACAGTGATCTGTACACCACAAGCGCCACACATTGGAGGGTCCTCTTATCGCAGCAAGAAGTCGTGCACTAGAGGGCTGTGGCCTATACGAGGACGAGTGAGGAGAACCTCATCCTATCGATGTGGTTGGAAGGAAGTACACCACGGACGCATTGTGGACTTTAGTAAGTTGAGCTTACTGTGTCACTTCCAGCCATTCACCCCCCCCCCCCCCCTCCAGATCCAAGACACTGGAACTCAACAGCAAAGTTATAGCACGCAGGAGGATGGTATACGGAAATACCTGAGAATCATGACACACCATGTTGGCTGCTACATCCGTCCTTCCATTCCCTGTGATCCCCATGTGCCCTGGTACCCAGCAGAAAGACACCTCCTCCCCTAGCTGTCTTGTTGGAGGAGGGCATCTTGAATAGTTTGGACTACTTTATCTGAGGGGCACGAACATTGAAGAGAGTGAAGGGCACTCAGAAAATCTGAACAGACAAGATATTTAGTACTGGATGAACATATTTAGCTCTGCCAGCACCTGAGCAATATCTCCAGATTTTGTTTGGCGACACCCTTGTTTCAGAATTGCTTTTATTGGTAAATGACTGTTTGCCAGAAATCCTCCAGATGGCTTCCCATTCATGTGTAGAACAAGTGGAATAGTTTGTGGAGTTCAAGAAGGTTCACGATGACCTTTTCTTATTCTTCTTAATTACACGTCGAGCCTTGGCTCTGAGGTTGTCTGCTGTAGGGCAGCACTTAAATTGTCGAACAGCCGCACACCTGCACTGGGTTGCTGAAGGATGGTTAAGTCAGCGGCACGATGGAACTCTCATGTGACACTGTTGCAAAGTTCAAACACTGCCAGGTGGCTGAACAGAGTCCAGGTAGCCCTGCTGACCATCCCTTTTGGCGGGTTCTGTTGAAGCAATCCTCCATTCAGTAGGTGAATGCAGATTGGGTAATGGTCACTGGAATGAAGGTTGTCAATGACCTCCCAGTGAAAAGAGTCGGCAAGGGCTGGGGAGCAGAGAGATAGGTTGACGGCCAAGAACAACCCAGTAGCAGCACAGAAATGAGTGGGAGAACCAGTGTTTAGGATGCACAGCTCTTCAAATGTCAGGAGGCTCTCCAAACCTCCACCCTGAGGGCAAGTAGAGGTCGAGCCCCAAAGGACATGATGAGCATTGAAGTCTCCAGAAGGAGAAATGGTTGAGGGATTTGTTCCATAAGATCTGTGAAAGCCTCAGACTCTACTGTATCTAGGAGAGGTAATTACAGCAAGCAAATTGTAAACCTCCAATGTGCATGAATTTCAACTGCAACTGCTTGCAGGTCAGTAGCCAGGGATAGAGCAGAGGAGTGGTGCACATTGTTAGCAAACACAGCAACTCCTCCCCTGGCCCTTTCCCCAGTCAGGTCATCCTTACGATGGAGTGTACTGCCCCATAGGACAGATGCCTTAAAAAATGTTTTCCCTGCAAACAAAAACATGCAAAGGGGACATACCTGCAAAAACATGCAAAGGCGCCATACCTGTGCCAGGAGCTTCAGTTCTTCCACGTGTCCTGAACCCATTAATATTCCACTGGAGGATGAAAACCACCTATCACAGGGGTAGCACTTTCATCTTGACTTCCTGCTGTGGAGGGGAACCCACAATGGGCAGAGAATCTCTCTTGAGGCAAGATGACTGTCTCAGTTCAACATCCAGGTTGCTAGTCTCTAAAGAAGAACCAACAGACATATGAGAGAGGTTGACTGAACATCATCAGGCTATTTACTGCCCAATTCCAACTGTGGTGGTCATTTTGCCTTTGATTTTTTCCCCTGCATAGAGTTTGCAGCCATAACAGTGGCTGTGGTTGTGGCAGAATCGGACAGCATACCAGACGGAACTTTTGGAGGGGCAGAGAGCTTCACAATACTAGCAACCACGGCTTTTTCTGAAGTTCTGGGGGAGAAGGACAGGGTTAGAAATGACTGCAGCAGCACAAGAGCATGGACAAACATAGGAAGTAGTGCTGCTACTAGCAACGTCCATTCGTGTAGCAGCCTCAGCGTTCAGCACTGACTCTTTAACAACTGAAGTGAAGGAGGCAGCAAAAGCTGGGGGCAGCATGGCTTTACACTTTTTTTGCCTTATCATATGGGATGCATTTCAGTTTTAAGCTGTTTGTATTTTCCGTGCTTCCAGATACATGCTGCAGACTTGACTCCACACAGGGTGAGTTCCGGAGCAATTTACACCCTTCAGTGGAGAGGAACAAGAGACACCGTTGTGGGCTGCCTTAACGCATTTGCCACAAGTAGCTTCTCCATGACACCCAACAGTAGTATGCCCAAAGCACTGGCATCTGAAACACTGTGTTGGGTTGGGTATATAAGGCCACACGCTTAGGCAAAGGAAACCTGCCTACATGCTCAGGAAGTTTCTTGTTATTAAACATCAGGATAAAGATCCCTGTCCACCCTCCTCATGATATTTTGCACGTCAGTTACTCCTTCTGGAGTACACTCATCTTAAAAGTTCCTCACTGGAAATGTCCACCAGATTCCTGCACATCACAACATCTTGCTACAACTCAAGCTGGTGTGCAGCTGTTTCAATGGCATATTCCCCCAGGCACTGCACATTTCGTAGGTTCTTTACTTGTTGGGAACTAGCAGTTTCTGCCACCAGTGCCCCATAACGCAATCGTTTAACAGATTTTAAATTGTCAACAATGCCTTCCAACCCTCAGTGAATATAAGAAGGAGAAACTTTCACGAAGCTGCTCTCTTTCCTTTTGATGATTAAAGTGAACATTCTCACTGCCAGCATGTGTTCTGTTACTAGACATGAAACACTTAGATTTCACTCCTGAGCCAGGACTAGCTATATGAGCCCTCTTACTTGATTGGGTGTCAGTACCCACCAGCAGTCCACCCTTTATGCTGGGAAGAGGAAAAGAAAATTTTGGAGGATCCATTTTGGTCTAACGAGCAGCTAGGGAAATAAGGGTCCACTCAGACAGAGCCCTGCATGCCTGAATAAGCCTTACACAACTGACATGAAGCAAGTTCCCCAGAGATTGTCTGCTAATGACTGTTCACCCTTAACAGCCATGCATCTCATCAGCACGCAACACACCATGAAATTGACAGGTTTTTTTAGAAAGGTTTATCCATCCTCGCTATCCAGGCAATGAAGCCAAGATCCCCATTCCCCGAGATACACAATGTCGCACCACTGTGCCACATGGTGATTGCTGAAGAATGCTCAGAGCTTACAGTGACAGAAGACTGACGACGCTTACCGGTCCCCAGCTCAGGAACCCCAGGGACACAAAGCTTTACTCGTCAAATTAATCCTTGCCTTGAGGGGGGGGGGGGGGGGGGCAGAAGTAATACTTAGCTTAAAAAATTATGCATCTTTCCTAAGCTTAAAAATGACGTGTCTTTCCAAGGAAGAGATGAACAGAGTACATGGACGAAAATCTGCATTGTCAATAAAACCGAAACAAAACAAATCATGATAACACTTCCATTTATTACAATCAAGTTATAAATAGTGAGTCTTAACACAAACATCCATTTAATTTACAAAATAAAAGAACAATGCTTATATCAAAGTCAGCATACTTTTATATATTAAGGACCCCACACACAATTCCACTAGAAGCAACCCATCTGTAGCAAATGTTGTCAATTACACAACTTTAAATAATAAAAAAATGCTAATAAATGAGATAGTACTTAAACATGGTTCCACTGAAGTGCTGAATATGTGGTAGATAGATATGGAGTTCAAAGTACACTGCATGCCCACCAAAATAAGAACGGAAGCAGTCACTCGAGGGTTAATGTATAGTTAGTCCCATTCCACATTGCTGAATGCTCGCTTTCATTATGGACACTGTGTGTGTGTGTGTGTGTGTGTGTGTGTGTGTGTGTGTGTGTGTATAAAAGAATGAAAATGAATGACTGGGAAGGCAATCTATGAAACGTCCATCTGCATTCAAATACATACAACTTTTATTCTTGAATGTCCAGTTTTAGCACTAATGGTAATACTAAATGCGTTTTAACTTTTGTACTAGACACACCTGAGAGTGATCTCAGAAATCAATACAAGACAAATGCTTAGTAAGATCCATCATATCAAAACCGCGAGTGATGTGTGTGGGAGGAAGAATGCTGACTTCTTTCCAAGTAACTTTCCATTCGTCATATTTTGTTGTTGGTAATTCACAAAAATATGCCTGCTTCTGACTTAATGTACAGCTTTAATCATTCGACATACCTTCAGGTATTTATGGAACATGAGACTTGAATGGCTACAGACCACTGAACATGAACTAAGAGAAAATGAAATAAGCCACACACACACACACACACACACACACACACACACACACACACCTGAACATGAGGGTTGGGTAGTGGCAATAAATGCTGACTACAAGATGAAACGAAGTATCCTATGGTCAATAGAAAATTGCGACAAAAATATTTAAGGGGGTCCAGTCACCTGACTATCAGATAACTAGTTGTTTTAGAAGAACTTTAAGTCCTTTCTATGGAAGTTATTACAGTATTAGTTACTGGTGAATCTTCTGAGTTGTATGGTTATTCATGACTTTTTACACAGATCTAACAAGGAAAGGTCCCCAGGGGTGGGATCAACTTTTTGAAACCAGCTATACGATGATGATTGTTAAGGTCTGATGTACAACACTCTGCAACCATTCACCCTGGTGGGCCCTCACTTACAAGTAATCTACAAAAAAATATTGGTATTTCACATGAAGCTCTACAGCTTTAAAAAAGTAATGTTCTACAGTTTGGTTGCATTGTATAACGATTAAGGTGCAGTCCTCATATACCAAAGCTGTGGGTTTGTATTGCCTAAGTTCCTTTCAAATATTTTATATTTATTTTATTTTTAATTTTTAAATCTTTATAAGTTGGGATCATAATTTTGATTCAGTTAATTAGTTTAAATGTAACTTTTTATTTCTATCTGTCCATCACATCATTTTAAACACTGTATTAACTTTTTCATTTGCTTCCTATCAGCCTTCTTCCACTTGGAAGCTTTATTCGTGTGATTTTAATAATATTTATAATATTATATTTTTGGTCCATGTTATTGCATTCATTATTTCTCCTCCCCATTTTGCTTGAATTTAATTTTACTTGTAACCCATTCTTTCGCTTAAATCTTCATCTGCATTACTTTGTCCACATATAATAAGAATTTATATTTTAAATGTTTGTACGGCAATTACAATCCAAAAAATATGTACATCTTGTAACGAACAATACATGTTTGACAACACTGCACAGTCAATATACATAAATAGATTTTTTCCATCTTTTGCTCCCAAAGTAATAGATTGGTATTATCACATGTTTAAATATTATGACAGATAAATAAATATAATTAAATTCATATACACAAAGATTCAGGTGGAAAAAATGTCAAGACGGAAAAAATGAACGCCATTGAAGAAAATAATACAGTGATAAAATTATGTGACAAGGGAATTAAGAAAAAAAAGAAAAAAACATTAACTGAACATAAATAATGATCAAATTCATTTCAATAAAGATTTAAAAATTAAAATGTTGATAGCACCAATAGCACCTGTGGAGGTCCAAACCCACAACCTTAACTGTTATGCAACACAACCATCTGTACCACACTACTTTTTTTAAAGCTGTAGAGCATAACATGAAAATCTTTTTTTTTTTCTCACAAACACCTCTCATTGTGAGCTGGACACATTTAGAAATGCTCCTGGAGAGCCCCTACAACTTAGCCAAACCATGAGCATCTCTGAAGATCTCTAATGCAACTCTGGAAGAAATGTCAGGAATGAAAACGTGTCATGGACCAAAATCATACAATCTGGAAGATTCACCAGCAGCTAAGATGTCCAACTGGGAAAGTGTGTGCTATCAAATAATTCCCTTCTGCTTAAAATGAAGAGGACAAATGTAAAAATATTCACCTCTATGATACTACAAAAATACAGCCATCCCTGTGTCACACAGGCAAACAATTAGGAATCATAATAAGAAATAGACTGCAGGAACTGTTTTCACAGCAAGGGAAGAACTTAAAACAAGATATGAAAATTACCAGATTACTGAATCTCATGTTAGCCACATAGTGCTGAAGATTGCTTTTACCAAAATGAAGTCAAAACTTCAAATAATACCTCTAAGGCCATGTGATGCCACAGAAATGACAACAGGGAAGGTTCAAATTACCAAATAAATGGACACTTTCTTCAACAAATTATCTGAAGTCCTTTGAGACTCCCCAAAACTATCATCATAATGAGTTGAGACATGAATATTAACACAGGGGTTGAAGGTGAAATTAATAACTTCCTAAACATTTTAAGCACTTTTGGTAACTGCTGCTGTATGGATATCAAAAATTTCACCATCAGTCTTGGACCAAGTACTTAAAGACACTGACACCAAATGTTGCAAAGTATCTGTAAGAAATCTTGGCCTTTCTAATCACCACTGTCAGATAATACAGTTAAACACAGGTTTGGTAAAACCCACAAAACAGCAGTCTTGTACAAGGATCTTCTTAGAAGTACATACTTTCATAGGGCATTAGCAAATCAAACCTTGAATGAAGCGTATCTGGAAAACAATGTAAATGCTAAGTTCTTTAAATTCTGCATTCTGTTTAAACTATTATTGTTTTATTATTATTATTAGACATTTCCAAAAGTAGCCACAACATCAGCAGCAGCTAATGAGAATAGACAGATGATTGTGGGTATTCGGAAGCACTCACACTGACTTACACAGCAAGAACAATAGTGGTCTTTTCCATATCAGAGCTTGAAGTCAGGAAGATAAAAATAAGAAGTCAGCAAGCACAGATGATGTTGCAGTTTCTGTTCAGCCTAGAAGCCCCAAAAACATAATAAACATAATAAATGAGTCCTTCAGCTGACATTTCTCCAGAGTATCTAATGCTTGCATGTGTTGTGCCCTCGTTAAAGAAGGGTATTAAAAACAGCGGGCAACTCTATTACTGTATGTGTTCTTTAAAAGTAACTGAATCCATCATGCAACAAAAAATAATGAGTTACATGAATAAATGCAACCTTTCTAACAAATCACAGTTTGGTTACCGAAGAGGGACAAGTACATTATCGGCCATTAGAGACTTCACTAAAGTGCTACTCCAAGGTCTTGACAAAGATGTCTGTGTTACATGCATGTTCTTAGGACTCATCCAAGACTTGACACTGTTGAAAATAAAATACAATATAAGCTAGTTGAAAATAAAATACAAGATAAGCTAGAAGCACTAAGCGTAGGAAGGATTCCAAATGAATGGTTACAATCTTATCCGAAAATTGGGGTGCGAAAGGTATGGATAGTTCAAATTTTTTTTTTTTGCTGACAAACTTTTAGTAAAACAGCTGTCAGACAAGCACATACACATAGGTGTTCCTCAGTGTAATGTAATGGAAAATGCTGGGCACAATATGGTGCTGAGCACTACAGCATTTGCCGTGCTGCATCTTCATCACCACAGGGTCTTCTGTATTTATTATCACTAATAAGATCTTAAAATAAATTTTAGTTGCTGAAGTTCCCAAAACCAGATAACATTACAAAGAATCACATTTCAGAAATTTTTTTGTATGATCATTTCGAAACAAGGCATAACACAGAGTTTTGCATCACACTGTTTACAGCAGTAATGCAACTGAGTAGTCTCCTCACAAGTACGTGTTATTTTACTTATGGTTTAACAGTACTTGGAAAGTGCCTTGCTCAGAGCCACAATCGATTTTTCTCCACTGATCAACGACCTCCTGATGCTTTCCTTTCTTGGTGGTATGTCTGCAAAATCTCAAATTAGGGCGAGGTGAAATTCGGTGAGTGAAGAATTCTATGCATGAACCTTGTAAAACATGTGGGAATTTAACACACACATATCTAAGGAGTGAAAAAACAGTATTTTGCACCATTTCAGTGTTTTGCGAACACATTCTGTTGACATCTTTGCCCACTGCAAACTTGCTGTAATCAAACACACATTTCAGATTAAATTTTTCAATATTAGTTTGGAAGTCCACTTTCATAGTTGATTTCATTGCAGCTTTACACATGACATCAACATACATACATACATCTCTTCTGTCACGCCACTTCAAAACCATTGTAATGTTTATTAACCCAAATTCCATATCACTACAGTTTGCATTCACTGTGCATGCAAATTGTACCTATTGTAATTTTTGTTCCTTAGTGCAAATAGCTGAACAGAGATGGACTTCTGTACCAGTAGTCAACACACTTACGAGAAAACTCGAAACATATATATATACACACACAACATTGGCACTCCAGGCATGCTTAGCTTCTGTCGCACGCATATGCTGCTAGCACTGAAGCCATGACAACTGTGGACAGATATGTATGTTGCCAATAGTTAAAGTGTTAACACATATCAATGACCTCCCAGAGGGTATAAGACATGGAAAAAAATTCTCTTTGCTGATGGTAGCAACATCATAGTCACTGATAAAACACCTTATCTCCTATCAGCTAAAGCAAATAAAAGTCTCAATGATGTTTACAGCTGGGCACTGTGTAATAAATCAGTGATGACTATTTAAAGAAAACAGTATGTACTTCAGCATGAATAGGGAAAATAATTCTGTCACATTAAACATAGATGAGAATTCTACAGATTGTGTAACAAACACACAGTTTTTAAGGGTGAATATTGCTTCTCAATTAACTTGATATGAAAACACAAAGATACTGGGGAAAAAAGTCATCTGCATGTTTTGCTCTTAGGATTCTATTATCAGTTTGTAACTGCCAGTGTCTTGTGACGACACACTCAGCTCTCAGATAAAGGATAATTTTCTGGGGATTGAAAGGCACAAAACATGACAATTTTTATGCTACAAGTGCTAGGCGGCTCATTCTAAGTAACTGTTTAAGAACTTGGATATCCTTATTGGACTCTGCGAGTATATCAACCATCTGTTGCTCATATATGGAAAAAAAAAACATTACTACCTTCGCTAACAGTTCTACACAAACCATGGAACAAAAGCCAGTTTGGACTTGCATTTATCAAGGAAAAACAAAAAACTCAAAAATTATCTATTGGGGAATAAAATCTTATAACAAATTTCCCACGGAAATCATCTCAGTCATCAGTTTTTTTTAGCTGGACCTAGCAGAGGCCATTAAGATGTACATGGGGTACAATTGGGTGCTTATGAGCCAGGAGTCAGTTTTCCGAACAAACTGAGTTAGTTCTAGGGGCATAGCAGCGTGTTCTTAGCCCAGAAGTCACCAGCAGGTGTCTTAGTTTATGCAGCAAGGAAGAGCAAAATTAAGTTATATCGTAAGTTATCTGAAGCAAATTGTGTGTGAATCAAAGAACATTGTAGAATAGGGACAAACCGACTGTTAAAGTGGACTTGATAAGACAATGACCTAATATTCGGGAATGTGAAGTTTGCATCTTTCTGGCAATCTTGACTTAGGTTTTCCATTATTTTCCTAAATTATTTAAAGTAGATGCCAGGATGGTTTCTTCATCAAAACCACAGCTGACCACCTGCCCTATCCTCATCCTCATAAATGAAAATTATATACTCTGTGTGTGTGTGTATTTTTGAGCTATTTATTTCCATTTTATTACCACAATGAATCCAGTATCATTGTCAGATCTTTGTTGAATAAACAAAGAGGGCAGATTGCAGTAAAATAACACTGCAAAAGGGAGGAAAGGAATAGAGGGATTCATATGAAGTTAGTAATATTTTTAATCAGCAATGTGCTGAGGTATTACACAAACTAATAGATAATACAAATCTTATAATGAGAAATTCGAACAATATTCCCAGCTTAACAGAAAGTATTTTCATATTTCTAACAAGTGAAACGGAGTGCAGGTATACAAAAAACGGTAACAGAAAATGTTAGATGATTAAAATGGAAATTTTTGGATGATTTCTTGACCTAATACAAAAAGTTAGTAATTATATAGGCCTAATGTGTGAAGTTGATGTTATGAGTCCATAGCTGAAAAAGGGACTGATACATGAAGACAAGTTATATAATATTAACAGTTATGAAATGGATATATTGCTACTGATCATAAAAATGAGTTGCAGACATGCACAATGAAGAGACTGTCACACACTAAGGTTTCAGCCAAAGCCATCTTCACAATAGAAATGACAGCTTGAGTGACCAGTTATGAGGAGTGCCCACTTGTGTGAATGTATGTGTTTTCCCTTCTTTTCTGAAGAAGACTTTGACTGAAAGCTTAGGCGTGTAACAGCCCTTTTGTGGTACCTGTCTGCAACTCAACATGTCATCTTTAATGTGAGTAGCAATCTACCCTTTTCATAACTGTTGTTGCTCCAACCTGGACATTAAACTGTTAAATTATAATATTGACAGTACTCTGAAACAATAATGCATTCAAAATTAAATTGTCCTATTTCGCTGACCAAGAACATAACATACCAATACAATATTTATGAATGATTACCGTAGACTTTCACCTAACTGGAAGTTTCCCAATAAATGCTCTTTTATACAAACAACAACGTAAGATCATAAAAACAGATCGCTACTCGAAAATAAATGAAGTTATATGATAACTTTAGCCAAACAGTACTAAAGATTATATCAACCCCCCAAAATAAAATTAAGCAGTACATCATTCAAACCAAGCAACTAGTTATTGTAGGTTTTTGCTTGCATATGAGAAAATTTCTGAGATTCTCTCCTCTCCCCTCTTCACATCAACTTCCTTCGAAGCATGGATTAGCGTAAATTACATTTAAAAAATCGGTGTTTACGTTTCATATAAAACTGCTTCTGAAAGTGTCTTCAGTGTGGCATACCTTTGTGACTTTTTTGTATACGCCTGCTTTGCTTATGTCTATGACAGTGTTATTAATATTGGTTGTTAAGTAGTTATCTGTGTAAAAATAACCATTTTAGTACTTGAAGACAGTTTACATAGCCCCTTGTTTTCCCCATACCTGCAGATAATTTGTAAAAAACTGTACATTTTGTTTAAAACAGTATTAATGTGACTTGTCTATGGACAAATAAACTAAACCTTCCCTATCCACATATAGTATATTTCTACATTCTATGTGTTTGCCTCTTTTGAGCAACTAATTTTCATTGTATTACCATGAACATTCTTACATTGTTATCAGATGATCCTTGGATGAATAATTACATACACTACTACCAACATTACTATTACTAATGAATGGGGACAATAGACAAACCAGCCTTTTATGTCACGTACTTAAGGTGGCGGGCCATTACAAACAAACTTATATTACTACGTTAAATGGTGGACAATCGGTTTAGTCATAGAAGTAAGTACAACATATGTATGCCTAAAAACAGGCTTACATGTTATGATGTCATGTTACAGTAGCTTCCTTAGCAGTAGTCATACAAGTTTCACACTTTTGATCTAATGTCATTTCATTCAATTATGTTCAATTTTATTCACCCCTTACAACATGATCATACAGTTCTTGTGCATATGATACAAAATATGTCAATGTGATTAAGTGCTCTTCGAGTTGAGACAATAAATGAATACAGCAAATATAGAAACTATGAGGTACAATGTTTTAACTACATTTCCAGACAAAGTAATTTTATGCTGATACAAAATAACTTATATGATTGTACCAGACTTTTAGTAACATAATGCATGTGCCCACAATAAACATTACCTTTAGGAATGTCCACTACAAAGCTCATTCCCATGCATCTTATGATCTACAAAATGTAAAAGATATGTGGTGTAGAAAACACACCAATGATTCCTTTCAGATTATACTACAAAGAATATGTTTTTGCTTTATAAAGTTATATCCAGGAATCTTTCACCAAAAAGATGTCTTTCAAACTAATAAAACGATGCATCTCGTCTCACTGTCAAGTTGTGATCATCAAAAAATATAACTCTTCAAGAGAAGAATTTCTGATTGTATACCTTGAAATGAGTTTGGCAATACACTGTATTCTCAATCTACACAAAAAACACACTACAGTCAATACAAGACGACAGAATAAGCAAGTACGTAAATGAAATTTCATAGCATCTTCACATAAAAGTACCACAATTACACAAAAATATACTGATTAACGTAATCCAACACAGTTTACATGTTTTGTGTAGTGAATGAATGTGCTCTCATGTAGCTAACTGAATGATGCTTCTGAACCATCATTTGTTTTTACTGATGTCAACAAGGCTTACAGACAAAGTTCATTGCAAATGAAACCTTCATAAATTACTTGAGAACATAATGATAAAAAACTGGAATGAAAACACACTATGCTGAAATTTGTTTATAAACAAGAAAAGCCTGCACCAAAACATTATATAGCTTACAGCTCAAACCGACAGTAGGTCATGAACACATATATACAGAAGAATGCCTGATTCTAGCAATCAGAGAGAGTGGAGTAACAAAACTATCTGAAACATACAAAGAATAACAGAAAGTAACTCAATCAGAAGTACTTAATGTGGTATGTTGTTACATTCCTTCTTGGATAACATAGTGGATAGTTTTAATTCAAAAGAAAATCAACAACAGAACTACATGTATTGCAATTTAGCACCTTAATGTGCTCCATGATACTTGACAATACAAAAAAAATTTCATGCAAATTTTAAAGTGATAGTCAATGCCTACATTTTGATCGAAATTCTAGACGCAAGGCTGTCTCACCTGACACAGTTGACGCAGTCACGATGTGCATTGTCTACTGCATGTATTAACTTTCTGCACAAGGGATCAAACATTAAAATGCTCTTCTTCTCACAAGCTGCCACGAGTAGGGAGCTGCAAAGTAAACTAATTAGTTTCACTTAATATGGTATTTTACTACGAAGTTACGTCGAGCGATAAGTTGCTCCTACCTATCGGGTGAAAACTCCAAATTGAAAACACCACCGTGCACAGCATTTCTCAGATGTTCACTTTGGTCCCAGCCATTACAAGGCATAAGAGAAGAGTACAGTTCTTTCGAAAATCGGTCACTGTGTCCCAGTGGGAAACGATGACCGAGTTCCCTATGGTGTAACCATGAACTGTGCAAGCCTCTTGCCTTAATTTTTGGCATTTTGGAAATTGTTGTCTAATTCACTATTATCACTACAGCGTTCTCCCTACAGGACGCACATTTGCTTCCTGGATTCACAGACTGTCAATAGGTCAAGTCTTGACTCCACACTTGCATAGTGAACTATAGACAATTTGTTGGTACCATTAATTTAGTCTCCTCTCTATAACACATGTTGACAATTCCGCTCCATGTTTGCGTCAGAGATCTTCCACAGCCAGTTGTTTGAATCACATATGGTCAAATGTATCGATAACTGCAACTGTCACTTGAAAGCGAAAAAGCTTATAGGCATTAAAACACACAAACATTCAATATTCAACTAAATCGACGATGATAATAAAGATGTGAGAAGCTGTCATTCATAAAACTGATTGGATAAACTTAATTGCACTGCGTAGAAAGTTCGGAGAAACACTTTATCTTGGCGAATGGCGAGCGTTACCGTTCTTAAACATACAATAAATGAAGAAACATAAACTTATTACAATGATTTTCAACAAACATGGTTGTGGAAGCGTATTAGCATTCGAAAGAGCGAGAAATGCCTTGGATAATACACAGAGCTTGGGTATATCCAATATGAAGCGTGAGACCACACAACACAATTAAATACTATTTGCGAATAATGAATACCGTTGAAATATTGTTATCATGTTTACTACCGGGTATCGGTTGTTAATTAGGTAACACAATGTCGGACGTACACTTAACAAGCGTATTCTTTTATTGCAGACATGAAAATGGCTTGTGTTCGGCACAAAAGTAGAAACACCCGTAAGAAACAGAGCTAGTGGACTTTATTTACATGTTACTAATGGACTGTAAAAATAAAAAAAAAATATACGCATATTTACGAGCGTTTCATGCAGAAACACCATGGTGGAATAGTATTTTGCGACGCGATAGATTACGCATCGCCCTAAGCTGCGTTACTTTAAAAAGACTAATCTCTTTTGGCGAATTGTTGTACTTATGTTTTAATAAGACTTCCAGTGTTCTGTTTCAGGCCCGTCTATGTCATTTGTATAGTTCGGATGTGTCCATTGTAGTGGCAACGTATTATATTGTAGTAGCTGCTTATGAAAGTAGTTGTGACTCTCACCTGCGGTAACGATGATAGCCTACTTTAACTATATGAGTTTTTCTGTTGCAGTAATTACGAATCCCTTGTTGGCCTACTCAGAACTATAGGGGCCTACTTTTTTTGTGGAAGATACTCATTACTTCGTCACAGAAAGAATTTCCTAACAATCTGCTTTTAGAACTTAGGAGTAAATATGTTATGTCATTAATTCTATGGATTAGAAGAGTTTTCGTAGCAGTCATTTAAACCAGCTTTGCAATTATAGGAAATTTTAAAAGAGTTCTTCATTTTACAGGTTTTTTTAATATCACTTATCAAAGAACAATACCAGCAAAGTAGCTCAAACGTCTGTACCACATTGAAAAAAAAACAAAAGAACTTACACCCTCTTACATACGGTATGGACTGATTCTGCTTTTTATTTTATTACGCTGACACACTTGGTTAACGTTCCTAAGTTAATTTCGCAAGAGCGTTGTGGTTCACAAGCCCATACTAAATATTCTTCAGTAGTAATACTTGTCATTACAAACTGCGGTACTGAAACATCACTCATTATTTCCAATGGATATATATTGTGATTGCATTAATTAACTGACACTTTGGTCTCCTGCTGACCACTTCTCTCATAGGCCTACAAGTTTCTTCTTAATAGTGGTTCAATATCATATCAACACTCACTAAAGAAAATGTTTGTGTTGCGCAAGTAGCTAGGTTTGGAACTGGATTAAAGACTTTTTAACAAGCCTACGGTATAAGTCAGTTGAGATAGAAAGTCATTCTAAGATACTCAGATAACTTCGGATCATCTCAGTGCTGTTACTTTAAATCTTGCATATTGTTGACTTACTGGATGGTCATAGGATATGGGGACACTACAGATTATGATGTAGCATCAGTGTGATTAAAACTTCAAGAGCATAAACATTAAATCTGAAACTGACAGTTCAAATAATGTGGTAAAAACATTTTTGAAGGTGGTGAGAAGGGGACTGACAAATGTTCAGAGGATACAGACAGTACTGAAGTGTGACATAATGACAGCATAATAGATGAAGATAAAATGGTTGCCAATATCTTCAGCAGTCATTTTTGACACGACAATAGCTGTTCAGATTTGTTATAAGAGATCTGTAGTTGAAGCCGTGAGTCTTCTACAGAAGTCAGTGCAGAACAAAAGTGGTCAGTTGCATGTACCCTTATATCACAACAGAAGAGATTAAGAAAGTGATAAGACAAATGAAAAACAAAATGCCACTGATGTGGACAATATATATGTATAAAAGTTCATATACAAAATAGAAAGAAACTTCCACATGGGAAAAATATATTAAAAACAAAGATTCCAAGACTTACCAAGCGGGAAAGCGCCGGCAGACAGGCACATGAACAAAACACACAAACACACACACAGAATTACGAGCTTTCGCAACTGGCAGTTGCTTCGTCAGGAAAGAGGGAAGGAGAGGGAAAAATGAAAGGATGTGGGTTTTAAGGCAGAGGGTAAGGAGTCATTCCAATCTCGGGAGCGGAAAGACTTCCCTTAGGGGAAAAAAGGACAGGTGTACACTCGCACAAACACACACACATATCCATCCGCACATACACAGACACAAGCTATGCAAATCACCTTGAGGTGCATAGCAGAGGGTACTTCCCATTGTACCAGTTATTAGGGTTTCTTCTCATTCCATTCACATATGGAGCACAGGAAGAATGATTGTTTGAATGCCTCTGTGCATGCAGTAATTATTCTAATCTTATCCTCATAATCCCCTTGTGAATGAAACTTCAACGGTTGTAATATATTCCTAGAGTCATCATTTAAAGCCAGTTCTTGAAATCTTTTTAATAGACTTTCTCGGTATAGTTCAAGTGTGTCTTCAAAATTTTTCCTGTTCAGTTCCTTCTGTATCTCGGTGACACTCTCTCATGGATCATAGACCTGTGACCATTCATGCTGCCATTCTCTGTATACAGTTCATATTCCTATTTGGTGTGTGTCCAGTACAGTTGAGCAATCTTGTATAACCAGTTGCTCCAGTGATTTGTGAGCAGCCTCCTTTTAGACTGATCACACTTCCCCAATATTCTACCAATAAAGTGAAACCTAGCACCTGTTTTATTCACAACTGAGCTATGTGATCATTCCATTTCATATGCCTACAAAGTAATATGCCCAGTTATTTTGTATGAGTTGGCCAATTCCAGTTGATATTATATTCATTGATATTGATATTATAGTATAATATGATTTTGTTTTTCTTTTTGTGAAGTGCTCCATTTTTCTTTTCTGAACATTTAAAGATGTTACCTGTCTTTGCGCCACTTTGAAATCTTATCGAGATCAAACTGAATATTTATGCAGCTTTCAGACAGCACTTCATCATAGATAATTGTGTCATCTACAAAAAGTCTGAGGTTACTATTAATATTGTCTGAAAAAGCAGCTCCCCCCATCCCCAACACACTTCCCTGGGGCACACCTGAAGTTACTTCTACCTCTGACTATGACTCTCCATCCAAGTTAACATGCTGCATCCTCTCTACCAAAAGGTCATCGATCCAATCACAAATTTAACTTGATACCCCATATGATCTTACTTTTGACAGTAAGCATAGGTGTGGTACTGAGTCAAATACTTTCTGAAAATCAAGAAATATTGCATCTTCCTGACTGCCTTGATCCAAAGCTTCCAGTGTGTCATGTAAGAGAAGTGAGAGTTGGGTTTCACATGATTGATAATTGTGGAATCCATGCTGGTTGACACTGAGGTCATTCTGTTCATGTTACCTTATTATGTTTGAGCTTCGAATATGTTCTAAGGTTCAGTATCAAGCATATGGGATGGTAGTTTTGTAGATCACATCTACTACCCTTCTAGTAGATGGGTGTGACCTGTGTTTCTTTCCAAGAACTGGACACTTTTTTCCCGTGGGATCTACAATACATTATAGTCAGAAGAGGGGCAAACTCAGCCACAAATTCAGTGCTGAAGAACTGCTATAAATTTATTCTTAAAGTTCTCCTTCTCACATTACTGAATCTGTAAATCAATGTACTGTCCCTAATAGACTCAAATATACTTGTCAAACCACTCTTCAAAAAAGGCAAAAAAAGCTGAGGCTTCCAATTACCAGCTATTTTCATTGCTACCAAGTCTTTCTAAAATTCTGAAGAAGTTTATGTATGTGAGCATTATGTATCATGTTAATACACACAACATCCATAGTAAAAATCAGTTTGGATTCCAAAAGGTTATTTTAAATGAAAAAGCCATGTTCTCGTCTGTTAACAAACTCATCAAATTAATAAATAAGAAAATGTGACTAGTTGAAATCTTCTGTGATTTTTGTAGAGCATTTGGCTAAGCACAATGGCTTAAATGGCAAAGTAGGGGAGCATCACAAGTCATAGTGTAGTGGTGAATAATTTTGCAATGGCACCTGACAGGCACAGTTGAATGAGGAGTACCAAAAGCATCAGTGCTTGGACCCTCACCATTCTCAATTTGTACCAATAACCTGTCATGCTGTATGCGCCAAAAAACACACTTCATTCCATTTGCAGATGATGCAGCCATTATGACAGACAAAATACCAGACTGCAGTCTAGAGATCACTGTGACCGCCATATTCAAAGCAGCTCAGATTGGTTCACTTCAAATGATCTGTTTCTCGATGTTAACAAGACTCAGTTCGTTCAGTTTCATACACCACATAAAAAGGAAGATGTTGAAATAAAAAATATGTACAAGACTGAATTCAACAGCCTTTGCAAATTTGCTCAGTCACATCTGTTTCGGACTTGAAACCACTCAGAGCTGCATACCTTGACATTTATATTCACTATTTACAACTTGTACAAAAACCAGACTGCAATAATATGAATTTAGGGGCATGGAAGGGAAGCAGTGGTTGAGAACAAAGTGAGACAGAGTTTTAGCCTCTCCCCAATGTTGTTCAATCTCTACACTGAACAAGCAACAAAGGAAACCAAAAAAAAAAAAAAATGGAGTAGTAATTAAAGTCCGATGAGAAGAAATAAAAACTTTGAGATTTGCCAGTGACGTTGTAATTCTCAGAGACAGCGAAGGATTGGAAGAGCAGTTGAACGGAATGGACATTGTCTTGAAAGGAAGCTATAAGATGAATATCAACAAATGCAAAACAGGGACAATAGAATGTAGTTGAATTAAATTGGGTGACGGTAAGAAAATTAGATTAGATATTAGATTAGGAAATGAGACATTTGAAGTATTATATGAGATTTGCTATTTGAGCTGCAAATTAGCTTGTGATGGCCAAAGTAGAGAAGATATAAAACGTTTCTGAAGATGAGAAATTTGTTAACACTGAATGTAGATTTAAGTGTTAGGAAGCCTTTTTTGAAAGTATTTGACTGGAGTGTAGCCATGTATAGCAGTGAAACGTGGACAATAAATGGGTTAGACAAGAATAGAATAGGAGGGAAGTGTGAGGGGTAAAAATCATAGAGGTAGACCAAGAGAGAAATACATGAAACACCGTTGAGAAGGATGTAGGGTGTGATAGTTATTTGGAAATGAAGAGACTCACACAGGATAGAGTAGCATGGAGAGCTGCATCAAACCAGTTAGTGAAACTATTTTATGTGAATGGTAGCAATTACAGTTCTGCTTTGAGAGAGTATCACTGGCTGAAAAGTTTGAGGAGAGGCCCACTGTTATTAAATGGTTTAAAAAATATGATAATCAAATTCAAAAACACAGGTGAGTTTGGTGTGGCACCTGGAACAGGAAGGTGTCATATCCTGATGGAAGTTATTGACGAGGTTGCTATTGCTCTAACTGACCTGTAGCATGTACCTTGGGTAGCATTAATGCTCATACAGTATCATGAGAATCATTCATCCCATGGTTAACAGTATGGAAATTTTTAAAGTCTATTTTACACTGGTATATGTACAAGATTCAGACAGTGCAGCAGCTGAAACCTCATGATCTGCAACAACATTCTGAACTTGCTCTTTGGTTTATGGCATGGATCAAAGTTGATGACATATGGCCAGGCAATATTCTATGGAGTGACAAGGTACATTTTACATTACAGGGTGCAGTGAATACACAGAACTGCCAAATTTGAGGTGCTGTTAAACTCTGTGTTGTGCACAGAGAACAGTTGCACTCACTTTATGAGACTGTGTGATGTAGGTTCACGAATACCTTTGTTTTCAGTCCATTTTTCTTTGGAGAGAAAACACACAGAAGTACCGTCAGATGTACCATGACCATTGCACATTATTGAGACCACCTTGTACAGCTTGTGATTCCTGCTTTGGAAGAGAGCAACTGTGGAAATCAGTTTTCATACAGTATGGGGCAACACATCATGTCTCCTGCCCAGTGAAAGAGCTGCTTAATACAACTTTCCATGATCGTGTTATCTCCTGAGCTTGCCATCACATTCCTTTAGATATCCTCAGAATCAGAAGTCACATGGATTCAGAACAAGTGATCTTGCAGACACATTTAGTTTTACGTCAGCTGAAGGTCAATATGAAAAAAAAAACCTGTTGCTCAGTTTCCACCAGAACTGTTGTGAGCAGCTGTCGATCATGTCATTTTATGGCTCCAGCATTTGTTGTCTCCGGTGCTTATATTAAAAGAATTGTGTTAGCGGCAGTTAATCATTATTATATCTTTCTCACTTGCTTGGCCTGTTCTGCCTACATCCTGTACCAGATCCATTACATCTGGAAACATTCCTATATATCTTTCTTATATTCACAGTGTCAAATTTGCACTGATGGTCAAAATTGGAACTATTTTTTTTCCAATGTAAATCATTTCCACATTGACACATCAACCAAATTTCACTGACATTCGATATTTACAGACCACACTGGACCTCAGTGAGTAGTTGCACTTAAATTGTAATCACCCAGTAATTCCCAGATTTCACAGAAGCCAACAGCATTTCTTACAGGACTAGCATTCCTAAAAAAATGATACTGTGGAGAAATACATAAGTCACACTCTAATAGCTGTTTCCAGAAGAAAACTTTCACTCTGTAGTGGAGAGTAGGGAGTATATTTTTTTGAAACTCCCTGAGTGATTAAAACTGTGTGCTGAATTGCAATTTGAACCTTGACCCTGACCTTTTGTGGGAAATGCTCGCATAGTTGTTCAGGCACAAGTCACTGTCTGCCCTCACAGCTTCAGTTCTTCCAGTACCTCTTCCATATCCTCCAAACTTCACAGGAGCACTCTTGCATATCTCGAGGTACTAGTGGAAAATGAGGGAAAGGTCCCAGCAGAACTGAAGCTAAGAATGGGTATCAAGAGTTGTGCTTGAATAAAGCAAGATACTGTGTTCAAGACATAGTCTAGCACACATGAAGTTTCAAAACAGCTCAAAGTCCACTGCAAAGTGAAAATCTTACAAACCAGAGGTTCTAGCTAACCCATTTTTTCAACAGATCAGTTTTGCAGGGTCTGTGATTCATTCTTCTCCTTCATTTTATTATGAAGTTACAAATCAGAAGTATGTTTAGGATTCCACATATTATTATATGATTTTAAATTCTTTGAAGTTGGTTTCTTCTAGTGGCTAGCTACTGTAAAATAGTGGAAATGACCTATCGTGAATTGTATGATTGCCTTTAACACCACAGTACTTCTAGACTCAAAAGGTGCTAATGCATTTAATTAAATATTTTAATGTCTCCCTATTCTAAAATCTAAAGTCACTGTCACCAGCATATCCATTGAGAAATAATTTAAGAATAATTAGAAACTTCAGTGTCTTAACTTACATCTAAAAACAAATTCTTTGTCTCATTGTACAAAAATGAAGCTCTAGTGCAAAATTAAAAGTGTAACTAATATCTGAAGTATTGAAACTGTCAATTACTATCAAATTTTACTTGAAACTGTGGCACTGCACTGTCCATTTTCATGTGGGCAATCTAATATTTTTCCTGATATTAAAACTAAATTTAAGAAACAGGCACTGAAAAACTGTCAGATTTTAAGCTATAGTATTATAGTCCATCAGAAAGTCAAATAACCTAAGGTAGTAATAATATTTATTTTTGTTTATTTATTTATATGACTAGTTCTATGTGACCAAATTGAGGATGACATCCTCATGTTCATGGAACAAGTGTATACATGAAATTAACATCACAAACATTAATAATAGATAAAATAAACTTTAAATGAATCCTATTTAGATAACAAACTGCTGAGTATGTTTCAGCATAATTAACCATATAATACAGGTATTAGCTCAATTTTTTCCAGGAACTCTGCGTCAGAGTACGAGGAATGTGCCATGAAGAAATTGTTCAGTTCGGACTTTAAAGTGCAAGGAATACTGCTAAGACTTTTTAATCCTTGTGGTAGATTATTGAAAATGCAATTTTTGCAATGTCTGTATTTTACAATGGCTATATAGTACATGCATGCATGACTGAAGGAGCAGACACTGCTGACAGTCTACAGCTGTATGAAATAGAAGAGATGTATTCACAGATTACAAATAAAATTAGACATCAGCTGTACAATTTATTAGTGACACATGAAAATTTGTGCTGGACTGAGACTCAGACCCAGATTTCCCACTTAATGCAAGCAGTCACCTTAACCACATCAGTTATCCATGCACACTTCCTGGACTGATCGAAACCTGCATGAGTGACTGTGTCCACATCCTGTAGTGATCACACACTTTCTGCGATTCCCACACAGGGAGACACATTATTACTATCATATTTCTGGCCTGTGTTGGCATGTAATACAATTTTTGCAATGTTTGTATTTTACAGTGTTTATGTATTAGTATCCAGAGTATTTCGGACATACAAGCATGTCTGAAAGAGCAGACGCTACAGCCATGGGAAATGAAGAAGTGTATTTGCAAACTGTGAATATTGTTAGATAAATTTAGAGGGGAAAGCAACAGATCATTCAAAGCTATCAGCACATCACTGTGCTATGACCATGCCAAGGCTATACTGTGAGGCATTAGTCATCAAAATATATGCTGATCCAGAGAGAATGCACCTAAACAAGGGGTTGAGATTAGTTTGGATTTTAATATTTGAAAAGCACATCCACAATTTGGGCTGCAGAAGAAAGGTACATTCTCACATAAAAAGGCATGCAAAGGGCATATCGCTGTAGCTGCCTCTGGCAGGAGTTTATAGTAGTAGGTTATCTTCCCCAGGAAGGACTGAAGCTCCTTCGTGGACAAGGGGCGAGGCATAGACGTAACAGTAGAGGCACAGACATAACAGTAGAGGTGTGGTCTGTCAGAGGGCAAACCCCATCTCACGAGACCTCAAACCCCAAATAAAGAATATAAGGTCGAAAAAGCTGAGATTTTTTTGAGGTCGCATTGTAAGCCTGTGGACAGAAAACGAGGCACTCAAATTTTCAAGTGATCAGCATGGAGGGGCCCATGACAACAATATCATCCAGATAATTAATGCAATCTAAGACAGATGTAGTCAATTATGTTAAAAATCATTGGAAAATAAAAGAGGCACTACTCAGACCAAAAGGAAGGCATAAATGTTGATAGAGACCAAAAGCAGTATTCAGAACCAGAACTCGCCGAGATTCTTCATTCACAAGAACCTGCAGATATGCTTCACACAAATCAATTTTAGAAAAGTACTGACCACATGCATTTTTGCCAACAGTTCCTCCTGGCATGCAAGAGGATATCTATCAATGATTGACTGCACTCTGACAGTGGTACTGAAGTCACCACAGAGGCTAAGTTTCCCCAATGGCTCCCAAACTACAAATAGCAGATATGACTATTCACTAGCCATAACAGGTTGCACCACTCATAGAACTGAAGTCTGTCCAATTCTGCATTCACTTTATTTTTGAAGGCAACAGGAATAGATTGCACACAACAAAAAGGTGGCTGAGCCTTGGATTTCCTAGAAATATGAGGAGAAACATAGCACACCCTATGCCTTCTGAAAACAAGTCCAAAACTCCTCAAACAGTGTTTTTTAGGCTTTGGCTAAAGGTGTGGGGATCATTGCATCTTTTATTTCTTGTGGTAGTCTGCTGTACAATTTTATTCCATAGTATAATCCACTACTTCGAGTTTATGGCTCATTTCTTCTGTTTAGACGTAAACATTGTCTGGATTTGGTTCCATGGTCATGTATTGTGCGGTTTGTGGTGTACAGATTAAGATTTTTTCTTATATACATGATGTTTTGATAGACGTATTCACATGGAACTTTCAGAATTTCCAGGTTTTTGAATAAATCTTTACAGTGTGTCCAGTGACAACTATTTGTTACTATTCATACAGCTCTTTTCTGTATCTTTAAAATAGTCTGTATGTTCCCAGCACTTATTCCCAAAAACATTATCCCATAACTGAGGACTGAAAGCATATATCCAAAGTAGGCTACTTTGAGGCATGAAATGCTGCACACAGTTGTAAGGATTTGCAGGGCATAACATTCTTATAGCTTCTTTGCTGAAATCGCACATGTTATGTCCATTTCAACTGACAATCTACATTCATCCCCAAGAATTTGGTATTGTTTACACAATCTAGTACATCATTATTTACTTTAATATAGTATCATTAGGTTTTTTATTTTATCAGAAGTTTGTACATTTAGCCTTTTTGACATTTAAAGTTACTCTGTTCCTTAATGACCAGTTATAGATGACTCTGAGAGCTCCACTGGCTTTTTCTGCTCACTGAGTTGAATTTTTGTGTGTAATCACTACAGTGCTGTCATCAGCAATAGTATTTTTTTCTCCATACTTGACACTCAGAGGGAAATCATTTAATATATAAGGAGGAGGACTGAGCCCTATACACTTCTCTGGGGGACACCTATATTAATATATTTCAGTTCTGGTAAGTGGTTTACTACTAAACTTTTAGAAATATGTGAGATTTCAACTCTTTGCACCCTGTTTTCCAAATATGATTTAAACCAATTCTGTTCCATACCCCTCACTCCTAATATTTCTAATTTGTCTAGTGAAATTCTGTGGTCAACTGCATTGAATGGCTTTGATAGATCCAAAAAGATGCCTAGTGTGTTTTGCCCTTGTATAGTGCTTCAAGTACAACTTTAGTAAACAGTGCTATAGCTGACTTGTGTATTTCTTGTGGGCCTGAAACGGAATTGTCCATTACATAGAAGGCTGTATTTATTTAAGGACTTCATTAGTCTATTTTTCATTATGGTTTCTATTGTTTTGGAAATGCAAGAAAATAAAGAAATTGGTCTGTGGTTTTCTACGTTTTCTGGGTCACCATTTTTTAGTATTGGTATTACTTTTGCTTGTTTCAGATATTCAGGAAAGCAGCCAAATCTGAAAGAAGCATTGATTATTATTGTTAATGGTGTTTTTATGTTCTTTATACATTCTTTAAGGAGACTGATTGGAATCTCATATAACCCTGTGGATTTTTTATTCTTTAATTGGTGTGTTACCAGTGCTACCTCTTCCTCTGTTACCATTGAGTGTGGTGGCTGATCCTAGCGGTGTAGAACATATCCATCTGGAAATTTCTCTTGCAGTTTCTTAGCAGTGCCACTGAAGTATTCATTCACTAAGTTTGCTAGCTTTGGGCTTCTGATTTGAACGTGTTTGTTTCTAAGATGTTTTGGCCCAACATTTGTTGACTCCTGTGTGATTATGTTCCAGATTACTTTGCTTTTGTTATCTGCCTTCATTAATGTTTTACTGTTTTAAAGCTTTTTTACAGCTACTAATACCTTTCTAGCCTATAAGTTCGCCTGTATTTTTTCTAAAATTCTGAAAACACTGAGTCACTGTTTATTTTTGATGGATGTGAGATACCTTAGAGTTTCAGATGATTTTTCAATATCTCTGGATATCCATATACCTTTTTTTTATGCTCCAATGGAATGAAATGTTTTGGGGAATGCTTCCTCAAATTTTAGTTTAAACATTTTGTTTATATTTGAACTTATTAAACATTTTGTTTATACTTGTTTCTGTATACACTTCCACCCATCTTTCATGTTGTAGCTGGAATGAAAACTGATAGAGGTTTGGTTCTAAGAAGACCCTTTTGTGCACATTCAATTTATCAGACTTTTCAATATAAATATTTGCTTTTAATATCTGACAGAAATGATCTGATAGGCCTAGATTTTGTACAAAGAACCTGCTGTGCTTTCTCTCTATGTCTGTTGCCACATGGTCTGTTATTGAGGAAGATTGTTTAGCCACTCTAGTTGGACAGTTTACGAGTGACATTATGTGCTACTAATATCATCTGATTTCATTGTGTTGATATGTAAGTCCCCACATGTGAGAATGTTAATTTCTGGACTAGATATCTTGTCCAAGGTCTAATCGAGTTTTGAGAAAAAAATGTCTGTATTACCACTAGGGGATGTATACAAACAAAATACAAATAATTTTTTTGAAATGGTCTTTTCTAATATTCCAACTGCTGATAATTCAAAATGTTTGTCTTCACTTAATGTTACAAGGTCCTTTTTTATTTTAAATGTAATAACTTTTTTCACACAAATACCTGAACCCCCACCTTTCATGAAATTTCTGCTATATAAATAGCCCAGATCATATGATTTTAATGCAAAGTATACAATTTCATCTTCCTTACATCAATGTTAAGTGATACCTACAATGGTACTGTCCAGTGTTTGCAATTCTAATTCTAGTTGCTGAACTTTATTCTTTATAGCCTGGTCCACACACAACGTTCTGTCTGTGCAAACATCGGTGCAGATGTCTGTACATGCAAAAGATCGCTGCAAATGTGGTGTGTTCACACGGCACAAACCCCAATCTACTATTCGCCCGCCATCTGTTGGCGTAGAAAAGAAATATCAGTGGCAAGCAACTACGCTCCCCGTAAACATCAAAAATTTAATTCAGTTATTTTGAAATACAAAAATGGAGGAAGTTCTGTTGTGGTCTGTGTTTGCAACTTGTGTTGCAAAAAACATTCAGACCAACCACAGGAAACAGAGAAAGCGGTCAAAATTGTGTAGACAGTGGCTGCTAAAGCAAAAGCAGTTTTCTCACGTAAATTTAGTGTGGGAGTTGCAGGGCAAACCTAACAACTGGCGAAATTATTTGTGGATGGATGTCGAAACTTATAATTATCTCTTAAAACTTGTAACCCCTCATATTATGATAAACAATACTTGTATAGAGAAGGGTAATTTCTCCTCATGAACGGCTGGCAGTAACATTAAAGAGTCCTAGCAACACGAAGGAGCTACAAGGATTTGGAATTTTCAACTGCAATATCAAAACAAGAGTTGAGTGAAATAATACCCGCAGTTTTTCAATTAGAGCATTGTATGCTGCTGTCTTTTTGTCTTAGTCACTATATTCTTTACTTTAATCTTCCACAAACATGGGTGGTTTCTATATATTTCAATGAATTCACTTACAAACTCTCGAGAACATGGACGAATATCAGCCATTTTAATGCCCTGTGCCCACAAATACAAACACTAGACTGAGCAAACAGCTGTTTCGCGCCAGATTTGCGGTGATCTCCTGTCCACACACTCCAACTTGTCTATGCAGATGTGGTTTGAACCCACAGATTTGAGAGGTTTCGCTCAAACCTCCAACTCCAACTTCCAGGTTTGCACACACCTCAGGTTGGTGCAAATCTTCTGTCCACATGCAACGATCTGTCCGTGCAGTTGTGATGTGCGCAGACATTTGAGCAGACAGATCGTTGCATGTCGACAGGCCTCCTGGATTGTATATTTTGATGAAATATGGTTATTCTGCAAGCTATATCGGTTTTGATGAAAGAGAAAAAACAAGATGCAGTACAATGAAACAATTAGAAAATAAAGTAAATGCTTTTGTTGATGATTAGAGGGCAAAAGAGAAAAACAGTTTAAAGATCAGTGCAAAGTCATTGTTCATTATTTTTGCAATGGCTGAAACAGAAAGATACAGAAATCAATGACAGATTAAATTTCAAACTCAGATGAGTTACGAGTGAAATGATCACTGCCACTGTGTCAAATTGTGACAATTGTGGTGAATCTGTTAAAACAGAGCTCGAACAGATTAAACAGATTTTAAATAAAGATTTACCAGACTGACACGGCCAGATGATTATGCAGATTTCTGGCATGTAACAAGAAATATCTGCAGCCAAAGCTTTAATTGAAGGTGCAGCACTGACTGCAAACCCAATACGTAATGAGTACATTAATCACAATGTTCTTCCTAAGTCATAAGGTAATGCTATGACTTTTTGTGGTTTGTTACTGAGTACTATATGAAGTACCAGCAACACATATTTGCATAATGTATTACATAAAGAGAACCTGCTCAAACACAAACAATTCCAGTCTTTTATAACGGAAAGGAATACTTCTCACTCGATTGTGTTCATTAAGGCCCTCAAATGTGTGTTGCTGCCATCCTGGCCAGAGCAGCAAAAGATATACTTCATGGCAGGATATATACAAGGTAATGGAGCGCTAAGGGTGACACAAACACCTGAGTACTGTAAATTTATGAACAAATTGAAAAAGCCTTTTTCTCAAAATATTGTTCTCGAGGTCATCAGTGTAAACTTAGAAAACACATTTGTAACCAAGTACAATTCCATTCTAAGCAAAGTAGTTTTCATTTTTACTTTGAAAAGTATTTAAACAAATCCCATTATTGGGACGAGCCAGTCATGCACAAAGCTATGCTAAGAATTTTGCCAGCAAAATTGTCATTAGATATTCATAAAAAGTTTGTACACCTACTGGAAGATGATGTACAACAATTTGTGTCAGTTCTAGACCTACTGACCTTATACACAGAGATGCGAAGGCTAATAAAAATTACAATAACATCTACAATAGCATGCTACTGCCAAGGCAGCAGCACAGCAATAACAAGCAACCCCCTTGTGATGTCACAGCTGATGTCACCTGTGTATGATGCGAGCCACGCTGATCATAGCCACAGCACCTGAACAGAAATAATAATTTTGGAAGCTGTAATGACAGTAACACCCAGTATCATCATGGGTATCAAGGAAATTTACACCTACATCTACATATATACTCTGCTAGCCACCAAGCGGTGTGTGGCAGAGGGCACTATTTGCGCCAAAGTCATATTTCCCCCCTCTGTGTGTCCCACTTCAAACTTTCTATGAGATTTGTAACGCTCTTGCGAACATAAAAGATACCAGTCACGAATCTTGCTGCTCTTCTTTTGACCTTCTCAATCTCTTGAATCAGACCCAACTGGTAATGGTCCCATACAGACAAACAGTACTCTAAGACTGGATGAACTAAAGTATTGTAAGCAATTTCCTTTGTTGAAAGACTGCATCACTTCAGGATTCTACCAATAAACTGCAATCTAGAGTTTGCCTTATCCATTACTCATGTAATCTGATTGTTCCATTTGAGATCATTTCGAATAGTCACACCCAGATACTTGATGGATGTTACCACTTCCAAAGACTGGGCATTTATTTTGTACTCATAAATTAATGGGGATTTTCGTCTTGTTATATGCAGTAGGTTACACTTACTAATATTGAGAGATAACTGCCAGTCACACCATATATTTAATTTCTGCAAATTCTCATTGATTTGTTCACAACTTTTGCCTGATACTACTTTCTGTAGATTACAGTATTATCGCAAACAGTCTAATGCCACTGTAAATGCCATCAACCAGACCGTTTATGTAAATCATAAAAAGCAGTGGGCCTATTACGCTGCCCTGGGGCACACCCAAGGCATGTTTTTGCTGAAGTCTCCCCACACAGGGCGGCATACTGCTCTCTGTCTGTTAGAAAACATTCTATCCAACTGCACATGTAATCAGATAGGCCGTAAGTGTGCACTTTTTGGAGCAAGTGACAGTGCGGAACTGAGACAAATGCCTTTCAAAAGTTGAGGAATATGGCATCAACCTGGGAGCCGGTATCTAAGGCCTGTTATATATCATGCATAAAGAGGGCCAGCTGTGTCTCGCATGACTGCTGCTTCCTAAAACTGTGCTGGTTTATGCAGATGAGCTTTTCAGAGTCTAGAAAGGTCATTATGTCTGAACGCAAAATATATTCCATAATTCTACAACAAATTGATGACAGTGAAATTGGCCAGTAGTTATGTGCATCCAATTTTCTACCCTTTTTATAGATTGCTATGATCTGGGCCTTCTTGAGGTCCTGTGGGACTTTCCACTGTTCCAATGGTCTCTGATAGATGATGGATAAGAATGGTACTATATTTGTAGCACAGTCAGCATAAAATCTTACGGGGATACCGTGCAGGCCAGATGCCTTCTTGACTTCTAAGGACCTTAACTGTTTTACAATCTCAGATACACTAAACACTATGACAGGCATCCTTGCATTTGTTTGATAATTGAAAGGGGGAATGGTGCTGCAGTCCTCTACTGTAAACGAGTTTTTGAAAGCTAGGTTTAGAATTTCGGCTTTCTGTTTATCATCATCCGTTACATTACCCATACCCTGTAACCCGGAAGGAGTACACGATCAAGAGAAGGTATTGAATTATTTTGTAGCATTCATAGGTTTTACGAAGCACCAAAATTTTTTGGGGTTATTTTTAGAATCTGCAGATAAAATATTGCTCCAGTTCGGAATCCCTGAACCATTACACCAACAACCTGAAAACAGCTTTCGCATCCCGCAACTACCCTCCTGACCTGGTACAGAAGCAAATAACCAGAGCCACTTCCTCATCCCCTCAAACCCAGAACCTCCCACAGAAGAACCCCAAAAGTGCCCCACTTGTGACAAGATACTTTCCGGGACTGGATCAGACCCTGAATGTGGCTCTCCAGCAGGGATACGACTTCCTCAAATCCTGTCCTGAAATGAGATCCATCCTTCATGAAATCCCCCCCACTCCACCAAGAGTGTCTTTCCGCTGTCCACCTAACCTTCGTAACCTCTTGGTTCATCCCTATGAAATCCCCAAACCACCTTCCCTACCCTCTGGCTCCTACCCTTGTAAATGCCTCCAGTGTGAAACCTGTCCCATGCACCCCCCCCCCCCCCCCACCACCACCACCACCCACTCCAGTCCTGTAACCGGGAAGGAGTACACGATCAAAGGCAGAGCCACGTGTGAAAGCATCCACGTGATTTACCAACTGACGTGTCCGCCCCGGTAGCTGGGTGGTCAGCGCGACAGACTGTCAATCCAAAGGGCCCGGGTTCGATTCCCGGCTGGATCGGAGATTTTCTCCACTCTGGGACTGGGTGTTTTGTTGTCCTAATCATCATCATTTCATCCCCATCAACGTGCAAGTCGCCGAAGTGGCGTCAAATCGAAAGACTTGCACCAGGCGAACGGTCTACCCGACAGGAGGCCCTCGTCACACGACATTTCATTTTCACCAACTGATGTGCCCACACTGTGAAGCCTTCTATGTGGGAATGTCCAGCAACTAACTGTCTACTCGCATGAATGGACACAGGCAGACAGTGTTTGTTGCTAATGAGGATCACCCTGTGGCTAAACAGGCCTTGGTGCACAGCCACCACATCTTGGCAAAGTGTTACACCATCCAGGTTATCTGGATACTTCCCACTAACACCAACCTGTCAGAACTCCGGAGATGGGAACTTGCCCTTCAGTGTATCCTCTCTTCCCATTACCCACAAGGCCTCAACCTGCACTAATTTCAAGTTGCCGCCACTCATACCTCACCTGCCATTCAACAACATCTTTGCCTGTGTACTTCTGCTTCGACTGACATCTCTGCCCAAACTCTTTGCCTTTACAAATGTCTGCTTGTGTCTGTATACGTGTGGATGGATATGTGTGTGTGTGTGTGTGTGCGCGAGTGTACACCTGTCCTTTTTTCCCCCTACGGTAAGTCTTTCTGCTCCTGGGATTGGAATGACTCCTTACCCTCTCCCTTAAAACCCACATCCTTTCGTCTTTCCCTCTCCTTCCCTCTTTCCTGAAGAAGCAGCCGTCGGTTGCGAAAGCAAGAAATTCTGTGTGTGTGTTTGTGTGTTTTATTTATTGTGCCTGTCTACTGGCGTTTTCCCGCTTGGTAAGTCTTGGAATCTTTGTTTTTAATATATATGCAATTGCTAGCTCAATCAAAATGGCTGACAAAAAATTACCCATTGTTGATCATAGCACTGAACATGCAATTGGCCAGGATGGTGGTGATTTGCACAAACAGATAAATGAAAACAAGGTGCCAACCGTGCAGTTAGCAGAAAGCAGACATACATCAGATACAGGTATCACTTATGTAACAAATGACCGCACAGATACACAGACTATGACAACACCATGATGACTATCAATGAGACTGTTTCACTCAGCTCCCAAAGCGATATATCACTGCTAAACAAAGCAGAGGAATGTGAAACAGCAGTGTATTTTGACAACACATGACGGACACTGATTATCAGTAATCTGAGTATTAACATGCAAAGTACAGCTCATAACAATGACAATAGTACTACCATTGTGCTGTTACCGCAATTACTGACAACTGTGAACACTAAATTCCATGATATGAACACAAATTTCAATACAAGTAAGTTGAACACAGAACAAAATGATTTGTCGCAAGGTTTCTCAGATTTCAAAACGGAATGAAAGCAGGTGTTGGAAGATTTCCAAAACAGTGTCACACAAAAATTCAATGATCTGACAGAAAATTTACTCACAGACATATCTGAAAACTTAAAAGAAATAAAAAAACAATTAAAACAATAGATTATTTCTGCGTTTAAAGGAAGTATTGATGTTTTGAACAAAAAGGTAGGCTCAATTAGTGACAATCAGGAACATGTAGAAAGTAAATTAAAGAAAATCATGGACACAAATAATTGTATGAGAGCAAATCAAAACCAAATGTGTACTACTATAAAGAAAGTGATCACTACTGTCAACAAGCTACGCAAGGACTATGAAGGTTTACCATTGGCAGTAGAGAGTCTAACATTAAGAGTAGAAAGCTTGGAATTAGAGGCTGAATGTCCAGAAAGAGAAGGAACTCAGAAGAAAAATTTAGACAATATAACCAAATGAGCAGAAGCAGGTACCTTAGATCAGATAGTACATTAGTGCAAAAGATAGTATCTGAATGCAAAGTATATGCAGATGCAGTAGAAGAGGTCATGCCCGAGATGGATGCATGTAATAGTTATCCACATCTTGTCACAAGCCCCATAGTGAGTGCAAGTGAAGATCGCAGAATTCGTAATTTACCTACAACAACACATGCACACACTTGTATCACACCAATGTCAGATAATGCTGCATGTTTAACATCCATCTTTTCTGATGAAGGGTTGCTTAGACATAGGCAGTTTCCCATGTATTCAACAGATGGAAAGCGGGTGAACCCAGTAGTTTTTATCAGTGCGCTCCACAACATATTTCCATGTAACTGGACGGAGGTTCAAAATATAAGATTTGTTGTTGGTTACACCCAAGGTGATATTCTTTTGTGGGCAATTGAAACGGCAGAATGTTGTCACAGTTACAAGCAATTTGAATGTGCTTTCTTAGACAAGTACTGGTCGGAAGCCATTCAAGAGAGATTAAGATATGAAGTCTTTAACCCAGCTCCATTTTATAGCAAGCATGAAAGCTTGCAGGGTTATTTCAAAAAGTATTTAAATAAAATCAGATATTGGATCAATCCCATATCACAGGTGGATGTATTGAAGATATTAAAGAGCCAACTTCCGCCACACATAAGGGAAAAATTAGCAACCACACCAGAACACAACACTGAGTACTTTTTTCCAGCTTTGGATTCTGTTGACCTGATTTATGTTCAAATGGCTCTGAGCACTATGGGACTTAACATCTGTGGTCATCAGTCCCCTAGAACTTAGAACTACTTAAACCTAACTAACCTAAGGACATCACACACATCCATGCCCGAGGCAGGATTCGAACCTGCGACCGTAGTGGCCACACGGTTGCACACTGAAGCGCCTAGAACCGCACAGCCACACCGGCCAGCCCTGATTTATGAAGAGGCACCATGGCAACATAAAGCAGCAAATAAACAAACACCTCAACCCGTCTTTGGAAACTAATCTGTAAAAAATAAAGTTACTACACAACAAGCATGGCAACCATATCCAACACAGTACATACAAAAAGGGAATTGATATGGTAATGGAAATGGCACAAACAAAAGATTGAAGCAAGGTTATCAGAACAACAGGAATGATTACAACAGACAAGCGAACTAACATATGCCAGTACAGCGCTATCCACTGCCCATAAGTAGTAACAGTGCGGCTGGTGCAGTGGGAAGGGGTCGGCAACAACCAAATTCCATGTGCTGTGCTGCAGCCAACCTACAGACAACATAATAGTGTGAATTATAATTTCGAAACTACACATGCGATTTCTCATGGAGATGGGTCATGTGCAGCCAATGGCACATATTGGCATAACACAACATACACTGTACAGCTCACTGAAATTACTCCACCCACCGAGGTCAATGCTCCTCCAGCGGGGGAAAACTTCAACCAGTCACAGTGAGGCCCCACACTGCTGACCAGCTAGAGAGTGGGGGAAAAACACTTATAAACACATGTTTTCTGAGATACAATGAACAAGGTGACATGAAGGATGACTTATACCGACATGAGGAGGAAGTTCAAGAAAACTTGTATTAAGAGCAGGCACAGGCAGTTATAAAGACAACAGTATTTGACATGGAAGTACACTTAGTGCTAGACACAGGTGCAATGACTAATTTAATGTCAACTGAATTTTTCCAAGAGTTAAAGAAAAGAGGGAAAATTCCCATGTTACCAGTAGAGAACTGTAGAATACAAACAGCCAGTGGAAACAAATCAAAAGTATTGAAGGTACAAGCACTTAATTCCATTGAAAATAGGACACTTTACGGCCAAATGTAATTTCCTCATCATTGACAAATTAATAGTAAATTGTTTGATTGGGATGAACACGTTTAGGACTTATAAAACGCAAATTGATATAGGAAGTGGTAAATGCTACTTCAGTGTAAACGAATAGGTATTTTCTGTTGATTTAATAAAAATGTCAGACAAGAAGGTCAAACAGGAGGATGCGTCTGCTGTGACAGTTCAATTTGTAAACACTCACTATAATGAACAAATGCCAGAATCAGAAGTAAACTATGAAATGGTAGAGCAAAAGGTGAGTGAGTCCAGCAAATTAAATGAGCAGGGAGCAGGAGCAACAGAATCTTACAAATCTAGTGTTTAAGTATGCACATGTATTTGGAAAACAACTGGGAGTTATCAATAATTACACCGGCCAATGTTGGAGAAACATTTTTGCTGAAAATACCTTATTCTTATGTTTTTCAGAGTGGAAAATCCAAACATGATACTTAAAAAACTGTGCCACCCATCATTTCTTCATATTCTACAGTTAAATTTATTAAATTACGCTATTTTTAAAGAATTTAACCGCTTTTATATAGTTAAAATAATTTAAAAAGGAGATGTAATGAATGTAGATGACATTGGCAGCACTGCTGAAAAATATTTGCTGGCAATAAAGGTCGATTCTATTTTTGTGTTAACAGATGGTGTTGTGTTTACTGTCAACCTAACCTCACTTTCCCATTTCCTGTGCATGTACTCAGTACAATGTCTAATCATAGTTGTAAAAACTCTTCTGACAGTTTTTGTTACATTTGTGATTAAAAAACACCAAAAAAACATTACAAACTTTGTGAAAAAGGTTTATCTATCATACTTCGGATCTAAACTTGGTGATCAAGATAAATCTTGGGCTCCACATAAAGTATGTTATGTGTGTGTTGAAGATCTGAGAAAATGGCCCAGAAAAGAGAAATAAAGCCTTTACATTTGTTGTCCTTATGATATGGAGGGAGCCAAGAAATCATTCCAATGACTGTTACTTTTGCAGTGTTGTTATTACTGGTCATAATTCAGTAAACAAGAAGGTACCGTAGTAAGCTGCCCTAACCTTCCATCTGCCATCTACCAGTAGGGCACAGTGTAGGTTTAACAGTTCCTGAACCACCAGCTGATTTAAATTCTTTTCCAACAGAAGTATTTTCTGATGTACAATCTGATTTACATGAACCAGATTTTGATGAATTCCATTGTAATACAGAAATTCTAGAGCCCAAATTGTTTACTCAGACTGAGTTTAACAATTTGGTTAGGGATCTGGACTTAACAAAAGAAAAAGCCGAATTGCTTAGCTCTAGATCAAAAGAAAAGAACTTATTGGCAGTCAAAACCAGCATATACATGTATAAAAAGAGAGAGCAGCAATTTTCTACTTTTTTCAACAAGAAGGTGAGTTAGTGTACTGCTCAGACATTCCTGATCTGATGAATGAGTTTGGTATTAAATCCAGAACGGAAGACTGGAGGCTGTTTATTGATTCATCCAAAATTAGTTTAGAGGCTGTTCTGTTACACAATGGTAACATGTATGCATCTATACCTGTTGGACATTCTGTAAATATGAAAGAAAGCTAAGAAAACCTAGCAATAGTGCTAAATAAAATATGCTATTCTGCTCATGGTTGGATGATATGTGGCGATCTAAAAGTAACATGCATATTCTTTGATCAGCAAGGTGGCTGCACCAAATTTCCATGTTTCTTGTGTGAATGGGACTGTAGGGCTATGGATCAACACTGATGCAGAAAGAACTGGCCTGTCAGGGTGTCTTTAAAACCTGGCGAGAAGAACATTCTACACAAAAACCTTGTAAATAAAAAAAAGTTCTCCTACCATCTCTACATATAAAGTTAGTTGTAATGAAACAGTTTTTAAAGACTTTGCCTAAAGATGGACCATGTTTTAAGTATCTCTGCCAAAAGTTTCCACACCTTTAAGAAGCTAAACTAAAAGAATGTGTATTTGCTGGACCTGACATTAGAAAATTGATGTTTGATGTTAACTTTGAATCCACAATGACCTTAAATGAGAAAGAAGCATGGATATCACTCAAGAAAGTTGTTACAAAGTTCTTAGGACATGAAAAAGACCTAGAATATGTTTCTATTATAGCTACAATGTTAAAGAAGCTTAAAACTTTAAGATGCTTAATGAGCCTGAAGTTCACTTTTTGAACAGTCACCTTGATTAATTCCCACACAATACGGGAGATGTTAGTGAGGAACAAGGAGAGCATTTTCACTAGGACATTAAAGTGATGGAAAAACGCTACCAAGGCCACTGGAACACCAACATGATGAGGGACTACTGTTGGTGACACTTCACCGAGAAGTTCAGTAAGTGACTCATCATAGAAAAAGCTACACAGAAAGCTTCAAAGAAAAAAGAGAAAGAAAATACAAGCCAATTCCAGCTGACAAGTGAAACATCTACTAACACATATCATTGTTTTAAGTATCTTATTGTAAATACAAACCATGCTTATGTTGTAACAAAGTGTTTCATTAATTTCCCCATTTACCATATAGCATATAATAAAAAGCATATTGCTCAAAAACTATGGGTGATACAAGAAAACTAAAGCTACATTCGGATTCAGCTCATAAAGATCTATAAACATCTGCCATAAAAACAGTTTTTCAAAAAAATTATTTTGTTGGCATGTGTTATGAGTACAAAATGGATGCTTACCCATACGAAACTTTTTGTGTGTCAAAATATCCCATTCCTTGGGCGAAAAGAGAGGCAGTACAAGAAGAAATCAATTGAATGATTGAATAGTGAGTCATTCAACCTTCCTTTTTACCTTATTGCAGCCCTATAGTGCCTGTAAGTAAACCAGACAGATCTGTAAGATTGATTCTGGATGCTCAAGGTATTAATAAGATCCTAGTACCAGTTTGAATCAGAGCTTACAACCTGGATGAACAACCATTGAAGTTCCATAATGCCCAGTATTTTACTATATTGGACCTGAACGGGTCCTATTGGCAAATCCAGCTCCCTCTAGTTACTAGAAGGCACACACCTTTTGTATGTGGAGGTAGAATCATTGAATTCTGCATCCTGCCATTTGGTCTGAATATAAGTGTAGGTGTATTTATTGCAGCATTAGATAAAGTATTAGGCCAGAGCTACTAAGCAAGGTTACGGTCTATGTTGACGGCTTGTTAATTACCAACGCCATGTGGTCAGAACACATTCAGCTGATTGTGAAAGTTTTACAACATTTTTCAGAATACAGGTGATAGCCTACTTAAAAAAGTCTGACTTTGGCAGGGAGGAGGTAAAATTTCTTGGTCACATTATCTCCAAATGAGGTATCCTCCCTGATTATAAGAAACTTGATGCCATACGCAATTGTCCTGCACCTAGGAAAAAGGAACAACATGAAGTTCATTTAGGATTAACGTCATTCTTCCGTAAGTTCATACCCAAACAACTGATGAACAGTGGCACCCTGCTTAATTTATTACACAAAAGCAGACCATGGCTATGGAATGACAGGTGCCAAGAAGATTCAATAATATTAAAGAGGCATTAGTGAATGCAATTATATTTAGTCACCCCGATATGGAGAAAGACTTCTGTCTGTGCACAGACAACTCCTCACAGAGTCTGAGGGCATGTCTGTTCCAGATAAGAGAGAAAGATGGTAAGATATTGCCAAAGGTAATTAGCTTTGGTAGCCACATATTAACTGAGGTAGAAAGATCATCAGAATTAGAAAGTTTGGAAGTAATCTGGGCATTCAAAAAATTTGAGTCCTTTTTATGGGGTAAGAGTACAAAAGTGTATTGTGATCAGCAATCCCTTTCATTCTTGTTGATGTGTAGATTACTGTACAGGAGATTGGCAAGAAGGTGTCTACATCTGCAAGGATTCAACTTCGAAATTATTTATGTCAAGGGCAGTCAGAACATCATTGCCAATGCTCTATCAAGGTTACCTCACGGTCTAGATTAATTTAGTGAATTTTTGGAACAGGATTATGAAATAAGAACTCTTCTTATGCAAAGTAAAATACTGCAGTCTGACTACAGTAAGTTTTGTGAACAAACGAAAACTATGCAACAACAGGACCTAAGATGGAGCAAGTTTCGACAGAAACTATCACAGGAAGGCAATAAACAGGTAAAAATGTGGTACAGAGAATATAAAGGTGTTTCATTCCATCGCAAACATCCTGACTCATCTCATTTCATTTCATTTTTTTTTTATCTTCCTGTAAATCATTTACGTGATGTAGGAATTGTCACAACAAAGATATCATACTAGCACAAGTACTACAGACATACTAATGGAATATCACTTTCAAGTCATTTTTTAAAAGTACAAATTTAGACATACAAATTAAAATTTTTGGCAATAAATTTACACACAATCAAAGTACTCATCTACATCATAGAAAGTTTTGCTTAAAAGGTAATTTTTAAGCTCAGTCTTAAATTTTACTTCATCTATTATTTCCTTCATGCACACTGGCAGAGCATTGTAAGGTTTTATTCCAAAATAACTTACATGCTTTTGGGTTTGTGTTGTCCTTACCCTTTCTACATACAAATTCTTACGAGTTGTAGTATTATAATTATGGCAGTCCTCATTTGTACGTAGATTTTTCATATGTACTCTTGTACACAGAATGCTTTTAAAAATATACAGTAATGGTATTGTGAGTATTTGCAGTTCTTTGAAAAGGGGCTTACAATGAGTTCTTGGAGAGTTATGTGTTATGATTCGTGTAACTATTTTCTGAAATTTGAAGATATCTGTTAAGCTTGATTTAGTTTTACCCCAGAACACTATGCCATAAGACATGATGGACTGAAAGTAAGCAAAATACACTAGTCTAGTACAGTCTGTGCTGCATACTCTAGATAATATCCTCAATGCAAAACATGCCGAATTGAGCCTGTGGGATAAGTACTTGAGATGGTCTTTCCAGCTTAAGTTTTAATCAATGTGCATGCCCAAAAACTTTGTGGATTGTACACTCTCTATCTTCTTATCCATTAGTTTTAACTGGAGGTCCATATCTTGAGTTGCTTCGCCATACTGTATATAATTTGTTTTACTTAGATTAAGTGTTAACTCATTAGCATTAAACCAATGTTGAATATATTTCAGGACTATATCAGTTGTGGTGGTTAATGATTTTTATCATCACTTTTAATTATGCTAGTGTCATCTGTGAACAACATTATTTTGGTAGGAATATTAGGATTTTTTTATGTCATTTATATAAAGCAAAAACAATAAGGGACCAAGAACACTGCCCTGTCGGACACCTGTTTCCAATTTCTTTGCATCTGAGACCCACTTCATTTTTTGATTTTTATGTTCTGTGATGATTTCTACCACCTGAGTTCTATCTTGAAGGTAAGATTCAAACCACTGTTTCACAACTCCCCTTACACCTTTTGCCTCCATCTTGTTTAACAGAATTTTGTGATTTACTGTACTTTTAGATAAATATAAGTTAATTCCCACTACACATTTTTTAGTGTCGAGACTCCTAACAATCTCTTTGGTATAGGCATGGATAGCTGATTCTGTGCTGTGGCCCGAGCAAAAGCCATGTTGATTGCAGTTTAGAAGTTTGTGAGCATCTAAGTAATTTATGAGTCTGGTTTTCATTAATTTCTCTAGAATGTTTGAAAATGATTGGAGAAGGGATGTTGGTCTATAATTTTCTAACTTGTATGGATCTCCTTTTTTTAAACAGAGGTCTAACCTTAGAGATTTTCAACCTCTCAGGAAACACACCTTCGCTGAAAGACAAATTGGCAATATGTGCCAGGGGCTTTATAACTTGTTGGGCAACTTTTTTTATTATTGACACAGGCACTTCATCCACACCTGCAGACATTTTTCATTTTAGACTAGTTCATTATCATTTGTGGAAGTTAACAACATACTACTGTCTACTTTTGGGGCTGTTAATTTCTCATGTTTGGTAAAGTTTTTACTTAATGACACTGGTACACTTAAAAAGTAATTATACAATGGTGCACTTGTCTTCCTAATAAGTACATTGAGGAATTCATAATGTACACCCATGAAGTGTAGGGACACTATGGGGTAAGTAAATGTACAGAGAAGATAGGTAAACATTGCTACTTGCCAAATTTGACAAGACAAGTATTTCAGGTACTACAAAAATGTATAGTGTGTCAGAAGGCAAAACGTTCTAACTCTTCCCAACATATCGACCTTTACCAAATTTCAACTAAGAAAACTCTAAATTTAGTATCTCTAGATGTAGCTGGCCCCTATCCAAGAGGAAAGGGTGGAGTAAGATACATAGTAGCACTATTCGCCTTTTTTTACACAGCATATTAAGATGTACACAGTATATAGTGCTACAGTGACCTCCACCAGGAAAAGGATTGAATAAGATTTCTTGAGGAGGACAGGAAAGCCACAAGTGATACTTACTGGTAGTGCCTTATATTTTATAGGACATCTTACAAGGGAACCTCCCCATTGCACCCCCTGTAGATTTAGTTATAAGTTGGCACAGTGGATAGGCCTTGAAAAACTGAACACTGATCAACCAAGAAAACAGGAAGAAGTTGTGTGGAACTATGAAAAAAATAAGCAAAATATACAAACTGAGTAGTCCATGCACAAGATAGGCAACATCAAGGATAGTGTGTGCTCAGGAGCGCCGTGGTCCCGTGGTTAGTGTGAGCAGCTGCGGAACCAGCCGTCCTTAGTTCAAGCTTTCCCTCGAGTGAAAAGTTTACTTTCTTTATTTTAGCAATGTTATGATCTGTCTGTTCGTTCATTGACGTCTCTGATCACTGTAATAAGTTTAGCGTCTATGTTTTGCTACTGCACTGCAAAACCGTGGGATTAGTAGACGAAAGGATGTGCCTCTCCAATGGGAACTGAAAACATTGATCGCAAGGTCATAGGTCTACCGATTCCTCCACAGCTAAACATGTCTGATATATTCTATATGACACTGGTGATGTCATGTGCGTCACATGACAGGAATATATTGTTGACCCACCTAACTTGTACACTTGGTGAATGGGTAAAAAGATTTTTCTACCTTGCCCGATTTAGGTTTTCTTGTGGATGTGATAATCACTCCCAAAAAAAGTGATGAAAACATAAGAGTTTGTCAGATAATAACTTTCTGAAAATAAAAAATTAAACTTTTCACTCGAGAGAAGACTTGAACTAAGGACCTCTCGTTCTGCAGCTGCTCACGCTAACCACGGGACCACAGCGCTCCTCCACTCTCATTACCCTTGATGTTGCCTATCTTACTCATGGACTACTCAGTTTGTATAGTTTGCTTATTTTTTTCAAAGTTCCACACAACTTCTTCCTGTTTTCTTGTTTGATCTGTGTTCAGTTTTTCAAGGCCTATACACTGTGCCAACTTATAACTAAATCTGAGGGGGGTGCGATGGGGAGCTTTCCTTGTTAGTATCAATATTCCAAGGAATTTAATTGGTTCATAAGATCATACACACTGCACACACACACACACACACACACGAAATGGGGAGAATATTTCACACCATTCATGCTGGTCATTAACAATCTTACAATAATAATAATAATAATAATAATAATGTTTTACATTAAACAAAAGGATGAATGGGAGTCACCCCTATCAAAAATACCAGCAGTGGAAATGACTTCAGACGAGAAAATTAAAAAATCAGTAATCACACTGGAAAACAGGGCTCAATATAGGAGGAAAATCTATGATTGGAAACTGAAGTGTTTTACACAGTTTACTGAAGGCCAACAAGTTCTGTTACGAACTCATCCCAGGTCAACAAAAATAGGAAAGTTAAACAAGAAATGGCAATTGCTTTATACAGGACCGTATATAATTTCCAAAATCCCATATCTTGCAGCTTATTGATTGATTGTCACGAGGACTGGTCGAGACAAAGGTGTTTACCCCCACAATGACTTAAAGGCATTTGTGGAATAAACATTTTGACACAAGTATTTTTACTGAAAATGACTTTAAATTTTTGTTTTCTTTTGAATACTTGTGTTGAGGAAACATGTTTGGATTAAGCAATTTTGCTTATTTTGATATATAAAGTAGCAGATAACTGAAATTGAGAGAGATATTAAACAATACAGCACTTTGCTTGATGCAAAGAGCAGCGAGGCAGAGCAAAACTTACAAGACACACAGTGATGTAATCACAGTGGTGAGCTACAACAGCAGACAAGATGAAATCAGCAACTCATACTCATGTGCATGTAAACAAGGCTGCAGGAGTTTTAAAAGAGTATTCCATGAACCATGGAGCTTGCCGTTGGTGGGGAGGCTTGCGTGCCTCAGCGATACAGATAGCCGTACCGTAGGTGCAAAGGTGCAACCACAACGGAGGGGTATCTGTTGAGAGGCCAGACAAACGTGTGGTTCCTGAAGAGGGGCAGCAGCCTTTTCAGTAGTTGCAGGGGCAACAGTATGGATGATTGACTGATCTGGCCTTGTAACAATAACCAAAACTGCCTTGCTGTGCTGGTACTGCGAATTGCTGAAAGCAAGGGGAAACTACAGCCGTAATTTTTCCCGAGGGCATGCAGCTTTACTGTATGATTAAATGATGATGGCCTCCTCTTGGGTAAAATATTCCGGAGGTAAAATAGTCCCCCATTCGGATCTCCGGGCGGGGACTACTCAAGAGGACATCGTTATCAGGAGAAAGAAAACTGGCGTTCTACAGATCGGGGCATGGAATGTCAGATCCCTTAATCGAGCAGGTAGGTTAGAAAATTTAAGAAGGGAAATGGATAGGTTAAAGTTAGATATAGTGGGAATTAGTTAAGTTCAGTGGCAGGAGGAACAAGACTTCTGGTCAGGTGACTACAGGGTTATAAACACAAAATCAAATAGGGGTAATGCAGGAGTAGGATTAATAATGAATAGGAAAATAGCAATGCGGGTAAGCTACTACAAACAACATAGTGAATGCATTAGTGTGGCCAAGATAGATACAAAGCCCACACCTACTACAGTAGTACAAGTTTATATGCCAACTAGTTCTGCAGATGACGAAGAAATTGAAGAAATGTATGATCAAATAAAAGAAATTATTCAGATAGTGAAGGGTGACAAAAATTTAATAGTCATGGGTGACTGGAATTCAGTAGTAGGAAAAGGAGAGAAGGAAACATAGTAGGTGAATATGGAATGCGGCAAAGAAATAAAAGAGGAAGCTACCTGGTAGAATTTTGCACAGAGCACAACTTAATCATAGGTAACACTTGGTTCAAGATTCATAAAAGAAGGCTGTATACATGGAAAAAGCCTGGAGATACTGACAGGTTTCAGATAGATTATATAATGGTATGAACGAGATTTAGGGACCAGGTTTTAAATTGTAAGACATTTCCAGGGGCAGATGTGGACTCTGACCACAATCTGTTGGTTATGACCTGTAGATCAAAACTGAAGAAACTGCAAAAAGGTGGGAATTTAAAGAGATGGAACCTGGATAAACTAAAAGAACCAGAGGTTGTACGGAGTTTCAAGGAGAGCATAAGGGAACAATTGACAGGAATGGGGGAAAGAAATACAATAGAAGAAGAATGGGTAACATTGAGGCATGAAGTAGTGAAGGCAGCAGACGATCAAGTAGGTAAAAAGACGAGGCCTAATAGAAATCCTTGGGTAACAGAAGAAATATTGAATTTAATTGATGAAAGGAGAAAATATAAAAATGCAGTAAATGAAGCAAGCAAAAAGGAATACAAATGTCTCAAAAATCGACAGGAAGTGCAAAATGGCTAAGCAGGGATGGCTAGAGGACAAATGTAAGGATGTAGAAGCTTATCTCACTAGCAGTAAGATAGATACTGCCTACAGGAAAATTAAAGAGACCTTTGGAGAAAAGAAGACCACTTGTATGAATATTAAGAGCTCAGATGAAAACCCAGTTCTAACCAAAGAAGGGAAAGCAGAAAGGTGGAAGGAGTATATAGAGGGCCTATACAAGGGCGATGTACTTGAGGACAATATTATGGAAATGGAAGAGGATGTAGATGAAGATGAAATGGGAGATATGATACTGCGTGAAGAGTTTGACAGAGCACTTAAAGACCTGAGTCAAAACAAGGCCCCTGGAGTAGACAACATTCCATTGAAACTACTGACGGCCTTGGGAGAGCCAGTCCTGACAAAACTCTACCATCTGGTGAGCAAGATGTATGAGACAGGCGAAATACCCTCAGACTTCAAGAAGAATATAATAATTCCAATCCCAAAGAAAGCAGGTGTTGACAGATGTGAAAATTACCGAACTATCAGTTTAATAAGTCACAGCTGCAAAATACTAACGCGAGTTCTTTACAGACGAGTGGAAAAACTAGTAGAAGTCGACCTCGGGAAAGATCAGTTTGGATTCCGTAGAAATGTTGGAACACATGAGACAATACTGACCCTACGACTTATCTTAGAAGCTAGATTAAGGAAGGGCAAACCTACGTTTCTAGCATTTGTAGACTTAAGAGAAAGCTTTTGACAATGTTAACTGGAATCTCTCTTTCAAATTCTGAAGGTGGCAGGGGTAAAATACAGGGAGCGAAAGGCTATTTACAATTTGTACAGAAACCAAATGGCAGTTATAAGAGTCGAGGGACATGAAAGGGCAGCAGTGGTTGGGAAGGGAGTGAGACAGGGCTGTAGTCTATCCCCGATGTTATTCAATCTGTATATTGAGCAAGCAGTGAAGGAAACAAAAGAAAAATTCGGAGTAGGTATTAAAATCCATGGAGAAGAAATAAAAACTTTGAGGTTCGCCGATGACATTGTAATTCTGTCAGAGACAGCAAAGGACTTGGAAGAGTAGTTGAATGGAATGGACAGTGTCTTGAAAGGAGGATATAAGATGAACATCAACAAAATCAAAACGAGAATAATGGAATGTAGTCGAATAAAGTTGGGTGATGCTGAGGGAATTAGATTAGGAAGTGAGACACATAAAGTAGTAAAGAAGTTTTGCTATTTGGGGAGGAAAATAACTGATGATGGTCAAAGTCGAGAGGATATAAAATGTAGACTGGAAATGGCAAGGAAAGCGTTTCTGAAGAAGAGAAGTTTGTTAACATCGTGTCAGGAAGTCATTTCTGAAAGTATTTGTATGGAGTGTAGCCATGTATGGAAGTGAATCATGGACGATAAATAGTTTGGACAAGAAGAGAATAGAAGCTTTCGTAATGTGGTGCTACAGAAGAATGCTGAAGATTAGATGGGTAGATCACATAACTAATGAGGAAGTATTGAATCGGATTGGGGAGAAGAGTAGTTTGTGGCACAACTTGACCAGAAGAAGGGATCAGTTGGTAGGACATGTTCTGAGGCATCAAGGGATCACCAATTTAGTATTGGAGGGCAGCGTGGAGGGTAAAAATCGTAGAGGGAGACCAAGAGATGACTATACTAAGCAGATTCAGAAGAATGTAGGTTGCAGTAGGTACTGGGAGATGAAGAAGCTTGCACAGGATAGAGTAGCATGGAGAGCTGCATCAAACCAGTTTCAGGACTGAAGACCACAACAACAAACAACAACAATTACATGATGATCTGCCATAAACAGTACTGGTCTAGAGCAACAGACACCTAGCAGCAGAACAGGTGAAAATATGAAAATCAGCACATTATCCGCACGCTGGAATAGGGACCAGTTCTAAACTACCCTACAATTGCGCATGCGCACTAGGGAGCAATAACTTGCACATGCATAGAAGGGGGTGCCATAGTGCGTTCTGCTTAATGTTTGCTTATTGTTACATGGCTAGTGGCTAATTTCAGATTTTTGTGTCGGGAATTTTCTGCATTTTTTCCATTAAGTAGATTTTTATAGATGCAGATTTTTTTGTGACCAGTAGACTTTCTTTTGTACTAGCTGTTTGAGGAAAGGTGTATGTATGACCCACACGACCTGTTGCACCGTAATAAGGTATGGCAGCAATCGTTTATTTCTGAGTAATGTGCATGTAACATTACACAGTGATTTTCGATTTCTATCATAATGACTGAGCTTATGAAAGTTCATGTTTGATTTGATTGCATCTCTTGCTTTACTTCAGCATGCCAGGAAAGAGAGGAACTGCAAGTGAAGGTGAGAGAGTTCGTGCAGTTTCGCCCAGTGCGACAGACAAGGACTGCTGAAACTCTGACTAGCATATATATATTCCAAACACGAAAAAATAACCTGAGAGTACCTTTAAGTACTGGCCCTTTATAGTGTTGCAAATTGCAATGCGTACATCTCCACCAATGCTACGACCAGCCTACAATATAACAGGGCATATACCAGTATTTTATCAGTGATCTAGGTTGGTATGATCACAAAACATATGAACATGTGACTTAATTCTTACTTTCAAGAAGGTGAGATAGCCTCCATCAGAACTGTGTCACACTTGCTAATTCCATGTTCTGTCATAGACAGGAGCTTCTTGAAACAGGTCATGTTCATCCTCATGATGTTCCAAAATTCTTGCAGATCTTTGGGCCTCAGTGCTTTCATAAGCAGTAAATATATCCACCTGACTTCATCCCTTCTTTTCAGCCAGGGTTGAACCCAACAACTTCTAGCTTTTCATATTCATCATCGTTCTGCCCCGATCCAAAGATTTACTGTCACTGTCAGGGCAATAGCTCCAAAAACAAGTGGGTCCTCCATGTGCAAAATGCTGTATAAATGTAAATTTCGATATACTTGTACATATACCTGTGTAACCAAGTGTCATAATATAAAACTAACTGTTGAGTCTGTAATTCAGAACAGTAGTAACCTACTTATGAGAATACCAAATACTAAATAAATAACGATAAAAAACAATGTCTTATAAAATAGGAACCTTCAGCCCACAGAAATAATTTGAGCAAATGATGTTCCAATATATCACATGTTTGCTCTTGTGATTTGCATGTTAGAGCGAACAACTTTCCAAGAGATCAGACAGTTCTGTTTGCATTTCGTGTGTTATTACCACCTACTGCACATGTGCGCCAGGTGTATCCCTTATGGATGGTGTAAAAAGTGGATGTGAAGCAGCCTGTAGTTACAGATATGCTTGTGGAGTGCTGGTGAATAGATGTATGCTTTAGGCACGTTGTGTAATAGGGCTTCAGTTATTAGACAGTGGACATGATAAACGGCCGCAAGCTAACAAAATTAAACACAACCCACCCACATTCATATTTATAAGAATTATTTACATACAAAAAGTATGAAGGAATGAAGGAATAACTATATTATAACTATAAACTTAAGGTGGAAAAAAATATATATGAAATGTTGAACTAAGAAAATGCACAAGAGAATATGAGTAATATGTACATAAAATGATAATATTAACCTACTATATACAGAATTGTACAGGCATTTACAGAAAGTAAACTACAACATATATTTAAGGATATGAATGATGACAGCTAAAAGGAAAGCATGAATCAGAGATGAGAGCACAAGTGTCTCTCGCTTTTGTATATAATTTTCTTTACGGGGTAAAGGTAAGTGAAGCTGGTGATGTACTGAGCAGAACAGGCAAATAAAACAGCTGTATACTGAAGTAAAATATCAATGGAATCAATGGCCACTGAGATACTACACATTTAGTTTTAAGTTAGTTTTAAGTTTTCTATTTTCAGCAACCAGTGCATCAATACAGTGTGAAAGGAGAAATGATATGCTTTGAGGGTGGCATGGTACCACACAAGTTTAACGGGCTTCACCTCAAGCAAATAAAATTTAATTGCAAGAATTATTACATATATAAGTGATAGGAATGAATGATTCAAAGTATACACAGTAGCAGTCTAGTAAGTGACATCATAATGATATAAGTTTGATGTTTGCAAACAAGTAAAGGGCTGACCTACACATACGGTACAGTCACTGCTTCAGAAACTCCCAACACCCATTTTCTCTTTACAATATGCATATATGTATATGTACATGATCATTATAAACAGGATTATTATTTCTACACATTGAATGATGACATTTATGGCAATTAAATGCATGTCATGAGTACTTAAGGTACATATTGTCTGAAGTAATCAATGTCTATTTCATGTAGTAGGAACATAACAGGAATCTACCATGAACAATGCTGACTGAGAGTCTTCTTGTAACATTATATATGTCTTATATGCCCTTTTTTTAGTAATACAATGGGCCTGTAGCCAAATAGATTCCTTCCTTCATTCCTAGAGGTGATGCTAAGAGTAGTTAGACAAACAGCACATAGTGTATTTGAAGTAGATGTCGATGCTGTCCCACCTGCTCCATAAATAAATAACAACCTTCCTTCAGTAATGTGAGAGGAATTATGTATATTGTTTCTCACGTAAAGATTTGTGATACCCAAACATATGGATGTATATACTTATGTAAGATGTATTGCAGGTGGTGGCTCATGTTGGTACCAATGACGTATGTCGCTTTGGATCAGAGCAGGTTATGTCTGGTTTAGGGCAGCTAGCGGAAATGGTAAAGACTGCCAGTCTTGCTTCCGAGGTTACGGTGGAGCTCACCATCTGCAGCATCCACTACACACAGAAGGCAGCTACACGGGTAGTTGGGGCTGTGTGGAAGGGACTGGGCAGTTTTTTAGGTTAGAGGGTCTCAGGGAACCACAGAAGGGGCATCCGTCAGAAAGTGGGCAGGTAAAACACAGTAAGGTAGTTGTAGAAACGATTGGTATTGTAGTTGTAAATTGTTGTAGCAGTGTTGGGAAAGAACCAGAGCTCCAAGCCCTAATAGAAAGCACTGATGCTCAAGTAGTTGTAGGTACAGAGAGCTGACTAAAGTCAGAAATAAATTCAGTTGAAAGTTTTTCAAGTGATCTAACAGTGTTCAGAAAGGATAGATTAAATACGGTTGGTGGTGGAGTATTTATTGCTGTCAGAGGTAGTTTGCCTTGTAGCGAAATTGAAGTAGAAAGTTCATCTGAAACAGTACAGGGAGAGGTTATACCTGATGATCAGACTAAACTATTAATTGGGTCATTTTACCGACCCCCCACCCCCTGACTCAGAAGACATAGTTGCTGAACATTTCAAAGAAAACTTGAGTCTCATTTCAAATAAGTACCCCACTCTTACAATTACAGTCAGTGGTGACTTCAATCTACCCTCAATATGCTGGAAAAATTATACGTTTAAAGCTGGCGGCAAACATAAAACATCATCCAAAATTGTACTGAATGCTTTCTCAGAAAATTATTTTGAACAATTAGTTCATGAGCCCACTTGGAGCATAAATGGTTGCAAAAGCATACTTGACCTTTTTAGCAACAAATAATCCTGGACAAATAGTGATTGTTGTGATGAATACAGGGATTAGCAACCATAAGGCAGTTGCTGTTAGGCTGAAAACCATAACACCTAGAACCATAAAAAAGAAACGCAAAGTATATCTATTTAAAAAAGCTGATAAAAATGCTCTTAACGCCTTTTTAACCCTAGGACTCACTCTGCTAAAATTTCCCTAGTACTCCATCTGGGGTCATACATGACCCCAATCAATATATAATTGACTGTGTGTACTAATCATTCAGAGAACAACATACTGTCATTTAATACTGTTTGTTTACATTTTATTTATTATTTAGACACATTTCACAGCTTTTTTAACAGGTATGTACATAGCAGAATTAAATTACAAATGGTAGAGTAATTACATATCAGAAGTTACAATATTACTCTAAGTCTTAATTTGTTTCACTCATAAATGTTTCACAATGGCTTCAAATTTACAGGAAATGTGATGAACAACTCAACAGGAAACATAATTCTAACCAGAATCTGTACCATAGTCATCTGCACATATTTTGCAAGTAGTAACTATTTCAGAATGTTCCTTGCAAACAAATTTGTTACACTTTTTGCATGTTGAACTGTATTTTGTGTCCTTTGATCGGGGGCAAATGAAACATCTGTCTCGCTTTCTCTTCTGATTGTCGGGTATTACGTCTGGATGTTCATTCTCTAATAGATCATCAAATCCACGCTGTCTGATACTGCTAATAATATCCTTGTTCCTTGCTTGTGGTAAACTCAAACTACGTTCCACTTGGGGCTTTGCCATTTCTTTGGCCAACTTCATTAGAAAAGACGTGTCTCTGTTTTTTCAACAGCAACACAGAAGAGTCTGTAGGCATTGAGTGCAGCTAGATCGACAAGATCATAAAATACTGCTAATGGCCAACGTTTTCTACCCTTTTTCGCAGAATAGTGAGAGCTCATTTGATCTAGCATATCAACACCTGATTTTGTTGAGATGCAATACAACACTACTTCTGGTTTTTGTTTCAAGTTGTTTTCTTTGGGTACTTCAAATGATTGATGTTGTGTTGACAGGAGTAGCACAGCCTTATTTCTTTTTGGAACATATGAAACTAATAATGTTTTACCACTGTATGCAAATCTGGTAGTGCATTCTTCCATAGTTTTCGAAGGCAAAAACTCTTTTGGGACTTCTTTTCTTGTAGAACGTAGAGTACCTACAAGTGTCAACTTCATTTTCAACAATTCTTGTCCAAGGTCATAGCTCGTGAAAAAATTGTCAGTGGTAATATTCCTACCACTCTCAGCCAGATGACGCACTAAATCTAAGACCTTGATTCACTTCTCTCACATCACCACTCCTTCCAGTGTACATTTGAAGATTTGTCAGATAACCATGTTCACAGTCTACTGCGCACTATATCTTGATGCCATACTTTCCTGGCTTTGAAGGAATGTAGACCCGAAACTCCACTGACCTCTGTATACACAAAGATGTTCATCAACAGTAATGTTGCTGGAAGGTATAAATTATGTTTGACATTGCCAGCAAACAAATCAAATATTTCCTGTACAGCTTCAGCCTTATTTCCAGTCCTTTCTTTCCTTTCAAGTCTTGTGATGCGGTCGTCAAAACGAAGTGTACGCAGAATGTCCTGTTATTGCCTCCTCAACATAGTAGCACAGAATAGAGGAGTGCCATATTCAGAGTCCCAAAATTCGTCAATAGCTTTCCCCCGGCTCTTCTGTACACCATACATAATCAGCAAGCCTAAAAATGAAAGAAGTTCGCATCTGTCTGCCAGTCAACTAATTTTTCAGACACTTTCAATTCATTTCCTCATTGATTTGTGAACTGAACTATTATATCCAGCAATTCATTAGTAATAAACTGCCTGAAACAGTCAACAGCTGAGCTAACACTAACTGTACTAGGAATACCTGCTGAAAATTGTAGTATGTTGTGGATTGGAAATCTACGAATTGATGGTTCTTTTGTACTCCATGCAATATCCCAACCCCTGCTTACCAGTACTGCACTTTCATCTTCTTCACTGTCATCATTTTCAGCAAGAAAATCATTTTCTTCTAATTCATGTAAACAAATTTCATCACTTTGGTCTACCTGTGTCTCGGTTCCATCATCTTCGGCGTCACTACCTTCTGAATCACTACTGCTACAAAATAAGTCTTCCATAGCTTGTTCTACACTATATCCAGGAGCAAAATGTATTCCATCCATGCTGAAATTACACTGCAACAACAAACGTACAAACGAACTTCCAGTTTGAGGTTAGTTCTGAGTAACATCTGAATAACACCTGAATTCAGTGTTACCAGCTCAAAATACCTAAGAAATAGATTGATAGTTGATAATCTATACATTCTATGAATGTTACATATAATCTATCTGGGGTCATAATTGACCCCAACAGTAGTTTTTGTTAATTATTGATTTTAATGTTGCGTCAAGCGCTCTAAAAATTTTTGTGAGAGAACTACAATACTGTGTGGTAAAAGTCATAAAATTCTGAATTTTTACAAGAAAAGGGAATATTATTTTATCCATAGTAAAGATGATTGGGGTCACCTATGACCCCAGAGTGAGTCCTAGGGTTAAGAGACAGCCTTCACTCCTTCCGATCTGATCATGTAAGTGTAGAAAAGTTGTGGAATGTTTTCAAAGAGATAGTATCAACAGCAACTGAGAGATATATACCACATAAATTAATAAATGATGGTACTGAACCCCCATGGTACACAAAACAGGTCAGATCGTTGTTGCAGAAGCAATGAAAAAAGCATGCCAAATTTAAAAGAACACAAATCCCCCAAGATTGGCAAAGTTTTACAGAAGTTTGAAATACAGCGCGTACTTCGATGTGAGATGTTTTTAATAATTTCGATAATGAAATTCTGTCTTGAAATCTGGCAGAAAACCCAAAGAGATTCTGGTCATACATAAAGCACACCAGTGGCAAGATACAATCAGTGCCTTCACTGCGAGATAACAGTGGTGAAGTCACTGATGACAGTGCCACTAAAGCAGAGTTATTAAACACGGTTTTCCAAAACTCCTTCACCAAAGAAGATGAAGTAAATATTCCTGAATTCCAATCAAGAACAATTCCCAAGATGAGAAACACAGAAGTAGATATCCTCGGTGTAACAAAGCAGCTTAAATCACTTAATAAAAGCAAGGCCTCCGGTCCAGATTGTATATCAGTCAGGTTCCTCTCAGAGTGTGCTGATAAAATAGCTCCATATTTAGCAATTATATACAACCACTCACTCACAGAAGGATACAAACCTAAAGACTGGAAGACTGCTCAAGTCACACCAATACCAAAAAATGGAAGTAGGAGTAATCTGCTGAATTACAGGCCTATATCACTAATGTCGATTTGCAGTAGGGTTTTAGAACATATACTATATTCAAACATTATGAAGTACCTCGAAGAAAATTATTTACTGACATACAGTCAGCACAGATTCAGAAAATATCGTTCTTGTGAAACACGATTAGCTCTTTATACTCATGAAGTAATAAGTGCTGTTGACAGGGGATGTCAAATTGATTCCATATTTTTAGATTTCCAGAAGGCTTTCGATACCGTTCTTCAGAAGCGTCTTCTAACCAAACTGCGTGCCTACGGAGTATCACCTCAGTTGTGTGACTGGATTCGTGATTTCCTGTCAGAAAGGTCACAGTTTGTATTAATAGACAGAAAGTCATTGAGTAAAACAGAAGTAATATCTGGCATTCCCCAAGGAATTGTTATAGGCCCTGTATTGTTCCTGATCTATATTAATGACATAGGAGACAATCTGAGTAGCCATCTTAGATTGCTTGCAGATGATGCTGTCATTTATCATCTTGTAAAGTTATCAGATGATCAAAAAGACTCGCAAAATGATTTAGATAACATATCTGTATGGTGCAAAAAGTGGAAATTGACCCTGAATAAAGAAAAGTGCAAAGTTATTCACATGAGCGCTAAAAAAAATCAGCTACATTTTAATTATGCGATAAGTCACACAAATCTGAGGGCTGTAAATTCAATTAAATACTTAGGAAATTACAATTACAAATAACCTAAATTGGAACAATCACATAGATAATATTGTGGGTAGAGCAAACCAAAGACTGCAATTCATTGACAGAACACTTAGAAGGTGCAACAGGTCTATCAAAGAGACTGCTTATACTACGCTTGTCCGCCCTATTCTGGAGCACTGCTGTGCGGTGTGGGATCCGCATCAGGTGGGACTGATGGATGACATCAAAAAAGTAGGGAGACAGCATGAAGGTGGTTCATTGAACCCTCTGTCAGGCACTTTATTGTGAATAGCAGAGTAATCATGTAGATGTAGATGTAACTGAGGTTATGCATATTTATTATATAGTATGAATGTAAATGAGCCTATTATTTACAAACTAAACTTATCTGACAGTTTATGAAGTAAGTGTGAGTCAGAAATAATATGTAATATATGAATGTTTTCAAACTGCAACTTTGTAAATAACAGTTTGTTTAAAGAGTAACAGTGTACGAAAGCAGACACTTCATGCAAAATAAGTGATTAAAGGAATTTGTGTAAAAGTCTGCTCCACAGATGGGACAACATGACATAGTAAGAAAATAATATAAACATAATATGGGACTAATCAATTATGATAATGAGTGGAATCCAGCCTAGACATTCTTGTAGAAACTTTTTTTTAGAAAATTAGGGATACTGACAACTGTGTGTCAATATATCCACTCCCTGTTGTGTTTCATTGCTAAAAATGAGAAACTTCACAAAACCAATGATTCATACCATACCCATAATAACAGAAGGAAGATGGACCTCCATTATGAATTTAAAAAACCTTAGTATTGTACAAAAAGGAGTCCACTACATGAGCTGCAAGGTGTTCAATGCTCTCCCACCATCACTGAAATCACTTGTCCATGAGCTTCACAAATTTAAACAATAGTTCAAACACTATCTAATTGATGATTCCTTTTACTTGATTGAAGAATATTTTAATTGTGTTAACTTTAACTGATTTTTTCTTTTAATGAAATCTGATGTACTTTTATGCTTTATGATAGTTGGAATCATTGTTAACATTATTACGTCTGTTATATAGCTATTAAGATCTGCCTTTATTTTAACTTTTTTAAGTGTAATTTTGTACATAGATATTAATGTGTTTTTTGTGTTTTACCTAGATCTCCCCTTGCAACAAGGTTTATTTTGTGTGTTTTGTATAATTTGTAACAATGTGACATGTCCTAGATCCATGTGAATGTCTCACTGTACTGGATTTATGGGATCTAAAGCAAAAAATAAAAAATATGACCTAAAGTCTGTTGAAACAAATGATATTAGTTTCTGTGGTGAAGGATCTTGTCTCCCTCACTCTTTTCTGTCTTAGCTTCAGATGTAGATGCACGCTTTGATGGGAGGTGTTGTATTTTTAATATCTGAATACTTTATGTCAGTATATCAGTTAAACTATGAAATGTTCTTATTGAAAATGAATCATTGAATCTATCTTGTTCAGACCCTATTTATTTGTTTCTGCATTAATTTGAGATGAGGCAAAGTGCAAATCTTGATAAGGTGATGCAATTAGTTGGCCACCATTGTGACAGCATGCTCAATCATAGAACCTGCCTTCATTATCTTTTCATGATTTATGAAGGCTGATTAAAATTTGTTGTATGCATTTTTATACATGCCAGAATTGCCAATTCAAACTTGTATTACTGATACATGGTTTAGCATCAACCTACTAATGATTGACAATGAAAACCAGCTACATTTTAAAATCTAACGTAAAACTTTTGTATATTTCATTTCATTTTCTTCATCAAAGTGTTTCGGCCTTCCTTATAATACTGCTGCTCTCATTAGATCCATTAATGTACATTTTTAATCATTAACTCTGAACCAAAGCAGAAATATTACAAACTGTAGTGTTATTTGATCTGTAATAGAGACTGAGGACCTGTGTTCTTAATTTTTTGAAGTCAGGTGTGAACCATCAATGTAAATTCTTCAGTTTGAGCATTTCATTGATAGGGAACAGCAACCTTTTACACATTCCTTTTCAAACCTGGCCTACTGAGGCTGACTGACACTGCCTGGTCTTAATAGTAAACACTGAGTGGCAACACATGCTCTATAAATGTCTGCAGGATGAAAGGCATAATCTACAAATATCTATTACCAAGTCAAACTTTGATTTTCACTTGGTAAGAGTCATTCACTTCTGTGATCACTTTTGCTTGGTTCCCCCGGAGTCTTTTTAATACTTTAGGGCAGCACTTACTAAACATATTGGAAACAAGATTGACAAAGCTGTCAAAAGTTTCAATAACATTTGTTAATTTCTTTCACATTTAATAGTGTTCTAAATTGATTTTACCTTATTCTTGGAATGTTTTACTTTTTGAGCATACAGGAAAAATGGCATTGCTTGATAATTTTGTACAGGCTATGGATTTCAGTATAGAAAAAGTGTTAAGAACTATGTTTAGTATATTAGAATATGTTTTGTAGTAAGCAAATAAATTGTCAATGCATTGGTCTGTTTAGACAATTTGTTCAAAAGTGTCTTTTTCTCATAGGAAGTTTTTATTACAGAACGTATTCTGAGATCAAACATAATCTCAGAACTATGACCTTCTCCATGCCAATCAGCATGGATTCCAAAAACATTGTTCAAGCAAGACCCAACATGCACTTTTCTAAAATGATATTCTTAAAGCCATGCAGCCATGGATCAATGCAATCTAGTGGATGCAGTATTTCTCTCTTCCAACCAGTGTTTGACTTGATACCACAGAAACAATTATTAACAAAGTTATATTTATAAAGAATATCAAAGGAAAATTGTAACTGGGTTGATGATTTCTTTGTATGGAGGATGCAGCATGTTATGTTGGATGGGGAGTTGCTAACATAAGTAAAGTAACTTCAGCCATTCCCCCGGAAGCACTCTGAGACTCTTAATGAACTGTCAGACAATGCTAATAAAAACCTCAGAATTTTTGTAGGTGATGCAGGTATCTATAATGAAGTACTATCTAAAAAAAAAAGTAGCACAAATACCCAGGCAGATCTTGATAACATTTCACTGTGATACAAAGACTGGCAACTTCTGTCAAAGATTCAGAAATGTATAATTTTCACTTCACATAATGATAACAATACTGTTCCAGCTCTGAGCACAATAAAACACACTATCATGAGAAAGTAACAATTGCACTACCAGAAAAAAAATTAGTACACCCTTTTAAGGGTTTCCAGTTCACACCATATTTATTTTTGCAATAGTGCATATGAAGCACATGAAATTACTACACTTACATATCAATAGCACAAGTGTTTTTGAGGTATTAGATGTCAACCCATGTTGAAACATCCATATTAGTATGTGCTGTGGCCTCCAAGGGTAGCAATGTAGTAGCTGACTCTGGCATACAGTCGATTGTACAGATGGCAAACACTGTTCTGAGATATGATGTGCCATGACTGCTCAAGCTGTTCGTGTAGTTCTGTAATAGTTGTTGGTTGACAAATTGCACAAATCACTTCTCATCCCATCATATCCCAAATGTGACTGACTGAAGACAAGTTCAGTGATCATGCTGGCCACTTAAGTTGCTGCACATCTTGCAGAGTATGTTGACTTTAATGGACAATGTGTGAGCAAGCATTATCCTGTTGGAACAGCACATCACCTACCTGTTGCCATAACAGCAAAAGAACAGGCCTAACAACGTTCTGCACCTACTGAGCACTGGTTAGCATCCCCTCCAAAAGCACTGAAGCTGAACAAGAACTGTAGCTTATTGTACCCCACGTCACAAGACTTGAGGTGGGACCAGCATATTTTTCATGAATGCACTCTACGAGACAGCACTCGCCAGGTCTATGTCATAAGTGCAAATGGTCGTTACTTGCATGACACAAAATCTGTATTCATTGCTGAAAACTGTGGCACACCATTCCATCTTCCAAGTGATCCTCTAATGGCACCAGCTGAGCTATGCATGTTGATGCTGTTGCAAGAGTGGAAGAGAGGCTGAAGATGTGCATGCCTATAGTCCCACTGCTAATAACCAGTTCGTAGCATTTCATACTGTTATGTCTGGGCTCACAAGCGCTCTTATCTGTGCTGTGGTAGCTGTACAATCTGACACTGCTGCCCTTACAATATGATGATTCTGGTGGGACTCTGTGCTGCGTAGGCATCCAAAACTTCATCTGTGGATTTGAAAATGTTCACGCAACTGCTGATACCAGGGTCATTGCAAAACTGATGTAGCATTCCAGTTTTTGTGGCAATTCTCTGAAAGGGCCATCCCATCACTCAGAAGACCACAATTTGACCCCTTCAAACTCCCTCAGTTGGCTGCAGGAAGTACGAGTGCATATCTGTGGCATGGTTCTTGCTTGCTTCACCTGTTAGCACTACACTGAGACAACCAGTTTGGGAGCATTCCCTATTAAAGCAAAGACACAGGTGGCACTCTGGTAGTGATGCCGCTATGCTATCTATTGCTAGACAATCCTGAAACTGTTACCACTACATCTACTATCCCCTATGTGGCAAATGCCATCATCGGACCAAAAATGACATTGTCTTTCCAATAGTGTATTTATTAGGTCACAGCGTGACAGCATAAGCATAAGTAAAACCATAGAGTTTAGTAAAATACAAGATTGCCAATTGGAGCTCACGCATGGCAATAGAAAGAGCATTTGCCTGCCAGGGGCTGCTGCCAATCAGCTGCAGGTGATTGAGGCAATGTCCACGGTCAATGGCCTCTGGTGGGACCTGGACCAACCAAACTGTATGACACTCAAATATGCATGATATATAAGATAGTACTGACAGTGAAGGTACAGTAATATGCTGGCTCCTCCATGACATGCTTCTGATGACACATTCATAGTGTCTGCAGCAGTTGTCCAGGTGTGAACAGCTTCCATTCCATGTGAATCAGTATATGGGAGTGGACACATGTGCCTTCTTCCCCCTCCTGGGAAGGAGACGAATGAACCCAGTACCCGGTAGGCAGAAGTCATGTCAATGTGGGACAAATCTCTAAGTGCTATGAGCTGGGAAGCCGCAGTGTCTGGAGGTAGTGTAGGTGTCACCTGCAGAAGGGCAGCAGGAGGTGTTGTCTTTGTGGGTGGCATCTGCATTAGTGTATGAGGCACGTGCAGCAGTGTAGGAGATGCCTTTGGTGGTGTAGGAGGCACCTGCAGGCATGCTGATGAAGCCCTAGAGACTTTCATCCCTCCTCCCCTCCAACAAAAGAAAGCACTGCAGGGTGCATCGAGAGGCCAAGCTGCATCAGTTGCGTGTGGCCAGGCCACTGGCAGAGCTGCCATAAGTGACATCAGAAATCGGGGCTCACACCACCCACAGCAAATGGCGATCCTGGTGGAAGAGGGATGGCAGTCCACAAGGAGGGAGATGTCTGCATGCACCCAAGGATTTAGCTGACTGTAGTGGCACACCACAAGGTGCTCATCAATATACACCGTGAACACAGGTACCCTCACTGGCTCTGAATGGTGCCTGGAGTCCAAGGCAGGTGTTGTCCAAACCGTCAGGCACAGGCTGGAGCTCTGGTTGTATACCATGCAGACACTGGTATCACTGCAGGTTGCCTGTATAGCAGCACGAAATGGAGCAGCACCCTTGGCTGCTGGCCACACAAGAGTTTGGCCAGGCTCTTATACCCAATTGGAGTCATTCTGTAAGAAATGAAAAAGAACATAAGGGCCTCTTCCACCTGGAATTGTGTGACACATTTGGGCATTTGTGTTTTGAAGGTAAACATGAGACATACTACCTCACCATTTGATAGTGGATGAAAGGAAGGTGTGATGACATGGTAGATACCATTGTGTGAGCAAATATCTTGAATGGATTGAACCACAAATTGAGGACCACTGTCCAAAACCACTGTACAAGATAGGTCTTCAGTAGAAAAAATGGCTGACAGTGCCTTGACTGTCATGTCTGCTGTGATAAATGGATAACAAATGATGTAAGGAAACTTGAAAAGGCATCAACAACCAAAAAGTGTCTAAAAAGGTCCAGTGGAGTCTATCTATGGATATTTTCAAAGGTAGTGTGGGTAATGGCCAAGGGGAAATGTTGTTGTTGTTGTGGTCTTCAGTCCTGAGACTGGTTTGATGCAGCTCTCCATGCTACTCTATCCTGAGCACGCTTCTTCATCTCCCAGTACTTACTACAACCTACATCCTTCTGAATCTGCTTAGTGTATTCATCTCTTGGTCTCCCTCTTTGATTTTTACCCTCCACACTACCCTCCAATGCTAAATTTGTGATCCGTTGATGCCTCAGAACATGTCCTACCAACCGGTCTCTTCTTTTTGTCAAGTTGTGCCACAAACTCCTCTTCTCCCCAATTCTATTCAACACCTCCTCATTAGTTATGTGATCTACCCACCTAATCTTCAGCATTCTTCTGTAGCACCACATTTCGAAAGCTTCTATTCTCTTCTTGTCCAAACTATTTATCGTCCATGTTTCACTTCCATGCAAGGCTACACTCCATACAAATACTTTCGGAAACGACTTCCTGACATTTAAATTATACTCGATGTTAACAAATTTCTCTTCTTCAGAAACAATTTCCTTGCCATTGCCAGTCTACATTTCATATCCTCTCTACTTCAACCATCATCAGTTATTTTGCTCCCATAATAACAAAACTCCTTTACTACTTTAAGTGTCTCATTTCCTAATCTAATTCCCTCAGCATCACCCGATTTAATTTGACTGCATTCCATTATCCTCATTTTGCTTTTGTTGATGTTCATCTTATATCCCCCTTTCAAGACATTGTCCATTCCGTTCAACTGCTCTTCCAAGTCCTTTGCTGTCTCTGACAGAATTACAATGTCATCAGCGAACCTCAAAGTTTTTATTTCTTCTCCACGAATTTTAATACCTACTCCAAATTTTTCTTTTGTTTCCTTTACGGACTGTTCAACATACAGATTTAATAACATCAGGGAGAGCTACAACCCTGTCCCGCTCCCTTCCCAACCACTGCTTCCCTTTCATGCCCCTCGACTCTTGTAACTGCCATCTGGTTTCTGTACAAATTGTAAATAGCCTTTCCCTCCCTGTATTTTACCCCTGCCGCCTTTAGAATTTGAAAGAGAGTATTCCAGTTAACATTGTCAAAAGCTTTCTCTAAGTCTACAAAGGCTAGAAATGTAGGTTTGCCTTTTCTTAATCTTTCTTCTAAGGTAAGTCGTAAGGTTAGTATTGCCTCACGTGTTCCAATATTTCTATGGAATCCAAACTGATCTTTCCCGAGGTCGGCTTCTACCAGTTTTTCCATTCATCTGTTAAGAATTCGCGTTATTATTTTGCAGCTGTGACTTATTAAACTGATAGTTCGGTAATTTTCACATTTGTCAACACCTGCTTTCTTTGGGACTGGAATTATTATATTCTTCTTGAAGTCTGAGGGTATTTCGCCTGTCTCATACATCTTACTCACCAGATGGTAGAGTTTTGTCAGGACTGGCTCTCCCAAGGCCGTCAGTAGTTCTAATGGAATGTTGTTTACTCCCGGGGCCTTGTTTCAACTCAGGTCTTTCAGTGCCTGGTCAAACTCTTCACGCAGTATCTTATCTCCCATTTCGTCTTCATCTACATCCTCTTCACTTTTCCATAATATTGTCCTCAAGTACATCTCCCATGTATAAACCCTCTATATACTCCTTCCACCTTTCCGCCTTCCCTTCTTTGGTTAGAACTGGGTTTCCATCTGAGCTCTTGATATTCATACAAGTGGTTCTCTTCTCTTCAAAGCTCTCTATAATTTTCCTGTAGGCAGTATCTATCTTACCCCTAGTGAGATAAGCCTCTACATCTTTACATTTGTCCTCTAGCCATCCCTGCTTAGCCATTTTGCACTTCCTGTCGATCTCATTTTTGAGACGTTTGTATTCCTTTTTGCCTACTTCGTTTACTGCATTTTTATATTTTCTCCTTTCATCAATTAAATTCAATATTTCTTCTGTTACCCAAGGATTTCTATTATGCCTCGTCTTTTTACCTACTTGATCGTCTGCTGCCTTCATTACTCCATCCCTCAAAGCTACCCATTCTTCTTCTACTGTATTTCTTTCCCCCATTCCTGTAAATTGTTCCCTTATCCTCTCCCTGAAACACTCTATAACCTCTCGTTCTTTCAGTCTATCCAGGTCACATCTCCTTAATTTAGCACTTTTTTTTGTAGTTTCTTCAGTTTTAATCTACAGTTCATAACCAAGAGATTGTGGTCAGAGTCCACATCTGCCCCTGGTAATGTCTTACAATTCAAAACATGATTCCTAAATCTCTGTCTTACCATTATGTAATCTATCTGATACCTTTTAGTATCTCCAGGATCTTCCATGTATACAACCTTCTTTTATGATTCTTGAACCAAGTTATAGCTATGATTAAGTTATGCTCTGTGCAAAATTCTACCAGACGGCTTCCTCTTTCATTACTTTCCCCCAATCCATATTCACCTACTATGTTTCTTTCTCTCCCTTTTCCTACTGACGGATTCCAGTCACCCATGACTATTAAATTTTCGTCTCCCTTCACTACCTGAATAATTTCTTTTACCTCATCATACATTTCATCAATTTCTTCATCATCTGCAGAGCTAGTTGGCATATAAATTTGTACTACTGTAGTAGGTGTGGGCTTTATATCTATCTTGGCCACAATAATGCATTCACTATGTTGTTTGTAGTAGCTTACCCGCATTCCAATTTTCCTATTCATTATTAAACCTACTCCTGCATTACCCCTATTTGATTTTGTGTTTATAACCCTGTAGTCACCTGACCAGAAGTCTTGTTCCTCCTGCCACTGAACTTAACTAATTCCCACTATATCTAACTTTAACCTATCCATTTCCCTTCTTAAATTTTCTAACCTACCTGCTCGATTAAGGGATCTGACATTCCATGCCCCGATCTGTAGAACGCCAGTTTTCTTTCTCCTGATAACGATGTCCTCTTGAGTAGTCCCCGCCCGGAGATCCGAATGGGGGACTATTTTACCTCCGGAATATTTTACCCAAGAGGAGGCCATCATCATTTAATCATACAGTAAAGCTGCATGCCCTCAGGAAAAATTACGGCTGTAGTTCCCCCTTGCTTTCAGCCATTCGCAGTACCAGCACAGCAAGGCCGTTTTGGTTAATGTTACAAGGCCAGATCAGTCAATCATCCAGACTGTTGCCCCTGCAACTACTGAAAAGGCTGCTGCCCCTTTTAAGTAACCACACGTTTGTCTGGCCTCTCAACAGATACCCCTCTGTTGTGGTTGCACCTACGGTACGGCCATCTGTATTGCTGAGGCACGCAAGCCTCCCCACCAACGGCAAGATCCATGGTTCATGGGGTGGGCAAGGGGAAATAACAGTGCTGATTGCCACCTGTTGATTTGAATACTTGCTGCAGGCTGTGAGCAGGCATTTCATCTCATGATCAATACCAGGCTGGAATATGTGTGACATTCCAGTTGTTTAGTGTGGGAGGCAGCCCATAGACCTCGATGTAATAGGTTGAGAACATCCCTATGCAGCATTACTTGAATCACAATGTGGGAAGTACCACCTTCCACCAACAAGAGAATGACGCCATCTAACAGGGAAAGATGATGACTAAGACATAAAAGTTCCACTACAGATTGGAACCCCAGTTGCATGGCTGGTGGGGCCACCTGTGTTGTATTATATGCACAACTTGCCTAAGTACTGGATTTGCAGGTACTGTAGATGTAATCCTGAAACTGGCAATGGGGAAACCATCAGTAGCCTGTCTAGTTTCTGTGTCAAGTACAAAACACAACAGTTCTTCCTGATTAAACAACCCATCAGGCAGCAAAGACACTGCGTCCACATTTTTTGTGTTATGACATTGGGTAGAAATGGATCTTGTAATTATATCTCCACAAGAATAAGGCCCAATGTTGAAGGCAATGAGTGGCATTGTTAGGCAAAACAGAGGAAGGGTTTAAGGAAACTAAAGGTTTATTATTGGTGACTAAACAAAAATTTTTAGGTACTTTTGAAAAGTGCTACTGAGATGCAATGGACGTTTTGGATGCAAAAGTGATGAGTTGCTCAGAGCTATCCACGTGATGATGGGCCAGAACTGCCCCTTGCCTATACTGGGATGCATCCATGGCCAATACTAAATGTTTACCAAGTTGAAAAGGAACATTTGTAAAAAGCAACTGGTGCAGAGGGTGAAGCAGAAGAAACCTGTGATTGTATGCTATTTTATCAAGGAATGCATGCAGTTCCTACAAATTGGTTTGACAAGGCAAAACCATGATTGCAGTGACATGCTACTCAAGGAGATGAACATCCTGCCTGGAAATTTCATCATTGAGGTACGCAATGGAAGGTTGAAAAAATTTTGCAATAATTCATCAATGTGAGGCAGAGGGTTTGTGTCAATAACAGACTGTGCATTTATAGTAATTTTAAAATCACTACAAGGTCAGACCTGACCTGGCAGTTTTTTGACAATCAGCAATCGTTTAGCTCACTGACTCCTTGAAATTGGTCAAATTATGCCTGAAAATATCAACTGATCCAATTCAGACTTTACTTGTTTGCATAAGGACACATGTACAGGCTGCGTCCCAAAAAAAATATTGCCATCCCAAAGGTTTAAGCATGATATGCTCTGTGAAGCTGTTTGCACACCCTAATCCCCCAGAAAACAAATCCAAAAATTCAGAAGACTATGAATCTAGATCTTGATAAGGCACCTGATACAATGCAAAATATACAGTTTCAGTAACAGAAGATTCAAAAGCAATGACAGCATCCAACCTAGACAAATTGTCAGTGTATGGATTGTCAATAGCCTAATAGGTAATAGGCCAGACAGCAGATCTGTAAGCTGTGGCAGCACTAAATTGACTAAGAATAGGAATATATTGGTTATTGTAGCTTAACAGATAGCGTTTCATGGAAGCCCATGGTGGGAAGTCCAGCCAAGTGTATGTTTGAGAGATGAGGAGTGAAAGAGCTGCTCCAGTGTTCACTTGCAGTGACAATGGTTTGTTCAGCACAGGCACATCAATAAACAGCTTATTCTTACTTGCAGGAAATGGTGAAATAGTATCAATGTTAACATCCATTTGTTCCGAGGAAAGCTGATAATGACAAACTGGTGCATTGGCGGCCTTTCTTGAGACACCAACCTAAGGCTTGCACCTCTCATGTTGCACAAAGCACAAGGGTATGATGGGTTGTAGCATGGTGTAGTGGCTGTTGTAGTTGCCATTGAGCTTGTCCGCTATAGCCAGGTTTCCTGGTTTGAATGGCACTGACTTCATCTTTGCTTGATTACTGTTGCCGTGTGCTGATGTGGTTCACTAGCAATGCCAGTGACATCCCCTCATGCTTCAATTTGGCAGCCTGAAATGTGTGAAACTTCAAAGGACTGAGAAATGTTTAAAACTTCATTCAAGGACAGATCCTCACACTGAAGGGCTTTCTGACAAACTTCTTTATCAGGTGTGAGGTGGATGATCATGTCCCTAACCATGGAGTCTGCATAAGATTCCTTTGAGTTTTTAGTAATAAAACACTGCTTATGACTCAAACCCTACACTTATTTTATAAGACTGATGTGGCTGCTTGTGGCACTGGTAAAATTTGATGCAAGCAGCAATGATATGGGTGTACTTGTGGTGATAAGAATTCAAAAAGATACACACTTTGTCAATGGAGAGTGAGGCTGGTCCCAGCAAAGGGGCTAACTGACACAACAACTGGTACATGAGAGAAGGACTCCAGGACAAAAGCAAAGCCTTACAAGTGTCTGCAATTCAATGAAGTGCTGGCAGAATTGTTTTTCATAAGCTTCCCACTCTTCAGCAGAGGTTTTATACAGTGTAAATGGTGGCAGACAGCAGAGTATGTAACAGTTAGTGTGGCCATGACTTTTTCCAAAGCAAAATTTGTAAGTTGCTGTTGGTGGAGAAGCGACTGAAGTACCTCCTCCATGGAGAAGTTACATGAAAAAACAGCCACTGCTGGCTGGAGCTGTTGCACAGCACAGCAACATAAAGAGCATTTGCCTGTCAGGGACCGCTTGCTATGGCTACAGGTGACTGAGGCATAGTCCACAGTCTGCAGCCTCTGGTGGAGGCATGGAGCAGCTGAACAGTGCGACACTGAAATGTGTGACATGGTGACTACAATATCAGTGAGTCACAATTGGAATGAGTCAACTCATACAAAAACCCGGGTGTAAGAATTTAGGATATGAAATGAAAAGATAACAAAGGCACAGTCACAGGTAAAACAGATGGCTGACTTTGATTGAGTGGCAGTACAAAGGGAAAATAGAGTTGGTCTAAAAAAAAGTCTGCTTACAAATCTCTAGTGTGTCCTTCCTCAGATGATTATTCAAATGCATGGGAGCTTACCCAATAGAAGTAACAGAAGATGATGGCTGTATACAAAGAAGGGATATTGAATGTATATGAATAAGGGCTTGATCATAGGTTTGTTTGACTCATGGAAGAGCATCATGGATTTCTGAGAAAATCTAAATTGGCAGACAGTTGAAGATAGATGAAAAAGCCTACTTGCAAAGTTTCAAAAATTAGGAAATGAAGATTCTAGAGATATTCTTCATCTACCTATGTTATCCCTTCTGTAGAGGCTGTGAAGATAATATTACAAACATGACAGGATATTTATTTCATGGGCAGGAAGACATGATTTTTATATGTAGCCACATGAATGGCAATGGACACAAAGACGAACAGTTGTATAAAATAGTGTTTCCAGGCCAAAGACAGCTGATCATCCAACCTCTGGTGCTGTGTGTCGTTGGGTCCCTGTGACAGGATCTGTAGCACCACAGGCTATTGATTGAGGAGGATACTGCATTGCTCATGTGCCCAATCAGCAAGAACACATACTATAGACTTTTATCACTGCAAGAAAAACAGCCACAGCATGTGATACACTGCCACGTCAATGACAGAGGATACTTCACAACTTACGTATCTGTATCCTCAGCTGAAAATGGTTCAAATGGCTCTGAGCACTATGGGACTTAACACTGAGGTCTTCAGCCCCTAGAACTTAGAACTACTTAAACCTAATTAACCTAAGGACATCACTCACATCCATGCCCGAGGTAGGATTCGAACCTGCGACCGTAGTGGTCGCACGGTTCCAGACTGAAGCGCCTAGAACTGCTCGGCCACTCCGGCCGGCTGTATCCTCAGTGCTTGCAGGGTCTTACATCTGGCAATCACCCACCATTGGAGGACTTCTGCCATTGGTTTGTCACACAAACTATGAATCTGTTGTTTGTCTGTTCAGCTGTGTTTACAGATGAGATAACATTTGGAAGAGATTGAATAACAAATTTCCACAACCAACCTCATGCTCCAGTACAGGATAGATGTCAGTATCAATTTAAGATTAACGTGTGGACTGGATCTGTAGGTGACTGTCTGGTAGGGCCACACATTCTCCCAGCATGTCTTACAGTTGTTGTCTACAGTGACTTTATTCAGGACATCTTCCAAAAACTAAAGATGTAGTCCTGCATATAAGAAGAAATGAATGGTTTCTGTATGATGGAGTTCCAGCACAGCTTTGATTTTTTTTGGTGCTAGAATACAAAGACACACCTGCATAATGCTGTCTTTCAGCAAGTGGACAAGGTTGTGACGGAGGTTATGTCTGGTGGAATGGGCAGAGGGAGAGAGAGAGGTAGGGGGCTAGGAGGGGATTTTGGGGGTGAATGTGTAGTGGCTTGGTGGCGGCAGCCAATTTGCCAGGTAAGAAAGAGGAAGGGAGGGGTGGTAGAAACATGGTCTAGGCATGTGATTAAAGGATGTTGGAACCAATGGGGAGCCACACACACTGAATGTGAGACTGGGATGTGAATTTGAGATGGAATGACAGGATGGAGGAAGGGAAACTGTAGGCTGGAGGGTGTGGGGACTGTCAGTAACAGGAGATTGAGGCTAGGATGGTTAAGTGATTGAAGGATGTGTTGCAAGGACAACTCACATCTGCATAGTTGAGAAAAGCTGGTGGTGAAGGAAAGGATCCCAATGGCCTGGGTTGTGAAGCAGCCATTGAAACTGAGCATCTTACGCTCAGTGGCATGTTGTGGCATCTGGAGGTGAACTTTGTTTTTGGCAACAGTTTGGCAGTGGCCTTTCATCCTGGTAGACATCTGGTTGGTAGATATACTGCCATAAAAAGCTATGCAGTGTTTGCAGCAGAGTTGGTATATGACTTGGCTGCTTTCACTGGTGGCCCAGCCTCTGATGGGGTAAGATGAGCCCCTGACAGGACTGGGGTAGAAAGTGCAGGGGGGGGGGGGGGGGTTGGGCAGACATTGCACATTGGTCTTCCACCAGGATATGATGCCTGTGGTAAGGGGATGGAAGTTGGAGGTGGTATAGCTGTGAAGTAGGATGTTATGTAGGTTAGGTGGAAAACAGAACACCACTGTAGGAGGGGTAAGACTGGATTGGATTCTCTCATTCGAAAACATGATAAGAGATAAAACAATGTCCTGATGAAGGATATAGTTCAGTTGTTCCAATCCAGGGTGACAATGGATGATGAGGGGATGGTCTTCATTAGTTAATTTTTGTGGTGGTGGGAGAATTGGGGCAATTTGAGGATATGTCTTGGGAAATCTGTTTGTGGAGTAGGTCAAGGGATAATGCCTGTCTGTGAAAGCCTGTGTGAGACCTTCAGTGTACTGGGCAAGGGAGGTCTTATCACTGCAAAAATGTTGTCCATGGTTGGTCAGGTTGTATGGAAGGGATCTTTTGGCATGGAAGGGATGGCAGCTGTTGAAATGTAGGTACTGTTGGTGGCTAGTGGGTTTAATTTGGACAGAGGTGTGAATGGAGCCATGCATGTGGGATGTTGGTGTGTATAGTCTGTCTGTAAACTCAAGAGCAAGCAGTGCTTTTGGTGGGGGAAGTGGCCTTTCCTGGAAGAACCCTGCCACTGGCCCACAGGGCCACCAAAAATCAGTTGACCATTACCTGTCTAGAGGTGTAGATTGGCATGCAGTAATATATGTCGTTTCTGTTCATGGGATCTTAGTTGCCAGTGTTAGTCAGTTGACTTTGTATACTCACTGATGTACTTCAGTATCTGGAAGTGATGGATAATCCCCCTGCATTGCAAGAAAATGTGCAGATTACGAGGAAGAGGAGGTATTTGCAGAGTAATGAGTGTTCAATCATCTCTCATGTTATTACAGCACACAGAAAGAACTGTTGGCTAATATTGCCAGTCCTAATCAAAGCGCCACAGTTTATGCAAACGTCAGCCTTATCACAATAACACGCATAATGAAGGAACGCGAAAACAAGCCACATGGTTTACTGGAATGGCCATGAGGGAAAACTAATAATTTAGGGAGGAAACTCATCATTATAGACAACAGTTTCACAAAATTGATCATTCGACAAACGATGGAGGGCTTTTACATAAACCAAAAAATAGTGCTGACATTACGGAAATTACTTACTGCTGTGAAACAAACAATACATTTTCCTCGGCAGAAAGATGTTTTACACAAGACACTGCATGAAATGGGATTTACCTGGAAAAGATATATAAGTAAACAAAAGATTCTGGTAGAAAGAATGGATATAATTGATTGGCGATGTAAGTACCTGATCCAAGTGAGGAAATTAAAGGAGCTAGGCATAAAATTCTTTTACATTGATGAAACTTGGGTGGACAACAACATTACTTACAGAAAATGTTGGCAGGGCCCTGGCATTGATGGCATTATGGACAATGTTAGCGGAAGCAATAGGATTATAGTGATCAATATTGGATCAAAAGATGGGGTCTTACCCAATGCACAGTTGATTTATAAAGTAGGATGTGCAACAGGAGACTACCATGGGCAAATGAACTTCAAAAATGTTTCTAATTGGGTACCGAGTAAATTAATTCCAAATCTGCCAATGAACTGTGTAATTTTTATGGACAAAGCTTCATATCACAACAAGGAGCACAACAAAATTCCAACTAGGTCCTCGAATAAAAGCAAAATGATTGAATGGTTATTAAAAAATAAGTTGGAAGATGATTTGAGAATGAGAAAAACAAAATTGATTTAATTAAACAACATAAGCCAGATGACAAAGTATTTGAAATTAATTAAATACTTGAAGCTCATGGACACACTTTCACCATACAACTGTGACTTAAATCCAATTGAAACGGTGTGGGCAAAGCTCAAGAATTTTATCAGAGGAAGAAATATTCTTGGAGATATTTGCATGATGAAGTTGCTGCATTTGGTGAAAGAAGGTATGTAGCCATTTTCTGAGCTTTTATTTTTTATTCAAAACTAAATTTTTCAGTAACCGAAAGAAAGCATATACAAACACCTGTCCCACTTGTTACAGGTTTTGAAACGATAACTCAAGATGACTGGAGTACATACTGCCTCCACATAGAGAAACTTGAAAGAGAGTATTGGGTTAGGGATGGTGTTACTGAAGACATAATAGTCACCATAGTTATTAATTTAGAAAGTGATGACAACGAGGACGAGGACAACAATGATGTCAACAACAACGACCGTAATGATAGTGACAATGTTGATGATGACCTCTAAAATACAATGTATGTAAACAGGCAATGAATATATTTTTTTAAATATGTCATGTGTCCTTTCAAGTCTGACTCTGCTCATGCACTATATAGTTTCTTTTGGTTGAAATGTACTACATGTTAGTAAAAGTGTTAAACAATTTTCCAAGATAAATAAAGTCAGATGTGGTCCAAAGCAATAAATACCTTTATCATTAGTTTACAAAATCAGGAATAACTTGAGAACTTCATGGTAAAATCAATTGACTTTTCTCTAGTAGAACGTGATTCAATCACGTGAAACCTTCTATGCTTATAGAATAGCAGCATTTGAAAGTAATATGTCACTAAAACTCTATCTAGCTTACTATTCACATGATTCTAAGACATATTGCTTAAAACATGTGTGCAATAGCTATTCTAAACACTGCTGAAATTTCTTTCGAAACATGTGTACTGATTCTGTACTTCTATGTACAAAGCTTACTGTACGAGGTGCATTCACATATTTTTTGGTAAGAACTTTCCTTTTTAATCTACAACAATGTTATCCTCTTCAAAATATTCCCCATTACATGCTATACACTTATGCCAGTGCTTTTTCTAATTCCCAAAACACTTTAGAAACTGTTTCCTCGGAATAGTTCATACGTCTCTTAACATTGCATTTTTAATCTCATCCTTTAGGGCGTGCTTTGAAATGTCTATACCACTTGTATGCTCTTGTTTTACTCAAAAGATACTCTCCTAAAGTAATATTTAACATTTCTAAAAATTTGATACACTTTATTCCATCCTTATAACAAAATTTGGTACAGATTCTCTAATCTACTTTGACACAAAACAAATTATAATTGATGCTACCAAAACACATATAACCTTTTTTTACAGATAACAACAGAGTAAATACCCAATATGCATAACATTGTACAGATATTTTTCAGACATGTTTACAAAGACAGTGACAAAAAAAGTAGTACAAATCAAACTAATACAACACATGAAATTATAAATTTCGGGTTGCTTTTTAAACACTCTTTGTGTTGCAAGAATTGTTAAGTTTCAATGCAGCCCTTCAAAGAAAATTTCTACCTTTCAGTAGAAACACAAAGTAAGAACAAGCCTTAAATGCTACAGATTGATTGCACTATATCTGGTTCATCTTACGATTAGAGGAACGGACATTCACATGAATAGTCATTCGGTTCTATGTTTGTAGTAGAAACCTTACTGCTGTTCTTATGTTAATATTATTTACTCTATAATGTTTTGTTTCAAAGAAGCTATCATCTTTTGTTTTCCTTATATTCTTAACACATTTGTCTAAAAATAAACGCAGTTGGGATGTATCTGTGCACAGCGTCGCCACAGTTTCAAAGCACATGTCGCGGCTGGGATGGTACTACATTGTGAAACAGCCTTTAGAAGCACCCTGTGATGTAGCAGGGTAGGCAGAGTGGGGACTCACTTGCTCGCTCTTCAGTTTACCTACAGACTTTAGGGACGTGGCATCAACAGGGATGAGTAGGGATCCACAAGGTAAAGGGGTGGGGATGGTTGAGAGTCTCTTTTCATCCTCTTTGACTGCAGGTCACTGAAGTGGCATCAAACACTGGCACCTGGTGAACAGTCTGCCCGATGGGGCAGCCATATGATTAAACAAATAAAATAAATAAGAGCTTTCCTACAAAATTAGTGCAGATGGATGGTTAGTGGAGAACCAGTTCCATGTCTGCATATTCCGGACTTCAATCAGACTTCAGGCAGACTAATTCATTTATCAAGACCTAGATGTATAAAGTGAAAACCATTAATCTTCAACAATTTAAAAACCATTTTTTTGCGATTGTGGAACAAATAGTGCTAGCTATGCTACCACAGGTGTTCTGAACTACACAGGAGCAATGGGCTTTGTGCTTTCATTTACCAGGTCATCACTCTGAAATGAACTACATTTGTATCAACATATGTTTCAGTTTATATTCATTGTTGTTTATAGCCCATAATAAAATGTTCAGGTGAAAAATGGCAGGTGAATTTACATTTAAACACTCCACACACACACACACACACACACACACACACACACACACACAAGCTGTCCTCCATTGACATTAGTTAATCCTGGATACCACAGATGCCAATATGTTTGCCTAAGTAGAACAGTAAAGGGGGCTTCACACCAAAAGAGAGGAGACCCTGCTAAATATACCACCAGCACTCAAAAACAAACACTTTACAGCTATTACTGGTCCGTTAGTACGTTGCTAGTTAACTTTTTTGCTGTAGGAGGGGTCCCGTGTTCAAGTCCTGGCCTTGAGAAAGATGTCCTAGATCAAAGCAATAAGCACAAGGGCCAAAGCATATTAATTACCTGTTTCAAGGCATATCAACATATGAAAGCTAATTGATCAATAACACATAATGCACCAATTTGTGCTTCACAATTGGCACTAATACATAAATGCTATCATGTCTTTGATGGCAGTAAAGAAGGATGAATATGATGAATATCATAAATGGTGTTCCTTTAAACCTCTGTTATAGAGTGACAGATATTTACAATTGTATTATTCAGAATACAAATGTTCATCTGCCTTGTTAGATGCATTGATGTAAGTACCTGTTGATTAGCAGGGACACTTCTTAACATTTCTACAGGTACTGGTGCACAAGCTTGATATATTCATTCCTTCAACACATATGGATTTTACAGTTCTGTTTTGTAAACCCTGGCTTTGATATAACCCCCTAAGAAAAGATCCAAGGGCATTAAATCAGGCGTTCTTGCTGGCCATTGAATGCAAAAGTGTAACGGATGTTTGGCTGCAACTGAAATGTACTGTGCAAATCATGAACTTATAGTACTAGAAACACTGCAGAATGAACTGAAAGCAACAAGAGAACATGTTCAGTTGTTAGAAAATATGGTTAAAAGCCTATTTGATCCACCATTTAAAGTACTCGGACAATTTCAGGAGCACAATGAACAAAAGAAGTGTGCAAAACCTAAATCTGCTTCAAACAATTTTAAAGTTTCGCTAAGAAACAGATTTCAGTGTCTCATTACAGATTGTGAAGTTAATAATGATGAGTCTGGCAACTCGCACCAAGATTATTTATCTGAATTGGTGGGAAGTAAATGCAAAATGTCGGAAAAATGTAACAGCTGTGACAATACAAATAAAATGATGAAAATAAACTTTAGTCTGCCTACAGCTTTGCTTGCTGACAGCCACAAGAGAGGAGTTGGGTATTCTTTGCCTCCAGCAAGATATCTCTGTTACAAGTGTTGCGAAACCTGGAGCAGATCTGACAGAAGTTTTAAAAGACTGTAACTGGATGTGGCAAAGTGAATGCATAGTAATAATGGGCTGCACAAATTATGTGTATAAGAATGAACTAATAGTGGCAAACTGTGTGTTAAGAAATGCGCTATGTGCATTAGTGAATCAAAACATGATTGTGGTAGGCATACCACACAGGTATGATCTTGTTGAATCTTCTTGTGTGAACGGAGAGATCCAAAAAGCAAACAGGATGTACAAAAAGATACGCAAGGCCACTTCAAATGGTTTTCTCCATAATATTGATGACCTGGAGAGAAAGTACTTCACTACACATGGAACGCATTTAAATAAATGGGGCAAATTGCTACTGAGCCAGAACATCAAGCCATTAGTGGAAAGTGTTTCTCCTAGAAGTAAGAAAGGTAATCCAATCCCATTGCTGATGGTGAAAGAGAGCTGCAATGCGTCTTGCCTACCAACTACTCCAGCTGCTGCAGTAACACAACTTGAAGAAACATTGATTACAGACGAATGTGTTGGGAGAGAAGCAGGCATATTGACAGCTACAAGAGATGGAACAACACAGCAAGGAACAGAGAAAACAGAAACAGCAAGCGTGGCAGCATACTCAGCTACAAAAACTATTGCTCCATCAAATGGTACGGGTATCCATTCTGCAGCAACATCTTAACTACCCACAACCCCAGTCATCGAGATCAAGATATGAACATGAAGAAGGAAAGAGAGTTCAATGAGCAGTAGCAGTGTCCAGTGTTGTGGGTAAGTGAAAAACAGTTCCTTCTCTCCATCTAAATGATTTTTTAGTCAAAGGCAGTAAGGAGAAGAAGCCCATAAGGTAAATAGTGCAAGAAAGACAGGTTTGAACTTAAAATATGCTGTCTTAACATTCAAGGAGTGAAGGATAAGGAACTTATTGTCATTAATCTTGGAATAGAAAATGGGTTTGATATTTTGTGCTTGAGTGAAGACTAGGCTCCTGAGGGTGACCTAACATTTGTTAAATTTGATAATTACAACACAGCCAATAGCTACTGCAGAAAATTGCATTTAAGAGGTGGTGTAGCAATCTGTGTTAATAAGTCACTTAGATGTTCAATCAATAGACTGGACCTAGATTTTTTGTGTGATGAATCTTTGAAGCTGTTGGTATAGTTTTAAGTTATTGGTAATATCGCTGTACAGATCAGCTAAGGGTATCATCAGTGTATTTCTAGATAAACTGGACCAGCTGTTACATGTACTTGGCGAAACTAGATGGATAAATTATGATACTGTAATAGGTGATGATCTGAATTCAGATTTTGATGTAACAACACACAAACGTAGTGTCACTGAACTTCAAAATCTACTAAGACAATCCAACTTACACTGTGTCAATTATAGGCCCACAAGAGAACAAGCATGTCTTGACAATATTTTTTGTGAATTTTAAAACAACAGACGTATAATGTGATGTGTCAGAGTTTGCATTTTCTGATCATAGTTCTGTAACCTTAAATTATACAAGTAGGTTCCCTCCTGATAAGACTAGTATAACTAAGCCTGTCCCAAAAATTGTGATCAGCAGACCTGTCTCAAATGAAAAAATTCACAGATTTTGTAATTCCCTTGCTGACAGAGACTGGTTGGCCTCTGTTATGGAGGCACACCCTATATTTTAAGTAACAATTTGCCAACAAATATATTATTTGATAGTTTTTTTTAAAGTCTTTTGGCACACTTTAATGACTGCATTCCAACAAAGAAATTCAAAGTAGGCCTAACTGATCAAGTCCTGAAAACTAAAGTTCCAAAAAGACAAAATACATGGTATACAAAACAGCTAACCACTCTGAAAAACCAAGTTATGTTCTTGCACAATGCTTATTGTAGTCTGAAGACTAATCAAGCTAAACTAGCCTATGTTACATGTAGGAATGAATATAAAAAAGTTACCATAGAAGCCAAAAATGCACACAATTCAGAAGTATTCATAAATCCACCAACAAGTGCAAAGCTGCTTGGGAGCTAATAAATAGCATCACTAAAGATGAAAGAAATGTTACAATTAATATCAGTCCCAAAAAATTCAATGATTATTTTGTTAAATCAGTTTAAGATGTAGGAAGTAGTATTACTAAACCTGAAATCAGCTCATCACAGTTACTGTCAAAAAATAGTTGTAGATCATCAACAAATACAAGTATATTCAGTTTCTCTGAGGTCTCACCAGATTTTGTATTAAGAATAGTGAAACAGTTAAAATCATCAAACAGTGTAGACATATATGACTTATCCTGTAACATACCGAAGAAAGTCGTAGGCAGTATAGTGTACCCCTTAACACATTGTATGTCTAACTGAAGGATATTTTCCTGATGAGCTTAAACTGTCTAGGGTAGTTCCAGTTTATAAAAAAGGGGATAAAGACTCTGCCTCAAGTTACCAGCCAGTTTCCAGTCCCCTCTTTTTCTGAAGTTCTGGAATGCACAATTTACAAACAATTATCTGATTACTTTGATAATGGCAGAGGATCTAAAATGTGAGACACGGGTGTCCATAAAAGCCTTGGCGTCTGTGGCCACCATGATGTCAGCTAGTGGCATTGTTTCTGGCCACTGATTGAACCTGTCAATGATGGCAAGGATGAACTAGTGGGCGATGGAAGGGGGTCTACAATGTCGATATAGACATGAGGAAAATGATGGTCCACAAGGGGAAAAGGAGCAATAGAGCCTTGACATGACAGCCCACTTTGGAGTGCTGGCATGGAAGGCAGGTGCAGGTCCAGTTGGTGCAGTTCCAATTGATACCATGCCAGTCAAAATTCTACTGCATGAGGGCCAAGGATGCATGTATACTGGGGTGGGACAGGCCATGGAGGATTTTGAATGCCATCTTGCTGAAGTTGGGGGAATGGTATGAGCAAATGTCTTCCACAGATTCACCTGGCTGATTAGTCTCACATGAAAGTCACTGCAGACAGGTGGTGGGAACCATGCGGCGTTTGAAGTTGAGGCTGGTGTCTTGGCTGCTGCCCAGTCTTAGCAGCTGGGGTGAGCTGCACGGATGACAGCAGAGCAGTCTAGTTGAGAGGAGCAGTGAGGACACAAGAACAGCTGAGGTGGTTGGTGATTATATTCTTGACATCTGCTGCATGACGTATGTTGGTTGTGAACTGTAAGATGTAGCCCTGCTGACAGAACTGCCTATTAAAAATTTGTGTGCCTTTCTTTTAACAAAACCCTGTCATAGGGGGGGCAATGGTCAGTGAAAGGGTATTCTTCCACTGAGGGGTGGAAGTACTTCATCACCTTGTGTGTGGCAAGGAGCTAGCAGTCATACAAAGTCCAACTCCGCTGTGGCACAGAGAGTGGCATGCAAAAGAATGCTAGTCACTGCCAGGACCCTTCAATGCATTTCGAAGGATGTCACCTAGTGCAGATTGGTTATTGTTAGTAAAGATTGTGATTGGGGCATCTGGATGGGTGTGTGCCATGAGGGCAGTGTGCAAGAGGTCATGTTTCATTTGTTCAAAACTCTTCTTCACTTTTGCCATCCAGGAAAGGGCCTGATGGCTTTAGTGTGGTTTCCTTGGACTACAGCAGTGAGTGGTGCTTGCATACTTGCAGCATTCATGTGGTGCACTGGAAAAATATTTGCAGTGCCAAGGAAGCTCTGGAGTTACTTAAAAGTTGTGGGGCATGAAAATTCAGGAACAGCTCAGACCTTCTCATCCAGTGAGCAAGAGCCCATGGATGATATCCTGTGTCCAAGGAAGGCATCTTTGGAACACTGAAAATGCACTTCTCCTGGTTGATCTTAACTCCCACCCCCCTTGGAGGTGGTAAAATATCTCCTATAGGTGCCAGCAGTGCTTCGTGAGATCCACAAGAAGATGAGGATATCACCCAGGTAGACGAAATAGCCCAAGGCACCACATAGGACATTACCAAGAAAATGTTATCAGGTCTGGATGACGTTACAGAATCAGAAGGGCATAAATACACTTTCTAAAAGACTGTAGGGGGTGATTATTGCCATCTCCTCTACATCCTCCTGTGTGACCAGAACCTGCTTAAATGCTTTTGAGTAGTCTAAGTTGCTAAAGATGGTTGCACTGGATCATCACTGTACCTATGAAACTGGAGCAGTGGATAGTGGTAGGGCACCATCCTGGTATTGAGTGCCTAAAAGATGCCACACGAGCACCAAGTACCATATTTTTTTAGAGACGAGCGGTAGGCCAGAGGCCCTTGGGCTTTTTGAGGGGTGGAATACACCAGCAGTGATTGGAAGCTTGATTTTGATCTGCACAGCTCTTCACTTACCTGGCAGAAGACAGTGGGGATGGCAGAAAACCAGTGATGTAGTGTAACATATAATGGTGTACCTCCCAGAGGGACTGGAAGAGAGAATGAGGAGAGGAAATTCAATAATGAGGTCAGCAAGGGGCCTGGAACTGACAGTTGCTTGATGGTGAAATGGAAGACAGTGTGTGGTCTAAGGAATGGAATGCCAGGATGTGCCATCAATGATGTGGCGATTTGCCGGGTTAAAGAGGAGGCTGCAGTGGGCAGTGAAATCGGTGTCAAGAATAGGGTCCGCAACATCAGCCACAGTAAAGATCCATGCAAAATATTTCCCATGGCTCAGATCAACATACTGGGTGTCGGAGCAGTAGGTTGTGATTATCGAGCAATGTGGCATGGTGAGGAAGAGGTGGGGGAGGGGGGGACGAGGGGGGGGGGGGGAGTCTGAGAGGCAGTTAACAGTTTGCAGGCATAGATGGAGAGGTTGGAGCAATTGTCAGGCATGTAGGTTGTTAGGGAGGAAAGTTTCCAATCATCATGCACAAACAGGAGTTGAGATACAGCAGAGTAGCTGGGCACAGCTACTGCTGGCTGCCACCAGTGTTTGGGCTCATGCATACAGTGCCCTGCCATGCACAGTAGCTGTGCAGCCTGAGGTACCTTGCCATTGTTCATGCAGTTGCCCCCATTGGAGGTTCGAGTCCTGCTTCAGGCATGGGTGCGTGTGTTGTCCTTAGCGTAAGTTAGTTTAAGTTAGATTAAGTAGTGTGTAAACCTAGGGACCAATGATCTTAACAATTTGGTCCCATAGGAACTGACCAACACCATATGGTGCCTGGTGATTTGCGGCATTGCTGCCAAAATGCTCATGATACCAGCAAAGGTCACCAACACTCCAAGTGTCCCAGCTGTCACTTGCTGTTCAGGAGAGAGGAGTTGGAAACGCGCCTGCACGGGCATGTGTGCTGTTGGTTGTAGGTGTCATTGGGTAGAGACAGGCACAGCATGGATGTGGGGGTGTGCGCATTCTCCAGGGTGGAAGTGAGGTTCTTCTTCTTGCCTTTCATATGGTTTAGGAGCTGTGCTATATACATGGAGAGTTTGTGGGATGTGGAGGGTGTGGATACTGTTTCAGGCTGAACATGAAGGAGACTATGTTACGGGATATTGTGACACTGTGCAGCAGCGGTGACAGTGTGGGAGTCAAGAGATTCAAAGACCCTACCTGTCATGATGGCTGCCACATCAACATTTGTATAATGATGTGCAGCTAACACTGTGTGGACTGCAGTGGGCAGACATATGAACCAATTCATGAGTAACAGTGTTTTGGGAATGATCGTAGGCAGAGCCAGTGGAAATGCTGAAGGAGTTGCAATATCCATATGTTGGTGCTCCCAATTTTCAGTCTACATGCAGTTCTGTTTTACTTGAGGTACCCAGTATCTTCATAGTCTGTTTACTAACACAGTCACTGTTCACATTCAGTTTTTAAGTTTGTTACATCATACCTAAACAAGGCAAAGTCATCACATGGCATGTCATGAGTTCTTGTCAATTGTGCACTTATGGAACTATATATTAAACCAGGGCATCATTTATGTTGTTCCACTTACCTGTTGTTTTGTTGCAATCAATCTTGAAGTCTAATATTCCATTGAACTGAAACAACATACTGGGAACTAATATTGGGCAGGAGAGATTAAATGATGTAAAATGGACATAAAATGAGTTTTAAATGTGGTTCCTCTCAATATATTTGCACTCTTTTATAGTTGATGACCAGTTTAGATTTCACAACTTACAGTATACAAAGGTAAACATAAGTGCATCTCCTTCTTTATAATTCCATGAGGAAGGACTAGCACCCAACTAATGTTGTTGTTGTTGTTGTTGTCTTCAGTCCTGAGACTGGTTTGATGCAGCTTTCCATGCTACTCTATCCTGTGCAAGCTTCTTCATCTTCCAGTACCTACTGCAACCTACATCCTTCTGAATCTGCTTAGTGTATCCATCTCTTGGTCTCCCTCTACGATTTTTACCCTCCACGCTGCCCTCCAATACTAAATTGGTGATCCCTTGATGCTTCAGAACATGTCCTACCAACCAATCCCTTCTTCTGGTCAAGTTTTGCCACAAACTTCTCTTCTCCCCAATCCTATTCAATACTTCCTCATTAGTTATGTGATCTACCCATCTAATCTTCAGCATTCTTCTGTGGCACCACATTTTGAAAGCTTCTATTCTCTTCTTGTCCAAACTATTTATCATCCATGTTTCACTTCCATACATGGCTACACTCCATACAAATACTTTCAGGAATGACTTCCTGACACTTAAATCTATACTCGATGTTAACAAATTTCTCTTCTTCAGAAACGCTTTCCTTGCCATTGCCAGTCTACATTTTATATCCTCTCTACTTCGACCATCATCAGTTATTTTGCTCCCCAAATAGCAAAACTCCTTTACTACTTTAAGTGTCTCATTTCCTAATCTAATTCCCTCAGCATCACTCGACTTAATTCGACTACATTCCATTATTCTCGTTTTGCTTTTGTTGATGTTCATCTTATATCCTCCTTTCAAGACACTGTCCATTCCATTCAACTGCTCTTCCAAGTCCTTTGCTGTCTCTGACAGAATTACAATGTCATCAGCGAACCTCAAAGTTTTTATTTCTTCTCCATGGATTTTAATACCTACTCCGAATTTTTCTTTTGTTTCCTTTACTGCTTGCTCAATATACAGATTGAATAACATCGGGGAGAGGCTGCAACCCTGTCTTACTCCCTTCCCAACCACTGCTTCCCTTTCATGTCCCTCGACCCTCACAACTGCCATCTGGTTTCTGTACAAATTGTAAATAGCCTTTCGCTCCCTGTATTTTACCCCTGCCACCTTTAGAATTTGAAAGAGAGTATTCCAGTCAACATTGTCAAAAGCTTTCTCTAAGTCTACAAATGCTAGAAACGTAGTTTTGCCTTTCCTTAATCTTTCTTCTAAGATAAGTCGTAAGGTCAGTATTGCCTCACGTGTTCCAGTATTTCTACGGAATCCAAACTGATCTTCCCCGAGGGTGGCTTCTACTAGTTTTTCCATTCGTCTGTACAGAATTCGAGTTAGTATTTTGCAGCTGTGGCTTATTAAACTGATTGTTCAGTAATTTTTCACATCTGTCAACACCTGCTTTCTTTGGGATTGGAATTATTATGTTCTTCTTGAAGTCTGAGGGTATTTCGCCTGTTTCATACATCTTGCTCACCAGATGGTACAGTTTTGTCAGAACTGGCTCTCCCAAGGCTGTCAGTAGTTCCAATGGAATGTTGTCTACTCCAGGGGCCTTGTTTCGACTCAACTAATGTATTAGGCAACATCATGGATTTGGTTAATGTTAACAGTGGCAGAAAATATGATAACAGCAATATGACTGTCTCAGCACACAAAAAAGGGTCTGCAAATTGTTACCAGCCTAAGTAATACTTTCCTGCAAACAGTTTGCCAATCATTAATACCTTCAGATTGGATGCCATTAAGTTCACTCGAGGTTCATTGGATACAACCATTAATTAGGTATATTTCATATTCTTTACAGACATGCTACTAGTGTGTATTATTTTGAGTCACAGCATATTTGATTGCTGGGAGTAGACTCTCACTTTTACCAACATGGAGATGTTACCTTAATGCTAGCTGGGCTCAAATTTTTACCCAATCTGGCATAGAGATGTTAGCAGAGTACTGCTTGGATGCAGAATATTATGTGGTATGACATACAGTTGTTGTCTGTGTGCTGGTCTTTTCTAAATTGCAGACTTTGAGGTAGATATGATTATTTAAAAACAGCCTTAAGAAAATGATGTGAATTCTGAAATTACATTGTGCTTTGAAAGTCTCTTATGTTAGATTCTACTGTTTGGCATGAACTCAGACTTTACTATTGTTTGGTTTATGCTGGTCTTTTGTAAATTGCAGACTTTGAGGTAGATATGATCATTTAAAAACAGCCTTAAAAACATGATGTGAATTCTGAAATTACATTGTGCTTTGAAAGTCTCTTATGTTAGATTCTACTGTTTGACATGAACTCAGGCTTTACTATTGTTTGGTTTATGAAAAATGTTTCAGTTTAGTAATTAACAAAAATACCTGGAACATTATTGTCATGTGATTCCTGAAATCCCCTATTTATAAGTATGGGATCAATCTTGCAATAAATCTTTTATGATTCTAAAATATTTGAAACCTTAATTACTAACTTAATTAATTTTTGAGAAGTGGTGTCTAATTTAGAAAATAATATAGCAATGTAATTATATTGTCAGAGTTCAGAATCCTGCATTCATTCAAGTGAAATATGTGATAGAAATTTAGAAGATTTGAATTTTTAATGCCAATTATTTTGTCAGTTAATTACATTTAGCTACTTCCAAATATGTTCTCAAATAGTTGTGGGTGTTTGCTTTTGAATGAGTGCTAACAATATTTCCACTGCTGCTTATTTGCTCATAATGTTTTTCCTATTATATGACAATGTCATAGCTTTAATTAGGAATTACTTTTAATTACTTAGGTTTCCAGTAAAACCAATTGTGTCATTATATTCATGAACATAACTGTGAACAACTAAGCTATAAGTTTAAATGAAATTTTTCATAAGTAGTAGTTGTACATATTCCTGCACATACAGTTATTATGCATGCCTACATAAGGTCTAGAATGAAAAAGTGAAAAATTTTAGTTTTTCTTGGGAGCAGTTCACAGCCAACTGTTGGGTGTAAAGAGGGCAGTGTTGAAAGTGTTAACAGTAACTATTCTGTTAAGTTTGAATTCCACTAGCTTTATTATGTTTTACGTGAATTTACAAGTGTTGAAAAGAACAGTTTCATTGGCCCAGAGTTCCTCCATACTACAAACTGCTATAAATAATGATTCTAGTATGTACTAAGGAAAAAATAGTACAAGGAATTTGAATAAAGAATAAAGTACTCAAGTGTCATGAACACATGGAGCTTACGATTGGATACTAAGGGTTTAGTCCTCACAATTCCTAGATACCAGAAAAGGTACTCCAACATAGATTGAAATGTTCACATTTTATAATTAAAGTAAAATAAAAAAATAAGAAATAGCTAAATAATAAGAAAAAGGGTATAGACTATACGGTTATGAAAAGAACAAGGTATACTGTTGAGATATGAATTGTTATTATATGTGATATAAATGTACAGAACGATTGTATATAAAATCTCGCTTGATCGATCTGAGAGGGGAATATGTAGTGCTTCAAGAATTTCTGCATAAATTCTAGAACCACTTTGCCTTCCTCTGTCTCAAACACATGATATTTTAAATAGAAGTGTGAGGACGATGAATCCAACCCACCGTGAATTGCACGTTTGTGTGTGCAGGTCTAAAAACAGTCATGAGCAAATTGTGGATGTGGCGGCAGAACAGTGGCCGACAAGTACCTGCTGTATGATTCATAGAGTTTCAGTGTATGTGTAGAGAAGAACAAGGAGTGTTTATGTATTATTCTGTGCTTTTAGTGACTATGATGAATGTTAAAGGAAAATGAAGAAATAATGTTAAACTTACATGTAATTCATGTGCTGGTCTTGCTAGAAGCAAGACATGTTCATATTTATGAGTGGTTCTCAAACCAACTCGGTTATAAATGTAAGTAAATGTGTTTCTAGAGCTCAAAATGCAAGTGAAATATGAGAAGATGAAGCTATTTACATGTGAAATGTGAGGATGTTATTTTGCATAATCCAATACATCATTAAGTGGTGAAAACATAAATTTCAACACTATTGCAAATGTATTTAATCAAGTCTAATGTGGGACAAATTAACTGACTTGCAAACTTTCAAATATTTATGTGAGAAATAGTGATTTTTTTTTCTTTGTGGAAGTTGAAATATACCAAAACTAAACTATAAGTATTCTGTGAGTGTACACTTATTTCATGAGCAGAGAGAGAGAGAGAGAGAGAGAGAGAGAGAGAGAGAGAGAGAGAGAGAGAGAGTCGGATAAATTCCCTTATTCCCTTAACCAGCTTTATTCTTCAGAGAAGAAGTTTTTGGGGATTGACATGGCTGACTGTCCAGAGAGAAAGATCAGCTGTGAATACAAAGTAAGTCAAATGATGTAAGAGCAGTGTGAAGTTTGTAACTTTACTCCACAGATTCTATTGTCAAAAAATGTTAGAATCTCTTGTTCTTTCAAAACACTAAGCAGATTTTTGACAGGCTGCAGATACATGGTCTGATGAAAAAAAAAGGCCATTACTGAGTGAGGAGCTGGCAGGTGACTGGGCAGTGTGAATGGAGAGAGAAGATGTCACTTGACTTTGCCATGTAGATTTGATCTTGAGGGCCAAGCTGCTTTTGTGTTAAAAAGTCATGCATGTTATTTTTTAGTTGAACCTACTATAAGAGGAACTACAATCCAATTTCACCAAAATGGCTGCTCATCATCATAGCTCCTGTACAACTAGCTATCCTGAAGAATTTCCAGGGTGCTCCAACATCCAGTTTTCAATGGTTTAACAAGACATTGGCAGATAGTCTCTCGATAGATGTTGATGTCAAACAGAGAGATTGGGATACAATACTGCCTGTCAAGGCATTTGCATATAACACAACAAAGCAAGATGTTGCAGGCTTCACACCACTCTTCCTGCTCCATGATCTTGATGCTGAAATGACAATGAATACACTATGGCCATTTCAACTGTATGACACACAGGATGACTATGAAACACATCATCACCAGGACTGAAGATGAAAGATAGCAGGTTCACATATGGTCTGGATACTCAGAAGATGCTCTATGAGCACTATATAACACCAATCACTGACCTGAAGATACAGCCTGGGAGATTTGGCGTGGATTTGTTGGTTGTATGGAAAGTGAGAGCACTGGAAAAGTTCCTAAAACATGCTTTGGACCATATTGTGTACTTCATCACATAACAGGCATCACATAAGAGGTCAAAAATATAATGTAATTGAATAGATCACATAATCTAATTGCCAAGCAACGGCAGGAGGACACACAAACAAAGGTATTGAAATCTGCATGCTTTTGGAGCCCGTGACTCCTTCTTCTGACAGAAAAGTTGAAGAGGAAGAGGAGTAAAGGAATAGGACTGCTGAGGTTTAAGAATTGGGGAGAGTTTGGAAAAGTCACCCAGAACACTAGGTCAGGGAAGATTTACCACACAGAATAAGAAGGAAAGACAGACTGTTGAGGACTGTATCAGACAAGATTTGAAAGCATGAGAGCTTAAAGTACCCTATGCACCCTCCTACCACCACCTATAATAGCCCCATAACTGACAAAACAGATACTATCAAAAGGAGAGCAACCTGCAAAATGATACATGTCATGCACTAGCTATTATGTAAACACTGTTTAGCCTTCTACATTGGCATGACTAGCACCAAATTATCAATTAGAATGAATGGGCATACACAGAGGGTATTTATTGGCAACTCACGATATGTTGCAGAGCATGCTCTACAACATGACATTCCTGACCTTGGTGCCTGTTTCACCGCAAGCACCATCTGGATTCTTCACCAAGACAACAGTTTCTCAGAACTCCACAGGTGGGCACTAGCACTACAACATTTCCTTGGATTCTGTCACCCATATGGCCTTAATTTACGTTAACTTCTTCTGTCTCAGCTTTTCCTCACTGCAACTACTCCTTGCTTCACTCTGTCTTGGTTTTCTACATTTTCTATTGTCTTTCCTGTCTATTTTTCACTGCCCCTCCCACCTCTGTTACATACAATTCACTGCACTTCTCTCTCTTATTAACTCATGCACATTGTTTTAACGGTAATCTCTTTCTTGCATATTACCCTGTCTTCCACCTTTAAGCTCTCAGCTTTTTGAATACCATCTGATGCACTGACAATCTGTCTTTCCTTCTCATCCCGTAAGGTAAGTCTCCCCTGACCCATGGTTGTGGGTGTCTTTCCCAAAATCTGCCATTTTTCCTAGACCTCTCCAGTCCTTTCCCTTCACCCTTCTTCCTGCACCTTCAACCCTTCTGCCTGAAGAAGGAGCCATTGACTCCAAAAGCTTGCCTATCACAACAGTGTTTTATGCGTGTGTTCTGCTGCCACTTGGTGAGTATATTTTTTATCTATCCAATTAAATAATTTTATCAATAATTGATTGTTTTGTTATATTAAAAAAACTTTCACAGCTAAATCTATGAAAACTAGTATTTCATTTCTCAGTTAGATGTAAAGAAATACGTGTTAGAAGATCACAGTTCCTGTGGAAACATCACCACAAGAATGCAAAAGCCATGATTTACAGAAACCTTGGATTCCAGCTACAAGAATCACTTTTTGGTCAGAAGTAAATTCGGAAAAGACCATTATTCTGTGGCCTTAATTAGCGTGGAAAGGTTAGAAGGCATTCCAATTTGTGAGCAACATAAAAATTTGATTAAGCAAAAAAAATCTGTGCAGACCATACAGTCTACCGAAGCAAAGCTGTATGTGCTACACTAGTACCAGAAGTAAAAATAACTGCCTATAAACTCTGCATTCCTGTCTGTGTTTCAGAATGGAGTTTATATGCAAAAGGCTATAACAGGTTACCTACTACCATGAGGCAGGAAATCGAAAACTCCAGATATTCAAGAAAAAAGTAAAAGAAAATCTAATTAGCCACTTGTTTACAGGCCACCAGAAAATTATGACTCATGGATGGAAATTCTAGATGAGTTTAATGTTCATATTACAGAGATGTTTACTTTTCCAGTATATGGGTTGAGGCAGCTAAATCAAGGCACCTGAACTATCTCTAAAATGAATATATATATTTAGTTGTGATTTTCACTGAGTTGTTGTGGACAGTGTGGCAAATCTTCTGACATACACAAATTATTGTTACTGTTTATAGTGGGTGAATTATTATATCATTTTTTTTAAATGCTGCTATACATAGAAGTTCATCTGGGTTTATTACGGAACAGGTCCATGCTATACGACAGTTGATGTCCTTGGGAGATTTTTAGTGTTTTCATGTAGACCTCTTTGTTTTATTTTTCCTCACAGATACAATTATTTGTTAAGGATGGTGAATGACCAATCCACTGATGTTGGTATGGTCTGTTAGAGGTCTGTAATTATTTGTGCAGAATGGGTGGGACATACGCCATGTTGGGGTACACGGATTAACTTTTGTCCAATGGGATGTCTTCTCTAAACTGCAACAGTGTATCTGTTAGGTACTATAGATACTTGTGTCTGTTTACAGTTCCATCAATAAAACAGGAACCACTGTAACACTTCTTGAAAAGCCTGCACCACACATTGGAAGATCAAGGTTTTCTCTAACCACTATGGATTTTCAATTGACCAGTAATACATGTTGTTAAGTTTGATTTGCCCACAGCTTGTAAACAGTACACAAAACCACATCACTTTGCAGTTTTCATAGACACTATTTTCATTTTGAAAGCCACACATATGAAACTGTTGTTGGAATAAAAAATGGAAAGGATGAAATGTATTGTAATGTGCTATTCACATAACTTCTCTCAGACATTGCACATTTTCAACTGACCAATCATGCATACTGTTTAGCTTGATTTGCCAGTGATTTGTAAACAATACTCCATTCATAAACAAAATCAAACCTACATCACTCTGCTGTTTTTATAGACACCATTGTATGAAATACAATCAATTTTGGAAGATATCGATATTAGGCTTTTTATGGAACAAAATGTGGGAAGGAAAACATATAATGGAATGCATTAAGGAAAACATATAATGGAATGCATTATGTGCAGAACATTACTTTGGCTGATATCAATCACACCTTAAAACTGCCTCAAAGTGACATGAGGATTGTGTGTTCCCATTGTTGAAAAGTTAGTTGCAGTTCTCTCATCAGCTGCTGTTCCTTTTCATTGGATTATTTTATTTTCACTCTTTTGGTTTCTAGTTTGCTTAAAAAAATAAAAATAAAAGAGATGTTTGACATGATCAGGATACTTTTCAACATACAACCACACTATTGCTGCAACAATTTGGCATCATACATCATAAGTGAAAATGATACACATTTTTCAACTGTCGTATACATTGTGGAAGTCTGAACAGCTTCACAAGCAAGCTGCCTGGTCATTTTCTACAACATATGAGCACAAACTGATGGATTTAAAAAGCACAAGTAAACAAATAAATTGTAGATGAGTTACGTGTTAGCCTTCATTTGGTACAGGCCGAGTGGAGCATTGCCAGACTACAGATTCTAAGGTCTTGGGTTCAGTCTCTGGTTAGTCCTAGGATCTATATGTGGCACTTATCACTTCTATCACCTCTGAAAATGTTTGTTAATGTAAAAATGTCAAACTGCTCAGTGGTTCAGAGTCCACATTAAACTATAGGTACCTCTACAACTGGCCGAGTAAGGCCAGAGGAGTGCAACAGCATACCAACTGTAGTAGGACCATGTCTAGCAAAACACAGTTGTGTTAAAACCAAACTTCAAATTGACAATGCCTGTAACTGTTTTTATTTAGGGCAGACATTTGTGGGACAGTGGTTTGTGGTGCTTTTGTCTTGTTACCATTTGATTGACAGTTCTATATGTAATATCATTCAAGTCTGCATCAAAGCCCTATTTCAGATACTATGGTAAAAGTATATAGTTCCGTTTAAATAAAGCAAAGTTTGTATTATAATTCAATAGCCATAAATGTTAAGACCTGTTGCATATGTCACAAAGTTTGCCACTTTGGCTGCTGTAGCTTAGCAGAAACTACACCTCAATATCTTTACCCATTCCAGATGCATTTGGGATGGCCTTTATCAGCTAGCTCATCCTGTATAGACATCTGACAGTGATCTCCTCTTATGGGAGGAGCAGTAATTCATTTTCTCCTGATAAACATAAACAATCTGTTCACAATAAGTTGGTTTCTCCCATTCTAGAGTATGAGTGACTTGCCTTTTTTAGCCTTTCCAATCTACCCCCCTTTCCTCAGAGGAAAGAAGCAATAGTTCCTAAAGCTAGGATAGTTTCTTGTACTTTTACGCGTATCTGTTGGCAGTACACTTGGAGCTAGATATTGACCAGCAATTCCATCTTCTAATTTTATGATTTACACAGTGAAGTTACCTTATAAAAGTAGTGCAGTGGATGTTTCTGCCCATCAGTGTAGATCTTCACTCACTCCTCCAACCTGAAGGCTCTTCTTTATGGTGAGATTTACAGAATATGACATATGAAATGATGAATGAACTATCTTGGCTGTAGAGGTTGACTATTGTGCAAGAGAATAAGATATTTCTTTCTACCATGGTTAGCAAAAATTAGCACTCAACTTAAAAAAAAAAAAAAAAAAAAAAAAAAAGGGAGCACACAAAAGGGGAGGAGGAAATGAAATAAACTTCTTCAGGTGAGAGGGTATGTGATGTTATTTCAGTGATTACATAACTGAATAAAATTTACAAAGAACTGTAGTCTCTCTGGACTGGACGTCTATACCGATCCAGTTGAGAAAGTTGTCATAAATTCATAGTATCCTCTCCCAAGGCAAGCTGACACGCAACTGTTGTAACTGGTCTTTCATCTTCTGACTACTTGCACTGGGATAGAGTTGATGTCAGAGTTGGTCCCATATATGTTCTGTCATGGATGGATATGGGGATACTGCTGGGGATACAGTTCCAAGAGACATGTGCCATGCCACAGGTAAAACATGAGGACATGAGATGTGTGTGTTGTATCATTGTGCTGGCAGAGTTCCGTCAGTCACTGTAAGCTGTGACCTGAACTTGTACCTGATGGCTCCTAATACCATGACACTAGCAGTAACACTGCTGTGCCTCTCCAAAATGGAAGTATGGGACCCCGTCCCAGGTTACCACCATATTTTCCAATTATGGTCATCCAGGATAGTGTATAACTGCAATTCACTTCTGAACAAAATTCATCACTGTTCATTAGCCGTCCATGCTTCCTGGTCGTGACACCACTTAAAATACAGTTGTTTGTGTAGAGGCGTTAATGCCAGCCTACACATGGGACAGTAATTCCTTATGTCAGCTGCCACTAGGCTCTGTCCAATGAGCAGGTTGACTTAGAATGTTGCAGGAAGTTAATTAAATGTTATCAGTTAGCAGGCACAATGTTATCAGTTAGCAGGCACAAACATGAAGAGGTTACAGTGCGTTCGGTGCACAGTATGGCGATCCTTTCTTGTGGCAGTCAGATGTTGTTGACAAGAACCTAGAAGATGAGCCCTTCCAAAGTCTGCCAGGTGCTGATAATGCTGTCTACATGAGTACACTGCATCTATGTGTGCTTCACAGTGATCTCTCAACAACTAATGGTCTTCATGCCACTTATATACTCTAGTAGGCCTGGTAACAGCACTAAACACAACCAACACTAATACATTCTTGTGACAGTTCTACTTGCCACAGAGAATTGCAACACTAACCATTTACATATCTCCTGATGGCGTGCATGTATATGAAATTACATGGACATCCATCCATGCTTTCTGAATGCTTCACTTTTTTGTCAGGCAATTTGATTGTCCAACAATGAGACTGTGGTCATTGAAATAAAGTTTCAGCTATAGCAGGGACATGCCACTTATATATTCTACTAGGCCTGGTAAAAGCATTAAACACAACCAACACTAACACATTCTTGTGACAGTTCTACTTGTCACAGAGAATTGCAACACTAACCATTTACATATCTCCTGATGGCGTGCATGTACACTCCTGGAAATGGAAAAAAGAACACATTGACACCGGTGTGTCAGACCCACCATACTTGCTCCGGACACTGCGAGAGGGCTGTACAAGCAATGATCACACGCACGGCACAGCGGACACACCAGGAACCGCGGTGTTGCCCATCAAATGGCGCTAGCTGCGCAGCATTTGTGCACCGCCGCCGTCAGTGTCAGCCAGTTTGCCATGGCATACGGAGCTCCATCGCAGTCTTTAACACTGGTAGCATGCCGCGACATTGTGGACGTGAACCGTATGTGCAGTTGCCGGACTTTGAGCGAGGGCGTGTAGTGGGCATGCGGGAGGCCGGGTGGACGTACCGCCGAATTGCTCGACACGTGGGGCGTGAGGTCTCCACAGTACATCGATGTTGTTGCCAGTGGTCGGCGGAAGGTGCACGTGCCTGTCGACCTGGGACCCGACCGCAGCGACGTACGGATGCAAGCCAAGACCGTAGGATCCTACGCAGTGCCGTAGGGGACCGCACCGCCACTTCCCAGCAAATTAGGGACACTGTTGCTCCTGGGGTATCGGCGAAGACCATTCGCAACCATCTCCATGAAGCTGGCCTACGGTCCCGCACACCGTTAGGCCGTCTTCCGCTCATGCCCCAACATCGTGCAGCCCGCCTCCAGTGGTGTCGCGACAGGCGTGAACGGAGGGACAAATGGAGACATGTCGTCTTCAGCGATGAGAGTCGCTTCTGCCTTGGTGCCAATGATGGTCGTATGCATGTTTGGTGCCGTGCAGGTGAGCGCCACAATCAGGACTGCATACGACCGAGGCACACAGAGCCAACACCCGGCATCATGGTGTGGGGAGCAACCTCCTACACTGGCCGTACACCTCTGGAGATCATCGAGGGGACACTGAATAGTGCACGGTACATCCAAACCGTCATCGAACCCATCATTCTACCATTCCTAGACCGGCAAGGGAACTTGCTGTTCCAACAGGACAATGCACGTCCGCATGTATCCCGTGCCACCCAACGTGCTCTAGAAGGTGTAAGTCAACTACCCTGGCCAGCAAGATCTCTGGATCTGTCCCCCATTGAGCATGTTTGGGACTGGATGAAGCGCCGTCTCACGCGGTCTGCACGTCCAGCACGAACGCTGGTCCAACTGAGGCGCCAGGTGGAAATGGCATGGCAAGCCGTTCCACAGGACTACATCCAGCATCTCTACGATCGTCTCCAAGGGAGAATATCAGCCTGCATTGCTGCGAAAGGTGGATATACACTGTACTAGTGCCGACATTGTGCATGCTCTGTTGCCTGTGTCTATGTGCCTGTGGTTCTGTCAGTGTGATCATGTGATGTATCTGACCTCAGGAATGTGTCAATAAAGTTTCCCCTTCCTGGGACAATGAATTCATGGTGTTCTTATTTCAATTTCCAGGAGTGTATATGAAATTACACACACATCCATCCATGCATTCTGAGTGCTTCACTTTTTTGTCAGGCAGTTTAATTGTCCAACAATGAGACTGTGGCCACTGAAATAAAGTTTCAGTTATACCAGGAAGGACAACAACTTTTCAAGAATAACTTTTACTATGGTTTTGTAATGACAGGTGAAATGAATGAACTGAGGAAACAGTATTCCAATTGATCTTCTGAAAGCAGCAGGAATCAGAGTGCATTAAATGCTTAAATATATGGTAATAATTAGCCAGCTGGCTTTTCCAGCATTGCCTAAAAATTGTTTGACACAGTGTCACACTGAAGACTGAAGTCCAAGCATTTACAATAGATTTGCAGATACTTGAGTAGCTCGTGGACTTCTTAAATAATAGAACCCAGTACATTGTCCGGGATGCTGAGTGTTTGTCTTAGACAAGAGTATCATCAGGAATGCCCAAGGGAAATGCAATGTCACCACACTTGTTCTTTATATACATGAACAATCTGACAGATAGGGTGAGCGTCATATTTGATGATGCTGTAGTGTATGGGAAAGTATCATTGTTGAGTGACTGGGATATAATACAGGATGATTCAGAGAGAATTTCTATTTGTTGTGATGAATAGTGCCTTTCTCTAAATGTAGATAAAGGTAAATTAACGCACATGAATAGGAGAAATAATCTTGTAATGTTCAAATACAACTGCTTGACACAGTCATACCTATGAAATATCTATGTGTAACATTGGAAAGCAATATGAAATGGAACGGGTACATAAGTTCGTCAGTAGGGAAGGAAAATTGTCAAATTTGATTTATTGGGAGATTTCTAGGAAAGTATAGCTGATCTGTAAAGGAGACTGGATGTAAGACACTAGTTTAACCCATTCTTGAGTGCTGCTGAGTGTTTGAGACGACCAACAGGTTAGATTGAAGGAAGATGTTGGAAGAATTCAGGTTCATACTGCTAGATTTGTTACCGGGAGGTTTGATCAACACACAAGTATTACAGAAATGCTTCATGATGTCAAGTGGGACTTCCATGAGGCCAGACAATGTTCTTTTTAATGATTTTTCCTTTGGGGGGGGGGGGGGGGACACAACAGTCATTTAGTACCTTTTGAAAGAAAATTGCACCATTTGACTGTAAATTACTACTCATTTAACTCACATAGTCATGATTTCATGTTTATAGCCATTGTCAAGTGCATGTTTAAATGCCACAATTTATGTCTGACCTAAGTAAGTGACACATCATCATGAAAAAAACAACACTCCAGATATGTTGTAACATTTCAACATGCACTTGATAATGGTTATAATGCCAAAACCAAGATTGTTTGAAATAAATTAATAGTAATTTAAAGTCTAATGGTGGAGATTTCTTTAAAAATAATAAACAATAAAATAGAATTTAAAAAAAAACTCTTTTTTTAAACACTAGGGGGGAGATTTAAGGAAATGGTATTTACAGCTACTGCAGCACAATTATACTGCTGCCATAGTACATTCAGCTTAATGACCATGAAGACAAGATAAGAGAAATAAGGGCTCTTATAGAGGCATATAGAGTGTCAGTTTCCCTTCACTGCATTTGTGAGTGGAATGTGGAAGGCAATGGCCAGTAGTAGTATGAAGTATCCTCGGCCATTTAATTGTACAGTAGCTTGCTAAGTATGTATGTAGATGTAGATGTTAATGTCTAGTGCTGAGAAAAATGTGTGCAAGAGGAATTCACAGCCAGTCACACGTGAAACACAGTCTAGAGCAAAATAGTACACACCATTCTAAAAACAGTCTTGTTAGTGCAACTGTCCCAGCATTGTTTGAGTGACTTGTTTGGCTGAATAACAGTCAAATTTTTCATTTGTGTGGCCAATTTATTGGTAGCTGCTAGACAAAAAGTTTAGTAATTCTGATACTTTGCATGAAATTGTTCAAATGCATTTTTATGAGGTATATCTTGTCTTATTCTGTTGAAATATCATGATATGCTTCTTTCTTGCTTACAATGTGGATTTGATGTCTGCATGTGTATTTTCCAAGAATTTTCACTTTTTTCTGCTGATGTTATAAATAAAAAAGGGCAACGAACAAGAGTCATAGGTAAAATTCATGGGAAATGTGCAAATCAGTGACACATCTCTTTGTAACAAAGACACAAAAGATAGAATGCCTCTGATGAGAAGTTTTAAGTGAATTAGTTGCAAAAGTATAGTAACTAAAACACAGCTATTACTATGAATATTGACCAGTGTGCTCTATGTACTGACCTGTCATTACTCTGCACTGCCTACTGTAGGCTAAATACTAGAAACAATAGAAAAAAGGCCTTAGCAGACTGGAAGTAAATTTTATTTAATATTTTCAAAAAATTCTATGATCTTAAATAAAGAATTACAGAAGCCACACAAGAATTTAACTACAGAAATTTCTCTCGGACACCATGTGTTTGATTCTGTTACTAATAAAAGTCTTGGATTGTGACACTAAATAAAACTGCAAACTTCATAGTATTATTTGTGAGCTTTACAAATCCTTGAATATTTCAGATGAGTCTGTCAAATGTAAATAGTTTCTCTGGAGTTTTAATCTTGTATTGTATATCTGAAAAAAGAGAGTTTTATTAGATATTATTTTTTATTTAGAATTCTCTAGATGAGAGAAGGAAGTGATATTTTATTACAAGTACCTTTAGTTTTGAAGAACTGTATCAGTTCCAATTTTCATCAGTTAGAAGAATAATTTTCGTGCTGTATTTGCACAAAAAATCAGGATTACACTAGACCACATCTTAATAGTGTATGTGAGTCTTTGCACAAATTTTCCACAATAAAATATAAGATTTTTATTTTTCTATGCTTAAATTTAGTTTTTCAATAAGGTTGCCACTAATGACAAATTTATCAAGTTTGGTGTAGCATCTACTTTTACACATTATGTTGATTCCAACATTTGAATCATCTGCCCTCCACAGTCTTCCCAATCTTTCTTTAGTAATATTTAGTTGGTAAAGAAGTTCATAGAGATTTTCTGTAAATTTAATACTCAACAAACACATGTGAGAGAGACTTTAGTCATCAATAATATGTTCTCCTTCATTATTTACAACAGTCTGTCAATGCTGGGGTAACCTTTCAATTTGACACCTGTATAAATTAGGTGGTTTTGAGGCAAAGAATTCAGTGAGCCATGTTCAGAGTGCATTTGCATCTTTAAAGGTTGTTTGATAGAGAGCAGAAAAGGTGAAAAACAGAGGGTATATAGTCAGGTGAATAAGAAGGATGCAGAATGACTTCCCAACCCAACACCTGTGTAGTGTCTTTTGTCAGTCTAGCAGAACGGAGTAGCATCACTTCACACAGTCTTCCTGGTAATTGTTCTTGTATTGTGTCCACGAGACATCTCAATTGTTGACAATAAATGTCAGCAATAATGGTTATACCTCACAGGAGCAGTTTTTAATACACCACATTACTTTTTTACCAAATGCTGTACATTATCTTTTATGGATGCATGCATGCCTTTGTATGGTGAGTTGCTGCTTTGTATGGGCTCAGTCATCCCTTTCTTTTCCTTATGTTAGCGTAAAGTCACTGTTTCTCATGACCAGGATAGGATAGGCCAGTCTTGTTCATGAGCCAATTGCTGATGAGCAAGCAGAGATGCACATATGGCAACCTGCTGATATTTGTAATTTTGGCTTAGTGCTTGCAGTATCCACACACCCAATTTTTGAACCTTCTCCACTGTATTCAAAAGTGGTGTGATGGTGAAATGATCATAGTTCATCATATTTGCCCGTTCTCAAATGCACTGATGTGGACCATTATGGATTAATGTGTTTAAATGATCTTCATCAAACCCCAAAGGTCTTCCTAAATGTGGACAGTCGTTAATGTTGAAATGGGAAAATCAGTTTCTTGCCTTGCTCTGTTGAGTGGAATTATGCCCATACATGGCGCAAATGTTTCTGCCTGCCTCTACTGCTATAAACTCAAGTAACAACAGTGAACTACAAATAAAAAAATGACAATTGATAAATGAACCCATAGCAATCAGAATACCAACATGCATAGCAAAAATGCTTCAAATTTATGCACCAACCTAATACATTAATGCACAGTTTTTTTAAGAACTTGAACATATAACAACTCGAGAAATTCTCATGCCCACTCTCTATCAACTGGAATTCAGCATGAGCTACAAATCGAACAAAAGTGTTTCATTCATTGTGTTTCACAGATAGCATAATGAAAAAAAAAAATCTTTCAATGATGTGAAACAAGACATACCACATGTGAACAGAGAGAATAAGCTGACAGATTCTTTCTGTATGACATATTAAAAAAGATTTCATCATACATTGTATTTGTACTCACACTCTCTGTAGATTAATTTAAATTAGCAGAGATGCTGCTACTTTCACACTTTTAAGTATGTGCTGTTTATTTACAGTTACTTGAGCAATATGAGGTCATTTCTTTATATTTACATGTTGGCAACTCAGAACAATGTTTTATGAATGCAGTACCATCTATTGGTTGTTTACAGAGCCATCAAGGGCACTGGTTTAGTCCAGCAGTAGTTTGACTGTGGATGAAAGCAAAAAACTAATAGATTCAAAAAAGCATTTATCTTGGTAGTTGTGAAAAGGATCCTATTATTCAATTTTTGTATGTGAAAGGATCTACAACTACTCAGATTCATCAAGAGTTGTGTCCTGTTTGTGGACCTACAGTAATGAGGGAAGGAAGTGTTACGGAAGTGGCATCAGGACCTTTTTAAGTAACCATACAAACATTTATGATGAAGAGCAGATTGACATACCCAGTACCCAGGTTGATGAAACTGCTATATCAGAGCTCATAGCTCTCCAGCACAATAGCACTGCACTGCAGGTGGCCTATGCCAAAAGTTGCAGGGCTACATTGTCGAACACCACCACTGCAGTTCTGAGCAGGCACCTCGCTGATGTGAGGCAGCAGCATCACTTCAAGAGATCACAGTGAGTACAGACCTTCTCATCTCTGCAGCATCATATGCTCAAAAATAGGTCTCACAGTATCCTGGTGGATCAACAGTATTTAGGCTGGTGAACAGGTATGGCTAGTCAGGTCCCCATGGATGAGCTCCCAGGAATTTATGCCAACTACTGCTGCAGTCCACAGTCAGAATCTCTCATGGAATCCTCCTGCAACCTGTCATCTGATGCCAGTCTCCCTGAGTGGGATCTTTGCCTCCAACACTACATGCTGCCATCAGAAGTTGTCCTCAAGCTATGCTGATAGCTGGACCTCAGGGCTTTGGTATTTTGGCCTGAATGCAGTTTGTGTAATTAGATACAATCAGTTCCTTATGAACCAGTACTTCAACTCTAAAGTCCGATTAAAACTACTTGACTGTTGACATCAGTTTCCTGTTCCTACAGTGTTGGCACACTGGCTGCCAGCTACTGTTCCATTATGGATGACACACAAATACGGCGGATCACTTTACAATGCTGTTAATGAGTACTGCAGAGCAGTGTTAGAAGTGCCCACCCTGAGGTATGTCAGAAATGACAGATGTTCTGTCAACAACTGATTTGAAGTGACCAATGTCTAAATTGTGGCAGACAATGCATTTTGTAGTGTTGAATTTAAAATCATGTCCTAAGCACAATCTCATTATGTTCAATGTATCTGAGAAAGCAGCACTCAAAAATCTGTGGTAGAACTAAACTCATGATTGCTTTGTTCACTGCAATGAAAGCTAACTTCTATGAGCAAACATTGGATACTGACAACACAAGCTGCTGTGATACCAACTGACGAGCAATCTTTTGACGAAGCCCATTGTATTAGAAAATACTGAACAGCTAATAAAGACTCTTATACTCTTGGTTGCAGATTATAGGCAACAGAGGCTGATTCCAAATGAGGAATGAATGATAGAAATAAAAATAAGAACAAATAAAAAAGTCAGTACAATGATAAAATTGTTGTGGCATGGTATTAAAGATAAAAATTACTTTTAAATGTTACTTGAATGAAAATAATAATCAGACCCTTTTTTATTAGATTTAGCAACAACAAAAATTCACTACATCATGACCTTCAACATGTCAGCTTTGCACGCTAATCACTGCACTATGGCAAGACACTGGTTAAAACTCTTATAAATGTAACTGTAGTGACACAGTGATGAATTACAGCCTTAAATAATCTGACTTCATGACATGTTGTGCAAAGCTTACCTAATGTAAGCTGTGCAGAAGTATCCACTAGTGCTTGGTTACTGCTGCTTACAAAATGTGTGTACTTCATTTGCATTGTTGTGTGTGTGTGTGTGTGTGTGTGTGTGTGTGTGTGTGTGTGTGTGTGTGTGTGTGTGTGTTTTTGTGTCTGTGTGTGTGGAAAAAAATGAAATAAAAGTGGCAGACCAATGATTTGGGATCCAAATACATCAAGAAAGAAAGTTGGACAAGGAACTGGAAACGAACTGACCAACAGCTGTGACAGTTTGGCAACAGCAAATAGTTTAGGTGTAAGACTATGTGCTTCGGTTGGGCAAAACCGGCTCCAAAGCGTGAAGTGTCAACTATCAAGTTATTTCAATCAGACTATAGCAACTGGATAGATAAAAGATTTACTCATCAAGTGGCACAGGAGAAACACACAGAAAAAGGTTTAACTTTTACAAGCTTTCGGAGCCAGGATGAGAATGAAAGACTCATTGTTGGGGACTGTACAAGATGAGATTTGAAAACCTGAGAGCTTAAAGATGGAAGGCAGGGAAATATGCAAGACAGAGATCACTACTAAAACTTTATGCACAAGTTAATAAAAGTTAAAAGCTAAGTGCATATTATGTAACAGAGGTGGGAGGGGGAATAGCGAAACATAGACACGTCAGAAAATTAAATGTGTAGAAAACTGAAATGGAGTGAAGGAAGGAGTAGTTATGTGAATAAATGCTGAGATGAAAGGAATTAATGTAAATTAAGGCCATCTATCAGTTTAATAAGTCACAGCTGCAAAATACTAACGTGAATTCTTTACAAACGAATGGAAAAACTGGTAGAAGCCGACCTCAGGGAAGATCAGTTTGGATTCCATAGCAATGTTGGAACATGTGAGGCAGAACTGACCCTACGACTTATCTTAGAAGAAAGATTAAGGAAAGGCAAAACTACGTTTCTAGCATTTGTAGACTTAGAGAAAGCTTTTGACAATGTTGACTGGTACACTCTCTTTCAAATTCTGAAGGTGGCAGAGGTAAAATACAGGGAGTGAATGGCTATTTACTATTTGTACAGAAACTAGATCTCAGAATAAGAGTTCAGAAGCATGAAAGGGAAGCGGTGGTTGGGAAGAGAGTGAGACAGGGTTGTAGCCTATCCCCAATGTTATTCAATCTGTATATTGAGCAAGCAATAAAGGAAACAAAAGAAAAATTCGGAGTAGGTATTAAAATCCATGGAGAAGAAATAAAAACTTTGAGGTTCACCGCTGATATTGTAATTCTGTCAGAGACAGCAAAGGACCTGGAAGAGCAGCTGAACGGAATGGGCAGTGTCTTGAAAGGAGGATATAAGATGAACATCAACAAAAGCAAAACGAGGAAAATGGAATGTTGTCGAATTAAATCGGGTGATGCTGAGGTAATTAGATTAGGAAATGAGGCACTTGAAGTAGTAAAGGAGTTTTGCTATTTGGGGAGCAAAATAACTGATGATGGTCGAAGTAGAGAGGATATAAAATGTAGACTGGCAATGGCAAGGAAAGTGTTTCCGAAGAAGAGAAATTTGTTAACATCGAGTATAGATTTAAGTGTGAGGAAGTCGTTTCTGAAAGTATTTGTATGGAGTGTAGCCATGTATGGAAGTGAAACATGGATGATAAATAGTTTAGACAAGAAGAGAATAGAAGCTTTTGAAATGTGGTGCTACAGAAGAATGAAGATTAGATGGGTAGATCACATAACTAATAAGGAGGTATTGAATAGAATTGGGGAGAAGAGGAGTTTGTGGCACAACTTGACTAGAAGAAGGGATCGGTTGGTAGGAGATGTTTTGAGGCATCAAGGGATCACCAATTTAGCACTGGAGGGCAGTGTGGAGGATAAAAATCATAGAGGGAGACCAAGAGATGAATACACTAAGCAGATTCAGAAGGATGTAGGCTGCAGTATGTACTGGGAGATGAAGAAGCTTGCACAGGATAGAGTAGCATTGAGAGCTGCATCAAACCAGTCTCAGGACTGAAGACCACAACAACAACAACAACAACAACAAGGCCAGGTGGGCCACGAGAACCAAGAACATGTTGTAGAGCTAATTCCCACCTGCGCAGATCAGAGAAACTGGTGTCTGGGGGAAGAACCAAGATGGTGCATGTTGTGAAACAGGTACTGAGGTCATAACTTTCATGCCATAGAGCATGATCCATTGCAGGTTTACAACCTTTGCCTATGCCCTTTCATCTCGACTGGTAGCTGGGTGGTAGTCACGCTGATGTAAAATGCCGAACAGTGTTTACAAACAGCCGGTATATGACATGTCTCATTTCAGGGCATGATTCTAGAAAGTCATGGTCTTGTCAAAATAGCTGATTAATACATTCAAGATGAGGATAATATTGAGTGACAAGTGGTGTGCTCTGAAGTTGTATATCTGCCTTAGTTGATCAACACCTGCAACTCACTGTACAAATACTTCCCTGCTATATTAAAGATACCAAGCATTTCCTAAATCATCTCAATCCGCACCTGTCCCACTCCCGCCACACACCCTGATCTCCGTACCCTATGGCTCCTACCCCTGTGACCACCCTCCTGTAATACTTGCCCTATGCACCCTCCTACCACCACCTATTCCAGCGTTGTAACTGGAAAAACATATAATATCAAAGGGAGAGCCGTCTGTGAAATGACACATCTTATACCAACTGTTACATAAACACTGTTTGGCCTTTTGCATCAGCATGACTACCACCCAGTTATCAGTCAGGATGAATGGGTATAGGCAGAGGGTGTATACCTACAACAGAGCGTGCTCTACAACATGACAGTCATGACCTCTGTGCTTGTTTCACCACAAGTGCCATCTTGATTCTTCTCCCAGGTACCAGATTCTCAGAACTCCTCACGTGAGAACTAGTGCTTTAACATGACCTTGGTTCTTGCCACCCACCTAGCCTTAATTTATGTTAATTCTTTCTGTCTCAGTGTTTCATCACATAACTACTCCTTCCTTCACTCCATTTTAGTTTTCTATAGCTTTCATTTTCTGACCTGCCTATATTTTTCTGTCCCACATCCCACCTCTGTTATATAGAATGCACATAGCTTTTCACTCTTATTAACTCATGTACAATATTTTAGTAGTAATCTCTGTCTTGCATATTACTCTGTCTTCCTCCTTAAGCTCTCAGGTTTTCAAGTTTCACCTGGTGCAGTCCCCAATAGTCTTCCCTTCTCATCGTTTCCAGTAAGCCTCCCCTGTCCTGGGGTTCCATGTGACTTTTCTAAACTGTACCTCTTTCCCTAAACCTCTCCAGTCCTTTTACTTCAGCCCTCATCATTTCCCATCAACTCTTTTGCCAGAAGAAGGAACCTTACATTATATTGTCAATAATTGATTATTTATGTTGTTAGACTATAGTAACTTTGATTCAACTTTCAGGGACTGACAGCCCAACAGGTTTACATATCTCATTCACTTCAGAGACAGAGCCTTAATTGTGAACTATTCATTGTATTGAGTAATTATGTTCCAAAGAAGGAGAATCACAGTTTTAAATTCAGTTCAAGAAACTTACTTTTCATTTCTACCTGTGCTTTAGTTTCTCTACACTGAACCCAGCATTGGCCATTTCACTTGGTGACAAGGGTTTTTCCTGTGGAATCACTTTGCACACTCATGCTATGCCCCAGACAGACAGTGCTTCTTCACATTTTTTTCGTAGTTTCTCATGGACTAACATTTGCTTCTCATTCCAGTATGTCTACATCTATGGGCATGACCACTCAAGCCTTACTGCTGCTACAAAACATGGAACACACTCAGGAGCTATGCCACCAGAAATCTTCATGCATTTATTTCACATATACTCATTGGTAAACGGACTCCTGACAGTGCACCCATCAATACAGGTGTTTGACAGAGGCACAACAACACTTAACTATGTCACCGTCCTTGAACAGCACTTCATTCCCCATAGGGTCTCAGGGGATGTCCAGCAGAGCACATTTTTTGGCCTATGCAGGAGCAAAAATAGGTCACCTCTTGCAGCAGCTCAATCCTGAGATTGAACCTTATGCTTTGCCTTATGAACATTTAAAACCCTGTTTGTTGCATATGACAGCCACCTGCCACAAGCTTTTTAGCTGCCAAAATCAAAACGGACAGTCAATACAGGGAGTGGTAGCCCATTTTCAAGATGTTTCTAGGGATTTCTGTTTCCAATGTTTTAATACTCAGTGCAAGCAGCCTTTCACAGAACTGCTGGTTAGGGATATGATCCTGGCCCTCTCTGCAGATGAAAGACTCCAGTACAACCTATTAAAACTTAATAACCATCTTTACATGCCTTCCCCTCATCCAGGCTTTTGAACACTCCATCAGGTCCTCAGCAGCTTGGTAATTGTTTTGTAGCATGTCAGCACTAGCAGTTCTACTTTCTTAGGGCAAAATGCACAGCCCGTGGAAAAAATGGACACCAAGTTAACGTGTGGTGACTGTCTATAAAGATGAATGTTGACTGTGCTCAATTTGTTTCCAGGGATCCCAATTCAGTTGCTGTACCAATTGTTTCTCAAACTGATGCTGGATCTTCAGCCACAATTGTCAACTGGGAGTAGTACTGCCACCTGGGCTCCTCTACACTGCCTTTTTCTAAGCATTTGAAAAGCTATAGTAATGAACCACTGAGATAAAGGGTCAATTCGGCATTTGGGTTCAGTACCAACCAGTGTTCCTGCCAGTCCACATCTTTGTGGCCAACACAATGGGAACCACAAACATTTTGGATTTGGATCTGTTCAATTCCCTGGTTGTAGAGGTCCACAGTTTAATGAAGAGGATCAAACTATTGTTTCCAAGTTCCTATCTGCAGGATCTTTCTTCAGAATATGCCTCAATTTTCTCTTATCAACTGGCTTCACTGACTTTGAAGCACATGTCTCTTTACGGTGTTTGATGATGACCAAGTTTTTTTAAGGCATGAGATGTTCCATTTGCTCTGTGTGACAAGCTTCATCTTGAGGTGCAAAGCATACAGGAAGAAGGAATTCTGACCCCTATTAAACAGTGTGGAGGATATCATGGTATGCCTTGCTGGATACAAAGTTATTGTAAAAACTAACCTATGGGTTGCCTACTTGCAGCTCCCCATGGAAGTATCCTGGTCATCTACACACTACTTGGTCTTTTTTGGTATAATTGCCTGCTCTTCAGTATCAGCAGTGCACCAGCCATATTTCAATGCTGATTGGGATGACTTATGTGGGATGTTCTGGGAATGGCAAATTATTTTGATAATATTACTGTCACTGGGAAAAACGCACAGGATCTAGAAATCAGTCTGGACTCCTTGTTCAGCATGCTCCAATGGACTACTTTGAAATACAGTAAGAAAAATGCACTTTCTTCAGACCACAAATAGAATATCTGGGACATGTTTTCAGTGCATCAAAGATATGTCCCATTCCACATGATATCAAGGCCATATGAAACCTAATGGCCACCGGAGATCCAAAACAACTCAAATCCATGTTAGGTCAACTGAGCTATTAAAGAAAATTCATTCCTCATACAGCAGCTATTACTGATCCACTACATCAGCTTCTTCACAAAAATGTTAAGTGACAGTGGCTCTGTGACTCTGATAAGGCTTTTCAAGTCCTCAAACAGGCTCTTCTGTGTGCCGTGTGCTTTACGGCATAAGGCCCTTTCAAGCTCCTGATAGTGGCAGCAGATGCATCTGACTACAGTCTGGGACCCTTGTTTCTCAGAGCATTAGAGGAGTTGAATGCCTGACTGAATTTGTTTCCAAGACATTAAAGGAGCCACAGTGAAATTACAATCAAATAAAAAAGGAAGCATTAGCTATCATTTTGCATTGAAGAAATGTCATGATAATGCTTATGGACAGCAAATTAGCCTGTTAATGGACCATAAGCATCTGTTAACACTGTTAAACATCCAGGCTAACATTCCAACCAGGAAACCCACCATCTGCCAAGACGGCCACTGTTCCTCTCAGGGTACCACTATGACATCCATTATTGGTCCACAGCAAAAAATGCCAATGCTGACATCCTATCACATCTCCCAGTTGGACAAGACCCCTGGTTTGATGTGGCTCCTGAAGTCTGCTTTCATACTGATGCAGAAATCAAGGCGCCAGTGGCCAGATTACCCACTTGATGCCGCAGTCATCACCTGCTGGTTGCTGGAGGATTTTGTTCTCAAGTCATGTGGTTGGTGAATAATGGTTGGGCAGCAGATCACAACACTCATGAACATTAAGACAATCAGGCCTGTTGGTACCACCAACATAAGTTGTCCACTCCCCATGGTTTCCTGTTGCTCCAAGGAGATAACAGTCACACCAGAGTGGTCATTCCATAAGCACTCAAATGTCACATCTTGACATTACTTCATGAAGGTCATTGACGTATAGTCCTGATAATAAAGCTGATCTGTCAACATGTCTTCTAGCAGAACATTGACAAAGATATAGAACGCTTGGATGCTGTGTGCATGATGTGTCAAAGAGTGTCAGTATTTTCCTTGGCCTGACATAACATTCCCATGGTCTCATTTAGATTTCACAGGGTCACTTCTGACTACTCTTAGTTGATTGCTGAAGATGCTGGCAGCAGTTTTCCATAAGTCTCATGGATGCATTCAATGTCATTACAAAAAACCATTCATGCCTTATCTCAGATCTTCTTAACTGAGGGTGCCCAGAAACCATCATAGCAGATAATGGCCCACAGTTCACATCAGCAGAATTTCACAGCCTTTACATGGATAATGGCTTAAGTTTGCTTCCAGTCAATTGGTAGAGAGGTCTGTCCATGCTTTTTTAAAACTCAACTGGCAAAATTACCCTAATATCATGCTCTAAATAGAGCACTCAGTTTATTTCTTGCTTTCTACCACTCCTCTCCACAGGATGGATCCAGTGAATGGTCAGTGAAATTGATCTTACACTTGTCTATAATCCATTGCACCACTCTCCCACCCCTACCTTCCCCCTCCCCCTTCCCCCACACCAAACATTTGCGCCATTGCCACTATACTCTTCAGGATGCTGTCTGAACACTATTTTTTCCCAGGGGTCACTGACAGTGGGTACCAGCTCACATCACACATGTTTTGGGCAGCACAATGATCGAAGTCCAACTGCTTGATGGCTCCAGCTGTAGAAAGCATATCAACTAGATGCGCCCTTGCAGGGCATTAGCGGCCCAGACAGAAGAATTCTTACAATTTTCTGTTCCAGAATGTCCTCCCAATGCCCAGGAGCATTAGATCTTGACCATTGGCTTCGTCAGCCACAGGACCCACAGGTCACAGGGCCCAGGGATTACCAGCTGTCCTGCAGTGCAGATTCCCAGTCCCATGGGCGTTGACAGCAGTCCTTCAGGTTCTCTGCTTCCCCAGCACTGGCAGTGTGACCACCACCTTCTGGGATGTCAAGAGCAATGCTATGTTGGGGTCGCAGCCCTTGAACATAACAGCGCAGCATCATGGCTGGCCTATGCCAAAAGTTGCAGGGGCTACAATGGCAAACACCACAACTGCAGTTCCATGCACATGCCTCACCAAGAGAGGGCAGCAGCACTGCTCCAAGAGGAGACAGTCAGCACAGATCTACTCGCTTCTAAAGGATCACATGCTTGAAAATAGATCTCACCGTACCCTGATGCCTGAACAGTATTTAGGCTGGTGCGTGGCTACTGCTAATCAGTTCTACAAGGGCCAGCTCTCTCGGTTTATTAACCAGGAGCTCTGCGGAAATCCCCCCATGACCTTTCATGCAAAGCCATGTTTGCCTTGATGCTACATGAAGCATTATATGTTGTCCAATTCTACCCAGAAAGTATTCATTCAAAATTTTAGCAGTAAACCTCTCCATGATGCACAATGCCTCTCTTGTAGTGTCGGTCACTGGAGTTTGTTGAACATCTCAGTTACTCTTTCGTACTGAATAAATGATCCCATGATGAAATGTGCCATTCTTAATTGGATCTTCTATATTTCTTCTATCAGTCCTACCTGGTAAGGACAGCAGACTGATGAACAATACTGAAGAATTGCTAAGCAAAACACCTTGCCTTGTAAGCCACTTTTTTTATGGAAGAGCTACATTTCCTTAAGATTCTTCCTATGAATCTCAGTCTGCAATCTGCTTTTCATACTATTTGTTTCATGGGGTCATTCCACTTAAGGTTGCTCAGGATAGTTACTCCTAGATATTTTATGGTAGACACTGTTTCCAGAAATAGGTCATTAATAGTTAATTGTACAGTTGTGGATTTCTTTACATGAGGATGCATAATATGTTACATTTATTTACGTTCAGGATCAACTGCCAGAGACTGCAACATTTATAAGTCTTCTGCAGATCATTCTGCAAATCAAGACTGTCTTCCAGCATTGCTAATTTTTTATAGACAATTGCAGCATCTGCAAACAGTCCTAAACAGCTTCTGACCCTTTCTACTACATCATTTATATATATTGTAAACAGTAATGGTCGTACCACACTTCTTTGAGATGCTCTGGAAATTACATTTATATCCATAGATTTTGTTCTTTTAAGAGTAACATCCTAACATCCTGAGTTCCACTTGCTAGGAGCCCCTGAAACTAGTCGCAAGTCTGGTTAATACTTGGTAAGCTCATATTTTTCTCACTAGACGGTAGTCCAGGGCAGTGTCAAATGCCTTCCTGAAGTCAAGGAAAATGGAATCAATCTGAGTGCTGTTGTGGACAGTGCTGTGAATCACATGGAGGGACAGAGTGAGCTGAGTTTCACAAGATCTATGTGTTCAGAACCTGTGTTGATTTTGGTAGGAGTGATTTTCATTCTCCAAAGGTCATAATTCTTAAGTGTAAAACATGTTCCATAATTCTTCATAGATTGACATCAATGATATAGACCTATAATTATTTTTGTTTGTTCTACAGCTCTTCTTGAAACCAGGAATCACCTACACTATTTTCCAGTCAATGGGTGCCCTTTTTTGCTCTGGAGAAATATGATAAACTGCTGCTGGAAGGAGAGCAAGTTCATTCACATAATCTTTATAAGCTTACAGGTATCACATCTGTCCCTGATGCCCATCCACTACTAAGTGATTGTAGTTGCTTTTGTATTCTACTATCGATGATCTCAATATCTACCATTTTTATGTTCACAGAGTATGGGAGGGAAACGTGAATGATAAATAGTTTAGATAAGAAGAGAATAGAAGCTTTCAAAATGTGGTGCTACAGAAGAATGCTGTAGATTAGATGGGTAGATCACATAACTAATAAGGAGGTACTGAACAGAATTGAGGAGAAGAGGAATTTGTGGCACAACTTGACTACAAGTAGGGATCAGTTCTTAGGACATGTTGCGGGGCATCAAGGGCTCACCAAATCATAGAGGGAGGCCAAGAGATGAATACACTAAGCAAATTGAGAAGGATGTAAGCTGCAGTAGTTACTTGGGAATGAAGAGGCTTCCACATGATAGAGTAGCATGGAGAACTCCATCAAACCAGTCTCTGGACTGAAGACAACAGCAACAATGATGATAAAACTTCCTGGCAGATTAAAACTGTGTGCCCGACCGAGACTCGAACTCGGGACCTTTGCCTTTCGCAGGCAAGTGCTCTACCAACTGAGCTACCGAAGCACGACTCACGCCCGGTGCTCACAGCTTTACTTCTGCCAGTACCTCGTCTCCTACCTTCCAAACTTTACAGAAGCTCTCCTGCGAACCTTGCAGAACTAGCACTCCTGAAAGAAAGGATATTGCGGGGACATGGCTTAGCCACAGCCTGGGGGATGTTACCAGAATGAGATTTTCACTCTGCAGCGGAGTGTGCGCTGATATGAAACTTCCTGGCAGATTAAAACTGTGTGCCCGACCGAGACTCGAACTTGGGACCTTTGCCTTTCGCGGGCAAGTGCTCTACCAACTGAGCTACCGAAGCACGACTCACGCCCAGTGCTCACAGCTGTCGCCTGTGGTTAACATAGGCAATAGCATGGAGAGTAGCCATCAAATTTGTGAACTGTTCATACTGGTGGCCATGCCCTGCCTTTGACATCCCCATTTTGTTATCTTTCAATAAGATATTGCAAGACCTCATGTTGTTCAAGCTGTCCTGATCTATGTCAATACAGAATGCATCAATCTGTTGCTTGGGCTAACATGTTCTCTGGGTCACTCACCCACTGAAAAGACCTGGTCATTGGCTGCCAAAAAACGCATTCTGCCATTAGCCAGCCACCTGTGATTGATGAACTCTGGCATGGAGTTGAAGCAACCCTTATATAACACACAAGTTGATTTTGACTCAGTGTCCATCCAGTTCAGAGTCATTGTTGCTACCAGCCCTGTTTACTAAATTTTGTTCCTAGTATACCCTCAAATCATGTACACACTTAATCATGGATTCATTGTAGGATACAGTACACACACAACAATTAAAAATTCATTATTTACTATCCTGCCTGGTGTTGCAGGTTTAATTGCAAGATATGTACATTGAAACTGAATCAACCAATATCTTTTTAAAAGGTCCCATTAGAACTGCCTGCAGTTGGTAGACTGTTGTAATCTTGTGGACAATGCTGCAACATGGAATTACTTCTGACCTCAGTTTTACTGAAACACTTTCTTGTGATCATATAATTACACTTAGTGCTCCACATTTAAAAATTACATCTCAAACCAGAAATATGGCAATTTCTGCAGTGGACACTGCTACCCATTTATTACCATTTGTCAACTTGGGAAAATTCCTCAAGAGGTCAGTTCCAATCTGGTGCAATGGAGGAACTTCAGGAGGAATTAGTTCCAGATTTCCTGTGAGTAAGTGAGACACATGCTTCTTTCACTGCAGTTCCCTACAATGGCTAATACATTTTTCATCTGACACATCAGTAGAGAGATGAACTATGATACCTGCTTCTAAATCTGTCAGTGGTCTTTGCAAATTTGTGATGACCTGATGTTGGAGCAATGTGAAAATACTTCAGTGTCTTTGGCTACACATCAGCTGGAATGAGGAGCAACCAATCAGCATTCTTGTGTTTGCAGCCATTTTTGTACATTAATGCAATATTGTATTTTGAAACTTCGGTGCCCATCTAGCCAATCTTCCTGATAGTTTCTTCTGACACATCAGGCAACACAAAAAATGGCAGTATATCATTACACTGAATGGTCTGCTATATAAGTAAGATCAGAATTTACTGATTGCTCATACAACTGCAGTGCACTCCTTTTTAAGTTGTAGAGTAATACTTGTTGAACTCAGAAGGTACACTAGAGGATTAAACCATTATTCTTTCAGCACCTCCCTGGACTTGTGCTAGAACTTCACTTATTACATGACCACTAGCATCATTGTGTACTTCATTCTCAGCATTCTCATAAAAAATCCCAGGTTACAGAAACATCTTTCTTGCTTTTCACTCCATAAAAATTTGGCATCTCCCTGTCACAGTTCTTATTATAGCTGTTACTTGTAACTGAACTTCTTTCTGAAGTAGGCACACATTGTAAGGAAGATATCACAAATGTGGATTCATCATGGACATACTGCAGCACAGTTGTCAAGTGGCTTAAAAATATTCAAATGTGTTTTAAAATGCAACTATGTGAGCCAGGTAGCAAAGACACATTATCCATTTATGATGTCGAAGCATGTTGTCCATCATGTATTAAAAGATAGCTGGAATATTGCACTGGCTGAACAGCTTAATTTTGGATAAGGAGGCCACTAAGTGTCGTAAAAACAGTATTTTCCCTGTCAGCCTCAGTCTGTAAGTAGCCAATCTGCCTATCCATAGTAGAAACGTACTTTGATCCACATAGACAGTACAAGGTGGCATCAGTTAGTAACAGTGGGTATACATCCTTTTTGATGATTTTCTTCAGCTTCTGGTAATTGTTGCAGACACACCATGTGTCATATGTGTCATGTTTCTTCTTCATAAGGACCAAAGGGGAGGACAAAGAACTATGTAGGATATATGTTATGATGTTGTCTTGTAACATCTTCACCACTTCCTTCTGAATTATGCACCTTTCAGATGGAGATATACTGTATGAGGGCTGTCTGATTATTTTTATTTTTTTCCTTCTCGGCCACAGGGAAGGAGGGGGGGGGGGCAGGGAGGAGGAGGGGTGTTAATATGGTATTTCACATTGGAGCATATGGTCTGCCTTGTCTCCATTCAAGCACTGAATGTGTCTGAAAATTGACATAAAATGCCAAAAATCACTGACATTTTTCCTATGTCAATTGGGATTTCTAGCACCTGGACAGTCAATTCCTTCAATGAGTACCATTACCATGGTGCATAATTTTCCATTGAAGTAGGTGAGCTGACTGTTCTTGAGCTGGTCTGCCTGTCCCTATCCACATCCCTGAATATATAAATTACAAATAAATTAAATACCATTTGCTATACTATCAAAATCCTTTCTGATTGCACATTGAAAGAAACACTAAAAGACGTAGACTTCACCCAGGCAGAATACTTACTGTGATATGGTATAATCTTTTGGGGAAACGCATCTGCTAGCAAAAGTTGTTTTATATGCCAAAAGAGAATTGTAAGAGCCATAGAAAATGCTGCATCAAGAAGCTCATGCAAGCCCTTATTCAAGAAACTACATATCCTTCCGCTATCATGTCTGTACATTTTACAAGTAATCATATTTGTAAGGAAAATCTTAGAAAATAGCAACAATCTTGTGTGAACTAACCAGAGTATCCACCTGCATAACACAAGGAGAGAGCAAGACATACATGTTCAAATGCACACACAACACTAAAACAGAATGGACCACTGCAAACAGGAAACAGACTATACAATAAGCTACCTACAAACATTGAAAGAATAAAAGACATTTCAAAATTTAAAAATTCTGTCCATAAATATTTTTTGCAAAAATGTTATTATAGTATAGATGAATATCTTGAAACATAAAAATTAGCTGCTTGAGTTAAAATATAATCTATGAAAGCTGAACCTTTAGTGAATAGTGAATAGTGTTTCATTCATCTCATAACATACAATTGCTAATCATATGATTAGTGTACAAGACACATGTCAAAAAATGGATAACACAACTCAGGCCTAATTGGTACAAAGAATATTAACATTAATATAAACTTTTATTTTTGTTTCCTCCCTTTTGTAAAGGACAGCTACATTTACACACAAGACTATATGTAAATTTATCCTGCTCAAATGTTCAGTTCATCCTTCATGAACTTCTCAACAGTGTAGTAGCAGCGTTTGACAAGTATATCATATAGCTTTGTTTTCAGTGTCTCTAGGTTCATACTCAGAACATTCTTTCCTTCTAGCTCGTTATGAATTTTCATTGTCATATACTGAGGAGACTGCACATATAGGTTTAAGTGATGAGTGGGAAGCACAAAATTGTCTTTGTTTCTCGTGTTATACATGTGACTGAAACAGTTTTTCTCAAATAACTCAAAACTGTAGTGTAGGAAGATGATAACATCATATATGTATAAGGAGGGAAATGTTAATAACTGTTGTTTTTCAAATAGTCAGTGACATGAGGTCATTGGATGGGCAGTACACATGTTCCTTATTATTCTTTTCTGTAACTTTAGTATGTGTAATATATTGCTTCAATTTCCCCAAAAAATAATACCATACCTTACAACTGATTGAAAGTAACTGTGGTATGCAATTTTGCTTGTATTCATGTCTGTTGCACCAGCTAATATTTGCATAGCAAATGCAAAGCTACATAATTTGTTTAACAGGTAGGCAACATGTTTATTCCACAATTTTTTAAATCTATGTTTAACCCTAAAATTTTCACAGAATCCACTTCTTCTATATCCTCATTTTTGTGAGTTATTTGAATTTCTTTGGGCTTTGACTGTTTTGTTCTGAATTGGACCATGTGGGTTTTGGGGATGTTCAATCTTAATCCATTCAGTTGGAACCATGTTTCTAGTTTGTTCATTGTGTTTGTTATGTAGAGAGGGATGATTTCTGGCTCCTGGTTTTCAATTAATACAGATGTGTCATCTGCAAATAAAATTGATGGAGCATTTATATTGTTTAATAAATCATTAACATAAAACAAAAACAAAATAGATCTTAGAATCGAGCCTTGAGGGACATCTTGGGCTACTGTTTTCCATTTTGAATAGTAATTTGCTGCATTTTATGAGGCTATCACTCTTTGTTTCCTATTTGATAAGTATAAAGTAAGCCAATTTAGAACATTACCCTTGATTCCATACTTGTCAAGCTTATCGATGAGCAGTGCATGATTTACAGAGTCAAAGGCTTTTGTGAGATCACAAAAAATTCCTGCAACTTTATTATGGTTGTCTAATGATGTGCTGATCTTGTCAATAAACTTGTTAATTGCATCAATAGTACTTTTGCCACACTGGAAACCAATTTGGTTTTCCGTAATAATATCATATTTATCCATAAAATTTCAAATCTGCATAGCAGCAGCATTTTCAAAGATTTTGTGATTATATTAAGCCTAAACCAATGTAAATATTCTTGTATGATTTAAAAACATGTATCATATTGTATACCTTGTACAACAAATGATCAAACGGACCAATAAAAATGTAATGTAATGTAATCCGTTGTAATTATTCATGGCTGAGATCTCTTTGTCCTCTTGTGACGATTATGACTGTCACTGGCTTGGAGATTTCTTTTGTGAGACAGTACATTTTTGTACTCTGCTAGAGCTTGACAGTTAGACTGAACATCCAAATTGTTGACTGGAACTCATCTCCCTGATGACAGTGGGATAATTGTGTCTTGGGTTATAGACAATGGCCCAGAACAACAATTGTTGCATGGGCTTGTTGAGGCTTCATCAAACTGAAGTTCCAATCCTTCACACTCTATGAATGCTTGTGATGCCTGCAGGCTGTCCTATCCAAGGATAACATTTTGTCTGTATCCTTATAAAGTGACAAATTCGATGGGCTCTCACTGTCACTGATAGTTATTCTCGCAGCACAGTTTCCTGTCAGTTGGATGTATTTTCCATTTGCACCTTTAAACTCAAGTGGGCTTGAAATTCAGGACATAATGTTTTTCAGTGATGAGCATTCAATATCACAGAAAATAATGTCCCAAAATTGATTAGTGCCTGGACTTGTGGATTATTAATGATGACATTGAAATGATTTCATGACATCTTGGCAGCTGTTGACCATGAAGAACTTTTGTCTGAGGCAGCTTCACTACTATAAATAGCTCCCTCGTTTAGTTTTCCTGATTTTGGCTACTGGGTGAACGACTGGCTTCTCTGTAGTGTGACAAGAAATAACTGTGATGCATTGGATAGCAACCTCAAGCAGGATTTGGCAATGGGCTTTGTCCAACAGGTCAGTTGTAGTCGTCTGCAGTTATCAGGGATGAATATAATAATTAAACATTCTTCTTTGTTCTTTAGAGTAGCGTACAACATGCCCTGGGTGGCTACAAAGAAAATGTATCAGTATGTTGTCCTCTGTTCTCTAAATGTTCATTTTTCTGCATGGAAATCAAATTGGAAGGCAGCTAGTTGGATCTGTATCATTGATAATCTTGTACATTATCTGGTGGTTTGTGGCATTAAGTCTACAGTTCCTGACTCCATGAATCAAATTAGAAAGGAAGCTCATTGTATCTGCATCAATGAGAATCTTGGATAATGTCTGATGGTTGTGGCATAAGTCTGTGATTCCTAGCTCCATTCCTCAATGTTGGTCTGCTTTGAAGATACTGATGCCAATGAACTTCTTTTTGAATCAGTGATGTTGCCTCCTCCTGGATTGATTTAAAAATCAATGCTGCTGCTTTTCGCCATCTGGGATTGACATTAGTCAATGCCATGAACCCTTGTGTCTCTTATTTTACCATTTGTCATATTAGTTACACATATTTTTTATACCCTTCCACACAGCCCATCAGTACAGGACTTGGAAATCCACTTATAGTATTTCCATATACTCTTTCTGGTGCATTGTGCCAATGTACAGCCACCACTTGATGAATATTTCTGTTGTGGTGTCATCCTGCAGAATGAGTATTTGCAATGGTGCATTGCCATGCTCTTCATTAAATATGAAATTTTGTTAGTTTCTATTATATTTGGTTTCACTGTCCTGTGCGACACAGCACCAGAACACACTGTATATATGACTGTGTAGCCCCCCACCCCCTATCCTCCATCTTTGAACAATGTTCTTCTGTTGTTGTTTAACTATGCAGATCTGCTGCTGATTATCACTAAATGTTTTACTGATTTCTGCGCAAAACTTGTCCAATTTCTTGAACTTTTCCTTGCTGTTCTGAAATTATGGCTGGGCTATACCACAAAAATAAAAATAGAAACTGATAAAACGTATCTCATCTCACCTGTTGTGTGTAGTAATATGATGATACCCCTCTCTTTAACCATTTCTTAGGACCTGGACAACATCTTCTGAAAGCACTGTTGGATGTCTGACGTGCATCTGACTCACCAATGTTTTGTATACATCAGCACCTAACAGTGCTGACTACAGAAAGAATGTACTGTTGTACTCAGATTCCTCCTTGGGAAGGCCATGTCTTTTGCACTCCCTTATTGTAGCCACTGGGATGTTGATATCCAAAACACCTGGTATCTCCTCCAAACCAGAATGTGGAATCAAATGCCAGTTATAAGAGCAGGGTCATCAACAACAACTAACACTTCACATGTTTGTTGAGCATACACAAAAGTAGAGCTGTAGCTGGGCTCTCCAGAACAAGTTCCTGTTTATCCATACATAGAATGTTCTACCACATTACAATGTTCTACATAAATAAGAAATTTCCACAGTGTTCTAGAAATCACAAATTTTAAATGATAAATAATTGCAGGAAACAGTAATCGGAATGTTGTCTCCAGTCAGTGACTATAACAGCTTTACCACATTGGACAATGGACTGCTCACAGAAATACTGAGATCCAGTGAGTATTGAGATCAATAAAGTTCTTTTATTTCATCCTCACACTCATCGGACTAAGCTTCAACATTTATAATTTTGTGAGTGAGGTGCAGACCCTACTGGGAATAATGCCTGCATCACTAAATGATGCTGGTACAGGTTCATAAGCCTTGACAGTTATCTTTCTTAATGCATAACCATATGACCTTTTGAAAATAGCCAAGAGCAATAAGGAACTGTCAACATGCTTAGCAGCTGGAAGAAAACAGTCTGGACAGTACATTTCTTTGAGGTCCTCATTATATTAATACAGCCTTTGGTAAGAAATAGGGAGACGGTAGAGTCTGTAGATCATGTTAAATGCTTCCATTATTTTGAGGTGCAGGTTTGGTGCAGCTCATTTTGTTCTTTGTATTCACTTTGTTTACAGTAAATTTAGTAAAACAAATTCTTCATGAATGTATTTTGTATCTAGTTTCCAGTTCAGTGATTGCATTGGCACTATCTTCTCCAGACACATATTAACTTGAGCATTCACCTTAGTGTTGGTGTTCATAAGTAATAATTCTCTTTGATGCCCTCCTGACGCAATTACTCCCATGTTTAGCAGATAAAATTTCCTTCTGAATCCTATAAGTGAAAAGAAAGGAAGCTTAGTATTTAATGTCCCATAGAAATCAAGACCATCAGACATGGAGCGCAAGCTTGGATTGTGTCAGGGTTAGGGGATGATATTGGCCACACCCTTCCAAAGGAACCATCCCAGAATGTGCCTGGAGCTAATCACAGAAAACCTAATCTAGATTGCCAGATGTGTGTTTGAACCATCATTCCCCCAGACACGAGTCCAGTGCACTAACCAATGTGCCACCTCACTTGGCAAATATGACACTAGATACAATGGCAGTTATCCTGATTGCACTTAATGCATGAATATTGATAATTTGGCCACATTGAATGCCTCCAAAACTTGATATGATAGCAGATAAATATACCACCACAGTGACCACAGATGAAGGATGGGCAATTTGATTCCTTGAGAAGCAGTTACACATGGGCTCAACAAGTGGCATTTTTTTCTGCAATGCAAGCAAGCACTATGCAAAGTCTGTCATTCAATCAATATATCTTCAAGTGTGTAGTTTACACCCTCATATGAGCAGTCCTGTTCTTGTATATTATCCAAACATGACACACTACAGCAAAGTTAGGTACATAGAAAAATTTTAATTTTATCTCTTATTTGTTGAGGAAACATTAATGCATTGTTTAACAAGTTTGGCAGATTACTTTGTTGTTATAGATGTAAATAAACAAAACACACCAAAATTATTTTTAACCACATTAAACACTGAAAAACATTTACCCAGCAACACAAACTATTTAACTGGTTTAAGAGTTTTTCATGGTGTAGGTAAAACCTATTATTTAACAGGTTCTGCATGAGAGGTTGTCCTAAGCTACTGCACTGACCTTTTGTTCAATATATTGCTGCCGTCTCTCTTCTGCCTTCATCTGTTTGTAGAGGATGCAAGACTTCAGTACATCCATTGGATCTCTTGGAGGGACTTTATGGTTTCCACCACATGGCATACCTACAACAATAAGGAGAACTTTCAAGGATGTGAAATGAATCAAGGTATACAATAACAAAAGACAGATTAACAATAAACAAGCACTTTACTGCCTAATGATATTCATTCTCACACCAGCTAAGTTTAATCAAAAAAATTAGAAAAAAATCTGCTGTCCTCATTTTATACCAAATAGCTGCTGTTATCTCTTAATGATAGCTTAAATTTTTATTTACATTGATATTTTTCAAAGAAAACAGTTACCCACAGCTGTAAATACAGAGTTCTGTTTATAATACGTTATTCATTCTTCCACCAGCTAAATTTAATCAAGTAAATTAGAAACAAATCCACTGCCTCCTTAGTTATACCAGAGAGTGCTGTTATCTCTCAGTGGTAGCTTAAATTTTTATTTACGTTGATATTTTCCAAATAAAACAGTTACCTACAGCTGTAAATACACAGTTCTGTTTACAGTACATTACTGCTTGTCGTGCAGATTTACAATGAACAATTCTATTTACCACATAGCTAACAGGACTTTTCAATCCATGAACCTAGATACTCCAATACTTGTGAAAGGAGTCGTTATTGATAATGTTTTCAATTTTCTTTTGACCTGGTAAGGATTCCAATTTCTCATTTTGTGTTAGATTGGAGCTCTTGAAAGTCTTTCAACCAGTAAGTAATTCACTTCCAAACCTAGACAAGGATGTAAAGTGTATACAAAAATTATTTTTTGTCTGGTACTGTGATCGTGCTCAGTTGAAACTGATTTCATTGCCAGTGGCAAAAAGCATTAAGGACTGTAAGAAGAGAATGTAAGAATTTCAAGGTCCTTGAACAGAGCTCTGCAAAATGTGTTATTATCTAACTAACACAAAATTCCTACTGCTTGGTTCTGCAGAATAAACACTTTGTTTACTTTAGGTTAGTACCTCAAAAGATAATCCTATAAGACAAATAGCAACAGAAAATTAGCAAAAGTAGCAAACATTCTTATCTTAAGATCAACACAATGAGAGAAGCTTCTAAGGGGAAAACATCCTGATTTGAGCTTCTTCATTAGTTTACCCAGAAGTTGACTCTAATTTGTTGTCTGATTGGACAAAATTAATTTACACAGGGTGTTTCATTTAGGGTATGGCAATTAATGTCATTTTCTACCAATAAAAGGTCAGTTTTGCTTTTTTAAAATAGCATGACATGAGTCTTTGTGAGATTAAGATTCGAACTGTTAGCTGTGAATCATGTTTAGACATAAATGTGAATGTATGCTTTCCTGGCGTATACAGCTGGCGAAGAGTTCTCGGGCTTCCAGCTGGGTGGCAGTGTCTTCAAACTGCGACGTTTTGATGAGTGACATACTCATCATCTTCTGGCAAAGTGATATACTCATCATCTTGGCCAGAAGATGATGAGTATGTCACTTATCGAAACGTTGCAGTTTGAAGACATCACCACCAGGCTGGAAGCCCAAAAACTCTTTGTCACATGTTTAGACATGTTCAGCTATCATCTGAGGTTGAGTCTGAACTTATGATAGTATGCTTTTGTCATTGTCCAAAAATTACAGTTTTTGAACAGCAATTTATAGTCATTCAAAGATAATTTATTTAAGTTAAGAGCAAGAGTGAGCATGTGTGGCACCCCAAAATTTATGAATTTCTGAAGTTAGTTTCAAGCATATGACACAGGTGTCAATGAGTCCCTCTTGCTCACTACTATGAAGGTAAGACTCCATCTATACAAGAGGGTTGCCCTTAATACCATAACATTTTCACTGAACTATCACTGATACCATCATAGCCAGAAAAATTACTACATTTTAGTGCCTGACGAATTCTGCAATCTCCTTATGGTTTGTTTATTTGAACTTGATATCTGTTAGTGGTGTAGTCACTCAGTGTCTCTACTCAAGTAAATCTAAGGAATCTGTAAAGTTATTTGGTTATTTATTAGGGCATAAAAATTTTCTCCCACTGTGTGGAGTAGGCTAATTATTGAAATTGGCAGCTGCTGATTAGAACGTTCCTGAAAAAGCTATTTTTGGAGGTCTCCATTTAATCTGAATCACAATTCTTGTTTAATAACATACCAAATTGCTTTTGCCTTACTCTTGATGTATGTTGTTTTTAAAACCTATAGCATGTTATACTTTTTAATAATACACTGGACAACTTTACAATAGTGATGGTAACAGAGTTTCTACTCATGATCCCTTTTCATTGTCTAAATTATGTAGAGCTCTCTTTTCCTACCACAATAGAGTTTAACCCCAAGAGTTATCCACCTCTTATACTTGTTTCTGTTTGCTTTAGCTTTGTTTGTTTTGTGAGTAAACGAAACTCAAAGTGTTGTGGGAATACATTTAAGAAAGAGTTAAATTTACCATCTATACTGTCTACTCTGTAATTTCTCACAAGTATTCTTCCCATGATTTCTCTGTAGCCACTATTATTGAGTCATTGTATTGCAGACAGCACTACTTTTCTTTTTTGATGTCTATCTAACTGGACAATATATTTTATTTTTAACATTTGACCATCTTACTCAGATAACATTGACTACTGGTGTTAAAGCTAAATCATTGCAATTTATTGGGTCTAATTTGAAATTCATCAGTAGTTTGCAACAAGATGGGAATAAGGCCAGATGGGAATCATATCTAGATAGCTAAGGTGGTCAAGACATTGGTTTGTGAGAAGCAGGAAATCCAGGTTCAAGCTCAGGTCTGGCATACACTTTACTTGTCATCATTGAAATTATTTCAGTGCCTACTTACAGCCGACTCAAAAACAATTTCATGTCATTTCAACATGTATTTGAACAGCTGCAGGATCATGAATGGTGTCTGTGGTGACATCACAGGGTTTGTTCTTTTGGACATATATAAATTGAAGTTGTTAGTTGCTGTTGTGGTGACATCACAGGGTTTGTTCTTTTGGACATACATAAATTGAAATTGTTAGTTGCTGTTGCACTATGCCCTTCAATTTACATTGAGAATTGTACTGTGGAAATAATCCAAAGCTTGACAACAACTACTCTAAGTGTCGTCGATCAGTACAGTCTGACAGAAAATCATCTTTAAAGTTCTGTGCATTTCCTGGTTGACTGTTGTGGTACAACATCCAAAGACCTTTTCAACAAAACATTCCTTAACCTGCAGAGCTCAGTACTTAACCCCATTTTATGCATATACAGCTACTCTTCCTTTCTTTTCTTTTTTGATTCTACAGTAGTACAACAACTTGTATACATCAAGATGAATGTGTTCAATTTCACTGATTCCAATGTTATGGACAGATCTACTGACATTCCATCTGTTGGATCCTGATGTGGGAGGTTCATGCTATAATTAATAGATTGGCTCTGGTATCCAAACAGCAACAGAACTTTATTACACAGTACTTTAACAAAGTACAACAGAAAAGAGCTTTTGGAGTTATATCACAAAAGATTGTCATGATCTAATGAAGCTGACACTAAGGACAATAACTGTTTTTTCACTATACTAGCCACAATTTTATGCTAACATAGTCAATGAGTTAAGTTGGCAGCATTAATGTAACCTGGAAATGTCCATATGTGGGTGTTGGCCATAGTTGAAGCACTTGTGAAGACTTGGTGGTTTGGATGCTGTATGACAGGCTGTAAACACTGACTGGTGAGAGCTACACTCTAATGAATGGAATTCAGACTGTTCAACTGCTTGTGCAGTTGGCTTCTTGCCCCAAGAAACATAACTATGAACTCCCAATGTCAACTGACTGGCAAGTGGCTGGGCAGTGACCTGTAAAGCTTTCCAGTGGAAGAATACCAGGAAATTGTGATAGAGTCGTGTGGCTTGTGGCAGTGTGCTAGTGCCAAAGATACCAGTGCTGCATCTGATGAATTAAGTACTATCAGACACCACAACAGCTGCTGCAGGTGTGATGTGCTGCAGTTGAATTGCAGGTGCCTTGGAAGGGTGGCAACCCATGGCACACTGTTGTGTGATTGGTGCCTGGATTGAATATGCTAGTCATGGTTACTCCATCCCCCTTCCCTATGGAAGAGATGTCAGAGGCATCTCACTAGATAGACAGCTAGCTAATGATACATCATCCCCTCTTCCACAAGAATCAGTTGGCGTCATCATTGAGAGGAAGTAAACCTGTAAACTAAGAACCATGCAAGGTAGTTGTTGAGAAAATGCTGACCATGCTGCCAAAGGTGTCATGACCTGGCAGGCTAGGCTTGCAATGAAACTTCCATGAATAGGTGCACTGGAAACTACAACTGAAGCCCCATAAATGCTGCCATCTATAGAGAGTAGAAGACCCTGAAGGTTGTCGTAGACATCTACACCTGGAGACATCTGGATCTGGTAAACAGGGTGGAGCAGTGCAGGGTAGGGTCCAGGAGAAGGCATGTTGCATGCTGCAAAAGTGCCTGTTGGAGAAGAAACGTAGTGAATGAAGCTGGTGCAACCAACACTCTGTAGGGGAAAAGCCCATGAGAGGAAGCAGCAATCTGAAGATGTGGGCTGAACATTGGCAACAGGCAGAAAGAATGGCTGAATCAAAGGCAACGAATCCAGAGGGGACAAGATATGGTCAGTGGAGTCAACAGGATAACAGCTAGAGTTCATGAAGGATATAGGAGCTGAGGGCAGAGGAAGCACAAGAGAGGGCCTGATGGAGGGAGGTGTAGAGTGGGCTGGCAGAGTGAGGGCTGCTGATGTGAGGACCAGTGACAGGGGAACAGTGGCACTGGAGCCTGTAGAGGTGCCTAGACTGGGGACAAAGATGCCAGTAGCACTGGGATCTGAAGATGCACTGGGGTCACTGGTGAATGGGCCAGTGACAATGGAATCTGAGGCACTGGACCAGTAGCAGGACCCGCTGGTGCTGGAACCTGAAGAGGTGTTGGAGCTTGAGGAGGCATTGCAGCCTGAGGAAGTGTAGAGGCTGATGGGGGCCCAGGAGCCAGGGATGGAGTCAGGAGGCTACAGTGCTGAAGGGGGTCACAAGACGATCAATGGGGAACACAGAGGGGAACACAGCCACATGAGTCAGGCAAGCCATGAATCCAATGCACTGTCAAACTCCAAAGGAGGCAGAGGCAAGGTTGTAATTGCTGGGGCTCATTCACCATCAGGACAGGTGAGCAGCCAAGAAAGAAGCTCAGAGATATGCTGTAAGAGCCAGACTTAAGACCAAAGCTGTGGTGAAATGTCCTGCACTTGAAGTGGTGCTACAACTGCACATTGAACCAAATGAGTAAACGCATGGAGCAATGTCTGCATGAGCCACCCCATAATTACACAAGCCAAGACAGAGAGAGTTCCAATGCTGGATCAGCAGTGGCAAATGAAACTATGATATGAGGCAACTGGACTGACAAGGTGCATCCCACTCAAAAGTGAGTCATGTAATGTCCAAGATCTACAATAGCTCAACCAAAAATCGATTCACAGTCTATCTTTCGCCAAAATGCACAAAGACAAAATCAATGAATGCTGAACTATTAGCAGCTATCAGTGGCAAACCATGGTAATACCTTTCCACAAAGTAAGAAAAAAAAATAAAATAAATAAATGAAAAGAATCGTGCTACATCAAGCCACTACTAACACAAAAGAGTTTATTAACAGTAAAACAACAGAAGTGAAACAGGCACAGTGAATAGCACAAGCCTCTAGCTCAGCAAAACTAAAACTCTGTCTGAACAGGCCATTAAGGCTCAATTGTACCAACCAGCTGCCATGTCTTCCTCAGCAACAGGCGTCACTGGATACAAATATGGAGAGGCATGTGGTCAGCATACTGCCCTCCCAGCTATATGTCAGTTTATGAGACTGGAGACAGGAGCTGCTACTTCTCAATCCAGTAGTTCCTCAGTTTGCCTCATGAGGGCTGAGTGCACCCTGCTTGCCAACAGTGCTTGGCAGGCTGGATTGCCACCCATCCAAGTGCTAGGTCAGCCCAACAATGCTTAACTTCAACAATCTGACGGGAACGGGTGTCACCACTGCAGCAAGGCCGTTGGCTGCTCAGCAAAACACCACAACAAAGAAAATTATGTGCACTATCACTAGACAGAAACAAGGCAAATTAAGGAATAATATGGCATATAATCATGGAAAGTGATAGAAAAAAAACTGTGCACACACAAATGGTAAGTTGAGCACTTTGACCTACAAGGAAATCATTAACAACAAAAAATTCACACAAAGCAATGTTCTCATATAAAATTGCATTAACAAAGAATTTGAAAGCATGAAACGTGCAATGATCACTTGTAACTCAAAAGCAACACATAGTGAAACTGACAAGCCACAGTGCCACAGAATGTAAGGAAAGGACACACAAATGTAAGTAATCCAAAGTAAATGGCCAACAACAATGGGCATATGTCTAAATGTGGAGCACAAACATGAAAAATTCCATGTGGAGGACCCATTAACACAGAGATGAAGGCTCTCCAGTCGAGCACAAGGGCACAGGAAATGAAGTTCCAGAACCAAACCTGTCACTTCAAAAAGCATGCCCTTGTTGTCACTGTTGAGATGAGAGCATTACAGAAAACAATTTCACCACTGTAGAATCCCAGTGCAAAATGTTCACACTACAATGAACAGAAGTGTCCATGTATCCAAAAGAACAACAGCACTTTATTACGCTGTACCTTAAGCAAGCACAACAGGAAACAGCTTCCGTAGTAATACCACTAAACATTGTCTTGATCCGATAAGGGTTGACACCAAACACAAAAATAATTTCTTGACAATATGAGCTACACCATTAAGCTAATGTAGCACTATATCTAATGAACTGTATCTAATGAATTAAGTGCCTCCAGATACTGTGATAGGTATTGTAGATGGAATGTGTTGAGGAAGACTTGCAGGTGCCTTGGAGGGTCAGCAACCCGCATCACCCTTCTGTGTGGTTGGCGGCTGTATCAGGGGGTGGCAGTCATGGTTACTATGTCATCTATCCTTTCATTTTGCTGTATGGATTTCAGTTTATCTTTTTTATTAATGAGGGAGTTGATGTTGTGAAGGGTGACATTAACTGCATTTTCTTTCGTATTCATGTATTTGTCCAAGCCAGAGTTTTGTGTTTTGTTAATTGCTGTTTCTATTATAACTGTATTTATTCTGCAGCTCCATCTTTCAGATGAATTTTCCCAAAAACATGTTTTGTGGCACACTGTAAATCACTTGAGTTAGGATGAGTATTGCCTTGGTCAGAGTGGATGCTTCTGGCAGTTAGTAATGTATGATGCAACTGAGTGAGAAGGAGTATATCAGACACACCCATATATGAGTATCCCCCTGTTGTGAGAAATTTCCTAAGCTCCGCAGTAATACATTCCACAGTATGCTTCACTCAGGGCTTATGGTACTACTCAAAGGGTGACATGTTATTCACACTAGTGTGAGGAGCATTCTCTGCCATGTGTCTGAAGTCATCCTCAGTTGTATAATTGAGATTATGATGTATACTGTTGCCTGTGACTCTCACTATTATTACATTCTCTTATTTCCTAAGATCCTTTTCCAAAGAGTCTAAATCACAGGGGACATCACTGAGCTTCGTACACAAGGCTTAAAAATACTAGTTACCTGGTAAAAAATTGCCAGGGAACACTATAGCAGTTCCTACATACCTCCCCTACCCTGCCCCCACCCCCATGACTAGCACACAGCATTAATACCTTTTTGGTCTTCTTAAAACTTTCCCTAGGTTTAGCTTGTACCTTATTTCCTGTACTGTCTGACTGATTCTGAACTTCTTGAATTGTCTGAATGCTCTCTTTCACATTCTACAAATCACTGAAGTTATTGGAGAAAGATAGAATTAACCTATCAGATGTGCAGCATGTTTTCTTTTCACTTATTTTGAAGGCTTGACTGAATTCCTGCCACCTATATGAGCCCTAACATTAGTGCAGCAACTTGCAGCTCCGAAAACCATTAACTCTTCTTGTGTTAATGCCAAATCAGTTCAAAGTTTCAAGAATAGTGACAATCCAGAAATGACCAGCATAATTCCTCGTGTAAGTTGTACTGCAACACCCCACATGAAAAACATGCTGACATTTTTCACACTGATTGGCACTCTTCAGTAGTTTGCACTCATGTATGTTTTCACAGTAAAGTTTTGTTATAGGTATTGGATAAGATATGGTATGGAGGCATCCACAACTGAGAGGCATGATTAATTAATTTAAAGAGATACACTTAAGTTGTACTGATGATTATTTTGGGATGTTAAAATCTCATATTCAAGTGTGTAAAATTGTTGCATTTTGTCATGCATAACAAGCCAACTAATGTCATGGCCGGTGTCCACAGTGTGCAGCTGCCCAATAGTGGACAGTTTACACCTAAGAAGCAGTGACTTGGAGCCTTTGCAATGGCTCAACCACATGTTATGCATGACCAAATACAATAATTGTGTCCATCCACTTGAACGTAGGATATTAACATCTGGAAACCAGTTGTGATTTGAATAGATCAATACAGCTGATGTGGATCTCTGTCAATTAATTAATAAAGGTACTGACTGAAAAGCTTTTTCAAATGAATTATGTCTTTTTTCTTCAACATAGCAATAGATGATGTGAATATCTAAACATTAAATAGATTTTACTACCTACGATAAAATAGGGCAAAGGTGCACATTATTCTCTCCACATTCTTTCATCTCCCTTTACTTAAAGAAGGAGATGACACCTGAGAAATTAGTTAGTTGTACTTCACTAGTGAAAGCAATAAGATGCTTTTTGTTAACTGGTCCTCATCACTGTCATTAACAAATCTCTTTACTGAACAAGTGTTCATAGCTCTCATGAAATGGACTTCAGAGTCCATGTTTACTGGACTCTTTTCTTATTTCGTTCATCTCACCACTTCTCAGGACATGGAAAGCAAAGAGGTTGCAAAAAAAAGACATGTTCCACAGTATCAAAGATGAATAGGTGCTCATAGCTCTTAAGGTATGCATTTTAGAGTCCATGTTTCCTACAGTTTTTTTTTTTTTTTTTTTTTTTTTTTTTTTTTTACTTCAAATGATCATTCCTGACATATCCCTGAATATGTCTTTGTCCTATGGACCAAGGCTATTGAATCACCAATGAAGACTTTGGACTATGGGACATAGCTTTTGAATCATCCTGTAATGGTCCAACTTCTGGAGCAATATTTTGTGATCAACACAAACGCCTCAGTTAAATCAAAAATATGCCAAGCATTTGAAACCTTTCGTTTAAACCATCTAGTACCCCACAGAGGAAAGAGAATGTAACATTATCAGTTCTTAAACAACTCCTAAAGCCAATCTCTACAGTTGATAGCAAATTGTGTGATATAAAATGATCAATTATCCTTACATACACAGCCTTTTCAATAACTTTAGCAAACAATGGTGGCACAGAAATCGATCTAAAATTGTTTACATTATCCTTTCCTCCCATTTTATAAAATGGCTTTACTACTGAGTACTTTAATCATTCAGAAAACTGACCATTGGTAAAGGAAAAATTATAAATATGGCTAAGTACAGGGCTAACATGTGCAGCACAGTACTGTAATATTCTGTTATGCACTCCACCATATCCATAAGAGTCCTTAGTCTTTAGTGATTTAATTATTGACTCAATCTCCCCTTGTCTGTATCACAGACGTGTATTTCACACATCAATCTCAGAAAGGCATTTGCCAAGAAAGTTGTATGATTCCCTGTAGAAACTAAATTTTTATATAATTCACATGCAATGCTCAGAAAATGATTGGTAAATACTGTATATATATCTGATTTATCAGTAACAGAAATATTTTTACTATGAACTGACTTTATATCATCGACCTTGTGCTGCTGACCAGGCACTTCCTTCCAAACTGACCATATGGTGTTAATTTTACCCTGTGAATTAGCTATTCTATTTGCATACCACATACTCTTTGCCTTCCTAACAACATTTTTAAGCACCTTACAATACTGTTTCTAATGGGCTACTGTAGCTTGATTGTGACTACTTCTAACATTTTGATATAATTCCCACTTTGTTCCGCATGCTATCCTTATCCCATTAGTCAGCCACCCAGGCTGCATATTACTGCTAGTACCCCATTTAGAACCTCTTAATGGAAAGTAACTTTCAAACAGCATGAAATTTGTTATGGAAAGCATCATATTTATAATCTATGTTATTGGCACTATGACCACCCAAATAGCTGAGTGGTCAGTGTGACGGATTGCCGTCCTACAGGCCTGGGTTTGATTTCTGGCTGGGTCGGGGATTTTCTCCACTCAGGGCCTGGGTGTTGTGCTGTCTTCATCATCATTTCATCCCCATCCAGCATGCAGGTCGCCCAGTGTGGCGTCAAATGTAATAAGACCTGCACAAAGGAGGCCAGACTTGCTCCGCAAGGGGCCTCCCGGCCAATGACGCCAAATGCTCATTTCATACTTCCTGCCACTCTTGTTCATTGACAAGGTATAAAAAGCTCTCTAATGCTGTTGGATTAACTTTCCTACATATTTTGTAATTATATGTGACATTTGTTTGCGAACTAAAACCTTTTAGTGTTAAAATTTGTGTATCATGACTGAAAGGCCATTCACCCTTTTACTAACAGAATGCCCATCTAGTAATGAAGAATGTATAATAATATTGTCTATGGCTGTGCTACTGTTCCCCTGCACCCTAGTTGGAAAAAACACAGTCTGCATCAGATCATGAATTTAGGTCTACCAACATCCTTTTTCTTGCACCATCATATAGAGAATTTATATTGAAGTCACCACATGTAACTTAATTCTGGTACTTGCTACAAAGTGAATGAAGAACCCTCTCTAGCTTGAGCAGAACTGCTCTTGAGGTCAGAGTTAGGGGACCTATAAACAATAGCAATTAGAAGTTTAGTTTCACTAAATTCAACTGCCTCTGCACAACATTCAAATATCTGTTCAGTGCAGGGCTGCGATACATCTATGGATTCAAATGGAATACTGTTTTTTACATATTAACCCACTCCCTCACCCCGCAAGTAACTCCTTAAAAAAGAGCCAGCAAACCTGTTCACAGCCTGTAGGGAAAAGACACATTCAACACCATCAACCCCTACAGACCTGCTGGACTGCTACTTCATCTTGCTTGTTTTCCATTTTTCTTCAAAGGCAGCTGCAGTTTTTCATGTGACCAACACTATGAAAACTGTTCAGTGAAAAGACTAATGGACTAACTGTCATGTCTTTGATTGGTAAAGAAGATGGTTCAATGAAAGGCAAACAGAGGGAGTTAGCTGAATACCTTCCAACTGCTCTACTTCCTGAACACAGATCCTGAAATACATGCACAACTTTGAAGCACACTAGGTAATGAATATGACAAACACTAGGTAATGAATATGACAATCAGATATTGGTGTTACCTTTTGTTCAGGGAGAATTTCTAACACAATTTCCAAGCTCAAAACTAGAAAGCTGCCAAGTAGAGATGATATCTATCCTGCATCATGTGGATGGTAGGTCCACTGATACTGCTATATTTGACAGCATTGCTAAATGTGGCATTGAGAATAGGTATAAATGGTGATTTGGAAAACACCTAGGGCTTTGATGCCAACATACAGAAACATTCTCTTTGACTGGAGAGCTACAGAACAATATTGTAATGTAGAGTTGGTGGGGCTGACATCACCAAAATATTACAGATCCATCTGCTTATCAAACATCTTGACCACAGTCCATGAGCATTTGCTTGCTGACTGGTTCCACTGGCACAGGGAGCTGTTGGGTCTGAACCAATGTCAGTACAGATTTAGAAAAGGGAAGTCCATAGGTATTGCGCCTTGTAGGACTCTTCAGATTGCAGAAAATTTTACTCTGAAATATGCAACTTTTGATAATCTTCAGCAGTCTGCAATATTCACATGCCTCGGAGATCTTGGAATTTCCAAATGTCTGTGCAAGAGTTTTGTCAACTATTTTAATTGACATAGCATGCAATGCATTTGGGTCAGAGCAAGGTAATCAAAAATGTTACAAAGTCTGTCTCCATCGGTTCATAAAAGCTCCATTGTTCTGGAATCTTAGTATTGAACCCCTGTTACATTTGTTAGACATGGCAAATACTTTTAAAGGTGTTGTGTATATGTGGATGACATCTTAGTAGTTGTGTTTGTGGGTTCAAGTAAGAAACTTGAGGGAAAGATGAAAGACATACTTCTTCAGATGTGGCAGTGATGCATGTATAACAAATTGTCTATAACAGTCCATAGAATCTTCTACAGACTTCTGAACAGTAGATTTCCTCTCACCAGAAATTCTTCCCTGGGGCCCAACAGAGTCTCTATAAAATGTAGGGCTGTTTGCAAATGTCTAGGAAGGCTTCTACATGAGAGGAGAAACTTCTTAGAACATGTACAATCTGTTACACAGAAAGTGATCCAAACTAGGAATACAATTGCCTGTGGTGACAATGATAACTGTAAATTACCACTGCATGTTGTGCAGTCATATTATGAAGCTAACAACTTGCCTTCCAATGGACAACTACAAAACAAATACTATGTTGAATACAGTGGAACATACTCCAGAGTGCCTTTCACACTGCACCTGTCAAGAATTTATGGTGATTCTCAAGATATATTTGATGAATATAATGGTATGTTATAGGGAAATGGAATACTGGTTGGAGTGTGAACAATATTTTTGAATGTACAAGATAACAGGAGCTCATATCTATAGAAATAAAAATCAGTTCCCACATGTATGAAAGATCTTCACTTCTGAATGGCTCAAACAATTTGGCTGCCCCCACCCCCTAGTTGTTACGAAATTTTATTGGAAAATCTATCAGGAAAGTCAGAAATTTGAATGCTATTACTATGTGAAAATCTCAATAAAAGAAATGTGATGGTCCATTTCACAGATCTACTGTCACATTCTCTCATAACAATAAATAAATAAATAAAATTTAACATTCAGTTTGGCAATTCTGCTGTCACTGTTTTCATAACAACAACCAATTCTGTATTAAATATTGATATTTTACAAAACAGAACACAATTTAAAGCAATATTTCAGTGTGTTATTGGTTGTGATTACATCTTTGATGTGTTGCAAAGACTGAATTGATGTCAGGTTGTGGTTTATTTCTTTGGAAAAAATACCACAAGTGATGTGTCAAAATATTGGTCAGTGCGCATGCGTGCAGGCTAACTATATGATCATCAAGTCAATGAAACTGACACAGAGTGTAGACAGTGTTTGGAGGCAAATTGTTTAAGTACTTCTGAAATGGACAGAGATGGGGGGGAGGGAAGAGGAGATGAACAAAGGAAAGGGGGAGGAGGAGAGTAGGATGTTTATCCATTTCCCATAAATATTTAGCAATTGCGAAGCATTGCTGGGTTTGCTAGTTTCAAATAAAAGGCACTTACGAACCTGTAGGTTAGACAAATGGCAGTCTGACTGGAACATTAAAAGCACTGCTACATGAATATGCAACATATTCCCAAGCATTAAGGATCAGCATATGTGACACTGACCCTACTCAAGATATGGTGCACCTGCTGAAGGTCATGGTACATATCCTAAACATCCACATCAAGTGAGATGCAAGAACACACCAATCTTTAAATGTTGAGAAAAAGGTTCTGCTGATCATGTTATTTTTAGTTGTCCCCATTTGCATATAGAGAGGGAATGCAGAAGTTAAAGTCTTGAATACCAAAATGATATCAACAGATCAGAAAAATAAAGCAGAAGGGACAGTAGGCATGAATGAAATATGACTAAGAGCAACTATTAGAAAATTAAAAAATGAGTTAAAAGAAGTGTAATGGCCACCCACACAGGTATGCATACACTCTAAGACTGCTGAGGCACACAGCTTATCAGTTGGGGCAATATAGGGTAGTGCAGCAACAATAGGTCTAGAAGTAGGTATAGTTGTAGTTAGTTGGCAAACCTCAAGCTTTTCTGAGGCTGGAGTAACAGATGTAGGAATATACGCTGGAAGTTATTCACTTAGAGCTTAAATTAAATGTATTTTTATTTGACTATATTTCCTACATGAATACTAACAATAGTTGCTGTTGACATATTTTGTAGCTGTACAGGTCATTTACCTATAGTAGGCAAAAATGAAAGGGGTGAGTCGAGAACAATGAAACAAGCAAATAATCCTAATAAATATAGGACTAGAAACCATGGGATTTCTGATATAACATATGCGCAGTAGCAGTAACAATGTTTTAACACTGTTAATGTCACATATATTCCTGGTACCAGTTCCTACATTTTCTACCAAGCTAACATATTGGCCATACATACCTTCATTCTCCCAACACAAGCTAATAACCTATAACCTATATAGATGCTGTTCTTTATGGTGAAATAATGTGTATGTCATACATGTATGATGATGCAGTGTCACACTTTCATGTAGCTGTTCTGGAATATGCAACATGAATCATCAACAAGAAGTGTATTGTTCATGGATCTTCAATTCCTTCTCCTATTACAATATTCCAGACACTACTGATTACTAGATTTTCATCTCCCTAACATACTGAATTAAACACAATATCTTCATACATTTTTCCTATCTGCTTCTGAGGTATACCTCAATTATTGTTGCTGGCATTGGTTTTCTGTTGATACTAAAGAGAATAATCTGGAAAGGCTCTGAACTGTTCACAGCAATTTACTCTCTGTCCTGCCTTGCCATTCACAACAAATTCTACATCTGTTACATCATTTTGTGCTGCTGATGCTGCTGATATTTCCCTATACTTGTCTACCTAGAAATCCTTATCTTCACTGACCCCCCCTCCCCCTCCATGCCCACTCTCTCCCAATTGTATCTAGATTCATCATTTGCATTTACCTTTCTAGATTTTCTAGCTTCTCTACCAAGTTCAGACAGTATGTGAAGCATTCACCTGTCACCTACATTTACAATCTACCACCAGGAGCTGTATGTGGTTATGGTAGCACTGGAATTGATGAAATGAGACCAAGTGAACTTGTCTTTCACCTGCTCCAATTCCCTTAGTGCTCTACAGGTCCTCCACCAAATGTATAAAGCAAAAACAATTTTACAGCACAAAAGATTCTCTTCTGTTGCCCCAGTGGCATGAAAAGTTGGTGAAATTTTGCTAAGTACTTCAGCACAAGGGAATAAAGAGAATTCAGTTCATTTCAACTGATTTACTGCCATACATTTTAGACCTGTTATTTTGAAACTCTAAACAGGTATTACACATTCAATAACCATGGCTACATACTCTTAAAATGCTTTATGTTACACATACCAAGAGTATAACTATTATTGGCACAAATAAAAGGGAGAAAGTAGAGTACAATGAAACAAGCACATAATCCTAATAAATATTGATCTGGAAACCATGGTTTTGCCAATATGATGTAGTATGATTAAGTATGTTAGCTCCTTATAACATGGTCCCTGAGAATCCAGATTACGATGAGCACTCAAGAACAAACACATTACCAACATTCCATATGGCCAACATTCTTCTGAAGACTGACTTCAGCACATCTTCTCCTTGACACTCACATATATTCAAAAATCCGAAGTATGTTCTATATGAATTGACAATCATCTAAAATCTCTTCCCCTAGTATACTGACATTGTCAACAAGTCTGGTATACTCCAAAACTTTTAAATATCCCAAACTTTTAAATATCACAAAAAGTATGACAGATTCAAACCTGGAAAGCATGTGGGAAAGGCCTGGAGGCATGAAAGATACTAGCTCAATTACATCAAAGTCAGACAGAGATTGCAAAATCAGATGTTGGGTTGTAGGGAGCAGGTGTAAACTCATATAACAATTTAGTAATGATGAAGAGTAGATTAAAATTTAAGAGAAGCAACCAGAAAAATCATGGAAAGAAGTGGTATACAAAAATTTGAGAAAATGGTGAGACATATTTGGAATTCTCTAAGGCTGTAAACATCATAATAATGTATACCACAATAGATAGTTCAGTTGAAGAGGAATGGACATCTCTAAAAGTGTCATTCACAGAAGTTGTACAGACAATTATCGGAACAAGAAAGTTAAATGTGAATATCTCTTACACAAAAGAAGAAGTACTTCAATTCACACATGAAAGAAGAATATACAAGAAAATTCAGGAAAAGACAGAAATTCAGTAATCTGGCACTTAGGAATAAAATGAACAGAAAGAGCAGGGAAGGAAGGTGAAATGTGAAGAAATTGAAAAAGAAAAGGTTGTTAGAATGACTGATTCAGCATGTACAAAAGTCTAAACAACATTCAGTCAAATTAAAAACTAAGGCATTAAAATTAAGAGTGCGAGAGAGATTCTTCAGCTAATACACAGGAGAGATTGGATAGGTGGAAACAGTAAAGACCTCTGTGAGAGAAAACAATTCTGTGATGAGAGAGTAGAAGTAGTTTGAGTTGTTAGGAAGACTTAGATAAGTGATCCAGGATTAGAATCAAGTTTTAAAGAGCTTTGGAAGGCCTGCAAACAAAAAGGCAGAAGCCTTAAGAAATATTTCTTCATAATTTCTAAAATGGCTGGAGGAACTGGCAACCAAACTACTACAAGAGTTCATTTGTAGACTCTAGGAGCCTGGAGATGTACCATCAGACTTTTAGAAAAATATCATCTACACAATCCTGAAGGGAGGAAGGGCAGATAAGTATGAGAACTACTTACAGTCAGCTTAAAAGTTCACACATCCAAGTTGCTGATGAGAATAATATTTAGAAGAATGGAAAAGAAAACTGAGGATACATCAAATGATGATCAATTTGGCTTTAGGACATGTAAAGGCACCAGAGAGAGAGTTCAGATGCCACGTTTGATAATAGAAGTAGGACTTCAGAAAAATCAATGCATGTTCATCGGATTTGTTGATTCAAAATACTCAGGAAAATATCTCCGACTTTGAACCTGATAATGGAAATAATACTTAAGAAATGTTCATAGAAGTTATTGACCTAGGAAATATGTTTCCCTATTTGAAACAGAACGAGATTTTTGAAATTCTTGGGAAAATATGTGTAAGTTATGAGGAAAAATAGGTAGTATACAAAAGTAAAATAACCAAAACTTAAAAAAAATGTGCTTAGACAAGAAAGGGTACAAAAGAGGGAGGTAGTCTTTCACACTCTGTTCATTTCAATTCATTTTTTCAATTCAATTCAATTTTTATTATCATATAACATGCCTTATACAATCAAAGATTGTGACATAGGTGACTTGCCAGTTTTACACTATATATAATAATACTAAAAATAGACAATTAACTAATGATATATATGATGTAACATCTTCAAACAGGTATTTTAATTACAATTATAATGCATTATTGCCATTCACGAAATCTTCTACACTATAGTAACATTTATCTTTCAGATGTTTTTCCAGGTCTCTTTTGGTACCTTTTACATTTGGGTCATCCATATCTTTCCGTATTTTATTTACAAATTTCATGCCCATATAGTATGGGTATTTTTCATATGATTTTAAATGGTGGGTAGATAACATGTAGCTCATTCTATATCTACTGGTATATATTGATGCAGGAAGAAGTTGCCCTCAAAAAGATGTGAGTTTCTTTTCATGAAAGTGAGAGTATCATAGATGTATATGCTTGGAATGCTCATTAGATCTAGTTTTACAAATAAGGGTTTACAATGTTGCTTTGGTTTTGCTCCCACCATTGCCTGGATTATTCTTTTTTGTAGTCTAAAAGCTCTAAGTAAATTTGTTTTTTCAGACCCCCAGAAAATTATACTATACCTAATGACTGAAACAAAATATGCATTATATACAGTTTTTCTTACAGCTAAATCAGTAATACTGTACAAGATATTCATAATACACTCTTGGAAATTGAAATAAGAACACCGTGAATTCATTGTCCCAGGAAGGGGAAACTTTATTGACACATTCCTGGGGTCAGATACATCACATGATCACACTGACAGAACCACAGGCACATAGACACAGGCAACAGAGCATGCACAATGTCGGCACTAGTACAGTGTATATCCACCTTTCGCAGCAATGCAGGCCGCTATTCTCCCATGGAGACGATCGTAGAGATGCTGGATGTAGTCCTGTGGAACGGCTTGCCATGCCATTTCCACCTGGCGCCTCAGTTGGACCAGCGTTCGTGCTGGACGTGCAGACCGCGTGAGACGACGCTTCATCCAGTCCCTAACATGCTCAGTGGGGGACAGATCCGGAGATCTTGCTGGCCAGCGTAGTTGACTTACACCTTCTAGAGCACGTTGGGTGGCACGGGATACATGCAGACATGCATTGTCCAGTTGGAACAGCAAGTTCCCTTGCCGGTCTAGGAATGGTAGAACGATGGGTTCGATGACGGTTTGGATGTACCGTGCACTATTCAGTGTCCCCTCGAAGATCACCAGAGGTGTACAGCCAGTGTAGGAGATTGCTCCCCACACCATGATGCTGGGTGTTGGCCCTGTGTGCCTCGGTCGTAAGCAGTCCTGATTGTGGCGCTCACCTGCACGGCGCCAAACACGCATACGACCATCATTGACACCAAGGCAGAAGCGACTCTCATCGCTGAAGACGACACGTCTCCATTCATCCCTCCATTCACGCCTGTCGCGACACCACTGGAGGCGGGCTGCACGATGTTGGGGCGTGAGCGGAAGACAGCCTAACGGTGTGCGGGACCGTAACCCAGCTTCATGGAGACGGTTGCGAATGGTCCTTGCCGATACCCCAGGAGCAACAGTTTCCCTAATTTGCTGGGAAGTGGCGGTGCGGTCCCCTACGGCACTGCGTAGGATCCTACGGTCTTGGCGTGCATCCGTGCGTCGCTGCGGTCCGGTCCCAGGTCGACGGGCACGTGCACCTTCCGCCGACCACTGGCGACAACATCGATGTACTGTGGAGACCTCACACCCCACGTGTTGAGCAATTCGGCAGTACGTCCACCCGGCCTCCCGCATGCCCACTATACGCCCTCGCTCAAAATCCGTCAACTGCACATACGGTTCACGTCCACGCTGTCGCGGCATGCTACCAGTGTTAAAGACTGCGATGGAGCTCCGTATGCCACGGCAAACTGGCTGACACTGACGGCGGCGGTGCACAAATGCTGCGCACCTAGCGCCATTCAACGGCCAACACCGTGGTTCCTGGTGTGTCCTCTGTGCCGTGCGTGTGATCATTGCTTGTACAGCCCTCTCGCAGTGTCCGGAGCAAGTATGGTGGGTTTGACACACCGGTGTCAATGTGTTCTTTTTTCCATTTCCAGGAGTGTATATACAAGGCTATTCAGTTGACCCAGTATGTTGTCCACATGGTGACTCCATAACAAGTTTTTATTGACTAATACGCCAAGAAATTTGACACAGTCTGCAGTCTCCAATTGTTTGTCCATATACCTTATTTCACTTATAGACTGTGGAGATTGTTTTGTGGTGAAATGAACAATTTCTGTTTTTGTAAAGTTTAATGTCAAGTTATTGTTTTTGACCCATGCCTCCACTTCCCCAAGTGTTTGTTCAATATGACGAATTAGGTCTACCTCATTTTTACAACAGACTACAGCTCTTGAGTCATCTGCATAGAGGATAGTATCAGACTGGACCGGATGTGGCATATCACTAATATAATACAGAAAAAGTAGTAGCCCTAATATTGAACTTTGTGGAACACCTAACTGAATGTGTTTCCAGCCAGAGAGGAATTTCTTGCCGTTGATGTTAATAAGTACTCCTTGTTTTCTGTTTGCCAAGTATGATGAATCTAGCTAAGAGATTTGCCTTGAAAATCATAGCGTGCCAATTTTTGGAGAAGCAGATCATGATTTACTGTGTTGAAGGCTTTGGACAGGTCATAAAAGATGCCTGACACACACATTCTATCATCAAGACATCTGTGACTAATTCATTTATTGCATGGATTGTGCTACATCCTTTTCTGAAACCATATTGATTGCATAAGATAATGCTGTTAGATGAATTGTGATTTTCGATCTGATCACATGCAGCTCTCTCAAATATTTTTGAGAAAATTACTAACAGTGAGATTGGCCTATAGTTGTTCAATTCATCTTGTTTGCCTTTTTTATGTATGGGTCGAACTTCTGTATATTTTAATCGATCTGGGAAACATCCCTCATCAAAAGATTGGCCGATTATGAAAGAGAGTGGATATGCAATACTGTGATGGGCTATTTTTATTATTTCAGTGGGGACCTCATCCCACCCTGCAGATTCTGAATTTTTTAGGGACATTACGATTTTGATGATATCTGAGATGGAAACATGAGAAAGCTTAAAACATGGACAATTGCTGTCTATCATATTGGGCTTTGTTTTTGGTGGTGAACAGTCACCAAATTTGTTACAGTTTATGAAAAAGTCATTGAATGATTCACAAACGGCACTGGGTTCTGTAATAGCTCTACCATTTATCACTATTTTAGAAGGACATTTTCTCCCTGTCTCACTGCTAACTTTGCTTCTTATAACAGACCAAACAGCTTTTGATTTTTTTTTTTTTTTTTTTGCATTTGAAATGAAGTTATTATTCGCAGTATGTTTTGCTGGTTTAACTATTTTGTCGAATTTTTTTTGTATGTGCTTACATACTTAAGAAATTGAGGGCTTCGATTTACTTTTGCCTCCATATGTAGTTTCCTCTTAGTAGCACTTGACACTCTAATTCCTTTTGTTACCCAGGATCTACTTTTTTGGGACCTGGTCCTCACTGTTACAAAAGGGAAGCATGCACTGAATATACCCAAGAATTCAGTTAAAAAGTTATTGTAATTGTCACTTGTGGAAGTGTGTTTGCTGACTGTCCACTTGGTTTGGCTTAGTTTTTTGCAAAATACTTCCACATTTTCTTGACTGAAATTCCTACATCTTTTTGTTGTGGAGACTGAATTTTGCTTTGGTAGTGATGCAAATAGTGCTTTATGGTCTGATACTCCTAAATCTAGAAGAAACTTTTCTTTCACATAATAATTATAACTACCTACAATATTGTCAATGCATGTTGCAGAGGTTGCTGTAATTCTTGTATACTGATCAAAATTGAGATTTAGCCCATTTGTGGCTACCAGGTTCTTTAAGTGTGAAGAAAATTTGTCATCAGTCCTTACATTTATGTTGAAGTCAGCACATATAACCACTTTCTTGTACAGTTTCTCACTTTTTAATTTATATAGCAATGTATCAAACTTATCTAAAAATGCAGAGCTTATATGGTACCCAGGGGTGCAATATATGCTGCTAAGTAATATATTAAAAACAAAGATTCCAAGACTTACCAAGCGGGAAAGCGCCGGCAGACAGGCACATGAACAAAACACACAAACACACACACAGAATTACGAGCTTTCGCAACTGGCAGTTGCTTCGTCAGGAAAGAGGGAAGGAGAGGGAAAAATGAAAGGATGTGGGTTTTAAGGGAGAGGGTAAGGAGTCATTCCAATCCCGGGAGCGGAAAGACTTCCCTTAGGGGAAAAAAAGGACCCTTACATTTACGTTGAAGTCAGCACATATAACCACTTTCTTGTACAGTTTCTCACTTTTTAATTTATATAGCAATGTATCAAAGTTATCTAAAAATGCAGAGCTTATATGGTACCCAGGGGTGCAATATATGCTGATAAGTAATATGTTATACTCTTTAAGTTCTATACAACAACTTTCAAATGTACCTTCTCCATTCAGATTCTGTCTGATATCATAGTCTACCGTGGAATGAACTAGTATGCAAGAGCCTCAATACCCATTGGTCCTACAAAAGCTGGTAGCCAGTTTATAACCTGTAAGTTTATTCAGGAGACTGATATTTTCAGATTTTAGCCAATGTTCATTAAGGCATATTACTTTCACAGATTGTTTCACACTTTCTAGCAAAATTTCTATATCATAAATTTTCCTGATCATTCCTTCAGACAGATCTCTGATGTTTAAATGCATAATGAAATTAGTACCAGCATGTAATCAAAGTAATAATGACAGAAATTAAAGAAAGATTCATGTGTGGGATTAATATTTGGGGTGGAAAGATATCAATGGTAAGATTTATTAATGACATCAGTAAAAGCAATGAAGAATTCCCGGACCTGTTAAATGGAATGAACAGTCTGTAATGAGCACACACTATGGATTGGGAGTAAACCAATAAGAGACAAAAGTAATGAGGAGTAGCAGAAATGAGATTAGAGATAAACTTAACAATAAAATTGGAGATAATAATGTAGAAAAAGTGAGGGAATTACATGATATTGAGAGCAAATTAACGCAGGGTGGACAAAGCAGGGAGGCCATGAAAAACAGGCTACACACAGGCAAATAGAACATCCCCAGCCAAAAAACGTCTTCCAATTTAAATATCGGCCTTAATTTATGGAAGAAATTTCTAAGAACATATGTGTGGAGCATGGCATTGTGTGAAAGTGAATTGTGGACTGTAATAAAATGGGAAAGGAAAATAATCAAAGAATTTGAAATCTGGTGTTATAGAAGGAATTTCAGCTGATCAGAAATGAAGAGGTTCTACACAGAATCAGTGACGAGAGGAATACATGGAAAACACTGTCAAGCAGAAGGGACAGGATGATAGGGCATTGTGTTAAGACATCAAGGAATAACTTCCATAGTATTTGAGGGAGCTATAGAAGGAGACAACTGTAGAAGAAGACAGAGATTGGAATATATCAAAAAATTAGGGGATATTGGGTACAAGAGATACTCTGAGATGAAGAGGTGTCAGCACAGGAGAGGAATTCATGGTGGGCCACACCGAACTAATCTAAAGACTTTTGACTAAATCTTTTCATTAATTATTTGATCTACCCACCTGGTCTTCAACGTTCTTTTGTAGCACCAGCTTTCAAAAGCTTATATTATCTACTTGCCTTTACTGTTGACCATAAAGGTTCAATTGCATAAATGGCTGCACTTCAGAAAATATTTTTAAAAAAGACTCCCTAACACTTAAATTTATATTAGATGTTAAAAATCTTTTCTTGTTCAGAAAAGCTTTTCTTAGTATTGTCAGTTTGCATTTTCAGCACCTATGTATCAGCTATTTTTAGGTATTTTACTGCCCAAATAGCATCACTTGTCTACTGCTTTCAGTGTCTCATATCCTAATTAAATTCCTTCAGCATCATCTGACTTCATTTGATTGCACTCCATTACCTTTGTTTCACTTATGTCTATTTTCATCTTAAAACCTCTATTAAAGACACTATTATCCATTCCAGTTTAACTGATCTTCCAAGTTCTCTACCCTCTTAAGTTTATGTAAAATAACAAAAAGGCAACCACTCACATGTAGCAGACTGAAGTGTGGAGCATATTATCGCATAATGGAAAACAGTATTCACACTAACTTTCAAGCTATTGCTATTTTTTTCAGTAAAAGTACACATACTGGCATAAGAAACCACACAGAGATCCAAACACTCCCATGACAAGACAGATTTGAAGGTAGGCACCATGTTAACCATTTCTTCAGAATAACCCAGAACTTTTAAATTTTGCTTGCCGTAAAGAAATTTATAATGCAGCAGTGATTCTTAAAAATAAATATGAGGATGATTTATGCTGTTAACTCCCAAACCAGGAAACAGGTTTCAAAAATGCTCTGAAAAATAAATGGTTTTGTGGTGAGTGCCAACCATGGCAAAGTATAATCACTGGTTTTGTATTGTCCTCTGTACCAATTATTTGACTTTTATCTCACTCTCTTATGTTTCGTGCCATGCTTTGTAAAATTTCACATTGTATTGTGATCTCATGTCGAATAAATCGACTTAAATCATTATGTTATTGACTATTACAAGCATAGTCTACATCATTATCATATCTGATATCCACATTGGTGACCTGGACTGTATTCATTGTTTGTTTCATCTCTGCAAAATATTTTCAATTGTCAGTGTTGTTCAATATGCACAGTGAACCTTCCACCATTACCAGCACACTTCCAAGTGCTTCCACAAGGCATTTCATATCAAGATTGTGAAACACAGTGTGACATACAGTTCAAACAACCTTAAAATGGAACATAAATGTACTCCTGTCGTTACACCATATCCACATGATCTAACCTGCAGGTCCCACAACAGTGTGGTTTTGGCATCTTACATTCTGCATCCCCACCTGGACTGGATTCATGTGCACATGCGTGAATGCCTCAACCTCCACCTCATGTGTGTTTCAGATTTGAGATTATTGCATAGTGTGGCTCCAGTGTGTGTTTCTCTCTGGAACAGACATTTTATAGCCGAGGTTCCACAAACTGCTACACACCTCATTCTGTGCTCAGGGCAACTTATTCTTGCATGCACCTTCTGCTACCATTCTATTTTCATCATCCACACCCAGGGCTATGCCTTCCACCCTGAGCGACCATGTTTCCAAGCACCATCGCTCCCCCCCCCCCCCCCTCCCCCTCCCCCTCCCAGCACTGGGGCTTCAACAATGCACCACATATCACATTCACTGCACTTTCACAACCTGCAACATCGATTGCCTCATCTGCACCGGTAATGTGCCTGTTTTGTGTCCTGCATGTTGTTACTACCATACTGCAGCCTCGCATGACGCACCCGATGAAGTGTTCGCATGCTCTCAGTTGTTCCATCTGATGACAGTGCCACCTTCTATAGTGCTAGTCAATCTCATCTATGTTCCTGCTACTCCCCTCGATGAGCCCCACACCATGACATCCCAGAGCCATGACCCAGGCAGACAACCTCCTATACACAATCAAGATTTCACCTCTCAACACCAGCCCTCTTACCTCCCGCATTGGCCTGCTTACTCACACCACTCGCTCAGGGGCAAACTGCAAAAGTTGCATCCACTCTCAACAGACAATCCATGCACTTGGTTTGCTCTCATTGAAAAATTATTCAATTTGCATGGTATATTGGACAATGATCACCCATCTCCAACATGGATGACCTTGCCAACCTACAAGCAAACAAACCAGAGTTGTTATAATTGCTTCAAGATTCAAACTGTGCTCTAACATGACACTTATATTCTGCAACGCTTCCATAGGTGCACTCTTCACAGTCATCCCCCCATCCCTCCATTGTGCAGTTTTTGACTCCTTTCATGGCTCCACGCATCCAGAGATTGAAGTTACGATTACCATCATAATGGAACATTTCATCTGGCCAGGGATTAAAAAGGACTGCAGGAAGTGGACACATCGATATACACCATGCCAAAGGAGTAAAGTCAATAGATATTCCAAGCCACCCCTCGGGATGTTTAGCATATCAAAGGACAGGTTATAACACATCCACATCGACATCATCAGTTCTGTACCCCCATCTGACTACTTCTGCTACATCCTGTCTATTACTGATGGTATGAAATGGTGGGTTAAAGCCATCCCATTCCCTGATATCACAGTTGAGGGTGTAGCTCTTGCCTTCATCAATGCCTGGATTGCTCAATTCGATTGCCCTTGTACTATTACCTCAAACCAGGGCTGCCAATTAGAATCAGCACTGTTCTCCCACTTGTGCAAGCTCTGTGGGGTGAAGAAATTCCATACGACAGTATACAACCCCAGAGTAATGGCTTAGTAGGGAGATGGCATCACATTCTGAAGATGGCACTTACGTGCTACAGCAAATCTTGATCCTTCACACTCCTGTGAGTTCTACATGGAGTGCACACAGAGCATAAAGACGACCTCCAAGCCCCATTATCAGAGGTCTCATATGGTGAAGGCCTTGTCCTACCCACTCAGTTTGTCAAGCCAGTGGCCATTCTAACCACTGATGAACTTCCAGAACTGGTTAAATGAGTGTGCCCTTCAAGGGCTCATAACATTCCTCACACATTCCTGCATAAAGACTTCAAACATTGCAACTACATTATGCTACATGATGACTCAAGTCAGAGCCGCACTCCAGCCCTCCTATTCTAGCCCACACAGAGTGCTCAGTAGAAGAAAGAACACCTTAGATGTTCTAGTTAATGGGAAGAGGCAAACAGTGTCATTTAATCATCTCAAACCAGCCTGTTGTTGATGTCCTCCCCCCCCCCCCTCCCCTCCCCCTAGTATGTATGACAGTTCTGATTCTAAGGTTGTTGGTTCCCGGGCCGAGGTTCCACTTATCTTCCGAGCGATTCATCTTCAAGTTCTTTACTCCCTGAGTGCAGTGTCTCTTCTGTACATGATTATTTTCTTTCACATAGGTCAGTGTTCTACATCAATGTCTATGTTTTTCCCTGTCTATTAGAGGGTGAGACAACAGTGTTCCTTGAACCCCACCACAGGACACATCAATGCACTTCAACTTCATCCATCTCATCACATTCAATGTCCCTGATGATGCTGACGTCAACTCTCTTACAGTTTCTGCTTCAGGTGATGACATCATTTCAATCTGCATACCTCTCCACACATTATCAACTGCTCTTCCTCGACTGCTTGAGACCAACTCTATACTCGCATGGGAGGCTGCCAACATCCTCCTGGATGGCTTTGAGACTTTGTTGTCAACACTGTTATCAGCTCTGCACCTACCTTGTGCTCATAACTGCCCACAGGCGAGGGAGGGGAAAGGGGGGGTGGGGGTGGAGTGCTCTGTGGTGAGGGTCAATCATGGCAAAGCATAATCACTGGTTCTGTATTGTCCTCTACGCTGACTTCTTTGATTTGACTTGTTAAGTGTCATGTTGAAGACATCAAATCCACTCAAATCATTATGTGGGTGACTTTTACTCCTACATCTGTACCATGTGTAATATCCACAGCTACATTATCCTCTGCAGTTGACTTAACAGAACTCCTAGTAATAGAAAATTCCATTAAAGCTGCTAGTGTTCCAGATTTATGTACAGTATTTTACCTGTTTTTTAATTATTTCTGTTACTGTTTCTGCAGCTGAATGCTCATTTTCGAAGTTCAGACTTTATTTAGAGTGTTATCTTTTTGTCACAACACACATAATGAATTGAATTATAAAATTATATTACAGCAAAGCAAGATCAACAATCGTTGTTGTTGTTGTGATCTTCAGTCCAGAGACTGGTGTGATGCAGCTCTCCATGCTACTCTTTCCTGTGCAAGCTTCTTCATCTCCCAGTACCTACTCCAATCTACATCCTTCTGAATCTGCTTAGTGTATTCACCTCTTGGTCTCCCTCTACAATTTTTACCCTCCACTCTGCCCTCCAATACTAAATTGGTGATCCCTTCATACCTCAGAACATGTCCTACCAACAGATCCCTTCTTCTAGTCAAGTTGTGCCACAAATTTCTCTTCTCTCCAATTCTATTCAATAAATCCTCATTAGTTATGTGATCTACCCATCTAATCTTCAGCAGTGTTCTGTGGCACCACATTTCAAAAGTTTCTATTCTCTTCTTGTCCAAACTATTTATTGTCCATGTTTTTTTCACATCCTTACATGGCTACACTCCATACAAATACTCTCAGAAGTGGCTTCCTGAGACTTAAATCTATACTCAGTGTTAACAAATTTCTCTTCTTTAGAAACACTTTCCTTGTCATTGTCAGTCTACATTTTATATCCTCTCTACTTCAACCATCATTAGTTATTTTGCTTCCTAAATAGCAAAACTCATCTACTACTTCAAGTGTCTGATTTCCTAATCTAATTCCATCAGCATCGTCCAACTTAATTCAACTACATTCCATTACCATCATTTTGCTTTTGTTGATATTCATCGTACAGCCTCCTTTCAAGACACTGTCCATTCCGTTCAACTGCTCTTTCAGGTCCTTTGCTGTCTCTGACAGAATTACAGTGTCTTTGGCACAACTCAAAGTTTTTATTTCTTCTCCATGGATTTTAATTCCTACTACAAATTTTTTTTTTTTTTTTTTTTTTTCCTTTACTGCTTCCTCAATATACAGATTGAATAACATCAGAGATAGGCTACAACCCTGTATCACTCCCTTCCTAATCACAGTTTCCCTTTCATGCTCCTTGACTCTTATGATTGCCATCTGGTTTCTGTACAAATTGTAAATAGCCTTTCGCTCCCTGTATTTTATACCTGCACCTTCAGAATTTGAAAGAGAGTGTTTTGGTCAACATCGTCAAAAGCTTTCTCTAAGTCTCTACAAATACTAGAAATGTAGGTTTGCTGTTCCTTAATATATCTTCTAAGATATGTCTTAGGGTCAGTATTGCCTCACGTGTTCCAACATTTCTACAGAACCCAAACTGATCTTCCCCAAGGTTGACTTCTACCAGTTTCTCCATTCATCTATAAAGAATTTGTGTTAGTATTTTGCAGCTGTGACTTATTAAACTGATAGTTCGATAATATTCAAATCTGTTAACACCTGCTTTCCTTGGGATTGGAATCACTATATTCTTCTTGTTGTCTGAGGGTAATTCGCCTGTCTCATACATCTTGCTCAACAGGTGGTAGAGAGTTGTCTCCCAAGGCTGTTAGTAGTTCTAATGGAATGTTGTCTACTCCCGGGGCCTTCTTTCGACTTAGGTCTTTCAGTGCTCTGTCAAACTCTTCATGCAGTATCATATCTCCCATTTCATCTTCATCTACATCCTCTTCCATTTCCATAATATTGTTGTCAAGTACATTGCCCATGTTTAGACCCTCTATATACCCCTTTCACCTTTCTGCTTCCCCTTCTTTGCTTAGAACTGGGTTATCATCTGACCTCTTGATATTCATACAAGTGGTACTCTTTCCTCCAAAGGTCTCTTTAATTTTCCTGTAGGCAGTACCCCCTAGTGAGATATGTTTCTACATCCTAACATTTGTCCTCTAGCGAACCCTGCTTAGCCATTTTGCACTTCCTGTCAATCTCATTTTTGAGACGTTTGTATTCCTTTTTGCCTACTTCGTTGACTGCATTTTTATATTTTCTCCTTTCATCAATTAAATTCAATATTTCTTCTGTTACCCAAGGATTTCTATTAGGCCTCGTCTTTTTACCTACTTGATTGTCTGCTGCCTTCACTATTTCATCCCTCAAATCTACCCATTCTTCTTCTACTGTATTTATTTCCCCCATTCCTGTCAATCGTTCACTCTACAACCTCTTATTCTGTCAGTTTATCCAGGTCCCATCTCCTTAAATTCTCACCTCAACAATAATAACCCCTAAAACAATGAGAACTTAAGATTATTAATATTCTACAACAAGGTGTCCCACTTGAAAAAGACCCCACAAATAAACATTTGCTTAAATTACACTTAAGGGCTTTGCACAAAAATCAGGAATTGAAATGAAATAAACATGTCATACTTTGTTCGTGTGAAAATGAAGATGAACCATAATAGGTGCTGGAAGTGACCACCCTCTATTAGTAAACATGATTGACTACGATGCTGCAGATTCTTGAATGTTGCTTCCAGAAACTCTGATGTCACTGCCTGTATTTCATGGCTGATGTTCTCTCATAAATCTTTCAATTTGTGTTGTTTGCGTCTGTAGACTTTGCCTTTCATGCCACCACAGGGGAAAAAGTCGGGTGGTGTTAACTGAGGTGACCCTGAGGGCCACAGTCCTTTCAAAATCACTCTGCCAGGGACAAATGATTCAACCTCGGCCATGGTCAATCGAGACATGTTGTATGTGGCTCCATTCTGTTGGTACCAGCCGGGGGTAAGTTATTCATCGCCCAGCTGGTTCACAAATTCCCAAAAAATTTCGATGTAAACTGTACTTGTCACAGTAGACTCAAAAATTGGTCCAATGATGTGACACTGTGATATTGCAAAGAACATGCAAATATTTTGTGAATACACGGGTTGCTCGAACAGTGCATGTGGATTTTCATTGCACCACAAACATACAATCTGAGAGTTTAATAGCCAGAGAAGTGAAACCACGCCTCATCGCCGAACCAGGTCTACTGCAATATTTCTGGCCTCAGAGCAACAAATTGATGAAACTAACGGCAAAATGCAATGCATTTGTCTTTGTCGCTGACATTCTGTTCTTGAACAACTGCAAAACCTGTATGCATACAGGCTGGCTTGCTCTGCGACGTTCGACATTACTCAGATCAACGTCGAACAGACTTTGCAGGAGAGGCCAACACTCGTTTCACATGTGACTTTTCTCTCCGGTAATGGCGACCGTCCCCAGAGCAAAGATCCAACACCGTTCCACTGCTCTCCATCTTGTTTTGTATGCATCATTTAAACGGTATATGCTCGTCTCCAAATTGTTCAACAAACATTCGTTGACTTGTCTAAATGGAACCAGTGATCCAATATCGTTTCTGTGGTGTCACCGCCAGACACCACACTTGCTAGATGGTAGCCTTTAAATCGGCCGCGGTCCGTTAGTATACGTCGGACCCAGGGGTCGCCACTATCAGTGATTACAGACCGAGCGCCGCCACACGGCAGGTCTAGAGAGACTTCCTAGCATTCACTCCAGTTGTACAACCGACTTTGCTAGCGATGGTTCACTGACAAAAAACGCTCTCATTTGCCGAGACGATAGTTTAGCGTAGCCTTCAGCTACGTTATTTGCTACGACCTAGCAAGGTGCCAAGTTCAGTTACTATTGATATTGTGAATCACGTACCGTCAAGAGCGACGTTCACCATTAATGGATTAAAGTTAAGTATTCCACCAGCTGCGTCCGTTTTTCTAAATTCTAATTTCCTTGTTCTGTTCCAGACCTCACACCAGCCTGCGTGAGCTAAAACGCGTGCCTTTTGGCCTCCTCTAGTAACACGGTGTTGGCTCTCCTGCCAACCACTACATTGGCGACGAGGCAAAACCGCGTTCTTATCGATACTGCCCTGATTTACTTGTGTAATGGCTTCGCCACAATCTCCAGATGTACTGTCCGAATTTTATGGCTTACAGAATCAGCAGACGCAAGGCCTTACTGGATGTCCTTGGACAGCTCGTCCAGGGTCAACGTGTGATGCAAAACGATGCGACAGCAGCCGCTCCACCGCTAACGCAGCCACAAAACGCAGCTGCACCAACTTTTCGACCTTTTGATGCTGCACTGGAAAGCCGGACGGAGTGGTCACGCCAATTTGGATTCCATCTCGCCGCCTACAGAATTCAAGGTAACGAGCGGCAGCCATTTTTATTATCTTCTGTCGGGGTTACCACGTACCGTGTGATAGTCAAATTATTTCCCCACCGCGACGTAGCAACTCTGTCCTACGAAGAAATTTTGTCTGCATTACATGCATATTTCAAAGAATCAGTCAATGTAGTTGCCAAAAGGTATACCTTCTTTCGTGCAAAATGTACGGCAGGTCAGACTAATCGGGAGTGGGTTGCAACCTTGCAAGGCCTTACTAGGGATTGTGCTTTTGAGTGTCAATGTGGACTCCCTTATTCAGATACTATGGCACGTGATGCAATTGCACAGAACGTTTCTGATGTTCTTATAAGGGAACAGATTTTGAAACTAATCAATCCCTCGCTTCAACAAGTGATGGACATATTGGATCGGCAGGAACACTTGACTTTGCTTAGGAATCATTTGAAACTTCACCAGCCGTGTGTCAGGTTAACCGGCCCGCCGGGCAAGCTGCACGGAGCACTAAGCAGCCCTCGCGCAAGGCCGTGCCGCTGCCGCCAGGCTCTCAGCCATGTGTACCGTGCCGGCAAGCAAATGTAGTGATCAAATCATGCCCTCGATGTGCTACTAAACATTCACATGAGAATTGCCCGTCACGCCAAACTATTTGCTTTTACTGTAACAAAAAAGGACATGTTCAGGGTGTTTGCCAGAAAAAGCTCAGATCGGAAGCTCAAAACCATTCCAGTCCCTTTGCTTCGCGCCAGAATCGGAATCGAACCAAGGATACTCAGTCTCGCGAAATTTTACCCATGGAAATTCATGTAGTTCATTCCACTCCGCCCAGTGCCACTCTCTCTAACAGTGACGGTGTTCGTGCCACAAATAGTGTGCGTCGACATCGCCAGAACCCCCGTCAAGTCGCAAGTGATTTTGTACCAGTGTCACTTCACGTTGTATGAGACAGTCGCTCTTGTCGTCAGCAGGACAATAAACTTTTTGTGGACTTGGACATTAACGGCAAAGTGATACCATTCCAGCTCGATACCGGAGCTGCAGTTTCACTGATCAATCAAGACACTTACAAACTGCTGGGCACATCTCCGTTGCGTGCCGCAAATGTTAAGTTAACTAGCTATTCAGGTCAAGAGATCCCTGTTAGGACAGCGCAGCCTTCTTGCAACATAAAAAGGACAAACGAAACTTGTGTCATTTTATGTCCTTCGTTCTTCTTCTGTGGTGAACTTGTTTGGTTTCGATTTGTTTCAGTTGTTTAACTTGTCTATAGTAAATCAGGTCCTATCAGTGAACCAGACTGTGCCTTCAGACAGTGTTTCTCGTCTATGTGAAGAATTTGCAGACATCTTTGCACCGGGCCTCGGTTGCGCTAAGAACTATAAAGCACATTTGGAACTTAAAAGTAAATGCACAACCGAAATTTTTCAGAGCGCGCAATGTTCCCCACGCATTGTGTGATGAGGTCGCAAAAACATTACACAATTTGGACTCACAAGGTGTAATTGAACGCGTGCAAGCTTCTCTCTGGGCATCACCCTTATTAATTTTACCAAAACCTTCGGAAAAATTGAGACTTTCTGTGAACTTAAAGGCAACAGTGAATCCACAACTAGTGATTGCAACTTTTCCCTGCCTGGAAGATCTTTTTGACAAACTGTGCCCGGGGAAATATTTTTCGAAGTTGGATCTCGCAGATGCGTATTTGCAAATACCGGTGGACGGAGAATCCCAGCGCGTTTTGGTGGTTAACACGCATCTTGGTTTGTATCCATTCAAACGACTGCCATTCGGGTGTGCATCCGCTCCTGCATTGTTTCAGCAATATCTAAAAACTGTTTGTGCATCAGTCCCTACTGCAGCAAACTATCTGGACGATATTGTGATCTCCGGAAAGACTGAAAAAGAACATTTAGCCAATCTCAGAACATTATTTCAGGTCTTGCGACAAAATGGTTTTCACTTGCGGAAGGACAAATGTGTGTTTTTTGCTCGTGGTTTTCCATACCTGGGACATGAACTCAATGCCCAAGGCATACATCCCAGTCCCACGCACCTTCGTGCCATAAAAGACTTGCCTTCGCCGCAGAATTTGAAGCAGCTACAGAGTGTGCTGGGAAAAATAAATTACTATAACAGATATGTGCCACATGCTTCTTCCATTTCAGCTCTGCTTCATCGCTTACGCCGTAAAGGTGTTCCGTTCGTCTGGACGACGGAATCCGAACGCGCCTTTCGCCAATTGAAATCGGCGTTGCTTTCCAATACTTGCCTTACGCCATTCGATCCCCATGAGCCCCTTTTGTTGATGGTGGATGCATCGGATTTCGGGATCGGTGCTGTGCTTGTGCACAAACATGGATCGCACGATCGCCCTATTGCCTTTGCGTCCAAATTGCTCTCGTCTGCTCAAAGAAATTATTCACAGATCGAGAAAGAAGCATTGGCTCTCGTATATGGTGTTACAAAGTTTCATGATTTCTTGTATGGTCGTCACTTTAACATCATCACAGACCACAAACCTTTGACATCACTTTTTCATCCGAACAAGCCTGTACCTCCACGTACAGCGCAGAAATTCATTCGCTAGTCTATTTTCTTCTCGCAGTACCGCTACGATATCTTGTATCGGTCCACTGCTAAGCACGGAAACGCTGATGCGTTGTCCGCTTTGCCTGTTGCTGAGGATAGAGCATTCGATTCCTCCGATCTTGCTTGCATGTTCATTGATTCGGAAACCGATGACGTGGTCGAATCGTTTCGGATTGATTTTCGTCGTGTAGCTACGGCGACAGCTGCCGACCCTGTCCTTGTTCCCGTTCTGCGTTTTGTTGCTACGCAATGGCCCTTGTCAAAGTCACGGATCGGGGACCCGTTGATTCGCCGATTTTTTGCTCACAAGGAGAGACTTTTTGTACGACATGGTGTTTTGCTTTTGCGTTCTGATAATAAGTCCAGGGTCGTGGTACCACGTTCGTTACAGTCCTCTGTCTTACAGCTTCTCCACCAAGGACATTGGGGTATAGTGAGAACGAAACAACTTGCTTGTCAGCACTGTACTTGGTTCGAAATCGACGCCGCGATTACGAATAAGTGCTCTTCTTGCATGGTGTGTGCCGAAAAACAATCAGCACCACCGCGGAAATTCTTTGTATGGCCAAAAGCCACTTCCCCTTGGCAACGCTTACACATCGATTTTACTGCTCCATTATGGCATGCTCGATGGTTGGTTGTGGCAGATTCATTCAGTAATTTCCCTGTTGTCCAGATGTCTTCCACGACGTTATCTGCCGCCATCCAAGCGTTATCTGCTATCTTTTGCAATTGAAGGTCTTCCACAGACTATTGTTTCCGACAATGGCCCACAATTCATGTACGCAGAATTTCAGTCATTCTGCAAGGCCAATGGTATTCAACATCTGACGTCCGCGCCGTTTTCGCCACAGTCAAACGGTGCCGCTGAACGGTTGGCCAGGACTTTCAAGTCCCAGATGTTGAAGTTGAAAGAGTCGCGTTCTCGGGAGGACGTGTTATTGCTCTTTTTGTCCTCGTATCGCTCTCAGCCCCGAGATGGTCGCTCGCCGGCTGAGTTGCTCCACGGTCGCCCTCATCCAACCTTGATGTCTTTGCTGCATCCGCCGCATCAGGTTCCTGTGCAGCGGCAGACACCTGCTTTTGCTCCAGGCGACGTTGTCTACTATCGCCACTACCGAGGTTCACGGCGTTGGCTCGAAGGGCGCATTCTTCGCTGCCTCGGCTGCGTTATGTATCTGGTTTTGGGGTTCTCTGGTGAGGTGCGTCGGCATTTCAATCAGCTGCACCTCTGTCGTCGCACGGGATCTGCCGCTCCCCGACTGCTTTCAGCGACGGTGCAGTCCGGTCAGCTCCCTGGGCACCCATCTACTGGCTCGTCTCGGCCCCAGGTGTTACCGACGCTGCCTTCCATTTTGCCCCATGGCGACGGGCCGCAGCCGCCGCCTGTTCTCCCGCCGGCGACGCCCGCAGTGGACGCTTCGCTGCAACCGCCGGGCGCCTCCCTGGGTCACGCGCCGCCGATCGCTTCCCGTGACCAGTTGTCCTCCGATGTGGAACTCTTGCCCGCTCCGGACCATATGTCGTCTTCGCCCGTCGGGTGCCCCGGCCCGATGGAGTTCGACCCTTCGGCCCCTCCTGTCTCTCTGCGGGCTCATACTTCGCATGTTGGCGTGCCCCCTGGAGCAGGTTTTCAGGCGTTTCCTAGCTCCCCGCGGTCCGAATGGCAGGGTGCGGATGGCACAGTCTCGCCTGTTGTTAGGCTCCCCACCTCGTCGCATACGTGAACATGGGGTCCTCCCCACGGCGGGCGGAAGCCTTATGCCACAACCGTACGCTGATTTGCGGGGGAGGAATGTGGTATCACCGCCAGACACTACACTTGCTAGGTGGTAGCCTTTAAATCGGCCGCGGTCCGTTAGTATACGTCGGACCCGCGTGTCGCCACTATCAGTGATTGCAGACCGAGCGCCGCCACACGGCAGGTCTAGAGACTTCCTAGCACTCGCCCCAGTTGTACAACCGACTTTGCTAGCGACGATTCACTGACAAAATATGCTCTCATTTGCCGAGACGATAGTTTAGCGTAGCCTTCAGCTACGTTATTTGCTACGACCTAGCAAGGCGCCATGTTCAGTTACTATTGATATTGTGAATCATGTGCCGTCAAGAGCGACGTTCACCATTAATGGATTAAAGTTAAGTATTCCACCAGCTGCGTCCGTTTTTCTAAATTCTAATTTCCTTGTCCTGTTCCAGACCTCACACCAGCCTGCGTGAGCTAAAACGCGTGCCTTTTGGCCTCCTCTAGTAACACAGTGTTGGCTCTCCTGCCAACCACAACAGTTTCAAAAGAAACACGCGGCCTCCTTAGAACAGCGATACATTGTCTCTGAACTCTGAACTCCATCCACAATGTTGCGTGAAACGATGTTGCATAGTGCAGTGTTGCCACGTCAAACGTCACAAATTTCGAAGTGCATTTTCAGTGTAATTACTAAACATGTTTGTGGGGCTCTTTCGAGTGGGATACGTTGTAGAAACAGTCCGACTGTTGTGCACCGTATTTCAAAAGTCATTTAAAGCCAAAGTACAGAAAGAATGTGCTATTTTGCGTGGATCTGAAACTGTAGTAAAACTTTTGTACCGTATACCTAAAAGTGGCTACACAGTTGAAAGTGAGCAACAGTGAAAAAGACAAAACGAAAGCATAATCTCATCCAGCACAAGGCAGCCTAGGGCCGGCCGGAGTGGCCGTGCGGTTCTAAGCGCTGCAGTCTGGAGCCGAGCGACCGCTACGGTCTCAGGTTCATCCTGCCTCGGGCATGGATGTGTGTGATGTCCTAAGGTTAGTTACGTTTAATTAGTTCTAAGTTCTAGGCGACTGAAGACCACAGAAGTTAAGTCGCATAGTGCTCAGAGTCATTTGAACCATTTTGAACAAGACAGCCATTGTAGCAGATTATCATTCTGGAAAGTTGTTTGCTAGCTTGAGTAGACTGTCTATGAGTACGCTGCTTTGTTCATCGACTTGATACTCACGCAAGGGCGAAACGCTGCGTTTTGCGGACGGCATGCGCAGCTCTGCCACGGGATCCATAGCTGCGGAGTCGGCTCGCAGCTGGCGGCGGACGTCTCGCAGCCATGCCCACTGCTCCTCGCTGTTGCTGAAGTCTCCACTCGCCGTACTTCCTGTCAGAGGACTGCGCACATGGGATCATGAGCAATCAACCTATTGAATGACTCTTTGGTGATAAATTTTGAGCGATGACAGCAAAGCAAACACAAAAGAGAAAGACAGGACAGGAATTACCTGCCAAAGAAATCATGTTTGTGGATTATTCTGACACTTCTTGGTACAACGATTCCCTATTTAAGGTTAAAAAGTAAGCAAACTGCGTTTATGGCAGTTTCCTGAAAATATTGTAAAGCATAGCAGTGATTTCATATAATTGAATTGGCATAGTCAAGAAAAAATTTACTTCTTTCGCCTGAATTTCTCATGGCTGGTTTACTAAAAAGACTACAGAAAAAAAAATTGTTGCAGAAAGTGGGAAAAGCAATAAAGAAGGTGGCAAAAGGTATACTTGCACATTGCGAACGGTCTATCCGCCGGGAGGCCCTAGCCACATGTCTAGCCACATGGATCACAGCTCCATTGATTACATTGTTTTCTATTAGTGTCTATTGTGCTGAATCATGGGCAATGTACCCCAGGAACAGTCTTTAAGTCAAGAAACTCAGTTGCAGGCCCAGCATATCCAAAAGATCATAACAGCAATGATACAACTGCTACAATTCCAAGCCAATTTGTTGGCGTTACTTGTGTCAGTTAAAGCAGCGCCACAACACAACAATTACCATGGCATTCGCTGCACAGCAGAAAGACGGCTTCGGATACCACTCTAGCTCGACGCCCTCTACATTGCACATCATATTCAAGGTATGGACAGAAAACAGCCTTTTTTGACAACGGTAGGTGTTGCAGTATAAAGACCGGGGTATAAACTTTTTCCCACCGCCCGCTTCGAAAGCATTGAACTATGAGGCCTTGATTGCTACATTAGATAAATACTTTGATGAACAAGTGAACGGGCTCCTACTCGTTAATAGTTTCTCCGTGTGCAGAGGCCATCTCTTCAGTTTTAGAAACAGAAGATAGCCGTTCTACAAGGCCAGACCAGCCACTGGAAGACTGAATGTGAATGTAGTCGATACTACAGTGGCGCTATGATTTGAGACGCTATCTCGCAGTATGTGTGTGATTGTAGTTAGGACAGTGGCGCGGTAGACTTTGACTCTCACATCACGCTTCTGTAGTGCAAAGCAGATCTCCAGATTACACGTATGAAAGGTTTTCGCATCTATAAGGCCGTAGATTTTATATGACGTATTTCGCAGGTTTATTTGAAATATATACCCGAAATTTACAGCTTGCCCTGAACGACTCCAACATTTCATTAGTACAGTACTCTCCGGGTGTATAACTGTCGTTACTGTCCAACAAAGAGCTCAAATATTTCTCGGATAGGCGCTAGGTTATCAACTTGCTTTCTTGCCTCCCGAGTATTTATATCATCAAAACGCAATACTCGAAACAAAAATAAGAAGCGCTTTATGGACACTATTGCTGTAAAAAATCACAGGCCGTCCCATCATCAGTCCACATTTCTTTCACATTCAAATGATATGTTTTCTCCAAATCAGACCTGTACAAAAATCCATTGAATGCCTTTATTTTAACCACGTCTGTCAGCTTACAATCCCGTTCTCGTGAAAATTTTTCTTGTAATTTTGTGGTATATATATATATATATATATATATATATATATATATATATATATATATATATATATATATATTTGTGTATGTAACTATTTTATCAATCATTCCATCATCCGAAAACATAGAAACACATTGTAAGGGAGTTTGGGCACTTGGCCCCTGGCAAATGAATTACGATATTCCAAGTCCTAGTACGTATATTACTCATGGGTTTGTGTACAAGCCATTTTGCAGACCCCTCTTCTCCGGTATAAAATGGTATCCTACCTCTTTGCTTCATTCGCAGATTGTTCCGTATCTGTCTGATGGGGACTATGAATGTAGGAGCAGTTGCTTTCAGGGTTGTCTACACGATTGTCGTCTGTATCATCCGTATCCAATATACATTCTTCGTCCAAATCAGGGTCTTCCAGCCATGCAAGTACTATTTGTTTTGTTTCTCGGTCATCCATACTGATTATTGTAAGCAGTATATAATAGAGAACATACTGTAATTAGTAAAATTAAAATTACCTTCGGATTGTTAAACTGTAATAAAGCAAGAAATAAACAATTACATAACAAGGAAAAAATACTCACACGGATGGGCGCGCGATGAGCAAAATGCCGTTACGGCGCGGTGGCTCAACCGATTCACTCCGAGATCGCAGGCTCACTGAGTGACGCGAAAGTGTGGCGCACGGGGAGGGGATGAATGCTTAGGAGGGTACTGAGACGCCCGCCGCGCTATCGTGTTAATAACATCTACAATTATCGAAATTAATTTTTGTGTGAGAGAAATGCTCATAGCGCGCCTTTTCATGGGTTAAATCTTGCCCTCAGTGCTTCACGTCTCCTAAACGGCAGGCATGCCACTCCCATGACGTGAAGTGTTTCCACTGCGGCCAGACAAGTACAGTCATTGTGTTTGCAAAAGAGGAAGTCGCACAAACGATCTGTTCCTCACCCCAAATGTCGATCTATGAATATCAATGTCATACTTTCAAACCCATGTAGCGCTAATCATGGTGCCACGTTGGTGTTAAAATCACTGTCGCAGAAGTCTCATCCGGCCGCGATGGTCGTGCGGTTCTAGCGCTGCAGTCCGGAACAGCGGGACTGCTACGGTCGCAGGTTCGAATCCTGCCTCGGGCATGGATGTGTGTGATGTCCTTAGGTTAGTTAGGTTTAAGTAGTTCTAAGTTCTAGGGGACTGATGACCTAAGATGTTAAGTCCCATAGTGCTCAGAGCCAGAAGTCTCAGGTCTCTTCGCCGACTAAGCGGCAAGCAAGCAAACTGTGTCACTTTGCAGACTTCTGATCGCAACGTGTTCGTGCAGTTAATATGGGAGCTTCAGTGACAATTTTAATCAGACGCATATATGAATCGTTACGAAAGTCTAAATTGTACAAGTCGCAAACATAACCCTCAGCTTATAATATACATGATACCCTAGTTCCTGGCGTTTGCAGCCTGCCTGCCACTTTCCGTTACAGAAACAGATTTATTTACAGTGTTGTGTTAAAGCATTAGTGAATACTCCGCGACTTGTGGTCTTGCGGTAGCGTTCTCGCTTCTCTTGTACGAGGTCCTGGGTTCGATTTCCGGCGGGGTCAGGGATTTTCTCTGCTTCGTGATGACTGGGTGTTGTGTGTCTTTCATCATCATTTCATCGTCATCCACTCGCAAGTCGACGTAGTGGCATTAAAGAACTTGTGCCCGGCGTGGGGCCTCATGGCCACCAATATTATTATCAATGAACACATTTTTTGGTATTGATTTGGTCGATCTTTTTGGGTTGCAAATTCAGGACAATGTACTTCCTGTGAATTCTTCTGTGCCACAAGACAGCGTTTCAAAACTTTCGGCATAATGTAGTGAACTTCTTGAGGACGCCCTAGGCAAGGCAACCATCTCTTAGGTATGACTACAATGAAGGAAAATCCGCAAGCCTTTTCGTCTGGCACGGCGCGTCCCTCAAGCAGTGGAGACGAAGTGGCAGAGCAATTGTTAAAGTGGCAGGACAAAGGCGTAATCACTGCAGTAGCGGACAGTGTGTGTGTGTGCATCTCCTATTGTACTCATCAGAAAACCGTCTGGCGAATTAAGACTCTGTGCTGATTTCAAGTCAAAGGTGATCTTCAAACAGAGATTGACTCACTTCCGTTAGCCCAGCCTGACGAACTGATGGGCAAGCTACAGATTTACGGAGTGCCTGTTTACAGATTCTATTGGACGAGCAGTCTCAGAAAGTTTTTATGGTCAGTATATGGGGTTACTCATGTTTTTACGTTTGGCGTTTGCCAGTGCTTCAGCGCCAACCACTACCTGAACAGCTGACTACTACAATGTTTTCACTCGCAAAATATTTGGATGATATTGTGGTGTTGGGGTTGTACTCCCCAGGAACATCACCGAGCGAAGTGGCGCAATGGTTAGCACCCTGGACTCGCATTCCGAAGGACGACGGTTCAATCCCGCGTCCCGCCACCCTGATTTAGGTTTTCCGTGATTTCCCTAAATCGCTCCAGGCAAATGACGGGATGGTTCCTATGAAAGAGCACAGCCGACTTCCTTCCCCGTCCTTTCCTAATCCGATGAGACCGATGACCTCGCTGTTTGGTCTCTTCCCCCAAACAACCCTGAGGAACGTATCTCAAATCTGAGAAAATTATTTCAAGTTCTCTCTGCTGCTGGTCTCAAGTACAACAAAGACATGTGTTCTTTTTTTCAAACTGAAATCGAGTACTTAGGGCATGTCGTCAAAGTTCAGGGCATCCACTCTTCACAGTTTAATTTAACTTCAATTAGTGACCTCCTAGAACCTCGCAACATAAGTGAACTTTAAGCTATCCTAAGAAAACTCACTCACTACATTCATTTCATTCTGAACGCAGCGCAAACTGTGGCTTCATTTCACAGATTACGCAGGAAAAATGCTCCTTTGTGTTGTCTCGGGAGTGTCAAACTGCTTTTCAGTAACTGAAGGAAGCTTTTTCAAGTGATAGTTGTTTAATGCATTCTGACCCCGTTAAGTCAGTCATGTTATTAGTGGACACTTCTGCATGCGGGATTCGTGAATTGCTTTCGCAAAGAGTTGGATCTATGGATAAACAGGTTGCATTTGCATCCAAGCTTTGACCAAGGTTCAGTGCAATTATTTTCAATTACAGAAGGAAACACTTGCGATTGACTATGACATGATAAAATTCCTCCAGTATCTTTATGGAAGTGCGTTTTACTTGGTGACAAATGACTAGTCACTAAATTCGGCTATGGAACTATTGCATGGATGCCAAACAGAACACTGCTGCATCTGGTGTTTGTATCACAGCAGTCGGTCCTTCCTCTACAGCATACTAAATTTAATGTCAGTGAACACTTATTTTTCACAGACTCTGACAAAAAATGGTTCAAATGGCTCTGAGCACTATGGGACTTAACTTCTGAGGTCATCAGTCCCCTAGAACTTAGAAATACTTAAACCTAACTAACCTAAGGACATCACACACATTCATGTAACGAGGCAGCATTCGAACCTGCGACCGTAGCGGTCGCGAGACTTTGACAAAAACAGACGCTAGGAAAGGGACGACACCATTCAATTCTTAAGCTGCTCTCTTTATCTTGTACAGGGTTCCTCCAGAATGCACAGGCAGCATCAGGATGGATCAGCTCCGCTCCTTCTGGCTGCGTGATCCTACCACAGATTTCTCCGTTTCAGAGATGGAACCCTATGGGATATCGCAGCCCCAGTTGCCTTCGCCTCCCTTGGGTCCCACGTCGCTCCTCCTTGAAGGGTAGCTTATGCACGTCGACGTGGCACTGTCGACATCATCGCTGCCCTTGCTATTGGAGATCTGGTCCTTTCCGCCTTGCCACTTTACTCCATGCCTCCAACCCTACCAGTCGCTGTTGCGCCGTCGACAGTTCATGAAGACGTTCCGTTCCTGGAGGAGGTTGCGCACCCTATGACCAGTTTCTCGACCACCGTTCCCAGTCATTCATTGCACTGAGCCTTGGTCAAAGCTTGGATGCAAAAGCAGTCTGTTTGTCCTTAGATCCAACTCTGTGGGAGAGCACTTCACCATTACCGTATGAGGAAGCATCAGCGACTAGCAAATGTGTTTGCTCATAGTTCTGAGGTTGTCACCAGGCGTTATGTGGACTTCCATTACAGGCAGCCATAAATGTGGATAAGAGGCCACCTCAGGCTATGGTGAACAATGCCTGCAACTGCACAGCCTCTCTCCGTAAGTGGCTACAGTATAATGGACTCGGCTATGAACTGGGATTCATGAAATTACAATTTGGATTTGACTGCATTATGTTCGGTAACTCACTGAGTTAAGTAAACGCCTTTTATATAACTGTAGTTGTGCCTTTCATTCTTTCTTTCTGCCTTCCTTCAGAACCCACACAACACTACAGGATACAACATACAAAACCTTCTTTCATGAGTCTTGGACCATGTTAGCGCTGATTACATTTTCCTCTGTGCAGAATTGTTCCAAGTGGCTTTCTCTTTCATTCATTGCCCCCTGCCTGTATTTTCCTGCCAGTTTTCCTTCTCTTCCTTTTCCTACTAGTGAATTCCAGTCACCCAACAGTATTAAATTTTCCTCTCATTCAACTGTCTAAGTAATTTCTTTGATCTCATCATCTGCAGAGCTAGTTGTCATGTAATCTTGTACTACTGTGGTGGTTAATTGGCTTTTTGTCCATCTTGGCTATGATAATGCTTTCACCATGCTGCTCATAGTAGCTTATCGGCATTCCTATTTTCTTATTCATCATTAGACCTATTCTTGCATCATCCGTATTTGACTAACTTCATCCTACCCACTTCCCTTTTAAAGTTTCCTAACCTACCTACCCAATTATGGGCATACTACAAACCCATATATGCCATTCGCTTAGGGACCTTGAAAAAGTGCGAGCAAAAAAGTTCCTGTAATCCTCAAACCAATGGAATGGGAAGAATCGTTAATCCATACTAACACTGTAAATGCAGAAAGTAGTATGTCTGTTACCTGGATCAGGCGGATGAGATTTATATTCCAACTTCTACCTTTTGGTATATAGTTCCAAACATTTTAGCCACGTTCGTTTCCAATTCGGTTAGTGAGGACGCTGACCTTGCTGCTCAGTGTCCTACACATACAACCAACCAACCAATTAACATAAGTTTCAGTGTATGCCGAGAAGAACACCATCTTCTCTGTAGGAAGTAGTGGGAAAGGACGTCACGGCCTTCAGTTGTGGAGAGCGCGTTTCAGTCCTTTCAGATTCACTGTCTTTCCCTCGTTTTTGAACTCGCAGAACGACATACATCCAATTTGCTTTTCTGAAAAGGCGAGATGGCTGAGGGGACTACTTGAAAAGATAGAATCAAAGAAGAAAGACCGATATTTCTGAGTGCTGAGAACGTGAACTATGGTAGAGTCGGCGAAAGAAGATCCCTGACAGCAGCCGTGACATTGGTGTGGCTGCTCCGCACGTCTACTTCAGCCAATCACGTAACGTGATTTTCAGTACATCTCTATGGCAACGCTTCAATTTTGTCACAGCCCTATAGCCATTTATTGTTTGTGCTTACCTGCTGGCAGCGAACTTCTTTCACCGACTGTAGTATAGTAGACAACATCTACAAGAACGTTTGTACGATAATTTTCAGGGGGGATGGGCAAACTGGGGGGGGGGGGGGAGTTAAGTATTTTTAATATCTTGGAAGACTGATGGCGACTTGTAAGTAGCTGTAAAAAAGTCCCAATTCGATCCTGTTAAAAACCTTCGTAATAGTCTTATAAATCATTTTCTTGAAATAAAAACACCTTATTAGAATATGTTTTTCCCTTTACCTGAGATCTAGGAGGGGGGCGGATATGGGAACGTTTACCAGAGGAAAAGTAGTGCCCTGAGATAAAAATCACTGAAATGTTATATATGTTTGACTTTTTGAAATAATATTAGTGACATATTAGAGCTGTTAAATAAAAATTAAATATATTGTCTGAAGTTGGTAGCGATCGGAAAGAAGTCGTTCTATTTGTCGGCGTTCAGTTTCAATTGACGCAGCTAATCTCATCAAGCACGTTGCTGCTAATTTTGTTAGTGCGTGCACATACTACAGTTGTACTCAAAATAACAGACTATGCAATATACAGAGCTTTTTTACACAAAAATTGTTTCATATCCAATTACCAGCCTTAAAAAAATAGTAACAAAGATACGGAGTACTTTTTGTTGCCATATCAGAGTACATGTTGAGACCTATTCCAAGGCTCATCCTGCCTCTCACTGGCCTAACCCACACCGCCCCCCCTCCCCCCCCCCCCCCCCCACCTCAGAATATGTAAACTGCAGTTATTCCGATATTTAACGAGCGCAAGACCTTTTGCACCCGAAAACAAGTAAGTTAGCAGGTAACTGGGCCCACTCCTTCCAAAATAGCCCAATGGCCCACATGTAACAGACGGGAGACCTCACAGCAGTTTGACGGCTGATGTCTCAGTCTACTGTAGATAATTTTAGAGTTAACATGTCCTGCGAAGCGCTAGCAGTTCCAGTGAGTAGTATGGAAGGGAAAACGTCATTTCTGAAAGGTAACACCCTCGGGCTTCAAAAATTGTTGGAAGGTGCTGCAGCGAGATGGGCGTGAAACATTGAGGGTTCCAGAATATTTATTAAAACTGTTTCCATGGAGAAGGTGAATGCTGTGGAGATTCAAGAAAACGACAATCGCGCGGAAATACGTTGTGACGAAATTCAGACGGAAGACTCGTAATCTCAAGAGAAAAGCCGCAGAAGACGTTTGTGAGAGACCATCAAAGCTAATTTACAATCAGTTACAAGGAAACGTACGCACGAAATAACAGTCAGAGATGTCGACAGCTTTCGTAAATCTATTTACAGAACTCGGCGGAAAACAGTGTCGAAATTGTCACCGATTGGTTCAAATGGCTCTGAGCACTATGGGACTCAACTGCTGTGGTCATTAGTCCTCTAGAACTTAGAACTACTTAAACCTAACTAACCTAAGGACATCACACACATCCATGTCCGAGGCAGGATTCGAACCTGCGACCGTAGCAGTCGCACGGTTCCGGACTGCGCGCCTAGAACCGCGAGACCACCGCGGCAGGATCTCCGATTGTTGAAGAAGATCATGATGTCATCAATGCGCTAAATGTGGAAACAGACGGGACAAATTTCTTGCTAGAAAACGCTAAGAAAAAAGGTTGTAAAATTTTGTGAATCTGGAAGGCTAAAATATTTAGTGTGACACAAAATATGTTGATGGAATATTGACAATACTCGGGCTAGTTAATGGACATTATACTTCAATTGCTTTTTTCTTTATTGAACGACAACTAAACTTCGTCGTATTAGTATGTCTTCCAAGCAATTGTCGATAAATGCAATTATCTAGCTCTAAAATTTTCACCATCAACAATGTGTTCAGACTTTGAAGACAGCATAATGAAAACTGGAGGTCATCAGTCCCCTAGAACTTAGAACTACTTAAACCTAACTAACCTAAGGACATCACACTCATCCATGCCCGAGGCAGAATTCGAACCTGCGACCCTAGCGGTCGCACGGTTCCAGACTGTAGCGCCTAGAACCGCTCGGCCACCCCAGCCGACAAAACTGGAAGTGGAGTCTAAACGGATATAAGAATCCAAGGACGCAAGTTTCATTTAACACAGAGCTAGTGGCGAACAATACAAATGTTGTTAGTTGCACATGGCTATTACGCAAGAAATGAAATTGGATTGTTTCTCTTATATATTTGGTTTGCAGATGCTGGATATAATGTGTTGGTGACTGTTTTGCTGAGGATTTCGTGTCAGCGATGCCTGCATCGGAAAAAAATGCAAACTTTTTTTATTACTTACTGGAAAGAAATTCCAATTTTTCTCCATCTATTTGGGCAGAGCTAAGCTGTAATGGACAGCGAACCACCGATGCTTGTAAATATTTCCATAGTAAATATAATAGTCAGTTCTATTCCTGCAGTCCAGACATTTACAGATTTCTTGAAGTGATGAAATAAATTCGTCTCAACTCTAATCCAAGAAAAAGGAAAGAACTGCCCAGAATTGAAGTGGTGAATTTCAAAGCTGGACAAATTTCCAAATTTCAATAAGTGAAATTGGTTTCCTACAAAACCAAACCACGAATTATACAGTAACAAAAAAGTAATTTTAGATGTACATATGCATTTTAGGATATAAATGATGAAATTTTGTAAATATATTTAAAGGTACAAAAAACTAAATATAAATTAATTGCGTAAATGTTTTTGGGGCTTGAAACAGTTCGCCTCCTCGTGGTGCATCCTGGGTAACGCTAAACGAACTGGTATTCTCAGCATGCATTTTCTTTAATGATGTTTGTTTTTAACAACATTAACTTATTCCAAAGGATTAGTAGCTATCATTCAATTAATAATAAACAGAAATTCGATATGCATTTAGATCATATCTTCCCGACTATGACGCAGAAAGGTGTAATAGTATTCTCCTGCATCCTTTTTCAGTAAACTATCACGTGATGTCAAAGATCTTAGCCATAATCCTCGCACGTTCCGATCTAAATTGAAAAATTTCCTCAGGGCACACTCCGTTTATTATACGAGGGTAGTCCCAAAAGTAAGGTTTCCTATTTTTTTACAAGCACATAGACCTGTTTATTTCTACAATGGTTTACATCAGTTTACGGCTTGAACATTTAGCTATTTTTCAACATAATCACCATTTCTGTCGATGCATTTTTGTAGACACTGTGGCAGTTTTTGTATGCCCATGTCATACCAGCTCGCCACCATGCTGTCGAAAAAGTTATGAACCTCTTCTTTCTCCTCGTCGTCGGAGCTGAAACGCTTTCCGGCTAAATGGTCTTTTAACCTAGAGAACAGGTGATAGTCACTGGGCGCCAAGTCAGGACTATAGGCTGTGTGGGTGATTATGTTCCACTGAAACTGTTGCAGGAGAGCAACGGTTTGCCGAGCGATGTGTAGGTGACTGTTGTCATGTAGAATGTGTACGCCCTTGCTCAACATTCCTCTTCCACGCTTCTGAAATACCAGTTTGAGTTCTTTTAGAGTCTTACAGTACCTGTCGGCGTTAGTTGTGGTCTCAGTGGGCATAAAGTTGACCAACAATATTTCTTTCCGATCCCAAAAAACGGTTGTCTTGGCTTTACCGGCAGACTGTGTTTGTTTGAATTTCCGCGGCTGTGTAAACTGATGTAAACCGTTGTAGAAATAAACAGGTTTATGTACTTATAAAAAAAATAGGAGACTTTACTTTCGGGATTACCCTCGTAATTATCCGAATGGTACGAAAATCGGTAGATGTGATGTACGTATACAAGCAAACAAATTCTTACAATTTCGGAAAAAATGAATGATTTATTCAAGAGAAAGGGCTTCACAAACCAAGCAAGTCAAAAACGCGTTGGACCACCTATGACCTTCACTCGAGCAGTTATTCGGCTTGGCATTGTTTGGCAAAGCTGCTGGATGTCCTCTTGAAGGACATCGTGACAAATTCTTTCCAATTGACGCGTTAGATCGTCAAAATCTTGAGACGGTTGGACGGCCCTTTTCAAAGGGCTCCAAAAGTTCTTCGTTGTGGAGAAACCCGGCAACCTTGCTGGCCCAGGTAGGGCTTGACAAACACGAAGATGAGCGGCAGAAACTCTCGCCGTGCGCAGGCGGACATTATTTTGCTGAAATGTAAGTCCAGAATGGCTTGCCATGAAGGGCAACAAAACGGGGCGTAGAATACCGCCGACGTAGTGCTGTGCGGTAAGGCCGCGGAAGACAACCAAAGCAGACCTGCTACGAAAAGAAATGCCATCCCAGACCATCACTCCTGGTTGTCGTAATCTCACTGACTGGAGGAGAATTCTCTTCAGCGATGATTCCCGCTTAGAACTGAGTCCCGATGATCAGCACCAATCAGTACCGAGCCGAATAACTGGTTGCATAAGGGCCAGAGGTGGACCAACGCGTTATTGACTTGCCCCGTTTCTGAAGCCCTTTCTCTTGAGTAAATCATCCAATTTTTCTGATATTGTTATCATTTGTTTGCCTGCACAGGGACATCACATCTACCCACTTCGGTCCCATTCGGATATTTCTTCGTGGTGTGTCTTTTTTGTTCTTCCTTAGAGTGTAGAATGGCTTGTGCATAAACTCAAGGCACGGGGAACAAATGGAACTTAATTTAATTAAGGAGGAGGATAGATCAGGGATTACGAAATTTTTTTTCACTTGTGCAACAGGGCTCTGGCTCCCAAAACCAGCGAATGCAGTCGCAATTACATGAACAAGTAGGAATTGGAAATAACTAATGGGGCCCCATGCCATCACACCAGGTGTTGAGCCCATATGACGATGGCGGGTGCAGTCTGGTGACCATCGCTCTCCTTGGAACCACCGCACACGGGTATGTCCATTGTGGTGCTGTACGCAGAAAGGGATTTGTCTGGAAAGACGACGTAGTTGCTTCTTCTGCGTCCATTATTGTTGTCGTTGGGCGCTCAGTTGTCGGTGTGCCTATCCCTGTTGCCAGTCACGGAAGCCGGCCGTTGTGGCCGAGCGGTTCTAGGCGCTACAGTCTGGAACCACGTGACCGCTACGGTAGCAGGTTCGAATCCTGCCACGGGCATGGATGTGTGTGATGTCCTTAGTTTAGTTAGGTTTAAGTAGTTCTAAGTTCTAGGGGTCTGATGACCTCAGAAGTTAAGTCCCATAGTGCTCAGAGCCATTTGAACCAAGCCAGGCACGGAAAGTGGCAACGATCGTCGCCATGCAAACTGTCCTTGGTGCTCCAGACGTCGTCCTACTGTGGAGCTACAAGCTGTCTATCGGAACATCGTCCATATCCCAGACACTTACTAAAAGTACGCCACACTTGTGAATGTGTAGCAAGTGGCACCCGAGATCATATTGTCTCGGAAAGTGGTGTTAGACAAGATTTTACAGACCAGAACAGGGACGGATTTGGCAATACAAAAGTCTACAGTATAACTAGGAACGAGGAACTGTGACATAAGTTGAACACACGGACAGCTAAAATATCAGTTTACGAACTCCAAGGCTACATGCCTGAGAGACAACCAAAGAGAGGCCATACATAATAACAAGATGTGGCACGGCAGAACAACCACCTACGACAACCTTCTGGAAGCACTGAGGAGACGAGACTCGGGGAGGACCACAAAGGACTGCCTAGGACCCTGGCAGCCATCTCCCAATCTCTATACCTTGGGTGGCACCTGAGTTGCACCGCAGCGCGCTGGGGACTAACCATCCAGACAAATGAGATATCCTGCTTGGGTCTGATACTAAGTACAGTAGTGTAGTGTAATTTTATGTAGTCTAATGTTCTATGGTAGAATAGTCCAGAATAATAAGTTACAAAATTTGTGATCTATCAATGTTCCATAGTGAAACAGATCAGTCTGCGTTCGTGTGGATACACTGAAGAGCCAAAGAAACTGGTACACCTCCCTAATATCATGTAGGGCCCGTGAACGCGCAGATGTGCCGCAACACGACATGGCATGGACTCGACTAATGTCTGAAGTAGTGCTGGAAGAAACTGACGCCATGAATCCTACAGGGCTGACCACAAATCCGTAAGAGTATGAGGGGGTGGAGATCTCTTCTGAAGAGCGCGTTGTAAGGTATCACAGATATAATGTTCATGTCTGGCGAGTTTGGTGGCCAGTGGAAGTGTTTAAACTCAGAAGAGTGTTCATAGAGCCACACTGTAGCAATTATGGACGTGTGGGGTGTCGCATTGTCCTGCTGCAATTGCCCAAGTCCGTCGGAATGTACAATGGACATTAATGGATGCAGGTGGTCAGACAGGATGCTCACGTAAGCGTCACCCGTCAGAGTCGTATCTAGAGGTATCAGGGGTCCCATATCACTCCATCTGCACACGCCCCACACCATTAAAGAGCGTCCACCAACTTGAATAGTCCCCTGCTGACATTCAGAGTCCATGGATTCATGAGGTTGTCTCCATACCCGTACAAGTCCATCCGTTCGATATAATTCGAAACGAGACTAGTCCGACCAGGCAACATGTTTCCAGTCATCAACAGTCCAATTTCGGTGTTGACGGGCCCAGACGAGGGTTAAAGCTTTTTGTCGTGCAGTCATCAAGGGCACGGATCCGAAAGCCCATATCGATGACGTTTCGTTGAATAGTTCGCACGCGGACACTTGTTGATGGCCCAGCACTGAAATTTGCAGCATTTTGCGGAAGGGTTGCACTTGTCACGTTCAACGGTTATCTTTAGTCGTTTTGGTCCCGTTGTTGCAGGATCTTTTTCCGGCAGCAGCGATGTCGGAGATTTTATGTTTTACCGGATTCCTGATATTCGCGGCACACTCGTGAAATGGTCATACGGGAAAATTCCCACTTCATCGCTACCTCGGTCGTATGCCTGGCGACTGTAACACCAAGTTGAAACTCACTTAAATCTTGATAACCTGCCATTGTAGCAGCAGTAACCGATCTAACAACTGCGTTAGGCACTTGTCTTATACAGATGTTGCCAACCGCAGCGCCGCATTCTGACTTCTTACATATCTCTGTATTTGAATGCGCATGGCTCTACCAGTTTCTTTGACGCTTCAGTGTATATCCGTGCGCCAGATAGTCAAATGGTATCATTTAGAATTTTATTATTATTACTTTTATGTAGATATTGTCTGGAGATTTTTTTTCCCTCAGACAATGCTTAGTTATTACTAACATAATTGAAATTATGTTAAAATATTGTGCGCTGTATTGATGCCAATTCATGTGCAACACTTGATCTGTTCTTTTATACATATAAAAGCCCAAAAGAAACTACCAAATAAATGTCCGTGTGGAGTTTTGTCGTGTTTTAGACAAACCCATTTCCTGACTCAAGTTACGTATACTTGTCGTCTTGGGCACTAGTCTAGTGGAACCACTGAAATACTACATAGCTGTGGTTACGGGCCTCCTGAACACGTAGCTTCTATGTTGGCACAACTGTCGTGGGATTATGACCAACGCAAGCTGCAGTGTGGTGGAACGATAAACTGCGCTCTCAACTGACCACAATTCCCCCGCTGTCGAATTCTGACATGTGCCGATAGCCTCTTCTCCACCTTTACGAGGCATAATACGAGGGGCACTACGAATGTAGTGTGTGGACACTAAGTTGGGAATGTAGGTCTCACGGGGAGTGTGCAAGGGATAAATCCCTGCAGTCGCACTATCCTCTGTGCCCTCCGTGGCTCAGATGGATAGAGCGTCAGCCAGGTAATCAGGAAATCCCGGTTTCGAGTCCCGGTCGGGGCACAGATTTTCAACTGTCCCCGTTGGTGTATATCAACGCCTGTCGGCAGCTTAAGGGTCTTGATTTAATTATCATTTCATTCTATAGAGCTGCACGGTTACCGGTGGTATCTGTTCTTTCGAGCATGTTTGAAAGAACAGATCATGTTCATATAGAATACAAATGAGACACTGAGACCCATCAGGGCCAAAAGCACACCGCCGTCAAACCTACGCTTACCGGTGGTATCTGTTCTTTCGAGCATGTTTGAAAGAACAGATCATGTTCATATAGTATACAAATGAGACACTGAGACCCATCAGGGCCAAAAGCACGCCGCCGTCAAACCCACGCTTAAGTAAATATCAGAGAAACCAGTGACACAGATTTTCGTGAATTTTCATATGCACAATGTCAACCTATAGCACAAATAAAGTTGACTCACCATGATTAACAGATTTTAGAAGCATGAATAAATGCTACAATCTCGACGATGATGTGCTTTAGTCCCTTAAGAGTCTCAGCGTCTCGAATTTATTACTGTATGATGAAATTCATAACTTAATATACTACACTCCTGGAAATTGAAATAAGAACACCGTGAATTCATTGTCCCAGGAAGGGGAAACTTTATTGACACATTCCTGGGGTCAGATACATCACATGATCACACTGACAGAACCATGGGCACATAGACACAGGCAACAGAGCATGCACAATGTCGGCACTAGTACAGTGTATATCCACCTTTCGCAGCAATGCAGGCTGCTATTCTCCCATGGAGACGATCGTAGAGATGCTGGATGTAGTCCCGTGGAACGGCTTGCCATGCCATTTACACCTGGCGCCACAGCTGAACCAGCGTTCGTGCTGGACGTGCAGACCGCGTGAGACGACGCTTCATCCAGTCCCAAACATGCTCGATAGGGGACAGATCCGGAGATCTTGCTGGCCAGGGTAGTTGACTTACACCTTCTAGAGCACGTTGGGTGGCACGGGATACATGCGGACGTGCATTGTCCTGTTGGAACAGCAAGTTCCCTTGCCGGTCTAGGAGTGGTAGAACGATGGGTTCGATGACGGTTTGAATGTACCGTGCACTATTCAATGTCCCCTCGACGATCACCAGAGGTGTACGGCCAGTGTAGGAGATCGCTCCCCACACCATGATGCCGGGTGTTGGCTCTGTGTGCCTCGGTCGTATGCAGTCCTGATTGTGGCGCTCACCTGCACAGCGGCAAACACGCATACGACCATCATTGGCACCAAGGCAGAAGCGACTCTCATCGCTGAAAACGACACGTCTCCATTCGTCCCTCCATTCACGCCTGTCGCGACACCACTGGAGGCGGGCTGCACGATGTTGGGGCGTGAGCGGAAGACGGCCTAACGGTGTGCGGGACCGTAGCCCAGCTTCATGGAGACGGTTGCGAATGGTCCTCGCCGATACCCCAGGAACAACAGTGTCCCTAATTTGCTGGGAAGTGGCGGTACGGTCCCCTACGGCACTGCGTAGGATCCTACGATCTTGGCGTGCATCCGTGCGTCGCTGCGGTCCGGTCCCAGGTCGACGGGCACGTGCACCTTCCGCCGACCACTGGCGACAACATCGATGTACTGTGGAGACCTCACGCCCCACGTGTTGAGCAATTCGGCGGTACGTCCACCCGGCCTCCCGCATGCCCACTATACGCCCTCGCTCAAAGTCCTTCAGCTGCACATACGGTTCACGTCCACGCTGTCGCGGCATGCTACCAGTGTTAAAGACTGCGATGGAGCTCCGTATGCCACGGCAAACTGGCTGACACTGACGGCGGCGGTGCACAAATGCTGCGCAGCTAGCGCCATTCGACGGCCAACACCGCGGTTCCTGGTGTGTCCGCAGTGCCGTGCGTGTGATCATTGCTTGTACAGCCCTCTCGCAGTGTCCGGAGCAAGTATGGTGGGTCTGACACACCGGTGTCAATGTGTTCTATTTTCCATTTCCAGGAGTGTATAACTCACTCAGAAACCCACAAAATAGGTTTACTGTCGGTACAACTTACACATATCCTGTCGTAAGATCTAATTATGCTACACACCAGTAATTAGCATACCTGGGGAGAGTGCTATCATCTAGAAGGATTTATGCAGTAAGAACGGGAATTATAGTCTGCCGCCATGTGCTTCCACCAGTTGGTACTGAGTTGACTAGCAATGGCTGTCTGTGCACATCGCGAACCGTGCACCTTGTTTATCAAATCCGTATGTATTTGGCCCATGAGGCAATTACATCACGCGTGATGCACATGCACAGAAGCTCCTTAAAAGGTGGACAACTGAAGGCGTGATCACGACCCTGATGCCAATTTTCACAGAGTCCAGATCAGCAGTAGCGCGGTAGATACAGGTGCCGTACCTCTCAGATTTCAGCGTCTGTGTTCCGTTTAACAGCATTCAAAGAAAAATAACCAATAAACCCGCAAGGTGTCGAAAGTTAGGATGTCCACATGCTCTTGTGCTCTTAGCAGCCGTCACTGGCAGTGACGATGTGGCTTAGTTCCCTTGGCTACCAGGTCACCTGACCTAGCGCCTTGTGACGTGTTATTTTGGAGATGTTTATGTAAACCCATTGCCACAAAAAATGGAACAGCTCAGAGAACGTGTTGATGCTGTTGCGTTGACCATTGATAGGATGTAGCTACGTAACGTATAGAATGAACTCTACTTTCACTTGGACGTGTGACCAGAGGGGTCACTCACAGAACATCTGCAGAGTGCAGCTAGCAAACTTGGTGAGTTTACAGTTCCATTCATGCATCAACCGTATTTGTACATGCAGCAATACAGAAAATATAAAGCCTTGAAAACGAATGAATCAGTTATAGTAGCTCCATATAAAAATTAGGCTGAAAAATCGTTAGGAGGAACCATACCCGTGAATAAAACTAGAGAGAAAAGAAATCAAGCAATTTACGTGTTGATAAACGACATGAAAAGTAGTAAAAGAGTCTCTCTAAAAAATTTGGAATACATTATGCTCTGTCTGGTGTAATAGTCTGAAAGTGATAGAGTATGTTACACTGTTTATTGATTCATTTATAAATATATATTCTAGCCTTTATTGCAGGAGTGCAGAGTGTCTCATGTTGATATTTAAGTGAAAACATGTCACTCCTGATTATTAATTCCACCGTAACAGTATACTGGACAGACTTGTCACCAAATGATTTGCATAGATTATAAAATGAACAGTTCAGATGTTTGGTCATGCGTTCAGGCCGTCACACGGCATTCTCATCGATATTAAAGTTTTTGCAGTTTTTGGTTAAAAAGTATATTCCAAGTGAACAGGAATCCTAAGTGAATCTACTATGAAAAGTACTCAATCGGACAGGACTGTCTGAGTCATCAACATGGCCAAAATTAACGAAGTAATTACCAGTGACATTACATCTTGGTATATGAAAATGAAACTCATGGATGTGCGACGACAGTCGGATCAGTGATATGCTATATCGTTACTGAATTTGTCCCATAAGCATCGTAAGCTACATTTCCTTCTGCAGAAGTGGTTTGCTTTTGTAACTTGTGTTTCTCTTTAACAGTACATGTTACGTTATCCTGTGGTTTGCTTACCTTAAGTTAAACTCATGTGTGCTGCGAGCTTCTATGGTGTCGTCCTCCATATCTAACATGTAGAAAGAACCTTATACTACGCTAGACGGTGATGAACAGCAGTTGTGACAAATTCAGTTCACAGTCTCTTGTTATACTAACGACGCAGTATCTCTGCATCAAACAGCAGAAAACAGTGATCTTTCCATAGAGTTAACTGCACAGTCTAATAAATATCTTATACATGCAATTACGACATTCTCTGGTGCGAAAGTTTCTACCGGCAGTGAGAAAGCAGTCATATGCGTCGTAAGCATAATGTTAGTTTTTTTACTTATTTTCTACTTGATTGACGATATAGTTGATATATTTTTGCATTCTATGTGTCAGTAAATTATCAAGCGATATGAATTATAACGAAACACATGTATAAACAACCGAATCACACTTATTCAATGACGAAAGCTACAACTTATTGGTTCAAATGGCTCTGAGCACTATGGGCTTAACATCTGTGGTCATCAGTCCCCTAGAACTTAGAACTACTTAAACCTAACTAACCTAAGGACATCACACACATCCATGCCCGAGGCAGGATTCGAATCTGCTACCGTAGCAGTCGCCCGGTTCCGGACTGCGCGCCTAGAACCGCGAGACCACCGCTGCCGGCAACTTATTCGTTATGAAATATTTTCGGATACTTGTATGTTTGCAGGTTACTGTGCTGAAAGCAAGAGAATATATTTCATGCACGACAAGCATATATTTCTGTTTGTTGTTATTATTGTAGGCACTTTCCTTGACACTTAACATTTTTTATTGTGGCTTATGATTCGCCCATTTTTACACTTGAATCGACTTCCTAATACACTAATATTTTTGTAAATGTTATTAGTTTTGCTTCAAAAGCGAATGTGTTGAAGATCCTTGCCGTAGCAACAAGTGCGGAATTGGTTTGTTTTGAGTTGGGAAAGAGTTTAATTGCTTTTGACAATTTATTATCACGTATGTGTGGTTTTTCCGTAAGCTACAGGTATGATGGCTTATGTATTACGTTAAATAATGTAGGTATTGCATTCCATACAGGTTTCCTATGTTCCGCATTCACTGATATGGCTCAGAGTGTAGCGAAAAAAACTCCAGTTTGTTGGGATGATGTACGACGTGTTTCTGCAAAAGGTCAGGTCTTCTGTTTATTAGCAATTTTTTTCATTAAAGGAAAACGACACTACTCAGTAAATTTCTGTACGTCAGAAGAGAATCGTAAATAAACTTCTTGTAATGCACCGTTTCGTATCTCCGAGGGTCCTTAGGACACTAAATAATCACAAATGTGGAGTAATTTTTTAGTTATTGTCGATTTTTATGGCCCTACACTCATTCCCTACTGTAAGAATTATGTTAAAAATCAATACATATTAGTAATTGCACTCATTCGATATCGCTTCCAGAAGTGTCGCTTGCTGCGTTGCTAACGCTGGGAGTAAACGAGACGGAATTCGCGACTGTTAGACTGTGGTAACTGATATGAAACGTAGCCTCAGAGATAACTACTTTATTATGAGTTTTATTTTTGGCTTTTGATCTGAGATCTTTGGCGCCGTTTACTGTTCAAATAGTCGAAAGCGACAATGATGCCCTTTGAAGTTTCGTATGACTTAACACTACGCGAAAACGATTTTGTTTCTGTTGGTACTCTACAGAAGCACTTAGCCATGAATAAGGCGAAAAATTATCGACATTCAGAACTTACCAGTATCAGCGAAAAAAAACTACGAATTTCATAAGACTTTGTTATCTTATTTTCGAGTTTGCCATCTTGTTTGAGATGACAAACTGATTTTAAGTTCTTATATGTGAGCATTCTGCGTTGTGGATTCGAGTTCCTATGTCTTTATTTTTTATTTGTGCAGCTCCACAGGACCATGTGAGCCAAAGCTACTTTGTCATGCAACAAATCAGTACATAGTTTACAGAATGCTGACTAAAAATTAATTTAAAAAAATTAAAGATCAAAACAAAATACGAAAGAAATTGTGAGGGAGTATACGAATAAATAACACATTAAGGAGAAAAGTTGCGGGGACCCCTATGCAGAGTAGGAGTGCACCAAAAGGAAACACTTCAAATTGGATGTGAATGCTTGACATTTGTCACTCACTTTTTTCTGCTGGAAACTTAATGAAAACAAAACCCGCGAAATAGTTCACACCTTTTGTACAATGTTTCAGCCGGCCGCTGTAATCGAGCGGTTCTAGGCGCTTCAGTCCGGAAACACGCGGCTACTACGGTCACAGGTTGGAATCCTTCCTCGGGCATGGACGTGTGTGATATCCTTAGGTTAATTAGCTTTATGTAGTTCTAAGTCTAGGGGACTGATGACCTCAGATGTTAAGTCCCATAGCGCTTAGAGCCATTTGAACCATTTTGAACAATGTTTCAGGAAGTGCTGTCCAACTGCGTATCGTTTTTCCGTTTGGTGTTTACAGACTGGATATTGCTGTTTTCCCGTATGAGTCATTATTGTCGACACATCTCATGAAGGAATATTTATACAGAGGTGGCAGAGTTAGAATTCAGAGACTTTTGAATAACGACCAATGGGAAGTTCACGAACTGACACCGCTGATCAGCCTGACCCCCATTTTGTGGGCAACGAACATTCTTGGTGAATGCACCGAGTGGTCCTAAAGTGTAACACCATACGAGATAACAAAGTGACAGTAAAGAAGGTAAAAAAGCAAAATGAAGTGATAAAATTTCAGAGACTTTACTGGTCTCATACATGTATAATTTTATGTAACAGACTGGAGTGATAAGTGACAATTTGTACCAAGGCCAGGAATCGAACATAGGTCTCCAGCTTATTACGCAGGTGCGTTAGTCACTAGGCCACGGTTCACACAACTGCACGAGTTACCCTGGTACGCCTCTCTCCTTGACCCAGATTCTACAGAAATGCCGAGGCTCCCCATGTTCTGGAACGTAATGGGGGATCCAGCCTGAAATCCAGGTGCAGTTTCACAATTTCAAAGGCTTTACAGGTCTCATACAAATATGATTTTATGTATATAAACTAAAGTGGAGAGTGAAAATTTATATCAGTGGAATCGAACTCGGGTCTCCAGAATATGTAGAGCCTCGGCAATTCTCTGCGTCTGTAAGGGGGAATTTAAAGTAGACGGGGCGGCAGTGAGAATTTGGGTCGAGAAGGGAGCCGTGCCAGCGTAATCCGTGCAGTTGTGTGAACCGCAGTGCCAAAGTGGTTTAGTGGCTAACGCACCTGTCTGGTAACACGACACCCGGATTCGATTCCCGGCCTTGGTACAAATTTTCACTCGCCGCTTCATTCTATACAAAATAAAAGTAAAAAGCCTTCAAGTTTTAGTGTTTTAAAGTGTAATCTACAAGGTGTTTGTTTCAACTTCAGACAATATCGCGAAAACGACGTATCAAACGAAAAATGGTCTAGATGTCTGTGCTACATCCTAACCACCCCTCATCCGTTTTAGGGGTCGACTTTGTATTTTCGAATGGGAAAATCTCATTTTTATAGTGTATTTTCGATTCAACGCCAAAAAATACGTGCAGCTTATTCAAACCATTCATTGGTGAGAGATGACGCTGTAACCGACAGACACCAAGTGTGCCTATTTTTGAAGTTAAATACTGATCTACTCTATTTGATTCTACATTTCATTTAAGATGTAACTGTAAACCTTCGTGTTCTAAAGGATGATATTTATCCAGAATAAGATTTTCACTCTGCAGCGGAGCGTGCGCTGATATGAAACCTCCTGGCAGATAAAAGCTGTGTGCCGGGCCGAGACTGGAACTTGGGACCTTTGCCTTTCCTGGGCAAGTGCTCTACAGTGCTCTACCAACTGAGCTACCCAACCACGACTCACCCACGACTCACGCCCCCCCCCCCCCCCCCCCAGCTTTACTTCTGCCAGTACCTCGTCTCCTACCTTCCAAACTTTACAGAAGCTCTCCTGCCAACCTTGCAGAACTAGCTCTCCTCTTTCAGGAGTGCTAGTTCTGCAAGTTTCGCAGGAGACCTTCTGTAAAGTTTGGAAGGTAGAAGACGAGGTACTGGCAGAAGTAAAGATGATATTTATGTTAGAAATACAGTACAAATAATATGGATAGATATTAACATTTCTGGCAAGTAAGCTAATTGTATGATAACTTAGTTTTCTGTTCCCTACAGGGTTGAGTCCCCAAACCACCGGAATGCTTGAATTCGATGGTCGACCTCGAACCCCAACTGATTTCGGTGTGCGTTTCCATCCAACCGCTATAGACCAGGCGCATAATTGAGCGCAGACGACAAATGTCAGGGATGGGTAGCACAGATCAGGGTTTTGTGACTCATGCTTGCAAAAGCAACAGTGCAAATTGAGGCACAGGGCATAACAGGTCAGCACAGTGTCTGCTCCCGCCTTGGCCGCGCAGTGTCCGAAACAAAGTTTACTGCACGAGCGCCATGCAGCTGACGGGCGGTCACAGACCATGTACTCTTTCCGGGTGGGCGCGATAATGGGAACTGCTTCCCAGTATCCGCACACACTTCGTAGCTAAGTATTTCCTACGCTGCGCTGCCCTGCCATGCCCTTCGATGGCTCTGTTCCAGAGTGAGCCACGCCTAATTCTCGCGCAGGCCGTTGCGCGACTGCCGGCGGAATACAAACCGCAGCCCTTGGAATAAGGTAAAATGTCCATGAAATGATAGTAGTCCATATTTTCTAATGTAAAAGGACACTTCATTAAAAATTTCCAGAAAGCAACTTAATCATATCCAGGTTTCATCAAGTGTAACAGTTCTTTCCAGAAATTTTTCTCCTCTTCAGCGACGTTTAAGCAATTCTTCTGCGATTATTTCGCGACCTGCTTCCCGCTCTTCACTCAGATCTTGTGGAACCCATCTAGCAGCAACATTTCTCACCTTTAACTTTACAGTTATGACTATGGAAACTGAGGGACGGACATTCCGTCCTCATGTGCAATTCCCTTAGCTTTTAGTCGATTCTCTCTCCAAATATCATTAATAACAACATGGGAGGTGCAGTCTGCTGATCACGCAACCGTAACGGTTAAGCATGTGCAGTGTGTAGGACTTTTGAAATGAACTTCGTATAAAACGAATCTGGAAATTCAGCTGGCAAGGGTATGACGCTTGCTCTTTTTCTTACTAATATTATTTCTGGGCTGCAGAGATGGCGGCTCTGTTATGACAGGAAAAGAAGGAAGGCTTGCCAACAGAAATTTGTCTTCGGTACCGAAAAATGTTTGCACACGTTTCTTCTCACCACCTCAATTGGTTGTGCCTGACAAGTGGTTTAACAGATTTCCGGAATGTAGTCATAAATAAGTTGTTTCAAGAAATTTTGACCAAAAGAGCTGTAACATCGAATATTTCTTTGCTGTGTGGAATTCGATGGGCACAAAAACATAAAAGTATTGAACTGCTTGCAGATAATTTTACAAAAGTTGTAAACCAACCAGAGAATTTCTCTCAGGATGCAAAAGCTAAATCAAAACAGATGGCGTATCAGTTGTATAATACTTTCACTTACTCCAAAGCAATTGTTTCTGTTGCTAAAATCAATATGCCTGACTTCGCAGGCAGTTGAACTGGATTTCGTAAAAGTGCATACCCATATACAAAAATAATGATAAATATTCTGGAGCAGCACAGTGAAGATTAAGTATCAATATTTCAAGACATACTTATAGCTGCTGAAAAAGTTGCTGATGAAATCTACATCTACATCTACATGACTACTCTGCAATTCACATTTAAGTGCTTGGAAGAGGGTTCATCGAACCACAATCATACTATCTCTCTACTATTCCACTCCCGAACAGCGAGCGGGAAAAACGAACACCTAAACCTTTCTGTTCGAGCTCTGATTTCTCTTATTTTATTTTGATGATCATTCCTACCTATGTAGGTTGGGCTCAACAAAATATTTTCGCGAGTGTAGTGTAAGCTGTCTCTTTAGTGGACTTGTTGCATCTTCTAAGTGTCCTGCCAATGAAACGCAACCTTTGGCTCGCCTTCCCGACAATATTATCTATGTGGTCCTTCCAACTGAAGTTGTTCGTAATTTTAACACCCAGGTACTTAGTTGAATTGACAGCCTTGAGAATTGTACTATTTATCGAGTAATCGAATTCCAACGGATTTCTTTTGGAACTCATGTGGATCATCTCACACTTTTCGTTATTTAGCGTCAACTGCCACCTGACACACCATACAGCAATCTTTTCTAAATCGCTTTGCAACTGATACTGGTCTTCGGATGACCTTACTAGACGGTAAATTACAGCATCATCTGCGAACAACCTAAGAGAACTGCTCAGATTGTCACCAGGTCATTTATATAGATCAGGAACAGTAGAGGTCCCAGGACGCTTCCCTGGGGAACACCTGATATCACTTCAGTTTTACTCGATGATTTGCCGTCTATTACTACGAACTACGACCTTCCTGACAGGAAATCACGAATCCAGTCGCACAACTGAGACGATACCCCATAGCTCCGCAGCTTGATTAGAAGTCGCTTATGAGGAACGGTGTCAAAAGCTTTCCGGAAATCTAGAAATACGGAATCAACTTGAGATCCCCTGTCGGTAGCGGCCATTACTTCGTGCGAATAAAGAGCTAGCTGCGTTGCACAAGAGCGATGTTTTCTGAAGCCATGCTGATTACGTGTCAATAGATCGTTCCCTTCGAGGTGATTCATAATGTTTGAATACAGTATATGCTCCAAAACCCTACTGCAAACCGACGTCAATGATATAGGTCTGTAGTTAAATGGATTACTCCTACTACCCTTCTTGAACACTGATGCGACCTGCGCAATTTTCCAATCTGTAGGTACAGATCTATCGGTGAGCGAGCGGTTGTATATGAGTGCTAAGTAGGGAGCTATAGTATCAGCGTAATCTGAAAGGAACCTAATCGGTATACAATCTGGACCTGAAGACTTGCCCGTATCAAGCGATTTGAGTTGCTTCGCAAACCCTAAGGTATCTACTTCTAAGAAACTCATGCTAGCAGATGTTCGTGTTTCAAATTCTGGAATGTTCCATTCGTCTTCCCTGGTGTCTTTTTCAATACTATTACAAGTTAAGAAACAAACTCACAGATAAAATCTAACCTAATATTATAAACAAATATCACTCCAGATATATATATTTTTTCAATTTTTTTCTTTGTAATACTGATATTCAGATACATGTAACAACTTTTAGTTTACTTATGTTTCATCCTTATCACAAATACCAAAATATTTATTATATTGATAATTTCTTACCTGTAGCAACAATGTAATATGTTTTCTGGGTGGTAAAGGCACAATACCTACAAATCTACCAATCACTGATACTATTGACAGTCATACAATGTTTTTGCCCACCACAAAATAGGCTCTATTATTTTCTTTCACAGTTCCTGCAATTACAATCACAGTTGAACAAGCTTTCAGTAATCTATTAAGTAATGTAAATATAATACATTACTTTATTATGACTTTATTATTTTTCTTTTTCATACCGAATATACTTCTTAGAGGACAAATGCATGACTCTAGATAAGGACACACCATTTTTTGAGCTGTCATTGGGATAAATGTGGCGTGCAACTTTTGTCTAGATCGAAAAGATCTCATCTCTAATAAGAGTTTCCCCCTTATTAAACTAGACGTCGTGGTAGATTGACACCTCTCAGCACACTGATATAAAGTTAAGAATTCTATAATTTACTGGTTTGGATGCACTGTGTGCATAAAACTGCGGAGTTGAAGACTGTCTTCGTTCAGTCCTATAGTATTATTAGTCAGTTCCATCTGCCATATGACTATGGTTTCTGGAGGCTTCTCACATTTGCGCAGTCTAATCCTGGGCCCGGGTAAGCGTACACAAGCAACACAAATATGTAGCTTCCAACACATATTTGTTGAACTTCATTTACACAAGTCAAAGTTAAAAAATAGAAGACATGAAACAATGCAATATATCTGATATCCAATAACATAAACAGGTGTGATATTTGTCAGCAGAGATACAGACCACAGCGAAATTGAATAAACTTTTTTTTAAAAAAAATAGTGAGCTGCATATTAGCTTTTGGTGAATGTTAGTCAAATCATATTTCTGTTGAATCTAAGACAATTTTTTCATATTTCAGTTTTAGCTATCGCTATCAACATTATGTTACAGGTGTAAGAATAAGAAAATTTTTTATGAATATTTTAGTGTTTTATTTCTTAAGTATTTGTCATTTTGTTGGATACAAAGCAGGTTTAATCAAATAATGATGTGAATTATTTCGGTTCGTCAACTTTTAGTTTGAATATAGTTGTGAAGTTATTCTTATCTTTTAAGCAGGGAAATAATGTAACTGAAACATATTTAGTGAACAAGCAACAATTCGCTGGTATACAGTAAATTTTATGTGCCTCTTGTAAAATCAAGTTCTTGTGGCATGATACATCTCCAACGTCACTAACATAGCTACATAAAAAAATGAATATTTTAGAGTCTTGACACCACCGTTCCCTTCTCCATACCCACTTGATAAATGTCAGCGGATGCCCATGCTCACTATAGTTTCGTCTAATATATGAAACAAGGTTAATTGTGACAGTTATATAGCTATAGTACTGCAGCGTCCACAGAATATGTAATACGTTATTGGCTTTACAAATAATGTTTATTACGAAAATTCTCAACAATGGAAGAGCAAAATACATCGGCAATTAATTATTCAATTATTTCAAAAGGGAAATAAGAAAGAGGGACGTATATTTAAAAGAAAGGAGCAAAGAAAACGAGACAGACATATACGGACGAGACAAAGAACGATTATTACAACATGCTTCAGATGGACGTCAGGAACTGGTCTGAATAGCTTTGAGTGGGGAAAAAAATATTGCTATTGTTAATGACTTATCACTGCGCTTCGTGAGACAAACCGAGGCTTAACTTGCTAAAACGCTAAAGGTACGATATAGTCTTTCAAGTAAGTTCACATGTTCCTACTAGCTCTGTCGGCAACGACAGATATGATTTCTGCAGGAAATATGAATGAACATAACAGCAATACTCGAAACCAGCCATTAAGCCCGCTTTACACCAGCGACTTTCTGGTCAATGTCGACTGCTCGTAATGCGTGACACTTGTTCCTGCATGTACATCAGCAGCCAACCACGTCACGAGTGTAGCTATGATGTCAGTGATGTATAGACTATGCAGACTGTGGAGTCCTAATTTCGGAGTATGCTGCACACTGCGGATGAGCACGAACGTGGGTCTATGGCGGCGTCTACTAGAAGCTAACCTATTCTGGCAGACCTCATTCCTATTCTAGAAATAGATTTTGTGGTTTCCTGTCCTCTTGCTCCTTGTTGTCGTGACATTTCCTACTAGTGGTCTAGTTGTATCCTACAAGAGAGTCGAAATATCTGAAAGCAAAAAGTTATTTACGTTTTACAGAGAAAAAGACTACACTATGCATAAATAAGAACGCAAATAGAGAAAGGTGTTTCGATGAAAATTATTTCAACAGTTTAAAAGACAGATTTATTTGACAAGAACAATAATTTTCGATGTTACTTGGTACTTAGCACGAAAACAATATACATAGGGTGAAGTAAAAAGATGCTATTTACAGCGTTCTACGTATTGTTTCATGTGTTTGCAAGTATATATTTTCTCGAGCAAGTAAATAATGTTTTTAAATATTTGGACGACACTTTTCCTATTCTTGCAGTTCTCAGCGGTATAGAGAATTTACCACAGTGCCTTTGAAAGGAACATTCAGTAGTCACTCTGCTTTGGTCGTTTATAAACTCTATTGTCATTGCTGATTCCTAAATTTTATTACTATTTCAGTTTTTTCATAAAAAGGATAGTCCTTAGTAACATTTTTACCGTTCAGGTCCCAAAGTGCACAACAGTCAGCATTCACAACTCACGCAATTTTGGCGCTGACGTGTAAACGAAAACGACCACTCAAAACAGATGAGACTCAGTAGACAAATAGAACGCCATAGCCGCTGCAGTTAAGTCACTTGCCTCGGATAAACAAGTGAGAGAAGAAAATTGATCGTTTAAAAGGAGATTATACTGTCGAAAAAGACACGAGGGTTGGAACTTTAATAGTGGAAACTATTTATTTACAGCTCGTACTAAATAGATACGTGTTTCAAAGTTTTACTGACCTTTAAAATAGTCACCAGCATTGTGTATAACCCGTTGCTAGCGATGTGGAAGTCGTAGGATACTCTCAGCAGTGCCACTTGTGTTGACAGTTCGAGCGGTGTGCTCTGCTGCCCGACGAATTTGTAGCAGTTCTGAAGCGAATGCAGTGGAGTTTTACCTTCAGCTTAGAAATCGAGTTGAACTTACGAGGGCTTAAGTCAGGGTAGTGCAGTAGACGGTATAGCACTTAGCAGCTCCATCAGTCAAACAAATCAGTAACAGTTTGCACTGTACGTGCTTGAGCATTGTCCTGCTAAATGATGGTCAGGTCCAGCAGAAAGTGTCATCACTTCTGTCTCTAAGCTGATCGTAGGTTGTGTTCCAAAAATGAACAACATTGTTTGACTGATGGGGCTGCTTTAAGTGCTATACCACCTACTGCACTCAGCTGACTTACGCCATCGCCGTTCGAAATGTCAACACAACTGGCACTGCTAACAGTATCGTACGACTTCCACAGCGCTGGCAACGGGTTATACACAATGCTGGTGACAACTCTGAAGGTGTGTAAAACTTCGAAACACGTACCTATTTTGCACGAGCTGTAAGTAAATAGTTGCGACTATTAAAGTCCCAACCCTCGTAATTTGAATGCTAATCCGCATAGACTGTCCTTCGACAGTATTCTAATTTACACAGACTAATACTACAATATTTTTAAGATGCCGTTTTTGTACAGAAGTAGAACGCTGAGATCCATATCGTACAGTTCGGTCTTTCATTCCCCGATGTAACTGTTTTCCAACGAACTTGCACTGCTGGGCATCTCGCATATTTGGATGAAGAACCTTGTATTCATCGGCCCTGCGAGCACACCTTCCCTTACACTCCCAAATAAAACTTCCAAGATATCGGCCAGTAATTGATTTCTGACTTTGTTAGTCGATAGCTGATTTTAATTACAATTTATCGCGCTTGTAACAAAATCCATGCACCGGCAAGGTTATGTTGAAAGTTTTCAGTCAACGTCCAGTTTTTATGATACTCCTCGTCTCGCCTGGCTATGCCCGTTCGGTTTAGAGTGCCACTTCCTTTGCCTTCGCTGACGCTAAGACCATTGCAGAGTGGGAGGATGGACGAGTGTCTTCTTGTTGCTGCAGATCCTTCTCCTCTTGCGATGTCTTGCGCTTGCCATTCCTTGCAGTATCGTCAGCGTTCATCAGCAGTCGGACGATTTCCTGAAAGAAATTAGAAAAACTTCTCAGAATTAACGAAATAAAAGTGATTATTTAATCCAGTAACTCTATTTCTCAATAACTTCTCTCGGTTCTCAAGATTCGTATATAGGTACTGAAGCTTCGGGCCATGTCCTAGTAGTTTCTTATCCGTCCAGCAGCGTCAGATAGATAAAGCCATATATGGGGTATTAAAAAAATTAGTCATATTCTTACGTGAAATAGTACTGGACAAAACCAGTAAACAAAATTCCTACAGACATACGTCTGGAAGCGAATACACCGCCTGGCAGTAAAAGTGAAACAGCCAGAAGACATAGTCGGATGTCAACGTAACTTAGTTCATGTACACACCATCGGCAGATATGTAAATGATTAGAGCTGCCACAAAAGTACACTAATGTCGCTCGTGTTTAATATTGTTACCAGATCTGATAAGATATACAAGGTCTGTTCAAAAAATCCCGGAGCTTCGTCCATAAAAATGTTCTACGCTTACCTTTTATTTACTCATATTCTGCACGGTCTCCGAAATACTATCATCCACAATTGATGCACGTTTCCCAACGCTGTTTTCACTTCCGGAAGAAGTCTTGCCCTGCTTCTTGCTGGATCGCGCGAAGCACTGTCTACAATTTTCTTTTATCTCGTCTGTCGTTGCAAATCTTCGCCCTTTCAACGGGGTTTTTAACTTTGGAAATAAAAAAGGTTTCATCGCCAGTTATGACTCTCTTAAGGAACATATCGATCGCGTTTGCACAGTACAAAAGTTCTTCACAGAATGCGGGGAGAAAGTCGTACCGGTCTTGACTTATGAGCCGTGGGACGAACTTGGCTGCAACACGATGTTATTCCAAGACACTGTACTAGGATTCCATGACATGATCCAACTGAAATGTTACATTCTTCTGCAACCTGTCTGACAGTCTTTGACTGGCACGCACAATTTCTTTGACGTTCCTGACATGAGCGTCGTCGGTAGACGTCAAAGGGCGTACTGAACGAGGGTCATCTGTAACTCTCGCCCGGCCATTTTTAAACCGTGTGAACCATTCGTAACACCGAGTACAGCTTAAGCACTCATCACCGTAGGCTTTCTGCATCACTTGACGTGCCTCTGTAAAGGTTTTCTTCAGTTTCACTCAAAATTTAATGCAGTCGCGTTGCTCTTCTATCTCTGTCATCTCGAAATTCGCAAATTCTACTCAATACAGCGCTGAACAATAACTAACACACATACAACAATGAAAGTTCCGGTAGTTAGACATAAAACACAGACGTGTGCAGGGATGCCAACCGCATCTCGCTCTAACAAACCATTGGCACGAAATTCCAAATGTTCCCGAATTTTTTAAACAGATCTCGTACAAGTGGCGTCAACAGCTTCAGATGTTGAGATACCACTGTAAAGGATACGGAAATGCTGCGTACACTTGTGAGACAGCGTTATCAGCACCTGACAGAATTAGAAAGGGGCCTTATTGTGGATCTCCATTTGCCCATCTGGTCAAATCCTGTAATATCTAGATATGTGCGGCATTCAGATGTGACAGTGGCCCGATGATGGAGTACTTGGAACGTCAGGGCAGGCAAACTCCTCATCAAAATTCCGGTCGACCACGTGTTACCACACCAGGGGATGATCGCCGCATTGTGCACCAAGCACATGGCAACCGCTTCACATCTGTCCCTACCATGTGAGGCAAAGGAATGGTCTCTCTGCAGAATTCCGTGTCATCCTGCACAATTGGTCGGCCGGACTACGGACTAAGCGTCCCCCGTCTAGACTGCCGTTAAAACAACTGAAACGGCTATGTTTGAAACAGTGGCGGGACCAGGAAGTATGGAGTACCGCTGAATGGCGTCGCGTTCTGTACAGCGATGAAACGAAGTTCTGCACGATACCAGACGACCTCTATTGGCAATTATGACGACGATCTGGGAAGAAGTCCCACTCTTCCTGTTTAGGAAAAAATGGATCTGAGTACTATGGGACTACTTAAACCTAACTAACTTAAGGACATCACACACATCCATGCCCGAGGCTGGATCCGAACCTGCGACCGTAGCGGTCTCGCGGTTCCAAACTGTAGCGCCTAGAACCGCACGGCCATTCCGGCCGGCATTATAGTGCACCCTGTCGCAAATCAGCAGCTGTGAGGCAATGGTTTGTGGATGGTAACATTCCTGAAATGAACTGGCCTCCCGATCTGATTCTAATGGAACACCTATAGGATGACTTAGAATGTTGACTTCACCCACACCCCTCTGGTTTCGGCTCTTGATGAAGATTGGGCTGCTATTCTTCCACAGGCGTTCAGACACCTCATTGAAAGTGTCCCCAGCAGAGTTCAAGCCATCATAATGGCGAAGGCTGGCAGCATCCCACATTAATGTCCACAAATATGTGTCCGGGTACTACTGGTCAGATATTCTACATTCAAAACAGACAACAAAGCGAACTCTTAGCATTCGAGACTACGTTTGGCTGGTAGCTGGTCCCAATCGCTGTGATGTTAATCACAAGGTTAGCTTAATAGTATGGTGAAGACGTGCAGACTGAACCGCAGGCAGCATGCCCACCTTGAGGTTCCTGGCGCGCGCCATGTCCATCGCGGTGTTGCCGTAGAGGTTCCTGCGCTTGCGGCCGGCCCCGGCGGCCAGCAGTATGGAGACGGCGTCGCGACGCGTCGCCAGCACGGCTTGCATCAGCGCCGTCTGCCCGCGCCGGTCCTCGGCGTCCAGGGAAGCCCCGCGGCCCACCAGTTCCCGTAGGACTTCTTCACTGCTCTCCATAGACACTGCACATCCAACGTAGCTCTCAGCCAGAGCTGCCAACTCACAAACTGCTCAAAAACAAGTTTACCACCACTTCCACGATTTGTGTAATTAGAGCGCTTGATCGAGAACTTCTTTCTCAATACTCGTTACTGCAATGGAAAATTACTGCTATTTCTATTTATTACTACTGTTTATTTACTTTATTGCTCCGTTTAAACCTACTCTCTATTTACACTCTAAGGAAAAAAAATGACGCAACACGAAGGAATTACCCGAATGAAACAGAAATTGGTACATGTACAGGCAAATAAATGATTAGTTTCAGGCAAACTGGATGATTTATTCAAGAGAAAGAGCTTCACAAATTGAGCAACTCAGTAACACTTTGTCCACCTCTGGCCTTCGTCCAAGCAGGTATTCAGCTTAGATTGGTAGAGTTTTTGGATGCCGTGCTGAGGGATATTGTGCCAAATTCTGTCCAACTGGCGCGTTAGATAGTCAAAATTCCAAGCTGGCTGGAGGGCTCTGTCCCTAATGTTCCAAACTTTCTCACTTGAGGAGAGGTCCGCCGACCTTTCTGATGGCGGACGGGCATTATCTTGCTGAAATGTAAGGACAGGGCATCAAAACGGAGCGTAGAATATCGTCGACCTACCCCTGTGCCCTATGGGTGCCGCGGATGACAACCAAAGGGTTACTGCTATAGAATTAATAACCCTTGGTTGTCGGACCGTATGGCGGGAGACAGCCAGATTGGTACCCCACCGCTGTCTTGGGCGTGTCCAGACTCGTTTCCGCTGCTCTGTGGGGCTCAGTTCGAAACGGGACTCTTCAGTGAAAACAGATGTACTCCAGTCAATGAGATTTCTGGCCGAAGAGGTGTTTTTTAGCCAGCCTCATCCACTTTCATCATTGTATAAGTTAAACAGTGTTAAAAGATTTAAAAGTTAAGTTTTACATATGGTATCTGTAGATTAGTTTTGGTGCGAGGATAAAAACTTACAAACATTGGGAAGAATTGTACATTGAAAATATTAAGCTCTACCTATTGTTCAGGAATCCCGACTTTTGATTACTTATAGCTGGCAATCTTACAATGGAAGAAGGTAAACTACGAACGCCGACATGTAGTAACACGATACATGACACATGGTAGTCACTGCAAGTTCTACCAAAGCAAGAAATTCCACCAGCTGAATGAAGAATGCTTACGTGAAATGTGCTGTGAAACGTACAAAGAACCGCAGAAAAAGACGGATGTCAATAATACAACTAGGACTAAAGTAATGTTTCTCAGTTTTGTATCTGCACATTGTACCCGTTTTCATTAATAATAATGTACCAAATGACCCAGGTAGTATGCTAGTTTCCCCCATACCTGTGGTAGATTGACATCAATGTTACGTTTTTATACACAATTTCTTACGGTTTCAGCATACACTTATAAATGATAATCATTAATTACTAGTGAAGGAATAGTCAAACACTATCTGCAGCATTGGTCACATAAGCATTAAGAACTATAGAATAAAATACAGTAGTAAACTGAATACTGTGTCAACTAGCATCAGTCCCTGTTGATCCGATTTTTCATGAAAAGATCTGTTCCGATGCATTGTACATAATTTGACAGGAGCTCAAACACAAGCTCCTGTCAGATGGTGTAAGGAAACACTAGACAAATTAGACAGGAAAAATGTACTATCTGTATAAACTATGGTAACAGAGGACGGAACTCTGAATATATTCGTACGTACTGGAGTTTAATCCGCAGATGGAGTTGGGCGTCGTTTCCGATACCAGTGAAACTGTAAGCCCCGGCCATTTCCCCTGTAGTTCGTTCTATTGTTGGCGGTTCCACATACCTTGCCGACACTCTATAACCCACTTGCAGTCAAATTAGGTTTGTCAAATCGCCTACTTTTCGGAGCACAGCTATAAAGTTTGGGTGGTGCCATTATTGATCCTACGACGCAATAAGTATTTCTGTTTCCATATGGTCAAAATTGGCTTACTAACTAAATATCATTCCATTTTTAGGCTTAACCAGTGTTTTCATATATTTTCAGTGTTGTTATGACTTCGAGCTCTCATTCACGTAAAAGTATGTCAGTGTTTGATTCAAATTTTGTGCACTTTGTGAGGAATACGTTAGAGGAAGACGAAGTTAGCGGTATAAATTTTCTCTAGGATAAAAATGACTCTTCCTACAATAGTGATCATGAAACTGCTTCAGAACGAAACTGTGATTCTAGTGAACTAGACAAAGAAGAGAGAAATGAATAGAGAGAGGAGGCCTCTAGTTTATGCAGCAAAAATAGCTATAAGTGATCCGCTATTGAACCTCAAAGGAGTGTGAGAACACCACCCTACAATTTGATCATGAAATTTCGTACACTGTAAGGCCCTGCAAACACATGGGTGACTCGTGCAGCTCATTCGAAGCGTGGGAGTGTTTGTCTACAAGAGATATGTGACAAGAAACTTACCAACCCCGTCTTCCAGAGCTTGGAGAGGAGAACTTGGGTGAATATTGAACATTCGTGAAAAACTGCATATCAATTCATAAGCTGCAAATATTTCACACCCTATATGTTCAAAATGGTTCAATTGGCTCTGAGCACTATGGGACTCAGCATCTATAGTCATCAGTCCCCTAGAACTTAGAACTGCTTAAACCTAACTAACCTAAGGACAGCACAGAATACCCAGTCATCACGAGACAGAGAAAATCCCTGACCCCTCCGGGAATCGAACCCGAGAACCCGGGCGCGGGAAGCGAGAACGCTACTGCACGACCACGACCACGAGCTGCGGGCTATATGGTCATCTTACATCAGTCTAGGAGTGCTTCATGTTACTTCTACTACAATAAACTAGTTTGAATTTTTGTGTTTTTTTTTTCACTTCACTGTTACACAGGGTTATGTAAACTTTTTTTCCTTTTGTGATTTATTTTGAGTTTCATAGGTTAAGTTGGTGTTTTGTATTCTAATCTACGCAGATACGAAATTTATGAATACATATTTGTCATGTGTGACTGGAATTCGTCAGTAGGAAAAGGGAGAGAAGGAAACGTAGTAGGTGAATATGGATTGGGGGTAAGAAACGAAAGAGGAAGCCGCCTGGTAGAATTCTGCACAGAGCACAACCTAATCATAGCTAACACTTGGTTCAAGAATCATAAATGAAGGTTGTATACATGGAAGAATCCTGGAGATAGTAAAAGTTATCAGATAGATTATACAATGGTAAGACAGAGATTTAGGAACCAAGTTTTAAATTGTAAGACATTTCCAGGGGCAGATGTGGATTCTGACCACAATCTATTTGTTATGACATGTAGATTAAAACTGAAGAAACTGCAAAAAGGTGGGAATTTAAGGAGATGGAACCTGGATAAACTGAAAGAACTAGAGGTTGTACAGAGTTTCAGGGAGAGCATAAGGGAACAACTGACAGGAATGGGGGACAGAAATACAGTAGAAGAAGAATGGGTAGCTCTGAGGGATGAAGTAGTGAAGGCAGCAGAGGATCAAGTAAAAAGACGAGGGCTAGTAGAAATCCTTGGGTAACAGAAGAAATATTGAATTTAATTGATGAAAGGAGACGTTAATGAATACAAACGTCTCAAAAATGAGATCGGCAGGAAGTGCAAAATGGCTAAGCAGGGATGGCTAGAGGACAAATGTAAGGATGTAGAGGCTTATCTTACTAGGGGTAAGATAGATACTGCCTACAGCAAAATTAAAGAGACCTTTGGAGAAAAGAGAGCCACTTGTATAAATATCAAGAGCGCAGATGGAAACCCAGTTCTAAGCAAAGAAGGGAAAGCAGAAAGGTGGAAGAAGTATATAGAGGGTCTATACAAGGGCGATGTACTTGAGGACAATATTATGGAAATGGAAGAGGATGTAAATGAAGATGAAATGGAAGATACGATACTGCGTGAAGAGTTTGACAGAGCACTGAAAGACCTGAGTCGAAACAAGGCCCCGGGAGTAGACAACATTCCATTAGAACTACTGACAGCCTTGGGAGAGCCAGTCCTGACAAAACTCTACCATCTAGTGAGCAAGATGTATAAAACAGGCGAAATACCCTCAGACTTCAAGAAGAATATAATAATTCGAATCCCAAAGAGAGCAGGTGTTGACAGATGTGTAAATTACCGAACTATCAGTTTAATACGTCACAGCTGCAAAATACTAACACGAATTATTTACAGACGAATGGAAAAACTACTAGAAGCCGACCTTAGGGAAGATCAGTTTGGATTCTGTAGAAATATTGGAACACGTGAGGCAATACTGACCTTACGACTTAGCTTAGAAGCTAGATTAAGGAAAGGAAAAACCTATGTCCCTAGCATTTGTAGACTTAGAGAAAGCTTTTGACAATGTTGACTGGAATACTCTCTTTCAAATTTTGAAGACGGCAGGGCTAAAATACAGGGAGCGAAAAGCTATATACAATTTGTACAGAAACCAGATGGCAGTTATAAGAGTGAGGGACATGAAAGGGCAGTGGTTGGGAAGGGAGAGAGAGAGGGTTGTAGCCTCGTCCGATGTTGTTCAATCTGTATATGGAGCAAGCAGTAAAGGAAACAAAAGAAAAATTCGGAGTCGGTATTAAAATCCAGGGAGAAGAAATAAAAAGTTTGAGGTTCGCCGATGACATTGTAGTTCTGTCAGACACAGCAAAGGACTTGGAAGAACAGTTGAACGGAATGGATAGTGTCTTGAAAGGAGGATATAAGATGAACATCAACAAAAGCAAAACGAGGATAATGGAATGTAGTCGAATTAAGTCGGGTGATGCTGAGGGAATTAGATTAGAAAATGAGACACTTAAAGTAGTAAAGGAGTTGTGCTAAATGGGGAGCAAAATAACTGATGATGGTCGAAGTAGGGAGCATATAAAATGTATCACTAATTTTCCTGTAGGCAGTATCTATCTTACCCCTAGTGGCAATGTCAAGGAAAGCATTTCTGAAGAAGAGAAATTTGTTAACATCGAGTATAGGTTTAAGTGTCAGGAAGTCGTTTATGGAAGTATTTGTATGGAGTGAAACATGGACGATAAATAGTTTGGACAAGAAGAAAATAGAAGCTTTCGAAATGTGGTGCTACGGAAGAATGCTGAAGATTAGATGGGTAGGTCACATAACTAATGAGGAAGTATTGAATAGGATTGGGGAGAAGAGAAGTTTGGGGCACAACTTGACTAGAAGAAGGGATCGGTTGGTAGGACATGTTCTGAGGCATCAGGGGATCACCAATTTAGTATTGAAGGGTAGCGTGGAGGGTAAAAATCGTAGAGGGAGACCAAGAGATGAATACACTACGCAGATTCAGAAGGATGTAGATTGGAGAAGGTCTGGGAGATGAAGAAGCTTTCACAGGATAGAGTAGCATGGAGAGCTGCATCAAGCCAGTCTCTGGACTGAAGACCACAACAACAAATTTGTGATGAAAGTAAAATGAATTACTTTTCATGGTTGAAAGTCTTTTTGAATCCCCAACACCATTTATGATACAAAAAAATTCACAATTCCTTTTGAGTGTTAAACATGGGCTCCTTTCAATTGGTGTAAAGATATTCTCAAAAAATTCAATTGAATGCAAAGTCTGTGTACAGCATCCTACGAACTGGAAGAATCAACTATTTGGGTGCTCCCACATAAACCGAAATCAACAAAGAGGTTCGTTCGTGGAGCCCTTCCAAGAAAATGACTGCTTGCTTATTTGATTACAATGCACATGTCACTACTATTGTCTTAGTTTCTCATTTATATGGGCTCTGAGCACTATGCAACTTAACTTCTGAGGTCGTCAGTCGCCTAGAACCTAACTAAGGACATCACACAAATCCATGCCCGAGGCAGGATTCGAACATGCGATCGTAGCGGTCACTCGGTTCCAGACTGTAGCGCCTAGAACCGCACGGCCATTCCGGCCGGCTTCTCGTTTATAGTATCAAAGAACAGTTAATACACATTGCATATACCAGGGGCTACCAACCTGTGGGCTGCATGCTGCCCAAACCAAGTATCTATGCGGCCCCAGAAGTTAGCATCTATCACACGATCTGTAAAAAAATGTTCCATAAATTTCCATTTATGCACAGTTGGGATAAATTGAATACTACCAATCTGAAACTTGTAGGCATACTATGCTATTATCTTACCGTTTCATCCCTCTCCCATTATTTTCTCATTGATTATTGTTAGTGTCAAAAACATTATGAGTGGCCCAAAAATATTCGTCTTCTTCAATGTGGCCCAGGTAGTCTAAAACTTTAGACACCACTGGTATACACTAAATTGTTTGGCACAATTTATCGAAGAAATCAGGAAAAACTGGTAGTGCCCCATCATTTTTCGTTATGGCAATGTAAGCTGCTGCGCAGTATGGCAAATAATTTATTACTTTACAAAGAAGAACTTCGAATTATTGTCTCTCTGCCCGTATTCAGGTGATTTATCAACCCGTAACGATATCTTTATGTTTTGTGTCAACCAAATAAATCGGAGCACAGCGAATCTCATTACCTCACGAAGCCCTTTGCGGTAACTACAGCACAGTGGAAAAATGTTTTCAAGAATTGCTCTGTTTGCACCAAAGAGTACGAATTTTAAAGGCTGATAATTTGAAAAACAATAAGACGATTTGCACCAAAAACGCTGTCCTTTAATTGCTTTTATGAAAACTTAAAAAGCATTATTTCGTGTTGCATGCATGAACCAGATGCGATAGAGTAGATCCATGGCTAAACTTGGGTACTAATCGAGATGGTAGTAAGTTGATAACGATAAACAAGACTATGGTAGCACATCTTCCGGATTATTTGTGAACTACTTCCAAATCGTCGAATGTTTTTCTTAAAATATCAATTTCAGCGCACAGTATGGCAAGTTTTCCGATGTTTATATTTCTTGTCTATATTCACTATCACTGTTATCAATGTAATATATAACCAAGTATTTGAATTTGTTCATGACGTATCACAACAACGTCTCGACAAATTCGAATGCATTATATATTGTTACTTCCCGTCCTTCAGCTTTGACAATGAAAATAAACTGAATGCTGCAATTACTTTTAGAACGCTATCACAAACATACAAAATTCAAACGCTGGTGTAGCAGTGGTAGAAAATGCAACACGATTTAAAATGAAAAAACAATATCTGTAAATTTTAACGTTCAGTGTAGGCTATTACGTACAGTATAAACATTGACATCTCATTTTCAAATGTTAATAAGAAGGCTTCCTATTTTCAAGATAAAACGCCACGTATTATAGTTAGATCAAAAAGATTTGTATAACAAGCCAACCATATACCGTTCGAAAGATTACATACTTATGTCACACATGCAGGATCAACAATACATATTTCGCGCAAAATACTATCTCCTTCCTGCAATTTTCTTGTGTGGTACATCGTCAAGTGACAGTGCTCAAGTCATATTACGTGAAGGCACCTAACACCAAGCCCCTACCACGCCGTAGCGGGGAAGCGAGGCAACTGTCCCCCAATTGAAGCAGCTGATCGCCGCCATTTGCAGGGATGAATCCTAGTACTGGGGCTGTGATTTTAAGTATATGAGACGCAACAAGAGCAAATTGAAGCACAAATTAACACATATTTGTTTAAAAAAGTACTGAGTATTCGAGTCTATTTTAAAAGTATACTTAAATGAATGAAGATTCCTAATTTCCGAAATACGTCTGCATAGGGACGCGAAATTTAAGAACGTAAGGCTCTTTCCTGACAAGGTGGAGCGAGTTCACATCGAGTTATTTGCGTTACATAATTACATAAAACTTTTAAAGTAGCAGGCAGTACGATTATTATTTAATTCCCGTAATTTTCCTGTCAGGTCATGTTTGCTTTTTGCCGACTACTGTGTACATTTTGCGCGCTTACTCGAATTATGGTATGATTAATTGTAATAACCCATATCACTTTAAATACCGTAGGAATTTCATTCGCACATTAGTTTTTAACACTGATAGCACCTCTGAAAGTGGTTGAGTTTGCAACATTTAATCAAATATTTGACCATTTACGAAGTATACTCACCACCTGACAAGACATGTTAAGTATCTAAACGCAATTATTCGACCTACCTCTGATTCATACTTAATATATATTTGATTGCCTTGGTAACCTGGAAAAGGAACGTTCAAAATTATACACACTGACAGAATTTCCACACTATTTAACCTAGGCCTATACTGCACGATTTCCAGGACACTATACCTTTTTCAAATGAGTTGGAAATGCAAATACTGTCGGTATAGCATCGTCCTTCAGTTGACGTTTATTTACATAATTTTCCATGTAACAATTCTCTTCAAAATGAAAAGAGCACAGCAAATGATTTGCTGTAGGTTGGAAGTTCTCTCTCCGAGTAGCAAGTATCCATTTCCGATTTAGAAAATCATTTGTAAGGGGAAACCTTAACAAAAACAAACGCTCATGATGTATTATTTCTCCATGAAAATACTACATACAAGTAACAGAAACTAACAAACAACCAGAAATGACTGACCTGTGAAATGTAACATTGTTTCCGTCTGCGTCTTTGCTTCCATTATACTGTTACAATTAAAAGCAGCACACCAACGAACCCTGTTTACGCACTGTTTCCCTGCAAATGGCAGCTTCTATCACGTTTAATGTGGGGACGCAGCACTAGCGCCAATGCGCGGTCTAGTTTTTATTTAGTAAGTCTATGCCTAACACTGCTATACGAAATTCGTGTTTGAGAAAACAGCGTTTCTCTTTGACAGTTTTCAGAGTGTTACTTATCTTTGACGCCAGCGAAAATATGCCAAAGGTTTTGTTGTGATATGATGTAAGTGTGGCGTTGGCAGTACTTCATTTGCGCCTGTTCTAAACGTGTGAGAATGTCGACAAATAATAAGAAATTCCAGTTAAGACGTAAAAGGCAGTAAGCCGGCGCGTATGGCGAATGCAGGACGTCCAGAACCCTTTGCGGCTGGCGACGCAGATACTGATGTCGACGGCGAAGTAGTCGTCGACGGCGAGGTCGGTTTCGACTGCGACCGCGTGAGCGCAATCGTACAAGACGCGATCGAGTTCAGCATCGGCGGCTGCACCTTCCAGGAGTGCAAGCTTCGGAAGTGGTCGACGGACATCTTCGAAGCGTGCCTGGCGGGATTGCTGCGCTTGCGCCGGCCGTACAAGTACGCAGTAACGTGCTGCATAGTACCACGGGCGGCCGGCGTGGCGCTGCACGCGGACAGTGCTTGTTACTGGGACACGGCCGTCGATGGTAGCTGCACAGTACGTTGGGAGAATGCTTCGCTGTACTGCATCGTCTCTGTCTTCGGCATGGCTACTACATCCTGACTAACTGTCCGTCCAAATTTTCGTCACTGTCTTGCGAATGCTTGTGGCTCGTTTTCATCATTAATAAGAAGCAAGTAACTGCACTTTTTTCGCTTTCAGTTTAGTAATCTACTTAATCTATGCTTTCATTACTTCGGATTGAATCTAGCAATTTAAGTTTCAGTATAGGTTGCTGTTGCTTATTACATCTTGCGATAGTCGTCTTTACAAAATACGCTGTTGCTCAAAAATGTAACCAGGATCGGAGATGGGAAGAGGATGAAGAAACTGGTGGGGGGGGGGGGGGGGAATCGTGTTTGTTTCGCACTAAATGACGAAATAGATTTAAGATTTTAACACAAATGGCTGAGGGTACACGTGCTACAAGTCAATAAGCATGACATCCCAGGTTTCTTCAAACTGATTAACTGAGTTGTTACGCCTGTTCGGCGGGTGTAGGATGTAAATTTCAACTGTCCTTTGCTTCTCAATGGGTATGACCTATTTATTATGCAGTCGGAGTATATACCCTTTAAACGAGAGCCGAAGGTGCCTCTGCTGACCCATGTCGAATTGATGAAATCTTAGGAACGTTTATGGGAAAACTATCTTGAAAATTTGGCAACATATACAAGGGTTCAGTCTTCAAATTAGGATATTTTATTATCTTTTATGGTTTCCTTTAAATAATTTTTTGTTACCAACCCTATTTTTTTTTTAAAAAAAAAGCTATATTTAATTAAGTTACTTATACACTGCTGAACATACTGTCAAATGGCTGTGGTAAAATGTAATTTTGACCACAAAGAGCACGTGGGTGTTTCACGATTCATGTTACATTCTTGTAGAGATTGTAGAGGAAACTTAATACGTCAAGTTTTACGTAGGAACCCATGTCCGGAAACATCATCCAACAGCGCTACAGAGTGTCAAAATGATAGGAGCCAGCGCCTGCAAATGTATTTATACAGAGGGTGATTCTGTTGTGATGTTACAAACGTTTTAAGATGATGGAAAAGGATAAATGTATCCATTTGAGGTAAGAGTTCCTTCACCGGGAACGAACGTGTCGAAACTTCTGAGCGAAAACCGTTCTGATACCTCTGGCAGTGGAATACATGTACTAGTACTATTTTTGCAAAGACTATAGGAGAGGCAACTTTCAGAGGTGGCAGTATAGACCAAAAGAAGAAAAGATGTCTTCTAAACATGGGCTGTAAAATGCAAAGCTTAAGACCTATGAGGACTTGTTCAATAGAGTAGATGGGTTTCACAGTAGCGAAGATGAAGAAGTGCTCGTAGCACCTCAGGCATGTATTCCTTGTGTTGGTCCATACTACCACCTCTGAAAGTTGCCTACCCTTCACTCTTAGCAACAACAGTATCAGTATATGTATTCCACTCTCAGAGGTATCAGAACAATTTTCGCTTATAAATTTCGACATGTTCGTTACCGGTACCCATACTTACGCTTCATACATTGATACATTCATCATTCTCCATCATCCTATAAAGTTCGTAATACCATCACGGAATCACGACACACACACACTATATATATATATATATATATATATATATATATATATATATATATATATATATATATATCGTTGGATGACGTTTCTGGACATGAGTTCATAGGTAAAACTTGATCTGCTAAGTCTCCTCAACAAGCTCTAGTAGTGTATACTATTAACTGGTGAACACCCTATATATAAGTTTCATCTGCCTATCTTGAGCGGTTATTGAAAAATGTTCCTTAAATTCAAAAAATATATAATTTACGGGAAATGGTGTCCAAAGTTTCTCAGTACATTCCTGCACTATAGAATGGAATGTCAAGATCTTCTTCTTCACCTTCCAATAGTTTCCTCTTTATTCTTCTGTTCTGTTCAGTTGTTCCATCTTATTTCATGTCCCTATCTCTTCTTTCTGATCTTCCTATCCTCTCTTCTTAGCGCTCACACAGTGCTCACTCCGGCTGGAAATCTTAATGCCTTCAATACGTCACACTTCAATCTGTTCCCTTGGTTGTAGACTTCTGTTGCATCGTAAATGCCAAAGTGCAGTGTTTTGATACCCACAAACACACTTTTAGGAATCAGTAACCAATTTAGATTGTTAATGTTCTCATTAGAATTCTGCGTTTACCGTGAAGATACTTCTGTAACAGTTCTGGCTGAGCTGTCACGAAAAACTGGTTAAACTGAATGTGTCACAGCTGCGAGCAAAGAGTGCTTGTGATCATAGTCCTTTTTTGGCATTATATTTGCACTAGGAACCTTTTGGGCACAGGCTATCCATGGAGGGCATTCACTGGAAGAGGCAGTATGAAGGAACAATGTCCACATTGCATTCCACATATCAGCGTTAGTAGTATTCTGTCTTATTGCCTGCCCATATTACCTCAGTAGACGTTCAATCGCCTCATCAGTATGCTTGTCTCACCCTCCTATTGATTTTCCGTCATTGAACATACTTGAACCCAAAATTTGCTTGAGCCTTCGAAGCCGTGCTCCCATGTACTTTTGCACGTGCCCAAAGCATTCATATTTTTCAATTTTAAATTTCTTTCCATATGGTTTCAGCTCATCTATAGTCTTGAAAGTTTGGCGTCACCATCGCCAATATAGTGTTTGTACCTAACATTGTATCTGGGCATTGATCGTAAAAAAAAGTTTCACTCGTTCCACTTGATCCATTAGCATTGACCTTACAAATATTGTCGTGCACCTGCAATGTTTTGAAAATATCGCAACGTCTATCACTTTTGTACTATCGCCAGTAGTAGCAGTTACAACCGAATTTAGAGACTTTACGGCCCCTTTTTTTGCTAAGAACCGCCTAATGTCACTGTCAAGTCGCTAGAGCCTCCATCCATTTCTACAGATTCCTTCATTGCTACCTTCATGGTTTACAGTCACATCTTCATTACAGCATCCTATCAGTTCACAAAAGCACCCAAGTTTGCCTGGAGGTGTTGGCAAGTTCATGATACCGCAAAAGAGATTAACAGTAGCAGATCATTTTCCAATGGAAGACCACACCAAAGTTGAACATTCGCATCGTGCACTTTAGATCGTCCTTCTCCACCACCAAGACTGCTATGTGAATTATAGGTCACGTCGTACTTGCAACGTGTACAGATTAACTTCGTCTCACAAGCTAACCTTAAGTGTTCTGTAATTTCCAGTTCCTTCCTACACTCGTGCACATTTTACACAAAACACTTTCCAAGCAGCACAGAAGACAACAGTCCAGTTATCCATGTTAGCATTTTCAATCAGCAATGCACGAAATCTGTCAGCTCAACCAGTCACATTCTTGCTATAAGATGTCTCTGGGCAATGGTGAGCCGTGTGTTACTTATTGTTAGCAGCAGAACTCATTGTTTCCATAATTACAACATCGCAGCTTGGAATCTATGTTAATTTTATTTTCCCTGTGTTCTTCCTCTTCTTATATACATGGAGCAAATAGCACTAAGGGTAGATGACACATTAGTAACCGATGGGCATAGTGTGGAAAATCTATTTAACAAGTATTTTATATCCGTTACTGACAGAATGGGATTGTCAGGATCAGTAAATACTGGCCTTGAATATCTGAAACTAGCATGAATATGTCACTCACTTCACCAAAAGAAATAACTTCCATAATAAAATCTTTCAAAACAAAGCATTCTAGTGGTTACGATGAAATATCAACAAAGTTAATTAAGGCATGTTCTTGTGAGTTTAGTACAATTCTAAGTTACTTGTGTAACCAGTCAATTATAACTGGGACATTTCCTGACTGGCTGGAATATGCAGATGTTAAGGCTCTGTTCAAAAAAGGGGATAAAGAGATACCATCAAACCACAGACCGATTTCACTTTTGCCAGAATTATCAACAATTTTAGAAAAAGTAATGTATAGGCAGCTTCTCAACCATCTGACCACAAATAACATATTATCCAGAACACAGTGTGGATTTCTGAAGGGTTCTGATATCAAAAAGGCTATTTACACCTGCAGTGAAAATGTACTTAATTCATTAAATAACAAGTTACAAGCAGCAGGTATTTTCTGTGATTTGTCAAACGCATTCGATTGTGAAAACCACAACATCTTTTTAAGTAAATTAGAATTCTATGGTGTCACAGCCACTGCTGCAAAATGGTTCAAGTCATACCTCGCTAACAGGAAACAAAGGGTGTCAGTGCAAGGAACTAGAGAATTAAGTCATCAGTCATCATCAGAATGGGAAGAAATTACATGTGGTGTCCCACGAGGATCCATCTTAGAGCCATTGCTTTTTCTTGTGTACATTAATTATCTCTCATCAGTTACACTGCCAGAAGCAGAGTTCGTTTTGTTAGCAGATGACACAAGTATTGCAATAAAAAGTATGTCGAGTGTAGGTCTAGAAAGATCTGCTAATCATATTTTCATGGATATTAATAAATGGTTTTCAAAATATCCACGGGTGTACTGCCGGTCTATAGTGTCCAACGGGCACAATATTTTGGCGATCAAACATGTCGCCATCATCAGGTGAACTGACGGACTGAGCTCCTGTGAACGTTCCGGCACGGAGATTCGTACGTTATGGCTGCTAAGGGGGAACTGGGTTCGGTCGCGGCGGCGGCCGATTTAAATACCCTCCGCCCGCGGCGCACTCCCTCCCTCCGCCGTCCGCGCCCCGCGCCCCGCGCCACGGTAGCACGGTGGAACAGATTGCGACTGCGTCTGAGATGACGTCGGTGTGATGGCTCTGTCCGCCGTGGTCGTCACAACTATGCGTTTGCTCGATTTACTCTTGATTAACCCAATCGCTGGTTCCCAAGCCTTGCTAAGATTATAGCCACAGTCACGGTTTATGAGGTCGTCATTGGTGCGAATTTCGATGGCCTCTCTAACAACGCTGTCCCAGTATCTCGACGTCTGTACCAGAATCCTCCTGCGGTCATACTCCATAGCGTGATTTTCCGACAAACAATTTTCAGCGACCGCCGACTTGCTCGGATACATCAGTCGAGTGTGCCTCTGGTGTTCACGGCATCGATCCTCGACGGTACGCATCGTCTGACCAATATATGACTTGCCACATTGACCCGGAATCTGGTACACGCCGGCCTTCCTCAAACCGAGGTCGTCTTTGGCGCTCCCCACCAGTGCACGAGTTTTATTCGGAGGACAAAACACAGTTCCGACCTGGTGTTTCTTCAAAATGCGGGCGATTTTCCCCGAGAGTGCACCTGTGTATGGAATAAATGCAGTGCCTACCTCCTCCCTCGTGACTTCATCCATCTCAAAAGGTTGTGTTGCAGTGGTTGGGCGGAGAGCACGTTGAATCTGCCACTCTGAGTACCAATTTTTTTCGAAATACAGTTCTCAGATGTTCCAATTCCTGGGGTAGACTCTCTGCGTCAGAGATAGTGCGCGCCCTATGTACTAGAGTTTTAAGTACCCCATTCCTCTGTGAAGGGTGGTGGCAGCTGTCTGCGTGCTAGTACAGATCAGTGTGCGTTGTCTTCCGATACACCCCATTACCTAGGGTGCCGTCAGCCCTTCTCTTGACCAAGACGTCAAGGAAAGGTAATTTACCCTTAGTTTCAGTCTCCATAGTGAACTTGATGTTGGGGTATATGGAGTTTAGATGTATAAGGAAGTCAAGGAGTTTATACATACCATGTGGCCAGATGACGAACGTGTCGTCAACGTAACGGAAAAAGCAAGTAGGTTTCCATTCGGATGACAGGGCTTCCTCCTCGAAGTTCTCCATGTACAAATTCGCTACCACCGGTGAGAGTGGGCTACCCATGGCGACTCCCTCCATTTGTTCATAGTATTCTCCATTAAAAAGAAAATACGTGGAAGTCAAGAGATGTCTAAAAAGTTCAGTGGTATTCTCGTCTAACTTCTGACTAATCAATTCTAGCGACTCTCGCAGGGGTATCCTCGTAAATAAGGACACGTCAAAACTCACCATGATATTTGACTCATCCAACCTGAAGCTATCAAGGCGTTTAACAAAATCAACGGAATTACGGATGTGATGAGGGCATTTACCCACATAAGGACTTAATATTCCCGTCAGGTATTTGGCCAACAAATATGTAGGTGCCCTGATGTTGCTGACAGTGGGGCGTAATGGTACCCCCTCTTTGTGAACCTTCGGCAGTCCATATAGTCTAAGCGGTACCGGACCTTGGAGTAACAATTTCTTAGCGTCACCCTCCGGTAAATCTGCGTCCTTGAGAAGAACCCTTGTCTTGTTCTCCACCTTCTTTGTAGGGTCAACGCTGATCTTCCGGTAGGAATCGTCATTTAGCAGGCTATGCATCTTATCAGTGTAGTCCTTATAGGAGACAACAACTGTAGCATTGCCTTTGTCAGCCAGTAAGACAACAATTTCAGAGCGCCGCCCTCTCTTTACTGCTGATATTTGACTTCATCGGCTTGGATTTCGTCGCAATCTGTTCCACCGCGCGACCCTGGCGCGGGGCGCGGACGGCGGAGGGTATTTAAAATCGGCCGCCGCCGCGACCGAACCCAGTTCCCCCTGAGCAGTCATAGCGTACGGATCTCCGTGCCGGCACGTTCAGAGGAGCTCAGTCCGCCAGTTCACCTGATGATGGCGACATGTTTGATCGCCGAAATATTGTGCCCGTTGGACACTATAGACCGGCAGTACACCCGTGGATTATCAAATACGCCGGGAGAAACTCAAGAATCACAATAAATGGTTTAAAGCCAACTCACTGACATTAAACTTCGAAAAGACTCAATACATGCAATTCAGAACCTGTAAGAGGTTTCCACCCAGCATATGCATAAAGTACGAAGAAGAGCGGATAGAAGAGGTTGACAGCCTTAAATTCCTGGGATTACAACTTGATAATAAATTGTTGGGAGGAGCACACCACAGAACTGCAAAAACGTCTTAACAAATCTGTATTTGCAATTCGAGTGTTAGCAGACATAGGCGACATAAAAGTGAAAAAGCTTGCATACTTTGCCTACTTTCATTCCATAATGTCATATGGTATAATATTTTGGGGTAACTCTTAAAGTCAAACAAAAGTTTTCAGAGTCCAAAAGCGTGTAATACGTATTATTTGTGGAGTAAATTCACGGACGTCCTGTAGAAACCTCTTCGAAGAACTGGGTATACTAACTACTGCCTCTCGGTATATTTACTCCTTAACGAAATTTGTCCTAAATAATATATCTCTCTTTCCAACAAACAGCTCAGTTCATACATACAATACCAGGAACAAAAATGATCTGCACAAGGACTTAAAAGCATATACTTTATTTCAAAAAGGGGTCCACTACTCAGGAACACTCATCTTCAATAATTTGCCAGCAAACATAAAAAAATTAGTTACAAATAAAGATCAGTTTAAAAGGAGCTTGATAGACTTACTAGTGGCCAACTCATTCTACTCCATTGGCGAATTTTTTAATATAAACAAGTGATGTATTGTATATATTCATACTATTAGTCCTGTTATTTCAGCTTTAAAAAAAAGTGACATGTTACACATCCACGAGGATCTTCTCAACACGGATATATGTAACGAAAAACTAATCTAATCTAATGATTATTAAAACGCGGCATCGTAACCAGAAGAACGCTTTACACGAAGGGTATAACATGTATTACTGCAAATATGCGCATGAATGAAATACTGTACTTAAAAACTAACAATAACAAACATGGGATGTCTGAGCCCTTAGTGCTTCATTTCTTATAGACAACAGTGTAGCCAACATTTGCCCACCCGCTAGAAGTATGACGTAAGGAAATAATGAACTTGAGGACGAGAAAATGTGAAGAACTCACCAGACGCTGTCACTTCCATTCTGCTCTTCCGACCATTTTCTCTGCAGGTACGTATAAGAACAGTAACAACTACGCTTCTAGGACAAGTACAATGAAAGATAAAACTTTGGCTTGAAGAGAGGTGTTCAAATTAATTTTTAGTAGTAAATAAGATTTTTTTATCACCATCGTCTCTCCTTATGGGATGATATTTACGGTGCGAGGTTTGACAGTGTAGTAACCTTTTTAAGCTTTTGTACAGATTGAGCGTTAGGAATTTACACACATTTGAACATTTGACGCCGGCCGCGGTGGCGGAGCTGTTCTAGGCGCTTCAGTCCGGAACCGCGCTGCTACTACGGTCGCAGGTTCGAATCCTGCCTCGGGCATAGATGTGTGTGATATTCTTAGTTTAGTTAGGTTTAAGTAGTTCTACGTTCTAGGGGACTGATGACCTCAGATGTTAAGTCCCATAGTGCTCAGAGCCATTTGAACCGTTTTGAACATTTGGCCCAAACGTTGCATTTGTATTTCGTCAGTATACAGGGTGTTACAAAAAGGTACGGCCAAACTTTCAGGAAACATTCCTCACACACAAATAAAGAAAATATGTTATGTGGACATGAGTCCGGAAACGCTTACTTTCCATGTTAGAGCTCATTTTATCACTTCTCTTCAAATCACATTAATCATGGAATGGAAACACACAGCAACACAACGTACCAGCGTGACGTCAAACACTTTGTTACAGGAAATGTTCAAAATGTCCTCCGTTAGCGAGGATACATGTATAAATCCCTGATGCGCTGATGCAGCCCTGGAGAATGGCGTATTGTATCACAGCCGTCCACAATAGGAGCACGAAAGGTCTCTGCATTTGGTACTGGGGTTGAGTAGACAAGAGCTTTCAAATGCTCCCATAAATGAAAGTCAAGAGGGTTGAGGTCAGGAGAGCGTGGAGGCCATGGAATTGGTCCGCCTCTACCAATCCATCGGTCACCGAATCTGTTGTTGAGAAGCGTACGAACAGTTCGACTGAAATGTGCAGGAGCTCCATCGTGCATGAGCCACATGTTGTGTCGTACTTGTAAAGGCACATGTTCTAGCACCACCGGTAGAGTATCCCGTATGAAATCATGATAACGTGCTCCATTTAGCGTAGGTGGAAGAACATACTGACGAAACTAAAATGAGCTCTAACATGGAAATTAAGCGTTTCCGGACACATGTCTACATAACATCTTTTCTTTATTTGTGTGTGAGGAATGTTTTCTGAAAGTTTGGCCGTACCTTTTTGTAACATCCTGTATAATATGAACAGAGAAGGGGACATTAGGAAATTGTACGAAACGACTTTGAACATCAGGAAACATTACTTAGCAAGAAAGAGACTGCAGGAAGGTCGAACAAAATCGCTATATTTACATGGAAGTAAGACACTGCGATAAATTCTAACAAGTTTGCAATGAAAAATAAGGGTCGCTATTATTTTGCGTTTGGTGGATATTACATAATATGTTGCTACATTTGAAATTTAGCTAATGCATCGAATTTGTCTTTAGACGTCGATGGAAGTCTCAATCTGTCACCAATCTTGAGAAAATTCATCTGATGTAGCACACACATTTTCGATGGCGCCGCACCAGCGATAAAACCAGACTGAAATATCCACAACATTCCTCATATTTCATGAACGATTTGAGATACCAAATAGAGATTTTGGCAAATGTTAGCGTACAAAGAGTAGAGTATTTTACCATTTGTTTATTATGCAAAACTTCATTACCTACTGTGTTATTTCACTAAATACAGACGTTTTTAATGAAAAATTTAATTTTTGAAGGCCATCGATAGCTGGTGAAACTAGAAATGCTGTGGGTTCGGGAACAACATAACTGAAGACAATACACGTTTATTTTGTACTAAGGATGTGCTTTTTCATAAGCTAATGGCCTTACTTTTCCGTGGTTTCTCACTTAATGAAGTTAATAAACCGCTGTGTCTACACAACTTCTTAGTGTGGTGGCACTTTGTAAACTCCGCTGTGTTTTGGCAAAAAAAGGAAATTTGGTTATGGCAACTACAGAAATGTGTAGGTTTTACTCAAAATTCGCCACTCATGACGCCTCTCTGAAAGTTACATATGGTTAACAAGTCAAGTGAAAATAAATCGCTGCGTTTTCAGTGGAATTTTGTTATAGATGCTAGCCCAACCAGAAGTAACAGATATTTCTGAGTGGTCACCATACAAGTGTGGGTATGGAGGGCCCTCACGTAATGTTTACAAAAATTGTGAGCTTCAGTTTAGAACGGCACTTCCCCTTCAACACTCGGCATTTCCCCTGTAGCGCCTGCCTGTAAACCCCACTACTATCGATCTTCCCACAACTGCTCTGCTGACTGCGCATCTACCGGTCACGGTATTTTGCGCGGTCTCTACAGCGAGTGTGAACAACAATCACATCACACAGCTGTCACATGCCAAAAAAAAGATACAAACAAATTTAAACCTAAATAAACAAGTATTAGAATTGGTATTGTTTTAACGTTCTTTGTTAGTTGGGGATTAGAGCTATAATATAAAACAAAAAACAAAACTCTATGTATGTAACGTCACGAAGCTTATGACTCGTCCCCTCCCCCATGTCATATGACGTCACACTTCGATGACCCCCCCGCCCCCCTCCCTCGTCCTTAACACGTGATGTAACGGATGGGTGGCCTCTTGTGTGGATGATATCTTTCTGAAAGTTTGACAGTATGTCTCCTGTCCCATTGTTCTACACATCAACTTGCATAGCCATTTGGTTGCCACTTCCCTCAGTGACTTCAGAAATTCCGAAATAATAATATCTCTCTTCTATCTTAGTTAAAACGAAATTAGAATTATATATTAACACCTTCAGCTGTTGACGGGCGTTGATGTATATCAACGGGGACAGGTGAAAATGCCTGCCCCGATTGGGACTCGAACCCGGGATCTCCTGCGTACATGGTAGACGCTCTATCCATCTGAGCCACCGAGGGCAGAGAATACAGCGCGACCGCAGGGACTATCTCCCTCACGCTTCCCAAGAGACCCACATTCTCACCTTGTAGGTCCACACACTACATTCGTAGTGTCCCACCCCAACACACTCATTACTCGTGGAAGACAGTCTTACCAAGTCCCGTAAGAGTTCGGGGAATACGTGTACATCCGCACAGAAGTAGAGGTTCATGGCCGGAATTGCCAGAACTATATACACTACTGGCCGTTAACATTGCTACACCAAGAAGAAATGCATATGATAAACGGGTATGCATTGGACAAATATATTATATTAGAACTGGCATGTGATTACATTTTCACGCAATTTGGGTGCATAGATACTGAGAAATCGGTACCCAGAACAACCACCTCTGGCCATAATAATGGCCTTGATACGCCTGGAGACTGAGTCAAACAGAGCTTGGATGGCGTGTACATGTACAGCTGCCCATGCAGCTTCAACACGATACCACACTTCATCAAGAGTGGTGACTAGCGTATTGTGACGAGCCAGTTGCTCGGCCACCATTGCCCAGACGTTTTCAATTGGTGAGAGATCTGGAGAATGTGCTGGCCAGGGCAGCAGTCGAACATTTTCTGTATCCAGAAAGGCCTGTACAGGCATGCAACATGCGGTCGTGCATTATCCTGCTGAAATGTAGGGTTTCGCAGGGATCGAATGAAGGGTAGAGCCACGGCTCGTAACACATCTGAAATGTAACGTCCACTGTCCAAAGTGCCGTCAGTGCGAACAAGAGGTGACAGAGACGTGTAACCAATGGCACCCCATACCATCACGCCGGGTGATATACCAGCATGGCGATGGCGAATACACACTTCTAATGTGCATTCAACACGATGTCGCCAAAGATGGATGCGAGCATCATGCTGCTGTAAACAGAACCTGGATTCATCCGAAAAAATCTTATTTTTCCATTCGTGCACCCAGGATCATCGTTGAGTACACTATCGCAGGCGCTCCTGTCTGTGATGCAGCGTCAAGGGTAACCGCAGCCATGTGCTCCGAGCTGATAGTCCATGCTGCTGCAAACGTCGTCGAACTGTTCGTGCAGATGGTTGTTGTCTTGCAAACGTTTCCATCTGTTGACTCAGGGATCGAGACGTGGCTGCACGGTCCGTTATAGCCATGCGGATATGATGCCTGTCATCTCGACTGCTAGTGTTACGAGGCCGTTGGAATCCAGCACGGCGGTCCGTATTACCCCCCCCCCCCCCCCCCCCCCCCTGAACCCACCGATTCCATATTCTGCTAACAGTCATTGGATCTCGACCAACGGGAGCAGCAATGTCGCGATACGATAAACCGCTATCGCGATTGGCTACAATCCGACCTTTATCAAAGTCGGAAACGTGATGGTACGCATTTCTCCTCCTTACGCGAGGCATCACAACAACGTTTCACCAGGCACCGCCACTCAACTGCTGTTTGTGTATGAGAAATCGGTTGGAAACTTTCCTCGTGTCAGCACGCTGTAGGTGTCGCCACCGGCGCCAATCTTGTGTGAATGCTCTGAAAAGTTAATCATTTGCATATCACAGCATCTTCTTCCTGTCGACTAAATTTCGCGTCTGTAGCACTTAATCTTCGTGGTGTAGCAATTTTAATGGCCAGTAGTGTAAATACCTTCAGCTGCTGATGGGGGTTGATATATATCTATGGGAAGAGGTGAAAATGTGTGCCCCGACCCAGACTAGAACTTGGGGTGTCCTGCTTACATGACAGGCGCTCTATCCATCTGCGCCACCGAGGGCACTGACTATCTCGCGCACGCCTCCCGCGAGACCCACATTCTCACCTTGTATGTCCACACACTACATTCGTAGTGTCCATACCCAACACACTCAATACTCGTGGAAGACATTCTTACCAAGTCCCGCAAGAGTTCGGGTAATGTGTGTGGATCCGCCCAGAAGAGGAAGGTCATGGCCGTCGTAGTCGCTCTGTCCTTTGTGCCCTCGGTGGCTCAGATGGATAGAGCGCCTGCCATGTAAGCAGAAGATCCACGGTTCGAGTACCGGTCGGGGCACACATTTTCATCTGTCTCTGTTGATTTATATCAACGCCCGTCAGCAGCTGAAGATATTAATATACACTCCTGGAAATTGAAATAAGAACACCGTGAATTCATTGTCCCAGGAAGGGGAAACTTTATTGACACATTCCTGGGGTCAGATACATCACATGATCACACTGACAGAACCACAGGCACATAGACACAGGCAACAGAGCATGCACAATGTCGGCACTAGTACAGTGTATATCCGCCTTTCGCAGCAATGCAGGCTGCTATTCTCCCATGGAGACGATCGTAGAGATGCTGGATGTAGTCCTGTGGAACGGCTTGCCATGCCATTTCCACCTGGCGCCTCAGTTGGACCAGCGTTCGTGCTGGACGTGCAGACCACGTGAGACGACGCTTCATCCAGTCCCAAACATGCTCAATGGGGGACAGATCCGGAGATCTTGCTGGCCAGGGTAGTTGCCTTACACCTTCTAGATCACGTTGGGTGGCACGGGATACATGCGGACGTGCATTGTCCTGTTGGAACAGCAAGTTCCCTTGCTGGTCTAGGAATGGTAGAACGATGGGTTCGATGACGGTTTGGATGTACCGTGCACTATTCAGTCTCCCCTCGACGATCACCAGAGGTGTACGGCCAGTGTAGGAGATCGCTCCCCACACCATGATGCCGGGTGTTGGCCCTGTGTGCCTCGGTCGTATGCAGTCCTGATTGTGGCGCTCACCTGCACGGCGCCAAACACGCATACGACCATCATTGGCACCAAGGCAGAAGCGACTCTCATCGCTGAAGACGACACGTCTCCATTCGTCCCTCCATTCACGCCTGTCGCGACACCACTGGAGGCGGGCTGCACGATGTTGGGGCGTGAGCGGAAGACGGACTAACGGTGTGCGGAACCGTAGCCCAGCTTCATGGAGACGGTTGCGAATGGTCCTCGCCGATACCCCAGGAGCAACAGTGTCCCTAATTTGCTGGTAAGTGGCGGTGCGGTCCCCTACGACACTGCGTAGGATCCTACGGTCTTGGCGTGCATCCGTGCGTCGCTGCGGTCCGGTCCCAGGTCGACGGGCACGTGCACCTTCCGCCGACCACTGGCGACAACATCGATGTACTGTGGAGACCTCACGCCCCACGTGTTGAGCAATTCGGCGGTACGTCCACCCGGCCTCCCGCATGCCCACTATACGCCCTCGCTCAAAGTCCGTCAGCTGCACATACGGTTCACGTCCACGCTGTCGCGGCATACTACCAGAGTTAAAGACTGCGACGGAGCTCCGTATGCCACGGCAAACTGGCTGACACTGACGGCGGCGGTGAACAAATGCTGCGCAGCTAGCGCCATTCGACGGGCAACACCGCGGTTTCTGGTGTGTCCGCTGTGCCGTGCGTGTGATCATTGCTTGTACAGCCCTCTCGCAGTGTCCGGAGCAAGTATGGTGGGTCTGACACACCGGTGTCAATGTGTTCTTTTTTCCATTTGCAGGAGTGTATAATTCTTATTTCGTTCCAGATTGCTGTAGGTCATCAATATTGTCTGTTCTTTCCGAAAGAACAGGCACCATATCGACATTTCTTAGTTGGTTGCAAGTCATTCAAGGGTCTGCTGAACCCTCGCTCCAACACTGAATCCACTATGTCTTCCACGTCGATCTTCTCCTATCATGTCATCAGACCAGTGCTACCTATCGTAAAAGCTTTCGATGTGCTCTCTCATCTGTTTCCACCAACGTAATCCCCAAGGCACTCTCAGACATGCCGCCCTTGCTTTAATTTCACCGAAAGTTTTTTTTTTTTTTTTTTTTTTACTTTTCTATATACTGATTCATACCTGTTGACCACCATGTCTTTTCCGATTTTTCATATTTTTCCTGTAGCCATTTCGCCTACGCTTCCTATGCGACCTGTGTTGCTCTATTCCTGTCTTGTTCTGAACGTTCTTGTAGTTGCTTCATTCGTCAATCAGTTTAAGTATTCCCTCTGTTATCCAAGGTTCCTTTGCAGTTATCTTTCTTCTGTACAGGGTGTTACAAAAAGGTACGGCCAAACTTTTAGGAAACATTCCTCACACACAAATAAAGAAAATATGTTATGTGGACATGTGTCCGGAAACGCTTACTTTCCGTGTTAGAGCCCATTTTTTTATTTCTCTTCAAATCACATTAATCATGGAATGGAAACACACAGCAACACAACGTACCAGCGTGACTTCAAACACTTTGTTACAGGAAATGTTCAAAATGTCCTCCGTTAGCGAGGATACATGCATCCACCCTCCGTCGCATGGAATCCCTGATGCGCTGATGCAGCCCTGGAGAATGGCGTATTGTATCACAGCCGTCCACAATACGAGCACGAAGAGTCTCTACATTTGGTACCGGGGTTGCGTAGACAAGAGCTTTCAAATGCCCCCATAAATGAAAGTCAAGAGGGTTGACGTCAGGAGAGCGTGGAGGCCATGGAATTGGTCCGCCTCTACCACTCCACCAGTCGCTGAATCTGTTGTTGAGAAGCGTACGAACAGTTCGACTGAAATGTGCAGGAGCTCCATCGTCCATGAACCACATGTTGTGCCGTACTTGTAAAGACACATGTTCCAGTAGCACAGGTAGAGTATCCCGTATGAAATCACGATAACGTGCTCAATTGAGCGTAGGTGGAAGAACATGGGGCCCAATCAAGACATCACCAACAATGCCTGCCCAAAGGTTCACACAAAATCTGTGTTGATGACGTGATTGCACAATTGCTTGCGGATTCTCGTCAGCCCACACATGTTGACTGTGAAATTTTACAATTTGATCACGTTGGAATGGAGCCTCATCCGTAAAGAGAACATTTGCACTGAAATGAGGATTGACACATTGTTGGATGAACCATTCGCAGAAGTGTACCCGTGGAGGCCAATCAGCTGCTGATAGTGCCTGCACACGCTGTACATGGTATGGAAACAACTGGTTCTCCCGTAGCACTCTCCATACAGTGACGTGGTCAACGTTACCTTGTACAGCAGCAACTTCCAACTTCTCTGACGCTGACATTAGAGTTATCGTCAACTGCACGAAGAACTGCCTCGTCCATTGCAGGTGTCCTCGTCGTTCTAGGTCTTCCCCCGGTCGCGAGTCATAGGCTGGAATGTTCCGTGCTCCCTAAGACACCGATCAATTGCTTCGAACGTCTTCCTGTCGGGACACCTTCGTTCTGGAAATCTGTCTCGATACAAACGTACCGCGCCACGGCTATTGCCCCGTGCTAATCCATACATCAAATGGACATCTGCCAACTCCGCTTTTGTAAACATTGCACTGACTGCAAAACCACGTTCGTGATGAACACTAACCTGTTGATGCTACGTACTGATGTGCTTGATGCTAGTACTGTAGAGCAATGAGTCGCATGTCAACACAAGCACCGAAGTCAACATTAACTTCCTTCAATTGGGCCAACTGGCGGTGAATCGAGGAAGTAGTACATACTGACGAAACTAAAATGAGCTCTAACATGGAAATTAAGCGTTTCCGGACACATGTCCACATAACATCTTTTCTTTATTTGAGTGTGAGGAATGTCTCCTGAAAGTTTGGCCATACCTTTTTGTAACACCCTGTATATGTTTGTCGGTCCAACTTCTGTGATGCCCGTTTTATTGCTGCCCTTTTCCTCTTCAGCTGACCTGCGTACTGATATTCACTGTCGCATATCTTCATCCTTTGACACTTGATCATTCTTCAGTACTTCTTTATTCCCCTTCTTCCCACACTGATTTTCCGGACGATTCGCTTTAATTCCAGGTTAGTCTTCAACGTTACTAAATTGTGAATCGAGGCTATATCTGCTCCGGTGTACGCCTTACAATCCAACATCTGGTTTTGCAATCTCTGTCTGATTATGAATAACACAGACGGAACCTTCCCTTGTCTCCGGGCGTTTTACAAGTATACCCCCTCCTCTTGTGATTTTTGAACTGTGTATTCGCTGTCAGTCGATGAATTTTATTGCAGAGCTCCATTAATCACTCTCCTCTCCCATACCTGTACCTATACCTATACCTATACTAATGTACTCCTGTAACTATGACAGCCGGCCGGAGTGGCCGAGCGGTTCTAGGCGCTTCAGTCTGGAACCGCGCGACCGCTACGGTCGCAGGTTCGAATCCTGCCTCGGGCATGGATGTGTGTGATGTCCTTAGGTTAGTTAGGTTTAAGTAGTTCTAAGTTCTAGGGGACTGATGACCACAGATGTTGAGTCCCATAGTGCTCAGAGCCATTTGAACCATTTAACTATGACTCCTATTCCTTCCGCTGTAACTGCGTTGCAATCCCCAATGATTACAAAATTATCATCTCCGTTTACACACTGAATTGCCCGTTCAGTATCTCCACATGCTTTATGTCTTCATCTTCTGCTTGTGATGTCAGAATATATACCTGAACTATTGTTGTTGGCGTTGGTTGCTGTCGATTCTGATTAGGACAACCTTATCATTGAAACGTACACAGTAATTCTCTTATTCTTATCCTGAATCCTACTCCCGTTATACTATTTTCTACTGCTGTTGATATTACCGTTTATTCGCCAGATTAGAAATGTGTATCTTCTTTCCATTCACTTCACTGATCCCTCACTATATCTAGATTGAGCCGTTGCATATCCCTTCTCAGATTTTTGAGCTTCGGTCCCACGTTCAAACTTCTGACATTCCACGCTCCGGGTCATAGAATGTTACCCCTTCGTTGGTTTTTCATATTTTTCTCACAGTTACCTTCCTGTTGGCAATCCCCTCCCAGAGATCCGAATGTGAAACTAATCCTGAATCTTTTTCTAACGGAGAGATCATCATGGCACTTTAAATTATACACGAAATGTCATGTGGATAAACGTCATGTGTAGTTACTGCAGTGGTTTCCATTGCCTTCTATATCATCATGCCGTTGATGGTTACTGATTCTTTTGTCTTTCTTGGACGGTTTCTCCGTCCAAGGGCAGGGGCTTGCCCTACAACTCTGTCAGCTCCTCCGCCATCTTTGACAAGGCCGTTGGTAGTATGAGGGTGATTCCTTATGCTTTAAGGCTTCGACCGCTATTGCTAATGATTTTTACTCAAAATTTGATCGGTTGCAGGGATCGAACGTGAGATCCAGAACTTTTGAATTACTTGTCGAAGACGCTACCTGCAGACCACAGGGCATGTACAACATAATAAGGCCATGAAAGAAGTTATGAAGCGTCATCTGCCTGGGAATTGACTATGTGCCGTGCCCACGAAGGTTGCTCTTAAGAACCGCTACCTTGTGTATATTAATTACTTTTCATCAGTTAGATTTTGAGATGCAAATTTATTTGGAGATAATTATTTAGAGATAAATAGCAATTGCTGATGAACTTGTCATGGGCATTAAAATAATTTGCATCGAATTCATCATAAGTAGACTCTAAAAACGGCTCACTGTTTGCAGTTATGAGCCAGAAAGAAACTTTCTCCCAGTATATTAATAAAATGTAAGGACATTAAGGTAGAAAAGGGATTTGAACTGCTGTCCTCCAGCATGCGAGTCCATTGTCTTACTAGTGTGATACCTTGGTCGATTTTTATACTGCGGATTCGTTCACCTCCTACACTTCAGGAATGCCGCCCATTTGGTTGACGTGCCTACGTATGTGACCCGATAACCTACTCTCTCTTCCTATAGCAGTTGCACTACGATCTGTCTTACACGCGTATCTCCTGTAAAGAGGAACTCTAACTAGTGTTTGTTTTAATATCTAATAGCAACAACGACACAACGAAGTGGCGATCGACAGTTACGTGACAATGTTGTTCCATGGGTAGCGTCACATACGTCTGTCTCTCAGGAGGACGTCACATGGACCAATGTATTCGTCTCCAGGACGGTTTAGAAAACGCACGGAGGGACACAGCGGCAGAGATCTGTTAAATCCTAAAACAGTGAAACTATGACTATCGACTTTCCATAGAACTTCTAGCAATAAGAGAGACATTCACATATGTATCTTATAATAAGCACCCAAGAAAAAAGTTAGACACCCACATGGCCCGTCATATTAAACCGTGTAACATTACCTCTAACCTTGATAATGGCTTCCAGTCGGCGAGAAAGAGAGTCAGCAAGTTTTCCTAGGTATGTCATAACCAAATTAAGCCGATCATCGCTAATAAGATCATGTAGAGATACCAGACTTCGAGGATGTTAACTACCACATGTCATCCGCTGTTCTAATAGTCCCAGACATTTTCTTTGAGATTCAAATTGGGTGATTTAGCGGGCCTGTCTAGGTGCGAAAGGAAGCCTGAGGATTAGTCAAACCAGGAATATATGCATGCAGTCATTTATAGTCGTTGTCATCTTGGAAGACGGAAGTGTCCTTGGCATACTATCCATCAAGAAGAAAGGCCAACCTAAAATGTTGAAATTAAAATCCCAGCTCCTTCCAATGGTAACCTGAATCAGTGGGTCCAAGTCATTGTACAGCAAACACTGCGAGAACATCACAAAACCACCAACGCCATAGATTAAATGCTCTATGCGAGGCCTGTCTAAAAAGTATCCGACCTTTGGCCAGAAAAAATATTTCGTGTAGCTGACGGGGATGGGACCCTAATCCCCTTCAAAGTAGGCCACTTGTACTTGCACAATTTAGCCCACCGATCCTTCTACTGCGAGAAACACCTCTGGAAGTCTTCTTTTGGAATGGTGTTCAACCTCATCGTCGTATTACGCATTGTCTTCTCTACTCTCAAAACAGAATCCTTTCAGTGGCGTCTTCAATTTTGGAACCAGAAGACGCAAGTAACCATGTTTGGAGTGTAGGGAGGTTGGCGAACGGCTGTAATTCCATGTTTGGCCAATAAATTTTGGATCAAAATAGTTCAAATGGCTCTGAGCACTATGGGACTTAACAGCTACGGTGATCAGTCCCCTAGAACTTAGTACTACTTAAACCTAACCAACCTAAGGACATCACACACATCCATGCCCGAGGCAGGATTCGAACCTGCGACCGTAGCAGTCGCGTGGCACCGGACTGAGCGCCTAGAACCGCGAGACCACCGCGGCCGGCAAATTTTGGATCAAGTGGAATGAATGTGCGGAGACATTATCGTGATGTAGTTGCCAGTTTTTCGCCGTCCACATGTCTGATCTTTTGCGCTGAACTGCGTCATGGAGTCGCCAGAGAACATCTTGATAGTACTCCTCTGTCACTGTTTGTCCTTCTGGTGCGTATTCGTGATGCACAATTCCACGAATATCAGAGCAGACAGTCAGCATCACCTTGATATTGCTTCGCACCTGCCGCACTTTCTTGAGCCTTGGAGACTCGGGATGCTTCCATTGCGACTACTGTCTTTTTGTTTCTGGGTCGTACCTGAACGAGCATGACTCATCTCCAATTGCCACAGTGTTCAGAAACCCAAGATCAGTGCTGGTGGTGTCCAGAAGGTCCTGTGAAACGTCAAAATGGAAGTCTTTTTGTTCCGGCGACAACATCTTGGACACGAATTTCGCAGCCACTCGGTGCATGTTCAAATCATCATGCAAAATTGCATATGCAGAATATGTACTCATTCCAACCTCTTGGGCAATCTGCCGCACGGTCAAATGACGATCTGCCATCGCCAAATTTTGCACCCTCTGAACAACAGCTGCACTCCGAGCAGTTTGGGGACTGTCAGAAAGCTGGTCACTCCGCTGATGTGCGGCCATTTTTGAATCGGTTGAACCACTCCTTAATTTCTGTTACACCCATCACATCTTCTCCAAACACCTGTTGAATCTTACGAATTTTTTCGCTTTGAGAATGACCAAGCTTTTGACAAAATTTGATGCAGCATCTTTGTTCAACACGTTCAGTCATCTTGAGAGAATCGGTAATCCGACGAACGTGTTTTGTAGCACCTCACTCAGCGACTCACAGGTAGCGACTGACGCACTGGCAGGCGGGGACAAAATCCACGCATGCGCATAAAGGTCTCTTCCTTTACTGTGTACAGTGGCGCCGCGCGATCGTCTCTCTATTTTGCGCGGGAAAATCAAAGGTCAGATACTTTTTAGACAGACCTCGTATACTGTGGGTTCAACGCCACATTGTTTCGACAGTGCTGTCGATGCTTGCATCATGTGAAAAAAATCGCAGCTTGCTGGACCACACAATATGCTTATAGTCAGCTACTGACCTTATTCTGTGTTGATCGGCCTGTTGAACACTTGCAACCTTCACTGTGAGAAATGACCTCATGTGAGGACCCGACACCAAACTTTCACTTCATGCAATTCCCTTCGCAATGTACGCTCGCTGTCTGGTTGAGATATACGTGTGTTGACTGTCAGCAGAAATCCCTATTGCATGCCAATGACAAGTAGTGATATTCATCGCCAGTCCATTTCGATTAAGATCTTTTTTCATAGATGCAAGTGGTATATAATTCCTTGAAGATAAATTGGACAGTTCACGTTGATACACCAACAAATGTGACAACTTCATTCATGATGTGGTCGTGGGCGTGACCAAACACGACAGCTTTGTCCTGCCACATCTTAAGGGTGACTAATTTTTTACTGCATTAATTCCATAAAAATGACTGACGTGCAGGGTACACACCACTTCAATATCACGATTTACATCGCTGTTGGAAGGTTACAACACCGCATGGTAGCAGTTCTAGACCATCTACAGCGCTCCAAAACGACCTGTACACTCTTAGAAGCAAAGCTCCTGCCCCATTCGGAACAATCGGGACTGGCCGACCACCGTGTCATCCTCAGCCAATGGTATCATTCGAATGTAATATGGAGGAGTGTGTGGTTATCACACTGCTCTTCCAGACGTTGTCGGCTTTTCAGACCTTGGAGCCATTACTTCTCATTCAAGCTACTCCTCAATTGACATCACGAGGCCGAATCAACCCCGTTCTTGTCCTCCCACCAAAGAAACATCGCTGGCAGTACTCGGTATAGAAACCAGGTTCTCAGCCACGCTGTCCACTTATTTTTGCTTATTTCTTTCGGTCTGTTTCTTTATCGTTTTCTTTCCAATGGTTCTGTGTTAATCTCACATGACATCTATCAAATTCAATCGATGAGAACTTCACTCAGTTTGTTTTATTTATTATTTTTTTACAGAGGTTGGCCAGTCCCCTAGAACTACTATGCCGGCATAAGTGGTGACCAGTATTTTCTCTGGTTACCTTATCAACGAAATTATGATCCTAACAGATTGGCGGAGAGCTCTCGAAACACAAGAACATCAGTGCTGGAATTTTTTACCTCTGTGATGTACATGAACTAATTTACATATTTATCTAGATAATTTATCCAGTAATCAACAGAAATGAGTGCAACCTCTTTGGACCAAAGGGCATGACAGAATTAAACACAACAGTCGACCAATAGCAATCAGTAGCATCATGGAAGGAATAATTTTATTTGTATGTTTGCCTTATAGGGACTGTAGCTACTGTAACGAAAGGGACATTTGCTGATCGGTAATGTTGCTGGAAGACTTCTCAGATGACGAGAGGTTGAAACATTGTAAGGCTATCACAATACATTGCTCAAGAACATGGTACTCAGAGCTCACACATGCCCATCATCTAATAACACCAGCAACAACTATGTGAAATGTTCGTGGGTGTTACCCTTTGCATCTCCTCAGGTTCAAAGTTTTGGCCTTTCCATACTGCAAAGATCATCCATCAGACCTGGAAAGACTAAGTCACCTACTGTCTGCCTGTTCCTGAAACGCCAGTTAGCAGGCCAGACACCATAAGACAATCATCAAACTAGAAATTTCCCTGTCCGCATGTGTCAGAAACCTAACACAGCAACCGAAACTCTATGTCCACAAGAAACAAACATTCGTCTGTCAGTTCAAAGAGGTGAAGCCTTCAAGCCACAGCTACCACATTTTTTTATAATTCCACATGTGAAAAACTAGCAACTGATGTCAAAAAAGGAAGTATCTGTAGTCATTTATTCATTATATAGAGGACCAGAATCATTGCCTGTACAACTGCGATGATGGCATGGTGCGTAGTGCAGCGGTGAGGATTTGTTGAATGTCTGAAGGCACTTCTGAGACATTGTTAACAAAATATATGTTTATTGTATATGGATACATAGCTGTCTTCTTTCGCAGCTGTAAGTAGCCAGGCGAGCAGTTGATACTCGCACAAGGCCAGTAAGCTCTGACACCTACGCACCTCATAGACTTGCCCACTGCAGTGATGTAACTCCACACTCAGCAGCGAGCTACATCTCAGCAGCTTGCAGACCAGACACACTGCGGACGTTGTCAGTATTGTCCAAGTGGCAGACAGCATGGCTAGCAGGTTACCAGGTTCCTCTCACTGAAATCGTATACAGCACCACGGAGAGGCACGCTGCAGCTCCGCACAAGGAGGCCGTTGTCGTGCGGAGATACGTCTTGGCCCGTCAATGAGAGAACGGCCAGCATCGGTGTTTGCCCATAGATGCACCTCGGGGGCTGGGAGCTACTGTAACCCCCCCCCCCCTCCCCTCCAGCGTGATTTTCGTCTAGTAGCTCGCTAGGTATCACCGGCTAGGCCTCCAGGGAGCTTGGATAGGAGGAATCCAAGTCTTCAGCAGAGGGGAAGACGAGGCGGCGACAGCCCATGGCTGCCAAGTCCTTGAGGCTGGGCTGGCTGTTGCATAAAAGATCACAGTCATCTAGACGGACTGTGGAAGGAGCGTCACAGGTCCCACCTTGTGATTGGGTAGCTGCAAACTGAGAACAGGGCTTTGAAAGTTAGAGGACTTGTACTGGTCAACCTTTGCCGATGACATTATCGTGTGGCAACAAGGACCGAATGTGGCCTATTTGTCTGGATCCAGCAACACTCTACACCATGTCAAGGTGTCCCAACACCTCTTTCAAGTTGTTTATTTCTGCAGCGGTTGTTTGCTGAAAAACCGTATAACTTACACGTTGTTATTTTATTGTGCATAGTCGACAGAATGACTTTATGCTCCCTTATCGATGAGATCACTCTGCTGCATGGGCACCTTGGCCATCGACGGCGGGTGGAGTGTGGCAACTAGCTCGGTAGTGCGCCCGTGCAACATGCGATATCGGCAGTTCTCCTCGTTGCCATTGCACTCAAGATATTGCGTACTAGCCTACCTTGGCTACAGCTCTTGCGCTGACGCCAGAAGGGGAAAACTTCAATAATTTTTTTCACATCTGTCCGGAATATCATTCCGGGGCGCAACAATTGGTTATTTTTTTACATGTTAATCCCTAGTCTCTATTAGTTACTAATGTCTAATGATAAACTCCATAAAAACCACTCAGTGCCCCACGACTGGCAATTATGAGCGCCTTGATTCAAAAACTTAAGAACAAGGACTTTCCAGAAGGTAAAAGTAATACAGATAAGATGGTCACCTACATTCAAGACGGCCAGTCACTAGCAGAAGAAGAAGAAGAAGAAGAAGAAGAAGAAAGGAAATAAATACGCATCTTTATATGTTCGAATTTTTTGGAGTGCCAATATGTAACAAAGAAAGATGAAAGTTCTGTATCAAAACCTCACTGTAGAAATATTAATTGCGTAGTTTTTAAACATATTTAATAAGAGTGTATTTGGCTAAATAGCGGAGTAGCTAGACGCCAGGCAGGATTTGCTATTTGGTTATCAAGATTGCATACAGATGGGTTTTTTGGTTGTAAAACATTGATTGCATTTGTGTTTTGAATCTGGAAATTTCTCTGATGTACTAAACACTCGATGACGTATCAGGAGTGCAGCCAATCACACTGTACTCTTACACACGATATTTCATTTGGACACACAACAGGCATCTTCACGTCAGTCATCGAAAATTTTCATCAGCTACCCGAACACCATATTATCACAATTCGCTCATGAGTCATGATTGTAATTGGAAAACTGACCACACTGCCAACAGGCAACGCAATCGGTGACAGAAGTTCAGGGGGGGGGGGGGGGGGGGGGTATGCTTTCGTGACATGCTCTACTTACTCGGAAAAGACGTGAAAATGACATCTACATGACCAGCAGAACATTTCGAGTAATCTGAGCGTGACACTGACACGCTCTTCTCTCATGAGAGAGCGGAATTTGCGACATATTCGAAAAGATGGCCAGTTATTTGTGACAAGCAAGAACACAAATGTCACTGCTGGCCTCACAATCTGTTACAAATGCAATATGAAAAAAAAAGAAAAGAAATTGCATCTATCAGAACGCGAATCTTCTTCCTTCGACTCTGAAACTCAACATCTGTGACCGCAGACAACACATGAAACTCTAAACAAAATTATCATACGTTTTAGGATCTCCTGAAGGTTTTTACTGCCGATGCGTCATTAACTGGCAATTAATTATAAGAAATTGTACCAAGGGTGATGTGTCTGTGAGAAATCTTCAATGCACCGTTGCCTTAAAACAGCATACTGCCATAACACAGTTATAATCGTAAAGCAATGAAAACAATGTGGCGTCCTCAGAGTTGTTGACTTCCACAGTCGCATTGAGTCACACGTTATTTTGACGTCACTTCCCAGTAAGCCGAGTGGTTTATGAACACGAGTCATCCGGTGGGATGTCACTCGTCGTTGCTGCCATCTGGAAGCAAATCGTGGAATATTGGGTGTCCAAGCGTTATCCAGTTGATACCTACTGTACCAGAACGGTCGGCCTCAAAATGTCAGGCTGATACCCAGGTGAAATACCGTGTGTGGTCGTTAACGGCAACTGGCTCTACTCCCGACTCCCCAAACATCATGGTGTATTTGCGTTGTACTTTGTTCAACACCGACTATCAGTGATAATATTCAAATGTTTTGACCAGCCAAGTGTGAACAAGAGGTGGACAGCGGTGTGCTGCACTGCAGGACCCGTCGCTACTGACCTCCACGCATCAGGGGTGTCCAGCCTTGGTTGTCGCGAGCATCGATGTCTGCGCCACTGTCGAGAGCCAGGCGGACCACGTCCAGCTGGGAGGCGTCGACGGCGTAGTGTAGCGGCGTGCACCCGCTCCTGCGTACACACCATTAGACTACTCAGTCTGCTGCAGGCACTGCCGTGTCCTACTGCTGTTTTCCAAAAATCCCAAGCAAAGACTGTTTCATGCGCCATATTTTACAAGCATTAAATAACAAAATATCACCAGTTGGTATTTCCTGTGCCCTTCCTAAGGCATTAAACTATGTGAATCACAATATCCTCCTAGATAAACTGAGATCTTTTGGACTTCACGAAATAGCCAAGCAATGGATAACGTCACATCTGACCAAAAGAATGAAGACTACTGCGCTTAAAAATTAAACGAATGTAAGCAGAGGAGATTCTTGTGACTGGGGAGAAATCACTTGCAGGCTTCTGTAAGGTTCACTCATATGTCCAATGTTGTTCGTCATACATTATGTAACAAACTTTCTGTCTTATAAACAACAACCAGAATTAGTTCTTTTTGCAAATCAGACTGGTTTTCTAATCAATCCAAACATGAATACAGCAACAGAGGAAATGGAAATTATGTTCGTTAAAGTACACTGAAGAGCCAAAGAGAACTGGTACACTTGCCTAATGTCGTGCAGCATGCAGAAGTGCCGTAACACGACGTAGCATGGACTCGACTAATGTCTGGAGTAGTGCTGGAGGGAACTGGCACCATGAATCCCGCAGGGCTATCCATAAATCCGAAAGAGTACGACGGGGTATAGATCTCTTCTGAACAGCACGTTGCAAGGCATCCCAGATATGCTGAATAATGTTCATTTCTGGGGAGTTTGGTCGTCAGCGAAAGAGTTTAAATTCAGGAGAATGCTCCTGGAGCCACTCTGTAGCAATTCTGGATGTATGAGGTGTCGCATTGTCCTGCTGGAATTGCCCAAGTCCGACTTACGCACAATGGACATTAATGGGCAGGATACTTACGTACGTATCTCGGCGCATCAGAGGTTCCATATCACTCCAACTGTACACGACCCACACCATTACAGAGCTTCCACCAGCTTGAGCAGTCGCCTGCTGACATGCAAGGTCCATGGATTCATGAGATTGTCTCCATACCCGTACACGTCCATCCGCTCGAAATAATCTGAAACGAGACTCGTCCGACCAGACATGTTTTCAGTCATCTACAATCCAATGTCGTGATGACGGGCCCAGACGAGGTGTAAAACTTCGTGTCGTGCAGTCATCAAGGATACACGAGTAGGCCCTCGTCTCCGAAGGGCCATATCGAAGATGTTTCGCTGAATGGTTCCCACGCTGACATTTGTTGATGGCCCAGCACTGAAATCTCCAGCAATTTGCGGAAGGGTTGCACTTCTGTCTTGAACGATTCTCTTCAGTCGTCGTTGGTCCCGCTCTTGCAGGATCTTTTCCCGGCCGCAGCGATGTCGGAGATTTGAGATTTTATCGGATTCCTGATATTCACGGTACACCTGTGAAATGGTCGTACGGGAAACTCCCCACTTCATCGCTACCTCGGAGACACTGTGTGCCATCGCTCGTGCGCCGACTATAACACCACGTTCAAAGTCCCTTAAATATTGACAATATGTTAAATATTGACAACATGCCACAGTAGCAGCAGTATTCGATTTAACAACTGCGCCAGACACTTGTCTTATATATGCGTTTCCGACCGCAGTGGCGTATTCTGCCTGTTTACGTATCTCTTTATTTGAATACACATGCCTATACCAATTTCTTTGGGGCTCCAGTGTATTATTGAGTAATTTCCTGCAAACGGTCTCAGGTTCAGTTCTACAAAGACACGACTTTTTTTAGTCATGAACATCTAGAGGTGTGACACCAATGATAAATGTAATACATAGTGAGGGAATAATAACTAGGATGAAAATTTCCAAATTTTTAGGTACCTATATTGATGAGAATTTAACTGGAAATAACATGCTCTTAAACTCCAACCATATATGCCCTTCGAATCACTGAAAATTGCAAATCAGCAAATTAATGTAATTTGCGTATTTTCATTCAGTAATCTTGTGTCGAATAATGTTCTGGGCTAACTCATCTTTAAGAAAGTTTTCATTGGTGGGAAATGTGCTGTAAGAATAATATGCACTATGGGTCCTCTCCCATGATCAGCTTGTATTTGAGAAGTTAGGCATTCTGACTACCGCTTCACAGTATACACTCCTGGAAATGGAAAAAAGAACACATTGACACCGGTGTGTCAGACCCACCATACTTGCTCCGGACACTTCGAGAGGGCTGTACAAGCAATGATCACACGCACGGCACAGCGGACACACCAGGAACCGCGGTGTTGGCCGTCGAATGGCGCTAGCTGCGCAGCATTTGTGCACCGCCGCCGTCAGTGTCAGCCAGTTTGCCGTGGCATACGGAGCTCCATCGCAGTCTTTAATACATGTAGCATGCCGCGACAGCGTGGACGTGAACCGTATGTGCAGTTGACGGAATTTGAGCGAGGGCGTATAGTGGGCATGCGGGAGGCAGGGTGCACGTACCGCTGAATTGCTAAACACGTGCGGCGTGAGGTCTCCACAGTACATCGATGTTGTCTCCAGTGGTCGGCGGAAGGTGCACGTGCTCGTCGACCTGGGACCGGACCGCAGCGACGCACGGATGCGCGCCTAGACCGTAAGATCCTACGCAGTGCCGTAGGAGACCGCACCGCCACTTCCCGGCAAATTAGGGACACTGTTGCTCCTGGGGTATCGGCGAAGACCATTCGCAACCGTCTCCATGAAGCTGGGCTACGGTCCCGCACACCGTTAGGCCGTCTTCCGCTCACGCCCCAACATCGTGCAGCCCGCCTCCAGTGGTGTCGCGACAGGCGTGAATGGAGGGACGAATGGAGACGTGTCGTCTTCAGCGATGAGAGTCGCTTCTGCCTTGGTGCCAATGATGGTCGTATGTGTGTTTGGCGCCGTGCAGGTGAGCGCCACAATCAGGACTGCATACGACCGAGGCACACAGGGCCAACACCCGGCATCATGGTGTGGGGAGCGATCTCCTACACTGGCCGTACACCTCTGGTGATCGTCGAGGGGACACTGAATAGTGCACGGTACATCCAAACCGTCATCGAACCCATCGTTCTACCATTCCTAGACCGGCAAGGGAACTTGCTGTTCCAACAGGACAATGAACGTCCGCATGTATCCCGTGCCACCCAACGTGATCTAGAAGGTGTAAGTCAGCTACCCTGGCCAGCAAGATCTCCGGATCTGTCCCCCATCGAGCATGTTTGGGACTGGATGAAGCGTCGTCTCACGCGGTCTGCACGTCCAGCACGAACGCTGGTCCAACTGAGGCGCCAGGTGGAAATGGCATGGCAAGCCGTTCCACAGGACTACATCCAGCATCTTTACGATCGTCTCCATGGGAGAATAGCAGCCTGCATTGCTGCGAAAGGTGGATATACACTGTACTAGTGTCGACATTGTGCATGCTCTGTTGCCTGTGTCTATGTGCCGGTGGTTCTGTCAGTGTGATCATGTGATTTATCTGACCCCAGGAATGTGTCAATAAAGTTTCCCCTTCCTGGGACAATGAATTCACGGTGTTCTTATTTCAATTTCCAGGAGTGTATTTATTCCCTCATGAAGTTTGTAACAAATAACTCACTAGAATTGAAAAGGACAATGGGGTACACAACTACAATACCAGAAGAAAAAGCGACATTCGTTATTCCACATTAAGGTTGATTTTAGGGCTAAAAGGAGCACAATGCGTCAAACAAAATTTTTAATCATCAACTTAATGATCATTATTTAACAGAAAAAGTTTGACATCAAACTGATACACTTTATCCTCAACAATTCCTCCTGTTCAGCAGGCGAATTTCTATGTTATATTTAAAAAGAAGTAGGTATAATTACTAATTAAATTAACATGTATATTCAAAAAATTAAAAAATGACACATTCTAAATGGTCATCATTTAGCCAGATTTATATATAAATGTGTAACATGAATACAAAGTACACTTCCTAACAAAAAAAAAACCAATGACATGGTTATATGTGCAACTTTGTACACCAAAAAACTATTGGCGGATGTGAAACTGATTAGAGCAGCGATTGTCTGTGACATGGAGAACGGCGACCACAGTGCATTAGTGTTGTTCGTGTTTAGTGTTGTTACGAGGTATAAGAGGGTGTACACTGAGGTGACATAAGTCGTGGGATATCTCCTAATATCGTCTCGGATCTCCTTTTGCGCGGCGTAATGCAGCAACACAGCGTGGCATGGAGTCAACAAGCTGTTGGAAGTCCCCTGCAGAAATATAAAGCCGTGATATCTCTATAGCTGTCTATAATTGCGAAATGATCCAACTTGTAGCATCATCCCCGAATCACCCTATATAATTCTTTTAAAAAAAGAATACACCGCCATTTGACTATTTAATTGTTTATTTAAATACAGCCCAGGTTTTTGCCTTTTACGCCATTTTGAACTATTTAATTTTATGTCTTCAACATATATTACAGGACACTTAACATGCTGTCAAGCTCAAAGTTGGCCACAAGTTAAGAAAAATATAGGCTCCCCACGAAGTGCCAGATGTAAAATCATCATCTTGTAACAGATCAGCAAATAATCGTGGAGCACGTCATATTTAGTAAAAGTACGGTTGCGTTGGTAAATAAAAGATGAGCACATTTAGTTTTCTTAATCTATGGTCGACTTTGGGCCTGACAACTTGTTAAGTGTCCTGATATACAGGGTGTTTCAAAAGGGACTTTACATCTTTAAACATTCATATAAATTTATTGAAAGAAGATATAGAGCTGGGTTTAGTGTTTTTTGTAGGGAAACACATCAAGTTCTCTTACTTTAGACTAAAGATGTTGTATGTGGCTTCTGTTGGGTACCTTGCACACATCCCATCGGAAGTCAATTTCTTCTTAAACTCGCTGTAACATTACTCAATGGCAGGGAAAATTCTTGCTCTAAGTTCGGGTGCAAATGCTGGCACAAGGGGCACAGACACTACATCCTTCATGAATCTCCATAAAAAAATCGAGTGGCTTCAGGTTTGAGCAACGTGAGGGCCATGCAATCGGCGCATCACGGCCAATCCATTGACCTGGAAAGTGGTCACTGAGAAAATCCCGGATGCGAGCCAGGCAGTGGCGTGATGCACCATCTTGCATGAAGTAAAAACATTTCGTTCTTTGTCATCCTCATTGATCTGTGGTATCAAGAATTGTAACATATCCAGGTACACTATCCTGTAGATGGTTCTCTCACGGAAAGAAAGGGGCCACACACTTTGTTCTTCCTCAATGCACAAAAAAAGTTCAGTTTAGGGCTATCACGAACACGTTGCAATGTTTGATATGGATTTTCACTATCCCAAATCCTGCAGTCAGTTATGTGTGTTGACCGTGCCACTTAGAGAAAAGCAGACTTGCGAGAAAAGATGATTTTATCCAAGAAATGTCCAGCCTCATGTAATCGATTTAACACATCCGCACAGAAGTTCTTGCGAGAAATTTTATCAGTGTCTTTCATTGGATGTACGATCGTCAATCTGTACGTTTTCAAGTGTAAACGGTTTCTCAATACACGGCAAAAACAGTCGTATGTGCGGTTTGCGGTTCACGAGATGCAGACCGGGTCGATTTCGTTGACAAAACGTTTTCTCACTCGCTCAATGACGCCGTCAGATGTGCTTGGACGACCTGATGATTTCCCATGTCTTACCGAGCACTCTATTTCTACAAGACATTTATGCCTCTCATGAATTGTAGGCCTACTAGGAGGATCTTTAGCGTACTTGGTACGAAAATTATGCTGAATTGTTGCCGCCGATTTCGATTCTTCAAACCGAAACACGCAGCTAGCACGCTCGGGTCACAGTCTAATATATACAGTCGCGACATCACTGCTGTGAAAGTTACCATTTGACAGTTCAAGTGACACTAGCGCCCCTAGAGGCCAGAAAGCTTACCTTCCTCTGACGGCAGTTGCGACGTAAAAATAATGTTTGTTTTTAATCCGTTTTGTAAGTAATTTACAAAATAGTTAGTATATTTTTGCGTCAGGAGAACAGCGAGAGACATAAATGATCGTGAAACATAAATAAACAGAGCACGAACTATTGAATGAAGCGACATAAGTTGCAACATATTCTTGAAGAAATACTTAAGAAGTAGCATACAATCGCACTTATTTCACTGTAAGTAAGAGAAGTAGCATACACTCGCACTTATTCCACTGTAAGTAAGAGAATATACACTGTATATCCCATCTTTTTTCAAGTACTTGGAACCAATACTTTTTAAAATGAGCTTGTCCTTTTGTACTTGTGTCCTGTGACGTTGTGGTTGTAGTTTATTCTTACGATGGGCACTTTCCTTGTCACATAGTAATTTTTGTACGAAGTCTAATGATTTGCATGGTTTTACATTTCAAACGATTTTCCAACACGCGAATAATTTCACGTAATCCAAGCATTTCATCTTCAAAACATGTCTGTGCTGCTGATTTCGTTGTTAGTGATTTTATGTATGTCTCTCGTGTAGGAACTCTCCTGGTAGCTGTTTCTTCTGTGTCAGGAGGCCGGCCGGTGTGGCAGTGCGGTTCTAGGCGCTTCAGTCTGGAACCGCGTGACCGCTACGGTCGCAGGTTCGAATCCTGCCTCGGGCATGGATGTGTGTGATGTCCTTAGGTTAGTTAGGTTTAAGTAGTTCTACGTTCTAGGGGACTGATGACCATAGATATTAAGTCCCATAGTGCTCAGAGCCATTTGAACCAGTTTTGTGTCAGGAGACAGTTTTATTGTTTTTGCAGTAACACTTTCACGTTTGCATGGCAATTTTCTCTTCATCGTCACTAGTTGTGGCTTATTCGGCACGTCAAATAACGTAGGAACTGCATTCCATAACAATTTCTTTTTTTCCGCGCTGATGAACTGGTTTGACTCGAAATGTAACACACAAAACTTCATGTTATTGTGCAAATGCAGGACATCTTTTTGCAAATTCAGTAATTCAATACAGTTTATAAAAAAATCTCAAATAAAGAGCGCTCTAATGTGATGTTTCATACCTCTCAGTGTCCATAGGAAACCTGAAGAATGACAAATGCAGTGTCTTCTTCCTATCATTACTGCAACTGATTGCGCTACATACGCTGCATTTCGTAAAAACCATTTAAAAAATGAATATAAACGATACTGTTTACATTTACTGAATACCGTATTCAGCAGCGTAGCTTCTCCACCGCTTGGGGCGCTGTTGTCGCCGTGTATAACAAAAATCAGCGAGAGTGTCACGACTGTATACATTAGACTGTGCTCGGGTCCAGAAAAGACAGCCATCTTTAACACAACTGCCGCTAGCGCTCCTTACGTTGCGATTCGGCACTATCGAACTACACGTGACAGAACTTGATGTATTTCCCTACAAATTGACACTACAACCACCTCTGTAGGTACTATGAATTAATGTATATAAATTTTCAAAGCTGTAAAGTCCTTTTTGAAACACCCTGTGTATATTAAAGACAAAGTCAAATACTTGAGAAGGGCATAAAAGGCCGAAACCTGGGTTGCACTTTTAAACAATAAAATAGTCAAATGGCGGTATGTTCATTAAAAAGATATTGTATGCATGTTGCCCACCAATATCAAAAACTGTTCAACATACATTTACAGGCGCCAGCAGCTATAGCTTTAACATTCTGTATCGTCGTGGGACGGTGTTTCCAAACAAGTGGTTCCTATGTAAAACTTGATCAACTAAGTCCCCTCTACAACATCTAGAAGTGCGTGACATGAATTGTGAAACACCCTCTAGACAGTTATGACGTTTTATTTGGGAGTGGACAGCAAATAGAATGACTGGTATTGGGTAGTGGTACGACATATCCTCCTCCATGGAACGTATGCCTTGTGGAGTATGTATGATGATGCAGGTGCAAGTGTAGACGTAGAAGCAATCTTTGATGTCTCAGGTTGTGCTGTATCGACCGATCTTTTTTTTTTTTCTTCAAGCGTTGCCATAAAGCCCTTTTCTTCCCAGTTACATTCAGTATCTTCTCAGTTACTCGATCTGCCCATCTGATTTTCACCATTCAACTATTACACCATTTTTCAAATGCTTCTGTTCTGTTCTTGTCTGTTCTCTTTATGCTCCACGTTTCACTTCCATATAAGACTACACTCCAGACATCTACTTCAGAAAAATACTTTCTAATACTTAAATTTACACTGAGGTGACAAAAGTCATGGAATAGTGATATGCACATATACAGAAAGCGGCAACATCGTGTACACACGGTATAAAGGAGCATGGAAGGCTGGAATTAACAGACTGTGAATGATGAATAGTAGCTTGAGCTACACACACGGGCTACTCCTTTTCGGAAATCGTTAGGTAATTCAATATTCCGAGATCCACGGTGTCAAGAGCGTGTAGAGAACACCGAATTTCCGACATCACCTCTCATGACATGCAACGCAGTGGCCAATGGCCTTCATTTAACGACTGAGAGCAGCGGCCTTTGAGTAAAGTTGTCAGTGCTAACAGACAAGCAACACTGCTTAGAATAACCTCAGAAATCAGTGTGGGACATACGACGAACGTGTCCGTTAGGAGAGTGTGACAAAATATGACATTAACGGCCCGTGGCAGCAGACGATCGGCGCGGGTGCCTCTATTACCAGCACGACATCGCCTGCAGCACCTCAGCTGGGCTCGTAGCCATATCAGTTGGGTTGTATGTAAATTGAAGGTAGAGGTTGGGGGGGGGGGGGGGAAGAAAGCAAGGGAAAGGGAAGGGACTACAGATGTCAGCTGCATCAGGACATTACGCGGAATCAGCGGCGACGAGTAAAAATGTGTTCTCGACAGGGATGCGAACCTGGGATCTCCTGCGTGGAGTATCTCGCACGCATCACAGCCGAGCCACATTTCCATCGAGCGCCACCTGTCTGCAGTCCCTGTCCATTTCCTCCAATGCCCGCTGCTCTGAGATTCCTGCAGGAGGTCGGGCGTACTTGTGGATCCGCACTGAAAAGGGTGGACCCATTGACCGTCTAGGCGAATCAGTGATATGAACACATTCGTATAATATCGGCTGGACCCAAGACGACTGGAAAACTGTGGCCTGGTCGGATGAATCCCGATTTCAGTTGCTAAGAGCTGATGGTAGGGTTCGAATGTGGCGCAGACCCCAAGAAGCTAAGGACCCAAGGCACTGCGCCAAGTTGGTGCTGGCTCCACAACAGTGTGGCCTGTGTTTATGTGGTCCAAATGAACCGATAATTTACTGGAAATGGTTATGTTCGACTACTTGTTCCCAGTCAACGATGGAATTTATTTGGGTGACAATGAGCCATATCACCGAGCCACAACGTGGTTCAAATGAACCGATAATTGACTGGAAATGGTTACATTCAACTACTTGTCCCCAGACAACAATGGGATTTTAGGGTGACAGTGAGCCATATCACTGAGCCACAACGTGGCTGGAAACGGTTACTGTCGGCTATTTGTTCCCAGACAACAATGAGATTTTTGTGGGCTACAATGAGCCAGATCACTGAGCCACAACGTTGTCCAAATGAACCGATAATTGACTGGAAATGGTTACGTTCGACTACTTGTTCCCAAACAACGATGGAATTTTTATGGGTGACAGTGAGCCATATCACCGAGCCATAACGTGGTCTAGATGAACCAACAATTGACTGGAAACGATTACTGTCGGCTACTTGTTCCCTAACACTGATGGAATTTTTATGGGCGACAATGAGCCATATCACCGAGTCACAACTGTTCGCGACTGGTTTGAAGAACATTTTGGAAATTATGCATAAGCGAATGATGTGAACACCAAGATCGCTGGACATGAATCCCATCGAACATTCATGAGACATAATAGAGCGGTCAGTTCTTTTACAAAATCTTGCACCGGCAATACTTTTGCAGTTATTGACAGCTATAGAGGTAGCAAGGCTCAATATTTCTGCAGGGGACTTCTATTATCTTGCTGAGTCCATGCAACGTGGAGTTGCTTTATTACATCGGGCAAAAGGATGTCCGATATGATGTTAGGCGGTATCGCATGACATTTGTCAGCGCAGTGTACATTCTTTGTAAAAGAAACACTTTTCTTGCTAATGCAGTCTGCAGTCTACTTCTACCATCATCAGTTGTTATTCCGTTCGAATAGCAAAACTTCGCTACTGCTTTTAGTGTCACATTTCCTTCATTACTTCACTGTTGGCTGATTTAAGTCGAGTACATTTCATCGTTTCTGTTGATTTCACCTTATAACCTCTTTTCAAGCCATTATCAATTTCGTTCAACTGATGTTCGAAGTTCTAAGCCAACTCCGAAAGATTTACGATGCCACCAGCAAACCTTTAAGTTTTTATTTCTTCTCCCTGAAGTTAAATTCCGTTTCCAAAGTTCGCCTCGGTTTCCTTTACTGCTTGCTGGATCTGCAGACTGAGAAACAGGAGTGACAGATGGGCTACAATACTGTGTCACTCTTTTATCAATTACTGGTTCATTCTACTCAAAACACAGCCTGACTGCTCTACAAGTTGTTGATAGCCTATCGCTCCATGTATATGAGCTATCATATGAAGGGCTTATTTCAATAGTCTTACAAGTCCATTACCTTCACTTTTCTGATTATAGTGCTTCTGACATTAATGATCCAAACAAACAGAAAGAATGGTTCATTTCAAGCAAGAAGCCATTTGCTTGAATATTTCTGGTATCTCAACTGCAGATTTTTCAGTGCTCATTTAAATTTGGGACTCTGTATCTCAAAATGAACAAAAACGGACTTGTACCACTATTGAAATAAGCCCTTCATATATGAACAGAATTTCAAAGCATGTGCTCCTTTTTAAGATCGTCAAAAGCTTTTTTCATAAATCTGCAAAAGCTATAAATGCAGCTTTTCATTTTTTTCAACCCATCTTATAAGTCGTTGGATGAATATTGCTTCGCGTATTCCCACATTTCTCTGACAGCCAAACTGATCTTACCCTAGTTCTTACCGTAGATACCATTACACCGTTACAAATACGCATCTGTGTTACTTTCTTAAACTTTTGTCAGATATTCCAAAATTCAGTTAACTTTTCATTTCTCTTGCATTGTCCACAGCTTGCATTTCGGAATGAAGCTCACGCTTCCGCGCCATTAGGAAGTCACGGCATTCTTCCCTCTGCGACGTGTGAAGTGTTGTCCTGCTTAGCACAATGTTTTATTCATTGTGTTCACCGCTGACAGAAAACATGTTGCAGTGTTCTTTCACAGACTACTGCAATTCAGCGGCTCCTTTCTCGCACTCTAATGCGACGATTATAGTTCAAACGAAGCCGCACTTTATGAAACTAACAAGAAAAGAAAATAATCCCAACTTATACAGTGTGATTAACATTTCACTGTTATAAAACATTTCGGAGCATTTTTTTATTCTACTTGATGAGTGCGTTGGTAAATAACATACCATAAATCTAGAGATAAAAGCTTTGATTCACAAGCTCGTAGGGTTTACCGTGGCAGTTAACTAGATTTGTAACTCTCGCGAAGCAGTTTCTACACAAAAAAAAATAAAAAAATATTAAGGTGCACTATTCTTCCCACCCCAAGTTAAACTGCTCAACCGTAGGTTCAGGTTGGTACCCCAACGCTGTCCGAGGCGCTGGTCATCGAGGCTGAGTTCGAAAAGCGGGATTCATCATTTAAGACAGTTCTACTCCAATCAATGAGATTCCAGGCTGAAGACGTGTCTGGAGACGTCGTGGACAGCAGTGGGATTTGATTGTTGCCCGCCATTCGACGCGACAACCATGAATGATGGGCTGTGGTGGCATTTCGTTTTATACCAGGACCCCATTGGTTGTCTTCCGTGACATCCTTACAGCACAGCGGTAAGTCGACGACATTCCACGTCCCATTTTGTTGCTCTTCATGGCATACCATCCTTGACTTACGTTTCAGCGAGATAATGCCCATCCGCACACGGCGAGGGTTCCCACTGCTTGTCTTTGCGTTGCCAAACCCTACCTTCTCCAGCAAGGTCGCCGGATCTCTTCCAAAATGAGAATGTCTGGAGCGCTATGGACAAGACCCTCCCACCATCTTGTGATTTTGACAATCTGATGCTCCAATTGGATTGAATGAGGCACGATATCAATCAGAGGAACATCCAACAACTTTATCAATCAATGACAAGCCGCATAACTGCTTGCGTAAGGGCCATACATAGGTGGACCAACGCGATAATGGCTTGCTCAATTTGTGGAGCTCTTTCTCTTGAATAAATCATCCAATTTTTCTGAAACTGTAATCATTCGTATGTACACGAAAATCATATTTACCGGATAATTTCTTCGGCGTGATTTTGTTTTTCATAGGGTGGATTCATGGAGAAAAACATCCCCACCAGGGCTAGGAGTGAGGGTGACGATGAGAAGAGCTGACATGTAGAAAAGTCTGAAAAGGACCTGTTAGTATTTCTTTCCTTTAAACCTCGAGTTGGAGTGCCTGTGTACAAAGTGCACCAACCACAAATAACATCATCTTGTACCGTTCCATTGTTGTTTTACAGTTGTGAGACTGTACCCATTTCCTCATTAGTGCTTCATCTAACACAGTGATAAGTAGTGTTGTCATATGTGCAAGTGAGGAGCAGTAACTAAAATAATCAGAAAGCTGTGTGAGAAAAAAAAAATACGATCCGTGCAAGAAAATTCCCCATATTCCGATGTAACAACACAGTCCCACAATGAGATAGTTGTCTACGAGATAATTAGTAATGGAATAAGCGTTTGACGTAGGTCTGAAACACCTGCGCCGTTTAATGCTTAGAGTGTGTCATTACTGAGGGGTAACACTTGTACGCGGCAACAGAGTAACATAATGAAAATTTATTTTATTGTTGTTTAATTAAACAGGGCCCCGGGAGTAGACAACCTTCCATTAGAACTACTGATAGCATTGGGAGAGCCAGCCCTGATAAAACTCTACCATCTGGTGAGTAAGATGTATGAGGCAGGCGAAATACCCTCAGACTTCAAGAAGAATATAATAATTCCAATCCCAAAGAAAGCAGGTGTTGACAGATGTGAACATTACCGAACTATCAGTTCAATAAGTCACGGCTGCAAAATACTAACACGAATTCCTTACAGACGAGTGGAAAAACTGATAGAAGCCGACCTCGGTGAAGATCATTTTGGATTCCGTAGAAATGTTAAATCACATGAGGCAATACTGACCTTACGACTTATCTTGGAAGATAAATTAAGGAAGGATAAACCTACGTTTCTATCATTTTTAGGCTTAGAGAAAGGTTTTGGCAATACTGACTGGAATACTCTCTTTCATATTCTGAAGGTGGCAGGGGTAAAATACAGGAAGCGAAAGGATATTTACAATTTGTACAGAATCCAGATGGCAGTTATTAGAGTCGAGGGACATGAAAGGGAAGCAGTGGTTGAGAAGGAAGTGAGACAGGGTTGTAGTCTCTCCCCGATGTTATTCAATCTGTATATTGAGCATGCAGTAAGGGAAACACAAGAAAAATTCGGAGTTGGAATTAAAATCCATGGAGAAGAAATAAAAACTTTGAGGTTTGCTGATGACATCGCAATTCTGTCAGAGACAGCAAAGGACCTGGAAGAGCATTTGAACGGAATGAACAGTGTCCTGAAAGGAGGATATTAGATAAATATCTACGACAGCAAAACGAGGATAATGGAATATGGTCGAATTAAATCGGGTGATGATGAGGGAATTAGATTAGGAAATGAGACATTTAAAGTAGTAAATGAGTTTTGCTATTTGGGGGGCAAAATAACTGATGATGGTCGAAGTAGAGAGGATATAAAATGTAGACTGGCAATGGCAAGGAAAGCGTTTCTGAAGAAGAGAAATTTGCTAACATCGAGTATAGATTTAAGTGTCAGGAAGTCGTTTCTGAATGTATTTGTATAGAGCGTAGCCATGTATGGAAGTGAAACATGGACGATAAATAGTTTAGACAAGAAGAGAATAGCAGCTTTCGAAATGTGGTGCTACAGAATAATGCTGAAGATTAGATGGGTAGATCACATAACTAATGAGGAGGTACTGAATAGAATTAGAGAGAAGAGGAGTTTGTGGTACAACTTGACTACAAGAACGGATCGGTTGGTGGGACATGCTCTGAGGCATGAAGGGATGACCAATTTAGTATTGGAGAGCAGCGTGGAGGGTAAAATCATAGAGGGAGACCAAGAGATGAATACACTAAGCAGATTCAGAAGGATGTAGGTTGCAGTAGGTACTGGGAGATGATGAAGCTTGCACAGGATAGAATAGCATGGACAGCTGCATCAAACCAGTCTCTGAACTGAAGACCACAACAACAACAACAACAGCAACAACACAATTAAACAATGATTCAGCTCATGTAATATAAGGTTATTTTATCGTTGTTTTATTAAACTAAGATTAAACTGTGCTTTTGCTAACACATGTTTACCTTGGTAACACAAAACAGCTATTCTTTACATGTGTGCAAAGTACGCTCGTGTTACTCAGTGCATCAACCACGTCTTGAGAACGAGCACTGCAGTGAGCCAGTAATTTTGTCAGCGTATTTCGGGGCCAAAGATAACGGCTGAGTACTACAGAAACGTTTAACGTCCTTTCAAAATGTCGCATGGTGTAAAACAGCTGACAATCAAACGGTTGCCAGCGACAGTCATTTTTCTAGAAATAAAGATAAATTACAGGCAGAATTAAACGCCTCCTCGGAAATAAAATGAAACCGCAGAGCGAAATACACTAGATGTACGAATGAAATATGTAAATGTAGGAGTAAGTGAAATATATACAAGGCTTTTCAGGAGGAGTGGTTAACATTCAGGGATATCACAGGAATGATCATTCGAAGCCAAAAAGTCTAGTAAACATGGTCTCTAAAATGTATACACCAAGAGCTATGAGTACTTATTCATCTTCTATAATGTGAAACAAATCTCCTCGATTGCAAGCTCTTCGTTTTCTCTGTTTTGGGAGGTAGTAATAGGGTCCAAAACAAGAACAGAAATGTCCAGTAAACGTGGGCTCTAAAATGCATACCGTGAGCGCAATGAGCGTTTGTCCATCTTCCTCGCTGTGAAACACATCTCTTGTATTGAACAAGCTCTCATACCTTTAGAGACCATGTTTATCAGACTTTTTTCCTTCGAATGGTTATTCCTGTCATTTCCCTGAATATTCACCATTACTCCTGGGACATCATTTACACGACAGGCGTTCAATAAGTAACGCAACACTTTTCTTCTCGGCCAGTTTCGGTAGAAATATGGGGAATTTGTTGTGGGACATCGTGGAATATTCCCGCTTCAACTCCTATAGTTTCATAAAGTTCCGGTAGGTGACAGCGCTCTCTCTCTCTCTCTCTCTCTCTCTCTATTCGTTTAGTCGGTTCCGACTCTTCATGACCCCATGAACCAAATCACGCCACTTTTTCCTGTCTTGCACGTTCTCCCGTAGACCTTCCGGGTTGGAACACATTGCTTCTGTGATGCCATCGACCCATCTCATCCTCTGACGTCCTGTTCTTCTAGTTCCTTCGATCTTCCCCAGCATTAACGTTTTTTCTAGCGAGGCATGTCTTCGCATTGTGTGTCCAAAGTAGGTCAGCTTTTAACATTAGACCTTCCAGGGATAAATCTGGTTTTATTTGCTCTAATATTGATCTGTTGGTTCTCTTTGCAGTCCATGGAACTCTAAGAAGTTTCCTCAAACACCACAATTCGAAGTAGTCAATTCTTCGCCGTTCAGCCTTTCTAATGGTCCAGCTCTCACATCCATACATCACAACTGGAAAGACCACAGCCCTCACAATACGAATCTTTGTTGCTAGTATTATATCTCTGGACCTTATAATCTTGTCAAGGTTTGACATCGCCTGTCTACCGAGCAACAGGCGACTCCGGATTTCATGGCTGCAGTCGCCATCAGCAGAGATTTGGGAACCGAGTGGTCACTACCTCCATGGTTTCTCCTGCTATATCCCACGAATTGGTAGGTGTAGTTGCCATAATTTTCGTTTTCTTCACATTCAGTCTAAGACAGGCCGTTTCACTTTCGTCTTCCACCTTCAGCAAGAGTGTTCTCAATTCTTCTTCACTTTCTGCCAACAGGATCGCATCATCTGCGAACCTGAGGTTGTTTACATTTATTCCAGCTATTTTAATCCCTGTTTCTCCTTCCTCCAGCCTCGCATTCATCATAACATGTTCTGCATACAGATCGAATAAGTACCGTGACAGTATGCAGCCTAGCCGGACCCCTTTTTGAATCTTTATCCATTTCGTTGTTCCATACATAGTTCTCACCGTGGCTTCTTGGTCAAGGTATAAACTCCGTATAAGATGAATGAGGTGATCTGGTTCACCCATGTTTTTTTAGTACGTTCCATAATTTGTTGTGATCGACGCAGTCAAAGGCTTTGGCGTAGTCAAAGAGCAGAGGTACCCATCTCTCTGGAATTCTCTTGCTTTTTCCATAATCCACCGAATGTTAGCAATTTGATCCCTAGTTCCTCTTCCTTTCCTAAATCCAGCTTGTTCTTCTGGTAGCTCTCGATCTAGATATTGGAGAAGTCTATTTTGTAAGATTTTCAACATGACTTTGTTGGCATGTGAGATAAGTGCGATTGTTCGGTAATCTGAGCATTCTTTAGAACTTCTCTTCTTTGGAATGGGGATGAATACTGATCTTTTCTAGTCTTCTGGCCACTGCTGCGTGATCCATATTTTTTGACATATTGAGTGCAGCACTTTCACTGCATCCTTTCCAGTAACTTTAAACAATTCTGCTGGTATTTCATCATGTCCACTAGTTTTGTAATCAGTCATATTTTCAAGTGCCCACTGGATTTCGCTCTCCAAAATATCTGGCTCTAGTTCTAAATTAACATCAGCAGTAGAAGCCCTGTCATTATGCAGTTCATTCTTGTATACGTAACTTTAAAAATGGAGTCTGTAGCGCAGGTGCGTCCCAAGTAGAGAGCTGACACTGAATCCCCTGTGGCGGAAAACCAGAGCATAGCAGATATTCATAGGCGCTTACAACAAGACTACGGTGACGTGACAGTGAAAAAAAGCACGATGAGTCGTTGGGCGAGGCGTCTGTCGTAATCGCAACAAGATCGCACAGACCTGTGCGATCCCCAGCATGCCGGCCGGCTGCACACAGCTGAGTGTCCTCATTCGAGGTGATCGACTGATGACAATCAAACAACCCGCTGCTCAACTGACGTCCCTGTTGACAGTGCTGACACAGTCGTCCACCAGTTGGGGTTCACAAATGCATGTGCCCGCTGTCTTCCTCCGGTCCTATCAGAAGACCATAAAGAGCAACGAAGGACCATCTGTGCGAAATTGCTTGCACGTTACGAATCTGATCGTGACCATTTTTTGTCGAACATCATCACAGGCGATGAAACATTGGCTCGTCACTTCGAACCGGAAACAAAACGGCAATCCATGGAGAGGCGCCACACCACCTCTCCTCTGAAGAAAAAGTTCAAAGCGTTACCTTCAGCCGGCAGAGTCATGGCGACCGTCTTCTGGGACTCTGAAGGGGTTATTCTGTTTGATGTCCTGCCTCGCGGTGCAACGATCAACTCTGAAGGTATTGTGGTGCTCTAAGGAAATTGAAAAAACGACGTCTGCGTGTTCACCGCCACAAACATGTAAACTAACTTCCCCTTCTCAATGACAAGGCCTCATCAAGTCTGCGCACCCGAGAGGAGCTCACAACACTTCACTGGAACGTTCTTCCTCATCCTCCCTACAACCTGGATCTCACACCTTCCTACTTCCATCGGCACTGGCGCAATAAAGGATGCCGTCCGCGAAAGACAGTACGTGTATGATGGGGAGGTTATTGATGCAGCAACACGTTGGCTCCGACGTCAACCGGTAGAGTGGTACCATACGGGCGTATACGGTGGCATAAGGCCGATGCACTACATGGAGATTATTTTGAAAAATAAGATTCTGTAGCCAGAGGACTGGGGAATAATATGGTGGACGCCACTCGCGAATAATGTCGGCCATACTTGTACTATACATTCCCTGGCAACCCGTTGGTTTGTACCTTATAACGTTTTATAGCGTCTGTCGGGTGTTACGATACTGAATCGGATATTGCAATATTGTTTGCCGTGTATCGGTTACTTCAGTAGAATTTTGAACGTTTAAATTTCTGCTTATAATACCTGTTAAGGGAGAAGTGAGATCAGGATACTGCGTTTAAATTTACTCTTACATAAATTTATAACGTTCAGTTTATATTTTCACGAGTTCATAAAGAAAAGAAAGATTTCTGACGAATAGTAACTACAATCATGTTTGGGACACACAAAGATCTAAAAATAATATATAGAGAAGCAATTAAATGTAACTAATACTTTATTTACTTCCGCAATGACCACATATTAAGGTAAAAGCGGAGGAGGCATTACAGAAAACGAACTGATACATGATCTGCCGAAATATTTAGCTTCAAAAGTTACATATTTGTAAAAGTTCATTAGAAAGCTTAGGGGACGGAGTAAAAGCAACACACTTCAATTCATGTCGAATGTGTTGAGCTGAGTTAAAACCTAGTTATTAAACAAGTAAATTGAGACTCAAATCGAAATTATAAAACACACTTAATTCTCAATATTTAAAACCTGGAAAGTTATTAAAGTGTTACCTTGTCATTGGAAGCATCAAAACGACTGCTGATATCTAGTTCCTTGCACTGCTAAAAATCGTATTACTAAATTAACTATTTATGTTTATCGATCATTATGAAGAGCTATGTACATATATCAAAATTATCAACACTGGTATTACAGTTAACATAAATCTGAACAGTTGTTAGTAACCTGTTTAAAGAGATGAAACTGCAACAGTTGTATTGACCTCGGAGCGAATGCGCCACGTCTAGCGCAGAAAGTCAAGAGGGGAGCCGCTAATGTCTTCTGTTAGGGGACAGACTGTTTGTGTAAATGCTAATTATGTTCTGTTGTGCGCATTGTTAGTGCTTATGCTGCTACTTTCATGATTCTGAGAAATATGTGGAACAAGAAGCTTGAATAAACATTGAAGAATTATTAAAACTAACAGGGACTTGTTATTCACAGCTATTAAGCCCGTAGTGCATTCCCATGCAACGCTGATACTTAAGAGTATGAAGTCAATAGTGCAGTTCGACTTCGCCGAGAACTTCGAGAACTAAGATAATTATATTTTTTCTGGCCGTTTTCTTGAAAAGAATCTAAGTGCTGAAATTACAACAGGCGTGATAACACTTGCAGTGTCCAGCCGAGAATTCGAGCACGTGGTCACAACCTTTCGTCATTCTTTCTACCACTGGAACATAAGCATCTTTCTAAGGTATTAAGTGATGGCGTTTAACGCAACGACACACTGCGCTACCTCACGATGAGATTGGTAACATTCTCTTTCACGCGTGTAAACATGTTAATTATGGCCGTCCTGATGACCGAGCGGTTCTAGGCGCTGCAGTCTGGAACCGCGTGACCGCTACGGTCGCAGGTTTGAATCCTGCCTCGGGCATGGATGTGTGTGATGTCCTTAGGTTAGTTAGGTTTAAGTAGTTCTAAGTTCTAGGGGACTAATGATCTCAGAAGTTAAGTCCCATAGTGCTCAGAGCCATTTGAACCTTTTTTTTGTTAATTATGTGGAAAATACAGACAGCGCTAAACGTAATTGGAATAAAGTACAGAATGTTATTGATATGTGTCAAAGAAAACAATCAAGAGGTGCTACATTCGGCGAACATACTAACTACACAACACCTCTAATACAAACGGTAAGAGGGAAGTTTCACAGTAGGACGCAACAATACCATTAAGTCGCAGGAGGCTAATTGTTTCTGTGTTCTGAGAATACTTCACACTTATATTGTAGCCGCTGTGCTGTATCTGTGGGCGTAGTCGTTCACTAGCAGGGTTAGTTTGAAGTGCTTGCTATTGCTTCGTGCTCACGAAGTGAGATTTGGGCAGTTTTGCAGTACAATTTCGCGCGTGGCTTAAACATAGACAAGTGCTTTGAAGAAATGACTCTTGGACTCGGTGGTATGTGCCCACATCGTACAATTATATTCAGATTGTACAGAGAACTCCAAAGAGGAAATTTCACTCTGGAGGACGCTGAAAGGACGAGAAGGCCACGATACCAGGATACGAGGATAACGTACGCTGTGAGGAGAATGCTAGACGAAGACAGGCAAATGACCTGTAAGCAGATAGAGGACACCTTAGGGCTAAATGCACCAAACAATTCGTTCGATTCTGTATGAACATTTGCAATTAAAGAAAGTTTGTTATCTCTGTGTGCCGCATAGACTGGCGGAAGAGCAGACCACACGACGTGTGAGTTGGTGCCGGAAGATATTGAAGAAGTTTTCTGAGGGAATATCTTAGTTTGTGAATAATACTGTGGCAGTTGACAACACTTGGCTGCACTATTATGACGTGCCGACTAAGACTCAAAACAAAGTTTGAGTCTTTGAAGATACCAACGCACCTGTAGCTGTCAGAAAATCACGATGAATAAAGAAGAAAATGATAGCGGCTTTTTTCAAACCGAGTGGAATTGTGTAGCGTAATGTTTTGGACACACGGAAAGCAATCACAGTTAAGTGGTGCAATGAGCAGTACCTTCCCAAAGTCATCCAATCTTTTAAGAACCTGCGACAGAAGTGAAGAATGGACACTTGGTTCCTCCATCACGACAACGGTCCATCTCACCAAGCCAAAGCATGCGCCGAATATTTGCGGGTTACAGGACTGAAACTTCTTGACCACCCTCCTTACATTCCAGACCTTGCCCCTTGCGACTTTGAAGTGATGAGGACCTCCTGAGGGTTTGGGACAACGAGTGTGCCATACTCCTTACAGAAACTTTGGAGAACTGGTTTAGGGATTGGCTTCGAAGGATTAAGACGTATAATCAGCGTGGCGAAAATTGCTTAGAAAAAATTAAATAAATAAAGCTGTATTGCAAAGCTTTTCTGTTACCCTTTGTACCTCTCCTGTCCAGCAATGTGTAGACTGACTTGGAGAGTGGCGGTGATATTTGTACGCCTCGTAGCTCCGCCTTCTGCAGCGACAGATATAAAGGTCTGAACAAACGCGTCATGTGTGGTCGCTATTAACCTTTTAGCAGAAATAAGTACGTGGTAAGGTGTGTTTGTTCAGCTCCATAACCATCTCAACACCTCTTCTTTCTGGTACCTCAAAATCAATCCTGTAAAACTTCAAGCAATACTAAAACAACGTACTTCTCATTATTTCTCTTCCCCTGACTTCCACCTCGCCATCCATACTTCTTACTAACACACGAAAATACCTTGTACTAAGCCTCGATCACACGAATACGATGCTAAGTATTCAATTAAGGGTCATCGTAGGTTTAAAAAAGTGAACTGCCCGGGTAACCGAGAGCATTGATGTGCCGCTTCAGGGAGGTGTACCTGCCCCGGATCGAATCTGCTTCACGGATTAAGGACGTGGTCTGACAAATCAGCCAGTCTTGATGTGGTTCTTACGTGTTTTCCAACACCTAGCTTGGTAAATACCAGGCTGGTACCCGCGTTCCGCTTCAGATATATGCTATGCAAACATTAAGAAAACATTCTCACACTTGAGCAGGTGGGGTACACAGATTCCGCCCCAGAGGGGAGCGGTGGAGTCAGAAAGGGCATGTAGCCACAAAGTGTCACTAACATTGCTAAAACCCGAATGCCCACCTTGTAGACGAAAAGAAAAAAGGCAAACAGGAGGAAGAAAAAGAAGAAGAAGAAGAAGAAGAAGAAGAAGAAGAGAGTGAAACTATAAACTATTAACGGGACGAAATGTTGATTACATCCTTTCACAATGCTTTGCACCCTCCTCCATCCCAAACTCTCCATCTCCTCATATGCAAGATATTATCACTCCTTACAAGTTCTAGAGCTTCAAAAATTCCACCTTGCTTAATTTATCTGCCTTCCCTCCCCTACATGGAATCTCTATAGCTGATAAAATTCCCCCCCCCCCCCCTCCTTAAAATTCCTCTGGCATCTTAGCTAATCCTATACATCCCACAAAATAGACAATTGTAGCTCAATTGTCCATCCAATTCTCTCCAATATAGGGCTGCTGGGGCGCCTATATTAATACATCCCACCCTCCTATCACCTCCACACCATCCATATCCTATCCCAAGGCTACACCTTTTCCAGACACCGAAATCAGTTGTGGGATAGCATCCTACCAGTCATATCCTAGTCATCATATTAGGTCCCCCTACATTGAGGCTCCAATACCTCTCTTTGTAGACTAATAGCACCAACTAGTTTCTTACAAAATCTTTTTATTGTATTTTAAACCCATTGTTTTTATCTTTTGTCTGTAGAAAAGTAGTGCAGTGTGTTTCAAAAAGAACCATCCGATTTTTAAAAAAATCATAACTATTATGTTATTTGGGATATGTGCGTGAACAACGTACTGTTGGAAAGAGCAAACTCTCGAGTTTTAAAGGGGGGTGGGGGGTGGGTAGCAGTCGTGTGCGCCCACTTCTGTTCTAGTAAAATTGGTGTCGGGACAACAGAAAGCGTACAACAGAAAGTGTACTACGTTTTCGGCAGTGCGGGTCAGTAATAACTGTTCAGCGTGACTTTCGTATGGGGTATGGTGTGGATCCTCCTTCAGCACAGAGAATTAGACAATTCTGAGAAACAGGTTGTTTATGTAAAGGCAAATCGCTGGGCCATCCCCAACTGTCTGACACAGACGTCTAACGTATCAGCCATAGTTTCACAAGGAGACCGCAGAAATCCATTCGCCGCGCAACTCGACAACTCAGCATGCCACTGATGTCCGTCTGGCGTGTGTTGCGTTGACGTCTACGCGTGAAACCATAAAAAATTCAGCTACTGCAAGCTCTTCGTGAAGGTGATAAACAACAACGTGAACGCGTGGAGTTCTGTAATTTCGTTCTTGCCAAGATGGCGAATTACAGTTTTCTTCCAGGCTTGGTGTTTAGTGACGAGGCAACATTCCATTTAAATGGAAAGGTGAACCGACATAATGTGAGAATATGGGGTACGGATCAACCACATGTAGTTGTACAACACAGAGGGACTCTTCAAAATGTAATGTGTTTTCTGCAGGTTCACGGAAGAAGGTATGCTCTATTTTTCTTGGCCGAGAACACTATTACAGGAAGAACATATCTCGATATGTATGAGAACATTCTTTTTCCACAGTTGGAGAGTGATTCGAACGACTTCATTTGCCAACAGGATGGGGCCCCGCCACACTGGCATCTGGAAGTGCGGGAATTTTTAAAATCAAAGGATTACTGAATGATGGATCGGTCGCACTGGACGAAATGATTCAGCGTTTCATTATTTGCGTCCAACGTCACCGGATCTGACTGTATTTGATTATTTCTTGTGGAGTTTATAAAAGACTCTGTATATGTGCCTCCGTTACCAACAGCAACAATGAATGAACTGAGACATCTCATAACGGCAGCTGTGGAAGCTGACCTCAAAACATGCTCGCTGCAGTGTGGGAACAATTTGAATACATTGACATATGCCGTGCGTCTCAAGGAGGGCACATTGAACACCTATGAAAAGGTAATAAAAAAGCTTTTTGAGTTTCCCGTTCATCAAACAAAATTCATTGTATGTGTTTACTAGCTTCAGAAATACAGATGTGACAAATCGGATGATTCTTTTCGATACACCCTGTATATTTATTGATTAATGAGCAGCAACATGAGGTCGATAGTAGCTCAGCTCAATAATGGGGGGCGGGGGGGGGGGGGGGGGAGGAATCAAACGGTCAATAAAAAGGAAAAGACCATATCGTTTAGTCCCTACTCATTAACGAACACACAGTCATGCCGACTCTGGAATGCAGCTGTCATCTCGTTTTCTGGCCTGGACATTGTGGAACTTTGTTGGATTGTCTGTATTGAGTAAGATGAGCCACAATCACTAGGGCTGAACGAAGATCAGAATCACGTTATTTGTATTCATAGCGTTCGTTCTCTAATGCGTTTTCGGCTATAGTTTTACTGTTGAACTTAATTTCCACACCATACCCGGTTCGCGATCCATCCAGAGCTCCGAAAAGTCTACAGCTGCCGTGTTCGAACTTCAGTGTTGAAATACGTTAAGGCTCCATCGTGCTGAAACCAGTGTTTGCTGCATGCAGCATGTGATGCTGCGTCCCGGAAGTCAATAAGTGCTGTATAAAGAAACTAATGATAATTTCCTCTGGTTAAGAATGCTGGCAGAAATATAGGTGTGATGTCTGACGAGCCTTTCAGGCCTAATTTTATTGGTGACACCTTAAAGCAGTACCATACAGGTCGCAGTATTCCCAAAGGTAACTACTCTGTGTTAAAACAACCAGTTTGTGAATAAGTTGTAGGTGCGGAAAGAAACATCGTTATATTCTAGTATGACTGAAGTTCAGTACTAGCTTGTGAAACGGGGAGGGGACAGGGAAAGATTGTATCCACACGGTGGTTCAAGGATCGGAAGGCTGGTACAATGGTTAGCCGGAAAGTGGTTTCTAGGTGGTTTTCCACGCTCTTTTCGGCAAATGGTGAGCTTGTCCCCAATCTTCGTCTCAGAAAATACGGTACACAAACAGTGAAAATGCTAAAACACACAGCACATACTTTATATTATTCACTGACGGATAACACTCACGACTACCCTCCCTTAGGTTAGGATTACGTCCACGCAGAGCACTGGCGACATTTAGTATGTTTAATACAGGATAATTACAAAGCCCATGAAACATTTAAATAAGTAGGTAGAGATAAATGGCTAAGAACAACTTAATAAATGAAACTTCCTGGTAGATTAAAATTTTGTGTCGGATCGACACACGAACTCGGGACCTTTGCCTTTTACAAGCAAGTCCTCTATCAACTGCGCTTCTGTGAAGTTTGGAAGGTAGGGGACGAGGTACTGGCAGAAGTAAAGGTCGTCATTCTTCTCGAATTTTGTTTGACCACTTCACTAAGCTCTTGTAAACTGGCGGTGCCTTGTGATTCAGTGCTTGCAGCGGGATGCCTTTTGCACACTCACTAATGTTGGCAGCAGGCAAATTCTCACACGCTGGAAGGTAGGAGATGTACTGGCGAAAGTGAAGCTGTGAGGACCGGCCGTTATTTGACCTTGGTAGCTCAGTCAGTAGAGCACTTGCCCACAAAAGGAAGGGCTCCGCATTCGATTCTCGGTCGGGCACACAGTTTTAATCTGCCAGGAAGTTTCACTATGCTGCAAGCAAAAAATTCATTCTAGAAAGAAGATACTTTGATGACAAGAGAAGCACAAAGCTTGTCTATCGATCAGTGAAACATGCGATTTGAGAGGAGAGATCTACTTTTAACCTGCTTTCTATTGTAGACATCATTGCGAATGGAGAATATAAGAGGAAGCGAACTATACAGAAGGCCTGCCTGGTACATTTGTGGCGACACTCTTTTCTGCGCCCAATACATATTGTGGGGAATCTGAAAGCGTCACTGGACACCGAATGCTTCCATTTGCTGGTAACTGGAGTATCTCTTTGGACACTTATCTGCTAATAACACGACCATCCAAAGGTTTCCATTTACAGGCCTCTAGTCGTTATGTCCTACCACAGCCGTCTGCCTGTGTGTGAAGATGCGTCTACGGTCGACTGTACCAGCTGTGGTTCACCCGCGATACCTACAGGTTCACAGAACGCTCACTTGATGCTGGACTGCGGGTTAATTCTGGGGTGAGGTCAGTCATACTGGACCTTAGTGGCCACTCTGTCGGAAAAGCTGCAGGAATAGTCGCAGTGACCGTCTTTCGGACCAGTCTGTCTGGGTATGGTCCTTTTGGCGCTCTCCAACACTGTGAGCGGTCTCTCAGAAGCGTCTTTGGCGGCAGAAAACACCGGAGCTGCACCACCAACAGGTCAGGCGTTCATCAGCTATGCAGAGATCACTCACCATGTGACACTAACCCTTTTCTGCTCTCACTATTTGGTGACCTACCCATGGAAAAATGATTCCTTCAATCTAATGTGTTGTGCGAATACTCCAAATGAAACGGATGGCACTGTCATGACCACAAGAGCTATGATTGTCTTTGACAACTTACAGAATTCTTGAAAGCTTTTATCCATACACAGGGCGAAGGTGCTGAAGGTATCATGTTTCAGTAGTTAAATACTCACTTAATATGAGAGGAAATTAATCCACAAGGAAACTGGCCAGAAGTGACGATAAAGCTACAGATGCCTAGTCAACATATATACTGAAAGTGTCATTATTTTGGCAAAATAAAATGAAAGAAGTACTGACATGGTCTCTAAAAAAGGAAAACGAACTATTGTAGCGATGAATGTTAACTGAAAGCTCTTGTACAGTATTTTGATTTAACGTTTCTATCTTTTTCTAATAATACACTTGATTTTAGTGTTGTGCTTGCGGTCGTACCTTTCCAGTATTTTACATGTGCTGTTGAATGTTTTAGATCTTGTTTTCGTCTTTAGTGTGACTACATTTCGCGTTTTTTCCTGTCTTTAAAGTTAGTTTCTTTGGTTTTCTGTGTTCTTTTTTCTCATTTTTTCTGAGGAGTTGTGGTTGAAAGAGTGTACGGGAAGTCTTTTCCTACGTTGTTTTTCCCGGAATGTGAAGTTATTCTTTACCGTGAAAAGCTAGTGGTGCTGCTGTGTTATTGTAATTTATTTTCGTCCCGGGTCAGGATATCGAGTTTCATGGGCAGAAATTATTAAATACAAATCACGCAAGTCAGTAGATACTTATGAATGGTTTATCTCCACCACATTGCCACAGGAGTTATACGGGGGGGAGCAGAGTTTGTAGTAAAAGTCTATGTTGTGGTTGGCAGGAGAGCCAACACAGAGTTACTTGAGGAGGCCGAAAGGCACGCGTTTTAGCTCACGCAGGCGTGAGGTCTGGAAGAGGACAAGGAAATTAGAATTTAGAAAAACGGACGTAGCTGGTGGAATACTTAACTTTAATCCATTGATGACGAACGTCGGTCTTGACGGTACATGATTCACAATATCAATAGTAACTGATAATGGCGCCTTGCTAGGTCGTAGCAAATAACGTAGCTGAAGGCTATGCTAACTATCGTCTCGGCAAATGAGAGCGTATTTAGTCAGTGAACCATCGCTAGCAAAGTCGGCTGTACAACTGGGGCGAGTGCTAGTAAGTCTCTCCAGACTTGCCGTGTGGCGGCGCTCGGTCTGCAATCACTGATAGTGGCGACACGCGGGTCCGACGTATACTAACGGACCGCGGCCGATTTAAAGGCTATCACCTAGCAAGTGTGGTGTCTGGCGGTGACACCACAGTCTACACTTACATTCATCTCTTTGCCTCTAGGATGGTTACTTACTCGTCGATCAGAATATTGGTCAAGTGATCTGTCAGCTGCAACTTTTCTTAGTCTTCTTCTCTGAATCTACTGGACGTTGCGTTGATCGGAAGGCTAACGGTTATCGTAGGCACCAGACTATCGCCTGACATCGGAAATGTTAACGTAGTGAATACTTGAATGTAGTCTTGGACATATATCTGTTCAGAGGACGGCAGCCCAACATTTTCCAAACATGTTAGTAGGTGGCTAGAGCACTATAAAAACAGCCTTTTGCTACCGTTGTAAAGGGCTAGGTAGAAGAAACCAACATTTACCAGCTGCCAGGGATAATGAAATGTGTGCTGGCCTTTTCAGACCATTAATCGGTGGACGTAAATTAGATGATTTAGATGGTAGGCTTGGTTTAAGGAACATGGCCAGCGATTCTCGCGATCACACTGAAGGAAGTAAAGAAGTATTTGGAGAGGAATATATAATCGAGAAAGTTAGTGAGCTGCATTAAACACTGAGAAAGATCAGTGGAGAACGATTAGGATAGTGTGATTTTCTTTCCAGTTCCAGATCAGATAAAGCAGAGTTGTTAAACAGACTCTTTACAAACGGAAGAAATTTTTCGAGAATCGCTTCGCCCAGTGTAGATTCTTTGTTAAGTGCCAGAGAAAAATCTGAGAACCGAAGAGAGAGCTGTTGCAGTTGTCGTCGACCAACCACGATAATTCTTCAGGAGAATAATGTCACGAGCCCTATGCTGTCATCACGGCCAAACGTACAGGAAATGCCAGGATGCAGGTAAGATACGATATTTCTAATCATTTTAGATCATAATATTCATTCTCATCGGGGTATACATCTTGTAAGATGATAGTGCGTCCACTCAAAATGGTTCAAATGGCTCTGCGCACTATGGGGCTTAACTCTGAGGTCATCAGTCCACTAGACTTAGAATTACTTAAACCTAACTAACCTAAGGACATCACACACATCCATGCTCGAGGCAGGATTCGAACCTTAGACCGTAGCTGCAGCGCGATTCCGGACTGAAGCACCTAGAACCGCTCGGTCCCAGCGGCCGGCTGCCTCCACTCACATGCTTGGAAACGTCTAACATGGGTCTGACGAGCATGGGGATGAAATAATATGTCTTTCCTGGCCTCTGTAAACCGTACATTTGAATTTTATTGAACTACAGTTGTCTGTATCTGAGAAACAATGAAGCACCCAGCATCTCTTAAGGAACTGGAATAATTTCTTTCTGAGGAACTATATAATTCCTTCGATATAAACTGTATCTCACGATTATTGACGCTAGTTCGACATTAAAAGCCAACATTGTGTTTATTTTACTTTGAGCAAACTTGTTCAAATCTTTTCCCCGTTGAACTTAGTTGTAATTTGGCCACCAGGTGCACATCTGGCGCTGTGAATGCAAGTAAGACGTATAGACACGTTCCTATATGTAATGGATCAGGAACGAGATGTATACAGAAAATATCAAATCGCCTCTTAGACAATTTGTTCAGACGAGCGCCGGAGACGTCGATGAGATGGTGCATGCGTAAAACGACCTGATCAGCAATTGCTCTCAGCAGTTCCGGTGGAATCTGAGCAATGTGTTCCCGTATACTGGACTTCATATCGGGTACAGACCGAACGTGTCCCTGGTAAAAGTGTTCTTTTATATATGCCCAGAACCAAAAGTCACATGGATTCAGATCAGATGATCTCGCAGGCCATGCAGCTGGAAAACCTCTGGAGATAACGTGTACCCAGAAGGTTGCTTTAAGCAGATCCTTCACTGGGCGAGCGTCGTGTTCTGTTGCCCCAGCTTACATGAAAACATTGATTCCCTACAGCTGCCCTATTTCAAAGCAGAAATCATATGCTGTACCAGGAGTTTCGGAAACGTGTCGGCGACACGATACACCTGATAGGTCCTCTGGGTGTATTCTGTAGAAAGAAGAACGGACTGAAAATAAAGGTGCTTGCGAACCCCCACCACACAGTGCAATTGCTCCTTGTGCACAACACGAGATTTAACAATACCTAAAACCGACAGTTATGTGTATTCACTGAGCTCTGTGCAGTGTAAAATGTGCCTTGTCAGTCCATAGAATATTGCCCAGCCATATCTCATCATTTTCGACCCATGCCAGAAACCAAAGAGAAATTTAATAACGTTGCTGTGGATTATGAGGTTTCAGTTGCTGCACCGTCTGGGTCTTATACGGCTACCAGTGTAAAATAGACCGCAAAACTTTCCATACTGTTGACCATGGGTGGACAATTCTCATGACACTGCATGAGTACTACCACAACTCGGGCCGCTTGCAGCATGGTCAGTTACAGCAACAGTGACCTCGTCAATAGCTTCCACTGGGATAGGATGTCTTCTTCTAGGTACCACACCAAACTCACCATTGTTTACGAGGTTCATTATCATCTTCTTTAAACTATTTAATGACATTGGGCCCCTCCTCAGACCTGTCAGTCGGCGATGCTCTCTCGCTGTAGCACTGTAATTGCTGCCGTTCGTTCACATAACAGTTTCACTAATAACGCACGCTCTTCTTTTGGTGAGCCACACTGTTCAAGCTCGTCACGGCTTGTCAAGTGACAGCGTGGATATCATACCGTCATGCAAACAGTGTAAAGCGCCAGATTCGCATCTGGTGGCCACAACTGTAACTAATTTTCTTTCCAGCGTAAATCGGTTCCGCATTAACGCATTAGCATAGCTACCAAATTTTGTTGCCATACGTTAATTACAGCTCACACAGGACCTCCGTGAGTAACTGTATTTTAATTATAACCAGCCGACAGTCATCCGTCTCCTGATCATCAGTATGAAGCTCGGAGGTGTCACTACTTACCGTACCTGCACTACGACATAACTAGATGAGTATGGCGACCAACCGACAGCTACTTGACGTCACAGCCCTCGACTCTCGGGAAGTTGCCGGTAGCTGGATTCTTAGCCGGCCTACAGCACACCACTTTCGACCTTTGTGCCAGACAGCTGTCTTCGATCGCCAATAACGAATTAAAATTAGCTATGATAAATCTGGTACAACAATGTACACTGTGACTGGGAGATCCCCGTACTCTAGGTAAAAATAATCCTTTAGTGTAATTATATATAAAAACTGCACATACAGTGGAAATATATGTGCAGGAACTTGTCTCACACAGAAATCTATTGAGTCTCTGCGTCCTCCTTGACATATTATGGAGAAAAATTTAAGTGCTCATTTTTTCCGCGTGCCGTTCGAGAGTGGAACGGTAGAGAGACAGCATGAAGGTGATTCATTGAACCCTCTGCCGGGCCCTTTATTGTGAATAGCAGAGTAATCACGTAGATGTAGATGTAGAATGTCAGGAGTTATGCTCCAATAGGGTGCTGCAACATTTTTGCGAAGTTCTTCATTGGTCTTGTACCGATACTGTACCACATGGGACTTGATTACTATCCAAAATGAGCTGACTTTCGTGGTAACGTTCAGGCTTCATGATGGCCATTTCAAAGAGGTTGGAGATATTTCTCATACAAACCCAGTCCAGTGGCCTTGGAATTATTCATCATGGGACTCACACAATTAAATAGCAAAGTGTTGGAGCTCTGTCCTGCTGTAACCACACAGGATCTACGAGTCCTTGCCTTCAAGTAACATGGCCAAATGAGAATGAGAATTTCCATTCGTGTACCCTTCAAAAAATAGGGTCTGAACAGATATTTCTATGACACCCAAGTCCATATCATGACACAGGATCGCAAAACCACATTACTGCTGTATGAACTGTGATACATGCACATTCATCAGAATATAACACTCTTGAATAAGACATAGCATTTGGAAATTGCGCTAACAAAGGAATGAGAAATCGCACCTTGCTGCTCCATCTCAGACAATACAGTCGCAACTATCGTTCTAAATCCTTTCATTTTGAAATCTTTATTAATATAGTCATACATTCTTGAGGGTTGGCCTTGAAGTTCAGCTGCTCATTACCAAATGGGTTTCAATGGAGATTGCTCTGTTGATTGAGCGATGCAAGCACACGTTTCCTCTGGCTTTTTTTTTATGTTCACTCAGTAGCCTGCATTTGACACTTCCTGTTCTTTTTGTTGTTGTTGTTGTTGTGGTCTTCAGCCCTGAGACTGGTTTGATGCAGCTCTCCATGCTACTCTATCCTGTGCAATCTTCTTCATCTCTCAGTACTTACTGTAAACCTACATCCTGCTGAGTCTGCTTAGTGTATTCATCTCTTGGTCTCCCTCTACGATTTTTACCCTCCACGCTGCCCTCCAATACTAAATTGGTCATCCCTTGATGCCTCAGAACATGTCTTACCAGACGATCCCTTCTTCTAGTCAAGTTGTGCCACAAACTCCTCTTCTCCCCAATTCTATTTCATACCTCGTCATTAGTTATGTGATCTACCCATCTGATCTTCAGCATTCTTCTGTAACACCACATTTCGGAAGCTTCTATTCTCTTCTTGTCCAAACTATTTATCGTCCATGTTTCACTTCCATACATGGCTACACTCCATACAAATACTTTCAGGAAAGATTTCCTGACATTTAAATCTATACTCGCTGTTAACAAATTTCTCTCCTTCAGAAATGCACTTCCTGTAACGAAAGAAAATTTCACCCAAACAAGCAGGGTAACATCTCGTGGTGGGTCTTTGACAATGCATTCCCCCAACTCTCGTGCGCTGATAAACACACTACTATTGGCACCTCGGCAGTGTACCAGAGTTTGCACACATCAGCCAAGGCTTCACAGCTGAATCAATGCATCAGAGAAACAAAACAGTACAATATCGACAACAATGCTGATCTTGAGCTGCAAGCAGGGATACCAATAAAACAACTAATAGCTTTTCCAGGCACACAAGTTGACAGCAGGCAAGATGCCGCATCAGTTGCTGGCAGGACGTACCAGTCCTTGGTATCCCAGCTGGCGCCACGCTCGAGCAGCATGGTGCAGACGTCCAGGTGCCCCTGCGCAGCAGCCAGCATGAGCGGCGTGCGGCCGGCGCCGCCTCCCGCCCTATCCGCGTCTGCGCCAGCAGCCAGCAGCAGTGACACAGTGAGCGCATCGCCACGCAGCGACGCTTGCGCCAGCGGCGAGACGCCACCGCGTGACATCAGCTCTGCTGCACTGGGCCTGCCGACAACAAGAGTACCTGTTATCCTCCCCTCTACTCAGCAGGTGCTTGCAGGCAGCAGCTGTCATCCAGTGAGTGCCTCGGCACACAGCAACACTTAATCAGCGGTGATACATCCCCCTGTGACATCAGCGCTGCTGCACTGGGCCTGCCTACAACAGTGCCTGATAACCTCGCCTCTAGGCAACTGGTGCTTGCAGCCAGCTGCAGTGACACAGTGAGGATGCCGCCATACAGCAACGCTTTTGCCAGTGGTGAGACATCAGCCCATGACCTCAGTAGTGGGACAAAGTGGGTTCTGGGACAATTTTGATGTCAAATTGATTAATTGATAAATTACTTATCCCCACCCCTAATGACATCAAGGATTTCCCCTGCTGCCACATGGGTCCCCCTCAGGGAACTCCCAGCCCCCTCCCCTCATCTCCTCCACATCTGGAGACGGTGGAAAATTAAAATTTGTTGGCAGGAACATCAAATTTTGTGTGTGTTCACCTTGAGGTGCAGTTGGTTCTACCCCACTCCCCTCCCCCATCTGGAAATTGGTGGGAAAAGAATTCAATCTGTGCTGTGCTGCCAGGTATGATGGATGTAAGTCTTTATTATTTTGTATGAGATGTGGTATATTTTTTACTTAAACAATCTCGGTTGCCACTGATAGCTTACTAGGCAGCAGCACTATCCAGTTTCATCACTGTCTGGAGTGGATACTTTTGCTACCAGTCTAGTCAATAAGTCTCTATGGGAAATAATAATAGAATAACAAGCTATCGCTGAAGTGCAGGGAAGTAGCCTCCTGCCTATCTACAAGTGAATAACTGCTCCTACAAGGAACATAAGGATGAATAATAACAATTTTAGGACAGTTACTGTTAACAGTCTGCCCTATACACTGGACTCCTGTAGCACCATCATTTGAGAACGAAACACACTTATACCTATTTTATGAGTTACAACTCGCATCCTAGCCAACAGAAACAGGAGAAATATATCATATGATATTTTTTATGAATGTAGGGCCTCCAATGGAGCAGTACCTCTATATTTAATAGGATTGCCACATACGCTCGATGTCAGCACGAATGGCTCTGAGCACTATGGGACTTAACTTCTGTAGTCATCAGTCCCCTAGAATTAAGAACTATTTAAACCTAACTAACCTAAGGACATCACACAAATCCATGCCCGAGGCAGGTTTCCAACCTGCGACCGTAGCGGTCGTGCGGTTCCAGACTGTAGCGCCTAAAACCTCTCGGCCACTTCAGCTGGCCTTCTTTAGTTCACGTAGCCTTTTCACCTGATGGTGTTCGTCCGTTACCAAAAGCAGTTCCAAGGCAAGAAACAAGACAAGGAAGAAAAAGGGGAATGTCTGCAATTTTGACCGACACTCCAGAGAAACTGGCTATAGAAGAAGAGCTAAAGGCATGTACGCAGGCGAAAAAAGCGGAAAAGAAGCTAAATTTAAAAAGCAGCAGGCCAAGAATACGAAAGCAGAAAAAATACAAAGAATCACCATCGGAAGACAATGATAGCTACTGTCATGTATGTGTCGAGCCTTTCTGCCACAGTTGTCCAAAGGAGAAGTGGATTGGGAATGTAAGGGTTGGTCTCTTGTTGCTTGTACCAAAGGGGGGGGGGGGGAGGATATTTATGTGTGCCGCAATTGTGAATCTGAATAGGACTAAGATATGCATTACTTTTCTCTTTTATTGACTCATTGAACATTTACTCACAAAGCCTGAATTCGTTCAGTGATATTAATTGCTATTTCAATTAATATAATAATTATAAACGAAGTTTATTGATGTTTAATTAATGTTTTGTAATGGTAATGTACTTCAAGTTACTGTATGAGTCTTTTAGGTGATAAAATGTGGTTTAACTTATGTTGCTTTCGTAACCTACCTGTGTTACTATCGTCCCCAGTAATGGGGACAAAAGTAACAGGTACACTGAAGCCTTAAAATTAGTTTTACAAATACCAAATATATGTAATTTAGTGGAAACTAAATTTATTTGTGTTAGGGAAGCTTCAGAGAACACACATATTAGTTCTTTTGTTTCAAAAGTTTATAGGAAGGAAATTAAAAAATGCAGTATGCAAAATGTTACTTTTGTCCCCGGTCTCCCCTACTGCAACGCGCAGTGGGAGTGTTTGGGGCGTTTGGAGGCTGTGGATTAGCTGGGTCTCTGGCAACCGGCGGTTTCTCGGATGGCAGGCTCCTGAGATACACAGTACACCTGGTAGATGGCGCTGGAAAGGATTGGAGGTAAAAAGGATGTGACTCGTCAGTTTCCTTTTTCGTCTTGAGACACCATGTTCAGGTAAGATAGTGATCACTACATTCGTAAAAAATATCGTACAATATATTTCCCATGTTTCTATTGGCTAGGATGCGACTCGCGACACATATATAGATATGAGTGTGTTTCGTTGTCAAATGATGTTGATGCAGGAGTTAGTGGAGCAGTGGGACTGTGGGTAATTTCTAATAATATTGTTACTAGTCCTCATCATCTTTCCAGAAGTAGCTATTCATTTCTAGAAAGGCTGGAGGCTACTCCCTTGCATTTCAGCGTTAGCTTGCTGTTCTATTATTATTTCGCATATAGGGCTATTGGCTAGGCTGGTAGTTGCCAGACTTTCCTTGATTGAAGATGGGGGAACAATTTGATAGAAATAATAGTTCAATGTTCCACATCTTTCTTGCACTTCAAGAAATTAACCGCAATTAGCTTCCAGGTTGTCACTGCGAAATTTACAGGGCTCTTATGCTTAGTAGACAAATATCCCTGAAACATGAGACAGTACGTAGGGACGATATTACATTGGAATAACACGCACACATACGCAGCATAAATTTGGACATGGTTAATCGACGTAACGCCATCTGTTTGTTTCGTCACTCCCTGTAGCATCTTCCCCTTTTCTTAAGTGAGATTCCCCATCTACCACTACGTATATTCCAAAAGCTACTTAATAGTATTTAGTGTTCTTCGTTAATCACTTCCATTTCCTCTCTTTACTGTTCTAGCGGGAAGCTCAGTTCTCACTGCTTTTACCTTCTTGACATTTCCGTGAGATATACGTAGGGGGAAGCACAAACATGCATGGATTACACTTCCTCCAGCGAATCTCACTTCGACGTTTGCCTCACACACTGTTACTTTTATGTGGTTGTTCCACTTTAAATCGTTCGTACGGCTATTTGCAGATACGTAGTGACTTCAGAAAGTAAGTTACACATGTCGTCCCATGCTAAGACTATTGCGCAACAAGTTGGGCACATTGTCAGAAGAGCCTACAAGTTCTGACTGTCCTGCAGACACAGTTCTCCTGTCGTAATTTTAACCGGTGCCTTACAGTGTCCAAATGTAGCGTGGCAAATGGAAATGTACTCCGAAGTTGAAGTACGCAGAATAATACAATACATGTGGACAAAATGTCTAAGCAGGACACAGATTCACCGCAAAATTCTGGCGGTATGGACTAAATACAACATCACGCCCCAGCTTAGTGAAATAGTACTAACAATTTGTCCAAGGCTGATGCTGTGAATCTGTACTGAATATTCCCAGCCGCTGTAGCCGAGCGGTTCTAGGTGCTTCAGTCTGGAATCGCGCTACCGCTACAGTCGCAGGTTCGAATCCTGCCTCGGGCATGGATGTGTGTGATGTCCTTAGCTTAGTTAGGTTTAAGTAGTTGTAAGTTCTAGGGGACTGATGGCCTCAGATGTTAAGTCCCATAGTGCTCAGAGCCATTTTTTTACTGAATATTCTATGAGGTTTCGGGATTACAGCCAGATCACATTGACTTCTTGCGACAATAAACTGTCCAGCCACCTTCAGGTGATTGTCCGCCGCTGGAGAGTGCTAGTTTTTCTTTCTTTATTATGATTTAATTCCGCTGCCCCATGTGGGCAAGGGAGGGCTGGCAGTGGCACAACCTGCAGCTCATCAACAACCGAGTGATACACTTAATAAAAGGATGGAAACGATAGATACAAAAGGCGATAAAGGGGGAGACAGTGGGGGTCAAAATATACATGTAAACAGAGACGTTCATATGGGACAGTGAAAAAACTCCACACATAGTTAAAAACACAGTTGGCGATTTGTGTAGCACATAAAAAACACTAAAGTCAAACGTGCAAGTTAAAGGTTGGCCACAGTATTAAAATACACCAGAACAATGACATTTAAAAACCATTGCACAAGACAGAGCACACACTATGAAGAGTAAAAACTGCTAGAAGGGACATGCCGTGCGAGTGGAGGCCTGAGAGGAGGGAAAAGAGAGGACAGGAGGGAGCAGAGGCGGTGGGGTGCTGACAGGGGTCAGATGAAAAGAGAAGGGGATCGGGGTGTGCACCAAGGGCAGGAGATGGGTGGGGTGGGAGATGGAGAGGGAAGGCAAGTCAGGTGGGAGCGTAGAGACACAGTAGGTGTGCACTGGAAAGGGAGGTGGGCAGAGGACAGAGGAGAAAACTGATGAGGGGAAGGGAATAGGAGGGAGAAGGAGCTCTTTGGAACACGAGGGGGGAAGGTGGGGGTTATTCTGAGTTGGTAGGAGGGGTAGAGATCAGGGCAGAGCTCATCATCCAAGAGGGATAGGTGCTGGAAGTTCTGTTGCGACAGGTGATGTGGAGATGGAGAGAGGGCAGGCACAATGGTAAAGGTGTGTAAACAGGCTGGAACTAGAGAGGATACATGACACCAGGGTGGATTGAGTTGGCAGATGATGTGCAGGGTGCAGATGTGTTCAAGGAAAAGATGAAGATGTGGGAAGGGGATGAGGTCACAGAGGATTTGTGTGGGGGACGGATGACAGATATGGAAGGCAAGGTGGAGTGCATGGCGTTCTAGGATTTGGAAGGCTTTGTAGAATCTGGGAGAGGCAGAAATCCAAGTGACGCTAGCATAACAAAGGATGGGGGGGGTCAAGGATTTGTAGGTGTGAAGAATGGTGGAAGGAATCTGGGAGAGGCAGAAATCCATGTGACATTAGCATAACAAAGGATGGGGCAGGTCAAGGATTTGTAGGTGTGAAGGATGGTGGAAGGATGCAGTCCCCATGTCTGGCTGGACAAGAGTTTCAGGAGGCGTCTATTGTGGGCTTTGTATTCGATCGTAAGGAGATCAGGGAGTCGTGGTGAGGTGACAGTTGATGGTGAAGCTAAGGTATTTCAGGGTAGGAGAGAGGTGGATACAACGACCATAAATTGTGAGGTAAGAATTGTGGAGCCAAAAGGAGTGGGTGGTACAACCTATGGTGATTGCCTGGGTCTTGGAAGGGTTGATGCGAAGGAGCCATTGGTTGCACCAGGTGGTGAACTGGTCGAGGTGAGTTTGAAGAGTACATTGGGACCATTGAAAGGTAGTATGAAGGGCCAGGAAGGCAGGGTCATCAGCAAATTGGAAGGCAGGTTTGGGCATCTGCAGTACATAGGAGAAAGAGGATGGGGAAAAGTATGGAGCCTTGTGGCTCGCCGGCAGTGGAATAGAAAGTAAAGGTGTTGGTATTGTGGACAGTGACATAGGAGAGACGATGCGAGAGCAAAGAAGCAACGAGATGGTCGAAATTGATGGGTTGAGCATAGGTCTGGAGCTTAAAGAGGAGCCTGGGATGTCAGACACAGCCATAGGTGTTCTGGAGATCAAAGGAAACAAAGATAGCTGAGCGACAGTTGAGGGAAAGAAGATTGCTAAGGTTAAGGAGCTGGGCATCACGGAGAAGGAGGGCCAGAAGCTTCACTGGATAATGGGTAGGAGGTGGCGCTGGTTAAGGTGGTGATGAATACAGTGGGAGGGCAGGGACTCGAAGACCTTACTGAACATGGAGATGAGGCAAATGGGACAATAGGAGGAGGTGTCAGAGGAGGGGGGTAGGTTGTTGGGTTTAGGGAAGAGCAGGATATGGGAAGTCTTCCACAGGTCAGGCTAAAAGTTGGTAGAGAGGAGGCAGCCAGGAAGTAGAGAGGGTTGATTCCTTGAGGCAGGGATAGGCGACACCATCGTGACCAGGGGTAGTGTTGCATTTGGAGTGGACGGCTAGTTTGATGTTGTGTGTGGTGATGGGAGTGTTAATGTCAGAGGGTGTAACTGATCCAAGAACTCGAAACTATGTGTAAGTGGTGTGACATAGGTATCAGTGTGTTCAAGGATGGCAGGGAAGAAGGAGTAATCAAAATGGGGACCATCAGGAATGGAACCGTTAATCAAAATGGGGACCATCAGGAATGGAACCATCAGGAATGGAGAAGACCTCGGAGAGATGGGAAGCAAAATGGTTAGCTTTACTGAAATTGTCAGGGAAGGGGTGGTTGTTGTGGAGAAGACGGTAATGCGGGGTGGAATGGCTACCAGTAAGGCAGTGACAGGCAAGCCAGTACTTGGAGGAGTTGAAAGGGAAGGTGGAGTTGAAGGGTGTACACATCTGGCACCAGTCCCGGCGTTTCTTTACTATGAGGAGGTTTTGGGTGTATAGTTGTAATTGCCAGTGGTGGATGAGTGTATCCCAGTCTCGAGTGTGGAGGAAGGAACAGTAGATCCTGTGGGATTCACAGAGAAGGACAACCTATGGAGGAAGTGTAGGGCAGAGAGGTTGGATGAGTCTGATAGGAATGTAGGCCTCCACACTGTCAGTGGTGGTCTGCTGGTGGAAGGAAGAGGCATGGGTGATGTTAGCAGGCTGATGAAAGGTAAGGGGGTGGCTTTTGACCTGTGAGGCAATGGATTCCCAGTAGGCATCCCAGTCAGCGTGGTGGTAGTCAAGGACAGAGGACTGCAAAGGGCAGCAGGGTGGGGGGGCAGGAGGGGGCTGATGGGCGGAGGAGATGGTGAGAAGAATAGGGAGGTGGTCACTACCAATGGGGTCGAGGACGCTGCAGTGATATGACCAAGGTGGTTGGGGAAAGTGAGGACGATATCTGGGGTGGAATTACTTTCAGGGCGGTGTGCCATGGGAGAGGGTGGCAAGAAACGTCACCATCGAAGGATGGCAGGATCACAGCTATGGATGGTGGGGTTGGCAGCAATCACATAGGAGGAGAAGTATGGTCAACATGAAAATTAAGTCATAGAGGTGAGGAGCTATGGCACGGACATAGATAGTGGCACAGGTGACAGTGAGGGAGGGAAATAAGATGGTGACGAGAAGGTGTTTCATTGGGTCATTGTGCAGGCTGGACAGGCATATGATTGAGATGGCCAATAGCAACCTCACCTCATGTGAGGGGAAGGAGGTTGTCAGTGTAGTGAAGGTGATAAGGAGAGGTGCAGACAACATGGTGAAGTTGGAGGAAGGTTTCATTAAGGATGAAGGAGTTGATCTGGTGCTGGGGAGGGTGTGTATGAAGAATTATTTGTTGGCAGGGAGGAAGTGAATGTTTAGGCATAGGAGACAATATTGTTGACATGCAATGATGCAAGGGGGGGAGCAGAGGCAGGAAGAGAGAGGGGCTTAAATGAGGGGGTCTAGGTGGGTGAAGGGAAAGTGGAAGTAGGTGGTGTAGGTATTCAAATGTAAAATAGATCAGGTGGCAGAGAGATCTCCTGGAGGGTGTGGGGGTGTTGGCAGGGGTGGATATTCTGGACAATTGTCAGGAATGGGATGATATCTTCAGCCATAGGGGGAGGGTGGAGGGAATTGTTGAGGTGGATGGGCTGGTCAATTGGGCTGGGGAGAGTGAACTCAGAGTTGGTGGGAGGGGGTTTTGGCTTTGCATTTGGAGGAGTAGGTGAGGTGGGGTTGATTGCAGATGTTGCAGGAAGGAGAAGAGGTGAGGTTAGGACACTGTTCAAGGAAGTGGGAGGCTTTACAGTGGGGGCAGGTGGGGGTGGGGGCGGTTCTTGCAGTTTTGGGTGAGGTGGCTGTTGTAGAGAAGACAGTGGTGCCACCAGTAGGATTGAGGAGGGAATGGGGTGGCGACAGTGGAAAATAAGGGCTCCTTGAGTGAGGATGTGTTGTATGAAGGAGGCATACTCTGTAAGTACATGTACAAGGAAGACAGGGCTGTAGGTGTTGTAGATACGGCGGGCTTAGAGGATTTCCAGGGTGGGGTGGCCATTCATTTCCGCAAAACATCCGCCTCCATGACCACAGGGCTGATCACAGCAGTGAGGGTTGGAGGACGATGGGAGGGTTGGGGCTGACAAGGACACGAGGGGTTAAGGAAAGTGACGAGTGATGCATGTGGGCCAAAGGTGATGCAGGGAAGTTTCCAGAGAAGATCAGCATGGGAAGAGGGAGAGGGGGTTTGGTGAGGACAGAGGCTCTCTGGGGGATAAGTTGGGCAATAGGGGCACTGGGAATGTATTTACAGATTTTGAGAGTGAGGCTGTGGGCAGTGAGGAATTTAGGATCGGGGTTGGCAAAGACAAAGGCATACAGGGCAGGGGCTGGGGATGTGGGAGGAGGGTTGGTGTCCATGGGGGGTCAGAAGGAAGAGAGATGGGTGGTGGTTTTTTTGGAGGAGGTGGTGGAGACAACATTGCCACTTGAGTGCCTGGGTTTTTTTTTTTTTTTTGGTGGTGTGGCCTGGGTGGAGGAGTGAGGGACTGGTTGGATTGGGAGGTGATGGAAGGCAGGCCCCATGTGTGAGGTGGAGGCAATTTGAATGGTGGTTGTGCACTTAATGGTGTCAACAGTGGCACAGTTGGCCATCACTCTGGTGGGGGAATCAGAAGCGGTCATAGCAGGGCGAGCGGGGTGGGGTAAGTCTTCTCGAAGAGTGGTAGTGGTGGGAGGGGGGGGCAGGACCAGGAGCATGGGGAGGAGGAGCAGCAGGAGCACAAGCATGAGCAGGCACAGGAGCATGAGCTGGCACAGGAGCAGCATACAGGTGGGGATGAAGGGGTGGAGAGGAGATAGAATGGGAAGAGACTGTGAGGAGGGGAGGTGGAGTAGACGGTTGAAGCCCAGAGGAGGCATTCCAGGAGGTAACGGTGGGTGCAGGGGAAGGGGAGGAGTAAATGATGGTGGTAGTAGAGGTGTCCATGGTGGAATGAGCTGTCTACTGGCGACAGGTGTCGCCACACAGTGGGGAAAGAGTACAAATACGGAGGAGTGAGGGACTGGTTGGATTGGGAGGTGATGGAAGGCAGGCCCCATGTGTGAGGTGGAGGCAATTTGAATGGTGGTTGTGCACTTAATGGTGTCAACAGTGGCACAGTTGGCCATCACTCTGGTGGGGGAATCAGAAGCGGTCATAGCAGGGCGAGCGGGGTGGGGTAAGTGCTAGTTCCTGGTGTCGGTTTTGTAGCAAAAACTGGCTCAGAAACGCATGCGCATTGGCTGCCGTCACAGGAGCGTTCTCTATCGATATCTAGAAGTCTCCAATGACGATCACTCACCTGAAGATGGCTGGATAGTTGTCAGCCGAGGTAGTGCGGCAAGAAGTCAACGTGATGCGGCTGCAATCCCGAAACCTCAAAGAATAGTGGGTGAAGCTGATCGAAAAGTGCAGATCTTGGAGCACGTCATTTGCATATCCTCGGCAAGCTGAAAGAACATCTTGAGTGGGGGACAGGGTGGGAAATTTGAGCGGACCTAGAATGGTTCCGTAAACAAGGAGCGGATTTCTGTATGAGGAACTGACCAGTTGGTAAAACCTTCCGACCATTCATTACACAAACGTGGTGACCACACTGAAAAAGTGCCATGTGTCTGTGTTACTTGGAACTGTATTCTTCTAGCATTCAATAAAAGTTACTTGGCCAGTCACAATAATCTGTAACTTTTTTTTAAAGTCTGTCCGTTCTTAATGGATTGACTGTTTCCACTGATTATTCGACAATCGTTTAATCAAACAATAACGACCGAGCGTGGTGGCGCAGTGGTTAGCGCACTGGACTCCCATTCGGGAGGACGACAGTTCAATCCCGCGTCCGACCATCCTGATTTACGTTTTCCCGTGATTTCCCTTAATCGTTCCAGGCAAATGCCGGGATAGTTCCTTTGAAAGGGCACGGCCGACTTCCTTCCCCGTCCTTCCCTAATCCGCTGAGACCGATGACCTCACTGTCTGGTCTCCTCCTCCACAACAACCCTCAAACAACAACGTACTTTTGCACCTATTTATGTGAAATATATTAAATTTTTTTATGATTGGGGCCAATTGCCTGTTCTATACTACGCGTCGATCATCTGCGTTTCGCCAAAGTATTCTAGCATTTCCGTTTATACATCTGCAACATCCGTGGACAGCCTCATGGAACTTCTCATATTATTGACCCGTTCATTCATATATACTATGAGCAGTAATGATTCCATATCACTTCCTTGGAATACACCCAAAGTTATTTTTATGTCTGAAGATATCTCTATTAAGAATGACATGCTGTGCTCTGGGGATAATTGCTTCCAATACTAAAGTAGGTCTGGTATTCCTTCAAACTCACAAATTTTTCATTGGGCGCCAGTACAGACTGGTCGAACGTCTTCCGAAAGTCAAGGAATACAACATCGTGATGGAACTACCATATATTCTTTCTGAGATTTACTGGATTCTGACGGGTAGCACTTCTCGAAACGTTTTATTAGAAGTGGGGAATATTAAGATTAACAGAAAATATTTTTGTGTTTATTACTTGGAAGTACGAGGGTTTACCTTGATGCGAGCACTTTCTTGACGACGGCCGTCTTGCCAGCAGACACTGCACGCTCCAGTTTCACCACCGCCACCTGGTCCTCTGCAACAGCGAATGATCACGTTATGGACAAATACGCTAAAGCGTCAAAGAAACTGGTATAGGCATGCGCTTTCAAATACAGGCATATGTGAACGGACAGAATACGGCGCTGCGGTCGGCAACGCCTCTATAAGACAAGTGTCTGGCGCAGTTTTTAGATCGCGTACTACTGCTATAATGGCAGGTTATCAAGGTTTAAGTGAGTTTGAATGTGGTGTTGTAGTCGGCGCACGAGCGATGGGACACAGCATCTCCGAGGTAGCGAGGAACTGGGGATTGTCCCGTGCGACAATTTCACGAGTTCAATTTCCGACATCGCTGCGGCCGGAGAAAGATGCTGCAACAACGGAACCAACAACGATTGAAGAGAATCGTTCAACCTAACAGAAGTGCAGCCCTTCCGCAAACTGCTGCAGATTTCAGTGCTGGGCCATCGACAACTGTCAGGGTGCGAACCATTCAACGAAACATCATCGATATGGGCTTGTGGAGCCGAAGGCCCATCGTGTACCCTTGACGACAGCAGGACACAAAGCTTTACGCCTCGCCTGAGCCTATCAACACCGACCTTGAACTGTTGATGACTGGAAACATGTTGTCTGGTCGGACGAGTCTCGTTCCAAATCGTATCGAGCAGATGGACGTGTACGGCTAAGGAGACAATTTCACGAATCCATGGACCCCTCAGGTCAGCAGGGGACTATTCAAGCTGATGGAGGCTCTGTAATGGTGTTGGGCGTGCGCCGTTTGATCACCTGCACTCATTCATGTCAATTGCGCATTCCGACAGACTTGGACAGTAACAGCAAGCCAATGCGATGCCCCACACGTCGAGAATTACTACAGAGTGGCTCCAGGACCACCAAATTTCCCGATATGATCATTACTGAGCATATCTGTGATGCCTTGCAATGTGCTGTTCAGAAGAGATCCCAACCCCACCATGAATCCTGCAGGATTCATGGTGACAATTCCCTCCAGCACTACTTCAGGCATTAGTCATGTCCATGCCACGTCGTGTTGCGGAATTCTGCGTGTTCGCAGGGGCCCTATATGATATTATGCAGGTGTACCAGTTTCTTTGACTCTTCGGTGTCTATCCTACTGGTAGCTCACAGCTGTGTGTCTGACGGACTGCCAATAGCAGTACATGTTGTGGTGAAAAGGTTCTTTGCTCTTGTTACGCTACAAGCTGCAAGCGGAAGAGAATACCAGAAGTTGAAAGAGATGAAAAGGTACGGGTTGTAACGCGTATTGTGGTCCGGTGAGAATGGATGTCACGAGGAATATTTCGTAGAGGCGAGCAGTTGTTGGAAGCGTGAAGGTGTGTAACGTGGGATGCTATGCCAAGTGAAGCCAAAGTTAACGGGGAAATGGATAGGAAAAGCGTTTGATTCAAGGCTGAAGGAACCATTAATAGATTGTAGGAAGGAGTATAAGAAAGCGAATAAAAAGTTTGTTAGGTGATGATCAGTTTGGCTTTCGGAAAAGTAAGGATACCACAGAGGCATATCTGACGTTGCTATTGATAGCGGAATTTTTTTTTAAAAAAAAAGGCCACATACATAGGATTTATCGACCTGAAAAAGCGATAGATAGCTAATAATGGTGCTAGGCGTTCGAAATACTGAGAAAATTTTGAGTAAGCTACAAAGAGAGAAGGACAATATACAAAATGAATAAAACCAAGTAGGAACAATAAGGATGGAAGACTAAAAACAAAGCGCCTCGGATTAAAAAATGTGTAAGAGAGGGGTGCAGTCTACCATCCCTGCTGTTCAGTCTACACATCGAGGAAGCAACGACGGATATAAGAGAGAGACACAAGAATAGGATTAAAATTCAGGGTTAAAGGATATCAGTGGCAACAATCGCTGATGACATTGCTGTCTCCAGTGAAAGGAAAGAAGAAATACAGGACGTGTTGAATGGAATGAACTTGCCACATCGAAAGTGAAGAAGAAATACAGGACATGTTGAATGACATAAACAGTCTCATGAGTAAAAAACATCGCTAAAAAGTAAAATGAAGGAAAACGAAAGTAACGAAGAGCAGAAGAAATGAACTATCGATAAACTTCACCTCAAAATTGGAGACCACGATGTTGATGAAGTTACAGGGTTCTGCTAACTTGGGAGTAAAATAACACATGATGTACGAAACAAGAAGGACATAAAAAGCAGACTAGCGCTGGCAAAGAGGGTCGCTAGTAACAAACATCGTCCTTAATCAGTGTCGTATGGAAGTGAAAAAAATGGTTCAAATGGCTCTAAGCACTATAGGAAGTAACATCTGAGGTCATCAGTCCCCTAAAACTTAGAACTACTTAAACGTAACTAAACTAAGGATATCACACACATCCATGGCCGAGGCAGAATTCGAACCTGCGACCGTAGCGGTCGCGCAGTTCCAGACTGTAGCGCCTAGAACCGCTCGGCCACTCCAGTCGGCTTGTACTCTATGATTACAACAAAGATGTTAAAGTAGCAGTCAACTTTTACCTGTAAAATTATTTATTTCTGCAGCTCACTATAGCGAAATTGACCATGTGGCCTTTATCAACTGCACATATTGCACTTCAGCAGATGTCAGAACCTAAAACGTGTCTTACATACATAAACGTCATATCAGTTGAGTTTTAGGTTTTGATATGTGCTAAAGTACAGTTATTTCCAACTTGAAAATGGCCACAGGGTCGAAATTGCAATATTGGGTGTCATGACTAAATAGTGTAACAGTCATAAGGCAACGACGATGTCATTAAAAAAAATTTCGTTTCACCGTGAACTCTAGTTACGAGAAGTTAATTTTAGTTTCTGATTGAGGTTTCTCGAGTTTATCGCTTTGCAAGGTCACAAAAACGTTTCCAGACACGCACTTTACTACTACAATACAAGGCCCAGTCATAAAATTTAAATTAAAAATACGCTACCAATCTTATTTCTAAACGCAAGAATGGGGATTTTCGCGACTTATTTTCCCGTATTCGAAGTTCACTGCCAGGCATCTAGGAGAGTTCTCAGCATCTGTATCGCACTTTAGCTGTGCACTGCTTCGTTTTGAAGTTTTGTGAGTCGCCCACCTGTTGTGTTAGCGGCGAAGGTGGCGCCCCAGGGGCTGTGGCGGTCGCCAAGGGAAGCTCGCAGACGGAAGTGGGCGCATCCTCCAGGCGGCAGGTCTCGCACCTGCTCACGGGTTCTGTGGCCCCTGTAAATAAACAAAACAAGGATACTCAGCAGAAGCGGTTTGTAGCGAAGCATTTCCAGTGTCACTTCGCCATTAATTTTCCTTTCATAGTCTTTTCGCGACATGTATGTTTTGTAAGCTATATATCAGCTCTGTGTGATCATTGGTGATGTCGGATCGCAGCCTGTTGGCAATCGTAGGAATGATTGCTTGAGAATGGGACTGCGACCGCAAAAAATATAGAAAAGAACGAAAGATAAATAAATAAAATAAGGACCAAGCGTAGGTGTGCAACTTATTTCCCAAACAACAGGGCAACAGTACTTTGATCGATGGAGGGGAAAGGAAACTGAGGACTATAGCATGCAGCAAGTAGACTATAGATTCCTGTATATGTGAGCTTCTGACAGGAAGAGAAGCAGTGGTGGATTATGAACCTAAATCTAGTGAGGTCGGAAAACATACTGGAAAGTCCAGTATACTTCGCTTTTGAGGTATTCATACCTCGCATTACTGTAGATCACCACTATTACTACTAGCAGGGAACGGTCCAATTAAACATGTCGAAACCTACCCTGATTTCTTTTACACAGGAAGAAGACAACGCAAGAAATGTACTGTAAAAATTTTAGCTGCTAAGAGGCACTGCAAGTACTGTATTTTTTTTAAAAAGTGACTGAAAATATCCAGATTCGTAACGGCGGGAGAGATGTACAATACTACTGGTGCTGTAGAAACTGCTCATGCGCAACGAGGCACACACACACACACACACACACACACACACACACACACACACGCGCAGCCAAGGTCGGCGATACTTCTGTAAACAGGAAACACGACACAATTCGATCGCAATTTGTATAGGACATTTCAGGTTAACGTTCGTTGATAGTTTCCCTGACACGACAGTACACAGTTACTAAAAAATGTTCAAATGTGTGTGAAATCTTATGGGACTCAACTGCTAAGGTCATCAGTCCCTAAGCTTACACACTACTTAGCCTAAATTATCCTAAGGACAAACACACACACACACACACACACACACACACACACACACACACACACCCATGCCCGACGGAGGACTCGAATCTCCGTCGGGACCAGCCGCACAGTCCATGACTGCAGCGCCTAAGACCGCTCGGCTAATCCCGCGCGGCGTACACAGTTACTATTCTCTCGAATTAGCCACCCAAGTAACATCCATTACAAATAATCAGTTGTTTATTGCAGTATTGCTAAGTGTAGAGAATATAGACAAAGCTGAATTAATATTTATTGGGCTTACGTAAAGCATGCCTGCTAATATTACCCTTTTTGTTCTTCCAGTTTGATAGTAATGTGGAATCCAACTAACGTTCTCCATTTAGCAATGATGAAATATGAAGAACGTAGTTTGCAGCCAGAATCACCTATTTCTCCTGAGGACGTACATATCTGTCATTTTTTAGTTGATTTCCTTGACGTTCATTCGAGTGATATCGACATTTCGTTTGAAATTGTGGATACATTACAACAAATAGGAAATAAATGTGACGGTTCCATGAATTGTTGTTCGGACGACGTCAGTTGCGCTACTAACAGTTCTGAAGAAGAATACCTTCCAAGCCTAAAAAGGCCCGTACTGCAACAGCTTTCAGCGACAAAGAAAAGGCAGGGAAATATCAGTTAAACGAAGGAAGGAAAAAACGCATGAAGCTACACAGTGTGCAAAGGCGTTTTCGTTTTGTAAAACCAGAGCGTAAACTGTACAAATGGAAGAATGAATTCCATGGTGTAATGCGCCAAACGGAAACCCGAAACCATCTGTATGAAAGACTGTTCGAAAGATTTAAAACTGCTCGTTACCGATGGAGACCAAGGAGACTGGGCCCTCCGAATTACATCTGACATGAACATTGTTAATTTCCAGGCTTCGTCGACTTGGCTACGCAGGTTCAAGAAATCGTACAGAATAGGAAGTCGCAAAATTACCGAGTAAACGTGTAGAGCAGCTGCCAGTGATAGACAATGCTATAGAAAAAAGACGGAGTCAGTTGCCCACTCAATGAGTGCAATGACACATTCATATACGATAACGCCAGTGATAAGTATGAGTGGTTTACTGTTTCCGCAGCTGTAAATCTGTCTCCAAGAATCGCAAGGCAAATTAGGACCAAAAATTAAAAAAAACTGACTATTTCTACATCTACATCGATACTCCGCAAGCCACCTGCCAGTGTGTGGCGGAGGGTACCCTGAGTACCTCTATCGGTTCTCCCTTCTATTCCAGTCTCGTATTGTTCGTGGAAAGAAGGATTGTCGGTATGCTTCTGTGTGGGCTCTAATCTCTTTGATTTTATCCTCATGGTCTCTTCGCGAGATATACGTAGGAGGGAGCAATATACTGCTTGACTCTTCGGTGAAGGTATGTTCTCGAAACTTTAACAAAAGCCCATACCTAGCTACCGAGCGTCTATCCTGCAGAGTCTTCCACTGGAGTTTATCTATCATCTCCGTAACGCTTTCACAATTACTAAATGATCCTGTAACGAAGCGCGCTGCTCTCCGTAGGATCTTCTCTATCTCTTCTATCAACCCTATCTGGTTCGGATCCCACACTGCTGAGCAGTATTCAAGCACTGGGTGAACAAGCGTACTGTAACCTACTTCCTTTGTTTTCGGATTGCATTTCCTTAGGATTCTTCCAATGAATCTCAGTCTGGCATCTGCTTTGCCGACGATCAACTTTATATGATCATTCCATTTTAAATCACTCCTAATGCGTACTCCCAGATAATTTATGGAATTAACTGCTTCCAGTTGCTGACCTGCTATATTGCAGCTAAATGATAAGGGATCTATCTTTCTATGTATTCGCAGCGCATTACACTTGTCCACATTGAGATTCAATTTCCATTCCCTACACCATGCGTCAATTCGCTGCAGATCCTCCTGCATTTCAGTACAATTTTCCATTGTTACAACCTCTCGATACACCACAGCATCATCTGCAAAAAGCCTCAGTGAACTTCCGATGTCATCCACCAGGTCATTTATGTATATTGTGAATAGCAACGGTCCTATGACACTCCCCTGCGGCACACCTGAAATAACTCTTACTTCGGAAGAGTTCTCTGCATTGAGAATGACATGCTGCGTTCTCTTATCTAGGAACTCCTCAATCCAATCACACAATTGGTCTGATAGTCCATATGCTCTTACTTTGTTCATTAAACGACTGTGGGGAACTGTATCGAACGCCTTGCGGAAGTCAAGAAACACGGCATCTACCTGGGAACCCGTATCTATTGCAAAAGTCTTGTAATCGACATATCGAAATCTGGAGAAATGGGAAAGAATAATTTTCAACATTTCGTTCGAAACGTATTCCTACCTACTAATTTATTGCTACTGTTGGATTTACGGTCTGGACACAACGAGGCCTCTGTTTTTGTGGAGGACGACGAAAAATCTGTAGATGTAATGTGGATTCCGCCTGGAACTACCAGTGCGATGCAACCTAGCGATAAAAATTTTTTTCGATAGTGGAAAGCATCTTCCAGGAAATTATCAGACAACCTAATTTCAGATACCTTTCTCTCATTTCAGGTTTATCAGCGGAACAGTATTCTTTAAGCTCCGGCCACTTGTGCAATGCCAGTTTTCTTCGTCATGCTTTACGAATTGATCAAGGATGCCTGGTGTGAAGCACAATATGCACAACAGCGGCCGGGACCGTCTCTGACTCCATACCAGTCCTGTCTAAATAAGACTAGTGTTTAGTGCGAAGTGCCTGACTGCATCAATTTTTCCTTTGTCCGGTGTAGCTGGCGCAAGAAAAAATGTTTGTTTTTGTCATTCAATAGACACTTCGCATTTTTGTGACAAAAAAACAAAGACCTGTTTCACTGACAGTCAAATGTACAACATTCAGACATTATTATAAGGAGTAACCTATAGGAATTTTTATAAAATGTAGTACTGCAAGACATATTTCATTTTAACAAATCACAAGTTCTCATTGACTGAAGTCGTCTGTGGCACAAACACTGCAATGATTTTATTTTCTCTGCCAGCCTCTTTTATCAGAATTACGTGTGCAAGAACTGAACTGTCGTCATGAAGTTATTCAAAAAAAAAAGTTTTTTATAGCTTAAGCCAGGTTTTCAGGGGAGCAAACAAGCTAACAAGCACGAATAAAAGAGAATTCTGTCTGGTTTACCCGATAGGCCTCTTGCAAGTCTTTCAACTGGACGGCAATGCAGCTACTTACGTGTCCCTAACCTTCCCCAGTTACGTAATCGGAAAATGGAGACCGGCAGATTAACGTGGAATCTGAACCACGTGTCACGTGTCTTTCGTGGCCACTCCAACATTTGTGAGAAGTGAATGCTCGGATAAAAATCATAATGAAAAAGTTGTGGTGTGAACGGGATTTGATACTGAACTCTCTGGGTCACGCAGAGCGCGCTTTGCACTAGACCATTTTTGCTTAAAAAAAAAAATGACTATTAGGCCTTACACGCTTAGTGGAAACGCTAGCTGCGTCACCTCTTGAGATGATGCTCGACGTCCGTAATTAGTGTTCTGTTTATAAATTTCCCCGCAATGGTAATGAGAAACCAGGGAAAAATGGCAGCTGAAATAGAAGGAAAATTTTGGACCAGTGCTAAGGAGAGATGGAGGTGCAATTCCGTGTAAAGTGCACGGTCTCCACGCATGTGACGCTTCCATACAAATGGAGACACTTAAATTCTTCCTTCCCTGCGCCATTTTACATACTCCGTCAATAACAGAGCGCTCGCCATATGAAACAATCTTCACTGAATAGCAAAGTTTCGCATTGTGCTCTAACAACATAGAGTTGTATCCTGTATTCTGAATATTAGTTCCAAAAACTAAAAACTAATGATACAACGTTCATAGGCAATATCCGCTACCTCGTGTTCTCTTCTGTTCCCTCTAATATAAACGATTCCACGCGTGTACAAAAGAATCGTAGTGAATTTTCTGCAAACGCTCATTGGCACGTGTTCGCTTTGTAATATAACGTGACGAAAATGTCGTTGTGTAGGTGAAGTTTGGAATGTGTAACGTTGCATAACAAGAAAAACAATATTCCACATCATATTCCGGATATCCTCCACCAAATAAATCATACGTATCTTATGAAACCCAGGGTGCTGCTTCTCAATGCTGCCGTGGGTTCATCTTGATGTTACTGTGTCGCCACATGGCAATCATGCAATGGTTAAATACAAAGGGGGTTCAAAAATTTTACACAGCCGTCTCTATTTTTTTTTTTTTTTTTTTTTTTTTTGCAGGCGGAGAATGAAATGTTTTGTGAACATACTATTTTCTTTTATTTACAGGTGAGCCATAATGAACCGTGAAGTAGATGTCAGGTTGCGACAACGGTCGGTGATGGACTTCCTCTTCAAGACCGGCGATGACTCTGCCACATCAGTTCACAGGAAGTTGCTTCCTGTTTATGAGGATAACAATGGATCGTATCGGTATCCAGCGGTGGTTGCAGAGGTTTAAAGAATTTAAGAAGGTGATTTCTCTCTACTGGACAATCCAGCAGACAATCGACAGCATTGAGTGATGTGAATAAGGAGACCATTGATGACCTCATCCAAAATTACAGATTTGTGACGATACGACAGCTGGCTGAAATAACTTGTTTGTCATTCGGTAGTGTGATATCACTGTTACAGTCACTAGGGTACAGAAAAATCTGTGCACGTTGGGTACCTAGATTATAGACAAGAGAAATGAAAACCTTGAGGAAGAACGTGTGTGAGGGTCTCATGAAGACCTTTACTGAAGAATGTTTTGACAGCGTCATTACCCAGGATGAAATATGGTTGTTTTTTTTCGAACCTGAGAGCATAATCCAATCCGTAGAGTGGCATCATGAGGCTACCCCTCAGAAGAAGAAACTAAGACTTTCATGAACAGCAGGCTGAAAGTTGATGGCCTCCTTCTTCTGGGATCAGTGATCAGTGTGGTGTCATTTCCATTGAATTTTTGAAACCTCGCTCCATAATTAACTGGGACCATTACTGTTTGTCATTGGACAAGCTGCGGCAGCTCATCACACTACGCCATGGCAATGTCAAACCTCATACAGCCCTTATGACGCAGGAGAAAATCAGGAAAATGGGTTGGAAAATTGTTCCTCATCCTTCCAGCAGTCCAAACCTGGCACCGCCAGATTTTTACATCTTTGGTCGTCTGAAGGCCCACCTGCGCGGTAAAACATTTGATAGTGAGAAAGACTTTATTTCCTGCGTCAAGCGATGGTGTAGAAGTCAATCCTCAGAATTTTACCAAAGTGCATTTACATCATGGAAAGAAGGTTGGGCCATACGCGTCACAGCTGATGGAGGCTACATTGGGTATGCTCAATGTATAGCTAAATGTTCCTAGTACGTTCACAAAAAATTTCATTCTCCTCCTGCAAAAATAAAAATAATGAGATGACTGTGCAAAAATTTTTGAACGTCCTTTGTAAGTTTCAGTATTTCTTGTTTACAAAGAGTTTTATTTCGCACCCTAGATGTTCGACGGCGAACTACATGTGTAAAATTGACTTAACACTGTCTAATGACTGACGTAAGACTGGCCTCAGACTGACCTCTGGCGGCGTACAAATCGCCTATATTTACATGATTGTAAACCGTTACTGTCATTGTTGCATATTAAATTATTAGATTTATACAATTAAAATTTTTACATACAGCTTCCCAAATTACACAGGAATTTACATGAAATAATAGTGAATAATTTTGTAGGTAAGAATCTGTTTCTATTAAGACTATAAATGACATATTTTGTCATTGCAGCAATATATTTCGTTAATTTGCGTATATCATTTTACTTATTTAAAGGATAAACAAAATGGTTCAAATGGTTCTGAGCACTATGGGACTTAACTTCTGATGTCATCAGTCCCCTAGAACTTAGAACTACTTAAACCTAACTAACCTAAGGACAGTACACACATCCAAGCCCGAGGCAGGATTCGAACCTGCGACCGTAGAGATCGCGCGGTTCCAGACTGTAGCGCGCTCGGCAAAGGATGAAGGCCCTATCCTTTACAGGTGAACAGAGCGATTAGTTTTATTGAATGAAAGACCTAGATTCAATTAATTAAATTTTGTACGAGTAAAATTTTACATTTTATGTTTGGTCGGAATTACAGTTTTATGAACTAACACCGATTAGAATATGAGAATGCTTAATTCTGACTGAAAAATCATCATGTCATATCTCTATTAGGGATGCAAACAATTTTTTAGCTTGAAAACATAAAATTAGCTGTCTCTTGATGACTAGAAATATCGGAACTTTAATCGTTAATTACTCCATAATTACAATAGCAATTTTTTTTTATTCCTACCATGTGCTTGTAGTTTGTATTGTTTAGAAATTGTGATGGTACACGAACTTTCAATCCATCATGTTTGCTTCTTTCTATATAAATTAGTGCAAATTTCTAATGTGCTGCACAGAAAATCTTCGGTGTATTCGAATCCAAATAACCAGAAAAGACAAAGTCAAAATAGCAGCTTATGTTGGTATAAATTACTGATTTTACACATATTCCCTCTTCGGGAGAGTAGGGATGAGATTGGAAGAGGATACAGGATCCCAAATAGGGTTGTGGTATTGCAATCTCCGGAAAATTCGGCTATGCGGCGCTATGTGAGTTGCGCGCTAGGCGGGCAGGGCTGTACAAACCGTTGTTATAAGCTGTTTGCGCGGGAAAAAAATGTGGAACTGCATTTTTTACAAAATACTTGCAGTGCCCCTTAGCAGCTAAAATTTTGGCATTGCACTTCTTCTGTTGTTTTCTTCCTGTGTAAAAAGTTTCATGTCTTATTGGACCATTCCCTTGTAAGACGATGGCGATGACTACCACTACTATTACTATTGCTAATAATAAAAATAAAATAGTAATAATAATTACACTCACTGTTCTTTACAGTCGAACTTGAAGACTGGACGTTCGAGCGTTGTCATTTATAAAACAATTTAACTCGATGACCTTACTTCTTTCCGAATCTTTGGATGGCATCGCCATACCATGCGTCTCGGCTGTCACGTATTCGCAGTAATGGTTTTTCAATCGAGGTACAAGCAAGAGCTGATAATCGATCCTGTCAGATACTGTTCCTTGAATACGTTTTTGCACGTTTAAGACAAGAAAAACTCCTTTCAAGTGAATTACTTGTTGCAGAAATAGTAGCAATTAGACAAAATAGTTCGAAAGCTTCTGAAAGAATGTGGTCCGTTTCATTATCAGTCATTCTTTTGATTACGTCTCCCATGCTGACAAAGTGAAACGTTTATTTATGCTGGAAAGAAAATACAGTCTCCAGATCTACACACAAACAGCGACCGACTGAAGGACGCACCATACGTTTGTAATACAGAATCCAGGCCGTCTACAGGGAAATGCTGAGCATAATTGGCGAACTGAGTAGTATCGCCCAATTCAAGAAAGAGCATTTTGTCACAATGTGAACATTGTTTTTCCAGTTGTGTTACAGTATTAGCAAATACCTCTAAATACAACTCTTTGTAGTTTGACGTCAATGGATTGCCAACGTATTGACCCATCATTTCAGCTATATCCATGGAAGCTTCATTTTGCGAATTAGTTAAGCATTTCATTTCATGGAATTCAAAAAGTCGATCGATAAACTGTTCTAATAAGAACACCCAAGAGTGCTTACTGCAACGTATCAAACAGAATAAGAGATGATACTGACCAGTAGACAGTAACCCAGCCCCGAACGCGATCGTGCATCTGTAAAGTGTAGACGATGGAGCGATCTCCATTGCCTGCCTGTACACCCTCTGGAGGATTCCAGGATAGCGTCACGGAGTAGCGGTCCCTGGACACCACTGATGGCTTGCCTGGAGCCTGCAATTCCACGACGTGCTCGTTGGACATCGAAGCCTGAAAAAATCGTGATTAATGTTAACATGACCTTATACATCTACATCTACATTTATACTCCGCAAGCCATCCAACGGTGTGTGGCGGAGGGCATAGAAAGAAGGATCTTTTATTGTATGATTATATGATAGCGGAACAAACACTGGTAGCAGTTACTTCTGTAAAATATCTGGGAGTATGCGTACGGAACGATTTAAACTGTAATGATCATATAAAATTAATTGTTGGTAAGGCGGGCGCCAGGTTGAGATTCATTGGGAGAGTCCTTAGAAAATGTAGTCCATCAACAAAGGAGGTGGCTTACAAAACACTCGTTCGACCTATACTTGAGTATTGCACATCAGCGTGGGATTCGTACCAGGTCGGGCTGACAGAGGAGACAGAGAAGAGCCAAAGAAGACCGGCGAGTTTCGTCACAGGGTTATTTGGTAAGCGTGATAGTGTTACGGAGATGTTTAGCAAACTCAAGTGGCAGACTCTGCAAGAGAGGCGCTCTGCATCGCGGTGTAGGTTGCTGTCCAGCGTTTCTGGATGAGGTATCGAATATATTGCTTCCCCCTGCTTATACCTCCCGAGGAGATCACGAATGTAAAATTATAGAGATTCGAGCGCGCACGGAGGTTTTCCGGCAGTCGTTCTTCCCGCGAACCATACGCGACTGGAACAGGAAAGGGAGGTAATGGTGAAGATACACCTATAATAAACTTTTAATCGATGTTCAACAGATCACGTCATATTGGCTCAATGCCAAACTTCCTCAAAAAAAAAAGTCTGATGTAATAATTTACAATGTTCCCGTTAATTCACAGCGGTAAATTTTCAGGCGTATTTTTAAATGTATGACGGAGTTGCTGCTACAGGCAGGCAAACAGCACATGTTTAACAAGTAATCAACTTTTCAACACCACAACAGATCATCAAACACGCGCTTGGGGTTGCTATAGATGGTTTTCCGAAATTCTTTCACCAGAGAAGATATACTAAATATTCCACTATTCGAACCAAGAACAGCTGCTTACATGAGTAATTTTAAAGTGCAGTGCGTTTCATCTGTTTACGGCCCAATCTTCTTTGATGGAAATGCGGTTAACGGTCAGCAATATCTTGCTATGTTACAAAACTGGTTGTTTCCGAGGCTGCACAAAGACAACTCTACCGAACCGTTGGATTGCTAGTCAAGGAGTTGCCGACTTAGCATGTCTCAGCTGCGATCCACGGTCACCGGATTTGACACCCTCTGCAAAGCCGGAGTGTCCGAGCGGTTCTAGGCGTTACAGTCTGGAACCGAGCGACCGCTACGGTCGCAGGTCCAAATCCTGCCTCGGGCATGGATGTGTGTGGTGACCTTAGGTTAGTTAGGTTTAATTAGTTCTAAGTTCTAGGCGACTCATGACCTCAGAAGTTAAGTCGCATAGTGCTCAGAGCCATTTTTTTTTACACCCTCTTTCATCCTGTGGGGTTTCGTTGAAGACAACATTTATGTACCACCACTCCCACAAAACCTGGAGGAGCTGAAGAACCGGATCTGTACTGCCATAACATCTCTGACGAAGGACATGCTTGCCCGAGTATGGGAGGAATTTGAGTATCGATGTGATGTTGTTCTTGTCGCTGATGGAGAACATATTGAACGTCTGTAATCCTAACTTGAGAGGTTCGTAAATATGTGTGTAAAGTTTCATATTCGCATCTCTTAAAGGTTAATAAATATATGCATTCGAAATACGTGTGTTCTTTTTGAAACACCCTGTAAATACCGCAGGTCTTCTTGTGTCCTACTCTGTGTTGGTAGAACACAGTCTGTTATCAGTTACACTGACGGTGACGCGGGAACCAGAACAAAGATGTGGTTTCTGTGGTCAATGGCGTTTGAGTTGTCGAAGTCAATAGCTAGCCAGATGTTAAGTCTCGAGCATTGTGAGAGTCATCTCAAGTTTGTGCGAAACAGTCCTGGAAGAGAATGAATTAAAATTGTAAACACAGGCAAGGTCAATCTCAACTATTAAATAGTACAAGCCGGAGCCATTATAAAATAAGGAAAAGGGCTGTACAAGTGCGGGGCCATGGTATTAATGGACGCTCACATCAGTGGATGGGCCCACATGACATGTCCGTGACAGCCAGGTTGGAGGCTGTAGCCATGCTACAAAGCTTGATTGTCTCTGGTCTGATAGTTGGTCCAATGTTTCTTGTTAATGAGCTCTGAACAGAACTGTTTCTGCTATTTAGTTGATATGCCATTGCCTTATCTACAAATTTCTTCGCATCATACCCTGCAAAACAATGGCTCGACTGATTAACAACATGCTAAGTGATCGGAAGTTCCAGGTAATCACTGGAAGCAACATAAGTAAGGAGAGGAAGCTGAACAACGGATTGCCTCAAGGATCAGTTCTCTCACCCTTACTGTTCAACCTATATCTATCTGAGCCACCTGACACTTCGTCCAGAAAATACTGCAATGCCGATGACCTGGCTCTAGCCGTAAAACACCAGGAAACGAAGACAACAGAAGATATTCTAGCCAATGATCTGTCTACATTAGATAATTACTTCAAAATCTGGAGACTCCAACACAATTTGAGTAAAACAGAAGTGTGTTGCTTCCATCTAAATAACCGGATGGCAAACGTAAAACTGGAACTAAGTATCAGAGGCAGAATTCTTCGTCATAACTGGAACCCAAGATATCTTGGTGTCATCCTGGATCGTACACTATGCTTCAAACAACACCGTCTTAACTTAGTTCAAAAGTTGAGGACTCGAAACAACGTCCTCCATAAGCTATGCGGAACTACCTGGGGATCTTCAGCAACCACCCTGCGAACTTCAGCTCTGGGCTTGGTGTACTCAAGTGCTGAGTATTGTGCACCTGTTTGGATGAATAGTCATCATACAAGGCTTGTTGATACCCAGCTGAATACGACAATGCGCATAATATCTGGCACAATCAGATCTACTCCAGTTCATTGGCTTCCACTGTTAACCGGTATAATGCCTCCTGAACTACGCAGATGTACTGCCCTTATGAGAGAATTCCACGAGATCTCCAGGAATTCTAACATACCCGTGCATAGCGACCTGCCACTTTAAAATCGTAAGAGACTGAAATCACACCATCCAACTCTGTGCGATGCTGCTGACATGGTTGCTAAGGATTCCAAACCTCTTGAAGAATGGAAAGATCGGTGGGAAGCAGTGACAGATGTTCACCTGCATAACATCTTCTCAGGTGCTAAAGTTCCAAGTAGATTCGACCTACCACGCAAGACCTGGACTACTCTCAACAAAATCCGTACCTGCCATGGCCGATGCAGGGATGCCCTCTTTAAGTGGAAGAAGCTGCCTGATCCAGCCTGTGACTGCGGGGCTCCATACCAGCCTGTTCACCATATTGTCAGTGAATGCAGGATTCGAGCCTATCATCGCGACAAAGACGACTTCCTGCTAGCAACTCCAAATGCAGTGCGCTAGATTGAAGGACTGGATATTCAGTTGTAAAGACAAACTTAAGTTTCTTGTGTGTCAATATGTACATATGTACATGTAATTTAATTTCATGATATGTCTGTATTAGCCATACGCTAAATAAATAAAAGTCTCTGATCTTTCCTCCATATCGACAGTCAGGCTGGGCGGAGAATCTGCATTACTGTCAGATGCTAAATCCCTCCATTTGCCCCCATTTAATCGGCGCACAGGGCCACATATGGTCTAACCTGTCCTGACTTCGTCGAAAAAGAGTAGAAAGTGTTGAAAGAATTTCCACCACAGGCTCCCACGACAATTCCTCGTCATAATTTGGTGGATCGAATGCCGGTGCTGTCTGTGAACTGCCAGCCAATCACTGGTTTCTAGGGCGATGGTTGGCCATGTCTGCATGAAAGTGGGTGTCTAGGTGCTCCTAGCTGGCCGTAATCTCAAGCATTTGCCACCACCAGTTGCCGACTATGATGCTTTTGGTCCATCTGAAGTTCTGGTCGAAATCTCGAGCCCATACGGAGGAGCCCACATGGTAAGATGACTGTATGCGTGAGTGGTGGGGTTACTGAGTCAAGTGCTGAACGTCGAAGAGAGTGCGTGGTCTGCAGTCCTTAAAATTTGGGCCAGACGTGGTCTGTTCATGAGGATGGCCCTAGAAGTTACGAAGAAGCTGGTGAGTGCTTTTTCAGCATGGGCTGTCATCATTTCCTTGCCCATCTGCCTTCTGAAGGTCCTTACCATCAGCTCGGCTTCAGAATTGGACGCTAGGTAAAACAGAGCAGCGGTGAGGTGGTCAGTGCTGTGGTTTTACAAGACATCTAAAACTCATATGTCTTGAATTGAGAGCCACTGTCAGAAACCAGGGTGGAAGGTCCCCCTCTGTTGCAAATATTGTGGAGAGGTAGCTACTGTGGTGGCGGTAGCCAACTGTCCCACATATGTGGTGTTAAAGTGGGCATAAACAACTAGAAACAACATTGCTCCCTCGAATGGTCTGGAACAATCTATATGTACTCATTGACAGGGGTGATCAGGATAGGACAAGGGCTAAATGATTGTGACTGCAGTCCTGAAATGGACTGGCGTGCCCCAGTGTCCGACCTCAACCCAATGGAATAACTCTGGGATAAGTTAGAATGTCGAATTTGCTTCCGACCCCAACGTCCATAATCACTATCTTCTCTGGCTTCGGTTGTTAGGGAATAGTGGGCCGCCATTCCTACATTGACATTCAGATGCTACATGGAAAGTGTCCCCAGCAGACTTCAAGCCGTCATACAGGCGAATTGTGGATACAAAATATATTAATGTCCAGTAATAGATGTCAGTCCGCAGCTCGTGGTCTTGCTGCCGGGTTCGATTCCCTGCGGGGATTTTTCCTAACTCGAAATGACTGGGTGTTGTTGTGTCGTCTTCCTCATCACCATTCATCCCCATTACGATCGGAGGAAGGCAATAGCAAACCACCTCCACTGCGACCTTGCCTAGTAGCCGTGCAGGTCTCCCGCATTGTCCCCTATGCTCCTCGGAGTATGGGACCTCATCATCATTAATAGCTGTCATACAATGATATAATTTTTCAGGTACATTCAGTGGTACATGTGAATACTATATGCAAAATGAGTTATGAATAGAGTTAATAATGAAGAAGTAATTAATTCAGACGTCATGTCTAATGCTGAAATTTTACTAGATAAATAGCGAAAAATAAAGTAAGCGATAAATTTTTTCTTTCATTGTTTTGTGCGGAGAGAGGGTCAGTGAGAAAAAGTTTTGAGATCATCTGTACAGTTTGCTGGAAATCGTTGGATTTATACAGTCTGAGTAATCTGCGTAGTGTGAGTTAGGCTGCCTCAAAATAATATGCACAGTTTGTAACTTTAATATTTGACGTATTTTCTCAGTAATTGTATGAAATGCTGAAAAATGAAAATTTTGTTGCCTGTGGAGGCCATCAGATAGGCTAATTGAAAATGGGGCTGGCTGTCCATTTTAGCCATTTAGTAATATAGTGGGCCTTGGTGGCATCGCCTTCGTCGTCCGTATCGCATCGTCATAGCTGCGCCCTCTTCTCTTGACGTCTGGCACGGCGCAGCGCTCACGTCTGGGTGTGTAGCAGTCGCCATTTGATTTGTTGGATGGGGGAAATGGGCGCAGGCCTTGTGTTAGCGGTGTCCAGTGATTTGCGGCCACAAGCAGTTCACCGAAGGATTTACCTGCCTGGTCCCGTGGGATGGGTACCCTGCCGCCCTTCTCCCACTTCTCGGGCGCTGGACAACAACAGTTCGACGCTTGTAGTCTATAAAACGCACGTCTGTCTCACGAATTTATCAAAAATTATTCAGGTATACGGACATCCAGCTGTAGCAGTACTTAGTTACGTTCTGATCAAAATTTAAATCTGTATAAGTTTAAGACTTTTATCCATATCGCTCTACAGTAGCTTTGGCCCTAAAGCCATACATAATAATACAAGGAAAATTGTTTACTTAATTTTAATTTATTAGCTAAAAAGATTGTTGTACGAGAGATATAACTGGTTTGCAGGTTTTTATAACAGTGGCACTGCTAGACTCTGCTGATATTACAACACCAAATATCACTCAAATGACATTTCTGTCGCCAGAAATTTCAGTTACTCCTAACATTTTTTCGATTACAATTTTCTCTCTAACTGCCAGATTTTCTTTTCCTATTGTTCCACAACAACATCAATAATTTTTCATAACCCGCAACAGACATCGGATTACAGTAAGAAAATTAGCAGGGAGTATGTCGTTCTTTTCTCTCAACCGTTCACGTAGCCATTTTTCTCTTTCGTTATTGATTTTTGACAGTAATGGTTAATAAAAGAGCAACAAATGCTCAATCATTCTTCAAAATCTTGGATGCAAAATTAAAATGTCGACATTGCCATTGATGGTGTGATGTTGCCTTCAGTATACAGATGAACTTACAATATACGAGGCGTGTTTTTTAAGTAAGGTCCGTTTTGTTGTAGACACTAGCAGTTCGCCCGCATATCTCAACGAACACGTGTGTCGTGTACCGGCATGCCTCGGGAACAACTGTGTTCAGTTTCAGCTCTGTAGCAAACCTGTACGGTTCTGTTCTGTGCTTTCAAAATGTTTAAGACTATCAAACCGCCTGCTGTTTGTGAGGTTCGCTCAGTGATACGGTTTTTGTCAGCAAGGAACCTATCTACAGCAGAAATTCATCGACAGATTTGCGAAGTGTGCGGTGATACTGTTATAAGTGAAAGCAAAGTTCGTAAGTGGGTACGAGAATTCAAAGATGGCCATGACTACGTCCATGATGAGGACCACTCCAGTCGCCCTTCTTTGATTACAGACGATTTGGTGGCTTCAGTTGAAGCGAGGATTCGTGAGAACAGGCGCTTCACAATAACAGGTCTCTCAAACGAATTTCCTGACATGTTGAGATCAGTGCTTTACAACACTGTTTCTGAACACGTAAAGTTTAGGAAACTGTACTCGCGTTTGGTCCCGAAACTCCTAACAGAGGACCACAAAAACCAAAGATTTGAGTGTGCGATGAAGTTCTTGACTCGTTATTATGAAGAAGGGAACAGCTTCTTGAATCAGATCGTAACTGGAGACGAAACATGGGTTTCACATATCACACCCGAAGCAAGCATGGAATGGATACACACACACTCGCCTGTAAAGGTGAAGGCCAAACAGTCTCTGTCCCAGCGCAAAATCATGGCGTCGATGTTTTGGGATAGGCATGGTGTTTTGTTGATCGACTTCATGCAGCAAGGAACCACCATCAATGCAGAAGCATACTGCCAAACCCTGAGAAAGCTACACAGAGCGATTCAAAACAAAAGACGCGACATGCTGACAAAGGCAATTGTCCTTCTCCATGACAATGCAAGACCGCACACTGCAGGTCAGACCCGCGATTTATTGACAGTTTGCCCGCATCTCGTGGTCGTGCGGTAGCGTTCTCGCTTCCCACGCCCGGGTTCCCGGGTTCGATTCCCGGCGGGGTCAGTGATTTTCTCCGCCTCGTGATGGCTGGGTGTTGTGTGATGTCCTTAGGTTACTTAGGTTTAAGTAGTTCTAAGTTCTAGGGGACTGATGACCATAGATGTTAAGTCCCATAGTGCTCAGAGCCATTTGAACCATTTTATTGGTCAGTTTTGGCTGGGAAGTTTTAGACTAACCCACCCTATAGTTCTGACCTTGCGCCGAACGATTACCATCTGTTCCTCCACCTCAAACAACACCTAATGGCAACTGTTGCAATGATGGCCGGCCGGAGTGGCCGTGCGGTTCTAGGCGCTACAGTCTGGAACCGAGCGACCGCTACGGTCGCAGGTTCAAATCCTGCCTCGGGCATGGAAGTGTGTGATGTCCTTAGGTTAGTTAGGTCTAATTAGTTGTAAGTTCTAGGCGACTGATGACCTCAGAAGTTAAGTCGCATAGTGCTCAGAGCCATTTGAATCAATTTTATTTTATTTTTATTTTTTTCAATGATGGCTACGACGTGAAAACGGCAGTGAACTGTTGGTTATCAAAGCAGGTGGCAAGTTTTTATGAAGAGGTATTTTACAATTGGTTGAGAGGTATGATACGTGTTTGAACAAACATGGCAACTATGTCGACAAACAGAGTGAAGTATGTACTTTCTGAAAATAAATTTACGTTTTTGAAATAACCTTCCGTTGTGAACTTAGGTTTAAACAGACCTAACTGAAAAAACACGCCTCGTAGCAGTTAAATAGTGAGACCCCTTATGGTACTAGTGGTGAGGGAAAAGATGTCGGCCGGCCGCAGTGGCCGTGCGGTTCTAGGCGCTGCAGTCTGGAACCGAGCGACCGCTACGGTCGCAGGTTCGAATCCTGCCTCGGGCATGGAAGTGTGTGATGTCCTTAGGTTAGTTAGGTTTAATTAGTTGTAAGTTATAGGCGACTGATGACCTCAGAAGTTAAGTCGCATAGTGCTCAGAGCCATTTGAACCAAGGCGAAAGATGCTGACATGACAGCCAGAAAGGAGAGAGTTACGTACACCACCTCCTGCGGACAGATCGGTGCCCAAACTACCTAGCAAGGGTGTTGTCCGCAAATCCCGGGCAGACTCTACTGTCGCACACCTGCAAGTCCGTGTTTCTACGGCATCGCTGGTAGGGGCCGATGGTTCAGCGACGTCATAGGCGCCACGGTATGCTTGTTTACTTCGATCCCATTTTACCTGGAGCGACAGCGTCCTGTTACCCCATTCTATAACCGATAAGGGTCCCCAGAAAGGTGACTACTAAGCTTTACGTAAGGGACCTCGGCGCTAGAAGACGCATTTTGGTGTGTCCAGGTATTTGAAAACAAACCTCCCTTGTTTATCGTGGTACAAGGCAGTCGGTGGTCACAATAAATCTTCCATCTTCTTCCAGAGGATTGCTATGAATCCAGGCGCCGTGAAGACACTTGTGACAGACGGCAAAAGGAACTGACCTAACAATGCAAAGGCTTGGCATACTCGAGCTCTGCTGCAGAAGTAGGCAGTCCTCTTGCCAGCACAATGCGCAATCCGAACGGCATTAGTGAGAGAGTGCCTTCCAAGACCCTGTTACAAGGCATACGGTGACAGTCTTATACGAACTGTATACCTGTTCTTCTGAGATTAATTCCATACAGAATGAAACCTACACTTCTTTGCCCTTTTTCATACCGGAAAGACAGCGTTGCAACGCTGTGTTTACCCATTATCCGACTTGACTGATGAAAACATGAGGTCAGGCATACTAAACATCAAGGTTCTAATCGACCACAAGGGAAGATAGCTATCCTGTGCATCAAGCACATCGTAAATCCTTCACATCTGTGCCTGCCATCCCAGAACAAGTAACGGACTCCCAGCAACATTCTTATTCGTCTCGCACCGCTAGTCGGAGACCAGCAGCAGGCAGACTAGGGAGTTTCCGTCCTATACGTAGCCTACCTACCGTTAATACCCCAAAGCAAACGGATGCATTTGGAGTGATGTAGTGACCGATAAGCTTGGACTGCTGATAAATGGCATCACATTGTTTTCAGCGATGATTCGTGGTCCTGCGCTACCCTGGATGACTACTGTCGACGAGTGTGGTGGCGAGATTTTTCGTGTTTCGAGGACTGTTGTGTTAGTCCTGGCATCAGGGTGTGGAGTGTCATCTGATATGGCTCAGGTCACGGCTGGTAGCGACTGAGGAAACTCTAACATCACAGTGCTGCGTCATGGACATGTTGTGCCTACAGGTGTTACCTCTCATGCATCAGTATCGTGGTGCCATTTTTCAATAGGAGAATGCTCTTCCACACGTGGATCGAGTCTCCATGAACTTCCTACGTGATGTTGCGGTACTGCCGTGGTCAGAATGATCCCTATATCTGTCCTCAAAGGGACATGTTTGGGATAAACTCGGATTTCAATACCATCGCAGTGTCAGTATCCGGAATATCAAGGACGAGATGCAACAATAGTGGGCCATCTTGCCTCAGAAGAGGGTACGAGGGTAATCCCGAATGTAAGGTCTCCAATTTTTTTATAGGTACAGAACTCTGTTTGTGTGGCAGTTGGTCACACTGTTATGAAGAGTGCTTCACGCGCTGTGTGTTAAACATGCACACGCCGTGCTGAGGCGCTCAGTCTTGGCTTGGCAGGCGTTGAGAATGGAGCTCCCGTTGGGTGTTACCACCAAGTGCGAATTGCGCGCAGTAATTCGGTTTTTGAATGCAAAGGGCACTGTGCCGGTTGAAATCCATAGCCAAAGACGGAAGTGTATGGTGATTCGTGCATTGATGTCAAAAATGTTCGTAAGTGATGTAGAGAGCTTCCATCTGGTCGGACCGAAATTCACGACGAACAAAGGAGCGGAGACCGTCAATTTCTGAGGAGTCAGTGTTGAAGGTTGAGCAAAGCATGCCTGAAGATCGACGGATCACCTTGGATGATCTCTGAAGGTTGGTTCCTGAGGTTTCCCGAAGCACCACTCACAGAATTTTAACGGAAACATTAAAGAACCGGAAGGTGTGCGCAAGATGGGTGCCACGCATGCTGACTGAGGACAACATGCTTCCCGCGCATTTCTTCACCGCCTAGCAGCCGAACACGACAACTTTCTGCACTCAGTTGTCACGGGTGACGAAACCTGGGCGTACCACTTTACACCTGAGACCAAGCAACAATCATGCCAGTGACGGCATCCTTCTTCGCCAAAGCCGCGGAAATTCAAACAAACACAGTTTGCCGGTAAAGTCATGACAACCGTTTTTTGGAATCGGAAAGGGGTATTGTTGGTCGACTTCATGCCCACTGGGACCACAATTAACGCTGACAGGTAGTGTGAGACTCTGAAAAACTGAAACGGGCAATTCAGAACCGGAGAAGAGGAATGTTGAGTAAGGGCGTACACATACTCCATGACAACGCTCCCCCACACATCGCTCGGCAAACCGTTGCTCTCCTGCAACAGTTTCAGTGGAACATAATCACTCACCCACCCTATAGTCCTGACTTGGCACCCAGTGACTATCACCTGTTCTCTAGGTTAAAATAACATTTGGCCAGAAAGTGATTCAGCTCCGACGACGAGGTGAAAGAAGATGTTCATAACTTTCTGAACAGCATGGCGGCGAGCTGGTATGACATGGGCGTACAAAAACTGCCACAGCGTCTACAAATACGCATCGACAGAAATGGTGATTATGTCGAAAAATAGCTAAATGTTCAAGCTGTAAACTGATGTAAACCATTGTGGAAATAACTAGGTTTACGTACTTATAAAAAAACAGGAGACCTTACTTTTGGAAATACCCTCGTACAACGGCCTTCTCACGTGCTTCCCAACCGAATCAGTGCATGCACATAGGCCAGAGGTGCTGCAATGTCAGACTGATAAGTGGGTCCATAACGCCAACTTCTTTGGAAATTTGATTAGATTTTGTAATCACTGAAATAACATCAAGAATCCTCTCAACCCTTGATGTTTCATACAATGAAGAGCCAACACATGTCTAATATGGTTTGCGGCCCCCTGCGAGCACACAGAAGTGCCGCAACACGACATGGCATGGACTCGACTAATCTCTGAAGTAGTGCTGGAGGGCATTGACACCATTAATCCTGCAGGGTTTGTCCATATATCCTAAGAGTACGAAGGGGTGGAGATCTCTTCTGAACTGCACACACCCCACACCATTACAGAACCTCCACCAACTTGAACAGTCCCCTGCTGACATGCAGGGTCCATGGATTCATAAGGCTGTCTCCATACCCGTACACGTGCATCCGCTCTACGCAATTTGAAACGAAACTTCTCCGACCAGGCAACATGTTTCCAGTCACCAACAGTCCAATGTCGGTGTTGACGAGCCCAGGCGTCGTGCAGTTATCAAGGGTACACGAATGGGCCTTCGGCTTCGAAAGCCCATCCCAATGAAGTTTCGTTGAATAGTTCGCACGCCAACACTTTTTGGTGTCCCAGTACTGAAATCTGTAGCAGTTTGCGGAAGTGTTGGATGGTTCTCTTCAGGCGTCGTTGGTTCCGTTCTTGCAGGATCTTTTTCCGGTCGGAGCTATTTCGGAGATTGGATGTTTTACTGGATTCCTGATATTCACGGCACAGTCATGAAATGGCCGCACGGGAAAATCCCCACTTCATCGCTACCTCGGAAATGCAGTGTTCCATCGCTCGTGCGCCGACTATAAACCACGTTCAAACTCATATGAAAATCTGCTATTGTAACACCAGCAACCGATCTAACAATTGCGCCAGACACTTGTCTTACATTGGATTTGCCGACCGCACGCCGTATTCTATCTGCTTGTATATCTATGTATTTGAATATGCGTGCCTATACCAGTCTCGCCGGCCAGGGTGGCCGAGCTGTTCTAGGCGCTACAGTCTGGACCCGCGACCTCTGCGGTCGCAGGTTCGAATCCTGCCTCGGGCATGGATGTGTGTGATGTCCTTAGGTTAGTTAGGTTCACGTAGTTCTAGGGGATTGATGACCTTAGAAGTTAAGTCTCATTGTGCTCAGAGCGATTTGAACCAGTGTAGCTTTCCTGCTCACTAATAAATAAAAATACTGGGTTGGTCCGTAAGTTCCTAGCGTTTTTCCGTAAGTCTAATAAACACAACAAACAGACACAACAGGGACTTAAGTTATCAATAATATGTATCTCTTCACTATTTGCAACAGTCTGCCAACACTGGGGTAACTTTTCTATTCGGTGACTGTAGAAATCACGTGGTTTTGAGGCGAACTCCTCGAGCTATGTTCTAAGCACATTTTTATACGGGAAGGAAGGTTGTTCAATATAGAAAGGAAAAGGTAAAAATCTGAGGGTGCGAGGTGAATAAGGTTGGTGCGGTATGAACTCCTGTACAGAGTTCATTGTCACTCTAGAATAATGCGGGTGGACACTGAGTAACATCGCTTCACGCAGTCTACCTGGTCGTCCTTCTTGGACTGCGTCTACGAGACGTCTCAGTGTTGACAACAAATGTCAGCAGTGATGGTTACAACTCGGGGAAACAATTTCTAGTTTACCAAGCCGTCGCTTTTCCACCAGACGCATAGCATTATCTACTGTGGATGCGCGCAGGTCTTTGTATGGGAAGTTGCTGCTTTGTTTCGGTAAACCATTCCTTTCTTTTCATTGTGTAAGCATAAAGACACCATTTCTCGCCACCATTAACGATGACGAGCAAGCAGAGATCCACATATGCGCTGATTTTTGTGATTTTGGCTTAGAGCAGGCGGTACCCATCGCCCCATTTTTGAACATTCCCCACAGCATGCAAATGACGGATCATGTTGGATTGCAAACAGTTCATCACTTTTGTCAATAAATGGCTCTAAGCACTATGAGACTTAACATCTGAGGTCATCAGTCCCCTAGAATTACAACTACTTAACCCTAACTAACCTAAGGACAGCACAAACGTCCATGCCCGAGGCATGATTCGAACCTGCGAACGTAGTAGCCGCGTGGTTTGATACTGAAGCGCCTAGAACCGCTCGGCCACAGCGGCCGGCCACCTTTACCAGTTCTCGAATTCACTGATGTGGATTAATGCGTTTAAACGACCGTCGTCAATCCCCGAAGGTCCTTCTGAACGTAGAGAGTCTCTAATGTCAAAACGATCCTCATTAAAACGGCGCAAATGTTTCTGGCTGTCTCCGCTGTTGTCACCCCTCTACTGAAATCAAACAGAAGAATACGAGTATGTCCGCAATATCCCAATTTCTCCACTTGGCATTTCCATTTTCTAGCGTCCACAGCTCGACTCACTACATCAAAATGACAAAATGATGATATGTAAACACAAAAAGCGACAGTGAGCTACTAATAAAAAATAAGAATCGGTAAATAAACCTATGGCAACAGGAATTCCAACATGTTAAACAAAAACGCTACAAACTTGTGCACCTACCCAATACACTATTGGCCATTAAAATAGCTACACCAAGAAGAAATGCATATGATGAACGGGTATTCATTGCACAAATATATTATACTAGAACTGACATGTGATTACATTTTCACGCAATTTGGGTGCATAGATCCTGAGAAATCAGTACCCAGAACAACCACCTCTGGTCGTAATAACGGCATTCATATGCCTGGGCATTGAGTCAAACAGAGCTTGGATGGCGTGTACAGGTACAGCTGCCCATGCAGCTTCAACACAATACCACAGTTCATCAAGAGTTGTGACTGGCGTATTGTGACGAGCCAGTTGCTCGGTCACCATCGACCAGACGTAAGAGATCTGGAGAATGTGCTGGCCAGGGAAGCAGTCGAACATTTTCTGTATCCAGAAAGGCCCGTACAGGACCTGTAACATGCGGTCGTGCATTATCCTGCTGAAATGTTGGGTTTCGCAAGGATCGAATGAAGGGTAGCGCCACAGGTCGTAACACATCTGAAATGTAACGTTCACTGTTCAAAGTGCCGCCAAAGCGAACAAGAGGTGACCGAGACGTGTAACCAATGGTACCCCATACCATCACGCCGGGCGATACTCCAGTATGAATACGACGAATACACGTTTCCAATGTGCGTTCACCGCGATGTCGCCAAACACGGATGCGACCATTATGATGCTGTAAACATAACCTGGATTCATCCGAAAAAATGACGTTTTGCCATTCGTGCACCCAGGTTCGTCGTTGAATACACCATCGCAAGCGCTCCTGTCTGTGATGCAGCGACAAGGGTAACCGCAGCCATGGTCTCCGAGCTGATAATCCATACTGCTGCAGACGTCGTCGAACTGATCGTGCAGACGGTTGTTGTCTTGCAAACGTCCCTATCTGTTGACTCAGGGATCGACACGTGGCTGCACGATCCGTTACAGCCATGCGGATAAGATGCCTGTCATCTCGACTGCTAGTGATACGAGGTCGTTGGGATCCAGCACGGCGTTCCGTATTACCCTCCTGAACCCACCGATTCCATATTCTGCTAACAGTCATTGGGTCTCGACCAACGCGAGCAGCAATCGCGATAGGCTACAATCCGACCTTTATCAAAGTCGGAAACGTGATGGTACGCATTTCTTCTCCTTACATGAGGCATCACAAAAAGGTTTCATCAGGCAACGCCGGTCAACTGCTGTTTGTGTGTGAGAAAACGGTTGGAAACTTTCCTCGTGTCAGCACGTTGTAGGTGTCGCCACCGGCACCAACCGTGTGTGAATGCTCTGAAAAGCTAATAATTTGTATATCACAGCATCTTCTTCCTGTCGGTTAAATTTCGCGTCTGTAGCACGTCATCTTCGTGGTGTAGCAATTTTAATGGCCAATAGTGTATTTACAGAGATACTAATATTGTTTAGACATTTACTTCTGAAAAATCGTTAAAATCGCCACGTCACCAAAGATCTAGTTATAAAAACGACGCGCATCAACACTCGTCTCCTATAAATACATCACTCAAGATCGAATTGTTTTCAAACCGGCACACTGCAATTTAAAATTCTTATTCTCTATATTGGAGGATTTTAAAGTCATAAACAGGCTGGTGATTCCAACAGTTTCGAACAGTACGTATTTATTCTTTACCCGTTTCGAATATACAGGGTGTTTCAAAAATGACAGGTATATTTGAAACAGCAATAAAAACTAAACGAGCAGCGATAGAAATACACCGTTTGTTGGAATATGCTTGGGACAACAGAACATTTTCAGGTGGACAAACTTTCGAAATTACAGTAGTTACAATTTTCAACAATAGATGGCGCTGCAAGTGATGTGAAAGATATAGAAGACAACGCAGTCTGTGGGTGCGCCATTCTGTACGTCGTCTTTCTGCTGTAAGCGTGTGCTGTTCACAACGTGCAAGTGTGCTGTGGACAACATGGTTTATTCCTTAGAACAGAGGATTTTTCTGGTGTTGGAATTCCACCGCCTAGAACACAGTGTTGTTGCAACATGACGAAGTTTTCAACGGAGGTTTAATGTAACCAAAGGACCGAAAAGCGATACAATAAAGGATCTGTTCGAAAAATTTCAACGGACTGGGAACGTGACGGATGAACGTCCTGGAAAGGTAGGACGACCGCGTATGGCAACCACATAGGGCAACGCGCAGCTAGTGCAGCAGGTGATCCAACAGGGGCCTCGGGCTTCCGTTCGCCGTGTTGCAGCTGCGGTCCAAATGACGCCAACGTCCACGTATAGTCTCATGCGCCAGAGTTTACACCTCTATCCATACAAAATTCAAACGCGACAACCCCTCAGCGCCGCTACCATTGCTGCACGAGAGACATTCGCTAACGATATAGTGCACAGGATTCATGACGGCGATATGCATGTGGGCAGCATTTGGTTTACTGACGAAGCTTATTTTTACCTGGACGGCTTCGTCAATAAACAGAACTGGCACATATGGGGAAGCGAAAAGCCCCGTGTTGCAGTCCCATCGTCCCTGCATCCTCAAAAAGTACTGGTCTGGGCCGCCATTTCCTCCAAAGGAATCATTGGCCCATTTTTCAGATCCGAAACGATTACTGCATCACGCTATCTGGACATTCTTCGTGAATTTGTGGCGGTACAAACTGCCTTAGACGACACTGCGAACACCTCGTGGTTTATGCGAGATGGTGCCCGGCCACATCGCACGGCCAACGTCTTTAATTTCCTGAATGAATATTTCGATGATCGTGTGATTGCTTTGGGCTATCCGAAACACACAGGAGGCCTCCCTATTCGCCAGACATGAACCCCCGTGACTTCTTTCTGTGGGGACACTTGAAAGACCAGGTGTACCGCCAGAATCCAGAAATAATTGAACAGCTGAAGCAGTACATCTCATCTGCATGTGAAGCCATTCCGCCAGACACGTTGTCAAAGGTTTCGGGTAATTTCATTCAGAGACTACGCCATATTATTGCTACGCATGGTGGATATGTGGAAAATATCGTACTATAGAGTTTCCCAGACCGCAGCGCCATCTGTTGTTGACAATTGTAACTACTGTAATTTCGAAAGTTTGTCTGCCTGAAAATGTACTGTTGTCCCAAGCATATTGCAACGTATTTCTATCGCTGTTCGTTTAGTTTGTATTGCAGTTTCAAATATACCGGTCATTTTTGAAACACCCTGTACACCTATAATTGTAACCGGTGTTAATGTTTAATACCTTTGAAACTTCTTAATTTCTAATGAGAGTGTCTGTACTTAAATTGCAGAATGACTGAGAAGATGAAACTTCTGCGTTATTTGATTCTGAAACAGCTGAGTAAAACTGTATGTACTGAGCCTACTTTCTCTTTACTTTTTCTTATCATGTCAACTCCGACCCACAATATTCTAGCTCAACGCCATCTGACCGTTCAAGAAAATTACAACCTGACTTCCATTAATTAATTCAAAAAATGGCCCTAACTATAATGATATCTTAAAAATAACCTATACATTTCATTAAGCACTTACCTCACAAAAATCTTCATCACGCGAACTACTGGAATACAGCGAGCATCAACACTGCCAGCTAAATAAAAGATTCTGGCTACTAAACCATGTGGTTAGCAAAGGAAAGATTTTCTTGCAAACCAAATAACGTATTTTTTAACTTAATTATGTGACATCCAGTTCAAACACGAATATAAATCGTCATTGACATCGAGTACAGAGGTATATAATCATGAATGATGTTCAATCTCCAAGTCGAATATGTACAGGTCGTTAGCCTACGCTAACATTTCAGACCTCTACCCTTCATCAATGCTAACTTCTCACATCTAACATCCATCACTGCTGGCTGTTCACCTCGAACTGCCCAACAGTACTTCCATCACTGCTGGCGACTAACTTCCAGCTGCCCAACATTACTGGCGATTAACTTCCAACAACGAGTCCGACCAGCCACAGAGTCTCTTACAAAGAAAGTGCAGTCAGAGATCCAATGCAAAGCGCTACACAGCGCTACCAACACAGAAGCAGCCCACTTACACCTTCTGAAGAAAGATAGCTTGTGCATATCCAAAACCGGTTAAGAATAAATACTCACCACTGTTCGCTCTACTTGAATCCTTCGACTAATCAAAAATATAATCTAGATAACATTTTTTTTTCTCATCAGTCTACTGACTGATTTGATGCGGCCCGCCACGAATTCCTTTCCTGTGTTCCTGTGCTAACCTCTTCATCTCAGAGTAGCACTTGCAACCTACGTCCTCAATTATTTGCTTGACGTATTCCAATCTCTGTCTTCCTCTACAGATTTTGCCCTCCAGAGCTCCCTCTAGTACAATGGAAGTCATTCCCTCATGTCTTAGCAGATGTCCTATCATCCTGTCCCTTCTCCTTATCAGTGTTTTCCACATATTCCTTTCCTCTCCGATTCTGCGTAGAACCTCCTCATTCCTTACCTTATCAGTCCACCTAATTTTCAACATTCGTCTATAGCACCACATCTCAAATGCTTCGATTCTCTTCTGTTCCGGTTTTCCCACAGTCCATGTTTCACTACCATACAATGCTGTACTCCAGACGTACATTCTCAGAAATTTCTTCCTCAAATTGAGGCCGGCATTTGATATCAGTAGACTTCTCTTGGCCAGAAATGCCTTTTTTGCATAGCGTGTCTGCTTTTGATGTTCTCCTTGCTCCATCCGTCATTGGTTATTTTACTGCCTAGGTAGCAGAATTCCTTAACTTCATTGACTTCGTGACCATCAATCCTGATGTTAAGTTTCTCGCTGTTCTCATTTCTACTACTTCTCATTACCTTCGTCTTTCTCCGATTTACTCTCAAACCATACCGTGTACTCATTAGACTGTTCATTCCGTTCAGCAGATCATTTAATTCTTCTTCACTTTCACTCAGGATAGCAATGTCATCAGCGAATCGTATCATTGATATCCTTTCACCTTGTATTTTAATTCCACTCCTGAATCTTTCTTTTATTTCCATCATTGCTTCCTCGATGTACAGATTGAAGAGTAGGGACGAAAGGCTGCAGCCTTGTCTTACTCCCATATTAATACGAGCACTTCGTTCTTGATCGTCCACTCTTAATATTCCCTCTTGTTTGTTGTACATATTGTATATGACCCATCTCTCCCTATAGCTTACCCCTACTTTTTTCAGAATCTTGAACAGCTTGCACCATCTTATATTGTCGAACGCTTTTTCCAGGTCGACACATCCTAAGAACGTGTCTTGATTTTTCTTTAGCCTTGCTTCCATTATTAGCCGTAACGTCAGAATTGCCTCTCTCGTGCCTTTACTTTCATAAAGCCAAACTGGTCGTCACCTAGCGCATTTTCAATTTTCTTTTCCATTCTTCTGTATATTATTCTTGTAAGCAGCTTCGATTCATGAGCTGTTAAGCTGATTGTGCGATAATTCTCGCACTTGTCAGCTCTTGCCGTCTTCGGAATTGTGTGGATGATGCTTTTCCGAAAGTCAGATGGTATGTCGCCAGACTCATATATTCTACACACCAACGTGAATAGTCGTTTTGTTGCCACTTCCCCTAATGATTTTAGAAATTCTGATGGAATGTTATCCATCCCTTCTGCCTTATTTGACCGTAAGTCCTCCAAAGCTCTTTTAAATTCCGATTCTAATACTGGATCCCCTATCTCTTCTAAATCGACTCCTGTTTCTTCTTCTATCACATCAGACAAATCTTCACCCTCATAGAGGCTTTCAATGTATTCTTTCCACCTATCTGCTCTCTCCTCTGCATTTAACAGTGGAATTCCCGTTGCACTCTTAATGTTACCACCGTTGCTTTTAATGTCACCAAAGGTTGTTTTGACTTTCCTGTATGCTGAGTCTGTCCTTCCGACAAACATATCTTTTTCTATGTCTTCACATTTCTCCTGCAGCCATTTCGTCTTAGTTTCCCTGCACTTCCTATTTATTTCATTCCTCAGCGACTTATATTTGTGTATTCCTGATTTTCCCGGAACATGTTTGTACTTCCTCCTTTCATCAATCAACTGAAGTATTTCTTCTGTTACCCATGGTTTCTTCGCAGCTACCTTCTTTGTACCTATGTTTTCCTTCCCAACTTCTGTGATTCCCTTTTTAGAGATGTCCATTCCTCTTCAACTGTGTTGCCTACTGCGCTATTCCTTATTGCTGTATCTATAGCGTTAGAGAACTTCAAACGTATCTCGTCATTCCTTAGAACTTCCGTATCCCACTTCTTTGCGTATTGATTCTTCCTGACTAATGTCTTGAACTTCAGCCTACTCTTCATCACTACTATATTGTGATCTGAGTCTATATCTGCTCCTGGGTACGCCTTACAATCCAGTATCTGATTTCGGAATCTCTGTCTGACCATGATGTAATCTAATTGAAACCTTCCCGTATCTCCCGACCTTTTCCAAGTATACCTCCTCCTCATGTAATTCTTGAACAGGGTATTCGCTATTACTAGCTGAAACTTGTTACAGAACTCAATTAGTCTTTCTCCTCTTTCATTCCTTGTCCGAAGCCCATATTCTCCTGTAACCTTTTCTTCTACTCCTTCCCCTACAACTGCATTCCAGTCGCCCATGACTATCAGATTTTCGTCCCCCTTTACATACTGCATTACCCTTTCAATATCCTCATACCCTTTCTCTATCTGTTCATCTTCAGCTTGCGACGTCGGCATGTATACCTGAACTATCGTTGTCGGTGTTGGTCTGCTGTCGATTCTGATTAGAACAACCCGGTCACTGAACCGTTCACAGTAACAGACCCTCTGCCCTACCTTCCTATTCATAACGAATCCTACACCTGTTATACCATTTTCTGCTGCTGTTGATATTACCCGATACTCATCTGACCAGAAATCCTTGTCTTCCTTCCACTTCACTTCACTGACCCCTACTATATCTAGATTGAGCCTTTGCATTTCCCTTTTCAGATTTTCTAGTTTCCCTACCACGTTCAAGCTTCTGACATTCCACGCCCCGACTCGTAGAACATTATCCTTTCGTTCATTATTCAATCTTTTTCTCATGGTAACCTCCCCCTTGGCTGTCCCCTCCAGGAGATCCGAATGGGGGACTATTCCGGAATCTTTTGCCAATGGAGAGATCATCATGACACTTCTTTAACTACAGGCCACATGTCCTGTGGATACACGTTACGTGTCTTTAATGCAGTGGTTTCCATTGCCTTCTGCATCCTCATGTAGTTGATCATTGCTGATTCTTCCGCCTGTAGGGGCAATTTCCCACCCCTAGGACAAGAGAGTGCCCTGAACCTCTATCCGCTCCTCCGCCCTCTTTGACAAGGCCGTTGGCAGAATGAGGCTGACTTCTTATGCCGGAAGTCTTCGGCCGCCAATGCTGATTATTTATTAAAATTTAGGCAGTGGCCAGGATCGAACCCGGGGCCGAAGACGTTTTGATTATGAATCAAAGACGCTAACAATTTTTTTTATTCTCATTTTGTTCGTTATTGTTCGTTTCAATTGTTCGTGGCGGACGTCACCTGACGCCCATTGAAGTTCGTTATTGATCCATTCGCTCAGTTTTTTTTTATTACATAGGGCAGCTAACCCTCTGACCGAACACGCTGAGCTACCGTGCCGGCTCCCCTAGACCACGGGTAACATATAGGCGTGCGAAAAGTTAGTTGCTCGCCTCAAGGGCCAAGGTAGGCGCAGGGGTAGATATATTTGTCGTTGCCGGGTGACGCTACTATGATATAAATTTCGGTCGGATGTAACATGGACTCGTGAATGCAGATTGCAAAGAATACGAAAATACAACACAATAAATAGAAGCAAAAGTATACTGAAACTTTTAGAAAACGCGTGTGCATAATCATTTAAACACAAGTACAATTAGTGCAATTACTGTTATTAATAAGTTAATCATCTGCTCCCACAAGCAACTCAATAACTATTCGTTAGGCATTTACAGTGTCACAATTACAGAGTCGCCGACGGTACCAGTAATATGAAAAAAAGAACGATCTCTACGAAGTGTTCCGAATGGTGCCGAATTTAACGGTCAGTACACGGCGACCAGCGGCAAACGTACCTCGTCCTAGTACACTGAGGTGACAGAAGTCAAGGGATACCTCCTTATATCGTATCGGACCTCCTTTCGCGCAGTGTAGTGCAGCAACTCGACGTGACATGGACTCAGCAACTCGTTGGCACCTCTACAACCGTCCATAACTGCAAAAGTATTGAAAGTGTTGTTGGTGCAGAATTTTGTTCGCGAACTGACCTCTCGAAAATGTTCCATCCCGTGTGATGTGGTTCGACAAATCATTTGCCTGAATTGTCCAGAACATTCTTCAAACCAATTGCGAATTTTTGTGCCCCCTGACATAACACTCTGGCTTCCATAAACATTCCATCATTGTTTGGGAACATGAAGTCTGTGAATCGCTGCAAATGGTCTCCAAGTAGCCGAACTTAGTCATTTCCAGTCAATGATCGGTTCAGTGGGGCCAAAGGACCCAGTCCATTTTATGTAAACACAGCCCACACCATTACGGGCTTGCACAGTGCTTTGTTCACACCTTGGGTCCATGGCTTCGTGGGGTCTGCGCCACACTCGAATTCTACCATCAGCTGTTACCAACTGTAGCCGGGACTCATCTGACCAGGCCACGGTTTTCCAATCGTCTAGAGTCCAACCGAAATGGTCACGAACCCAGGAGAGGCACTCCAGGTGATGTGCTCTTGGCAAAGGCACTCGCGTCTGTATTCTGGTGCCGTAGCCCCTTGAGGCCAAATTTTGCTGCACTGTCCTAAAAGATACTTTCGTCATACGACTCACATCGATTTATGCGGTTATTTCGCGCAGTGTTGCTTATCTGTTAGCACTGACAACTCTGTACAAGTGAAGCGTTGTCCGTGGTGAGAGGTAATGCTTGAGATTTGGTATTCTCGCCACACTCTTAGCACTGTTGGTCTCGGAATATTTGAATTCTCCAACTATTTCCGAAGTGAAATGTTCAGTGCGTCTAACTACAAGTACCGTTCCACGATCAGAGTCTGTTAATTCCTGTCCTGCGACCGTAATCACGTCGGAAACCTTTCACATGCATCACCAGAGTACAAATGACAGCTCCGTCAATTCACTACCCTTTTATAACTTACGTACGCGATTCTACCACCATCTGTATACGGATATCGCTATCCCATGACTTTTTTTTTTCACTTCACTCTATATCTAGTCTACTGGTGACTCGTGTGATACTAATTTACATAGGTTACCAATCAACAAAAAGATCGGTACATATGGGGCCCGGGGTGCCGTCACACAAAACAAGTAATGATTCTTGAGCAAAAAAGTTTGACGACCACTAGTCTACAATAAAGACGTTTACATGACCACCGTATTTCAGTTTATCCACTTAAATGAAATGCGCACAATACGGCTGCTTCATTCTGCATGTGAAACTGACACGCGTCTTACGTTTTTGCGCGTCCTGTACCCATATAACAAAGATACAGTTTCAGTTACAGCAACAGCATAGCAGCGCCAATTCTGTATCTTTCCGCCTTGCCCTTGTTTATCTGCCCTTCTGCGTTCATGTTCACTTTAGGAGCACTGTTCTGAAATGGGCACTTGCTCCATTTAATCTGCCTTCCATCGCCGTACGTACGTCAGCGACCACTGCACTTAAGGGGGTCGAAGAAAGCGACCAGCAGGATGTAGCAGAGACACCGTGCATAATAAAGCGAGTCATACAGGCAGTGCGTTCAGTGATCTCATTCCTATTCTTATTCCTCGGAGCTACAACTGATTAACATACAGTTTTCCTCTGCATCGCAGTTCGGTGCGTTGTTGATGTACACTTTGTGACCAAAAGTATCCGGACACCTGGCTGAAAATGAGTTATAAGTTGTTGGCGTCCTCCATCGATAATGCTGGAATTCAGTAGGTGTTGGCCCACCCTTAGTGCTAATGAAAACTTCCACTCTCGCAAACACACGTTCAGTCAAGTGCTGGAAGGTTTCTTGGGGAATGGCAGCCTATTCTTCACGGAGTGCTGCACTGAGAAGAGGGATCGATGTCGGACGGTCAGGCCTGCCACGAAGTCGGCGTTCCAAAACATCCCAAAGGTAATCTATGGGATTCAGGTCAGGGCAGTGCAGGCCAGTACTTTACAGGGATGTTATTGTCGTGTAACCACTCCGCCACAGGCCTAGCATTATGAACAGGTGCTCGATCAGTTGAATGATGCAATCGCCATCCCCGAATTGTTTTTCAACGGTGGGAAGCAAGAAGGTGCTTAAAACATCAATATATGTTTGTGCTGAGATAGTGCCACGCGAAACAACAAGGGGTGCAAGTCCCCTCCATGAAAAACACGACCACACCACAACACCACCGCCTCCGAACTTTCCTGTTGACACTACACACGCTGGCAGATGGCGTTCACCGGGCATTCGTCATACCCACACCTTGCCATCGGATCGCCACATTGTGTATAGTGACTAGCCACTCCACACAACGTTTTTCCACTGTTCAATCCTCCAATGTTTACGTTCCTTACACCAAGCGAGGCGTCGTTTGGCATGTACTGGCGTGATGTCTGTCTTATGAGCAGCCGCTCGACCATGAAATCCAAGTTTTCTCACCTTCTGCCTAACTGTCATAGTACTTGCAGTGGATCTTGATGCAGTTTGGATTTCCTGTGTGATGATCTGGATAGATGTCTAACTATTGCATATTACGACCCTCTTCAACTGTTGGAGGTCAACAGACGAGGTCGGCCTGTACACTTTTGTGCTGTGTGTTTCCCTTCACGTTTCCACTTTACTATCACATCGGAAACAGTGGACCTAGGGATGTTTAGGAGTGTGAAAATCTCGCGTACAGACGTATGACACAAGTGACACCCAATCACCTGACCACGTTCGAAGTCTAAGTTCCGCGGAGCCCATTCTGCTCTCTCACGACGTCTAATGACTGCTGAGGTCGCTGATATGGAGTACCTGGGAGTAGGTGGCAGCACAATGCACCTAATATGAAAAACGTGTGTTTGGGGGCGTCCGGATACTTTTGATCAAATAGTGTAGTCTTCAGTCCGGAGCCTAGTTTGAAGCAATTACATACTTGTTTTTATTCACCGTTAAAATATGGATTTCAAGTATAAGTTAAGAAAACACAGTAGAAGCCCGATATAACGCAGTTATCAGGTGACATGCTTTACTCCTAGTTATGGCATACCCGCGGTATAACGGTATATCAAGAGTGAGCCGTGTATTGACAACGCTTGGGAAACAAGGATGAACACGCATTACAGTATTGTACATATTGTATTATATAGTATTTACATGTAAAAACATTCGAAGTAAAACATTTCAGAAAGTTACCACATTTAGTACAGCAATTAAACAAACTTCACTCAAACGTCGACCAAACAATAACAAGAGTTTCTATACCGTATATAAAGCACGCTTTGATGGAGTATGATAATTTACAAGACTTCCTTCAAGCTACGGTACGTTATTCAACTGCTTTAGAGAAGTGAGTTAGCTTTCTTTGGCCAGTCATTTCACACAGTTTCTTTAGTGCATGGTGTTTTATGCTCATCAAGTGCAACAGCTCAATCTGGTTTGGTTCACTGTGTTGCTCCATCCACGTAACCACTTTATTTATGTTATCCAATATTTTACGTGTGCTGGGAGCATCATCTATCTATACCTTCTTAGTCAGATTCATCACCCTCATTCTCTACTCTCATTTCGAACAGCGTCAATAATGTCCTTGTCATCAAGGTAAGATCACCCAAATCGGTTCTTCGTTGCCGATGACTACGTAACCGTTCAAGACTTCAAGATCAATATTACGCTGTAGAATATCACATGTAGAGTGGATGTCATTGCTGTTGAAATCTGTGTAACTACAACGGTCACATGGATTATAAATCATTCATTCATTGTCTAGATTTCTATGTGCTTGTTACAATGTCATAGTGGTTGAACCAATGCTTTGCCACACCAGACCTACTGAATACCCAACACTCCTAAAATTTGCCGATTTCAAGTACATTTTCATTTCCTCATCTGAATTTGCTACTGAAGTGAACAGTCTACGGCGATAATAACCCTTAACTGTTCGTATGATGCCCTGAATTAATGCCGTTTTTTATTTATTTTTTTTATTTTTTTTAGCAAACACGAAGTTTTGGAAGTACATAATAATAAAGCGCAGTTTAATCAAAATTATAGATTTGATGATCATTTAAATTTTCATCAGTCATTAATTTGTGTAGAATTTCAGGTAACTGTCAAGCAGATTCACTGTTGCAGCAAGCCTTTTCTTCTCCTTCAATAGTCGTTTAGCGAATCGAATGGCGACATTATCGTCTTGAAAACCATCCGTCGGAAGCTATAAAATCTTTGTTGCCATGTAAATCAAAGCAACACTTTATTAAAAACGACCTGTAAAGGCATTCGTCAAGTTCACGGTCTTTACCTAGTTTAGTCCTTCTTCTGTCCATTCCAACATCACTTTCAAAAGCGTTTACAAAACTTCTAAATTTTTCCTCTTCTTTCACCCATTCCCTGATTGTTCCTTCAGGGACACCGTGCTCGCATGATAAACTTGATTTAGTTTCACCTTTCTTCACACGATCAATAATTTTTATGAAAAGCAAAGTTGCTACCCACCTTAAAGCAGAGGTGCTGAGTCGCAGATACGCACAGCAAAAAGATTGTCACAAATAAAGCTTTCGGCCATTAAGGCCTTCGTAAACAATAGACTGACACCACCAGTGGATTCAGTTGCCTGTGACTGCAGTGGCGTGCGTGAGTTGCGTGTGTGTGTGTCCAGATCTATCGCTGATGAAGGCCTTAATGGCCGAAAGCTTTATTTGTGACAGTCTTTCCGTTGTGCCTATGTGCGACTCAGCACCTCCTCTTTATGGTGAGAAACAACTTTCGTTTTCATAATATTGTTACATTCCATCCTGGATTTTCAATTGTTTGATCAATAATTTTTAGTTTATCACTCACAGAATACACTTCCCATTTCTATGACATCGCAACAAGCACATAGAAATCTAGACAATGAATGAATAATTTATGATCCAGATGATGGTTGTGCTCATTTAGATTGTTGCCAAGCACTGTTGCTTAGTCGCTTTGTTGATTGCATCACAACTTTAAACGTGAGATGAGTATTCAAAGCTTCTGTTCAGCACTAATCGTGATATGTCGGTAACACAAACCAGAGACTGAGTTTAATTACGTCCGTCTATTTTGGATATAGTTTAAAGAGCTTGGAAGTTGCAGTAGTAAATTATCCTGCAGAAAGGCTACATGCGGCCTCTAGTAAGATTTTTTCAAGTTAATACAATATACCGAGTGCAAAAATCATTCGTAAATGATGTTACATTTTTTTTGGGAGCGGAGGGGGGGGGGGGGGGGGGGTGAATTGTGGCATGCTTTATACCGCGCTATATCCGAATCCACAGTCTATCCGACCTCGGTATATCGGGCTTCTACTGTATTAATTTCAAATTATTGCCGAGTGATAGTATTACGGCGAAAAGTGGAAATAAATCCTTTAATAACTGATTTTTGCAGAAATTTGTAATGTGTCGTCCACGAGGACGTGCATGCATTGTGTTGTATATAAACCGGATCTCAGTTTATGGTACAGAGTTCCATATTTATTTTATATCTTTATTACTATATGTATTCATTTATAGTAATAAAAACACACACACACACACACACACACACACACACACACACACACACACACACAAACACACACACATACACACACACACACACACACACACACACACACACACACACACACACACACACACATTCACAAAACAGTTATTCTAGTCCACTTTGTCAAAAGCTTTCGGTTCCCGGGTTCGATTCCCGGCGGGGTCAGGGATTTTCTCTGCCTCGTGATGACTGGGTGTTGTGTGATGTCTTTAGGTTAGTTAGGTTTAAGTAGTTGTAAGTTCTAGGGGACTGATGATCTCAGCTGTTAAGTCCCATAGTGATTAGAGCCATTTGAACCATTTTAAGATTATTATTTTAAAAACAAATGTTAGGAAGTTATAGCTACGAGGAGCATTGCCTATAATATTGTTGGAAGATTCTATTTTTGTTGTTGTCCAGTAATCATTCGATTCCTTTACAAAGCGAACTGACAAGGCGATCGTGCCTACTCGTCATCACCGATTTCGTTCAAATTTATGGTACATGCTGGGATTGACCAGGAATGAGAGTGACAGGAGTGAGAGCTACAGAGGGCCAAGCACTTAGAAAAAATAGCCGGGAACGTATTGGAAGGCGTACTTCACAAAAACTTCATATACAAAATTAGAATCTTTTATTATTGCATAGTCGGTAATTTTGCACGTCCCCACTACGAAACATGGCTTCAGTGCCTCAACGATACAGACAGCCGTACCGTAGGTGCCAACATACCGGAGAAGAATCAGTGGAGATGCCAGACAAACGTGTGGCTCCTGAGGAGGCGCAGCAGCCGTTTCAGTAGTCGCAGGGGCAACAGTCTGGATGATTGACTGATCTGGCCCTGTAACATCAACCAAACCGGCCTTGCTGTGCCGGTACTGCAAACGGCTGAAAGCAAGGGGAAACTACAGCCGTACTTTTCTCCGGGAACATGCAGCTCTACTGTATGTTTAAATGATAATGGCGTCCTCTCGGCTAAAATATTCCGGAAATAAAATAGTCTCCCATTCGTAACTCTGGGCGGTGACTACTCTGGAGGACGTCGTCATCAGGAGAAACAAAACCGGGATTCTGCGGATCGGAGCGTGGAAATACCTTTATCTGGCAGGTAGGTTGGAAAATTTAAAAAGGGAAATGGGTAGGTTAAAGCTAGATATGGTGGGAATTATTGAAGTTCGGTGGCAGGAGGAACAGGACATCTGACAAGTGAATACAGGGCTATAAATACAAAATCAAAGATGGATAATGCAGGAACAGGTTTAATAATGAATAAGAAAATATGATTGCCGGTAAGCTACTATGAACTGTGAACGGATTATCAGGGCCGAGATAGACACGAACCCCACGCCTACCACAGTAGTACAAGTTTACATGCCAACTAGCTCCGCAAAAGATGAGATGATTGAAGAAATGTTTGATCAGATAAAAGAAATTATTCAGGTAATTAAATGAGACGAAAATTTAATCGTGATGGAGGACAGGAATTCGATAGTAGGAAAAGGAAGACAAGGAAAAATGGTAGCCTAATGTGAAATGGAGGAATGGAATGAAAGAGGAAGCCGCCATGGTAGAATTTTGCACATAGCATAATTTAATAATCGCTAAATTATAAAAGAAGGTTATGTACGTCGATGAGTCCTGGAAACACCAGAAGATTTCATATAGATTATATAATGGTTAGACGGAGGTTTAGGAACCAGATTTTAAATTGTAAGAAATTTCTACGGGTAGATGCGGACTCTGACCACAATTTATTGGTTATGAACTATAGATTAAAATTGAAGAAAGCGGAAAAAGGTAGGAAATTTAAGAGATAGCACCTGGATAAGTTGAAAGAACAAGGGGTTGTTGAGAGTTACATAGGGAGTATTAGGGCAGCGGTTGGCTAGAACAGGGGAAATGAATACAGTATCAGACTAATGGGTAGCATTAAGAGATGAAATAGTGAAGGCAGCAGAGGACCAAATGCATAAACAGACAAGGCCTAGCAGAAATCATTGGATAACGCAGGAGATATTGGAAGGAGACAATATAAAAATGCAGCAAATTAAGCAAGCGGCAGGGAATACAAACACCTAAAAAGTGAGATTGACGGGAAGTGCAAAATGATTAAGCAGGGAAGGATAGAGGACAAATTTAAGGATCTGCAAGCATATTTGACTAGAAAATAGGTAGATACCGACTGCAGGAAAATTAAAGAGGTGTTTGGAGTAAAGAGAAGCAGCTGTATAAATATCAGGAGCTCAGTTGTAAAGTGATCCCTAACCAAAGAAGGGATAGCTGAAAGGTGGAAAGAATATACATAGGGTCTACATAGGAGATGAACTTCAAGGCAGTATTATAGAAATGGAAGAGGACAAAGATGAACATGAGGTGGGGGATACGTTACTGTGAGAAGAATTGACAGAGCATTGAAGGTCATAGGTAGAAACAAGACTCCGGGAGTAGACGACTTTCAGTCAGAACTACTAATAGCCTTGGGAGAGGCTGCCATGACAAAACTCTTCCAACTGTCGTGCAAGATGTATGAAACAGGCGAAATGTGCTCTAATGTCAAGAAGAAAGTAATAATTATAATTTTAAAATCAGTTTAATATGTAACGCTTGCAGAATACTAACGCGAATTCTTTACAAAAGAATGGAAATACTAACTAGGGGAAGTTCAGTTTGGATCTCGGAGAAATACAGAAGAACGGGAGGCAATACTAACCCAACGAATTATCTTCGAAGGTAGATTAAGGAAAGGCAAACCTACGTGTACACCATTAGTAGACTTAAAGAAAGCTTTTGACAAAGTGGACTGGAATATTCTCTTTGAAATTCTGGAGACATCAGATGTAAAATACATTGGTCGAAAGGCTATTTACAACTTCTACAGAGACCAGACGGCAATCATAGGAGTCGTGAGTCATCAAAGGGAAGCAGCGGTTGAGAAGGAAGGGAGACAGGGTTGTGGCCTATCCCAGATCTTATTCGGCCTGTACATTGAGCAAGCAGTAAAGGAAACCAAAGAAAAATTTGTAGTAGAAATTAAAGTTCAGGAAGAAGAAATAAAAACTTTGAAGTTTCACCGTGGCACTGTACTTCTGTCAGATACAGCAAAGAATTTGGAAGAGCAGTTGAATGGAATGAACAGTGTATTGAAAGGAACATATAAGATGAGTATCAATAGAGGCAAAACAAGGATAATGGTATGTAGCTGAATTAAATCAGGAGACGCCGAGGGAATTAAATTAGAAAACAAGACACTTAAATTAGGAGATTTTTTTTGTTATTTGGGCAGCAAAATAACTGATGATGGCTGTAGAGAAGTTATAAAATGTAAACTGGCAACGGCAAGATAAGCGTTTCTGAAGAAGAGAAATTTCTTCACGTTGGAAATAGACTTATGTGTTAAGAAGTCATTTCTGGAGCTATTTGTCTGGAGTGTGGGCATGTATGGAAGTGAAACATGGACGATAAACAGTTTAGACAGGAAGAGAATAGAAGCTTTTCAATCTTGGAGCAACAGAAGAATGCTGAAGATTAGACGGGTAGATCACATAATTAATAAGAAGTTACTGAACAGAACTGTGGAGAATAGAAATTTGTGGCCCAAATCGGTTGGTAGGACATGTTCTGAGGCATCAAGGGATTACCAATTTAGTATTGGGGGGAAGTGTGGGGTATAAAAATTGTGGAGGGAGACTAAGAGAGGAACACAGTTAACAGATAAAGAAGGATGTAAAATTATTCGCAAGTGATGAGGCACGCACAGATAAAGTAGCATGGAGAGCTGCATCAAACCAGACTTCGGACTGAAGAACACAACATCAACATTAAACCGAAACAGAGACGCTGAAGAAACGTATAGGGAGAGCGAAAAGTAATCTGGATAATTTTAAGTCAAAATTATACTGAATAATAACCATACAGCCTAAGAACAAATAAGGAAATTGTGAGGCATGCTAACATTTATCAAGAAAAGGAAGTTAAGATTCGATGGTCGTATTAAAAGAATAGAACCAGTTAGAGTAACTAGACATGTAGAATTCTGCGGTAGTTGCAGTTGAAGCTGTAATCGAACCAATAAAATGGAGAAATCAGAGCTCATGCGGAGGCATATAGACAGTCGTATTTTCCTCGTCCTGTTTGCGAGTGGAACAGGAAGGAAAATGACTAAAAGTGGTGCGGATTACCCTCCGCCACGCGCTTTAAAGTGGATTGCGGTGTATCGATGCATACGTAGATGTAGAACGTTACAGTAGATAAAGACCTGAAGGTAGCAGGAATAATACAGTTTGATATACCAGACAGAAAAAAGTTTTGGCAGAAAAATTCCGACTGGACAGGTGGTTGTGCCCCAGGGAAGTGCGTTGGAGCCTTGCCGTTCATGTTCGATATAAATTACTTTGCGCGCATTATTAATGGTAACCTCCGACTGCAGATGATGCCGTTATTTGTAATGAAGTATTGCCTGAAAGAAGCTCCACAATTATTCTGTCAGATCTTGATAAGATTTCAAAGTGGTGCGAAGATTGGCAACTTGCTTTAAATGTTCAGAAATGTAAAAGTGTGCTATTCACAAAAAGAAAATACGCAGTATCCTATAACATCAATAAGTTGTTGTTGCAATCGGATAACTGATACAAATTGTTGAGTGTAATACATTCTACGGATATGAAATGGAATAAGCACATAGGCTCAAGTGTGGGTAAAGCAGGTGGTAAATAGGTTTATCGGTAGAATACTGGGGAAGTGCAATCAGTCCACAAAAGAGATTGATTACAGATCATTCGTTCGACGTAGTCTAGAATATTGGTCAGGTATGTTGTACCCGTTCCAGAGAGGACTAACAGAAGATATTGAATGTATGCAGAGAAGGGCAGCACGAATGTTCACAGATTTGTCTGATCCGTAGAGCGTGTCATAGAAATGTTGAGAGAACTGAATTGGCAGACCCTTGAAGGGTCCCGTGAAAGCTTACTTACAAAGTTTCAAAATGACGACCCCAGGAATATACTACAACCCCCTAAACCACTCCAGTAGTGATCGAGAGAACAAGATTAGAATAATTACAGTACGCAGGGCGACATTTAAGAAATCATTCTTCTTGCCCTCCATATTTGACTGACACGGTGAAAAGCTCTAATAGCTAGTACAATGGACTTCACAGTGGTTTGCAGAATATAGATATAGATGTAGATATCCCACATAATCTCAGCCTAGTTTTAAATGACCAAACTCATTCTTTTCCTCTCTGGTAAATTAAGTTTCAGTTACACAGATACTAGGATACGATTGTGATACAATTTATTTTTCAAATGTCCATATATGTGACAATACCCCCACAAAAATTTGGATTTTTCGTTTTTGATTAAATTGATTAACTACAATGATGGAAAGAAGAAATCGTAACACCAAGAAGGAATTATGCAACATAAACAAAAATTTGCAGGCGTGTTTCTACATCTGAAAGATGATGTCTATTCAGATTTCACGCAAGTCGCATAATAGTGGCACTAGTAGCTTCGCTACAAAGATGCAAATCAGGTTTGCTTTAAATACGAGCTGTAACGGTCGTGAGCGTTAGTTACCTTTGAGACTCGACGTCTTGAGCTGTAGTTGGTCAAGAATGCCTTCTAAGGTAACAAAGAAAACTTTTTGTTCTGCCTTACGGCAGGTCTTGTCGTGGAGGAAGCCTCGTCAAAAGGGTCCACCGCATGAGCGTCTAGGGAAGTGATTCCAGTGGTGGTTTCCCATTGCCTTCCACTGGTGATGATGAAATGATAATGAGGACAACACAACACCCAGTCACCGAGGGAAGAAAATCTCCGACACACCCGGGAATCGAATCCGGGCCCCTTGGTAAAGGTAACAAAGAAGCCATTATCAAAACCTCACTGAGTTTGAACGTGGTAATGTAATAGAACTACGAGAACCTGAATGTTCCTTCTGCGATATTCCAGCCACTGTACATGACTGCTGGCAACGGCGATCAAGGGAAAGGAAAATAAAAATGAGCGTATGGCAACGTTGGCCAGGAGGCCCCTATTCGGGGAAGTTCGGCCGACAAGTGCAAGTCTTATTTCAGTCGACGCCACATTGGGCGACTTGTGCGCCGGTGATAAGGATGAAATGATGATGAATACAACACAACACCCAGTCCCCGAGCTGAGAAAATCTCCAAACCGGGCCGCTTGCATGGGGGGCGAGCCCGTTACCACCCACCTAAGGAGGCGGACGATGAAGGGAATATGCGGCCACAAGAAGACCGGGCTCTGGACGGCCACGTGGCACTACCGAGATGTTCGATGTATAGTTCTGGTGCATCGCACTGCATCTGCAGCAGCAATTTCTGCAGTAGTTAGCACCACAGTGACACAACGAAGTGTGTAACAAAGCGGTTACTTCACGGACAGCTCCGAGCCAGATGCCCTCTAGCGTGCATTCCACTGACTCCAAATCATCGCCTTTTGCAACTTCAGTCGCGGCAAGTGAGAGCTCATTGGAGGGCAGGGTGGAGGTTTGTTGTGTTTCCTAATGAAAGCTGGTTCTGCCTTGGTACCAGTTATGGCCGTGTGTTGGTTAGAAGGAGACCAGCTGAGGACCTGCAACCAACCTGTCTGCGTGCTATGGATACACTGGACCTACACCTGGAGTTATGGTCTAGCGTGCAATTTCGTATGACAGCAGGAGCACTCTCGTTGTTATCCAACACACTCTGTCTGCAAATTTGTACGTCGGTCTGGTTATTCAGCCTGTTGTACTGCCGTTCATGAGCGGCATTACGAGGGGTGTTTTCCAACAGGATAACGCTCGCACACATACTGCCGTTGTAGCTCTACAGAGAGCCGACTTATTGTCTTGGCCTGCTCGATCAACAGATCTGTCTGCAGTTGAGTACACATGGGACATCATCGGACGACATCATCCACAAACACCATTACGGGGAGGTTTACTATCTTTGGCCCGAAAAAAGCATGTTCTTTGAGAATTTTTTTCGCAGGATATGTTATAGATATCAATGTCAAATTTGGTCGAAATGTTTATTGATATTTCCTCTACAAACTGGAGTTTTTTCGACCGGAAATTTCGAAGAGCAAAGGCGGAAGTACCGTCGGAACGAAACAAAATTTCGAAATAGCGGGTGATCAAAAAGTCAGTATAAATTTGAAAACTAAATAAATCACGGAATAATGTAGATAGAGAGGTACAAATTGACACACATGCTTGGAATGACATAGGGTTTTCTTAGAACAAAAAAAAAAAATTCACAAAATATCCGATAGATGGCGCTTCATCTAATCAGAAAAGCAATAATTAGCATAACAAAGTAGTACAAAGCAAAGATGATGTTCTTTACAGGAAATACTCAATATGTCCACCATAATTCCTCAACAATAGCTGTAGTAGAGGAATAATGCTGCGAACAGCTCTGTAAAGCATGTCCGGAGTTATGGTGAGGCATTGGCGTCGGATGTTGTCTTTCAGTATTCCTTGAACTGTCGGTCGATCACGATATACTTGCGACTTCAAAAAAAATGGTTCAAATGGCTCTGAGGACTATGGGACTTAAATTCTGAGGTCATCAGTCCCCTAGAACTTAGAACTACTGAAACCTAACTAACCTAAGGACATCACACACATCCATGCCCAAGGCAGGATTCGAACCTGCGACCGTAGTGGTCGCGCGGTTCCAGACTGTAGCGTCTAGAACCGCTCGGCCACTCCGGCCGGCTTTGCGACTTCAGGTAACCCCAAAGCCAATAATCGCACGGATTGAGGTCTGGGGACCTGGGAGGCCAAGCATGACGAAAGTGGCGGCTGAGCACACGACCATCACCAAACGACGCGCTCAAGAGATCTTTCACACGTCTAGCATTTTTTTTTTCGTTCAAATAACATTCCATGTCATTCCAAGCATGTGTGTCAATTTTTACCTCTCTATCTACATTATTCCGTGGTTTATTTTTTCAAATTTATCCTGAATTTTTGATCACCCAGTAGACCTCCACGCGCTTTACGTCACAGGTCAGCCGGCTAGTCTGAGATCAAAATTCAACTGACGTTAGCGAAGTTAGGAGTTGTACCTCGCTTAAGTTATTTGGACCACAGGAAACAAAATGGTGGCCATTTGAAAACATTAGAGTTTCTTTCATCGATTTTTCAACTTCGGCGGCCAAGTAAAATTATTTATAGTTGATGGATCGGAATAAAAATGATACAACTCCTAGATAATTTAGTTAGCGTTCGTCGGAAACAAAGAATCATGTCAATCGGTTCAGTAGATTTGAAGATCCCATACCGCGCGATAAAAAAACGTCATGAAAAACGCGTTTGAAGTTTTTACTACGTGTAAATGCAATATTATGCAACGTACGTTCAATCTGTATTCCGAGTCCATAAACTAGTCCTTCCTCTTCCTTATAGAGGGCGTTCTGCTCGATCTGGGCCATCCTGCGCTGCTCCAGAGCCGCTCGTACGGCCGGTGACAAGCGGTTTTCGGCCGCTTGAATCCAGTGGTCGTCCGAAGACTTGGCGAACTGCGTCCAATAGGGTACAAGGTGACGTCCATCGTTGTCATGGTCTTCAGAATTGCTGAATACCCTTCGTTGAAGCTGCTCACTGCCAGGAAAGTCCCAATCTCCACAGTCTTTGCACCAGAATGCAAATGCTTGGGGGCTAACTTCCAAACACACGCGTTGAAACTTTCATTTGAATTTTGTGTGTTTCCTCCCAAGCACCGGTACAACAACTCGTCCTCCGAAAGAAAAAAAACTGGTGCGTGAAAAAGTCCGATTTCAGGCAGGTGCATTTTTTTGTTCAACTGCGAATAACAAACATTTCCGTTCCGTATTCGGAGAAACCATTTCAGGGGTAGATTCTAAACACTTTTATGGATCCAAAAATGCAGTTTAAAAATCGATTTTTTGAACCAAAAGATAGTAAACCTCCCCTTAAGCGTCTATGTAATGACCGACGAAATGCAACAGGCATGGAAGTCCATCCTACAAACTGAGATCCGGCTGCTGTACAACACAATGCATGTTTGCATGTGTGCATTCAACATTCTGGCGGTTACATCGCTTATTAATGTACCAATATTCACTTTTGTAATGGTTATCTCGCGCTTACATTAAGCCGTGACCTAGCAACTACAATTACATAAATAACGTAGACAACTATATTCCCGCAATTTCTGTACTCTGATTATTTTTTGGTGTTGCGATTTTTTTCCGTCAGTGTATTCTTCGTGACTAAATAAGTAATTCTTTCCTTTGTAAGCACCCTACATGTAGTCACTTTTTTGTATCTTCTGTATACATAATATCCGTGAAACTTGCAATTCGTTTTATCTGTGATAGCGAAATTCACTTATTATCTAACGATGAACTGAAAAACCGAAAGCTGGTTCGTGACCAAATAAATAATATTTTGCAGATTATTAGGAAAAGTTCCCTATTTAATATTAGTAATAAAAGTGACTAAAACATCAAAGTACAGAGTGCTTATATGTATGTAATGCTAAACGATGAACTATAAGCTCAGAGTTACTTGAAACACGGATGCCTTGTATTAGAAAAATGATGAGTGCAATGCAAAGTAGTTGGTCTGTACAAAGATGAAAAATGAAATAGGCCAGGTGTGAGGAGACTCGCCCGCTGCGGGCTCCGCACAAACTTAATTATGTACATAGACAGTTCATCCATTCCAAAAATCGAGCATCTCGACCATTTTTGCCTGTTATCGACACTGATACTGGCAAGACATCTGTTTTAGGGATTCCAACACTTACTAGAACATTTTTATTTCAAGATTGAAGCCGGACAGCAAATGACAAAAATTTTTTTTTCATGTGATATAAGTACAGACTAACAATTTTCCAATTTTTCCCTTTACTTGTACTGTGAATTCTTGCCAAATTTCATGATCCTATGGCAAGGGAAAGTACCCTACATGGTTTAATGAGTGAGTTTGCGAGTACCAAATTACGCGACATAACAATTTTCCAATTTTTCCCTTTACTTGTACTGTGAATTCTTGCCAAATTTCATGATCCTACGGCAAGGAAAAGTACCCTACTTGGTTTAATGAGTGAGTTTGCGAGTACCAAATTACGCGACATAACAATTTTCCATTTTTTCCCTTTACTTTTACTGTGAATTCTTGCCAAATTTCATGATCCTACGGCAAGGGAAAGTACCCTACATGGTTTAATGAGTGAGTTTGCGAGTACCAAATTACGCGACATAACAATTTTCCAATTTTTCCCTTTACTTGTACTGTGAATTCTTGCCAAATTTCATGATCCTACGGCAAGGGAAAGTACCCTACATGGTTTAATGAGTGAGTTTGCGAGTACCAAATTACGCGACATAAATGGCGGTGTTGACTTAGAAGCTAACGTTTATTATACCGCTAATGGTCCATCGATACTAGTGTGTGACGTAAATTTCAGCTTGATGCGTCTACCTGTTCGTGAGAAAAAGGGGTCTTAACAGACGATGGACAAACAGACAGTCTGATAACAAATGACAACAAAAATTGTTTTTCCTTGTGTTATAATTACAGATTAACAGTTTTCGGAATTTTTCCTTCGGTTGTAGTGTGAAACCTTGCTTCTTGGGAAATTTCATGATAATAGGTCAACAGGAAGTGCTCTATAGGTTTTGACGAGTGAGTTTGCGAATATAAAAATGTGTGATATAAACGGTCGTATGTTTTAATTGCATTGACTTAGAAACTTCATTTTTTTACATCGCTAAGTGACCGTAGACCCTGGTATGTGGCATAAATTTCAACTTGATATGTCTATCCGTTGCTGAGAGAAATAGTTCTTAACTGTCGGACGGACAGACAGACACATGGACAGCAATGTGAACCTATAAGGTTTTTTTTTTCATAATGCTGGGCCACAGTCATAATATATTTCATTAAAGTCAGTTCCGCCATTAGACTCTTGTTTATTTGCAGTGTTACATTTACACTGACACGATCATGATTTTGGCTTCAAAGCGCCATTATCAAGTGTTTTAAGTGTTATACAGTGCCTAAGATGACATACTCTTGTATTTAAAATACACTATTAGACACATTGTCTAAGGGTATACTCAGTAATGAAACAAAGTAGTAGGCTTTACTAGAAATATCGACCCGTAGACAATGTGTCTAATAGTGTATTTTAAATACGAGAGCATGCCATCTTAGGCACTGTATAACACTTAAAACCCTTGAAAATGGCGCTTTTTAAGCCGAAATCATGATAGTGTAAGTGTAAATGTAACACTGCAAATAAACAACAGTCTAATGGCAGTACTGACTTTAAAGTGATCCTATAAGCTTTCCATTTTTACCAACTAAGTGACGGGGCCCTTTGTAACTGGTAATATATATATATATATATATATATATATATATATATATATATATATATATATATATATATATGAGTAAGGTAAACGGATTGACACAATATCTTTCGAAAGATTAAAAAAAACGTAAATTAGTTACAAACTACGGCGTGCACACACGTTATCCAACATGTGAAAATGGTTCAAATGGCTCTGAGCACTATGTGACTTAACTTCTGAGGTCATCAGTCGCCTAGAACTTAGAACTAATTAAACCTAACTAACCTAAGAACATCACACACACCCATGCCCGAAGCATGATTCGAAACCGCGACCGTAGCGGTCTCACGGTTCCAGACTGTAGCGCCTAGAACCGCTCGGCTACTGTCAGTCCCCCAAATGAGCTAGTTTTGCTTATTGACGAATCCATCAAAATGAAAGTGGGCTTCGGCGCGAAACCACACCATGCATACGCATACTAATTCCCATCATGCCCCGCCGCCAGCCGTGCAGTTTGAACGTCCTAACGCAGATCGTTCAGAAGTTATGAATATCTTATTTCATGTAGTTCAGTAATTGTCACTACATATATATCTCCTGCGGAGCTGTGTGTTACAGAGGCGAGTGGCGGAGGTACTTACAATAGCGTCGGGATGCCGAGGCGGCGCCTCCGATCAAGCCCGGCACCTTCGCCGGGAGAAGGGCGCAGACTGCGCGTCGGCTGTCGCCCGCGGCAGTGGCTCGGCTCGGCCAGTGGTTTGGCGCCAGATGTGTGCTACAGATAGCGGCCGCATGCAGACGGCGTCGCGACGTGTCGCGTGGTGTCGCGGCGTTGCAACGGGGCCGAGGCTGGCGCACCAGAGCACGTCGCGCTGCACGTAGGACGGCGTCGCGTGCGGGCCTGCAACAGGCGGGATAGCGTCACTGCACGCGGCCGCCCGCTGCATCCACTCCGTCTGGGCATTCAGGCGGGCTGTGTCCGTAGCTCGTGGTCTTGCGGTAGCGTTCGCGCTTCCCGCGCACGGGGTCCCGGGTTCGATTCCCGGCGGGGTCCGGAATTTTCTCTGCCTGGAGTGACTGGATGTTGTGTGTCTTTCATCATCATTGACTCGCAAGTCGCCGGAGTGGCGTCAGCTGAAAAGGACTTATAATTTCGGCGGCCGAGCACCCCGCATGGGGTCTCCCGGCCAACAATGCCGTACCATCTTTACATTTCAATATGGGCTGTGTCCACCCTTCGCATGAACGGTGCTGAGAACCCATTCAACGAGGTGTCTGAATGTCTCTGCAGAAACGGCACTCCACTATTCCTCAACAGCAGAAACCAATGTAGTTATTCATTTTTACGCTAGGGTTTGGAGAGAAGTCGACATACTAGCTGATCCGAGAGGTGTTCCATTGGATCCACGTTGGCACTGTGGGCAGAACGGTCCATTTCAGGCATATTATTGTCCACAAACCATTGATGCTTTATGATAGGATGCATCGTCATGCTGATATAATCATTGTCGCCAAACTGTTCCCCTACTTCACACAGTACAAAATACTACATGAGAAGGTACAAAAAAAAACTGGAATTATTTTTTAAAAGCTATTCACATTATTTGCAAAACAACCTTATCCCCTTAAAAATACTCTCCACTACAAAAATGTTCAAATGTGTGTGAAATCTTATTGGACTTAACTGCTAAGGTCATCAGTCCCTAAGCTTACACACTACTTAACACCCATGCCCGAGGGAGGACTCGAACCTCCGCCTGGACCAACCGCACAGTCCCATGACTGCAGCGCTCCTGACCGCTCGGCTAATCCCGCGCGGCACTTTCCATTACAACTAATACATTTGTTCCAAAGGTGCTTCCACTGTTTGAGACATTTTTGTAGCCATCTTTAGAAATGGCTAACAGCTCCTCCCACATTTTTCTCTTGACTAATTCAATGCTGTCCAATCGGTGCCTATTCATGCCCCATTTCTTGAGTGGAAATAAGAAAAAACTCTGACGGAACCAGGTCAGACAAGTAACGTGCGTGGGGCAGCTGAAACATGCCACTTTTAGTCAAAAACTGTCTAACAGAGATACCTGTGTGTGTGCAGGTGCGTTGTTGTGGTGGAAGAACCAGTCTGCTGTCTGCCACAAATCGGATGTACACTCCTGGAAATTGAAATAAGACCACCGTGAATTCATTGTCCCAGGAAGGGGAAACTTTATTGACACATTCCTGGGGTCAGATACATCACACGATCACACTGACAGAACCACAGGCACATAGACACAGGCAACAGAGCATGCACAATGTCGGCACTAGTACAGGGTATATCCACCTTTCGCAGCAATGCAGGCTGCTATTCTCCCATGGAGACGATCGTAGAGATGCTGGATGTAGTCCTGTGGAACGGCTTGCCATGCCATTTCCACCTGGCGCCTCAGTTGGACCAGCGTTCGTGCTGGACGTGCAGACCGCGTGAGACGACGCTTCATCCAGTCCCAAACATGCTCAATGGGGGACAGATCCGGAAATCTTGCTGGCCAGGGTAGTTGACTTACACCTTCTAGAGCACGTTGGGTGGCACGGGATACATGCGGACATGCATTGTCCTGTTGGAACAGCAAGTTCCCTTGCCGGTCTAGGAATGGTAGAACGATGGGTTCGATGACGGTTTGGATGTACCGACGATCACCAGAGGTGTACGGCCAGTGTGGGAGATCGCTCCCCACACCATGATGCCGGGTGTTGGCCCTGTGTGCCTCGGTCGTGTGCAGTCCTGATTGTGGCGCTCACCTGCACGGCGCCAAACACGCATACGACCATCATTGGCACCAAGGCAGAAGCGATTCTCGTCGCTGAAGACGACACGTCTCCATTCGTCCCTCCATTCACGCCTGTCGCGACACCACTGGAGGCGGGCTGCACGATGTTGGGGCGTGAGCGGAAGACGGCCTAACGGTGTGCGGGACCGTAGCCCAGCTTCTTGGAGACGGTTGCGAATGGTCCTCGCCGATACCCCAGGAGCAACAGTGTCCCTAATTTGCTGGGAAGTGGCTGTGCGGTCCCCTACGGCACTGTGTAGGATCCTATGGTCTTGGCGTGCATCCGTGCGTCGCTGCGGTCCGGTCCCAGGTCGACGGGCACGTGCACCTTCCGCCGACCACTGGCGACAACATCGATGTACTGTGGAGACCTCACGCCCCACGTGTTGAGCAATTCGGCGGTACGTCCACCCGGCCTCCCGCATGCCCACTATACGCCGTCGCTCAAAGTCCGTCAACTGCACATACGGTTCATGTCCACGCTGTCGCGGCATGCTACCAGTGTTAAAGACTGCGATGGAACTCCGTATGCCACGGCAAACTGGCTGACACTGACGGCGGCGGTGCACAAATGCTGCGCAGCTAGCGCCATTCGACGGCCAACACCGCGGTTCCTGGTGTGTCCGCTGTGCCGTGCGTGTGATCATTGCTTGTACAGCCCTCTCGCAGTGTCCGGAGCAAGTATGGTGGGTCTGACACACCGGTGTCAATGTGTTCTTTTTTCCATTTCCAGGAGTGTATTTTGACGAATACTGTTGCTCAATCTCCTTAAAGTTTCCAAATAAAAGGTTTGATTGATGGTCTGACCTGATGGAACAAACTCTGAACCACGCCCTTGGCATCAAATAAGCATGTCAGCATTATTTTGATGTTTGGTTTGACTTGACGAGGTTTTTTATGGATGGGGAGACAATGACATCTTCAATTAGCTTGCCTGTTGCTTTGTTTCTGGGTCGTAACCGTAGCACCATGACTCATCACCTTTAGATCAATTTCAAGCTGTTGTTTCACAGCACGACATGTTTCAACTCGACGTTCCTTTAGATTGTCAGTCAAAACCCGAGGAACAAACTAGGCAGCAACTCTTTTTATTCCCAAATCTTCGATAAAATTCACTGAACCGAGTTCCAAGATAACCCACCAATCAGTGACAGTTGATTAATTGTCTGTCTACGGTTTGTGAGCACAAGCTCTCGAATTTTTTCAATATTTTCGTCCTTTCGGACAGTTCACAGACGTCCAAACGAGGTTTGTCATTAACTGATTGGTTCAAATGGCTCTAAGCATTATGGGACTTAACATCTGGGGTCATCTGTCCCCTAGACTTAGAACTACTTAAACCGAACTAACCTAAGGACATCACTCACATCCATGCCCGAGGCAGGATTCGAACCTGCGACTGTAGCACCAGCGCAGTTTCGGATTGAATCGCCTAGAATCGCTCGGCCACAGCAGCCGACCATTAACTGACGTGTCGCTGTTTTTAAACCGAGCAAACCACTTATACACTTGAGTTTTTCCCATAGTGTCATTTGGAAAACTGTTTTCAACATTAAAATAGTTTCCGCAGCATTTTTACTGTGTAGAAACAAAATTTCACAGCTGCACGTTGTTCACTTACACTTGCCATCATAAAAAACGAAAGAAGAACAAAACAACGTTATCAAAACCAATCATTGCAATGAAAGGAACAAGCCAGATCGACAACACAGGCGACACTGAACTAGCAATGAGTTGCGTTATACACACCTAGCGGCAGAAATGCATACTACACAAGCTCCGCATTCCGGTTTTTTTGGGTACCCCCTTGTAAAACGTGTTTATACCCTTCCACATTTAGCATTTACTTAAGCACAATAAATAGATAACGTACAAACCACAGAAAACACCACCATACCGTAACACTAACTCCTCCATGGCTCAATGTTGGCATTCACGTGGCGGAGGTAACATTCTCCATACATTCGCCAGACCCACATCCTTCACTCCGATTGCCACAGGTATGGCGTGATTCAGTCGTTCCAGTCACCCACTGTCCAGAGACGTCGCTTTTTACACCACCACGATCATCACTTATCTCTGACTACAGAAATACGTGGCTTATGGAGAGCTTCTCTACCATTGTACCCCATTCTCCTTACCTCCCTACACACAGTCGTGGTAGCTGGGCTGCTGAAGTGACTTTGCAACTTGTCAGCGATCCCTTCCGCTGATTTCATGCCAATTTCTACAAGTACCGCACTGCGCGACGGTTCCTGTCCATCGGAACGTGGGGTCACCTGGTCTTACTTTAACTGGTGATATTCCTTCGCGTTTCCACTTTAAAAAATCAGATCACTAAGAGCCGACTGGGGCAGTTTAGAGGGGTTCGAATGTCTCTGATGGAACTGTTAGTCGCGTATCATCCAATGACCTGTCCACGTTCGAAGTCACTGAGCTCTCTTGACCGACCCATTCCGCTATTAGCGCTTCTCTAAGAGGGGAGTTTGAAAAGTCCGTGCAAAAATACTTACGTGATTGGAGTAAACCTTTTTTTTAATTTTTCGACATAGTCTCCTTTTAAACTTATACGCTTCGCCCAACGCTGTTCTAATTTGTTGTTCCCTTCCGAATAATAGGAATTGTCCAAGTTTGCAAAATAGCTATTAGTTGCCGCAATCACCTCCTCTTTTGAATAAAATCTTTGTCCTGCCAGCCATTTCTTCAAATTGGGGAACAAATGGTAGTCCGAGGGAGCCAAGTCGGCAGAATAGGGGGGAATGTGAAACGAGTTGGAATCATATTTCCATTAATTTTGTGACCACAACTGCTGTGGTGTGTGCTGGTACATTGTCGTGATGGAAAATGACATTTTTGCGGTCCAATGCAGCTCGGTTTTTCAAACGGTCCAATAACGATGAATAATATGCACCTGTAATAGTTTTACCCTTTTCCATATAGTCGATGGGGATTATCCCTTGTGAATCCCAAAAGATAGTCGCCATAATCTTTCTGGCCGAACGGGTTCGATTCCTGTCAGGGTCAGGGATTTTCTCTACCTCGTGATGACTGGGTGTTGTTTGATGTCCTTAGGTTAGTTAGGTTTAAGTAGTTCTAAGTTCTAGGGGACTGATAACCATTGATGTTAAGCCCCATAGTGCTCAGAGCCATTTGAAACATTTTCTGGCCGAAGGACTGCTCTTCGCCTTTTTTTGTGCTGGTTCTCCCTTGGTAACCCATTGTTTAGATTGTTGTTTGGTCTCAGGAGTATAGTAATGTATCCATGTTTCATCCACAGTGACGAAACGACGCTTAAAGTCCTGTGGATTCTTTCTGAACAGCTGCAAACCATCCTTGCAACACTTCACACAATTCCGTTTTTGGTCAAGCATGAGCAATGGCGGAAGCCATCTTGCAGATAGCTTTCTCATGTCCAAATGTTCATGCAAGAAATTATATACTCGTTCATTCGAGATGCCCACAACACTAGCAATCTTATGTACCTTAACTCTTCTGTCATCCATCATCATATCATGGATTTTATCAATGATTTCTGGAGTCGTAAGCTCCACAGGGCGTCCAGAACATTCAGCATCACTTGTGCCCATATGGCCACTCCGAAAATTTTGAAACACTTATAAACTGTTCTAATCGAAGGTGCAGAGTTACTGTAACGTTTATCAAACTTCTCTTTAGTCTCCTGACGCGTTTTGCCTTTCATAAAGTAATGTTTAAACACCACACGACATTCTTCTTTGTCCATTTTTTGACAATCACTCGACTTCCTTAATTCACACGAATGTCAAACACAAAGAAATAGACCAATATGGCTGAAACATGGTGTGCGTTCTTTCCAAAGATGCTACTAACTAAACAACGACCTCGATATGCGCCGGTGGTGCCATCTCTCGGACTTTGCATGGACTTTTCAAATGCCTCTCGTACTGACAGCACAAGACTCCCCGTGTCCTTTTAAACTTCCAGGTCCGCCTCTCGTGACATCTAGTAGTCAATTCCTCATTACATAGGGATACAGGAATACCCACATACTTTTCAGTAGATAGTGTACATATACATGTATGCTGTACAAGCCTCCTTGTATCGTGGAAGTTAGTATTTTCCCTCCCTTCCCCCACCCCCTCCTTTTTATCTTGTTCCAGTTCCGAATGGCCACTGGGAAGAACTATTGTTGGCAAGCCTCTATATGAACTCAAATCTCTGTTAATCTTACCTTCCTGGTCTTTTTGCGAGACATACGCTGGAGGACTCAAGATACCAGTGAACTCTTCTAGCAACGTCAGCTCTCTGAATTTTAACAATAAACCACACAGTGACACACAACAGCTATTTGTAGTATCTGCCAATGGGGTTGGGGGTGAATCTCTGTGACGATTTCGCGTTCATTAAATGAACTTCTGATGAAACGCGCTGCTCTTCTTTGCAGCTTGTGTACTTCCTTATGTCAATCGTATTTTGTGCACATCCCAGACTGATTCAAGTATTAGTCGAATGTGATTTTTGCAAGTGCCTACATCGTGGATGAACAAGCTTTCCTGACAGCTCCTCCAATGAATTTGTCTCGCACCTGCCTTATCTGCGATTTTTTTTATGTAGTCGTTCCACCTTAAATCGCTCCACACTCGTATTCTGTCATTAGACGAGACTGATTGCAATGACTGTTCTGCAATCGTATAATCATATAACAATGGGCCTTTCTGTCTTTATGGGCAATACGCAACATTTGTTTATGTTGAGGGTCAAATGCCAATCCCTGCACAAAGCGTCATCTTCTGGAACATTTTGGAACTGCCATCTACGGTTTCCCTACATCTACCCAAAAAAAAAAAAAAAAAAAAACAACACTCACCACAAACCTCCACATCATCGCAAAGTAATAGTATGATTACACATGGGGTGGTTATAATTACAGTTAAGCTACTCACAGATCTGCAGTGTGGGCTGAAATTACGGTATGGCGGCGAAACTTGACAAGATAGTCTAATGAGTTAACGTGGAACCGATTTACACTGAAAAAAAAAATTGGTTCTAATTTTGGCCACCGCGTGTAAATCTGGCGATGCGAATGTAAGAAATACTTTAAGAAATACTTCACTATGTATTAGATTAGGAATGGGACATGGGTAGAAAAGGTCAAACAAATGAGAAAGGCATAATGATGATTTCATTATTGACTGTCACTTACACAATTTGTTCAGTAAGAGTCCTGGAGACATCGACGACATGCTGCAACCGTATAACAATGTAATCAACAGCTGCTGACAACAGTTCCATGGAATCCCATCAACTGGTTCCTGTATACTGGCCTTCAGATCAGGTTGAGATCAAACGTGTCCCTGGTAAAAACGTTCTATTAGATATCGCCAGAGCCAAAAGTCACATGGATTCATGATGTGTTGCACCATTGGCCCATCTTGTATAAAAACAGTGGTTTCCACACCGTTGCGCTTTTCAAAAGCTAGAATCACATGCTGCACAACGATATCGTGTAGACATCTCGATGTAGCTGACAGGCCATCTTCAAAGAAGAACGGACCGAGAATAAAGGTGCCAGTGAATCCACACCACATAGTCACATATGGCGAGTGCAATAGCTCTTCGTGCACAACACTCGGATTAACACTACCCCGAATTCGAAAGTTCTGTGTATTCACTGTACCCTGTAATGAAAACTGCCCCTCTTCATTCCATAGAATATTGTCCAGTCACATGTCATTAACTTCGATCCCGCCCAGAAACTGAAGAGCAAATTCAGAACATTGCTGCAGATCGAGAGGTTTCAGTTGCTGCGCTGTCTGGATCTTGTACGAGTAACGGTGTAAAACAGACCGATGGACGATTCTTGTTAAACTGTACGAGTGCTAGTACTACAGGAGCTCTTGCTGCGTGGTCAGTTACAGCAACAGTAACCTCATCAATAACTTCCACCGGGTTAGGACGCCTTCCTCTTCCAGGTGCCACATCAAGCTCATCTGTGTTTTCGAATTTCATTATCATCTTCTACCAACCATTTAACGACATCGGGCCCTTCCTAGTGCAACACTGTAATTTCTGCCGTTCAGATGAAATAGTTTCATTAACAGTTCACGGCCATTCTTTTCGATAGCCATGCTTTTACGGGTTGTCAAATGACGGCGTGGATGTCATACCGTCATACAAACTGTGTACAGCGCCAGATTTGCACGTGGTAATCAAAACCGGAACTAATTTCTTTCCCGAGTAAATCGGTTCCGCTTTATCATATTAACATATCTACCAAGTCTCGCTGACATACGATAATTACATCCCACTTAGGACTTCCGTGAGTAGGCGCACTGAAATTCTAACCATTCTGTGCAAGGATAATTCGAAAAATAAAGTCAAGTCCTAACAAACGACGCAGCTGCTCATTAAAACTGCAGACCTACGAAGTGTGGCAAATACAGAATTTTACTTGTTGTGCGAGTACAGCATATTAAGAAGAAATATGTGATTAAATTCTTAGGTGATGTGGAAGTATATGGGGACTGATTTTAATACACAGAGCTTCCACCTCTGGCAGTAATAACGAGTATAACAGGACTGGGCGTAGAGTGACGACAGTTATGGATACATCAACCGAAACTGCTTCAACTCTGTGCCAGAATTCACCAGCCTTCGTGGCTAGCAAATGGTTGCGCGCCAATCTCTAGGAAACCCATCAGGAGAAATTTTCAACGGACCAGAGACCTGAAGAACAGTCTAGCCACAGCAGCAGTGGAAAAACTCTGTATCGAAGCTGGTCAGGTCAACACGGAGAACATGCGCTCTTCAGATCTTCGCATTCCTTGCCAATGGCACCCCTCACCAGCACGCCTGGTGGCGGGCATCTACGGCTATGACGACTGAAATGCCGGCCACTGTGGCCGAGCGGCTCTAGGCGCTACAGTCTGGAACCGCGCGACCACTACGGTCGCAGGTTCGAATCCTGCCACGGGCATGGATGTGTGTGTTGTCCTTAGGTTAGTTAGGTTTAAGTAGCTCTAAGTTCTAGGGGACTGATGACCTCAGAAGTCCCATAGTGCTCACAGCCATTTGAACCATCTGAACGACTGAAATCTGACGTAGTTCATTTCTCTCAGAACCTCAGAACGTCGACATAATTCTGTACGTATAATGGGGACTCCTCTCAAAATACGACATGGTGCCATTACTGTGTCGAGTATTGGCGTTGGCTGTACTACATTCTCTGCTGACATGTGAAGCGTATACTCATCAAGGGTTACCATGCTGAGAGTCCGTTGTGGTCCAGACGACATCGCACTGTCCGTGTGAAGTCTTGTTTTGATGGAAACAAGCCCACTTCTTGGTTCAGGGTACCTTGCATGGCCATATAGTCCTGCACTGAGTTCCTATAAGGCGTTGAGTATGGCCCTCCTGAAACCATCGCTTCCATATTCCCACATCAGTCGTGGTGTCCCAGCCAACGTGAGCAGAAATAGTGTGGAACAGTAAACCGCAGTCTCAGTACGCCACGATTTTGCCGCTGTCGATTTTCTACACTTACTGGTAGACGTTGCGCCTTCATATGCGAGGCTAGTCTCCTCAGAAATAAACATTTGAGGAATGCTGTGGTTCATGAAACATCCTGGCAGATTAAAGCTGTGCGCCGGACTCAGACTCGAACTCGGGACCTTTGCCTTTCGTGGGCAAGTGCTCTTCCCCGAAAGGCAAAGGTCCCGAGTTCGAGTCTCGGTCCGGCACACAGTTTTAATCTGCCAGGAAGTTTCATATCAGCGCACACTCCGCTGCAGAGTGAAAATCTCATTGTGGCTGTGGTTCATATCTGTTCGCTACAAAAGAAAATGCACAAAGTACTTCCTATTCAAAGTTTGTCAGCATTCGTTTTGCAATATGTCAATAAAAAATCTTTGACTAAAACTCGTCTTGAACATTTTATTAGATCTCAGCCAAAACTTAGCTAATCAACAACTCGTACTGCAGAGTACTGACTATCACCAACTGCCCTTGCCCCTGAAACACAAATATTGTTTTAACAAGTGCTTACGTTACTGAAAAAAGCATTTTAAGCGACCTGCCGATATAGATTGTGTTTACGAAATTGTATAAGCACACCATGATGCACATCACAAAATACAGCTGCAGTCCTCATGGAAGGATTTAATAAATTCAAATATCCTCCAAACTAAAAGTCACATCGCGTCTGATTTTAACAATTAGTATTACAAGCTGTAAATTTTACACATAATAAAATCTGATATCTCTTGCGTTTATGCACATCCTTTTACGTACCTTATTTTACTTCAAATTCGATGAAAGATTAAAATTACAATATGTGTTTATGTGAAAAACAATCTTTTACCTGATCAGAGAGTGGTGAAAAGAAATGGAAGTACAAAATATACCGAGCGGTATTTACCTGGAACACAGACGGAAGGGACTAGCAGTAGACTGCTTAGCTTTCGCAGGTAATTTGGCACTTACAGCAAGCTCAGTGGAAGAAGCAGTAAAGCAGCTCAATATGCTCAAACTCCAGGCTGCTAAAGTAGGAATTCAACTGTCACTAGAAAAGACAAAATACCTCACCAACATCAGTGATACTCCCATTGAACTACAGTTGGAACAAAGTCAAATTGAGAAAGTTGACAGATTCAAGTATCTAGGAAAATGGTTGGAACCTAATCTATCAGAAAGAACAGCACTAACAACTCAGATTAATAAGTTACAATTAGAATATCGATTAACCAAGAACATCTATGATAAGAAATGCCTATCTCGCAATTCCAAACTAAAACACTACCTAACAGTTGTCTTCCTTGAAGCTCTATATGCCTCAGAATGCTTGAATCTGAACAGGAAAGGTTTGACATTAACTAGAGATTCAAGAGAGGAAGATCCTGAGAAAAATTCTGGGACTGGTCAAAACAGAGGACAATCAAACCAGGGGCTATACAATCAAACCGAGAAAATCACAGATGTAACCAGGAAGAAACATCTCGCTTTCTATGGACATATCACATGGATGGACCAAACAAGACCAACCAACCGACTTATCAACTACTGGAAGAGCAGGAAGACCGTGACACTGTGGCTGATATAAGTCAAAAAAGACATCCAGGAACTGAACATAATTGAAAGTGACATTAACAAACCGAGCACTTCTCAGAAGGATACTAAAAGAAAAGAGGTTTGAGAACAGATCCCCCTGTAAAAAGACCGGCGAAGTTTGGACAAAGGAGAGAAAGGAGAAACACCCAGAAAATGCGGGATTACTGAGCAAACATCAACTCCCTCTTCAGGCTGAAAAGTTGAATATAGTGGTCCTTAGCTGACCCATTCGAAAGAAGAAGAAGAAGATCCACCCGTTGACTGTGACATATGTTTAGTGTGGTTCTGATATTTTACATACTCAAGTCTCATGACAAATCACCTTACTCTCTATATGGAATAAAATAACTTCATTTAAATATATTCCATTTATCGTCTTTAAAATATTGATTGATTCATCTATTTTGATTATGCAGTGCAAATGATGCTGACCCATGCAGTTGTAAGTAGGCTGTTTAGGTTTTTTTATTGGTAAGGCCGCCGCCACATAGCGTTCTGTATAAAAATCACTGGCTGTGCCGTGTGCGGTCTGTGGCTGGTTTGCATTGTTGTCTGCCATTGTAGTGTTGGGCAGCGGCAGCTGGATGCTAACAGCGCGTAGCGTTGCGCAGTTGGAGGTGAGCCGCCAGCAGTGGTGGACGTGGGGAGAGAGATGGCGGAGTTTTGTAATTTGTAAGACTGGATGTCATGAACTATCATATATATTTTGACTATTAAGGTAAATACACTGTTTGTTCTCTATTAAAATCTTTCATTTGCTAACTATACCTATAAGTAGTTAGTGCCTTCAGTAGTTTGAATCTTTTATTTAGCTGGCAGTAGTGGCGCTCGCTGTATTGCAGTAGTTCGAGTAACGAAGATTTTTTGTGAGGTAAGTGATTTGTGAAAGGTATAGGTTAATGTTAGTCAGGGCCATTCTTTTGTAGGGATTATTGAAATTCAGATTGCGTTGCGCTAAAAATATTGTGTTTCAGTTTAAGCACAGTCGTGTATAATTTTTCTAAGGGGCGTTTCACAGTAGATTATTTTATATCATAATGTCAAATGTTGGTAACAGGAATAGCTCTTCTGTTCTTAGTATATCAGTTTGCTACACATATTTCTTTATTTATATATTTTAATAATGTGTGTTGCTCTTCTATTGCCTGAGTTATTTGAGGAAAGGCAGCAGTAGCAAATGTTCCACCCCATGTATTTAAAGAGAGTAATAGACCTGAAATCACATTTCCTTCATGCTCAGTATAGGCACTACTCTCAAAGATACTTGTAAATGCACATGTTATATTTCAAATCAGTACAGCTTTTCTCTTATTTGCTATCAATATTTTATTATCTTTCTTGGCCAATATTATAAAGGCTTCATTCATTGTAAATTACCAAACAGCTCCACAAGCGCACTATGATATTCATTTATTTAATAAGTTGATTCACAAAAGCAACTTTCACATTCATTATGCAGATATGAAATAGTGCCTGTGAGAATTTCGTTTAACTTAACTTATGCTCTGTTGTATGAACCGAAGCTTCTGATATAAGAACTTCAATTTTGGTTGGCAAATTAAAACAACTGACCACTAATAACATTTATTACATAATGTAAATATTTAAACTCTTGTAACTCTATTCACTTCATTAAACAATAGGTAAATTAATGAACAAATAGACATATTTCACCTCAGGTAAGTAACCAATGTATGTGTATAAATGTTACTAAATAATATTTTGAAATAAATTAAAATTTTTCAGTTTTGGTACTTGTTAATGTCAGGCACATCAACTTCACAATGAGTCATGATGACTGCAACATAAAACGACACAACCTCCACCCAGATCTGGGTAATAAATAAAACTTTCCCATTAACTTATAAACTTTTTACCACTGAATATTGTTCATCTACCTAACCTGCCTGACACAACACAGTGGACTACCAACAAACTTTCCTCTTTCAACAGACAGTAATTGACATAATAAATTATGCAATATGTATTCACAAGTTAAGGCTCCATTTATATGCTCCTATATATTCATATATTTATTACAATAACTTTTAAAACCATTACACTTAAGTATGTCCAACAGCAATCAGATTTCCCTGCTGTATACTGTGTTCAAGTCTTAAATCTTCTTTTAAGTGTTCATTATAGTTTAAATGTTTTTCATAATCACGCTTACAATCATTATATACTCAGATATACTTGCTAGGATACAGAAATTCTTTTTTAAATACCATTTGGAACTTATCCAGTGTTGTAAAGATGTTTCGCTACTTGAAACCCGATTCATCAGTTTGACCTCTTAATGACCGACAATGATTCTAATTCTCTTAAAATCAGTCCAATGTTTAGAAAATATTTCCTCAAATGATTTTAAAAATGCACCTGGCTGTATAATTTTTCATTATCCCTTGCTTAAACACAATTTCTTCGAACCCATTTTATGTAAATAACTAGATAAGATTTCAGTTACATGTTCTAATGTCTGACTTCCAGGTACGTTCTCCTTATAACTTACCTGTCAATTCTTTACCAATCAATCAGTTTCAGTTTTCAAAACCTCTCTTTTTTGGCTACACTCAGATTACAATGTTTCCTTAGATTTATCAAATTTATTTCTAACTTCAGCTCTTAATTCTTTATAATTAGTATGTTTTATCTGAATCAGATTTTAGTTCCTTGTATTTACCATGTAATTGCTGTGTTTAATTTTTATTTCTGATGTCAGTCCTCTATAGTGAGATTCTAATTACCTATGATTAGCTTACATTTCTGACATAAATTCTGTAAACATACTTTTCATAACATTGTGCAAACTTGGTGCTTCCTCTTCACCTAAATCATTATCCATTCCATTAGCGTCCCCCTCTTTTGATTCCACAGATACCTTATAACATACAGCATTCGCACTGTCACTCCCAGCAGTATCTGAGTTTGTTTAAGAATTGTCTTTTTCACAATATATCAACCAAGTCCTCCTTATATAATCATCCTACCCTTCCATAGTTCATTTTATTGATTATGAAAATACCACTTGAAAACTTATCTTAAATATATCAGCAAGATATTGTAGTCCAGTTGCTGTGTAGATCAGTCACCACTTGGATCATGTGTGGTGCCTATGGACACCTGCGATGTGTAGACTACAGCCATGGCCCACTCAGTTCTGGAGCAGGCACGTGCTTTGCTTGTTGACTTCTCATCCTACCCCATTTGCCACCACTGACCGTGACACATGTCAGTGACCTGCCCAGTGAAATCCTGCTACCTTCCTCAGTGCTTGCTGAGCAGTGTGGAAAGGTAGCTCCCTGAAATCGTCAAAGACTTGCGACTCCCTGCCATTAGGTGCAAGGCAGTTCTGAGCTGAGATATGATGCCCCCCCCCCCTTCTCAAAGAAGGCAGTACTTCTGTGGAGAAAAGCATTTTTAAAATTTGGGGAAAGAGGATATGATATTACAGTGCAAGTCAATTACAGAGTGTTATGGAATATTTACCAGGAGCGTCACATAGAGCCATTTTCCTGAGATGCAGGAAAGATGGTATGGCAAAGTGCACTGCCATGTAATCCTCCTTGAAGTGTATTTGCATGTATTTGGTCCATTTAATAATGGGTAAGTTATATCCCTCTTCTGCAAGATATTGTTGCTGAAAAATGGATGTATTGATACCCAGAATACCAAAACAGGGGACAAATATTTCTTTGAATGATAGCTTCTGGCTTCCAACAGAATTATGTAAAACATGCATATGTTACAGGTACATACAAAATGACTAACATCTGTGCGTATTGTAACTTTGTAGGCATCTCATTCTCTGTCAAAATTCAACTCATACCAGAATTCGATAGGCAGAACTCTAATTATTCAGTTCATGTCTATGGTTTGCAGGGAAACAAAAAACAGCATGCCAGAGGATGATGAAGAACACACTATACAGAAAGAAAAAGGATAAAGTAGTACTTTTCAAAGTAGCCACTCACGATGCAAACATGTAGATTTATTGCTATTCTCCAATGGTGAGAAGCATCACTACTTCTGGATCAAAAACATGTCCTACCCACTTTCCGCACAACTAAAAGACAATAAAGGGGCAAGGCATCTTTGTCACAGGTGCCTCAACTGTTTCACTAAGCGTGAGTATTTAGAAAAAATATCTGACTGACTGCTCGATCCAGGAACCAGTAGATGTGTAAATGCCAACCCAGGATAAAAAAAATTAAAATTTTATTATGCCCACCACCAGGAATGCTGTCTATTTATTGTATAAGCTGACTTTGAGTGCTTCGTAGTTCCATGACATTTTGTGAATGTGATCCCACAATCTCACACCACTTTTACAGAACAACATTCACCATACATACTAGCATACCAAGTTGTATGGTCATATGGCACCGGAATCATTTTGAATCCTAACTTGTGGGTATCCTAGTAGATAGTTTTTCACTGAACTCGGTAAACTTGCAGAGAGTTATGGTGAGATTTATTGCAACAACATTCCTACAATCACCACGCAGGAGAATGATGCTTTATAGGAGCAGTCATTCACTGTCATATTTGTGGGCTGCCATTGGATAGAGCTGCAGACACTCCTTGTAGAGACCCTGTTGTCTAATGGGCAAGTTATACAGTGCAGCTCACAATGCATGCAACTTAAAATACAAACTGCCACAACGCACACCCATCTTCTTCAATGATTTGAGTGGGTAGGATGCTCACTTTCTAGTTACGCACTTGAGTGGGTCTTCCTTTATGAACACCTGGCTTCAATGGAGGGACTCGATGAATTCACGTTGCCCCATATAACCGCATTCGCCAGGGAATTCACAAGCACGGTCATAATGGATTCAGAGTATAGGAATACAGTGAATGTATGGTCAGAGTTCGGCATCTGTAAGTTAGAGGATACGCTAAATTGTGCTCCTGCTCACAGATATTTTTGAGAAATTCTGGTTTGTATGCCTGGATACTTATGCTCTGGATGTTGCCTTCTGTTACACCATGCCAGGGCTTTTGAGGAATATGCAATATTAAGAAAAGGCTGTCAACATCAAACTGTTGATCAATGTTGCTTTTTTAAAATGTAGGATTCATAGGGGACTTTGCCAACGTGTGCACAGTTAGGTCAAGGCGAATAACGCATGGATGAGTGAGGAGGAGTGTAGGTCTTGTGACATTTGACTTACAACCTTCACTTAGATTCAAAAAATCTCTATGGGCACATCATGCAACAGTCTCTGCCATTTGGAGGATTCCAATGGCTGTCCGAAGATCAAATCCACAGAATGGAAGAAGAGATCCAAGATGTGGCTGCAGGTGCTGGTGTGAGGTATGTCCTGGATGAAGACCTGGAAAATCGAGCCAGTATGCAAGATGTGCTTGGTAACTTGCTGCTGTGTCTGGAGCGCCTAATCCCGCAAAACGGTGTCATCCCTAAACTGACGAAAATTCTGGGGAATAACAGAGATACATTCTACATTACAGAAACCTCCAGCAATGTCACAGGTTGTAGATGAGACTTATTACAATCATCCACAGCATCTCCCTTAAGTAGCGTCCCTTGTTGAAGGAGTACATTGATTTTAACACCGAAAAGAGTGTTCTCACATCCTATGATTTTGAAAAGGATTTTTGAAGATAAGTGAATGATTTTGATTTCGGCAGAACCATGGAGAATGTTAGAAACCGCCATGAAATTCATTTAGTTTGCTGATCAGATGGTGGGTTATGGCGCAAGAGATTACCTCGCTGGGTGTAGTGTCCCTTTTGCAATATTCACCATTATCGAGGTGCAACATAAATAAAAATGACTGTATGTGACTCAAAATGAATTGCAAACATCGATTTATCTGCGAAAGGTAATAACACTAACTGTAAAAATATACAATATAGATCGATAGATGCAGAAAATACATTACTTTTGTTGTATGAGATTATAATGTGTAAGTTATTTAAAGAAGTATTATCATCTTTGTAATAGTATAAAACACAATGCAATGTTCATTCTTCTGTCTAGTCTGTTTTGTTCTTCTGTTCGTCCTGGTGCTAGCTGGAATAAGGTACGCAAGCTATTGTGCTGCACTTGCATTTGTTTCTGTCGTAACGTAATTGCAAATATTTAATGGTGTAAACTGTGTCCTAGTAAGAATATATTAGTATAAAGTGATCTCCGTGTGTTATTTCAAGAACCTACGCCACATTTATCTTATGAAAAGAATATTTAATGAAAATTATTTAGCATGTTACCAGCTGCTGCGGAGCGAGTAACAGTAATATCTGACTGTTAACAATTAGACGGCATTACGCGGTGCATTTAAAAATATTTTTTCACAGCACAATGTCTGATAGCCGGAGCGGAATAAATTATGTTAAAATATTCTGTGAGATTAATTGAAGGAATCCAGAGAAATAATTTCATTAAAACTTGTCTATTTTCTGTGATAATAATATGGAGCTGAGTAATACTGCGCTATTGCATTTACATTAATTTGTAGGGAGCCTGGCGCTCGATAAAACCAGATCTAATACGTAATTGGCAACCAACGAAGATCATTGTTTTTTTTTTTTTTTTTGTAAGCTAAGCGTAAAAACTAACTTCGCTAAAAATCAGTAACAGATCACGATAAATCAAAGGCCAAACAAATTTACTAGGAGAGTGTGTCCTCAAAATAAATAGTTACATTATTTTTTTTAGAGATATAATACGGGCCAAATGTTAAGTGAGCCAGAATCTTCAATGAACAATCAGTTACCATGGAGATCACTAACGTTCCAGTGCAATTCACGAAGCCTGTCTAAGTTTGCAAAACAAAACTTTTCACTTCTGGGTGAAATCTGTGATCCATGTGAAGTAATTAGGTACAATCCCGAGGAATTCCATACGTCCAGATATGTGGCCGTTAATCCTTACAATAGAACACCTCAGAATAAGAAAGTTATGGGCCTGATGAAAGACGAGGCGAATGCGATGCCGATTGTTGAGTTTGTGGGGCTCAGATCCAAAATGTATGCATGCCTTATGGAAGCAAGTGCCACCTGAAGGCAGACTAAGGATGTGCATAATGTGACGTCACAGGCTGTCGGGACTGAGGTTTACAAGGAGTGTCTGTGTAGTGATGCAGATGATTCTAAGACGTAAATTGTTTCAAGTAGTCTTTCAGTCATGAGGTACATACTGCACTACAGCTGAAAGTTGGCCCGTCACGCCATAACGGCGAACGGTTCATACGGGTAGATGTGATCGGTACCCTCCCATTCTCACACTATTTGTTTGAGAGTGATTGTCTCTCTCTCTCTCTCTCTCTCTCTCTGTGTGTGTGTGTGTGTGTGTGTGTGTGTGTGTGTGTGTGTGTGCTGTTTTGTTTCTCGTCTTGCCGCGTGTTACTAGTGCCTCATACACTAAAATTAATGGTACAGCAAGAAAAATCGATAGTAGCTGTAGCAGTAATAGTGTGTAAAAATGTACCTCTGCAATCTCGTCTAAATATTGTATATTAATTTTAAAACATGTAAAAATATTATATATAATGAGTTTGTTTATTGATGACTTTCCTGCTATCAGCCACGACATTCTTTTATTTGTATTTTGCTTGATGTGCTTCGAGAAATGATTCCTATTTTCAAGTGCGTTTTTCTTTGTGTTCTGTGCCAATTATTAGTGATGTTTCCGATGAGTGAGGTTCTGCATCGTTATGTTGTCATTACTGCAATATAAAAAAAATCCACAATTTTTAGCTGATTATCGCTTTTTATACATAGTTAGTGGCTAAATTTGATAGAACTTCTACTTACAGTTTTCTTGTGGTCTATTTGTGCAGAAACTCAGAGAAATTTAAGTAGGAGTTGTTACAAATTTTACCAGGGGAAGGGAGGGAAGGGGGTGAACCTGACACGTGTTACTAGCGACCTTGACTATGACATTTACAACTGTATCAGCTGTGACATGTCACTGGAAAAAACAATGTGTTGACGGGTACTGAGTAAGCATTTTCGGTCAGAAATCACTGTGATACCCCACTCGCACATAGACCAGTCATTGGAAGTCAGCTGAGTATCTGGGGCATATCGATACTTATAAGGCTACCCAAATCGACACTTGGTTATGTGGTTGTGAAATGGAAACGCGAAAGAACAACTACTGATAAACCAAGAGCAGGCAGACCTCATGTACTGACGCATAGGAGATCCTCAAGCATTGCAGAGGATAGTTGAAAAATCGCAAGAAATCAGCGAAAGGAATCACTCGAGAGTTCCAAAGCGCTACTACCAGTCCACCTAGCACAATGACTGTGGTTAGAAGTTCAAAAGAATGGGTTACAATGGTCGAGCAACTCTTCATAAGCCACATATTTCAGTAGTCAATGCTAAACGACACTTAAGGTGGCGTAAAGAGTGACGCCACTGGACAGTAGATTAGTGGAAAAGATTGATTTGGAGTGATGAATCACGCTACACTCTGTAGCAATTCGATTGAAGGGTTTTGGTGTGGCGAATGCCTATAAAACGTTACCTGCCATTATGTGCAGTGTCAAAGTGAAGTATGGAAAAAGTGCTGTTGCGGCATGGGGATGTTTTTCGTGGTTATAGTGCGGTACCCTTACTGTGCTTAAATAAACTCTGAAACCAGAAGGTTATGAATTTTTTTCGGCAATGTGTACTGTGTATAGCAACGGATTAGTTCGGAAACGATGATCTTATCAGGATGACAGTGCAGCCTGTCACGAAGCAGCGTCTGTGAGGCAATGTTTTATGGACAATATGATTCCTTAAATTTACTGGCCTGTGCAGAGTCCAGATCTGAACGCAGTGAAACGTCTTTTGGATGAGTTATAACATACATCTCATTCCAGACCCCCAGCGTCCTATATCACTACCTTCTCTCGTTTCGTCTCTTGAAAAAATGGGCTGCCATTCCTCCACAGACATTCAGTCACCTCACTGAATGTGTCCCCAGAAGATGTGGCCAAGCGGTTCGAGGCGCTTCAGTCCGGAGCCAGGCTGCTGCTACGGTCGCAGGTTCGAATCCTGCCTTGGGCATGGATGTGTGTCATGTCCTTAGTTAGGTTTAAGTAGTTCTAAGTCTAGGAGACTGATGACCTCAGATGTTAATTCCTATAGTACTTATAGCCATGTGAACCATTTTTGTCCCCAGAAGACCTAAAGCCCTCATAAAGGTGAAGGGTGGGCAAAATCCATATTAATGTGCACTAATATATATCCGGATACTTTTGATCAGATGGTGGAAATTCCAGACTCCTCTAATAAATCTGTATTTTTTCCCATTATCATTGCAATGTTGTATCATTTGCTACCAAGGGTTATCTTTGAAACGTGTCCCTGCAAAGGTTACTGAACGACTGTGTATGCCTGAATGTAAATATTTGCCGAGTTAGAGGTCTGTTACAAAAATTCCGAAACTTTGTCCACAAAATTTTTCTATGCTTACCTGTTGCTTATTGTGCACGATCTCGTTCGAAACACTCTCCTCCACAATTGGTACACTGCTCCCAACGCCGTTTCCACTTCCTAGCAGTCATGGTACTTCTCTTGCTGGATCGCACAAAGCGCCGTCTGCGAATTGTCTTTCATCTCGTCTATCGTTCCAAATCTCTGTCCTTTCAACGGGGTTTTCAACTTTCGAAATAAAAACGAGCGTTCGCAGAGGCCGGGTCTGCAGTGTACGGAAGATCAGGCAGCACAATGGTTCCGTTTTTTTTTTTTTGTGGAATAGTCATGCACCAACAAGGATGAATGTACGGGTGCCTTATTGTGATGCAAGAGCCATGAATTGTCTCGTCCCGTTTCAGGCCGTTTCCTTCTCACATTTTACTGCAGGCGTGAAAACACTTTCTGATAGTACCATAGATTAAGAGTATGTCCCCGTGGCACGAATTCATGATGAACTAATCCATCAAAGTCAAAGAAAACTATGAGCTTGGCTTTGACATTTGACCTGAGCCAGCCTCTGTGACCGAGCGGTTCTAGGCGCTTCAGTCCGGAACCGCGCTGCTACTACGGTCGCAGGCTCGAAACCAGCCTTGGGCGTGGATGTGTGTGATGTCCTTAGGTTAGTTATGTTTAAGTAGTTCTAAGTCTAGGGAACTGATGACCTCAGATGTTAAGTCCCATCCTCGCTCCGGCATGGGTGTGTGTGTTTGTCCTTTGACAGTTTAGGTTAAGTAGTGTGTAAGCTCAGATTTCACACGCTTTTTTTTTTTTCCTGACCTGACAAGTTGGTCTTGGAGAACCTTTCCGTCTCAACATCGTATCCGTAGACCCACGTTTCATCACCACCTATAATTCTCTTAAGGAACATCTCGTTCTCAAATGCGCGATCAAAAAGCTCTTCACAAACTTAAGCCTGCCTCTTGCTTATAATTCCCACACATTAAAACCCACAACTACAAATGTTAACGACAGATAATGTACCTTTACAGCCGCAACTAACTGACTGAAACAAGGTGGTGGTATTGGTATTATTAAATGGTAATGATACGTCATTATATTGGGACAATGAGTAAAAGATACGATTATTCGCATTGAAGTCTCCGAGCGCCAAATTTTGCTTTGTAGATAAGCAAAGCAGCTAACATACCATTGATCAACAAACACAAAATTCTGCTGTCCTTTTCTTGCTTTGTTTTACACTTGTCACTGTGTCTTTTGTCATCACAAAGAAAACCTACATAACTAATTTTAATAATAAAGAAGAATCGCGAACATAACGATGAAATAATTGTAGTCATTCAGGTTCTTATTCAGTAAGCGAAAAAAATCTGTTCAGATCTTGCACTATCATCTGTATGTACCTGATGACGTGCTGCATTAATTTGGACTTGTAGCTGATTTTGTTGGCAGCCAAAGAGCATACATAAAAGTTAAAATTTATATGTAGTTTAAGCAAGAACAAAATCAGATATCAACATATTCTCAACCTACAAAATATTTTGGCGTATTCAAAATGGCTCTTAGCACTATGGGACTTAACTGCTAAGGTCATCAGTCCCCTAGAACTTAGAACTACTTAAACGTAACTAACCTAAGGACATCACACACATCCATGCCCGAGGCATGATTCGAACCTGCGACCGTAGCTGTCGCGCAGTTCCAGACTGTAGCGCCTAGAACCGCTCGGCCACCCCGGCCGGATTTGACGTGTTTATGGTTGAGAAACAATAAAAGGAGAAACGCACTGAAGATTCCACAACTGTCATGAAACATGTTTGGCGGTTAAACAAAACTAAAACAAAAAGTGTTCTAGCAAGAAATTGGACCTTCTTTAACTCGTTATTATTTTCCACAAACACAGAACAAAGCTGAAAATTCCACAATGAAACACTGATAAAAGCGATGAACTCCACCGCTCTATAACAGGAAGGCCTGCAAAGGGAGGAGATAATCTAGAGGACGAGAAGTTGAATTGTTCGAGATGGTGATGGTGATGTTTGGTTTGTGGGGCGCTCAACTGCGCGATTATCAGCGCCCGTACAAATTTCCAACCTTTGGTCAGACCAATCTCGCCACTTTCATGAATGAGGATGAAATGATGAGGACAACACAAACGCCCAGTCATCTCGAGGCAAGTGAAAATCCCTGACCCTACCGGGTATCGAACCCGGGACCCCCGTGCTCGGGAAGCGAAAACGTGACCGCAAGACCACGAGCTGTGGACTGAATGGTTCGTGTGGCATTAGGTGCGGTGAATTCATGGAGGAGAAATTGGTGTAATGTGGGTATGTGATGGGGAAGCATTGGATTTTGCATAGACCATGCCGTGGTTATAAGAAGGGAAAATAAGAGAGAAAGGAAAGAGTAAGCCCTGATGTGCAGGTGGGTAGGGAGTGGGTAACATCTGGTAGGATGGGTAGATTTCAGGGCAGATGTCATTGTCTGGGAGAGGCAGACACAGCTTTGCCGGAGCGAATATCCAAGCTGTATGCTGATGATGTGATGCTTGTGGTGGATACCAGAGAGGATCTTGAAACTGAAGTCCAAACATGGCATAATGGGCTACAAATATTTGTCCTCTGTTTAAACATCTACAAGATTACAGAGTGACAGCTATGTGAATGAGGAAGTGCGAGCAAGAATCAACGTGAGATAGATGCAATTCAAAGATGTCACTGGCATTTGTTGTTATAAGAATATGTCTATCAACTAAAATCAGAGATGTACAACACAGTGGTGAGGCCATTTGTACGATATGGTACTGAGTGTTGACCAACACCCAGCAGTGCTGAGCACTCACTACATGTTATGGAAATCGAATACTGAGAAGATCGAGAATTATTTCGCTGCTCGACAACAACGACACAACTAGTTGGAGCGGGTCGAGTCTATGAAAAGAAGCAAGACTGGTCACTTAGGTGATATGGACACATCATACAGGCACCATCTACTTCAGTTATCAGTTCAGGCTATCATCTCACTGTCGAAGACCAGAGACGAAGTGGAAGGCCTAGATTACTTTGACTAGACGCTATAAACACAAATCTAACAAGGGAACCCTCCATACTGTAAACAACGAATTTTGATACGCTTCAAATATGTTGTAGAGGCACTTACCCAAGTACCTGGCTATCCGGTTTTTTAGCGACGGCCCTTGGTTTTCGAGAAAATCGATTCTGAAGTTCATTGCGTGCTTTGTATACCCGTAACATCAGATGTATTCCGAACAAGTCAGCGTAGCGCAGCGGTAAAGGTTCATGGCTACCGCGCTGGAGGTACCGTGTTCTAATCCTGCTCCCATATGTTTTTTGTTATGTATGTAAGAACCGTCCGGAAAATTTGGTGCTAACGTTCAAAAATGAGTAGCCGAATTAACTGGGAAATACAGAAATGTAGTCGTGTCCTGCACGAAATCCGGGAAGTTCACGAAACTGGTGTATGAGGAATTTTTGCATTCTGTAATTCTTCCGTACGTGGGACAAAAATTGTTGTACATTATCGATTCATGGGGAGGGCAAACCGATTCAACTTTATACGATCATCTATTCACTGATGAAAGGAAAGCGAGCACCTGCGCCCTGAAAATGGTCCCGCCAAAACGCACTCCTTATTGCCAGCCCTGCGAGATTTATTTTTACCGACAGGTGAAAATCTTCACGAAAATTATTCTGAATGCTCCCGACTTGATAAAAGACAATAGAGAGATCGCTTTTAAGGAAAATTCGATAAAATTACATTCGCCAATCCTACATCAATTCAGCGCGCCTAATTTTGAAAGCATGATTAGATACGCATGATTCGCATCGAAATTAGCGGATGAAAGAAAAATCTTTTTGAATGGAAAAAAGTTGTGTTTCCCGGCATCGCACGTGAAGAAACGGTGCGCCAGCAAGACGGTTTCTTTCATAAAATAAGCGTGGTGCTGCGAAAATTTGTGCTTCGTTTGTTTTTATGATAAGTATCACCGACAATATTGTTCTGGCACTTCAAGCAAAGTGGACGATGGAAAGTAAGATTTTGTAATATTGTATGACAGAAAAAATTAATAACTGAATATATCTTTATAATTTCGCACACCTTACACTATTTGTTAATATTCTTTGAAACAAAATTGAAAAATACGGTCTTCTTTTTTTAAAAAAAAAAGTACACGAGCAGGATTCAAATACGGTACCTCCAAGGCGGTAGAAGTGAACTTTTACCGCTGCGCTACGCAGACTTGCTCGGAATATATGTAATTTTACGGGTATACAAAGCGCGTAATGAACTTCAAAATCGATTTTCTCGACAACCAAGGCCCGTCGCTATACAATCGGATAGCCAGGCACTCAGGGTAAGTGCCTCTACAACATATTTGAAGCGCATCAGAATCCGTTATTTACAGTATGGAGGGTCCCCTTGTAAGATCAAGGAGACTCAATCTGCATGGGTTGGATTGGGTTCTTTGGGGAAAGGTCATCTGTCTCATCGGATTAGGGAAGGATGGGGAAGGAAGTCGGACATGCCCTTTCAAAGGAACCATCCCGGCATTTGCCTGGAGCGATTTAGAAAAATTACGGAAACCTAAATCAGGAAGGCCGGACGCGGGATTGAACCGTTGTCAACCCGAATGCGAGTCCAGTGTCATACCACTGAGCCACCTCGCTCGGTAAAATGCATGTATTGACCAAAAAGCAAACCCTGCTCCAACAACATGGCACTAAAATGAAGAAGAAGATTAACACAACAGAGACTTGGACAGATTAAAACTTTGTGGATGTAGACGTGTTACTCTCAGCTTACCACGTTGGCATTCTTTGTTCAAGAAACGATGGAACGTATACTCGTCGCTCCCTTGAGAAAAAATACCGCGTTAGCTCATACAGAGGCTATGGAGTGCTAAACACGTCCATCAAATTCTACTGAAGCGATACTTCATGCGTATTAAGCATGTGCCACAGCTGTCAAAGCGCATGTCCGACGAGCCTGTTGTTTGCAAGAGGCTAACGACCTTCGCGTCCGCTGGAATGTTACGTGGCTCCCAGCCAGACAGCTTCGCAAACGCTAATCTTGTGTCCCGTGTAATGACTATAAAACACCACCGCAGCAGGTGATAATGTAATACTGTGCCTTATTTACGGCATAAGATGTGAGAAGTCGACAGTGGTTAAGACGCTGGATACACTTTAAACCGGAGTCGTCTTTTTTATAAAACATGAAATTCCTATGTAGGCATATAGAAATGATTGAAACTGACAATCGAAGGTTTTCCCGGCAGGAAAAAAGAAATTCGGAAGACAAGTGCCTTAATCAATGGCGTAGTCATCAGGGCACAAGCTCTGACACGACAAGAATGAGGAAGGAAAGTGATTGTGCCTTTTTCTAAGGCATCAGGCACAAGAGGGTTATATTAGTGTGTTCAGTCAGCGATTGAGACCACATTCCGCGTGGCTATCCGTGCAGTTCCTTTAGTAACGACTACGCCACTTCTCTCAGTTGCTGGAAAGAAATGGAACGAAATAATGTTATCAACTTATAGTTTAACACTGGTGAAGCAAAACGATTATGACCGCCTGCTTAGTAGCGTGTTGGAACGAAATACAGCAGTGATTCTGAATGGCACGTAATCGAAAACTCCTTGGTAGGTCTGCGGAGGTATGTGGTACCCGATGTCTGCTGACAGGCCACGCAGTTCCCGTAAATTACTTGCTGGTGGTTTGTGGGCGCGGACCTGACGCCCAGTAACGTCCTGGACGTGTTGTGTCGGATTCAAATCAATCAACAACGTGAGTTCACTACCATGCTCCTCAAACCATATTAGGACGATTCTGGAATTGTGACACAGATACACTACTGGCCATTAAAATTGCTACACCAAGAAGAAATGCCGATGATAAACGGATATTCATTGGACAAATATATTATACTAGAACTGATATGTGATTACATTTTCGCGCATTTGGGTGCATAGATCATGAGAAATCAGTACCCAGAAAAACCACTTCTGGCCATAATAACGGCCTTGATACGCCTGGGCATTGAGTCAAACAGAGCTTGGATGGCGTTTACAGGTACAGCTGCCCATGTGCTTCAACACGATACCGCAGTTCATCAAGAGTAGTGACTGGCGTATTGTGACGAGCCAGTTGGTTCAAATGGCTCTGAGCACTATGGGACTCAAGTTCTGAGGTCATAAGTCTCCTAGAACCTAGAACTACTTAAACCTAACTCACCTAAGGACATCGCACACATCCATGCCCGAGGCAGGATTCGAACCTGCGACCGTGGCGGTCGCGCGGTTCCAGACTGTAGCGCCTAGAACCGCTCGGCCACTGCGGCTGACGAGCCAGTTGCTCGGTCACCGTTGACCAGACGTTTTCAATTGGTGAGAGATCTGGAGAATATGCTGGCCAGGGCAGCAGTCGAACATTTTCTGTATCCAGAAAGGCCCGTACAGAACCTGCAACATGTGGTCGTGCATTATCCTGCTGAAATGTAGGGTTTCGCAGGGATCGAATGAAGGATACAGCCACGGGTCGTAACACATCTGAAATGTAACGTCCACTGTTCAAAGTGCCGTCAATGCGAACAAGAGGTGACCGAGACGTGTAACCAATGGCACCCCATACCATTACGCTGGGTGATACGCAAATATGGCGATGACTAATACACGCTTCCAATGTGCGTTCACCGCGATGTCGCCAAACACGGATGCGCTCATCATGTTGCTGTAAACAGAACCTGTATTCATCCGAAAAAATGACGTTTTGCCGTTCGTGCACCCAGGTTCCTCGTGGAGTACACCATCGCAGGCGTTCCTGCCTGTGATGCAGTGTCAAGGGTAACCGCAGCCATGATCTCCGAGCTGATAGTCCATGCTGCTGCAAATGTTGTAGAACTGTTCATGCAGATGGTTGTTGTCTTGCAAACGTCCCCATCTGTTGACTCAGGGATCGAGACGTGGCTCCATGATCCGTTACAGCCATGCGGATAAGATGCCTGTCGTCTCGACTGCTAGTGATACGAGGCCGTTGGGATCCAGCACGGCATTCCGTATTAACCTCCTGAACCCACCGATTCCATATTCTGTTAACAGTCAGTGGATCTCGACCAACGCGAGCAACAATGTCACGATACGATAAACCGCAATCGCGATAGGATACCATCCGACCTTTATCAGAGTCGGAAACGTGATGGTACGCATTTCTCCTCCTTACACGAGGCATCACAACATCGTTTCACCAGGCTACGCCGGTCAACTGCTGTTTGTGTATGAGAAATCGGTTGGAAACTTTCCTCATGTGACCACGTTGTAGGTGTCGCCACCGGTGCCAACCTTGTGTGAATGCCCTGAAATGCTAATCATTTGCATATCACAGCATCTTCTTCCTGTCGGTTAAATTTCGCGTCTGTAGCACGTCATCTTCGTGCTGTAGCAATTTTAATGGCCAGTAGTGTAGTTATCCTGCAGGAAGATGCTATCAGGGAGGACATCAAACATCAAGAGATAATGTTCACGTAAACCATAGCTGCCGTAGTGTCTTCGATTAGTACCACAGGTCACATGGAAGTACCAGGTGAATGCCACCCTCAGCATAACACTGCCCCCCCCCCCCCCCCCCACCCTCCTACAGGCCTGGTCCCTGGGGCAGTGCATGTTTCGGGCAGCCGTTAGCCTGTATAGCAGGAATGATCATCAACCTTCTGCGACAAGAAACGTGATTCATACGACAAGAAGACACATTTCCGTTCATACGCGGTCCAATCTTGGTGCTCGCGTGCCCATTGCAATCGTAACTGAACATGTCGTTGGATAAGTATGGGAACATAAAGTCGTCTGGTACGGAACCCCACAGACGACAACCTGCCGTGAACTGTGTGTTCCGAAACCCTTATGTGCCTGCACCAGCATTGCGCTCTGTTGTTACATCTGCTACAGATTGCTGCATATCCTGCTTTTAACAAACAAACAAAAAATCTGTAAATGTAAGAAATAATTTGTAAAGTTTCTGAACTTCGAGAAAATACTTTGAAAAACTCTCCGGCATAGAGAAAACATATCCTCTCTTTTCATCCTGCCAAAAGTCAATTTCTTCCATTTTTTAAAATTTTTGTAGAAAATAGTTCACTCTTAGAAGAGAACTGCAACTGCAAAAAAATATTACTCGTCAAATTCTACACAGAAAAGGTCTCGTACATAATGTAAGTCAGACGAAGATAGAAATATAAGAGTTTGGACAGGATTCTCTTAACACATAAATTTTGCCGCTTTTGGTTGCTTAGTCAGTTATACACTGAATAGACAAAGGAACTGGTACAACTGCCTAATATCGTGTAGGACCCCCGCGAGCACGCAGAAGTGGCGCAACACGACGTGGTACGGACTCGACTAATGTGTGAAGTAGTGCTGGAGTGAATTGACACCATGAATCCTGCAGGGCTGTCCACAAATTGGTAAGAGTACATGGGGGTGGACATCTCTTCTGAACAGCAGGTTGCAAGGCATCCCAGCCGGCCGGAGTGGCCGAGCTGTTCTAGGCGCTACAATCTGGAACCGCGCGACCGCTACAGCGGCAGGTTCAAATCCTGCTTGGGGCGAGGATGTGTGTGATGTCCTTAGGTTAGTTAGGTTTAAGTAGTTCTAAGTTCTAGGAGACTGATGACCTCAGAAGTTAAGTCCCATAGTGCTCAGAGCCAAGGCATCCCAGATACGCTCGATAATGTTCATGTCTGGGGAGTTTGATGGCCAGTGGAAGTATTTAAACTCAGAAGAGTCTTCCTGGAGCCACTCTGTAGCAATTCTGGACATGTGGGGTGTCGCATTGTCCTGCTGGATTGCCGAAGTCCTTCGGAATACACAATGGACATGAATGGATGCAGGTGATCAGACAGGACGCTTACGTACGTGTCACCTGTCAAGTGTCGTATCTAGACGTATCAGGGATCCCATATCACTTCAGCTGCACACACCCCACACCATTACAGAGCCTCCACCAGCTTGAATAGTCCCTTGCTGATATGCACGGTCCTTTGATTCATGAGGCTGTTTCTATACCCGTACACGTCCATTCGCTCGATATAATTTGAAACGAGACTCGTCCGACTAGGCAACATATTTCCAGTCATCTGCAATCCATGAGAGGCATAAAGCTTTGTGTCGTGCAGCCATCAAGGGTGTACGAGTTGACCTTCACCTCCGAAAGTCCATATCGATGATGTTTCGTTGAATATTCCGCACGCCGACATTTGTCCAGCACTGTAATCTGCAACAATTTGGGGAAGGGTTGCGCTTCTGTCATATTGAACGATTCTCTTCAGTGGTTGTTGGCCCCGTTACTTCAGGATCTTTTTCTGGCCGCAGATTTGATGTTTTACCAGATTCCTGCTATTCGCGGTACACTCGTGAAATGGTCGTAGGGGAAAATCCTCTCTTCATCGCTGCTTCGAAGATGCTGTGTCCAATCGCTCTCGCGCCGACTATAACACCACGTTCAAAGTCACTTAAATCTTGATAACTTGCCATTGTAACAGCAGTAACCGATCTAACAAAAGCTCCAGACACATTGTCCTATATAGGCTTTGCCGACCGCACCGATGTATTCCACCTGTTTACATATCTCTGTGTTTGAATACGCTTGCCTATACCAGTTTTTTTGGCGCTTCCGTGCATAAAGGAAAAGATTAATTATGTATATGGAAATATTTCACATGTTTTCAACTTGATGAAATTTCTTGTATTCAGTTTCGTTGAAACAGTATCAGGTGCCCAAGAATGAGAAAGACAAGTTCTCCTTCCCACTAGATCACCATTCCCATACGACAGTCGATGCCGTTTTTTTCCTATACCGTCCAATTTGGATGTCGTGAACTTAATAAAGCTGTCCGGTATACGTTTGTTATGTCATGTAATGTTCCGTCTTGCTCTCTTTTTTTCTGTGAACTGAGAGAAGAATGATGGTGATCCCACCACCTGTTTTAACTGCAATAAATCTATTTCTGAAGGAGAGACATCAAAAGTGACGAAGTGGTTGGGGTATGTTCACGTGAATATATTAAGCAGCTTAATGTAAAGGAAGTAAAACTAGAAAGCTGCAAAGAAGATAACAGAAGCTTAAGGTCGTCTTCGTCTTATAATTCAATTTCGAAAAATACTGTTTCATATGTGCTGCAAAATGTGACTTACAGGCTAAAAGAAAAAAAAACACTTCAGAAACGTCGTGGAACGTTTGAAGCTCTTCTTGAGAAAGCAGAGAAACACGATGATGATTTCTGTAGAAAGGTTGCGTAAGTCGTCTGTAGTATTCTGTGTTATGATCAAGATTGCTATGCTAAATTACTATAGAACTCCTCTTCTGTTCGAGAAAAAGGGCTGCCCCCATGACACCAACTTTAATGTTGCTTTCCAAGAAGTATAGAATATTGTCAATTATTTGGGAGAAGATCAGTTTTCACGGCACGATGTACAAATCGTTGAACCAATGGTAGAGTCCTTGCAGGGTACGGTGGCCAGTACGCACTGCGCAGTGACCGATATTCGTCCAAACGTGCTGGGCGAGTTCATTCGTTTGTTGGGCAGGGGAGGCCGACGTTGTTTGCCCGCTTTCACCTGGATGGCGATGCGCTGCGACGACAGAATCGAAGCGCACGCCCTGGAATCGATCTGAAACGGGTTTACAGAAACTACTCGGTAAAAAACTTTCATAAATTCAATTTTTGTATTACTTACAGGTTTATATGTCAACTTCATGATGACATGCCCATCATTTCATTAATGGTCATCGTTATTGTGATATTTGCACGTAAGTAAGACATTGCCAGAAATTCGAAAACGTTTGGAATGAAAAATATGGAACGGTTAAGTGGACATTACATAATATATTGTTGTATAGGAAATGTAGCTAACGTGTTGAATTTTTCTTTAGACTTGGGTGAAGGTCACTATCGGTCACGAATCTCACTGAAACTGATCTCACATAGCGCACTCATTTGCGACTGCGGGCGCCAGCGATAACACCAGGATGAAATATCCATAACGTTCCTCATACCTCAAAAACAGTTTGAGATATCAAAGCGAGATTTTGGTAAATGATAACATACAAAGGGGGCACTATTTTTACATATGGTTATTATGAGAAATTTCATTATCTATCGTGTTTTTCCGTTAACTACAGACTTTTTCGGTAAAAGAATGTAATTTTTAAGATCCATCGATAACTAGTGAAACGAGAAATGCTGTGAGTTTTGGAACAACATAAGTGAAGACATTACAGGTTTATTTTTGTACTGACAGTGAGCTTTATCACCAACTATTGACCTTTCTTATCCTCAGCTCCACTTACTAAACCATTGTTTCAAATTTCCCTCGCGATTGTGTCTGCGGTCGCGCGGAATTAGCCGAGAGTTCTGAGGCGCTGCAATCATTGACTGTGCGGCTGGTCCCGGCGGAGGTTCGAGTCCTCCCTCGGGCATGGGTGTGTGTGTGTGTTTGTTCTTAGGATAATTTAGGTTAAGTAATGTGTAAGCTTAGGGACTGATGACCTTAGCAGTGAAGTCCCATAAGATTTCACACACATTTGAACATTTGGATTGTGTCCTCCCTCGGGCATGGGTGTGTGTGTGTGTTTGTTCTTAGGATAATTTAGGTTAAGTAGTGTGTAAGCTTAGGGACTGATGACCTTAGCAGTTAAGTCCCATAAGATTTCACACACATTTGAACATTTGAATTGTGTCTGCGCAACATATTAGTGAGTGACATTGTTTAATTCCGTTGTGTTTTGGCAAAAATAAGCAAATTTTAACAGGACAACAATAGAAAGAAAAGTTCGCCACTCATGATGATTCTCTGACAGTTGCAAATGATTAACATGTCAGGCGAAAATAAATCGTTGTTTTTGTTACATTTTCAGCAGACTTAGTCTTAGATACTAACCAAAGCAAAGGCGACAGTAGATTTTTTTTGATGATCATCAAGCAAGTTTGGGCATGGAGGGGCCGTACTTCATATTAACAAAAACAGAAGTGTAGGTTTCAGTTTAACACGGCACTTCAAATGGCTCTGAGCACTATGGGACTCAACTGCTGAGGTCGTAAGTCCCCTAGAACTTAGAACTAGTTAAACCTAACTAACCTAAGGACATCACACACATCCATGGCCAAGGCAGGATTCGAACCTGCGACGTAGCAGCAGCGCGGTTTCGGACTGAAGCACCTAGAACCGCTTGGTCACTGAGGCCGGCAGCACGGCACTTCCCCTACAGTGCTTGGCATTTCCCCTACAGGCGCTGACTGCCTACCCACAAACCCCACCACAACCGCTCTCCTCATGCTTGCCCTGCCAACTGTGAATCTATTGGCCACGTTTTCCCGCACGTACACTACAGTGCAAAAGGTCTCAATGGAAAAGACGAGCGAATGGGAATCTTTGAAAGTGGGTTTCTGCTCTTCCTACGGTAATGGAGGGGGACGCTCACCCGCTAGGCTAGGGAACTTCATTGTTTCTTACCACTACATCCCCCCATCCTCAAAGTTTCACAGTCTTACAAGTTATTTCCTCCATTTTTTTTATTTGGCTAAGGTATTTACAGAGTGGGGCAAACCATCGACTTCCACAATCTGTGATGAGACCTGGGTGTCTAACATCTTGATGTCTTCTTGTGGTTTCACCATCCTTCAACCGCTTTCCACAGACGGTCATGATAGTAGCACAAGAACAGCCGAACAGTTCGACGTTTCCTTCACTGTCGTTCCCAGGAGCCGGGAAACAACAATAGGAGAACCCTGGTAATAGTGACAATATAAGGGGAGATGTGAATTGGAGTTTGTGTTGGGGAGGGTATTTGACTTGGGTAGTTTGTGCAGCTAGATTGACCATAATGCTGTGGTGCTGTAATGGTCAGCATATCTTCCCAGTAAACAAGAAGACCTGTGTTCGAGTCCCACCTAGAGCACAGATTTTAATTCACTTCTTGAGCTTCCAATGTAATCTTCCCTTTGTCAGAATCCCTTATGTCAGTGAAAATCCTTTCACGTTTGCAATCCTACCCTCGCTAGAATTAATCTCCATTCAGCACTGCTCCATTCATATCCTTGCCTTAGCACGTCACGTGCCCGAAATGCATCCAGCCATCATTCAGTCTCGCTAAAGGCAACGGTCACAATGCTTTGGCTTCTCAATGTACGTCTGATGAATCTACAGTGTAAGATGTATTACATCGATTTCCACTGAATTCTGCTGGAGCAGTGGTTCAATCAAGTGCGTGTCAGAAGCTTCTTGAGACCTCCACGTGATCGAATCGTTTGCATAATGGATTGCTTCACTCTTTCGAATATTCAGACAGTCCCTAAAACAGCCACAGAAGTATCTGAATGTTCTTCAAACGCTCAGCATGCACGAGACTTCTAAGGTCGCCAAAAAATTGAACCCAAGCGTATTGTAATTGGCTGCGTTCGAGTTGCAGGTTACTTTTCTCTCTTAATCCGTCCTGGAAGAACCAATGTGCAGGTATAGGCCCAAACACTATCCTGAACAGTTGCTGATGCGAAAAGTCAACTATTACATGGGGTTTTATTGTAGCTCGCGAGTAACGGTTGTATATGTTTCCTGAATGAATTTGCACTTTGCTGCGGAATGTGTGCTGATATGAAACTTCTTTGTTGTTTAAAACTGTGTGGCGGACCAGGACGCGAACGTTGAGCCTTCGCTGTCGCGGGAAAGTGCTTTACCAACTGAGCTACCCAAGCAAGATTCATATCCCGTATTAACAGCTTTACGTCGGCCAGTACCTCACCTCCTACCTTCCAGACTTAACAGAAGCTCTCCCGCGAAACTTGCTGAACGAGCACTCCTGGAAGAAAGGATATTGCGAAGACATGGGTTAGCCAGAGCGTGAGGGATTGTTTACAGAACAAATTATCGCTCTGGAGCGGAATGTGCGCTGATATGAAACTTCCTGGCAGATTAATACTGTGCGCTGGATCAGGACTCGAACATGAGACTTCTGCTTTTTCCAGGCAAGTGCTCTGCCAACTAAGCTGTCCAAGCACGGTTTATGACCCGTACCCTCAGTTTTACTAAAGTTTGGAAGCTAGGAGATGAGATACTGGCGAAAGTAAAGTTGTGGGGACAGGTTATGAGTCGTGCTTAGGTAGCTCAGCTGATAGAGCAAAAGTTTCTGGTTCGAGTGCTAGTCCCGCACAAAAAAGTCACTTCGATAGTTTTTTTTTTCGCTTTCTAGTGTCGTAGCTGTACCTCGGTGCAGGTAGTACCAGGTGGAAAGATCACTTCAGTCACGATTCTTTTCTATTGTTCTTATACAGAAATAATTAAGAGTTGTACGCCTTTATTCTTTAGGTATTTCGCAGAACAGCGAGTTCTGCACAGAACGTACAGGGCACATCCCTGTCGGATAGGAGTACCCATGCTAACGGACTGCCATATTAGCAATATGGGGAGACTCGCATGTGGAACAGGCTTTAAGTCTTTTGGGGAAGAAAGAGAAATAATACGGACGTTTTGCAATATGCTGATAATGCTAGTAGCATGAAGCCCAACAAAGCTGAAACAACACAGGAGGAGCAGTAAATGAAGTATTCAACAGTGGTTTTGAGTATACAGGGTGAGGCAGCTTAATCATAACACCCCTTGTATCTCCCCAACCGTAAAAGATACAAAGATGTCGTTTGGACCAGGGACAGGGGCTACTTGAATACATTTCATGGCCGGCCGCGGTGGTCTCGCGGTTCTAGGCGCGCAGTCCGGAACCGTGCGATTGCTATGGTCGCTGGTTCGAATCCTGCCTCGGGCATGGATGTGTATGATGTCCTTAGGTTAGTTAGGTATAAGTAGTTCTAAGTTCTAGGGGACTGATGACCACAGCAGTAGAGTCCCACAGTGCTCAAAGCCATTTGAACCATTTGAATACATTTCATGTTTGAGCTGTTTTTATTACAGAGATATGAGGCCATCTTTGATTTTTTTTTAATGGAACGCTATGTTAAATTTTAGCGTAACATGATGGGCTTAAAAATACGGTTTCAAATACGTGTATATCATAATATTTAGCCGAATAGTTTTTGAGACACAGACATGTTCTCGTATCGTGTTCGTCCTTCGAAGTGGCGTTGTCTAATGCGACCTTACCTGTTGTGTAGAGTACATGGTAAACGTCGCGAGTCTGGCCTTACACAAACACGCCCATTTACCGGACAATTAAAATATATACAGTGATATTTTGGGCAAAAATTAACTGATGATGTCGCGCAAATATTATTCAGTTATTTGACAGCTGTGATACCAAAATAGTAGACAACATACAGTATTAAAACACTACAAGAGGTTAATACATTTTAAGTAATAGAAATACAAATGTAAATGAGTAGGCCCTTACTGGTCACAATTATTTCGTGTGTATTTGATTTTTATTTGAAAATATTTGCTATTGATCACAATACGAAGCAAATACAAAGATGCGAAATACATACTGCACATGATACAAAACCTTACTGAAGCATGTGCTCAAAATGCTTCCCCTCTGCTGCAGTGCACATTTGAAGTCGCCGTTCGAATGATTTGTGAACGACTGCGAGGGTGTCACGTGAGATATCAGCGCACGCTTCGATGATACGTTGCTTCATATCGTCTGGCGTAGTTGGTATTTGAGCATACACTTTATGTTTGATTGCTCCCCACAGGAAAAAAATCAAGAGGGGTCAAATCAGGAGACCGGGTTGGCCACTTAACTTCAGCAGGTCGTTCTATCCAACAGTCCGGGAACTTTTCATTTAACAGCTCTGTAGCCACACGGGAAGAGTGAGCAGGCCAGCCGTCATCTTGGAATCACATGCACTGACATGTAGCTTGTGGTACCTCTTCCAGCAAAATTTGCAGAACGTTTCGCAGGAACTGGGCCACTTAGTATACCAGGAATGACGTACAGCTCCACAATGACACTTCCGACGATGCCGCACCACACGTTATCGCTCCACGGTTGGTGATGCTGTACCTGTCGAAGCCAATGAGGGTTCTCTATTGACCAGTATTGGATATTACGCAAATTCACATTACCGTGGTTAATGGAAGTCGCTTCATCAGTAAAAAGCATCCGTTAAAAAAACGTTGGATCATCTTGTAGGCGCTGCAGAGCAAACCGGCAATATCCCTGGCGCCGTTCGAAATCCAGACCGGAAAGTGCTTGATGTAATGAGAGGTGAAACGGGTGAAATCTATGCCGGTACAATATGCGTAGAACACTTCTCTGACATATACCACATTCCGAGGCGATACGTCGCGACAAAACAGTAGGGTCGTTATGCGCCAACGCTAGAACGCCCTCTTCATGTAACTCGCCCGTTGCAGTTTTCTGCCTTGTCCTCTGTATCGCGTTCCATGATCCCGATTCAAGTAGTTTCTTGCAAATACGTGCACGAAGCTGGCGCGCAGGACGCTCACGATCAGGATACAGCTCTCCATATCGTTTTATTGCTCTAACAGCATTTCTTCTGCTTTCACCATACACTAGAAACATATCTAACTTTTCTTCGTTTGTGTACATGTCTGCTCCAAGAAACTGTGACGGAAACGCGATGCCTCATTACCCCAGCAGCACATTTATACCCTTCTCTCCAGTTACCTCGTGCGTCACCTTGCGGCGTTATCGAGAAGCAGGAAAACAACGCCTTCCCTGTTAAGTTCCCCACTGGTCCACAGGAAAGGTCGCATTGGACAACGCCGCTTCAAAGGACGATATGGGAACATATCTGTGTCTCAAAAACTATTCGCCTAAATATTATGATAGACACATATTTGAAGCTGTCTTTTTAAGCCCACCATGTTACGCTGAAATTTAACATAGGGTTCCATTCAAAAAACCAAAGATGGCCTCATATCTCGGTAGTAAAAAATAGCACAAACATGAAATGTGATGCATTCAAGTAGCCCTTGTCCCTGCAATTCACTGTCCAAACGCCATCTTTGTATCTGTTACTGTTGTGGAGATACAAGGGATCTTATGATTTAGCTGCCTCACCCTGTATAGTTCATTCAAAACTGTAAAAGACAAGATATATCATCATCGAGAACAATCTTGCACGACAGTTTCTATCAGTTGGTTGGTTCAATAACCACTTGCTTGCAGAAATGGTTCAAATGGCTCTGAGCACTATAGGACTTAACATCTGAAGTCATCAGTCCCCTTAGAGTTTAGAACTAGTTAAACCTAACTAACCTAAGGACATCACACACATCCAAGCAGGAGGCAGGATTCGAATGTGCGACCGTAGCGGTCGCGCAGTTCCAGACTGAAGCGCCTAGAACCGCTCGGCCACGGCGGCCGGCATTTGCTTGCAGTTATTTAGTTTTATTGATAATAGATACTTTCACAGATGTGACTCTACTTTATCTAGAAAATAAACTGGTGTTGCTGTTATACAATCCGTATTTTCACATTTCTTCATAAATGTAATCCCACTCCATATACAGGGTGAATCACACAAAACCTGCAGCGCAGATATTGCGGAAACGGAAGTGCTATTGGTTTGTAGTTTTCACAGAGTGGACTGATAGTCAGGGGCTTTTACTGTTAGCCAGAAAGCAGTTTTAGAAAGAGTATTTTTCGTGCAAACATACACTTTTTAAAATTGAACAATGCCTATTGACAATAACAGACAAAGAGTAGGGTAAATTAGAATGTCAGCGGTGTTTGTTGCAGGATTCTAGTGCGAGCCGTTTACAATATATCATACTTGGAAAGGTTTCCACACCGATACTTATTTGTACCATCCAACCTCCGTAGTTGCTAGGTACGATGTGGTTACGTTTGTTTACAGTGTGTTTTGGTGTTCCTTGAGTGCATTTGCACCTAGCAGCCAAACAGTAGGTCGTGAGTGGACGATAGCTTTTACCAGTGCAGAAAAAGCTGACATGCTCGTGGTGTATGGAGAGTATAGGAAGAATGCAGTTCGTTTTTGTACGGTGCATGCGGCGGGATATTCCAATAGACGTCAACCATCCCAGTAGTTATTTACCAACGTCTTCAAGCAGCTAAGTGAAAGAGATAGTGCAACGCCTAGACGACCTAACAGAAGGAAACAAGCGACGATAAAATAGGAGGAAATTAATGTCCTTGCTGCTGTTGCAGTTGATCCACACACAAGCTCCCGTGCAATCGACATGGGTTCCATCCCCGATCACATCTCTCTCCATCAAGAGCTGCGTGGAAAACATTAAGAGAATCGTGTTGACTTCGCTACGTGGTCATTAAGACAGGATGCTCTACATGTATCATGTATCTTGTTTAGTGATGAAATCATATTTACAGTGATGGCCAGGTAAACCACCGAAACATGCACTATTGGTCTGTTGACAATCTCCGTTAGTTTCGTCAGGTGGAAGGGCAGCATCCATGTAGTGTTAAAGTGTGGTGTGGGACAGTGAACCATCAGCTCTTAGGCCCATGTTTCATAGAATAACACTGCACGCATACAAGTATCTCAGTCTCCCAACAGACCATCTGCCACAGTTAGTTTCTCTGCAGACTAGGTGGAACCTGTGGTATCAACATAAAGGCTGTGTATACCATAGTGCACGAAGAACTATAGCATGTCTTCACGAGTTGTTTCCAAATCGTTGGATTGGACGCAGAATAAGAAGTGTACCTTTGCCGGCCCGTTCCCTGGATTCGACGCCAATAGATTATTTCCGTGTGGAAAGCCAAAAAAACGCTATCCACAAAGAAATGCTATCTACACCCGAAGATATGCAACAAAGTATTATTGCTGCCTACTTGGACATATCCGCTGAAATGTGACCTCGTGTGCAGCAGTCGTTCCACATCAGACTGGAAGCATTTATTGCCTCTGCCGGTGGTAATTATGAACAGGACATGCGATTGACAGTTGTCTCGTTACTGGTCAGAATCCACATAACTAGAGTGTGCGAGTGTGTTGTTCTTTAGTGGGTGTCACCACAGGAATTGAACAAGTGTCGGTGTAGGGACTTTCAAAATACGATATCTCGGAGACAACTTGCAGCAGAATCCTACAACAAACACCATTGACATTCTAATTTATCCTGGTTTTAGATGTGAACGTCAATAGGTATTGTACCATTTTAATAAAAGTGTATGCTTGAACAATAAATACACTTTCTAAGTATTATTACGATCTGTTAAGAGGCTAAAAATACGAGCCCCTAACTACTAATCCATTCTATAGGAACCGCAAATCGACAGCACTTTCCATTTCCGCAATATTTGTGATGCATGTTTTAGGTGGTTCATCCTGTATAATGGAAGAAAGTGGTTTCAATTTAGTTGCTTTTTACGTTATTAATTTACGGATCTAGAGAACGGAACTTAACTTCACACTACTACAGCCACAGATTTTCCAATATAAAATAACCGCAAACATTCCCTTATAATGAGTAAATAGCTAATATTTAATGCCAGTGACCTCTAAATTTCCTGGATGTTGAAGCACAGTCAAGTCACGACATACTCTAGTGCGAAGGTTGTTACCGTTTGACAGATGGAACGACACTAGGGGTCCAAACAGTTGAAACCAGACAAGTCACATACGTCGTAAGGATAGTATTTATTTTACATTAGTTTTTACTTAATTAACGGAAAAGTTGTTTCGTTTTGCGTTAATAAGTTACCAAGAGACCTGAATTATCGTGAAACAAAAGTAAAAGCTGTCGAGTCGCACTGTTTCTATGACAAAAGCTACAACTCATTCATGGAGAAATACTTTCGAATATGCCTATATCTACAGCTTATATACATTGAGAATATAAACACATCTCATGCATGAGAAACATATATTACTGTTGAAACTTCCTGGCAGATTAAAACTGTGAGCCGGACCGAGACTCGAACTCGGGAACTTTGCCTTTCGCGGGCAAGTGCTCTACCATCTGAGCTACCCAAGCACGACTTAGGACGCCTCCTCACAGCTTTAATTCCGCCAGTACTTCGACTCTTACCTTCCAAACTTCACAGAAGCTCTCCCGCAAACCTTGTAGAACTGTTGTTGTCTGTTGTTATTACCATTGGCACTTTTCCTTGACACATAAATTTTTTTGTGGAGACCAGTGACTCGCTCATTCTTACACTTCACTCGGCTTTCCAGTACACGAATAGTTTTGTAAATGTAATTACTTTTTCTTCAAAAGTGAATGTCTTGAAGATTCTTGCCCTTTGTCGCTCAGATTTAGCAACAATTGCGAAATTTATTTCTTCTGTGTTGGAAACAGTTTTATTGTTTTTGATGATATATTATGACGTCTTTGTAGTTTTGCCGTAAGATACAGCTGTGGTGGCTTATTTGACACCTTAAACAATGTAGGTATTACACTCCATATAGGTTTCCTATGTTCAACATTCACTGACTTGACTGAAAGTGTAGTGAACAAACTCCGCTTTGTTGAATGGGTAAAGATTTCTTTCCGCAAAAGGCCAGGTTCTCTGGTGTTTACTAGCAAAATTTTGTTATTAAAGGAAAACATTATTCTGGAAGAATCTGTACGTTACAAGATAATCGTAAATTAAGTGTCGTACAATGTACCGTTTCGTATCTCTCAGGATACTTAGAAAACTAAATAATCACAAAGATGGTGACATTTTTTAGTTATTGTCGATTTTTATGGTACAACACACACTTTCTATCATAAAAACTATGTTACAAATCAAAATAAACGTTAGTGTTCGCGCACATCCGATATCGTATTCAGAAGTGTTGCTTACAGGCCGGATGGTGCGCTGCTATCGCTGTGGGTAGCAAAAACGGGAGTGTCCCAACTGTTATGTTAGACTGTGTTTGAGTTCTGCACTCAGAGCATGGATCTTCGATATGCCTGAGATTGTTGTTATCAGCATAGTTCGCCATGTTTAGCTTGGCAAAAAATTCCCATCTGTCTGTACGTGATAAAGAAATCTTGATTCCATCTTTGAAATTTATACCGATATGTGATGACATAGGCTGATGTTGGAGCATAGAATTTTGATTTCGGGTTCCCGTGACATTTCGTGGCAGCCATGTTGTAATTAGTCAAGAAACGAAATGCGACCATCTTTGGCCGCCACCCTCGGACAGCTGGAGTTCAACAACGAGATTGTATGGAGACCATTGTCTATAGCACAAAGCTAGTTTCAATCTAAGTACCGAAATTTATTTGACACACATTACAATAAACTGGTGTTCCTGCGAAGTCGACAATAAAATAAAGAAAAAAAAGAACATTAATGCATTGAAGGAAACGGCGCAGTGCCTTGGTGCATTCCAAGATGTGTATCTGACGTCATTCCACACGATCTACTACAGCAGATAGAAGTTAGAATATAAACACAGGATGGTGTAGAGAAACAAGAAAATTCGATATTGGTAGCCATGCTATAACAACAGAAATGGGAATTAAGCGTCAAAGTCTACAGCAGTAGTGGGCATTTAGTTATCATGCAGCAGTGGAGCGCTGGAAAGCTTGCACTCCTCACATGTGTGTGATTTTCCAACGCTGCGGCAGTCTGACAGTTTTACAAAGAGAGTTTCGGAGCCAGTAACATATCCTATCCAGCAGTCATATTCCTTCGTTCCACATGATCGAAAAGTGACTTAGAATTTTGAAGAAAAAGCCAAGTTGATGTGTACAGGCAGTATGAGTATATTAAAACACTGGTGCCACTGGTGCGATAAATTACCTCATTGCAAAATTTTCGTTACAGGTTTAAAGAAAATACTTTAAGCTTCGCCACTTTTCATTTCACGATACCAAAATTACCAATGGGTGTGTGGTGCCGTAACATAGAGTAATATAACTCTACTTTTAAAGTAAGAGAGAATCACTGCTGCAACTAAATGGTATAACAACATACAGGGTGCCCATCGAAGTATTCCCTAATTTTAAAATTAAATAACATGAAAATAATGGTCGAGAGAATAATGCAACAGACGGTACGTTTACTGTCAAATCTGTGAGAATTTTACACAGAAGTTTCGAAATAGTAGTTAAAAGCGTTTTTTAACAGGTGGCGCCGTAAGCTGCACAGCTAGCATAAACTTCTCCTCTTCAAGTAGTCTTTGCGAATTACATTAGAATCTTTTAAAAATGTTCACCGTTCGCAAAAGAGAGAGGGCTAAAACGTACAACGAAATTTGCCATCACATCTTGTAGTATGAAATGTAGAAATGTATTAGGGTTGTAACAAGGATCGAGGATTCAAGCCCGTCCAGCGCGGTGGACTAGTTCTGGAAAGCAATGTCTTTCAGGGTATCACACAAAATGTAACCATTAGAAGTCAGATCGAGTGAATATGGAGGCCGAACAATCCCTTCGCCAGACAATGGGGATAAGCAGACTCAGTGAAATATTCAAGTAAACGAAATACCTGTTCGGTGTGATATGGTCGGATCCCATATTGCTTTAAGGATAGAGGGTACTTTTCCGGCTCAATATTATGTAAAAATCAACACATATTTCTTTCAGGCACTGTTTATGATGTGTTTGTTTTACAGATTTTTTGTTGATATCAGGTAATGCAGCACACTTTCTAAACAAATTAGAAGTATTTTGAAAGTTTTTAACCTGCTTAGGGTTATTAAAAATTAGTACGAAGAAATTTATGCAATTGTTTTCGTAAATGCTACCTCAAACTGAGATACCATTTAATCCAATGTTATACATTTGAAGGAGACCAAATTCTTACCAGATATGCATGACACAATGGCTGAGGTACTAGACTTATTTAATTCCACGTATTATGTATATTACAAGGAGAAAAAACTATCATCTTACATTTTAATTTTTATAATTCTTTTCCTAGTAAAAATGTTATTTTTTCTATAAATTAGTTGATTCTGCAATAAATCTTAGGTCTACTACATAAGTATAGACTATTGTTAATTTTTATAATTTTTTTCTAGTAAAAATGTTATTTTTTCTAGAATTTAGTTGATTCTGCAATAAACCTTAGGTCTACTACATAAGTATAGAATATTGCAAGTTACAGAAAAAATTACAGCAATCCTTTATAAACTTTAGGAAGTACTTGTACCTGAATTCTGAAAAATACAACTTGCGGGAAATTGCGAATGAAGATATGAGTCCAATTGAACTGTGCCTCAGAACATTCCTGAAGCATAGTCTTCATCCCGTAGCATTTCTTCATCTTCAAGCTTCCTTTTGGCATTGCTTTTAGCACTTTGTGCTTCTTTGGTAACTTGAGGAGCAAATCTTGCAGCTTCATGCACCCATTGTCTGTCACACGCAAGCAATTGATCTTCCATTTAGAGCTACATTTTATGCCTAAATTTCTCAGGACTTCCAACCTTCACATCACTGGATCATTGAAACATATCACTGCATCTAGTACACAAACGTTTCGTGTATCTAGTCTTACAAAAACATTCTTGGACGATCTTTCCCATATGCAATGGTTGAAACTTTCATTTTTATTATGAGTGCCCCCATGAAGACATTTACTAAGCAAAACAGGGTCACTCAGGTCTCTAAAAATTGGTTTTATTTCATTAGTAACAGGCTCAGGAAGAAAATGCTTATGTTGGTATATTTGACCACTTTCTTTTGCTTTTTGGTAACCACGCCAAGAATCTGCTCCTTTAGGGCAAAGTCCGTGAACAGGGTGGTCATCTGTGGACAACTTATGAAAGTAGGTGGCCCATACAGATCTTCTCATTGCTGGAACATCATTCAGAGAGGCAGTTCAATGGCCAGTCCATAATAACTCTGAAGAAGGTCTGTTTCAGTTTCTGTCAATCTGCTTCTGCCAGACAGAGATTTTCCATCAGATAGCAACTTTCCTTTCATTTCTCTTCGTAGCTTCCTCAATCTAGCACCCATTCTCTTTTGCACATGTCCACAAGACTCCAGTTTTGTTACCAAGGCATCACCATAAACAGTGAACTCATTAATTTTATTGAAAGCTTTGGAGTCCCCATCGCCTAGGTACTTCGTATATCTAACGTTATAAACTGGCACCGACAACTGAAATATTTTTAGAGCTGTATCACACTCCATACCTCCACTGTAACCATCACAATTCTTAGAACACTAATGTTCAACAGGTCCTTCAGTGTTACCATTGCAGATGTGGCAGTACTTAGATAAGCACTCAAATAAACAAATTTTCCATTCTCCAGAGAAGTAGCACATACAACACCATCCAAGGAACGGTCCTCGACGCTTCTATGTCCATCAAGTGCTTTAGACACAACCGTCAATGCACCTAAAAGTAATTTTATACACTTGCTGGACCTACTGAGAGGAGAAGGAAGGTCCATCAAAACATGAAACATTTGAGCAGCCCTTTTTTTCCTTTTCCTATTGCACACACTGCATACGCTAACTTCAAATTCACATCATTTGAATTATGCACAATGTTCGAAGTCATTTTCGAGGTAGATTTATTGCAGGATCTACACAGAACAACTAATTTTGACGCTAAGCCCTTCCTGCTACTTTGTTGTTCAGTTATTTCCCGATAACCTGCACCATCACATTTACACTTCGCCACTTCTTTTATCAAATAAGATAAGATTCCCACATCAACAGCAACAAATCCACTACTAACAGCGTCATTTTTAACACAAAAATTTGAACCACCATTCGGCGTGCCATGTTGAGTTTCTGCCCTGAAAAACTGATACATAGGTTGTGGCTTGCTTTGTTTGTGAACTGGTTACCACTGAATTTCCTTTTATTGTATTGCTTGATGCGTGGCATAGTTCGTATTTTTTTGCACACTAAAGCATACGTACTTCCACAAATGTACGTAGCACTTGGACAACAAACAGTAACAGAACAAACTGCTTCAGCGAAACAAAAGTAAATACTAGCAATGATTAACCATTTGCAAACACTAGAAACCTGCACTGTTACCAACATATACAATGTATCATACGTATAATCGCTGAAAACAGAAAGTTCAAAGTTCTTTTCGAAAAAATATTGGCTTCTGTAGCAGCGGTATACATGACCGTAACTTTAAAACTTTGAATACATAGGTCATTTTTCATTTGAAAACCTATAATGTGTATATTAATGTAATCAGGAAAGACTCTAGAATTTAATACCGTCACAAAAATTTCGATTATCTCACTATTCATAAGTACCCTGTATCCTTAACCACTCAGCGCCTGGTAGAGTCTCCAGAGCTTGCTGTATGGTGACAAACTGTTCCAAATTTACAACTTAACATTCAACACTTATCGATTCTTGTATGGATGCATTTTCTCGGATGTTGCTGAATAAATTCTGGCGATATTTTCAGCAGTACCTACAATTTACTAGGAGCCAACATTCATCAACAGATCACTATCAACATTTCCTATCGGTTCGAATTTTGTGAAGAACTTGGCGAATAGTTTTCGCATTAGGTCATTTTAGATCATCAAATCGTAACTGAAACCTGGGCCTTGTTGCTGTAATACTGTAATCTAACCAGTGATATTCCGTTACCAGAAACACACACGCTGAATGAAATACATTATTTCAAACTCTTACTTCGGTAAGCTACTTTCATGTTTCAAAGGTGGAAATGTTCGTTCAGAACTTCGGAGTACTATTTATGGACACTGCGTACTGCGATTACGTCATCTTTTAGGACATTTGAAACAACTACTTCAACAACTGTGTATACATTTGTTACAGCCTTAACTAAAAACATGCTATATTCTGCAATCTTCTATCGATCTTTATTTTCATACTATTTAAATCTAACATCAGGAAGTCTTTTGTTGAACGCCCTGTATAAAGTCCAGTCCACTAATATGATTTATCTGCGAAAAACTATTGTGGAGACATTTTAGTGTATCGATACGAGGGATGACCTGGAGAAGTAAGGGAAAGCATCTCTCCAGGAAACGAATCTGCAGATGCTTTCCTGAAAACTATGTTGAAGATCCGGCTCTGACGGACCGAACCTTGTTGGCTTGCTTGTCAGCAAAATTACTCACTCAACGAGCCTGTGGTCGAGAAGAATTGCGACACAAGAGGAACACAGAGGCTGTAGATTCTATTCATATCATGAAACTTATTCAGGTATGCCTTTAGAATCAATATCGAATTAGAAACTGTATGTTTCTCTTCGCATGGGAAAAAAAGTGTTGCACACAAGAGCAACAATAGGTACTGAGAAATAATTCGTTTGGTGAACAGACCTAAAAAACGTAAGGAAACGCTCACGGCGAAGTTAAAGTAACTTTTTTTTTTTTTTTAGAATAAGCAACAATTCAAATCGGAATAGCTGCTTAAATGTCTGACTCATCTCCACCCGAAAGCCGCTCCTGCTTTTTACGCCGGACTGCACGATGGACACTAACCAAGGCTGACACCATTGAAAGATTGATCACCACATGGTAACGCAGTGCACTATAACGCCGCTGGCACCAGCTGCTAAGTACAGTTTGTCTCCGAAAAAATAAGATCCTGGAATGTGACTGAGATGATTGTTATTTTCATACATGTGCAGTTTTTTTCTTCTCGGGTGAGCCAACTAAGGACCAGATGCCAGTTTAAATTCGTCGTTCGTTGTTCTCTTATTTTCTACCAGTACTCTTCTTCTGTTCGCTATGTTTTTTATTCTTGTCTTCTGATCACTTCATACCATTTTTTTGAAATCTCTATCTTGTAATCCTTCCATATTCAATACCTCTCCTCTAAACACTTCTCTATCAGTTGTTGCTTCAGCTATGATACTAGTCCTTTCTTACTTCGTGGATGCAACTTGCCGTCATCCTGGAAAATCGGGTTTTCTGCCGGTAATCCGTGTCGTACTTGATCGAAACATAGTGCAAGTAAGACGCGAATTATCGGCAGAAAACCAAATTTTCAAGTGGACACCGCATCACTGGGAAAGACTGAAAACCTCCAACTTGTTGTTGACTTCTTATCCCGGAAATATTTTAAAATTTTTTGGTTACTCTATTGTCTTGCATTCGATATAAACGTCCAAAAAAACCTGCCCTCTTTTTCTCATTGTTTCTGGTAAGTTTTCTATGTTTCGATAAATTTCATCATTACTACCCAATTTCCAACTTTCTACAGCCATGTGTGCACTTCGTATATTCCTAATAATCTGCCTTCTTACATTTCTAGTTTACCCAAATATAGTTTGCTGCTGAATATTCGCTTGCATACAGACATTCTGACTTCACTACTGTACTCAAATGCCTTATGTTTTCACTTTTAGACCGGCATTTTTTCTTGCAATAGTCTTCAGTTGTACCACGTGCCCTTCCCATTTCGTGTATCCTTTCCTCTATAGCAGCAATTCCCAAACCATTTTCTTGGGTTATCTCCCCAAGATACATCAATTTTTTTAAACGTTTCAATTTGGCCAAAATCTGTTTTCAGAAATTTTGGTGCGTTTTTATTGTTTGTAAAAAATTTGGTTTTTGTACAGAAATTCTTAAATTACTCCGACTGTTTCTTATAAAAGACTGATGTGTGTGACAGCAGATGTCATATTTTCAGAACGTATAGCCAAGTCATCTGGAAATGCGAGACACATTATTCCAATATTTTTTTCCTCTTCCCAACGTTATTGGTTAAATAGTATGTTAGTTCAACTTTTCATTCCAAACTCTCACTGTTTCTTCTAGAACACAATGTGCGTATTACGGTTTTCTTTTTCTTTAAGTGAGTAATAGAAATATGTTAGCAATAAAAAGCATAAATGTTTTGTTAATTCTACAGTGACGTTTGTAAAGGGTAATTGCAATCAGTTTAACTGGCATCCAAAATAAGACAAATTTTATGGAAAATAAACAAAATTATAATAAACATTAGTTACATTCCTGCAAGTGGCAACCTAATCTTTATCTGATTTTTGCTGCACTTGAATGCAGTTTTATCAATAAAAATTTTAGTTAACATACGTTATGATTTTAAGCTGGATTATGTAAAAAAAAGTCCTTCGTCATATAAATTAGCTTCCCAATAGGCATTTAACAAGTTTAAGTATGTACATTAGCTTAAGAAAACTTTTCACCTAACTAAATGCGACTACAAAAATTGAGAAACTCCACCAGTAAAACGATTCAGTCTTTCGGTCTGTTGTTGATCCTCTGCCTAATAGCCAACGCATGAGCTATGGACTTCCCAACTGATCATCTACCCCCACCGCAGCCTGTTAATTGCGGTAGCGTGTCTACTCGGTCCTGTGAGTTCGTAATGGAAAGCGAAATTTTTGCTACTCGTTCATCTTGAGTTGATTTTCATAGGAGAGTTCGCTAGCTCTTTGTGTCTATGTTTAATTGAACAATAAATGCATCTTGAGGATCCTGCCTTTAGCAATACGCAATTTCTCTTGTTCATTATTTACTCGTACGTGTATCATTCCACCACCATCAGTGCGATTCTTTTTATTTTGCTGAAACAGTTGAATGAATGGTAAACACCAAAACTGTGCATGCTATGAATGCAGTATATAAAGCTATGTGACAGCGAAAACCAACATCAAAATCTACAAAAATTAGTAAAAGCAACAACTAAAAATATTCTCTCAGACTAATTTACTTGTCTTAACTCCAATAACAGGAATCACAAAAAAAAATGTATACATGGAAGAAGCCTGGAGATATTGACAGGTTTCGGATGGATTATATAATGGTAAGACAGAGATTTAGAAACCAGGTTTTAAATTGTAAGACATTTCGAGGGGCGATGTGGATTCTGACCACAATCTATTGGTTATGAACTGTAGATTAAAAATGAAGAAACTGCAAAAAGGTGGGAATTTAAGGAGATGGGACCTGGATAATCTGAGTAAATCAGAGGTTGTACAGAGTTTCAGGGAGAGCATAAGGAAACAATTGACAAGACTGGGGGAAAGAAATACAGTAGAAGAAGAATGGGTAACTTTGAGGGATGAAGTAGTGAAGGCAGCAGAGAATCAAGTAGGTAAAAAGACGAAGGCTAGTAGAAATCCTTGGGTAACAGAAGAAATATTGAATTTAATTGATGAAAGGAGAAAATATAAAAGTGCAGGAAATGAAGCAGGCAAAAAGGAATACAAACGTCTCAAAAAAGAGATCGACAGGAAGTGCAAAATGGCTAAGCAGGGGTGGCTAAAGGACAAATGTAAGGATGTAGAGGCTTATCTCACTAGGGGTAAGACAGATACTGCCTACAGGAAAATTAAAGAGACCGTTGAAGAAAAGATGACCACTTGTATGAATATCAAGAGTTTTGATGGAAACCCAGTTCTAAGCAAATAAGGGAAAGCAGAAAGGTGGAAGGAGTATATAGAGGGTCTATACAAGGGCGATGTGCTTGAGGGCAATATTATGGGAATGGAAGAGGGTGTAGATGAAGATGAAATGGGAGATAGGATACTGCGTGAAGAGGCTGACAGAGCACTGAAAGACCGGAGTCGAAACAAGGCCCCAGGAGTACACAACATTCCATTAGAACTACTGATAGCCTTGGGAGAACCAGTCATGACAAAACTCTACCATCTGGTGAGCAAGATGTATGATACAGGCAATATATCCTCAGACTTCAAGAAGAATACAATAATTCCAATCCCAAAGAAAGCAGCTGTTGACAGATGCTAAACTTACAGAACTAATCAAATGTTATAATTACAGAATTATCAGTTTAATAAGTCACGGCTGCAAAATACTAACACGATTTCTTTACAGACGAATGGAAAAACTCGTAGAATTAACATGAATTCTTTACAGTCGAATGGAAAAACTCGCAGAAGCCGATCTCGGGGAAGATCAGTTTGGATTCCGTAGAAATTTAGGAACACTTGAGGCAATACTGACCCTACGGCTTATCTTAGAAGCTAGATTAATAAAAGTCAAATCTACGTTTCTAGCATTTGTAGACATAGAGAAAGCTTTGGACAATGCTGATTGGAACACTCTCTTTCAAATTCTGAAGGTGGCAGGGGTAAAATACAGCGAGCGAAAGGCTATTTACGATCTGTACACAAACCAGATGGCAGTTATAAGAGTCGAGTGGCATGAAAGGGAAGCAGCGGTTGGGAAGGGAGTGATACAGGGTTGTAGCCTCTCCCCAACGTTATTCAATCTGTATATTGAGCAAGCAGTAAAGGAAACTAAAGAAAAATTCGGAGTAGGTATTAAAATCCATGGAGAAGAAATAAAAACTTTGAGGTTCGCCGATGACATTGTAATTCTGTCAGAGACAGCAAGGGACTTGGAAGAGCAGTTGAACCGAATGGACAGTGTCTTGAAACGAGGATATAAGATGAACATCAACAAAAGCAAAACAAGGATAATGGAATGTAGTCGAATTAAATGGGGTGATGCTGCAGGAATTAGATTAGGAAATGAGACGCTTAAAGTAGTAAATGAGTTTTGCTATTTGGGGAGCAAAATAACTGACGATGGTTGAAGTAGAGAGGATATAAAATGTAGACTGGCTGTGGCAAGGAAAGCGTTTCTAACGGAGAGAATTTGTTAACATCAAGTATAGATTTAAGTGTCATGAAGTCGTTTCTGAAGGAATTTGTATGGAGTGTAGTCATGTATGGAAGTGAAACATGGACGATAAATAGTATGGACAAGAAGAGAATAGAAGTTTTCGATCTGTGGTGCTACAGTAGAATGCTGAAGATCAGATGGGTAGACCACATAACTAATGAGGAGGTATTGAATAGAATTGGGGTGAAGACGAGTTTGTGGCACAACTTGACCAGAAGAAGGGATCGGTTGGTAGGACATGTTCTGAGGCATCAAGGGATCACCAATTTAGTATTGGAGGCCAGTGTGGAGGGGAAAAATCGTAGAGGGAGACCAAGAGATGACTACACTAAGCAGATTCAGAAGAATGTAGGCTGCAGTAAGTACTGGGAGATGAAGCAGCTTGCACAGGGTAGAGTAGCAATGAGTGCTGCATCAAACCAGTCTCAAGACTGAAGACCAGAACAACAACAACCCGAATAACGGGATGTCACTGAAAGGTAAGCTTTTGCAAACAGCTGCAAAAATCTTGGAACAAAGTTGACAAATGGTAATAAAAATATTAAGTACATGCAGAGAGTAGTTAGCGTGGTACCAAATTTCAGGGTTTTTCGCGTTCCAATCGCGTATCGGGCGCGGGAAGAATGAATGCCAAAATGCCTAACGCCACGTGAGAAATATGTTACTCTTTCCGGAAACCTCGAGCTGTATGCACGTAAATTCTCACTGTTTACTGTTTCTGAGACGTTTGGCGCTCTTTAGTGAGATGTAGTGTGGGCACTGGGCAGGCAGCCACTTAACGGTAAACGGTGGGCAGAGCTTCGACTGACCTTGTGCGCGGCCGCAGTCCAGTTCTCGCAAGGCGACCACGGTTGGACACGCCCGTCGCCGCAGACACCTACGGAGCAGCCGCTCCACTTGCTTGCTGGTCGTTTCCTTCGCGTATCGGCCGCTGGATAATCTCCATAGCAACGCTGGCCGTTGCATCGATTGCGCACCCTGTGCTGAGCTCGCACTCATAGCCGTAACCCGTTGCATCATGTACTGTGTTTTACGTACTAGCGCAGATCGTCGGTCTTACGGGGCATAGACTTCACGCCTTCACCCACCTTCCCCCACCCCCGCCCCTTCCTCAAGGGATGTCATATTTAGTTGGGACCTCGTCAAGACACTCTGTGATTGACTGTAGAAACGAAGTAAAAAAATTATTTGATATAATTATTTTTTATTTAGAACACTGTTACACTACTGTCCATTAAAATTGCTACACCAAATGGTGCAGATGATAAACGGGTATTCACTGGCCAATATATTACACTAGAACTGACATGTGATTACATTTTCACGCACTTTGGGTGCATAGATCGTGAGAAATCAGTACCCAGAATAACCACCTCTGGCCGTAATAACGGACTTGATACGCCTGGGCATTGAGTCAGAGAGACCTTGGATGGCGTGTACAAGTACAGCTGCCCATGCAGCTTCAACACGATACCACAGTTAATCAAGTGTAGTGACTGGCGTATTGTAACAAGCCAGTTGCTCGGCCACCATTGACCAGACGTTTTCAATTGGTGAGAGATCTGGAGAATGTGCTGGCCAGGGCAGCAGTCGAACATTTTCTGTGTCCAGAAAGGCCCGTACAGGACCTGCAACATGCGGTCGTGCATTATCCTGCTGAAATGTAGGGTTTCGCAGGTATCGAATGAAGGGTAGAGCCACGTGTCGTAACACATCTGAAATGTAACGTCCACTATTCAAAGTACTGTCAATGCGAACAAGAGGTGACCGAGACGTGTAACCTGTTGTGTTGGCAGAAAAGCCAACACCGAGTTACTAGCGGAGGCGGAAATGCACGGGTTTTAGCTCACGCAGGCTGGCGTGAGGAGGGAAGAACTATACTGACGTGACGTCTGGAACATGACAAGGAATTAGAATTCAGAAAGCGGACGTAATTTGTTTGAGACTTAACTTTAATCCATTAATGATGAACGTCGCTCTTGACGGTACATGATTCACGATATTGTCTGTTCAGAATTCATTCTAATCACTGAATACGGCGCCTTGCTAGGTCGTAGCAAATGACGTAGCTGAAGGCTATGCTAAAGCATCGGCTCTGCAAATCAGAGCGTATGTAGACAGTGAACCATCGCTAGCAAAGTCGGCTGTACAACTGGGGCGAGTGCTAGGGAGTCTCTCTAGACTAGACCTGCCGTGTGGCGGCTCTCGGTCTGCAATCACTGATAGTGGCGACACTCGGGTCCGACGTATACTAACGGACCGGGGCCAATTTAAAGGCTACCACCTAGCAAATGTTGTGTCTGGCGGTGACACCACATAACCAATGGCATCCCATACCATCACGCCGGGTGATACGCCAGTATGACGATGACGAATACACGCTTTCAATGTGCGCTCACCATGATGTCGCCAAACACGGATGCGACCATCATGATGCTGTAAACAGAACCTGGATTCATCCGCAAAAAGTAACGTTTTGCCATTCGTGCACCCAGGTTCGTCGATGGGTACACCATCGCAGGCGCTCCTGTCTGTGATGCAGCGTCAAGGGTAACCGCAGCCATGGTCTCCGAGCTGATAGTCCATGCTGCTGCAAACGTTGTCGAACTGTTAGTGCAGATGGTTGTCTTGCAAACGTCCCCATCTGTTGACTTAGGAATCGAGACGTGGCTGCATGATCAATTACAGCCATGCGGATAAGATGCCCGTCATCTCGACTGCTAGTGACGCGAGGCCGTTGGGATCGAGCACGGCGTTCCGTATTGCCCTTCTGAACCCACCGATTCCATATCTGCTAACAGTCATTGGATCTCGACCAACGCGAGCAGCAATGTCGCGATACGATAAACCGTAATCGCGATAAGCTACAATCCGACCTTTATCAAAGTCGGAAACGTGATGGTACGCATTTCTCCTCCTTACACGAGGCATCAAAACAACGTTTCACCAGGCAACACCGGTCAACTGCTGTTGGTGTATGAGAAATTGGTTGGAAACTTTCCTCATGTGAGCACGTTGTAGGTGTCGCCACCGGCGCCAACCTTGTGTGAATGCTCTGAAATGCTAATGCTTTGCTTATCACAGCATCTTCTTCCTGTCGGTTAAATTTCGCGTCTGTAACACGTCATCTTCGTGGTGTGGCAATTTTAATGGCCAGTTGCGTACATGGAACTTGTGGCAGAAGTAGTGGGTACACCATGTTTTTCGGAAGATTTCACCTTCTTCAGCAAGTCTTTTTTCCCGTTTATTATTTGTAAAACTATATGCAAGTCAGCTTGTCGATAGGCTTGTACTGTAAGATTGATTCCGCAGTTCCTGGCAGCAGTTGATTTCTTTCGTCAGTCCACTGGGTCGACATCAGCGAAAATTCTCCACCGTGGCGTTCTGTTCGGGAATAGAAAACAAATACTCCCACAATTTTAACAGTTGGAATTTGCGTTCAGTGTTTTCGGTTTCCTCGAGATTGTAAACCCACCTTTCTTCCACAGAGTGTTTAGACATCCCTTCTTCCGCGTCACGCTTAGTTTCCACGACGTTCAACTACCTTCCCTCCCACCTCCCCGCACCCCCCCCCCCCCTAACTCTAGTGTTGCCATATCTAGCTAGGACATCGTCGGGACGCTATGAAATAGGGGTGTAGAAACAATGCAAAAAAATTATTTGATAGAATTACTTTTTATCTAGAACAAATTACATGGAATTTGTTGCAGCAGAAGTAGTTGGTACACCATATTTTTTAGAATATTTCACCTTCTTCAGCAAGTCTTTCTTCCGTTTTTATTATTTACTAAACTGCATGCAAGTCAGCCTGTCGTTGATGAAGGCGTTGAGGAAGGAGGGACTCCCGTCGGGTAGACCGTTCGCCTGGTGCAGGTCTTTCGATTTGACGCCACTTCGGCGACTTGCGCGTCGATGGGGATGAAATGAGGATGATTAGGACTACACAACACTCCGTCCCTGAGCGGAAAAAATCTCCGACGCAGCCGGGAATCGAACCCGGGCCCTTTAGATTGACAGTCTGTCCCGCTGACCACCTTTTTTTTTTTTCAATCTCATTTTGTTCGCTTTTGCCCGTTGCATCTGTTCGGGCGGACGTCGTAATACTTTCGTTGACGTTCGTTATTGATCGATTAACTCAGTTTTTTTATTACAGAGGGCAGCTAACCATCTGACCGAACACGCTCAACTACCGTGCCGGCTTTTGAGTCTCAATTTTTTCGTTCTTGGTCGTTGCGTCTACTCGGGGCGGACGTCGTAAGACATCCGTTTAAGTTTGTTGTTGATCGATTAACTCAGTTTTTTTTATTGCAGAGGACAGCTAAACCTCTGACCGAACACGCTGAGTTACCGTTCCGGCACCACTCAGCTACCCCCCCCCCCCCCCCCCCCCCCGGACAGCCTGTCGTTAAAATGGCACGGTAAGATTGATTCCACAGTGCCGGCAGCAGTCGATTTCTTTCGTCAGTCCACTGGGCCTACATCAGCGATAACACTCTCTCCACAGTGGCATTGTGTATGAGAATAGAAAACAAATACGTGCATAATTTTAGCAGTTGGCATTTGTGTTCAGGGTTTTCGGTTTGCTTAAGAAAGTAAATCCACCTTTCTTCCGAGTCATGTTTAGTTTCTAAAAAGCTTTCCAGGTGGTCTTCACACCATTTTTAGTGAGGTACGTAATAGTGTTTTCAATCATCGCCCAATCTGCGGTTTCAGATAGCGTCATCCAATCAGATACTTGATATTTATTAAAAGAAATAACTCATTTCTGTGAATAATCAAATACTATGGTATAGAAACCTATTGTTTCTTCCTCAGATTTCGAAATCAAATTAATTATTTCTTGGTTAAGGTTCTCATTCTTTAATTTATCCAAATTCATCTTGGCTTGCGCGCTAATAAAACAGGCAGTGTTCCTTTCATTCAGGTATCTTTGACGGTCGATTAATATATTTCTTATTTCAGTTATAGAGACTTTATTCCTTTCCGCGCTTTTAATATACGTATTTTTTTCAAACAGAACCGAGTTTGACTGTAAAAACTTGAAGCGAATTTCACTGATTGGGCTACTGAAAAATTCTGAAATTATTTCAGGTGACCTGTCTTCAAGTCAAAAAATTGTTTTCATTCAATCAAGAGCTTAAGAATTCTCTCAACCGCGGGCGTTGACGACAGCCATCTTGTTTTTGAGTGAGATAGAAGAGTCTGATGATGGACATCAACGTGTAAGCAGAACTCTTTCAGCTTCTCCGTCCTTAGCGTGTATATTGAAAAATAATTAATTATTTCAATGTCAACTGTTAAGATTCCAGCAGCGTTTGATAAAGTGTTGTGGAGAATACAGGCAGGGCATCCAATTCCTTCTACAGTTTTTCCTAGTTCTTTTTTAATTTGATGAAACACATTCCACAGGGAGCGTCGATGAAGCCCTCTGAAGTAGCTATTGGTATTCTTTCCAGAAAAAGCGATTAATATACGTGATGGAATTTCCAGTTGTCTTAAAGTGTCTAGACAGAACTTTGCAGTTGTCTCCGATGTTTCGTTATACAGCGAATCAAACTTCAACAGTTTCTGTTTGATCGGTCAGTTTTAGTAAAGTATTGAACAACTAAAGGAAACATCTTTTGAGCCTTGTGGTTAGACGCGTCGGTGCCTATGTCGTAAAATGAAACTTGTTGCAGTTGTTTTATGCATTCGGACACGGAGTGTGGTGTGAGAATATTTGTAACAATCAACGTAACTTTGGTCCTGCCTTTAGACTGCTTTGTGGCCACTTTGGAGTCAGGACACATACCGGCGTTAAACGGTACTGGCAAGAGAACTGAAGGATCGATGATGCTTTACAACTTTATAAACTCTTGTTAATTCTGCAGCAGCAACGAGCAGTTCTTCCTGGTTATCTTCTTTAATCATGGATGTCGATGCTACCGCGAATCTATTTGTATGATTCTGGGTAGAAAGCAACAGTTCCAAATCTCACACAACGCTTCCTGATCCGTACGTCCTTTCTTGACAGATGACCACTCTTTCATGTAATCACTCGAAAAGTGACACTTCCTCCTTCCATCCTTAGGCATTTTCGTAAGCTATGGTGAGTTTATTGGTCGGTAAACAGTAGACAGTATAATTTTAATCATCGAAGTACACGCCACTATACATTTCACGCCCTATATAACATCAGTAAACACTTCAAATATTATTTACTTCCACTCGTAGTTTGTATTAGGGTTAGAATCGTCTTATGAGACCGTTACTCAAATGGGAACTGCCCGTTTCTTCCGCGTGGCGCTGCTTAAATAGTTCAGCCCAGTATGTCGACGCTAGCGGTTTTCCTGGATCTGCAAAAGCGTACAGTATTTGGCAGGACAATTATATGTACAAAATGCTGACACAGATGACCATACGAGACATATATCAAGATCGTGTTTGATTAGCTGTGTGCTAGAACCTTCTTGGTTACTCAACAAGGAAAACGCTCCAGCTTACGTCACATGTCGATGGGCACCCCTCAAGACTCTGTGTTGTCTCCCATCCTCTTTAACATTTATGTCAATGATACGCCAGTCATCCCACACTACCATCTGCTGCAATACGCCGACAATACGGCGCTCTATACGACGGTCCGCAACACGGACAAACTCGCTGCTCGTCTCCAGAGGCAAGTGGACGCAACAGAATCTTGGTGTCCTTCAAACAAGATTGCACTCAATACCGCCAAAACTACGACGGTCCATTTCACCATACGGTGCCCAATCCTCCGCCACAACACAACTGTCGCAGGTGTCCAGGCTCCTGGTCCCCAGATACCAAATATCTAGGTACCCGATGGATAATTATCTGCTCTTCCATCTACATGCAGAATATGGCACCCAAAAAGGACAGAAGCTGATCAAAGCGTTGTACCCGCTCTTGAGCAGCAGGTGACTGACCTCAGACATCAAGCACCGACTGTATTGGACAGTTGTCCAGCCTTCCCTCACCTACAGCTCCTCTGCATAGGCCGCGATTAGTGTCATCCGGAAGCAGGCCCCTCATCGCCTGCAGGATACGGTGCTTCGGTGGAGCCTGCATGCCCCTCCACTCAGGAAGGATGTTACCCTTAACGAGCAGACAAACATGGTAACCCTACACTACACAGTCACTGACTTACACCACATTGGCACCATAGCTCCCTGGCACTGCCACCGCCACCCTGTTCCTCTTACGATCCTCGAAGAATCAGATTCGGATCATGGCTAACAATAGTCCTTTTAGAGTAACTAATAATGTATCAGCCTTGATATTACCACTCAATATGTGACATCCATGGTACAAGCACCAGTACCACCACCTATATAGTTGTGTTCCCTCTTGCCCGCTACCTTGAACTTCCACCGTCAGAGGGTGGTACGTGAATTAAAAGTCCCACCGCCACACCTTCAACGCGCCCTCCAATCATGTGATGTCATGTACGATAGAAAAATTTTACCCTGTTACTAAGACAATAAGCCCGCGATCCACTGGTAACGCAGTATCCCAGCCTACCACAAAAAAAGAAAAGACTGCTGAAGAATTCAGGCATTTTCTCGAATAGTGGCGCTACATCTAGAAGGTGCTTACATCGTCAATACAGGATACCAAAGATGCAACGCCATCTGTGAGACGATCTTGTCAATATAAACTTGACACAAATGAAAGTGAGGCTGCATTTACATGTTGCGGTAACAGATGGCGTTACATCAGTACATGAGCCGAGCTTGTAACAGTATTTTGCAAAAGCGGGACAAAATTGGGACTTGGCAGGATGTCGAGACAAGAAGATCCATAACGGTGACGGTCCCGATATATCGGGATGGATGGGAACCCCACATATGACACCCCCCCCCCCCCAAAAAAAATACTTAGAGCGCTTACATACACATTAACAAATTCCACATTTCCCACTAACTTTTAGAGAATAAGTAGCAAGAAAATGGCAAGAATTTATAGAGATTGTAATAGTAGTAGTAGTTGTTGTTGTTATTGTTGTTGATGTTGTTATTGTTGTGGTGGTCCTCTGAATGAAAACCTGTTTGATGCAACACTCCATACTAGGACCTATATCCATATGAACCTGGTTACTGAGTTCAAACTGTGGTCCCTCTCTATAATTTTTATCTCCTATCCCTCCCTCCATTACCAAATTGGCAGTTCCTTTCATCCAGGCCCTTCTTTTAGTACGGTTGTGCCAAAATTTGCTTTATCTGATCAGAATCAAAATGGCAAGAATTGTAAGGTTACTTGCTTATTTTTGGTATTCAGTGAAAGATATGTGAGCTGTCTTTTTATTTCATGTGCCCGACTTCACATTTGTACAGTAATTATTTTTCAAACAGAACTCTTCAGTAGTCGATATGTTACGTCACAGAGGTTCTGACTACAAACTGTCATCTTAGTTTATCAGTAGCATTGCCGTTGCCAGTGGAACATTCGGTGTGAACTAAGAGAGTCGAGTGTTGGTCACGTTGTTGAGCGGTCCGGGAATAACAAGCAGAACACAGAACTGCAAACGCAGAGGATTTTGCTTCTTGGAAATACGATTTTGTAAATATTGATCCGGGAAGTTTGAAGATATTCAGGTAATGTCGTCACTGCATTGCTTTCCCGCACTAAAGACAATTATTTAGCACGTTTTTTCTTTAATGATTCCAATAGGTTAGTTTCATTTTCGCGACTTGATTAAACAATCTGCTCAAATAGCTTGGACTCAGAGGTTCAAATTCATCACTCCTTTACCATTCCAGTAACGTATTATATGGCAGAGTAATGTTTCTACACTGAAGAGCCAAAGAAACTGGTACACTTGCCTAATATCGAGTAGGGCTCCCACGAGCACACAGAAGTTCCGCAACACGATGTGGCATGGACTCGACTAATGTCTGAAGTAGTGCTGGAGGGAACTGACACCATGAATCCGAAAGAGTAAGATGGGGTGGAGATCTCTTCTGAACGGCTTGTTACAAGATATCCCAGATATGCTCGTTAATGTTCACTTCTGGAGAGTTTGTTGGCCAGCGGAAGTATTTAAAGTCAGAAGAGTATTCCTGGAGACTCTGTAGCAAATCTGAACGTGTGGGGTGTCACATTCTCCTGCTGGAATTGCCCAGGTCAGTGGGAATTCACAATGGACATGAATGGACGCAGGTGATCAGACAGGATGCTTACGTATGTATCACCTGTCAGAGTCGTATCTAGACGGATCAGGGGTCCCATATCACTCCAACTGCACACGCACCACATCATTACAGAGCCTCCACAAGCTTGAACAGTCCCCTGCTGACATGCAGGGCCCATGGATTCATGAGGCTGTCATACTACTCGTAACATCCATCCACTCCATACAATTTGAAACGAGACTCGTCCGACCTTGCAATATGTTTCCAGTCATCAACAGTGTAATGTCGCTGTGACGGGGCCAGGCGTGGCGTAAAGCTTTGTGTCGAGCAGTTATCAATGGTACACGAGTGGGCCTTCGGCTCCGAAAGCCATATCGATGATGTTTCGTGGAATGGTTTGCACGCTGACACTTGTTGGTGACCTAGCATTGAAATCTGCAGCAGTTTGCGGAGGGGTTGCACTTCCGTCACGTTGAACGATTCTCTTCAATCGTAGTTGGTCCTGTTCTTGGAGGATGTTTTTCCAGCCGCTGCGATGTTTTACCAGATTCCTGATATTCACGTTACACTTGTGAAATGGTCGTACGGGAAAATCCCCACTTCATCACTATCTCGGAAATGCTGTGTCTCATCGCTAATGCGCTGACTGTAACACCACGTTCTAACTCACTTAAATCTTGATAACCAGCCATTGTAGCAGCAGTAACCGACCTAACAACTGGCCAGGCACTTGTGTCATACTTCCGGCCGTAGCGCCGTATTCTGCCCGTTTACACATCTCTGTATTTGAATACGCATGCCTATATCTGTTCCTTCGGCGCGTCAGTGTATAAAAACTGAATTTTGTAAAGATTGTTGTAATTGTTAAGGAATAACTTCCATAATTCACAATACAATGTTTTAATGTTAGTCTCTTCTAAATAGTTCAGGATATCAGTTTCTACCACAGTCCCCTCATGAAAGTTTTATTTTGTAATCGTGTGTTGCCGCATTCCATTTACCGAAACGCACTTGCTCAGGCTAAATGTGTAATGTATTTAGCATAGTTGCTTTTATTTGCAGTGCACTTGGGCAAGGTTCCTCTTTTTTAGCTAGTTTGCTGCTGCGCTACATATTAACGTTCATGACTTTCGAGCAGTACTGAGTTTCCATTGGCACAAGGTAAATAACAAAAATTTGTTACGGCCAGTTTAACAAGAGTCAGGACACAGGATAAACCTTCACAGTTAAGCTGTGCATTTCAAAATTGTTATCACGTTCAGTTCAGTAAAATTTAGTTCCAATCTCATTTACCAAGTCACACAATCCTATTCTAACAGTGCATTGTCATATGTACTTGTCATTTAGTGTTCAGGATTTTACTTAGTCTGTGCACGTAAAATTAAGGGACATTTTAATGAAAGCATGTTGGACATTTATTCTTTCAAAATTCGAATTGCAATTTTGTGTAGAACTTATATTCCGTTAGTTTTGTATGTTGGAAGACGAGCACTGTGACGTCACACGTTGTGGTGCTGCTCACTGCACTGCACAACCCCGAATTACACAGGACGGTTTATTTAGAACACAATCTACGTTTTCTTATTATTTTTGGTAAAAGTTAAATGAAGAACTGTTATACAGTTTCAGATGGATTTGGCGATTCTTTTTTAAACCTAACTAACCTAAAGACATCACACACATCCATGCCCGAGGCAGGATTCGAACCTGCGACCGTAGCGGTCGCGCGGTTCCCGACTGTAGCTCCTAGAACCGCTCGGCCACTCCGGCTGGCGTAATAGTTCAGCAATTCTCGCAATAAATCACCTTGTGATACCAAAATCTTTGTATTATTTTGTAGTTGTATTACACCTATCTTATCAGGGCCCTTTGCCAGAGGCGAGTGATCAACTATTAAATTATCATTTACAGAATTATGTCAAAGGTGCAACTATTAAATCGACCACTAACAGGGCCATATCATAATTTCCTCCATAAATTTTCTGTCGTGTGATGGGAACTGGCAGTTAAAGGGGGTGTTGAATATATTAGCATAACTAATTTTCTTTAATAAAGTTGTTTGACATGTCCACCTCTCAACCCTAGTATCTCGCAGGCATTCTCCAGATCTGTTACGTTGCCATTACCAGGGAGGTCCTAACCGACAACTACCTCCTGCAAATGCATCCCTGCGATCCTGGCATCCTTGTTCAAGCCGTGGAGCTTCTCTAACGGTCACCGCCATCTTGGTGACCACCAAAAATTACAGTTTGAAACGCTTGGCCTTAATAATGGTAAGTACGCCAAATGATGATATTGTCCCCCAAACACTCACACGAGGTTGATTCAGTGGTTCTTCTAACAAAATATTTCGATTGTCAACACACGAGTAAGAGCAGTTATGTGCGTTCCAAAAATGGTTCAAATGGCTCTGAGCACTATGGGACTCAACTGCACTGCACTGCACAACACCGAATGACACGGGACGGTTTATTTAGAACACAATCTACGTTTTCTCATTATTTTTGGTAAAAGCTAGATGAAAAACTGTTACACAGTTTCAGATGGATTTGGCGATTCTTTTTTAAACCTAACTAACCTAAAGACATCACACACATCCATGCCCGAGGCAGGATTCGAACCTGCGACCGTAGCAGTCACACGGTTCCGAACCGCGCGCCTAGAACCGCGAAACCACCGCGGCCGGCAATGAGTGTTCTCTTGTCCGCTTAACTTAAACTTGGCGCCGTGTGGGGTAGCCGTTCGACCTCATGCGTCTTGTCACGGTTCACGCGGCTCTCCCCGTCGGAGGTTCGAGTCCTCCCTCGGGCATGGGTGTATGTGTTCTCCTTAGCGTAAGTTAGTTCAAGTTAGGTTAACTAGTGCGTAAGTCCAGGGACCGGTGACCTCAGCACTTTGATCCCATAATCCTTACACAAATTTCCTTAAACTTGGCCTGGTGTGACCGCACAAATCTACTGAATAGGTTGGGATCATGTTTTATGTGAGATGACAGTTGAGCAGGGTCGACCTGAGCGTGGCTTGTCGCACATATCCTTTTCGCAACTACTGGATCGCAGTACCCACCGCCTCACATTGCTCATACATACTTTATCGTCTCCCAACATATTTAACAAGCGTTGGTTGGTATGAATTGGCGCCATTTGTTTACCAGTGAGGAAGTGAATCATTTATTTGTGTCATCTCACACATTAATTTTTCTGTTGCAGCACAATTAAACCAACAGGACATCAGCGGACAAAATCTGGTGCTACACCAACATAATCCCACTCGGACACATTAACTGAGTCCCTGGCAGCACTGTATTACGCACGGAAATACGGGGTATTCAAAACGTCTCTCCGCAATGTCGTATGATGGTTAGCCGCGCGTGCCGTAGTGAATATACCAACATGAAATTCAGTGAATAAAAGTTATTAATTTATTGAATATTCATTTTTACGTAAAAATTTTCACATTAAATGTTGAAAGTATCTCCCCCCCCTCCCCTGTTGTTGAATACACAATTCAATTCGTCTAATCATGTTTCGAAACACAAGCTGTAACATTTCTTCTGCAACAGAAGCAGTGAAAGTCGATATTGCAGTTTTCAGTTCATCGATGGATTTTAGACGGTTTTTATAGACATATGCTTTCGCTGCACCACAGAAGAAAAAGTCGGCGTTAGGTCAGGCGATCGTGGAGGCCAAAGTCCCTGTGAAATCATGCGATCACGAAAAACATCAGCAAGCAGCGAGATTGAAACGCGAGCTGTATGCGCGGGTGCACCATCTTGATGAAAATAACCGTTCAGTATTTCACTTAACACAAGTTCTCCTATGAATGGGTATAGAATATCACTGCAGTGTCGTTGTGCGGTTATTGCTTAGTTGAAAAATATGGGGACCACAATCCGACGTCTAGAAATTGCTATCCAAACTCCTATTTTCACAGAATGAAGAGGTTCCTCGTGAATACACGATAGATTTGCAGTACTCCACATACGAGAATTTTGCGAGTTCATGTACCTGGATAAATGAAACCACGCCTCATCAGTGAAAAACGTTTCATTAAGAGTATGCCCTCCATTTTGCTGAACCAAATTTTTGAACCATTGACAATAGGGCAGTCTCTTGCCATGATCAGTATTTTTCAGTTCTTAGCACGGCTGTCACTTTGTATGGGAAAAGTTCCAATTTTTTCCTTACAGCTGTGTGGGCCGTTCCGACACTAACATCGATTTCCTGGGCGAGTTTCCTTACTGATCTATTCGGTCTCATGGACATTTTATCGGAAATATCGAGTAGTCTATCCTCAGACAAAACGCTAGGGCGACCACTTCTCGGTGCATCTGTCACTGAACCCGTACTTCGAGTTTTGTTAATCAAATCTCGCACAGTATCGCGATGTGGGAGTGTTGTCTCCGGGAAAACTTAATTAAATGTTTGACGAACCGAAATTGTGTATTTACCGCCAGCTTTGAACACTTGTTCGACTAAAAACACACGTTCTTCAATGGTTAGCATTTTAACAGTGACAAAAACGAAACAAACGAACAAAGGAACTAAACTTAAACGTTCACGTCAACACGTAACGACACACACCAACGATAGTACTGACGCTGGCTGAGATAAAAGAAAGAGTGGAATGTTGGGAGAGTCCCCTTGAAGGGAAGTAACCCAGGCAGGCGGAACAATCATACGGCACTCGCAGCTAACAACCAGACGGTGAAACGTCCGCTTAGAAAAATTATACATGACTGTGCTTAAACTGACACAATATTTTTTAGCGCAACGCAATCTGACTTTCAGTAATCCCTACAAAAGAATGGCCCTGACTAACTTTAACCTATACCTTTCATGAATCACTTACCTCACAAAAATCTTCGTTACTCGAACTACTGCAATACAGCGATCGCCAATACTGCCAGCTAAATAAAAGATTCAAACTACTGAAGGCACTAACTACTGATAGGTTTAGTTAGCAAATGAAAGATTTTGATAGAGAATAAACAATGTATTTACCTTAGTAGTGTTCAAAAGTCATTATATATATATATATATATATATATATATATATATATATATATATATATATATATATATATATATATATCAGTCCTTGATATCCAATATTACAAATTTACTCTTTCTGATGGACACACGTCCAGATCGTCCGCTCTCAAAATTCCGCCATCTCTCTCCCCACATCCACCACTGCTGGCGGATCACCTCCAACAGCGCGTAGCGTTGCGGAGTTATATATGTATCAGTTCATGATATCCAATAATACAAATTTACTCTTTCTGATGGACACACGTCCAGATCGTCCGCTCTCAAAATTCCGCCATCTCTCTCCCCACATCCACCACTGCTGGCGGATCACCTCCAACAGCGCGTAGCGTTGCGGAGTTATATATGTATCAGTTCATGATATCCAATAATACAAATTTACTCTTTCTGATGGACACACGTCCAGATCGTTCGCTCTCAAAATTCCGCCATCTCACTCCTCACATCCACCACTGCTGGCGGCTCACCTCCAACTGTGCAACGCTACGCGCTGTTAACAGCCAACTGCCCAACACTACAATAGCGAATATTGCAACAATGCCGACCAGCCTCAGACTGCACACGGCACAGTCAGTGATTTTCATACAGAGCGCTGCATGTCGTTACCAATATAAAAACCTAAACAGACTACTTACAGTGTAAACAGTTGAGGCACGATAGTAAGTTACGTGAGGACTCAACTTTCATGTCCAAGATCGGTGGGCGACGAACTTCGTAGCACTCGCAAGCAGCACCTCACACTCCAACCACGTGTGCACGCCGCCAGCGACTCCAGCCTGACTCCACCTGGCAGGGTCTTGCTTGATGCTCCACGCCAACGACAGACTGGACTGCTGGTCCGTCCGTGACTGCACTGCTCGTGCGTCTCCCACTCACTTCACCCAACACAAGTCGACCCGGAAATACTATCAGTCACACCAGAGATGGCACGACAGTGCGCTTATCGATACGCGCTGCTGCTGCCACTCACGGGCAAGTAAGGCAGGAAGGTAGTGACCCTAGTAAATGGAATAAGAAAACGAGGCGGCACTAACGTAATAGAAGATGACAAACAATTAATGGAATGAACACCAGTCGTGCATGGCTCAGGTGGCAGCCTATTTATGGAGGGTAATAAAGGGGGGCGCATGGAAAGCAGTGGAGACGTTGTAGTAATGCAGAAAAGAAGCGATTATTTGATGTCCAGAAAGGCATGATCATTGACTTTCCGGCCAAGGGTGGACGCATTTCTGAAACAGTTACGTTTGTAATCTGTTTGCGTGCCCCCATGGTTAAAGTAAACTGCGCATGACAAAATGGCACTGTCCAGAAACTAAGTCTAGGCAACGGTGGTGAACCAGCGGCCATAGATGACAGGGATTAACGACGGCTGTGGATATGTGTACTGGCTAATAGGTGTGTCACTGTTGAACTAATGGCCGCCCAGATCAACCAAGCGGCTGTCAACTGTCTCCTCAACGACTCTTCAGCGAATATTACTGCACGTAAGGGCCTCCGCAGCAGGCTCCTAGTTCGTGCAACCGTAGTGACTGCTGTTCATAGGCTACGAAAGCTGGAAGTTGCACGCCAGAGCGTTATGGTTTGGGGAATGTTTCGTGGCCTTCCACGGGTGAGGTCGTCATTCTAGAAGGAACAATGGATCAAGACAAGTACGCACCTAGCCGTGCGGACCTTATCCACCCCTGCATGCAGTTTGCTTTTTCTCGGCACAATATCACTACCAGAATGGCGATATCAGGTCTCACACAGCTCTCAGAGGACGCCTGTGATTTGAAGAGCACCAGGCTGAGTTAGCCGCCCTCCCCTGGCCACCAAACACCCCGGATTTAAACCAAATCGAGAATGTATGGGACCACCTCGATCGGACTGTTCGCATCATGGGTGCTCAACTGAGAAACCTGGCCACGGCAGTTGACTCGCCATGGCTCCAGAATCCTGTCGGTTCCTCCCAGAACCTCATTGACTCTCTTCTTGCACGTCTCGCAGCGGTCCGCAGTGCAACATGTTGATATTCAGGCTTTTGACACGTGATCACATGAATGTGATGGGCAGTGTAGTTTCGAAAGCCAAGGTTGGTAGCGACTAGTAAAACGATTGGAACTCATACGTTATCTTCCAACTCTAACTTAAACAGCTTGTGAAGCTATGTTTATTTTGTTACAGAATTAAATCACGCATTAAAATAAAAAAACACCTACCATCCGATTTTTTGCGTCCCCGATACAAGAACAAGACGAGAATTATTGAACATTATTCATTCTGTACAAGAGTTTTCAGCACATGTCATAAGTCCTGGTACGACGTAATTCTGAAGCTTATCCAAATAGTTATCTCCAGTCAATGTACCTTCAGAAAAATATGGTTGAAGTACGCCATAGAGTATGTAGCAGTGTCCCAAAAAGACTTCAAGATATATTAATCAAGACAGAAAACAGTTTAAACATTGAAGTAATTGTAAGTACAGTTTGTATTTTTAATGTTATATAAATTCAATCTTTTGTTTAAATCAGTGCCCTGTGTCCAGTGACTTTTGCACAACCCTGTACAAGACGTTGTGGCGTTATGTATGTTGAGGTCGACAGGAATAAAACCTGAGCCGTCATTCAATTCAACTTGTAGATCTCATCAATGTAACGTGATGTATTTAATGGCTACAATCAATTTCAGGTCTCTGGTCCCGATGTTCACTTACACCATCATGTGGGTTTTGAAATTACCCTGTCTGATCAAAAGGATTCGGACACCCGTAATAATACGAAATTGACCGCTAGATGTCACAAGAGGTGGTCGGACAAATATAAAAAGATGGCAGGAGTCTTGTGTTATCAGTAGCGAAGCAAAATGGGTCGGTTAGGAAAGTATAGTGACTTTTAACGTGGACTAGTCGTTGGTTGTCGCTTTAGTAACAGATTCATCAGGGAAATTTCAGCCTTCCTAAAGCTGCCCAGCTTCACTGTTGGCGATGTGATTGTGGAGACGCGAAAGAGCATCCACTGCTGAAAGAAGCCTAGGTAGAACTCATGTGCAGACGGATTGCGAAATTAGTCGACTGAAGAACTGCCCGTCTTGTCACTGATGTGTCTTTTCTCCTTCTGCACTCTTGGCAAGCGTCATACCATACGTTGGTTTAGCTTATAAATCATCTGCTAAGAATATATTACCGTCGCAAGTAAATGTGATGAGTACTAAGAGCAGGCGAGATGCCTCATAGACCACTCATACAAATAAAAACAACAAATAAACGGGTGTGATGCAAGAGCCATAACATGTGGTTCTTGTGTAGAATAAATAGGAGATACATACTTCTTGAAGTCCCTTCGTTACATTTCGCTGTTGTCAATGGACGTTACGACACGATACAGACACAAATTTGAATACAGCGGACGGACGCGTCAATGAGCGGACGGACAGTTCATAATTTGCTGGGAAAAAAAGTTAGACGTGAGGGAGATGTGAACCCGGTTCGGTCCAACACCGTGACCTCAAGACCACAATTTCACGGCCATTCATAGTAGCTCAGTGTTGCACATGTTAATCTTGGAGTGTTCAGTGCTTCTATTTTGCTTCTTTTTTCCACAGTTAAGTACATCTTCTTCCTGTTTTCATGCTTGATCTGTGTTCAGTTTGTGACGGACTATCCTATGGGCCATTTTGCCACTAAATCTGAGGAGAGTGTGATGGGGAGTTTCCCTTGTTACAACGTCAACTTCACTCCAGACCCCAGCTTTCAAGGCCACATCCTTCTCTGGTTTCGCTCTTTAGGAAGAGTGGGCTGCCATTCCTGCACATACACATCACTGATAGTGTCCCCAGCAGGTTTCAAACCACCATAAAGGCAAAGGCCGGGCACATCCTACATTGATGTTAATTAATAGGTGTCTGGATACTTCTGATCGGGTGTGCATTGTGAATATTCATAAATCAAATCACTGCTTCGTAGCACAGTATTTACTTCGTAAAGAACCGACAACAAGCGCTCACAGTCACCACTGACGTTCATGTTTTAGCATTGTTGCCAATCTACGTTTTGCTGGCGTTCATAAAGGTTAGAGGTATTGCAGGTCTACTTAGCCTACTATAACGTCAATTCACTCTGAAGTGACACTTGGCTTGTAGCAAAATCTTCATCTTTTGGATTTGCAGCTCTTGTAATGGAAATAAGTTCCGCCTTTTATGCAAACCTCTGTATTTTCTTGTTACCTAATCATGTTTCAGCGCCTCTGTGCTATCATCACTGTAAAAGTGAACACATTTCAGGTTATAATTGATCTAACAAAATGAGATCTAAAGACAGGTTCTGTTAGTTTTTGTTCTTACCTTGTATTTTCGTTACATGATTTTGCAGGACCATCTGTGTAGTGTGCTGCACTGACAGCTTGGCATCTGTAAACCACATTTAATACGTGTGTGCAGTGCCCTCAGAATGAGAAAGAAGAAGTATCGGTCACAACAAAACGCGAGTAATAGCAAATATGTACACAAAACATGTTGCCACACCAAAATCACATCTTTAAAAAAACAAGACACAGGTTAAGTCGCTGATACAATTCACATTTACGTCGTCTGGAATGCAGATGGCAAGCTAGCAGTGCAAGACAACAAACAGATGGTCCTGCAAAACCATATAATGTAAAATCAAGGTAAGAACAGAAACTGCCTTTAGGCCTCATTTTGTTAAATCAGTTACAACCTAAAATATGCTCACGTTTACAGTTGTCCAATAAGTAAAACCCACTGATGATGGCAAGGAGACGCTGAAACATATTTGAGTAACAAGAAAAAACATTGTTTCGTATTAAACGCGGGCCTATATCCAATAATTTTAGCAGAATCTTATATGACTGTCCCCCCAATTTATGGAGCATGTATTTAGAAACAGAATTAAACTAAGTAATGGCTAGTGTCTTACATTCTTATTCTATTAAAAGAGTTTTTTGTTGTATATTAGATTTCTTTGGATTTATATTGACATGGTAGCAACCATACTTCAGTCCGCAATTAATTCCATGAAATTTTCTCCCATCTCAGCAAAATAAAATAAATGAATTTTTTACGAAATCTAAAACGACTGAGAACTGATGTACCAAGTGTCTCATCCTAAAGAAATTTTCTTGCTGAGTCCAAAACTTGCCTCAGATATTTCTGAAGTAGAGGAGAAAGTAATATTATCATTTATATTTTATTAGTATTATTTCAGTGGATGTGTTTGGGTGTTAGCTGTCTGTGTATATTTTGTCCACCAGCATCTCGTGAGTAAATGTAACTTTTCAAAATCTTCTTTTAATTGAATTTTAATATTTTGCAACCGCTCCCTTCGTTAGTACGTGATCCAGATTTGGAATTAGAAATGCGTCAGTCACCAATGAAACCTATTATCCTATTGTGGTCTTCAGTTATTATTAAGCCTATGGCTGTTCACGGTAACAAAATATGGGGTAGCGTATAAAACCAGTTTCACCATTTGAAATATGGATTTGTTCACACAATTTCGAAAGAAAAGTAGTGTATCAGTTGAACTATCATGTTGTCATAAATGAGTGTAAAATATAAAAAATGGAATTCGCTTGATATAAATTTTGGTTAGGGTCAAAGAGTTTGTTATTATATGCCGCAATCGACTTCCCTTCGATAGTCGATATCGCATTGTTAAGCAACCTTGGTGTCTCAGATGGACCCTGCGGACACTTTCACACAGACAAAGGAAAAAAAGGAGGGAATTATCATACGAAAATTTAACGTGACAATATAAGGATGGAGGAGACAATTTTCTGAACAATGTCATCGCTGATTAGACGTTGTGTAACCACTACAAGCAGAAATGCAAAAGTCAGTTCATGGAGTCCCGACAAATGAGTTCTCCAGCAAAGAAGAAGATAGCCATCTGCAGGCAAAGTGATGTGCACAGTTGTCTAGGGTACGCAGGCTTTGGTTTATTTGGATGTCTCGGAGCATTCAGCAATTGTCAATTCAGAATGCTACTAGACGAACTGACCAGCCGAAAGCGCTAATTTCCAGGTTTAGGTCAAAGAAGAACACAAACTTGCGATTGCATCATGATAGCGGCAGGTCCCGCAATGGTTTTGCGACAGTGGAACTCACTGTCAAATTTGGTTGGACTGTCGTACCGCATTCACCGTACTGTCTCAGAATAGAGAGTATTCTGAAAGGTAAGCCTAAGGTTGCTTCTCTGATTTGTATGAAGTCAAGTGTGGCGCTCGACGCCACATTGAAACGGAGTAAACGTGAAACGACAGCTTCTGACTAGTACGGCTTGAAATGGACATTCTTACGAAACGGGATTAATCTAACAGACTAAATGAAAACTTTTACGAAAGAAAAGTCAGGCAAGCTACTTGTGATAAATCTGTAGTCAAAAACATATCAAATAAGCTCTTAAAATCATTACTTTTCACAAGTGTGAGCTGTGAACGGTCACTGCTTTTAGCTTCAGACAACAATTAAGTTACTTTGTGCTGTAAATACCGGTTCTTTCCTTGTGTCAATTTTCTTTTACTTCTTAATTTTTCTTTTATGGGACTTCGAGCTGGTAAATCAACTTCATTTCCAACAGAAACAGCAGTTACAGGACTTCGCAGGAATTTCAGTATTCGTATCAGAGCTGTAATTTTCATTCACATTTTCGAGATGCAAGTAACACATAGGTATCACATCTGGATGAATACTCATTAATGACAATTGACAGCCATTCGAAATTAGTTCGAAACAAAGTGGTGTGCATAGAAGAAGTTGATAAGGCGACCGCTCGCGACAAGGGAAAATTCGAGTTCGAATCCAGTCCAGCACAAATTTTCACATCTCAGTCACAGGTAGTACATCTACATCTAGCACAGATGATGCCAAGATATTCGCATTTAGCGAATTTATTTCGAATTAAAGACAGTAGGCTCCATTAAAATTTAATGCATACAAATGTTTTATATTATACCCTGGCATGTTAGTTCACATTATGTAACATGAATGATATTGTTTAATAAATGTCGACTGATAAGTGTCGCAAACTTTGTTAAGCTTTGTCCTAAAATCATGATTACTAATTTCAGAAACATGCGTGTACTTGCACGAACTTTTCATGACTGTGCTGCAGGCTACTGGCATGTTGTGCCGTCAGGCATCACACTCACATAAAATTAACCTCCATCTTCTCCATACTGTAGTGAGCTGTGGCTTTCCTGCCATCTTCAAAAACAATTTCGATATGTACGCTATATTCAGTACAGAGCAATGTATCAACGAAAGAGAACGAAACGTAAAGTAGCCAGCGGCCGCACTTTTCACTGCAAGCCCTTCAAAATTTTATGCTGCTGAACACTATGCAATTAAGCATCACAGTAACTGTGACCAATCTCGAAAAAAATAGACACTTCATCACCTGTGATATGAAACTTTAAGATAAGGAAGCAACTAATTATGTGTTCCAATTAGTTTGCTCAGAATCGATATACAAGTGAAGAAAACGTGCAAATCCAAAAAAAAAAAAAAAAATCATTTTTTATTTGATAAAGGAAAAGAAGAAGCTCTACCGATACACTAACTCCAGTAGATGATCTACACACATCAAAAAAAGTTTTGCATCACCTCGGTTCCCAGAACTCCTGAAGATAGACGTTGACTGTGGATATTGTACCACAGACATAGCCCCTTTTACTGTTCAGAGATGTCACTAAACCCGCCCAAAGAGGTAAACAACCATACATGAGCAGCGCCTATTAGACGGAGAGGATCCGACAACCGATTAGTGCCAGTCATTCCACCAGGAAGGAGGTACACGGCTAGTGTTGTCTGTAGTTCAACCATGCTTAGACGGTCAATACCGCAGTTCGATCGCGTCAGCATTGTTTGTGCCAGGAAAGGCTCTCAACAAGGGAAATGTCCAGGCATCTCGAAGTGAGCAACAGCGATAATGTTCGGACATGAAGGAGATACAGAGAGATAGGAACTGTCGATGACATACATCGCTCAGGCTGTCCAAGGTCTATTACTGCAGTGGATGACTGCTACCTATGGATTATGGCTCGGAGGAACCCTGACAGCAACGCCACCATGTTGAATAATGCTTTTCGTGCAGCCGCAGGACATCGTGTTACGACTCAAACTGTGCGTAATAGGCTGCATGGTGCGCAACTTCACTCCCGACGTCCATGGCGAGGTCAATTTTTCCAGCCACGACACAGAGGTACAGACGGGCCCAAAAAGATGCCGAATGAACCACTCAGGATTGGTATCACGTTCTCTTCACCGATGAGTGCCGCATATGCCTTTAAGCAGCCAATCATCAGAGACGTGTTTGGAGGCAACCCGGTCAGCCTGAACGCCTTGCTTAGACACACCATCCAGCGGGTGCAGCAAGGCTGAGGTTTGCTTTTGTTCTAGGGTGGCATTATGTGTAACCGACGTACGCCGCTAGTGGTCGTGGAAGGCGTCGTAACGGCTGTACGATACGTGAGTGCCATATTCCGACCGATAGTGCAACTATATCGTCAGCATATTGACGAGGCATTCGTCTTCATGGACGACAATTCGCGCCCCCATCGTGCACATCTTGTGAATGACTACCATCAGCATAACTACATCGCTCGACATGAGCGGCCAGCATGTTCTTCAGTCATGAACCCTATCGAACACGCCTGGGATATATTTAAAAGGGCTGTTTATTGACAACGTGACCCACCAAACACTCTGAGGGATCTACGCTGAGGAGCGAGACAATCTGGACCAACAGTGCCTTGATGAAGTAGTGGATAGTATGCCACGACAAATACAGGCATGCAAGAGGACGTGTTACGTGGTATTAGAGGTACCGGTGTGTACAGCAATCTGGACCAACACCTCTGAAGGTCTCGCTGTTTGGTGGTACAACATGCAATGTTTGGTTTTCATGAGCAATAAAAAGGGTGGAAATGATTTTTATGTTGATCTCTATTCAGTTTTCTGTACAGGTTCCGGAACTCTCAAAACCGAGGTGATGCAAACCTTATCGAGGTGTGTAACATTGTTTAAATTACTGGCAGTATTTTTTTATAATTTTTAAGTTTTTATTGTTCATAGCAAGAAAATACGGAAACTAATTTTCCTCAAGTAGTGATATCAACCGCTATGTGGAAACCGCTCGTTACTTTTTCTGTGTGGTCTTTCCTCTTACTACTGCTAATTATGTATTTCTAACATTAACAATACATCGAACAACTGTTTACTTGTAGTTAAGCCCAACAGCTAAAACGGACAATTAAGATAGTAAAAAAAACGTGTTCGTTGCACAGCTTTTTACTCAGTTAAATATGCCAGACTTCCCTTATGCGCACTAAATGTTGGAGAATGGATTGCAGCTAAGTTTCCGTTCTGTATACTCTTACATCCGTTCAGGCATATGAAAGCTGGGCTACGGAGTCAAAATTTTTTTCATGTAAATGTTATCGTCAAAGTTGTAACACAACGGCTAGCCTCAACTGGTCCAAATTCGTAGGAACCGACGTACAGGCTTTTGTTCATGGTTGGCAAAAATAGATTCTTTATTTTTTTGAAATCTGATGATGACATGTATGTATTTAAAACAAAAAATAAAAACTTCGTGCGATCAAGGCGGAATATCAAAGTATAGAAATTCACAGCAGATGAGCAGGCTGATGAGGACAAAAACCAGGAAAATAACTAAAAATAATTGCAAATTTTTTCATGCAATATGGCTTTGAATCAAGGTAAAATGTCAATCCACTCACTTTAAACGTTGATTAATTGAGGCTAATCAGGGGATGTAGGTGAACAAGAAAAACAGTACCACCATCATAACAATGGGAAGATGCGATTTTGCAGTACTTGTTTGCGAATACGAACAATCATCTGTACAAGGGAATGAGGACAGTGAAAATTTGTGCCGAAACGGGACTCAGACCCGGATTTCTCACTTCACGCGAGTGATCGCTTTAACTGATGTGGCTGACCATGTAAGGCTCATGGCGCGACCCAAACTCCCATATGTCACCGCCACCGTTAGTGCGTCACAACCTGTACTCATGCACACGTTATGTAATTCCCGTACTGGGGAGGACATTTTAATTGAAAGTCGCAGGCCAGTATCGGCAGGTGAATGCAATACGAGGGGCGTTGGAAAAGTCTGTGCAAAAATAAAAACTACTTACCTTTTTGGAGTAAACCTTTTTTTATTTTTTAACATACTCTACTTTTAGACTTATAAACGTCGTCCAATGCTGTTCTAATTTGTTGATCCCTTCCAAACAATAGGAATTGTCCAAGTCTGCAAAACAGCTATTAGTTGCTGCAAGCGCCTCCTCATTTGAATAAAACCTTTGTCCCGCCAAATTGGGGAACAAATAGTAGTCCGAGGGAGCCAAGTCTGGAGAATAGCGGGGATGTGAAACGAGTTGGAATCCTATTTCCATTAATTTTGTGACCACAACTGCTGAGGTGAGTGCTGGTGAATTGTCGTGATGGAAAAAGGATTTTTTGCAGTCCAATCTCCGACGTTTTTCTTGCAGTTCGGTTTTCAAACGGTCCAATAACAATGAATAATATGCACCTGTAATAGTTTTACCCTTTTCCAGATTGTCGATGTGGATCATCCCTTGCGAATCCCAGAAGACAGTGGCCTTAACCTTTCAGGCCGAAGGAATGGTATTCGCCTTTTTTGGTGCAGATTCTCCCTTGGTAACCCATTGTTCAGATTGTTGTTTGGTCTCAGGAGTATATTAATGTGTGCATGTTTCATCCACAGTGACGAAACGACACTCAAAGTCCTGCAGATTCTTCCTGAACAACTGCAAACAATCCTTGCAACATTTCACACGGTTCTGTTTTTGGTCAAGCGTGAGCAATCGCAGAACCCATCTTGTGGATAGCTTTCTCATGTGCAAATGTGTATGCAACATATTACACTCCTGGAAATTGAAATAAGAACACCGTGAATTCACTGTCACAGGAAGGGGAAACTTTATTGACACATTCCTGGGGTCAGATACATCACATGATCACACTGACAGAACCACAGGCACATAGACACAGGCAACAGAGCATGCACAATGTCGGCACTAGTACAGTGTATATCCACCTTTCGCAGCAATGCAGGATGCTATTCTCCCATGGAGACGATCGTAGAGATGCTAGATGTAGTCCTGTGGAACGGCTTGCCATGCCATTTCCACCTGGCGCCTCAGTTGGAGCAGCGTTCGTGCTGGACGTGCAGACCGCGTGAGACGACGCTTCATCCAGTCCCAAACATGCTCAATGGGGGACAGATCCGGAGATCTTGCTGGCCAGGGTAGTTGACTTACACCTTCTAGAGCACGTTGGGTGGCACGGGATACATGCGGACGTGCATTGTCCTGTTGGAACAGCAAGTTCCCTTGCCGGTCTAGGAATGGTAGAACGATGGGTTCGATGACGGTTTGGATGTACCGTTCACTATTCAGTGTCCCCTCGACGATCACCAGAGCTGTACGGCCAGTGTAGGAGATCGCTCCCCACACCATGATGCCGGGTGTTGGCCCTGTGTGCCTCGGTCGTATGCAGTCCTGATTGCGGCTCTTACCTGCACGGCGCCAAACACGCATACGACCATCATTGGCACCAAGGCAGAAGCGACTCTCATCGCTGAAGACGACAAATCTCCATTCGTCCCTCCATTCACGCCTGTCGCGACACCGCTGGAGGCGGGCTGCACGATGTTGTGGCGTGAGCGGAAAACGGTCTAACGGTGTGCGGGACCGTAGCCCAGCTTCATGGAGACGGTTGCGAATGGTCCTCGCTGATACCCCAGGAGCAACAGTGTCCCTAATTTGCTGGGAAGTGGCGGTGCGGTCCCCTACGGCACTGCGTAGGATCCTACGGTCTTGGCGTGCATCCGTGCGTCGCTACGGTCCGGTCCCAGGTCGACGGGCACGTGCACCTTCCGCCGACCACTGGCGACAACATCGATGTACTGTGGAGACCTCACGCCCCACATGCCCACTATACGCCCTCGCTCAAAGTCCGTCAACTGCACATACGGTTCACGTCCACGCTGTCGCGGCATGCTACCAGTGTTAAAGACTGCGATGGAGCTCCGTATGCCACGGCAAACTGGCTGACACTGACGGCGGCGGTGCACAAATGCTGCGCAGCTAGCGCCATTCGACGGCCAACACCGCGGTTCCTGGTGTGTCCGCTGTGCCGTGCGTGTGATCATTGCTTGTACAGCCCTCTCGCAGTGTCCGGAGCAAGTATGGTGGGTCTCACACACGGGTGTCACTGTGTTCTTTTTTCCATTTCCAGGAGTGTATGTACCCATTAATTCGAGATGCCCACAGCACTAGCAATCTCATGCACCTTAACTCTTCTGTCATCCATCACAATATCATGGATTTTATCAATGATTTCTGGAATTGTAACCTCCACAGGGCGTCCAGAACGTTCAGAATCACTTGTGACCATACGGCCATTCCGAAAATTTTAAAACCACTTATATACTGTTCTAATAGAACGTCCAGAGTCACTGTAATGTTTATCAAACTTCTCTTAAGTCTCCTGAGGTGTTTTGCCTATCATAAAGTAATCACCACACGAAATTATTTTTCGTCCATTTTTTGACAATCACTCGACTTCCTTGGTTCATACGAATGCCAAATACAAAGAAAGAGACCAATATGGCTGAAACTTGGTGTGCGTTCTTTCCAAAGATGCTACTAACTAAACATGACCTCGATACGCGCCAGTGGTGCCATCTCTCGGACTTTGCTCAGACTTTTCAAACGCCCTTCGTATTTCCGCGACTGTGTTGTTAAGAACGACGCAATTTTCGTGAAGACATGCATGCATATTCTCTTCGAATCCGGTTTTCATTAATGAGGAATCTGTGTTATAGTTATGTTTTGCTCGTAGTCAGGTCAATCTTTGTCAAACAAGCATTCGAGAGATCGAAAAGCAGAATGCCTGTCTTGCAGAGATAATATCTTGTTATGAATTACTCATAACAAAGACAAAAAAAAAGCTAGAGAGAATAATTTTGTGAGTCTTAAGGGGATTAAGCTGTTCACAGTAGGTTTTATTCCTATGTTCATTCATTCTGTAATGTAGCCCTGGAATCTTTGGTTTCAAGGGGAAAGCAGTTTCATCCAGGTTATAATTCACTTCGTTGGACCAGTTTGAAAAAGGAGCTAAAGTAGAATGATACGGATTCGAGTATATCATTGATTCAGAAATTAAGCGGTGTAGAAACTGACAGAACAGTACAGTTTGATGAATATTGTGTTACAAAAATGATTGTATCTGAAAAATTAAATTACTGCAGCGGCTCCAAGGAAGAAGTACACAATAGCTGGGTTGGAATATTTTAAAATGTATAAAAGTAAAAATCCTACCTAAAGTCGTGGAACTTGCTGTATGTGACCCAGCTTCGAATGCAGGAACTGGGTGTTAGTTTTCAGAAATGAATCAATATTGGATATGTGATAAAATAAATGTTTTATATAATGGAATTGCAAGTGGAATTGTTGTCAAGTGTAACTCAAGTATTTCATGTGCTGCCTTGTTTGACTGATTCTTATGCAATAAGACGTTACGTGGGCAGATTCACTCAGGTGAAAAATACAAACAACATTCTAGTAGCATGAAAGATTTATAAGTTCACTTCACTTAGGATGTTAATAAACATTGTTCTGTTGCAAAGCGCATTTATTCAATATCATGTTTCCATTATCCTAATGTTCCATTAACGAAGTAGATCAGAAATTATTGACCTTTTTTCAGATGACCAGTATTTTCATGAGGCTTAATAAGAGTGCAGCTCCAGAACATGTCCATTAGGAACAAGTGTAAGCATACTGGTAATTCAAGTTAAACGGAGATCAACAAAGTCTCTACAACCATAGAAACAATTATTATGGACACCTACAAGTGTGAAAAGTAAAGTTTTAAAAGTAGTTAAAGGATAGACCACTTCAAGGACATATTGAAAGTAAACAGGAAATAAACACAACTTTTGAAAATCAAAATATCCACGGGTGTACTGCCGGTCTATAGTGTCCAACGGGCACAATATTTCGGCGATCAAACATGTCGCCATCATCAGGTGAACTGACGGACTGAGCTCCTATGAACGTGTCGGCACGGAGATCCGTACGCTATGGCTGTTCAGGGGGAACTGGGTTCGGTCGCGGCGGCGGCCGATTTAAATACCCTCCGCCCGCGGGGCGCTCCCTCCGCCGTCCGCGCCCCGCGCCCCGCGCCACGGTAGCGCGGTGGAACAGATTGCGACGGCGTCTGAGATGACGTCGGTGTGATGGCTCTGTCCGCCGTGGTCGTCACAACTATGCGTTTGCTCGATTTACTCTTGATTAACCCAATCGCTGGTTCCCAGGCCTTGCTAAGATTATAGCAACAGTCACGGTTTATGACGTCGTCATTGGTGCGAATTTCGATGGCCTCTCTAACAACGCTGTCCCAGTATCTCGACGTCTGTACCAGAATCCTCGTGCGGTCATACTCCATAGCGTGATTTTCCGACAAACAATGTTCAGCGACCGCCGACTTGCTCGGATACATCAGTCGAGTGTGCCTCTGGTGTTCACGGCATCGATCCTGGACAGTACGCATCGTCTGACCAATATACGACTTGCCACATTGACACGGAATCTGGTACACGCCGGCCTTCCTCAAACCGAGGCAATCTTTGGCGCTCCCCACCAGTGCACGAGTTTTATTCGGAGGACAAAACACAGTTCCGACCCGGTATTTCTTCAGAATGCAGGCGATTTTCCCCGAGAGTGCGCCTGTGTATGGAATAAATGCAGTGCCTACCTCCTCCCTCGTGACTTCATCCATCTCAACAGATTGTGCTGCAGTGGTTGGGCGGAGAGCACGTTGGATCTGCCACTCTGAGTACCTATTTTTTTTTTTTTTTCGAAACACAGTTCTGAGATGTTCCAATTCCTGGGGTAGACTCTCTGTGTCAGAGATAGTGCGCGCCCTATGTACTAGAGTTTTAAGTACCCCATTTCTCTGTGAAGGGTGGTGGCAGCTGTCTGCGTGCAAATACAGATCAGTGTGTGTTGTCTTTCGATACACCCCATGACCTAGGGTGCCGTCAGCCCTTCTCCTGACCAAGACGTCAAGGAAAGGTAATTTACCCTCCTTTTCAGTCTCCATAGTGAATTTGATGTTGGGGTGTATGGAGTTTAGATGTGTAAGGAAGTCAAGGAGTTTATCCATACCATGTGGCCAGATGACGAACGTGTCGTCCACGTAACGGAAAAAACAAGTAGGTTTCCATTCGGATGACGACAGGGCTTCCTCCTCAAAGTTCTCCATGTACAAATTCGCTACCACCGGTGAGAGTGGGCTACCCATGGCGACTCCCTCCGTTTGTTCGTAGTATTCTCCATTAAAAAGAAAATACGTGGAAGTCAAGACATGCCTAAAAAGTTCAGTGGTATTCTCGTCAAACCTCTGACCAATCAACTCTAGCGACTCTCGCAGGGGTACCCTCGTAAACAAGGAAACGACGTCAAAACTCACCATCATATCTGACTCATCCAACCTGAAGCTATCAAGGCGTTTAACAAAATCCACGGAATTACGGATGTGATGAGGGCATTTACCCACATAAGGACTTAATATTCCCGTCAGGTATTTGGCCAACAAATATGTAGGTGCCCTGATGTTGCTGACAATGGGGCGTAATAGTACCCCCTCTTTGTGAACCTTCGGGAGTCCATATAGTCTAGGCGGTACCGGACCTTGGGGTAACAATTTCTTAGCGTCACCCTCCGGTAAATCTGCGTCCTTGAGAAGAACCCTCGTCTTGTTCTCCACCTTCTTTGTAGGGTCAACGCTGATCTTCCGGTAGGAATCGTCATTTAGCAGGCTCTGCATCTTATAAGTGTAGTCCTTACGGGAGACAACAACTGTAGCATTGCCTTTGTCAGCCAGTAAGACAACAATTTTAGAGCGTTCCCTCAGATCACGAATGGCCGCCCTCTCTTTACTGCTGATATTTGACTTCATCGGCTTGGATTTCGTCAACGCACGACAAGTTTCACGACGTATTTCCTCGGCTGATTCTGGCGGAAGTCGAGCTGCAACCTGTTCAACAGCACTAACAATTTCTGCGACCGGAGTGAACCTGGGGGTGGGAGCGAAGTTGAGACCTTTCTGCAAAACCGAGACCGCATCATCACTCAACACCATGCTACTCAAATTGATGACAGTCTTGCTCGGAACCTGCAGAGATGGTTTGTCAAGAAGACGTGAGAACTTAGCTGTTTGACGTCCCGTAGAAAATTTCTTTTTGTCAGTAAAAATGCCATTCTTCATGCGCATCTTCTCTGTTTGCTAGTTATTGTAGCTTGAAACTTCCTGACAGATTAAAACTGTGTGCCAGATCGAGACTCGAACTCGGGACCTTTGCCTTTAACTGGCAAGTGCTCTACCAACCTTTTTTTTTAAATCTCATTTTGTTCGAATTTTTTCGTTGAATCTGCTCGGGGCGGACGTCGTAAGACATCCGTTTAAGTTCGTTGTTGGCGATTAACTCAGTTTTCTTTATTACCGAGGGCAGCTAACCCTCTGACCGAACACGCTGAGCTACCGTGCCGGCTATTTCGATTTATTTTATTTTGTTCGTTGTATATGATCGGGGCGGACGTCTCATGACACACGTTCAGGTTGTCCGTTGATTTGTTCACTCAGTTTTATTATTAGAGAGGGTAGAGAAACCCTCTGACCGAAATCGCTGAGCTACCGTGCCGGCACCGAGTGAGCTACCCAAACACGGCTCACGACCCGTTCTCACAGCTTCAATTCTGCGAGTGCCTCGTCTCCTACCTTTCAAACTTCACAGAAGCTCCTCTGGTTCGCGGAAGAGCTTTTGTGAAATTTGGAAGGTAGGAGACGAGGCACACGCAGAATTGAATCTGTGAGGATGGCTCGTGAGTCGTGGTTGGGTAGCTCAGTTGGTAGAGCACTTGCCCGTGAAAGGCAAAGGTCCCCAGTTGGAGTCTCGATCTGGCACACAGTTTCAATCTGTCAGGAAGTTTCATATCAGTGCATACTCCGCTGCAGAGTGAAAAATCTCATTCTGTCATGATCATTTGTTGTCTATACATCACATCTACCTATTTTCCTCCAATGCAAATAATTCCTTAGTGCTGCGCCGCATTTTGTTTTTAGTGTGTATTTTATCCATTTCCATTTTCGCAATCATTTTTGAAATATAACCGAATGTTACGTTCGTAGTTTTATGTTTTTATTGTTGCAGATAGTTGTATTTCAATTCAGTGTTTTAATTTGTTTAAGGAATGATGAAATCATAACGTTGCCCGAATTCCCGTAGTAAAAGGCAGCAAGCACGAAGTGGAAACAAATGCAAATCTGAAAACCGCAAACTTTGGTCTCGTTTTGGTCAACGGGAACGAATACATAGCCAAGAACTGAAAAGCGATAACCAAGAAGCGTTGGAGACAAGAAAGTAGCTCATGCGAATTTGGGTTTACACAGTGAAGCACAACCCGATGCAGTTCATTATCGTTCATATGCAAGAATCCTATACTGGTACTATTGACTGTGTTGGGTTTAGTTTCTTTAGAGCACACTGTGGCAGTTTCAAATGCTGTTCGCAGTGTCTGATCCGTATACCTGCCTCATCTTATGGCATCTCCTCTGACTGCTTCTCCTGTGTTATCAGAGTGGTTTCATACTCAGCAAATTACCGTAGGGGAGCAGATGCAGGAATTCTGCACCGCCGTTGTAAGCAAGATCGTATTGGAGATGACTTGCTGTTCCCAGCCTCTGCTTTCTGTGCAGTGTCAGGCGTGTATCAGTGTCCTGTGGATGGCCGCTTCTACAGTGTAGGTTATGTTGTTATGGTTGAAGCAAAGGTAGAGGTTGAGACCCGGCGCCGGCACATAGCGAATAGCGCCAAGGGGTCCATCCGAACGATGGACGATAGTTGAAACCCGCGTTTGGCCATCCTTATGCAATGACAATTGAATCAATAACTTAAGCTGTCGACAGGCGTTAATATACATCAACGGTGAGAGTAGAAAATGTGTACCCCGACCGGGACTCGAACCTGGGATCTCCTGCTTACATGGCAAACGCTCTATCCATCTTAGCCACTGAGGGCACAGACGATAGTGCAACGGCAGGAATTTATCCCTTGCACGCTCCCCGTGAGACCCACATTCCAAACTTAATGTCTACACACATGTCCGAAAGAACAGATACCATCTCCACATAGTTAAGGTTAACCGGTCATAGACCTTCGTCTTCTGTGCGGATGCACACGCATTGCCCGAACTCTACGGGACTCGGTTAGATTGTTTGCCGCGAGTAATGAGTGAAGTGGGTAGGAGCACTACGTATGTCGTGTGTGGCCATTAAGTTGGGAATGTGGGTTTCCCGGGTAGCGTGCAAGGGATAAATACCTGCAGCCGCACTGCCCTCTGTGCCTTCAGTGGCTTAGACGGATAGATCGTCTGCCATGTAAGCAAAAGATCCCTGGTTCGAGTCCCGATTGGGTCACACATTTTCTACTGTCCCCGTTGATGTATATCAACGTCTGTTGACAGCTTAAGGTATTGATTTAATTATAATTTCATTCTAGGGAGCTGCACGGTCACCGATGGTATCTGTTCTTTCGGACATGTCCGAAAGTACAAATACCACGTCTATATCCTGATGCAGGTTTGCACTGACTTCCCTAATTCGCTTAAGGCAAACGCTGGGGTGGTTCCCTCGAAAGGGCGCGGCCGCTTTCCTGTCCCATCCTTCCCTAATCCGAGCTTGGGCTCCGTCCCTAGTGACCTAGTTGTCGACGGAACATTAAACACGAATCTCCTCATCCTACTCTGACGGATGAATCACCATCAAACAGCGTCACGTGGCCTCACTTCATAGAACACTGCAGCGAGGTTTGTCATTTAATCCTTGACACTGATGCAAAGACAAGGTAACCACCACCACCTCTCCTCTTCATGCCGGTCAAATACTGGTTGTGAAAATTTCCCACCATCAAGATTCGAACCGGCTTATTTCTGAGTAGTGCCACCGCGAAGACATGAGTTTTAGCGACGTGGGCTACGGGGGCGAGTTTCGTTTGTTACAGTTACGGGTAATTAAGATACCGTAGGCAGCGAAATGACAAATAATGAAGTCCTTAGGCGTGTCAGCAGAGACTAAGAACTATCTAAAATAATTAAGAAGACGTACACTGTACAGTCACGTTCATGTGGCCATCTGTCCAAAGCCTGAACAGTCACCTTTTGCACCGCGGATCGCTGTGAGAAGTGGAGGAAGAGACTCATTGAGGTTCTGGAAGGTGCTAACTGGGATGTGCAGCCATGCTGACTCCATTGCTGTGGCCAGATGCGCTATGTTTCTCGGTTGTGGATCCATGGCGCGAAAAGGCCGATCGAAGACGAAGTAAATATTCCAGAATTCGAATCGAGAACAGCTGCCAACATGAGTAACGTAGAAGTAAATATCCTCAGAGTAGTGAACTAACTTAAATCACTTAATAAAAGCAAGTCTTCTGGCCCAGACTGTATGCCAATTAGGTTCCTTCCGGAGTATGCTATGCATTAGCTCCATACTTAACAATCATATAGAACCGTTCGCTCGACGAAAGATCCGTACCCAAAGACTGGAAATTTGCCCAGGTCACACCCATATTCAAGAAAGGTAGTAGGAATAATCTACCAAATTACAGGCCCATATCGATATGCAGCAGGATTTTGGAACATATATTGTGTTCGAACATACTGAATTACCTAGAAGAAAACGGTCTATTGACACACAGTCAACGTGGGTTTAGAAAACATCGTTCCTGTGAAACACAACTCGCTATTTATTCACATGAAGCGTTGAGTGCTATTGACAAGGGATTTCAAATTGGTCCGTATCTCTAGATTTCTGGAAGGCTTTTGACACGGTACCACACAAGCGGCTCGTAGTGAAATTGCGTGCCTATGGAATGTCGTCTCAGTTATGTGACTGGATTTGTGATTTCCTCTCACAGAGGTCACAGTTCGTAATAATTGATGGAAAGCCATCGAGTAAAACATAAGTGATTTTTGGCGTTCCCCAAGATAGTGTTATAACCCGTTTGCTGCTCCTTATTTATATAAACGATTTGGGGGACAAACTGAGCAGCCGTCTTAGGTTGTTTGTAGATGACGCTGTCGTTTATCGACTAATAAAGGCCGGCCGCGGTGGTCTCGCGGTTCTAGGCGCACAGTCCGGAACCGTGCGACTGCTACGGTCGCAGGTTCGAATCGTGCCTCGGGCATGGATGTGTGTGATGTCCTTAGGTTGGTTAGGTTTAGGTAGTTCTAAGTTCTAGGGGACTAATGACCACAGCAGTTGAGTCCCATAGTGCTCAGAGCCATTTGAACCATTTTTGACTAATAAAGTCCTCAGAAGATCAAAACAAATTGCAATACGATTTAGAAAAGATGTCTGAATGGTGAGAAAAATTGGCAGTTGACCCTAAATAACGAAAAGTGTGAGGTCATCCACATGAGTGCTAAAAATAATTCGTTTAACTTCGGTTACACGATTAATCAGTCTAATCTAAAAGCCGTAAATTCAACTAAATACCTAGGTATTACAATTACGAACAACTTAAATTAGAAGGAACACATAGAAAACGTTGTGGGGAAGGCTAACCGAAGACTGCATTTTATTGTCAGGACACTTAGAAAATGTTAACAGATCTACTAAGGAGACTGCCTACACTACGCTTGTCCGTCCGCTTTTAGAATACTGCTGCGCGATGTGAGATCCTTGCCAGATAGGACTGACGGAGTGCATCGAAAAAGTTCAAAGAAGAGCTGCACGTTTTGTATTATCGGGAAACATGGGAGAGAGCGTCACAGAAATGATCCAGGATTTGGACTGGACATCATTAGAAGAAAGGCGTTTTTCGTTGAGACGGAATCTACTCACGAAATTCCAATCACCAACTTTCACCTCCGAATGCGAAAATATTTACACTTGAGTGTGTAATTCATAGTAAGGAAAACTGTTCTAGTTATCAACTGTATGACATGCGACACAACACAAGAAACAAGCAGGACATAGTTTTTTTTCCAATGTAACTATAAAAATACACAAAAGTGCTTCCTATACAAGTCCATAAATTTTTTTAATGCCATACTCCAACATATCAGGGATCTTTCAATTCAACAATTACAACAACAAAAAAGTAAAAGAATTTCGTCTTGAGCTCAGCATTTATGAAACTGATGAAATTTTAAGAGAGGCAAAGAATATGGTATGACTACACTTCATGTGATCAGTGCTTCTATATCTGAGTAAGTCTGTAATTGGATAAATTTACTGTGGAATATCAATTTGTACCTGAAGTCTATGTTTTAAATTCGTGTAAAGGTACTCTAATTATTTGTGTAATATTTATATTGTGTAATATTTTTCTTGTTTTTGTAATTATTTGTGTAACATTTATACTGTGTAATATTGACTTTCGTAATGCCTCAGATGATCTCTGAGGTCTCTACAACAATAAAAATCAAATCAAATCAATTGAAGATTTTAGGTCAGTGCAATCAAAAGATACGGCCACTTGTGTCACATATTTTAATACTCGCAAACTAGATTAGATTAGATTAGATTAGATTAATACTTGTTTCATGGATCATGAATACGACACTTCGTAATGATGTGGAACATGTCAGGTTAATGAAAGATGTCTGTACACGATATTACATTACACAAAATATTGCATGACACTAATGTTTAAGTTAGTTTTTTCCCTCCCTTAATTTATATCTAAAAATTCAGCAAATGAGTAGTAGGAGTTGTCATCTAGAAATTCTTTTAATTTATTTTTAAATGTTGGTTGACTATCTATCAGGCTTTTGATGCTCTTTGGTAGGTGACCAAAGCTTTTGTGGCAGCATAATTTACCCCTTTCTGTGCCAAAGTCAGATTTAACCCTGCATAGTGAAGATCATCCTTTCTCCTGGTGTTATAGCTATGCACGCTGCTATTACTTTTGAACTGGGTTGGATTGTTAACAACAAATTTTATAAGTGAATATATATACTGTGAGGTTACTGTGAGGATCCCTAGATCCTTAAATAGATGTCTGCAGGATGGCCGTGGGTGGGCTCCAGCAATTATTATGATTACACGTTTTTGAGCAATGAATACTTTTCTACTCAACAATGAATTACCCCAGAATATGATGCCATACGAAAGCAGTGAATGAAAGTAGGCATAGTAAGCTAATTTACTGAGATTCTTATCACCAAAATTTGCAATAACCCTAATAGCATACGTAGCTGAACTCAGACGTTTCAGCAGACCATCAATGTGTTGCTTCCAGTTTAACCTCTCATCAATGGACACACCTAAAAATTTTGAAAAGTCTACCTTAGCTACAGACTTCTTTTCAAAGTCTATATTTATTACTGGAGTTGTGCCATTTACTAACTCATCGAAACCTACATGGTAGGTCTCGTTGATCTGGAGTAATGAGATTTAGCAAGATGCTAGATTTCATAGTACAACCAAAGGAAAAAAGTTGATAAAATTGTTAATTTGTAATTATATCACAAACAAATTTGTTTGTCATTTGTCAGCCGAATGTCTCTCTGTCCCGTCTGTTAAGACCCCTTTTTCTCAAGAATGGGATGGCGAATCAAGGTGAAATCTATGTCACATATTGAGGTGTAAGGGCTCTTGGCATCGCAATAAATTGCATCAGCTTCAAAGTCTGTGCAGTTAAAAGATACGGCGATTTATGTCACGTATTATTCACAGTGCAGCCAAAGGAAAGATCTAAAAATTGTTAATCTGTAATTATATCAAACGAAAAAAAAAATAGTTCTTTGTCATCCAACTAACTGTATGTACGTTTTTCGGAGTGGGTGGACTTATTAAGTTGAAATTTGTCACTTACTAAGGTATGTGAGGAATTTAAGTTTCTAAGTCAATTACGATACTCGCAAACTCAACTCACAAAACCTCCAGGGTACTCCGTTGACTTAGAATCATGAAATTATGCGAGACGCAAGGTTTCAGAGCTCAAGTAAAGTAAGGAATCCGAAATAATCCATCTGTAATTATATCTCACGAAAAATGATTTCTTTGTCGGATGTCATTCGATTGTTTGTGTGTCCGTCCGTCTGTTAACACCGCTTGGCACTGTAAACACGTTAAGCTTCTAAGACGATACAACCAAAAGATAAATTAAGACCTGTATGACCAGCATTGTAATAATCGTGTGTCCTGGACGCGTATAATAACAAATAAATTACGTTGTTAATACTGGTATTTTATTGTTACTGTTCCGAAAACCCTAGGCATCTACAGCACGTGGTGATACCGGCAAATTACGTTTAGGCAAAAGGGAGGGGGAGTGAAATACAGTGGAAAACGGACACCTTCCCCTCACCCAGAACCGAACCCTGGATCCGCGCCTGTCTAAATTAGAAGAGAGAAATCGTTCACTGTTTAGCGTTTGAAATATCGGTGAAATTTTCCCGAAAAGCAGAAGTTTGCATGAGTCACATACCGCAATTCATTCCTTACGTCCCCGGATTGTCTTAGAATATACTCCCTTGCAGATATTACAGGGTTTTCTTTAACTACATGTGCATCTATACTCTGCAAACCAACGTGAGATGCATGGCAGAGAGTACGTCCCACTGTACCAATTAATAGGGTTCTTCATCTTCCATTCACGCAAGGAGAACGGGAAGTATGTTTGAATGCCTCTGTGCCTGCAGCAATTATTCTAATCTTATCCTCACGATCCATATGTGAGTGATAGGTAGGGAATTGTAGTATATTCCTAGAATCATCATTTAAAGCCGATTCTTGAAACTTTATTAACAGATAGTTTACGTCTATCGTACACAGTCTTCCAGCGCAAGTCCTTCAGTGTCTCTGTGACACTCTCCCACGGATGATACAAATCTGTGACCATTCGTGCTGTCCTTCTCTGTATACATTCAATGTCCTCTGTTAGTCCTATCTGGTATGAGTCCCACACACTTGAACAATATTCTAGAACCGATCGCACGAATGATTTGTAAGCAATCTCCTTTGTAGACTGATTGCACTTCCGAAGTATTCTACCAATAAACCTAAGTCTATACCACCTGCTTTACCCACGACTGAACGTGATCATTCCATTTCTTATCCCAACGAAGTGTTATAACCAGGTGTGTGTACTAGTTAGCCGATTCCATCTGTGACTCGTTGATATTATAGTCATAGGACACTACGCGTTTTCGTTTAATGAAGTGCAATATTTTACATTTCTGAACATTTAGAGCAAGTTGCCAATCTCTGCACCACGTTGAAATCTTAAGATATGACTGAATATTTATGCAGCTTCTTTCAGATCGTACAAAACTAGAAGAAAGGATCATATTCACTATTCTGGATTAAATCTCACTTTCGCACAGGAAGGGGTGAATTATGCTGCCATAAAAATCGTTGGTCATTTGCCAAATAGTATTAAAAGTCTGATAGATAGCCAACCAACATTTAAAAGCAAATTGAAAGTTTCTGGATGACAACTCCTTCTGCTCAATAGATGAATTCTTAAATAAGAAGTAGTAACTGTAAAAAAATTAATTAATTGATTGATTTGTGTAAAGAAAACTTACGTTAATGTGACACGTTCCACATAATTACGAAATGTCGTATTCATGATCTATGGAACAAGGCTTAATGTATGTACTACATTACAGATAACTGCATCATCTGCAAAAATCCTGATTTTACTATTAATATTATCTACAACGTCAATAATATACAATATGAATAGTAAGGGTCTCAACACACATCTCTGGGGCACACCTGAGGTTACTTCTACATCTGACGAGACTCTCCATCCAAGATCACATGCTGTGTTCTCCCTACTAAAAGGTCCTCAGTCCATTCACAAATTTTACTTCATACCTCATATGGTTGTACTTTTGACAGTAAGCGTAGGTGCGGAACTGAGTCAAGCGCTTTTCGGAAATCAAGAAATACTGCATATACCTGGTTACCTTGATCCAAAGCTTTCAGTATTGTCATCTGAGAAAAGTGCGAGATGGGTTTCACACGATCGATGTTTTCGAAATTCATGCTGGTAGGAATTGAGGAAGTCATTCTGTTCAAGATACCTCATTACTGTCAACGCCAGTTTCAACACCATTCACCTGGTAGCTGAGTGGTCAGCGCGACGAAATGTCATTCCTAACGGCGGGGGTTCAGTTCCCGGCTGGGTCGGAGATTTTCTCCGCTCAGGGACTGGGTGTTCCCATCGACACGTAAGTTGCCGAAGTAGCGTCAACTCGAAAGACTTGCACCAGGCGAACGATCTACCCGACGGGAGGTCCTAGCCACACGGCATTTCGATTTCCAACACTATTCTGGAGGCAGACATGTCACCTGTTGTTTGCTATTAGCGTCGCATGCAGATAACAGCAAAAAAACATGAAAAGCAGTCTCATAGCATTTTCAAGAACTACTGCATCTACCTCGTTATCTTGATCCAAAGCTTTCAGTGTGCCATGTGAGAAAAATACAAGTTGGGTTTCACATGATCGATGCTTTCGAAATCCATGCTGGTTGGCATTGAGGTCATTCTACTCAAGGTACCTGATTATTGTTAACACCAGTTTCAACACCATTTTGAAGAGAGACGTGTCACTTGTTCTTAGCATGCACATAGTTAGAAAAACATGAAAATCAGTCGCGCCAGCACTGAAAAGTACTTTGCGAAGGTTCTCAATCACCTTTCTCTATTTTTTTACGACCTTGAACTTAATCCAACAATCCCACACGCCGTGTGCAGCGGTACGTCAAACAAAGAAAGTGTGCTTTCCCACGACACTGACGCATTGCATTAGTTAAGAAACGTAGTGCGGCCGTTAGGTGCTGTACGTGACTTTTACCTTCGTTGCTTTGGTGGTGGGGTCCGAGACAGGACAAAGTGGGGGAGTTGAGTGACCCCCTTTTTCTCCGGCTGCAGCAGTACAGTCAAGAAAAAGGAATGCCAAGGCAACAGTCGGCGGGCCTAGCGGTACACTGCTACAGCGTTTTCAACAGCTGGCTAGCTGAATGAACAAAGAAATGCACGTGTTAGCAATATGAAAATTACGAGCATTTTCCCAGGAGCATGTATTCTCGTCATACTTACGGGTAAGAACAGTTTAATGCAATATTAGCAGCGTGTGACAAAAATTGTAATGTTTGTTGTCCCGCGTGATCTGTCACAGCAGACTCAGGATTTTTCTTTTTTTCCTTTTTATTACGATTGACTGTATTCTCAGTCATAGAGAAGTTATTTAGTTGGCGTGTGCTAACCTGTCTTTTCTGACAACAACCTCATCATTCGTCTAAGGCTGTAACTTTTCAGTTGACATTTCGAAACAGCGAACGTGCATGTGGTGATTTCAATGATAGGTTGTGTCAGCAACTGAAATGTAAAATGTTAAGTTAAAATATTTTTGTAGTATAGCCGACATTATCAGGTTTTATACGATGGTTAATGAACTAAATAGTGTAACGATAAGTATAGCAATAATTTTCCAGTCATATTAGAAGCTTTCGAAACCGGACTTTACGAGTGTAATTATCAGTAAAGATTGTATAATGCTAAATAGAGAACAAAAAAGCTGTCATTCGGACAGTACCTCGTTTTGGACATGAATTAGGTCGTGAATACCATTAAATTAATTCTGTTTCTTTCCTTATTTTGCAACAGTGATCTCATCCACTGTATCTGAAGAGAAGGAACCATACCAGGGAAAATACCTTGGAAAACTCAACCCTTATCACCATCAAGTTTCAGGAGATGTGTATGCTGTTGATGAATATACACTTCTATTCGTGAATTTTAACTATGATGGGAATGGAGCAGACACATTTTTCTGGGCAGGATCTGCCAATCGGCCAGGTCCACAAGGTTTCATTGTGCCAGATGAGTATGGAAAGTAAGCATACACCATCTTAAGTATTGGTATATTAATACAATGAATAATTTTACTGAAGTCATTTAGCCAAGTTTCATTGTTGTGAATTTTTTGAGCAATTTTATTTAGTTATTCAATCAAAAACATATAACATCTGTATCCTGCATTGCCCCAAGTTACATTCTCTTTTTGGCTTACAAGTTTTTGCTTTATTCACCTTCCTGTCTCTCTCATTTTTCATTTTCTCAGTGTGTTCTAAATCCTCTCCAAGAATATTACTGCTTGTCACTGTATCCCTGGTACATTTTTAATCTGTGGTTGCTGGTATTTTGTTACCATTACTGCTAGTTTGATTGATTTATTGATCCATTTTCATCTACAGCTGCACAATGTGCTACAGATATTCGGATTTTTGTGTTAATATTAACAGTTTTACATATAATATACCTTTGTCTTGTATTATAGCTGTGTATTTTGTGATTTTGAGTGACGAGTGGTCTTTTTGTATGTAAGTTTTCATGGATTCCACTACTAAGTGTTTGTGTTATCAAAACTCCCTGATGTTATTTTTGAACTGTACACAGCTTATATTTGTATTAGTCCATTGTTTAAATCGTGTAGATAAGGCTAGAGTATTTCAAACAATGCATAGAAGTTGATGTTTTTAAAAACGTTTAATGTTACTAGATTAATCTCATTTTCACATGTACACTATACATAGTGCTTTGCAAACTAACCTGTCCAGCATCCCTGTACCGTTTTTAGGTGTTTCCTTTAATTCATGAAGAGTGGTGTGAATTAACTCCACTGTGCCTTTAAACTGCTACAGGGAGGAACAAGAAGTGGATGGGGTAATGCAATAATGGCTAAGAAAAATTTTAGGCCCTAACTTTGTTTTGTTCTTTATTCAGAGCAATTTTGCCTTGCAGTGATAACAAATGGTTTTATGTATTGCATTGAACGAAAGCTTATTTTCAACTTTTACACAAACCAGACAGCATTTCTAAGAGTCAAAGCACACGGAAGGGGGGAAGTAATTGAGAAGGGAGTGAGAGAAGGTGGTAGCCTATTCTTAACGTTATTTGGTGTGTAGCAGAGCAAGTAATACAGAAAACCAGTGAGAAATTTATGAAAGGAATTTAATTTCAGTGAGAAGAAATATAAACATTTAGGTTTCTTAGTGACAGTAATTCTGTCAGAGGCAGCAAAGGACTTGGAAGAGCAGTTGAATTAAATAGATAAGATGTTATAAAATGAACCTAAAGTTATTTGGTGTGTAGCAGAGCAAGTAATACAGAAAACCAGTGAGAAATTTATGAAAGGAATTTAATTTCAGTGGGAAGAAATATAAACATTTAGGTTTCTTAGTGACAGTAATTCTGTCAGAGGCAGCAAAGGACTTGGAAGAGCAGTAGAATTAAATAGATAAGATGTTATAAAATGAACCTAAACAAAAGTAAAATAATTGCAATGTAGTGTAATCAGATTAAATCAGGTTGTGCTGAGCGAAAGGCTAAGAAAATGGACTAAAGGTAGTGGAAGGAAGGGGGTAAAAATTGTAGAGGAAGATCAAGTGTGAATACAGCAGGCAGTTTCAAGTGGTTCTGGGTGCAGTGGTTATACAGAGACGAAGAGACTAGCACAGTATAGACTTATGATGAGAGCTGCATCAAACCAGTCTGTTGCCTGAAGAGCACCACCATCACCCCAATAACAGTTACTACAACAACAAACTTAATCAACCCTCAAACATAGCACTGCATAATGACTGAAAGCATTCAACATTAATGGCAAGCTGACATCTGTTGTGCCATTACATTGATCTTTCGCAAATATTGGAAATAATTAAAGGAGTGTACTGTTTCAGACATGGCTGACTTTTGATTAGTGTGATCTAGAAATAATGAGAACTTAACAAACAAATATTGTCTGGTTGTTTTACATACTAAGCCTATTTCTTCCCAATTTGTAATTGCTAAACTATATTCTGTCTTATTTTCTGAATAGTTGATGTTTCAAACCTCATTTCTGCAGCTTAAAAAATGTAGAGGTAGCACTGACACTGTGCAAGATGGCATATAATGTTGTTGTTGTTGTGTTAAGTTCAGAGACTGGTTTGATGCAGCTCTCTATGCTACTCTATCATTTCTGAATAAATAACTGCTGTGACCTACAACGATTTTTAGCTGCTTACTATAATCATTCCTTGGTCACCCTCTACAGCCCCCCCCCCTCCCCACTTACATGTACCTCCAGTCTGAAATTGACAATTCCTTGATGACTCAGCACGTGTCCTATCAGCTGATCCCTTCTTTTAGTCAGGTCATGCCATAAATTTTCTTTCTCCCCAGTTTGACTGAATAGCTCCTCATTAATTACCTGACCTGGCCATCTAATATTGAGTAAACACCACATTTCAAAAGCTTCTGTTGTCTTCTTGTTTGAACTGCCCATTGTCCACATTTCAATCTGTACAAGGGTATTCTTCAGACAAATATCTTCAGAAAAAACTTTTTAACACTTAAATTTATATTTAACATTTACAGATTCTTCTTTTTCAGAAATGCTTTCCTTACTATAGCCAGTCTGCATTTATATACTCTCTACTTTGATCATCATTTACTTTGCTGCCCAAACAGCAAAACTCAATTACTAGTTTTAGAGCTTCAACTGCTAATCCAATTCCCTGAGAGTCTCTTGATTGAATTCAATTACATTTCATTACCCTTGTTTTACTTTTGGTGGTGCTCATCTTGTAACTTATATTCAAGACACTATCCATTTCATTCAGCTGCTCTTGTATGTCATTTGCTGTCACTGAAAGAATTATAAAAACACTGGCAAATTTAAATTTTTATACTTCTTTTCCCTGAACTTTAATCCCTTCTCCAAATTTTTCTTTAGTTTCCTATACTGCATGCTCATTGTACGTATTGAATAACAGTGGGTATAGACTACAACTCTGTCTCACTCCTTTCTCAACTACAGCTTCCCTTTCATGTCATTTGACTCTTATGACTGCATTTTGGTTTCTCTACAAGCTTTATATAACCGTTTTCTCCATGTATTTTATTCCTGCTGCATTCAGAATTTTAAAGAGTGTAATTCAGTTAACATTGTCAAAAGCTTAAGAAAAGTTTTGAAAAATTCTGTCATGAATGCTAGAGGCATTTGTTTAGGGGAGATATTTCCGGTTAGAAAATAGGTCTAGGCTGCCTTTTGCGTCTATCATTTTCATATGCAGTAGTTTGGTTACCTTACTTTACTGTACTTATCCAACTATTTGGGTTGGAACTTTAATAGTGGCAACTATTTATTTACAGCTCATACAATATAGATAAGTGTTTCAAAGTTCTACTGACCTTCAAAGTAGTCACCAGCAGTGTGTATACTTTGCAGTTTTGTCTTAGGGGCAAACACTTGAATCCCACACACCATTGTGTCCTTTCTGCCACTCAATTACTAAACTTTGTAACATTTTGCTTTCACATTCGACACACCTTTTCTGCAGCAGTATATTTCCTTTCTCCTTCATGTCATCAATAAATTTAATTACATTAGCAGCAAGCTGTCACAACTTTCCCAGAAGGCATTTTTCATGCTTGCTTTCCTTACTTGCATGGCAGGTTAGTACTTTTAATTGGAAGCTAGTTCTACTTAATCACAATTCCCACTATCACCGCGTCCATGTTCACTTTCCTGATTAATAGATACGTAGCAGTAATAAATAGTGATAATGATAATAATAATAGTAATAATAACCTCCAACTTTATCTCTACTCACTTTCTTATATTAAAAGTTAGTTATAATAATTATTGTAGGTATTTATTTTTCTTTCAATGCTTCTTGTAAACTGTACATTACATTTTCAGGACAAATGTCTTGCACAGTTACTTGAACAAGGATTTCACACTGAAACTGCCAGATAATAAGAAAATTACAGAAATAAGATGGTTTGCTGTGTATGACTTGTCAAGCCAGAACACCTTTGGTGATGTATATGTACCAGAAGAGTTCGAGCCCCCAACTATGCAGAGAATATCACAGCTGTCTGGAACAACACACAATGTTTCATCTGAATCTGTTGAAATTTTAGACTCGAAAACTATAAGACTGAAGCAGTTCTCATATAATGGACAGGGAAAAGGTAAGATTATAAGTAATTTAAATTTAAATTAATAACCAAATGCTGACATAAATGCTTTACAATTATTTTTTGTGTACAGTAGATTCTCGACTATCTGGTGTAATGTGGTGGAAGTTCAACTCAGATAGCAAGAAAGCTGGATAGGCCAGAGTTCTGTAAATTCTCTCCTCTGACCCCAGCTGTAATATTCAAAATACCAGTTTTTGTGCCAAAATCTTGTTTTATTAACATTTTCTTACATCTTATATAAGACAAGCTAGTTATGTGTTTCCTATGTGCATATTGCATCCTTAAAAAATTATTACAGGAAACAAAAATAACCAGCATTTTAAAGTATGAATGTATGATTATACACTTTTAAAAAGCCAGACCAAACAAAAAAGACCAAACTTACTGGTTTGAGGTTTTTAAGCCATCGATGACTGTTGCTTTGCTTTAGCCCTCTTTAGTGCAGCAATATCCCTACACTTACACAGACAGATGAAATCAGCTGGTGTTGTTTCCTCCTGCTCACAAATACACAGCAGGCAGCGTCAGTCGACTGGAAACCTTCCAAACGTGGTATGAGATTTCTCCTGTCATCTAAATGTGCATCATCCTCTTGTATTACTTCCCCTATCACCATTTCCACAATGTCGTTGTCAGTGAGTCCATCAACTTTGTCATTTGCCACCCATTCTGTTTTGTCCTCACAACTTGGTACATTTTTGAGCAATGGGATGATATCATCATTTCCGTCTTTGACTTCTGCTTCACATGTGGATACAAATTTAAAATGTCCACCTTCATGGTCTGAAAGAGTTCTCCAAGATCTTACAAGTGATATGTTCAGAATCTTCCCATACTTTGGCCAACCACCTTATGGATTTAACAAGGCAGTCCTCTTCAGAATGGTTGCACATTCTTCATTATTATCAGTAATTGATATTAATGAACTGAGAAGACGGTGGTGATACTTCTTTAGTATTTCAAGGATGCCCTGGTCCATCGCCTGACAAAGAGCAGTCACATTTGGTGGTAAAAACAATGCTTTGATATCTTCATCTGTGAATTTGTCAGTGGCAGGACGCGAAGGCATGTTATCAAGAAGCAGCATAGCTTTACTCAGTAGGCTGTTGCCTTTCAAGTATTTCTCCACAACTGGTACTAATTCATTTTGGAACCAGGTTTTAAGAATTTCTTAATTCGCCCATTCTGTCTTTTGATGAGTGTAGCGCAGGGGCAGAGATTCCTGATTTTTCAGGTTTTTAAGGGCTCTAGGTTTCCATGTTTCTCTATAACTCTAATTCTAAGCTTTTGGTTGTCATTAGCATTACTGCAAGCCAATATGGTAACTCGTTACTTACTTTTCTTGTATCCAGGTGCTGCAGTTTCCTTTTTTGAAGCAAGTTTTTTGTAGGGAGCATCTTGTAATTTAAACCACTCTCATCATAATTGTGCAGCTGTTTGCCAGAAATTACCTCCTCATTAAATATCTTCATAAGGTAGTTGTTAAACAACGGCACAGTCTCTTTGTCAGGGGGAAAAGCCTCTCCACTAATGGTAATCTGGTGAATACCAAAACATTTTTTCCACTTATCCAACTAACATCACTGGCAGTAAATTCTAAATCTTCTTCTTCTATTTGCTGCTGAAATTGCAATGCTTTTTCTTGCAGTACTGGCCCAGTAACAGGCAAACCTTTTTCTCTTCAATGTTCATGCTGCAAAAGTAAAGTTTCCCTTACTTCTTTATGCTTGCCTTTTGACATTGTTTTCCTTACTTTTATCCCACTTCTACTAGCTTGGGAAGCAGGAAACTTTTCAATTTCTGCTCAGTTTTTCTTCTGGTCTCCAACAATACTTTTTCCTACTACTACAGCATGTAGTTTATGATCCAGAGTGACTACAAATATTTTTTTCACCCATTTTGAATTCTGCAGTTAAAACACATAAGGGCTGCACAAAGCAACAATTTAACAATGCATGCACTTTGGACATCTGATATGCCTGAAAATCGGAATCACATCCGTGATCTGTTGCAAACAATGATGCAAAATCTGAGAACAGATCGTCCAGTTCCTGAAAAGGAACAGCCGTGGAAATGGCCTTAACTTCGTCAGAAATTGAAAAGCCAAACAGTTGAAACATATCCAGGCCAAAAATATTTGAAGCTGACAGATGGTCGACGACAAGGAGGGTAAGGAGCTGGAGAACACGCTTGTACGTCGCCTGGACAGCGAACTGCCCATGAAGGTGAATGGAACCATCTCTGTAGGCGACCAAACGGCGAGAGGGAGGTGACAACTCAAGAGAGCCCAGCCGGGTATATGTCGTCATATTAATCAGGGAGACGGTGTCCCCAGTGTCGACCTGAAAACTGACGTCCTCAGTGAAAAGGTGGAGCGTGAGGAAAAGCTTCTGCGCCGATGGGTCATCCTGTGGGACGACCGACTGCAGAGCATGGACGGTATCTTGAGGCCCAGGAGGGGCAGGATTGTAGTGAGTTGAGTGACTATAGCAATTCGATCGGATGTGGCCCTCCTTGTTACACAGTGTGCACATTTTCCAGCAACGGGGACAATCTGCCCGAGAATGTGCAGTAAAGAATTGTGGGCAACGTGGAAGTGGACTGCGTGTCCGACGACGAGGGTCGATTGGAGGCACTGTTGCCATAGTGACGTCGGACAACGAGGAATCCCAATGGCGCTGGCTCTTGTTGGCCAGGCCACGTCGAAGTCGCGGCTCGTTAGCCAATGGAGCAATTTCAAAGGAGTGGGCAATGCGGAGAATCTGTTCCAAGGGAGGGTTATTGATTTTCAACACCGCAGTACGGACCTCAGGATCGGGAGCCAGCTGAACCACCACATCCCGGATCAGGGAGTCCGCATATGAAGCCTTACACTGCTGATTGGTTCATGTAAAATCGCATAGACGACTGACATCCTGCAAGTCTATCACCCAGGAACAATACGATTGGTCAGGCTGCTTATGGTACTGGTGGAACTCCAGCCGAGAGGTGTTGGGAGTAATAGTTAGTCAGCAAAAGGCATGTCTCTTGGAAGAGAAGAAAGAACACATCTGGGGAGGCCCAAGACAAAAACAATGACCGCTGCAAGGAGTCGTCTGTGACTTAAAAAGCTGTGAAATGTTGTTTCAGGCTATGTAAGTAGATTTTTCCGTCCTCTTTAGTGTCATTAAAGGGCGGGAATGACGGCGGATATGGGAAAGCATCGGTCACCTGAGGACTCGGAAGCTGTTGTGGTAACGCTCCCCGGCAATGACTTTGTCCATTAGCAACTGCAGCTACTGTTGTAAGATGTCTAACTGGACCTGCTGCTGCTGCATCAGCTGCTGCTTTTGCTCCAGAAGACAGACCAACTTTGCCTCTATGCTAACAACTACCACCATTTACCTTATCGCCAAAATTGTTGTAACCGTTCCAGTTGCGGGGTGGCTGAGAAAGTGCGGTGGGACCAAACGGAGAGCGGCCCACGAACTAACAAATGAACAGAAAGTACGGACACAAAAAAACAACAGATGATCGAGAGAGACCTTACGACAACATGCAAGAAGCAATGGGGTGACAGAGACAATGAAACGAATCCATGACGTCCACTAGTAATGAAAACAAAGAATGGTAAACACGCTATTGTTGAGGTGATATGTAATATGCACGCAATGATAAGACTCACTGGTTAAGGGAGAGAGGGACGCTTAAATACACGATCGGGGGCACCGCTAGTGGCCGCTGGGACCACGTGTTCCACTGTGGTGTCCTCAAACTAAATGTGGGCCTTGAAGTGCATGCCACTACGGCTTACGGCGTGATGGTGCAGAGACCTCTAGGGGTCTTTGATGACCATGACATCTAGCACGGATTCAAATTACGCAGCGCACAGTACCAAATTGATATACCCAGACTACAATGTAAGACTGCTGAAACTGTTCAGTTGCTACATCAAAGACTGCTGGCCAACCCCAACCCGGCATTCTACGTAATACACAGCTAGTTCCAGAGAAATGATTGTACCAATAATAACAGTTTGTATTTGATGCTATGGCTTTCAATATTTAGTACTGAATTGTCTGTACAAAGCAAAACTATAGAAACGAATCTGGATTCATGTAACCATAAACAACACTATGCATACACTGCAATGACTCCAGGGTGACTTTTGGAATAACTCATTCATGCATGCCACCTAGTGGGAATGTTAGAAGCTAACAGTGTTAGATAAGAATAAAATTAAAAGATATACTGCATTCAATGCTGTATCCAACATTTCTGTAAATTATGTACCCTTTTCTCAATTAAAGGTTATTAATTTATAAACACCCTTTATGTTTGCCATGTGATATTGTTCCTAATACACACCTTCTGCTGCGTGTCCTGGCAGTGGTGTGTGAATGTGAGAGTGCGATCCATTGTTACTTGTAAGTAGTGAAACTCTTGCACTGGAGTAATTGGTGGCCATCCCATGGTAAAGTTAGTATCCTTTTTGTCTCTCTGTTCCTCAAATGAAATGCACAGAAGTCCATTTCTTCAGGATTTGGCTCTAGGGAGGTGAATACTTCTGCAAAGGGGCTGGTTAGATTATTTGTTATTTTGAAAAGGTTCTCTTGAGCAATCATTGCAGTATCATCTGCTTAAAATAGTGTTGTGGTTTCAGGGTTAATCAGCTGCTTATTAGCATAAATGTTCTGTAGCAGTGTGTATAGTGCTTTCTTGGGGAGCCCATTTTTTCTACATCTATGTGATTACTCTGCTATTCACAATAAAATGCCTGGCAGAGGGTTCAATGAAACACCTACAATCTGTCTCTCTACTGTTCCACTCTTGAATGGTGTGCGGGAAAAAAAAGCACTTAAATTTTTCTGTGCAACCCCTGATTTCTCTTATTTTATCACGATGATCATTTCTCCCTATGTAGGTGGGTACCAACAGAATGTTTTCACACTCGGAGGAGAAAACTGGCGACTGAAATTTCATGAGAAGATCCCGTTGCAGTGAAAAACACCTTTGTTTTAATGATTGCCACTCCAATTCAGCTATCATGTCTGTGGCACTTTCTCCCGTACTTCGCGATAATACAAAATGAGCTGCCCTTCTTTGTACTTTTTCGACATCTTCCGTCAGTCGCATCTGATGCGGATCCCACACTATACAGCAATACTCCAGAATAGTGCAGACACACATGGTGTAAGAAGTCTCTTTAGTAGACCTGTTGTACCTTCTAAGTGTTTCACAGTCTTTGGTTTACTCTACCCACAACATTGTGTATGTGATCATTCCAATTTAGGGTGTTTGTAACTGTAGTCCCTAAATATTTAGTTGAATTAACAGCCTTCAGATTTGCGTGACTTATCGCTTAATCAAAATTTAGTGGATTTCTTTTAGTACTCATGTGAATAACTTCACACTTTTCTTTATTCAGGATCAGTTGCCACTTTTCGCACCATACAGATATCTTCTCTAAATCATTTTACTATTTGTTTTGGTCATCTGATGACTTAACAAGACGGTACATGACAGCGTGATCTGCATACAATCTAAGTCAGCTACTGAGATCTTCTCCTATGTTGTTAATATAGATCATGAACAATAGAGGGCCTATAACCCTTCTTTGGGGAACGCCGGATATTACTTATGTTTTACTCGATGACTTTCTGTCTATTACTATGAACTGTGACCGTTCTGACAGGAAATCACAGTCCAGTCGCACAACTGAGGCAATATTCCGTAGGCACACAGTTTGGTTAGAAGACGCTTGTGAGAAATGGTGTCGAAAGCCCTCTGGAAATATGGAATCAATTTGACATCTCATGTTGATAACACTCATTACTTCATGAGTATAAAGAGCTAGTTCTGTTTCGCAAGAATGATATTTTCTGGATCTGTGCTGACTACGTGTCAGTAAATCATTTTCTTAGAGTTACTTCATAATGTTGGAATACAGTATGTGTTCCAAAACCCCACTGCAAATCGCCATTAGTGTTATGGCCCTGTAATTCAATGGATTACTCCTACTTACCTTTTTGGGTATTGGTGTGACTTGAGAATTTTGCAGTCTTTAGGTACGGATCTTTTTGTGAGCGAGTGGTTGTATCAGCATACTCTGAGAGGAACCTGACTGCTATACAATCTGGACTGGAAGCCTTGCTTTTATTAAGTGATTTAAGCTGCTTTGCGACACCAAGAATATCTATTTCTCTGTTTCTCATCTTGGCAGTTGTTTGTGATTGGAATTCAGGAATATTTACTTCGTCTTCTTTGGTGAAGTAGTTTTGGAAAACCGTGTTTAATAACTCTGCTTCAGTGGTACTGTCATCAGAGACTTCACCGTTGTTATCACACAGTGAAGATATTGATTGCGCCTTGCCACTGGTGTGCTTTATGTATGACCAGATCTGTTTCGGTTTTCTGCCAAATTTCAAGACAGAGTTTTGTTGTGGAAATTTTTGAAAGCATCTCACATTGAAGAACATGCTATATTTTGAACTTCTTCAAAACTTTGCCAGTCTTGGGGATTTTGCGAGCTTTTGGCATGCTTTTTTTGCTGCTTCTGCAGCAGCGATCTGACACATTTTGTGTACCATGGGGGATCAGAACCATCATTTATTAATTTATTTGGTGTATATCTCTCAATTGCTGTCAACACTATGTCTCCAAAATCAATCCACAACTTTTCTATGGTTGCATGATCAGATCGGAAGGAGTGCAGACTGTGTCTTCAATTGGTGTTAAGAGCATTTTTCTCAGATTTTTTAAACAGACATATTTTGTGTTTCTTTTTGATTGTTGTAGGAGGTACAGTATTCAGCGTGGCAGCTACTGCCTTGTGGTCTCTAATCCCTGTATTTTCCATGATACTATTTGTCCAGGATTATTTGTTGCTAAGAGGTCACGTACGCTTTGCAACCATTTACAATTGGAGTGGGCTCATGAACTAATTGTTCAAAATAATTTTCTGAGAAAGCATTCAGTACAATTTCAGATGACTTTTATGCCTGCCGCCAGCTTTAAACATATAATTTTTTCAACATATTGAGGGTAGACTAAAGTCACCACTGACTATAATTGTATGAGTTGGGTACCTATTTGAAATGAGACTCAAGTTTTCTTTGAACTGTTCAGCAACTATACCTCCTGGGTTGGGGGTTGGTAGAATGATCCAATTAATAGTTTAGTCTGATTTTCTAGTATGACCTCTACCCACACTACTTTGCAGGCATTATCTACTTCAATTTCACTAGAAGGCAAACTACTTCTAACAGCAATAAATACTCCACCAACAATTGTATTTAATCTATCCTTTCTGAACACTGTTAGGTCGTCTGGCAAAAATTTGGCTGAACTTGTTTCCGGCTTTAGCCAGCTTTCTGTACCTATAACTATTTGAGCTTCAGCGATTTCTATTAGGGCTTGCCAGCTCTGGTTCTTTCGGAACACAGCTACAACAATTTACAACTACAATACCAATTGTTTCTACAACTAACTTACTGTGTTTTACCTGCCCCCTTTTAGATGGATGCCCTTTTTGTGGTTCCTTGAGGCCCTCTAACTTAAAAAACCACCCAGTCCTTTCCACACAGCCCCCACTACCATTGTAGCCACTTCCCCACCACCTTACGACGCAAGTCAAGGAATCTGCAGCCTACATGGCCAGAAAACCACCTAAGCTTCTGATTCAGACCCTCCACTCGGCTTTGCACCAAAGGACCACAATCTGTTCTATCGACAATGCTGCTGATGGTGAGCTCCACCTCAATCTCTCAAGCAAGACTGGCAGCCTTTACCATTTCCGCTAGCCATTCAAAACCAGAGAGAATCTCCTCCGATCCAAAGCGACATAAGTCATTCGTACCGATGTGAGCCACCACCTGCAGTTGGCTGTAGTCTGTACTCTTCATGGCATCTGGAAGCAGCCTTTCCACATCCAGAATGACACTACCCCCCCCCCCCCCCCCCCCCCCCCAGTATGCACATGGAGTGCACACTGGCTTCCTTCCCCGTCTTGGCAGCCATGTTCCTAAGGGGCCCCAATATGTGCCTAACATTGGAGCTTCCAGCTACCAGCAAACTCACCCTTTGTGAATGCCCAGACCTCCATCAGTCCTGTAGAATGACAAAACAAAAGTACCTTCTGTACTACACATTCATCAAGTGAATCATTCAGTATTCCCTTATAGTGATGCACCACCTCTGTTACCAATCTTGTTGTGAAATAATGTGTCTTACACTGCTTCTAGAAATATAAGAACCATTTGTCATATTTGATTCCTGTAAAACCCAACATCTGTATGTTGATTTAAGTTCATTATCTCAGCACAGCAGACAGTCCCATTCGGAAGTCTACTTCTTCTTTAAGAATTGCATTGTCAGCATTCCCAGGCTTCCTGTTTAGAAAAAGCCTCTTTGAGGCTCTGAAAAGATGACTGAGAAGGGTCACATATCTGAAATTCTTTGGATCAGATGGTTCCTTCCAAGTTTCTGGTGTAGAAAAATTTAGCCTTGTACGAGGCTGTAGGTATATAAAACGCAGTCACACATTTGTTCATCAGTTTTCAGATCCAGTTGTTGGTTTCATATCCAAAATGTTTATTTTGCTATGTCATAGTATTCTTTAAAACTGCTGCTTTATTGCTTTTCATTTTTGCACCTACTTTCTGAAACATTTAGCTGTTTGTGTGTCTGAGTAATATCTTAACAATTCTGTTGTAAAACATACCCGTCAGCTGGTTTTAGTATAATTGTCGTAGTGTAGTGTGAGACTAAATTTTTAGGTGAAACCCTGTTCCTCAAAATCACAGTTAGTGAGATTAATACATACACATGAAGATGGCTTTGTAGTAGCATTAGAAGCAGTGACTAGATATTTTACAAGGATGTTTAAAAAATCCTGAAACTGAGTCAGTTGAACAATGAAAGAAGAGTAATGTCTGCTAGTACAATTCCTATTGCAAAGAGTTAGAAGTGTGAACATATCTCATATTAAATTCTACTGTATAATTATTTTAATGGAAATCCTGAATTGAATCTAAACAGTGGTTGTAGAATAGCCAACCATGCACTGTATAGGACCCCTGTTTATAGATCTGTTACTACTGAAGCAGCAATGGATTGCACATAGGCCTAGATGTTTGTTAACATTGTATGTATTTGATCAGCATATGTATAACAGTCTATCATGAAGTTAAACTCTTATAAGTAATTTTAGTTATAATGCCTAAAGCTTTTGACATATTTTAACAATAAAAAGCTATTTATCATTGAACAATTTTTATGAGAGCATCTAACTTCATATTGACAGTTATCAAAACCTTAAATGGCTTGTAATATTGCTTAAAGAATTTTATCTAAGTGACTAATTGAAATAATTTCAGATGCTTACTTCTGGGTTGGTATTGGTCCCCAGCCATCTTCAAAAGGGACAAAAGTTCCAGATGAATATGGATAGTAAGTATGCCAAACGAAATTTATGATTTATTATATCTGATTGGTTGAAACATTCTGTTTACTAACTTTAATGCCTAAAAATTTAACTGTATTTTCCACCCCTTAAAAAAATACAGTGGTATTCTGTTTATAATGACATGAACATTGCATTGATTGAAATAGTCATCAATTGGAAGTGGGAACTACTGTTAAAAGTGGCACTGGAATTGAAGACAGATGAAACATGAGAATAATATTAACATTATAGAAGTGATTTTTGACCTGTATATAATGGTTTTCTGTTTAAATATGTAACAGAATACAATATAAATGATTGGCTGTTTAGTGACTCTTTCATTCAGGCTGATTTAAGAGGTACTATCGTAAAGTAATATCATGTGTAATCCCTGCTAAAATGACAAAATTTGCAAAGTTTCTCTGCACAGTTATGAAGAAAGAGCAGTGGAAGAATCATGGATGAGCAGTCATAATTCTAACAGTGGGCTCTGATGAATGGATGAATGTATTAGTAACATGATTCAGCAACTGATATGCCAAAGAACTGGCAGAAAAAAACTGCTCACATTCCAGTGGCCATATGCTGACAGTTTAAATCGCCCATCATCTCTCCTTCAAAGTCCTAATCTACCAACAACTCTATGGAATTTCTAAGGACATACACATAGAACCATCCAGTGCTAACTTGTTTGGGGGCCACCAAGAGGAATCATTCCTATCCACATAACACCTAACTCCCTTATCTGATTTGTTTATGACATCCTCATGATGTGGAGCTATAGCAAGGAGAGCTTCTCCTCTTTTCTCAATAACTCAACATTTATTCCTAAATCTGTTTCACATGGTGCTTCTCAATTCACAAACAATGACAACAGCACCTTGAATTCAATGGCTAATCCATTCTAGGTTAGTTGCTCCCGTACAGTCATGGCATCTATGAGTGTCATATATGTTGTGTGAAATGGGAGTTGTTAAAACTTAGCTAGAGCTTTCACAGACGGACAATATCCTGCCGAGCTAGTACAGATACAGTGCTCCTGTGCCATTTCTTCCCGTGGCACCTGCAGATCTGTCTCCACTAGGACCAGTTGACTGTCAGTATTCATATCTCTCCATAGCATCCAGGTTTTCAGAATCTCAACCATACCCTTTGCCAGGGTGTCATCTACCTCACATTGTGTCCTAAATCGAGAGATCTTCTACCCAGAATTCTATCCTCACCACACAACCTACACATTGCCTTAATCAGCCGCTATGCCAATTCTGTTCCAACATCCTGTGTGTTATTCACTTGTGGAAAACCGAGGTAGCAGTCATATTCCCCTCCTCCCCTGCCACCCCTCCAGCACGCACATGAGTACCCCCTCCCCCCCCCCCCCCCCCACACACACACACTCATTTTTTACTGCAGTCCTGTCACAAACATTTCCTTTCCTATGAAAGGTAGAGCTGCATGTCAAAGCAGACACATTCTGTTCTCGTTATTATGCATACCAGCTTTCTATCCACATAGTGGCCACTGCCACTCAAAACATGACCACACAGTAGTGGAACATGCAGCAGGCCACAGTGCAAAAGACTATTCATATGAAAGCCCGTTTTCCAGTGTATGCTGCGTCCTTGCAGTTCCCCTGTAATCTTCACTGGTCCTTTTCTCACTTATTTACCTTCGACCCACATACTTTCCTCTCCTGTCATTTATCTCACCATTCCCCTACATAAACCTCTCAGTCAGTTTTCCATCGAATACTGCACCTCCCCCTCTCCCTCTTTGCCATCTTTTGCTACTTCATTTTAACCTACCTCCCTCTCTGCTTCCCCCCATTATTCACACAATGTTCTTGCCCCATACATTTTACCCCTCCCAGTTTCCCATTCCTTTCCTTTCATGCCACTCCTGTCAGTCTGAGCAACTACTCTAAACAGTCAGCATAGCTGCAGCTGTGTTTACATGTATTTAGGTGTTTGGTTGTGTGTTGGAGAGCGCATGCTTTGACTATATAACGAGTGATAGCTGAAAAGAAGGTACATTTCTCTTTGCACTGAGTATCAATCAGCTTTAGGTGGATGGTTGCCTTTGCTTATGTTTGTTTATAAGCACAATTCTCACATATATCCACACAAGGAAAAATCTTGTACTCATTGATAAATCAAGAAAGTAAGCAATCGTGGGTTTGCTGCTTAATCGTAGTTTTTAAACAATGACGTAATGTAAACTTAGAATTGTGTATTCATTGCATGCATCATATTTCCCACATTATATTAAAGAGAGAAGTTGTAATTCATGGAATCTTTTAATCAGTGTTGGAGTTTCCTGATAGAAACAAATGAGGTGTTCCTGCTTTGGTTCCGTAGCAATGTAGAAGTTAACTTAATTAAAAAGCTTGCGACTGCTGAACTTGTTCTGGCAGTTTTGTTCAAAATGTCACTTTTAAAACTCTTGAAAAAGCAGACTTTAATAAAATTAGGAGATTTGATGAACTTTTGGAGGTAGGGAAAATGTACAGCCATAGGACTACAAAAGACTGAAAGGTTTGCCATACAGTCTGCACAAAACATTTGACTCAGAAGTAGAATATGTACACATGTCAGTACTTTTAGTAGATTCTGTATATAAGTTTGTTATATAACTTCAGAGCTTGGACTGCCATTAACATGTGAAGCAGAACTTGAGCATACTTTTTGCTTGCTGTTTCATATCTTCTTTAAAATCTTTTGCAATACTCCAGACCATCTTCATTTCCATCCTCACAGGGTAGGCCAATACAGTAAAGAGACAATGGAGATCAGCCCAAATGCTCCTTTAGGATGAATCGATACATAACTGGTAATTTAATGGAGGCTGGCCAAAGGAAAACAAATGTACTAATCCTTTTGCAAAATAATTATTGGAGGAGTACTTATTCCACCTTAAAAATGTGACACTTTAAAACTGCAGTGACTTTTTGAGAATAAGCACCATAATCTGGAAATTCTGTTTCTGCTGATGGATCTAGTTTCCTTATTTGGTTATAGTATTTTAATGTTGTTTATTCATTCTGATATTCATAAGTTATGAGGAGCCAAGTTGATTTCAACATTTCATTTGTCTTTCTTGCAGCCTTGATCCACTAAGGGCATACAAGAATGAAGATGTAACACTGCAGCTACCTGGAGAACTAACTATATTTGATATAGAGTGGCTCAGCATTTTTGATCTGGAGAGTAAAGAAAAGTTTGGTTTTGTCAGAATACCTGATGGCTTGAATGTCCCACCATCACTTGTTAAAGTTGTGGTTAGTTGTTTACTCTAACAGCAATATTTTTTAGTAGACTTAGTTATAATTATTATTTTGCTGATGGTTTGTTTTTTTACAGCCTCATAAGAACAGTTTGCCAAACTGTCTTCAATTACATAAAGATCTCCAAGTTAGTTGGGAAATATTTGGACCACAGATAACAATTCAATTGGCAGGACAGGTTGGTAAGTATATCAAACCTACTTTCCTGTTAATTAATTTGGCCACAACACTGTGTATGTTCTTCCTAAATGGCTAAACAGAGGTGTAGATAAAATTACTATATGAATTACCGACTGATAAAATTGTACAAACTATTAAAATAGTAAAAGGTAAAGAAACATAGTAAAGTTAAGCTGTATTGGTGGATCTAGTTCATTTTAAATATTTTCTTCTCATCATGTATTTTTCAACATATAATATGAGAAATGTACCGTATCAGTCATTGGTACTGTTCCACCAACTTGCTCACCATCAACTGACTCCCTTTTTCCCTTTTATCTATGGATTTGAAATACTTGTATCTTGAAATTTTGCGATTTTTGCCTTATTTTTTGTATTCTAAAATATATTTGTGGTATGTGTAAGTAGTTTGTATTTTTAGATTTAATTAGCCTGCCTTAAGCTACATATTCACATTATGTTTTCATCAGCATTCAATTAGAAGGTGATGGGAATATTAGGTGGTGTATGACACATTTATGATGCACTGAACTGCAAGTTAAAACTTCTGTTGCAGTATTGATATTATTCGTATCTGTGCATATATAGGCTAACATTGGTGCAATGAAGTTACTCATTCCTTTCATTGTTGTTGTTGTGGTCTTCAGTCCTGAGACTAGTTTGATGGAGCTGTCCATGCTACTCTATCCTGTGCAAGCTTCTTCATCTCCCAGTGCATACTGCAGCCTACATCCTTCTGAATCTGCTTAGTGTATTCATCTCTTGGTATCCCTCTACGATTTTCACCCTCCAATACTAAATTGGTGCTCCCTCGATGTCTCAGAACATGTCCTACCAACCGATCCCTTCTTCTAGTCAAGTTGTGCCACAACTTCCTCTTCTTTCCAATTCTGTTCAATGCCTCCTCATTAGTTATGTGATCTACCCATCTAATTTTCAGCATTCTTCTGTGGCAGCACATTTCGAAAGCTTCTATTCTCTTCTTATCTAAACTATTTATCGTCCACGTTTCACTTCCATACGTAGCTACACTCCATACAAATACTTTCAGAAACGACTTCCTGACACTTAAATCTATACTCGATGTTAACCAATTTCTCTTCTTCAGAGACGCTTTCCTTGCCATTGCCAGTCTACATTTTATATCCTCTCTACTTTGACCATCATCAGTTAACTCCTTTACTACTTTATGTGTCTCATTTCCTAATCTAATTCCACTTCCCTTTCATACCCCTTGCTCGTTCGACTGCCATCTGCTTTCTGTCCAAATTGTAAATAGCCTTTCGCTCCCTGTATTTAACACCTGCCACCTTCAGAATTTGAAAGAGAGTATTCCAATCAACATTGTCAAAAGCTTTCTCTAAGTCTACAAATGCTAGAAACATACGTAGGGTCAGTATTGCCTCACGTGTTCCAACATTTCTACGGAATCCAAACTGATCTTCCCTGAGATCAGCTTCTATCAGTTTTTCCATTCATCTGTAAAGAATTCACGTTAGTATTTTGCAGTTGTGACTTATTAAACTGATAGTTCGGTAATTTTCACATCTGTCAGGTGTCAACACCTGCTTTCTTTGGGATTGGAATTATTATATTCTTCTTGAAGTCTGAGGGTATTTCGCCTGTCTCATACATCTTGCTCACCAGATGGTAGAGTTTTGTCAGGACTGGCTCTCCTAAGGCTATCAGGAGTTCTAATGGAATGTTTTCGACTCCGGGGGCCTTGTTCCAACTCAGGTCTTTCAGTGCTCTTTCAAACTCTTCACGCAGTATTATATCTCCCATTTCATCTTCATCTACATCATCTTCCATTTCCATAATACTGTCCTCAAGTACATCACCCTTGTATAGACCCTCTATATACTCCTTCCACCTTTCTGCTTTCCCTTCTTTGCTTAGAACTGGGTTTCCATCAAAACTCTTGATATTCATGCAAGTGGTTCTCCTTTCTCCAAAGGTCTCTTTAATTTTCCTGTAGGCAGTGTCTATCTTACCCCTAGTGAGATAAGCCTCTACATCATTACATTTGTGCTCTAGCCGTCCCTGCTTAGCCATTTTGCACTTCCTGTCGATCTCATTTTTGAGACTACATTTTTATATTTTCTCCTTTCTTCAATTAAATTCAATATTTCTTCTATTACCGAAGGATTTCTACAAGCCCTCGTCTTTTTACCTACTTGATCCTCTGCTACCTTCACTACTTCATCCCTCAGAGCTACCCATTCTTCTTCTACTGTATTTCTGTCCCCCATTCCTGTCAATTGTTCCCTTATGCTCTCCCTGAAACTCTGTACAACCTCTGGTTTAGTCAGTTTATCCAGGTCCCATATCCTTAAATTCCCACCTTTTTGCAGTTTCTTGTTTTAATCTACAGTTCATAACCAATAGATTGGGGTCAGAGTCCACATTTGCCCCTGGAAATGTCTTACAATTTAAAACCTAGTTCCTAAATCTCTTTCTTACCATTATATAATCTATCTGATATCTTTTAGTATCTCCAGGGTTCTTCCATGCATACAACCTTCTTTCATGATTCTTGAACCAAGTGTTAGCTATGATTATGTGAAGCTCTGTGCAAAATTCTACCAGGTGGCTTCCTCTTTCATTTCTTAGCCATAATCCATATTCACCTACCGTGTTTCCTTCTCTCCCTTTTCCTACTCTCAAATTCCAGTCACCCGTGACTATTAAATTTTCATCTCCCTTCACTACTTGAATAATTTCTTTTATCTCATCATACATTTCATCAATTTCTCCATCATCTGCAGAGCTAGTTGGCATATAAACTTGTACTACTGTAGTAGGCGTAGGCTCCGTGTCTATCTTGGCCACAATAATGCGTTAACTATGCTGTTTGTAGTAGCTTACTTGTACTCTTATTTTTTTATTCATTATTAAACCTACTCCTGCATTACCCCTATTTGATTTTGTATTTATAACTCTGTATTAACCTGACCAAAAGTCTTGTTTCTCCTGCCACCGAACTTCACTAATTCCCACTATATCTAACTTTAACCTATCCTTTTCCCTTTTTAAATTTCCTAACCTACCTGCCCGATTAAGGCATCTGACATTCCACGATCCGATCCGTAGAATGCCAGTTTTCTTTCTCCTGATAACGACGTACTCTTGAGTAATCCCCTCCCGGAGATCCGATTGGGGGACTATTTTACCTCCGGAATATTTTACCCAAGAGGACGCCATCATCATTTAATCATACAGTAAAGCTGCATGCCCTCGGGAAAAATTATGGCTGTAGTTTCCCCTTGCTTTCAGCCGTTCACAGTACCAGAACAGCAAGGCCATTTTGGTTAGTGTTACAAGGCCAGATCAGTCAATCATCCAGACTGTTGCCCCTGCAACTACTGAAAACGGTGCTGCCCCTCTTCAGGAACCACACGTTTGTCTGGCCTCTCAACAGATAGCCCTCCGTTGTGGTTGCACCTACGGTACGGCTGTCTGTATCGTTGAGGCACACAAGCCTCCCCACCAGTGGCAAGGTCCATGGTTCATGGGGGGGGGGGGGGGGGGGGTTCCTTTCATAACAACAGGTTTCTTTCTGACTGACTTACTCAACACTAGCAATTACTGTAATTTTCCTTTCATTATAACAGGTAAATTATAGTAATTGCTAGTGTTGAGCAAGTAAGTCAGAAAGATATTGAGATAATGGATTTCGTAATACAGTAAATATTCAAACTATTATGCTCACATTGAATTGCAGAATTGTTTGATTATATAATGGAATTCTGGTAAATAGTGTATGTAACTTTTTTCTCTTGGCTCAAATTCTAATAATCAGTTCACTGAGCTTATATACCTAATCTGACTTTAATTTTGGCCCATTTCTAATGATCTCATGTCAGCAAATACGTAACATCTGTCATGATTACTACAAATAAATCCATTCATAGTTTTTGCAAACTGCTTTGAAGTTGATCTGTGGAAATACATACACAACACCTCTGTAGCATTTCGTTACCTGTGACAAAACTGTGTTGACTGCAACTTAAACAAATCACAGGGATTGTTATAGGGATTGTAATCATTGTAAAAAATGTCAGTGTTTCTCTTGTCCTCTACATGTAGTTTGTAAGCTACTGTGAAATGGAAAGCAGAAGGTACTGCCAGTTTTGACAAATTTTATCATTTCCTCTCACTCCATTTGTATGTGGAGCATGAAACAAATGTCTATTTAAATGCCTATATTCGTACTGTAATTAGTCTAATCTTGTCTTTGTGGTCCCTGCGAAAATTATATATGAGGGGATGTAGTTACTCCTAATACTGGTTCTTGAAACTTCATGGGCTAACTGATGCCTATCTTCAAGTGTCTTGACAGTTGAGGTTTTTCAGCAGTCTGTGACACTGAACTATGAGTCAATCAAACCTGCGACCATTCATGCTGCTTTTATTTGTGTATGTTGAATATACCCAGTTAGTGAGATGTGGTGTGGGTCCCACAAACTTGAGCAATATTCTAGGATGATAGAGGCAAGTATTTTGCAAGTGATCTGCTTTTCAATGTGATTGCATTTTTCCAGTATATAATGTTTATAATGAACCAAGTCTACCCCTTATTTTATGAACCGAGTCTACCCCTTATTTTACACATGACTTAGTCTATGTGTCATTTTATTTCATATTCCCACAAATCCTTATGTGCAGTTGTTCACTAATTCAAGTTGTGAGTCACTGATATTATAGTCACTGGTGTCATAAAGCTGTGATATAGTAGTCATACAATACTACATTTTTACATTTTGTGGAATCAACAGTTTTACTTTTCTGAACATTTAAAGCACCACTTTCAAAGTTTATCAACAGCTGAATGTCACAGTGATGTTTCAGTTGCCAGTGACTGCAGTCAAGTGTGCGAGCTGCATTTGTGTGTGTGTGTGTGTGTGTGTGTGTGTGTGTGTGTGTGTGTGTTGTCTATTTTGAGGAAGTCTTTAATGGCTGAAAGCTTTAATTGTGAGAGTCTTTTTGTTGTGCCTATGTGCAACTCAGCATCTCCACTGTATGGTGACTTCCGTTTTCATAATACTGATACATTCCATCCTGGATTTTCCATTGTTCAATATTCGTGTGAGCTTTTTTCAAATAATGCTTCATTACAGGTAACTACATTATCAGCAAAAAGTCGGATTTTACTTTTAATATTGTCTATCAGGTCATTAGTGTGTAACAGGGATAGGAAGGATATGAAAGTAGCTCTACATTTATCACTGACTCTCCATCCAAGATCACATGCAGTGTCACTCATAGTAAGAACTCCTCAGTCCAGACACAAATTTTGTTTGATACACCAGATGATCATTCTTTCATTTAACTTTCATACCATCTTAAAATAGCTGAATAGCATTATGACAGTTTTAATTCCTGCAGAATACAATATTACATCGCAACAGTTGATTTTGTGAGAGCTGTGTTCACATTTCCTTAGAGCAAACTGTCAGTGAGTGGAGAAAGATGGAAATGTTGTGTTACTTATGTACCTGTAAGTACTAACACTGCAATTAAGGGAAACCGTTTTCCAAAGCAGATATTGATGCAAAAAAACTGTAGAATATGCAACCATAACCTGCAGTCATTAATTACTATAAAATAAAACTTCCTGGCAGATTAAAACTGTGTGCCCGACCGAGTCTTGGTCGGGCACACAGTTTTAATCTGCCAGGAAGTTTCATATCAGCGCACACTCCGCTGCCGAGTGAAAATCTCATTCTGGATACTATAAAATATATTATGTATGACACTTGTAAATGTCCTAAAGTTCTCAGAAACATACCTTTGTTCAAGCAATGGAAGCTCTTAGATGGAATAACAACAAAGAGCATGTGTAGTTTGGAAGGCTAAATAAAACTTGGGAAGGAAGAGGAAAAGGTCTGACGCTGAGTAAAGTAATGCATTGGAGAACAGTAACAAAGGAAAACAGCAGTGGGTTGTGTCATGGAAGGAAAACCACTAGGCAAAATTAAACAGTGGAAAGTCATGCATGGAATAATACCAAACAATTGTTATTCCATCCAGGACTTTCCATTGTTTGATTTTGTCTAATGGATTTCATTCCATCCTACAACCCAATGCTGTTTCCCTGTGTTACTGTTGTCCAGTGCCTTATTCTACTCTGTGCCTGTCCTTTACTTTCTCTTCTTTCCTGCATTTCATTGTCACCTTCCAAATCACACGTGTTCTTGTGATTTGCTTTTGCTCATATAGATATACAATCAAATTAGGGGGAATGTCTGTCTAAATGATAGTACAAAATCTGTAGGAAGCACAAGTATAGTTCATAACTGATGGTATACTACAAATTACATTTTTCATAGAACTCAACATTTAGAAATATACAATAGACAATATATTGGAATATATGCTTGAGTTTTAATATAATCAGCAAAAGATAATGGGGAAAGAGAACAAACAGCACATTCAAATCGTACATTAAATGTTAGAATGTAGATGTTTGAAACAAATTTATCTATGTTTCTTGGAAACAATGGAATTACCGAATGCCAGCTTATACCTGTACATAAACATTTAAAAGGCAAAGATTTTGCACTTAGCTATTTTTGTGGCACTTTCTACACAATTGTGCTGAAGGTGAACACTGTAGCATCCATTTACCATACTAAAAACAATGAAAATCATGGCTTGTCTTCCATATAAAGTGACTAACAATGCGTCTTCCAGCTTTTGTAAGACTGCCCCCATTACACAGACAGTACTGACAAGGGGAGGCCGCCAATTTTGAAATTCAGATTAGATTCATACTGCGCATAATAAAAGATCATTGCCAGAGGTGTAATGTGGCAAAGCATCAAGATGCGCTTCTCAGCCGTTGTCGAGAAAATCGGGAGTTAAAAGAAACCGTTGCGGTGAAATACTCTCTTTGATTAATAATTTTCTACAGCGTCGTGGCGCAGCGGTAAGCGCTCGGGTTCATAATCTGAAGGTCGCCGGATTGAATCTCGGGCCATGCAATTTTTTATTAACGAATTGCTTATGCATGTTTGTGAGGCCAGATCGCTTTCCAATTGTACCACCTCCATTTTTCCGTTTTTTTAACAGTGTGTACCAAAGCTCTCCCATCCGCATTGATTTTCGATTATGTTATAAGTTGTGCTAGGGGTCACATCTACCTTCTTTCGAAGTTAGTAAGCAACTACGCTGTTATGCGCCAGCTCATTTCGGCCCATTCAACATCTGTCCTTCAAGTGTAACGAGCGAGTAATGGAGTTTATATTTCATACCTGACACATCAAATTTGTGTTCGTGGGGTCTCTATTCTAGTCCGAACATTTGACTTACGCTATACATATTTGTTTCGGAATATCGTTTCTACGTCTTCTGTTAGCTATACATGGTTAACATTATGAAGACAATTAATAACATTTGTGAAATACAACTTTGTTTGCGGAAAACATAATGATGTTCGAAGTCGCCAGTTTTTCCACGACAAACCACTTTCAACAACGTATTATATGCATAATTGTTGCAACCGCTTGCCGGAGACACACAAAGATTCCAAGACTTACCAAGCGCGAAAGCGCTGGTAGAGAGGCACAATAAATAAAATGCACAAACACACACACAGAATTTCGAGCTTTCGCAACCGGCGACTGCTTCATCAGGAAAGAGGGAAGGAAAAGGAAAGATGAAAGGATGTGGGTTTTAAGGGAGAGGGTAAGGAGTCATTCCAATCCCGGGAGCGGAAAGACTTACCTAAGGGGGAAAAAAGGATAGGTATATACTCGCGCGCACACACACACACACACACACACACACGCACACACACACACACACACACACACACACACACACACACACACACATATCCATTCATACATATACAGACACAAGCAGACATATTTAAATATTTATATATTTATATATTTAAATATGTCTGCTTGTGTCTGTATATGTATGGATGGATATGTGTGTGTGTGTATATAAATATTTAAATATGTCTGCTTGTGTCTGTATATGTATGAATGGATATGTGTGTGTGTGTGTGTGCGTGCGAGTATATACCTATCCTTTTTTCCCCCTAAGGTAAGTCTTTTCGATCCCGGGATTGGAATGACTCCTTACCCTCTCCCTTTAAACCCACATCCTTTCGTCTTTCCCTCTCCTTCCCTCTTTCCTGAAGAAGCAACCGTCGGTTGCGAAAGCTAGAAATTCTGTGTGTGTTTGTGTGTTTTATTTATTGTGTCTGTCTTCCGGCTCTTTCCCGTTTGGTAAGTCTTGGAATCTTTGATTTAATATATTTTTCCCATGTGGAAGAAAGCACCGGTAGACAGGCACAATAAATAAAACACACAAACACACACACAGAATTTCTAGCTTTCGCAATAGACGGTTGCTTCTTCAGGAAAGAGGGAAGGAGAGGGAAAGATGAAAGGATGTGGGTTTTAAGGGAGAGGGTAAGGAGTCATTCCAATCCCGAGAGCGGAAAGACTTACCTTAGGGGAAAAAGGACAGGTGTACACTCGCACACACACACACACACACACACACATATCCATCCGCACATACACAGACACAAGCAGACATTTGTAAAGGCAAAGAGTTCGGGCAGAGATGTCAGTCGAGGCAGAAGTACAGAGGCAAAGAAGTTGTTGAAAGACAGGTGAGGTATGAGCAGCGGCAACTTGAAATTAGCGGTGGTTGAGGCCTGGCGGATATCGAGAAGAGAGGATATACTGAAGGGCAAGTTCCCATCTCCGGAGTTCGGATAGGTTGGTGTTGGTGAGAAGTATCCAGATAACCCGGACGGTGTAACACTGTGCCAAGATGTGCTGGCTGTGCACCAAGGCATGTTTAGCCACAGGGTGATCCTCATTACCAACAAACACTGTCTGCCTGTGTCCATTCATGTGAATGGACAGTTTGTTGCTGGTGATTCCCACATAGAAGGCTTCACAGTGTAGGCAAGTCAGTTGATAACTCACGTGGGTGCTTTCACATGTGGCTCTGCCTTTGATCATGTACACTTTCCGAGTTACAGGACTCGAGTAGGTGGTGGTGGGAGGGTGCATGGGACAGGTTTTACACTGGGGGCAGTTACAAGGGTAGGAGCCAGAGGGTAGGGAAGGTGGTTTGGGGATTTCATAGGGACGAACGAAGAGGTTACGAAAGTTAGGTGGACGGCGGAAAGACACTCTTGGTGGAGTGGGGAGAATTTCATGAAGGATGGATCTCATTTCAGTGCAGGATTTTAGGAAGTCGTATCCCTGCTGGAGAGCCACATTCAGAGTCTGATCCAGTCCCAGGAAGTATCCTTTCTACCTACTTCCTAAAATTCACAAACCCAAACATCCCGGCCGCCCCATTGTAGTTGGTTACCAAGCCCCCACAGAACGTATCTCTGCCTACGTAGATCAACACCTTCAACCCATTACTTGCAGTCTCCCATCCTTCATCAAAGACACCAACCACTTTCTCGAACGCTTGGAATCCTTACCCAGTCTGTTACTCCCGGAAACCATCCTTGTAACCATTGATGCCATTTCCCTATACACAAATATCCCGCATGTCCAGGGCCTCGCTGCAATGGAGCACTTCCTTTCACGCCGATCACCTGCCACCCTACCTAAAACCTCTTTCCTCGTCAACTTAGCCAGCTTCATCCTGACCCACAACTTCTTCACTTTTGAAGGCCAGACATACCAACAATTAAAGGGAACAGCCATGGGTACCAGGATGGCCCCCTCGTATGCCAACCTATTTATGGGTCGCTTAGAGGAAGCCTTCTTGGTTACCCAAGCCTGCCAACCCAAAGTTTGGTACAGATTTATTGACGACATCTTCATGATCTGGACTCACAGTGTCGCCCTAACCGCCGTCTGTTTCACGTCTGCTGTGCAGCGAGCTACCTTAATTTAAGTATTAACTGTATTTTTCTTACTTGTCACTTCTTCTTCGGTGTGTTTTTGCTTTTAGGAAGCTTTAATTGTTGAGTGCTAGTAATAGTGTTCCATAGATTTCGTGTTTGTTTTAAATACAGTCAGAGAGAGTCCCTTTAGTCAGTCATAGTGACAGTAGTGCTAGTGTTTGTTTTGAATACAGACCAGAGACAGGTAGTGATATTTTCATTGTTTTCTACAAGAAGTGGTTAGCTATCACAGTTTAGTCAATAATCAGCCGCCTTTAGTGAATCAGCAGTCTAGTTAAAAGTTGATTAAGTCTCTTCAGTAAATTGATTCCTTAGGATGGATAGGATGTGTGACTGCTGTGTACGGATGCAGGAGGAGCTGGCCACTCTTCGTGAACAGCTAAGTGTGTTGATGGCCGCGCTCAGCCGTCTTCAGGCTGCTGCCTCGGAGTGCAGCGGCAGTGGGGAGTCTGGTGCGTCGCAAGGTACACCCCAGGTGTTACATGCTTCACCCACTGTCCCTGCTGTCGAGACATCTTCGCGGGTACCAGGCGCGGTTGGACCACCCTCTCCCCAAGGGGAGTGGTGGGTTCAGCGGCGTTCACGGCGCACGAGGCGGAGAGTCAATGTGGAGGCTGGCCGTGTGGCATCGCTCGCTCTGTTTGTGAGTGGACATGTGGCTGCTCCTTCAGCAAGGTCCAAGCAGGCACACGGGGGGAGGGGTTTATTAGTTATTGGGAGCTCCAACATTAGGCGGGTGATGGAGCCCCTTAGGGAAATAGCGGAAAGGTCGGGGATGAAGGCCAGTATTCACTCTGTCTGCATGCCGGGGGGTCTCATCTGAGATGTGGAGGAGGCCCTACCGGCAGCGATAGAGAGCACTGGGTGCACCCGACTGGAAATTGTTGCTCATGTTGGCACCAATGACTCCTGCCGTCTGGGTTCAGAGGTCATCCTCAGTTCGTACAGGCGGTTGGCGGAGTTGGTGAAGGCGGAAAGCCTCGCTCGCAGGGTGGAATCAGAGCTAACTATTTGTAGTATCGTTCCCAGAACCGATCGCGGTCCCCTGGTTTGGAGCTGAGTGGAAGGCTTAAACCAGAGGCTCAGACGATTATGCGGAGAGCTGGGGTGCAAATTTCTCAACCTCCGCTATCGGGTGGAGAAATGTAGGGTCTCCCTGAATAGGTCAAGCGTGCACTACACGCCCGAAGCGGCTACGAGGGTAGCGGAGTACGTGTGGAGTGCACATGGGGTTTTTTTAGGTTAGAGAATTCCCTCCCTAGGCCCGACAAGACGCCTCCTGAGACGCGGCAAGGCAGGAGTAGGCAAAATGCAACAGGGAATAACAATATTAATGTGCTAATAGTAAACTGCAGGAGCGTCTATAGAAAGGTCCCAGAACTGCTCTCATTAATAAACGGCCACAACGCCCATATAGTACTAGGGACAGAAAGTTGACTGAAACCATATGTAAACAGTAATGAAATCCTAAACTCAGATTGGAATGTATACCGCAGAGACAGGCTGGACAGTGAAGGGGGAGGCGTGTTTATAGCGATAAGAAGTGCAATAGTATCGAAGGAAATTGACGGAGATTCGAATTGTGAAATGATTTGGGTGAAGGTCACGGTTAAAGCAGGCTCAGACATGGTAATTGGATGTCTCTATAGGCCCCCGGGCTCAGCAGCTGTTGTGGCTCAGCACCTGAAGAATAATTTGGAAAATATTTCGAGTAGATTTCCCCACCATGTTATAGTTCTGGGTGGAGATTTTAATTTGCCGGATATAGACTGGGAGACTCAAACGTTCATAACGGGTGGCAGGGACAAAGAATCCAGTGAAATATTTTTAAGTGCTTTATCTGAAAACTACCTTGAGCAGTTAAACAGAGAACCGACTCGTGGCGATAACATATTAGACCTTCTGGTGACAAACAGACCAGAACTATTTGAATCAGTTAATGCAGAACAGGGAATCAGCGATCATAAAGCGGTTACTGCATCGATGATTTCAGCCGTAAATAGAAATATTAAAAAAGGTAGGAAGATTTTTCTGTTTAGCAAAAGTGACAAAAAGCAGATTACAGAGTACCTGACGGCTCAACACAAAAGTTTTGTCTCAAGTACAGATAGTGTTGAGGATCAGTGGACAAAGTTCAAAACCATCGTACAATATGCGTTAGATGAGTATGTGCCAAGCAAGATAGTAAGAGATGGAAAAGAGCCACCGTGGTACAACAACCGAGTTAGAAAACTGCTGCGGAAGCAAAGGGAACTTCACAGCAAACATAAACATAGCCAAAGCCTTGCAGACAAACAAAAATTACACGAAGCGAAATGTAGTGTGAGGAGGGCTATGCGAGAGGCTTTTAAGAATTCGAAAGTAAAGTTCTATGTACTGACTTGGCAGAAAATCCTAAGAAATTTTGGTCCTATGTCAAAGCGGTAGGTGGATCAAAAACAAAATGTCCAGACACTCTGTGACCAAAATGGTACTGAAACAGAGGATGACAGACTAAAGGCCGAAATACTAAATGTCTTCTTCCAAAGCTGTTTCACAGAGGAAGACTGCACTGTGCTTCCTTCTCTAGATTGTCGCACAGTTGACAAAATGGTAGATATCGAAATAGACGACAGAGGGATAGAGAAACAATTAAAATCGCTCAAAAGAGGAAAGGCCGCTGGTCCTGATGGGATACCAGTTCGATTTTACACAGAGTACGTGAAGGAACTTGCCCCCCTTCTTGCAGCGGTGTACCGTAGGTCTCTAGAAGAACGAAGCGTTCCAAAGGATTGGAAAAGGGCACAGGTCATCCCCGTTTTCAAGAAGGGACGTCGAACAGATGTGCAGAACTATAGACCTATATCTCTAACGTCGATCAGTTGTAGAATTTTGGAACACGTATTATGTTCGAGTATAATGTCTTTTCTGGAGACTAGAAATCTACTCTGTAGGAATTAGCATGGGTTTTGAAAAAGACGGTCGTGTGAAACCCAGCTCGCGCTATTCGTCCACGAGACTCAGGGGGCCTTAGACATGGGTTCACAGGTAGATGCCGTGTTTCTTGACTTCCGCAAGGCGTTTGACACAGTTCTCCACAGTCGTTTAATGAACAAAGTAAGAGCATATGGACTATCAGATCAATTGTGTGATTGGATTGAGGAGTTCCTAGATAACAGAACGCAGCATGTCATTCTCAATGGAGAGAAGTCTTCCGAAGTAAGAGTGATTTCAGGTGTGCCGCAGGGGAGTGTCATAGGACCGTTGCTATTCACAATATACATAAATGACCTGGTGGATGACATCGGAAGTTCACTGAGGCTTTTTGCAGATGATGCTGTGGTGTATCGAGAGGTTGCAACAATGGAAAATTGTACTGAAATGCAGGAGGATCTGCAGCGGATTGACGCATGGTGCACGGAATGGCAATTGAATCTCAATGTAGACAAGTGTAATGTGATGCGAATACATAGAAAGATAGGTCCCTTATCATTTAGCTACAAAATAGCAGGTCAGCAACTGGAAGCAGTTAATTCCATAAATTATCTGGGAATACGCATTAGGAATGATTTAAAATGGAATGATCATATAAAGTTGATCGTCGGTAAAGCAGATGCCAGACTGAGATTCATTGGAAGAATCCTAAGGAAATGCAATCCGACAACAAAGGAAGTAAGTTACAGTACGCTTGTTCGCCCACTGCTTGAATACTGCTCAGCAGTGTGGGATCCGCACCAGATAGGGTTGATAGAAGAGATAGAGAAGATCCAACGGAGAGCAGCGCACTTCGTTACAGGATCATTTAGTAATCGCGAAAGCGTTGCGGAGATGATAGATAAACTCCAGTGGAAGACTCTGCAGGAGAGATGCTCAGTAGCTCGGTATGGGCTTTTGTTAAAGGTCAGAGAACATACCTTCACATATTTGTCTGCTTGTGTCTGTGTATGTGCGGATGGATATGTGTGTGTGTGTGTGTGTGTGTGTGTGTGTGCGCGAGTGTACACCTGTCCTTTTTTTCCCCTAAGGGAAGTCTTTCCGCTCCCGGGATTGGAATGACTCCTTACCCTCTCCCTTAAAACCCACATCCTTTCATTTTTCCCTCTCCTTCCCTCTTTCCTGACGAAGCAACTGCCAGTTGCGAAAGCTCGTAATTCTGTGTGTGTGTTTGTGTGTTTTGTTCATGTGCCTGTCTGCCGGCGCTTTCCCGCTTGGTAAGTCTTGGAATCTTTGTTTTTAATATATTTTTCCCATGTGGAAGTTTCTTTCTGTTTTATATATATATATATATATATATATATATATATATATATATATATATATATATATATATATCAAAAACAAAGATTCCTAGACCTACCAAGCGGGAATGTGCCGGCAGACAGGCACATGAACAAAACACACAAATCCTTTCGTCTTTCCCTCTCCTTCCTGGGGAGGCGGCCGTCGGTTGCGAGGGCTGGTGATTCTGTGTGTGTGTTTGTGTGTTTTGTTCATGTGCCTGTCTGCCGGCGCTTTCCCGCTAGGTAGGTCTTGGAATCTTTGAGAGATTCGATCCGGCGACCTTCAGATTACGAACCCGAGCGCTTACCGCTGCGCCACGACGCTGTAGAAAATCATTAATCGTAGAGAGTATTTCACCACAACGGTTTCTTTTAACTGTCAAGATTTTCTCGACAACAGCTGAGAAGTGCATCTTGGTGCTTTGCCACAATTCACCTCTGCCATGAGCTATTATTATGCACAGTGTGACATTTTAGCTAGGGCCATGTTGTCTGTGTTGTAAGTCTGTTTGATGAAGCATCAGATGTGTTTATGCCCTCCCCCCCCCCCCCTCCCCCACTGAATGTCTTCCCATAATTTGTGAGCTCTGAAAACTGCATTTGTCTTCTCAATATGTAATGTCTATTTGTAAAACAAAGTGCATACATATGTGTTGACAGGTAAGCTGTACGATTTATACTGTTAATATTAAGACATCTGTACCCAAGAACAAATCAATTGCTAAGTTGCTAAAGAAAAAGAAAGTTATGTTCTTTAAGAGCAGACATTTAGAACTCCTGTGTTAGGGAGTTTGAGCCATGTCTATTTCAGCTTTGGTGGTTTGATATGCATATTAAATGCTCAATAGTTGTTATTACTAAATATGAAAGGTCAATGAGATGATGCCTAGTGAAATACTTGGAGTTGTGTTGTATTGGTAGACTTGTAGAAAGCAGAGACAGTTTTCCAACATAATGTCTTTTTCTTGGATGTGTAAGCTATTCTTGTAACTTAGCTGGACATATCGCTAGAAGACATGAAAATATCGATCTCTGCATTGGTTGAGACTGCTGCCAGCAAGGAAAACACAGCATCACGAGCCATCAATCTCATCAGACCAGCTAGCTGCCCATTTGTGCCTAAGCAGCCACAAACTCATTGTCGTTCTCTTAACTGACCAGTGACACCATTATATTGGATTCTGCCAGATGCTCCTACCGTTAAGCAAGTTGACTCTGCCTGCATATGAGATTGTCAGAATGAAGTGACGCTTTGAACTCAAACTTTTACACTCATTTCCACAATCATCTGTTAATATCATCAGGCTTGCGGCATTATATAAAAAACTGGCCTGTATTCCTTTTAACCTGTGTGCGGAGGAAATTATCTTTCATATGGCTCAGGACAACTGTTTTGAAGAGCAAATCATGAAAGTTATAACTAGTGCGTCATTCATTAAACACTTCCATAAATTAGGAACATTATAGAATTTCACATATACATCAATAGAGAGTGATGTTTTGCCCTTTGACAACAAACTAATTAAGCTTTGGATTGTAACACACAAGTAACATAATGTGTATAAAACTTAGATGTTACTAACTGCCAGCAGTACCATCAGAATTGCGTGCTCAATTAAACAGATACTGACTCACACATTGTGTTCGATACATTCTGTAATGAAGGATAGCCCTCAGCTATGTGAAAAGTCAAGCTATACATCAACATGTGGAAGCATCCACTGCTGGTCACTTCTGTGAAGCATGCTGGCAACAAATTATGTCTAGTGTTAATGTGTCCACACTGATAATCATGGGAATTATTTTATATAAGTATACTAGAAGAAAAACAGCCACTTTGAAGAGAGCCACTGCTCCTTTTATACTACTTGGCAGCTGTTTTTGTCTAATGTTTCAAACACAGCATATATGTAACTCAGCACAGAGCACTATTAGCTGTCCATGTACTGAACTGGCAAAGTCTAGATCTATTTAATACAAACACTTGTGCATTGTTGAGTAGTTAAGAAAGTAAATAAGAAAGTCAGGGCTAAAGGCAGACAGGCATCCTGTTTCATATTTACAGACTAAAGGCAGTAGGTTGTTTTGAACCACTCATTGGATTAAGCACAGGTGATTTAATTTTGAATACCTCACATCTTCAGCAGCAGCCTACATTTTGTAGCACCACATATCCCTCTGATGGCTTTTTGCTGAACTGAAATCTCCTGATTTCAGTTCAGCAACAAGCCAGCCTACATTTTGTAACACCACATATCCCTCTGATGGCTTTTTTCTGAACTGAAATCTCCTGATTTCAGTTCAGCAACAAGCCAGCCTACATTTTGTAACACCACATATCCCTCTGATGGCTTTTTGCTGAACTGAACTCTCCTGATTTCAGTTCAGCAACAGGCCATCAGAGGGATATGTGGTGTTACAAAATGTAGGCTGCTGCTGAAGATGAGAGATATTCAAAATTAAATCACATGTGCTTAATCCAATGAGTAATCTGTTATCAGTAACATGGACTGGTTCAAAACAACCTACTGCCCTTAGTCTGTAAATATGAAACAGAATGCCTGTCTGCCTTTAACCCCGACTTCCTTATTAAATGAAAGAAAGAGTCCATCACTTTAGTGTACATTGACATGTTACCATCAGTAGTGGTAGCATGGCAGGGCATAAGCTTGTGGCCTTTTTCACTGACAATGCACTTACTGATACTGCACAGCTGTATTCACCTACAATAATACATATCTAAGGAAATGTGTTGTTTTTGTTTCTCACAGCTGAAGATGAATATATGGCTTTTGGACTTAGTGGCTCTACCGACAGAAGTCAGATGATAAATTCTGATGTTGCAGTGACATATGTTGAAACTTACCTCGGTCATGCTGATGATTACAACATTACTGCACAGTCTCCTGTAAGTTCTTTAGTTTACTGGCAATCTTTGACTCTGTATAAGTGCGCTAATATTTTAGTACCATTCTTTGATAAGGGTAACATTTTATTCATGCTGCCAAAAATTATCTTTGTATGAAGAAGAAAAAATACATGACATTAGTTTCAGGTGCCAAATTAGTCTCAGGTGTCAATTATCTGTAGTTAATGAACTCAGAAATTGTAGATCAAGGGAAAAATAACACCATTGTGTATTTATCTGCAGTAATGAAGTAATGATGAATTTGCCAATCTTGGTGTTCTCAGTTCATTATAAACATGTGGTCACATCTATTTACTTTCTGCTGTGTTTATTTTTAGTCAATACAGTGGCAGTTGCTCATGACAGAAATTAATTCATGGACATATGGCTGGATCTCAGTTCCTAGTTGGTACATTATTTCTGCAAATGACCGAAATTCCATTATCAGGAATGTTGAGAAACAGTTCATGTTCAAATACTTTGCTTGCTCGACATGAAGATCTGAACTGTATACCCGTGAACTTATTTCTCATTATATATACCGAGGAGAAAGTGAAGAGTCATAGAAGAGTCACAGTTACTCATGTATTTAGCAAAAACCTTCAATGACTAGTATAATCTGTCATTTAAAAGGTTGGCCATGTCTTTTGATAACACTTTCATTTATTTGGATGAACAGAGGAGAAAATAATACAAAATATTAAATAAAATGAGCAACTCTTCTATTTAATTGGAATTTGCTTCTGAGTAATTGTTCTTGTTTATAATTATCCCATAGACAGTTCTAGAGAATTTCAAATATTATTTGTCAGAAATCTTGCTGGTAACTGGTTTTCATCCTAGTGAAGTAAAAGTAGGTAGATTGTTCCATTAAGAAACTCAGGGCATATACACCACATACACAATGAAACAATATCTACAGAACAATAAATTATCACTGCAGGGTCTGCTCTTTTTGGTGCTCTGTATAAGTGATTTTTCATCAAATACACTGATGAGCCAAAACGTTTTGAGCATCTGCTTAAGAGCTTGTTTGTCTTTCTTTGGAGAGAATTACTTTATTGATTGTGTGTATCGGGAATCCAACAATTTGTTGGTAGGTTTGTAGAGATGTGTGGGATTAGATGTCTGTGCATAGGTCATATAATTAATGTAAATAATGAACTGCTGATTTGCTTATGCAGTGATGGCACCTGACATCGATCCAGATGGGTTCTGCAGGATTTACTTCTGGCAAATTTGGTTACAGAAACATCAACTTGAGTTCACTGTAATGCTCCTCGAACCACTGTAGGACAATTATACTGCTGAAAGATGACATTGTCGTCGAAGTAGACAACAAGTGTGATGAGATGGAGGTGATTCGCAGCTGTCAGTGCGTTATTCATTACTACCACAGGTCCTGTGCAAACACAGGACAATGTGTCCGATAGCATAATACTGCTTCCATCAACCTACGTCCGTGGCATGCTGCACGTTTTGAGCTACCATTCACCTCAGTGACAGTGTTTGTGGAGACGGCTATTGCCATATTGTAGCAAAAATGTGATTCACCCAAAGAGTTGACATGTTTCCCTTGATCAGTGGTCAAATCTCAATGGTCCCATGCCCACTGCAATCGTAATTGCTGATGCCGTTGGGTCAAGGTGTGAACATGTAGGGTTCAGCAGTAAAGAATTTAATATATGATAAACAATGAACTTCAAACAGAAACTGAAATCATATTTACTTGACGGCTTCTTCAGCTCCATAGAAGAATTTCTGAATGTGTAGCAGTGTGATGTGTGTGTGTTTCAGAGAGGGAAAGAGATACATTGAACATAGTTAAGTGTAAATCATGGTATGCATTTGATGAGCAAATGTGCTGTTATAGCCCAGCACTAACTGAGGGAAAAATTTTGTATAATTGTGAAGTTTTGTACAGTGGTAGAGTGGAGTGTCATCAGCAACATACTAAAAATCCATGTGGACAGAATCTATGCGAGTGTGTGTCTGGGGGAGGCAGGGAGTACATGTAAGGGTCACATTATTAGGTTTCTCTTGAATATCTTGAAAGCCATTGCATGTATCAAAGATGTTTCCCAGTACAAAATTAAACTGTATTAAATTTAGTACAAAAATGTCTTATTCGTTTATTCTCTAGGACTAATAGTTTCCATGTTGCATAGGATGGAAAAAAATCAAAGATTATTAAAAATAGTATTTTAATGGTATAAAATTGATGTTTATTGTTAAACAAAGTTGTTTAAGAAGAACAAATATTAAATATGTTTACCACATTTAAGTGCAGTAGAACCATATTAAGGGATAATTGTTTTGCAGGGGTGAAACATTGTGGAAAGGTGGGGCACGAGGTTAGAAGTACAAGGGAAGATATGACACCAGATTTTTCATGCATTTCCTTCCTTCGTAGGTCTGCAAAATGAAGGGTGAGCATGCGATTCCCTTTCAGCTTTATCACACTACGCCACAATAAGCAACTACACGGTATTTCATCTTGGACTACCACTATCCACCACCTCTAAAACAACATCCCTCACATCTCCTCATACCTGACGAACCCTGTCTCACAGACCTGCTACATTTATCCCACCCTCGAAAACTTCCTCCGACCACCACACAGAATGCAGAATCCAAACAGACCGAAAACATGGTCACAAACATTTCCCCCGATAGCCTTAGCCCCACAGAAGTGTCAGTCCATTCCAAAGGCCTGACTTTTTGCCCCATTCCCAAAGTCAGTCAAGCAGAACTTGTTAGTTGTTGCGTTACATAGTCAGTACTGTTTGCAAACACTCACAGCATAACAATGCATATAATTGTATGTCACTCCATGAAGAGCTATGTGCCCCTGTGGTTACATATCTAGTAAACAAGCAAGTATTTTGTAATTTGCTTTGGTTGCATGGTATTTATAACTACTGTTACTTAGCCATTGAGGCAGTGTTTGTTTATTTGTAGAGACAACTAGAAGCATGCCAAAACACAAAGAATACTCAGTTGATGCAAGACAAGCTGTTCTGCATCTTTTGCAGAAGGGAAAGGCTTAGACTAGCATTGCTAGGGAGTGTGGCATAATATAGTAGCTAATAAGTGTGTGGAGTTGGCAGCAAAAAGAGAAAGGAATAGTAGCCTCTAAGTCAAGGTTAGGTGGCCCTAAAAAAAGAACAGTGGAAGAGGATCAGAATGATTTGCATGCAATCTGCTGCTGATCCAAGAAAATAGACTAGACAAATTAGATATGATGTGTGTACTTTCTTGTCATTCCTTAGATGACCTTTTTTCTGTAGCCTAAAATCTTTGAATAGTAAATTATACTATTTGTAGTGACTGGATCAAAATATGTATTTATACAGTTTTTGCAGCTAAATGAATGGTATTATTTAAGATGTTCATGTCATAAACAAGACCAATCATTCTTCTCAGAATGCTGTTCACAGGATTACTTCATGACATCCTTTTATTTACTACTACACCAAGGAATTTGGCACTGTTTTCAGTGTTCAGCTTTTTGTCCATATAGCTTATTTTAAGTATTCATTGCATGGATTATTATTCAGTGAAATGAGAAATTATTATTTTTGCGAAGTCCGGTTAAAATTATTTATTCTGTATCCACATATGCAGCAGGCTATTGTCATTGAATCATGTGTGTAGAGAATATCAGACTGAACTGGCTCAACATATAATTTATGTAAAACAAAACTAGTAGTCACCCTAATATTGAACATTGTGGAACACCTAATTACATTTTTTCCACCCAGAGAGGAACTTCTTGTTGCTTTTATGCACAAGTACATTTTTTTCTGTTTGATAAATGTGATGACATCCTGCTGAGAGATTTTCCCTGCAAACTGTAGCTTTTCAGTTTCCAGAGAAGCAGGTGCAGTGTTAACATGGTTTGTAGGATCCCTGGCTTAGATTCTGGAAGAACAGGTGCAGACTACAGTATTGGTTTTGTCATTGATGTATGTTCAGATTGTTTAATTGGAAGAGCAGGTCTCATGATATGTAGGAACACAAGTTCAAACCTTGATTCAGGCCACAGCTTTAAGCTGACACTGATACGATGAAAAATATTGAATAGAATACACACAGTCATATGATAAAAGAAAGCTATGTATGTTGTGCTTCTGCCATTTAAGGACATGGAATTGTACATTGAGTTACAATGTGATTGCTTTCTCATTGTACTCCCGTCATCCTGTGTGTGTCTGTAAAATTATAGACCACATGATGGAGGCATCACAGTATAGAAAAATAAATAATATGAAGATATCACCTATGTGTTGTATATTGTTGTAAATTTTACATATCTGATTCATAAGTAAGTTCCTTAATGTTTTGACTATCGTATAACAACGAAAATTATCAATTTTTGACAATATAATGTAACTGAATGGATAAAAAAATCTACTCACCAAGCAACGGCAGAACACACACATAAAAAAGAGCTTTCATAAGTAAAACGTTTTGTTATGTGTTCTCCTGCCCCCGCTTGGTAAGTAGATTTTTTGTCCATCCAATTACATTATAACTACCGTATGAGTAAGATAAGAATTTTTCACTTCATCGTGCAAATTTATTGACTGTAGTTTTTGTTATTCATCATGTCCAATGTGGTAAATAAATCCATTTGTTTTTTAATCTTGGTTGCACATTTTCTACATTCATATATATTAAATTTAATTACAGTGCACTAAAGTACTTGGCCAGTACAAAGGTGTTTGTAAAGATGGACTTCTTGGTGGGACTGATGATAATCAACTCCATACAGCAGTGAGGGAAAATGGCATTAATATAATAACATATAGGAGATCATTAAAATCAGGTATGTTCACATTGTACTATTTGTGGGATTACCACAAGTAACTGTTGTTAACCGTAACTGTCTGTTGTTATTATTCTGTAGTACTATGATAAAATCTTTCTTCATGTTATGATTCAAATGCATTCTTTTCTCTGATTATGAATTTAGATTATCTTTATTCTAAAAAAATGTGTGTCTTGAACAGCTGACCCAGGAGATAAGGAATTTCCTTTGGAAGGAACATCATACCTAGTGTGGGCCATAGGAAGATTGGATAAAAACAAGGAACCTATGTTTCATGATCTCTATCCCAAAGGAGATATTAAAGTGGAACTCAACCGCAAGGAGAAGGAGAGCAATTGTTTTGCTTTCACAAGAACTCATGAAAACTTTAGGTAAGTGTCACAATGAGAATCACAGAAACAGGATTGTTTTAGTGTGTTGTATGCTGGCAGTGACAAAACCATGTTACATGTGGACTTCACACGAGATACTTGTGCCTGTACCTATTATGGATTCCAAAACCCTAATTAGGAACTCCAGCATATTTTGCTTTCCCCACATAGATGTGGAGAATATATCATACTGTACACAAGGGCTGTCCCGGAAGCACCTGACCTAATAAAGAAAACAAAGAAATTCTGGGAAAAAACATCTTTAGATAGACTAATGAGCCAAAACATTATGACCATCTCTTCAATAGCTTGTTTGTCCATCTTTGGAATGAAATACACTACTGATACTGCGTATCAGGGATCCAACAGTCTGCTGGAAGGTTTGTGGAGACATGTGGCATTAGGTGCTTATGCACATGGCATTAGGTGCTTATGCACAGGTCATGTAATTCGTGCAAATAACAGGCCAGTGATTTGCATAAGCAGTGACGCTGCCTGATAACGGCCCAGGTGGGTTCTATAGGATTTGCACCATGTGAGTATAGTTGTCGAGACACCAATGTGAGTTCACTATAATGCTCCTCAAGCCATTGTAACCTGGTTCAGTTCCGAAGTCATGGATAATTATACTGCTGAAAAAAGACATCACCATCAGCCAAAACATCACGCAGGTCATTTGCAGCTATCAGCATGGCTTTGATTACTACCACAGGACCCATGCAAGTGCAGGAGAATGTCTCTCATACCACGATACTGCTCCCACCAGGCTGTGTCCATGGCGGGCTGCACATTTCGAGCCACCATTCACCTCAGTGATGGCATTTATTGAGACACCCATTGACCTAGTGTAGCGAAAGCATGATTCACCCGAAGAGTCAACATGTTTCCATTGAGCAATAGTCCAATTACGATGGTCCCATGCCCACTGCAATCGTAATTGACAGTGTCAACATTTGAACACATAGGGATCCTCTGCTGCAGAGCTCCAATTTCAATGATGCACAATGAACGGTGTGCTTCGAAACACTTGTGTGTGTAGCAGCATTGTGCTCTTTCAGAAGAGATCTCACAGCTCACCATCTATCCTACTTTACAGAGCAGACAAGCTGTCCACATTCTTTGAAGAGATGTGGACATCCAATCAATTAGTTCCTAGTGGTAGTTTCACTGTCCTTCTACCCCTTTCCTTAGAAGCTCACGACAGTAGCACATGAACATTCGAGCAGATTTGCCGTTTTCAAGATACTCGTTCACAAGCCCTGCATAATAATGATTCACCCTTTGTCAAAGTCGCTTATACCAGTGGATTTCCCCATTTTTAGCCCATATCTTTGCTAGGGTGACCCCCTTCTGTGTTTGCTCTACTAACATACTTTTTTTACCATGTCACATGCCTGCAACGCCACCAGGTGGCATCCAGCATCACGGTGAGCAGTGGTCATAATGTTTTGGCTGACCAGTGTATAGTCTCCTTTCAATTCAGTACACTTTTCCCAGCAATGTTCAATAGTTCAGTACCTCGTTAATAGTGGGAACCTCTGACAAAAATAGACATCAACTGGAGACTCCACATCTTCCTTTTGGCAAATCTTTGATCACCAAGCCATTTCTTTGAGTCTAGAAACAGAAAATAGTCAAAGTATGGCAAATGTAGTGAATAGGTTGTATGAAGAAAGGATCTGAATTTTAACTTATTGATTTCGGCCATGTTGATAAAGGATGTGTGAAGTGGTGATTTGTTGTGATGAAACAAAACTTGTTGTTTGACTTAACCATTCAATACATTCACATAATTCTCACCATTGTTTGCATTTCATTTTTGAAGATAATGAAAATTATATCACGTGCACTGCAAAAAACTGACACCATGATTGAAGATAATGAAAATTATATCACGTGCACTGCAAAAAACTGACACCATGACCTTGCCTACAGATGTGAGTCTTTGTTTTCATTAGAACTGATTCTCCCCTTTTAGTCCACTGTTTTGATCATTGCTATGTCTCAGGTGTAAAGTGATGGACCCATGAACTGAAACGAGAAACTCAGCTTCATTGCAGCAAAAAACTGCCCAACTTCCTCACGATGCTGTTTTTGTTCCATTGGGAATGAATACATCACCCATATTGCACGCAGCTTCTCATGTCCAGATTTTCAATCAGTATGCAACGTACAGCATTTTAAAATGCCTTTGGTGTCTGCTAGCTCACCTACTTTCAGCTGGTGGTCATCCAGTACCATTTTGTGGGTGTACTTCGCAACTTATGACTTGGTCACCTTATTTGGTCAACCACTGTGATGTTTGTCCTGGCAGCTTGCATGGCCTCACATAAGCTCTGCCATCCAATGTTTTACTGTTGTAAATTGAGAAGCAGACACCACCAGAGAGGAATGTAGCCCAGCTTTAATATTAATTGGACCAAAATCTGTCAAACAAAAGTATTCTACCACATAATGACGACCACTTTAATTGATGTTTATAAATTCGCTGAGAGCATTCACTATTGATCGTTACCAAACAAATTACAAATGGAGTAACATTGTCAAATTCAAACTAGATCTTTATAAGATTGGCACTTTCTACCATAGTCATTTGTTTGCAACAACAACCAACATCTATACCTCGTGTTAGTACTTCCAGGACAGCCCTTGTACATACAGCTTTTACTTTAATGAAGCTTGACAAATCTCAAGGATGTGAAATTAACTAATTGCTAAATTATGAAATAAAGTATTTATTTCAAAATAAAACAACAGCCTACACGCGAAAATGAATTAATGTTTTTGTATACTTAAATGAATTGCAGGTATACAATTTATCAATATTGCTGAACTTGTGTCTAAGCAGGCCTTCATGAGATATTTGCTGTCTACGTTCAGGCATCTTCTAGTTAAATTGTTCAGTATTTCAGTGATGCTCTACTATGAGTCACGCAGCCTTTCTTTGTATATGGTTCAGTGTCCCCTGTTAGTTCTAGTGAAAGTGCATCTCACAAATTTGAGCAACATTTTGGGATGGGTTGCATGAGATTTTTGTAAGCAATCTCTTTTGCAGAGTGCATTTTCATGGCATCGTACAGTAAATGAAAGTCTGTCATCTGCTTGATCTACCATTGACCCTAATGATCATTCCACTTCGTGTCCCCACTAACTGTTACACCTAGGTATTTGCATAATTTTCGGTTTTGAGCATTTAAAGCAGGTTTTCAATCTTTGGACAACTTTTAAATTTATCAAGCTCTGACTGTATATGTGTACATTTTTTTCCAATAATATTCCAGTATAGTCAACTGTATCATTCTGCTAATAGTCTGAGGCTATCGTTGATAGTCTGAGACAATTGTTAATAATGTGTGATAGGTTGTTAATTTATAGTACAGTATGAATAGTAAGAATCATAACACACTTCCCTGGAACACGCCTGAAGTTAATTTTACATCTGTTGATGATTCTCCACCCAAGGTTACTTGTTGCATGCTACTACGAAATACTCAGTCCTGTCACAAATTTTGTTTTATACCCAATATGATCACACATTTCACTAATAACCGATGATGTGCTACTGAATCCAATAGTTTTTGGAAGTTTAGGATTACTGTGCTCACCCATCTGCCTTGATCACAATATCTTATAAGAAAGCTCAAGTTGAGTTCTGCATGACTGATGTTTACAGAATCGATACTGGATGGTCACAGTTGAGGTAATTCTATTTGAGATACCTTGTTATGGTTGAACTCAGAATACCCTAAGATTCTACAACAGATGGATGATTGTGTTTCGTATCACATCTGTTAGCTACCTCGTACATGGATGTGATCTGTCCTTTCATTCAAGTATTGGGCACAGTTTTTTGTTCAAGGGATCTACAGTATATTGTAGCTAGAAGAGGGTCTAACTTGCCCTCAAATTTTATATAGAATCTGATAGAAAATCCTTCAGGACTTGGAGCCTAGTTTAGTTTTAGTAATTTGGGCTGTTTCTCAACACGTGTAACACTAGTATTACTATAACACAACTATTCAGGGCTTCAAGAATTAAACAAATGCAGTTCCATAGGATCACCCTATGTAAATAAATGTTTGAAAATGGAGTTCAGCATTTCTACTTTTGCTGTGCTACATTCATTTTCCGTTCCTGTTTCAGCCATGACTGGATGGACTCTAAAGTTTGATGGCACTGACAGCCTTTAGACATGACCAGAATTCTTCGGTTTTTGTGGGAGGTCTTTTGACAACATTCTGCTGCAGTAGTAATTGAAGGCTTCACACATTGTCCTTTTGGCAGCCAAATGTGTTTCATTTAGTATTTCTCTGCCTGTAGCCCTATGGCTTGTTTTTGCACGTTTTGCAGTAGTCACCATTTCTTCACGAATTTTTGTGCAAATATTGTACACCATGGAGGGATCCTCCCTTTATGACCTGTTTTCTTTGTGCATAATATATACGATGCTTGCTATTATTGAGCCACTGCATCTCAGTGTTCTAGTGCCCAGAGCCAAATGTTTCATGTTCTTCCTTGAGATATGATACTACTGTCTTTTTATCCAGTTTACTGACGATATTTCTACATATGTAAGTGGTGTACTGTGGTAATAGCTGCTACAGAGCACTCATGGTCACTGGTACAAGTTTCATTGTGGACATCGTCAGTGAAGTCAGGGTTATTTGTTGCCATTATAACGAGCTCCTCGTTCAGGCCTTGAAGGCCCAATGGATGTTGACAGGCTGCTGTACCATCCCCAGCCTTGCAGAATCATGTGGATGAGGTATGGAGGGTCATGTGGTTAGCCACTTTCCCAGCCATTTTTCTCGCTTTCCAGATCATGGAGCTGTTACTTCTTATTCAAGTAGCTCCTCATTTGGCATCACCAGGCTGAGTGCACTCTGTACCAGTCATTCCACCAAGGAAAAAGTCCTTGTCAGTACCGGAATTGAATCCAGGTCTTCTGCTTTGCAGCATCTCTATGCTGACCACTAAGCTACGAAGACATTCATTTGCCGTTATGTCTAATATATTTCCATCATGAGTAGGATCTTGAACTATCCATCCTAAACACAAAGTGGGCAATTAGTACTGTTTTGCATTTTTTAAACTTTTGCCCCTTGCAAATACCAATAAAGCTTTATAACATTTGACACAGTCAAGAATGTGGAAAACCGATCTCAGTTTTCGATGTAACCTTCATTTGTCTAGGTCACGTGTTTATAGGATGGAATGATTGGTTTCAGTTGTGCGAGCATTCATCTTCAGATCATAAAATACATGCACAGTGTAACTATAATGTAATTGACAAAGTAAGGAAGAGACAGATTGCTGCTTACCATAAATATGTCTGCTTGTGTCTGTGTATGTGCGGATGGATATGTGTGTGTGTGTGTGTGCGCGCGCGCGCGCGAGTGTACACCTGCCCTTTTTTTCCCCTAAGGGAAGTCTTTCCGCTCCCGGGATTGGAATGACTCCTTACCCTCTCCCTTAAATCCCACATCCTTTCGTCTTTCCCTCTCCTTCCTGAAGAAGCAACCATCGGTTGCGAAAGCTAGTAATTCTGTGTGTGTGTTTGTGTGTTTTGTTCATGTGCCTGTCTGCCGGCGCTTTCCCGCTTGGTAAGTCTTGGAATCTTTGTTTTTAATATATTTTTCCCATGTGGAAGTTTCTTTCTATTTTATTTACAATATATTTTGAGATATTGATTATTTTCATTGACATACAAAGTGTAACATGTCACATGTTGTACAATCAAGTACTTTTAATGACCCAGCACTTGACAATATATGTGATGTGATACACTTTGTAATGATATTTTATAATCTGAAGGTGATTGATAGCACAATTGAAACTGGTCATTTCATTTTACAAACTCTTGATCTAGACAAGTAAAGGTTACATTGCCAGTTAAGTGTTGGAGGATTAAAGTCTCCTTCAGTAATGACTGGGGAACATACATACTAGTGATCTGAGGTTTTCTTTGAAGTTTTTGGCTACATTTAGGAGTGAGTGTAGTGGTCGACAGAAGGCCTCAGTTAAAAGCTTTTGCCAATCCTTGATACCAACTCTTGCCCAAATGACTGTGCATGCAGTGTATGTTTCTGTCTCAGTGTATTTGAGTTGCTTGTCCACTTCGGTGAATACCCACCTCCATTTCACATTAGCCTTTGATTACCCCAAAAACTCTCAGCTGTCATTCTTGTGTTTTAATCAGCTGTCTGTGCCTGTCATTATGTTAGCTCTACTTTTTTTCAAGTGCTTCAAGCAGTGGTTGTGAATGCTTCAGCAGTAGATATCTAGGATTTTAATGCTGCCACAAATGGAGGGGCCAGTGGCCTTGCCGCAGTAGTAATACTGGTTCCCATCAGATCACCAAAGTTAAGCGTTGTCAAGCTTGGCTAGCACTTTGATGGGTGACCGTCTGGGTCTGTCGAGGACTGTTGGCAAGTGGGGTGCACTCAGTTCTTGTGAGGTCAATTGAGGAGCTACTTGACTGAGAAGTAGAGGCTCTGGTCATGAAAACTGATGACAACCGGGAAAGCGGTGTGCTGACTACACACACTTCCATATCTGCAGCCAGTGATGCCTATTGGCTGAGGTCGACACGACAGTCAGTTGGTACTATTGGCCCTTCTGAGGCTGGTTGGGCAGAGGTACATATGGAGGGGGCTGGGAGTGGGGGGGCATTTCTGTAGGCGTTACTCCAACACTTCAGAGTGATCTAGAGTAATCATCATTAGCTGGTTCAAATATAGGTTCTTGTGATTTGAAAAACCTTCGTGTATGTGCCTCACATACTCTTAGCTTCTGAAATGTAATACACCCTTGACGATTTTAAAGCATCCTACAGTTTGCAAACTGATGGCACTAGACTAGGAACCCACAGCTTAACTTGTCACAGAAGCTTTATAATCTTTGATTCAGGAGTTCTATTTGACTTACAACCAGAGGAGCCATGATCAGATCTGAGGATAATGCTGATGATTGTGTGTTTCATTGAAGTCTGTGAGCAAGGCTGGTCTTCTCAACCTTCTCTGTCATTCACTGGAATGATGAAAGTATGACCTTGGAGCCCATGCAACAGGCATTGTTTGTTCCAGTGAGTGCCACAATCTGCACGTGATCACACCCTTTTCCTTGAAAGACCATCAGAACGGTGTCGTCAGCTGGTTGATTGGGGGCCCCCAGGTAACAACACTGAGTGCCCCAGATGATTCTTATTATTTCTTTTTGCTATTTTCCTAAGGAGTACCATTATACATTGTACATTCCGACTACTGACAGTTAAAAGACTCGCAACCTTTTGCACTCAGTACCATATGTCACAAGACACAACAGGCTTCCCAGTGAGTAAAATATGTTGCACTGGCTCAGTTTAGTGTCTGTAGGAGACAACACTTCAACTTTTGCTAAGTGGGGTGGGGGATGTGATCCTCATCACCCATGTACAGAGCCACCAGGCCTGTCACTGTGATGCCACTCAAAACCAAGTTGACAAGTAGTTACAGGCCCTGTATTTACTGAAGAATAGACACTATTTACAGAAGAGGATAATACTTGAGGTATCTTTGATATCTGTAGTATATAACTTAGTAGTTTGGCTGACATAACCATTCACAGTAGATTCCAATTTCTCAACAGCAGTCAGTATGATTTCCAGCTGTTACAAACAGCAAGTAACTCATTTCATTCCTGAGAGAAGTGTTCACTGTGGGGCTGCATTGTCTCGGGAACAATGTTTGTCTGAACAGAGAATAAATGTCTTTAAATTGGCCTCAGTGATTCTCTTTTGATTTCGGTATCTGTTTTGCTGTAAGTATAACAAGTTCTCTTTAAAAAATAAAATTTTAACATCCAAGAAAATGGCTTGTTTTATAACAACAGAGAAACTTGGTGTAAGATGTACCGATTCTCTAAAGCTACCTTTAACTCTATTTTGAATCTGTGTTTTCTCACTGTTATGCTCACTAAAACAAAATCACATAAAAACTTTAAAATATCTGAAACTTACAACAAACACACACAGTATGCACTTCTGATAGAAGTGGATTAACTGGAAGATGATATGACAGTTGTAATATGTACAGAGCACAATATTGCATGTAGCTGTTCACCATGTACCAGCTATTTTAATGTCACAATCATAATTTTTGAACACCTCTTTTGAAGAAGAAACTGGTCAAGGAGAAAAACATATGGAAATATTGTACCAATCATATATCTACACTGCAATTAAGGGGTAACTATTTGCTGAACATGATACTCCTACCAAAATTTGTAGAATACACAACTGTACCTCGCTACCAATGATTTGCTGTGAAATACATTATGTGTGACACTTGTAAACTTCTGAAAATTCTCAAAAATCACATATTTGTATACACTAGAATTATAGGGAATGACTGAATGAAGATACTACTGTCAAAATTTGTGGGAAGATTAAGTGTAGTTTAAGTTGATAATTGGTATGTGGTAGGTCTTGAGCATTACTTGAAACATACCAAAATTTTCAAAAATATGTAACATATCACAGTACATAAAGCTTTTGATAGAATCAGTGAAGGGTAATGGGGAAGAAGGCTAATGGGGAAATGATGCGAACACCATGTTTAGTTTGTATGTAAGAAGTTATAATCTAGGATCTTGATGCAAATTTCTCTAACATTCATGGTCTTATTTGTATATAGATATATAAAAATGTATAAATACATGTACAAAATGCATGAATTTTGCACTCCACAATTTAGTGACACCTTCTGCACTTGCTTGTCAAAGATGAACATTGCTGTGTGAGTATATCCAACTCAAAACAGTGAAAACTGTAGAGCAGTATCACAACATGCCTTTTGCTTGTGGTAGTTAACAATGCAATGAGTTCAGCTCAGTTGATGCAGTGTCTGATTAACAATGAATTTAATGTGTGGCATGATATGTTACTTCTACTGCAAGTGCAATTTTGTATTGCAGAAGTCACAGAACTAGTTGAAGATGTATTTCATGTTGTGCCTCAATTTAATTCACAATAGCCTTTGACACTTCATTAATGACTTTATTTTCTTAATTGTTCCAGAGAGCCATGGGAGAAGGCACAGATATTTGATAGATCCATCAGGACATTCAGGGCAATTTTAGGACCAGCAGGAGGTAAAAGAGGTTATCAAGGAATCACTGGTAAGTGTACTGTTGTAATTTTTGATTAGTTTGTAGGTATAACTTTCTCATATTTAAAACTGTTATTTCATGTATTGGTAAATATTGATTTAGCTATATACATGATATTAAACATATAATAAATGTTCTGCAATGGGATTGACAAAAAACCTACTCACCAAGCAGTGGCAAGAGAAAATAAATACAAGGATACTAAAATGTGTAAGCTTTCAGAGACAGGGGTTCCTCCTTCTGGCTGAACAGGTGAAGGGGAGGGAAGAGGAGTGAAGGAGGAGGACTGGTGAGGTTTAGGAAATGAAGAGAGTTCGGGAAAGTCGCCCAGAGCCCTGGCTCAGGGGCGACTCACCGTACGGGATGAGAACGAATCACTGATTGTTGAGAACAACACCAGATGAGATTTGAAAACTTGAGAGCTTAAAAGTGGAAGGTAGGGTAATACATAAAATATAGATTACTGACAGAACGTCATGCACGAGTTAATAAGAGTAGAAAGCTAAGTGCATTATAGTGGCAGGGGTGGGGAGACAGGTCAGATAATAAAAGATATAGAAGACTAAAAGGGAGTGAAGAAAGAAACAGGGGACAGATCCCACCTGTGGAGTTCTGAGAAACTGATGTCTGGGAGAAGAATCTAGATGCCATGTGTGGTAAAACATGCACTGATGCAGAACATTCTCTGCAACAGGATGTTGTGTGTTGCCAGTATACACCCTGTGCCTATGTCCATTTATCCTAAATGATAACTTTGTGGTAGTCATGCCAATGTAAAAGGCTCAACAGTGTTCACATAACAACTGGTACACAACATGTGTCATTACACAGGTGGCTCTCCCTTTTATAGTATATGTTTTGCCAGTTCCAGGGCTGGTATGAGTGTTGGTAGGAGGCTGCATAGGGCCAGTCTTATAGTGGGGTCAGTCACAGGTGTACAAGTCATACATTAGGGAAAAGGATGCAGTAGGTACATAGGGTGTGACAAGTATATTGTGGAGATTAGGGAGCTGATGAAAAGCTATTCTAAATGTAGTGGGCAAAATGTTGGACAGAATGGACCTCATTCCAGGGAGTGGTTTTAGTAAGTTATAGCCTTGTGGAAGTAACTGGTTAGTACATTCAGGGCCAGAATAATACTGAGTAACAAGAGATGTACTCCTTAGGGTTTGTGTGTGTGTGAGAGAGAGAGAGAGAAAAGGGGGGGGGGGGGAGAGAGAGAGAGGGGGGGGGGAGGGAGGGAGGGAGGGAGGGAGGGATCGACAGTACCAGGATTTGATGTGATTGCCCAGGAAGTTTGCTTTTGAACTAGGCTGATGGGGTAATTTCATCCAGTAAAGGCTGAGGTAAGAATGGTGGTGCATTGCTGTAAAGAGTCTGCATCTGAACACATACGTTTGCCTCAATGCCAAGGCTGTACGGGAGAGAACGTTTGACATGGAAAAAATGGCAGCTGTTGAAATGTAAGTACTGTTGTTTGTTAGTAGTTTTAATGGGAACAGAATTGTGTAGCTGACCCTCAGTGAGGATGAGGTCAAAAATAGGAAAATGGCATGGGATTCGGAAAAGGACTGTGTGGGTCAGCATAATCATGAGTCCAGATGACAAAGATGTTATCAATGTATCTAAACCAAATCAGGGGCTATGAAGGCTTGTGGAACGAAGAAAAGCCCCCGCCAAGTGACCCATGAAAAGATTAGCATATGAAGGAGTCTTCCTGCTCCCATGACTGTGCCCTGATCTGTTTATATGCCTGCCCCTCATATGTAAAGTAGTCAGTGTCATGTTCAAGAAATTCTGAAACATTTGTAACTTGTGCCTGTGGTGTCTTGGAGTGAAACATGCTTGGATCCGAGCAAACTTATGTGTTTATTGTCTAACTGCCGAAAGTTTCGTTGTTGTATGTCTGTTAGTTATTGTTCAGTGCTGCATTAAGTAGAACATTGTGTCACCCAGTTTGTGAATTTATAGATGACAGAGTTAGAAGAGTAATGTGTCTGCATCAAATTTTCTGTGAAACTCAAGAAAACGATTACAGACACACCAAATGGTGCAGGAAGTCTACAGTTATGAGTGCTTAAGCTGTATTTTGGTGTTACAAATAATCCACATGGTTTAAAAATGGCCAGATGAAAATTAAACATGACCCTCTTCAGGATGCACTTCAACTTCCACCGATGATGCTCATGTCAGGAATATCAACAACATTGTGAATGCCAATCAAAGACTGACTGTACAAGAGCTTGCAGAAGAACGTAACATTTCAGTTGGATCATGTCATCAAATCCTGACACAGCATCTTGGAATGCATTGTGTTACCACCAAGTTTGTCTTGTGGCTCATGAGTCAAGACCAGAAAGACCTTCATCTCGTAGTCTGTGAAGAGTGTTTGGAGTGCGTAGATGAGAACAAGATGTTCCTTACGAGAATCATAAGTGGTGATGAGACTTAGGTCTATGGTTATGGTGTTGGGACTGAGTTTCAATCTTCACAATGGGTCAGGAAAGGTTCTCCAAGACCAAAAATCGTCTGGTCAAGTCAAATATTAAAGCCATGTTGATAGTTTTCTTTGGCTTTGAAAGATTAGTTGATCATGAATACATGCCAGAGGGACAAATTCTTAATTGATGGTACCATTGGGACATGTTGTGATGCCTACGAGAAAATGTGAGAAAGAAATGGCTTGAAATGTGGTGAGACAATTCATAGCTCTTGCATCATGATAACACACCCGCACATTCATCCCTGTTGGTACGTGACTATTGCACAAAACATGAAATCACTGTGCTGTTTCATCCTCCATACTCACCAGACCTGGCACCTGCGAACTTTTATTTTCCCAAAGTTGAAAACTTCATTGGGAGCGGTGTATCAATTGTGGAGGAGAGTATATTTAAGGAGATCATGCACAGTAAGTAAAAGGTAAGCATAGAAAAGTTTTGTGGACAAAGTTCTGGAATTTTTTGAATGGACCTGGTACAAAATTGATTAAGGTGAGCAGGAAGAGCGTCATAGGTTTGAAATCAGGTGGGCGCCAAATGAGGAAATGTCCAGTAGCAAACAGACCATGCACATTGGATATGTTGGTATAGAGGGCTGTGGCTTCGATGGTGGTAAGCAGTATGTATGGGGGTGTTGGGAGCACAGATTCCAGATAACAGACAATCTAGGAAATGGTTGGTGTCTTTAATACAGGACAGTCTGCGTGCTGTAGATTGCAGGTGTTGATCAATTAAAGGAAGTGTACATTTGGTGGGTACTTTGAAGCCAGCAACTGATGACTCTATCATTATCCTCCCAGTAGACAAGGGATCCTTGTAATGAATTTATTAATCAGTTACTTCCACAAGGCTATGACTTCCTAGAATCATACCCTGAAATGAGGTCCATTCTGTTTGAAATTTTGTCCACCACACCTAGAATTGCTTTTTTGTTGCCAATCCAATCTCTGCAATGTCCTTTTCAGACCCTATGCTCCTTTTGCACACATTTCTCTACTCTGTGTCTCCTACACCTTTGACTTACCTCATTGCAGCACCTGCCCTATGGGTCCTTCTACCGACATCTATATTGATAAGCCAAAACATTATGACCACCTGGTTAATAGTTTTTTTGCCCATCTTTGGAATGAAATACATCACTGATTCTGCATATCAAGGATCTAGCAGTTTTCTGGTAGGTTTGTCGAGGTATGTGACATTAGGGGTCTATGCTCAGGTCATATAATTCACATAAATAACAGACTGCTGATTTGCTTGTGTGATGATGGTGCCCAATAGTGACCCAGATGGGTTCCATAGGATTTACATCAAGTGAAGTTGTTGATCAAGATATCAATGTGAGTTCACTATAATGCTCCTCAAACCACTGTAGCTTGGTTTTGGCTCTGAGACAAGGACAATTATACTACTGAAAGAAGACATTGCCATCAGGGAAGACATCAAGTATGAAGGGATGCAGGTGGTTCACAGCTGTCAGCGTGTCTCCAATTATTACCACAGGTCCCATGGAAGTACAGGAGAATGTCTCCCATACCACAGTCATGCTCCCGTCAGACTGTCTCTGTGGCGAGCTGCATGTTTTGAACCACTGTTCACCTTGATGATGGTGTTTGTGATGACCATCAACCTAGTGTAGCCAAAAATGTAATTGACTTGAAGATCCAAAATATTTTCTTTGATCGATGATAGAATCCTGATGGTCTCATGCCCACAGCTATTGTAATTGATGATGTCATTGGGTCAACGTGTGAACATGTATGGGTGGTCTGCAGTGGAGTTGCATGTTCAACAGTGCACAATGAACAGTGTGATCTAAAGCACTTGGGCTCTTTCAGCAGAAATGCCACAGATCATCTATCCTACTTTTCAGAACAGACTAGCCTCCAAACCCTACGTTCTATGATGAGTCATGGACATCCAATCATTTAGCATCTGATGATATTTTCACTGTCTTTCTACCTCTTTTGGTTGAGTTCACTTCAGTAGCACGTTAACATTCAACCAGCTTCGCTGTTTTCAAGCTAGTCATTCACAGGCTCTGTGTAACAATGATATGCCCTTTGTCAAAATCGCTTATCTCAATGGATTTCTTCATTTGCAGCCCATATCTTCGCTAGGATGATCCCTCATCCATGTCTGCTCCATTTACATACTTTTGTTTCCACGACACATGCATGCCACCAGGTGGCATCCATTGTCATGGTGAGCTGTGGTCATAACAATTTGGCTTATCAGGATATACCAACCCAGTAATTGGCAAAACTTATACTATCAGAGGGAGAGCCACCCTGAAATGACACGTGTTGTATACTAGCCATTTTGTAAATACTATGTGGCCTTTTACATTGGCAGAACTAACACCAAGCTATCTGCTAGCATGAGTGGGCATAGGTAGCGGGTGTATACTGGCAACACACAGTATCCTATTGCAGACCGTGTTCTACAACAAGACAGTCATAACCTCAGTGCCTGTTTCGTCACACATATCTCTGGGTTCTTCCCCAAGACATCAGTTTCTCAGATCTCCATAGGTGGAACAGGTGTTTCAATATGTCCTTTGTTGTCGCCACCCACCTGTCCTTAATTTAAGCATTTCTTCTCCGTAACTTCCTTTCTTCACTCCCTTTTAGTTTTCTATAGCTCTTATTTTCTAACCTGCCTATCACCTCCCCCCCCCCCTCCCCCTCCCCCCCCCCCCCCCCCACCTCTATCACGTACAATGCAGTTGGCTTTCTGCTCTTACTAACTCATGCACAATAATTTGTCACTAATCTCTATCTTGCATATTACACTATCTTCCACCTTTAAGCTCTCAGGTTTTCAAATCTCATCCAATGCTGTCCCCAACAGTCAGTCTTTCTGATACCGTCCAGTAAATCTTCCCTGACGTGTGCTTCTGGACGACTTTTCCGATCTATCTCCATTTGCTAAACCTAACCAGTCCTTCTCCTTCACTCACCTTCTTTTCCTTCAACAATTCTACCAAAAGTAGCCACTGTCTCCAAAAGCTTGCAAATTTCAGTATCTTTGTATGTAGTTCTAACTGCCGCTGCTTAATGAGAATATTTTTGTCTATCCAATTACATTAAATTTTCAAAAATTGATTATTTTCATTGGTATAATAAACGTTATGTTAAAACAAAAGCCCTATATGACATAAACTGATTTTAACATTGTACAAAACGTAAAACTATGTCCTTAACTATGGAAAAGTTAAAACACATAAAGAAATATATTTTGATGTCTGACATCCTCCATCAATGATATCTTGCGAGAGTGACTGCTCTCATCTTGTTCAGACTTACTCCATTTATCGGTCGTTGACTAAGTACGACTGACCCTACCAAATTTGTTGAAGATTTTTGAAAAATATTAGATACATCAACATAGCACAAAAGCTAAAATTTACAACTTTCCTTTTCTAATGTATACTTAAAAACTACTATGCTAGTAAACCCAGAATGTGTTTGGGTAAATTGTTGCATCCATATTTTGAATCATTATTAATATTCTGAGTAATTATTTTGGTTCTGTATGTGCTTGCGCCAAAGCAAAAGACAAAAATAGTGCAAGATTGTGAAAAATAATGTACAGATCTGTTTTGAGGAGTGGGAGAAGTGGATGCAGATGTTTGTATGTTTATGGACTGAAGTCAATCCTACATTGAAGGTAACCACCATTAACTGTATATAAAGGATATTTCAATAAAACTGCACAATTTAATGTTGAAATAAAACGCATAAGTTACTTGAAAACTTGAAATATTTTTATTTTGAACTCATCAGTGTACAGTGTGGTTATATGTGGAAAACAGTATCAGACAAATGCCAGCCAAAACTTTGATGTTGAACTGCTACTCTTCTTAGTGAGATTTTCACAAATTCGGGGGTTCATTTCTGCATGATGCCCTCAGTTTATATGGCGTCATGTCACAGAAATTTTGTGGCCAATACTGGTCTCCATTGTGTGAGATGACATGACCCTCAAATTTCTGCAACAATAAATATGACTTGTGCACATTATGAAAGGTGGCACCATCTTGTTTCCAAGGTCCATCCCCTCCAGTTGGTATGGAAGAAGTTCATGTATTGTGTTGCGATAACATACATCATTGCATTATCTACAGCATTATTGAAGAAAATTAGGCCCAAACACCATGCCTGCCCAAAATCCACTCCAAAAAATGGCTCATTGTATGTGCATAATTGGTTGAAGTGTTATGTGATTGACAGTGAACAGAGATTCAGGGACTTGGTGCTACACTCTCATTTACTGAGGCAATATTCTCAGCAAATTGGGTGGTACGAGACTGCTTTGGTATCTTTAATATCAACAACTAAACCACTCTTACTATTTTCTTCTGGGTGCGTGCATCCGTGACCTCGATAAATTTGAAAAATGTTGTGATTCCACCAGACTGTGTTGTAAATTACTTTATCTGCACTACTATTTTCAGACACTGTCCATTTTCCAGTGCATGGAAAAACAAACACCACCTCATAATAAAAAATAAGAAAGAGAATACAAACATATGCGACATTTGTGTTTTTGCTCTCATTCTTGTTTTTTATTATAGTGTGTTGCATGTTTTTTAGATGCACTTGGAAATGAACAGTGTCTGAAACTATTAGTTCAAATAAAGCAATTTAAAAGCCATTCTCGTGATATTATGTCATTTTTCATTTTTAAACCACATTCCACAAATTTTCAGTTATTTGCTGAATTTTCAGCAAATTTTATGTAGTTTGTGAAGTGTCTCTAGAGAATATTTCCTGTATTTTCAATAAATTTTGACAATGACAGTGCATTCTGTGATGGTGAAGCAATTCATTTTCACTACTGGCTATGCCTCTAGATGATAACTGAGGAATAACAAGTGTTTCCAGCCAACTAGAACGAAAGCTGTGCACAATTTAAATTGTGCATTGTTATTGGGACACCCTCTATTTGACAAGTACACAGATTTGCGGCATCAGTGTTGTTTATTTTGTGTAGGGACTGGTATAAAACATTTTCTGGCTGAGTCCAAGAAAATGTCTGTACCAAAGTCCTCATCCATTGCCACTGCCGGACGTTAGGTTAGTTAGGTTTAAGTAGTTCTAAGTTCTAGGGGACAACACTGAAATAAAACTTGCACTTGGCAGCCAAACTTCACTGATGGGGCCTCCCGGCTAACAATGCCATACGATTATTTTTTACCACACTTGTAATCGTCAGAACAGCGTCGTTGTATTGTGAAGACACAAACACTGTATAAACACAGACATTGTAACCACCAGTAATGCTGCTCCGAATGTATTTATCTCCTCATGAACAGATTATAGAGTGTACTGTTTTGTTGAGTTAATTGAGAGAATATGGCAGAATTTGGTGGTAGCACATACTCATTCCTTTCTTAATAGTACTAAGAAGGTCACTAAGTTTAATGCACATTTTGTAAAAGAAAAATGGCATCCATAAGAAACTATAACATCAGTGTATACAGAAAATGAGAGAGAGAGAGTGTTGAGGATGAAAGGAAAATCAGTGTCTAATGCTCCATTAACAGTAAATGATGAGGTCAGTATAGATGGGGTATAAGCTTGGAGAGAACTAGGCTGGTATGGTTTTTCCTGGCACTTGCCTTAATCAGTTAAGGGAAACAGTAGGAACCTAAATCTAAATGGCCAGACAAAACTCAAATTGGTATCTACTAAGTTCTGGGTTTCATACTGGTATATGCTCTGCTCTTCATTTTGTTATTATCGCTTGCCTTTCTTTTTAGGGTAACCTTTCATCTTCAGTTTTATTTTTTTCACAGTCAAGTGGCTTTTGGCATTATTCTGTATGTTGTTAATTGCAAACTATATTTATATTCGTGGCATTATTAGTTTTACACTTTTCTTCTGCATGAAGATTTGCCGTCTTCATTAGAGCAGAGGCTTTTTCTTATACTTCCCATATGTTACACTGGTCATTTCATAAATTTAAAAACTGAATTATGTTTAACTGTTCTTTTCTCTTCCAGGTATGACTTCAACTGGACTAGCATGGTACATCAATGGTTACTTAGTTCCTGAGCTGTGGCTAAGACGGGGTCTGACATATTCATTTAGCGTATATGGAGGCAACAATCCACATAGTGCAGAGACATATCATCCATTCATTATAACCGATGAATCACATGGAGGATATGATAGACTTAGTGAACAGGCACAGAGGAAAGTTAGAGTACTTGCAGGGGTAGAATTTACAAGGAGAGGACAGCCAAAACCAACTACAGGTAAAAAACAGATTTATGTCAACATAACATTTAATGAAGTTGTCACATTTCCTAGTGGTTTACATCTGCGTTAACACAATGTCGTCAACATGCAAAGAACGTTTCATCCATCATTTCTGAAAGGCCATGGGTGATTTGAGAGACGTGTGTATGTATCTTTCACTCAGAACATGTCTGATGTATGAGGATTTGATGTAGACACGTGACATTAGGTAGTAATTATCAAACGACTGGAAAGCACACAGTTACATTTGATGCTCATGACCATAACCCTATCCGTATAAACTAGACAGCCATTTTCCCTGTATGTCTGGTATGGGGTAAGGTGTTAACTATCTTTGTATAATCCTTATAATAATAGCCATAATAGAGACTTGATCCTTGACAAAATAAATGCCAAGGAAGACAGTTCTATCCAACACACACCTTAAGGAATATGTAGCAATTTTTCAAAGAGGTAATAATGACTTTTTTTTAATTGAGATTTTTGTCATCTGGCTGTGCAGACTTTTTTATTTTATATTACTATCATGATTTTGCGCTTAAGCTATTATCAAGTACAACAATGTTGTGTATAATTACACTTTGATTAGTGAAGTCATTGTCAAGATCTATGAACTGGGTGCCCCAGCATGAAATCACCTAAATGTATTTTGGGACAACCAGTACAGTAAACCTTGATGATGACCTCACTTAATAAAGTCTTAATTATACCCAACATTGTTGTATTTGATAATGGCTTAAGACCAAAATCATGATAGTAATATATAAAAAAAAGAAGTTTGTAACCTCAAATGGTGAAATATCGCTTCAGATGTTATTACATGACTGTGGCCCAAAAATATGAAAACATCATCAACTGACAGTTTTGTTTAATAGAAGTGTTCAGATGAAAGTGATTTTGTGAGTGAAACCATATTTTCATTTTTTCATATGATGTATCACTGTTAATTGTGTAATCAACTTAGTTCAGTGCCCAGTAATTCGTCTCGCTAAATTTTTCTTGTGTCTTTGGTGTTCTGAAGTTCAGTGGAGTCTCACCATAGAGGGAAGGAGGGACTTTGTAAACTGATCCTCTGCATATTTTCCATAAAATCACTGATCTGATACTCTGCATGTTTTCCATTGTATGCACTTTTCATAGCAGCCCTGATACAATTTTTTTGCCACCACTAATGATGTGTGCACTTATAGGTTATTTATTCATTGTGAGAGTTTTTTCTAACTTGGTGTCAAGTCATGAAAGGGGAAACTGTTGCACTTTATTAGAAAAAGACTTCTAATGATTGTTATGGGACTAGTCAAAGTGCATTATTTAATTACTCACCATATAGCAGAGATGTTGAGTTGCAGATAGGCACAATAAAAGACTTCCAGAAAATTAGTTTTCAGGCAACAAGATCTTCGTTGGAAATAAATGCACACATGTGCATAAACCCCCCCCACACACACACACACGACTGCAGTCTCTGGCTACGGAAGCCAGACTGTGAGCACGTGAGCAACAGTACATGATGAGAGAAATGAGAGAAGCAGCTAGGTGGTAGGGGTAAGGAGGAGGCTGGGACAGATAGGGGGAGGGATAGCAGGGTAGGGGTGGGGGACAGCAAATTGCTGCTTGTGGGAGTGTACAGGGATGAGGTGGAGGGAGGGTAGGGCAGCTAGGTGCTGTCAGGAGGTTAAACGGAGGGTGAGGGGACGGGGGTAGCAGAAAAGGAGACAGGTAAAAAGATTTTGCATGGGTGCATTGGTGGGATAGCGGGCTGTGTAGTCCTGGAATGGGAACGGGGCAGGGGCTAGGTGGGTAAGGACAATGACAGGTTAAGGTTGTGATTGAGAGGGTTACAGGAACATAGGCTATATTACAGGGAGAGTTTTTACCTGCACAGTTCATAAAAGCTGGTGTTGGTAGGAAGGATCCTGATAGCATAGGCTGCAAAGCAGTCCTTGAAAGTAAGAGCATCATATTGGGTGGCATGCTCAGCAGTGGGGTGGTTGAACTATTTCTAGGCCACAGTTTGTCGGTGACCATTAATGCAGAAGTGGTTGCAGCTTAGCTTGTTGATCTTACGACTGGCTTCACAGTTAGCCCTGCCGTTGATCGGAAAGGTGATGCTTGTGATAGCACTGGAGTAGGTGATGGTGGGAGGATATATGCATCTAGGTCTACTGCAGGGATATGAGCCATGAGGTAAAGGTTTGGGAGCGGTGGTTGTGTAGAGATGGATGAGAATATCATGTAGGTTAAGCAGACAGTGGTATACCACAGTGTGGGGAGAGGGGGGGGGGGACAAGGGGGAAGGATAGTGGGTAGGACATTCCTCATTTCTTTTCGTGGTTTTTCTCACACGTTTGAGTGTATTTTTGTAAATTCTTTCAGATGTACTTCTAAGTTATTTACGTATTTTTACACATTCTTATGCATCATGATATCTCCTTGTGCCTTCCTTCTGTGTCATTATAGAAAAGTTTCCTTATCCGTAGCCAGACTCCAGACCCACATACCGTTTCTGTGTTGTTGCTTGGGTCATGGAATGCTCCCAAATGACCTTACTATCAAATTACTCATCTCCGGATGCCAACCTTCCTTCCACAATGACCTCCATCTGTTGAGATTCTGCTAACCCTTAACCCTCACCAACATAGTCCTGGCAAAACCACAGCAATTAGGCCCAAACCTCCTTGCAGTACCTCCTCTCCATCCACAGAATTCTGTTGGTATGCAGTTCCAAATCCTGGATCCCATGTCACACAGTGAAACTCTTGCCCCCCAGGAAATAGAGTAACGTGCACACCACCACCTAAAAATACTCTACTCTGTACACTTCCTACTCCCACCTTGGACTGTCACTATCCACTAACTCTACAACAACCTCCCCCACATCCCCTCATAGCTGACAAACCCTGTCTTGCAGACCTACTACATTTACCCCATCCTCAAAAACTCCCTCACACAACCACACAGAATCCAGAACCTAAACAAACACAAAACATAGTCATGAACCAAAAGCCTTAGCCCTGCAGAAGTATCAGTCCTTTCCAAAGGCCTCACCTTTTGCCCTACTCCCAAATTCAGTCACGTAGGTACTGTGACAGACCTTCTCTCCTTCTCCCATTCCCAACAGTGGAAACATTTTTTTGCTGCCAACATTACTGATTAAACAAAAGACCAATGTTGAACCCTGCTTGAGTGAGTTCACTTCTACATCAATCCGTGATCCACTCCCAATGCCCCCAAATCACACCCTGTTAACCTCAAACCTCATCTCATCAACATTTCCCAACTCCTTCAACATGCAAACTGACCTTACACCTGCAGAAAGAAATGCTATCCACCACCGAGAAACTGACCCCAACTTTATAATTGTATCTGCTAACAAAGACTCCACTACTGTTGTTTTGTTCTGCAAGGATTACCTTGCAGAAAGACTCTGCCAGCTGTCAGATTCATCCACATACAAACACTGCCACAGTGACCCCATTTGAGAAACCCAGCAGGATCACCAGTCTCTCTTCAAATCCTTATGACCATCCCAGAACCTGTCCCCAGCATCTCTCTCTCTCTCCTCGCCACTACTTCTACTCACATTCCTACCTCTGCTGTGATAGACCAACACCTTCAGCCTGGTACCAGCAAACTACCCTCCTCTGTGTAAAATACCAACCACTTCCTCAGTTCCTGTTCATTTACCACATGGTACTCTGCTATGCATTATTGATGCCACCTCCCTTCACACTAACACACTTACATCCCTAATGCCCATGGCCTTACCACTATTGAACACTGCCTTTCCCATAGCCCGACTGATTCGAAACCTACAACCTCCTTCTTAGTCCTCATCCACAATTACTTCTCCTGTGAAGGTATTACCTACATAGAGCCGTGCGGAGTGGCTGCACGGTTTGAGCTGCCATGTTATGGATTACGCGGCCCCTCCCACTGGATGTTTGAGTCCTCCCTTGGACATATGACCTCAGCAGTTTGGTCCCTTAGGAATTCACACACATTTACCTACAAACAAATCCAGAGTACAGCTGTAGGCACCTGCATGGCACCATCCTATGCCAACCTATTCATGGGCTATCTGGAGGAATCCTTTGTAAACACCAAGAATCCCAAACTTCTCACCTGGTTCAGATTCATTGATGACACGTCATGACCTGGATCGAGGGTGAGGACACTCTAACCATATTCCTCCCGGACCTCAATAACTTCTCCCCCATTTGCTTCACGTGGCCCTGTTCAACCCAGCGAGCTGTCTTTCTCAATGTTGACCTCCAGCCTGGTACCAGCAAACTACCCTCCTCTGTGTAAAATACCAACCACTTCCTCAGTTCCTGTTCGTTTATTGATGCCACCTCCCTTCACACTAACACACTTACATCCCTAATGCCCATGGCCTTACCACTATTGAACACTGCCTTTCCCAAAGCCCGACAGATTCGAAACCTACAACCTCCTTCTTAGTCCTCATCCACAATTACTTCTCCTGTGAAGGTATTACCTACATAGAGCCGTGCACCAGTACCTCTGTCCATATCAAACTCACCAACCACCAGTAATACTTCCACTTTGACTGCTGCCACCCTCTCCATACAGCCTAGCCACATGGGACTGTCGCATCCGTCGTGACGAGCGGCCCCTCTCGAAATATACCGATGGTCTTACAGACCATAATTACCCTTCCAACCTTGTACAAGAATAAATCTCTCATGTCTCATCTCTCCAGTCTCCCTCCATCTCCCAAATCCCTACTATCCGTCCACAGAGGAGCACTCCCCTCATGACTCAGTAACACCAAGGACTGGAACAGCTGAATCACATTCTCTGCCAGGGTACTGACTACTTTTTGTCATGCCCTGAAATGAGGAATGTCCTACCCACTATCCTTCCCCCCACCCACACCCCATCCCAACCGCTTTATCCCCCCTCCCAGGCTCCCCACTACAGTATTCCGCCACACACTGAACCTACACAATACCCTCGTGCATCCCAAACGACCCTTGCTACCAGCCTTTTGCTTCATGGCTCATATGCTTATAATACACCTAGATACAAGACCTTCTCCTTGCATCCTCCCACAACCACCTACTGCCAGTCCAGTAACAAACATCATCTAACCTAGTAAAGGCAGTGCTATCTGTGAAACCAGTCACGTGATCTACAAGTTAAGCTGCAAGTACTGTGCTTCATTCTACGTGGGCATGACTGCCAACAAGCTGTCTGTCCGCATGAATGGCTAATGACAAACTATAGCTTAGAAACAGCTGGACCACACAGTTGCTGAGCACACCATTCAACATGGTATTCTTCACTTCAATGAGTGCTTCATTGCAATGACTGTGCCACCTGGATCCTTCCTACTAACACCAGTTTTTTTTCTGAATTGTGAAGGTGGGAACTCTCTGTGCAATATACGAAATGTCCCCATAACTCTCCTGGCCTCAACCTTTGTTAGTCATTGTCCTTACACCTCTAGCCCCTTCCCTGTTCCCATTCCAACACTACACAGCCCACTATCCCACCAATGCACCCACAGTCCTTTTACTTCTCTTCTTTTCCACTGCCCCCCACTCCCGGTCCCCTCCTCTCTACCCTCTGTCTAACCTCCTAACTGCAATTTGATGCCCTACCCTCTCTCCACCTCATCTCTGTACGTTCCCACAATTAGCACTTTACTGTCACCCACCCATACCCTGCTATCTTCCCCCTACCTGCACCACCCTCTTCCTTACCCCCATCACCCTGTTGCTTCTCATCAAGTGCTGCTGCCCTCAATCTGGCCTCAGTAGCCAGATACTGTGGACATGTGTGTGGGAGTTGCATTTGCATGTCCTTTTTCTGATATTGTTACATTCCATTCTGGATTTTCCATTGTTTGTTTTATTTAATTACTGTCATTTTAATTTAGCACTGAAATTAATTAAGAGTTCTAGCACATTTATACGATGATGTAATACAAGAGGTCATTACTTGTAAAACAGTGACTTAAATTGTCTTATTTTGTATTACAGCTGGTCCTTTGTGTATTGGAAAACACAATAATCGAGATAGAAGACTGGACGATGATTTTGAAACCTTTAAAAAATTTAACCGTTCGTTGATATTCACTTGTGAAAAAGGTAAATACTATTTCTATAAGAAATTAGTGCACCACAGGAACTGAAGTGTCCATAAATGAGTCGCCACTTTGCAGTTTTATGTAAAAAGAGTATTTGAAAATGTAAATAAGTTTGGTGACTTTACCATATTTACTCGAATCTAAGCCGCACCTGAAAAATGAGACTCAAAATCAAGGAAAAAAATATTTTTCCGAATCTAAGCCGCACCTGAAATTTGAGACTCGAAAATCAAGGGGAGAGGAAAGTTTTAGACCGCACCTCCAAATCGAAACAAAGTTGGTCCATTGTAAAATGAGACAAAATTTAGGTCTAATGGATGAAGATACAGCTACAGTAGTTTGGTTAAGTCTTAAGCGTAACAGTTAAGATGTACCAAGTAGCAATTGCTATGTGTCAGGTGCTCCGTCCTTATTTGTACGGGAACCCTTCCTTTTTCACGTGCTTCGTCTGGTTTGAATCGATTGCTTATTTTGCTTTGATGTGATAAATGCCGTTCTCTTTGTTATAGTTGTTTACGTCACACTAAGCTGAAACTGCATTATTTTAATGTGTCATGCATTGTTTGTGCATTGTGATAATGAGTGTTTACGACCAGTCGCTGCTCGCGGCATGGCTTGCTTTTGTGTGGGCTACTGCGGCTTACAATAAAAAAAAAAAGAGAGAAATTGTCTCATAAGTGAAACAGTGTCAAGAGACTGCTATTTGTTGTTACTTACACTGCTGCTTTCTTTGATAATGATCAACAAGAACCAAATAATAGACTGCATATGATAGAAGATGTTCTGAATGAGAGTTAAGCAAAAATTTTTCTCCGTTTGAAAATCTTTGCAGATGCCTCTTTAGTACTTACATTCTGCACAGAAATTAGAGTCATCTTAGATTTAAAAATCTAGTCAGTTGCCCTGCTTCATTTCTGACTGTATCACTATTCAGCATAAGAATAATACGAGTATAAACATGACATGATATGTATATTCTTCCGCATTTGCTGTTGTCTCACTCTAGTTTCGTACTTTATTAGGCAGACAGGATTTAAATGAGATAGCAGCAAGCACAAAAGAATACATGGCATAATGTTTACATTCTTCTACCTTTTCTTTTAATTTATTTACTGACGCAGAGGTTTTGGCACCAGTATTTATCTTTGTGCTTCCAAAGCATGCCTGTGCAGTGCTACATATATTCGACGGCAAAAGTTAGTTGTGGCGGCACATACCAACATTTTTCAGAACTTCCGCTTACTTTACACTCGATTCTAATCCGCAAACGGTTTCTTGGATTACAAAAACCGGGAAAAAAGTGCAGCTTAGATTTGAGTAAATACGGTAGTGGAGGAAGCATGTATCAGAGTGTTGTGCTTGTGGTTGGCAATACTCAGTACCATTATGCACTGTAAGACAATACTTAAAACTGTGACTATCCAAGAACAGGTAAATTTTGTGCTCTATTGTTGAGGAAGAAAATCTTCTGTAACAACTCAACATCGGCATGGGACAGGCTTTATCAAGAAGCTATGTGTATGACAGTTGAAGAAGTGTTGGTCAATGCAATTTTAAAAAAAAATCCTTACTGTTAGGTTTACACAACTGGGGCAGACACCTGTACATAAAACTAGAGTTTCTGGAAAATACGTATGTGATATTCATCATAAGCAAGGGGCAGGCCTTTTGCACCATTCCATAGCCTTCAAAATTGGTCAAGCATTCTCTTCCATTATCTTCCTAAAGATCTTTTGCCTCTTTGTTTGTATCTGAAACATGCTGCATCATTAACAGTTTGCTTTAGACTGTACTAATGTGAAAATTGTTGTTGTTAACAAACATGAGAGCATATCTTCCCTCAGAACAAACCACAAAGATGAGTGTGATAATATAGCTGACTTCAGTTTTTAATAGCTTTTCTGAGTGTATTACATGATTCTCAGCTGCCAATAACTGTGTCTTTATTATGACCACCAAATTGTATTTTTTATAATAGAGGGAAACATTCCACATGGGAAAAATATATCTAAAAACAAAGATAATGTGACTTAACAAACAAAAACGCTGGCAGGTCATTAGACACACAAACATACACACAAAATTCAAGCTTTCGCAACCAATGGTTGCTTCTTCAGGAAAGAGGGAAGGAGAGGGAAAGAAGAAAGGATGTGGGTTTTAAGGGAGAGGGTAAGGAGTCATTCCAATCCTGGGAGCGGAAAGACTTACCTTAGGGGGAAAAAAGGACAGGTATACACTCACGCGCACACACACACACACACACACACACACACACACACACACACACACACATCCATCCGCACAGACACAGACACAAGCAGACATTTGTAAAGGCCTTTACAAATGTCTGCTTGTGTCTGTGTATATGCAGATGGATGTGTGCGAATGTATACCTGTCCTTTTTCCCCCCCAAGGTAAGTCTTTCCGCTCCCAGGATTGGAATGACTCCTTACCCTCTCCCTTAAAACCCACATCCTTTCGTCTTTCCCTCTTCTTCCCTCTTTCCTGAAGAAGCAACCGTTGATTGCGAAAGCTTGAATTTTGTGTGCATGTTTGTGTTTGTTTGTGTGTCTATCGACCTGCTAGTGCTTTTGTTTGGTAAGTCACATCATCTTTGTTTTTAGATATAAATTGTATTTTTTTGTTTACTTAACAGTTCTGTCAGCAGGTACTTTATACAGGATCTGGCAAGTCTTTCATGAGAAAATAAAATTGTAATAGATTACTGTACTTAACAATCTGTAAGCAATATTATTACACAAATGAGTTATGAAGTTTATAAATTTATACTTGTACTTGGTGAGTGGTAGTATATGCAGACAATGGGTGTTCGGAATTCCCATTACAAACTTCTAGGACTTGTAGAAGGAACTGAGTACATAATATTTAGAATAGCAACCCATGCCTGGAAACCTACTGTTTCCATGCTGCAGCCATTTGAAAACATTTGTTGTGTTGGTTTGCAACGGGGTAGTTATGGGGGAGCATGACTACGTTGGATTGCCTGATGTCATTTAACATATATCCTACCTCTCTCACCTGGTTCTAATCTCACTCATGTGTCTTGAGTAGTGTTGCGGATGTAGTTGATGATTATCCAAAACATACTAGGTGGTACAGGAGGCAACATCCATTGCACACGCAATTGCTCATGTACTCGTTAATGGGTTCTCCTCAACCTGATGCAGTACAGCCTCTTCCAGTTTGGGTGTGTGTCATCTCCTTGGAGTACCACAGCCATGCCTGCTGTTGGTGGAGGGTATCCCTTTCTTGAAACTGTCGCATAATTGTGCCATAAAGGGTATATGATGGAGTTGGACGTTGTGCATAACGATCTAGTTAAAGGTAAGGTACAGCTTTTCCATTACTTCTAGCTTCGCCCAATAGAAGGATCATGTCTGTGTATTCTGCAAACATTTACCCTGCCATGTTGCTCTAGCACAGACATGTGAATGTGGCTCAAACCAGGTCAGAGAGGTAGAATAGATGACATCAGTTAATCCAACTTAAGCACCCCTCCACCACGACTGCCCAGTTTCAAACCTACCTAGCAAACATGTTTTCAAATGGTGGTAGCATGAAAATGATACATTTATAGGCATGAGTTCCTATTCAAAATATTATGTACTCACTCCCCTCTTCAAGTCCTAGAAATTTGTAATGGGAATTTATGAACACCCTGTATAATTAGTGCAGAATATGATTACCTGCTGCTGACACCAATAACCATCACATTCACAAGTAATCAGAGCCTCTTCTTTTCTTGGCAATGGAGAAAAATATAGAAACACCAAAAACACAACACATTGCTGGGCCTAACACAGTGTAGGAAACCAGTTGGCCTTCAAAACTGCTTCCAGTCATCTCACAGTAGCTAAATACAAGTCCTGTATGGATTCAAGGGAATCTTACACCATTCTTCCTGCAAAATAGTGACAAGTTCAGGTAACCACAATAGAGGTGGATAGTGATTGCACACTCTTCTCTCCAGAGCACCCCAAAAAAGCTCACAGTATTGAGGTCTTTTGTGGCCAAGGGAGATGTAACAATTCATCCTCATACTCACAAAACCAGTTTTGGACTATGTGAACTTCGTGAACAGGAACCCTCCCATCTTTGAATGCAGCATTACCAGTGGGGAACAAACATTGCACCATGGGATGGACTTGATCAGCCAGAATGATCACATAATCCCTGGCAATGATTCGACCTTGCAGTTTAACCATGGGGCCCATGGAATACCATGATATGGCAGCCCAAATCATCACCGAACCCCCACCATATTTCCCTCCTGGCATGTAAACTCAGTTATAAATTGGAAACAGGGCTCACCCGACCAAAAGACTTTCTTCCACTGCTCAGTAGGCCAGGTATTGTGGCTTCAGCACCATGTTTTCCTGTTGTATCACCGGTGTGTGGTTTGGAATTACAACTCGCTCTACAATCCTTTGCTTCATGTTGTTTTGGTGCTGGCAGTGTTCACAAGTGTGACATTCAATTCTGATCCTTGTCAATAACTGCCTGTCATGATCACTCAACACACACTATCATCCACCTTGTGACTTAGTGGATGATTTTTTTCTGTTTAACTTGTATATGGTATGAATCTTGAATACAGTGCCTCTTGAAACACTACACACTTTGGCTCCTTTGATTACAGAAACCCCACCACACGAGCACCAACAATTTACACACATTTAAATTCACATAGCTCCAACATAATGCACTCTCAGCTACATGGAACACTGTTCTGACCACGACTGACACTTGCAAAGTATTGAGGATATTATATGGGTCCAGTTCATGGTCAGATACAGCAGCACAACCTGCTGGCTTGGCTAGCATCAGCATTTCTGTTCAGGCATGCATTTCTTTTGGTGTTTCCGTAATTTTGTCCAACACATGTATATATCCTGCTGGGTCATAGCATTACAGTGCTATGTAAGTATGAATCAGATGTTAAATTTTAAGTGAATGAAAAATTAAGTATAAATTCTTTCCTGAACCTGTACTGTTATTGTATTACTGTCTCCAACTCCTCTCTTCTATTTGGAACAAAGTGAAGTGTTAATCAAGTTTAGATTTACATTAATTGTGCGTGTTTTCTCTGAAGATCTTCCTTGTTTAGCTAGCATCTTAAATCCATAAATTTTAAAAAATTCTGTAAAGCATTCCTCTTTTACAGTTATTACAGCTTTGGTACATAGTGCATGCATATACTTTATGTATCAGTAAAAGTTAGTTTTGGTTTTCAAATGCCCCTTGATGCTCCCACTTATTTTAATGGAAGAGAGTAAGCTTTAATGGCTTGAGTGAGTTTCAGAGTCTCAGTAAGAAGAGGGAAAAAAAACACCTTACAGAGAAATTACACTTTGTTTGCATATCTATCTATCACCAAATTTAAATTTTACAGGTGATCCAGCAGTTCTGAAAATTACACCAAATACATCATGGCCTGATGTTGTGTACTACCACAGTTATACTCACCCTAACATGGGATGGAAGATACATATTGTAGACAGCTACTACCCACCACAAGCTGCTGGTACTGAGAGAGCTACTGCAGACTTTATTTATTTAGTTACTGCACTTATAGTACTCTTGTGGACTGTGATGAATAATTAATGTTAAGATATATGTAGGTAGATAGATGCTTGAAAGGAAAAGAAAATGAATCAATGATAGCAGAATCATCTTTTTAATTTTATTTTCGATATACTTGACTGTTATTCCAATTTTTTTTAAAATGATTTCTGTGTGAGCAGTTGTATTCATTGGCATATTCAGTATACTGCATTTATATTAGAGTTCCTAAATATTTGCTTCAAATAAGATTGTTCACATAAGAAACAAAATTCAGTGCATTACTCTATTTTTTTACTTTTTTATGAATTAACTTATATTAAATTGTACTGACTTTTGCACAATAATGAACTGAATGGTATAAAATTTGTGACACAATACAAAGGTGAACAGAAAAGTCAAAAATAGTTGCAGCTTGAAATTGAAACAAAAATCCTATGGCGTAAATGGGAAGTCATCTTCAAAAATTTCAGTCGAGGACAAATAAGCACTTCGCGCAGAATAAAGCAAAGAAGCTATCATCCATACACATCACATTGAGGAAAACCATGATGACAGTTGACAACATTGAAATAATCTAACAAAGTACTATTACCTCTTGTGAGGCACATCATTGTAATGACAGAACAATAATTGATTGTTTTGTGATGCGTAGATACATGTAACAGTTCAGAGGCTTTACAAGCTTTTGAGTTACCACTGTTTCTTTATTTTATATACATACTCTGACACCATCAACTATACAAACACTCTCTCTCTCTCTCTCTCTCTCTCTCTCTCTCTCTCTCTCTCTCTGTGTGTGTGTGTGTGTGTGTGTGAGAGAGAGAGAGAGAGAGAGAGAGAGAGAGAGAGAGAGAGAGAGAGAAAAAGCAGCTCAAAAGCTAGTAACCTATGTACTGTTGTGTACACTCGCCATACATTTATCAGTTATATGCGAGTGGTTGCTTTTCTTCATGGAAATTAGGTTACTATAACAGCAATGTAGTGACTTCATGTTTGTGTGGAAATGGAATGCCTGAAATAAAGTATATTACTTTGGATATCATAACTGTAATTTGCTCTGATATTATATCAAACATGACTTAGTTATCCCTGTGGTAAGGCGACACCTATATTTATGTTCTATTTAATCTTGAACAGGCACAGCTCGTGGTTTCCATACTGGGGAAGGCTGCTATGTTTATCAACCAGAATGAACATAGACCTCAGGCTATACTACACTTCAGTCTGTCACCACAACCAAGATTTCAGAAGTGGGGTGGGGGTGTGGAGGCAATTTTACACTCTAGCCAAACATTTACTCTGCATAACCAACTACTAAATAGCATCAAAAGCTAACTCCAAGATAAAATCTATTGGTAGCTTATTTATCTCCCAACATCACATTTCCTGACAATTTACCTCAACAGATTGTACTAAAAGACACAGTTTGGAGAGATCTTTAATGCCGTTTATAATAGCTTGATTGTGTGCTTATAGTTTTTGATATTTCCATTTCTAAATGTCAGATGTTTAATGTTTTGTACTCTCAAACTGTGGTGTTTATGAGTTTACGTGACAAAACAATGATGTTTCCATGACGTAACAGATCTTGTGCTGTGATTGGCTTATATTAGCAACTGTCATAGAAATATACAGACTGTATTTGTCATAGAATGAAATTTTCACTCTACAGCAGAGTGTGCGCTGATATGAAACTTCCTGGCAGATTAAAACTGTGTGCCGGACCGAGACTCGAACTTGGGACCTTTGCCTTTCGCGGGCAAGTGCTCTACCAACTGAGCTACCCAAGCACGACTCACGCCCCATCCTCACTGCTTTACTTCTGCCAGTACCTCGTCTCCTACCTTCCAAACTTTACAGAAGCTCTCCTGCAAACCTTGCATATGCGATAGCTTATTTCACACTTCTGTTAGCCTGTGATCTTGCAATGTTAATCACTTACACATGATACCTAGACAAATGCATTCCTGAAATTTGATTAACATCCATTAATTATTTTTCAATGTTGAGATTTTTTTCCATCAGTGGATAACCTTCTATTGTGCAATATCTATAAAGTGTAATACTCAAAAAAAAAAAAAAAAAAAAAAAAAAAAAAAAAAATGTAAACAGAGAAGAAACTGTATTAGCACAGAGGCAGGCACACTTATATTTAGGAGATAGAGATTAGTTCATCTATAATAATAGAAGAATGAACCAGTAGAAAATGAGACGAGCTATAATTAAAGAAGAAAGATAGCAAGAATTCTGGCTCAAGATAGACAGCAAAACAGTGTAAAATGGAAAGTCATTAAGTTTCAATTTAGTTCCTTTGCACCATTTGTCTAACTGCTTTATTTTCTTCATTTCATCGTACTTTCTAAAGTAATGACACTATCACTATGTAAAGGAAGAATTCAGCAGTGGACAATTTGTCACTTAGTTCAGATTGTGAGAGCAGACAACTTACGCAGTCCAACATATTAATTACCAGTTCAGCATAGGATACTAACAGCCTACGAACTGCCATCCAATCAGCAGCCATCTCCAAAAAGATGAACATTTGTGACTATTTTTGTATGTTATCTGTTGTGATTGCAGGTGTAAAGCCAAGCTACAATAGTCAGCCTGTCATTTTTGTTCCTTTTTATTATCCAATGCTGTCTCTTTATAGTGAGTTGTTGTTGTTGTTGTTGCTGTTGTTGTTGTTGTGGTCTTCAGTCCTGGGACTGGTTTGATGGAGCTCTCCACGCTACTCTATCCTGTGCAAGCTTCTTCATCTCCCAGTACGTACTGCAGCCTACATCCCTATGAATCTGCTTAGTGTATTCATCTCTTGGTCTCCCTCTACGATTTTTACCCTCCTCGTTGCCCTCCAATACTAAATTGGTGATCCCTTGATGCCTCAGAACATATCCTACCAACCGATTCCTTCTTCTAGTCAAGTTCTGCCACAAACTCCTCTTCTCCCCAATCCTATTCAGTACCACCTCATTAGTTATGTGATCTACCCATCTAATCTTCAGCATTCTTCTGTAACACCACATTTCAAAAGCTTCTATTCTCATCTTGTCCAAACTAGTTATCGTCCATGTTTCACTTCCATACATGGCTACACTCCATACCAATACTTTCAGAAACAACTTCCTGACACTTAAATGAATACTCGATGTTAACCAATTTCTCTTCTTCAGAGACGCTTTCCTTGCCATTGCCAGTCTACATTTTATATCCTCTCTACTTTGACCATCATCAGTTATTTTGCTCCCCAAATAGCAAACTCCTTTACTACTTTAAGTGTCTCATTTTCTAATCTAATTCCCTCAGCATCGCCCAAATTAATTCGACTACATTCCATTATCCTCGTTTTGCTTTTGTTGATGTTCATCTTATATCCTCCTTTCAAGACACTGTCCATTCCGTTCTACTGCTCTTCCAAGTCCTTTGCTGTCTCTGACAGAATTACAGTGTCATCAGCAAACCTCAGAGCTTTTATTTCTACTCCATGGATTTTAATACCTACTCCAAATTTTTCTTGTTTCCTTTGCTGCTTGCTCAATATACAGATTGAATAGCGTTGGGGAGAGGCTACAACCCTCTCTCATTCCCTTCCCAACCACATCCCTCGACTCTTATAACTGCCATCTGGTTTCTGTAGTGAGTGGTAGTCTTCATTTATTCACTTGTGTGTATTCCATCTAGGATTTTCCGCTGTCATTTTCTTTGAAACTTGATATTTATGGCTCGTAAATGACAGCTAAATAAATAAGTATATTTCTCTCAGTGTCATTCATTCTCTTTCTTTCACTCTCTTTTCTCTCAGGTTTTCCGCAGATAGGTCTTATTCCATTTTCATCACAATCTTTCTTATTTCTCTGCTGTCTTTTCAGCACCCTTCCCCTCAAATATGTTTCCTAAACTTGCTTGATTTTCTATTTTTTTTTCTTTTATTCTCTTGGTCTTATTCTCCCTTCCTTCCCATGGCAAAATTCTTTTTGTTTCTTTTCTGTTTTACTGTGGAAGAGTATGATACAGGCCATGGAGTGAACATTTTATTTAGTTTAGTGTCACTATGATGCTGAATATCATTATCTAAAACAGTAAGATTAACAGATCCTTTTATGTACAATTGTAGCTAATAAATATGATATTCCTGCCTCATGTATAGCATTCCCATAAGGTGTCAGTCCTTTGCAACAAGACATGATAGTATGTCCATAATGGTTGGTACCTGGAACATTGTAATGGATTTTAAGTGTGTTAAATGCACTGTATATACCAATATATGCTGTGGTAGGCATCAGCGAGCTGAAATACTGCAAATGTTACTATTTTTCTACGTTCACCATTTAATAATCTCGTCACAGTTTTTACTTCTGTCTTTTCTTCTCCTCTTTTAACTCGTGAAGTTCTGTGTTGGTCAAATATTTGCAGAACACATCATCTTTGCTGAGATACAGTGCTTTGAAGGTCTGTCAGAGTTGTCTTATCAAAAAGTAGCTTTATATTTTAAATTTGTGTTGCTTGGGGAAGACAAAAAGCTCCTGTACTGGACAGGCCCCCTCTCACTTATTTTCTTGCAATACTTTGTGCTCTTTTCACGTATATAACAAATATTTTTTCAAAATATTTGTTCTCTCAATGGACTGGAAGAAATACTTTTTCAGAAATGTTCACCATCCTTTTATAATTTATTGCCCACATTATCAATGTCAAATTTTTCCATTTCTGTTGAATGGACATGGTACTCAATAATGTTGGGTGAATTTAATCTGTTCCAAGAGTACACACCAGAAATACTAGTTAGCTCAAGAAGGGCCTGAGTAAGTATACTAAGGAATTGGTGGGGCATGTCAGAGAGACTGTAGAAATCTGAATGTGCTACAGTAACATTAAGGGAGGGCAGCAGCTATAAGTTTAATGGTGTATGGAAATGGGCTTTTGACAGTGATAGACTACAAATACATCTGTTGAATTGTTTACATTCTAATCGCCACTACTAACACTGTAGACATCAACAGAATCCCCGTCACCGTGATGACAGTCAGTTGTTGATGAAGGCGATGTAGGTTATCAATGAAGACTCAAGTTTGTATTATAATTGATTCAGGAAGAACACCAAGAATATTTTATTCACTGCTTTCCAAGAAGTTAATCAGCTCTCCTGGCTGACATAAAATCAAACCTCTCAGCGTTTGAGCATGATGAGACATAATGGGACACCATGTGGTCCTTAATGGATTATTGACAATGTCTACTAACCAACTGCAACAACAAGTGGAAGAAGTATGGATCATCACCAAGGATGACATTCAATACCTTTACACAAAAATGCAAGACCAAATTGTGTACTGAGAAGGATACCAAAGATACCGAAACGGTTGTCTAATGCTGTTTGTCAATAGAGGTAGGACCCTGTGCACAAAATTTACAGTATGGGACCATTGCTTTACAGATTTCATTTTTAATCAGTACATACTGAGAGAAGGTGTTATTTCCACAGCTTCCTGAAAACCAATGGATAAATCTGAAAATTATTCAATATTAAAAATCTCATACTGTACTACTTGATAATAGACTTGAGATGTACTTAATGATTAGATGATAAAACCAGTTGTAATACAGTATGAGTGAAATGAATAACAACATGTTATTTCAAACCAAGTAAAGAAACACAACATTAAAATATGTTTTCACAGAAAAAAATTCGTAGGAGCTCAATATACAAAGATGGCTAGATATCAATAAAAATAAATGCAAACATCTAATGCTAACAGGTAATGAAATACATTTACAGCAACACAAGATTTAAACATCTCGAATAACATAAAACTGCTATGGCAGAAAACCGAAAGGTAGGGGGTAATAAAAAGGAAACAATGAAATCCAAAAATGATAAATAACAGTGCAAAAAGTTGAGGGAATGAGGAATACTTAATTTCAAGTAGAGTGGCAGTATACCATGAGGGAGAACAAAAGATAGATCATAATACTGACTGCAGGTTTAACATCAACTGTAAATAAATAACAAGTTCGAGATGATACTGTTGTTTACTGGTTAGTGAAATCATCAGAAGATCAACATTAATTACAAAATTATTTGCACAAGATATCTGTATGATGTGGACAGTGACAATTGACACTGAACAATAAAAAGAGTGAGGTCTTTCACCTGAGTACTAAAAAGAATCCATTAAATTTAGATTAACAGTAAGTAACACAAATTTAAAGGTTGTCAATTCAACTAAATACCAAGGGATTACAGTCATTAACAACTTAAATTGGAACCATCAGACAGCAGATGTTGTGAGGAAGATGAACCAAACACTGCATTTTATTGACAGAACACTTAAAAGATGCAACAAATCTTCTAAGGAGACTGTGAACATTACATTTCTTCATTCTGAAGATGCAACAAATCTACTAAGGAGACTGTGAACACTACATTTCTTCATTCTCTGCTAGAGCGCTGCTACACAGTATGGGATGCTTACCAGGTAGGATTGACAGAGGAGATCAAAAAACTTCAAAGAAGGCAGCTTAGTTTGTATTATCACAAAATAGAAGGGAGAGTTACACAAGCTGGGCTGGTAATCATTAAAAAAAAGTTCTTTTTACTTGCAGCAAGATCTTTTCACAAAATTTCAGTCACAAACTGTCTCCTCTGAATATGAAAATATTTTGTTGTCCCAAACTCCAGAACCTAAACAGACCCGAAACACAGTCATGAACCTTTCCTCCAGAAGCCTTAGCCCCATGGAAATATCAGTCCTTACCAAAAGCCTCGGCTTTTGCCGCACTCCTGAATTAAATCATGCAGGACTTGTGAAAGACCTTCTCTCCCTCTTCCAGTCCTTACAGCGCAAAAAACATTTTTTCACCACCAACCCTACCCATCAGACTCAACCAAAGATCAATGCTGAACTCTGTGTGACTCAGTTCACTCCTCCATCCAACAGTGATACGCCCCTGCTGCCCCCAAATCACCGCCTGTTAATTTTCCAGACTTTCTTAACCTCAAACTTTGCCTCATCATCATTCCTCAAATCCTTCAACATGAAAACTAACCTTAAATCCACAGTCCACCATCTAAATACAGATCCCAAGCTTATAATCCTACCTGCTGACAAAGGCTACCCCACTGTTGTATTGGACAGCAAGGATTACCTGGCAGAGGGACTCTGCCAGCTGTCAGATACATCCACCTCCAAACCTTGCCACAATGAACCCGTCCCAGAAATCCAGCAGGATCTTCAGTCACTTCTCAAATCCTTAGGCCCATCCCAGAAAGTCTCCCCTGAGTCCATTTCTCTGCTCACCCCTACCACTCCCCACACTCCTATCTTCTATATGCTTCCTAAAGTCCATAAACCCAACCACCCAGAATGCGCCATTGTAACCGGTTACTGCACCCCAACTAAGAGAACCTCTGCTCTCGTAGACCAACACCTTCAACCTATTAACCGGAACCTATCCTCCTATGTAAAAGATACCAACCATTTCCTCCACTGACTCTCTACAGTTTCTGTCCCTTTAGCACATGGTGCTATGCTCATCACTATTGAAGCCAGCTCCCTTTACACCAATGTCCCTAATGCCCATGACCTTACTGCTATTGAACACCACCTTTCCCAATGCCCAACAGATTCCAAACCAACCACCTCCTTCCTAGTCACCATGACGAACTATATCCACTCCCACAAGTACTCCTCCTCTGGAGGTATTACCTACAAACAAATCCGAGGAACAGATATGGGCACCCACATGGCACCATCCTATGCCAACCTGTTCATGGGCCTTATAGAGGAATCCTTCCAAAACAACCAGAGTCCTAAACCTCTCACCTGGTTTAGAGTCACTGATGACATCTTTGCGATCTGGTTCGATGGTGAAGACGCCCTATCCACATTCCTCCAGAACCTCAAAAACTTCTCCCCCATGTGCTTCACCTGGTCCTACTCAACCCAGCAAGCCACCTTCCTAGATGTTGACCTCCACCTCAAAGATGGATACATCAGTACTTCTTTCCATATCAGACCTACGAATCACCAGCACTAACTCCATTTCGACAGCTGCCACCAGTTCCGTACCAAGAAGTCCCTCCCATACAGCCTAGTCAACCCATGGTCATCACATATGCAGTGAGGAGCAGTCCCTCTTAAAATATATCAAGGGTCTCACTAAAGCCTCCATAGACTGTAATTATCCTCCCAACCCTGTAGAAAAATAAATCTCCCATGCCTTATCTTTCCGGTCTCCCACCACCTCCCAAAGTCTCACTATCTGCCCACAGAGGAGCATTCCCCTAGTAACTCAGTACCACACAGGACTGGGGCAACTAAATTATATTCTCCACCAGCGTTTTGACTACCATTCATGGCCTTAAATGAGAAATGTCCAGCTCACTATCTTTCCCACCCCTTCCTCAGTAGTATTCTGCCGTCCACCGAACTTACACTATATACTCGTCCATCCTTACACAACCCCTGCTCCCAACCCCTTACCTCATGGCTCCAGACCTAGATGCAAGACCTGTCCCATACATCCTCACACCACCACCTACTAAAGTCCAGTCATAAACATCACCTATCCCATCAAAGTCAGGGATACCTGTGAAACCAGTCAGATGATCTACAGGATAAGCTGCAATCACTATGTGGGCATGACAGCCAACAAACTGTCTGTCTGCACGAATGGCCACTGTCAAACTGTGGCCAAGAAACAAGTGGAGCACACTGTTGCTGAGCACGCTGCTAAGCATGACATCCTTCATTTCAATGACTGTTTCACAGCCTTTGCTATATGGATCCTTCCCACCAACACCAGCTTTTCTGAACTGTGCAGGTGGGAACTTTCCCTGCACTATATCCTACATTCCCATAAGCCTCCTGACCTCAACCTTCTTTAGTTGTTGTCCTCACCCATCCAGCCCCTTCCCTGTTCCCATTCCAGTGCTGCACAGCCATCATTCCACCTTCACACCCAATCTTTTTACTTTTCTGCTAACCCTCCCCCCCCCCCCCCCCCCCACTTCCTGTCTAACCTCCTGACTGCACATAGCTGCCCAGTCCTCTCTCCACCTCATCCCTACATCCCTACATCCCAAGCAGCACTGCACTGTCCACCACCCCTACCTTGCTGTCCCTTACCCTCCCCACCCCAGCCTCCTCCTTACCCCCACCCAGTCATCACTCTCATCACACACTGGTGCTGTTGCTCGCAGTGTGGCTTGTTACCTGAGACAGCAGTTGTGTGTGTGTGTGTGTGTGTGTGTGTGTGTGTGTGTGTGTGTGTGTGTGTGTGTGTGTGTGTGTGACAGTCTTTCTGTTGTGCCTATCAGCATCTCCACTATATGGTGATTGGCAACTTTCCTTTTCACAATATTGTTACCTTTGGTTACAAGTCATTCATCAAACCCCTTACTTTGTTGTATTGTAGAATTTTATGGTTTCAGGTTTCTTCTTCCTTTATAGTGACTTCAGCATGCAGAGTACTCAGAAGAAAAACGTTTTTATACTTCTTTCCTTGGTATACAGTCATGGTGCTGTCTGGTGGTGGACCCTACTTCAACATTTGGCTTCCTTACCTCATCAGCAATTTCACAACGGATGTCGTTCATTGTACCAACAATTAAATGTTCTTGTCTTTGAACTTCATAGCAAGCTGGAAATATATGAGGAAGTTGGATGTTGTCACATTTCTTCCTTGATTCAGAAATGGCTCCACAAGATGCAGACGGTGTTGAATTTGTTTGCTGGTAGGCATTCAGCTCGGGTTGATTTTTCGTCAAATCAGAGAATGGTGAAAAGTCCTGATGTCTGTCATCCACAGACAAACCTTTCACACAAATGATAGGTGTCAATTTTCCCCAGTTTTCAAGTGACACGGTCCAATCATTATTTTCTAGTATCTTTTTCAGGAGACATAGCATTGCTTCGTCAAAGACAAGATGAAAAGCACCGACACAAAGAGATGTGTACTCGTTGGCAAATGTAAGTAGTGAAACCTCCTTTCTACTTTAGAATGAATGTTCCAGCCAGCCCTTCCAGAAGATGAAAAAGATCAGTATCTGAATCCTCCTGCACTAATTTCTCCTCACTGACATTGTCATCATCTTCACTTTTCTCTGATTCAAAATTTTTATCTTCGTTAGTAAAGTCTATTTCAGATTCGGCATCAGAACTCTCTAAGAGATGCAACATTTTTTCATCAGAATGTCTGCAGTTACGAGACATGTTTGATAATGTCTTTCATGGACAAAGAATATTACAAGAATGACACAATGTAATCTGTGGCTGACTGTAATGTCTGTGTGCCAAGATGGAATAGTGAGCAGTGACAGCTCTGCATGATTGCTGATTATTGCTTCTTCATTGTTGGATTATCTAGACATATTGAGAAGATAAATTAAATTAGTGTCAAATTGACCCCATCCACCATTCTAGTGTTACACAGAGCATAAAATGAAAGAATAAGCTTTATGAAACTAAAAAAATAACTTTATTGTGAAATGAAAATAATACCAGAATCAATATGAAGGCAGTATGTTACAAAATACAGTCTTTGGAATCAAAATCTGCTGCTGGGTAACATTCAGTGCCATACTGCTCCTCTCTGTACATGGTAAATACTTGAATCCTCATTGTTGTCCAAAAGGTAGCCAAGCCTGTCCATGGATGGTGGTCCTCCTGAGGCCATAAAGTGTGTAAGGAGGGTTGCTGTGACAAGACACTGCAGTTGTTTTCTGCTCCCAAGTATGCTCAGTTGAGGTAATTTCAGTAAATAACTGAGACCATTCCCTGTGACCAATTTTTGCCACTGTGAACAGCAATTTATGAGTACATTACCACCAGCCAACTGTACACAGCCATTGCCAAACTGTGGCCAAGAGCAGAAATGAGCAACCAATAGTGGAACACGGCAGTGAGCACAACCTGGTCAATTTCAGTGGCTGTTTCACAGGCCATGCCATCTGGATCCCCCCCCCCCCCCCTCCCCCAGCATGAGCTTTTCAGAACAATGAAGACAGGAGTTATTCATGCAACACATCCTTCATTCACATATTCCTCCTGATCCTCTACACCCAAACCCTCTCCCCTACAGTCTTCCCTTCTTGTTATATCATCCCCTCCCAGTCCCTTCTCCCATATCATCGTCATCAATGTGGGCTGCACAAAACCATTGGTTCTGATCTGTGTGTTGCATTGCCCATCACATACATCTGTTGTCTGTCTCTCCCTCCCATATTTGTATCTTGTACTCTTGCTGCCTCCCTCCAAGCCATATCAGCAACTCTTACCCTCCCTCCAGCTCCTTGCTTCTTTTCTCCCCGCACCCACTCCACCTGACCCAACCCTTTGCTCCAGTCTAGGTTCATAATTGGAGAGAAAGTGCACTGTATTGAACTGCACTGAGAATGCAGGTTTCCATTACACAGGCAGTTGTACACGGCCATTTCCAGTCATCAGAAGAGTATTAAGAAAGAGGTTTCTGATGGAAGGAGCACGAACTATGTACGACATAAGAATTGTGAAAAGCTTTGTTAGTTTATACAAAATTACCAAAAAGTGGCAGAAAATAATTAATGATGTCTCAGTTAAATAACAGCAGATTACATTTGTCAGAATTATTGTCTGTAATGAAAAATAGTAACTGTGATCAAAACCGACACTTACCGTGTTCAAAGTAAAGACAGTCTACAGCAACTGATTGTTTCACCATGTATGTCCACCAATTATGACAGCCTCAAACTGTTAATCATTTTGAAGGCTGGTGTGCTCTAAGTTAGGATGGCTGCCTGCAATGGAAACTCTCATATTGTGAAACCAAAACAACCTGGGAAGTGTACGATAATTGCCTCCACAAAGCCTACCTGGTGCCTAAGAGGGAGCCATTCTAGTCCTACAAGGATTCTCTCTAATGTGTTTTAAGTTCATAGGGGTTGAAAACCTTATGGGTGGGAATATATTTTATTAATGCAGTCAGTGAAACTAGAGTTTTATAGTAAGATGTGCACTATTAACAGTATGAGACGCTTCAGTGGTTCATAGGCATCGCGCCAGATAATGTTGTGAAAGCAGCACAATATTTCAAAGAGATGGCTGCTTGTCATCCACAGATGTTCACTGAGGTATTGCTGTTGTGGCTCGCCAATATATGTGCCGGCGTGCTAGAAAAGAATGATCATAGATGAATTCTAGAATATGTCAACATCCATACTCCCTGCTGCAGAAATGGCCCATGATCTTTGCATGCATAAAAATGAGCCATAAACTTTGCACACCAATGCAGGAAAAGCGCAGCCACAAGTCAAGGGCCCAACTAGCACATAGTCGAGGTGTTGGTGCCCAGCTTAATTGTCTTCAATTCCCCTGATTTGTTTATCTGTGGCAGATGATGCCGTAGTACTGCCGGTGCTGGTTCCCATGCTTTGCTACTGAAACCCCTGGTCTCTGTCAATCATGTCGTTAAGTATATATATTTCGACTACTTCTTTAATGGTGGAGGCAGATGATGGAATCTTCGTCTCTCTGTAGTTCATGCCTTATGTTCATTGCATTTACCTTTAGCACTGCAATACATATGGCGAATGTACAGTTTCCCAGACTGGCATGAGAGTTTATATATTCCTCATCTCCTTAGACTTAGGTTGTGTTTAATAGAATGCGGCATCATATGCACTCATGCTGGAGGGCAGAAGACACACTTTATTTGATGTTTCTTGAATAGCTTGCTGATTGTGAAGGATATGCCACCAACATACGGAGTTCTCTACTTGTTCTGGCTGTTCTTCAGGTTTAATTTGTGCTAATTGAAATGCATTTTGAATCAGCTTATCAGATTACCTGTTCTGGATAAACAGAACAAGGATGGCTAAGCTCTGATGATATGCCCTCTATATCTGAGAAAACTGTAGCCCTATGAAAAATAGTCTGTAATACACCACTGTGTTATAGGTCAGTGTGAATTGGTTCATGGAATACACTGTGACCTAGGCAACAGTCTTTTTTTCTATGAGCCAAGACATCTCAAATGGGAGGTCTTTTTTCTCCACTTCCAAGGTGAAGCAAGTGCTTCCAAAAATGACTGAAGTGTTGCGGTCCTATGTCATCATACCACAAAGGTATCGCCTACATATCTACAAAAATATATAGTTTTCAAAACAGCTGACTGATGTGCTTTGTCCTCAAGGTTTTCCACATAAAGGTTAGCTTTGCGGCCATGACTTTTCCTCATTGAGCATCCAAAGACCATGGCGTATTTCTCCGGCAGGGGGCTCTGGATGTTGATGTCCTCTGTGATTCATCGATGACATTATATCCCTACCTCTTAGTATCTGCACTTTTCTACCGAGCCAGCAGAACTACAACAGCAATACATCAGTAAGCACATGAAGGTGATGAGAAGATGTCTCATTGAAATACTGTGTGGCTTTCACAACATTATCTGTGACACCCTTGTATCACTGCAGCAGTTACAATGTCGAGAAGGTCTCAAATAGCACAATATAACGAGATATGTCAATAGAGGAGTATGGATGGAAGTGCCATTGTTTATTATTAGCAGGACACAATCCAAGTGTGGGGCGGGCAAGTTTATGCAATCTGTGAAAAGGCCAGTACTTATAACAACATATTTTCAAATTTGAGGTAAAAAGTGCACGTTAGCTGGTGAAAGATGAGATATTTTCATTGAAGGCTGTGAAACTGATGACAGTATAACAGCTGGCAAGACTAAACTTCGATATTCTCTAAGAATGGTAGTCTATCAGTGGCCAGTTTAACAGGAATTTTAAGAATTGAAAATTGTAATACAAGGTCTCAGAAGCAGCTATAAAAGTTCATAAATTTTGTAATTTTCTTTTTAAATTGGAGCTAAGGAATATGCCGACATTAGTGGAATTATAAGTCAAAGATCTTGTAAAATGCCCCTTACTACTTTCTCAATACTGAAGCATCACAGTATCAGTTTCCCTGTCCATGCTTACATTGAAAATACTTGAAAGTATATCAGAAAAGTTGAAGGAGCTCCACTAAGTCTGAGAAATTTCTAAAATACATCTGACGGATCAGGATTATATGGTTCTGAAAAGTTTGGTACCACTGTTCTTTTCCTTCTAATTTCTACCACTTCTTGGACTGGGGTGTAGAGCAGCTTCCTTTTACTGCAAAGAAGAAGAAGAAGAAGAAGAAGAAGAAGAAGAACTTTAAGTCAAAGCTGAAAATATATAGATGAATTGAAGGGGTGCAAAATGAGTGGAACATAGAGAAACCAAATGTGCCGAGTAGAAAGAACACCTCGGAATGAGACCAAAATGAGCCTTTCCAATTTCTCTGTCTCTTTCTGTTTTCACCTGCTGGACTGGGGTTTGGCATCCAATCAATGATAAGTTATTAGAGAAAGAACCAGTTCAAATTGGGAATGGATGAGGAAAAGAAATCAGCAATGTCCTTTTCAAAGGAACCATCCTGGCATTTGCTTAAACTGATTTAATGAAACCAATGAAAACCTAAATTTGTATATCGAGATGGGGATTTGAAGTGCTGTCCTTCCAAAAAGGAGTGTAGTGATGGGAAACAAGGAATCACAAAAATAATCAGTCTTCTTGTTTTCATGAAAATAATTATTTCTCTGATTATCGTGGTCCTTCAGGAATGAAGTTTATAAAAATGGCAATTACAAACCATTGCAAACATGAAACCACCCATACTTAGGATAAACTCCCTTGCAAAAAGTGAGTGAGAGCAGAAAGTATTCCTCTCTCACCAATCACCCCCCCTCACTCTTTTCCTCCTCCTTTTTATCTATATTCATTTAACTTTGGTACAAAAATTTGGAAAGTATTTGAACAATTTACTTTGAATTTTTATACAGTACTCAAATGGAAATTTGGATGGACACAGCTTATATATTTTAAATATACAAGGTGATTATAATCAAAGTTAACCTTTCAAAACGCTCTAGAAATAACAACACTGGTCAGAATCACGTCAAATTGCAATGGAATATTATCAGAGAAGGGGAAAAACGTATGGCAGAAAGAAAAATAGTGTGAAAATTGAACAATAGATGGTGCTGTATGTGTCAGAATACATAAATGAAAACTCCTGTCATGCGCATGATCCATTGAAGTTGGTATAAACACACCAGGTACACGGCTTTTCCTCAATTCACGTCTGTCACTTTCGTCATGACTGTCTCAATGCAGGAGTGTGCTCTGCTTGTTAAGCTGTATTACAAGAATGATTACACTGCACACATCACTCTGCAGAAGTTCTGGACATTGAAGGGTTTGGAAAAAAAAGGCGTTGGTTCGATGACTGCCATGGGTCTGGAGAAAAATTATTCAGAAATTCTAAAAGATGGGTTCTTTTCGTGTGCAACCTGGTACGGGGAGAAAAAAAACTGATTTGACATCATTGGAAGCAGTGGTCACAGCAATGCAGGAGAAGACGAGTGGTGGCCTGCAAACATGTAGTGCACAGAGAATTGCCCGAACATTGGACATACCCATGAGCACAGTTTGTAAAATCCTACGAAACATCCTTCTTTGCTATCCATTCAAAACTACCCATATGCACAAGTTGCTTCCTGTTTACCTGCCAGCAAGAGAGACCTTTGCTTTAGAATTTCTTGCTTGTGCATGGAAGTGGACAATGATTGTCCGTGAAAGATTTTGTGGACAGACAAAGCCCACTTCCATCTGACAGGATATGTTCAATACACAGAATTGTCGAATATGGGCAACAGAAAATTCACATGTAAATCAACCAGTACCACTTCATCCTAACATATTTCTGCTTGTGTCTGTATATGTACGTGTGTGTGTGTGTCAACATACCAACACTTTCGTTTGGTAAGTTACATCATCTTTGTTTATATATACTCTCCCATCTACTCGATCTCTCACTTCCAGCTCCACACCTCCCAAAACCTCAAAATTCTAATCAACACAATCTGGAACCACAACACCCTAATTCAGTAGTTAATCTTTCCTCCAAACCTCTCTCCCAATCCGAAACCTCTGTCCTATCCCAAGGCCTCACCTTCAGCCCAAGGCCCAGATTCAACCAAACAGCCCTCGTCAAAGATTTACTGTCCTACACTCGTACTCTCTGCTGAACATATCACTTTGCCATGAAGATAAATAATCCTAATCCTACTCCTAATGATCCAACTCCCCAAGACACTATCCAAATTGAACCCTGCCTGGAACAGTTCCGTCCTCTGTCACAGCGGGATCCACCTCCTCTTCCTCAAAATCACCCTCTCCAAACCTTCCAGAAATTTCTCACTTCCAGCCTTGCCTCTCAGTCCTCCTTGAAAAACCTTAATCGAACTCCCAACATCACCACTGCTGAAGCCCAGGCTATCCGTGATGTGAAGGCTGACCGAACCATCGTCATTCTTCCGGTGGACAAGGGTTCCACGACCGTGGTACTTGATCGTTGGGAGTATGTGACTGAGGGACTGCAGCTTTCAGACAACACTACATACAAAGTTTGCCAATGTAATCCCATTCCTGATGTCCAGGCGGAGCTTCAAGGAATCCTCAGAACCTTAGGCCCCCTACAAAACCTTTCACCTGACTCCGTCAACCTCCAGACCCCACCAACACCCCGCACCCCTACCTTCTACCTACTTCCTAAAATTTACAAACCCAATCATCCCTGCCACCCCAACTATGAAGGCAGTAACCAACTAGCTGGTTACCAAGCCCCCACAGAACGTATCACTGCCTATGTAGATCAACACCTTCAACCTATTACATGCAGTCTCCCATCCTTCATCAAAGACACCAACCACTTTCTCTAACACCTGGAATCCTTGCCCAATCTATTACCCCTGGAAACCATCCTTGTAACCATTGATGCCACTTCCTTATACACAAATATTCCGCACATCCAGGGCCTTACTGCGATAGAGCACTTCCTTTCACACCGACCACCTGCCACCCTACCTAAAACCTCTTTCCTCATTACCTTAGCCCGCTTCATCCTGACTCACAACTTCTTCACTTTCAAAGGACAGACATACCAACAATTAAAGGGAACAGCCATGGGTACCAGGATGGCCCTCTTGTACGCCAACCTATTTATGGGTCACTTAGAGGAAGCCTTCTTGGTTACCCAGGCCTGCCAACCCAAAGTTTGGTACAGATTTATTGATGACATCTTTATGATCTGGACTCACAGTGAAGAACAACTCCAGAATTTCCTCTCCAACCTCAGCTCCTTTGGTTCCATCAGATTCACCTGGTCCTACTCCAAATCCCATGCCACTTTCCTTGACATGGACCTCCATCTGTCCAATGGCCAACTTCACACATCTGTCCGCACCAAACCCACCAACAAGCAACAGTACCTCCATTATGACAGCTGCCACCCATTCCATATCAAACGGTCCCTTCCCTACACCCTAGGTCTTCGTGGCAATCGAATCTGCTCCAGTCCGGAATCCCTGAACCATTACACCAACAACCTGAAAACAGCTTTCGCATCCCGCAACTACCATCCCGAGCTGGTACAGAAGCAAATAACCAGAGTCACTTCCTCATCCCCTCAAACCCAGAACCTCCCACAGAAGAACCCCAAAAGTGCCCCACTTGTGACAGGATACTTTCCAAGACTGGATCAGACTCTGAATGTGGCTCTCCAGCAGGTATAAGACTTCCTCAAATTCTGCCCCGAAATGAGATCCATCCTTCATCAAATCCTCCCCACTCCACCAAGAGTCTCTTTCCGCCGTCCACCTAACCTTCGTAACCTCTTGGTTCATCCCTATGAAATCCCCAAACCACCTTCCCTACCCTCTGGCTCCTACCCTTGTAACTGCCCCCTGTGTAAAACCTGTCCCATGCACCCTCCCACCACCACCTATTCGAGTCCTGTAACTCGGAAAGTGTACACGATCAAAGGCAAAGCCACATGTGAAAGCACCCACGTGAGTTACCAACTGACCTGCCTACACTGTGAAGCCTTCTATGTGGGAATGACCAGCAACAAACTGTCCATTCACATGAATTGACACAGGCAGACAGTGTTTGTTGGTAATGAGGATCACCCTGTGGCTAAACATGCCTTGGTGCACGGCCAGCACATCTTGGCACAGTGTTACACCATCCGGGTTATCTGGATACTTCCCACTAACACCAGCCTGTCAGAACTCCGAAGATGGGAACTTGCCCTTCAGTATATCCTCTCTTCCCGTTACGCACCAGTCCTCAACCTCTGCTAATTTCTAGTTGCCGCCGCTCATACCTCACCTGTCATTCAACAACATCTTTGCCTCTGTACTTCCGCCTCGACTGACATCTTTGCCCAAACTCTTGGCCTTTATTTTATAAATGTCTGCTTGTGTCTGTATATGTGCAGATGTATATCTCTGTGTGTGTGTGTGTGTGTGTGTGTGTGTGTGTGTGTGTGTGTGTGTGTGTGTGTGTGTGTGTGTGTGCGCGCGCGCACGCGCGCGCGCACGCACTCATGCGCACAAGTGTATTCCTGTCCTTTTTTTCCCCCTAAGGTAAGTCTTTCTGCTCCCGGGATTGGAATGACTCCTTACCCTCTCCCTTAAAACCCACATCCTTTCGTGTTTCCCTCTCCTTCCCTCTTTCCTGATGAAGCAACCGTGGGTTGCGAAAGCTTGAATTTTGTGTGTGTATTTGCATTTATTTTTGTGTCTATCAACGTATCAACGCTTTCGTTTGGTAAGTTACACCATCTTTGTTTTTAGATATATTTTTCCCCACGTGAAATGTTTCCCCCCAAAATTCTTAACCAATTTACTTCAGATTTTTACATGATACTCAACTAAACATTCAGTCACACATAGGCTATGTATTTTTTCATACTCACTGCAGGAAAGAAAACTTTTGTGCTGTGTGGCGAAAATGCACAGTTTTTATTTTTCCTCACACTCAGTTTAAATTATGATATGACAACATGTAACTGATTAGGCAAATTGTTTCTTTCATATATATTCTCTCCCCTTGTACACATAGTTTTGGACGAAATTTGTATACACAACATTGTGATTTATGTTTTCTTCTTCGCCTTTGGTTTTACACGAAAAAGGAAAGCTGTGTTTATGGATTATGATTTGAATACTACTATAGGATCTGAATCATCCACAACTTTATAATCCTAACCATTCACAGACTGAAACTATGTGAAATTCTGTCACTGACACTACTATCCTCAATGATCCAGCAGCAGAAGAGGTGTGTCTCACGTGTCATATACCAAATGATTCCATCTGGTTAACTTATCCATTTTACATGACTTCAGTCCTCCATCAAGGTTTTGTTTGCAACAACAATAAACAAGGTTCAAGGTAAGAAAGAGGGGTAAGGCGAGAGAGGGGTAAGGCGAGAGAGGGGTAAGGCGAGAGAGGGGTAAGGCGAGAGAGGGGGAGGCGAGAGAGGGGGAGGCGAGAGAGGGGGGGGCGAGAGAGGGGGGGGCGAGAGAGGGGGGGGCGAGAGAGGGGGGGCGAGAGAGGGGGGGGCGAGAGAGGGGGGGGCGAGAGAGGGGGGGGCGAGAGAGGGGGGGCGAGAGGGGGGGCGAGAGAGGGGGGGCCAGGGAGGGGGGGCCAGGGAGGGGGGGCCAGAGAGGGGGGGCCAGAGAGGGGGGGCCAGGGAGGGGGGGCCAGGGAGGGGGGGCCAGAGAGGGGGGGCCAGAGAGGGGGGGCCAGAGAGGGGGGGCCAGAGAGGGGGGGCCAGAGAGGGGGGGCCAGAGAGGGGGGGCCAGAGAGGGGGGGGGCGAGAGGGGGGGAGGCGAGAGAGGGGGGGGGGCGAGAGAGGGGGGGGGCGAGAGAGGGGGAGGCGAGAGAGGGGGAAGGCGAGAGAGGGGAGGGAGAGGGAGGAGATGGGCATAGAGAAGGGGGTATGGAGTTTATGTTGTATATCCAATTCCCATACATATTTAGCAAATGCGAAGCCCTGCCGGGTTCACTAGTAATTTTATAATCTGCACCTCATTATTCAAGAAAAAGTAGTGCTACTAAATGTATTTTGCACTTCGCGTTCAAACAAAGCAATATTAAAACACGCCAGATGATATTACTTCGTGAGGAAATGAAGCTTTATTAACAATGGGCATATATATTTTAACTACTGTGAGTGGAAATATATTTCATCTTACTTATCGCCTTAAAAACTTATTTGTTCTGAAAATCTTAAACATTTTATTTAAAGAAAAAAACATTTAAACCCTTCCTGCAGGAATGCTTAGTATCATTATTGATTACTGAAATCTTCGTTCAATGCCAGTCAGTCAGTTTTCACTGAAAAATATACTTTTCATTCAAGGTCAGTATTAACATTATTTATTACAAAGTATTAAGAAAAGGTAAAACCAAAATGCTTTATTTAAGTACAACTATATGCTGAATTTTGTTTATGTTACACAGACATACAGTGACGTAACATTTACAGATATTAAACAGCAGGTAACGAAGTCAGCTAAAAACTTCAATGGTGTAGAGAATAACGATGACAATACGAAACTATTAGAAACTTTCACCTTATAAGCCACTAATTAATTTGTACAATTATCACAGATTCTAGTTAAAAGATACTGGCTGCTACCTGATTGTTGAACACACAGAACATTTACCCATACTTCTACGATGTTATAGCCTGTGTGGCTTCACCATAACAATGACAGAAGTGAAATTTCAGTACTGATACTTGGTGTAAAAAAAAACTTTATAAAGAATCACTGCAAACAAATATTTCCTGTGGTACTCACATCTCAAGCATAGTTTTCACTTTTTTCGGTCTACTAGCTGATCATTGAATCTAATCTTGATTTTCATTACATGTCAAAAGTTACAATGAAATTTGTTTCACAGTAAAGCAACAAAGATAAACTACAAACTTACTATAATGTAATGCTCCTCAAAAAAGGGAAAATTTGTAATTCTGTAGTATCATCATATTATTTTTGGATAATATTCGCAGAAAATATTACTCACAATCGTCAGTGGGTCTCTACAATTGACAAACTGTTACCAGTCTGTAAGTCAGCTCTGAATGATTTGTTTTACATTGAGAACTGTATTAACGTATTTGCTCTCCAACATATGGAATGCTGCTTTAGTTCAGCATTATCACCCCCACCACCCCCAAACCCAAGTTCTCTCATCAAGGGATTTGAGACCGGGGTGGGGGGGACTCCTCATGGATACATTGTAGTAAATGCATACTTCATTTCAGAGGGAAAAATTTCTTTTTAAAAGCAACCAGTCTTACTGTGATAGGAGGGAAGTATAGGAAACCTCAATACCAATTTTCCTCCAGACGTGCCCTGTTGTTCCACCTTTAGCAAGGTCCTGGGTCATTTCCTCCCATTTCATTTTTTAATAAGTTTATTTCCCCAAGTCTAAAAGACAAAGAAACCTATGATTCCAACAGCTAAAATTTTTGTCATTTCCTGTTTGTATCAGTATCCATTGCCTACTGATATGCAACAATATTTAGAAAGCATACTTTTAGGCACTACAGTAAATATTCAGTTGCAAATGATCCTATACAAAATTCTTGTGTTATCTCTATGTGGAATCACTTTCCCAGCTCTTTTTGCTTCACCCTTTTTGATTCACAAAGATTTGCATACCATCATTTCACCCTTTGTACTTCTCTGTCTGCTAAAATATATATCAATAAGTAGTTGCTGTTTAACACTAGCTCCCTTACTGATTCTCACTGCATATTAGTATTTTCAACAGGGTGGAAAAATATGTAAAATAGGGAAAAACGACCACTTACCTATGGAGGATTGGAAAAAGGTAACACTAGCTTACAAGCTCTTACTCTTTTTATGGTAGGATTACACACATTAACACACAAACAACCGCACAGACACTGAAACCACCTCCTCCACTCCCCTGTCTGCATGTGTGTGTGGGGGGTCATCCTACCAGAAAAAGAGCAAGAACTTGAAAGCTGGTGTTAAACATTTTCTGTTGTGTGTTTTGTGCACTATGCACAAATCCTCTATAAGAATGCCGTTGCCTTTCACTTATTTTAAGTATTTTTATCAGATTAGCTTTGCTTAACCCTCTTGTTTCATCCTTTGCTAATTATCCTCCTCTGCTGCACTGGTCACATCATAGTTATACAGAGTACTCAAGATAAGCAAGCCCCCGAAAGTGGCAGTATACAGATCTACATAGCTAAATTGTGAGTCATTGTCCAGTGTTAAGTCCCAAACCTCTTTCTGTCTTGAGGACTAGTAACACATGGGACCTGTTTATGATGTTGGATCTGTTAAAATTGGGCCCTTAGGCTTGCAGTTATTTCTCACGGGTGTCTGCTAAATTTGAACACTAAGTCTTTGAAATTTGTATTGTTGCAACATAGTCCTAATTACAACAACACGTATTCATAACAAACCTGCAAGGAAACAGAATGGCTGGTGACTACTTGTCTTGAACAGGTAAGTACTGCCAATAGACATGTGCCTATCAAATTTCACTTGCTGAGTGGCCACTTTGTCTTTCTGTAGGTTTTCATTATTCTCAGCTGAATTTTCCTTTTAATATAATGCATTCATAATATTCATTTCCACTGTATACTTGCGGTGTAGGCTGTTGGACAAGGATACAACAGTAAACTTTTCCATTATATGCTCACCCAGGTAAGGTTTGCTATTGCTTTTCCAGAAACTGTCACACAAACAGCAGAAAACCAATTATCTGCATGAATTCATTAGTGGTCAGTGAGGATGATTTGCAAACTCTTATCAGTTTCAAATACTGATGAGCCTTAAGAGGAAAAGACATCCACAGTAATATTATTCCTAGGAAGAGTATATACACCTCTAGTTACAATGTAGATGCAAAAGCTGAAGCTCAGCGATCTGGAAGTAAGGCAGTTACGCATTTCAATATTCAAATATTTTGACTGAATTTCTTTATAAGAGATGAGAATACATAACACTTTAGGGCAAGATGGTTGGCAAGAGGACAACTCAGTGCATAAAGATTTGTATTTACATGCCTAGGGACCAGAAAATGTAGCATCTGTTTTTGACAAAATCTGCATCTACTTGTGGCCAAATTTGCATCTATTCTTTTTTGTTTTTAGATGATTAGATGCACTAATTTGAAAAGTTATAAAAAATGCCGAGTGGGAACTTTTTGATTAGATTGTTTGCTTCTGGAAAAATGTTCAACACCTTTTTGTTCCAAAATGGCCTTTGTTTTCTTGATTTGGCAGTATTTAAGCTTTCAGGAATGATAGTTCTGTTGAGGAGCAGCAGCATTTTGCTGCCAGTGAACTGAATGTGTCACCAAATTAAGGGGTTTCTGGACATTACTTGTATTTTCCTGCCCAATTCAATGATTACAAAATCTGCAGACTACTGATTTCGACTTCCAGTGGGCATTCATAGCTGCGAGACCCACTCTTGATAACACTACAAATTGAACTGACAAGGTATTTGGCATAGAAGTAGACCTGAACGTACTGTAATTATATTTTTATGTTAAGGGAAGGATTTTGCCAGAGTCAAAAATAGTTAGAGATTTCATTTTCCAGTTGCTATAGCGCAGAGTGTGGACATTATTGGCTATAGTGGTAGATAGCCACAAATGTAAACAAACTAGAATGTTGTGCCAGACAGAAAGGGAGAGGTGCAGGGAAACAAGCCCCACCTCCGTTTAGCAGGGTAGCAGCCTGAAGCAGGAATGACACATTGTTATAGGGATCGCTGATCTCTTCTGGTGTTGTAATGGTGATAATTGAAATCTGTGATAGACCAGGATTAGTTGCTTCACTGTTTCAAAATAAGGAAAGAAAACCACGAACAAGGCATTTCGGAATGGCTATGCACAATTGCTTGTTGAGGTTAAGACTGAATTGCTAACAAAGTAGTTCAGGCCTGACTTCTAGTGATGTTTGAGTTTCCACATTATAACCATCTTTTGATCTTTGGCTAACAAACAAACATATGCATTTTTTTGTTGTTGTACAATGCTAGGTGCCACAGCTGAGTACTACTATGTTGCATTACGTAGTGTGTATCTTCAATAGACCACACAATTGGCATGGTGCCAGGTCACTGTGTGCATTGATACACTGTTGCACTCTTACACTTTTTACTTTGCAAACACCTTCTTATGCACTTTATCTTCCCAAAGTGGGCTTCGCCAGATGATGTACAATACCAGTAACTGAAAATTGGACTTTGATATTTATATGCAGAAAATAAAGTTATTTCAAACTATCTCTGATAAAATAGTGCGTACGGATAAAATTTTCTAAGAAATAGTGTCTATTAAATAATTGTGTTTTCGCATTTTAAGGCAGAATTTCTGTCTATTTCGCATTTATCACAAAATGCAAATTTTTCTGGTCCCTATACATGCAACTGATAATTACAGATAGTATTTTATATTCTTATCAGCTGACATGATGCAGCAGTTGATGCAGTCCACTTATTTCTTCTCATTTTAGGCAATTGAGGTGAATGAGTAATTTCACTGAGAAGCATCCGATTTTTAAGGCATTTAACATGTCGATAATGAGTCACTATGTATGGCTATTTTTAGGGCTTCAGTGCCAACACAAAAAATCTGCCTGTTATGAATGGAGCAGAAAACTGTTTGCAGTGACATGAAAAATAATTATTACAAAACAGTCTGTTCTTAATGCTTAAGAAAGCATATTGCAAACTACAAATGGTCTGTAGTGAAAGAAAAAGGAGTAGTAAAAGCAATAAACAAACAAAACAACATAAAAACCTATTTAACAAAAAATGAAACCAAATAATTAGCTGTATTTAGTTACTGCAAATAACTTTTCAATAATTACATTTCTTTTGTGTTTTTAGCTGCGTATATCTACTCTGACTTCAGATAATGCATTCAATTGCTAATACTGTTTGCCTTAATTCAGATTCCTAGACAACACAATGCAAACATTATACATATCTCCACTAATTACCGTTTCCACTCAGTGAATATATGTTTAATGTGAAAACCTGTACTTTATACTAAAATATGCCAGAGACATGGGCATCCATGAACTACAAATGGGCAGGAGGCAAGAAAGGCCGAGATAAAAAAAAGAGTAAAAGAAAACAAGTAGACACATAAACATCACATTGTTACTCTTAATATCACTGAACTAACCACAAACAATAAATCATTCGAGATTAAATCAAATTAAATTAAACTACTTAACACACATGTGAAAATGCAAAAGCATATAATATTATGTAGGCAAGTACTGCTTCCAAATAAAGCAAATCTCTCACTATCTGTCTATCTGCAATATTACATTTATATGTGACCTAGAAGACCCTAATTCATCAGTGTTCAAAATGAAACATTTTCTGAAAAAATGTAAATGAATATCAAATTAACATTCTGCTATATTGGTAGACATGTAAAAACAACAGTACTCTGGTAAAAGAGCGAATGACAGATTAAAAAATTCAATTTGTGAAATTCACAAATTATTTCATTCATCAATTTCTACAAAATAGTTAGCTTTTCAGGTACATGCACAACATATTTCATTTTTACCAGTTCCTGAAATATTAATGGTGAATAGGAACAATGCCTCATTCAAACAAAATACAGAAACCATGTATATTCATATTTTCATATTAATTAATTGCTAAATGTTTGTAACCAAATCTCCAAATCAGAAAATTGATACACTGACAAGACAGCCAAAAGTAACAGAAATGACACTGTTGACACTCGTGTTCTTTTCAAAATTGCCAGCTTTACACTGAGTATTGCAACTCTGATTTAATCTTTCAAAAAACTTATTACATAAGTTTCTGTCCTGTGACTAAATACTAGCATATATGTACAGTATATAAAACCACACTTATTCAATATGAAGAATGTGGTTTTACTGTGCACAGAGTGGTAGTCATGAGCAAATGGCACATGTACTGCACTTAGATTCAGTACCTACACACTAAGACACCCTCATGTTAACAGCTGTGCAGACCACTGTACCTAATAAAAGAAATCCGAAAATCGGCATATCACATAGAAGTTTTGGGTTAATAACCCTTACCACACTAAATTTTACAACTTTTGTTTCTAACAATAAGGCTGTTTGCTAACAGCAATAACTGAAAGCTCAGACCATTACTTTAACTAGAAACTAAGCATGAAGATTAATGCACAGTGTCATATTGTAAACACAATGTGAGCCATTAGCCATTACTAGCCTTTGTAAGTCAGGTGACATTAGCACCACACTAACATAATCCAATTAAAACACACACTCACACACACATACACAATCTGCAAAGCAACTGCTCAAGTGAAAGCACTGCATCTGAGAAATTTCAGGTTTCTAGGTTAGCCATGTCTATGTAGTCTATGTAAATCATTTCAAGGTTCATGAAATCGAACAAAGTCAACCAGAGTGACTGGTATCTGGCCTTTGTAAGGAATTTTGTACTTTGCAACAGCTGTAGCTGCCATACAACGCAATGTGATATAGTTCACCAAATGAACGTTGTTCAGAGGATTCACAGCCACAAAAACAGCAGGAGAATCACCAGCTCTATTTGGTGTGTCCAAATGTGCTCCATGGTCCAGCAGAAGCTGTACAAGCTGCAAATAAAATAGTAGTTAGATAGTACACGAAGAGCTAGAAAACTTATCATGCATAATGAACATACAATTAGATTTTATATCCAGAATTCATTTGAAATTCTGAAAAGCACAGTTGCTACTCACCATATACTGGAGATGCTGAGTCACAGATAGGCACAACAAAAAGGCTGTCACAAAATAAACGTTGAAGGCATTATCTACAAACAAATCTAGGGTACAGCTATGGGCATCCGCATGGCGCTATGCAATGCCAGCCTATTCATGGGCCATCTACAGGAATTATTCCTAAACACCCAGAATCCTAAATCCCTCACCTGGTTCAGGTTCACTGATGACATCTTTGCGAACTGGATCGAGGGTGAGGACATGCAATCCACTTTCCACCAGAATCTTAACAGCTTCTCCTTCATTCGCTTCACCTTGTCCTCCTCAGCCTAACAAGCCACCTTTCTAGATGTTGACCTCCACCTAAAAAAGGCTACATCAGTACATATCAAACCTACTAACCACCAGCAGTACCTCCACTCTGATAGCTGCCACCAGTTTCATACCAAAAAGTCCCTTCCATAAAGCCTAGCCACCCATGGTCGTTGTATCTGCAGTGAAGAGCGATCGCTCTCAAAATATACCGAAGGTCTCATTGAGGCCTTTACAGACCATAATTATCCTCCCAATCTTGTACAAAAAATATCTCCTGTGCCTTGTCTTTCCTGTCACCCACCACCTCCCAAAGTCTCATTGTCCAACCACAGAGGAGCATTCCCCTCGTAATTCAGTACCAAACAGGACTTAGCAACTGAATCACATTATCTACCAGGGTTTTGACTACCTCTTTTCCCGCCCACTATTCTTCCCACAACCTCCCACAGTGGTATTCCACTGTCCACCAAACCTAAACAATATACTCGTCCATCCCTACATAGCCCCTGCTCCAACTCCCTACTTCATATCCCTGTAATAGACCTAGATCCAAGACATGTCCCCTACATCCTCCCACCACCACCTACTCCAGTCTGGTCACAAACATCACCTATCCCATCAAAGGCAGGGCTACCTGTGAAACCAATCAGATGATCTACAAGCTAAGCTGCAACCCCTGTGCTGCATTCTATGTGGGCATAACAATCAACAAACTGTCTGTCTGCACGAATGGCCACCGACAAACTATGACCAAGAAATGACTGGACCACGCTGCCCAACACAAAATTCTTCAATTCGATGACTGCTTCACAGACTGTGCCATGTGTATCCTTCCCACCAACAACAGCTTTTCTGAATTGTGCAGATGGGAACTCTCCCTGCAATATATCCTATGTTCTCATAACCCTCTTGGCCTCAACCATCATTATTCATTGTCCTCACTCATCTAGCCCCTCTCCTGTCCCCATTCCAGTACTACACAACCCTCTATTCCACCAAGGCACCCATCTTTTTAATTCTTTTCTGGCACGCCCCCTCCCCGCCACCCTCTGTCTAACTTCCTGACTGCACCTAGCTGCACTATCCTCTCCCCACCTCATCCCTGCATGCTCCCCAGCAGCACATCCCTCCTGTCCCCAACCCCTATGCTGCTGTCCCTCTCCCAGCCAGTTGCCTCTTCCATCATGCACTGTTGCTGCTGCTTTTAGTGTGACTTCAGTTGCCAAAGACTGTGGTCATGTGTGTGTGGGCTGCATTTGCGTGTGTGACTGTGTGTGTGTGTGTGTGTGTGTGTGTGTGTGTGTGTGTGTGTGGGCTGCATTTGCGTGTGTGACTGTGTGTGTGTGTGTGTTGCCCCAAAAGCATATTTTGTGACAGTCTTTTGTTGCAGCTATTTGCGACTCAGCATCTCCACTGTATGATGTGTAGCAACTATCCTTTTCATAATATTGTTACATACTACCCTGGATTTTCCATTGTTCATTTGAAATTCATTATTTATTGCATTGATAGTTTGACTTATAGTATGATGATATGCAACACAAAGCATCAACTTACTGGGCTGTAGAAATTATATGGATTTGCTGCTACATGAAGTGGTGTTGATCGTGATTCATTTCTAGCATTCACTGGTGCACCACAATCAAGAAGAAGTCGTATAACTTCCATATTAGGAAATATCATCTGAAAACAGATGATCGGAACCCTTTCAAGAACAGTATACATACACTATGAACACCAATTAAAAATAATACAAAATCATACAAAATTATCTAGAGTATATTTTTATGGAATATACAGTAACACACTATTGACTAATTAAAAGCTAGTACGATAAGGTGAAAATAAAGTTCAAATGGCTCTGAGCACTATGGGACTCAACTTCCGAGGTCATCAGTCCCCTGGAACTTAGAACTACTTAAATCTAACTAACCTAAGGACAACACACACACCCATGCTCGAGGAAGGATTCGAACCTGCGACCGTAGCGGCTGCGCGATTCCAGACTGTAGCGCCGAGAACCGCTTGGCTACTCCAGCCAGCTGAAAATAAGGCTCCTGGTTTTTGGGTGACAAGAAAAATGTCAAATTTCTCTGAAGAGGACAAGCCCAGAATTACAGGTACATTCCTGACTTGCACTGAATTTAATTCACTGCAGATCACAGCAATTAATTAATTATAGCATGCAGCAGTAAACACACACACACACACACACACACACACACACACACACACACATATGTACAGTTTATAAGCAAATACATGAAATCAATTTGTGAGAGTGCTATGTGAAACTATCTGCACATTTCCAAATGCAGAAAAAGAAACTTACTACAAGTGGTTTTAATTATCCCAAATGACTTTATATTACTAACCATCCACAAATTGTATTCCTTCATACTGTGATGGGAACATACATGGTGGTAAGAAAATAAAACACTATACTTGTCCAGGGAAAAACCAGGTAAATCTTATCATATTCATGATTATTGTGCTCCTCCTAAATCACTTCTGGTATAAATAAAGGGCAGTTCTATAAATATCAGGTAAACAGAGTAAAAATGATAAACATATGAAGTTAGCATGGATCGTATGGTTGACTGTGGTGGGAAAAACACACCTTATTTCAATCTGCCAGATAGTCTGGAGTCACAAATGGCAGCCTCAACCAGAACAGAGGGAATACAGAACACATTAATTTAAAACTCTAGTCTAAAGTGCCCATAGAAATTTCATTACATAAAACTCAGGTTGGGTGGTTTGACAGCCTTGGACTCCTGCTGCAGACACAGTAATGGACCTGTTTCTTTTGTCTGCTCCTCTTATTTGCTTCAATACATGACACATTCTTGATCTCTCAAATTTCCTTGATCATTTTCTTCTCAGCAAGCAAACTGAAGAATCCCAACTTCAGATGGTGTGACTCTTTAGGACCGCATTTTTAAGCAGATACAGCTTGGTTCAATACTACTGGAAATAATGGGAAAATTGACTATCACACATTCACCATGCCTTTTAACATACATTAACCTCCTATATTTGTCCTTTAATTCACCAGTGCCTAAATCAAGTTAAGTTCCTGTAAGTCATCCCTCTACACTAACATTTATTAACAAAATTAGGAATTAGCGTTAGTTCACAGTTTACACCAGTATAAATTGACCTGATGTGGTAGCTCCCCTTAGCAAAATTCCAATTCACATCTATTTCACTGCCTTTAAGGTTCTTCTTTGTACATAGAAAGGTGAAAACTTTCCTAATATACTTGCTCTCTTCAAGATAAAAACAAATTCTGACAACTGATCTGTTCTGTCCTTAGTGATATATGTAGTGCATCAACAACAAATGGAATTTCTCCAAAACTATTAAAATACTACCTACTATGAAAGATGACATGTTGTGGGCTTCATGTTATTCCATCCTGTGCAAGCCTCTGCATCTCCAAATAGCAATTGCAGCCTACATCCATCTGAATCTCTTTACTGTATTCGTCCCTTGCCCTTTGTCTCTTTCTACACAAGCCCCCTCCCCACACATGCCCCTTCAATACTAAGCTTATGACCCCTCGATGTTTCAGAATGTGTCCTATCAACTGGACCCTTTTTAATCAAGCTGTGCCAAAAATTTCTTTTCTCCCCACTTCTATCCAGCGCCTCATCATTACTTGCATGGTCTACTCATTCAATCTTCAGAATTCTTTTGAAACACTTCTGTTCTCTTCTTGTCTGAACTGTTTATCGTCCATGTCTCACTTCATACAAGGCTACACTCCAGACAAATACCTTCTGAAAGACTTCCTAACATTTGCATCAATATTTTATGTTAACAAATTTCTCTTAAGAAACATTTTTCTTGCCATCGCCAGTGTAAATTTTGTATCCTGTCTACTTCAGTATCATCAATTATTTTGTTGCCCAAATATCAAAACTCACATACTACTTTTAATTTCTCATTTCCTAATCTAATTCTCTCAGTATCACATGATTTAATTCTACTGCACTCCCTTACCCTTGTTTTCATTTTGTTGATGCTTACCTTATATCCTGCTTGCAAGACACTGTCGACCCCATTCAATTACTCTTCTAAGTCCCAGATTTACAACATCATTTGCACACCTCAAAGTTTTGATTTCTTCTCCCTGAACTTTAATTCCTTCTCGAAATTTTTCTTTAGTTTGCTTTACTGGTTGCTCAATGTACAGATTGAGTAACACTGGACATAGGTTACAATCCCCTCGATCTGTTCTCGACAACTGCTTCCATTTCATGCCCCTCAACTCTTACAACTGCCGCCTAGCTTCTGTAAAATTTGTAAATAATCTTTCAATCCCTATACTTTACTACTGTTACCTTCAACATTTCAAATAGTGTATTCCATCCAACATCAAAAGCTTTACTGTAGTCTACACATGCTATAAATGTAGTATTGCCTTTCCTCATCTTCTTGCAGGGACAGTATACCTTATGCATTCCTGCATTTCTCCAGAATCCAAACTGATCTTCCTCGAGGTCAGCTTCTACCAGTTTTTGCATTCTTCTGAAAACAATTAGCATCAGTATTTAGCAGGCATGACTTATTAGACTGACAGTATGGTAATATTAACTCCTGTCAGTGTGTCCTTTAATTGGAATTATTACATTCTTCTTAAAGTCTGAGGTTTGCTTGTCCCATACAGCTTGCACATCAGATGGAATAGTTTTGTAATGATTAGCTCTCCTGAAAGTATCAGAAGTTCTGACATAATATTGTGGGCCTTGTCTCCACTTTGCTCTTTCAGTGCTCTGTCGTATTCTTCTGGCAGTATCATATCTCCTATCTCATCTTTGTCTATATCCTCTCCTCTTTCTGTAAGATTGCATTCAAGTGGTTTTATATGAGCTCTTCATATTCCTACAGTTGCGCCTCTGTTCTCCAAATGTCTCTTTAATTTTCCTCTATGCAGTAACTATCTTTCACCTTGTTATATATGCACCTATAGCCTTGCATTTGTCCTCCAGCAGTCCTGCTTAGCCTTTTGCACCTTCTGTCAATTTTATTTTTTAAATGTCTGTATTTCCCTTTTGTCTGCTTCATTTACTGCATTTTTATATTTTCTCCTTCCATCAGTCAAATTCAAGGATTTCTACTAGGCCTTGTCTTTTTACCTACTTGATTCCCTGCTGGTTTTACTATTTCATCTCTCAAAACGATCCACTCATCTTCTACTTTATTCCTTTCCCCTATCTGAGTCAATGGCTCCATAAAGCTATGTCTCACACTTGCAACAACCTCTGGTTCTTTCAACTTACCCAGGTCCCATCTCCTTAATTTCCTACCTTTTAACAGTTTCTTTAGTTTTAATCTATAGTTCATAACCAATAAATTTTATTGTGGTCAGAGTCCACAGCTGCCCCTTCCTGGAAATATCTGACAGTTTAAAATCTGGTACTGAAATCTCATCACAACACATATAATCTAAATAATGGTATTCAGTTTCTCTGCTGATATCTTTTGCCCAAAATATTTTTTTTACACACGGACAGTCACACTGATGTACGAACAATTTACTTAATAGATCACAGTGTGTGTTCCAGAGGAGCCGCTCAAATGAGAATGTCATGTACAGATTTGTTGACCTAGTGAGACTACAAATTCAAAGCTTCAGAGTTCAATCCTCATTTGATTTTAGTACTTCTGCTGCTGATTAGCACTGCCTCACCTCTGGCAATGATTCATCGATGTCAAAAATGCCACATTGTACCATGTCGGTCTCCTTATGACTGAATGGTTAAGTCAGTTCAATGATCAGTGGAAGGCAGGTTCATAAAACTTTCAATAGGCCCAATCCTAGTAATGCACTGTAGTGTTCAAACCAAACTTCGCATTAAGGACAGCTTTACTTACATGTGTCACCAAATGACACAAGGATTAAATTACAAAATATCATCATAGGTGGCATTTTCTGTGATCTCTCCGATGCATTTGATTGAGTAGATCATGATATTTTCTAGAAAAGCCTTAAATTTTATAGAATTAATGGCATTACAAACAAAGGTTTGAACTGTAACTCCCATAAACATTGTAAATGTGGTGCGGAATAATTGAAACACTGCTGCAATGAGAGAATAGTTTAATGTCAGTGGAGGGGAGGGTGACTGTGTTAACTATTCATCACGAATGATGTAGTTCCACATGAAAAATTTTAGGTTCACTCCTTACATATGTGAATAATATTTCACATAACATATATGCTGACAACAACTTTAATCTCCTTAAAGAGGCCACAGCAAAATAAATTGTTAATAATGATTTTTTCTTCAAGGAATAACAAAATTTTCTCTACAAGTTCTATAATTTAGGAAAAAAAAGAAATGGTGTACAATATGACCAGGGACAGGAAATAGGGCAGAATTTTTCAAATTTTTGGATGTATACACTGATGAAATTTTGATTGAGTGGAAGATATTACGAAGGTTCTCAAACAGAGATGTTGAGCAACTTCTGTTCTTAACATAATTACTGGATTTGGAAACAAACAAATTAACAAGCTTTGCACATTTTAACTTAATAATGGCTTATGGCATAGATCCCACCCCACCCCCTCCCCATGAACCACGAACTTTGTCGTTGGTGGGGAAGCTTGCGTGTCTTAGTGATAACAGATAGCCATACCATAGAAGTAATCACAACACTGGGGTAACTGTTGACAGGGCAGAAAAAATTTGTGGTTCCTGAAGAGCAGCAGCACACTACATAGAAGTTGCAGTGACAACAGTCTGGATGATTGACTGGTCTGGTCTTGTAACATAAACAAAACAGCTTTGCTGTGCTTGTACTGCAAATGCCTGAAAGCAAGGAGGAAACTAAAGTCATAATTTTTCCCGAGGGCATGGAGCTCTACTGTATGGTTAAATGATGATGGCATCCTCTTGGGTAAAATATTCCAGAGGTAAAAAAGTCCCCAATTTGGATCTACGAATTGGGACCACTCAGGAGGATGTCTTTATCAGGAGAAACAAAATTGGCATTCTATGGGTCAGAGCATGGAATGTCAGATACCTTAATCGAGCAGGTAAGTTAGAAAATTTAAAAAGGGAAATGGACAGATTAAAGTTAGATATAGTCGGAATTAGTGATGTTCGATTGCAATTGGAACAGGAATTCTGGTCAGGTGAATACGGGTTTATAAATACAAAATCAAATAGGGGTTGACTGATTGATTGAGGGTAGGGGGGGGGGGGGGTGTCATCAGTCCTGCAATTCAAAAGGTATATGTGTAAGATAGAAGAGCTCGCTAAAAGTGGGTGAATCCAGTAAGGGGGGTCAAAACTATAAAGCGAAAGAGCTAAAAACACATGCACATTGGGAGGCATAAAAGGGGAGGCCAAATCTAAAAACTGGAAAAACAGAGGGATAAAAAAAGTGATCTTTGCAAGGGGACTCAGTCATGGGTCCCAAGCCAGAAAACACGAAGAGAGGCTCCAACCACAGCCACCCTGCCCCTGCTCCAGTAGTAAAGCATAACTTTATACCTGAAATAAAGTCCAATTTCACATAGGAAACTTGAGAACCAGTTCAAATATCTGTGAATCGACAGCAAATATTAGAGACAAGGAATCTGGAAGGCTATACTTAGTACGAAGGAGACATTCCACAAATATATGGGATACCATCGGCCTCGCTCCACAGCCACATTGTGGGAGTGGCTCGTTATGCAAGAGAAAACAATGGACGAGTCTAGTATGACTGATACATAGCTGGCGTAAGACAATGGACTCCTTCTGAGAGAAGTGGAAGGAAGAGCGCCAAACTGCAGTAGTCTCCTTGATTGTGTGGAGTTCAATACTGAGAGTAGTAGTGTACCAGATGTCACTTTGGCACAAAGAGAAATTTGATGTGTATCCGCATATCTGCACCTGGAATCATGAAAGAGAATAGGGAAAGTATTGGCCTCTCTAGCCAAACTGTCAGCCACCTGATTCCTTGGGATGCCCGTATGACTTGGGACCCGCAGAAAGACAACTGTGCAGGTGACACAGCTAAGGACAGAGAGGAGATCATGGACAGCAGACACCAAAGGCTGACAAGAGTAGCATTGGTCTATAGCCTGCAGGCTGCTCACTGAAGATGTACATATTAAAGCAATGTGGAGGAAGGCCTGAGTAACAAAATGGAGGGCCCTGCTAATGCCTAGCATCTCTGCAGTGAACACACCACATGATTCCGGCAGTAAATGATATTCCATGCCGGTAGGAGATGTAAAAGCATTTCCCACTTTATCTATCGTTTTAGAACTACCAGTGCAAATGATGGTAGTACCCTGGAACTCTTCAAGGACGGAATGTACAAGACACTTGAATATCAAAGGGGCAACAGATACCTTAGGACCATAGAACAGGTTGGTCCTAATCTGTGGTCTAGCCACCATCCAGGGGGTTGGGGGATGAGGAAGAGAAAAGGAAATACATGGGGCAATGGGGCACAATCCAGCAAGTGGAGATGGAGATCATGACAGAAGTGAGAAGCATTCCAACTGGCAATTCCACCTGAAGGCAGGTGTCAGAAGGGAGACGTCCCTCATTTGCAAAGAGGACGGGATACATAGGATGGTCAGGGAATCGTCAAATAGCGACTGCATAAGAAACCAAGAGTTGGCTCCGTGGTTCCTTTAAAGGGGGAATCTCCACTTTGGCAAGGAGCCTGTCAATGGGACTAGTGCCAAGAGTACCAATAACCAGATGCACTCCATAATGATTAACAGGGTTAAGTAGTTTCAGACTCAAAGTAAAGGCTGAGCCCTAACCCTGACAACTATAATTGAATCTGAACAAGACCAGAGCATGGTAAATATGGAGAAGAGCAGCAGTGTCTGCACCTCAAGATGTGTGTGCCAGGAGGCAGAGAGCATCATTAAGCTTCTGCATGCATGCTGTCTTCAGGTGGTGAGCATGGGGCAGCCACGTCAGCCTTTTATCAAAAAAAGTAGGCCCAAGAAATAGGACTGTGCTACAACATCTAGGTGTTTGTTACCTAATTAAAGCTCTGAATCGGGGTATACTGTGGGTCAATGGCAAAAATGCATAACTCACATTTTGTAAGGAGAAAACTAGAAGCCACGAGAAAGGGTCCACAGAGAGGTCTTGGAGCTGGCATTCAGCAGGTGCTACAGAGTGGAGGCTGCACCAGATGCAAAAATTGTCAACATTCAATGCTGGGCCAACCAGAGACCCATCAGAGGTTTACAAGCCCATTGATGGTGATGAGGAAGAGGGTGACACTTAAGACAGACCCTGTGGGATACTGTTCTCCTGGATCCGATGGGTGCTGTGTGAAGTGATAACTTGAAAGAGATGATGGGGTTATAACTCGTGGATAAATATCAGGAGGAGGCCGCAAAAGCCCCAGTCACAGAGGATAACTAAAATGTGACAGTCCAAAGCTGTGTCATATGCCTTATACAGGTTAAAGGCCACGACAGTATGTCAGCATTTAGGAAAAGCCTCTCAGATAGCTGTTTCCAATCTGTTAATGGTCAGTTGTATATCGTCCTTCCTGGAAGCCAAACTGATATTGGGCAAAATGGCCCGCGATTCAAGCACACAACATAATCAGAAGCTAACCATCCTCTCAAGCGGTTTACAAAATACACTGGTAAGGCAATTGGCTACTCTGTCAACAGCTGCCAAGAGACGTTAGGTTCTTCCTGGGCTTAAGTACGGGGATGACTATGCTGTCTCACTGTGGTGAGGGAAAGACACCCATGAGCCAAATGCAGTTAAAGACCCTGAGTAGATGTTGCCACCGGGTAATGTCCGAGTGCTGGATCACCTGATTGTGGATGGAATCCAGGCCTGGGGCCATGTCATTTGAAGACTTAACAGCCTGCAAGAATTCCCACTCAGTGAAGGGTTCATTATAGACTTAATCTTGGTGGGGTTTGAAAACAAGGGGGGGTTTCATCAACTCATCATTTCTGCCAGAGAAAGGCAGCAGGACAGGAAGAGGACACTGATGTTTTTGCAAAGTGTGTCATGAGGTGTTTTGCAAGGGCTGACGGATCAGTACACAGAACACCCTGTAGGATGAGACCCTGTCCAATTACAAGACTGCTAACTGTTGAAGTGGCACCCCCCCCCCCCCCCCCATCTGAAGAGGAGATACGGGTGTGGCAGTTGCTATATTAAATTAGGCAGTTCAACATACAGAAGTGGCCTACCTGGAGGGAAATAAAACATTGCAAATGGTGACTGCTGGGATCATTTGCACTTGTACTGCTATTGCTTCCAGGTTGGTACAAAGGTGGATCCAGTCGCTAGTGACATCAGTGGAAACCAAAGTGTAGACATCTCCAGATGTTATCTTGAGGTTGGCACATTTGTCCAATAACCAAGAAACATTTGAGAGTGGTCATCAAGGAAGTGCATTTCTTGAAGAGCAAGACAGAATGCAGAATAAGGGGGAACAAGTTGTTGTATTTCCAGTACGCGATGGTAATATCTGTTGCAAGTCCACAAGATTATCATGTGGCGAGAGTCCAGGGTAGACACAAAAAATCTGAGGGGAGGTCATGTCACTGATTCAGTAGTCGTCAATGACAAGAATGGGGTGTCATCCATAAAAACTGGGTCCGTTTTAAACTGGGATGTTGGAAAAGCCTTGTCCTTGGATTTGTGCTTCTTCTTCTTCTTCTTCTTCTCCTCCTCCTCCTCCTCCTCCTCCTCCTCCCCCCCCCCCTCGGGTAGGTGGTTGGGGTTGGAGGGAGGAGGGGTAGGTGGGAAGGGGAGGAGGGATGGGTGGGAGGGGGAGGAGGAGGAGGGGAAGGTGGGAGGGGGAGGTGTTCCTTGAGGGGAAGGGACAGGAGCTGCTGGCAGTGCAGGGGGGAAAAGGGAAGTGGGAAAGGTTGGGGGAGGAGGGGATGATGTAACTGAGGCAAAGGTAGATGAGAGATTCACTTGGTGAAGTCCTTCAAACTTCTTCCCGGCCCCAATGTAGCTGAGATGGTCAAGCCTCTTTATTTCCTGGACTCTTTTTTTTCCTTTGTATAAACTGGACACAGGTGAGTAAGGAGAATATAGACCAGGCAGTGGGGTGCAAGAGTTCCCCACATGAAGAGGGTAGCCACAGTCACCACGGATGGGAGTGGCTTAGCATCATGAGGACATGTGGCTGAGCATGAGGCAATGAAAGTAATGCATGGGAGATAGAACGAATGGTTTCACGTCCCATCTGTATACCATCACATCGATCATCTTGGGCAGGGTATCCTCTTCAAAGGCCACGATGAAAGTGCCAGTGTCTACGCAATAATCCTTCGGGCCCCTCTGGACACGCCAGATGAAACGAATGCCCCTTCGTTCCAGATTAGCCCTAAACTGAACTGTAGGAAAAGATCCCTATGGAAAATTACGCCCTGTGTCATATTCAGAGACTTGTGAGGTGTAATATTCAATGGGATGTCACCTAAGTGATGCAGACCCAGAGGGAGGCCGAATGGCAGGCAGAAGTTGTCTTTATAAGGAGGGAGACAGATATAATCTTGTTTAAGGTCTTAACTTCACCAAACTTGTCCTCAACGTGTTCCACATTAAAAAGAGGTTCGGTGGTGGCAAAAGTCTCCCCAGTCCTTGCACAGACCAGGGTTTTGCCCCATGCCAGGAGGCCTGGTCCTCCCCCCACAGGGTAGCCAAGGGGGAAAAGGCGGGAAGGCAGAAAGAGGAACTGAGACAGAACTATTCCTAAGAAGACACACAGCCGTGGAAGTGCGGCCAGAGAGTAACACGTTTCACGTACCCAACATTTGCCCTGGTACCACCCACACCAATCAGAGGCTTGCCTTGTGAGCACTACCCAGCCACAGCAATGGCTGTCTGGCATGACGGTCGTTCGTGGTATGAGAAGGAAAGCTTTTCATCCTGTGTGGTAAGTCTCCGCTGCCCTGCCATTCTGGGTGACTTTCCCAAAATCCTAGACCTCTCCCATCCTTTTCCTTCATCCTCTACCTTCACCTTCAATCCTTCTGCCTGAAGAAGGAGCCACTGGCTCCAAAAGCTTGCCTAATTACAATCCTCTTTTATGTGTCAGTTCTGCCACCGCTTGGTGAGTAGATTTGTTATCTATCCAATTAAATTATTTTGTCAAAAACTGATTGTTTCTGTTGTTAAGGAATCAGTAGTTTTTCAAGGCAGTCACACATCCTTGGCAGCAGTTTCACACAACTTAAGACTTTCACTAAGGACATTTCTATGGCTGTAATGTGTTGATGGAGAGAGAGGATATAGCTGCCTGGTGATTCCAATTTTTAAAGGACACCTGTAGCCTAAGTATCGATGGAGTGGTGTGGCTTGGCGAAACATACGTCAATTCTGGTCATGTTGTCAGGCAGGGCTGGACGGATGACACACAGCTACAGGAACAATGGCAGTGCCTTGTTGCAAGGGGTGCAGACTTATTCTTCTTCATGCAGGCACGCTGCAAGGTTTCCTCCCAGTCGCTTGCTTTTTTAAATCAAAGAAAATGGGAGACTATCATGAATACATGGACCATGTTACATGAAGAATTGATCCACATTAATTGTACCAAGTCATTCAAAGATTTACTAAAAGCAAATCTCTAAAAACCATCAATTTACATAATGCTCCTTACAGATCACCTGTTGACAAGGCACCTGCAATGTCAGACTAAAAGGAGGAAATGACTGACTGACTTCAGTGTCGTAATGTCGGTAAGTGATGACCTTAAAAGGTGGAGCTTACGGGAAGTCTTCATAAGCCACAGTTCCAGCTATACGAAATTGACAAACTAACAAAAAAACATGGGCTTACAGTTGTTGGGCAACTACCTTACCACTGTCATTTCAACCCAATAGAGTTAAAATGGGCCCAAATTTAACGTTACATTGCCAGAAATAACAATAAATGTACCCTCTCTGCAGTCGAAGCACGCACAAGAGAAGCAGTCAGCAACGTCAGTTCTGAAGATTGGAAGAAAGCTGTCATACAAATGAAGAGTGTCATGGAAAGAGCATGGCAGAATGAAGCTCTTTTGGAACATTCAGTGGGTGAGATAAAACTTCATTAAATGACAAAAGACAGTGATATCAGGGAATGTTTTTTCCATTATACTTGTAGTACTGGAGCACAGGTGGATTTAGCTTCTTAAGTTTTAAAATCTTAATAACAAGGCCTTAATAGCAACTAATTACAAAGGAAGTTCATCTCAGTAATTCAATCTGTATCACACAAAATAAATGTTGCTGTTTACAATGTAACTGCTGTAATACTTAGGCCCTGTTATCTGTACCACTTTCGTTATTTCTAAACAAAGAGGTTGGTGTATCTAAAATACTAGCATACATACTCGCATAAATGAGAAAAAAATTTAGTTCTTTGGGGTATATAATCTACAAAGTGGTTCTTGTGAGCCCTTCTACATAGGCCAGAGAGGTAGAAATTTTATCAACTAATTATAACGAGCATGCTAATCCGAACAATAAGACAGCATTCGGTCAACATCTTCAAAAGGAGCACCGTTCTGTTGGTAATATAGATACTAACATATTTACTTGATAATAAGACAAAGTATTTTCCAAATCGTCAGTTGAAAAATATAAGGTTGTCTTATATTCCCAGAAGAAACTGTTGCTGCTGAGGTTAACATTTTTATATTGTTTAATAGACTGATATAAGGGTCATTTTACAGTCACAGATGAAGCTTTGGCTACTGACATCACATGCAGATTTAGTATGAAGAAATCAGAATGGTAGGTTGGGCAGATGATACTTGCACTAGAACATGCTTGAGATTTCCCAATACACTGTAGCACTCGATACGGTGTTGGCCCTGCTCAAACAACCCTGCTCGAACAATCATGTAACATTTGACTTGTGTGGCACTAATGCATGGGATACAAGAGAAAATATGAACTATCTACCACCACAGTCTACAATCTATTGCTCTGCTTAAAATTTTATAATTTTGTGAAATATAAGAGGACATAACATGAACTTCTATCATCTTATTAGCTCTTGTATTTCAACTTGTTTGTGATAAAAGATCTTATACAAGTATGGATACTGTATACAAATATTTAGGGTGCTTTTTAAGTAAAGGTAGTATTGAAAGGCAAAAATGTAGTCCTTCAAAACATTGCTTAATTCTGAACTCAATCCAATGCTTTATTTGGTTATTAGAGACTGTAATGATATACCAAGTGGGCTGCAATGAGAAATATGGTTGCTTTTCACTTATTTGAATACCGAATAAAGAAGTTATCATTTTTTAGTCAGCTTTCGAACAAGATGGTGACATTCAGATGAAACAAGAAAGAAAATTAAACCAGAATTACATGTCTAAGAAATGAAATAAATCATATCAAACTAAGTGTAATTGTTTTATTGTAAAAATAAATAACAGCGGCAAGACCCGCTGTGCAGATAGTAACGACATGAACAAAAGTTTGGGAACTGGGCTGAATAGTGACTGCAATCTCTTATTTATATATTAGTCGGTGTTGTCACGTATGATCTGCACCCTAGAATCTATTACAGTTTGTTTAACAGTTGCCCAAGCACAGTACTATGGAAGGATTGGAGGGGAACAGTGATAACATCTTGGCTGATAACTAGGATGAGTGTGGGGAGGAGCTTGGTGAACAGACAGCAAAGTTTGTCATGCTGCTAACCGAGGCTTTCTATACCATGTACTTGGATTTTTATGAATAGAAGTGAAAGCAGATATGTATTTGGGGGGAGAAAAAGCTGTGTTCTCAGTTCCCACCATAGCGACTACATCAGAAACCACAACACATTTAGAAAGAACAGCCAAATACTTGTGACAATGAATATATAAATGTCATAGCTGAGATATGAGGATGATGGTGATTAAAAACAGTGATACCCCAGACAACAGGCTTGGTAAGCAAAAAAGGAAGTAAAGATAAAATTAATGTAAACCATTTCTTTTTGTTTATTTTATTTCTCCTTGTCTTATCAAAATGTAGGCAATATATAAATGGCCTAAGTTTAGAATAGATACAATGCTACTGTTTTGGTCAGATAATACAGTTTGTAACTTTGATTAGTCAGGATATATTACACAAATTTTTCTCAAGGTTCCTATTATAAAAAAAAAAAAGAGGTTGTATAAATGCAGTACTTGGGAAGTCGTGCATTATTCAACAAAGGGGTCACAGATGGCCATCTTGGAAGAATTGTAGATATTTTTAGAACAAATTAAAAGAACATGATAAATTTTATATGAACAGGTAGATTTTTGTTTAACAGATTCCTTGCACTCTTCAGGCATATGTTGTAATTTACATTTCTGCAATTATTTAGAATGTGCGTGTGGAGGCCAACATTGCCCCCTTCTCGCCAGTTGGTGATGACATAATCCAGACGCACACCCTGCAATGTTTTTCGAACAATTTTACAGAAATTCTTTGGTAAAAAAGTTCACGTTTGCCTTACTCATAGCTTTATATGTCAGCTTCATGATGATGTGCCCATAATTTCGTTAATGGTCATAGTAATTGTGATATTTGCCTTTAAGTAAGACATTGCACAAAACTCTATAAACAATTTGCAATGAAAAATAGGGATTCCAATGATTTTGTGTTTGGTGCTGATTTTTTGTCTGGTGCATATACCATAATATGTTGCTGGGTATCAAATTTAGCCAACATACTGAATTTTTCTTTAGACCAATCTCAAGAAAACTGACATGATGTAACACACTCATTTGTGGTCTTGCATGCCAGCGACATGGACAGAGTAAAATATCCGCAACATTCCTTATTTTTCATAAACAGTCTGCGATTCAGAAATGAAATTTTGGCAAATGATAGCACACAAAGAGGAGAATATTTGTTATATGGTTATCATGTGAAACTTCATTATCTACCATGTTATTTCACTAACTACCAATTTTTTCAATGAAATAATGTAATTTTTAAGGTCCATCGATAACTGGTGAAACAAGAAATGCTATGGGTTTTGGAACAAAATAAGTGAAGACATTACATGTTTATTTTTGTGCTGAGCAATTGCTTTTCCATAAGCTATTCACCTTACTTTTCCTCTGTTCATCACTTTTTCAGAATTCTCTTGCAACTGTCTCTGCACAACAGGTCAGTGAGATGACACTGTGTAAGCTCAACTGTGTTTTGGCAAAACAAGCAGATTTTAACATGGCAACAGGAGAAATGTGTAGTTTTTACTCATCATTTGCCACTCAAGATGCTTCTCTGAAGGTTACAAATGGCTAACAAGCAAGGAAAAAACAAATCACTGCTTTTGTTGCTTTTTCAATGGAATTATTCTTAGATACTAATCAAAGCAATGGTGACAGATCTTTTTGAATGGTCATCATGCGAGTGTAGGCTTCAGTTTAGAACAGCACTTCCCCTCCCTACTGCACCCGCATGTAACCCCCCCCCCCCCCCCTCCCGTTCTCCCCATGCATGACCAGCCGACTGCTTATCTACCAGCCACATTATTCTGCATACACTCTAGTATAGTATGCAATTTTATTCAATTTAATGTAGTCATTGTTTTCAGGCAGCGATTTATGCTCATTTATACCATGTATATTTTCAACATTTATTGTATTATAAGTGGCTATGATCCTTTCCTAAGTGTCATCTCCTTTAAAAAAAAAAATTGTTTTTTTTACCAAGTGTCATGATGGTTTTAGCCTTGATAGTGACTTGTTGATGTTAGGTTGTATAGCAGTTACTGTAATGTGCTATTTTATTCAATTTAATGCATTTGCTGTATTTGCGTTGTAATTAGTTCTCATTTACACATCCTGTATTTTTTAAACACTTACGTATCCTAACTGACTCTGATCTTCATCCTTGCACTTTAGCTTCCCCCTTTCTCTTGTCTTTCCTTGTTTATAATTTGGTTATTTACTTTAATCACTAATCACATAGCTACGAGTGCCTCTTGCAAAGTCTACTTTTGATAACGCTACACTTTTTCTAAATGATTTGTGTGCTTACTCTCACAACATTGTGGGCATTCACAGTATGGTTTGGAATGTGTGTCCTATGTGCCTTGAGAGTAGCCTGTGCTTGATAAGAGTTAAATCCCAGCCGCTATGTTTCAACATTTTTTTTTTTTTCCAAAAATAATTTTATGTATAATTATGGAAATTATTTAGTGTAATGCAGAGCTTATTTTTATGCATGTCATTGCTTTGCACTCTTGAAAATAAGCATTACAGCTTACTTTCTTAGAGCCCTTAATCTTGATTCTCCTTGCCATCTACAATGCCCCCCCCCCCCCCTCCTCCACCTCACCCACTACCACTCTTGGGTTCTTCCTGCCCCTCTCAAACCTGATCCACCCCATTCATCTACTCAGCTCTTAACCTGTGGCAACTGTGTTCTACACTTCCATGTGCTAGTGTAAATGTGTATATACATAATGAAAACATCTACTGAGCTACAAGAAACAAATGATTATTACTCACCACTAAAGCTCTCAGTGTCTCAAAAAGGTGTTAAAACATGTAGCCATAAAAATCTTCCCAATAACAAAAAAATGTCTGACAGATAGAAAAGAATATTTTAAATATAAATGGACAATGTTTCTTCTGTACAAATCATCTGTTTATACGCAAATTTTTAATTTAAATCTATTATCAAGTGTAGTTTAGGAGACAAAGGTGTTTAATTTTGTTGTTTAAACATGTTTCACTAGAAATATGAGCAATGTCAAAGACTAATATGTCCACTTTTATTACATTTAAGATACTGTACTATCTAGTGATCAGTGGGTGGCCAGCATACACCCATACATGTAAGCAAGTCATGTATAAGTAGCCTGTAAATTCAAGACCTTCTCTGTATACAGTGGTAAGGGACAGTCGATCAGAAATAAGAAACCTCTATCTCAAGTTTCAGTTTCTCACTAACAGCAACGTTGTCAGAATATATGCATGCAAATAGTGATAAGTGCCAAAAACCTGGCTGCCAATAGCAGTAATGCATGCAGTGTCACTAACAGAAAAAGGCTTTTTAGGTATAAATCCAGAGATGATTTGGTCAGCTATGCCTCAGAAAAAAAACTGTGACTATGTTTGTGAACGGAAATGCATTTCAAAAGTTCTTTAAAATCAGCTAAGAAATTTGTGTAAGGACATAAAAAATATTGTGTCCTTTACCATAGTTTACATGAATTTATGTGACAAGGTGATCCTAGAAGTGTTATGGACCATCCTCAAAATTGAAACTTCCTGGCAGATTAAAACTGCGAGACTCGGTCCGGCACACAGTTTTAATCTGCCAGGGAGTTTCATATCAGCGCACACTCTGCTGCAGAGTGGAAATCTCATCCTCAAAATTGTTTACACGCTGTAGTAAGGTGCTTGTTTCAATTAAATTTGTATTGTGCTTGTGCTGAATCATACATTAATTTTTGAGGTTATTATATTTTGCTAATGCAAAAATTGTTAATGTAAATCTTAGTATTAAAAACTGAAACAATATCAACCTTTTAAATTTATATTTTTGAGAGGTTTCAGAGTAAAGGTCTGTTAATTTACCCAGCAAGCAAATTTTGGGTAGAATTTACAATTTCAAATGTATGCTGTTACTGTAGACACATTTGAAATCTGTGACTTATTGAATGGAAAAAATCCCATTGCTTGTACTTGAAATATCTTACTTACACGATTTTATTGAAACTTTTCTGCACGATTTCTCAAAAGAACCAACTTGCCCTCACCATCGTATACATCTGAGGTCCTCAGTCGACCTTTTCTACACCATTTCCATAAAAAATTCAAATCAACAGTCTACATAACATGGAACTAACTAATTAATAGTTTGTTCAATTTTTGCAGGCCTTTGCTCAGAAGGATTGAATTCTCAACTTTTATTACTGAGTTGGGTTTTAATGTTATTTAGTGATCAACAAAAAATAATGGGCGAGTTTTTAAGAGAAGCGGTAATCTACACAGAAATCCCTTAAGGGAAATAAAGGTTGATTCAAACAGAGACTAATTATCTGCACAATCCTGGAGCATCACAGGTTACCAAAGGAAAATAATTAATCATTTTCATCTTCTTAATATGAAAAAAACAAAGTATAAAGTAAATCTACAATACTTACAGTGACCATATGAAATAAAAGCACAGACAACATTCATCTTCAAGAGGTTTTATTTCCCCAATAACTTTCAAACTCTTAGCTTTAGCAAGTGTGTGTAAAAACATCTTACCTGGTTGTCATCTTGAAAATAGGAACTTTTTATTGTATTCAGCCTTGAAACACACAAGTGAAGCAATGTGTCACCAGTTGAAGCTGATCGAGGATTTGACTGAATTAATTCCTCCACCATATGAGCAACATGTTTGCGCTCATCAGGTGAACGTGCAGTTTCCACGAGCAGATAAATCAGGTGAGTGATGCATTTTAGTATTCGGTCAAAACTTTCTTGTTGCCGTTTTTGAATTGGTCGCACCTAAAACAAATGAATGTCATGGTTCTCTTCAATTACTTGTAATGTTTTACAAGTTGTTGGAAGATAGTATTTCAATAAGTGAATTCAGTTCCCATCTCATCAGGGGTATAAAGACAAAATAATCAAATCCAACTCACTGACAAGATGATGCAACATGTATTCTGAAACTATTTTACAACTGACAGGTATAAAATTTGATAGTACAAATAGTATATTAATAACAATATGGATTACATGAGAAGACTGTGCACGTAAACAATGTATTGCAAAATCAATGAAAATGTTTATTTTTCATAACTGCAAAACTCAAAGCTGGATGGATGAACCTGTAGTAGCCGATGCTGACACTTACCTCTTTCTTTACCTTCCAAATTGTTACACTTCCAGTTACCCTCTGTTCACTTACACTGAACAAAAACTGAATAGAGGAAAATACTAGTGCACTAAAAATTAATATGCATGCTTTTCTTTTTCTGTCATCACACAGCTAAACAATATACAGCAAACTTTCATCTATCAGTTTTAACAAACAGTCGAGTCTGCATGGATAACAAAAAAACATGGATAAACCAATGTACATTATTTTTTCAGAAACTGCTACCCTGCGCTAGTAACAAAACACGTTACTTGTAACAATTTAAAGCACATTGTATTACTTTCGTGTAACTTGTTTTAAACCACAAACTGGATGTTATTGACCTTCAGCTCCTACGGAAAAGATTAGGCAAATACACAGAATGGAAATTAGCTGCAGACATATTCCCATTTACCTATAGTCACAAATGGAACATAGTGGAAAAAATATTTGAGGGACAGATCACGGTGGGATTGCGGATTCAATCGCCTTCAGATGATAAAACATGAATCACATGCATTAGTACTGTACTACAAATGAAAATATTGTACTGATTATACCATAATATTTTAGGCTTCATTTTGTTTAATTTAAAAATGGAAAACATGTGCACGGATTATCCGTAAATCTGATAATCAGCAGCTGTCGATGGTTGGGTGATCCCTGTATATCCTAACCTTAGCAACCTGACCATTATATTTCTGATTTTGTAAAACAGAAAAGCACATCTTAGTCTACAACACACTATCTCTCTTCATCTCTCCTCTACTCCATTTCCCTTTTTTGTAGATCTGTTACAGTCCAAATGATACTTCTTGGATAAAGAAACCACAAAGCCATGATGTTGGACAAGATGTAGACATGTAATTTAGCTATCTTAACATTGGCCACAAAAGCAATGAATTCATATTTGTAGCCATATCAGCATAGGTGAGCAATCTCACAAAAGAAAGCATGTTCCAAACCAGCATTACCAGATACACAACCAGTAACAAACGAATCCAGTAAACGAGTGACTGAGTGCATCAGCATGACGTGGCACTAGTGATAACCTGCAGGGTACGTGGTCCTTGTTAGGCAGTTGCATCACTTAAGGCAGATAATCAACATGGAGGTTTGGTCATCTGGCCTCTATCATTCACACTCCACAAGGATTTGAACAGGCACAAGAATGGAGGGGTTAACTAGTTATATGGAGCTCCAATGTTAGGCACAGTATGGAACCCCTAGGGAAGACAGCATTTAGGGCTGGAAAGAATTCCAATGCACACACTGTGTATCTTCCAGGGGGCCTCATCTGAGATGTGGAGGAGGCTCTGTCTGCAGCTATCGACGTTGCAGGGTACAGTAGCGTGCAAGCTGTCGCTCTTGGCGGCACCAATGGTGCCTGTCACTTGGTTTCTAAGGACATTCTCAGCTCCTATGGGCATCTGGCAGAAGTGGTGAAGACTTGAGGCATCACTCACAGGTTTCAAGCACAGCTCACAATTTGTAGCCCTCTAGCCAGACATGATCAAGTTCTTTGGTTTGGAATCTAGCACAGTGTCTCAACCAGACACTCCATCAATTATGTGATGGTCATGGTTGCAGATTTCTGGACCAGCATTGTAGGGTACAGATGGGTAGGACTCTTGTTGATATGTCAGGAGTGCACTACATTAAGGAAGCAGATACTCTGGTAGTGGAGTTCTTGAGGAGTACACATGGGTTTATTTTTAGGCTAGGCAGTAGTATGAAGTCATCTGATGAACACTTGCCAGTTGATTTACAGAGAATGAAATGACATCGCATGTACAGAAGACACACTTCAATTGTCAAAATTGTAGTAGTAAATTAACAAAGTACTCATAACAAAGCTTTCAAGTTTACTGCCCCCCAGGAACTTTCTCAAGCTTAAATTATTCTTGGCACCGAGAGCTGGCCTGAAACCCGAAGTAGAAAGCTCCGAGATATTTAGTGATTCATGGAATTTATATCAGAAAGACAGATTACATGCCCTATGAGGGTGGGTGTTCATCGTAGTGAAGTTATATGGACACGCGTAACAGGTCTAGGTAAAATCAAGTTAATTGTTGGATGTTTTTACCGATCACTAGGTTCCACTGTGTCAGTCTTAAGAGCCATTCACCGGAAGTCTACTGCCAGTACTGCAGAAATACCCAGATCATGCCATATTGGTTGGAAGTGATTTTTTATCTACCAAGTATAGACTGGAAAATCTATGGATTTACTGCAGGTAGTATGAACAGACAGTCTTGTGAAGTATTTCTCAACATGTTTCCTGAAAACTGCCTTGGACAACTAGTTATGCAACCCACACACAATGGAAATATTTTAGACCTTGTAACAACAGTCATGCCTGACCTTACCAAAGGTATCTGTATAGAAACAGTGATTAGTGATATTGACATCATCACAGTGACAATGGTTACAAAACCACCAGGAAGGCCAGGAGAGTGTTTATGTTAGAAAAAGCAGATAAGCAGTTAGAATGAAATTTTCACTCTACAGCGGAGTGTGCGCTGATATGAAACTTCCTGCCAGATTAAAACTGTGTGCCAGACGGAGACTCGAACTCGGGACCTTTGCCTTTCGCAGGCAAGTGGTAGAGCACTTGCCCGCGAAAGGCAAAGGTCCAGAGTTCCAGTCTCGGTCCGGCACACAGTTTTAATCCGGCAGGAAGTTTCAGATAAGCGGTTGTTAGCATCCGAATGGAACAATGAACGGACATTGTTTAGCCCCCGTATGATGGATGTAGGGGGATTATGAGCAAAGTTTAACTGATTGTAAATCACACTCCGGAGACATATGTGCCAAGTAAGTAGATTAAAGATGGAAATGACCATCCATAGTTTAATAATCAGAGTCGGAAAATGCTGAGGAAACTGAAATTATTACACTCTCAGTTCAAAAAAAGAGTGCACAAATGTTGAAACACAAAAGTTCATAGAAATTCAAGTGTCCATAAGAAGAGCAATGCACAAAGCATACAACAATTTCTACCATCATATCTTAGTGAAGATTTTACCAAGAACATGAGAAAATTCTGGTCATATGTAAAATCAATAAGAGGGTCGAAAATTTCTATCCAGTCATACTGTAGCTTGACTGTCATACAGACTCTGACAAGGAGCACACTGAAATTCACACCTGTGGTGCAGAGAAGCAACAGAAAGGGTCGAAAACAAATTGGTTGCCAGGTCCAGATGGAATCCCAATTTGGTTTACAGAGTGTACTCTGCAGCATTGGCCCCTTACTTAGCCTACATTTACCGTGAATATCTCGCACTGCGAAAAGACCCACGTGAATGGAAAAAAGCACAGGTGACTCCTATGTATTAAGGAAAGTAAGAGAACTGACCCACATAACTACAGACCTCTATATCCTTAACATGGTTCAGCTGCAAAACTAACTCATTCTGAGTGCAAATATCATAAATTTCCTTGAAACAGAAGAGCTTTGGTCCACAAATCAGCATGGATTTCGAAAGCTTTGATCATGTGAAACTCAGCCTGCCATTTTTCACATGATATTCTATAAACAATGTATGAAGGAACATTCCACAGTCCTAGATTTCCGGAAAGCATTTGACATGGTGTCCCAAGGCAAATTGTTGATGAAGGTCAGAGCATACAGTTTATATTTCCAGATATTTGAGGGGTTTGAAGACTTTTTCTATAATGGAATCTAATATGTCGTCCTCACTGGCGAGTGTTCATCAGAAACAAGGGTATCATCAGGAGTGCCCTAGGAAGGGTGATATGACCACTTTTACTCTCTAATTAATGAATGACCTGACAGACAGTGTGAGCAGTAATTTATGGCTGTTTGCTGATAATTCTGAAGCATACAGGAAGCTGTCCTACAGTTCCTTTTCCTGATAAGCAACTTCTACAACATTAAGATTACAGTATACGTAACTGTTCACTTTACTCAAAATTATAATATCTCTCTCAGTTAAAGGCTGTGGCGACTTATCAATTACCTCTGCATATTGCTGGATGGATGTTATAACCCATCAGCTTACGATAAACCTTAAATATTATATGATTTTACTTGCATAGATTACATTTAAATCTAACTGTTTGCAGTACACTATGGGAAATTTGTTTTGCAAGTACCTCTCTTCACTAACACCAGCTGTTTAAATAAACAACTCTGCACTAAAGGTAGTGGTGTGAATTATAAAATGCGTAATGGCAAAATAAACAAGTGACAGAAGGTTATAATGGCTCTGAGCACTATGGGACTTAACTTCTGAGGTCATCAGTCCCCTAGAACTTAGAACTACTTAAATCTAACCAACCTAAGGACATCACATACATCCATGCCCAAGGCAGGATTCAAACCTGCAACCGTAGCGGTCATGTGGTTCCAGACTGTAGTGCCTAGAACTGCTCGGCCACACCAGCCTGGCCAAGTGACAGAAGCAGGAAACTGTTTTATTGTATTTTTCCTAATCATTAGGAACGCTTTGCTCCTCCACAAACCTATAGCACACTGCTGCTAAAAGAGGAGCCAGATCTTTTGCATACTCTATGTAAAATTGTATTGGTATCACATATCTAGTGGTCTTTCCTTTGTTGAGGAATTTCAGTTGCTCTTCTATTCTGTGGTCGCCTATTTCAAATCTGTCATTTTGACATTCATGCGATGATTTACAGGAGGAATCAGAGTATGATCTTTTCAGAGAAAACGTTTTGAAAGAAGATTTGTAGTATTTCAGATTTATCTGTGTCACCATCTGTTTTGATACCATTATAGTCACAGAGTATCTGGACTGATGGCTTTGATTCATTTACTCAAAACTTCTTAGGATTTCTGTCTAGCTAGTAGATAGACTTTTACTTTTGAATTCACCAAACGTTTCATTCATGGCTCTGCTAACGCTAATTTTGGCTTTGTTAAGCTCAGTTATTAACTAATTCGTCCTGTTCAGTCTTAACCTTGTATGTGGGCATATAACAGGCTGGGAAGGCATAAAAAACGGTGGGTTCATTGAGGGAAGTAAATAAATATATGCTGCAAATGAACAGGCCAGACACAATTTCAGTGCAAATAAATATGAAAATTTCCAACAAAAAACTTACAAAGAATAGATGAGTATGGCATCTAATGCCAAATCCACATCTTCCTGAATTGAGAATCCAAGCACAATAAAAGCATCAAGACCACAAATATTATTTAAGGGCATGCAGCATGCTGCAGGTGTAGAGTCAGCCATAGTGCCACTTCAATCATTGCTATAGGGGCAGTTTTTGTCTTTACTTAACACTTCTGATATGAGTGGTTTGAAAACTAGTCACCACCAAGAAATAAAAAAGGGTACTTCTGTATGCAACTTACAACAGAGCTACAACCATACATTTCAATAACAAATATTATTAGTGTTAGACTAAAGTTCTTAAACAATGTGTCATTTTCACGTGCACTGCCTCCACTGTAAACTATCCTTTAGAATGAATTGACTCACCAATACAATTTAGTAATATGTTCTGCAGATCTTCAATTTTTTCTGCAATATTAGGTGTACAAATGTACCTTAATTTACAAAAGATATGAAGACACCTGTGACCATTTATTAGTTTGCAAAATACTGAGCAGCCACTGGATTTCAACACCTCAAACACAACATGCATTAGACTAAGAGTATTTACACATTGCTCTTTGGCAATCATTGTGGGTGTGGTCAAAATTATACTCATATATCCATTCAGATCACTTATGGTGGTAGTTATGCTGAGCCTGTGATTTAAAGTAATCCAGGCAAATAATAGTATTAGAGCAGATAATGGTGAATTAGAATCAGGGGATTCTGACGACACACAGGAAGAATGATGTGATTTACAAGTTGTTTTCATGTGTGTCCTAAATTTACCTTCTGCCAATGTTGACACAGCGAATAGAAACCAAGCAGAAAGCTGTTGTGGCATATTTTATAATATGCATTTTGTGCTGTACATTTTGCTCTATAGATATGGAGCCTTCACATATTTTAGCTGTTGCCAGAACTTCCTTAAGGAAGGATCTCCAAGTTTCAATGCAGCAGCTCATATCTCTCAATCCAGGGTGTGTTGAACAGAAATGTTGCACATCATACGCCTGCATTTGCAAATCATCTTGTCACTGTTGTAGGCATCCAACATACCACTTGCAAAATGAATCCAGCACCTTTCAGCAGAGTGATGCTGTTCTGAAATTCCTTGACATACTAAAACTATACTCCGAAGCTGGACTTGAAGCCAGAACTTGCCTTTTGTGATGCCCTTACTGACTAAGCTATTGGTGTTATCCTATCCTTGAGGCGTGCTAGTCCAGCAAGGCAGGCATGAGAGCTTCTGGAAGTTTTGAAAATAAGAGAGACATACTGCTGGAGCTGAAACTGCAGCTGTGAGGTCACAAGTGTTGCCAGGGTAGCTGAACTAATAAGAACACTACCAACTTTTAGTGCACCGATTTAGGTGCACACTGTTCTTCCTTCTATGCTTAAGCAAACTCAGATAAGCTCCATATATGTGAATAATTTTTGTAATCAGTTTACAAGTTTCTGACAAGGCGTTTCAGCAGTGTTTCCCCTGAATCAGTGTCTGACGGTGCAGCGCACTTCACCCGATAGACCTGATGGTTGTTAGCGATGAGAACATTGTTCCACCACTGCTAAAATTCTATGAATTTATTGTTAAAGAATTTGATCACAAAAAACACTGTAAAATTTTGGACTTCCGAACTGTACAGATGTTAACATTTAAGAGTGTATGTTCTTTTATGATAAATAAAACACTTAGTTCATTGTCAAAGTTCTGTTGTTACTGAAGCCTTTATTTGACTAAGGTAGTGAATTAATCTAATCTTGCACTCACAATCCCTTTGTAAGCAAAACATATGGGTTGTGTTGTATATTCTCTCAGTTTTTATTTAAAGCTGGTTCTTGAAATTTTGTAAATAGGCTTTCTAAAGACAGTTTAGAATGTGCCAGTTTACTTTCTTCAGCATCTCTGTGACCCTACCCCATGAGCCAAGCAAATCTATGACCATTCATGCTGCCCTTCTCCGTATATGATCCATAACCCCTATTAGTTGTATATGATACAGGTCCCACACATTTGAGAAATATTCTAAAATGTAAAATGTGTCACATGAGTTATTTGTAAGCGATCTCTTTTACAGACTGACTGCATTTCCCCAGTATTCTACCACCTGCTTCACCCACGATTGGGACTATGTGATCATTTCATTTCATTTCCCTACAAAGTGTTACACCCAGCTATTTGTGCACATTGACTGATCCTAACTGGGACTCATTGATATTATAGTCACAGGATACTACTTCTTTTTTCATTTCATTTCATGAAATACACAATTTTACATTTCTGAATGTTTAAAGCAAGTTGCCAATCTTTGCACCATTTTGAAATCTTATCAAGATGTAACTAAAAATTTATGTGACTTCTTTCACACAGTAACTCATCACATGTAACTGCATCAGCTGCAAAAAGTCTAAAGTTACTACTAATATTGTCTGCAAGGTCGTTAATATAAAGCATAAACAGCAAGGGTACAGTTTCTTCTACATCTGATGACAACTCTCCATCCAAGGTAATGTGCTTAGTCCTCCCTACCAAACAGTCCTCAATCTAGTCACAAATTTCGCTTCATATCACGTATGATAATATTTATTATCAAAAGTGCAGATGTGGTACTGAGTCAAATGTTCTTCAGATATTGAGAAATACTGCATCTACCTGACTGGCTTTATCCAAAACTTTTATGTTTTGTGAGAAAAGTGCTTAATGGGCTTTATGTTGGTTGGCATGGAGTGGGTCATTTTGTTCAAGATATCTCATATGTTTGAACTCAGGATATGTCCCATGAATCTACAAAAAATTGATGTCAGGGATAGGGGGTGCCAGTTTTGGTGATCACTTTTACAACCCTGTTTGAAAACAAATATGACCTGTGCTTTCTTCCAATTACTGAGTATGGTATTTTGTTTGATGGATTTGCGATAGATTATAGTTAAAAAGAGGGGCTAATTCAGCTGTAAATTCAGTATGGAATCTGATAGGGATTCCACTGGGCCCTGGAACTTTGTTCAGTTTTAACGATTTCAGCTGTTTCTCAATGCCACTGACACTAATATCTACTTCACTTATCTTTTCAAAGATATGAGGATTAAACTGGGGATTTTTTGCCTAGCATTTCTGTTGTAAAGAAGCATTTGAAAATGGAGTTAAGCATTTCTGCTTTTGCTTTTTTACCCTTACCGGGAGTTAGAATGGGAAAAATTTTATTTTTTCACATTTTTGTATTTTTATCTCATTATCAATTTGCAATTTTCTCAATAAAATGAGATTATATATATCTTATAAACTCACACAGGAAGTATTTTATTTTATTTTTTAAAATATAATCTATACTGGTTGAAAATGTTAAAATTTTTGCATGCATTACTTCAAGATCTAATAAAGCCGGTATTTTTATATAGAAGAATGTCGATTGCTGTGTTACAAAGGTTAAATTATGCGTTTGTTTTGGTAGCACTGTCAACACGTTGTATGTCGAAGTGCTGACGTTTTCCAAGGAAAAGTGAGGAATAGATTGGTAAATCTCTCAAAACGTAAAGTATGATACCATAAATGAAGTGTTTTTAAGAAACATGGGTTTCATGGTAATAGATTTTCAAATAAAGAGAAACATTGTGTTCAACATGTGGCATGTGAATTTACAGACAATGAAATACAGGCAACCTCGTCAGTATCTAGAGAAACACCCATTAGTTCTTTAAAATAAAACTTTGTGATACACAGTTTACTCAAAACAAAAGTGATGTAAATCATAGGTTAGGGTATATTCTGATAGATTTCCACATCCTAACAACAGTGTTAAGTGAATGAGTGTGTTGTAAAATATGTGGAGGGCCAGTTAGTTTACGTAAAGACAGTAAGGTGTCAAATTATTTATGATAACATACAAAAAAGTACACAAAATTTTAACCGTGTAGTTAAAAAAATTGTATTTCTGAAAACAGTGGCTGAAATGTAATTATTGTAATTAAGTATTTAACGTCTCGTAAAAGTATCATGCCAATGGCTACAGTGGTTCCTGAAATATAGCGTAATTTTTTTTCTCTTTTTTTGGGGGGAGGGGGGGTGGCGGGGGGTGTGATATGGGGGTGGGATAGGGCTCAAAACATTTGAGGTCATAAATGCCTAGTGGAGAAAATAGAATGCTGGGACTGTGAGGGTAAAAAAAATGTTTCGAGGTACAATACAGAAAGGAATAAAAAACAAATCTACAACATCAAGACGTCTCTTTTAGTGTCAACAAGACTCTGGAGTCACCAGGTAGAAATCAAATCTCTTTTGTCACATTACTGCTTTTAACAAAACTTAAAACATGAGCCACAGCTTGCACGTCATCTGCTAAAATGTTCGGCAAAGCGGGTGGCAGCCCGACTCTGAGACATAAGTGGCTAAAGTAGGGGCAGAGGATCAGGAAATGTCTGATTGTTAATGGTTGTCTACAGAAAGGGCAGCTGGGTGCAGGGTTGCCACTCAACAAGTGGCAGTGACTAAAGCAGCAGTGCCCTATTCGCAACACAGCTAACAGTACTTCCTCATGGCGAGACAGCTAGGAGGAAGTCGACCAGGCTGTTGGGAGAGGTTTGACTTCTCTAAGTTTGTTCCCATGAAGGGAGCATCAATGGTCATGCCAAAGTGACGTGATACGCCAATAGAGAAAAGTACAAATATCTTGCGAGGGAACAGAGTAAGAGGCGGGCTGACTGAGATGGACTGCGGCCTTGGCTGCAGTGTCATTCCCAGGCACACCAACATGGCCAGGAACCCACATGAGGATCACTTGGGCTACCCCCTTCCGGGAACAAATGGAGGCAGTCCTGGATCCGTCGAACGAAGGGGTGGACCGGATCTGGATAATCCAAACTCTGAAGGGCACTGAGGGAGTCAGGGCGTATCACAAAGTGAGAGAGCTGGTGCCTCCAGACGTAATGAACAGCCTGATAGAGGGCAAAAAGCTCTGCGGTAAAAATTGTGCACTGGTCAGGAAGCCAGTATTGAAACTTATCATCCCCGACAACAAAAGCAGAGCCAACACCGTGGGCGGGCTTGGAACCATCACTGTACAAAAATATGCTATCAGCAAGTTGTGAGCGAAGTTTGAGAAACTTGCAGTGATAAGTCAGCTCGGGAGTCGAATCATTCAGGAACGAGCTGAGGTCAAAATTAACACAAACCTGTGCCTGAAGCCAATGTGGTGAAGGGCTCTCACCCATTCAGAAAGTGGCAGGAAGTATGAACTGCAGCTGCTGAAGGAGGTGACAAAAGCAGATGCCAGGAGGCCGCAGAGAAGAAACGTACATCTCGTATTGGCGGTCAAGAATGCCATCAAAAAAAGGGTCAAAGGTTAGGTGGCTTGGCATGGAAGAAAGCTGACCCACATACCTACTGAGTAGGATGTCGCACTGGTATGACTGTGGTAGTTCACCAGTTTCTGCATAGAGACTCACAACTGGGCTAGTATGGAAGGCACCAGTGACAAGACGGATAACCAAATGGTGTATTGTATTTAGACAGTGTAAGATAGATGGCCGTGCAGAGGAGTAGACAATGCATCCATAATCCGACTTGGAGCGGATAAAGGCAGAGGAGTACAGTCCGGTCAGCTCTCAAAGAGGTACCACTCAATACACAAAGGACACTGAGGGACCGGGTGCAGTGTGCAGCCAGGTAGGATACTGAGTTTCCTATCAAATGTTAGCTCTACGAACTTCGTTGTAGCCATGAATGGGAGAGCATTTTGGCCCAGTCGCAAGAACGGTGGAAGACAGCCTTGTACCGCCAGAAGTTGACGCAAATAGATTTGGTAGCAGAAAAGTGGAAACCATTTGTGACACTCCACAGAGACAGTCCAAACAATGCTGAAGACAGTGTTACAGGAGACATGCCCACTGGGAGCTGCAATTAATAGCAAATTCATCAATGAAAAGAGAGCCGGAAATGCCAGCTGGGAGGCAGTCCATAATTGGGTCGCTGGTTATGGCAAGGAGGACGACACTCAGTACGGAGACCTGAGGCACCCAGTTCTCCTGTGAATAGATGTGGGATAAGGAGGAACCCACACGTACCTGGAAAACTCGGTCAGTTAAAAATTCCCGGTTGAAAGTGGGAAGACTACCGTGAAGGCCCCATGTGTGCGTAGTACGTAGAATGTCTGTCAACCAACAGGTATCATAGGCTTTATCCAAATCAAAGAATACGGCCACTGTTTGTCGCTTCTGCAGAAAATTATTCATGATGAACGTCGATAGGGTGACGAGATGATCAACTGCTGAGCGGCGCTTTCAGAACCCACATTAAGCATTAGCGAGAAGATGGTGTCACTCCCGCCACCACACTAATCGACCATTAATCGTGCGTTCTATCATCTGGTAAGGGAAATTGGATGATAGGTGGAAGGAATACATTGACCATTAGCAGGTCTAGGTAGGGGAACAATAATAGCTTCACGCTAAAGCATGGGAAATACACCGTCAGTCCAAATACGGTTGTAGGTATCGAGGAGACAGTGTTTTCCCGCAGGAGGAAGATTCTGCAGCATGAGGACATGGATTGTATTGGGCCCAGGAGCAGAAAACCTGTATGAAGAGAGAGCACGCTCAAGTCCCCTCATAGTAAAAGGAGTATTGTAACACTCTCGATTCAAAAAGAGAAGAGAGATTGCACAAGTCTCCTCCGCCTGTTTCCGAGGATGGAAGGCAGGATGGTGGTGGTTGGAGCTTGAAACCATCGCAAGGTACCGGCCCAAAGCATTCAAAACATCGACAGGGTTGACTATAATGTTTCCCGTCACAGTCAGACCAGGGATCGGAGAGTGGGTGGTAGTCCCAAAAAGCTGGCGCAGGCCACCCCAAACGAGAGAGGATGGAGTAAAACTGTTGAACGATCTGGTGAAGGAAACCCAGCATGTTTTCTTGTTTTCCTTAATAGTGCGACAGCACTGCACACATAGTTGCTCGTAGCGGATGGAGTTCGTTAACGTAGGATGACGGTGAAAGACACAAAGTGCACGTCGACGGACACAAATCACATTGGCACACTCCACAGTCCACCAAGGGACCGAGACTCGATGGGGAGAAGTAGTAGTACGAGGGATAGAGTATTCGGCAGCCAAGAGAATAACATGCATGAGGTGCTCGTCCTGATCATCACAGCTGGGAAATGGCCGTTCGTCAATGACTGCCAAGGAGGAAATAGCCTCCAGTCAGCAAGAGAGAATTTCCAACGAGTGGGCTGCTGTGGTGGGGTATGACTGTACAGGCGAGTCACACAAGGGAAGAGGACACTCGGGTAAGAATTGAAAAGAGCACACCACTCGAGACGTCAAGTGACCTGGGCAGAACAGATTGAGAGGTCTTAGTGGGAATAAGTGTGCGTGGAATCAGAGAGAAAAATAGCTTCGCCGGTGTTAAGGCACACAAGATTAAGATGATTAAGAAGATCTGCCAAAAGAGAACCACTCGGGCAGGTGACGGGCGAGCCCCAAAGAGGATGATGGGCATTGGTGCCACCGAGCAACAGAAAGGGTGGAGGAAGCTGAGCAACAAGCTGCATCAGGTCCACCCTAGTGACAGCAGAAGATGAAGGGATATAAATGGTGCAGAGGGAAACGGTAAATTCGGGAAGGAAAACACGGGCAGCAGCTGCTTGCAGGTGGGTGTGCAAGGAGACAGGACGATGACAAACATCATCTCGTAGAAGCAGCATGACTCCACCATGAGCAGGAATCCCTGCTGTAAGGGGAAGGTCCATCCACAGCAAAGTAAAATGGGAAAGAGCAAAATGGTCTTGAGGACATAGCTTGGTTTCTTGGAGATAGACTACAAGTGGTCATTGCGATCACAGGAGCAGCTGGAGGTCAGCCTGTTAGACCGAAGGCCATGGTTATCCCATTGTAAAAGGGCCATAAAATTTAGGAACACCAGAGAATGGAGAAGAAACACTCACCTCGACGATTGCTTAGGGCGAGCCATTGAGGGATTACAGCCACTGGAATCCACTGGTGGAGGATCTTTGTCCATCAACTCAGCTGTATTAACAGAGCTTCCCCGGTATTGACCAGTTGAAAAGGACCAACGAGTCGAAGAGAGCGACGAGTCAGAGATGGGGAAGACTGTTTGCCTCTGGATGATTGTTTTGACTTTTGGCGAATGGCAGAAGAGCCAGACGGCTGCAAACTTGAGGTATGCACGAAATCTTCCCAAGGAAAATCCTTTTTGAATAGATGGTTCGCTGGCTGCATTGCAACCATCTTCGCCGGTGAGGGTGAAGAACGGGTAGCAGAATCTACAGCCCGGGAAGCTGAAGACGAAGTGTCAGCTTGAAGGCGAGGCGACTTTGCCACCATCGAACTGAACTGTAAGTCACAAGTTTGCGTAGCCATGTTTTTCTTGGGACAGGGAGAGGCTAACACAGTGCTGTAGCTTCCAGACGAAGGGACATTCGGTTTACGGCTCACCAACAGTTTCCGGGCAACAGGAAAATGTACCTTCCCTTTCACCCTTACGTCCTGAACGGCCCACTCGTCTTGACAGATGGGACAAGAACGAGAAGCAGCAGCACGTTCTCCATGACAGTTAATGCAGGGGGGGGGGGGGGGGGGGGGAAGGAGGTGGATAGGCGCCCCGTGTGCATCCTTGCTACAAGTGACACATTTGGCTGCGTTTTTACATGGCGTGATGGTATGATTGAACTGGTGGCATTTATAACACATCAACGGATTGGGAATGTAAGGGTGCACAGAGATGATTTCATAGCCTGCCTTTATCTTGGTAGGAAGCATTAACCGATCGAAAGCCAGGAACAATGTGCGAGTGGGCATCAAATCACTAGCTTCCTTCTTCATAACTCTATGAATAGCAGTAACACCCGGATCCGATAGATAATTAGTTATTTTGTCCTCCTTCAAACCATTCAATAGCCGGGTGTAGATAACACTGCAGGACAAGATAAGTGTCCTGTGAGCCTCCACTTTTATAGGGTATTCGTGGAGAAGTTGGGCCTTGAGTAGCTTCTGGACCTGAAGAGTACTATCAGTTTCCAAAAGCAGAGTCCCATTGCAGAGACGGGAACATGACTTCACAGGGCCAGCGATGCCATCCACGCCTTGCTGTATAACAAAGGGGTTTACAGTAGCAAAAGCCTGGTTTTCGTCTAAACATGAAACTACTAGATATCGAGGCACAACAGGAAGAGACATTGAGGCATGAGACTCATTCCACTTTCTTTTACGTGAAACACTCTGAGAAAGAGGAGAAAAATCAGTCATTGGGAAAAAGTCTCCCACAATTGCCAGCATCTCTGATGGCGCACTCCATCCACCATGGGCCCTCCAAAGGGGAGCGCCCCCCCCCCCCTTATGTGATTGTCCTCACCTTAGGTCACACCTCCTGAACGACAGACAGAGGGACCAATCGGCAAAGGAGGAAGGTAGCAGCTCAGGCAATCACCCCACCTTAAGCCTGGCCTGTATCAGAGGGTACGTGCGGGCCCTACATGCCAACCCGGGGCTGGGAATTAACGGAACCCAATCTCCTGCTGCGCGTCAAACGTGTGGGTGGCCATCAGGCACACACAGGGGTGAGAGGAAAAGGTAAGAAGGAAAGTAAGCAAGAAAGAAAGGATGGCCTCAAACACTGCATCAGAGGAAAAAGAGAGCAGAACAAGAAAAGAAAGGGGCTAGGAAAGAGAGGGACAGGGAAAAACTGAACTGGGAAAGAACAAAATGAGGAGAGGGCGGTGCAGGGAAAGGTCTGTGGCATACAGTAAGGTGTCGAAGTTGAGTGACTGTAGGAGGATACAAGATAAGACAAGATTTCAAGTTTATGTGATGAATGGCAGCTAGCTCTAAATGTAGAAAATGTAAGTTAATGTGGATGAGTAGGAAAAACAAACCTGTAATGTTTGTACACAGCATTAGCAGTGTCCAGCTTGACACAGTCACGTCATTTAAATATTTGGATATTAGGTTGCAAGTGATATAAAACGGAATGAGCACATGAGGATTGGTGAATGGTTGGCTTCGGTTTATTGAGAGAATTTTAGGAGATTATGGACCATCTGTAAAGGAGACCATACTTAGGATGCTAGTGCGACCTATTCTTGAGTACTTCGAGTGTTTGGGTTCAGGTCAGATTAAAGGAAGACATTGAAGCAATTTATAAGTGGGCTCCTAGATTTCATACTGGTAGGGTCAAACAACATGTAAGTGTTACGGAGGTGCTTCCAGAAGTCAAATGGGAATTCCTGGAGGGAAAGTGACATGCTCTTCTAGGAACACTGTTCAGACATGATTCTTCAGTTTCTCCAGCATATTTCTTGCTGAAACAGTCCACAGGTGTACTGCTGGTCCATAGTGTCCAACGGGCACTATATTTAGGTGATCAGACATGTTGCCATCATAAAGTGCGCTGACGAACTGAGCTCCTGAGGGCGGGCAGCCATCTTAAATCCCCTCTCCTTGCAAGGCATTCTCTCTGCAGTTCGCGCCCACTCGTCAGAGGTCTGTGAGACGCTGGCATCGGCATCTGTGTTGGTGTCGGTGCAATTGCTTCATCTGCCCTAGTCGCCCGTTCGTTTCCTTTGCAGAGCGTCTTTTTAATTAGACACACTGCTGGTTCCCATGCCCTGCTGAAGTTGTAACCACAATCCCAGTTGATGAGTCTGTCACTGGTACAAATTTTGATAGCATCTCTAATGACGTGAGCATTATTGGCAAGTGTCAAAGATGATCTTGGTTTGCAGAAGACCAGCATATACCAGATTACGTGTCAATGTGGGAAGACTTATATTGGACAGACAGTTCACACCATCAAAGATCACTGCCGAGAACATCAGACACACACTCGACTTGGGTACCCCAATAAGTCGGCAGTCGCAGAACACTGTTTGCCCAAAAATCACAAAATGAACTACCAACATACAATGGTCTTGGCACAGACATCTAAACGTTGTTAGAGAGGCTATCAAAATTCTTACAAGGGATGGACTCATCAACCGAGATTGTGGCTACAACCTCAGCAGAGCATGGGAACCAGCATTGAGTCTAATTAAAAAGACGTTCAGCAAAGGAAATGAACGGACAACTTGGGGGGATGAGGCAATTACACCGACGCCACCACAGACGCTGACACCAGGGTCTCACTGACCACTGACCGAGGAGAGAAAGCCTTGCGAGGGGAGGGGATTTAAGACATATGCCCGCCCTCAGGAGCTCAGTTCGTCAGTGCACTTGACGATGGTGATATGTCTGATTGCCGAAATATTGTGCCTGTTGGACACTATGGACCGGCAGTACACCCGTGGACTGTTCGAGCACTATTGAGACGAGAAATTAGGGCTCGTATGGAGCCACACAGATATTTATTTTTATTTGCAGGTGGAACAAGAAAGGAAATGACTAGTAGTGGTATGGGGTATCTTCCGCCACGCACCGTATGACAGAGTGCAAAGTATCAACGTAGATGTAGACCATGGATTACACATTCTCAATGACAAATGACGACATCATTCAAAGTGTGAAAGAAGAAACAGATGGCCAGGAGGATGACACTGTCACTGAAACAGAAATGGAACCATTAGCTGGTGACACATTTCCATATCTTGACACGGCACTATTATGAATGGAGTAGCAGCTTGAGTGTGGCCGTATACAGCTACTCACCATCAAGCAGACGTGAGACTTGGCTGCAAGAAAATGACTGAAGACAGCAAAACAGCTGACACTGACTGATATATTCAACAACTGACACTGTATGTATCTACAGCACTGTATAAAATCCAAACAACATTGTTTTGTAGTCATTAAATTAATAGTGCAGCAGTACATGCAGTATGCACAAATTTTGCTTCTATGTTTTTTATTTTTAGTAAGAAATGACCTGCTTTCATGGTTTATCCAATTATCTGGATCGGGTCCGGTCTCAAGTTATCCAGATAATGGGAGTTCTACTGTATTTAGGTACCATGACCCTCTGTTGTACGCAGATATAGCCAGTTAATACGTTGCGTGGACATTTGATCAAGAAATGAAGTATTACCGCACTTGGTTTAGAGTACAGAAATTGGGTTTGAAGGTCAGTCTCTGTTTCCTCCACTTAGCTACAGTGAACAGCCTGATGAAATAGTGAATAGCTGCAAAATGAAATAAAATTCTACAGAAAGATATTAAGGACCTGGAAATGGCAACTTCCGCGAAGAAAAGACCTACAGTGGGCGAACCTGAGGGTGAAACTGAGCTTCAGGAATGCAGGAGATCCAAATACTACAATCCTCCTGCACATATTCCTTGTAATAATGAGAGATTAGATTATATGGTTACGATCATTTCCAAGTCGTCCATGATCAATCTTCTCCACAAATGTGTAGATTAATTTTGCATAACAACAGAACCAAATTATGCTGCAAAAAATGCAATGTAATAGTACTGGAATGTATATTTAGTTATGTCTTCTGAAGCACCAAACAAGCACTTTCACATACAGAAGCAATATTGTCTTTGTTTGGTACATTATTATTAATCATTCCTCTATGACTGTTAACCTAAGGCATTAACTGATTATTTAAATTTGTGTACACATAAATGAGTAATAAAATTTGTAACTATTTTGGATGATATAAATATGCAGTTCATCTGACAATCACAGTCCTGCACATACACTCCTGGAAATGGAAAAAAGAACACATTGACACCGGTGTGTCAGAACCACCATACTTGCTCCGGACACTGCGAGAGGGCTGTACAAGCAATGATCAAACGCACGACACAGCCGACACACCAGGAACCGCGGTGTTGGCCGTCGAATGGCGCTAGCTGCGCAGCATTTGTGCACTGCCGCCGTCAGTGTCGGCCAGTTTGCCGTGGCATACGGAGCTCCATCGCAGTTTTTAACACTGGTAGCATGCCGCGACAGCGTGGACGTGAACCGTATGTGCAGTTGACGGACTTTGAGCGAGGGCGTATAGTGGGCATGCGGGAGGCCGGGTGGATGTACCGCCGAATTGCTCAACACATGGGGCGTGAGGTCTCCACAGTACATCGATGTTGTCGTCAGTGGTCGGCGGAAGGTGCACGTGCCCGTCGATCTGGGACCGGACCGCAGCTACGCACGGATGCACGCCAAGACCGCAGGATCCTACGCAGTGCCGTAGGGGACCGCACCGCCACTTCCCAGCAAATTATGGACACTGTTGCTCCTGGGGTATCGGCGAGGACCATTCGCAACCGTCTCCATGAAGCTGGGCTACGGTCCCGCATACCGTTAGGCCGTCTTCCGCTCGCGCCCCAACATCGTGCAGCCCGCCTCCAGTCGTGTCGCGACAGGCGTGAATGGAGGGACGAATGGAGACGTGTCGTCTTCAGCAATGAGAGTCGCTTCTGCCTTGGTGCCAATGATGGTCGTATGCGTGTTTGGCGCCGTGCAGGTGAGCGCCACAATCAGGACTGCATACGACCGAGGCACACAGGGCCAACACTCGGCATCATGGTGTGGGGAGCGATCTCCTACACTGGCCGTAACACCTCTGGCGATCGTCGAGGGGACACTGAATAGTGCACGGTACATCCAAACCGTCATCGAACCCATCGTTCTACCATTCCTAGACCGGCAAGGGTACTTGCTGTTCCAACAGGACAATGCACGTCCGCATGTATCCTGTGTCACCCAATGTGCTCTAGAAGGTGTAAGTCAACTACCCTGGTCGGCAAGATCTCCGGATCTGTCCCCCATTGAGCATGTTTGGGACAGGATGAAGCGTCGTCTCACGCGGCCTGCACGAACGCTGGTCCAACTGAGGTCCCTGGTGGAAATGGCATGGCATGGCAAGCCGTGTGATCATGTGATGTATCTGACCCCAGGAATGTGTCAATAAAGATTCCCCTTCCTGGGACAATGAATTCACGGTGTTCTTATTTCAATTTCCAGGAGTGTAAATAAATCCTAACCCCCACAATCATGTGGGCCTTTTTTTCCCTTTTGCATATTTAAATAGAATTGACTTTGTTTAGTATCTTTTCTGACCTAGTTGTAGACTATAAAGTTTGGGATTGTTACTTTAGCAGCTGTTTGCCTCACTTTGATTTCTTCAATAAGACTAAAATAGACATTTTCCCAACTCATCTGCAAAATTTTTTAAGTTGTCAAAAGACCAGTTCTCCCTGATCCGGAATTTGAAATCAACCACCGTTCAGCAGAGGTTTAGTATTTTACAACTGAAACACCATAATACCACAAAAATTATTTCTAACAGGAAAGATAACATCTGAAAGGCCAGCAAATTTGTCAGTTTAGAAAAACATACAGAATCAAGAAATAAAACTCTTCATTCTGCTGTGCAATGTATGGCAGTATACCCTAATATACTGCATTTATCCTTTGTAATTACCTCAAGCAGTTTCCTCATATCTGGAAGTTCACGACCAAGCAACTGAAATACAGCAGCCACATCTTCAAAGCGAGGTTCTCCTTCTGGCTGTCCAGCACCAAGTACTTCAAGATTCTTCTCATTCAAGTCAACAAACAGGCGAACAAGGGCTTGTGCAGTGAAGCAAGTATCATTATATAAAATCTGTCAGACGAAAGAAATTACAAATGTTACACCAATAACGTACAAGTCAATAAACCAGTTTTAATCATCTTAGAGTGGCCATAAAAATAGCTATCACGATATTCTTCAACAACTGTTCATATTTTTGGAGATTCAAATAGTTACAGGAGCTGCACTTCAAGAGAAGGTCATATCACAATCAATGTGACTTCATCCATTGTAATAGAGTGATCTGTATACTCCAGCAGAGACACTGGAAATTTTTCAATGCAACGTATCGTTAATTTCACAATTTCTTGAAAATGAGAAGGATATATTCACTGCAAGTAGCATAACTGCCTAGATACCTAATGCCTAAATAAAACTTGTGAATGGATAATTTCCAAGTACTTCATATCAACCTATAATGCAGCATAGGAAGAACTTTTTCACGATCGGGACTAAAAGTATTGCAAGTTAACAGCATCAGTAAAAATCCAAGAGAAACATAAAAACAATTACAAAATTTTACCTAATGTCACTAAGTTGTCTGACTGTTTCATATTGCAAATAGTGGCGATTTCATGGTTTGAGCAGTGTAAAGTTGTTTTAGAGTATGTACTTGCCTCTCGACATAATGATTGCTGGTGTCTGGTGCATGATGATTTTGAAGCCCTGGCTGAATGCATCAAAAATTCAGCAGGCTCAGCGTAAGCAATTGAGTTCAGAAATAAAGGTGCTAGTGTCGGAGTTTTATGAAAATAATGACTACAGCTGAATAATGCCTGGAAAGAAAGACTATGTAATGGTGAAAATGGGAAATTTATGTGTACAGATGCAAAAAAGACTATTGCTATGCACCATATCAGAACTATATGTAGAATTCAAGGAAAAGTATCCCAATACCAAAGTGGGTTTATCATCTATTTTCAATCTTCGGCCAAAATGGGTTGTGCCTGTAAGTGCAAGGGGCACGCACAATGTGTGTGTATTTGAGACCCATCAAAATGCTAATCTGATGTTTGCTGCTATAAAGGAATCTGGTCTGGATTATAAATGTGCAATGAAGCTGCTGGTGTGTGACATCAGTTCCTACCAGTGCATGATACACAGGTGTGAAAAGTGTCCTGGTAAGGCAAATCTTGCAGAACACATGACTAACAAACTGTATGGTGAATTCCTTATGGATGACAATGAACTTGTTTCTTATAAACAATGGATACACATGGATCGCACAAGTCTTTAAACAAAGCAAAGTACAGTGGAAGATTTTGTTGAAATGTGTTGTCAAAAAACAGACAAACTGACCCCACATAGCAACAGCACAATCGGCTTACCTCCAGTTTTGTAACAAAATGAAATTATAGTAATACCAGACTTTTCTGAAAATCATGCATTTATGGTTCAAGATGCCATCCAAGGATATCACTGGGGCAACAGTCAAGCAATTCTCCAGCCATTTGCAATTTACTATAGAGGTGAATCAGGTGATGTGTGTCACGAACCTGTACGTTTTTAGTGACTGTTTAATTCATGATGCCATTGCAGTTCATGCCCATATTCGCTCTGTCATGGCATATGTGAAAAACAAGCTGCCTCACATACATTTTGCGAAATACTTCAGTGATGGGGCAGTTAGTCAATACAAAAACTGTAAAAATCTCAAAAATTTATGCATGCATGCATTACCATGATTTTCAAATTCATGCAGAATGGAACTTTTTCGCAACAAGTCATGGTAAAAAATGTATGTGATGGTATTGGTTGGTGATACCATTAAGCACATGGCACCACGAGCTAGTCTGCAGCACCCTATAGAAACTCACATTCCAACAACTCTTCAATTATTTACCTGGGTACAGAAAAATATCTCTGGCATACAATCATTCTATGTTTTGAAAGATGAGGTGAAATCAGTCGAAGAGTTGCTAAAAGCAGACTAGCACACGTTTAAACTGTTGCAGGCACAAGGAGCCATCATCACTTCTCTCCAGCTGACTCTGACAATGTGCAGATGAGCAGACTGTCCGGTTATAACTATAGGTTCAAGAACATGTGTCTTCACAGTGTGTCTGACTCAGGATTCAGAAGCAAAAGCAGCCACATACTACCAGGTTGCTATGTTATTGCTGTTTATGATGACAAATGGTGCTTAGGATGTGTTTCAGAGTGCTATGAAGCAGAAGGTGATGTATTTGTGAACTTCATGGCACCAGCTAAATCATTTCATTGACCATGTTTGGCTGACAGCTGTTGGATTCCTTTTGAACATATTCTTATGACAGTTCCAGTTCCTACCACAGTGTCAGGAAGACAGTACAATTTGCCACTCAATGCATAGAGTACAGTAGCTAAAGTGTGAGGGAACTTCTGTTTGAAGCACAATCGACTGGTTTTTAGCAGTTAAGGTGCAGTAAACATTAATGATAGGTTGTGTTAATCTGTCTATATGTTGTTGCTTAGTGATTAAATGGTTGCGGGAGAGGATAAGAAGAGGCAGAACAGTTTACAATATGTTTTTACAAAATTGTGTTGTGGAACAATGGCCACGCCACCAAATACATATGTCAACTTCCACTGTACACAAATGTCTTGCAAAAACATGCTGAAATTTTGAGATTTATATCATTATGGTCTACTTATGCAATATGTGAAATTTGGCTTGGATACTACTTGTCCCTTTTGTGCTACCACACTTCGCAAATCTATGTTTTTCAAGTAATTTTTCAAATTTTTGTATTTTCGTGTGCATGTAACTCAGTTTTTGTGACTGATATGAGCATGATGAGCTCTGCTTGTGTTTAGACCACATTAAGCTTACCACAAAAAATGTATACCCTTTTTGAGTGAATTATATTTGGCATAGAGAGCACCTACAATATGTACCTTTTAACGTATTAAATTTTTTTAATCACATTTTGGAATTTTTTATTTTCCCTCAGAAATACGTTGTTGGTTGTTTGATTCATGGAGTGTGTTCTCTAAATGGATGGTACTGGGTTTTAAAAATTTCACTGGACTGTATGGAATAGTTCCAAAGTTATTAAGACCTGAAGCTGAGTCTGAAGATAGATTGCCAGATGTAGGTTGCAATTTCCGGGTCACGCCATCTTCTTTCACAAGTCATAATTCTGGAACTAATTGGCAGGGGAAACTAATACTTTATACACGAGTGTTCCACACATAGTAGAATTAGTGTACTGAATTTCAGTCAACTCTGAGAGCCCCTGGGTTAACTGACATGGAATGACCCATTTGTATTTTGAGTGTACATATTTAACCCATTACCTGGCTCTGTCCAGTTACTTTGAATGTTGGTGCCCAAATCATGTAAAAACACATTTTCCACTTTGGCATTTCACCCACTATTTGTCTGAACCTTATCCAACAAGTAATAGAGTGCTGCTGTGGCAATACTGTAATGGCATTTGACGGACATCAACTTGTTTATGGATGATACTAGCATAATAAATCAGTGACTTAAAGGAATCTCTGTTTCCTGCTACCAATAAAATCCTTAAGAGCATACATTCGAGGTTCAAGCCTTCACTTACTGTAAAAAAAAAAAAAAAAAAAAAAAAAAAAAAAAAAAAGTGCATATGACATAGAAAAATGAATGAAAATCAAGACCTAAATTTGATGTTTGGTGGTAATGAATAAGAAACAATACAATATCAAACTGTTAGAAACATACAACCACAGTCTTGAATTGTAAATGCAATGTAGGAACTTTCTCACACATAATTCAGCCTATTTTGCCCAGAGAACAAAAGCACTATACATACAACAGAATGCAATACTTTGATTACTTCCAGTCCGTTAGTTTAACTGCAGAACACCATTCCACGAATTACAACAGAAGTTCCAAAAAACATTTGCACTACTGATATATTCTGTTTGAAACATATCATGATATACAGAAGCACTCCACACCTCTATCCAACAAGTTACATACACAGTAGCTTCCCCAGGATGTAGGCTGCAGTAGGTACTGGGATATGAAGAAGCTTGCACAGGATTGTATAGCATGAAGAGCTGCATCAAACCAGTCTCAGGACTGAAGTCAACGACAACAACAACAACAACAACAACAACTTCCCCAGAAATATAAAGTGTAAGTTAATTATTTAAGCCAATCATGCAGACAAGCAAATTGGCTCTAACTGTCATAGCTACAATATTTACACTTGAGGGACCCACCAGAACAAATCAGTAAAACTAACTCTTATAAATTGTTGATGGTGAACACAACCAACCACAAATTGGCTTTATGTTACTTTATTCAAAAAATACCGTTACCAGTTTCATATTTGAGAATTCATCATCAGACAGTTTTTCATGCTTTCTGATGATGAATTGAAAAAAATTTTGAAACTGATAATGGTAGCCCACTTTTGGACTAAAGTAATGTAAAACCAATTTGTGTCTGGTTGCCGTTCACCATCAACAATTTATTTTACATAGCAGCCAGTCTCCTACCATGTCTGTCTATGACAAAATTGTAAAAAATAATTCATATTCAAAGACACGAGAACCACAGTGGAATTACATTTGGCAATGCAGTTCCAGTGCAGGTCAACTGCTTGGATGTGGGATGGGATGTAACAATATAACTGAAAACAATTCTCCTTAAGAAATTTAAATGACCACTTATGTACTCTACTAGGCAGTATAGCTGCCACCAGGATTGATCTATTGGCAGTAATGGCTTGAAGGGATTGACGATATGCTGATCATATGCCCCAAGATCATAGATTGTTCCGCTTATTGCTTTGTATGTAGCAATCGTCCAGTTAGAACATGCCTAAGGCCTCTCTAATCCTTCAGTGGTATTTTTAGTTACATCCGCTAACAATTTCAGTATCTGCTTTTTGGGAAAGTTTCTGTTGCTTTTTTTTAGTTCGTCTAGTGTGAATACAATAATAAGCACAGCCCATCAACGAAGGAAGTATGATAAAGAGTAGCAAAACATTGTACATAATATAGTGCTTGTGGTTTTGAAAATGTACTAAGTAGCACTCACAGTGGCCTTCTTAATACTTCCTAGAGGTGCATTTTGCATAAACAGATTTAATTTCCCCTCGATTTACCTAAACTGTTAATTATAAATGCTAGTATAAGTCCAGTTTCCTAAATTGTTGATTATAAATGCTGGTACAAGTCCAGTTACCTAAACTGTTGATTATAAATGCTGGTATAAGTCCAGTTTAAAAGCCACAGCTATTTCTAACATATTTTATGCTAATGGCAATATTACATAAAAGGGTAGCCTAAGTTGTAATAATGTTTCATTTTATTTCATGTTAAATTTGAGGTATATTACTACAGTTTCATTTGAAATGTCCTGCATTATTGTGCTGAATGGTATTTGAAACTTTACTGCAACATACGAATACTCAAAACTGTCTGTCACAGGGGTAAATCATTCAGAATAATACCACTGAGATAATATCTAAAATTGATACTTAATACATAAAACAAACGAATTAAGTTAATGGAGCAAAGACTGTAGCTTATGACAAATTTTGTACACACTATAAACATTTCGCAGGTGTGGAAAAAATATTTACTATAACTTACAGTGTCTTTCTCCACTCTTATTTCCAAAGCACGTCGCCACAGGTCTATACAACACTGATATCTCAGTGCATCGGCGTACGCTGCACCCCGATACATCAACCTAAACAATGTATCTTTATGATGAGGTCCTAAGATTCGTTCGCATATCAGCAAACTCTGGTACCGCATCGCATCCAGATCAAAAGATATATTCATAAGATCTTCGAACGTTCTGAATTCTGTGGCGTATCGGAAGGCTGCTCGTGGAGGCATGAGAGGACGCTTTGGAAGAGGTTCACCATCGACTCCGTGAGTAAAGCGAATTCTCGTCGCAATTCGCCAATGCTTCAGAGCTGTGGATGTATCGTTATGTTCATCAAGAAATGTTGACCCCATTAGCTCGTGTGCATTTGCTAATCCTTCAGGATCATACTTTACACGGTATATCAAATAATCGAAAATTTGGACAGCTCCCTTTAAACACGCTGTCTGGAGCGCATCATCATTGTATCTACTTCTAGCATGTGGATCCGCACCATGATCTAGCAACAACTTAGTGGTCTCAAAGCGATGTTCCTGAATGGCATAATGCAGTGCTGTTTTGTTTTGAATGTCACGCGTATTCACAGATGCGCCGTTTTGCAACAGATACAAACAAAGCTGCACACTCTGAACAGAATTGATAAGACAAGTACCACCATTATAATTTGGCCTTAGTATATCTGCACCATGTTCTACCAAATATGATACTATCTCCAGATGTGTCATAAAGCAGGCACTACGTACAGGGGTTGATCCAGAATCAGAAATAGCATTGATATCAGCACCATGTTCCACCAAACACTTTATGACTGGAAGCCGACCAGTAACAGCAGCACACCACAATGGAGTCACACAGTGAACAGAGTGATCATCAGGCACTTCATAGAGTCCTTTTTGTTCTACATCTGCGTCACATACTGTTATTAAATATTCGACGATTTCCACATGACCCCTTTTGCAGGCAATAAACAACGGTGCACAACCATCTTTCAGACGACACACAATTTCCTTTCTTTCTTCTCGACTGAATTTTTCCAGTTTAGTTCTTAATTGATAGGACAACCTAGCACCTGGAGCTGCATGTTTACATTCTTGCATAAGGTCGTTGAACAGTGCATCCTTTTGGTTAGACAGGTCCAGCTTTCCTGTGAACCACATATCCAACCGTTTTCCCAAACTTCTGCTCAGCATAAGAAATGGCTTAATTTTCACCTCAATTATTTTTACTCTATCACAACCATGAAAACTGACACCATCACATGCAAATTTTAAATTTAGCACATGAGTGGCAGCATGATTTTCGGGTTCCTATTCGCACTACAGAATTGACAGGAAAATACACAAATAGCAAGCAACACACTGCACTACACAACAACACCACAACTACTCGCACTACTCACTACCAGACGCACTTCACGACTAGACGCTTTTGGTGTCTACAGTCAATACGCACTACCAACATAAGCACACAAATATACTGTTTCAGAGATATAACATTTTACATAGTGGAATTTTACGGATTTTCACTAGTCAACTTAGCATTACTTTCAGCAATTCTTTTATGTCCTTGTTACTATAGGCAACAACATGTTTTTCGCTTCTAATATTCGTTACATTCATCTTTGGAAAGTGAAGTTGGTAGCCCTTTTCTTTCACGCCACAGACTTCACCAGCGAGTGATCGCAGCTACACAAGTCAGAAGTCACCTAGCGAGCTCAATTGGATCGTAGCGGAAGAAAGCTATTGGGCTTCGCGAATATTGTTCAGTTAACTACCAGTAATCACTGAGAGATATTTCAGTGTGTTAATTATCATTCGTGCAAAATAAGAATACTACGTATCGGCTGAAATAGCGATATAGACATCGAACAGAAAGTATAACTGGAAACACTAAAAATCCCTGGAGTGCTTTGCGAGGATCTCATTGGGAATGTGGTGATTATCATCTAAAACGTTTTCCTCAGATTGAACAAATAATAGTTTCGTGTCATTTAGAAAAATAAATGTGCCCAACAATTTAAAATAAAAGTCAATAGGTCCGCAATAACTGACAACACTGGTCATAATAAACTTGAAATGCACACAGCAATATGTAATTGAATCCTAGTTGCTATGCACTTTTATTTCACAGAAACACTCTTCGTTATTAAGTTTATCGAGACGGAAATACGTAATATCACAATGGTCCTCAAAATACGTCGCTTTCAAAACATCATACTGCGTAATTTGTTTTCCGTAACAAGCTTTGTGTAGTTTGTACGCCTACTGCGATTTTCAGAAGTTGTTACAGTACAAGGCTTTACTAAAAGTTCTAAATTTCATGAAAAAAAGAGTTTCTGAAATGAGAATTAGACCAACTAGGTACGAAAAAAATTCGTATTTAACAGAAGAAGCGGTATTACAAAAATCATTTTTGAATTTAACAGAAGCATTATCTGATACTTCTTTTTAGGGACTTCAACTATTTGAAAATTTGAGCTTTTCTTCACTAACAAATGGAGTGTCTGATAAAACCTTTTGTGTGAGCAGATCCAAGTTACAACAAACTCATTTTGATTGTCTATTTTGTGAAACAGTTTGTTTAATACGTCGGCATCCGTGAAGTATGGCGGCTAGAAGGGCCATTTTCCGTGTAAATCCATCAAGAAGGCTCGGGGAGTTTTTACACTGGTAAGAGAAGATAAGCAGTTGTTAGCGTGATACTTACTTGTCAGATAATGAATGGACTTATTTTAGTTACAGTATGTCAAATATAGGAGAGTTGTGGGCGAGGTCTCAACTGACAGAAAATCGCACTCTGGAGGAGGAAAAGGCCTACCATGGTTTTAACAATAAAATTCGGAAAATGCTGAAGTAACAGAGACTGTTGCACTATCGGTCCAAAAAAGAACACAGAAAGGCTGACAACCAAAATTTAGCAGAAGTTCGTTTGTCTATAAAAAGACGGACGCCCAACGTATACAACAGTTTCCACCATCGTATCATAGCGAAACATGTTGCCGAGAAAATTCTGATCGTACGTAAAATCACTAAGCAGTCAAAGGCTTCTGTTCAGGGATTCGGCGACCAGTCTGATGTCGCAGAGAATGACAGCAAAATGAAAGCTGAAGTTTGAAATTCTGCATTTAAAAAATCATTCATGCTGCATGAGCGTACAGACATACCAGCGTTTGACTGTCGCACAGTCTCCTGTATGGAGGACGTAGAAACAGGTACCCCTGACATTGTGATGCAACTGAGAGCTGAAAACAAATATGTCGTCTCTTCCGGACGGAATGAGGATTCGGCTTTTCTCTTTGATGTGATAAAACAGAGCTTGCTCTAAATGTATAAAAATGTAAGCTAATGCAGATGAGTGGAGAGAACAATCCCATATGTTCGGATACGACACTAGTTGCGTGATGCAAGACGTTAACGAGCACGGAAGGGTGGTTATAGGGCAGACCAGTGGTCGACTTCGGTTCATCGGGAGAATTGTAGGAAAGAGTAGATTATCTATAAAGAAGTCTGCGTAGAGAACACTTGTGCAACCCATTATTGAGTACTGCTCGATTGTTGGCAGTTCCCACTAGTTCGGATTAAGGAACACATCGAAGCAATTCAGAAGCGCGCTGATAGATTTATTAGAGATAGACGCGAGTATCACGAAAATGCTTTGTGAACTCAAATCGGAATCCATGGAAGGAATAATATATTCTTTTAGCTAAATGGTATTGAGAAAGATTAGAGAACTGGCATTTACGACTTACGATTCTACTGCCACCAATGTGAATCACACATAACGATCACTAAGATAAGAGAAATTGTTAGGGCTTTGTTTTTCTCTCACTCGTTTCGCGAGTGGATCAGTAAAGGATATGACCAGTAGTGGTACGATTAGAGTCCAACCAGAATAACGTGGATGGTAGATGCGCAATCGGCAAGACACATGTGGGGAGAGTGGTAGTGGTGGGGGTTATGGACAGGGACTGTGGGGGAAATGCCGAGTACTGGAGGGGAGTTGTCGATCTAAACTGAAGCCTACGCTTACTTTTTTTGTAAATATTAAGAGGAGCCCTCCGCACCCACACTTGCATGATAACCATTCAAAAAGATCTGTTACCTCTGCTTTCGTTAGTATCTAAAAAGAATTCCACTGAAAATGCGATAAAAGCAGCAATTTTTCCCCTGGCTTGTCATTTGTAACCTTCAGAGAAGGGTTATGAGTGGCAAATTTTGAGTAAAACCTATACATTTCTCTTGTTGCCATGGTAAAATTTGCTTCTTTTGCCAAAACACAGCTCAGTTTACACAATGCCATTTCACTAAAATGACGTGCAGATGCAGTTGCGAGAGAATTCTAAGGAAAAGTAAGGTCAGTAGCTTATGAAAAAAGCGCATCCTTGGTACAAAAATAAATGTGTAATGCCTTCCTTTCTATTGTTTCTAAACTCATAGCATTTCTCGTTTTACCGGCTATCGACAGCACTTAAAAATTATATTCTTTGATTGAGAAAGTCTATAGTTGGTGGAATAACATGGTACATAATGGAGTTTAACATAATAAACATATGGCAAATATAATCCTCTTTGTGTGCTATCATTTGCCAAAATCTCATTTCTATATCTCAAACCATTTATGAACTATGAGGAATGTTGCGGATATTTCACTCTGACTTTATAGCTGGCGCGCGCGATAGCAAATGAGTTTGCTGTATCAGATCAGAGTCCTTGAGACTGGTGACAGACAGAAACTTCTACTCAAGTCTAAATAAAAATTCAATATGTCAGCTAAATTTCATATGCAGGAACATATTATGTAATATGCACCAAATGAAAAATGATAACGAACCCCGTTTACCATTGCAATTTTTACAGATTTCTCATAATGCCTTACTTTGGTGCAAATGTCACAATAAGTATGTTCATTAACGTAATGATGGGCACATCATCATGAGGCTGAGACTAAAGGTATACATAACGCAAAACGGATTTTTTTTACTGAGTAGTTTCTGTAAAATCGTTTGAGAAAGATTCCAGGGCATGTGCCTTGATTCTGTTATCGTTAACTGGCAGAAAGTTGGCAGACGCTATTCGACTCCCCTTTTCAAAAAATGAATGAACTCGCCCAGCATTTTGGATGAAAATTGGGCAATGTGCACCGGGCTCCATATCTTGTGCAGATTCTAACCTCAGCCATGCGCTTTCTGGTGGCTTGCAGAGGTTTATGTAGATGTTAATTTGAAGTCGCCTAAGCGTACATCAGTTGGGCGACTTAAATAATACTGTTTATGTGTAACACATACTAAACAATATTTTGAAATTTGACAAATTGTGACAGCAACAGTTGACACTTTATACAAAGGAATCAACAGAAACTGCGGCTACGAAATAATGGCATTTACATGTAAACAGTAGATGTGAACAATCAACGCCATTACTGCCAAATCAGCTTTTTAGACCTAACTCTGGTTCCTATTTAATGCCATTTAGCTGACAAATAAGTGATTTAGGTGGGGCCTGAAAGTATGGCTTTTTTCACCATCATATTATGGCTTTTTTCGCTTCATTCTTGACTACAGGAAAACGTTGAACTCCATGCTGATTAATGGAAAATTGGACTGAATATGTAATTTTTCAAAAACGTGATTCCAAAACAGAAAAAAATGTTCCATCAAAATAATATAGGAGACATTGTAACAAATTCAATGGAACAATATGTCCAACATTATTGCATTTTCGCTGAGGCCTCAAAGCCAATAACAACTTTCACTACAGTTTGGAACATTTGTGAATATAATTGAGTTCCATTAGGATTGTCGACTGGACTGCAATGTTTCCAGGATACTGGACAGGATGCTTTCTGGGCTAGAGTCCCATTGTACACTCCTGGAAATGGAAAAAAGAACACATTGACACCGGTGTGTCAGACCCACCATACTTGCTCCGGACACTGCGAGAGGGCTGTACAAGCAATGATCACACGCACGGCACAGCCGACACACCAGGAACCGCGGTGTTGGCCGTCGAATGGCGATAGCTGCGCAGCATTTGTGCACCGCCGCCGTCAGTGTCAGCCAGTTTTCCGTGGCATACGGAGCTCCATCGCAGTCTTTAACACTGGTAGCATGCCGCGACAGCGTGGACGTGAACCGTATGTGCAGTTGACGGACTTTGAGCGAGGGCGTATAGTGGGCATGCGGGAGGCCGGGTGGACGTACCGCCGAATTGCTCAACACGTGGGGCGTGAGGTCTCCACAGTACATCGATGTTGTCGCCAGTGGTCGGCGGAAGGTGCACGTGCCCGTCGACCTGGGACCGGACCGCAGCAACGCACGGATGCACGCCAAGACCGCAGGATCCTACGCAGTGCCGTAGGCGACCGCACCGCCACTTCCCAGCAAATTAGGGACACTGTTGCTCCTGGGGTATCGGCGAGGACCATTCGCAACCGTCTCCATGAAGCTGGGCTACGGTCCCACACACCGTTAGGCCGTCTTCCGCTCACACCCCAACATCGTGCAGCCCGCCTCCAGTGGTGTCGCGACAGGCGTGAATGGAGGGACGAATGGAGACGTGTCGTCTTCAGCGATGAAAGTCGCTTCTGCCTTGGTGCCAATGATGGTCGTATGCGTGTTTGGCGCCGTGCAGGTGAGCGCCACAATCAGGACTGCATACGACCGAGGCACACAGGGCCAACACCCGACATCATGGTGTGCGGAGCGATCTCCTACACTGGCCGTACACCTCTGGTGATCGTCGAGGGGACATTGAATAGTGCACGGTACATCCAAACCGTCATCGAACCCATCGTTCTACCATTCCTAGACCGGCAAGGGAACTTTCTGTTCCAACAGGACAATGCACGTCCGCATGTATCCCGTGCCACCCAACGTGCTCTAGAAGGTGTAAGTCAACTACCCTGGCCAGCAAGATCTCCGGATCTGTTCCCCATTGAGCATGTTTGGGACTGGATGAAGCATCGTCTCACGCGGTCTGCACGTCCAGCACGAACGCTAGTCCAACTGAGGCGCCAGGTGGAAATGGCATGGCAAGCCGTTCCACAGGACTACATCCAGCATCTCTACGATCGTCTCCATGGGAGAATAGCAGCCTGCATTGCTGCGAAAGGTGGATATACACTGTACTAGTGCCGACATTTTGCATGCTCTGTTGCCTGTGTCTATGTGCCTGTGGTTCTGTCAGTGTGATCATGTGATGTATCTGACCCCAGGAATGTGTCAATAAAGATTCCCCTTCCTGGGACAATGAATTCACGGTGTTCTTATTTCAACTTCCAGGAGTGTATTTACCACTATCTCGTAGATTTTGTCATATTTAGTGAGAGCTTTGACAAGCACTTATTGCATATTAAGGAGGTTCTACAGTAGCTTAGGGAGGTTAGGTTCACAGTCGAACTGTCAACAGTAAGTTTTCCTCAGCCAGAGACGTCTTCCCAGGGGCACCTACTTTCTGACCAACAACATGCTGAAGACATTCGATCACTCTTGCCGCCTTCTTAGAGATGTGAAGGATGTAGCTCGCTTTGTCGCGATGACGAACTTCTTCCGTCTGCTTGTGCCGACTTTCGTGCAACTGGTGGCGCCACTTCACGATCTGAGAAAGAAAGGGAAGTACCTCGAGTGGTCAACAAGCTGCCTTGGAGGTGCTCAAAGCAGCCTTGACTAGCACGCTGGCACTGGCTATGCCGGATTTTAAGCGGCCACCGTGGCTGCAGTCCTGCTGCAGGCGCACATGGCTTCAGGGCGGAGGAGAACGCACCCTGCTGCATCCGCTTCAAGGGTGCTGGCTGTTCTTGAAGCAAAATGTTCTGTCTATGAGCTTGAGGTGTTGGATGTATTATTTGCCATATACAAATTTCGTATTTGCTTAGAGCATCCTCCATTTCATCTGGAGACTGTTGTTGTTGTTGTTTTTGTTGTGGTCTTCAATCCTGAGACTGGTTTGATGCAGCTCTCCATGCTACTCTACCCTGTGCAGGCCCCTTCATTTCCCAGTACCTACTGCAACCTACATTCTTCTGAATCTGTTTAGTGTGCTCATCTCTTGGTCTCCCTCTACGATTTTTACCCTCCACGCTGCCCTCCAATACCAAACTGGTGATCCCTTGATACCTCAGAATATGTCCTACCAACCGATCCCTTCTTCTAGTCAAGTTGTGCCACAAATTTCTCTTCTCCCCAATCCTATTCAATACCTCCTCATTAGTTACGTGATCTATCCACCTTATCTTCAGTGTTCTTCTGTAGCACCACATTTCGAAAGCTTCTATTCTCTTCTTGTCCAAACTAGTTATCGTCCATGTTTCACTTCCATACATGGCCACACTCCAAACAAATACTTTCAGAAACGACTTCCTGATACATAAATCTATATTCGATGTTAACAAATTTCTCTTCTTCAGAAACGCTTTCCTTGCTATTGCCAGTCTACATTTTATATCCTCTCTACTTCGACCATCATCAGTTATTTTACTTCCTAAATAGCAAAACTCCTTTACTACCTTAAATGTCTCATTTTCTAATCTGATTCCCTCAGTATCACACGAGTTATCTTGACTACATTCCATTATCCTCGTTTTGCTTTTGTTGATGTTCATCTTCTACATCTACATCTACATCTACATGACTACTCTGCAATTCACATTTAAGTGCTTGGCAGAGGGTTCATCGAACCACAATCATACTATCTCTCTACTATTCCACTCCCGAACAGCGAGCGGGAAAAACGAACACCTAAACCTTTCTGTTCGAGCTCTGATTTCTCTTATTTTATTTTGATGATCATTCCTACCTATGAAGGTTGGGCTCAACAAAATATTTTCGCATTCGGAAGAGAAAGTTAGTGACTGAAATTTCGTAAAAAGGTCTCGCCGCGACGAAAAACGTCTATGCTGTAATGACTTCCATCCCAACTCGTGTATCATATCTGCCACACTCTCTCCCCTATAACGCGATAATACAAAACGAGCTGCCCTTCTTTGCACCCTCTCGATGTCCTCCGTCAATCCCAACTGGTAAGGATCCCACACCGCGCAGCAATATTCTAACAGAGGACGAACGAGTGTAGTGTAAGCTGTCTCTTTAGTGGACTTGTTGCATCTTCTAAGTGTCCTGCCAATGAAACGCAACCTTTGCCTCGCCTTCCCGACAATATTATCTATGTGGTCCTTCCAACTGAAGTTGTTCGTAATTGTAACACCCAGGTACTTAGTTGAATTGACAGCCTTGAGAATTGTACTATTTATCGAGTAATCGAATTCCAACGGATTTCTTTTGGAACTCATGTGGATCATCTCATACTTTTCGTTATTTAGCGCCAACTGCCGCCTGACACACCATACAGCAATCTTTTCTAAATCGCTTTGCAGCTGATACTGGTCTTCGGATGACCTTACTAGACGGTAAATTACAGCATCATCTGCGAACAGTCTAAGAGAACTGCTCAGATTGTCACCCAGGTCATTTATATAGATCAGGAACAGTAGAGGTCCCAGGACGCTTCCCTGGGGAACACCTGATATCACTTCAGTTTTACTCGATGATTTGCCGTCTATTACTACGAACTGCGACCTTCCTGACAGGAAATCACGAATCCAGTCGCACAACTGAGACGATACCCCATAGCTCCGCAGCTTGATTAGAAGTCGCTTGTGAGGAACGGTGTCAAAAGCTTTCCACAAATCTAGAAATACGGAATCAACTTGAGATCCCCTGTCGATAGCGGCCATTACTTCGTGCGAATAAAGAGCTAGCTGCGTTGCACAAGAGCGATGTTTTCTGAAGCCATGCTGATTACGTGTCAATAGATCGTTCCCTTCGAAGTGATTCATAATGTTTGAATACAGTATATGCTCCAAAACCCTACTGCAAACCGACGTCAATGATATAGGTCTGTAGTTAAATGGATTACTCCTACTACCCTTCTTGAACACTGGTGCGACCTGCGCAATTTTCCAATCTGTAGGTACAGATCTTATATACTCCTTTCAAGACACTGTCCATTCCGTTCAACTGCTCTTCCAGCCTCCCCACCAATGGCAAGGTCCATGGTTCACGGGGGGCTGGAAACTGATAACGAGGCTCTAAGTTTGGAGGTGGCTACGCCATGGCGCACTGGCTGCATAGCAGTTTGGCTTCCAGCCATTAAATTTACAATTAGATACATTCGTGGGAGTGAGAACACCTTTAGCCTGTGCTCAGCAGAATGTTTGAGGAAGAGCCCCTCATGGAGGAGGAAAAACCAACTTCACCAGAGGAGCATGTGGGTGCCATATTGACTGAGTCCTCGCTGTTGTTCAAGGATGTAGGGGAGCAACGGGATGCTGATGGAGCTGGTGCAGAAGGGAGTAGTAGTTAGTCCCTACCTTTTAAAGGCGAATGTCTTACGTTGCTCAATAAGGGGAAGCCAGGGCGACCGGATTGTGTTGCATAGCGATTTAGTGCCCCTCGTCTTTAAATACTGTCATGAAACACCCATTCGAGGCCACCTTGGCATGCTCAAAACTAGGATGAAAATAAGGGAGAACTTCACATGGAAAGCGATGAATAAAGATATGAGGGATATGGTGGCTGGGTATAAGGCTTGTGGAATGAGGAAACTGATTACCAGGGTTCGCTAAGGACTGTTAGTGTCTGATATGACCAAGCAGCTGAAAGAGAAATTATGTCTTGATTACGTGGTCCCGTTCTCATAGTCACAAGAGAGCAACTACAAAATACTTCTGTATGTGAACATCTTTACCTAGTTTAGCTGGTTGATCTTGATGTGGGTGTGACGTCACAAATTACCATCATGGCCCTTCAGATGTCCTAGGCATTTTTTGACCCTGTAGGGTACTGGATACCGACAATGACACCGAATTTAATCTCTGTGAGCTTTCAAAAATTGTTTCGAAGCAGGAATTTGTCATACAATGACCACTTCGTATTATCAAAAAAAAATTGGTTCAAATGGCTCTGAGCACTATGGGACTTAACATCTATGGTCATCAGTCCCCTAGAACTTAGAACTACCTAAACCTAACTGACCTAAGGACAACACACAACACCCAGCCATCACAAGGCAGAGAAAATCCCTGACCCCGCCGGGAATCGAACCCGGGAACCCGGGCGCGGGAAGCGAGAACGCTACCGCACGACCACGAGATGCGGGTATGTTATCCAACTCCATCGTTTGTAGAGAAGATTAATCACAGTCTGTGGGCCACTCTTAGCACATAACATTAGGCAGACCGCACACGGTGGGATTCGTGATTGTCCTGGATAGGGTATACTTTCAACACGGCAGTGAAGCTTATAAGCAGACAGTGGTCAATCTCATGTTTGCATTTAAACCCAACAGCCCCCGAACGAATCCGTGATCACTGTTCGACTTACTACCAGAGTGGATCAATGCTGCTCAAATTAGAGACAAATGGGGAAGTGCAAGTAAAACTTGGAAGCTCACCTACGAGAGGATGGCCCAGAGGTAAAATGCTGGAAGGCAGCCAACTACATTCCAGCCAAGGGACAGGGTGTGGATTAAGAGCTTTCATGCAGCAAGCAGGGTATCGGATAAAGTGATGGGGAAGCTTCTAACCATGTTTGTGAGTCACACACATATCCTATGTTTCATGACACCCATCATGGATGTGTGTGATGTCCTTAGGTCAGTTAGGTTTAAGTAGTTCTAAGTCTAGGGGACGGATGAAGTCCGATGTTAAGTCCCATAGTGCTTAGAGCCATTTGAACCTCACAAATTTGCTCAGTACATACCTGTCTAAAGCGTGTTGTACGATGCTCTTCAACTTTGTCCATTGACACTCAACGTTGTTAGTATTGGAAATAAATTTTTCGTGCTGTTCGCCCCGGTAATCTGAAATCTGTTTCTTGTCGCTCTTGCTACGCAGAAAGATCTTCCTCCTTTTCTTTGTATTCCTTAAGAGATGCCAATTTGAATTAAATGTTTCATAATGTAAACTTTCAATTGCTTCATATGATCTGTATATTGATTTTCACATTTACTCTTATTCTTGTTGTTAAATTTAAGGGAACCAAATTTTACTTGATGTACAATTCCTACTAAAACCCTTTCTATTTACATATTCTCTTTATTAGAGATAGACAAATCATTTCGTATGACAGCATTTGTGTGTACACTTTGTTCAAACTATTTTCTATAATCAAATTTTATACTTATGTTGAGTCCATATGACTCAACAACGTAGTAAAATTTTAAGAAAGCCGAGTAGCCGCATATGTAATTATGTAATAGGCGTATTTAAACTGTTTTAGCATGTAATTATCTGAACTGTTTCTTATTTAAATTGTTTTGTTAATTAAATTGCATTGTGTATTATTGAGAAAGAGCGGGAAACCGCGCATAGATACATTTTGAGAAAGAGCGGGAAACAGCGCGCAGTAATACATCTGTAATGGTAGCAGGGATTGTCTGCACCAAAAACTATTGTTGGCGGCGAGACCGAACTTTTGTAGCATTGAGCGTTGGAAGCGAGCAGTTGCGAGTAAGATGTGAGACGAGGCAGTCGTAGCTAGAGAGACATGAGAGGAGGTCGCTGTAAGCGAGGTATGAATTAACACTTTGAAAGAAGCGGTGTGCTCGCCAGCCACTCGCTATATGTAGCGCAATGCTAGTTTTTAAGAATTTTTGTAAAGAACTATGCCCCTTGTAATTGTTTGTCAAGATCGTTCTCAGAATATAGTTATGTAATTTTGATGGAAAATTAGGTATGTAGCGCAACGCTACTTTTTAAGAATTTTTGTAAAGAACTATACCCCTTGTAATTGTTTGTGAAGATCGTTCTCAGAATATAGTTATGTAATTTTGATGGAAAATTAGGTATGTAGCGCAACGCTACTTTTTAAGAATTTTTGTAAAGAACTATACCCCTTGTAATTGTTTGTCAAGATTGTTCTCAGAATATAGTTAACTTCTACCAGATTAAATGCATTAAGAATTTTCTATCCCAAAATCATTCACGTAAATGCTTTACGGAATTTATTGTTATCTTAAAAGAAAAGTCTAAACTGAGCTTCAGCTTTTATCAAATCTAAATTAACTTCAACTTAAAGAATTCCAGTCACAAAGTATTATGAAACTCCACCAGCAGCTTATAATAAAGAGAGAAGTAAGTATATTCATTCCACAGTTTGCTGTAGCAGTCAGATGGCGATCCAGTATAAATAATTAAAGGTAAGAATCAGTCTTAATAATTTCAGGTAACGACTGAGGGCCACGGCGACAACACATTTTATGTTTCGTCGTAATAATCAGCAGGTAGTCTTGACAGAGCAGCAGTTAAAAGATTTTAAGAGACGCAGCGTTCAGTCAGCAAGCAAACGTTCATCCAATATTAGACGGGAAGGTTTCACTATTTACAGCCGTACTCAGTGATACCGAAACAGCCTTATGATGGTCTACGCTATGTCGAGAAGTTAGGATCTGGTTTTCACCAGCAGGACTAAGATGTTATATTGATGAGTCGGTTCTCTGACTAACTGCTCAAGGTAACTTAGAACGATTTCACATGATTCTCTGCCACCAACGCCCGTCCAAGCCATTGGAGTCTCCCCTGGGAGAGCGGCGTGCCGACCGCACGCCCCTCCTATCCGAATCCTCAGTGAGGATGATACGGCGGTCGGATGGTCCTGATGGGCCGCTTGTGGCCTGAAGACGGAGTGCTGTGCATTAGAGTCTCCCAGTCTATAGCTGGTAAGTTAAAATCCGTGCCTAAAACTATAACATGACCAGGAAATTTTCGCGAAATAGTCTTCAAGTTTCCCCTTAAGTGTGCCGCCATTACTGCTGCTGAGACAAGGGGTCTACAACAGGATCCGATGACCATATTTGATCCATCTTTAACACTTCCCTATCTTTTATCTTCACCCCAATTATTTCCGGTTTTGAATCTCTACTGATCTCACTTAAAATTATCGTAATTTTCATGGCCTCTTCTACCAGCGTTCAACCTATCTTTGCGCTACACTTTCCAGCTGTAATTTAGAATTTCATTTCTACTGACATCTGGTTTCAGCCGGCTTTCTGTACCTAATACTTTGAGGACACTGTTACCGTTTACAAGCTAGATTAGTTCTGGGACTTTCCATAGATTCTCCTGCAGTTAACCACTACGATATTAACATCTTCTTTCTACCATCTACTATGGTGAATGATTCTCTGTCTGTGCTCAGAAGACATCTTATCGAACCTGTGGAGGCATTTCTCTATCGTAAAAAACACACATGTGCACGCCACACATACTTCGCTAGCCTAGTAATTTTGTAAGTAGGCTGTTTAGGTTTTCATGTTGGTAACGTCACATAGCGCTCTGTATGAAAACCACTGACTGCGCTGCGTGCAGTTAGAAAGGAAATTCGTAAAGATGGATGTCATGAATTGACAGATGTATAGAAACAAAATCTCATATATAACAGTGTCCTAAAAATTTTCCATCGGCATTGTGGTACTCAAATTCACACATGTACTCACCCTTCATAATGATCAAAACCATACATCGACGTCACAATACACATCATCGTCGCAATAACAACATCATAACACCTCAGTCAAATCTCAAAAACATCGTAGGTTCTTTCAATAATTTCAAAGTCTTTAAAAAAATGCTCTCGTAGTATCACAGTGGTTTCTAAAGTAAATATGAACAGTTCCCAAAACGCAGACAAAGTACAATATCATAAGTGTGAAGTAATCTACCTGTGTAATTACGTAAACCTGTGTCACTGATGTAGTAAAAAAAAAAGTTTGTCTCTCAATTAAATGATCAGATAGCTGTGTAATTCTGTGTTAGAGAAATGTGGTACTGGTGTGTAAAACTGAATAAGCAAATACCATATTAGCTAGGCCTCCTGTGAAATTTGTCATTAATATCCCATGCCAATTCAAAAATAGCAGCGAAGTGCATACTACAATACTAGAAGAAAGGATGATATCCACTGTTCTGGATTACATTCGCTTTGGCACAGAAAGGGGTAAATTATGCTGCCACAAAAATCTTTGGTCATTTGCCAAATAGTATTAAAAGTCTGACAGATAGCCAACCAGCATTTAAAAGCAAATTAAAAGAATTGCAGAATGACACCTCCTTCTACTCAATAGATGAATTCTTAGATATGAAGTAGTAACTGTAAAAAAACTAATTAATTACTTTGTGTAAAGAAAACTTATGTTAAAGTGACACGTTCCACATCATTACGAAATGTCGTATTCATGACCTATGGAACAAGGATTAATCTATGTACGTATGTATGTAGTATGTAAGCCTTATAGTCGTTACGTAATCGTGCAACTAACAAGCAAGAATGTATACACACTAAGACAGCGTCGTCTGTTCTGTATAAAAATGCACTGGTAATTACTGTCTAAATACGTTCCCTAGGTTCTTGACTGGATAGCTGATTTCAAAACAACGTTGCATGTTAACAGTTTCTGAGTGTGACAAAGAGTAATAGTAACGTTAAGTAGAAATCTTATAGTAACGACTAAGTCAAAAAGCAAATTATCTCTCAATAAATGGTTTTACGTGTGAAATGAGGTGTAATCCTTTACTTTTCCTAGTACGCAGAGTTTCAACTTTAAGGCAATTACCATGTGGAACACGTCGTATCCTGCAAGGTCCATAGTAAATCAGAAAGAATTTTGACTCAAGTGTTTCTTCTTATGTGATAGTGAATGAGCTTTAATGAGAACTTTCTGATCAATATATCGTTTCTTTGCATTCGCTTTACCGTGTAGTTTTCTCCTTTTGTCTGCAGCAGAATTTATATTTTTAATAGCCAAATCAATTATGTAGAAGTTTACATGTATTCGGAAAAGGTACAAGCTTTGTAATTCTGTTAGGTGGTTCTTCATTCTTCAGTACAAGAATAGGTTGTAAAGCAGTGGAGTCATGAGGCATTTCATTCAGCACATTTTGAAATAAGTGTAAATATCTGTCCCAATGTTAATGGTTCCTATGACAATAAAGTCTGCAAAGCGTATTGACTTCTTTCATAATCCGTTCAGACGGGTCACAATGTGGCGAGTACAATGAAATAAAAACATGTTTGATTTTGCGATTCCAAAGCATGCCTGACCAAATAGCAGATCTGAATTGAGGTTCGTTATCTGAAATGACTTTAGCAACGTGTTGTCGTAACGGGGTGATGCTAACTATGCCTATCCGTAGTTAGTGCCGTCAGTAGTTTGAATCTTTTATTTAGCTAGCAGTAATGGCGCTCGCTGTATTTCAGTAGTTCGAGTAACGAAGATTTTTGTGATGTAAGTGATTCATGAAAGGTATAGGTTATGAGTCATTCCATGTCAAATCAACACACCTATTTTACCTCAGCCTCTTAGATTTTGCTGAAAGTTGGTATACTTATAGTGGGCACTGAGACTAAGAAAAATACCAAGTTACAATTTTTTAATCTCAAACCATTCCTGAAATATGGCTATGTAAACTTCTCAAAAACCAGCCAAAAATGTGTGAACGGACATTTTTTAAATTGTCCTAGGAGCTGTCCTAATTGAGCTAGGGAACTGGGAAAGGTGTCATTTTGCAGCATTTTTCATGCTCTTTCCAGTGATAGACAAAAACATAGCTTCTAATTAATAACCTTTTTCAAAATGGTAATTAATATTTCATTTTAATTTTTGTACAGAAGGTACATAATTGAAAATTTTCAAAATATTTTCATAACCACTTCATACTTTTGTAAATCACATGACAAAATATAAAACTGGGATGATGATGGGTTCATTGTTAAAAAAAATTATTCCGGACTCTTGTTTTTCACTAATGGCCCTAGTTTGACCAAATGGACCTTTAACAAACAAGAATTTCTTTAAAATATACTGAAAGGTAAGTGAAAAAAGTATTAGAAATATCAAAACATCACCTTATTAAACCAAAACTAATCAGCATATTGTATAATTAAGTTGATTGCTTATTTTAATTTTATACAACTTCACTAACAGTATACTAACTGATATAACAAAAACAAGAAATTGAACATTTAACTATAAACTGAAATAAAGTATGAATAAGTACAAGTATTTACATAACAGTTCTGGTCCATGATGTTTGGAATGGAACTATTAAACAAATGAAATACATAATAGTTGTTTTTAAGTAACAAGTATCTGTACATAGCTAAATTTAACACAATAGATACTAATAATAATTTTGAAACAACTTTCTATAAAATATACATTAACACTAACCTGAGGCAAAAATTAAGTTTTGAGTTGAAAGCAGTTTCCCAATAAATTATCTTGAAACTTCACATATTACATTTTAATAAAGCTGACTGGGTTTGGTTTACATCACTTTCATTAAGAATGTATGTTCTTCCTGTCAGAGAAATTGGATTCACTTTTGTGAGAACATCCATAACTGACACCCACCGGACATCTGCATGTGCAGTATAAGAGAATGACTTAGCTGCCTCTTCAAGTCGGCTTTTTAAGAATATTTCAGAAGCAGCATAAAAAATAAATAGCACTACTAAAAACAGACACTGGTCACCTGTACTCGGAAGCAAGCAAAAATACCACTAAACTAAACGATGTATACAATATGTGTACAAACAATGAGCTTCTGCTGCTGACGTCACTCTTCTATGAGGTTGGTGTTATATGAAGGGCTTTATTTGAATAGTCGTACAAGTCCATTACCTCCACTTTTATGACTATAATGCTACTGACATTAATGGTCCAAACAAACAGAAAGAAAGGTCCATCTCTAGCATCTATGTTTCTGGTATCTCAACTGCAGATTTTTCAGCACTCATTTAACTTTAGGACTCTGTAGGTCCGAATGAACAAAAGTGGACCACTCCTGAAATAAGCCCTTCATATGGATATCTGTTACGGGTAGGTAATGCGTAGGTGTATCGTGCAGTGTTGTGTTTGTGTTGTTAAATAATGGGAGACGTGAGAGTGTGAAACCGGGTGCGAGCATATAACCCACTCCTCTCGAATACCAGAAGTAACGTCTTCCTCAAAGAGAGGGATCACTATCAAGACTGTCACATGAAGTCGCCCCATGGGCACCATAAAGAGGTTTGGCGCTACGTCAGGTGATCATGGACTTGGCGTCATCATATCTGTTCGATTCCACGACCAAGTACTGCTGCCGAGAACTTCTTCCAGCACCTGGGTCCGAGGCGTTCCTCCGAGCTGAGCTCCAGCTAAGGGGGCATGTATTCCTTGAGTAATGTGTTTAGCTTTGTAAATTTTCTTAAGCGATCACTCAAAGTCAGTTGCGTTGGATAGAGATAATAGCTGTTCCTACAGTGAACCTTTTTTTTTTCAACTTGCTACGCTGCCAAGTCTACATGTTAGCGTTGAATACCTCGAAGACGCTTTGGAAAACCTCGGGATGCTTTAGTTACTATTTAATATTGTTTAATGATGTACGCAGCTGAAGACGGTAGAATGTAACTTAATGGATGCATTGCAGGAACTGTAGAAACTGATCGATTAAGTCAGTGAGCACTAGCCTGTAGCAGCATACTTATGTATCTTTATGGAGCAAACAGCGAGCAGTTAGTGCCTATGTTTTTTGAAGTATGTACCTTTGTACGTAAGTGAACCAATACAGTTTTGTTGTGGATTTGCTCTTGCAATAAATAAGTTGGCGATATCACTAAGTTTTTTTGAGCACAATTGTCTTCTGCAGTCTGGCAAGAGATTCACAATTATTAAGAATTTTTTACCAATGCGGCATTGCTTGCTTGTATTATTAGAAGTGCAACACACCAGAAAAACGAGGACAGAGGATACAAAACGAGAATTTCATTTCAGGCACAGTTAAACGTTTACAAAACTTGTCTTCTGTTAACCAACAAACATCATCATTTACTCTGCATACAACGGGACACATTAAATGTGCATCATTTGTTTTCTTGAATATGTTGCGAAATATTTCTGTTAACTTCCTGTACCCCAATAATAGAGTAATCATATTCAACAACAAAGGCGTAAAGCAGTCTGTGAAAAGCTTGCAGTGTTTAAAATCATTAGTATGGTTTACATTTCACTGGAAACTGAAGGAACCTCTTATATCCTGGACATTGCGGAAAACAAACTCCATTTTTTGCAGCACTGTTTAGAAATCGAACAAAAGTATTCAGTAGTGACCGAAATACTGCTCTCACGCTATCATGTCCTAAAATGCACTGCCTGAAAAAAAAATAACAAAGGAAAGTGAAGCATCCAGAAGAGAAGGAGGCAACGAAATGACACTTCAGGGGTTCAGAGGTTATTTGATGTTATTTCAGTGATTACAGTATCGAGTCAAATTTACAGAGGACTTGGCAGTATGAGCCCTCTTCTAGTACGACATTATATTGCCTCTGTCCTGGATGCATGCACTGATTGCGTTGAGCACGGTGTCACAAAGGCGTCGTATCTCCTGAGGCAAGCTGGCTGAAAACTGTTGTAACTGGTTCTCGATATCCCGGAACTGATACTGGGACTGACTTGACGCCGATGCTGGTTCCACACATCTCGTGTTGGAGGCGGATCTGGGGATCTTGCTGACCGCAGGAAATGGCAACCCATTCTTCACCGAGTGCTGCCCTCAGGAGAGGTATCGATGTCGGTGGGTAAAGCCTGGCACGAAGTCGGCTTTCCAAAACATCCCAAAGGTGCTCTATAGGATTCAGGTCAGGACTCTGTGCAGGCCAGTCCATTACAGGGATGTTATTGTAATCACTCCGCCACAGGCCGTGCATTATGCACAGGTCCTCGATCGTGTTGAAAGATGCAATCCCCATCCCCGATCTGCTGTTCAACAGTGGGAAGCAAGAATGTGCTTAAAACATCAATGTAAGCCTGTGCTGTGATAGTGCTACGCAGTACAACAAGGGGTGCAATTCCCCTCAATGAAAAACACGACCACACCATAATACCACTGCCTCCAACTTTTACAGTTGGCACTGCACAAGTTGGCAGATAACGTTCACTGGGTATTCCGTCCAAAGTGTAGGCTCCTTACACCAAGCGAGGCGTCGTTTGGCATTTACCGGTGTGATGTGTGGCTTATGAGCAAACTGCTCGACCATGAAATTCGAGTTTTCTTACCTCCCGCCTAACTGTCATAGTACTTGCAGTGGATCCTGATGCAGTTTGGGATTATTGTGTGATGGTCTGGATAGATGTCTGCCTATTACACATTACGACTCTCTTCAACTGAGGTTGTTTAGGAGTACTATATTATTTTAATGCCTTCCCCTTTTACATTTCCCGACTTGTTTTGGGAATGGTTTTACCCCGACAGCTGTTTGCATGTGGAAGAAAGGGCTGATGACCCTGTAGTTTGCTCCCTTTACTCTCCAAACCAACTAATAAGCCGTTCTGAAGTGTGCAAATAAAATATACATACTAATCAAGGCACACATGCCTGTCAATTTAGAAACAAAACCATTCACACCAATGTTGGCAAGTTGTGTGAAGCACTAGAAGAAATGGCATCTAAAATTCCACAAAGGATGAATGAGCAATTGTATTTCTAGTTGCATGCTTGATGGTAGCAGACAAGTCTGTCTGCTAGAGAACAGTAGGAGCAACGCCGGAACAGGTAACTGCGCTTTCTAAAAGCAAAGAGGTTTCTATTATTAGTATCGTCCTATCCGTCCCTTGTCATGTTGGTATAGGAAGCTGCCTCTCTGGTCACTTCCGTTTGTATCTGTGAAGCACCCTCAGCAGGGGCCCACGCCAGTCTGTCCGAGGCGAGCGTCTGAAGTCGTAAGATCTCCGGCTGAGCGCGTCTCTGCTAAGTCCGTAGGACAACGGATTTCTTAAGTTCAGCCTAACTGAAAATTTAATCACCTTTATTTCACGTTTAGATCTAAAATATCTTATGTTATCTTAAATTGCAACGCAGTGTAATTCGAGTGTGAAGTTCAGAATATCTTCCAGTAGTTGCTTTGTCACTACTTTGTGAGTAAAGTGGAACCATGTGTTGATGATACGTAACTCTAACTAAGATCATCAATCTTAAATGCGAATGTGCATGAGATTATAACGTCTCGTCTTGAAAATATTTTTCTATATAGCAACTTTTCTTTATGTTCAACCCACGTGGTGTGTACTTTGTGAGACCAGTACCACGTGCTTATACAATTGTTTGACCCATCAGGTTAATAATAAGACGATACTAAGCAGTTCGAGGTTTTTCTTTTGTAAATTGCGTTTCGATGTAATTTATTTTAATTATCAAAATTATTCCGGAGTTACACTCTTTGTGTAAACCAAGTTGACCACGTGAAGCATATGGTGTAATCATCAAAGTAGCCCTCAGCTATTCTTTTTGGGAAGATTTCACAGAGAGTTTGTATGAATTTAGTATACCAGTGTGTGGTAATTTCATGACGAACAGTATTGCGCTATGAACGTAACTTCTTTGGGTGAAAATTGAATCGGTTGGTTGTGGTTAATTTCCTCTTCCATATGTTTCAACGTTCTTCACGTGTTATTTTATGAATACAGTGTTGTATGCAGTCCCCCAATCTTGGCTCCATATTTGATGTGTTCCGTAAGATACAAACTCACATTGTCACAATCCTAAATAAGGCACCAGTTTAGTTTTAATATGCTGGAATTTTAACGGTACAATGATCAATGTTAAAATAATTGTCTAAATATAAACTGATTTATTTCTATATTATCCAGTTATCCTTACATTACTGAGGAACTATTTCGCCAGGTATCCAGTCTAGTTTACCAAATTGCCAACCAGACTAACATTAATTATAATCTGTTAATAGTCATCTTACGACAACCGATGATATATATATATATATATATATATATATATATATATATATATATATATATATATATATACCATTCTGGCAAGTGAAATAAAAAGTGATATTATGAAAGAATTAGGCCGTACTTTTGAACAATGATTAATTGATTATTGTCTGCAAGCCTTACATCAGGGCAAGCGGAGTCGCGATGCGAAATGGAAAGAGAGCGAGAAACAGCTACTTAGGAATTTCCAAGCGCTGAGAGAAGAATGCCAAAGGGAACACGAGCAGGTACTCTCCAGGTTCCATGAGGCGGAAACGCACTGTACCGCGTCCGTTAGCAACACAGTAGCGAACAACAGTCAAGCGATTCACGCACTCGAACAGCAAGTAGAACAATTGAATCAGACTGGGGCGGAGGACAACAGACAAATACATGATAAAATTGCAACGATAGCGGAGTGTGCAATGCCGACAAATAAAAAAAACAATTTCGAGCATTCTTAGGCCTGTGTAATTTTTACAAGCGATTTATAAATTTTAGTGTACTTGGAACACCCCGTCTATGTGGACTAACAGGGAAGAACGCTTTGTGGGTCTGGGGTCAAGAGGCACAGGATGAATTTTAAAAATTGAAAGAGGCATTGGTAGAGGCACCCATCCTTGTGCATCCAAACCTGACACAAGAATTCTGTTTAATGACGGACATTTCCTTGTCAGGAATAGGTGCGGTACTCTTTCAAACGGAAGGAAATGATGATATTCCAACTTGGAAAACAATCTCGTTTGGAAGCAGGGTGCTCTCTCGATGTGAAAAAAAATATTCAGTGACAGAACTCGAAGCACTCGCGATAGTTTGGACATTGTCAAAATTTAGGTATTTCTTATTTTGGAGGACCACCAGGGTATACACTGACCATCGTGCACTCCAATTTCTCATGAGCACAAAAATCAGCCATGGGAGTCTAGGACGCTGGGCACTATACCTACAGGAATATAATTTCACTGTAGAATGCTTTATCGCGCATTCCTATAGGTTTGATTCACACAGAAGAAGGGGAACTCGGTGAAAATAATTTTAGGATCCTATGCTTACAGAATGTTGGGTCCGAGAACTTTGTTACCACCTCTTTAGGGAGTATAGCGGACGAACAGGATAAGGACGCAGTATTGAAAGATATAAACAAGAAGTGGGAGAACAAGGACAATGTAGGAATACGCCAGTACTACTTAGTGCGCAACAAAATACTGTTCAAGAAACGAGCCCCGGACGACTCCAGAAGGGTGTTGGTGATTCCGGAGGAACTCGTAAACGAAATTATATGGTACACACATTTAAGTTATGGTCACTTCGGAGCACAGAAATGTTGTGAAAAACTGAAGGAGACATGCTACTTTAATAACATGCTATGGCGTATTCGTTGTGTACTTAAGAGTGTGCGGACCTAGTCAGCGAGCAAAGGCGGCCACAGTGACGTATGCTGCACCATTGCACCCGATAATACCAAGCAAACTTTGTGACCTCGCGGCCGTGGATCTATTTGGGCCACTAATACGATCCAAAGCAGGTTTTGCATATGTTTTCGTAGCGGAGGAGCTAAGCTCCAAGTTTGTGTGTCTGACTCCGTTGAGGCGAGCCACAGGAAGGGCAGTGGCAACTGCATTTGCAAAGCAGTTTCTGCATGAAATTGGGCGTGTGAAAAGGGTTATCTCGGATAATGGACCACAATTTAGATCGCAATACTGGCAGCGGATGCTTCGAAGGAGAAGTATATATATATATATATATACTCCTGGAAATTGAAATAAGAACACCGTGAATTCATTGTCCCAGGAAGGGGAAACTTTATTGACACATTCCTGGGGTCAGATACATCACATGATCACACTGACAGAACCACAGGCACATACACACAGGCAACAGAGCATGCACAATGTCGGCACTAGTACAGTGTATATCCACCTTTCGCAGCAATGCAGGCTGCTATTCTCCCATGGAGACGATCGTAGAGATGCTGGATGTAGTCTTGTGGAACGGCTTGCCATGCCATTTCCACCTGGCGCCTCAGTTGGACCAGCGTTCGTGCTGGACGTGCAGGCCGCGTGAGACGACGCTTCATCCAGTCCCAAACATGCTCAATGGGGGACAGATCCGGAGATCTTGCTGGCCAGGGTAGTTGACTTACACCTTCTAGAGCACGTTGGGTGGCACGGGATACATGCGGACGTGCATTGTCCTGTTGGAACAGAAAGTTCCCTTGCCGGTCTAGGAATGGTAGAACGATGGGTTCGATGACGGTTTGGATGTACCGTGCACTATTCAGTGTCCCCTCGACGATCACCAGAGGTGTACGGCCAGTGTAGGAGATCGCTCCCCACACCATGATGCCGGGTGTTGGCCCTGTGTGCCTCGGTCGTATGCAGTCCTGATTGTAGCGCTCACCTGCACGGCGCCAAACACGCATACGACCATCATTGGCACGAAGGCAGAAGCGACTCTCATCGCTGAAGACGACACGTCTCCATTCGTCCCTCCATTCACGCCTGTCGCGACACCACTGGAGGCGGGCTGCACGATGTTGGGGCGTGAGCGGAAGACGGCCTAACGGTGTGCAGGATCGTAGCCCAGCTTCATGGAGACGGTTGCGAATGGTCCTCGCCGATACCACAGGAGCAACAGTGTCCCTAATTTGCTGGGAAGTGGCGGTGCGGTCCCCTACGGCACTGCGTAGGATCCTACGGTCTTGGCGTGCATCCGTGCGTCGCTGCGGTCCGGTCCCAGGTCGACTGGCACGTGCACCTTCCGCCGACCACTGGCGACAACATCGATGTACTGTGGAGACCTCACGCCCCACGTGTTGAGCAATTCGGCGGTACGTCCACCCGGCCTCCCGCATGCCCACTATACGCCCTCGCTCAAAGTCCGTCAACTGCACATACGGTTCACGTCCACGCTGTCGCGGCATGCTACCAGTGTTAAAGACTGCGATGGAGCTCCGTATGCCACGGCAAACTGGCTGACACTGACGGCGGCGGTGCACAAATGCTGCGCAGCTAGCGCCATTCGACGGCCAACACCGCGGTTCCTGGTGTGTCCGCTGTGCCGTGCGTGTGATCATTGCTTGTACAGCCCTCTCGCAGTGTCCGGAGCAAGTATGGTGGGTCTGACACACCGGTGTCAATGTGTTCTTTTTTCCATTTCCAGGAGTATATATATATATATATATATATATATATATATATATATATATATATATATATATATATATATATATATATCACCCCAGCTCGAACCCCAGTGAGCGTATTATACGTGAATTAGGAAAATTATGTAGGTTATACTGCAGTCGTGACCACCGATCGTGGAACATACGCCTAAAAGGATTTCAGAACATAATTAATGAGTTGCCTAATATGTCAACAAAGCTTCCGCCAATCACTGTGCTAAAAAACAAGGAGCCCCCGAGCAAAATCAAAGAGGTGGTGCCTTGGCCACTAGAGCCGAGACTACGCCGGAACGCAATTGTTGACTTAGCTTTACGCAACATCAAGCGTGCAGCAGAAGCCAGAGTCAAGGCGTATAAGAAAAACGCGAGAAAAACAGAGTTTCATGTAGGACAAAAAGTTCTTATCAGAGCACACAAGCTGTCTAACAAACGGTCAGGTGTCTGCAAGGAATTTTTAATTTCTTTAACGGCCCGTATGGGATAAGGAAGATTCCTCATGAAAACGCAATAGAAGTTGAAACTCTTCGATCGAAGAAATCAAAAGGGCTACACCATGTGTAAAAACATACATTGAGTAGAAAGGACAGTGAGGAGTAGAGAGAATAGTGAAGAGAAAGAATTGATTCGTTTACATTTGTGGCATATGCGTTTTGAATAATATGTTGGTAAAAATAATGATAAAGATGTTTCTATGTGATTGACTGAAGTGATGTTTGTGGTTTTTTTCTTTCCTTGCACAATTAGGATTTAGGTTGGTTCAAATGTGAAGATAAAAGGTTTCTTTGTGAACGAGTGAAATGCTGTTTATGGTTTTTTTGTGTCAATTGAATTGAGTCGCTCCTGAGGGAAGCAAGATCTGTGTTGAAATAATGCAAAACTCAGGGGAAAATCCGATCTGTGGGTATTATGGGTCTGGCAAATCCAGGTCCCCAGCTGTTAGTAGCCTTGTTTCCGATTTTCTGCTTTCAGTGCTACTATCTGCCTATTACTATTCTATATCTGTCAGTATAAATGAGATCTCTTACTCTAGTACGCGTGCTGTATGAATCAAAAACGATTGTCGTCACACTACTACACTTTAAAACACAGTTTATATGTAATTCATGTCACACAGTCTCATAAGGAACCTACATCTGCTTTCTTTTATATACTGTATATGATAAGATACTGTCATCCCTCTTCCCTTCTGTGTGAAAGGATGAATGAGCAACTGTATTTCTAGTTGCATGCTTGATGGTAGCATACAAGCATGTCTACTAGAGAACAGTAGGAGCAATGTCGGAGCAGGTAGCTACGCTTTCTAAAAGCAAAGAGGATTCTATTATTAGTATGGTCCTGTCCGTCCCTTGTCATGTTGGTATAGGTCACTTCTGTTTGTATCTGTGAGGCACCCTCAGCAGGGGCCCACGCCAGTCTGTCCGAGGCGAGCGTCTGAAGTCGTAAGATCTCCGGCTAAGCGCGTCTCTGCTAAGTCCGTAGGACAACGGATTTCTTAAGTTCAGCCTAACTGAAAATTTAATCACCTTTATTTCACGTTTAGATCTAAAATATCTTATGTTATCTTAAATTGCAACGCAGTGTAATTCGAGTGTGAAGTTCAGAATATCTTCCAGTAGTTGCTTTGTCACTACTTTGTGAGTAAAGTGGAACCATGTGTTGATGATCCGTAACTCTAACTAAGATCATCAATCTTAAATGCGAATGTGCATGAGATTATAACGTCTCGTCTTGAAAATATTTTTCTATATAGCAACTTTTCTTTATGTTCAACCCACGTGGTGTGTACTTTGTGAGACCAGTACCACGTGCTTATACAATTGTTTGACCCATCAGGTTAATAATAAGACGCTACTAAGCAGTTCGAGGTTTTTCTTTTGTAAATTGCGTTTCGATGTAATTTATTTTAATTATCAAAATTATTGCGGAGTTACACTCTTTGTGTAAACCAAGTTGACCACGTGAAGCATATGGTGTAATCATCAAAGTAGCCCTCAGCTATTCTTTTTGGGAAGATTTCACAGAGAGTTTGTATGAATTTAGTATACCAATGTGTGGTAATTTCATGAAGAACAGGATTGCGCTATGAACGTAACTTCTTTGGGTGAAAATTGAATCGGTTGGTCGTGGTTAATTTCCTCTTCCATATGTTTTAACGTTCTTCATGTGTTATTTTATGAATGCAGTGTTGTATGCAGTCTCCCAATCTTGGCTCCATATTTGATGTGTTCCGTAAGATTACAAACTCACATTGTCACAATCCTAAATAAGACACCAGTTTAGTTTTGAATCAAGTTTAATATGCTGGAATTTTAACGGTACAATGATCAATGTTAAAATAAATGCCTGAATATAAACTGATTTTTTTCTTTTTATTTAAACTCTATATATATCACCGGTTGTCGTAAGATGACTATTAAAAGATTATAGTTAATGTTAGTATGGTTGGGAATTTGGTAAACTAGACCGGATACCTGGTGAAACGGTTGCTCAGTAATGCAAGGATAACTTCCCCAGATAGCTCACAGCTTTTACTATCTTGAATATCAGCACCGCTTTCAGAACAACTTAATGCATCAACTTTACAATGCTAATTCAAGTTATCCATGTAACCTCAGGAAACTGAAGCCTTAGTGATTGTTGCTATAATGTACTTGTGCTTTGTGTGCAAGTCTTGGCTCAGCGCAAAAGCTAATATTTGTCTGAGGTTTCCAGCTCCCACATCCATCTGGAACCTCAGGAGGTAGGAGGGGGGGGGGGGGGGGGAGAGGGTCTGACAGTACTAGCCATCACCACGTGCATAAGAATTTGAAAATACTGTGAGCCATTCGCAGTGTCGGAAGAGCTCGCAGCTGAAGTTAACGCCTCAGCCACTATAATAAGTTAGGGTGCTGCAAGGCCTGCAGAGGGGCCTCAGTGCGACAGAGGACACTCTTGGTGTGCAGCAGTAAACGAGGAAACATCACTGGCGAGGTTGGAGGTCACAAGAGGCAGTCCACTTGGCAGCGAGAAGCTATTCACATTGGCTGTGCTGATGGCCACTAAGAATCATTCACCTGGGGACGGTACAGATTTGTGTGAGGAAGCATAGTATACAAGTGGATTTGTGAATCTTGTCGTCCCAATTAATTTTGAGCATTAGTTCGGTGGTGTGTGAGGGCGCTGAGATCTCCTGTTCTTTCGTTTGGTGATAACCACTGAAATCTCCACTAGTTTTGTAGTTTTGTAGTTAGTAAGTGACCACATTTGTGATTTATTCTCGGTTGGTCTTACTTGTATCGTGTAGCTTGTCTCCGCGCCCTTTAGGTGCGCTTAACCACGTGACGTTTATTTTCGAAACGCAGATGATTTCTTAGCGGCTTGAAGTGCCGATTGGTAGTGACATGGGGCGGGAGTATTGTTCAAATAATAACTGAAGCTTGAGCAGCGTTTGTGAGTTTGAATTAAATTTTGAACTAATTGCACCTTTACTTGAAAATTTTGGTAAGCACTACTTAAATAATAACTGAGCTGGCGCTCGACCAGCATTTGTGCTGGTTGGTAAAATCTTGTGTTGATTTCTAGTAAACGAATTTTTACTTGGGAACTTTGGCCTGCACCTTCAATGACAGGCGAGTAGTAACTGAAACTGGAGCTTTCGCAGCGTTTGGCCCAGTGGGCTAAATCTGGTATTGGTTAATGAGCATTGTAAACGTTGAAACTGTACTTGTGTGATCTTATAAAAGGCTGTTGTTTGCACTCTTTCGGACTGGGAATTTTGATGTCCATTTATGAAATAAAGATGATCTTAAAATGTGTACATATCTCTCAAGCCCACACCATCACACGCCGGTCTTCAATTCTGCTATATTATTATTATTATTATTATTATTATTATTATATTCCTTTCTCAGACGTTATGTATAGTTAAAAATGGAAAGTGACGCGGACCTTGATCAAGCGTGACTTCCTTTTAACTGTGTGGTATATGTTACATTGCATTTAGAAACTTTCGGGTAATTGAACATGTATCAATAATTACAGATTTCTGTAGTTGTATATATACGTTTGGATGTAGCTGTATTGCGTTGATGTACTAGTGGATATTGTGTGGTATGACTCCTGTAGTTGATAGTATAATTGGTATAATGTCAACTTTATCCTGAACCACGTGTCCTTGACTTCCTCAGCCAGTTGGATGTATTTTTCAATTTTTTCTCCTGTTTTCTTCTGTATATTTGTTGTATTGGGTATGGATATTTCGATTATTATTATTATTATTATTATTCACGAATAAGCTCATTAGGACTTCACAAAATACTTAAGAGGCGGGAGTTTACCTTCTTTACTTCCCATATTTCTTTCACTCTCTTATCATGGGCTACCTTTCTGTCTTCAGAGCACGTTTTTCCAGTCCTCTACTTTGAATTTTCCTCGTGGTCAACTTGCCATTTGTGAATTTTGAACCTGAAGATTTCGTTGTTCTCGTCATCTTCAGGTGCAATTCCTACCAATTTTTTGGCCTCGCTAATTCATTTCAGAATGTCCGTTTTTGCTTTATTACTTTTGCCTTCTTTGACAATAAAATAAAGCCAAAATTATTTGTTTTGTAAGTCTGTCAGGGTTGATTCTTTTGATGTCTCCACAGCATCTTAATTTGCATTTTCTAATGTCGCAATGGATATTTGAGCACTGTTTGATTTCCTGGTCGCTCCTGAGCTGGTGTTATTTGTCTTTAAGTTGTGGGCCTAGAATTTTTCATACAGTTTTGTGTTCCTTTTTCTCAATGTTAACAGTGTGTCTTTTCTTCTTTTTTGATCCATAGAGTGTCTATTTTCCTGTTTCTGATCCATCGATTCATTGTGATATAATTAATGTATTATAATGTCTTAGTTTGAATGCTTGGAGATACATTTCTTATTACAGATATTTTGGTTAAGTCGATATACAGTTTCTATCTTTTGTCACCTCATTTCGCTTACTTTTGTTTCGAATCTGTTTTCATGAATGCTTTCGCTGAGATACTTAAAATGTGGAGCTCTTGTAATATTTCCTCACCATGAATTTCGGCACTTGTTTGTTGTGGGCCATCTTTCAAGAGTTCAGCATGATTTTGGGCTGATGAAATGTAGCGAATTAAGGCTGGTACATCGACTGTAAATGCTTGCCTCTATTTAAAGTGATTAGTTGATCAGTTCTGAGGATTGCTTTTGAATTACTTTCTCAAGAATGCTGTTGAAATGTCATGGAGTCAGCCCAACTCCTTGTCTTACTCCCATTTTGATTTCGATAGGGTCTGAGATTCTCTCCATAAATTTAACCTTGGTCTTTGCGCCTGTCAGTGTATGTCAGATCTAGACCTTGCTTTTCAATCTTTGGAAAAGCGGTCAAGGTCAAGGCCATAGGATTTTATGAAATCAACAAATGTGTAGACAAAATTTTTGCTACAAATTCTCTTGTGTCTTAGGATTAATTTTACGCCCAAGACTTAATCTGGACACTAATAAGTCGGTCTGAATATTTGGTTCAAGTTGTATTTGTAGCCTATTGAGAAGACACTGTGTAAGTAGGCTGTTTAGGTTTTTTTATTGGTAACGCCGCCGCCACGTAGCGCTCTGCATAAAAATCACTGGCTGTGCAGTGTGCAGTCTGTGGCTGGTTTGCATTGTTGTAATACTCGCATTGTAGTGTTGGGCAGGGGCAGCTGGATGCTAACACCGCGTAGCGTTGCGCAGTTGTAGGTGAGCCGCCAGCAGTGGTGGACGTGGGGAGAAAGATGGCGGAGTTTTGTAATTTGTAAGACTGGATGTCATGAACTATCATATATATTTTGACTATTAAGGTAAATACGCTGTTTGTTCTCTATTAAAATCTTTCATTTGCTAACTATACCTATCAGTAGTTAGTGCCTTCTGTAGTTAGAATCTTTTATTTAGCTGGTAGTAGTGGTGCTCGCTGTATTGCAGTAGTTCGAGTAACGAAGATTTTTTCTGAGGTACGTGATTTGTGAAAGGTATAGATTAATGTTAGTCCGGGCCATTCGTTTGAAGGGATTTTTTGAAAGTCAGATTGCGTTGCGCTAAAAAATATTGTGTGTCAGTTTTAGCAGTCGTGTATAATTTTTCTAAGGGGACGTTTCAACTGGAATTAAATTTTCTATGCAACTGATATTAGTGAGATTCCCTTGTAGTTATTTACATCAGTTCTGTTTCCCTTCTTTTGTAACAGGTGAATGAACCAATTTTTTTTCATTTATGCTATGCTTTCAAATTTCCGCAATGCTCTATAGTTTTTTAGACTTTTATCTGTCTGGCAATTTCTTCTTCATCTGGTGGCAATGGATTTGGATTAATGCCCTGTGGTTTCTGTGGTGGGAATCTTTATGTACATTCTGGACAGTTAAAAAGTTCTTTCTAATATCTGGCAAGTTCCATGCAGTTTTATTAACAGTCTAGAGTTAATTGCCAAGTTTCTTTATTGAAGCAGAGTCTTTGTGGTTGATATCTTATGAATCTACTTTTCAAGTTCTTATAGAACTTTAGTGTGTTGTTTCTTTTGCAGTGTTTGTCGATAACACCTAACTGAACTTTACTGGATATGTTTTCCCCTTTCCTCACCGTCAGAAATGTTTTATGGTTGTCTTTTGTCTCATTGCAGTTTTAATTGTTACATGCATCCTATCGAGATAGTATGCATGTAACAATAGGACAAGATAGGATGGTCACAGTCGTCAGTCCACCATGGTGTTTTCTGCACAGGAATTAGCGTTTGTGCTGTTTTCATCAATTTCCTTTTGAGTTCTTGTCAATTGTCTGACTAATTTTTCTCTGATTCTTCTATGAGAGGTGGCTGGATCCTACTACTATCAAACTTGGCGATTTGTGTTGTTTCTGTGAACCTCTGAGGTATTAATCCTAATTTTATTCTTGTGAGGTAGTCTATGTTTGAATTTTTTCTAACTTGGACGTTCAAAATTTCTCTGTAGTGTAAATAAGAGATTGCTTCATTGTCAGTTTGGAATTCACCAGTGAGTGAGTTTGGTGACCTTCATTTCATCTGCTTTCATGGTTTTTTTTTAGGTGTGCTGAAATGATTTTAAGATTGAAAATCATGCAGAGTATAACTAATATTTGTCCATTTTGGTAGGTGGACTTATGTATTGGGAATCCTCCAGCTGTTTACCTGCACTTTCTTTCTTTGTCTGCCTGTGCACTGAAGTAGACTAGTATGATTTTGACATGGTTTTGTGGAATTTTAGATGCCATTTCTTCTAGTGCTTCCCACAACTTGCCAACATTGGTGTGGTTGGTTTTGTTTCTAAATTGACAGACATGTGTGTCTTGATTAGTATGTATATTTTATTTGCACACTTCAGAACGGCTTATTAGTTGGTTTGGAGAGTAAAGGGAGCAAACTTCAGGGTCATCAGCCCCTTCTTCCGCATGCAAACAGCTGTCGGGGTAAAACCATTCCCAAAACAAGTCGGGAAATGTAAAAGGGGAAGGCATTAAAATAATATAGTACTCCTAAACAACCTCAGTTGAAGAGAGTCGTAATGTGTAATAGGCAGACATCTATCCAGACCATCACACAATAATTCTAAACTGCATCAGGATCCACTGCAAGTACTATGACAGTTAGGTGGGAGGTAAGAAAACTCGAATTTCATGGTCGAGCAGTTTGCTCATAAGCCACACATCACACCGGTAAATGCCAAACGACGCCTCGCTTGGTGTAAGGAGCCTACACTTTGGACGATTGAACAGTGGAAAAACGTTGTGTGGAGTGACGAATCACGATACAGAATGTGGCGATCCGATGGCAGGGCGTGGGTATGGCGAATGCCCAGTGAACGTTATCTGCCAACTTGTGCAGTGCCAACAGTAAAAGTTGGAGGCAGTGGTATTATGGTGTGGTCGTGTTTTTCATGGAGGGGAATTGCACCCCTTGTTGTATTGCGTGGCACTTTTACAGCACAGGCTTACATTGATGTTTTAAGCACATTCTTGCTTCCCACTGTTGGACAGCAGTTCGGGGATGGGGATTGCATCTTTCAACACGATCGAGGACCTGTGCATAATGCACGGCCTGTGGCGGAGTGATTACAATAACATCCCTGTAATGGACTGGCCTGCACAGAGTCCTGACCTGAATCCTATAGAGCACCTTTGGGATGTTTTGGAAAGCTGACTTAGTGCCAGGCTTTACCCACTGACATCGATACCTCTCCTGAGGGCAGCAATCGGTGAAGAATGGGTTGCCATTCCCTGTGGTCAGCAAGATCCCCAGATCTGTCTCCAACACGAGATGTGTGGAACCAGCTTCGGCGGCAACTCAGTCCCAGTATCAATTCCGGGATACCGAGAACCAGTTACAACAGTTTTCAGCCAGCTTGCCTCAGGAGATACGACGCCTTTGTGATACCGTGCTCAACACAATCAGTGCATGCATCCAGGACAGAGGCAATATAATGTCGTACTAGAAGAGGGCTCATACTGCCACGTCCTTTGTAATTTGACTCGATACTGTAATCACTGAAATAACATCAAATAACCTCTGAACCCCTGAAGTGTCATTTCGTTCCCTCCTCCTCTTCTGGATGCTTCACTTTTCTTTGTTGTTTTTTTTCTTCCAGGCAGTGCATTTTAGGACATGATAGCGTGAGAGCAGTATTTCGGTGTCTACTGAATACTTTTGTTCGATTTCTAAACAGTGCTGCAAAAAATGGAACAATGTCCAGGATATAAGAGGTTCCTTCAGTTTCCAGTGAAATGTAAACCATACTAATGATTTTAAACACTGCAAGCTTTTCACAGACTGCTTTACGCCTTTGTTGTTGAATAGGATTACTCTATTATTGGGGTACAGGAAGTTAACAGAAGTATTTCACAACATATTCAAGAAAACAAATGGTGCACATTGAATGTGTCCCATTGTATGCAGAGTAAATGGTGATGTTTGTTGGTTAACAGAAGACAAGTTTTGTAAACGTTTAACTGTGCCTGAAATGAAATTCTTGTTCTGTATCCTCTGTCCTCGTTTTTCTGGCGTGTTGCACTTCTAATAATACAAGCAAGCAATAACGCATTGGTAAATAATTCTTAATAATTGTGAATCTCTTGCCAGACTGTAGATGAAAATTGTGCTCAAAAAAACTTAGTGATATCGCCAACTTATTTATTGCAAGAGCAAATTCACAACAATACTTTATTGGTTCACTTACGTACAAAGTTACATAGTTCAAAAAACATAGACACTAACTCCTCGCTGTCCGCTCCATGAAGATACATAATTATGCCGCTACAAGCTAGTGCTCACTGACTTAATCGATCAGTTTCTACAGTTCCTGCAATGCATCCATTAAGTTACATTCTACCGTCTTCAGCTGCGTACATCATTAAACAATATTAAATAGTAACTAAAGCATCCCGAGGTTTTCCAAAGCCTCATCGAGATATTCAACGCTAACATGTAGACTTGGCAGCGTAGCAAGTTGAAGAAAGGTTCACTGTTGGAACGCCTGTTATCTCTATCCAACGCAACTGACTCTTACAAAGCTAATCACATTACTCAAGGAATACATGCCACCTTAGCTGTAGCTCATCTCGGAGGAACGCCTCGGACCCAGGTGATGGAAGAAGTTCTCAGCACCAGTACTTGGCCGTGAAAGCGAACAGATATGGTGACGCCATGTCCATGATCACCTGACGTAGCGCCAAACCTGTAGTGCCCGTGGGGCGAGTTCATGTGACAATCTTGATAGTGATCCCTCTCTTTGAGGAAGACGTTACTTCTGGCAATACCCTTGGTGGAATTCGAGAGGAGTAGGCTATATGCTGGCACCCGGTTTCACTCTCTCACGTTTCCCATTTTTAAACAACACAAATACAACACTACACGATACACACACGCGTTACAATTACCTACCCTTAACAGATTTCCACATAACACCAGCCTCCTAGCAGAGTGACGTCAGCAGCAGTAGCAGTATCAGCAGCAGGAAAATTTTGGAAGTTTGTGGCAAGTTCTATGGGACCAAACTGATAACGTAATCGGTCCTTAGGCTTACACTGTGTAATATAACTTAAACTAACTTACGCTAACGACAACACACAGGCCAATGCCTAAGGCAGGACTCTAACCTCCGACCGGAGAAGCCGTGCGAACCGTGGGAACGTGCCCCAGACCGCAAGGCTACCCCGCGCGACCAGCAGCAGCAGCTCGTTATTTGTACACAAACTGTATAAATCGTTTAGTTTAGTGGTATTTTTGCTTGTTTCTGAGTACACGTAACAGTACCTGCTTTTAGTAGTGCTATTTATTTTTAAGTAAGATTTTGCGAGTTTCCTGGGTTCAGGTGACATAACCTATGGTTCAGACAGTAACTGATTAATGATGGATGAGGACTGTGCATGTTGTGTGCGGGTGGAGGGGGATTGGCCATTGTTCGTAAACAGCTGGATGCTATGTTGGCCACGGTTGACGGGCTCCAGGCTGCTGCTCCGGAGTTGCGGTGGCGTTGGGGCATCTGAAATGTATGATTTGGCACCTCTGGAGCCTATAGCGTCGCCTGTAATCGCTGGTGCCTCTACGTCTTCCGGTTCGCACGTTCCGAGCAGTCGACAATTACCTGACGGCGATTGGCAAACAGTTATTGGGTCGTGAATCTCTGAGCGGAAGGTGAAAGTGGGTACCGGCCGCACGGCAGTCCTCTCACTCCTTAAAAACAGGTCTGAAGTTTTGCCTGCTGCTGGAAGTACACCTGAGCCAGCACAGGTCACTTCGCCTATTGGGACTGTGGCCGATGTTCCTAAGAGGTCTGGACAAGCGCAGAGCGTGAGATTGCTTGTCACTGGGAGCTCCAGTGACAGACAGACAGGAAATTAACGGGCAGTCCGGGAAAGAAGGCCAGTGTCCACTCCGTTTGCTTGCCAGGTCTCGTCCGAGATGCGGAGGAGGCGCTGCCGGCAGTGACTGAACGCACCGGATGCAACTGGGTGCAAATCGTGGCTCATATATGATGCCTGTCACTTGGGTTCAGAGACCATCCTTGGTTTCTACAGGTGGTTGGCTGATTCGGTGAAGACAGCTAACATCACCTGTGGGGTAGGAGTAGAGCTATCGTTTTCCAGCATCCTTCCGAGAAACGATCATGCCCTCTGGTTTGGAGGAGAGTGGAAAGTTTGAACCCGAAGCTCAGACGACTCGGCGCCGGTATCGGATGCAAATTTCTCGGCGTCCGCTACTGGGTGAAGAGTTGTTGAGTTTCCCTTAATTGTTCAGGCATGCACTACACGGAGGAAGAAATTACTAGGGTAGCGGAGTATGCGTGGCGTGTACGTGTGTATTTTTTACGATAGAGAAATCCCTCCACAGGTTCGATAAGATGCCTTCTGAGTACAGACAGAGGATCATTCGCCACCGTACATGGTAGAAAGAAGATGTTAATACAGTATTAACTGTAGGAGAGTCTATGGAAAGTCCCAGAACAAATCTCGCTTGTAAATAGTAATAGTGTCCTCAAAGTATTAGAGACAGAAAGCCGGCTGAAACCAGATGTCAGTAGTAATGAAATTCTAAATTACAGCTGGAAAGTGTAGCGCAAAGATAGGTTGAGCGCTGGTAGAAGAGGCCATGAAAATTACGATAATTTTAAGTGAGATCAGTAGAGATTCAGAATCAGAAATAATTTGGATGAAGATAAGAGATAAAGGTAAGTGCTAAAAATGGATCAAATACGGTCATCGGATTCAGTTATAGACCCCTTGTCTCAGCAGCAGTAATGGCGGCACACTTAAGGGGAAACTTGGAGAATATTTCGCGAAAATTTCCTGGTCATGTTATAGTTTTAGGCACGGATTTTAACTTACCAGCTATAGACTGGGAGACTCTAATGCATTGCACTCCGTCTTCAGGCCACAAGCGGCCCATCGGGACCATCCGACCGCCGTATCATCCTCACTGAAGATGCGGATAGGAGGGGCGTGTGGTCAGCATGCTGCTCTCCCGGGGGAGACTCTAATGGCTTGGACGGATGTTGGTGGCAGAGAACCATGTGGAATCGTTCTAAGCTAACTTGAGCAATTAATAAGAGAACCGACTCATCAATATAACCTCTTAGTCCTGCTGGTGAAAACCAGATCCTAACTTCTCGACATAGCGTAGACCATCATAAGGCTGTTTCGGCATCACTGAGCACGGCTGTAAATAGGAATACAAAGAAAAGGAAGAAGATCTTTCTGCGTAGCAAGAGCGATAGGAAATAGATTTCAGATTACCTGGGTGAACAGCAGGAAAAATTTATTTCCAATACTAACAGCGTTGAGTGTCAATGGACAAAGTTCGAGAGCATCGTGCAACACGCTTTAGACAGGTTATGTACTGAGCAAATTTGTGAGGTTCAAATGACTCTAAGCACTATGGGACTTAACATCTGACGTCATCAGTCCCCTAGACTTAGAACTACTTAAACCTAACTGACCCAAGGACATCACACACATCCATGCCCGAGGCAGGATTCGAACCTGCGACCGTAGCAGCAGAGCGGTTCCGGACTAAAGCGCCTAGAACCCAAATTTGTGAGCAATGGAAAAGATCCGCCGTAGCTCGACAGCCATGTTAGAAAACTGCTACGGAGCAAAGAGAGCCACACAGCAAATTTAAAGGATGCTAAAGCCTCACACACAAGCAAAAATGAAACAAAACCTTCAATTAGCGCAAGGAGAGCCACGAGTGAAATGTACAACGAATTCGAATCTAACATTCTGTCTACCGACTTGACAGAAAATCCTATGAAGTTTTGGTCTTATGTTAAATCAGTAAACGGATCGAAGCACTCTGCCTAGACATTCTTTGACCATAATGGCACTGATACGTAGGACGACACAGAAAAGCCCGAAATACTAAAGGTCTTTTTTCCAAAATTGTTTCACAGAGACACTGTAGTGTCTCCTTTAAATCGTCGCACGAACAAGAAAATAGCTGGTAGCGAAATAATTACTACTGGATAAAAAGCAACTGAAATCGCTCAAGAGAGGAGACGTGACGGGATACCAATTCCATTCAACACGTAGCATGCGAAAGACCTTGTCCCTCTTCTAGTAGCAATGCACCACAGGTCTTTTGGAGGAGCGAAGTGTTCCTGCCGACTGGAATAAAGCATAGGTCATTCCAATTTTCAAGAAAGGTCGCCGAGCAGACGCGCAACATTATAGACCTCTATCTCTGACGTCGTTCAGTTACAGGATTTTGGAACGTTTTGTGCTCGCCTAGTGTGACATTTCTGGAGGCCGAAAATCTCTTGTTTAGGAATCAGCAAGGGTTCCTAAAACAACGATCGTGTAAAACCCAGCTCACTCTGCTCGTGCATGAGACCAAGAAGCAGTAGAGACAGGCGAACATATAGATGCTGCGATCCTTGACTTCCGGAAGGTATTCGATACAGATCAACACTATATTCTAATGAACAAAATACCAGCGCACGGAATATCAGACTTACTGTCTGATCGGAATGAAGAGTTTCTAGCAAACAGAACACAGTATGTCATTAGGAAAGGAGACTTAAAAGTTACTTCGGGCGGGCCCCGGGGACTGCTACGGGACCAATACTTTTCACAGCACATATACACTGAAAGGCCAAAGAAACTGCATAATATTGTGTAGGGCCACCGCGAACCCGCAGAAGTACCGCAACACGGTATGGACTCGACTAATGTCTGAAGTAGTACTGGAAGGAACTGCAACCATGAATCCTGCCCATAAATCCGTAAGAGTATGAAGGGTGGAGATCTCTTTTGAACAGCACGTTGCAACGCATTTCAGATATGCTCAGTAATGTTCATTTTCGTGGAGTTTGGTGTCCAATGGAAGTGTTTAAACTCAGAAGAGTGTTCTTGGAGCCTCTTTGTAGCATTTCTGGACGTGTGGGGTGTCGCATTGTTCTGCTGGAACTTCCCAAGTCCGTCGTACTACACAATGGACATGAATGGATGCAGGTTATCAGACAGGATGTCTGTCAGAGTCTGTATCGGGGGTCCCATAAACTCCAATTGCATATGCTCCACACCATTACAGAGCTTTCACCAGACTGAACAGTCCGCTGATGACATGGAGGGTCCATGGATTCATGAGGTTGTCTTCAAACCAGTACACGTCCAACCGCTCGATACAATACGAAACGAGAGTCGTCCGACCACTCATCAACAGTCCAATGTCGTTGTTGACGGGCCCAGGCGAGACGTAAAGCTTTGTGTCGTGCAGTCGTCAACGTACACGAGTGGGCCTCCGGCTCCGAAAGCTTGTATCAATGATGTTTCGTTGAAGGGTACGCATGGCGACACTCGTTGATTGCCCAGCATTGAAATTTGCAGCTATTTACGGAAGGGCTACACGTCCGTCACGCTGAACGATTCTTTTCAGTCGTCCTTGATTCCGTTCTTGCAGGATCTTTTTCTGGCGCAGCGATGTCGGACGTTTGATGTTTTACCGAATTCCTGATATTCACGGTAGACTGGTGAAATGATCGTACGGGAAAATCCCCACTTCGTCGCTACCTCGCAGATGCTGTGGCCCATCGCTCGTGCGCCGACTATAACACCACATTCAAACCTACTTAATTCTTGATAACCTGCCATTGTAGCAGCAGTAACCGATCTAAAAAATGCCTCATATAGTTGTTGTCTTATACAGGCATTGCCGCTCACAGCGCCGTATTCTGCCTGTTTACATATGTTTGTATTTGAATACGCATGCCTAACAAGTTTGTTTGGCGCTCCAGTGTAAATTACCTACTCATGGACACGAAAGTAATAAGAACAAATAATGATACTAGTTATGCTGAAAATGAAATACTCGTATGGCATTGTTGGCCGGGAGCCCCGTTCGGGGAAGTTCGGTCTTATTTCATGTGACCACACATGGGCGACCTGCGCGTCGATGAGGGTGAGATGATGATGAGGTCAACACAACACCCAGTCCACGAGCGGAGAAAGTACCTAACCTAGCTAAGAATCGAACCCGGGCCCGCTGCGTGGGAGGCAAGCACGTTAGCACTCAGCTAAGCAGGCGGACGTATTAGTAATAAATAATAAGGACCTAATAAATAACGCCGTAAGTTCCTTGAGGTCTTTCGCGAATAACGCTGTTGTTTAAGTCGCGACGCTATAAACTGTAGCGAAACGCAGGAAGATCGACGCTTGGTGCAGGGAGTGGCCATTATCCCTGAACTTAAACAAGTGTAACGTAATGCGAATACATAGACAGAAAGAATCTTCGTTATGTGGCTACTCAGTTGTGGAACAGTCACTGGATGCACTTACTTGCACAACATATCTAGGAGTATGCGATTTGAGATATAACGACCGCATAAAATTAATAGCGGGCAAGGCAGATGCTAAACTGAGATTCACTGAAAGAACCCTCAGGAAATGTAGTCTATCAACAAAGGAACTAGCCAACAAAACATGCGTTCGGCCAATACTTGAATATTGTTCGTCAGTATGGCTGTCGCGATCAGCGGGCAGTCTACATGCTCAACGACATTGCAGACTGGAGAAGTACCTTCCAGACAGCTAACGTGGAGATGTCTAATTAGAAGTTTGAAAGAGTTATGGAACTCGGTCAGGATATAATCGAACAAAGACAAGACTTGAATGGCTACAATCTTTAATTGCTCAACTCAGCAAGAATTGGATAATGACTTCAATGAAAGCACACTACTCCTGATTGAAAAATCCCTTGGAGAGAGGTACACGGCTGAATATGAGAGCGAACAGAGCCAGGACGAATACTACAAGTCCAGGCTCCGGGCCTGAACTACACAGACGTCCCTCTTGGACTGCTGTCTGTGTACGGGCTACACCGCCTCTGTCTTTACACTGTGCGGCGAGCCTCGCTTCACCTCCCATGTTGGTGCTTCCGGGACACCGCCGTGCGGGGTCTCCAGTACGACCATATAAGGTCACCGCCAACGCACTGCCACTCTCGCGGCTCGACTTGTGAGCTCACATGATATCTCGTGGGTCTACATAACATTTCCGGCCAACGCCGAAACCAACGCCCTTCCGGTGGCGTCTCCTATGTATACTGACTACTTTCTAGAAAACTTATTCCTTCTAGCTTCTGTTCTGTTGCCGTTAAGGCGTTGCATTTTTTGAAAATGCGACATTGGATCCGTACCAGATACAACTGATACAGAAAATAGAAAAGAACTGTAAATAGGCTGTTTATGTGTTTGCATGTTGGTAGCGCTCTGTATTAAATCTCTGACAGCGCTGTGGCAGTCTGTAAGAATACTCTGTGGCTGGCCGGACTTGCAGTTGTAGGTGAATCGTCAGCGGTGATGAAAGTTGGAGGGGAACAGCCAGCAGTGATGGAAACTGGGAATGAGCAGTTAGCAATGATGGAGGTTAGAGGTTAATAATTAGCAGTGTTGGAGGTTTGCAGTATTAGCGAGAGCGGACGATCTGGACGTGTCCGACTTGGTGATTGAGTATTATTCATGATTATATAATTTTTGGAACTGGATGTCCCGGACGATTATATAATTTTTGAACTGGTTGTCACATTATTAAGGTAAAGAAATATATTGCTTGCTTTACAACAAAATCTTTCCTTTGCTAACCATATGCCTATTAGTAGTTAGAGCCTTCGGTAGTTAGAATATTTTATTTAGCTGGATGTATTGGTGCTTGCTGTATTGCAGTAGTTCGGGTAATGAAGATTTTTGTGAGGTAAGTGACTTATGTAATGTGTAGGTTATTGTTAGGATTGCTTCTTATTCAGGGCCATTCTTTTGAATTAATTACTTGAAGTCAGGTTATCATTTTTGAGCAGTCAGATTGCGTTGCGCTAGAGTGTTGTGGGTCAGTGTTGAAATGATTAAGAATAGTAAAGTGACACTAGCATTCAATCTCACTCAGCAGTTTAAGAACACTGAGTAAGCATACAGCAGTTTCAGAATTAAATAACGTAGAAGTTTCACCGTCTCAGTGATTTCTATTTAAGTAGAAACGTTTAAAGAAGTTTCGGAACCAAAGAAGAGTAGGGCGTTTCGTCACAGGTTCATTTAGTGAGCACGAAAATGTCACAGAGATGATCAACCAACTCCAGTGGCAGACTTTGTAACAAGAGAGGCGTTCTGCATCATAGTGTGGTTTATTGCCAAAGTTTCTAGAGCGTACTTTCCTAGAAGATTCAACAAACCCATTGCCTTCTCCTACGCTTATCTCACGAAAAGAAGACAAAATTAGAGATATCTGAGCTCGTAGAAATGCTTACCGGTAATCGTTCTTCCCACGAACTATTCACGGCTGGAACAGGAAAAGACGATGTACAAAGTACCCTCCGCCTCACACCGGAAAGGTGGTAAGGTGGCTTGCGGAATGTTGATTTACAAAGGGCGTTCAAAAAGTTTTACAAAGTTGTCTCTAATTTTTTTATTTTTTTGCAGGAGGAGAATGAAATTTTTTGTGAACATATTTGGAACATTTAGCTATACACTGAGCCTACTCAATGTAGCCTCTATCAGCTGTGACGCATCTGGCCCAACGTTCTTTCCATAATATAAACACACTTTAATAAAATTCTGGGGTTGACTTTTACACCATAGCTTGACACAGGAAATAAGGTCTTTCTCATTATCAAATGTTTTACCACGTAGATGGGCCTTGAGACGACTAAAGAAGTAAAAATCAGACGGAGCCAAGTCCGGACTGTAGGGAGGATAAGGAATAACTTTCCAACCCACTTTCCTGATTTTCTCCTGTGTCACAAGGGCTGTATGGGGTTTGGCATTGTCATGGTGTAGTCTGATGTGTACCAGTGATACCACACTACCCAATGACAAACGTGTCATTTCAGCAACCTGTCGTGACGTCACATATCTGTGAATTTCGATCATTTGATCAATGGTCTCCTTATTCATATCCATCACTGCCTTAGATGGTCTACCGCATCGTGGATTGTCCAGTAGAGAGAAATCACCTACTTTAAACCCCTGCATCCACCGCTGGATACTGCTGCGATCCACTGTGTCCTCCCTATAAACAGGGAGCAACTTCCTGTGAATTGATGCGGCAGAGTCATCGCCGGTCTTGAAGAGGAACTCCATTACTGACCGTTTCGCAACCTGACATCGGTTTCACTGTCCATTATGGCTCACCTGTAAATAAAAGAAAATACTTTTATATAACAATTCATAGCAAAATATTCCAAGTATGTGCACAAAAAAATTTCATTCTCCTCCTGGCAAATAAATAAATAAATAAAAATAATAAAAATAAAAACATTAGAGACGACTGTACAAAACTTTTTGAACGCCCTTTGTAGATGTAGATGAAAAGCGGTGACTGTGCACGGAGAAAGAAAACTCTTTCCGATTACTCGGCTGAGCCTACCCCTCGAGAATTCGGAGTCAACAAAGATATCTTCACTTTCTTTGTCGTTTTACTGAAGGAATAATTGGTAAATGCATGTGGAAAAACTAATTGCGTGAGCGGAGTCTTCAGTGCGCTGACCAGGTACCCCATCTTAATGACGTCCAGTAACACTTTCAGCAAAAAGAAGACGTTACAGAGGAAGATCTACTTTGTGCGGTGGTTTTGGACCGATCGGAAGTTCAAAATGGCTCTAACCACTACGCACATCAATGCCCGAGGCAGGATTCGAACCTGCGACCGTAGCAACAGCGCGGTTCCGCACTGAATCGCCTAGAACCGCTCGGCTACAGCGGCCGGCGATGGGAAGTACACTGAGATGACAAAAGTCATCGGATAGAAATATCTATCTATCGCTAGCGCCTTTGTCCCGCATTTTGCGCGGGGTGGGCGTGGTTAAATTGGATTTGGCATGTTAATGTGAAGGGGTGGCCGGATGCCCTTCCTGCCGCCACACCATACCCTCTGGGACGGAATCTGAGTACCCCATTGTCGAGTGTAAATCATGGAAAAGTGCGGATGTGTTTCAAATGTCTGTGAGTCGTGTAACTTAGGCGGGACTTGGGGACCAGCCCGGTATTCACCTTGAGGGACGTGGAAAACCGCCTAAAAACCACATGAAATTGCTCTGAGCACTATGGGACTTAAAAGACCACATCCAGGCTGGCCGGCACACCGGCCCTCGTCGTTAATGCGGCGGGTGGATTCGATACGGGGCCGGCACGCCTACCCGAGTCCAGCAAGCAGCACATTAGCGCTCTGGCTAACCTGGCGGGTCATCGGATAGCGATAAGCACGTGTACAAATGATGGTAGTATCGCGTACACAAGGTATTAAAGGACAGTGCAGTGGCGGAGCTGTCATTTGTTCTCAGGTGATTCATGCAAAACAGGTTCCGACGTGATTACGGCCGCACGACGGAAATTAACAGATTTTGAGCCCAGAAATGCATGAGGCGTTTCATTTCGGAAATCGTTAGAGAATTCAATATACCGAGATCCATAGTTTCAAGAGTGTGCCGAGGATACCACATTTCAGCCATTACCTCTCACCAAGGACAGCGCAGTGGCCGATGTCCACCACTTAACGACCGAGAGCAGCGGCGTCTGCATAGAGTTTCCAGTGCTAACAGACAAGCAACGCTGCTTGAAATAACCCCAGAAATCAATGTGGGACGTACGATGAACATGTCGGTTAGGACAGTGTGGCGAAATTTGGCGTTAATGGGCTGTGGCAGCAGACGACCGTCGTGAGTGCGTTTGCTAACAGCATATCACCTGCACCCCCTCTTCTGGGCTCCTGACCATGTTGATTGGGATCTTGACGACTAGGAAACCGTATCCTCGTTAGATGAGTACCGATTTCAGTTGGTAAGAGCTGATGTAGCGTAAAGCCATGGACCAAATTGTCAACAAAACACTGTGCAAGCAGGTGGTGGCTCCATAATGGTGTAGGCTATGTTTACATGGAATAGACTCCGTCTTCTGCTCCATCTGAATCGATTATTGACTGGAAATTATTATGTTCGACTACTATTCCCAAACAACGATGGAACTTTTATGGCAGCCAATGCAAGATATCACCAGGCCACAATTGAGGAGTTGAGATCAGAAACGGGACTTGTCATCATTTTTTGGGCATATAAGTTATTACTGTAGTTGGTATTTTCACACGGTTCCGCATCTATTGGTTCTAAAATGGGACTTTTTCAGTGATTTTTCCCTGTCAAAATCAGTGTTGAAATTACGTTTCGTGCAGAAAGAGGACTTGTCACAGAGGCAAGTCCCTATATTGCACGAAAGAACGTGATGCGTGAGGGCAGCACCGTAGCGGTTTGCAGTGATCGGCTGTGAGATTTCCAAAAGGCTTCGGTGACGGAACCGTCAGACGAGTCCCAAGACGATGTACATGAATTTAGAAGAAAAAAAAAGATTCCCCGAATTGTGGAAGAGGAATGTGATTAAACAAAAGAAGGTCAAGGGTTTGGATCATGCCAACTGGAAAGGAAACATTGTTCTTAGGAGGGAAACAGGTGCAGATTGCAGGTAGATAGTCATACAATGTTCATTGTTTGAATTCTCTGTACATAATGTAATATTCTGTAGCATAGGCAAGTTGTGTAGAAACATTGTACTAAAATGTGAATATAAATTCCTTTCATGGACGCGAACTTTACACTTACGTTTTCCTGTAATACAGGAAATCGGAAAAATATGTTATACGCCGAGTATATAGCTGAGAAGCAACTATTGGTGACAGAATTCAACAATACGCCCAACAAAGATGCACAGGATGGGTACTTGAGTGCTCACATTCTTCCCTTCTTTCCGAAAGCAAGGAGACCACGCCCAAATTCCATTACCAATAGTGGAAGAACAGCATATTATTATTACGAGGTAACTGGCATGACAACTGCAATATTTTATTAACCATTTCGTTCCCGAATTATGTACATCTTTGATCCACGTTTTGTAAAATCTTTAGGGCAAATAGTTAAGACATATATTTAATAGGGTTACAGTATTACGATTGTGTAGATTTTTGTTTTATGATACTAATACACTTGTATCTGCAGGTTAAAGTTGCCTGCAAGGAAACTGTGGTATGCAAGAAAGATTATTGCACTCCATGGCATATCAAAACGCCGAGTGGAGAGACTGTGCCGCTTAAGTCAGTATTTCAGTACAATGACTGTCGTTTAAATCAAAAAGGGGATAGGTCTGTAATTTTCTGTTACCATTTTCTATTAGTTGCCTTCATCCTATGATTACAAATTGTTGGTGTAACATTGCATTCTTCCTCACGAGACTGTGGGACTAACTATAAGATTTGGGAATTACGCTATTCAGAATTATACAGTTTTTTCAATGTATCTCAGAACATCAATTAAGTGACATATCCCCTTTTTGACCTAAACGCCACAATTGTTCGACGTTGATTGATGAAGATTCTGGGCAATTCGAGCAGACGATCTGGCTACCCAGATCGCCCGACATGAAATGCATCGAACGTTTGTAAGATATAATCGAGAAATCAGTTCGTGCACAAATTACTGCACCGACAACACTTCCGCAATTATGGACGGCTATAGAGGCAGCATGGCTCAGTATTTCTGCAGGGGACTTGTTGAGTCAATGGTGCACTAAAGGGGCAAAATAGGTCTGACACGATATTAGGAGGTATCTCACGACTTTTGTCACCTCAGTGTAGTACTGTAGCGTTTTTACATGAAGGAAACATCGACGTGAGTTAGCATGTATGTAGCAAGTGACAAATGAAGTCAGTTAAAATTATAAATAAATTACCCACTCGGTGCAAGAATGGGCTTCCGTTATCGCATTATCGGGTTCAAAAATGGCTCTGAGCACTATGGGGCTTCTGTGGTCATCAGTCCGCTAGAACTTAGAATTACTTCAACCTAACTAACATAAGGACATCACACACATCCATGCCCGAGGCAGGATTCGAACCTGCGACCGCAGTGGTCCCGCAGTTCCAGACTGTAGCGCCTAGAACAGATCTTTTCTTTTTTTTTTTTTAAAAAAAAAAAAAGCCTCGGCCACCCCGGCCAGCCATTTTCGGGTTCTCGAGTATCAGTCCATCTTCAGGCGCACACATCTGGTCGCTGTTTACGTATAAAATTCACGGCATTGCATGCTGCTGTCATCACCGATCAGCATTACGTGGAAAAACGTGTATCTACAACACCACACAGAAAATGACGCAACGGTCGGGGCAGTATGGGGCTGGTAGTCACGAAGTCGATAATGCAAGAAAGAAACTGAAGACCATCCTTGCAGCCAAAGGCAAAACAATTTATAATTTCGTCTCATTGCACGACTGCGTTCCCGCCTTCCATCACAATGGAAAATTTAAATATACATCAGTTGTAAGGTGACTATAATTTCGCACCTTACAAGAACTCATCCACATATTTTTCAGTGATCTACAAACACAATTAGTTATCATGTGATAGGTTGTACATTGTATATATGAATATATAAAGGAGACTGACATGATCACGTACGCCTTGTAGATAATTGTTATTACTTCTTGCGTGAAAGGTGCCGGGAGTGTGTTTTATTATCAGAACGGCGTAATGAATGACTGCCTATATTAGTAGAGGCCTATACTAGTAGAGAGGGAGAATATTCCGTGGTTTCGGGAATATGATTCGTTTTAGGAACGACAATAGTGGGGAGCTGAGCCTTGCTGGGAAGGCAGTAGTGGAGAGACGAGGTCGTCCATTGTGAGAGCCCATGTGTGACGGTCGCTCGATATCAGCTTTGTCGGTACAGACGGACTTGCTGTCTTTGCTCTCAGGAGAGTTTATAGTTAGAACAGTTAGGCACTGTACTGTTGCAAACCTATACGATTCTGGACTTCACCTCCGGGTAGGAAGTCGTCGTTGTGTACGCAGCGTTCAGTAAATGAGAACACTTCTTGTGCCTATACTTACGTTGAGACGTTATCTGAACTCCGTCCTTGCGGCTGGGAGTTCGCATTTCTCGTCTGTAGAACACAGAGAGGAGAAGACAGTATTAGAGTAAATTAGTCAGAGGACCGCCTTCTGCCGTTGTAGCGCTTGAAAGAGTTTATTTGCGGATTGGAGTTCTTCCATCGTCGCAGAGAAGTACGAGATCCATCACTTCGACGCACCAGACGCAGTACATACGGTGATATCGCAAATTGGTCCCGCTTATTAGGGCTATGAAAGCTAAACAGCTGTGATCACATTAGTTTATTTCCACTTATGTTCCACACCACCGTAGATCATCTTTAAAAGTAGTATCTTCTAGTGTTTGGTACGTAGATGATGTCAGTCATTTCGCGTTGTTTACGTTAGATCGCGTGGTCTAAAAAAAAAAGGGGAAGAGGCGGCAACTGATCTGCAATTTTAGTTAGGAAATATAGAGAATTGTACTTATAGAGTTGACTTTAATCTATAATAAAAATATAGTAATCAACAACATTTATCACTTAGTAGGATTAGTTGCCTTCATCACTCATTTATGTTTAGATTGTCATTTATAGAATTAAGAGCTCCTAAGATCTGCTTCAGGGGGTAGTTAGACAGGGCCAAATCATCATTTTAGCTTTTATTATTTTCCGTTGCGCACATTCATTTTACACCCATCTGGAGTAGCATCTTGGACAGTTACTTGGAAGAAGTTATTTTCTTGCCCGAGGCTACCTATTTACTTGGAGTAAACACATTATTTCATCACTAATTATTAGTTAATTTAGCTCTTTTAGGCACCACCAAACTACTTCGTGGTAAAAACAAAATCTAAAGTTATGTGCAACTCCAAATGAAACAAGAAATAATAGACGTAAGAAATACAGAAAAATATAAAAATATATGTCTTAAAGCTGGTCTACACTTAACAAAAATTTACGCCGAACGCGACGCAGGGCATAAAATTTTGCGCGTGCGCTTAGATATGGACGTGACAACACACGTAAGAATTTTTTCCAAATTCAAAGCACCCATTCCAGAAAGTGTCGGTTTTCTCACGAACATCAAAGGAATTTCCGCCGCATCAAGCTCTCCATGTGGACGATCCCGTTTGTTTTCGCCGCACGAATTCATCTGTACCTCATTATTTACAAACCTGACAGTGAGTTAACTATGTCTGAAGCAGGGAGAAAGTGTGCAGTGTTTATTGTGTTGTGTGATTTACGAAAACGGAAGGGAGAGAAAAAGTGACGCTACTGGATTAAGGACCTGTATAGAAAAAGAAGATATGAAGGTGACGCTTGTATGTTAAATGTATTAGCAGTAGATGAAGCTAGTGGTCATTACTGATTTTCTTCTTTCGTGTATCTGGAGAAGATTTTCAGTATCTAATGAGTTAGTAACAACAATTGCAAAACACAACACATTTATAGAATCAGTATCAGTAAAGCATATGTTGGCTTCTAACAACACGATTTCTAGCAAAAGGACATTCGTACACTAGCCTTCAGCATCTCTTCAAAATATCGAAACGAAGTATAGCTCCAATTGGGTCATACTTTGCAGAGCTCTAACTGAAACACTAAAGGATTGCACAAAGGTGAGTAATCGTGATTTATACTTTCATACAATTAAATTTTCATTTAATATCTATGCGAAGATGGCATATACACAAACTCTTCTAGTTGTAATAATACGTTCTCTTGCTAGACAGCCGGTGACGATGAAACTGAAGTCGATGGAGTCACAAATTCTTCATCGCTCATTATGTTCAAGCTAGTTGTTGAATTTTATAATGTACCGATACTTGCACATGGTGAATTTAAAAACATGTTCAGCTCAGCTTCATATATTAAATTATTAAATTTATTAATCAAAGCTAACTTTGTCACAGAATCAAATTTATTTAGTTTCCCTGCGAGGTAGTTAGGGTACTATGTCTTCTGATTCCACAGATGTTTCCAAAATTTTATACGCCACTTCAATTCCTGGTCCTTCTCACCGCGAATCCATTTTGACTTACTCTTTGTTATTTGAGGCATTATAATACATCCATCTTGCTGTTTCTGTGAGTTGCAAGAAGCTCTGTCCTGTGGCATCGCTTTCAGAACCGTCAGAAATTTGTATCCAGGAGTCTGTTTCCTACCAACAAACAAACAAACAAGTAAATATAAATAACACAAAAGTATCCGGACACCCCCAAAAACATACGCTGCCACCTATTGCCAGGTACTCCATATCAGCGACCTCAGTAGTCATTAGACATCGTGTGAGAACAGAATGGGGCGGTCCACGGAACTCGCGGACTTAGAACGTGGTCAGGTGATTGGGTGTCACTTGTGTCATACGTCTGTACGCGAGATTACCACACTCCTAAACGTCCCTAGGTCCACTGTTTCCGATGTGATAGTGAAAAGCGTACTGGCCGACCTCGTCTGTTCACTGACAGAGACTTCCGACAGTTGAAGAGGGCCATAATGTGTAATAGGGCGACATCTATCCAGACCATCACAGAGGAATTCCAAACTGCATCAGGATCAACTGCAGGTGATAAGAAAATTAGGCGGGAGGTGTGGAAACTTGGAATTGATGGTCGAGCGGTTTGGTCATAAGCCTACGTCACGCCGGTAAATACCAAACGACGCCTCGCTTCGTGTAAGGAGCGTAAACATTGGACGACTGAACAGTGGAAAAACGTTGTGTGGAATGTCAAATCACGGTACACAATGTGGCGATCCGATGGTGGGGTGCCAGACTGAAGCCCTTAGAACCGCTCGGCCACAGCGGCCGGCGGTGGTGTTACGGAGTGGTCGCGGTTTTCATGGAGTGGCCTTGCACACCTTGTTGTTTTGCAGGGCGCTATCACAGCACAGGCCTACACTGATGTTTTAAGCACCTTCTTGCTTCCCATTGTTGAAGAGCGATTGCATCTTTCAACACGATCGAGTATCTGTTCATAATGCACGGCCTGAGGCGGAGTGTTTACACGACACTAACATCCCTCTAATGGACTGGCCTGCACAGAGCCGTGACCTGAATCCTATAGAACACCATTGGGACGTTTTGGAACGCCGACTACGTGCCAAGCCTAACCGACCGACATCGATACCTCTCCTCAGTGCAGCACTCCCTGAAGAATGGGCTGCGATTCCCCTCGGAACCCTTCCAGCACCTGATTGAACGTAAGCCTGCGAGAGTGGAGGCTGTCATTGAGGCTAAGGGTGGGCCAACACCATATTGAATTCCAGCATTACAGACGGAGGGAGCCACGAACTTGTAATATATTAATACAAAACAGTGTTAAAATGAAAAATAACAAAAATCATATTTGGAAAAGAAATAACTATTGAGGGGACACCTCTATAAAATTCTATGTTTTATTACTGCACTCTTTTCCTTTGTTATTTGAACAACGCTTTTTCCCGATGCCAACAGCTGCTGTAGATTGCCTGAAAATATCTGAAGATTTTGAAACACTAGCAATTTCTCAACTGTCATGGACTACTCATGTAACACTTGCAGCGCCTTTTAATAGTGCCAGTGAATACAAAAATCACAAAAGCTTTTTCAGAATTGTGCGTTTCGCACTGGTTGATGCAAATTACAACTTTTTATATGTTGAAATTGGATGCCAACGACGGATTTTAGATGGAGGGGTGTTCCGCAATACAAACTGTCTTTTGGCTTCTGTCTCAGATTCCGCAATAGTAGTCGTGCGACTAGGGCCTCCCGTCGGGTAGACCGTTCGCCTGGTGCAAGTCTTTCGATTTGACGCCACTTCGGCGACTTGCGCGTCGATGGGGATGAAATGATGATGATTAGGACAACACAACACCCAGTCCCTGAGCGGAGAAAATCTCCGACCCAACCGGGAATCGAACCCGGGCCCTTAGGACTGACATTTTGTCGCGCTAACCACTCAGCTACCGGGGGCGGACTTCCGCAATAATGAGTTACATCGCAAAATTACGAATGACACTTCAAAATTACCGCCTACAATGCCCCTTCCTCAAATGCATAAAAATGTCCCTTATGTATTTGTTGGTGACGGGGCATTTCCATTAAGCAAAACAGTTATGAAACCATATGCAGGAGTGCATCCGAAGGGACCACGTGAAGGAATATTTATTATAGGCTTATTCGACCTCGACGAATAATGGAAAACACTTTCGGAAACATCTTCTATCCAGCAGCAGTTATTTTCCTCCAGGAGCTTTATGCATAGAAGAAAATGGACGATAGCGAGACATTAGTTGGAGAAGTGAACAATATGCCGATGCTTATAGATACAGAGTGTACAAACATAGCCGCTGCAAAAAACATCGATACAATTGAAACGTCCCCTTAGAAAAATTATACCAAACTGTGCTTAAACTGACACACAATATTTTTTAGCGCAACGCAATCTGACTTTCAAAAATCCCTACGAAAGAATGGCCCTGACATTTTTAGCGCAACGCAGTCTGACTTTCAAAAATCCCTACAAAAGAATGCCCCAGACTAACATTAACCTATACCTTTCACAAATCACTTACCTCACCAAAAATCTTCGTTACTCGAACTACTGCAATACAGCGAGCGCCACTACTGCCAGCTAAATAAAAGATTCTAACTACTGAAGGCACTAACTACTGATAGGCATACTTAGCAAATGAAAGATTTTGTTAGAGAACAAACAATGTTTTTACCTCAATAGTGATCAGAAGTCATAATGTATATAGCAGTTCATGACATCCAGTCTTACAAATTTCAAAACTCCGCCATCTCTCTCCCCACGTCCACCACTGATGGCGGCTCACCTCCAACAGCGCAGCGCTACGCGCCGCTAACAGCCAACTGCCGCTGCCCAACACTACAATGGCAAACAACAACGCAAACTAGCCACAGACTGCACACAGCACAGCCAGTGATTTTCAGAGCGCTACGTGGCGTTACCAGTAAAAAAAAAACCTAAACAGCCTACTTACACAATAACAAAGGAAAATATTGCTGCAAGAAAGTTCTCCGTATTAAAAGAACTGTGTGCAGGCTTAGGATGTCTTTCTTTGACTAAATTAACAGTCAGTGTCAATGCAAATTGTGAAATTTATACTAGTACTCATTATATGGAGGATACAAATTGTAAAATAATTACTGATGAGATTTTATCGAAAAAAAGTCCATCAGGTCGTATTCAGTCACAATAGACCAGTCTACTGACATAAATGAAACAGAAGCTCTAATTATATATGTAAAAATAGTACAGAAGGGGAAAATGTGCACGCATAACTTAACACAGTGTTCGCTAACTGGATGTATTGTGTTGTAAGAGTTTTGGATAGGAATGGAACTGATAAAAGCAAATAATCCTCAGTTGTTACTGATGGTGCTGTTATGACAGGAGTTTGATATAGGGTGGCAATTAAAAAAAATTATCTCCGCATATTATCTGTGCAGTCTGTGACCCATCGGTTAGCTCTAGCAGTCAGTCAAGCAGCTGAATACTGGTCAGAGCTTTTAAAGTTACAAGATATTCTAAACAGAATTTATAGCTACTTTGAACAGTCACAAGGAATTCCAAAACATTAAAAGATATGTAAGAAATACTTAATGAGTCTTACTGTTAGCTTCAACTTAATATACAGATATTTCACTTTAAAACTCTCATGAATAACATGATTTATAAAATTATGCACTAACATAGTTTTGCACAAACTTTTCATATTTTGCACAAACAAAAATTTTGATTTGTGCATTTTTGCGCCATTATTTTATTTTATAGCTTGAGCCCTACTATGAAGCCACTGTCTTCCTCTTTACTGCGACATAGTGCTTGGACACAATAATATCGTTATTCATTTGACAAACATAAAGTGTGGTTGTTGCATTTAAAAAATCACCGGTATACTGACCGTTCCGTAAGATTTCGTGTAAACTGCCGAATGTTCATGACCAGCTGCCAAACTTCGTGCATTTCGGCGCAGAGGCTTTTGTTTTAATTCAGCGGACGCGATTTTTCTACGAGTATATCGCCTTTTCGATGTTGCAGTCATCGTTGCATCAGCGAAAAAACGAATTTAGATTCTACGGTTTATTTAGCAGCTCCCAAATGTTGTTTTTTGTGTTATGTCAAAATTTCTATGTATGCCCCACCCATCTCAGCAAATCAAGGCGGTATTCAACTTCTGCCCATTTACGCATCGTCACTGCAGCATTAACAGTTCCAATTGTTTCACTGATCCGTGCTAGAGGGGTGAATGTCATTGACTGGTGCTGTATACACGTGGTCCTTGAAGTAAGTTCACAAAAGGAAGTCTAAAGGCGTCGGCAGAAGGACCGTTTCATAGCTAGATCAGAAATGTAAGGACTATGGTATGAAGATTAGCGTCTCCAAAACGAAAGTAATGTCAGTGGGAAAGAAATATAAACGGATTGAGTGCCAAATAGGAGGAACAAAGTTAGAACAGGTGGACGTTTCAAGTACTTAGGATGCATATTCTCACACAATGGCAACACAGTGAAAGAACTGGAAGCGAGGTGTAGCAAATCTAATGCAGTGAGCGCTCAGCTACGATCTACTCTCTTCTGCAAGAAGGAAGTCAGTACCAAGGCTAAGTTATTTGTGCACCGTTCAATCTTTCGACCAACTTTGTTGTATGGGAGCGAAAACTGGGTGGATTCAGGTTACCTTATCAACAAGGTTGAGATTACGGATATGAAAGCAGCTAGGATGATTGCAGGTACCACTAGATGGGAACAATGGCAGGAGGGTGTCCACAATGAGGAAATCAAAGAAAAACTGGGAATGAACTCCATAGATGTAGAAGTCAGGGCGAACAGGCTTTTATGGTGGGGTCATGTTACACGAATGGGAGAAGCAAGGTTACCCAAGAGACTCATGGGTTCAGCAGTAGAGGGTAGGAGGAGTCGGGGCAGACCAAGGAGAAGGTACCTGGATTCGGTTAAGAATGATTTTGAAGTAATAGGTTTAACATCAGAAGAGGCACGAATGTTAGCACTGAATAGGGGATCATGGAGAAATTTTATAAGGGGGGCTATGCTCCAGACTGAACGCTGAAATGCATAATCAGTCTTAAATGACGATGATGATGATGATGATGTTAATTAGTGTGCTCTCCGCGCAATTTTGGTTTTGGACTTTCTCTTAATATGAAGAGCTTTGTCAGTCAGTGTAATTTTAATTGTTCTTTTATTCGGTAAATGTCTCAGTTTGGTTGTCAGTTATGTTACAGGCAGTCGCGTAGTTAGTAAGCCTTGCCTGGTCTTGCAAAGCGGAATCACGGGTTGAATTTGTCTGCCGTGTGAATTACTTGCTGTTGCAGAAATGGTCTGGTATGTGGGGCAGATGGGGTTCGTCGCCTTGGCGGGCAGGCTGAGATCGTGTGTGTGTGTGTGTGTGTGTGTGTGTGTGTGTGTGCGGCGTGTTCTCTGCCCTGGTTTGCAGCCTGATTATCTTCGAAATAGCTTGGCGATGCTTTCTACTCGTTTGTTCCGAGTACCACCGCGTATAAGCCGCGCTCCCATCCTTCAGTTAAGTATGTGGCCTGTCCGCCGGGACGGACGAGTTCTTTCTTTAAGTAACTCAACGTGCGCCGGCCGGTGTGGCGGAGCGGTTCTAGGGGCTTCAGTCTGGAAATGCGCGACCGATACGGTCGCAGGTTCGAATCCTGCCTCGGGCATGGAAGTATGTGGTGTTAGTTAGATATAAGTAGTTCTAAGTTCTAGGGGACTGATGACCTCAGATGTTAAGTCGCATAGTGCTCAGAGCCATTTGAACCATTTTTGAACTCAAAGTGAATCATTAGTTTTGTGTAAATTTTGGTCACGTAATCAATGAACTGAACAGTGTGCTTATGGTGCTGTTTGTCTGTGATCCTTTTGCAATCAGATCTGATGAGTATCTTTAAAATATTGTTTGTTACATTAATTCATGCCAGACCGTTAAAGTCAGTTGTATATTCTCTTAAGAGGACAAAGGTCCGAATTAAATTTTATGTTGTTATTCCAATTTTGTAAGTCCGTAATAATGAAATTTGTTCTTTAGTGGAAATTAAAATTATGTGCCAATCACAAGTTTGTCCATCAGCAAAGATCCGTAGCTTCCTCTCTCCTTTGAGTAGCTGTGGTTAAACTGAAATTTTGATTTTCCTAGCGCGTGACTTGAGCAGTTACTCAGCTCACCTACTCCCAAATTTCTGATTGTTTCCTAAAAAATTAATATACGTGTGCCCCAACGCGTGGTATACACGATAGCAACGCGCTCCAGCGGTAGTTGTGGGATATTTCTAGTTCGCAAGTCAAAATGTTTACGATCTGCGCGAGCGTAAAATTCCTACGTTACCTCTATTAAAACGCACATTTCCTCCTTTGTCCGTATACCAACCACGTTGTTCTGTCTGTAGTATATATAAATAAAAACTTCAATATCCATGTACACGTTTTAAGGCAAAAAGGGTAGTACCATATCAGTCAGTGAGAACATCGCCTTATAGAAAGTTCCATTACAAATACTGCGAGACAAACTTACAACTGTTCTCCTCTCATAAGTTAAAAATTATTTCACCATTCTCACTTTTTAGTAAGACTCTAAGGTCATTCTTAACTTGATCAATGTCCATATTCAGTAGCAGAATCCTTACAACATGCGAACTGCGAAACTTAAAAAGGGGCAAAATATCTTACTACAAGTAGTGCAAGCTGTCCTGTAGACTAAGCCAATCAAACAAACTCACTCTGTAAGTAGGCTGTTTAGGTGATGTAAGTAGGCTGTTTAGGTTTAAGTAGGCTGTTTAGGTGTAAGTAGGCTGTTTAGGTACACCACGTAGCGCTCTATATGAAAATTACTGTGCTGTGTGCAGTCTGTGGCTGGTTGGCATTGTTGGAATAGTCGCTATTGCAGTGTTGGGCAGTTGGATGTGAAAAGCGCGTAGTGTTGGGCAGTTGGTGAGCCGCCAGCAGTGTTGGATATGGGGAGAGAGATGGCAGAATTTTAAGAGCGGACGATCTAGACGTGTGTCCGCCAGAAAGAGTAAATTTGTAATACTGGGTATCATGAACTGTGACTTTTGAACACTATTAAGGTAAATACATTGTTTGTTCTCTATCAAAATCTTTTATTTGCTTAGGATGCCTACCAGTAGTTAGTGCCTTCAGTAGTTAGAATCTTTTATTTATCTGGCAGTATTGGCGCTCGCTGTTTTGCAGTAGTTCGAGTAACGAAGATTTTTGTGAGGTAAGTCAGTCATGAAAGGTATAGGTTATTGTTAGTCAGGGCCATTCTTTTGTAGGGATTATTGAAAGTCAGATTGCGTTGCGCTAAAAATATTGTGTGTCAGTTTAGTGTTGATCAGAATAAGTACGTTCAGTTCTGCTCAGCTGTTTAAAAATCAAATAACGTGAGGGGTTTATCAGCACAGTAATTCATAAACTTTTCTAAGGGGACGTTTCATAACTCCTCAAAAAAAGTGCACTTATATTTACGTAACATCGAATATTACAGTATACACTTATATTAAGGAGCAGAACCTATTAAAAACGAGAATGTTAGATAAAAAGCACTGCAATGAGACGCGAATAACCTCATCACACTTCTCGGTACAAACATATAACGCTCCTCACTGCGCTAAACTGCGATCAAATCTTTAACGGCTAATCCTCAGATGTTACCATCTCCTGAAAGGTTTGCCGGCCGCGGTGGTCTCGCGGTTCTAGGCGCGCAGTCCGGAACCGTGGGACTGCTACGGTCGCAGGTTCGAATCCTGCCTCGGGCATGGATGTGTGTGATGTCCTTAGGTTAGTTAGGTTTAAGTAGTTCTAAGTTCTAGGGGACTGATAACCACGGCAGTTGAGTCCCATAGTGCTCAGAGCCATTTGAACCATCCTGAAAGGTTTAATTGTAGCTGTGTTACTAACTGAAATTCAAGTATAATAAATTGTACCAAGAACAAGGCGTTTTTGACGGATTCTCAATGTGACATTGCCTTCAAATGCCATACTGCCATAAACGTTCGGATACACGGTCCGTGTGCGCGGCATCGGGAGAGCGCAGGGGCCATGCGATGGGACCATCACGACCCTTCCACCTCCCAGGAAATGTGTCATTCACCACATCCCGCACGTTCAAACTCCAGAGTGGGGGCTGCACCACCGCTCTGGGAGATGACGGCGGCCGCAGCTATTCAATCTGTCTCAGCAAGAACTGTTCCGAGCATGTCCACGTAAACATTTGCCTTAATGATTTTCTCTGCGAATAAAAATAAGCCTAACACCCTAGGGTGCATTACGTCACACCAACATTAACCCCTAACATCTCAGGCTCGGTCTCACAGACCGCTAGCATTTATTGTTACTCTGTTGATAATGCATGGGGTAGGAGATTACAGAGTTGTCTAGGTGTTCTTTACCAAAGCTGCAGTGGTTTCCTTTCTCAGTAGCCAGTCGAATGCGGACCTACAAAATTACAGCTTCTTTTGTGTTAGCGGTTCCTGACACCGCATCTGGGACTCTGTGTTATGGATTCAGTAGCCAGGTCATCCCCCACTCTTTGTATTGCGGACCCTGACTTTGAGGATACTGTTTTAAAATGGTTTGAGGGCAGTTTAGCAAGTCATGTGGGATCAGACAGTTACAACGGAACTGAAAGTGAAGATAATTCAGCATAGGAACACCTAGAAAGTGAAGAAGAATTTGTATTGCCCCGTGTGAATTCCTTGAATGAAACAAGTGATCAACTGACGAAGACAATAGTGTAGGGACTGAATCTTTAACTAAAGGTTCTGTTAGAAATATATTTGGTCGAAACAAACATAACTGATCGTCGGAGTCTCTTCCAACGATGGCCAATGGTATAATTTTTCTGCGCGTTGGACATAAGTGGGGTGAATGCGTAGTCTGTCTTTGTCCTTCACAATTCCTAAAAAGTCAATATTCAGATAAGCCGCTTTAATTTTCTGAGGAAGCTTGTAGATTTCACAGTGACAGATAAAAAGCGAGTCAACAAGTATCACATACCACACGAACTTCGAGTATCCATTTTCCATATCTTGGATGTAGCAGAACCAGCAAAAGATGTTCCACCTGTCACCTAAGAAAGAAGAGAAACATGCCGTATATTTGTCAATGTTGCACGAAGCCAATCTAACTTGAATTCTCTATAAAGCACTAGCATAATTTTCATTTTTTGAATTTTTTATGGGACTTATATTTTTATTACTATTACGTGTATAGTAAACAACAAAATATAGCAAAAAGTAAAATTTAGACTGCAGGGTATTTGAGTTATCGTAGCAGTAACATTATAATGTAATTTTATGTTAATTTTGTGAAGTTTTCTGTTTAGACGCGTTCCTTTCGTGAAAATAAACTTTAAAATTTATTTAAATTTTTGTGTGTGTTATTAATGTAACCTTTTACATAAAAAACTGCCCTGTTTCACTGAAATTGCTGAATACAATTTTTATGGCTACAGTATTTAAGCATAGCTGTCAGACCGCATCTTGCACGGAGGGTGTCAAAAAATATCCTGGGAAGTAAGGGTTAAGCTTCAGCCTATCGTGGATGTGTTCTCGTGTACTGTGTGTGTTTTCGGAGCCTCAAAGCCTAATCTTGCGGCGATTCACATGTCCAGAAATGTGGAATGTTGCTTCATTTGAAAATAGCTATTTTTCAGGCATTCATGGTGAGGATCTATGGAGGTCAGCATGGAACACTCGTCTTCGTACTGCAGAGGACGACCATTTGCACCTTGTACGCAAAAAGAAGCATAACTGCTTTTGTAACGCTTTATGGACAGCCGATCTTACTCCCTGATATTCGTATGATGCATGAAAAATTGACTTCTGGGAGCTCCATTGAAATGCAGCTTTCACTCTAACACGTGCTTGAGGCACAGGTAGGGTTGCAATCCGTCGCGATATATCGGAACCGTCACTGTTACGTGTATTCTTGTCCTCACATGCTGATGGAACCCAATTTTGCAAAATATTGTTTCGAGCTTGGCTCAAGTACTGAAGTAATGACATCTGTTGGCGCAACAAGCAAATGCAGCCTCAGTTAGTTTTATTTAAATCAACAAGTTTATGTTGACGAGATCGTCTTACAGATGGCGTTTCCTATTGCGTGTCCTGTGTCGACGATGCAAGCACCTTCCAGTACTAGCGTCATCACTCGAGAAAATACCCCACGTCTCCAGTAGTATGGGACTGGAACTATTTAAGCAGCGCCATGCGAAAGAGTGGGGCAGTTTCGATTTCGGTAGCGATTTGAAACGACGATTCTTTCTAAACGTAATATGAACAGAGTGCAAGTTAGTAATGTTAGAAGTGTTTACTGCGGGTATATTTGGCGTGAAGCATACAGTGACGTGTACTTCGATGACTAAAATGTTATTGTCGTCTGTTTACCGACTGCCGGCCGTATTGGCCGTGCGGTTCTAGGCACTTCAGTCTGGAACCGTGTGACCGCTACGGTCGCAGGTTCGAATCCTGCCTCGGGCATGGATGTGTTTGATGTCATTAGGTTAGCCAGGTTTAAGTAGTTCTAAGTTCTATGGGACTAATGACTACAGATGTTAAGTCCCATAGTGCTCAGAGCCATTTGAACAATTTTTGTTGAACCATTTGTTTACCGACTAATAAACTTACCGTAGCTTACGAAAGTTCCTATTGACGGAAAGAGAAAGTGTCACTTTTCGGATGATTACACGGAAGACTGGTCTTTTGTCAAGAAAGGATTTATGGATCAGGAAGCATTGTATGAGATTTGCAGCTGCTTCATCTCAGTAACTCACGGGCGAAAGCAGATGTAAGGCAGCACATATCTACGAAGAATAATACAAATACATTTGCGGTAGCATCGACATTAAAGCTTATTTATACATGTATGATTAAAGAAGAATACCCAGCAAGAGTTCCTAGTTGCTGATGTAGACCTAACAACAGCTTATAAAGTTGTCAAGCATCAACAGTTCTTCAGTTCTCTTGACTGTGCCGTTAAACTGAGTGTCGCGATGTATCCTGACTCCAAGGCCGCCGCAAAGCTGTCTTCAGCCAGGACCAAAGCTGTAGCGATTGTTAAAAATATGCTCGCGCCGTATCCAATGTTCGAATGCGCCGAACAATTGCAAAAATTTTCATTTTACGGTATAGGCCTCCGACACATCGAACCACAAGGCTGAAAAGATGTTCCCTTTAGTTGTCAATACTTTACTGAAATTGACAGAATGCAACAGAAGCTGTTGAAGTTTGATTCGCTGAATAGTAAAACATCGGATATAATTGCAAAGTTTTGTCTGTAAACCAAGTCAACTGCAAATTCCGCTAGATAAATTAATCGCTTTTGCTAAGACAGTGCCAATACCAATTTCGGGGGGCTTCATTGACACGTCCAGCGGAATGTGTTTTACCAAATTAGCGAAGAACTAGGAAAACTGCAAAAGGAACTGAATGCCCTGCCCATAATCTACAGAATACTATGTTAAGCGCTGCTGGAGTCTTAACTGTCGACATTAACTGTCACGAAAATATTTAATTATTTTTGAGTATACTCGGTAAGGGCAGAGAAGCTGGAAGAGTTGATGTCAATCATCAGATTCTTCTATCTCACTCAAGAAGTAGATGGCCATCGTTAATGCCCGCAGTTGAGAGAATTCTTAAGCTTTGGATTCCGTTAAAGCAATTTTTGACGCCGAAGACAGGCCATCTTAAATAATTTCGGATTTTTTCAGTAGTCCGATAAGTGAAATTTACTTCATATTTTCTCAATCAAACTTGGCTCTGTTTGGCAAAAATATAAAAAGCATGGAGCAGAATGAAGTTTCGACAATTGATATAAGAAATATATTAATCGACACTCAAAGATGTCTGAATGAAAGGAAGACTGACAATTTTATTGGCATTAAAACCAAGATGAATTTGAGCAAATTAGAGAATGAGAACCCTAACCAAGAAATAATTAATTTGATTTCGGAATTTGAGGAAGACACGATGCCTTTGTATGATATAGCAGTTGATCACTTACAGAAATGGGCTATTTCTTTTAATAAATATAAAGTATTTGATTGGATGGCGCTATTAAAAACCCCAGATTGGCTGATGATTGAGAACACTGTTAGATACGTGACAAAAAATAGTGTGTAGATTTCACATGACATTTGTTTTCGGGAATATATGTATCTGAAGAGATTTTTAGAAACTAAATGCGACTTCGGAAGAATGGAAGTGTAAACACTCCATCGAAGAAAGGTGAATTTACGTTCTTAAGGAAACCGAAAATCCAAGACGCGAATGCCGTATGCTAAAATAATGCGAGTATTTGTTTTCTATTCCCGCATACAAAGCCACTGTGAAAAATAGTATTTTCGCTCATGTAGGCCCACTGGACTGATGAAAGAAATCGACTGCTGCTAGGGACTCTGGAATAGCCGCGTACACACTGAGCCTGAAACATGTTTTCAAAACGTGTTTCCAGCTACTTGATCTAGACACCATTCGGAACATGCTTGGAAACATGTTTCGAAACACAGAAACATCTATCCGTAGCAGTGTCGGCACGGATCAAAGGAAACAATGTTTCAGGCTAGCTACTACTTGTCACCGCTGCTCGGCGCTAGTGTTGTGTGTGTGTGTGTGTGTGTGTGTGTGTGTGTGTGTGTGTGTGTGTGTGTGCCGTCAACTGTTAATTGGTAATGTGTTTACTATAGCGTCGTTTTCGCTTTATGTTTCTAAAATAATGAGTGGTCAAGGTAGCAAATAGTTGATTTACTTGTCATGTACCTGGGGGAGGATTGCTTATGGAACGTCCGGAGCAAGGAATATAATAACACTGTTATAAACACGATGCACTGGCAAAAATTGCAGCAGCATTTGGCAGGGACAAGGGAAGTGTAGAGAAAAAAATACGATCGCTCGTGGTTGATTACAGGAGTGAGAAAAGAAAAATTATTTCCAGCAGGCCATCTGGTAGTGGTGCAGATTCTGCATATGACTCTTAGCTGGTTCGGGTATCGGCTGCTGCAGTTCTTGACGATGTTCATGAGCCGAAGGAGACAACATATACTGTGGAAAATGAGGTACGAAAATTATGCTTATTTGTCTTTATTTGTATATGGTACTCAGTCACATTCATCCACAATTATTTTGCCACGATGCACTTCCTCGTAGGCTTAAAAAATAGTTAGCAAGCGCGTCTCGAATTTGTTTATTCTTGGAAGCAGCTTTCCTAGGTATATTCTGTGCTGCAATGGAAACTAATGCAGTGTCATCTCGTCTCCATGTGCCTGGAATCATCTCACCTGTTTGTAAGTAGTAGGAATCGAAGCTCCTATGTGGGGTGGTTCCTTGCCTCAGCATTTCGCCTTAAAAACTGTGGAGACATACAAATGTAAGTGTGACAGTTTTTGCCTTCTCCGGTTGTAGCAACATAGTTTTTATGAACACACGAAAAACTGAAGTCATAAAGCCGAAAGTGTTCCCAACAACCATTCTGGCCACAGAAAGTCTGTAATTAAAAACTCTCTCTTTTGAATCTTTAACATGTGCCCGGGTAGGGTTTCGTAATGTTTTACTGTAAGGGAAAAGCATCGTCTGCTACAAAAACATATGGTCGGGCCTTTGTGCCACCTGGCAACCATTCAGCTCGTGGCAAGTTAAGTTTCTTTTTGTTAATTAACTCATTTATACTCACGTTTTTGTACACACTACCATCTGATATTCTGCCTTGGCAACCGATATCTGCGTACAAAAAGTTGTAGCTGGCACCGACGACAGCAAGCACCCCAATGCTGAGTGAACCTTTATAATTATAACATTCACTTCCTCTACCAACAGGCACTATAGCACAATATGTTTTCCATCAACTGCCCGACACAATGGGAGAACTGAAGAATCAGTGAGAACAAACATGCTGTTTCACACCAGTCGTTTTCAGACGTAGGTATCTGCAATAAATAAATTTGATTTCAAGTTTTCGTACATTCGCCAGAGGGCATAAATGAAGACGAAGAGGTTGCGGCTGGACCTTCCAGTCCTCCACTACAGAAAATTAGAAGGATGGGCGAGAAAAAAATATGCAGCAACCCTACAATATCGCGTCTCAATTATTGACTAAAGTGATCCAAAAACAAGAAGAGAACCAGAACGGTGAATGTAGTACATATGGGCAGTATGTGGCATCAGTGTTACGGAAATTGCCAGAGTTAGAAAGAGCAAAAACAATGGCTTTGATTAATGAAGTGTTAATGAAACAGCATGTAGCATATTTGGAAAGTCAGCAGTCCATAGTGGGTAGGAATGTGGCAGGGCCATAATCATCAAATAGTAACTCCCATGTCACATTTACGAGTTATGAAGACAGTGATAACACAATTGAAGAAGTTGCATTTGATAGTGTTACGGAAATTGCCAGAGTTAGAAAGAGCAAAAACAATGGCTTTGATTAATGAAGTGTTAATGAAACAGCATGTAGCATATTTGGAAAGTCAGCAGTCCATAGTGGGTAGGAATGTGGCAGGGCCATAATCATCAAATAGTAACTCCCATGTCACATTTACGAGTTATGAAGACAGTGATAACACAATTGAAGAAGTTGCATTTGATAAAATATGTAGTGTTCAAATGGTTCTGAGCACTATGGGACTTAACATCTGTGGTCATCCGCCGTACAGTCCCGACCTGGCACCGAGCGACTTCCACTTATTCCCAGCAATGAAGAAGTGGTTGGCTATGCAGCGTTTTGATGACGACGCACAGCTTTAAGAAGAGGCAACCACGTGGTTGAAGGCGCAGGCGGCCGAATTTTACGACGAAGGAATTTCCAAGCTCGTCCATCGCTACGATAAGTGCCTTAATTTAAATGGCAACTATGTACAAAACTAGTATTTAAGTGTGTCTTTTATCTGTATATAATTAAAAAAATTCCAATACTTTATTTATTTTTAATTCCAAAGCGTAATGTACTTTGTGGATAGCCCTCGTATAAGTACATAGAAGGGAAAAAGACTCTTGAAAAAGGTGAAATATTCCGAACAATATGGTGTACCAACTACTTCTGCAGCAACAAGTTCCACGTAATTGTGTTCTAAATAAAGAGGAATTATATTAACTAAATTTTTTCTTCATTTCTACACCTCTGTCTTAGAGAGTCGGGAAGAGGTCTCAGCTAGATATGGCAGCCCTAGGCACGTCCACTCCGAGGAAGAACTTTGACGCTGTCTGTTTAAAGCTTCTGAACCACCCGAATGTGTTTGTTTTTGCCGGTGGTGCTCTCCCATCCTGACGTTGATAATTCCGCAATACGACTGGCATAGATTTGCATTCTGTTTAGCAAATGGCAAATTGCACCTTCTCTTGGTCTGCCTGCATTTTGATTCACTCCAAGCCAAATCTGCAACAACGGAAAAAATTTGAGAGTTGATAAAAGTTTTAGAAAAATCACGATTATCAATCTCTAATAGCGTCCAGGCTGTGATTTCCTAAAATAATAGTGGGACTTTGTTGGTACCCTGTGGAGTGTATTTTCATAATGGCTGGGTTCTGTGAAGTATCCAACTTGAAACCGTTGTCGAGATTAGTGAGGTGGTCCTGCATTTCTTACCGTTTGAAGTCCAGAACAGTAGTTGTATGGGTCACAATTATTGTGTTAATATAGTCCATCTAATAACCCATATGAATGTGGTTTTCTGTAACAGCGGATTCCCAGGTATGAAGGAAGAGAGCATGCCGCTGGAGTTCCAGAATGCTTCCTAAGTACATGAAAAATGCAGCCTACACATTGCAGTGTTGCGTTTTAGTTCCCCACCAGCTCCAACCACAGTACAAGAGAGCGGGTGCAATCAAAGTGGATGCTTTTCCTCGTCGTAACGTTCGCTATTCTCGTTCAGAGAGGTCTCTTATAGATATAGCCTACAGGGCGTTTCAGAAGTGTTGGTCAATAATTCACACACGGAAAGCACAGGCAAAAATTGCTAAACAGTTTCAATAAACATGGATCTTTAAATCACCCGTTGCCGAGGTATCACATAATTCGAGTTGGCAGCCAACTATAACCGCCCCTAGATACCGCGCTATTTACGTTGATATCTCAAGGTGTGGGATCGATTGTCTGTTTGTTTACGCATGTGCAACTACTTCAAAAAACGGTTCAAATGGCCTTGAGCACTATGTGGCTTAACATCTGAGGTCATCAATCCCCTAGAACTAAGAACTATTTAGACTGTAGCGCCTAGAACCGATCGTCCACCACGGGCGGCCTCTGTTTGTTTACGCATGCGCAACTACTTCCCTTTCGCCCTCCGTGCACTGTGCCTTATCGGCCTCACAATCAGTTACGAACCTGAATGCACCATGGAAAGAGGCTGCACTAATAAAGAGAACGCTGACATGCACTTCACGTACGGAAAAGCGAATGGCAGTGCCCTTGAGGCTGCACGATTGTATGAGGAAGCTTTTCCTCTCCACAGGCAGCCCCACAGGCGTACATTTAGCCGGTTACATCAGCGCCTTAGAGAAGCCGGGAGTTTCGCACACCACGTACAAGAGGGTCGACTCAGATCAATAACACCCGATGTTGAGGAAAGCCTGTTACACATTATAGAGGAACATCCAAGTACCTCAACTAGGAGCATTGCTACCCAAGAGCGTGCCGAGTCACAGCAGTGTGAGAAGGATTTCACATCGACAAATCGACAAGTACTCTATCCATATTATCTCCAGCGAGTACAAGCCCTCAATAATGCAGACTTCCCTCGTAGAGAGAATTTGTGCCAATGGGTGCAACAACAGTGTATCCTGGATTCCCTGCTTGTAAGCAGTATTCTCTTCACGGATGAGGCTGGATTTACCTGTGACGGTATTTTTAACTACAATAACTGTCACATTTTGCAGTACACGTATCACATCAACAGCGTTATTCGTTGAACGTCTGGGAAGGACAGCTCTGAGATCGCATAACTGGACCACACTTCCTACCACAGAGACTAACTGGAAATGAGTACGTGCGGTTTCGCGGACTGTACTTCCAGATGTACATGATAATGTGTCACTGAACCAACGCTTGAAGATGTGGATCATGCATGACGGTGCTCGAGCACATTTTCATTTGCGAGTGCGCCGGTTTCTAGGTAGAGGAGGGCCTGTTCCATGGGCTCCAAAGTCCCCGGATTTAAATCCCATGGATTTCTGAGTGCGGCGTCATGTCAAAAGCCTAGCCTACGCTACTAAGGTCAACTCTTTTGAGGAACTATGCTTGCGGATACAAGCAGTCTTCCAGCATTTACAGACTGCCTGAGAGGTTTCGCAACTCATTTCAGAGACGAGTTCAATGTTGCATTCAGACGCATGGACAACATTTCGAACACCTACTTTTACATTTAGAGATGCTATGTGTTCCTAGACACTGATGATCCGCAGCAAAAAATGTATTTCGACAGCGGTTGGTTTGTAGACCATGTTTATTGGAGCGTTTTAGCTACTTTTGGCTGGCACTTTCTATGTGTGAATTTTTTACCATCACTTTTCAAACACCCTGTATATTTCCTTATAGTTATGTTTGTGACCTACTTCCTTTGAAACTTCCCCTTACAAAAATTATACACGACTTTGCTTAAACTGACACACAATATTTTTAGCGCAACGCAATCTGACTTCCAAAAATCCCTACGAAAGAATGGCCCTGACTAGCATTAACCTATACGTTTCACAAATCACTTACCTCACAAAAATCTTCGTTACTCAAGCTACTGCAATACAGCGAGCGCCACTACTGCCAGCTAAATAAAAGATTCAAACTACTGAAGGCACTAACTACTTATAGGTATAGTTAGCAAATGAAAGATTTTAATAGAGAACAAACGATGTATTTACCTTAGTAGTCATAATATATATATAACTTCATGACACCAATTCTTACAAATTTCAAAACTCCGCCATCTCTCTCCCCACGTCCACCACTGCTGGCGGCTCACCTCCAACTGCGCAACGCTACGCGCTGTTAGCATCCAGCTGCCGCTGCCCGACACTACAATGGCGAGTATTACAACAATGCCAACCAGCCACAGACTGCACACGGCACAGCCAGTGATTTTCATACAGAGCGCTACGTGGCGGCGGCGTTACCAATAAAAAAACCTAAACAGCCTACTTACACCTTTATCAATCAACAGAGCCGCTGGTTATGCTCTTACAATATCAAGGTAATGCAAGGAGAAAATTTCTTGTCGTTAAAAATTTTCTTTTCGTTGTATCGAATTTTTCTTTGTAGTCATGGACATTGCAGTCGACGAGTGATTGTCGAATTTTAATTCATACTAATTTTACTGTTGATCATAGACTTCGCATGTATCATCGTGAAAATAAGTATTTAAAAGTGTATATATGAGTATATTGGACTGTTCACTTCCTATCCCTGGTTAAAATTGCTTTAATAGCACAAAAATTATTTCACTTATCATATAAACTCAGGTAAACTCAAGCAGTCTTCAAACACTTGTCTGTGGTAACTACACTCTAAGGCCGAAAAAAGACCCAGCACGAAGGAATTCTCCGAATGGGACGGAAATCGGTAGCTCTAATGTACACTGGGGTCATCCCTTATTCTGCCATAAATCTTTTTTTGAAAAAATTTATGCTCACGCCTTAGATGTTTTCTATGTATTTAGATTTAATCTGCAAAAAAGTGTGATGGGGGTGTCCCTTATTTTGTTCCAAATCTTTTTTTTCGAAAACCTATACGCTCACCCATTAAATGCTTTCTGTTTGTTTAGGTTTACCCTGAAAAAAAAAATTCTTGTGAATAGGGTGACCTTAGGCCAAGGCCAATATTTTAATATTGGAAATTTTACCTTTTTTTAGTTTTCAGTCAGTGTAAAAGCTACTGTGGACTCCATAAAATAAAAATTAAATACCACCTGAGTTTTAGGATGCATTGAGTATTCTAGAGAATGTTTTCTCTATGTTGCAATTCGGGGACAGTCTATGACGTTCTTGAACACAACGCAACACTCTTCCAGTTTTCTCACAGATGTTGAAAAACTGGTATGTCAGGACTACTTTTTAAACCACGGTACTTTACATTCAAATACACTTTTTTAAAAGAAGTTTATCTGTGCTATGACGGCATGGGAAATACGACAACCTCCTGTCCTCTTTGTGTTCACGTGAGATCCATGCCCCACTAAGACGGACAGTGTTTGAGGTAATTGTACCCCTGCAGAGATCTTGTACGTTGTCGTCAATACCCCAGTGTGTCAATGCATGCCAAACAGCGTTCGCTTGCTCTTTACCAGAACTATTCTATAATTTTGGAACGTCAATGAGTTGTTCACTGTCCCCAAATATAACAATGACTGGAAGCCCGAGTTTTTATGTAGGGCAGACAGGGAGTGCATTTAAGAATAGCTTTCGTGAGCACTTGCTCAACCAAGATGTCGAAAATTCTTGTAAGTCAACTTTTGCATAGCAGATCATAATACACAAACACACAGCTGTACAGAATATGACCAACTGCTTCTGGTGTCACCTGCAGAACATACACTCCTGGAAATGGAAAAAAGAACACATTGACACCGGTGTGTCAGACCCACCACACTTGCTCCGGACACTGTGAGAGGGCTGTACAAGCAATGATCACACGCACGGCACAGCGGACACACCAGGAACCGCGGTGTTGGCCGTCGAATGGCGCTAGCTGCGCAGCATTTGTGCACCACCGCCGTCAGTGTCAGCCAGTTTGCCGTGGCATACGGAGCTCCATCGAAGTCTTTAACACTGGTAGCATGCCGCGACAGCGTGGACGTGAACCGTATGTGCAGTTGACGGACTTTGAGCGAGGGCGTATAGTGGGCATGCGGGAGGCCGGGTGGACGTACCGCCGAATTGCTCAACACGTGGGGCGTGAGGTCTCCACAGTACATCGATGTTGTCGCCAGTGGTCGGCGGAAGGTGCACGTGCCCGTCGACCTTGGTACCGGACCGCAGCGACACACGGATGCACGCTAAGACCGTAGGATCCTACGTAGTGCCGTAGGGGACCGCACCGCCACTTCCCAGCAAATTAGGGACACTGTAGCTCCTGGGGTATCGATGAGGAAAATTCGCAACCGTCTCCATGAAGCTGGGCTACGGTCCCGCACACCGTTAGGCCGTCTTCCGCTCACGCCCCAACATCGTGCAGCCCGCCTCCAGTGGTGTCGCGACAGGCGTGAATGGAGGGACGAATGGAGACGTGTCGTCTTCAGCGATGAGAGTCGCTTCTGCCTTGGTGCCAATGATGGTCGTATGCGTGTTTGGCGCCGTGCAGGTGAGCGCCACAATCAGGACTGCATACGACCGAGGCACACAGGGCCAACACCCGGCATCATGGTGTGGGGAGCGATCTCCTACACTGGCCGTACATCTCTGGTGATCGTCGAGGGGACACTGAATAGTGCACGGTACATCCAAACCGTCATCGAAACCATCGTTCTACCATTCCTAGACCGGCAAGGGAACTTGCTGTTCCAACAGGACAATGCACGTCCGCATGTATCCCGTGCCACCCAACGTGCTCTAGAAGGTGTAAGTCAACTACCCTGGCCAGCAAGATCTCCGAATCTGTCTCCCATTGAGCATGTTTGGGACTGGATGAAGCGTCGTCTCACGCGGTCTGCACGTCCAGCACGAACGCTGGTCCAACTGAGGCGCCAGGTGGAAATGGCATGTCAAGCCGTTCCACAGGAGTACATCCAGCATCTCTACGATCGTCTCCATGGGAGAATAGCAGCCTGCATTGCTGCGAAAGATGGATATACACTGTTCTAGTGCCGACATTGTGCATGCTCTGTTGCCTGTGTCTATGTGCCTGTGGTTCCGTCAGTGTGATCATGTGATGTATCTGACCCCAGGAATGTGTCAATAAAGTTTCCCCTTCCTGGGACAATGAATTCACGGTGTTCTTATTTCAATTTCCAGGAGTGTATATACAGAGTCTCTTCAACTCAGCTTGAACTTATCCAAGGCAAATGTTAATCTTTCAGTAATAAAATCTTTGGTACCTCGCCTTGCAGTATTCTCCAATAAAATACCCTCAGAAGTACTCCCTAAAAACTCACCATCGCCAACGTCAAGTTCATCTGAACTTGAAAATTCCCTATCTGATTCCTCAGATGATGAAGAAGGAAGCACAGCAGAAGATGTAGATAATGTACAGTTTTGTTTCTGTTGCGTTTTCTTCCAATTTGCTCTGCCTTGTTGTTTCATCGTTATGTGCAAGTATTGGGTCTAGTCCAGAAAGATAGCCTTTACGCCCTGGCTCTTCCTGTCGAAGTCTCATCTTCCTCAAACTTGAATGTTAATAGAGCACCATCATGTGCCATACGAAAAATTTGTCGAAACTATTTATAAACTACTCTTCACGGCGCTTTAACACATCTTGACACTTTTCTTGAAATTTTTCCGATTTCCTTCACTCCAATTGCAAGACAGTCAATTATTTATTTGTTACAGATCGTATCGCACGTATATCCCAATCGCTGTCTATGATGTTACATCAGTTAAGCAGTGCCAAGGAACGTGTGTTTTAGTAGGAGATATAAAACACCGAATAACAGCCACACAAATTGCCATCAAATAGATAAGTACTGGAAGTTTTATAACATACGAGAAATAAAATAAACCATTATTGAAAGTGCTAGCCTGTGATCAATGCTGAATAGTTACTGTCGAAATTCTTGATTTCTTCCTAAATATAATGCACTCGCGATCCACAGGATTAGCACTTTCCCTAATGGTTTATTTTTCTTCTCGCATGTTATAAAATCAAACTTCCAGTACTTATCTATTTGATGGCAATTTATTTGCAGCTATTTGGTGTTTTATATCTTCTACCAGAAACACACGTTCCTTGCCACTGCGTAACTGATGTAACATCTTAGACAGCGACTGGGATATACGTGCGATACGATCGGTAGTTGTTGTTGTTGTTGTTGTGGTCTTCAGTCCTGAGACTGGTTTGATGCAGCTCTCCATGCTAATCTATCCTGTGCAAGCTCCTTCATCTCCCAGTACCTACTGCAACCTACATCCTTCTGAATCTGCTTAGTGTATTCATCTCTTGGTCTCCCTCTGCGATTTTTACCCTCCACGCTGCCCTCCAATGCTAAATTTGTGATCTCTTGATGCCTCATGACGTGTTCTACCAACCGATCCCTTCTTCTAGTCAAGTTGTGCCACAAACTTCTCTTCTCCCCAATCCTATTCAATACTTCCTCATTAGTTATGTGATCTACCCATCTAATCTTCAGCATTCTTCTGTAGCACCACATTTTGAAAGCTTCTATTCTCTTCTTGTCCAAACTATTTATCATCCATGTTTCACTTCCATACATGGCTACACTCCATACCAATACTTTCAGGAATGACTTCCTGACACTTAAATCTATACTCGATGTTAACAAATTTCTCTTCTTCAGAAACGCTTTCCTTGCCATTGCCAGTCTACATTTTATATCCTCTCTACTTCGACCATCATCAGTTATTTTGCTCCCCAAATAGCAAAACTCCTTTACTACTTTAAGTGTCTCATTTCCTAATCTAATTCCCTCAGCATCACCCGACTTAATTCGACTGCATTCCATTATCTTTGTTTTGCTTTTGTTGATGTTCACCTTATATCCTCCTTTCAAGACACTGTCCATTCCATTCCACTGCTCTTCCAAGTCCTTTGCTGTCTCTGACAGAATTACAATGTCATCGGCGAACCTCAAAGTTTTTCTCCCTGGATTTTAATACTTACTCCGAATTTTTCTTTTGTTTCCTTTACTGCTTGCTCAATATACAGATTGAATAACATCGGGGAGAGGCTACAACCCTGTCTTACTCCCTTCCCAACCACTGCTTCCTTTTCTTGCCCCTCGACTCTTATAACTGCCATCTGGTTTCTGTACAAATTGTAAATAGCCTTTCGCTCCCTGTACTTTACCCCTGCCACCTTCAGAATTTGAAAGAGAGTATTCCAGTCAACATTGTCAAAAGCTTTCTCTAAGTGTACAAATGCTAGAAACTTAGGTTTGCCTTTCCTTAATCTAGCTTTTAAGATAAGTCGTAGGGTCAGTATTGCCTCACGTTTTCTACGGAATCCAAACTGATCTTCCCCGAGGTCGCCTTCTACTAGTTTTTCCATTCGTCTGTAAAGAATTTGTGTTAGTATTTTGCAGCCGTGACTTATTAAACTGATGGTTCGGTAATTTTCACATCTGTCAACACCTGCTTTCTTTTGGATTGGAATTATTATATTGTTCTCGAAGTCTGAGGGTATTTCACCTGTCTCATACATCCTCCACACCAGATGGTAGAGTTTAGTCAGGACTGGCTCTCCCAAGGCTGTCAGTAGTTCTAATGGAATGTTGTCTACTCCCGGAGCTTTGATGCGACTCAGGTCTTTCAGAGCTCTGTCAAACTCATATCTCCCATTCCATCTTCATCTACATTCTCTTCCATTTACATAATATTTTCCTCAAGAACATAGCCCTTGTATAGACCCTCTATATACTCCTTCCACCTTTCTGCTTTCCCTTCTTTGCTTAGAACTGGGTTTCCATCTGAGCTCTTGATATTCATACAAGTGGCTCTCTTTTCTCCAAAGGTTTCTTTAATTTTCCTGTAGGCAGCATCTATCTTACCCCTAGTGAGATAAGCCTCTACATCCTTACATTTGTCCTCTAGCCATCCCTGCTTAGCCATTTTGCACTTCCTGTCGATCTCATTTTTGAGACGTTTGTATTCCTTTTTGCTGCTTCATTGACTGCGTTTTTATATTTTCTGCTTTCATCAATTAAATTCAATATTTCTTCTGTTACCCAAAGATTTCTACTAGCCCTCGTCTTTTTACCTGCTTGATCCTCTGTTGCCTTCACTGTTTCATCCCTCAAAGCTACCCATTCTTCTTCTACTGTATTTCTTTCCCCCATTCTTGTCAATTGTTCCCTTAGGCTCTCCCTGACTCTCTGTACAACCTCTGGTTTAGTCAGTTTATCCAGGTCCCATCTCCTTAAATTCCCACCTGTTTGCAGTTTCTTCAGTTTTAATCTACAGGTCATAACCAATAGATTGTGGTCAGAGTCCACATCTGCCCCTGGAAATGTCTTACAATTTAAAACCTGGTTCCTAAATCTCTGTCTTACCATTATATAATCTATCTGAAACTTGTCAGTATCTCCAGGCTTCTTCCATGTATACAATCATTTTTATGATTCTTGAACCAACTGTTAGCTATGATTAAGTTGTGCTCTGTGCAAAATTCTACTAGGCGGCTTCCTCTTTCGTTTCTTACCCCCAGTCCATATTCACCTACTACGTTTCCTTCTCTCCCTTTTCTACTGACGATTTTCCAGTCACCCATGACTATTAAATTTTCATCTCCCTTCACTATCTGAATAATTTCTTTTATTTCGTCATACATTTCTTCAATTTCTTCGTCATCTGCAGAGCTAGTTGGCATATAAACTTGTACTACTGTGGCAGTCGTGGGCTTCGTATCTATCTTGGCCACAATAATGCGTTCACTATGGTGTTTGTAGCAGCTTACCCGCATTCCTATTTTCCTATTCATTATTAAAGCTACTCCTGCATTACCCCTATTTGATTTTGTGTTTATAACCCTGTAGTCACCTGACCAGAAGTCTTGTTCCTCCTGCCACCGAACTTCACTAATTCCCACAATATCTAAGTTTAACCTATCCATTTCCCTTTTTAAATTTTCTAACCTACCTGCCCGATTAAGGAATCTGACATTCCACGCTCCGATCCGTAGAACGCCAGTTTTCTTTCTCCTGATAACAACGTCCTCTAGAGTAGTCCCCGCTCGGAGATCCAAATGGGGAGACTATTTTACCCCCGGAATATTTTACCCAAGATGACGCCATCATCATTTAACCATACAGTAAAGCTGCACACCCTCGGGGAAAATTACGGCTGTAGTTTCACCTTGCTTTCAGCCGTTCGCAGTACCAGCACAGCAAGGCTGTTTTGGTTAGTGTTACAAGGCCAGATCAGTCAATCATGCAGACTGTTGCCCCTGCAACTACTCAAAAGGCTGCTGCCTCTCTTCGGGAACCACACGTTTGTCTGGCCTCTCAACAGATACCCCTCCGTTGTTGTTGCACCTACAGTTCGCCTATCTGTATCGCTGAGGCACGCAAGCCTCCCCACCAACGGCAAGGTCCATGGTTCATGGTCGGTGAAGGTATGTTCTCGAAACTTCAACAAAAGCCCGTACCGAAATACTGAGCGTCTCTCTTGCAGAGTCTTCCACTGGAGTTTATCTATCATCTCCGTAACGCTTTCGCGATTACTAAATGACCCTATAACGAAGCACGCTGCTCTCCGTTGGATCTTCTCTATCTCTTCTATCAACCCTATCTGGTACGGATCCCACACTGTTGAGCAGTATTCAAGCAGTGGGCGAACAAGTGTACTGTAACCGACAGCCTTTGTTTTCGGACTTCATTTCCTTAGGATTCTTTCAATGAATCTCAGTCTAGCATCTGCTTTACCGACGATTAATTTTATGTGGTCATTCCATATTAAATCACTGCTAATGCCCTTTCCCAGACAATTAATGGAATTAACTACTTCCAGTTGGTGATCTGCTATATTGTAGCTAAATGATAAACGATATTTCTTTCTACGTATTCGCAGTACGTTACACTTGTCTACATTGAGATTTAATTGCCATTCCCTGCACTACGCGACAATTCGTCGCAGGTCCTCCTGCATTTCAGTACAATTTTCCATTATTACAATATCACGACATACTACAACATCATCCGCAAAAAGCCTCAGTGAACTTCCTATGTTATCCACAAGGTCATTGATATATATATTGTGAATAGCTACGGTCCCACGACACTCCCCTGCGGCACACCTGAAATCACTCTTACTTCGGAAGACTTCTCTCCATTGAGAATGACATGCTGCATTCTGTTATCTAGGAACTCTTGAATCCAATCTCACAATTGGTCTGATTAAACGACTGTGGGGAACTGTATCAAACGCCATGCCGAATTCAAGGAACACGGCATCTACCTGGGAACCCGATGCTATGGCCCTCTGAGGCTCGTGGACGAATTGCGTCAGCTGGGTTTCACACGTTCGTCTTTTTCGAAACCCATGATGATTCCTACAGAGCAGATTTCTAGTCTCCGGAAAAGTCATTATACTCGAACATTATACGTGTTTCAAAATTTGACAACTGATCGACGTTAGAGATATAAGTCTATAGTTGTGCACATCTGTTCGACATCCGTTCTTGAAAACGGGGATAACCTGTGCCCTTTTCCATTTTTTTGGAACGCTACGCTCTTCTAGAGACCTACGGTACACCGCTGCAAGAAGGGGGCCAAGTTCCTTCGCGTACTGCGCAAAATCGAACTGGTATCCTATCAGGTCCAGCGGCCTTTCCTCTTTTGAGCGATTTCAATTGTTTTTCTGTCCCTCTGTCATCTATTTCGATATCTACCATTTTGTCGTCTGCGCGACAATCTAGAGAAGGAACTACAGTGCAGTGTTCCTCTGTGAAACAGCTTTGGAAAAAGACATTTAATATTTCGGCCTTTAGTCTGTCATCCTCTGTTTCCAGAACCATTTTGGTCACAGAGTGTGTGGACATTTTGTTTTGATCCACCTGAGAGATTTCGTGCCAGATTCTGTCCAATTGGCGTGCTAAGTCATCAAAATCCCTAGCTGGTGGAAGGGCCCTACTCGTAATTCCCCGAACGTTCTCAGTTGGGGGGGAGGTCTGTCGACGTTGTTGGCAATAGAAACTCTCGCCGTACGGCGCCGGGCATAACCTTGCTGAAATGTAAGCCCAGTATGGCTTGCCACGAAGGGCAACAAAATGGGACGTAGAATAACGTCGACGTACCGCTGTGCTGCGAGGGTGCTGCGGATGCCAACCAAAGGGGTCCTAATATGATAAGAAATGGCACCCTAGACTGTCGCTCCTGGTTGTCGGCTCGTATGGAGGGCGGCAGTCATGTTGCTATCCCTGCATTATCCGGAGGATCTCCAGACACGTCTTCGGCCTAAAATCTTATTGACAGGAGTAAAACTCAGTTCACTACGGAGTTACGCTTCGAATGACCAGCGAAGACTTGTCTGGAGACGCTCCGGACAGTGCAGGGGTACCAACGTGACTGTCGCTCGCCATACTGCCCGACAAGCACAAAGAGTGATAGTCTGGAATACCATTTCTTTTCGTAGCAGGGTCCCTTTGGTTGTCATCCAGGGCACTCTTACAGCACAGCAGTACGTCGACGGAATTTTGCGTCTCGTTTTGTTTCCCTTCATGGCAAGCCACCCTGGGCATACATTTCAGCAAGATAATGCCTGTCCGCACACGGTGAGAGCTTCTACTACTTGTCTTCCTGCATGCCATACCTCACCTTGGCCGGCAATATCGCCGGGTCTCTTTCCAAGTAAGAACGTTTGGAATATTATGTGCAGAAACCTTCAACCAGGTCAGGATCTTGACGATCTAACTCGCCAGTTGGACAGAATTCGGCAAGATACCCAGCAACTTTATTAATCAGCGCCAACCCGATAACTGCTTGCGTAAGAACCAGAGGTGGACCAATTCGTAATTAACTTGCTCAGTTTGTGAGGCCTTTCGAGTAACTCATCCAATATTTCTGAAATTGTAATAATTTGTTTGTCTGTACATGTACGTCACATCTATCTACACAACTGGCCATTAAAATTGCTACACCAAGAAGAAATGCAGATGATAAACGGGTATTCATTGGACAAATATATTATACTAGAACTGACATGTGATTACATTTTCACGCAATTTCTGTGCATAGATCCTGAGAAATCAGTACCCAGAACAACCACCTCTGGCGATAACAACGGCCTTGATACGCCTGAGCATTGAGTCAAACAGAGCTTGGATGGCGTGTACAGGTACAGCTGCCCATGCAGCTTCAACACGATACCACAGTTCATCAAGAGTAGTGACTGGCGTATTGTGACGAGCCAGTTGTCCGGCCCCCATTGGCCAGACTTTTTCAATTGGTGAGAGATCTGGAGAATGTGCTGGCTGGGGCAGCAGTCGAACATTTACTGTATGCAGAAAGGCCTATACAGAACCTGCAACATGCGGTCGTGCATTATACTGCTAAAATGTAGGGTTTCGCAGGAATCGAAAGAATGGTAGAGCCACGGGCCTTAACGCATCTCAAATGTAACGTCCATTGTTCAAAGTGCCGTCAATGCGAACAACAGGTGACCGAGACGTGTAACTAACGGCACCCCATACCATCACGCCGGGTGATACGCCAGTATGGTGATGACGAATACACGCTTCCAATGTGAGTTCACCGCGATGTCGCTAAACACGGATGCGACCATCATGATGCTGTAAACAGAACCTCGATTCATCCCAAAGAATGACGTTCTGCCATTCGTACACCTAGGTTCGTCGTTGAGTACACCATCGCAGGCTCTCCTGTCTGTGGTGCAGCGTCAAGGGTAACCACAGCCATGGTCTCCGAGCCGATAGTCCATGGTGCTGCAAACGTCGTCGAACTGTTCGTGCAGATGGTTGTTGTCTTGCAAACGTCCCTATCTGTTGACTCAGGGATCGAGACGTGGCTGGTTCAAATGGTTCAAATGGCTCTGAGAACTATGAGACTCAACTGCTGTGGTCATTAGTCCCCTAGAACTTAGAACTACTTAAACCTAACTAACCTAAGGACATCACACACATCCATGCCCGAGGCACGATTCGAACCTGCGACCGTAGCAGTCGCACGGTTCCGGACTGCGCGCCTAGAACCAAGAGACCACCGCGGCCGGCGAGACGTGGCTGCACGATCCGTTACAACCATGCGGATAAGATGCCTGTCATCTCGACTACTAGTGATACGAAGCCGTTGGGATCCAGCACGGCGTTCCGTATTACCCTCCTGAACCCACCGATTCCATATTCTGCTAACAGTCATTGGATCTCGACCAACGCCAGCAGCAGTGGTGCGCTACGATAAACCGCAATCGCGGTAGGCTACAATCCGACCTTTATCAAAGTCGGAAACGCGATGGTACGCATTTCTCCTCCTTACACGAGGCACCACAACAACGTTTCACCAGGCAACGCCGGTGATCTGCTGTTTGTGTATGAGATATCGGTTGGAAACTTTCCTCATATCAGCATGTTGTAGGTGTCGCCACCGGCGCCAAACTTGTGTGAATGCTCTGAAAAGCTAATCATTTGCATATAACAGCATCTTCGTCCTGTCGGTTAAATTTCGCGTCTGTAGCACCTCATCTTCGTGGTGTAGCAATTATAATGGCCAGTAGTGTATTTCCATCTCATTCGGATAATTCCTATGTGGTGCTTCTTACAATGTGTATTTAAGGTCTAAGGCGCTGCAGTCATGGTCTGTGCGGCTGGTCCCGGCGGAGGTTAAAGTCCTTCCTCGGGCATGTGTGTGTGTGTGTTTGTCCTTAGGATAATTTAGGTTAAATAGTGTGTAAGCTTAGCGACTGATGACCTTAGCAGTTAAGTCCCATAAGATTTCACATACATTTGAATTTTTTTTTTTTTTGATTAATGGCGTTGCTTTAAAATAACACAATATCCACTAACGTCACTCAGCTATCTACATCTACATCTACATTTACATATGCATCTACATTAAAAGTTCGCAAGGCATAAGGCATGGCGGAGGGTACTTTGTACCACTACTAGTCACTCAGCTGTCTACATCAACCTTACATCTACAGCAACATCTGCATCTAGATACAAACCCCGCAAGCCGTCGTATGGTGCATAGCGGAGGGTACTTTGTGCTACCACTGGTAATTTCGTTTCCTGTTGGGGTCGCAGTAGTGTTCTATAGGCGGCCTCGTTTATAGATGAGTCACACTTCCCCAAAATTTTCCCAGTGAACCGACACCGACCATTCGTCCTCACTTATACCATCTTTACGTGCTCGTACCACTTCGTACCTCTTTACAACGTTATACCTAAATATTTAATCGACGTGACTGTGTGAAGAAGCACACTACTAATGCTGTATTCGAACCTTACGGTTTTACTTTTCGTACTCATCTACATTGAGGTAGAATATAGCGCTACTGTCGGCAGCGACTGTATAAGAGAAGTGCCTGCCGCAGTTGTTAGATCGGTTACTGCTGCCACAATCGCAAGTTATCAAGATTTAAGTGAGTTTGAATGTGGTGTTGCAATCGACGCACGAGGCACGGGATCCCGTCGACCATTTCACAATTTTACCGTGAATAACAGGAATCTGGTAAAACATCAAATCTCCGACATCGCTGCGGCCGGAAAAAGATCCTGCGAGAACGGGACCAATTACGACTGAAAAGAATCGTTGAACGTGACAGAAGTGCAACCCTTCCGCAAATTGCTGCAGATTGGGTGGTCAACAAGTTTTCTGCATGTAAAGCAAACTGTCAGTCATCAAAACAACTAGAAATTTTATATAAGTCATCTGCATCCTCCTACAGTCAGTCAATGAAGAAACTTTCCCCTAAACCTCAGCGCAGTTTTCCGCAAAGGTTAGTACACTGCAACATCCATCTTTTGGGACACCACATTAAAGAATAATGCTGTCTGACGCCATAAATCAGAACGGCGGCTACCAATTTCGAAATTTTTTTTGTTAAGGTCTTATGGGACCAAACTGCTGAGGCCAACGGTCCCTAAGCTTACATACTACTTAATCTAACTTAAACTGACTTACGCTAAGGACAACGCACACACCCATGCCCGAGGGAGGACTCGAACAACCGACGGGGGGAGCCGCGCGGACCGTGACAAGGCACCCCAGACCGCTCGGGTACCACGCGTGGCTACCAATTTGATACCGCGCGGAATATTGTCCTAAGGAAACTACGTTCTCTATGTATATTGTAATTTTCTCTCAGCTCAACAAACAGGACTGGGAAACCGGTTACGAACGTGTCAACCTTCAACGTGGAGGGTCGCGATCAGCATCTTACTTGTGAGTACAACGTATGTATACTATAGGTAGGGAGTAAATAAAGCAGCTCTGGGTTCTATTACCAGTTTACACACAAAGATGTCAGAAAACTCTGGACCAAAACTTGGCAGCAAGTTATAGACATCCCGCAGTTTGCCCGAAATTTTATGTGAGAATAAAACGCTCCAAAAGCCCTAATAGAAAGCACTGAAGCTCAAACAGTTAGGTACAGAGAGCTGGCTAAATCCGGAAATAAGTTCATTCGAATTTTTTTTTTCAAACGATCTAACAGTGTTCAGAGTCTGCCCCCGGTAGCTGAGTGGCCAGCGCGACAGACTGTCAATCCTAAGGGCCCGGGTTCGATTCCCGGCTGGGTCGTAGATTTTTCTCCGCTCAGGGACTGGGTTTTGTGTTGTGCTAATCATCATCATTTCATCCCCATCGACGCGCAAGTCGCCGAAGTGGTGTCAAATCGAAAGACTTGCCGCAGGCGAGCGGTCTACCCGACGGGAGGCCCTGATCACACGCCATTATAATTATAGTGTTCAGAAAGGATAGATTAAATGCAGTTGGTGGTGGAGTATTTATTGCTGTCAGAAGTAGTTTGCCTTGTAGTGAAATAGTATGAGTAGAGATCATACTTGACAATCGGACTTAACTATTGATTGGATCGTTTTACCGACCCCACGACTCAGAAGATGTAGTTGCTGAAGTTCAAAGAAAACCTGAGTCTCATTTCAAATAGGTACCCAACTCATACAATTATAGTCGGTGGCGACTTCAATTTACCCTCTATATGCTGGAAAAATTATACGTTTAAAGCCGGCGGCAGGCATAAAACGTCATCCGAAATTATACTGAATGCTTTCTCAGAAAATTATTTTGAACAATTAGTTCATGAGCCTACTGGGAACGTCAATGGTTGCGAAAGCATACTTGATCTCTTACCAACAAATAATCCTGGACAAATAGGGAGCACCATGACGAATACAGGGATTAGCGACCACAAGGCAGTTGCTTCTAGGCTGAACACCATAATACCCATTATCAAAAAGAAACGCAAAGTAAAAAATCCCGAACATTGGCAAAATTTTGCAGAAGTTCGAATTATAGCGCGTGCTTCAATGCGAGATTCTTTTAATAATTTCCACAACGAAACTCTGTCACGGAATCTGGCAGAAAACCCAAAGAGATTCTGGTCTTATATAAAGCACACCAGTGGCAAGACGTAATCAATACCTTCACTGCGCGATAACAACGGTGAAGTTACTGACGACAGTGCCACCAAAGCAGAGTTATTAAACACGGTTTTCCGAAACTCCTTCACCAAAGAAAACGAAGTAAATATTCCTGAATTCCAATCAAGAACAACAGCCAAGATGGAAAACATAGAAGTAGATATCCTCGGTGTGGCAAAGCAGCTTAAATCACTTAATAATAGCAAAGCTTCCGGTCCAGAGGGTATACCAGACACGTTCCTTTCAGAGTATGCAGATGCAATGCTTCATATTTAGCGTTTATATACAACCGCACGCTCACAGAAAGTTTCGTACCTAAAGACTGGAAAGTTGCTCAAGTCACACCAATATCCAAAAACGGAAATAGGAGTAATCCGCTGAATTACAGTCCCATACCACTAAAGTCGATTTGCAGTAGGGTTTTGGAACATATACTGTATTCGAACATTATGAAGAAAACGATTTACTGATACATAGCACGGATTCAGAAAATATTGTTATTGCAGAACACAGCTAGCGCTTTATATTTCTGAAGTAATGAGTGCTACCGACAGTGGATGTCAAATTGAGCCGGCCGGAATGGCCGTGCGGTTCTGGGCGCTACAGTCTGGATCCGAGCGACCGCTATGGTCGCAGGTTCGAATCCTGCCTCGGGCATGGATGTGTGTGATGTACTTAGGTTAGTTAGGTTTAGTTAGGGCAAAGTTCTGGGTGACTAATGACCTCAGAAGTTAAGTCGCATAGTGCTCAGAGCCATTTGAACCATTTGTCAAATTGCCTCCAAATTTTTAGGTTTTCAAAAGGCTTTCGACACTATTCCTCAAAATCGTCTTCTAACCAAACTGTGTGCTTATGGAATATCTCCTCATTCGTGCGACGGGATTCATGATTTTCTGTCAGATATGTCACAGTTCGTAGTAATAGACGGAAAGTCATCGAGAAAAACAGAAGTAATATCCGGCGTTCCCCAAGAAAGTGTTACAGGCCCTCTATTGTTCCTGATCTATATTAACGACATAAGACCCAATCTCAGTAGCGCTCTTAGACTGTTTGCAGATGATGCTGTCGTTTGCCGTCTTGTAAAGTCTTCAGATGACCAGAACGAATTGCAAAATGATATAGATATCTGCGTGGTGCGAAAAGTGGCAATTCGCCCTAAATAAAGCAAGGTGTGAAGCTATTCACATGAGTACGAAAATAAATCCGCTAAATTTCGATTACGCGATAATTCACACAAATCGGAAGGGGGTAAATTCAACTAAATACTTAGGGATTACAATTACAAATAACCAAAGTTGGAACGATCACATAGGTAATGTTGTAGGTAGAGCAAACCAAAGACTGCGATTCATTGGCAGGACACTTAGACGGTGCAACAGGTCTAAATAGCGCTATTGTAGGGCATTGCTGTGCGGTGTGGGATCCATATCGGGTGGGACTGACGGATGAAATTCAGAAAGTTCAAAGAAGGGCGACCCGTTTTGTATTTCGCGAACTAGGGGAGATGGTGCCACAGAAATGATACGTGAACTGGAGTGGCAATCATTAAAACAAAGACGTTTTTCGTTGCGACGGGGTCTTCTCGTGAAATTTCAATCAGCAGTTTTCTCGAAAATGCTTCAAATGGCTCTAAGCACTATGGGACTTAACATCTGTGGTCATCAGTCCCCTAGAACTTCGAACTACTTAAGCCTAACCTGTCCGAGGCAGGATTCGAACCTGCGACCGCAGCGGTCTCGCGGTTTCAGACTGAAGCGCCTAGAACCGCACGGCCGCAATGGCCGGTACCAGTTTTCTCCTCCGATTGCGAAAATATTGTGTTGGCACCCACCTACATAGGAAGAAATGATGATCCGATAAAATAAAAGAAATCAGGTCTCGCACAGAAAAATTTAAGTGATCGTTTTTCCCGTGCGCCGTTCGATAGTTCGAGAGTGGAACGGTAGAGAGACAGCTTGAAGGTGGTTCACTGAACACTCTGACAGACACTTAACTGTGAATAGCAGAGTAATCACGTAGATGTAGATGTAGAAAAGGTCAACGATTTCTACTGCCTGGGACCCATTTTAGAAAAAGGAGGAAATTCAAATTTAGAGATTAATAAACGAACTAGTAATGAAAGCAAGGTAACTGGGAAATCCAATTCAATCTTACGGAGCAGCAATGGGAAGTACAGGACACAAAGCTTCATGTTCAGGCCGATATTACAGAGTATAGTCCTGTATGGAGCAGAGATGGATTTCTGGAAAAAATCAGGAAGATTCTCGAGGAAAGACCACGAAAACAACAGCGAAGTAATGAAGATAATGTAAGTGAAAGAAGGAATATAACATACACTCCTGGAAATGGAAAAAAGAACACATTGACACCGGTGTGTCAGACCCACCATACTTGCTCCGGACACTGCGAGAGGGCTGTACAAGCAATGATCACACGCACGGCACAGCCGACACACCAGGAACCGCGGTGTTGGCCGTCGAATGGCGCTAGCTGCGGAGCATTTGTGCACCGCCGCCGTCAGTGTCAGCCAGTTTACCGTGGCATACGGAGCTCCATCGCAGTCTTTAACACTGGTAGCATGCCGCGACAGTGTGGACGTGAACCGTTTGTGCAGTTGACGGACTTTGAGCGAGGGCGTATAGAGGGCATGCGGGAGGCCGGGTGGACGTACCGCCGAATTGCTCAACACGTGGGGCGTGAGGTCTCCACAGTACATCGAAGTTGTCGCCAGTGCTCGGCGGAAGGTGCACGTGCCCGTCGACCTGGGACCGGACCGCAGCGACGCACCGTAGGATCGTACGCAGTGCCGTAGGGGACCGCACCGCCACTTCCCAGCAAATTAGGGACACTGTTGCTCCTGAGGTATCGCCGAGGACCATTCGCAACCGTCTCCATGAAGCTGGGCTACGGTCCCGCACACCGTTAGGCCGTCTTCCGCTCACGCCCCAACATCGTGCAGCCCGCCTCCAGTGGTGTCGCAACAGGCGTGAATGGAGGGACGAATGGAGACGTGTCGTCTTCAGCGATGAGAGTCGCTTCTGCCTTGGTGCCAATGATGGTCGTATGCGTGTTTGGCGCCGTGCAGGTGAGCGCCACAATCAGGACTGCATACGACCGAGCACACAGGGCAAACACCCGGCATCATGGTGTGGGGAGCGATCTCCTACACTGGCCGTACACCTCTGGTGATCGTCGAGGGGACACTGAATAGTGCACGGTACATCCAAACTGTCATCGAACCCATCGTTCCACCATTCCTAGACCGGCAAGGGAACTTGCTGTTCGAACAGTACAATGCACGTCCGCATGTATCCCGTGCCACCCAACGTGCTCTAGAATGTGTAAGTCAACTACCCTGTCCAGCAAGATCTCCGGATCTGTCCCCCATTGAGCATGTTTGGGACTGGATGAAGCGTCGTCTCACGCGGTCTGCACGTCCAGCACGATCGCTGGTCCAACTGAGGCGCCAGGTGGAAATGGAATGGCAAGCCGTTCCACAGGACTACGTCCAGCATCTCTACGATCGTCTCCATGGGAGAATAGCAGCCTGCATTGCTGCGAAAGGTGGATATACACTGTACTAGTGCCGACATTGTGCATGCTCTGTTGCCTGTGTCTATGTGCCTGTGGTTCTGTCAGTGTGATCATGTGATGTATCTGACCCCAGGAATGTGTCAATAAAGTTTCCCCTTCCTGGGACAATGAATTCACGGTGTTCTTATTTCAATTTCCAGGAGTGTATGTTATGACGTGTTGGACCAAAGAAAATTACGATGGTACAGGTATGTAAAAAAAATGGAGGAAAGAACAATACCAAAACTGATAGTAGAGTGGGAAATTAAGGGAAAATGAAGAAGAGGACGACCGATAGGTAACGGATTTCAAACTGTGCAGATAACAATGAGAACATTAGGGACAGAAGACGGGGATACACAAGATCGAAGTATCTGGCGGAAAATCTTGAAGAGAAAGTTCGATGGTTCAAATGGCTCTAAGCACTATGGGACTTAACATCGGACGTCATCAGTCCCCTAGACTTAGAACTATTTAAACCTAACTAAGGACATCACACACATCCATGCCCGAGGCAGGATTCGAACCTGCGATCGTAGCAGCAGTGCGGTTCCGGACTGAAGCGCCTAGAACCGCTCGGCCGAAAGTTTGAGTATTTGTTGTGGCGTCCCCGCACTCCAACCGCGTGCTGATATTGTCGACTCCGTAGAGCTGCTACTACCACAGCTCTCGCAGTGGAGTTGAGACACGATGCGCGATGACGTAAGTCCCCGTTGGTGAACGGGAGACATAAATGCGAACTCGTACGATGGATGCTTCTTCTGATTTAAGATTGAATGATTCATTGCCCGGATGTGCAGTAGTTGTTAAATCTTATCTCATCCGCATCGTGCACACCACCAATTGCGAGGAAACATTGTAATTATCAGTCTTCTCGTACGTTGTTGGCTCGTTGCTATGGAGTTGTTGAACCTGTATGAAGCGAGATCCACAGATGCTCTTTGATCACGTCTGAGTGAACCTACGCCGTGATGTTAAAAAAATGTTTAAAAGTTCTCTTTTCAGTTAATGAAGTAGGTATTTTGATATTCAGATTAAATTGTCCCTGCTAAACAGTCGTTGGTTAACTATCATTGATTAAATCACTTAATAATGTAGTCCACACTTGATATTTCACTTGGAACGAACAGTTTATTGTTCCTTGGCCACTAACTACTTTTATAACTTTCGCACCACACACACACACACACACACGCAGTTCTATTAAAATTAAGTTTCTTGACAATTACGACAACGTGACTCTTCAGCGTAATTGTATTATCTTCGTGAATCGTTTAATAGTGTCCTACTCGAGACTAATTGAGTGTAGTCCTTTGATATACTATCCACTCTTCTTTTAGTTCCAGCTATTTGAAAGTCAAGTCCAATATTCACTAGTTTCGTCAATAAAGTTCAATTAACCCGTTATGCACTGTTAAACTCGTCTATCAGTTCCTGTCTCTCCTTAGAAAATCAGTTTCCGAAGTTCGTGAATCACGTCACGCAAGAAACACTTCTGAACGCAAAACAATTTCGTCGCGTTCCGTACTCTCAATAACTAAGACAAGAATTGTTCTCGCACGTCTTTACAGGACGAGAGCCAGCAAGCGACTTCTGTGAAAGAGTATTGTAGGCGCACTGAATTTCTTCGTTGCGCTTACAACTCTCTTCCACATAAAAGTTATCTCTGACTAACATCACCTTGGACTTAGCTTTCAAGATAATTATTGCAATTATCACTTGGATATTTGTCCATTAATTAAATCTGAGGTTTCTTCCTCCTCTTTTCATAACAAAAACTCTCAGTGATGTTTAATGGCGTTGTTATCAAAACTTCTTGGTGTTAGCTAATCGTAAAGGTAACTCTTCCCTACTTCATATTATGATATTCTGTCTTAATTGACTTTAAGGGAGTCGTTGGGGAGTTATATTGTGTAATATTCATTATAAAAAGTTCCGAGTATATTGTTACGTTGGAATATACAGGGTGTTACAAAAAGGTACGGCCAAGCTTTCAGGAAACATTCCTCACACAAAAATAAAGAAAAGATGTTATGTGGATATGTGTCCGTAAACGCTTAATTTCCATGTTAGAGCTCATTCTAGTTTCGTCAGTATGTACTGTACTTCCTCGATTCACCGCCAGTTGGCTCAATTGAAGGAAGGTAATGTTGACTTCGGTGCTTGTGTTGACATGCGACTCATTGCTCTACAGTCTCTACAGTACTAGCATCAACCACATCAGTACGTAGCATCAACAGGTTAGTGTTCATCACGAACGTGGTTTTGCAGTCAGTGCAATGTTTACAAATGCGGAGTTGGCAGATTCCCCTTTTGATTTATGGATTAGCACGGGACAATAGCCGTGCGCGCCGCGCGGTAGGTTAGTATCGAGACAGATTTCCAGAACGAAGGTGTCCTGACAGGAAGACGTTCGAAGCAATTGATCGGCGTCTTAGGGAACACGGAACAATCCAGCATATGACTCGCGACTGGGGAGGACCTAGAACGAAGAGGACACCTGCAATGGACGAGGCAATTCTTCGTGCAGTTGACGATAACCTTAATGTTAGCGTCAGAGAAGTTGCTGCTGTACAAGGTAGCGTTGACCACGGCACTGTATGGAGAGTGCTGTGAGAGAACCAGTTGTTTCCGTACCATGTACAGCGTGTGCAGGCACTATCAGCAGCTGATTGGCCTCCACGGGTGCACTTCTGAGAATGGTTCATCCAACAATGTGTCAATCTTCATTTCAGTGCAAATGTTCTCTTTACGGATGAGGCTTCATCCCAACGTGATCAGATTGTAAATTTTCACAATCAACATGTGTGGGCTGACGAGAATCCGCACGCAATTGTGCAATCACGTCATCAACATAGATTTTCTGTGAACGTTTGGGCAGGCATTGTTGGTGATGTCTTGATTGGGCCCCATGTTCTTCCACCTACGCTCAATGGAGCACGTTATCATGATTTCATACGGAATACTCAACCTGTGCTGCTAGAACATGTGGTTCATGTACGATGGAGCTCCTGCACATTTCAGTCGAACTGTTCGTACACTTCTCAACAACAGATTCGGTGACCGATGGATTGGTAGAGGCTGACCAATTCCAAGGCCTCCACGCTCTCCTGACCTCAACCCTCTTGACTTTCAACTATGGGGCATTTGAAAGATCTTGTCTACTCAACCCCGGTACCAAATGTAGAGACTCTTCGTGCTCGTATTGTGGACGGCTGTGATACAATACGCCATTCTCCAGGGCTGCATCAGCGCATCAGGGATTCCCTGCGGCGGAGGGTGGATGCATGTATCCTCGCTAACGGAGGACATTTTGAACATTTCCTGTACCAAAGTGTTTGAAGTCACGCTGGTACGTTCTGTTGCTGTGTGTTTCCATTTCGTGATTAATGTGATTTGAAGAGAAGTAATAAAATGAGCTCTAACATGGAAAGTAAGCGTTTCCGGACACATGTCCACATAACATATTTTCTTTATTTGTGTGTGAGGAATGTTTCCTGAAAGTTTGGCCGTACCTTTTTGTAACACCCTGTATAGTGCTGTTTCTTGCTGTGCAATTTATGGGAACAGTGGGGAAAAAAGTGTCAGCATTAGAAAGGCAAAGCAAATAGCAACGGCGCAGAAAGCAGGTCGTAGCTAATGACGGGTCTCATTGCTCGGACGCGACGTGCGGAATTGCGGTGCCCCCCCGTCGGTACGAAGCGGCGAGAGAGTGACGCAACATGTGGAGCGGAAGTTGCAACTTTCCCCTCGGACTTGCGTGCGGGTGACATAAAAAGTCAGAAGGACGCAGGTGAAAGGCTCTGGAGTACTTCCACACCGCGAAAGCGTTCGCAGAGTTTCTGCACGGATCTAAGTAGAAGCTTTGGTTAGCCATCTATAGGGGCAAAACACTTAATGGCGTATCGTGTTCTACATTTACAGCTACATTATGTCAATCACAACAGAGAAGGTGCGAAAATACACTCTCTATTGCAGCCTGCTTTAAGGTTTCTCCATGTTCAGTCTGGGAGAGTGAGAAAATTGATAATTTAAATATCTTTGTGCGTATTACTATTAGTCTAAAAGTCATCCTAACGGTATCTACGGAATGAAATACACTGAAGCGCCAAACAAACTAGTATAGGTATGCATATTCAAATACAGAGATGTGTAAACAGGCAGAATACGGCGATGTGGTCGGCAATGTCTGTATAAAACAAGTGCCTGTCCCAGTTGTTAAGTCGCCTACTACTGCTACAATGGCAAGTTACCAAGATTTAAGTGAGTTTAAACGTGATGTTATAGCCCGCACACGAGCGATGTGACACAGGATCTCTCAGATAGTGCTGAAGAAGCGATTGTCCCGTACGACCAATTCACGAGTGTACCACGAATATAATGAATCCGTTAAAACATCAAATCTCTGAGATAGCTGCGGCCAGAGAAAGATCCTGCAAGAACGGGACCAACGACGCATGAAGAGAATCGTCGAACGCAACAGAAGTGCAACCTTTTCGCAAATTGCTGCAGATTTCAACGCTCGGCCGTCAACAAGTGTCAGTGTGCGAACCATACCACGGAACATCATTGATATGGGCTTTAGAAGCCGAAGGTCCAATCGTGCACCCTTGATGACAGCAGCCGGCCGGAGTGGCCGAGCGGTTCTAGGGGCTACAGTCTGGAACCGCGCGACCCCTACGGTCGCAGGTTCGAATCCTGCCTCGGGCATGGATGTGTGTGATGTCCTTAGGTTAGTTAGGTTTAAGTAATTCTAAGTTCTAGGGGACTGATGACCTCAGAAGTTAAGTCCCATAGTTCTCAGAGCCATTTGAACCATTTTGATGACTGCACGACACAAAGCTTTACGCCTCACCTGGGCCCGTCAACACCCACATTGGTGTGCTGGATTGTATCGAGCGGATGGAGATAAGCTTACGAATCCATGGACCTTGATTGTCAGCAGGGGACTGTTCAAGCTGGTGGAGGCTCTGTAATGGTGTGGGGCGTGTGCAGTTGGAGTGATGTAGGACACCTGATACGTCTAGATACGACTCTGACAGGTGACACGTACGTAAGCACCCTGTCTGATCACCTGCATCCATTCATGTCCATTGTACATTCCGACAGACTTGGGTAATTCCAGTAGGACAATGCGACATCCCATACGTCCAGAATCACTATAGAGTGGATCCGGGAACACTCTTCTGAGTTTAAAACTTTCCGCTGGCGGGCAAACTCCCCAGACATGAACATCATTGAGCGTATCTGGGTTGCCTGGCACCGTGCTCTTTAGAAGAGATCTCCAACCGGTCGTACTCTTAGGGATTTATGGACAGCCCTCCAGGATTCATGGTGTCAGTTCCCTCCAGCACTACTTCAGACATTAGTCGAGTCCATGCTACGTCGTGTTGCGGCACTTCTGAGTGCTCGCGGGGGCCCTACACGTTATTAGGCAGGTGTACCGGTTTCTTTGGCTCTTCATTGTATAACAGGGCTGAAAAAACGATTCCCAGAATTTTCTAAATGATTTTTTTGCAAAACGGAATGTTTCTGTTCCAGTATCTGCTATCTGAAATACAGTGTCAAAAATACGGAGAAGGAAGCTAAATTGAAGTTGACACTTTGAGAGGGTATATGACGTTTAAGTGATGAAAATATCGGGTCAAATTTACGAAGAACTTGGCAAGAGGATATCACATATTAGGATGCCGCTGGGCTCCCTCTGTCCCAAATGTATGTACATGGAAAGGGTGTCGTAAAGTTGTTTTATCATCTCTTGTCGACAAGTTGGCCCACAATTGTTATACCCGGTCTTTGATGTGCTGGAGACTGGCACTCAGGTGGAGTTGATGTGCGATCTTGCCCCACACATGTTCGATCGGGCGGACAGATCTAAGGTTCTTGCTGGCCACGGGAGTACCTCAACTTCATGCACACAGTTCATGGGACATGTGCCATGTGTTGACGTGGATTATGCCATTGAAAAATACCACAAGGATACTGTAGCATGAGAGGTGACATATAGAGACGCCTGATGTCCGTGATGTACCATTACGCAGTCACAGTGCCCTCAATCACAATCAGCAGTGGCTTCCCACTGCATGACGCCAGGAGTAACACAGGTACGCCTCTCCAAACCTTGGACGAATGGGACTTCTCTCTAGGTCGCCGCCACACTCACCGATGATGGTCGTGCGGGGTAGTACAGAAACCTGATTCATCGCTGAGCACAGTGCGTCTCCATTTATCACCGTCCATCCTTCACGGTTATGATACCAGTCCAAACGCAGTAGTTTGTGTTGTGGTTTTAACGGCAGCATACTCATAAGGCGTTAACCCTCGAATCCGGCTGCTGCTAGTGTTCGATTAGTGGAGCGGAATGACACCGAGTGTTGCAGTATTTTCATTGCCTGTACTCAGATGGCAGGCGCAGATGTGTTTCGTGCACAGTACGCGGCGGTCCTCCATTGTGGTGGCAAGACTTGATTGACCTGAATCTCGGCCAAGAGTATGCCAGTCCTCAAATTCCCACGCACTCCAACATCGGCCCACAAACCTGGTTATTGCACGATTTGTCCAGCTGCCCCCCTGGCCACCCACAATGTGCCCCTTTCTAGCTCTGTCAGGTACTGATAACGCTGTCTTACACGGGTACTCGGTATCTCACGGTCCTAATTTAACCTACCTGACCTGGTAACAACGTTAAACACGAGCAACACTAATATATTCTCGTGGCCGTTCTACCTGTCGCAGAGAATTGCAACTCTAACCATTTACATATCCAACGACGATATGTAGGTGTGCGAAGTTACATTGGCATCCGATCATGTCTTCTGTGTGCGTCACATTTTGTTATCAGGTAGTGTATTTCAGTATCGCTATGAGGCCCTCACAGAAGGAGAACTTACCTGTGACTAATTCCACTGCCTTTCTTTGTATATACTCGTCAAGAATCACTTTCCGTCGCAGAAACCGTCTCCAGCCCACTGCGTGTGTGTCCCTCAGAGATGGCGAAGATAAAATTAGGAAGACAGCAGCTCGCACAGAGCCGCACAAGCAATTAGTGTTCCGCTGTTCTCTCTGCGAATGCACTCGCAATAAACTCCAGTAGAGTGTGCAATGGCAAGTACCCTCGGCCACACACTTTACAGTAATATACAGAGAATAGATGAAGATATGGAAAAGATCATGGCAATTTTTATGATGATGTTATTGGATGTGTTAATATTTGTAAAGGAAAATGATATATTTGAAGAATTGTAGACAGAGAAACATTTGTTAGGAAACAGTATTTGTGTCTGCAATGGCAGCACCGTGGAGTCGTAGGATGTTTGACAGTCACCAGTGGATAGCTGCGGTGTGCAGCAGGCGGGAGTTAGTGGAGTCTACAGTGTGATGCATGGACGCACTTTTTGGAACTATGTGGGTTGCAGATTTGTTACGAGGAGGAATGATGACTCAGAACAATGGTTGGATAGCATACGGACGTAAAAAAGCTTCCAAAATTAATAACAAAGTATTATTTAATAAAGTAAAAAGTTTATTTTTGATTTTGTAGACTCGTGTTGTTGGTCCACTCCAGCCTCGTCACAGTCGAGTATTTAATAATTATTCTATCGATATATCTTCTGAGTTAATATACTGTACCATGGAAGTTATTAGATAAAATGAATTTTCATATTGAGTCGATAATTTTTTTTGATGAGTCCCTTCCTAACTGAAATTTCAGAACATAAAGATTGAGTCATGTGTTTCATTGGCATTCTGTGTAAAGATTATGAACCGAATTTACCTGGACCAACTGTAGTTACCTTTTAGCAGCATTTTTCTAGCTGTTGCGGAGCCTTGTTGTGTTTCTCTTTTGTTAGTACTTCATTTTGTAGGTGAAATTCACAATACGTCATTTTTTCGTTTCCTTTGCGCAATGTAGGTCTGTCAATTTGTTTATTTTGCCAGGACCATATGTCGGTGCAGAAATTTTCGTGTGTTTCAGATTACAGTCTTGTACAGGTTAATAATACAGTTTGGTTATCTTTTTATACAGTTACGTTTCTTTACAAACACTTCGTACCGACGAAGTCCACTGAGCATGAAATTATTGGTTTGCTTATTTATTTGCTTATGAATGAGTTCGTTTTTCACATACACAAGATTCTTTTCAGTTTCATGTACGTGATGTGGTTTTAAGCTCAGTAGCACGTTTAGGTTGTCGGTCCAAATTGCCAGGTTTGTATTCACGATAAACCACACACACACACACACACACACACACACACACACACACACACAAGCAAAGGCTACTCACAATCGTAACATACATTGAGAATACGCCTATTTGCAATATACATAGAGATAGCCATTGTGCTATGAAAAGAGCTTCTGTCGCCACGGCAAATGGGACAGTCTGGGGTGTCACGTGATATGTTCCAGATAGTGCATGCACTGGACTCTTTACGTGCGTTCGTGTCAAGAGTATTCAGTGAATACGTAGATTTGGGGAAACCTGCCGACTCCAGATTCAACTGCCGCAGTCACCGTGCTGCTGTGATCTCTTTGAGGAAATAGGCACATAGGAACAACGTGTAAGGTCACCGTATCTTCACAAAACTCGATGTCACGACATATTTTGGTTAATTGCGGGATAATTAGAACCATGGTAAGGCAAATAAAAGCACAGCGAACTTCACAACTTTTCGATCTACGAGTGTGTGCTGAAAACTAATGCCTCCGAATTTTTTATTCTGTTCTCAGTATCGTAGGAAGTACTGTCATGCGTATTACTCGGTCGACGCAAGTTGCAACTCACTGCCGCTAGATGACTCCAAACTGTGGCGTGTAACAATGCAGCGTGTAGCGTAGCTGTGCCGGTGCGTGAAAAACAGAGTTCTGTAATCGAGTTTCTAACCGCAGAAAACGAATTCGAAGAGTTCGTCCACAAGTGCGCTACGATATCTGCAACAATCCGATGCCTTGGATTCACTGTCATCGATCATCCTCCAAACAGGCCCGACTTGAACCCATCCGATTTCCGTTTTATTTTCCAAAGCTTAAAAACACACATTCGAGGACTTCACATTGACAATGACAGGGGGGGGGGGGGGGGACAGCATTGTCGATAGCGATACGACAGAACGGAGAGCGACCTCGGACGTCGAAACGGTTGTGAGAGAGCAATAGAAATTTTGAGACACTTGACAGTTTTAGACAGAATACTGAGGGTGTAACTTAGTAGCGACTGTGGAATATGGAAATTATCGAACAAGTTTCATTTTTACTGAGTGCTGAACAGTGCGAAATAATGTGGATAATGTGGTGGAATCATTGGTAATTGAGTATGATAATAGTTGGTGGAGAAAAGAAAATTGGAAGTAATAAGTGATAAATCAAAAGAAAAAACTGTAGTATACCTGTTACTTAGTTCAAACACTTATATACGAAATATCCACAAACAAAGATAGACGCACTCAAGCTAAGCTCATCATCATCTTATCCCAGAGTAGATTATAAGGATGCGTAGCAGAGTAATTCTTCCAAGAAGACTTGGGAATTACAGTGATAAGAATTTAAAAGTTTTCTTGTAGCAGATTCTCTCCAATAACATTACATAACAGTCAGGTGACACCACATGAATAAAGGATATAAAAATCAGCTGCGCAAATAAACACTTAAAAATTAACGTTAAAAGTTCATAAACGGATTAATAAAGTAACGTCACTTTATAGCTGGTTTCCCATCCATGGACAAATAAATGTCAGAGCATTATACTTGCGTTGCATTGGCAGGATATTAACAGACAGAAACAGTATAAACAGTTCATAATGAAAGGACACGTTACATGTAGGTTCACATCCTAGGACAACTCAAATACATATACAACTGCATCATCTGAAAAGCTCTTTCACCACTGACCTGGCTTGGCCTCCCTGTTCGTTGGTCTTCATGGTCACCTGTCCTCCACCCAATGGATTTCTCTGTTTGGGCTCGGCTCAAAAGTGAAATGTACAGTACTTCCGTTGATATGACTGAATGGGGCAGCGAACCGTACAGTCTGGTCAAGCGAGCGTTGTGGTACGGTAGTTAAGCAGGGTCACCGAGAATTTTACCTCCTACACGGGGTATGCTACTGTGTATAGTTAACTTAATGACTTCGTCATAATAATGACTTCATTATAATGAAAACTACAAAGCGGTTCCATTTCAATACGAAGAACAGCCAAAGTTGCAAAATAGGTCTTTTTGTTACTTGATGATGACTAGTTTCGGGTTTTATTCGTAACCTATTCTCAAATCATCCATCCAGTCAAAATAAATGTTACTCTGTATAGCAAAAAAAGCATGACAATCGTTATCCAAAGCAGTGCAATGCAAATGATGACTTGAATTGTATTCTGAAGTGAACTAGTTATTTTCTTAATTATAATGTCCCATAACTTGACAAAGAAATGTCTACAGGGACTGCAAGGGACCACCGGCCACATCCATGTACAAAAAGACAGCAGATCAGACCAGGGAAATGTCGGGTATAGTGGTCTACTGTTAAAGCGCATACGTGGAAACCAAAAAGTTGCAGGATCGAATCCCGATCGGGCAATGGAATATTTCATTCTGCCTCTAACCTAAGTTTCGCCGTGAAGATTCGCCAGGAACAAAACATGGTTCGGCCCATGAGAAACTGGGGTTATGGACAAGCAAGGCGCCAAAGTGGTGTTCAGTTGAAGGACTTGCACCTAGACATTGAGCCACACGGAATCATTATTATACCACAGACACACCGTGTTATATCTTTTTTTCCCGCACATTTAATTATAAGAGCCATGAATGCAGACAAGCAGTGGATTCGACTTTTGTAGGCTATCGGAAAGCTTAAAGCTTGTGTGTGTGTGTGTGTGTGTGTGTGTGTGTGTGTGTGTGTGTGTGTGTGCGTGTGTCTGTGTCCAAAGGGTCATCTGCGTCGTGACTGAATTCGTCTTATTTGCCAGATCATTGAATGTTAACTGGACAAAGATTATCCGCAGACACACAAGAAACTGCGGGTGAGCTCCACGATGCTTATTTATTATATTTATATTATACAGGGTCAGTCACCTAACATTACCGCTGGATATATTTCGTAAACCACATCAAATACTGACGAATCGATTCCACAGACCGAACGTGAGGAGAAGGGCTAGTGTACTTGGTTTATACAAACCATAAAAAAATGCACGGAAGTGTGTTTTTTAACACAAACCTAGGTTTTTTTAAATGGAACCCCGTTAGTTTTGTTAGCACATCTGAACATATAAATAAATACGTAATCAGTGCCGTTTGTTGCATTGTAAAATATTAATTACATCCGGAGATATTGTAACCTAAAGTTGACGCTTGAGTACCACTCCTCCGCTGTTCGATCGTGTGTATCGGAGAGCACCGAATTACGTAGGGGTCCAAAGGGAACGGTGATGGACCTTAGGTACAGAAGAGACTGGAGCAGCACATTACGTCCACATGCTAACACCTTTTTATCGGTCTTTTTCACTGACGCACATGTGTATTACCGTGAGTGGTGAGGTACACGTTCGACGGGCGTTTCATAGGACGGGGAGGACGCATAAATTCGCCAGCCCGTTCTCCTGATCTTACACCTCTGGACTTCTTTCTGTGGAGTACGTTAAAGGAGAATGTGTACCGTAATGTGCCTACAACCCCAGAGGATATGAAACAACGTATTGTGGCAGCCTGCGGCGACATTACACAAGATGTACTGCGGCGTGTACGACATTCATTACGCCAGAGATTGCAATTGTGTGCAGCAAATGATGGCCACCACATTGAATATCTATTGGCCTGACATGTCGGGACACACTCTATTCCACTCTGTAATTGAAAACGGAAACCACGTGTGTACGTGTACCTCACCCCTCATGGTAATGTACATGTGCGTGAGTGAAAAAGACCGATAAAAAGGTGTTAGCATGTGGACGTAATGTGCTGTTCCTGTCTCTTCTGTACCTAAGGCCCATCACCGTTCCCTTTGGATCCCTACGTAATTCGGTGCTCTCCGATACAAACGATCGAACAGCGGAGGAGTGGTACTCAAGCGTCAACTTTAGGTTACAATATCTCCGGATGTAATTAACATGTTACAATGCAACAAACGGCACTGATTACGTATTTGTTCATATGTTCAGATGTGCTAACAAAACTAACGGGATTCCATTTAAAAAAACCTAGGTTTGTGTTAAAAAACACACTTCCGTGCATTTTTTTATGGTTTGTATAAACCAAGTACACTAGCCCCTCTCCTCACGTTCGGTCTGTGGAATCGATTCGTCAGTATTTGATGTGGTTTACGAAATATATCCAGCGGTAATGTTAGGTGCCTTACCCTGTATATTAATGACTTTGCGGCTAACGCTCGATGCATGGCAACGCACATGCAGCAAATACCTCCGAAGAAAACTTACACAATAAGCGTTGCAGTAATACGTAGTCAAATCAGAAATATCAAAAGCAACAGCCATTGACCACGTATTATTGACTCACAACTGCAGTCTAACACATTATGTAAGCATCTGGGGGAAACGCACTCTCAGCGGCTAGAGATACTGTGCCCGGTCACCAGCTGATAACTTAGCATGTTAAAGCAATTGGTAACGATACAGCAAATTCGAGGCAGCTACAACACATAATTTTCTTTCTTTTGTTTGTCAATTTCAAAAGCAATTCGTTTTAAAGTATCTCCACATAACAGCTAACGCACCGCAAACTGTTGTGCGGTGTATTAGTGCCGTGGGGAACCATTTGTCTGAAGGCTTTCACTTTGTCAGTGCCAAATTGTAATTGTATTTTTTATTATTTTTATGATAATTCTTTTAAAGCTTTAAATAATATACAAATTATAAATGAAATAGGTATCATCATAAGTCTTTGTGCTCATTGCTGAGCGTCGTGACCCCATGAACCAAATGTCTCCATCCCGGACGGTTGCCAGTTTCTCTTAGTGCCTGCTGAAGAGGTAGACCGGACATCTTTGAAAGAGAACTTTACTGAAGGGGAAAGACATTGTCGTTGAATGAGTCGAACTGTTGCAGCCTTTTGGTGGCAGTGAGTGTGGGTGAGCTTTGAATAAAGCGGTGTGCGCTTGTGGTGTCCTGAGGAAAGCATGTGACTTGATATATGTGTGTGCACTGAGATGATGGAGGAATTTATCGTCATGAATTCTTAAGCATAAAACCGCACGGATACTTTCTCGGGAAAGAGAGAGAGGAAGAGAGAGAGAGAGAGAGAGAGAGAGAGAGAGAGAGAGAGACTTATATCAAGTTGGCATTGAAGTCATGACACCCACTTCAGCAATACGCGTATACACATAAATCAGCCAATAAAATTTGTAATATGCAGCTACCAGCAATTTTTTGAATTTTTTGACTTTCATGAACTAAAAGTGATTTCAGCAAAATTGCTTTCTTTATTAATGTTTTAGAAATCCACCTCAATAAAACAATATTAACTGTAAATATTGGAACTGAGACGAAAATCTAGTTATTCTGTCAAAATGGAAAGATAAATCTGCTTCAGTAATGCTATTTAGCAGTAAAATTTATATTATTTCGTTTTACGAATTCTTCCTGAAAGTACTTAAAGGTCATTACAATCACGTCACAGAATCTTACTAGCTGCGAAATCTATTTTAACCTTGTAACAGTATCAATGTTATTTTCGTACCTGATTAATCTACGTCTGTATGACTACTCTGCGGTTCACAATTACATGCATGGCAGAGGGTTCATCGAACAACCTTCAGGTTATTTCTGTACCGTTCCACTCTAACAGCGCGCGGGAAAAACTAACAATCTTTCTGTGCGGGGTCTGATTTCTCTTATTTTTTACGATGGTTTTTTTTTACGGCCATGTAGGTGGGCGCCAAAAATATTTTTGCATTCGGAGCAGAAAGTTGGTAATTGAAATTCCCTGAAAAGATCCTGCCTGAACGAAAAACTCGTTTTTTTTTAATGACTGCCAGCCTAACTCGCTTATCATATCGGCGGCACTCTTTCCCGTATTTCGAGATAATACAAAACGTGCTGCCCTTACCTGAACTTTTTCGATGTCCTCCGACAATGATATCTCATGCGGGACTCGTACCGGGCAGAAGAGGACGGACAGGTCTAGTGTAGGCAGTTTCTTTAGTAGAACTGTTGCATCTCCTTTGAGTGTTCTGCAGATGAAACGTAGGCTTTGCTTCGCTCTCTACGCATTATCTGTGTGATAGTTCCAATTCAACTTCTTCATAATTGTAATACCTAAGCGTTTATTTGAATTTACAGCCTTTAGATTTGTGTGAGTTACCGTGTAACCGAAATTTAGCGGATTGTTTTTGGTACTCATGTAGATGACTTCACTCTTTTCATTATTTAAAGTCAACTGCCACACCTCACACCATTCAGGTATAACGTCTAAATCATTTTGCAATTGGTTTTGAACTTCTGATGACTTTAGGAGACGCTAAATGACAGCATCATATGCAAACAATCTAAGAGGGCTACTCAGATTGTCTCCTAAATCGTGTATATAGATTAGGAGCACTGCAGCGCCTGTAAGACATCCTTAGGAAACGCCGTATATCACTTCTGTTTTACTCTATGACTTCCCGTCAGTTATTATGAACTGTGACCTTTCTGAAAGGAAATCACGAATCCAGTCGCACAACTGACGAGGAATCCCTTGAGTGCGAGGTTAGAAAAAGGCCAACGATGTTATCGCATTCGACAACCCATGTATTGCCCACCATGCAACCACAGTACTGGGTGCTAAAGGCAACAGGGCGCTGGGGCTGGAGGTAGGTATCCAATGGTGAGCACAGCATGAGGCGATGGAGTGTAGTAGAACTGCTTAACCCACGGGTAGCACACAACAGTGCTACAGTGCTAGTGGTGTTCATACAAAGAAGAGCGATGACGACAATAAACAAAGCAAATATTACATTAGATCTACAATAACAGTTGCCGAAGACGGCATTTCATCAGAGAGGAACCCAAGAAATTTCGCAGAGTGAGAAAAAAGTGGGCGATGAAATACTAGTGTTCCTGCAAGACGAGTTAGTAGAATGTGCGGACAAAATACATGAGCAGTACAATGATGAGGATACGTGCTCAACAAGTGAAAGGACTATTGAAACAGGTGTTGAGCCATGTAGTTCATCATTCTTGTCGGACAGGGAGCCGCAAACCTCTTCTCCAATGAAACGTAGTAAAGGACAGTCGCTGTCCAAGCAACGGGTACTTAACATACAGGGTGTTTCAAAAATGACCGGTATATTTGAAACGGCAATAAAAACTAAACGAGCAGCGATAGAAATACACCGTTTGTTGCAATATGCTTGGGACAACAGTACATTTTCAGGCGGACAAACATTCCAAATTACAGTAGTTACAATTTTCAACAACAGATGGCGCTGCAAGTGGTGTGAAAGATATAGAAGACAATGCAGTCTGTGGGTGCGCCATTCTGTACGTCGTATTTCTGCTGTAAGCGTGTGCTGTTCACAACGTGCAAGTGTGCTGTGGACAACATGGTTTATTCCTTAGAACAGAGGATTTTTCTGGTGTTGGAATTCCACCGCCTAGAACACAGTGTTGTTCCAACAAGACGAAGTTTTCAACGGAGGTTTAATGTAACCAAAGGACCGAAAAGCGATACAATAAAGGATCTGTTTGAAAAATTTCAACGGACTGGGAACGTGACAGATGAACGTGCTGGAAAGGTAGGGCGACCGCGTACGGCAACCACAGAGGGCAACGCGCAGCTAGTGCAGCAGGTGATCCAACAGCGGCCTCGGGTTTCCGTTCGCCGTGTTGCAGCTGCGGTCCAAATGACGCCAACGTCCACGTATCGTCTCATGCGCCAGAGTTTACACCTCTATCCATACAAAATTCAAACGCGGCTACCCCTCAGCGCCGCTACCATTGCTGCACGAGAGACATTCGCTAACGATATAGTGCACAGGATTGATGACGGCGATATGCATGTGGGCAGCATTTGGTTTACTGACGAAGCTTATTTTTACCTGGACGGCTTCGTCAGTAAACAGAACTGGCGCATATGGGGAACCGAAAAGCCCCATGTTGCAGTCCCATCGTCCCTGCATCCTCAAAAAGTACTGGTCTGGGTCGCCATTTCTTCCAAAGGAATCATTGGCCCATTTTTCAGATCTGAAACGATTACTGCATCACGCTATCTGGACATCTTCGTGAATTTGTGGCGGTACAAACTGCCTTAGACGACACTGCGAACACCTCGTGGTTTATGCAAGATGGTGCCCGGCCACATCGCATGACCGACGTCTTTAATTTCCTGAATGAATATTTCGATGATCGTGTGATTGCTTTGGGCTATCCGAAACATACAGGAGGCGGCGTGGATTGGCCTCCCTATTCGCCAGACATGAACCCCTGTGACTTCTTTCTGTGGGGACACTTGAAAGACCAGGTGTACCGCCAGAATCCAGAAACAATTGAATAGCTGAAGCAGTACATCTCATCTGCATGTGAAGCCATTCTGCCTGACACGTTGTCAAAGGTTTCGGGTAATTTCGTTCAGAGACTACGCCATATTATTGCTACGCATGGTGGATATGTGGAAAATATCGAACTATAGAGTCTCCCAGACCGCAGCGCCATCTGTTGTTGACAATTGTAACTACTGTAAGTTTGTCTGCCTGAAAATGTACTGTTGTCCCAAGCATATTGCAACAAACTGTGTATTTCTGCCGCTGCTCGTTTAGTTTGTATTGCCGTTTCAAATATACCGGTCATTTTTGCAACACCCTGTAATTGCGTACATGGAAGATTATCCGACGCATATTAAAATAACAATTACGAACAGATTTCGAATAAGTCCGCAGGAATATGACAGTGTAGTGCATAAGAAAAAAAGTACGGATATTCAGGGGAGGACAAGGTGCACTTCTTACAAAAACTGGTGAATGCTCCTTAGAAGGACACTCGGTACAGTTTATAAGGTATATGGCAAGCACTAAAGCTCAAATAGATACTGAAACCTGGCTAAAGCCGGAGATAAGTTCAGCTGAAATTTTTGCAAATGAGCTAACGGTGTTCAGAAAGGATAGGCTTAATACAGTTGGCGGTGGCGTGTTTGTTACTGTTAGTAGCAATTTGTCTTGCAGCGAAATTGAAGTAGGTAGTTCCTGTGAGTTAGTATGGGCCATTCTCGGCAACCAGAATAAAATAATAATTGGATCCTTTTACCAACCTCCCAAATCAGATGAACAATTACTGAAAAGTTCAAAGAAAGCTTGAAGAATTTCAAACATGCACCTGACTCATGCAATAACTGTTGGTGGTGACTTCAATTTACCCTCGATATCTTGGTGAAAACACATGTTTAAGTCCGGATGTACACATAAAACACCATCCGAAATTGTGCTAAACGCATGCTCTGAAAATTATTTCCAACAACAAATAATCCTGAGCTGATAACAATCATCGAAACGGATACAGGGATTAGTAAACACCGGGCTGTCGTAATGAGACTGAATACCGTAACTCCCAAATCCAGCAAAAATAATCGAAAAATTTATCTGTTTTTAAAAAGAAGATAAAAATACGCTTGGCGCCTTCCTGAAAGACAATCTTCACTCCTTCCAAATTAAATGTAAGTGTAGACAAGGTGTGGCTTTCATTCAAATAAATAGTATTGACAACAGAGATTAATGCTAAATAAATTAACAAACTGAGGAGCTGATCTCTCATGGTAAATAAAACAGGTCAGAACGCTGTTGCAGAATAAACGAAATCATGCCAAATTTAAATGAATTCGAAACCGCTAACGTTGGCGATCTTTTACAGAAGCTCGAAATTTAGCGCGGACTTCAATTCGAGATGCTTATAAAAGTTTCCACGACGAAAATTTGTCCCGAAACGTAGCAGAAAATCCAAAGAGATTCTGGTCGTAAGAGAACTTTGCTAGTGAAAAGACACAATCAATGTCTTCTCTTCACGATGGCAGTGGATATACTGTCAATGACAGTGCTGCTTAAGCAGAATTACTATACACAGTCTTCCGAAATTCCTTCACCAAAGAAGACGAAGTAAGTATTACAGCACTCGAATTAAGGACAGCTGCCAACATGAGTAACTTACAAGGGAAACCTCCCCATCGCACCCCCCCCCCACCCCCCAGATTTAGTTATAAGTAGGCACTGTGGATAGGCCTTGAAAAACTGAACACAGATCAATCGAGAAAACAGGAAGAAGTTGCGTGGAACTATGAAAAAAATAAGCAAAATATACTAACTGAGTAGTCCATGTGCAAGATAAGCAACATCAAGAAGATTATGAGTTCAGGAGCGCCGTGGTCCCGTGGTTAGTGTAAGCAGCTGCCGAGCGAGAGGTTTTTGGTTCAAGTCTTCCCTCGAGTGAAAAGTTTAATTTTTTTTATTTTCAGACAATTATTATCTGTCCGTCCGTCCGTCCGATGCGACGTAAATGCGCCGTAGTATGTATCCACAAGAAAACCTAAATCGGGCAAGATAGAAGAAATTTTTTACCCATTCGTGAAGTATACAAGTTAGGTGGATCGACAACATATTCCTGTCATGTGACGCACATGCCGTCACCAGTGTCGTATAGAATATATCAGACGTGTTTTCCTGTGGAGGAATCGGTTGACCTATGACCTTGCGATCAAATGTTTTCGGTTCCCATTGGAGAGCACGTCCTTTTGTCTACTAATCGCACGGTTTTGCGGTGCGGTCGCAAAACACAGACACTAAACGTATTACAGTGAACAGAGACGTCAATGAACGGACGGACAGATCATAACTTTGCGAAAATAAAGAAAGTAAACTTTTCACTCGAGGGAAGACTTGAACCAAGGACCTCTCGTTCCGCATCTGCTCATGCTAACCACGGCACCACAGCGCTCTTGAGCTCATATTGTCCTTCATGTTGCCTATGTTGAACATGGACTACTCAGTATGTATATTTTGCTTATTTTTTTCATAGTTCCACACAACTTCTTCCTGTTTTCTCGATTGATCTGTGTTCAGTTTTTCAAGGCCTATCCACTGTGCCAACTTATAACTAAATCTGAGGGGGGTACGATGGGGAGGTTCCCTTGTTAGAAGTAGGTATCCTCGGAGTACAGAAGACACTTAAATCACCTAATAAAAGCAAGTCCAGACTATATGCCAATTAGGTTCCTTTCAGAGTATGCTGATGCAGCATTTCCATACTTAACAATCGTATACAACCGTTCGCTCGTCGGAAGATCCCTAACCAAAGGTTGGAAAGTTGCATTGGTCACATTTATATTCAAGAAAGATAATAGGAGTAATCCACTAAATTTTAGGCCCATATCACTAACGTCATTACGCAGCAGCATTTTGGAACACTTATTATATTTCACCATTATGAATTTCCTCAAAGAGAATAGTCTATTGACACATAGTCAACACTGATTTAGAAAACATCCTACTTGTGAAACACAACTAGCTATTTACTCACAGGAAATGTTGAGTGTTATCGACAAGGAATTTCAAATTTATCTCTATTCCTAGATTTCCAGGAAGCTTTTGACACCGTACCTCCCAAACAACTTATAATCAAATTGCGTGCTTGTGAAATATCGTCTCAGTTATGCGACTGGATTCGTGATTTCCTGCAGTGAGGTCAAGTTCGCAGTAACTAACGGAAAGTCATCGAGTAAAACATAAGTAATTTCTCGTGGCGTTCCCCAATATAGCGTAATAGGCCTCTCCTGTTCTTTATCTATATAAACGATTTTGGAGACAATTTGAGCAACCGCCTTAGGTTGTTTGCAGATAATGCTGTCATTATCGTCCAGTGAACGCATCAGAAGATCAAAACCATTTACGTAAGATATCTTTATAGTGCAAATATTGGTAAATGACTCTAAATATCGAAAAGAGTGAGATGATCCACTTGATTGCAAAAAGTGATCCGTTAAACTCCGGTTTCACGATAAATCAATCAAATATGAAGGCCGCAAATTCAACCAAATACATAGGAATTACAATTACGAACAAAAACTGAAATTAGAATGAACTTATATGAAATGTTGTGGGGAAGGTGAAGCAAAGGTTTCGTTTTTATTGGTGGAACACTTGGAAGATGTAACAGATCTACTAAACAGACTGCCTACACTACACTTGTCCGTCCTCTTTTAGAATACTGCTGCGCGGTGCTGCATCCTTATCAAGTAGGATTAACGGAGTACATCGAGAAAGTTCAAAAAAGGGCAGAACGTTTCGTATTGTCGAGAAATAGGGGAGAGTGTGTCATCGACATGATACAGAATTTGGGGTGTAAATCAATAAAACAAAGGCGTTTTTCGTTGCGGGGGCATCTTCTCTCGAAATTTCAATCACCAAATTTTTCCTCTGAATGTGAAAATATTTTATTCACGCTTACCTACCTTGGGAGAAACGATCATCACAATAAAATAAGGAAAATCGTAGTTCGCACGGAAAGATATAGATGTTCGTTTTCCTCCAAGCGCTCTTAGAAGTGGAATAATAGACAATTAGTGTGAAGCTGGTTCGATGAAACCACTGCCAGAGACTTATGTGTGATTTGTATACAAGACATGTAGTTGTAGATCTAGATACGATGTGCATGATAGTGATCTTCTACGTTATGCACATCAAACTGCGCGCGACATAGGTTACAGTCATTTTAAGGGAAGCAGTGGATGTTTGCATATCTTCAAACTGTGCTACAGAATTGGGAGACACAAGATACCGAAATTTCAAACAAAGCGTCACATAATTAAGCACAACCAACATTGGAATCAGCCCGAAAATTTGCAGACGAGATAAACAAACTTATCTGATAGTTCACTAAGGAATCTATTTTCAGCTACGTCCATTGGAGATTTAAAGAGGTATTGCATAAGAAAGGAACCCTGGAAATTAGAGATACGATTAACAAAAAATGGTTCAAATGGCTATCAGCACTATGGGACTTAACAGCTGAGGTCATCAGTCCCCTAGAACTTAGAACTACTTAAACCTAACCAACCTAAGGACATCACACATATCCATGCCCGAGGCAGGATTCGAACCCGCGACCGTAGTGGTGCGCGATTCCAGTCTGAAGCGCCTAGAACCGCTCGGCCACTCCGGCCGGCGATTAAAAAGACAACTGAATCAAACCAACTAACATCAGTGTCTAACCCATTCGTATACAATTATGCCTACTGTTAATCTGGTTGGTAAATTGAATGGAAAGTTATTTATTATGCTGAGAGAATTTGGAGGTGCTCTGCCCCAAACGATTCTTTTTCATGTGCGTGATCTTGCAAGATCTGTAGGGAATACTTACGTCACAGCAAGTAAGAATGGGTAAATGGGCATAAGGGAATTACAACTTTGTTATGAGCACAGCTTTTGGCCAATAGCTAGTCAAAATAATCCGCTTTTGCTTAATTTCTGGTGTGGGTACAAAAGTCATACTCTTTTAGAGCAAACTATCCCTCCTGAAAAGTGTGTGACATTGCGATTCACACCATCTAGAACCAATGGACAAATTCAGCCTCCGTCCTCATAAAGCATATTATCGCACTATCTGCAGCTACGCCTTAAAGGAAAGTCAGTTTCACAATAAGGTCCAAGACAGACTGTTTAGTATTTTGGTGCATGGCATCACATTCCATCACATTCCACCGCCCAGTTACACCAATATGACTCTACAAGCTTTCTTTAAGAATGGATACCTAGCTCAATGTTCTGTACAGTTTGCAACTCCCAAAGAGGTCACTTATGAATTAAATAAATGGGGAATCAAGGGAAGCTAAGGTGAAATGGCTGCAGGAGAAATGTGAAGAAACAGCAAATGAAATGGTGGTCCGAAAGATTGATTCAGTATATAGAGAATAAAAACATCTGGTGAAATTAACCTAAAGGGCCTCAACATTAAGAGTGCAATGGGAATTCCTTTCTTAAACTCAGAGGAGAGAATGGTAGGTGAAAGAGTACACTGAATGCCTTTACGGGGGGTAGTAGTTGTCTGACGACGTCACAAAAGAAGAAATGAGAGTCATTATAGAAGATATAGGGATCCAGTATTAGAGACAGAGTTACAGGAGTTCTGGAAGATCACCGATCTAATAAAGCAGAATAGAAAGATAACATTGCATGCTGAAGTATCTTGCCTTTTCCAGTTTTACATTGAACGATATGGGACGAAAACCATTGCAGCTGTTCAAAACGAGAAAAATAAGAGGCAGTACTAGAAATAGAGATAATAAAAATTATCAGAGTGTGTTATCAGAAATAATGTTTCCGCTGTTGGTTACACTATGATACAGGTGTTCTATGGCTTGTAGAAACGGAAAAAGAATATCTAATGTGAAATCTTTGCATCAAGTCATTTCTACGAAGAATGTCAATATTCTTTTGTCTCCTACTTCGCATTGTTCGTCCGTCAGCGGACTCTCGTGCTGCTCGACATATTCAATTGCGGGCTGTTTTTTTAGAGCATAGAATCTAAAAACAGTCCACATGAACCTTCGGTAAATACGAAGGAGGGAACTGTGACGTACATGACCGCCTCTGAATAAAAAGGAGTGTCTCACGAAGGAACTGTTGTCATCTGTGAAATTCTCACGTAGCTTTCACACGCATCTGGGTCAGCTGTGGTCTGCTCCTGACATTTTCCCTCTGTGAGTTCACGTGACACTGTTTCTTTCTTTGTTTTCCGTAGCGTATATCCTGCCTAGTACGGCGCCTCTTTTTTCATAATTTGACAAGTTTCATTTTATTAACTTTGTGGCCGGAAGTGTCAAGGTAACGCATGGGAGGAATTCGCGTGCGCCATCAGTCTATAAATCCTGTAAACTTTTCATTTGTGTGGTATTGTATTTTAACAGTTCATGTACAGTATTCCTTGACTCTAAAAGTTGGGTACAAGTCCAACATTTGCCAAAAACACGTAGGAAATCGCCTAAAACCCACGCTCAGGCTAGCTGATGTACCACAGCCGTTTGCATTTGTTCCAGGCTCACCTCACTGTCTCGCAGGGTAGTGTTGCCCGTTCGGAGGAAGTAGGGACGAATTATTCAAAATTTTTGATTTCTGCAATGATTTCAGTAATCAAGTTTGCTGCTGCTGAGGGACCTCTCACAGCCTGTCCAACCGTCCCAGCACCTGGTGCTGGTCTCACCCAAGGAAAACAATCAGCTAGGACATTCCGGGGGTCGCTCTGCTACTGGCTAACGCGTATGACGTCATCAGGAATACTGTTGCCGGCCACAGTGGCCGAGCGGTTCTAGGCGCCTCAGTCCGGAACCGCGCTGCTGCTACGGTCGCAGGTTCGAATTCTGCCACGGGCATGGATGTGTGTGATGTTCTTAGGTTAGTAAGATTTAAGTAGTTCTATAGGGGACTGATGACCTCAGATGTTAAGTCGCATAGTGCTTAGAGCCATTTATTAGGAATACTGTTCTACCATGTGCGCGCGAGTTTTAACATCAGCATCATAAATTGTACGTTGTTAAGTGCTGATGTGCATTATTAAGTATCGCTTAAATCAAAAATTGTAATAAATAAAGATTCATGTGCCACTTTCAAAGACTTTACACAATGAAGCGCCAAAGAAACTGGTATAAGCATGCGTATTCAAGTACAGAGATATCTAAACAGGCAGAATACGGCGCTACGGTCGGTAACGCCTATATAAGACAACAAGTGTCTGGCGCAGTTGTTAGATAGTTTGCTGCAGCTACATTGGCAGATTATCAAGGTTTAAGTGAATTAGAATGTGGTGTTGTCGGCGCACGAGCGATGGAAGACAGCATCTCCGAGGTAGTGATGAAGTGGTGATTTTCCCGAACGACCATTTCACGAGTGTACCGCGAATATCAGGAATCCGGTAAAACATCGAATCTCCGACATCGCTGCGGTCGGAAAAAGATCCTACAAGAACGGAACCAACGACGACTGAAGAGAATCGTTCGACGTGACAGAAGTGCAACCCTTCCGCAAATCGCTGCAGATTTCAATGCTGGGCCATCAACAAGTGTCATCGTGTGAACCATTCACGAAACATGATCGATATGGGCTTTCGAAGCCGAAGGTTCAGTCGCGTACCCTTGATGACTGTGCATGACACAAAGCTCTGCGCCTTGTCAGAGCCCGTCAACACCGGCATTGGACCGTTGATGACTGGAAATATGTCGGACAAGTCTCGTTAGAAATTGTATCGGGCGGATGAACTTATACAGATATGGAGGCAACCTCATGAATCCATTGGCCCTGCATTTCAGCAGAAGGCTGTTCAAGCTGGTGGACGCTATGTAATGGTGTGGGGCGTGTGCAGTTGGAGTGATATGAAACTCTGATACGTCTAGACACGACTCTGACACGTGACACGTACGTAAGCATCCTGTCTGATCATCTGCGTCCATTCAAGTCCGCTGTGCATTCCGACAGACTTGGGCAATTCCAGCAGGACAATGCGACACCCAACATGTCTAGAATTACAAACAGAGTCCTTCCAGGAACACTCTCCTGAGTTTAAACACTTCCGCTGGCCACCAAACTCCCCCGAGAAGAACATTGATGAGCATATCTGGGATGCCTTGCACCGTGCTGTTCAGAAGAAATCTGCATCCCCCCGCACTCTTACGGATTAGTGGACAGCCCTGCAGGATTCATGGTGCCAGTTCCTTCCAGCACTACCGCAGACGTTAGTCGTGTTCATGCCACGTGGTGTTACGGCACTGCGTGCTCCCGGGGGCCCTCCATGATATTAGGCAGGAGTAGCAGTTTCTTTGGCTCTTCAGTATATAAACAGCTACAACATTTTAAGGCGTTCATAAATACTCATCGTGGCTCAGTAAAATCAAACGCAGCCCACTGAAGATTTTTCTTCAGGGCAAGTTTTTCATGTTTCCTGATTTAGCTTGTGTGTTCAGACGACTTATTCTAATGAAGATTCTTGCCCTTAAGTAGAGAGAAACCACTTCGTTATGCATTTCGGTAAATTTTGAAGTTATTGTAAAAATTATCTTTTACATCGCTCCATCACAATTAGCAACATGTTAACAATGAAAACTGCAAAATATCACTTAAAACTCATTTATTTTATTGAACCAGTCAATTGAAGGAGAAGTGAGCCCGCCTCTGAGTATTCTGGATATTACTAAGATCTAGTCATTACCGGTGGTGCAATCTGCATCCGCCAGAACTTTCTCTGGGACCGGGCAAATGCCAATGTAAGATCAAATCGGCCTGCTGTGAAACATTTTCTAATTGGTTGTTTTACTGCAGAATAAAACTGGCAATTGGCTCTAAATAACGCAAAGTGTGAAGTCTTGCACGTGAGTACTAAGAGGAATCTGCTAAATGTCGGTTACACGATAAATTACAGAAGTCCAAAGGTTGAAAATTCAACTAAATACTTTGGGATCACAGTTACGAACAACTTAAATTGGAACGACCAGATAGATAATGTTGGGGAGAAAGCAAACCTTAGTGGCAGGACTCTTAGAAAACGCCACAGGCCTACTAAAGAGACGACTTACTATACGCATGCCCGCCTTGTTCTGGAGTACTGCTGTGCGATGTAGGATGTGCATCAGACAGGATAGACGGAAGTACCGAAAAAGTCTACAGAAAGGCAGCTCGTTTTGTTTTATTGTGAAATAGGGGAGAGTGTCACAGATGTGATATACGGAATGGGCAGGATCTACTCACGAAATTTCAACCACCCACTTTCTTCTCCGAATGCGAAAACATTTTGTTGGCTTCCATCTACATGGGGAGAAATGATCATCGTAATAAAACAAGAGAAATCAGAGCTCACACAGAAAGATTAAAGCGTTCGTTTTTCTGCCGAGCTACTTGAGAGTGGAATGGTAGAGAAATAGCTTGAAGATGAAACTTCCTGAAAGATTAAAACTGTGTGCCGGACAGAGACTCTAACTCGAACTTTGCCTTTCGCGGGCAAGTGCTCTACCATCTGAGCTACCCAAGCACGACTCGCGCCCTGTCCTCACAGCTTTACTTCTGCATACCTTCCAAACTTAACAGAAGCTCTCCTGCGAAGCTGTGAGGACGGGGCGTGAGTCGTGCTTGGGTAGTTCAGATGGTAGAGCACATGCTCGCGAGAGGCAAAGGACCTGAGTTCGAGTCTCGGTTCGGCACACAGTTTTATTCTGCCAGGAAGTTTCATATCAGCGCACACTCCGCTGTAGAGTGAAAATCTCATTCTGGAAGCTTGAAGATGGTTCGATGAACCGAGTGTGAATCACTTAATTGCGAAATGCAGAGTAGTCATGGAGATGTAGAAGCAGCAAATCTACTTAATTTCGCAACACTCAAGGATTACTTGGCTTGCACGACCTTGTTACTTCTTATCAAAGCGTAGTTTTCTCTCCTCCGCAGTTGTATCTCAGTTTTTAAACTGCCTGTTTCGTGTTTAGCAGTAACTACCTCTGTGCTGATCGTCAGATCTACTTTAATTTCCATCGGTGATAAAACCTTTAAGGCAAACAGCGTACTCTTTTCTTCTCGCATCGTCGATCTCTTGCTCATGTTACCTATTTATAAAAACAAATTTGTTTTCAGATGGCATTATTGTCATTGTAGAAATTAAACGTTTGTAAACGCTATAAAAATAATGTGCGAACAATTCCTAAAACGAAAATACATCGAAACGTGTTTCTAAAGAGGTAAATATTTGACAGTTATCCAACAGTGTACTTGCTGGTGCTTGCGGCAACCTCAAATGCATCTCCATGCCAATTTGGAATTTATAGTGATGGCAAAAAGTCACCGTTTAATTATCTTTTCAAAGGAAAGCCCAAAAGCTCGTTTTTTTTAGCCCCGTCGATATTCTTCGGGAAGGAAATGATCTTAGCTAATACTTGCATTAAGAGGATCAGTTCTTTTACAGCATGAGACCCGTTTGCGCTATGGTTGTTCTATCTTTCCGAAATCGATCGTAAACCACATCCCCAGTTCTGTATGTAGTATTTTTGCATTCAGCAATGGCGCAGTGATTTCTAATTTTGCTCATAGCGCTACAAAAGGATCAGATGAAGAATAGCTGACAAACAACTGCGTTTTATGTATTTCAACGCATGGATTTGGCAATTTCCTTATATTTACAATGTACGTGTAGTGTTTGCGCTTCTCGCTTTCCATATTCCTAAGGGCGTCACGCCGTTACGCCAGCAGTCTGCGCGGGAAGTGAATGTGGCATGCCCTGGGGCTCATCATGGTTTTCATGCTAAGGATTGCTGACGGGCGGACACATTAGTAAAGTGACCAATAGGAGCGCAGGAATGGATCACGTGGGATGTCGGACGCGGACAGCCAAGGGCCGGGACAGAGACACTGCTCTCTTGGTTGCAGGCTACCACGTCCGTCTGCTGCCCTCTTATGTTCCATTCTGCAACTCTGGCCATAACAGCCCTCTCCAAACGCAAGGGGGGCATTCCTTAGGGCACCGTAAGCATTCCTTACAAGGCAACAGCAACAGCAAGGCTTTTACCAGATTCATTTGGTTCTCACTTAGTAGCACAACTATCGCCTATCCTCACCCAGTCCTGTACACTAGCGCGCAGCGAGTTACTTCGTACTAGCAGGTCACGTCACACTGCTTACAGACCAAATACCAGCTTTTCTCGAGATCAGCTTAAAACGAGACAGTTTAAAATAGATAATTTCTAATCAATAGTATTTATAATCACTTTAAATTGTTTTACAAGGTAGTACTGGTCGTCGTATGTCCTTATTGCTACCTGTTTTCTTCTGGCGGTGGGTGAAGGGTGTATTGCACCCCTCCCCCCTCCCCTATAGACACACTATACTGTTTCGCTATTTGGCGAATAGTTAAACCTGCCTGGCTGTGCTACAATTGCACCGTGTTCTTCTAAGGATATCTCCACTTGTGGAGCCATACTAGCGATGTGCACGCTTCAGTGTCACGAAGGAACTGCTATCGTGATTCTTAACGGGAGGAGATGAGAGGTGAAACATGTTTTTCGTAGTTCTTCATGTTCAGCATATCGTAGCACTAGTTTAATATGGAGGCGACGTCTGATAGTGATATTCAAGACATAACTAATAGTACACTGAGTAATTTAATAATCAGAATAATAGACAAAAACATGGAAAAGAAATTTGGAGCCCTATTATATGACAATCTATTTGGCATTTCGAAGTACAGACGCAGTTCTGGCGTTATACTTACGCGACGTGAGAAAAATAAAGTCGTCTTCGACCTCGAAAAACCATTCGACTGAGCAGTGTGGTGAAAGGGGTACAAAATGAAGGGAACGGCAAGACAGAAGCGCTCGGTTTAAAAAGAACATACAGCAGCGATGTTGCCTTCGACCTCTGTTGCTCAACTTGTCTATCCAAAAAGTAATGAAGGAAATGAACGAGAACTCCGAAGTGGAATTAAAATTGAGGGGCGAAGTATATCAGTGATGAGATTCGCTGATGACATTGCCATCTCCTGTGAGAACGAGGAGGAATTACAGGACATGTTGAATGAAATGAAAATTCTGCTGAACACAAAATGTCCATTTAGAGGAAACAAAAAAAAACAACGAAAAAACATGAAAGTTTTAAGGTGCAACAGAAATGAGATTAGCGACGAACTTAACATCAAAACTGGGGACTAAATAATAGACGAAATGAGGGGATTATGCTACCACTGAAGCAGAAGTAAGGAGGGTACAAGAAAAGACTTGCACGGCAAAAAGGGAAATGCACACCAAAAAAAGTATTCCTATAGCAACCCTAGGCCTTAACTTGAGAAAGAGATTTTTTTGAATATGCTTGTTAAGTGTGACGCTATATGGAAGTGAATTATAGCCTACGAGAAAACCGATGGATAACAGAATGTCTGATACGTGATTTTACAAAAATATCATGAAACTTATTTGTATTTGGGAGAAATGTAGAGGCTTTCGACAGAATCGGTGACGAAAGGAGTGTTTGGAAATCACTGACTGTGAGAAGGGACAGGGTAGATAGGACATGTACTAAAATATGATAGAATAGTTTGGATGGTACTGGAGGGAGCCGCGGCGAACAAAACATGTAGGGGTACACAGTATATAAAGTCGATGCTCTTGTCTATAGTGTCCCTAAGAGAGTGTATAAGTTATGACACCAGTATAATGCTCTGAAAATATTCCCTTTTTGTGTGAAATTTGACCCATGAAAGACAACAACGCGATCTGAATACTGTTAATGAAATATGAGGTAAGCAAACTTTCATAACGTAGCTATATAGATAAAGAGGCTTCTATTATGTCTTAAAGTAAGACAAAATTGTAACCAAGACCTTCGCCCGTCTTAATACAACATGTATGTACACAAGGTGTTACAGAATGACGTTTTAAAAATTCGAATGTAGAGGATGAAATTCGGAACGTCATGTAACACGGAACGTGTACCAGGCAATATGACCCCCTATCGCTTGAGTTGCTACACTTCCATTCACTGACGTTATGCTGTTGCTGCGGATGGAAGACTGTAAACATACAACCACAGTCCTCTACCTGATCCTATGTACAGAGGGTGTACCGAAATTTGGAAACACAGAACACATTATCATGTCTAATAGGATGTACGAAAACCGCTGGCATTCAAAACAGTTTCCAGTCATACCTGAAAGGATAAAAAATACAAATCCTGCACGGGGTTCAAAGGAATCGTTCACCATTATTTCTGGGAAATAGCGGTAAGTTCAAGTAACTATGATGGAGGTGGGCAGCGATCACGCACTCTCCTCTCCAAAGTGCACCACAAAGGATCAATAATATTGACATCTGGTGATTGTGGTGGGCAGGGGAGGTGCGATAATTTATCCCGAGCTCATAAAAGCAGTCATGGGCGGTGAGAGCGGCGTGAACAGGTACCTGTCGTGTTGGAACACAGTGTCACCACTGGGGAGTAAACACTGCACCACGGGATGGATCTGATGGGTAGAAAGGGTCACATAATCCTTGGCAGTAACCCGACGCTGCAGAGTGACCAAGAATAACAAGGTATGGCTGTCCAAATCATGACCGAGCCCCCGTCATATTTCACTGTTGGGACATAACCGTGGCCAGAAGTTGGAAACAGTGTGGAACAAGACTCATCCGACCAAATGACTTTATTCTGTTGCTCAATAGTCAAGTTTTATGGCTTCGGCACCAGGTTTTTCTACTCAATTACGGAGATTTGCGTCACTGATGAGTTGTTTTTGGAATTCCAGCTCCCGCTGCAATTTCCAGCTTGTGGAGCTCGCTTCGTGTTGTCCTGGTGCCGACAGGTTTCCCGCGTGTGTCGTTCAGTTCTGCAGCCACTTTTATAGCTGTCGTCTTCTTATTTTTCGTCACAATCCTCTTCAGTGACCGCCTTTCAGGATCACTCAACACACACTTTCCCTCGCGTTCTGACTTAGCGGAAGATGTTTTCCCGCTTTTCCTGTATGCGGTATCTTCGATACTGTGCCTCTTGAAACACCAAACGCTTCGGCTGCCTGGTTACGGGAGCACCAACCATACGAGCACCAAAAATTAGGCGCTGTTCGAATTCATTTAACTCTCACAAAATGCAATCACAACTGCACAGAACACATTTCTGACCACCGTTGGCACTTGCAACGTATTGAGGATATTTCACAGCTCCCTGTAGTGGTCAAATACAACAGCTTAATCTGCAGGCTTGGCCTGCATCTTCATTTCTCGTGGTGTTTCCATATTTTTGTCCATCGTCTGTACAAGAAGATGTTTACTTAGTGCTTCTCGCCCTTCAGTTCATCTCCTTCCACACACTTGCGCTGTGCTCTAAGCACATAGCTAGTCAATGTTAGGCAATGTATACACTCAAGAGCCAAAGAAACTGCCACATCTGCCTAATATCGTGAAGGGCCCCGCGAGCATGCAGAAGTGCCGCAACACGACGCGGCATGGGTTCGACTTGTCTGAAGTAGTGCTGGAGGGAACTGATACCATGAATACTGCAGGGCTGTCCCTAAATCGGAAGAGTACGAGTGGGTGCAGATCTCTTCTGAGCAGCACGTTTCAAGGTATCGTATATATGCTTAATAATGTTCATTTCAGAGGAGTTTGGTGGTCAGCGGGAGTGTTTAAACTCAGAAGAGCGTTCCTGGAGCCACTTTGTAGCAAATCTGGACGTGTGGGTGTCGCATTGTCCTGCTGGGATTGCCCAAGTCCGTCGGTATGCACAATGGACATGAATAGATGCAGGTTATCAGACAGGATGCTTACGTATGTGTCACCTGTCAGAGTCGTATCTAGACATATCAGGGGTCCCACACCACTCCAGAGCCTCCACCAGCTTGAATAGTCCCCTGCTGACATGCAGGGTACATGGATTTGTGAGGATCTCTCCATACTCGTAAACGGGCATCCGCTCGATCCAATTAGAAACGAGACTCGGCCGATCAGGCAACATGTTTCCAGTCATCAACAGTCCGAAGTCAGTGTTGTCAGGCCCAGACGAGGCGTAAAACATTGTGTCGTTTAATCATCAACGGTACACGAGTGGGTCTTCGGCTCCGAAAGCTCATATCGACGATGTTTCGCTGAATGATTCGCACACTGCCATTTGTTGATGGTGCCGCATTGAAATCTGCGGCATTTTCCTGAAGGGTTGCACTTCTGTCAAGTTGAACGATTCTCTTCAGTCGTCGTTGGTTCCGTTTTTGCAGAATCTTTTTCCGGCCGTAGCGATGTCGGAGAACTGATGTTTTACCGGTTTCCTGATATTCATGCTAGACTCGTGACATGGTCGTACGGTAAAATCCTCACTTCATCACTACCTTGGAGATGCTGTGTCCCATCGCTATGCGCTGACTATAACACCACGTTCATACTCACTTAAATCTTGATAACCTGCTATTGTAGCATCAGAAGCCGATCTAACAACTGCGCCAGACACTTGTTGTCGTATATAGGCCTTTCCGACCGCAGCGCCGTATTCTGACTGTGTACACATCTCTGTATTTGAATACGCATGTCTATACCATTGTTTTTGGCGCTTCTGTGTAGTTGTCTGTTTATAGCGCTTTACATACTGTAGTTAAGTTGTGAGTTCATGGAGAGTAATCAGACATTTGGAGAACTTGCTGAAATTGACTTACGCCATGATGATGCTAGCGGGGATGCCAGCATGGCCCACGTAGAATCGTGTTAACTGATACATATCACGCCAGTGCAAGGAGAAAGATACGATCCTCTGAATTTGAAGAAGACATAATGGTACATGTAGCTGCCAATCAGGAACTGAAACACATGACATTTCCCATAGACTGCACGTAGATCACGCGAGTGTGTTGTGAGTTTTACACGGTGCACACCTACATACATTTCATGATCTACCAGTTCAGACTAAGGGACAGCCTGATTCTGAAGCACGCAAAAATTCTCACAGTGGTTCCATCATCAATGCGCAGCTGTCCCCAATTTACAGACCTCGTGCTGTTTTTTTATGAGTCAGCTTGCACAAGGAAAAATAGTTTTAATTCCCACAATCGCCACCAATTGCATGTTGAAAATTCCACGCATTACCCGTTCAAGAAGTTACCCTGTGAGATCCGCAGCATACATCTGGGCTGGGATTCTTGGAGATCACCTTATTAACCACCACATCTTACCACATCGTTTGAATGGTGCGTGACGGGAGGGCGTTCTATAAGTAATGGAATAAATTTTTCGTTCTCGGCCAATTTCCGGATCAAAAAATGACGAATTCGTTGTGGAACATCGTGGAATATTCCCGCTTCAACCCCTTATACTGTTATTAAGTTCCGATTGCTGGCGACGTTATACGTAACCTTCAAAATTGTGTCTGTAACGGAGGTGCGTTCTAAGCAGAGAGCTGTCATAGAGTTTGTTTTGGCGTAAAATCAAAGCATCGTAGACATTCATACGCTCTTGCAAAAGATATACGGAGACCTGGCGCTAAACAAGAGCATGGTGAGTCGTTGGGCGAGACATCATCGCAACAACTTAGCGCAAACCTTTCCGATTTCCTGAGTGCCAGCCGGCCTTGCACACACTCACGAAATTGAAGAAACGGCTTCAGCCTGTTCGTCATGACAAAAATTCACTGAACTTCTCCTTACACATGACAAAGCAAAGCCTCACACATATATCTGCACACCCGAGAGGAGCTCACAAAGCTTCACTGGGCAGTTCTTCCTCATCCATCCTACAGCCCTGAACTCCCACCTTCCGACGTCCATCTCCTTGGCCCAACGAAGGATGCACTCCGCGGGAAGGAGTACACGGGTGATGGAAGATTGATGCAACAAGACGTTGGCTCCGACGTCGACTGTTAGAGTCATGCCATGCGGGCATAAAGGCCATACCAGTAAGGTAGCATAAGGCCGTCGCGTTGTGTTGAAAACTAGGGTTTTTAAGCCAATAGAGTGAGAAATAATATGGTATATTGAAATCCTGAATGAATAACACCAACCCGCTTTTAGAAAAAAAAATGTTTTCCGTTACTTCGTACTTCAACTTTCTGAAGAATTCCTTGCATAATCTTGTGGAGGATGCTCCCTAGCAATTGCGCATATGGTTATGGTTTTAGCAGGACGGTACTCGGGCATACTTTGACCGGGATAGGGCATATCTCCGAGGCAACTTCAGGCAGAGAGAAATTGGAAAGGTATGTCCTGCCCCTTTGGCCTGTACGCTTCCTATACCTCACGCCTCATGACATTTTCCTCTGGGGTTATGTGAAGTCTCTTGCGAATTCAACATCAGTAGGAACCGTGTCTGCGCTTATTGAGCGTATCTTTTTAGCTTTTGTTACCATCAAAGGGGAGCGCGGAATGTTACAGAGAATCAGATAAAACAGCAGGAACTGTGCCTGTGCTCACTCAGAGCATCTTGCGAGCGTTTGCTATCATCAAGAAGGAGCGTGAAATCTTACAGAGAATAGGACAAAACATGGTTCGTCGTTTCGCATTGTGTAACGAAACTAGTGGTCATCACATTGAACATTTACTCTAAAATAGTGAAGCCACAGGTTCGGTTTACAGCATTTTTTTGTATTCTACTGCTATTCAATAAAAGTTTTCCAAACGACAATATTGTGGTGTTTCACTTAGTGAGCTGTGCACGGCTCGCGTTCAAGCCATTTATTGTTTGTCATCTTCTCTTACGATACTGTCGCTTCGTTTTCTTATTCCATTTACTGGCATCACTAACTTCCTGCCATACTTTCCCGTCAGTGGCAGCAGCAGCACCTATCGATAGAGCACTGTCGTACCACCTCTGGAGCGACCGATAGTATTTCCGGGTCGTCGTGTATCTGGAGGTGGGTTGGAGACTGACCAGGAGTGCAGTCGGGGACGGAGCAGCGGTCGGCGACAAAGGAGAGTCGGGATGGAGCTCCAGTGATGTCTGGACAGCCAGTACTTGCCGACCGCTGGCAACACACATGCACTGTCCGGCTGAAGGAGACTGGAGCGGGAACTAACGTTGGTTGGTCGTTCGGTAGGTCGTCCAATCAGCCGACGTCTATTTGGCTCTTTGACCGTTTCCGGATGTGTGGAGTCGGTCGGTTGGGGCAGAGCAGCGAGGAAGGCTCCGTGGTGCGTAGTCAGGCCGGAGCCGCTGGCGGCGTGCACGCGCAGTTGGAGTTGTGAGGCGCTTCTTGCGAGGGTTACGAAGTTCGTCGCCCACCGATCCTGGACACTGAAGTTCAGTGCTCACTTAACCCACTATCAAGCCACGACTGCTATCACATCTCAACTGCTATCACATCTCTTCATTTGATTCTCTGGTTGTCACTTCCTGGGAGATTCCTGTGAGCAACAACGTGTGTGCATTAAAGTCGGCTAGAATTGAAGTCGTCTTCCTGTGTGGTGTTTAACTTAATTTAATTTATTCCTTCATTAATAAAGTGTACCAGCGGTATCTTCTTCCTTGTGGCAGTTGACGTTCCTGTGACCTGCCCAGGTCGTTGACGTAGTTTTCGGCAGTGTATTTTCCTCGTCAGGGTTGATGCTGTCCAGCACGGCGTATAGTTCAGTAACTGAGGTGTTGTTGGTAGTTTTGGGCGTTTATTCTGACTTGGCTGGATTGGGCAGCAGTATCCAGATCGTTGTGCTATGGACATCTTGTTGTCATTTTGCTGGTCAGGTGGAGCAGAACTGAACTTGTTGCTTGGTTCGTCGGCTGGCTTTTGTTTGGGTTGCCTTACGATTGAGAGATTGTCGGTCTGGCTGCTAGTCTCACCTAAACATGCGTTAGTGTTACCTTCCCAGGCCGACCCTTCGAATCTTCTCAGCGCCGCTCCTTCTGTTTTACATTTTGATTTCCTTTTTAGTCTTAAGTACTCTGTGTTGCCTTCAGCCCAGATTTAGCTTATTACAATTGCAAAGCTTTTCTTCTTAGGCCTTACGCCGTAAAAAAAATTATTTCTTGTTTGGTACGTGACCTTCACCCGAGTTCTCAGCCTTTTAAAATCAAAAACCGAAAAATGTTGTCTAGGCCTTAAGCCGTAAGAAATATTTTCTAGTTGTATGTTGCCTTCAGCCGAGTTTTCCAGCTTAAATTAAAAATTTGAGATTTCTTTTTCTGGGTATTGAGCTGTGAGATTGTTTGGGTTTCGCATGTGGCCTTCAGCCCAGTTTTATGTATAGCATTTTAGGATAAAGCCTTTAGCCTATTTTAGTTGAAATTTAGAAGTTCTTCCTTTTAGGCCTTAAGGAGTAAAATTTTTTTCTGCATGGTTTAATCTCTCTTAAATTAAAAATTCTAAATCTTTGTCTTGCCCTTAAGTCATAAGATTGTTTGTTATTCTTTAGTATGAGGCCTTCAGCGGAGTTTTACACAATATATTTTATGATAAGCCTTTCAGCCTTTTCAAATTGGAAGCTCTTCTTCCTAGACCTTAGGCCGTTAAATTATTTTGTTGATATGCGACCTTCAGCCGAGTAATATACACTCTTGGAAATTGAAATAAGAACACCATGAATTCATTGTCCCAGGAAGGGGAAACTTTATTGACATATTCCTGGGGTCAGATACATCACATGATCACAATGACAGAACCACAGGCACATAGACACAGGCAACAGAGCATGCACAATGTCGGCACTAGTACAGTGTATATCCACCTTTCGCAGCAATGCAGGCTGCTATTCTCCCATGGAGACGATCGTAGAGATGCTGGATGTAGTCCTGTGGAACGGCTTGCCATGCCATTTCCACCTGGCGCCTCAGTTGGACCAGCGTTCGTGCTGGACGTGCAGACCGCGTGAGACGACGCTTCATCCAGTCCCAAACATGCTCAATGGGGGACAGATCCGGAGATCTTGCTGGCCAGGGTAGTTGACTTACACCTCCTAGAGCACGTTGGGTGGCACGGGATACATGTGGACGTGCATTGTCCTGTTGGAACAGCAAGTTCCCTTGTCGGTCTAGGAATGGTAGAACGATGGATTCGATGACGGTTTGGATGTACCGTGCACTATTCAGTGTCCCCTCGACGATCACCAGAGGTGTACGGCCAGTGTAGGAGATCGCTCCCCACACCATGATGCCAGGTGTTGGCCCTGTGTGCCTCGGTCGTATGCAGTCCTGATTGTGGCGCTCACCTGCACGGCGCCAAACACGCATACGACCATCATTGGCACCAAGGCAGAAGCGACTCTCATCGCTGAAGACGACACGTCTCCATTCGTCCCTCCATTCACGCCTGTCGCGACACCACTGGAGGCGGGCTGCACGATGTTGGGGCGTGAGTGGAAGACGGCCTAACGGTGTGCGGGACCGTAGCCCAGCTTCATGGAGACGGTTGCGAATGGTCCTCGCCGATACCCCAGGAGCAACAGTGTCCGTAATTCGCTGGGAAGTGGCGGTGCGGTCCCCTACGGCACTGCGTAGGATCCTACGGTCTTGGCGTGCATCCGTGCGTCGCTGTGGTCCGGTCCCATGTCGACTGGCACGTGCACCTTCCGCCGACCACTGGCGACAACATCGATGTACTGTGGAGACCTCACGCCCTACGTGTTGAGCAATTCGGCGGTACGTCCACCCGGCCTCCCGCATGCCCACTATACGCCCTCGCTCAAAGTCCGTCAACTGCACATACGGTTCACGTCCACGCTGTCGCGGCATGCTACTAGTGTTAAAGACTGCGATGGAGCTCCGTATGCCACGGCAAACTGGCTGACACTGACGGCGGCGGTGCACAAATGCTGCGCAGCTAGCGCCATTCGACGGCCAACACCGCGGTTCCTGGTGTGTCCGCTGTGCCGTGCGTGTGATCATTGCTTGTACAGCCCTCTCGCAGTGTCCGGAGCAAGTATGGTGGGTCTGACACACCGGTGTCAATATGTTCTTTTTTCCATTTCTAGGAGTGTAGATTACACATTGAAAATCTTTGTCTCGGCCTTAAGCCGTAACACTGTTCTCGATTAATGTGTGGCCTTCAGCCGAGTTATATGAAAAAAAAAATTAAACTAAGGTATTCAGCCTATTTATATAGAAGACAATTTTTTTCTACAGAAGTGAAACCTCCAGAAGAACCCCTGTACCTCAATTCCTTGCTTAGGCCTTGTGCCTTGGATTTTCGATGTAGCCTTCAGCCGATCGAAATTAAATCAAAGGAGGTTCAAATGGTTGAAAAGGCTCTGAGCACTATGGGACTTAACTGCTGAGGTCATCAGTCCCCTAGAACTTAGAACTACTTAAACCTAACTAACCTAAGGACATCACGCACATCCATACCCGAGGCAGGATTCGAACCTGCGACCGTAGCCATCGCGCGCTTCCAGACTGTAGCGCCTACAACAGCCCGGCCACACCGGCCGACAAATCAAAGGAGGTCTTTCGTTAAAACCTTGAGAGTTTATGATTATTGTTTGTGTGATTGAGTGTTTTAACAAATAAAGTTTATATGTTGAGTGCAACTGACAGTAGCTTATTTTGGCCCCTTTCCACAAATATAACCTCATCCGCTTTGTCCTGCTAGCCCAGGGATTTTACTTAGCTTACTGAATGCGTGAAAGTGGAAAGCTGTAGAAACTTTAATTCACATTCCCAGCTGTAAGTTCTTTATTGCAAAATGTTACGAATTTCATCCTCTACAATGTTCCAAAAATTTAAAATGGCTTTCATTAACACCATCCATATGCGACCTTCTTGTAGAAAAGACGCACGCAGTGTAGATGTGACTGCCCTATCTAGGCCTAATACCTAAAAACAAGAAGAATGAATCACTGAAATCCAATGTCTCGATGAATTCATGGCTGCAGCAACTTGTCATGAAGTGCTCTGTCACTCGCGTCTTTCCTTAATCGACTGAAAAATTATGTCTAAGTCTAAAAAATGCTCTACTTGCCGAAGGCAGTTTGTAAAAGCTTAATTCTGCTGAAGACAGGGCGTTTAGAATAAGTTGTGCTCGCACCTGCTTCTGCTGAGAACTAAGACTAAATGAGCACATGTGCAATTCACCATAACAGTTCGGAAAATTAAAAGTGAATTTCGAAAGAAAGTAATTTGTGAGATATTTGTAATCAACTCCAGTTATTTTTCAAAAAGAACGAAAAATTTCATCAACGTCAGACACAAAAGCTCTTATCTGGACCATATAGATACACAAGACCATATATTCACCAAGAGAGGAAAATTATTCTCGTTTACTTTTAAATTCCGGTAACAATATTTAGTGAATGAGAGAGTAGCGACCTATATCCAGGGATTCCTGAATGAAAGGCTGATACTGATCATTGCATTTTCAGACAAGAGCAGGATCGGAATAAAAACGCCTAACCTTACACAGTCATACTGATACACAGTTGGGTCTGAAAAGTCGTGTCAGAGGAATTACGCCAATGCAACGCAAGCAAGCAACGCCGTCACTAAATCTCCTAGAAGCTGCAGTTTAGAAAAGGCTCGTCTCAAATAACTGTCAAGACCAAATGTCCGAACTGTATAAGCTCTTCAGCGTGCAGCACGATTAAGCAGCGTCTTATTGGCTCCTAGCAAGGAAGTGTATAGAACTGGTGACTACACAAGCTGCCCTATTGAAACTTGACGCTAAGCCAGGTAGTTGACAAGGTTCTGCATATTTGGAAGTCGGTATGTGTAATAAAAATAGCCCTTGTCAGACGCTGGTAATTACTATAAATGAAAAGTTATTATAAATGCAAAACATATTTATTTAAAAAGCAGATAAAAATTCGCTTGACGCATTCTTAGGGACAAGTCTCCTTCGCTTGACGCATTCTTAGGGACAAGTCTCCACTCCTTCCCAACTAACTATGTACATGCAGACCAGATGTGGCTTCAATTTAAAGAAATAGTATCTCACGAAATTGAGAGATTTATTCCGAGTGAATTAATAAATGATGGTACTGATCTCTCATTATACACAAAACAGGTCAGAACACTATTGCAGAAACAACAAAAAGGAATGCCAAATTTTAAAAGAACACAAAATGTCCAAAGTTTGCCATGTTTTACTGAAGCTCCATACTTATCGCGGACTTCAATGCGAGATGCTTTCAACAGCTCCCATAATGAAGCTCTGTCTCGAAATCTGACAGATAATCCAAAGGGATTCTGGTCGTATGTAAAGTACATCAGCGGCAAGAAACAATCAATACCCTCTCTGTGCGACATCAATGAAGCAAGGAAGGAAAAAAGGTTGGATTTAACGTCCCGTCAACTTCGAGGTCATTACAGACGGAGCACAAGCTCGGATTGTGTCAACGATGGAGAAGTAAATAGGCTGTGTCCTTTTCAAAGGGACCATCCCGGAATGTACTTGAAGCGATTTAGGGGACTCAGGAAAACCTAAATCTGGATGGCCAGACGTGGGGTTGAACAACCGTCGTGGTAATATTACCGATGGAAGCACCACTAAAGCGGAGTTGCTAAACACAGTTTTCCAAGATTCTTTCATCAAAGAAGAAGAAGTAAATATTCCAGACTACGAATAGAGGCCAACTCTCAATATGGTTAACTTAGAAGCATAATTCAGAAGCATATCTCATCTGTGTAACGAAGCAGCTTAAAGCACTTAATAACGGCAAGTCTTCCCGTCCAGATAGCATACCAATAAGATTCCTTTCAGAATATGCCGATAGAATAGCCCCATAATGAATAATCATATACAACCACTTGCTCCACGAAAGATCCTTAAAAAAGGCTGGAAACATGCACAGACTACAGCAATTCTCAAGAAAGTAAATAGGAGGAATCCGCTGAATTACACTCACATTTCTAACGTCGATTTGCAGTCGGATTTTGGAACATATCTTCGAGCCATACGATTACCTCGAAGGTAACGGCCTGTTAACTCATAATCAGTGCAGATTCTGAAAATATCTTTCTTCCACAACTAGACTGAAGAGCCAAAGAAACTGGTACACCTACCTTATATCGTCTAGGGCCCCCGAGAGCACGCAGGAGTGCCGCAACACGACGTAACGTGGACTCGACTGATATCTGAAGTAGCGCTGGAGGGAATCGATACCGTGAATCCTGCAGGGCTGTCCATAAATCCGTAAGAGGACGAGGGGATGGGATCTCTTCTGAACAATACGTTTCAAGACATCCCAGATATGCTCAATAATGTTCATGACTGGGGAGTTTGATGGCCAGCGGAAGTGTTTAAACTCAGAAGAGAGTTCCTGAGACCATTCTGTTGCAATTCTGGACGTGTGGGGTATTGCACACTCCTGTTGGAATTGCCCAAGTCTGTCGGAATGCACAATAGACATGAATGGATGCAGGTGATCAGATAGGATGCTTGCATACGTGTCACCTGCCAGAGTCGTATCTGGACGTATCAGGGGTCTCATATCACTGCAATTGCACATGCTCCACACCATTACAGAGCCTCCGCCAGCTTTAAGAGTCCCCTGCTGACATACAGGGTCTATGGATTCATGAAGTTATTGTATCTCGATATCCGTACACGTCCATCCGCTCGATACAATTAAAAACAAGAATCGTCTGACCAGGAAACATGTTTCCAGTCATCAACAGTCCAGTGTCGGTGTTGACGGTCCCAGGCGGAGTGTAAAGCATTGTGTCGTGCAGTCATGAAGGGTATACGAGTTGGCCTTCGGCTCCGAAACCCCATAGCGATGACGTTTCATTGAATGGTTCAGACGCTGACACTTGTTGATGTCCCAACATTCAAATCTGCAGCAATTTGCGGGAGGGTTGCACTTTTGTAACATTGAACGATTCTCTTCAGTCGTCGTTTGTCCCGTTGTTGCAGGATCTTTTTTCCCGCCGCAGCGACGTCCTAGATTTGATATTTTACCGGACTGCTGAAATGGTCGTATGGGTAAATCCCCACTACATCGCTTCCTCGGAGATGCAGTGCCCCATCGCTCGTGCATTGAATATAGCACCACGTTCAAACTCACTTAAATCTTGATAACCTGCCACTACAGAAGAATAACCGATCTGACAACTGCGCTAGCCACTTGTCTTATATGAGAGTTACTGACCGCAGCACCGAGCGAGGTGGCGCAGTGGTTAGCACACTGGACTCGCATTCGGGAGGACGACGGTTCAATCCCGGCTCCGGCCATCCTGATTTAGGTTTTCCGTGATTTCCCTAAATCGCTTCAGGCAAATGTCGGGATGGTTCCTTTGAAACCTTCCCCATCTTTTCCTCACCCGAGCTTGCGCTCCGTCCCTAATGACCTCGTTGTCGGTGGGACGTTAAACACTAATCTCCTCCTCCACTGACCGCAGCGCCGTATTCTGCCTGTTTACATATCTCTGTATTTGAGTACGCATGCCTATACCGGTTTATTTCGAGCTTCAGTGTAGCTCTTTATTCGCACGAAGTAATGAGCGCTAACGACGGGGAATATCAAATTGATCTCATATTTCTAGATTTCTAAATTGGTCTGATCACATAGGCAACGGTTTGGGGAAGGCAAACCACAGAGTCTGTTTTATCGGCAGAGCGCTTAGAAGATGCAACAAGTCAAGTAAAGAGACTGCGTCCACTACGCTTGTTTGTTTCTTTACTAGAGTAATGGTGTGCTGTATGGGATCCTCACCAGATGGCATTAAAGGAGGACATTGAAACAGTTTTATGAAGGGCAACTCGTTTTGTATTATCTCGAAATAAGACAGAGAGTGTCACGGATATGAGAAACGAGTTGATATAGCAATCATTATAACAAAGACGTTTTTCTTTACAGTGAGATTTCACGACATTTTAATCACCAACTTTCTCCTCTGAATATGAAATTATTTCATTGTCGCCAACCTACATAGTAACCATAATAAAATAAGAGAAGTCAGAGCTCGTACAGAAAGATTTAAGTGTTCATTTGTCCCAAGCACTGTTGGAGAATTGATCAGTAGAGAAATAGTCTGAAGATGGTTGGAAGAACCCATTACCAGGCACTTAAGTATGAATTGCTGAGTAGTTATGTAGATGTAGATGAGGATGTATATACACTCCTGGAAATTGAAATAAGAACACCGTGAATTCATTGTCCCAGGAAGGGGAAACTTTATTGACACATTCCTGGGGTCAGATACATCACATGATCACACTGACAGAACCACAGGCTCATAGAAACAGGCAACAGAGCATGCACAATGTCGGCACTAGTGCAGTGTATATCCACCTTTCGCAGCAATGCAGGTTGCTATTCTCCCATGGAGACGATCGTAGAGATGCTGGATGTAGTCCTGTGGAACGGCTTGCCATGCCATTTCCACCTGGCGCCTCAGTTGGACCAGCGTTCGTGCTGGACGTGCAGACCGCATGAGACGACGCTTCATCCAGTCCCAAACATGCTCAATGGGGGACAGATCCGGAGATCTTGCTGGCCAGGGTAGTTGACTTACACCTTCTAGAGCACGTTGGGTGGCACGGGATACATGCGGACATGCATTGTTCTGTTGGAACAGCAAGTTCCCTTGCCGGTCTAGGAATGGTAGAACGATGGGTTCGATGACGGTTGGAATGTACCGTGCACTATTCAGTGTCCCCTCGACGATCACCAGAGGTGTACGTCCAGTGTAGGAGATCGCTCCCCACACCATGATGCCGGGTGTTGGCCCTGTGTGCCTCGGTCGTATGCAGTCCTGATTGTGGCGCTCACCTGCACGGCGCCAAACACGCATACGACCATCATTGGCACCAAGGCAGAAGCGACTCTCATCGCTGAAGATGACACGTCTCCATTCGTCCCTCCATTCACGCCAGTCGCGACACCACTGGAGGCGGGCTGCACGATGTTGGGGCGTGAGCGGAAGACGGCCTAACGGTGTGCGGGACCGTAGCCCAGCTTCATGGAGACGGTTGCGAATGGTCCTCGCCGATACCCCAGGAGCAACAGTGTCCCTAATTTGCTGGGAAGTGGCGGTGCGGTCCCCTACGGCACTGCGTACGATCCTACGGTCTTGGCGTGCATCCGTGCGTCGCTGCGGTCCGGTCCCAGGTCGACGGGCACGTGCACCTTCCGCCGACCACTGGCGACAACATCGATGCACTGTGGAGACCTCACGCCCCACGTGTTGAGCAATTGGGCGGTACGTCCACCCGGCCTCCCGCATGCCCACTATACACCCTCGCTCAAAGTCCGTCAACTGCACATACGGTTCACTTCCACGCTGTCGCGTCATGCTACCAGTGTTAAAGACTGCGATGGAGCTCCGTATGCCACGGCAAACTGGCTGACACTGACGGCGGCGGTGCACAAATGCTAGCGCCATTCGACGGCCAACACCGCAGTTCCTGGTGTGTCCGCTGTGCCGTGCGTGTGATCATTGCTTGTACAGCCCTCTCGCAGTGTCCGGAGCAAGTATGGTGGGTCTGACACACCGGTGTCAATGTGTTCTTTTTTCCATTTCCAGGAGTGTATGTATTTCACGCTCTGGCGTACTTCCTTTACATATTTCATTGCAACAGCTACATTCGGGCTATGCAGAATAATGAAATACTTAACACGCAGTTCATATAATCGATGTTTACACCGCGAACTGCAAAACTGACGCTTTCAGTAAGTAAGCTTCACCTGTCTCCCTCAGTAGAGGACACCCATATAGCACCTCCTATTTTATGTCATAACGTGAGCAGCGTAATATTACCACCATGAGTAATCGAAAAAGACTACTGAGTGCGTTCACCACAAATGAATGATCTTCCTCGCTGGACGCTGTTTATTTCTTGCTTGACCTGGTGTCGTAGGTACAGTGCGATCTCTGGATGTTTTCCTATGCTGGCCACCGGAATTCCACTTTGGGCAATTCACCTGCATAAAGGACTATAGTCTAGTGGTTTTCAAGACGAGGAGAAAGTGGCCAGGACGAAGTAGGAGAGGTGACCGAACTTGCCACCCTTTGTAAATATATCTAATAGGAACCAACTTTTACCACGTGTCAATGAAGGAAGAGATATGTGGCAGCACTTACCACTGGTGACTAGAGTCAGTCTGAAAGAGCGTTAAAGGACGGTAGATGTGGCAACTCAGCGTGTTCGAAAATTAAATGCCCAAACTGACAAATAACATGACGGAGACAACAGCAATTATATTTGGTTAAGCAACCAAGTGTTGGAAAAGCATACTGAGTTCTATCTTTTCCAAAGTATTACGTCTATAGCTATACTCATAATGAAACACTCTAAAACCGTCCTCTCTGTCTATTTGTCTATTAAAACATGCTAATCTCCAAAACTACTAGCTAAATTTTCAAAAATGGTTCAAATGGCTCTGAGCACTATGGTACTTAACTTCTGGGGTCATCAGTCCCCCAGAACTTAAAACTACTGAAACCTAACTAACCTAAGGACATCACACACATCCATTCCCGAGGCAGGATTCGAACCTGTGGTTCCAGACTGTAGCGGCTAGAACCACACGACCACCCCGGCCGGCGCTAAATTTTCATGGGGTTCTCACAGATAAGTTGAGTATAGATTAGGACAACGCGTAAGCTATACTTCATCAAAATCGGATAACGAAAAAAAGAAGATATCGTAATTTAAAGTTTTATCTGAAATCGTCGTGTCTGTCTGTTTGTTTAAAGACGCTAATCTCGAAAAGTACTGGACGAATTTTAATGGGGCTCTCACGGATAACTTGAGGTTAGCTTGGGGCAACGCATAGGCTTTATTTCGTCAAATTCGGAACACGAAGAAAAACAGTATCGTAATCTAAAGTTTTATCAAAAATCGTCTGCTCAGCTTAGTAGGTCATATGTTTATCACGGCATAGTACACCAAAGAAGCAATAGATGGCTCTGTTGTGTCATTTACTCACAGTCAATGACGGATGTATTTTGGGTAATTTATGTCAATGATAGAATTAAGCGTCGCAATTTGATCACTACAAGTACAAAGTAACATTGAGTCTACTTGGCTAGTATATACAGATTTAGTAATTTATTTTTATGTGTTAAACTCTTAGCGACATTACTTTACTTCTTTCATTAGTGTTTATCTATATTATTTTCTAGGAAAACAGGTTTATTAAGTTTGATTCGTAATTTGGATGCATTCTCTTTCCGTTCTGATTTCGTTTTATTTCCAAATAAAATGCCTATCAAGCTGTCGAGTCTTTCTGAATACACCAGAACGGCTAAAAGAGTGAGGACTTTGCGACGTCAAGAATCGAATGAAGATCGTGATGCGAGACTTGCTATTATTCGAGAACTTCTGGCGGAAACTCACTCTGTGGAAGCTCTTTCCGAAAGCCAGGTGCGACATAATTCTGACTCATAACGTCATGAATTATTTCGTTCCTCAGAACCCTTCACTCACAGAGGCTTAAAGTTGTTTCTCTCTAATGTAACATCATAGAAGCGGAAATTCTTACGAGAATTAGCGCAGGTGAGCGAGCTTTTATAGCCCGAATCGCGCTTATTCCTAGCAATTTACCGTTTCGCCTTAAACGTGTACAGTTTCCGGTGTGCTTGCGTCATGCCATGACCGTAAACAAAGCACAAGGCCACAAGCTGCATGTTGCGGCCATGGACTTGTGTCAGCTGGTTTCCGACAGCCAGCACTGCGTAGCTTTCTCTCGTGTTACACAGTGGAGCAAACAAGCTCTTCGTTCATGTCCTCAATCATAGTGCTTCAAACGTTGTATGCAAAGAAGCTTTATAAGTCAAAAATAAATTGGACGTGTACGAAGTGTCAGACTCAGTTATAAATAAATATCCGGGCAACACATGGATGGAAAGATCTTAAAATAACTGTCAATAAGTATGTAAAATTTAAAAGACTGCAAATTCACTAAAATATTTCTAACAACATTTTTACTGTTTTAAAATAGAAATCATAAGCCGGGCGTTTTCGATAAATTGAGATCGATGAGCAAAGTATCTAGAAAAAATTGTAAAGCAAACGACTTTCTGTTAACCTTATATTACGCATATTTACAGAGCGAGACAGAAAGGACGGTCATTTTTAGAACAGACAGTACTCAGGCTCAGGTAGTTGGAGTGGGGCGACTGATGTGGTCACCTGTTTGATAGCTCCTGCCATTTTGTTTAGTTGCGATCATGGACCCATCTGAAGGATGTGCAGATGAGGTCTTGCAAGATCCAGGATGATGAGCTGAAATCGGTCTGCAAATTTAAATACCTGGGGTCGTACATACAGAGGGACGGAGGACTGGAAAGCGGGATACAAGACGGAATAAATAGCGTTTAGAACAACTGGAGGAAAATGAGTGGAGTGTTGCGTGACGTGAAGGTGAGCATTGGGTTGAAAGGGAAAGTGTACAAGTCAGTTGTAAGGCCTGCTATGATATATGGGGTAGAGACATGGCCAATCAGAGTAGCCCAGGAAAGGAAGATGGAAATGGCGGAAATGAGGATGCTGAGGTGGATGTGTGGGGTAACAAGAAAGGGCAGGATTAGAAATGAATTTGTTAGAGGAGCTGTGAAAGTGGGACCCATGGGGAAAAAGATACAAGAGAGCAGAGTAAGGTGGTACGAACACTTACAGAGAAAATGGGAAGAGTATATGGGAAACAGAGTAGAAGATGTAAAGACTGAAGGAGCGATTAGGAGAGGACGACTGAAGATGAGGTGGAAGGATAAGATATCCGGGGACCTAACGGAGAAAGGATGGAAGAAGGAAGAGGCAATGGATAGAGTTCTATGGAGGAGAAAGATCCAGAAGAGGAACGCCAACCCTACGTGACGTGGGACAAGGCGACGATAAAGAAGAAGAAGAAGAAGAAGAAGAAGATGGACCCATGGACTGTGCAACATCGTCTGCCTGCTTACAATAATTTTGTGGGTAATAATCAGTCTATCGTTGCAGTTCAGAATAGGTTTAGTCGCCCTTTGCGAGGCTTCATAGTGCTCCCACTTGTAAGACGATTTTCCATTGGGTTGAATCATTTCGTTTACGAGGAACAGTGATGAATATAAAACCGTCAGGGACTCTTCACTTGGTATGCACTGCAGAAAATGTTGAAAGAGTTCGGCAGGCCATACTCCAGAGTCCTGGCCGGCCTGCTAGGAAACATTCTGCTGAACAGTGCCCCGTTCAGTAAGGAGTATTTTGCACACTAATCTAGGATTTCAATCCTACAAAATGGCCATGGTGCAACAATTGAACCCCAGACATTTTGTACAGCGGCTAAATTTTGCTCAATATGTGGCCTATGAGGAGATCACAGACCAATGTGTCACACTCTTTTTAATTGCCTACGTACAGTAATTCTGCAAGCAGGACTGTTCGTACCACCTTGAAACTCACGAGCAATTCTTTCGGCTGATTTCTTGCAGTAGTACATGTCCATCAGTATGAGAGGTGGCATGAGCCTCGTCTCATATTTCTGTCTTACTCTGAGTAATTCGATTTTCCTCTCTAATTGGATGCGGTGAAAAGTTGCTATTCCTTCACACATGGACTTCCCTCGCAGCGTCTCTCGTCACCCGGGTGGTCCGGTGACAGGCAGGATCTGCTGATCTAGAAAGGGTTCATCTGATGGGTGTGAGGGAGTCGAGTGAATGCTTTCCAGACGCCGACATTGTCATAAGAGCGGGGGCGACGCACCCACAGAGGCCTGAAGGAGCAGCTGGGCTAGAGATTCTGTTACTTCGCGGAAACTTAGTGAAAACCGTTTTGGCGGGCTACCAGCGAGGCGTGGGAATGACTTGTGTTCCCAGGCAGTCTTGGCGGGCAAATTCCCGCGTTTTATGAAAAATCGTAACTGTGATTGGCTTGCTCAAGGCATAGCTCCATGACATAGCAAAATCGACGCAGAAATTGGCGCCAAGAATCTCCATTGGTGGAATGGTAGTGCTTCGGCAATAGAGTGGAATTTTCCGCCGGTTATCCAGTTGCTGATTGGAACGTTTAACCACGGCCACTGTCGTGGGGGTGGGAATGTTCTGTGTTCGGCTTGTACAGGTGCTCTTGGGGAGTCGGCTCTCGGCTTTTGGTCGGAGTGGGTTACAAGACTGAGCTCTCACTGTTCTGGACAGCCTGCCTTCCGTTGGCTGTCTAATATACTTTCACTTAATTGTAACTGTTTGACGAAGTTGCTGAAGTTTCGACTTCAACGTAACTTTCCGAGTACAGTTGGCAATTAAGCGTTCTGCATACAAGCGTCCTATGTTGTCCGTCTTGAGTAGTTTTGTCAAACGTTGGCTGTACTGGAGTTACTGTGTCACTTCTCTTGTTAAAATCACTCACTGTACCATCAGTGATTGTGTAGCGAGCCTTCTTCGTCTCCCTCAGTGGCGTATTTGTGCTGCTAGGAAGTATTTAGTCTGGAACAACCAGACCACGAGAATTTGTTTTGGGCTATACTCACGACATTATCATGACCACGACGGGACGTCGAAGCAACCAGCCATCGCCTCCGGTATGCCAGATCGTGTCCTTGCAGTTAAGAAGACAGCTTGGTAATGTACGTCTGCAGCACCGGCAAATCAGGGAGTTTTGGTAGGTGATAATCAGAGCTCAGTAGAGCGCGCCTGTAAGTCTTTTCTAACTTTGTTCTATCTTGGGTGTTCATTGTCTGAGTTATCACTACTGTAGCAGCAATTAATGTTGGGTTGGCTGGATGTTTTTCTTAAGATTTGAGTTGCAAGGAATTGGCTCCACATACCACTTGGTCATAAATGTCACAATCTAGTTCATGGACAACTTTACCTTCACAGCATTTATTTGAGTATCCAATTTGATGTATTGTAAATGTTTCATGTGGTTTGTTTATTATTTTGAGTTTAGTCATAATAAATCAAATTGTTATTTTGGACAGAACTTTCATTCTGTTAATCTGTAGAGCAGCCCTTTCATTTCTCACTACGTTAATGAAACTTTCCTTTATCTAATTAATTTCTATCCAAATAAATTATTGCAGGTGCCTAACTCTTTTCTACTCCGCTTTCAGGGTCGGTTGCAGTCAGTTCGCGTTACTTCTTAATCCATGTGCAACAGCAAAAGTCGGAGTTAGAAAAGGGGGGGCTTAGAGCATCATTTCCGTATGAAGATTCGAGAATAATTTAGTGTTAAATACACTGCTGGCCCCGGCACCTCGCAAGTACATGACGTCAGCCTGATGTTGGTTTAACTATGGTTGCTCGTTCGCATTCCCACTTCACAATCATATCAGTATCAGTCTAGTTTGTCAGCTTTGGAAGAGTGACATCCAATGTCTCTTCCACGTCCGAAGTCACTAAGTTCTCCGATCCATTCTCCTGTTACTGCTTCTCAACTCACAACAAAATACCTTCTATCTAAGTTTACACTCGCCAATCCTTCTCTCGTGACATCTAGTGGTCACACAGGTTTCCGGTACTTTTGGTCACATACTGTACATCTTCCTTAAAGATCAGAAAGTAGCACAGTATATTATCTATAGCGGTACCGTAGATATATCTTTTGTAATACACTACTGGCCATTAAAATTGCTACACCAAGAAGAAATGCAGATGATAAACGGGTATTCATTCTACAAATATATTATACTAGAACAGGACATGTGATTACATTTTCACGGAATTTGGGTGCATAGATCCTGAGAAATCAGTACGCAGAACAACCACCACTGGCCGTAATAACGGCCTTGATACGCCTGGGCATTGAGCCAAACAGAGCTTGTATGGCGTGTACAGGTGCAGGTGCCCATGCAGCTTCAACACGATACCACAGTTCATCAAAGGTAGTGACTGGCGTATTGCTAAAATGTAGGGTTTCACAGGGATCGAATGAAGGGTAGAGTCACGGGTCGTAACACATCTGAAAAGTGAGTCCACTGTTCAAAGTGCCGTCAATGAGAACAAGAGGTGACTGAGACGTGTAACCAATGGCACCCCATACTATGACGCCAGGTGATACGCCAGTATGGCGATGACGAATACATGCTTCCAATGTGCGTTCACCGTGATGTCGCCAAACACGGATGCGACCATCATAATGCTGTAAACAGAACGTGGATTCATCCGAAAAATGACGTTTTGCCATTCGTGCACCCAGGTTCGTCGTTGAGTACACCATCGCAGGCGCTCCTGTCTGTGATGCAGAGTCAGAGGTAACCGCAGCCATGGTCTCCGAGCTGTAGTCCATGCTGCTGCAAACGTCGTCGAACTGTTCGTCCAGTTGGTTGTTGTCTTGCAAAGATCCCCATCTGTTGACTTAGGGATCGAGACGTGGCTGCACGAACCGTTACAGCCATGCGGATAAGATGATAGCCATCTCGACTGCTAGTGATACGAGGCCATTGGGATCCAGCACGGCGTTCCGTATTACCCTCCTGAACCCACCGATTCCATATTCTGCTAACAGTCATTGGATCTCGACCAACGCGAGCAGCAATACGATAAACCACAATCGCGGTAGGCTACAATCCGACCTTTATCAAAGTCGGAAACGTGATGGTACGCACTTCTCCTCCTTATACGAGGCATCACAACAACGTTTCACCAGGCAACGCCAGTGAACTGCTGTTTGCGTATGAGAAATCGGTTGGAAACGTTCCTCATGTCAGCACGTTGTAGGTGTTGCCACCGGCGCCACCCTTGTGTGAATGTTCAGAAAAGCTAATTGTTTGCATATCACAGCATCTTCGTCCTGTCGTTAAATTTCGTGTCTGTAGCACGTCATCTTGGTGGTGTAGCAATTTTAATGGCCAGTAGTGTAGGTAGCACAGATCCGCACAGGAAGTACAGAGTCGAGTTTTCCGCTGCTGTTACTAAACCGTTTGGACTATTACACGTGCGAAATTGTGGATAGAACAATATGCCAGTTGGCTAGAGGAAAACTCGACTTCCTTTCCGACTCAGATATTTCATCAACGACACTTTAATATGACATTAGTAATTTCTCTTCATAATTTAGTATTCTCATACATTATTAATGAGTTTGTGTAACGTATACAGCATGTTATTTCAGAAAGCTATTTTATTCTCGTGTATTTTATGTGGAGTTGTGTGTAACAGGCATTTGCGACACACCCGATTCGTCGTGCGATGTAATCACACAATTGTTGACGACGGAACTGTTTGTCACCGTTCCGGATGAACTCTTTGCTCTGCTATTCCACTCACGGTTCGGTAAAAGTCGTTAGCCTCGCTTTGAGCCTGTAGTCGATGTTAAAAAGTTGCGGTTCTGATGTAACCACTCAGTGTCCTTTAACTAACCGACTGGACTCTTAACGAATTCCGAGATCCGGCTACTGAACTGGAAACGTGTAACTGCAACGATCTCCGCTTAACCTCTTATTGTTTCTTTGCTACTCCCTCATCAGTGTCGACGAAGATAAAGTTTACGGGGCAAATGTTCGAAAACCAGTATACGGTCAGTGAAAACGAGTATTTATAGCGAACAAAGCCGTCTCGATCGCTTCACATATATCCATTCATTACGACGTACGACTATAGCCTTCATTAAGATTGCAGTCACGTGAGGATGACAGGTGTTAGGCACACATCAGTCGATTTAAGAAGAAAAGTAAAAACTAAGTAATTCAGCCACCAAAACGTAGACACGTAAAACAAATTTCAACGTCACTTGTAATAAAATCTACGTCTAGGTGGAACGTCAGCTACCAAATCACGTCAGCTCTAAAGTCTACAGAAATACAAGTGCTAACCGAGAAGTGGCGCTAGTGGGGAATACTAGACTTTCGTTTTTCACGACACATGCACATAAAATGACGGAACGTCTTCAAATTACAAATACATAATCGACGGTTAATATTTACTTAACTCCTCTCATTGCTATGTTATTTTACTTTTAAATGAATGTCTGGTAATGGCAGTAACTGAAATTCCACAATAGAGGAAAATATATTAAGCAGCTTCATTTGATAAAATCTACAATGATCACGTGAAATTTAAATTTTTCCCAACGACTTAAATGTTCGAAGAGTTTTCGGGATTTCTGCCGGTCGTCGTAAACTTCACTCTATGATATTTCGACTGGACACCTGCCAGTCATCTCCACCTGAGCCATCGCAGACTGACGAAGACGTTCTCCCCTCCGTCCTTTATGGTGCGCTGAGAGTATTGCAGCGCATGCGTCAGTCACGGTGATAGATTGACCAAATCGCCCGGCGGCAGCGCCCTCCCTGCGAAGATCAGCCGTCATCTGGCGTTTTCGTCAGGTGCAAATCTCGGAGATGACGGGATTCCACACTTTATCCAGCGGAAGACGAGAATTTACAAAATACCTTGCCAATGTGGCATGGCCTATATAGAACAATCAACACGCATAATGGAGGAACGCTTCGCAGAACATAAACGTTGCACTCGCCTTTTGCAACCCATCAAGTCTGCAATTGCGGAACGTTGTATTTCCAACGGACATTTACTGGAATGTGACAAAACATTAATTTTAGTCACAGTTACATCTTTTTGGGACTCCATTATAAAAGAATCAGTTGAAACACACATTGCGGAAAAATGAACCGTGGCAACGCCTAACAGCTGGATAATGCGTGGAACCCCGTCATCTCCGACAGTTGTTCCAGACGAAGACGCCAGAATACTTCGATGGCTGCGGCGAGCGACAACACTGGAGACAGCTGATCTTTGCAGTTCCACCAGCGAGAACGCTTCTGCCGGGCGGTGTGGTCCTTCTGTCACTGTGACACATGTGCGGCAATACTCATAGCGCGCTATATAAGGCGGAGCGGAGAACGTCTTCGTCTTCATCTCCCAAGTTGACCGAACCTTCTCCACCTATGTGATTGCCGCTAACATCAATATCCAGAGCCGCTCCTTTGCCGCCCTTCGGCGGTGGCATCAGTTCCTCCTCACAATCAAATGTGACCTTGTTCCCCTTCCTCAGCACAGCCATCCTGAAAGCAACACCACCCCCGATGTTGTCATTGCCCCTGCCAACCTCCTTGGTCGTATCGCCGTCGACATCCTAGACCCCATACGTAGCGACCATCTACCGGTCCTTCTCACCATAACGGCGGTTCACCACTTCCCTCCGGCTCCCCACCCTAAACCCACTCCTAAGGTAGTCTGTGACTACCGTCACACCATCTGGGATGCCTACTGGGAATCCATCACCTCCCAGGTCGAAAGTCACCCTCTCACCTATCACTATCCTGACGTAATGATCCATCCCTCGTCCTTCAGAAGGCCACTAGTGACGTTGCGGAGGCACATGCTCCTACTAAAACCATCCACCCCCACCGTCCCACTCTGCCTCCGTGGGCTGTCCTCCTCCTCTGCGAATCCCGCCGCCTCTATCGCTCCTGCCTGCGCCCTCGTGACAAGGGTTCACTCTAACACCACCGACAAATACAGCGACACGTTTGGAACCTCATTACGGTAAAGAAACTCCAGAACTGGCACCAGATCTGTACACGACTCAATGCCACACTCCCTATAAACTCCTTCAAGTACTGGTCAGCCTTTCATTGCCTTACTGGTTCCCATTCCGAACCCCATTACCACCTTCTCCATAATGGCCGCCCCCTTCCCAACAACCTCAGTAAGGCCAACCACTTCGCTTCCCACCTTTCCGAGGTCTTCTCTTTGATTATTCCCTTTTCCCCACCATCATGGAATGCAGCGCTACCTAGGTCGGTCCACTTGCTCCCAGTCTCCAGTACTTGGGGCAGTGGTCCCCCCTCCCCCCTCCTACATCGACACTCCAACCACAGCACAAGACATTAAAATTATCCTCCAGTCCAAACCCAACACGGCCCCTGGTCTCAACTGTGCCACCTACCGCTACCTCAGAGAATTCCCCTTCTCCTTCCTGACTGTCCTTGTCAATTTATACAACTTCATCCTCTCTAGTGGCTTCTATCTCGATCTGTGGAAAACGTATTGCGTCCTCTTGTTCCTCAAACCCAACAAACCCCCTTCCTTTGCCTCTTCCTATCGTCCCATCTGCCTCACCTCTGTCTTCAGTAAGGTCTTCGAATCCATCCTCTCCCATCGTATCTATCACCACCTCCATCAACACCACCCACCCCCTTACTTAGTGTGGCTTCCGACCCTCCTTCTCTGCCAAAGACCAATTACTTAACCTCGCCCACCTTCTCTCCTTCCAACTTAACTCCCATTGCTCTGCCATTTTTGATTCCCTCGACCTCCAGAATGCCTACAACTGCATACAGCATCCCGGCCTCCTCTTTAAACTCCCAACCTACGCCATGCGGATCAATTTTGTCCATCTGGTCACTTCCTTCCTCTTACACTATCCTTCCTATGTAACCCTCTATGACACCAACTCCCATATCTTTTATCCCACTGCTAGCGTCCTCCAGGGCTCTGTCTTCTCCCCTCTCCTCTATCTCCCATACACTGTTGATATGCCCACGCCACCCCCGCTTGTCCACCTCCTCCAACATGCTGATGACATCGCCTTACTGGCTCTCTATCCTATCCTTCAACAATCCCAATGCACCCTTCAAACCCACTCTGACCAGTTCACCTCTTGGTGTACCCTGTGATTCCTTCATATCAACTCCTCCATAACCCAGGCAAACATCATAGGCTGCACCACTTCCATCTCCACGATTTCTACCTAAGTATTTATGGTCATCCCATCCAGCTCGCCCCCACCCTGAAATACCTTGGCCTCACCCTCAACCATCACGTCACCTGGACCCCTCATCTCCTGACCATCGAGCAGCAGAAAGCCCATTCCTGCCTTCGCCTTCTGAAACTCCTGCCTGGCCAGACATGGGGATTGCATACTTCTACCATCCTCCACACCTACAAATCCCTCATCCACCCTGTCCTCTGTTATGCCAGAATTGCCTGGATCTCCAACCCACCCCCCACACTTTTATAAGGCCCTCCAAATCCTAGAATGCTATGCACTCTGCCTTGCCTTCCATATCTGGTTTCCTTCCCCCATATGACTCCTGCATGACCTCATCCCCTTCCCCCATATCCCCAGTTTCCTCCAAAATCTCCGCATCCTTTATGCTGTGCTCAGGCTTGATTCCCCCCACCCCATGGTTTTCTCCTTCCTCTCCACCCACCGCCCATTGTCGTGCCTCTATTGCTATATCCCTCCATCTCTCCACCTCCACACCCTCCCTCTCCTTCATCTGGGCAATTTCCCACAACTCTCCCTCCAGAATGTTGAACCTAGCTGTGACATCTAGCCTTCCTAACCAACTGTAGCCTGCCCATGTCCCAACCCCCCCCCCCCACCCCAGGGCCCCCTTTACCTCTTCCCTCCTTCTCCCAGCGCGGATTTTCCTCCTTCCACCCCAAACTCCCTCCACCCCCTTCTCGGCTGTTTTCCCATTCCATCCCTTCCCTCCCTGGCCCCCCTTTGGGGTGCCCCCTACCTTCTCGCCTCTTTTTTCCATCTCCCTTGCCCCCCCCCCCCCCCCCAGCAAATCCTCTGAGGTCTTTATTCATTATCTAGTGTGCTGCATTAGTGTTGTGTTCGGTGCCGTTATCCAATGTCACCAAGTGATGTGGTTTTAAATGTGTGCTTGACCTGTATGTAGTCTATGATTGTTCAGTGCTACACAGTCCATCACGTGGCCGTTTTAATCGTTCTGTGACTTTTTATCCTCTGGCCGAATTTTGCCTGGTGCCTTTTAAGTGTTACAATGTGTGTTTTTTGTGTAAAATACTTTTTTAGATTTTTACCTCCATTTTACAGTCGCCACTTTTCGTATGCTTTCTTCTCATATGTTCCACCTCTTTTTCTATGTTCTACCATGTTTTCTTCTCTATATTGTTTTAAATATCTTCCTGTCTACTTGTAATATCTCTTGACTGAAGAGCAGCGTCTATGCTGTTGCCAGCCTGCCTGTGATGGGGAATTCCAAATACAATGAAGGGAAAAAAAGAAGAAAACATGTCTTCGTCAGTCTTCGATTGCTCATGTGAAGATGACTGGCAGGCGTCTAGTTGAAATATCGTGGAGTGACGTTTACGACGATCGGCTGCAATCCAGAAAGCTCTTTGGACAATGATGACGTTGTACTGCATTAATATATAGCTTGATATGTTACACGGAACACGTAAGCTCTTATGTTTCCAACACTACATTAACTATGTAGTTCTTACTTTTCATTCATTTTTGCTTTTTATGACAATCAGGGCTACAGGTTACTCCCTCTGCTGTCTTTACATTAGGCATATAAACGGATACTGTTTCGTATTCACGACGACACATATGAGTTTTCTTCTAGAATTTTATTTCTTAAGCTAGTAAAATGTTAATTACATTCATTCAGGGTGTGCTAGGTAAGTATTGCTTACCTACGAGAACTAGGCGAAGAAGTGCCAGTTATTTACCTGTCTTTTCACCCTAATTGTTTAGACCTCTCACTTCCATTACAAACAATGTCGTCGCGTTGCCATGGACGCTTCTTCACTATTATAGTAAGCAAAAGATTAGGCACAGTTTGTTAATAGATTTATCACGTCTAGTGTGAGAAACTAGTGCTCATCAGTTACATTTATGAAACGTAAAAATTGCATTTGAGTGTGAAACTGGCAATCGATAACGCGTAAAAGCATTAGATCTCCTAACTGCGGTAATGTATTTCCAGTTTAATATACCTGCAGCGTTCGATATCACAGATATAGATGTATAATTGGCCAAAGAGGGTAAATCCACTGGCTCTGCAGACTGCGACAGAGAACTTTCATGTGCTTCACAGCTGTACCAATTGGTAGGCATTATTTGGTTTCGTGATCCAGGTGGTGTTGTATCCAGTGTTCCATGATGACTTGATAAATCTTTATTGTACGCACCGTGTTTATGATAGTAACAAATCCTTCACCATACTCACTACGGATTCTTCTAAGCAGGAGCAATTTATAAGAATTATTACAATGGTTGGATTTACCCTATTGACAAAGTATTCTGAAAAAAATTAACTCTTATTAGAAACTAAAATAAAAATGTGCTGATTATATTAATAAGTGTCCTAATGTCACTTTTAGAGGTGTTAGTTATCAGTTTGACATTAACAGAGTATTTCCTGGCACTCTTTCACTTGGATGTATTAGTGTGCCACATTAACAGGTGGTGATGGTCAATGATTTAATGTGATACTCTCAGTGCTGCAGTATTTCTTCGCTGTGGGTGTGAAGGAGGAACCTGAACTGTGTTTTGAGTCACCCAGAACAACGTTGGCTAATCGCCACGGCTTATGGCTGTGAACACAGTTTTGAGCGACCTTCCAGTAGACGTGATGTGCCCCACCAGATATAGCAACGAAGCATGACAGGACATATGCGGCTTCTGACTCTCCTCAGGTCCTGAGAGTATGGAGCTAATCGTTTTGCAGTTGATACACAGCTGGATTCTTGATCTCGACAATCGAAATATTTGTTAGCACCTTCTATAGGTGATGAATAACGTCCTCAGGCTTGGCCGTTGTGCCCTACTTCGCGGATCAGGCAAGTGATATGACCTGGGTTCGATACATCCGACCACTAAAATGGACTGACATACCCATTGTTACAACCTGAACCCAATCTAACACCTTTGGGATGAGTCAGAACGTCGGCTTCCCTCCAGACCACAGCGCCCAAAATCATTACTTTGGTTTCGCATCTTGAGGAAGAAGCCAGCCGCACAGTCCATAAACTCAGCGCCCCAGACCGCTCGGCTAACCTCGCGCGGCTCAAAAACTCACACCGCACTGAAAGTGTCCCATTAGCTCAAGCAGTCATAAAGGCGAAGGGTGGACACACCCCATATCAATGTCCAGTAATGGGTGTCCACTTACACTGAAGCGCCAAAGAAAATGGTATCGGCATGCGTGTTCAAATATAGAGATACGTAAACAGGTTGAATAGGGCACTGCGATCAGCAACGCCTATAAAAGACAACAAGTGTCTGGCGCAGTTGTTAGATCGGTCACTGCTGCCACAATGGCAGGTTATCAGGATTTAACTGGGTTTGAACGTAATGTTACAGTCGGCAACCGAGCGATGGGACAGAGCATCTCCGCGGAAGGGATGAAGTGGCGATTTTCTCGTACGACCATTTCACGAGTGTAACGTAAATATCAGGAACCCGGTAGAACAACAAATCTCCGACATCGCTGCCGCCGGAGGAAGATCCTACAAGAACGGGACCAGCTACTACTTAAGAGAATAGTGCAGTGTGACAGAATCGCAACCCTTCTGCAAATTGCTGCAGATTTCAATGTTGGGCCATCAACAAGTGTCAGCGAGTGAACCATTCAATGAAACATCATCGACATGGGCTTTCGGAGCCGAAGGCCCATTCGTGTACCCTTGATGACTGCAAGACACAAAGCTTTACGCCTCGCTTGGACCCGTCTAACCTATATTGAACTGTTTATGACTGGAAACATGTTGCCCGGTCGGACGACACTCGTTTCAAATTGTATCGAGCGGATGGCCATGTATGGGTCCAAGACCCTGCATGTCAGCAGGGGGCTGTTCAAGCTGGTGGAGGCTGTCTAATGGTGTGCCGCGAGTGCAGTTGGAGTGGTGTGCAACCCCTGTTACGTCTAGATACGACTCTGACACGTGACACGTACGTAAGAATCCTGTCTGATCACATGCATACATTTATGTCAATTGTGCATTCCGACGGACTTGGACAATTCCAGAAAAACAATGTGACACCCCAAAATTGCTACAGAGTTTGTCCAAGAACACTCTTCGGAGTTTAAACAATTCCGCTGGCCACCAGACTTGCCACACATGAACGTTATTGAGCATATCTGAGATGGTTTGCAACGTGCTGGTCAGAAGAGATCTCCATCCCCTAGTACTCTTACAGATTTATGGACAGCCCTGCAGGATTCATGGTGTCAGCTCCCTCCAGCACTACTTCAGACATTAGTCGAGTCCATGCTACGTCGTATTGCGGCACTTCTGCGTGTTCGGAGGGGGGGGGGGGGGGCGGCTTCACGATATTAGGCAGGTGTACCAGTTTCTTTGGCTCTTCAGTGTACTTTTGATCTGACAGTGTACACACTTTTTTCAATAAGTTGACCAACTGTCATTCTCGCTGAAGTTCAGGTCGGAGTAATTGTTTCTGTAATTTCTGTTTGATAAATTCAGTTCTTGTTCCACCCTATATGTGTCAAGAAAACGCTGCTCTTTTATTTCCTGAAAGTTACAGGGGCCAGATCTTGGGGGCATGGATGAACGAAACTGTTGAAATGTAGTTTTGAGCCGCAAGTGGCTGACATTCAACGGTATTTGGTTAGGAGTGTGGAGGAGCTAATCATCTAATTGCCAGAGTGTAGGCCGTCTTTCTTTCTTTATTCTCTCGGTTCTGCCTGCAATTAGGAATTAATGAGCGTGTTGCTAGACATATTACCAGTAGGTTTGATCAACACACTACTATTACGAAGATGCTTTGTGATCTCCAAAGGGGAATGCAAGGGGGAAAGACTACATTTTCGTGAAACATTATTGTGAAAGTTCCATTAAGTTTCGGGTGTGCAGCCGCAAGAAATCACCTTCTTCTTCTAATATTTCGGCTGTATAACGTTCAGCCATCTTCAGACTGAGCCGCAAGACTGCCGCTCCAGTTCTCGCTTCGTCCCTTTATACTCGTGTACTCCGCGACTGTGCATGCGGCCACAGATGCAAATGCGCCAGAGACGTTGGTCGGCGGCAGAGACGTGCATAATGCGCGAGTTGTATCTATGACACCGCAGTCGATCTGTGTTGACATATCGATATATCATTGTGAGCTGCACTGTGACGACGTCTTTGTGAGTTTATTACAGCAAGTGCCGGATTCCATGATTTATCAAGGTTGAAACCACTATCTCTATTAATTAAATTCGTGGTCACGCGAATTTCAATCGCCTCCTTCACTATCGAATCCCAATAGGATGATGTAGTTGCCAAAATTTCGACGTTGTCATACAACATACTGTGACCATTATCAATACAGTTCTCTGCCACTGCCGACTTATTAGGTTGTAAGAGTCGTGTGTACTTCTGGTGTTCTGTACATCTTTCTTGGGCAGTACGAGTTGTTTGTCCGATCTAAGAAAGACCACATTCACATGGAATTTTGTAAACAGATTTTCAGAGCAGCAAATCATCTTTCACGGAGCCCACAAGTGCAGCTGTCTTGGGTGGAGGACGAAAAATCACTTTTACTTTGTGTCTGCCAAGGATGCGTCCTATTTTTGATGATAGGCTACCCACATATGGCAGGAAGGCCATCGATTAAAAAGTTTCTTCATCTTCTTCTGCTTTCTTTGTGGCCTCTTTCGGTTTCATTTTTAGTGCCCTCTGTATTTGTTGTGGAGAGTACCCATTGTACTCTTTGTAAGTGGGAATGTTTATGTTGCAGACTGCTTTCGTCAGAAATATGATGCGCTCTGTGGGTCAAAGTTCGGAGAACACTCATTGTCTGGGCAGGATGGTGGCAGTTATTTGCACGTAAATACAGATCGGTGTGCGTCGGCTTCCTATATACTTCATGTCCCAAAGTGCCATCCTCTCTGCGCCGAACCAAAACATCCAAGAATGGAAGTCATCCCTCCTTTTCAATTTCCACTGTGAATTTTATTTGATCGTGGAGGGAGTTAAGATGTCTTAAGAAGTCTTGCAAGTTGTCTTCACCATGGGGCCAAACTACAAAGGTGTCATCAACATACCTCCAGAATACCGTGGGTTTCAAGTCAGCAGATTCAAGCGCCTTCTCCTCGAAGTCCTCCATAAATAAATTGGCCACCAGAGGGGATAAGGGACTGCCCATGGTGACTCCGTCCGTCTGTTAAAAAAATTCGTTGTTAAATAAGAAAAATGTGGAGGTCAGAACATGTTTAAATAAAGCTCAAATCTCTTTGTCAAAACTTCTTTCAATAAGCTGTAGAGATTCTGGAAGGGGAACCTTTGTAAATAAAGATGCACATTATTGTGAAAATTTAGAGAACCGACATTTGCGGCTGATTGCAGAAAGATTCTATTGCCAGCAACGTACATTTCGCGTAAAGGCCACGAAGACAAGAGAAATTAGGGTTCGTACGGGGGTATATAGACAGTCGTCTTTCCTTCGCTTCATTTGCAAGTGGAACAGGAAAGGGAATAACTGGTAATAGTACGTGGTAACCTCCTCCATGCATCGTATGGACGCTTGCTGTTTTCGGATATGTGCGATGATGTGGACTTAGAAATGATGTTTATCTGTGGTACCTCTGGGAGCAACATCGACTTATATCCCTTTCAAATGGATAAAACAAATTAGCCTTTTTCACGTTGATTCTTACCTGTTTCATTTCTGGGTCGTCCATTCTACATGGTTGTGTTTTAGGTTTTAGAGAAGCATATTCCAGAAAATGAGATGGCTAAAATTTGCTAGTGTAAGGCTCACAGATTCATCAAAGGTTGTTTGCAGAATTTCGAAGAAGAATTTATATTATTTAATTTAAATTTGATTTACCAGATTAGTGAGATAATGTGTATCTACAATACAAAGCTAATTTTCGCAAAATGTGACATTTGGTAGACAATTAAAAAATAATTCTTGTTGAACTAACATTAGTTTACTGCAAGTAGAAGAAGAAACATTGCATTACACATGTTCCCAATAAATCCACCAGGTATTGCTGAAACCTTACAAGTTACTACTAGAAACAAGCTTTGAATCAGGTTGCGAGGTTTTCCTAGAAGACAGAGCATCGTTTGAAAATAAAAAGAATAGAGTTCTACATTCCTGTCCAGCGCACAGTTTCAGTCTAAGAGCACCGTCATTATTTTATATCAGAGAGGCAAATGATGTAAGTTATAAGGTTCATCTACATCTATATCTACATTTATTCTCCGCAAGCCACCCAACGGTGTGTGGCGAAGGGCACTTACCGTGCCACTGTCAGTACCTCCCTTTCCTGTTCCAGTGGCGTATGGTTCGCGAGAAGAACGACTGCTGGAAAGCCTCCGTGCGCGCTCGAATCTCTCTAATTTTACATTCGTGATCTCCTCGGGAGGTATAAGTAGGGGGAAGCAATATATTCGATACCTCATCCAGAAACGCACCCTCTCGAAACCTGGCGAGCAAGCTACACCGCGATGCAGAGCGCCTCTCTTGCAGAGTCTGCCACTTGAGTTTGCTAGACATCTCCGTAACGCTATCACGCTTACCAAATAACACTATGACGAAACGCGCCGCTCTTCTTTGGATCTTCTCTATCTCCTCTGTCAACCCGACTTGGTACGGATCCCACACTGATGAGCAATACTCAAGTATAGGTCGAACGGGTGTTTTGTAAGCCACCTCCTTTGTTGATGGACTACATTTTCTAAGGACTCTCCCAATGAATCTCAACCTGGCACCCGCCATACCAACAATTAATTTTATATGATCATTCCAGATATTTTACAGAAATAACTGCAACCACTGTTTGTTCCGCTATCATGTAATCAATCATACAATAAATGATCCTTCTTTCTATGTATTTGCAATACATTACATTTGTCTGTGTTAAGGGTCAGTTGCCACTCCCTGCGCCAAGTGCCTATCCGCTTCAGATCTTCCTGCATTTCGCTGAAATTTTCTAATGCTGCAACTTCTCTGAATATTACAGCATCATGCACGAAAAGCCGCATGGAACTTCCGACTCTATCTACTAGCTCACTTATATATATTGTGAAAAGCAATGGTCCCATAACATTCTCCTGTGGCACCAGAGGTTAGTTTAACGTCTGTAGACGTTTCTCCATTGACAACAACATGCTGTGTTCTGTTTTCTAAAAACTCTTCAATCCAGCCACACAACTGGTGTGATATTCCGTAGGCTCTTACTTTGTCTATCAGGCGACAGTGCTGAACTGTATCGAAAGCCAAGGAAAATGGCGTCTACCTGGGAGATTGTATCTAATATTTTCTGGGTCTCATGAACAAATAAAGCAAGTTGGGTCTCACACGATCGCTGTTTCCGGAATCCATGTTGATTCCTACAGAGTAGATTCTGGGGTTCCAGAAACGACATGATACGCGAGCAAGAAACATGTTCTAAAATTCTACAACAGATCGACGTCAGAGATATAGGTCTATAAAACTTCCTTGCAGATTAAAACTGTGTGCCCGACCGAGACTCGAACTCGGGACCTTTGCCTTTCACAGGCAAGTGCTCTACCAACTGAGCTACCGAAGCACGACTCACGCCCGGTACTCACAGCTTTACTTCTGCCAGTACCTCGTCTCCTACCTTCCAAACTTTACAGAAGCTCTCCTGCGAACCATGCAGAACTAGCACTCCTGAAAGAAAGGCAAAGGTCCCGAGTTCGAGTCTCGGTCGGGCACACAGTTTTAATCTGCCAGGAAGTTTCATATCAGCGCACACTCCGCTGCAGAGTGAAAATCTCATTCTGGAAACATCCCCCAGGCTGTGGCTAAGCCATGTCTCCGCAATATCCTTTCTTTCAGGAGTGCTAGTTCTGCATGGTTCGCAGGAGAGCTTCTGTAAAGTTTGGAAGGTAGGAGACGAGGTACTGGCAGAAGTAAAGCTGTGAGTACCGGGCGTGAGTCGTGCTTCGGTAGCTCAGTTGGTAGAGCACTTGCCCGCAAAAGGCAAAGGTCCCGAGTTCGAGTCTCGGTCGGGCACACAGTTTTAATCTGCCAGGAAGTTTCATATCAGCGCACACTCCGCTGCAGAGTGAAAATCTCATTCTGGAAACATCCCCCAGGCTGTGGCTAAGCCATGTCTCCGCAATATCCTTTCTTTCAGGAGTGCTAGTTCTGCATGGTTCGCAGGAGAGCTTCTGTAAAGTTTGGAAGGTAGGAGACGAGGTACTGGCAGAAGTAAAGCTGTGAGTACCGGGCGTGAGTCGTGCTTCGGTAGCTCAGTTGGTAGAGCACTTGCCCGCAAAAGGCAAAGGTCCCGAGTTCGAGTCTCGGTCGGGCACACAGTTTTAATCTGCCAGGAAGTTTCATATCAGCGCACACTCCGCTGCAGAGTGAAAATCTCATTCTGGAAACATCCCCCAGGCTGTGGCTAAGCCATGTCTCCGCAATATCCTTTCTTTCAGGAGTGCTAGTTCTGCATGGTTCGCAGGAGAGCTTCTGTAAAGTTTGGAAGGTAGGAGACGAGGTACTGGCAGAAGTAAAGCTGTGAGTAGCGGGCGTGAGTCGTGCTTCGGTAGCTCAGTTGGTAGAGCAGTTGCCCGCGAAAGGCAAAGGTCCCGAGTTCGAGTCTCGGTCGGGCACACAGTTTTAATCTGCAAGGAAGTTTCATATCAGCGCACACTCCGCTGCAGAGTGAAAATCTCATTCTGGATATAGGTCTATAGTTTTGCGCATCTGCTCGACGACCCTTATTGAAGACTGGGACTACCTGTGCTCTTTTCCAATGATTTGGAACCTTCCGTTCCTCTAGAGACTTGCGGTACACGGCTGTTAGAAGGGGTGCAAGTCCTTTCGCGTACTCTGTGTACAATCGAATTGGTATCCCGTCATGTCCAGTGGACTTTCCTCTGTTGAGTGATTCCAGCTGCTTTTCTATTCCTTGGACACTTCGATGTCAGCCCTTGTTCGTGCAAGGATTTAGGGAAGGAACTGCAGTGCGGTCTCCCTCTGTGAAAAGGTGTTTATTATTTCAGCTTTACGCGTGTTATCCTCTGTTTCTTCCATCATCATCCCGGAGTGTCTGGATATGCTGTTTCGAGCCACTTACTGATTTGACGTAAGACCAAAACTTCCTATGGTTTTTCTGTCAAGTCGGTACATAGAATTTTACTTTCCAATTCACTGAACGCTTCACGCATAGCCCTCCTTACGCTAACTTTGACATCGTTTAGCTTCTGTTTTTCTGAGAGGTTTTGGCTGCGTTTAAACTTGCAGTGAAGCTCTCTTTGCTTTAGCTGTAGTTTCCTAACTTTGTTGTTGAACCACGGTGGGTTTTTCCCGTCCCTCGCAGTTTTACTCGGCACGTACCTGTCTAAAACGCATTTTACGATTGCCTTGAACTTTTTCCATAAACACTCAACATTGTTAGTGTCGGAACAGAAATTTTCGTTTTGATCTGTTAGGTAGTCTGAAATCTGCCTTCTATTACTCTTGCTAAACAGATAAACCTTCCTCCCTTTTTTATTACTACAGTAATAGTTCCCAGTATGTGTACTTTTGACAAGACACCCTGTTGTAAGACATACTGCAACTCTTTGTCAGTTACCGTCCGTAAAACAGACGAGAGATACGTACCTTTGTTGTAGAGCTAGCTGATCGGATGAAGGTGGCCCTGGTTTGCTGTTTACGGACAGTCTACAAGGCCAAAAGGCTGCCAGGGACGAACCGACACTCGCGTCTATCGCCCTTCTCCGATACGCGCCAGCCACAGTTTGAAACGCAGTTACACTATCTCCATCGGCACTCTAAAAATGCTGTGGAAGCAAATTACCAGAATTCTTCACTTGTGTGGCCAAAATATCTGCAGGTGCCGCATAATTATTTACAATATTTTTAATCTGCTGTCGCAACTACTGTAAAAAATGAAAATTCTGGCAGATTAAAGGTGCGTGCCTCACCGGTACTCGAGCCTGGACCTTGGCCTTCTCCTAATAATTCTTCTTTTTTTGCCACTACTAAGGGGGGGGGGGGGGGAGGGTCAGGGCAAAGTTTGCAGGGGTCACGACCCTAAGCCTGATACGACATCCTGTTGTCCCCCTCAGAACTAAGAAGGGTGAAGGTCATAGAATCCAAGATGGCCAAAATGCATCAAGGGAAAGGAGGAAAGCCTTTTTTAATTTTAATTTTTACTTTTTAAATTTGTTTTTATTTTGTACCATCACCAATATGACGCAAAAGCTCGTGCTGTGGCATGCCTCATAATACCAAGGGGAGGGTGTATGGAAGGTAGTCCTCGTTGGCTACCCAATACGAGGAAAAACAAAAGAGGTCGTCTCGTTACGACGAGAGGACGGTCCATTGTGCTACTCGCTGCGGACTTACCGATGCATATCTTACGTGTCAGTGTGGTTGCCGTTGACAGTTCGATCTTAACAAAAATAAATAAATAAATAAAATCGTCCGTGATTCAACTTCTCCTATCGTGGATGACCCTGCTACGGGATGGGTTATGGAACGCGCTCCGGAGAAAATTTGAGAAGTGATGCTGGTAGTTACGATTCCACACGGCCGCACAGTGTCGTTCCTTTAAGTAGGGCCAAAAATTCAGGACTGTCTTCTCACCTTTCAAAACAAATAGTGGACGTTGTTACCACGTATCCATGTCACAGATTTCTCCGGGAAGAATAGCTGTTGTGCAGTTAAAGGGTCGGGAGTCGCGAACCGACTGAGCTATTCAAGCTTAACTCACGACCCGCCCTCACAGCTTTATTTCCGCCAGTACATCATCTAATTTCCAACCTACACAGAGATTCTTACGGTGCGGGACTGGCACCCCTGGAGCGACAGCAGAGAGACAGCTTAGCCAGAGCCTAGTGGATTGTTTCCCAAGTAAATTTTCAATCTGCAGTGGAATGTGCGCTGATAAGAAACTTCCTGGCAGATTAAAAACCTTGTATCGTGAGATGCGGTCGTGAGTCGGCACGACAGTTCAGCGTGTTCGGTCAGGAGTCTGCCCGCCATATGTAATAAAAAATCCGAGGGAAGGTCTTATCGACGGAATTTGATACGAAATATCCGCACAAGAATCATTGACGAAGACACATATAAGAAAAAAGTCGATACAGCATTTCCTCCCGAAAGACAATGGTCCCAGGTTCGAGATTTTGAATCTACTGGAATCAGTTCACACTCCACTGCAGAGGCAAAATTCATTCAGGACACTATAAAGTAACTACAGTATATGCCATTCGTATCATTAACACAAAAGTTTTAACGCCAATGATGTTTTAAACGAATGAAACTAACCACGTATTTTAAAATAAACACACAATTTTAGCAGTTTCTATGACGAATTAAATTATACCTTAAATAAATTACCAGAGTCTCTATGCTGCGCAGCTACGTGTCGCTTTTAGAGTGCCACGCATCCTAAGGCATCCGATTCGATGTCTGTCATTCACTTTCAGCTGATGGCCCTGAGCACTTCAAATGGTCTTCTGGTGTCGTCCCTAGTCAACATGACGCTACCGTGTTCGATGGCATCGGTAACGAGCCACTTTGTAGGAAATACCGTGCCGGTCAGACTTGAATTTGGTATTAAGACAGATACAACGAACACCGACATAATATGCGTTTAGAATAACTGGTCATTTAAGTGCTTGCCGCGAACAATCTGAACATAAGACATGTGATGGACTACAATGAAACCAAGCTCCTCGTCGCTACTGCCTCGTTCTCGGACAGTGCTATCAAAGAGACTGTTCACAATAGCATAGGCTATGATGTAGTTTTCAACAGAAAGTTAAAGTTGTATTCGACTCAGTGGTTTGATTTCTTTTAACACTGTAATGCCTGGTCCTATTTGCGGTATGACTTTTCCTTAGACTTTCGAATTGAGGTACCTAGCTAGCAAGAGCAACAGTTTAATGAGGATTCCAAACTCCTGGAGAGAACTGCGTATTGAACGCGCGATCTTTAGATTTTAGGTCCAACATTTGCCTAAATAAGCAACCGAGGTATACGAAGCTTGGTGACATGAAAAGGCGTCGCATTCGGCATTGGGTGTGCTAAAATCGCGACGGCCTACGAAGATGACAAAAAAGAGTAAGCAGTCAACTATTCCGCAATATCGGATTCATCATTCAATTCGTCTCATTTTCATGCAGCGTCATATAAAGAGCAAACAAAAAGTACCCGTTCGAAGGACTAACTTAAACTAACTTACTCTATGGACAACATACACAATTATGCCCGAGGGAGGACTTGAACCGTGGCAAGGCGCCTAAGACCGCACGGCTACCCCGCGCGGCCGTTCGAAGGGCGTACAATAGAGAAAAGGTATAGCAATCAGGAAAAATCGTCGTGAACAGTGAGACAATCAACGCATCAACGCAACAGGTTAAAGATACCTGTTTAGTAAAACATCGCATCCTGCTGCGTGAAGTCCGTAACTGCATGCTGTACATCCTAGCACGACAGAAATCGTCGACCTTTCAAGGCCTTTTTTAAGGGACCGAAGGACTGATAATGGCGTGAGGAGAGGTCAGGTATATGAGGTGGATGCTCGGGTGTCTCGGACTTGTCCGTAATGGATGAGGCTGGCCTCCCATATCAAATGGCTTAAATGGCTCTGAGCACGATGGGACTTAACATCTGAGTTCATTAGTCCTCTAGAACTTAGAACTACTTAAACCTAACTAATCTAAGGACATAATACATCCATGCCCGAGGCAGGATTCGAACTTGCGACGTAGCAGTCGCGCGGTTCCGCACTGAAGCGCCTAGGACCGCTCGGCCACCGCGGCCGGCCCTCCCATATCGACCGGCGTCTTGTATCAAATGGTGACAGGCACAGAACTTCTCGGAAGATTCCATGGCGGTCGTTTTCGACAGACATGTTACGCCTTCGATATTCTTTATTCTCTGATGGCAGCCAAGAAAAGAGTAACAGCACTTTGGCCGTATTTTGACGCACTTGTAATAACGGCGCCATAGTTCGCATTTCCACATTTACCACACACACATCAGAAAGACACGAATGCCACCCTAATCCGTTGCCTCCATGTCTATGCTTACACACCCACATCGGAGTCGGAATACGTTGCTTTTACGCTGTAGTAACGCCCTAAAACGGGAAACTTTTTGATCGCCCCTTATAACAAGTAGTTTATGAGCATTATAGGAGTAAAGCAAAGCAATGCTCCACACCCTTGCCCCGACGGGCAAATCTGGACCAACGGGCCGCTGCGTCATCCTCAGCTAACACTGCCATTCGATGCGTTATTGAGGGATGTGGGATCAGCCCTTGTCGTCTTTCTTCTCCTTGCACCCGCTGTTTCTCCGTCAAGTAGTTCATCCACTGGCCCCACAAGGTTGCGTGCCGGAAAACGAACACGGATCCTTCGCATAGCACGCTGACCACTGAGCTATGGTGGCGGAATAAACTTCTTAATCTAAGTGTGACATGAAGGACAGCCGCAACATGAGGCACAGTCTTCATTTAGTAAGATGAACACGGACGTCTGTTGGGGCACCCAAAGGCGCGAGTGGACTTCATCTGTGGCGGTTATCCCAACCTGATAATGCTGATGTGTCCACAATCTCAGTAGAAATTTTCTGAACTTTGGGAACGTTGGCAGAGTAGCACAAGTACTACCAAGAAGCGACTTTGTCGATAGGCTTGCTGCCGCGCAGCCGGCCGTTATTGCCGAGCGGTTATAAGCGCTTCAGTCCGGAACCGCGTGACTGCTACGTCGCAGGTTCGAATCCTGCCTCGGGCATGAATGTGTGTGATGTCCTTAGGTTAGTTAGATTTAAGTAGTTCAAAGTTATAGGGGACTGATGACCTCAGATGTTAAGTCCCACAGTGCTCAGAACCATTTTTTTGCTGCCGCGCAGAGTGGCCGCAAGGTTTGAGGCGCTGCGTCACGGATTGCGCGCCCCCTCCCACTGGAGGTTCGAGTCCTCCCTCGGGCGTGGATGTATGTGTCGTTCTTTGCATAAGTTAGTTTAAATAGTGTGTAAGTCTAGGGACCGATGACCTCAGCAGTTTGGTCCCTTAGGAATTCACACAAATTTTAGTATTTTTGATTGAGTTGTTGTTCATGAAAGAGAGGACAAGTCGAATGGGAATGCTAGCGACGGATAAAAAGGTAAATGAAAGTGTGTCTGGTAGCGGTGATTGGCTCAGAGGTAAGCTCACTGCACAAAAGAATTAATCCCACGGGGACATCATTCTGCTATTTTGCAACACTGTCTCTAGCCTTGATAACGGTCTCAGTTCGACGAGGAACAGAGTTCACAAGTCTCTTCACGTATGCCATATCAAGTTGACGCTGCACCTTGGTTATTGGGCACCGTAAATCTATCAAATTGCGGTGATGTTGACAGCTGTGCTTCACTCGTTTTCTCGAATGCTCCATTACATTTTCTGCAGGATTAAGACTGGATGGCCGGCCGGAGTGGCCGCGCGGTTCTAGGCTCTACAGTCTGGAGCCGAGCGACCGCTACAGTCGCAGGTTCGAATCCTGCCTCGGGCATGAATGTTTGTGATGTCTTTAGGTTAGTTAGGTTTAATTAGTTCTAAGTTCTAGGTGACTGATGACCTCTGAAGTTAAGTCGCATAGTGCTTAGAGCCATAAGACTGGACGATTAATTGGGCCAGGCTAGGTGCGATTTGGTTCCTCAGTGTTTGTCAAACCAGGAAGTTATGCGTGTCGCCCTTTGGACATGTCTTTAGTCTACTTCGAGGACAACAGTGTCAACAGCATACTAGACATGACGATGTACAAGGAAGGGCATTACTTGGTTACCAAGAATGTGATACTTAACATCATGGTTCAGATGCTGTGTGCAGCAATCTCAGTGAGCACTCCCGTCATGGTACGAAAAATCTCCGAAAACAACAGCTCTTGCCTGCTGTAACACCTACAACGCCTCTCGGTGTTAATAAACGAAAATAGCTCCCAAACTAGCTCCCATGCCCTCGAAATATAAATTTAGAAAATGTCTCAAGCCCCTCCACAAGTAGTTATTTACGAAATAGAAATAAGAGACAAATAGAGGGTAATCTATAGTAGAAAAATAATAGAAAAAGAAAAAAATTAATCATAAATTTGGAATCATGGGAGGGGGAAAAACGATAGAAATGGTTAAATTATTAGTTATTCTTATATATGAGAAATTCAATATTATATTCACAGAACGTAGGTCTTGAACACCTAAGATAGCGTTTACTAAAGTATAAGTAGACGTACAATGCAATTATAATACTCTATCCTCTAGTCTGTTCGAAGTCAATTAGGACGTACAGCTTTAGGAAGCAACAATAGGAGCTTTATTAAACCAGGGCGCAAGGATAAATCGCGACGAGATTTTTTTTTTTTTTTTTTTTTTTTGGAAGCATTACTTTCAGGTCGGAATTAGAACTTTTGTCATATTAGAGGAACGGGGAGGTGATCAATAACCTCTCTGACTTTAACATCACTTCTTGTGAATATTTGAATGTTTTACGGAATTAACGATTTTTGGACAGATTTTGGATAGTGGAAAAGCTTTACCTCACGCGACTATTAATCATAGTTCGTGACAGTTTATGGATATTAAACGGGAACAATCTTTCTATCGAAAGTGACAGAACATTGTTTAGTATCTCTGATATTGACGGGATTCCAGATTAGATACTTATTCAAAGAACCTCTTTGAAGGCGATCGTGTGAATGAACTGATTTATTAATAATTATTGTTAAATAAAATAACGTGTTAATTTGAACCTGACTGTTCGTCTTGAACTTTACTTCGATGTAGGTTCATAAATAATTAGGTTACGTGATTTTCACCAAGAATGAATTGCAGACTAGTCACTGAAACAAGAGAACGAGAATCTATTGAGAACACTAGTATTAATTTACTTACGGTTTTTGTCCTTCAGAACTGGGAAGACGATACGTGTAGTGACTCACTGGGATTAATTTAAGAACTAGACGGGATTAATCAAAACCCCTCAATACCAGTCAATGTATAGATAAATTAACATTCCTACTTTCATGGAAGATACGGAATGGCGCGCAAGTCGCCCAATATGGCGTCGACTGAAATAAGACTTGCACTCGGCGGCCGAACTTCCCCGAAAGGGGCCTCTCAGCCAATGATGCATTTCCATTTTTTTCCAAAGTGCCGACAGCAGTCAAGGTAGCGCAATGTCTGTGCATAACGAAATAAAAATAATTAGGCACAATGGTCGAGCAGCTCCTCATAAGCCATACATTTCTGAAGTCAGTGCTAAGCGACGCTTGAGGCGGTGTAAAGTGCGACACGACAGCGCTCGGATAACTGGAAACGTTATACCCTGTGGCAGTCCGGGAAGGGTTTGGGTTTTGCTAATGCCCGAAGAATATTACCTGACACCGTGACCAGCGGCAACTGTGAAGTACGGTGGAGGTAGTGTTATGGTATGGGAGTGTTTTCTGTAGTTAGGGAGTGGCCCCCTCATTGCGTTTAAGATAACGAGAAATGTAGAAGGCTGTGGACATATTTTATAGCACTGTGTACTGTGTACAGTAGAGGAAGATCTCGGAGAGGAATATTGGTTATATCGACATGACATTGCACCCTGCCAAAAAGCAGCTGTGAGGCAGCAACTACGGACACTAATAGTCCTGAAAAGGCCTGTTCCGTCCAGAGCCCCGGTCTGAATCCAGGGGAACACCTTTGGGATGAGTTGGAACGCCAACTTCGACCCGCGCCCCAGTGTCCTAGATCTCCACCTTCTCCCGTTTCGGCTACTGAAGAACAATGAGCTGCCATTTCTCTACAGACATTCGGACACCTCGTTGAGATTGTCCCCAGTTCAAGCCCTCATAGAGGTAAAGCGTGTACACACCTCATACACTAAGCGCCAAAGAAACTGGTATAGGCTTGCATATTCAAATACAGAGATATGTAAAATGGCAGAACATGGCGCTGCGGTCGGTAACGCCTCTATAAGACAACAAGTGTCTGACGCAGTTGTTAAGATTGGTTACTACTGCTACAGCGGCAGGTTATCAAAATTTAAGTGAGTTTGAACTTGTTGCTATAATCGGCGCACGAGCGATGGGATACAGAATCTCTGAGGTAGCAATGAAGTGGGGATTTTCCCATACGACCATTTCGGGAATCCGTTAAAACATCAAATCTAGGACATCGCTGCGGCGGGAAAAAGATCTTGCAAGAATGGGACCAACGACTACTGAAGAGAATCGTTCAACGTGACAGAAGTGCGATCCTCCCGCAAATTGCTGCAGGTTTCAATGTTGGGACATCAACAAGTGTCAGCGTGCGAACCATTCAATGAAACATCATCGATATGGGCTTTCGGAGCCGAAGGCCCACTCGTGTACCCTTGACGATTGCGCGACATAAAACTTTACACCTCGCCTCTGTCCATCAACACCCACACTCGACTGTTGGCGACTGGAAACATGTTGCTAGTCGGACGGGTCTCATTTCAAATTGTATCGAGCGGATAGACGTCTACGGGTATGAAGACAACCTCATGAATGTATGGACGCAGTAAGCAGGGGACTGTTCGAGCTGGTGGAGGCTGTGTGATGGTGAGGGCCATGTGCAGTTGGAGTGATGTTGAACCCCTGATACCTGTGATACCTGTGATAGGTGACACGTACGTAAGCATCCTGTCTGATTACCTGCATCCGTTCACTCCTATTGTGCATTCCGACGGACGTGGGCATATCCAGCAGGACAATGCGACACGAAACACGTTGAGAATTGCTACAGAGTGTCTCCAGGGACACGCTTCTGAGATTAAACACCTCCGCTGTCCACGAAACTCCCCAGACACGAACATTATTGAGCGAATCTGAGATGCCTTGCAACGTGCTGTTCAGAAGAGATCCCCACCCCCTGGTATTCTGACGTATTTATGGACAGTCCTGCAGTATTTGTGGTGTCAGTTCCCTGCAGCACTACTTCAGACATTAGTTGAGTCCATGCCACATCGTGTCGCGCCACTTCTGTGGGGGCCCTACACGATCTTAGGCAGGTGTACCAGTCTCTTCGGCTCTTCAGTGTATCCATGTACACTAATAGTTGTCCGGATACTTTTGATCTCTTTGAGATGGACCTGTATTCACTCAGAGCAACACTTTCTGCCACGTTTCGAACAGACTGTCCCTGACAAGTGTTATATGTCTGCAAGTAGTAATCTATACTAGCAGACACGTTGTACAGTCCACGTCGATACTCCAACAAATGGGACAACTTTAATCACGGTGTTCTCATGGTCACATCCAAACATAATAATTCGCTTCTACCATTTTGCCACAACTCTTTGTCGACCCGTCTTGTTGCGCTGATTCCATACAACCCACAGGGGCACACACACACAATACTTCAGTGTCACGACTTAACGACAGTGACTGAGGACTCCAAGAGTGCCTGGTACCAGATCCGCACCATCTACTGTTTGTCCACGATAAGTTGACGATTGGCTTGGTGGCTGTCGGGAACGACCGCGCTCCCGCATTGAGGCTGCATATGGGAGGGGTTGTGCTTACCACGAAATCGGAGGCGGCACCCGTGGAAACACTGCACGCTTAACTGACACTTCCGTAGCATCGGAAATCACCTAATTTGTTGACGTATTCAGGCTATTGAGTTTAACCTGTAACTTATTACTTTACTTTACATGTGGCAAGGGCCTTATCGACCATACGCCTGCTCTATGAGCCTCTTCCACTTCCGCCTGCCCAATCAACTGTTTGTCCAGTTGTTGTTCCTGTTCATCCCAGTTGTGTCCTCGCGAATGTTAACCCGCCATCTGATTATGGCTCTCCCACTTCCTCTCGTTCCATCCATTGTTCTGCTGAATGCCATTCTAGGTTGTCTGTTCTCTGTCGTTCTTGCTATATGGCCTGCCCAATTCAGTCTTCTCCTCTTGAGCACTTCGACGATGCTACGGTGTTTGTACAGCCATCTTATTCTTCATTTCTTCTTATTCTCAATTCCATGTTATTTTCGTAGTATACAGATTCAAAAATTTTCCTTAGTACCTTTCTTTCGAATATTAACAGTTTTTCTTCATCTTTCTTTCTAAATATTAGTGTTTCACACTGATATAACGTCACAGGTATAATGGCCGACTGATATAAGCGGATTTTAAAGTTACTGCTAAGTGATCTTTTTGTTAGAATTATGATGAAACTAAAAAGTGTCATGTATGCTGTTGATAAACGGGCATCTTTTTCTATATGTGTTCTGTTGTTATAACTAAAAAGACTTCGTAGGTACTTGAAGTGGTCAACAGTCTTGAAATTGAATCCATCTACAGTCAGTGGTGCATAGTTTCTGGTTTTCTTACTTATGGTCAGGTATTCTGTTTTTTCTTCATTAACCTTTAATCCTTTTTTCATAGCAATTTCATAATTATTTTGCATCATTCTCATTAATTCTCTTTTGGAACTACTTATCATCTGCATCTGCGTAGGCAATCCTTGTAATGTTCACATCCTGCAGCTGGATCCCTTGTGGACTGGTTTTAGAAAATTCTCTATCGATCTTCTCTAGGACAAGGTTAAATAAAATACGTGAAATAGCATCTCCTTGTCTCAGTCCAGTGTACACCTTAAAATCTTCAGTTTCTCCTACCGGTGTCTTTATGCGACATAAAGTTTCATCTAAACACATTTTAACTCATCTGATTAATTTTGATGGTATTTTAAATTCCTTCATTATATTTAGGAATGTCTGTCGGTGTATGCTATCATAGGCCTTTTTAAAATCTACGAATAATATGTGGACATCTACACTGAATTCCCACGCCTTTCAGTTACTTGTCTTATGGTGAATAAGTGATCTAATGTGGATCCGTTTTCCTGCCTCGGGCATGGATGTGTGTAATGTCCTTAGGTTAGTTGGGTTTAAGTAGTTCTAAGTTCTAGGGGACTGATGACCTGAGTCCAATAGTGCTCAGAGCCTTTTTTTTGTGGATGTGTTTGTGCGGAAACCGCACTGGTAGTACCCAATCAGTTCTTCTGTTATTGGTATCAGCCTGTGTAATAGGCAGCTCGATAAGATTTTGTAGGTGACACCAAGTAAGGCAATTCCTCTGTAGTTATCACAAACAAGTGAATCATTCTTCTTAAATATTTACCTGTAACATATGTCTTATTTATTTATCGAAAATAATGAAGAATGAAAGTAGATGAATGTACAATTTACGACAAAATTAATCGAAATTCAAAAACTGATTATTCGAATCTGTTTGCACATTGCATTTATTAAACATAGCACAGCAGTAATGTCTACAAAGTGTAATTAACCCACACTGACAGAACTTTAGAAACGATATTCACTAAAGTTCCCTGTCATTTGTGTTTGATTCAAGATCAACATCATCGTCATGGTATTGATAGCTTCATCGATGGCAATTTCCATTCTTCCATCTCGTCTCCAACACTCTTGCTCCGGCTGCTGTACTTTCCTGCAGGAACATTACCAGTCCTGTGCAGTAACTGAAGAGAAAGCAGGATTAACAAGATCCTGCAATCTTTCCTTCGGTATGTTTACCAGTGACATGGTTCTCCCTGAAATTGTGTTTTATTTTGGCCCATGCCAGTTCTATCGGAGTACGATCGCAGTTGCAGAGCGGCAAACGGACTTCTTTGAGGCATCTGATCTCAGCGATTTTCTCCACGACGTGCACTTTCACGGCTGGTTTGTTTTCCTTTATTTTAGATAACAACTCACCCTCCCTTATTGAGTCGTTGCAATTTATTACCCTGTCTCGCAACCATTCTAACATCATAAGCTTGAAACGAAATTTATTAGGCGTTCTGTCGAGCTTTCTGCTGTGATACGGCGCATTGTCCATACAATCACAGATCTAGATGGAGTATTAGGAACCATCATATCTGCAACCTCCGTCCCGTCAACGTACCCTAGTTTCGTCAACATCAAAAAGTTCCTCAAATTAGTGCAAACAAGCGTTTTATGTAAGTCTACAGGCTTTCATGGCCGTTGTCGCTAAAGTTAAAAACTTCTGGGTTGCTAGAACAATAGTGGACGTTGGAAGATCCTGAAGAAGATCCATGCAGAGGGGTCGAAAAGTCGATTATTTTAGAGGAAATATGATGCCGACTAACACCCCAGAAGATTTTAACTTTAGCGCAAACTGTTTCTTGCATGACACTTTCTGACAAATTAAAACGTTGTGCCAGTCTGAGTTCCCCGTTTAGAGTCCTGGTCCGTCACATTTTTAATTTCTCAGAAAGTTTCTAATCAGTGCACAGTCCACTGCAGGGTGAAAATCCGTTCTAGTTTCTTGCATCTTGTTGCAAGTACTTGCCGAATTTGTCATTTCGTGGAAGATTTTCTCAAACTTACAGAAATGAAGTGTGTTTAGTATCGGTGCGAAAATATGTGTCGAAAAGGAGAATGGCACAAAGACAGATGAGCCGAAACAAATGTACCATTGGAACCCATAAACACATATAATTGGCACCACTAATCAGTGAAGTGTGAAATGAGTTTACCAGTCAATTTGTTTCATTACAAGGCAAAGTAGAATGACAGTACAGACGCCTCTGAATTTTAAATGGTTTTTTAAAGTTACAGTAAACAAAAATGCATTACATTTGTTATAAAAATAGTAAATACTGCTTGCAAAAATCGAAGAGTGATTAAAACGCTTAGTGAGATATCAAGCCGCTTTTTTCTCATATTATCGAATATTTGATTACACAATAAATAAGAGAAGTTCGAAATTTGTGAAGGACATCTTCAAAGTTTTTAATGTAGGTGAGGTCCTCTAATTTTAGTTAACTAAACAGTGTTTCTTGGTAACATCAGTATGTACTCCTTTAACCTTTTCTTCAATTTTTTATTTTAGTGTTTCTTCACGATTTTTATTCACTAAAAATAATGCAATGACAGAGACGACTGCTCCGGTTTTTAAGAATAACTGCACTTCTCCAACAAGTACCTGCAGCAAGTTCCTGAAATAAACTTGCCCCATTGACTTAAAGAAGCAAACTTGAGTAAATTTTTGTTCTAGTGCAAACATCTCAGGAAGCGCTCACGGAAGTTACTTGCTACTGAACACAAGTCTTTCGTAATACTTCGCGTCTAGGGACAGCTTGGCATTGGCAGCGCTCGAAGGCAACTGAATATATTTCAAGTAGTGCAGGTTTTCACCGCTTCTGGCAGCACTAGCGAAATCGTGACCAGACAGTACAGAGCTCAAAAACGACCAGTGTACGATTCTAACTGGTGTGACTAGCACTGGGTAAGGTGAGCTAATAAGAGGCTAACATACACAGTCCATACAAAAAGTACCGAGAATGATTTTATTGTTGGGATATAAGCGACGTCAGAGCAATAGCTTGAACTAACAACTGTGTGCATCATATATGCATTCGACCGGTTAGTTGCGAGCAGGCAGTATTATGTACCAGACGTGCGACGTTACTGTGTCGGCATCGTTGCGCCACAAACCGCAAGGGAGAAACGAGCAGTGGTTCGATTTCACATTGTATTCTGCAAAACTGGTACAGAGACATGTGACTCGATGAGACAGGCTTACAGTGACAGTTGTCTAAGTTGTGCACCAGTGTTTGAGTGGTTCATGTGCTATTGTCCATAGTTCATGTTGCCACACCATAACCAGCAACGCGGATTGATACTGCAGACATTAACGAGGATTCACTGCAATCGTAGTGTAGGACCAAAGATTCGACAAAGTTTCTGATGAACTTGTACCTTAGTAAATGTTGAACATTGCACCTCCAGGGAACAGTTCGTTAATTGGTGCATCAAGCGATCCTTTCATAGTCAATGATAGTTGTAAATTATCAAGCGATCGTGTGGCAAAGAAGTGAGACAAAGTTAAGTAATTGTTCCATTCTGTAACGTAATAAAGTGAGCTATTCTAGTTTGATGAGCGTTCCCCAGAGCGATCAAAGAATCCACAGCTATGGCCGGACGAAAGTAGTGTCGTCTGGGCACAACAATTTAAACATTTAAAAGGTGTCGCTCAAGGGCAACGAAAGCTCAGGGCGTCTCACCGCAAATTCATCCCACACAAACAATGAGAAAATTCGTGATCTTTTGATAACCAACGGTCATCTCTCAAGCAGAGATATAATTGAAGAACTGATCATCTTTAAATCAAGTGTCAAGACATTCTCCAGAATGTTTTGAAAACGAGAAAAGTGTGTGCAAAATTTCTCCCACGTATCTTGACTCCCTAATGCAGACAACGAAAAAAAAAAAACAAACAAACAAAAAACGCGGAATCTTCTTCTCTGAAGAAAATCATCAAGGGTGACGAGACTTGATGTTATCAATACGAACTTACCACAAAACGACGAAATACAGAGTTCTTCCCTGAAGGTTCGCCAAGACGAAAGAAGGTGCGAGTGACAAAATGAGAAGTGAAGACAACCCTCATCGCCTGTTTTGTTGCTCACGGCATTATCCGAGGGAAATTTGTTCCTACCAGCAGGGCCGTAAATTTCCAATATCAGTTTGGAGTCGGGAATCGGTTGTGCAAGAGGGTTCAGAGTACTCGTCCGAGACAATGAACGCGGAGGGATTTCTTTTTGCTGCACGACAGTACACCTGCTCACATGGCTACAGATGAGGCACAGTTGCTCGCGAAAAAACGAGTTCCAGTTTTCAACCACCATTCGTATTCTCCTAATTTCACGCCGAACGACTTTGGTTTTATTTCCAAAAATATAAATTCACATGAAGTGTCAACGTGTTGACAAGCAGGTCAATGTGACGTGCAAGTTGAATAACATCCCAAAGATCTTTTATGGCAGTTTCATAGTTGTGTGAACTTGCTGGGCATTGTACTCAAATCGTGCGGGCTGCGGGAAAGTTGGGGGGGGGGGGGGGGGGGTTCAAATGGCTCTGAGCACTATGGGACTCAACTGCTGTGGTCATTAGTCCCCTAGAACTTAGAACTACTTAAACCTAACTAACCTAAGAACATTACACACACATCCATGCCCGAGGCAGGATTCGAATCTGCGACCGTAGCAGTCGCACGGTTCCGGACTGCGCGCCTAGAACCGCGAGACCACCGCGACCGGCAGTGTGGGGGGGGGGGGGGGGGGGGGGGAAAGGTGCGAGACTGTATAAAATACCTGAAGCATTAAAACCACTATTTTAAATTTTCTGTGTGTATTTTTTTAACCAGTCTTAGAACTTCCCGCAATCACTCGATTCACAGATGCAGAGGAGTCGACCACAGTTTTTCGTTTAGTGGAGTAGTAAAATTTTCTTTGCAGTCTTGTGGGGTGCAGAGGAGTGACCGAAAATATTCAATAGTTTTAGGTTAGTGATAGTTGTGCCCCAAAGGGACTGGTGGATTCACAATCTAAAGGACCCCAAGCACGAGAGATTGTGGGCAGCGATCCATCCCAAGCGATATCGCTGCAATCAGTCGTTTGCCTCGAGCCCACCACATACAAGCAATTTCCCAAGCAGTTTCAACCAGTATTACGAACGCCACTGTGTCGATAAGTCCTGCTGCTGAAAATGAGCTACTATGCTTAGGAGCGGTTGCAGTTTATCTCCGTGTGTGTGTTTTCCTTAGGATAATTTAGGTTAAGTAGTGGGACTGATGACCTTGGCAGTTAAGACCCACACACACACACACACACACACACACACACACACACAAAAAGCGCTGAAATGTGTAAGTTGGATATTGTCTCTGGTGTTTCACTTTGTACAGAAGCCAGCTTAATTAGTCTAGTTTTTATCCCTTCGCCTGCATCAAAATACTAAACAATATAGGAAATAATTTCAATGGTTTGTGATTGACGCCATCATTTGCTAGTCCGTGAAACTTTTTTTTTTCAAGTCCAGTGTTCAACTGAATATAGAATAAGGAGCAAGAATGCATTTGATAACTGCTGTAGCTTTTGTTCTTGCGACACTTTGCTTTTTAGAAATCACAAATTCGTGATACATAACTGAACACTACTTGGTTGTGCAATCAAGTGACTTAAATGCTTTTGTCAGTTCAGCGGTAGCAGTGAGCACTTCCCATACTGTATCCAGCTTTACAAAAGAAAGGTTGGGAGTTGTGTACTGAATGCCTCTCCTAGAGCACCTCTTTTGTGCTTTTGGGTCTTAAAATACGACCTATGACAGATTTTCCACCATTCTTAATTGAAAAGTAGAAGGAACGATATTTGCAGAATGCTTCGTCATCTGTCTCTTTTTATGAAAAACCAGGATTTCTGTGTATCCGTAGCTGAAACAGCACTTAACGGTTACGTTTCGCTTTTACAACACATAACAATGAGAACTATCACACTGTAATAACACACAGGCACTCAACGGCAAACAAATTTATGGAACTCAAGGCAAAAAAAAAAAAAAAAAACTGCTAGTGTGTTTTGCAATACAGTGCATAGTGATTTCTTTGCGAATTAGCAATACTGGACGAATCTGCTACTATCACGGTCCGAGCGACGTGCAATATTTCACCGTCAGCTTGTGTGTTCAAGACGTTCCCTAAGCGACCGGTTTGTTAGTCAGGAGGTACCACACTGCCACTGTTCGTTCAACTTAGTCATTTTGAAAGTATTTTCCAGAAAATCTTACGGTGACTGTGAGTACTTTTGTAGCCAAGAGAGAGACGGAGTCTTCATCGCGAATTGTAGCAGTTGTCTACAACCTTGCCTTGTGTTCTCTGAGAACTGGAGAAGCGGAAAACTCCGACCGCCAACTCGCCCTGTACCTAACCCGTTCTCTCCTTACAGCAGCTACAAAGAAAACATATTCATCTATAGTCGTATTTTTTTCACAGATTTTTTTTATCTGAGACAGAATTTTTTTTAGAATGTATGCATCTAGAAAAATAAATCAAAAGCGAGTTAAAGTCCAGTACCGGTCTTATCTGTGTCAAAGTCAAAGGTCAAGTTAATTGACAATATTTTTGTTACAACGTAGAAGCAGTCCCATTTCAGTTGTTATACTAGTTACGCACTGCAATCAAATGAAGTAGACATAGCCTGAGAGTAAGTTGCTGGCGGTTGTTTACATGTTATATTTTCATACATATTAATGTACCGAACCAGTAGAATATATATCTTCGTTTCTCCTACTTGAAAATCGATACATTTAGTTAGTGGCAGCTGGCGAGTATACATTCTGGGTGTTCACAAAATTTTAAGTTCAGAAAAATTTGAGAGTGTGGAATTAATAGCATCAGCTGTGTAACAGTTATGCTTATCAACAAGTATATAGAACTACAGTCACGGCTACTAATAATAAGAGTAATAATAACAATAATAAGGGGGGGGGGGGGGGGGAAAGGTGCGAGACTGTATAAAATACCTGAAGCATTAAAACCACTATTTTAAATTTTCTGTGTGTATTTTTTTAACCAGTCTTAGAACTTCCCGCAATCACTCGATTCACAGATGCAGAGGAGTCGACCACAGTTTTTCGTTTAGTGGAGTAGTAAAATTTTCTTTGCAGTCTTGTGGGGTGCAGAGGAGTGACCGAAAATATTCAATAGTTTTAGGTTAGTGATAGTTGTGCCCCAAAGGGACTGGTGGATTCACAATCTAAAGGACCCCAAGCACGAGAGATTGTGGGCAGCGATCCATCCCAAGCGATATCGCTGCAATCAGTCGTTTGCCTCGAGCCCACCACATACAAGCAATTTCCCAAGCAGTTTCAACCAGTATTACGAACGCCACTGTGTCGATAAGTCCTGCTGCTGAAAATGAGCTACTATGCTTAGGAGCGGTTGCAGTTTATCTCCGTGTGTGTGTTTTCCTTAGGATAATTTAGGTTAAGTAGTGGGACTGATGACCTTGGCAGTTAAGACCCATAAGATTAAGGGGGGAAAAAATAGATCTCCAAATCCTGAGCAATACTTGCAACACATACCACTTTTCTGAAAGAAAAAAAACGAGGGATCGTGATTTGTTAAATTTGTTCTGAAATGCTTTTCTTGGGATTACTGTACAGAATGTACACACATAAAAAAAAACTTTTGCATCGCCACAGTTCCCAGAACTCCTCAAGATAGGTGTTGACTGTGGACATTGTATCACAGGCACAGTCCGTTTGACTGTTCAGAGATGTCATTAAACCCGCCCAAAGATGTAAACAACCAAGCACGAGAAGCTCCTATTAGACGGAGGGAGCCCGACAGCTGATTAGTTTCAGTCGTTCCACCAGGAAGGAGGTACACGGCTCGTGTTGTCTGTAATTCAGCCATGCCTAGACGGTCAGTAGCGCGGTTCGATCGCGTCCGCACTGTTACTTTGTGTCAGGAAGGGCTCTCGACAAGGGAAGTGAACCAAAGCGATGTTGTTCGGACATGGAGGAAATACAGAGAGACAGGAATTGTCGATGACATGCCTCTCTCAGTCCTCCCAAGGGCCGGGCGCGGTGGTCTCGCGGTTCTACGCGCGCAGTCCGGAATCGTGCGACTGCTACGATCGCAGGTTCGAATCCTGCCTCGGGCATGGATGTGTGTGATATCCTTAGGTTAGTTAGGTTTAAGTACTTCTAAGTTCTAGCGGACTGATGACCACAGCAGTTGAGTCCCATAGTGCTCAGAGCCATTTGAACCATTTGAACCTCCCAAGGGCTACTACTGCAGTGGACGACCGCTACTTACGGATTATGGCTCGGAGGAATCCTGACAGCAACGCCACCATGTTGAATACTTATTTTCGTGCAGCCCCAGGACGTAGTGTTACGACTCAAACTGTGCACAGTAGGCTGCATGGCGCGCAAATTCACTCCCGACGTCCATAGCGAGGTCCAGCTTTGCAAACACGACTCCTTGAAGCGCTGTACAGATGGGCCCAACAACATGCCGAATTGACCACTCAGGATTGGCATCACCGGTGATTGTCGCATATGTCTTCAACCAGATAACTGTCGGAGACGTGTTTGGAGGCAACCTGGTCAGGCTGAGCGCCTTAGACACACCGTCCAGCGAGTGCAGCAAGGTGGAGGTTCTCTGTTGATTTGGAGAGGCATTATGTGGGGCCGACGTACGCAGCTGGTGGTCATGGAAGGCGTTGTAACGGCTGTGCGATACGTGAATGCCATCCTCAGACCGATAGTGCAGCCATATTGGCGAGTCATTCGTCTTCATGGACAACAATTTGGGCCCCCATCTTATGAATGACTTCCTTCAGGATAACGACATCGCTCGACTAGAGTGGCCAGCATGTTCTCCAGACATGAACCCTATCGAACATGCCTGGGATAGATCGAAAAGCCGGCCGCGGTGGTCTCGCGGCTCTAGGCGCTCATTCCGGAACCGTGCGATTGCTACGGTCACAGGTTAGAATCCTGCCTCGGGCATGGATGTGTGTGATGTCCTTAGGTTAGTTAGGTCTAAGTAGTTCTACGTTCTAGGTGACTAATGACCACAGCATTTGAGTCCTATAGTGCTCAGAGCCATTTGAACCATAGATCGAAAAGGGCTGTTTATGGACGACGTGACCCACCACTACTCTGAGGGATCTACGTCGAATCGCCCTTGAGAAGTGGGACAATCTGAACCAACAGTGCCTTGATGAACTTGTGGATAGTATGCCACGACGAATACAGTCATGCATCAATGCAAGAGGACGTGTTACTGGGTATTTGTCCGCGGCTTGTGGTCTTGCAGTAGCGTTCTCGCTTCCCGCGCACATGGTCACGGGTTCGATTCCCGGTGGGGTAAGGGATTTTATTTGCCTCGAGATGACTGGGTGTTGTGTGTCTTTCATCATCATTTCATCCTCATTCACTCACAAGTCGCCGTAGTGGCGTCAAAGAACTTGTGGAGCGGCGGCCGATCTGCCCCGCGAGGGGTCTGCCGGCCACCAATGCCATACACTCATTATTATTCATTACTGGGTATTTGAGTTACCGATGTGTACAGTAGTGTGGACGACCACCTCTGAAAGTATCGCTGTGTGGTGGTACAACATGCAATGTGTGGTTTTCATGAGCAATAAAAAGTGCGGATATGATGTTTATGTTGATCTCTGTTCCAATTTTCTGTACAGGTTCAAAGCCAGTGTCCTTCGAACAACCAATTTTAAGCCGCCCATCCTCCGCAGAACAGTGACTTTAATTTCCAGTACTGGCTAACGACAGCGGAAAAGTAAAGAAAAATTCGCGTTTAGAACAGAGTTTTAATTTTAACGTGTTATTTCTCATTGATCAATGGCATTTGAAATCAGTTTAGAAAAACAGGTTTCGTAAAAGTAGACCGGATGTGATCTGCATTTGTACTACTAAGAATAAAAGAATATAACTACATTACGCATTAATAACTTAAATGTATCGTAGGTGGATTAGTATATGGGTTTTGTTATACTGGCACAATGCCACAGTACAGATGCTGCGCCATCTCAATCACCAAGTCCGTTTATTTGCCAGCAAACTGTTACACATGAAGGAGTCAGGCATTGTTTGAATAATTTTGCATCTGTTAAATCTATTTCGCATCCTTCTTTTCGATCCGGGCTTTGGACCGACACTAGCGAAGTTCAAAATAGATGTATACTTTTTTACCTTTTTTCCTTTTTATGTTTTAGTAATGTACGATAAGTCTCTAAGCAGGGTACAATGGGATGTTGCAAGTTTTGTATTGTTATCTAGTTTCCCGTCGCACTTTCTGTTTCGTGCAAACCACGCATTTGCGCATTAGCGTACTTTTCTGCGAATGTTCATTCACAATAACAGCCGGAAAATGTCTCCCTGTGAATAGCAGAGGATTCTCGTCATCGTAGCGCCTTCCCCTATCAGCTTTTTCCGTTCTGTAGCGCATTTTTCTACAATCTCCCTCGCGAGAGAAAGGTGAAACTTTGCGAGCGCCATTTTTCGCCCTGTTACCGACAAGTGGAGAGCGTGAGCATTTACAGAGCACAAATCCAGAATGTGAAAAAAAAAATTTCTTGTATCACTTCACAGTATTACGCGCTGATCCCATTGAGCTCCAGTAACATGCCACAACGGTCAACTGCACCCATACTCGAATTATAATCCACATTACCCTGCGGTTTCTTTATTTTTTCGCCAGTATTTCTGTCAGACTGCTCTGTTTCAACCATCTGTGTTGTGTTAGTTGTAGTCAACATGCACACCTCTCACTTATCGCACAATTTGATAGCAAGGATCTTGTTAGTGGACTTAAACTCAGTTTATCTTCGTTTTAATTTCTTCTGCAATTTTGGCATGTTGCGTCTATAATTACGAACAGTGCCTTATGTGGTTGTTTCACGGTTGTGAAGCCAGAGGAACAAGTCCGGGAGGAGTGCCAATTATCGACATGTAGAATATGATCCTCTTCCAAATACGGTCCCATAAGAGTTGCCACTACGTCGCCACTTTTCCCTAAATTGTGGATTCCAGTTTCTGTTGTTGAGCAGTATACACAGTACAATTAAGTCCAAAATATACCCTGTCTGACAGTCACACAGTACAAATGTCTTTATTTCGAAACTACTTCGCTTGGTTTGAGTAAATTACTTAAAAGATAATCGCCCTTTGAACAGCAAGGCACTTTCATCTATACGAAGCTTGTGATGTGGACGAAATGAATTATGAAACGTGATACGAACTTTGTCAACAATCGTCCTAATTTCAAAGAGACTGTCGCCTCCAGTACTCGCAGTTATCGCAGAAGAGTAGAATTCTCAGAAGTAGACTGGTGTGTTTAAAAGCGTATCTCTGGACCAATAATCACTGAATTTTAACTTCTTAACTTGCGCCATTAGAAGGCAAATAGCAATAAAACAATAGATTTTCTCAAATCTTGTGTCTCTCCACCCTTAGAAACGAGAATTCACAGAATCTGTAGTATTTTTTCTGGAGTAAACGTAAAATCGACTTGTTTCGTATGCAATAAATTGCAACAGTTCTTTAGACACAAACACCACAAAAATGAAAGAATGCTTGGGTCAGCATCTAGTTGACATTTGTGTCCTGAACTCGCCATCAAAGTAAGATTTAACGGCTGGAAATCGGTTTCTTTCCAGTCAAATGTGTCACTTACGAGCGCTCTTTTCCGAACCGTTTCACTGTCACTTTCTGATTGCTCGGATTCAGAGGAATTGCTGACTGTAATAATTCTCGCTCCCCCCTCAGATGTAAAGGGTTGAGGACTACAATTTCGAGATTCCGTTGAAGACTCATCACTGCTAGCAACGTCAGATAACACACACCCACTGTGTCTCCTAGTGAGCATATCCCGGATCGCTTTATATGTGCAACCACGGCGACTCGACATTTCTCCTGTAGAAAACAAGAAAACTGGCGAAAACATGGGAAGCGAAGTCGAATTATGCAAAGAGGGAACACAGCAACAAACGTATACGCACTTTCAAACTGTACAGTCAGACCGCTGAACAGCTACTGGAATAGCAGGGCGGAAAGACAGCTCTGTATGTTTACACGTCTGTCGCTCTCAGGTAACTGTGACTCAGCGCGCCTAAACTCGTCCCTAGCGGTGAAAAGGCCGGTGGCGCTGTCCGCGTCAACACGCCCTTAGCGCTGTAAGGAAAACCAAGGGCCGCACTTAATCATGTCGGACGCGCCAGAGAATGACGCAAGACGTGACGAGTTGACACGTCCCCAGCAGTCAAAGGGTTAAATCTATCGTTGGCCGTGCTGACTATCGATAGCGCGTCTTGCTCTTTCATCGAATGACTAAAAATCAAAATATCTTTCAATTTCTCTATAGGGGAACTAGGTGGTGTGTAATTTCATTTATGTGGTAGGGTGCCCCGGGCCCCTGGACTCCCCTTTTCGTTACGTCTTTCGATTGTGTACAGGGACAGTAGTTTAAAAGCTCATCACAATTATATCAATATATAAAATTTCAACAGTATTACGCAAAATGTGTGGTTAACAGCCCACTCCTTCCACGTTCTTCCCGAGTTTCGTTTTTAAAAGATCAAATCTGCTGTTTTCACCTCTGCGGTTCAAACCCCGAAAATGCTACACTTTTTTTTAAAATTAATTTTAACATCTGTGAGCGCTGAAAATTAGGTGGACTTATAAGGTAAAGGAATGAGGAGGTTCTACGCAGAATCGGAGAGGAAAGGAATATGTGGAAAACGTTGATAAGGAGAAGGGACAGGATGATAGGACATCTGCTAAGACATGAGGGAATGACTTCCATGGTACTAGAGGGAGCTGTAGAGGGCAAAAACTGTAGAGGAAGACAGAGATTGGAATACGTCAAGCAAATAATTGAGGACGTAGGTTGCAAGTGCTACTCTGAGATGAAGAGGTTAGCACAGGAAAGGAATTCAGTCAGTAGACTGACGACACACACACACACACACACACACACACACACACACACACACACACACACACACACACAAAAAGCGCTGAAATGTGTAAGTTGGATATTGTCTCTGGTGTTTCACTTTGTACAGAAGCCAGCTTAATTAGTCTAGTTTTTATCCCTTCGCCTGCATCAAAATACTAAACAATATAGGAAATAATTTCAATGGTTTGTGATTGACGCCATCATTTGCTAGTCCGTGAAACTTTTTTTTTTCAAGTCCAGTGTTCAACTGAATATAGAATAAGGAGCAAGAATGCATTTGATAACTGCTGTAGCTTTTGTTCTTGCGACACTTTGCTTTTTAGAAATCACAAATTCGTGATACATAACTGAACACTACTTGGTTGTGCAATCAAGTGACTTAAATGCTTTTGTCAGTTCAGCGGTAGCAGTGAGCACTTCCCATACTGTATCCAGCTTTACAAAAGAAAGGTTGGGAGTTGTGTACTGAATGCCTCTCCTAGAGCACCTCTTTTGTGCTTTTGGGTCTTAAAATACGACCTATGACAGATTTTCCACCATTCTTAATTGAAAAGTAGAAGGAACGATATTTGCAGAATGCTTCGTCATCTGTCTCTTTTTATGAAAAACCAGGATTTCTGTGTATCCGTAGCTGAAACAGCACTTAACGGTTACGTTTCGCTTTTACAACACATAACAATGAGAACTATCACACTGTAATAACACACAGGCACTCAACGGCAAACAAATTTATGGAACTCAAGGCAAAAAAAAAAAAAAAAACTGCTAGTGTGTTTTGCAATACAGTGCATAGTGATTTCTTTGCGAATTAGCAATACTGGACGAATCTGCTACTATCACGGTCCGAGCGACGTGCAATATTTCACCGTCAGCTTGTGTGTTCAAGACGTTCCCTAAGCGACCGGTTTGTTAGTCAGGAGGTACCACACTGCCACTGTTCGTTCAACTTAGTCATTTTGAAAGTATTTTCCAGAAAATCTTACGGTGACTGTGAGTACTTTTGTAGCCAAGAGAGAGACGGAGTCTTCATCGCGAATTGTAGCAGTTGTCTACAACCTTGCCTTGTGTTCTCTGAGAACTGGAGAAGCGGAAAACTCCGACCGCCAACTCGCCCTGTACCTAACCCGTTCTCTCCTTACAGCAGCTACAAAGAAAACATATTCATCTATAGTCGTATTTTTTTCACAGATTTTTTTTATCTGAGACAGAATTTTTTTTAGAATGTATGCATCTAGAAAAATAAATCAAAAGCGAGTTAAAGTCCAGTACCGGTCTTATCTGTGTCAAAGTCAAAGGTCAAGTTAATTGACAATATTTTTGTTACAACGTAGAAGCAGTCCCATTTCAGTTGTTATACTAGTTACGCACTGCAATCAAATGAAGTAGACATAGCCTGAGAGTAAGTTGCTGGCGGTTGTTTACATGTTATATTTTCATACATATTAATGTACCGAACCAGTAGAATATATATCTTCGTTTCTCCTACTTGAAAATCGATACATTTAGTTAGTGGCAGCTGGCGAGTATACATTCTGGGTGTTCACAAAATTTTAAGTTCAGAAAAATTTGAGAGTGTGGAATTAATAGCATCAGCTGTGTAACAGTTATGCTTATCAACAAGTATATAGAACTACAGTCACGGCTACTAATAATAAGAGTAATAATAACAATAATAAGATTCATATCTTATCTGACAAAAGTAAGAATTTTTTTCGTGGAATTTTGTTGTTTTGTACATAATTAAGTATCGTTTAGGGCAATGACAAAATAATGTGTAAGATTTGGCGACTCTCCATTTGACATTTTTGTGTAAATGGGAGTTTTCTTGCTTTTCCATATTTTCGGGGAAATGTAAGAGACGTCTAACAGATATATTAGTTCACGAATTTACTTCCGGGCTGAAAATCAGAAATTTTAAGATGCATTCACACAACAACTTGCGTTCCTTACTAAAAGTTCGCTTGTTGACACGCTATTTGATTTCGTCACTCTTTCAATCAACGGAGCTGTTCTCAGAGGCCCTAATTCCTTTGCAGCTACCTTTTCCAGGTAATTTACTTTTTCTGTTCCCAGAATGAGATTTTCACTCTGCAGCGGAGTCTGCGTTGATATGAAACTTCCTGCCAGATTCAAGCTGTGTGCCGGACCGAGACTCGAATTTGGAACCTTTGCCTTTCGCGGGCAAGTGCTCTCCCGACTGAGCTACCCAAGCACAACTTATGACCTGTTCTCACACTTTTACTTCCCTGTTAACATGTAAAATAGATGCAACATAGTTCATGTTACACTCCACACAAAAGTCGATTTCCGCACAGTAAACAATCAACTCGAAACACAAAGTGCCATTTGTGGAAATGATTCAACTGAAGTAGTAATGTCTATCAACATGATCACTTGACTAGAATACAAATGAGACGCTGAGATCCATAAGCGCCTAAAGCACACCACATTCGATTTTATATTTAAGTGAATATTCGCGAAACCAGTGACGCAGCTTTTTGTGAATTTTCATATATACAGTGTGGGCTTACAGCACAGATAAACATGACTCATCGTAAGACCAACAGATTTCAGAAGCAAGAATAAATGCTAGAATCTCACAATCGACGGTGATGTGCTTCAGACCCTTGTGATTCTCAGCGCCTCAAATGGATTACTCTATGATAAAATTTATAACTTAATACAGTATAACTCAGTCAGAAGCCCAAAAAGTAGGTTCACTGTTAGTACAACTTTAACATATACTGACGCCCAATCTAATTTTACTACAGTATATAGTGAGTGGATTAGCATGTCTGAGCAGTGCGCTATCATCTAGCAGGATTTATGCCGACTGGACAGGGATAAAAGTCTGCCAGAGTGTGCTGTCGCCTGGTGGCACTGATGTGAACTTCTAGTTGACTGGTAAAGGTTAGCTGTGGACATCGTGAACCGTGCATGTTGTTATCAAATCTATATGTATTTTGTCCATAAGGCAATTACGTCCTGCGAGCTGTGCTCATGACCCTGATGCCAAGTTTAACGGAGTCTAGAGAAGGAGTAGCACGGTAGATTTAACTGCCGTTGTCTTACAGATTGCAGCATCTATGTTCTGTTCAACAGCTTTCAAAGAAAAGTAACAAATAAAACGCAAGGCGTCAAATGCTAGGGTATTCATGTGCTATTTTGCTCTTACACAGCAGCCGCCACTGCACCACTTGCTGACAGTGAAAAAATGTAATACACAGATCAAAAAAGTTTTGCGTCACCTCGGTTTTGAGAGTTTCGGAACCTGTACAGAAAATTGGAACAGAGATCAACATAAACATCATATCCGCACTTTTTATTGCTCATGAAAACCACTCATTGCATGTTGTACCACCATACAGCAATACCTTCAGAGGTGGTCGTCCACACTACTGTACACATCGGTAACTCAAATACCCAGTAATGAATAATAATGAGCGTATGGCATTGGTGGCCGGGAGACCCCTCGCGGTGCAGTTCGGTCGCCGCTCTACAAGTTGTTTAACGCCACTATGGCGACTTGTGTGTGATTGAGGATGAAATGATGATGAAAGACACACAACACCCAGCCATCTCGAGGCAGAGAAAATCCCTGACCCCGCCGGGAATGGAACCCGGGACCCCGTGCGCGGGAAGCGAGAACGCTACTGCAAGACCACGAGCCGCGGACAAATACCCAGTAGCACGTCCTCTTGCATTGATGCATGATTGTATTCGTCGTGGAATACTATCCACAAGTTCATCAAGGCACTGTTGGTCCAGATTGTCCCACTTCCCAAGGGCGATTCGACGTAGATCCCTCAGAGTAGTTGGTGGGTCACGTCGTCCATAAACAGCCCTTTTCGATCTATCTCAGGCATGTTCGATTAGGTTCATGTTTGGAGAACATGCTGGCCACCCTAGTCGAGAAAACGGTATTTGTAAAAGACTTATCGAATATACCCTGCCTAAATCTTATCATAAAAAATCAACATGTTTTCGACTAATTTGTAGATTATTGGAAAATGGTAGGGCAATAAATTTTTTTATTCCTTATCTTTTTGCTGTCAATCTACTGAACTCTAAATTTCATTTTCATCGTTTGTTCACTCTACTGGATATGCAAATCCGAAGTTTACGTTGTTTTCGGGCCAGATGTTCGTGCTCAACTTTCATTCCAATTATACGGCTTGGAACGTGTTATAGAGCATAGTTTTTCAGCTAAATAATAACAAAAATAACGCATTTTTGACGTTTTTACAAAATCTTCAATTTTGCACTTGATTCATCCAGTACTGGAAAGTGCTGCGCAAATGAAACTTTATATTTGAGAACCTAGTGTTGTCAGGTTACTACATGCCAAGTTTCACATTTGTCATAGCATTAGTCCAGGAGTAGCAAAAAGCCAAAATTGGAAAATCTTTTAGGGCGCCTATATTTATTTGCTGATTTTACCTACAATTTTCTGGCTCAGTATGGCTCGTGAAATTCTTTTCATTATTATTCTTAAGAGAACGCATAAAGATGTACAAGATGGCCGAATTTGATTTCTTTACAAAAACTGTTGCACGAAATATTACAGCTCAAATTCACCAGATATTCACGCTGGTTCTGAGCGAGTCGTTATCAGTCCAGATGTATTCAGTATTTAATACAGGGCAGACAGGGCAGCGTGGGCAGCTCCGGTCCCATTGGCGGCTTTGAGGGAAAGGCACTTAGCCCGGGGAACCGGATTATGCTGCAGGCTGCGGCGCCTCAGAGCGCTAAAAAGATGGTGCGCCTCAAAGGTTTAAACCACCATCCTTATTTTAGCCACTACAACTGTTGGCCTTATTGTTTTGTTAATCATTCAGTTCTTAGTTGCAACTGAGATTTATGTTTATTGTTTTTGCTGTTGTGATAATTTCTAATTATGGATACGTTTGTAACGAGAAAGAAGAGGAAAACCGACTTCGATTCGGCCGCTAGCGTTACAGTCGTCAAAAACGTGTACGCACAACTTTAAATGCTCCATTAACTTTCTATATCTATGGTAACACTGGAGTTATTTGGAGACTGGCAAAACTTTGGGGTTGCAATATTGCAGTATTTCACAAAGCAGTGCAGCAGTAACACTTTCCAACACTTTCTAACACTGGCCTGCACGATCGTGCGGGTTTACGTTGCCGCGCCTCAAATACATCACCTTCCTGCGTCACTCCGGACTGCAACGATTGTATCGGCTCCCGGCTTGCGTTTGGTAGCTGTCATGTTTCTTAATGCGACCACCAGACGGCGGTAGATGAGTTCAAACTTCGACGAGAAAACAGTGTCATGCGTCTGCGAGGTAAATAAAATGTATTTCCCTCCATTTAATTCATTTAAGGCAATGCTGCATTATTTTTCACTAAGAATGTTTCACTCTAATAAGTGCAAGAAGTGCCAGTTGGATTTTATAAACGTTTATATTTGGAGTAGCACGATTGTACTTCTCAGGTGTTGCTGATACCAAGATTTGACTCTAACCTCACTCTGACATGCAGAAAGTACAGTAAATTTTCGCACTAAGGTCTGTGAACAAATAGTACTGCTTTGGTTTTTATAAACAAATGAAGAAATAATACAACTTATTTTGGAGGATTCCGATTTAAGTGACCACTCCTGTGGTGACAATGACGACGACTCTGACACAAGTCACATTTCATCAAGTGTGACCAATGTTTGTGCATGTCCCAAGAAAAAACAGCTTTCGTTTACTCCATATTAAAAATTAATGTATGTGTGAGGGTTTGCGTGTATTTGTGTGAGGGTTGGTTATTTTGCAACGTATATATGTTTATATCACTTTTGTTATACTATTATATTCAAGATCCTTGAAACAAAAACAAATAAAAACACTTATTGAACAGTACAACACATATTATTTGGACGATCGTGCTAGTGACGTTTTGAAAAAAACTGTCACCCTGAGATTTTTCAGTATTTTTACCTGATGCCATAGGTCACAATGCATGGGAAATGGCATATTCCAGATAAAGGTTTAAAAAAATCATCTCTCAGGATGGAAAGTGGTAAATATCATTATGAATAACATTAAATTAAAAGCATGACGTAAAATCTCGTTGATCGACAAAAACATTGCCCAAATGGTTGCCTTTCTTTAAAATATTTGCTCAATATTCTATCACCAGTACCCCAAATAACCAAATATCGCCCTCAGTTACGAAAACTAGTTCCGATACCAGACGATGAGGAGGGGTTTGTGGAGAGCAAAAGGAGCATGTGATTCGTTCGTTTCTAAAAGATTTTTTCAGAGGGCTGCTTGAATTCGTCTTAGCCGACTGCACCATGAATCCCTCCCTCCCGCTTTCGCCCAAAGTCTATTTACGCTATTGAAATACTATAATAGCTGAAGCCAGCAATTCCATGCAGAAGTAAATCTTGTAATACGAGGCCTGTTCAAAAAATTCCTAAATTTCGAGTATAAAACTGTTCTACGCTTACCTTTTACTTATTGTGCATGGTCTTCTTCGATATACTCTCCTCCGCAACTGATACACCACTCCCAACGCCGTTTCCACTTCCGGAAGCAGTCTTGGTACGTCTCTTGCTGGATCGCGCGAAGCGCCGTCTGTGAATTTACTTTAATCTCGTCTTCGTCCCTTCAGCGGGGTTTTCAACTTTGGAAGTAAAAATAAGTCCGCAGTGGCCAGGTCTGGAGAGTACTCAGGATGAGGCAGCACAGTGATTTCATTTTTTGTGCAATGGTCACGCCCCAACAGGGATGAACGTGAGGGTGTTTTGTCGTGCTGCAAGAGCCATGAATTGTCTCGCTACATTTCAGGTCGTTTCTTTCTCACGTTTCCTTGCAGGTGTCGCAGCACGTCCTGATAGTACCATCGATTGACAGTTTGTCCGTGTGGCACGAGCTAATCCTTCAAAGCTGTAGGGAGCCGGCCGTTGTGACAGAGCGGTTCTAGGCGCTTCAGTCAGGAACCGCGCTTCTGCTACTGTCGCAGGTTCGTATCCCGCCCCGGGCATGGATGTGTGTGATGTCCTTAGGTTTAAGTAGTACTCGCGAGAGCTAGTAAATGACACTGAGATTGCCTTTTTTATGTGTAACCAAATACACCAAAAGAGCACATACAATTTACAATGAGATATGATACTTCACAGCGAGCAGCCATGCAAAAGAGGATAAAACATTAAATTGTCTTTTGAAACAAAAACTTACTCAAAGAATGTAAAAGAAGCAATTAAAACCTATGGCGCACACACACTTTATTCAACATCTAAACGTCACTAAAGATATTCCGATTTAGGTTATTACGTGCCTGCCATTACTGGCGATGATGTGGCACAGACAAATAGTGAAATTCTGCATGACCTGCTGAAGTGTCAGTACATCGGTGCTGTCGGTGACCGCCTGAATGGCCGTTTCCAGCTAAGTAATGGTTTTGGGACTATTGCTTTGCACCTTGTCTTTAATATAGCCTCACAAAAAGGAATCGCACATATTTAGATACGGAGAACATGGCGGCCAATGGATGCTCATACCAGTGGTCTCTGGGTACCCCAGAGCCAGAATGCCATCCCCAAAGTGCTCCTCCAGGCCATCAAACACTCTCCTGCTTCGATGGGGTCAAGCTCCGTCTTACATGAACCACATCTTGCCGAAATAGGATAACTTTGGATAATGAGGATGAAATCATCTTCCCAAACCTTCATGTAACGTTCGGTAGTCACTGTTCCATCACGGAATATCGCCCTGATTATTCTGTGACTGGGCATTGCACATTGCATAGTCACCAGTTGAGGGTGAAGAGACTCCTAGATTGCGAAATGCTGACTCTCAGTCCCCCACATGCGCCAGTTTTGCTTATTGACCAATTCATCCAAATGCAAGTGGGCTTCGTCGCTAAACCAAACCATACAGCGCATACTAATTCCCATCATGCTCCGCGACTAACCGTTCAGTTTGAACGTCCCAGTGCAAACCGTTCAGAAGTTATGACGATTTTACGAGGCGTGTTTTTTAAGAAGGTTTTGTTGTAGACACTGGTAGTTTGCGCGCATACCGCAACGAGCGCGTGCGTCGTGTACCGGCATGCCTCAGGAACAACTGTGCTCTGTTTCAGCTCTGTAGCCAACCTGTACGGTTCTGTTCTGTGCTTTCAAAATGTTTAAGACTATCAACTCGCCCTCTGTCTGTGAGGTTCGCTCAGTGATACGGTTTTTGTCAGCAAGGAACCGGTCTACTGCAGAAATTCATCGACAGATTTGCGAAGTGTACGGTGATACTATTATGAATGAAAACAAAGTGCGTAAGTGGATGCGAGAATTCAAAGGTGGCCGTGACAAAGTGCATGATGAGGATCGCTCCGGTCGCCCTTCTTTGACTACAGACGATTTGGTGGCTTCAGTTGAAGCGAGGATCTGTGAGAACAGGCGCTTCACAATAACAGGTCTCTCGAACAAATTTCCTGACGTGTCGAGATCAGTGCGTTACAACATTGTTTCTTAACACCTAAAGTTTAGGAAACTGTGTTCCCATTGGGTCCTGAATCTCCTAACAGAGGACCACAAAGCCAAAGATTTGAGAGTGCCATGAAGTTCTTGACTCGTTATCACGAAGGAGGTGACAGCTTCTTGAGTCAGACTGTAACTGGAGACGAAGCATGGGTTTCGCATATCACGCCCGAATCGAAGCAATAGAGCATGGAATGGAGACACACACGTTCGCCTGTAAAGGTGAAGGCCAAACAGACTCTATCCCGGCGCAAAATCATGGCGTCGGTGTTTGGAGATAGACATGGTGTTTTGTTGGTCGACTTCATGCAACGACGAACCACTATCAGTGCAGAAGTATACTGCCAAACCCAGAAAAAGCGACACAGGGCCATTCAAAACAAAAGACGCAGCATGCTGACAAAGGCAATTGTCCTTCCCCATGGCAATTCAAGACCTCACACTACAGATCAGACCCGCGATTTATTAGACAGTTTTGGCTGGGAACTTTTAGACCACACACCCTACAGTCCTGATTTTGCGCCGAGCGATTACCACCTGTTCCACCACCTCAAACAACACCTCAGCGGCAACCGTTACGATGATGATGACGACGACGTGAAAACGGCAGTGAACTCTTAGTTATCGGAGCAGGCGCCAAGGTTTTATGAAGAAGGTATTTTAAAATTGGTTGAGAGGTATGATACGTGTTTTAAACCAACTTGGCAACTATGTCGAAAAATAGAGTGAAGTATGTGCTTTCTGAAAATAATAAAAAAATAGATTTACTTTTTTGAAATAATCTTTAGTTGTATACTCATATTCAAACGGACCTTACTTAAAAAACACGCCTCGTTCAGTAACTGGATTTTCGCGCGGTCGCAACGCCGTACTGCGTTCGCCACAGTTCGCTCACGGAGAACGCCGCCTAACACACGAGGCATGATAAATAAGTGATGTGACAAGAGGTGCGTCAGACACGTGGCGCTGACGTGTCACGCGCCTTACTCGACGCTAATAGCAGAAGTGAGAATAGTCAGAAACGTGCCACCGCATCTTCTCCGGACGACGAAACTTTCCTGACTTTAATCGACTTCATTAACAATTATCAACAAATGTCAAAAACTTATTGTTAGGTACATTGTTTCATTGAAGTTGGAAGGTATGGCTGCAACAGTGATGGGAGGGTATTAATAGAAATCTGCTGTGAAGCTATATTACATCTGTATTATGGTGTCAGTTCGGATGTGTCCAAAGTGTGCTTTATTTAACTCAAAATCACAACATGTTTGGAAAGACATGATCCCTTATCAAGTTCTTAAAAATATTATGGCTTGCTCTAATCCTAATGGAATCATGTCTTTCCGAATTATGGTTTGATTTTAAATTAAATACAGCACACATCTAGGCAACTGGGTCGTCATATTCTCTATATTCATGAAGTTCTTTCGGTAAAGTGTTGTTTATGAGCGAGAACCCACTTCCGGATCCTACGCCTTTGCCTCAGTAAGACTGCAAATTTCCTTACAATTTTACTGCGTAAAAGCTTTTGGTCTCAAAAAACACAATATGGTAAGATCAGAACCTCATATACAATTAACCGATAAAAGGTGCATATTTAATTATAGATTAGCTAGAGGGAGGGGTATATACAGGGTGTCCCATATAAAACTGGTACGCCGGACCTACCAGAGAATCATCTCTGATCGAATTGCTTGTAGAGTGGCAACACTGTCTCCATAGTTGGCTACACTGCATTTCGTCGGAAAGTTGAGTGCAGCTGTGTGCTTTTGCTTCAGTTGATGTGAAAAGCTCATATTGTTAAGCCGTTACAGAAATGGAGCAGTTTGCATTAGAACAGCGGATTGATATTGTAGATCGTTACATAAAGACAGGTACCGTCAAGAAATGTTTCAAGCGAAGGATCCTCATAGGAAACTCACCAAGACTAGAATTATTCAAGAGCTATACAAGAAATATAGGGCCATAGGACCCGTTACGAATGTGTAGAGAAATAGGCGACCGTCAGTGAGGACCCTGAAATTACACAAAAAAATAAATAAAATAAAAATAAAAATAAAAAAAATCGTATGGATATTACGAGAAGTCTCAGCAAGTTGCTAAAGAGGTTATCACAGCAGGTTTGTTTATCTTGTATATCGTGCAGTAAAAGATATTACATTAAAAGCGCATTTGAACAGTCATGTGCCGTGGTTATGTGGCTATGGTGTTGGGCTCCAAACTGTAAGATCTGTGTACAAATGTCTGTCATGCTCCATATTCTTTTTCACAAAATTATGACCAAGCGAGGTGCCGCAGTGGTTAGCACACTGGACTCGCATTCGGGAGGACTGCGGTTCAATCCCACGTCCGGCCATCCTGATTTAGGTTTCCGTGATTTCCCTTAACCGCTTCAGGCAATTGCCGGGATGATTCCTTCGTAAGCGCACGGCCGACTTCCTTCCCCAAACCGATGAGACCGATGACCTCGCTGTTTGGTGTCCTCCCCTAAATCAAACCAACAAAATTATCAACTGTCCACCAAGTCAATGGCATGACTACTCGATGTATTCAAATATGCGTCTGTGTCGTGGTCTAACGTCCCATTTGCAACAACGAACGGTCTACCCGACGGGAGGCCCTAGTTACACGACATTTACGTTTTAGCAAGTTGTAAGGAAGGGACCTCCTATTTGTTGTACGAAGGGACACTTCGCGCCAGATATCTGAAAGCATGGTTGGAGTCGCAGCAGGGGCTGCTGCGAAGCTCGGAGCAAGCATATGCATGCCGAGCTGAGAACACTGATTGCGCTAGGCTGACGAGACGTCTCGGCTTTCACATAAATGTCCCGGTGCCTCGAGATAATCACTCAGGACACGTAATTGTCCCAGTTTTAATCGAGAAACAAAATGCGTGCAGTAACATTTCTTACTTAATTAAGAATTATTAGAATTAAATTCCCTAGTAGTAGGACGTTACAGAAATGTATGTCATAATATTTACCGTATTAATAATAAAATACCTTCTTTCTAACGACGAACTGCTAAAGTCAATCCATTCATTCTTCTGATAAATACTACTAAGGTAAATCTTACGACAAATTATTTACTTTGTGTCTTATTAAAGATTAGTAATATTTACATTTCCCATCCTAATTCACAAATTGAAGATATACTCTTGTTTTGAGTTCTTCAAGTGTAACATCATCATGGGCCTATCATCAGCTTCAAAATATCATGGTACCTGGCAAGCAAAATAAGGGTAAGACGTAACAGCAGTAATGAAGTCAAGTGTCCTGGTTTTTTCTCTTTGAAATCTTGTAACGTTGTTGCATTAATTTATTATGTAAGCGGTGCTGGTATTCAAGACCATAAAAGTGGGTTAAAACCTGTGAGCTATGTGGGGAAGATAACCTTGTATTACTGAGCAACTGTTTCACAAGGTATCCAGTCTTTATTACCAAATTCCCAACCAGACTAACATTAATTATAATCTTTTAATAGTCATACAACAACCATTGATATATATATATATATATATATATAAAGAGAATTTAAATAAAAAGAAATAACTCAGTTTATATCTGGAAATTTATTTTAACATTGATCATTGACATTTCAGCATATCAAACTTGATTCATAACTAAACTGGTGCCTTATTTAGGATTGTGTAACTGTGAGTTTGTAATCTTGCGGAACACATCAAATAGGGAGCCAAGATTGGGAGACTACATACAACACTGCATTCATAAAATAACACACGAAGAACGTTGAAACATATGCAAGACGAAATTAACCACAACCAACCGATTCAATTTTCACCCAAAGAAGTTACGTTCGTAGCGCAATCCTGTCCGTCATGTAATTACCACACACTGGTATACTAAATTCATACTAACTCTCTGTGAAATCTTCCCGAAAAGAATAGTTGAGGGCTACTTTGATGATTACACCACATGCTTCACGTGGTCAGCTTGGTTTACGCAAAGAGTGTAACTCCACAGTTATTTTTATAATTAAAATAAATTAGATCGAAAAGCAATTTACAAAAGAAAAACCTCGAACTGGTTACTATCGTCTTACTATTAACCTGATGGGACAAACAATTGTATAAGCACGTGGTACTGGTCTCACAAAGGACACCACACGTGGGTTGAACATCAAGAAAAGTTGCTATATTGAAAAATATTGTCAAGACGAGACGTTATAATCTCACGCACATTCGCATTTAAGATTGATGATCTTAGTTAGAGTTGCTGATCAACACGTGGTTCCACTTTACTCACAAAGTAGTGACAAAGCAACTACCGGAATATATTCTGAACTTCTCACTCGAATTACACTGCGTTGCAATTTAAGATAACATTAGATATTTTAGAGCTAAACCTGAAATAAAGGTGATTAAATTTTCAGTTAGGCTGAACTTAAGAAATCTATTGTCCTACGGACTTAGCAGACACGCGCTTAGCCGGAGATCTTACCACTTCCGACGCTCGCCGCGGACAGACTGACCTGCGCTCCTACCGAGCGTGTTTCTCAAATACAAACGGAAGTGACCAGAGAGGCAGCTCCCTATACCAACATGACAAGGGACGGACAGGTCCATACTAAGGGTAGAAACCTCTTTGATTTTAGAAAGCGTAGCTACCTGTTCCGACGTTGGTCCTACTGTTCCCTAGCAGACAGACTTGTCTGGTACCATCCAGCATGCAACTAGAAATACATTTGCTCATTCATTCTTTCACACAGAAGGGAAGGGGGATGACAGTATCTTTTCATATACTGTATATAAAAAAAAATCGGATGTAGGTTCCGTATGAGACTGTGTGACATGAATTACATATAAACTGTGTTTTAAAGTGTAGTAGTGTGACAGCTCATTCTTGTTTATGTGTAAAAGTAACACGTTTCACTGCTCAGTCTGCTCCAAGATAGTCTAAAACACCACAGTAAATTTAGAAGAGGAATTTATGCCGTAAGTGGCAACACATTTAAGAAATCAACATGAACGGAATCCAACAGAGACCTTTCATAACCCCAACGCTCCGGGAAAAGACTGTGCAGGGACTTTTCTGGCCATGCTAGGATATTCCCAAGCAGGCTTCTCACACCCAACTTAAACCAAAAATGTAAAGAAAAGGCAAAAGGTCACCAACTACTTTCTAAAACACAATAATTTCAACACATCTTTAGAATCTACCAATTTCAAAGAGAAAAATAAACTATCTGTGACACCGATTTAAAAGAGAGTGTAAACCTAATTCGGTCAGCAAGTAAAAATAATGGTTCCTGTGTCATTAATATTAAAACAATTTCTGGTTGTTACCCTTATGGAGTTCACCAGTATTTGCTCATTGCAAGAGCCAACTGATCACAGGAAAATTTATGACCGTTTATTAACAATTAAAATTTATGAAAATAGCAAAGGTGCCACAGCAATTAAAAAAACATGAAAATAACATCAGTATTATAAAGCAGAACATTACAATGCACAATCCGCAAAAGCAAAAAATATATAAGAGAAAAAACACGTTTCACGAAGTGGTTATCGCAAAAAAATTCTGTATCTTATAAAACTAATAATTTGTAGAATTAAAATAACTTTGTGGCACTAATTTAATCACTCTACTATATTTCAGTTAGTTAGCAAACAATAATCACTGTGTCATTATACTGAAACCACAATTAATTATGTGATTGTTACCCTTATGGAGTTCCTCACTATAAATATGCCCCATGCAAAGGCTAATCGATCACAGTCCAATGAGAATGAAAAGCTATCTGACTGATAAACGAAGCAATGCCACAGCAATGAATTACGAAACAAAATATCACAAATCTCTAATACATCACACAAAAACAAACATTGTTAAATAAAACAGCTCTGAAAGTATAATAGTCAACGTCTTAAATACACACCAATAAATAAAACACCTGCAAAATACAAGAGTCAAAGTCTAAAAAAAAAACAATAAATAGAACACCTGCAAAGTACAAGAGTCAGTCTAATAAACACCAATAAACCGAACCCCTGCAAAACACACGAGTCAGAGTTTCTCTGACAAAAACACACGTATATGCATTGGACTAAGAACCGTATAATCGCTGTTCACTGACACACTCAGTAGTTCCACTGTTCCGAGGCACAATATAAGGGAAGGGGGGAGGGGGGAGGTTCGTTGCCGTAGCTGTCAGTAGGGATTTTTGTCCATCTGTTGCGTGCAATCCCGCCGTCTCTGCCCTCTCATGAAGTTTCTCTTGGTGGCCCGTGTGACGTACACCTCGATTTGGTTCCATGTTTATGTTGTCAAATTCGTGCGGTATCCTCGTTTGACACGCCAGGTTGATATTCCTGGGCAAGGATGACACTTAATGGCTCTTCTTTGTGCCACTCTTAGCTACCAGCGAACATCGAACCATGATTTACTGTCGCTTGACAGTGGGCATCCGCCAGGAAATGTTGATAGGCGTCGTTGAAGTCTGCCAGTTTCTCTGGACAGTATGTGTCAAAAGGCTCCACGCCCCTTGTGTTGTCAAATTCTTGAATTATCCTCAATTGGCTCGCCAGGTTGATATTCCTGGGCAAGGATACAACTTAATGGCTCTTCTTTGTGCCACCCTTAGCAACCAGAGAACATCGAACTATGATTTACTGTCGCTTGACAGTGGGCATCCGCCAGGAAATGTCGATAGGCGTCGTTGACGTCTGCAAGTTTCTCTGGACAGTACCTGTCAAAAGGCTCCACGCCCCTTTATGCCCTGTCTTCTGTCGTTTCTCCGCGCCCGTCTCGCCACGGTCGCGTGCGTGTGGTGCGTAGCCAGCAGATGGATTTCCGCGCGGTGGACCGCTCGGCAATCTCAGGCCATCGCCTCCACGAAGGGTCGCACTGCTGTGGCCGCCCATTAGCTCTGGGTGCAAGGGAAAGAGTTTGCCCTGGACTCATCTTTTGTTGTCGACCGCGCTCCCGAAGTGGCACGGTTGACAGTGTGTCGTGCTGGAAAACCCGCCCGTTTACAACTAGCCCTCCTCTTCGCTGCTCCCGCTGTCTCGTAAGAGTTTAGCCGGTTTGCTTTCACGTTCTCAATTGCATTCACAGAAATTGTTCATCATAGTTATGTGATTACAAAATGTCATACATAATACCACTTAGTATTGTCTTTCACAATTTTTAAGATCAAAAGTGAGACTTAATTTTTTTTAATAAATAAGTTAGATGAATCGACAATATAAAAATAAAAGTTAAATGACTTGACAATATAAAAAAATAAAAGTGGTATAACTTGACAGTATAAAAATAAAAATTAAATGAACTGACAATATAATATCTAATTCCACATCACTAATGTGGTTCACCATCGTTTCAATAAATCAAATGCTACTTATTAATTTACTAAAATCAATAGGATTATGCCTTGTACAAGTATAGGTCAGGGTAGCATAGGGTTCACATGTTATTTAGACACACACACACGCATGCACACCTGTTGTCTATACTACAAACTAACTACCCATAAACATGTATTACTCAAAATTCTACTTCAATCCACTACTAGTTAATCCAACAAGCTACTTCAATGCTACTTCAACACAGTGCTTATATCACTACAACATTGTTCTAATTCGCCTACATCTACATCTACATGACTACTCTGCAATTCACATTTAAGTGCTTGGCAGAGGGTTCATCGAACCACAATCATACTATCTCTCTACTATTCCACTCCCGAACAGCGAGCGGGAAAAACGAACACCTAAACCTTTCTGTTCGAGCTCTGATTTCTCTTATTTTATTTTGATGATCATTCCTACCTATGTAGGTTGGGCTCAACAAAATATTTTCACATTCGGAAGAGAAAGTTGGTGACTGAAATTTCGTAAAAAGGTCTCGCCGCGACGAAAAACGTCTTTGCTGTTATGACTTCCATCCCAACTCGTGTATCATATCTGCCACACTCTCTCCCCTATTACGTGATAATAGAAAACGAGCTACCCTTTTTTGCACCCTTTCGATCTCCTCCGTCAATCCCACCTGGTAAGGATCCCACACCGCGCAGAAATATTCTAACAGAGGACGAACGAGTGTAGTGTAAGCTGTCTCTTTAGTGGACTTGTTGCATCTTCTAAGTGTCCTGCCAATAAAACGCAACCTTTGTCTCGCCTTCCCCACAATATTATCTACGTGGCCCTTCCAACTGAAGTTGTTCGTAATTTTAACGCCCAGGTACTTAGTGGAATTGACAGCCTTGAGAATTGTACTATTTATCGAGTAATCGAATTCCAACGGATTTCTTTTGGAGCTCATGTGGATCATCTCACACTTTTCGTTATTTAGCGTCAACTGCCACCTGACACACCATACAGCAATCTTTTCTAAATCGCTTTGCAACTGATACTGGTCTTCGGATGACCTTACTAGACGGTAAACTACAGCCTCATCTGCGAACAATCTAAGAGAACTGCTCAGATTGTCACCCAGGTCATTTATATAGATCAGGAACAGCAGAGGTCCCAGGACGCTTCCCTGGGGAACACCTGATATCACTTCAGTTTTACTCGATGATTTGCCGTCTATTACTACGAACTGCGACCTTCCTGACAGGAAATCACGAATCCAGTCGCACAACTGAGACGATACCCCATAGGTCCGCAGCCTGATTAGATGTCGCTTGTGAGGAACGGTGTCAAAAGCTTTCCGGAAATCTAGAAATACGGAGTCAACTTGAGATCCCCTGTCGATAGCGGCCATTACTTCGTGCGAATAAAGAGCTAGCTGCGTTGCACAAGAGCGATGTTTTCTGAAGCCATGCTGATTACGTGTCAAGAGATCGTTCCCTTCGAGGTGATTCATAATGTTTGAATACAGTATATGCTCCAAAACCCTACTGCAAACCGACGTCAATGATATAGGTCTGTAGTTAAATGGATTACTCCTACTACCCTTCTTAAACATGGGTGCGACCTGCGCAATTTTCCAATCTGTAGGTACAGATCTATCGGTGAGCGAGCGGTTGTATATGAGTGCTAAGTAGGGAGCTATAGTATCAGCGTAATCTGAAAGGAACCTAATCGGTATACAATCTGGACCTGAAGACTTGCCCGTATCAAGCGATTTGAGTTGCTTCGCAACCCCTAAGGTATCTACTTCTAAGAAACTCATGCTAGCAGATGTTCGTGTTTCAAATTCTGGAATATTCCATTCATCTTCCCTGGTGAAGGAATTTCGGAAAACTGCGTTCAATAACTCCGCTTTAGCGGCACAGTCGTCGGTAACAGTACCATCGGCACTGCGCAGCGAAGGTATTGACTGCGTCTTGCCGCTTGTGTACTTTACATACGACCAGAATTTCTTCGGATTTTCTACCAAATTTCGAGACCATGTTTCGTTGTGGAACCTATTAAAGGCATCTCGCATCGAAGTCCGTGCCAAATTTCGCACGTCTGTAAATTTTAGCCCATCTTCGGGATTTCGCGTTCTTCTGAACTTCGCATGCTTTTTCCGTTGCCTCTGCAACAGCGTTCGGACCTTTTTTGTGTACCACGGGGGATCCGTTCCATCTCTTACCAATTTATGAGGTATGAATCTCTCAATTGCTGTTGCTACTATATCTTTGAATTTGAGCCACATCTCGTCTACATTTGCATAGTCAGTTCGGAAGGAATGGAAATTGTCTTTTAGGAAGGCTTCTAGTGACACTTTATCCGCTTTTTTAAATAAAATTATTTTGCGTTTGTTTCTGATGGATTTGAAAGAAACTGTATTGAACCTAGCTACAACGACCTTGTGATCACTAATCCCTGTATCAGTCATGATGCTCTCTATCAGCTCTGGATTGTTTGTGGCTAAGAGGTAAAGTGTGTTTTCGCAACCATTTACAATTCGCGTGGGTTCGTGGACTAACTGCTCGAAATAATTGTCGGAGAAAGCATTTAGGACAATCTGTGAAGATGTTTTCTGCCTACCACCGGTTTTGAACAAGTATTTTTGCCAACATACCGAGGGTAGGTTGAAATCCCCACCAACTATAACCGTATGAGTGGGGTATTTATTTGTTACGAGACTCAAACTTTCTCTGAACTGTTCCGCAACTGTATCATCGGAGTCTGGGGGTCGGTAGAAGGAGCCAATTATTAACTTAATTCGGCTGTTAAGTACAACCTCCACCCATACCAATTCGCACGGAGTATCTACTTCGACTTCACTACAAGATAAACCACTACTGACAGACACAAACACTCCACCACCAATTCTGCCTAATCTGTCTTTCCTGAACACCGTCTGAGACTTCGTAAAAATTTCTGCAGAACTTATTTCAGGCTTTAGCCAGCTTTCTGTACCTATAACGATATCAACTTCTGTGCTTTCTATTAGCGCTTGAAGCTCAGGGACTTTTCCAGCGCAACTACAACAATTTACAACTATAATTCCGAATGTTCCTTGATCCAAGCACGTCCTGTATTTGCCATGCACCCTTTGACATTGCAGCCCACCCCGTACTTTCCCGAGGCCTTCTAACCTAAAAAAACCGCCCAGTCCACGCCACACAGCCTCCGCTCCCCGTGTAGCCGCCAGCTGAGTGTAGTGAACTCCTGACCTATTCAGCGGAACCCGAAACCCCACCACCCTATGGCGCAAGTCAAGGAATCTGCAGCCAACACGGTCGCAAAACCGTCTGAGCCTCTGATTCAGACCCTCCACCAGGATATGCACCAAAGGTCCGCAGTCGGATCTGTCGACGATGCTGCAGATGGTGAGCTCTGCCTTCATCTCGTAAGCAAGACCGGCAGCCTTCACCAAATCAGATAACCGCTGGAATCCAGAGAGAATTTCCTCAGATCCAAAGCGACACACGTCATTAGTGCCGACATGTGCCACCACCTGCAGCTGGCTGCACCCTGTGCTCTTCATGGTATCCGGAAGGACCCTTTCCACATCAGGAATGACTCCTCCCGGAATGCACACGGAGTGCACACTCGATTTCTTCCCCTCCTTAGCCGCCGTATCCCTAAGGGGCCCCATTACGCGCCTAACATTGGAGCTCCCAACTACCAGTAAGCCCACCCTCTGCGATTGCCCTGGACCTTGAAGGCTGAGAATGATCCTCTGAAACAGGGCAGGCAGCTGCATCTGGCTCAGCCAGAGACAGTGCCTGAAACCGGTTTGTCAGACGCACCGTGGAGGCTTTCTGATCAGCCTCCAGGGACGCCTTTCGCTGCCTGCCACGCCTTGGAACGACCTCCCAATCAACCACAGGCGAGGGCTCAGCCCCACTGCGGACAGCAACCGGGACAATCACAGCGGCAGACCGATCTGGGGACAGACGGGACGAGGTTGACATCCCCGTGATACCCGAGTCCGGCTCCCCACAGTGGTGCCCATTGGCAACAGCCTCAAGCTGCGCGACCGAAGTCAGCGCCGATTGCAGCTGTGAGCGAAGGGATGCCAAGTCAGCCCTCATCCGAACACAGCAATCGCAGTCCCTGTCCATTCTAATCGATGTTGAACAACAGTTACTGAAACACGAGTCCGTGCCTAGATAACGCAAGCGAAACACCCAAAGAATGTATCAACTAACCTGTACAAATGCCTAACGACTGCGCTACAATCTGCTGAATTTACGATTACAGTAACTAAAACTCGAAATTGCACCTCCTATACGAAACTCAGACGCAATTTAAGTAAGAATCTACCAAGTAAACACTAAAGCGCGATGCTACAATTGTCAAATACTATAATACGCCCGAAATATGAATTAAACAATGCAAGTACCCAAAAACACGCAAAGAAATTAATTAAACTATCTAACAAATAAGTAAGCTAGGGTTATACGACTTGCTACTGCAGCTGCTTATCCAACGGCGGCAGGGAGCAGACTCTCCTCTTCCTGACGCTCGCCGCATATGTCTTGTCACATGATAAATATGGAGAAACTTCCTTAAACATACATAGTAAAAAGAACAATGGTTATTTACACACCAAAACATTTATACCAGCTGACACACCTGATAAGAGACTCGCAATTATACATGTATCATACTCATATATTCACACATAAAACAGTAAGAAAATTTCATCTAAAATTACGTTATCACAAGAATTAATCACACAGATGACTCTGAGAAGGGTAAAAAAATTTTTATCCTACAGGTTATATTACATTTGCTTACCCATTTTCCTCCAATTTCGTTCCTTCTTTAAGTTACCTTTCGCTTCCAAATCAGTTATTTCGCCTGTGGTGGTTATTCTGGATTCATTTCTCATGAATGGCAAAATTGTGGTCTCCTCTATTTTTAAACCAAGCTTTCATTAGGTCCCATAATCAAAATTATTTAATCTTCCTCTACCTTCAAAAGGGAAATTTCCTCAGTACAAATCACATAGACTGCAGTGCATCCCGCACCATCGAAAACAGTAAGCTGTAATGGTCACAGCACCAGCAAAACACATAAACGTCGCTTTTCTGGGACAAGTATTAACGCAGAATAATTTTTCAGGCTCTGGCTCAACATCAATCAAGACTACAGAAAGGATCCATATTTCTGTTCCATTCTCCATTTGCTGAAAAACTGCTCGTTTTTGACTAACACAATATTATTTCAGGCCCACGTAAATTACACAAACCACAATTCTTCTTTCACCTTGAATGGAATCAATATACTGACGAAATCCACAGACAGCACTTTACATACTCAGCTATAAAGAACAAAAAAGACATATATCATCAATATTAACATATCATCGCATACTGGAAAGCCAATGGTTAAACAATCGTATTATCGCATCCTGTTTTCAAGATTCTAAACTTACTCATTCCTTTCTCAGAGTTCTTCTATCTTAAAATATTCATACAGCACGCATACTACAGTAAGAGATCCTCATTTATACTGACAGATATAGAATAGTAATAGACAGATAGTAGCACTGAAAGCAGAAAATCGGAAACAAGGCTACTAACAGCTGGGGACCTGGGTTTGCCAGACCAATAATACCCACAGATTGGATATTCCCCAGAGTTTTGCATTAATTCAACACAGATCTTGCTTCCTCAGGAGCGACTCTTTTCAGTTTACACAAAAAAAACATAAACAGCATTTCACTCGTTCACAAAGAAACCTTTTATCTTCACATTTGAACCAACCTAAATCCTAATTGCACAAGAAAAGAAAAAAAAACACAAACATCACTTCAATCAATCACGTAGAAACATCTTTATCATTATTTTTACCAACATATTATTCAAAATGCATATGTCACAAATGTAAACTAATCAGTTCTTTCTCCTCATCGTCCTCTCCATATACTCATGTACTCATTTGCCATGTCACTCATTTGTTCCGATTGGGCGCCTTCTGCGCTGATCATTGTCATTGCCGGTTTTGTTCATTTCCATTTGCTGGATTATGTCTTGGGTTAGCCGACCGAAATCAACATCATGTGGTGCTCCGCCTACAATCCTATTCCCACCGTGTTCATCGTAGTATCGATTCTGGTTGCCGTACCTGTAGCGTTCACGATCCTGTCCACGTCCTCGATCATTTCCGTTGTACCACCTGTGTTCGCGACTGTTACCCCAGTTTCTTTACGGCCGGTCCCGATTATTGTTCCGTTCGTGTCGCGACGACCAGTCACGCCGTTGATTATTACTACGTCCAAGACTGCGGTCGCGCTGCTGTGCCCCGTAATAACTTTGTGCCTGATTAGGCGGGTATTCTGCTGTATTATATTCCAACTCTTGGAGAAGTGTCTTAAACGTTTCCACGTCCTCTTTGCATCGTCCCGCAAGAATGACGTGGCGCAAGTGCATCGGCAATTTGGTGATGCATATCCCAATTAGTTCCGCAGGCCCGTATGGGTCGTATAAAAATTGATTTGCCTGCAGCATGTGGTCGAATAGGCGTGCTGGGCTGCCGAAACCAGACTGGTTCAAATTTGGCAGCATAATTATGCCATGCTTGACCCTATCTTGTGCCGCTTCCGACCAATAGGCGGACAGAAAGGCTTGTCGAAACTCCCGAGTGAAGTTGCAGTGACGCGCTGCCGACCTCATGCGAATCGCCGGTTCGCCTTCCAAATAGCCACACATATATTCCATCTTATGTGAACCTGCCCAGTCGGGGGAAAGACAGAACTCAAATTGCTCGAGCCATGCTCGTGGATGTATTCCTTTTTGCGAATTTCGAAATATCTCAAACTTTATCACCGTAAGGAAATGTTTGAAATGAAATCCCCGCATTTCCTCCCGGCGAGGCTCTTGAATGTTTCTATTTTTCTCCTGTCTGTCCCTCGAAATACACTTTTCCCTGTCGTCAAAATCTCCCTCGTGGCCGGAGTCCCTCTCTGCACTGTGCGTACGGCTATTTTTAGTGCTATTGGCGAGTTCGGAATCGCACCCAATGCGGCTTTCCAGATGCGCTACGCGTTCTTGTAATTCGCCTGTTAGAGCTTTGTGCCTCCTGCTCACTTCGAACTGTCCCTTCTGAAATCTAAGAAGCGAACGCATTTCTTCGGTCTCTACGACCGCTTCCGGTGTAATATTGTTATCGCTCTCCGTCACCTTCATCGTGCCTACGATGTCCGCTAATGCCGCAATCTTATCATGTATTTGTCTGTTGTCCTCCGCCCCAGTCTGCTTCAATTGTTCTACTTGCTGTTCGAGTGCGTGAATCGCTTGACTGTTGTCCGCTACTGTGTTGCTAACGGACGCGGTACAGTGCGTTTCCGCCTCCGGGGCCCTGGAGAGAACATGCTGGTATTCCATTTGGCATTCTTCTCTCAGCTCTTTGAAATTCCTAAGTAGCTGTTCTTCGCTCTCTTTCGGTTCCGTATCGCGACTCCTCTTGCCCTGTTCTAAGGCTTGCAGACTGTCATCGATTTGTTCAAATGTACGGCCTAATTCTTTCATAATATCGCTTTTTATTTCACTTGCCAGATTGTTTATTCTTTGTAAGATATCATCGGACACTCTCTACATCGACTTGTCGACTTTATTTGTCTGCTGGATTAGTTTTTCGTCTACTTGTTCGCCTAGCTCGCGGATAGATTTTTCAGATTTCTGCGTCATTTGTTCGCCTAGCTCACGGATCGATTTTTCAGATTTCTCTGTCATTTGTTCGCCTAGCTCTCGGATCGATTTTTCAGATTTCTGCGTCATTTGTTTGCCTAGCTCTCGAATCGATTTTTCAGATTTTTGCGTCATTTGTTCGCCTAGCTCTCGGATCGATTTTTCAGATTTCTCTACGTTTTCTTTATTTTGTTGCAATAAGGTTTTCATGAGTCTGCCAAATCAATTTGGTTAGTTGGAGGCAAATTAATTTCTGGCTCTGATGTGAGCCCGTTCGTACTGTTTTGCTTTTCCTCTTAAGTATTCCCCATTGCATTTTCGGAACAGTCCGACGCGTTAATATTCGAAATCAGATTATCCCCTTCGTCCATGTTGCTTAAGTTGTTGGACCGCCTACTTTTAGCTTGGTTACGTGTCTGCATTAGTTCAATTTATACCCGGTACGCAACACACTAATCAGAATAAATGTATCGCCCAAATATCACGACAGTCACACGAAAGGTACCCTACCTAGTACTCACTTTTTCATACTCAAAACAAATTTATGTCTTTGATCGAAGGCAGTGCAATTTACAAGCGAAAAAAAAATACACACACATATAAAACACACAAATATAGAAAACAAAACAAGACAAACAACAAAACGCCGCTCAACAACGCCGTGAATCATTTGAAAGTCTGCTCAGAAACAACGCAGAAGTTGTTTGAGCGCTGAGGGAAAAAAAATTAAGATTATACAACGCTCGCAATCTAACGTTTCAGAGATTCCAGAGTCTAGCGGAATCACAGAACAGGGTCGCCATGTGTAACGTTGTTGCATTAATTTATTATGTAAGCGGTGCTGGTATTCAAGACCATAAAAGTAGGTTAAAACCTGTGAGCTATGTGAGGGAGATAACCTTGCATTACTGAGCAACTGTTTCACAAGGTATCCAGTCTATCTTACCTAATTTCCAACCAGACTAACATAAATTATATATAAAAGATTATAAACATGATTCATAACTAAACTGGTGCCTTATTTAGGATTGTGTAACTGTGAGTTTGTAATCTTACGGAACACATCAAATAGAGAGCCAAGACTGGGAGACTACATAAAACACTGCATTCATAAAATAACACACGAAGAACGTTGAAACATATGCAAGACGAAATTAACCACAACCAACCGATTCAATTTTCACCCAAAGAACTTACGTTCGTAGCGCAGTCTTGGCCGTCATGTAATTACCACACACTGGTATACTAAATTCATACTAACTCTCTGTGAAATCTTCCCGAAAAGAATAGCTGAGGGCTACTTTGATGATTACACCACATGCTTCACGTGATCAACTTGGTTTACACAAAGAGTGTAACTCCACAATAATTTTGATAATTAAAATAAATTAGATCGAAAAGCAATTTACAAAAGAAAAACTTCGAACTGGTTACTATCGTCTTACTATTAACCTGATGGGTCAAACAATTGTATAAGCACGTCGTACTGATCTCACAAAGGACACCACACGTGGGTTGAACATCAAGAAAAGTTGCTATATTGAAAAATATTGTCAAGACGATACGTTTTAATCTCACCCACATTCGCATTTAAGATTGATGATCTTAGAGTTACTGATCAACACGTGGTTCCACTTTACTCACAAAGTAGTGACAAAGCAACTACCGGAATATATTCTGAACTTCACACTCGAATTACACTGCGTTGCAATTTAAGATAACATTAGATATTTTAGAGCTAAACCTGAAATAAAGGTGATTAAATTTTCAGTTAGGCTGAACTTAAGAAATCTATTGTCCTACGGACTTAGCAGACACGCGCTTAGCCGGAGATCTTACCACTTCCGACGCTCGCCGCGGACAGACTGACCTGCGCTCCTACCGAGCGTGCTTCCCAAATACAAACGGAAGTGACCAGAGAGGCAGCTCCCTATACCAACATGACAAGGGACGGACAGGTCCATACTAAGGGTAGAAACCTCTTTGATTTTAGAAAGCGTAGCTACCTGTTCCGACGTTGGTCCCACTGTTCCCTAGCAGACAGGCTTGTCTGCTACCATTCAGCATGCAACTAGAAATACATTTGCTCATTCATTCTTTCACACAGAAGGGAAGGCGGATGACAGTATCTTATCATATACTGTATATAAAAGAAAGCGTATGTAGGTTCCGTATGAGACTGTGTGACATGAATTACATATAAACTGTGTTTTAAAGTGTAGTAGTGTGACAGATCGTTCTTGTTTATGTGTAAAAGTAACACGTTTCACTGCTCAGTCTCCTCCCAGATAGTCAGAAACACCACAGTAAATTTAGAAGAGGAATGTATGTCGTAAATGGCAACAGATTTAAGAATTTAACGTGAAAGGAATCCAATAGAGACCTTTCAATCTGATCAGCTTAGAATGCGAGCACTTATCTCCAGTCATCATAAGGTAGCACAGCTACTCCTTCCAGTTCTCCATCTTCAGAGCTGGAATCACAGTAATCAGTTACTCTCACTGTCTGCACCACTAAATCTGTGATTATTTTATCTATATACGGGTGTTGTTTGTGTTGTTGCCCCGGATGATGATTAGACAAATATCTTGTCAGTATTTCGAAGCGGTGAATCCTTGAGGTACGGCAATATCCGAACACCGAGAAGTAAGTTTAAACAGTTTTATTAACAAAGGCTGATTACAAAACACGCAAGCTACGCGCACTCTTCATCACTGTGTCTGACATCCTAAGTACCATCATATCGAAAGGCTCCATGGTGAGCTAAGAAAAACGACATATTCGTGCACGAGGCCACGCTAGTTAACACTGCGCGCTGCGGATGGAGTCCAGTGGTGTACTCCCTGCCTCGCACTGTGGCCGGAAACGCATATGCTGACCAAGCAAATTGTCAGCATTCCAGATAGATCGGCTGGCGAGTGCGTGTTACGTAGCGTACGGCTGCGTGCAATCCATAGACCCTTACATCTATTTCATTGTAGATAAATATTTCTTTCTGCCTGTATTCCTACTCAATTTTTTTAACATGTTCGCACAACTGAATCCAGTCTTCTTTACTCATGGATTTAAATGTCTCCTCACACAAATTTTACAATCGACCAAATATGTTCTATTGGATTTAATTCTGGATGGTAAGGAGGAAGGGTAAAGTAACGTGACTAGCAGTTTCAAGGATTTTATTGATGGAATACTCGACGGTCGTTGCCTTGGTTCTCTGAACGAGCTCATAGAAAACGGGCTTCAACATCTCATCCGAGAATGGGATACGTTCCTTTGTTAGCCACTATCTGATATCCTCTTTAGTTGAGTAAGATGTTGGAGCTTTGTTTATTTTAACATTGTGATATGGTACATTTTCGAGAACTATTACAGAGATTTTAAATTGGGAATCAGCTTTTCTGTGAACCACTTCTCATAATTTTGTTGGTTCATTTGGTTATGGTAATCTCCCATTGCCTGATTTGACTTCCACATAACAAACACATTAGGAATAAGGCCATTTTCGCCACCTGCATGAGTTATTATTGGGCGTTGTCCCTTTGATACTGGCTTGTGGAGACCATGAGCAGAATTACCACTCCATGATTTCCCAGTTACACGTGACAATAAAATAAAAGTTTCATGAACGCCAACAATGTCTCTGTTTTCTTCCCTACATTATTTTTATTTGCTTGAAATACGATATTATTTTTTCTCTAATATCGTTTCTCTCCAACAGTATCAGCCTACTTGATTTCGTTTTTTTTACAGCGGAAACCGAATTTCTTTAGTAGCCGCCTTGCACTAGTGTTGCTACTTTGAAAGTCTACTGCTTTTTTCAACTTCTGTTTAATTCCTTCCACTGTAGGCACACGTTTTTCAGCCAGATAAAAGTTGTAAACAATTCTCCAAACAGCGGCCTCATCAAAACTGTCAACATCTATATTCTTTTGCATTTACGTTTTGTATCGGGAGTTTCAAATTTCCATTTCCCGCGATATTCATATAGCTTGCCTTTCCTTTTAATTTTCTGGACAGTGCTACGCGAAACGCCCGTGGCCACCTCAGCTCTCAGCTGAGCTTTCTCCACCGGAATGTTCATCTCCTGAGAGAATTCAGCCTCGATAAACATTAAAATGTTATGTATAATATCCTGTGACTGACTATTTAATATTCTGCCTTTTAGTTTTGAAGTACTAATAGACGTCATATTCAGTATGAAGACACTGCGCACTAGTAATACAAATACCGAAAAAGAACACAAAGTTGGAACTTGTACTGTACTCACAACGGACACAGGTGGCACACTGAGGGGCAGCCGAATGTATTTGGGCAGAGCTGCACATTTCTGCACATGCGCAGTGGCTATTCAGCTGTTTCAGAGTAACAGTCACTAAGCTCTCAGATACCTGGCGCAGAATGTACCACATGTTATGATCCTTGCGTTCCGTTATGGAAGTTTTGGTTCTTGAATTCCCTTGTTGTATCTTAGTTCACACCCATTTATTTGTTATTTCTGTTTCTGTGAGAGGTCTATGTGGAATTTCGCCTGCTCTCACTAATCACCACATCCACTTGCAACGGTAATATGTTCTTACTACGTGCCTCAAATTTATAACCAACGTATAGTATGACAACTGCCAATACTACAGAAGGAGCACCGACACGACAGTGAGTCGACTGAAGGTTCATAACTTTTTGAAGAAAACGAAAAAAAGGACAGGGGTAAGAGGGAGAACTGAAGAGCGATTTCCCCTTTCACAGTCAAACATCGTGACAAATAACCACGACCATATTGCAACACAAGCCTGCTGAATGTTGCACATCTTAAGCTTTGACCATTCAGTGTTTCTGTTTTGCTTCTTTTCCACAGTTCTATACACCTTCTTCCTATCTTCATGCTTCATCTGTGCTCATTTTTTAACGGACTATCCACTGGGCCATCTTACCACTAGATCTGAGGGGGGTGTTTCCCTTGTGAGTTTCCCTTGTCAGTATGCATAACAGTCGCAACACTCTACCTCATCTTTGTTACCCACAGCAATAGCAGCACCCCAAGCGGCCAGTAAGCGACATTTCTGAACACGATATGAGCTGAGTGTGAATACCAAGTTTATAATAATATGTTACATAGCTCTTACAATAGGGAAGACATGTAGTGCCATAAAAGTCGTCAATAACTAAAACTGTCACCATAATGTTGATGTTCTTCGAGGTACGAAACAGTACATTATGTGACAGTTTATTTCGATTCTGTTGCAACATACAGATTTCACTGAATAATGTCGTTTCTCTTTCATAAGAAAAAATTGCTGCTAGTAAATACCAGAAGAAATTAAGTTTTGTGCAAAGACGACATATATCCACCCAACAAAGTGGACCATCTCCTCTTTGAAGAGGCGGTCGATAGAGGGGGCGGATTCACTGAAGACCCTCATAAAGAAGGTAGGTCCGACGGCATTGTTAATACGGCACGCCGAGCGTATCTCCAGGTCAGGATGGGAGTTGAGCTCCGCCAACACATCAACACACCAGCCTCCGTGATCACCAGACTGATCTTGGTGATCACAGTAGTGAGGGTCGGCGAGCAGAGAGGAGGTTGGGGCTGGTGGGAGGAGGAAGTGGGCTGGGCAGTGGTGAGGGTGGCCTTGGGATATGGGCAAGGATATCAGTGTAGAGAGTAGAGCTGGTGGATTTGATGAGGATGGAGTCACATCGCGGGACAAGGAGAGAGATGGGGGCAGTAGGATAGAGTAGGAGAGTGAGGTTGTGGGCTTCCAGGAGGTGGGTGTCGGGGTGGAAGAGGATGTAGGTGTGGGTGGTAGAGAAGAAGTGGTAGAAGAAGCTGGAGGGGGGAGGGGTGAGATCCATGAGATCTTTGGGTGGGGTGAGGGAGTGGGAAAGGGTTTTCTTGGAGCTTGTGTTGGGGCGTTTCTTGGGAGCAGGGCGGGACGCAGATTGGGGGATGGGAGTTACAGGCAGGTGGTGGGAGGAGGAAGGCCCTATTGCTGTATCTGGTGATTGCGATGGCAGCTGTCTCGGTGTCGGTGGCAGAGGAGCTGCAGCATGTACTGTGGTCCTACTTGCTACAATCTGCACTGGGGTTGCGTACACCGGAATGGCAGGGGAAGGAGGAAGGGAAGGGAAGGGATCAGTCCATGTAGAGGGAGTATGTGCGGCTGTAGAGGTGGAAGGGAGAGTGAACGGAGTGGGGGCAGGGATGGACGTGAGGGGTGGAATGGACACGGGAGGGTGAGCCTGTGCACACCACGTAATGGTGGTAGCTGAAGCAGAGAGAGAAGTGTAGACCACAGAGGTGGTGAGATTGGACATGGTTGAAGAGACTGAAATGACAAAAGACACGAAGGCAAAGATGAAGAGTAACACGAAACGATGACAGTGTCCAGGAGGAGCCCACGTAGGAAGGCTGCTGCTGGGCTGCGATGAAGGGAGGGGCTGGGGCCCCGCCCTGCTGCTGCAGGGGCGGCGGAGGACGGGAGTCAGCTGAGGGCTGGTGGAGGCGGCGACGAATGGCGAAGATGGCGCCCACCAGCCAGAAGGGCGGCTAGCGGGGTGGAGGACCGGATGCTGGAAGGGCTACACCGGCGATAGACGTCGCGCTGCGGAGACGGAGACGGCGACGGCTGTTACTACTGCTGCTGCTGGGACCGTGCCTGCGCTGCCGGAAATGCTGGAGCTGGAACTGGCGCTGAAACCGGAACTTCTGCAACTGCGACAGTAACTGCGATTACGATTGCTGTTACTGCTGCAATGTCTAACGCATCGACAACGAGTTCCGCCGAAGATGAGTTGGCGTCCATTTTTTTCCTTTATTGTGATTCGATTCCCCCTCCCCCCCAGAAGGTTAACTGCTGAGGTCATCAGTCACCTAGAACTGAACTACTTAAACTTAACTAACCTAAGGACATCACACACATCCATGCCTGAGGCAGGACAGAACCTGCAACCATAGCAGTCGCGCGGTTCCAGACTGTAGCGCCTAGAACCGCTTCCCGGTCGGCCCCCAAGAAGGGGGTGGGCTGGCAGCAGCTTAGTACACTGCTTTTCAGCCTACAGAATCTTTTTAAGAAATATCAAGATAATAAATAATAAAAGCAGGCGATAAAATAGGTGACCTAAATGGTAAATTATCGGAAAATTGTAGAACTGAAAACACAAAACAAAGGAATGGCGATGTTAATAAACTCAGCGACAGCATGATTTCTGTTCGCAATACTTTGGAAAAACGCACAACATTGAACACTCACTTGAACACTGCATTAAAAGTTGACACACCACAGTCGAAGGCAGATGGGGGTAACCTGGACAGATGGTGAGAAACAAAAGGGGGGAGAGAGGAAAAACGAAGTTGGGGGGAGGGGGGAAGGAGCTGATGGAGCATGAGGACTGATAAGAGGGGTGAGTGGGCAGAAATGAGAGGAAGTGGAGAAGGCAAAGGAGGGGAATGCAAAAGGACTCGAGGGGGGGGGGGGGGGAAAGGAAGCAGAGAGAGAGTCTAGGTGGGGAAAAAACAGGATGGAAGGGGGAAGAGGGAGCCCGGTGTGGCGATACCTGTAAGACACCGCTAGCCCACGCCTCTCGCGGTGTGCGTTTAACCCCATTTAAATGACGCGCCAAGCGCGCGCCCAGCGGCTGTACGATTAATTAAATAATCGGCGTGCTAATCACAGTTGAAATCTCTGGTCCAGAGGGACGTGAAGAGGCTGTGGTCCAGAGAGAGAGTAGAGTCAGTCGAGTCTTGTTCAGTCTTAAGAGTCAGTCGAGCTAGAAAGTGTCTTGTGAAACGATCATTCTGTGGATAATATTAGTGTGATGATTTCTTTTATATGTGTTGTGTTGTCTTCTTCGATGAGTAAAAAAAAATATAGGTAAAATAAATTTTTGTGATGTCCATTAATAAGTTCATTCCAGTATAAATAGAACCACTTCCCTTCACCTTTATTCACCCTTTTTTCTTTCTTTCCTTACAACAAAACAAAAAACAAAAAATTACCACACTCCCTTTTTTTTTTTAATTCCGGACATGACACTAGCGTCCGTTTACAGAACGTCAATCTTCGTATTTTACTGGAATGAACTTAACAAGGGCAAATTAAAGTAAAATCATACGTGTAGTAATATTTATTGTCTTGTACATTGGCTAAAAAACTGTAATTTTCTCTTTCATGCCCAATATGAAAACGAGAGCTAACGTTGTTTCAAGATTAACAAGATTTCTGCAAGCTTCAACGCAGCGCGGTGAGTAGTGCAAAAGCATTTGTTCTGCTATGCCATTGTCCAGCGTGCGCCTCCCGCCTATGCTAACTTTTATTCCCATTTCCCATGCCTTTCCCTAAACAAGAATCATACCCTTTGTCAATGGAATTTCTATTATTGTAACATTGAAATTCAACAGTAAGATATGCAGAAGTCATTGTTATGAGTCAATCCTGTTTGTTACGTCATGTCACCACTTTCAGATTAGCTACGCGAATACGGTTGCAACCACAATAATAATTCAGACATTTTTGGAAATTCTATCAAGTAATAGTTATTACCGTCTAACTATTTAAATTTTATTTATCTTTTGTACTTTGCAAGCCATCGCCATTCTGGGTGTACTATTTGTATATTTCACGTTTGTTAATTATTGGCAAAAATGGAACAACAGCAACAGCAAACTGATAACGGTGATGCTACTGTATAATCAGCATCCCCTTTCCTAGGCTTTTCCAGCCCAGAATCTATGGAATTTACTGCAGGTGTATCACATCAAATAATACTAAGTAACGAAAGTAATTCATCAGATGACACACCCAATAATCCTGACCCTATGGAAAACGATAGTAGACGTGTCCAACTAGGGATTTCCCACTCCGATCCTAATTTGCACAACTCTAGTGAAAGGAACAATGATCCAAACATTGATCCGAATCAGTACGGAATTTTAATACAACTTCTTACGCGAAGTATGGATAGCATCCTTAATGAAAGGTTTGATAAACTAGACACTAGATTTGATAAACAGGAGCAGAGTACAAAAGAATTAAACAGCAAAATCGATCAATTGTCTTCTGAGGTAACATCTACTCTGGAAAAACAGTCTAACCAAATCTCAGAACTTAATTCAAAAACGACACAATTGACCGAAAGTTTCAACGAATTGTCATGTCGTGTAAACACTCACGAAAATTCCTTTGTTAAATATCAAACAGTGACAAATTCCGAAATGCAGTCATGTAAAACCAAGTTGGATCAGGTCACGAATGCTCAGGCTCAGGTCAATGATCTAGTTCAGAATTTCGTGCAAAATCAAACCACCTCACAAAATAAAATTTCGATGGATATCGAAGGTATTACTCAACAAGTTAGCGTAGTATGCTTACAACAATTAGAAATGAAAGAAAAAATTTCCCATTTGGAGGAAAAAACAGAATCGCTTTCTTTAGAGTGTAACGCAAACATTGCAGAAAAATTAGTGCACGAATGTGGTATTTGCAACAAGCTCATTGAGCAAAGGGTAGAAACCGCTACAAAAGAGATTTTACACCAGGCCATGTCGCAGGTGCAAACCGAGACCTACACTTTAAAAAACCAAATTTCTCAGTTATTAACTCCCGATTCTAACGTAGTTACTGTTCCGCCTACAACCCCACTCACAACGAGTTCACCGCCTACTTTCACCGTGCAGTTTGTTCCACAGTCTAACAGCGAATCACTTGCGAGCGAAAAACATCAAACAGAGCCGCTCTCAGTGATCGCACAAAACAGTAATTCTCAACCGCCCTTGTGCCATGAAGTTTCACCAGGGAACAATAGTTCAGGCCCTATAGTGCCTGCCGGTATTGTTGACGGTAACATGATTAAACATGCCTATTTTCCAACGTTCAGTTCCGATGATACCCAAGCGGTGCACCCGATTGTTTTTATTAGGTCTTTTGACGGAATGTTTCCGCACAACTGGTCAGATGCGGAAAAGATTTTTTTTGTAAGTAATCTGTTGAGGAGGCGAGCATCCAGATGGGGAGCTGAAATAAAAAGGCAAAATTTAACTTTCAAGCAATTTGAAGAGGCTTTTCTGCAGGAATTCTGGTCAGAACATGAGCAAAAACAACTTCGACGTGAAGTTCACAATCCCGAACCATACAACCCTCGTAAAGAAACTTTGCGTCAATATTTTGAAAGATACCTGGACAAAACACTTTATTCGTCAAAACCGGCCGTCCTTGCCGATGTGATTAACACCTTAAAAAGTCATTTACCCCTGCATTACCGGACACAATTAATTGGTGTTCCGGAAACTAACATCAAGAAATTTCTAGATTATTTGAATGAAGTAGACCTTGTGTTTAGAGGAGACTCAGGGAACACTCCACATATTTATAATGCTAATTCCAACTCTCGCCAAAACAATTGCCATAATTTCAATCAAAATAACAACAGCGGCAACATGTGGAATGCAAACCCGCTTCCTCAAAATCAGGGGCAAAAATCACAACAGCCCAACTTCACACAATATTCGCAGCAATCTTGCGATCCCCGATTCCAAAATTCCAACAATTACAACAGTTTTGGTAATGGTCAATTTTACCGAAAAAGTAATAGTAATGGCAACAGACGCAATGGTAGTTTCAACAACAATCAGTAGTCCAGAGGCAACAACAACCGTAACCGAAACAACAACAATCAAAACAGACGTCAGGATGGAAGATACAACCCTGGTTGTTTTGAGAGAAATTCGCCATATCAGCAGAATAATTCAAATTGTCAAAATTCTAGAGTCAGTTATCCACCCCCGCAGTGGGGAAACCCGAACTATACACCACACAACTACAATTATATGTTTCAGAATGCACGACACTTTGTACCAACAAACAATGCTAATGATCAGGACTGCGGTAATCAAACTCCACCGAATACCAAACATGTCCATGAACAAAGGATAAATATTATTGAGGTAAGTGATAACCAAAATGCGTCGCCTAATAACGCGGCGGAAAACATGAGCAGACCGGCGTAAGCGCCCAACCCCCGGTCGAGAACGTGAGCACGGGCGCAAATAATCTTGCAAATTGTTTTTTGAGATTCGAAGACGGACACACTATGGAACATGACCTTCTTGCCGAGAATAATAAGTCTAGTAATAACGACAAAGTAAAGGTAACGGTTCAGGCAACTGCTGTTTTATCGTTAGAGAAATCCATTGTAGAAGTGTTATTCGATACTGGAGCGTCAGCAAGCGTGATTTCTAGTTCCCTGTACTTGGATCTAGATAAAGGTTCTAAACTTCCGACGTTTCCAGTGCAGAACTGCCGAATCATCGGTGCCACTGGAAACAAATCAAAAAATGTCAAATTACAAGCTCTTCTAACTTTTGTTGTTTCCAACGTGCATGTTCGTTATCATTTCCTTGTTGTGGATAATTTAACAGTTCCATGTCTTTTCGGCATCGATTTCTTAAATCAGTATCGAGCAGTGATTGACTTAGGGAATGGTATCTGTCAATTGACGGTTGAAAAGCAAAGAATTTTGATACCTTTATCTAAAACAATTAATAACAGCAATTCTTATCGGGACGTACGTCACTTGAAAGTACAATCTGTGCCCATCACTAATTTTTCTATGACAAACAATTGCAATTCTTCTTACAATGCTGATAGTAAAACTCTGTGGGAAAAGTGTGCCGAAGCCTACCATCTAACTGATTTGCAAAAACAGAATCTGTTTCACCTTCTTCAACAATTTTCAGTAGTCTTTCAAGATAAACCTGGTATCATACGTGGGTATGTGTACAAGATGGATGTCAAACCCCACCTAACATTTTGTCGTACACACTACAATATACCGTGGTCTAAAAAACCAGCGGTTATGCAGGAAATTAACAGAATGCTACTTTGGAAAATCATAGAAAATTCGCACTCGCCGTATTGCAACCCTTTGTTGTCAGTTTCGAAACCCGATGGAAGCGTGCGTCTTGTTCTCGATGCACGCGAAATCAACAAAATTATTATACCGGTAAATACTCGGCCTGTAAATCTGGACGAACAACTCCTGAAATTTCACAACGCCAAATTTCTGACTAATATCGACCTACGATCGTCCTACTACCAGGTTCTTCTACATCCTGAATCACGTAAATATACCGCATTTTGTGCGAAGGACGATCATACCAATTCCGTGTTTTGCCATTCGGGTTATGAATAAGTGCAGGAATCTTTATCGAGGCGCTTGACGACGTCCCCGGGCCAGATTTACTTTCACAAATCACTCCCTATGTGGATGATTTAGTTGTGGCGACTGCCACCTGGGAAGAACATGTCGATCTTCTAAGACAAATTTTGATTAAATTCGCCGATGCAGGCGTGACAATCAATTTGGAAAAAATCAAGGTTCGCCCGACAACAGATTAAGTTCCTTGGCCACATCATCACGCCGGAAGGCATCAGGCCGGACTCTAAAAAGACTGAAACAATTCGCAACTTTCCTGCACCATGAACCAAAAAACAACTTAAACCATTTTTGGGTCTTTCGTCATTTTTCAGAAAGTTCGTGACACAGCAAGCTCTTAACAGCCCACATCTTCTAAATCTTCTAAAGAAAAATTCCCTTTGGCGATGGACTACAGAATGTCAAGCCGATTTTGAAAAAATTAAACAATCATTAATCCACGCACCACTCCTCTGTCATCCGGACGTGTCAAAAGACTTCTGCCTATCGACCGATGCGTCATCTTATGGACTTGGGGCCTTTTTGTTTCAACTGTCTGTTGAACATGATCGAACAACAGTAAAACCTATCAGTTTTGCCAGTTACGAGAGATCGTATTCAGTTACGGAACGCGAGACCCTTGCAATTATTTGGTCTATGCGAAAATTTCAATATTTTCTCTGGGGAAAACATACACGCATCTATACAGACCACCAAGCTTTATCATTTTTACTGTCTTGCAAATTACTTCATTCCCGGCTCACTTGTTGGTGTTTGTCGTTGCAAGAATACGATTTCGAAATTATTTACATCTCCGGCGAAACCAATATTGTTGCGGACGCTCTTTCTCGTCTTCCGCACGATGCGAAAAATCTTTCAGATTTGCATGAGCAAACTTCCGACTTTCAGGTCATGTTAATGTATGACGAATCCTACAACCGCTACTATCACCGAATCTGCAGGGATTTTGCACAGTTACAAGATGCCGATCCTAGGTGGTCTACAGTAAAAACAAAATTATGTCAGAATTCAAATTCTAATCTTCAAAATTACTACAAGATCAACAATGGTGTACTGTTTCATCGTTCCCATCTCGTGTCAGAGCGTTGGTTGGTATGTTTACCGGAAGCTTATGTTGACGACTTCATTTTGTTCACCCACAAAATCTGGGGACATTATGGCATTAATAAATGTGCCGCCAAGATCCTACGCTTCTGCTATTTTCCTAACATGCGACGTAGAGTCCTGCAGGTCATTCGCAAATGTATCATTTGCCAGAAGGCAAAATATTTGAACAAACATACATCAATTGAATTGCATCCCATTCTTCCAAAGCAACCGCTTGATTTGATTTCCGTAGACATTGGCGGACCCTATCCACAATCCCGCGGTGGTGCTAAATACATTTTGGCTATATTGGACGTTTTTACTAAGTATGTGAAATTGTACGCCTTGCGCACAGCCACTGTTGCGGCTATCATTCGACGCTTTTCGGCCGACTACCTAGCCCGCGTCGGAAAACCTGTCGCTGTCCTAACGGACAATGCATCGTACTTTACGAGTGCAAAGTGGAAATCATTTCTGCAAGATTCCGATATTAAACATGTTCTTACTTCCCGATTTCACCCACAGGGTAACCCCGTTGAGCGAATTTTTAAAGAATTTAATCAATTTATGCGCATCCATTCTTCTACAAAACATTCCAAATGGATAGAATACCTCGCTCCGTTCGAGTACATTGTGAACAATTTGCCACATAGTTCAACCGGATTCTCACCTGCCGAGTTATTATCAGACGAACCAGAAAAAAACTCATGGTCGAGTCCCCTGCCTAAGTTGTCTTCGAACGATATTTCTTTGCAGGAAAAGGTAAGGCAAGCTGCCATTACCCCTGGCACACACTGCGGAGCTCCGGAAGAAAAAATTTGATAAACGGGTCAGACCGACACGTGTGTTCGAAATTGATGATTTGGTATTGCTCACAACCCATCCCAAATCTACGAGGCTAAAACGTTTGCTTAAGAAATGGCAATTAGTTTACTCAGGTCCATACCGGATCGTCGATATTCCTCACCCTGGATGTTATTTATTAGCATACCCTACAACACAGAAAGTTAAAGGACTTTACGCCCACCACCACTTAAAGCAGTATGTAAAGTAAGAGAAAGAGAAAGGATGTGCTAGTTACAGCTAAAATGTTAGTGTTAATTGTTAGTCAATGCAAAGAATCATAACGCATTAAACTATAGCAAATCTACGTTAAACATTACATTCAATCCAAGAACTATTTAATCTACGTTATATTTACTATGCTACGAATAATTTGACTACTAGCCAAGGACAACGAAGTTAGCGACCAAACTTACTCCTTAAACAGGCATTTTCTAGAACAGGAAACTATGTACAAGAAAAAAGATTTTATTATGTTAATAACTGTGATGAATTTGAGAGCCACCAGAATGCTATACTATACGCCAGCATGAGTGAATGATTGTGCTGAAATGAGTGTGAAAGAATGAATGTGAATTTTAGTTTATAAGGTAGTTTTTATGATGATGATGAGGATTTCGTTGTGTGTGAGCCAATGATGCCACCACGTAGTATTATTTGATGATTTGCGATTTATATTGAAGCTGTTCTATGAGAAGAAAGGTGAATATTAATTATATGAATCTGTATGAATGAAAACGATACGTGTGTATGAATACTGATAGATGTTAATGAGAAATGATTCGCCGTGTAGGCAATAAAAAAGGAGAAAGAAAAACTTATTTGGTATGTGCCCTATTTAAAAAACCATTATCTCACGCTTGGCATAAAGAGTTTGTGTGCTCTCCATCGTAACAAACGTAAATTTTGTACATAGGTAATTGTGGAGGAAAAATGTTTATCAGCCACAGCGAAATAAATAATCTTCTTACGTAGCGAATAAAAATTGCTGTTGTTATAGAATCTCATTCTTTACACAGGCTAATTGTGTAGTACCATGCATGCAGGCTGCCTTTGTAAGATTCTTATTCTACATTTACGAAGGTCGTGTTTAATGGTTACGAACTTATGAACTCACTAACATTAACACTATTTAAAAAAATGTTTTTATCCTGTGAAGTAATTTAGGTGAAATCTAGCACTCATTACTTGATACTGTGAGGACATGGACATATGTATTTGTGTAAGTGGGATAGTATATAAGTTATGCAATTTTATGTCGTTCTGTCTGGACCAGAGTTAAGAAAATGCGACTCTCATAAAACAATTGCTAGGATACGAAGTCTCCCGGTCTCTGCTCATGTTCTCGACCAGGAAACAAAAACTACACGACTACCGGTACGACGTACAATTCACGATTACAAGAAAACATACTTTAGTGTATGAGATTTTTCTTTCTCTTTCAGCAAAGTGGATAAGTTTTTGAAGATTTGTGTGTGAAGCAGTACGACGCAGCTGTCTTCGTGGACACAGCGATTTTCTTGTCTTTATGGAAACTAAAGCGCATTCATTTTCCTTTACCTACAGGAAATTCATATATTTATTTTACTACGTGATACTCACTAAAGTACACCTCTTATGGAAGGATCCTATAGTCATTTATTAGTACGTTTACTGACCGAATTTTTTTCAGGAATATAAACTACCGTGTCATTAAGCGCGTATTTACCTAAACATGACTCATTCAACGAGTGAATTAAACCATATACGGTACTCACATTGATTCTTGCAAAAATCTTTGACTGATTTACAGGAAGTGATTGACAATGATCATTGAATTTCTTTTTGCTCAAACAGCAATTCGGATCAACTTTAAAGGATGAAACTGAATACAACATGAATTGGCTTAAAGTCAGTGACACTTGCGCAATGGCAAAGTTTATGATGCATACGTTACGCAAACAGATACACTATTCGTCGCACACATGTGTGAAAACACTACTGTATTGATGAAGATTTTGTAAATATGAATATAAACCCAATCCTTCTATCCTGATCCTACTCCCACCTCTTTGCCCACTGCTGGACGATGGATAGTGGGGTAGTGAGGTTTTTGCACTATTCTTTTGTATATTTTGTCCATTCATAATTTGCAGCACTTAGGGTCTCTCGTCGAGTTTTGCAGAATTCTTGATGGCAGATGCCATATATTTCAATATTCTGTAAAGAAGGAGATAGTACTCCGTTAGTGCACATGCACAGCAAGAAATAGATGGCACAACCTGAATTTCGTGTACATAAATATGTCATGTCATGTCTAATTGTAAAATTTTGTAAATGTAAACAACTAGCAATCTCAATATAAATCTGAATTTTGTAAAGTTTCACAGGACACGACTAGCAAAACATGTCTAATTGTAAGTTTTTGAAGATGTAAACAACTAGTATTCTCTATATAAATATGAATTTTGGGAGAGTTTCACAGGTCACGACTAGCAAAGTATTTCAATGGCTATGTAGCAACTTAGCTACGAAGAAGTTCATTTGTATTATGTATATTGAATTTCATGTCTATAGTAGGTAATCATTTTATGTATATGTACATGTCCATTTTTTCTATGTAATTTTGAACTTGCCTATTCAAAACTTAAATGTCCTCTTGTGAAGGCTACACACAAAACAGTCTTACTATGTGCACCTAATATAAAAGGAGAAAAGATGCAAAGTGTAATTTTGCTCAAAAGTGAAGTGTCTGTGAAAATGTGTTCTCAGAAGGAACAGGACGTCGAACCTCCCTTCTGAACAGTGTAAAAAAAAATCAAATAGTGTTGATAAAGAGAAATCAACCAGTCAAGAGTAAAAATATGATAGAAAAGTGTTTTCCGTACAAAGTGATAAATTTAATCTCAAATTCTACGATAAAGTGCAATGATGCGTATCACAGTGATCCCTACCTTGGAAAGTGCTTGGAAGTCTGCGTTGTGCGGTCTTCGGATGCGGCTACCAGTACTGTCGCGTCCGTCGTAAGGGGTGGCGCCGCCAGACGTGTCACCGCCTATTATACCTCAACAGCGGACCCGAGCGCGAGGCTGTACGCAGTGCCGCGGTGCGTGGTGGATGGACCACTTTATCAAAATTACTGCACTCGTGCACGCACAGCCACTCTTAAGCACCAACAATACTGACATGAACTTTGTTGTCATCGACAACTTAAAACCAAATTGTATGACCTTTTGTGTTCTTTTGTCGTAAGCAGATTCATTACCTATTGTCCTGATGTGCAAACTGTAAAGTAAACAAAGTTGTGGTGCTGTGACTTTTACTGTGCTTCGCACGACGCACCACACTGAACTGAGGCAAAGCATAGTGCTCACTGGTCGACACAATAAGAACTGTGAATACAGGGTAGCAGCTATTGTTTTAATAACAGGACTGCCAACGGTGCAGGCATCTCTCTAAAAAAAAATGAATCATCCATTGATCAATTTCAAAGTGGCTATTTTGTAATATGCAACAATTTATGTATATTTACTTAAACTTTGTACTTTAGGCTATAATTCTTTATATATGTATGTACTTGTCATATGTTTGAAAATGTTGTATAATGCTGGTGCAAACACTGCACAACCTTGTTCGTCAACTCAAATCTGGTACTGCCGCGAAGTTTGAAAAACTTACGCACCAGTAGAGGGGGCCGTGTGGCGATACCTGTAAGACACCGCTAGCCCACGCCTCTCGCCGTGTGCGTTTAACCCCATTTAAATGACGCGCCAAGCGCGCGCCCAGCGGCTGTACGATTAATTAAATAATCGGCGTGCTAATCACAGTTGAAATCTCTGGTCCAGAGGGACGTGAAGAGGCTGTGGTCCAGAGAGAGAGTAGAGTCAGTCGAGTCTTGTTCAGTCTTAAGAGTCAGTCGAGCTAGAAAGTGTCTTGTGAAACGATCATTCTGTGGATAATATTAGTGTGATGATTTCTTTTATATGTGTTGTGTTGTCTTCTTCGATGAGTAAAAAAAAATATAGGTAAAATAAATTTTTGTGATGTCCATCAATAAGTTCATTCCAGTAAAAATAGAACCACTTCCCTTCACCTTTCTTCACCCTTTTTTCTTTCTTTCCTTACAACAAAACAAAAAACAAAAAATTACCACACTCCCTTTTTTTTTTAATTCCGGACATCACACCGGGGAAATGACAGAGGAAAGGAGGGAGAGATGAGGATCAGGGTTGATAGGAGGGATAAATGGAGGGAGAGAGGGCATCATCCGGGAGGGGGAGTTGATGGAAGCCACTTTAGGAAAGGAGATGAAGGGTGTAGAGATGGAGGGTAGGGGGGACACAACAGGCGAAGGTAGGTGAGGGTAGGGGAGAGGCAGACAGGACAGGCTCAGATGGTAAGGAAGAAATCCAGGAGCAGGAAGGAGCGAGTGGTACGACCTAAGATGATTGCCTGGGACTTGGAAGGATGCCAAGGTGATTCTGGAGAAGGCAATGGTACTGTTGGGGAGTAGGAGCAAGAGCAAGGAATGCAGTGTCATCGACATACTGCAGGAGGTGTACTGGAGGGGGCAGTTGAGGCATATCTGCTATGTACAGTAGTTAGAGGGGAGGGGAGAGGATAGTGACCTGGGGCACACCTGCGGAGGGGTAGGAAGTGCGGGAATTGGCATAATGTATGGTAACATAGGAGGGGTAGCGGGAGAGGAAGGAGGCAATCAGATAGACATAGCTGACAGGAAGGGCATAGGTCTGGAGTTTAAACAGGAGACCGGGATGCCAGACACGGTCGTAGGCCTTTTCGAGGTCGAAGGAGACAAAAAAAGGTGGAGCGAAGGGAGTTAAGCTGGAGGGAGAGGAGATGAGTGAGGTGTAGGAGTTGGTCATCGGCAGAGAAGGAAGGTCGAAAGCAACATCGGGTAATGGGGAGGAGGTGGTTTTGGTGGAGGTGGTGATGGATGCGCTTGGTAAGGATGGATTCCAAGAGCTTGCTGATCACTAAGGTGAGACATACAGGGTGACAGGAAGACGCATCAGATGGAGGCTTGTAGGGTTTGGAGAACATCAGGATATGGGAGGGTTTCCACAGGTCAGGGTAGAAGCTGGTGGCAAGGATGATGTTGTAGAAGGTGGCAAGGACTACAAGGAGGGAGGGAGGGCACTCTTTGAGATGGCGATAGGTAATGCAGTCGTGGCCAGGAGGAGTGTTGCTTTCAGTGTTGAGTGTGAGGCTCATGTCCTGTCTAGTGATGGGAGTGTTAAGTTCAGATTGTTGTTTATGGCCCAAGTACTGGAAGCTAGGAGCAAGGCGAGGAACAGAGGTATTTGTACGGTCGATGACGTCAGGGAAGAGGAGGTGGCTTTTTTTTTTATTGAATTGCAATTCCCCCCGCCGGGCGCGGGCTGGCAGCAGCTTAGTATGCCGCTCTTCAGCCTACCGACTTTGTTAAAAAGATGAAGAGGATAAATAATAAAAACAGGCGATAAAATCGGAGATTTAAAGAGTAACATGGCGAAAAAAAATCGTGGAACTTAAAACAAAGAACAGAGGGATGATGATGCTAGCAAAATACATATGAAGCAGACAGGTAAAACAATAGACAGACAATTAAAAAAACATGGCGACAGTCTAGTTTCTGTTTGTGAAAGACATAAAATTCACACCTAGCGCAGCATGGTTTCTGTTTGCAACACGAGAAAGTTGAACAACACTGAACAGTCACTGGAGCACCACACTAAAAAGTTGGCAAATGTGACATACCACAGCCGAGAGCAGGTGGGGGGGGGGGGGGGGGTCACTGGACAGATGATAGGAAAATAAAAAAGGGGGAAGGGAGAGGAAAAGCAAGGGGGGAGTGGGAAAGGAGCCAATGGTGGATGAGGACACATAAGAGGGGTGAGGGGTGCTGGGCAGATGCAACAGGGAGTGGGGAAGGCAGTGGAGAGGAATACAAAAGGGCTCAGGGGGAGAAGGGATGTAGGGAGAGGTTTGGTGGGGAGAAAACAGGATGGAAGGGGGGAAGGAAGGAAGGAGGGGAAAGGAGAGGGGGTTGGGGATCAGAGTTGATAGGAGGGATAGATGGAAGGAGAGAAGGCATCATCCAGGAGGGGGACTTGATGGAAGCCACCTTGGGATGGGAGATGAAGGGTATAGAGATGGAGGGTAGGGGAGACACAACAGTGAAGGCGTGGCAGGGGGCGGGGACAGGAGAGGAGAGGAGCAACCAGGGAGTGAGGGGGATCAAGTTGGCGGGAGGTGTAGAGTATGCGGTTATATTCGAGGAACAGGAGCAGATGGGGGAAAGGAATGAGGTCATAGAGGATCCGCGTGGGGGACGGGAGGTGTATACGGAAGTGAAGCGGAGTGCATGACGCTCAAGGGTCTGGAGGAACTTATAGAATTTTTGGGGGGGGGGGGGGGGGGGTCAGATATCCAGGCGGCATTGGCTTAACAGAGGATGGGATTAAGGATTTGTAGGTGTGGAGGATGGTAGAGGGGTGCAACACCCATGTCTGGCCAGAGAGGAGGATGAGGAGTCGGAGACAGTTGTGGGCATTGGATTGGATGGAGCAGAGATGAGGGATCCAGGTGAGGTGACAGTAAATGGTGAGGCCAATGTAGGAGAGGGTGGGGGTGAGGCGGACAGGATGGGCACAGATGGTAAGGGAGAAATCCAGGAGCCGGAAGGAGTGAGTGGTACAACCCTCGATGATTGCCTGGGTCTTGGAAGGATTGATTTTCAGGAGCCACTGGTTACACCATATGGCAAAAAGGTCAAGGTGATTCTGGAGAAGGCATCGGGACCATTGGAGGGTAGGAGCGAGGGTAAGGAATGCGCTGTCATCAACGTATTGCAAGAGGTGTACTGGAGGGGAGAGGGGTTGGGGCATATCTGCCGTGTAGAGGAGGTAGAGGAGAGGGGAGAAGGCAGAGCCCTGCGGCACACCTACAGAGGGATAGAAGGTGTGGGAATTGGCATTATGGATGGTAACATAGGAGGGGCAGCGGGAGAGGAAGGAGGCAATCAGATAGATATACACTCCTGGAAATTGAAATAAGAACACCGTGAATTCATTGTCCCAGGAAGGGGAAACTTTATTGACACATTCCTGGGGTCACTTACATCACATGATCACACTGACAGAACCACAGGCACATAGACACAGGCAACAGAGCATGCACAATATCGGCACTAGTACAGTGTATATCCACCTTTCGCAGCAATGCAGGCTGCTATTCTCCCATGGAGACGATCATAGAGATGCTGGATGTAGTCCTGTGGAACGGCTTGCCATGCCATTTCCACCTGGCGCCTCAGTTGGACCAGCGTTCGTGCTGGACGTGCAGACCGCGTGAGACGACGCTTCATCCAGTCCCAAACATGCTCAATGGAGGACAGATCCGGAGATCTTGCTGGCCAGGGTAGTTGACTTACACCTTCTAGAGCACGTTGGGTGGCACGGGATACATGCGGACGTGCATTGTCCTGTTGGAACAGCAAGTTCCCTTGCCGGTCTAGGCATGGTAGAACGATGGCTTCGATGACGGTTTGGATGTACTGTGCACTATTCAGTGTCCCCTCGACGATCACCGGAGGTGTACAGCCAATGTAGGAGATCGCTCCCCACACCATGATGCCGGGTGTTGGCGCTGTGTACCTCGGTCGTATGCAGTCCTGATTGTGGCGCTCACCTGCACGGTGCCAAACACGCATACGACCATCATTGGCACCAAGGCACAAGCGACTCTCATCGCTGAAGACGACACGTCTCCATTCGTCCCTCTATTCACGCCTGTCGCGACACCACTGGAGGCGGGCTGCACGATGTTGGGGCGTGAGCGGAAGACGGCCTAACGGTGTGCGGGACTGTAGCCCAGCTTCATGGAGACGGTTGCGAATGGTCCTCGCTGATACCCCAGGAGCAACAGTGTCCCTAATTTGCTGGGAAGTGGCGGTGCGGTCCCCTACGGCACTGCGTAGGATCCTACGGTCTTGGCGTGCATCTGTGCGTCGCTGCGGTCCGGTCCCAGGTCGACGGGCACGTGCACCTTCCGCCGACCACTGGCGACAACATCAATGTACTGTGGAGACCTCACGCCCCACGTGTTGAGCAATTCGGCCTCCCGCATGCCCACTATACGCCCTCGCTCAAAGTCCGTCAACTGCACATACGGTTCACGTCCACGCTGTCGCGGCATGCTACCAGTGTTAAAGACTGCGATGGAGCTCCGTATGCCACGGCAAACTGGCTGACACTGACGGCGGCGGTGCACAAATGCTGCGCAGCTAGCGCCATTCGACGGCCTACACCGCGGGTTCTGGTGTGTCCGCTGTGCCGTGCGTGTGATCATTGCTTGTACAGCCCTCTCGCAGTGTCCGGAGCAAGTATGGTGGATCTGACACACCGGTGTCATTGTGTTCTTTTTTACCATTTCCAGGAGTGTAGTTGACAGGAAGGGCGTAGATTTGGAGTTTAAACAGGAGACCGGGATACCAGACATGGTTGTAGGCTTATTCAAGGTCGAAGGAGACAAAAATGGCGAAGCAACGGGAGTTAAGCTGGAAGGCGAAGAGATGAGTGAGATGTAGCAGTTGGTCATCGGCAGAGAAGGAAGGTCGAAAGCCACATTGGGTGTTGGCGAGGAGGTGGTTTTGTCGGAGGTGGTGATGGATGCACCAGGAAAGGATGTATTTGAAGAGCTTGCTGAACACCAATGTGAGACAGATAAGATGATAGGAAGAGGCATTAGATTGGGGCTTAATGAGTATGGGGAATATCAGATATGGGAGGTGTTCCACAGGTCAGGATAGAAGCCAGTGGCAAGGATGACATTGTAGAGGGTGGCAGGGACTGAAAGAAAGGAGGGAGTGCAGCGTTTGAAGTGGCAGTAGGTAATGCAGTCGTGACCGGGAGCAGTTTTGTGTTTAGTGTAAAGTGTGAGGCTGATGTCCTGTGTAGTAATGGGAGTGTTAAGTTCAGATGGTGGTGTGTGGCCCAAGTACTGGAAGCTAGGAGCAAGGGGAGGTATTCGTACGGCCCATGACGTCAGGGAAGAGGGAATAATCAAAGTGGGGATCATCTGGGATGGTAAAAACATCTGAGACGTGACAGGCATAGTGGTTGGCCTTACTGAGGTTGTCAGGAAAGGGACGGTCATCAAGGAGGAGAGGGTACTGTGAGGTGGAGAGGTTCCGAGTAAGGCGGTGGAAAGCAGACTAATACTTGGAAGAGTTTATGGGGAGCGTGGTGTTGAGTTGTGTACACGTCTCACGCCATTCACGGCGTTTCTTCACAGTAAGCAGGTTTCCGATGTGTCGTTGTAATTGCTGGTGGTGGGTAAGTGTATCCCAGTCACGAGTGCGACGAAAAGAGCGGTAGAAGCGGCGGGGCTCTCGAATGGGAAGGATGGCCTATGGAGAAAGGGCAGGGTGGTGAGAGTGGATGGTGTTGGTGGGGATATGGGTGTCGACAGCGTCAGACAATATCTGGTTCAGGAAGGCAGCAGTGCGAGTGATGTCATCAGGAGATTGGAGGGTAAGGTCATGGCCGTCAACCTGGGTGTGAACGGAGTCCCGGTAGGCATCCCAGTTGGTAGGGGAGTAATCATGGACAAGTTTAGGAGGGATGTCGGGGCGAGGAGCGTTGCGGGGATAGCGACCATTGGAGATAGTGAGGAGAACAGGAGCATGGTCACTGCCAATGAGGTCAAGGACATCTGTGGTGATGCGCCCAAGGAGGTTGGGAGAGGCAAGGACCACATCGGGAGTGGTGTTGGATTCATGTTGGGTGTGCTGAGGCAGGGGAACCAGTTCTGCCTGGAGGATGGTGAGAAACTGATGCCACCACTGGACGAAGGTGGCGTCTTTTCTTTTTTTTCTTTATTGATTTTCAATTCCCCCCGAAGGGGGTGGGCTGGCAGCAGCTTAGTATACTGCTCTACAGCCTACAGACTTTTTTTCAAGAATGGAAGAAGGAAAGAAACAAGAAAAACAGGCGATATAATGGTGACTTAAAGTGTAAAATGGCGGAAAAATGCGGAAAGTTAAAACAGAAAGCAAAAGGGGTTGGCAATGTTAATAAAAGACACAGGAATGAGACAAGTAACATAGTACACACACAATTAAAAAACATGGCGACAGTCTGGTTTCTGCTCGCAAGAGATAAAAAGCACACCCAGCAACAGTATGATGGCCGTTCGCAACACTTCCCAAAAAACACAATACGGAACACTCACTGTAAAACACTGCACGAAAATGGCGGCATAAAGATGACACTCCTTAGTCAAAGGCAGATGAGGGAGGGGGGACCTGGAGGAGCGGGAAAATCAAGGAGGGAGAAAGGAAAAAACGAAAAGGGGGGGGGCGGAACCAAGGAGGGAGAGGACTCATGAGGGGGAGAGGGGCAGGGCAGACACGAGAGGGAATGAGAAGAGGCGGAGGAGGGAAATGCAAAAGGACTCGGGGAGAGAAGGGGGCAGAGAGAGGGGAGGATGGGAAAAAAGAGGATGGAAGGGTGGGGGAAAGTGAGCCTGGGAAAAGGACAGAGGGAAGGAGGGGGAGGGAGGACCAGAGTTGATAGAAGGGATAAATGGAGGGAGAGAGGGCATCATCTGGGAGGGGGAGTTGATGGAAGCCACCTTGGGAAAGGAGATGGTGTAGAGACGGAGGGTAGAGGGGACACAACAGTGAAGACGTGGCAGGGGGCAGGGATGGGAGAGGAGCAACCAGGGGGTGAGGGGGATCAAGGCTGCGGGAGGTGTAGAGGATGCGGATATGTTGGAGGAATAGAAGAAAATGCGGGAGGTAGCGTCAGTTTCGACCCCAAGAAATATGGTCACCTTGCATGTAGTCTTACAAATGCTGGTTTGTAAATCTGATTTGAAGACTATCAATGCACATTCGATTTGCAGTATGATGTATCTATTGGTGGTCAATCAACTTAATAAAACGACAGAGCAAACAGATAAGTGCACTATGACTTCTATATGCAAATGATTATGCCATAGTTAGTGTTGCGAACAGCTATCTGTCATACTGCTGACACCGTGTAGACTGCACCAATGCTTTGCCATCTGTTGACCAAGTCGAGAAACTGCTGTATGGCATTCCGCTCGATTGTATCCAAAGGCGGCAGTTAATTGTAGTTTCTATTTTGAAGTTCTTTGCGACCATAGATGAAGTAAGACTCATATCCATAACTACAGGTTACTTGGTCGTGTATGGAGTGGCTATAAGTTAATGTGGATCCCAAATATTGATGGTGAATATATTTCATACTCGCTTGACGTGTATCATAATGATTGGTATATATATACACCTTCGTTTCATTTCTAGTGCGTGCAACGAATCAATTATGAGTAATAATTTTTGCAGGGAGTGTTTGCTGAAATGCAAATTATCTCTCGTGAAATTTTATAAATACATAAGAACTATATAAACAGTAGAAATAGGTTATTATTTTGTGTTACGAAATGTACTAAGTTTGGGTATGTGCAATTTTAACTTGAGGAAGCTTCATTCACTGACGTGAACATGGACCTTCATGAACATCAGCGGGCTAATGGAGGAATTCGTAGATTCGTTGTACTAAGGGGTGGTATGTGTACAGTATACAGAGGCATTGGGAGACACTACAGAAGATGAGATAATACACAATATTGAAAAGCCTGTGTCGTCGTAAGTACTGGGTGGACCGGTAGAGAGCGGAAAGCTGTGCAATAAAAAACGAGCACTGATCTAGAAGCCGGTATATAAAATCCATGCTGCCAATGACAAAGGCGCAGCCAACACCACAGTCGGTGTTAGAGCATTCAGTATGTACGTAGGTGCTGTCTCGAAGTTGCGTGCAAAGTTCGAGAAACTTAAGATCGATAGATCGAATGTAGAGTTGGGTCTTTGGGAAATGAACTAAGTCCAAGATGAATGCAGATCTCTACACGAAGCCAAGGCGGTGAAGGGCTCTCACCAATCGGGAACATGGCATGTAACGTAAGGTTAGGTTTCGAAAGCAGTATACGAAAGCAAACTCTGGGAAGCAACAAACAAGATGCGCTTAATCCGTATAGGTGGTCAAGGGAATTACCAAAAACGGTTGCTTGATTGTGGAGAGTTTGGATTGCCAATGGGTAATCCCACCTTTACAACGTGGTAAGTCTGTGATAAGATAACGATTTTTGGTTATGAGAACCTTTACTCAAAGAAAGGATGAATCATAGAAAGAAGACCTGAAAGAAAACAAGTATCTCCGTGGTAAGAAAATGCTTGGTTAACAATGAACTGCATTTATTATTATACAAGTGGGTTCACAATGGGGAGGGTCCGACTTGAGTAAAAGCACTTTTACGTTTTCAGTTATTTCCTGAACATGATTTGGGGAAGTTTCAGCATCATCAGTGGACTGTCATTATCTCTTTCTATGTGTAACAGGAAATGTAACAACAGACTGTCTCATGTGGAGAGGGTGTGGATCTCATAACGTAGGCACCATTTAAGAAGGGATTGTCGAAATTCCTCTCCTAAGTGTATAAAAGACTTTTTGAAAATATGTCGCTATTAAGGCACTTTTGAAGCTAGACTACAAAATTGGTATTTGCTTTCTCTGTCAGAAATAAAAAAAATACTTCTTCGAGGATTTCTGGAAATTCAATTGCTACAAGGGTAAAATAGTGGGGGAAAAGTTTTTTTTTAGGGAATGAGTATTAAAGAAGTACTAAAGCACTTTTAAAGTTGCATCTATGAAAATTTGTGTTTGACTTTTATGTTAGGAATAAAATAATATGTGTTTCAATGTTTTTGGAAAGTAAACTCCTAAGGGGTTGAATTAGGGTATGAAAATTTTTAGGAAAATATTTTGTTGTATTAAAATAACTTTAATGGTAAATCTATGAAAATTGTTGAGTGTCAGGAGAAGAAATTTTCTATGCAAATATCACCACGAGAACGCAGAAAGGATGATTAACAAAACCTTGGACTCTGGCTACCAGAATCGCTTTTTGGTCAGAAGTACATTCACGAAAGACAATGCTTCTGTGGCCTTAATTAGCCCGAAAAGTTTGTAGAGTTTGTAGTTTGTGAAAAAAAAAACATAAAAATTCGATTACAGAGAAACAAACAAGGTCTGTGCAGACCATGCAGTCTTCGTGAGTGAAGCAGTGGGCGCTAGGCGAGTCTTTCTATAAAACAGGAAAAACAATCTTTACTACTTGCATACATAGAAATTTGAGTTTTTACGTCAGTGTTCACAAATTTGAAAAACAAAGTTTTTTATATGTAGCTCGTTACTACATGAATTTCATGATTTTTTTTTACTACTAACAAGGTACGATCTCTATACAAAAGTTTGATTGTTTTTCAAATGTGTAAATACTTTCTCAAAAATTTAAATTTACGTGTTTGAAAGTAGTACAGGGCATTCTTCCTGATTTATAGAAAGATAATGTGAGCCCACTACTGATGCCGAAACATCAGCGAATCATGTCTGGAAAATAAAAGAAACCTAAAAAGATGCATTTTGATCAACGCAGCCCGTCTCCAAAAACAAATCTTACTAGAGATTGGTGATTTGTAAGTGATATGACCTCCTTCCTTTTCTCAAATACTTTGATTAGCGGAAAAATTCACAGTTATACACTGTAAATATAACATTTCTATTTTTCTGTGGTAGTTGGAAGGTAATTTGCCGGATGCTGCTCCCACTCTGCAAGTAAAATGTTTGAGACATAGCAAAAGTGTTTTTAGATGTCGATTAAAATGTTTCTCCTTGAGAATCCCCTATACCATAGAAGAATTGTGTGTAGAGAGAGTTACTCGTTTTTAAAGAAAATAATTCCTGTACACGGACGGCATGTAGCTATATAAGTATCACTATTTTTTATTTTAGTTGTATGCAGGTATTCCATGTTTGTTCTGTTGACACATTCCTGATCGTAAACGAGCAAATATGTTTGTCAAATTCGGCCTTACCAGCTGCGGATCTGTCAAACACGTTGCACTCGTTCAAATAGGGTTTGTCAGTTTAACTTCACTCTGAAGCAGACGCTGCTCGTTTTCTGTGTACTTTGTCAGTAGTGAGAATGGCACTGTCTTTAAAGAAGAAGAAGAAGAAGAAGAAGAAGAAGAAGAAACAATACGCTGGTCCAGGGACTGGCTTAAAATAAGAGATTTACTCATGAAGTTTAAATATCTAAAGAGAATTCTGTACGCAACATCTTCAGCAGCTCGAGTCACGTTATTTTGAAACAGCGCATTTTAGCCCATAGAATGCTCAGCGTATTTTGGTGTTATTACTTCGCTGATGGATATACACTACCTTCAGAAGTATCGTGAACTTTTTATATGTGTGTTTTATAAACATAATAACACTTTGATACCTGGAACTGAACTTAGCTTGAAGCGGTGAACAGCTGTGGTGGTATTGTGCTTTTTCGCCAGAGTATCACTGTTCAGATTTCGCTTTATTTACGTTTTTTTTTGGCTACTGGGATAGATGTGACAATCAACAATATCTTTTTACGGTTTCTCTTACACTTTTTCATACTGCAGAATCTTTGTTCTATTTAATCAGGTTAAAATGACAGTGCATAAGTTGCAATCGTGTCACGAAGAAACAACACATTTGGAGTATGAAACTGTTACAGTAAATAAGCGGTTCACATTACCTAACATGTCAAGAGAATCTTCGGCGAAGTGTTTAGAGCACAGCTTTGAGTATGTTTGTTGGGATGAAATTCATCCTTTTTTTGTGGAGCAGTATATTAACTTTCTGTTCGTCTTTTAGGAAACTAGAATACAATTACCACGTAATGTAGGGAACTGTCTCATTGTAGAAGTACTGAAATACACAGAACGGTTTGAGAACCCGCATAAACTGGAGGAAATTAATGAGACTATCAAGTATAAATTTTATCTGCATATGAACGTAAATCGAATATGCATACGCTGACTGCCAGTTTATTCAAATACACTTGCAAATTTAAAAAGCACTTGTCTCCTAAACACAAGGCCTAAAAATCGCAGTATTGGCTCTATAATACAAGGCTTTATAATACCGTGTCTGGATATTTTTCAACATATTAAGTGCCTCATATCATTGTGACATTTACAATTATATATTTGTTGTACATACCTATGAAAAGCAACTGGTCCTCTTTTCACAAAATTCTCTTTACACCAGTAGCAACAACAACGATACACAGTAGCTGTCACTGATTCTCAAACGTGCAGAAACGTAATATAATACAACGCAGATACGCGTAATGTTCAAGTTTTGCTGTTAGCGCAAATTGAAGACAAGCAGAATCATTCCAAAAGAACGTGACTAGCCCGGTTTGATGCCTAGAACATGCGCAGTAGGCTATGTTCACTCCGTAGATGTATATACTCTGTGGATTTACCCAGTGACCTCTGTACTATTTGGATGTCGAACTCCAGCTGTCTGAACATGACGGCCAAAGAAGCACGTAATACGTTTCTAGCCCAATTACAACATGGCTGCCACGAAATGTCACGAGAGCGCAAAATCAAAATATTTTTCGATTCTGTTTCCACACCAGTCTATTACATTGCATGTTGGCATAAAGTTCAAAGCCAGAAATAAGTAAAGAATTCTCTATCACACACACAGACCGATGGAATTTTTTTGGTCTAACTACAACATGGTGGGCTAAGCAAACGCAAGTTTCTGCTAGCACGCCAAAGTTCCATGCTCTATGATCAGAGTTCTAAATCCAGGTAGTATAGAATCAGTGGATTTACCCACGAAAATCTAAAGGAATCATTACTTCCAGAAACCATTATTTGTATCAGCCTCCTTCGTATGGGCAACAAAACTTTTAATAATGTGTTGAAACCCTCGCAAAATAGGAAACTTGTCTGTCAAGTTCGATCCTATGCAGCCACGGGTGTGTCAAATTAGATCGCATACATACCAGCAAAGCTTTCAATTTAACATTAAATTTGAAGCAGATTCTTTTCGTGTATTCTATATTTTGGCACTAGTAGGAAAGGCTACAAATGCAGATAAAGCACTCTGGCACTGCGATTAAAGAAAAAAAGAAAACAAGGCGCTACTCCAGGGAATGGTTTAAAATGGCACCTGTCAATGGTATCATTGTGTGCGTAACATGAGTTGACCGACCTTTGAAACAGCGAATTACGTCTGAGACTAAGAACTGAACCTGAGGTCGTGACGTGGGGCAATGACCGCTAAGGCAATGGTGGGTCCAGGTCCATTGGGTTGGTGAGTGGGAACGGCGGTGGCGAAGGCGCATTGTCCAATCGCTCCTCCTGGGGTGCCTGGTGGCACCAGTGAGTGGGCTGCGAAAGCTGCTCGGTCCTGTGAAGCCATGAATCTGGGGGAAGAAAAGCAGCAGGATCATGGGGCAAATGACACACACAAATTTGCTTCTGGTGTTGGTGCTGAAAACCATTGGGACTGAAATCAAATACATAGAAGAGCCAATGAATTCCTGGATCAAACCTCTTTCCCAGCGCCCACGGTTGCTATAAAACCTGGAAAGAACAAGATTGCGTGACACAAAACCATACCTGCGGACCATGGGTGACGCCAGATGGTGCAATGGGTGTAACAAATGGAGGAGTGTCTGCTGGCGGCGGCCATGCAGGAGTTCCTCGAGTGACGGTCCATCTTGTAGGTGGGAGCGATAGGAGGCGAGAAAGAGTTGCATCGCCTGTTCCCGTGTGTGGGTGGTGCAAAGCTTGGCCATCTTTTATTTGAAAGTGCATACGAAACGTTCTGCTTCTCCACTGGACTGGAGGTGAAATGGAGCCCTTGTGAGATGACAATGACATTTCATTCACAAAACTGGGCCAATCTGAAGGCGAGATAGGGCGTCTCTATTACCATGATTTGTCGTAGGTCTCCACACAACTTCATACTGATACTGCTAAAGCAACAAAGCCCAGCGTTGCAATTTTTGAGCTGTGCGTGTAGGAACTGGCTGCGACGGATGAAACAAGGACTGCAAAGCCTTGTGATCTGTCACTAAATTGTATATGCGACCATACAAATAGTCATGGAATTTGGTCACAACACACACACAAACGAGGGCCTTTTTTTCTATTTGAGAATAATTGCACTGATTTTGCGTTAACAACTTAGAGGCAAAAGCAATAGGTCTGTCTCGCGCAGCCGATTCCGTAGGACAAAGCGTCGACTTGCAAAACCAGCGGCGTGTCAGGGTCAAAGTGAAATAAACATCTGTCAGTAACCAAAGAATTTTCGGATTTCTGAAATGCGTCTTGACAGTCGTTAATTCACACAAAAGGTACGTTTTCGCGACCCAAGCGATGCAATGGAGCCGTGATCTGAGCGGCATTCGGTATGAACCGATTCTAGTATGATATCTTGCTGAGTACTGACTGCAGGACAAGACAGGTCACGGATTGCAAGCAAATGAGATTGGATGAGGTGCACACCCCGAATGTCCACCGCATGACCTGAGTACTGTAATTCAGTGTGAAAAAAGTCACGCTTTTCGAGACGACACTTGGCGCCTGTTTCTGACAGCGTTCGAAAAAGAGTACGCTAATTGGCAATATGTTCCTCTGGTGTAATACCTGAATCGACAACATCGTCAAAGTGGTTTGAACAAAATGCTACTCTTGCAGTCAGCTGTTCCAAGTAAAGTCGAAAAATGGTGGCCGCGGAAAATCAGCGGAAGGGCAAACACAAATGCTTGAACAATTGTAAGTGTATATTTACAACAATCACTTTCTGTGATTCCTCATCGAATGAAATTTTGAAAGAGAGATTACGCAAATCTATTTTAGAAAAGTAAGGTCCTGCTCCAAGCCTGTCCATGAGTTCCTCCGGGCGAGGTAACGGATAAGTGGCGACTAATGCTACCAGAAGGCTTGGTCAACAAATCAAGCTTGAATTGGAGCAATTACACTATTATCTTGCCATTCTATCAATTCACTGGCTACTTTGTCTCTTAAAGCAATTGGAGCGGGACAGATCTGGAAAAACTTACACTGTGCATTGTCTTTCAATGTTACATGCGGTACAAAAGTATTAGCTTTTCACATTCCTTCTGAAAATAGTTCAGGAAATTCTTTAAGCAAGCTAGAGACACTTCCTCTTGGTGCAAATGTATAGACTGACAGTACATTGTCATGGATGCTAAGGCCGAACAAATCAAAGGCATCTAAACCGAATGTTAACATTAAATGAAACAAAGTTTACTGTTACCAGTCACCGATTTATTTATTTCCACGACGCGTTTCGAAGGTTTAAACCTCCATCATCGGGCGGATTTACATTAGTTAGTGTTACATTTGTGTGTGTGTTGTGTTACGACTTTTGGAGGAACTTGTGCCACTGCCTAGTGGAGAAACAAGACACTATTTCAGAATATGGTTTAGGATTACTTTGGACAAAAAATGAAACTGATATCTAATGGTAAACAATAAATAAGTAAACTAGAGTACCTCCAGTGGTCACAGGTTCCTTTTGCTATCGTAACCTATCACATGTATACTGCCACATTTGTAGACAAATATGGCGTCTGGAATCAGCTGTATGCAAGGTTTGTATAGCAGAAGTGAAGACATAATCGCAAAGTGCAAAGAATACACACTCCTGGAAATGGAAAAAAGAACAAATTGACACCGGTGTGTCAGACCCACCATACTTGCTCCGGACACTGCGAGAGGGCTGTACAAGCAATGATCACACGCACGGCACAGCGGACACACCAGGAACCGCGGTGTTGGCCGTCGAATGGCGCTAGCTGCGCAACATTTGTGCACCGCCGCCGTCAGTGTGAGCCAGTTTGCCGTAGCATACGGAGCTCCATCGCAGTCTTTAACACTGGTAGCATGCCGCGACAGCGAGGACGTGAACCGTATGTGCAGTTAACGGACTTTGAGCGAGGGCGTATAGAGGGCATGCGGGAGGCCGGGTGGACGTACCGCCGAATTGCTCAACACGTGGGGCGTGAGGTCTCCACAGTACATCGATGTTGTCGCCAGTGGTCGGCGGAAGGTGCACGTGCCCGTCGACCTGGGACCGGACCGCAGCGACGCACGGATGCACGCCAAGACCGTAGGATCCTACGCAGTGCCGTAGGGGACCGCACCGCCACTTCCCAGCAAATTAGGGACACTGTTGCTCCTGGGGTATCGGCGAGGACCATTCGCAACCGTCTCCATGAAGCTGGGCTACGGTCCTGCACACCGTTAGGCCGTCTTCCGCTCACGCCCCAACATCGTGCAGCCCGCCTCCAGTGGTGTCGCGACAGGCGTGAATGGAGGGACGAATGGAGACGTGTCGTCTTCAGCGATGAGAGTCGCTTGTGCCTTGGTGCCAATGATGGTCGTATGCGTGTTTGGCGCCGTGCAGGTGAGCGCCACAATCAGGACTGCATACGACCGAGGTACACAGGGCCAACACCCCGCATCATAGTGTGGGGAGCGATCTCCTACACTGGCCGTACACCTCTGGTGATCGTCGAGGGGACACTGAATAGTGCGCGGTACATCCAAACCGTCATCGAACCCATCGTTCTGCCATTCCTAGCCCGACAAGGGAACTTGCTGTTCCAACAGGACAGTGCACGTCCGCATGTATCCCGTGCCACCCAACGTGCTCTAGAAGGTGTAAGTCAACTACCCTGGCCAGCAAGATCTCCGGATCTGTCCTCCATTGAGCATGTTTGGGACTGGATGAAGCGTCGTCTCACGCGGTCTGCACGTCCAGCACGAACGCTGGTCCAACTGAGGCGCCAGGTGGAAATGGCATGGCCAGCCGTTCCACAGGACTACATCTCTACGATCGTCTCTATGGGAGAATAGCAGCCTGCATTGCTGCGAAAGGTGGATATACACTGTACTAGTGCCGACATTGTGCATGCTCTATTGCCTGTGTCTATGTGCCTGTGGTTCTGTCAGTGTGATCATGTGATGTATCTGACCCCAGGAATGTATCAATAAAATTTCCCCTTCCTGGGACAATGAATTCACGGTGTTCTTATTTCAATTTCCAGGAGTGTACATCGGAACAACATTATTACAGAATAATTGTTTTAAGCATTTGGAGGTGTTTGTTTTGAGGTGTCGAATACAGTTTAGTACACCTTCTTCCTGTTTTCGTGCTTGTTCTGTGTTCCGTTTTTGACAGACTATCTCCTGGACCATCTCAGCACTAGACCTCAAGGGGTTGCGATGGGGAGTTTCCCTTGTCAGTTACCAACAGAGGTAAGGCAGATGTGAGGCATCATATTTCTACAAAGAATCATACAAACAGAGTCACGGTAGCATCGATCTCAAAATCTGTTTCTGAATTCATGATTCAACTGCTAAAATGATGGGAGTATTTATTTCCTGTTCCTGCACGCAATGTTACTGTGGAAAGAGTATTTTCGTTGATATCGCTCCAGTGTACTGATGAAAGAAATCGACTGCTGGCACGGACTGTGGAATAAATCTTACAGTGACAGTTTAGCTACAAGTTAATTTGCATGGAGTTTTATAAATATGTAAAGGGAAAAAAATACTTCCTGAGAAAGGTGAAATCTTCCGAAAAATTTGGTATTCCAACTTCTTCTGCTGTAACGAGCTCCATATATTAAATAAAAATTAATATATAAATAAATAAAGTTTTTAAATTATTTCTGCATCTCTATCTCAGAGTGTCCGACGAGGTCCCAGCTAAATAGTGTGACCCTGCACTTGGCACATTTGTTCGGCACCTGTCTAAACGGCATCGCATACACTAGATGCAGCCATGGCGGTTTCACATTTTTTATGGGACAGCAGCACGGCAGCTCCTCCCCGTTTCTCACTACAGTCCCAGTGAAATTAAACGTGTACAAATGCCTCCATGAGTTTAAACTTAACGTCGTTTAAAAGAAGGAGAACACAGTCTATTCATCCACTTCATGTAGATTATGGCAAAAACCTGTGTTGTTTTGCATACCTTTATGCTTAAGAGAGACAGCTAGGAAACTGAAGATACATTATCGATAAGTAGGCTAGAACAATTGCAGGCAGCTGGACGGATACGCCGAGAAATTTCAGCAAATAGTGTGAAGAACATAATGATGGATTAATTTTTGACTTCAGCGGGGCCATCAACTGGCAGTTTTCTAGAATATAATCGGATAACGGAAAATACAGGAGGAAAGAGTTTAATAAGGCGAGGTGACAAACAAGAGTGTACTTCACAGTCTGCAAGATTTAATATTTATATAGGCAACGCAATCTGAAAATGGAAAAAAGAGCGCCAAAAGGGATCTATATTAACAGGTATAAATATATTAATATACTATTGCATCCAGATGCAGCATTCGTGGCAAATTCTGAAGACAAATTACAAAAATCAAACCATCTTCTATACTTCATTTACTTGTGATCTGTATCACTGTTAACGATGATAAGCAGCTATATGTTAAATTACAGCAATATTAGACTGAATGCGGCACTATAAGCAGGACGTTACAATACTACACGAAGAATCAGAAAAATGAAACTCTGTAAGCTGATGGTCGTACCTGTTTTGCTGTACAGCAGTAAAACCTGGGTTACCCACGTTCAGGCGGCTGAAACGAAGTTTTCATGAGCAGTCAAAGGTTGCACTAAACTGGACACGATTCCTAATGAAAACATAAGACAAAAAACATATATTTTTGCAATAAATGACACAATTGGGGAACACAAAAAAACTGGAAGGGATATATGGAACGAATGCAAGAAAATACATTTATGAAGACGGCATTACGGTAGAAACCCAGAGGAAAGAGTGACATAGGACGGCCACATAAAAAATGGAACTAATGCTTCCATCGCCTTCTCTTTTGATCGTCCTGCACCGACTTCCTGCTGTTGTTCAATCATCTCGTGACTAAATCGGGCAAAGGAACTAATGACACTCGTTATAGTCGATAAAGTTAGCGGCACTGATCGGAAAGAAGTAGGAAGCATAAGCGCGCGTTATGCTGCCACGTTGCTGCTCGCAGGTGTGCACGACGATGATGAACCAAACCCACTGTGGTGCCCATTTCAACTGCAGCGTCGGTGCTGTTTTCTTTTCTTTATGATTTCATTCCCCTGCTCCATATGGACAGGGGAGGGCTGTCAGCCGCACAATCCGCCGCTCTTCAGCCAAGTGACACGACAGCTAATACAAAGGAGAAAATGGTACATATAAGGCGATAAAAAAGGGGGACATAAAACAGAGTAAGGAGAAATAATTGAGGTAAACATACATCGACATGGAGACGTTCATGGGGGGGGAGGGGGCAATTAAAAAAGTCGACATAAAGTTAAAAAAAACACAGCTGGCGATTCGTAGAACACAAGAAAGACACTGAAGTCACAGGCACAGGTTAGAAGTTGGCCACAGTATTAAAAACACTCCAGAACAACACACTTTAAACCCACGTGGAGCACACGTGATGAAGAATAAAACTGCCAGGTGCGACCTGGCGAGGGAGAGGCCGGAGAGGATGGAAAAGGAGGGGAGGGGGCGGAATGAAAAGAGTAGGGGTGTCAGCAGGTGCACCAAGAGGCAGGAGACAGTTAGGGCAGGAGAGGAAGAGGGAAGGCGAGGTAGGAAGGAGTGCAGAGACACTGAAGGGGAGCACTGGAGAGGGAGGGGGAGTAGAAGGGGAAAGCCGCTAAGGAGAAGGGAGGGGGAGGAGAGGGAGTCCTTAGGAGAAGGTAGGAGCTAGGTGGGGTTAGAGTTGGTAGCAAGGGTAGATGTCAGGGTGAAGCTTGTCATCCGGGAGGGGTAGATGTTGGAAGTTGCGTTGGGAAAGGAGGTAGAGGGTGTGGAGATGAAGAGAGGGTGGGACTCAACGGTAAAGGCGTGGCAATGGGTGGGGGTGGAGGGGAATGGAGACACCAGGGTGTGAGGGGCATCAAGGTGGCGGATGTGTTCAAGGAAAAGGAGAAAGAGGGAAGGAAAAGGTGGGGGAAGGGGATGAGGTCATAGAGGATGCACATGGGGGACGGAAGGCGGATGCAGAAGGCGAGGTGGAGTGCATGGCGTTCAAGGATTTGGAGGGATTTATAGAACCTGGGAGGGGCGGAAATCCAAGAAATGCTGGCATAACAAAGGACAGGGCGGATCAAGGGTGTGTAGGTGTGAGAAATGCTGGAAAGATGCAGACCCCATGCCTGGCCAGATAGGGGTTTCAGGAAGTGGAGTCTGTTGTGAGCTTTGTGTTGGATGGTAAGGAGATGGGGAGTCCAGGTGAGGTGGCAGTCGAGGGTGAGATCCAGGTAGGTGGGAGGGTAGGGGGGAGGTGGATAGGACGACCATAAATGGTGAGGTAGAAATCATGGAGATGGAAAGAGCGGCTGGTGCGGTCTATGATGATCTCCTGTCTCTTCTAGGGGTTGATTTGGAGGAATCACTGGTTTCACAAGCGATAAATTGGTCAAGGTGAGTTAGGAGAGTACGTTGGGACCATTGAAGGGTAGGATAAAGGGCTAGGAAGGCATCGTCATCACCAAATTGGAAGAGATGAAGAGGCAGGGGAGGTTTGGGCATATAAGCAGTGTACAGGAGATAGAGGAGAGGGGAAAGGACAGAGGCTTGGGGCATGTCAGCAGAGGTATAGAAAGCACGGGAGTTGGAATTGTGGATAGTCGGATGGGAGAGGAAGGTGGCAACAAGACAGACAAAGTTGATAGGGAGTGCATAGCTTTGGAGTTTGAAGAGGAGCCCAGGATGCCAGACATGGTTGTAGGCATTCTGGAGGTCAAGGGAAACAAAGATAGTGGAGCGACAGGAGTTAAGTTGGAGGGAAAGAAGATTGGTAAGGTTAAGGAGCTGGTCGCCAGCTGAGAAGGAAGGCCAGAAGCCGCACTGGGTAAGGGGAAGGAGGTGGTGCTGGTTAAGGTGGCAGTGAATATGGGGAGAGAGGATGGTCTCGAAGACTTTACTGAACACAGGGGTGAGGCAGATGGGATGATAGGAAGAGGTATAAGAGGGGGGCTTGTTGGGTTAAGGGAACAGCAGAATACGAGAAGTCTTCCATAGGTCAGGGTAAAATCCACTGGAGAAGAGGACATGGTACAGGGTAGCAAGAACAACCAGGAAGGATGGGGGGATTCCTTGAGGTGGGGGTAGGTGACGCCATCATGACCAGGGACAGTGTTTCGTTTGGAGCAGAAGACGAGTGTGATGTCATGTGCGGTAATGGGAGCGTTGATGTCTGAGGGGGTAACTCATTCAAGTACTGGAAGCTAGGGGCGAGTGGTGTGACAGAGGTATCAGTGCAGTCAAGGACAGTGGGGGAAAGGGAGTTATCAACATGGGGATCGTCAGGAATGAAGAAGATCTCAGAGAGGTGGGAAGCAAAATGGTTAGCCGTACTGAGGTTGTCAGGAAAGGGTCGGTCGTCATGGAGGATAAGGTAATGCAGGGTGGGATGGCTACCAGTAAGATGGTGGAAGGCTGACCAGTACTTGGAGGAGCTGACGAGGAGGGTGGAGTTGAAGCATGTGCATGTCTGGCGCCAGTCCTTTGCTGTAAGGAGGTTCCGGATGCATCGCTGTAATTGCCAGTGGCGGATGAGTGTATCCCAGTCACAGGTGTGGAGGAAGGAGCGGTAGAGCCTGCAGGATTCATGCAGACGAGGGATGACCTGTGGAGGAAGCATAGGGCAGCGAGGGTAGGTGAGTTTGGTAGGGGCATGGGCCTGCACAGAATCAGTGATGGTCTTCTGAAGGAAGGAAGAGGCATGGGCGATGTCATCAGGATGGTGAAAGGTGAGGGGGTGGCTTCCGACAAGGCGATGGATTCCCAGTTGGCATCCCAGTCGGCATGGTGGTAGTCATGGTCAAACTTTGGAGGAGCAGCTGGGCAGGCGGCTGCAGGGATGTCATGGGCAGAGGAGACAGTGAGAAGAACAGGGAGATGGTCACTACCAAAGGAAGTGAGGACATCCATGGCAATGCGACCAAGGAGGTTGGGGAAAGCGAGGATAACATTGGGGTGGAGTTACTTCCAGGACTGGTCTGTTGTGGGAGAGGAACAAGGTCACCATGGAGGGTGGCAAGGAACTGATGCCACCGCTGAGGGGTGGCATGGTCATGGCTGTGGATGCTGAAGTCGGCGGCGGTCGCATAGGTAGAGAAGGTACGGCCAACATGGGAAAAGAAGTCGTAGGGGAGAGGAGCTGCGGGGCGGATATAGATAATGGCACAGGTGATGGTGAGGGAGGGAAAAAAGATACTGAGGAGAAAGTGTTCAGTTGTGTCATTGAGGAGGGCTTGTGGTCGTACTGCGAGATGCTTGAGGTGGCCTATAGTGATCCCGCCTTGGGTGAGAGGAAGAGGATTGTCAGTGTGGTGAAGGAGATAGGGGGAGGTGCAGACAACATGGTGAGTTTGGAGGAAGTTTCTTTAAGGATGAGGGAGTCAACCTGGTGCTGGGATAGGGTATGCATGAAGAGGTATTTGTTGGCAGGGAGGGAGCGAATGTTGAGGTAGAGGAGATGAAACTGGTGATGCTCCTGGAGGTGGGAGGTGGGAAGGAAGTGGGGTGAGGATAGAGGGGCTTAAATGAGGGTGTCAAGGTGGGTGGAGGTAAAGTGGGCCTGGTTGTGGGAGTAGGCGGCATAGGTGTTTGAGTGGAAAATAGAGCCAGCAGCAAGGGAAATCTGCTGGAGTGTGTGGGGGCGCTGGAAGGGGTGGATGTTCTGCAGGATGATGGTGAGGAACCAGATGATGTCTTCTGCTGTAGTGAGAGGGCGGAGGGAATTTTTGGGGTGTATGGGTGGATTGATGGGGCGAATGGGGACAGTGAGCTCAGGGTTGATAGGAGGGGGTTTCACATTGCATTTGGAGGAGTAGGTGGGGTGGGGTTCAGTGCAGGCGTTGCAGGAAGGGGGGAGGCGAGGTTAGGCCACTGTTTAAGGAAGTGGGAGGCTTTACAATTGGGGCACGTGGATGGATTCTTGCAGTTTTAGGTGAGGTGGTCGTTGTACAGGAGACAGTGCAAGGCAGGGTTGAGGAGGGGAATGGGACTGGTCAACAGGGCAGTTGAAAATCAGGGCTCCCTGTGTGAGGAGTTGGTCAATGGAGGAGGCAGACTCTGTAAATATACGCATGAGGAAGGTAGGGTCAGAGGAGTTGTAAATATGGTGGGCTGAACAGATTTCCAGGATGGGGTGAGCGTTCAGTTTCGCCAACACCTCAGCCTCCTTTACCACAGGGTTGAGTTTTGTGATCATGGCAGTGAGGGTTGGCGGATGACAAGGGGGTTGGGGCTGATAGGGAGAGGAGGATGTAAGGAATGGGGTGAGGGATGCATGGGGGCCAAAGGTGATGCAGGGAAGGTGCTGGAGGAGATCAGTATGGAAAGAGGGAGAGGAGGACTTGATGAGAAAAGAGTCTCTGTGAGGGATGTACTTCCAGATTTCATGGGTGAGGGTGCAGGCATTGAGGAATTTTGTATTAGGGTTGGCAAGGACGAAGGTATACAGGGACGCGGCTGGGACGAGGGAGGTGGGGTGGTATCCATGGTGGGGTCAGAGGGAAGTGGGGTAGGTACTGTTTTTTTGGAGGAGGGGGTGGAGGAGAGGTCACCACTGGGTCATCTGGAAGATTTTTTGGCAGTTGTAGCCTGGGAGGAGGGATGAGAGACTGGATGGATGGGCAAGTGGTGGGAGGCACAGCCCTCCTTCACAAGAGGCACCGGTTAAGAGGGTGAGGTGCTCTGTGGTAGCGACTGCGGTGTTTACTTGGGCAGGGGAAGCAGGTGTAGTTGTATGGGGGAGGGTGGGGAGGGGGAAAGTAGTCTCGGTGGGTGAAAGGATGGGAAGGGGGTTGGAGCAGGGGCAAGGGCAGGAGAAGAAGCAGGAGCAGGGCCAGGGGCACAGGAAGGAGTGACATACAGGTGGGGATAGAAGGGGAGGGGACTGTGAGTAGGGGAGGTGGATGAGGCGGGTTACAGTGGGGACAGGTGAAGGGGAGATGTAGATGATGGTGGTAGTGGGGGTGTCCCAGATCGCAGGCAGTGCCCACAGGCGACAGGAGTCGCTGAAGTACGAAATTAACTAAAACAGGGGGTGGCGGCGAGCACGGGGCGGCGGCGAGCACCGGGAGACGGCGACCAGGCGGCGGCAGCAGCAGGAGCAGCAGCAGCGAGTACCAGGAGACGGCGACCAGGCGGCGGCAGCAGCAGGAGCAGCAGCAGCGAGTACCAGGAGACGGCGACCAGGCGGCGGCAGCAGCAGGAGCAGCAGCAGCGAGTACCAGGAGACGGCGACCAGGCGGCGGCAGCAGCAGGAGCAGCAGCAGCGAGTACCAGGTGACGGCGACCAGGCGGCAGCAGCAGCAGGAGCAGCAGCAGCGAGTACCAGGAGACGGCGACCAGGCGGCGGCAGCAGCAGGAGCAGCAGCAGCGAGTACCAGGAGACGGCGACCAGGCGGCAGCAGCAGCAGGAGCAGCAGCAGCGAATACCAGGTGACGGCGACCAGGCGGCAGCAGCAGCAGGAGCAGCAGCAGCGAGTACCAGGAGACGGCGACCAGGCGGCGGCGGCAGCAGGAGCAGCAGCAGCGAGTACCAGGAGACGGCGACCAGGCGGCGGCAGCAGCAGGAGCAGCAGCAGCGAGTACCAGGTGACGGCGACCAGGCGGCAGCAGCAGCAGGAGCAGCAGCAGCGAGTACCAGATGGCGGCGACCAGGCGGCGGCAGCAGCAGGAGCAGCAGCAGCGAGTACCAGGTGACGGCGACCAGGCGGCAGCAGCAGCAGGAGCAGCAGCAGCGAGTACCAGATGGCGGCGACCAGGCGGCGGCAGCAGCAGGAGCAGCAGCAGCGAGTACCAGGAGACGGCGACCAGGCGGCGGCGGCAGCAGGAGCAGCAGCAGCGAGTACCAGGAGACGGCGACCAGGCGGCGGCAGCAGCAGGAGCAGCAGCAGCGAGTACCAGGAGACGGCGACCAGGCGGCGGCGGCAGCAGGAGCAGCAGCAGCGAGTACCAGGAGACGGCGACCAGGCGGCGGCAGCAGCAGGAGCAGCAGCAGCGAGTACCAGGAGACGGCGACCAGGCGGCGGCAGCAGCAGGAGCAGCAGCAGCGAGTACCAGGTGACGGCGACCAGGCGGCAGCAGCAGCAGGAGCAGCAGCAGCGAGTACCAGGAGACGGCGACCAGGCGGCGGCAGCAGCAGGAGCAGCAGCAGCGAGTACCAGGAGACGGCGACCAGGCGGCGGCGGCAGCAGGAGCAGCAGCAGCGAGTACCAGGAGACGGCGACCAGGCGGCGGCGGCAGCAGGAGCAGCAGCAGCGAGTACCAGGAGACGGCGACCAGGCGGCAGCAGCAGCAGGAGCAGCAGCGGCGAGTACCAGGAGACGGCGACCAGGCGGCGGCAGCAGCAGGAGCAGCAGCAGCGAGTACCAGGTGACGGCGACCAGGCGGCAGCAGCAGCAGGAGCAGCAGCAGCGAGTACCAGGAGACGGCGACCAGGCGGCGGCAGCAGCAGGAGCAGCAGCAGCGAGTACCAGGAGACGGCGACCAGGCGGCGGCAGCAGCAGGAGCAGCAGCAGCGAGTACCAGGAGACGGCGACCAGGCGGCGGCAGCAGCAGGAGCAGCAGCAGCGAGTACCAGGAGACGGCGACCAGGCGGCGGCGGCAGCAGGAGCAGCAGCAGCGAGTACCAGGAGACGGCGACCAGGCGGCGGCAGCAGCAGGAGCAGCAGCAGCGAGTACCAGGAGACGGCGACCAGGCGGCGGCAGCAGCAGGAGCAGCAGCAGCGAGTACCAGGAGACGGCGACCAGGCGGCGGCAGCAGCAGGAGCAGCAGCAGCGAGTACCAGGAGACGGCGACCAGGTGGCGGCAGCAGCAGGAGCAGCAGCAGCGAGTACCAGGAGACGGCGACCAGGCGGCGGCAGCAGCAGGAGCAGCAGCAGCGAGTACCAGGAGACGGCGACCAGGCGGCGGCAGCAGCAGGAGCAGCAGCAGCGAGTACCAGGAGACGGCGACCAGGCGGCAGCAGCAGCAGGAGCAGCAGCAGCGAGTACCAGGAGACGGCGACCAGGCGGCGGCAGCAGCAGGAGCAGCAGCAGCGAGTACCAGGAGACGGCGACCAGGCGGCGGCAGCAGCAGGAGCAGCAGCAGCGAGTACCAGGTGACGGCGACCAGGCGGCGGCAGCAGCAGGAGCAGCAGCAGCGAGTACCAGGAGACGGCGACCAGGCGGCGGCGGCAGCAGGAGCAGCAGCAGCGAGTTCCAGGAGACGGCGACCAGGCGGCGGCAGCAGCAGGAGCAGCAGCAGCGAGTACCAGGAGACGGCGACCAGGCGGTGGCGGCAGCAGGAGCAGCAGCAGCGAGTACCAGGAGACGGCGACCAGGCGGCGGCGGCAGCAGGAGCACCAGCAGCGAGTACCAGGTGACGGCGACCAGGCGGCGGCGTCAGCAGGAGCAGCAGCAGCGAGTACCAGGAGACGGCGACCAGGCGGCGGCAGCAGCAGGAGCAGCAGCAGCGAGTACCAGGAGACGGCGACCAGGCGGCGGCAGCAGCAGGAGCAGCAGCAGCGAGTACCAGGAGACGGCGACCAGGCGGCGGCAGCAGCAGGAGCAGCAGCAGCGAGTACCAGGTGACGGCGACCAGGCGGCGGCAGCAGGAGCAGCAGCAGCGAGTACCAGGTGACGGCGACCAGGCGGCGGCAGCAGCAGGAGCAGCAGCAGCGAGTACCAGGTGACGGCGACCAGGCGGCGGCGGCAGCAGGAGGACCAGCAGCGAGTACCAGGAGACGGCGACCAGGCGGCGGCAGCAGCAGGAGCAGCAGCAGCGAGTACCAGGAGACGGCGACCAGGCGGCGGCAGCAGCAGGAGCAGCAGCAGCGAGTACCAGGTGACGGCGACCAGGCGGCGGCAGCAGCAGGAGCAGCAGCAGCGAGTACCAGGTGACGGCGACCAGGCGGCGGCGGCAGCAGGAGCACCAGCAGCGAGTACCAGGAGACGGCGACCAGGCGGCGGCGGCAGCAGGAGCAGCAGCAGCGAGTACCAGGAGACGGCGACCAGGCGGCGGCAGCAGCAGGAGCAGCAGCAGCGAGTACCAGGAGACGGCGACCAGGCGGCGGCAGCAGCAGGAGCAGCAGCAGCGAGTACCAGGAGACGGCGACCAGGCGGCGGCAGCAGCAGGAGCAGCAGCAGCGAGTACCAGGTGACGGCGACCAGGCGGCGGCAGCAGCAGGAGCAGCAGCAGCGAGTACCAGGTGACGGCGACCAGGCGGCGGCGGCAGCAGGAGCACCAGCAGCGAGTACCAGGAGATGGCGACCAGGCGGCGGCGGCAGCAGGAGCAGCAGCAGCGAGTACCAGGAGACGGCGACCAGGCGGCAGCAGCAGCAGGAGCAGCAGCAGCGAGTACCAGGAGACGGCGACCAGGCGGCGGCAGCAGCAGGAGCAGCAGCAGCGAGTACCAGGAGACGGCGACCAGGCGGCGGCGGCAGCAGGAGCAGCAGCAGCGAGTACCAGGAGACGGCGACCAGGCGGCGGCAGCAGCAGGAGCAGCAGCAGCGAGTACCAGGAGACGGCGACCAGGCGGCAGCAGCAACAGGAGCAGCAGCAGCGAGTACCAGGAGATGGCGACCAGGCGGCGGCAGCAGCAGGAGCAGCAGCAGCGAGTACCAGGTGACGGCGACCAGGCGGCAGCAGCAGCAGGAGCAGCAGCAGCGAGTACCAGGAGACGGCGACCAGGCGGCGGCAGCAGCAGGAGCAGCAGCAGCGAGTACCAGGAGACGGCGACCAGGCGGCGGCAGCAGCAGGAGCAGCAGCAGCGAGTACCAGGAGACGGCGACCAGGCGGCGGCAGCAGCAGGAGCATCAGCAGCGAGTACCAGGAGACGGCGACCAGGCGGCGGCGGCAGCAGGAGCAGCAGCAGCGAGTACCAGGAGACGGCGACCAGGCGGCGGCGGCAGCAGGAGCAGCAGCAGCGAGTACCAGGAGACGGCGACCAGGCGGCGGCAGCAGCAGGAGCAGCAGCAGCGAGTACCAGGAGACGGCGACCAGGCGGCGGCGGCAGCAGGAGCAGCAGCAGCGAGTACCAGGAGACGGCGACCAGGCGGCGGCGGCAGCAGGAGCAGCAGCAGCGAGTACCAGGAGACGGCGACCAGGCGGCGGCGGCTGTGGCGGCGAAGGCCACGACGGCGGCGGCGGCGGCGGCGGCGAACTCCGGGCGGCGAGGGCCGGGCGGCGGGCAGATGGACGAAAAGACGAGAGCAATGGCTGCGGCTCTTCCAAACCCAAGATACACCCTGTGTAATTCCTCGACTCGGAGCTGCGGGGATCCAAGCCTCGAATGTCGGTGCTGTCTACAGGCCATAATATCAAACTGATTCGCGTTTCGCGTTGCGAGCATGCGCCATATGTTCCGTAACTTCAGCTGTGATTGGCTGCTTCAAGGTCACGCCAGCAGTGTCGTGTTAGATTGCTGCTCATTACACGCGGTTTCTTGGGGCCTATGTACAGACAGTTTTGTTGGTTGTAGGCTATGGGGTCAATTCAGTAACGACAATTATGATTAGCGATTTTGAACAGACACTTAATTTCAATTGTTTTTACTGTTATGATAAAAAATGCAGTTCCACTTCGTCTTGGTTTCACTGAATTAATTTCCTAAGGTAAATGCTTTTACTAAGAGCTGTGCACAGTTCTTTGAAAATTATTTACACGTTGTGATACTACACTTTCCCAGCTTGACAAAAGCGTATTAGTCAAACTTAGACACGGAAACGCAATTATACTTCTTAGCATCTGCCGTTCTCCATCTCCAACTAGAAAGGAATTAAGTACTTGTACAATGTTGTAAGTTTTAGTTATATCCTGAGCAAAGTCTAATCTTAGATTAATTTATTGATTTAGTTCCAAATATCAAATGTACATTCTACTAAATATAGGATGTGGACAACTAATAACTGTCGTTTTACAATGTAAAGTGTGGCTCCTTGTAAAACCATTGCAGGAGATTGTCGTGTATAATCGGACGCGGCCGAGGTAAGAACTGGTATATATTTGGATTTTTCCAAACATGGATCATTGAAATAACACGAGAGCAGACACTAGACCTGCACTGATGGCCAATAACTCGTTTCCTCCATCTTACAATGTTTGACATTATGCTAAACCAGCGCAAGCTCCATACACTTGCTTTTGCAGCTCTGATTTCTATCAATAATTCGCATTTACTTGTGGATGGTGACGTTTCAAAAACTCTTTTGTGCTTTTAGCTTTATTTCACAAGCATTAATGTATGGTATAAAACTACCCGCCAACAAACTTTTTCACTACAAGATTTGTAAATGAAGTGCATGTGGTTGGCAAATAGCATCATTTCCTGATGACTATTATTAATTATGGAAAGGTAATCGGTTTATTAAGAAGCTAAGATGCTACACAACTGTGTATACAAAAATCAGGTATTTTAACCGCTTATATTTTTCAAAGTCCTCTGAGAAACCTTACGGAACTAAAAAAATTACGCGAAACCGAAAGTAGCTGTTTTCGTTTTTTTACAAAGAAACTAAAGCTCTTGATGAAAAAATAAGTTCCTAAAAACAATATGCCATAGTTTTATACACCGCCAAGAGTTTTAACAACGTGAAAATCAGAGCAGGGGATCTTTCCCTTTTCGCCATTCCAGCCAGGCGCGCAGTGTGGATGTAGCGTAAAAATGATCAAGGCACTGGGCGAGCACCAGCATGTGATGTTCCAGGTGTCAGCAATGCGGCTGCAGCATAAACATACGCTAAAGTAGTAAACTTAGCACTTCACTCACGCGCACACTGCAAATTCGCAGCCAATATGCGAGCGAGTGCAAACACACTTCATCCGCTTGGTGGTAGATAAGCGCATGACTTAATGCGTGGCTGCCACGCGGACCGGCCGCGTGGTTTGAAGCGCCACGTCACGGATTGAGTGGCCCCTCCCATCTGAGGTTTGAGTGTGTGTGTTGTTCTTAGCATAAGTTAGTTTGAGTTAGTTTCAGCAGTGTTTAAGTGTAGGGGCTGACGACCTCAGCAGTTTGGTGCCCTAGGAATTCACACATATTTGAACAATTTATGCATGGCTGTCAAGGAGTGCTCATGCATCTGCTTTATCAAGCGAGAGTGCATCAGTTATTTTTGGCAAGTTCCGCCAACGTTTGTGACTGATTTTCACCCTCCCTCTTGTACACTGCAAGCATGTGCAGGCCATGTGGACAGAGGTCTTATTGTGTATCGTACATACCGATCGGTGCGGTACGTTAGCATCAGTTGTGACGTCATTTTTGGTTCTTTATCGGAAGGTGCTATTCTGTAATCTTCTGAGACCTGTTACCGATCGGTACTCCCAACAATTTTCCGACAAATGTACCGAGAGGTGGTTACGTTTTGGTATGGCCACTCGTTCAATTCAGTGTGATTTGTTTACAGCTAGAACGTGTTATATTGGAAATACTGGGTTGTTTTGATTTCGGTTTGAGTGGTAATATTTTACTGAACAATCACCAGGGTGCATCCGAGTGGAAAGTGAGTTCATAAGAGACTGTTTTCAACTGTTAGAAATATGGTTTGTATTGTTGTCACTGTTAATGATTGTAACACCGAAAAACATTTTCGGTCAATATTCTCACAAGATACCTCATACTTTTATGTAATTAAGAGTTTAAAAATCACTAAATTTCAGAAGGTCAGCTCTGCTTACAATATTACATGAGAGTTAGCTGAAATTACTAGTGACTTCACATACTTTTTCCCACAAATGGTTTACTTAATAACTATCGAAAAGTGTTCAAAACTTTTAAGTAACAATGGAAAGGACTTTTGTGAGGCCTGATACTGGGAACCTTCCAAATTATATGCATTTATGGCTTACGCCCGTATCACTTCGCAACAAAGTCAGACCGCATCTCTCTCGCCTAGAATTAGGAGGAATGAAGTGTTCATTAATTACGAGTTGTAGTAACCAAGCGATGTTGCTGTTCGGGACAGCTCTTCTGTCCACATGGTTTACCCTGGAGAGGACTTAGGAGCATACATCAAGGATACGCTGGATGATTACATTGGCTCTGGAAAGTGATGAAGAGAGACCTTAAGCTGCAGAAGAAGAAAATATGCATGCTGCACTGCCACGAGTTGAAGATAACAGTGGAGATGCTAAATGCGTGCTACTGATAAAGACTGAATACCTTTCCTTGTTCTACGAATGCTGTAATTTATGACTGCAATTAGCTCTCACTTTATTTATGTCGTTTCATTGTAAGCTAATCATTTATTTTTTATTTTTGGGGAATAAAAAGAAGTGGTTAAAAAAAGTGTTTAAGGCACCAAAGTGCAATGCCGAAGGTCGTAGGATCGCATTCCACTTGGTATGAATTTTTGTTTCTTCCTCGTGTTTGTAACACTTCTAAGACGTCGTTACTAATGAAAGTTAAGTATTTCTCTGAAATATTCGTTGTTATTTACATGTAACACAGAGCTTGCTCAGTAATGAGTATCTTCAGTTTCGTGGCTTCCATATGTTTAAGAAATGAAAGATAAAATTGCTACAGATGAAAGTGCGCGTGAAACAACTGACATTTATATTTATTTTTTTCTTGTCAAAAATAATTCACCATTTTTTCTGAATGCTTAGCGATATCCGAGTGTGTGGTTAGACAGGAATCCAAGAGCACAAATTACATTACTACAAATCATACTCTTGCTTGTCATAACAATTTATCTGCGATCGAAACATTAATAACCTTAGACAGAGATGAAAAAACCCAGCCATAATATTTTTAGACTATACCATTATATACGAAACATTTTCATTCATCAGATTCTTCAGTAGCTGCACTCCCCAGACCCTTTCGAAAATCCTTTTTTTAAATTTTGCTTTTAATACCCAAATGATTGATGTATCATATAGGGAAGTAGACTACATCATCATTTGAATCTCTAGGAGCCAGTTACAAGCACATTATACACTCCTGGAAATGGAAAAAAGAACACATTGACACCGGTGTGTCAGACCCACCATACTTGCTCCGGACACTGCGAGAGGGCTGTACAAGCAATGATCACACGCACGGCACAGCGGACACACCAGGAACCGCGGTGTTGGCCGTCGAATGGCGCTAGCTGCGCAGCATTTGTGCACCGCCGCCGTCAGTGTGAGCCAGTTTGCCGTGGCATACGGAGCTCCATCGTAGTCTTTAACACTGGTAGCATGCCGCGACAGCGTGGACGTGAACCGTATGTGCAGTTGACGGACTTTGAGCGAGGGCGTATAGTGGGAATGCGGGAGGCCGGGTGGACGTACCGCCGAATTGCTCAACACGTGGGGCGTGAGGTCTCCACAGTACATCGATGTTGTCGCCAGTGGTCGGCGGAAGGTGCACGTGCCCGTCGACCTGGGACCGGACCGCAGCGACGCACGGATGCACGCCAAGACCGTAGGATCCTACGCAGTGCCGCAAGGGACCGCACCGCCACTTCCCAGCAAATTAGGGACACTGTTGCTCCTGGGGTATCGGCGAGGACCATTCGCAACCGTCTCCATGAAGCTGGGCTACGGTCCTGCACACCGTTAGGCCGTCTTCCGCTCACGCCCCAACATCTTGCAGCCCGCCTCCAGTGGTGTCGCGACAGGCGTGAATGGAGGGACGAATGGAGACGTGTCGTCTTCAGCGATGAGAGTCGCTTGTGCCTTGGTGCCAATGATGGTCGTATGCGTGTTTGGCGCCGTGCAGTTAAGCGCCACAATCAGGACTGCATACGACCGAGGTACACAGGGCCAACACCCGGCATCATGGTGTGGGGAGCGATCTCCTACACTGGCCGTACACCTCTAGTGATCGTCGAGGGGACACTGAATAGTGCGCGGTACATCCAAACCGTCATCGAACCCATCGTTCTACCATTCCTAGACCGGCAAGGGAACATGCTGTTCCAACAGGACAATGCACGTCCGCATGTATCCCGTGCCAACCAACGTGCTCTAGAAGGTGTAAGTCAACTACCCTGGCCAGCAAGATCTCCGGATCTGTCCTCCATTGAGCATGTTTGGGACTGGATGAAGCGTCGTCTCACGCGGTCTGCACGTCCAGCACGAACGCTGGTCCAACTGAGGCGCCAGGTGGAAATGGCATGGCAAGCCGTTCCACAGGACTACATCCAGCATCTCTACGATCGTCTCCATGGGAGAATAGCAGCCTGCATTGCTGCGAAAGGTGGATATACACTGTACTAGTGCCGACATTGTGCATGCTCTGTTGCCTGTGTCTATGTGCCTGTGGTTATGTCAATGTGATCATGTGATGTATCTGACCCCAGGAATGTGTCAATAAAGTTCCCCATTCCTGGGACAATGAATTCACAGTGTTCTTATTTCAATTTGCAGGAGTGTATGTATCTTCTCATTTTTAACACTCTCTTGAACAATTTTTTGGATGTTTTCATTGATGCATTTGTACAATGTGGTACTACGTACCATTCCTAACTCATATCTGAAACCTAAAATCCAAAACAAGACGAGGATGTGAATAAGAATAAAATAACACATATGGCATTTATGTTAGTTTCGAGAATACAGTCAAATATCCTGTCATTATTATGTGCGTATGGAAACGTGTGGTCAGTGAAATTTGAACAGCACTACATACGCTAAATACACTTTCAGTACTGCAAAGTACTTCTACTCGCTTCTGGTTCGTTCTTCTGTGTGCCCCGCAATGCGCATGCACGGATCTACAGCCACTTGTTTTTGATTGGTTGGCGCTTGGAGAACCGACAACGGCGCCTCGGTTCAAGAGAACCGTGCGGCATCGCTTTCGAAATGCTTACAAAATGACATGGAGGCTCTCCTTCGAAAACAAGGCCACTCGGTGCGTTCTTCCCTGGTAGAGTGGCCGAAAGATCCAGAAAAGTTCTCCAGGCCACACTTCTGTAAGGCTTCCATTCACACATTGGGAAGCCTAATCGGCCGAGCAGTTCTAGGCGCTACAGTCTAGAGCCGCACGACCGCTACGGTCGCAGGTTGGAACCCTGCCTCGGGCATGGATGTGTGTGACGTCCTTAGGTTAGTTAGGTTTAAGTAGTACTAAGTTCTAGGGGACTGATGACCTCAGAAGTTAAGTCACGTAGCGCTCAGAGCCATTTGAACCATTTTTTTGAAGCCTAATCAACATTTCGTCCTTCGTGGTGAAGGATGGTCACCAAAAGGCAGTCATTGTCTAAATCGATTCGTTCCAGCATGTTCCTAGCAAACTCAGCACATCTGGGTTCTATGATCTTGCTGTAAAGATTGTGGGTGTTGCACCCATTTTGTGTAAAATCTTCAGCACAGTTCTCTGAGCTATGTGTGTTTCTCTGGAAGCATATCACATCGATTTCTGCACACTGTGTTGAAATACTGTATGCACTATATCAACAGCGTCCACCGCTTCTTGCCTTGTCATCAAGACTGCTACTCACTCTAAGCTTCCCATGCTCTACAATCTGGCGGATCTAGACGATAGGCACTAAGACACTGTCGCTGGAGGAAATGGGTGACCATACTTCGTGAAACTACAAAACACATTGCGTTTTCTCCTGCATAGGCGCCATTGTAACAGTAGCACTCGTAAATTACACTATCTGTAACATAGGGGGAGAGCCAAGAAGTAAGAAGTCGTCAGAGCAGATATACATGCGTATCTATAAAAACTTCATGAGTTAAGCTCAGTTTGTAAAAAACGGCGTAGACACGTGTGGAAGTGAATCCATAATAAGCTTTGAGTTAAGTTAACATTTGCAAAAAACCACAAAGCTGTATCAACCATACGAGGTCTGTTAAAAAATTCCATAACTTGGTCCACAAAATTTTTCTACGCTTATCTTTTATTGATTGACCATGGTCTCCCTCGAAGTACACGACTGATACACCACTCCAACACCGTTTCCACTTCTGGAAGCAGTCTTGGTATGCCTCTTGCTGGATTGTGCGAATTGGCGTCTGGGCATTTTCTTTTACACTCCTGCAAATGGAAAAAAGAACACATTAACACCGATGTGTCAGACCCACCATACTTGCTCCAGACACTGCGAGAGGGCTGTACAAGCAATGATCACACGCACGGCACAGCGGACACACCAGGAACCGCGGTGTTGGCCATTTGTGCACCGCCGCCGTCAGTGTCAGCCAGTTTGCCGTGGTATACGGAGCTCCATCGCAGTCTTTAACACTGGTAGCATGCCGCGACAGCGTGGACGTGAACCGTATGTGCAGTTGACGGACTTTGAGCGAGGGCGTATAGTGGGCATGCGGGAGGCCGGGTGGACGTACCGCCGAATTGCTCAACACGTGGGGCGTGAGGTCTCCACAGTACATCGATGTTGTCGCCAGTGGTCGGTGGAAGGTGCACGTGCCCGTCGACCTGCGACCGGACTGCAGCGACGCACGGATGCACGCCAAGACCGTAGGATCCTACGCAGTACCGTAGGGGACCACACCGCCACTTCCCACACTGTTGCTCCTGGGGTATCGGCGAGGACCATTCGCAACCGTCTCCATGAAGCTGGGCTACGGTCCCGCACACCGTTAGGCCGTCTTCCGCTCACGCCCCAACATCGTGCAGCCCGCCTCCAGTGGTGTCGCGACAGGCGAGAATGGAGGGACGAATGGAGACGTATCGTCTTCAGTGATGAGAGTCGCTTGTGCCTTGGTGCCAATGATGGTCGTATGTGTGTTTGGCGCCGTGCAGGTGAGCGCCACAATCAGGACTGCATACGACCGAGGCACACAGGGCCAACACCCGGCATCATGGTGTGGGGAGCGATCTCCTACACTGGCCATACACCTCTGGTGATCGTCGAGGGGACACTGAATAGTTCACGGTACATCCAAACCGTCATCGAACCCATCGTTCTACCATTCCTAGACCGGCAAGGGAACTTGCTGTTCCAACAGGACAATGCACGTCCGCATGTATCCGTGCCACCCAACCTGCTCTAGAAGGTGTAAGGCAACTACCCTGACCAGCAAGATCTCCGGATCTGTCCCCCATTGAGCATGTTTGGGACTGGATGAAGCGTCGTCTCACGCGGTCTGCACGTCCAGCACGAACGCTGGTCCAACTGAGGCGCCAGGTGGAAATGGCATGGCCAGCCGTTCCACAGGACTACATCTCTACGATCGTCTCTATGGGAGAATAGCAGCCTGCATTGCTGCGAAAGGTGGATATACACTGTACTAGTGCCGACATTGTGCATGCTCTGTTGCCTGTGTCTATGTGCCTGTGGTTGTGTCAGTGTGATCATGTGATGTATGTGACCCCAGGAATGTGTCAATAAAGTTTCCCCTTCCTGGGACAATGAATTCACGGTGTTCTTATTTCAATTTCCAGGAGTGTATTTCGCTTATCGATGCAAATCTTCGTCCTTTCAATGGGATTTTCAACTTTGAAAATAAAAAAGAATCCGAAGGAACTAGGTCTGGAGAATATTCAGGATTAGGCAGCACAGTGATTTCGTTTTTTGTGTAATAGTCACACACCAACAGGAATGAATGTGAAGGTGCGTTATCGTGACGCAAGAGTCAGCAACTGTCTCGCCACATTTGAGGTCTTTTCTTTCTTACATTTTCTCGCAGGCGTCGCAACAAGTCGTTGTAGAACCGATTTAACAGTTTTTCCCTGTGGCACGAGCTAGTCCTTCAGAGTCAAAGAAAACTAGCAGCATAGCTTTGACATCTGACCTGACCTGACGAGCGTATTTTGATATTGGAGAAGATTTCCCTTCCCATTGCGACGATAGAAGGTAGGTCTCAACATCAAAACCGTAGCCCCACTTCTCATCACAATTTGTGGTTTTCTTTAGGAACATCTCATTCTCATTTGCGCGGTACAAACGCTCTTCGTAGACAGCGAGGCGAAATCCTTTCTGGTCTTGACTCATTAGCTGTGGACCAACTTGGCGGCAACACGATGCATTCCAATATGCTGTGTCAGGAATTCATGACATGATCCAACTGAGGTGTTACATTCTTCTGCAGTCTCAATGACAGCTAGTCGTCGATTGGCATTCACAATGTGGTTGACGTTCCTTACGTGAGCGTCATCTTCAACTTGGGCTACATGTGCAACATGGATAAGCAGCCTGTGAATCTGGACGTGTGGTACACTATACTCTGTTCAACATCAGACTAAACCTGATGTAAACATTACGCCACGTATTCTTCCGCGTTTGCTCGAATCTCATTGAATTTCGTTTCAAGTGGAGCGGAAACCAAACTGTGACCAGTCCAGTCTAGTACGATCATAAGGATACGTTTTATGCTGTGTTACACGCACATAGACTGAGCGATAATGCGAGACAACAGCTTTGCCGGCGCATTAAACGTGAATAGCACTGGCCAGCCAGTGGTCCAACCAACCTGAAATGATGTGAGCAGTTGCAGTTCAGACGTGAAAAGAGATGAACAAAGGAACAATATAACTTCGAACGTCATTTAATTTTTAAAGAGAATGAAATAATATTCGGAGAAACTAGAGCACTAGGCGACCAGACGGAAAGCATAAAATGCACTCGTTCTCACCTGGCATAGTATTCTGTTTACAAACAAGAGTGATGAAAATTTTTAACTCAACATAGGGTAATTTTTTTAAACGAGTAGAAGCATGACTGGGAAACCTTCAAAACCGATTATCTCCTTAAATTTATGAAAACCTTTAAGAACGGTCTATTTCTCGGCACTTCTTAACTGTATTCCACACGCGTGTTTCACTACGGAACAGAAAGCAGCCAGAGCCATTTTCATACTGTGCATTAACATCGCGACAATCAGAGCACAACGCTTCAGAGGCTGTGACTGTACACGATTTTTGAAATAAAAACTACGTAGCTAAAGGGTGATTAAGAAAAACATTGATGGCTGTTAATACATTTGAATATGTTAAAGTTTCATTTAACGGAACTTAGTACTAATATATGTAATACATAAGTAAGACCTACTGCCAAAACAACGCCAGTGGATGTGTGCTACGGCTTCTGACCAATCACCAGGTTTGTGTTTGTTTACATCAGGTTTATTCTTATGATGAGCGGCTTTTTAGCAGCCGACTGGGTAAACACTGGCCCTTTTCTCGAATCTGTAGAGTTTTCTAAGAAATAATCAGAGGTCTACAGGTCTCAAGACAAGTGGAGTTGGTGGTGTAAAACTCGGCTGCTGACCCCTGTCTAGTAAACCAGTAGAGAAGTGTGGGAGGTTAATCAGTTTGCAACTAATAATGTTTCTTTCACCTACTGCGGCGTAGTCACGTCGCAAGAGAGCTCGTTTACATCACATCACGGCCAGAGCACATGGACTGTGGTAGCGGATGTTTCACCCGCGACCCAGAGGTGGAAAGTAATTTTTCAGGCTGTTGTCTCGTGTCTATGCATTCGGGTTTTTCCACAGTCATTATCTCCCTGTTGGGATCGTCTAGCAACAGCCAACACCACTGCCTAAAGTTGAGAAGTGCTTCGTCGAAATATATCAAAATTTTAGTGAGGCCATTCGACGCTAGCACCAACAGCGTCAGCGTAAATTATTACGTTGGAGATACTCGAGACTGCACAAAGTCTGAAAATATTTGATGGTGTTCTTTTTTCCTACTTGTTGCGTCTCATGTGTCTGATGCTACCAACAATGTCAGTAGCGATTAAGCTGAGCCCGCATCTCGTGATCGTGCAGTAGCGTTCTCGCTTCCCACGCCAGGGTTCCCGGGTTCTATTCCCGGCGGGGTCAGGGATTTTCTCTGCCTCGTGATGGCTGGGTGTTGTGTGATGTCCTTAGGTTAGTTAGGTTTAAGTAGTTCTAAGTTCTAACGGACTGATGACCTAAGATGTTAAGTCCCATAGTGCTCAGAGCCATTTGAACCATTTTGATTAGGCTGACGATTACCAACAGAACGCAGTATGTCATTTGCGATGGGGGGTAATCATTAGAGCCAGGAAAAGCATCCTCGCCATATGAAACGTCCCCTTAGAAAAATTAGTGAATTACTGTGCTGGTAAACCCCTTACGTTATTTTATTTTCCAACAGCTGAGTAAAACTGAATGTACTCAGACATTTCTCTCTTTACTTATTCTGATCATCACTGAACTGACACACAATATTTTTAGCGCAACCCAATCTGACTTTTAATAATCCCTACAAAAGAATGGCCCTGACTAACATTAACCTATAGCTTTCACAAATCACTTACCTCACAAAAATCTTCATTGCTCGAACTACTGCAATACAGCGAGCGCCACTACTGCCAACTAAATAAAAGATTCTAACTACTGAATTCACTAACTACGGATAGGCATAGTTAACAAATGAAAGATTTTGATAGAGAACAAACAATGTATTTACCTTAATAGTGTTCAAAAGTCATAATATACAGGGTGAGTCACCTAACATTACCGCTGGATATATTTCGTAAACCACATCAAATACTGACGAATCGATTCCACAGACCGAACGTGAGGAGAGGGGATAGTGTAATGGCGTAATGAATGTCGTACACGCCGCAGTACATCTGGTGTAATGTCGCCGCAGGCTGCCACAATACGTTGTTTCATATCCTCTGGGGTTGTAGGCACATCACGGTACACATTCTCCTTTAACGTACCCCACAGAAAGAAGTCCAGAGGTGTAAGATCAGGAGAACGAGCTGGCCAATTTATGCGTCTTCCACGTCCTATGAAATGCCCGTCGAACATCATGTCAAGGGTCAGCCTAGTGTTAATTGCGGAATGTGCAGGTGCACCATCATGCTGATACCACATACGTCGACGCGTTTCCAGTGGGACATTTTCGAGCAACGTTGGCAAATCATTCTGTAGAAACGCGATGTATGTTGCAGCTGTTTGGGCCTCTGCAATGAAGTGAGGACCAATGAGGTGGTAGCCAATGATTCCGCACCATACATTTACAGTCCACGGTCGCTGTCGCTCTACCTGTCTGAGCCAGCGAGGATTGTCCACGGACCAGTAACGCATGTTCCGTAGATTCACTGCCCCGTGGTTTGTGAAACCCGCTTCATCGGTAAACAGGTAGAACTGCAACGCATTCTCTGTTAATGCCCATTGACAGAATTGCACTCGATGATTACAGTCATCACCATGTAATTGCTGAAAGCGGTGACGATGCAGTATGCGCATGACACTACTTTGACTCGCAATGTCTCGCGTACTCATTTGTGGATTCATGGCAACAGCAGATAACACACCAACTGCACCCGCTTCTCCTGCGACGGGCCTGTTAAGGACCCGTTTGCGTGCTACGACCATACCTGTTGCATACAGTTGGCGGTAGATGTTTTGCAACGTGCGGCACGTTGGATGCTCTATGTCCGGGTACCGTTCTGCATACACTCTGCAGTCTTCAATTGCATTTTGTGGACACTCGCCATAGATGAGTATCATCTCCTCCTTTTCAGAGTTCGAATACACCATGGTCACAGTTCATACAACACTGCACTATCACAGTCGGCTGCGGTGGTCTAGCGGTTCTAGGCGCCCAGTCCGGAGCCGCGCGACTGCTACGTCGCAGGTTCGAATCCTGCCTCGGGCATGGATGTGTGTGATGTCCTTAGGTTAGTTAGGTTTAAGTAGTTCTAAGTTATAGGGGACTTATGACCTCAGCAGTTGAGTCCCATAATGTTCAGAGCCATTTGAACCATTTTGAACACTATTACTTCCTGTTAGGAAGGTCGCAGTTCGTAGTAATAGACGGCAAATCATCGAGTAAAACTGAAGTGATATCAGGTGTTCCCCAGGGAAGCGTCCTGGGACGTCTGCTGTTCCTGATCTATATAAATGACCTGGGTGACAATCTGAGCAGTTCTCTTAGATTGTTCGCAGATGATGCTGTAATTTACCGTCTAGTAAGGTCATCCGAAGACCAGTATCAGTTGCAAAGCGATTTAGAAAAGATTGCTGTATGGTGTGTCAGGTGGCAGTTGACGCTAAATAACGAAAAGTGTGAGATGATCCACATGAGTTCCAAAAGAAATCCGTTGGAATTCGATTACTCGATAAATAGTACGATTCTCAAGGCTGTCAATTCAACTAAGTACCTGGGTGTTAAAATTACGAACAACTTCAGTTGGAAGGACCACATAGATAATATTGTCGGGAAGGAGAGCCAAAGGTTACGTTTCATTGGCAGGACACTTAGAAGATGCAACAAGTCCACTAAAGAGACAGCTTACACTACACTCGTTCGCCCTCTGTTAGAATATTGCTGCGCGGTGTGGGATCCTTACCAGGTGGGATTGACGGAGGACATCGAAAGGGTGCAAAAAAGGGCAGCTCGTTTTGTATTATCACGTTATAGGGGAGAGAGTGTGGCAGATATGATACACCAGTTGGGATGGAAGTCATTACAGCATAGACGTTTTTCGTCGCGGCGAGACTTTTTTACGAAATTTCAGTCACCAACTTTCTCTTCCGAATGCGAAAATATTTTGTTGAGCCCAACCTACATAGGTAGGAATGATCATCAAAATAAAGTAAGAGAAATCAGAGCTCGAACAGAAAGGTTTAGGTGTTCGTTTTCCCGCTCGCTGTTCGGGAGTGGAATAGTAGAGAGATAGTATGATTGTGGTTCGATGAACCCTCTGCCAAGCACTTAAATGTGAATTGCAGAGTAGTCATGTAGATGTAGATACAGACGTTTGGTAACACGGTGTACTACAGTTGGTCTGCGTGCGGAGACGAATGCAGAATAACAATAGCAGCAAGCGCTACATGCGGACACTGCGACAGCTAGACCAAACCACAACAGTGCACTACAGCCACACTCGTAAACACGGTCGTCATCGTAAACATGTCCCTGCAGATGCTGCTCGCCGACCATGGCCCGTGTTTGTTACAACACGCAACTGAACGTGGGAGGTTTCAAGCGTCAAATTTAGGTTACAATATCTCCGGATGTAATTAACATTTTACACTGCAACAAACGGCACTGATTAAGTATTTGTTTCTATGTTCAGATGTGCTAACAAAACAAACGTGGATCCATTTAAAAAAGCGTAGATTTGTGTTAAAAACATACTTCCGTGCATTTTTGTATGGTTTGTATTAAACAATTACACTATCCCCTCTCCTCACCTTCAGTCTGCAGAATCGGTTCGTCAGTATTTGATGTGGTTTACGAAATATATACAGCTGTAACGTTAGGTGACTCACCCTGTATATGTCAGTCCATGATATCAAATATTACAAATTTACTCTTTTGATGGACACACGTCCAGATCGTCCGCTCTGAAAATTCCGCCATCTCTCTCCCCACATCCACCACTGCTGGCGGCTCACCTCCAACTACGCAACGCTACGCGCTGATAACAGCCAACTGCCCAACTCTACAATAGCATATACTCCAACGATGCAAACCAACCACAGCCTTCACACAGCACAGTCAGTGATTTTCATATAAAGCGCTACGTGGCGTTACCAACATAAAAACCTAAACAGCCTACTTGTACATACTGTCATATGATCGTTACTGTTCAAGTGTATACAAGGTGATTCTTATTGATATTACAAAAAAAAAAAAAAAAAAAAACGAAGTAGATGACGCTGAGCCAAGTAAATTAATGTAAGACACATGTGGCCGCAAACGTCGGGAGATACCCCAAGTGTGTTGACAAATGTTGAACATGTGACATCACCAAACCTCGTCGCACGTGAAACATTTGGGCTTGTCTATCCTACCCTCGCTGGTAGGGAGCAATGCTGCATATTGCGCCGCTACCCTACTCGTTTTTCGAACACCTTTTGTAAAAGTGGTCTGTTGAAGAAGTTGAAGTTACAAAATTATTGTACGCGCTATAACGAAGTGGAGCTGTTGATAAAATATCGACTTAACGATTTTTTTTCCAAAAAATATCGATATATATCGGCGATATTGTTCCCTGTTTATTGATATCAAAATGGCAATATCCAATGCCGATATTTTTTATTTTATACTATATTTTTTCACAATTTTCGGTACATATTTTAAGTTGTCCTTTTGAGTGTAGTAGAACATAATTTTACTTTCACTGTGTGAAGGAGTCTTACTATTTTATGTGCTTTCATCACGTCCAATCCCCCTCTTTGACTGTGTGAAGCAAGTATATGTAGCACAAAAAAAGCAGTCCGATTTCACTGCAGGGTGGCGGTGTGAATAGAGTAACGAGTTTTTTGATATGAAGAAATAGCACGCCAGTCGCGTTGAAAAACAAAATTTTAATGCAACTGGTGTGCTATATCGTCACATCAGCATTCTTCAAAAACAGTTGCTGAAATGATCAATAAAAGCATAAATGACAGGCTTGGTCTGTGCGGCGGGCCGAGATGTGTGAGGCGAAATACTGACGTAATCAGGGCTTGGCGTTACCAACAGATACTTCAACGCAAATTTGACACTACAACTGCTAGGTCGCTGGCGTTTGTAGAAATGAAAAAACAGGGAGGTCAACATGGAGTGTTTTGGACAAATCCTACATGTGCCGAAACGGAGTGACGGAACCATCGGTCACCTTCTATTGTGCCACTTACCTTGCACTTACCACAGTGGCGGATACATAGGAGGCGCGCGGAATGTCCAAGTTATTAGACAGTATTCCATTATAAAACTCTTGATTGTTGAAATATCGTTGAGTCAGCACATTTACCATACGATCCCACAGCTACAGCGACAAATTTATAGTTTGCATCACAAACAGCCAGTAATACAATGGAGAAATATTTCTTGTGGTTGAAGGACATTGATGCACAGTTTGCTGGTTTCACCAGTCGCACATGCTTTCCAACAACGGCGCCGAAACAGTTAGGGAAATTGGCCTTAGTTTCAAAATCTTTTGCTATTTGCAGCCAGTCGTTTTTGGTCGGTACTGACAAACATTCACCTCTTAAGATAATCCAGGTTGATGAACATAATCTTATTACAATTTCTCTGATTGTTGTTACTCCAAGTCAGAAAGCATGATGCAAATCAACGAACGAATTTACAGTTCCCAGGTATCGGAAAGGGAGAAGTTACTAAATTATTTCATACTTTTGCGAGACAGGTTAGTTTTAAGGCAACCTTTTTCTGGACAAAATGTCTTGAAATATTTTTCTAACATAATCTTATAAACAGCAGAATTATTGAAGTGGTCAGAACCAAAAATCATAAAGGACCTACGACTGCTTCATGAGAATATTTGGAAAAGTTGAATGAACTACAGGACTAATCCACCCGCTACGAAAAAAGGGAAACAAACAAAATGTAAATAATTACAGACGAGTGTCACTTCTGCCAGTGGCATACAAAATACAGAAATTTCCTAAGCAGAGTGGTAGAAATTTTAGACAAGCAACTAGGAGAATATTAGGGTGGTTTTCGAAAGGGAAGATCCTGTGCAGAACAAATTTTTAACTTAAAGTCAATAATTCGCCATAGAATGTTAACCATCAAACCTATAAAAGTGTCATTTATTGATTTCAAGAAAGCATTTGATTGTATAGACAGAGAAACAATAGATAAGGTCATTAGAGTGTTAAATCAAAATTAGCAAATATACACTCCTGGAAATTGAAATAAGAACACCGTGAATTCATTGTCCCAGGAAGGGGAAACTTTATTGACACATTCCTGGGGTCAGGTACATCACATGATCACACTGACAGAACCACAGGCACATAGACACAGGCAACAGAGCATGCACAATGTCGGCACTAGTACAGTCTATATCCACCTTTCGCAGGAATGCAGGCTGCTATTCTCCAATGGAGACGATCGTAGAGGTGCTGGATGTAGTCCTCTGGAACGGCTTGCCATGCCATTTCCACCTGGCGCCTCAGTTGGACCAGCGTTCGTGCTGGACGTGCAGACCGCGTGAGACGACGCTTCATCCAGTCCCAAACATGCTCAATGGGGGACAGATCCGGAGATCTTGCTGGCCAGGGTAGTTGACTTACACCTTCTAGAGCACGTTGGGTGGCACGGGATACATGCGGACGTGCATTGTCCTGTTGGAACAGCAAGTTCCCTTGCCGGTCTAGGAATGGTAGAACGATGGGTTCGATGACGGTTTGGATGTACCGTGGACTATTCAGTGTCCCCTCGACGATCACCAGAGGTGTACGGCCAGTGTAGGAGATCGCTCCCCACACCATGATGCCGGGTGTTGGCCCTGTGTGCCTCAGTCGTATGCAGTCCTGATTGTGGCGCTCACCTGCACGGCGCCAAACACGCATACGACTATCATTGGCACCAAGGCAGAAGCGACTCTCATCGCTGAAGACGACACGTCTCCATTCGTCCCTCCATTCACGTCTGTCGCGACACCACTGGAGGCGGGCTGCAAGATGTTGGGGCGTGAGCGGAAGACGGCCTAACGGTGTGCGGGACCGTAGCCCAGCTTCATGGAGACGGTTGCGAATGGTCCTCGCCGATACCCCAGGAGCAACAGTGTTCCTAATTTGCTGGGAAGTGGCGGTGCGGTCCCCTACGGCACTGCGTAGGATCCTACGGTCTTGGCGTGCATCCGTGCGTCGCTGCGGTCCGGTCCCAGGTCGACGGGCACGTGCACCTTCCGCCGACCACTGGCGACAACATCGATGTACTGTGGAGACCTCACGCCCCACGTGTTGAGCAATTCGGCGGTACGTCCACCCGGCCTCCCGCATGCCCACTATACGCCCTCGCTCAAAGTTCGTCAACTGCACATACGGTTCACGTCCACGCTGTCGCGGCATGCTACCAGTGTTAAAGACTGCGATGGAGCTCCGTATGCCAAACGGCCGTACGGCAAACTGGCTGACACTGACGGCGGCGGTGCACAAATGCTGCGCAGCTAGCGCCATTCGACGGCCAACACCGCGGTTCCTGGTGTGTCCGTTGTGCCGTGCGTGTGATCATTGCTTGTAGAGCCCTCTCGCAGTGTCCGGAGCAAGTATGGTGGATCTGACGCACCGGTGTCAATGTGTTCTTTTTTCCATTTCCAGGAGTGTAATTCGTGAAACACTAACAGGTGCAATATCTAAAGTCAAATTTACTGGAGAAGTGCCTGAGCTATTTGAAAAAAAAACTGGTGTTAGACAAGGTGATGGTTTATAACCTTTACTGATTAATTCTGTTCTAGAAAAAATTGTAAGGCTCTGAAATTCTGAGTTAAAAAATTACAAAATTGAACCAATGACTCTGGGAAGGAAATCAATTGGAATCAAGGTAAACTGCTTGGTTTTTGCGGATAATTTTGCAATACATTCAGAAAACTTGACAGAAGCAGTTATTCAGATAAACCTTCTGCGTCGGTCGTTGTGGCCGAGCGTTTCTAGGCGCTTCAGTCCGGAACCGCGCTGCTGCTACTGTCCCAGGTTCGAATCCTGCCTCGGGCATGGATGTGTATCATGTCCTTAGGTTAGTTAGGTTTAAGTAGTTCTAAGTTCCAGGGGACTGATGACCTCAGATGTTAAGTCCCATAATGCTCAGAACCAAACGTACCTTTTGAGGACAAAAGAATTTTTTTTTATTCGTTCATCTATATTTAAACTGGATGTAGGTGGGACACAGCTGGTATAATTTTTATTAAAAATGAAATTTCTCTAGCTGTGTTTACTGTATGTTTTATTTACTTCGCTACTAATTTCGGCGGTGCGTCAACGCCATCTTCAGGCCCGTACACTTTGATGACATCAGTTGTTGGTGGCTCAGTCTTGAAGTCCGGGGTGAGATGTGGAGCACGTGTTGATCTCACCGCGGACTGAGTCACACACAACTTATTTCATCAAAGTGTACGAGCCTGAACATGGCGTTGACGCAACGCCGAAACTAGTAGTGAAGTAAATAAAAGATCTTAAGTACAGCTGAAGGAATTTCGTTTTTAATAAAAAGGTGAAAATCAGTGAGATGTAATACGTTTAGCAGACGCTGTTTTTCGGGGAAACCAGTTATTTGAAGTACTTGGTAGTGGATTAAAACTGCAGTAAAATACATCACTAATGGAGAAAGAAAAGTTTTGTTAACTACCTACACCTAAAGGATTCTTCCCTGTTAGGAAAGCATAAGTCAATTACATTTTGATCGCATTGAATTAAATTCTATGTTTACTAAAAGAGTATCATTTCCTCTTGTTTAGGAAATACAAGCGCAGACCAGGAAAATGTCGACGTAAGGTACGGGCTGAGTTCGTCACGAATAATGGGGATCCGGCTTCCATTGAGTGGCTGAGATAATGCACAGCTGCGTTAAAACTGCGTTCGTGTTTATTGGAAAACTTGCGTGCGGAGGGCTGTGACGTCAACTCGAATCTCGCTCACTACTTCACACAGCCTGGACTGCTCGTGACGTCACGTTGAGGAGCGAGTGCATCGATCGCCCGCTGAAGATAACCAACCACTGCCCCGTATCCCACCGAGACAAAAATGTGCCATATATTTAAACAGCCTGTTTACCATTGGCGGAACGTCAGCCTAGCTCTGCAGCACATCGACATCTCCCGTGTCCATTACTTTCGCCGACTAAATAGCTGAAGTCCTTTTTAATTATTGCTTAGATCACATAATATTGATTATATTCCGCTAACAGCTTAGTGAGTACCCTCTGGTAAATGGAAAGAAGTTCAAACTGTAGCACTTATTTGAGCGTTATATCACAGAATAATATAACCTTACAGACTAATTTAACATAAGAGTACTTATATGAATTTTTTAGATTCAGAAGCATGTTTTAAAAATTTCCGTGAAGGTACTGTTTAATAGTATTTGTGAACAGACCATTCTTTTATTCACTCTTAAATTTCTTTATAATTAGCAAAAATCTCTTAACACATTCTATTAACTTGTTGCATACATGTCTCCTTATATCTAACTCCTTCTGTAATAATTCTTGAGGATTTCTAGTGACTGCTTTTATTTCTAGTGTTTTAATGAGAAAGAGGTATGTTAGTGACAACAAGGCACATCAAATAGTATTTTTATTGTGACATAGTTCTGAATATACCAAGCAGTATGTAGGGACCGCAGTTCTGACGCCAGAAAAAATGTTCTTAGACAACGCTTCTGCGTTTTAAACATGATTTTTCAGTAAGTCGCACTTTCCTCGAAGTAGTTGCGTAATTAATTAGTGAATGAAAATACACAGAGTGAAATACATTTTTTTCTATTCTTAAATCCTTTATAATTAACTATGTGTACTGCAAATGTAGCTGAATTAAGATATTTCATTAAGTCAAGTGTATGGAATCTTCAATTCAACTAGTTATCTATCGTAAAAAATGACGCTATTTACTTCTTCCAGGAACGAAGGAAGGAGTATTAGGACTCTTCCGTCGGCGATTAGGTCACTAGAGACAGAGCAGAAATTCGTACGAGGAAAGGATCGAGAAAGGAAATCGGCCGAAACCTCTTCAAAAGAACATCACAGCACTTGCTTTAATGGTTTAAGGAGGTCAAGGAGGACATAAATTTGGAATTTGAACATTGATGCCTCATAATACGTGTCCAGTGTCTTATTACTGCGTCATTTCGCTCCGTCTGCGACTTCACTGCCACAAAAAATTATATGTGACGCTTCTTGCGTTCTGCGAGACGTGCAGTCTTGTTCACATTTAACAGAAATCCATTTTCATGCCCATTTACGCTATTTGTACCATCTGTGGGCATTTGTCTATTTTGGTGTTCTGATATTGTCCATGTTCAGAACAACAGGCGTGTGTTAATGTCGAGAGGGAAGAAAATTAAGCATATCGCAAAAATGAATTTTATTTTAATGGAAAAACAAATGTAAGACAATTGAGAGAAATTTGAAAAAAAGGTTTATGCGGTTCAATATTCCTGAAACACAGAGTACTTACTTGAAACTGATGAGTGCTTGCGAGAAACTGCGCTCTTGTAATGTTTGTGAATAATAGGCCCGTCGGCTCATTACAATACGGAGATGGTATGAGCAGGCGGGCAACATACGCCATAAAATTCACTATTTTGCAAAAACAAAATATTTTTCTCACAATAATCTCCACTGAATGTCAAATGTCAATAGCAACGAAATTGATCCGACTATAATGTATATCGCAAAGATAGGTCGAACGCTCGTGGCAGAAGCGTGTTTATGGCGATAAAAAATACGATAATATCTGGGGAGATTATCTGAGATTCAGAATACGAAATAATCTGGCTGAAGATAAGTGTTACAGGCAGATCAAACATGATCACTGGATGATTTTATAGATACGCTGTCGCAGCAGCAGTAGTGGCGGAACGTCTGAGGGAAACTTGAAGAATATTTCTCGTAAATCTGCAGGTCATGTTATAATTTTAGGTGGAAATTTGATCTTACCAGCTATAGACTGGGAGACTCAAATGATTAGGACGGGCAGTAGGGACTGAGAATCGAGTGGAATTGTTTATCCGAAAATTACCTCGAGCAGTTAATTAGAGAACCGACTCGTGAAGATAACAGACCTGTTGCTGACAAACAGACCCGAAACTTTCGACTCGGCTTAGAATAGGGAATCGGCGATCATAAGGTTGCTACAATATCACTGAATACTGCTGTGAGTAGTAATACAAAGAAAGGTAGAAAGAATTTTCTGTTTACCAAGAGTGACATGAGATGTATTTCAGATTATCTGACAGGTCAACACTAAAATTTCATCTTGAACAATATTGAGCATCAACGGACAAAATTCAAGACAATGGTACAATACGCTTTAGTCAGGTATGCGCCAAGCACAATTGGGAAGGACCCACTGTGGTTCAACAACCGTGTTAAAAAGCTGCTAGGAAAGCAAAGAGTGCTTAAACGTAGACAAATCCTGACGGACAAACTAAACGAAGCCCAAATTAGTGTAAGAGGGCTAAGTGTGAAGCGTTCAGCGGATTCGAAAGTAAAATTATACCTACGGACTTTATAGAAAATGCCAAGAACTAGCGGTTAGATGTTAGATCAATAAACGGATAGTAGGCAGCTATTCAGAGGCTTCGTGATCATAATGGCATTGAAACAAAGGATGACAAAGAAAAGGCCGAACCACTAAACGTCTTTTTTCAAAACTGTTTCACTGAGAAAGATCGCGTTGTGTTTCCTTCTTCAATTGTCGCACTAACAACGAAATGATGGATATCAAAATAAGTGCCCAAGGGATAGAAAAACAACTCATATCACTCAACAGAGCAAAGGCCACTGCACCTGACGGACTATCAGTTCGATCTTATACGGAGTATGGGACAAAAGTCGCCACTTTTCTAGTGCTAGTACATTGTAGGTCTCGAGAGGAGCGAAGCCTCCATAATGATTGGAGAAAAACTGCAAGTAATTCCCCTTTTCAAGAACGGTCGTCGAAAAGAAGCACTAAATTGTAGATCCACATCTCTAACTTCAGTCTGTTTTATAAGGGACGAACAAAAAAAGCTTCCGTTGGTGGGCGTCGCTGCAGCATATAAAATGCAACGCAGGCCGACTCCGATGCGGGTGTGTCAGCTCCGACACGTGGGGAAGACATTAGTGTAGCATTCATGTCCTTCTGTAAATGAACTGTGGTGCCGTTATTAACAAATGAGTCCAAACAGGACCAACATGGTGTTATCCTTTCCTTGGCTGTCGAGGGCAAACACCAGTAAACATCCATCGGAGATTGAAGAACGTGGATTTGACAGCATGTCTGTCGTAAGGTGCTGTTATGGAATGGCACGCCAAGTTCCGTGCTAGTCGCGATTCGGCACAAGAGAGTGGTCGGTCTGGGAGGCAAGGGTGTACGATTCCTGTCGGACAGGGATGTATGGCAGGCAGTTACGGACTTCTTCACGCAGGACACTATGTTTCATCAAATGGGTATTTTCAACCTGGTGCGTCATTGAGATCATTGCCTCAGTGCTCACGGAAATTTTGTCTGATTGGCATACCGATTCTGGACCGTACGGAACCTCGAAAGGAAGCTATAGTGTATTTGAAAAAGGACTCCCTAGTTTTAATGTGTTCTTGAATCTGTTGAAAGTGACACACACTATTCTAGTGTTTGATTGATCAACTCTTCAAGTTTGGCCCCCCTGCAGTTGGCAGGTCTGCGTGTCCTTGAGATGGTACCAGTGCTGTTTCTTTCCTCTGTTCCCTCAGTTCAGTCCAGGCGTGCGTGCAGAGCAACTCAGCGACAATGAGTACTCCGCAACACAAAGCGCAGTATGTTATTTGGCTTGTGAAAACTGAGAGGCGGAAAACGGGATTGTGGTTCGAATTGCTCTGAGCACTATGCGACTTAACTTCTGAGGTCATCAGTCCCCTAGAACTTAGAACTACTTAAACCTAACTAACCTAAGGTCGTCACACACATTCATGCCCGAGGCAAGATTCCAAACTGCGACCGTAGCTGTCCCGCGGTAAAAGAGGTTTGTGTTTTTCCAACAAGATGGCGCCCCACCTCATTACAGTAATCATGTGCCTGCAGCTCTTGACTCTCGTTTTCCAGGAAGGTGGACAGGGAGCGCTGGCCCACTACATTGGCCACCAGACTTAACCCCAATGGACTTTTTCTTTTGGGGCCACATAAAAAATGTTGTGTAGAGTGAAAAGATCAATCATTTTGGGGAAGGAATTATTGCGGGTGCGGGGTCAGGGATTTTCTCTGCCTCGTGGTGGCTGGACGTTGTGTGTTGTCAAAAATGGCTCTGAGCACTATGGAACTCAACATCTTAAGTCATAAGTCCCCTAGAACTTAGAACTACTTAAACCTAACTAACCTAAGGACATCACAAACATCCATGCCCGAGGCAGGATTCGAACCTGCGACTGTAGCAGTCCCGCGGTTCCGGACTGCAGCGCCAGAACCGTACGGCCACCGCGGCCGGCTGTTGTGTGTTGTCCTTAGGTTAGTTAGGTTGAAGTAGTTCTAAGTTATAGGAGACTGATGACCATAGATGTTAAGTCCAATAGTGCTCAGAGCCATTTGAATCATTTTGTTGCGGCGGTTGGGACAGTTACACCTGAAATGTTGGTAAATACGTGGCGAGAAGCGGAATACGTCTCGACGTGTGCAGGGACAACAAATGGATCCCCCGTTGAAGTTTACTAATATCAAACAAAACTTGAAGGAGTTCTCTTAAATGATATGTGCTCATTTATGTAATTTTTCATTAATTTCCCCATTAAATTTGTACTTGATACTGGGGAGTTCTTTTTAAAATACCCTTTATTTGATCGTCCCTTATAGAATTTTGGAACACGTTTTACTCTCGCGTGTTATGACATTTCTGCAGACCGAAGATTTTTTGAATCAATATGGGTTCCAAAAACAACGATAGTATAAAATGCAGCTCTCTGTGTTGGCTCGCGAGACGCAGAAGGCGATAGATACCGAAGCCCAGGTAGCTGCGTGTTCCTTGACTTCCGCAAGGCATCCGTTACAGTTCCGCAAATGTGTGTGAATTCCTATAGGACCAAACTGCTGATATCATCGGTCCCTAGACTTACACACTACTTAAGCTACCTTATACTAAGAACAACACACACCCCCATGGCCGGGGGAGGACTCGAACCTCCAGCGGGAGCGGCCACTCACTCCGTGACATGGCGCCCCCAACCGCGCGAACAGTCCGCGCGGTTACAGTTTCGCATTGCTACCTAGTGAACAAAATACGAGCTTGCGGAATATCAGACAAACCGTGTGCCTGAACTCAAGAGTTTCTAGCAAACAGAATTTAACACGTCATTCTTAACAGAGAGAAGTCTTCAGACGCAAAAGTAACCTCTGGATTGCCCCAAGGGAGTGTTATAGACCATTAACTTTAGTATTACATATATAAATTACCGAGTAGATGAGATCGAAAATTCCATGGGGATTTTTGGGGATGACGCCTTTGTGTACAGAGAAATCGCAAACTAGAAAATTTGTAGTGAAGTGCAAAAGTCCTGTTGTGGATCGACGCTTGGTGAAGAGAGTGGAAATTGACTCTCATCATAAACAAAGTAACGTAATGCGAATACATAAAGACTCTTTATTGTAAAATGGCATGACTGGAGAACATTGGCTAGGAGTTACTTCCATAAAATAAAGCGGGACAACTACATAAAATTAATTACAGGTAAGGCAGAAGCCAGACTGAGATTCACTGGAAGAATTTTCAGGAAATGTAGTCCGTCAGCAAAGGAAGTAGCTTACAAAACAATCATTAGCCAAATACTTGAATTCTGCTCGGCAGTCTGGGATCCGCACCAGATGGGACTGATAGAGGAAATAGAGAATATACAAAGAAGGGCAGCACGTTTCATTACAGGTTCATTTAGTATACGTGATAGCGTCACGGAGATGCTCAGTAAACTCTGGCGACAGACATTGCAAGAAAGGCGTTCTGTATCACGGTGCGTTCTACTGGAAGAAGAGTGTAGAGAGTGTACTTCCGTAGAAGAGTCGGCTAATAGATTGCATCCTGCAGCGGTATATCCCGCGAAAAGGCCATGAGGATAAAATTGCAGAGGTTGGAGCGTATACGTGGCCTTACCAGCACTCGTTCTCCCTGTGAATCATACGCGACTGGAAAAAGAAAACGGCGAAGCGCCGACTGTGTCCAAAGTACACACCGTAAGGAGGCTCATAAAATAAATTTGTTGCGACCTCTACCTAGTATTGGTATGCATAAGTAAAAGTAACGCCTTCCTTTAAAAAAAAAAAGACTATGAAGGCCCAACGGCACCGACCGACCGCCGTGTCATCCTCATACCACAGGCGTCACTGAATGCGGATATGGAGCTGTATATGGTCAGCACACCGCACTCCCTGCCGTATGTCAGTATTCGTGGGCAGAGCCGCTACATCTCATTCAAGTAGCTCCTCATTTTGCCTTGCAAGGGCTGAGTGTACCCCGCTTGCAAAGACGCTAGGCAGACTGGTAAGAACAACTCTAGCTCGTGCGTATTTCAAAATTTCCTGTCAGGAAGCATCAATGAAGTTTCCAGACCATGCCAAAACAGTGTTCGACCATTTGTGAACGCACTGATGAACGGGCTTGATTGCTGGTCCAGGATGTATATGTTTTTTCCTGGACTCAGATTTTATCCGGCTCGTAGTTCATTTCTTCTTTTTAAAAACAAGGTTTTATCGCATCGCAACACTCTACCCAGTTTTTACGAAAGTTGTGGAACAGATCAATTGTGGAAAGACAACTGCGTGTTGAACACATTTGAACGACTAAGTTAACAACAGATACGTCGTTTAACAAAATTTGCCATAATTTGGTACAAACTGACCACACTTATTAATTCGTCCTTTCCTGCACAGAAATGTCACGCCGTTGAAAAACTAATGCAATATCCTGAGGTCCGAAACACTGAGAAAAATATCGAACTGTGTAATACAGTGGTCATGAAAGAAAAGTGAAAATTCTAAACAGGAGAAACGTTAAAGGCAATATATGAAGGACACTTCATCCCACGTAGAAAGAAACTGCATGCAAACAATTAGCTGTAGAGGTCAAGCAAGTGGTCAACAACCATTCTGTCTTTGTATTCGAAAATAATGCCTTAGGTGCTCCTTAAATTCTTACGGATGTATGGCTGCATTGTGTTTGCTTCCCTCATCCTTATCCACATAAGAACTTTTCCACCTCTAACGATGTCACTGTTGATGGGCAGTTAAACTCTTTTCTCTGTAACATTTCAACTCGGTCAAAGGTCCGCACTGAAGACGGTTTTACGTTTTTAAATTACTACTGTCACTGAGTTGCTGCTTTGCCTGACCGTGACCGGCGTTAGCAGCGCATATCGATGTATCCCCTCTCGTAGTATCTTTGCTCGACTGCTAATACTTCCTGGTCGTTGTCTGTCGTAAGGGAGTTCGGGCGGCCAGTCAGTTGGAACGAGCCTGGAGCACAGTCCGCACCTGCCAGTCGGGGAGTTGCAATGCGGCACTAGTGCAGTCGGGTTGGAGCAGCAGTGAGGTCTGCGTCGACATGGCTCGCCCGACCACTGCCGCCGCCACGCATCACTTGACCTGGGCCACGGTCTTGGTGGATCGTGGGTCCCCGCGCGAGCACCTACTCCCGATTTGTCTTCACGCGTGCTTAGTTAGTGTCGGGTGTCGTTCAGACCTTCGCGGAAGTGTTTCTCAGGTTGTGTGTATAGTTGGGGTTATTTCCACTGACAGCTATTTTAGATGTTGTCGGCATTCTGAGAGGAGTCGTTCGGTTGCTGCGGACCAGCGAAGTTGGCTATGTCCGCTGGCAGTCCCTGCGCAGTGTCGTATCGTGTGTGGAGCTGTCCGATCGTTACGAGCTTCGTGGTTCAGCGACCGAGGACGTCAAAGTTTAGTAGTGGTTTCAAGTACCCAAGCCACGTCCATTAATGTTGTGTGGTTAGTTTCGGTGGTTCGCTGTTTGGGAGGTTTACCTGTGAGCAACACTCTTTGTGTTGCTGAAATTTAGCCGCCGTGCGGTGAAATTAACTACAATAGTTGATTACACTTCAAGTGAACCAGCGGAATTTTCTGCCTTGTGGCCGTTAGTGTTCCGGTGTCCTGCCCTGGCCACTAACGTAATTCCAGGCAGTGTCCTTTCCTCACCTGTTGTCGCTGTAAAGCACGGTGTGTTGTTTTGACAGCTTAATACATATACATATTTGATTCTGGATAATCATTCCCGTAACATTTTGTTTGAATTCTCATGTGCAGATTGGTGACAAGAAAGTCGTTTGTCGGTCGGCCCGTCGCTGTCTGTTGGTTGGGTTTCGACGGATCAAGTGTAGTTGGGCTCATCACCTATCTCACCTAAGTGAACGAGGGCAGACCGACCTCCTGGAGGCTTCTGAATGCTGTAGTCTTTGTTTTGTAGTCTTTGTTTTGTAGTCTTTGTTTTGTAGTCTTTGTTTTGTAGTCTTTGTTTTGTAGTCTTTGTTTTGTAGTCTTTGTTTTGTAGTCTTTGTTTTGTAGTCTTTGTTTTGTAGTCTTTGTTTTGTAGTCTTTGTTTTGTAGTCTTTGTTTTGTAGTCTTTGTTTTGTAGTCTTTGTTTTGTAGTCTTTGTTTTGTAGTCTTTGTTTTGTAGTCTTTGTTTTGTAGTCTTTGTTTTGTAGTCTTTGTTTTGTAGTCTTTGTTTTGTAGTCTTTGTTTTGTAGTCTTTGTTTTGTAGTCTTTGTTTTGTAGTCTTTGTTTTGTAGTCTTTGTTTTGTAGTCTTTGTTTTGTAGTCTTTGTTTTGTAGTCTTTGTTTTGTAGTCTTTGTTTTGTAGTCTTTGTTTTGTAGTCTTTGTTTTGTAGTCTTTGTTTTGTAGTCTTTGTTTTGTAGTCTTTGTTTTGTAGTCTTTGTTTTGTTGTCTTTGTTTTGTTGTCTTTGTTTTGTTGTCTTTGTTTTGTTGTCTTTGTTTTGTTGTCTTTGTTTTGTTGTCTTTGTTTTGTTGTCTTTGTTTTGTTGTCTTTGTATCTATCATAGCCAATGATAAAATAAAAATTCTTGGTTTTTCTGTGTTTTATGTAAGTGGATATGTGCCGAAAGGTTGTTGCTATTGTGCTGTCTTTAATTTTAGTCCGGTTTCAGCTACTTAAAACTTAAGGCTAATGGTGATATTTTTTTGATTTTGGAAAATTAATTCTGGGCCTTCAGCCTTACAACCTTATTCTTAAAATTACCTTTCAAGCTTAGATTGTAGCCTTCTACCTTCGAAAGGTTATAGTAATTTATTTTAAAATCTTGAAAATTTTATTGTCGGTCTTCAGCCATTTGTATCGCATCTTATTTGTTTGTCTACACACTGTTGCCTTGAGACTTTCAGCGTAGCTGTCATTATATATATAATCTCAATAAATTGTAATTTTAAACTGACCCCAACCTTATCTGGCCCTTTCCAAAATCCTAATAACCTGTTCTGCCCGAAACCAAACGGAGTACATAAAGAACATCAGGTCTGCAATATCGAGAAGAATCCCAGTCCACTTTGGTCGGTGTTGCGTTCTAAGTGAGGTTAAGAACAGTAGCCTGCGCGATAGACGATCGTGACCACTAGCCTACGAGATCTGGCTGGGAGTCTCTTTCCCGATCTTGTATGAAGGCTTAGCCCTTTATGTTGTTGCTTCAGATGTTCCCGTGAACCAATTACTGGTGGATTTTCCGTTTACCATCTTCTATGGCGTCGATCTGAAACATACAAAGGAAATTATCGTAGAATGCTTGCCCAAACTTAGGTTCATAACAGTTTTTATTTATTTTCGCCTTACCAGTACTATGGTACGATTTGCGTAGAACCCATCCACAGTATTAGAATCCGGCTATTGCCTTTTAGCGGTGCTTTGTTCTGACGGACAACATATATCGGCTAAAATGGTTTCCAGTTTTCCGCTGTAGTGGTTTAGTCATGGGAGTACCAACATTTTGATGTCCTCGCGTAAAATTTTTTAATATTTTTAAATCTTAAAATAATTTGCCCTAACAGGGTAAATCTTAGGGTTGTTATTCTTTCTAGATTTGTTATACAGATTTTCACCTGAAGAAACGGGATTTAGTGCCATGAAACCGGTAGTGATCCAGTAGTACAGGACTAAATAAGGCTGAAGCAGTTATTAATATCCAAGACTACAACTCATAGCTTTTGTTGCCCTACCTACAAGGCTGTCTGCTTATTTGTAACATTTCCATTGTTCGGTGGGAGAGTTGATGTCGAAGTTACTCTGGCGTGCAAAACTTGTGGAAGAAAGTAACTTTCACATGACATGCTACTGCCGAGTAATGTAGCTCATTGAAACTTGGACCATGCATAGAAATAGCTTAATGGTTCAAATGGCTCTGAGCACTATGCGACTTAACTTCTGAGGTCATCAGTCGCCTAAAACCTAGAACTAATTAAACCTAACATCCATGCCCGAGGCAGGATTCGAACCTGCGACGGTAGCGGTCGCTCGGATCCAGACTGTAGCGCTTAGAACCACACGGCCTAGAAATGACTACTACAGTATAGCACATGAGATAATTGAAAGAAATACGCATCAAGACGAACAGAACTGACACCAATTACACTGTAGTCATTGCCATATGTGATGGTCCCTTGGACATTACAAATGCCTGGACGTACCGGTAGTTCTTAGGGGACCACCACAGACAGCAATGCATGCTCTGCAAGTACCCCTATACTGACAATAGTGAAATAATTTTCGTAGCAGGGCGTTCCATCCCTTCACTAGCGCGGTTGATTGTCGTTGATGCGTGTGGATGTGCTGCAGTACTTCTTCCCGACACATTCCTCATGTGATATATGGAGTAGAAGTCGGGGCAAGAGGCAGGCCAATCCATTCGCCGAATATCCTCTCGCTTTGAAAGCGCCTCCACTTGCGCAGCTGGATGCTATGGGGCAGTGTCACATATAAAACTAAGTCAAGGCCCAATGCTCTCTGAAAAACCGCATGCGAGGAAGGAGTAGTGTTATAGTAATGCTGACAAGTGAGTGAACCTTGCTGAAAGTTGTGGAAATCACTACGCCCATGCAACATTGTCTCCCCGCGCCGTAACATCTGGACAACAAAGCTTATTTTGTTAGACATGTTCCTGCGTGCTTTACATGTTCCCACCTCTCGCCATATTAGGGTAAGTCCAGCAGTGTCGAACACGAGCCCTTCGGTGGTCCTGGTGTTATTCTGGAGAGGCATAATGTTGCTGGTGCGTACTGCTTCCATATCTTTGAATACGGTACACTTACTTAACATCATTATTGCGACACTTGCTCCTTCCTCAGGTACGTCTTTCCAGGGGTGCATCCCGCCCTGATTTCATTGTTATGGATGACAATCTCCGACCGCATCGAACGGTGCAGGTAGAGGAGCTCTTGGAACGAGAGGATATTCCACGAATGGAATGCCTGTACATTTCCAAATTAAAACGCACCGAGTACGTCTGGGACGCGTTGGGGAATGAACTGCAGCTCACCAGTGAACATCCAACAGTTGTCAGCTGCGCTGGTGGACGAGTGGAGGGTCTTACCACAAGAATTCCTTACCATTCTTGTGGCTAGCATGGGATCACGTTGCAGAGCACGGCACGGCCGTCCGTGGTGATACCACACTCTATTAAGAAACAACGTCATGTCTTCTGTAGTTCAAGTGGACCATCATATTTCGTGCTGACTGCAGTGTAATTATTACCTTGCTGAAAACATTCAGCAGCCTAGATAGCACAAATATTTCCTTATTTAAGACAGCCGGTTGCGACAGACTTTGCTGTCATCTTCAGGTCTTAAAAATATTTTTTTTGCGAAACGTGTTTATTTAAGTTGGAACTCGCGCCAAATTGTCACGCGGATGAAATTCAGCACATTATAAAAGATTTGCTGATTTTTTTTTTTTTTAACCTACAAGTTGTCATATGAATAAGAATCAGCACATCATAGAAGGTCCAACGTTTCGCAACAAAGATTTTTAAGAACTGAAGATGGCAGCAAAGTCTGTCGACATCGGTTGTCTTAAATAGAGAAATATTTATGCAATCTAGGTTGTTGAATGTTTTTAGCAAGTAAAACAGATCGCTCCTTCGGTCTTCTCTAATTGGGAAAATTCAGCGTGATTATTTTCTTTGAACAGAAGTATAATTTCTCTACGTTTTGTTGCATATTTCTTTTAGTTGCCTTCTGCACTATACTGTAGCAGTTCTTTCTACGTATGGTCCAAGTTTCATCGAGCTATGTTACTTAACAGTGACACTTCATGCGAAGTTTAATTTCGTCCTTAAGGGGAGTTAGAATGGAAAAAAAATTTTCGCGGATCCCATACACTAGCGCAGTACTGAAGAACAGGCGTCCTGTATGCGGTCTCTTTTACGAATGAACCACACTTTCCCAAAAGTCTCCCAATAAACCGAAGACGACGAAAAGCCTTCCCTACCACAAACGTCATATGCTCGTTCCGTTTCATATCGCTTTGAAACTTTACGAGCAGATATTTTTTTAAAAAATAAGGTACTGTGTGAATGAAGACACTAGTAATGCTGTATCCGAACACAGCTGCCATTCATCACACCAACTAGAAATTTTATCTTCGACTCCTTCCTGTGCACCACAGCACCAACAGCGGACAACCACAGATTGTTGCCCACTTTATCCACCTGTCATTTATGTATACAGAACCCCGTAAAGAGCATGACGAGTCGCATTCATCCTGCCAGAATCCTCAAGTGATTGGTTTCTTCTCGTGGTAGCAGTTTTATTAATTTTAAAACGATTATCTTCGGTTTTACATTTTTCCTAATTACATGTCGCAGTGTCGCAGGACAAATTTCTCGTGATAGAACCTCAATGTGTCATGTAACACTACGGATATTCTGCTTAGTAAGCATAACCTCTGTCCTTGATTATGCTTACGTTTTGGATTGAAAACTATATAAATTTAAAGTGTGTCGGCTTCGTTCTAGTATAACCAATGTTAATCACATTCATGAAACAATAAATTCAGTAACTGTTCTAAGCTGAAGGAGCAATGTGACTCTTCCAAAATTATTTCTTTCAGGACATGGCAAAAATAAGTAATAAATGGTTTTTCAGGATTTAAGACTTTTGAGCATATCGCAGCCCCGTCAGGAACTGTGATAGACTAATGTTTTGAAGAATCAGCCTCAGTTGCGCATAGTTTTCGGTCTTTACCAGGTTTCGGCTAAATTAATCTAGCCTTCTTCAGAAGCATAAAATTACTATAACATGCCAGAATAAGGCACAGTCAACATTAAAATTAAAACCTATAGTATCGTGGTACCATGTCGAATTAAAACGGCTTAACTGAAGTCCAGCCCCGCGGCAACTGCGTTGGCGCTGACCGTTGCACGCCAGGCTCAGTGCAATTCCGTTGCCGCTGCCAACCGACCGCGTGGTGAAGAGATGCCGGCGCTGGACTTCAGTTAAGTAGTTTTAATTCGACGTGGTACCACGGTACTATAGGTTTTAATTTTAATGTTGGCTGTACTTTACTCAGGCATGTTAGTAATTTTGTGCTTCTGAAGAAGGCTAGATTAATGTAGCCGAAACTTGGTAAAGTCCAGAAGAAATGCGCAACTGAGGCGGATTTTTCAAAATATTTTTCAGGATTGTCCATAACGTGAGTCTGTATTAATGCTGACCTTTTCCCTTATGTGGGAAAGATTACCTATCAGAACGATAGATAAAGATAAGAAGTGAAATGCATTGCTTAGTTTCACAACGACACCGTAGTTTGTCCGTTAAACGCTTTGGATGAAATTAAATTGGCTGGTTAATTCCAAAAGACCTGCTAAAGCCTTTATGAGTGTGCAGGTTACAAAAAAGCAGTGTTCAAAGTTTTCGTTTTGTTGATTTGATTGCGAGTCTAAAGTGTAGTATCGAAATACACTCCCGGAAATGGAAAAAAGAACACATTGACACCGGTGTGTCAGACCCACCATACTTGCTCCGGACACTGCGAGAGGGCTGTACAAGCAATGATCACACGCACGGCACAGCGGACACACCAGGAACCGCGGTGTTGGCCGTCGAATGGCGCTAGCTGCGCAGCATTTGTGCACCGCCGCCGTCAGTGTCAGCCAGTTTGCCGTGGCATACGGAGCTCCATCGCAGTCTTTAACACTGGTAGCATGCCGCGACAGTGTGGACGTGAACCGTATGTGCAGTTGACGGACTTTGAGCGAGGGCATATAGTGGGCATGCGGGAGGCCGGGTGGACGTACCGCCGAATTGCTCAACACGAGGGGCATGAGGTCTCCACAGTACATCGATGTTGTCGCCAGTGGGCGGCGGAAGGTGCACGTGCCCGTCGACCTGGGACCGGACCACAGCGACGCACGGATGCACGCCAAGACCGTAGGATCCCATGCAGTGCTGTAGGGGACCGCACCGCCACTTCCCAGCAAATTTGGGACACTGTTGCTCGTGGGGTATCGGCGAGGACCATTCGCAACCGTCTCCATGAAGCTGGGCTACGGTCCCGCACACCGTTAGGCCGTCTTCCGCTCACGCCCCAACATCGTGCAGCCCGCCTCCAGTGGTGTCGCGACAGGCGTGAATGGAGGGACGAATGGAGACGTGTCGTCTTCAGCGATGAGAGTCGCTTCTGTCTTGGTGCCAATGATGGTCGTATGCGTGCTTGGCGCCGTGCAGGTGAGCGCCACAATCAGGACTGCATACGACCGAGGCACACAGGGCCAATACCCGGCATCATGGTGTGGGGAGCGATCTCCTACACTGGCCGTACACCTCTGGTGATCGTCGAGGGGACACTGAATAGTGCACGGTACATCCAAACCGTCATCGAACCCATCGTTCTACCATTCCTAGACCGGCAAGGGAACTTGCTGTTCCAACAGGACAATGCACGTCCGCATGTATCCCTCCCCACCCAACGTGCTCTAGAAGGTGTAAGTCAACTACCCTGGCCAGCAAGATCTCCGGATCTGTCCCCCATTGAGCATGTTTGGGACTGGATGAAGCGTCGTCTCACGGGGTCTGCACGTCCAGCACAAACGCTGGTCCAACTGAGGCGCCAGGTGGAAATGGCATGGCATGGCAAGCCGTTCCACAGGACTACATCCAGCATCTCTACGATCGTCTCCATGGGAGAATAGCAGCCTGCATTGCTGCGAAAGGTAGATATACACTCGAAACGTCCCCTTTAAAAAAATTATACAAGACTGTGCTTAAACTGACACACAATAGTTTTTAGGGCAACGCAATATGACTTTCGATAATCCCTACAAAAAAATGGCCCTGACTAATACTAACATATACCTTTCACAAATCACTTAACTCACAAAAATCTTCGTTACTCGAACTACTGCAATACAGCGAGCGCCACTACTGGCAGCTAACTAAAAGATTCAAACTACGGAAGTCACTAACTACTGATAGGTACAGTTAGCAAATGAAAGATTTTAATAGAGAACAATGTATTTACCTTAATAGTCATAATATATATATCAGTTCATGACACCAATTCTTACAAATTTCAAAACTCCGCCATCTCTCTCCCCACGTCCACCACTGCTGGCGGCTCACCTCCAACTGCGCAACGCTACAAGCTGTTAGCATCCAGCTGCTGCTGCTCAACACTACAATGGCAGACAACAATGCAGACCAGCCACGGCACAGCCAGTGATTTTTCATACCGAGCGCTAAGCGGCGTTACCAATTAAAAAAAAAACCTAAACATCCTACTTACATAGCCCCCATGCTCCCCACAAAAAAATTTACAAATTGTTTTGGGCAGTGGCCAATACAGATTTGAATTTTTTTTTCATAATTACAATAACAAAGAAATGAAATGCACACCCTTATCGATACAATGTTGGTCAAAACCTAAAATTTTCTCACAGTCCATAAAGACAGTCCTGATCATTCATCAAAGTAAAATTGCAGTGTTTTTCTCAAAGTCTGAGTAGTAAACGAAAATGCACTTGGAAGTAGTGGATTTCTAAGCAGTCTTGAAGAAGTAGTGTTGTCCTTCCAACGGACAGACAGTGCTGACTCTTGACATGCAGACAGGTAATGGGCCACAGCAGAGTCAGTCAACGTTGAAGACTATCGGTAGGTAGGTCATCACAGAGCAGACCCACTGTAGTCCTGGTAGAGATTACTATTGGTGGGCCACCAGAGGTGCAGACCCACTGCAGTCCTTGTAGAAATAATGGTATTGGTGGGTCATCAAAGGTGTAGACCCACTGTAGTCATTGTAGAGATGGCCAGCAGCCATCTGTTTGACTGCGCAGGCGCACAATCACCATTGAAGAGTCTTGCGGATAATATAGCAAGTCCATAACCACCACTTGTGCACTCAGAAAAATTGTTTTTGAAATGTCCTTAGAACCAGCAATGCTGTTATCCAGTCCCTTACTGAGTTATTAACACACGTGCAAACACTATCAGTCCCTACTTCTCACATATTGTCCATATACTATGACCAACAGAAATGTGTGCAGTGAAATGTAATTTACAAGTTACTTAATTTGATGGACTGGTGTCAATTACAATTTTTAACATAAGAATGCAATAACACAGGTACAAAATACATCTTTAAATAACTTAACATTTGCAGTAGTATAGGCTTTACAAAAGAATCCAAATAGCAAATACATCAGTGTTACAAAAATTACGACATAAGTACATACATAAAAGATCAGAATAACTTTTGAAACATCAACTTCACACATGAGCATTAGAACAAAACAAAATAAATAATGTGTAAACATCTTTACAAAGTAAATAACATGTTATTAATGCAAATTATATTTGAGGATAACAGTATTCCTCATCATAGTGAATGTAGCTTAGTATTAGAAAAATTCTGCAACATAAGTCTTATCAGATAAACATTTAAAGACAGGAAGAACATAAATACACGAGGGTTCACAAACACATAGTGGGATAACACAAGGAAAGGGCATGGTTTGTTTTACTGCAGTATTTTGCAAACAAAACTTTCTTTACTTCTCGGAGATCTCCCTTCATTCTACATTATTTCCAAAAAGTCCTATCTATACCTGCTTTCTGTACTTTTCTCATATAACCTCTCAGTGCATTTCTTCAAATTCATCGCAACTCATTCTCTTATATAGGCTACCCCCTCTTAAGCTAACTTAAATCTACTGAGCTCAGATGCTTAACTAAGGGACGAGGCAATGCCGCAGCACAAAACAATTAATACAAACAGCAATGAAAAAAAATGGAAATTGGCAAAAAAGGCAGCAATATTACAACTAATATAAGGCAATGCGCAGCAAACAAGAAAAATAAATCAGTAATAAAATTGGCTTAACTTAGTAATACAAAGTCACATTCAGTAGCACTATGAATGGCAAACAGTCGCAGCAAATGCTATAACTTATACCTAAACATGACAAAGCAGAAGCAGAAAAAATATTACAGTAAAAATGTGTAATACCTTAACACCTTAACACTAGAGTGATGCATCACTAGAACATACGCTAGCAGATAAGTTACCAAATCGTAAAAAAATTATTTTTGTAAGTCCTGTGAAGGGAAATGTCTATTTGTGCTCTGTTTTCTAAGGAAGTACATCATAAAATGATTCTTTACTGGGTCTGTAGACAGAAAGTAGTTATATTAGTACATGTATTAAATTTTAATTTAGACAATGCTGCGTTGCAACAAGAAACTAGATATTAAACAAAATAGGCAAAGCAAGGCGTGAAAAGTCATTCGCTAGCCATAAGGCATTTCGTAATGCAGTAAACAATCTTCCAGCTAGCAAGACAATACACATGAAACATTTCTCATCATTTCATTTCAGTAAATATCATAAATTAAGAACTCTACAGTGTAATCATGTTTTCAACTTTGAGGGTGTCGTATTTACGATGCTTTCTACAAAGGAATGTCAATAGCGAGGATAATGGCCTCTTTTTTTTCTCCACTGTGCCTCTGACAGGCACACACTAATCGCTTTTTTTTTTTTCCAGGCGCCTGTCGCGCAGATGGGTGCCCACGACGCATTACGTGCAGGTGGTCACTTACCTTACTTACTGAAAAATTTACGACGTCAGTTTCCGCTACAGTGACAGTCACATATAAAAATATTTTCACAGGTTGAGAATTTGCGTTACAAATCTGTAGAAACAAAATCCTTTAAATATAATAGTGTCCAAAAAATTTTCATCCGCATTGTAATACATTCACGCATTTACATACATTTCATAACTCTTAAAGTACGATTCTTGGTTTCCAACAACCTTTTGCACAAACTAGAGTCCCTAACCACTACTCATTATTCCTTGCTTTATTACACATATACATATTTGTCGACACTTCTTCAATATTTCATCATAACAGATACGTAGCATAATCAAATAACTCATATAGCATCAGCTTATTGATCATAAACATACCGCAACAGCGTAATGCACATCGTCATCATAACATCATAAAACCTCAGCCAAGTCTCAAAATCGTCGTAGCTTCCTCCAAGAATTTCAAAACCTAAAAAAATTCTCTGCTCATGTCAAAAGTGTCATCTGCCTCAAACGTACTTTAAAAATCATGATCCCATACCAAATACATCATTCAAAGCTCTCATAGTATCACAATGGTTCCAAAAAAAAATATGAACATTTCACAAAGTACAGACAAAATTGAAATTTCATAAGTGTGAAATTATCCAACTGTGTAATTGCGTAAACATGTGTCACTGACGTAATAAAAAAATGTTTGTCTCTCAGTTAAATGATCAGATAGCTGTGTAATTATGTGTTAGAGAAATATGGTACCGGTGTGTAAAGTTGTATAAGCAAATACCATATTAGCTAGGGCTCCTTGTGCTTGCCAAACACATGGTACACAAAAAAGGCGTGTACCCCCCTGAGGATTAATGTAATTATATCCTCAGGTGTTACAGATTACAGCAATGGAATGAAATGTATCACGGAAAACTTTCTTTGTAATTCAAATATGTTGAAAAATAAATAGTTTAATGCGTGTTCTGTAGGGCTAAATGTGCGTCTTGCTGTAAGACAATCTCTGTGGAAGTGTCGTAGTTATTGTCCTCCGAAAGCTAAGTTCTGCAGAAGTCAATGTACTTACCTCATGATAAACGAAATTGAAATGCTTTGCGTATAGATATATTAGTTATTACGCTTATTGCCGTGATGAAGTAAGTACTGTACTGTACGTATTGTTGTGCTACAGAAAAGGCTGTCTCATTGTAACTATACCACAAACGTTTCTACTAAAACATGTTTTACTTTCCAGAAAAATTCAGAAAATCTGTGCAGATATAAAACAGATAAACTGCAAAAGCAACATTGTAAATTGTCACTCATTAGTAGCGTCGTGATAAAATCGTGTAGCTGTCACATAAACTAACCACTGTGTCATCTGGTATCTCACAGAAAGTACTTTAAATCCAGAATGTATTTTCAAGTAAACCAAAATGTTGCATTAAAATCTCATTAGCAATACTGGTAAATATTCTAAGTATGTAAGCCTGATAGTCGTTACATAATCGTGCAACTAACAAGCAAGAATGTACAAATACAACACTGTGTCGTCTGTTCACTATAACAATGCATTCGTAATTTCTGTTATAAATCTTCCCTAGGTTCTAGACTGGATAGTTAACTTCAAAACATTGTTGCATGTTAACAGTTACTCAGTGTGACAAAGCATACTAGAAATGTGAAGTGAAATGTTTTATGGCAAAGACAAAGTTAAAAAGCAGATTATCTCTTAATAAACGGTTTTACTTGTGAAATATGGTTCAATCCTTTGCTCTTCCTAGTGGACAGAGTTTAAACTTCAAAGCAATTATCATGTTGTATAGGTTGGTAAGGAATACTGGAATTTTTCTCAAGGTTAGCGTCTATGTTATTTTTCTCTGAGCCAGCCGGCGCACGTGGCTGCCTGCGGTGCGAGTCATTGTCTGTCTCTTTGTTGGCGCGCGCCGTTATTGGGATTAGGAGACCTAACATCTACAAATTCACCTTGACGAGAAGGCCCTGTCCTGTAGGAATCCCGCCAGTTCTGATGCAATTCAGGTCTGTCATTTTGTCGGTAGATTACATAGTTTCTTGTTTGTCGGTCATGTGGTGAAGAATTTCTCCCGGAATTAACACTGCAGTGTGGACCGTTGCGTCTGAAGTTATTGTGTCTCCCGTGATAATAATAGTTCTGGTTGCCATATTGTCTGTTTCTATGATTGTCTCTGTCATATTCATTACTACGGAAATGCGATCTTTTTCTGTAACTATTTTTACTCTGCCAACGGTTATCATACGGGTGGTGTCTGTTTTGGTCACGATTTGCCTTGTAAGAATAGACTCGGCGAGTCGCATGTCGGTCATTGTCACGTCGTTTCGGCGATTCCATCTCAAAATTCGGTGTACCTTGCAAATTTCTTTCATAATCTCCGAAGTTCCCTGTGTTATTATTTTGTGGCTGTTCCGTATTTCTATGTCCCTCTTCCCGTATTGGAGCGCGAGTGTCCTCTGAAATACGTAATTCTTGTATTACCTGTGTCAGCTGATCTTGTACTTCCCGGATTTCTCTTTGGTGTTGCGTATTAATTTGATTCAGATTTTGTTTGAATTTCCTAATTTGTTCGCACTCTTCTGTGTCATTAAAGACTACCGATTTTGTGTCATTCAGATTATCATCTACCTTCGTAGATAAATTATTTAGCTGATCCGAAAGTTCAACTACTTTCTCTGATAATGAACTAATTTCCTCCATGTGTCTTTCTGAACCAATTTTCAGAGTATCTACTGCTGTCCTTTAAGTTTTTCTTGAGTTTTTGCAACTTGCGTAACCGAATCGGTAGATGCAACTGAGGCAATTTCAGCTTGCAAGGTCTCATGATTTTCATGAACAATAGTTTGCAGTTCTTTTATTCCTGCTTCGTGATTCTGTAATGCGTTTTCATGCCGTGAGAAAATGGATGGAAATGCTCACAAATTTTTTGTTTTTATGTCATTACAGAATTTTTGACATTTCGATTCGATTTTATGTAATTCAGTAGTTAAATCTTCACGTGTTTGTTCAAGCGTATGTTCCACTGAGTCTAACTCTTGAAGCTTTTGCTCCATTGCGTCTAACTTTTGCTGTGTTTGTCTCTGATTTTGTTCCATTGTGTCTAACTTTTGAAGCTTTTGCTGTGTTTGTCTCTGATTTTGTTCCATTGTGTCTAACTTTTGAAGATTTTGTTCCATTGTGTCTAACTTTTGAAGCTTTTGTCCCATTTGTTGCATTAACTGTAATAACAATGCACTGGTGTGTGAAACATGTTCCTTAGTGCTATTCGGCAATGCATTTGAACCGGCAATATTCGCAGTTTGAAAAACAGAAAATGTGTCTTGACTTATTTGAGACAGCGGTGAGTACGCAAAACCTGAGTCTACAGTATTTGCAACAATGTGTCCTGTCATTTCGGAATCCTGAGGCGAGCTGTTGCCAACTGATCGATCGATAATTGTTCCCTGTTCACTACTTATTTCACTGTCTACACCATTGTTTGCAGCCCGCTCCATTTCCCTATGTACAATTACCAAATTACTACTTTGAACATTAGTTAATTCATTACTCGGTGGCGCTAACACACTGCTTTCGTCTTCACTGTCATTTCTCAGTTTACTTTGGAGCCTAGTACAACGTTTTTCACACGCCATTATTGTCACAATATTTCACACGACAACACAGTAAAAAAACAATTAGAAGAGCAAAAATAAGAGAATACATTAACATAGAAAATAATATCTAGTTAATTGCAAACGCAGCTGCGAAATACTTGGTGCAAAACTACATGCATGCTACAACTGTTGTACTGTACAACAATGAAAGACTAAACTACAAAGGAGATTCTCTCTACAATTACGCGCTAGCAATAAACAAAATCTACATTAATTACACAAACTACAAGAAAAAATCAGAAGATTCCAGTGAGGTATCCTTGGCTAAAGGTCGACATAAGAAACGTCCCCTTCAAAAATTGTGCATGACTGGTCTATATGAAACGTCCCCTTTAAAAAAATTATACAAGACTGTGCTTATACTGACACACAATAATTTTTAGCGCAACGCAATATGACTTTCGATAATCCCTACAAAAAAATGGCCCTGACTAATACTAACATATACCTTTCACAAATCACTTACCTCACAAAAATCTTCGTTACTCGAACTACTGCAATACAGCGAGCGCCACTACTGGCAGCTAACTAAAAGATTCAAACTACGGAAGTCACTAACTACTGATAGGTACAGTTAGCAAATGAAAGATTTTAATAGAGAACAATGTATTTACCTTAATAGTCATAATATATATATCAGTTCATGACACCAATTCTTACAAATTTCAAAACTCCGCCATCTCTCTCCCCACGTCCACCACTGCTGGCGGCTCACCTCCAACTGCGCAACGCTACGCGCTGTTAGCATCCAGCTGCCGCTGCTCAACACTACAATGGCAGACAACATTGCAAACCAGCCACAGACTGCACACGGCACAGCCAGTGATTTTTCATACCGAGCGCTAAGCGGCGTTACCAATTAAAAAAAAAAAAAACCTAAACATCCTACTTACACACTGTACTAGTGCCGGCATTGTGCATGCTCTGTTGCCTGTGTCTATGTGCCTGTGATTCTGTCAGTGTGATCATGTGATGTATCTGACCCCAGGAATGTGTCAATAAAGTTTCCCCTTCCTGGGACAATGAATTCACGATGTTCTTATTACAATTTCGAGGAGTGTACATTGCCGAGGTGACGGCAAGCTCATGGTGCCTTACAGGCGCGATAATAACTCGCAACATAAGACGTTTGTAAAGAGCTATATTTTACGAATAGAAAAGAGGGTGATTGGGACGTTACATACTCTTTTTCTCACTTGTCTCAAAAGTGAAATGAATGGAAAAAAAACTAAAACTTCTCGATCCGCCTCTGATGACCATGCGATGTCCACCGGCCGCCGTCTCATTCTCTGCCATATGGCGTCATGCACGTGCGGTGTGGAGGGACATGAGGTCTGCGCATCGAACTCTTGGCCGTTGTCGACTTTTCAGACCTTCGAATCGCTACTTTTCATTCAAATAGCTTCTCAGTTGGCACCACGAGGCTGACTGCACCGCGTTTTAGTACTTCCACTGAGGAAAAGTCGCTGACTATACCGGCGATTGAGCGAGTGTCCTCTGCGGGAGTGTCAGACGCACTGGCCATGCAACTACGCATCTAGATTAGAATAAGTAAGGAAAAAACACCGCCGGTTTCTTTATTTTAAGTACTTTGGTGAAGCGAAATATAATCTTAACGATTTATCCCCGATTTATCTATGTTTCAAATAGCTGTTCGTTTCTGCATCATTACATATAACAAATGCTGCACACTAACCAAGATACTACGCTATAATTAAACACGAAACCAAACTGTTTCGTATGAGAGTCTTCATTTAACTAGTGAGATATTCATACGTTCAGAATAGAAACATAAGACAACTGATTAAGTAAAAAACTGAATAATGCCACAAAAAGTGAAGTAATATCTAATACTGCAAGATAAAACAAGAATGAATAGATAATTTCAATGAAATATTTGAGTATCCATGAAAAATGTTGACTGCTAATGAAGTGTGCTTGCTTATTGACCTAAATTCTTCTCTTACTTAACTGAGTTTTTCCTCTTTGTTGTATGTGCAAAGTAGCCAATTATTTAAGAAAAAACAGTATTTCGTGCTCTTTCATTTCCTTCATAACTGATGCATCTACATCTACATCTTCATCTAACAGCTGTGAACCTCTGTAATGTGCATGGTACAGGGCACTTTTTACTGAACCACTCATTAAAGGCTACTCCTCTTCCGTCCGCGCCTCTTTCTGCGTCTCTGTGCAAGCTGGTATTTCCGTAATTTCATCTCCACCGTATTTACGGAGCAGAAACGTGGATGACTGAAAAAGTTCCGTGGTTTCTACACTGAAAGAGGAGTCTACGAGTTTTTCAAGCTCGTTCTTGCGAGATGTAAGACGTACTGTTTCGAGCTACGCCAGTTAAGGGTTTGCAACATTTCTGTCGCACTCTCACGCCATTCAGAGAATCATGGGACCATTCCGCCACGCTTCTGTTACTCGTAGTGTTTCAAAATGGGATAACCATTCCTGAGTCACTGTGGAACTTAAATATTTTTAAAAAATATTTTTAGCCTTTAGAAAGATACATTAAGCTTTTGCTACAGCCGTGGGTTGCTGGACACGGCAGGACGGCTTTAAATATAGTTCTTGTCAACATTACAGTGCTGGAAACAAGAGAAATGGGAAAATGTCATTTTTAAGATCTTACCGACAATCAGTAGATGCGAAAAAAAGTAATATTGCTACATATGTGGCAACATCATATTCCTCATCTTAAAAGGGAGCATTTAGTTGTCAATAAATGTTGTCAGCCATTGGATAAAAGCGTTTCTTGAATCCCACGTACGAGCACTGTCAACCTCTCACTCTAGCAAAGCTCGCCCAACTGCTTCTGTACAATTCTGATTCGTCTGCCATTCAAAGACCCACCTCTCAGACATGTTAAAAGTTTCGCGTCTCGTTATCCTTCGATGCTAGCCAGAAGCTGTAACTGCGTTCCTCGAAAAACTATAGAAGCTGTGCCCCCCCCCCCTTGTCTGTCTGCCCCCGTGAAAAATACATTTCCGCTAGTTTTTGGTTGGACGGTTAATTTCGGAGAGGGGACTAAACAGCGAGGTCATCGGTCCCATCGGATTAGGAAAGAATGAGGCAGGAAGCCAGCAGTGTCTTTTCAAAGGAACTAACATGGCATTTGCCTGAAGCGATTTAGGGCAATCACGGAAAACCTAAATCAGGATGGCCGGACTCGGGTTTGAACCGTCGTCCTCCCGAATGCGAGTCCATTGCGCTAACCACTGCACCACCTAGTTCGGTCCGTAATTTTTTCTAAGCTCAGCTACTCGCACACAAAAGACACGTCCATATAGGAGGAACTGGTAGGCCTACGAAAAACCAGTGTCCAGCGATATTTTATACAAGAACAACATCGGTTAAATGTCATCTTAAAATTTTTTCACACTTAACGTCTGGCTCTTGCCGCTATAGTATTTAGTCACATCGGCTACTGGCCACCGCTCGGTTGTAGGCGACACATAAACACTACGGGTCACTGCACAGGAACTGTTAATCTGTAACGCAGACCATTCATTGTTGGAAGCCGCCGCCGCGAGGTATGACGGAAATGCGAAATGCCATGTCGACAGCTGATTGTAACTGAGCAGTGACAGAACTGTAGCAGCGACGCGTTTTGGAGCCCTGAATTTAAACTCATGTCCTAACCTAACCACAACCTCTTGATGTGCGGTTTATTCGAGAAAAAGGCTGTCAACTGTCCGCGGATGAATTAAAAACACGAATGATTTGTTCGCGGCGATTAAAACTAACCTCAATTGGCAAACTCAAGACAGAAAAATTTCATTTTCAGCGCTAAAAGCAAACTGAAATTTCTCACATCATTGGTTACCCGAAATTATCCTCCCACTGGCTACACAAGCTACTGCGTTACCAACAGACGAGCAGTACAGGTTGGCACTCAGCTGCAGGTTCCAGGTGACGCAGGCAGATTTCAGACGAAAAAAGAATGATAGGGAGAAAAATAAGAGTTAATAAAAAAAGTCAATACGATTACGAAAATGAGACGGCAAAGAATCAGAAATAAAAGAAATTACAGTTAAACCATTTAAATGAATAAAAATAATAGTCAAAGTCTTTTGACTAGATTTAGAAATAAAAAGTACATCGCTGCATTTCACGAGATTCGAACCCACAACTTTCAAGATGGAAGTTTTACACGCTAACCACTGCGCTATGTCACTCTACTGCTTGAGATTGTTATATCTAGTGACGCAGTCACAACGATGAACTGAAGCCTACAAAAATTCGGCTTAGCGGAATGTCGTACGAAGCTAAAAAAATGTAAGTCGGTTTCTCTGTTAATAATAACTGTATACGTGACTCTGAATCGCGTCTTGCGCAAAAGGATGCAGTAGTACGTGGTTAATGCTGTGTGTGAAACGCGTGTATTTCATTAGCATCGTTGTGTGTTTGTGTTGCTTTTGATGCGATTATTGTGTGTGATGAAATGCGAAATAAAAGGACCAGCCCCACGATTCGGGATAAAAACACTATAAAATAAAGCCCGACGAAGAACAGATAGTGAACTGATCAATTGTTGTGAAAGTCTGGCAACGGCGAACAGTTCGGACTTCACGCTGGGCGCTCTGATGGGGGGTAACAACCTCCAACGAGTGAATTTTCAACCATCAAGTACTTTTAATCGAGCTATAGCTCAGTGATACGTAAGCTTTAGCATGTGTCCGAGTTTTACTCTCAATAGAATAACAAAAAATTCCTAATACACTATTGGCCATTAAAATTGCTACACCACCAAGATGACGTGCTACAGACGAAAAATTTAACTGTCAGGAAGAAGATGCTGTAATATGCAAATGATTAGCTTCTCACAGCATTCATACAAGGTTGGCGCCTGTGGCGACACCTACAACGTGCTGATATGAGGAAAGTTTCCAACCGATTTCTCATACGCAAATAGTTGACCGGCGTTGCCTGGTGAAACGATGTTGTGATGCCTCGTGTGAGGAGGAGAAATGCGTACCATCACGTTTCCGACTTTGATATAGGTCGGATTGTAGCCTATCGAGATCGCGGCTTATCATATCGCAACATTGCTACTCGCGTTGGTCGAGTCCAATGACTGTTAGCAGAATATGGAATCGGTGGGTTCAGGAGCAGTCGAGATGACAGGCATTTCATCCGCATTGCTGTAACGGATCGTGCAGCCACGTCTCGATCCCTGAGTCAACAGATGGGGACTTTTTGCAAGACAACAACCATCTGCACGAACAGTTTGACGACGTTTGCAGCAGTATGGACTATCAGCTCGGAGACCATGGCTGCGGTTACCCTTGATATTGTATCACCGACAGGAGCGTCTGCGATGATGTAATCAACGACGAACCTGGGTGCACGAGTGGTAAAACGTCATTTTTTTCAGATGTATCCAGGTTCTGTTTACAGCATCATTATGGTCGCATCCGTGTTTGGTGACATAGCGGTGAACGCACATTGGAAGGATGTTTTCGTCATCGTCATACTGGCGTTATCACCCGGCGTGATGGTATGAGGTGCCATTGGTTACACGTCTCTGTCACGTCTTGTTCGCATTGACGGCACTTTGAACAGTGGACGTTACATTTCAGATGTGTTACGACCCGTGGCTCTACCCGTCATTCGATCCGTGCGAAACCATACATTTCAGCAGGATAATGCACGACCGCATGTTGCAGGTCCTGTACGGGCCATTCTGGATACAGAAAATGTTAGACTGCTGCCCTGGCCAGCACATTCTCCAGATCTCTCACTAACTGAAAACGTCTGGTCAATGGTGGTCGAGCAACTGGCTCATCACAATACGCCAGTCACTACTCTTGGTGGTCTGTAGTATCGTGTTGAAGCTGCATGGACAGCTGTACCTGTACACGCCATCCAAGCTCTGTTTGACTCAATGCCCAGACGTATCAAGGCCGTTATTATGGCCAGAGGTGGTTGTTCTGGGTACTGATTTCTCAGGATCTATGCACCGAAATTGCGTGAAAATGTAATCACATATCAGTTCTAGTATAATATATTTGTCCAATGAATACCCGTTTATCGTCTGCGTTTCTTCTTCGTGTAGCAATTTTAATGGCCAGTAGTGTACTTGAGTAAGCTCTACTTGCAGTATTCTTACACCAGATAGTGGGGCAGAGCAGCTCATGATCAATGAGAGAGTACAATGACAGAGTCTAAGTTTGTTTACACGTGGCTTCAAGTTAAAATTAAATGAACAGACTGTATAGGCTCTTCAAACAATAACTCCCGTAATAGTATTAATCAGCCACAGGAGGCGTATTCTTGATATCTTTATTACTCACACAGCAGATCGTACCAGTCGAAACAGGAACGGCAAAAGCACTGGAACAAGACAATTACGTATCGCTTTCCCCTCCATCTTTCTTCCTTGCCTGCTCCACCGTCACGCCTCGCTCGAGTTCTGAGTCAGCAGAAATCGGTAAAAGTTTGCAGACTCCGGTCAAACAGCATGCTTGTTTCAGGACGTCTGAAATTCTATAATACCATGTTATGCTATGTGGACGGAATAACACTATAGGAATGGCACTGTGACAACTATGTGCGTTCACAGTCGCTGGTCGAGGAAAAGGCTTTATCTAGTAGGCAGAAAGTAGAAACCCAGGGGACAGAAAAACTCATGTACTTTTTCTGGTTAACTCTTAAATTATCTCTTTCTCGTATTTTTCCGCTCCTGCCTGCACCGCTCTCGGCACGGCCCTGACGCTGTAGCTATTTCTGACAGCAACCGAGCGACATGTTGCAATGGTAACACACAAACTGGACTCACATTTGAGAAGTCGGTTATTCAATCATCGCCCGCCCACTTAGGTTGAAGTTGTCCTTATTTTCCCCCCAAATCGCTTAAGGTAAATGCTGGGTGGATTCCATTCAGAAGGACACGACCGGTTTCCTTACCCATCCTTCCCCTGCTCTAAGTTGCGTCTCCTCAGTAAAGACCCCATCGATGACGTGCTGTTAAACCATAGTCTTCGGTATTTCTTACTGATAGTGCTGTTAGTTAAGTCATACACAGCTGCAACACGTATGCTCCCAGACTGATGCACTAATTCCTTACATTGCTTAATACTGAATCTGAAAATGGTAAGTTGTTTTTAAGATGTATTGCCATACTTCGTTCGTTACATTTCTTACTCTTACTAATTATGTTTGCCAGAGCATTCACATCATCATTGTATCACCAAGTGTGCAAATGGTTTCTAATGTGTGATCTCAACGCAACTGAATTCATGTCCGCAGCTTTACTTACGAAGCACTCATGGAACAAATTTTTAAAACCTGCACCGTATCCTGCTATGACAAAAAAATTTGTAGATATTCTCAATTGTTTAGAAATGCAGCGCTATTTCTTGGTTGGCCTCTCAGGCTTTACAGAACCTTCAAGGACTAAATTTGTATTGTGACTTGATTCGGTTTGCGCAAGATTGTATACGCTCCTCATGACAGGTGCACCACCACGGCCTTAACCGAAACATTTGCTCACATCTAGTCCCTTTCCTTCTATATGTTCAGTAACTGATGTTCGTATCGTAATGCAGACCGCTCTTCGACACCGGTAAGGGAGATAAATGATTGGCATTATTTTTTGCGCCGGGACGATTTCCAAAACAATATTATTTTTGCATAGTGGAAGACTGATCTATTTTTCTGAATTTTCCATTTTCCATTCCTATTGCAATTTTTCCTCCTTTCTTCGATTCTTTCTTTAAAAAAAAAAATTACGGAGGCATCTTATCAGGAGTTCTGCCCCGGTCGTTCCAGCCCCCATTACAGTGTGTCGCACACACAACCAGTACGCCTCACCCCCGAGATTCAAGCAACAGTGAACTAACTAAAAATATATATAAAAGTAACATTAAAAAACATGTAGTTCCTGTTTTATGAGATGCTGGGAGTGGTGATCAGGAATCGCCGACTTCGTTAGATGACGTCACTAGCAACACGCTCTAATTCTGCGGGCGTGATGTTGTATTTCTCTAGCAACGTTCCGTTTAATACCGTCTATTGTGCAGCATACACTTTGCTTTTTAATGTGCCCCATAAATAAAAATCACATGATGTTGAGTCGGGAGACCTTGGGAGCCACCGGCCTCTACTGATTAAGTCTGTCTGCAGGGAACACGTTGGTGATCTGGACCGTACTTTTGTTAGCTGTGTTGAGCAGTTGCTCCATCTTGTTGGAATACTGCATACAGCTGCTCTGCGCCTGTTAATTGGTCATAGAAAGAGTCATAGATCTCTAGGCATCTGGTTCTATTCAAAGTGTAACTAAAAAACGTGGGACCAATTATGCACATGCCGAACAGCGCACACCAGACACCTAACTTCTCACAGTGGAGAGGTTCTTGATGCAGAATATGCGGGTTGTCCTGCGACCAGTATCTGCCAGGATTCATCTGACTTGAAGCAAAGTAATGGGTCCAAGTGACCGTAAGCATTTGGTGTTAACACCCACTTACAGTAATGAACTCTTTTTTTTTTTTTTTTTTTTTTTTTTTTTTTTTTTTTCCCTCTCCTTCTTCCTGATCACCGAATATCACCTCTTGCACCACACTCACATCAGAGCCTTTTAATTTCATATCTTTTAGTGCACAATGACACGATGTACCAGATACAATAACCTGTTGCGATAATATCCTTACCGTATTAGGGGGACTTATCATAAAATCCGTGCAAATTCTGTCTATAGTTTGAGGCCCACATTGTCGAAGGCCTGTTCCTCTGCACATTCTGAACGGGTCCTATAGCCATCCATATCTTGTACAGATTCTGTACCGTGCTGGTCGTGGGGAGTTTCCTACCGAGATACTTCGTTTGAAACATTTCCTTACATTCCTTGACGTTCCGGTCTTTATGTAACACTCCGTGATATCAAGTCGCTGTTCTAATGCAAACTGCCACGTTTGTGTAACAGCTCAACAATGCGAGCTTCTCACAACAACTGACGCACGCACACACAGCTGAATTCAAAGTTCCGATAAAATTCAGTGTAGCCATCTTTCGAGACAGTGATTACCACTTGACAGGCAATTCGCCTAGAGTAATTAACCGGTTACGTGAGGCGTACCGATATTATGTGGGACACCCTGAACTATCGCTGGATAGTTTCCTTAATGTGTGATTATTATTGCCCGCATATTCTGTTAAACAACATACCACGACGTTCTACAGTACTCAACAATACAAGGTCTATGCAGCGGCTTTAGCCGTTGCCTAGCATCAGTTCGAGACGAGACGACTGGCGCACAACTTGACCGTCTTCGTTCACATTCAGCGAACTCTTAAAAACGTGTGAAATGCAGTAAAGCGTGGAACCATCAACGAACACCTGAGTTCCAGCAACCCGTAGCACTCGAATCACAGGCGTCAAGTCGATTGCACCTTTTTGCGACGCTTAACATATGGTATCACAGGTATGTATATTCAATAAATATGAGATCTTAGACACTGCAATGGTATTCAGGGTAATTTTATTTAGGAAATCACACAACTAGACTGTTTATCAACATTTGTTTGACTCAGGTGCGTTTGGAAAAGCATGAAATTTATAAATCTTGCAATTACAGAAAAAATCAGAATACTACATTATAGATTCTCCTAAGAACTTTCAGTGCTAAATGAGCCTTGTCTTCACTCGTATAGGCATTATTCGACAAGTCGAGTGTGTCATAGTGGATTCTACGTCAATATTATAAGAAATAATACATTTTATAAGGGCTTATAACTATTGTCGACGAATTTGAAAATTAAGCTGTATTTTTATAAGAAAAACTAATTTGCCATCTAAACTGATGTCTTATAAACGGAACTAAATGCGTTAAGTATTTGTTGTTTCTGTGAACGTATAATTAAATAAGGTATGTTAGCTTTCGTCTTTGTGGCAGTGCAGTTTGCATGCTCCCTGTATAGTGCGCCTACATTTCCTTGGGTTCTCCTCTCCTTAGTTTTGAAACGTTAGAGATCGCTGAAATGCGAGCTGCTAATATGCTGATTCATCTCGTGCCATCTTTGGCGATCAAATGATGGTGTGCGCAACAGGTTTGACACTGTAGTAGTTGTTTAATGTCGCGTTTCATTCCGGTAGTAAATACGACGGGAAGTCAAAAAGTAAAGGGCCTTTTGGAGTTTCCCGCCGAAGGGCTTGGTAACACTGCTATAATTGGAATCACGAACTATGTGCCGGCCGTTGTCGCCGAGCGGTTCTAGGTGCTTCAGTCTGGAACCGCGCGACCGCTACGATTGCAGGTTGGAATCCTGCCTCTGGCATGGATGTGTGTGATGTCCTTAGGTTAGTTAGGTTTAAGTAGTTTTAAGTTCTAGGGGACTAATGACCACAGCAGTTAAGTCCCATAGTGCTCAGAGCCGTTTGAACCATTTTGAACGAACTATGTTCTGCGCACCCACGTCACGCATTCCCCGAAAGCCAATGAGCTTTCAGTAGTATTCCGAGCGCTGTACTGTTAATGACGTAGCGAATGCGAGCACTGAACGTGATCGTAGCGAATTGTTTAGTGAATTTCTTTCCATTTGTTGCGATTTGTAATCGCTGATCGTTGTAGTAAATGATAAATTCTTCAGAAGCAATAGACATAATTTGCAGGATATATGCTTTCTTCAAGCGGAAAGCACGCGCATGCGCGTATCGCAACTGTCGTTTGGAATCGTCAACAAAGCAATTAGATCCAAACCTCGCTGAAAACTGCGAAAAAGTCTCATCATGCAGCCACGTTCTGCCAAACGGACGGCCGAAACAATAAAGAAATTGGGATTCGAACTGCTGCAACACTCGCCGTACAGTCCAGACCTGACCCCCAAGCGATTTCCATACGTTAGGATCATTGAACGAAGCGCTCAGGCGAAGATGATTTGGAACCGATGCAGAACTCATTGATACGGTGCAAAATTGGTTACAGGGGCAACCACAGAAACGATTCTCCGACGGAATCGAAAAGCTTGTGAAACGTTGGACAAAGTGCGTTGAAGTGCAGGGAGGTTATACAGAAAAATAATGTACGTTTCGGTTTTCTGTCATTAGAATAAACATACTTTATCTCAAAGGTTCCTTTATTTTTTGACTTTCCCTTGTAATTTGTAGCAGTAATTGTGATTTGTACATGACATCTTACATTTTTGTGTTACCACGACCTGACACAATAATCTGAAAAGACTCTACGAGCAGTCGCTGACCGGGACAGCAGTTTCGACAGAAGTTATTAAGTCTGAATAGCTTTGGACTGATATTCGCTTTTTCAAGATCGCTAACGATCTTAGCTTTCAATATTCTGACCAAAGAGTGTTTTCATTGAACCTAGAAATAAATTTAACCCATTTGAAATGCAATTACATACAACATTTCTGCGATTTTTAACTCCGTATTTTACGTCTGCTTTCGTTTACGAGTACTTAGACGTAATGACAGCATCGCCTATGAGATAACGTTGACTAAACTATTCGCATATCTATACATCAGAATGATTTTCAAAAGTAACTTTGATTTTTTTTTTAACTTGGAGAAAGATATCATTTGATTGATCGAGTTTCCTAACATTTCCATTTTCATTTTCATTCTGCTTTTTTCCTTTTTCCATTTCGCTCTTTCCGGCGTCAGGCAATGCCCCGGTTTTCCCAGTCTAGTTAGGCTTCTGATCATAGTCTTACGTATACATTATGTTTTGGGAATAGTAATGTACAGGTTGTTCTCTGTATACCAGCTTGCCTATTTGACCAGTTAACTGACACTAACTAAAAAGTGGAGGGGATGAGTTGATACGAACGCTAGAGGTTAACTAGAGGCAAGAGGGTTGTGAGTGCTTAAATCGTTTATTAATTGCACATCACGAGTTAGTTTTCGTGACATTATTTGACAGGAGTAAAATTTTCCAACGATAGCGCACGGAGCAATCCCTCCCACGGACTGCCGCGACAAATGAGTTAGTATTGCGAAACGGAGTCTCCAAACGGTTTGACATCAGGTGTACGTTTTTCGTGACAGAAGTCAACTTGTGCCCGACCGGGACTCGAATCCGAATTTAGCGTATATCGCGAGCTGTCAACTTCACAACATCTGGCATCCGCGCACGCCTCCCAGACCTCCACAAACTTCCATGTCATATAAGAGGTCTGTTCAGAAAATTCCGGAACTTTGTCCACAAAATGTTTCTAAGCTTATCTTTTACTTATTGCGCATGATCTCCTTCGAAATACTCTCCTCCACACTTGATACACCATTCTACACGCCAATTCACCTTCCGGGAGCAGTCTTGGTAAACCTCATGCTGGATCGCGCGAAGCGCCGTCTGCGAATTTCCTTTTATCTCGCCTGTCCTTGCAAATCTTCGTCCTTTCAACGGAGTTTTCAACTTTGAAAATAAAAAAGTCCGCACTAGGCAGGTCTGGAGAGTAAGGGGGATGGGGCAGTACAGAGATTTCGTTTTTTGTCCAGTGGTCACGCACCAACAGGGATGAACCTGTGGATACCTTACCATGATGCAAGAGCCATGAATTGCCTCACTACATTTCAGTCTGTTTCCTTCTCACACTTGCTCGAAGGCGTTGCAACACGTCCCGATAGAACCATTGTTTAGTAGTTTGTCCCTGTGGCAACGAATTCATGATGTCAAATGTTTGTGTTTTTATTCCAGTCTCTGATCACAATATAAAATCCTTCGACGATGACCGGTTTCAGTAAGTAATGACCATCTTCAGATCTACAATATAAAAACATACACAACGTGGTCAGGTCTATTATCTTTCAAAACAATACAGCATTTCATATCATGATACACTTTCATACGAAATGGCAAATGTACAGTAAAAAAGGTGAAGCGTACCTGTTCTACACCATGTTCTTTATGTGATAAAACCTTAATAGTATCGTAAAAACATATAAATACACTCAGCAAACTATCGTCACGTAGAACTAAAATATGGTGTAAAATAGGACACATCGTTCACACACTCATTTTGCAACTGGCATTACTGTACAAAACATACTGAAGTGCAGTAGCTACCAGAAATATGTTTGTTTATATGCTTGATAGATGTCGCTACTGAGGGCTTAGATTTACTTTTCATTTACGTAAGAAACATAACCTGATAACACATTAGGTAAAATACATGTAGCACACTTCTAAATTTTGATAACTATTACAGAAACCAATTGTTATAAAAGACGAATACAGTTAACAATGTAAAATTATTGAAAGGAAATGCGTAAAGATAATAGGTCTGACACTTTCATGGTGAATTTACGGTCGAAAATCAAATATAAGTAATAGACTGCCTATAGCAACCTATAAAACACGTCAAAGAAAACTATCAGCATGGTTTTGACATTTGAACTGACCTGACGAGCTTTTTTTGGTCTTGGAGAACCTTTCCCGGCCAGTTGTGAAGATTGAACCTAGGTCTCAACATCATAACCGCAGACCCACTCTCATCACCAGTTACGATTCTCTTGAGGAACATCTTATCATTTACGCGATCCAAACTCTCTTCACAGATTGCGAGGCGAAGGTCTGTCTGTTCTTGACTCGTGATCCGAGTAACGAACTTGGCGGCAACACGATGCATTTCGAGATGCTGTGTCAGGATTACATGGCATGATCCAACTGAAATACTATATTCTTCTTCAATCTGTCCGACAGTCAGTCTTCGATTGGCACGCACAATTTCGTTGACGTCCTTGACTCGAACGTTCAGTAGACGTCGAAGGGCGTCCTGAACAAGGGTCATCTTTAACTTCCATCCGGCCATTTTGAAACGATGTGATTCATTCGCAACACCGAGTACGGCTTGAGAACTCATCACCGTAAGCTTCCTACATCATTTGGTGTGACTCTGTAAAGAGGTTTTTCTTGACTTTCACTCAAAAATTAATGACGCATTACTCCTCTAACTCGGCCATCTCGAAATTCGCAAACTGTGTGACACAACGTGATGCTCAATACAACTCTGAACAATAACTAACGGACAAACAACAAAAAAACTTCTGGCAGTTACACATTAAACACAGGTGTATGCAGGGATGCCATCAGCAATTCACTCCATAACACAACTGGCACGAAATTACGAATGTTCCTAATTTTTTTGAACAGGCCTCGTATTGCCCACATCCGCTATGCTCGCACTTTGTGATTCTCGTATAGACAGGAAAAAATTTTACTATCGTTATTGTAGCCAATCAATGGTTTACGCAATGTCTGTATGTTAATTTACAAGTCATTCAGACATACATTCTGTAAATCATGTTTATCTGAAGGACATGAAGCGTCAAAGAAACTGGTAAAGGCATGTGTATTCAGATACAGAGTCATGTAAACAGGCAGAATATGGTGCTGCGGTCGGCAACGCCTATATAAGACAAGTATCTGGTGCAGTTGTTAAATCGGTTACTGCTGCTACAATGGCAGATTATCAAGATTTAAATGAGCTTGATAGTGGTGTTATAATCGGCGCACGAGCAGTGGGACACAGCATCTCCAAGGTAACGATGAAGTGGGGATTTACTCGTACAACCATTTCACAAGTGTACCGTGAATATCAGTAATCCGGTAAGATATGAAATCTTCGACATCGCTTCGGTCGGAAAAAGAGCGTGCCAGAACGGGACCAACGATGAATGAAGAGAATCGTACAACGTGACAGAAGTGCAACTCTTCCGCAAACTGCTGCAGATTTTAATGCTGAGCTATCAACAAGTGTCAGCGTGCGAAATGGTGCCTGGTGGGACGAATCTAGTTTCAAATTATATTGAGCGGATGGACGTGTACGGGTATCGAGACTACCTCGTGAATCCATTGACCCCACATGTCAGCAAGGGACTGTTGAAACTGGTGGAGGCTCTGTAATGATTGGGATGTGTGTAGTTGGAGTGATACGGGACCTATGATACGTCTAGATACGACTCTGACAGGTGACACGTACGTCAGCATCCTGTCTGATCACCTGCATCCATTAGCGTCCGTTGTGCATTCCGACGGACTTTTGCAATTCCAGCAGGACAATTCGACAGCCCTCACGTCCAGAATTGCTGCGGAGTGGCTCCAGGAACATTAGTCTGAGTTGAAACGCTTCCACTGGTCACCAAACTCCCCAGACATGAACATAATTGAGCATATCTGGGATGCCTTGTAACGTGCTGATCAGAAGAGATCTACAGCCCCCGTACTCTTACGGATTTATGGGCAGCCCTGCAGGACTCATGATCTCAGTTCCCTCCAGCACCACTTCAGACATTAGTCGAGTCCAAAAAAATGGTTCAAATGGCTCTGCGCACTATGGGACTTAACTTCTGAGGTCATCAGTCCCCTAGAACTTAGAACTACTTAAACCTAACTAACCTAAGTACATCACAAACATCCATGCCCGAGGCAGGATTCGAACCTGCGACCGTAGCGGTCGCGCGGTTCTGGACTGTAGCGACTAGAACAGCTCGGCTACTCTGGCCATCTAGTGGAGTCCGTGCCACATCGTGTTGTGGGGGCCTTACACGATATCAGGCAGGTGTACTAGTTTCTTTGGCTCTTCAGGGTAATACACTCCTGGAAATGGTAAAATGAACACATTGACACCGGTGTGTCAGACCTACCATACTTGCTCCGGACACTGCGAGAGGGCTGTACAAGCAATGATCACACGCACGGAACAGCGGACACACCAGGAACCGCGGTGTTGGCCGTCGAATGGCGCTAGCTGCGCAGCATTTGTGCGCCGCCGCCGTCAGTGTCAGCCAGTTTGCCGTGGCATACGGAGCTCCATCGCAGTCTTTAACACTGGTAGCATGCCGCGACAGTGTGGACGTGAACCGTATGTGCAGTTGACGGACTTTGAGCGAGGGCGTATAGTGGGCATGCGGGAGGCCGGGTGGACGTACCGCCGAATTGCTCAACACGTGGGGCGTGAGGTCTCCACAGTACATCGATGTTGTCGCCAGTGGTCGGCGGAAGGTGCACGTGCCCGTCGACCTGGGACCGGACCGCAGCGACGCACGGATGCACGCCAAGACCGTAGGATCCTACGCAGTGCCGTAGGGGACCGCACCACCACTTCCCAGCAAATTAGGGAGACTGTTGCTCCTGAGTTATCGGCGAAGACCATTCGCAACCGTCTCCATGAAGCTGGGCTACGGTCCCGCACACCGTTGGGCCGTCTTCCGCTCACGCCCCAACATTGTGCAGCCTGCCTCCAGTGGTGTCGCGACAGGCGTGAATGGAGGGACGAATGGAGACGTGTCGTCTTCAGCGATGAGAGTCGCTTCTGCCTTGGTGCCAATGATGGTCGTATGCGTGTTTGGCGCCGTGCAGGTGAGCGCCACAATCAGGACTGCATACGACCGAGGCACACAGGGCCAACACCCGGCATCATGGAGTGGGGAGCGATCTCCTACACTGGCCGTACACCTGTGGTGATCGTCGAGGGGACACTGAATAGTGCACGGTACATCCAAACCGTCATCGAACACATCGTTCTACCATTCCTAGACCGGCAAGGGAACTTGCTGTTCCAACAGGACAATGCACGTCCGCATGTATCCCGTGCCACCCAACGTGCTCTAGAAGGTGTAAGTCAACTACCCTGGCCAGCAAGATCTCCGGATCTGTCCCCCATTGAGCATGTTTGGGACTGGATGAAGCGTCGTCTCACGCGGTCTGCACGTCCAGCACGAACGCTGGTCCAACTGAGGCGCCAGGTGGAAATGGCATGGCAAGCCGTTCCACAGGACTACATCCAGCATCTCTACGATCGTCTCCATGGGAGAATAGCAGGCTGCATTGCTGCGAAAGGTGGATATACAATGTACTAGTGCCGACATTGTGTATGCTCTGTTGTCTGTGTCTATGTGCCTGTGGTTCTGTCAGTGTGATCATGTGATGTATCTGACCCCAGGAATGTGTCAATAGTTTCCCCTTCCTGGGACAATGAACTGACGGTGTTCTTATTTCAATTTCCAGGAGTGCATATTCTGAAAAGTAATGGTCCCATAACAGTCCCCTATGGCACGCTAGAGGTTACTTTAACATCTGTAGACGTCTCTCCATTGAGAACAACATGCTGTGTTCTGTTTGCTAAAAACTCTTCAATCCAGCCACACAGCTGGTCTGATATTCCGTAGGCTCTTACTTTATCAGGCGACAGTGCGGAACTGTATCGAACGCCTTCCGGAAGTCAAGGAAAATGGCATCTACCTGGGAGCCTGTATCTAATATTTTCTGGGTCTGATGAACAAATAAAGCGAGTTGGGTCTCACACGATCGCTGTTTCTGAAATCCATGTTGATTCCTACAGAGTAGATTATGGGCTTCCAGAAATGACATGACACACGAGCAAAAGACATGTTCTAAAATTCTACAACAGATCGATATCAGAGATATAACCCTGTAGTTTAGCGCATCTGCTCGACGACCCTTCTTGACAACTGGAACTACCTGTGCTCTTTTCCAATCATTTGGTACCTTCCGTTCCTCTAGCGACTTGCGGTTCACGGCTGTTTAAAAGGGGTCAAGTTCTTTCGTGTACCTTGTGTAGAATCGTATTGGTATCCCGTCAGGTCCAGTGGACTTTCCTCTGTTGAGTGAGTACAGTTGCTTTTCTATTCCTTGAACACTTGTTTCGATGTTAGTCATTTTTTCGTTCGTGCAAGGATTTAGAGAAGTAACTGCAATGCGGTCTTCCTCTGTGAAACAGCTTTTGAAAAAGGTGTTTAATATTTCAGCTTTACGCGTGTCATCCTCTGTTTCAATGCCATTAACATCCCAGGGTGTCTAGATATGCTGTTTCGACCCACTTGCTGATTTAACGTAAGACCAGAACTTCCTAGGATTTTCTGTCAAGTCGGTAGATAGAATTTTACTTTCGAATTCACTGAACGCTTCACGCATAGTCCTCCTTACGCTAACATCGTTTAGCTTTTGTTTGTCTGAGAGGTTTTGACTGGGTTTAAATTTGCAGTGAAGCTCTCTGTGCTTTCGCAGTAGTTTCCTAACTTTGTTGTTGATCCACGGTGGGTTTTTCCCGTCCCTCACAGTTTTACTCGGCACGTACCTGTCTAAAACGCATTTTACGATTGCCTTGAACTTTTTCCATAAACACTTAACATTGTCAGTGTCGGAACAGAAATTTTCGTTTTGATCTGTTACATAGGGTGAAATCTGCCTCCTATTACTCTTGTTAAACAGGTAAACCTACCTCCCTTTTTTTATATTCCTATTTATTTCCATATCCAGGGATGCTGCAGCGGCCTTATGATCACTGATTTACTGTTCAGCGCTTACAGAGTCGAAAAGTTCGGCTCTGTTTGTTATCAGTAGCTCCAAGATGTTATCTCCACGAGTCGGTTCTCTGTTTAATTGCTCGAGGTAATTTTCGGATAGTGCACTCAGTATAATCTCACTCGATACTCTGTCCCTACCACTCATTGTAAACATCTGAGTGTCCCAGATCTGGTAAATTGAAATCTTCGTCTAAGACGATAACATGCTGAGGAAATTTATGTGAAATGTATTCCAGATTTTCTCTCAGTTATTCTGCCACTAATGTTGCTTAGTTGAGAGGTCGGTAAAAGGAGCAAATTATTAACCTAGCTCGGTTGTTGAGTATAACCTCCACAGGAAATACCCACTTCTATTTCACTACAGGATAAACTACTACTAACAGCGACAAACACACCACCACCGGTTGCATGCAATCTATCCTTTCTAAATACCGTCTGTGCCTTTGTAAAAATTTCGGCAGAATTTATCTCTGGCTTCAGTCAGCTTTCCGTACCTATAACGATTTCAGCTTCGGTGCTTTCTATCATCGCTTGAAGTTCCGGTACTTGACCAACGCAGCTTCGACAGTTTACAATTACAATACCGATTGCTGCTTGGTCCCCGCATCTCCTGACTTTGCCCCGCACCCTTTGAGGCTGTTGCCCTTTGTATACTTGCCCGAGGCCATCTAACCCTAAAAAACCGCCCAGTCCACGCCACACAGCCCCTGCTACCCGTGTAGCCGCCTGTTGCATTCGACATTGCTGCGCTGGGAATGATGTTAAGCATATATATAAAAACAAAGCATGTGAAACGAGATGGAGACGTAAAAGGCCAAGTGTGTTCAAAGTATACGTAAGTCAAATTAATATGTTTTATTGTACTCCAAATAACGTAACATAACCTTCATTAATGTCTCATTGGCTGATTTATGTATTGGTTCACATGTTTCTGGAATAATACGTAAAATGGTGTACTGTGGGACTCGATTAATGTATTGAAAGCTGGAATAGTTTTCGCCTATTGCAAAAAACCTTGAATTAACCGCGAGATCATCTCTAGCAGAAGTAGCATTCATTATTTAAAGAATGAAACATTGCACCAGTTATGTATTTTTTCACAGTCTGCATAATACTGTGCGAGAATTGATTCTCATGATCAAGTACAAATATTTACATAGTTATTTTATGTGATGTTTCGGAAAATCGCCCAAAAGAAATCTGTCCGACTGCAGTTGACCATAGTAGCATAACTGCAAGGTAGGATAGAACTACACACATTACTAACACCGTACAAAATACCTACGAGAATATTTCTTTTTGACAGTGAGAATAAATTCTCGAAAAACGTCATATTAAGTATGAAACAATACGTAACTAGTGCTGCGTTTCATTATATAAATCGTGGATGATACAGTTGCAGATTTTCAAAAACATCGATTACGACGAATGAAATTAAAAAAAGGTCTGTTCGCCTATTGTCAATTTTCGTTGTTCTTTATGTCCTCACTCTGTAGCTCAGGTACCTAATTCTGGTGAACACTTCGGGCTTCTCTTCTCGCTGTCCACGGTTTCACCCGCTATCGTTTCCATTTCTCTTTCGTTTCAAGCAGTGCACTCATCACCGATATATGCATCGTTCACCGTTCTGCATCCATTCTCTAACAACAATGACGAAAAATTTTACGATCGTGCAATAGCTCCAGTGAAGTAGTTTGGTCAAAGAAGTTTGACGAAATCTTTGGCAAAGGAAGAATTTGCGTCGACCAAGGAGGTTAAAATAAGAGGAGATGGCGTCATTTATGCTGAGTACAGGGAGATTCTAACCTCCTTGGTGTCGGCCGACAATGAACACTACATTGCTGACGTCACTCAGACGTGCGCTTAGGCCTGTATTTATCAATGGTCGTGGAAAATAATATGTGACTTCATAATTACAACAGGAACTGACGATAACTCCCTCACTCAGTTTCATGCGTACCGTGAAATGGGAGAGTTGAAAGTGCCCTTATCTTCAAACTTCTTGTTGTGTTTGGCAGGAGAGCCAACCGTGTTCCTAAAGGGGGCCGAAATGCACGCGTTTTAGCTCACGCAGGCTGGCGTGAGTTCTGGAACATGACAAGGGATTTAGAATTGAGAAAAACGGACGTAGCTGGTGGAATACTTAACTTTAATCCCTTAATGGAGAACGTCGCTCTTTATGGTACATGATTCACAATATCAATAGTACGGATACTGGCGCCTTGCTAGGTCGTAGCAATTAACGTAGCTGAAGGCTATGCTAACTATCGTCTCGGCAAATGAGAGCGTAATTTGTCAGTGAACCATCGCTAGCAAAGTCGGCTGTACAACTGGGGGCGAGTGCTAGGAAGTTTCTCTAGACCTGCCGTGTGGCGGCGCTCGGTCAGCAATCACTGATAGTGGCGACACGCGGGTCCGACGTATACTACCGGACCGCGGCCGATTCAAAGGCTACCACCTAGCCAGTGTGGTATCTGGCGGTGACACCACATTTCTATTACATCCCTGCGGTACATTTATGGACATGGGCTTCTTATAAAAACTTTAGATAAAGCCCCTAGAAAGCGGTCATAGATGTGAAACACTGTGTATAAGATGGGTGGGAGAGCTTTAGCCGTCCAACCGTCAATCTATCTCCTGCAGTATGCTGACGACGCCGCTTACCTAGCTACCTACTGCGTCATCCATTGTCAGTTGGATCTCCTTGTCGAGTGTAATACGCGAAAATTTCATTTAATGCACAGGAAATCAAAGCCGCCACACTGGGCGTTTCCGTCATCCCGATTTCCACCTCTCCATCTACAATCAACCCATCCCTCTGACTAACAGAGGAAAGTACTAGGGCTAATCCTCGAGAGAAAACTATAATGGAATGCACACCTTAACATTCAACATGAATCCCGAAAATGACTCCAACTATAACTACTAACAGGCCTGTGTTCTTCCACCATTATCCTCACCTGTAAATCCTTCGTCTACCCACCCTAACATATGTTAACACTGCCTGGATCTCTGCGACACATAAGTTCTAGAAACTCCTTGAAATCCTGGAAAGCCATGTACTCCGCCTCGCCTTTCACAGCCTCCTATCTCAATTCATATCCTATACCTTCTTCTCTTCTTGGAGCATCATGAGATCCAATACATAAACCACAAAGCCTTGTCCCAGAAACCAATATTCTGTTCACTAATTACAGATCCAGGTACCCATCTACATCACTATATCCATATCCCAATTTCCATGTACGTTCCTGTCTTATCCATTCTCGCCCGCCGCATCTAGGAATAGCGGTTATCACGGAAACAATCGATTTTTGGCTATATCGATTTTTCTCAACATCAGTTCAACCAGAATGTTAAAAATGCTCAAAATAACCGGTTTCTGAAATAACCGATACCGGTTTTTTTATTTTTGTGATTTCCTGTACTACATGTAGCAATCGAACAAAGAGCGAAAAATTTTGCCTCCTTCATTTTCAAGATACGTGGAATCAAAATATTAAATGAAATAGGCAAATAAAAACTTAGTCCGTCGACCGTTCGCTCCTTTTCTCGGAAAGCGATAAGTGACTGATTTCTACAAAAAAAGAAAAGAAATCATTAGTATTCTCCTACCGATTCCAGTTTTTTTAAACTCTCCTCATGTTGTAATCGGGAATCATACCACAATTTTGACGTTATGAGTAGTCAGTGCTAAAGGGCGAAAACTGAGGTTGAAGAACTCTGTTTTTCGTGATGACTTGTCTGTTTTTAATGGCTAAAAGCAGATAAAGGCAAGTTGTGCAGATAGAGACAGCAGAAGAGCGGTTTTCTATTTTTCTTGAAAACTATTAATGAACTGTTAAATTTTACCCTTAAAATATGCCGTAAGTTTGTTGTGGCTTCTCCGTTTTTAATCTTTTGAATCAAACGATACCGTACTTCATTAAATACTTGCAGATTAGGATTGGAGTGTTTGGGGGAAGAGACCAAAAAGCGAAGTCATCGGTCTCATCGGATTAGGGAAGGACCGGGAAGGAAGTCGGCCGTGCCCTTTCAAAGGAGCCATCCTGGCATTTACCTCGAGCGATTTAGGAAAATCACAGAAAACCTAAATCAGGATGGCCGGACGCGGGATTGAACCGTCGTCCTCCAGATTAGGGATGATGCCATTCTGTAATTCCACTGATGTGCCACGATGACAGTGAGAAACCCCCATATAGACCAGATGGGGCAATTCTTGCACGTTGCATATACATACGTACCATCTAATAGGCCACGCCACATGGTGACAAGATTACTATCTCAGCAATGTTCTATCAGTTCTTACGCCATTTGTTTGTTGCTCGTGCTTTTCGGTGTTGATGTTCAAATCGACTGATTAGGTATCCCATTTTCTATAATATCGCATTGTTTCAAAACAAAACAAATTTTACAAATAAAAATCACTCGTTCTTTAAAAAAAGGTTTATCTAAAAACGGAAAATTTTAACTCTGTTGCTATGAGTAATTGATATTTCGGTGTTTTCCCTAGTTATTAGTAAAAAAATAAAAACACCTGTTATAACCGAGACTAAAGAAATACCGAAAACTACCGGCTATTCAGAACTAAAATACTGGTATCGGTTTTAAACGGTCGGTTTTCCCTATCCCTAGCCGGAAATTCAACCGTCTCCAACTACCCAGTGATGAAATCCGTCGCACGATACACCATTCCTACCAGCCACAGTCACAACATCCCACCTCACACCATCCTGCCAGTTTTCTTCCTCTCCCTTCCTCCCCCGCAATGACTTTTAGTACCCATTTGCTATTCCGCAAGCCCCATAGTAACACTTTTCATTCGACCTCCATCATGAGCATAATCATTTTCATGCACCACCACCATTATCATTATCATTGTCCCTCTGCAGTATTATTATCGTCAGTGATATAATTTAATGGTAATGTACAGTCATCTAAAAAGTCTTAAAAATCATGAGTATTGTCCCCAACATAAAGTAAATAATTCATTTATTTCCATACAGTTATTTATTTTGTTATAACTACTGTGAAATTTACAAAAAAACTTGCTTCAAAAGCGGTTTTATCCGCGACCAGCCCGCCCTTCGTCGAGAGCTGATATAACAATACAGAAAAAAAGTACTTTACCGTCAGTGTTTACGGCTTCCTCTGAAGATTGCTGAACGATTTACAGCGGAAAAATTAGCAGAAGACGATGTTTGATTACGGCTACATCACCGCTACTTTGTGAATCACGATATTTGCATTTAACGAATTAGGCAAACACGTAAAATATTATTCTTCGTGGCTGTAAGGGAATATGAGGCCAGTACCTCGCTCACAGCAACACCTCGCTCGCGGGGCATAATGGTACCGCGTACGGCCTAATCAGAACCACCATCGTTGAAACTCCTCTGAAATCCACGGAAATCAAGGCTACAATCATGATACTCGATATTGGTAGGCATCATTATAGAAAATCAATATTTTTGTAATCGCTAAAAGCGTGTGTAGATGTTTTCCTTGTAACATGAAAACGGACCATTTTTTCGCACGTGCGTTCGTATCTATATCGTTATCTGCTGATTTCCTGTTATAAAAGATAGTAACGAGTTGACAGGCACATCGCTCCCACGTTAATGAAAATATCAATATTATCTAATTGTTCCAAACAGGTGTATCTAATTGTTCCAAACAGGTGTCCGCTTGGCAAGTAATACACATTTTGAAGAAGGTTAGCGATAAGAAGACGCAGAAAAAAATCAAATGTCGAAATACTAAGTTCATTTAGCTTTGGCGACGGTGTTGAAAAGGGGTACGCTTACAGCTAGTTTTAAAGTCTTGTCTTTTACTTCCCCAGATACCCTGCACGTAGAAAAGAGGGAGTACAGCAGAGGATGCGGAGAGAATATGAGACAAGACAAAGGTACTCGATAAATAACGTAAGTGCAATCAAAAACCTGGAAGCAAAATTTAGAATTTCGATATTCCCAAACCACAACGGGACTAAAAATGGCTGTGGGAGTAAAATATCACGGTAGTAAAATGTTACAAATAGAGTTCTACAGGATAAACTGCAGTTAGTAACAGCCTCAAACCATCGAAAGGCTGATTGATAACAAAGAGAGAGAGAGAGATCTTGAGTAGTAATGCAACCGGATAATGATATGTCGTCTGATTTTTGTTGCAGTGCCAGACATCAGTCAGAATACATCCTTAATATGTAGTTTACTGCTGTCGTTTAAATTACGCAAATACTCACGTAGGAGCATTTCAAGGTGCGGGCCTTACGTTAAGGTCACGTTAATTATTATGACAGTGCTGTGTGATGATTAAAATCGGTAGTTTTACTGATGAGGATAGGTTCCTATATTTAGTCTAAATCAAAGGAGAAAATGTTTCTAAGGTTATTTCTCCATTTAAGAGCTCTTTAAAATCCTGATTAAGAAACTCAAAACGGCGAAACATCACAGTCAGTCGTGCAATCTTGTCTACTATTAAAACGTATGAATGCCTGCCTTGCTATTGAAATTTCTTTCATGTCGTTGCTGAAATGTCAGCAAAAACTACCGTTATTCACCTATTTAAGTTTTTTTAATTTTGAGAGTTTCATCACCTCTAACAACACATATCTAACATTCTGCGTTGTGCCTGTTTGTTCTATATCGTGTCTCCCTACCACTTTCGCGCAACGACGCTCTGAGCGTGTTTTTTAGGGAATTGACTAATTTGAACCTGGGAGCTGTTGCTGGTAAGGAGACGCCAGACCACACATGACATGTAGAGATCAGAAGAGTTCAGTGAGACTAGCGATGATATAACCAAATACTAAATGATCTCAGCGTCAGCTCCACTGCACTCCCTGTAAAATAATCTTAATATTAACTAAATTTAGTGGAAGGGGTTCAAGGCTATCCTATTTTTAGTTAGCTGGTAAAATAACGTCGAGAAAGTAGTTAAGTTTACCGTTGTAATTTTTATTCTACTCACAAAACATTGTATATAAATTGCACTATCGATAAAAGGAAATATTTTAATACAGGATGATAAAAACCAACTGTGTTCAACAAAAATGTGAACGAATATTCCCTGAATGGGTTTCCAAGTTCTATAATGGATCGAAGGATGACCTATGCCCTATCACATCTATAATCTAGGTTTAAATGAAGTTTCATAAAAGGGAAAACTATCAAAAATGGTCTACAGTGACCCTCAATTATTTTAATTACTTATGTAACATGTCGTAAATTACAGTTCCTGATGTGGCTTCTCAATAATTATATAACAGAAAAATCATCGCGTTTCAGATTTTTAACTTCTAATAGCAAATGTGAATACCACGAAGTTTAATTGCCGATCGACACTAGTATAACGCTACAAGGGGATGTGACAGATGAGACTTCTGCAGTTCTGAGTGAGGCCTTATGACTCTTATGCGGCATCGCGTGCGTTCATTACCTTGTCGTTGGTTAGGCAGCGTCAGGGGGCGGCGGGCAGCGCAGCTCCACACACCTCGATGTCTCGGAAGCAACTCTTTCTAACTTCTCCTTACTACAATTTACCGAAGTTGGTTTAAGAAAAGCTATCTGGCTGTGTTTTCAATTGACCAGTCAGGGTCTCAGTGTTAACCTTAAGCTCCGTCTACAAAAATTCTGTCTATCCAATGAGAAACGTTATACTTTTCGTGGTGGGGCAATGTTTTTAACTTTTGTAAACTAACACAGACGCGTGTAGTCTCACGCTAAAACTTGCAGCTGGTTTTGGCCTTTTAGTGTTATCGTAAGATCTATACTATTCTTCTGGAGGGCTCTATCTTTTAACATAGGCTGGGGGGTGGTCTTGGCGGTCGGTCGCCTATGTGGGTGTCCAGTCCGACCCTTATCATAGGGCCTTCAGGCTTAGCACGGTTCTGCTCTCGGCTTCTGTTCTCGTTTCTCTCCTCGGAACTGCGTCTGTTTCACGGTGGGAAGGTATGACATGCATTTAGGCGTTCTTGTGTTAGTCTGTGGTATAACATTTGCTCACTCGTTGATCGTATTACTTTGGTTAATTTAATGTCACGATTTATTCGGAGCTATGTGACATACTGCCGGATTTGCTATCGTGTTAGGGTTTTCATGGAAGGTGTTGGATTTGCCTGACACCTTACACATAAGAAAGGCAATGTTTGGTATCTGGGTGGTTTTAGTTATTAATTACCAACAACTGATTGCCAGGGACATAAAAGTAGATAATCATTCTGACGGAAACCTACAATAAGAACATGTAAGACTGGTGTAATTTACACTGACAAGACAAAAAATTTGGCCACAGCCCACAGCGAAGCTGGATGGCGCCTTGTGCCACTGCGGGCACCCGACGCTGCAACAGACGTACGTAAGCGGTGCAGACGCGGATCGGGGATCACTGTAGCTGCAAATGGGGACGTACAAGGTGTACAACTTTGCTGGGCTGCAAATGGGGACGTACAAGGTGTACAACTTTGCTTCCTCCGTTTGCCGATAGGTGGCGACCACGGTAAGTAGCGGTCGAAAGAAACAGATCGCAGATGTTAGGCAGCTAGGTTGGACCTCGGTCAACATAACCTCATTCAACCATTAGTCGATTTGTGCCTGCATCATAAAGTTGTTCTTGATTGAAAATGTCAGTTTCGAGCCTGAGTCTCGTCATTTGCGGGAGGTGTTACTGTTTTGTTTCCATATAAAGACAACAGCGGCTGTGTCCCATCGAATGCTTTCAAGTACGCATGGTGAAAGGGTACAACATTCTTCGTTATTCTTGTCAGAACAACATATTTTTTGTAATAATAACTCAATTTCACTTAATACACTGAAGCCGGATACCAGTGTAGGAAAGAATGACAATTTATTTATTTAATTGATCACATGTGCACTCCCACAAAATAAATCCCTACATCCAATTTTGTGAGATGTGTGAAATGAATGAATGTATGGTCGTCTGCTAACTGCAGATAGTGAATGTGCAATATATGATCATCTTTGAGACGGTCCTTTGGTGGAACCAAAGAGATGAAATTTACCTGAGCTTTGATCTCCTGAAATGTGGCCGGTGCTCCCCCACATCGGTGGAACTGCGAGACCTGAAGAACGGCCATGTTTCAACACTCTGGCGCTGTATCTTGTGTTGGTAAGACCTGTTTTAGGTGTGCTCCTTAAAGAAAAAAGAGTGGAGAAAATGGTATGCATGTGGAATACTTAAGAGTAGCTTGGAATAATAATTTCTCTATTTCAGGAACTCTTGGGGGGAGAATTAAATGTCAGGCAGGTAATATTAAGGGGATCGTAGTAATCTTCGGAAGTGACCAACGGTCACAATGAAACCACGTGTAGCAATAAGTTGAAATACTTCCGAGTGCTAAAGTTAAGCTGAATTACTGGCGTGTGTACTATAAGTTGGAAATATTTGAGAAATGACGTGTGCAGAACATGAAATTAGAGACGAGTACTTCCACGTGGTGAGTAATCTCTGAGTCTCAATCTGTGTATGAGACAAAGGATAAAGAGAAGTACTCGTCCATGGTATCAGTTGAGGACTCGGTGTTTGACGAATATGTTCTTAATATTGCATTGCGTGTTATGTTTCCGTGTGACGCATGATTCAAACTATAATACTCTGAGAGTGAAGCAAGGTGAGTCAGCCGTCTATCCAGCAACGCCACTTGGCTTGCATTGCACAGGAAGACGTGCATATATCATCCAGAGTTAGTAGTAGGAAAGAAAAGTTACGAAGTGGGGCAGTGGCGTGTGAAACTGGGATGAATACTAATTGAAGTGGGAAAGCTGAAAGTGAAGTGATTCTAGCGTTGTGACTATTGTTTGTGATGTATGTTGCCAGTGTTATGTATTTCATGTAATTTAAGTATTGAAACGTCCCCTTAGAACAATTTATACACGACTGGTCTATATGAAACGTCCCCTTTGAAAAATTATACAAGACTGTGCTTAAACTGACAAACAATAGTTTTTAGCGCAACGCAATCTGACTTCCAAAAATCCCTACGAAAGAATAGCCCTGACTATCATTAACCTATACGTTTCACAAATCACTTACCTCACAAAAATCTTCGTTGCTCAAGCTACTGCAATACAGCGAGCGTCACTACTGCCAGCTAAATAAAAGAGTCAAACTACTGAAGGCACTAACTAATGATAGGCATAGTTAGCAAATGAAAGATTTTAATAGAGAACAAACAATGTATTTACCTTAGTAGTCATAATATATATATCACTTCATGACACCAATTCTTACAAATTTCAAAACTCCGCCATCTCTCTACCCACGTCCACCACTGCTGGCGGCTCACCTCCAACTGCGCAACGCTACGAGCTGTTAGCATCCAGCTGCCGCTGCTCAACACGACAATGGCAGACAACAATGCAAACTAAACACAGGCTGCGCACCGTAATAGAATTTATCGGAGTAAAAAAAGATAGTGAAAAGAAAAAGATTGGTGGCCTTGTTCTTCAAATAGTGTGTAGTCATGATACCCAGAATTTGTAATGTGTGCGCCATTCATGTCCAGTGCGATGGCCACGTGTTTGTCAAAGCCGTTGGGTAAGAAAGAAAATGTGGTATTGCCAAAGCGTAGTCTACAATCAGAGTTGTGTAAATTACTAATAGTCATATGTGCGTTATTCGTTCCGTCGCGTAATATTCTAACAGGAGAATAATTTGTGGGTACTAGAGCTCATAATCAGTCATTGATGTTACACGAGAAATAACAACAAATCCACTCGCTTGGCAGACCACTCATCTTGCAGGCCTGACTGCTTGATGCCACAGTATGAGCAAGGCATGTGGGTGCCTCTCAATGGTAAGGACGCTATTAGTGAAAGAACGAGTCGTAAGTGGTTTCAACGCTTCAAGAACGATTATTTTAAAGTCGTAGACCGCATAGTGGTGGAAGAGAGAATGTTTTCGAAGATGCAGAATTGAAGACATTGCTGAGTGAACACTCGCGTCAAACTCAAGAAGAATTGGCGCTATTAGTGGGAGTGACACAGCAAGCCATTTCAAAAAGTCTCAAGCCTGTGGGCATGACTCAGAAAGAACGAACTTGGGTCCTGTGCGAGCTGAAACCAAGAGACGTTGTGTTTGTGAGCAGTTGCTTCAGAGGCAAAAACGGAAGGGATTTCTGCATCGCATAGTGACCGGGGACGAAAAATGGGTTCATTACGATAACCCTAAACGCAAAAAATCATGGGGATATCCCGGCCATGCTTCCACGACGACGGCCAAACCGAATATTCACGGCTTCAAGGTCATGCTCTGCACTTGGAGGGTCCAGCTCGACGTCGTGTGCTATGAGGTGTTAAAACCAAGTGAAACAATCACAGATGCTGTTTATCGAACGCAAGTAATGCGTTTGAACAGAGGATTAAAAGACGAAAGGGGGCAATATAGCGAGAGGCACGATAAAGTGATTTTACAGCACGACAACGCTCGACCCAAGTTGCAAAAGAGGTCAAAACGTACTTGGAAACGTTAAAATGGGAAGTTCGTCCCCACCCGCCGTATTCACCAGACATTTCTCCCCCTGATTATCACCTGTTTAGATCAATGGAGCATGGCCTGGCTGACCAACACTTCCGATCTCATTAAGAAGTCAAAAATTGGACCGATTCGTGGATCGCTTCAAAGGTAAACAGTTTTTCGACAAGGTATTTATACACTGCCCGAAAGATGGGAGAAGGTAGTGACCAGCGATGGAAAATACTTTGAATGATACAAGTGTAACCAATTTGTTTCATTAAAGCCTCAAATGCTGGAGAAAAAACGGCGGAAGCAAAGTTGTACACCTTGTACATTGAGACACGCACATATGACAAAGGGCAGATTTTTATTACGGAGAGCCTGTGAACGAGTATCTAGAAAATGGTGAAGCTGGTGTAACGTTGACGTGCAATTGTCGTGACCATCTACGGAAAGAGGTAGGGCAGTGAAATTACCACAAGGCGCTAAATAGTTGGACGTCCACGACTCTTCACAGAACCTGGTGTTCTGAGTCTTATTTGCTCTGTAAAGCAGGGTAGTTGCTAATCTGTGGCATCACTGTCGAAAGAGCATAATGTTAGTGCACGCCCAAGTGTTTCGGTGCACACCGTTCATCTACATTGTTTAACATTGAGCTCCGCAGTAGACCACCCCTACGTGTTCACATGTCGACCCAACGACATCGTCAGTTACTATTGCAGTGGGCACAGGACCATAGGGATGCCACCGTCGATCAATGTAAACGTGTCGGCTCTTCGGGAGAATCACATTTTTGCTACACTGGGTCGATAATCGTCTCTACAAACGCCGTCGTCGGATCGAAACGTACAGCGCCCCACGGACGAAGGTTGGTGGGAGCAGATATTGTGCTGTGGGAGACATTTTCGTGCGCTTGCATGAGACTTGTGGTAGTAATCGAAGACACACTGATACCTGCGAACCGCCTGCATCCCTTCCCCGACGGCGATATCTTTCAGCAGTATAGCTGTTAGTTTCCCGGAGCTAGAACTGTGCTACAGTGGTTTGAGAAGCATTATAGTGAACTCATGTCTCAGCGACCAAATTCGCCTGATGTAAATCCTATGGAACACATATAGATCGCTTTCGGGCACCGTGACCACGTCAGCGACCCGTTATTTACTCGAATTACGTGACCTGTGCATAGACATCCAACGTCACATACCACTAAAAACCTATCAACAAACTGTGGGATACCTAATACACAGAATCAGTGATGTAATTCATAGACGGACAGACAAGCTATTAAGCAGTTGATCATAATGTTTTGGCTCATCAGTGTACATTTGAACGTCAGCAAGTACATGTGTGTGTGTGTGTGTGTGTGTGTGCGCGCGCGTGCAGCTTTAAGAAGAATTGATGGCAAGTGGAAAAATTGTGCGTGACCGATGGACTTGGTTCTCAGTGCCAAAGACAAAAAAGCTTAACAGTAGATCAACAGCGCGATCATAAAAGTCGGAGCATTGGTAGTCAACAGCTGTAGAAAGAATTCTCTCACAGCTTAACAAAGGAACGCTATGTAATTGCCCGAGTTTTCACGATAGGCATGAAAAGAAACATAAATCGTCAGGTCTCACGTTTACTAACGCCAGTTATGGAATACAAAATTCTCGAAACTGCTATTCCTCATTCGTCTTCTCACAGGGCGGTAAGCACGAGAATATTATCACTACTGAGAAACAATACTATCTTTATGGATTCAACTGCAGGTACTTTCCACTCTTACTCGTGTCGAGATATCGCTTATCTACAAGGAAACTTCAATAACCTACTTGTTTGTCATTTATATTAAGCCATCCCTTGCTAAGGCTCTCATTAGTTGTTACAAATTAATCCAATTTGATATGTTGTTGTGAGGCACATTCATAAATGCACCTAAAATAGTCTAGTTATCACCAATCGAGAAAAAAATCACAAAAAGTTTATCTAACTGACGAGAAAAATGTAACGAACACTTAAGCACATATCACAGCTGAAATAAAACACGAAAACGCTGTTCCAGACAGTCAAACTTCCTTTGATCGTGTATGTCTTGCAAATATACAAGATCTATGGCAACAGTTCTGTATTTAAATAAGCGGCCAATAATTACGAAGTATGTAGAGGAAGGTGCGTTTCATTGCATCATATAAACTAACTCCGTCCGAATAGGCCTCGGAAGGCCCAATGGTACCGACCGAACACCGTGTCATCCTAAGCCGATATGCTTCACTGGATGCAGATATGATGGGACATGTGGTCAGCACACCGCCCTCCCGAACGTTGTCAGTGCTCGCGACCGGAGCTGCTACTTCTCAGTCAAGTATCTCCTCAATTGACCTCGTAAGAGCTGAGTGCTCCCCGCTTGCCAACAGCGCTAGGCACACCCGGATGGTCACTCATCCAAGTGCCAGCCAATCCCGACAGCGCTAACTTCGGTGACCTGACGGGAACCAGTGTTACCAATGCGTCAAGGTCGTTGGCCCACTGTATCATTTATTAGTATTTATTTCCAAACCAGTTACGGATTGGAGGAATTCATAATTATACGCACCTGTGCGAGCAGTTCTTCTGATTCCATCTTCCCTCACTCTAGCGAACCAACATACGAAAGCTGAAGAAACTCTTAGTTTGCTCCATGAAAGCTAGGTCTTGTAATTTTCTGAGCAGGTCTTTGCAAGATATGTTTAATTGTTGGTAAGGAGGGTGCCAGGTTGAGATTCATTGGGCGAGTCCTCAGAAAATGTAGTCCATCAACAAAGGAGGTGGCTCACAAAACACTCGTTCGACCTATACTTGAGTATTGCTCATCAGTGTGGGATCCGTACCAGGTCGGGTTGACAGAGGAGATAGAGGAGATCCAAAGAAGAGCGGCGCGTCTCGTCACAGGGTTATTTGGTAAGCGTGATAGCGTTACGGAGATGTTTAGCAAACTCAAGTGGCAGACTCTGCAAGAGAGGCGCTCTGCATCGCCGTATAGCTTGCTGTCCAGGTTTCGAGAGGGTGCGTTCCTGGATGACGTATCAAATATATTGCTTCCTCCTACTTATACGTCCCGAGGAGATCACGAATGTAAAATTGGAGTTATTCGAGCGCGCACGGAGGCTTTCCAGCAGTTGTTCTTCCCGCGAACCATACGCGACTGGAAGAGGAAAGGGAGGTAATGACAGTGCCCTCCGCCACACACCGTTGGGTGGCTTGCGGAGTATAAATGTAGATGTAGAAAATATGCATTTCTCTTGTTATGTTTTTTCAGCACGTATGCTTCACATTTCCGCCAGTCAAACAACTCTGCGACCATTTTGTATATATTGTGTTTCCCCTGACAGTCTGACCCGACATGTGTTACACTCACCTGGCCAGTATGTCACTACAGGTCGTACAAGTGTTTTGTAAGCAGCCCCTTTCATAGACACATTGTTTTACCAGTATCTTACGAATAAGTCAAAACAAAATTTTCTTAACCTGCAACCCAGATCAGCTGATCGTTGGACTCAAAAATGGTTCAAATGGGTCTGAGCACTTTGGGACGTAACAACTGAGGTCATCAGTCCCCTGGAACATAGAACTACTTAAACCTTACTAACCTAAGAACATCACACACATCTATGCACGGGGCAGGATTCGATTCAAATGGCTCGGAGCACTACGGGACTTAATTTCTGAGGTCATCAGTCCCCGAGAACTTAGAACTACTTAAACCTAACTAATCTAAGGACATCACACACATCCATGCCACCTGCGACCGTAGCGGTCGCGCGGTTACAGACTGTAGCGCCTAGAACCGCTCGACCACTCTGGCCGGCGCAGGATTTGAACCTGCGGCTGTAGCAGTCGCGCGTTTCTAGAGCCGCTCGGGAACTGCGGCTGGCATCGTTGGACTCCATCGCGTTGATATTCTCAGTTATTTGTATAATACGCGAATATAGTTGTCACTCATTAACTACGTGGTCACTGACTACAATGCGAAATGGAATCTAAAGGTACTGAGAATGGTTTCCTTGCAAAAATAAATTTTGTTCCTTTTATAACATCACGGTTGTTCTTTTCAAAATACTTGTCTTCGGCAGCTACATAGTGACAGGAGCTTCCTTCAAGTATTTGTAGTAGCGCTGTGAGACATTTCATTTAGCTCGTCCGTTACACTCTTCTGTATACTATCCAGAGTAGCATAGTGCGTAAATGGAGTGGAAGATTTAGTAATTATGGAGGTATGGAACGATCTAGTAGGAGAAGGAACATAAGACAGAGTTACGGGATAAAGGCTCCATAGTAGGAATAAACTGTTCAAAAGTCACAGCAGCAGGTGGTATACTTGCGAAAGACACGAAGATTGCAAAATTAGACTTTGGATTGTAAGACGTACACAGGATAAGATATAGAATCAGATTAAAACTTAGTAATGATGATGTATAGATTGAAGGTTAAGAAAATCGTCAAGAATATTCAATATGTAAGGAAATGCGATACTGAAGGATTGAGGACAAATATATTGGGGTTTGCCTACCCAAACCAAGCACGCAGACTTAGTACATCAACGGACGAACCTAAAATCAGCAAAATGCATCGAAAGTGTGAAATTTAGGAAGCAGTTCCGTTCCCCTATCGTAACAGCCGTAGGCGCACAGGTCATGATAAAAGATGCGGTACCAGGAGATTCTCTGAAGATGAAAACCTGTTGTGAATGGAGAATTATTTATCAGCCGCAATTGGAGGCAGAAATACGACGTTTTTTAAATTATTTATGAGTTGTGGGTCACCACTTGCGCTGAATCCTGTGTTCAAATTTGATGGGCACCAAGCACGTTAAAAATTTAGCTCACTACTAGTCATTCTGATCTATCTTCACGAGACTCTTCCCTTTCTCCACAGTGACAATCATGCTTAAGCTTTTTTTTATCAATATCATATTCTGCTCAGCAGTTCTTGTTGGTTCATGGTGCTTTTTACTTTTAAATTAATATCATCTTGTATTATCGGATGTTGCTGCACTGCAAGCTGAATTTTCTGTAATTTGGTTTGAGATAGTACAAATGACATTTCTACCACAATAATAATAAAACTGTAAAAGTGTCGTGTCTGCAAGTCTGTTTGAACATACAATCTCCGAAACTACTAAACGGGTTTTTTACGGTTTTTAAGGTAAGTTGTGCGTAGTGTGAGGCATGTGTACGCTTTACTCCATCAAAATCGGATTATGGGGGAAAAATGGTGTTGCGCTTTAAATTTTTATCTAAAACTGTCGTGTCTGTCTGTTTATTTGTTTTGATACCCCAATCTTCAAACCTATTAAAATTTTTTTCATGGATTTTTACAGGTAAACTGAACGTAACTTGGTATAACTTAGGAGCTTTATTTCATCAAAATCGGATCACGGTAAAAAATATATCGTAATTTAAAGTTTATAAACACGAAAGTGTGTATATCTGTTACCTTTTCACTGCCTCGGCATGGATGTGTGTGATGTCCTTAGGTTAGTTAGGTTTAAGTAGTTCTAGGGGACTGATGGCCTCAGATGTTAAGTCCCATAGTGCTCAGAGCCATTTGAATTTGTTACCCTTTCACGACTAAAACGCTGAACTGATTTTCATGAAATCTGGCATGAAGATAGCTTTGAATGCTGAGAAAGAACATAGGGTGCTCTAGAAAATGTGTCCTATATTTATTGATATGAAGAATATTACACGGTCAGTGGTGGATACCAAACTGACTGTCGCCTGCAATATGGTCGGCCAACCAGGAGTGATGGCCTGCGGTGTCATTTCTTTTCACAGCAGGACCTTTCGATTCTCGTCTGAGACACTCGCACAGTACAGAGGTACATCGACGATATTCTACTCGTACGTCCCGTCTTGTTGCCCTTCATGGCAAGCTATCCTTGGCTTACATTTCAACAAGATAGTGCCCGCCGCACACGGCGATTTCTGATGCTTTTCCTCGTGCTTACCGAACCCTATCTTGGCTAGCAAGGTCATTGGATTTCCCCCCAATTATGAAAGTTTGGAGTATTATGGGCAGCGCCCTCCAACTATTTCCGGATTTTGACGATCTAATGCACAATGCAGAATTTGGCACGATATTCCGCAGAAGGACATCCAACAACTCTATATCAATCAATGCCAAACCGAATAACAGCTTGCATGAGGGCCAGAGGCCAGAGGCGGACTAATGCATTATTAACTTTCTCAGTTCGTGAAGCTCTTTATCTTGAATAAATAATCCAATGTTTCTGAAATTGCAATCATTTCTTTGTCTGTGCATGTACATCCCATCTATCAATATCGGTCCCATTCGGACAATTTCTTCGTGGTGCGTCGTTTTTTTGGCTGAGAGTGTGCTCCAGAAGGACATAGATAAACACATTAACTACACATACTGTCTAACCAATATCTGAGCATGTAATGAACTTCCCCTTGTAGGTTAAGCTTGTGCAGAATAAGTGTGCTTGCCATCTGTTCTGTTTATCGCTTGAAAAATTAATAAACACTGAGCTGTGATAGTGGAACTGAAAAAATTGGGCTAGTGCTCCCAGCAGCATTTCCGGGAATAAATCAAGTCGCGTGACCTGATCACTGAAAAACACTAAGCAAGATAGTTGGTGCATGCGTCAGAAGGTTTTAATAGTTGCCTCTCTTTCGACCACAACAATATATAGGACCAAATCCCATGAACCAAACTACAGTAGTGTTAACGTATTTGGTCAAGGCCAAATGGTGATGTGTATGAACAAAGGAAATTCTCCAGTGCAATAAGTGTGCAGTAAGTTGTCTGTAATATCATTGGCTCCCCCAGGTAAAAATACCCAAAGCTACCGGGATATGTTACACCAGGTGGCGCAAAGATAACTCGCGCCGGCTGGTAAAAAGCGCCGGCCACGCGATACTTTGAAAAACAAACGACTCCCGCTGAGCGTGAGTGCACGTAATATGAAGCACAGTAGCGTGTGCTCCAAGATGCATTTCGACATACGTAGTATGAAATATAGTTCTAGTGGCATGTGACATCTTGAAACCGACCAATTCGGTTTATATAAAAAATGGCATTTCTGGATTTTAGCAAGTTTAAACCTGTACTGACTCAAGACCACAGCGCAAGCTAACTGTCATGCGAAGTGGGAGGCAGCAACGTTATTGGTTGCCAGTTATTGCCAGTCTCACTACTTTTGGCACACATTTCATATTTTGGCATTTAATGCGGTGTACAGCTTTATATTTTCCTGCATTCAGAACTAGCTGCTAGGCTCTGCAGCAGGTTGATATTGTTTCTAGATCTAACTGGACGTAATTCCGTTTTCGACGGATGTAATTCTCTCACAAATAACAGTGTCACCTGTTGAAACTTCTTGACGGATTAAAACTATGTAAAGAACGGGGACACGAAACCAGAAGCGTTCTCATTCCCAAGTGAATGCTCCTCTGAAATTTAGAAATTAGGAGAGAGACAGCGACAGATGCACACCGAGGTTGGCAACCTTGCGCCAGGCGAGATGCGTGAGTTTTTGCGCTCTCGTAAAGATAAGTTATTTAGATTGTGTAAGTAGGCTGTTTAGGTTTTCTTATTGGTAACGCCACATAGCGCTCGGTATGAAAAAATCACTGGCTGTGCCGTGTGCAGTCTGTGTTTAGTCTGCATTGTTGTCTGCCATTGTAGTGTTGGGCAGCGGCAGCTGGATGCTAACAGCGCGTAGCGTTGCCCAGTTGGGAGGTGAGCCACCAGCGGTGGTGGACGTGGGGAGAGAGATGGCGGAGTTTTGAAATTTGTAAGAATTGGTGTCATGAACTGCTATATATATTATGACTAGTGAGGTAAATACATTGTTTGTTCTCTATTAAAATCTTTCATTTGCTAACTATGCCTATCAGTAGTTAGTGCCTTTAGTAGTTTGAATATTATATTTAGCTGGCAGTAGTGGTGCTCACTGTATTGCAGTAGCTCGAGTAACGAAGATTTTTGTGAGGTAAGTGATTTGTGAAAGGTATAGGTTAATGTTAGTCAGGGCCATTCTGTTGTAGGGATTTTTGAAAGTCAGATTGCGTTGCGCTAAAAAAATTATTGTGTGTCAGTTTAAGCACAGTCGTGTATAAATTTTTCCAAGGGGACGTTTCAATTGTAACAACAGTTAGCTTAGAACAGATACTCATTAAATACGTAAATTACTGTGTTTTAAGCTTACTATAAAGGTTTCACTTCTCTATACTTATTACTCCAGAAAACGTGAAAAGATTGTAAAGCCGCGCTGTTTTATTTTTGTTACGTTTTGGCACAGTTAACTACAGAATCCCTTTTAATTGTTCTGTTTTTCTTTCCAGCTATTTAAGCTGAGTGTGTCCATTCATTATTAAGTTTGTATTGCTGGAAAGTAACGTAAACCTCAAGTTGTTTGATTCAAAAACTGTTGCGAATAAGTTAATTAACACACACGGCAATTAAACGGTTCTGAGGTCTTCTTAATTCAAAATATTTAACTTTTTACGTTATACCATATGCCTGAAGCGCTAAGCTGCAGGACAAATTTTTTGTGGGTAGTAAATAAGGAAAATTCGTGTAGTGCAAATACTGTGTTAAGTGGTTAATCCTATTGTTCAGCGTGCTATCTATGTTGAAATGCGTGATAAATGTGGACGTTGCCGTGGGGTAGTTAGACAGTATGCATAAATTACACAGGCCAGCGATGGAAAAACTTTTTTTCTGAAAATATCTTATTCTTATGTTTTTTAGGGTGGTAAATCCAAATATGATACTTAAAAAACTGCATCATCCACCACCCTTAACATTTTACAGTTAAATTCATTAAATTAAGTGATTTTTAAAAGAATTTACCAGCTTTTATACAGTTAAATTACTTTAAAAAGGAGGTGTAATGAATGTAGATGACATTGGTAGCGGCCGGCCTGTGTGACCGTGCGGTTCTAGGCGCTACAGTCTGGAGCCGCGTGACCGCTACGGTCGCAGGTTCGAATCCTGCCTCGGGCATGGATGTGTGTGATGTCCTTAGGTTAGTTAGGTTTAAGTAGTTCTAAGTTCTAGGGGACTGATGACCACAGCAGTTAAGTCCCATAGTGCTCAGAGCCATTTGAACCATTTGACATTGGTAGCACTGGTGAAAAACACATGCTGACAAAAAGAAAGGTCGATTCTATTTCCCTGTTAACAGATGGTGTTTTGTTTACTGTCAACCTAGTGTCACTTTCTCGTTTCCTGTGCATATGCTCAGAGCAATGTTTAATCGTGGCTGTAAAAACTCTGCTGACAGTTTTTGTTACATTTATGATGAATTTTTGATTAAAAAACACCAAAGAAACATTACAGACTTTGTGAAAAAGATGTATCTATCATACTTTGCATCTAATCTTGGTGATCAAGATTAATCTTGGGCGCCACATAAGGTATGTTATGTGTGTGTTGAAGGTCTGAGAAAATGGTCCAAAAAGGGGGAAAAAGCTTTTAGATTTGCTGTTCCTATGATATGGAGGGAGCCAAGAAATCATTCTGATGATTGCTATTTTTCAGTGTTGATATTACTGGTCATAATTCGAAAAACAAGAAGGTAATAAGCTACCCTAACCTTCCATCCACCATTCAACCAGTAAGGCATGGTGTAGATTTGCCAGTTCCTGAACCACCAGATGATTTAAATTCTATTCCAACAGAAGTATTTTCTGATGTGCAATGTGAGTTAGATGAACCAGATGATGATGAATTCCATTGTAATACAGAAAGTCTAGAGCCTAGATTGTTTACTCAGACCGAGCTTAACGATTTGGTTGGGGATCTGGGCTTAACGAAAGAAAAAGCTGAATTGCTTGGCTCTAGATTAAAAAATAAGAAGTTATTGGCAGTTGGAACCAGCATATACATGTGTATAAAGAGAGAGCACGAATTTTCCAAGTTTTTTCAACAAGAAGGTGAGTTAGTGTATGCTCAAACATTCCAAGTCTGATGAATGAGTTTGGTATTGAATACAAAAAGGAAGACTGGAGGCTGTTTATTGATTCACCCAAAACTGGTGATGGAAAAACGCTACCAAGGCCGCTGGAACAGCAACATTATGGGGGACTACTGTTGGTCACTTCACCGAGAAGTTCAGCAAGCGACTGATGGTAGAAAAAACTACGCAAGAAGCTCAAAAAAAAAAAAGAGAAAGAAAATACAAACCAATTCCAGCTGTCGAGTGAAACCTCTATTAATACATATCATTGTTTTAAGTAGCTTACTGTAAATACAAACCATGCTTATGTTGTAACAAAGCGTTTCATTAATGCCCCCATTTACCACATGGCACAGGATTTTTATACTATATAATAAAAAGCATATCGCTCGAAAGCCATTTTATATTATATAATAAAAAGCACATTGCCCGAAAGCCATGGGTGATACAAAAAACCTCAGGCTACATTATGATTCAGCTCCTAAAAACCTACAAAGATCAGCTATCAAATTTAAAAAAAAGTTTTTCGTTGACCTGTGTTATGGGTTGGAATTCTACAAGGTTGACTGTAGTGGGTAACTGAATAGGAAACACATCGAGGAACTGTAAGCTCTACAAAAAAGGTGAGGCAAAGATTTGTGCTCTTCAGGCTGAATCGGAACATGCGAAATTGGAACTAGATAGGGTGAAGGGGGAAAGAGATCGTAGATGAAGGTAACAAGCAGTGTGAGATAGCGAAATAGTTATTCAACTTCTTCACCTGTGTTTCAACTTATAGTAGCGCATAAACTTGTCTTGTTACCTGAAGTAAGGGGGAAAAGCCTCATATAGCTGTAGGTCACAATACGATGCAACAGACTTGTAGCAAAGAAAGTAAGCGTAGGTCGATATCAAAAGAGAAAAGGTAGAAAAGAGAGTTGCTGTTAGGAAGTAGCCATGGCAGGAGTGTAGGTCAGATGGTACGGGATAAATTAGGAACAGAATACTAGGCCACAAGTATTGTGAAACCAAAGCCAACCTTAGGCAGTCGACAGAGGACATATGGAAATTGTGCAAAGATTTTTACATAGAGGAACGGATATTCTTGGGAGAACAGACAATCTAAGTAATACAGCATTAGGGGACCTGGATCAGATAGGAGTAGCAACTACACAAAGAAATGCGAGTTTTGTATAAATCCTACAGCGCCATGACCAGCTCTGGGTTAACACTGCTGTGACCTGAGCAGGCTGCTGCTGGCTGAAAGGAGAGAACGCCTACGAGTGCAATGCTTGTTGCTCCAATTGGGAAATGGAGATATACTAGACATGAGAGGTAAAGATATGTTTGCTGAGCTTCTTGCAGGAAATGTATGGAGGGCCACTCTCACACAAAGCAAGATCCCTTTGGTTACTGATGCAGCTGGTCGTAGGTTGTGTTCCAAAAATTAACAGCATAGAGACAGAAGTGATGACACTTTCTGCGGGACCTGACCATCATTTTGCAGGAGAATGCACGTACAGTGCAAGCTGTTACTGATTTGTTTGACTGAGGGGACTGCTGAGTGCTATACCACCTACTGCACTCCCCTGACTGAAGCCCTCGTGAGTTCAAATCGATTTGTAAACTGAAGGAAACAGTTCAAGGCATTCGCTTTAGAACTGCTACAAATTCGTCGGGCAATAGACCGCCCCGCTCGAACTGTCAACACAACTGGCACTGCTAAGAGTATCCTACGACTTCCACATCGCTGGCAACGGGTCAACGGGTTATACACAGTGCTGGTAACTACTTTGAAGGTCAGGAAACTTGGAAACACGTATCTATTTTGCACTAGTTGTAAATAAATAGTTGTCACTATTAAAGTTCCAACCCTCGTGTGTACATTAATATCGCTGATCCACTCTTATCCAACCTGTCAAGAAAAAAATTGCATAGATATAAACTGACTAAAGTGAGACGTACGTCTCCAACGTTCATCTAAAAAAACAGAAAATGACAGCAAATAATATTACATAGCATCTGATGGTGGCAATATGCCGAAATGGGCTCATGTTGAGCCACTTTTATTGTAAATATATTTTATATAAAAACATTTAAAGAGCAATGTAGATGGCTGATATTCATAATAATTTTGAGGAACGTTCTTTAAATTTAGTTCTCCTAGCGGGTACTGCCTTGCGTCACGCCAATATAAATAGGAGACGGAAGCGAGGAGATAGATACAATGAGTCATGGCTATCGCATGACAAATGCGCTCTGATGCAATAACTAGCTACAAGTAGTTACGACAATGGCGGAAAGATGTCAGCATCTTATGGGCAATGGTATTGTCAAGTAGTTGAAATTGTATATGTGTTTATTGCGATCATCGCAACTTTAATTAATTATTGCCTATTTGTTTAGTTCTTATTGTGAATGATGATGTGAATGCGAAGTATCAAATAAATGAATATTGTTATATCTATTAAGTAAGTATACGTTATGAACCATGGACCTTGCCGTTGGTGGGGAGGCTTGCGTGCCTCAGCGATACAGATGGCCGTACCGTAGGTGCAACCACAACGGAGGGGTATCTGTTGAGAGGCCAGACAAACGTGTGGTTCCTGAAGAGGGGCAGCAGCCTTTTCAGTAGTTGCAGGGGCAACAGTCTGGATGATTGACTGATCTGGCCTTGCAACATTAACCAAAACGGCCTTGCTGTGCTGGTACTGCGAACGGCTGAAAGCAAGGGGAAACTACAGCCGTAATTTTTCCCGAGGACATGCAGCTTTACTGTATGATTAAATGATGATGGCATCCTCTTGGGTAAAATATTCCGGAGGTAAAATAGTCCCCCATTCGGATCTCCGGGCGGGGACTACTCAGGAGGATGTCGTTATCAGGAGAAAGAAAACTGGCGTTCTACGGATCGGAGCGTGGAATGTCAGATCCCTTAATCGGGCAGGTAGGTTAGAAAATTTAAAAAGGGAAATGGATAGGTTAAAGTTAGATATAGTGGGAATTAGTGAGGTTCGGTGGCAGGAGGAACAAGACTTCTGGTCAGGTGACTACAGGGTTATAAACACAAAATCAAATAGGGGTAATGCAGGAGTAGGTTTAATAATGAATAGGAAAATAGGAATGCGGGTTAGCTACTACAAACAGCATAGTGAACGCATTATTGTGGCCAAGATAGATACGAAGCCCACACCTACTACAGTAGTACAAGTTTATATGCCAACTAGCTCTGCAGATGATGAAGAAATTGAAGAAATGTACGATGAAATAAAAGAAATTATTCAGATAGTGAAGGGAGACGAAAATTTAATAGTAATGGGTGACTGGAATTCGAGTGTAGGAAAACGGAGAGAAGGAAACATAGTAGGTGAATATGGATTGGGGCTAAGAAATGAAAGAGGAAGTTGCCTAGTAGAATTTTGCACAGAGCACAACTTGATCATAGCTAACACTTGGTTTAAGAATCATGAAAGAAGGTTGTATACGTGGAAGAACCCTGGAGATACTAAAAGGTATCAGATAGATTATATAATGGTAAGACAGAGATTTAGGAACCAGGTTTTAAGTTGTAAGACATTTCCAGGGGCAGATGTGGACTCTGACCACAATCTGTTGGTTATGACCTGTAGATTAAAACTGAAGAAACTGCAAAAATGTGAGAAATTAAGGAGATGGGACCTGGATAAACTGAAAGAACCAGAGGTTGTACAGAGTTTCAGAGAGAGCATAAGGGAACAATTGACAGGAATAGGGGAAAGAAATACAGTAGAAGAAGAATGGGTAGCTCTCAGGGATGTAGTAGTGAAGGCAGCAGAGGATAAAGTAGGTAAAAAGACGAGGGCTGCTAGAAATCCTTGGGTAACAGAAGAAATATTGAATTTAATTGATGAAAGGAGAAAATATAAAAATGCAGTAAATGAAGCAGGCAAAAAGGAATACAAACGTCTCAAAAATGAGATCGACAGGAAGTGCAAAATGGCTAAACAGGGATGGCTAGAGGACAAATGTAAGGATGTAGAAGCTTATCTCACTAGGGGTAAGATAGATACTGCCTACAGGAAAATTAGAGAGACCTTTGGAGAGAAGAGAACCACGTGTATGAATATCAAGAGCTCAGATGGCAGCCCAGTTCTAAGCAAAGAAGGGAAGGCAGGAAGGTGGAAGGAGTATATAGAAGGCTTATACAAGGGCGATGTACTTGAGGACAATATTATGGGAATAGAAGAGGATGTAGATGAAGACGAAATGGGAGATACGATACTGCGTGAAGAGTTTGACAGAGCACTGAAAGACCTGAGTCGAAACAAGGCCCCCGGAGTAGACAACATTCCATTAGAACTACTGACGGCCTTGGGAGAGCCAGTCATGACAAAACTCTACCAGCTGGTGAGCAAGATGTATGAGACAGGCGAAATACCCTCAGACTTCAAGAAGAATATAATAATTCCAATCCCAAAGAAAGCAGGTGCTGACAGATGTGAAAATTACCGAACTATCAGTTTAATAAGCCACGGCTGCAAAATACTAACGCGAATTCTTTACAGACGAATGGAAAAACTGGTAGATGCAGACCTCGGGGAGGATCAGTTTGGATTCCGTCGAAATGTTGGAACACGTGAGGCAATACTGACCTTACGACTTATCTTAGAAGAAAGATTAAGAAAAGGCAAACCTACGTTTCTAGCATTTGTAGACTTAGAGAAAGCTTTTGACAATGTTGACTGGAATACTCTTTTTCAAATTCTAAAGGTGGCAGGGGTAAAATACAGGGAGCGAAAGGCTATTTATAATTTGTACAGAAACCAGATGGCAGTAATAAGAGTCGAGGGGCATGAAAGGGAAGCAGTGGTTGGGAAAGGAGTGAGACAGGGTTGTAGCCTCTCCCCGATGTTATTCAATCTGTATATTGAGCAAGCAGTAAAGGAAACAAAAGAAAAATTTGGAGTAGGTATTAAAATTCATGGAGACGAAGTAAAAACTTTGAGGTTCGCCGATGACATTGTAATTCTGTCAGAGACGGCAAAGGACTTGGAAGAGCAGTTGAACGGAATGGACAGTGTCTTGAAAGGAGGATATAAGATGAACATTAACAAAAGCAAAACGAGGATAATGGAATGTAGTCAAATTAAATCGGGTGATGCTGAGGGAATTAGATTAGGAAATGCGACACTTAAAGTAGTAAAGGAGTTTTGCTATTTAGGAAGTAAAATAACTGACGATGGTCGAAGTAGAGAGGATATAAAATGTAGACTGGCAATGGCAAGGAAAGCGTTTCTGAAGAAGAGAAATTTGTTAACATCGAATATAGATTTATGTATCAGGAAGTCGTTTCTGAAAGTATTTGTTTGGAGTGTAGCCATGTATGGAAGTGAAACATGGACGATAACTAGTTTGGACAAGAAGAGAATAGAAACTTTCGAAATGTGGTGCTACAGAAGAATACTGAAGATAAGGTGGATAGATCACGTAACTAATGAGGAGGTATTGAATAGGATTGGGGAGAAGAGAAGTTTGTGGCACAACTTGACTAGAAGAAGGGATCGGTTGGTAGGACATGTTTTGAGGCATCAAGGGATCACAAATTTAGCATTGGAGGGCAGCGTGGAGGGTAAAAATCGTAGAGGGAGACCGAGAGATGAGTACACTAAGCAGATTCAGAAGGATGTAGGTTGCAGTAGGTACTGGGAGATGAAGCAGCTTGCACAGGATAGAGTAGCATGGAGAGCTGCATCAAACCAGTCTCAGGACTGAAGACAACAACAACGTTAGCGCGAGAACGGTCTACTGAGTAACCGAATCATACTAAGGGGAAACGGTGCAGTGCAACTAGCCAGTTTATGGGACTGAGAAAACAAGATGCGTTTTACGATAATTTTGTTACTTTAAGACGGAGCTATTTTGATATTTTTGGATTTTATAAATTTTTGTTCTTTGGATATATTATTCATAAAAGCTACTAAATGATTATTGGCCAAGGAGTAAAGGACGCGGCATTGCGGGGTTTAATAGTAATATTGATGTATACCAGCCAGTCAGAGGACAGTGCTTACGCGCGCATTTTGTGGGTTAATAGAATTGCTTTGTGAAGCCTAAGTTGAGTTCAAATCTCAGTCATTATCATGTTCGGACGTGGATGTAATTAGCTCTGAACAGATACGAAAATCTTACGGAATAGTAGTTGAAACTTGGCAGTGAAGTGCCCGCCAAGATATGAAAGAGACGAACAGGTGAGATTAAGATTTTAATATGTGAACTGTGACTTGAATAACCAAAATCCGCGTTTCGTGTTATACAAGGCGCGACCGCAAACAGAACATTAGTGGTAATCAAACTGTGCAATATTTGATAGACCATTCTGTCACAGACAATCCATCTGTTAATCCTTTTGGTTAATTACCATAAGCTGGCTGTTCAAAAAATGGCTCTGAGCACTATGGGACTCAACTGCTGAGGTCATTAGTCCCCTAGAACTTAGAACTACTTAAACCTAACTAACCTAAGGACGTCACACACATCCATGCCCGAGGCAGGATTCGAACCTGCGACCGTAGCAGCAGCGCGGTTCCGGACTGCGCACCTAAAACCGCGAGACCACCGCGGCCGGCAAGCTGGCTGTTACGAGTGAGTGTGATTGCGTATGAATGACGAAACTGTACCTTAAGATTAGCGTTGTCTTGGCGGTGTTTTTTATCAGGCAAGTCACAACATGCTGAAGTTTTTACCCTCTTACTACCTGGATACCTAACCTGATACTGGAAAACATTTTGGTGCGATCTGTACAGATTTGTAGTGCGGCTAGTTTCCGCTACAGATTTCCTTAGCCGATGAACACGACGCATTCTTCTGACAGGAAAAGCGTGTGGTCAAGACTACTTTCTGTAGGACGAAACACAAAAAACCAGACAGTTGCACCCTCCGTCATCTTCGTTGTGATGACGGCACGTTTATGTGGCCACACGGTGTAGAAGCTCTTGACCACTTCCTTGAACATATGAACAGAATGCACCCAAACATCCAGTTCACTGACGAGACAGAGAAAGAAGCAAGGCTACAATTTTTAGATGTTTTGGTGAACGAAATTCGGATAGACATCTCCCACTCAGTGTGCCGCAAGCCGACGCACATTGATTTTTATCATAGCGCACAGAGTTTTCGCCGTTTTGGTCCAGAGGAGAGCAATTTTAAATACATTGGCGCACAGAGCAAAAAGCATTTTTGAGGAGGATCACTTGGATTGCAAAATTAATATGTTCCGAAAGAACGGCTATGTTTCACGTGGTATGAAGTCCTTCTCCAAGAGAAGGAAACGTCAAAATGTCGAACATTCCTGTTATGAATCACGAATTATATTCCTCCTTTCTGTGGTGTTACACACATGTCATGGGAAGAAGAGGCATAAAACCTTTATTCCGACCTCCTAAGAAGATCGAGACAGTCTCGGCCTCAGGATCCTTGGGATTAATAACATGCCATGCCTGTCTGAAAGTAATTACATTGGTCAGTCCATTCGTACTATTTCCAACAGCTGAGCATAACATCAATGACATATTAAAAATCACAGACTGAAGAAATCGGCCTCACAAACGCACACAAAATATTGTTTGACGGAACAACATATTTTTCCCGTTATTGTTATTTCATCCCCCACGCCACAAATGGGCGAGGAGTGGGCTGGCAGCAGACTCCTATATACTAGGATTTTGTAATTAAAGTGTCTGTAGAAATAAGAATGTGAGAGAAGAGCTCCAACTACCGAATACAATCTTAGTGGTTCATGGAAGCTAGCTCTTGATGCAGAGAAGAGGCAGAGATATTCGACGCAATGTTTACGCTACTACGGAATCGGCGGCGCCACCAGCGCAGACGTTGATACCATCTCTGACAGCATTACGTAATTACTGGCCAATCACAAGCCGCCCATGGGCTGTATAAGGCCACCACAGCGGGAGTTTTGACAGTCAGTTGCTCCCCCAATGGAGATAACCGTCGAGAGCTCGAGATTCTATCCTGAACAGAGGCAGCAGGATATCTGGGAATGTTTTATACAACAGTGCCGTCGCGAAAGACTTCCTTCTCAAGCCCTGTGTTATCTGGAATATGCAATGCGTCACTAACTCAAGTTATTTTTACACAAAGATTGAAATACTTTTTTTAATAAAAGTGATAAGAGAGATGTCAATAACTACCGACCTGTTTCGTTACTGACACCATCTTCCAAAATTGTGGAGAAGGTGATGTATTCTAGAACAGCATCTCATCTGAGCAACAATAATATCCTCAGCAAATCACAGTTTGGATTTCAGAAGAGTTGCTCTACTAAGAATGCCGTTAACATGTTCGCTTGCCAAATTCTACATGCATTACATAACAAAATAGTGCTCGTTGTTATTTTCTGCCATCTATCTAAGGCATCTGAATGTGTGAACGACAACATTCCCCTACATAAACTGAACTTTTAGAAGACTGATGGTATAGTCAACCAATGGGTGATATCATATCTAACCAAATGAATGTAGAAATTTATACTTAGTAATTCAACCAATTCAGTTTAGGAACATTATCTGACTGGGGAGAAATCACTTATGGGTTCACTTAGACTTGGTCTGAGGTCCGCAGTTGTTCCTCATACTTGTAAACGATCTTCCGTCTAATATAGAACAAGCAGAATTAGTTCTGTAGGGAGCACATTGTGCTCATGTGGGAGCGATTTAGATGGCTGTGTTCAGCCGGACTTGCGGTGGTACCTAGCTTGCGCTTGTGTGTGATGGAGAAACTTAACATTTATAATGACATCTCTCTTGGTCACCTATGTGCTACGTATGACAATTTTGTAAAGCCTGCATGTTATAGGCAACTATTAATATCACCATTGTCTGCCTTGATGTTGTAACCTGTATGTGTCATAAGATCAGATGATGGCGGCTTTAGTTTCGCCGAAACCGGTAACGATGGAATAAAAAGAATTCCAGCGATCTTGGCTACCAGTTTATTGTTTTAGAATTAGTTCTTTCCACAGATGACGCTAGTACTGTAGGCAATCCAAGCATACATACAGCAACAGAGTAAACAATAAGCAATGTTCTTAAAAGTATCATTGACTGATTTTCTGTGAATGATCTCACCCTCAATTTTAAAAAGAAACAACTTATTCAGGGGTATTCTAGGGGTACTCCACCAATGATTAGTGTAACACATGATGGGGAAATAATAAACAGAATGGAAACTTCAAAATTCTTAGGTGTCCATATTGATAAGAATGTAAACTGGAAAAAGCATGTTTTAGAACTCCTGAAACAACTTGGTTCTGCCACATTTGCGTATAGAATCATTTCAAATCCTGAGGAGAGGCAAATGGATAAGTTGACATATTTATTTCAACAGTAGAGTACGTAATAATGTTCAGGGATAATTCATCTTTAAGAAAGTCTTCATTGGTCAAAAACGTGCTGTTAAGAGTATATGACATTTAAGAGCCATATGTGGTGCTCATCCATGATCAGCTTGTAAACATCTGTTAATGATTGTAGGATATGAGGTCCGTCAGTTATGCAAAACATCCTTTTTTTTCTCAGTACCCAAACATGTTTCAGTACCACTGTCCCATCATCAGTGGGTTTCCGTTTTTTTAATCTGTAATGTGATCATTTTTACTAAATGATTACAAAATTATATTGATATTTAGTTCAAACAACGCACTATTGTTTGACAAGGAAGTTTTCTTGCAAAGTATCAGGGGCTATACCGAGTGGTAGAGACTAGGTCGCCAGTAAATGTCAAGATTCAATGGCCAACGAGGACGACAACTGTGCATGTAGGGCGGATGAAACCTTTTCAAGGAAGTCCGGAAGTTATTCCAGGAATAGGAGATAGTTATTCCAGGAATAGGAGATGTGGACCAGAAAGGGAGAATAAGGAGAAATGTATCGGAAGATAAACAAGAGGTTGTGAGTGAAACAGTAACGAGGAACCGGTATAGATTAAGATCTAGGAGACGCTCAATTAACATTTTTTAAAGTTAGGTATAAGTTTCGTGTAATTAGCATAAACTCCTGTAAGCAGCAACGAATTTAAGCAGGAGGAAAGTAATGGGTATTCCTGTCTATAGGCGAGGTGCAGAGTAGGTGAGATGATGCGGTTCATAGCTGGACTACTGATCTTCATCAGGGTGGAAGCGTTACGGAACCAGCACATGGGAGGGGGAGCTGTTAGCTAAGCACGAAGATACAGTGATCACCAATCCTCGCTGAGTGATGCAGGTAGTATTCAATGCATGAGGGAAGCGTAACGAGGGAACAAATTCCATAAGGGAATGGAAAGGCACGGGACACTCATAGTAATTTCTGGGGTGTGTGAGAGAGTACGCGGGGCAAATGAGAAATTAAGGAGTGAGATGACCCAAGTGAGGGGGGTTATTCCACAAAGGTGAAGGAAGAGGGGTGGGATCAACACTGGAAATCGACTTATGGAAACAATATTTGGCATTGCTTATGAGGGAGACATTCGAAGGGCGAACAACGCCGTACAAGAGGGTAAACCGTTGGCAAAAGGCGACAAAGCTGTGAGTGATTGGCAGGCTATGCAGATTGTAAATTTAGAGGAGGATGTATTTTACAATATACGATTACTATAACTGTCTGGAGAAGTAATGCGGTATGCCAGAGCTACAGGAGATGCATATAGTCAGAATATCAGGGAACTACAAACCGAAGTAAAAGGAAGAAGTAAAAGGAAGAAGTAATGACAAAATAGTTGCAATCCATAGAAGATAGGGTTTGGGGGAAATCTATTGTAGCCAGAGCAGTATTTAGAGAGTCGAAGGAAAGTACACAAGGAACTACTACCAGAGTTGTGGTTTATAACCCGAGCGCAAAAGCTTATATTTTTATTTCAAGGTAGCCGCAATATCAGTGAGAACTGATGGAGCAGAATTTTACATTTCTGTCTCTATACTAGCAGCAGATTGGGGACCAATCCTACAAGAGAGAGCATGAATTCAAATACCTAGGGGCACTTTTGACTGCGAACTCGCCATGTGAAGCAGAGACCAATGCCAGAATACAAGCAGGAAACCGATCTTACCACAGCCTAGCACAGCTACTTCGCTCCAGATATCTCTCCAGACAGTTCAAGATTCGAGTGTACGAAACCCTGATACAGCCTGTTGTTCTATACAGCTGTGAGACATGGAGTATCCGGAAACAGGACTTCCATAAGCTTGTTTTTGAGAGAAAAGTGCTTCGAAAGATCTTCGGTCCGGTTCTGGATGCAGATACAGGGGAATGGAGGATCAGATACAACCAAGAGCTTAAGGAACTATACCAGCAGCCCAACATAGCAGGAACCGTCAAAGCCAAACGAATGCAGTGGGGCCCGGATGGAGGATCACAGATGGCCTCGGAAGCTCCTGGATTTCACACCTACAGGAAAGTGACCGCCAAGGAGATCCAAGAAGCGTTGGAGGGATGGACTCCATGAAGATTTAAACCAAGTGTCAATAGATGTGGACGGATGGCGGATAGCAGCAAAGGGCAGAATACAGTGGAGGAGGAAAGTTGTAGATGCGTGCGGTCCACTGGGCCTGATCACGTAGTAGTAGTAGTAGTAATACCGGCAGCAGGGAAGCATTAGAGTGCTGCATAGTTCTTGCACATCCTGTCAAGTTGGCGACACTGAAGAAATCTGTAAGAACGCAGTGACTATTATTAATTGCATAAGATAAGGGAAGATATGTAGAAATGGAGGGAGCAAAGTTACAAAAATGTTGCTAAGGAAAATCACAGTCTGCCCGAATATAGAGGGGCGGATTCCTGCGCAGTGAAATTGCTTCTGGAACAAAAGGAGGTAAGAGGTTGCAATAAAGAAGCGATCGGGCGGGAATTGTTCCTTCAGCAGATCGAGGCACGTTGGATGTACTCTGTGTTTGACAGGATAGTAGTAGTGGCTAGCTGTTTCGAGCAAGAGATGCTTACATCAGCAAAGAAGCTAGAATTAAACGGGAGTGGTTTGTTATTAAATGGAACAGCATGCAAGATAGTGGGGCCTACTTTCCATCTGTCTGCTGCGATTTTTTGGGATAACTCACCTGGGTGGTTCGCAACCTCGTCTGTATTGGTCAGCGAAGAGCAAATCTAACTATCTTAAATCAGACTTAATACAAACTCTAGGGCCGGAAGTAATACAGTCTATAAACATGCTTCAGAACGACCAGAAGGGATTACTCTCCATGGAAACTTAATTGCAGTATGTAAATTTATATTGGGAAAATCAGTACCAGGAAGAGATAACAATTACTACGGCATACTAATTACCGCAGTGGCACTTGTTTGCTCGCGGGATTAGCCGAGTCGGGGTCAGGGATTTTCTCTGCCTCGTGACGACTGGGTGTTGTGTGTTGTCCTTAGGTTGGTTAGGTTTAAATAGTTCTAAGTTCTAGGGGACTGACGACCGTAGATAAAAAAAAGCTGTATAACGCGCTGCAGCCATGGACTGTGCGGCTGGTCCTGGCGGAGGTTCGAGTCCTCCCTGAGGCATGTGTGTGTGTGCGTGTATGTGTGTGTATCTGTGTGTGTGTGTGTGTGTGTGTGTGTGTGTGTGTGTGTGTGTGTGTGTGTGTGTGTATGTGTGTGTGTGTGTGTGTTTGTCCTTAGGATAATTTAGGTTAAGTAGTGTGTAAGCTTAGGGACTGATGACCTTAGCAGTTAAGTCCCATAAGATTTCACACACTTTTTTTTCACTTATTTTTGGTACACAGAAAAAGAAGCACAAGACTGAGTTTTGACGGAGCGATCGTTCAGCTTCCAGTTTATTGGATACCCTGAGCATAAAAGCAGCAGAAGGAACATAAACACACCAGGGGGTAGTATAAAGGATAATTGAATTTTAGCTTGTAAGTTTGGAATAGAGAGTAAAAAGTTATTGTGCAAGAAATCTTGTAATGAAATAAGTTTCAAGGGGGTTTGAGATAAGGAGCAGGACAAAGGACCCTGTTGAAATGTGTAAGATTAAGAGATGGCGCTAAGGAAACCAATTGTTGGAATAATTCTTAAGAGATGAAAGGTCTCTGTTGGATTCCTCTCATGTTAATTTCTTAAAACTGTTGTCATTTACGGCATACATTCCACTTCTAAATTTACTGTGGTGTTTCTGGCTATCTGGGAGGAGACTGAGCAGAGATGAAACAGGGACAGAAGAGTTGGTCGTTGGAAACTCTAGTGTAAAGGATAATATAGTTTGGTCGACCCAAGGGACCGCATCTTCATAAAAAGGAGGTCAATGCAGACTATCGACCACATTTGGTGAAAAAGTAACCCAGAGCAGAAGCGTGTGCAACAGAGCCAGCTGCAGGTGGGCGAAAGTGTTATGCGTTGAAAAGCAAGACACGACCAACAGGTGTCGCGATGCAGAGCTTGTTGGGCGCCGAATGGTAACAGCCAGTGCTCCAGTATTCTAGTGGAAGGGCGGAAATTTCACCACTTGCCACAATGGAAGTGTTCAGAGTATGTGCCTTAAGCACTAAATGCCACAATGTGGAGCATGTAAGTACTCAGCCATTCGTGTACTAAAATGTTCTCATTTCAGTGTCACAGACTACGTCACGAGCCTGTGACACCCGGAGCGACATCCTGGAATGCAGTACGGGGTCCGCTGTTGGACCATGCGACAGGGCAGCCTGCCCTGAGAGTTGAAAGCAGTCGCCGCCGGAGCACAGAGCCCCCCTGCTCGCTGAGGGAGATCACGGCCGCCCTGTGGGACTGACAGCTCCCCAGCGGTGCTGTCATCACGGCCGCAGCCGTAGACATTGCTGACAGCGGCATTGGGGTACGCCTCGCTCAGCCCCACTCTTTGCGTTGTCGTCTGCTCCGGACATCTATTGTTTCGCATGAGAGGTAACTGGATGCCTCCGCCAAACTGTTTCTGATGCATTAGGTCCAAGGACCGGAACAAAGAAGTTAATTAAACCGATCCACTGTCGTCCTGACGTCACATTTCACTCTCCATGCGTGTCGTCTAACACTACCATTAAAAATGCACGGATATAACGACCTACCAGGAAGTCATGCAAAGAACTGACGAACGTAGGTCATTTAGGAGAACAATATAGTGAAGAAACATGAGTGAAGTGGGCATATAATACGACAAAACGAGTTCCTCGCAAATGCCTGATCGTAACTACACTCCTGGAAATGGAAAAAAGAACACATTGACACCGGTGTGTCAGACCCACCATACTTGCTCCAGACACTGCGAGAGGGCTGTACAAGCAATGATCACACGCACGGCACAGCGGACACACCAGGAACCGCGGTGTTGGCCGTCGAATGGCGCTAGCTGCGCAGCATTTGTGCACCGCCGCCGTCAGTGTCAGCCAGTTCGCCGTGGCATACGGAGCTCCATCGCAGTCTTTAACACTGGTAGCATGCCGCGACAGCGTGGACGTGAACCGTATGTGCAGTTGACGGACTTTGAGCGAGGGCGTATAGTGGGCATGCGGGAGGCCGGGTGGACGTACCGCCGAATTGCTCAACACGTGGGGCGTGAGGTCTCCACAGTACATCGATGTTGTCGCCAGTGGTCGGCGGAAGGTGCACGTGCCCGTCGACCTGGGACCGGACCGCAGCGACGCACGGATGCACGCCAAGACCGTAGGATCCTACGCAGTGCCGTAGGGGACCGCACCGCCACTTCCCAGCAAATTAGGGACACTGTTGCTCCTGGGGTATCGGCGAGGACCATTCGCAACCGTCTCCATGAAGCTGGGCTACGGTCCCGCACACCGTTAGGCCGTCTTCCGCTCACGCCCCAACATCGTGCAGCCCGCCTCCAGTGGTGTCGCGACAGGCGTGAATGGAGGGACGAATGGAGACGTGTCGTCTTCAGCGATGAGAGTCGCTTCTGCCTTGGTGCCAATGATGGTCGTATGCGTGTTTGGCGCCGTGCAGGTGAGCGCCACAATCAGGACTGCATACAACCGAGGCACACAGGGCCAACACCCAGCATCATGGTGTGGGTAACGATCTCCTACACTGGCCGTACACCTCTGGTGATCGTCGAGGAGACACTGAATAGTGCACGGTACATCCAAACCGTCATCGAACCCATCGTTCTACCATTCCTAGACCGGCAAGGGAACTTGCTGTTCCAACAGGACAATGCACGTCCGCATGTATCCCGTGCCACCCAACGTGCTCTAGAAGGTGTAAGTCAACTACCCTGGCCAGCAAGATCTCCGGATCTGTCCCCCATTGAGCATGTTTGGGACTGGATGAAGCGTCGTCTCACGCGGTCTGCACGTCCAGCACGAACGCTGGTCCAACTGAGGCGCCAGGTGGAAATGGCTTGGCAAGCCGTTCCACAGGACTACATCCAGCATCTCTACGATCGTCTCCATGGGAGAATAGCAGCCTGCATTGCTGCGAAAGGTGGATATACACTGTACTAGTGCCGACATTGTGCATGCTCTGTTGCCTGTGTCTATGTGCCTGTGGTTTTGTCAGTGTGATCATGTGATGTATCTGACCCCAGGAATGTGTCAATAAAGTTTCCCCTTCCTGGGACAATGAATTCACGGTGTTCTTATTTCAATTTCCAGGAGTGTACTATTTTTAAAACAAACATTATGAGTATATAATGCAGAAGTCTCTGACAATGCAAATGCGAAGGAGTTAATTTCTAAAAGATGCCGATAGTAGAGAGCCACTAGGCAATAGAAAAGACTGATGAAGAATAAGTGCCTAGAAATACGAGTATACTACAGCTCTCACCATATGGCTCCCATACGGACTGCGTAAGCAAGACTCGACTAAATACAGCGCGCATAAAATAGTCATTCTTCCCACACTCCATACGCAAATGGAATAGGAAGAGAGCTTAATGAATGATACAAAGGCATGTATCCTCTGTCATGAAATTTACGATAGTTTGCAAAGTATGAATATACACTGACGGAAAAAGATTGCAACACATAAAAATTAATGTAGAGTAATAAAATTTAAGGAATACCTTTGCCAAGGTAATGTATGTAAGTTCAAATGGCACTTAACTACTGCTCAAGTTGTTGACTGCTGCGTTGAATAAACCGGCAAGGTAAATTCTAGAAAACTGTACTCGATTCATCCCTAGATGACCTACAAGAGGTTGGCTTCCCTGATATTTTGTTGAGTTATGCCTCCATTGAATTTCTTACGTGTAAACCACAGTTTCTAACAAGCGCTTTGAAACAGTGAAGTTTGGAGTGGCTATTTGGGATGTTACTATTTGGTACAGTTATGTATCAGTACATATAAAAAAATGGCTCTGAGCTCTATGGGACTTAACTGCTGAAGTCATCAGTCCCCTAGAACTTAGAACTACTTAAACCTAACTAACCTAAGGACATCACACACATCCGTGCCCGAGGCAGGATTCGAACCTGCGACCGTAGCAGTCGGGCGGTTGTATGTAAGTGATTAACATTGCAAGGTCACAGGTTAATGTAAGCGCGAGATAAGCCGTTGCAGATGTGAAATGCTGGTAGCCGCCAGAAGGTTGAATGCAAGCATGCAACTGCGCATGCGTTGTGTTGTACAGGTGCCGGATATCAACTTGTGATATGTAGTTCCATGCCTATTGCACGTAGTCCCTCAATACAGGAACGGTTAATGCTGGTTGTGGATGACGTCAGATAATGTCCTATACCCGCTCGACTGGAGACGGATCTGGTGATGACCAAGGTTACAACAGTGTTATGTGGCTGAGCGTTATCCTGTTTCAGAATACCCTCTGGAAAGCTGTCGATGAGTGGCAGCAAATCATGTCTATTCACCAGACTGACGTGCAAATTTGCGGTCACACAAAATCGCACTCCAGGCCACAACTGTATGCGTAGCTCCAGTGAGTCTATCACGCAGGTGTTCAACTGGCCTCCTCCTAACCAAACAAACAGCCATCACTGCCGGCCGGAGTGGCCGAACGGTTCTAGGCGCTACGGTCTGGAACCGCGCGAGCGCTACGGTCGCAGGTTCGAATCCTGCCTCGGGCGTGGATGTGTGAGATGTCCTTAGGTTAGTTAGGTTTCAGTAGTTCTGATTTCGAGGGGAATGATGACCGCAGAAGTTAAGTCCCATAGTGCTCAGAGCCATTTTAACCATTTTTAACAGTCATCACTGGCACCGAGGCGGAACTAGTATTCATCAGAAAGCACAACAGACCTCCATCCACCCATCCAGCAAGCTCACGCTTTTCACCACTGAAGTCGCAAATGGCTGTGATTTGGTGTCAGTGGAATGCATTCTACAGAGCGTCTAGCTCGGAGCTGTCCTTGAAGTAACCTGCCGTTGTGTCACTGTGGTACCAACTGCTGCTGCAGATGCAGTACGATGCGCCAGAGCCATATGCTGAACACGATGGTCTTCCCTCTCGGTAGTGGCACGCGACCATCGGGAGCCCGGTCTTTTTGCGACTGTACATTCTCGTGACCACCGCTGCTAGGAATAATGTACAGTGGCAACATTCCTACCAGCTCTCCTAGCAATATCACAGAAGTAACTTCCACCTTCTCGTAGCCCTGTTACACGACCTCGTTCAAACTAACTTAAGTGTTGATAATTCGTCTTTGTCGCTTTACAGGCGTTCTTAACTACACTGCTGGCCATTAAAATAGCTACACCACGAAGATGACGTGCTACAGACGCGAAATTTAACCGAAAGGAAGAAGATGCTGTCATATGCAAATGATTAGCTTTTCAGAGCATTCACACAACGTTGGCGCCGGTGGCGACACCTACAAAATGCTGACATGAGGAAAGTTTCCAGCCGATTTCACATACACAAACAGCAGTTGACCGGCGTTGCTTGGAGAAACGTTGCTGTGATGCCTCGTGTAAGGAGGAGAAATGCGTATCATCACGTTTCCGACTTTGATAAAAGTCGGGTTGTAGCCTATCGCGATTGCGGTTTATCGTATCGCGACATTGCTGCTCGCGTTGGTCGAGATCGAATGACTTACAGCAGAATATGAAATCGGTGGGTTCAGGAGATTAATATGGAACGCCGTGCTGGATCCCAACGGCCTCGTATCACTAGCAGTCGAGATGACAGGCATCTTATCCGCATGGCTGTAACGGATCGTGCAGCAACGTCTCGATCCCTGAGTCAACAGGTGGGGACGTTTGCAAGACAATAACCATCTGCACGAACAGGTCGACGACGTTTGCAGCAGCGAGACCGTGGCTGCGGTTACCCTTGACGCCGCATCACAGACAGGAGCGCCTGCGATGGTGTACTCAACGACGAACCTGGGTGCACGAATGGCAAAACGTCATTTTTGTGGATGAGTCCAGGTTCTGTTTACAGCATCATAATGGTCGCATCTGTGTTTGGCGACATCGCGGTGAACGCACGTTGGAAGCATGTATTCGTCATCGCTATACTGGAGTATCACCCGGCGTGATGGTATGGGGTGTCATTGGTTACACGTCTCGGTCACCTCTTGTTCACATTGATGGCAATTTGAACAGTGGACGTTACATTTCAGATGTATTACGATCCGTGGCTCTAGCCTTCATTCGTTCCCTGCGAAACCCTACATTTCAGCAGGATAATGCACGACCGCATGTTGGAGGTCCTGTCGGGCCGTTCTAGATACAGAAAATGTTCGACTGCTGCCCTGGCCAGCACATTCTCCAGATCTCTCACCAACTGAAAACGTCTGGTCAATGGTGGCCGAGCAACTGGCTCGTCACAATACGCCAGTCACTACTCTTGCTGAACTGTGGTATCGTGTTGAAGCTGCATGAGCAGCTGCACCTGTACACGCCATCCAAGCTCTGTTTGACTCAATGCCCAGGCGTATCAAGACCGTTATGCCAGAGGTGGTTATTCTGGGTGCTGATTTCTCAGGATCTATGCACCCAAATTGCGTGAAAATGTAATCACATGTCAGTTCTAGTGTAATATATTTGTCGAATGAATACCCGTTTATCATCTGCATTTCTTGATGTAGCAATTTTAATCTCCAGTAGTGTAACATCAACTCACCATGTCCAGTCCCAAAGGTAGTTAACGCTCACGTCCGTCACAGCCTGTATTTAAAACCAACTTGCTTTACATTCTCACAGAGGCGCTACTAGTGCCGCTCCTATGCTACTGGGGCGAAATTTGAACAGACATCACTTCCAGGCGTAGAAACACGCCTGCAAATTTTCGTTTATTTCGGTGTAGACGCCAGTAGATCAGCTTTAACGAAACACACTCTATACTCAGGAAATCACAAGGTTTAGTGTGGTAAGGCTCAAACACTGTCGACCACGAGTGGATTCGATGATAGGCTGTACGGAGTACAGAGTATTTGGTTTCTGGTAGTGAAGAGGAAGTGCATTGGGTTGTCTCGGTGAGGCGACAGTGGCCCTGTGCGACCAACCGGCAGCCGATGACTGCGCTTGAATTCCATAAGCATGTGACGTCAGGCCCCAGTGCGGATGTACCTCACTACGAAATTTAATCGCAGCAACTAAACGCTATGACACTATGCACAGTGAACCGAAACCTCAGCCGTCAATGATGTAGACAGGGACGACACGTTGGTATTTATCAAGCACATCCACTCGATCATATCCATAATAGCCAGGAAAATTTTAATAATCGCATGTCATAAATTCTTTCTTGTATTATCTGGGAACGAAGTTTCGTGCTATTACCATATTTGCACCATCTTCGAAGAATATTAATCTACGAGTACAAATTACCATTATTATGTTGAGAAGAAAAGTCTCTGTGTATACACTTCTTCGCTTCTTGCTGACACACACCTACTTGCACTGTCAGATCCGGGTACTCGTGATCAGAAGAAAAGCTGGCTTCCTAATGAGGCAATTATGTTTTTGTTCTACGGTCAGCTAGAAAGCGCCGACGTGTCACGAAGTGTGAGTAGTTTGCTGGAAAGCACCGAAGCAGCCAGCCGAACAGCTGGGGCAAGCAGGCGTTTTTTTTTCTCACCGCTGCTTCGCTCTTTACGACCAACAGCAAACAAGGAGAACCGTCGCATTCATGCGCGGTAAATGGCCTCACTAACTTAAAAGGAACAGTGCGTGGCAGGTTCTATTGTAAGAAAGCCAAACAAAAATTTTCATTGGTGTCAATATGGAAATCTTTACAGCTGTGGAACTTTGACATTGTGGATAAAAAACCTTACAGGATGGTAGTCAGGAAATTGGTATCCTATTTGCCAGCAACCAATAATTTTAATGACTAATTTCTTAATATTCAAGACGGAGGAGTTGTCATGTAGAACACAGTAGAAATAGTGGTGGCAAAGATCATAGAATTACTCTACTATACATATGTCATCAGCTACCAGCAGCATCCTTCCATAGATCTTTCGTCATCGAAAACACTGACAGTGATAAAAGCTAAAAAAATAAAGTACTATATCTACGTTGAGAATGCAGAAAGAATTAACATTTCTAACCAGCATACAGCACAAAGAGTTCCTTTTCTACTTATTGGATCAAACTATTTATTCTGGTGCACTGTAACAGTTGAAATTACATGAACATTTGTTATACGAGGGGCATTTAAAAGTCTGTGCAAAGTCCGAGAGATGGCACCACCGGCGCGTATCGACGCCATGTTTAGTTAGTAGCGTCTTTGGAAAGAACGCACACCAAGTTTCAGCCATATTGGTGTATTTCTTTGTGTTTGGCATTCGTGTGAATGAAGGAAGTCGAGTGATTGTCAAAAAATGGACGAAAACGAAGTTCGTGTGGTGATTAAATATTACTTTATGAAAGACAAAACGCCTCAGGAGACTAAAGAGAAGCTTGATAAACATAACGGTGACTCTGCACCTTCGATTAGAACAGTTTATAAGCGGTTTCGAAATTTTCGGAGTGGCCATATGGGCACAAGTGATGCTTAACGTTCTGGGCGCCCTGTAGGTGTTACGACTCCAGAAATCATTGATAAAATCCATGATATGGTGATGGATGACAGAAGAGTTAAGGTGCATGAGATTGCTAGTGCTGTGGGCATCTCGAATGAATGGGTGCATAATATTTTGCATATATATTTGGACATGAGAAAGCTATCCGCAAGATGGGTTCCTTGATTGCTCATGCTTGACCAAAAACAGATCGTATGAAGTGTTTCAAGGATGGTTTGCAACTATTCAGGAAAAATCCGCAGGACTTTAAGCGTCGTTTCGTCTCTGTGGATGAAACATGATGATACATTACTATATTCCTGAGACGAAACAACAATGTAAACAATGGGTTACAAAGGGAGAATCTGCACCAAAAAAGTTGAAGACTAGTCCTTTGGCCGGAAAGTTTATGGCAACTGTCTTTTGCGATTCGCAAGGAATGATCCTCATGGACTATCTGGAAAAGAGTAAAACTATTACAGGTGCATATTAGTCATCGTTATTGGACCGTTTGAAAACCGAGTTGCAAGAGAAACGCCGGCGATTGGACCACAAAAAAGTCCTTTTCCATCATGACAATGCACCAACACAGACCTCAGCAATTGTGGTCGCAAAATTAATGGAAATACGATTCCCACTCGTTTCACATCCCCCCTATTCACCAGACTTGGCTCTCTTGGACTACTACTTGTTACGTAATTTGAAGAAATGGCTGACGGGCCAAAGATTTTATTGAAACGAGGAGGTGATTGCAGCAACTAATAACTATTTTGCAGACTTTGACAATTCCTATTATTCGGAAGCGACCAACAAATTAGAACAGCGTTGGACTAAGTGTATAAATCTAAAAGGAGACTATATCGAAAAATAAAAAAGGTTTACCCCAAACACGTAAGTATTTTTTTTTTATTTTTGCACGGACTTTTCAAACGCCTGTCGTATATAGTCTGATTATACTATCTGATCAACAGTGATGTATGTTTGTGAATTCCTAAGGGACCAAACTGCTGAGGTCATCGGTCCCTAGACTTACACACTACTTAAACTAACTCATGCTACGAACAACACACCCACCCATGCCCGAGGAAGGGCTCGAACTTCCGGTGGGAGGGGCCGCGGAATCCGCGACATGGCGCCTCTAACCACGTGGCCACTCCGCGCGGCGTCATTAGTAATAAGGCACTCCTATGTAGTAACGTGGATTTGTCCACTACATGTCCGAGGAGGCAGAGCCACCGGTGGAAAAGAAAGCCCAGAGTATTGTGCTGCAAGTAGGGCCTCCATGCAGACGCTGCCGAACTACCGCTTCGTACGGACGTCATGCTCTGTCCAGCGGTTGCGCCTGCCTTTTGCCAACCACGTCGGGCCACTCATCCTATGCCTCCCTCTTCAATGACCGCCAGTACGGGACGCGTCACTCCCTGGAGTTCGCTCTCGGCTATTACTCCGGCAGCGTAACTTCACTCTAGTTGCCATTTTCCTGATGGATGTGAACCCTTCACCACCTCGGCTTCGTGCGGCGGCCAATGTTCACTTCGGACTCCATTCGCTTCCGAAGGAAAGTACTCCAGATTCGATCTATCGCTGTAAGTTTCTCGACCTTCGCACGGAACTTAGCGACAGTACCTTTGTGTTCACTGATGGCTGTCGGGCTGCCCATGGTGCCGGATTGGCCTTTGTAATTCGCACCGACGATTTTCAGTATCGGCTCTCGGAACCCTGCTCACTACGTAGAGCAGAGCTCTTCGCTCTGTATCAGGCCACACAGTACATCCGGCGACGAAGACTTTTCAAGTGCTCAGACTCTCTCAGTGCTCTCCAGAGCTTCTGTGCGCTACACACCGTCCATCCCTTAGTGCAACGCGTACAGGAAAGTTGTCTCTTGCTCACTCCTAAGGGGTGAAACTAAACCCGTAGGGTGGAACAGGTGATTAGGATTGGGGAAAGGGCCAAGGGAGTTGCAGTCGGATTCATTTCACAATTGTAATTTATTGTCGTTTGGTTCACAAATACACTTTTAAAGAATTAAATTTGCTTCGCGGCTGAAGGACTCCAAACAGCTGCTTTAGAACAAGTTCAATTATGAAAAGACATGACACAGTTAAATTTACGAGTAAGATAAATCGTATACATATATGAGATCAGCATGCAGAGCGGCTGAAGGTGGCCGGATTAAATCTTCAAAATTCCTAAAATACTATGATGATTACTGAAGGCGGAAGGCCAGAATGTTTTAAGATGCTAACAGGGCTGGTGGCCCACAAGGTGCACAGAAAGAGATAAACAAACGCAATAAGACGGCTGAAGACTGCAAAGTTAAATTCTGCAAATTAAGGATATATATATATATTGCAACAATCGGTAAAACAATAAATTAAGTTTAAAAATTTCCTTCTTGCAACACCAACGGCGGAAGGCCCACAATAACTTGTAAAATCTATCAGAGGAAATTACAATAACCTTTCAAGAACAGAGGGCGATAATGTTTGGATTTGAAGCAAACTCTGAGAACATGTTTCCAGGGCTGAAGGCCTACAGCTAATCTTGCTAAATAAAAAATATAAAATACAGTTAAATTACAACAACATTAAGACTGCCCAAAAGGATAATTAAGAGAACGGCACTCTGGAGTCTCCTGTGGATCGGTCTGCCTTCGCTCACTTCAGGCGAGACAGGTGGTGAGCCCAACTACACTTCATTTCTTGCGAACCCAACCAAGGAACAGTCACAGACCGACCGACCAACCGCTTGCTTGCCACGACGGAGTACACGAGAATTCGAGCCCCCCTCCCCCCCCCCCTCCCACGCAATCTAAAAATTACAAGTATCACTATCCTCAAACAAATGCGTATGTGAACTGAGCTGCCAAAACTACACACCATGTTGGGTAGCAACAACAGGTGAGGAAAAGACATTGCCTAATAACTAAGTTAGCGGCCAGAGCAGGCAACCGAACACTAACGGCCACAAGGCAGAAAATTCCGCTGGTGAACTTGATATGGATAAATTAATTTGATGAATTCCACTTGACGGCGGCTATCTCGAACACTTCGCTCGTTGTTGCTCACAGGAGTTTTCCCAACAGCAAACCACCGAAGCGAACCACCACTACATGAATGGACGTGGCTTGGGTAGTTGAAACCACTACTCAACTTTGACGTCCTGGTCCGGTGCATCACGTAGCTCGTAGCTATCGGACAGCTCCACACACGCTCCGACACTGCTCAGGGCCGGCAGCGGACCCAGTCGGCTGCACCGCGCGGGGATAACTTCCCTGGTCCGCAGCAACCGACCGACTCCTCTCCGAATGCGACAACATTTAAAACAGTCGTCAGTGGAAATAACAACTACACACACAACCTGAGTTAATAACCAGCATGAAAGCCGATATAGGGATTAGTGAACATAGGGTAGTCGTAGCGAGATTGAATATTGTAGTCCCCAAATCCTAAAAAAAATAAGCGAAAAATATACCTATTCAGAAAAAGCAGATAAAAATTCACTTGACGCCTTCCTGGGAGACAATCTCCACTCATTCCAAATTAATAATATAAGTGTAGACCGGATGTGGCTTAAATTCAAAGAAATAGTATCGGCAGCAATTGAGAGTTTTATACCAAATGAACTAACAAACGACGGAGCTGATCCTCCTTGGTACAGAAAACGGGGTAGAACACTGTTGCAGAAACAAAGAAACAAACATGCCAAATTTAAACAGACACAAAATCCCCAAGATTGGTGATACTTTACAGAAGCTCGAAACTTAGCGAAGATTTCAATGAGAGACGCCTATAACAGTTACCATAACGAAACTTTGTCTCGAAACCTGGCAGAAAATCCAAAGAGATTCTGGTTGTACGTGAAGTATGTTAGCGGCAAGAAACAATGAATGATTTCTCTGCGCGATAAGAATGGAGATACTATCGAAGACAGTGCTGCCAAAGCATATTTACTAAACACAGCCTTCCGAAATACCTTCACAAAAGAAGACGAAGTAAACATTCCAGAATTCGAATCGAGAACTGCTGCCAATATGAGTAACGTAGAAGTAAATATCCTCGGAGTAATGAAGCAACTGAAATTACCTAATAAAAGCAATTCCTCTGGTCCAGAGTGCATATCAATTAGGTTCCTTTCGGAGTATGCTGAGGCATTAGCTCCATACTCAACAATCATATACAACCGTTCGCTCGACGAAAGATCCGTATCCAAAGAATGGCAAGTTGCAAAGGTCACACCTATATTCAAGGAAGGTAGTAGGAGTAATCTACTAAATTACAGGCCCATATCGTTAACGTCGATATGCAGCAGGATTTTAGAACATATATTGTGTTCAAACATTATGAATTACCTCGAACGAAACGGTCTATTGACACACAGTCAACGTGGGTTTAGAAAACATCGTTCCTGTGAAACACATCTAGCTCTTTATTCACATGAAGTGCTGTGTGCTATTGACAAGGGATTTTAGGTCGATTCCATATTCCTGAATTTCCGGAAGGGTTTTGATACCGTACCACACAAGCAGCTCGTAGTAAAATCGCGTGCTTATGGAATATTGTCTCTGTTATGTGATTGGATTTGCGATTTCCTGTCAGAGAGGTCACAGTTCGTAGTAGTTGACGGGAAGTCATCGAGTTAAACAGAAGTGATTTCAGGCGTTCCCCAAGGTAGTGTTATAGGCCCTTTGCTGTTCCTCATCTATATAAATGATTTGGGAGACAATCTGAGCAGCCGTCTTCGATTGTTTGCAGATGACGCTGTCGTTTATCGACTAATAAAGTCGTCAGAAGACCCAAACAAACGTTTTGCACGATTTAGAAAATATATCTGAATGGTGGCAATTGACCCTAAATAACGAAAAGTGTGAGGTGATCCACATGAGTGCTAAAAGCAACTCGCTAAACTTCGGTTACACGATAAATCAGTCTAAATCTAAAAGCCGTAAATTCAACAAAATACCTAGGTATTACAATTACGAACAACTTAAATTGGAAAGAACACATAGAAAATGTTGTGGGGAAGGCTAACCAAAGGCTGCGTTTTATTGGTAGGATACTTAGAAAATGTAACAGACCTACTAAGAAGAAAGCCTGCACTACGCTTGTCAGTCCTTTTTTAGAATACTGCTATGCGGTGTGGGATCCTTACCAGATAGGACTGACGGAGTACATCGAAAAAGTACGTTTCGTATTATCGCGAAATATGGGAGAGAGTGTCACAGAAATGATTCAGGATTTGGGCTGGAAATCATTCGTTGCGACGGAATCTTCTCACGAAATTCCAATCACCAACTTTCTCCTCCGAATGTGAAAACATTTTTTTGACACCGACCTACATAGGGAGGAACGATCACCACGATAAAATAAGGGAAATCAGAGCTCGTACGGAAAGATATAGGTGTTTGTTCTTTCCGCGCGCTATGCGAGATTGGAATAATAGTGAATTGTGAAGGTGGTTCGATGAACCATCTGCCAGGCACTTAAATGTGATTTGCAGAGTATCCATGTAGATGTAGATGAACCTGACAAACACTTGCACGAAGACCTAAACAATACCCAACAGTAACTAAGGATCACGAAGACAAATCGGGAATCGATGCGCGCACACACACACACACACAGCCGACTCACGAACGATCGGCGAGCCAAAACGCGTCGTCCGGTAGGATCCACAAGAGCGTGGCCCGGCTCAAGCGATGCGTGGCTGCAATAGTCGACGAGCCATGTCGACGCAGATCTCACTGCTGCTCCAACCCGACTGCACCAGTGCCGCATTGCAACTCCCCGACTGGTAGGTCCGGACTGCGCTCCAGACGTGTTCCAGCTGACTGGCAGACCCGAACGCGCGACGTGAACTTGTTATCCAAACTGGCCTAAGACAGACAACGACCGGGAAGTAATAGCAGTCGAGCAAAGGATACTACGAGAGGGGATATATCGATACGCGCTACTAACGCAGCTCACGGTCAGGCAAAGCAGCAACTCAGTTACAGTAGGAATCTAAATCAACGTAGTAAGGTGGAAGTACGTTAAAAACAGGGTGTAAAATACATAATGGCGGAAACACGAGCTACGCACGGCTCAAGGGGGCCCCTGACCTTTATGTGCGCCCTGGTCACGTCGTTGTGACAGGAAACGAGGCCGCTGATGCCGTTTCCAACGCTGCAGTCCTCCTACCTCGGTCCGCTAGTTCTTTCATTCCTTCCAAGACCTCCGTGTTGCCGTCTGTCAGCAGGTGGTGTCATTTCGGAGCAAGCTCCGGGGAATTTTTCCCAGTGGCTTGGTTCACTTCCTCTTGGCCGTCTCGCTGCGGGAATATAATTTTAGCCAGGTTGCGTATTGAGTACTGTCGTTTTAGCCATCGCCATTTGTTAAGTGCTGATCCCCCACCACTTTGTGCTCATTGTCATCAACCTTTGACCGTTCGCCGGTTCCTGACCGAAACTCCAGGAGGAAGTTTGGATCACCGACGTATAAACTGGCAAAACACTTGGCCTCTCTGCTCCAGCCACACGTGGGGAAGAACGACACAGAAACGACGACAGAAACCAATAGGACTCAGACGTTTCATTGAGAAACTGAAGAAACTGAAACTTGCACCAAACGACATCCTGGTCAGCTTCGATGTTGTTTCCTTGCTTACGAAAGTGCCACTCAGTGACGCTCTGGAGCACATCGGTTCCCGCAAGGTCTCACAAAGCTCTTCCATGCATGTCTCACCACGAGCTATTTAATGTGGAATGGCGATTTCTACGAACAGTTGGAAGGCGTCACCATGGGTAGTCCTCTCAGTCCAACTTCTTCATGGAACAATTCGAAGCTCAGACACTGGACTTGGTGACTTGCAAACCTAAGGTGTGGTACAGGTACGTCGACGAAATATTCGTTGTGCGGATACATGGTGAAGAGCAGCTCGGTGACTTCCTAAGACACTTGAACAGCCTCCATGCCAACATTTACCATGGAAGTAGGAAAGGACAAAGAACTGCCATTGCTAGATGTGCTGGTCACGAGGGACACAGCGTGTATCGAAAACCAACACACACGGACCAATACCTGCACAAACTATCAAACCACCACCTGAGCCAGAAAAGAGGCATAACTAATACGCTGCAGCACCTCAGAAGCGAAATGCAACAACTGGAAAGTGTTCTGAGGAGCAATGGGTACTCCACAAGTTATATTAGAAGTGTAACATAGCCAAACACTCGGCGAAGTAAGGAATCAGAAAAAGAAATGTCGGGTACTGCCTTTCTGCCATGCATTAACAGAGTGACGGACAGAATCGGCCGTATATTGCGCAAACAGGGCGTAAAGACGATTTTCAAACCGACAAGGAAGATCAAAGAGTGTCTTAGATCAGCAAAGGAGAAAAGGGACCCACTTGCAATGTCGAGAATATACCGTATACCATGCACATGTGGAAAAGCTTAAGTCGGAATGACTGGACGATCAATCAACACCAGGATAAAGAGAACATAAGCGACATTGCAGGTTGGGGCAGGTGGAGAAATCGGACGTGGTAGAGCACGCACTGAGTGAGACCGACCACGTAATAAAATTCGCCGACACGGAAGTTCTGGCTGTAGAGAAGCACTATCACATGCGCTTATTCAGAGAAGCTGTAGAAATACAAAAACACGCGAACAGTTTCAACAAGAAAGAGGGAAGCCTTAAGGTAAACGGATTCTGGCTTCACGTACTGCAGCGAGCGACCGTCGCAGGTAGCAAGAGGAGAACCGCACCGGATATGACCGCGGAGAAGCCCTCGGACGTTGGCGCGGCAGGTACATATGGTCTGCGGCCGCGAGCTCGGCTCCAGTTCACCACCGGCAATGGAGGGTGAAGCAACCCGAGACAGAAACCAATAGGCAGTTTGTCGAAGTTTTTGTTCTTAGCTCTCTTTTCTTCCATGACTGGGCTTACAGTGTAGTCGCTTTTAACTCCTTTTTCGCATTAGTGTTCAAAGGTTCTGACTTTGGGGCGTATGACGTTAGTCGATTTTGCGCCCTGAAACAAAGCAGAAGAAAAGAACAGGCAGACCACATGTACTGACGGACAGGGACCGCCGAACATTGCGGTCAGTGACTGACAAAAACTGCGTGAAATCAGCGGAGGTAATTACTTTTGACTTCCAAAGTACCTCCATCAGTCCAACTAGCACAAAGGCTGTTAGAAAAAAGTCGTACAGCGACCGAGCAGCTTCTCGTAAGCCACACATTTCTGTAGTGAATGCTAAGCGAGGCTTGAGGAGGCGTACAGAGGGACGCCATCGGACAGTGGATGACTAAAAGCTAGTGATTTGTCATTGATGAGTCACGCTGTACCCTCTGGCCAACCGATGGTAGTATCTGGATCTGAAGGATGCCAGCAGAACTTTACCTGCCATCATGTGTAGTGCCAACAGCGAAGTGTAGACAAAGTGGTGTTACTTTATGGGAGTGTTTTTCATGGTTAGGGTGATGATGGTGAGGTCCAATACTCCGAGGAGCGTAGGGGAAGATGCGGGAGACCCGTACCGCTGACTAGGCAAGATCCTTCCTCCGACCGTAATGGGGATGAATGATGATGATGATGATGACGACACAACAACACCCAGTCATCTAGAGGCAGGGAAAATTCCCGACCCCGCCGGGAATCGAACGCGGGACCTCGTGTGCAAGAAGCGAGAACGTATAACATTTCAGCTCCTCAACACCAAATTAAAACGTTGCATTAGGAGGTGTCTGCTTCGTGCAAAAGGTCTTGAGTTCATATTGACGACAACAAGTAATTCTTCATTACAGACGTTTATTTACAAACAGAACTGACAGACTTCACAGACTCAACAACTGACTCTCAGAGCTAACCGCACTGCATATCCGAACTGGCCACTGACAACTCCTAGGTGTATTAATATCTTTCCAAAGAAAGAGAGTCTTTGACAATGTTTTGTTTACAATACGATAACAATTCACGACTTAAAACTAAATTAGACATTACAGAATTTTAGTAAGGATTAAAGTAAGTAAAAGGATCAGTACATATAAATTCTTACAAGCATAATTTCCAAATAGATTTTATAACATTTTTCTACCAGCTTCTGGATAACCTTCACCAGTTTTGAACCGATGTTTCCTGAAATATCTTGACATTTGATTCTGGATATTTCTTGAGTGATTTAGAACAACTATTTATATGTAAAATGATTTAAATCGTGTTTCAAAACGTAAATAAATCTTTTTAGCAATATTTCTTGATACAAATCGTCTTTCGAAATTAGGTTATGAAACAGTTTTCACAAGTTTTCGTATTTTTGCGATCATAATATAGAATTTCTCCATAGAAAGTTCCAGAAGTGTGCATTAAACGTTCATTTACAGACTTTCTCTTTATCTGGTGAGTTTTTAAAAGTATCTTGTCCATATTATACGAAATAATTTAGCTCAAAACTGGTGATTTATACAATTAATCAGAGCTACAGCAAACAGTGAGTCTTTCTTTTACAAAATGAAATATAATTACAAAATTGAATGAAAATAGGTTACTAACACTAATATATATTTACATTAATTCTATTTTTGTTCTTTCTGTGCAAAATGTCCTAATATTGACACAGTACAATATTTAAACATCACCAAAGTTTCCCTTTACATTTTGCATATCTGTATTGACATCCCCTAAAAGTCTACAGTATCGAATACTTCAATATGTCCCAATATGTCCTGTAATGTTACAAACGCTACCGCAGGACCACGAGCTGCGGACCTGGTTAGGGTATGGTACCCTTATTGCCCTTAAGAAACGCCTAATGTGAAAGGATATGGACACATTTAACACAGTTGTGTACTGGGACCAGTAGGGGAACAGTTCAGAGTCTACGACTATATCAGTATGCTGTCAGCACCCTGACATAAAGCAGCTTCTGCGAGGAAATGTTTTTTTGACAATAACATTCCTGATACGGGTTGTCCTGCGCAGAGCGCCGATCTGAAGCCAACAGAACACCTTTGGGTTGAGTTACAATGTCGATTTTGCTCCAGCCGCAGCGTCCAGCACCACTACCCTCTTTGGGGTTGGCTCTTGAGGAAGAACGGACCGGCATTTCTCCACGGACTTTCAGAAACCTCGTTCAAAATGTCCACAGTAGAGTTAAAGCAGTCCTAAAGGCGAAGGGTGGAAATACCTCATATTAATGTTCACTAACTTGTATCCATGTACTTTTGATCGAATTGTGTACTTGATCGTTCAAGAGTGCTTGTGATCAAAGAGTAACAAATCCCAAATAAAGAAACTGCGTAAAATCTTGTAGCTGGTTCTGTAAGTTAACGATAATTTTTATGCTAGTCAGCAATAAACTCATAACGCCAGCGGTCTTGCCGCAGTGGTAACACCGCCTCCCGTCAGAGCACCGAAGTTAATCGCTGTCGGGCTGGGCTAGCACTTGGTTGGGTGACCATCCGGTCTGCCGAGCGCTGTTGGCAAGCGGGGTGCACTCAGCCCTTGTGAGGCAAACTGAGGAGCTACATGACTGAGAAGTAGCGGCTCTGGCCACGAAAACTGATATATGGCTGAGAGAACGGTGTGCTGACTATATGCCCCTCCATATCCGCATCCAGTGACGCCTGTGGTTTGAGGATAACACGGCGGTCGGTCGGTGCCGTTGGGACTTCATGGCCTGTTCGGGAGGAGTTTAGTTTAGTTTTAATAAACTCATAACGACATTTAAAAATTTTGAAAATTTTACACATGTCATTGTCGTGTATTTGAATGGCTTTTAATTGTGCGTTTTGAATTCAGTTGTATGCCGTAGTAAAGATTAGCAACGAGAAGACTATAGTGAAAGAGAAAACTAGAGTTATAATGTAACTTCTGGTTGTTATATTGTACACAAGTGTAAGATGCAATAAACAGTGGAATGGTTCCACATACAGTAAATACAAAGAATAGATTCGAATATCAACTTTGCGCTACTAAAAATTGAAACCGAAGAAGAACCACTTCTCGTCGCATTTATGCTGATCTGAGAGCACTGGACGAATACCTGTATCTACCGTGCGACGTAATACAAACTGTAAACTAATCAGGCCACTGAAACAAATAGCAATGAATGCAGTCGTAGAAAATTTTAATGCCCCACGGCACCATTCGTCCTCGTGGCACAGGGGGAATTTTGGAATCTTTCGGGTGGAAATACTTAGCGCATTCGTAACGCACTCCGTATCTCTCACCACGTGACTTATGTTGTTTTAGTACGGAATGAAGACTAAGTAGGGAGATTTCTGTACATGTCTGTAAGTTTGAACAGACTTCTACAACGTTGGAACAGAAATGTTCCTACACAGACTCATGGAAGTTATGGACATCAAAAATGAGTATAAGGAAAATGGCTAAAGCTACATTCTGAACATAAATCCAATTACAACAGTGCGCCATACCAGCCCTAGCGGGACGCGAAACAGGAACCTTACCTTTCGCAGACAATAATATTACTAGCGCTCCCCCTCTCCCGTCATTGCTTCGCACAGGTAAATGAAATATCGTGTGACGAGGGCCTCCCGTCGGGTAGACCGGTCGCCTGGTGCAAGTCTTTCGATTTGACGCCACTTCGGCGACTTGGGCGTCGATGGGGATGAAATGATGATGATTAGGATAACACAACACCCAGTCCCCGAGTGTAGAAAATCTCCGACCCAGCCGGGAATCGAACCCGGGCCCTGTGGATTGACAGTCTGTCGCGCTGACCACTCAGCTACGGGGGAGGACTTCGCACAGGTAGTGGTCGAGTTTACTCACCCAAAAAAATTATAAATATTGCTGCACCATATCACACTTGTCTATGAAATACTCGTATGTGATATGGCTTCAATACGAATGTGATAATTTTAAACTACACTGAGTTTGCTTTCGGCCTTTTACGCCCTGGGTTATCGTCATCTTCAGCTCGTTACCCATTCGCAAATAAATGGAAATTTTCTCCAAATACGTAACGGAGCTCCCTAGTTCTCCAAAAATGTGTCGCAGAGAAGTGCAGTTACGAGGGTTGAACTTAAATAGTGGCAACTACTTATTCACGACCGATACAGAAGAGCTACATTTTTTCACTTGTTACTGTCCTTCAAAGATGTCACCAGTGTTGTGTAGAACCCGTCGCCAGCGATGTGGAAGGTGTAGTATACCGCTAGCAGAGCCTGTTCTGTTGATGGTGCGAGTGGAGCGGTCTACTACCTGTCGAATCTCGGAAACACGTCTGAAGCGAATGCCACGAAGTGGTTTCTTCATCTTCGGAATCAAATCAAAGTCACACAGTATTAAGTCCGGGAAGTATGGCGGATGGTACAGTACTTCCCAGTCCCATCGACCGAACAGAGCAGCCACAGCTTGCGCTGTACGCTCCCGCTCATTGTTGTGCAAAATGATGGATGGGTTGCGCAGAAAGACGCATAACTTTAGACCGTTCCATTCGCACCATCAACAGAACAGGCTCTGCTAACGGTATACTACGCCTTCCACATCTCTGGCAAAAGATTCTACACAACGCTGGTGATTACTTTGAAGGGCAGTAATAGGTGCAAACATGTAACACTTTTCTATCGATTGTGAATAAATACTTGCCACTATTCAAGTTCCAGCCCTCGTATGTAAATTGCCCACTCATTAATTAGTGAATTACAGTGAATTAATTTCTAGCTTCTTCATTTCCCGTAGTCGAAATAGACCTGAAAGTTGATCGCGGTCCATTGAGGATGTGGCATCATGAATTGATGGCACAAGGTCTGGAGCATATTCCACATTTCATTGCTCCGAGACAGGGACTGGCGGCGAAAGTCGTAGTAAGTAGGAAGTGGAGACGCATGCCAGCCACCACTCGTAACTCCCTGGAGCACTGTGGCAGTCGCACGACACGCAAGTGGCAGGTGTGGAGAGCTCAGAATTACCCCCAGACAGAGAAAGCGCCACTCGTCAGTCTAAGTGATGACGCTGCGTGTAGCACGAATGCTCAAAGTCAACTAGTACTCATGGAACGGATCACTCTCTGGTGACTAGAAGTACAAGGGTTATTCGGAAAGTAAGGAACGATCAGTCGCGAAATGGAAACCACAGTGAAAATCAGATGAAGTTTTGCACAGGTGTGTTTCGCAGTGTCTCTAGTACGCCCGTCGATCGCGTTACGTCGTTCTTTTTAGTTCTGAGCACACAGGGAGCACATAAAGATACCTAGAACGTGTCTCCCGCGAAGTACGAGGGCCTGCTGAGAAATTTCGCCTGAAGCTATGCAGCCAACATTACATAACTGTCGTGCGTTTTCTTCTTCACGACAATTCGCAGCCGCATTCTGCATGAGCAATGAAGATGCTCCTGCATCGTTTCCAATTGGAAATGTTTGATTACCCACAATACAACCCGTAATTGTCTCTCTCTGAGTTTCATCTCTGGGGACATGAACCGCTGGCTATGAAGACAACTTTTTGGCACAGACAACGAGCTGGAGGCCAGGGTAGAGAATTGGCGGCAAGCACTGGCGGCTACCTTCTATAACGAGGGTATTGGAAAGTTGGTACAACGCTACGACAAACGTCTAAGTCGGATCGGCGACTATGGAGATAAGTAGCTGAAAGCTGTAGCTAACTGTTGCAAATAAAAGAGATTTGATTTTCACTGTGGTTTCCATTTCGCGACCTATCGTTCCTTACTTCCGAATAGCCCTCGTATGATAAACGAGAAGTTGTTCACTGGTTGTAGGTACTGCCCTTCACTGCGTTATTTTTCTATGTCTGCGGAACATCATATTTTGGCCAGTTAATATTCAGTGGAAACGAAAAGTGATGTACCAATTTTCAAGGAGTTACCGTCACATTCCTCTGGCTCACAAAAGAAAAATCTGTCGCAAAGTACACCGAAAGTTCGGTAGTGAGTCAGGCGTAATGTGGGTCTTAACTTTAGAAATATACTGAAAGTTTCGGTAGTGAGTCAGGCGTAATGTGGGTCTCAACTTTAGAAATACCGTTCTTTCTCCAGGCTTGGCCAGCAAGGTTCTTGCCAGGCGTCGCCGAGCTGGTGTTGCGTACGTTTCCTTGTATGAATCAGCCTAGAAGTGCCAACACGAGTAAGGAAATCTCTTCGTATACCGACATGCGCGTGCGGCGGCCTCTCCAGCCAAAGGTGGCTGCCGAAGGTCGTTCCCGTAAAGAAAAAGCTGTCACTGATAAATCTTTGGAGCACTGCAAGTCACGTGAGAGGTCTAGGTGGCGTATGCTATTATTTCAGTGATTACAAAATCTAGTCAAAGAACTTTGCAGTATGAGCCCAATTATAAGTATGACGTTGCACCCACAGTCTAATAAACACACTCTGGTGCGAAAGCTGTTACCGTTTGACAGCTAGAACGACACTATTGCTCCAAGCCGTGAGAAAGCAGACAGTCACATGCGTTGTAAGGATGATTTAGTTTTAATTATTTTCTATTTAATTAACGGAATAGTTGTTATATTTTTGCGTTCCATGCGTTAACAAGTTACCAAGAGATATGAATTATCGTAAAATACATGTAAAAACAGCCGGGTCACACTGACTTACTGACACAAGCTACAAATCACTCATGGAAAAATGCTTTCGGATATGTCTATATTTGCAGCTTATTGCGCTGAAAACAACGCAATACAAACACATTTCATGACTAAGGAGCATATATTTCTCTTGTCGTCTTTTCCTGTTAGACACTTAACATTTTTATGCATTCAAATGATTCGCCCTTTCTTATACTTTACTCGACTTTCTAATACACAAAATAGTTTTGTAAGTGTAATTATTTGTGCTTCAAAAGCGAATGTGTTGAAAATTCTTCCCGTATAGTTGCTCAGATTTAGTAACAATTCTAGAATCGGTTTTCCTGTGTTCGGGAACAGTTCTACGGTTTTTGACGATTTGTTACCATATCTGTGTGTTTTTCCTCCAAGCCACGCTTGTGGTGGCTAATTTGATGTGTTAAACAATGTAGGTATTGTAAGTAGGCTGTTTAGATTTTTTTGTTGGTAACGCCACGTACGTAGCGCTATGTATGAAAATCACTGACTGTGCTGTGTGCATTCCGTGGCTGGGTTGCATTGTTGGAATATTTGCTATTGCAGTGTTGGGCAGTTGGGTGTGAACAACGCGAAGCATTGTGCAGTTGGAGGTGAGCCGCCAGCAGTGGTGCATGTGGGGAGAGAGATGGCGGAGTTTGGAGAGCGAATGATCTGGACGTTTGTCCGTCAGAAAAAGTAAATTTGTAAGACTGGATGTCATGAACATATATATATTATGAGTTTTGAACACTATTAAGGTAAATACATTGTTTGTTCTCTATCAAAATTTTTCATTTGCTAACTATGCTTATCAGTAGTTAGTGCCTTCAGTAGTTAGAATCTTTTATTTAGCTGGCAGTATTGGCGCTCGATGTATTGCAGTAGTTCGAGTAACAAAGATTTTTGTGACGTAAGTGATTTATGACAGGTATAAGTTATTGTTAGTCAGGGCCATTCTTTTTTAGGGATAATTGAAAGTCAGATTGCGTTGCGCTAAAAATATTGTGGATCAGTTTAGTGTTGATCAGAATAACTAAAGAGAGAAATGTCTGAGTACGTTCAGTTTTGCTCAACTGTTTGAAAATCAAATCACGTGAGATGTTTATCAGCACAGTAATTCATAATTTTCCAAAGGGGTCGTTTCAGTATTACATTCTATATAGGTTTCCTAAGTTCCACATTGACTGATTTGGCTGAAAGAGTAGCGAACAAAATTCTGATTTTTTTGGCTAGATATACTACGTCCTTCTGCAAAAAGTCATGTTTTCTGGTGTTTACAAGCTAAGGAAGACGCCATTATTCAGTAAGTGTCTAAATGTTGTAAGAGAATCGTAAATAAATTGTCCTGCAAAGCACTGTTTCGTATCTCACAGGATCCTTATTTAATGACAAGTGTGGTATAACTTTTTAGTTATTGATGATTTTTATGCCACTACATACATTCCGTATTGTAAGAACTAAGTTACAAATCTATTTAAAGGTTAGTATTAGCGCTCATCCGAGATGGAAATCGTTAGTGTTGCTTGCTGGCCACCTGGGGCGCTGCTATCGCTAGGGTAACAAAAACGAGACGGAGTTCCGCTACTGTTGTGCTAGGCTGTGGTTGCACCTCTTTGGCCTGACTACGAGCACTGATTCGGTTAGAAGGGATGTCACGAAGCCGTTGTATTCTGTCCTGAGGCAAGTTGGCCCACAACCCTTGTGTAACTGGTCCTTGATGTCTTGGATACTGGCACATGTCCCACACATGTTATCTCTGGACAGATCTGGGGATCTTGCTGGCCACAGGATTACTTCAACATCAAACAGACAATTCATAGGCCCAAGTCCCATCTGTGGACGAGCATTGAGTTGCCGAAAAATGGTACAAATATACTGTCGTATGAGAATTAACAAATAAAGTAGCCTGATGTCTGTGACGTACCGTTTGTAACACCATAGCTTACATACTGCATACCTTTTGTTGATTCATTTAGCTTTCTGTTTTGTTTAACATCCCATCGTTGAACTTCTGTAATTAGCGTATGATTAATTCGATACTGTAATGAAGTGTAATCTCTGTAATATGCACAATATGAGCAAATTATATGTTTTGTCTTTCTCACATAATCTCTTTGGTTAACTTTGGGGTTGAATAATTTTGTTTAAATAATTTTTTTGTAGAAATGTCAATATGAGCAAATGTTCTATTTCATTTAATATGTTTGATTGCTGTTATGTAAACTGCTGACTTTCACTTAGGGTTCTTAGATATTCTGTAAGTAAAAGGTGGTGTAGTTCCCATCGGTACGGAACCGTGTAGCGCCAGCAAAATGTGGTGGGCATGGATAGAAAGGTGGAACCAAGAGTTAGTCGGGGATGAGCTACTGAAACACCAACAACTCACGAAAAGGTTGTAAATTGTGCTGATGCTGAGAGGGGCTTTTTGTGCCGTTTTCCAATGTGCCAAAGCCTCAGATGGATGTAGTAACTAGCTGGAATTATGTTGGAACTGATATCTATCATCGTCACCAAGAAATAACAGAGTTCAGCAATTCTACTTGCGAATCCACCTACTAACATGCACTCGCCACCACATTGCGCAATCACTGTAATGGAACTGAAGAACTATAGTAATGTATAGTGAAGGATCAGCGCATAGGATGTTATTGTGTACTCAAATATAAGGTAAATTACAACTGAACTCTTGTACCTACTGTGATTTATCCTCAGTCACATATCCATTTAGGGGCCCTCCCACGCTAAAGTGCTTACCAAGTGTCCTTTATTGAAAGCATATTAAAATTAATATGGCAATAGAGTGTGCTAAAATTTATATTGTTTGAGAAAAGGATCTTACAAATATCTCAATTTTGTGTTTCAATGCAGTGAAAATTTCAAGCTGCAACTGTTGAGAGCTATATGTTCGTGCTTGTTAAGTGCTCGTTTCACTAATATAATGAAAGTATGTTTATTTTTGCTCTACTACAGTGGTCAATACTAAGCCCCCCCCCCCCCCCAATTGAAAGTATTCCAAATGCACAAAGTTACTTAATTATAGAAAGTTTCAACTACTCTTGCTATTCCTGTCAAGTTCTGTACAGTACTGGGTTTCTCTTGTATATTGAAAGTGCTTATTAATAGTGTAACAGGAGCCACAGTTTGTCTATTGTGCTAAGCTAAATAACGATTAATAGAAAGACCACTATCTTCGATAACAGCAACTTCTTTTATTCAAAGGTCAGTGGGAAAGTATTTGTTAGTGAAATGCATTTATCTTTCATTCCAAATAGAAAAGTATTTAGCTGAGAGAGACTTAACCTATGCCCAGTTCATAATTTTGCAGTGAACTACATTTAAAATTTTTTTGTCAGATAGGAAAATGTTTGAAAAGTAATATTAAACCTATGTCCAGTTTATGATTCTACAGTGAATATTAATAGTAATGTTATTGAGACCATTCATTTTGGCTATGTCCTGAAGGAAATAGTGTGTATCGTTATCTGTTATAATTATGCAAATAGTTTGTTCTGGTCTGTCAGCTCCAGCCTTAACGTGAACATATGCAGGTACCAGAGTTCATTGCACTCTCGCATGACAAAGTATATGCTGTGTTTGCTCATAGAACTTATTTTCAGGTTCTTGAACAAGAATTTACTCATTCTTATGCCTAATTAGGCTGGTGACCGTTTTTATTATCATTTGGACGCTGTGGATAGGTAAATTATTGTTTGTTACCGTTTAAATATTTACGTAATTCTGACTTTCACTTCCGATAAGCCACCTCCGTTAGGTATATCACGGTCAACATAACTAAATTCCTATCAGAGGGCAACACTGCACTGTTGCTTTATTCCAAAATTGCATTAACAAGACAGTTTCATTATACCATCTGCCTCCAACTTTAAGGTTATGGCATAGCAGTAGCAGTAGACGGTGGTGTTATACGTTTTTCTGTCGAGTTCCCTCAATCAGTACCACCCGTGACTTGAAGTCATACCCGAGGGCTTCCCACATCATGAAGATGGCCATCTGGGGTAATGGAAAACCGCAACCCATCGCTGAACACAACACAACGCGACGCTATTCAGCAGCAGCCTATGATTCTCGCTCATGGCACCACTGCAGTGCAGCCATTAGTGTTGTGCTGTTAACGGCAGCCTATGCATGGGACAGTATTTCTTTAGTCAGGCTGTTGGTAGTCTCAATGGTGAGATACGACACAGAATATTGTAGGGAGTCCATAGATGGCAGGCCCAGATGTAAAGTAGTTATGATGTGTTTGCTCTACAGTACGGCGGTCCTCCTTTGTCTTGATCGATCACGGTCGTCCAGAACCTTGACGACGAGCATGCCTGCCTCTGCGTTCCCATGCAGTCCAGCATCCAGCCACTGTCACATCTAACTCCCTCACAAATTCAGATATTGCACGATTCGATCAGCCGGCCAAGTGGAGACCCACAATGAGGAAGCTTTCAAATTCTATCAAACACTGATGACGCTGTCTCACACTAGCACGTGGCATCGCATGTCTTTCAATATGATGATCAATTTTCGACACAGTTCAAGCTCCCTATATACCTTACCAGGCCTGGTAACAACGCTAAGCATAAACAACACTACTGCACTCCGATGGCCATTCTGCTTGTCACAGATAATTTCAGCTCTGATTATTTACGCTCTCGGTGACGGTGTGTGCAGCGAAAACCAGTCAAAGTTGCGAATTTCACTCTTTTTATTCACTCGATGATTAGTTTCGGGTCGGGACCCATTTTCAAATCATCGTAATATAGTCAAAAGTAGTATTTGAGAAAATGCAAAACCCATTCAAAAATGTGCAAACGAACAGTTACAGAGCATATAGCTAACTATTTTTGACTATGTTACCATGTTTTGAAGATGGGTCTCGGCCCGAAACTAATCATCGAGTGAATAAACAAAGTGAAACTTGCAACTCTGGCTACTTTTCGTTGTACTAATTAAGATATATGGGGATCTGTGGCATCTCTGCCGAAACAGCACGATGCTGGTGCATGCAGAAGTGCTTTGGTGCGCTCCGTTCATCGTATATTATTGAACATGGAGCTCCGCAGCAGACCTCCCCTACGTCTTCACATGTTGACCCAACTACATCGTCAGTTACGATCACAGTGAGCACCGGTCGATCGGGATTCGACCGTCGATCAACGGAAACGAGACGGCTGATCGGGCGAATCACATTTTCGCTTCACTAGGTCGACGGTCGTCCCCATGAACGCTGTCATCGAGGTGAACGGCGGCCCGAAACGTGCAGTGCGCCACGGGTGCAGGCTGGTGGCAGCAGTATTATGCTATAGGAGACATTCTCCTGGGCTTGCATGGCACCTGTGATAGTACTCTAAGACACGCTGACAACAGCGAACCACCTGCATCCATTCACGCTTGATGTCTTCCCCGACGGCGATGTCATCTTTCACCAGTTACATTGTGCGTGTCTCGGAACCAGAACCGTGCTGCAGTGTTTTGAGGAGCATTATAGTGCACTCACGTTGATGTCTTGGCGACTAAATCAGCCTGATGTAAATCGTATGGTACCATCCGAGTCGCTATCGAGCACCGTGACCATACCAGCGGCTCGTCATTTACGCGAATTACACGTCTGATGCGTAGACATCAAATGTCACATATCTCCACAAACCTATCAACAAACTGTCGGATCCCTGATACGCAGAATCAGTGCGGTATTTCGTTCCAAAGACGGACAAGCAAGCAATTAAGCAGGTGATCACAATGTTTTGGTTCATCAGCGTGTAAGCACACCAAATGAAAAATTAGTCACCTAGAGATGTCATGTAACACCAACCATATTACTGATTATGGCATCAATCAGTTCTGACAGGAACAGAGTCCGTCAGTTTCTTTAGGTGTGCCATAACCCGCGGAAGAGGCGCATTGGCGATTAGATCCTACGGAGCTACCAAATTTCGGGTGTTTTGATTGTTACGTGTCACCTATTACTCCAAAAAGTTCCAGATTTTTTTTTTATGGTAAATGGGTAAATGAGTGGGTCAGTCAACGTGCGACAGGGTGCCTGAGTTTTCTTCAAATACTAAGGGACTGGCAATACAGTGTCGTTAATAGCTACTTAACTTGCGGATACCCCTCATATATAAGTTGTGTCGTGAAATATGGGGACACGACGGCTTGAAAGTGGAGATTTGCGGACAACACCAGCCCGAGGAAGGCCTTCCTTTGTTTCGAGGAGTTGTTGCTCCAACTGGCAAAGGCAGTGGACGCAATTCTCTGGCAAACACTGCTTTCCCCGCATCACCGTGGCTACATTTCTCTGGCATTCCTTTTCAAACAAACCATGCCATCATTTGCCTGAAGTGATTTACGTAAACCGCGTAAAACCTAAATCTGGATGACGGGACTGGAATTTGAACTTCTGCGCGTCCCGAATGTGAACATTGTTCAGCGTCCTATCACTGCACCGCCGCGCGCAGTCGTGTGCTTTCCTGTAGAAGTCGACGTTCCCATACACTCACCCCGAATCTGCCGTGCATATGATATTATGATACCCATGCACAGTTTGCAGCAGTATCTTGAAATCTGCAGTGCTGACATACGCTGTTATCTGCATAATTTTGACTGCGTTCTGAGACACTGCGTCATTCTTTTCTCGATATACACCCTTGGCACCTACATGAAACATTTCGTTGTTGAAATGCCATACAACCTAACAGCATGGTATCTGGTTACAGGGAGTCTACCATTAAGCAGCAGGTATGTAGTTTTATGCCTTTTTTTCAGTTTACTTCATTGCCCTCTGCTGTGTCTTCGGTTTGCAGTCGGTAGACACCACACTAAGAATGTCATGAGACTGGCAACTCTTTCATCCACTATGTTCATCCCAGCTAATTATGGCATATGTAATACTAGTCCAACCCACAGCAAACATGGGCAGGTGCATAGGTGTTGCATTGCTCCACTGTCGAGTCCTATTTGCAACAAATGAAGTTTCAGTATATAGTATAAACATACACGTAACTTGTCGTCGTCTGGGCAGATTACTGTGTACTCGTAATTAAGTAAAAATGTTTATATTCTGAGAATTCGGTGATATGGTTGAAATGTGAGCAAATGTTTGTGTGTGTGCCGGCGTAGATGTGTGTGCGTGGCATTAGATATGTGTTCTGTTTACAAAAATAAATGTGTTGTAATTTGTAGAATAACATTTACCATATGCTGGCCAATTGGAAAATGTCCGGAAATCATCAACTGAAAACGAAAACTTTTTTTTAAAATTTTTTTTTAAGAGAATCGTGTTAACATCGTGTGCGCCTTTATATGGCCAAGATTGTGGTCTTCATAAACAGTACCCATTTGTTGTTGCGAACGGTTCTCATTTATCCAGTGTTTGCACACATCGCTGTAGAGAAGCAGCATGGTCTGTTCAAGCCGGTACGTCGTGATATAACAAACCTATTTCTCCGAGTATGACTGCTGTCACGTTTGAACTCGATTTCGTTTTGATTGGTTTGACATTCACTACACGTACACACACACACACTCAGACGTTACAACTTCGTTTGACAGCTGGTTATTGTAATTGGAGTCACAAATGGGCGTGGTAGGATGTACGCAAAAACGTCATCTCTCGCCGTTCTTAATCACGTATTTCTAGTACGCGGTTTTACAAATATTTCGAGTCTGGTTACGGCTGGGTTATTCATTCTTAATGTCACATTTATCCGAAATGTTTTTTTATGTCTCTTAATCCACAGATGAACTACAACGAGTCGATTCTACTACGAGCATATTGCTTCCGACCTGCCCCGACACAGAGTTCGTTTACACGTCAATCTCTCCGTAAAAGCCAGTGACTTGGCAACTTTTAAAACGCCAGTCATGCTGATACCTCGCCTTAGAGTTTCCGATGAGTGAAACGCAGAGGGAAGGAGGAGGAGGAGGAGGAGGAGAAGGAGGGTGGTGATGGAGGGGGGGGGGGGAGATGAGCTGGATGAACGGGAGCGGGTTGTGAACAATCAAATGCATGATAACGGAAGAACAAATTTCATTTGGTAACTATTTATGATATTCAAAAGAGTAGAAAAACCGGGCACAGAAAATTTGGGTCGTACATAACGAGATGTTCCTACGAGTTTACGTGAGGATAGTCTTTATTGAGGAAAAAAGTTGTAATCTGTCTTGACTAGGTCAAACAGCGTCGTAATTGTTTCCATTTATCCGGTCCTTCCTCAAAACAAAAGAGGTGGCAGAGTGCTCAAGAAACTGGTCTCGCATTCGGGAGGAGAGACGCATGCAGATTAAACTGCCGTCTGCTTCTCGTCTGCTGTGCAGCGAGCTACGTTAATTTAAGTATTAACTGTATTTTTCTTACTTGTCACTTCTTTTTCCGTGTGTTTTTGCTTTTAGTAAGCTTTAATTGTCGAGTGCTAGTAATAGTGTTCCATAGATCTCGTGTTTGTTTTGAATACAGTCAGAGAGAGTCCCTTTAATCAGCCATAGTGCCAGTAGTGCTGGTGTTTGTTTTGAATACAGTCCAGAGACAGGTAGTGGTATTTTCATTGTTTTCTACAAGAAGTGTCTAGTAATCACAGTTTAGTCAACTATCAGCCGGCTTTAGAAAATTAGCAGTCTAGTTAACAGTTGATTAACTCTCTGCAGAAAATTGATTTCTTAGGATGGATAGGATGTGTGACTGCTGTGTACGTACGCAGGAAGAGCTGGCCACTGTTCGCGACCGAGCGAGGTGGCGCAGTGGTTAGCACACTGGACTCGCATTCGGCAGGACGACGGTTCAATCCCACGTCCGGCAAATGACGGGATGGTTCCTTTGAAAGGGCACGGCCGATTTCCTTCCCCATCCTTCCCAGATCCGAGCTTGTGTTCCGTCTCTAATGACCTCGTTGTCGACTGGACGTTAAACGCTAATTTCCTCCTCCACTCACTGTTCGCGAACAGCTGAACGTGTTGATGACCGCGGTCAGCCGTCTTCAGGCTGCTGCCTCGGAGTGTAGCGGCAGTGGGGAGTATGGTGCGTCTCATGGTACACCCCAGGTGTTACATGCTTCACCCACTGTCCCTGCTGTCGAGACATCTTCACGGGTACCGGGAGCGGTTGGGCCACCCTCTCCCCAAGGGGAGTGGCGGGTTCAGCGGCGTTCGCGGCGCACGAGGCCGAGGGTAAATGTGGAGGCTGGCCGTGTGGCATCGCCCGCTGTGCCTGTGAGTGGACATGTGGGCGCTCCTTCAGCAAGGTCCGAGCAGGCACACGGGGGGAGGGGTTTATTAGTTATTGAGAGCTCCAACGTTAGGCGGGTGATGGAGCCCTTAGGGAAATAGTGGAAAGGTCGGGGAAGAAGGCCAGTGTTTAGTCTGTCTGCTTGCTGGGGGTCTCATCCGAGATGTGGAGAAGGCTCTACGGGCGGCGATAGAGAGCACTGGGTGCACCCGACTGCAAATTGTTGCTCATGTCGGCACCAATGACTCCTGCCGCCGAGGTTCAGTTCGTACAGGCGGTTGGCGGAATTAGTGAAGGCGGAAAGCCTCGCTCGCGTGGTGGAATGAGAGCTGACTATTTGTAGTATCGTTCCCAGAACCGATCGCGGTCCTGTGGTTTGGAGCCGAGTGGAAGGCTTAAACCAGAGGCTCAGACGATTCTGCAAAGATCTGGGGTGCAAATTTCTCTACCTCCGCTATCGGGTGGAGAAATGTAGGGTCCCCCTGAATAGGTCAGGCGTGCACTACACGCAGGAAGCGGGTACAAGGGTAGCGGAGTAGTGTGTAGTGCACATGGGGTTTTTTAGGTTAGAGAATTCCCTCCCTAGGCCTGACAAGAAGCCTCCTGAGACACGGCAAGGTAGGAGCAGGCTAAATGCAACAGGGAATAACAATATTAATGTGCTAATAGTAAACTGCAGGAGCTTCTATAGAAAGGTCCCAGAACTGCTCTCATTAATAAACGGTCACAATACCCACTAGTACTAGGGACAGAAAGTTGGCTGAAACCAGATGTAAACAGTAATGAAATCATAAACTCAGACTGGAATGTATACCGCAGAGACAGGCTGGGCAGTGAAGGAGGAGGCGTGTTTATAGCGATAAGAAGTGCAATAGTATCGAAGGAAATTCACGGAGATTCGAATTGTGAAATGATTTGGGTGAAGGTCACGGTTAAAGCAGGCTCAGACATGGTAATTGGATGTCTCTATAGGCCCCCGGGCTCAGCAGCTGTTGTGGCTGAGCACCTGAAGAATAATTTGGAAAATATTTCGAGTAGATTTCCCCACCATGTTATAGTTCTGGGTGGAGATTTTAATTTGCCGGATATAGACTGGGAGACTCAAAGGTTTATAACGGGTGGCAGGGACAAAGAATCCACTGAAATTTTTTTAAGTGCTTTATCTAAAAACTACATTGAGCTGTTAAACAGAGAACCGACTCGTGGCGCTAACATATTAGACCTTCTGGTGATTAACGGAGCCGAACTATTTGAAACAGTTAACGCAGAACAGGGAATCAGCAATCGTAAAGCGGTTACTGCACCGATGATTTCAGGCGTAAATAGAAATATTAAAAAAGGTAAGAAGATTTTTCTGTTTAGCAAAAGTGACAAAAAGCAGATTTCAGAGTACTTGATGACTCAACATAAAAGTTTTGTCCCAAGTACAGACAGTGTTGAGGATCAGTGGACAAAGTTCAAAACCAACGTACAATATGCGTTAGATGAGTATGTGCCAAGCAAGATCGTAAGAGATGGAAAAGAACCACCGTGGTACAACAACCGAGTTAGAAAACTGCTGCGGAAGCAAAGGGAACTTCACAGCAAACATAGCCAAAGCCTTGCAGACACACAAAAATTACGCGAAGCGAAATGTAGTGTGAGGAGGGCTATGCGAGAGGCATTAATTGAATTCGAAAGTAAAGTTCTATGTACTGACTTGGCAGAAAATCCTAAGAAATTTTGGTCTTATGTCAAAGCGGTAGATGGATCAAAAAAAAAAAATGTCCAGACACTCTGTGACCAAAATGGTTCTGAAACAGAGGATGACAGACTAAAGGCCGAAATACTAAATGTCTTTTTCCGTAGCTGTTTCACAGAGGAAGACTGCACTGTAGTTCCTTCTCTAGATTGTCGCACAGATGACAGAATGGTAGACATCGAAATAGACGACAGAGGGATAGAGAAACAATTAAAATCGCTCAAAAGAGGAAAGGCAGCTGGACATGATGGGATACCATTTCGATTTTACACAGAGTACGCGAAGGAACTTGCCCACCTCCCCCCCCCCCCCCCCCCCCCCCCTTCTTCCAGCGGTGTACCGTAGGTCTCTAGAAGAGCGTAGCGTTCCAAAGGGTTGGAAAAGGATACAGATCATCCCCGTTTTCTAGAACGGACGTCGAACAGATGTGCAGAACTATAGACCTATATCTCTAACGTCGATCAGTTGTAGAATTTTGGAACACGTATTATGTTCGACTATAATGACTTTTGTGGAGACTAGAAATCTACTTTGTAGGAATCACCATGGGTTTCGAAAAAGGCGATCGTGTGAAATCCAGCTCGCGCTATTAGTCCACGAGACTCGGAGGGCCATAGACACGAGTTCACAGCTAGATGCCGTGTTTCTTGACTTCCGCAAGGCATTCGATACAGTTCCCCACAGTCGTTTAATGAACAAAGTAAGAGCATACGGACTATCAGATCAATCGTGTGATTGGATTGAAGAGTTCCTAGATAACAGAACGCAGCATGTCATTCTCAATGGAGAGAAGTCTTCCGAAGTAAGAGTGATTTCAGGTGTCCGTCAGGGGAGTGTCGTAGGACCGTTGCTGTTCACAGTATACATAAATGACCTTGTGGATGACATCGGAAGTTCACTGAGGCTTTTTGCGGATGATGCTGTGGTATATCGAGAGGTTGTAACAATGGAAAATTGTACTGAAACGCAGGAGGATCTGCAGCGAATTGACGCATGGTGCAGGGAATGGCAATTGAATCTCAATGTAGTCAAGTGTAATGTGCTGCGAGGACAACATACTGGGTTCTATTACTTCAGAAGTCTTCGAGCCACTCACATATTTGTGAAATTATTCCATATAATAGTACCTTCGTTAACAGCCTGCAAGGGGCCACCATCTCAAATGCTTTCCAGAAATCTAGAAGTATGGAATCTCCCTATTGCTCTTCATCCATAGTACTCAGTATATCATGTGAGAAAAGGGCAAGCCGAGTTTCACACGAACGATGATTTCTAAAAACCATGCTGATTCATAGACATAAGCTGCTAAGCCTCGAGAAAGTTAATTATATTCGAACTGAGAATGTTTTCAAGGATTCCGCAGCAAACAGAAATTAGGGATATTGGTCTATAATTTTGCGAGTCCATTGTTTTACCTTTCCTACACTACTGTCCATTAAAATTGGTACACCACGAAGATGACGTGCTACAGACGCGAAATTTAACCGACAGGAAGAAGATGCTGTGATATGCAAACGATTAGCTTTTCAGAGCGTTCACACAAGGTTCGCGCCGGTGGCGACACCTACAACGTGCTGATATGAGCAAATTTTCCAAACTATTTCTCATACACAAACAGCAGTTGACCGGCGTTGCCTGGTGAAACATTGTTATGATGCCTCCTGTAAGGATGAGAAATGCGTGCCATCACAATTCTGACTTTGAAAAAGGTCGGATTGTAGCCTATCGCGATTGCGGTTTATCGTATCGCGACATTGCTGCTCGCGTTGGTCGAGATCCAATGACTGTTAGCAGAATATGGAACCAGTGTGTTCAGGAGGGTAATACGGAACACCGTGCTCGATCCCAACGGCCTCGTATCACTAGCAGGCGAGATGACAGGCATCTTATCCGCATGGCTGTAACGGATCGTGCAGCCACGTCTCGATCCCTGAGTGAACAGATGGGGACGTTTGCAAAAGAACAACCATCTGCACGATCAGTTCGACGACGTTTTCAGCAGCATGGACTATCAGCTGGGAGACAATGGCTGCATTTACCCTTGACGCCGCATCACAGACAGGAGCGCCTGCGATGGTGTACTCAACGGCGAACCTAGGTGCACGAATGGCAAAACGTAATTTTTCCGGATGAATCCAGGTTCTGTTTATAGCATCGTGATGGTCGCATCCGTGTTTGGCGACATCGCGGTGAATGCGCATTAGAAACCTGTGTTCGTCATCGCCATACTGGCGTATCACCCGCCGTGATGGTATGGGGTGGCATTGGTTACACGTCTCGGTCACCTCTTCTTCGCATTGACGGCACTTTGAACAGAGGACGTTACATTTCAGATGTGTTACGATCCGTGGCACCACCCTTCATTGGATTCTTGTTAAACCCTACGTTTCAGCAGGATAATGCACGACCGCATGTTGCAGGTCCTGTACGGGCCTTTCTGGATACAGAAAATGTTCGACTGTTGCCCTGGTCAACACATTCCCCAGTTATCTCATCAATTGAAAACGTCTGGTCAATGGTGGGCGAGCAACTGGCTCGTCACAATACGCCAGTCACTACTATTACTGAACTGTGGTATCGTGTTGAAGCTGCATGGGCAGCTGTACCTGTACACGCCATCCAAGCTCTGTTCGACTCAATGCCCAGGCGTATCAAGGCCGTCATTACGTTCAGAGGTGGTTGTTCTGGGTACTGATTTCTCAGGATCTATGTACCCAAATTGCGTGAAAATGTAATCACATGTCAGTTCTAGTATAATATCTTTGTCCAATAATACCCGTTTATCATCTGCATTTCTTCTTGGTGCAGCAATTTTAACAGGCTGTAGTGTATATACTGCAATCACCTGCTCTTTTTTCCAGTCGCTTGGGAGTTTGTGCTGGGCGAGAGAGTCAAGATAAATGCAAGCTAGGTAAGGGGCCAATGCCGTAGAGTACCCTTTGTAAAATCGAACTGTGATTCCATCCAGACGTGGTGATGTATTTATTTTCAAATCTTTAAGTTGCTTCTCTACGCCAGGTATGCTTATTTATATGGCGTCCATACGGGAATCTGTCCGATGGTCAAATTACGGTATGTTTGTACAGTTCTCCTGCGTGAACGACTTCTTGAGCATGAAATTTATAACTTCGTCTTTCTGTTGCTATCTTCAACGTCCTCACCAGACTAGTCAACAGGGGACTGAATGGAAGCATTAGACCGACTTAGCCATTTTACATACTACTAGAACTTTCCCTGGTTCTCTGCCAAATCTTTTTCTAAGGGGTGACGGTAGTAGTTGTATGCCTCGTGCATAAATCTTTCTACAGATGTACGAATATCTAGTAACTTTCGCTTGTAGTCGTTTGTGTGTCCCCTTTTAAACCTAGAGTGCAGCAGCCTCTGCTCCTCAGTATCTTACGAATTTCGTTTTTCGTTATTAAACCGTAATGGGTCTTTTCAATCCTTTATCCACTTACTAGGCACGCAACTCTCCAGACTATGACCTTTTTTTTTGTCATCAGTCTACTGACTGGTTTGATGCGGCCCGCCACGAATTCCTTTCCTGTCCTAACCTCTTCATCTCAGAGTAGCACTTGCAACCTACGTCCTCAATTATTTGCTTGACGTATTCCAATCTCTGTTTTCCTCTACAGTTTTTACCCTCTACAGTTCCCTCTAATACCATGGAAGTCATTCCCTCATGTCTTAGCAGATGTCCTATCATCCTGTCCCTTCTCCTTATCAGAGTTTTCCACATATTCCTTCCTCTCCGATTCTGCGTAGAACCTCCTCATTCCTTACCTTATCAGTCCACCTGATTTTCAACATTCGTCTATAGCACCACATCTCAAATGCTTCGATTCTCTTCCGTTCCGGTTTTCCCACAGTCCATGTTTCACTACCATACGATGCTGTACTCCAGACGTACATCCTCAGAAATTTCTTCCTCAAATTAAGGCCGGTATTTGATATTAGTAGACTTCTCTTGGCCAGAAATGCCTTTTTTTGCCATAGCGAGTCTGCTTTTGATGTCTTCCTTGCTCCGTCCGTCATTGGTTATTTTACTGCCTAGGTAGCAGAATTCCTTAACCTCATTGACTTCGTGACCATCAATCCTCTTTATTCTCATTTCTACTACTTCTCATTATCTTCGTCTTTCTCCGATTTACTCTCAAACCATACTGTGTACTCATTAGACTGTTCATTCCGTTCAGCAGATCATTTAATTCTTCTTCACTTTCACTCAGGATAGCAATGTCATCAGCGAATCGTATCACTGATATCCTTTCACCTTGTATTTTAATTCCACTCCTGAACCTTTCTTTTATTTCCATCATTGCTTCCTCGATGTACAGATTGAAGAGTAGGGGCTACAGCCTTGTCTTATACCCTTACAATATGCTTAAACTTTGTTCATGATTCCTGCACATGCATCAGTAGTGGGACAACAGGGACATCAGCCAGTTTTTTGGTGCAGTTTTCCACCATTAGGGGCAAGTATGCACTCAGGTGCACGCCTATTGTTCTCCTGTGATTGACAGGTCCTTAACCTGCTAAGAGGATTAAGACACCCTGGGGATAATCCTTACTTTTGATTGACAGGTCCTTACCCTATTGTTCCCCCACCACCCCACTCCTCCATCTCCCCCACCATCTCCTCCTCTCCTATCCCTCTGGGAACTCAACTCGCCGATACAAGCACACTTTTGATATCAGTTTGAGTCACTAATTAATTAAATCAGTCAAGTAATTAAGTTCACCCTCTGGGAAATCTCCCAGCCCTCTGCATTCCCCTCTCCCTCCCAGGAACAGGAAATGGCGGGAAAATGACACAGTTGATTGGCTATTTGGGGGGAAAATTTATTTCAGTGTATGGAATATGTTTAAACAATTTAGACAATATAGTTTATTTATTTATTTTAAAGAATTTGGTGGGAAATCAATAGCACTGTATGGAATACTGTTTAAAAAATTTAGACAATGTGTGGGATATTGTTTATTTAAATGATTTATGGGATAGAAGGTAATATAATGAATATTTAAATAATTGCGATGCTTTTACAGTCTGACTGCCCAAGGAAAACCATCATGAAACACCCATCACACGTAATTACACTGTTAAAAATCTTTCGATCTCTAGGCACGCACCATCTGCCACATTCCCCGTCCACTGAACTGCTCCAATTGCCAGCTTGCACCACCACACAGCCAGCTTGCTGAGGGTTGTGCAATGTGACGTGCCATGTACCTGTCCAAGAGTGACCTCTCAGGCCCAGCGACTGAAAGACCAGATGTCATGCTAATCCCTGAACAAAAGCATTCATGAAATTCCCATCAAAACATATGCTCTTTCTGTATTTCTATTTCTGTAAGGTCCCACTGCTGGGCCTGTACACTCTGTCAGTCACGGTTGGACCAAACCACAAACAAAGCAGTGTCTACCCAGTAAACCCCTGTGGAATACCGACGTACGTGAGATGCCTTTTTCCAAGCCATGGGCTCTAAGCTGCTGTCTGTGCTGAAGAGAAAGGATCTAACGACAAGAAATTCAATCGTATAGAATAGGATATACTGTTTATTTATAAAATTCAGTTTGCAGGGGCTGGATCTCACATTTATTTGGTGTGGAAAGCTCACATCCGGCAACTAGATGTCCTAATTACATAATTACACTGTAGAAGATTGAAGGTGTGGTTGTACTGGAAAATTTTCCCGTTTGAACTCATCTTGACATGCAGGGATCGACTGAGCTATCCCACCTCTCCAACCACTCGCCCCCTCTCTCCCAACACCTCGCAGAAAACATAGCTAGGAAAAAGACTCACTTTGTGGTGGAAAATAAGGGTCTCATGACACGAAATTCAAAGCATAGTCAATAACATATTGATACATATTCTTTATCTAATCGGTTTGTGAGTGACAGGGTTCCCCCACTTAGGTAATCATAACAGTACCTCCCCCTCCCTCCATGACATAATAACTGTAACCACAAGGGAATGGAATGAAGTGAAATGTAGTAGACACCGTTTGGAGTTCCCTGCATCTGTGTCTATCATCAAGGCGCCGCCACAAAAGTAAAAAGCCAATGTCCTAATTACAGATCACGTTACATAATACCACCAAACACAGACTGAATAACGGTCTCCTTTGATCTCACGGCCACCAAACAAAGCATCAAGTGGCAGGATTCTGTTCATCAGCAAATTCCAGACTCGCTTCCTGTCTGTGTTGTTCTCAGGAAACCACTCCCTGCCTGTCTGTTGAACCAACGTTTCCAAACATGAAGGTGGATGTTTTATCTCTCCTCAGAATACTATATCCCTATTGGCTAATACTGGAGACAAAGGGAAAGCTGACGCAATTTCGATATAAAAAGTAGAGTGAAATAATCCTTCTGCACTACCCTGTCAAATTAATTGTTTAACAATTTACAGTAGTCAAACTGATTACTTAGAACACTCACTTTCATCTGATGATGATCTTTCTTCATAATAAAACATATTTTCAACGTTTGAGTATCACACACAAACATTATACAGATCAAGTAATGAAATTTCCGTCACAAATAGATCGTAATGCTAAATATATCTGGGTTCATGTACGCATACTTCTCCACCACAACGTTTCCAATACACATATCAAGTGAAAAAAAACCTGACAATCACGGAAACTCGTGATCATGAAGAGCGCACCACCGATTGCAGGGTTGCCCTGTCTGTATCAGCTGGGAGAGAGAGGCCCACACCCGAATGCGTGCAGGCACGCAGTAGAATATCGGAAACAATAAACTGATCATTCAGGAATTTGACATCGAAATTAGGTTTTTAAGAGTACTATAGATTTTCTAAATTGATTCTCTCCATTACATTCAGAAGGAAGAAGAAATGTTTTACTGTATCATAGAATAGATACAGCAAATACCACTGCAAGACAGAGCCAACTGCGATGTGTTGATAAGCTCTAATTATGACACATATAATCCATGATCCAGTGCATAGGAATAAGCTGTCATGGCTGGGTGTTGAAGGCAATTGAAAAACCTCGCACATCCTGTGCACTGTATCTTCGCAGACACCTCCCAGACGTCCACACACTGTGCTCCAAACCCCTCTAACTCTGCCATCACCAAACTTCAGGGGCCAGAGAAACTACACTCGTGGCCAAACCTGCAGTCATGGATATGCGTTATGCCAAAGTACACCACCCCCAGCCATGGAGGGCATCTGAGGATGATTGGAGTCGTAGGAATTCGGATGTTATTAGTAAGTCCAGTGCAAACATCCAACATTTTGCATCTTCTCGCACACAACACATACATGTCCACTTTTTTTGCACTCACTTAGCACACTGGTCACTTTGTGTGGAAGATCAGGCAGGTAGATGCATTCTTTGTACATGTCAAAGACTAAGCTAATCTTTTTCTTCTGGTTGGCGACTCCTCATGACCACCCTTAAAGGCAGCTGCAGTGAATTGCAAAAAAAGCAGGTGCAGCTTGGGTGTATTCAGTAGTTCTAAACAATTCTGCCCCAGCATAGACTCAGCAGTTTAAAAAAATCTACTTTCCCAATCTGAGGCAATGGTGTTGTTGACCATACACTTCGAGTTTTTCATGTGAAATGTAGATTCCTCTCGTTTATACTATTAATTTTCGAAGATAGAAGAAATCTGATAACACACATGTTTTCACATCACTGAAATGTCGTTACTTATTGTGAATATCCTGTACAGCACTAATGCATATGCTACATTCCCTCTAACTATGCTTTCATCAGGTAGAAAAATACCTTTCCTTGTCTGTCACATCATACATCACAGAACTAGGATATTAAACTCGTGTTTGGGTCATGACGGAGTGCTAAGATCTACCACCATCAGAGGACACTTCCTCACTTTTGGACTCTCTCCTAATGTAACCAAAAGGACTTGGGTGTTTCTCAGAGGGTGGATTTAATTAATTGATCATTTAATTAATTAGTAAATCAAATTGATATGAAAAGTGTGCTTGTATCAGCGAGTGGAGTTCGCAGAGGGATGGGGAGGATGAGGGGGAGGTGGAGGTATGGGAGAACAATAAGGTAAGGAAGGATTATGCCCAGGGGGTCTTAATCCTCTTAGCAGAACAGTAGCTTAAGGACCTGTCAAACAAAAGAGAAATACTTGCCCCTGGATATATTTTCTATAATGGCATTATGATTGCTAACCACTGTTGCTATACTGACATTATCGATAAGGTCCGGTCTATTTGTAGCTACAAGGTCAAAGATATTTCCATTGTGTGTGGGCTGCTGGGCTAGCTGCTCAAGACCATTTTCAGAAACTTGTGTGTACCCTCCCCACAATGAATCCATAGACATGCAGTCTATACACAGCAGGTTAAAGCCATCTCCAAATAGTACTGCATGATCTGAGTATTTTCGGCTATTAGCCGCAAACTTTCTTTGAATTACTCTAAAATTGCCACAGTGGAAACAGGAGGGTGGTAAAAATGTCCAACAATTAACTTAGTTTCACCTACACCTGTTATACGCTACCAGACGACTTCACTGTCACACTCAACTTCGACCTCAATAGAGACAATATTTTTGTCAACAGCATTGAAAACTTTCACTCCAATGGCCTCTAATCTTACTCCAGCACATTCCACAGCTTGTTAAATATCTCAGAGCTTTCCACTTCCAGAAAGGTTACAGACTTCCAAGGGCGATCTACATCCACATTGCTAAGGCCAAAGCAACAATTACCATCAGCCCACACAAAGAAGAAGCCTTTTATAAATACAGACAAAGTCAGATCACAGTTTCTGATAGCTGAACAAATTGAAAAATATACGTCCTAGTTCCGATGGAATATTGCATATATTAAGGGGTCGATACCCGCCTCCATAGCCACCACTGTAGTTCAGTGTAGTTGGTCAGAGGGCTAGCAGTCTTCTTTAATAAAAAACTAAGTGAATGGATCGACGATGAACGTAAACGGGTCTCATGTGACGTCCGCCCCGATCAAATGCAACGAACAAAATGAGGTCGATAATGCACGAGTCTGTGGTGGTGCTCGACTCGGTGGTATGCCGGTTCCAGTCCTGGTGGTGGAAAAAATTTTCATTGCCAGCAAGGGGAGGAAAGGTAATGGCTTAAGTTTACCGATCACCAGACTTTGGGCCAATGTCCTGGTTTAAATACCAAACCTCGTTGCAGTGTCTCATGAAGTGAGAGCATGTAATACTGTTGATGGTGACTCATCTGTAGGATGGAGATGTTAAGCTTAGTGCTGTTCGCGAGGAGTAGCCTATGTGCCGGCTCTGAATTTCATCCACCCCCCTTCTCTCATCATGATACAACACAAACATTACACCACACTCTACACATAATACATAAACACAGTATTACATAGAGTTGTAATGAGTCTCATGAAGTGAGGGCATGTGATACTGTTGATGGTCTACCGAGGCTCTAGTTGGAGCCCCACAGCAATGCCGAATCGAACTATGGCGTGCAAGGATTACTGTTGGATGGATTACACCAAGCGAAAGACTACCACCCGGCTACACAGAGAATTGGAGTACATGGAGATCCCTCAACAGACTACGCTCGGGTGTCACGAAATGTAAGAGCAGTCTGACCAAATGGGGTCTCCTAGAGGAGCCGCCACTCTGCCAGTGTGGAGCAACGCAGACGACCTTCCACCTGCTCGAGTGTACCCAATGTCCAGCAACATGCACAACAGAACACCTGCTACATGCAACCCCAATGGCAATAGAGGTCGCTAACTTCTGGGCGGCAAAAGTGTAAATAATTGTCTTGTAAATATATATATACACACACGACATGTAAATATTGTACATTATTTTATACATCGTAAAAGCTTCTGGCATGAATAAATAAAATAAACCGTTGATGGTGACCATGTGCCGGCTCCGAATTTCACCCCCCCCCCCCCCTTGTCTCATCATCATACAACAGAAACATTACACCACACTCTACATACAAGACATACACATAGTATTACAAAGAGTTGTAATGGTGCACGTTGCAAATAAACAAAGAAACGGAACCTCGAGACCACTTCATCTACGAGTGCAGTTAGCAAAGTACGGTTGAATTGGTCGCGAAATGCAAAAACCACTGTGGAAATCAAAAATATTTGATTGCAATTGTTAGCTTCCAGGCATTTCTGTACATAGCCATTGCTCCGACTTAGACATTTGTCGTATCGTCGTATCAACCTTCCAGTAGCACCGTCATAGAAGGCAGCCGCCTGTGCTTTCCACCAATTCTCTACCCTGATTTATAGTTCCTTGTCAGTGTCAGAATGTTGTCTTCGTAGACTGCAGTTCATGCAAGCAGAGATGCAACTCAGCGGGAAACAATTATGGACTGTATTATGGGTGATCAAACACTTCGAATTGAAAACGCTGGACTAGCACCCTAATTCTGCAGAGTGCGCCCTAGAACTGTCAAGAAAGAATCATATCACAGTTATTGTTGAATCCTGCCTAGTCGTTGAATATGGGGTGTCTAGGGAACCTGCTTTCTCGGATCGCTAGACAACAATTCAAAAAAATCGTATTAATGAGTTTTATTACGAAAAGTAAGTGAGAATACTTAACTTTGAGAATTACATAGATGAGTCGCAAGCAAAGTGTGACATCCGAAAAAAACAAGCTTCTTCAGTATAACAGTTCTAATACAAGTGAAGTAATAGAGTTGACACTTCTGTCCAGGTTGCTAGTCTTGAATATTTTCTTGAACTGGGCTACGGCCAGTCGGGCGTAGCGCTTGCGTCCTCTTCGCTTAGAGGCCGCTGCTGGCTCTTGACTTTATGCCATAACATCCCCCCCCCCTCCCCCAAAGGTGACGGACCGTCGTCCTCTATGCAGCGGCAGGAGTGTGGATGCTGGGATGGACTGGAAGCTGTTGCTGCAGGGGACGTCAGGCTTTCAGACGCACCCAGCCATCTGGTCTGCGCTATGCTGGAAACGTCCCCGGGAAAAGGACCGAAAGTGTACGCGTCCACCTTCAGAGACCTATAACGAGACGTACAAGATGTCGGCTGCTGCGGTGTGGGCGGGCCCAGCTGCATCGGTAGGACGAGAGGAGGCGGAGGCTCCGTCCCCATGGGGTCGTCCCGCGGTGTTGTGATGACACCCTCTTCCGGCTGCTGTAGCCGCGCTGTCCCCGTGATCCCTGAATCTGGGTGAAGAGATACAGAAGGATCACCGTGCACAAGACAGTGGCGAATTTGATTGTGATGTCTGCCCTGCAATCCGTCTGGGCCTGAAATGAGATACATGCATGCGCCAAGTCGACGAAGAACCTCGCCTCGTGTCCACCGTCTGCTGCCGCTAAAAACCCTGAAAAACGCAATACCATGCAGCGCGAAGCGATACTTGCTGCCTTCCTTCGGCCCTGGATGCTCAGGAGGGTGGAGCAGGTGCAGCAGTGTCCGATGGCGGTGGTCGTGAAGCAATGCCGCCGGCGATGGTCGTTATCGTAGATGAGAACTACCGGGTGATCAAAAAGTCAGTATAAATTTTAAAACTGAATAAATCACGGAATAATGTACACTCCTGGAAATTGAAATAAGAACACCGTGAATTCATTGTCCCAGGAAGGGGAAACTTTATTGACACATTCCTGGGGTCAGATACATCACATGATCACACTGACAAAACCACAGGCACACAGACACAGGCAACAGAGCATGCACAATGTCGGCACTAGTACAGTGTATATCCACCTTTCGCAGCAATGCAGGCTGCTATTCTCCCATGGAGACGATCGTAGAGATGCTGGATGTAGTCCTGTGGAACGGCTTGCCATGCCATTTCCACCTGGCGCCTCAGTTGGACCAGCGTTCGTGCTGGACGTGCAGACCGCGTGAGACGACGCTTCATCCAGTCCCAAACATGCTCAATGGGGGACAGATCCGGAGATCTTGCTGGCCAGGGTAGTTGACTTACACCTTCTAGAGCACGTTGGGTGTCACAGGATACATGCGGACGTGCATTGTCTTGTTGGAACAGCAAGTTCCCTTGCCGGTCTAGGAATGGTAGAACGATGGGTTCGATGACGGTTTGGATGTACCGTGCACTATTCAGTGTCCCCTCGACGATCACCAGAGGAGTACGGCCAGTGTAGGAGATCGCTCCCCACACCATGATGCCGGGTGTTGGCCCTGTGTGCCTCGGTCGTGTGCAGTCCTGATTGTGGCGCTCACCTGCACGGCGCCAAACACGCATGCGACCATCATTGGCACCAAGGCAGAAGCGACTCTCATCGCTGAAGATGACACGTCTCCATTCGTCCCTCTATTCACGCCTGTCGCGACACCACTGGAGGCGGGCTGCACGATGTTGGGGCGTGAGCGGAAGACGGGCTAGCGGTGTGCGGGACCGTAGCCCAGCTTCATGGTGACGGTTGCGAATGGTCCTCGCTGATACCCCAGGAGCAACAGTGTCCCTAATTTGCTGGGAAGTGGCGGCGCGGTCCCCTACGGCACTGCGTAGGATCCTACGGTCTTGGCGTGCATCCGTGCGTCGCTGCGGTCCGGTCCCAGGTCGACGGGCACGTGCACCTTCCGCCGACCACTGGCGACAACATCGATGTACTGTGGAGACCTCACGCCCCACGTGTTGAGCAATTCGGCGGTACGTCCACCCGGCCTCCCGCATGCCCACTATACGCCCTCGCTCAAAGTCCGTCAACTGCACATACGTTTCACGTCCACGCTGTCGCGGCATGCTACCAGTGTTAAAGACTGCGATGGAGCTCCGTATGCCACGGCAAACTGGCTGACACTGACGGCGGGGGCGCACAAATGCTGCGCAGCTAGCGCCATTCGACGGCCAACACCGCGGTTCCTGGTGTGTCCGCTGTGCCGTGCGTGTGATCATTGCTTGTACAGCCCTCTCGCAGTGTCCGGAGCAAGTATGGTGGGTCTGACACACCGGTGTCAATGTGTTCTTTTTTCCATTTCCAGGAGTGTAGATATAGAGTTACAAATTGACACACATGCTTGGAATGACATGGGGTTTTATTAGAACCTAAAAAATACAAACGTTCAAAAAATGTCTGACAGATGGCGCTTCATATGGTCAGAATAGCAATAATTAGCATAACAAAGTAAGATAAAGCAAAGATGATGTTCTTTACAGGAAATGCTCAATATGTCCACCATCATTACTCAACAATAGCTGTAGTCGAGGGATAATGTTGTGAACAGCACTGTAAAGCATGTCCGAAGTTATGGTGAGGCATTGGCGTCGGATGTCGTCTTTCAGCATCCCTAAAGATGTCGGTCGATCACGATACACTTGCGACTTCAGGTAAACCCAAAGCCAATAATCGCACGGACTGAGGTCTGGGGACCTGGGAGGCCAAGCATGACGAAAGTGGCGGCTGAGCACACGATCATCACCAAACGACGCGCGCAAGAGGTCTTTCACGCGTCTAGCAATATGGGGTGGAGCGCCATCCTGCATAATCAACATACGTTCCAGCAGCTGTTTATCAGCCAGGCTTTGGATGATGTAATTCTGTAACATATCGGCGTACCTCTCACCCGTCACGGTAGCAGTTACTGACGTTTTGCTGTCCAGCGCCATCTGTCGGACATTTTGCGTGAAGGGAAGCTACCGTACAGACAGAGGGATCTATATTTATACTTAGCATAACTAATTACAAACTGACATATTCGTTCGAATTGTTTTCGTTTCCCAAAAGTTATAAATATTTTGACTTCGGAAAAGAAGCCCTGTATTTCGCCCAGATGTCGAAGAAGAAGGTCCCTTACGTACTGGTAAGTAAGATGTGGAGACGGCGGTTTGAAAGCGGACAGAAGAAGTACGGGGAAGGGCGTCCCTTACCTGAGGGATCGTTACTCAAGATACGTGGGGAAGGGGCAAGTGTGGCAAATGTCCGGCGTGGCAATTGTCTGCGTGGCAAATGTCCGGCATTTGGCGGTGAAGGTGTCTTGTAGCCTGATAACTGTCCGTGTTACAAGACCAGAGTCATGCCTACAATGGTTTGAGGAGAATGGTAGTGAATTCAGGTTGATGTCTTGGGCGCCAAAATCGCCTTACCTTCACCGAGTGACACTCATGTGGTACAGTATCGGGCGCCAGCTCCACGCCCTCAAATTCTGGCCTCAAATTTACGGGAACAGTGTGACCTGTGCAGAGACATGTGATGCCACATACTCCCGAAAAACCTACCAAAGACTTGCGAAATCCGTGCCTCAAAGAATCTCTGCGGATCAACACACCATTAACGAGGTTGCCTTAACGTTTTGGCTAGTTATTGTAAATCCATCCATTGATTCGACAACGTCATGAACAATCTTCAATGTTTTTGTTCCGGCGAACTTGATTATATAAATCGTTGGCCTTAGCGTAGCTCATTAATTGTTACCACAGTTCAACCATTCTTATACAGACTAGACATACTGCCTTACGGGAATACTGACCGGCTTGTAAACGATGGTTTATTAGTAATTCAACCATCAGCATCATGAACAGTTTATACCTCTTAGCAGCTCACCATCAGCTGAACTGTTTCAGAAAGAGAAAGAAGATAGTAAAATACTAGTAACTTAAACTAAAAAAATCAATGCATTTGTTGTGGTTCCTATTTCGCGTGGCCCACACTTTCCTAATAGTAGCTTGCTTAAACAGTTCTTTCATCTTGGCTGTTTAGTGTGGACTTGGGACCATCGGTGAGCAATTTATTATTTGCAGGTTATGTCTGTCGGCGGGCGTCACTTAAAATCACTATCCTAGAGAACATCAAGCTTACCTACACCACTAGTTACACCATATTTTTTACTAGCTACTTTCCTTTTTGAGAAGAGTATATCTCTCAATCACTTTTGTATTGTGTATTTTAATGTCAAATTTACGATTTAAAAGTTAACATCTTTAAACTATTACTTAGTTAACTGTAACCTTCAGTTACAACAAACAAAGAGCAGACACATTTACACTGTGAGAGCGTATGCTGGTCTGTTGAGTTGTATTTTGAAGCGTTGCTATGTACCGTATTCAAGTGCGTGTAGTTGTGTAAAGAAATTGGTTTGATTTTGTCATATAACTTCATAATACTTTACTATCCCACTCTTTATTGCGTTTTAAACATATCGTCTGATGGTAACTTGATAAGAAGTCAAAACCGATTGATACTGAGTGTCCGTTGTCGGTCTCTTTCTGTATAAGAAGTTGCAACTTCCTTAACCGGAAATCGAAAATGGTTCTAATGAGATGCATTCATCGCTACATGTTTTTAATCACAGTTGAAATGATGAATAGTGTAAAATTGGGGGAGATAAGCTGGGACGGTACGAAATTTTGTCAGCCGTTTTTCAGCAGCAGTTTTTGTCACAAGTGTCCTACCAGCTTTAGACGATTTCTCCCGTATTGAGTGGAACGTTAATGTGTCTCTGAGCGACGGAATGCAAGCTCCTCTCACTGCATATTCGTGTTCTGAGCCCCTTACAAATTACGAACTCACACACTCACACACACACACACACACACACACACACACAGAGAGAGAGAGAGAGAGAGAGAAATTGTATAAACATAATCCTTATCGGTAAGATGTACATTTGGCAACGAAGTCTGTACAGAAGACCTGCAAAGATCTTCTTCGAGTTTTAAGGAGAAAGAATAATTACTCTGATATAGAGTCAGACGTCCTAATATTTGTGATCCTGGTTACGTACTCCAAATCTCAAAACTCTGTAACCAACACTTCCCCTGGCAAAGTTCACTACTTGAAACGTTTTGGGGATTCCTCCTCGAAGTTCTAAGATTTGGATGGATTCTGGTCGCTAGTTGAAACTAACCGTGATTTGCACAGATTTTTTTTTAAATGTTGTGAGACTAACAGATGATCAACACTTAGTACGAAAGCTGGCAGCGCATTCTCAATATAAGCGAATGTAAAATGTTTTTCATCAATAACCGAAATAGATTAAATTTCGTAATAGGCTAGAGCCAAGTGCTGAACCAGGATTCGTACTCAAAACGCGATTTACCTAGTGAACTATCCAGTGCGTTCAGAAGAGGATATTTATGACACATATCAGCCACTTCATTTACTATTTTCGCGACGAGAAATCAGTAAGCTCATTTTGTTGTTTTCGTAACGTGGATCACTGAATTAGCTCATTTACAGTTTTCGCAAGGCGTGTAATTCCATATTTCACAAATGAATGTAATTCTGCCGACTCTAATTTATCTTTGCGATAAAATATAATTATATGATTCAGACCAAATTAATTTTTTTTCTATATTTCATTTCAAACTTCAATAAGCAAACGAATTTATTTTTTTCTGATACATTAAGGTTTGCAGTTGTTATAATGAAGTTCGAAATGTATTTTGTAAAGCAATTACGTTCAAAAACTATGAATCGTATGAATAATCTTTCTTGCCCAGTCTTTGGAAGATATGTGTTTTTTTCGTTATTCAGTTATGTTTAAGAACTTAAAGCGTGAACATGTTATTTCTGATAGCAGCTTTAATCTGAAGATGAATAAAACGGAAAGTCTTTCATGGAAATTACTTTGACTCTCGGCTAAATTTAAAAGAACCGCTTATTACAGAACTAGAACCAAAGACCGTTTTGAAAGTATGACATTCGACGGTGCTTTAGATGACTGTAAGAGGCAAGTAAAATATTTTGTACTTCCCTTTTGCTTAGTTCGATCTAGTAAGTTGACATACGGCCGGGAGAGCGGTGTGCTGACCACATGCCCCTTCATATCCGCATCCAGTGACGCCTGTGGGCTGATGACACGGCAGCCGGTCGGTACTGTTGGGTCTTCATGACTTGTTCGGGTGGAGTTTAGTTTAGTTTTGGCTTAGTTAATTTTATCATACGACGTTGTATGTATGCGGCGAACTGCCGGATATGGAATAAAAAAATGGTTCACATGGCTCGGAGCACTACGGGACGTAACATCTACATCTACATTAATACCCCGCAAGCCACCCAACGGCGCGTGGCGGAGGGCACTTTACGTGCCACTGTCATTACCTCCCTTTCCTGTTCCAGTTGCGTATCGTTGGCGGGAAGAACGACTGCCAGAAAGCCTCGGTGGGCGCTCGAATCTCTCTCATTTTACACTCGTTATCTCCTCGGGGGGTATAAGTACGGGGAAGCAATATATTCGATACCTCATCCAGAAACGCACCCTCTCGAAACCTGGAGAGCAAGCTACACCACGATGCAGAGCGCCTCTCTTGCAGAGTCTGCCACTTGAGTTTGCTAAACATCTCCGTAACGCTATCACGCTTACCAAATAACCCTGTGACGAAACGCTCCGCTCTTCTTTGGATCTTCTCTATCTCCTCTGTCAAACCCGTCCTGGTACGGATCCCACACTGATGAGCAATACTCAACTATAGGTCTAACAAGTGTTTTGTAAGCCACCTCCTTTTTGATGGACTACATTTTCTAAGGATTCTCCCAATGAATCTCAACCTGGCATCCGCCTTACCAACAATTAATTTTATATGATCATTCCACTTCAAATCGTTCTGCACGCATACTCCCAGATATTTTACAGAGGTAACTGCTATCAGTGTTTGTTCCGCTATCATATAATCATACAATAAAGGATCCTTCTTTCTATGTATTCGCAATACATTACATTTTTCTATGTTAAGGGTCAGTTGTCACTCCCTGCACCCAGTGCCTATCCGCTGCAGATCTTCGTGCATTTCGCTGCAATTTTCTAATGCTGCCACTTCTCTGTATAAAAGCGGCATGGAACTTCCGACACTATCTACTACTACGTCTATCTGAGATCATCAGTCCCATAAAACTTAGAACTGCTTAAACCTAACTAATCGAAGGACGTCACAAACATCCATGCCCGAGGTAGAATTCGAACCTGCGACCGTAGCGGTCGCGCGGTTCCAGACTGAAGCGCCTAGAACCGCTCGGCCACACCGGCCGGCCGGCCGTTATGGAAAAAAGTGTGTTTATCGAGCTATTAAAATACACACAGAGAAGTTGCAGCACGTTTGAATTAAGTTTCACGAGAGCATACACTTCTCTGCCGAGTGAAACGTTAGTTATAAACTTAAACCCTAGACCATTGTTAAGCTATTTTCCGCGATATCCTTTCTCTAGTGAGTGCTACTTTAGCAGGTATGCAGGAGAAATTCTGTAGGATCTGGAAAGTAGGAGAAAGGCAGTGGCAGAATTCAGTTTGTAAAGGCAGGTCGTGAGCGGGAACCAGACAGCTCATCCGATAAAAACAAACTTCCAGTCATGGCCTGCTATGCAGTTTTATGTATATTGCAGAACAGCAAATATGCCGCCGCAGAATGAAATTATCGTTCTAAATACAATGTTGTTTGACTGCAGAATTAGGTAATATTTATTGAAAATAGTTACAATATTAAAATATCTCAAGACGTTCAAGATGAACTAAACATTCGTCTAGCTGTGACGAAGACAAATCTCGCACTGAAAATGCACTGGAAGAATCCTGAGGAAATGTAACCCAGTTACGAAGGAGGGTGCTTAGAAAACTGTCACGTAACGGAGTCTTGAGTACTGTTCGTCAGTTGGGTACTTTTATCAAATTAGGTGAGGGCCGGCCACGGCGTGCCAAAATTCACGCGTGCAGCGTGTGCAAGCCTCGGACGCGCTAACGCCCGGCCTGTCAGTCGGCTTTGCTCGGTCCTTCTGGGATGAACCCGCAACAGCGTAACAGTCCATTGAGTATTGCGGTGCGCCATTTTTCGGTCGGCGCCGTTTAACCTTCACCATTTGTTTGTGGAATGAGGGACGTTCATATGTCCAGTTGTTGTTTGCACAAAAAGAGGCAGTCTAGCGATCTGTCGTCGCACATCTTAAAATGAATGCGAATGACATAAGAGGGGACGAAACTTTCCACTTCGCATAATGACTGTTACTGCATATTTGCTATGAAACGGCTTTACAGTACTACGCAGAAGGAATTTACAGATTTCGTTGAGGATGAATAGGCAAAAATTTTAACGATCGACAGACGGGATTCATTGTAATGTACATAAAAACCACTTTCTCCTTAATTTGTAGGCCTGGAGCACGTGAAGAAAGTGGTCGTATGACGAGTTAAATTTCTGAATTCGCATGCGATATTCCATTGTTAGTTTTTCAATGAAATTGAACGAAGAATATTACTGCATATTACTGCAAAGTACTTTGGTTAAGTGAAGGGGCAAGACTGGAACGAGTTTTCGATTTAAAACTCGCTGTTGCATTTATGAAGGAAAAAGGGGCGCAGGAGCAAAAATTAGAACATCATGAATGGATTGGAGACTTCGCATTTTAAGTGGTCTTGACTGTAAACTCTCCATTGCAAAACACTGCAACGTAACGTCTTTCTGATTTGAAGGGGATGCATTCAAACGGTGTGCCAAAAGTAGTTAAGTAATATTGATAATTTGTTCTGTTTGTGACCTATGTTGTTGAAAAAACTACGTTCGTAACGCTACTGCACTGCCGTTTAAATGCGGCGCGTTCGCAGTTTTCCCCTCTTACCCCTCCGGATCGCTTAATCAGCGAGAAAGCAACACACAAATGACCCATAAATGATTGTGGTCATTAGAAGAAACGGGGGTTGCGAACATATTACAGTGCCTGGACAAAATGATATGAACGTTTGTTTAATATGTAGTAACCCAAATAGCCGCGCAGTCTGAAGCGCCATACCACGGCTCAAAAAAAGGCTCTGAGCACTATGGGACTTAACATCTGAGGTCATCAGTTTGCTAGAACTACTTAAACCTAGCCGGTCGGAGTGGCCGTGCGGTTCTAGGCGCTACAGTCTGGAGCCGAGCGACCGCTACGGTCGCAGGTTCGAATCCTGCCTCGGGCATGGATGTGTGTGATGTCCTTAGGTTAGTTAGGTTTAATTAGTTCTAAGTTCTAGGCGACTGATAACCTTGCAAGTTAAGTCCCATAGTGCTCAGAGCCATTTGAACCATTTTGAACTTAAACCTAACCAACCTAAGGACATCACACACATCCATGCCCGAGACAGTCATGGACTGTGTGGCTGGTCCCGGCGGAGGTTCGAGTCCCCCCTCGGGCATGGGTGTGAGTATTTGTCCTTATGATAATTTAGTTTAAGTAATGTGTAAGCTTAGGGACTGACGACCTTAGCAGTTAACTCCCATAAGATTTCACACACATTTTAACTTTTTGCCCGAGCCAGGATTCGAACCTGCGACTACAGCGGTGGCGCGGCTCCAGACTGAAGCGCCTAGAACCCCTCGGTCACATCGGCCGACTACCACTGTTCACGCGGCTACTCTCGTCGGAGGTTCGATTCCTCCCTTGGGCATGGGTGTGTTTGTTATGCTTAGCGTAAGTTAGTTTAAGTTAGATTAAATAGCGTGTAACCTTAAGGAACGATGACCACAGCAGTTTGGTCATAAACAACTTAAAAAAAAGTAATATACTGCCTCGCTACAGAAGAAGAGAGATTGATAATACAAGTTTATGTACTAGGTAAGTCGTCATCTTCAAACCAGGACCCATCTGGGCCTACGCACGTCACATACTTCTGCATTCGCTTCTTCACCGCTGGAATCATTTCCATATGTCCTTGGAGCATTATGGACAGCCCGCATCTCGTGGTCGTGCGGTAGCGTTCTCCCTTCACATGCCCGGGTTCCCGGGTTCGATTCCCGGCGGGGTCAGGAATTTTCTCTGCCTCGTGATGGCTGGGTGTTGTGTGATGTCCTTAGGTTAGTTAGGTTTAAGTAGTTCTAAGTTCTAGGGGACTGATGATAATAGATGTTAAGTCCCATAGTGCTCAGAGCCATTTGAACCATTATGGACAGAGCCCTGCAAGTAGCTCGGGATTTTGACGATCTAATGCACAATTGCACAGACCTTGGCACTATATCCCTCAGGAGGACATGCTACACCTCTATCAATCAATGCCAAGCGAAATAACTGCTTGTATAAGGGCAGAGGTGGACCAACGCATTATTGACTGAATTTGTGAAGCTCTTTCTCATGAATAAATCATCCAATTTTTCTGAAACTACACTACTGGCCATTAAAATTGCTACACCACGAAGAGGACGTGCTACAGACACGAAATTTAACCGACAGGAAGGAGATGCTGTGATATACTAATGATTAGCTTTTCAGAGCATTCACACAAGGCTGGCGCCGATGGCGATGCCTACAACGTGCTGACATGAGGAAAGTTTCCAACCGATTTCTCATACACAAACAGCAGTTGACCGGCGATGCCTGGTGAAACGTTGTTGTCATGCCTCGTGTAAGGAGGAGAAATGCGTACCATCACGTTATCGACTTTGACAAAGGTCGGTTTATAGCCTATCGCAATTGCGGTTTATCGTATCGTGAGACTGCTGTTCGCGTTGGTAGAGATCCAATGACTGTTAGCAGAATATGGAATCGGTGGGTTCAGGAGGGTAATACGGAACGCAGTGCTGGATCCCAACCGTCTCGTATCAGTAGCAGTCGAGATGACAGGCATCTTATCCACATGGTTGTAACGGATCGTGGGCCACGTCTCGATCCCTGAGTCAATAGATGGGGACGTTTGCAAGGCAACAACCATTTGCCCGAACAGTTGGACGACGTCTGGAGCAGCATGGACTATCAGCTCGGAGACCATGGCTGCGGTCACTCTTGACGCTACATCACAGATGGTGTACTCAACGACGAACCTGGGTGTACGAATGGCAAAACGTCATTTTTTTCGGACGAATCCAGGTTCTGTTTAGAGCATCATGATGGTCGCATCCGTGTCTGGCGTCATCGCGGTGAACGCACATTGGAAGCGTGTATTCGTCATCGCCATACTGGTGTATCACCCGGCGTGATGGTATGGGGTGCCATTGGTTACAAGTCTCGGTCACCTCTTGTTCGCATTGACGGCACTTTGAACAGCGGACGTTACATTTCAGATGTGTTGCGACCCGTGGCTCTACCATTCATTGGATCCCTGTGAAACCCTTCATTTCAGCAGGATAATGTACGACCGCATATTGCAGGTCCTCTACGGGCCATTCTGGATACAGAAAATGTTCGACTGCTGCCCTTGTCAGACATTCTCCAGATCTCTCACCAATTAAAAAAGCGTCTGGTCAATGGTGGCCGAGCAACTGGCTCGTCACAACACGCCAGTCACTACTCTTGATGAACTGTGGTATCGTGTTGAAGCTGCATGGGCAGCTGTACCTGTACACGCCATCCAAGCTCTGTTTGACTCAATGTCCAGGCGTATCAAGGCCGTTATTACGGCCAGAGGTGGTTGTTTCGGGTACTGACTTCTCAGGATCTAGGCACATTAATTGCGTAAAAATGTAATCACATGTCAGTTCTAGTATATTTGTCCAATGAATACCCGTTTATCATCTACATTTCTTCTTAGTGTAGCAATTTTAATGGCCAGTAGTGTAGGCGGTTTCGTGTTATAGAGGGTACGCAATTTAGTACACAGTGCTACCACCCCTGGCAGCAATAGCAGTTCTGGGCCAGCTGGTCATCGAATCGAATTGAGCTTAGATGACAGACACGCGTACAACATTCCACGCTTCTATAACTCTCTACCAGAGCTCATCGATGGTGGTGGCTTGCTAGTGGTGGCACGCCAGTTTCTCGGTAACCCATGACCAGATGCTTACAATGGGCGACCGAACGTGCTGGTATGGGGGGCAATCCAAATCTCTCTGTGTGGGTGCAGTTAAGGACAACATGGTTCAACGGATCGTGCACTGTGCCAGAATTGCCGCCTATAAGTTCACGTAGCTAGCCTTGTTAGTAACAAAGACAACCCTGTCTCAATAATAGAAGGAACTGAGAATTTGTTTTAAATAGTCGTAAGAATTATTATTTTTAATGTGAAGGAACGCCGCAGTAACACTCACGCTACACAAAGGTTCAGGTTCTGGAGGATTGAAACTGAGGACACAAACGACAGTTATTTCTGTGGATTGTTATTGATATACAGTACTTAGGTTTTATTACTGCGTTAAGGTCAACAGCAGTGACTTTTAAAAGGTAGTTCCTCCAATAATGACGTCAACACACTAACGGCCAAGTGCAATTGAGTATCGTGTACTGTCCAGTAATACTAATGATTAAACACCGTAAACCGGTCGAAATTGATCTGAAATTATTTTGTTTCCGGAACTCTTCCTATAACAGATATATTTTAATTTTTGTACCGTAACCTTTTAGAGCATGCAGGAATCACTACAACCAGTACAAACGTCAGACCGCTCTTTAACCTGTCACAGATCGCAGATCAACTCGCTTCCCTATTGAGCTTTTCGTAAAACCACAGTAAAGGTTGATATAGTTTGCCACCTTATAAATTACTCGTACTGCCTTCAATAAAAATTCAAAATCTATTTCAAATGTTATGAATTTTGACACATAAAGTCAGCGATCTATTTTGTTTCTACGGCCATGCCCGTCAGTAATAGAAACAACGCCTGTGTCTTTACGTTACGAAACTAGTTCATAAACTTTCAACTTCATAACAAAAATACACTAATCCTTCATATTTTCTGTACCTTTAAATAGATAACCCACTCTTAAAGCCGGCCGGTGTGGCCGAGCGGTTCTAGGCGCTTCAGTCTGGAACCACGCGACGGCTACAGTCGCAGGTTCGAATCCTGATTCGGACATGGATGTGTGTGCTGTCCTTAGGTTAGTTAGGTTTAAGTAGTTCTAAGTTCTAGGGGACTGATGACCTCAGATGTTAAGTCCCATAGTGCTCAGAGTCATTTGATCCATTTTTGAACCACTCTTACATCTTCTTTAAACCAAACTATAATCCTAATTAATTTATTATGACTTTATCAATTAATTCATTTTTAGAGAAAATTCTTTAACTTATAAGTACTTTGGATTACCTAACTTGCGTTCATTTGTCATTAAAGTATCTCTGACTGTGAAAACTCTTTTCTACTTGTCATTATTCCTCAGTTTATGATCTCGTTTGTTTATATCACAATGAATGATATCTCTCAAATAGCAGTGATTTATTAACTTCGGCCTAAATGAGAACACGGGGACTAGGTTTTGGCTTTTAACAAAATAACAGTTTATTTCCTTCTCTTTACTACTACATACAGAGACAAATGTCAACGAGTGATCGAGTGACAACCAAAACGTAAGCCCCATTCTAAACGAAATGAAGTAACGACAAAATCCTATGTTCTGCCACAACTTTTTAACTCAATTTAAAACACAAATTGTAAAATTCTCAGCTACTTCTTGTGTTAGCGATCCGCGACACCACTAATAAAACCTCGATGAAAATGTCTCTCGTCACTATCAACAACAGGAATAATGGTTGCAGCGGAATTCCACTTTAAATATGCTTCAGCTAGGGTTTGGAGCAACACAATACGTCACTGTCGGAACTCTGAGTGGTGTAAACTTTACCACAATTTTTTAAAAAAAGAACGTCGGTTTCGGTGTTCCGGTAATTATCTCCAAATCTCTACAAAAATCGAGAACTCCGAACGACAATAAAATAATACAATATTGTCAAAAACAACTCACGTGTCACCTCATGTACCAAATCCACCCAATACATTCACGGCCGTTACTTTATGCGTCAGTGAACATGGTCGTCAACATTTACAATTAATCATAGCATCCACTTTATAGGTGTGCTACAAATAAATCATAACCAGAACACCGACTCAGATAGCTTCAGTCCGATCGCTGAAGTCAAACAATATTTCTTCAGTTCATAATTCACAATCTCAATTCACAATTCACAGTCCTCAGAAAACTCGTAACCGCTCTTGAAAATTTGTGGTAAGTTCCTATCGGACCAAACTGCTGAGGACATCGGTCCCTAGGCTTAAACGTTATTTAATCTAATTTAAACTAACTTACGCTATGGACAACACACACGCCCATACTCTAGGGAGGACTCGATCCTCCGACGGGGGACGTAACCGCCCTACAAGTACAAAACTTAAACTCACACTCAGCTAATTGAAGAATGCGTCACTACGATAAATCTTCAAAATAAATCGAGGAGCACAACAAAATTAAGTGATTTCCAGTCTTTGATACCTTTCACCGAAATACATACACTTTCAGTCATACTTCTAACATTGCGGAAACTTCTCAGCTGCACAATAAATCGACACAACCGCCCGATAAATATAATATCTACAGCTAACCGCATCAGCTCAGCGAACAAACAGCTACTAAATATCCGGTCCTTCCGACGCTCTGCACACACAAACTTAGTTCCTCTTAAGTGTCTCTCACTGTTCCTCTCTGGTATCTACACTTTCTTCGCGCACAAAACCATAACTGAACCATTTCTTCGACAAAAGTACGCGCCACCATAATTTCTTAACAATTATCAATGATCAACATATAGCTGTCCGTCGTTCTAGCTGCCAGCTGATGCACGATGCTCTCTGAATCCAATGCTCCGCAGTTATCTCGGGGCTAACGGATGATCTTTGCCGCTACCTCCGGAACATGCTGTGTGAGGTTCTCGACTAGCTGCACAAATACACAAGACGTACATTACATACAGAAAGTTACAAACTTTACATGTTCTTTTTCCCACATTTTATGTGTCTCGTGCTATTTCGATCAAGTGAAAGGAACCCTAAAAAATTACATCGCCAAGACGTGAGAAATCATTCTGTCATGCAACCTATCAGATACGATGTACTGTTGCAATAATGTGACATTCGTTACCACAAGCGCACATCACCGAAAACTTACGAAGATAAATTTTAATCAGTTTGCAGGTTAAACTTGGGCGGTCGATCGTCGAGGGCGTAAGCTTGTTGTTTTCAATAACTTTTCAAGTAGTTGTGGTTATAAAACCGCCTTTTTATCGCTGTCTTATAGATATTGTGTTTATATAGTAATCCACAGATATGAACTCCATGTGAAGAATAGACCGTAAATTACCTCTGGCCGATCAGTACTTAATTGTGGAAAAGTCCGTAATTAATCCGCTAATCATGAGTTCAGTTAGTCTGTGCTGTCTGTCTTAGTGAATGCTTTAACTTATAAATATTATTAATCAGGTTTTTTTTATCCGAATACTATATCCTTTTTTACATTAATATCGTATGCACCGTAACTTTCAACATTTAAAGATACTGCTATTGTCGCTGGTTTTGTTTTGTGATTAAGAACTGTGATTATAAATCTGATTTTAACATTTAGTCATAATTCTTCGCTTAAGAAGGGGAATAAAGGTTTTTTTTTTAACCTTAGCGAGATCTTAATCAGCTTACTTTTGTTTAAACTGTCGTGAAATAGAAACCACAAGTCTCAAACACGTTACTAGACCAGAGATCTTGAGATGCGTAATATATGAAACTTCATCACCTAGAAACTCATTTTCGTACACACAATAGGCTTATTATGTTCTTCTTTTAACAACTTTATTACAATAACCGCTACGCTGCAGTAATATTGCCACGTGTTAAACATTAATAACTCACAGGTACAGATTTCATCCGCTCGTAGCTAAATGAAAATATGAACTGATTACATACTTTATTTCATTACAATTGACAATTATTTATTTAATTTGATTCATTATTTACATAGGGTCGGGCAGTCGCTTCAAGTGGTATTCCTTGGAAACCGACCGTCATTTGAACGGCAAAGTGGAGGACTAGCAACGAACGCAACTTGACGACGGGAAGAATGGTCCTTCTGCTACTGCCACGGCCCACGCTCGAACCATGAAACAGAAACAAGAACAAGCATCTCTTACAGTATCATATTACACAACGCAATATATGACATCTTTACATTTCAATATAATTAGAAAACTTCCAATCCGTGTGTTGCTTGGCGGAGATTGCACTATGGCACACGGTACTAATCACTGTGTACCATCACATCGGGCAACATACTGTCTTGCATTAGCTTGCTGAAAGATAACATCACGGAGACCTCGGAGACAGGGCATAGTGCTCAGTGTCAACGCGTCAGATATGCATACTTGAGGTGAGCGTGTTGTGTGCCAAACGCCACCGCATAAAATTGCGAGGTGCCGGGGCTAGCAGTGCATTTAACACTAAATTCTTCTAGTATCTTCATATGGAAATGATGTTCTAAGACCCTTCTTTTCTAACTCCGACTTTTGCTGTTGCACATGGATTAAGAAGAAACGCGAACTGACTGTAATCGTCCCTGCAAGTGGAGTACAACATAGTCTGACACCTGCGATAATTTAATTTGACAGAAATTAAATTGATAAAGGAAAGTTTCATTAACGTAGTGATAAATGAAAGGGTTGCTCTACCGATCAACAGAATGAAAGTTCTGTCCAAAATAACCATTTGATTTATTATGACTGAACTCAAAATAATAAGCAAAACAGCCGGCCGTTGTGGATAAGCTGTTCTAGGCGCTTCAGTCTGGAACCGCGCGACTGCTACGGTTGCAGGCTCGAATAGTGCCTCGGGCATGGATGTATGTGAAGTCCTTAGGTTAGTTAGGTTTAAGTAGTTCTAAGTCCCATAGTGCTCAGAGCCATTTGAACCAATAAAAAAACACATGAAACATTTACAATACGTCAAATTGGAGACTCAGATAAATGCTGTGAAGGTGAAGTTGTCCATAAACTAGATAGTGACATTTATGACGAAGTGGTATGTGGGGCCAATTCCTTGCAACTCAAATCTTAAGACTAACTCCCCGCCAACCCAACATTAATTGCTGCTACAGTAGTGAGAACTCAGACAACGAACATCCAAGACAGAACCACGTTAGAAAAGACGGGAATTGGCGCGCTCTGCTGAGCTCTGGTTGTCACATAGCAAAATTCCCTAATCTGCCGGTGCTGCGGAAATACATTACCAAGCTGCCTTCTTAACTGCAAGGACACGATCTGGCGTAGCGGAAGCGATGGCTGGTTGTTTCGACGTCCCGTCGTGGTAGTGATAATGTCGCGAGTATAGCCCGAAACAAATTATCCTGGTCTAGTTGTTCCAGACTAAAGACCTCCTAGCAACACAAATGCGCCTCTGGGGGAGAAGAAGATGGCTCGCTACACAATCATTGACGGTACAGTGATTGATTTTAACAAGCGAAGTCACACAGTAACTCCGATACAGTCAACTTTAGCCAAAACTGCTCAAGACAGACAACATAGGCCGCTTGTACGCAGAACGCTCAATTGCCAACTATTCTCGGAAAGTTACGTTGAAGTCGAAATTTCAGCAACTGCGTCAAACAGTTACAATTAAATGAAAGTATATTAGACAGCCAATGGAAGGCAGGCTGTCCAGAGCACATCTTAAGAAAAGCTCAGTCTTGTAACCTACTCCGACCGAAAGGCGAGAGCCGACTCTTCAAGAGTACACGTACAGGCCGAACGCAGAACATTATCGCCCCCACGACCGTGGTCGTGGTTAAACGTGCCAATCAGCACCTCGAAAACCAGCGGAAAATTCCTCTCTATTGCCGAAGCACTACTATTCCACCAATGGAGATACTTGGCCCCAATTTCTGCGCCGATTTTGCTTCGTCACGGAGCTATCCCCTGAGCAAGCCAATCACAGTTATGATTTTGCAACAAGTCACTCCCACGCCTCGCTCATAGGACGTCAGAAAGTGTTTTCGCTAAGTTTCTGCGAAGTAACGGAATGTCTAGCCCAGCCTCTCCTTCAGGCCCCTGCGGGCGTGTCTCCACGGCTATTATGACAATGTCGGCGTCTGGACAGCATCCACTCGGCTCCCTCACACCCGTCGGCTTAACCCTTTCAAGTTCAGCAGAACCCGCCAGTCACCGGACCACCCGGGTGACGAGAGACGCTGCGTGGGAAGTTCGCGTGTGAAGTAATAGCAACTTTTCACCGCATGCAATTAGAGAGGAAAATATTCATATCTTCAGAGTTCTCAATACTAGCCTTGTAATGACCATACTCGGCTATACTTCCCCAAATCGAATTACCCAGAGTAAGATAGAAATATGAGAGGGGGTTCATGCCAGTCCCACAAAACAAAGAAAGGAAACAACTTTATCGCTTACTACATTTTCGCTGTCCATACAGTAAAGCTGTCGCAACAAGCATGCTGTTTCAATTTACTACTGCTTTACGCTAACTGCATTCGCGACACGTTATGCAGACAGTATTCACATATACTTTCTGCAAAATTATGTCGTCATAAGATAGTTAGTTTAGTGCGTATAACATGATAAACATTTAGCTACGTGAAAGCGAAACTGCAAGGTGAAATTCGCTACGAATACAGGTGAAATGCCAGAAGCTGTGGCCGAGCGGTTCTAGGCGCTTCAGTCCGGAACCGCGCTGCTGCTACGGTCGCAGATTCGAATCCTGCCTCGAGTATGGATGTGTGTGATGTCCTTAGATTAGTTAGGTGTAACTATTTCTAAGTCTAGGGGACTGATGACATCCGCAGTTAAGTCGCATAGTGCTCAGAGCTTTTTGAACCATTTTTTGAACAGGTGAAATATGTGAACAAATATGAGTGAAATATATGTGAAATGTGCGTACGTCGATAAAGCTGCAGGTAAAAATTTCCTCCTAAACTCCTGGATCGACTTCAGCGAGACTAGGTACACATTATACTTACCATCTCCAAGGAAATACTGTGGGGATAAGAACCACAACCTTCTATTGGGCTAGCGGAGACAACGTTGAGAGAGGAGGTCTGATGAGGAGATGGAAAGACAGGGAAAGGATGGAGGAACTGGACACATATAAGAGGAAGGAGAAGATGGACAGAGAGATGGGTAGTCGGAAATGGACAGAAACGTAAGAGGAGGATATGAACAGAGAGAGGGGTGGGGAGGAAATGGAAAAGGAAAGGACAAAGGAGGAGATGGAGAGAGAAGGGTGGGGGAGAATATAGACAGAGAACGGGAAGAGGAGGGGATGTACAGAGAGAAGGGAGAGAAGCAGATCGACAGAAAAAGGGAAGAGGAGATGGATATATAGATGGGAGAGAAGGAGATGGGCAGAAAGAGGAAAGATGAGATGGGTAGATAGAGGAGGATGAGGAGGAGGAGGAGGAGGAGGAGGAGATGGACAGCAAGAGAAGGGACGAGGACATGGATTGGGGGGGGGGGGGGAGGCGATGGACAGAACGAGAGTTGATGATGCGATGGACAAAGAGAGATGAGAGAACTAGACAGAGAGCGAGAGGGGGAAGGAGGAGATGGATTGTCCATCTCTCTCATTTCTCTGCACATGTACTCCTTTTCTCTTTCCCTGTCATTTTCTTTCAAATGGCTGTGAGCACTATGGGACTTAACATCTGAGGGCATCAGTCCGATAGAACTTAAAACTACTTAAACCTGACCTAAGGACATGACGCACATCTATGCCCGAAGCAGGATTCGAACCTGCGAGCGTAGCCGTCGGGTGGTTCCGAACTGATCTTCCTAGAACCGCACGGCCAGAGCGGCCAGCTCCTTTTCTTTCTCGAATAGGATACATATAAAGAGTGCCAAATTCTGCCCATTACGGAGGACATTCAACAACTCTTTCAATCAATGTCAAGCCGAATAACTGCAGGCATAAGGGCCGGAGGTGGACGTACGCATTATTGACTTGCTCAATTTGTGGAGCACTTTTTCCTGAATAAATGACTCAATGTTTTATACAATTACAGTCATTTGTTTAGCTATGAATATCACATCTATCGATTTTCGAACAATTCCTTCGTGGTGCGTCTTTTTTTTATGAGGTACTCAAAGTTTTGCCACCTCGAAAAAGTACGCTACTCGCCATTAAAATTACTACACCACGAAGGTGACGTGCTACAGACGCGAAATTTAACCGGCAGGAAGAAGATGCTGTGATATGCAAACGATTAGCTTTTCAGAGCGTTCACACAAGGTTCGCGCCGGTGGCGACACCTACAACGTACTGATATGAGCAAATTTTCCAAACTATTTCTCATACACAAACAGCAGTTGACCGGCGTTGCCTGGTGAAACATTGTTATGATGCCTCGTGTAAGGAGGAGAAATGCGTACCATCATGTTTCCGACTTTGCTAAAGGTCGGATTGTAGCCTATCGCGATTGCGGTTTATCGTATCGCGACATTGCTGCTCGCGTTGGTCGAGATCCAATGACTGCTAGCAGCATAAGGAATCGGTGTGTTCAGGAGGGTAATACGGAGCGCCATGCTGGATCCCAACGACCTCGTATCACTAGCAGTCGAGATGACAGGCATCTTATCCACATGGCTGTAACGGATCGTGCAGCCACGTCTCGAACCCTGAGTCAATAGATGGGGACGTTTGCAACATAACAATCATCTGCAGGAGCAGTTCGTCAACGTTTGCTGCAGCATGGACTATCAGCTCGGAGACCATGGCTGTGGTTACCCTTGACGCTGCATCACAGACAGGAGCGCCAGCGATGGTGTACTCAACGACGAACCTGGGTGCACGAATGGCAGAACGTCATTTTTGTGGATGATTCCAGGTTCTGTTTACAGCATCATGACGGTCGCATACTTGTTTGGCGACATCGCGGTGAACGCAAATTGGAAGCGTGTATACGCCATACTGGCGTATCACCCGGCACGGTGGTATGGCGTGCCATTGGTTTAACGTCTCAGTCATCTCTTGTTAGCATTGACGGCACTTTGAACAGTGGACGTTACATTTCAGGTGTGTTACAACTCGTGGCTCTACCCTTCATTCGATCCCAGCGAAACCCGATATTTCAGCAGGATAATACACGACCGCATGTTGCAGGTCGTGCACGGGCCTTTGTGGATACAGAAAATGTTCGACTGCTGTCCTGGCCAGCACATTCTCCAGATCTCTCAGCAACTGAAAAGTCTGGTCAATGGTGGCCGAGCAACTGGCTCGTCACAGTACGCTAGTCACTACTTTTGATGAACTGTGGTATCGTGTTGAAGCTGCATGGGCAGCTGTATCTGTACACGCCATCCAAATGCCCAGGCGTATCAAGGCCATTATTACGACCAGAGGTGGTTTTCTGGGTACTGATTTCTCAGGATCTATGCACCCAAATTGCGTGAAAATGTAATCACATGTCAGTTCTAGTATAATATATTTGTCCAATGAATAGTCGTTAATCATCTGCATTTCCTCTTTGTGTAGCAATTTTAATGGCCAGTAGTGTAGTGACGTAATTAATTTTTTCGTTTTTGAAATTTTTTGTCTGCTGAAGCTATACATATTGGTGCTGCCTTCGGCAGCTTACTGTCAGCTGGCCTGAGCTACGCATGATTTGTGTACGGAATCAACCTACCTGGCCAACAGTCACACGGAACGGCACGATTGGGCTCCACGAAAACTTGCCGTATGCTAACGTAAATGATCGTGGGATAGTAAACAGAAGTGTGGAACAGATTGGGAAAGCGTCCTTGATGAGGAGGGTGGAGAGGGGTTTGGGCCGCTGGAGGCGCCAGAGCAGCGCCGTAATTGCCGCAAGCGCCGCTTCCAATTCCAGCTCCAGGGAGCGGCGGCGGCGCAGGCCGCGTGCGTCTGCACCCGCCCACTTTCTCCGGCCGCCTTTTTCCGCTGGAACCGGTTGCCGGCTCCACATTTCATGCTTGCTTACCCCTCTCCACCCCGCTGTCTTCCTCACCGGCCAGCCCCCACCCCACTGGCTTTCTCCGGTGCGTTCGGCAGCGAAGAAATTTCTAAACTTTTCCAAATTAAAAAAGAAAAAAAAATCGTGAAATTCTCGCCGTTTGGCAGACTCGCATCCGCCCTCGGACACGCTACCAGAGTGCTGTACCCTGCTTCAGAGCGCAGACACCCCTGCTTACGGCTGTTAGCCCACGAGGTCGTTCTGGGGATCGCAGGGATTACGAAAGGAGGAAAGCGAAGATGCTGCCGGCGCTGACGCCGCCTGTGCCGGGGTCACGTGCCGGAGAAAGGGAAAGCATTCCGGGGAGCCGGGGCGGTGTAAAACTCGCCGGCGTTGGCGCGCAGCTGCTAGTCCACGGGACCACGAGTGCTCGGGAACCAGCAACCAGCGCTAGCACAGGACAGCGAGATGAGTGCGGTAGCCGTGAGCGGGAGTGTGCAAGCAGCATGCGCCGAGAGGAAGGAGGCGAGCAACAGGTACGTCCCGTCTTTGTCCGAGCTCATCCTGAGCCGGCTGTTTCGCGAAATCGTCGTAGAGTGAATGCGCCAGTCTTTTTACGTAAAACAACCCAGTACGTTGTCCTGAACGGTGAGTGTTCATCGCATACCTGGCTATCGCCCGGAGTGCCCCAGGCAAGCGACAGGACTGCTCTTGTTCTCTGCAGAGGGTATCCCAGGAACAATGGTCGGTATTCAGGAATATGTCAGGAACGCTCACTTGAAGCAAAAAAAGCCAGTTAACATGGGCTCTAGAATCCATAATTTTTAGGGCTATTCGATATTGTGAAACAAACCTCTTCTACTGTAAGCGCTTTGCTTTCCGCATTTTCAGAGGTGATAGTATGGATCAAAACAAGAAAACACGTGTACGGCTGGTCCTGGCAGAGGTTCGAGTCCTCCCTCGGGCATGGGTGTGTGTGTTTGTCCTTAGGATGATTTAGGTTAAATAATGTGTAAGCTTAGGGACTGACGACTTTAGCAGTTAAGTCCCTTAAGATTTCACACACATTTGAACATTTGAAGAAAAGAAGTCCAGTAAACATGAACTCAAAAGCGCGTACCTCAGAAACTTTGACGACTTGTTCTTCTTCGCTACTATACTGAACAAGTGCTCATTGCTCTAAATGTATGCGTTTTAGATCCCTTGTTTACCAGACTTTTTTCTTTCGTATCGTCGCTCTTATCACATCCCTGAATACTGACCATTCCTACCAGGACACGATGTACTGGGTGATCAAAAAGTCAGTATAAATTTGAAAACTTAATAAACCACGGAATAATGTAGATAGAGAGGTAAACATTGACACACATGCTTTGAATGACATGGGGTTTTATTAGAACCAAAAAAAAAGTATCGCTAGACGCGTGAAAAATCTCTTGCGCGCGTCGTTTGATGATGATTGTGTACTCAGCCGCCACATTCGTCATTCTTGGCTTCCCAGGTCCTCAGACCTCAGTCCGTGCGATTATTGGCTTTGGGATTACCAGAAGTCGCCAGTGTATCGTGATCGACCGACATCTCTAGGGATGCTGAAAGACAACATCCGACGCCAATGCCTCGCCATTGCTCCGGACCTGCTTTACAGTGCTGTTCACAACATTATTCCTCGACTGCAGCTATTGTTGAGGAATGATGGTGGACATATTGAGCATTTCCTGTAAAGAACATCATCTCTGCTTTATCTTACTTTGTTATGCTAATTATTGCGATTCTGATCAGATGAAGCGCCATCTGTCGGACATTTTTTGAACTTCTGTATTTTTTTTGGTTCTAAGAAAACCCCATGTCATTCCAAGCATGTGTGTCAATTTGTACCTCTCTATCTACGTTATTCCGTGGTTTATTCAGTTTTCAAGTTCATACTCACTTTTTGATCACCCAGTATATATAAAACGATCTAACAGGTAGCGTGAGCGGCAATCGGCGACTGTTTGCTGGTGACGCTGGAGTGAATCGGGAAGCGTAGTCTTTGAACGACTACGGCAGGATACAGGAAAACTTGCATAGAATTTCTGTTTGATGTGATCAGTGAGAAATTGCTCCAAATGTGGAAAAAATGTAATTTAATGCAGATGAGCAGGAAAAAGAGTCCTGTAATCTTGGAATACATTATTAGTGATACTGCTTGATACAGTCATGACACGATAAATCAGTCTAGTCTAAAAGCCGTAAATTCAGCTAAATACCGAGGTATTACAAGTACGAACAACTTAAATTGGAAGGAACATATAGAAAATGTTGTGGTGAAGGCTAACCAAAGACTACGTTTTATTGACAGGACACTTAGCAAATGTAACAGACCTACTAAGGACACTGCCTACACTACGCTTGTCCGTCATCTTTTAGAATACTGCTGCGTAGTGTGGCATCTTTACCAGATAGGACTGACGGAGTACATCGAAAAAGTTGAAAGAAAGGCAGCAAGTTTTGTATTATCGCGAAATATGGCAGAGAGTGTCACAGAAATTATACAGGATTTGGGCTGGACATCATTAAAAGAAAGGCGTTTTTCGTTGCGACGCAATCTTCTAATGAAATTCCAATCACCAACTTTCTCCTCCGAATGCGAAAATATTTTGTTGACACCGACCTACATAGGGAGAAATGATCACCAAGATAAAATAAGGGAAATCAGAGCTCTTACGGAAAGATATAGGTATTTTTTCTTTCCACGCGCTATACAGGATTGGAGTAATAGAGAATCGTGAAGGTGGTTCGATGAACCCTCTGCCAGGCACTTAAATGTGATTTGCAGAGTATCCATGTAAAAGATATAGATGTCGATTAAATATCTAGCCTTAACGTTGCAAAGCGACTTGAAATGGAACAAGTACGTATTGTCGATTGTAGGGAAGGCGAATGATCGCCTGTAGAACGCTAGTGTGACCCATTGCTGAGAACTGCTCGAGTGTTTGGGATCCTTACCACGTCGGATTCAAGGAAGACACGCAAACAATTCAGAGGCGTGCCGCTAGGTTTGTTACCGGAAGGTTCCATCAACCTGCGAGTACTACGTAAATGTTTCACGAACTGAAATGGGAATTCCTGAAGGGAACATTGCTTTCTATTAGTGAAACGTTACTGAGAAAGGTTGGAGAGGTGGTATTTCCGACAGACCGCAGAACGATCCTACAATCACCAACACGTATCTCGCGTCAGAATAGTGAGAACAAGATAAGAGAAATCAAGGCAACTACCGAAGCATGTAGACAGGCGCTTCATTTGCGAGCGGAAAAGGAAAGGGACTGACTAATAGTGGTTGAAGGTATCCTCCGCCGTATACCGCATGTTCGCACACAGAACATGTATGTACGTAAGTACTTCAGAAAATAAGTTACACATGTCTTCCCACGCTGAGAACCATTGTGCTACAATAGCAACGTGTTGTCGGAAGAGAGTACATGTTCAGGGTTTGCTGCATATGCAATACTGCTGCTGTACCACGGATGCACCACAACGCGGCAGTGAAATGGGGCGGCAACGGAAGCGAACTCCAAAGTTGAAGCACGCAGGACACGACTATTCTTGTGGGAAAAACGTCTAAATTGCTCACAGCTTCAATGTGAAATTTTGGCGTTATATGGAACAAACGCAATGTCGTATACAGTAGGGCTCATGATATTTTTAAAAATATTGGTATTCCGGTATATCGATATTTAAAATAAAAAAGAAATAGCAGCGGATATATCGTAGAAAGGTATCGATATATCGGTGGTAGAAATACTGACGTACCGACCTTCAAAAACATCGGTTGCACACTGGAAATATACTGACGTTTTTAGCGCTGTGTATTTAAGTATTGATTTATTATTAGATATTCTGTAGACCAACCAGCTAGCAGCCTGCTTATGCCCCTTAGAGCATAAATTGAAAGGAAAACAGTGCAGATTCACGCTTTGTGGTAACCACGTCAATAACAATGGTAACTGCGTGTAAACGACACAATAAAATGTGTCGCATGGGACTGTTATTCGGTTTCGTCACGTATCGTATTTGTCTGAAACACTTCAAGTCGACTTCCCTGTTTTTTCATTTCTACCAACGCCAGTGACTAGCAGTTATTGTATCAAAACTGCGTGGTGAAGTTATACGATGCAGTTTCGGCGCCGAGCGCCGATTATACTCGTATCAGCATTTCCCCTTACACGTCACCGCCTACTGCAAAGATCAGTCTTGTCATTTAGATTTTTGTTCACCATTTACAGCCATTGTTTTTGCCGATGTGAAGAATCAGCACACTAGCTGCGTTAATTTTTTTTTTTTTTTAATGCAGCTGGTGTGCTGTTTCTTCATATCGGCCAGTGCAATCGGACTTCTCCTTTGTGCCACCTATACTTGCTTCACACAGTCAAAGAGAAAGACTGGGTGACATGAAATCTCAAAAAGTAGTAAGACTCCTTCGCACAGTGAAAGCAAAATTATTTTCTACAATTCCAAAATAACGGTTTCAAACACTTACCGAAAACTGCGAAAAAATAAAATAAAATAATAATATCGGCGCTTGATATTGCCATTTCGATATCGATATATTGATATGTTTTTGAAAATATATCGCCGATGTTTAAAGGAACTTTCGAAAAAGCTATCGTTATATCGATATTCTATATATCACCGATACTTAACAATACTTTTAATGAAGCTATCTATATATCGATATTCTACGTATCGCATACGTATCGCATATACTTGACGATACCTTTGGGAGAGCTATCGATATTCTATCAACAGCCCTAGTATCCAGCTATAGTCAATTTGACCAAGACCGCACAGACGTACGTGACCCTGATCGATAAGTCGAGATCACGCACAATGCGATTTCAATATTTTTGGCAAGCTGAAAGAAGTTCTGGGGAGAAAAGAGTCTTCCAGCAGTGTTGAGGACATTCACACGGCAGTTATCGAATGGGTTCTTCATCAAAGCGTTTCTTTCTGTTGAAGAAGAATTGAGCGATTGGTAGAACGTTCCAACTTTTTGTTTTCAGAGACTTGCTGACTATGTGGAGAAAACTGCTCCGTCAACGAACAATCTTACAGCGCTGCTAATCATCATTATATGTATTGTAAATGCGAAAGTTTATGTTTGAGCGTTTTTGTTACTCCTTCGCGCTGAAGCAGCTGGGTGGATTTGGATGAACTTTCTAATGGAGGTAGCCTGTACCCTGAATTAACCCACAGATTATCTTTTATTCCGTAAAATAATTGTTCATGTGGGATTTTCAGCTTCACTTCTATTCCAGTGGGACGGGAAACGTAACTAAAATGTGATCCACCTAACTTAAATATCAAATGAATGCGTTAAGTTCAGCGTACAGTTATTGGCACCCAAGAATGAATCGGTGAGAAACATCAATAAGAAAGTTGTTGATCAAGCACCTGGTGAGCTGACGTCAGTCGATACAGAGACGAAAAGAGGCGACTCTACCACATACCCTGTAGAGTTTCTAAAGTCGGGGGTGCCGCCCCACGAGTTGGAAGTGTAGGTAGGTGTGCTTGCCACACTGATGTGCAACCTGGATGCACCGAAACTGGCACCAGCTTATGCATCACGGAGCTGAGAAGGCATCTCGTACAGGCCACCTTCATCACCGGCAGAGCCAAAGAAGAGATTGTATTGATACCATCACAACAAACTTGCCTTTCCAGTTCAAATGCTTGCAGTTCCCCTCGAAAGTGGCCTTCTCGGTAATTATAAATAAGAGCAAAGGACAAACGTTAAAAATGGCAGACAGTCTCCTGGACACGCCATTTTTGTCGCGCAGGCAGCTCTACCTTAAGTGCTCGCGTATATCGAGAGTCAGAAATCCCTCCGTATTGCAGAGAACAAGAAGTGTCGGAACGTTGTTTATGCAGATGTATCAGTAAATTTCTGGCTCTCCATAACGCTAATACAATTATGATCTCCATGCTGAGCATGTCGCAATCAGATTTGGTACCTTTCCTGATACATTTTCTAATTCAATACTCGGTCGAATATATTTTTTTGCCTTAGGTAAACGAGTGAGTGTTACGTATTCTGTCAGTCATTTTTCCGATGTCGCCCAGTTTGTTGGGCTGCAAGTGGCATGCGCCTCGATAACTCCAAGAGATAATTTTTTTATAAGGCATACGCCTGGACAGCGAGTTTCAGCATTAACTTTTTTTTACAAATAATACTTTAATCGCGGTTAACTCCACGTGGCGTAGCGAATATCTGATAAATTGTTTATATATGTCAAGAACGTAAGATGTGCTATTACGTTTCCTTAGGGAACATGCCCACAACATTTTCGTTTCAGCAGAACATTCATTGCCCAGTACAACATACCGGGTTCTGTTAGTCAAATATTCCTCTAGCCAATCACATATTTGCGAGGGTATTCCGTATGGTGCTGATTTGGTTAGTATCTAGAATGAATTTTCAATGTGCAGCGAAGTGTGCGTTGATTTTAAACCCCCTGGCAAATTAAAACTGTGTGCCACACCCAGACTCGAACCTAGATCTAGATGAGGTCGTGATTTGTGCTTGGGTTGCTCAGCGCTGGCGTGGTAGCTCGGTGTGACCAGTCAGCGCCGAAATATTATCACACCCACTCTCAGCGCATCAAGTTTCAATTCGGTGCCTCCTCTTCTTCTCTGGGTGCTTCATAGTTTTGCCACTGATGATAAATTGGAGGACATAGCCGCTACTGTATCAAACAAATGCCAGTAGTCATGCCCAGAGAACAGTGAGAGTCATGTTCATAGCTTCAAAGTAAAGGACCTTCTTAAAAAATCAACTGATATTCTGAAAACTTCTACTTGGTGAAAATAGAAATCTCTAGTGAATATTAACTCACGCACTGAAACTGAAAGTTTATCTTGGCGGCAGTTGTTACGCTGCTAGTTCCTGCGGTTGCCGATAGGCGTCTACTGGGTGCTGTCCGTTCATTACATAAAACGCGTCGAGTCGAGATGAAGATAACACAGCGACGAAAGGCGTTTTGAATGCCAATGCAGAAACAGACGTATTCGACTGCCGGCTGAATGTTTGCCATAAGTCCGATGCAGAGCACATTTGACATTTGTGAAAGGTAAATGAAAATTTAGATCCTAACCATAACTACAAAAGTATCCCAACGATTTATATGCATGCATATGAAAGATTTACTGAAGAGTCCACACATTACGACAAGCTGTCTATCTTTAAGGATGTGGCCCCTCCACGCCCACACCAACGTGGTGACCAAACCAAAAGTTTACTGTCATCTCCGTATAACATGTTAGTTTTTGAATCAGGAGTCACAAATGCGGGCTGTGAGGTTATCCATGAGTCTGGGTAAGATTACTCATTAACATGGTCCATTAGGAGATAGAAAGTGGACGAAAGCGATCAAAGGGTAGCGGTTGTAAGGGCAGAGGAAAAGAAGTGCCAAGGCAAGCGCCAAGGGAAAAAAACCTCTGCGACAGTAGAACGGGTAGTAAGGGCAGTGGCGGCTTGTTATCTGCGACAGTGCATACAACGTATGGTTATGTTAGTGCGAGGTATCGTGCATCGTTACCTTTCTCGTTGGTGGAGCTCGTTGCGGGCTTGCTCCAGTTGCTGCGTCCCTTCAACAGTTCAAGGTCCTTGTACATTGGTGGGCGATCGGTCATAGATCGGCTCACAGACAGTGTAGGGGGTGTGTGTGGCTGGTTTGCGTGCTGTGTACAGTACGGTTTCCCTGCGGCTGGTCGAGCATCTGGGGTTACCAGTAGTAGCTGTGTTGCAGGGGCTCGCCAGTACTGTCGTGTTAGCGTGCTATGGACCATAAATGTTCTTAGCCAGTAGCAAGCTGGTTAATCTTTAGAACGCAATGTACCAGCGATTCTGCGTGGCATGGCTTCGACAGGTTCTTGGTAGGTTTCCGGTTGATATCAGAAGTGAGCTCCGTATACTCGCTTTAAACTCGCCAGCGAGTCCTGTGATGTCATCTTCGAACTCGCCGTTTCCGTGTGCCCGTAGACGCGACCCGTGAGTCTCCGCCGAGGCTGTTCTCGGTTACAAGTGGACTCGACTCGCTCAGAAAGGAGAGCGAGTACACGACTTCGCAAGTATAACCGCGGACTCGCGGCATTTCCGCTACATATGTAATCGTTTGGGATACGTTTCCAACATTAAACTGTATATTACTATACATTTACTTCACACAATCACGATTTCGGCGTTATAGACATTCCCAAGTGCAAGTTGATATGTCAAAAAATGTCCGACATGCCTAAATGACAGTAGCAAGTTATGTACCAATACAATGAATGATCGATTTGCAGTGAATATCCTATTTGTTCATACATTCATAAAGATAAAATTTTTTGGTAGACTGCAGTTTTTTTAATTTTTTAATATCTATTCATAGAATATCTAACAATTAGGTTGACATATACACGCTTTCGAGGCCTTACCGAGTCTATAAAGACAATACCAGAAAACAAAATGTGAGTACGAAGTGCGATGTTGTTGCATTGATTTAATATGCTACTTAGCCACAGAACACATGGAGGCAAAGTAGCAACCAGTCCACCACTCCAACAAAAGGAGAGTGACCTAATAAAATTTTATCAATACTTTTATAACAGATTTAGCTTCGATTTTTAGATTACGAGACGACTGATACACTCCTGGAAATGGAAAAAAGAACACATTGACGACGGTGTGTCAGACCCACCATACTTGCTCCGTACACTGCGAGAGGGCTGTACAAGCAATGATCACACGCACGGCACAACGGACACACCAGGAACCGCGGTGTTGGCCGTCGAATGGCGCTAGCTGCGCAGCATTTGTGCACCGCCGCCGTCAGTGTCAGCCAGTTTGCCGTGGCATACGGAGCTCCATCGCAGTCTTTAACACTGGTAGCATGCCGCGACAGCGTGGACGTGAACCGTATGTGCAGTTGACGGACTTTGAGCGAGGGCGTATAGTGGGCATGCGGGAGGCCGGGTGGACGTACCACCGAATTGATCAACACGTGGGGCGTGAGGTCTCCACAGTACATCGATGTTGTCGCCAGTGGTCGGCGGAAGGTGCACGTGCCCGTCGACCTGGGACCGGACCGCAGCAACGCACGGATGCACGCCAAGACCGTAGGATCCTACGCAGTGCCGTAGGGGACCGCACCGCCACTTCCCAGCAAATTAGGGACACTGTTGCTCCTGGGGTATCGGCGAGGACCATTCGCAACCGTCTCCATGAAGCTGGGCTACGGTCCCCCACACCGTTAGGCCGTCTTCCGCTCACGCCCCAACATCGTGCAGCCCGCCTCCAGTGGTGTCGCGACAGGCGTGAATGGAGGGACGAATGGAGTCGTGTCGTCTTCAGCGATGAGAGTCGATTCTGCCTTGGTGCCAATGATGGTCGTATGCGTGTTTAGCGCCGTGCAGGTGAGCGCCACAATCAGGACTGGATACGACCGAGGCACACAGGGCCAACACCCGGCATCATGGTGTGGGGAGCGATCTCCTACACTGGCCGTACACCTCTGGTGATCGTCGAGGGGACACTGAATAGTGCACGGTACATCCAAACCGTCATCGAACCCATCGTTCTACCATTCCTAGACCGGCAAGGGAACTTGCTGTTCCAACAGGACAATGCACGTCCGCATGTATCCCGTGCCAAACAGGACAATGCACGTCCGCATGTATCCCGTGCCACCCAACGTGCTCTAGAAGGTGTAAGTCAACTATCCTGGCCAGCAAGATCTCCGGATCTGTCCCCCATTGAGCATGTTTGGGACTGGATGAAGCGTCGTCTCACGCGGTCTGCACGTCCAGCACGAACGCTGGTCCAACTGAGGTGCCAGGTGGAAATGGCATGGCAAGCCGTTCCACAGGACTACATCCAGCATCTCTACGATCGTCTCCATGGGAGAATAGCAGCCTGCATTGCTGCGAAAGGTGGATATACACTGTACTAGTGCCGACATTGTGCATGCTCTGTTGCCTGTGTCTATGTGCCTGTGGTTCTGTCAGTGTGATCATGTGATGTATCTGACCCTAGGAATGTGTCAATAAAGTTTCCCCTTCCTGGGACAATAAATTCACGGTGTTCTTATTTCAATTTCCAGGAGTGTGTAAGTCACGGAATAATCGTCCCAGTCGGGCTCATTAACTGCCTGTAAATCATGTCAAATGAATTTTACCAGGCAAGGATGCCCATTATCACCATAATTGTTCAACTTATTTATTGAAAAAAACATTGAAAAATTGAAAAGAATAACCAATGGAATTAAAATTAACGGGGAACGAATACACTGTATCAGTTTTGCAAATGATATAGTAGTACTTGCTGACTCAGTAAGGGAAATGGAGTTTATGTTGCTCAAATCTTAATAGAATATAGGCAAAGGCCTTGCTGCAGTGGCTACACCGGTTCCCGTGAGATCACCGAAGTTAAGCGCTCTCGGGCGTGGTCGGCACTTGGATGGGTGACCATCCAGGCCGCCATGCGCTGTTGCCATTTTTCGGGGTGCACTCAGCCTCGTGATGCCAATTGAGGAGCTACTCGACCGAATAGTAGCGGCTCCGGTCAAAGAAAACAATCATAACGACCGGGAGAGCGGTGTGATGACCACACGCCCTCCTGCCCCCTATCCGCATCCTCCATTGAGGATGACACGGCGGTCAGATGGTCCCGGTAGGCCACTCGTGGCCTGAAGGCGGAGTACTTTAAAAGAATATGATCTAGAAATAAATAAGAAGAAAACAAAAACTATGGTAGTAGGGAAGACAAAAGAGAAGTTAGTATTAAACTAGAAGATGATGTTCTAGAGCAGGATGAGAACTTCTGTTATTTGGAGAGCACAATCACTGACGACAATAAACGTATCACCGATATAAAGAGAAGAATAGCCTTGACAAAGCAAGCTTTCCAAAATAAAAGAAATTTGCTAACAGACAATCATATAAGACTAGAAAGTAGGAAAAACGTTTGCCAAAACTTTTGTCTGGAGTGTCTTAACATACGGATGTGAAGCGTGGACTCTGGGAAAGGCAGAGGAAAAGAGACTGGAAGCAATGGAAATGTGGATGTGGAGAAGAATGACAAAAACAAGATGGGTAGATAGAAAAAGAAATGAACAGGTCTTAAGAGAAGTGAATGAGAACAGAACGCTGCTAAGTTATATAGGAAGAAGAAAATCAAAAATGATAGGGCACATAATGAGACACAACCAGTTCCTAAAGAATGTATTTGAAGGAAAAGATTTAGGGAAAAAACCAAGATGCAGGCCAAGAGCAACGTATTTTAATAATATCAAAGAAGATCTGACGATAAAATCATAATAAGAATTGAAGAGGATGACAATGGAGAGAGGGACGTGTCTAAATCGACAGAGCATAGCCTTGAGTTGTTGATGATGATGATGATGATGATGATGATGAGGATGATAGGCGTGTCTTGTAACATGACTCCCGGCTCATGTGACATTATGGTCTTCTGATGCATCGTTTAATTAATAGAGAGTTGGTACGATACTGCGTATTACTGGAAGGCCACAACAGCCACTAGTTTGGATTTCAGTTCTCCTTCGCCAGCAGGAAGACCCCCTACTCCAAGTGTCCCAGTTGCGAGGGTGCCGACACTGCCTTCACGGGCCGGAAGGAATCTGCGAGAGGCGCGCCTGTTAGGTAGGTCACGAAGCTCCCCTTCCTGTCGGCAGAGGTACAGTGTCATCGGGTCCTGGAGAGTGACGGGAGACGCTGTCGACACTCAGGTTGAAGCCAGTTCTTAGTAGCAAACAGTGACCATCGTTCGCGAGTGAGGTGGCATCATCATACACGAATGTGCATGGTGGTTACATCATAACGGCCATTGATCGCGCTACGCAATGCAGCGTGGTCAATAATCAGTTTCCGCGTGCTAATCCGTAGTAATTCCGACGTGGCGCGATAGCGTGCACGCCAAACAGTTTTTGTTGTAATCGTTTCGTGTTTCCCTAAACGCAGCCTCAGACCCCTGCCTGGGCTGGTCTCGTCAATTCTCTTGACTATTAGTATTTCACTATCTCTCGGGCACTCCCTTTTCATTAAGGGGTTGAATCGTTTGGTATTTTGTCCTTACTCTGCACTATTTCTTATTATTGTGTCTTGAGCTGCAGCAGGAGTAGTTCTCGCTAATTTCCCAACATTGTTAGCGAACAGTAATCGTTATTCAAGTGTAATGTTTTGCCGCGTAGCAATATACACTGATCAGCCAGAACATTATGACCACTGACTTATATCGATATAAACCCGTCTAGGCGACAGCAGAGTCACCTGACGAGAAATGACTGCTAGTCACAACACGCACGGTACATGAACGTGCTGCCCGTGTGTAGCATAGGGAAGGCGCGCGATCTTTCTGAGTTTGACCGAGCGCAGGTTGTGACCGCCCGGAGGCTCGGCACGAGCATTTCGGAAACTGTACAATTTGTCGGGTGTTCGAGGAGTGCTGTGGTGAGTGCCTTCAACACGAGGCGAAACCAAGATTAAACCACGTCCAGACGTCATGGGGTTGGGCAGCCTCCCTTCGATGGAGACGTCAGAAATTACAGCCTGGGCATACTGGTAAATATCATTGACCTCAATTAGCAATAGGAGTTTGGAGCATATACTGTACTCGAACATCGTAAATCACCTCGACGAAAATGACTTATTGATACATAACCAACGCGGATTCAGAAAATATCGTTCTTGTGCAACACAGCTACCTCTTTATTCCCATGAAGTAATGAGTGCTGTCAACAAGAGATCTCAGATCGATTTCATATTCCTAGATTTCCAGAAGGCTTTTGATACCCTTCCCTCACAAGCGACTATCAATCAAATTGAGTGAATATGGAGTATCGTCTCAGTTGTGTGGCTGGATTCGTGATTTCCTCTCAGAGAGGTCACAGTTCGTAGTGATACAAAGTAAATCATCGAGTAGAACAGAAGTGATATCTGGCGTTCCGCAAAGTAGTGTCATAGACCCTTTGCTGTACCTGATTTACATAAATGATGTACATGATTATGTGAGCAGCCCCCTTGGATTGTTTGCAGATGACGCTGTAATTTACCGTCTAGTAAAATCATCAGAGTATCAATTCCAATTACAAAATGATCTAGAGAGAATTTCTGTATGGTGCGAAAAGTGGCAATTGGCACTAAACAAAAAACGTGCGAAGTCATCCACATGGGTACTAAAAGAAATCCGATAAATTTTGAGTGTACAATAAATCGCACAAATCTAAGGGCTGTCAATTCGACTAAATACCTAGGAGTTACAATTACGAGAAACTTAAATTGGAAAGACCACATAGGTAATATTGTGGGAAAGGCGAAACAAAGACTGCGCTTTGTCGGCAGAACACTTAGAAGCCGGCCGCTGTGGCCGAGCGGCTCTATGTGCTTTAGTCCCGAACCGCGCTGCTGCTACGGTCGCACGTTCGAATCCTGTCTAGGGCATCGGCGTGTGTGATGTCCTTAGGTTAGTTAGGTTTAAGTAGTTCTAAGTCTAGGGGACTGATGACCTCAGATGTTAAGTCCCATAGTGCTCAGAGCCATTTGAACCATTTGAACACTTAGAAGATGCTACAAACCCATTAAAGAGACAGCCTACAATACACTTGTCCGTCCTCTGCTGGAATATTGCTGCACGTTGTGGGATCCTTACCAGTTAGGATTGACGAAGGAGATCAAGAGAGTGCAAAGAAGGGCAGCTCGTTTCGTGTTATCGCGCTATAGGGGTGAGTGCCACTGACATGATACTCGAGTTGGGGTGGCAATCAATGAAACAAAGGCGGTTTTCTTTGCGGCGAGATCTATTTATCAAATTTTATTCACCAACTTGCTCTTGCGAAGGCGAAAATGTTTTGTTGACAGTGACCATCATAATAAAATAAGAGAAATCAGAGCTCAAACGGAAAGATTTAGGCGCTCCTTTTTCCCACGTGCCATTCGAGAGTGGAATGGTAGAGAAGTAGTATGAAAATGGTTCGATGAATCCTCTGCCAGACACTTAAGTGTGAACTCCAGAGTAACCATGTAGATGTAGATGTAGATATCTATGTAGATGTAGCCGTAGATATAGAAGTTTTGCATGACGCGTCACTACCATGTAACATAGCTTGATGAAACTTGGACGATAGAGAGAAAGAACTAGTACAACACATTACAGAAGATAATACAACAGGACAGGTGTGGAACTGTGGCGGAACTATTATCAGACTTTAATGTAGCTTAGAGTATAAGTGTGTCTGAACACTTAGTGCATCGCACACTCCTTACTATAGGTCTCCGCAGTCGACGACCCATGGATGTGCCAATGTTGCAACTACGACTGAAATGTGTGCGTGACCATCGGCACTGCACGTTGGCGCAGTGGCAGAGCGCTACATGGTATGATGAATCCAGATATATTCTTTATGAAGGCAATGGGAGGGCTCTAATCCGTCGTCTTCCAGGGCAACAGTTCCTTGGCATCTGCACTGCGGGAAGGAGACAAGCTGGCGGCGGCTCCATTACGCTCTGGGGAACATTCATGTGGGTATCCATGGGCCCTGTGGAGCTCGTGCGAGGCACCATGACGGCCAAGGAATATTGCACACTGATGCTGACTACGTACACCCCTTCATGGCGATCCTGTTTCGCAACCAGTGGAATTTTTCAGCAAGATAATGCGCCATATCACAAGGCCAAGAAGACAGTGGCGACTTCCCGTTGATGTGCTGGCCCCGCAACTCACCAGATCTGAACCCGATCGAACACATCTGGGATGTGATTGAACGCGGCGTCAGAGCTCATCGCCCCCTTCCCTCCCCGAAATTTACGCGAATTAGGTGACTCTTGTGTGCAGATGTGGTGTAAACTCCCTCTAGCGACCTAAAAAAACAGCACTGCATTCGTCGGCGCTGTTAGCCGTGCCGAAGGTGGACATGCAGGGATGTTGGGTAGGTGGTCATATGTTATGGCTGATTAGTGAACACAGCATAGTACCAGTCCTGTCTGTGGGTTTTCTTAGTCTGGGGTTTCCCTCTTCTCTCTCTTTCTTTATCAATTGATCACTGAAACCCAGCTAGGCGCGATGGAGCCTGATAACCGGCCGCTGTCGGGACAGCAGAGGACCAACGGGTCAGATTTAATGTCTCCAGTTCTTAGGGGAACAAGAGAAACCTACAGCGAAATTAGTTATTCAGTCGTTCCACGATTAACTACAGCAGCAGAAAACCGCTACGTTGTGCAACAGGTGAGGACGGACTTACGTCAAACAGCTGGTGCAATTGCAACAACATTTAACAGGACTGCAAGGCACGCAGTCTCATGCTCCACAGTGGAATGGCTACTCCGCAGAGGTCCGCTCTTTGCCCGACGACTAGTACGCTGTGTTACGTTGGCACACGCACATTGGCGATGGTGCCGTGAACGTAGGGACTGGACAAAAGAGGAGGGGGGTCGCCACTTGCTGACCGCAGATGAGGGCAGATTCTGCCTGAGTAGTGATTCTGGATGTACCCTCGTGTGGCGAGGAGGTGGCAACACTTCATGACCCAGGAACACTGCCAAACATGATCGTTTTTCTGATCCAGGTATGATGCGCGGAGGCTTAATGCTACATTTGCTTAGTGACCTCCAAATCTTTGATCATGGTATACTCCCCAGTCAATGGTGACCATAAACGCTTTCCCCAAGTGCGTCTTTTCAGTGGTGCATTCGCTCCCCACTTCATTTTTGCTGGTGACAGTGCGCGATCGTATCGAACAGCGCAGGTGGGGGAGCCCTTGTAACGGAAGAATATTCGACGAATCGACTGACCTACTTGTTTTCCCGACTTAAATCCCATCGAGCACGTGTGGGATGCTTTGGGTTCAAAATGGTTCAAATGGCTCTGAGCACTATGCGACTTAACTTCTGAGGTCATCAGTCGCCTAGAACTTAGAACTAATTAAACCGAACTAACCTAAGGACATCACACACATTCATGCCCGAGGCAAGATTCGAACATGCGACCGTAGCGGTCGCTCGGCTCCAGACTATGGCGCCTAGAACCGGATGCGTTGGGGAAATACAGGGTGATCAAAAAGTCAGCATAAATTTGAAAACTTAATAAACCACGGATTAATGTAGATAGAGAGGTAAAAATTGACACACATGCTTGGAATGACATGGGGTATTATTAGCACAAAAAAAGCAAAGTTCACAACATGTCTGACAGATGGCGCTGGACAGCAAAACGTCATTAACTGCTACCGTGACGGGTGAGAGGTACGCCGATATGTTACAGAATCGCATCATCCCAAGCCTGACTAATAAACACCTGCTGGAACGTACGATGTTTATGCAGGCTGTCGCTCCACCCCATTATTGCTAGACGCGTCGTTTGGTGATGATCGTGTGCTCAGCCGCCTCTTTCGTCATGCTTGGCCTCCCAGGTCCCCAGACCTCAGTCCGTGTGATTATTGGCTTTGGGGTTACCTGAAGTCGCAAGTGTATCGTGATCGACCGCCATCTCTAGGGATGCTGAAAGACAACATCCGACGCCAATGCCTCACCATAACTCCGGACTTGCTTTACAGTGCTGTTCACAACATTATTCCTCGACTACAGCTATTGTTGAGGAATGATGGTGGAAATATTGAGCATTTCCTGTAAAGAACATTATCTTTGCTTTGTCTTACTTTGTTATGCAAATTATTGCTATTCTGATCAGATGAAGCGCCATCTGCCGGACATTTTTGAACTTTTGTATGTTTTTGGTTCTAAGAAAACCCCATGTCATTCCAAGCATGTGTGTCAATTTGTACCCCTCTATCTACATTATTCCGTGATTTATGCAGTTTTCAAATTTATACTGACTTTTTGATCACCCGGTATATTACAGCACGTCCGCATGCACCATAAGCGATGCATTAGTTGTCGATCTGTGTGGCCGAGCGGTTCTAGGCGCTTCAGTCCGGAACCGCGCTTCTGATACGGTCGCAGGTTCGAATCCGCTCCTCGGGCGTGGATGTGTGTGATGTCCTTAGGTTAGTTACGTTTAAGTAGTTCTAAGTCTAGGGGACTGATGATCTCAGATGTTAAGTCCCATAGTGCTTGGAGCCATTTTTTTCATGCAGCAGTTGTCAGCTGCGCTGGTGGAAGAATGGATTGTCCTACCATAAGAACTTACCAACCTTGTGTCTAGCATGGGAGCTCTATGCAAAGCATGCATGAGTGGCCGTAATGCTTACACCGCCTATTGAGAACCAAGACCCGTCTTTTGTAATGTCCAGGGACCAAAATAAAAATCGCTGAATTCAGCGTATTTATTGTCTTTGAGTAAAAGAGTCATTTCTGTTAGTCTCGTACCGTATATCTTTGACTTACTTTCTGTACTGTACTGTAGCAGTTTTTCTAAGTGTGGTCCAAGTTTAATCGAGCTACGTTACTCGGTAATGAGACACACCAGTGTGTATGTTGGCTGGGAGGGAAAGAAAGACGTTATGATTTATGTATCATATTTCATCAAAAACAAGTTCTATGGTTCATTTACTTACTGGAAGAAAGTGACAGGATAACAACGTACTCGAAATAGACGGACACTCGTACTCAGCCTTACGCCGTTAGATGTGGTGGACAGGTGATAACTGCTGCCGTTCCGGTGAGCGAAGACTCTCCCAGTGCAACTTTCTTTGTCCTCATCGTGCAGCTGTCCGCATTGCGTAGCAGTGCGTTGGCCTTGCTGTGATTTGTGGCTCGCTTCCGTAACAACAGCTGAGTGGCTACGTAAATCACTCCCACACTAAGTCTCACGTGGCGGAGATTGCAAGGGAAAGGGGAAAAGTTGCTGGTAAATAATGGATGAGTCGTTTCCAGTCACCTGCGTACCATAATAAAGAACTGCTCCTGAATGTAAATTTGCAATTCCGCTGTTTCTTTCATATCTACTCTGTTATTCCATTCATATAAGGAAAGAGCTTTCCACAAAGTGGAACGACAGTTTTTGTAAGATATCTTGCCCGGTGGCATTCTGCTATAAAATATTCTCGATTTACGTTCCAGGCCGTAGCGAATGGAACAAATAAACCTCGTGTTGCACCCAGCTTTAAGCAAGACTTTCGATTTGACTCCGCCTCGGGGGCTTGTGATTCAGTTTCACTGCGTAGTAATTCATGTAGCTTCTCGTTTGGATTTAAAACTTAGCCACTCTTGGATGATCTACATATTCTTCGCCGGAAATAAGACTGACTACAAGCCTCTTTCTAATCTCCCATTCCAAAGACTTTTTCCTACAAACGTGCAGGGTCCTTTTTGATTACCGTTCAATCAGCCAAGATTTGACTATTTTTGTTTTCTACGTCATTATGCCATCCTTTTTCCATATCACCAGTATCTTAAAATTTTTTGGTGCAGTCATAAGTGGGACCTGTCCGGAAACCGTGTAAATGTTTCTGCGTTGTGTTCCATCATGCCCTAGTGAAACTGTGGCCATTATTGGAGATGTTAGAATATGTGGACTCTTTTATACGCTTACGAGAGCAAAATGAAAACTTTTTTCCCTGCTTGTGACAAAAACCGTGCGTCAAAAATGCTCTTACTTACCAATACTTTCTATATTTTAGGCGAATACATGTTCAAAAAATTTTCTAGTGAGTGTATCTTATCCCGGAAGAGGTATTTTGGAAGGTGTGTGAAAGTCTTATCTACGATTACCATGCCATCTTCATTAGACTCCAGACGATTTCAAGTTACAAGCGTCTTTAGTTTTATTAATAAGTGCGTCCACATTCATCACATACTGGTTGAATAAAGACATGTTTCCGCTGATACTATAACTTTATAGGATACATTTATTTGCTATTGCCTAATTTCAACCGCATAGTCATTACCAAACATTTGTCTATTAACACAAAACTGGATAGACGTAACTCAGGAAACCAAAATTTGAATGCAACTACGAATATTAGAAACGTTAGAAACGTATTACTTGCATGTAAACGTTAATACATCTACTGTTTGTATAGTATATGTGAAAGAAGTAAGGAAATAAAGAAATAAGATATTGGAAAGAATGCCAAGGTGTGTTCCAGCCAGCTTTTTAAATCGTTATTTCATACTTAAAGAAGGCAATCGGATGAATTTAAACATAATTCCCGTTCACATATACTTCATAATTCTACTCTGGCGATTTATGACACGATAGTATGCGACAGCGATTCATTTGATCGGATATGACATGCTGGTGTGGCGAAGTAGCTGTGATTAACAGTCACCCATGTTGTCGAAATATAGCTAATTTGTAAGCGGGACTCTCCACTCGCGGATCAATACAAGCTGTTCCAGCCACTACCGACTGCAGCATGCCTTCAAGCTTACACATGAGAGTTGTCACAATCTTGGTTGCGTATTACGAAGAGTGCTGAAAAATAATGCCTCCAAGTTTGTTAAGTGAAAATTCTTAAAGATTTTTAAATAAAACAAACATTATTAACATTTTACATTTTTATTCTTCATGTCGATGTATGTATTTCTCAACGTAGTCACCCTGCTAACTAATTTCTCCGAACGCGAGACCAGTTTGTTTATATTGTCATTGTAAAACGTTTGACTTTGTTTAGGGAACCACAGCCTCAATTCTGCTCGAAGTGTAGTCTTCGAAGGTGTCCTTTAAGGTCTGGAAACAGATGAAAATCGAATGGCGCTAAGTCGTGATTTTATGGAGGGTGATCGATGACAGGGATCAGAAGGCATCGGATTGTTACAGGTGTCGCAGCGCTCATATACCGTCTGCCATTATCATACTGAAGGAGAGAGTGCTCCATGTATGAACGAACTCTTCGAATTGGTGCTTACAGTTTGTTGACCTGCTTCTCACGCACCGACATAGCCACGTTACACTCCATGTTACACGCTACAATTAGGAGCCCTCTAGCGGCAAAGGGCTGCAAATATGGCGGCAGTGGTAGTGGCAATGGGGCTGCAGCGCATTCTGCATGAATTCGGTAAGATGGGGGTTGCGGTATGTTGAAGCTGGAAGATGCAATGAGCCATTTGAGGTGTGATAACTGGGGAGAGCAGGTTGGTATAGTGAATAGGGGATAAAGGAGTAAGTGAAGGTGGGAGTCGAGTGTGGGTGCGAGTACATGTCTGTGGACGATGTAGTCGTAGGTTGGTATATCGTAGATGATGAACGCAACAGCACTGAAGCTAGAAGGCGAAAGGACCTTGATGACAGTGACGACAGGCAGGCAATGAAAATGTGGTAAGGACGGTGACTTGCTGGTGGAGGCAATGACCGGTAGTGAAGACAGTTCGTGAAGTCTGGTAATGAGGGTTGGCGATTGCTGGCAGCATACATGGCGGCTGGCGATGACTGGCAGTGAAGATGGTGGCTGCAAATGATTGGGAGCAAGGATGATGGCTGTCAGTGGCTGGCAGGGAAGATGACGGCTGGCGATGATTGGCAGCGAAGATGATAGTTGGCAATGGCTGGCAGCACAGATGGCGGCTAGCGATCACTGGCAGTGAAGATGATAGCTGTTGATGACTGACAGTGAAGGTGATGGCTGTCGATGATTGATAGTGAAGATTAAGAGTGTCGATGACTGGCAGCAAAGACGATGACTGGCTGCAATGGTGATAACCAGAACAGTGACGGTGAGATGAGGAAACTTCATCAGTCGAGATTCCAACCCGGAGAGCAGCCCTGGCAGTTGTTTTCCCGAGGGGAAGAGGGGCTACAACCCTCTGACAAATCTCGAGTACAAAGTGTTTAATTTTTACGGAGTTCTCACACACTTCCGGAAGTGTGTGAGGAACCATCAGTACTGTGGGATATGATAAGCACCTATAAAATTTGGTTGTTGTGACATGACATGTGTCGGAAGTGACAAACTAATTTATCTTGAAGACAGAAATTTTAGAGTCTTGTCGCTGTAAATTAATTTCTTTGGACACTCATTGGATTAAGACATCTTTGGTACACCACTGATGAAGAAGCAATGGTTTGGTCAGTTTCCTCACGGAAACTGACAGTGACACGCTCTTATCAGGCCACCTGCACTGAAGTGCACGAATGTTCAGTAATAGCTGTCAGTATGACGTGCTATATGGTTCAAGTTATAATGACAAGATTCATGTTACAATCTGACTTGGAGTTGATTGATACTCGGCATAACACTGATCATAACTGCGTTATAAACAGTTCCGACAACTTTGCCTGGAACATGATTCAGTATTCTGTCAAATAATTTATTTTTTGACTTCTTGTATGGTTTACAAACATTAGACGTATGACCACTTACAGCTAATTAACACGTTTTTAATTTTATTATCAATTTCTTGATGCGGATAAACCTGCAATAGCCGGCCGGAGTGGCCAAGCGGTTCTAGGCGCTTCAGTCTGGAACCGCGTGACCGCTACGGTCGCAGGTTCGAATCCTGCCTCGGACATGGATGTGTGTGATGTCCTTAGGTTAGTCAGGTTGAAGTAGTTCTGAGTTCTAGGGACTGATGACCACAGCAGTTAAGTCCCATAGTGCTCAGAGCCATTTGAACCTTTTGAAAACTGCAATATGTGGCACGCCTAAAGTTCAATTAAAGACGCTTTAAACAGCTTCTGCACCGGGTTGGGAAGGTGAACTCGCAATTTTGTGAGTGCGGAGAACAAGACGACATTAACGATAGAAGGAGCGAACAACTTGACCTGCTGCTAAACTTGAGATGCAAGGGACTTCACAGCATCGCAACGATTCTGTCTACCGCCAACGTTAGTGTCTTAAAACTACTTCCATACTGCAGAAGGTTTTCAGTGGGTGATTCTCAGGCAAGGCTGCTTTCATTTTTTTAAAGTGTGATCACAGGATGATAATTCTGTGAATAAATACCCTAAAGTGTAAATAATATCGCTAAATAGTAGAAAGTATGAGACGGCTATATTATTGTCAGATCAATGCCGACTTTAAAAAATAATAAATCTCCCGAGTCGTTGCCCTTATTGAGTTAGCTACATTCATGGGTGTCAGCAGTTTTTATGGTATTTCCTATTACGAATCAGTGTGAGTGCTTAACCATATCCACAGTAGAGTGAAGCTCGAATGGTATGAAGGGCGGCGAGACGCTGAAGGCTGTTCAGCCTTCGAACTGGTAGACCTTCGGCAGTGGCGCATATTAGCGCCTTTCTTGGCCTGTTCTCAACAGTGTCCGGAGTACGAGCTTTAGCAGCAGATGACAGTAAAATATACACGATCTATACGATATCCTGTTGCGGTTTCGTTGTCACTGGTTACAGGGACCAGAGAGTAGGGAGCAGGGCGCGGTGTCGAAACACTGTCCATTTCTTTTGATAAACAACACCTAAGCCATTAGTATTAATATGCGGCTAATACGAGATATTTCCAGATTAAATGTGCCTTTTGAATTCACCCCATGCTACATATGAGAGCTGTGGCGTTTCAACTTGGACTGCTGACGAAGAATCAAAACACCACTGACTCAAAATTTGTGGCAACAGAATGGCCACCATCATTAAGTTTTGCACCAGCTACCTTCGAATAGAGGGTGCCCACTTCTGCGTAGGAGACAAACCGCTCGTATATTTACAGAATGAGAGTTAACATTACACCAGCTGTCTATTTAAACAGGCACTGTGCTGCAGTTACAATCCATGACCAAACACACGAACTTCACATTACGTCTTTCTTTTTTTTTTTTGTTTCTTAATTTTCTACTCTATCGTTTATTTTTAGTTTAGCGGCTACCTCAGTTGCTTTTCCAGGACTTTGTGTAACCCAAGAGCATTCAAATAACTGTGAACCAAATTCCTTTAATTGCGTTGTTACCTCGCAATTAAGAGGTAACTGGAATAAAAACTCTTATGACGTGTATATGAAGATGATATCTGTTCTTTCGGACATGTCTGAAAGAGCAGGTACTATCTTCATATATAGTTAAGGGTGACCGGTTATTGACCTTCTTCTTCTGTGCTGGATGCACACGCATTGCCCGAACTCTTACGGGACTCGGTGGATTGTCTGCCGCGAGTAATGAGTATAATGGCAGGAGCACTACGAATGTAGTGTGTGGACATTCAGTTGGTTATGTGGGTCTCACGGGGAGCGGGCAAGGGATAAATCCCTGCAGTCGCACTATCCTCTGTGCTCTCGGTGTCTCAGATGGACAGAGCGTCTGCTATGTAGCAGGAGATCCCGGTTTCGAGTCCCGGTCGGGGCACACATTTTCAGCTGTTCCCGTTGATGCATATCAACGCCTGTCGACAGCTTATGGTCTTGATTTAATTATTATTTCATCTTATGACGTGGCCTTCTTGAGTGGAATATATGGTGCCTTGAGACAATGGAAATTACAATGAAGTGACAAAATTCATGGGGTACCTCTTAACATCGTGTTGGACCTCCTGTTGCCCGGCGTAGTACAGAAACTCGACGTGGCACTGACTAATGGTCGTTGGAAGCCCTCTGCAGAAATAAGAAGCCGTGCTACCTCTCTAGCTGTCCATAATTGCTAAAGTGTTGCCGATGCACGATTTTGTACACGAACTGACCTCTCGATAATGTGCCATAAATATTCGGTGGGATTCATTTTGGGCGATGTGGATGGCCAAATCATTTGCTCGAATTATCCAGAAAGTTCTTCAAACCAATCGCAAACGATTGTAGCCCGGTGATATGGCACATTGTTATCCATAAAAATTTCATCGGTGTTTGGGAACATGAAGAACATCAATTGCTGCAATTGGTCTCCAAGTGGTCCATGATCGGTTCAGCTGGACCAGAGGATCCAGACCATTCCATGTAAACACAGCCCAACCATTATGGAGCCACCATCAGCTTGCACAGTACTGTGTCGACAACTGGGGTCCATGGCTTCGTGGGATCTGCGACGGTCGCTCTCGAACCCTACCATCATCACTTACTAACTCAAACTGGGATTTTTCTATGTCACTGTTTTCCACTTGTCTAGGGTTAAACTGTCATGGTTATACCCAGGAGAGGCGCCACAGGCGATGTCTTGCTGTAAACAAAGGCGTCGGTCGTCTGCTGCCACAGCCCATTAAAGCCAAGTTTCGCAGCACTATCTTCACGGATACGTTTGTCGTACGTCCCAAATTTATTTCTGCGATTATTTCACGCGATGTTGTTTGTCTGTTAGAACTGACAACTCTACACAAACGCCGCTGCTCTCTGTCGTCAAGTGAAGGTTTCCGAAATATTGACTTCCCTAACGATTTTAGAAATGGAATGTCTTGTTCCAACTACCATTCCAGAATCAAAGTCTGTCAACTCGCGTCGTGCGGCCATACTCACGTCGGAAACATTTTCACATGAATCACTTCAGTACAAATGACGACAGCTCCGCCAATGCACTGCCCTTTTATGCCTTGTGTACGCGATACTACCGTCATCTGTATATATAAATACCGCTGCCCCATGACACGGTAGTGTATTTGTAGCTTTCACATTTGGTATCATTGGTACGTAGAATCTCGTGGGCATTAAAACGGTGTCTTTTCTTCTCAAACGTTGATAAATGAATTGCTCGTAGACTTGGCTACGAAATCACTTCATAATTTCGTTTGGGTCCTCAGAGAGATTGCCAGAAGTCGCGAAGGTCTGTTGTTCATTAAGAAGGACCTAGAGCGTACGTCACGACAGTGACGAACAGAATATGGTGAATGCATAGGCTCTCCGTCTCGTCAGTGTCACCAATTTGCGAAGCGTCCATGACGTGGAAGAAAGTATGCTGTATGCACTAGACATTAAGATGCCAATATTGGAAGCAATGAAAGTTCCCGGAAAATAGAAAAAAGATATACACTCAGCAGCCATAACATTATGACCGCCGGCCGCGGTGGTCTCGTGGTTCTAGACGCGCAATCCGGAACCGTGCGACTGCTACGGTCGCAGGTTCGAATCCTGCCTCGAGCATGGATGTGTGTGATGTCCTTAGGTTAGTTAGGTTTAAGTAGTTCTAAGTTCTAGGGGACTGATGACCACAGCTGTTAATTCCCATAGTGCTCAGAGCCATTTGAAACATTATGACCAATTATCTAATATCCGGTATGTCCACCTTTACCACGGATAGCAACTGCGACGCGTAGTGGCATGCAAGCAATGTGGCGTTGGTTCGTCGCTGGGCACCACATCTGTACACACAAGTCACCCAATTCCCGTAAATTCCGTAGAGGGGGGCGATGATCTATGACGTCACGTTCAATCGCATCCCAGATGTGTTCGATCAGGTTCAAATCTGACGAGGTTTGGGTCCAAAACATGAACTGAACTCGCCACTGTGTTCCTCGAACCACACCATCACACTCCTCCCCTTGAGATATGGCGCATTATCTTGTTGAAAATGCCTCAGCTATCGGGAAACATGATCGTCTTCAAGGGTTGTACGTGTTTTCTAGCCAGTGTGTGATACCCCTTGGCCGTCATGGCACCTTGCACGAGCTCTACTGAACCCATGGCTGCCCACGTGAATGTTCCTCAGAGCACAATGGAGCCGCTGACAACTTGTCTCCGTCGCTCAGAACAGGTGTCAAGGAGCTGTTGCCCTGGAAGACGACGGATTCGCGCCCTCCCATCTGCATGATGAAGAAGGTATCGGGATTCATCAGACAATGCAACGCTCTTCCACAGCGTTAACATCGCGCGCCGATGGTCACATGCCCATTTGCCGATGTCGCGGTGTTAACAGTGGCACCTGCATGGGTCGTCGGCTCCGGAGTTCCATCGTTAGGAGTGTTCAGTGTACTGTATGTTCAGATACACTTGTGCAATGCCCAGCATTTACATCTGATGTTAGCTTCATCACAGTACCCCGCGTGTCCTGTTTTACCAGCCTGCCCAGCCTATGACGTCCTACATCTGTAATAAGGGGCGGCCGCCCAATCCCACGACTTCTGGACGTGGTTTCACCTTGGTTTTGCCATGTGCTGAAGACAATCACCACAACACTCCTCAAACAACTGACAAGCCGTGCAGTTTCCGAAATGCTCGGACCGAGCCTCCGGGCGAGCACAATCTGCGCTCGGTCAGTCTCAGGTAGATCGCGCGCCTTCCTCATCCTACACACGTACAGCGCGTTCACTGATACTACATGCACCGTGAGTGTGTCTGACCAGCAGTCATTCCTCGCCAGGTGACGCTGCTATGGCTTGGACGGATTTATATCAATAGTAGATCGGTTGTCATAATGTTTCGATTGATCAGTGTATGTTATTATCAATACCATTTGTTCATGCCAGACGAACAGACGAAAATGAATTTATTGAAAAGAAGCAGGACGCTGTGGCCGAGCGGTTCTAGGCGCTTCAATCTGGAACCGCACGACCGCTACGGTCGCAGGTTCGAATCCTGCCTCGGACATGGATGCGTGTGATGTCCTTAGGTTAGTTAGGTTTAAGTAGTTCTAAGTTCTAGGGGACTAATGACCACAGCAGTTGAGTCCCATAGTGCTCAGAGCCATTTGAACCATTTTTGAAATTATATTCTATTACACTATAAACGGCGATATAATGATGTTGTTCCTAAATTACTGCAAGTGATTTGGTTCCATCACAGGACTTCAAATGTTCAATAAAACTAACTCAATAAGTCTGTTATCGTATAGGGTATTGATCAACATTCTACAGCATCCTCTGTTTAAGTCATATGACTACTATATTCACCGAATCATTGTTTTGTAAATGATGAATTTCAAATACGTGACTGGTGCTTCTCTTTAGAGTTGTTTTAAAGTTGTCCTTAGTGCCCAAATTCAAAAAAAGGACAAATTTATAAAGAGGTGTAATCATGCAGCAATTAATGGAAATGTCAGAAAAGGTTAGCTTGTGTCGCTACAAAGAAGCTAAAAAATCGACTCTTATGTTGATATAAAGTGAAGTGAAATATCTTGGTTCAAATGTAAATGCCAAACGACGCCTCGCTTGGCGTTAAGGAGCGTAAAATATGTTCAAAAGTGTGTGTATTTCTAAGGGACCAAATTTCTGAGGTCATCGGCCCCCTAGGCTTACACGCTACTTAAACTAACTTATGCTAAGGACAACACACACACCCATGCCCGAGGGAGGACGCGAACCTCCCGCGGCAGGCGCCGCGCGATCCGTGACACGGCGCCTCAAACCACGCGGCCACTCCGCGCCACAAAATATGTATGTAATTCAGCTGTACAGAACTGGCAAACGCAAAATGACGGGAAAGATGCATTCGGGACGAGTATATTTTATACGAATATTATTGAAAGAAGTGAATTTATTTTCGAAAAGTACGTTTTTAGTGATGAATTATAATACTGTTCCCCAGGCATTTTCGAGTCTGGTCACTTATGCTGTCTTAGAGAAGAAACACGAAACCGGTTAGTGTAATGAAACTCCGTAGTGAAAATAAATTTAGTTGGTCGATGACTGCATGAATTATTGTTCGTGTGAGAATCGAATTCCATGTCTTCTTCAAAGACCACGTTAATCTGCAAAACGATATTAGAGCAAGCACTTAGAGTTGGCGGAGAATCCTCAGCCGTGCCGTGCCACTGCATAAGCAGGAACGCTTGTACACCTTCATGTTTTGTGGTAATGTGTCGCAACGTCGCCGTAATAGATCGCGAGGCTCGTGTTACGATGTCGTTCCCACGGAACTGCGTCGTGAAAACAGCGAGATCAATGCTGTAGCGTCATAAATACCTTGCATAATTGAAGAATAATTCGCTTTGTCTCGCAAAGCGTAGTAGTGAACAATTTCAAAACTTACTGATTCTAACACTATATTGCTAGTGGATTATGCTCCGTCCTTAGCACCTTTTTCCCATTTGCAGCCGTGTAATTATCCATAAGACATATTCTTTCTCTTCTCCTGTGCTCGCAGCGACGTTTCTTCACTACTTCCTTGGACATAAACTGATGTGTCAAAACATTATGACCACTGCCCACCGCAAAACTGTAACTTTAAAGAAGGGTAGGTTCTTACGATCGTCGCTTGGGAACGTCTACCTCGCAACCTACGAAGCTGGTAGACTGTTCAAATGCTACTGTCGTGAGAATCTATGGAAAGTTGTTTAAGGGCAGTGAAAACAACAGCAGAGCACAAAGTGTTGGACGTAAACGTTTCATCACAGAACGATGAGGTCGGAGGCAATGCTGATGCAGTCATCGATGTATAAACAGACTCAATTTGTTAAACTTATTGAATCACTTTTGTATAAGATTTAAAACTCAAGGAGACAGTAACGTAAAAATCTGTAATGAAAATTCTGTCATATGCTGTGGAACTGAATGGCTTTAATCCTGTTTTCATTAAGAGTAAGTGAATCTGAGCTATTGCAAATGAATGCTGTTACAGAAAGCCGGCCGCTGTGGCCGAGCGGTTCTAGGCACTTCAGTCTGGAACCGCGCGACCGCTACGGTCGCAGGTTCGAATCCTGATTCGGGCATGGATGTGTGTGATGTCCTTAGGTTAGTTAGGTTTAAGTAGTTCTAAATCTAGGGTACTGATGACCTCAGAAGTCTCATAGTGCTCAGAGCCATCTGAGTTATTTCAACAATGGATAACCGATCAACAATTCATTTCACAGGCAAATGTCGCTCTCCTAACTTTCACTTGCAAATGTTGTACGCTTTAGCCAACAGATTTAATATATTAATTATGGCTCTGTGTTCTGTAGTACACAAAATAACTGATAACACTCACTCTTCGTAATAGCATCTGTAGAACTGGTGTAACTGAGAGTCTCTCCTAGATGGAAACCAAACCTGATTACTGTTCACCACACGGTCTCAGTGAAAACATAATATACCTCATTTTCCAGGTGAAACTGCTCCTGGTTCTCTTCCTCCCGACATACTGTTAGTCTTGACCTCGCTTTGATCAGAGGAACATTCTTAAACTTTTCACACCTCTAATATCAATAATTAAAAGCCCTATAGCTACACTATGTGATCAAAAGTATCCGGACACCTGGCTGAAAATGACTCCCTCCATCGGTAATGCTGGGATTTAATATGGTGTTGGCCCATCCTCAACCTTGATGACAGCTTCTATTCTCGCAAGCATACGTTCAATCAGGTGCTGGAAGGTTTCTTGGGGAATAGTAGCCCATTCTTTACGGAGTGCTGCATTGAGGAGAGGTATCGATGTCGGTCGGTGAGGCCTGGCACGAAGTTGGCGTTCCAAAACATCCCAAAGATGTTCTGTAGGATTCAGGTCAGGACTCTGTGCAAGCCAGTCCATAACAGGGATGTTGTTGTCCTGTAACCACTCCGCCACAGACCGTGCATTATGAACCGGTGCTCGATCGTGATTAAAGATGCAATCTCCATACCTGAATTGCTCTTCAACAGTGGGAAGCAAGAAGGTGCTTAAAACATCAATGTAGGCCTGTGATAGTGCCACTTAAAACAACAAGGGATGCAAGCCCCCTTCATGAAATACACGACCACATCATAACACCACCGCGTCCGAATTTTACTGTTGGAACTACATACGCTGGGATATGACGTTCATCCGGCGTTTGCCATACCCGCACCCTGCCATCGGATTGCTACATTGTGTACCGTGATTCGTCACTCCACACAACGTTTTTCCACTGTTCAATCGATCATTGTTTACGATGCTTACACCGAGTGAGGCGTCGTGTGGCATTTACCAGCGTGATGTGTGGCTTATGAGCAGCCGCTCGACCATGAAATCCAAGTTTTCTCACCTCCCGCCTAACTGTCACAGAACTTGCAGTGGAATCTTATGCAACTTGGAATTCGTGTATGATGGTCTGGATAGATGTCTACCTATTACTCATTACGACCCTCTTCAACTGTCGGCGGTCTCTGTCAGTCAAGAGACGAGGTCGGCCTGTACGCTTTTGTGCTGTACGTGTCCCTTCACGTTCCCACTTCACTATCACCAAATTATTTGATTAGTAGGCTTTTCAGCCAGTGAGGAACAGGAGCGGAGTGCTGGCATTTCCAGTGGCCGTTTCCTGCTCAAAGAGCTTCTGTAAAGTGGTGCTCCCTACGAAGACTCTCAGTAGTTTCTCTGCAATGTTGGAAGATATCAGCCGTCATGGAGGCAGTCTTATACCACTACTAATTTAGGAGGATAAGGGTAAGACCAGCCTATTAGCTCTACCTCTTTGCGTGCCACGAAAACGAGCAAAGAGTACCATGTGGCTGTGTGTACAGTGAGGTGTCACTTTTGTCAATGCCAAACGACGCCTCGTTCGGTGTAAGGAACGTAAACATTGGACGATTTAACAGTGGAAAAAAACGTTGTGAGGAGTGACGAATCACGGTACACAATGTGGTGATCCGATGGCGTGGTGTAGGTATGATGACGAGAGGAGGTAGAGGGCGAAACTCGGTGCTGAAACGGCTGGGACGTAGTCTGATCTTAACGGACGGACGAACGGCCCATCAACAGTGTCACATTACCTCACTACATGGGACTCTGGAGAGAGGTCTGGAATTTAGTCCATGGTGATCAGGAACTTCGCAGCTCAAACTTTCCTCCTCTTTCCGGCCATATGCAGGAGGTGAAAATGTTTTCCATCGCCAGGATTCGAATCGTCTACCTCGCAACTGAACCCCACAACTTGGTACTTAAACTATTTCCAAAAGAATGCAGCACCAGCAGCTAACGTCATAACATGAAATGGGGAAAACTGACCGGTTGTTGGAAGCGGACGGAAGGTGGGGACAATGGGAGATGAGCACATATGGGGCGCATCCGGTTCGATGATAGAAAAAAATGGTTCAAATGGCTCTGAGCACTATGGGACTCAACTGCTGAGGTCATCAGTCCCCTAGAACTTAGAACTACTTAAACCTAACTAACCTAAGGACATCACACACATCCATGTCCGAGGCAGGATTCGAACCTGCGACCGTAGCGGTCTTGCGGTTCCAGACTGTAGCGCCAGAACCGCTCGGCCACCAGCGGCCGGCATGGCTCAATGATAGAGCGGAGGGTGGAGTGCGTAGGGGTCTACCGTACGAGGCCTGGCCACGACGTCACCAGCGCCATCAACTAACCAGAAGTCGACACGAAGCGTCAGTCAAGGGAGGAGATACAAACTTGTAGTCACGAAATTCCATCGTGTGTCACGGCAGTGGTAGATAGGGAAGAGGGGAAACGGAAAACAAATGCTGTAGCAAGGCGCTGCGACGGCCAGGGAGAGTGTTAGAAGTGCTCCTCGAAAACAGTAAGGCCAACCGCGCTAGGCACATGCCAGCTGAGTGGGGACACCGCACAAACCCCACGGAGGTAACTGGCGAAGTAGGTCAGGAAGCGTGGACGTCGTTTAACCCTTCTAATACCGAGTATTTTTTGTTACACTGAGTGCCATTAGGGTCTTTAGTGACCCCAACGGAATTTATTTTTTATTAAGAATAGTTTTAATAATGGTAGAATAAAGTCACAGCCCTTATTTTCTCCACAATCTAAAACGTGATGTCAGTGATATTACATTAAATTAAAACGCTATTTTTTTAATTAATTGCGAACTGGCATTTATTACGCATTACACTTACAGCAATAAATTGCAGAGTGGTTTTTACACACACAACATCCACATTTTGAACATTTATCGGTGAATTTTCTATCCTCAGACCTTTTACAAAACGGACAACTTCCTTTTTTTTTTGTCTGTGCTGTTGATGGAAGTACAGGGGAAATAATTTTGTCTGGCTTTCTTCTGACGAGCTGCTTTCCTAATTCTATGAAAAATGCCTGTCTTTTGTAGTTGGTCCTTTCTGCCCAGTCTAATGTAAGATGTAGCCATATGATAAATGCATTCAGTGTACTGATATCAATCATGTTGTAAAATAATACCATTGGCCACCTTCTGCTCATCTTCTTTGTAGTGTACTTCTAACCAGCTTGTCCATGGTATCTACTCCTGATTTTGTTTTATTATAATCCAGAATCATTACTGGCTTGCATTCTTCACGATCTTCCATTTCCTTCCTTGAATGCATTGTACTGGACAAAGTTACAACTATTCCTTTTTTCGGACAATATGAAACATTTGAAGCACGCTCTTGGAATCCAAAAATAGATGAATATTTGACTCGACCTTTGGTCCGAGTGAAAGCATGTGGTAGTTCTCCTTTCTTTTTTAAAATTGTTCCTAAGAGTGTGAGATTGATGTTCAGAAGTTCTCTCGCCAAACTAAAGCTAGTGAAAATATTGTCAGTTGTTACATTTCTGCCACTGTTGTCTAAGCCTTTCACCATATCTAAAGCAATTCTCTTGCCTTGATCATCTTCACGAGATTCGTTTTCTTGTTGACCAGTGTAAACTTGGAGACTGAGAACGTAAGACGTTGCACTATCACATACAGCCCATAATTTCAACCCATATTTTCCTGGGTTTCAAGGAATATATTGCCGAAATGGACATCTACCATGAAAAGCCACAAGTCAGAAATATATGTTACTTCCTGTTAAGGCTGGACATCTGCGCTGTGCAAATCTTCTTCTGAACTTCCGTCTGATTGAGGAATATTCTCTTCTAAGACGACAATTTCTCCATCGCTGCATGAGACATCAGAAACTATATCGCTGACATCACTATTTGATTCTCCAGATAAAGGATTATCCTGCAGTAATATTCCAAGCACTTCGTCTTCGGACAGGTGACGAGACATTTTCCACTAGATGCAACACAAATAATAGTAGTCTCCACTTGTACGGAACAAATAACTGTCGGCTTATAAAGTGTTGGCAACAATCACACGCTACAACAATATTTACAGGAATAAAACAAAGGAAATACAGCAACAGTTATGGGTTCAATGTAGTATTATTGGGTAATAATACAGCAAGAGGACATTGGGGTCACATTTGACCCCAATGGTTTCAGTGGTTCTTTCTTGATTTTCTGCAATACTAAATATTTTCAAAAAGTTATATTAATATATTATGAACCCATTACTTAATTCAGGAAAAGTCCGAATTTTTCATAATTTTTATGAATAAGAAGAAAGGTATATTTTACAGAAAATTACGGCCGGGGGTCATTACAGACACCACGGTATTAGAAGGGTTAAATCACTGCATGTGTATTCTTTAGGAGGCTCCAAAGACCGAGCCGCGATTTGACCCCGTCTCCACAAAAGTAGGCTACCGTCTATACTTGGACGGAGCCTATCGCATGGGTCTCGGCTGCAGGGAACCACACATACTCCAGGCGAATCAAAGCGTGCGGTTCGACGATGGATGGAGGGGCATGGAAAACAGGCAACTGTTCGCCGTCCCAGTGTCGAGACATCTCGTACACCGACGGAGATCAGTCGATGGGTGTCACCGTCCACCGAATGACAGGCGGAGCATAAGGGAATGTGCATCAAACCAAAGGCTTGTAATCACTGATGAGTGACAAAGTTTCCACAGGCGACTAAGATACCAACCATGTAGGTCGAACTGGTGGCGGGAGGTAAGGCTGATGAAGGTTGCGCGATACTGCAGTCCACCTCGTTAACGAATAATTGATCTGAACGTTGTTGCAAGTGCAGTGATTGACCGTAGAAATCTTTTAGGCGTGGTGCAACACGCCTGGAAGGTCGGCCTAGTCCACGAAGAAAACGGACATATGCGCTGATAGGGGAGCAATGTCGCTTACAGGCACCGGTGGGGAAATGGAGGCCGGCGAGTATTTGTCCAACAGTCGTCGCGTGAATTTGGCTACCGGGGCAGGGTGACCCTAAAAGTCTGAGACCCTCGGTAAATCCGTCCTTGTACGTCTACCACAGGAATTGAACTTCGTTTTATAACGCCTCTTCTTCTTGACGATTCGGTTTGATTTGTACTTGGCCTCGGGTAGAACTCGGCGTTCTGAGATCGTTATCAAGTTACGAAGACGACGTTACACAAAAATAACAGTGCTGAACCGAAATGTCGACGTGCGTGAGATATTTACTTCACCAAGAATCGTAATTAATCGTTCGTAATCGACTTTTAACTGATTAAAGATGAAATGTTAATGATAAAACCAATACAGTCACACTCACAACAAATTCCATACAAGCTGGTCGTAATTTCAAGTATCTAAGAAATCGTAACAGTGGGCTTGTTATTTGAGTCAAAGATTCTACACAAGCGCCAAGCGCTACAGTCAAATATTATCGCTGCGCGTAATTATTACACGAGAGTTTCATGTCAATAATTTGATAGCCGGCCGCGGTGGTCTCGCGGTTCTAGGCGCGTAGTCCGGAACCGTGCGACTGCTACGGTCGCAGGTTCGAATCCTGCCTCGGGCATGGATGTGTGTGATGTCCTTAGGTTAGTTAGGTTTAAGTAGTTCTAAGTTCTAGGGGACTGATGACCACAGCAGTTGAGTCCCATAGTGCTCAGAGCCATTTGAACCATCAATAATTTGATAGAGTTTTAAATCACAAATGCACGTCTTGGCAGGAGAGGGTGTATTATTGCACAATATCAGTCACTTCCTAACCGAGCCTTGAGAAGGAAACTTTCCCAGGTGTTGGGGGGATTTAAATTATATGCTTCGGACCTATCACTGAAGTTCCATAAACCACTGGCTATTATGAATGGGTCAAATGGTTCAAATGGCTCTGAGCGCTATGCGACTTAACTTCTTAGGTCATCAGTCGCCTAGAACTTAGAATTAATTAAACCTAACTAACCTAAGGACATCACACACATCCATGCCCGAGGCATGATTCGAAACTGGGACCGTAGCGGTCGCTCAGCTCCAGACTGTAGCGCCTAGAACCGCACGGCCACTCCGGCCGGCTATTATGGATGAAAATTGTCTATCAGTGTTCGTTTCCTAAACCACTGTCTAAGTAATGTCTAGTTCAATTATCTAATTAAAAGTTCACTTTATTCTAGTAGGTAAAACTCCTCCGTTCAAGTTCTAATGCCGGGATATTTGAAGTCAGAAGATCGATTACTGCGTCATAATAGATCGCAATTATACAATCTCAAAAACAATCTAAGTGCGCCTACGTGCACGAGCATTCAAATATATGACCTGCTTCGGCTAACTCTCGTAACGTAGTACCATTGCATTGAATTATATTTAGTCATTACTCACGATTCCCAAAGAGTACTCACACGGAGTATTCTTTGGAATCGTTGGTTCTACTTTGCGAATGTTAATTTATGCTAATTTTGCAATTTATTATGATTTTGATTTTAATTTTACTGAAATTTGATCTTTGTTTCGTAGATTACTAAATTGTCTCGTCTTACATTAATGATTTAATTACTTGTTATTGTCCTAAGAATAGTGATAAATGGAACTTCGTTCGCTTATTCACTTTTCTGGGAATTTGGGACTTGGGGGGAAATCTTTCGGGTATTGGGAGCTAGTTTTTGATTTTTATTTCTCGTCCGAGGAAGTGGCATTACAGTTTCTATATGACGATTTCTTACCAATCTTATATATTTTATACTTCATTAGCTAATTGTGATTCCGGGACGGGGTGTTGCAGGCCACAGCTGGAGTTCCGCCGACTGGACGGTGACGTGGGCCGCCGGCTGGACGCGCTGTTCGGCGTTCCAGACTGCCTGCTGGAAGTCAACCCGGGCCGCGTGCTGCTGCCTCCAGAGTTCAGAGAGCTGGCCGACCGGATCCTCGACCTCACCGTCTACCCGGACGACGTCTGGCTGGTCTCCTACCCACGCACAGGTGCGTCACATTTACCGCGATCTTCTGCAACCATATAGCTATGATCTGCTGAAACGTTAGAGTTCAGCTACTTGTACAATAAGGGTCATTGCAAATTTTGGTGATAAACATCTTAGTAAATTAGCTCACTACGCTTATTTTCACTCATTGCTTGCATTGTTGTTGTTGTGGTCTTCAGTCCTGAGACTGGTTTGATGCAGCTCTCCATGCTACTCTGTCCTGTGCAAGCTTCTTCATCTCCCAGTACCTACTGCAACCTACATCCTTCTGAATCTGCTTAGTGTATTCATCTCTCGGTCTCCCTCTACTATTTTTACCCCCCACGCTGCCCTCCAATGCTAAATTTGTGATCCCTTGATGCCTCAAAACATGTCCTACCAACCGATCCCTTCTTCTAGTCAAGTTGTGCCACAAACTTCTCTTCTCCCCAATCCTGTTCAATACCTCCTTAGTTACGTGATCTATCCACCTTATCTTCAGCATTCTTCTGTAACACCACATTTCGAAAGCTTCTATTCTCTTCTTGTTCAAACTAGTTATGGTCCATGTTTCACTTCCATACATGGCTACACTCCATAAAAATACTTTCAGAAACGACTTCCTGATACATAAATCTATACTCGATGTTAACAAATTTCTCTTCTTCAGAAACGCTTTCCTTGCCATTGCCAGTCTACATTTTATATCCTCTCTACTTCGACCATCATTAGTTATTTTACTTCCTAAATAGCAAAGCTCCTTTACTACTTTAAGTGTCTCATTTCCTAATCTAATTCCCTCAGCATCACCCGATTTAATTTGACTACATTTCATTATCCTCGTTTTGCTTTTGCTGATGTTCATCTTATATCCTCCTTTCAAGACACTGTCCATTCCGTTCAACTGCTCTTCCAAGTCCTTTGCTGTCTCTGACAGAATTACAATGTCATCGGCGATCCTCAAAGTTTTCACTTCTTCTCCATGAATTTTAATACCTACTCCGAATTTTTCTTTTGTTTCCTTTACTGCTTGCTCAATATACAGATTGAATAACATCGGGGAGAGGCTACAACCCTGTCCCAATCCTTTCCCAACCACTGCTTCCCTTTCATGCCCCTCGACTCTTATGACTGCCATCTGGTTTCTGTACAAATTGTAAATAGCCTTTCGCTCCCTGTACTTTACCCCTGCCACCTTCAGAATTTGAAAGAGAGTATTCCAGTCAACATTGTCAAAAGCTTTCTCCAAGTCTACAAATGCTAGAAACGTAGGTTTGCCTTTCCTGAATCTTTCTTCTAAGATAAGTCTTAAGGTCAGTATTGCCTCACGTGTTCCAACATTTCTACGGAATCCAAACTGATCCTCCCCGAGGTTCGCATCTACCAGTTTTTCCATTCGTCTGTAAAGAATTCGTGTTCGTATTTTGCAGCTGTGACTTATTAAGCTGATAGTTCGGTAATTTTCACCTCTGTCAGCACCTGCTTTCTTTGGGATTGGAATTATTATATTCTTCTTGAAGTCTGAGGGTATTTCGCCTGTCTCATACATCTTGCTCACCAGCTGGTAGAGTTTTGTCATGACTGGCTCTCCCAAGGCCGTCAGTAGTTCTAACGGAATGTTGTCTACTCCCGGGGCCTTGTTTCGACTCAGGTCTTTCAGTGCTCTGTCAAACTCTTCACACAGTGTCGTATCTCCCATTTCGTCTTCATCTACATCCTTTTCCCTTTCAATAATATTGTCCTCAAGTACATCGCCCTTGTATAAACCCTCTATATACTCCTTCCACCTTTCTGCCTTCCCTTCTTTGCTTAGAACTGGGTTGCCATCTGAGCTCTTGATATTCATACAAGTGGTTCTCTTCTCTCCAAGGGTCTCTTTAATTTTCCTGTAGGCAGTATCTATCTTACCCCTAGTGAGATAAGCTTCTATATCCTTACATTTGCCCTCTAGCCATCCGTGCTTAGCCATTTTGCACTTCCTGTGGATCTCATTTTTGAGACGTTTGTATTCCTTTTTGCCTGCTTCATTTACTGCATTTTTATATTTTCTCCTTTCACCAATTAATTCAATATTTCTTCTGTTACCCAAGGATTTCTAGCAGCCCTCGTCTTTTTACCTACTTTATCCTCTGCTGCCTTCACTACTTCATCCCTCAGAGCTACCCATTCTTCTTCTACTGTGTTTCTTTCCCCAGTTCCTGTCAATTGTTCCCTTATGCTCTCCTTGAAACTCTGTACTACCTGTGGTTCTTTCAGCTTGTCCAGATCCCATGTCCTTAAATTCCCACCTTTTTGCAGTCTCTTCAGTTTTAATCTACAGTTCATAACCAATAGATTGTGATCAGAGTCCACATCTGGCCCTGGAAATGTCCTACAATTTAAAACCTGATTCCTAAATCTCTGTCTTACCATTATATAATCTATCTGATACCTTTTAGTATCTCCAGGATTCTTCCATGTATGCAACCTTCTTTTATGATTCTTGAACCAAGTGTTAGCTATGATTAAGTTATGCTCTGTGCAAAATTCTACCAGACGGCTTCCTCTTTCATTTCTTAGCCCCAATCCATATTCACCCCCTATGTTTCCTTCTCTCCCTTTTCCTACTGACGAATTCCAGTCATCCGTAGCTATTAAATTTTCGTCTCCCTTCACTACCTGAATAATTTCTTTTATCTCATCATCCATTTCATCAATTTCTTCATCATCTGCAGAGCTAGTTGGCATTTAAACTTGTACTACTGTAGTAGGTATGGGCTTTGTGTCTATTTCGGCCACAATAATGCGTTCACTATGCTGTTTGTAGTAGCTTACCCGCATTCCTATTTTCCTATTCATTATTAAACCTACTCCTGCATTACCCCTATTTGATTTTGTGTTTATAACCCTGTAGTCACCTGACCAGAAGTCTTGTTCCTCCTGCCACCGAACTTCACTAATTCCCACTATATCTAACTTTAACCTATCCATTTCCCTTTTTAAATTTTCTAACCTACCTGCCCGATTAAGGGATCTGACATTCCACGCTCCGATCCGTAGAACGCCAGTTTTCTTTCTCCTGATAACCTGATTGCTAGCATATGGCATCATATTTTGGGGTAATTCATCACTGAGGAATAAAGTATTTATTGCACAAAAGCAAAAAAATGGGTCAAATGGCTCTGAGCACTATGGGAATTTACATCTATGGTCATCAGTCCCCTAGAACTTAGAACTACTTAAACCTAACTAACCTAAGGACATCACACAACACCCAGCCATCACGAGGCAGAGATAATCCCTGACCCCGCAGTGATCGAACCCGGGCGTGGGAAGGGAGAACGCTACCGCACGACCACGAGATGTGGGCTGCACAAAAGCTTGTAATCAGAATAATAGCTGGAGTCCGCCCAAGATCATCGTGCAGACATTTATTTAAGGATCTAGGGATATTCACAGTAGCTTCTCAGTATATATACTCTCTTATGAAATTTGTTATTAACAACCAAACCCAATTCAAAAGTAATAGCAGTGTGCATAACTACAATACTAGGAGAAAGGATGATCTTCACTATTCAAGATTAAATCTAACTTTGACACAGAAAGGGGTGAATTATACTGCCACTAAAGTCTTTGGTCACTTACCAAATAGTTTCAAAAGTCTGACAGATAACCAACAAGTATTTAAGAAGAAATTAAAAGAATTTCTGAATGACGACTCCTTCTACTCGAAAGAGGAATTTTTAGATATAAATTTTAAAAAAATTTAAAAAAAAAACAAAAAATAAAAAAGTTGTTATATTAACTTAATTATGTTTTTAAATTAACTTATTATGCCATGTATTGGAAAATTTGACTCGTTCCACATCGTTACGAAATATGGTATTTATGAACCATGGAACTAGTATTAATCTAATCTAGTATCAAAGATACAAAAAAACTGCCGGAGAGAAACTGGTACACCCTTTTAGAGATTTTCTGTTCACTCAAGATTTATTGTTGCAACAGTGCATTTGGAGTACATAAAATGACAGTCATCAGCCATACAAAGTTTTTATCTCAAATGTGCGGCCTATCTTGGCACGCTCCTGGGCCGTCTCACATTCCAACCTAGCGCCAGTGCCAAAGTAAGCAGGAGTTCGTCTTCTGGTCTGGAGGAACGTTTTCACTCGTCGCCGCTGATTCCGCACAAAGTCCCGATGCAGCTGATATCATCAATTACTTCCGTTTCCATTTCTTTCTCCCCCTCCATCTTCAGTTTACGTAATAAGTACCATAGCTGTTGATTTCGCGTGGTGTTCGAAAGAACAGACACCACGCATACATATAATAAGCTTTTCGTTGTTACACTATTGGCCATTAAAATTGCTACACGAAGATGACGTGCTACAGACGCGAAATTAAACCGACAGGATGAAGATGCTGTGATATGCAAATGATTAGCTTTTCAGAGCATTCACTCAAGGTTGACGCCGGTGGCGACACCTACAACGTGCTGCCATGAGGAAAGCTTCCAACCGATTTCTCATACACGAACAGCAGTTGACCGGCGTTGCCTGGTGAAACATTGTTGTTATGCCTCGTATAAGGAGAAATGCGTACCATCACGTTTCTGACTTTGATAAAGGTCGGATTGTAGCCTATCGCGATTGCAGTTTATCGCATCGCAAAGGTCGGATTGTAGCCTATCGCGATTGCAGTTTATCGCATCGCGACATTGCTGCTAGCGTTGGTGGAGATCCAATGACTGTTAGCAAATTATGGAATCGGTGGGTTCAGGAGGGTAATACGGAACACCGTGCTGGATCCCAACGGCCTCGAATCACTAGCAGTGGAGATGACAGGCGTCTTATGCGCATGGCTGTAACGAATCGTGCAGTCACGTCTCGATCTCTGAGTCAACAGATGCTGACGTTTGCAAGACAACCATCTGCATGAACAGTTGGACGACGTTTGCAGCAGCATGGACTATCAGCTCGGAGACCATGGCTGCGGTTACCCTTGACGCTGTATCACAGACAGGAGCGCCTGCAATGGTGTACTCAACGACGAACCTGGGTGCACGAATGGCAAAACGTCATTTTTTGGATGAATCCAGGTTCTGATTACAGCACCATGATGGTCGCATCTGTGTTTGGCGACATCGCGGTGAACGCACATTGAAAGCGTGTATTCGTCATCGCCATACTGGCGTATCACCCGGCGTGATGGTATGGGGCGCCATTGGTAACACGTCTCGGTCACCTCTTTTTCGCATTGGCGGCACTTTGAACAGTGGACATTACATGTCAGATGTGTTACAACCTGTGGCTCTACCCTTCATTCGATCCCTGAGAAACCCTACATTTCAGTAGCATAATGCACGACCGCACGTTGCCGGTCCTGTACTGGCCTTTCTGGATACAGAAAATGTTCGACACCTGCCCTGGCCAACACATTCTCCAGATCTCTCACCAATTGGAAACGTCTGGTCAGTGGTGATCGAGCAACTGGCTCGTCAGAATACGGCAGTCACTACTCTTGATGAACTGTGGTATCGTGTTGAAGCTGCATGGGCAGCTGTACCTGTAAACTCTATCCAAGCTCTGTTTGACTCAATGCCCAGGCGTATCAAGGCCGTTATGCCAGAGGTTCTTATTCTGGGTGCTGATTTCTCAGGATCTATGCACAGAAATTGCGTGAAAATGTAATCACATGTCAGTTCTAGTATAATATATTTGTCCAATGAATACCCGTGTATCATCTGCATTTCTTCTTGGTGTAGCAATTTTAATGGCCAGTAGTGTAGTTCCTCAGTTCTGATACTATACTCCGACCTTTTGTATCACTCCATTTCACCATTCAGTACTGGGCTAAGTGAAATGACGTGACGTGACGGAAAGAGTGAATACACCTTGACGGTGACATGACGTGATGTCACGTGACAGCCAGTGTCAAATGACCTCTACACGATATCAGTGTGAAGTCTCCTGGGATTGAGTAATTGTCAGTGCCCACTACCAATACAAGCTCGATGCAGTGACGTCAGTGTGTTACGGGAAGTGGTTGTCCTGTCCGCTCGTGATTTTGAGTCACAGCGGAATGTGAGACACTGTGCTGCGAGCGGCGCGTCAGCGGGTGACCCCCGCCCACATGGCCTCCGCTGCCCAAACGCGTCGGCCTGTGCCGTCAGCACGGCCGTCGCCGGCCGCCAGACACACACACACACGCACACACACACAGCAACCAGCTCAGTATCGACCTTCCCGCGGAAGGTCGCCAGGTCACGGCCCGAGCGCCCGCTTCCTGCACACTGCTCGTACCCGCGCTGTCCGTGTCCTGTGTAGCTCCCCTCTGCTGCGGCGCGCTGGACAATCACTTGCCAAGCGGGATCGCCAATCACAACCACCAACATCAGTATTATCATTGTCAAGCGTCTGCCGTCCACTACTCGGAAATGCGACAATTTACGCTGGACGTAAATAGAACGTCACGCAACCGAAGTGTTATGATCACATAGGGCGCAGCTGAACGGTACACGAGACTTGTCGAGGGACCGCCCGTCTCAAGGTGTGGTGTGGACCCCGTGCTCGACTCGGGGGTATTATAATTTTTTACTGTCGCCTCCTCTCAACTGAACATGTTGACAGCCCAATTATAACATATCACACATGTCTAGATCTAAAATAGAAATGAAAAACTGAATGAATATAACACTGGGAAGGCGAAACAAAAATATTGGAATAAACTGCCTAACATTTGCGGATGGCTTTGCTATACGTTCTGAAAATGTGACATCTGCAGTAATACAAATTAATTTTAGCCATTTTCACTATTTTTCGACCGTGACTGTCTCAAGAAATATGTAAAGGTTTTTTAAATTACCGATACCAGTCACAAACTTTGTCAACTATTGTACTGCTTATTTATTTAGCGTCATGTTTCGAGGTAAACCTGATCTTCAGGCTAACTGGCATTACAAAAACAACTTTAAAATAAGGCCGTACTGATGTTACATAGTCTTTTCGTAAATGCTCTGCTCATCTTTTTTCTTCTGGCGTGGCAGTCTCGTAGTGATGCGCTGGGGTGCCCCCATTTCCGTGACACTCCTGGTCACTGTTCACAAATTGTCACTAACATAGCAGTAACTTGGAAACACGATCACAAACAGTTCTGTAGTGCACCACAGCATTTACGAAAAGACTATGTAACATCAGTATGGTCTTATTTTAAAGTTGTTTTTGTAATACCATTTAGCCTCAAGTTGAGGTTTGCCTCGAAACATCTCGCTAAATAAATAAGTAATACAATATTTAACAAAGTTGTGACTGGTAGCGGTAATTTTTAAAAAAAAAAACCTTTACAATACAAATTAATGTTTTTGAAAGAAATCGCCAATAGAATCGGCTTAAGATTTTCTGCAAAAAGAAAAGGAAAAAGAAAAAAATAATTGGACTAACTTTAAAAATGCACCGAAATTTCTGAAAACAAGCACTGGCCAAAGAGAAAGGTTAAAACTTTTTGCTATCTTACGGTGATAACTCAAAAAAAATTGATCTGGAAAAATCTGCTATAGGAGAAAGAATACATAAAATGGGAAGAACGTACGCTATTACTAAAACAATAAAAATTGCCTGTCTGAAAATGCACAAATAAGGTATTACAGTGGAATAGTGAAGGCTAAATGTCTATCTACGATCGAATGTCTGACATTAAAATATAATGTAGATAAATTTGAAATACTAGAAAGATAAATCATTAAGAAAGTATTAGGCCCACGAAAAACTGTGGAAGGTTGCGCTATGGTCGCCGGTTCGAATCCTGCCTCGGGCATGGATGTCTGTGATGTCCTTAGGTTAGTTAGGTTTAAGTAGTTCTAAGTTCTAGGTGACTGATGACGTCAGAAGTTAAGTCTCATAGTGCTCAGTGCCGTTTTTTTTGTTGAAGGTTGAAAATTATGAAGTAACAATGCAATTTATCGAAAAACAGAAAACATATCGGAAGTAATTAGAGAAACAAGAGTTGAATTTTTTGAACATTTATATCGAGTGAAAGATTTTAGATTAACCACAAAGATCTCCATTTATTTGAGGGCTAAAACGATAGCAAAAAGTTGAATCCACAAAATAAAAAAATAACTTACAATAAATAATATAAAAGCTGAAGATACAACTTACAGAGAAATGTTTAGGGAAAAACTGTTTAATATAAAGTGATTCCAAGGAAGGAGAGTGAAAGAATTCTTCCGAAGTAGTCAGAATAAACGAAGAAAAAAGCAGGGAACAAATGAAAGAGTACTGGAAGAAAAGAAAAGAACAACGAATAAGTAATTGAAATTGATACAAGGTCCTAAGTTGGCCCATCCGAGAAGAAAAAAAAAACGTTGTTTACGATTATTAGTATATCGCTGTAACATGACGTCCAACAAATTGCAATTTAGAGTATGTCTATACTGGTGCGTAAATGGAGGAATGCTGTTTATATACTAGTGTGTAAATGGAGGATTGCTGTTTATATACTTGTTTGTAAATGGAGGAATGCTGTTTTATTCCGCCTACTTTTGGGAAAGTAAGTCTTTCTGTTGATTTTTTTCTTGAGTGCAGATATTTCTCCTTCTGTGTTGCATTAGTTCTTGTGATTTTCTCGTTTTCTCCGTTTGCTCACGAACCGTGTCGGATTGTTGTTGTGTACAGGCGTGATTAGCTTGCGAGTGGTCGTTGTTTTCTGCCTGGCATGTTTTCTGCTGCCTGCGAGACAGCACGCCGAGCCTGTCCACGTAGGCAAGCCGGCAGGCAAGAAACTAACAAGTATATCAGAAAAAGCACCTCCACCTCCGTTTCTTGAGATCGTCTTTATTTTATCTCACGACTAGCTTCGGAGGGCACATTACCTCCATCCTCAGGCCTCAACACTTCCGAAAGAATACTAGCCCACGTGGGCTAGTTACAAGGATCCCACAGTAAATGCGCATAGGAAATCAAATGCTCTTTTGGTAGCGGTGGGGCTGGGGATGGCGGTAATGTACCGCGGAAACTAGTCGTGTGATAAAATGAAGACATTCTCAAGATAGCAGCTGTGGTGGTACTTTCTCTCATAGATATGAACGGCTGTAGTCTCTAGTCCACCCAATAAGATGGACATCCATAAACTAACAAATATCTTGTGACATAGGTTGTAACTTCTAGAATTCCTTGCAATTAGTAAAATGTTTTTTGGAGATATCATGACCCACAGGCAGAACTCCCTCCCCTTATATAGGCGCCTGCTTTAGCTCGGTAATGATGCTCAACGTGAAAGAGAACAGAACGGAAGATCATCACTGTAAGTGACGAACGTCATGTGACTAGGGCCTCCCGTCGGGTAGACCGTTCGCCAGGTGCAAGTCTTTCGATTTGACGCCACTTCGGCGACTTGCGCGTCGATGGAGATGAAATGATGATGATTAGGACAACACAACACCCAGTCCCTGAGTGGAGAAAATCTCCGACCCAGCCGAGAATCGAACCCGGGCCCTTAGGATTGACATTCCGTCGCGCTGACCACTCAGCTACCGAGGCGGACACAGCACCACTCTCAAATAGAGGTATTTTCACGCCACAAACAACGTGAACACAGCTTCGCCCAGCACTCTGTAGAACAATGAAATCGAGTGTATGAGACCACAACCAAGAGACAGAAACATTACCACTAGTGTGCTGAACTAAAGGAGGAAAGCAACCTTTGCATTATGTGCCATTGCCAAGTAACGAAGCTCGACGAAAACTGGACCATACGTAAGAAGAACTGCTACAGTATAGTACAGAATGTGACTGAAAGAAATGCGCTATGAGGCGGATAGAAATTACACTTTTATTCAAAGACAATTATTAACTGAAGTCACTTCGATTCGTGATGATCTCCTGGACATTAGAAAAGGCGGGACATAGTTCTTAATAGCTTGTGTGATCACCACGGTCGACAAAGTATAACGTACTCTCACACTGGCCGCAAGGTTGGAAAAAGAGTTGTTGTGGTAGAGTGCGTATCCCTTCACCAGCGGGCTTGACATCTACAGAGCCGTCTGCTGTGGCCGAGCGGTTCTCGACGCTTCACTCCGGAACCGCGCGACTGCTACGGTCGCAGGTTCGAATCCTGCCACGGGCATGGATGTGTGTGATGTCCTTAGGTTGGTTAGGTTTAAGTAGTTCTAAGTTCTAGGGGCTGATGACCTCAGATGTTAAGTCCAATAGTGCTCAGAGCTATTTTTGACAACTACAGGATGGTCGCTGGTGCATGTCGCCGTTCTGCAATACGTGTCCCACTCGTGCTCGGTAGAATTTAAGTTCGCAGAACGGGCACACTACTTTATTCGCCAAGTATACTCATTTTCCATGGATTTTCCGAAGTGCGCTGTCCGACGCAGTCGCGCACTGTCATCTATAAAAAATGAACTCAGGACCGAATGCACCGCTGAAAGGACGTACATGGGGAAGTAGTACGGCGTCTCAATAACTGTGTACTGTGTTCAAAGATTTGGAGACCAGTATACCCAAGCAACATTGTGCCTGGTTATCTTCTCCACTATATTGTATTATCTTCTGTAATGTGTTGTACTAGTTCTTTCTCTCTATCGTCCAAGTTTCATCAAGCTATGTTACACGGCAGTGACTCGTCTTGCAAAACTTCAGTATCTACGGCTACATCTACATAGATATCTACATCTACATCCACATCTGCATGGTCACTCTGCAATTCACACTTAAGTGCGCGGGGGAGAGGGTTCGTCGAACCACTTTCATACTACTTCTCTACTATTCCACTCTCGAATGGCGCGTGGGAAAAAGGAACACCTAAATCTTTCCGTTCAAGCTTTGATTTCTCTTATTTTATTATGATGATCACTTCTCCCTACGTAGGTGGGTCCCAAGAAATTATTTTCGCATTCGGAAGAGAAAGTTCGTGAATGAAATTTCGTAAATAAATCTCGTCGCGAAGAAAACCGCCTTTGTTTCAGTGGCTGCCACCCCAACTCGCGTGTCGTATCAGTGACACTCTCACCCCTATTGCGCGATAACAAACGAGCTGCCCTCCTTTGCACTTTTTCGATGTCCTCCGTCAATCCTACCTGGTAAGGATCCCATACCGCGCAGCAATATTCCAGCAGAGGACGGACAAGTGTAATGTAGGCTGTCTCTTTGGTGGGTTTGTCGCATCTTCTAAGTGTTCTGCCAAGAAAGCGCAGTCTTTGTTTCGTCTACCCCACAATATTATCTATTCAATTTCAATTTGAGTTGCTCGTAATTGTAATCCCTAGATATTTAGTCGAATTGACAGACATTATATTTGTGCGATTTATCGTATAGCCAAAATTTATCGGATTTCTTTTAGTATCCATGTGGATGACCTCGCACTCTTCTTTGTTTAGTGCTAATTGCCACTTTTCGCACCATACAGAAAATTTCTATAGATCATTTTGTAATTGGAAATGATCCTCTGATGATTTTACTAGACGGTAAATTACAGCGTCCTCTGCAAACGATCTAAGGGGGCTGCTCAGATTATCACCTGGATCATTTATAGAAATCAGAACAGCAGAGGGCCAGATATCACTTCTGTTCTACTCGATGATTTACCGTCTATCACTACGAACTGTGACCCCTCTGTCAGGAAATCACGAATCCAGTCACACAACTGAGACAATACTCCATATGCAAGCAATTTGATTAATAGTCGCTTGTGAGGAACGGTATCAAAAGCCTTCTGGAAACCTAGGAATATGGAATCGATCTGAGACCCCTTATCGACAGCACTCATTACTTCATGGGAATAAAGAGCTAGCTGTGTTGCACAAGAACGATATTTTCTGAATCCGTGTTGGTTATGTATCAATAAGACATTTTCTTCAAGGTGATTCATAATGTTAGAGTACAGTATATGCTCCAAAATGATACTGCAAGTTGAGGTCAGTGATATGGGTCTGTAGTTCCGTAAGCCACCGTAGGGTGCGTAGCAGAGGTCACCGTGTAGCACTACTTGTCATTCGCTTTCCTGTTCCACTCGCAAATATAGCGAGAAAAGAACGACAGTTATATGCCTCCCTATGAGCCCAGATTTCTCGTATCTTTTCTTAGGGTCCTTACGCGCAATGTGTGTTGGCGGCAGTAGAAACGTTCGGCAGTCAGCTTAAAATGCCGGTTCCCTAAATTTTCTCAATAGCGTTTCTTGGAAACAACGTCGCCTTCCCTCTAGGGACTCCTATTTGAGTTCCCTAAGCGTCTCCGTAACAAGTGTTGTTTGAACCTACTGGTAACAAATCTAGCAGCTCGCCTCTGAATTGGTTCGATGTCTTCCTTCTATCCGACCTGGTGGTGGGATCCCAAACAGTCGAGTAGTGCTCAAGAATAGGTCGCACCAGCGTCCTATCTGCGGCCTCCTTTACAGGTGAACCACTCTTTCTGAAGTCGACTATTTGATTTCCCTACTGTTATGATGACGAACGAGTCGTTGCCAATGTTGACTGGTAGCCAGTGCTAAATAGGAACATATGAATCACAGCAGGCTTGTCAGTAACGTCGATAAGGTGCTGACTGCGTGGTCTGGATCTGCAACGACTAAAATAATTACAAGTCGTTGGTAAAAAATAACATATATTGTACTTAACTGGTTGTACAGGATTCTTCTTGGCTGTATACACATAATTATAAACAGATAGCTATTGGAGGCCTCACTTAGGCCATACGTTACCAAGCGCCTTGTTAGAGGTTGCTTCCTATCAGCTGAAGGCTATGCTACTTTACTACTTGACGTCCCGAGCAAGAGTGGACGAGAGCTCGCTAGAAACTCGATACAAGCCGCGGAGCGGCGCTGGTCGCGACTCGCGGGTCCAGCGATACCAATACGGAACGCGGTCGATAACTGCAACCCCTAACAAGTGTGGTATCGAACGTTGATACCACACCTACCACAGTTCTCTCATGGTCGTCCCACCTCATATCGCTTTGCAACGTAACGCCCAGATATTTAAGCGACTTGACTGTGTCAAGCTAGACACTGCTAATACTGTATCCGAACATTAAAGGTTTGTTCTTCCCACTCATCCGCATTAACTTACGTTTTTCTCACATTTAGGGTTAGCTGCCACTCATCACACCAACCAGAAATTTTGCCTAAGTCGTCTTATATCTTCAGTCGACTTCGACACCTTCCGAACACCACGGCATCATCAGCAAACAACTGCAGATTGCTGGCTACTCTGTCCGCCAAATGATTTTTGTATACAGAGTACTACAGTGACACTTTCACACTTCCCTGGGGCAGTCCTGAAGATACCCTTGCCTCTGACGAACACTCGTCGTCGAGGACAACATACTGGGTTCTATTACTTCAGAAGTCTTCGAGCCACTCACATAACTGTGAACTTGTTACATATGCTCGTACCTTTGTTAATAGCCTTCAATGGGGCACAGTGTCAAATGATTTCCAGAAATCTAGAAATATGGAATCTGCCTGTTGGCCCTCATCCACAGTTCTTAATACATTCCTGGAAATGGAAAAAAGAACACATTGACACCGGTGTGTCAGACCCACCATACTTGCTCCGGACACTGCGAGAAGGCTGTACAAGCAATGATCACACGCACGGCACAGCGGACACACCAGGAACCGCGGTGTTGGCCGTCGAATGGCGCTAGCTGCGCAGCATTTGTGCACCGCCCCCGTCAGTGTCAGCCAGTTTGCCGTGGCATACGGAGCTCCATCGCAGTCTTTAACACTGGTAGCATGCCGCGACAGCGTGGACGTGAACCGTATGTGCAGCTGACGGACTTTGAGCGAGGGCGTATAGTGGGCATGCGGGAGGCCGGGTGGACGTACCGCCGATTTTGCTCAACACGTGGGGCGTGAGGTCTCCACAGTACATCGATGTTGTCGGCAGTGGTCGGCGGAAGGTGCACGTGCCCGTCGACCTGGGACCGGACCGCAGCGACGCACGGATGCACGCCAAGACCGTAGGATCCTACGCAGTGCCGTAGGGGACCGCACCGCCACTTCCCAGCAAATTAGGGACACTGTTGCTCCTGGGGTATCGGCGAGGACCATTCGCAACCGTCTCCATGAAGCTGCGCTACGGTCCCGCACACCGTTAGGCCGTCTTCCGCTCACGCCCCAACATCGTGCAGCCCGCCTCCAGTGGTGTCGCGACAGGCGTGAATGGAGGGACGAATGGAGACGTGTCGTCTTCAGCGATGAGAGTCGCTTCTGCCTTGGTGCCAATGATGGTCGTATGCGTGTTTGGCGCCGTGCAGGTGAGCGCCACAATCAGGACTGCATACGACCGAGGCACACAAGGCCAACACCCGGCGTCATGGTGTGGGGAGCGATCTCCTACACTGGCCGTACACCTCTGGTGATCTTCGAGGGGACACTGAATAGTGCACGGTACATCCAAACCGTCATCGAACCCATCGTTCTACCATTCCTAGACCGGCAAGGGAACTTGCTGTTCCAACAGGACAATGCCCGTCCGCATGTATCCCGTGCCACCCAACGTGCTCTAGAAGGTGTAAGTCAACTACCCTGGCCAGCAAGATCTCCGGATCTGTCCCCCATTGAGCATGTTTGGGACTGGATGAAGCGTCGTCTCACGCGGTCTGCACGTCCAGCACGAACGCTGGTCCAACAGTCGCCAGGTGGAAATGGCATGGCAAGCCGTTCCACAGGACTACATCCAGCATCTCTACGATCGTCTCCATGGGAGAATAGCAGCCTGCATTGCTGCGAAAGGTGGATATACACTGTACTAGTGCCGACATTGTGCATACTCTGTTGCCTGTGTCTATGTGCCTGTGGTTCTGTCAGTGTGATCATGTGATGTATCTGACCCCACGAATGTGTCAATAAAGTTTCCCCTTCCTGGGACAATGAATTCACGGTGTTCTTATTTCAATTTCCAGGAGTGTATATCAAGTGAGAAAAGGTCAAGCTGAGTTTCGCGCGAACGATGCTCTCTAAAATCATTCTTATTCGTGGACGTAAGCTTCTCAGTGTCAAGGAAGTTTATTATATTCGAACTGAGAATGTGTTCAAGGATTCCACATCTAACAGAAGTTAGGGGTATTGGTCTGTAATTTTGTGGGTCCGTTCTTTTACCCTTCTTATATACTGGAGTCACCTGCCCTTTTTTCCAGTCGCTTCGGACTCTGTGCTGGGCAAGAGATTCACGATAAATGCAAGCTAGTTAAGGGGTGAATGCCGTAGAGTACTGTTTGTAAAATCGAACTGGGGCTCCATCCGGGCCTGGTGATTTATTTGCTCTCAGGTATTTCAATTGTTTCCCTACGCCAGCAATGTTTATTACTATGTCGTCCTTACGGGAGTCTTTCGTCCATAACTTTTGCACACCAATGTGGTATGAGAATCAAGCAGCGACCGCGTTTATTAACGTCCAAAGCAAAGTTCACAGTGAATGCTTTTCACAAAAAGCTCAATGATAAGCTTTCCACACTGACGAGACGTAGAAGGATGGAAAAACTGACGTCCAAACATATAGGAACATTTCTATGATTGAGGTAATATATACTTACAAACACATACACAGTATTTAGAAAACAATACATAAAGCCTATTTACCTTATCTGTTGTGTTTTGTTTTCTTTCTAAATACCATTGAACGTCAGAAACTGCTGTAACTTTCTCTTTCAAGAGACCTGAATTTTTTTCTCTGTCAAAAGAAGCTTCAAAAGAAGCTTTTTTAATGCAAATTGTTACATCAATTTATGTTCTTATTTATACACAGTGTAGGCTTTTTCTGCGTTTCGGTATCGTTAAAGCTAAACAATTTTGCGCTTTCAAATATTTTACCTCTTTTATGAAAGGACAGTGACGGCAAAAAAAATCCAAGTCCCCATGGTACTTTTTCTTAGTATCATGGAAACAAAGCAAACAATAAAATAAAGATTAAGATGACACGAGAGTACAAAACCCACTGTAACAAGATTCAGCATCGTGAGATTAGATTAACTTCCGGTTTTAGCACACGAGGCCACTTTCTTCTCACCAATGCCGACATCGAAACTTTCTTTCCGAGAAGTCAAGACGTTGCCGTCCCGTTCCGTTGAGGGACTGTGTAAATGCCGCCATTTGAAATGCACTGAGGAATGTTTTGACGTTTCATTCCGTGGCGTCGAGTGTGAACTGACTCTTGCAATAAAGTGTTACTAGTATTAAGTAACTAACAACTATAGGAAATCTAAGGGAAATTGAGAACGACTGTTCTTCACAATTGTCACATGGTGAATCTTTCACATTGCTGGGATCTGAAAAATACGAAATTATTTTCCAAACATTTTAAAATGCCAACCTCAATTAGCTGAAGATCACACCTATACATCAAGCAGTCTAAGTACACCCGCATCATCGGGCAGTGCTAGTTTGAATAAAATGCTCTTGGTGTTAGGCCGAGCCGATTTGAAGCAGTAAAACAACTAAACGGTTATTCGTTGGTAGCTCTGGGGTTTCAGAAGAGTACTGCGACAAAACTACAAGACGTGCAGAAAAATTACACATATCAGTGAATAGGGCATCTCACCAAGTTTCGACTCGTAATACCATTCTTCTTTTCGCAGAAAACAGTGAATGGTTTCGTGCACCCTGACATGCTGCAGCAATGGCTTATGCCACAACTACAGCAAGGTACAGAAGACTTTTCTCTCTTCTTCTAGAACTCCGTGATTACCTCAGTGCCGAACTGCTTCTGCGTTGCATTGGACATGCGTCCCAACACGACTTTCCTGTTCTGAAGTGGCCCCCACGGTCACCTGGTTTAACTGCATGTGATATCGTTTTATTGGGTTATGTAAAAGATTGTGTGTTCCCATATCCACTGAAGCTGTTAGTCCGGAACAGTTGCCACGGAGCAAAATTAATGCGGTCGCTGATGTCGACCGTGACGTATTGGGACGCGTATGGCGAGAGTTTGACTGTCGTATATGCGGTTGCCACGTCGCAACAATGGCCATATTAAGCACCTGTAACGCGAATAAAAAGCTTGGAAAGATACTGTATCCATTAATATGCGTCTATTTTCTGTATGTCACGAAACTGTCACGCAGCCGTCTTCTGAAACCGCAGAGATACACATAATAACTCTGTGTATAACCAAGGTTTCCACCGTTTTACCAGCGGCTCTCTTGAGGTAGACTAAACTGATGTTTTACACGCCCTAAAGAGAAGCGCTTCGAAGACGGTTGAAGCATCGGCTTTATAGTTGTTTTAGTATGTCATAATGACATAGCCCAGCACCCAAAAGCGTTTGATTCAAACATCAAACAGTATTTTAAAAGACATACATTGCACCTTTTTAGTATATTCTTTGCGCTTGTTTCCTTCCTAACTGCCAAATTACGCTCAGCCAACTACTTTTACTCTCTGTGGTTCTGACTTTTTCACTGTTGAAGCAATTTTGTCATAACACCGTTTATACATTTTATTGTTATTTAGGAGCAGTGGAGGCTTTTTCTTTTCCAGAAATTGTAAAACATTATTTCGCGCTTTAACGTCTTTATTCACCTTTGTGGGCCATTACTCGTAGGAAAAATATCCAAGCCGTCGCTGAAGCCTCGCAGTGCATCACTAAAACATAGCAGCCAATAAAGATTAGGAAGATGCAAAACTCAAAATCCGTTATTGATAGACGAATGAGCGTTGTGAGAATGGGTGGCCTTAAGATGCAATGGATATCACACTCCGGTGTCGACACCAACGTCTAAGACTTTTTTCCCAAGAACATTTGATGCTGAGGTGCCGTTCTGTTGCGTTCCGTCGATGGTATGTGTTAAGGCCGCCACTGGAATTTCGTTGTACAATGTTTTGACTTCTGTTCCATGATGTTGAGTGTGAATCGACCTGAAGTCGTATACCACACTTCTGCATTGCGGCCTTTACTCCTTTTGCTTCTACATGTTTTATTGTCGCCTGTGTACGCTCCATTACATCGTCGCTTCGGTTATTATCTTTATCACTTGGAATCCAGCAAAGAGCTTCCGTCCTTCATTTACGGCCCATTCGACAAGCTACACATCCTGATTCATTTAATTTCATTACACCCAAAATAACATCTTGCACTCCAGTCTATTCTCTGATTCGCTTGTTTATTTTCTCAACATGCTTCCCAACTGTTCATTGAGTAGGTCTCTGTGTTGAATGGTGTTAGCATTAAAAACCGATGTATCACTGCCGTACGTTAGAAGTAGCAACACTTTAAAAAGGCTGACATTTAAGAAGGGCCGGCCGGTGTGGCCGTGCGGTTAAAGGCGCTTCAGTCTGGAACCGCGTGACCGCTACGGTCGCAGGTTCGAATCCTGCCTCGGGCATGGATGTGTGTGATGTCCTTAGGTTAGTTAGGTTTAATTAGTTCTAAGTTCTAGGCGACTGATGACCTCAGAAGTTAAGTCGCATAGTGCTCAGAGCCATTTGAACCATTTAAGAAGGCTACAGAGGTAGGCGATGTAATAAATCAGAAACCCTAATCTTTTTTTATTTTTCTCGTTACTATCAAAATTATAACTATTTTCTACTCACTCAAAGACAATATTTATGCACATACTCCAGCACATGCCGAGTATTTTAGTTTCGCGCCGTGCATTACTGCAGTAGAGGATACTGTTGATATCGTAAATGAGCAACAGCATTGAATATCTACATCTACATATATACTCTGCAAGCCACCTTATTGTCTCTCCAGGCAAAAGTCAAAATTTACCACTTGTGAATACAATAACTGTTGCATTACTTTAGGATTTTGTTACAGCTAACAAGAAATTCGTTAAGTCAAGCCTCTTGCTGGGAAAGCCATTTCATTTGCCTCATTTTCGCGTGTTTCAGCATGGACCCATGTGGGACATATATTTACGTAATTCAGTTGCAAACAAGGATCCATAGAAACAAAACGACGCAGCAGCAAAACTGTATGGTATCCTAATTCAATAATTGTAGGAAAGTAGTACAATTTGAACAGCATGCAGTACTTACACATATATAGGAAAAGAATTTGATATCACAGGTAAAATTGATAAAGATAAACGAATAACATATGCTACAAGAATGACCTCATGTTCAAACGGAATCCTTTGGAATAGCGTAATAGGAAAGTAATGGAACTACGATATCTATGAAACTCTAATTAAAAGTTCCTTCGGGCAGAGACATGGAAAGTTACAGAGAATAAGAACAGGAAATTGGAAGTCACCGAAATGGAAGAGATAAAATACGTAGCAACGAGGTTCAATTACAAATGGATGTAACTGACAACCAATAGGAATAATTAATATGGTTTGGTCTTGTACAAAGGATGGGTGAAACCATGTTACCACCGAACCACAGACAACGTGGAAGGCAGAGGAAAACTTGGAAAGAGGTAACTGTAAAACCAATGAGATCAAGAGAGTTAAGAGAATATCACTGGGACGACAGAGAATCATGGAACCTGGGCATCTGATGACGACTGAAGCTGCTCTAATATCGATATAAAAATATCTCGAAATGAGTCGTGATACGGAAAGTGAAGTTAAGAAAAGTCTACTGAAGAACGTTTTAAACTGGGTCCGGAAATACACTCCTGGAAATTGAAATAAGAACATCGTGAATTCATTGTCCCAGGAAGGGGAAACTTTATTGACACATTCCTGGGGTCAGATACATCACATGATCACAATGAAAGAACCACAGGCACATAGACACAGGCAACAGAGCATGCGCAATGTCGGCACTAATACAGTGTATATCCACCTTTTGCAGCAATGCAGGCTGCTATTCTCCCATGGAGACGATCGTAGAGGTGCTGGATGTAGTCCTGTGGAACGGCTTGCCATGCCATTTCCACCTGGCGCCTCAGTTGGACCAGCGTTCGTGCTGGACGTGCAGACCGCGTGAGACGACGCTTCATCCAGTCCCAAACATGCTCAGTGGGGGACAGATCCGAAGATCTTGCTGGCCAGGGTAGTTGACTTACACCTTCTAGAGCACGTTGGGTGGTACGGGATACATGCGGACGTGCATTGTCCTGTTGGAACAGCAAGTTCCCTTGCCGGTCTAGGAATGGTAGAACGATGGGTTCGATGACGGTTTGGATGTACCGTGCACTATTCAGTGTCCCCTCGACGATCACCAGAGGTGTACGGCCAGTGTAGGAGATCGCTCCCCACACCATGATGCCGGGTGTTGGCCCTGTGTGCCTCGGTCGTATGCAGTCCTGATTGTGGCGCTCACCTGCACGGCGCCAAACACGCATACGACCATCATTGGCACCAAAGCAGAAGCGACTCTCACAGCTGAAGACGACACGTCTCCATTCGTCCCTCCATTCACGCCTGTCGCGACACCACTGGAGGCGGGCTGCACGATGTTGGGGCGTGAGCGGAAGACGGCCTAACGATGTGCGGGACCGTAGCCCAGCTTCATGGAGACGGTTGCGAATGGTCCTCGCCGATACTCCAGGAGCAACAGTGTCCCTAATTTGCTGGGAAGTGGCGGTGCGGTCCCCTATGGCACTGCGTAGGATCCTATGGTCTTGGCGTGCATCCGTGCGTCGCTGCGGTCCGGTCCCAGGTCGACGGGCACGTGCACCTTCCGCCGACCACTGCCGACAACATCGATGTACTGTGGAGACCTCACGCCCCACGTGTTGAGCAATTCGGCGGTACGTCCACCCGGCCTCCCGCATACCCACTGTACGCCCTCGCTCAAAGTCCGTTAACTGCACATACGGTTCACGTCCACACTGTCGCTGCATGCTACCAGTGTTAAAGACTGCGATGGAGCTCCGTATGCCACGGCAAACTGGCTGACACTGACGGCGGCGGTGCACAAATGCTGCGCAGCTAGCGCCATTCGACGGCCAACACCGCGGTTCCTGGTGTGTCCGCTGTGCCGTGCGTGTGATCATTGCTTGTACAACCCTCTCGCAGTGTCCGGAGCAAGTATGGTGGGTCTGACACACCGGTGTCAATGTGTTCTTTTTTCCATTTCCAGGAGTGTATTTACCTCTGAGATTCTATTTCTAAAACGCATTTCGCCGTCCTTTCTGAAAAAAAAAAAAATCATCTCGCATCACCTCGAAATTAAACGCAGTGGGGATACGATCCCTGAACGCAAAATTCGTTTTTTCAGCACTTGTGATCAGGCACTGTTTTTCTTCTGAAATATTCTGTTTTTATTTTTATTTTTTATTTGAGATAATACAACAGCTACAATAAAAACTTTGGAATGCCCTCGACCTGAAGTCGACGTCTCTACATGTACTATCGGATAACTTGTAGCTATATTATTACCATGATTTGATGCGCCAACGTGCAATCTATGGGGGAGAGTACGTAGCGTAGCAGTATCGATCTCCGCCCGTACCCTTTGTTATTCCATTCGTGGATGGTACGTCGGAATACAGTCACTCGGTATCTCTCCGTACGACCCACGATATCTGTTATTTTAGCGTCGAGGCCATTACGCAAGAAATACACTAATGAGTGTCTCTGCGAGACTGAATACCATCTGGTGGCGTTCTGGTTCCACGGAGGCCCCACGAAGGAATCACCCGAAAGGTACGGATATCGGTAGATGCAATGTACATATAAAAACAAACAAATCATTACAGTTTTAGAAAAATAGGATGGTTAATTCAAGAGAAAGAGTATTAAAAATTGAGCGAGTGAATAACAACGTGGGTCCACATCTGACTCTTATACGCAGTTATTTGGCTTGGTTCAAATGGTTCAAATGGCTCTGACTACTATGGGACATAACATCTGAGGTCATCAGTCCCCTAGAACTTAGAACTACTTAAACCTAACTAACCTAAGGACATCACACACGTTCATGCTCGAGGCAGGATTCGAACCGGCGACTGCAGCAGCCGCGCGGTTCCGAACTGAAGCACCTAGAACCGCCCGGCCACAGCGGCCGTCATTTGGCATGGCATTGATTAATACAGTTGTTGGACGTCTTCTATCAAGCCAAATTCTGTCTAGCTGGGGCGTTAGATCGTCATAATCCCGAGCTGGTTGGACGGCCCTGGCCATAATACTCCAAACATTGTCAGTTAGGGATATATCCGGCCAACTTGCTGGCGAAGATAAGGTTTGACAAGCAGGAAGACAAGCTGTAGATATTCTCGCCGTGTACGGGTGGGCACTATTTTGCTGAAATGTACGCCCAAGATCACTTGCCAAGGAGGGCAACAAAACGGGACTTAGAATATTGTCGACGTACTGCTGTGTTGTAAAGGTGCCGCGGATGACAACCATAGGCGTCCTGCTAAGAAATGAAACGAAACCCTGGACCAACATTCCTGGTTGTCGGGCCATATGGCGGGCGACAGTGAGGTTGGTAATCCACCGTTGTCCGTGACGTCTCCAGATCCAGATACCTCTTCGCTAATTATCGGGGCTCAGTATGCAGCAGGACTCATCACTGAAGGTAATTCTCTTCCATTCATTGAGACTCCTGGCCGATTGTGCCCGACACCACCATGAAGTAATGAGTGCTGTCGACAAGGGATCTCAGATCGGTTCCATATCCCTAGGTTTCCGGAAGACATTTGACACCGTTCCTCACAAGCGACTATTAATGAAATTGCGTGCATATGGAGTATTGTCTCAGTTGTGTGACTGGATACGTGATTTCCTGCCAGAGAGGTCACAGTTCGTAGTGATAGACGGTAAATCACCGAGCAGAACAGAAGTGATATCTGGCGATTCGCAAGGTAGTGTCTTAGGCTCTCTGCAGTTCCTGATTTACATAAATGAGCTAGGTGATAATCTGAGCAGCCCCCTTAGATTGTTTCCAGATGACGCTATAATTTACCGTCTAGTAAAATCATCAGACGATCAATTCCAATTACAAAATGATCTAGAGAGAATTTCTGTATGGTGCGAAAAGTGGCAACTGGCACTAAACAAAGAAAAGTGCGACGTCATCCACATGGGTCCTAAAAGAAATCCGATAAATTTTGGGTTTTCGACAAATCGCACAAATATAATGTCTGTCAATTCGACTAAATACCTAAGAATTACAATTACGAACAACTTAAATTGGAAAGACCACATAGATAATATTGTCGGGTAGGCGAAACAAAGACTGCGCTTTGTTGGCAGAACACTTACAATATGCGACAAACTCATTAAAGAGACAACCTATATTACACTTGTCCGTCATCTGCTGGAGTATTGCTGTGCGGTATGGGATCCTTACCAGTAGGATTGACGGAGGACATCGAAAAAGTGCAAAGGAGGGCAGCTCGTTTCGTGTTATCGCGCAGTAGGGGTGAGAGTGTCACTGACATGATACGTGAGTTGGTGTGGCAGTCACTGAAACCAAGGCGGTTTTTTTTCTTTTTTGCTGCTAGATCTGTTTACGAAATTTCAATCATCAACTTTCTCTTCTGAGTGTGAAAATATGTTGTTGACACCGACCTACGTAGGGAGAAACGATCATCATAATAAAATAAGAGAATTCAGAGCTCGAGCGGAAAGATTTAGGTGCTGCTTTCTCCCACACGCCATTCGAGAGTGGACTGGTAGAGAAGTAGTATGAAAGTGGTTCGATGAACCCTCTGCCAGGCACTTAAGTGTGAACTGCGGAGTAACCATGTAGATGTAGATGTTGTTAGTCCACAGAGATCAGTGGTAATCGGTGCAAGAGGTGCTGTGAGCTTAGCCACCTTCCTGTGAGCCAGCTATTAATGAACCTTATGGTCACTGAAGCGCCAGTTGCACGTCGTATCGATGATGATGACTTCAGGCCTCTGAGTGCCTCTCTAACGACTGTTCAGACCTCTTGTTCTCTCGTCTCTCTAGTTCGACCACTTCCTTCTTGACTCTGTGTTCAGCCATGGGTAACCAATTCCAGCCAAAATCGCTCCAGTTCAGACGTCGAGCGATTCGCCGATAACTCTCACTGGCTTCTTTGGGCCCAACCACACAAACTTTCTCAGATGCGTATATTCTTCACGCGCCCGTCTGAGAGCATAATTACCGACCAGTTGAGTACAAGGAATGAAGTTCGGGAAGACTTAATGCCCTGTATCGACATGTCCCATGTTTACTATCCCTGCCAGCTGTGTGGTGAAAATGCTCTGCAGCGTCACACATTCATCATCGGCCGCCAAGCTTTACAGTTTCGCATTGTTCGTCGTTACCAGTATGGATGTCAATTTGTGACCAGTACATACCTCCTTAGTGATGCATAGCTTTTTTTATGTCTTAGTATGTACGAGGGGCGTTTGAAAAGTCCGGGCAAAGTCCGAGGGATGGCACCACCGGCGCGTATCTTTGGAAAGAACGCACACAAAGTTTCAGCCATATTGGTCTATTTCTTTGTGTTTTGCATTCGTATGAATCAAGGAAGTCGAGTGATTGTCAAAAAATGGACGAGGAAGAATTTCGTGTGGTGATTAAACATTACTTTATGAAAGGTGAAACCCCCCAGGAGCCTAAAGAGAAGCTTGATAAACATCACAGTGACTCTGCACCTTCGATTAGAACAGTTTATAAGTGGTTTCAAATTTTTCAGAGTGGCCATATGGGCACAAGTGATGCTGAACGTTCTGGACGCCCTGTGAAGGCTACGACCTCAGAAATCATTGATAAAATCCATAATATGATGATGGATGACAGAAGAGTTAATGTGTGTGAGATTGCTAGTGCTGTGGGCATCTCGAATGAACGGGTACATAATATTTTTCATAAACATTTGGAGATGAGAAAGCTGTCTGCAAGATGGGTTCCGCGATTGCTCACGCTTGACCAAAAACGGAATCGTGTAAAGCGTTGCAAGGATGATTTGCAGCTGTTCAGGAAGAATCCGCAGGGCTTTAGGCGTCGTTTCGTCACTGTGGATTAAACATGGTTACATTGTTATACTCCTGAGACCAAACAACAATCTAAACATTGAGTTACCAAGGGAAAATTTGCACCAAACAAGGTGAAGACCAGTCCTTCGGCCGGAAAGGTTATACCTATACTAGGTACCAAATCTCATTTTTAGTCCCAAAACGTCGTGACACATTCATCCGCAAAAACAATTATGCGAACAGCGCTGTATAACCTATAGGACTAAAGTGGTTAGCCACTGGCAGAGTAGGTCAGTTTCAACTTATTGGAACAAACAAAAACGTTTTAGATACATTGAAAGTAATAGTCTTGCTCCTAGCTAGCTTCTTGCAAAGTATATGAACTTCGAGAGAGGCATGAGGAGCACTTCTAAATACCGCGCCTGGAACGAGTTTTTTTTTTTTTTACCCTAAAATCTGGGAGAGCTGGGCACGGCTTTTCGCTTGTGTGGATTGACGTGTGGACCGTCAGGAAGCGGCGTCGGACGAAAGCTCTTGGTCTTACGGAGTGGTCGGTTCCTGCTGGAAGCCACTTTCTCCCCGAGTGCCAAGAAAAGTGAAACTCGAGTACATGGAGAGTACTGGTCGAAGGCAGGTGCCCGGCTGGTCGGAAAGGAAAGGGAATTTCGTGGCTAACTTCCTGGGAAAGATTGCGTGACCGTGACGCCAGCGGCTGCGATGCGAACCTGCTGTTTCCATCACGCGCCTCTGCCGTACACGTTAGGAAAGGTCAATCGCGGGAGCACTTTTAGCACGGCACGCATTGGTGATGAAATTAACACCGCTATTTAACTTCCCTGCCGCTTGGTGCGCAAGAAAAAAATGGATGCTACAAGTAGAATCATTAAGCAATCGCACAGAGAAGGTCATTTGTTCGAGTCCTATTTATGTTGTTGGCACAAGGAACAATGAATGAAGCCCAAAATTAATGCCTCATCTTTCCTTCCGTTTTGGCACGCAAAGATTTAACGATAAGGGCTTCTGCTTTTCGAATACCCGCCATTGTGACTTATTTATTATCAACGCTAGCATTTTGTGGAGGCCAACTTCTATAAATATGTTCGCCAAGCCTCTGTACCGAACTTGCCGAAGTGCACCTTGCTCATTAGCGACTTTTTGAACTCTTTTCTGGTATTCGCTGGGTGACGTTGTGCAGATATTTCGGGAAGGCAACTTGTTTCTATCCTCAGGTAGTTCAGGGGCTGACAAAAGACCAACTTGGCGAAACATCACACCATCTAGACGACGCCACTCAGCTAAATACCCGAGCAGAGCTCAGGATTATCATACGCCGGGAAAATGTGAAATCACATTAGCAACTTTCTCTCCTTTTCCGTTCGTAACGGAGAGTCGCGAAAAACGGCTCTTCATCTGCCTCGGTACCTATTGTAACCACTGTATCTCGTCCTCGTGGCCACTACGTTGGTGTACAATTGAGCATGCACAATTGTTGAACAGTGTTTCTCCAACAACAGATTCTACATTTAACCAACAACGTTTCGAGTGGACAGCTGTGATGTTTGTTCCTTCAGCACTCTTGTTGCGCTTTCGTATGGGCTATGCAGGTTTCTTACTTTTCCAGTGGCGTGTCCTCGAATTCGTTAAATGTCTTCTGAGATGCGTGTTTGGTAACGATACTAATATGGCGCTAAAACTGTGGCACTTCAACGGAAATTTGTGCCGGAGGCGGAGGAATGCGGGACGATATGCAGATGTCGTTTGCAGTAATATGAAATCTTTATAGAGTATCCTCATTGTAAATCACAGATTAAGGTAAATGACTGATAGAGATCATCTTATCCATATTAAATAAAAGCATGGTAACTCCCTCATCCACTTTTTTAGTTTATCTTTTTTACTTTTTTTTTTATACATTTATTTTCTGTCAGACTGAAAGAAATCACCCGTCATGCTTCTGTGAGCCACATTCTGATATCTGTTAAGTGTCGACAGGAAATGACGAAAATTTCGTGTTCCAATTTCTCTACACTAAGGAATCCTTTCTCACACCTTCTCTTCATACATTCATACCAGGGTCTACTACTTTATTAGCTGCGTTAATGGTGGAAAAATTCTATCTTTTGCATCCATCACCAAAGCCGTTTTTCATGTTTTACAAGGTGAAACGGTATTATCAGGAATGGACAGAACTTTAACGTTCCTTACTGCTGTATGCATCACCGAAATAATGGGCTTAGTGGAAAAAGACTTTCTAACCACAGACGAACATTGAGAAAGAGTTACAGTGTTGTCTGTTCGAAGAAGATAGTTGAGTATCCATTCAGACACTGTCTTAATCCTTTACGGTAGTAGCCTTCATTGACTACACTTGAATAGGAACTAAAGATAAATCAGCAGCGACGTAGGCATAAATTATATAGGAAGCTCAGAGACAAATCACTGTTGTTGTTTTGATCAGGAGGGTGCCTAAATTAGTTTAAATTCAAAAAGAGAATATAGGAAACCGATTTGCTTCACTATAATATTTGGGTGAGAAACATATAGATGAGTTGTTAGTCTCACAAACGGTTGGTATGAAACTGATTTAACTTGTGTATATATACACCTCTTCGATGTCGTGATAGGAAATCTGAATCAAAGCTACAGCCTAGCTAAATAAGCCTGTAAATTCAGTACCAATTCAGATAAAGGATAAAGGGAGATGTCACATTCATCAGTAATGAATATGAAAAAAGGGAGATTGTCTGTAGATCAAAACACTTGAATGTAGTATTTTTTTCCGGACTGTTCAGAAGAAAAAATAAACGAAAGTTTTTAAAGAAAGAGTGTATAGAAAAATAATTAAATTTTAACAACTTTAAATTTCTCCCAGTTCCCTTTTTAAATTCAGAATATTTTCTGGCTTCTTCAAAGTTAAAGTTTTTATGATACTGATAATGCTCCAAAAATACACTACAAACCTGTGAGCCCACAGTGTGTAATGCTTTTAATTGAACTTGCATTGCTGTATATATTTATTTCAGTATAAAATTACAAGAAGACAGAATGGCTACCTGTCAGGAGGTGAAGTTCTAAGTACCACACAGTCGACAGACGCACATCATACTAGAAATAACTGTCATAGTTTTCTAAAATGTTGGTTCCTTCCTTAGGGAAGAAATAGTTTGGAGCAGATTAGACAGGAATAGCAAGTCATTCAAAGTCCAGGTTGAGAGTTCCCATATATAGCAAAGATAAGGAGAGAGAAGGGTGAAAAGCAAGAGATGTCAGAGAGAGTAGTTCAAAGATAGTATAGAGTTAAGCACTATACCAGCCTTGCTCCTACAGAGCTAAGGATTATACCAGCCTTGCTCCGGAGTCATTATGACAATGAGACGCAGAGATATATAAAGAGGAAGGAAAATGAGAAATGAAATGAACAGTGCAATTGAGAATTATGTGGAAAGCAAAAAGGAAGAGGAGAGTGAGAAGTTTGAGGATAAAGCACTAAAGCTTATAAGAAATAACTAAAGAAATAAATAAAGAAATACTACTGAAGTAAGAGGATATGCTAATGGAAGTTAAGTCAACGAGTCTGGTGGGCTGGGAGCATGTGTTGGAGAGCAAGTTCTCATTTACAGTGCTAAGGGGCAATTCAACTGGCTGTACAATGTAGCATACACTCAGATTCTTTGAACCATTTTGTAGAGCAGGCTCATCAACTGGGTAGAAGCTGTTCCAAAGGGGACTGTTTCTCTGTGTCCATTCATGTGCACATTCAGCTTAGTGGCAGTCATTCCTACACAAAAAGCCATACAAAGGCCACATGTCTACACCTACACTCCACAAGTCACCTTACAGTGTATGGCAGGGAATACTTCGTGTACCATTGACACTCCCTACCCTTTCCTGTTCCAGTTATCAACAGTATGCGGAAAGAATAACTGTTGGTAAGCCTCTCTGTACTCCACCTTCTGGTCTTTTCGTGAGATTTACATAGGAACATGCAATTTATTGGTTGAGTGTTTTACATACTTTAGAATTTTAACAGTAAACCACACTGTGGTGCACAGTGCCTCCCCTGTAATGTCAGCCGCAGGAGTTGGATTAGAATCTGCATGACACTTTCGTGCTTACTAAATGAACCTGTGATGAAACAAGTTGCTGCATTTGTATCTTCCCAATCTCCCCAGTTTCTCTATAAATCATACCTCATACAGATCATGGCTAAAACAAGGGTTTTATAACCCACCTACTCCATGAATGGACTGTCCTTCTGAAGATTCTTTCAGTGCTTCTCATTCTGCACCTACCTTTCCTATGTACAATTATTTTATGAACTCACTCCATTTTAAATTGCCCTGTAGGCATATTCTCAGATGTTTAATGGATTTGGCTGCTTCCAGTGGTTGGTATTCCCACTTATTTCTGTGCAGTATACTACCTTTGTTCATATTGAGAGTCAGCATCCAGTACCTGCAACAAGTACTGAGACTCTGCATGTCTGCCTATATTTCACTAAAACAGTCTACTGTTTCGATACCTCTGTCTACAACAGCATCAATCAATTGGTTATTTACCTGCATTGTGAACTGTAACATTTTGTGATGCTCCCTGGAGATTTCTCTCCATTAAGAATGACATGCTATGTTCCATTTGCTAGGACCTCTTGAGTCCAGTAACAAAGCTGGTGTTATATTTTATATGCTCATATTTTGTTCATTATGTGATAGTCAGGAACTATAGAAGATGCCTTCCAGAAATCAAGGAGCACACCATCAACCTGGGTGACAATTCTGCTTTTCTGTTGTAGGATTACCCTATAAACAACATATGTGATTGCATCTGCTATTCTGGCATTAATGTTGTTGTAGACATCAGGTAACCAACTAATATAGAGCAACTCCATGGAAATATTTGTAAGGGCAAGGGGAAACACTAATTGTTAATTAAAAGAAGTTTATACTCACTAAAGGATTTCTGAAAGCCATTATTGACAGTAATCTTCATACACTGCAGTATATTAGTGGTAATAAATGTTTTATGTAAAGAATCTATGCTACCCATTGTACAAATAAATAATATCAACAGCATGACGTCATTATTATTGCTGATGATGATCTGCATATTGTGATAGTGTGTGAGTGCTTGGAGCCAATTTTGCATTGATAATGACTGCAAAAGTGGGAGCAATGGCATATGCATAATGGTCTGGGAATGTTTGCGGTTTGACAAGGATGTTATGGAAGTTAGGAGGGTGACAGGAGCCAACAATGTGCGCTTTGGGAAGGGTGTCAGGGAAGAATGATCTCATTTTAGGGCTGGACTTGAGGAAGGAGGGTGGAGGGTGTGGTGTGTCTGGATTCTATGGAAACAGGAGCTGTGTTTGTCACGGAGGAGAGGATAATTCTCTCTGAATATGGGGTCTGAGCATCTGCCCCACCCTACATCTGTCAGTTACAAACTGCATGCAGATGTCATGACTAAATCTTTTAACAATGTTTAACATTTTGTTTAGGGTATCTTTTGTAAATAGTTTCATCTACATAAAAATTAATTTCTCCTTGTTGTGGAGATTATAGGCAAGAGGGAGTTTTAATTTATTCAACTGTGGGTTCTTGATGAAACAATGTATATTGTATTAACCAAGCAAAACATTTTTTAGCCTTTTTTCACAAACTTTACTATTACTGCACAACCTAGGTTTCAGTTTATAAGCCAACTTTGTAGTACATAACTAATCCCAAAGATGAGAGCCAAGAAAAGATATAGATCTCAACTGTTTAAATCTATCTATTCTTGACTTAAATTGTAAAAGTTATTTCTTTGACAATTTCGACACATTTATGTACAAACCTACAAATTTCATTAGGAGTGCATTTACAAAATTAATTAGCATAGCATTTAGAGCAACTATGACTAGACATACATTGGAGTAGAGTTATGCACAGGAATTTTTTTTTTTTACATGAATCAAGGCACTGAAGTATTTAGCTTGTATGTAGGAGTTGCAATATTGTCTAAAAGGGGTAAATAAGTGACTGGAGTTTGCTCATTCAGTAATAGTCAGGAGGTTACACATACCTGTCTTTTAATTTTTTAAATTTCTCTCTGAGTGGGCTTTGCACCCTTTCCTTCTGTATGTAAGACTTCTGTGTCTATTATGTATTTGTGGTTTTCATTTATGCATTGTTTGACAGAGATGAATATGGCTTCTTTAATCTCCAACTTCTATGATGTTCTCTGAGACTAGAGCAGATTGAACTCCCAGTCTGTCAAACATAACAACAGTGAAATGCTCAACAGATGATGTTATAAACCCCTCTTTTCATGATGTCTGGTTGCTTATCTTTTGAACTGATGAAACATTTACCTACTGTCTGGGGAAAATAGAAAAGGACAGAGAAGCTCTTTGCTTTCCTAACACATTCATCCCAGCTTCCTCTCAACATCCTTTAGCCTACAGACATGGGACATTCCACTACATGATCCAATGTCTCCTTTCTATCACCATGTCCCAAGAAGACAACAACCAGGAACTCAATACAATAAGAGAATAGTTACAAATACGAGGATTGTTCAGAAAGTAAGTTCCAATCGGCCGTGAAATGGAAAGTGCAGTAAAAACCAGAAACGTTTTATTTGCAGCAGTTAGGTACACCTTCCACCTACTTCTCCACATAGTCGCTGCTTCAACTTCGAATTTTTTCATAGTGTTGTATCAATTTTCCGATATCCTCATCATAGAAAGCAGCTGCCTGTGATTTTGGCAGTTATCTGCACTGGTCTGTAGCTCATTACCTGTGGAAAAAGTTTTCTTTACAGCCAGTGGTTCTTGTGAGCAGAGATGAGACTCAGGGGAGCCAATCACAGGACCGTATTGCGGGTGATCAAACACTTCTCATCGGAAACACTGCAGGAGCGTTTTCATTGCCCCGACAGTGTGCGGACTAGAACTGGCATGAAGAAGGAACTGCTTGACAGTTTTGTTATATGGGCTGCATGACACATGTGAAATCTCTAACCAGGCCCTCATACTTGGCGGGAGATGCTATTTCCACATGAATCTTAACGTGCTCACTGTTCATTCAAAACTGAAAAGAGCGACATGACACAATTGATAGCATTACTAGAGACACTGCCCAACACATCTGTGCAAAGCTTTACCAGATTTCCCCAGTGCTTCCTATTTTGCAACCAATCATAACTTACTTTCTGGACAACCTTTGTAATAAATTTGACTCCAACATTACTGATAAAATTCTCAATAAAAAACTGAAGAAGCAAACCAGATCCCTGGTATACACAGGTACAACATAGAAAGACCAGAAAAGAAATGGTGCAGTGTACCTTTTATAGGTAAAACTTAAAATAGTATAAGCAACATTTTAAAAGAAAAGGGTTTTCTCTGTGCTCTTCTATGTTGTACGGACAGTAGGTAGATGTATTTTGAGTTCAGAAGATAAACAATCAGACTGGGAGGTCAATTTGCTCTAGGCACAGAGACCACTGTGGAAGTTGGGGATCAAAGAAGCCAGATTTACCATTTGCCAAACATTGCATAAATGAAAACCACAAATTCATAATAGTTATAGCAGTCCTACACAGAAGGAAAGAGTGCAAAGCTCACCCAAAGTGAAATTTTAAAAATTAAGAAAGATGTGTGTATCCCACATTTATTACTGAATGAACAAGCTCCAGTCAATTATTCACCTCTTTTAGACAATATCGCAACTCTTGAACAGACGAAAATGATCTTGGTGCCTTCATTCGCATAACAAAAAATTCCATTCCTCTGCATAGCTATACTCCAACATGTATTGCTGTAAATGCTTTGCTAATGAATTTTGTAAATGTGGTCATAATGAATTTTGTAAATCCATATGTAATTTTGTCAAAATTGTCAACAGAGATAACTGTTTTAGTTTAATTCAAGAACTGATATTTTAAATCACTTGACATGATTATCTTTGTTTGGTTCTCACCTTTGTCATCAGTTATGTACTAGAAAAATGGAATTGTAACCTGAAACCTAGGTTGTGCTATAACAGTAGAGTTTGTAAAACAAGGCTAAAACGTGTTTTATTTAGTTAATACAGAAGAGAATTTTATTTAATTGTCTGGAGAAAGGAACCAAGGAAATAAGTAAGACTGAAGACGAAAGATTCCCAACACATATTGCTTTTTATTTGCATAATTTGGGACTATAAATGTCCATTATTTATGGGTATGCTATATTTTAATTTACAATTTGTATTATTATTATTATTATTATTATTATTACTATTATTATTATTTAATCAGGTAGCACATGGGCACAAGAGATGGTGTGGTGCATTGCCAATGATCTGGATTTCAAGAAGGCTAAAGAAACAATGCAGCAGTTGAGGACACCATTGCTTGAGTAAGTGTCTGATAGTAAACAAAAGTGGTATAAGCATATACAACACATGAATGAAATATTGCTTTAACTTACTAACAAATGCAGCTTGATGAACATTGTTCAACTGTGAGCTGACATTATTGTAGTTTGTTTTTTAGTCTAAATTTCAAACTGGTTGATCTCTTAGGTTCTTTCTCATATTGTTCAAGTTTATAGACTTCTATTCAGATAACAAAATAATTTTATCTATTTATTAATATAGTGGGAAGTTATGGCAGAGTGTAAATACTTTAGGAGTAACAGAGACCACCTAGCAAATAGCAGAGGCATTGAGTTGTCAGCAGGCACACACAAAACTGGAAAGCTTGCTATGCTAGCCTTCAGAATAAATCCTTTGTTGATCTACAAAACAAAAAAAGACACACACACACACACACACACACACACACACACACACACACACACACAACTATACCACTGCATTGTGTTGGCTGGACTCACAATCCTTCTACTCACATTTTTCAATAATTTCTATGCTAACAATGTTATTGCTATGTTTTCCAGGCTTTCAGCAATTATGGTAGATGATAATAAGGAATGGATGAAAGAACTTGGAAATTCTGTTGATTTGGTTGAGAAAATGCCAAGGCCTCGCTTCATTAAAAGCCATTTGCCTCTGGAATTGTTACCTACACAAATTAATGTTGTGAAACCCAAGGTAATTAAATTACACAGCCATGGCTAATATCTTTCCAGACTTCATATAACTATTGCTTTTTAAAAATGTATTTTTCTTGTAAACACTTGTCAATCATGTGAACATGTTATACATTGCCACTGTTGTTGCTGATTATTATTTATTATTTACTCACTTTATCTTTGGCTGTTTGCTACTATTAATTCAACAGAAATTGGAAGATTTCGTCAACATGACATATATGTGCCCCACCAGTGAACTTTTGGGGACAGCACATTAAACCATATTTTTGGGAGAACCGATATTTACTTTGTGTGCATTTGCCAATATACAAGGCAATTTCAGCTTCAGTCACATTTATGCCAGACTTTGCAACTATTTATGATCTGTATGAATCAGAAAATGTTTGCTCGAAATTTTTCATTGGTAATACCACATGAGTATGCCTGAGCTTTTCTTTTCTCACTACAGCATTCAACATGTCCAGCACTGGCTGGAACTTCCTATCTATATTGTCTGTACTTCCTGGCAGGAAATTGCATGCAATAATTCATTAGCAATCTCACAATGTAGTAAGTGAATAATGAATTTTTGATTTAATGGGAACGTATTACATTTTAGTGTGTACACATCCATAAGTGGGCAAACTGGAAAACATATTTCTGCATTTAATTTCGATACACAGTAACAAGATGTAGCAGGAGCAACATGTAAAGATGATAACTGTGTGTGCTGCAAGTACTGACAAATGAAATTAATCAACACAGGACTTAAAAACTTTATATGTTTTTCTGTTGGTAATTACTTTTTGTGTGTGAGATATAGTTTTTTGGTTTTGTTTGTAACACAATTTTGAGAAAACATTTATACTTCATTTCAGAAATGAAATATTTTATATAATAAAAATTAATGTGATATATAAAGTGCACATATTGATAAGTACTGATACATCTCTCCCTTTAGATAGTATATGTGGCAAGAAATCCAAAGGATATGTGTGTGTCTTACTACCACTACTGCATGTTGATTCACAACCTAAAGGGCACAGTTGAAGACTTCTGTGACTTGTTTCTCAAGGACCGTGGTAAGAAAGCTGTTTTGTGATTTGTGGTTTTTTATATTTTTTGCATGTATGATAAAATATACATTGATTATGCAACTATATGTTATTTCATAGATACACTGTGTTGCATACATAAAACTTCATTGTCTTTGGAAGACCTAAAGGCTAAAGGCTACGTTGAATTTTCACATACACTGTACACAACACCAGATTAATTTTGCTTTGCACTTAGTTCTGTTTGACTATTAGTACAAATGCACACATAGTTATCACCAACTCAATTGTAATAAGGGCTTCTTTATTTCATTATTAGTCCAAAGCAGTGAAGTATCCTGGTTGTGAAAACACAACAGGGAATGAAAAAAAAAGCATACTGATTGCAGTTGAGGTGATGAGCATTTAGTCTAGTTTTGTACTTAATATGGCTGTAGCACGTGCAATAGAAAACCTGATTACACTTCGACTGTAGTGATAAATATTCCCAAATTCTTGACACATTTTCATTTTTGATTAGTTCAAAAATTAGCAGCAGTGATAGAATGAAAGAAATCTTTATTCTACAGAGAAGACAGAGCATAGTGTCACATGGTAATAAAAGTCAAATGTGAAGGAGAGCTCTCAATGTCTGTTGTTCTGAAACAAGTACAATATTTAGCAAAAAATTTTAACAAGTTTCCAGCAAAAAATCGAATAAAAACAGTTGCTATCATATTTGCAGATTTTTATTTATTAGCAACTGGTTTCAGCCATTTCCTCTGACAATTTTCAGGCACTGCAGTGACATCCTTACTACTACAGATCTTCCTCTGTCTGCTGCCACCAGCAGCCATAATGGCAGGGAAAAGCCTGAAAATGATCTGAGAAAAAGTGTGAAACTGGTTGCTAACAAATAAAAATCTGAAAATGTGATTGAAACTGTTTTTATTTGAGTTTAAGCATTTTATACTCATAACAGTTTGCTCCACTTACAGAATGTTTTCTAAAATTTTAAGTTTCCAGCAGACAGCAGGAAACAGATAACACATGTGCATTTAAAAAGAAGTTAAAGATATACCTTATAATGTTCCTATTCATAAATAAAACATTAACAATATACCTTATTAATGTTTTTAGTTATAAATAAAGAATACATCGTCATGTTCATTCAAGCAGGAGAACATAGCTCAAGTTCAAAAAACATACAGTTCAGTGGCACTAGATTATTAGGCTATTGCAGATATCTTTTTGTTACGAGAGCTTCCACACAACCTCACAAAAAATCTGATGTAAAAATGATTTGAACAATGAAGTAAATAATGATGGTGTTTGTAGACTCAAATGGGGTTTACTCTCAAGAAGTCTATCACTAAGTGGATATATCTGATAAGTACATAGATTTCCTGCAGAAGTCTCATTAATTTTGTGTCAGCTCTTGTATGTGTTGTTTTCTGATGGTGTGCAAATACACATTTGTAAACAACTGCTTGTTTACTGCCATTAGACTCCACAATTTGGATGAAAATTGTCAGTTCAAGGGCACAGCTCAAGGTCAAAAGAAATTATGAACTAATATGTCATGACACATAGTTTGTTAATAACAGAGCAGACTCATTCCTTTTGCATCATGACACCATTATTGACATGTTCAATGTAACTAGAAATTCTTTTACAAACACAGATCTATGATAATTAAACACATGTATTCTTTTTACTTAATGTATTAATATATGACACATATATTTCTCATACAGGCTCACAGTCTTGTTAAAATCAATCATACTTACTTTGATACTTACTTTGTATAAAGAAATATGCTTCAATCAAAACTACATGTCATTAGTTATTTTGTGCTTGCTTACCATTTGCCTCCTACCTACGTTGAATGCTGTTCTCATGACAGTGATGACCAGAAGGTATTTGCAATCTTATTTAAAGTAGCAGTGGGTAGACCATATTTTTATGAAAATACTGTGAATATGATGTTAATTTCACGCAATTTTAAGTTAATCATATAATTCTCTGACATATGGATTCTTGACATATATAATGCATACTAGTCATGTGAAACCTAGTAATAATTTTAGTATTTCAAGAGACTCATATTTTCTTATAACAAAGGCACTAGCTAGAACTAAAATAGTATCTCATAACTTATGTATCTGAATATATAAATGTTCCAAGACTTACCAAGTGGGAAAGCGCCGGTAGACAGGCACAATAAATAAAACACACACAGAATTTCTAGCTTTTGCAACCGACGGTTGCTTCTTCAGGAAAGAGGGAAGGAGAGGGAAAAACGAAAGGATGTGGGTTTTAAGGGAGAGGGTAAGGAGTCATTCCAACCCCGGGAGCCGAAAGACTTACCTTAGGGGGAAAAAAGGACAGGTGTACACTCGCACACACACACACACATATCCATCCGCACATACACAGACACAAGCAGACATTTGTAAAGGCCTTTACAAATTACACACACACATATCCATCCGCACATACACAGGCACAAGCAGACATTTGTAAAGGCCTTTACAAATGTCTGCTTGTGTCTGTGTATGTGTGGATGGATATGTGTGTGTGTGTGTGTGTGTGTGAGAGTGTACACCTGTCCTTTTTTCCCCCTAAGGTAAGTCTTTCCGCTCCCGGGATTGGAATGACTCCTTACTCTCTCCCTTAAAACCCACATCCTTTCGTCTTTCCCTCTCCTTCCCTCTTTCCTGAAGAAGCAACCGTCGGTTGCAAAAGCTAGAAATTCTGTGTGTGTGTTTGTGTGTTTTATTTATTGTGCCTGTCTACTGGCGCTTTCCCGCTTGGTAAGTGTTGGAATCTTTGTTTTTAATATATTTTTCCCATGTAGAAGTTCCTTTCTATTGAATATATAAATGTATAGAATAAAGTGTGTGTCAAACTGGACTTAAATTAAAATACTCACCTTTTATGTACAATATTCTTACCCTCTGGCATACCTCATTTCTTCAATCTCATAACTTATGTATCTGAATATATAAACGTATAGAATAAAGTGTGTGTGAAACTGTACTTAATTTAAAATACTTACCTTTTATGTACAATATTCTTACCCTCTGGCCTGCCTCATTTCTTCAATCAGCCAGTGCCATCTTTCCAAACTCTTTCCTCAAAACTACCTTGCTGCCTTAGCACTTTTGAGAGAAGGATATGTGGGAGGATTATTGAGACAGTCTATGGGGTGTTTCCAAAATAAGTAGCTAGTTGGTAAGAGCTTTGCCCTCATAAGACCAGAGCTTAGGTTGAGGCCTGACTAGTGAATTACATTTCATTTCTCAGATTCCAGAGCTGAGTAAAGAATCATTCTTAAACTAAATATTGTTGGTTTTCCAAGTTCCAGACCTGGCAAGCCATCTTTAGCAGAGTTTTCTGTGGGTTCGCTTTCAATATTTCATTCTATGAACTTATCCTTGCTCTTGAGGCAGAGCTACGACAATATCTGATTACATCTCCTCACCACCATTCTTCCTATATCAAATCTTACCATATCGTAATCCTTTCATTGTTGCCTCATCATCTAGATACACTCGTACAAATTCAAAGTCTACACCTTGCCTCTAAAATACACAAACATTGTCACAATGGTCATTACATTGATGAAGGGCTCTTCAAGCTAGCTCAGAAAATAATCGTTTGCTGGTTGACTAATACCTGTAGCTTATTATCTGTCAATTGCTTGAAGGCTACATTTACACAGTCCAAATTGAGATGTTGTCTACACTAATATCCCAGATGTATTCAGTCCATATCCTGCTGAGTGTTCCTCTCCTAATGTCTACTTGAATCTAAATGAAATATTGTATCTCCTTTCTCAAATGATAATTTCCTTTTGACTAATAATTCTATTGGTTTCAAAAAATAGTTCCAGGTTTTAGTTCGGACTTATTCACTTTTATGCTCAGAGTGAATGAAATTTTCTGTCTTTTATGCAAAAGCTTTCCTTTTGTTACATTTGCACCCTCTATCCCTCACATACTCACTTCCATTGACGTTTAATAAACTGTATACATAAGAATATATTTGATCCTCTGTTATTTACATCTGCATCTGCATCCCATTGACACACTCACAAAAAATTAATGATTTTTAGATATTTATTCTCAGAATCACACAACACAAATTCTAATATGTCTGTGGCTACATTGCACAGTAAAATGTTGAATCATTGTTGATCATTTTTTGTGCACTATGAAAATATATGTATATTCATATTGCAGCTCCTGTTGGCCCTGTATGGAATCACATACTTGGATTTTGGAAGAAAAGAAATGAACCAAACATATTATTTCTCAAGTATGAAGATATGAAAAGGGTAAGTTCAGTTTTTACATAGTTATTGACGGAACTGAAATTACTACTCAATTTTTCTCAAATTATTTCTCCTGTTAATTTTTGCAGGATCAAAAAGGAGCTATTCGTAAAGCAGCAGCTTTCTTGGGTAAGACTCTCACAGAAGAACAGGTAAACCAGCTGGCTGAATACCTCAGCTTTGGTAATATGAAGAAAAATCCAGCAGTAAACCTTGAGCCAATTATTGCAAGGAAAAATGGTCCCGAATTTCTTAATAAGAGTGACCTCCGATTCATTCGGAAGGGTGAAATTGGAGACTGGAAAAACCATATGAGTGAAGAAATGGCTGCTCGTTTTGATGCTTGGACTGAAGAAAACATCAGGGGAACAGGTCTTACTTTTGACTGAAAAAACATAGTGCCCATTCTCCCTGGAAACTAAATACTGAAAATGATTTCCATCATTTCATGTTACAAACAGTTACTGCTCAACAACTGGATCAGTGCGCTGCAAATGTTGCCCCATATAAAGCAAAGTACAGCACTAGTGTGGACTCTGTGATGCAAATTTTGTTGGAATGTGGATCCTACTGTGCTGAGTTTTGTGCCAGTTCAAGAAAAGTTTGCCATACAGAATGCCATTTGGCACTGCCACCCCCGTCCTTCCCTCTCTCTCCCTGCTCTCCTCTCCTCCTGTTCATCACATACTTTCACCTGTGTCTGTTTTCATAACTAATTACGATACAATTGTATGCCTATTTTGTAATTGTACACCTTTACCCCCCCTTTCCATCTGAGTTTGGCACCTCAAGTTGCTGCTTGTGTTGCTTAGGCCTAAAATCAGCCTTCGCTGAGCTAGATTAACTATAGTAGTTTTTACTTTAGAAAGGAAAAAAATTGTGCAAATGTATCATTTATTCACAATTTATTTACAGAATGTACAAAATGTTACATTATAAAAAAGGTTACTGGAACTGAAGTATTAGTTTTAAATGCAAAAACAATAAAATACATTCAAAATGAAGAAAATTGAAAGAAGTCAGAATTTAAGACCTTATTGTTACATGAGGTTAATGTGAGAAAAATACAGTTATTACTCTTGTCAAATTCATGCATATGCAGTTCAATAAAATAAATGTAGGTATGCAGTGGATGACTACTGACTAAGTAGCATGGCACTTCTTACAACATCTTTGGCTATTAATACATCATTTTTCATTCTGTAAGAAGTCATTTTAAAAGACATGCAGAGCTAAACTTATCTTATTAGTTTCTTGAAGAGCATATAGTTTTGTACTTGGATATTAAGATAAAGACAGTAACCTTACTTAATAGCTGAATGTGTCAGCGAGGTAACACAATAGAGTTTTATATGAATAAATATTTTTTTTCAACTGGATGCCATTTCTTCTCATCTCCCATCATTCTGTAAAATATTTAGGTACTTCAAAGTAACTACACATTATTGGTGGATTCTATTACTTTATAATAAAACAAAACAATAAGTAAATTTTATCTGCATTTCTTGATTAACATAATCATTCAGAACTTCATAGTTGTCTTAAACGGTTGTATTGTCAGGGGATGTATTTGACAACTAGGTATTTTAGGCTTATGTAAATTTTACTGATTTGCTGTTGTAAGTGGACTGCATACATTTGTGTGTTTCACTGTTTTGTAAACAGGTAAATATGTACAACTTATCTGAGTACCAGAGCCATTTCTACAAGTGGAAGACTGTGGATCAGAGATGAACATGAAGTGATCGGTAGAGTACTGACATCATTTTAATGAAAGATAGTAACACTTCATGTAGACCTTCTCACAGAGTAAGACCAGTGTCCTTAAGATTCTCCTCTTCCCACTTCTCAAACTTATCAATTAACTCAGGTGACATTTTAGCTTTCCATTCTCCAACTGTACCACTTCGCATGAATTCTCCGTCGGCTGCTATTAGATTGTATGTGCGATTTATCTCAACAACAGCTTCATAATTCACAGATGGATTGTTCTTCATATTTTGGAAACTCAAATGGTTAGTTAAGACATCAATTTGTGACTCATTGAGCTCTTTTCCTAAAAACTTTGCTGTCTTTCTAATGACAGATGGAAGGTCCTGAAAATAAAAAAAAGGAAGTAAAATAAATAATATTTGTAAAGAATATACATCAAATCTGGAAACATAAACAGCTCAGAGTGATTTTTCAAATGCAAAATACACATCATAGGCTGAGGTAGCAATAAATAAACAGATCAGAACGTGTGAAATACAAAAGAAACTGCAACTGCTACTAGGCGATTACATTGTTGATATACCAAGTTTGTAACAAAAATGGAGAGCAGTTCATATGATGTACAGGTAATATTTCATGTGAAGAGAATTTCTTTTATGAAAGCTTGACATGCTGTCAGTTTCTTTTATTTATGGAGACATGTTACTCTTTAACTGTAACAGAAAAAAATCATTCTTTCAGTTCAGTGTCCTCCCTAAGCCAAAGAGAAAAATATTTAAAATGTATTCACTATTGTTGTTACTGTTGTTATTGTGTCACTCATTTTGCATAGCATTTCTTGTTTTATTATTTACTATTCCATTTTTTCTACACAACTAGAGCTGTGGTCACTATAATAACTGCTTTATAGGTTTCATGATAATCTCTCTCTCTCTCTCTCTCTCTCTCTCTCTCTCTCTCTCTCTCTCTCTCTCCCTCTCTCTCTCTCTCTTTACTTCCATGTTCCACATATTATATTCATGACAAACATTATCGTGTGAAAAAGAGTCAACTGAATAAAAGACTGGACAGAAATATGCTTTATGTTGGAACCAAGAATATCTAGTGGGATAGGTATCCTTAAATTATACGTCTCCTTTTTTTTAATTTATGAACCATTTGTAATTTCCAGAACTCATGGTGTTAACACTTAACAATCTGATACATTTTATCTACATGGACAGTTATCTAAGAATTTTACACTTGTGTATTTCATTACCTTTTTTTAGCCAAAGTTAGTTTTTCTAGAGACAAATGCGGATCTTATTTGATTATATATTCAGAAATACCACTGTTACTTTTGTATTGTAAGAGATTGTTAACAGCAAATTTCATCTGTGAGTACTGTGAGGCTGTGAATAATACTCCAAATTGCTTATTCAGATATGGTATCTGCCAGATAAATATGTGTCAACCGCACTCGATGGTTCTAATTACATTCTTTTGTGTGAAGAATATATTTTTTGTCAAAAATAAGTGAAGAGTTAGTGCAGAATATCCAAAAGACATCAGTGAATAAAAATATGCGAAATACATTTACTTACTGACTCATAAGTTCCCAAGGCTGGCCATCATTCAAATGGCAAAATAATCTGAAGCTTAATGTTTTAGCATTTACAGTACATGGTTCTATTTTTTTTTTTTTCAATTTAATTTTTAATCACTATACAAATGTCCATTTAACTCTACAAACCACTGTGAAGTGCAGAGGGTGAAGTGCAGAGGGTACATTCAATTGTACCAGTTACACGAGTTTTTTCATGTTACATTCATGTATGACTGTTTAAATGCCTCTGTGTATAGCGTAATTAGTCTATTTTTGTCCTCACATTCCTATGGGAGCTATATATAGGGGTTTGCAGTATATTCCTAAGGTCATCATTTGAAACTGTTTCTCTAAACTTTGAAAGTAGGTTTTCTTGAAAAAGGTCTGTGCCAGTTCAGTTCTTTCAACATCTCTGTGATACTCTCCTGTGGGTCAGACACACTTGTCACCATTTGTGCTCCGCTTCTCCATGTACTTTCAATACAGCCCATTAGTCTCATGTGGTAGGAGTCACATATACTTGAGTGACATTCTAGGATGGGTTACACACGGGATTTGTAACCAATCTCCTTTCTAGACTGATTGCATTTCCCTACTATTCTACCAACAAATTAAAGTATGCTACCTGTTTTACAACTAAGCCTACGTGAGTGTTGTATTTCATGACACTATGAAGTGTTACACCCAGGTATTTGTATAAGTTTACCAATTGTGGATTGTGAGCTTCACTGAAACTCTGCAAGCAAGGATGGTATTCTTAATATTCTCTGCTGGTCTCTGGAATGATCCAAGTATGACCTGAGAGCATATAAGACAGGCACCACTCAATCCAATGTGTCTGCAGTTGGTTACACTATGTCCTCCCAATGGCTGCAATAATAGTCTCTTCAGCATCCTGAATGAGGCTCCCAGGCATGTACAGAGTGTACCTGGTATTCCTTCTGATCCCTTGTCATTTTCCTAAAAGGTACCATTGTTCATCACATGTCAGACCTGCCAATGATAAACAGGCTTCTACCTAGAATGAGATTTTCACTCTGCAGCAGAGTGTGCGCTGATGTGAAACTTCGTCTCAGATTAAAACTGTGTGCCGGACCGAGACTCGAACTCGGGATCTTTGCCTTTCGCGGGCAAATACTCTACCAACTGAGCTACCCGAGCACGACTCACGCCCCGTCGTCACAGCTTTACTTCTACCAGTACCTTGTCTCCTACCTTCCAAACTTCACAGAAGCTCTCCTGCGAACCTTGCAGAACTAGCACTCCTGAAAGAAAGGATATTGTGGAGACATCCCCCAGGCTGTGGCTAAGCCAGGTCTCCACAATATCTTTTTTCAGGAGTGCTAGTTCTGCAAGGTTTGCAGGAGAGCTTCTGTAAAGTTTGGAAGGTAGGAGACAAGGTACTGGCAGAAGTAAAGCTGTGAGGACAGGGCGTGAGGCATGCTTGGGTAGCTCAGTTGGTAGAATCCGCGAAAGGCAAAGGTCCCGAGTTCGAGTCTCGGTCCGGCACACAGTATTAATCCGCCAGGAAGTTTCATATCAGTGCACACTCCACTGCAGAGTGAGAATCTCATTCTGGAAACATCCCCCAGGCTGTGGCTAAGCCATGTCTCCACAATATCCTTTCTTTCAGGAGTGCTAGTTCTGCAAGGTTTGCAGCAGAGCTTCTGTAAAGTTTGGAAGGTAGGAGACGAGGTACTGGCAGAAGTAAAGCTGCGAGGATGGGGCGTGAGTCGTGCTTGGGAAGCTCAGTTGGTAGAGCACTTGCCCGCGAAAGGCAAAGGTCCCGAGTTCGAGTCTTGGTCTTGTACAAAGTTTCAATCTGCCAGGAAGATTCAGGCTCCTACCTATTGGGGTTTGTCTCTTCATGACACAGGACACAGCAGGTTTCCCAACGTGAGGAGAATCTCACTGGCTCAATTTCAGCTTCAGTGGAAGACAGCACCTCTAACTTATTTGTTAAGTGTGTTCTTTCTGGTCCCTGTCTCCACAGTACTGAAAACCTAGATCTACCACTGACATGTCACTCACATTCAAGTGGATGAGTAGCAATGGGTCCTGTATTTCCTGCAGAAGAGACAGTCTCCTCAACGGTACATGACTCTTGGTAGCCCTCGCAACACACCCATTCAAAGTGCGCACCCAAGAAATTGTAATGGTCTGCTTGCTTGAATGATTTCGCTCTCTGATTAAAATAAAACTGTAGATCTTTAACATAGAGTAAGGAAAATAACTGACCCACAAGCAGACTCTGTAGAATGCACATTTCAATTTGTCTACATAAAGTGATATGGTGTACTCATCTTTTCGTATTACTTCAACACCCCTCAGTATAACTTCCTGCAATTTGTTTCTTAAATGGTATCTTAAGCTGCTTTACAGAAGCTCTCCATATATCCCAAAAAAAAACATTTTATGTAACAGATACATAAAATATATTCACAGAAATGTATGAAAGGTATAGAAAGTTGTGAATATGAACAACCATCAGCTGTATGAGGGAATGATGGAAAGGAAAAATTGTGTTGGAGTGGGACTCAAATGTGGATTTCTCACATCATGTGACTGATTACCTTGACTACTTTAGCTACCCATGCATGATTCACAGCCAGAGCCAAACTCCCATATGTCATTGTTCCTGCATCACAACATGTACTCATACACCTGCATCACAACATGTACACATACACTCATTATGTATTCCCATACAGGGCAGGATGTTTTAATTGAAAGTAACAGTCTGATATCAGCAGATAAATACGATATTGCAGTGCCTGTGTTTTTATGAAAGACAATGCAATGTTCCTTCACACATGTACACATATGGGAAATCTGGGTTCAAGTTTGGTGTGTCACAAATTTTCACTTTTACCATTTCCTCATACAGCTGATAGTTGTTCAGAGTTTCAACTGTGAATACATTATGTGTATTTCATAATGACTGTAGTCATTGCAGCGCCTGTTCCTTTGAACATGCACGTAGTCCAAGGAACACTGCATTGCTCTCCTTAAAAATTTAGGCACTACAATATCGTGTTATGTAACAGAGTATTGTGGCTGACACAATCAAATTACTTTTATAAGTTGCAGGAGATTTTAAATGGTGGTACTTTATGATTTAAAATTTTACTATGGACTCATTGAGAGGATAAGTGGTTGCCTCAGTAGAGTGTCTGTTTTGAAATACATACTGTGTTTAACTAAGTATCATAATAATACGTAGATGTGTGACAATTCTTGAGTACATTAGCTTCTTAAAAATTATGGAGAACAATGGAAGGAGTGAGGCTGGTCAACAGTTACTGACATATGTGGGGTCACCTTTTTCTATAGAGAGGCATACCAGTTGTCCATTTCAATTAACACTGGAAAATACCTTTACAGAACGATGTATTTATTGAATATATGGCAAAGAATGATACACAGCACTTGCACCCCAGTGCTCAATTATTTGTTTGATGTGTTCAAATCTCTCATCCCTTTACAGCTCCATCAAGTATCATCAAAGTTCTACTTTGAAAATCTAACACATGTCCTACCACTTTGTCTCCTCTTCTTTTTGCCAATATTTTCCATGTCATCCTCTTGCTCCATTTTGTCGAGAAACACCTCATTTCTTATCTTACGACTCCATATAATTCTCAACATTCTTCTATACTGTCACATCTCAAATGACTTGTTTTTCTCCCAGTCTGTGATTCACTTGCATAAAATACTGTGCTCTACATTCTCAGAAATTACCACCTCAAATTAAGTCTGATGTTTCATATTAGTAGATGTCTTCTGGCTATGAATGCCCACTTTGGCTGCGATCATTTGCTTTTCATACCCCATTTGATTCATACATCATGTGATAACTGCCACTCTTCATTGCTTTTGTCTTTCTTCACTTTACTCTCAATCCTAGTGTATGCTCATTGGATCGCTCATTCAATTTAAGAAGTTCTGCAATTCTTCCTCATTTTCACTGTAGACAGGAATGACATCAGTGATTTTTAGCATTCATACCCTTTCACCCTGAATTTTAATTCCATTCTTCACTCTTTGTTATTGCTTCTGTGATGTACGAATTAAGAGTAATGACTAAAGACTACATTCCTGTCTTACAATCTCACTAAACCGAGCACTTTGTTCTCAGTCTTACAGTCTTATTTTTCCCTCTTGGTCGTAGTACATATTGTATATTACACATGTTTCTCTATAAGATGCATCAATTTTCCTGAGAATTCTGAACATCTTGCACCATTTTACATTGCTGAATGTTTTTTTGTAGGTCAAAAAATCCTATAAAGGGCAAACTGATCATCCTCAATTTGCTTTTCAGTTACTCTGTATATTATTCTTGTTACCAGCTTAGGAGCACTAGCTGTTAAATATTTTATGTGATACTTCTCACACTTATCTGACTTGCTACCTTTGGTATTGTGGGGATGCCATTTTTTGAAAGTCTGGCGATACGTCTCCAGTGTCAGAGATTCTACAAACCAAGCTGAATAGTGATTAATAGATATTCTGAAGGAATGCTGTCAATGCCTTCCACCTTATTTGATCCCATGCCTTCCAAAACTCTGTTAAGCTCTGACTCCAATTCTGGATCTCTGTCTCCCATAAGGACTCTTTTTCTTCTTCTGTAATATCATCATAGAGATCCTCTCGCCCTCAGAGAGGCTTTCAAAATACTCTCAAAATACTCTTGCACCTACCTACTCTCTCTCTGTGTTTAACACTGGAATTCATCTTGCATTTTGCATGTCGACACCCTCACTTTTAATTTCACTGAAGGTTGTTTTGACCTTTATGTATGCTACATCAGTCCCTCCCGTCACCAACCCTTTCTTGATTTCTTCAAGTTTTTCCTTCAGCCATTTTGCCTATGCTTCCCTGCACTTCCTATTTATTTCATACCTAGTGTCTCACATTGTTGTATCCCTGTCTTTCCCTGGACCTTTTTTGTATTTCCTTCTTTATTCAGTTTAAGTATTTACTCTGTTACACAAGGTTCTTTGCAGTAACCTTTGTTCTACTTATATTTCTCCATCTGACTTCTCTGACGGCCCTTTGTATAAATGTCAGTTCCTCTTCAATTGAACTGAATAACATCTTATAAAGCTAGATATTAGCAGGATTTTATCAGTTCCTAGAAAATTCTATTTTTGAGGGACATGATGATTTTCCTTATTCCCCAAGTGGATGTGCGAGAAATTTCCATTTCTTTTCTTCTTTAGAGCGATGTTTTACACTTACTTTTGAACTTACTGGGCCAGTTTTCATTTATACTTTTATAAAATGATAATTTAAAATGGTTTCTCCACATGAAATGTCTTTCTTGATGCCCCTATTCTCTTCAAAATAAATAGTTATATACTTTGAGGCCTCTTTCCCTGTCTCTGTTTCAACAATATTTTGTATTTATTTGATTTTTGTCTGATCTTTCAATTTCTGTCTTTCACTGTTGCATTCTAAGCCAAATTACTTTCCCTTGATCTATGATCAGTTCAAAATCACACTATACAGCAAGCCATCTGAGGAGATTGCTGTTAAACATCCCGTGGACAATGAGGTCATTAGAGATGGAGCACAAGCTCGGATCAGGGAAGGTTGGGGTAGGAAATCTGCCATGCCCTTTCACAGGAACCAGCCTGGCATTTGCCTGAAGTGATTTAGAAAAATCACGCAAAACTTAAATCAGAATGGCCGGATGTGGGTTTGAACTGTCGTCCTCCTAAATGTGAATCCAGTCTGCTAACAACTGCCCCATCTCACTCGGTTTTACAGCAATGCTCATGCATTGTGTGGCCTCAACCAATTCTTGCTGATCTAGTAGCAATTACTTGTTGTATTCTGCACTTCAGGGCACAGCGAAAAGAGAGGAAGAGTTTTTGGAACTCCTTTCACAACTTCAGTTTGCCATTTTTCATAATTCCTCTAGTTTAATTTCCACTGTGGCTGTCAGTGAACAGAAAATGTGTCATTATTGTTAGAATGCAGATTGTCAGTTTCTTTACACTGACAAGTGAGGAGTATTTGTAATGCTAGTAAAACAAAATGAGAGACTATTGTTGAAGAGCAGTTATGAAGGGGAGGTACAGTACTTCAGAGTAGCTGTGAAATAACTTTTAGTTGTACAAAGTGCTTTGTGTTTAATTTGGGGGAGTAGGGGAGGGGGGGGGGGGGGAGGAGGCAGATGGAAGTAGAGCCTTACAGCATAATGTGTGGAAGCTAACTTCAGATTCCTCTAGCGTTCTTGTAGAAGTCATAGAAATTTTAATGTAACTTTGCAGATTAGTGTCATCATTTTGTGGGAGAATTATCCTATATCTGAAGCAACTATAATGGAAAGAAAGAGTCTCAATAACAATTTTGTTTAGAAGCTGTACAGAAGCATATGAATATAGCTAAAATTTTTCTACTCATTGAATTATACTGCACATGTTCAGTAGTATTGTTGCCTACAGATAGCACACAGACATCTTGTACTTTTGGATTACATCATAACTATAAATTCATATAAATTATATATATTATAATACAATTATAAATTCATAATTTTATTCAAATAGCATAAATATATGAAAATACATGCAGTAGTTAGCTGGTGACTGCTGAAGGGCTAAAAAAGCTGATACTTCAAGACATAATAAATAAATCAGTTAACTACTTATTTTTTTCAAAGCTTGAAAATTTGTGGTAAACACCAATGTTCCCAATTATAGACAACTAAAATGACATAAGGTATAGTGCTTTACTTCTACTGTTTTTACTTTTTGTTCTATAATTTTAGTAAACCATCATGATAAGATGACACTAATATACAGTCACTTCTTTTGTCTCCTAAAAACTCATCTATAGTCCTCAGCATTAATTCCAGTTCAGTTTTTGACACTTCTTCCTTCAATTAAGGGCATTTACAAATTAGTGGGTAGCTTCAGGATTATTTCCATGTACCTAGTTTACAATTTGAAAAAATACAACAGGTATAAACTAATAAATAAATCTCATTATAGGTTACAAATCGCAAATTTAGTTTTTGACTTATATCAGAAGAGGACATAATAAATCAGATAAAAATACTGGTAGAAATAAAATATCTGATACAAATTTGTGTGTTTCTTTTCTTTCGTATTTGTTACCTGCTGAAATATTTTCATGTGAATATGGAATTCCTGGCTACTACAAAGACTTTCACTGTCATCTTAGGACTTCCTGAACAGGAACGCACACTATTTGATTGAAATGGAAAGGTACAGGTCTACCATCCAAATGACACTAATGTTGAGAAAAATCAGAAAAAAGAAGGTTTTTTAAAAACTGCTTTGCCAGTTTCATAATTTCATGCAGTAACTACTACATATCTTAGTTATACCTCAGTGCAACACCAGTGTCAGTTTTAATAGCAGACATGATAAGGTAATACGACATACATAATTACATAACATATGGACATTTACCTTTTTCATATCTTCATATTTCAAGAACAAGATGTTTGGCTCATTTCTTCGATCCCAGAAGCTCAGGATATGCGACCAGAATGGTGAGAAACAGACTAAACAAGAGAAACATTTTTTTAAAAAAAGGATAGTGTATCCATTGAGAAACTAAGGATAATTATAAGCAAGACAGCATACTATTTTACACATTTAAACAAATTAGCACTCTTCAGCTTGTGAATTTGGCTAAAAGTGAGCAAATAATATTAATTGCTGAGATGTAGGTCAGGCAGTCTTGCCAATTGTGGTGTATTACAGAATAATGACCCTAGACACAAGCTAATCCTAACATTTTCAGAATGCAAAAGCATTTACAACACTGTTTGTGTTTTTCTAGCTACATCAAATCTTTATATTTAATAAACAAAAGTAATAATACAATCAATAATATCATTTTATGAGATAGATGAATTCTAACACTGAGAAAATTGGTGTGGAATTTGGTGAAATGTCACTTTAAATTTATAAGAGAGAAAGAGTTTACTTACATAATCCAGAGTACAGTATGCATGTCATTAGGAAAGTGATGAAATGTTAGTCTACTAATCTGAATCTGTAATGTTTCTATGCTTATGTCTCAGAAGGTCGGGCCTATTAGTTACATATTGTTCAAAATAACTGGCAACTTGCCCAGAACTGGATCAACATTCTTGCTGCTAGGTGAGTCCATCCCTTTGTTCCGAAGGAACTATCACATTAGTTTGCTTTTACCTGCTGAGCTATGCCTTCTGTCTATCAGAAGGGCTGACTCAATTGTCCATGTGCTCATTTCCTTATTTGGTACTTGAAGTCAGAAAGGATGTTGAAATGTGTTTCCCCTATCACACAGTGGTCACTCGCAGTGGAACCTCGACCACTACCATAGTCTTCACCCCTACCATGATGTTTGTGCAGCTATGAGCCCATGCAATTTAAGTACAGATGTTGTACAACCAATCTGCACAAAATTCTTCTAAGTCTCAGATCTAAGGAATGATAGATTACATGGTCAGATTTATGATTTGGACAGGGTTGCACATATGCTAAATACAACATGTGAGTGTTTCTTTAGCTATCTTTGACATGAACAAAGGGGTATCAAAGAATTAACATACCATAGCACAGGGTGAGATATTCTGGCTGTTTTACTGGCATTTAGCAGATGCTGCATTTCTCATGGTCAATCAAGTTTGGCTCTGAGGTGAGGTTATTTCAGTGTCGTAATATTCGAAGCATTTTATTGATTTTACTTAAGTGGCCTATGATAGGTAACATGTAGTAAGAGGGACCCAGATACGAAGCACGACTATGCAGACTTGGCAGTCAGTGGGTAATTAATTCATTCATTCAACTAAAGGGTTAATAAATTTTGATAGTTTCTGGAAACTCATGAATGCAAGAAGTTGGCAGTAAATAATCTTGGAGAGTATATGATGAAATTGTGATTCATAGTTGTTAAAAAAGCTGTTTCAAATGTTGAGTTACCGTGAAACAGCAGTTATATTTTTTTTATCGTATGGACTTCTGTGGGTGTGACTTTCAAAAGACAGTGTGTTGTGAGTCACCCTGGACAGCTGTTATTATTTGGTAACCAATTCAGATTGTGATGTTTGGTAGTGTGGGCAATAGTCATAGAAATGGACTAGGCAGAATTCCTCAAAGCGAAAATATACTGTGTTGTTTCTGTGGCAATTGAATTGTTTGATTTCATGTTTCTGTTTTGATTCTGGTATTTTTACCTATTATCCAGAAACATTTTTTATTTCTCGTCTCTCAGAACAAATAAAGTACCATACAACCGCACATATTACAAATACGGTATATTTCAATGAATTGTTGTAAATATGATCCTAAACGGAAAAGGAAATGTAGAGGTATTACCTGTTAGAGCAATGCTGGAATTTGAGAAGATGTCAAGAATTTAATTGTTTTCTACCACTTTGGAGCGTTGCAAAACCACAATTGTTGCTTTGGTAGGCAGGGTAGAACCACTAAGGACCGTTCAAAACCATTCGATGAAATTTGAACAGGATCTAAAGCAGCAATGGGTGTTTATTCTTTTCAGCCATACTGCCATACTGTTTCACGCCCATTTGTGGCATGATTATGAAGGGCTGGAGAGGGCGAGGGGAGAGGTTTGTTGAAATATTGACAAATACGCGGATAAAACAGCAAAAGATCCCTCTGAAACAACCCCACCACCCCTACAGTTCCACAACTGCTGCTCTAACGCCTGATGGCAGGCAACCCTTCAGCACCTCATACGTTCTGAATGTAGAAGTCTCTGTACAGATACATTTTTGAAGTGCTCGATGAAGGCGCGCAGGTGGCACTGAAGGTGTTGCCGAAATGGTGTGTCTTAGAGGCAACTGTAGCCGTTTTATTCAAGCAGTTGTCAACCCCACTGTTATAACGCCACAGGAGGGCGCAAAACTGGGGGGCTGAAAAACCATTAGTTGCTTCAGATGCCGTTCGAATTTCGTTGAGTGGTTTTGAACAGTCCGTAGTGGTTCCACCCCGTCACAAGAGCAAAAACTGCGGTTGCACTGCACTCCAAAGTGGAACGATCACGTGCAATGGGGTTGCTGGCCTACGATGTACTTAGAGAACAGATGAAGAGTCCGGGAGGGTGTCAGCGGTATCAGAGGTTGACAAGACCTTCGTCTTGTTGCTCATCACACTGCGAATTGTCGTTTTCGACCGCGAAATGTGTGGGGATCAACGCCCAGGGTAAAGGGTGGTTCCACTGACGCTCTTTATACTACCCCCTAAGGTGGCGGCAGCGCACGAAATTGTTTTCTCGGCACCCATAAAAAAGCCGCTTAATTTCGAGGCATGGCATCTCGATTTTGATCTCAATGCAGAGGCGTCAATAAGAGATGTGAAAGGTGGGTAGGAAGGGGTGTGTCGACCTTTTTATCGTGTGACACGTCTGCGGTGGCGTGGGGCGAAATTGTGATTAAATTCGATGGCAATGTGACGCTATCGGCCCACCTTACACCTCACATGAACTTCTGAACTCTGGCCTTTTTCGCATGTGTCGACACCTTGCTGATTGAATCGTCGACGAGTCAGAGGGTGACAACACGTTTGTGACATTGCAGAGGAAGGTTGTACGCACCACTGAACCAAATTTCGAACTTCCGTCTCCCAATGGGAGACAATTACGAGGTTTCAATAAATGACTCTGATTTTGTTGCGCGGTGTAAAGCACTCTAAGCTTATACAGGGGCCGGCCGGGGTGGCCCAGCGGTCGCAGGTTCGAATGCTGCCTAGGGCATGGATGTGTGTAATGTCCTTAGGTTAGTTAGGTTTAATTAGTTCTAAGTTCTAGGGGATTGATGACCATAGAAGTTGTCCCATAGTGCTCAGAGCCATTTGAACCAGTATACAGGGTGGTCCACTGATAGTGACCAAGCCAAATATCTCACGAAATAAGCATCAAACGAAAAAGCTACAAAGAACGAAACTTGTCTAGCTTGAAGGGGGAAACCAGATGGCGCTAAGTTTGGCCCACTAGATGGCGCTGCCATAGGTCAAACGCATATCAACTGCGTTTTTTTAAAAATGGGAACCCCCATTTTTCATTACATATTCGTGTAGTACGTAAAGAAATATGAATGTTTTAGTTGGACCACTTTTTTCGCTTTGTGATAGATGGCGCTGTAATAGTCACAAACATATGTCTCACAATTTTAGACGAACTGTTGGTAACAAGTAGGTTTTTTAAATTGAAATACAGAACGTAGGTACGTTTGAACATGTTATTTCGGTTGTTACAATGTGATACGTGTACCTTCGTAAACTTATCATTTCTGAGAACGCATGCTGTTACAGCGTGATTACCTGTAAATACCACATTAATGCAATAATGTTCAAATTGATGTCTGTCAACCTCAATGCATTTCGCAATACGTGTAAAATTTCTCAACAGCGAGTAGTTCGCCTGCCGTAATATTCGCAGGACCCTTCCGACGAGTGTTGCTTTCAGACGTCTCGCGCAGTACACACCAACAGGCATTTGTCATCTGAAATGGCCACCTGATGCCAATCAGCGGACTTCCAGTTGTGGTACTGAAGAGCTAATTGCAGCCTTCGTCGCCAACGAACAGCAATCAGCATGGATGCACGAACCAGGCACCTGCTGTGGAGGCCCATAACGTTCGCTGAACTGTCTTTGAGGAGACACTGTTGGTATCCCCATGGTTCATCTAGGCGGTCAGAAACCAGGCACCTGCTGTGGAGGCCCATAACGTTCGCTGAACTGTCTTTGAGGAAACACTGTTGGTATCCCCATGGTTCATCTAGGCGGTCAGTTGCGCAACAGCTGCACATCTTTTCGCGCTTAGGCCGGTATTACACTACCCAAATTCTTTGTCAAAGATATGATCAAATATTCGTCAAATTTATTTGACAAAGTTCTTTGACGTGGCGCTAAAAAGGGGTATTACACTGTCATCATGTTTTTCTTCGATGTTCAAGATGACTAACAACAACCGCAGCAGTTGCACGTACCACAACTGCCATGTGCGGTCATTTCGGCGAGAAGCGGGAAAAAAAAGAAACGTACCTAGGTGAAGCCGTGGGTTATATGACGAGACGATAAAAGCATTCAACAAAACTTGTTACGTGAGCTTGTAGTGGAGGATGTCAAGTCGTACACAAATTACTGTACTTAAGAATGGATGAGCATACATTTCAGTATGTGTTCAGTGAAGTGTATCCTCATCTCACAAAGCACAATACCTACTTAAGAACTGCTATATCTGCAGAAGGCAGGCTCACTGTAACACTCCGATTTCTTGCTACAGGAGAGAGTTACTCTAGCTTACAGTATAGCACTCGATTACCACAGTGCACATTAACGAAAATAATACCTGAAACGTGTGCAACAATTTATAAAGCACTGAAGGGCCAATGTCTGAAGGTAAATAAATGTTCAATACACTTTATGTGCATTAAGAACTATTTTTATTCTATAAACAAATCAATTACATTTTGTATCGAAAAACTGTACCTCACGGCTAATGACCTCCGCAATATTGTTATAGATCTCCAATCTTCTTAATCTATTTTTGTATTCAGGATGCCTCATGTTTTAAAGCGCCTCATCAGCTTCACACATCTCTATTAATTTCGTAGTTGACGGTACACACGGATTGAATTTATCGGTCATGTTTATAAACACACTACAGATGACAGAATGCTGAAGCGACGCTAGCGCTCCACGTGTTAACATGTCACATTGCAGTGAACAGAAGACGAGCCACTTTTATAATCAAATCTACAGCGAGGCCCTAGATTAGATCAAATTTATTTGACGACGGGCAAGATTTGAGAAAGTGCCCTATTACAACATCAAACTTCTTTGACATAAATATTTGACATATCAACTTTGATAAAGGAATTTGATAGTGTAGTACCGGCCTTGAAAGTCTCCGCAGCCGTTCTTCACGCTTGTCATTTATGGCTCGTGGAGCACCACAGTGCCCTCGGCGCCGTTTTAGGATAGGACAGTTTTGCTGTGCACGATACACTTTAATCGCGTCAGCAATTTAAAAACTTAGCTGTTTAGGAAGTGCTTCTACGCTTGGCCCAGAAGTCAATGATCATGCTATTTTGGAAGTCAGATAAATTGCTCCCTTTCCGCGTTACAACAATGCCTGCACTGGATTCCGCATCTCCCGACACGCTTAATTTACCCCCTACTGCCGTCTGTGAGTTGTTCCTGCACGTTGATGTCAAACATAGGCGATGGGCGCATTTTGATGTGAATAGGTAGCGTAGTAGCTGGCTTTCGCGAGTGTACACGAAACAGCTAGAATGAAACAACTGATAAATCAAACTACTGTTACACAAGCTATGTAAACTGACGCTGAAATATGCAATAACAACTTTTACAATACGGTCATTATGTTTTTACTAAGATAGGATGATATATTTCTGTTGAATTTTCAGCTCTTTTCATAAGTCAGAGGCCGTCTATTCCAAATCGATTACGATGGAAGGAAGGCCCTTCGTTCATAATAACCTAAATTTTCGCGTAATAATTAATGGTTGATTCTAATGCAACGTACCAGACACATTTGTTGGAAACTACCCATACAGATCGTTTTGCTTGAATTACTTTGATAAACTTTCTTCGTGCGAGACAGGCTTTTGATATTTTATTTCTCTTTTAGAAATTATCCTCGGATTTGCTAACGCATTGGAAGTCACGACCATCTCTTCTTCATAATGATATAATAGGTTTTTTGGTGGGCGGGGGGTAGCTTCCATGAAGTAATCTTCCAAGGCCCAATATGAGAAAACTGTTCGACTTTCTTTGAAAAGCATTCTGAAGTAACAGGTATCACAGTCAACAACGAAAAAGGACTGAATACCTCGATACACGTAATTTATTTAATTCAAACAACAACGTTCCGCAACGCAGTCGCAAATTTTGGCTGTTACTGGATGAAAAGCAGCTCCATACCAGCCTTACGAGAGGCAAGCAGTCAGACGCGGGGACGATAATTTGTAATTTCACAAGCAAGCCAGTTTGTACAAAACAAGACGGCCGAATAGAGCAGCGCAGTCATGGTGATATTGCAAAAAGGCCATGCAACTACGAAGCGGCCTGCGGAGTATTTCCACACCACTGAGACACGAAGGTGTTGATCTGTACGTGCTTGGAAGCAATATATCGGCACAACAAGCGTGCTATTAATCATTACACACTGAAGCGCCAAAGAAACTGCTGTAGGCGTGCGTATTCAAATACAGAGACGTGTAAACAGGCAGAATACGGCGATTGATGGGGTCGGCAACGCCCATATAAGACAACAAGTGTCTGGCGCAGTTGTTACATTGGTTACTGCTGCTGCAATGGCAGGGTATCAAGATTTAAACGAGTTTGAACGTGATGATGTAGTCGGCGCACGAGCGATGGGACACAGCACCTCCGAGGTAGGGATGAAGTGGCGATTTTCCCGTTCGACCATTTCATGAGTGTACTGCGAATATCAGTAATATGGCAAAACATCAAATCTCCGACTTCACTGCTGCCTGGAAAAGATCCTGCAAGAACGGGACCAATTATTACTGAAGAGAATCGTGTAATGTGACAGAAGTGCAACCCTGCCGCAAATTGCTGCAGATTTCAGTGCTGGGGCATCAACAAGTGTCAGCATGCGAGCCATTCAAGGAAACGTCATCGATAAGGACTTTCGGAGCTGAAGGCCCACTCGTGTACCCTTGATGACTGCACAACACAAAGCTTTACGCCTTGCCTCGTCCCGTCATCACCGACACTGGACTGTTGATGACTAGAAACATGTTGCCTGGTCTCGTTTCAAATTGTATCTAGCGGATGGACTTGTACGGGTATGGAGAGAACCTCATGAATTCATGGAACCTGCATGTCAGCAGGGGACTGTTCAAGCTGGTGGAGGCTGTGTAATGGTGTGGCCCTCGTGCAGTTGGAGTGATATGGGACCCATGATACGTCTAGATATGACTCTGACAGATGACACGTACGTAAGCATCCTGTCTGATCACCTGCATCCATTCATGTCCATTGTGCATTCCGACAGACTTAAGTAATTTTAGCAGGACAATGGGATACCACACTCGTCCATAATTGAGACAGAGTGGCTCCAGGAACACTATTCTGAGTTTAAACACTTCCTCTGGCCGCCAAACTCCAGAGACATGAACATTATTGGGCGCATCTGGGATGCCTTGCAACGTGCTCAGAAGAAATCTCCACCCCTTCGTACTCTTACGGATCTATGGACAGGCGTGCAGGATTCACGGTGTCAGTTCCCTCCAGCAGTACTTCAGACATTAGTCGAGTCCGTGTCACGTCGTGTTGCGGCACTTCCTCAATAGTGCCTTTCGGAAGAAAAGTCGCCTTCCCTCCAGGAATTCCCATATGCGCTCACGAATCATTCGGTAATACTTGCGTGCTGATCGAACCTGCGCACAACAAACCTAGGACCGCCCCTGAATTGCCTCGATGCCTTCCTTTAATCCGACCTCTTTAGGGTTCCAAGCAATCGAGCAGTAGGACCTACTTAAAGATGTGTTCTATACTCAGTCTCCTTTACGGCTGAGATAAACTTTCCGAAAACTCTCCCAATAAAATGAAGTCGACTATTCGCCTTCCCTACTACCAACATGACGTGTTCATTCCATTTCATACCGCTTTGCAACGTACATCCAGATATTTAATCTATGTCACTGTGTCAAGCACCACATTGCCAATGCCGTATTCCAACCTTTCAGCATTGTTCTTTCCACTCTTACGCTTAATTTACAATTAGAGGTAGCTGCCATTCATCACATCACCTAGAAAATTTGTCAAAGTCATTTTGTGTCCTCTTACAGTCACTCGGCGACGACACTCCCCGTGCACCAGAGCGTCATTAGCAAACAGACGCAAATTGCTGCTCTTCCTGTCCTCATATCACTTATGTACACAGAGAATAAGTCTTATGACACTTCCCAGGCGCCCTCCTGACGACATCCTTGTTTCTGATGAACACTCGCTGTCGAGGACAATGCACTAGTTTCTGTTAATACAGAAGTCTTCCAGTCTGGGAACCTATTCTATATGCTCGGACCTTCTCAACAGTCTGCAGTGGAACACAGTGTCAAAGACCTTCCGGAAATCTAAGAATGTGAAATCTACGTGTTACGCTTCATCCATGGTTCGTAGGATATCATCTGAACAAAGGGCAAGCTCAGTTTTGCACGAGCAATGATTACTAAATCCGTGCTGATTTCTGGACGGAAGCTTTATTGTCTCAAGGAAACTGCATGTGTTCAAGAATTCTGCAGCAAACCGATGTTAAATATATTAATCTCTTAATATGGGGCTCTATTCTTCTACCTTTATATACAGGGTGGTCCACTGATAGTGACCGGGCCAAATATCTCATGAAATAAGCATCAAACGAAAAAACTACAAAGAACGAAACTCATCTAGCTTGAAGGGGGAAACCAGATGGCGCTATGGCTGGCCCGATAGACGGCGCTGCCACAGGTCAAACGGATATCAACTTCGTTTTTAAAAATAGGAACCTCCATTTTTAATCACATATTCGTGTAGTACGTAAAGAAATATGAATGTTTTAGTTGGACTACTTTTATCGCTTTGTGACAGATGGCGCTTTAATAGTCACAAACTTATAAGTACGTGATGTCACGTAACATTCCGCCAGTGCGGACGGCATTCGCTTCGTGATACATTACCCGTGTTAAAATGGACCGTTTACCAACTGCGGAAAAGGTCGATATCGTGTTGATGTATGGCTATTGTGATCAAAATGTCCAACGGGCGTCTGCTATGTGTGCTGGCTCGGTATCCTGGACGACATCATCCAAGTGTCCGGACCGTTCGCCGGATAGTTACGTTATTTAAGGAGACAGGAAGTGTTCAGCCACATATGAAACGTCAACCACGACCTGCAACAAATGATGATGCTCAAGTAGGTGTTTTAGCTGCTGTCGCGGCTAATCCGTACATCAGTAGCAGACAAATTGCGCGAGAATCGGGAATCTCAAAAACGGTCGGTGTTGAGAACGCTACATCAACATCGATTGCACCCGTACCATATTTCTATGCACCAGGAATTTCATGGCGACGACTTTGATCGTCGTGTACAGTTCTGCCACTGGGCACAAGAGAAATTACGGGACGATGACAGATTTTTTGCACGCGTTCTCTTAGCGACGAAGAGTCATTCACCAACGGCGAAAACGTAAATTGGCATAGTATGCACTATTGGGCAACGGAAAATCCATGATGGCAGAGACAAGTGGAACATCAGCGACCTACCAATGGACCACCCTGTATACAGGAGTCATCAGCGCTTTTTTCCAGTCACGTGGGACTTCGCGCTGGGCGATATATCCGCAGTTAAAAAAAAAAAAGCTAAGTAACGGGCCAATGCCGCAGAGTACTTTCCGTAAAACCGAACTCAGATACTATCTAGGCCTGGCAATTTATTTATTTTTTCAACTATTGTATATAACATCTTCCTGTGTGAATGATTTCTTAAACGTCGGCTTTCCTTTTCCTGTTACACGAGACTCATCGCCGAGTGAATGGATACAAGCCTTCGACTAGCTTAGTGATTTTACGTATGGCCAGAATTTTCTCGGTTTCTCGGCAAGATCTTTCGTTAAGGTATGAAGCTGGAAGCTGTGTGTTTCGCGCATCGTTCTTTTTACAGATGCACGAATTTCTGTTAACATTTACCTGTTGTCAGGGCGTTTGAGAGCTAAATGCTAACTCAATTCACATCAGCTTCCACCAATAAGTTCAGCCGAATAAGCTCATATAAAGCAGTTACGTTGTACGTTATTCGAAAGAGGGCCTTCGCCCAGTACTATGTTTATTTAAAATGTTTGCGGAGCATGCTCTTTGCTGTGCGGGCCCTTGATAGACTACGCGTGAATGCGAGCTTGACACGTAGATCTTAATAATACATCTTGTCTGTATAAGCGGTCTACGAAGCTCACCAAGCGAGGTGGCGTCGTGAACGACATGATGACTTGCACTCGTGGGACCACCATCCCCGTCTCATAATCCAAATTTATTCGTATGTTTTCAGTGGTTTCTCAAAACCACTGTAAGCGAATGCTGGAATGATTGGACAACCGCGCTCGATTTCTTTCGCCATCCTTCCCCAACTAACGACTACATCGTCGACTGTACCTTAAACTCTTATCTTTCGTCACTTTTGTGTAGCTAATGATGTTAATGCAGCCTAAAATGCGAAAAAATGTATCGGTTCGAATCCGGGTGGTGTAAAGGATCGTCTTCACCATTACCTGACCTTATGGTGAGTATTCTCTCTTTATTACACTGTGTTTGGGCTAATCTCAAACCAGTCTGCAATGTTTCATCACTGCTGATCACAACCGTTTGTCAGGTTGACGATAAGTGCCCCTCTGGATACTATTCGAGTTGGCTATGCTTTGGTACTAAGTTCCACTTTCTCCCTTCTTTTAATTTCCATAATCCACCATACCACCATTACACTCAGAAATCCTTATATGGCACTGACTCACACGTAACACACAACGCTGAGGAAAGAAGGTGGGTCGTACGTCCTCTGAACATCCATGAAAGTAGCCCGTCGTAATAATGAGGCATCTCTTTCAGATAGACGAGAGCCTGGGGCCTTTCACAAAAGACGAGTGAATAACAGAGGGCGCAACAATACGGACGTATTATTGAAACCGAGCGAGGTGGCGCAGTGGTTAGACACTGGACTCGCATTCGGGAGGACGACGGTTCAATCCCGTCTCTGGCCATCCTGATTTAGGTTTTCCGTGATTTCCCTAAATCGTTTTAGGCAGATGCCGGGATGGTTACTTTGAAAGGGCACGGCCGATTTCCTTCCCAATCCTTCCCTACCTCGAGCTTGCGCTCCGTCTCTAATGACCTCGTTGTCGACGGGACGTTAAACACTAAACCGCCACCACCACACGTATTATTGAAATTTCAAGCACATTGTACAATTAAAAATTACTATTACCTTGAAAAAGCCGTATACTGAAGTCCATGTACTTACCAGAATTTCCCAGAAACAGCTTGCAGAAATCGTCGAAACTCCCTTTATAGCCTTCGAGGAGCTTACAGTGATGGTAGTAGGAAACGCACGTGTCCTTTGCATTGCGGGCCACGTATATTACCTGTAGATTAAGGAGAAAGTGATCTCACTGTGTGCAAAAGCTAATACTTCATGCAGTACCAAACCAATCACTACAAATCTTATTAACTTCCTCAGTACTTATGTAACCTTTACGCTGCAACCATTTTTTTCAGCTCAGGCAGTTAACAACCTTTCTGTGCCTGATTATAGTGTATACTTAACGCCACGTACTTTCTTGTAAATTACCTGCTTTCGTTTCTGGAAGATCGCAGTAGGTTGCAGCAGCTGACTAAAAAAAGTTGTTTACCACAGTGTCAGCATGACTTCGAGCAATGAAGGTTATTTCTGCTTTTTTCGGTAATTTCGAACTATAATGTATTTAGAACATGCTAAAATGTGGTAATATACGCTACGCTATCGATTGATTGATTGATTGTGTTTTCTTATTTCTACACAATAATACGGTGTTTTATCTTTTTCGATATAGCGCTGGTCCACATTCAAAACGACCTACACGTTCACATCCACAAGAGAGGATGCAAGAAGATGAAGAGAGTGAAGTAGAAGGAAAGGAACAATGATAACGCACTTCAAGCGAGGAAACGCACCAGAACATCAGATCCAGTGCAATTACCAACAGCAAGGACCTTCACGTCATGAAGCTACCCAAGATGATGAATAGAAACACGGGGAAGGTGTTTCATATGCGTGTTACCTTCATGTAGGATTTCGCATTTGTGCAGTGCATTAGGTGCAAAACATCTCTGTTTCAGAAAAAAATTAACTGTTCTTTGTAATGCTGTAAATAAATACTAGCAATTTGAAAAAAATCTGATGTAATAAAAATAATATTTCGTGATCGTAAGTATAATTACGTATTTCCGTTGTCAGTTTATAAATAAAATGCATCAAAGCAATCCCTGAGAACATTATCACTAGGATGAAAGACGTATTCGAGTCCTGATGTCATACTCAATGCCGGAATATTTTGGTGAGTTACAACATTTTTTTTTAATTTAATAGTTTATTTTGTCCCAGAACAACTATTGACCATCAATAATAAACTTTTCATCTACAGAATCTGAACTCAGTACTGAGAAGGTTAATGAATATTAACTTGCTTTCAATAGGAAATCAAAACGGGTAAAACATTTTGTATAACGCTCGATTAACATTAGAATATCATATCATTACAGGCGTTCGTTGAGAAATACCATTAGAATGCATAAAAATCACACATCTGATGATTCATAGTAAACTCTTTCCAATATGACTTTGGCGTAGATACCTTGGGCTTTACTGATCCATCTTGTATCTGCCGAGGCAGCAGCTCCCAGGGAATGTGTGTCTTTATAAAACGCGGCGAAGGCATCTCGTCGATGTACTTCACCGAATTTGTTACATACAAGGGCAACTTCAAGTCGGGGATTCTGGGCAGAATATCTCTGTAGTCAAACAGGGGCGAGTGTCTGAAAATGAAGCGACAATTTGACGTTAGAAATCTGAATTATGGTTCAAATGGCTCTGAGCACTATGCGACTGTGTGGTCATCAGTCGCCTAGAACTTAGAACTAATTAAACCTAAGGACGTCACACACATCCATGCCCGAGGCAGGATTCGAACCTGCGACCGTAGCAGTCAAATCTAAATTATGTCTGTGTCTATTGTTAACCTGCAAACTAAACAGTAAACATTTACAGATTGCAAAGTTTTCAATACATGAATTTTATGATTTTCATTTGAGACTCTGTCCGCAGCTGCTATTAATCGTTTAAATGCCGCATGCCGATGCCATTCATTTCTTAATTCGTTGTACAATCTCGGTCTTAGACTACTATCAAATCGTCTATAGCTCTGATATAATTAAATTTTCCTTGAGACATTTGAGTCTCATCTTTATCAGTGATGGAAGCTGAAGAAACAAGTTAAAATTTGTGGCATGGCCACGATTCGAACCCAGGTCTCCTTGCTTAGCATGCAGGTATGGAGCTGCACGGGCTACCCTAGTCCAGTGCCTTCCTTCAAGTACAGGGTTATTACAAATGACTGAAGCGATTTCACAGCTCTACAATAACTTTATTATTTGAGATATTTTCACAAATTTTCGATATGTGCCCCTTTAGTGATTCGGCAGACATCAAGCCGATAATCAAGTTCCTCCCACACTCGGCGCAGCATGTCCCCATCAATGAGTTCGAAAGCATCGTTGATGCGAGCTCGCAGTTCTGGCACGTTTCTTGATAGAGGAGGTTTAAACACTGAATCTTTCACATAACCCCGCAGAAAGAAATCGCATGGGGTTAAGTCGGGAGAGCGAGGAGGCCATGACATGAATTGCTGATCATGATCTCCACCACGACCGATCCATCGGTTTTCCAACCTCCTGTTTAAGAAATGCCGAACATCATGAAGGAAGTGCGGTGGAGCACCTTCCTGTTGAAAGATAAGTCGGCGCTGTCGGTCTCCAGTTGTGGCATGAGCCAATTTTCCAGCATGTCCAGATACACGTGTCCTGTAACGTTTTTTTCGCAGAAGAAAAAGGTGCCGTAAACTTTAAACCGTGAGATTTTACAAAACACATTAACTTTTGGTGAATTGCGAATTTGCTGCACGAATGCGTGAGGATTCTCTACCGCCCAGATTCGCACATTGTGTCTATTCACTTCACCATTAAGAAAAAATGTTGCTTCATCACTGAAAACAAGTTTCGCACTGAACGCATCTTCTTCCATGAGCTGTTACAACCGCGCCGGAAATTCAAAGCGTTTGACTTTGTTATCGGGTGTCAGGGCTTGTAGCAATTGTAAACGGTAAGGCTTCTGCTTTAGCCTTTGTCGTAAGATTTTCCAAACCGTCGGCTGTGGTACGTTTAGCTCCCTGCTTGCTTTATTCGTCGACTTCCGCGGGCTACGCGTGAAACTTGCCCGCACGCGTTCGACCGTTTCTTCGCTCACTGCAGGCCGACCCGTTGATTTCCCCTTACAGAGGCATCCAGAAGCTGTAAACTGCGCATAACATCGCCGAATGGAGTTAGCAGTTGGTGGATCTTTGTTGAAGTTCGTGCTGAAGTGTCGTTGCACTGTTATGACTGACTGATGTGAGTGCATTTCAAGCACGACATACGCTTTCTCGGCTTCTGTCGCCATTTTGTCTCACTGCGCTCTCGAGCGCTTTGGCGGCAGAAACCTGAACTTTATGAATTTTTCTACGTATCTGTAGTGTGTCGTGACCATATGTCAATGAATGGAGCTACAGTGAATTTATGAAATCGCTTCAATCATTTGTAATAGCCCTGTATCTTTAGGGAAAATGCTATAAAAATTTCTGCATCTCTGTATATTTCAATAGTAACTACTGTGACTGTGCTTATGAGCATTCGTGTCGCTGTTGTCGTGTAATTAAAAACACGAGCACCATTGGCACTAGCGCACGTACCATCGCACTCAACATAAAGTTTATGGCCGCAGACCTGAAGAGATTTGTATGGCATAACGTGCCATCATGGATTTTTTTTTTTTTTTTGTAGAAATACTTGATAATGGTCTAAGACCGAAACTGTACAATCACACAATGAACAGAAAGAAAAAAAGAGCTGCAGGTGGCACTAAAGCTTTTAAACCGGTAGATTTATTAAATACATAGGGACTTAAGAAAGTTCGTTATAGATGCCTCACGCTGAAGCCCTTGCGAATTGTCAGAACAGATTATATGTTACAGGCTTCCTGCAGACACAGTTCTGTTGAGGTATGGATAAGGTGCATCGCAGCGTGGAAGCGAAATGATGCGGCAACTGGTAACGTACTGTAAATTTAAAGTATGCAGGACAGTACTTTTAAATTGCACACAGATTCACTGTGAAATTCTGGCGGTGTACGAAACAAACGCAATGCCAAGTGCAGGCGTAGTGAAATGTTGTCAACAAATTGACCAAGGTCGCACTGATCGGGAGCCCACATCTTGCGCTATGCGATTTCCATATTTTCAGCAAGCAACAAGAATATCTGGAAGTGAAGTGGTTTTTCCAACGTTGAGCACGTTCACATGTCGGTTCTCTAATGGCTCCATGGCCAAGGAGCAGCTTTCTGTCGTCCAGGAATTGAATGGTTGGTAGAAAGAACCGATCATTGGATACAGAGACTCGCTGACCAAATTAAAAATCGCAATAATGTGTAATGTACTTTTTGAAATCCCTCGTACATACAAAGACTGTAAAAACAGGTTTGCAAAGACAAAAAAAAAATTTTCCAGACTACTGTAGCAGGATGAGCTGCAAACTATTTCCTCGCAGCTGAAAATGACCCGGACAAAAGGCACAGAGTTCTGGAGATCTGCTGTAAACTGAAGCCAACGGGACAAATTTCTGAATTTCAAACGTAATGATTCTATAAAATGTCCTTAAATACAACTTTCAAGACTTAAAATTTCTTTTGTTGGACGGGGTGTTTGTGATATTGCACCGATACTATAATCCTTCTCGGCGCTGATGAATTGGAACATTTCTAAGAAACGAAATTGCATTTTGAAGGATAATGAATGTGATCAAAAATACCCTGCGATTTTTAGAGATAAAAGGAGGGAGCAACCGTGTGGCAGCTGCAAAATTTATTCGGGGTCTCCGGTAATCAAGAGCACAGCGAAAAAAATTAAGTAAAATTAGGACGATGAGATCATTTAGGACAACAACATAATTTATTTCACGTAATCATTATGTAAGGTGAGACAAATTGTTGTTATTTCCTCAGGTATACTCCAAATTACAAGATGTGAGGCATTTCCATGGATGCTGAGAGAACATTGCCATCGTTTGAGTGATGTTACATGCATGATGCCTCAGATAACGCCGCCGAAAACTAAACGTACATTCAAAACACATTGCGGAGAGAAATTGTTGTAATAATTAAACTATCGTTGTTAACTCAACAAATATAATTAAGAGTACTGCTTTACGTATTGTTATATGGTGACGTGAAACCGCAACGTCCCAAATATTAGAAATTAAGAGTAAGATAGTAGCGAAATACTATCTAATCATAAAGACACAGGTACTTACTAATGGACATTAATGTTGGGTTTGCCCAGCACTCCTTCTTCAGGCCACAAGTGACACGTCGGGACCATCCGACCGCTGTGTAATCCTCAGCTGAGGATGTAGATAAGAGGGGTGTGTGGTCAGCACCCCGATCTCCCGGTCATTATGATAGTTTTCTTTGACCGGAGCCGCTACTATTCGGTCGAGTAGCTCCTCAATTGGCATCACGAGGCTGAGTGCACCCCGAAAAATGGCAACAGCGCATGGCGGCCCGGATGGTCACCCATCCAAGTGCCGGCCACGCCCGAAGCGCTTAACTTCGGTGATCTGATGGGAACCGGTGTATACACTGGTGCAAGGCCCTGCCTTCCCCTTTTTTGCAGGGCTGTCTGCTTCTGGGAACACATTCAATAAGGTATCTGAATGTCTGTGGAGGAATGGCAGCTCATTCTTCCCTAACAGCCGAAACCAGAGAAGATACTAATTTTGGATGCTAGGATCAGGAGCGAAGTCTGCTTTCTGACTCATCCCAAAGGTGTTCCACAGGGATCAAATCAGGTCTCTGCACACGCCAGTCCATTTCAGTAATGTTATCATCCACAAACCATTGCCTCACAGATGCTGCTTTATGACAGGGCGCATTGTCATGCCGATATAATCATCGTCCCCAAACTGTCCCCCTGCTCTCTTCAGTACACAACGCTGTAAAATGTATTTGTATTCTTCCTCATTTAGCGTTTCCTTAAGGACAGTAAGTGAATCATACCCTAACCACGAAAAACACTCCCTTACCATAATACCGCCTCCTCCGTACCTCATTGTTGGCACTCCACGGTATGGAAGGTACTGTTCTCCAGGTATTCGGCAGTTCCGAACACCTTCACCGGATTGTCGCAGGGTATAGCATGATTTATTATTCCAAATCAATCGTTTTCATTTACTCAATGCCCGGTAGCATCGTTTCTGTCTATCAACATTATCGAATGTCTTAGAAAAACCAATAATTGCTGTTTTCTGATTATTTGCTTAATTAAAAATACTGGATCCGTTGTCGATCTGCCCTACCGAAATCGCATATTTCTTCGCCTAATAAACTTTCGTTTATAACACTTAACATCTTGTTTACTAAAACGACACGAAATTTTGCGTGCAATGCTCAGTAAGATGATTTTTCTATAGTTCTCGCAATTCTTTGCTTGCTATCAGGTTTCTGTGAGAGCTCTATTCCTCCATAACGTATTAAATAAATGTAGCAGGCTCTTATGTAGTACAGTGCCTCCATATTTTAGCATTTCAGCGTTCATGCCATCTATACCAGTAGTTTTTCAATTCTTCGCAGAGTTGAGGACTTCTCTCAGTTCATTCATACATAAATCACCTACACAACCTATTTAATTCCATCAGTTTTATGGCGTGTGGAACATGTTTCTTCATACTTCAAATTCTTATAATGTTGTACTCATTTTACTTGTTGAATTTAGTTCGTTTTAGCAACTTCTTTTACAACGTGTCTGAGCATTTTTATTGTTTTATAAATAAACCTTTGCGTTCCGTGAATATAGCCTTCTATTTCGCATATAAACCTATACCACGATTCTTTACTAGCATTCTTTACTAGCATTTCTCTCGTTTGTCAATTTGATGATTCTCCTCTGTTAGCTCATTAAGGGATTTGAGATAAATATTTTGTTCTTTTATAACTTCATCTAACTCTAGCGTCCACATTTCACCCCTTTATTTCTTCTTAGGTTCTTCGTTTTTAAGCCTTATTCAGCTGCTTTATTTACTTCAGCTTCAATATTTTTCCTTTCATTACTTATTTCTTCCCACTGTTCGTTCTGCTCTAGCTCTTGGTTAAGTCCCATAGGGTACAGATCTCGTGTTCTATCCCAATTAGCAGGTATACTTTATAAAGATCTCCACCATTTCTTCCGTCAACCTTTTGCTCGTTATCCATTTGCTGTACATATTTATTTGAGATATCACAAAAAAATTCTCGGAACTTACGTTTTATCCTCTGCTCAATCTGGTTTCCCTTCTGTCTACTCCAAATTATTCGTTAATGATAATGTAGTCAGTAAGAGACTCAAGTCACTTAAATTCTCTGCTGCCCTTGTATATTTACGGATATCTTTGTTTTGCAGAAGAAAGTATTGGACAGCCGCCCGGAGTGGCCGTGCGGTTAAAGGCGCTTCAGTCTGGAACCACGTGACCGCTACGGTCGCAGGTTCGAATCCTGCCTCGGGCATGGATGTGTGTGATGTCCTTAGATTAGTTAGGTTTAAGTAGTTCTAAGTTCTAGGGGACTGATGACCACAGCAGTCAAGTCCCATAGTGCTCAGAGCCATTTGAACCATTTGAAAGTATTGGTCATCTTTCGTTTTTATTAAAAGAAACAAAATTTCTAAGCAATCTTCTACTGGTATTTATGTTGTTTTCTCCCTTCGTTGCTGCAATGTTTAGGACTGATTTATTCAATTCCTTTGCATTTAAGTATCCTGTCAACATTATTCGATATTAGTTGATTACAGTTTGCCACATAAATATACAGACTTCTCTTTTCCCATTTCTTGTGTATACAATTAGCGATCTTTTGCTGGCTCTCTTCTCTTTTCTTTTTCCACTATATAATATCAAATCCTCTCCAACAGACTTGTTACCTTGAAGCTTTCTCTTGGTTTCTGTTATAGAACCTCTATCTGCCTTAGACTGCTTTAAAATTTCTGCTATCCCTTCTTCTTTGTTTATTTATCTTCTGACACTTCGTTTTGCTAAGTTAATTTTATTAGCATTCCATTTATTCTTCGTTTTTCATCGTCCGATTCTTCATCGTCTTGATCGAGGCTGTTTTTTTGTATTAGTAGTTATTAGGAAAGTTCACATGTCCACCTTACGAGGACTGCACAAATGTAGAGGAATAGTGGGGCTGCCACTTTGTGGATTTCTAACCCGGCCAGTTTTCTTTCAAGCGTTACCCCCCTAGGGAGGTTAGCTTCCCTGCGTCAGAGCGCCCTCCTACCCTTTACTTGATACTGGAGATGACAGGAAAAGGACGTGGTAAGAACACGCTTAGGACAGGAGAAAAACACCACAGGACGTTGTGAGATACACTTCACCTAGCTCCTACCCTTCTGGTAACTAATCTACTGCCTGCATAACCCACCAGATTCAGAGAGTAAACCTCGTAGCTCGCACGGGTAGTGCTACATTAAGGCGGTATCCCCTGAGAAGACCACCAGCTTATAAATTCAAATTATGCAGTCCCCTGGAATATGGCTCAACTAGAATGTAACCAAATTACTGTCTTTGTGGCTCTACGTTGACTAAGGGATTTGTTGCATCCGCAGCATTTATTTCAGTTAATAATTAAGTGCTCTCAATTTCCCGTGAGTGCACAAGCAACACTGAAGTGGCGAGTCACTGTAAACTACTGTAGCTGAGACGAATTGTTTGAAATAAAACTGGAAGTCCTGAAGTACGTGTGCTTTAAATAAACTATTGAAGTCCGTAGACTGACTCGTGAGCCCTCATACAGTGTAGATAACGCTGTAAAAGTTTTAAGGTAGCTGATGCTCCACGTAAACCACTGCTCACTAAACGAGAGAGTAAATACAGTTACCGAATGTTGGTTGCACTGTCGTGATCTGCGACAACAGCCATTAATGTTAAGGCGGAAAACACCGAGAGGCGAAACCAGAATCAATTAGGAGGCCCCATTTGGGGTTGATCGGCCGTCTGGTGCATCCCTTCCTATCTGACTCGATTTCGGCGACATATGCGTTAATGAAAATGTTATGAAATGATAAGAAAAACGCAACTACTCATTCCCTGAGAGAAGAAAATCTCCGACCCGCTCAGGAATCGATGAGACCCAATGATCAAGGAGCACTCACCCAAACTACTAGACTAGACAACGAGATGAAGAGAACAAACTGTGTAAACTCAGATGTTCTTCCAGTAGATTGCACAATTCCATCTCTGGAATGCCTGGCCAGTTCGTCCGGCCAGACCCGACGATTTCAGCTGTCAACTTAGACGACGGACATCTGTTGAATACGTCGAGCTTTCCAGTGGCAGAATTATACCAGGCCAGCTGTAAGCGCGTGGATGCTACTGTAGCTTCCATTTGTGCAGCTTCGCACCCTCAGCAGTCTTCTACGCTTGTGAACGCTGAGCGAAGATATTCATGCTGGGGCTGCCCACAGCGGCGAAAGAGAAGTAACAACAGTCATTCCCATCCCCACGAAACAATTGTTGATATTGTTTATACCAGAAACGGCAACGAATCCTCCCTCGCGGCGACACACGAAGTACGAGGAGCGCATTTCGGATGCTTTCGTGATGATCTCCGAAATTTTTCGCGCGTAGATTGGTTGCCTGTCGCCACCTAAGGACAACGCGAAGAAAAGTTCTATCCTATGAAACAACGTCTATTTCTTTCTTTTTTTTAAATAATAAATAAAAGAAAAACAGGCAGGGCTCTCGGTGTAGATCGTAGGTGCGCCAAACCTCCGACGGTCGATTTCCGACCAGTTTCGCTTCTCATGTTCCCACAGTTAGCACTGACAACGCTACACTTCTTGCAGGACTTGAATTTTTTTTGCAATCCCTCTTCACCACCTACGTACTTCTCGTGTAGTTGCCTATGCTCGGAGAGAGGCAATACGTAACTAATGACCTTCATTTAGTTCCTTGGGATGTCCCACTTTCTAAAGACTTGCTCAATTAGTCAAGTTCAGTACGGGTGTACCTATCATAGGACATATAGCCACCTTAGATTTCAGCGTTACCCTCACAGCATATACTTCTTGACCATTCGCAACGCTTTAAGGCAACGCACAGATCTTTCGATCACAGTGGTACTATGAAAATAACAGTCCTAACTGTGGTTAACTCGTAAAAGTCCACACTCGATCAGAATCCTCAACTGGAAATATTGTTAAGTTCTCATAAACGCACTTAAAAATCCGGCGAAGTCCGCGAAACCACCAAATAAAGTCAGAGTCCAAACCGTGACTCAAAAAGAGAAATTTCATAAGTGCTGAGGGCATTCTAACTCCAACAGGAATGTGTGGCTCATCGGTCACGAAGACCAACGCTCCCTGCTTCTGGCGTGGTTGGAAATTCGAGTTTCCTCTCCTGCCAAGTCCCCTGCGTTCGGGACAGCCTGTCACGTCACAAACTCTTATACATCCATCGAATGAATGCAGTTTCATTACTGGAACAACACATATACAAAATCCAGACACATTCAGCAGTACAAAAACGCAGATTGAAAAGAAATAAAACTTAAATATCGTCTTCATAACACCGCTATGGAAGCGCCTAGAACCGCACGGCCACACCAGCCGGCATTTAAGAAGGTGACAGGTTGGATACTTTATATCCCGACAACTGATGACTTGGTAAAAATCATTTGATCTTTTGGAGAAGGCAGTGTTATAAAAACAATTTAATTTGCAACTAGAAGAAAAGATATTTGTCGTCTCTAATTTGACTATTAAATTAAACTTACTCCAGGAACGGAAATCTCTCTGGAAGAGGGATTTTTGCTTTCTCGAAATCCAGGTCGTTCTGAATACACCACACCATCTCCTGTGTCCATGTCGTACCTGTCAAAAAGAGTGGAATAATTAAAATATTATTGTTGCATGTACTGTTCAAAATGGCTCAAATGGCTCTAAGCACTATGGGATTTAACATCTGAGGTCATCAGTCCGACTTAGAACTACTTAAACCCAACTAACCTAAGGACATCGTACACATCCATGCTCGAGGCAGGATTCGAACCTGGGACCGCAGCAGCAGCAGCACGGTTCCAGACTGAAACGCCTAGACCAGCTCGGCCACAGTGGCCGGCTGCATGTACGGTAATTAAACAATGAAGTGGACTGGAAGAATAAGATTCAAGAACGGTACTTTCTAACATTATGCAGTTAGAAAATCGGAGGAGACAAAGCCGACCCTTTCTAAATTTTACTACTACGGAAGGAATTTAAAAGTTAAGGGAAGAGAAAAGATGTCCAAACAAGACATGTTAAAAATCAATCACAAGTAAAAAAAAAATATATGTATGAAATATCTTAAGACGGAACAGATTGGTACAAGTCGGCCAAAATAAAACCTTTTCGAATATGTTTTCGGTATTTCGTGACACAAAAATCGCAACATGAAAGAGTCTGCTAGAAAACTATTCTAATGAATCCGAACACCGGAAAAGATGGCTCGGATGAAAAACAGCGTGCAGAGAAGACAACTGAAATCGGAAATCCGGTTTGCTATGAAAGTGGGATCTGAAAGACAGTCGTTTCAGATTGTTGTCAGATAAGACCTACATCTCCATCCTTACACTTTCTGTTGCGCAAGAGCTAAAGATACTTCATCAATCTGCGCGAGTTCAATTCTGCCGGCACTTTCTGAATGAAGTGATATCGGGATGTCTGGACCCCAATCTTTTTTAATTTTTTAGTTTAAGACTCGTTCAGCCTGTCCGTGAATGAGTCCTCGCCAGTAAATATTGACCAGAGCGTTGTACAGTTGACGCGTAATGCAAAGACTGGTATACGCTGAGGAATGTTCGAATTGGTTTTATTTTGATCACTTTGTAGAAGAATTTCTGAACCATCCAGAAGCATTGATTGACTGTTCCGTTGGTTCTTTGTGAATATTTTATACATTATGCATCTAGAGTGAATATGACAATAGAAGAGGTAGTGGAAAGGGAAAATTCCATATGCATACAGATAGTATACAATGTAACGCAAATAACTGAGGTCGCGTCGTTCCAGCTAAGTAGATACGAAGAAATTGATACAGGAAGAAGTGTCTGCACCATAATAAACTAAGCAAGTGCACAGAAAGCTTTTGAAAAAATGTGTAGAATATTCCTAAAATATCTTTACACTTTCTGTTGTGAAAGAGCTACAGACACCTCACCAACCAGAGCGTGTTCAGTGCTGCCGGTGCTTTCAGAATGAAATGATATCGATATGTTTGGACCCTTATTTTTTCAGTACTGGATATGTTACTGGCCAAAACTACAATGGAAGTTCTATAATACACACACACACACACACACACACACACACCACACACACACACAAGTCACAACGTTATAACAACTGCCCAAACACGAGACAATGCCTCTTGGCGGCGTTGAGGGCTCGTGACGTGGTAAGGTAAGTAAATAAGCGACAAACAGAGAAGAATGGGGAATCATTCTAGCGACAGTATGGGCCACAAAAGAGGAAATCCATTGACAAAAGTCAGGCTTGTGTCTCAGCATCTGGGAAAGAGCATTGCGGAAACGGGGAAGCTGGCCAACTAGTCGGGTGCTACAGTCGTGAGCGTCTATAGAAAGTGGGTGAAGAACAGTCAAACAGCGAGGAAGGCGATAAGGTGTTTGATGTCCACGCCTCATCACAGAACGTGAAGGTGGGTGATTTCCCCGCTCCGTAAAGCAGGAGAGATGGCTATCTATGGATGATCTGACGACAGAATACAATGCTAGTACAGGTACAAGAGTTCCGGGGCACACGATTCAGCGCACATTCTTGGAAATGGGGCTCTGCTGAAGACGACACCGAAGTGTTCCCACGCTGACGCAACGACATCATCAGTTACGATTGCAGTGAGAATGGGATTATTCAGTATAGACCATGGATCAATGGAAAAGTGCTGCCTCGTCAGCTGAATAATGCTTTTTCCTACAACAGACGATGGTTCTGTTGCGATACGCCATCATGTAGACCAGGGGCGTGCAACTCGCGACCTGCGGGCAGCATGCGGCACAAAGCAAGTATCATTGCGGCCCAATAAGTAAAAAGTAACTAAATTTCATAAAATATCCTTTATGTAAAGCTATGATAAACTGAAACATAATTCTAAGCCGCGCGGGATTAGTCGAGCGGTTTGGGGCGCTGCAGTCACGGACCGTGCGGCTGGTCCCGGCGGAGGTTCGAGTCCTCCCTCGGGAATGGGTGTGTGTGTTTGTCCTTAGGCTAAATTAGATTAAGTAGTGTCTAAGCTTAGGGACTGATGACCTTAGCAGTTAAGTCCAATAAGATGTCACACACATTTGAACGTAATTCTAAAGACGGAATGAACTACACAGGCATATTTTCCGAATTGACGCAAGAATTTTGAAATTGATTTCAGGATTTTCGAAAAATAATCAAAATCTTTGTAACTATACGACAGGATTTACAAACATTGTAGATACGTTGACAGAAGATTTTTAGATGGAATGCGTAGATCTCAATCTGGCGTTTAACTAAAAGAAAAATTTCATCATGCATCTCTGTAGAACTTTTACAAATCATGGCTGCCCAGAGACGTACGTTTGTGAACACTTATTTTCAAGAGTAAATCACATAAAGAGTAAAAATAGCATTAAAATCTCAGATCTTGAGAATTGCAGCCACTTCGATCGGACCTGATACTGATACATTAGTTTCCCAAATTCAAAAGCCGTGTGGGGTAGCAGCGCGGTGTGAGGCACCTTCTCACGGTCCGTGCGACTCCCCTCGTTTTTCTTTTTTTTTTTCCTTTTCCTTTTTTTTCATTTCTTGTTCGTTGTTGATCGTTGTGGACGTCACATGATAGCCGTTCAAGTTCGTTTGTTGATCCTTCCACTCAGTTTTTTTTTTATTACAGAGGCCAACCAGCTCTCTGACCGAACACGCTGAGCTACCGTGCCGGCGTAAATTGCAGCCACTTCGATCGGACCTGATACTGATACAATAGTTTCCAAATTCAAAAGCCGTGCGGGGTAGTCACAGTCCTCATGGGTCCGCATGGGCATGGGTGTGTGTTATCCTTAGCGTAAATTTGTTTCAGTTAGATTAAGTAGTTTGTATGCCTAGGGACCGATGACCTCGGCAATTTGCTCCCATGGGAACTTACCACAAATTTCCAATTTTTTTCCCAAATTCAAAGTCAAATTTCACATTAATTCTATTATTTGTAACTAATAACATGTAAAATTATTAATGAAATCTCGTACTCGTAATGAAGATGTCAATTTACTTCCGTTTTGTTTCATCAGTATAAAGAATCACAAATTAATAAATTCCAAATTACATAAATGTGTTAACTATATACCTCAGAACGTCTCCTTTTCCTAAGCGGTTATTGATTGTGTTAACTATATTATATTTGGTTCAAAAGGTCTCGTCCTCTTCCTATGTGACCCATGTAAGCTAAAAGTCTGCTCGAAATACTCGCCGCGCCATGAACGCCATTTTTTCTGCTATGTGGAACATTCAACTGGGCTTCCAAGGGACCTGCAGCAGTAATCGAAGCCATCATGACTGCTGTGTACTACGTGAACGTTGTCGCTCTCCACTGTATCCCTTCGTGCTTGATTTCTTTCACGACGACGATGGCATCTTCCAGCAGGATAACTGTCTGCGTCATAATGCCAGACTCGTGCTACAGAGATTTGAGGAGCTTGATTGTGAACTCACGATTTCTTGGCCACCAAATTCGCCTGATATAAATCCAGTAGAACACATCTGGGACGCTATAGCGTGACAGTTCCGCGGTCACGAACCACCGCCTCGCAAATTACGGCAAGAGTGTGACACCTACACAGATACGAGGGTCACTCCAAAAGAAATGCACACTATTCTTTTTAAAATCCATCTTTTACTGTACATGTTGGAAAGTTTTAGAGTGTGTAGATACGTCCTTTAGGAACAATATTTTCATTTCTCCACATAATTTCCATCCCTTTCAACTGTCTTACGCCATCTTGGAAACAGCGCCTGTATACCCACACGGTAAAATTCTGGACCAACCTGTTGGAGCCACTGTTTGGCAGCGTGCACGAGGGAGTCATCACCTTCAAACCATGTTCCACGAAGAGAGTCTTTCAGTTTCCAAAAGAGATGATAGTCACATGGAGCCAGGTCAGGACTGTAAGGCGGGTGTTTCAGTGTTGTCCATCCGAGTTTTGTGATCGCTTCCATGCTTTTTTGACTGACATGTCGCTGTGCATTGTCGTGCAACAGCAAAACATCCTGCTTTTGCGGATGTGGTCTAACACCACTCTGTCGAGCTTGAAGTTTCTTCAGTGTCGTCACATATACATCAGAATTTATGGTGGTTCCACGTGGCCACAAACAAGAGTCCTTCGGAATCGAAGAACACTGTAGCCACAACTTTTCCAGCCGAAGGTGTAGTTTTGTATTTTTTTTTTCCCTTGGGTGAATTTGTATGATGCCACTCCATTGATTCCCTCTTCGTCTCTGGTGAAAAATGATGGAGCCCTGTTTCATCACCTGTCACAATTCTTCCAAGAAATTCATCTCCACCATTCTCGCACTGTTCCAAAAGTTCACTGCATACCGTTTTTTTTGTTTCTTTGTGAGCCACTGTCAACACCTTGGGAACCCACCTGGCACGAACCTTTTTTTAACGCAAACACTTTCAGTATTCTGCAAACACTTCCTTCCCGTATCCCAACGTAGCGTGACAATTCGTTCACTGTGATGCGTCTGTCAGCAGTCACCAAGTCGTTAACTCTCTGCATATTGTCTGGAGTGTGTGCAGTACGATGCTTGGCGCTGCGAGGACAATCCTCAATATTGCCGTGCCCGCTTTCATTACGTAACCTGCTTGCCAACCGACTAATTGTACTGCGATCGACAGCAGCATCTCCATACACCTTTTTCAACCTCCTGTGGATGTTTCCCACTGTCTCGTTTTCACAGCACAGGAATTCTATGACAGCACGTTGCTTCTGGCGAACGTCAAGTGTAGGAGCCATCTTGAAGACGTGCTATGACGGCGCCACTCACGGGAACAAGTTGAACTAAGTTTGAAAACAAGCGGGAAGGCTGTATCTGCACACTGTAAAACTTTCACACATGCAGAATGAAAAGTGTATTTTTACAAAAGTAGTGTACATTTCTTTTGGAGTGACCCTCCTATAAGATGTCACATACCTCAGAAAAGCTAATAACGACACAGAATCGCCACTTGTTCTGCGTTTTCAGACGCTGATCAATACACTATTAAGCAAAAGGTCGTAATGTTTGGCTCATGGTACAAACTGACTTGTTTCTATTGGCACTAAAATAGGTAGTCATTCTGATTACCACTCGTTACACATACTTTAATTCTCGTTCTCAAAGCATCACGAATTCGTGCGAACACATCTGACTGCCCTCGTATTCGGTCACGTATACAGGACACACGTTCCTCGAATGTGCACGTTATCGATGAGTGTGGGATACGCCAATGCCTTTATATATCCCTGTAGCCAGGAATCTGAGGCCCAATACACACAGAAAAGGCGCGGCGGGGATGGCTGGAGTCGGTGAGTCAGGGACATGCTTCCGGACGGGATGTGAGCATTTCACACTGAGGAGGCGCTGTCGGAGAGACGCGGGACGGTCGTGCTGGAATGGATCTCCATATGTCATCTTCATCAGACCAAGATGTTAATTCGATGGATCTTTTGTAAATCGTGAATCTTGAGCAACGAAGAGGATATTGGGTACATCTTTCATGGTGGAAAAAAGGGAAAGACATGTGGCACATTCTACATAATGAAAGAACTGAATGTGTATCCCCAGTTTTTCCAGTATTTTCACAGAATATCTCAAAAGTATTTCTGTATTGCGTTAGACAAAGTGAAGGGTAGCGTTTAGAGAAAATCTAAGGAATTAAGCTATTTCTGCCAGTAAGTAACGCATAAAACCCGGGGTACTTCAGCAGCACAACATTGTAGCTCCAGAGATTCGGCAGTATTCGGCCAGGAGAATAATGAAATACTCTCTCATAATGATAGAGAACAGCTATCAGTTGTCCTTTCCCTTCTCGCTTCATTAAAGCAAATCGAGATGTCGGCTAGTAACTAGTGATTATCTATGCAGTATTTCAGAGAAGTTATACATAGCCTAGTACGTCTACACCTGCGACAGGAAACCAAACAACAGGTGTAGCCGTACTAGGACATGAACAACAACTCTGCTCTAACAAAGCTAGAACGGAAACGACGACTGGTGCTTCTCCCTGTGTGCAGTATAAATGTTCGGTTCGGTAACTCTCTAAACACCACGTACTTCGGCTCCCTTGGTAATGGAGCTCTCACCTTAGAAGCACGAAAAATTTGCCCGCGTTCTAATTCGTTTAGCTTCAACAAATATTCTCGCAACTACACAGAGCGCTGTTAACGACGACAATGACACTCGCAACGTATTGAGGACATTGCATACGTGTCGTTCGTGGTCAAATGCAACAGAATAACTTGCTGACTTGGACAGCATATGCATGTATGATTAAACATGAATTTCTCGCAATATTTCGACATTTTTGTCCAAAACCTGTACATCTGGCCACACGTGGTTTTGGTGATTTATTATCCCACTCTGGTCGGCCGCAGTAGCCGAGCGGTTCTAGGCGCTTTAGTCTGGAACCGCGCGACTGCTACGGTCGCAGGTTTCAATCCTGCATCGGGCATGGATGTGTGTGATGTCCTTAGGTTCGTTAGGTTCAAGTAGTTCTAAGTTCTAGGGGAATGATGACCTCAGAAGTTAAGTCCCATAGTGATCAAAGCCATTTTATCCCACTCTGTGTGAATCCTGCTGGATCCCCAAATAAAATGCTTGCTCCGTCTAAGTATCCATTGGCAGAACTCTATTTTGGTATCGTGGTCTTTTGGTCAGAGACATTACTTACACCTGATATTGATAAAATAATAATTCGTGCAGACCTGACGATAAACAGGATGGTGCTCAATAAGTCACCTGATTTGTTTCATAAATAACACATTTGTTGTCGACCAAATTTGTAATTGATTGATGTAGAGGTAAATAATACAGCTTGGAAATACAACATAATGAATCACATGTTGAATATCACTGCCGTTTTGGTTTACAGTTTCTTCAAGTCGCACACGTGCATTTCTGACGACTTGCCGACACAAAATTTCTGGAATGGCGCGGTATATCTATGTTGCACTGCATTTTCGGGGATTTCTGTGGTACACCTTCCAAAGGAAGAAGTCACATGGGTTAATATCCTGGCTATCGAATGGCCACATTCCTCCTCCTGCATAACATTCTGGAAATCTGTTTGACAATACCCTAAGGCCAAGTCTTTGGTGTAGGAAATCAAACACAACGTTGGCAGTATGCGGGTGTGCTCCATCCTGGATGAACCATTGTGCCTTCAGTGGAAGTCATGTGGCCATCAGTTGAGGAAAGAACTGGTTTCGCAGCATGTATTAATAGCGTTCACCAGTTACTGTAGCATCGAAGAAGAACAGACCGATGATTAAATGGCTTGACATCGCGACCCACACTCACTCTTTTTCCCCGTAGGTGTCTTTCGTGTGGATTATTCTCGGAGGTTCACATGCTCAGAATGGAACGTTCTGTTCGTTCACAACATCGTTCACGTAAAAATAAGCTTCGTCAGAAAACCTTGTGTTGTGTAGCACTGCTTCTAGGTGTTGCTCGATTGTCCACCTTGCAAACTGCAGTCTCCGCTCCTTTTCTCTCGCAGTAAGCTCATGCGCCACAGTCATCTTTTATGGATACAAGCGAAGGTCGGATTGAATAATTCATTCTACAGATCGGTGTGAAATTCCCAACTCGGCACTGGCTATTCTTGTTGATTTACTCGGACTACGAGTCACAAAGCCGTTCGAACTGCTTCAGTGTTTTGCGGCGAACGTACGGTACGTGCATATGGCCGCTAACACTCCAAAACAAATCCAGTACCTTCAAATTTTTTATGTAATCTGCGTACTGTCAGCCGGCCGGGGTGGCGATACAGTCTGCCTCGGGCATGGATGTGTGTGATGTCCTTAGGTTTGTTAGGTTTAAGTAGTTATAAGTTCTAGGGGACTGATGACCTTAGAAGTTAAGTCCGCTAGTGCTCAGAGCCATTTGAACCATTTTTTTGTATACTGCCTGTGGGCTGGGAGCCCATCATGTGCTGAACTGAGCACGAAACCTTCTCCGTGTCAATGTGACGCTGTTCGTCGCCGCGAACAGTAACACAATCTACGTCTTCTGTGCGACGGTCAACCGTCCTTTGTCCGCCATCGCGGCGAACTGAAATAGCGGACTCACAACGGAAGCGATGAATTCGCAACGACATCTGGCGCGATTTCCATGAACTGCGCGAAGTTGAGCGTCCAATTTGAAAGCTGCTGCCCCAATAGTATACCCGTAGGCTCAAAATTCAGTCGGGTGACTTATCGTCCGCCACCCTGTAGTTTATGCCTTCAGCAGCTCCTGTTTTCCACACTTCTGTTGCAGGATTACCTTCCGGTTGCTCCAACATCCGACCCTCTGCGAAGTGTGAGGGGTCCACATGGAATAACAAGTCCATTACACTGTCTGTTCGTACTCTATAGAACATATAATCTTGTGCTGATGTCAACGAAACCTAAAAAAGACAGGTACGAATGGCTGCGTTGGTAACGACTGTGCTACATCTGACAACAACATAGAAGTCAGAGGACTAATTACAAACGCAATCCATAAGAAAGGAATAATGACCTGTGTCAGGAAGGCAGCCTATGCTAGCAAGGACTGGCCATTCTCGACACGAGTAAAACGGCTCATATCTCAGCATATATTTGTTTCTGGGCATATCTTTATAGGTCATTTTCTGCTAGTTCTGACCAGTACTGTCACCAGTAAGAAAACAGGAAACTTTTTTAAAAAGAAAAAGCCTGCATAAAAACCCAGTAATTGAGGTAATAATATGTACTTAGGAAAAGACTTCTTAAGTAATCTTAAGTAATAGAACGCTACTCATTTTGCGGTAAGATGAGTTAACACTGCGTCCTGGTGAAGCGCAAAATGCTTTTACAACCTTATTTGTGAAAATACGTATTATATTTACGTGTGCATGACGACACCTCACCATGGTTCTGAGAATAAAAGGGTTTGCCACACGAAAACACGACAAGCTACCTGTAGTAAATAATACACAAGTGGTCCTGAAAAATCATGCACACTAAGTGTACAGATTAAATAAAACGGAAACCCACTGATGATGGCACAGTGGTGCTGAAACATGTTTGGGTACTTGGAAAAAACGGTGTTTTGCATAACTGGCCCACCTCACATCCTACAAATTGGACGATGAGTGTTCATCAAAGGTAGTTCAGAGACAAGCTGCTAGATTTGCTACCGATAGGTTCGATCAGCATGCAAGTGTTACAGATACGCTTCGGGAACTGAAGTGGGAGTTCCTGGAGGGAGGAAGACATTGATTTCGAAGAGCACTAATGAGAAAGTTTAGAGAATCGACATCTGAAGCTGACTGTAGAATGATCTTACTGTCGCCAACACACATTACATACATTTCTCGTAGGAACCACCTAAGATACGAGAAATTAGGGCCCATACGGAGGCGCATAGGTGGTCGCCTTTCCCACGTTCCATCAGGGAGTGGAACAGGAAAGTAAACGAGTAGTAGTAGTACACAGTACCTTCCGCGACGCATCATGCGGTGGTTTGTGGAGTATGTATGTAGATGTAAATGTACGCTAATGTCTGTGACATTAGCTTAACCGACAAGTATAAAGAGGTGTTAATTTTAGTAGGTATTAATACACACCGATGAGCCAAAACGTTGTGACCGCCTGTTTAATAGCGTCTTGTTCCACATTTCAAACACAGTACAACAGAGATTCTGCTTGGCATGGATTTTAAAGGTCTTTGTCAGGATACCAGAAATATGTGGCACCCGATGTCTTCGCACAAGCCAAGCAATTCCCGCAAACTACGACATGTTGGCTTCCAGGTACGCTGCTGGCGCCCGATATGTGGTCCAATAGGTGTAGACCAGGCACATTTGCTAGCTGAGACATGAATGTGAGTTAACTATAATACCCCTTAAACCATAGTGGCACCAGTCTGACCTCGCAACAGGGAACATTTATCCAGCTGGAAGATGTCATCGCCGTAGGCGGAGACTTCGATCAAGATGCGATGCACGTGGTCTGCAATGATATTCACGTAGTTCACAGATCCCATGGAAACCCAACTCGATGCACCCCATAGCATGGCTCTGCCCTGAGCGGCTTGCATCTGTGGTGCGGTGCGTGTTTCGTGCAGGCATTCGCCTGGATGACGGCGTGTAAGGACCCAATCATCGACCTGGAGTAACAAGAAATGCGTTTCACTCGGGAGGCGACACGTTTCTATCGATCCACAGTGAAAATGCAATTATTCCGTGCCCACTGTAATCATAATTGATGATGCCGTTTGGTCAGCACAGGAACACGTGGGGGTCGTGTGATGTGGAACTCCAGAACGGCGTACTCCATAATACTTGTGCCTGCACCAGCAATGTACTCAATTATTAGATCTGCCACTTATCGTTCCCTATACTGGATTCCACCGTGGGGGATCCTCCGACATCTACGTTTTACGACGAGACGTAGTCGTCCAGCACCATATGGCCTACTCGTTATCTCACCATCCTTCAACCACTTTCCGTAACTGTTCACGACAGTAGTACTCCAAAGGCGACCAGCTTCCCCGTTTCAGAGATTCTCGTTTCCAGCCGGAGGGCTACAACAGTTTTACCTTTGTCAGAACCGCTTATATCAGTGGATTTCAGCACGTGCGGCCCGTATCTTCGCTATAATGTCTTCCCATTCGTCTCTTTCTGTTGTGTTGGCAGAAGAGCCAACAACGTGTTGCGAGAGGAGGCCAAAATGCACGCGTTTTAGCTCACGCAGGCTGGCGTGAGGAGGGAAGAACTATACTGACGTGAGGTCTGTAACATGACAAGTAATTAGAATTCAGAAAGCGGACGTAAGTAGTTTGATACTCAACTTTAATCCATTAATGATGAACGTCGCTCTTGAAGGTACACGAGTCACAATATCAATATCAATAGTAACTGAATATGATGCCTTGCTAGGTCGTAGTAAATGACGTAGCTGAGGGCTATGCTAACTGTCGTCTCTGCAAATGAGAGCGTATGTAGACAGTGAACCATCGCTAGCAAAGGCGTCTGTACAACTGGGGCGAGTGCTATGGAGTCTCTCTAGACTAGACCGGCCATGTGGCGGCGCTCGGTCTGCAATCACTGATGGTGGCGACACGCGGGTCCGACGTATACTAACGGACCGCGGCCTATTTAAAGGCTACCACCTAGCAAGTGAGGTATCTGGCGGTGACACCACACTTTCCGCTTACATTCTCATTCTCTCCTTACTCCTTCCTATGCCGACAACACCGCCAGAAGGCATTCAAGCTCGCCGTGCACAGTGGACATAATTTTTTGGCTCATCACTGTATTACTCCTAGCTAGTTCTTTGTCACTACACTTCGAAAAGACACACTATAAGCAGTTCGGAAATTGTAAGAGATATCCAAACATCAAATGTGTGAAATGTGATGCCAAGAAGAGTGAAGAGGTTGACAGTGCTATATTTTTCGGATTACAACTTGATAAAAAATTCATTTGGGAGGAGAGTAACAGGGACCTTTTGTAGTGGCTAAACAAATCTCAATTTTCGGAGCGGATTTTGCAAGACACAGGTGATACACTATGTGATCAAAAGTATCCGTACACCCCCCCCCCCAAAAAAAAATCATACGTTTTTCATATTACGTGCATTGTGCTGCCACCTACTGCAAGATACACTATATCAGTGACCTCAGTAGTCATTAGACGTCGTGAGAGAGCAGAATTGAGCGCTCCGCGTAACTCACTGACTTCCAACGTGGTCAGGTGATTGGGTGTCACTTGTGTCATACGCCTCTAGGCGAAATTTCCACACTCCTAAAGATCCCTAGATTCACTGTTTCCGATGTGACAGTGAAGTGGAAACGTAAAGGGACACGTACAGCACAAAAGCGTTCAGGCCGACCTCGTCTGTTGACTGACAGAGACCGCCGACAGAGGGCCGTAATGTGTAATAGGCAGACATCTAAGCATATCATCAACAGGAATTCCAAACTGCATCAGGATCCACTGCAAGTTCCATGACAGTAAGGCGGGAGGTGAGAAAACTTGGATATTATGGTTGAGCGGCTGCTGATAAGCCACAAATCACGCCGGTAAATTCTAAACGACACCTCGCTCGGAGTAAGGACCGTAAACATTGGAAGGTTGAACAGTAGAAATACGTTGTGTGGAGTGACGAATCACTGTATACAATGTGGTGATCCGATGGCAGAGTGTGGGTATGGCAAATACGCAGTGAACGTCATCTGCCTGCGTGTGTAGTGCCAACAGTAAAACTCGGAGGCGGCGGTGTTATGGTGTGGTGGTGTTTCTCATGGAGGGTGCTTCGACCCCTTGTTGTTTTGCGTGGCACTATCACAGCACAGGCCTACACTGATCTTTTCAGCCCCTTCTCGCTTCCCACTGTTGAAGAGCAATTCGGGGATGGCGATTGCATCTTTCAACACGATCGAGCTCCTGTTCATAATGGACGGCCTGTGGCGGAGAGGTTACACGACAATGACATCCCTTTTATGTCATGACCTGAAACGTATAGAACACCTTTGGGATGTTTTGCAACGCCGACTTCGTGCTAGGCCTCACCGAGTGACATCGATACCTCTTCTTAGTGCAGCACTCCATAAAGAATGGGCTGTCATTCCCCAAGAAACCTTCCAGCACCAGATTGAACGTATGTCTGCGAGAGTGAAAGCTGGCATCAAGACTAAGGGTGGGCCAACACCATATTGAATTCCAGCAATACCGATGGAGGGCGCCACGAACTTCTAAGTCATTTTAAGCCACGTGTCCGGATACTTTTGATCACGTAGTTGGCATACTGTGCTTACTTTCATGCCATATTGTCAAGCAGGATAACTCACAAATCCAAGCTTGTGTTCTTGGAGTACAAAATCGGATAATGCAAATTATTTGTGGTGTGAATTTAAGAGCGGTTTAGAGAGGTTTGTTGAAGAAACTGGAAGTGATAACTACCGCTTCCCAGTATATTTGTTTCTCAATGAAATTTGTCATAACTAACATAATTATTTTTCATACTAACAGTATATCGAATAAGTACTAAAAATTACGTACAAATAATTTGTAAACACAAACACACAATAACTTACAAGCAGCCTTAAAAAGTTTAGCTGAAAATACAGTGTAAAAGAAACCAAAGAGATTTATTTGTAGTCAACTACTTCTACTCCATTGACCAATTTGTAAATAGAATCAGTTGATTTGCGTATTACTAACAATACGAAATAATGTGTTGCAGACATCTAAAGTGTGCACGTCTTCAAAGCAATAATGCGCTGATAGTAACGAAGTGCTGTAAAATATTCGGTGTATCTTCATCTACAATTTTGTGCCAACTTTGGTAGTGACTTAGAGAAGGAAGTACGAGGTCGTGCTGAAAAATAGTGCCTCCAATTTTTTTTATATGAAAACGTCTGGAACTTTGTAAATGAAACAAGCGTTATTAACATTTTTCTGCCGCTAGACGGTTCCGAATAGTAACGTGTAACATGGCGGCGTGTAACATTACTATGTTGGTGAGCGAGAAAAGGCGTGCTGGAATCGAGTTTCGAGTTCGCAGAGGTCGACCACATATGGAACACACTCTCCTTCAGCATGACCCTGTCAGGCTACACATCTGTAACAGTCCGGCGCCTTGGACTCACTGTCATTGATCATCCTCAATACAGTCTGACTTGGCTGTATCCGATTTTCGTCTGTATACTAAACTTTAAGGACACCAACGAGGGCCCCACTTTGACAGCGATGAGGCGGTGCAAATAGAGATAACGTTGTGGATCCGTCAACAGAGGCAAACATTCTACAATTACTGTTTCAACGAACTGGTCTCTCGTTGGGAGAAATGTTTTCGTCACTCGGGTGACAACGCTGAGAAACAAATATTTAGTCATGAATAAAAAAGATGTAGAATGTTAGCAACATTTGTTTTAACTAAAAAGTTTTAATTTTCACATGAAAGTCCGGACGCTTTACTTTTTAGCACGTTCTCGTATGTGTCAGATTTTTTCACGTAACTATTGCGCTTCTTTGAATACGTTTTCATTTAGGATCCTTGGAAAGAACATTATCATACCACTTCTTTTGTCGATTTTTATGACTGTTCTACATCCTTGAAGGTCTTCTCAGCATGTATCTATGGAACGAAAAGTACTTCTTTTGTAAATTTGACTGGAATGAGCTTGATACCGCAGAGGGCGACACATTACAACTTTTTTCTGGACGTACCAGTTTTCAACCTTGCATTCTTACGTGTGCGAGCCAACTGCCTACAACTGTGTCCGTGATCTAGCGGCTACAGTTGTTGGCCACTGACTTGAGGGTTTTGCATTCGATCCTCGGGTAAGTCAATACTTTTCTTTGGCGGAATGGTTAGGAACACCGTCGACTCTGCCTATTTGAGGTATTGTTGGAATAAATTAGTGGCAATACGCACAGATAAATCGCAGAGAGCAGGTGCTCGCACCAGCCTTACGCCGCACATTACTGTCGCAACTCCATGCTGATCTACAAAATTAGGGCAGCGCTTTCGACTTGCACCACACTACCAAACCATATTCGGTTCCTTTACTTAGATTACATGTTGTTCTCCTTTCAGTCTCCGACACTTACAGCGCAAACCGCGAGCTGTCCCTGTGGACCACTTAACATTCCCGGACAATGAACATTTCTTCTTTTTCCTGTTCTGTGTTCTCTCTGACTGGTGACTCAGTGTTACAGTCTAACCTTCGAGGGGTACAATCCAATCGCACTTGTTGTCCTTGGTCGTGATAAAAAGCAAGCCTCGCTCGTACCTGAAACGCCGACTGAAAAGAGAAAATGCAAAGTCAGTAACTTTCGACACACATTCGACCTTGTTAGTAAACACGTAAGCCTGATGTAACGAATGCCGTCTTAAGATGTAGGTGGCATGTTTGAATGGAAGTAGCGAAAGGGGTATTTTCTGCAGGCAACGGGCTTGTCGCCGCTTGGATAACGCCGAGAAGTAGGGTGCGATTTTCTCGACAATAGCCTCGCTGGAGGGGGAACATTAAACCCTAGAGAAAAAAGTCAAGCATGTTTGCATTATTGTCCATGAATCAGATGACATTACCATATTAGCACCATTATTTGCTCAGTTACAGATAATTGTTCGGTTTTGAGGCGCTGAGCAAAGTGGGTGTTAGAATGCAACGGTTATTAGAATATTCATAAAATTCTTATTCGACATGTAAGCCTAAGATTAATTAGAAAAATCCATGTACACAAGACTGCGCACGTCCCCTTTCCTTCATAAACAGTTAATATGGACGATAATCATTTCTAATTTTTAAGCTGTATTACATTTGTCCCGATATCATCTAAAACAAAAGGCTATCCAAGTCACTCACGCCTTCTCTTCGACAAACAACTCTGATTGAAAAAGAAGTGAAAGCAAAGCTGTGAGGACTAGTCGTAAGCCATGTCTCGAAAGCTCAGTCGGTACAGGGTCTGCCCGCGACAGTGTGGGTTCTGGGTTCGACAACGAGCCCAGTATACAGTTTTAATCTGCCTGGTAGTTTCAAATTAGCGCGAGCTCCCTAAATTCATTCTCAAATCTTATTAAATTCATATATGACGCACTTTAGTTACGCCACACGTGTCACATTCGGGATATCCTTCACGACGCAGTAGGAAGCCATGGGTGTAACGGGCAGTGCCCTATAGGAAACCGTGTTAGGACAACCTTGTTTCCTCGGCGTGAGTGGAACAACGTACGCTGAGATCGATTGGTCGGTTTTGTCTAACGAATAACTTGAACTGGAATGATCACATAGATAATGTCGTGGAGAAACCAAACCAAAGACTACGATTTATTGGCAGAACACTTCGAAAATGTTACAGGTCTATTAAAGAGACTGCTTAAGCTTCTGGAGCAATGCTGTGCTGTGTGGGATCCGCATCAGATAGGATTGACGGAGGACACTGTAAATTACCAAAGAAGAACAGCTCGTTTTGTATTATCGTGAAATGGCGTGACAGAGCCACAGATATGATACACGAGTAGGGATGGCAGTCATTAAAACAAAGGCATTTTTCGCTGCGGGAGGACCATCTTATGAAATTTCAGTCACTAACTTTCTCCTCGGATTCCGAAAATACTCCGTTGAGGCCCACCTACATAGGGAGAAATGATCATCATAATTAAGTTAGAGAAATTAGAGCTCGCAGGGAAATGTTTGAGTGTTCGTTTTTCCTGCGCGCTTTTCGAGAGTGGAACGGTAGAGAAGTAGCTTGAAGGTTGTTCGATTAACACTCTGCCAAGTACTTAATTGCATGACACTAAAAAAAATCTACTTACGGCTTTCGTTATTAGTAACTAAATTTCCGTTATTTCCGGAAGCACTACGACAAGAGATTCCAGCTGCACATGCTCCAGATAATGTTCTTGTGACATCTGCGTCTGATGATAAGCCTGCAGGAACTCGAAAGCTAGTTAATGGCACACAAAATAAATCTTACCAAAAAGGCATAAAACAGTGGTAGCATATTATACCAAAATGATCGCCAATTTCAATCACAGTCCCAGTTCGCCATCCCTTACGAGGAGAATGTAAGAGGTTTTTTTCTGACTGATATTATGATGATGGATCGCGACCAAAACACACGAAGAAAGTTTTTATAGCAGGAGGAATTTTGTTATTTGTCGATCTTAAGCAGTGTTAAAGCGTAGCCAGATAATCCCATTGTGTCGCAAATTAAAGTAAATGAGACCCCTGTCTTACCATACAGCTTTAGGTGGTCCGTACTTTTCTAAATTGCCAAAGAGAAATGCCACGATTGTTTCTTTTAAACAGACACGATAGATTGCTTCCGAAATCCGAACTTTTGCTTCGTCTCTAACAATCATATCGTCGACGCGACAACTATAATCTACTTTTCTTGGTGTTCGGTTGGGAAGTAACTTCAGGCATCCTTTTATTGATGTAATGTGTAATCAAACAATTGGATACTGATTTCAATCTGATGAGCGTCAGTAATGCACACGATACAGAGGAATTAATTATTTAAAAAAAACGGAGGTTTCGCTGCATTAATTTGCTCGAATCTGCGATAACTCCAAATTTTTATTTCAGTATGTGTTGGAACGCTGTTTTTTCTCCTCTGTAAGACCCATTCGAATAGTATGTTTTTCTTTTATTGTCTACGGATGTAATGTTGATGTAATATATGATTTTACTGATTTCCTTTATGTAAATGCCAACAAGCAGCTCCTAATTAAATATATGAAATATTACCTGTAAACATGTATTCTGTTGTGGTATTTTATATATCGTTACTATAAATTTAGTACTATACCCCAATAATATAAAAATTATCTCTGTAATTAAAGACGAGTAGGAAGACAGTTGAAAGGGAGAGTTGGAAGCAAAAGGATGATTGAGTCATGGAAGCTTGTTAGTGGTGGGCCCTGGTCGTATTTTGTGGAAAGAAGGAATATTTTTGTGGCAATGAATGGACGGAAAAGGGTCGGAAAGGGTGCTGAATGATGTTGTTACAGGAAAATGAAGAACTGAAGCTGTTCAAAATGGTTCAAATGGCTCTGACCACTATGCGACTTAACGTCTGAGGTCATCAGTCGCCTAGAACTTAGAACTAATTAAACCTAACTAACCTAAAGATATCACACACATCCATGCCCAAGGCAGGATTCGAACCTGCGACCGTAAGGGTCGCTCGGTTCCAGACTGCAGCGCCTAGAACCGCACGGTCACACCGGCCGGACGAACTGAAGCTGTTTTTTGAAAGTGTGTTAGCGTAACGAAGAGGTTGTCGGAGGTGATGCAATGGCGTCATGTTACAGTGAGTTATTGAACTTAACGGTGCACATTCAGTTTCTAAAGTATTCGACGGAAAAGAGAGCAGTATGAGGCAGAAGAGAAGACCAGAAGGAGATGGAATAAAGAAGAATGAAGTAAAATTTGTTGATAAGATAGTAGGAAGAGACGAAGACGAGACATCAGAAGATCTAGAATTTTTTCGAACTTATTAGAGAAGTGTGGGTAGAAGAGTATGTGACGAAATTACTAGTTAACCCCTTAATACCTGAATAAGTTTCTAGATGAAAGATAAAAACCAAAAATCGTGGCTCATTAGAGGTACCCGAAACACTCAGGAGAATGCAGCATTTGTCAGAAGCGTTAGTGGCTTCGTGCAGAATCAGCAGGTACCGGTACTGGCGCTGAAAAACAATTAACCTTTCAATTATTATCACAGTATTAGTACGATGCGAATTCGTGACACTCAACTTTAAGGCGCTAATTAATTCGTCAGAGAGAAGAAAGGAATAGGTGGATTGTGGCAGACAAGCTAACGGTGTAGTGAATGTTTTGTGAACTTTTGTGCAAGGCAAGTCGAAACTTGCCAAACCAATCAGAACAATTATTGTGAGGTCGTAGCACACGTCAGTGTTTTGAAATGAAACTTTTAAAAAGGAAAGTCCACTTCTCTAGCCAAAATAAATAACTGCTTGGGTGCACATTGTTGCCGATAACGTTATGTGTGTTCTACGAAATACCTTATGGATACCATCTACAAAATCCTACTTGCCTATTTAACTGAACAGTTGTATTTTGAATTGCAAGAAATTTTCAGCAAATTTATTTAATTTTTCGAGACTATACGCCGCCATACTAGCAGCCAGCGCTAATTAACAACGGAGCTGCGATCCTGAGATCGTCCTTTCAGCGACCAGAAACAGCGGAAGTTCGACAGTGCACGGTACGGAACATAATTAGTTTTAAATCAAAATAAACAGAACGATAATCCATGGTTATACAAATGCTGTAGATTTGCAAAGACAGCTTCCTTGCTGTTATTGAAAACATTCTTACAGGCTAAGCTTTTAATATAGGGAACAATCTGCCAACAGCGAAAATATTTGTTTCACCTTAAAAGCCAGAATATCTCTCGCGGTTCTTTGTTCTACATTTTTTAAAAAATGCAGTCAACTAAATATCAACAACTCGATAGAGAAACTCTAAACTGTCTGTCACTTTGTGATGAGGTTTTGAAACTAAATTAAATTCTTTAGGTTACCTACTTTCTAAGATTTCTTCGTAGACTTTGTGTACCAAGACATTATAAGAGCTAAGGACATTCACTGATCATCACAACAGATCTGGACAGTAATTAGTTAAATATATATTCAGATCCACTACATAAAATAGTTAATCAATATTACCATTATTATCATTCGTTACTGTTTATTTTGGGTTCCCGGGTTCGATTCCCGGCGGGGTCAGGGATTTTCTGTGCCTCGTGATGGCTGGGTGTTGTGTGATGTCCTTAGTTTAGTTAGGTTTAAGTAGTTCTAAGTTCTAGGGGACTGATGACCATAGATGTTAAGTCCCATAGTGCTCAGAGCCATTTGAACCATTTGTGTGTGTGTGTGTGTGTGTGTGTGTGTGTGTGTGTGTGCGTGCGTGCGTGCGTGCGCGCGAGCGAGCGCGTTTGCCACCAAAGCAGTGCGATTTCAAGGAAGGCTGTTCATTAATTGGTAATGTGGATAAGTTACTTTTACCAAAGCAGAGTGGTAGCAATATTTGTTCTGGTACACAATAGTCATTGAAGTAACATCTGCGTAGAAGCAAAAGAGGTAGATAGTAGTCAGTAACAAAGACAGTGTGACAGCAGTTGGTATGTGAACAGCCTGAGTACAGAAATAGTGTCTGAATGAACAATAGTCAATTAGCATGAGCACAATTATGACATACACAGTATTACGTGCTTGTAATAGAACGATAACACTAGTTTGTCGATACGTTTTGGTATCACTGTTCAAATCTATGCGTACATGTTAACAAATGCACGTGATACTTCTTATACTCCTCAGTTACTGGTGTATGAGCACGTACTGTCTAAAGTCTAAACTGTACATATTCCATTTCGAGCTAAGTTACGGGAAAGCTGCGCAAAGATAAGCACTGTAGTATTTATTTCAGCGTGACTGAAGTAACGACGAATAAGAAATTTGCAAATCAAGCAGTGGATTATATTCACAATAGATTCTGAGACGTCCACACAAAGAAGAAACTGCGAAAGACAGCACTCCGTCAGCGTTGCAAATCGACGAGGGAACATGCTTTCGAGGTAGCAGAACACTCCACTGTTACAAACCTATTAAAGGTAGATAATTACCGCAGCCAGCAGAGAAAGCTACAGCATAACGGCGCTCATGCTGAACGGTCCGCCGTATATAGCTAGTATGAAGTCTGGCCGTGGTTTATAGTCAGGTTCTGTCGCTATTCCCACTCCATATAAACTGTGCTCATGTCCACAGGTGTTGGGATCTTAGAGATACACGAAACAACATTAGTACGGACGTAGTGAACATCAAATGGCATTTATCGATATTGTGGCGTGTGAAGCGCAGACACGTATACAACAAGTACCAATAAATTGTTGTCAACACTTACTGTGTGTTCCGGCTCTCGACTAGTAGTATACATAACGAAATACTGATACTATTTTTTTATGTTATGGTATGGCGTGATCTAGGGCAGCGTCCTTCATTAATAATCAAAACATCCTGGGTCTTGGGTTTCATCCAACCAGAGCTTAAATTTTGCCTAAAATGGTCATTAGCAATGGCGGACAAAGACCTCCGGTACAAGCAGTTACCCTGAATCTGCCAACGGCCTTGTCAAAAAGGGTGAAGGAGCGAACAGCTCGCCAGGGAAACTTCCTGCCCTCGAAGGGGGCAGTGCCAGCTTAAGTCGGAAAAATTAGCAATGACCAATGGCGTGAGTGTGCAAAAGGCGATGAAAATTACTGCATTGAAGACACGTAATGTGAATCCACGGGGCATGTAGCCTGTAATCGAAAAAGTGTCGTGATGATCTTTCCGTTGGAGTAAGATTACAGCTTACTCCCCCATTGAGATCTCCCAGAGGGAACTGCCAAAGGTGGGTTACCATTTTCCACGCAAAAATGAGAACATGGATTTTCTGGAATTACAGCGAAAACTACGAAGACACAGACAAAATGTACGTAGTCTTTTTATGTAGATTCTGATTCTGGAATGAAAAATGGGGGTTCCCGTTTGAAATTTTAAAGTTGCCTCCCCCTGGACTGGTCTGGGGTGGTGGGCTAATTTTAGCACCAGCAGATGTCCCCTTCGAAAATAATCAACTTTGGATTATACACATTTTTTCGTGTGAAGCTTATTTTTCGAGTCATTCTGGTTTGCCAACGGTATATATTAAATTTTTTAGCTACGTACCATATATAAATTTTTTTAGCTTCATACCAGAGGTAGTCATAAAGTTTTAAATTTTATTTCGTAAAAATAAAGTGCAGTATTTAATTTTTTTATTTCTTTGCAGACACATGTTTGTAGTCCTGGAACACACCGAAATCTCCGCACCCTCTACAGTGCCGTATCACGCCGCTAGAAGATCTGAAATAATGTGGAGCAGCCCACCTCCACTTTACGAAGGTTATTCGCAGATTGCGAATTCTTTGACATCATCTATGTTACGTATAGATATATGACCTACTAGTAACATATGAAAATTTGTGCTAGATCTTGACATAGACCCGGATTTCCAGCTTATCGCGAACTGCGGCCTTAACCATTTGGGCTATCCGTGAGAGCTCTGAGCATTTGGGACTAACTGCTGAGATCATCAGTCCTTTAGAACTTAGAACTACTTAAACCTAACTGACCTAAGGACATCGCACACATCCATGCCCGAGGCAGGATTCGATCGTGCGACTATAGCGCCTAGAACCGCTCGGCCACCTCGGCCGGCGAGCTACACGGACCTATCCGAAGCTCCGTATGCCACACAATGTACATCCCCTAATGCTCGTAACGTTATTTGAATTCCGGTCTTAGGAGCTTATGAGGAATGTTATTATCAGCATTTTGTCAGCCTGGGCTTGCAAATTAAACATCTGCACTTTATCAGTGGGCTGCACGATTTAATTTTGGCCCCTCTAAGGCCATCTACGGAACTGTGAAGCTGGGATTTCAAGGTGATGGCATTCATTTAAAAAAAAAAAAAAGATCGTCTTCTACCGAAAGCGCCGGTGGTGGAGGTGCGACGCAGCGCGAGAACTCACCGCTCTTGGGAAAGCTGACGATCCAGTGATCATCAGTGTGGACGGTCATGTCCAGAATGCGGTCGCCGAATTCCGTGTAGTACTTGGGGAGGACGGCGCCACACGGTTCAGCCCGAACGTAGCCGCTGCGGAACTGCGAGGTGAAGTCTCTGGCGGCGATGCGGCCGAACTCACCGTCCAGCTCAGAATATCGCAGGCGCGTCATGTCGTCTGGTCGCCACACGTACCGGACGGAAGGCGCAGCGACAATGCAGAGCCTCGCCGGCCGAGCGCCCATTTGGTTGCGCGCGGTCTCTGCTGACCTTGATCCGTTCGACAAGACCGCTGAGCAGCCTTCTCCACGGCACCGTGACTGCCACCCCAGCCTGCGCGCCACTGTTCACTTGCGTCGCTGAATCACAGCTCCTCAAACAGTGATTCGCTGTTTTAATTTCGTTGGATACCCGGCTTCGTAGCGGTTTCAGTCACTGTCGTTCGACAGGTATCGGCAGCGACATTGGTACACTTAGGGCCGATTTAAGGCCAGAACACGCAAGCTGCCATTTGGAACGTCCAGTTGAGAAGGACGCCAAGAGGCGCGTAAGTGAAGAACTTACAGTGTGATAATTATAGAACTATATGAAATAAAATTGTCATTACTTATGAACGGTTCGCGTAAGGACGTTCAAACTGCACGATTGGTCGCGGGGCATGATGGGAATTAGGGACTATACCCTCTTTCAATTTGATGGGCTCGTCAATAAGCAAATTTGGCGCATTTGGTGGACTGAGAATCCGCTTTTTGCTATCGAGAAGTCTCTTCACCCTCAACAGGTGACTGTGCTGTGCAATGTCCAGTCACTGAATAATCGGTGCGATATTCCTTGATGGCACGGTGACTACCGAACGGTATGCGGTTTTGGAAGATGATTTCATCCTCATTATCCAAAATTACCCTGATTTCGACAACATGTGGTTCATGAAGCGTCCGAAGCTACATGCGGCTTTTCGCGGATGATGCTGTAGTATACAGAGAAGTAGCAGCATTACAAAATTGCAGCGAAATGCAGGAAGATCTGCAGCGGATAGGCACTTGGTGTAGGCAGTGGCAACTGACCCTTAACATAGACAAATGTAATGTATTGCGAATACATAGAAAGAAGGATCCTTTATTGTATGATTATATGATATCACAACAAACACCGACGGCAGTTACTTCTGTAAAATATCTGGGAGTATGCGTAGGGAACGTTTTGAAGTGGAATGATCATATAAAATTCGTTGTTGGTAAGGCAGGTGCCAGGTTGAGATTCATTGGGAGAGTCCTTAGAAAATTGTAGTCCATCAACAAAGGACGTGACTTGCAAAACACTCGTTCGACCTATTCTTGAGTATTGCTCATCAGTGTTGGATGCGTACCAAGTCGGGTTGACAGAGGAGATAGAGAAGATCGAAAGAAGAGCGGAGCGTTTCGTCACAGGGTTATTTGGTAAGCGTGATAGCGTTACGGAGATGTTTAGCAAACTCAAATGGCAGACTCTGCAACAGAGGCGCTCTGCATCGCGGTGTAGCTTGCTGTCTAAGTTTCGAGAGGGTGCGTTTCTGGATGAGGTTCAAATGGCTCTGAGCGCTATGGGACTCAACTGCTGTGGTCATTAGTCCCCTAGAACTTAGAACTACTTAAACCTAACTAACCTAAGGACATCACACACATCCATGCCCGAGGCAGGATTCGAACCTGCGACCGTAGCAGTCGCACGGTTCCGGACTGCGCGCCTAGAACCGCGAGACCACCGCGGCCGGCTTCTGGATGAGGTATCGCATATATTGCGTCCCCCTACTTATACCTCCCGAGGAGATCACGAATGTAAACTTAGAGAGATTCGAGCGCCCACGAAGGCTTTCCGGCAGTCGTTCTTCCCGTGAACCATACGCGACTGGAACAGGAAAGGGAGGTAATGACAGTGGCAAGTAAAGTGCCCTCCTCCACACGTTGGGTGGCTTGCGAAGTATAAATGTAGATGTAGATATAGATGAAAGACGGAGTTCGACCCCAACGAAGCAGGAGAGTGTTTGATGGAGCACTCTGAGGACCGTATTCTGGCTCTGATGTGCCCAGAGGCCACTGATATGAGCCTCGATTAGCCGCCATATTCTCCGGATCTGAACACATGCGACTCGTTTTTGTGGGGCTTTATTTAAGACAATTTGTACAGCAATAGCCCCAGAATCATTGCTGAGCTGAAAATATCCATTCAGGAGGTCCATCATCAGTGTTCCGACACATGAGCGGATCATGCAGAATTCCGCTATTCGTCTGCGCCACATCATTGCCAATGATGATACGCATATCGAACATGTCATAACCTAAATCCGAATATCTGCAGTGACGTTTACATGTTGAATGAAGTGTGTGCATAACGTGTTGTTGTTGTCTTCAGTCCTGAGACTGGTTTGATGCAGCTCTCCATGCTACTCTATCCTGTGCAAGCTGCTTCATCTCCCAGTACCTACTGCAACCTACATCCTTCTGAATCTGCTTAGTGTACTTATCTCTCGGTCTCCCTCTACGATTTTTACCCTCCACGCTGCCCTCCAACGCTAAATTTGTGATCCCTTGATGCCTCAAAACATGTCCTACCAACCGATCCCTTCTTCTAGTCAAGTTGTGCCACAAAACGTAGTTTCTAATTAATTTACGTTTTTTCGTATAATTCAATAATTGTCATACAGTATGCAATGTTATTAAAAAAATGGTTCAAATGGCTCTGAGCACTATGGGACTTAACATCTGAGGTCATCAGTCCCCTAGAACTTAGAACTATTTAAACCTAACCAACCTAAGGACATCACAGGAGGGAGGATTCGGTCCTGCGACCGTAGCAGTGGCGCGGTTCCGGACTGAAGCGCCTAGAACCGCTCGGCCACCGTGGCCGGCATACAGTGTTATTCCGTGATGATTTATAGATATGAGCTTTATCTGTTCTGTCAGACGCGACCGACAAAAGAGTCATCACTCATATATATAATTCTATTGGCGCCGCGACTGTTTGATGAAAAAGTTTCATTGGGGACGCACAACCAACGTCCGAACTTCTACGGCAGTCAGAAAACTGCGAATAGAAGGTTAATGGGCGGGGGTCGTTACGGTGCGGTGACCGAGTAACTGGGAATTTGTATGTGACGGAAAGCGTGTCCGGATGGCTGATGCATAACGCAATGCACTGCTTCATCCCCTACCGACTTGGGGTGTAACTGGTTTGGGAATGTGATTGCTGCATATATCAATCCCGAAAAGAACCAGGACAGTGAATCGGCTCCGCCATCACACGCGAAGACGTGCCCGGCTCGAAAACGAGGTACAATAGGATCGGCGAGGAACATTCCCACGAAGAGAGGAAACCCCGTCGGAACAGGCCTCGGAAGGCCCAACCGTTTCGACCGACCGCCGTGTCATCGTCGGCCGAGGGGCATCACTGGCTGCGAATATGGGGGGGAGGGGGGGGGGGGGGGGGAGCGCATGTGGTCAGCACACGGCACTCCCGGGCGTTGTCAGTTTTCGTGACCAGCGCCGCTACTTCTCAGTCAAGCAGCTCCTCAACTGACCTCACAAGGGCCGCATGCACCCTGTTGCAACAGCACTCGGCAGACCTGGACTGTCGCCCATCCAAGTGGTAGCCAAGCCTGACAGCACTTAACTCACGAACAGAGATGCGGTTCGTTATTGTTTTGTACTGAAAGAAGCAGTTTATGTCTAGTATTTGTTACACCATTTATGTAATACCCGCTATTATCACTTCTTCCCTCTAAATAAAGGAAAAAAAGCGGTTAACGCAACTGCTCTTTGTACAGGATCATCAGGGTTCGAGTGCTTATCCGGCACAAATTTTCAACTGTCGTCGTTGCATTGCCGCAATGTCCTGTGCGACTGAACGTCATTATTTCGTGCCTATCTCTTTCTGATCCCGTTTCCATTCCTTTCATCCCAGTTATTCGTGTCCGTCATGATGCTACAAACTTTCAGGGGCTATGGAGAAGGGCAAATGTACAGGGTGTTTCAAAAATGACCGGTATATTTGAAACGGCAATAAAAACTAAACGAGCAGCGATAAAAATACACCGTTTGTTGCAATATGCTTGGGACAACAGTACCTTTTCAGGCGGACAAACTTTCGAAATTACAGTAGTTACAATTTTCAACAACAGATGGCGCTGCCAGTGGTGTGAAAGATATAGAAGACAACGCAGTCTGTGGGTGCGCCATTCTGTACGTCGTATTTCTGCTGTAAGCGTGTGCTGTTCACAACGTGCAAGTGTGCTGTGGACAACATGGTTTATTCCTTAGAACAGAGGATTTTTCTGGTGTTGGAATTCCACTGCCTAGAACACAGTGTTGTTCCAACAAGACGAAGTTTTCAACGGAGGTTTAATGTAACCAAAGGACCGAAAAGCGATACAATAAAGGATCTGTTTGAAAAATTTCAACGGACTGGGAACGTGACGGATGAACGTGCTGAAAAGGTAGGGCGACCGCATACGGCAACCACAGAGGGCAACGCGCAGCTAGTGCAGCAGGTGATCCAACAGCGGGCCTCGGGTTTCCGTACGCCGTGTTGCAGCTGCGGTCCAAATGACGCCAACGTCCACGTATCGTCTCATGCGCCAGAGTTGACACCTCTATCCATACAAAATTCAAATGCGGCAACCCCTCAGCGCCACTACCCTTGCTGCACGAGAGACATTCGCTAACGATATAGTGCACAGGATAGATGACGGCGATATGCATGTGGGCAGCATTTGGTTTACTGACGAAGCTTATTCTTACCTGGACGGCTTCGTCAATAAACAGAACTGGCGCATATGGGGAACCGAAAAGCCCCATGTTGCAGTCCCATCGTCCCTGCATCCTCAAAAAGTACTTCCAAAGGAATCATTGACCCATTTTTCAGATCCGAAACGATTACTGCATCACGCTATCTGGACATTCTTCGTGAATTTGTGGCGGTACAAACTGCCTTAGATGACACTGCGAACACCTCGTGGTTTATGCAAGATGGTGCCCGGCCACATCGCACGGTCGACGTCTTTAATTTCCTGAATGAATATTTCGATGATCGTGTGATTGCTTTGGGCTATCCGAAACATACAGCAGGCGGCGTGGATTGGCCTCCCTATTCGCCAGACATGAACCCCTGTGCCTTCTTTCTGTAAGGACACTTGAAAGACCAGGTGTATCGCCAGTATCCAGAAACAATTGAACAGCTGAAGTAGTACATCTCATCTGCATGTGAAGCCATTCCGCCAGACACGTTGTCAAAGGTTTCGGGTAATTTCATTCAGAGACTACGCCATATTATTGCTATGCATGGTGAATATGTGGAAAATATCGTACTATAGAGTTTCCCAGACCGCAGAGCCATCTGTTGTGACAATTGTAACTACTGTAAATTCGAAAGTTTGTCTGCCTGAAAATGTACTGTTGTCCCAAGCATATTGCAACAAACGGTGTATTTCTATCGCTGCTCGTTTAGTTTGTATTGCCGTTTCAAATATACCGGCCATTTTTGAAACACCCTGTATCAACTTAAGGTAAACGACACTGGTCTGGAAACGTCCGAGACGAAAGCTATAAGTGAAACATCTGACAGTGGAACAAACGTACCGGTACTGTTATTGTTAAGACTAAAGGGTAGCCAATAATACCGACGAGCACTTCTTATCCGCCAACGGATGGGTTTCAGCATGGGGGAATCTTACCTCACTTGGGACTGACGGTTCGTCAACATCTGGATCAGACGTCCACTGTTAGGTGGAAAGACAGAGCAGGTCCTGTTTCCTGACCGGCACGTACACCGGATCTCGCCGTACTTGATTTGTTGTTGTGCGGCCATGTGAAAATTCTTGTGTACGAAACGCCTACAGAGGCTGAAGAAGTTCTCCTCGCAGGAATTCTCGCTGCTTGTGACTCTCTTCAAAAGACGCCGAGGATATTAGGATGCCGAGCCTATATTGACGCTGGGGTACGTAATTTTCAATTAGTGTTGTAAATGTAACAGCGTGTGGAACTTGTTCAGGTAAATTGGATCCATTATCACAGTACTGTAGACTGTATGAGAAGGGCAATTTCTCCTCATAAGCGGCTGGCGTAACATTAAGATTCCTAGCAACAGGAAGGATCTACAAGGATTTGGAATTTTCAACTGCAATATCGAAACAAGTGTTGAGTAAAATAATACCCAACACATGTGAAGCTATTTACGCTGTCCTGAAGGATGAGTTCATGAAGGCAAGTCAAGTAAATTAAGTCTGTCAGCGAACTGTTTACCGAAAAGAGTTATCCAAAGTCCAGGAATCTAGAAGATCTGGTGTAAGAGTAGATCAAGTATACCAGCCAACGTTATGGTATTTTGATCTGCTGGTCTTTCTTAGTGATCAAGAAACGCCAAGATCAAGCAAGAGTTCAACTGCTCTTCCAAGTCCTTTGCTGTCTCTCACAGAATTACAACGTCATCGGCGAACCTCAAAGTTTTTATTTCTTCTCCATGGATTTTAATACCTACTCCGAATTTTTCTTTTGTTTCCTTTACTGCTTGCTCAATATACAGATTAAATAACATCGGGGAGAGGCTACAACCCTGTCTCACTCCCTTCCCAACCACTGCTTCCCTTTCATGACCCTCGACTCTTGTAACTGCCATCTGGTTTCTGTACAAATTGTAAATAGCCTTTCGCTTCCTGTATTTTACCCCTGCCACCTTCAGAATTTGAAAGAGAGTATTCCAGTCAACATTGTCAAAAGCTTTCTCTAAGTCTACAAATGCTAGAAACGTAGGTTTGCCTTTTCTTAATCTTTCTTCTAAGATAAGTCGTAAGGTCAGTATTGCCTCACGTGTTCCAACATTTCTACAGAATCCAAACTGATCCTCCCCGAGGTCCGCATCTACCAGTTTTTCCATTCGTCTGTAAAGAATTCGCGTTAGTATTTTGCAGCTGTGACTTATTAAACTGATAGATCGGTAATTTTCACATCTGTCAACACCTGCTTTCTTTGGGATTGGAATTATTATATTCTTCTGGAAGTCTGAGTGTATTTCGCCTGTCTCATACACCTTGCTCACCAGATGGTATAGTTTTGTCAGGACTGGCTCTCCCAAGGCCGTCAGAAGTTCCAATAGAATGTTGTCTACTCCGGGGGCCTTGTTTCAACTCAAGTCTTTCAGTGCTCTGTCAAACTCTTCAGGCAGTATCGTATCTCCCATTTCATCTTCATCTACATCCTCTTCCATTTCCATAATATTGTCCTCAAGTACATCGCCCTTGTATAGACCCTCTATATACTCCTTCCACATTTCTGCTTTCCCTTCTTTGCTTAGAACTGGGTTTCCATCTGAGCTTTTGATGTTCATACAAGTGGTTCTCTTATCTCCAAGGGTCTCTTTAATTTTCCTGTATGCAGTATCTATCTTACCCCTAATGAGATAAGCCTCTACATCCTTACATCTGTCCTCTAGCCATCCCTGCTTAGCCATTTTGCACTTCCTGTCGATCTCATTTTTGAGACGTTTGTATTCCTTTTTGCCTCCTTCATTTATGCCATTTTTATGTTTTCTCCCTTCATCGATTAAATTCAATATTTCTTCTGTTACCCAAGGATTTCTAGCAGCCCTCGTCTTTTTACCTACCTGATCCTCTGCTGCCTTCACTACTTCATCCCTCAAAGCTACCCATTCTTCTTCTACTGTATTTCTTTCCCCCATTCCTGTCAATTGCTCCCTTATGTTCTCCCTGAAACTCTGTACGACCTCTGGTTCTTTTAGTTTATCCAGGTCTCATCTCCTTAAATTCCCACCTTTTTGCAGTTTCTTCAGTTTTAATCTACAGGTCACAACCAATAGATTGTGGTCAGAATCCACATCTGCCCCTGGAAATGTCTTACAGTTTAAAGCCTGGTTCCTAAATCTCTGTCTTGCCATTATATAATCTATCTGAAACCTGTCAGTATCTCCAGGCTTCTTCCATGTGTACAGCATTCTTTTATGATTCTTGAACCAAGTGTTAGCTATGATTAAGTTGTCCTCTGTGCAAAATTCTACCAGGCGACTTCCTCTTTCATTTCTTTGCCCCAGTCCATATTCTCCTACTACGTTTCCTTCTCTCCCTTTTCCTACTACCGAATTCCAGTCACTCATGACTATTAAATTTGCCGGCCGCGGTGGTCTAGCGGTTCAGGCGCTCAGTCCGGAACCGCGGGATTGCTACGGTCGCAGGTTCCAATCCTGCCTCGGGCATGGATGTGTGTTATGTCCTTAGGTTAGTTAGGTTTAAGTAGTTCTAAGTTCTAGGGGACTGATGACCACAGATGTTAAGTCCCATAGTGCTCAGAGACATTTGAACCATTTTGAACTATTAAATTTTCGTCAACCTTCACTATCTGAATAATTTCTTTTATTTCATCATACATTTCTTCAATTTCTTCGTCATCTGCAGAGCTAGTTGGCATATAAACTTGTACTACTGTAGTAGGTGTGGGCTTCGTGTCTATCTTGGCCACAATAATACGTTCACTATGCTGTTTGTAGTAGCTTACCCGCATTCCTATTTTCCTATTCATTATTAAACCTACTCCTGCATGACCCCTATTTGATTTTGTGTTTATAATCCTGTAGTCACCTGACCAGAAGACTTGTTCCTCCTGCCAACGATCTTCACTAATTCCCACTATATCTAACTTTAACCTATCCATTTCCCTCTTTAAATTTTCTAACCTACCTGCCCGATTAAGGGATCTGCCATTCCACGCTCCGATCCGTAGAACGCCAGTTTTCTTTGTCCTGATAACGACATCCACTTGAGTAGTCCCTGCCCGGAGATCCGAATGGGGGACTATTTTACCTCCGGAATATTTTACCCAAGAGGACGCCATCAGTAATGCTGCATGCCCTCGGGAAAAATTACGGCCCTAGTTTCCCTTTGCTTTCAGCCGTTCGCAGTACCAGCACAGCAAGGCCGTTTTGGTTATTGTTACAAGGCCAGATCAGTCAATAATCCAGACTGTTGCCCCTGCAACTACTGAAAAGGCTGCTACCCCTCTTCAGGAACCACACGTTTGTCTGGCCTCTCAACAGATACCCCTCCGTTGTGGTTGCACCTACGGTACGACCATCTGTATCGCTGAGGCACAAACCTCCCCACCAACGGCAAGGTCCATGGTTCATATGCATAATCACAGATATTTGATGTACTTGTTTTTTCAGTGATTGTGCTTTTCCGGAATTTCTAATTTGAAATCGTTCACCGTTAGTCTCGCAATTGGCGTAGTACCACTTCATATTCATCTTATTTTATTTCTAATGCATAAGTAGATAAACCTCCATTATGTTTGGGAGTTTACAATTTTATACATGTTCCTTCTTAACACTACTATTCGGAGTACCGTAGTACCTGCCATCAACCTTCGTCCATTGCATCTTCAGCTACGTTTACGATATCTCTTAATAACACGTTCTTCAGTCACCCAGATTACAATCCTACATGTTTTAGTTACTACTTTTTATGAGAATAACTTTCCTGGAATTTGTCATTCAAAAAATGCAGCACTTGACTTTATTTCAATTAGAATCAGCAACTCATATGCTAGATTACTTCCAACATTCAGACTAATAACGCTGTTCTATGTGACTTCACATGTTCCCTCCTAATGATGTTATTCACAGCAACATCTTAGCTGAGGCAAGCCACCACTATGTAAAATAAACAACATGATCACGAAATTAAACGATAACATTGCTTCAGAAACTACTGTTTTGTGCAAGAGGTAATTTTTCATCATTCTCTTGCATCATTGTAGCTGGTAATTATGTCAAATTAGATACTGTTTCTTGCCTCACTAACGAGAAGGTATTTGGAATGTGTGTTCACCACTGTGTGTCGTTTTTATTCTATTTACTTGATGCTTTCGTGCACGAAAACAATGTTTGCTTGATTAAAGTTTTTCAGCGTATCAAGAATAACGCAAGCTGTTTGAATTTAATACATTATACTTGTCGTTATGAGAGGCTCGTATGACCTTTACTTTTTATAATTATTTGTCTACAACATATCAACTCAATGACACAGCAATCCAACTAGTTAAAATAGTGTTCAAAATGCAGCTTACAAGTCAGTATAGATTTTTGTATCCTGGCATACTAATCCATACGTATTATAAAAATGTGTATGTGTGTGTGTGTGTTTGTGTTTACTGCATCTCCTCCTAAACTATTGTATCGATTTCAACCAAACGTGATACAGTATATATATATATATATATATATATATATATATATATATATATATATATATATATCCCTTATTCTCAGGCACCAATCGCTGTGGGGCTAAGAACCACATACCTATCATAGTGTAGGAGATATGATGTCATAAACAACTACATAGGTGAAGCACTGCCGCATTATGCATGACGGTTAAATTTATTACCAACTCAATTCGCAACATATTTCGCTGACCGTATTTACATATGCCACTGAATGTACAAGTATACGATTGTACGACACATAGTTCAAAACATATGATGTCGTAAACAGTGAGATAATTGAAAAAATACCGCATCAAGCATGAAGTTTTAATAAATTTATTCTTTACTGCTAAGACATTCCTATAGTCTGGTCAAGGAAAATCCTAACACCAGACAGGGCTTTTGACAGCTTCCAAATGTGAGGTGCAAAGGCCTGTAGGTGGAAACGATAGCCGTCTATAGAGCTATGAAAGGCGCTGCCACAGAGACGTTTACAAAATCGTGTTGTAGACAAGCGAAGCAGTTCTCACAGAGTGTAGAAACTATCTGGTTCAAATGGCTCTGAGCACTATGGGACTTAACTTCAGAGGTCATCAGTCCCCTAGAACTTAGAACTACTTCAACCTAACTAACATAAGGACACCACACACACACCTATGCCCGAGGCAGGATTCGAACCTGCGACCGTAGCGGTTGCTCGGTACTAGACTGTAGCGCCTAGAACCGCTCGGCCACAACGGCCGGCCGAAACTATCTGGGATTATGTGTCTTAGTTTGGATACCGTACCTACAAATTTTTACATTATACATATCTTATAGTTTCAGAGGTGTTTTCACAGTACAAGGAAATGAATCCTTTCGATTCTTCACTACAAACACAGTTCACTTCTGGTTTCCGTTTCTAGTAGAAAATTGTGAAAATGAGTAGCAGCACAATGCCGTGTCCGTCGGCTGGTAACAAATAAAGATGTTGACTGAAACTTAAAAACTGCTGCAGTCTAAATCCTGGAAAGCGATACCTAACGCTGTCTTGAGAACGAGGCCGAAAAGCGGAAAGAATCCGCGACAAGGCCACATTGACAATAGGAGCTCTCCCGAGGAAGCTTGAATGACGTGGCGATCCAGTTAGTCACGCTCATTTAGAAAGTAACGCCCGACTTACTCTTCACAGTACGGTCTCCGACGGTCAACAATTGTTTCCTCCAAAAAAAAGAAAAAAGAAAAAATTCTTTCGAAACCGCAGTTTTTCGTAATCGTACAGCTTTGTGAATAATTTTATTTATCGTGAAATGGAAGAATCATCATTTCTAGACAGAGGGCAGTGCCTGTGCAAAGCAACTCGTCTGTGTTGCGATAAACTGACTCTAAATTCAGTTATCGATGACAAGAACTGAACTTGATAATAGATACGGAGCAGCTAAAAAACTTAAATGTGTATAAGGAATAGTTTCCAAGTCTGGCATAAAAAATCCGATATTTATTCACATGAAAGAATGTTTTATGGTTTGACGTTAATTCTCCTAATTTTTTGAGTTCTATGCACTCATTAAGTACTGTGAAATACTTAAATGCTGCGAATTTTCATCAAATGTCTTTTGCTTTATATGACGAAAATCACTTTCCACCGAAAATTGCGCGCTAACTGAGGAAGTAATACAGAGAAGAGAATGTGCGAAGACTATTTCTTGCACAACTTCAAATATTTGTAGAAGTAAATAATTTGTCTCTGTTACTGTAAAACGCAGATCTTATTAGTGGATTTTATGTTGTACTAACAATAGCTCTTAGTCTTGTGGTTAATATTATTGACTCTCGATGACGGCAGTTCGATTCTCGGCCGGGGCGGCGATTTTCTCCGCACGGGAATGGGTGTGTGAGTTGTCCTCACCGACGTGACGTCTTATAAAAAGGGGACTCCTGCACAAATATGCAAAACGCAAATTTCATTTCTGGTTTGGTTTACTACGATCGTGATTTGCTAACAATTCTCCAATGTTTCAGAAGACCTTACGCAGGTGGGTTTCAGTGAAACACTGTACTCGTTGTTCAGTTGGCAGTTGTGTAGACGTAATCAGAAGAGCCAATACACACACACATTAAAAAAAGTTCCTAGAACTCCTGAAGATAGACATGGACTGTGGATATTGTATCACAGACACAGTCCCTTTGACTGTTCATAGATGTCACTAAACCCGACCAGAGATGCAAACAACCATGCATGAGTAGTGCCTGTCAGACGAATGGGGTCCGACAGCCCATTAGTTCCAGTCATTCCATCAGGAAGGAGGCACACGGCTCGTGTTGCCTGTAGTTCAAGCATGCCTAGATTGGCAATAACGAGGTTCGATCGGGTCCCCACTCTTACTTTGTGCCAAGAAGCGCTCTCAACAAGGGAAGTGTCCAGGCGTCTCGGAGTGAACCAAAGTGATGTCGTTCGGACATGGACAAGACAGACAGAGACAGGAACTGTCGATTACATGCTTCGCTCAGGCCGCCCGAAGGCTACTACTGCAGTGGATAATTGCACTATTCGTAACACAAATGTTCAAATGCATATCCGCTTGTTGGATGCATTGATGTAAGCGCCTCTCGGTATTACCATTGACACCTCTTAACATTTCTGCAGATACTGAAGCGCAAACATGGCGTATTCGTTCTTTTAACACACCTGTATTTCCCGGTTCTGTTTCATATACCCTGGCTAGAAAAGAGAAAAAAAAATTGTGAAATTTAAAGCTCGGAAATACGTCCTCATCAGGAGTTGGGAGCCTTTGAAACTCTGTTAGATGCGACACAGGGATACATGCAGCCATAGAGTAACGGACACTTCAATTCGGTTAGCATGACAGCACAGTAATGTGACAAACGGGACACGCAAAACCATATTTATTCTGTTCTCGGTTGTTTAGCCGGCCGCGGTGGCCAAATGGTTCTATGCGCTTCAGTCGAGAACCGCGCTGCTGCTACTGTCGCAGGTTCGAATCCTGCCTTGGATATGGATGTGTGTGATGTCCTTAGGTTAGTTAGATTTAAGTAGTTCTAAGTCTAGGGGGCCGGCCGCGGTGGTCTCGCGGTTCTAGGCGCGAAGTCTGGAACCGCGCTGCTGCTACGGTCGCAGGTTCGAATCCTGCCTCGGGCATGGATGTGTGTGATGTCCTTACGTTAGTTAGGTTTAAGTAGTTCTAAGTTCTAGGGGACTTATGACCATAGCAGTTGAGTCCCATAGTGCTCAGAGCCATTTGAACCATTTTTTAAGTCTAGGGGACTGATGACCTTAGACGTTAAGTCCCACAGTGCTTACAGCCATGAGAACAAAACTAGGTTGTTTAGAGTAGTTTTAATGGTCAATTTGGCCATTCTTTTAGGTTTCCCACATTCCTCTCGTAATACCAGTGGGTCCGATCGAGTATTACGGAGGTGCTTCATAAACTTAGGCGGGAATCCCTAGAGAGAGAGCGTCGTTCTTTCGCACAACAATGCTGAGAAAATTTAGAGAACCGGCTTTTGAAGATGACTGCTGAACGATTCTACTGCCGGCGCAGTACACTCCTGGAAATGGAAAAAAGAACACATTGACACCGGTGTGTCAGACCCACCATACTTGCTCCGGACACTGGGGGAGGGCTGTACAAGCAATGATCACACGCACGGCACAGCGGACACACCAGGAACCGCGGTGTTGGCCGTCGAATGGCGCTAGCTGCGCAGCATTTGTGCACCGCCGCCGTCAGTGTCAGCCAGTTTGCCGTGGCATACGGAGCTCCATCGCAGTGTTTAACACTGGTAGCATGCCGCGACAGCGTGGACGTGAACCGTATGCGCAGTTGACAGTTGACGGACTTTGGGCGAGGGCGTATAGTGGGCATGCGGGAGGCCGGGTGGACGTACCGCCGAATTGCTCAACACGTGGGGCATGAGGTCTCCACAGTACATCGATGTTGTCGCCAGTGGTCGGCGGAAGGTGCACGTGCCCGTCGACCTGGGACCGGACCGCAGCGACGCACGGATGCACGCCAAGACCGCAGGATCCTACGCACTTCCCAGCAAATTAGGGACATTGTTGCTCCTGGGGTATCGGCAAGGATCATTCGCAACCGTCTCCATGAAGCTGGGCTACGGTCCCGCTCACGCCCCAACATCGTGCAGCCCGCCTCCAGTGGTGTCGCGACAGGCGTGAATGGAGGGACGAATGGAGACGTGTCGTCTTCAGCGATGAGAGTCGCTTCTGCCTTGGTGCCAATGATGGTCGTATGAGTGTTTGGCGCCGTGCAGGTGAGCGCCACAATCAGGACTGTATACGACCAAGGCACACAGGGCCAACACCCGGCATCATGGTGTGGGGAGCGATCTCGTACACTGGCCGTACTCCTCTGGTGATCGTCGAGGGGACACTGAATAGTGCACGGTACATCCAAACCGTCATCGAACCCATCGTTCTACCATTCCTAGACCGGCAAGGGAACTTGCTGTTCCAACAGGACAATGCACGTCCATATGTATCCCGTGCCACCCAACGTGCTCTAGAAGGTGTAAGTCAACTACCCTGGCCAGCAAGATCTCCGGATCTGTCCCCAATTGAGCATGTTTGGGACTGGATGAAGCGTCGTCTCACGCGGTCTGCACGTCCAGCACGAACGCTGGTCCAACTGAGGCGCCAGGTGGAAATGGCATGGCAAGCCGTTCCACAGGACTACATCCAGCATCTCTACGATCGTCTCCATGGGAGAACAGCAGCCTGCATTGCTGCAGAAGGTGGATATACACTGTACTAGTGCCGACATTGTGCATGCTCTGTTGCCTGTGTCTGTGTGCCTGTGGTTCTGTCAGTGTGATCATGTGATGTATCTGACCCCAGGAATGTGTCAATAAAGTTTCCCCTTCCTGGGACAATGAATTCACGGTGTTCTTATTTCAATTTCCAGGAGTGTACGTCCACATCAGGAGTTGGGAGCTTTTGAAACTCTGTTAGGTGCGACACAGCGATACATGCAGCCATAGAGTAACGAACACTTCAATTCGGTTAGCATGACAGCACAGTAATGTGACAAACTGGACACGCAAAACCATATTTATTCTGTTCTCGGTTGTTTAGCCGGCCGCGGTGGCCGAGTGGTTCTAGGCGCTTCAGTCGAGAACCGCGCTGCTGCTACTGTCGCAGGTTCGAATCCTGCCTTGGGTATGGATATGTGTGATGTCCTTAGGTTAGTTAGATTTAAGTAGTCTAGGGGACTGATGACCTTAGACGTTAAGTCCCACAGTGCTTAGAGCCATTTGAACAAATCTAGGTTGTTTAGGGTAGTTTTAATGGTCAATTTGGCCATTCTTTTAGGTTTCCCACATTCCTCTCGTAATACCAGTGGGTCCGATCGAGTATTACGGAGGTGCTTCATAAACGTATGCGGGAATCCATGGAGGGAGAGCGTCGTTCTTTCGCACAACAATGCTGAGAAAATTTAGAGAACCGGCTTTTGAAGATGACTGCTGAACGATTCTACTGCCGGCAAAGTATATTTCGTGTACGCACCACGACGATAAGAGAATTTAGAGCTCGTACGGAGGCATATAGACAATTGTTTTTCCTTCGCTCCGTTTGCGAATGGATCAGTAAACAAAACAATTATTTGTGGTACAAGGTAACCTCTGCCATGCATCACATGGTCGCTTACGGAGTTTGTATGTAGTTGCAGATGGATGATCTGCATCTACATAAATACTACGCAAGCCTCTGTACTGTATGGCGCTGGGTACATAGTAGCCTGCCAGTTTCCTTTTCTGTTCCATACGCGTGGTGAGAGAGGAAGAAACTGTCTAAATGCCTCTGTACGAGTCTTAATTTATCTCATCACTTTTTCATGATCCGTAACCGAGATACACTGTGGTGGCAGGATAATGGTCGCACGTTCATCTTCAAATACAGGCTCTCTAAATTTACTCAACAGATTTTCATGAGAAATAGGTAGTCTTTCTTCAAAGGAATCCGATTTACGCTGCCAGGCAAAAAAAAAAAAAAAGAAGAAGAAGAAGAAGAAACCTGGGAAAGGAGGAGTAAACAAAACGAAACTCCAAGGCTTCAGAAGGCGTATAATGTTATTATTACTACTATTATTACTAAATCGAGTAAGATTTCAAAGAACTTGGTAGTTTAAGCTCAGTTATCAACATGACGTTGTGCCCCCTCTCGACTGGATGCATGCACTGATCCAGATAGCCATTGTATCCTCTCCTGAGGCAAGCTAATCCACAACTGTTGTATCTGGCCCTTGATGTCCTGCTTGGTAGCACTGGCATTGAGCTGAGCCGGTCCCAAGCATCTTCTGCCGCGGACTGGTCCGGTTATCTTCCTGAGCACCTGAGTTCCTCAACATCACTCGCACTGTTCAAAGGGTTCAAATGGCTCTGAGCACTATGGGACTTAGCATCTGAGGTCATCAGTCCCCTAGAACTTAGAACTACTTAAACCGAACTAACCTAAGGACATCACACACATCCATGCCCGAGGCAGGATTCGAACCTGCGACCGTAGCAGCAGCGCGTTTCCAGGCTGGAGCGCCTAGAACCGCTCGGACACTCCGGCCGGCCGCGCACTGTTCATACAGGCACATGCCATGTGTGAATGAGGACTGCCCTCTTGAGCAATGGCTACGAATTTCTCTCCTGTGTCAATCTCATCATCTTCGACTAGTACTAGCAGAAAACGTCCTCTATTGTTTGATGGATATGTTGTAATCACCGTCTTCCCCTACAGCTTCTGTCCTCTGCAACTCCCTCGGATACCATGGAAGTTATTCACTGGTGCCTTAACTCACCTTCTATTATTCTGTACCTTCCTCGTCTCAGTGTTTTCCATGTGTTCCTTTCATCGCCGATTCTGTGGAGGGCCTTCTCATCCCTTATCTCATCACTCCACCTAATTTTGAACATCCTTCTGTATCACAAATCATAGTCGCTTCGTTCTCTCTTTTTCTAGTTTTCCCACAACTTTCTTACGATGCAGTGCTCCAATGTAAATTCTCAGAAATGTTTTCCTCAAATTTAGGCCTATGTTTGACACTAGACAACTTACCTAGGCCAGAAATCTCCTCGTTGACCGAAATAGTCTGATTTTACGTCTTCCTCGCTCCGTTCTTCAAGTGCTATTTTGGTTTCAACATAGCAGCATTCCTTAACTTCGTCTATTTCGTGATCCCCAGTTTTGATGTTAAGTTTATCGCTAAGCTCATTTACGATAGTCTTCATTACTTTCGCCTTTCTTCGGTGTGTTCTTAATCCATCGATTGTGCTCCTTAGATTGTTCATTCCATTCAGAATGTCCTGTAATTCACTGAGGATAGCAATGTCATCAACGAATCCCATCATTGGTATCGTTACTTCTTTCTGAATTTTAATCCCACTCTTGAACCTTTCTGTTTATTTCGGTAATTGCTTCTTCGGCGTATAAAAAGGGTGAATCAGAACACCAAGAAAAAAATTTCAGTGGTGGTAGTATGTTCAAAACAAGAAAAAATATCTAGTAAACATGGTCTCTAAAATCGATACCCTAAGAGCGCCTGTTCAATTGAAGAAACGTGTTTCACAGTAGCGAAGGTGAGCAAGTGTTCAATGCTCTAAAGGTATGCATTTTAGAACCCATATTTACCTGACATTTTTCCTTGGTTTGGCGCATACTATATTCACTCCGTAGACTGAACTGCATGCCTGTCTTACACTCTTTATAATCCGACCACATCGTTGTTGGTCTTCCATTTTTTTTTGTTCCGTCTTGGTTCTTGCACATATTGTAGTACATTACCCGTCCTTTCGCATAAGTTGTTCCTATATTTCTCAGAAAGTTGAACATTTTGAAACATGATACTGCTGCGAATGTTTTAACTGTTTTCAGAAAAAGCATTATCGATGTTTCTATTGTTTTCCTCGCTTCATTAAATATTCTAACAATCTTCTTCGTGGAGTCGCACGTTGGTTTATCAAATATATTGAAACGAACAAGACCGACAGCACATCACCAACTGTGTCGGCTACTCCAATCCAACGCAAAGTATGAGGGGTACCTAGACGTAAAGTTTCATTTATCATCTCGAAAACATGAAGTTACGTGAAACTAATCTGCGGTTTGTTTACGGAGTCCGACGTAGGTAAATGAACCTACGCCATTTTGTTTCGACAGTTCTAGTGGGTTTCTGCCGTATTGTGGCGCGAGGGTGTGAGTGTGTTCCCTATTGCAGACATGCACCTGCACTCTATCGAAAAATTATCTATGTAATTTTATTTTTTCGAGATGATAACTGAAACTTTAAGACTACTTCTGGAACATGTAGAGTTCGTGGAACAGAGCCGGACAAAATCTTTGGTGACCACTTTCAAACAGCATTTATGCGTCTCGAACGCTCGACATTCCGCGTCTTTGTAAAACGACGTTTGAGAAAAAATGGAACTTCAAGGTATAGGTCAGTGGAAAACTACTTCCCTGTTCCCTGCAGCATAACAGACTCCAGAGGACAAGGTAAAGGAATAAAAAGCTGACCAGCGAGCACGTCCGGCTGCGGTGAGAGCGGCGAACACCGATTTTCCAGGCCTTCCTTGTCCAATCCGACCTTACGTAATGGCCATCGACATTGTACTTGGGGCGTTCAATAAGTAACGCAACATTTTTTTTTCTGAAAGCAGGCTGATTTTATTCATTGCAATACCCCATATTATTCCCCACTCTTTTGACTACAAAACCCTATTTTTCAACGTAACCTCCGTTCAACGCTAGGGCTTTGGGCCTCGTTACTGGCAGGAGCTATACCGCTCTACTTGGCAAGGTAAATGTCTTCACACATCGAAAATCTGTCCATCATGTACGCACTGCTTCTCGCAGAGTCCATTGGACGAAACAGATGGATGTCGGAGGGCTCGAGATCCAGGCTGTAGGGTGGATGAGGAAGAACAGTCCAATGAAGTTTTGTGAGCTCCTCTCGAATGCGCACACTTGCTTGATGCCTTGAGTTGTTATGAAGAAAGAGAAGTTCGTTTGCAGTTTTGTGGCGACGAACATTCTGAAGTCGTTTCTTCAAGTTCCTGAGGCTATGTGCTGCCGACTGGCAGGTTCGAGCAACCTTGTTGTGATAATGTCAGGCACCTCGACAGCCGACTCCGTACTTCTGTTCACTGCCAGGTCTCCGTACACATTCTCCAGGCGCCTATGGATACCTACTATGGTCTGGTTTTCTGCCAAAAGAAGCCCAAGTTCTCTGCTTGGAGCGCATCTCCATTACAGACACCGTTTTGAAAGCTACAGCAGCTTCCTATGGTGGCTGAAGCGGGAATATTTCACAGCGTCCTTCAACAAGTGCCGCATTTCTTCAATCGAAATTGGCCGAGAAAAAAAAGTACGTTGCATTTATTACTGTACGCCCCTCCTATTATACCCCTGAAGAGTATGAAATCTAAGAATCGACAAGTTGGACTTCAGTAACTACAGTGACAGAGAAAAATGATGTACTTTTGGATTTCTGTCTCCTGGAGAGTTGGTATAAACACAGAGTAGCACAACTTGCACGGGATTCTACTTTCACAATCGTTCAAAGTGGGGCCGCTTCCCCACCTCCGCCGTTTATGTAGGCATGACATCGTCAAACAAAGTTCTGTACTATCCGTCTGAACAAGTCTGTGTTGTTAGACTAACGTCACAGGAAGTGATCCTCGATAGGAGCTCTTGCTCAGTCTCGACAGTAGCTTAGTACATCAAATTTTTCACATGACCTCTCTTAAGAAGACATGGAGTGGTGTCGCATTGAATGAACGAGTTGGCTTCAAAACAGAGCTTCTATTCGTATTCACTTTTCAGGAAACCTTTCACGCAGGTGTTTCGTATTCAGTTTATAAACCCAAGCTGCAACCTTACAGACTGCCCATGTCAGTGCATCCATCACGCTATCTGTAATGCGCCAGTGGAGTTCTCTGTGCCGATCTTTCACCTCCTGTAATGTAGTTGCCTCATTAAAGTAAGAATTACAAGCAGGAAGTGTGTGTGTGTGTGTGTGTGTGTGTGTGTGTGTGTGTGTGTGTGTGTGTGAGAGAGAGAGAGAGAGAGAGAGAGAGAGAGAGAGAGAATCTTCATCACTAAATTTCATCTCAAGTGTGTGCACTCATCATCAAAAACAAACATTTACAGTACGACCACATCTGCCCCACCATTACAGTCATAATAAATGTCGTCTCTCTGAATTATAAACCACAGTAAATTCCTCTGTCTATGTAATTCTTACTTTACTGAAACAACAACATTAGGCTATAATATATTACAGTGGGAATGAAAGTAACGCAGTTTACTCCAATAGATGACACCCCGCCCTACTATCTAATGTCGTCTCTATAACTCCAACACCTCTATATATAACAACGTTGTAATACGTTACAGAGGAAATGATAGGCTGTAATGCTTACTTTAATGAGGCACAAACATTATAATACATCCAGGGTGAATGAAACAAATATAGTTTTGCCCCATAGTTGTCACTGTATAATAGCAGAAGATGGCAATGTTTTGAACTGACTGATGAAGTTAATACTCTGTCATTCCGTCACTATAATGTTTGATTGATTATCATACAAGTTGAGTTTTATGTATGGGAACAACATTGCTTACTTTGCTAATTCTTGACAATAAGTGGACTTTAGGCTGTAAGCTGGCACTTCAATAGTGTTCGTGTGTGTTTTATAACATTACAGAACCAATTTTTATGTATTTTGGCGAATTAAATGTGTGATACTAAAATGAATTAATGTACATCGGTAAACTCCTAATATAACTCAGTTGTCTCAATAAGTGAACTGAGTATATTTTAATAAGTTACACAGACAATTTAAATGTGAAAATATTTTATTTGAAGGTCCAGTGAACTTGCAAAGTGTGCTGCAGCAATCTAACTTTAGTTATTAACAGTATTTCTTAACCTACCATCTTTGATCAGCAGTGCCAATATGCAAGCCGGTTGTATCTCTTTTTAAATCTTATAAAACAACAAATTTATAACAGTAGTGTCATGTATGTTTTGTGCTCAAAATCTTGCATATTTTGAAGAATAATACAACTTTATTTTGCTGTAAAGTTCGAATATTTGTTCATGACAGATCTGTAGTTATACTGGTGTATTACGATAAGTAGCCTGCATGTGTTTTTCACTGGACAGGCACTTGGTGCAGGGTGTGGCAACTGACCCTTAACATACACAAATGTAATGTATTGCGAAAACACAGAAAGAAGGATCCCTTATTGTATGATTATATGATAGCGGAACAAACACTGGTAGCAGTTACTTCTGTAAAATATCTGGTACTATGCGTATGGAACGATTTGAAGTGGAATGATCATATTAAATTAATTGTTGGTAAGGCGGGTACCAGGCTGAGATTCATTGGGAGAGTCATTAGAAAATGTAGTCCATCAACAACGGAGGTGGCTGACAAAACACTTGTTCGGCCTATACTTGAGTGTTGCTCATCAGTGTGGGATCCGTACCAGGTCGGATTGACAGAGGAGATAGAGAAGATCCAAAGAAGAGCGTCTCGTCTCGTCACTTAAGTGGCAGACTCTTCAAGAGAGGCGCTCTGCATCGCGGTCCAGGTTTCGAGAGGGTGCGTTTCTGGATAAAGTATCGAATATATTGCTTCCCCCTACCTATACCTCCCGCGGAGATCACGAATGTAAAATTAGAGAGATTCGAGCGCGCACTTAGGCTTTCCGGCAGTCGTTCTTCCCGCGAACCATACGCGAATGGAACAGGAAAGGGAGGTAATGACAGTGACACGTAAAGTGCCCTCCGCCACACACCGTTGGGTGGCTTGCGGAGTATAAAAATAGATCTAAATGTAGATAAGGAGTGGACAGGAAATAGTGTATGATCTTTTCGGAGAAAATATCCTGGCCTTTGATTTAAGAGATTTGGGGAAAGCCCTGATATCCTTAATCAAGATAGGGGGCTGAAGATGTAAGCCCCGTTCTTTGCAGATGCTACTCCAGTGTCTTAGCCAATCTGCCGCCTAGTTCATGATTTTTTTTTTGGTGCGATCAGTATATGTGTCTGAAGAATTTTTGTCAAGGGCTTGTTTGGGACCTATCCTCTCACTCTTTTTACCCGATGTTGGAAAAGAGAAATAAGAGTGAGAAAGAAAAACTAGAAATGGTGTGAAATGGAGTAGATGCAAATACAGTGCTCTAAAAGGTGAAATCAAAACTGGTCCAAAGGCCAAGACATATTATATTATATATTATGTTTTATTATCTCCATTTTCGTATTAAGCGAAGGAAAAATTACTGCCGGCCGCGGTGGCCGTGCAGTTGTGGCGCTGCAGTCCGGAACCGAGGGACTGCTGCGGTCGCAGGTTCGAATCCTGCCTCGGGCATGGGTGTGTGTGATGTCCTTAGGTTAGTTAGGTTTAAGTAGTTCTAAGTTCTAGGGCACTTATGACCTAAGATGTTGAGTCCCATAGTGCTCAGAGCCATTTATTTTTGAAAATTGACTATTTGTCACCGAACGCACACTAATATCTCTTATTCTCATTTTCCATATGAGACCTACACGATGATAGCGGGATGATGATCGTACAGTCTTCTACGAATACGGTTTGTCCAGAATTACGTCATCTTCCTTCCAATTTATGTTGCCCAATCCTTTATGTTACACTTTCTGTGTGGGCTAAAGCTGCCTGTTAGCGGTCTAGGAGCTAGTCTGTGAGTTCGTTTGGTTTCTACTGTGATGCCTTCCTTATAATGGACTCCAGACACTGGAAGAATACCCTAGAACAGGTCACATTAGCATCTTGCATGCCATTTCCCTTGGAGATGTACTGCATTTTGCCAGAGACCTTCAAAGAAACATACAGGGGTGGGACGAAAACATGGAAATACCGCCAGAAATGAAGACATGAATATAAATGTAGAGGCTACCTAATCCTGCAGGTTGAGCTGTCGTATTTCGCCACAAATAGCAGCTCTGCAATTTCCTCAATGTGTAGCAAGTGTCAGTTGTGGTCAGAACAGGTTTGAGAGTAGGTTGTGAGCGCGTTATCTCGGAGATACGTGAATTCGAAAGTGGGCAAATTGTTGGTGCTCGTATGGTGGGTAATCAAGGGAATCGAAGAGTTTGGTGTTTCAAGAAGCACCATATCAAAGATTTATACCGCATACAGGGAAAGCGAAGAAACAGCATATGCTATGTGACAACGTGGACGAAAGTGTGTGTAGCGTGGTCGTGACAGACGGTCATTGAAGAGGATTGTGACGAGCCGGCCGGAGTGGTCGTGAGGTTCTAGGCGCCACAGTTAAGTCGCATAGTGCTCAGAGCCATTTGAACCATTTGACTGTGACGAAAATTAAGTGAACGACAACTACAAATGTCACTGCAGAACAGAATGTCGCACTCGCGAACCCTCTCAGCAACAAAACGCATGAAGGGAGATCCGTCAGCTGGGAATTTCAGAGCTAGCTGGTATCCAGATCCCTTCATCAGTGATGCAAATGCCCGTAACAGGAAAACATGCAGTCGAAGCCATAAATCCTGGGATCGGGAGCAATGGAAAAAACTCATTTGGTCGGATGGTGTTGTTGCCCACTCTTTCCAACTTCTGCCGAGTTTAGTCCCAAGAGTGAAACATGGTGGGAGTTCGAGGATGATTTGGGCAGCCTTATCGTGGTATTCCATGTGCTCCATGGTTACTCTGCAAGGCTACGTTACTGCCCATGATTACGTGACCATTCTGGCTAATCATGTCCATCCCATGGTGCAATGTTAGTTCCCCAGTGATGATCCTGTTGTTCCAAGGCAACATGAGCCCTGTTCACACAGCTCGCATCGTCCAGGACTGGTTTTGTGAGCACAAGGATGAACTGTTACATCTCTCTCCGGGCCACCACGTTCACCGTCCGCGGCTCGTGGTCTTGCGGTAGCTTTCTCGCTTCCGGCGCACAGGTTCCTGCGTTCGATTCTCGGCGGGGTCAGGGAATTTTTTCTGCCTCGTGATGACTGGGTGCTATGTGACTTTTATCATCATTTCATCATCATTGACTCACAAGTCGCCGAAGTGGCGTCAACTAAAGAGGACTTGCAATACGGCGGCCGAAATTCCCCGCATGGGGCGTCCAGGCCAACAGTGCCATACGATCATTTCATATCGCCACAGTCGCCAGATTTCAATATTATTGAGCCTTTGGAGAGAGGGCAGGGTGATCGCCATCCACCTTTCCCATCGTTACCTGAAGCTGCCACTATTTTGCTGGAAGAATGGTGTAAGTTTCCCTAGAAAATCGTGCAAGAGCTGTGTTTATTCATTTGGAGATGACTGGAAGCTGTTTTGAAATGTCAACGGGTCTCCTTCATCGTACTCGGCATAATAATGTGTTGTATTATTAGTGCTTCCGTATTTTTGTCCAACCCGTGTAAGTCTTTCATTCACCTTCTCTGCTACTAATACTGTGGACGCCCTATTTCATGTCGCTTCTTCGTATTATCCCTAAATATTTATACGACGTGACTTGCTAAAGATGTTCAGCACTAATAATTTGTCATACCAGGGTTGGTTTTTCTTTGTTATAGGCAGATCCTGCATTTATTTACACGAAGTAGAAATGTGAATTGTGGTCAGTCTTCCTTTATTCCGTTATAACCGTGCTACGATGATATTTCCCTGTGTACAACAGTATTGTCAGCTAACAACCTCATAAGGCTACTGATTTGGAACACGTATTATGTTAGAGTATAATGACTTTTCTGGATACTAGAAATCGGCTCTGTAGGAATCAGCACGGGTTTCGAAAAAGACAATCGTGTGAAACTCAGCTCGCGCTATTCGTCCACGAGACTCAGAGGGCCATAGACACGGGTTCCCAGGTAGATGCCGTGTTTCTTGACTTCCGCAAGGCCTTCGATACAGTTCGCCACAGACGTTTAATGAACAAAGTAAGAGCATATGGACTATCAGACCAATTATGTGATAGGATTGAAGAGTTCCTACGTAACAGAAGGCAGCATGTCATTCTCAATGGTGAGAGGTCTTCCGAAGTAAGAGTGATTTCAGGTGTGCCACAGGGGAGTGTCGTAGGACCGTTGCTATTCACGATATACACAAATGACCTTGTGGATAACATTGGAAGTTCACTGAGCATTTTTGCGGATGATGCTGTAGTATATCGAGAGGTTGTAACAATGGAAAATTATACTGAAATGCAGGAGGATCTGCAACGAATTGAAGCATTGTGCAGGGAATGGCAATTGAATCTCAACGTAGACATGTGTAATGTGCTGCGAATACATAGAAAGAAAGATCCTTTATCATTTAGCTACAGTATAGCAGGTCAGCAACTGGAAGCAGTTAATTCCATAAATTATCTGGGAGTAGGCATTAGGAGTGATTTAAAATGGAATGATCATATAAAGTTGATGGTCGGTAAAGCAGATGCCAAACAGATTCATTGGAAGAATTCTAAGGAAATGCAGTCCGAAAACAAAGAAGTAGGTTAAAGAAACACTTGTTCGCCCACTGCTTGAATATTGCTCATCAGTGTGGGATCCGTACCAGATATGTTTGATAGAAGAGAGAGAGAAGATCCAACGGAGAGCAGCGCGCTTCGTTACAGGATCATTTAGTAATCGTGAAAGCGTTACGGAGATGATAGATAAACTCCAGTGGAAGACTCTGCAGGATGGACGCTCAGTAGCTCAGTACGGGCTTCTGTTGAAGTTTCGAGAACATACCTTCACCGAAGAGTCAAGCAGATATTGCTCCCTCCTACGTATATCTCGCGAAGAGACCATGAGGATAAAATCAGAGAGATTAGAGCCCACACAGAGGCATACCGACAATCTTTCTTTCCATGAACAATACGAGACTGGAACAGAAGGGAGAACCGAAAGAGGTACTCAAAGTACCCTCCGCCACACACCTTCGGGTTGCTTCCGGAGTATGGATCTAGATGTTGATTCTATATGACAAATCGTTTATTTATATTGACAACATTAAAGGTGCTATCAAGCTTCTTTTCTGCACGCCAGACGAAACATTCATCTGTGTGGATAATTTCTGGTCCAGTACAACGTATTGAATCGAATATGACTGCCCTTTTAACTTTGGGATTCGTACCTTCTCGTATTATCCTCATAATTCTACTGCACGTGTCTTCTCAGGATTTACAATAAAGTCCAGAAATCTTTGTTTATCGGTATCAGCAATATATGAATATTGTTGCAACTCTATGTCAAATCCCGCTTCGCGCTATTACTAGAGGAGTTGCATCGCGCAGGACTGGGGCATTTCCATTTGATGTGATAACTTAGTATGATTACTTCGGCTGAAATAGGCTTATCAGCTGTATCACAAGCGACCTGGAAAGAGTTCGCGCATGACGCAACGTTACTGCAGCATGCGTAAGCTTCGATGGAAGATTTTTGTTGTGGCAATTGCTGTTGAGCGTTAAGATATGGTTGTCACTGACTCACCGTGAATTATGCTATCTGAATTTATACAGGATTGACTGAGGTCAAGGAATGAGCTACTTTCAAAGAAACACGCCTGCATTACATTCGAACGGCTAGTGGAAATCGCAGTTGCTTCTGAAATAGAAGTCCGCTATTGGAGTGTGGTGGATACGGAGTCCATCCCCTGCCACGCCCGGGTAGATGATTTGGTGCGTCTGTTGAGCTCTAGCAGCAATATGCTACTGTGGCCAAGATGGGTTGTGTTTAAGACCCTTGAACTCGCGTTCGGAAGAAGCAGAATCAAATATCTACAGCTACATCTACATACATACTCCGGAATCTACCATACGATGCGTGGCGGAGGGTACCTCGTACCACATCTAGCATATCCTCTCCCTGTTCCACTCCCAAACAGAACGAGGGAAAAATGACTGCCTATATGCCTCTGTACGAGCCCTAATCTCTCTTATCTTATCTTTGTAGTCTTTCCGCGGAATGTAAGTTGGCGGCAGTAAAATTGTACTGCAGACAGCCTCAAATGCTGGTTCTCTAAATTTCCTCAGTAGCGATTCACGAAAAGAACGCCTCCTTTCCTCTAGATACTTCCACCCGAATTCCTGAAGCATTTCCGTAACACTCGCGTGATGATCAAACCTACCTGTAACAAATCTAGCAGCCCACCTCTGAATTGCTTCTATTTCCTCCCTCAATCCGACCTGATAGGGATCCCAAAGGCTCGAGCAGTACTCAAGAATAGGTTGTATTAGTGTTTTATAAACGGTCTCCTTTACAGATGAACCACATCTTCCCAAAATTCTACCAATGAACCGAAGACGACTATCCGCCCTCCCCACAACTGCCATTACGTGCTTGTCGCACTTCATATCGCTCTGCAATGTTACGCCCAAATATTTAATCGACGTGACTGTGTCAAGCGCTACACTACTAATGGAGTATTCGAACATTACGGGATTCTTTTTCCTATTCTTCTGCATTAATTTACATTTATCTATATTTAGAGTTTTCTGCCATTCCTTACACCAATCACAAATCCTGTCCAAGTCATCCTGTATCCTCCTACAGTCACTCAACGACGACACCTTCCCGTACACCACAGAATCATCAGCAAACAGCCGCACATTGTTATCCATCTATCCAAAAGATCATTTATGTAGATAGAAAACAACAGCGGACGTACCACACTTCCCTGGGGCTCTCCAGATGATACCCTCACCTCCGATGAACACTCACCATCGAGGACAACGTATTGGGTTCTATTACTCAAGAGGTCTTCGAGCCACTCATATATTTGGGAACCAATCCCATATGCTCGTACCTTAGTTAGGAGTCTGCAATGGGGCACCGAGTCAAACGCTTTCCGGAAGTGAAGGAATATGGCATCCGTCTGATACCCTTCATCCATGGTTTGCAAGATATCATGTGAAAAAAAGGACGAGTTGCGTTTTGCAGGAGCGATGCTTTCTAAAGCCGTGCTGATGCATTGACAGAAACTTCTCCTTCTCAAGGAAATTCATTATATTCGAACTGAGAATATGTTCGAGAATCCTGCAACAAACCGATGTTAAGGATTTTGGCCTGTAATTTTGAGGATCCGTTCTTCTACCTTTCTTATATACAGGCGTCACCTGCGCTTTTTTCCAGTCACTCGGGACTTTACGTTGGGCAAGAGATTCGCGATAAATGCAAGCTAAGTAAGGAACCAATGCAGTAAAGTACTCTCAGTAAAACCGAATTGGAATCCCATTAGGAACTGGCTATTTATTTATTTTCAACCCATTCAGCTGCTTCACACCGCAGGGATGTCTATAACTATGTCCTCCATACAGAAATCTGTACGAGACTCAAACGGCGGTATGTTTGTACGATCCTCCTGCGTGAAAGATTTCTCAAATGCTGAATTTAAAATTTCAGCTTTCGTTTTGCTGTCTTCCGTTGCCAGGCCAGACTGATCAATGAGTGACTGGATTGAAGCGTTCGACCAGCTTACCGATTTTACGTAAGACCAGAATTTCCTTGGGTTTTGAGCAAGATCTTTTGCTAAGGTGGTAGTGGTTGTATAGTTCGCGCATCGCTATTTTTACAGCAGCACGAATCTCTACTAACTTTTGCCTGTCCTCATCCTCTCGATCTTTCTTGTACCGCGAGTGCAACTGTCTTTGCTTCCTGGGCATTCTCCGAATATGCTATTTGATCAAAAGTATCCGGACACCCGTATATACTGTGGAATTGACCATTAGATATCACGAGAAGAGGACGCGCCAGTACATACGGCGGCGGTTAGTATTATGTTGTCAATAGAAAAGTGGTATTAGTACAGTGGATGGGTCTGGAGAAATCAGTGACTTCGAACGTGATACAGCAATACGCCGTCACCGAAGTAGCAGATCCATCAGGGACATTTGAGCCCTTCTGAAGCTGCCCACGTCGACTGTTGGTGATTTGATTGAGAAGTGAAAAACGAAGGAACAACCACAGATAAACCAAGACCAGACAGACCTCATGAACTGACAGACAACGATCGTCGATATTGCGGAGGGTGGTCTTAAAGCATCGCATGAAATCAGCGTACGGAATCACCAGTGTGCTACCAGCAGTCGAACTAGCATATCGACTGTGCGTAGCGAGTTAAAAAGAATGAGGCACTGAGGTCGGTCAATTCCCGATAATCCACACATTTCTGTAGTCAGTGCTGAGCAACGCTTGAGGTGTTATAAACAACCACGCCACTGGAGAGTGTATGGTTGGAAACGAAAGAACCACGCTATACCCTGTTGCAATCGGATGAAATGGTTTGCGCTTGGCGAATGCATCAGGAAAGTTACCTGACGTAATGCTTAGTACCAACAGTGAATTACCAAATAGATAGTGTTACGGTATGGTTTTTCGTCGTAGTTAGGGTCTGATCCCCTTACTGCGCTTAATAAAACGCTAAATGTAGAAGGATATAAACACATCTTAAAGTAAAAAAAAAATGGCTCTGAGCACTATACGACTTAACTTCTGAGGTCATCAGTCGCCTAGAACTTAGAACTAATTAAACCTAACTAACCTAAGGACATCACACACATCCATGCCCGAGGCAGGATTCGAACCTGCGACCGTAGCGGTCGCTCGGCTACAGACTGTAGCGCCTAGAACCGCACGGCCACTCCGGCCGGCTACGTCTTAAAGCATTGTGTACTGTGTATAAGAGAGGAACAGTTCAGACACTGTGACATAGCTGCACTCTTTCACGAGTCAGTATCTGTGAGGCAGTGGTTTGTGGACAATAACATTTCTGAAATGTAATAGCATGTTAGAGTCCCGACTTGAACCGAATGGAACACCTTTGGGACGAGTGAAGACGGCGACTTCGGGCCAGACGTCAGCCTGAAACATCGCTACCTTTTATGGTTTCGACTCTTCAAGAGAAATGGGCTGCCATTTCCACGCAGACATTCAGACACCTCACTGAAAGTGTCCGCAGCAGAGTTCAAGCCGTATTGAAGCCGATGTGGCGACGCAGCCCACAGTAATGTCCACTAACGGGTGTCAGATACCTTGGATCAGGTTGTGTACTTGTCCAGTTATCTAGATACAGACATTGTTCGTTTCTATAAAACACTACAGACAAGTCCCGAGATGTTTCGTTTCATAAGACCACAACCTATTCCTTCCGTTACAATTTAACAACTGAGCGTCCACTCCGATTCTATTAAAACAGCCTGACTGTCAATCATAAACAAAAACTTTACGTACCTCCCTTCCAAGTTGCCCTTCTCAGAAGCGATGTCATATACAATATCATCTACAACTATGCCTTCAAGCCGCTGTGAAGTGAATGGCATTACGCCACTTTTAAGAGTTTCTTCCCTTTCCAACTGCATATAGAGCAGTGGAAATAAGACTGCTGAAATGCCTCTGTCTGCTCTATAATTAGTCTAATTTTTTCTTAGTGGTCCCTACAGGAGCGATTGTATTGTATGTGGTTGACAACCCTCCTTCACTAGCCCGAGCTTGCGCTCCGTCTCTAATGACCTCGTTGTCGACGGGACGTTAAACACTAACTACCACCACCACCACCACCCCACAACAGGCCACAGCAGTCCACCCACCCCACCGCCGACCCACACCGTACCCAGGGTTATTGTGCGGTTCGGCTCGCAATGGACCCCTCTGGAACGTCTCATACTAGGCGAGTGTAACCCCAAATGTTTGCGTGGCAGAATAATTATGGTGGAAACGGTGTGAGCGAAACAATCGCCAACACAGTATAATTGAGCCGGAATGAGGGAACCAGCCCGCATTCGCCGAGGTAGATGGAAAACCGCCTCAAAAACCATCCACACCGGGCCACGACACTAATATGGCTTGCGGATTCGTGCCGGGAAACGGCACGCCTTCCCCCTCGGGAAGCAGCGCGTTACAGCGCGAGGCTAGCCGTGCGGGCACGGCAGCGATAGGTAAAGGAAGTAGTATACTTCCAGATTATTCACTTAATGTTGGTTACTGAAGCCATATCCAGGATTTCGCGGCATTGCTGGCGTGCATCTTCAAGCGCCTGCCTGTTGAGTTTTTCAGTAGGTCAGTAATACTGCCCCGTGTATCAAACGTACCTGTGACCACTCCAGCTGGCTTTTCTGCACATGTTCAGTATTCCCTGTTGTCGTTATTTGGTATAGATATCACACACTTGAGCAAAGTTCTACGACGGCTCACGAGAATAAAATGACTGCATTATTAAGTATTTGACAACGAAACGAAATCTACTAGTTGGTTTACTCAGAACTGAGCTACGTGACCATTCCATTTCAGATCCCCACAAAATATTACACCCATGCACTTTTACGAGTAGACTGATTCCTAAGACTAAACCTCGCCGCAGTGGACTAATTCGGAAAGACGGCGGTCCAACCCGCGTCCGACCATCCAGATAAAAGTTTTCCTGATTTTCCTAAGTCGCTTCAGGTACGTGCCAGGGCGGTTCCTTTGAAAGGCCACGACCGACTTCCTTCCCGATCTTCCCTAATCCGATGGGGCCGATGATCTCACTGTTTGGTCCCCTCTCCGAAATCAACCAGCCGACGAACCAGCCTAAAACTAACTTTAATTTATTGATTCCAAAAAAACATCCATCGTAACAGTTATTATTTTCTTCAATGACATTTTCCACTTCCATACAGAGAACCCTAGCGTTATACACATCATAGTGCTCAATAAACGCGCCAGACCAGTGCAGCCTGCTAGCCACGGATCCACACAGAATTAGACTCTTACGGATACTATTGCACAACACTCGACGCGTGTTAACGCGCGATAAACCAGGTCAGTTGTTGTGACCAAAAACAAGAAGCAATGCACTCTCACATTCGCACAAGGGTGTATAATTCAGAAAACTGCTCCAAGTCCCATGCAGGGAGTGACTGTAAACGATGTTTTCATTTCAATGGTGGCAGATGATATATAGTTTGATTATTTAATTACAATTTTTTGTTATTTCTTCTTTCGCCTTTTATGTATATTATTTCTTCTTTTCTGTGTGGTTTGCGTACTATTCACGCGAAGTGCAGTGCGTGATATCAGCCTAACGAGGTGACGTTTAGAGAAGCTACTAATTTATTTAATAGGCTGTAATCAAATTTTTCATTAAGATACAAGCTCAAATGCGCGGAACAGTCAACCCGCTAAACCATAATCACACCACATTAGTGAAATTAATTAATATGTGAAAAGGCCTTGGGACATACACTGAAGGACCAGAGAAACTGATACACCTACCTAATATCGTGTAGGGGCCCGGCAGCACGTCGTGGCCATGGACTTAACTAATGTCTGAAGTAATGCTGGAGGGGATTGGTACCATATATCCGTAAGCGCACGAGGAGGTGGAAATCTTTTCTGAAAAGCACGTTGCAACGCATCCCAGATATGCTGAATAATGTTCATTACTGGGGGTTTGGTGGCCAGCTGAAGTGTTTAAACTCAGAACAGTGTCATGGAGGGCTCTATAACGATCCTGGATGAGTGGGTGTCGCATTGTCCTGCTGAAGTTGCCAAGTCCATCGGAATGCACAATGGACATAAATGGAAGCCACTGATCAGACAGGATGCTTACGTACGTGTCACGTGTCAAGAGTCGCATCTAGACTATCAGGGGTCCCATATAACTCCAACTGCACACACCCCACACCATTACAGCGCCCCCAACAGCTTGAACAGTCCCCTGCTGACATACAGGGTCCAGGTTCATGAGGTTGTCTCCATACCCGAACGCGTCCATCCGCCCGATACAATTTGAAACGAGATTTGTCAGACATGTTTCCAGTCATCAACAGTCTAATGTCGGTGTTCACAGGCCCAGGCGGGGGCGTAAAGCTTTGTGTCGTGCAGTCGTCAATGGTAAACGAGTGGGTCTTCAGCTCCAAAAGCTGATATCGATGATGTTTCCTTCAATGGTTAGCACGCTGACACTTGCTGATGGTACAGCATTGAAATCTGCAGCAATCTGCGGAAGGATTCAAATGGTTCAAATGGCTCTGAGCACTATGGGACTTATCATCTGAGGTCATCAGTCCCCTAGAACTTAGAACTACTTAAACGTCCGCAGCTCGCTTCCCGCGCCCTGGTTTCCGGGTTCGATTCCCGGCGGGGTCAGGGATTTTCTCTGCCTCGTGATGATTGGGAGTTGTGTGATGTCCTTAGGTTGGTTAGGTTTAAGTAGTTCTAAGTTCTAGGGGACTGATGACCATAGATGTTAAGTCCCATAGTGCTCAGAGCCACTTGAACCATTTGAACTACTTAAACCTAACTAACCTACGGACATCACACACACCCATGCTCGAGGCAGGATTCGAACCTGCAACCGTAGCGGTCGCGCGGTTCCAGACTGAAGCGCCTAGAACCGCTCGGCCACCACGGCCGGCTTTGCGGAAGGGTTGCACTGCTGTCACGGTAAGCGATTCTCTTCAGTCATCGTTGGTCCCGTTCTTGCAGGATCTTTTTCCGGTCACAGCGTTGTCGGAGATTTGATACTTTACCGGATTCCTGATATTCACATTATATTCGTGAAACGGTCGTACGGGAAAAATCCCCACTTCATTGATACCTCGGAGATGCTGTGTCTACTTGCTCGTGCGCCGGCGATAATACCACGATCAAATTCACTTAAATCTTGAGAAACTGCCATTTTAGGAGCAGTAACCGCTCTCACAACAGCTGCAGGTACTTGTTGTCTTATATAGGCTTTGCCGACCGCAGCGCGGTATTCTGCCTGATTACATGTCTCTGGCACTTCGGTGTACATGGTTGTCTGATTACAAGTAACAAGATTTTTCTTACAACTATTCTCACCTTTAATTAGACTCGAGATCTAATTCCATAATAGGGCATACCTTAACCCTCAGATAATACATTCGACCAGCCGCTTTCGTCAAGGTATAAAAGTAAAGCGTGTAAATCTTTTAAACTGAGGAAACTTCAAAATTGCGCGCCAGCAGCGCCTCTGACTGCGACTGACTTATAATAACTACTCTGACTTCACACGTAGCGGCCAATAAATCTTTCCAGATACTATACCTCTGACGTGCACTACCGCACAATACTCTGCGCCCTAAGCCAGGCTCGTTTATGAGACCAGAAACAAAGAGCAATCCACTCTCACATTCATATATGTTGCTGTTGTTGTCTTCAGTCCTGAGACCGGTTTGATGCAGCTCTCCATGCTACTCTATCCTGTGCAAGCTTCTTCGTCTCCCAGTACCTACTGCAACATACATCCTTCTGAATCTGCTTAGTGTATTCATCTCTTGGTCTCCCTCTACGATTTTTACCCTCCACGCTGCCCTCCTATGCTAAATTTGTGATCCCTTGATGCCTCAAAACATGTCCTACCAACCGATCCCTTCTGCTAGTCAAGTTGTGCCACAAACTTCTCTTCTCCCCAATCCTATTCAATACCTCCTCATTAGTTACGTGATCTATCCACCTTATCTTCAGCATTCTTCTGTAGCACCACATTTCCAAAGCTTCTATTCTCTTCTTGTCCAAACTAGTTATCGTCCATGTTTCACTTCCTTTCAGAAACGACTTCCTGATACATAAATCTATATTCGATGTTAACAAATTTCTCGTCTTCAGAAACGCTTTCCTTGCCATTGCCAGTCTACATTTTATATCCTCTCTACTTCGACCATCATCAGTTATTTTACTCCCTAAATAGCAAAACTCCTTTACTACTTTAAGTGTCTCATTTCCTAATCTAATTCCCTCAGCATCACTCGCTTTAATTTGACTACATTCCATTATCCTCGTTTTGCTTTTGTTGATGTTCATCTTATATTCTCCTTTCAAGACACTGTCCATTCCGTTCAACTGCTCTTCCAAGTCCTTTGCCGTCTCTGACAGAATTATAATGTCATCGGCGAACCTCAAAGTTTTTATTTCTTCTCCATGGATTTTAATACCTACCCCGAATTTTTCTTTTGTTTCCTTTACTGCTTGCTCAATATACAGATTAAATAACATCGGGGAGAGGCTACAACCCTGTCTCACTCCCTTCCCAACCACTGCTTCCCTTTCATGACCCTCGACTCTTGTAACTGTCATCTGGTTTCTCTACAAATTGTAAATAGCCTTTCGCTCCCTGTATTTTACCCCTGCCACCTTCAGAATTTGAAAGAGAACATTCCAGTCAACATTGTCAAAAGCTTTCTCTAAGTCTACAAATGCTATAAACGTAGGTTTGCCTTTTCTTAATCTTTCTTCTAAGATAAGTCGTAGGGTCAGTATTGCCTCACGTGTTACAATATTTCTACGGAATCCAAACTGATCCTCCCCGAGGTCCGCATCTACCAGTTTTTCCATTCGTCTGTAAAGAATTAGCGTTAGTATTTTGCAGCTGTGACTTATTAAACTGATAGTTCGGTAATTTTCACATCTGTCAGCACCTTTCTTTGGGATTGGAATTATTATATTCTTCTTGAAGTCTGAGGGTATTTCGCCTGTCTTACACATCTTGCTCACCAGCTGGTAGAGTTTTGTCAGGACTGGCTCTCCCAAGGTCGTCAGTAGGCCGTCGTAGTTTACATAACAGTAGCGTAAATCAGAAAACTGATCGGAAACCTATACACACAGATACGTCATTCAATAAAGTGACATAAAAATTGTACATGTGAATTACATTTAGTCATTACATTTTGTCACGTTAATGCGACCACCGCCAATGTCCCACCTCCAAGTGGAATAACCGCTCACAGACGACAGCTGGCAGCACTAGCAGTGGAGGATATGTAGAGCGTGTGGGGTGGACGCGTAACACAGAGCAGTCGTTGTCGTAAAGCAGAAACGGAGCTCTTTTTTTTCTGTCGTCCAAACGGGCATGATCATTGGTTTTCGAGCTACGGGTGGAAGCATTTGCGAAACGGCTAAGTCTGTAAAGTGTTGACGAGCCGCCGTGGTTAAAGTATACTGTGGATGAAAAAATGGTGCTATCCGAAACCGGCGCTGAGTCAGCTGTGCTACACTACCGGCCATAGGTGACGGGAGTGAAGACAGCTGCAGAGCTGTGTACGTGCGAATAGACGTGTTGTTGTTGAGCAACTGACCGACCAGTTGAGTCATGGGGCCACCAGCAGTGTCTCCTCAACGACCGTTCGGCGGACGTTGCTGCATATGGGTCTCCGCAGCAGACGTCTGGTTCATTTCTCTTGCGCTGACTGCTGATCATCGGCGACGAAAGCTCGAATTCGCACGCCAGTTGCGTGACTAAACGTCCACTTTTATGCTCCAACTCTCAGACGGCCGTTGGCGTGTACGATGTGAATCTTCTAAAAGCAATTACCTTGCAACAATCCATGGAAGGGTACAGGCCAGAGAAAATTCTCGGGGTGATCTTGCCATACTGGAAGGCGCATTGGATCAACACTAATATGCATTTATCCTTGAAGACCATGGACACCCATCTACAAGCAATTTGTTTTTCCTCTGCAAGATGGCATCTACCAGCATGTCAATGCAACATGCCACAGGACTCGCAGCATAACGGTGTAGTTCGAAGAGCATCATAATAAGTTTGCCGCACTCCCTGGCCACCAAACTCCTTGGATTTAAACTCAGTCGAGCATCTGTGGTTCCACCCTGGTTGGCTGTTCGTGCCATGGATCGTCAATCTAAAAACCTAGTGCGAATGGCCACGGCACTGAAATCGGCATGGTTCCACATTCCTATGAGTCTCACAGAGATCTATGCTGTGTTCACGTTAATGAGACTAGATAGTGCATATTACACCCTTCGTCCAAGATAGTTCTCCCTGCCAAAAAAACACTCAGTCCATTGAAACCTCATGCGATCGTACTTCCGAAGAGCATTTCCCTCAGTACCACAGACGACGGTTCAATCCCGTCTCCGGCCATCCTGATTTAGGTTTTCCGTGATTTCCCTAAATCGCTTCAGGCAAATGCCGGGATGGTTCCTTTGAAAGGGCACGGCCGATTTCCTTCCCCATCCTTCCCTCACCCGAGCTTGCGCTCCGTCTCTAATGACCTCGTTGTCGACGGGACGTTAAACACTAATCTCCTCCCTCCTCCTCAGTACCACAGCAACACTTATGAACAAAAGTACCATCATATGGTACTGCTTTGGTGCCATGATGCTTCTCGGATATCAAGAAATTCTGCATGTATCTAAATGTCTTGATCCATGACTTCATGATATCATGTGGCACAAGCGCGAGTTGGGTTTCGCATGACAGAAGCTGGCAGAATCTGTGCTTAATAGAGGAGGTCATTCTCTTCGAGACACTTCACTATTCTGGAGTTGTGTACTGAGGTGACAAAGGTCATGAGAAAGCGGTATGCCCATATACAGATGGCAGTTGTATCGCGTACACAAGGTATAGAAGGGCATCGCATTGACAGGGTTGTCATTTGTACTCAAATGATTCAAGCGAAAACGCTTACGACGTGATTATGACCAAACGACAGGAATTAACAGACTTTGAACGCGGAGCTAGACGCATGGGACATTCCATTTCGGTAATCGTTAGGGAATTCAATATTCCGAGATCCACAGCGCCAGGAGCGTGCCGGGAACACCAAATTTCAAGCATCACCACGCACCGCGAACTACGCAATGGCCGACGGCCTTCTCGTAACGACCCGCAGTAGCGCCTTTATTGTCACTGCTAACAGACAAGTACAAGGCGTGAAATAGCCGCAGAAATCAATGTGAGACGTACGACGAACCTATCCGTTTGGACAGTGCGATGAAATGCGTCGTTAATAGGCTACAGCAGCAGACGAATGACGCTAATGTCTTGTGATATCGCCTGCAGTACTCTTTTCGGCTCATCACCATACCTGTTGGACCTGAGACGACTGGAAAATCGTGGCCTGTCCATATGAGTCCCGATTTCAGTTGGTAAGAGCTGATGGTAGTGGTCGAGTGTGGCGCAGACCACACGAACCCATGGACGTAAGTTGTGGACAAGGCGCTATGCAAGCTGGTGGTGGCTCCATAATGGTGTGGGCTGTGTTTACATGGAATGGGCTGCGTCTCCTAGTCCATCTGAACCAATCATTGACTGCAAACGGTTATGTTCGTCTACTTGAAGACCACTGGCAGCCATTCATGGACTTCACGTTCCCAAACAACGGTGGAATTTTTATGGATGACAATGCGCCATGTCACCGGGCCACAATTGTTCGCGACTGGTTTGAAGAACATTCTGGATAAATCGAGCGACAGATTTGGCCAATAAGATCGCCCAACGTCAAAGCCATCGAACATATGCGGGACATAAAGGAGAGGTCAGTTCGTGCACAAAATACTGCACCGACCACACTTTCGCAATTATGAACGACTATAGAGGCAGCATGGTTCAGTATTTCTGCAGGAGACATCCAACGAGTTCTTGGATCCATGTCACGTCTAGTTGTACTATTCCGGGCAAAAGGAGGTCCGACACGATATTAGGTGTATTCCATGGCTTTTATCGCCTCAGTGTATGTGCGGTGCTGGCAGTGATGGTGACTATGAGCTAAATATGAGGTGTCCTGAGGGGGAGGGGGGAGAGGGGGGGGCTGCCAGCCGTATGTTGCCTCCCTAAATCTCTGCAAAGAGATTTCAGAAAACTGAGATCTGGAAACTGAATTGATTCCATGATACGGTGAACGATTTACTACTCAAGACTTCTCATGAGAGCTTTCTTAGTACATGAAACCACCACCTGCTCATAAAGCATAAAGTGTACAGTGTACTTGTCATGGACGTCAACTCTATAGACGTGCATAGTCATAGGTCCCTCGGGAACAGATAGAAGTTTCTGAGTCCTATCGAAGGTATAAAAACAAACAAGTCCTGGTACGATGGCAACCCTTGTAAGTAGGCTGTTTAGGTTTTTTTATTGGTAACGCCGCCGCCACGTAGCGCTCTGTATGAAATCACTGGCTGTGCCGTGTGCAGTCTGTGGCTGGTTTGCATTGTTGTCTGCCATTGTAGTGTTGGGCAGCGGCAGCTGGATGCTAATAGCGCCTAGCGTTGCGCAGTTGGAGGTGAGCTGCCAGCAGTGGTGGACGTGGGGAGAGAGATGGCGGAGTTTTGAAATTTGTAAGAATTGATGTCATGAACTGATATATATGACTATTAAGGTAAATACATTGTTTGTTCTCTATTAAAATCTTTCATTTGCTAACTGTGCCTATCAGTAGTTAGTGACTTCCGTAGTTTGAATCTTTTATTTAGCTGGCAGTAGTGGCGCTCGCTGTATTGCAATAGTTCGAGTAACGAAGATTTTTGGTGAGGTAAGTGATTTGTGAAAGGTATCGGTTAATGTTAGTCAGGGCCATTCTTTTGTAGGGATTATTGAAAGTCAGATTGCGTTGCGCTAAAAATATTGTGTGTCAGTTTAAGTACAGTCATGTATAATTTTTATAAGGGGACGTTTCACCCTTCCACATGTTTCCTGGATATTTCTGTTTAAGATAGGACACATATAAGGTCACTTGGTGAGTTAAAATAAGACAAGCTTCTATATTCACTGCACCTAACACGACTGACGGTTGGAATGTTATCGGCAAAAACCTTACGTTTCTGTTCAATGTGAAGTACCTCAACTACATTTTCAATGATTGACGGAATATAAGATCATATAAAATTAATTATTGGTAAGGAGGGTACCAGGTTGAGATTCATTGGGAGAGTCCTTAGAAAATGTTCACCAACAAAGGAGATGGCTTACAAAACACTCGTTCGACCTATTCTTGAGTACTGCTCATCAGTGTGGAATCCGTACCAGGTCGTGGTGACGGAGGAGATAGAGAAGATCCAAAGAAGAGCGGCGCGTTTCGTCACAGGGTTATTTGGTAAGAGTGACAGCGTTACGGAGATATTTAGCAAACTCAAGTGGCAGACTCTGCAAGAGAGGCGCTCTGCATCGCGGTGTAGCTTGCTGTCCAGGTTTCAAGAGGCAGCGTTTCTGGATGAGGTATCGAATATATTGCTTCCCCCTACTTATACCTCCCGAAGAGCTCACGAATGTAAAATTAGAGGGATTCGAGCGCGCACGGAGGCATTCCGGCAGTCGTTCTTCCCGCGGATCATACGCGACTGGAACAGGAAAGGGAGGTAATGACAGTGGCACGTAAAGTGCCCTCCGCCACACACCGTTGGGTGGCTTGCGGAGTATAAATGTAGATGGAGGACTACTAGTAACATGTACGGCAGTTTTTGCCATTTTATTCCTGTTTCAAGCCGCGCCTCGAGGTCATTGTGTACGCCACAATTACACACCTGCCTAGTTGTCTCCAACACGTAACACTAAAATGTTTTTTTTTTTTTCTGGGAAGCCAGCGAGAGAAAAACGATGAAGTGTCACTGATATGGACAGTGAGTCGCTGAACTCCGGAATTTATGAGTTTGTTTTCTGATGCCTGAGAACTCCCGAAGCCGTTATCACGTTAAACAGCAGTTCTGAGTTCAATGACTTTACTCAGGCGATGCATTCACATCCGTTATCTCTCACATTCCACGACCCACATTTAAGTTTTTATCTTTGAACTCACGCGTTATTATTACATCCACACGATGCGCCTGTGGTAAAACGAAATCCTTGCTACTTCATCGTCAATCATACGGTCCCATAGTTCCACCATTAGAACGAAATTAAGTACACGAACGGTAAAATGTATAGCTTTTTAACGTTCGATCGTGACTACTCGTCACTCGTCTTACTTATTTTGTCTCTGTATCGTCAAAATTGCAGTAAATGTTTTTCAATCCGCTAATTTATTCGCTCCCTTTACTTTCCTGCTAAATTTGGGATATTTTAGTAGAAATAATGCGTTGATATCGAAATGAGTTCACCTTTCCGACAAGGTTTTCACAATGTTAGATACTTTTTCCGGTCACTGTTGAGTGTATATTATTTCATACTATCGGGAAAAAATGCCACACAGTCAGGTGCAAGGTCATTTTAGAGACAAATGATGTGACAGGTAGTTCATCACTGTTGAAGTCAAAAAAGAAGGAAGACTGGCTTTAACGTCCTGTCGACATCCAGGTCATTAGACACGGAGCACACGCTCTCATTGTGTCAAGGTCGAGGAAGGAAACTGGCCACGCCCTTTCACAGGAACCATTCTGGATTTTGCTTGGAGCAATTTAGGCAAATAACGGAAAAGTTAAATCTGGATGTCCGAACGCGGATTTCAACCATCGTCCTCCCAAATGTGAGGACAGTGTGTTAACTACAGCGCCACCTAACTCGTTTCGTAGGAGTATATGATAACAAATTCAGGCCAAATGAAACACACATGTCACAGTAAAGAGTGGCCAGACATCAAAACAATGTGTATCCCCCCCCCATCTTGCGACAACGCAGGCGTCTGCTCGCACATCCAAATGATCATGAAGGTGCCGGTTGACAACATGTGATAGATGTTCCAACCATCTTGCGCCTTTTGTTGCAATTCGGCAATGATTCTTGCAGGCTCTGGAGAAATCGTAAGTTCCCGCTTCATCGTCTACTAAAAATTAGGCTATATGTATCAGTATCTAACGAAGATAAACACCAAAGATGTGTTTGTAGACGGAATTTCCAAAATTACGCGAGAAACCAAGCGGAAATCACTACAAGTAAAAAGCGACGTAATGTTAACGTACTGTTTTTCGATCTTAAAAATAACTCAGATTATAAACATTCACTGATGATGCTTCACCTCAATAAAGCGAAACGCCTTTTGTGAAAAAAAAAACTTGTTTCTTGTGGTTACGACGACAAAAGGAAAATATCTTGAGAAATTTTAATACGTTCGACTGCGCGGATTACACAGTTTTTGGTCATAGCGATACTGACAAGGAATGCTTAAGCATATGCAATATTGTTCAATGATTAAAGATATTCAATGATATTTGGATGAAGTATGAAGTATTCTGTTGTACGCTTGGGCACTACCATTTTTTGAAAACGAGCTAGCTTTACATATCACTCGCTAGCTTGGCCTTGTTGATCCATGACCCTGGATGTCAGTTCCCTATCATAAAAGGGGCCGACGAGAGAAGCACAGTGTTTTGTAAGTCTGTCTGTTTCCTGGATATCATATTGCGTTTCCTATTTCACTTTTATCTAAAACAGTGTCAGATCCTTCTAAATAAAAATCGTAATGCAAACTGAGTGCAAGTAGCAGGTCACCCAATTACTATTATCAGCATGTTATGACAGTTCTCAATTTCTGGGAATGTGGTCATGGCCTTGCCTTCAAACTTTTCTCTCTATGACTTGCGACTACCCTGTTTCCAGCCACTATAGCGAATGACCACAAAATGCGATAGCGCTGTGTTAAGCTTAGAATTTTGTAGCGCTCACGAACAACTTTTTACATTCGTAACCAACATGGTTCTCATTATCGGTGTAAAGGATAGTATTTAGACGTTCTGTGCCACTGAAAGCCAAAAACATTTGCGTCTGCAATCGTTTCGCCAATGTTGAGCTATGTCTGTAGTTAGAGAACTGTAAAAGTCACATAACACTATCTTTCCATAGCTATCTTCACTACAGAATACTTCTCCGATCGACTAAATGATACTAATTAATAAGCAAATTCACTAAAACTGTGTCAGTACACTTCCATAGTCATAAGCATCAACATATATTATTGTCCTTGACAACATGTTTTGATACTATCCAAAACAATAAACATATTTTCAAAATACAACTGATGAAGAAATGTTATCCGACCCCTAAACAAAATATTTTGTTTCTTCCAACACTGAAAAAGACTAACTACCTATTTAAGATATGTGCCGTGTCTTGTAATTAACAATTTCAGCATGTACCTTTGTCGTCAGTACGTAAACGGTTTAGCAAAGAATACCGTTGAGAATTAGCATAAAGAGTGGGAAAGACTCAATACAAAAAATGTGAAAGAATCTTCCACCTAAGAAACAGGAGTCCACAGACTGGATTGTGCAAGAACGATGTCGGAAACAGATGGGATCATGCAAAGAAAACCTTTCTTTAAAATGAATGCTCTTCAGGTAAATAATATTGACTCTAAAACGGGGAGTAACTGGACGATACTCCTCAAAAGCATATATTAAATATTTGGAAATGGAATGGATAACATGGGGAAAATAAAGTAGACGAAATTGGAAAAATCTGAACCGTGCTAGCATAGGGTGAGGTGACAAAAGTCATGGTATAGCGACATGCACCTATACAGATGGCGGTAATGTCGCGTACACAAGGTGTAAGAGGGCAGTGCGTTGGCGGAGATGTCATTCATACTCAGGTGACTCATGTAAAAAGATTTCCCACGGTAATAAACGGACTTCGAACGCGGAATCGGACATTACGTTTCGAAAATCGTTAGGGAATTCACTATTGCAACACCCATAGTGTCAAGAGTGCGCAGAGAATACCAAATTTCGGGTGTTACTACTCACCACGGAGAACGCAGTGTTCGACGGCCTTTATTTAGCGACCGAGAGCACCGATGTTTGCGTAGAACTGTCAGTGCAAAGAGACAACCAACACTGAGTGAAATAGCCGTAGAAATCACCGTGGGACGTGCGATGAACGTATTCTTTAGCACTGTGCGGCGAAATTTGTCGTTGATGGGCTGTGGTAGCAGACGATCGACGCGAGTGCCTTTGCTAATAGCACGGCATCGCCTGCAGCGCGTCACTTGGGTAGTGACAATGTCGGTTGGATTCTAGACGACTGGAAAACCGTGGCCTGGTCAGATGTTCCGATTTAAGTTGATAAGAGCTGATAGTAGGGTTCGAGTGTGGTGCAAATCCCGCGAAGCCACGAGGTTGTCAACAAGGCACTGTGGAAGCTGGTGGTGGCTTCATAGTGGTGCGGGCTGTGTTTACATGGAATGGACTGGGTTCTCTGGTCCAGCTGAACCGATCATTGACCTGGAGACCGTTTCCAACCATTTACGGACTTCGTGTCCTCAAATGATGGAACTTTTATGGATGGCAATGAGCCATATCACCAGGTCAAAATTGCTCGCGATTGACTGAAGAACATGCTGGACAATTCTAGCAGATTTGGCTACTCAGATAGCTCGAAATGAATTCCATCGGACATTTATCGGACATAACCAAGAGGTCAATTCGAGCACGAAGTCATGCACCTGCAACACTTTCGCAATTGTGGACGTCTATAGAGGCAGCACGGCTCAATATTTTTGCAGGCCACTTTCACGACTTGTTGAGTCGACAGTCGGTGCCACGTCGAGTTGCTGCACTACCTCGGACAAAAACAGATACGACACGATATCACGAGGTATCCCAAGACTTTTGTCACCTCAGTGTAGAAGCTTATTAAAAATTAAGTGAGCAGATAAGGTACGAAACGATGAGTTAGAAACAATAGGTAGAGAAAGAAGTCTATGAGAAATCCATTCTGGAAGACGGGACTCGTTAGTGCGACTGTAATAAAACGTCTCTTAACAGTTAACTTGGCTGTGGAAAGCTTAGTGGAGGCGAGGATAACAGACTCTTGGGTATGTTACCCTTAAGGAAAGATAGAGTCAAGGACTCCGACTGAAGACTGGGATGGCTTAAAATTACTTTAAAAATATCGACTTAATTGTACATATGGTACCCCTAACATCTAGAGCACCAATAAAAGAAAAAGATCCTAAACTAGTCAGTTTGAGATATTTAAACCAGAGATCGGAAACGTTTTTACATTACGATACATAACGTTCGCAGTATTGCATGGTACCCGTGGAGAGCATTCTCTGGGATGTGGGAAGACGTCAACGATGTCTCTTTAATGTAAGTGCAAAACTTACATCATAATTCTATACTACAAAGCTAACAATAACTATACATTAACCCTAAACACTAAATATAAGAGTTACTGTGAAGACAATCTTCATGTAGTAGGAGGAGTTACCCAGTAGAAAGTTCTTTAATGCATTCTTGAACTCCACTACATTACATACAGATGTGACATTTAATGTACTCTGGTAGGTTGTTGAATACTAATGCACCCTCGTATTTGACTCCTTTCTGTGCTAATGTTAACCCTTTGCTTTTGGTCCTAGAGTTATGTTCATGGTTTTCACTATTTTTGCTTCTTAAGACGATGAATCACTGCGCGCTGTCTTATATTACCAGCGTCTGGAGGAAACTACGTGTGGTCGTTTTCCTTAAGGCTGGTAAGAAGCCAAATGATGCTAAAAGATTTCATCCGATTCGATTGTTGTGTCACTGTATAAAGATCTTCAAAAGTCTTATTCTTACCCAAATTAAACTCTTAATCGAAAGAAAGTTCATTCCTCAACAAGCTGGTTTTCGATCTGAGTAACCGTACTGCAATCAGATATTGAGCCACAGCCAAGACAATGAAGATGGTTTCCAGCAGGGTAATGTAACTGGAGTTGCCTTTGTCGAATTAGGAGCTACTTACGGCACTATTAGCCACTTAAAGTAGCTGAAGAAAATTTACCAGTTCTGCAATGATTACCATTTAAAATCCCTCATATGCACTCTCCTGCAGTGCACAGGATTCTAGATCTTCTCCAGGGCAGGAGGAGCATACGGAGTACACAAAGGAAAGGTCTACCTCAAGGCAGTGTGCTCGCTCCTATACTCTTTTACACTACTGATCAGCCTATTGCAGAACACTGCAGACATTTCATTTATGCCGCTGGTACAACAATGGCTGACCAAGGGAAGAAGCGGAAAAAAGAGATCATGACTTCACCACTGGGTTCTGATGGCCTCCGCTATACTACCAATAGTCTAAAGCCAAATGACAACCATACTCAGGTGTGCTCATTTCACGTACGGAATAGAGAAGTTCGGCGTGAATTGGGCGCTACATAGCATGACACACGACTTCGACACTGTCCAACAGATGCATGTCTGGGTGTTACTCTTGATCGCAACTGTCCATCAAACAACGTTGACGTAATAATGGACAGGACAGGGCAAGAAACAATGTTCTGAGGAAGATATCAGCCACCACATGGGGAACTAGTTCTGGCGTCCCGAGAACTGCTCTTGCATTGTGTTTGTCAGCTGCGGAGTATGCCTCATCTGTGTATAGTGCATCTGCTCACACCAAGCAGATAAGTGCTGTAGTCACTGAGTCTGTCCGAATATTGGGCTCCGTGGACTTTCCGACGGTGGCGCTTCATAGCCTTTTGTATCTGCCGCAGGTACGTGGCACTTCCGACCAACCAGTTTTACACCATGATACACTCGTATGCTAAACTTCAGTATCGCTCGATGGAACGTGCACCATGCATAGAAAGAACTGAAAAATGTAGTACAGAAGGAAAAGGAAATAATACGAAAGGAGACGACAGAATGACACTTTTATTCGAAGACGATAATTACAGTGAAGTAATTGCACTGCTGCTATTTTGTCTAAAAGTGACATGGTGAGAGCGTGGCTGTGTACAATTAATGTAGGATGATTCTTTCAAAGAAGAATACAGCGACCAGCCACTATTAATACTGCCATTTATTTAAGTAAATAGCACCGTAACAGGTTTCGAACTGACAAGTTCATCATCAGACGGCTGTTCACAAAATTTGCAAGATACACTTTACACAATCGTCAGTTTTCGATTTTTATTCTCCCACTGTGGCGAAATATTCTTGGTGTGTTGATGCCACCGAAAATTCCGCGCGATTTTGTTGCGAAGCTGCAGGATTGTATTTTTCAAATATTCCAAAATAAATGCACAACTTATATGATTTGCACATCACCATATTGTGCAAAGCACCACACACACACACACACACACACACACACACACCATAAGGTATTTGCCACATGTGGCAAATCAGATAAGTGGTGCTGCGTATATTTTGGAATATTTGAAAAATACAATCCTGTAACTTCGCAACAAAATCGCGCGGAATTTTCGATGCCATCAACACACCAATAATATTTCGCCACAGTGGAAGACTAAGTATCGAAAACTGACGATTATGTAAAGTGTATCTTGCAAATTTTGTGAACAGCTGTCTGATGATGAACTTGCCTCTTCGAAACCGATTACGGCGCTATGTACTTAAATACAGGGTGTTTCAAAAATGACCGGTATATTTGAAACGGCAATAAAAACTAAACGAGTAGCGATAGAAATACACCGTTTGTTGCAATATGCTTGGGACAACAGTACATTTTCAGGCGAACAAACTTTCGAAATTACAGTAGTTACAATTTTCAACAACAGATGGCGCTGCAAGTGATGTGAAAGATATAGAAGACAACGCAGTCTGTGGGTGTGCCATTCTCTACGTCGTCTTTCTGCTGTAAGCGTGTGCTGTTCACAACGTGCAAGTGTGCTGTGGACAACATGGTTTATTCCTTAGAACAGAGGATTTTTCTGGTGTTGGAATTCCACCGCCTAGAACACAGTGTTGTTGCAACAAGACGAAGTTTTCAACGGAGGTTTAATGTAACCAAAGGATCGAAAAGCGATACAATAAAGGATCTGTTTGAAAAATTTCAACGGACTGGGAACGTGACGGATGAACGTGCTGGAAAGGTAGGGCGGCCGCGTACGGCAACCACAGTGGGCAACGCGTAGCTAGTGCAGCAGGTGATCCAACAGCGGCCTCGGGTTTCCGTACGCCGTGTTGCAGCTGCGCTCCAAATGACGCCAACGTCCACGTATCGTCTCATGCGCCAGAGTTGACACCTCTATCCATACAAAATTCAAACGCGGCAAGCCCTCAGCGCCACTACCATTGCTGCACGAGAGACATTCGCTAACGATATAGTGCACAAGATAGATGACGGCGATATGCATGTGGGCAGCATTTGGTTTACTGACGAAGCTTATTTTTACCTGGACGGCTTCGTCAATAAACAGAACTGGCGCATATGGGGAACCGCAAAGCCCCATGTTGCAGTCCCATCGTCCCTGCATCCTCAAAAAGTACTGGTCTGGGCCGCCATTTCTTCCAAAGGAATCATTGGCCCATTTTTCAGATCTGAAACGATTACTGCATCACGCTATCTGGACATTCTTCGTGAATTTGTGGCGGTACAAACTGCATTAGACGACACCGCGAACACCTCGTGGTTTATGCAAGATGGTGCCCGGCCACATCGCACGGCCGACGTCTTTAATTTCCTGAATGAATATTTCGATGATCGTGTGATTGCTTTGGGCTATCCGAAACATACAGGAGGCGGCGTGGATTGGCCTCCCTATTCGCCAGACATGAACCCCTGTGCCTTCTTTCTGTAGGGACACTTGAAAGACCAGGTGTATCGCCAGAATCCAAAAACAATTGAACAGCTGAAGCAGTACATCTCATCTGCATGTGAAGCCATTCCGCCAGACACGTTGCCAAAGGTTTCGGGTAATTTCATTCAGAGACTACGCCATATTATTGCTACGCATGGTGGATATGTGGAAAATATTGTACTATAGAGTTTGCCAGACCGCAGCGCCATCTGTTGTTGACAATTGTAACTGCTGTAATTTCGAAAGTTTGTCTGCCTGAAAATGTACTGTTGTCCCAAGCATATTGCAACAAACGGTGTATTTCTATCACTGCTCGTTTAGTTTGTAGTGCCGTTTCAAATATACCGGTCATTTTTGAAACACCCTGTAAATAACAGTATTAATAGTAGCTGGTTGCTGTATTCTTTGTAAGAATCAACCTACGTGAAGTCATTGCGATTTATGATGGTCTCCTAGACATTACAAACGGCGGGACATTGTTCATTATAGGGTGTGTGATCAGCACGGACGGCGATGTACAACGTCCTCTCATGCTGGCCACAAGATTGGAAAGGAAATTATTGCGGTAAAGCGTTCCATTTCTCCACCAGCGCCACTGAGAGCTTCAGACAGGTCGCTGGTGCACGTACATGTGCATCAGTACGCCTCCCCATTGCACCTCGCACGTGGTGGATGAGATTTAAGTCAGAGATAAGGGTAACCAGACCACGCGCCGAATATCCTCTCGTCCTAATAACTCCTCCAACCTGTTGTGTGCGAGGCGGTCGCGCCTATAAAACTGACCTCAAAACCGAATGCACCCCTGAATAGACGCACATGGGGAAGGATTGCAGGCCACAATAATGTTATCAGTGAGTGTACCGTATTCAAAGATTTGGAGCTCGGTACGTCCACGCAATGTTATTCCTCCCCACACCATAACACCTAGACCACCAAAACGACCACTTTCGACAATGTTCCCACTTCTCGCCATATGAGGGAACATCCAGCATTTCTTGCATGATCTTTTGAATATGACAACTGTCACCGCCCCCAAGGTTCCTCGGCACATGACATCCACTCAAAAAGCGTGTCGGACCGAGGCGGGGGCTGAAATGTTACATCTGTTTCAGGTCGTTCTAGGTGACTTCTTTAGGCGACAAATCGCAATGAAGTAGCTGAACTAAAAGTTCTCGGATTTCCAGCCGCGTGACTCTGCATTGTTACAATGGGCGAGCATTCGGTGTAATACTACACTCAAGCGCCAAAGAAACTGGTATAGGCATGCATATTAAAGTACAGAGATATGTAAACAGCAGAATACATCGTTGCGGCTGGCAATGCCTATATAAGACAATAAGTGTCTGGCGTAGTTGTTAGAACGGTTACTGCTGCTACAATGTCAGGTTATCAAAATTTAAGTAAGTTTGAACGTGGTGCTATAGTCGGCGCACGAGCGATGGGACACAGCATCTCCAAGGTAGCGATGAAGTGGGATTTTCCCGTCTACCGTTTCAGTAGTGTACAGTAAATATCAGGTATCCGGTAAAAAGTCAAATCTCCGACACCACTGCGGTCGGAATATAGCCTGCAACAAAGAGACAAACGACGACTGAAGAGAATCGTTCAACGTGACAGATGTGCAACCCTTCTGCAAATTGCTACAGCTTTCAAAGCTGGTCGATCAACAAGTGTCAGCGTGCGAACCATTCCACAAAACATTATCGATCTAGGCTTTCATCTGGGATGCCTGGCAACGTGCTGTTCAGAAGACATTTCCAAAACCTCGTACTCTTACGGATGTATGGAAAACCCTGCAGGATTCATGGTGTCAATTCCCTTCATCACTATTTCAGACGTTAGTCGAATCCATGTCACGCCGTGTTTCGGCACTTCTGCGTGCTCGCGGGTGCCCTACACGATATTAGACAGATGTACCAGCTTATTTGACTCCTCAGTGTATATGACTACCTCTCGTAATTTCACGCATCTCATTTCATCACGCTAGATTCTGACACCGCATTCTGCAACTTACAACGAGTCATGGCGCTGATTTATTACGAAAAGTTGCTGTGTCATGTATTCCGTTTATGTCCCACTAGAGGTGAAACTTCACTCTTATATCATAAAGATTCTCGCGACTATATCATCTGCGGACGGATGTATTTGTAGGATCGCATTAATATTTGTTCGGAGCAGCAATATCGGCGCATTAGGAATGCTTATACTGTTTAACGGCACTGTTGAGACGTATTGACGTCAATGTCGGCTGTTTTCCGGTTCTAAAGTTGTACCCGCTATGTGACACAACACTTAATTTAAAAAACGAACGACAGCTAGTTTCGCACATAAGTTGCAGGGAGGACAGAAATATCAGTGCCCCGCGATAAATGCATGCTTGAACATAAATGCATATGGTAGTCAAGCTTGCAGCTCGCGCTGTTGCAAGTGGCTGTCGTGGTCACAATAGTATTCTGTGTAGTTGTGACTGCATTATGCCGGAGTTAAGTGAATTCGAACATAGACAAATTGTAGTTGCTCTTATGGCGGATGCCTCCGTAAACAAGGGAGTCAGTGTCTGGTGTTTTAGGAAGCAATGAATAGAAGAATCATACCGCCTACAGGTAAATGGAGAAACATCATCCGCTAGGTCAGAATGCGGACGATAGAGTGTATTGGGAGATCGTGACAGACGGCCATTGAAGAGGACTGTGGCAGAGAATAAGAGGACGATTACTGTAGAAGCCACTGCAGAAGTGAATGTCGCACTCGCGGACCCTGTCGGCACAAAAAACAATAGGAAGGGAACTCCATAAGCATGGATTGTAAGGCGAGCTGGAATTCGAAAACCACTCATCACTGGTACAAATATTCGTAAGAGGAAAATCTGATGCCGAAGTCATAAAACTGGACTATGTAGCAGTGGAAGGAAGCCATCTGGTCAGATGAGTCTTGTTGCACACTATTTCCAAAATTTGGCCGAGTTTACGTCCAAAGAGTTGGACCATGACGAAGTTCGGTGATGATCTGGGCAGCAACATTGTGGTATTCCATGTACACCATGAGTACTCTGAAAGGTCGCATTACGGCCACCAAGTATGTGATGATTTTGGCTGATCTGGTTCATACAGGGCCATAATTATTGAACTTTGAGAGAAAAAAACGTAAATTAGTTACAAACTACAGGCTGCACACACTGTATTCAACGTGTAAACGTCACTACAAATATTCAAATTTAGGTTATGACATGTTCGATATGCCTGCCATCCTTGGCGATGATGTGGCCAAAATGAATAGCGAAATTCTGCATGACGTGCTGAAGTATCAGAACATCGATGCTATCAATGACCTCTTTAGTGGCTGTTTTCAGCTCAACAATGGTTTTGGGGTTATTACTGTACACCTTTTCTTTAATAAGATACTACAAAAGGGAGTCGCATGTGTTCAGATCCGGAGAATATGGCGCCAGTCGAGGCCCACGCCAGTGGTCTCTGGGTGCCCCAGACCCACAATGTGGTCCCCAAAGTGCTCCTCCACGGCATCAAGTACTCTCCTGCTTCGATGAGGTCGAGCTCAGTCTTGCATGAATCAAAGCTTGTCGAAATTAGGGTCACTTTGGATAATGAGGATGAAATCGTCTTCCAAAACCTTCTCTTACTATTCGGTAGTCACCGTGCCATCAAGGAATATTGCATCGATTATTCCGTGACTGGACACTGCACACCTCACAATCACCCGTTGAGGGTGAGGAGACCTCGATCGCGAAATGTGGATTCTCAGTACCGCAAATGAGCCAATTTTGCTTATTGACGAGCCCATCCAAATGAAAGTAGACTTCGTCGCTAAGCCAAACTGTACTGCGCATACTAATTCCCATCATGCCCGGCGGTAAACTGTGCAGTCTGAACGTCCTAACGCAAAACGTTCAGAAGTTTCTTTTTGGTCATCAGTCTACTGACTGGTTTGATGCGGCCCGCCACGAATTCCTTTCCTGTGCTAACCTCTTCATCTCAGAGTAGCACTTGCAACCTACGTCCTCAATTATTTGCTTGACGTATTCCAATCTCTGTCTTCCTCTACAGGTTTTGCCCTCTACAGCTCCCTCTAGTACCATGGAAGTCATTGCCTCATGTCTTAGCAGATGTCCTATCATCCTGTCCCTTCTCCTTATCAGTGATTTCCACATATTCCTTTCCTCTCCGACGCTGCGTAGAACCTCCTCATTCCTTACCTTATCAGTCCACCTAATTTTCAACATTCGTCTATAGCACCACATCTCAAATGCTTCGATTCTCTTCTGTTCCGGTTTTCCCACAGTCCATGTTTCACTACCATACAATGCTGTACTCCAGACGTACATCTTCAGAAATTTCTTCCTCAAATTAAGGCCGGTATTTGATATTAGTAGACTTCTCTTTGCCAGAAATGCCTTTTTTGCCATAGCGAGTCTGCTTTTGATGTCCTCCTTGCTCCGTCCGTCATTGGTTATTTTACTGCCTAGATAGCAGAATTCCTTAACTTCATTGACTTCGTGACCATCAATCCTGATGTTAAGTTTCTCGCTGTTCTCATTTCTACTACTTCTCATTACCTTCGTCTTTCTCCGATTTACTCTCAAACCATACTGTGTACTCATTGGACTGTTCATTCCGTTCAGCAGATCATTTAATTCTTCTTCACTTTCACTCAGGATAGCAATGCCATCAGCGAATCTTATCATTGATATCCTTTCACCTTGTATTTTAATTCCACTCCTGAACCTTTCTTTTATTTCCATCATTGCTTCCTCGATGTACAGATTGAAGAGTAGGGGCGAAAGGCTACAGCCCTGTCTTACTCCCTTCTTAATACGGGCACTTCGTTCTTGATCGTCCACTCTTATTATTCCCTCTTGGTTGTTGTACATATTGTATATGACCCGTCTCTCCCTATAGCTTAGCCCTACTTTTTTCAGAATCTTGAACAGCTTGCACCATTTTATATTGTCGAACGCTTTTTCCAGGTCGACAAATCCTATGAACGTGTCTTGATTTTTCTTTAGCCTTGCTTCCATTATTAGCCGTAACGTCAGAATTGCCTCTCTCGTGCCTTTACTTTTCCTAAAGCCAAACTGATCGTCACCTAGTTATGACGATTTTATTTCATATAATTCAATAATTGTCACCCTGTACCATGGTACATGTTTCTTCTAGGATTGTGTTGCTGTGTTCCAAGACGACATACCCCTTATTCACAAAACTGACATCGTTCAGACCTTACTTTGTGAGCACGAGGATGAACTGTCGCATCTCCCCTGGCCACAACAGTGACCAGTGAGAAAAGCGTGCGTTATCGCTATCCACCTTCACCATCGTGCACGTACAATAGGTCCCCTGTAACTGAGATCTGAGCTTAGCACTAAAACTATATCACCAAACTAATAATTTCAAGTCTTACATGAAACAGAAGAATCGTATGTGCAACAGTGCTAAGAAGGAAGGTGGCTCAGTAGTTAAGCCTCATATGGTTATTCGAAAAGAGAGGAATTTTTAATCCTTCTAGTGCCAAACCGATTTGGGTTTCCCATTGCTACACAAAGGCGCATGAATTGAAGTGCAGGATAGTTTCTTCAGCCTTGAAACGGCCTGTTCTTATTTCCTACCTTCTTCAGCTGAGCTAATGGTCCCTTTGTAGTACCCTCGATGTGTACAGGAAGTTTTATTGCTTTCATGAAATGAACTGTGCTTCTTCGTCATTGTTCTTGCCCAAATGATCTAGGTGGACTATCCTCTGCAGTTCTCGGTTTCATTCCAGCAAACAATTAGCTAAATGGGAATGAGGAATACACGTTCATAACTGGGAACTTCTGAGAGGTTAACAAACATTCCCTCCCCCCCCCCCCCCCCTCCCCTCGTCCCGTCTCCTCCCAAATCTCAATTTACCGTTATCTTGAAATTATTTCTGAACAAAGTGGAGCACTGGTTATCACACGGAAACGCATTATTAAAAACCGATTTGCAATTTCAAGCTGGCAGCCTAGATACAGGTTTTCATTAGTTTCTCTGCTTGGGTTAAAGCCTATGTTGCGAAGGATCCTTTGTAAAGGACTCATCTACGGCATTATATACTCTGTGAAGTGTGAGGCAAAGGGTACTTCCCACTTTACGACGTAGTGTTCCCATTCCATTCGCGCATAAAGCGCGAGAAGAATAAATGCTTAAATGGCCATATGCAAGTAGTAATCAATCTGAACTTGTGTTCACGATCCCTACGGGACCGCAACGTAGGGGGATGTAGTACATTCCTAGATTGCTCATTTCATCGTGGTTCGTCAAATTCTGTAAGTAGTCTTTTGCGGGCATGTGGCGTCTCCCTTCAGAAGCCGTCAGTACAGGTTTTTCAGCGTCTCCGTGACGCTCTCCCATTGATCAAACCAATACGTGCTGCTTTTCTTTGTATACGATCAATATCCACTGTTGGGCGTATTTGGTATGGACACCGCATACTTGAGCAATGCTCTAGGATGGGTCACACAAGTGTTTCTAAAGTAGTGCCTCTTTTAACTGATTGCATATTCGCAGTATCATACTAAGCCATCAAAATCTTTGTTTTACCTATGGCTTAGCATATGGCTATAAAATTGGTATTCCTAGGGATTTGTAATGAGTTGACTTGTGACTCACTGATATTTTAATCATAGGATATTACGTTTTCTTTATTTTTGTGAAGTGCATAATATTTCATTTATAAACATTAAAAGCAACCTGTTAATCTTTGCACCACTTCGAAACCTGACAAGACCTGACTGAATATTTGTAAAGCACTTTCCATAAAGTGCTTCACTATTAAGAACTGTATCCGTAATCTCTTCAGAATATTTGTTTCTGTCTTAAATTTAGCTCAAATTTATCTACCACTCCATCCAAATCTACATATTGCTAAAACTATGAACCCACAAACTGTTATTCAATTTACAGTCGTATGCTAGCCTTTGGCTAAACAGAACCTTGTTTGAATTGACCTGTAACTGGTCTGAATACAACTTGTCCTTGTATTCAATGCGAAACTGTAGTAAAACAATTATCAGTCCCTAATCAAAATTTCCACTTACTTCGCGTCTTGACAACATTGTTGCAGATTTCTCCAAAGCACAACAGCAGACAGCGAGCAGGCAGCGACTAAGCAAGAGATTTCTATTTCTAAATAAACTTTCCATGCTATACTCAAACTGTTGCATACCACCTTGTGCAATGTGGTAACGAGTGATGATAAGCCTAAAATTAGCAGTATGGGGAAAATAACTATTCCTATAAAATGATATTACAAACAACAACTTTAGAACGAAGCATGCATTCAAAATGAGAGAGGAAAACATCGCGTGATCTTCACACATGACATTGGTCTCTGCTTAAGAAAGTGAACAATGATTTTAAAAGGATACAATATTAACAGAGAATTTCTATAAAAACCAAACAGCTTAATCGTTAATATATTAATACAAGTCTCAGGAAAGTCGAGTGGTCTTTCTCTGAGCAAGTGAACAAAGTTAACTAGCTACCAATAAACGTTTCTACAAATTAGGTGCGCAGTACTGCAATCTTACCTCAAACTTCTTCCCTTCAAAAAATATAACATTATTCAAAATTCATATTCTTTTCGATTTTCGATATTTACATCATATTCATCCTTGCTGTCTTTTACAGTCAATCTTTCTTCACCTAACAGATATTGTCACAAGTCAACACAGCACTACTAAACGCGTCGGTGTATTAGACAGCGCAGATGACAAGAGGACATCGATAACATACAATAATCAAAATGGCATGACCACCTTACACATCATCTGTGAAAAGTCTGACGTTACTATTAATATTGTCTGCAAAGTCATTAGCATACAACGTTCACGACATGAGTCTCAACACACTGCTCTGGGACACGCCTGAAATTACACTGTCGACATCTCACCATTGACGACAATATTCTGCTTCTTTCCTACCACAAAGCCTTCAATCCACTCACAAAATTATTTTAATACTCGTCATGATGGTACTTTCATTAATAAGCCTTGGGTGGTTCAAATGGCTCTGAGTACTATGGGACTTAACTGCTGTGGTCATCAGTCCCCTAGAACTTAGAACTACTTAAACCTAACTAACCTAAAGACGTCACACACACCCATGCCCGAAGCAGGATTCGAACCTGCGATCGTAGCGGTCTCGCGGTTCCAGACTGTAGCGCCTACAACCGCTCGGCCACACCGGGCGGCAATAAGTGTTGGAGTCGTGCGTCAAATGCTCTTCGAAAATCAAGATATGCGCTTTCAAAAATTGGAAACAGCACGAGTTCGTTTTCGCATGACCGATGTTTCTGAAATCTATGCTAGCTGGAATGGAGGAGGTCATTCTGTTCCAGATACTTCATTACGTCTGAGTTAAGAATATGTGCTAAGATCTGCAGCAAGTGGATTTCAAAGATATTGGACTAAATATTTGTGGATCACTTCTGCTACCTTTGTTACCTACGTGTGCAACCTGCATCTTTTTCTAACAACTGGGCACAGTGTTTTGTTTGAGGAGTCTAATGTTATATTATGGTTAACAGCAGGGCCAAACCAGTCACAGATTCCGTATCTTTGTTTAATCTGAGCTTGTGTCTTTTCCCTAATAACTTAGTTGTCGACGTGGTATTAACCTGTTACCCTCTTTCCTTTTTTTCCTAGAAATTATTAATCGGAGCAATCAGAAATGAACGATGCAGTTGCTACATTGCCCGGCAAACTGTATAACCAGTGCGATACAACGGCTATATGTAAGCAGCCTTGCAGGACTGACGTATAACCTTTATTGAGAAAGTTACGTTCAGCACCGCGTGCAAACATTCTGCACACGTCACGGCCAGTCGTGTGTCCTTGGATCTCCAGTTCTCTTGTTCCTGTATAGTTTAGCCAACTATCGGCACGTTCATCTCCAATAACAGCGACGGTAACTGACGCAGCGAAAGGACGTTGTTTCGAAAGGGTGGCTGTAACTGTCGCACGAAGTTATTCAGCAGGTGCTCGTTTCACTTCCTGGAGTGAACGTCTAAAACTCGCTTGACGAATGTTATTATCCTCTCGTTCCGATCTTTTATGAGTGACGATTAAGCAAATGGGGAAGCTATGAACAGCTTCTGCACCTATTGTCAGTGATAATAACATATGCTAAAGGGTATCTTCAGATTTGTTTGCAGTGCATGGAACAATGGGATATTTTCTCTTTCATTGTGAGATTCGCTGTGACCTCAAATGTTTTAACATCCGAAACCTCTCTCAAAACCAGCATACAAAGCTTTTACCTTTTCCTACGTGAGGCTGCATGTTAATCGTTCTCCAGAAGTAGGCGGGAAAGAAAATCGTACAGTCAGAACAGAAGTGTACCATTTCTACACGGGGCAGTCAAATGAAAACGATACAGATGGAAAAATTAAGTAAACTGTTTATTATTTCAAAAGTAATGCCATAACTGTTAATGAATTTATACCACTGTTAGATAAGATGAGCGATGCCTTCTAAGAAAAATGTTTCCTGTTGTCTACGGAACCATGATTGTACCCAGGCGTGCACCTGTTCGTCCCAAGAAAATCAGCGGCCACGACTGTCTTTCTTCACGAATCCAAAAATATAGAAAGTGCAACTATATGTGAGCGGGCCCGCGCCGATATTGACGCGATCCCTCAAATACATCCGCCCTGAGATGAGTTAGTTGCCAGGGAAGTCAACAATGATCCGCTGATAGTACAGCTGGCTAGCCACCAGACCAGTCATATTCTATATAGAGGAAAAAAGTTGTCTAATGTCGAGAGCAAGCAGATTTCGAGTGCTTTTTTAAAACCAGACTACGAAATGTCTGATGTGCAGGGCCAAAATAGTTGCAACAAACGTCATGTTTGCGCAACGCTTTAATATATCCCATAAAACGGACAACTGAAATGCCGTAAAGCAAGTTTTTAAAGAGTAGGTTCTCACAACCAATACCGCAACACATTCTAGCACTGTAGCCGCTTGTCTACTTCACACAACTATTATAAAGAACTCTGTTTTATGTGGAAGCGTCGGCATACCTGCAACCAGTATCCTGTTACAGCGGTAGAAAGTAACAGGCTAGTTCTATGTAAGTAGCACCTTTATTACTCCATAAATAATTAAACATCTGTTTCTCCACACCTATATCACTTCCTTGTCCTACATCAGGCGTTCCCTGAGGCCTTTAAGGTACATTCCGCAGTCTCCATTACTTTCCTGTGTCAGCGTTGCTAACCTGCCACTAGTACAGTGAAAACAGTTTTCTTTTGTATTTTCTGTTCCTGCACATAATTTGTGCCGACGTGTAGCAGTTACTCATATGGCGGCGAATGCATAACGCTTTCCCTCCTGTCCCCTGCTGTCAATGTACCGCTGACGCTATTATATCACCTCACTGCACGTCACAAGAAAAATGGTTCAAATGGCTCTGAGCACTATGGGACTTAACTTCTGAGGTCATCAGTCCCCTAGAACTTAGAACTACTTAAACCTAACCAACCTAAGGACATCACAAACGTCCATGACCGAGGCAGGATTGGAACCTGCGACCGTAGCGGTAGCGCTGTTCCAGACTGAAGCGCCTAGAACCGCTCGGTCACCCAGGCCGGCGCACGTCACAATAACTTCAAAAGGAATGCATTACACTATTTTCAATATGACATGCATTACTATCGCCACGACGTGCTTAAAGTTTTCGGTGAACGACTTCAAAGCGTGCATGAGGTTTTGTTTTTTTGTGTCGTTAATGATCGATAATTTCACACACACTATATGATCAAAATCATCCAAACAGACAAAAAAACATGCGATTTTCATATTAGATGGATTGTGCTGCCACCTACTGGCAGGTACTCCATATTAGCGACCTCAGTAGTCATTAGATACCGTAAGAGAGCATAATGGGGCGCTCCACGGAGCTCTCTGACTTTGAACGTGGTTAGGTGATTGGGTGTCACTTCTGTCATACGTCTGTTAGCGAGATTTCCACACTCCTAAACATTCCTATGTCCACTCTTTCCGATGTGATAGAGAAATGGAAAATGTAAAGAGACACGTACAACACAAAAGCGTACAGGCCGATCTCGTCTGTTGACTGACAGAGACCGCCGACAGTTGAAGAGGGTCGTAATGTGTAATACGCAGACATCTATTCAGCCCATCACACAGGAATTCCAAACTGCATCGGGATCCATTGCGAGTACATTGGCAGTTAGGCGGGATGTGAGAAAACTTGGATTTCACGGTCGAGTGGCTTCTCATAAGCGACACATTACGCCGGTAAATGCCAAACGACGCCTCGCTTGGTGTATGGAGCGTAAACATTGGGTGATTGAACAGTGTAAAAACGCTTTGTGGAGTGACTAATCACGCTACACGATGTGTCGATTCAATGGTAGAGTGGGTATGACGAATGTCTGGTGAACGTCATTTGCCGGCGTGTGTAGTGCCAATAGTAAAATTCGGAGACAGTGGTGTTATGGTGTGGTCGTGTTTTTCATGAAGGGGGCTTACACCCCTTGTTGTTTCACGTGCCACTATCACAGCACAGACCTACACTGATGTGCCGGCCGGTGTGGTCGAACACTTCTAGGCGCTTCAGTCTGGAACTGCTCGACCGCTACGGTCGCAGGTTCGAATCCTGCCTCGGTCATGGATATGTGTGTGATGTCCTTAGGTTAGTTAGGTTTAAGTAGTTCTAAGTTCTAGGAAATTGATGACTTCAGCTGTTAAGTCCCATAGTGCTCAGAACCATTTTTGAACCTACACTGATGTTTAAAGCACCTTCTTGCTTCCCACTGTTAAAGAGCATCTTTCAACACAGTCGAGCACCTGTTCATAATGCACGGCTTGTGGCGGAGTGGTTGCACGACAATAACATCCCTGTAATGGACTGGCTTGCAAAGAGTCCTGACCTGGGTCTTATAGAACACCTTTGAGATGTTTTGGAACACCGACTTGGTGCCAGGCCTCACCGACCAACATCGATACGTCTCCTCAGTGCAGCACTACGTGAAGAATGGGCTGCCATTCCCCAAGAAACCTTCCAGCACCTGATTGATCGTGTGCTTGCGTGAGTGAAAGCTGCCATCAAGGCTAAGTGTGGGTCAATACCATATTGAATTCCAGCATTACCGATGGAGGATGCCGCGAAATTGTAAGTCATTTTCAGCCAAGTGTCCGGATACTTTTGATCACATAGTGTATGAACGCGCCTCTACCGAGGGGATCGTAGATACCAGCGACGTCTTGTGATGAGGGTTTGTAGATTCAGCAATAACGTTCATCATACAGTAGTCAAAAACGACAAACTAATATCGAAACTACTTCACTTATGGCCGTACAGTCATTTTCAATAACTCATCTGCTATTTCTTGGTCCGTGCCTGCCTCAAAATGTACCAAGCATCGTATAGCATTTGATGTTTCTACCAGAAATGTACGTTCAGTTCACACGCAAGTTAGGCATATTAATTCATTGCTGTCGACAGTATAAGCACTAACGACGGCCGGAAAAGACAAATGGCTCTAAGCACTATGGGACTTAACATCTATGGTCATCAGTCCCCTAGAACTTAGAACTACTTAAACCTAACTAACCTAAGGACATCACACAACACCCAGTCATCACGAGGCAGAGAAAATCCCTGACCCCCGCCGGGAATCGAACCCTGGAACCAGAATAGACAGCCAAGATAGAAGTGGGCAGTACACGAACGAACTGTAAGGGCGATGACAGGCGAGGCACTAAACGGGTTAGCAGCGGGTACCGCGAGCAATGGATTTTTACTTTGTTTTCATTTTCATCCATCGTACGTTGCACGTAATGACACTGGTGTAAAGATGTTGTTAGTCCAGTAACAGTCACAAAAAGTAATTTAAGTAACACATTAAGAGTTTCTTGTGTTGGCACATTCCCCAACTTTTGGAGTTTGTGGTTACATTTAGATCTGACTCTGCACGAACTCCGTAAAAAATAAATTCCTACGTGATACCGACTTGACCTGACGTTGGTGTACACGTCACAATATTTTGAGTAACCACATTGCTTCAGGTTGATATCTAGTTTATATTCCGTGCTACTGTTATTCGAGTGAAATATCGTGCAGATTTTTGCAATATCTGATTTGCGGGACAAACAATACAACGTAAAATTTTGCGTAAGTGCAGGAAAAACTGGCTCCTCTGAGTCCAAACTGGTCGTCAATCAACTGAATGGGTTGATTCGCATTGACTAAGTATCTCCACGACCAAAACAACAGCACGGCAGTCTTTGTCGAATGTCACAGTGAAGTTCATAGTTTGCTTTCGATGTCAGCGGAACTGAGTGTTCGTAATATTTGCCTAGAAGTCAGTCAAACGTCATTACTAAGCAAACGCTTTGAAAAGGCTGTACAGGGAAATTCGCAAAAAGTGACTACCGTTGTGGCAAGAGAGCCGAGTGTTTCCTTCAGCTTTGCAATCTTGTGATTGCACTCACAAAGTAAAAATCAACGCTCAAAACGAAGCCGTTTCGACATTATTGATGACACCAATAATTCACAATTACTGAAGAGCATTCTATAATAATCTATACTTGACTGCATGGCGAAAGGTAAACATTACCGAAAAAAATGTATGAGTAGAGCAGGGTATGCTTTGAAGGACACGAGAACTAAACATCTGTAAAATTAAATAAAATTGTTTGAGAAATCGTTTTCTTCTAATCTTATATGTTCAGATAAATGACTTTCTGCCATGTTCTTGACAGTGGTTTACAATGATGATGTGAAGAGATAGTTGCTAACAGGTGTGCGTATTACCAAACCAGCAGTTTAATAAATCGTGGTTGCAAAATACTGACACGAACTGATTACAGAATAATGGACGACTGATAGAAGTCGGCTGGAGAAAGATCAGTTTAAGTTCCAGAGAAATGTAGAAACATGTCAAGTAAAACTGCCTCCTCGACTACTCTTAGAAGGTAAACTGGAGAAAAGCGAGTCCAGATGTACAGTATTTGTAGACTTACAGAAGGCTTTTGACAGTGTTGTCTGGAACATATTCTTTGAAATTCTGAAGTTCAGGGGTAAAATTCAGGGAAAACTCTACGTATGACTTGTGAGGTAACCATACTCCGTCTGTAAGAGCCGACGGATGTGAATGGGAGGGGAGGGGGGGGGGGGGGGGGTAGTATTTGAGAAGGGATTGAGGCACAGCCATAGCCTATCCGCCATGTTATTCAGTCTGTGTTGGAGCAGTCTGTGAAGGAAACGAAGGATAAATTTGGGAAAGGAAAGGGACAAGATGTAAATCGCAAGAACGCAGGATTTCGCGGACGTAGTCGACGTTATTAAAAGATTTACTCGGAAACCTTTTTCGACAGACTCAGACTGTCAGCATCGCAACCTTTATTATTCAATAAATATTTGAACATCTGTTTCTCCACAGCTGTATCACTTCCTGGTCCTACATGAGGCGTTCCCTGAGGCCTTTCAGGTACATTCCCAGGTCTCCACTACTTTCCTGTGTCAGCCTGACACAGGTACATTCAAAATAGCTTTCTTTTGTATTTTGTGTTTCCGCACATATTTTTTGCCGACGTGTAGCAGTTACTAATACGGCGGAGAATGCATAGCACTTTAGCTCCTGTCTCCTGCTGTCAAAGTACCGTTGACTGTGTTACATCACCTCATTGCACGTCACAAGAACTTCAAAAGGAATGCGTTACACCATTCTCAACATGACATGGATTACTATTGCCACGACGCGCATAAAGGTTTCAGTGAATGACCTGAAAGCGTGCATGAGTTTTTTTTGTCGCTAATGATCGATAATTTCACACACACTAAGTGTTCAAAAGTATCCAAACACCCACAAAAACATGCGTTTTTCATATTGGGTGGCTTGTGCTGTCACCTACTGCCAGGTACTCCATATTAGCGACCTCAGTAGTCATTAGACATGGTGATAGAGCAGAACCGGGCGCTGCTCGGAGCTCACGGACTTCGAACGTGGTCATGTGATGAGGTCTCACTTGTGTCATACATCTGTAGGCGAGATTTCCACACTCATAAACAACCCTATGTCCACTGTTTCCGGTGTGATAGTGAAATGGAAACATGAAGGAACACGTACAGCACAAAAGCGTATACTACTCCAAAGACAATAACTAATGCTCTTTATCTATCTCATTACTGTCATACTGAAAAAAAAAAACATGCCGCTGCATTTCATACAACGCCTGAAGCTGGCTCCTAGGCACTTCCGTGTATGATCTCCGCAGCAAGAAATATACACTCCTGGAAATTGAAATAAGAACACCGCGAATTCATTGTCCCAGGAAGGGGAAACTTTATTGACACATTCCTGGGGTCAGATACATCACATGATCACACTCACAGAACCACTGGCACATAGACACAGGCAACAGAGCATGCACAATGTCGGCACTAGTACAGTGTATATCCACCTTTCGCAGCAATGCAGCCTGCTATTCTCCCATGGAGACGATCGTAGAGATGCTGGATGTAGTCCTGTGGAACGGCTTGCCATGCTATTTCCACCTGGCGCCTCAGTTGGACCAGCGTTCGTGCTGGACGTGCAGACCGCGTGAGACGACGCTTCATCCAGTCCCAAACATGCTCAATGGGGGACAGATCCGGAGATCTTGCTGGCCAGGGTAGTTGACTTACACCTTATAGAGCACGTTGGGTGGCACGGGATACATGCGGACGTGCATTGTCCTGTTGGAACAGCAAGTTCCCTTGCCGGTCTAGGAATGGTAGAACGATGGGTTCGATGACGGTTTGGATGTACCGTGCACTATTCAGTGTCCCCTCGACGATCACCAGAGGTGTACGGCCAGTGTAGGAGATCGCTCCCCACACCATGATGCCGGGTGTCGGCCCTGTGTGCCTCGGTCGTATGCAGTCCTGATTGTGGCGCTCACCTGCACGGCGCCAAACACGCATACGACCATCATTGGCACCAAGGCAGAAGCGACTCTCATCGATGAAGACGACACGTCTCCATTCGTCCATCCATTCACGCCTGTCGCGACACCACTGGAGGCGGGCTACACGATGTTGGGGTGTGAGCGGAAGACGGCCTAACGGTGTGCGGGACCGTAGCTCAGCTTCATGGAGACGGTTGCGAATGGTCCTCGCCGATACCCCAGGAGCAACAGTGTCCCTAATTTGCTGGGAAGTGACGGTGCGGTCCCCTACGGCACTGCGTAGGATCCTACGGTCTTGGCCTGCATTCGTGCGTCGCTGCGGTCCGGTCCCAGGTCGACGGGCACGTGAACCTTCCGCCGACCACTGGCGACAACATCGATGTACTGTGGAGACCTCACGCCCCACGTGTTGAGCAATTCGGCGGTACGTCCACCCGGCCTCCCGTATGCCCACTATACGCCCTCGCTCAAAGTCCGTCAACTGCACATACGGTTCACGTCCACGCTGTCGCGGCATGCTACCAATGTTAAAGACTGCGATGGAGCTCCGTATGCCACGGCAAACTGGCTGACACTGACGGCGGCGGTGCACAAATGCTGCGCAGCTAGCGCCATTCGACGGCCAACACCGCGGTTCCTGGTGTGTCCGCAGTGCCGTGCGTGTGATCATTGCTTGTACAGCCCTCTCGCAGTGTCCGGAGCAAGTATGGTGGGTCTGACACACCGGTGTCAATGTGTTCTTTTTCCCATTTCCAGGAGTGTAGAATACTGTTTAAAGTGAACAGGGAAAAATGTTACACAAGAAACACCACACTCAAACTTCCACCGAAACATATTGACTTCAACGTAACCTCACCAAGTCCGCTACGTTCACTCAACACCGCTTTTAGCTAGCTACTACATTCACAATCTGATATGAGGCAGCTGTCTATTTAACATGTACACGCTCACTAAAACGAAACATTCGTCTAGAAATTCCGGAAAAGAATCAAACAGAATTCCATGGTCGCGGAAGGGGACACATTTCTGATGCTTCAGGCAATTCCGTATCTGAGAAGTAACTTAGTTGATAACTAAGGATCAGTAACTCCCCACTATGGAAAGACAAGCTCTGTAATAGACCAACACTATTCAAGAGGGCACATCACTCATGCTTCTAACCCAGCGAGGGTCATCAGCTGATTTCCCGATGATTTCGCGAGCTCCAGACCGCTTCAAGAAACTACACTCTTTGATCAACAGTAGCAGGACATCTATCAATGAACGTTAATATGGGGAGCGATCACCCATCGCCTTTATGGCGGTTTGATCTCTGCTGGGGACACTTTCAGTGACTTGTCTGAATGTCTTTGGAGGAATGGCAACCCATTCTTTCTCACTAACCAAAACAAGGGAAGATACTGATGTTGGACGCTGGTGGCCGGAGCAGCTTCAACGTTCTAACACACCCCAAGGGTATTCCATTGGATCTGCCAAGGGTCTGCGACCTATGCCAGAGGGGACCCCAAGATTCTATTAGAATAAAAAATATATTAAATATATTTCGTATGATAACAGTTTTTTTTGTTTTGGCCGCTTCCTGCATGAGCAGAGCATTAGCGATAACTTCTGCGTCTAGCGTCTACCTAGAGCCAACTGACACTAGCACACTCTAGTGCAAAACTAGAATCAGATAGAGGCAAATAGATAATAACAATTATGGCTAAATTGAAAAACTTTAACCTCAATATTTTTTCAATAATGAATATCTCAATGTTTTTTCTAAGTACCAAAAATAGAAAAGGTATAAAAGAATCTTCATTTGGTTTTTTTAGGTACTTGATACTGTGATATGACAAGGAAACAATCATGCTCGATGAGGGGATCCTCAAGAAAATATTGTTGGGAACCCCTGCACTACACTTTATGGAAAATACTTTGGTATTGCTAGGATTAAGATGTAAACACGACAGCCGGCCGTTGTGGCCGAGCGGTTCTAGGCACTTCAGTCCAGAACCGCGATGGTGCTACGGTGGCAGGTTCGAATCCTGCCTCGTGCATGGATGTGTGTGATGTCCTTAGGTTAGTCCGGTTTAAGTAATTCTAAGTGTAGGGGACTGATGACCTCAGATTTTAAGTCCCATAGTGCTCAGAACCATTTGAATGATTTGTAAACACGACAGCGGAAAACTCAGAAACTGGAGCACCTAATTTCCCGAATCTATTTGTGGAAAACAACTGACGATCGGAACGCCCATATTCGATAGGTCTAGGAAAACCACTTAAGGTTCAAAAATGGCTCTGAGCACTATGGGACTTACCATCTGAGGTCATCAGTCCCCTAGAACTACTTAAACCTAACCAACCTAAGGACATAACACACATCCATGCCCGAGGCAGGATTCCAACCTGCTACCGTAGCGGCCGCGCGGTTCCAGACTGTGGCGCCTAGAACCGCTCAGCCACCCCGGCCTGCACCACTTAAGGCCTTAGCATGTAGACATGACTGCCGAAAACGGGTTTCCGAAACTCGGGTTTTTGTCTTTCGGTAGTATACTTGGAAAAGGCCGGGAGATACGGGAAGATTTCAATTAGATTACATCAAGGTCAGACAGAGATTCCGAAATCAGATACTGGATTGTAAGGCGTACCCAGGAGCAGATATAGACTCAGATCACAATATAGTAGTGATGAAGAGTGGGCTGAAGTTCAAGACATTAGTCAGGAAGAATTAATACGCTAAGAAGTGGTATACGGAATTTCTAAGGAATGACGAGATATGTTTGAAGTTCTCTAATGCTATAGATACAGCTATAAGGAATAGCGCAGTAGGCAACACAGTTGAAGAGGAATGGACGTCTCTAAAAAGTGCCATCACAGAAGTTGGGAAGGAAAATATAGGTACAAAGAAGGTAGCTGCGAAGAAACCAAGGGTAATAGAAAAAATAGTTCAATTGATTGATGAAAGGAGGAAGTACAAACATGTTCCGGGAAAATCAGGAATACAGAAATACAAGTCGCTGAGGAATGAAATAAATAGGAAGTGCAGGGAAGCTAAGACGAAATGGATGCAGGAAAAATGTGAAGACATCGAAAAAGATATGATTGTCGGAAGGACAGACTCAGCATACAGGAAAATCAAAACAACCTTTGGTGACATTAAAAGCAACGGTGGTAACATTACGAGTGCAACGGGAATTCCACTGTTAAATGTGGAGGAGAGAGCAGATAGGTGGAAAGAATACACTGAAAGCCTCTATGAGGGTGAAGATTTGTCTGATGTGATAGAAGAAGAAACAGGAGTGGATTTAGAAGAGATAGGGGATGCAGTATTAGAATCGGAATTTAAAAGAGCTTTGGAGGACTTACGGTCAAATAAGGCAGAAGGGATAGATAACATTCCATCAGAATTTCTAAAATCATTAGGGGAAGTGGCAACAAAACGACTATTCACGTTGGGGTGTAGAATCTATGAGTCTGGCGACATACCATCCGACTTTCGGAAAAGCATCATCCACACAATTCCGAAGACGGCAAGAGCTGACAAGTGCGAGAATTATCGCACAATCAGCTTAACAGCTCATGCATCGAAGCTGCTTAGAAGAATAATATACAGAAGAATGGAAAAGAAAATTGAGAATGCGCTAGGTGACGATCAGTTTGGCTTTCGGGAAAGTAATGGCACGAGAGAGGCAATTCTGACGTTACGGCTAATAAGGGAAGCAAGGCTAAAGAAAAATCAAGAGGCGTTCATAGGATTTGCCGACTTGGAAAAATCGTTCGACAATATAAAATGGTGCAAGCTGTTCAAGATTCTGAAAAAAGTAGGGCTAAGCTATAGGGAGAGACGGGTCATATACAATATGTACAACAACCAAGAGGGAATAATAAGAGTGGACGATCAAGAACGAAGTGCTCGTATTAAGAAGGGAGTAAGACAAGGCTGTAGCCTTTCGCCCCCTACTCTTCTATCTGTACATCGGGGAAGCAATGATGGAAATAAAAGAAAGGTTCAGGAGTGGAATTAAAATACAAGATGAAAGGATATCAATGATACGATTCGCTGATGACATTGCTATCCTGAGTGAAAGGGAAGAAGAATTAAATGATCTGCTGAACGGAATGAACAGTCTAATGAGTACACAGTATGGTTTAAGAGTAAATCGGAGAAAGACGAAGGTAATGAGAAGTAGTAGAAATGAGAATAGCGAGATACTTAACATCAGGATTGATGGTCACGAAGTCAATGAAGTTAAGGAATTCTGCTACCTAGGCAGTAAAATAACCAATGACGGACGGAGCAAGGAGGACATCAAAAGCAGACTCGCTATGGCAAAAAAGGCATTTCTGGACAAGAGAAGTCTACTAATATCAAATACCGGCCTTAATTTGAGGAAGAAATTTCTGAGGATGTGCGTCTGGAGTACGGCATTGTATGGTAGTGAAACATGGACTGTGGGAAAACCGGAACAGAAGAGAATAGAAGCATTTGAGACGTGGTGCTATAGACGAATGTTGAAAATTAGGTGGACTGATAATGGAAGGAATGAGGAGGTTCTACGCAGAATCGGAGAGGAAAGGAATATGTGGAAAACTCTGATAAGGAGAAGGGACAGGATGATAGGACATCTGCTAAGACATGAGGGAATGACTTCCATGGTACTAGAGGGAGCTGTAGAGGGCAGAAACTGTAGAGGAAGACAGAGATTGGAATACGTCAAGCAAATAATTGAGGTTGCAAGTGCTACTCTGAGATGAAGAGGTTAGCACAGGGGAGGAATTCGTGGCGGGCCGCATCAAACCAGTCAGTAGGCTGATGACCAAAAAAAAGGTTGCGTCTCGCGTAAACGCAGCAAGTAAAGGCTGGCGCCACTCACCGGTCTTGGGGTGCGAGACGACCCAGGTGTCGGAGGCGCGCACGGGCAGCGCTTCGATGGCGTCGCGGAAGTCGGGGTAGTAGGCGGGCAGGACGACGCGGTTGGGCCCCACTCGCACGTAGCCCTTGCGGAAGTCGGTGAGGAAGAGCCGCGCGAGAAGCGCGTCCAGTTCTCGCTCGCCCATGGTCGCACTGGCGCCACAGGCAACGGCCGAGCAGCGTCTGCTCGCCTCGCACGCGCCGCCGCCGCCGCTGCGCTTAGCGTGTTCACGTCACGCGTGACACAGTTACGCCACTGGGCGGACCCCCCCTCGGGCTCCCAACTGCCGACTGGACGGCCAGTCAGATAACGGCGGCCGCTCCAGTCTCGCTCCCAACACACGGTCTGTTTCATAATGAACCGTCCGGTACGAACGGCTGCAAGGTTAAACTGACCGTTAATGAGTAACGTGTGTAGCAGTGCCTTCCGGGAGGGAACTCTAACCAGGGACGGTTTAAGATCATAGCCCACAGCACTGATCAACGGCAAGGCTTCCACTTAGCAACTCGTACTCACGTGAGACTGGCGATACACGCCCGACTTCAAGAAGACTGTAATAATAAGTACAGTCCCAAAAAGGCAGATGCTGACAGGTATAAGTCATACCTAACCATCAGCTTAACAAGGAGTGCGATTAAAATACGGGAACACCACAAACATGCTTAATAAGCTGTACGAAAACCGCTGGAATTCAAAACAGCTTCCAATCATCTCGGATTGGATAAACACTGGTCCTGTGTACTACACCATTGTCCGTGCAGAACAGCTGTCTTCCGAGCCAAGCTGTTTGCATCAGGGAATGCTTCAAGGCCAGCACAGTCTGCCTGGTTCCCCCATACAACAGCCAAGGTCAGCCACGTACTACCTCCAAACACAGCAGAAAAATCACACCTGAATCTGCATACGTTGTTGTTGTTGTTGTTGTTGTGGTCTTCAGTCCTGAGACTGGTTTGATGCAGCTCTCCATGCTACTCTATTCTGTGCAAGCTGTTTCATCTCGCAGTACCTACTGCAGCCTACAACCTTCTGAATCTGCTTAGTGTATTCATATCTTGGTCTCCCTCTACGATTTTTACCCTCCACGCTGCCTTCCAGTACTGAATTGGTGATCCCTTGATACCTCAGAACATGTCCTACCAACCAGTCCCTTCTTCTTGTCAAGTTGTACCACAAGCTCCTCTTCTCCCCAATTCTATTCAGTACCTCCTCATTAGTTATGTGATCTACCCATCTAATCTTCAGCATTCTTCTGTAGCACCACATTTCGAAAGCTTCTATTCTCTTCTCGTCTAAACTATTTATCTTCCATGTGTCACTTCCATACATGACTACGCTCCATAAAAATACTTTCAGAAACGATTTCCTGACACTTTAACCTATACTCGATGTTAACAAATTTCTCTTCTTCAGAAATGCTTTCCTTGCCATTGCCAATCTACATTTTATATCCTCTCTTATTTTATGTGATATCGTTGTCTCTGAAGTGCTGTACCATGGGAAGAAAGGAAAGATGTTGTTTGGCGGCCAGTATCTCTTTCTATAACACAAACTGCACATATCGATTAACTGGGTTCTGTATTCATAAGAATGGAAAGTTTACTTAATTCAAATATACGTTGTGGTACGAGCTCTTCTGTATGGCCCATGTTAGCCTCTCTACTAGTGAAGTACAACGTCTGTTATGTACACTTTTATGGTTGCTTTGTGCTGCCTGTCTCTGAGTTAGCGGTGGAGCTAACGGCTACTTCGATTCCCGCTTCACTGCGACTGATGACACTGGAACTCACTCGGTGCGACAGACTGTGGCACACTCACCCTCCGGTCCGCAGCGACGATCTAAATACTAGCGGCTGAGAGGGCGTTGGCGGCGCCTTTCCTGTTAGCCATTGCTGGCCTCGATCTTTCATCTCGCAACCTCTTTGCCGCATGGTGTGCTGGGGACATTTTAGGCCAGCGCATATTAATTATACACTCCTGGAAATGGAAAAAAGAACACATTGACACCGGTGTGTCAGACCCACCATACTTGCTCCAGACACTGCGAGAGGGCTGTACAAGCAATGATCACACGCACGGCACAGCGGACACACCAGGTACCGCGGTGTTGGCCGTCGAATGGCGCTAGCTGCGCAGCATTTGTGCACCGCCGCCGTCAGTGTCAGCCAGTTTGCCGTGGCATACGGAGCTCCATCGCAGTCTTTAACACTGGTAGCATGCCGCGACAGCGTGGACGTGAACCGTATGTGCAGTTGACGGACTTTGAGCGAGGGCGTATAGTGGGCATGCGGGAGGCCGGGTGGACGTACCGCCGAATTGCTCAACACGTGGGGCGTGAGGTCTCCACAGTACATCGATGTTGTCGCCAGTGGTCGGCGGAAGGTGCACGTGCCCGTCGACCTGGGACCGGACCGCAGCGACGCACGGATGCACGCCAAGACCGTAGGATCCTGCGCAGTGCCGTAGGGGACCGCACCGCCACTTCCCAGCAAATTAGGGACACTGTTGCTCCTGGGGTATCGGCGAGGACCATTCGCAACCGTCTCCATGAAGCTGGGCTACGGTCCCGCACACCGTTAGGCCGTTTTCCGCTCACGCCCCAACATCGTGCAGTCCGCCTCCAGTGGTGTCGGGACAGGCGTGAATGGAGGGACGAATGGAGACGTGTCGTCTTCAGCGATGAGAGTCGCTTCTGCCTTGGTGCCAAAGATGGTCATATGCGTGTTTGGCGCCGTGCAGGTGAGCGCCACAATCAGGACTGCATACGACCGAGGCACACAGGGCAAACTCCCGGCATCATGGTGTGGGGAGCGATCTCCTACACTGGCCGTACACCTCTGGTGATCGTCGAGGGGACACTGAATTGTGCACGGTACATCCAAACCGTCATCGAATCCATTGTTCTACCATTCCTAGACCGGCAAGGGAACTTGCTGTTCCAACAGGACAATGCACGTCCGCATGTATCCCGTGGCACACAACGTGCTCTAGAAGGTGTAAGTCAACTACCCTGGCCAACAAGATCTTCGGATCTGTCCCCCATTGAGCATGTTTGAGACTGGATGAAGTGTCGTCTCATTGGTCTGCACGTCCAGCACGAACGCTGGTCCAACTGAGGCGCCAGGTGGAAATGGCATGGCAAACCGTTCCATAGGACTACATCCTGCATCTCTACGATCGTCTCCATGGGAGAATAGCAGCCTGCATTGCTGCGAAAGGTGGATATACACTGTACTAGTGCCGACATTGTGTATGCTCTGTTGCCTGTGTCTATGTGCCTGTGGTTCTGTCAGCGTGATCATTTGATGTATCTGACCCCAGGAATGTGTCAATAAAGTTTCCCCTTCCTGGGACAATGAATTCACGGTGTTCTTATTTCAATTTCCAGGAGTGTATAATGCTCTTCACTCTTGAAACTATGCAACGCAAGTAGATATGTGTCATACTTACAATATGCAGGGTGACAATTACTGAACTATATGAAATAAAATCGTCATAACTTCTGAACAGTTGTCGTTGGGACGTTCAAACTGCAACGTTAGTATCCAAGTACGATGGGAATTTTTACGTGAATGTGATTTGGTTTAGCAACAAAGCTCACTCTCGTTTGGATGCGTCTGTCACTAAGCAAAATTGGCGCTTTTGGGGGACTGAGAATACCTTTCGCTATAGAGTTTTCACCCTCAACTGGTGACTGTGTGGTGTGGAATGTCAAGTCATGGAATAATTGGTGTGATATTCCTTGATGGCACTGAATGGTGCGTGAAGCTTTTGGAAGATGATTTCATAGCCATTATCCAAAGTGGCGCTGATTTCGACAAGATGTGCTTCATGCACGATGAAGCTCGACCCCAGCAAAGCAGGAGAGTGTTTGATGTCCTGGAGGAGCATTCTGGGGACCGCGTTCGGGCTCTGGGGTACCCACAGGCCACTGACATGGGCCGCAATTAGTCGCCATATTCTCCGGATCTGAACTGAGGCGACTCCTTTCTGTTCTGCCATATTAAAGAGAAGGTGTACAGCAATAAGCTCAAAAGCATTGCTGAGCTGAAAACAGCCATTGAGGAGGTCATGCAGAATTTCGCTATTTGTCTGCTCCACATCATCATCAATGAAGGCAGGCATATTAAACATGTCATAACCTAAATCTGAATATCTGTAGTGACGTTTACATGAATAAAGTGTGCACACATCGTAGTTTGTAACTAGTTTGTGTTTTTTTTTCATATAGTTCAATATTTCTCACTAGAAGAAATACTTGTTATTTAACCATATATTACTGTCTTTCACGGGAGCTCCTGTCCATTAGAACAAACTCCCATGAAGGTTCTACAGACTCCTACAGCTACACGTACATGACTACTCTGAAGCTCGCATTTAAGTGCCTGGCAGAGGTTCCATCGAACCACTTCCACGCTGTTTCTCTACCTCTCCACTCTCGAATAACATCAGGAGAAAACGAACACTTAGATCTCCACGTGTAAGCCCTGATTTCTCTTATTTTCTGGCAAAGATCATTTGTCCCTGTTTAGTTAGGTGTCAACAAAAAATCCAGAAGAGAAAGTTACGAGCTGCCTTTCTTTGAACTTTTTCGATGTCCACCGTCAATGGTATCTGGTCAGTGTCCCATACACACACAGCAGTACTCTAGCAGAGGACGTACAAGCGTAGTGTAGACAGTCGCTTCAACGGATTTGTTGTATTTCTGTATCTTCTTTCTACCAATAAAACGCAGTCTTTGGTTCGCCTTCCCCATAACATTTAATTTGTTCTTAATGGTTCTTCTTAGGTAGTTAGTTGAATTGATAGCCAATAGATTTGTATGATTTATCATCAACCGAAATTTAATGGATTCCTTTTAGTACTCATGTTCATGACGTCACACTTTCCATTATTCATAATCAATTGCCACTTTTTGCACAAACAGTATCTTGCCCCAATCATTCTGCCATTGGTTTTGATCTTCTGATGACTTTACTAGACGGTAAATGACACCATCATCTGCAAATAGTCTAAGAGAGCCGTTCAGATTCAAAATGGTTCAAATGGCTCTGAGCACTATGGGACTCAACTGCTGTGGTCATTAGTCCCCTATAACTTAGAACTACTTAAACCTAACTAACCTAAGGACATCACACACATCCATGCCCGAGGCAGGATTCGAACCTGCGACCGTAGCAGTCGCACGGTTCCGGACTGCGCGCCTAGAACCGCGAGACGGCCGCGGCCGGCGCCGTTCAGATTGTCTCCTAAATAATTTATATAGATTAGCGACAGAGAGGGCCTTTAACACTTCCTTGGGGGAACGCCAGATATCACTTCCGTTCAGCTCGATGATTTTCTCTCAGTTATTAGGAACTGTGACCTTTCTGACAGGAGGCTATACTCCAGGAGACTATACTCCATAGGCACGGAAACTGATTAGCAGAGACTTTTGACGTGTGCTTTCAAAAGCTTTTTGGAAATACAGAAATATGAAATTAATTTGCGATTCCCTGTTGATAGTACTCATTACATCATGAGAATAAAAAGCATGTTCTGTTGCCTCAGAACAATATTTTGTGAATCCGTGCTGACTAGGTGTCGATATATTGTTTTCTTCGAAGTAATTTGTAATGTTCGAATACTGTGTATGCTCGAAAATCTTACTGCAGATCGCCGTCAGTGATATGTAATTCAGCGGATTTATCCTGTTTCCGTTCTAGAGTATTGGTGTCATTTGTGCAACTTTGCGCTCTTTAGGTACGGATCTTTTGTCGACCGATAATACTGCATATTCTGAAAACAATCTAATTGGGATACAGTGTGGACCGGAAGACTTGTTTTTGTTAAAATGATTTGAGTTGCTTTGCTACCCGAGGATATTTACTTCTAAGTTACTCATGTTGGCACCAGTTCTTCATTCAAATTTTCGGTTCCTACCAAAGTGAATTGTTATACAATTTCTTATAGAAAACAAAATAACAAGTATTCTTTGGCGGAGGAGTTTCGGAATGTCGTATTTAGTACCTCTACTTTACTGGCAGTGTTATCGGAAACATTAGCATCACTATCGCACAGTGAAGGTAGTGAATGTGTTTTGTTTATGGTGTACTTCACATACGACCAGAATCTTTTTGAATTTTCTGAAATATTTCGAAACGGAGTATCGTTACAGAAATTATCAAAAGCATCGTGCTTTTAAATCAGTTCTGAATTTCGAGCTTATCTAAAACTCCGCCAGTCTTGGGGATTTTGCGTTCTTTTTCCGCAACAGTGTTCTGACCTGTTTTGTGTACCATGGGGGATCAGTTCCATTTCTTATTAATTTATTCGGTACAAAATTCTCAACTGCTGTCGATACTATTTCTTTGAATTTGAGCGAAATCTAGTCTACGCTCACGTTGTTTATTCATAAGGAATGGAGACTGGCTTTTAGCAAGGCTTCAAGCGAATTTTTATACTCTTTTTTAAACAGACACTTTCTGCGTTTGTTTATGGTGGGTTTGGACCTTTCGGTATTCACTAATCCCTGTATCCGATATGATGACCCTTTGTCTCAGGACTACTTTTTGCTAAAGGGTCAAGTATGTTTTCGCAACCATTTTAATAAAACAATCTTCAGTAAACTTGTTTGTTTAACACAAATATTCACTTTTTCGGAGCTTGTTTTCACTAATTGATTCACGATGCACAGTAAAGTAGATTCAACATGGCTACAATGATTTCATCGTGCTCGGCGTCCCACCAGATAGCAAATCCCAATATGGTTTTCCTTATACCAGCGGCAGCGATGCACAGATCGGCCCGCCATTGATCTGATGACGGCCAGCTCCTAACCGCTCGTTCTCTTAAATGGACGAAAACAGAGCCAAACATCAAAGGAACTTTGAAATCAATGGAGTGACATGTTCGAAATTAAATTGCGTGAATAATGTTTTTGTAAAGATAAATTTTAATTGTATTTGTTGAATTAAATGTACAGTGCATTTCTAAAACAGGTGATGTGAACTATGTATATCTTTTCTTCTTTTGCTTGCTGCCTTTATATAGTCACAGAGAGCTATTTGTGGCTAGCGGTGCTAGTAAGTCTGTACACCCCTATCTAAAGCGAATGCAAGGTCTGACAGCAATATAAACTAATAAAATTTTCCCGAGGGTCCAACTGCGCCATCAAGTGCTTAAACATCTATGATGTTTCGGACGAGTGTCCCTCGGCAGTTGTGAAGTGGTGAAGCTGCACGTTATCAGCATAACGAGCAGGCTGCCTTAATCCAATCCAAGCCTACCTTTGCCCAACGCGAGCAGACTGAAGGAATCTTGCTTGTCTGCCCGTCTTCCTGCACTGCTACATTACATGGCAGTTTATTCTGTGCGTTTTCTTTGTGGTGTTTTGAGCAGAGTTCGGAATTTGATAAAAAGTTTTTTTGACGCGAGTATCATAAGATGATGTTCAATAAAATCTATATTCATATTGGATCATTGTAGGTCGTAAAATGGTGGATATTATTTGTCGTTCATTTTTCTTTTCGGCGCATTTCGTGCCTATTCATTTATTTCGATATGCACGGTTTCCTTTGCATCTTCTCAATTCTAAACACCATCAAGCCACCTGTAATAAATGTTATCGGTAGTAAACAGAACCATCTCTGAAAGACGAGATTTTTTGGCAACAATGACCCCTAAGATGTCTATTATACTGCAACGCGGACTAAAGCGAGTTTTGGAAGTTCAGTTACTGTAACCTTACTATTTTCCAGTCAAATATGATTTCAGTTATACCAGTTTTAATTACTTATTCCATTATGTGTATTGGGGGTTCTCTGAATTCATTCTAAATGGCCAAAACAGTTCATTCTAAAAATCTCAAGCAAATTTTAGCAAATACGAAGTTCGTTTTCCATGTTATATTAAACTAAAAATTACATGTCCGAAAGAAGAAGCTTATGCTAAACTTATACCAAGCCTTCTTTGCACTACGTTGTACACCACAAGAATGTGTTTTTAATATTCACTGGGCTATATTTTTTTTCCTCTTTCAGTCAATGTTTGCTCTAAATTTAGAAAGCCTGTTTACTTCTAAATTACCTCAAGTCCTTAGCACACATTTCAACATACTTGTCATAGACTATGTCTTTGTTCTCTTTCGAACTATTTATGGAATGAAAAAACTGCTGGTTAATTTACAAACATTGTGTAACACACTCCAGGTTCCCGAAAGAGTATTTAGTAACTTTTTACGCAATCTGCATTGGGAGACGCTTAACAGTTTATTCGAAATTATCTGATGAACGCACGAAATCATTTGCCCTGTTGGAATTGCGCTATCTATTGCGACTGCGATATATTCCCCAGTTCTTAATATTTCCTCAGCCCCTTTTAGCTTGGTTTGTTCATTTTCCTACGCCCATCGTTATAGTAAATGAGCAGCAATTAAACTACTTACGCAAACATATGCCTGGTTCGTCATGTTCGACTGATTTCGCAATCTGTTGTCAGGTGCAACACCATGAATGGGTCCTGTGAAACTTGTCGGGTTTGCGGAAGCCCAAAATGGCGTGATTTAATCATTGTACTTCAGTTCACATGTACAGTGCCCTTGTGACTCCGTTTCGACAGGCTGAGCTGCGCCGGCCGAAGTGGCCGAGCGGTTCTAGGCGCTACAGTCTAGATCCGCGCGACCGCTGCGGTCGCAGGTTCGAATCCTGTCTCGGGCATGGATGTGTGTGATGTCCTTAGGTTGGTAAGGTTTAAGTAGTTCTAAGTTCTAGGGGACTGATGACCTCAGAAGTTAAGTCCCATAGTGCTCAGAGTCATCTGAACCAAGCTGAGCTGCTTTAATGGTTGCGGCTGAGACAGGGGCAGGTAGGCTGGAAGAAGAATTTGCACACGTCTAGCTACTACAGCCATGCAGCGCATGTGACGTCACTGGTTCGTACAAGGTAACGTTTTCGTTGCGCACAAGCACCAACTTCCCGAATCTGTGCCAAGCTGAAGCCGCCGTCTTTATTAGGAGAGCTGTTGAATATTTCTGTTTCTGCCGTTTCTTCTGTTATACTATCTAAAAACCACTTGTCCCTTTAACGACAAATGTCGCACCTGTTTAACCAGAACAGATTTTACACACCTTGACTTTTGAGCCATTACCTCAGAAATATTATCAACGTTCGCCAAGATATTAAACTACCCTTCAAAGTTAGCTCTTACGAGCTCCATTCCCGTACAAAGAAAAAAATCACTGACGAAGACTAGGCAAGTGATAATAGTGTCCTTACCGTTTTTTTTTCGCGACATGGGAAGAGTAGGATAGCAGTTGTTCCATATTTTTACCACATTTGAATAAACGGTAGGTTGAAGTACACTACTGGCCATTAAAATTGCTACACCAAGAAGAAATGCAGATGATAAACGGGTATTCATTGGACTAATATATTATACTAGAACTGACATTTGATTACCCAATTTGGGTGCATCGATCCTGAGAAATCAGTACCCACAACAACCACCTCTGGCCGTAATAAAGGCTTTGATACGCCTGGGCATTGAGTCGAACAGTGCTTGGATGGCGTGTACAGGTACAGCTGCCCATGGAGCTTCAACACGATACCACAGTTCATCAAGAGTAGTGACTGGCGTAATGTGACGAACCAGTTGCTCGGCCACCATTGACCAGACGTTTTCAATTGGTGAGAGATCTGGAGAATGTGCTGGCCAGGGCAGCAGTTGAACATTTTCCGTATCCAGAAAGGCACGACATGCGGTCGTGCATTATCCTGCTGAAATGTAGGGTTTCGCAGGGATCGAATGAAGGGTAGAGCCACAGGTCGAAACACATTTGAAATGTAACGTCCACTGTTTCAAGTGCCGTCAATGCGAACAAGAGGTGACCGAGACGTGTAACCGATGGCACCCCATAGAAACACGCCGGGTGATACGGCAGTATGGCGATGACGAATACACGCTTTCAATGCGCATTCACCGCGATAACGCCAAACACGGATGCAACCATCATGATGCTGTAAACAGAAGCTGATTTCATCCGAAAAAATCACGTTTTGCCATTCGTGCACCCAGCTTCATCGTTGATTACACCATCGCAGGCGCTCCTGTCTGTGATGCAGCGTCAGGGGTAACCGCAGCCACGGTCTCCGAGCTGACAGTCCATGCTGCTTCAAACGTCGTCCAACTGTTCCTGCAGATGGTTGTTTTCTTGCTAACGTCCCCATCTGTTGACTCAGGGATCGAGACGCGGCTGCACGATTCGTTACAGCCAAGCGGTTAAGATGCCTGTCATCTCGACTGCTAGTGATACGAGGCCATTGGGATCCAGCACGGCGTTTCGTATTACCCTCCTGAACCCACCGATTCCATATTCTGCTAACAGTCATTGGATCTCGACCAACACGAGCAGCAATGTCGCGACTCGGTAAACCGCAATCGCGATAGGTTACAGTCCGACCTTTAGCAAAGTCGGAAACGTGATGGTACGCATTTCTCCTCCTTACACGAGGCATCACAACAACGTTTTACCAGGCAACGCCGGTCTGCTGCTGTTTGTGTATGAGAAATCGGTTGGAAACTTTCCTCATGTCAGCACGTTGTAGGTGTCGCCACCGGTGCCAACCTTGTGTGAATACTCTGAAAAGCTAATCATTTGCATATCACAGCATCTTCTTCCTGTCGGTAAATTTCGCGTCTGTAGCTTGTCATCTTAGTGGTGTAGCAATCTTAGTGGCCAGTTGTGTAAAATAGAATTATGTAGGCTGTCCCAAAGTGATTTTTTTTTATTGCAGATCGCTTTAAAAATTAAAATGCGGAGCATTACAAAAGTTTATAACTCTAATTACGACAGAATTTTGCAACTCAGTACGTACTTCGGTGTTACACAGTAATACGAAGCGACACACCATTTGGAACGAGTATGTATCAACAAGTGATATTTCAGACGAGCTTTGTTAAAAACACAAGCAAACAATGACTGACAACAATGATGCAGCAAGAGTTTGCAGTAATGTACAACAGACAATAGTGGAACACAGCATGTAATGAAACTCTAATTCCAATCTGTAGGGCAGAAACTGTGATTTAATAGAACAGAATCAGGTATAACGTAGCCTTCATACAGAAAAAAGGTTCAAATGGCTCTGAGTACTATGGGACTTAACATCTGAGGTCATCAGTCCCCTAGAACTTATAACTGCTTAAACCGAACTAACCTAAGGACATCACACACATCCATGCCGGAGGCAGGATTCGAACCTGCGACGTAGCGGTCACGCGGTTCCAGACTGAAGCGCCTAGAACCTCTCGGCCACACCGGCCAGCTTTTCATACATCCTAAAATACAATTTTATGTCAGTGATTTATTACTTCCAGTTCTTTAAAAATACGCACACTTATTTGCACGTAATTACTTTCAGTCAAAAATTGGTGAATTTCTATTTTCCGATCGACAGAACAGGTAGTGTGGTGTAAGATTCCTGACAGTGCAAGGCCCGTAGCATGTGCCGTACGCATAAAACCGGTTCCTCGTCGAACGTAATTTGGTGTTCGCTTTCCAGCGCATGTTCTGCTACCGTTCATTTCTACGGTATGCGGAAACTCCTTTCACATTCTATACTGCGCTGTTCAATAATGCGCACGGAACGCCTGACAGAAAACTGTCTGTACGCACACGGTATTTTGTATACCCCGGTCGTTCTGAGGACTCTTCGTCTTTCACTGGCTTCAGAACTGTCGAAGTTTTGCTGGAGACATGAAGACTCACTAGATTTTGCACCAAATAAGAAGCCTGCTAATCTTTCCTGTCACTGGCCCGCAGAACGACAAAAAAGCAGGTCGTGTTCTCCTCGTTCACCTTCTGCGTACGGGTCTTTGGCGAAACGGCTTACGAAATTTGTAGGTTGTTACGCCATTTTTCCTTGAACGCTTCCTGTACGTGTGGCTCAGTTCTGTCAGGTTTTCGGCCTCTGAAATGGCTTGTGCTCGGTGCACCAAGGTTCTCAGACAGAATTATTTTGTGCTAGATGCAGCAGCCGGTCGCGTGCCGATACCGGTCCTCATGAGTGGGTTTCTAGGAAACACTCTTGACTGATACACCCATCTGGTTTTCGGCAGACAAGGACGTGTGGAACGGCAAGGGCCACCTGAGTGGCCGAGCGGTTCTAGGCGCTAAAGTCTGGAACCGCGCGACCACTGCGGTCGCAGGTTCGAATCCTACCTCGGGAATGGATGTGTGTGATGTCCTTAGGGTAGTTAGATTTATGTTGTTCTAAGTTCTAGGGGACTCATGACCTCAGATTTTAAGTCCCATAGTACTCAGAGCCATTTGAACCATTTGAACGGCAAGGCACCATCCGTCTCTACCTCCAACGTCAACCTTACAGCACCTGATCAGTAGTATACAGACGCCCGTAGCAATACAAAAACTACTAGATGTTCGTATGAAATGAGGCGAGAAGTACTGTTTTGTCAGTAGAGAAGCAGCAACAGCATAATGGGTCAGTTAGGAAAGCACATTGAGTTCGAACGTTGAGCAGTCATTGTCACCTATTGTAACAAATCTGTCATGGACATTGTAAGAGGACCATGATTAAGGAATTTGTTGCTAGCGCACTCGAGCAGATGTAATTTCGATGGATTGTTAGCTCTGCCTGCGATATGTAAGCTTATAAGAGAATCTCAGACCAAAGAGCAGTGTTGTATGCAGTAGGAACTGTGTAGTAGCAGGAGTTAGTTGTTGCTAGCGAGCAGTCTGGTGTAACGTGTTGGCTGGGCCGGTCGTGTGGAGTGATGGCGGAGCCTGAGCATTGTAGTATAAGGTAAAAGCAGCCTCGCGCATATGTGGTATTGTGAGCCCAAAATGGCGTGATTTAATCATTGTACTTCAGTTCACATGTACAGTGCCCTTGTGACTCCGTTTCGACAGGCTGAGCTGCGCCGGCCGAAGTGGCCGAGCGGTTCTAGGCGCTTCAGTCTGGAACCGCGCGACTGCTACGGTCGCAGGTTCGAATCCTGCCTCGGGCATGGATGTATGTGATGTCCTTAGGTTAGTTAGGTTTAAGTAGTTCTAAGTTCTAGGGGACTGGTGACCTCAGATGTTAATTACCATAGTGCTCAGAGCCATTTGAACCATTTGATGACACATTTCGTGTACTGGCAGACAAGGAGTGCCGATCTCCATAGAGGTTGGTTGTAGAAACTCGCATGAAATGAGCGGAAGGGATCACTTGTGAGTTCCGAAGTGCTACCAGCAGTCCAGTTTGGACAACAGCTGTGCGAAAGGGGTTAAAAAACGAATGGGGTACAATGGTCGAACAATTCCTCATATACCATACATTTTCGTAGTCAATGCACACTTCTGGTAGTGTGAAAGCACGGCGGCACTTGATAGTGATGACAGTAAATCAGTTATTTGGAATGGTGAATCACTCTATACCCTGTAAAATGGTTCAAATGGCTCTGAGCACTATGCGACTAAACTTCTCAGGTCATCAGTCGCCTAGAACTTAAAACTAATTAAACCTAACTAACCTAAGAACATCACACACATCCATGCCCGAGGCAGGATTCGAACCTGCGGCCGTAGCAGTCGCGCGGTTCCGGACTGCGCGCCTAGAACCGCTAGACCACCACGGCCGGCTATACCCTGTAGAAAACGTGTGAAGGGGTCTTGGTTTGGCGAATGCATGGAGAACGTTGACTGCCGTCACGTGTAGTGCCAACCGTGAAGTACAGAGGATCTGGTGTTATTTGTACTGTATGCTGTATGGAGTGTTTTCGTGGTGGTGGCGTGGTCTCCTTATAGAGTTATTTTATGCATAATCCCCTTTACGACAACAACGCAAATTCGGAAAGAATATCATACGTTACACGCTCATAATGAACTATTCTGTATTCATAGTAAATCACTAATGCGTTTTTAATGTCTTGTTATCAACCACAAACAAGTAGAACAACGATATAGTAGAAACTGGCTTTCATGTAAGTTCAGTCTATGATAATCAGACACCCTCCAGCTCTGTTTTCTAATCGTTCTCTTTCTGGATGCTGGTTAGAATAGATGTACACTATGTGATCGAAAGTATCTGGAAGCCTAAGTGAAAATGACTTACAAGCTCGTGGCGCCCTCCATCGGTAATGCTGGAATTCAGCATGGTGTTGACCCACACTTAGCCTTGTTGACAGCCTCCACTCTCGCAGGCATATGTTCAATCGTGTGCTGGAAGATTTCTTGGGAAATGGTAGCCCATTCTTCACGGAGTGCTGCACTGAGAAGAGGTATCGATGTCGGTTGGTCAGGCCTGGCACGAAGTCGGCATTCCAAAACGTCCTAAAGCTGTTCTATAGGAATCAAATCAGGACTCTGTGCAGGCCAGTCCATTACAGAGATGTTATTGTCGTGTAACCGCTCCGCCACAGGCTGTGCATTATGAACAGCTGCTAGATCTTGTTGAAAGACGCAATCGCCATCCCAGAATTGCGCTACAACAGTGGGTAGCAAGAAGGTGCTTAAAACGTCAATGTAAGCCTGTGCTGTGATAGGGCCAAGCAAAACAACAAGGGGTGCAAGCCCCCTCCATGAAAAACACGACCACACCATAACACCACCGTTTCCAAATTTTACTGTTGGCACTACACAAGCTGGCAGATGATGCTCATCGGGCGTTCATCATACCCACACCCTGCCATCGGATCGCCGCATAGTGTACCGTGATTCATCACTCCACGCTACGTTTTTCCCCTGTTCAATCTTCCAATGTTCACGCCCCCTGCACCAAGCGAGGCGTCGTTTGGCATTTACCGGCGTGATATGTAGCTTATGAGCAGCGACTCGACCGTGAAATCCAAGTTTTCTCACCTCCCGCCTAAATGTCATAGTACTTGCAGTGGGTCCTGATACATTTTGGAATTCCTGTGTGACGGTCTCGACAGATGTCTGCCTATTACACATTACGACCCTCTTCAACTGTCTGCGGTCTCTGTCAGTCACCAGACGACGTCGGCCTGTGCTTTTGTGCCGTACGTGTCCTTCACGTTTCCACTTCACTATGACATCGGAATCAGTGGATATAGGGATGTTTAGGAAAGTGGAAATCTCGCGTACAGACGTATGACAGAAGTGACACCCAATCACCTGACCACGTTCGAAGTTCATGAGTTCCACGGAGCGCCCTATTCTGCTCTCTCACGATGTCTAATGACTACTGAGATCACTTTTATGGTTTACCTGGCAGTAGGTGGCATCACAATGCACCTAATATGAAAAAGTATGTTTTTGGTGGTGTCCGGATACTTTTGATCACGTAGTATAAGTGTCTTGTAGTCTGACATTAACTGAAATAATCTAAAAAAATGACTCTAAGCACTATGTAACATCTGAGGTCATCAGTCCCCTAGACTTAGAACCTCTTGAACCTAACTAACCTAAGGACATCACACACACCCATGCCCGAGGCAGGATTCGAACCTGCGACCGAAGCAGCAGCGCGGTTCCGGACTGAAGGGTTTAGAACCGCTCGGTCACAGCGGCCGGCACTGAAATATTCATAACTGCTTGAATTTTTGTGGTAGGTAAGTTCCCATTAGACCAAACTGCTGAGGTCATCGGTCCCTAGGCTTACACACTACTTAATGGAACTTAAACTAACTTAAGCTAAAGACAGCACGCACACCCATGTCCGATGGAGGACTCGAACCTCCAACGGGGGAGCCGAGCGAACCGTGGCAAGGCACCACAGACGGTGCGGCTACCCCGAGCGGCTGTGTGAATTAAATTCCTTTTATTCCAGTCTCCACCAGACTAATGTTCCTTTACTGTCAAGCGGAATATCAAATCATAGTATTTGGCCGTTCCAACTGAGTTGGAGTCGGTACGTTCGATGACGTAACCATCTGACACATTCAGTGCTTCATCGTTAAGTATTACATCTCTTTAACTGAAGCTAACTAAGTCCGATGGCCTTTTTTTTTAAAGTGTTTTTACGTGTGTCTGGTAGCATTAACTAACATACGCTGCCATATGTCATTGAACGCATTGCCGACAATCGTTGCACTTTGGCATGAACTAAATATGGAACTTCATTGATGGAGAATAGTCCGTGACAGGTCCACTTGTACGTGAGCCCGACTTTGTGACATAATTAATGAAAAATGACCTGAAACGGTTATCATATGTAGAAGAGATTGTATCTTTGACACCACTGAACCAAAGATGTTGCCTTAGTGGCAGAATCGATTGTAAGTAGGAGCGCGCGGAGTGCAGTAGCACTTGCCGTTGCACTTATTATAGGTGGGATGTAGGACTTAAAGCTAGTGGCTAGCTGTGACAATTTACTTGTTGGTCTATGGACGCAACATAATACAGTTTTTACAAAATGAAGTAATGAATGATATTGTTTGTACTCACACAGAGCCAGTAAATATCAGGTCGTAGTTATTTCTATAAAAGTGTGAAGTGTGTATTATTAATTTGTAAGGCTATATGATTATCAAAAATTGAAGTGATACTGATCGATAACAAATATTGACCATTGGCCATGGCAATTAGAAAAGAGTAATGAATTGATACTGTAGCTCAAAGGGAAAGCTACTGGAACAAATTTGTAAGGAAATGAAATTTTGTATATTTAGTTTTAAGCATGCAGCAATGCAATATGGATTTCGCTGAATTTTACAGTACTTGTCCTTGCATGTTGGAACCAAGTATTTTCCATAAGATTTAACGTAGAGGTTGATTAGGTATACCGGATTTGTAATATTTTGTGTGTTTTGTAATCCTGATACACAGAAGTCAAAATCTGGGATCTGTTTTGTCAAACAATGTCAGACGTTTTCTCATGTAACAGTCCAAGAGTTTTTAATCACGTCAGTAAGTGAGAATTGTAGAATAGTTGAGAAGTTCACTGATTTTGAAGTTAATGTAAGATGTTCCATATTAGAGGTTTGTAATGGTGAAACTTTATTTTGAATACTATTTTCGAACTGAAGCATTCGGTCATAGCATATCACCTTATCAGTACCTCATTCTCTTCCATGTCATGTTTATTTAAATCCAATGAATGTTTTCTAAAAGAAATCTTTTTCAATCAGAATCAGAAAAAATATTAATTGGCAGAATCAGAAAAGTATCAGTATTTGTAACAGTTTGATTGCGGGCACCATTGCACAGCGCAGAGCCAGTATCCAGTATGTTCAGTGAACATTTGCAAGGTTATTCATTTATCAGCTAATCTACTGATATTATTTGTATGAAGGTATTTTGCGACTGGCATCGCACTACGCTGTGGCAAGATTGAATATTTTCTACGTCTACTGTGGAAAGAACAGAATACCAAGATTACCTACAGAGGAGAGAATAGAATACCGGTACGTAGATTACATCCGCAGCGACTCTAGAGCTAAAGAAAATATATTTCATTGTTTATTTGCACAGGGGATTTTGTCAGTTTATTGTACAGGGCCATAGAACTCGGTGGTCACGAGACTGCGTAAATTTAAGAGGGATTGAATTCATTATGGGCATTACGAATTGGTTTTGCATATTAAGTTATTTGCTCAACAACAGATCAGACAGTAAATTTGAATAACACAAACATTACGCATTTTATATTCATTAACAAACAAACACATACACATTTTACAGGATGTTACAAGTTTAATAGGAAATGTCAACAATAAAAGCTCAGTTTAAACGATTTCATCATCCTGTTAGAACGTGCCACATAATTCTTGGCGTGTGTCCTTTCGATAATTATTTCGAACTGCAAAAATGTATTTACAGGCAATCATGCCACGAAAGGAACGCCCCATTCTTATTGCGCTTAAGAAAACGCTGAACACAGAAATATGTGAACACATTTTCGGAGTCGTGTGCTGCGTACAGCAGAGGAACATTTCGGAGACGATGTTCGTTTGAATCGCCATGACAGTGCACCCGGCCATAATGCAGCATCCGTGAGACAATGGTTTATGGACAATAAGATTTCTGAAAGAACTGCCCTGCCCAGAATCCGTGCCTGAACCCAATGGAACTCCTTTGAGACGAGTTAGACCGTCGATTTCGCCTCAGATCTAAGCGCGTATCATCATTGCCTACCCTGGTTTCGATTCTTAAGGATGAATGGGCTGCCATTCCTCCACAGACGTTAATAGCCCTCTTGAAAGGGTCCCCAGCAAAGTTGAAGCCATCAAGAAGGCGAATGGTGGACAGTCCTCATATTAATGTCCATTTATATGTATTTAGGTATAAATTCTCTACGTGCCCGTGGATGATGACGTGTTCATGTAAGAATTCTCGACTGGTTGGTTGCAACTGGAACAAACGGGCTTCCCACCGCGACACTGTCTGTCTTTTTACAATGTTCTCCACCACACAAATAATACGATGACGTCAGCGAGTGCTTAAATACGAGGCCTATCCATAAAGTAACAGACGTTTTGAAATAAAAAATTAACAATACGGAAAAAGCAAATTATAATACACTACTGGCCATTAAAATCGTTACACCACGAAGACGACGTGGTACAGACGCGAAATTTAATCGACAGAAAGAAAATGCTGTGATATGCAAATGATTACCTTTTCAGAGCATTCACGCAAGGTTGGCGCCGGTGGCGACACCTACAACGTGCTGACACGAGGAAAGTTTCCAACCGATTTCTCATACACAACGAGCAGTTGACCGGCGTTATCTAGTGAAACTTTGTTGTGATGCCTCGTGTAAGGGGGAGAAATGCGTACCTTCACGTTTCCGACTTTGATAAATGTCGGATTGTAGCCTATCGCGATTGCGGTTTATCGTATCGCGACCTTGCTGCTCGCGTTGGTCGAGATCCAATGACTGTTAGCAGAATATGGAATCGGAGGGTTCAGGAGGGCAATACGGAACGCCGTGCTGTATCCCAACGGCCTCGTATCACTAGCAATCGAGGTGACAGGCTTCCTATCTGCTTGGCTGTAATGGATCGTGCAGCTACGTCTAAATCCCTGAGTCAACAGATGGGGACGTTTGCAAGACAACAACCATCTGCACGAACAGTTTGACGACGTTTGCAGCAGCATGGACTATCAGCTCGGAGACCATGGCTGCGGTTACCCTTGACGCTGCATCACAGACAGGAGAGCTGCGATGGTGTACTCAACGACGAACCTGGTGCACGAATGGCAAAACATCATTTTTTCGGATGAATCCAGGTTCTGTTTACATCATCATAATGGTCGCATCCGTGTTTGGTGACATCGCGGTGAACGCACATTAGAGGCGTGTATTCGTCATCGACATACTGGCGTATCACCCGGCGTGATGGTATGGGGTGTCATTGGTTACACGTCTTGGTCACCTCTTGTTCTCATACGGCACTTTGAACAGTGGACGTTACATTTTAGATGTGTTATGACCCGTGGCTCTACCCTTCATTCGATCCCTGCGAAACCCTACATTTCGGCAGGATAATGCACGACCGCATGTTGCAGGGCCTGTACGGGCCTTTATGGATACATAAAATGTTCGACTGCTGTCCTGGCCAGCACATTCTCCAGATCTCTCACCAACTGAAAACGTCTGATCAATGGTGGCCGAGCAACTGGTTCGTCACAATACGCCAGTCACTACTCTTGATGGACCGTGGTATCGTGTTGAAGCTGCATGGACAGCTGTACCTGTACATGCCATCCAGGCTCTGTTTGACACAATGCCCAGGCGTATCAAGGCCGTTGTTGCGACCAGAGGTGGTTGTTCTGGATACTGATTCTTAGGATCTCTGCACCCAAAACGCGTGAAAATGTAATCACATGTCAGTTCTAGTATAATATATTTGTCCAATGAATACCCGTTTATCATCTGCATTTCTTCTTGGTGTATCAATTTTAATGGCCAGTAGTGTAATTTCAAAATTAACTTCGAATATAATTTCACTATTGGAAAAGTTAGTAATTCACATAAATCACTACCGCCTCCGTGTCTACATCATATGTTTTTCAAAGACATGTTTCTGAAATGTATCAATTTCTCAACCAAAAAAGTTTAATGTATATTTCGAAGTATTACGGTCAGCATTGCACACCGCCGTGTCTGCAGGTAGTATATTATAATCTTCTTCATGAGAAATCAGAATATGTCGCGTTTCACCGTTGCTAATTTAGAGGTAAGACAATTTAATTTACTTGTTATGTGCACGGGGACCAAAGCTATCAATTTTGAACAGAGCCAGAGGGTTCAGTACCTAAGGGGCTCAATGTATTTTGCTGTTACTGTATTTCTTTATTGGTATTGGGAATTGCTTTGCCAATCAGGTCATATGAAGTTTTTGCTAACAATAACAGAGAGTAAGCACACAACTTGCAGTACCAACACGCTCCATGAGAACTCCAGTTTTGTACGCATTCCCAGATCAGACATTCATCCAAGTATGCCAATATAAATTAATTAAAGTACATTCATACATTCGTCCAAGTAATCCAAAGAGACATCATATTTTTAAGAGCGTTCCAACGGGAACATGCGTGAACAATGTGGCCACATCAAAGCTGGCCATCTCCTTCTCCAAAAAGGAGACGACTACTTCGGTTGATAAAGTCTTTTGTATTCTTGATGTGGTGCACACAGTGACCAGCTTGCCCAGTAAGGAGGATGGTCAGCTGTTTCAAAAGTCTGGATATAATTCGGCGATCCGGTAGTCGTAGGAGCGTCTCTTTCTTATAAACTTCTGGCAGACGAAAAAACGTAGTTTGTCGAGGCGCTTGTGATATGACGTTTGTAACGGAACATATTAAAAGCATTACTTTACCGAAGTATGCGATACCCTCCAAATTCAACCTGTTCAACGAGTATTTATGATTATAGAAAAGTTATTTTGTTAACAATGATTGCATAACATGTCTACATAAACAGTCAACCCATTAAATTATACTGAATAACTGACCGATACAAAAGTTAATATCACTTGATCACTGATACAGCAAATGTCATCATGTAAAAACACTAAGTTCATCTTAAATAATTAATATGAAGTACGAAAAATAGTGGCCAACTCACGTATTTTGGATCTCCTTAAATAAAAATCACCCAGTGAAACCTATTTGTTCACTAGGACCGTTTTCGCTCAGTATTCACGTAAACACTTCTATTTTAGACGAAAACCAATGTAATTCTTAATAATTCATGTTATTTACTTATTTATGCAAATTAGAAAAGTCAATTGACAAACCTCTAAAAAACGGCCTTTTTGTAACAAAGAATTATTCTATCAAGTCAACAAATCTGTCTGTCACTTTAATAACCTGTTAAATTATGTCACTCGATATAAATTAATAACTTTTCTGCACAAATTATGATAACAGATGTACATGTGACTTATAAACTATATCTCTTTTTAGTAGTTCTTTGACAAGATTATAAATACAAGCAGCAAGAAGGGTCGGGGGCGCAGTCGGAATGTCACTTTGGTAAAGTGTGCACCATGTGTGTTATTGTTCGAGGTGAATAAACACTGCAAAGAACATGTAAAAGAAGTACTACTTTGTGTTGTGTCATTGTCTTTGGTGGACAGTGGAATTAAGATGGTCACCAGAGTAATAAATATTTGAAGTTTAAATATTTGTTGGTTTCGCTCGTTTCTTATCATCAAAAGCACATCAAAAACACAGGACCTCATCTTTTTAACCCTAGACAACCAGATTTAGAGCCAGCATCAGCATCGAGACTCAGCAGCGATCCAGCAAGCAGCAGCGATTGCTAGTTACTACAATACATTTTAATGGCGCCAACCTAACATCAAGTGCTAACAAGCTCCGTAAATGGGAGTGAAATAGTGCGATTATAGCAATTAGCAATATCTACGACTAGGCGATCATTACATGTTCTTAATGACTCTCTTTTCCAGCGATAAGCGCGTCAGAAACTTCAAAGTCTTCCTCGTTACGGCAGTAGTTGTACCCCGTGGAAATTTTTCAGACGATCCTTCTTCCAGTGTCAATAAGACCTTAACGTCATACTCGGCTTGTTCCATAAAGATGGCTGCGTTGCCCTTGTCAGCTGGAAAGACTACGATGAAAGAATCGTTGCGAATCGCGCTGAGGCTATTGTTCAAAGCTATTGTCATGTTCGGAACTGGTGGCTGGGTTTCTGAAAGGCTGCGACACGTGTTTCGAATAATTTCTCTCGCAGCCTCACTAGGAATCTTGTGAAATGATTGTTCAACACCACTCTTAATGCCAGAGAAAGAGGTACGATGCTGTAAACTTAGATGCGAGATGCGACTAATTTCGAGGAACTCGTTACTCGTGTTGGGCACGTTCTGTTGGTTTACATTCAGCCTCATGTTGTTGGCAAAGCTGACTTAATTTGACTATCTGCTTTTCCGTGGTTTTCTTCTGTGATATCATTTGCTAATGAAATTTTCAGGTACATTAAATGAGGGTTTGATAAAAAACAGTTTCTAACATGCAAGAAATTTCGAACCAATATCTCAAGACGTGGATACAAAAAAAATTAACTATGTTAATTCTAGAGATTAAGACTTAATTATCAACTCAGGTGGAAGGTGCAGGCCGCAAAACTGCTTAACCCTGGGTTGGGCGCGTACGTTTGTATTGCATAATTAGACATGTGGCGAGAGATGCCACTCACCTATTAAAATGTATCTGTAATAGGGGAAACACTAAACAGATTCAGAATGATGTAGGTTGTCGTAGGTACTGGGAGATGAAGAAGCTTGCACAGGATAGAGTAGCATGGAGAGCTGCATCAAAGCAGTCTCAGGACTGAAGACCACAACAACAACAACGATAGGGGAATCATTTTTAAATAATGATTATTGCATTTGTTTCAGAAAATATTACTTAAACGCCATGCTTTTGATTGTACATAGCGTTTACTGAATATAATGGTATCTTTTTCATGACCACTTGACTGATTCCAAACATGTTACACAAAAGAACATCTGTTCTCCATATATCCATCTCTTAAATTTCAAGCACCATTTACTTGTAATTTTTTCTCTTCCTCTTCCTCAGGCATCGCAACGTCCTCTGGAACCTGATGGCTTCTCAAACACGATCTTTCCCTCTTTCTCAATATATAGTAACATATTACTTGCTGGAGTATGCACATTTTTACGAGAAACGTTAGTGTCCTATCCTGTTTTACGATCGTTTCCATAATAAAATTCAGATGAACTGAACGCATCCTCACCATTTAGCTCAGAAGAATTGTGTCTGCTTTCCTAATAACTCTCCTCTCGTGCCGCTTCAGTGTTGTGGTCATTTGGAGTCATGTGATCGATTTCGTCATCACTTTTACCATAACATACCTTTGGCTCCTCCTCTTTCTCATTTGCAGAACATCATTCGTGTTGATGATTTCAGAGTTTTCATATTCTGCTTATGACGTATGTAGTAGCGCGGCTAACAGTTGTCAGCCAAGGAAGCTACTCGAGAGAGAATTTATTTCTTAGAAACTGTAGACGGGAAATAGAGGAGTGGTGCTGCCACCACGGTAAACAACAACAATAAACGTTCACCTACTGAAAGGTGCGACATCAAAAATATTCACAAAGCGATCCAAATATGCAACAAATGTCACTGGAGGATACTTAAAACCCTTGCGCTTAATCTAGGATTAGCTGGATTACGAAGTTTTTATCTGCGTTGAAAATTACGACGTACTTTGGTCAGTTTGAGTCCATAATGTCATTCAGTATAATATTTTGGTTTAACTTTATTACGCCAAGCTGAAGATTTCAAAGACGTAATCATGTAAGACGAATTATTCGTAGTGTGAATTCAAGAACTTCCTGACATATGTGTAACGCATCATCTTCAGACATATAATTAATTTTTTGGTTAATTTTGTAATATGTTTAATTTCCTATGTTTCTCACACATGAACTGTGTATGATATTTCTCGTGTTTTCTACTGTCTTTTAGTGAGTAAAATTTCCATTTGTAATTAAATAGTTAACTGTGAAGGATATGGGGGAAAACCAGTTAAGTCAAGCCGAGAAAAGGGGATTTTAATGTTTGACCTTTGATTAATCAATACACAAGTTCATATAATAATTTTTACTTCAGAAATTAAACACCTTGGGTGCATAGAATGTGGAAATAGCGTTATTGGCCTCCAGTGTGTTCACAGAATGAAGTAATTTCCCAAATTTCAGTCAAGAAACAGGAAAGTCAAGCGAAACAGACGCAGTAATTCTATAATAATCACGACTAAACGAATTTCTGCTTGGTATAATGCAGTGATAGTACTCACATCATGTGTATTTAACTGCGGGACATGTGACTGAAGAATACACAGCACGAGGACGGTAAAACCTCATCAGGATTTGAAAATCTTTATATTATAGCCTGGAAATGGGAAGGAGGTATAGAGCGAAGAACGGAATTCTTCCAGTTCGATTACAGCGAGCAGAAGATAATTGCAAAGTTATTGTGCAGTAAACAAGTAAGGAATTCTGAAGCTAAACATACTATTATAAGCAGGTATGCGCAGTTGAAATAGCCCATGCAAGGAAACATTAATATTGTCGAGGTCTCTTAATGATGTCAGTTTGCATTCCTCCGCGGTAAGTCGTTTGATATTTCAGAATACGACAGTGGCTCGATTCAGATGATGTTATCTCAATGGGCTGCGTTTTTAAAGGTTATTTTGCGGCGTACTTCAAATCCGAAGTGTTTTCCAATCTAAAACTGTTTCTTGATTAACACTGACCACAGTGAAATGGGTTGGATGCTTCGCTCGTCTCCTTGAAATCATCAGGTGTTTCTATCAGCACCTTTGCGTTCCATAGTCAAAAATTTTTATAGAACTCTACAAACGAATAGCCACACGGGGAGAAAGGAATTTTGATCTTTTCCGAGCCACTAATTTGGTTAAGAGTTACGTAGTGAATGAAGCGGAAGTCGGTGAAGTATTTATTTTGACCACCAACAGAGTCAAAAAATGTATAGAGCTCTTAAGTGTCCTCGTCCCGGAACGCGTCATTGCTTATTATCTGTGTCTGGGACACATTTTTTGCAAAATCTATCCACATAGCCACCTTCTTTTTCTTTTTCCTTACCTTCAGTTTGACGCTCCTTCTTAAATTGTAGAACTCTCGACCCTTTTCCTGATGAGGAATGTTCACTATCGTTAATTGATCAATCTGCGTCTTATCTTTCTACATCGTTAATGTTTTCGATTTTGTTATGAATGCATTGCACTCAGCACAAGTGCCTGGAAGAGGACACCCAAAGGAAATACTGAATTTTGTGTTGAAAATCACTCGCCATATTTTATAAGGCACAGACGTCCTAGGGTGAATTTCATTAAAAAGGTCGTACATTTTCGGTATAGTTAGATTTTCAGGCAAGCAGATTTTCTTCGAGTCTCTGAGGCTGTAATGGCTCTGACGACCCCTGAAACAGGTGATACTGTATCAGTCGTGGTGGTCTTGTCGATTTGCCGGTTTGCCGGTTTTTTTTTTTTTTTTTTTTTTTTTTTTTTTTTTTGTAGAATGATTATCCATTTTCCGAAGGAGCGCATCCAATTATCCGTAGATAATAAAGCTTAATTTTGGTAAGTCCATGCATTGCACAAAACGCTTTACACAAATCTAAACGTCTAGAACTATCTCCGCTACTCGACCAATGCGAATTCTGTAATCGCGAAAATTTGCAGTTCGGTCTCTTTCTGTGGTGATCAACCAGAACATTATGACTACGTACCTAATAGCCGGTATGTCCGCCTTCGGCACGGATAACAGCGGCGACGCGTCGTGACAAGGAATCAATGAAGCCTCGGTAGTTCGCTGGAGGGAGTTGGCAACACATGTGCACACACAAGTCACCTAATTCCCGTAAATTCCTGGGAGGGGGTCTAAGACATCTGACGCCACGTTCAAGTTTATCCCAGATGTGTTCGATGGAGTTTAGATCTGGCGAGTTTGGAGCTCGCCACTGTGTTACTCGAAACACTCGATTACGCTCCTGGCCTTTGCACATGGTGCATTATCTTGAAAAATGCCACAGCCGTCGGGAAACATGATCGTCACGAATGTGTGTAAGTGGTCTGCAACCAGTGTACAACACTTTTTGGCCGTCATGATGCCTTGCACGAGCTCCATTGGACCGATGGATGCCCATGTGAAAGTTTCTCAAAGCATAATGGAGCCGCCGTCATCTTGTCTCCGTTCCGTAGTACAGTGTCAAGGAGCTGTTCCCCTGGAAGGCGACGGATTCGCACCATCGGTATGATGAAGAAGGTATCAGGATTCGCCAGACAGCGCAACGCTCTGCCACTGCGCCAACGTCCAGTGACGATGGTCAACTGTCCATAGTTGTTGATGGCTCATGCATGGGTCGTGGGCTGCATAGGCCCAGCATTAGGAGTGGTCGGTGCACTGTGTGTTCAGACGCACTTGTACTCTGCCCAACATTAAAGAATGATGTTAGTTCTGCCACCCTTGGCCACTTGTTCTGTTTCATCACTCTTCCCAGCCTACTACGTCCGACATGTCTAATGAGGGTTGACCGCCCAAGCGCACGGCTTTGGACGTGGTTTCTCCATGGTTTCGCTACGTGGTGAGGACACTCACCACAGCACTCCTCGAACAACCGAAAAGTCGGGCAGTTTTCGAAATTCTCGAGCCGAGCCTCCGGGCCGTCACAATTTACCCTCGGTCAAACTCATATAATTCGCGCTCATTCCCCATTCTGCAGGGTGTAAATTTTCAAGTTGGCAACCCAGAATAACTCGAAAAATAAGCTTCAAACGAAAAAATGTGTAGAATCCAAAGTTGATTATTTTCGAGGGGGACATCTGATGGTGCTACAATTAGCCCGCCACCCCAGCCAGCCCCCTGGGGGTGGGGCGGGAGGCAACTTTAAAATTTCAAATGGGAGCCCCCATTTTTAATTGCATAATCAGATTCTACATAAAAAACTACGTACATTTTGTCTTAAACATTCGGTTTGATTCTTGGTAGTTGGCACTGTAATTTAAGAAAATCCATGTTCTCAGTTTTGGAGAATGGTTACGGATAAATAAAAAATACTGATATACTTACTTACTTACTAACGAGTGAACTCATTAACTAAAAAACTTTTCGTTTTCAGGACCACCCAATATTAAATGGGAATGCGTGTTCATTTTTAGTTAGCGAATGGGTTAGTCTTTTCCTCAGTTAGTCTTTTACTTTGTTTACACTGTTAGTTAATGAGTTCACTCGTTAGTAAGTCGGATGTTTGGTTAGTCAGTTAGCTATTCAGATTATTTGTTTGATAATTAAAAGTTATGTGGACTGATGACCACGAAACAAATAAAACTTACCCCAATCTGCAGAAACATTAATATTTGGGTCAACATTTGTAAAACTCTAATTCCTATCTCTGAAACCCCAACCTATGGGGAGAGAGGGAGAGTTTTAGTTTTAGCGAATCAAAATTTTCGAAGTAAATAAGTATTTTTTATTTATCCGCAATCATTTTCCACGCAAAAATGAGAACATGGATTTTCTTGAATTACAGCGCCAAGTACCAAGAATCAAAACAAATGTTTAAGACAAAATTACGTAACTTTTTATGTAGAATCTGATTCTGCAATTAAAAAAGGGGATTCCCATTTGAAATTTTAAAGTTGCCTCCAGCCCCACCGCCAGGGGGCTGGAGTGGCGGGCTAATTTTAGCACCAGCAGATGTCCCCCTCGAAAATAATCAACTTTGGATTCTACACATTTTTTGGTGTGAAGCTTATTTTTCGAGTTATTCTGGTTTGTCAACTTAAAATTTACACACTGCACACACGTCACTGATGCGACATGAACCATGCGTGTGTCTCATTAGAAGTGAGGCTGCTATCGCCTGGACGGGGTTATATCGACAGTAGATCGCTAGTTGCAATGTTCTGGATGATGAGAGTGTTTACCACAGGCAAGCCGGTAACTATAATCAACCATGCCAAATACGAATTCTATTGATCACGTGATTTTAAGTCGTTGCAGTGGTGTAATATATTTTGCCAGTCCAGAATCTGTTTAAGGTCCAAACGACATAAGCCGCCGCTAAGGGCGTCAACCGGAGGTGCTACAACTGTTAAAACGTCTGTACTGGGTATTTCACAGTTATTAGGGGGATCCTGGCATAATGTTAATGCTCTGAATTATAATAGGACAGAAAAGTTTGTATAATATCAGTAGCAGCTTTAAATTATTGTCGTTTTAAAAGTCATTGTTAATGCGCAGCGGGCAAGCGACACTCGCCTTTTTCCGTCCTGTAACTGCGTAGACACAAGCAGACTGGCCTTGTTCACTTTCATTCAGTAATGCCTCGCAGTATAATGTTACGCTGTAATTGCTCATTGACCTGAGAGGAGAGCGTCCAGCAAGATGGAGACAGAGGGGAGGTACGCCCACTATAATGTAGCTGACAGCAGCTTCAGTATTGCAATGTTTGCCGAAATGCGCTGCCTATGTGCTGCCACCAAAAAGGCAAATTTATAAAACTGAAACGTGTTCGAGTACCGTGGTTCACACGTTACAACACATAGTTCCTCTGCTCTGACAAATCATTTTAACACTTAAAATTGGTACAAAAGCGTACCACAAACATTAATAAAAGTTATAAAACTGCTAAACACATTTTGCATTCAGAAGCCATTTAGACAGGAACGGTTACTGCAGGACTGCGCTGTCGGTTCTCATTGTTGAAGTACTTTATATTATCTTTTTCAATCAATACATGTGTGTGATTAATATCGACGTGTAACTATGCTGGGGTACTCCATCGGAATAGAAAAGCGACTGTAATCGCTCAAGAGAGGTAAGGCCATTGTCCCTGACGTGATACCAATACGACTCTAAGTAGAGTATGCAAAAGAACTTGGCAAGATTCTAGCAGCAAAGTACCGTATGTCTTTGGAGGAGCGAAGTGTTCCCGATGATTGGAAAAAAAGCACAGCTCACTCACGTGAACAGGAAGCGTCGTCTACCAGACGCACAGAACTGTAGGCTTATTTCTTTGACGTAAAATTTTGGAACATGATCTAAACTCGCCTATTATGACGTTTCTGGAGACCAAAAATCTCCTCTGTAGGAATCAACATAGATCCCAAGAACAACGATCGCGTGAAACCCAGTTCGCTTTGTTCGTCTACGAGACACAGAAGGCGTTAGGTACCGTGCCTATATACACTACTGGCCATTAAAATTGCTATACCACGAAGATGACGTGCTACAGACGCGATATTTAACCGACAGGAAGAAGATGCTCCGATATGCAAATGATTAGCTTTTCAGAGCATTCACACAAGGTTGGCGCCGGTGGCGACACCTACAACGTGCTGACACGAGGAAAGTTTCCAACCGATTTCTCATACACAAACAGCAGTTGACCGGCGTTTCCTGGTGAAACGTTGTTGTGATGCCTCGTGTAAGGAGTAGAAATACGTACCATCACGATTCAGACTTTGTTAAATGTCTGATTGTAGCCTATCACGATTGCGGTTTATCGTATCGCGTTGATCGAGATCCAATAACTGTTAGCAGAATATGGAATCGGTGGATTCAAGAGGGTAACAAGTAACGCCGTGCTGGTTCCCAATGGCGTCGTATCACTAGCAGTCGAGATGACAGGCATCGTATCCGCATGGATGTAACGGATCGTGCAGTCACGTCTCGATCCCTGAGTCAACAGATGAGGACGTTTGCAAGACAACAACCATCTACACGAACAGTTTGACGACGTTTGCAGCAGCGTGCACTACCAGCTCGAAGACCATGGCCTGCGATGGTGTACTCAACGACGAATCTGGGTGCACGAATGGCAAAACGTCATTTTTCGGATGAATCCAGGTTCTGTTTACATCATCATAATGGTCGCATCCGTCTTTGGCGACATCACGGTGAACGCACATTGGAAGCGTGTATTCGTCATCGCCATACTGGCGTATCACCTGGTGTGATGGTATGGGGTGCCATTGGTTACACGTCTCAGTCACCTCTTGTTCTCATTGACGGCACTTTGAACAGTGGACGTTACATTTCAGATGTGGCACTACCCTTCATTCGATCCCTGTGAAACCCTACATTTCAGCAGGATAATGCACGACCGCATGTTGCAGGTCCTGTACGGGCCTTTCTGGATACAGAAAATGTTTGACTGCTGCCCTGGCCAGCACATTATCCAGATCTCTCACCAACTGGAAACGTCTGGTCAATGGTGGCCGAGCAACTGGCTCGTCACATTACGCCAGTCAGCACTCTTGATGAACTGTGGTATCCTGTTCAGCTGCATGAGCAGCTGTACCTGTACACGCCATCCAGGCCCTGTTTGACACAATGCCCAGGCGTATCAAGGCCGTTATTACGGCCAGAGGTGGTTGTTCTGGGTACTGATATCTCGAAACCTATGCACCCAAATTGCGTGAAAATGTAATCACATGACAGTTCTAGTATGATATATTTGTCCAATGAATACCCGTTTATCATCTGCATTTCTTCTTGGTGTAGCAATTTTAATGGCCAGTAGTGTAGATGTTCCTTGACTTACGTAAGGTGTTAGATACAATTCCATACTGCCACACAATATACAAAAACCGAGTGTACGGAATATCAGACCACCTGTGTAACTTCACTGAGGAGTTTCCACGAAACAGAACATGGTATGTCGTTTGCAATAAAGAGGAGTCTTCCAATGTTAAGGCGAGTTCGGATGTACCCCAGGAGGATGTCATAGGTCCATTACTTTTCAAAATATATATAAGTAACGTAGTAGACTACATCGGAAATTCTATGATGCTTTTCGCGGCTGATTGTGTTGTATACAGAGAACTCACAACGCTGGAAAATTCTAGCGAAATGCAGGAAGAACTGCAGAGGACCGACGCTTGGTTCAGAGAGTGGAAACTGACCCAAACATAGACGGATGTATCGTATTGCGTATAGATAGATAGAAAGATCCATTATCGTATGATTACACGACTGCAGAACAATCACTGGAAGCAGAGTATGAGTACGAAACTGTCTGAAGTGGGACGGCCACATAAAACTAATCACAAGCATTAAATAACTTTCGCCCTGCAAGCTGATGTCAAGACAAACTTCCAATTTCAGAACTAAACCTCAGCAACACAATACCAATGGAATTTCTTTATCACTATAACGGGGCCTAAGTAATGCACGCAAATTGTTCCAAGTTAAGTGCTGGGCCCAGTAGACCCTGCTACAAAGCACACTCACACCCAAGTTTTATATCAACTGGAACGAGACATCTAAGCTGACTGTCGTACTAGAACCGTGATATTTGAAATGACAATCACTGAAGAAACAATGGTCATAACATGCCATAGCATGTAGCCCTTCAATTAATTAGAAACCCCTATAACAGTTGCGCATAGCAAGTAGTTAAGACAATCACTGACATGAAGAGAAAACAAGGCTAATCGCAATGGCGTGGACGAATGACCCCTTTTAATCCGTAGAAATTTAGAGGTTACTAAACCCTCCTAAAATTTACGATTACGATAGAGTATAAAACAAGACGTTTTGTACTTAATTTGGTATGTATCATACCATAGAGACTTAATAATTTTAATTAACTAATGTATAACCTAAATATTATGACTTCTTCTGAATAAATCTGGAGTAGTACAATTTACTATTGTTTAGTAGCAATGTAATTTTGCCCCCTCCCCCCATTATGTTCTAGGGTTAAATACAACACAATCCCAGTAACGGCTGTGAAAGCCGCAATCAGAAAGCAGCTGGCGGCGAACGACAGAGGTAACCATGAACGGTTAATGCCTCCAATGATCGGAGAACTACCATTATTTAATAAGACAAAAACATCAATAAGTTTAAGAACTATTATAAGTCTGAAATTTTAAATATGGTTCAAATGGCTCTGAGCACTATGGGACTTAACATCTGAGGTCATCAGTCCCCTAGACTTAGAACTACTTAAACCTAGCTAATCTAAGGACATCACACACATCCATGCCCGAGGCAGGATTCGAACCTGCGACCGTAGCAGCAGCGCGGTTCCCGACTGAAGCGCCTAGAACAGCTCGGTCATAACGACAGGCGCTCTGAAATTTAATCATTGAAAGTTCAAGAAATATACATGCTCACCCTAAGCCTGTATCTGCAGCGACAAACTTCGCTTTTTTATGTAATATACACAGACCACATAAAAATGTTAGAAAATAATCTTGGGGAAACTGGTTATTAGTTACCAGAACGTGACCTAGTTCCTTTCTTAGCCACTAGCGGTATAACAGCGTGTAGACTTTTGTACAAATCTGTAATCAACGCAAACATTTCGCTATAAGAAACTGATATAAAACTTGTGCTGCTCTTTCAAAATTTATAGCATATGTCAGATGAGGCCCAAGATATCATTTCTTATAATTTTAGGAATTCGTGTTTAATATAGACTGAAACTGAAAGAACAACATCGTGTATTAAAATATGTAGTTTTAACGTTGTGTAAATTTGTACCTGAACATGCATTATTGTTATAAACTTCTGAAATGTTAAAAACTAAAGAACGAAAAAACCAATAGTATTTGCAATAATAATCCAGCAAAGTTGTTTCTAAAATTTTATTTGCTGCTACCGGTTTCGAGCAATGGCTCACTCTCAAGGATACATGAGGGGCGTTCAATTGAAAACTGGCTGTATGGGGAAAGTTCCAAAACCAATAAAAATGAACTACAGAAAACATTCAGTTTTATATTCATTTTTACTACGTTATTTCTCGTCAGTCCGGCTGCATTGATGCATCAATACACTTCTCTTATCATGAAAAGAGCCTACTTTCATTTTGAAGGGAAAAAGTGATTATTCTTCCTTCGTGATTAATAAAATAAGGAAAACAGATTTGGCACTGTTTCTTGAACGCACTGTGGATATTAGTCTAGGTGAAAGTAGAATACTAATAACTTCAAATTGCCAAAAAAAATGAAGTAATATTGTGTTTCATAACATTTACATTTTTTTCATTGTATTGCTGTAAACGAAACTTGAAATGTGAGCTGTAATTTGTGCATACTATTTGTCGCATCGAGGAAGATGGCTACTTTTTCGAAATAACGTGGTGCCCCTGGTGCGTGAAAACTGAAAACTTTCAACGTACGCTGAAGGTGATATATCGATCGTATCTCACGCTGCCAGCTAGACACAGGAAACAGAAATGGCTGGACAGAACACGGACGCCGTGCAGTCAAGTACACATGTTTACTGTGAGCACATAACCCTTCCATTGACATTAACCACAGTGGAACTACGATACACGTACCTGAAGGACGCTGCCAAAAGTTGAGTTTTAATAGCTCGCCTCTAAATAAATTATACGTCTAGATGGAAGATCATCCGTTGTAAGCGTGTTATTACAAAGACGTCCCCAAGATAACAAGTGCCTAGCAATCTCGCTGCCGCGTTTGTAATGCATGACTTGGGTGGGAATGGAAGAGTGCTCTGCAGTGTCTTCCTCCATTCTTTTATGCTCTTCTGTTTTCTTTTTGTCAAGTAAAATAATCGGAACGTCAGCTTTAGCAGCGCTCTACAGCCTAATCATGAACGTTCATTATATGGCTATTCTGAAGAGAGAATTAAGTCCTTATGAATAAAGCATTATCGAAATACTTCTCACATAGTTTTCTGAAAACAAAAACTCTTCTGCATGGAAAAAAAACGCGTCACAAACCCCCACAATCAGATAGCACAATCTCTGCGCCGACTTCTTTTGAATGATGTATGTGACTGCTACAATGTACTACATTCGTATTAGTACCTCAGTGTACCACGAGATGTCTCATCCAAACATACACTGAAGAGCCAAAGAAACTGGTATAGCCATGCGTACTCAAGTATTGAGATATGTAAACAGGCAGAATAGGCGCTGCGTTCGGCAAGCCTATATAAGACAACAAATGACTGGCGCAGGTGTAAGATCTGTTACTGATGCTACAATGGCCGGTTATCAAGATTTAAGTGAGTTTGAACGTGGTGTTATAGTCGGCACATGACAGATGGGACGCAGCATCTACGAGGTAGCGATGAAGTGGGGATTTTCCAATACGACCATTTCATGAGTGCACGGTGAATATCAGGAATCCGGTAAAACATCAAATTCCGACATCTCTGCGGCCAGAAAAATATCATGCAAGAACGGGATCAACGACGACTGAAGAGAATCGTTCCACATGACAGAAGTGCAACCCTGCCTCAAATTTCTGCAGATTTCAATGCTGGGCCATCAACAAGTGTCGGTTTGCGAACCATTCAAAGATACATAATCGATATGGGCTTTGGGAGCCGAAGACTCACTCGTGTACCCTTGCACAAAGCCTTACGTTTTTCCTGGGCTCGTCAACACCGTCATTGGACTGTTGATGATTGGGAACATGTTGCCTGGTCAGACGACTATAGTTTCAAATATCGAGCGGATAGACGTGTACTGGTATGGAGACAACCTCATGAATCCGTGGACCCTGCGTGTCAGCAAGGGACTGTTCAAGCTGGTGGAGGCTCTGTAATGAAATGGGGCGTGTGCAGTTGGAGTGATATTTGACCCCTGATACGTCTAGATACGACTCTGACAGGTGACACGTACGTAAGCATCCTGTCTGGTCACCTGCATCCATTCATGTCCATTGTGCATTCCGACAGACTTCAGCAATTCCAGCAGGACAATGCGACACCCCACACGTCCAAAATTGACATGAACATTATTGAGCATTCGTGGAGGTATGTGCCGTCTATGCAACTAAATGAAGGCAGTTTGTTTGTTGCCATACGCGTTTCGCTTCATTTATTTGGGAAGCATCATCAGTGGCCTGAAATACATGTTTCTTTTTATATATACAATAAGCGTATTATCTGCTAGATATAATAAGTTGATATATTACATTTTGTCGGGTTTTTTAGGTTAGAAGCAACTTTTGTAGCACAAGTTCCGTAAAATGATGTATCTTTCGTTTTACTTACGATTTCCAGCACTGCTAACACATATATGTGTTTCTGGAGATGTATTTGTTGGTCTTCATGCTCCAGTTAGCCGAATCAGGTGTTGTTTAGCTACTTGTCACATCACATTTCACTTTCACTGCCATTTGGCGATCAACATATGTGTGTTTGCAGTGTGTAGTGTTGCCAACTGTTGTTATGTGTTTGTCTTTTGTTTCTGTTGTGTTTTGTGGTTTTCATTTGTTGTATGTCTGTGTGTGTCTGTGTGCGTGTGTGTGTGCAATCTTTTTTTTTCTGTGGGTTCATGTGTTTGTGAGTATGTGTGTGTGTATGGGGGGGGGGGGGGGGGGTAGGAGGGAGAGAGAGAGAGAGAAGAGGGGAAGGATATTCATTAATTATTTATCCTGGTTGCACTTCAGTTTGTTGTTGTTTTGGTGGCTAGCATGGTCAGCGAGTTATTGTTTATATGGATTTGGTCATTGAGTACCTTCTTTTCCATTGCAATGGCTCTTTGTATGTGGAAGTTTTCTTGCAATGTCAGGAGGTTTTTGTTGTGATTATTCACTCTGATAACTGTCATGTCACATTCCATGTTGGATGGTTCATGTCCATGTTTTATCAGGTGTTCGGCAAAGGTAGAATGACTGTTCTCATATTTCCAACTTCTTATATGTTCTTTATACCTAGTTTTAAAGTTCCTGCTTGTCATCCCCAGATATACTGCTTTACATTCTTGGCACTCTAGCTGGTATATACCTGCTCCTTGGTATTTGTCTGGTTTTTCTGTTGTTTGTAAATGTGATTGGAGTGTGTTTCTTGTTCTGTAAGCTATTTCTAATCCCTGTTTCTTTAATATATTTGCTATCTTGTGTGTTGTTTTGTGTTTGTATGTGAGAGTATACCATTTTTTTCTGTTATTCATGTCATGAGTGTTATTCTTCTAATAATTTCCGGGTATGCAGCCGGATCCCGTCGACATTCTGCCACGATATTTCGGCCCAGAGACGTCCGGCCATCATCAGGTGAGTACACAACTACTGAAGAGCCCAGGTGCAGTCGCGGTATTTATACCGATTCTCGCGCACGTGTTGACATGCGCGGCATAGCCGAGTTGTACGTGCTGCCCTCGGTGGTGAAAGTAAAAGATCATCTAGTCATTGAGTATCGAATGACGCTGTCTATTCCGCTGTGAATGTATAATTTTAATAATAGGATTCCATTCACAGCGGAATAGACAGCGTCATTCGATACTCAATGACTAGATGATCTTTTACTTTCACCACCGAGGCAGCACGTACAACTCGGCTATGCCGCGCATGTCAACACGTGCGCGAGAATCGGTATAAATACCGCGACTGCACCTGGGCTCTTCAGTAGTTGTGTACTCACCTGATGATGGCCGGACGTCTCTGGGCCGAAATATCGTGGCAGAATGTCGACGGGATCCGGCTGCATACCCGGAAATTATTAGAAGAACAAATACGCCGGGAAAATTTCAGAAGTCACATGAGTGTTATTGTTTTGTGTTTCTGTGTGTGCTGTAGTGTTTGTGGGGTTCTGTAATCTCTGCTTGTTTTCATTTTTCTTTAGTTGTGTTTTAATTTTTTCATTGAGTTTTTGTACTATATGGGTGCTGTAACCATTGTTAGTGGCTATCAGTTGTATTGTTTGTAACTCTTTTTCATAATTTTCTTTGCTGAGTGGGATGTTATTTAGCCTGTGTAACATGTGTCGTAGGGCCGCTAATTTTTGATTTTGTGGGTGGTTGGATGAAGCATGTATGATTATGTCTGTGGCTGTAGGCTTTCTGAAGATGTCAAATGTGTGTTTATTGTTCTCTCTCTTTATTGTTATATCCAAGAAATGTATTTGCTTTTGTGTTTCTTTTTCTATGGTAAATTGAATATTTTTATGTATGTTGAGCATATCTGGGACGTCTTGCAACATGCTGTTCAGAAGAGATCTCCATCCTCTCGTACTATTACTGATTTATGGACAGCCCCGCAGGATTTGTGGTGTCAGTTCCCTCCAGCACTACTTCAGACCTTAGTCGTGCTGCGCCACTTCTGCGTGCTCGCGGGGGCCCTACACGATATTAGGCAGGTGTACCAGTTTTTTTGGCTCTCCAGTGTATATTTCAAAGTGAAATCACCACCTTAAAATAATTGCTTGTTTACTTTTGTATAATATCTCTTTGTATTCAATGCTTACATAATGCTAAAGATTAGTTTTTAATAAAATTTAAAAATGAACTTTATTATGTTGGGACTCAAAGCGATAAGTTTTACATGGTACTTATTAAAATAAATTAGTGTAGATACTACAAACGCACATAATAGATGATAATTCAGAACAGTGCAATAGTAGTACGCTAGCGTACTACCACCTGGGCCACTATCCAAGCATCCGCCACTTCTCAGCGGTGGGACGCCGAAAATTCATAGACGACGGATACGGGAAATTTAAAAATCCAAGATGGTGATGGGAGAATTAAAAAAAAAAAAAAGAAAATCAGAGTCGGCGGAGCTAGCCCAGGTACGCTTTATAGCCCAACTTTTGACACTACAGTCCAAGATAGTGCCATGTTCAAATTGTTTTCGTCAAATACTGTGCCTGCCATCTCACGTATGTGCGCAGTGGAAACACCCGTAAACTTCACTTCAGTTGTATAAAGTGACGCGATGCTCATCTGAATTGCACAAACTGGTGTCATTCAAGAAATTCATTTCTTTCTTTTCCTTTCTCTCTCTCTCTCTCTCTCTCTCTCTCTCTCTCTCTCTCCCTCTCTCTCTCTCTCTCTCTCTCTCACACACACACACACACACACACACACACACACACACACACACACACACACACACACGCACACACACTGATTTTTGCGCCATGTTCAAAAGTGTCTGAACGGCTTGTATTATTTATCAAATTAGGAAAGTTTCACCTAAATTTCATAAAATGGTATACTTTCAAAAGTATCTGATTTGAATTTTTTTGCTACATTAAATAATGAAAATACTGACAATACTTGTGTAATGTACAGTATTTCTATGTCTAAAATAGGTAAGCACCCCCCCCCCCCACCCCCACCCCCCCCCCCCACACACACACGCACACACACACACACACATCGATAAACTTTTTATGCACATTGCTGCCTGGATAAACAAGAAAGAATTCGTTGACCACTTCAGCGTTAGATAACTGACATCTCTGTGAAGGCTTTGTCAACTCAGATGTGGAGTGTTAGTTTTCATGTCCCAGCTGCTGATGGGACATTATAAGACACACCTCTTGCTAGGGACTGCTACTCTGCAGAGAGAAGTCGCCACAAACTTGTACTCTCTAACAAAGTAGTCCAGGAATTGTGCGTTTTATCAGATCCCAACTATTTTAAGAAAGCTTTGTTGCCTTTTCTTTACATGATTTTTTTCAACTAGGTATGTAGATGGACATCTTGTTTTTTGTTGTTCTGTGCTGCAGAAAGGTCTTGGTACAGGCCGTGACTTGTAATCTTCCAGCAGATATGTTCTTGGGTTAGTTACCTGAAGTGCTACTCGATAGACCAGCTGAGGGTCAAATCTTTCTCAACTATTGTCTTGTGTTTGCTAATTCTACCACAACTACTGTGCTTGAACTTACGTTTTCGTGCATGTATCTTCTCGATCTTATTATACATAGTAGACAAAAGACTTTCACGTCAACAGGTCTCATATTACCTGTTACACGCTTTGTGGGATTTTACTAATTACTTGATCTAGAACCATGTCAATCCATTTGAAAGAACCCTGATTAGCGAAATGTTTAAACATCTTAAGTTCAAGTGTTACACTGGATCCAGCCACAACTGAACCTTTCAGGGTAGAAAATGATGAGTAGAATGTTTTTGTGTTAGCTTCTTTAAATGAGTATTGTAAAATTCCTTAACTAAATCTGCTTGTAAATGATTCTTAAACATTGAGGAATGGAAATGAGCGTTTGGCGTCATAGGCGGGAGGCCCCTTACGGGGCAGGTTCGGCCGCCTTGGTGCAGGTCTTATTACATTCGACGCCACATTGGGAGACCTGCGCTCCGGATGGGGAAGAAATTATGATGAAGACAACGCAATACCAGGCCCTGAGAGGAGAAAATCCTCGACCCAACCGGGAATCGAACTTGGGCCCGCAGGACGGCCATCCCTCACGCTGACCACTCAGGTATCGGGGCGGACATTGAGGGTGAATGACACACCTATATGCGTGGGAGGGAATGAAAATGCACTTGACATTCATGACTGGAAGACTGTTTCCAACGAATCTTCAGAATACATGATCTCTGTCCACTGGAGTAAACCACATTAATTGATATAGTGGTTAGTTTTCTAGCTAGTTTCGAAAGTCGCGGGTAAAAAATCATATGATAATGAAATAATATCTACTGAAGAGGATCTTCGGGAAGCAGCAATAATTGCTTGAAGTTTACGATGTCCGTCAAAAATAAAGTGAGAGACTCAATTGCTGAGTGATGTGTACGAGAATATTCAATCAGTTTAAAGACAGTCATTCCAAAAGATTCAGAAATAGTTCACATAATTATTACGTGTATTTTTGCATATTGAGCAGCATGGTTAAGATCTTGGGAACAGATGGCAAGAGATTGTATTCGTTTTCAAAGAAGAATTGAATATATAGGCAGAATTACAGTGCCGATATTATAAGATTGCCATCACAGTAGGTTTGAGTTTAACAGAATCGACGTTTAAGGTGTGGTCTGTCAACCTGTGCCATGAACATACGTATCTCACTTCCCATCGACAGCGACAGCTTACAACTAACTGGCTCTATTCTTTCGATACCTGAGGACTGGCAGCTAGGCTTATGATGATGCTCTCCTACGTCAGGCAACAGCAGTTAATTATCACTGCAAAATTATAGTTATTGCTAGAGAGGGCAGTTCAGTGTAACAGTGTATTCTCGTTATTCAGCACAGAGCAGAAGAGGCGTGACATGCATTCGAAATTTCATGGCTGATTCCTTGAATTTGTATATCATGAAGAGCACACTTGCATTCAGGATTGTCTTTCCTATTCCCTGAATGTGCAAAACCTGGAGGTACACATACATTCGTGATGGCTCAGGGAAATTCCTCGAATGCAGACGTGTAGATGTGAACAACTCTTAACCTGCTGGGTTAGTGTTTTTACTTGTTCGAACGGAGTATGCGTTTTCGGAAAAGTTCTTACTACTTGCTGAATCAGCAGGAACAAAGGTTATAAAAGCAAAGCACCGATTACAGGTACCATGCTACTGACACAGTGCCATCGTGGGCTTCTCCATCATTGTTCAATGCTTTCTTCTTGGACACAAACACACACACACACGCAACCCCCCCCCCCCCCTCCAACACACACACACACACACACACATACATACATACACAAACTCTCTAAAATACACTGACAGACTATCGGCATTGGAGAAGACAGAAAGCCATTCAATTTTGAGTGCAAGATGTGTCAACAGGCAATTTGGAGTATCAGTAGTGGTTTAATTTGGAAGACTGAAGATATATCTAATATCAATGTTCCCAGGTATTAGAGACTGCGAACTTCTCTTTCTTAACAAGGCATTATTTGCATGACTTATCGAGGTAGATTGAGTCGCATGAACACAATTGACTTCAAAAATAGTCATACGAACTAACGTATTATTTTCCCTGTGTGCCTAGCAGTAACTATGTACATGTTAGTGCATATTATAAAAATATAAAATATCAGTCCCTGTTCATAAGGTATTACATGATATAAATTAATGTTTACTACCTTTAAGAAGATTGTTGAGGTTCTGTGTTTAATGTGAAGCAGATATTAGTTCTCATAAACAAAGTCATTTGTTTTGGTTACGATCCAAATGATTTTTCGGAAGTTAACATAACCATAATATAGTCATTCATGAAGGACTGCTTTATATATTCTGAACACTTTGTTCCTTTTGAAGTGTATAATAAATATGAACGTACTTATTACTTTGACTTGTTCCTCATTCAGTAGACTAAACCGATTGATAGTTATTTCATGAACATATTATTCTTACTGTGTACTGTTTACCAACAAAATGCCACTCCGTGTCAGTCCGATTTTATTAATACTCATATAGTTGTTAAAACTCAGTTAAATGATAGAAATAATTTCACATATTTACTCGAACTGTAATGACCTATTATTTGCAAGAGACGCTATTCTAATAGCTCTTGAAGGTGAATAATAATTTGTATTTAATTTGTATTAAATTCATATCTTCCCAATGTTTGACAGCATAAAATGACAAACACATGGAGTTGTAAGACAAAGTTAAATGTGCTTTTAGTGTTACAAATTAAAAAAAGAAAAAAAACATTAAATGTGATTTGTGACTGATTCATTGTGTGAAAACGCAAAAAAATATATATGATGAAATAAAATACTGCTGAGGTAGTTCAGTATTTGACAGAAACATTTGTGAGGTGTAAAAGAGACAGACGAAATTTTCTGATGAAAAGGCAAATGTGGAAAATCTCCTAGGTAATTTTTTATGCTATTTGTGCACATGTGAGGTGAAATTTAATGACGAGACAGTACAGTATTTTATGTGAATAATTTTTTAGTGAAGTGTGAAATCAGAGAGAGAGATGCAATACACGGCTGGAACACCACACAATCTGTGCGTATGCGTGTCCATGTGCGTGAATGCTGAATGGCACCAATTTGCCCAGTTCACATGGAGCTACCATACTTTTTTTCGACAGGGAAATACTGTCGTGTTGGCAATATTGCTTTTTTTTAACACGGCGCCATTTTACAATTCAGGTGAAGTTTACTTTTCTTGATCCTATGTGTGCACATGTCAAAGGATAGGTACAGTATTTACTGTAAACATTTTGAATACGACACCATCTACGGCTGTGATGTCAGAGAGCTGGGAAAATACTAAGTTCAGCTGGGCTAGTTTCGCCATACTGGATTTCCTAAATTTACATTCACTGCCATCCTGCCACCACCATCTTGGATTTTTAAATGTCCCGCCACTGCCATCGTCGAGTTTTCGGCAACTGCGGCGCGGACGAGCAGCAGATGTTTGAACTATGGTTCAGGCAATACATTGCCATATTAATCGCAATCTAAGTAACTGACAACAAACACTATTCTTTCAGATTATTGAGAAAAACGGTAAAGATCACACAGATATATCAATTAGTTGTCTGTCTACATCTATATCTACGTCTGCATCTACAATATACTCTGAAAATCACTGTGAAGTGCATAGCAGAGAGTCCTGGCTATGATACCACAAGTTGGGATTTCTTCCTGTTGAAATCGCGCATGGAGCATGGGAAGAATGAGTGTTTAAATGGCAGTGTGTGCATTGTAATTGATCTAATTTCGTTTTCACGGCCTCTGCGATGGCGATACACAGACTGCTGAAAAATATTCCTTTAGTTCTTCACTTAATATTGTTTCTTGAGCTTTCAGTACGCTTCCGCAGGATAATTTTCATCTGTATTCAAAAGTCTGTCAAATCAGATTTTTCAACGTTTTAGTGCCGCTCTTCCCTGTGAGTCAAGAAAATCTCTGATCATTTGTGCTGCCCTGCTTTTTATGTATACAATAGCCGCTGTTAGCACTGTTTCGTATATGTACCAGCCACTTGAGTAATATTCTAAAATGGAAAGCGGAAGTGATTTGTAAGAATCTCTCTTGTAGAATGACTGCATTTTCCCAGTATACTTGTAACAAATAGAAATCTGCCATTTTCCTTCCATACGACTAATCATGAAAGAAGGTTGTATACATGGAAGAACCCTGGAGATACTAAAAGGTATCAGATAGATTATATAATGGTAAGACAGAGATTCAGGAACCAGGGGCAGATGTGGACTCTGACCACAATCTATTGGTTATGACCTGTAGATTAAAACTGAAGAAACTGCAAAAAGGAGATATGACCTGGATAAACTGAAAGAACCAGAGGTTGTACAGAGTTTCAGGGAGAGCGTAAGGGAACAATTGACAGGAATGGGGGAAACAAATACAGTAGAAGAAGATTGGGTAGCTTTGAGGGATGAAGTAGTGAAGGCAGCAGATAATCAAGTAGGTAAAAAGACAAGGGCTAGTAGAAATCCTTGGGTAGCAGAAGAAATATTGAATTTAATTGATGAAAGGAGAAAATATAAAAATGCAGTAAATGAAGCAGGCAAAAAGGAATACAAACGTCTCAAAAATGAGATCGACAGGAAGTGCAAAATGGCTGAGCAGGGATGGCTAGAGGACAAATGTAAGGATGTAGAGGCTTATCTCACTAGGGGTAAGATAGATACTGCCTACAGGAAAATTAAAGAGACCTTTGGAGAAAAGACAACCTCTTGTATGAACATCAAGAGCTCAGATGGAAACCCAGTTCTAAGCAAAGAAGGGAAAGCAGAAAGGTGGAAGGAGTATATACAGGGTCTATACAAGGGCGATGTACTTGAGGACAATATTATGGAAATGGAAGAGTATGTGGATGAAGATGAAATGGGAGATACGATACTGCGTGAAGAGTTTGACAGAGCACTGAAAGACCTGAGCCGAAACAAGGCCCCCGGAGTAGACAACATTCCATTGGAACTACTGACGGCCTTGGGAGAGCCAGTCCTGACAAAACTCTACCATCTGGTGAACAAGATGTATGAAACAGGCGAAATACCCGCAGACTTCAAGAAGAATATAATAATTCCAATCCCAAAGAAAGCAGGTGTTGACAGATGTGAAAATTACCGAACAATCAGTTTAATAAGCCACAGCTGCAAAATACTAACACGAATTCTTTACAGACGAATGGAAAAACTAGTAGAAGCCGACCTCGGGGAAGATCAGTTTGGATTCCGTAGAAATGTTGGAACACGTGAGGCAATACTGACCTTACGAGTTATCTTAGAAGAAAGATTAAGGAAAGGCAAACCTACGTTTCTAGCATTCGTAGACTTAGAGAAAGCTTTTGACAATGTTGACTGGAATACTCTCTTCCAAATTCTAAAGGTGGCAGGGGTAAAATACAGGGAGCGAAAGAAACCAGATGGCAGTTATAAGAGTCGAGGGACATGAAAGGGAAGCAGCTGTTGGGAAGGGAGTAAGACAGGGTTGTAGCCTCTCCCCGATGTTATTCAATCTCTATATAGAGCAAGCAGTAAAGGAAACAAAAGAAAAATTCGGGGTAGGTATTAAAATGCATGGAGAAGAATTAAAAACTTTGAGGTTCGCCGATGACATCGTAATTCTGTCAGAGACAGCAAAGGACTTGGAAGAGCAGTTGAATGGAATGGATAGTGTCTTGAAAGGAGGATATAAGATGAACATCAACAAAAGCAAAACGAGGATAATGGAATGTAGTCGAATTAAGTCGGGTGATGCTGAGGGAATTAGATTAGGAAATGAGACACTTAAAGTAGTAAATGAGTTTTGCTATTTGGGGAGCAAAATAACTGATGATGGTCGAAGTAGAGAGGATATAAAATGTAGACTGGCAATGGCAAGGAAAGCGTTTCTGAAGAAGAGAAATTTGTTAATATCGAGTATAGATTTAAGTGTCAGGAAGTCGTTTCTGAAAGTATTTGTATGGAGTGTAGCCATGTATGGAAGTGAAACATGGACGATAAATAGTTTGGACAAGAAGAGAATAGAAGTTTTCGAAATGTGGTGCTACAGAAGAATGCTGAAGATTAGATGGGTAGATCACATACCTAATGAGGAAGTACTGAATAGGATTGGGGAGAAGAGAAGTTTGTGGCACAACTTGACCAGAAGAAGGGATCGGTTGGTAGGACATGTTCTGAGGCATCAAGGGATCACCAATTTAGTATTGGAGGGCAGTGTGGAGGGTAAAAATCGTAGAGGGAGACCAAGATATGAATACACTAAGCAGATTCAGAAGGATGTAGGTTGCAGTAGGTACTGGGAGATGAAGAAGCTTGCACAGGATAGAGTAGCATGGAGAGCTGCATCAAACCAGTCTCAGGACTGAATACCACAACAAACAACGACTAAGCCTATGTTATCACTCCATTTCGCGATCCGGAGTGGCCAAGCGGTTCTAGGCGCTACAGTCTGCAGCCGCGCGACCGCTACGGTCGCAGGTTCTAATCCTGCCTCGGGCATGGATGTGTGTGATGGATGTCCTTAGGTTAGTTGGGGTTAAGTAGTTCTAAGTGCTAGGGGACTGGTGACCTCAGAAGTTAAGTCACATAGTGCTCAGAGCCATTTGAACCATCACTCCGTTTCATATTCCTACAAATTGTAACATAATTTAATTGTGTGAATCGACTAATTCCATTATTGATTCATTCAAATCGTAGTCTTGAGATACTTCGTTTCTCCGTTTTATAAGGTGCGCAGCTTTATGTTTCTTAATACTTAAAGCAAGTTGGGATTTCTTACTTCACCTTGAAATCTTATCAGGAAGTGACTGGATGTGCGAGGCGTTTTTAGAAATAAGACGTCATAATAGATAACTGTGTCATCTTCAGAAAGCCTTAATTTACTACTGATGTTGTTCCCAGGACATTAATATACAACATGAATAGCAAAGGCCCCAATGAATTTCCATGCAGCCCTCTTAAAGTTACTTCTTCATCTCTCGACGACTATCCATCCAAGGTAACATGCTATGCCCTCTCTACCAAGAAACACTGAATCCAGTCACAAATTTTATACGATAGCAAGTATAATCCTAACCCGCCAGGTTAGCCGAGGGCGCTAATGCGCTGCTTCCTGGACTCGGGTAGGCACGCCGGCCCCGTATCGAATCCGCCCGGCGGATTAACGACGACGGCCGGTGTGCCGGCCAGTCTGGATGTGGTTTTTAGGCGGTTTTCCACATCCCCCAATGTGAATACCGGGCTGGTCCCCACATCCGGCCTCAGCTGCACGGGTTGCAGACATTTGAACACTTTCGCACTATTACATGGATTACAGTAGTTGCAGACAGATGGGGTACGCTAATTCTGTCCCAGAGGGTGTGGGTGGCGCCATGAAGGGCATCCGGCCATCCCTTAAACTAACATTGCCAAATCCGATTAAGCATGCCGACCCTGCCTAACTGCGGGAAAAGTCACAAGTGAAAGAAAGAAAGACCACGTACAATCCTACTTTCGTTAATACTCATTGATCTGAGACTGAATGAATTGCTTTTTGGTGGACGCGATATACTGCACATAGCTCATTTTCTTGTCCCAAACGCAATTTGGGTTTCGTAAAATCTATATTTTCGGAATCCCTGCTGCTTGGCATAGAGGTACCTCATTATGTTTGATCTCAAATTAGTTTTAAGAGTCTACAACAGACGAGCGTCAATGAGTGGGCGATAGATTTGTGGATCACTTCTAATTCCCTCCTTCTAGACAAGTGTGACACGCACTTTTATCAAGGTCACTGGGCACAGTTGTTCGTTCAAGGGATCCGTGGCATACTATGGTGAGAATGGCAACTGACTGAGCTGCAAATTCCGTATGAAATCAGACAGAGATCTCATCGAGCCGTATAGCTTTGTTTAATTTTAGCTGTTTCTCACCGTCACTGACACTAGTATCTACACTGCCGGAAATAAACGTGTGTCTCCCAAGCACTGTGTTCAATGATACCAGGGTATAATATTTACATACTGAGGAGTTGTAGTGTTAGTGTTCGATTTGTAACGGTCGTCGCCGATCAGACGGCGCTCAGGTGCCTGTCTGTGTATCACCTGGTTTGATTCTGCTGGCAGTATGTGTCGCCCTGCGAGAAGTTGGATGGGCGTATCGACAAACTGCTGCACATGCTAGGCACAGTGAATCGGTGGTGTGTCTTTGCTCTCAGCAGTGGTCTGTGGAACACTTCCACTCCTGTAGCCCAGTCTCTAGACGTTCACATAATACAGACACATGCCAAGATCGACGCATTGTGCAAGCAGCGGTGGTCAGGCGAGCAACATTCGGGGACGAAATCTGGGGGCGTGATACAGCTGCTGCGTCATCGGGGACCATTCGAAACCGACTGCTTAAAGAAGGATTACGACCACATCTACATCTACATCGATACTCTGCAAATCACATTCAAGTGCCTGGCAGAGGGTTCATCAAACCACCTTCACAATTCTCTATTATTCCAATCTCAAATAGCGCGCGGAAAGAATGAACGCCTCTATCTTTCCGCACGAACTCTGATTTCCCTTATTTTATCTTGGTGATCGTTCCTCCATATGTAGGTCGGTGTCAACAGAATATTTTCGCATTCGAAAGAGAAAGTTGGTGACGGGAATTTCGTGAGCAGATTCCGTCGCAACAAAAACGCCTTTCTTTTAATGATTTCCAGCCCAAATCCTGTATCATTTCTGTGAAACTCTATCCCATATTTCGCGATAATACATAACGTGCTGCCTTTCTTTGAACTTTTTCGATGTACTCCGTCAGTCCTGTCTGGTAATGATCTCACACCACGCATCAGTATTCTAAAAGAGGACCGACAAGCGTAGTGCAGGCAGTCTCCTTAGTAGGTCTGTTACATTTTCTAAGTGTCCTGCCAATAAAACGCAGTCTTTGGTTAGCCTTCCCCACAACATTTCCTGTGTGTTCCTTCCAATTTAAGTTGTTCGTAATTGTAATACCTAGGTATTTAGCTGAATTTACGGCTTTTAGATCAGACTGATTTATCGTGTAACCGAAGTTTAACGAGTTCCTTTTTACACTCATGTGGATGTCCTCACACCTTTCGTTATTTAGGGTCAACTTCCACTTTTCGCAGCATTCAGATTTCTTTTCTAAATCGTTTTTCGGTTTTTTATCTTCTGATGACTTTATTAGTCGATAAACGCCACCGTCATCTGCAAACAACCGAAAACGGCTGTTCAGAGTGTCTCCCAAATCGTTTATATAGATAAGGAACAGTAAAGGGCCTATAACACTACCTTGGGGAACGCCAGAAATTACTTCTGTTTTATTCCATGACTTTTCGTCAATTACTACGAACTGTGATCTCTCTGACAGGAAACCACAAATCCGGTCACATAACTGAGACGATATTCCATAAGTACGCAATTTCACTACGAGCCGCTTGTGTGTTAATGTGTCAAAGGCATTCCGGAAATCCAGAAATACGGAATCGATCTGAAATCCCTTGTCAATAGCGCTCAACACTTCATGTGAATAAAGAGCGAGTTGTGTTTCACAGGAACGATGTTTTCTAAACCCATATTGACCGTGTATCAATAGACCGTTTTCTTCGAGGTCCAATTCATAATGTTCGAACACAATATATGTTCTAAAATCCTGCTGCATATCGATGTTAACGATATGGGCCTGTAATTTAGTGGATTACTCCTACTACCTTTCTTGAATATTGGTGTGACCTGTGCAACTTTCCAATCTTTGGGTACGGACCTTTCGTATAGCGAACGGTTGTATATGACTGTTAAAGTATGGAGCTAATGCATCAGCGTACTCCGAATTGAACCTAGTTGGTATACAATCTGTTAAAGAAGACTTGCTTTTATTAAGTAATTTAAGTCGTTTCAATACTCCGAGGATACTTACTTCTATGTTACTTATGTTGGCAGCTGTTCCCGATTCGAATTTACGTGTGCCTCTGACCAGGCTCCAACTGGCATGATGACACCACCAAGCGTTGTTACTATAATGTCGTCAAAGAGCCGACTGGAAGTGGAACATCACTGGAGTTACTCATTTTACTAAGGTTTGTGTTTGAATAGGGCTGATTTTCAAAACAACCCGGTCATTAGGGTTGTTTTCAATTATGAGAGTGGGCTCTGCCTTTATGAGGGTGATGGACGTACACATGTATGACACAGAGACAGAGACCTAGTGAGCTGCCTATTCCAAAGTACATCCACCCACAACACACATGTCCGATCACAGTTTTCGTGGTGTGAGGGGCCATCTGTTACAACTAGCATTTGTTGTCTCTGCAGTGTAAAGTAACCAGCGCCCGCTACATTCAAAGGTTTTTATCCCCGTGTTATTGCGTTTTGTTTTACTAGAAGGTGATGTGCTTATTCAGCAGGACAATGCGCGTTCACATACGACTGTAGCAGCACAACATGCCCCCTCGTGGTGTACAACTACTTTCAAGGCATGGGGCATGTTGAAGCGGGAAATTACCCGTTCTGGAAGACCTCCAGGAACCATTGGCGGACCGCAACAAAATGTGCAAGGAGCTTCGGACAATCTGTCAAATGATGCCATTCGGCACCTTTATGATGTTGCCGGCAGAGGTGGCTGCACTGTACACTGATGCGACTGCTTGGGCGCTCTTTACTGTGGCATGTATGTTTGATTTGATCTGAATTTGTTATCATATACTCCTACAATGATGAACTACCTGTCTCCTCACTTGTCAGTAAAATGATCTTATTCTTGAGACCGTTGCATTTTTTTTCGGCTGTATACACCACATATCTTAGCGGTAGGTCGAATATTAAAGTGAGGCAGAACACCTGTAGCTTCTTTAGTAAAGCAATATTTGAAAATGGAGGCAATTACTTCTACTTTTGCTTTGCTGCCCTAAATTTTAGAGCTTTTATCATCAAAAAACTGACTCTGAGCACTATGAGACTTCACATCTAAGGTCATCAGTCCCCTAGAACTTAGAACTACTTAAACCTAACTAACCTAAGGACATCACAGACATCCATGCCTGAGGCAGGATTCGAACCTGCGACCGTAGCGGTCGAGTGGTTCCAGACTGAACCGCCTAGAACCGCTCGGCCACAACGGCCGCCCTTTTATCATCCACAAGTGTTTAGATACTAACTTTGGTGCCACCTCCAGCCTTTGCATACAATCAAAATTTCTTTGGGTTTTTTTGAGAAATCTTTCGCTAACAATCTACTACGGTAGTTATTGCAGGTTTCACGCATTTCTCTCTTGACAGCCAAACGCATTTCATACAGCATCTCTCCATAGGCTATGACTTGTTTTACAGTTATTATGCAGAAGTCGCTGTTGCTGTAGAAGCTTTTTTTTTTTTTACAGTGACTGTATACTATGGAGACTGTCTTCTGTCATAAACTATTCTACTAGCTACAAATCCTTTTGAACTTGAGACACAATTTCTCTACATGCTAGCAGTAAATGTTTTCAGTTCCTCTTTACCTAACGTACTAAACATGTAAATTTTCCTACTTGTTTCAGCTGCACTTTGTATTTTAGCAATCATTGTTGGTACAACTACTGGGCAGTTATAATTAAAGTGCTGCTACTTACAGTGGTCCAATGTGGCAGCGAAGCCCAGTAGATATTCTAATATGTTAGTGCGCAGTCAATTTACATTGAAAAATTTAGTTACCATTTTGGCCACCAGGTGCAAATCTGTCGCTATGAAAGAAAGACGTATAGAAATGTTTCCGTGTGTAATGGGTTCGGAACAGGATGTCAAACAAGTGAGAAAAGCAAACTGTTGATGTAATTATTGATCGGCACTTGCGCAAACTGTTCAGTATGAGTACCAGACGTGTCGACAGCATGCTGCATCCCTAAAACGACGTGATCAACAGACGCTCTATAATACTGGACACTGGAGAACGACCGGCCAGTCAGAAAAAGTGCAGATGTGTAATAGGAAGTTTGAAAGAGTTATGGGACTCGGTCGGCAAATAATCGAACAAAGAGAAGACTTGAATAACTGCAATCTTCAATTGCTCCTCTGAGCAAGAATTCTCTAATGACTTGAATGAAGATATACTACTCTTGATTGCAAACTGCCATGGAGGGATGTGCGTGGCGAAGTATGAGTGCAAGCACAGCCAGAGCGAATGTTACAAGTCCAGGCTCCTGGCCTGATGCACACAGACGTCCGTCCTGGACCGCTGTCTGTACTGAGCTCTCCTGCAAGCTACGCCACCCCCGCCTTTTATCTGTGCGGCAGGCTGCATGCACCTTACTCGTTGGCGCTTCCAGCCATTGAGCTTTGGGGCCTCATATATGACCAGACCTCGCAGTATCCTGACGAGCCCTCTGGGTGCATTTTCTTGAAAGAAGAACGGACCGAGTATAAAGATGCTTGTGTATCCACACCAAACACATATATCGAGTCCAATGGCTCTTCGCACACATGATTTAACAATATCTCAAATTGGGTAACTCTGTGTATTCACTGCCGAAAAGAGGATTTTGTGCACCAGAAACCGACGAGCAAATTAAGCATTTTGTTATGCGGATTATGAGGTTTCAGTTGCTTCAGAGTCTGGATCTTATCAGGTACCAGCTAAAGTAGACCGCAAAACTTTCTGTACTGTTTACCATGGGATGGATAATTCTCATGGCACTGCACGGGCACCAGCTCTACCCAGGGCACGTGCTGCATGGTCAGTTAAAGCAGCAACCTTTCAATAACTTCTGGGATAGAATGCCTTCCTTATCCGAGGGCCACATCAGGCTCACTCATATATTTGAATTCCATTATCGTCTTCTCTAAACCACTGACATGTGGTACTTAGGGAAAGGCAGGATTCGGTGTGGAGGTTACCGTTGGATGCACAGTTTTCTTTTTTTTTTTTTTTTAATGCGTACACTTCATTTGGAACCAATTTCAAATGAGGATGACAATAAGGAACAATTATCAAATTTGATTGTTAAGACACAATGTCTAAGAAAAAATTCTTAAGCATGTTGCTCTCTCGGCTGAAGCCATTATTGACCAGAAATTCGAATTATTTGTCGGCTAAAGGCCCCAATAGTAATAATGCGGAATTAAAATATTTAAAAAAACAATCATCACAGTCTGATCAAACCAAGAGATATTTTCCTTATGACCATTTCTCGAGTGTAACATGAATATCAGGAATCCGGTAAAACGTCAAATCTCCGACATCGCTGCGGCCGGAAAAAGACCCTGCAAGAACGGAACCAACGAACGACTGATGAGAAACGTTCAACGTGACAGAAGTGCAACCCTTCCGCAAATTGCTGCAGATTTCAGTGCTGGGCCATCAACAAGTGTCAGCTTGCGAACCGTTCAACGAAACATCATCGATATGGGCTCTTGGTGACTGCACGACACAAAGCTTTACGCATCGACCGAGCACTGACATTGGACTGTTGATGTCTGGAAACATGCTGCCTGGTCGGGCGAGTCTCGTTTGAAATTGTATCGAGCGGATGGACGTTTACGGATATGGATATGACCTCATGAATCCGTAGACCCCGTATGTCAGCTTGGGACTGTTCAATCTGCTAGAGGCTCTGTAATGGTGTGGGGTGTGTGCAGTTGGAGTGATATGGGACCCCTGATACGTCTAGATACGACTCTTACAGGTGAAACGTACGTAAGCATCCTTTCGGATCACCTCTATGCATTCAAGTCCACTATGCATTCCGACAGACTTGTGTAATTCCAGTAGGACAATGCGACATCCCATACGTCCAAAATCACTATAGAGTGGATCCGGGAACACTCTTCTGAGTTTAAAACTTTCCGCTGGCGGACAAACTCCCCAGACATGAACATCATTGAGCGTATATGGGTTGCCTGGCACCGTGCTCTTTAGAAGAGATCTCCAACCGGTCGTACTCTTAGGGATTTATGGACAGCCGTACAGGATTCATGGTGTCAGTTCCCTCCAGCACTACTTCAGACATTAGTCGAACCCATGCCGTGTTGCTGCAATTCTGTGTGCTCGCGGGGGCCCTACACGATATTAGGCAGGTGTTCACTGTATTAACAGTTACTGCAAATACTTTTGAAATAATAAGCAGTTTATTAACTTTTTTCTATCTGTCTCGTTTCCATTTTACTGCTCCTTGTATACTATATAGATCTGAAATTTGTGGATTTCGTAATTTTTATCAAACGTTGCAAATTGCTGGAAATTTCAATGGCGGTTTCTAGTGCAAATTCTTTCGTGTGATTCCAAAATCAACTACTACGTTTAAACACTGATCAGGGAACCACATGTATTTCCAGGTACACCATCCTCCTGGTAGAACACTCTCACATACGCATTTATCTCTAATATTCAGAGTAAAAGGTAACATTTATAGGCAGGCGAAAACTGCTAGCAACGAGTTTTCTGTACAGTACTTCCTGCGGTTTCTTCTATCTAGAGCATGAGTGTATTGCATGACTGAGATCGGCCAAGTCAGTCTAATGCGGATCACAATGTCTAGACACTACAATTAGCTCGTAACACCCGTGATCCAGTCTCATACATCTGATGGACGTCACATGACGTTTACTCCTCTTCGCATGTCGAACTATGGTCGACGGCAGACGCCCTGCTGTGTGGCGGCAAGGTGTTTACCCTTACGTTGTTGACACACATGTCATTCGCAGGAGAGTGTGATCGATGGTAATGGACTGAGTGGGTCCGGTGGCAGTCGCCTGCCGCAGTGACAGCGTGACACAGCAGAGTGGAAGAGTTTGACGCTGGCCTCGTGACGCAGTTGGGTGGTATCTCGGTCACCAGTCTCCCCGCAGTCTGCCTGTGTGTTCTGCACTCCATGGCCGTTCGCCTCATTTCCCAAACACTCACTGGACCTACTGACCAACACTCGGCTCTACTCACTGCCAGGTAGACACTGCAACTGCACGACGCTGTTGTACAAGAAGGCTGTCTCGCTGTTTCTTTTACAAAGACTGAGAAATTTCGTGAAACACGTACGAAATGAGACAGCCGTCAGTTTCGCCAAGACAACTAAGTCTGCCTGCTGCGTTGTACATCAGGTTTCTGAATCTACATCACTTCCCCCCCAAGACGATATAAATCATTATGGTTCACGCACATTAACACAACCAATAAACAAAATGACTTTTCCAAATTTCTTCGATGTAAATTAAAATATATCAGAGTGCATAGATACACGGTATCTGATCAAAAGCATCAAGACACCTTTTAGCAGACTTGAATATGGGTGAGACGTGGGACTTACTGAAAGGCAGGATTCGGTGTGGATGGGCCCGTACGCAGTTACTGTTGGTTGCTCAGTTTTTTTTTAATAACGTACAATTTATTTGGAAACAGTTGCAAATAAGGTTAACAATAAGGAACAATTATCAAATCTGACTCTTAAGATACAACGTGTAATAAAAAAATTCTTAAGCTAGTTGCACTCACGGCTGAAGGCCTTATTGACCAGAAATTCAAATTATTTGTCGGCTAAAGAGCCCAATAGTAATAATTCAGAATTAAAATATTAAAAAAAAACAATCATCACCATCTGACCAAATCAAGAGAGAAGTGGGCCTCACACAGTGCTCCAAGGATCGACCTGGGAAAGTCGTTCAACTTCGATGAGACAGGCAGCCAAGAGCTGTATTTACTTAACCAGGTGGCAACTCAAACTAGTTACAGCTAAAACGCAGAGAAACACTCTTGCAAAATCTACCTAATATCTTATAACCAAGAAAACGAAGGAATAACCCGAGCTAGGCAGAACCGGCAGACAGCACTCCGTCTTCAGAATTCAGTGTTTAGAACATTCAGAAGCAGAAGGAACCACTACGACGAAAGTAGTCCAAAAGAAACAAAATATCCGATCCACAATCAAGGCTGTCGAACTACACGCCTTACGGGATATCAGCAGCAAGGCGAGGAAAGGTACACTGCCGCGAAAATACGCTAACCTCCAGGGCAGGTAACTGGGGCGTTAGCGGCCACTAGGCAGAAAAATACCGCTGGTTGAACTTCATCAATAAACACAAGGAATTTAATGATTAATAATAAGAAGTGGAGGATAGCTAATTAATTTCGCCAACTCCAAACATTCCACTCGTTGCTCTTCGTCTCAGCGGCCCTGCGAGAAGCAACGTGCGAACAAACGGCGTGATCACAAAATAGTGGATGTTTCACTACTGGCTTAATGTTCACTCAACTCAAACGTCCTGGGTCCGGTGGACAACGAGGATGTCGCCCTTGCAACTACAGTCCCTCGATCTGGCAGTGCCTGCGTGCCGCCAGCGGTCACATATGTCCCCGCGCTGCCGGACCTCACAGCTGCTCCGTCCCAACCGAACTTCCCGACACAATCCGACTCGGAAAACACTTGATGTCCTTCCGAAGATAGTACCATGGTACTATATATCGATAACTGCTGCTTCTGCCACTCGCGGACAGACAACACTAGGAAACGTTGTGGCGCCAGTAAACACAAGAAGAAAACGAGACGCCAGTATCCCTATTACACGATGACAACCTACCAACGGCACCAAAGCGAGTTGCAACACAGCTCAATAGGGTGCGTCCAACCTTCGCCTTTATGATGCCTTAAACTACGCTGAGGATATTTTCAACGAAGTGTTTGAATGACTGTGGAGGAATAGTAGCCCATTCTTCATCAAGAGCCAAAACCAGAAAAGGTAGTGACGTTGGGTGCTGGGGTCTGAAGCGAAGTCGACAGTCTAGCTCATCTGACAGGTGCTCCAATGAGTTCAGGTCGGGAATCTGGCCAAACCACTGCATTTCAGGGATGCTATTCTCCAGAGACCATTGACTCACTGATGCTGCTTTATGACTGGGTGCACTGTCATGCTCATAACACCCAATCTTCGTCTCCGAACCCTTCCTCAAGTGTATGCACTACACAGTGGTGTAAAGTGTGTTAATATCCTTTCTCATTTACAGCTTTCTTAAGCACGATAAGGGGACCACAACCTTACCACGAAGAAACTACCATACTGCAACACCACCGCCTCTGTACTTCTACACATCATAGCAGGTAACGTTCTCATGGCATTCGCGAAACCGAAACCCTTTCATCGACCTGCCATAGGGTGTAAAGTAATTTAACACTCCAAATTGCTCGTCTCTTAGTCATCCGCTTTCCCGTCACGTCGCGCTTTACACCAATTCAAGCACCTCGTAGCACTGCTTACATAATGATATGGCTTATGAGGAGCTGCTGGACCATTGTGTTCCATTCTTATTAGCTCCTTATACATAGTCATTGAGCAAACTGGGCTGCTGGTGCCACTTTGAAATTGATGAATGATTCCTCCGTTTATTTCAAGCGATTTTTTTATGTTCCACGTCTCAGTATGTAAAATCGCAATCCTTCTAGGATCGCTTTGTTGTCCATCCGCTTGTCTGTCACAGTAAAAGTAAAGGGGGAAAATATCAGAAAATTTATAATTTGCAACTATATAACCGAAAAAATCTGTTTTTGTCATTTTTCACCCGTTACGACCCCATTTACTCTTAAACATAATGGCGATCAAGTTCACATTTATGTCACGTACTAAGATCCATGCTACCTTGGAGGAGTAAAAACAGTAATCTTCTAAGTCAATGCAGCCAAAGGATACGGTCGTTTATGTCACTTATTTTGATACTCGCAAACTCACTCTTCAAAACCTGTAGTGTAGTTCTCTTTTACCTGCATTCATGAAGTTCGGCAAGAAGCAAGGTTTCACAGTACAAGTAAAATAAAAAATCTGAAACTTGTTAAATTTGTAATTATATTAAATAAAAAATACCTTGTGACGTTTGATCATACGTCGCCTACATCATCCGTCAAAAGCGTAACATACAAACATTACTATTTGCAAACATAAAAAAGTAAGCTGTAGTCATGTTTTAGGAAGTGAATAAAAAATTTTCTATTCAGTCTTCTCTCTCTACAACTATAAAATGAAATCCCCTGCTCGTTTCTTATTGTACGTCAGAGTTAGTATGAGGTCTTGGAATTCTCGGGACCGATACCTTGCCAGTATCGACATCGATAACGGAAAAAATAGTCGATATACTCGAGTCCCAGGATGGATGAACTACACTCATGCTCATAAATGAAGGATAATGCTGATGCATGGTGAAACAACGCTCTGGTGGGCGGTTTGCGGGCTTAAATCACCTCAGGGTATGACCATGCAGTGCATTTAACCTGTGGTCGTCGCACAGTGGCGCTGAAAGCAGTTCACATATGCAGAGGTGTGTTGGTGCATGTCAGAGGACGGTGCAGCGAGTAAGTGTGCAGACGTTTCCAGATGTGCTAATGGTGACTGTGCGTTGAAAATGGCTCAAAGGACACATATTGATGGCGTTATGAGAGGTAGAATACTAGGGCGACTGGAGGCTGGTCAAACACAGCAGATCGTGGCACGTGCCCTCCGTGTGCCACAACGTGTGATCTCAAGATTATGGCAACGAATTTCAGCAGACAGGAAACGTGTCCAGGCGCTACAGTACGGGACGTCCACAGTGTATAACACCACAAGAAGACCGATATTTCACCATCAGAGCCCGCAGACGGCCACAGAGTACTGCAGGTAGCCTTGCTCGGGGCATTACCGCAGCCACTGGAGCAGTTGTCTCCAGACACAGTCTACAGACGACTGAACAGACATTGGTTATTCACCCACAGACCAGCAAGGTGTATTCCACTGACCCCTGGTCACAGGAAACCGCGTGAAGCCTGGTGTCTAGAATGCAGTATATGGTCATTGGAACAGTGGTCCCAGGTTATGTTAACGGATGAGTCCAGGTATAGTCTGAACAGTGATTCTCGCCGGGTTTTCATCTTGCGTGAACCAGCAAACCAGATAATGTCCTTGAAAGGGACCTGTATGGAGGTCGTGGTTTGATGGTGTGAGGTGGGATTATGATTGGTGCACGTACACCCCTGCATGTCTTTGACATAGGAACTGTAACAGGTCAGGTGTATCGGGAAGTCATTTTGCACCAGTCCGCCTTTTCAGGGGTGCAGTGGGTCCCACCTTCCTCCTGATTGATGATGACGCACGGTCTCACCGAGCTGCCATCGTGGAGGAGTACCTTGAAATAGAAGATATCAGGCGAATGCCTGTTCTCCAGGCCTCAACCCCGTCCGAGATACTCTCGGTCGACGTATTGTTGCACGTCTTCAAATCCCAACGACACTTAAGGTGCTTCGACAGGCGCTGGTGCAAGAATGGGTGGCTATACCCCAGCAGCTGCTCGACCACCTGATCCAGAGTATGCCAACCCGTTGTGCGCCCATTATACGTGTGCATGGTGATCATATCCCGTATTGATGTCGGGGTACATGCGCAGGAAACAGTGGCGTTTTGTAGCACATGTGTTTCGGGACGGTTTTCTCAACTTATCACCAATACCGTGGGCCTACAGATTTGTCTCGTGTGTTTTCCCTATTTGCCTATGCTATCAGCACCAGTTTTGTGTAGTGTCACGTTGTGTGGCACCACATTCTGCAATTATCCTTAATTTATGAGCGTATATATATAATTAAGTTTGTGCATAAGGCACAGTGCGAGAGTCTCTCTCGCACTTGGTCAATATTTTCACAATCCTACGCAATGCTCAACTCTTCCTGTCGGTCAGTACAGTAAAGATGTGTGGTCTTCGTTTATGTCTATAAAGGCGGTGCCCAGCTGAAAATAGTCAGTCATCAGGGACTCCTGAAGGTGGCAAGAACTCAGCTTGCCGAAATAACGCGCCTTCTTGGTGACGTCACCCGAGTGAATACCTAACAAGGGACCGTTGAATGTGAGGTTTACGGCATTCGAAGTTCCACATATTGTCTACCGTGCAACCGCAATGTTGGCTGCTAATGGCAGCAGGGGGCGGGACAGGAGTTATCCAGTGGTGAGCACATAATGAGCCTACGGAGGGTAGTTGAACTGCTTAGTCGACGAGTAAGTCACAACATGCTACAGTGCTTGTACTGTTGACATAAAGGAAAGCAATGGCAACGATAAACAAAGCAAACATTGCATTATATCTTCTACAACAGTTGCTGAAGTTGACATTTAGTCAGAAAGGAACCTAAGTGAGAAAGGAGTAGCAGATGAAATATCAGCGTTTCTGGAAGATGAGTCAGTGAAATGTATGGTGGCGTATACAATGGACTTTGCGGACAATGTACATGAGTACAAGTGTAACTGACATTGAAAGAGGTGTCGATCCATGTAGTTCATCATTCTTGTCGGGAGAGGGAAGCAAAAATGGTACAAACGGCTCTGAGCACTATGGGACTTAACATCTGGGGTCATCAGTCCCCTAGAACTCAGAACTACTTGAACCTAACTAACCTAAGGACATCACACACATCCATGCCCGAGGCAGGATTCGAACCTGCGACCGTAACGGTAGAGGGAAGCACAAACCTGTCTCCAGTGAAGCGTAGTAAAGGGCGATCGTTGTCCACGGAGCCATAAATACATACATGGAAGATCATCCGCAGCGTAACAAAAAACAGTTATGAAAAGATTTAGAGTACGGCTACAGCAATATGACCGTGGAGTGCATAAGAAAACTACGTTTATTCAAGGGAGGACAAGGAGCGCTTGTTACAAACATTGGTGTTTTGCGCATTTCATGGACGCTCGATACAATTTATAGATTGTGCATGATAGTGACCTATTACTCTATGCACATCATACTGCGCGCGGAGTAGATTACAGTGATTTCAAGGGAAGCAGTGGATGGTTCAATCATTTCAAACAGTGCTACAGAATTGGAACACGTTTGATAACGAAATTTCAAACAAAGCGTCAACTTGGTGAAGCACAGTAAACTGCAGAATCGCCCCAAAAATTTGTTGATGAGCTAAACATATTTATCCAATCGTTCAGCAAGGAATATGTTTTCAACTTTGACCAATCGGAATTTGAAGAGGAAACGCACATGAAAGGAGCCCCGTAAATTAGAGCTACCGAGAGAGTTGTATCAAGATCAATTAACAGCAATGTCTTAACGCATTCGTATACACGTACGCCGACTGTTGATCTGGATGGTAAACCGGCGGGAAAGATATTGGGAGAAATTGGAGGTACTCTGCTCCGCCCGATTCCTTCTCATATGCGTGATCTTGTAATGGTAATAGGGAATATTTACGTCATGGCAATCAAGAGTGGGAAAATGGTTGTAAGAGAATTACAACTATGATAAGAGTACTGCTTTTAGCCAATAGCTGGTTAAAGAAACTTGCTTTTGCTCGGTTCCTGTTCTGCGCATAAATATCATACTGCTTTAGATCAAACTACCCCTCCTGAAAAGTGTGTGAAGTTGCACTTCATTCCACTTGGAATAGTGGAAAAAGTCAGCCTCTTGATGTTTGTTTGTTCCGTACCTATAAAACATATTATCGCACTATGTGCAGCTACCCCTTACAGGACAGCCAGTCTCAAGACAGGCTCCACGACATACGGTTTTGCATTGGGTTGCATGCCATCACATTCCATCAACTCTCATCTCCCTGTTACACCAGTATGATTCCATATGCATTTTTCCAAAGAGTGGATAGCTTATTTAGCTGAACGTCCTGCACGGTTTGTAACTCCAAAGGAGTTCACCTTCGACCTTGATGTTACGAACCTTTGTGATCACTGTGGCGCGTCTTTTATAATTTCGTGTTCATGGTGCAGTTAATGCTTGTTTCGAACATTTCTTGAATGTCAAAGTTGTCCATTTTGTGAACTTTATATACCCTATGTGATAAAAGTATCCGGACATCTGGCTGAAAATGACTTATAAATTCGTGGCGCCCTCCATCGGTAATATTGGAATTCAGTATGGTGTTGGCCCACCCTTAGCATTGATGATAGCTTTCACTCTCGCAGGCATACGTTCAGTGAGATGCTGGAAGGTTTTTTGGGAAATGGCAGCCCATTCTTCACGGAGTGCTGCACTGAGGAGAGGTATCGTTGTCGGTCGGTGAGGCCTGGCACGAAGTCGGCGTTCCAAAACATCACAAAGGTGTTCTATAGGGTTCAGAACAGGACTCTGTGCAGGCCAGTCGATTACAGGGATGTTATTGTCGTGTAACCACTCCGCCACAGGCCGTGCATTATGAACAGGTGCTCGATCGTGTTGAAAGATGCATTCGCCATCCCCGCATTGCTCTTCAACAGGGAGAAGCAAGCAGATGCTTCAAATATCAATGTAGGCCCGTGCTGTGATAGTGCCACGTAAAACAACAGGGGTGCAAGTCCCTCCATAAAAAGAAGACCACACCATAACACCACCATCTACGAATTTTACTGTTGGCACTACACACGCTGGTAGATGACATTCACCGCGCATTCGCCATACCCACACCCTGCCATCGGATCGCCACATTGTGTACCGTGATTCGCCACTCCAGACAACGTTTTTCTACTGTTCAATCGTCCAATGTTCACACACCTTACACCGAGTGAGGCGTAGTTTGACATTTACTGGCGTGTTGTGTGGCTTATGAGCAGTCGCTCGACCATGAAATCCAACTGTTCTCATTTCCCACTTAACTGTCATAGTACTTGCAGTGGATCCTGATGCAATATGGAATTCCTGTGTGATAGTCTGGAAATATGTCTGCAGTAGTATGTGGGTCACTTGGGACCACCCCCTCTTCTAGGGTTAAATTCGACCATAATTCTATTTAACTTTTAAGGTCCTATTTAACCTTAAAAATCAATTCTCAATTTTTTATTTATGGTTCAAGTTCACCTTAAATTCATTTTATTTTTAACCTTGTTTGTGGTTAAAACCAACCACACAAACACCAATGGGGTTTTCAAAACTAAGGTTAACACAACCATACAACACAATCAACAGTTATGGTTCAAACCAACCACACTCTCCCCAATGAGGTTTCCAAACGTATATCTTGTTTAAGGTTAAAACTAGCCATAAAACGTAATCGAAAATAATGAACCTATTTTATGGTTCACCCAATCTTGAAAAGTTAACCTATTTTAAGGTTAAAACTAAACTTAAAAAACGTCATAAGATTTTATTAAAAAATATGGTTCAAAGTCATCATAAAAAACATTCAAAAATGTTGAGAAAGAGTGTGGCTAATCTTAATCTTAAACAAGATTTAAAAAGTATTAAAAATTATGGTGGAACCATCCATTTTATTTAAATAAATAATTTCACAAATGTGAAATAAAAAGTGGTACAAATAATGGTTAATCTTAACCTTAAAATGTAATCGAAGATTTTTTCAAAACTTATTCCTACACCAAACCAACACTTTTTTAAGGTCCTATTAACCTTAAAAATTATTTTACTTACCTGTAGGATACGCTCCAAGTCAACCTTAATACAATTATTTATCTTATGGTATAAGGGTACCATTAACTTAATTATCAGTCTAGATATATTTTATGGTTAACATCAACCATAATATTATTTCAAAATAATTTTTGACATTATTTCACACATCCTTATTTTATAGTTAAAATCAACCTTAACTTATATTTACTTTTAAAGTCCTAATTAACCTTAAAAATAATTTCATAGAACACCGGTAGACCATCCTCTTTTACAACTACTACAAACCTCTCCTACCCATGTATTGTTCTCTTTGTCTCCATTACAATTCTCGTTCTTTACTTTTCCATTCTTTTTCTCTTTGGGTGTAACCATCAATTGTTCTGTTTAACGCCGCTATACGAACATCTTTCTCTTGTAGTAACATTTTTTGATATCTACTTTTAATCACAAGTTTTTCATTTTTAGTCATAATTTTATCCATCTTTTGTATCAACTTCTCCACTTGACTTTCTAATTCATCAAAGTCTTTTAAATAACATCATGGTGATAAATCACTATAAACACACTCTAAGATCTTAAATTCTAATTCCCGTAGGGCTACTTGGCCATGGCATACTAGATCAATACTACTATTATGCGAGGGCTCCATATTTATTATTTATTTTAATTTATATTAAAAAATCAATTCTAAATTTTTGCAAAACTCCAACTCTGTGGAGAAACACGTAACCGCATTAAGTTTTAATGGTTCAAGAAACAATTAAAATTAAAACATCTCAGTAATTAAGCTATGCTTAATTAAAAGTTCTCAGTAATTATTCCATGCTTAAGATCATAAGTCAAGTTTCTTTTACCATACATAATTATGTATGCTAAAGTGTTGTCAGGAATTGGAGAATTAAAAGTAGCTGACAATTTCATGGCAGTTTTTTGTGCAGTGACAACATTCTTTCTCCTGCTCATATTTATTACATATACAGGGTACGAATTAATGAAATTGTATGCACTAATTTTATGGTCATCTTTCAATTCAGTTATTCTCTTAAAGTCTGCAAATGCATTGTATGCCTTCAAACAAGTGTCTGGAGGATCTATGTTCCACAGTTCTTCAGGAAATATCTCATTTCTGCCATTCTTTAGATAAATGTTTTGGAGATGCACGTGATCATACACTGATGAGTCTGCATCTTGGTTTCCTTTCCTGTTGGTCTGAAACACCACAAATACAAAATAAGGCATGTCAAACTCCATAGAATTGTAGTAATTCGTTATGTCTAGCTCAAAGTTTCTCTTATCACTAATTCCTGCTATTTCCTGCGTCTGAAGATCAAAAAATGAAATCGGAATCTTAGGATCCTTTAGCATCTTTTCTCTTAGCTCTAATTCATAGTTAGGCTCATACTTAACAATGGGTACTCTAATCTCCATATTTGTAATGGTTACTTTACCCAACTCAGGTCGAGAGCCTTCAATATCTGCACCACTATTATTTTTTGAAAACCATCTAAACAAGGCATCGCCAGCGTTTGCGCTTCCCACAAAAGTTACTGTTAGGTCTCCTTCCCACATGATTTCTTTGTAATCTTTAAAAAATCCACCCAACATTTTTAACGGATACAGTACCTCGTTTTCCTTTTTTCGTAACTTACCATTGTTAATGAAATTACCCTCGAATCTAATGTCATCGTCGAGAGAAGAAGTAAGGTGGTATAAAACCGTCGACGAAATGCTTGGATGCTCTAACCTGTAGATTATGTGACCTCTTTTCTTAACAATTACTGCACTCTATAACTGTGTCGGAAAGCTGTCAACGAGTTTAACATTCGATTTACCTTCGTAAGAAGTGTAATCTGATCCATTTGCGTGAGTAACATTATAGGTCATATACAAGTAAGCATTGTTGTCAAACCAACCATCACCAACTTTGATGTCTATTTCTACATCTTTGTTCGGTAGGTTTAAATTATTCCTAGTCTTCTCATTTACTGGAAAAGACTGCCACTGATAACTTTCTATTTTATTCATTTTATTTACTGCAAGATTTTAATTAAAACATTTCTAAAAGAACTGTTACCGACACTCCTCCAAAATCTATCGCAGTATCATTTTCATCCGTTACACTTACTTCCAGGTTTTGAACTTTATCGTGCACAGGGAAAAATAATGGATAACACGGTTCATATATAATTGGACTGCCAAACTGTAAGTGACCACACATTTCCAACTTGGGTTTAAAACAAGCAATAATATTTGTCTCTCGATGAAAGTGGTCAGAATCCTTTACAAACATACCATCAGCTAAGTTAAAATGCACTTTAATTTTTTCAAAAGGGATTATTTTCGGTAGCTCATTTGCTACAACTTTTGTTGCAGGTTCCACAATTTCGTCTCTAAAACCTAGCATCCTCCCAATACTACATTCCCTATTAAAATACAGCTTAAAGTCTAAGCTTTCTATCTCAACTCTATTTAGGATTTCGTTAGCCTTAATCTTTATATTACTAGCATTGAAAGGTTCCTGGCTCTGAATACACCTCTCTAAATTGTCTAGACTGTACTGCCCTGATGGAATATTTAAAGTATTAACCACACCATCTTTCTCATAGTGTAATCTGTTATTATCCTTTGTGACATGTGGAGTTAAGAATGTTGAATAAAATCCGACCAAACCAACCTTTGTATACATGTTTCTTATTGGTACATTTAGCCTCTTTTTTAAATTTGAGGATGTACCACTAATTTCAAAAATTCTATTCATTTATTAATTAAGTAATAAGTAGTAAATAAAAAAGTAAAATGACTGATTGGGATCCAAAGATCAGAATTCGAGAAAAACGAATCAAAAGCAGACATGGGAAGTTATTACCGAGTTCAATTCGTTGCGCCATCGTTGGACGAAGTGGATGTGGTAAAACAACTTTAATGGTTGATAATTACCTTCTGTGCCCAGGCTGGCTTAACTGGAACACCATTAAACACTTGTACATCTACTCGAAAAGCTTAGAACAGTTTAAGTACAAACATCTTATGGAAAAATGCGAAAGAATTGAAAATGAACACAACGAGAAGGTAGCTACATTTGTTAGTAACTGTGATGACATTATACCATTATACGAATGTGAAGAGAGCTCCGTTGTATTGTTTGACGACTTTATATCAGAAAACCAAGATATTGTAAGAGAATACTTTACCAGAGGAAGACATAAGAACATTGACTGTTTCTACTTAGCACAAACGTATTCTAAAATACCCAAGCAGTTGGTGAGAGACAACCTTAACTTTTTGAACATATTTAGACAAGATGACATTAATTTGAAGCACATCTACGACGAATTTGTAGGTGGAGACTTTAAATGGAATGACTTTAAAGAGCTTTGCAGTAAGGTGTGGAACGAGGACTTTGGATTCATAACTGTTGACATGACTCGAAAGCTGTATGACGGTAGGTACCGTAATAAAATTAAAACTTTTATCAGATTTTAATGGTTTTTTAACCATTAAAATACCACATTTTTTCTGTTTACCCAACTATTGTGTGAGCTATCAAAACCTAGCCACTTAACAAATACTTTGTCACCCTTTTTTCTTAAAACTTTTTCTACAAGATACACATCTGGATACTTTGTCTTTTGTAACTCCTGTTCGTAAAAACTTCCTTTAATTTCTTCTTCACTTGTATCTTTTAACTTGTATGTAGTCGGACTTGTGTTATTAATCTGAGTCACTTCAAATATTTCTGTCGACCAATTAGCAGTATAGCCTTTCTCGAACAAGCCTTTAAGTTTACTTATCCTAACTTTGTCACCTATCTTGAACTTGGGTGCATCTGTTTCGAGTTCCGCTGTAAAAGCGGCCTTCACCACCTTTTTTGCATTCTTTTCATCTACCTCTATAGGTTTCATCCCTATTGTCCTATGTTTTCTGTTGTTGTAGTCATATACCAGTTTAGGTAGTAAGTCAACCCACTTTTGATTGCCCTGAAGAGCAAATTGTTTCCACATTCTTTCCTTTAAAGTCCTATTGAATCTTTCAACTACTGAAGCCTTAAGTTCTGTAAACGTAGAGTAATGATTTACACCTTCAATCTTCATGAGCTCTTTAAAGTGTTTATTGTGGAATTCTTTGCCATTATCTGTTTGTAAGTGTTTTGGCTTCCTTTCTTGTAGTATACCTTTAAAAGCGCTGGTAATACTTTCACCTGATTTATCTTTAACAGGAATAGCCCAAGCATACTTTGAAAATACGTCTATTACAGTCAGTAAATACTTCATACCGTTGTTGAATTTTGATATACCTTTAACGTGACCAGAATCCATCTCAACCAAGTCAGCTTGCCACAAATCATCTATACCATAGGATGTAACAGGTTTTCTTGGAAAATTCTTTCTCAGTGGTTTGTGAAGCTCATGTATAATTTCTTCACGAATACTTTTACTTGTCGCAGACATTACTTTATTTTTATAAACTTACTTTTCTTGGTATTACACACCCCACAATAGCCCTCAAGCCTATGACGACCGTTTTTCGTGGCAACAGTGTGAGGCTGAAGTGTAGCAGTAAATCTCTTGCACCTTAGGCACCAAATATGTTTCTGTTCTATCATTTATTTAATTGAAAATTAAAGATCAAGATTCTAAGTCCTCATCAATAGCATCTTTAAATGATGCTAGTTCGCCAAATAGTAAGAGTTTTACGTCCACAGGGACTGTCTTTGCCGACTCTTTTAGTCTTATGGTTAGGAAATTTCCTTTATGAATTAATATTGGGTTATGCTTATTCTCAATTACGTGTACTTTGTCATACATACTTACTGCAACATCAAAATCATTAAATGTTAAATCTTTGTTAATATCTTTTCCAATGACAATAACTTTTTTCAGTACAAAATCCTACTCGAAGGTGTACGTTTGTTGTTCTAATCCAGTCATAAAAGTGAATTCAACTGTTTGTTTATCACATATTTTGTTCAGGCCTTGTTCAGTTTTGTTGATGTATTGTGATAAATCACCTTTTGTATAATAATCTGAGAAAACTTTTTCTAGGTCCTTTTTACTGTAATAATGGTCGAGGTTGGTTTTACTTACATAATTATTAAGGGTTGTTAGTATACTTGTGTATTTGGCATTAGCAACATCATTAACAGCATCGAGCTGGCTTTTAGTGACTGCATCATATCCACCTATGGCATCTGCTATGTTTACAATGCGCCTTCCTTTCAATGATACCCAGTTCTCTGAAAATGAGAAATACTTCTTAATATTAAGTTTACTGATACTAGATTCTAGTCCGTTTATAACTTCTCTGACATCGTCTAGTTGTTCAATACCCTTCTTTACCTTATTTCCAAAAATATCCATTTATTGTATCAAGAATTTTAATAAAACTCCATCCATCTATAAATAGCTTCAGTACCATCACACACAAATGACCTCATATAAACTGATCGAAATTCTGAATTCTTTCTGAGTTGTAAAACAGATTGTCAGGACCCAGGTATTTCACTAAAGTTTGTGGTATACTGCCACCGAATGAGTCAAAAACGTATTTTTCATCACCTTTCTTGAAGTAGCATATCCAGTGAGTACCTACGTGATCAGATGTATCCAAGTTAACTACCCCTGATTCTACTTCTTTAGGTTCTAACGGTAACTCGTCGGCCATGAATACACCTCTAAAATTTTTGATTTTTAAAGACTTTGCTAACCTCTCGATATCATAGTTGCTCAACGGGTGATCATATTTTTGCACAATTTGTTCGACTTTTTTTCGACTTTTTTCTTTAAAAAATACCATATCCCGCTTTCTTTTCCATTTCAAGATTATGCCTCTTTTGCTCTGCTAACTCTGCGTCTTCCTTTTGCTTTTTGTGCACAGCACTTGTTATTGCCGCAGCACCACCAGCTAAAGACCCGATTGCTCCCAACGCTGCAAGTATCAGTGGTAGAAATCCACCTTCGTGCTTATTCAATCCAGAACCTGCTTTCAATCTCTTAGAGTTTAGGTACTCGAGTATCTTCTTCACAACAGGTATAGAAAATGTTATCAGTAAGCTACCACCTTTTTTAAGTTTATTAGCTTTCTGTTTCATTTGAGTCTCTGTAAGATAAGCATCTAGAAAGCCATGATTTTTCAGGTCGTCATTGGACAGTTTTATTTTAATAGATTTCGCTCTCGGATTCCCACTGGAGGGAATGTTGTAGTCAATACTAAATCCTTTCATTTATTATCTCAAATAAATTAAATATTTTAGTGCTACACTCATATTAAATTTTAATGGGTTGTGACCCATTAAAATTACACCTCTTCATTCACATTCACAATACCCATCCATTATCATCTAACCCTAGACCTAGCTTCCTTTTCCCAAACATTATTCCAGCTACAGCTGTTGAAGCTAATCTTTCTCCTAGGGAAGCATCTTTACTGAAAATCCTTTCCTTTGCCGCTTTCTGCAGTTCTTTATCAGCTTGATGTCTTTGTTCCAAATCTTTATGATCCCTGTATGCGATATCATGCCTTTTGCAAGCTTCATCTAGAGGATTTATTCCAGCATCTCCTCTTTCTAATCATTCTTCTAGTTTGGTACCAGGGCCTCAGTAATTGTATCGAGGTAAATGCATTTCAACAGGAAGATTATTAATTAACGTGTTCACTAAGCCCTTTCCATAACTTTCTGCCTTCCAGAATGTATGAGGGAGATTGTTTAGAAATCTAATTAGGTAAGGTATCCCCTTTGGATTATTTACTATGAAGTCATTAAATTTACTCGTAAGCATCTTGGTTATTCCAACCTTCTCATTGTGGAAGTTGTTATTTCCCGCATTCTCTTCACCATGAATAACCATTAACCTATCAATTAAATCTCTGACGTCATTCATCCACACGTACTCGACTGGTTTGTCTGTATACCTCTTTACAAAACCCATACCACCCTTTGTGTTTGGCGAGTTACCACGTTCTTTCTTGAGTGACTGCCATATTGGTTTAATGATGTTGTTGTATTTTTCGTTACTGCTTGACTTGGGTTTATTCTCCTTTGGATCATTGTTCTGATATATCGCATTGGTAACCTTCAGCATAGTTGTATAGGTATCAAGATAGTCAGATGTGTACTCTTCAGGTGATACGGTTTTCTGAGTCAGGAGCTTCATAAACCCATTGGTGGCTTTAAAGGAGTTACCCTTCACCATAATATTATCGTTGTTGAATGTTACTTCGGAGTCACCCATGTAATGCCTTCCATTGTCAAAACGGAGACCAAAAATTGTGTCACCTAGAGCGCCTAAGTATTTTGAAACTTTTGGGCCCAGGTAAGTTGTTGAGTAGTCTGAAACAGCCTTCATCTTCTGCCGTTCCTTGTCTTCAATTTGTTCCAACATAGGCTCCAACCTCTTACGTGTCTTTGGTGATGGGGTCATCAACAAATAAGCTTCTCTCAAACGATGTTACCTCAGGAGTAGGTGGTATAGGGAACATATCGTCAAACCCCCCATCGTAAGGTAGTAGCTGCTTTTCAATCTCACGATTTTTTTCTATAGCGTCACTTCTTTCCCTATCGCATCTAATTTGTCAATTACTGGTTGGTCCTCCTTTTTGTATTTTTCGTATTCGGTTATAGGCTTAATTTTCCATTCTTTAAATTGGTCTTTGATTTGTTCAAATTTCTTTCTGTTCTTTTTTGCTTGCTTAACAAGCTTTTCATCATATTTTGCAAACATTTATTTAAGGAAAAATAATAAAATTATTCGTTGGGACGTTGACGTTGGGACGTTTGGACGTTGACGTTGGGACATTTGGACGTTGACGTTGGGACGTATGGACGCTGACGTTGGGACGTTGACGTTGGTGCGTTGGAGATTTTAAGGGTAAAAAACCATTAAAATCAATTTAAAAGAACTCAATATCGTGTATCTTGTTGTCTTTGTTTGTTTCTTTGGTACCATTGTATAACATCTTTAATCCAACCAAAGTATTGCAATCATCCCAGCTTAATAATTTGGTGTATCTATCGGGTAATATAATCTTGTATTCACTGTCGAGTTGTAGAAAAATCTTTTGGCCATATTTTGTACTTATATTCTCAGCATTTGTAATGGTATAAGTGTGTCCCTTTTCTAACTCATTCAGCTTTGCAAACGTTTTGTTGGCGCTGTTAAGTTTCAATAGCAGTTGATTTCGTTCCATTTATTTACTGCAATATTTAAAAAAAAAATTCTCGTTAGGGTTTTAATGTTTCTAGCTGAGTCACAGTATCTTTTAAACTCTTCACTAGTACAGTAAAAGAAGATGACTTCTTGGGACAGTTTATGCCAAATAAAGAAAGATCGAATTTACCTGCTCTTACTAGTACGTTTGAGAATTCATTGTATTCATATAATATACCATCCTTGAAGAAGTACAGCAAACCGTTTATGTATCTAAAAACAGAATCAAATGCTGAAGGTACTCCTGGGAAGCTTTTACTAATCACACCATAAGCTTTTGCTTTCAAGCTACATTCATAGATTTCTGCAAAATATATATGGTCATAAAAAATGAAGGTTCTGCCAGAGTAAGTGTTCACAGCTCCATGTACAACAGAATTTTGTCGCAATCCTATATCAGATACTCTTTTTGGGTAACCAGGTTGTAATGTTAAACTCGGTATCTGAACCATGTATATCATGTTATTAATGATAAGAACGACTTCACCTGATGGTCTCTGATAAACAGCAGATACATTTTCGAATTGTTGAGGTAGAAACGTTAACCAGTCTGTGATTAGTTGCGGTTTTGAAAGCTCGTCATTACTATTAAGAGCAGTCATCCAAACCCACGTTCCATAAAAAATGTATAGAAACTCATTCACAATTACGGAACTTCCAAACTGCTTCAGTGTGCACAGTTCAGGCTCTTTTTTGGGTACTGCTTCAGGCGAGGGTGAAGCCGGAGTAGAAGTAGGGCGCTGTTCCGTATCGCTAGAAGCACGTTTCCCATATAAACTTTGAATACCACGTATATCATCTTCAGATAGGCTCAGGATAGTGTTACTGTAAAATGCGTACATCACCGATTCAGAGAAATCTGAATGTGCCATACCCAACGTGTGACCAATCTCGTGAACTAGAACAACAAACAGGTTTGTCTGTGAAGAAGGTGTGTTACCGTCCATTTCCATGTACCAATATTCATCCTGATCAACGTGGATTTCAATGGGGTCGTTGTACAAATTAGGAAAATCTGCATGAGCTAGCACGCTTCCTCTACCATCAAAACTTCGTTGACAGAACTGTAGGGCTGAGTTTTGACGTCGGTGTGCTCCCCTCTTAGTCGAAATGATAATATGAGGACTTTGGTTGCTGTTCTCAAAAGTAAGATCTGTGTGTTCTTGCCACATTTAAATGCAGATTGTGCCACCTGTAACATTTTTCTAGTTGCGAGATAGTAATGCCATTTTATATTCTTCTTATTCCACTTGTAGATGTGTGTAGTAAAGCTTAAAACGTTATCTTCCACGCCACACCTCGGGTTCTTCATTAATTGTAAAGTTTCATCAGTCAGCTCACCATTAGCCATGAGATGATATTTCTGTTGGAATAACGTAAGTGCATCTTTGTACGCTTCTTCACTCAGTTGAGAAAGTTGATCTTCTTGATAGTCCAAGTACCCAAAGCTGTGCAAATATTTTACTGCTGCTTCATTGTGAGCAGATACAAATGATAATATTGATAATATAATTATTTTGTTCATTTATTTGAATGGAAATAATAAAAATGATTTTAAAAAGAAAATAAATAATCAATGATGAGTTGATGGATAACAGAAAAAATGGTTCACTTTTAACTGCAAAAGAAGGCTTGGAAGTTGTATTGATGGTCTTAAAGAATCTTAAAGAAAGGTTTGCTCTTTTCATTTACGCTAGAATGAAGTGACGTGTCTCGCCTCTTGCGACATCTTCACGGCCAAGGCTGCTCCGACTGCAATAGCCAGCTGGGAGGCCAGAGGTGAAGGTCGGTCCGCCGATGTCATGAGTGCCTGCATTAGTCACAACAACGCTGCTCTAGCGTAATAATTTAACTTAAATGTATATTATTCACTTAACCGTAAATTTTCCGCTAATAAATTGTTTTTGGATGTTGATGTGTATGTTACACTATGTAATGTAAGTAAAAATATACGGTAAGTCGGATGAAGCGCAATGCTGAGAGAGAGAGGGGGAGAGAGAGAGTAAGATTAATAGCTTACTCGAATGCGTTTGTTTCGCCGGCGCGGTAGCTCAGCGCGTTCGGTCAGGAAGACTGGCCACCTTTCTGAAGAAAAAACTGAGTAAAGTTTTCATCGTGGAATTTTGAGTGACGTCATGAGACGTCCGCACTGATCCGCTCTCCCTCATCTGTTAAGAAGTATGGGATGAGACCTGGTAACAAAGAGGAAAAAAAAAACCTGTGGGGCAGAAGAACAACGACAACGACGAAGAAATGTTACAGACAAAAGACCCCACAGGGTTCCTCGGCGCCGAGGTTTTGCTGTTTTCGACAAGAATTATTTTTTTAATTAGATAATACATATAATAAATGTCTGTGAGCAATAAACTAATACCTCCTTGTAGCATGACGGCTATAATGAAAGGCGGCGACAAGTCAGCAGTACTTCCTTTTGATATAAATAAGGTGCCAGAAAATATGTTGTTTCCCGTTTTTAATTATCTGCGCAGCCTTCAGTATTTACAACTGATTATTATGGAACATGTAGAAGACGAGAGAGAACTCAACGCAATAGGTGAAGGTATGTCACAGCTAGAAAAACAATTTGAAAAGTTGATGGTTGAAATAATACCACAATCTGACTCTGAGGCTGAACTCTGACTCTGAGGCTGAACAATCTGACTCTGAGGCTGAACAATCTGACTCTGAGGCTGCACAATCTGACTCTGTGGCTGAACAATCTGACTCTGAGGCTGAACAATCTGACTCTGAGGCTGAACAATCTGACTCTGAGGCTGAACAATCTGACTCTGAGGCTGAACAATCTGACTCTGAGGCTGAACAATCTGACTCTGAGGCTGAACAATCTGACTCTGAAGCTGAACAATCTGACTCAGCCTAAATTCAAATATTATTTTTAAGGTCTACGAAACCTTAAAACTATTGGTAGCAAGTAGTAAGAAGATTTTTTCGAAATTAAAAAAATGAATTTTTATTTAATTTTTTTAATAAAATAAATCAGTAAATAAATGAATATGCCAGAAGGAAATAAATATAGCTATGCAGGTAAATACTGCAACAAGTGTGGAGTGGACATCACTTATAAGAATTGGTCCAGGCACTTGAAGTCAAAGATTCATCTTAAGAATGACCCAAACAATGAAGAGAAGGAGGAGAAGAAGAAGAATAAAATATACCGCGAAGATCTTAAGATCTTGGCTAAGGATTATAATCTTAGTGGTGTTTCGAAAGTGAAGAAATCGCAACTTAAAGAAGCTTTGGAAAAGACTAAGGACATGTTGTATAAGAAGCAGGATTTGGAAAAGCTAAGGGTACCACAGCTGCGAGAGATTGGAAGAAATAATAACATTAAGGCGACTGTTAGGATGAGGAAGGCTGAAATAATTGAATCCATTTTGAAGACGCAAGACATTGTCTTTCGTAATAAGGTAGCTCAAGAGTTAGGCTTTCACGAAGACTTGATAGAACCACCCAAGGAAGAAAGAAAACCACCCTACAAGATCACTGAAACAAACTCACGGTTCATTAAGAAATTTAATGCCACTGAAGTAGACTACACCATTAAAGTTGATAAGTTAATGCAAGTTGAGAACGCCATCAACGCAATGATTAAACTGGCCAAAGAGAAAAGAAACTACAAAAAAGGAGACAAATTAACAGTAGTAGCAAGCAACCCAAATTTCCATCATGATATTTCAACCGTGGTACAATCTAATGTTAACGCCAGATCTTTCATGAGTCATATCGGTAGAATTCTATCTTCTAACGAGAACTTAAATATCACACAGACCAGGTTCAATATTAAGATTCTGAATGTACCTAGAGGTCAAGGCAGGTCGAAAATTATAAATCTGTCTGAAGATGTGAGAACAAAAAGATGCATCACCCAAATAAAGAACAAAGATAACTTGTGCTGCCCACGAGCCATAGTAACAGCCCTGACCTACCACACGAATGAGGTTCTCGGTAGGCAACTTAGTGACATTAATATTAAACATGTCAGAGGCGGCAGACGCATTCAAACGGAGTTAACTGAAGAGTTGTGGAAGAGGCTAGGAAACTACAACGAGGAAGGTTTCACACTTGAAGATATTAAAAATATAGAAAAATTATTGAATATTCAAATAAAGGTTGTGTGTGCCGAAAATTTTAATTCTGTTATATACTCAGGAGAAGAAAGAGAAACCAAAATTTATCTATACAAAAATGGGAACCATTTTGACGTCATAAACAGTATGAAAGCTTTTCTGGGAAGCTGTTATTACTGCAATAAGTGCGACTCACCTTACAATAATAAAGACAAACATAAGTGTAAAACGAAGGGAAATGTGTGTATTCTGTGCAAGAAACCTGCGCACTCCCCGAAGAAAAGAATAAGGTTTATTGTAAGGAATGTAACAGGTATTGTTACAACCAGGAATGCTTAGATAACCACTCAGAAGTTTGTAACACAGTTTATAAATGTAGAGGATGTAATTTACTTTTATCGAGATCTAAAGAGCATAAATGCGGATACTCCTTTTGCTACAATTGTATGGAACCTTATAAGACTGGTGAACATCAATGCTACATACAACATAAACATCAGAAAGGCGGAAGGTGTGAAAGTCGGTGTATTTGTAAGGCTACCGATAAGGAGAGTTTTTTGGAACACTTTGTAGCTAAAAACAAGGATAAACTTCTCAAAAATGTTAAGCTCACTACCCTTCAAAGACAATTTGGTAATGGAGATATTTCAGAACAAGAGTATAAAGTACTCTACAATAATACACTGACTGAAATTATAACGTTATTAAATGGTTGCCATTACACAGAAAAGTATATCTGGTTCGACTATGAAGCTGAGAAAGATACTGGAGTGCACATTCCCAACCTCGTAGTAGCCCACTATATTGACGGTACCAAAGTTTCCTTCAAAACAAATGAAGAGTTCTGCAAGTGGTTTCTAAGAACCACCAAGGGTACACAGCTATTGCACACAATGCGAAAGGCTATGACTCACAATTCATTTTAAAATACTGTATAGAGAATACGTTGAAACAATACACTATATACAATGGAACAAAGTTGATGATGCTAGAGGTAAACGGACTAATAAGCATTATTGATAGCCACAATTTCGTAGCTTCTCCTTTGAGTGACTTCCCTAAAACATTCGGGCTGAAAGAACTTAAGAAGGGTTACTTCCCACATTTCTTCAACACAAGAGACAATCAGACTTATGTAGGACCTATTCCTGAGACCAAACACTATGGCGTAGACACGATGAAGACAAAAGCTAGAAAAGAGTTTCTTGAGTGGTATCATCAAAAGGTTAAAGAAAATTATATATTTGACTTTCAAAAGGAATTTATGGACTACTGTAACTCTGATGTAGATATTCTGCGTAGAGGTTGTTTGGAGTTAAGGAAACAATTTTCAGAGATTGCTAACATAGATCCATTTCAGTATATAACTATTGCGAGTGTTTGTATGGGTATTTATAGGTCCAAGTACCTCCAGGAAAATACTATGGCTGTGATAAAAAGTGACAAGAAAGAAATGTATAGTAAAGAGTCGATAACCTGGCTCAACACCTTCGGGGGTGTACAACACGCTTTGAATGGTGGAGAAGTAACGATTCGTGGGACAAAAGTAGATGGATTCAATAAGGACACTAATACAGTATACCAGTTCCACGGTTGCTTTTGGCATGGATGTCCTGATTGTTATCAAGAAGAGACTATTAACAATGTTAACCATGAGACTATGGGAGACTTGTACGAGAAATCAAAGCGAAGAAGTTACCAAATTAGGGAAACAGGATACAACCTTGTCGAAATGTGGGAATGCAAGTGGGCTAAGAGTAAAGGATGCAACAATACTACTCCAATCGTTGAACCCTTGAACCCTAGAGATGCTTTCTATGGAGGAAGAACAAATGCAAGCAAGCTTAAAGTGTGTGGTAAAAAGCTGAGATACATAGATGTATGCAGCCTCTACTCTACAGTTCAGTATTTTGATTACTATCCTGTCGGTCACCCTATAAAATTATACAAACCTAAGAGGTACAACAAAAATTGGTACGGTTTGATTAAGTGCAAAGTATTACCACCGCGCAAGCTGTATCATCCTGTTTTGCCTATTAAAAAGGATAAGTTGATATTTGGGTTGTGTGGAAAGTGTATTGAGGAAAAATGTGGTGCTTGTCAGCACACAGACGATGAAAGGGTGATAATAGGAACGTGGACTACAGATGAAGTGAAGAAAGCTATAGAGAAGGGGTATAAAGTGGTACAAGTATACGAGGTTTGGCATTTTGAAGAAAGAAGTAATGATCTATTTAAAGGATACGTTAAGGACTTTATGAAAATTAAGCTAGAAACGAGTGGGTGGAAAGAAGACTTTGAAACTATTGAAGAGTACATCACAGCGGTTAAGGAACATCTTGATATCGATCTGAATCCCGAAGAAGTGGTTCCGAATCCTGGTAAGCGTGCCGTTTCAAAGATTTGCTTAAACTCATTGTGGGGTAAATTCGGTCAAAGACAGAACTTGACCCAAAGTGAATACGTAGTGGATGTAGAGAGGTGGTACAAAATAGTGTTAGATGATAGGGTTGATATAAGCAATATGATTTTTATTAATGATAATATTGTACAAGTCACCTATAAGTACAAAGATAATTTCGTTGAAGACTCCTACTCAACCAATGTGTTTATAGCAGCATTTACAACTTCTAATGCGCGCCTACGGCTTTATGATATGCTAGACAGGCTAGGGTCAAATGAGGTCTACTACGATACTGATAATATTGTTTATATTGATGATGGTACCAACACTGTTGAAACTGGTGGACTGATGAACTGGGTAAGGATGATCATATCACAGACTGGATTTCTACAGGACCTAAGAGCTACGGGTACGTGACATACAAAGGAAAGGAGACAATGAAGGTAAAAGGTTTCACGTTAAACTATGAAAACTCTAAAGCATTTAACATCAAAACTATGAAAAATATTGTGGATAAGGACATCGATAAGGTTAAATTGAAATATAAAATGATTACAAGAGATACAAAATCTAAACGCTTGATTAATAAGGATGTTAGTAAAGAATTCAAATTCGATTATGATAAAAGAATGATTGAGTCTGAGGTCAATGGTATTATTGAAACATATCCTTGGGGATATTAAATAACAAAAGAAATAGCAAAGTAAGATAGACACAATCTTGAAACAGATTAAGATAAATAGACAAGTTAAGGTTAAAAGAGGCTATAATTGGTAAGATAAGTTAAGGTAAGGTTTCACCTTAAATAAGATTAATGTAGGTAAAATAAGTTAAGGTAGACACAAACCACAATCTTAAATAAGATTAAGATAATTTTTATGGTTAATAGGACCTTAAAAAAGTGTTGGTTAAGTATAGGAATAATTCATGAAAAAATCTTCGATTACATTTTAAGGTTAAGAGTAACCATAAGTTTTAACACTTTTTATTGAGACTCTTTATTTAAATAGAATGGATGGTTCTCACCACACATTTAATACTTGTTTAAGATGAAGCTTAACCATAATCTTTCTCAACACTTTTCAATGCGTTTTAATCTTTTTTAAGATTAGTTTGAACCATATTTTTTAATAAAATCTTATGACGTTTTTTAAGTTTAGCTTTAACCTTAAAATAGGTTAACTTTTCAAGATTGGGTGAACCATAAAATAGGTTCATTATTTTCGATTACTTTTTATGGCTAGTTTTAACCTTAAACAAGATATACATTTGGAAACCTCATTGGGGAGAGTGTGGTTGGTTTGAACCATAACTGTTGATTGTGTTGTATGGTTGTGTTAACCTTAGTTTTGAAAACCCCATTGGTGTTTGTGTGGTTGGTTTTAACCACAAACAAGGTTAAAAATAAAATGAATTTAAGGTGAACTTGAACCATAAATAAAAAATTGAGAATTGATTTTTAAGGTTAAATAGGACCTTAAAAGTTAAATAGAATTATGGTCGAATTTAACCCTAGAAGAGGGGGTGGTCCCAAGTGACCCACATACTACTGTCTGCCTATTACACATTACGACCCTGTTCAACTGTCGGCGGTCTTTGCCAGTCAACAGGCGGCCTGTACGTTTTTCTGCTGTACGTGTGACTTCACATTTCCACTTCACTATCACATAGGAAACAGTGGACCTACGGATGTTTAGGAGTGTGGAAACATTGGGTACAAACATATGATATAAGAGATACTCAATCACCTGACCACGTTGGAACTCCATGAGTTCCGTGAAGTGCCCCATTCTAATGCCGATGTCTAATGACTACTGAGGTTCCTTGATATGGATTACCTGGTAGTAGATGGCAGAAAAATGCATGTAATATGAAAAAAGTATTGTTTTGGGGGTGTCCGGATACTTTTGATCACATGATGCATATGGTGAGTCATTAGCAGCTAATATTTTTTTCTTTCGTAACTGTTAACACAATTTGACATGAGCCTCACTACATATTGAACTTGCGATGTCTCACTCAAGGCATTACTTGAGGGGCATATTCAAAATACACTCCTGGAAATGGAAAAAAGAACACATTGACACCGGTGTGTCAGACCCACCATACTTGCTCCGGACACTGCGAGAGGACTGTACAAGCAATGATCACACGCACGGCACAGCGGACACACCACGAACTGCGGTGTTGGCCGTCGAATGGCGCTAGCTGCGCAGCATTTGTGCACCGCCGCCGTCAGTGTCAGCCAGTTTGCCGTGGCATACGGAGCTCCATCGCAGTTTTTAACACTGGTAGCATGATGCGACAGCGTGGACGTGAACCGTATGTGCAGTTGACGGACTTTGAGCGAGGGCGTATAGTGGGCATGCGGGAGGCCGGGTGGACGTACCGCCGAATTGCTCAACACGTGGGGCGTGAGGTCTCCACAGTACATCGATGTTGTCGCCAGTGGTCGGCGGAAGGTGCACGTGCCCGTCGACCTGGGACCGGACCGCAGCGACGCACGGATGCACGCCAAGACCGTAGAATCCTACGCAGTGCCGTAGGGGACCGCACCGTCACTTCCCAGCAAATTAGGGACACTGTTGCTCCTGGGGTATCGGCGAGGACCATTCGCAACCGTCTCCATGAAGCTGGGCTACGGTCCCGCACACCGTTAGGCCGTCTTCCGCTCACGCCCCAACATCGTGCAGCCCGCCTCCAGTGGTGTCGCGACAGGCGTGAATGGAGGGACGAATGGAGACGTGTCGTCTTCAGCGATGAGAGTCGCTTCTGCCTTGGTGCCAATGATGGTCGTATGCGTGTTTGGCGCCGTGCAGGTGAGCGCCACAATCAGGACTGCATACGACCGAGGCACACAGGGCCAACACCCGGCATCATGGTGTGGGGAGCGATCTCCTACACTGGCCGTACACCTCTGGTGATCGGCGAGGGGACACTGAATAGTGCACGGTACATCCAAACCGTCATCGAACCCATCGTTCTACCATTCCTAGACCGGCAAGGGAACTTGCTGTTCCAACAGGACAATGCACGTCCGCATGTATCCCGTGCCACCCAACGTGCTCTAGAAGGTGTAATTCAACTACCATGACCAGCAAGATCTCCGGATCTGTCCCCCATTGAGCATGTTTGGGACTGGATGAAGCGTCGTCTCACGCGGTCTGCACGTCCAGCACGAACGCTGGTCCAACTGAGGCGCCAGGTGGAAATGGCATGGCAAGACGTTCCACAGGACTACATCCAGCATCTCTACGATCGTCTCCATGGGAGAATAGCAGCCTGCATTGCTGCGAAAGGTGGATATACACTGTACTAGTGCCGACATTGTGCATGCTCTGTTGCCTGTGTCTATGTGCCTGTGGTTCTGTCAGTGTGATCATGTGATGTATCTGACCCCAGGAATGTGTCAATAAAGTTTCCCCTTCCTGGGACAATGAATTCACGGTGTTCTTATTTCAATTTCCAGGAGTGTATGTCTGTCCTCTCTGACCGTCGATACGCACGGCCGTGGAGGTAGAGCATGTCGCGCAGTCCACTTGAATCCATCGTCCTTATATTCGTTTGTCCATGGGGTATACACCAAAGCGAGCAGCAATATCGCGGAACAGTACACTGCTCTCTCTATAGCTCACGGGTCTACTGCACTTGAATTTCAACAGGGGCGAGTAAACATTTCTCCTTCTCATATGAAGCGTAATAAGACCGTGTCACAAACAAACGTCATTCAAATGCTGTTTCTGAATGGTTAACATTAACTTACATCGAAACGCCGAAGAAACTGGTATAGGCATGCATATTCAAATACAGAGATATCTACACAAGTAAAATACGGCGGCGCGGTCGGCAACGGTTATATAAGACAACAGGTGTCTGGCGCAGTTGTTAGATTGGTTAATGCTGCTACAATGGCAGGTTATCAGGATTTAAGCGAGTTTGAACGTGGTGTTATTGTCGGTGCACGACAGATGGGACACAGGATCTCCGCGGTGGCGATGAAGTGGGGATTTCCTGTACGATCATTTCAGTAGAGTACCGTGAATATCAGGAATCTGGTAAAACATCAAATCTCCGACATCGCTGCGTCCGCAAAAAGATCCTGCAAGAACAGGAATACAAACGAAGAGACTCGTTCAGCTTCACAGAAGTGCAACCCTTCCGTAAATTGCTGCATATTTCAATGCTGGGCTATCAGCGGGAGTCAGCGTGAGAACCATTCGACGAAGCATCATCGATATGGGCTTTCGGAGCCGAAGGACCACTCGTGTACGCTTGATGACTTCACGACACAAAGCTTTACGCCTCGTCTGGGCCCGTCAACACCGTAATTGGACTGTTGATGAACATAAACATGTTGCCTGGTCGGACGAGTCTCGTTTCAAATTGTATCGAGTGCATGGACGTGTACGGGTATCGAGACAACTTCTTGAATCCATAGACCTTGCATGTCAGCAGGTGACTCTTCAAGCTGGTGGAGCCTCTGTAATGGTGTGGGGCGTGTGCAGTTGGAGTGATATTTGACCCCTGATACGTCTAGATACGACTCTGACAGGTGACACTGACGTAAGCATCCTGTCTGATTACCTGCATCCATTCATGTCCATTGTGCGTATCGACGGACTAGGGCAACACCAGCAGGACAATGAGACACCCCACACGTCCAGAATTGCTATAGAGTGGCTCCAGGATCACTTTTCTGAGTTTAAACACTTCCGCTGGCCACCAAACCCCCCAGACATAAACATTATTGAGCATATCTGGGATACCTTGCAACGTGCTGTTCAGAAGAGATCGCCACCCGCTGGTACTCTTACGGAATTTTGGACAGCCCTGCAGGATTCATGATGTCAGTTTCCTCCAGCACTACTTCAGGCATTAGTAGAGTCCATGCCACGTCGTGCTGCGGCACTCCTGTGCGTTCGCGGGGGCCCTGCACGATATTAGGCAGGTGTACCAGTTTCTTTGGCTCTTCAGTGTATAATTTACTTATACACAGATTGTAGGTGGTATTATTCCTACGCACTTCGTGCGGTTGCGGTGCATATCCAATCGTGTAGTACTATTCATAGCAGTTTAAGGTTTTAACCTTCCTGGCAGATTAAAACTGTGTGGCGGATCAAGACTCGGAACCGGGACCTTTGCCTTTCGCGGGCAAGTGCTTTACCGACTGAGCTACCCAAGCACGACTCAGAACGCTTCCTCACAATTTCAATTCTGCCAGTACTTCGTTTCCTACCGTCCAAGCTTGACAGAAGCTCTCCTGCGAACTTAGCAGTACTAGCACTCCTGGAAGAAAGGAAGTTGCGGAGACATGGCTTAGCCACAGCCTGGGGGACGTTTCCAGAATTAAATCAGCGCACACTCCGCTCCAGAGACAACATTTCAGATTTCATACTACAGCCTTTCCCAATCTCTTTAGCTATGTGGGCCACCTGTTTTCTAAAAGAAAGCTTAGATGCTCAGTAACTAAATGTATAAAAAGCACACACACACACACACACACACAAACACACTCACACACACATACATATGTGTGTATTAGGATGCCTAATTAGTAAAAAATACGGTAAAAGTAGGATTCAAAGAAAATATAGTTATTATATCGACCTAGCTGTCCCAATCAGATGAAATCTGAAAATTGAATGACTAGTGTTAACAAGTACTCAGTGGGATTTTTGACACTGCTTGCCACCTCTGAGAGAATCAGTGTCTGGATTAGAACCGGTTGATCTTAGCCTCAAATCACTATCTACACTCAATCTATTCTTGTACTTACTTTTCAAAAAAGTACAGTTAAAAAGGCTGTCACATCGACTGCTTGTCGAAGCATCCATCGAGTGTCTCAGTGAATATTACTTACAACTCAGCAATATCTGCACGGGGACTGAGTGTAGAGGTATACTGGCAAAAACGAGAGACCTACATTTAGTTTTCGGGTCGAGCATTCGGATATCGAATTTCTGCTGTCGCCCAGGTCACTCCACGCATACCCGGGATTAGTTGCTTCATTCTCCTCCGGTAGTACGAAATCCAAGCGAAACTCCATCTCTCGTTGTGTTAGCTGTGGATGCGACGTAAAACACAAGCCATCCTTCCTTCTTGCGTCGGGTTACTGAATGAGCAAAATTCAGGCGAGTCGTTCTTGTGAACAGTTGTGTCCGAGAAACTACCAACCTGACAAATTACGATCGCATTGTCGCATGTTATGTGTTTACGCCATGAACAACCAGCCAATGTCGCGCACCAGTCCTGGAGGGATGAACTCGAAGACTTCCAGCTGCCTGGTAGCACGCAATGTTGGTCATTTTCAACATTAGAAAAAAATACTGGCAAGCATTTCAACTCTTATTACATTCTATACTTGCTGACCTCGACAACTGACGAGTGAAACCTCTGAAGCTCCCGATAATTTTTATCTTGCCTTGGATTCTCGGCCAATCTTCACGGCCCATCACCATGCTACCCACCGCTCACAAGTGAGCTGCGGTCTATGCGTTGCGACACACTGGTGTTGTTTACAAAATTTACATGTCCGATTCAGTGTCCCTGCCTTTGTTGTTCCTCATCTTTCCCATCTTTATGATTCTAAAAGAAGTTCCATTTCTGATTTCAAAGACGAAATTAGCTATTGAAGAACCACACTTTTTTCCTTCCACACATTCTTCACTTCTGCCGAATTGTAACAGGCAATTTCTTTGCAATCCTATAAAAGTAATTAGTTCTTTTTCTTTTTGGTAGCCGGACGGTATGGCCGACCGGTTCTAGGCGCTTCAGTCCGGAACCGCGCTGCTGCTACAGTCGCAGGTTCGAATCCTGCCTCGGGTATGGATGTGTGTGATGTCCTTATGTTACTTAGGTTTAAGTAGTTCTAAGTCTAGCGGACTGATGATCTGATGTCAAGTCCCATAGTGCTCAGAGCCATTTGAACCATCTTTTTGGTAATTCGATGAAGAGAGAGCTCTCAACCTGCTTCACTACCTTGCACACAGCGTGCAATGACGTTTACGTGGAACGAGAGAAGAGTAGCTCTCTGATGCGTGGCCACGAAGTTCAGTCTGTTGAGAAGCGGTTACGCTACGTGACAAAGCCTCGTGTAACATGCTTCGTGGTGGGGACCACACTTACGGTAAATGAGACGGTCTCACTTGCTGTAAACACTCCTTAACAGACCGAATATTCTCACACTGCCATTGAGTCCGACCGGAGAGTATATGCACCTGCACCATAAGGAAAAAAACCTAATTATGAGGATCATCATCTAGATAACAGTTCAGGATCAGCTCACACTAGGTCTGTTACATCGTATCAAAACATTCTGAATTGTACACTATCTGGTACCTGTGATGGATATGTTACTCGTGTGGCATCCAATGATTATTCCATTTTCAAAATCACTAAGCTCTCTTGACTAATCCCATCTGCCTTTACTGCTTCTCTACCTACAATTCCTCTCGTGACATCTGGCTGTCAATTACGCATTACATATAGGTGTCCACAGACTTCTGATCAGATGAATCTACACTCATGCTCATAAATGAAGGATAATTGCAAAATGTGGTGCCACACAACGTGGCACTACACAAAACTGTCGCTAATACCATAGGCACATAGGGAACACACACGACACAGATCTGTGAGTCCACAGGATTGGTGATAAGTTGAGAAAACCGTCCCGAAACACTTGTACTACGAAAAGTCACTGTTTCCTGCGCATGTATCCCGACATTAATATGGGATACGATCACCATACACACGTGCACAGGCCGCACAACGGGTTGGCATACTCTGGATCAGGTGGTCGAGCAGCTGCTGGGTATAGTCTCCCATTCTTGCACCAGTACCTGTCCTAGGGGTTTGAAGACGTGCAGCGACACGTCGACAGAGAGCATCATAGACGTGCTCGATGGGGTTTAGGGAGGCCACTGTATTCGTCTGATATCATCTGTTTCAAGGTACTCCTCCACCATGGCAGCTCGGTGGGGACGTGCGCTATCATCCATCAGGAGGAAGGTGGGACCCAATGCACCCCTGAAAAGGTGGACTTACTGGTGCCAAATGACGTCCCTATACACCTGACCTGTTACAGTTCCTCTGTCAAAGACACGAAGGGGTGAACATGCACCAATCATACTACCACCCCACACCATCAAACCACGACCTCCATACAGGTCTCTTTCAAGGACATTAAGGGGTTGGTATCTGGTTCCTGGTTCACGCCAGATGAAAACCCAATGAGAATCACTGTTCAGACTATACCTGGTCTCATCTGTGAACAGAACCTGGGACCACTGTTCCAATGACCATATACTGCATTCTAGACACCAGGCTTTACAGGGTCTCCTGTGACCAGGGGTCAGTGGAATACACCTTGCTGGTCTGCGGGTGAATAAACCATGTCTGTTCAGTCGTCTGTAGACTGTACGTCTGGAGACGGCTGTTCCAGTGGCTGCGGTAAGGTCGCGAGCAAGGCTACCTGCAGTACTCCGTGGCCATCTGCGGGCACTGACGGCGAGATATCGATCTTGTTGTGGCGTTGTACACTGTGGATGTCCCGTATTGTAGCGCCTGGACACGTTTCCTGTCTGCTGGAATAGTTGACATAATCTTGAGATCACACTTTGTGGCACATGGAGGGCCCGTGCTACAACCTGCTGTGCTTGACCAGCCTGCAGTCACCCTAGTATTCTACCCCTCATAACGTCTTGAATATGTGAGCCATTTTCAACATAACGACCGCAGGCCAAATGCACCGCATGGTCATACCCCGAGGTGATTTAAACCCGTAAATCGCCCACCAGAGCGTTATTTCACCATGTATCAGCATTATCTGTTAATTTATGAGCATGAGTGTACAAACATATCCAGTTAACCCTAAATCTGCCCCCTTACGTATGTCATAGTAATAGACTTCGTGCTTGGTGTGAGTTGTCAAACATTATTTTATTGCTTGTGTTAATTTCGTGACGGACCAAAGAATTTCTCCGAGCGAGGTGGCGCAGTGGTTAGCATAATGGACTCACATTCGGGAGAACGCCGCTTCAAACCCGCGTCCGGCCATCCTGATTTAGGTTTTCCGTTATTTCCCTAAATCGCTTCAGGCAAATGCCGGGATTGTTCCTTCGAAAGGGCACGTCCGGTTTCCTTCCCCATCCTTCCCTAATCCGAGCTTGTGCTCCGTCTCTAATGACCTCATTTTTAGACGGGACTTTAAACACTAATCTCCTCCTCCTCTACTACAAAATTTCAGGTATTAACTACTAGCAACTCAGTGGCCGACGGCCTTCACTTAACGTCCGAAAGCAACAGCGTTTGCGTGGAGTTGTCAGTGCTAACAGACAAGCGACACTGCGTGAAATAACCGCAGAAACCAATGTCGGACGTACGAGGAGCGCATCCGTAAGGACAGTGAGGCGAAATGTATGGTTAATGGGCTATGGCAACAGGCTACCGCACTACATAGCTTGCAGCACCTCTCCTGGGCTCTTGACCATATCGGTTGGGGCCTAGACCACTGGAAAACCGTGGCCTGGTGAGCCCCGAGTAAGAGTTGATGGTAGCATTCGAGTACGGCGCAGACCCCACGAAACCATGGACCCAAACTGTCAACAAGGAACTGTGCAAGCTGGTGGTGGGTCCATAGCTGTGTTGGCTGTGTCTACATGGAATGGACTGGGTCTTCTAGTCCAGAGGAAGCGATCATTGACTGGAAATGTTTATTTTCAGCTACCAGGAGAGCATTTACAATTCATGGACTTCATGTACCCAAAAAACGATGGAATTTTTATGAACGACAATGTGCCATGTCACTGTGCCATATTCATATTATTAGCGATTGGTTTGTTCAAATGTGGGTGAAATCTTATAGGATTTAACTGCTAAGGTCATCAGCCGCTAAGCTTACACACTACTTAACCTAAATTGTCCTAAAGACAAACACGTACACCCATGCCCGAGGGAGGACTCGAACCTCCGCCGGGACCAGCCGCACAGTCCATGACTGCAGCGCCTGAGACCGCTCGGCTAATCTCGCGCGGCAGCGATTGGTTTGAGGAACATTCTGGACAATTCGAGCGAATGATTTGGCCAGCCAGATCACACGACACGAAATCCATCGAACATTTATGGAACGTAATCGAGAGGTCAGGTCGTACACAAAATCCTGCACTGGCAACACTTTCGTAATTATGAACGGCTGTAGAGGTAGCACGGTTCATTATTGCAGCAGAGGACTTCCAGCGGCTTATTGAGTCCATGCCACGTTGAGTTGCTGCTCTACCCCCGGGAAAAAGGAGGTCCAACACGTTATTAGCTGGTATTCCACAACTTTCGTCACGTCAGTATATTTTCTTACAATATAGGTCCAGTATCTCAAAGCGAAACGCTGATTCGGTTATTCGTGAGTAAAGCGTACATTACACACAAATAAGATCACAAACAAAAGTTCTTTTTTATGAAAACTGCGTCCACACAGACAGACAACTACAGCGATGGGGGAAAATTATACTTTTTGCTGTTATTTAGTGGCCTGAAAGAAACACGATGCAAAAGGATCAAGCAAATGAACGATGTGTCCTGCCTACTAATTGCTGTTGTTCTTAATCTTGAAATTTTCACTCCATTCTGAACACTCGTTGACCTTACGGGTTTGCAGCCCGTCCTTGCCCACTGTCCTTTTTCTGTTTCACGTATCTTCTAATTGGCCTCACGCAGCCCGCCACGAATTCATATACAGTCGCAACTTCTTCATTTCAGAGTAGCACCTGCACCCAACATCTTCAATTATTTGTTGGATGTATTCCAGTCTCTATCTTGCCCTACACCATGCAAGCTGCTCCTGAATGTCTTAATACATGTTTTATTTTATTTCATTTTTATACAAATGGGTAAAAGGAAGGCTACATAAACAGAATAATACACTTCTGGAAATGGAAAAAAGAACACATTCACACCGGTGTGTCAGACCCACCATACTTGCTCCGGACACTGCGAGAGGGCTGTACAAGCAATGATCACACGGACGGCACAGCGGACACACCACGAACCGCGGTGTTGGCCGTCGAATGGCACTAGCTGCGCAGCATTTGTGCACCGCCGCCGTCAGTGTCAGCCAGTTTGCCGTGGCATACGGATCTCCATCGCAGTCTTTAACACTGGTAGCATGCCGCGACAGCGTGGACGTGAACCGTATGTGCAGTTGACGGACTTTGAGCGAGGGCGTATAGTGGGCATGCGGGAGGCCGGGTGGACGTACCGCCGAATTGCTCAACACGTGGGGCGTGAGGTCTCCACAGTACATCGATGTTGTCGCCAGTGGTCGGCGGAAGGTGCACGTGCCCGTCGACCTGGGACCGGACCGCAGCGACGCACGGATGCACGCCAAGACCGTAGAATCCTACGCAGTGCCGTAGGGGACCGCACCGCCACTTCCCAGCAAATTAGGAACACTGTTGCTCCTGGGGTATCGGCGAGGACCATTCGCAACCGTCTCCATGAAGCTGAGCTACGGTCCCGCACACCGTTAGGCCGTCTTCCGCTCACACCCCAACATCGTGTAGCCCGCCTCCAGTGGTGTCGCGACAGGCGTGAATGGATGGACGAATGGAGACGTGTCGTCTTCATCGATGAGAGTCGCTTCTGCCTTGGTGCCAATGATGGTCGTGTGCGTGTTTGGCGCTGTGCAGGTGAGCGCCACAATCAGGACTGCATACGACCGAGGCACACAGGGCCAACACCCGGCATCATGGTGTGGGGAGCGATCTCCTACACTGGCCGTACACCTCTGGTGATCGTCGAGGGGACACTGAATAGTGCACGGTACATCCAAACCGTCATCGAACCCATCGTTCTACCATTCCTAGACCGGCAAGGGAACTTGCTGTTCCAACATGACAATGCACATTCGCATGTATCCCGTGCCACCCAACGTGCTCTAGAAGGTGTAAGTCAACTACCCTGACCAGCAAGATCTCCGGATCTGTCCCCCATTGAGCATGTTTGGGACTGGATGAAGCGTCGTCTCACGCGGTCTGCACGTCCAGCACGAACGCTGGTCCAACTGAGGCGCCAGGTGGAAATGGCATGGCAAGCCGTTCCACAGGACTACATCCAGTATCTCTACGATCGTCTCCATGGGAGAATAGCAGCCTGCATTGCTGCGAAAGGTGGATATACACTGTACTAGTGCCGACATTGTGCATGCTCTGTTGCCTGTGTCTATGTGCCTGTGGTTCTGTCAGTGTGATCATGTGATGTATCTGACCCCAGGAATGTGTCAATAAAGTTTCCCCTTCCTGGAACAATGAATTCACGGTGTTCTTATTTCAATTTCCAGTAGTGTAAGATGTCGTCCCGTTACGACAAAGAATGCTCCATACTATAGCCCGCTGCGAATTTTTCGATGAGTGTCGTCTCGTTGCTGTGGTGTTTCCGTTGTTTGTTTAATTTCATAAAAAAAGGAACTGGGAAGAGGTGCTATGGTTATCTTCTCATGTCATCGATAATCCAGCTGTGAGGCGGATTATGGAATGCGCTCCAAAGAAAATTCGAAAAATATTGCCTGTATTTAGGGTTCTTGACGATAGCACAATGTCGTTCGTTGAGGTAATACCAAAAATCGGGTACTGTCTTTTCGCCATTACCGAATTGGTAGTGAACAGCGTGGCCGCTGATCCACGTCACAGAGTTCGTTTTTGCTCATGGGAAATACGTCTCATCGGGGGAAAGAAGTGATCGGGTAGTTATCCTGTCGGGAGTCGTGCTTGTGAGAAAAGCCAATATCTGACGCACCAAACACCAAACGTCCTTTGCCGACCCGCATTCGAAACGATGTTCATCCGTGTCAATCACTTAGCATGTGGTGGCACTCAAAGGTGAATCAGCGAGGTGGATGTGATGTAGTCGGGACTGGCACAACTGTTTCCCATTAACAGTTACGTACCATGCAGATTGCACGTCAGTATCAAGGGTGGTGGCATTCACTGCCTGCCACACAGCGCGCCACTTTGTAGTGGGGTCTTTTCTTTCAATCACATTCGACGTCCTGTTCATTTTCATGGCAGCATATATCACCCTCGTCATCATCAAGCGTGTGTGTAGTAGTGCGGTGCGGATGAAGCTTAATTCAAGGAAGAATTGGCTGAGGTAGAAGAAAGGTGCTGGGATGTCCGATATCATCACAGGGGTGCGAGTAAGATTGGTCGTAAGGCTTCCAGTAAGAGACTTGTGAGGCACGTCGGACTTCGGCGCCACAGTTGCAGGTGACAGCTGACGAACAGGGCCTTCGCTCTGTTCTGAACATGACAAAGGCCTAAACCCCCTTTGCTCCTCGAGAGGGTTAGGGACTCGTAACGAATCTTAAATAACATGCCCGTACTAACAAAGGATCCCAAAACCGCCAACATGCGGTGAGCCAGGGTAGGTGGCATCGGGAGTACCTGTACAAAATGGGGGATACGTGACGCCAAATAGACGTTAGCACATCGTGTCCGTTGCAGGAGGTCTAGATGTCTAAGACGGTGGTCACTTATTCCTGCTCTCATCTGATTCAATAAACGCCTGTAGGTACGGGCTGTTGAACGCTTCATGTCAGATGTAAATTCAATGTCCTTCCTGGCCACAGCCGGCGCAAGCGGTTGTCCGTCGCACATGCTTCGTCAGTTCAAATCTTAATTTGTCGCACTCCGTTTAAGACAGAGTACATCTCAAACGTTTGCCATTTTTCAGCCATGTGGCTATGTTGCCATACGGTTTGAAAGCTGTCATCACTTCGAATGGCAGCTCGAAGACCCTCAGAGTGCGAAGGCCTGATCCAGTGTGGTCGATCGTGACAGTTCCTATTTGAACATCAGGATGCTTAAATTTAAGTCCATGAGTGTGTCGGCACACAGCATCAGTGCACGCCTTTTCATTGATCAGTTTGATGTAGACGACACTCTGTGTTATAGAAAAGTGGATCCCAATGATGTCTTGAGGTGCAATATGAAGTTCTTCTCGGATGAAACGTTCAATGTCAAGTGCTCGAGGTCTTGCGTAGTCCGCTTGAAATGTGATCTTAATTGTGGACTTGCGATACGAGTGCGCCATGGCACTACCGAGACACGGACGCGTGACACTCGCCGCAGCGGAAGGTAAACAGTAAACACTGGAGCGCGCGGTGCGCTAACAGGGGGACACAGGCGCGGCGACCTTGCCCCACCGCTGCTAACAGCGGACTGCCAACTAAGCTACCGGAGCACGACTCACGCCCCGTCCTCACAGCTTTACTTCCGGCAGTACCTCGCCTCCTACTTTCCAAACTTTACAGATGGCGCTATGGCTGGCCCGCTAGATGGAGCTACCATAGGTCAAACGGATATCAACTGCGTTTTTTTTTTTAAATAGGAACACCCATTGTTTATTACATATTCGTGTGGTATGTAAATAAATATTAATGTTTTAGTTGGACCACTTTTTTCGCTTCGTGCTAGATGGTGCTGTAATAGTTACAAACATATAAGTACGTTGTATCACGCAACATTCCGCCAATGCGGACGGTATTTGCTTCTTGATACATTACCCGTGTTAAAATGGACCGTTTACCAATTGCGGAAAGGGTCGATATCGTGTTGATGTATGGCTATTGTGATCGTAATGCCCAACGGGCGTGTGCTATGTATGCTGCTCGGTATCCTGGACGACATCATCCGACTAGCCGGACCGTTCGCCGGATAGTTACGTTATTTAAGGAAACAGGGAGTGTTCAGCCACATGTAGAACGTCAGCCACGACCTGCAACAAATGATGGTGCCCAAGTAGGTGTTTTAGCTGCTGCCGTGGCTAATCCGCATATCAGTAGCAGACAAATTGCGCGAGAATCGGGAATCTCAAAAACGTCGGAGTTGCGAATGCTACATCAACATCTATTGCACCAGTACCACATATCTATGCACCAGAAATTGCATGGCGACGAATTTGAACGTCCCTAGATAAATTACGGGACGATGACAGATTTTTTGCACTCGTTCTATTTAGCGACGAAGCGACATTCACCAACGGCGGTAACGTAAACCGGCATAATATGCACTATTGGGCAACAGAAAATCCACGATGGCTGCGACAAGTGGAACATCAGCGACCTTGGCGGGTTAATTTATGGTGCGGCATAATGGGAGGAAGGATAATTTGCCCCCATTTTATCGATGGCAATCTAAATGGTGCAATGTATGCTGATTTCCTGAATGTATGCTGATTTCCTACGAAATGTTCTACCGATGTTACTACAAAATGTTTCACTGCATGACAGAATGGCGATATACTTCCTACATGATGGATGTCCGTCACATAGCTCGCGTGCGGTTGATGCGGTATTGAATAGCATATTTCATGACAGGTGGATTGGTCGTCGAAGCGCCATACCATGGCCCGCACGTTCACCGGATCTGACGTCCCCGAATCTCCTTCTGTGGGGAAAGTTGAAGGATATTTGCTATCGTGGTCCACCGACAACGCCTGACAACATGCGTCAGCGCATTGTTAATGCATGTGCGAACATTACGGAAGGCGAACTACTCGCTGTTCAGAGGAATGTCGTTATACGTATTGCCAAATGTATTGAGGTTGACGGACATCATTTTGAGCAGTTATTCCATTAATGTTGTATTTACAGGTAATCACGCTGTAACAGCATGCGTTCTCAGAAATGATAAGTTCACAAAGGTACATGTATCACATTGGAACAACCGAAATAAAATGTTCAAACGTACCTACGTTCTGTATTTTAATTTGAAAAACCTACCTGTTACCAACTGTTCGTCTAAAATTGTGAGCCATATGTTTGTGACTACTACAGCGCCATCTATCACAAAGTGAAAAAAGTGGCCCAACTAAAGCATCCATATTTCTTTACGTACTACATGAATATCTAATTAAAAATGGGGGTTCCTATTTAAAAAAACGCAGTTGATATCCGTCTGACCTACGGCAGCGCCATCTAGCGGGCCAACCATAGCGCCATCTGGTTTCCCCCTTCACGCTAGACAAGTTTTGTTCTTTGTAGTTTTTTCGTTTGACGATTATTTCGTGAGATATTTGGCCCTATCACGATCAATGGACCACCCTGTATACAGGGTGATTCACGAAGATAAGCAAATATCTTGATACGTTATTCTACAAGTAAAACTAGAGAAAAAAGTTCACGTAAACATAGGTCCGCAAATGTTTAGTTGCGGAGTTACGGCTAACAAAAGATCTTGCCTGAAATTTAGCAACTTCGCTAACATTAAGCCATCGCAAAACAGTATGAGGTTAAAGTAAAGCACGATTTCCATTTATTTTGTTGTTACTGGTCGGACGAATCTAATAAAACATGTGCCATATTTGTATCTGCAGTAGTTTTCCAGTTTTCCAGAAATTAAGAACAACGCTGTGAAACTGAAACGAGCAACAAAATCTGTTCATACACGTGCAGCTAAATGCATTGAACTCGGTGGAGACATTTTTGAACATGTACTGTGAAATTGTATGTACACTGTACAACTTCCTTAACACTGAGCTTTGATGTTTTCCGGTTTAACATGAATTCACGTGTGCTACGGTATTAATAAAAGCAGATTATCTGACACCTTCATAGAGTTCCAGTAAACGTTATTACCATCATTTTTCCGAAATTAAATTCTCTACAACTTTTGTTGAAAACTTTGTCCAATTGTCTGGAATTTAAAAAAGAACTTGGGCCAAGTAGTTGATAAATTAAAAATTTTACGAAATTACTTCTTCGCTTCTCTGAATGTTCTGGAAAACTGCTGCAGATACACGTCTCGGATGTGTTTTATTAGATTCACCCGATCAATAACAACAAAATAAGTGGATTTCGTGCTTAGCTCTAACCTCGTACAGTTCTGCGATGACTTCATATTAGCGACGTTGCTAAATTTCAAGCAAAATCTTTCAGTAGCCGTAACTCCGTAACTAAACATTTGTGGACCTATGTTTATATGACCGTTCTTCTTTAGTTTTACTTGTAGAATAACATATTAAAGTATTTGCATATCTTCGTGAATCACCCTGTAATTATAGCTGCAGAATATCCGTACGATACTACTGTTGAAATAATACTGAACATACATTTGCGTGAGATTCACTTATTACGAACTCATTTTACTTACAATTTTTCGTGTAATATAAGGTGTGTTCTGGAGTAATATTTAAAAACACGTTGGACAAATGGTTCCATCTCCTCCCTCCTCTTCCGTCACATTCAACATCCCGCAACCTAACGCTCGCATGTTTGGCACCTGCAATGGGGCGGAGCGACTAAACAGTTTAAAAGTTATACACTTTCAGAAGCTCATGACTGCGTACTATGGCCAAATTTTCGTGTGGGATCGATTGGTGGGGCTGATATCTTGCAATTTTGCTATTTTTCTTCTTAAAATATGAGGTCAGGTTCGCAATGTTTCCTTATTAGTGTTATTAATGAATTACAGATTGCCTCGAGGGATTAGGCGAGCGGTCTAGGGTGCTGCAGTCACGGTCTGTGCGGCTGATCCCGGCGGAGGTTCGAGTCCTCCCTCGGGCATGGGTTTTTCGTGATTGTTCTTGGGATACTTTAGGTTAACTAGTGTGTAAGTTTAGGGACTGATGACCTTAGCAGTTAAGTCCCATAAGATTTCACACACATTACACACAATTACAGATTTTAATAATAACAATAACTGTGAAACACGGACTACAATATATTCTCTGATGAAGGTCATACGTAACAACAGCAACTAAAAAATAAATAAAAGATTTCGACCATGATTCAGTCTAATTTTTGTGCTTTCCCTCTTTCCTAACCCTAGCAACATCTGTTGGTACGATCTCCATGACGGGTCTTAAAGTTGTAATCAATTATTCTCTGAATCTCAATTTCAGTCAGATTAACATAATTTATTTCGTTTATTGGATATTAGTATTTTGTATCATCTGAGTGTTACCTTCTTGTTTTCCAGCTCATTATAAGCTTCTAACATTTTCACTTGCCATCCTAATATATGATCAGGGATGTAAATGCTCATCTGCACCCCAATATTGCAGTTTATGTTAACTAAATATTTTACGGAGTTCAGAGCCAAGTAATATTGTATGAAGGACAAGATATTCACCTTTGACTTTTACCTTCACTTAAAAGCTGTGTAAATGTTTATATATCTTAACTACTGTATGAGAACTCTCATTGCAAATTTCTTCAAATACAACAGGAGTTTGTACATTGGTATTATTTAATACCATTTTTCTCTGGTGTTTCGCAAGGTTATCAGATTTGAAACAGAGGTATAGCATGTTGTTGTGGCTAGTTCCTTGCACCTCGCATGTCCCTTACACTTCCGCCAAGAGAGCCAAATGTCACGTGATTGTTCAAGCAAGCTCGATCTCACTCTAACATGACTGTGGGCTCGATACAGTACGATAAGCTCCCGCGCACCGGTTTGTCTCGAGTCCGTTCGAACGCGAGAGTCGCTCGCCTTGTACAATTACAACACGTGCGTCGAGTTGATATGGCGATAATACAGTTAGCGTATCGTTCATATTCGGTCAAAGAGGACACTAGAGCGGAAGTGAGTAACAACACAGCGAGCTTCAAGCAGACAAGAGCGTTATGCATCGCGAAGCAAAACACAGCAAAGAAGAGTTGCGAAGCAGAACCAGGTGGGCACAGTATAGCAACAGCCAATGCTGCAAAAAATGGTTCAAATGGCTCTGAGTACTATGGGACTTAACTTCGGAGGTCATCAGTCCCCTTGAACTTAGAACTACTTAAACCTAACTAACCTAAGGACGTCACACACGTCCATGCCCGAGGCAGGTTTCGAACCTGCGACAGTAGCGGTCGCGCGGTTCCAAACTGTAGCGCCTAGAACCGCTCGGCCACCCGGGCCGGTGCCAATGCTGCAATACGATAGTGGAAGGACGGAAGCCTTTCCTCACTTGCCACCACAGAAGTGTTTAGAGTACGTGCCTTAAGCCATAAACGAATATAGTCTGGAGCATATAAATACTTAGCCATTTGTCTACTAAAATGTGCTCGTCTCAGTATCACATTCCTATACCACAAGCCTGTGACACGCAGAGTGACATCCCGAAATGCAGTACGTGGTCCGCTGTTCAATCACAGGACGGGGCAGGCTGCCCTGATTAACCGACTGCAGCCGCCGCCGGAGGAGAGAACCGTCCGCTCGTTGGAGGAAGGTCATGGCTGCCTCCGCAGTATCGCTGCAATGCCATTCTGTCATCACTGTCGCAGCCAGAGACGTCGCTGATAGAGGAATTCAAGCGATGCCACGCTCAGCCCCACTCTTTGCATTGTCAGGTATGCTGAACATCTATTGTTTCGCAAGAGAGTCAACTGCACGCCTCCAGACTCCTGATGTACTACGGCTGAGGGCGAAATAAAAAAATTAAACAAATCTACTGTCGTCCCGACGTCCCATTTCAGTCTCCATGGGTCATCTAACACTGGGGTCAGATTATTGACATTGACTTCTTACAGCAACGTCTGAACCTGCAGCCTACTGGATGGCGAGTCCAAAAAATTTGATTGTACACGCATCAAAAAAAGTTTTGCATCACCCCGGTTGCCAGAACTCCTGAAGATAGACGTTGACTGTGGATATTGTATCACAGACACAGTCCCTTTGACTGTTCAGAGATGTCACTAAAGCCGCCCAAAGATGTAAACAGCCATGCATGAGTAGCGCCTATTAGACGGAGGGGGGTCCGACAGCCGATCAGTTCCAGTCATTCCACCAGAAAGGAGGTACACGGCTCGTGTTGTCCGTAGCTCAACCTTGCCTAGGCGGTCAATACCGCGGTTCAATCGCGTCCGCATTGGTACTTTGTGCCAGGAAGGACTCTCAACAAGCGAAGTGTCCAGACGTCTCGGAGTGAACCAATGTGACGTTGTTCAGACAGGGAGAAGATACAAAGATACAGGAACTGTCGATGTCATGTCTTGCTCACACCGCCCAAGGGCTATTACTGCAGTGGGTGACAGCTACCTACGGATTATGGCTCCGAGGAACCCTGACAGGCCGACCGGTGTGGCCGTGCGGTTCTAGGCGCTTCAGCCTGGAACCGCGCGACCGCTAGGGACGCAGGTTCGAATCCTGCCTCGGGCATGGATGTGTGTGGTGTCAGGTTAGTTAGGTTTAAGTAGTTTCAAGTTCTAGGAGACTGATGACCTCAGATGTTGAGTCCCATAGCGTTCAGAGCCTTTTTTTTTTAACCCTAACACCAACGCCACCATGTTGAATAATACTTTTCGTGCAGCCACAAGGACGTCGTGTTACGACTCAAAATGTGCGCAATAGGCTGCGTGATGCGCAACTTCACTCCCGAGGTCCATGGCGAGGTCCACCTTTCCTACGACTACACCACGCAGCGGAGTACACATCGGTCAAACAACATGCCGAATGAACCGCTCAGGATTGGCATCACGTTTTCTTCCCCGATGAGTGTCGCATATGCCTTCAACCAGACAATCGTCGAAGACGTGTTTGAAAGCAACCCAGTCGGGCTGAACGCCTTAGTCACACTGTCCAGCGAGTGCAGATAGGTGGATTTCCCTGCTGTTTTGGGGTGGCATTATGTGGGGCCGACGTACGCCGCTGGTGGTCATGGAAGGCGTCGTAACGGCTGTACGATACGTGGATGCCATCCTCCGACCGATAGTGCCACTATATTGGTAGCATATTGGCGAGGCATTCGTCTTCATGGACGACAATTCGCGCCCCCATAGTGCACTTCTTGTGAATGACTTCCTTCAGGATAACGACATCGCTCGACTAGAGTGGCCAGCATCTTCTCCATACATGAACCCTCTCGAACATGCTGAAGATAGACTGAAAAGGGCTGTTTAAGGACGACGTGACCCACCAACCACTCTGAGGGATCTAGGCCGAATCACCTTTGAGGAGTTGGACAATCTGGACCAACAGTGTCTTGATGAACTTGTGGATAGTATGCGGGCATGCATCAATGCAAGAGGACGTGCTACTGGGTATTAGAGGTACCGGTGTGTACAGAAATCTGAACCACCACCTCTGAAGGTCTCGCTGTGTGGTTTTTATGAGCAATAAAAATGGTCTGACAGATTTGCACACAGCAGTGCAGTTAGCTATAGAATGTGAGGACATCGATTTGTCGACTGAAATACAGAGTAAACGGACAATGTTTGCAGCTAGTATAAAATGTTTCATATGTGGACGAACGGGGCATGTAAGGAGGCAACGTCGCCATCCTCAGGGTGATATGAATGAAGTAAGAAGAAGTAATAGAAGAATAAGGTGTTAAATGCCAATGGGGACCCCACGTCCACGTACAGTCATTCCCAGTAAGGTTGGAGAGAACGAAATCTTATGCCGAGGTGGATTGTGTGATATGAGGAGTAGTAGGAACAAGTGTTACTGTGTTGGGTGTATCTTTCCGGTAGGAATTTTTTGTGTCATGCAACAGTTTGAATGGAATGAAGTATTGATCAGATGGGTTGCGTAGTTAAAACAGGTATTGTACGCGTACAAGAAATAAAGGATGAAAATAAAGTACCTGTTCTTACAGATAATTTTAGCGGGGAGGACATAGGATTAACAAAGGCATGTTAATCATTAACATGGATATCCTTGAGAAACGAGAATGGGACACGAGGGGTCTCAGCCACAGAAAATCGCCGAACGCTATCGAAACTGCATTAAGAGTAAAGCATCTGGAGGGAAGCAATACGGAACAGATGAAAAAATTACTTTTGGAATTTAAGGTTTATTTTTTCGAAAAGGGCCAACATCAGCTACGTATATTACGCAGCACTGCATAGCAACCGGAAATGAATCACCAGTCTACCGCAAACCATACAAGATACTTGGGTACTTGCAGCCAATTTTGGAGGACATTATCGATCATCAGCTGAAAGATGGGATAATTGTAAAGAGTAATAATGCATAGAGTGCAGGAATAGTTGTGGTGCCAAAAAATCAATGGATGGAACACCAAAATATAGATTTTGTTGTGATTACAGACGTCTAATTGCGAAAACCATAACGGACGCCTAGCCTTTCCCAAACATCACGGAAACCATGATCATTTAGGGCAATGCAAATATTTTTCAATAATGGATTTGAAGAGTGTTTAACACCAGATATAGGTTGCACCACAGAATCGACACAAAACAGTGTTTTTGGCACCCTGCAGACGCTACCAATCCAGAAGAATGCCATTTGGAGTAAAAAATGCGTCTGCTAGGTTTTAGAGATTTTTAGATGGAATACTCACAGGTCTAATATCGTGGCAATGCTTAGTGTATCTCGATGACATAATAGTCTATGGAAGTGATATGGAACAGCATATTCATCAATTAAGGGAAGTGTTCCTGAAGTTAAAAGCCGCAAGGTTAACATTGAGCACAGGAAAGTTTAGTTTTGTAAAGGAAGAGGAAGCATAGCTAGGTCATATCGTAAGTAAAGATGGGGTTAAGACTGCCCCAAGATTAATTAAAGCCGGTGTGCCCCAAGGTTCCGTCCTCTCCCCTCTTCTCCACCTTCTCTATACAGCAGACATGCCATCACCAAAACCCCCCGTCCACCTCCTCCAATATGCCGATGACACCACCTTCCTTGCCTTCGCCCCCACCCTTCAAAGTTCCCAACGCCTTCTCCAATCCCATCTTGACCAGTTCACCGCTTGGTGCAACCAGTGAATGCTCAAGGTCAATCCTTCAAAAATCCAGGCAATCATCATAGGCAAAAGCAACACTTCCTTCCGTCTCCTTGATTTCTATCTTACCATCTATGGCCGCCCCATTAACCTCACCCCCACCCTCAAGTACCTTGGCGTCACCATCGACTGCCACCTTTCCTGGACCCCCCTATCTTCAGACAGTCCAAGCCAAGGCATGAACCTGTCTCCGTCTCCTCAAACTCCTTTCCGGCTGAACATGGGGTCTGGACACCTCCACAATCCTCCACGCTTATAAGTCCTTCGTCCGCCCCATTCTTCGTTAAGCCCATCCCACCTGGATATCTGCCCCTCCCTTCAAATCCTTGAACGCCATGCGCTCCGCCTCGCCTGCTGCATCCATCTCCCGTCCCCCACGCAGGTCCTTTATGACCTGCTTCCTTTCCTACACCTCCCCCTTTTCCCCGAATGGATATGTATCCTTTACACCTCCTGCAAGCTTGATCCTCCTCACCCACTTGTCTCTCCCATCCCAACCCGCCGCTGTGCCTATACTCTCACGTCCCATTTGCTCTCCATCTTCACACTCTCCACACCCTTGCCCTTGGTGGCTTCTGCCAACTCCCCCTTCCTGATGATTTCCTCATTCCTTCCGTAAACTCCCCCTATCATATCTAATCCTCCCCTTCTTTTCCTTCCCCTTTTCCTCCAGGGCTCCCTCTATCCTTCCCACCTTCCTTTCTCCCTCCCCCATCCTCTCTCTCGCAGTTCTCCCACTTCCTCGCCCCCCTCCCCGGGCTTCCACAACCCACCATACCCTTTCCTGTCCCCTTCCCTTCTTCTCTCCCACTGGAATCCACCCCACCTCCCTACTACCCTCCCCTATTCCCAGTGGCAAGGCCCCCCCCCCCCCCCCCCTGTTTTGTGCAATAGTGTGTCTAGTGCGCCGAAGATCGTCACCCATGTGCTACAGTGCTCTCTTCGTCTACGTGTATCGGTGTTTCTTCGTCAGTGTTCCTTCGTTCGCGTATGAAACGGTTTGTCTATTTTTGTGTGAAGTTCTGAACTTACTTGTACCACCAATGACTTCCGCGAACGGCTTCTTTTTGTTTCTTATGTATGTCTCCTGTTTTTGCCATTCATGTATGTCTGTTTTTCTGTCTCCATGTTTTTTATATGTTAATCTGTGGCAAAAGAGCGGCGTAGTTAGGCCGCTGTCTGCCTACCTTTTGTAAGGTGTTGAAATAACAATAAAGGGGAAAAAACGAGTGGAATCAGTTATCGACGAGAGCAGCGTAGCTCTTCTCACCTGATGATGGTGGCCAGGTGGACCTCTGAAATATTGTGGTCAGATAAGTTTCATCCGCAAGGCAGATCCTCCTGCAGTTCAGTACAATTTTCCATTGTTACAACCTCTCGATACACCACAGCATCATCTGCAAAAAGCTTCAGTGAACTTCCGATGTCATCCACAACTAAAAGTAGAACTTTGGCATGACGATAGATCAGATCGGCCTGAAATTGCTGGAGAAACAGGTTCAGATACTAGCAGAAGTGAGATCAACAGGAAGAGCAATGGAAAATGGAAAAGCGGAAGGACCAGAAGCCATGCATACTGAATGTCTTAATATTTTGATGAGGAACTAACAGAATGGTTGACTATCCAACAAAATGTATAATTCAGTCATCATTCCTCAAATATGTCTTCACTCAGAGTTTGTAACCCTACCAAAAAGCAAGGAGTTGGCTAACGGTTTCAGAATAATAACTTTGAAGAACCATCTCCTGAAATTATTTCTAAAAATTATTGACAATAGAGACTACAATGGTTGTGAAGAACAAATAGCACCTACACAGTTCGGCTTCAGAAATGTTGTTGGTACTCGAGATGCTACGTTCTGCATTCAAACTTATTCCAGAGGTGTGGAGACCTAAACTGTTTTATTGACTATCAAAAGTCTTATACAATATTAAAAGATTGCAAAGTGTTAAAAAATAATGAGATAGGTTCAAAATAGTTCAAATGGCTCTGAGCACTATGGCACTCAATTGCTATGGTCATAAGTCCCCTAGAACTTAGAACTACTTAAACCTAACTAACCTAAGGACGTCACACATCCATGCCCGAGGCAGGATTCGAACCTGCGACCGTAGCGGTCGTGCGGTTCCAGAAATGAGATAGGTGACAAAGATCTCCGAATGATCTTTTATCTATGTTGGAATCAATATGCCGCAGTGAGAATAGAAATTGAGAAATATGACTATTGAAGATATGCCGAGGAGTGAAACAGGACTGTACTTTGTTGATACTGATAACCTTTATTCGTATTTTTTTCCTCAAAGAAACCCTTCAAAATGTCGAAGAAAGAATGGTCTTGAAAGGAGAGAAGCTGAACAATATCGGCTACGCTGATGATGCTGTAATATTTGCTGACAGCTTAAATAGTCTTTAACATTTTATATCTCGAATCAAAGAAAGTAATGAGCCTTACGTCCTAGAAGTCAAAAACAAAATTATCAGTTATCAGCATGAAAGGCATACCCGCTATCATCAAAAATAATGTTAAATTTACTGAACAAATCAAGAAATACACATACCTGGGAACCAACATAACTCGCAAGAAATTAAAAGTCCGTATTGAAAAAGCCAGAGCCTCGTTTTCTAAAATTACTAATGTGTTCAAGACCAGTCACCTTCCAATAGAAACAAAACAAAGTTTTCTGCTTTGTTACATATTTCCTATTTTTTCTATCGAGCTGAGACCTTGACTTTGTTGAGAAGATGTGCAGACGACTTGAGGCATTTGAGATGTGGTTATACAGGAGATTGGTAAGAGTTCTATGGACAGATGAAATTGATATCGAGGACATGTCCGCAAAATGATAGCCACTAATAACCGAAATGGACGGGAAATAGAAGAAGAAGAGGAAATTAACTGCAGTGTGGTAAGTTTTTACTTAGTATAGCTTTTCGTGTGATTTTTTTCTGCATTAATGCGCCTGAACGTTTTTGTTTGGATACTCTGTCCTGTAAGAAACGGACTAAATTATTTTTATAACCTACTACATTTCATAAGGTCAGAATATTCTTTATAGAGCATTTTTATTTGGCGTACACATTTGTGAAGACGTTTACTTCAGTCTTATCAAATACATGTTGCGACAATATTAATACCTTGTATATATCAGAGTGACAAACGAATTTTACTATAGGTTAGTAAAGCACTTTGCCTGGGGAGTTATTCTACATCTACATCTACATCCATACTCCGCAAGCCACCTGACGGTGTGTGGCGGAGGGTACCCTAAGTACCTCTATCGTTTCTCCCTTCTATTCCAGTCTAGTATTGTTCGTGGAAAGAAAGATTGTCGGCATGCCTCTGTTTGGGCTCTAATCTCTCTGATTTTATCTTCATGGTCTCTTCGCGAGACATACGTAGGTGGGAGCAATATACTGCTTGACTCTTCGGTGAAGGTATGTTCTCGAAAATTTAACAAAAGCCCGTACCGAGCTACTGAGCGTCTCTCCTGCAGAGTCTTCCACTGGAGTTTATCCATCATCTCCGTAACGCTTTCGCGATTACTAAACGATCCTGTCACGAAGCGCGCTGCTCTCCGTTGGATCTTCTCCATCTCTTCTATCACCCTATCTGGTACGGATCCCACACAGCTGAGCAGTATTCAAGCAGTGGGCGAACAAGCGTACTGTAACCCACTTCCTTTGTTTTCGGATTGCATTTCCTTAGAATTCTTCCAATGAATCTCAGTCTGGCATCTGCTTTACCAACGATCAACTTTACATGATCATTCCATTTTAAATCACTCCTAATGCCTACTCCCAGATAATTTATGGAATTAACTGCTTCCAGTTGCTGACCTGCTATTTTATAGCTAAAATGATAAGGGATCTATCTTTCTATGTATTCGCAGCACGTTACACTTGTCTACATTGAGATTCAATTGCCATTTACTGCACCATGCAGTTCAGTAGAATTTTCCATTGTTACAACCTCTCGATACACCAGAGCATCATCTGCAAAAAGCCTCAGTGAACTTTCGATGTCATCCACAAGGTCATTTATGTATACTGTGAATAGCAACGGTCCTATGACACTCCTCTGCGGCACACCTGAAATCACTCTTACTTCGGAAGACTTCTCTCCATTGAGAATGACATGCTGCGTTCTGTTATCAAGGAACTCTTCAATCCAATCACACAATTGGTCTGATAGTCTATACGCTCTTACTTTGTTCATTGAACGACTGTGGGGAACTATATCGAACACCTTGCGGAAGTCAAGAAACACGGCATCTACCTGTGAACCCGTGTCTATGGCCCTCTGTGTCTCGTGGACGAATAGCGCGAGCTGGGTTTCACACGACCGTCTTTTTCGAAACCACGTGAGTACTTAAAGAAATCCGCTAAATTTCGATTACGCGATAAGTCACACAAGTGTGAAGGTTGTAAATTCAACAAAATACTTAGGGATTACAATTACAAATAATCTAAATTGGAACGATCACATTGATAATGTTGTGGGTAGAGCAAACCAAAGACTGAGAGTCACTGGCAGAACACTTAGAAGGTGCAACAGTTCTACTAAAGAGATTGCTTACACCACGCTTGTCCGCCCTATTCTGGAGCTTGCTGTGCGGTGTGGGTTCTGCACCAGGTGAGTGTGACGGATGACATCGAAAAAGTTCAAAGAAGGGCAGATCGTTTTGTATTATCACGAAGTAGGGGAGATATTGCCACAGACGTGATACGTAAGCTGGAGTGGCAGTCATTAAAACTAAGGCGTTTCTCGTTGCGACGGGACCTTATGAAAATTCAGTCACCAGTTTTCTCCTCTGATTGCCAAAACATTCTGTTGCCACCCACCTACATAGGGAGAAATGATCATAACGTTCAAATAAGAGAAATCAGGGCTCGCACACAAGAAATAGCCTTGCCGCAGTGGATACACCGGTTCCCGTCAGATCACCGAAGTTAAGCGCTGTCGGGCGTGGCCGGCATTTGGATGGGTGACCATCCGGGCCACCATGCGCTGTTGCCATTTTCCGGGGTGCACTCCGCCTCGTGATGCCAATTGAGGAACTCCTCGGCCGAATAGTAGCGCTTCCGGTCAATGAAAACCATCATAACGACCGGGTGAGTGGTGTGCTGACCACACGCCCCTCCTATCCGTATCTTCATCTGAAGATGATGCGGCGGTCGGATGGTCCCGGTTGGCCACTTGTGGCCTGAAGACGGAGGGCTTTTGTCTTCCCCGCGCTCCGTTCGAGAGTGCAACGGTAGAGAGACAGCTTGAAGGTGGTTATTTGAACCCACTGCCAGACACTTTATTGTGAATAGCAGAGTAATCACGTACATCTAGATGTAGATGTGTAGATGAGTTACTGAGAGGTTTCTGCTGTCCATCCTTGTGCCAGGAGGCCTGGGGGACTACGGCCATTCACTATTGTAAGAAAGTGAAAAACCTACAGCCGTCCTTAAGATGTCATTTATTGTGTAGCTACCAGTTCCGGCGCTTCAATGCACCATGTTCAGGCCTTAGTTGATGCTGAACGTGTTCTCACGATGCATATATACGATGCATTAGTGGCCAACATAACCGGTTTACGCAGACTACCTGTAACTGTGATGTCTCTTCAGCCCTCAACTGTCAACTGTTGACGACTGAGTTGACGGCTGATGGTTGGTGAGACATCCACACATACGGGCAAAAATGTCTACCTTATTTAGAAATTGAATGCGTTTAAAAAATATTATAATAGCGAAATAAAAAGTGAAAATTAAAAAATACCTGCCACTAAAATAAAATTTAAGTCCAGTGTGTCGCTATGCAGGCTTCTTCATCGTGGCTTCATACACTGAATGAAACGGATACAGTATGTTTTTTCTGTCACGTAAAATACACCAAACTAAACGTTCTCTCTGGAAGTAATGCGCCATTGGGGAGAAATGTATTCTTGAAACTTAAAATCTTGTCTATGCTTAAAACACCTCTCTTAGGAAATTATGAACTTGTTCTACACTACGATAAGAAACAAGATTCTTTTAAAATCTGAATCCTTTTGGAAGTTAGGTATCTTCTTTGAACGACAAAATTAACAAAACAAAAGTCTATTCGGCATTTAATTAAGTGAGAAAAAGTTAAGTTTTTCTTGATAAGTTAAATTCTTTGAGGACATCTGATGTCTTCTGTATGATCTAAGTTCTTGTTAGAGCCAGAAAAAATTCTGAAACTCAACATTTGAGCCGTATTCATACAAGCAAAGACGAGCGCTGTCACCTAAATGTCTGATCTCTTCGCTAAGACTGATAGAATCAGTTCTGCGTCTGCGGTAGCAGATACGAAACGCGAACGATATTCCTCAATTTGTTTTTAATGGGTTGTTGTTGTTGTTGTCTTCAGTCCTGAGACTGGTTTGATGCAGCTCTCCATGCTACTCTATCCTGTACAAGCTGCTTCATCTCCCAGTACCTACTGCAACATACATCCTTCTGAATCTGCTTAGTGTACTGATCTCTCGGTCTCCCTCTACGATTTTTACCCTCCACGCTGCCCTCCAACGCTAAATTTGTGATCCCTTGATGCCTCAAAACATGTCCTACCAACCTATCCCTTCTTCTAGTCAAGTTGTGCCACAAACTTCTCTTCTCCCCAATCCTATTCAACACCTCCTCATTAGTTACGTGATCTATCCACCTTATCTTCAGTATTCTTCTGTAGCACCACATTTCGAAAGCTTCTATTCTCTTCTTGTCCAAACTAGTTATCGTCCATGTTTCACTTCCATACATGGCTACACTCCAAACAAATACTTTCAGAAACGACTTCCTGATACATAAATCTATATTCGATGTTAACAAATTTCTCTTCTTCAGAAACGCTTTCCTTGCCATTGTCAGTCTACATTTTATATCCTCTCTACTTCGACCATCATCAGTTATTTTACTTCCTAAATAGCAAAACTCCTTTACTACTTTAAGTGTCTCATTTCCTAATCTAATTCCCTCAGCATCACCCGATTTAATTTGACTACATTCCATTATCCTTGTTTTGCTTTTGTTAATGTTCATCTTATATCCTCCTTTCAAGACACTGTCCATTCCGTTCAACTGCTCTTCCAAGTCCTTTGCCGTCTCTGACAGAATTACAATGTCATCGGCGAACCTCAAAGTTTTTACTTCGTCTCCATGAATTTTAATACCTACTCCTAATTTTTCTTTTGTTTCCTTTACTGCTTGCTCAATATACAGATTGAATAACATCGGGGAGAGCCTACAACCCTGTCTCACTCCTTTCCCAACCACTGCTTCCCTTTCATGCCCCTCGACTCTTATTACTGCCATCTGGTTTCTGTACAAATTATAAATAGCCTTTCGCTCCCTGTATTTTACCCCTGCCACCTTTAGAATCTGAAAAAGAGTATTCCAGTCAACATTGTCAAAAGCTTTCTCTAAGTCTACAAATGCTAGAAACGTAGGTTTGCCTTTTCTTAATCTTTCTTCTAAGATAAGTCGTAAGGTCAGTATTGCCTCACGTGTTCCAACATTTCGACGGAATCCAAACTGATCCTCCCCGAGGTCTGCATCTACCAGTTTTTCCATTCGTCTGTAAAGAATTCGCGTTAGTATTTTGCAGCCGTGGCTTATTAAACTGATAGTTCGGTAATTTTCACATCTGTCAGCACCTGCTTTCTTTGGGATTGGAATTATTATATTCTTCTTGAAGTCTGAGGGAATTTCGCCTGTCTCATACATCTTGCTCACCAGCTGGTAGAGTTTTGTCAGGACTGGTTCTCCCAAGGCCGTCAGTAGTTCTAATGGAATGTTGTCTACTCCGGGGGCCTTGTTTCGACTCAGGTCTTTCAGTGCTCTGTCAAACTCTTCACGCAGTATCGTATCTCCCATTTCGTCTTCATCTACATCCTCTTCCATTTCCATAATATTGTCCTCAAGTACATCGCCCTTGTATAAACCTTCTATATACTCCTTCCACCTTTCTGCCTTCCCTTCTTTGCTTAGAACTGGGTTGCCATCTGAGCTCTTGATATTCATACACATGGTTCTCTTCTCTCTAAAGGTCTCTTTAATTTTCCTGTAGGCAGTATCTATCTTACCCCTAGTGAGATAAGCTTCTACATCCTTACATTTGTCCTCTAGCCATCCCTGTTTAGCCATTTTGCACTTCCTGTCGATCTCATTTTTGAGACGTTTGTATTCCTTTTTGCCTGCTTCATTTACTGCATTTTTATATTTTCTCCTTTCATCAATTAAATTCAATATTTCTTCTGTTACCCAAGGATTTCTAGCAGCCCTCGTCTTTGTACCTACTTGATCCTCTGCTGCCTTCACTACTTCATCCCTCAGGGCTACCCATTCTTCTTCTACTGTATTTCTTTCCCCTATTCCTGTCAATTGTTCCCTTATCCTCTCCCTGAAACTCTGTACAACCTCTGGTTCTTTCAGTTTATCCAGGTCCCATCTCCTTAATTTCCCACATTTTTGCAGTTTCTTCAGTTTTAATCTACAGGTCATAACCAATAGATTGTGGTCAGAGTCCACATCTGCCCCTGGAAATGTCTTACAACTTAAAACCTGGTTCCTAAATCTCTGTCTTACCATTATATAATCTATCTGATACCTTTTAGTATCTCCAGGGTTCTTCCACGTATACAACCTTCTTTCATGATTCTTAAACCAAGTGTTAGCTATGATTAAGTTGTGCTCTGTGCAAAATTCTACTAGGCGGCTTCCTCTTTCATTTCTTAGCCCCAATCCATATTCACCTACTATGTTTCCTTCTCTCCCTTTTCCTACACTCGAATTCCAGTCACCCATTACTATTAAATTTTCGTCTCCCTTCACTATCTGAATAATTTCTTTTATTTCATCGTACATTTCTTCAATTTCTTCATCATCTGCAGAGCTAGTTGGCATATAAACTTGTACTACTGTAGTAGGTGTGGGCTTCGTATCTATCTTGGCCACAATAATGCGTTCACTATGCTGTTTGTAGTAGCTTACCCGCATTCCTATTTTCCTATTCATTATTAAACCTACTCCTGCATTACCCCTATTTGATTTTGTGTTTATAACCCTGTAGTCACCTGACCAGAAGTCTTGTTCCTCCTGCCACCGAACTTCACTAATTCCCACTATATCTAACTTTAACCTATCCATTTCCCTTTTTAAATTTTCTAACCTACCTTCCCGATTAAGGGATCTGACATTCCACGCTCCGATCCGTAGAACGCCAGTTTTCTTTCTCCTGATAACGACATCCTCCTGAGTAGTCCCCGCCCGGAGATCCGAATGGGGGACTATTTTACCTCCGGAATATTTTACCCAAGAGGATGCCATCATCATTTAATCATACAGTAAAGCTGCATGTCCTCGGGAAAAATTACGGCTGTAGTTTCCCCTTGCTTTCAGCCGTTCGCAGTACCAGCACAGCAAGGCCGTTTTGGTTAATGTTGCAAGGCCAGATCAGTCAATCATCCAGACTGTTGCCCCTGCAACTACTGAAAAGGCTGCTGCCCCTCTTCAGGAACCACACGTTTGTCTGGCCTCTCAACAGATACCCCTCCGTTGTGGTTGCACCTACGGTACGGCCATCTGTATCGCTGAGGCACGCAAGCCTCCCCACCAACGGCAAGGTCCATGGTTCATGGGGGGAGGTTTTAATGGGTAAAAACAATAAAAAAAGAACATTGCTGATGTCGACAAAGTAGTCGAAACAAGACACGATTTTAGGAAGAAAGCAAGTATGAATCCTGCTTCGAATCTTACAACAGAAGAATAACAATATAAAATGTTTTTCTTACAAGTCTCTCGTTCGAGAAAATCCGCCAAAGAAGAGACGGAAACAAATCCACTAGAGAGTAGAGAGTGGACGACACAGAATTACCAGAAAACTGTCCAGTGGGGCCAGACCACCGTTACACGACATTCTTAAGTCACAGTCCTAAACTACCACCCCTGAAGATCCAGAACTACCACTAGAGGAGGCTCGTGGATGTTATTGCTGGGATCGCCGATCCCTGCAAGTGCGGACGGCGTGCTGAAATGCCTACTAGCCGTTATTTTTTTTATTTTGTGGTATGTTGAAAAACGGCGTCACCGATGGATCACGATCTTACTGCCTTGGAGTAAGGTAAAAATGTTCTATCCTACAATGATGTCATACTAAGGACATCATTGGTACGCACGTTGAAGGTGTGGCGGTGGGACTTGAAGACTCATACCACCCTCCGACGGTGGAAGTACAAGGTGGTAGGCAACAGGTAACACAACGACATTAGGTATGGATATCAGTGATCATATGATGGTCGACACATATCCAGTGGCTGTATCAAAATTGACACGTCATTAGTGGCCATAACAGGGCTATCGTTAGCCATGGCGTGAATCTGATTCCTCAAGGATGCTGAGAGGAACAGGGTGGCGGTGCCGATATCGGGGAATCGTGGTGGCAATGTTTTGTAAGCCAGTGATCGTGTCGTGCAGCGCACCCACATTGTTATAGAGGCGCCTAACGTTCTCTCAAATGGATGTCTTCAGAGTGACCATGTTTGTCACTCATTGGAGCCATAAGTGAGGGAACAGTGGACAACCATCCAGTACTGCCAGAGCTAGGTTTCTAGATTCAGTACCCTCTGTTGAACATTGGGTACAAAGCTTTTATCAGCTTCTGTCCTCTTTGGGTCACGTATTCTGCAAGTCTATGGAACAGCATTTTTTATCCATCCAGACACCTATATATTTGATATTAGGGGACCATGGAACCCAGACGCCTGCAATAGTGATATAGCGACGGAAGACTGGACACCGGTTAGTGAAGTAGACTTTCGTAGTTTTGGCGGCATTTAGGGCAATCTTGTTTGAACGACGCCAGGTCACTGTGGCGCCCACCTGCCTCTGGAGAAAAGCAGTGAGCTGGTCCGTGTTGCGGCCGGTCGTACAGAGCGCATAACGTCGGCGCATTGCGCCAGGTGGCCGTGTGGGATGACAGGCATATCATTAACATAAATGCTAAAGAGAATGGGACACAATACAGAGCTTTGAGGGGTATCCATCGACATGTGACGCAAGCTCGAGTTGACAGGTGGGAAGCGAGTCCAAACTGTTCTGGACAAATTGCCCCAGCCACTGCCAGAGGCTGGAAAATGCAGTGGACGATCAAAGGTTCTAGAATCTTTGCCATGGTATTCAGAAGGCTAATGGTCTTGTTCTTAGTAGGGACTGTAGGACCCTTCGAGGGCTTGGGGATGGCAGTCAGTTTGGCCTGCTACCACTGTGGGTGGAAAAAGGTCGTTTGTGAGGCAGTGGTTCAGGATGCTGGTAAATAAGACAAGTGGTTTGCATGGGGGCCAGTGGAGGTGTTCGCTTAAGATGCCATCCAAACCTGAAACCGACTGCCCACACTTCCACCAGAGGATCCGTTAGATTTCCGCTGGAGATGTAAGCTGATGGGCAGTCACAGGTGGAAAGTGGCAACAACCGTCAGAATATCGCATTCATCCTGGAGTTCATCAGGCGTAAGGTCCTGGATGAGCAATTGGTTCTGGTCCACAAATGCATTGGCCAGAGTTTCTACCACACGGAGGGCATCATAAGTTAAGCCATGCACTTTGCGGATGGGATGGTTGGTCTTCACTGCAGAGTGCTGTAGGGCTCAGATAACAGCCCATTCGGATTTATGTTGGAGGAGAATAGCGGACATCTTGTCCTCCCATTGTCCTGTTTTCCAATCAACAAAGGGGTGGCAGAATTCACGTTGGTGACACTTCATGTGATGCTTATCCCGAGGATCACAAGACTGCTTCCACCACCTGTGGTAGCAGTTCTTCTGGATTTTGAGTTCGTGCAGTAGGGGAGGCATGTCATCCAGTGGGTTAAAGCCCTTGGGACAGTGGAAGTAGAGGCCTTCATCGTGTTATGGATTTTTGTGCTTAGGCAATCAACAGCACTAACCGGATAGACAGGCGTTGTCAAGTCGAGGTGTTACCAAGTAATGTTGTTCATGGTCCTGGAAAATTTGTCCCAATCCATGATGGTCAAGGTAGAACGGATGTCTAAAGACAGAACGACGTTGGTTAGTTGCAGGAGCACAGGGTCATGGTCAGAGGCCTGTTTGTGGAGTGTTTCCAGCGAAAACTGCACCACAATGTTCTTGAAATTAGCTACATCCAGAACGTCCAGTTGGCAGTCGGAGTGGACTGGTATATGGGTGGGAGTGTGTGGGCCATAGTCTGAAAGCACCAGAGGGTTATCCAGGTCAATGAGGTGTCCGCCCTTGGGATTAGCAATGCGAGAATGTCAAGCCAGATGCTTGGCATTGAAATCTGACCCACCAGTGAGTTTGTCAAATGATGTCAAGGTACAGAGGTCCGCTTCAAGAAGCGGGAATTAGGGCTCAAATATGCCACATCAAAAATAATAGCACCAAGGTGGGTAGAAACAGTAACTACCATAGCCTCTATATGTTCAAGTCATTGGAGAACGTCATGACTATGGACAAGTGTCTTATGTAGGAACACTGCCATGCCCAGACCACGACGATGGAGTTGGTCAGTGCGATAGCAAACCATGTTGCAGAGACAAAAACCGTCAGTGGGTTTCAGGTGGGTTTCTGAGACATGTAAAATGTCCACATGGTGGTCATAGAGCAAAGTGTTTAGTTCACTATTGATACCTTTAATGCCATAGCATTAAAAATACAGACAACTACATCCCAATGGGGCTGATGATTGTATGGTGGGCAATTCACCATTATAACAAAATCTGTGTGAGCCCATCAAGAAGGGCAAAGACCTTGGCGAGCTTCTCCTTTGATGGATCTTTTGAGCTATTTCACGAATGACATCCTTGATGTGGGGGCTGCATGAACAGAGAGATGACGTGGAGGATCTCTCTCATGTCATCCCAGAAAGAAGCATTTGTGTTCACGACTGGGGGGATATCCCAGGTGGACTGCTGGACCCTAAGGCAGGCAGGAGGATCGAGGTGGCTGGTGGAAAAGGCGCCGCAGTGGAGGACTGTGGCACTACAACAGGTAGGCGTGAGGAGGATGCATACAGTCTTTCAGTTTGGTGGGCGTTGGTATTTATTCAGTGAAGACACATGAGCAGGAGGAGACAGCTGCAGCAGCAAAAGTGGTCATAGGAGATGGAGCCCCCCTCCAAGGAAATGATTGCAGTCCCACAGTAGTGGGGGTGTGCGATTTGTCCTTGGTTTCCTTCTTGGAGAGTGAGAAGATTTCATAGCCTCCTGGTATATAAAGCAACCTTTCGAGGAAGCCAGATGGTGAGGATCGTGAGAGGCGCCCAAACAGCAGGTACATGTGGGTTTTTCTGAGGCTGGGAGTTTGCAGTCCTCTGATGCATGCGAGCCAGCATACTTGAGACACTGAAAAGGCAGTCAGCAGTAATTGCCAGTGTGTCACAAATGTTGACACCTACAGCAGATGGAGGGGCCATTGTGTCTTCATATGATTCAATATACACCTTGGTGCACAGGAGATATATGATTTGGTAAATGCGTTCGACATCCTCCCTCCCAATAAGGACACAACATGGTTGGGCAGAGGAATTAATTTCTGAGTCTCAGGTTCAAATGGCTCTGAGCACTATGGGACTTATCATCTGAGGTCATCAGTCCCCTAGGACTTAGAACTACTTAAGCCTAACTAACATAAGGACAACACACACATCCATGCCCAAGGCAGGATTCGAACCTGCGATCGTAGCGGTCGCGTGGTTCCAAACTGAATCACCTAGAACCGCTCGGCCACACCGGCTGGCTCTTGATCTCAGGGTCCCTCTTGTTGTATTGGTGAACCAAAGTGTCCAGGAAGCTGAGACTAATTAATCCATGACGTCTGCTTCTCTAACTTTGCAGGGAAGTTTTTGATGTTGATTTCTGTTCTTCTGTCGGCAGAAGCCTGATGATTGTAGTAGTCCATAGCCCTTGACTTCACAAAGTTGAGGACTAGGAGATAATGAACCGTTGTGCCAAGCAGGTACCTGACGTGGTCTTTCTGATAAACTGCCCGCTGTTGGCCTGCGGCAAGGTGCTACAGTGCAGTGTTTAGTTTAATGTAGTTCATGGGATTGTAAACCGTGATAGGAGGGATCTTATCCTTCTTTGGTGGTGGTGGTGGTGCATTCTGAGATGTGAGGGTCGGGAAGGGCCCATGTCCTGGTCCATGGCACCAACAGGTGCGGCTGCTCCAGGTGTGGAGGCATCTGAATCCGAATCATGGCCGCTGAAATGAGTGCGAGGGGAAGTCTGTTTAGATTTTCGACCATGATGGGGACCAACAGAGTCTGAAGCCCCAGAAGGCCCATTGGATAGACATGATGGTGTAGACGAAACAGTACCATGTGGCAGTCAGTTGTATCAATGCTGGGGGTTGACATGGCTTGACTGTCACTGGGTGAGAGGTCTATCACCAGGCAGCCACGGGAATCGTCGGGTGACGAAGAGGAAGATCAATCTCTCACGCAAGGCTGTGGGCAGGGATCACGACAATCGGTATCACTGTCAGTGGTTACCGGTGACTTGTGGCAGAAGGCACAATGTGCTCGGCCCTTAGCCTGTTGGCTGGTATCAGTATCAGTGCTTCCAGCAGCTTGCGGGGCTGCCGTCGAGCGGCCGGAGTCACACTGCCGCATGAAGGGGCAGTGGAAGAGTCACCTAGGCACAGATTCCTGCCCTTGGCCCTGTTCATGCTTTCTTTCGGCTCGACTAACATAGTCAGGCCGCTGGCAGGCGAAATACACTGTCGCCTATAAAGGCCCAGCACAACGGCACGAGTGCGAAAGAAGCAACGCTGCCTTAGAAGGCGAAAGACAAATCAACATCGGCTCAGACACTATGACTGAACAAAGCTGAGCAACACTCGTGACCGTAGTGAACAACGCACACGTACTCGCATGTAAACACTGTCAGGGCTACTAACCTTTCTATAGAGGTGGAGCCCCTCCACGCCCACACCGGCATGATGGCCAACTCAAAAGGTCTACTGCTATCTCTGCATAAGGGTTAGTATTCACTAATGTGAGGTGTCGCAGGATGTGGGTACTGCGATGTGTGCGTACGTCTGGTTATGGTTAACCATTAATACGCGCTCATCTGGAGATAGATCGGGTCGAAAAGCGAACGAAGGGTAGCGGTTTGAAGGGCAGAGGAAAAAAAGTGCCAAGGCAAGAGCCATGGGAAAAAAACCTCTGCGATAGTTAGGTCGGGTGGTAAGAGCAGTAGCTGATGTCTTGCTGCCTGCGATAGGTCGTGCAAGGGTAGGCTTTGTTAGTAGTGGGTATCATGCTTGTCGATACCTTTACGTAGTGTGTTGCTGCTGCTCGGCGGCTGCCGCTGGTGGCTGCGTTGGGCTCTTGCTCAGCGTCAGCAACCTGCAACAGTTAGGTTTGTCATCATTTTGTGTCCAATAGGTCATATATCGGAAGCACAGTGTTGGGTGATGTTGGCGATTGTTTGTGCGTCAGTGGGCGAGCTCGTCGGTTTCCCTGCGATAGCCTGTTTGCCGGCTTTGATAGCAGCTGGTACTTCCAGTCAATGTTGCTGATAAACAGGGGCTTACCGAAGTTTTGTCGCTTGTCAGTGTAGGCTATCTTGCCATAGGTGGTTATGCCCTACCTAGGGGCTACTAACCGGCTAGCCGGCGGTGAGCCGGCTTATAAGGCCAGTTGGCGGATGAATCTTCTGGGACTATTTTCGACCAGGTGAGTGGCGTAGGAAAATAGTCCGCTTGTTCATCGCGACCTCTGGCGGTGCTGTCGATCTGCGCTGCTCGGGTTGCCGTTGGCTGAGACACGAGGCTGCGTTTCCGTCTGCAGGAGCAGTCTCGATCGTACCGTAAGCATCTACTTCGGTTTTATCGCTGTGATGAAGGCATTCCACAACTCTGTTGTGTCATGCGAAACTCCGATGTCGCAGGCGGACGGGACGGACCTGTAGAAATTACAGAATTTGTTTTTGGTCTGCCAATGTTGGCTGAGTAAGTATATGCGAAAATCTAAGACATCTGGAGTCGTGGCACATAGAGTGTAGTATGTAAAATGACACGCCGGACGTAAATAACTGCTCTGCTTAGTTTTGGGGAAGAGTATGAAGCCTAGCCGGAAGATGTCTGTGATCTGAATGGTGTGGGACACTGTCGAAGACTAAGTTCAAAAATTATTCTGTGTTCTTTGTTGAGGTGGTACAATTTCAGTTAACACGTCGTAGCATTTGGATCGGGCATCTGTAGGTAGCCTTTCGTTAAGGATATTAGCCAAACCAGTGTGCAATCCGAAGCCTCGTATATTTTCTTCGAGTGGCGTGACACGATTCCTGTAATAGGCGATGGTATATCTAAGCAGCCCTCTTCTGGAAAAGTCAGCCTTCAGTATATCTGCTCTCTAGATAATATAGCGGTACATGTTCACGCTCTTGCTGATATTGGCAATATCGACTGACAGAGTCGTATTTCGTGTGTGTGATAGCTGGTAAAGTCGCTTTGTGACAGTGTCCTCGTTGGCTGATAAGTATTTTCCGTGATCGCCTCAGACATATAGCCAAAGCACGAATACCTTGGTTGTTCAGGCTGAGGGCTCCCATGACACATGTCGTCGCTGTTGTTTTGAAGGATACCTTAAAAATATTCAGCTTCTAAACGTATCAGGCAGCCTCTGCCAAAAGTGATTGGACCGCCCTTGTTGGCAGTGGCAAGATGGCGGCGACGTGTTGCAGTTTCGATAGAGTGTAAGGGCTGACGAAAAAAGTCCTCTATAGACGATCTAGTTTTCTCATATTTCTTGCTCACAAGAATGCTTTTATCGGCTGAATTTTGGGTTGGCAGTTTTTATTGTATATACAGGGTGATTAATTCTTTCAAATCACTGTAGAAACAACACCACTGGTCAGTATAACGTCAAATTGCAACCGAATATCATCGGAGAAGGGGGAAAACGTACTGCAGAATAAAAATAAACAGTTACAAAATGTAAAAGTAGATGGCGCTGTAGGCATCATAATTTAATAGTGGTCGACTACAAATGACAAATGAATCATACAACAATGCCTAAGGTGTACGTTTGACGTTAACAAGCTGTACTACTCAGTGTGCATGGGTGTACAGGTGTGACACTGTTAGTTACGTAATCTCATCCACCACAGCAAGGTCATATCACATCAGCTGGGAGAAATCGGTTTTTAATTATCCTGAGGCCAAAAACCGCATAAAAAGCATCACTCTCGTCGGTTTTTAATTATCCTGAGGCCAAAAACCGCATAAAAAGCATCACTCTCGTCGGTTTTTAATTCTCCTGAGGCCAAACACCGCATAAAAAGCATCAATGACATTTGTTTTTAATTGGCCTGAAGCCAAAAACCACATAAAAAGCAACAATGCAATTCAAATCGAATTATTAATTTCCATGTGACTGACGCAAAACATGATCAATATGCTGTCCGCCGTTTTCTGCAAAAAGCTGAAATCGAGAAACAGCATGTTCCACAATTGATCGAATCCGGGGTCACGCTCAGAATGTGTTGCGCCATGCATGGCTTCATTGCGGCTACATTTGCAATCCGAACACTGAACACAACGTCATTCAGGTAGCCCCACAGACAGAAGTCACACGGATTAAGATCAGGTGATCAGGACGGTCAGGCTGTAGGGAAATGGTGGCTGATAATTCTAGCATTTCCGAAATGGCGCTTCAGCAGCTGCTTAACTGGATTTGCAATGTGCGGAGGTGCACCATCTTGCATAATAATGATCCCATCCACACATCCACGCTGTTGAAGAGCTGGAATGATGTGGTCGCGCAAAAGACACTCATAGCGTCTACCAGTGACGGTACAGGTAACAGGACCGGAAGCTCCTGTCTCTTCGAAAAAATATCGACCTATGATAAATGACGCCGTAAACCCGCACCACACAGTGACCTTTTCAAGTTGCCCATATTCGACAATTCTGTGTGTTAACATATCCTGTCAGATGGAAATCGACTTCGTCTGTACACAAAATCTTCCACGGCCAATCATTGTCCACTTCCATGCGAGCAAGAAATTCTAAAGGAAAGGTCTCTCTTGCTCACAAGTCAGCAGGAAGCAATTCGTTCACAAGGGGAATTTTGAATGGATGGAAAGAAGGATGTTTCGTAGGATTTTACGCAACGTGCTCACGGGTTCGTCCAATGTTCGTGCAATTCTCCGTGCACTACACGTTTGCACACCACCACTCGTCTCCTCCTCCATTGCTGTGGCCACTGCTTCCACTGACGTTGAATCAATTCGGTTCCTCCCTCTACCATGTTGCACACAAAAAGAACCTGTCTTTTCCAATTTCCGAATCATTTCCTCCAAACCCACGGCAGTCATCGGACCAACGCCTTTTTTCAAACCCTTCAGTGTCCGGAACTTCCGCAGTCATCACTCTTGTAATACAGCCTTACAAGCAGAGCGCGATCCTGCATTCAGACAGTCATGGCCTCATGGGGAACGTCACAGACGCAAGAGGAAGAAAAGACCTGTACCCAGCATGTTTATACCTATTTCAATGGGTCGTGCAAAGGACAGTTGTTTTCTTTTACGTATTGTGACACATACAGCGCCATCTATTGATCAATTTTCACACTATTTTTTTCTTCTGCCATACGTTTCCCCACTTCTCCGATTATATTCCGTTGCAATTTGATGTCATTCTGACCAGTGGTGTTATTTCCACAGCGTTTTGAAAGTTTAATTACAACCACCCAGCCGGCCGAAGTGGCCGAGCGGTTCTAGGCGCTACAGTCTGGAACCTCAAGACCGCTGCGGTCGCAGGTTCGAATCCTGCCTCGGGCATGGATGTGTGTGATGTCTTTAGCTTAGTTAGGTTTAAGTAGTTATAAGTTCTAGGGGACTGATGACCTCAGAAGTTAAGTCCCATAGTGCTCAGAGCCATTTGAACCACTTGAACAACCACCCAGTATGTCCCGAGATCGCACCAAATCGTACATGACAATTTGTTTCCTTGTGAGCATACATGGAAGCCAAGAGTCGCCTGTAATAGATTTTGCTTGACCAGTTGTCAAGGTCGCAGGCTTGTTGATGTTTAAAGGTGCACCACAGTGTCTTTGAAAATCATTTAGGATACTGTACACTTCACCTCCTCGATAGCTTGATAACGTCGTAGGAGTTCGCTGACATCATCAGAATGTGCTTAGACCACAGATTTTAAGCCATAAAACTAGAATACAGTTAGGTTACGACGTGGTTTGCGCAACAAGAGCCTATGACTACGGTATAGAATAGGAGTGTCGAACCGTTTAGCTTATCTGCCCACAGTGGAAGAAGACGAGTACCATTGGCTGGCACATTTTACGTAAACGGAATTCTATGAATTTTTCTCCAATCGTGTGATATATGCTCACTTCTTTGGCCGCACTGACACATCTTTGCGCCCCATGCGGCCCGCAGGTCGCGGATTGGATACTCCTTGTGTGTAGCGTAGATGAGAGAGGGCAACCTTGCTTTATTGCTCTATTCCTAAGTATAGAGTGGCTTAACACTGTCAGAGTGTCGTTTGTCACGAAATTCGTGCGAGGCCCCCGTAAGCAGTTGTTAACTGGGACTCTGTGCAGGCCAGTCGATTACAGGGATGTTATTGTCGTGTAACCACTCCGCCACAGGCCGTGCATTATGAACAGGTGCTCGATCGCGTTGAAAGATGCAATCGCCATCCCCGCATTGCTCTTCAACAGGGGGAAGCAAGCAGACGCTTCAAATATCAATGTAGGCCCGTGCTGTGATTGTGCCACGTAAAACAACAAGGGATGCAAGCCCCCTCCATGAAAAACGCGACCACACCATTACACCGCCGCCTCCGAATTTTACTGTTGGCGCTACACACTCTGGCAGAAGACGTTCACCGGGCATTCGCCATACCCACACCCTGCTATCGGATCGCCACATTGTATACCGTGATTCGTCACACCACACTATGTTTTTCCACTGTTCAATCATCCAACGTTCACGTTCCTTACACCAAGCAAGGCTTCGTTTGGCATTTACTGGCGTGATGTGTGGCTTATGAGCTGCAGCTCGACCATGAAATCTAAGTGTTCTCAACTCCCGCCCAACTGTCATAGCACTTGCAGTGGATCCTGATGCAGTTTGAAATTCCTGTGTGATGGTCTGGATAGATGTCTGCCTATTACACATCTGTCTTTTGAAGTAGTGGTCTTTGATGGTGGTGTTTGAAGAAGGCACCTGGTACTTGTAGCTCTTATGAGTGCTTTTGCATGTAGATGTTTGTTGTAATAGTTGGTACATCTATCTACGAATAGATAAGTATCTTCTCTACAATAACATATCAAATCATCAGTGGCTTCCTTGCTCCACTGTGAGGTCATTGCAATAAACTATAACATGCATACACATTGATTAACAATGTTCATACTAAAACAAAAGTCTCCTAGTATGGCCATGCTTTCAGGGTGGGATGTCAGATGCACAAACATCTTATGATTGGTCATCAGAGGCACCATTCAAAGAATCTTACAAAGAAAATACCACTGGAGCTATCGAGGAAAACGTACAAAGTTCCCTTCAGGGTAAAAGGCCAGCAGATGATGGAGCTTGCTTGGGAGCCATTGTGTGAGCTAGCAACTAAGTTTACAGCAAAGTTTACTCCATGCAGGACAGGTTAGTTTGGTAGGTGGCATGTTAAATTGTTGGTTTGCAGAAAGTGGAGATGACTAGCCTACATGCTGAAACCCTCACACAGTATAATATTCAGTGTAGTATGTACAAGCCTCGCTATACTGTGTGAACAGAAGCACGCACTTGTCAGCTGCTTTGCAATTTTTTCAAATGATTTTAAAGAAACTGTTTGGTAAAAAAAGTGATTCACCTGCAGCTCATAATCTCATCTTCCAACTTCATAATGAACTGCATATAATTTTGTTAATGGTCATAGTTATTGTCAATTTGAGTACTAAGCAAGCAGCTGCACAAAATATGTACAGTTTGCAATGAAAAACAAGGTTGCAATGAGTTTACATTTGAAACATGTTGGGTCATACACTGCTGATACACATGTAGGTAATGCACTGAATTATTCCTTAAATTAAGGAGCTGATCTTCAGCCTCGAGAAAATGGATTTTATGTTCACAGTCAATTCAGCTCACATGTGCATACAATAAAAGCAGAATGAAATGTTTATAATGTCCCCCATATCTTAGAGGCAATTTAAGACATCGAAATGAGAGTTTGTGAAATAATATCAGGCAAAGAGGAGAGTAGTTTGCCATATGGTTATTACGATAAACTTCCTTATCTCCAGCATTAGGCTGAGATAATGGAATAATGTGAATTTTCAAGGGAACTGGATCGATGATGAAACAATAATTGTTGATGGGTTTTGCAGGAACACAAGTGAAGAAATTGCATGTTTAGTTTTGTACTGACATTGCGCTTGTTGATAGTTCAGTGATGCATATTTCAGGATTCCGTCACAATTTCAACTGCATTAGAATGTTAGTGAAGTGAATCTTTGTGAACTCTGCTGTATTTTGGCAAGGGAAGCAAATTACAATATGACAATAAGAGAAGCAAAGGTGTTACTCAAAACTCACCACTGATAACACTTTACTGTAGAAAAAGACAAGTAATTTCTATAGAGGCCCCTGACCCAGTTTATTTTTCATAATAAATGGCTGGAACTAAATCTTGTCAAGTGATTTGTCTACATAGGCCAAAGATCTAAGAAATGTAAAAACAGTTGTTTGAAAAACAGCAAAAAGATTTCATGGGTTACACAAGATACTTCTTAATGTTAAAAGATGATTAAAGATCTTTGAAGTGACTGAGAAACATTAGTGCAGAGACATAAAGACATTAATAACTGATGATGGATTAAAATCCTGTAGTGAATTTGATTCTATATCAGAACTCACACATGCAGATCCAGTTCATCAGAAAATATGGGAAAGAAAAAAATGTCTCTGAAGAGTAGCAGCAGAATGAATGATATAACAACATAACTTTAACTTATTATTTTTCAAAAGCCAGGCACATTCAGCTTTTATCTATATGGTCATTAGGTTCTCAGCTTCCTCAGAATAGAAAAATCCCCTAATTATGACACAGCTTTGTGATTATGTTGAGGTAAGAAGTACTGCAATGCATACACAGCAATTTGTACTTGATGACCAGGAAAATAACAACAATTTAATTCTAGAGAATCATGAAAGTACATACAACTTAAATGAGTAATGGATTACAGTGTAGATACTCCAACAATATTTTTCTGTGGTTAATATGAAATTGCAACTCCACAGATATACAAACCCAGCTTGTGATATTATGAAAAATTATTATTTCTGGCAGAACACTTTATGCTGATGTAGAGTGTCTGTGGAGGGCTCAGTAAACATCAGCACACTCACTGCCAATGAGCACTAATGGCAGCAAAGAGATAAGTTATGTAAATATTTACTTAATGCAAAAACTGAATTTCATAGGCCCTTTGCATGTTGCATGTACAATTAATATTCTGTAACAAAAAGTTTGATTTAAATTTCAGAAATTGTCAGTAAAGTTGCCACTGATGTAGGGGCTGCTGTTTTCATACTTTACAAAACTTCAGTATACTCAACTGTTTCATTGAGAATGTATCCAGTTATATTACTACACTAAATTTCACTGCATTCTGTAAATTACAGACATGCAGTGAGTCTTTAGATGATTCACAGCTAAGCAGCTCCAGCCAGCAGTAGCAACAAGGTTGTGTGGAGGAGTGTTATAGTATCAATTTACACATATCACAATTAGCATGCATAATATGACAACCAGTAGGAGTACCACCATCATTACCACCACCACCACCACCACCACCATAACCTACCCAGGGGGCTTTGAATCCAAGCAAAGGGAGAAACAACAAAAGGTCTACAGATAATTACATGTCAGCAGGTGAGGTGTTTGTAGAGAAAATCCATCAAATATAGATACATCCATTCATATGCAATTTGAAAAGGATGAAGAATCTCCGATGCCATAAAAACATTATCATGTACAATAATCATTGTTATTATAATTACAATATCAAATGTTAATGAAATGACAACACTTGTTAACAATTCAAATTTAAATAAATTTCACATGAACTAACCTCATTTCTCTAGGTAGCAAATAGAGCACACATCTTCCCCCATTTCTCTTCTTAATCCAAATTGTTGGACCAGTTTTTCTTCCTTCTTTTCTCATTCATATCCATTTATGCATCACTTAACACCAAAATAACTATTAGGTTTTCTCTGAACATCTGCACTTGAATGAGACTTTGTGGCATGATACAACTTGCAGCAGACATTACACTGTGTGAGAGCTTTATAATACAAGAAAACCATCCTCACTCCCTACTAGCAAACAGTCAAGCATGACACTTAGCAAACTTGCAGTGAATCTTACTTCATGTAAGACCAGCTTTACCACCAACAGAATGTGAATGCAGTGACTGCACTGGATTTTCCTCTAAGTGTCAATTTCTGAATGTGGTTTGTACATCATTGTGAAGACTTGCCCAAATTTCCAGAAATAATTTACATAAAAGGCTACTAGTTGACAGTATCACTGTTTTTATATAAAACAGCTGAATTTTTTGGTGAATATTGCAAAATAACAGAAAAAAAGTACAGAGCAAATCCAATGAGTGATTCAGTAGTACTGCTATGTTTGTTCGTTTTTTAGTGAAAGATTTCTGTACTGACATTTTCATCATCATGTAAATTTTGCCACTTTATATTTGTTTTTACCAAATTTATTTACAGGCAGTACTACTGCAACTTGTCAGATGGTATAAAACAATCACACCAAGCCCAGATTTTGAGAAACATGATTTATAAATTTAAGCTGCTTGCTAAGATACAAATATATCTTTCCTTGAGCTTTTCTGGGTAGACAAGCACAATGAAGTGATATTATATAAAAACACTAAGGACACCAGAATGTTGTTCGATGTTCCCTTACAAACTCGTAAGTTCAGAATTTCAATCTGAACTGTTGTGTATTGTTATTACTTACTTCCTTAAGTTCATGCAATGTATGTAACTACAAATATAATGCAAGCAGAAAATAAAGTTTTGATAATAATATAGATAAACAAAGCAAGAAACAAATGTGAATTTATTTTTCAATGCTCCAGTATGTGTAGTACTAAAATCAGTCCCAGTTACAGGTGTTTATAGAACAGAAATTTGTGTATATGGAACAGTTTTACAGAAGTTGAACATAATAGGGATAAATTAATAAAGTAGAAAGCTGAAATCTGTTTTAGTCAGATGGCTCCACAATGTAAATCAACTACATAATGATTGTAATACAAACAAGCAGTGTAAAGTTATGTGGAATTAAAACTATTGTAATAGTACTACATCTTCACAAATGAAACTAATCCTTTGCAGTTTTGGTTTCATGGTCACTGTGTGTGGCTGTTGTGGTATGTAACACCAGAAATTTGTATTTTAAACCATGTGTTCATAAACATTCAATTGGATGTAATTCACAGAATGTGGACACATTCTTCACACTGTAGGAAAGGGCCATAAGAATATTAACTACAACTAGTAGTTGGACTCACTGTAAGGAAATATCTTAAATGGGTATCCTTGCTGCACCAAATGAATTCATGTACCAATCTGTTACACACACCACATAAAATAGAGTAGTAGCTAACAAAAGAAACATGAGAATCAAATAAACTCAGTCACATTATAATGTTTGTTCACAGTGTAATACTTTTTACAGGGAAACCAAAAGCCCAAGACTGGTAGTGCACAATACTCAGCCACGCGGGGTTAGCCGAGTGGTCTAGGGCGCTGCAGTCATGGACTGTGCGGCTGATCCCGGCGGAGGTTCGAGTCCTCCCATGGGCATGGGTGTGTGTGTTTGTCCTTAGGATAATTTAGATTAAGTATTGTGTAAGTGTAGGGACTGATGACCTTAGCAGCTAAGCCCCATAAGATTCCACACACACAATATTCATATCTCACTATATTTCTGAACTCAACATCTCACCTACCGTGTGGTGATGGTGTCCCACTTTTTCAGACAGGCACAGAAGAAGACATGGAGAAATACAAGAGTTATGGTAATTTTCTTAAAGTCATCTGCAAGTGTGTGCAATGAAAAGCATCTAATATTTTTCATATATAATGCTAAATTGTTCCAAATATGATCTGGGAGAGCTTACAGCTGCACAAAGATTATTTTCCCAAAGATGTGTACTGTAAACTGGGTATTCTTTGACCAATTTTCAGATTCAAACATGATTATCATGACTGTTATTAACTTCTGTGAAATTTATGGTAGTGAACATCAGGACTTGTGTAGAAGCATTACATTCTAATTAGTACAATACATTTTCTAAAATGCAGATGAAGTACTGGAAAAAATTGTAGGTGGTCAAAGTTAGCATGGATATGGGGATACATTAACTGGCCTATACTTCCACCACCTACCAACCCATTTCTAGTCAGTATCTCAAAAACAAGGCGAAATTCTGACCATGCAGAAATAAATACACTGACCTTAAGTTTTCTTAAATCCTTTCTTAAGCCTCTTCTTCAGAAAAGAAAAAAAATCTTGTGCAGTACATAAATCAAATAGTATGATCAATCATCATAAGTAAAAATTTGATGAAAAGTACTTGGATGGAGTATCACACACATAGCTCCCAATTGGGCATAATACCTGCAGTTCCAATCATCTTAAATAAAACCTATAGTGCAGCTAGAACTAAGGTTATCTGTTCTTCATTTGTTGTTGTTGTGGTCTTCAGTCCTGCAACTGGTTTGATGCAGCTCTCCATGCTACTCTATCCTGTGCAAGCTTCTTCACCTCCCAGTACCTACTGCAACCTACATCCTTCTGAAACTGCTTAGTGTATTCTTCTCTTGGTCTCCCTCTATGATTTTTACCCTCCACGCTGCCCTCCAATACTAAATTGGTGATCCCTTGATGCCTCAGAACATGTACTACCAACCGATCCCTTCTTCTGGTCAAGTTGTGACACAAACTTCTCTTCTCCCCAATCCTATTCAATACTTCCTCATTAGTTATGTGATCTGCCCATCTAATCTTCAGCATTCTTCTGTAGCACCACATTTCGAAAGCTTCTATTCTGTTCTTGTCTAAACTATTTATCATCCATGTTTCACTTCCATACATGGCTACACTCCATACAAATACTTTCAGAAAAGACTTCCTGACACTTAAATCTATACTCGATGTTAACAAATTTCTCTTCTTCAGAAACGCTTTCCTTGCCATTGCCAGTCTACATTTTAAATCCTCTCTACTTCGACCATCATCAGTTATTTTGCTCCCCAAGTAGCAAAACACCTTTACTACTTTAAGTGTCTCATTTCCTAATCTAATTCCCTCAGCAGCACCCAACTTAATTTGACTACATTCCATTATCCTCGTTTTGCTTTTCTTGATGTTCATCTTATATACTCCTCTCAAGACACTGTCCATTCCATTCAACTGCTCTTCCAAGTCCCTTGCTGTCTCTGACAGAACTACAATGTCATTAGCGAACCTCAAAGTTTTTAATTCTTCTCCATGGATTTTAATACCTACTCCGAATTTTTCTTTTGTTTCCTTTACTGCTTGCTCAATATACAGATTGAATAACATAGGTAAGAGGCTACAACGCTGTCTCATTCCCTCCCCAACCAGTGCTTCCCTTTCATGCCCCTCGACTCTTATAACTGCCATCTGGTTTCTGTAGAAATTGTAAATAGCCCTTCGCTCCCTGTATTTTACCCCTGCCACCTTTAGAATTTGAAAGAGAGTATTCCAGTCAACATTGTCAAAAGCTTTCTCTAAGTCTACAAATGCTAGAAACATAGGTTTGCCTTTCGTTAATCTTTCTTCTAAAATAAGTCGTAAGGTCAGTATTGCCTCACGTGTTCCAGTATTTCTCATCATCATCATTTAAGACTGATTATGCCTTTCAGCATTCTGTTTGGAGCATAGTCCCCTTATAAAATCCTCCATGTTCCCCTATTCAGTGCTAACATTGGTGCTTCTTCTGATGTTAAAACTATTACTTCTAAATCATTCTTAACCGAATCCAGGTACCTTCTCCTTGGTCTGCCCCGACTCCTCCTACCCTCTACTGCTGAACCCATGAGTCTCTTGGGTAACCTTGCTTCTCCAATGCGTGTAACATGACCCCACCATCTAAGCCTGTTCGCCCTGACTGCTACATCTATAGAGTTCATTCCCAGTTTTTCTTTGATTTCCTCATTGTGGACACCCTCCTGCCATTGTTCCCATCTACTAGTACCTGCAATCATCCTAGCTACTTTCATATCCGTAACCTCAACCTTGTTGATAAGGTAACCTGAATCCACACAGCTTTCGCTCGCATACAACAAAGTTAGTCGAAAGATTGAACGGTGCACAGATAACTTAGTCTTGGTACTGACTTCCTTCTTGCAGAAGAGAGCAGATCGTAGCTGAGCGCTCACTGCATTGGCTTTGCTACACCTTGCTTCCAGTTCTTTCACTATATTGCCATCCTGTGAGAATATGCATCCTAAGTACTTGAAACCGTCCACCTGTTCTAACTTTGTTCCTCCTATTTGGCACTCAATCCGTTTATATTTCTTTCCCACTGACATTACTCTCGATTTGGAGATGCTAATCTTCATACCATAGTCCTTACATTTCTGATCTAGCTCTGAAATATTACTTTTGAAACTTTCAATCGAATCTGCCATCACAACTAAGTCATCCGCATATGCAAGACTGCTTATTTTGTGTTCACATATTTTAATCTCACCCAGCCAGTCTATTGTTTTCAACATATGATCCATAAATAATATGAACAATAGAGGAGACAGGTTGCAGCCTTGTATTACCCCTGAATCTACTCTGAACCATGAACTCAATTTACCGTCAACTCTAACTGCTGCCTGACTATCCATGTAAAGACTTTTAATTGCTTGCAAAAGTTTGCCCCCTATTCCATAATATCGTAGAACAGACAATAACTTCCTCCTAGGAACCCGGTCGTATGCCTTTTCTAGATCTATAAAGCATAGATACAGTTCCCTGTTCCACTCATAACACTTCTCCATTATGTGCCGTAAGCTAAAGATCTGGTCCTGACAACCTCAAGGAGGCCTAAACCCACACTGATTTTCATCCAATTGGTCCTCAACTAATACTCGCACTTTCCTTTCAACAATATCTGAGAAGATTTTACCCGCCACACTGATTAAAGAGATACCTCTGTAGTTGTTACAATCTTTTCTGTTTCCATGTTTAAAGATTGGTGTGATTACTGCTTTTGTCCAGTCTGATGGAACCTGTCCCGACTCCCAGGCCATTTCAGTTATCCTGTGTAGTCATTTAAGACCTGCCATTCCACTGTATTTGATGAGTTCTGACTTAATTTCATCTACTCCAGATGCTTTATTGCACTGCAATCTATTGACCATTTTCTCCACTTCCTCAAATGTGATCCTATTTCCATCATCATTCCTATCCCATTCTACCTCGAAATCTGAAACATTACTGATCGTATTTTCACCTACATTAAGCAACTCTTCAAAATATTCCCTCCATCTGCCCAAGGCATCCACAGGATTCACCAGTAGTTTTCCTGACCTGTCCAAAATACTTGTCATTTCCTTCTTACCTCCCTTTCAAAGACTGCTTATTACACTCCAGAATGGTTTTCCAGCATCTTGACCCATAGTCTCCAACCTGTTTCCAAAGTCTTCCCAAGATTTCTTCTTGGATGCTGCAATTATCTGTTTGGCTTTGTTTCTTTCTTCAACATAACTTTCTCTGTCTATCTGAGCTCAACTATGTAGCCATTTTTGATACGCCTTCTTTTTCCTTTTACAGTCTTCCTTGACTGTGTCATTCCACCAAGCTGTTTGCTTCATCCTACTTTTACACACTACTGTTCCAAGACATTCTTTAGCCACTTCTAGTACTGTGTCCCTGTACGTTGTCCATTCCTTTTCCAATGACTGTAATTGACTACATTCAACTAACTGGTACCTTTCTGAGATCGCTGTCAGGTACTTGTGCCTAATTTCCTTATCCTGAAGTTTCTCCACTCTTATCCTCCTACATATGGACCTGACCTCCTGCACTTTCGGTCTCACAATCCCAATTTCACTGCAGATTAAATAATGATCAGTGTCATCAAAGAATCCCCTGAATACACGTGTGTCCCTCACAGCCTTCCTGAATTCCTAATCTGTTATTATATAGTCAATGACAGATCTGGTTCCCCTGCCTTCCCAAGTGTACAGACGAATGTTCTTATATTTAAAAAAGGAGTTTGTGATTACTAAGCCCATACTGGCACAGAAATCCAGGAGTTGTTTCCCGTTCCTTGATCTGTCCCTTCCCAATGCGAATATACTGACACAATCCTAATTTTCTTGCTAGACACTGTCAAATCTATCCACATCAGTCGTTCGTTTACATACCTTACTGCAACTATGCTGGGTTCCATTTCTTTCCTGATGTAAAGCCCTACACCCCTTTGTGCTATTTCTGCTTTGACTCCTGACACGTAGACCTTGTATTCTCCCACTTCCTCTTCTTTCTCACCCCTTACCCGAATGTCACTGACAGCTAAAACGTCCAGGCCCATCTTACTTGCAGCCTCTGCCAGCTCTACCTTCTTCCCAGAGTAGCCCCCATTGATATTAATGGCTTCCTGTCTCATTACCATTTGTTTGCCAAGTCGAATCTTAGGAGTCCCTGGTTTGTCAGTTAGAGGTGGGACTCCGTCACCTACAAGGGTCCAAGGCATTTTGCTCTGACTGTTGCCAGCAACATATTTAAAGTACCCAGGAAGCAGGTTGCTAGCCTTACTTGCCATGAGTCCCCTTGGGTTTTACCCCTAACGGTTGAGGGACTAACTGGTGGATTTGGTAGTCTTTGCCGTATGAGCACAAAGGTGACCACAACTCAGAGTATGTCCGAGATGCCCAGCCTTCTTCCAAAGTAACTGGTATCCCGACTGTCAGGACCACTTACTTGGCCACTCATATGTTGCCCGTGGTTCATGAACTAGGACATGACTACAGGAATGCACACCATGAACCAGTATTTCTACGGAATCCAAACTGATCTTCCCCGGGGTCAGCTTCTACTAGTTTTTCCATTTGTCTGTAAAGAATTCATGTTAGTATTTTGCAGCTATGGCTTATTAAACTGATTGTTCAGTAATTTTCACATCTGTCAACACCTGCTTTCTTTGGGATTGGAATTATTATATTCTTCTTGAAGTCTGAGGGTATTTCGCCTGCTTCATACATCTTGCTCACCAGATGGTAGAGTTTTGCCAGAACTGGCTCTCCCAAGGCCATCAGTAGTTCCAATGGAATATTGTCTACTCCGGGGCCTTGTTTCAAGTCAGGTCTTTTAGTGCTCTGTCAAACTCGTCATGCAGTATCGTATCTCCCATTTCATCTTCATCTATATCCTCTTCCATTTCCATAATATTGTCCTCAAGTACATCGCCCTTGTATAGACCCTCTATATACTCCTTCCACCTTTCTGCTTTCCCTTCTTTGCTTAGAACTGGGTTTCCATCTGAGCTCTTGATGTTCATACAAGTGGTGTTCTTCATTTATCAAGTCAATATCCAGTACTTGTGGCGAAACAAACTTCGTTCCTTTTTTTGGATATATTTGATTATACATGTTGTACCCGAATCACTACCTGTACCACAATACCTTACAATCTCAGTAATATTTGTCTTATTTACATTTATTTGTCTTAGTTGCAGGCACATTAACAATTACAAATGTGTGCTCTCTTATATAATGTTGGTTGATGTTTGTAGTCCTTTGTTACACACAGTCAATGGCATCAACACTATTTGATAAATTTTGTATCTGTAATAGTGGGGTAGTTCCACACTGTCATTGGCATCAACACTGTTTGATAAATTTTGTATCTGTAATAGTGGGAAAATTATGCCTGTGACATCAGAAACCATAATACAGTGGCAAATATATATATGTGAACAAAAATTTCAGTGGTCGGTTTTGAAAATTAATCGAGTAACATACTCAATATAGCTAAAAACATTGATGGCTTTGCAGTTAAATGATATCAGTGGATTTTGCATAACCATATTTTAACACACTTTTTCAAACACAGCTATACATTGCAACAGATTTGCCAACTGTTGTGCAAGAAAATCAGCACTTATGGTGTCATTTAGTGCATACTAATGGAACTTGATCAATAAACAGTATATACTAAACACTCAACTGAGAGTGAAAACCTGTAAAACTTTTCGTGTACAAGTCACCAAAGTAACCATCGCAGTCAAAGTATGCCTGGTTTATAGTAACCATTTTACAACTACATATCCATAGAAAAATATGACCATATTGAAATACATAAAGAAGCTATGAGCAAATAAACATTATATTACATTATACTCAAAGATTGAAAGTATAAGAATATAAAGGCCGAAACTGTAAGAAAGTGAGTACTGGTACCGACAACTGTGTTATATGGACAAAATAAATGGTGAATGTGATGAATAAGCAGGAAGAAAGCGGGGACAGAGGGGAGGATGGGGTTAATCGAATGTGAGGAGTGGGGAGGGGTTACACTATTTATAAAAGTATATTAATCTTACTGCGAGAAAAATGGTAAATGGCTGCTGCTACTTTAGGAAGGGTGAATACTGAAACTACTTTTGATAATTAAGGATTAAGTCAGGATTCTTTGAATGGTGATATTGTAATCTAGAATTTCTAATATTGCTAGTTTTCTCTCTTTATTTTTTCTATATAATGTGACACATTTAACATCATGAGAATGAAATTCATACAGAGTATGCTCAGCAAAGGTGGAATCCATCTTTTTCAATCTCCAACTCCTATCATGCTCACTCAGTCTAGTAATAACAGACCTACCTGATTGAGCTACATATAATTCGCCACACAAACTGCAGGAAATCCTATCAACTGCATTCTGTTCTAACTATGGAAACATATCTTGACTATCCCTCCCTTCCACCCCCACCCCCTCCTTCCAATTAACCATGGACCTTGCCACTGGTTGGGAGGTTTGCATGCCTCAGTGATACAGATATTCGTACTATACGTGCAACCACAACGGAGGGGTATCTGTTGAGAGGCCAGACAAACATGGGGTTCCTGAAGAGGGGCAGCAGCCTTTTCCATAGTTACACAGGCAACAATCTGGATGATTAAGTGATCTGTAACACTAACCAAAACAGTCTTGATGTGCTGGTACTGCAAACGGCTGAAGTCAAGGGGAAACTACAGCTGTAATTTTTCCCGAGGGCATGCAGCTTTACTGCATGGTTAAATGATGATGGCATCCTCTTGGGTAAAATATTCTGGAGGTAAAATAGTCCCCCATTTGGATCTCCAGACGGTGACTACACAGGAGGACGTTGTTATCAGGAGAAAGAAAACTGGCATTATATGGATTGGAGCGTGGAATTTCAGATCCCTTAATCAGGCAGGTAGGTTAGAAAATTTAAAAAAGGAAATGGACCGGTTAAAGTAAGATGTAGTGGGAATTAGTGAAGTTCAGTGGCAGGAGGAACAAGACTTCTGGTCAGGTGAATACAGGGTTATAAATACATAATCAAATAGGGGTAATGCAGGAGTAGGTTTAATAATGAATAGGAAAATAGGAATGTGAGTAAGCCACTACAAACAGCATAGTGAACACATTACTGTGGCCAAGATAGATACGAAGCCCATGCCTACCACAGTAGTACAAGTTTATATGCCAACTAGCTCCACAGATGATGAAAATATTGATGAAATGTATGAGGAGATAAAAGAAATTATTCAGATGGTGAAGGGAGGTGAAAATTTAATAGTCATGGGTGACTGGAACTCAATAGTGGGAAAAGGAAGAGAAGGAAACATAGTAGGTGAATATAGAATGGAATAAGGGATAAAAAAGAGTAAACCAACTGGTAGAATTTTGCACAGATCATAACTTAATTATAGCTAACACTTGATTCAAGAATCATGAAAGAAGGTTGTATATGTGGAAGAAGCCTGGAGATATTGGAAGGTCTTAGATAGATTATATAATGGTAAGGCAGAGACCCAGTAACCAGGTTTTAAATTGTAAGACATTTCCAGGGGCAGATGTGGACTCTGACCACAATCTATTGGTCATGAACTGTAGATTAAAGTTGAAGAAACTACAAAAAGGTGGAAATTTAAGGAGATGGGACCTGGATGAACTGAAAGAACCAGAGGTTGTACAGAGCTTCAGGGAGAGCATTAGGGAACAATTGACAAGAATGGGGGAAAGAAATACAGTAGAAGACGAATGGGTAGCTTTGAGAGATGACAGTGAAGGTAGCATACCATCAAGTAGGTAAAAAGAAGAGGGCTTGGGTAACAGAAGAGGTACTGAATTTAATTGATGAAAAGGAGACAATACGAAAATGCAGTAAATGAAGCAGCCAAAAAGAAATATAAATGTCTCAAAAATGAGATCAACAGGAAGTGCAAAATGGCTCAGCAGGTATGGCTAGAGGACAAATGTAAGGATGTATAGGTGCATATCACTAGGGGTAAGATAGATACTGCCTACAGGAAAATTAAAGAGACCTCCAGAGAAAAGAGAACCACTTGCATGAATATCAAGAGCTCAGATGGAAACCCAGTTCTAAGCAAAGAAGGCAAAGCAGAAAGGTGGAAGGAGTATATAGAGGGTCTATACAAGGGTGATGTTCTTCAGGATAATATTATAGAAATGGAAGAGAATGTAGATGAAGATGAAATAGGAGATATGATACTGCATGAAGAGTTTGACAGAACACTGAAAGACCTAAGGCAAAACAAGGCCCCGAGAGCAGACAACATTCCATTAGAACTACTGACAGCCTTGGGCAAGCCAGGCTTAACGAAACTCTACCATTTTGTGAGCAATATGTATGAGACAGGTGAAATACCCTCAGACTTCAAGAAGAATATAATAATTCCTATCCCAAAGCCAGCAGATGTTGACATATGTGAAAATTACCGAACTATTAGTTTAAAAAGCCACCTGCAAAATACTAACAGGAATTCTTTACAGACGAATGGAAAAACTGGTAGAAGCTGACCTCAGGGAAGATCAGTTTGGATTCCGTAGAAATGTTGGAACACGTGAGGCAATACTGACCCTACGACTTATCTTAGAAGGAAGATTAAGGGAAGGCAAACCTACATTTCTAGCGTTTGTAGACTTAAAGAAAGCTTTTGACAATGTTGACTGGAATACGCTCTTTCAAATTCTAAAGCTGACACTGGTAAAATACAAGGAGCGAAAGGCTATTTACAATTTGTACAGAAACCAGATGGCAGTTATAAGAGTCAAGGGGCATGAAAGGGAAGCAGTGGTTGGGAAAGGAGTGTGATATGGTTGTAGCCTATCCCAAATGTTATTCAATCTGTATATTGAGCAAGCAGTAAAGGAAACAAAAGAAAAATTTGGAGTGGGAATTAAAATCCATGGCAAAGAAATAAAAACTTTGAGGTTCGCCAATGACATTGTAATTCTGTCATATACATCAAAGTACCTGGAAGAGCAGCTGAAAGGAATGGACAGTGTCTTGAAAGAAAGATATAAGATGAACATCAACAAAAGCAAAATGAGGGTAATGGAATGTAGTCAAATTATATCGGGTGATGCTGCAGGAATTAGATTAGGAAATGAGACACTTAAAGTAGTTAATGAGGTTTGCTATTTTGGGAGCAAAATAACTGATGATGGTCAAAGTCCAGAGGATAGAAAATGTAGACTGACAATGGCAAGAAAAGCGTTTCTAAAGAAGAGAAATTTGTTAACATTGAGTGTTGATTTAAGTCTGAGGAAGTCTTTTCTGAAAGTATTTGTATGGAGTGTAGCCAAGTATGGAAGTGAAACATGGACGATAAATAGTTTAGACAAGAAGAGAATAGAAGCTTTCGAAATGTGGTGCTACAGAAGAATGCTGAAGATTAGATGGGCAGATGACATAACTAATGAGGAAGTACTGAATAGGATTGGGGAGAAGAGAAGTTTGTGGCACAACTTGACCAGATGAAGGGATCGGTTGGTAGGACATGTTTTGAGACATCAGGGGATCGCCAATTCAGTATTGGAGGGCAGCATGGAGGGTAAAAATCCTAGAGGGAGACCAAGAGATGAATACACTAAGCAGTTTCAGAAGGATGTAGGTTGCAGTAGGTACTGGGAGATGAAGAAGCTTGCACAGGATAGAGTAGCATGGAGAGCTGCATCAAACCAGTTGTGGGACTGAAGACCACAACAACTACATCTTGACTATTGAACAGTGTGTGAATAATAGTATTTCTAGTATGGAAGGCTGGTGTATATTTCGCATATCGTAGTTTGTTCGCAAGTGCCTGTGAAGTCCTGCCAACATATAGTATGGGATGCTGTTGGTTGTTAGTGCAATTTACTGCCTTCTAAGGAGGATTCAGAAGTATTCTTATTCCCTGTCTCATCTTTCTGCTCAGTATGCCTATTAAGGCAGGACTACAACCATTAGTGTATTCTGTTTCTTACTATTAAATCAGTATGAATACCTGATTTGGTTTGTTTTATAATAGCAGTCGATGCACCACGGGGTGGGAAGCTGCAAGTTTGTATGTTACAGGATGCTGGGAACTGAGAGGTATTACTGTGTTTCTTTATATCTTAAATAAATTATTTGCTTACTATTGTCAGTGGTAAAGTCTAAGAAGTTGTTTGAGTCTCCTCAAGCTCCACAGTGAATTTAATTTTGCTGTGGTGTGAATTTATATGTTGGAAAAATTTATTTAACTGTCTGGTCATAACTGGCCACAAGCACAGTTCATTTTGCACATTTCTCGTCTAGAATTGTATTTTGGAATTAAGGGTAGGAGTTCACAGTTACTTGCCAGTAAAATATACAGGAAAATTACACCAGCTTTCTATGCTAGAAATACTGCTGCCCACACTCTGTACAACAACTAAAACAAGATTCCATAATTAGAACAGAGAGCAATTTATAGGATTTCCTGCAATTTGTGTGGTAAATTATATGTAGGTCAACCAGGTGGGAATGTAGTTACAAGAATGAGTGAACATGAGAGAAGTTGGAGACTGAATAAGACAGATTCCACCTTTGCCGAACAATCTATGAATTAATTGTATTTTTATTATAGTAAATGTGATGTTCTCCATAGAACAAATAGAGGCATAAAACCAAGATTACTTGAAATTCTGGCTATCAATGAACACCAATCACAAAATCCTGATGTAGCACTTAATTGTCAAGTAACAGTTCCTGTATTCACGATTCCTAAAGTAGCACCAGCCAGTTAAAATGCTCATTGCAAATAGTATAATGTTCCCCACGACCTACATTCCATTTACCTGTTCCTTCCCTCTGCCCCCTTTTTTGCTTGTTCATCACATTCAACATTTATTTTGTTCATATAACATAAGCAGTCTGTGCCAGAACTGTCTAATGTACTGTTTTGGCTTTCATATTCTTGTATCTTTTTGGCTCGGAGTATAATGTAATATAATATTTATTTGTTCATACCATCCTTGTGTATTTCAGCATGCTTGCATTTTCATGTAGATATTTAGCTGTAAAAGGGTCACACATCTTTGGGGAAACAATTTTTCTGTGGCTATAAGCACTCAATGATCTTGTGTGAACTATCTTTTTAGTCTTATGTTGCTTGAGGACAGCCTAGAACCGCTGTTAATCTAGTTCAAAACAAAATGTAAAATAAATAATATTGTGGAACAATGACAATATTATGAAAAAGATACATTACTTGCTATATAGAGGAGACATTGTGTTGCAGAGAGGCACAGCTGTGTTAGGTGAGCAGCAATCTATTCCTTTCATAACATTGTTGTCATTCTGTTCTGAATTTTCCATTGTTACATACTGTTGTGGAACACTGATACTGTGCACTTCAGTTTCTAATATATCAGTAGTGCCAAAAATATTTATAACTTGACCAGTTTTTATAGTGTGTCTAAGTTCTTAACTAAATATTGTCTAAAACATATTTTGTCATTGACTACAGCGAGTAATGACATTCAAATATGAAACACAAATTTGCCATGAAGTTTGGTTACAAAAAGATTTTTACAAATGGTTGGGAGTGTGATGATATGGAAACCCTTAGTTTCTCTTTAATTACAGTTAGACTGCCTAGTGTAATTTGTGCAGTGTGTTGGCAAACAGGACATACTGGTTGCAGTCCATATGAAATGATTGCATTTTTATTGTTGACTCATGAGCAAGAAGTGGAATATGATAAAGTGTGGGTAAGTGGTGTGCCCTTTCATTTAAATCTCTGAAGTAGGAAAGTGTGCTACATCAACAGAGGTTGTGGTTTTCTCATATAGAGAAGCACCCTTAGTAGTAGCCAGTATGCACACTCAAATGTTCTTAGGCTTGTGATCTTTCTTCTTGGGTAGACTAGAGTAACTGAAAATTAGTCTGTTCCCTAGGAATAAAAGCTTTAGTTTCCAGATATGGTGTCAACATTGAAACTTAATGACAGGTGCTGCCACTCATGAAGACCACTGTTCTCAAGAGGATGTCTCACCACTGATAACAACACAACTGACTCAGTGGTAGATGCCATATTTAATAAATGTATGCTTATTCTGACAGAAAAAAACCATTGCTTGCACACTTGCTTCATTTTTATTAATTTGATAGTGGATGAATTGTTATTGTACACTTTCTACTTGACATTACTACACAATCCCTTTGGAAATGATATCAACAGCATTTAATTTTAAGTATGCAAATCCTGTGAAACTACAGGTGCTTCCTAATCCAAATCTGCCTTTGGATACACATATATCAGCATTTGCAATTTGCACAGCCTTCAAAAATAATTTCCAAGTGTATTCAATAGACAAATAATTTGATGACTAATGCAACTAGCAACAAATACTTTTTAGTGTCATATCTGGTTTCAGGCAAATGTACCCATTTCAGTTGGGTAATATTTGTTACAAAGATGTATTGACCAACAGCCCATCATTTGCTCCCACAATAAGTTCCAGTAGATAACAATCTGTTTTCTTGTGGTCCCTGTGGCTTTCCAGGTGAATGTATATGTTGTTGATTTCCACACAGAACACATATCGTGAATGAATTACTGAGGCACACTTCATAATATTCTTAATGTCAGTGTTGAGTATCATGCAAGTGCTATGCACTTGATGTTTTGTTTACAATGCAAGTGTATAGCCCATGTGTGATGCTCAACACTGAGACTGAGCATATTATGAAGTGTGCCTCAGTAATTTATTTACAGTATGTGTGATGTGTGGAATTCAACAACATATACATTGACCTGGAAAGCCACATGGACCACAACAAAACAAATCGCCATCTACTGGAACTTGTTGTGGGTGGAGACAACATGCGTTTGGTCAAAACACCTATATAACTAAAAATATTAGCCATCTGAAAATGGACAGGGTAGCCTGAAACTGGTTGTAGCACTAAAATAAAACACTTAAAGTATTTTTGGCTGGTTATGTCATTCACCAACTATCATTAACAGCCATGGAGTTCACAAAAGTCAACATGGATTAAATAGCAATATAAATAAGTATTTGCTCAATTCACTTAGCTACAGACAATCCTTCAATAATAATTTCCAAGTGACCACACTGGACTCGCATTCAGGAGGACAACGGTTCAATCCCGTGTTTGGCCATCCTGATTTAGGTTTTCTGTGATTTCCCTAAATCGCTTCAGGCTAATGCCGGGATGGATCCTTCACAAGGGCATGGCTGACTTCCTTTACCATCCTTCCCTAATCTGATGCGACCGGTGCCCTCGCTGTTTGGTCTCCTCCCCCAAAACAACCCAACCCTAATTTCCAAGTGCACTATCTGCTCAAATTGGGTAGCTAGAGACAGTGTGCCAAAAAACATTTTAGAGAGTAATTACAACATGACTGGTTATTGATTTCATATCAATTATTGTACAAACTATGGTTATTGATTTCATATCAATTATTATACAAACTATCAATTCAATAGTGGCTCTGATGTCCACAGGGTGTGACTCATGTCCTACAATACATGCATGTGAAATGAGTAGGCCTAGCTAAGGAAACTGTTAGACTGCTTGCACACATTCCACTCACCACTACAAAGGCTGAAGATAAAAATTTTGTGAAGTTGCAAGAAGAGAGCATAGATGATAGAGACAGAACTTGCACTCACTTGAGATTTCTTGAGAAAATATCAAATTGGCAGTCCACTGAGTTTCATTATGATTCCATAAATAGAGTTATGAAGGATGAGCTTTAAGTTTAGAAACTCTTCCAAGGACATCTAAGGATAACATACACACTTTCAATTTGATATTATATAGTACCTCCAAAATTTTGATGAGATTCAGTATCTCCTGTGAAGATGACAGCCACATGAATTGTTAAAATACTGTGTCAACTTGACTTGAAGATATGGCTGCAAACCTGAAAAGAATATCACAATACCTTCATAAGTTTATGTGGATTTATCTCTGAGTGTGTGACAGATACTACATCTGTCATACTCTCAGCTGGACCATGTAAATATACATGCTTTTGGGCTGTTCACTGTTGTAATTTCTAACTTTTTGAATGCTGGGAAAGGATTTATCTGAGGTCACTGTCATGGACATGAGTACTGCAGCAGGTCTTGCTGCCATGTGCTTCCATTTGAGAAAGGAGATGTAACATTGTAGTCAAAATTATTCTCAAAAGAGAAGGTTTTCAAAGATGTATCAATCACATACATATGTGTTGACATTTTCTTATCAGTTGAAGTGGTGAATCATTCATGTTATGGCTTTCCCACAGTCTGGAGTTTTCAGTGCAAAATTTTAAAATTTATTGTCTCGTCCTATGTGGAATGTTGTCAAATTTACAATTATGGTTTTCCTAAACTAGCCATCTAATTACCAATTACAAATTCTGAATTTAGGCCAAGTCTTACTAAAAATCTTTTATCTGCATTTAGCAACAAATGGAAGAATTAGGAAGGAGGTAAATATCCACTTTTCAATAAACTGAAAACCATAGTGTTCTATGTTTAGGGTGAATTTAATTCAGTGGCAAAATCCATCAAGTTAACAGCAGCCAATCACAAATCCCCTGCAGTGCAGTCAGTGTAGTGGCATATTCCAATCACATGTGTAGAACACTGAAAAATAAACCCACAATGTATGATTGCTGCCATGTTCCTTAAAAAAAAAGTGTATAAATAAAAAGGCATTGAACTGTGATAATGCTTTGATAGTTTAGAAATTCTCTGTATGCACAAGATGTCATACCTTATTTTTCTAGTGTGGGAAGATGAGGACACATTATTTATAAAACACAACTATTTGCATATCTCTGTGACTGAAGAAAATATTGTCAGTGCACTAAGGGTGTGAGTGCGACTAACAATGAGAGTCAAACTGTGGAGCTTGATGTGTCATTGATGAACACCAACTACAAGAATAACCATAGGCCAATAGGTATTCTGGAGAGGAACAGCTTTTTCTCCAAACAAACCAGATGACAATCAGACTCATGTCTATTACAACAGTTCAGTGGAAGCTGCTACATACACAGCTGAAAATTAGTTGGGTGGTGTCTGCATCCATGCTATTGACGTGAAACCAGGTGTGGATCAAAGTGGAGTCAGGGAGTCATAGTGGTCATGATTCCCCCCCCCCCCCTCCCTCCCTCCCACCCCCCCCCACCCCCCCACACACACACACAAATTTTTAAAAAATTAGAAGAAACATTTTCATTTTCACATACTATAATTTCCAAACATCACAGCTAACTTTTGGAGACTAAAGTAGCATGAAAACTAAGGTGTCTCAATAATGGCAAGGAATTGTAGAAATTACCAGCTATGTTTAAGACAGGATACTTAACAGCTGCTTGAGTGAAGGGCTGCCCAAATGGATGAGCTCTTAGCCTGACTGGTAAGATTCCAGCTAGCCAGGTAAAGGCACACTTTCACAAGCTAACCATATCTATTGTCAACAACAAACCTGACATTATTAATTAGCTCACAGATAAAACAGGCAAACCAAAGGAACTTGAGTAATGAAAGATGGACGGGAAAAAAGCTAAGAAAAAATAATAAAACACAGAGCAAGAGAGAGAGAGAGAGAGAGAGAGAGAGAGAGAGAGAGGAAGAAAAAGACTGACATCCCAAATGTAGGTGGAAGCAATTGAACGAAACAGCATTCCCCTCCTTTACAAAATCTTACACATTCACATAGCCATCATTTGCAGATCACTGTTCATTATCTTTGTGCTTATTGGTGAGTACACACTTTGATTTTACATTGGAAATTATGAGATTTTAAATGTTGTGAGGTGACAAAAGTCATGGGATAGCAATATGTACATATACAAATGGCAGTAGTATCACATGTACAAGGTATAAAAAGAGCAGTACATTGGCAGATTCGTCATTTGTACTTATGTTATTCACATGAAAAGGTTTCAGACATGATCATGGCTGCATGATGGGAATTAACAGTCTTTAAACACAGAATGGAAGTGGGAGCTAGACACAGGCGCCATTCCATTTTAGAAATAGTAAGGGATTCAGTATATCAAGATCCACAGTGGCAAGGGTATGCCAAGAATACCAAATTTTAGCCATTACCTCTCACCACAGACAACGCAGTGGCAGACACCTTTCACTTATAACAATGAGCAGCAGCATTTCTGTAGAGTTGTCAGTGCTAATAGACAAGCAACACTGCTGGAAATTAATGTGAGACGTTTAACAAACTTATCTGTTATGACAACGTCGTGAAATTAGGCGTTAATGGGCTATGGCAGCTGACATCCGATACAAGTGCTTTTACTGCCAGCATAACATCATCTGCAGCACCTTCCCTTCGGTTGGATTCTAGATGACTCAAAAAATGTGGCCTGGTCATATGAGCCCCAATTTCAGTTAGTAAGAGCTGATGGTAGGGTCTGAGTGTGGCACAAATCTCATAAAGCTATGGACCCAAGTTGCCAACAAGAAGTTGTGCAAGCTGGTGGCTCTATAATGGTGTGAACTGCATTTATGTGGAATGAACTCTACATGGCGACCATTTGCAGCCATTCCTGAATTCCATGCTACCCAACAATGATGGAATAATTATGGATGACAATGCACCATGTCACCAGGCGATAACTGTTTGCAATTGGTTTGAAGAACATTACGGACAATTCAAGCAAATGATTTGGCACAACCAGAACACATGACATGAATCCCTCCAACATTTATGGGAGATTATGAGAGGTCAGTACATGTACACAATTCTGCACCAGCACACTTTCAAAATGGTTCAAATGGCTCTGAGCACTATGGGACTTAACTTCTGAGGTCATCAGTACCCTAGAACTTAGAACTACTTAAACCTAACTAACCTAAGGGCATCACACACATCCATGCCCGAGGTAGGATTTGAACCTGCGACCATAGCGGTTCCAGTCTGTAGTGCCTAGAACCACCCGGCCACCCCGGCTGGCAGCAACACTTTAACAATTTTGGATGGCTATAGAGGTAGTATGGCTAAATATTTCTGCAGGGGACTTACAACGACTTTTTGAGTCCATGTCACATGGTCAAAATGAGGTCCAGCACAATATTAGGAGGTATCCCATGACTTAGTCACCTCAGTGCAGTTTTTAAATCAACTGCATGTCTCATGTACTTCTCAAATTTTCAGAAGACTGCCTTTCAAATACTGTATTTCTCTCAACTACAATTTCTTGGACATTATGCTAAAGTGATGTACTAAGCACTGATGTAAGCAAATTATTATCATTATTATGTACCTAGCAACACTTTGCAATTGCTAATATGTGTAGGAATTCTATGTATGTCCTAACTTCATTCTCATCTCTCTCCCTGTCCACCTCTTCCTCCATCTTTCTTTGTCCATCACTTTGTCCTCCCTGCTCTCTATCTGTGTCAATCACCTCTTCCCTCCTCTCTCTGCTCATGTCCTCCTCCTCCTCCCTCTCACTACTTCTCATGCTGCCCCTCTCTCTGTCCATCTCCCCCTTTCCCTCACTATGGCCATTTCTCCCCCCCCCCCCCCCCCCCAATCCACCACTCTACCACCTTCTCAGTCCATTTACTACTACTCCTCTGCTGCTCTCCTCTCTCTGAACTTTAGCCTTGTTTATTGTTATTGCAAATTCAGATTCCGTAGTAGTATTATAATCATAAGCTAATAAATCATAAGTTTTTGTTTGAAAGTATATATAATGAGAAAGATTATGTATGGGAGAAACAATTTTTCTAACAGTTTAAATCTCCTACTTAGACAGTTAAAACCGATTTAGAGAAAGACATAAAACTGCACACATTTGCAGCAGAACAAAGCACTGCATTTTCTTTCTTGCAATTGGTTTTAACAGAAGACCTGTACATCGTTGTTTAAAAAATATATGCCATATATTCATATGAATTTTTATTAGTGTGACTTGTAAAACTGTTAAGTAAATTGGCCAAGAACTGTTTGAGATTTTTGCTAACAACATTTCCCTATTATACAGCATGTTTCAAAAAGAATCATCTGATTTTAAAAAATCGTAACTGTTATGTTATTTGAAATATGTGCATGAACAACACACTGTTGGAAGGAAAGAGCAAACTCTCGAGTTTTACATAGGACAACAGAAAGCATTTTGTGTTCTATGTTTTACGCAGTGCATGTCAGTAGTAACTGTTCAGCGTGACTATTGTACTAGGTATGGTGTGGATCCTCCTACAGCACAGAGCATTAGATGATGGCATGACAATTCTGAGAACCAGATTGTTTGTAAAGGCAAATTGCAAGGCCGTTCCTGAGTGTCTGACTCAGACATCAAGCCCATCCACCATAGTTTCACAAGATGTCTGCTGAAATCCTTTTGCCATGCAGCTTAACACGCCCCCAATGTCCATTTTGCGTGTGTTGTGTCAATATTTACAGATGAATCTATATGAAATTCAGCTACTGCAAGCTTTTTGTGAAGATAACAAACAACAATGTGTGGAGTTCTTGGCAAGTTGGTGGATGACAGTTTTCTTCCACACTTAGTGTATAGTGACTTGCCAACATTCCATTTAAATGGAAAGGTGAACCATCATAACGTGAGAATATGGGATATTGAACAACCACATGAATCTGTACAACATGAGAGGGGCTTTCCAAGATTTAATGGGTTTTGTGCAGTTACATGGGAAAAATGCGTATGGTCCATTTTTCTTTGCTGAGAATACTGTCACAGGAAGCACATATCTCAATATGCTTGAGAACTTTCTTGTTCCACACTTGGAGACTGATTTGAATGATTTCATTTAACAATCGGATGGGTCACCACCACACTTGCATCTGGAAGCATGGAAATTTTTAAATCGAAGGATTACTGAACGATGAATAAGTCGCACAGGGCCAAATGATTAAGCCTTACATTAATGGCCTCCAAGGTCACTGGATATGACTGCATGTTATTATTTCTCATGGGGGTTTATAAAAAACTCTATTTATGTGCCTCCATTATCAACAACAATGAATGAACTGAGACATCACATAACAGCAGCTGTGGAAGCTGTAACTCAACCCACACTCGCTGCAGTGTGGGAAAAATTTGCATACTACATTGACATATGCCTTGCATCTCAAAGGGGGAATATTAAACACTTATGAAAACGTATGAAAAAATTTTGAGTTTCCCATTTATCAAAAACAACATTCATTGTATATGTTTATTAGTTTCAGAAATATAGACATGCCAAACTGGATGAATCTTTTTGATACATACTGTATATTAAATACAAATATATTGCTATATACTGTATATTGAAAAATATGTAGCCTGTTCTGAGGCAAATGATTATTAGTGTAACATTGTGTCAAAATTTCAAAGTAATAAGTGAAGATCTTTTGGAGATTTAAGATTTTGAGCAAACAAATATTTACATTTTTTATATGATGATTAATCCATTTACTACACTGTATTTTAAAGGTTTTTTTTAATATCATAGACATCTGTTGTTTGCTAAAAGTGAGAATGAAAGCAAGTTGGAATTTAGTAACAAAAGATAATGCTTTCCAGAACCAATTCCTGGATCCACACCTTGTACAAAAACTTGAATTTGCTCACCTGTATTTAAACTGGTGCGCCAATGACAGACAACTTGTAGTTTTCTCTGCAGGCCTTATGAAACAGGTGGATTTTTAATTGGCAGTTGAATAGATTCCTTAAAACCAGTGCCATTACACTGAAATATGGGCTTGTCCTTCTGGATGCTTTGGAGAGGAAATCCTTCCAAACCATTGCTTGGTTAAAAAAATAAATGCTGTTGGCTCTGGTATATGTAAGATGGGTCGCCGTGGAGATGGGACAAGATGGTAGAAAGGAGCAGCTCAGTTTAGATGTGCTGACAGCCACAGCTTGTGTGAAGTTGCAGGATTTGGTACATCAGTGCAAACTGTACAGCGTTTCTACAAGGAATGACGTACCACTCAGAGCCATGTGACATGGCCTAAGAACATTGGCCATTGGAAGGTCCTAGCCAACAGGAAGCAGAGACTAGCATAAAGCATTATCAATGACTGACTTTGATCAACAGCCAAGGATAATAAGAACAATTCTTTGCCTAATGATAGTTGACCCTCAGCATGCTAAAGAAAGTTCAAATAATTATTCCCATATTGTTCAGTATTGTAGTGGAATGTCTATTTTTGCCTTTCATGAACCTTGGCAGATTTCTAATAATCAATTGCAATTTGCTTGACAGGTGACTTTTCAGCAACTCTCCAAATGCAATCTTGATTGTACCACCAGATGAGGAAGGAATGCTTAGAGTTTGTTCCACATAACACACTGCCAGGAAAAAAGTAGTACACCCTTTTAGAGGTTTCCAATTCACTCAAGATTTATTGTCACAACAGGGCATGTGGAGTACACGTAATGATTACATTTACAGATCAACAACACAGGACGTTCTGAGACCCATGCTGAACACCCATATAGTACATGGTGTAGCCTTCATGGGCAGCAGTGCAGGTGCTAACTCTGGCATCCAGTTGCTCATTCAGATGGCGAGCACTGTCCTGAGATGTGTAATGCCGCATCTGTTCGACCTGTTTACTTAGTTCTGTAAGAGTTGTTGGTTAACGAGTCACACAAGGCACTTCTCATCCCATCATAACCGCCCACATGCGTGGTTGGAGACAAGTTCGGAGATCATTCTGGACAGGGACATTGCCGCACATCTTGCAGAGCATGTTGAGTTTCATCAACAGTATGTGAGTGATTATTATTCTGTTCTAATGACACATAACATTCCTGTTACAAGAATAGCAAAATAACAGGTCTGAGAACATTTTGCACGTACTAAGTACTGGTTAGTGTTCCCTCCAGAAACACCAAAGGTGAAAAAGAATTGTAACTTACTGCATCCCAGACCATAAGGCCAGTGTGTCTCGGACAAATGCACTCTACGAGATAGTACTCACCAGATCCATATCATATGCGCAAATGAGCATCACCTCCGTACAGGCAGAATTTGCTTTCATCAGTAAAGACCATGGTGCACCATTCCATCTTTGAAATGATCATCTGATGGCACTAGTCAAGCTGTGCAACTCAATGTTGTAGCATGAACTGCAGAAGTCTAAGGTGTGTGTGCCTGTCTTCCCAATGCTAGTAACCGGTTTGCAACAGTTCCTGCTAACACGTCTGGGCTCACAAGTCCTCTTATCTGTGCTGTGGTAGCTGTACGATCTGCCACTGCTTCCCGTACAATAGGACAATCATGATGGGTGTCTGTGCAGCATGGACATCCAGAAATCCATTTACAGGTGTGAGAAAGTTCACGTTGCACAATTGATGCAGCACATCCATCTTCTGTGGCAACTCCCCAAAAGAACCATACCTGGACTCGAAAGACCACAATTTCACCAATTTCAAACTCGCTCTGTTGGCTGTAGGAAGCTCAAGTGCATCGCCGTGACATGGTTGCCTGCATGCTTCACATGTTTGCACCACACTGCAACTTTTGACCTTAGCTTTTCTTTTTATTTATTCATTTATTTGTTGTTTGTAGGTACATAATACTTACAAAACATGTTCGTGTAGTTATGATATCGTTTAATGCCCCACTTCGTTAAATCTAGACTAAATTATGCATATTTTAATCATAAAAAAAAACGAAACGTGCTTTATTGGCCAGGAGATCCCATCTGGGATGTTCAACCGCCTTGTGTAGGACTTTTTAGTTAATGCCATCTTGGCGACTTGTACATTGATGATGACAAAATGATGATTAGGACAATGCACACAGCCAGTCTTAGAATGGAGAAAATTCGTGACCAGGAATCGAACATAGGGCCAAATATCAAGAGACAGCAATGCTGCTGATAAGTTACACGAAATGGTCAAATGGTGTTATGTTGCACATACCACTTCAGATGTAGCTTATTACCGGAATGGTGACTAGTTTGTTCATAACGTTCTGACCGAATTCGCAGTGGGCTGCTGCCCACCGAGTGTCAGCAAATTTGTAGACCACAGAGTTTTTATTTATTTTTTGGATGGATAACCAAAAATTGTCTGGGGTATTCTATGTTTTTTGCGTCACCTTCAGAACTTAATTCTTCTGGCACAACACGTCATGAAACTGACGCTCTCATTTATATCGTTGCTGTTTCGGTCTTCAGTCCAAAGACTGGTTTGATGCAGCTCTCCATGCTACTCTATCCTGTGCGAGGCTCTTCATCTCCTAATAACTATTACAACTTACATCCTTCTGAATCTGATTACTGCATTCATCTCTTGATCTCCTTTTACAATTTTTACCCCCACATTTCCCTCCAGTATTTGCACTGGTGACCCCTTGATGTAGAACCACATTTCAAGAGCTTCTATTCTCTTCTTGTCTAAACTGGTTATCATCCATGTTCGACTTCTATACATTGCTACATCCCATACAAATACTTTCAGAAGAGACTTCCTAACACTTAAATTTACATTCGATGTTAACAAATTTCTCTTCTTCAGAAACGCCTTCCTTGTTATTGCCAGTCTACATTTTACATCCCCTCTACTTCGGCCGTAGTCACTTTGCTGCCCAAAAAACAAAACTAATCTACTACCGGTACCTTTAAGTGCCTCATTTCCTACTCTAATTCGCTCAGCATCATCTGCTTTAATTCTGCTACATTCCATTGCCGTTTTTTGCTTATTTATATTTTAAAAAGCAATTTTAGATCTTTGCCTCCCCTGCCGCCCTTACCCGTGGATAGATATCCGCGAACGCCCATGATTGAGAACGGTCGGATACCTGATAGTGCGTAGTGACATGGGTTATTACGGTTTCCTGCAGAAGAATTCGTAACAAAGTGCCAGAGTTTAAGGCGCTCATGAAAAGCCGTTAAACTCACATAGTACTAGAACAGGAAGAAAGAAACTTGAAATCGATTGCAGTGAGATTCTTGGGGAAGAATTAAGTGTATATCGAAACGATAGGTAAATGGGAAAGTGATGTGGTGCATTTGTCGCAGGAGAAAAGAAACCCAAATCCACCGAGGTAGAAATTGAGACTGTGTGGGCGAGACTCAGTATCAGGGCTAGGTATAAAATGATAACTGGATCCTTCTATCGCCCACGAAACCCGTCTCCTGATGTAACCGAAAACTTTAGAGGAAACCTCAGTTCATTTTGCGTAATTTTCCCAATCACTCTGTGATCATCGGTGGAGACTTTAATCATCCAACAGTTAATTGGGAAAATTACAGTGTTCTTAGTGGCGGGCGTGGTAAGACATTCTGTGAAACTTTAGTAAATGCTGTCTCTGAAAACTGCCTACAACAGGTAGTTACGAACCTCAGTCACGACGAAAATACGAGTATATTGGATCTAATGGCAAGAAACAGACCTGACGTCTTTGAGGATGTACACATTGAAACTGGTATCAGCGACCATGATGCAGTTGTGGCAACAATGATTACCAAAGTACAAAGACCAACTGTGTGTCTGTTTGTGTGTGTGTGTGTGTGTGTGTGTGTGTGTGTGTGTGTGCGTGCGTGTGTGTGTGTGTGTGTGTGTGTTCAGTAAACTAAATAAAAAATCTATAGTGTCATATCTCAGTGAGGAACTTGAACTTTCAGCACAGGTCCGTAGCATGTAGAGGAACTCTGGCTCAAGTTAAAAAAAAAAAAAAAAAAAAAAAAAAAAATGACCACGAACTGGATAGATATGTACCCATTAGAACAGTTCATATTGTGACGGAGCATCCACGGTACACGGTCACCGCAAAGAAACTTCTAAAGAAACAGAGATTACTGCATAACAGGTGTAAAACAAAGCACAGGGCTATAGATAGAGAGATACCAAATGAAACGCGTTTGGCTGTCAAGAGAGCAATGCGTGATTCAATGATTATCGTACCAGAAGATTAGCAAGTGGTCTTTCGCAGAACCAAAGAAATTCTGGTAATATGTAAAGGCTGTTAGTGGCACCAAAGTTAGTTTCCAATCACTAGCGAATGAGACAGGAACTGAAATTGAGTGCAGCAAAGCAAAAGCTGAAATGCTTACCTCCGTTTTCAAATTTTCCTTTACAAAGGAAAACCCAGGAGAATTGCCCCAATTTAATCCTCGTACCACTGAAAAGATTAATGAAATAAGTATTAGTGTCAGTGAAGTTGAGAAACAGCTGAAATCGTTAAAATTTAACAAAGCTCCAGACCGGTATAGAATCCCTATCAGATTCTACACTGAATCTGGGTTTGAGTAGCCCCTCTCGTAACTATAATATATCGTAGAGCCCTCGAACAAAAAATCGTGCCCAGTTCTTGGAAAAAGGCATGGGCACAGCCGTGTACAAGAAGGGAAGTAGAAATGATCAGCAGAAGTACCGTCCAGTATCCCTGACATCGATTTGTTGAAGAATCTTAGAACATATTCTGATCATAATGAGGTATCTTGAACAGAATGATTTCCTCAATGCCAACCAGCATGGATTTCGAAAACATGGATAATGTGAAACCCAACTCCCACTTTTCTCACATGACATACTGAAGCTTTGGATAGAGGCAACCAGGTAACGCTTATTATCAAAAGTGCGATCATATGCGGTAACAAGTGAAATTTGTGGCTGGACTGAGAACCATCGTCAGATGTAGAAGTAACTTTGGATGAGCTCCAGGAAAGCGTGCTGGGCTTGTTGCTGCTCATGTTGTATATTAATGACCTTGCAGACAATATTAATAGTAAATTCAGGCTTTTTGCAGATGCTGCGTTTATCTGTAATGAAGTACTATCTGACAGAAACTGCATAAATATTCAATCAGATCTTGGTATAATTTCAGCGTAGAGACTGGCAACTTGCTCTGAATGTTCAGATGTAAAATTTTGCGCTTCACAAAACGAAAAACGTAGTATCCTATCACTACAATATCAGTGAGCCACTTCTGGAATCGGCCAACTCGTACAAATACCTGGATGTAATAACACTTTATAGGGCTATGAAATCGAAGTGATCACATAGGTTCGGTCGTGGCTAAAGCAGGTTGTAGACTTCCGTTAACTGGTAGAATACTGGGGAATTGTAATCAGTCTCAAAAAAAAAAAAAAAAAAAGTTTGCTTAGAAATCAGTCGTGCTATCTCTTAAAGTAAACTCCCGGACTTTGAGGTAGAGGCCGTATTCGCTTTTACGGAAATCTCTCGTCTTTGGGATATCACAAGTTTTAACACGTATCGTTTACTAGTTCAGTAAAATTACTTTCACGTTTTCTTCAACCACGTATTTCACAGCTTGCGCCGAGGTCCATGAAAGTAACTGTGCAGTTTTTCTCGTGCTTTCGCAAGCACGTCAAAAGCCGGATATTCTGAAGCGCCTCAAAAATACACTGACGGAAAAAAATCGCAACACAAAAAATAATTAATGTAGAGTAGTGAAATTTCGGTAATACGTTTGTGTAGATATCATGTTTAAGTGATTAACATTGCAAGATCATTAATGTGTGAGCGAGATAAGTGATTGCAAATATGAAATTCTGGTGCATTAATATCCAGTGTAACCGAGAAAATGTTGAATACAAGCATGCAAACGTGCATGATTGTGTTGTACAGGTGCCATATGTCAGTTTGTGGGATGAAGTTCCAAGCCTGTTGCACTTGGTCGGTCAATATAGGATGGTTAATGCCGTTCGTGGAAGACGCTATGGTTGAAACTTCCTGGCAGATTAAAACTGTGTACCGGACCGAGACTCGAACTCGGGACCTTGGCCTTTCGCGAGCAAGTGTTCTACTGAGCTACCCAAGCACGACTCACGCCCCGTCCTCACAGCTTTACTTCTGCCAATACCTCGTCTCCTACCTTCCAAACTACACAGAAGCTCTCCTGCGAACCTTGCAGAACTAGCACTCCTGAAAGAAAGGATATTGCGCAGACATGGCTTAGCCAGAGCCTGGGGGATATTTCTAGAATGAAATTTTCATATTTCGTATCAGCGCACACTCCGCTGTAGAGTGAAAATTTCATTCTAGACGCTATAGTTGTCGTCCGATGATCTTCCATATGTGCTCGATTGGGGACAGACCTAGTGATCAAGCAGGCCAAGGCAACATGTCGACAACTTTGTAGAGGACGTTGGGTTACAACAGCGGTGTGTGGGAGAGCGTTATCCTGTTGGTAAACCCCTGTGGAACGCTGTTCATGAACGGTAGTACAACAGATCGAATCACCAAACTGATGCACAAATTTGCAATCAGCGCACGTGGATTAACCACGAGAGGCTCCTGCTGTCATAAGCAAACGCATTGTAGATCATAACTCCAGTGTGAAACGTATTTGTGAAACGTATAGGTTAATGCTAGTCAGGGCCATTCTTTCGTAGGGATTTTTGGAAGTCAGATTGCGTTGCGCTAAAGATATTGTGTGTCAGTTTAAGCACAGTCTTGTATAATTTTTCTAAGGGGACGTTTCATATGGCGACCCTGCCAGGATTCGAACCTGGAATCTTCTGATTTTTTATTGTAGTTTGTGTAATTAGTGTAGATTTTGTTTATTGCTGCGCGTAATTGTAGAGAGAATCTCCTTTGTAGTTGTAGTCTTTCATTGTTGTACAGTAAAACAGTTGTGGCATGCATGTAGATATGCACCAAGTATTTCGCAGCTGCGCTTGCAATTAACTAGATATTATTTTCAGTGCTATGTTAATGTGTTCTCTTATTTTTGTTCTTCAAATTGTGTTTTTTTGTGTTGTCGTGTGAAAAATTGTGACAATAATGGCGTGTGAAAAACGTAATACTAGGCTCCAAAGTAAACTGAGAAATGACAGTGAAGACGAAAGCAGTGTGTTAGCGCCACCATGTAATGAATTAACTAATGTTCAAAGTAGTAATTTGGTAATTGTGTATAGGGAAATGGAGCGGGTTGCAAATAATGGTGTAGGCAGTGAAACAGTTAGTGAACAGGGAAGCATTATCGATCGATCGGTCGGCAACAGCTCGCCTCAGGATTCCGAAATGACAGGACACAATCTTGCAAATACTGTAGATTCAGATTTTGCGTCCTCACCGTTTTCTCAAATAAATCAAGACACATTTTCTGCTTTTCAAAATGCGAATATTGCCGGTTCAAATGCACTGCCGAAAAGCACTAAGGAACATGTTTCAGACACCAGTGCACTGTTATTACAGTTAATGCAACAAATGGGACAAAGGCTACAAACGTTAGACACAACGCTTGAACAAAATCAGAAACAAATGGGGACAAAATCTTCAAAAGTTAGACACAATGGAACAAAATCAGAGACAAACACAACAAAAGCTTCAAAAGTTAGACATAGTGGAACAAAATCAGAGACAAACACAGCAACAGTTGGAGGTGAGCCGCCAGCAGTGGTGGACGTGGGGAGAGAGATGGCGGAGTTTTGTAATTTGTAAGACTGGATGTCATGAACTATCATATATATTATGACTTTTAAGGTAAATACATTGTCTGTTCTGTATTAAATTCTTTCATTTGCTAACTATACCTATCAGTAGTTAGTGACTTCCGTAGTTTGAATCTTTTAGTTAGCTGGCAGTAGTGGCGCTCGCTGTATTGCAGTAGTTCGAGTAACGAAGATTTTTGTGAGGTAAGTGATTTGTGAAACATATAGATTAATGTTAGTCAGGGCCATTCTTTCGTAGGGATTTTTGGAAGTCAGATTGCGTTGCGCTAAAGATATTGTGTGTCAGTTTAAGCACATTCGTGTATAATTGTTCAAAGAGGACGTTTCACATAGACCAGTCGTGTACAATTTTTCTAAGGGGACGTTTCACCAGATGTAGGTCCAGTGTGTACAGCTCACAGACATGTTGGTTGCAGGCCCTCAACCGGCCTTCCTCTAACCGAACCGACACACGGCCTCACTGGCACCGAGACAGAACAGGATTTTATCAGAAAACACGAATTACCTCCACCCTGCCCTCCAGTGAGCTCTCGTTTGACACCACTGACGTCACAAATGGTGGTGGTTTGGGGTCAGTGGTATGCACGATACGGGGCGTCTGGCTGGTTTGCATGATACAGGGCATCTGGCTGGTATGCACGATACAGGGCGTCTGGCTGGTTTGCACGATACAGGGCGTCTGGCTGGTATGCACGATACAGGGCGTCTGGCTGGTATGCATGATACAGGGCGTCTGGATGGTATGCACGACACAGGGCGTCTGGCTGGTATGCACGATACAGGGCGTCTGGCTGGTATGCATGATACAGGGCGTCTGGCTGGTATGCATGATACAGAGCGTCTGGCTGGTACGCACGATACAGGGCGTCTGGCTGGTTTGCATGATACAGGGCGTCTGGCTGGTATGCACGATACAGGGCGTCTGGCTGGTATGCACGATACAGGGCGTCTGGCTGGTATGCACGATACAGGGTGTCTGTCTAGTATGCAGGATACAGGGCATCTGGCTGGTATGCACGATACAGGGCATCTGGCTGGTATGCATGATACAGGGCGTCTGGCTGGTATGCACGATACAGGGCGTCTGGCTGGTATGCACGATACAGGGCGTCTGGCTGGTATGCATGATACAGGGCGTCTTGCTGGTATGCACGATACAGGGCGTCTGGCTGGTTTGCACGATACAGGGCGTCTGGCTGGTATGCACGATACAGTATGTCTGGCTCAGAGCTGTCCTGAAGTAACCGTTTTGTAAAAGTTGGTTGTTTCACTGTGGTGCCAACTGCTGCTGAAACTGCAGCTGCAGTTGCAGTACGATGCGCCAGAACCATTTACCGAACACGATGGTCTTTCCTTTTGAGTAATGTCACATGGCCGTTCGTAGACTGGTCTTCTTGCGACCGTTCAGTCTCGTTAACTGGGATTAAGTTTTTCGCAAGTGATTTCTGCTCCTGTCCAGCTTTCTTCAAACGATGGTTGCCACATCACTCTGCAGCCCACCTCTCCTTACTGTTGTGTATGATGTCGTACACAACTGTCCGGATACCATCACGATGAATCTGTGAGCAAGTTAGGCGTTTTGCCCACAGGAACCTTCAGTGTAATGCACCTGTTAAACGCACAGCAGCAGATTCGTATCTGCAAGATACATGTGCCACTCTTGTTGCGCAATGGTCTTAACGTGGGACAACATGTGTAACTTACCTACTGAAAGCTCTGCATTTATTCAAAAATGTCGAAATGTAGAAAAGGAGAAAAAACAATTAGTTTCTACATTGGTTTTGTATACTTAATCATTACATACACCTACCTCATAAAAAATGAAACGATCTTACAGCATTGTTGGCCAGCAGGTCCCATTCGGGTTCGGCCGCCAAGTCATATTTCAGTCGGCGCCACATTGGGCGACTTGTGGCCACTGATGACGACAACACAACACCCAGCCCACGAGCGGAGAAAACCTCCAATCCGGCTGGGAATCGAACCCGAACCAAGTGCATGGGAGGCAAGTATGTTACCACCCAGCTAATCAGGCGTACACCTATCCTATAATTTTTTTGTTACAATGCTAATGTCACCAAGTGCCTATTCCCAATACTACAATCTCTTCTTCTCCCATCGCTAGAAATAAATTTTAAAAAAATTCATATTTTTAGAAATCGTTTAAATAGTTGTATCACATTGCTGTAACGAATGCAAGTAAAAAATCTGCCGAAGCTGATATTCATTTCACGAATACAGAAGTGTGAAAAACAAAGAGGAATTCCACTCCGTAAACGAATCTCGAGTCTTACCTAATGTTGCTTTTATTATAGTTGACAGCACAATGGGAACCTCTTAAAGCATGTGCCATTAGGTAGATTTTATTCATTTTTTATTATTACGCAGATGAGCACTTGGCAGGCTTTATAGATTCTATAATGATCCTTTGTTTTCTCTTTTTATCTATTGTCTGCAGATAACCACTAGTTGGTGGAATACAGTTACAGTATTACGAAATGCTAATGTGAATTTTTTCGGAAAAGCAGATACAAAAAATAAGATAGAATATCGAATTTTGCATCTCTATTGAGAAAACTTAACCACTCCCTCTAGAATCGGGTTATGAGTCAATTTTGTATTAGTGCTGCTTGCGTTGTACTTTATGCATGACAATATACACTGAAGAGCCTAAGAAACTGGTACGCCTTCCTAATATCGTGTAGGTGCCTCGCAAGCTCGCAGAAGTGCCGCAACACGACGTGGCATGGACTCGACTAATGTCTGAAGTAGTGCTAGAGGGAACCGACACTATGAATCCTGCAGGGCTGTCTGTAAATCCGAAAGAGTACGAGGGGATGGAGATCTCTTCTGAACACCACGTTGCAAGACATCCCAGATATGATCAATAACGTTCACGTCTGGGGAGCTTGTTCACCAGCGGAAATGTTTAAACTCAGAAGAGTGTTCCTGGAGCCACTCTGTAGCAGTTCTGGACGTGTGGGATGTTGCATTGCACTGCTGCAGTTTCCCAAGTCCGTCGGAATTCACAATGGACATGAATGGATGCAGGTGATCAGACAGGATGCTTACGTACGTGTCACCTGTCAGAGTCGTATCTAGATGTATCAGGGATCTTATATCACCCCAACTGCACACGCCCCTCACTATCACAGAACACCCACTAATTTGAATAATCCCCTGCTGACATAAAGAGTCCATGGATTCATGAGATTGCTCCTATACCCGTACACGTCCATCTGCTCGATGCAATTCGAAACGAGACTCGTACGACCAGGCAACATGTTTCCAGTCATCAACAGTCCAATGTCGGTGTTGACGGGCCCAGGCGAGGCGTAAAGCTCTCTGCCATGTAGTCATCCAGGGTACACGAGTGGGCCTTCCACTCCGAAAGCCCATATCGAAGGTTATGTTGAATAGTTCGCACGCTGACTCTTGTTGATGGCTCATTACTGAAATCTGCAGCAATTTGTGGAAGGTTTGCACTTCTATCACGTTGAACGATTCTCTTCAGTCGTCGTTGGTCCCGTTCTTGCAGGATCTTTTTCTGGCCGCAGTGATGTCGGAGATTTTAAGTTTTACCGGATTCCTGATATTCACAGTACACTCGTAAAATGGTCGCACGGAAAAATACCCACTTCATCGCTACCTCGGAGATGCTGTGTTCCATCGCTCGTGCGCCGACTATAACAACATCTTCAAACCCACTTAAATCTTGATAACCTGCCATTGTAGCGGCAGTAACCAATCTAACATCTGCGCCAGACACTTGTCTTATATAGGCGTTCCCGACCGCAGTGCCGTATTCTTCATGCGTACATACCTGTGTTTTTGAATACGCATGCCTATACCAGTTTCTTTGGCGCTTCAGCGTATTAAGGAATTATGAAATGCTCATGTGACTGTTTCTGAAAAGAAGACACAAATAAAATAATAGATGGAATTTTGTCTATTGAGCAAACTTAAGCTAATTTTCTATTTGTGCTACCTTTATTACGTTCTTATACGCATGTGATAACATATTTTGGCTACAGCAAGGGAGGAAACAGAATGTAATGAGTGACTCTAGATGTCAGACATATCGCAGCTGACCTTGGCCCGCTCTGAAGCGGAACCGCGTTTCTGTCATCGACATCGTCTTCACTTCAGGAATTGAGGCCGTGGGCTTTTCCGGCCGTTGCCTCGAGGCAGTTCAAGGCTGACGCACCGCTTTCCATTTAGTCGCCGCAGCCAGCATATGATTCACAACACTGCTGCTTCCGCCTTACCGGTTTGCGTCAGAACGGTGATTGGATCTCCTTCCGAGGAAAATACAGGGTACAGCAGAAACAATGACCTGTTTTAAATTGTGCGCCAGTGTTGAACACGACTTCCTAGAAGTAGATGTTTGCACCAGTGCTTCGTGTGGTTCAAAGCATTACCAGTCATTATGCGTAATAGTTCAAACGAATATCGTGCGTTCGCAATTTAAATGCTTTTCAGATTTGGTGATAGTGTCGTACGAATGCAGCGACTGGTTCGGCAACATTTTGACATGGGTGGTAATCATCAAGTTCCGTCCCGGAGCCGGCCGGAGTGGCCGAGCGGTTCTAGGCGCTACAGTCTGGAACCGTGCGACCGCTACGGTCGCAGGTTCGAATCCTGCCACGGGCATGGAGTGTGTGATGTCTGTAGGTTAGTTAGGTTTAAGTAGTTCTAAGTTCTAGGAGACTGATGACCTCAGAAGTTAAGTTCCATAGTGCTCAGAGCCATTTGAACCATTTTTGAACCGTACCGGAAGTCGATTACCAGAATGGTTCAGCGCCTCAGAGCAACAGCATCTGCAACGGGAATATTGCCACCTGGTAGACCAGTAACGGTCCGCACCCCGGCCAATTTTGCAACAGTAACAGCTGCTTTTCAGCGGAGTTCAACGCCATTAATTCGCAACTTCTTAACGTCTCGGACAGACGTGTTCAATGAATGTTGCATCTAGATATTCATTTCCACGGCTCCAAGCGGTCCAGTAATTATTGCCCAGAGATCAGCAAGCACGTCACTTGTTCTGTACATAGCTTCTGCAGATGATTAACAGTCAACCCTATTTTCTCAACAATTTCATGATCTCTGACGAGGTCCATTTTCATTTATCCGGATATGTGAACAAACAAAACTATAGTACTGGGCACCGACCAGTCGTCAACGTAATTATGCACGAAAGACCAGCTCATAGCGCGAAAGTTACTGTGTGGTGTGGAATGCCTACGCAAGGTATTACTGGTCTGCATTTTCAGTGAATGATGCAGGTTTCACTGTCACAATAATAACAGACCGCTATTTTGTTATGTTGCAACAATTCGTAATGCAGGAAATGCATCATAAAAATATCCATATGGAGTGGTTGTAGTTTAAACAGGACGGTGTAACCGCTCACCCGAACGCCCATGACAAATGCAGAATGTTTCCCGCTTTGGTGACGTCACATGGCCAAGTGCCACTCTAATCGGCCGATTTGAAAATCGAGAGTGTTTGCTAACAGCCTAACGACTACTGATGGCTTGAAAAACAACATTCACACAGAAATCGAGGCTATAACAAGCGAAATTCTTCGCTTTGTTATGACGCTGTGCGTGTTCGCGCCGAAAACTTTCATCGCTAACAATGGTGGACACCTAAAGGACATAATTTATAATAAGCGACATGTCTAATAAAATAGTATAAAATGACCTTTCGAACAATACACACTAATAATGTGCAGCAGTATGTCTTCATGATCAAACAAAGTGCTTAAAATTGGCATTGTTTCCACAGTGTCCCATACTACAAACATGAGTTTTTCTCCACAGTACGACGACAAGAAGAGCCCGTTAGTAAGTTGTGGAAGTGACTGCAACAATGAAAATATCATACATCTGCATCTGTTGTTGTTGTTGTTGTTGTTGTTGTTGTTGTGGTCTTCACTCCAGAGACTGGTCTGATGCAGCTCTTCATGCTACTCTACAATATGCACTCCACTGTGAAGTGCATGGCAGGAAGGACGTCCTCAACTACCTTCTTGGTATGGCTTGACAGCTCGAGACCTGTCCTGTGCTACAACGTTTCATATGGCTTCTGCTTTCAGCATTTTAGCCTCACTGAGCGTATTCTCAGTCGGATTTAAATTAGCGTGATACGGACGAAGCCTGATTAAATTATGTCCCTTAGCGCCAGCCAATTTTTCGACCTGGTACCGTGGGGTTTTTGGCTTGTACAGCACTTGAAGTTCCATTAACTGCGCCTTATAGATGTTACGTGCGTTTAAAATTTAGTTGCGACTTTTGACGTTTGGCTGACCGGAGGGGGACGTGACGCTGTAGGTAACGCCAATGGTGAGCAGGCTTTCCCTACCACGCCACCAGCTTTTTTCTGTTGGTAAATCGCTTCTGTTGCCACACCATGCGTAAAAATTATTACGTGATTCCGCGCAATAGATGTATATACTGGGTGATCAAAAAGTCAGTATAAATTTGAAAACTGAATAAATCACGGAATAATGTAGATAGGTACAAATTGACACACATGATTGGAATGACATGGGGTTTTATTAGAACCTAAAAAATACAAAAGTTCAAAAATGTCCGACAGATGGCGCTTCATCTGATCAGAATAGCAATAATTAGCATAACAAAGTAAGACAAAGCAAAGATGATGTTCTTTACAGGAAAAGCTCAATATGTCCACCATCATTCCTCAACAATAGCTGTAGTCGAGGAATAATGTTGTGAACAGCACTGTAAAGCATGTCCGGAGTTACAGTGAGGCATTGGCGTCGGATGTTGTTTTTCAGCATCCCTAGAGATGTATGTCGATCACGATACACTTACGACTCCAGGTAACTCCAAAGCCAATAATCGCACGGACTGAGGTCTGGGGACCTGGCAGGCCAAGCATGACGAAAGTGGCGGCTGAGCACACGATCATCGCCAAACGACGCGTCTAGCAATATGGGGTGGAGCGCCAGCCTGCATAAACATCGTACATTCCAGCAGGTGTTTATCAGCCAGGCTGGGGATGATGCGATTCTGTTACATATCGGCGTACCTCTCATCCGTCACGGTAGGAGTTACTGATTTTTTGCTGTCCACCGCCATCTGTCAGTCATTTTGTGAACTTTTTTTTTGGTTCTAATGAAACCCCATTTCATTCCAAGAATGTGTGTCAATTTTTACCTCAATATCTACATTATTCGGTGGTTTATTAAGTTTTCAAATTTATACTGACTTTTTGATAACCCTGCACGCTCATCATCTCTCGTTGGAGCGTGATATTTTCTGGCGCAGAAGTGTTGTGTCGTCATTAGGTATTGTGAACAAGTGTTTTGTGTTGCATTTGTGTTAATAAAAACAGTGCACCACGTCTGAAAACACAAGGTTCACAGTGAAAGCGGACGTTCAGGAACACATACAATAGCTTTGAAAACAATGTTCTGTTCCAAAATATTCCTCAGAATTCGACAATAATAATGGACACTGCGCCATACCACTCTGTTGTGATGGATAAAGCTACAGCAATCGACTGGATGAAAGATGATATTTCGTTCTGGGTACAAAGAAATGTTCCACTGGATAAAGATGAACGTAACATGTATAAGGCGAAGTTAATGGAACTTTAAGTGCTGTACCAGTAAATAGCCTCACGGTACCAGGTTGAAAACTGGATGACGCTAAAGGACATAGTTTAATCAAGGCTTCGTCCGTATCACGCTAATTTAAATCCAACAGAGAATACGCTCAGTGAGGCTAAAATGCTGAAAACAGAAGCTACATGGAACGTTGCACCACAGGCCAGGTCTCGACCTGTCAGCCATACCGAGAAGGTAGTTGAGGAGAGACGGATTCACGAAGGACGATGACGAGCTTTGAGTAACACGTAACTTTTCTTGTTACCATGTTAAAGTCTGCTTCTTTTCTCAAAACAGAGCATAGTTTACAAACATTCATCTCACTAACATTTAAACGCAGTTGAAATTGACACAATCATGAAATAGTATGTTATTAAACTAGTAAATGAAAGCAAGACAGATCTGTAGTTTATGAAACAGCCCATTCTCAAAATAACTCTCATCATTTCTCATTTCACCTCAAAATTACATAATTTCATTGAAAAAAAAAATCTGTAGCTGCTCGATTATTGCGGCAGATATGAACGTTTCGCATATTTATCATATGGCAAAAAACTCTGCCTTTTGTATGCTATCACTTGCCAAAATTTTGTTTCGATATCTCGAACGGTTTATTTGATAAGTGGGAATTGCAACTATTTCTTTCTGGCTTTTTCGCTGTCGCGTACTTTCATAACGGAGTGGTTTACATTCCATTTTCTCGCGACTGCAGACAGATTCCTCCAAGTCTCAATAATAATTCAGTATGTTTCTACATTTCATATGAGGCAACATACGACCTAATACGCACGAGATGCAAATTCATAGCGGCCGTTATTTTTCAATGCAAACTTCAAGAATTTTTTTGCAGTAATATCGATATATCACAATAACTATGTGCATTGACGAAATGATATCCAGTTCATCATGAAGCTGGTGAATTAACCTACGAGATGTGCGAGAATCAGACGGTTTTAGCTGATAGTTGCTTTGCAGTCGTCTGAGAAAGATCGCAGATCGGTCAGGTTGCGCGGCTTGCGGGACATGCAGCCAGCTGCTGACACGCCCAGCTCACGCTGGCAACTACGCTTTCCTCCACTCGTACCCCACTGAACAGTAAAATGTCGCAACTAATTTTAAACGTACTACAAGTATTTTTTCCGGTGTCATTCACGTATGGAGCGCCGGAAGAATGGTTGTTTAAATGCCCCTGTGTGTGTTGTTGTAATTAATCTAATCCTGTCCTCACGATCCCTACGGGAACAATACGTAGAGTGTTGTACAATATTCCTAATCATCATTTAAAGAAAGTTCTTTGTAAATAGTGGTGGTAGTAGTAGTAGAAGTAGTAGATGTCTATTAAGTAGTATACGTCTATCTTCACGAGAGTGCCAGTTCAGTATCTCCAGCATCTCCGCGACACTCTCCCACGGGTCAAACAAACGTGTGACCATTCGTGGTGTCCTTCTCTGTATACTTTCAATTTCTCCTGTTAGTTCTATTTGGTACAGGTCCCACACACTTGAGCAATATTCTGGAATGGGCCGAACGAGTGATTGGAAAGCAATCTCTTTTGCAGTCTGAGTGCATTTCCCCCATTACTCTACCAATAAACCGAAATCTGCCATCTACTTTACCAACGACTGAACCTATGAGACCACACCATTTCACATCCCTACAAAGTGTTGCACCCAGGTATTTGTATGCGTTGACCGTTCCAACTGTGACTCATATGACAGTCATAGAATATTACGTTCCTTTCATTTTGTAAAGTGCACAGTTCTGAACACTTACAGCTAGTTGCCAATCTTTGCACCACTTTGAATTTTATCGCGATCTGACTGAGTACTTAAGCAGTTTCATTAAAAGAATACTTCTTTACAGATAACAGCAGCATCATCTGCGAAAAGTCTAAGGTTACTATTAATATCGTCCACAATGTCAGTAATATACAGCATGAGCAGCAAAGTTCCCACTCGCGACTCATTTCCCCGGGGCACACCCGAAGTTACTTCTATATCCGTCGATGACTCTCCATCCAAGATATCACGCTGTGCCCTCGCTACCGAAACAATCCTTAGTACAGTCATAACTTTCGCTTGATAACGCATAAGATCGTACTTTTGATAATAAGCAAAGATGTGGTACATACTAGGCGCTTGCAGTACAGTACTGTTTCTACACCTAAAACAATACTCTAGAAACCTCAAGGAAGTACGTGGCACAGGGTAGTTTGCATGTTACCCCATGTTTGAATTTCCACCCATTCCAGTCGCGTGTGTGCCACGGGCAGGAAGATAGCGTAAATGCCTCAGTCGTCCCTAGCTGGTCACTACGCAGCGGCTGAAAAATATCTCTACATAGAATGAAATTTTCACTCTACAGCGGAGTGTGCGCTGATATGAAACATCCTGGCAGATTAAAACTGTGTGCCGGACCGAGACTCGAACTCGGGACATCTGCCTTTCGCGGGCACGTGCTCTACCGACTGAGCTACTCAAGGTTCGCAGGAGAGCTTCTGTGTAGTTTGGAAGGTAGGAGACCAGGTACTGGCAGAAGTAAAGCTGTGAGGACGGGGAGTGAGTCGTGCTTGGGTGGCTCAGTTGGTAGAGCACTTGCCCGCGAGAGGCAAAGATACTGAGTTCGAGTCTCGGTCCGGCACACAGTTTTAATCTGCCAGGAAGTTTCATATGTCTACATTCTTAACCCATTACTGCTTCTTGAAACTGTGTAAGAAGCCTTTCGTAGTATATTCGGTGTCTATCTTCAGTTGTCTGCCATTTCATTTTTTCTAGATTTCTCTGACGCTCTCGAGTGACCCAAACAGACGTCTGACCATCAAGAACATAGCTACAGTCACGGGGTCCCGAGACAAGTTTCGAAAATTACCTCCAGCATGTCTGCCGCCATCTCACGCCAGTCCCAATACAACTAAACATCGCACATACAACGTTCCTCACCATTACAGGGCAACATTTTGATTGGCGTCTACAGCGCTTTCGAGGAGTCACTTGCCTCTTCTTCGCACGCCATTTTATACGCCACTCGCGATAGATGCTCCGTCATGCCTTGACCGAAACACTTGCTCGCACCTTTTCTCATACGTTCTGTTGATTCAGAAAACTGATGTTCGAGATTAATCTTCGACCGGATTACAGGAGGTAAATGACTGCCATAATTGTACCTCAGCATGATTTCCAAAACCAGTTTTGATTATTTTAATACAACGCAAGACCTTTCTTGCGTGATCCAATTTTCCTTGCCATTTTAAGTTTCCCTTACTTTTTCTTTTGGGGACTCGGGCTCCTTATTCTCAGGGGCATTGCTTCTGACACCACATCTCAGTGACGCCCCTACTACTATAGCTTCTTTAATTGTACTGTGATTATTCACAGCATGTCGTCTTAGAGTAACCAAGACAAATCGCAACTCAACATAGTTTTTAACAATACAGCTCTTTCTCTAAAGGCCCGCGCCGTTGCTTAGCATCAGTTTGAGATGAACTGGATGGGGAGCAACACGAACATTTCTGGCCCATTCAGCGAAATCTTAACAAAACCGTGAAGCGCAGTACGAATACGAAGCAATGACCTTCGATAGCAATCTCAAGGTAAGCCACAACCTGCTTCCCATTCCTACCAAGCTTCGGCACCCAAACCACATGCGTCAAATCCATTGCACCTATCTTTTGACGCATAACATAAATTCTAACAAGAATATACGGGGTGTTCAAAAAGTCTCTCCGTAGTGCCGTATGATTGTTAGCCGTGCGTGCCGTCGCCGCAGTGAGACTCAGTGAAATACAAGTTATTAATTTATTGCATATTCATTTTTACTTACAAATTTTCACATTAAATGTTGAAAGCGTCCCCCCTGTAGTTGAATAAACAATAGGATTCGTCTAATCATTTTTCCAAACGCAGGCTGTAACATTTCTTCTGTAACAAAAGCAGTGAAAGTGGATATTGCAGCTTTCAAGTCATCGATGGATTTTGGACGATTTTTATAAACAGCTGCTTTCGCTGCACCTCAGACGCAGGTCAGGTGGTGTTAGGTCAGGCGATCGTGGAGGCCAAAGTCCGTGTGAAATTATGCGATCATCAAAAACATCAGGAAGCAGTGACATTTAAACGCGGGCTGTATGCGCGGTTGCACCATCTTGTTGAAAGTAACGGTTCAGTATTTCACTTAACACACGTTCTCTTATCAATGGGTACAGAATGTCACTTAGTATCGTTGTGCGTTTATTGTTTCGTTGAAAAATATGGAACCCACAATCCGACGTCTAGAAATGGCAATCCAAACTCATATTTTCACAGAATGAAGTGGTTGCTCATGAATACACAATGGATTTGCAGTACTCCACACACGAGAATTTTGCGAGTTCATGTAACTGGATAGATGAAACCACGCCTCATCAGTGAAAAACGTTTCATTAAGAATATCCCCTCCATTTTGCTGAACCAAATTTTTGAACCATTGACTATAATGCAGTCTCTTGCCATGATCAGTATTTTTCAGTTCATGCACGACTGTCACTTTGTATGGGAAAAGTTCTAATTTTTTCCTTACAGCTGTGCGGGCCGTTCCGGCACTAACATCGACTTCATGGGCGAGTTTTCTCACTGACTTGTTCGGACTCATGGGCATTTTATCGGAAATATCGAGTAGTTTATCCTCAGACACAATGCTAGGACGACCACTTCTCGCTGCATCTGTCACTGAACCCGTGCTTCGAAATTTGTTAATCAAAACTCACACAGTATCGCAATGTGGGAGTGTTCTCTCCGGGAAAACTGAATTAAATGTTTGACGATCTGAAACTGTGTATTTACAGCCAGCTTTGAACACTTGTTCGAGTAAAAGCACACGTTCTTCGCGCCCGGGTTCCCGGGCTCGATTCCCGGCGGGGTCAGGGATTTTCTCTGCCTCGTGATGACTGGATGTTGTGTGATGTCCTTAGGTTAGTTAGGTTTAAGTAATTCTAAGTTCTAAGGGACTGATGACCATAGATGTTAAGTCCCATAGTGCTCAGAGCCATTTGAACCATTTTTTGAACACGTTCTTCAATGGTTAGCTTTTTAATAGTAACAAGAAACGAAACAAACGAACTTCAACGTCACGTCTAGACGTAACGACACACACCAACGATACTACTGACGCTGGCTGAGATAAACGAAACAGTGGAATGCTGGGAGAGTCCACTTGAAGGGAAGTAACCCAGGCGGGCGAACAATCATACGGCACGCGCGGCTAACAATCATACTGCGGAGAGACTTTTTGAACAACCCGTATGTTTAATGAATATAGAGGGTGACAATTATCTAACTGCATGAAAGAAAACGTAAATTATTTACAAACTACTGCGTGTTCACACTTTATTCAGCAGGTAAACGACAACAGATATTCGGCTTTAGATTATGACATATTCGATATTCCTGCCATCAATGGCGGTGATGTGCCGCAGATGCATAGCGAAATTCTGCATGACCCACTGAAGTGTCGCAACATCGATGCTGTCAATGACCTCCTGAATGGCTGTTTTCAGGTCGTCAATGGTTTTGGGATCATTGCTGTGCACCTTGTCTTTAATACAGCCCCACAAAAAGGAGTCGCATATGTTCAGATCCGGAGAATATGGCGACTAATCGAAGCCCATGCGAGTGGTCTCTGCGTACCCCAGAGCCAGAATGTGGTCCTCAAAGTGCTCCTGCAGGACACTCCTGCTTCGATGGGATCGAGTTCCGTCTTGCATGATCCACATCTTGTCGAAATCAGAGTCACTTTCGATAATGGGGATGAAATCATCTTCGTTATAGCCAGGAATAACACAATAACCTCTTCAGTCTGGTTTATTGAATCACAAATCACTTTTTGACGAGTATGTTAGCCAAGCGTCTACCCAGGCTCACACTCAGAAGTAATGCATAAGTAAAGTTTGATTATACCAATGTCCAAATGTGCATGGTGGGATGCACGTCCCGTAATTATTCCCAAGTCCAGTGAAGTTCCGTCTCTCCAAGTGAAGTCGCAAGATTTCCGCCGAGCAGCCAGGTAAACTCCAGTGGTGCGGTGAGTCACCCACAAGCAGCTGGAACACGGCGTGCTGCACTTCCCGATGACAACATCCCGATAGGATGGGGCCCCTCCACGCCCACACCAACGTGGTGACCAAACCAAAAGTTCTACTGTCACCTCCGTAAACATATTAGTTTTTTTGAATCAGGCGTCACAGGATGCAGGCTGTGATGTTGTCCATGCGTCTGGGTAAGATTACTCATTAATATGGTCCATCAGGAGATAGAAGTGGTCGAAAACGATTGAAGGGTAGCGGTTGTAAGGGCAGAGCAAAAAAAGTGCCAAGGCAAGAGACAAGGGAAAAAAACCTCTGCGACAGTAGGACGGGTAGTAAGGGCAGCAGCGGCTTGTTATCTGCGACAGTGCATGCAAGGTGTGGTTGTGTTAGTTCGAGGTATCGTGCATCGTTACCTTTGTCGTTGTTGAAGCTTGTTGCGGCGCTTGCTGCAGTTGCTGCGTCTCTGCAACAGTCCAAGGTCGTTGTAGATTAGTGGGCGATCGGTCATAGATCGGCTCACAGACGGTGTAGGGGGGGGGGGGGGGGGGGCTGGTTTGCGTGCTGTTTACAGTACGGTTTCCCTGCGGTTGCCTGATTTTCGGCTGGTCGCACATCTGGGTTTCCAGTAATAACTGTGTTGCAGGGGCTCGCCAGTACTGTCGTGTTAGCGTTTTATGGACCATAGATGTTTAGTTCCTAGCCAGTAATGTCTTTGGTCTGTTATGCTTCCATCTATGGTTGCGGTCGTAGTTACCCAGAGAAAGAATAAACGGGTTGCGCGAGTGTCTCGTGTTATTGTACAGTCGTGTGGAGAGTTTTTGGAATACCTGCAAGATGGTATCTAGCCGATATTCCCAGTGAAGGTCCGCGATGCGTGTGTAGCGCGGAGCGTTGCTTATGATTTTGACTACTTTGTTCTGTATGAGCTGCAGACGGCGCAGGCGAGTTGGCGCAGCGTATCCCCAGACAGGCGCTGCGTACATCAGGGGTCGAATAAGTGTCATGTACATGGACCTAGACACCCTCCTGTTCAGTGAGCTACGCCTGTTAAGCATAGGGTAGAGTTGTTTGAGCCTCGCGTTAGCTTTGCTGGTCACGTGTTGGATGTGGTCCCCCCAGAGTAGTTTCCTGTACAGCCAGACACCGAGCTATTTGACCTTCTCGCGGAAACGTATTGGGCGTGTGTGTAGTGTTATTGGGTTGCAGTGCTGATGTTTGCGCAGTTGCTTCGGTCTTCTAGTGAACAGAACGGCCTCGCACTTGTCGACGTTTACTCTAACACGCCATTTCACCAGCCAAGGCTCCGCCGTTCTGAGTGCAGTCTGTAGTCGTGAGTTAATCTTAGACGGCTTCCAATCTTGCGCAAGGATGGCAGTGTCATCCGCGTAGATTGCTACCGTCGTGTTATGTGTAGCTGGGAGGTCGTTAATGTAGAGGTTAAACAGTAAGGGCCCGAGGATACTTCCTTGGGGTACTCCTGCATGTATACCATGTCGTGTCGATTGTTTGCCCTGCACGTCGGTGTTGAAACTCCTGTACGTGAGATATGAGTGTATGAAACGTACGAGCCCGTCGGGGAACCCTGCGTCACTAAGTTTGCGTATTTGGCCGTTGTGCCATAGACGATCGAAAGCCTTTTCGATGTCCAGGAGCACCGCCCCAGTTGCCTTATTTGTGTTGTATCCGTGTGTTATGTATTCGACGACGCGCAGGAGTTGTTGTGTTGTTCAGTGGTGATTCCTGAAACCGAATTGCTCCGATCTCAGGGTGTCATTTGTGATGCAGTGCCTAGTGAGTCGTTTTAGTATTACCTTCTCAACGATCTTGCTGAGCGCGCTCAGCAGACTGATGGGTCGGTAATTTTGTGGGAGGGAGTGGTCTTTCCCCGGCTTCCTGAACATCAGGACCTTGGCCGTCTTCCAAAAGGCGGGAAAGTGTTGGTGCTTGAGTATGGCATTCGTGATGTGTGTTAAGTAGTCTACAGCTTTGTCCGTGAACTCCTGGAGGACACGGTTTTGAATGCCATCTTGACCAGAGGCCTTCCTAGCGGTGGTATGCATGATGTTCCATTTGATTTCTGCTGTACTAGCTTGAACTGTCGTTTGCGGCGGCGGCCGGGTTTATATAAGGCTTGCAAGTTAATTGAGCCGTCGGCTGGGGTCGCTGTTTTCCAGGGAAAACCAACCGCAATGTTTCCTGGCGTAGCCAATTGCTGTGTGCTGACAAACGCGCGCGCCGCGCGAAGGCTGCCAGCCATGGTAGCCGCGAGCCGCCCGGAGAAGTGCGGCCAGCGACGTACACTCCTGGAAATTGTAATAAGAACACCGTGAATTCATTGTCCCAGGAAGGGGAAACTTTATTGACACATTCCTGGGGTCAGATACATCACATGATCACACTGACAGAACCACAGGCACATAGACACAGGCAACAGAGCATGCACAATGTCGCCACTAGTACAGTGTATATCCACCTTTCGCAGCAATGCAGGCTGCTATTCTCCCATGGAGACGATCGTAGAGATGCTGGATGTAGTCCTGTGGAACGGCTTGCCATGCCATTTCCACCTGGCGCCTCAGTTGGACCAGCGTTCGTGCTGGACGTGCAGACCGCGTGAGACGACGCTTCATCCAGTCCCAAACATGCTCAATGGGGGACAGATCCGGAGATCTTGCTGGCCAGGGTAGTTGACTTACACCTTCTAGAGCACGTTGGGTGGCACGGGATACATGCGGACGTGCATTGTCCTGTTGGAACAGCAAGTTCCCTTGCCGGTCTAGGAATGGTAGAACGATGGGTTCGATGACGGTTTGGATGTACCGTGCACTATTCAGTGTCTCCTCGACGATCACCAAAGGTGTACGGCCAGTGTAGCAGATCGCTCCCCACACCATGATGCCGGGTGTTGGCCCTGTGTGCCTCGGTCGTATGCAGTCCTGATTGTGGCGCTCACCTGCACGGCGCCAAACACGCATACGACCATCATTGGCACCAAGGCAGAAGCGACTCTGAGCGCTGAAGACGACACGTCTCCATTCGTCCCTCCATTCACGCCTGTCGCGACACCACTGGAGGCGGGCTGCACGATGTTGGGGCGTGAGCGGAAGACGGCCTAACGGTGTGCGGGACCGTAGCCCAGCTTCACGGAGACGGTTGCGAATGGTCCTCGCCGATACCCCAGGAGCAACAGTGTCCCTAATTTGCTGGGAAGTGGCGGTGCGGTCCCCTACGGCACTGCGTAGGATCCTACGGTCTTGGCGTGCATCCGTGCGTCGCTGCGGTCCGGTCCCAGGTCGACGGGCACGTGCACCTTCCGCCGACCACTGGCGACAACATCGGTCTACTGTGGAGACCTCACGCCCCACGTGTTGAGCAATTTGGCGGTACGCCCACCCTACCTCCCGCATGCCCACTATACGCCCTCGCTCAAAGTCCGTCAACTGCACATACGGTTCACGTCGACGCTGTCGCGGCATGCTACCAGTGTTAAAGACTGCGATGGAGCTCCGTATGCCACGGCAAACTGGCTGACACTGACGGCGGCGGTGCACAAATGCTGCGCAGCTAGCGCCATTCGACGGCCAACACCGCGGTTCCTGGTGTGTCCGCTGTGCCGTGCGTGTGATCATTGTTTGTACAGCCCTCTCGCAGTGTCCGGAGCAAGTATGGTGGGTCTGACACACCGGTGTCAATGTGTTCTTTTTTCCATTTCCAGGAGTGTATTTCTCGGTCACGTAAGGGAGCGCGAGTGTGAAGACGGCCAACGATGGAAAAAGCGGGCCGCCCAGAGAAGTGCGGCCAGCGATGTATTTGGCGGCCGCGTACTGGATCGCGTTGTTCGGTGTTTGTTAGAAGTGGTGTATACCACAATCTTCCAAAACCTTCACATACCGTTCGGTAGTCACCGTGCCATCAAGAAATATTGCAACAACTATTTCGTGACTGGACATTGCACACCACACTCTTTGAGGGTGAAGGGACTTCCCGATCGTGAAATGCGGATTCTCAGTCTTCCAATTTTGTTTATTGAGGAACCAATCCAAATGAAAGTGGGCTTCGTCGCTAAACCAAACCATATTCATATACTAATTCCCATCCTGCCCTGTGGCCAACCGTCCAGTTTAAACGTCCAAACACAAACCGTTCAGAGGTTGTGGCGATTTTATTTCATTTAGTTCATTAATTGTCACCCTGTAGAAATCTTCGAAAAAGCAGTTATATCCAGGGTAATTTGATTCAGCAAACCAGTCATCCAATCTGTGTATCAGGGTATGTCTGAAGCAGTTTGTACTTAAAAAATGAATTTTGTAGATCTTGGAAAAACAGCATATTCGTACTTCTACAGATAACACATTTTCCTAGGAAGTTCAAATAGCTCTGAGCACTATGGGACTTAACATCTTAGGTCATCATTCCCCTAGAACTTAGAACTACTTAAACCTGACTAACCTAAGGACATCACACACATCCATGCCTGAGGCAGGATTCGAACCTGCGACCGTAGCAGTCCCGCAGTTCCATACTGCACAGCCTAGTTCTGCACGGCCACCGCGGTCGGCTTCCTAGGAAGTAACCATGCCAAATACTTCTTGTACTCACTTGAATTGATAGACTAATGTTCGGTAAATTGAGCTTATTACCATTGTGCTGGCGTAATCTGTCGCCAGCACTCTGATCGGCAAAGAGGATGCGAGAAGATCAATATTAAGCACCGGAGCAAGTGAGCCTCTCAGGAGAGAGGCCAAAGACAAACCCGCAAGAAATGTGTCGCCAGTCATCCAGTGGGACTTGCAGTCGCAATTCGCTCAGCCGCTAGCTCAGAGTCTGAGGCAGAACATAGCGGGACTTGTACATAGCGGGACTTGTACTCCGCCAGCACTGAGGCTAACGTGGACTATTACAGCGGACTATCTTAAGTTAAAAATCGTGATGTCTTGAAACACGTTTTCCGTCCACATATCAGAGGAAATAATGTATTTCTACATCTGCAGCACTACCCTGCAATTCAAATTTAAATGCGTGGCAGAAGGTTCTTCGAGCCACCTTTAGACTACTTCCATATCGTTCCACTAACAGCGTGTGGGGAAAATGAGCGCGTAAATCTTTCTATGTGAGCTCTGATTTCTCTTGTTTTATTACAATGATTATTTCTCCTTATGTAGTTTGGCTACAATAAAATATATTCTAATTCAGAGGAGAGAGTTGGCGATTGCAGTCTCGTGACAGAATCTCGCCGCAACAGAAAACGTCTTTATTTTAATTATTGTCATCCCAACTCGCTTCTCATATGGGTGACACTCGCTCCCCTATTTCGGGATAATACAAAGCTAGCTTCACTTCCTAGAACTTTTCGATGTCCTCCCTCAATCCTACCTGGTAAGGATCCCATACAGCACAACAAAACCTTAACAGAGGACGAACAACTCTTTGGTAGCATCTTCTAAGTGTTCTGTCAATAAAACGGAGTCTTTGGCTTGCCTTCCCCGCAACATTATCTGTGTAGATCGTTCCAGCTCAAGTTGTTCGTAATTGTAATTCCAAGAAATTTAATTGTATTGACAGTCTTTAAATTTGAGTGATTTGACCTATAATCGAAATGTAACGGATTTCTTTTTGTACCCATGTGGATGACTTTACACTTTTCGTTATTGAGAGGCGATCAGCACGTTTCGCACCATTCAGATATCGTATTTTCTAAAGAATTTCTAGAGCATTATAGACGGAGACCAAGCCATCAATCCGCATTTTTGTGAGAACACTAATATGCCTCTTAATTTATAAAGGAATAAAATGCGATTTGAAATACTTGTTTCTGCTTATACATAATCAAATAGTGTGGGTAGGAATTATCGTCTTTGCGCCGGTACAGTTGATTTCGTCAACACCAGTACAGTGCGCCTACATTTTTTCGCTGGAATTCGAGCTGCTGATTTATGTTGGTTCCTCTCGCTGCTGAGTTTGGAGTCACGCGATACTGCGCGCCATAGCCCTGACATGGTACACTACTGGCCATTAATATTTCTACACCACGAAGATGACGTGCTACAGACGCGAAATTTAACCGACAGGAATAAGATGCTGTGGTATGCAAATGATTAGCTTCTCAGAGCATCCACACAAGGTTGGCGCCGGTGGCGACACCTACAACGTGCTGACATGAGGAAAGTTCCCAACTGATTTCTCATACACAAACAGCAGTTGATCGGCGTTGCCTAGTGAAACGTTGTGATGCCTCGTGTAAGGAGGAGAAATGCGTTTCCGACTTTGATAAAGGTCGGATTGTAGCCTATCGCGATTGCTATTTATCGTATCGCGACATTCTACATCTACATGTACATGATTACTCTGCAATCCACATTTAAGTGCTTCGCAGAGGATTCATCGAACCACAATCATACTATCCCCCTACCATTCCATTCCCGAACAGCGGGATTTCTCTTATTTTATTTTGATGATCATAGGTTGGGCTCAACAAAATATTTTCGCATTCGGAAGACAAAGTTGGTGACTGAAATTTCGTAAATAGATCGCCCCGCGACGAAAAACGTCATTGCTTTAATGACTTCCATTCCAACTCGCGTATCATATCTGCCACACTCTCTCCCCTATTACGTGATAATACAAAACGAGCTGCCCTTTTTTGCACACTTTCGATGTCTTTGAACGTCGTGTACAGTTCTGCCACTGGGCACAAGAGAAATTACGGGACGATGACAGATTTTTTGCACGCGTTCTATTTAGCGACGAAGCGTCATTCACCAACAGCGGTAACGTAATCCGGCATAATATGCACTATTGGGCAACGGAAAATCCACGATGGCTGCGACAAGTGGAACATCAGTGACTTTGGCGGGATAATGTATGGTCCGGCATTATGGGTGGAAGGATAATTGACCCCCATTTTTTCGATGGCAATTTAAATGGTGCAATGTCTGCTGATTTCCTACACAATCTTCTACCGATACATGACAGAATGGCGATGTACTTCCAACATGATGGATGTCCGGCACATAGCTCGCGTGCGCTTGAAGCGGTACTGAATAGCATTATTTCACGACAGGTGGATTGGTCGTCGAAGCACCATACCATGGCTCGCACGTTCACCGGATTTGACGTCCTCGGATTTCTTTCTGTGAGGAAAGTTGAAGGATATTTGCTATCGTCATCCACAGACAACGTCTGACAACGTGTGTCAGCGCATTGTCAATCCATGTGCGAACATTACTCGCTGTTGAGAGGAATGTCGTTACACGTATTGCCAGATGCATTGAGGTTGACGGACATCATTTTGAGCATTTATTGCTTTAATGTGGTATTTACAGGTAATCTACATCTACATCTACATGACTACCCAGCAATTCACATTTAAGTGCTTGGCAGAGGGTTCATCGAACCACAATCATACTATCTCTCTACTATTCCACTCCCGAACAGCGAGCGGGAAAAACGAACACCTAAACCTTTCTGTTCGAGCTCTGATTTCTCGTATTTTATTTTGATGATCATTACTACCTATGTAGGTTGGGCTCAACAAAATATTTTCGCATTTGGAAGAGAAAGTTGGTGACTGAAATTTCGTAAAAAGGTCTCGCCGCGGCGAAAAACGTCTATGCTGTAATGACTTCCATCCCAACTCGCGTATCATATCTGCCACACTCTCTCCCCTGTAACGCGATAATACAAAACGAGCTGCCCTTTTTTGCACCCTTTCGATGTCCTCCGTCAATCCCACCTGGTAAGGATCCCACACCGCGCAGCAATATTCTAACAGAGGACGAACGAGTGTAGTGTAAGCTGTCTCTTTAGTGGACTTGTTGCATCTTCTAAGTGTCCTGCCAATGAAACGCAACCTTTGGCTCGCCTTCCCGACAATATTATCTATGTGGTCTTTCCAACTGAAGTAGTTCGTAATTTTAACACCCAGGTACTTAGTTGAATTGACAGCCTTGAGAATTGTACTATTTATCGAGTAATCGAATTCCAACGGATCTGTTTTGGAACTCATGTGGATCACCTCACACTTTTCGTTTTAAGCGTCAACTGCCACCTGCCACACCATACAGCAATCTTTTCTAAATCGCTTTGCAACTGATACTGGTCTTCGGATGACCTTACCAGACGGTAAATTACAGCATCATCTGCGAACAACCTAAGAGAACTGCTCAGATTGTAATACGCCAGTAGAGCGATAACGAATACACGCTTCCAATGCGCGTTCACCGCCATGTCGCCAAACACTGCTCGCGTTGGTCGAGATCCAATGGCTTAGCAGAATATGAATTCGGTGGGTTCAGGAGGGTAATACGGAACGCCGTGCTGGATCCCAACGGCCTCTTATCACTATCAGTCGAGATGACAGGCATCTTATGCTCATGGCTGTAAAGGATCCTGCAGCCACGTCTCGATCCCTGAGCCAACAGATGGGGACGTTTGCAAGACAACAAGCATCTGCACGAACAGTTCGACGACGTTTGCAGCAGCATGGACTATCAGCTCTGAGATCATGGCTGCGGTTACCCTTGACGCTGCATCACAGACAGGAGCGCCTGCGATGGTGTACTCAGTGACGAACCTGGGTACACGAATGGCAAAATGTCATTTCTACGTATGAATCCAGGATCTGTTTACAGCATCATGATGGTCTCATCCGTGTTTGGCGACATCGCGGTGAAAGCAAATTGGAAGCGTGTAATCGTCATCGCCATACTGGCGCTACCACCCGGTGTGATGCTATTGGTGTGTGTGCTATTGGTTACACGTCTCGGTCACCTCTTGTTAGCATTGACGGCACTTTGAACTGTGGACGTTACATTTCATATGTGTTACGACCCGTGGCTCTACCCTTCATTCGATCCCTGCGAAACCCTACATTTCAGCAGGATAATGCACGACCGCATGTTGCAGGTCCAGTACGGGCCTTTATCGATACAGAAAATGTTCGACTGCTGCCCTGGCCAGCACATTCTCCACATCTCTCACCAATTGATAATGTATGGTCAATGGTGGCCTAGCAACTGGCTCGTCACAATACGCCAGTCACTACTCTTGATGAATTGCGGTATCATGTTGAAGCTGCATCGGCAGTTGTACCTGTACGCTGCACCCAAGCTCTGTTTGACTAAATACTTAGACATATCAAGGCCGTTATTGCGGCCGGAGGTGGCTGTTCTGGATACTGATTTCTCAGGGTCTATGCACCCAAATTACGTGAAAATGTAATCACATGTCAATTCTAGCATAATATAGTTGTCCAATGAATATCCGTTTGTCATCTGCATTTCTTCTTGGTGTAGCAATTTTAATGGCCACTAGTGCAGTCCTAACTGCGTAGTACTATGTTTAATTTTGGCGATACGTAATTTATAGTATTATCATTTATACATGGTATCTTATGCCACTGTGCTCTGTCTGACCTAACACAAGTAGTTTCGTCGAGCACATAAACCCCCCCACATGCGAGCGCTATAATCACTGGTAATATCGCGAGCAGTTAAGGCCAGCATAATCACACACTAGTGTTTCGTAACGCTGTTGCTTCCACCTCGTCGGTCTGCGCAGGAATAGTTAGTGTATCTCCTATTCTCTGTATTGCCAACAAGACCGAACCATATGTCGCTAGATTGAAAATGAGAAGTCGCTAGATGACGCCAAAACTATTTGATGGGATTAATGAACTGAAACACGAAAATATGTATATACTTTCACTATTTAAGAATTGTTTGTTCATCTATATAACAGTTAGGAATGTCTTTTAAAGTAAAGCCATCGTCGGAATTTTCAAGTAGACAGATTAAAGGGTATTCCAGGTGCCTGAAAGTTGGCTCGACACAATCAGGAAAAGCAGAGCGTGGTTTCGCTCCACGGATCTCTGGGTTATGGACCCAGCATACTTCCACTGCGCCACTCTGCCGTGTGGGGGTGTACTGGTACTGCATCTTCGTCACGTGACATGGGACACTTAGAAAGTGTTGTTTGCGTCGCTTTCACACGAAGTTGTTGACTGTGCACCACTGTTACCTTTACTCCTAAATGACTATGATTTATTGGTTCCAATGAGTCTTAGTACGTTTGTCGGTAACTCATTAGTCAACAAATTTTTATTCATACCTTTTAAAGGGCTTTTGATCATCGAAATACAATTCAATGAAATAAGGACACAGCTATCGAAGTTTTAATCTGACCATATTCATGGCGCTAAAAATTCGTTCTCTTTCCGCATTTCAATGCGGCAATGACAATACAGTAAATGCAAGAATGCAAGAGTGCAATTCTTTTGCAGGATCTTTATATGATCGAACTTCAATCCAAAAATCGACTGTATTCTCGATGTTTTGCCATCGAATGAAACTGATATTATTCCACTGTTGTGGGATTTTTTCCATTAGATTGATACCATTATATCCCAATTCTTTTGCTATGTCAGTGACATCATTGGTAAATATTAGTTCGTAAAACTACTCTTACAGACAAGTTGTTCATCTTGGTTAAAATTTCAATATTGGGAGCAAGACCATTTTGCACTTCTTGTATGCGTAAGCTTCAATGTTAAGTCAATCCATCGCTTTGTTACCAATTTGATACTGTCCTAAGATAATTTCACCTGGCTACCACAGGTATCAAATGCACAGCCGAGTATAGTTCGAGGATTAAGATAACTTTCTTGAACAGGTGTAGTTAGGATGTTCATTGTAATAGGAGGCTCGTAAATAGCTTTTTTCGTAACTGATTGCGAAAGAAAAGAAGTTTTGTCTTATCGGAGTTATCACACTCAAATGCTTTCATGGCTGTTTAGACTTAACTTGTAAATAAATTAAGTACAGCAAATTGTTTGGATCTTCGAACATGGAATGGAACACTTTCGCTGTGTAACGATTTTCCTTAGTTTTACTTACAGAGAAATGCATTTTCAGTTCATCCCACAGCCTGCTGGATGTATGGAAAGCAATTGCGTCGCACATACTCCGAGTATTTTCAGTGGTGCTTTGCCGCAATTTATTGTTTCAAATATTTTTATGTATTCGTTTTGACGGCTTGTAGATATACAAAACCAGTTGTAGGTTTCTCTTATCATATATTCTATGTCTCGGGATATAGTGCTTTCGACAAAACCAGTTATAGTTTTCTCTTATCATATTTTCTGTGTCTCGGGGTATAGTGCTTTGCAAAGCGTGACTCGTTGCCAGTCATAAGGAATGACATATGCAGCGCACAAGTACGAGATATGTTGTTGTTGTCTTCAGTCCTGACACTGGTTTGATGCAGCTCTCCATGCTACTCTGTCCTGTGCAAGCTTCTTCATCTCCCAGTACTTACTGCAACCTACATCCTTCTGAATCTGCTTAGTGTATTCATCTCTTGGTCTCCCTCTACGATTTTTACCCTCCACGCTGCCCTCCAATGCTAAATTTGTGATCCCTTGATGCCTCAGAACATGTCGTACCAACCGGTCCCTTCTTCTTGTCAAGTTGTGCCACAAACTGCTCTTCTCCCCAATTCTGTTCAATACCTCCTCATTAGTTATGTGATCTACCCATCTAATCTTCAGCATTCTTCTGTAGCACCACATTTCGAAAGCACATTTCTATTCTCTTCTTGTCCAAACTATTTATTGTCCATGTTTCACTTCCATACATGGCTACACTCCATACAAATACTTTCAAAAACGACTTCAACATTTAAATCTATACACGATGTAAACAAATTTCTCTACGAGGTAAGGCAGTCCATACTCAGTTTTTTTAAAATTTTGTGTAGACCATTATTCACTCCTGTCATAACTGAGCTTTGTCTGCCTGTTCCAATCAAATTTTCAATTCCAAGGTTGTGGTCTACTAACGTTACTACGATTGCTTGGGCTAGACCTTTCGCATTGGCTTTCTCGACGGGAGTAAATAATAAAAACATCGACACAGTTTTTTTTGTGATTCACTATATCTTATAGCATTTCCCAGATGTTTTAAGATATTTATGTCAGTGGATCGTCTAACAGCAGACTAAAGTTTTCGTTACCGATATCAGCTCGTAGTACTTCCTTGAAATGTGGACCCAACATATCACTTATTATGTTCGAACATTGCGTTTCAATTGACACACATGCTTGGAATAACATGGGGTTTTATTAGAGCCAAAAAACAAAAGTATTGCAGATGCGTGAAAGATCTCTTGCGCACGTCGTTCGGTGATAATCGTGTGCTCAGCCGCCACTTCTGTCATGCTTGGCCTCCCAGGTCCTTAGACCTCAGTCCGTGCGATTATTGTCTTTGGGGTTACCAGAAGTCGTAAGTGTATCGTGATCGACCGACTTCTCCAGGGATGCTGAAAGTCAACATCCGACGCCAATGCCTCACCGTAACTCCTGACATGCTTTACAGTGCTGTGCACAACATTATTCCTCGACTACAGCTATTGTTGAGGAATGATGGTGGAAATAGTGAGCATTTACTGCAAAGAACATCATCTTTGCTTTGTCTTACTTTGTTATGTAATTATTGCTATTCTGCTCAGATGAAGCGCCATCTGTCAGACATTTTTTGAGCTTTGTATTTTTTTGATTCTAATAAAACCCCATGTCATTCCTCTCTATCTACATTATTCCGTGATTTATTCAGTTTTCAAATTTATACTGACTTTTTGATCACCTTATATAAGTAGCGTAAAATTCAGTTTGGCAGTTGTGACACATACCTTTAATATCATTTCCAGGAACTGGTGTCTGCCATCCTTTAACTTCAGGTTTATTCTCCCATTCCTTTTTGTATTTTTGTATCAATTTTTCTTCATTGATGATTCCATTACAACACTGCATTCGCTCACCATACATGACGCAACACAAAGAAACGAATATGTGCGAAAGTACACTGAGGCCTATCCTTAACGTTAACAATGCCCTCTCAAGCTAGCCGAACACTTCCGGAATGACACGAGACAACTACAGATTCCAAGCTACCCGAACAGTTCCGAAGCGGCACAAGACAAATGCCAAAGTCAGGGTGCTTTGTTCTAGCTTTTTGAAGTAGATTATGAAGAGACGGTGCATATAGTAACTGAAGAAAAGTACTTTAAAAAGTCACTAGAAAAGTAGCTAAATAAATTTTGTCACTAAACAGTATTTAAATGTCGCTCTTGATGACAATATGTTTCTTAATCCAGTGACAAAATCGGTAAATTGGCAACGCTGCCTAGTCTCCTTCGGAAAAATAAAAGCACAGGGTGAGCAGACACAATGACCTGTTTTAAATTGCATGCCATTCTTGAACACGACTTCCTAAAGCAGTGGTTCCCAACCTTTCTTACAACATTACCCCTGATTGCAATTAGACATTAGCTAATACCGCATCCCTCCCCCCTCCCCCCTCCCCCCCCCCTCGCCATCCGTTGCCCATTCTCCCCCATATTATCACCAAATTTAGCAACCAGTTAACGTGTAGACTGAAAACTTTTCTTGGAACACTTTCACTTTTCAAATAATGAAAAATGAATGAAACTTAGTTTGCGTGTTAGAAGGAATGACGAAGGAATTCATGGTGCACCGTAAACGCTACCCGCAACTGCTTCTCAGATAAGAAAGCTATCTATCAACAGTCACAGTAGACATTTGTTACGAAACGTACTTCCCCTACATTACTCCTCTCCACAGCAGCACCTGTTTGACCTGCACACTGCAACCCCATTTAAAATAACCAAGATAAAATGTTTGCACTATACTTACTGCGCGTAAATCACTTGATTGCTGCAGTCCTTACTTCGGAACCGGCAGAAACTGAAAGACTTCAGGCTGCTATTGCTTCGTGTGTACCACAGACACTAGTATTTATAGCAATAATAATAATAATAATATGTGTAGCACTATAGTAGCCCTTATGTAGTTACTGCTGTGTCGTGTCGTCAATTCATTTATCTGTTTAGAAGCGAGTAACGAAGCACTTTCTGGACTACTGGCAGGTACTACCCACACCTTGGAGAAGATTTCTCTTGAGATGTTTAGCATTTGTTACGTATATGTCTCACTGTTATCACACACCTGTACGGGACAAAGCACAACATAGGTGTGTAGTGGGTGGATTATGTGAGGGACCTGTAACCTCCACCACATTAATGCTACTTTTGAGAAAAAGTAATTACTGATAACTTACCTAATCGATAGTAGAGTCTTACAAAATTTTGATAACAGTAACGGTCTTTTGAAAATAATTTAGTTTCGTGACTGAGACAGAATCGAATCATTTAGTTTTTACTCCTAAGAAAGTTTCAATTTGCTCTTTGGGGCGTAAGTAGCCCCACGTTGGGAACCACTAGAGAGTTGCTTGTACCATTGCGTAGTGCGCTTCTAGGCACTGTTGCCAACTTCGGTGTTTTCCGCCTAACTTAAGGGGAAATCAGGTGCCTTAGAGGGAAATTTAGAAGAATGTGTGTTTCAGGGGGAAATCACGGGAAACTGTACTGTTTAAGGAGTTTTTAGGGGTTTCTCCAGTCTGAATAATGCATATTAATAAAAAATTATTTAGATATAACATTTAAATAATTCGTTCTTCATTTTTCGTTGGCAGCCTTACTTTACGACCTCTTTTGTAACTTAAACTGTTCTTAAAATCGAGATTACTTCAATTACGAGAAATCGGGACTAAGGAGAGATAGTATACATCACACGAGTTAATAGCAGTCGATCAGTAAAAGTAAACGATACAGTGCAGCTTGTGAACTGAAATGTGGAAACGTTTTAAGTGCAACTGTGTGTATATTAAGTGAATGTGGTATTTCCAGCGATACACAAAGATTTGGAAATCAAATCCCTTGCTGAAATGTTCTTTATCTTCGGTTTGTTTGATTTTACGAGCAGAGCTGAGCAATGACGTTGTTTATATAGCTTGTCCTTCAGCCTATATGCAACAGTCTACATCTTAATATGTCATACTACTGCTTTTGTTAGTAAACACTAAAGTGATGAATATTAAAAATTAGTATTTTCCCTCAGTGAATTGTTTGGAATGAATGCATGAATTGTTACTCAACATGCAGAATTTTAATGGGAGGTTTCATCGCTTTTTCGCAGTCTCTATAAGTACATGGCACAAAATGTATCATAATCATTGGAAACGTCGTCGCCGCGGTGGTCTCGTGGTTCTAGGCGCGCAGTCAGGAACCGTGCGACTGCTACGGTCGCAGGTTCGAATCCTGCCTCGGGCATGGGTGTGTGTGATGCCCTTAGGTTAGTTAGGTTTAAGTAGTTCTAAGTTCTAGGGGACTGATGACCACAGCAGTTGAGTCCCATAGTGCTCAGAGCCATTTGAACCATTTTTGAAAACGTCGTCGGTGCTTGTGAGCAATAGCATTTAACCCTATAAATAAGAAATTCTGCGTATTCTATAATTATTTATGAAAGCACTTACATAACGACTCAAAAGCAGCATTACGTTTCGCTGTATGTAAATAAATAGAGTTTAATTCTCTGTAAAAGACAGAATGATCACCAGAGTGCGTTAGTGTTGTTACGAGGGTATACGAGGGCTATGCCGAAAGTTTTTAGCAGCCCGTAAACCGTAAGGCGGAGGACAATGGGGTTGTTTTCATTCGAAACAGCGAAGTTTTTCAACCTTGGGACGTGCGCGCGAAGCCCCTGGCTAGCGGTGATCCCCCCACAGCGCGGTAAGAAAGCACGGGCAGTGCTGAGTCAGAGACGGTGCAGGATTGAGCTGTCGCGCCGCTACTTTGGCGCCGTGATTTTTTACGATTACAAAAAGGGTTTAAGCGCCAAAGAATGCCATTCGTCATTGTTGCGTGTTTTTGGTGAAGCTTCCCCTTCTAGGGCCACAGTTGGAAATTGGTTTCGCGAATTTTCGAAGGGTCGGCAGTCAATTGAAGATGAACCTCGTCCCGATCGGCCAGCAACAGCTGTGCCTCCTGAAAACATTAATGCTGTGAGGAAAGTGATCAAAGAAGATCCACATCTTACATTTTGCGACATTGAAGGGACCCTAAATATTGGATCAACAGCAGCACAGACCATCGTTCATAGTCACTTAGGTCTTACAAAGAGATGTGCCCGTTGGGTGCCACATTCCCTGACAGAAAGCCACTGGTCTCATTTTATGCTCGAAAAATTCAATGGAGGGAAGTCCCAAGACACCTACAATATCGTCACAGGTGATGAAACGTGGGTCTTCCATTATGACCCTGAAACGAAGAGGCAGTCTTCTGTGTGGGGCTTTCCAAGGGAGGAACCACCCACAAAAGTTCGACAAAGTCGGAGCTCTGGAAAAAAGATGGTGGCAACTTTTTTCACAAAGATCGGGCATCTCACCTCTGTGACATTGGACACAAGTCGTACAGTCAGTGCTGAATGGTACGTGAACGATTGTCTTCCAAAAGTCAGCACCACATGGAAGTCACAGAATCCAAAGTCCAAGAGTGGGCACCTTCTGCTGCATCACGACAATGCATCTGCACACAGGGCTGCCAGAACGATGGACTTTCTGGAGATGGAAAAAGTGCAAGTGTTACCCCATCCTCCCTATTCACCTGACCTGGCTCCCTGTGACTTCTTTCTGTTCCCTAAGCCTAAGGAAAACATTCGAGGGCAGCGGTTTTCATCAGATGAAGAGGCCATTGCAGCGTGCGAGAGTGCACTAAGTGACATCCCAAAAGAAGCTTGGACTGACAAATTTTCTAAATGGTTTCAGAGAATGGAAAAATGTATACATTCTAATGGAGATTATTTTGAAAAGTTGTAAACGTTTTTTTGCAAGTAATTTTTTTTCACACATTGTGCTAAAAACTTCCGGCATAGCCCTCGTATAAGGAGCGTGAGCAGCATCAGGTGTTGAGTGATCACTCTGAAGGACACGAAGATGCCGCGCACTGGTGAGAAACACTGTATCAACACTTACATACTTTGGAAGGGCGTCATTGTGGGTCTCCCTGTGGGCAATGGTAGAATATCCAGGTTGTGGGGCTTTCAGATGTGACAGTGGCCAAATTGTGGACTCCATGAGAACGTGAGGGCAGGCATAGTCGTCGTCAAGATTCCAGACGACCTCGTCTGACCACCATAAGGGATCATCGCTGTATTGTCCACCAGGCACACTGTAAGCCCTTCACATCTATGTCTCCCACCCTAGAACAAGTAATGGAGTCCCTATTATTTTCTGTGTTATCCCACACCATTGCTCAGAGACCATCAGCAGCTGGAATAGCAAATTATCATCCGATGTTTAAGCTATAGTTAACATCACAATACAAACTGTTTCATTTGGAGTGGTAGAGTCTTCAGGAGACATGGACTACTGATGAAAGGCATCTCATTGTGATCAGCGATGAATCGGAGTTCTGCTCTGTCCGGGATGACCAAGATCTGTGAATAAAAGGTGACCTGGGGAGAGATGCCATTATTCCACTGTTTTGGAGAGTCACAGCGGTGTTACTCCTAGATTCATGGTGTAGTGAGCAGTTGGGTATGACTTCAGGTCACGGCTGGTGTTGACTGTAGGAACTATGGCAGTACATCGTGGACATCCTGGAGCCTCGTGTGTTGCTCCTCATGCGTTAATAGCTTGGTACCATTTTCCAACAGGACAACGCTCGTCCACATGTGGCACAAGTCTCTACGAATTGTCTGCCAAAAACTGATGTAGTCCTGTGGCCAGCAAGATCCACTCATCTTTTCTTCATACATTAGACCACGTCAGAATCGGCCGTGGTGGCCGAGCGGTTCTAGGCGCTTCAGTCCGGAACCGCGTGACTGTTACGGTCGCAGGTTCGAATCCTGCCTCGGGCATGGATGTATGTGATGTCCTTAGGTTAGTTAGGTTTAAGTAGTTCTAAGTTCTAGGGGACTGATGACTTAAGATGTTAAGTCCCATAGTGCTCAGAGCCATTTGAACCACGTCAGACATCAACTCCATCTCAGTGTATCAAGGGTATCAAGGACCAGTTATAACAATTTTAGGTCGGCCCGCTTCAAGAAAGAGTACTACGGATTTATGATGCCCTTTCTCACTCTATCAATGTTTCCATCCAGGCCAGAGAATGTGCAACATTGTACTGATAAGTTGGCTCATACTGTCAAATTCTTTGTAAATTTGACTCGATTTTGTAAGCACTGAAATTATGTCACTTATTCTCTCAACCCGCGAAATTTTCGTTTATTCCTCCACTTCTGCGTGCTTCATTTTTTTTTTTTTTTTTTTTTTGTCTGGCAGTGAAATTTACAGTAGTTATGTAGAAACGCAAAGAATTGCACATGATGTACAATGATGTGACAGGTCACGAGATACTTCCTACTACAGTGTGGGAACTCCTTTTGCCCGGAGTAGTGCAGCAACTCGTCATGGGATGGACTCCACAAGTCATCTGAATCCCTCTGTTGCCTCTATAGCCGTCCATGCTGAAAAAAATGTTTCACTCTGCAGCGGAGTGTGCGCTTATATGAAACTTCCTGGCAGATCAAAACTGTGTGCCGGACAGAGACTCGAACTCGGGACCTCTGCCTTTCGCAGGCAAGTGCTCTACCAAGTTCTGCAAGGTTCACAGGAGAACTTCTGTGGAGTTCGGAAGGTAGGTAACGAGATATTGGCAGAAGTAAAGCTGTGAGGAGGGGAGAGGGGGGGGGGGGGGGTGAGCCGTGCTTGGGTAGCTCAGATGGTAGAGCACTTGCCCGCGAAAGGCAAAGGTATGGAGTTCGAGTCTCGGTCCGGCACACAGTTTTAATCTGCCAGGAAGTTTCCTGAGAAAATGTTGCTGGTGCAGCAGTTTGTGCTCGAACTAACCTCTCGATTATGTTCCATGCCGAGCGATCTGGATGGTCAAATCATTCGCTTGAACTGTCCAGAATGTTCTTCAAAACAGTCGCGAACAACTGTGGCCCAGTGTCATGGCGCATTGTCATTCACAAAAATTCCATCGTTGTTTGGCAACATGATGTCCATGAATAGCTGCAAATGGTGTCCAGGTAACCGAACATAACCACTTCCAGATCGGTTCTGTTGGACCAAAGGACCAAGTCCATTCCATGTAAACACAGCCCATACTACTACGGGACCACCACCATCCTGCACAGTGCCTTGTTAACAATCTGGGTCCGTGGCTTCGTGGGGTCTGCGACACACACCAACTTTATCATCAGCTCTTACCAGCTGAAATCGGACCACAGTTTTCCAATCGTCTAGGGCACAACCGATTTTGTCAACAGCGCAGGTGAAGCGCTGCAGGCGACTTCGTGCTCTTACAAAGGCACTCGAGTTGGTGGTCTGCTGCCTTATCCCCTTAACAACACATTCCGCAGCGCTGTCCTAGCGGATGTTTCGTCGGACATCCGACATTTATTTCTGTGGTTATTTCACGCAGTGTTATTTGTCTGTCTGACAACTCTGCGCAAATCCCTGTACTCTCGGTCGTCAAGTGAAGGCAATCGGCCACTGCGTTGTCTGTGGCGAGGGGTAATGCCTGAAATTTGATAGTCTCGGCACACTCTTGACGCTGTGGATCTCGGAATCTACATCTACATGATTACTCTGCTATCCACAATAAAGTGCCTGGCAGAGGGTTCAGAGGGTTGTCTCTCTACCGTTCCACTCTCAAACGGCACGCGGGAAAAACGAGTACTTAAATTTTTCCGTGCCAGCCCTGATTTCTCTTATTTTATCGTGATGATCATTTCTCCCTATGTAGGTGGGAGCCAACAGAATGTTTTCACAATCGGAGGAGAAAACTGGTGATTGAAATTTCATGAGAAGATCCCGTCGCAACAAAAAACGCCTTTGTTTTAATGATTGCCAATCCAATTCACATATCCAGTCTGTGACACTATCTCCCCTATTTCGCGATAATACAAAACGAACTGCTCTTCTTTGTGTTTTTTCGGTGTCATCCGTCAGTCCCACCTGATGCGGATCCCACACCGCACAGCAGTACTCCAGAATAGGGCGGACAAGCGTAATGTAAGCAGTCTCTTTGGTAGACCTGTTGCACCTTCTAAGTGTTCTGCCAATGAATCGCAGTCTTTGGCTTGCTCTGCCAACAGTATTATCTATGTGATCTTCCAATTTAGGTTATTTGTAAATGTAATCCCTAAGTATTTAGTTGAATTTAAAGCCCTCAGATTTGTGTGACTTATCGCGTAATCGAAATTTACCTGATTTATTTTAACTTCGCACTTTTCTTTATTCAGGATCAATAGCCCTTTCTCGCACCATAGAGATATCTTATCTAAATCATTTTGCAAGTCGTTTTGCTCATCTGATGACTTTACAAGACAGTAAATGACAGCATCATCTGCAAACAATCTAAGACGGCTACTCAGATTGTCTCCTACGTCGTTAATATAGATCAAGAACAACAGAGGACCTATAACACTTCCTTGGGGAACGCCGAATATTACTTCCGTTTTACTCGATGAGTTTCCGCCTATTACTACGAACTGTGACCTTTCTGACAATAAGTCACGAATCCAGTCGCATAACTGAGGCGATACTCCGTAGACACGCAGTTTGATTAGAAGACGCTTGTGAGGGACGGTTTTGAAAGCCTTCTGGAAATCTAAAAATATGGAATCAAATTGACATCCGCTGTCGATAGCACTTATTACTTCATGAGTATAAAGAGCTAGTTATGTTTCACAATAACGACATTTTCTGAATCCGTGCTGACTATATGTCAATAAATCGTTTTATTCGAGATACTTCCTAATGTTCGAATACAGTATATGTTCTAAAACCCTACTGCAAATCGACGTTAGTGATATAGGCCTGTAATTCAGCGGATTATTCCTACTTCCCTTTTTGGGTTTTAGTGTGATTTAAGCAATTTTCCAGTCTTTAGGTACGGATCTTTCTGTGAGCGAGAGGTTGTATGTAATTGCTAAATATGGAGCTATTTTGGCTTGGCTCTGAGCACTATGCGACTTAACTTCTGAGGTCATCAGTCGCCTAGAACTTAGAACTAATTAAACCCTAACAAACCTAAGGACATCACACACATCCATGCCCAAGGCAGGATTCGAACCTGCGACCGTAGCGGTCGCTCGGCTCCAGACACTAGCGCCTAGAACCGCACGGCCACTCCGGCCGGCTGGAACTATTTTATCAGCATACTCTGAGAGAAACCTGACTGGTATACAATCTGGACCAGAGGCTTTGCCTTTACTAAGTGATGTAAGCTGCTTTGTTACACCGAGCATATCTACTTCTATGTTTCTCATCTTGGCAGTTGTTCTTGATTGGAATTCAGGAATATTTACCTCGTGTTCTTTGGTGAAGGAGTTTCGGAAAACTGTGTTTAATAACTCTGCTCTAGTGGCACTGTCATCAGTGTCTTCACCGTTGTCATTGCACAGTGAAGGTATTGATTGCGTCTTGCCACTGGTGTGCTTTATGTATGATCAGAATCTCTTTGGGTTTTCTGCCAGATTTCGAGACGGAATTTCGTTGTGGAAATTATTAAAAGCATCTCGCATTGAAGTACGCGCCATATTTCCAACTTCTATAAAACTTTACCAATCTTGGAGATTTTGCGTTCTTTTAAATTTGGCATGTTTTTTTCATTGCTTCTGCAACAACGATCTGACCCGTTTGGCGTACCATGGGGGATCAGCGCTTATCAATTTATGTGGTATATATCTCTTCAATTGCTGTTGATACTATCTCTTTGAAAACATTCCACAACTTTTCTACACTTACATGATCAGATCGGAATTCCCTAATGGTTTCCGAAATGGAATATCTCATGTGTCTAGCTCGAACTATCATTCTGAATTGGAAGTCTGTTGATTCCCGTGGTGCGGCCGTAATCACGCCGGAAACCTTTCCACATGGATCACCTGAGTAAACTTAATGACAGCTTCTCCAATGCATTAGCATTTTATACGTCGTGTACGCGATAATACGTCATCTTGGGATGAGAAGTTCCGCCTTATGCAAGACACCTTTTTTCTTTTTTTTTTTTCACCCATACACGTTTCAGCACTTTTGTGCTATCGTCAGTGGGTTCTGTTTTTATTTTCAACTGTAAATTTGTTGTTAACATATTAACATTTGCGTCGTTTACAACGTTATGTAAAAGTTGCATTTATAACTTAATTGGCGAAACGTGGGTGTAATCATAAGTAACATACCTTACATGATATTATTGTCCACTTATTTTGGTAGCTGTTCTGCTACACAATATACAACTTGTCATCTGCAAACAGCAAAACGTAATTTATTTCGTGTTTGTTATGCATTTACGAACGGAAATAAGACTGTATCACGTTTTCTTTCATGTAACTTACAGTTTTGAAGTTGTGGTACGTTTTCCAGTGTTGTTGGCGAAAGAAATAGGCTTACTTCTGTGCCTGTGTTCGCGTGGCAATCCAGTTTTTTCGATTGCTCAAAACATAGGCGGCGTTTTCGCTGCCATTACGTGTTGTTCGTTTGTTTCGTAGCGTGTTCTGCTGGGTGAAGGGCGCGAGTTTGAATTGTATTTGGCGTTAGTGGTGTGTGGTTTTTGTGGGTTTGCGTGTGTGTGATGATTACTGGGACAGATAAAGAGAGAGAGAGAGACTGAAAGAAAGAAAGAAAGAAAACAGAGAGAGAGAGAGAGAGAGGATTTTTTTTTGCGTGTGTGCGCGCGCGCGCGCGTTGTGTGTGTGTGTGTGTGTGTGTGTGTGTGTGTGTGTGTGTGTGTGTGTGTTTTACTAGTATAGTTCTTCTATTGTGGCGAAGAGGGTTTTGTTGCACAGTGATGTGTATTCACTGAGTACTTTCTTTCCTTCGGCTATTGATTTTTGGATGTGGTAGTCTTCTTCTATAGTTAATTTTTGGTATAGGCTGCTGCTAGTTTTTGGGAGGTGAAGGTAAGTTTCAATGTTTGTTGGATGGTGGTTGTGTGCTACCAGGTGTTCTGCAAATGTTGAGTGTGTGCTATTGCTTTTCAGTGCTCTGAGGTGTTCATTGTATCTGGTTCTGAAGGTCCTACATGTTTGGCCCACATATACAGATTGACAGCAGTTGCAAGTAAGTTGGTAGATGCCGGACTGGCTGCACCACAAGATGATTAATACGTCATCTGTTCATGTGCATATCGCTGTCCAATGACTTCTCTCACCTAGGTGTACGTGCGTGCACAGCCGTGTCGAATTATTCTTCTGCCTGGAGACCACAACAGCAGTAGTTATGGAAACCAGCTCTCACAGGGTTTAGCGCCACCCTGGTACAAAAAAGTAGCGACCTCTTCTGCGGAGCCCTGCCTCCAGGAAATCTGAGCACACAGAGGATGCGGGGTGGAGGCTGGCTTTAATCTCGGTGCCAGGCGGTGACACCGGCTCTCCGGACTGGGCGCCGTTGCGGTTCCGCTGGCGACCGTTACGCCCCGCTCGTCCAGAGACTTCTCTGCACGCACAGCGCGCGCCCAAGTTCAACGTTCGCCGCTGCTGCTGTTGTTGCCGCTGCTACGGCGCTCGTCTCGCGACTGCGCATGCGCGGGGCCGTGATTCGCTGTTTCCAGCGCCGTTAGTTCACCGTCCCTGGGTGTCGCTAAGCTCATAGTGACGAGTCCACTGCGTGCTACAGGACAGGTCCTTGCCCTCTTCACACCAGTGTTACTCTCATTAGTGCCACTTCGCCGCCGACAACGATCTACGACTCACTCGCTGATCTTTTCAGTCCAGCGAAGACTGAAATGATAAATCGTGGCTGGGGACGGAGACAGAGTGAGCTGCTACCGAATCGCGTTTCATATACGTTCAACAGGGGGCAGTTCTGGACATCATGCTGGTCAGGGTTGTTGTAGCACTGCTGGGCAATTCGAAAAATGTATAAGTTCTTGCTTCCAACGTGCATCCGAGCACTGATCTCGAGAATTTGGATACCCCTATACATCCTGTCTCACGTTAAGGATCGACTCGAAATGAGCAGTACTCGGAGCTAGAACGAGAACAGTTGTTGGTTGTTCACATAGAAGCTTGTCGTTTGCTTTTGTTTCCTGTTGCCTCTTGCTATGGGAATTCAGGCAACGGGTTTCACTTTTCACTTGTTGTACAAAAAGAACGTTACGTTGAAAGACGTATTATAAAATTATATTAGTTCACGCTGCTTTATATTTGCATTAAAACTCACTCATTGGTACTCGCTAACTGTTGTTGCATTACTTCTCAAAAATAATTATGAATGCACAATAAGATCAAATATTTTGAAAACAAGCTCTGACGAAAATACTAAAGCTTAGTTTACATGACGACGCTAGGTTGCATGCAATTGCGCTACCGCCCTCTGTGCACGTACTCGTTGGTGAACTAAACAATTTCGCCTTTTCCAGCTTGGAGGATACTAGTTGCACGAGTATTGAGGTTAGGAAGAGGGCAAACGGATTGAAATGTGAAGTTGGTAAAGGAGGAGACTGTTCGCTTTTGATGCATAGGTGTTTGTGGGATTTTAATGATGTTGACTACAAAAACAAGCAGCGACATGTTGCTGCATTTGGATTCCGTCATATGCGACCTTGATATGGATGTGTTAACAATATCTGAAGTACAAAATAAAATTCATTCAATTAGAGTACATATCATACAAATTAAATATGGAAAAAGCATGCAAGAAAAAATTTGGCGGTGGAACAACCCACGTCTACAAGACTGAAATCCCGTGGTCCAAGTTGTCGATTCTTCCTTAAGTAAAATTGTTGAAGAAGGACAGGCTACACGGATTGGAAAGCTGAATTTTTTATTCAACAGCGATTTATTTCAAAAGTCACAGCACATTCACAAATTGTAGTATATACACTTAAACATTGAAATGTTGCCACTGTGCCAGATGCATTAAATGCGGCATGCTTCGAATAATTATTATTACCAGACTGCATTTTTGCTTCTATCAACCCCCACCAGTATTTATGCTTCTCCATGGGTTAGGTTAGGTTAATGTTGTTTAACGTCCCGTCGACGACGAGGTCATTAGAGACGGAGCGCAAGCTCGGGTTAGGGAAGGATGGGGAAGGAAAACGGCCGTGCCCTATCAAAGGAACCATCCCGGCATTCGCCTGAAACGATTTAGGGAAATCACGGAAAACCTAAATCAGGATGGCTGGAGACGGGTTTGCACCGTCATCCCCCCGAATGCGAGTCCAGTGTGCTAACCACTGCGCCACCTCGCTCGGAGATTATCCATGTTTCTAGCTAATGAAGACTGTCTATGTCTCAGTCGTCTATTAACTGCGGTTGTGCATACTGTTGGGAAGCAGGTTTTTTTTCCTGCCAGTTATGAGTCCCACTTGTAGCTCTCCAGAATTTGGTCAACTATTCGTAGGCGTAATGCGACTGTCTTTTCACAGCAGCGAAGTTTGCAAACCTGAATTCGAAACGCATTTCCCATAGCAGGGCCAGCTATGTTTTGTCTTTGAAACACAGTCAACGATGTCGTGACAATGGCTTATTTAAATACAGTATTAATGGAAATGCGTCATCACCAACTAAAGCTGCGTCTTGTAACTGGCCGAGAGTTATGAACTCTATTGCAGTTCAGTGCGATTTGGCTACAATGCTTCTCGCATTATAGCATCATTCTTCCTTGTTGGATAATAAATACTATTTCGAAGAGACGTGAACTATTCAGAGTGTCGTTCTTAGATGAGTCAGATACTTTGTAGTGTCTTCTACTACAGTTTCTATCAGTAATGTCGCTGAGCAACGGAGCTGACGTCTTTTCTGTGTCCAGTCATGGACGCAAATACCGTTCTTATTTCCTTTCTTATGCAGCAATTTCACACAAACAATCACCAACTCCGCAGCAACTCGTGCATCTGTCAAAGCTTTGATTCTGGACACGACTAAGGCACTCACAAAACGACGAAACTGAAGTGTCTACTGTCACGTACCAAGCAATTTGCGTACAACTTGTTTCCTGCAACGAACGGCGCACCTGTGTTGTCATGTAAACTAGCCTTGTAGTAATTCTACACTACTGGCCATTAAAATTGCTACAGTAAGAAGAAATGCAGATGATAAACGGGTATTCATTGGACAAATATATTGAACTAGAACTGACATGTGATTACATTTTCACGCATATTCAGTGCATAGATACTGAGAAATCAGTACACAGAACAACCACCTCTGGCCGTAATAACGGCCTTGATACGCCTGGGCATTGAGTCAGAGCTTGGAAAAAGTGGTTCAAATGGCTCTGAGCACTATGGGACTTAACATCTGTGGTCATCAGTCCCATAGAACTTAGAAGTACTTAAACCTAACAAACCTAAGGACAGCACACAACACCCAGTCATCACGAGGCAGAGAAAATCCCTGACCCCGCCGGGAATCGAACCCGGGAACCCGGGCGCGGGAAGCGAGAACAGAGCTTGGGTGGCGTGTACAGGTACAGCTGCCCATGCAGCTTCAACACGATACCACAGTTCATCAAGAGTAGTGACTGGCGTATTGTGACGAGCCAGTTGCTCGGCCACCATTAACCAGACGTTTTCAAGTGGTGAGAGATCTGGAGAATGTGCTGGCCAGGGCAGCAGTCGAACATTTTCTGTATCCAGAAAGGCCCGTACAGGACCTGCAACATGCTGTCGTGCATTATCCTGTTGAAATGTAGGGTTTCGCAGGGGTCGAATGAAGGGTAGAGCCACAGGTGGTAACACATCTGAAATGTAACGTCCAATGTTCAAAGTGCCGTCAATGCGAACAAGAGGTGACGAGGACGTGTAACCAATGGCACCCCATACCATCACGCCAGGTGATACGCCAGTATGTCGATGACGAATACACGCCTCCAATGTGCGTTCACCGCGATGTCGCCAAATACGAATGTGACCATCATGATGCTGTAAACAGAACTTGGATTCGTCCGAAAAAATGACGTTTTGCCATTCGTGCATCCAGGTTCGTCGTTGAGTACACCATCGCAGGCTCTCCTGTCTGTGATGCAGCGTCAAGGGTAACCGCGGCCATAATCTCCCAGCTGCAAACGTCGTCGAACTATTCGTGCAGATGGTTATTGTCTTGCAAACGTGATTCAGAGATCGAGACGTGACTGCACGATCCGTTACAGCCATGTGGATAAGATGACTGTCATCTTGACTGCTAGTGATACGAGGCCGTTGGGATCCAACACGGCTTTCCGTATTACCCTCCTGAACCCACCGATTCCATATTCTGCTAACAGCCATTGGATCTCGACCAACGCGAGCAGCAATGTCGCGATACGCTAGCAATCGCGATAGACTACAATCCGACCTTTATCAAAGTCGGAAATGTGATGGTACGCATTTCCTCTCCTTACACGAGGCATCACAACAACGTTTCACCAGGCAACGCCGGTCAACTGCTGTTTTTGTATGAGAAATCGGTTGGAAATTTTCCTCATGTCAGCTCGTTGTAGGTGTCGCCACCGGCGCCAACCTTGTGTGAATGCTCTGATAAGCTAGCCATTTGCATCTCACAGCGTCTTCTTCCTGTCGGTTAAATTTCTCGTCTGTAGCACGTCATCTTCGTGGTGTAGCAATTTTAATGGCCAGTAGTGTAGAGTAACCTTCTGAGACACCATGTACGCCTGCAACGATTACTTTCCCTAGAAGTCCATAAAATCTCATGAGAAAGGCTGTGTATCAAAGAAAACACGCTAATATAAAAAATGACTCATTTTTTGAGGATCACGTAAAATGTTATCCTAAAAGTTAACTTCAGAAATGGATGTACGAGGGGACTTCAAAAATAAGTTTCACATTATTATGGCAGGCCAAGTAACTTTTATTGAATGCTGCGCTTTAGAGAGACACAGACACACGACGCCACTTTTTCTTCAACATAACCTTCAAGATTCTGTAAATAAATATTGGGACGTTCTATTATGCCGAGACTGTATCGTGGCAGTTTTAGTTAGGGAGTGTCTTGAACCATGGTTACGTAAAATACCGGTAGAGGTCGGGCCTGAGCTACGACTGCCAACTGCAACAAACAATTGCGCGATAGCCATTACCAATTGCTTCGCATTTTAGTACTCCAGCTTGCTTCGTGTTGTGGATTGCTTGTTTTTTTTTCATTCTTAGTTTGAAATGAGTGAAGAAACTAATCCTGAAGCATAAAGGGATTTGAATGCCTCTCTCAGCACAAAAAAGGAGTCAGCGATCCCTATTACCGTTATGTCAGATTTTCTTTCGTGGACACAGAACGCGAACGTAGGATGGCAGCCCTTCGAGAGTTCGTTTCTTTACGGTCGCAGCCGACTGCCACGATATACAGGATGTACATAAAATCCGGAAACACTTTCAGTTATTTATTGCACAAGAATCAAACATTGTACACATATCATGTGCCACAGTGTAGTTTGGTAATTTGCCGACAGTTAGCGCTAGTCACAAACATGGCGGCCGTGTTACAGAAGGGAACAGCTGTTTCATGAAACAGCTGTTTCTGTGGTGACTCATTAAAGATCTGGTGTATGTACTGCCTCTATCATGTGATGTAGCAGAAAGAACTCCAGGAGAGAATTCGGAAAGCGACTGCCACAGTCGACGATGCAATGCTGGGACGGGTATGGCAAGAATTCGATTACCGTATTGGCGTCTGACAGGGTCACTCATGGTTCGCATATCGAATGTTTGTGTAAAAAACTAAAGTTTCTCTTCAAAATGCAATATGTATGATATCTGTACAATGTTTAATTCTTGTGCAATAAATAATTGGAAGTGTTCCCGGACTTTATGTAAACCCTGTATTAAATGCGCAAAGTTGACACTCGGCGCGGTGGCTGATGGGAGCGGCTGTAAATGGGGAATGCCTTTGCAGTCGCTCCCATCAGCCACCGCGCCGAGTGTCAACTTTCTTTGCGGGTACGATACTGTCTGTACAATACCAGTCCTTCAGTTCTACGACAGCAGGAATCTGCCCCTTGTTCACGGAGTCATAGGCGAACTGCTCAGTGAATGTCCTCACCGCTAGAAAACCTGTGATACTGCAGCGAATGAATTCCTCGACTGCCTGGAGATAGTAGTCGGTGGTCGATGGCGGTGGCCTTCCTTCTCGATCAGCATACCCTACGTCTGTCCGACCTTTGTCAAACTGTTTGTACCATTACACTACGACTGCATGCGGCATTGTCTTTGGTTCATTTACCGCCAGAATTTCACGGTGAATCTGTGTGCAATTTAGAATACTGGCGACAAGAATCGTACTGTCCCGCATATTTCAAATCTGGAGCAGGTCCTGAGATGCCGCGCCCGTTACACTCGCGCACTCTGATGGACAATGCGCCACTCACTTTGCGCGATGGTGTTAGCGTCGGACGACACATGTAACTGACTTCCTAAGTCACCTCGTAACTATATCTCATTCACGCAATACTATTCCCTTTAGAGGCACGCCGGCCGGTGTGGCCGAGCGGTTCTAGGCGCTTCAGTCTGGAACCGCGCGACCGCTACGGTCGTAGGTTCCAATCCTGCCTCAGGCATGGATGTGTGCGATGTCCTTAGGTTAGTTAGGTTTAAGTAGTTCTAAGTTATAGGGGACTGATGTCCTCAGATGTCGAGTCCCATAGTGCTCAGAGGCATCTGAACCACCATTAGAGGCAGCGCAGACGACATGATTATGCACGAAGGGACACTAGATACACACCGTGAAATGTGAACTTAGTGAAGACAGCGAGCTGTATGATTGAAGCATATGTTGCCCCTAACAGTTTTCTTATAGGCGTACTACTCAAAAGTCATGAACTGACGATATGTACATATACAGATGATGGTAGTGTCGCGTGCACAAGGTATAAGAGAGAAGTGCATTGGCGAAGCTGTCATTTATACTTAGGTGATTCATGTGAAAGAGTTTCTGTTGTTATGGTCGCACAATGGGAAGTAACCGAGGTTGCACGTGGAATGCTGCTTGGAGCTAGACGTATGGCACATTGTATGAAGGAAATCGTTAGGGAATTCAATATTTCGAGATCCACAGTTTGGAGAGTGTGCACAGAATATCAGATTAGAGGCAATATCTCCTACCACGGTCAACGCAGTGGCCCGCGGCCTTCACTTCACGCTTAGCTACTCTCGTTCGTTGAGTTGACAGTGCTAACAGACGAGCAACACTGCGAGAAATAACAGCTGAAATCAACGTGGGCCGTACGACGAACGTATCCGTTTAGGGCAGTGTGGCGAAATGTGTCGCTAATGGGCTACGGCAGCGGACGACCGACGTGAGTTCCGTTGCTAACAGAACGACATCGCCTACGGCGCCTCTCCTGGGCTCGTGACCATATAGATTGGACTCTTAGACGAATGGAAAAGTGACATGGTCAGTGTCTCAATTCCAGTGGGTAAGAGCCTATGGTAGCGTTCGAACGCGGTGCAGACCCCCGGTACCCTGGATCATAGTCGGCAAGCTGGTGGTGGCTCCATAATGGTGAGGGCAGTGTTTACATGGAATGGACTGGGTCCTCTGGATGTTTGGCTACTTGGAAACCATTTTCAGCCATTCACGGATTTAATGTTCCCGAAAAACAGTGGAATTTTTGTGAATGACAGTTCGCCATTTCACTGGTGCATAATTGTCCGCGATTGATTTGAAAAAGATACTGGACAGTTCGAACGAATGATTTGGCCTCGCAGATCGCCCGACATGAATCCCAACGAACGTTTACCTGACGTAATCGAGAGGTCAGTTAGTGCACAAAATTCCGCACTGACAACACTTTCGCAATTATGGAAGGCTATAGTAGCAGCATGGCTCAATATTTCTGCAGGGAACTTCCAAAGAGTTGTTGAGCCCATGCCACGTCGAGTTACTGCACTGCGCTGAGCAAAAGGAGGTCCGACGCGATATTAGGAGGAATCCTTCACTACTGGCCATTAAAATTGCTACACCACGAAGATGACGTGCTACAGACGCGGAATTTAACCGATAGGAAGAAGATTCAGTGATATGCAAATGATTAGCTTTTCAGAGCATTCACACAAGGTCGGCGCCGGTGGCGACACCTACAACGTACTGACATCAGGAAAGTTTCCAACCGATTCCTCATACACAAACAGCAGATGACCGGCGTTGCCTAGTGAAACGTTGATGTGATGCCTCGTGTAAGGAGGAGAAATGCGTACCATCACGTTTCCGACTTGAATAAAGGTCGGATTGTAGCCTATCGCGATTGCGGTTTATCGTTTCGCGACATTGCTGCTCGCGTTGGTCGAGATCCAATGACTGTTACAGGGGTATGGGATCGGTGACCGTGGCTGCGGTTAACCTTGATGCTGCATCACAGACAGGAGCTCCTGCGATGGTGCACTTAACGACAAACCTAGGTGCACGAATGGCGAAACGTCATTTTTTCGGATGAATCCAGGTTCTGTTTACAGCATCATGATGGTCGCATCCGTGTTCGGCGACATCGCTGTGAACGCCCATTGGAAGCGTGTATTCGTCATCGCCATACTGGCGTATCACCCGGTGTGATGGTATGGGGTACCATTGGTTAAACGTCTCGGTCACCTCTTGTCCGCATTGACGCCACTTTGAACAGTGGACGCTACATTTCAATTGTGTTACGACCCGTGACTCAACCCTTCACTCAATCCCTGCGAAACCCTAGATTTCAGCAGGATAATGCACGACCACATGTTGCAGATCCTGTACGGGCCTTCCTGGATACAGAAAATGTTAGACTGCTACCTTGGCCAGCACATTCTCCAGATCTCTCACCAATTGAAAACGTCTGGTCAATGGTGGCCGAGCAACTGGCTCGTCACAATACGCCAGTCACTACTCTTGATGAACTGTGCTATCGTGTTGAAGCTTCATGGGAAGCTTTACCTGTACACGCCATCCCAGCTTTTTTTTACTCAATATCTAGGCGTATCAAGGCCGTTATTACGGCCAGAGGTAGTTGTTCTGAGTACTGGTTTCTCAGGGTCTATGCACCCAAATTTCGTGAAAATGTAATCACATGTAAGTTCTAGTATAATATATCCGTCGAATGAATACCCGTGTATCATCTGCGTTTCTTCTTCGCGCAGCAATTTTAATGGGCAGTAGTGTATGACTCTTGTCTCCACAGTGTACTCAATAGCCAAAACATTACGACCACGTGCTTCATGGCGTGTTGATACGCCATTGGAACGCAATAGTGGAGATATTCTGTGTGGCACGGATTCGGTAGCCCTTGATGGTTTCCGGAGGTAGACAGCACTGGGTTTCTACGGAGAGACGTCACAGTTCTTGTAAATTACTCGCTGGTGGTATGTGGAAGAGGAGCTAATGCCCAATAGCAGCCCATATGTGTTCCATCGGTTACAGACAAGGCAAATTTGGTGATGAAGACGTCAACATGCGTTCACTACCATGCTCCTCGGACCACAGTGGGACGATTCTGGCTTTGTGGCACAGACATTTATTCTGTTGGTAGATGCAATCGCTGTTGGGGTAGACATCAGGTATAGTGGGATGCTGACAATGGCAATAATGTTCTCGTAGTCCTCAGTTACTGCAGTGTCCTCGAATACCACCACAGCTCCCATAGAAGCACAGGTGGAAGTCCTCCATAGCTATACAACTCCCACGGTTCTGCTTCTGCCGTGGTGCGTGTCTCAAGCAGCAGTTTTCTTGGATGCTAGCGTATCAGGACACGACCATCGACATGATTTAACAAAAAAACGTAATTCATCCTACCAGATGGCACGTTGCAGTTGAGCTAAGGTGCAGTCTTGATGATCCTATTCCCACTGCAGTTGCAATTGGTGACATAATGGGTTCGTCATGGAAACAAGTAGCGGTCGCGTGCTGTGGAGTTCCATGATCAACAATAAACGTTGCACAGTGTGCTCTGAAGCACTTGTACGTGCGCCAGCGCTGTACACTGCCGTGAGGTCTGCCAGAGATCGCTGCCTGCTGTGCGTTACAGAGCGGGCAAGCACGCTACCCTCAGCGTCTTACGGCCTTCTCTTGGTTTCATGTCCTTCCTCCACTTGCCATATCGTAATTCATAGAGTGTAAGACAAACTTTTTCTTCCCAAAATTTCCTTCAAAATTCAGGTGTGTCTTATCATCAGATTAATATAAAAACGTCCAGATTTTTATTTAAAATTCTCGCCAGTCTTAAAAACGGTCAAATATTCGATGCCGCCGGAAACCTATCTCTATCCAGTAACATTGGATTCAACTGACAGCAGCACTGCTATGATGCGACGTATAGAAGTTGCGGGGATTCACAAGCGTGTGTCGCGAGAGGCGTATCGCGAACGGCAAGATGGCGTAATATTCTGGATCAGAAACAAAGTGCAGAAGTTTTGTTTTTCTGTGTATAAAATCAGCCACATGCCACCCAACGAACGTGAGTACACGAATAGCTAAGCAACAGCTCAGTTCACACCAAATAACTGGTCTCCACGACACTACCACAACCCCAAGTATATACTGCTGACATACGAAGTTCACCTTTTAGTATTTGTTTACCAAAAGCCGCTCACATGGTTGCAGATGACAATATCTTCGCTAAGTAAAAAGACGGCAACAGAAGAAAAGAGCACAGAAAATACGTCGGAAACAGCGTCAATAATTGCTTAAAACAGGCTGTAAAATACAATAAATAAGTTAGAATGAAAGTAACAATAGAAAACTGTATTTCAAAAGACGAATTGTAAAAAAGGTAATAATGTTTTACTGTGTTTGTACAACCATGCCATTTTCTGCATGTTTTAGATTAAAAAACCCCACTGCTGATGGCGATATTTGTCGCCGAAACTAGTTTGGGATAATAAAGAAATAAACGAACAAGGTGTTTTGCACCAAGGCGGACTCAATTTCTGATATTATTGTTTTTCTATGCAAACACGGACCAAATGTAAGAGTTCCAAGATAACATCATTGTTAGTAGTAGTAGTAGTAGTAGTAGTAGCAGCATTGTTGTTGCATTGTTGTTGTGGCTGTTGTTGTGTATGTAGTTGTAATACTAGGATCGATCAATAAGTAATGCCCCATATTGTTTTAAAAAGCCATTAAAATACATAGACAAATGTCTTTGTTGGTGCTTCACATTTGACATTAGTTCTGTGCGCCGGTGAAGTTTCGAACCGTTCTGGCAGGTGGCAGAGCCGTGGTACAGCGTCAAAATGGTGTCTACATACGACTCACGTTACAATAGAGTACCAAATTATTTTCGGTGAAAACCGGGACACATTCACCCGGGTGCCAATGGACACCTCATTCCACATGTACCCAGGTTCCTTAATTTTAAATATTAATGTTTTGTTGATACATTTTGTTAACCCGATTATTATAACTAATAAGAGGACACAAAAGATTGATATAATCTAGATTATCTGTATAATTAATGACATGTAATAAACGGATACACTAGTAAAGAAATGTATTACGATTTTACAAAATTTTACAGCCATTCGACTTTTAATCAGTTAATATTAACATGAGCTTTAATATTACTGAGCACTTGTAGATGGAATTGACTGTCCTTGGAGAAAAGGGTATTTTTCACTGCCTCCAGCCTTCTTGATCATGTCTTTGTTCTTTGAGACACAGTGATAAAACTCGGCACAATCCATTTTGTAGTTGTATAAGACGTGCAGGATTGCTTGAAGAGAGTTCACCTGCATTCTGTTTCTTTCATCAGTCCACTGGATATTCACGAACGAAAATATTCTTTCCACGTTGGCATTATAGGCTGGGATTGCTAATAAATACCTTGCAATTATTACCAATTCAGAGTAATGCTGAAGACAGTCACAGCTTTTAAAAAAACTCACCCACTTCTCATGACATTTCAATGGTGTTTTTTTTTTTCATCATTCCACTTGTGAAGACTTTCTTCAACAAAATTTGTCGGTATGCCGAACTGATCAAAGAGAATGGAATCATCGATTTCAATCTCTTTACTATTCAAATAAGAAACTGTCTCTTCAACACTTTTCATTTTGGCACTCTCTTCAGTAACATCCGATCAAACACTGGCGATGAGGGTAAATATGAGGCGCTCCACTTGCTGAGATATTCTACACAAGCGTCATAAAACTTGTTAACTTCTTCTCTCAAACTCCTTTCCGCTGCTTCTGATATTTCTGCTCTTTTAAGGACAGATTTAACATTAAAAGAAATGAACTGCTGTTCTCTCCTCTTAGTAACAGTTTCCAGAGTATTTTTCAAAACATCATTTCCTCTATTACACTTTTCGTGCTTCCCTCAATTTCCTTTATCCCATGCTGCCAAGTGCTAAGCTGACTGTGAATGAACCATAAGTAGGCTTCACTTAAAGGGTTACTGAAAAACTGAACCAATACTTTTGGGGGGTTTGTCTTCATTTAGGAAAAAATCTTTTAACGGTTCAAACAGGCGGATTACTCTTTCAACTGCTGGAAACAGTGATAACCAGCGAGTGACACATTACATTCATATATTCAGTTCCCACATAATCACAGAACTCCTCAAGCCTCTCTGTTCTAACAGGATGTATGTAAAAGTGTGAGTATACCTTCATGACGATAGTTTCAACATCACAGCTTAAACTGTCAGCAGATGTCTGCACGCTATCGTGTAAAACATGTGCAGGGCACCCTATGCCTTCAATGTTTTCGTGCAATGTTGCCTTTAATTTGGTAAATACATTACATTTGCCTTGTCTTTTTAAACCACCAAAGTTTGTGTTGGTGTTGTCTCCACAAAAGGCCACACATTTATTTTTCTCAAGATCAAACATTTCGATAGTATTCATAGAAAATCTTGAAATTTCTTTAGATGTTTCTTTAGGTAGGGAACTCACCTTCAAAAGTTTGGTCCGAATTCCCTGATTAATCTCGAAAAACTGAACAACAAACGGAAATATTTTAGTGGCCTTATTATTGCTAGCATCAGTGGATATCCCGTAGAAAGAAGACTTTTTGATGTATTCAAGACTTTCCTTTACACTCTGGGAAGCAATAACTCCTTTCACTAAGGCTGACACTTAAGTTCTTGCTGAACTAAACTTTTTTGCAATGGAAGAATCATCAAACATAATGCTTTTAAGCTTATTAGTACAATCACTAGATCTATAAGTTTGGTGATGTTTTACCGTGTGGTAGACTAGTGCAAGCTCGGCTGCTCGAACTTTCGTCTTTTCACTTGACTGATGTTTTACAAAATAATATTGTAAAGTTTTACTGCAGCTCGGTGCACAGTATCTGTTAATGTGTTTCTTTGACCTGATGTGATGAACTATGTCGGAACGTCCACCATGACTTATACCAATAAAACAGTTACATACGGAACACTCTGCTTCGTAATCAAAACGACCGTTCTTAATGAAATTCCGTTCCTTGGAGTAACAGTCACTGAACTCGCAGGCACGTTTCGGCATTGCGTTTCACAGTACTGCAGCAATAACACCACTAATATGAGAAAAAAACTATTGCAGTTTGTCTGACAAAACATCAACTACTACATTGTTCTGACAATGAGTGTGTAAGTGTCGCGACAATCGGACGGTTTCATAGCTCTGTTACAATAATACTACTTACTACTTGTTGGCCAAAGTACCGTTCAAAGTAAATTATTGCCTGAGTGTACCAATACTGATACTGTGATTACTAGTGTGGGACAATGGAGGTTTTAGACAAATAAGCTAAAATATATTAATTTCTTGTGTTGTATTTCCTTTAATATAGCTAAATCCCAAAAATTTGAGAAAGTTTCACGAAATGTATTTAAAAACTGAATTCCGAGACTTTTGAGCGTCCCGAAACAAATTTTCGGGACACCGGAACACAGGGATGAAAACCGGGACAATCCCTACGTTACAAGCAACCTGCTGTTACTGAATTCTTGCGTGCAGAAAAGGAAACCGTGGTGAACATCCCTAAACGTTTGTAAACGTTTGTGTGCAGTGTATGGCGATACTGCAGTTGATAGGAGTACAGTTGGGCGATGGATAAAGAATGTTACAGCCTCAGAAAATGAAGAAACAGAGCTCCATGATAGCCATGCTCGGGACGTCTTGTCACAGGCACTGCTCCAGACATGCTGAATCGTGCGGATGCCATTATTTGTTCTGACCGGCGCATCACAACTCGACAATTGGCTCTACAGTTGTCGGTCAACATTGGAAGTGCCTCTGCAATGATCGAAATTCTCCGATATTCAAAGAGGTACTCACGATGAGTTCCACGAATGCTCACAGCGGACCACAAGATTCAAAGGAAAGGCCATGTCATCTGAATTGCTTTTTTTGACCGACGGAGTGGCCTTTCTGTCACGGATAGTTACGGGGGCCCAAAGCTGGGTGCACCACTTTGCCCCGGAAACAAAAAGGCAGCTTTTGCCAGCGGGGAATACATGCTCTTCCACAACCTTGGCGTACGGCCATAGGACGTGATAGAGATTACGTAGAAAAGAAAAACAAGGACAAGACATGTTGATGTATATTGTCACTCTTAACGATAAATATGTTCTAAGAAAAAAAGTGGAGTATTAGGCCTACTTATTGAACGACCCTCGTAGAACTAGTATCAGCTGCGGTCAAAGATAAGAATAAAATTAACTAGAACAGCCTGAATATAACGATAACCTACGGCTGTTTTTCTGTAAGACATAAGGGCTCCCTACTGATAACGGAAAAAGCAATTAACAGAAAGAAAGAAAACTGATATCATAAATATTATAATCTTAAAGTATGATGCATAATAGAAAAAACACTCCATAATTATTGCCATAATAATATACGGAGAGTAAATTTTTGTGTAATAGTGAATTGTTGTCTCCGAAAACTGGCCTAGAATTCATACTTCCATACTGATATTACAAATGCGAAAGTAACTATGTTACACTTTTACGACTAAAATGCTGAATCGATTTCGATGAAATCAGATATAGAGACAGCGTGAAAGCTGAGGAAGAACACAGGCTGCTTTAGAAATTAAAGTAATACAACACATTTATTGATTTGAAGAATATAACGTGAAATATCGGACAAGAATTACTCTTCGAAAAAGCTATATACTCTTTGACTTTTGAACTTGATTACATTTGTGAAAATGCTTTTATTGTTTGATTGGTGAATATAATACGATTCAACATAGTGAATACAATGCTTATACAATCCTTTACTCGTTTAATCCGTATCTCGATACTATATAATATCGGTCACGAATGCATTACATTTTAGCTGCCGAGAACCACGTCTCACTTTCAGCTTTTGAGACTCCGGCACGGTAGCTCAGCGTATTAGATCAGAGGGCTCGCTGTACTCTGTATTTAAATAACGGAGTGAAAGGATATACTATGAACTTGAACGGGTGTCATGTGACGTCCGCAACGACTAAATGCAATGAGCAATAACAAACAAAAAGAGACACATTTAAACGTGTCATCTGTGGGTGGTCTTCTGGTTAGTGTTTTTAACCTCCGTCCATGGGGCCCCGGGTTCGAATCCTACTCGGGTCGATTTTTTTCCGCTCGGGCTTCGGTGTGTGTTTTGTCCTCATCATAATTTTACCATCATCGACGCGGAAGTCGCCGAAGTGGCGTCAAATAAAAACACGCATCAAGCGCCCGCCTTCCCGAACGGGGTCTCCCGGACAATGGGGCCATACACACATTTAATTTTATTGTACTGATACGGGACAGCAGCTGCGGGCAACAGCTAGTGAATTAAAAAATAAGTAAAAGTAAATTAAATGCAACTGGTTCCTGCTGATATTCTGAGTGCAGATATTTGGGCTTCAATTGCTGCACGATCAGCAACGTCTTCTGGTTTGATGCAGCAATCCAGGCGTAATCAGTATGTCACTATACTCTCGAACAACGAGCGAAAGGAACCTTCCTTGGACTAATACAGGTAACCACCTGACACTTCACATTTAGTGCGCTGGCAGGTTCTCGGAAAGACCTTCAGGCCTCCTCGGATCATCTGTGTGCACGATTTCACCGAAGTGCAGTTTATTACGCGAACTGGACACGTCGTTGACATTGTACACTACTGGCCATTAAAATTGCTACACCACAAAGATGACGTGCTACAGACGCGAAATTTAACCGACAGGGAGAAGATGCTGTGATGTGCAAATGATTAGCTTTTCAGAGCATTCACACAAGGTTGGCGCCGGTGGCGACACCTACATCGTGCTGAAATGAGGAAAGTTTCCAACCGATTTCTCACGCACAAACAGTAGTTGGCCGGCATTGGTGAAACGTTGTTGTGATGACTCTTGTAAGGAGGAGAAATGCGTACCATCACGTTTTCCGACTTTGATAAAGGTCGGATGGTAGCCTATCGCAATTGCGGTTTATCGTATCGCGACATTGCTGTTCGCGTAGGTCGAGATCCAATAACTGTTAACAGAATATGGAATCGGTGGGTTCAGCAGGGTAATACCGAACGCCGTGCTGGATCCCAACGGCCTCGTATCACTAGCAGTCGAGATGACAGGCATCTTATCCGCATGGCTGTAACGGATCGTGCAGCGACGTCTCGATCCCTGAGTCAACAGATGGGGGCGTTTGCAAGACAACAACCATCTGCACGAACAGTTCGATGACGTTTGCAGCAGCATGGACTATCAGCTCGGAGAGCATGGCTGCTGTTACCCTTGACGCTGCATCGCTGACAAAAGCGCCTGCGATGGTGTACTCAACGACAAACCTGGGTGCACGAATGGCAAAACGTCATTTTTTCGGATGAATCCAGGTTCCGTTTAGAGCATCATGATGGTCGCATCCGTGTTTGACGACATCGCGGTGAACGCACATTGGAAGCGTGTATTCATCATCGCCATACTGGCGCTGTCACCCGGCGTGATGGTGTGGGGTGCCATTGGTTACACGTCTCGGTCACCTCTTGTTCGCATTGACGGCGCTTTGAACAGTGGACGTTACATTTCAGGATACAGAAAATGTTCGATTGCTGCCCTGGCCAGTACATTCTCCAGATCTCTTACTAACTGAAAACGTCTGGTGAATGGTGGCCGAACAACTGGCTCGTCACAATACGCCAGTCACTACTGAACTGTGCTATCGTGTTGAAGCTTCATGGGAAGCTTTACCTGTACACGCCATCCCAGCTTTTTTTGACTCTATGTCCAGGCGTATCAAGGCCGTTGTTATGGCCAGAGGTGGTTGTTCTGAGTACTGATTTCTCAGGATCTATGCACCCAAATTGCGTGAAAATGTAATCACATGTCAGTTCTAGTATAATATATTTGTCCAATGAATACCCGTTTATCATCTGCATTTCTTGTCGGTGTAGCAATTTTAATGGCCAGTAGTGTGTTTACTAAACTGGCAAGAGGCTCCAAACAACACTTTGTCAAGTCAAACAAAATTGTCGAGAAGTTCAAAGGATCGAGAACTCTTTTCGAAATCTGAAAGGAATCGAAGATACATCTGATAACCCAGTAGTTTCACTCTCTCTACGTGATTCCTATTCCATCAGCAGCATGGCACTCTCGTTCACTGCCGTTCAGCTCTTTTTCAGTGTCCGATACAAATGTGCTAGTTCAATGACACTTCTTTGGATGTTTACATTTTTGAAAAGGATGGAACATTTGAATGTTCCATCGGCGACGACTTCCCCAGAGACAGAATATGAGCTCGAAGTGGGGAAAGCCTGAGGAAGAAAACCAGCCGTGTCATGTTCAAGGAAGCGTCCCGGCGTTCATTTAGGGAACCACTGAAAACCTGTATCTACTTAATTATACGGGATTTAGAATCCCGGTCTCCTAATGGAGGGCCAGTGCTTAATGTACAGAACCACTTCAATCAGTGGTCATTTCCCATATACGTCATACATAAAAGTTGCGGGCAGGCCATTTTTAAATTCTCAGAATGTCCGTCAAACGAGGCCTTTTTCTATACGCTGCGGACTTTGATTTTCCGTGGTTTCCCAATCACCATAATAGGAACCATGGAATGCTTAATTTGAAAAGGTCGGTTTATAATCATAAGTCGTGGAATGGAGTTTAAATTTGTTTACGGTGTTTTTCTACTTGAAACGAAAACAAAAAATAAACTGTTTGTTGTGAAGCACCGAAACAATTTCTTTCTCACGTATTCGTGAAAATACTTTTGTAACTATGAAACAGTCGTACAAAGAAATATGCATAATGAATAGTTGTATAAGTACAGTATCCATATTAAGAAACATGAACCCTGACACTTCCTGCATACTGGGCGCAACTGCATCGCGCGTCTAGAACGCAATGTTGTGAACGTCTCCATGTCAACGCTTCTTGATGGCTCTATAGACCGCTATCGTTTCCACCTATATCTGTTTGCACGTCGCAGTTGAAAGCTGTCAAAATCGCTGTCAGATGTCAAGAGTTTCCTTAAGTTGACTCGACTGTAGAAATGTAGTTAAGATTAAATGTATTAAAAGTTTACTCATGATGCGGCATGTTTTCATGTCTTAGTGTTTATAACATCGTATCTCTTGAACTATGTGTCGTTCAATGATATATTTATGTAGGTAGTTCCAGCGGCATATCTGGATACTGTCCAAAATTCGCTGCGAATAGAGTTAGTAGAAAAGAAGTCATGTACAATGCGGAACTTTTTCACGCGCCTCAGTGTTTATGACGTCATACCTCTTGAACTATATGTGGTACAATGATATAAACTTTGTTGGTGCATTTAGCTTCATATGTGGGTAGTGCCTGCGAAATTTATCGCGAATATAGTTAGTAACACAGAAGTAACACGTTTAACGACATGCATGATTCGGCAGTTTTTCACGCATCTTATTGATTAAGACGTCATATCTCCTAAACTATGATAGATATGTGGTAAAAACGTCAGTGACTGTTGCCAGACAGCAAAGGATATGAGTACAAAGATTGGCTGAAATCGGTAGAGTGGTTTAGAAGGAGATGTGGATCGTACACATACACATTCATCCCAACATGTTTATAGTATTTATTGATATTGTGGAATTGGTCCAGTCGGTCGTACTACCTAGGAACTATCGATATTATAGTTGCAAATTATCGTAGCTGTGTTGGAAAAGAATCAGAGCTCCAAGCGCTTATAGAAACCCCTGTAGCTGAAATCGTCACAGGTGCCGAAAGCTAGCTAATGCCCGAGATAGCTTCTGCTTAATTTTTTTACAAAGGAAATGTTAGACGAAATACAGCTTGTGGTGAAGTGTCTGTTGCTTCTAGAAGTAGCTTACCTTATAGTGAAATTGTAGTAGATGGCTCTGCGAGTTGTCAAGGGTAGAGGGTTATACCTGAAAAGCGGAATAAATCAACAGTCGGTCCCTTTTGACTATCCGCCGACTCATATGATATAGTTGCTGAAAGAGTAAAAGAAAACTGGAGTCTCATTTCAAATAGGTACCCGAATTATACAGTTATGCTTTGCCATCGATGTGTTGGTGGAAATATTTGTTAACAGTCGGTGGCAGCCAAAAAACATAGTCCGAACTTGTACTAAGTGCTCTCTTCGAAAATTTTACTGAGCAGTAAGTTCAGGAGCCTACTCGAAGTGTACACAGTTTCTGTAACATACTCGACCTCTTAGCATTCAATAATCCCGAGCACTTAGGGAACATCATGACGGATACAGGGGTTAATGACCACGAAGTTGTTGCAGAAAATCTGATTACTGTAACATCCAAATCCACCACAAATAAACGCAAAATATTTTTATTAAAAAAAGCGGTTAAAAAGTCGTTTGTCGCCTTCCTAAGAGACAGTTTCAATTCCTTCCAAACTAATCACGTAACTGTAGACCAGATATGTCTTATATTCAAAGAAATAATATCGACTTCAACTGAGAAATTTATTCCAAATAAATTAATAGGAGAGGGAACAGATCGCCCCTGGTATACACATTGAAGAGCCAAAGAAACTGGTACACCTTATTATTATCGTGTAGGGCCTCGCGAGCACGCAGAAGTGTCGCAACACGACGTGACATGAACTCGATTAATGTCTGAAGTAGTGCTGGAGGGAACTGACACCATGAATCCGTAAGAGTACGAGGGGTGGAGATCTCTTCTGAACAGCACGTTGCAAGTTCTCCCAGATATGTTCCATAATGTTCATATCTGGCGAGTTTGGTGGCCAGTGGAAGTTTTTAAACTCAGAAGAGTGTTCCTGGGGCCACTCGGTACCAATTCTGGACGTGTGTGGTGTCGCATTGCCCTGCTGGAATTGCTCAAGTCCGTCGGAATTCACAATGGACATGAACGGATGCAGGTGATCAGACAGGATACTTACATACGTGTCACCTGTCAGAGGCGTATCTAGACGTATTATGGGTCCCATATCACTCCAACTGCACACGCCCCACACCATTACAGAGCCTTCACCAACTTCAACAGTCCCCTGCTGACATGCAAGGTCCATGGATTCATGAGTCGTTTCTATACTCTTACACGTCCATCCATCCGCTCGATACAATTTGAAACGAGACTTGTCCAACCAGGCAACATGTTTCCAGTCATCAACAGTCTAATGTCAGTGTTGACGGGCCCAGGCAGAGCGTAAGGCTTTGTGTCGTGCAGTAATTAATGGTACACGAGTGGGGCTTCGCCACCGAAAGCCCATATCGATGATGTTCCGTTCAATGGTTCGTACGCTGACACTTGTTGATGGCCCGGCATTGATATCTGCAGCAATTTCCGGAAGGGTTGCACTTCTGTCACGTTGAACGATCCTCTAAGTCGTCGTTGGTCCTGTTCTTGCAAGATCTTTTTCTGACCGCAGTGACGTTGGAGGTTTGATATTATACCGGGTTCCTGATATTCACGGTACACTCGTGAAATGATCGTACGGGAAAATCCCCACTTCATTGCTACCTCGGAGACGCTGTGTCACATTGCTCGTGCGCCGATTATAACACCACGTTCAAACTCACTTAAATCTTGATAACCTAGCATTGTAGCAGCAGTAACCGATCTAACAACTGCGCCAGACACTTGTTGTCTTATATAGGCATTGCCGACCGTAGAGCCGTATTGTGCCTGTTTACATATCTCTGTATTTCAACACACATGCATATACCAGAGTTTTGGCGCTTCAGTGTAAAACAGGCCAGAAAGCTGTTGCAGAACCAACGAAAAACGCATGCCAGATTTAAAAAGAATGCAAAATCCCAATATCGGCGATATTTCACGGAAGCTCTAAATTTAGTGCGGACTTCAATTCAAAATGCTTTTAATAGTTCCTACAACGAAACGCTGTCTCTAAATCTGACAAAAAATACAGAGAGAGTCCAATCGTGTGTATAGTAAAACAGTAGCAAGACACAATTAATATCTTCACTGCGCGATGTCAGTGATAATGCTGCTTATGTCACTGTCACTAAAACAGAGTTACTAAATATGGTTTTCTGAAATTCCTTGACCAAAGAAGACAAACCAAATATCTCACAATTCGAATCAAGAACAGCTGCCAATATGAGTAACTTAGATGGGAGTATGCTAGGTGTAGTGAAGTAGCTTAACTCACCCGGTCAGATTATATAGCTGCAATAACATCATACTTAGCAATCATATACAACCGCTCGGGCATAGAAACGTACCTAAAGCACTGAAAATTGTACAGATCACACCAATACTTGTCGTCCGCTGTGGCCGAGCGGTTCTGGGGGCTTCAGACCGGAACCGCGCGACTGCTACCGTCGCAGGCTCGATCCTTCCTCGGGCATGGATGTGTGTGATGTCGTTAGGTTCTTAGGTTTAAGTAGTTCTAAGTTCTAGGGGACTAATGACAAAGATATTAAGTCCCATAGTGCTCAGAGTCATTTGAACCATTTTGAACACCAATACTTAAGAAAGAAAGTAGGAGGAATCCGCTGAACTACAGACCATATCACCGACGCCATTTTGCAGTAAGACTTTGTAACATATACCGTGTTCGAACATAATGAACAACTCTAGGGTGCGTTGACGAATTCGGCTAGAGAGATAGCTGCATTGTAGGCACGACAGGAAGATAATAAACAATGCAGCGAAATGTCTTCATGTGTTCCCATCAACACCACTCAAGTCATGCCCACTCAGAGCCTCGCCTGTAGTCTGCGGTAACATGAAGGACATCTTTAAGTTAAAAGTGTTACTCTCGGCTTGTGCGATTTTCCTAGACCGTTCATTGTAGCCTACTTACTTGTTCCATGTACTATAACTGCGACTTTTCGCTAACATATGAAAATGCGCGAGCCCGCGTGCACGAGCACGCACGAACCCACCGTACCATTACGTATTAAGAAACTATTTTTTGGAGTAGACGGAACTGTGAAGCACATACATTACTTAATTACCTGGTTAGATGTGAGAGAGGGCCTCATAGCCCTAACCTCGCAGCTTAAATAAATCACTAAATAAAATAATTAAAAGTATCCGGACACTTATTAATGGACATTAATATGGTGTGTGTCAACATTGTGCCTTTATGGCTGCTTGAGCTCTCTATGTCTGATTGTCTGCAGTAGAATGACACCCATTCCTCCTCACGAGCCGAAACGAGAGAAGCTGATGTTGAGTGCTTAGGGCTGGAGAAGCTTCGACGTTCTAATTCATCACAAAGGTGTTCCATTGGGTTCAGGTAGGGACCCGGGGCAGACCAGTCCATTTCAGGAATGGTGTTGTCCACAAACCTTTGCCTTATAGATGCTGCTTTATGACAGGGTGCATCATCATGCTGATACAATCATCGTCTCCGAACTGCTGTTGTACCCAGTACACGAGGCTATAAAATGTGGTCACATCCTTCCGCATTTAGCGCTTTTTAACCACATCCTGATTACGGAAAACAACCTTAAACCGTGGAACCTGTTCCGTACTTCACGGTTGGCACTACACATGACGACAGGTAACGTTCTCAAGGCTTGCACCAAACCCAAACCCTTCCATCGGATTGCCACAGGGTACAGCGTGATTCATCACTCCAGATCACTCGTTTCCAGTCACCCACTGTACAGTGGCGTCGCTGTATACACTACCTTATGCGTCCCTTAGTGTTGATTACAGAAATGCGCGGCTTATGAGGAGCCGATCGACCTTTGTGACCCATTATTTTTAATTCCCTTCTCACAGTCATTGCGCTAATTGGACTGATGGTAGCGCTCTGAAACTCGCCAGTGATTCCTTCTGCCGATTTCATGTCTGTCTGGTCTCGGTTTAGCAGTACTTGCTCCTCCACGTTCCCACATCACTAACAGTCGACATAGCCCTTGGGCAGGTTTAGAAGGTTTGAAGTTTACCTGACGATTTACTACTCAGATGATATTCAATGACTAGTTCACATTCGAAGTCATTGAGCTCTGGTCAGTTCCACACTACATAGGGGTGTCCGGATACTTTTGATGACATAACGCATAAATTTACCGTTATTTTCGAACTCTGGTTGACTATTGACGGCAAACTCATTATTAGGTCTGTTGTCATTTGCCCAACTGTTGAAAGAGCTGTCTTGGAGAGTGTCATGAAGAACACCACATTTTATCATTATTATGCGTTTCTTTGAAAGAAATACTTTTCTTCCTCAGTAATGAATGACAACAGGATATGACGCACTAAGACACTGGGAAATGTAAATAAGAAAAATTAATCAATTTTTGACAGTTTCATCAGCAGAATCTGATATCATTCGTAACGGAAAAGTTGTAGATGTTAGACGATTAAGAAGATCAGTAAAATGTGACTTCCAGTTCAGTACTATGTTTTCTTTATTGATTTACCGTCTGCATTACTTCTAATGATGCGTTCAAGCGTTGCATGGAACAGAATTGCATTTGTTGCTGAATGTTTGTCAAGCAGTTCTTGTTGATACATTAGGAGCGTCTGTCTGGCTTCTGTAGTAGTGTGAAGTGGAAATTGTTTCTTGCAGGAGCCAAAGGGTACTTGTTGGATCAATCCATTGCGCAACTTGACAAAATAAAACCCACACACTCACAAGTAGTACACTGAAATTCCATGCAAGGCAACAACAATTGTATCTGTCGGAAATAAAAAGTCAAGGTGTAAAAAAGTTTCTACGAAGCTTTTTCCTCCTTGTTGAAAAGAATATCTGACTTACTTTTCAAAAGAACTGTTGGAAAATAGTCTGCCAACTTAGAGCCTGCACTACGAAGCCCGATTCAGGGAAAATTTTCTTTCACTTCAAATTACAGCTCGACAGTCATGCAACAACAGTACCGTGTCTTGCATTACGTGTGGTCTTCTTCCCATCCATAGTGTTTGGTCGCGAGTGAGTGATAATCTGTTGACTGAGAACCAGTTATTTATTTTCAAAAAATGTTATTTATAAATATTGGACTTCTCCATTAGTTACTGCAGCTAGTCTCCTAAGCCGTAGCCTGATTTCCTCGCACAACTCTCACAGGAGTTTCTACTAAGGAAGGAATTAAGTATTTTGCATGTGACAGCGGATGGATTGCGGAAATGGAGAAATGGTCGAGGTCGCATCGGTACTTGGCACTTCCCAGAGATGCAAAGTCCTCACTTATTTTCCGGGAAAAAATCTCTCCGCTCGGGTTGGTCTGAACCGGTACACGCGGCGCGGCAGGGAGGGGATGTGTGCTGTGTCCTACGGAAGACCGCGGTCAAGGTCACCTCCGAGCAGCCAGAGGTCATTCAACAGCGCAGCTCCTGGACGGGCGTCAAGAAATCCTGCAGGCGCCGCACGTTCCTGCACCCAGAACAAACACCAGATGCTCCTGCCACCTGCTCATGATCGCAATAACACGCATTTCATTATCGTGACAGTCACGTTACTACACTATTGGCCATTAAAATTGCTACACCAACAAGAAATGCAGATGATAAACGGGTATTCATTGGACAAATATATTATACTAGAACTGACACGTGATTACATTTTCACGCAATTTCGGTGCATAGATCCTGAGAAATCAGTACCCAGAACAACCACCTCTGGCCGTAATAACGGCCTTGATACGCCTCGGTATTCAGTCAAACAGAACTTGAATGGCGTGTACACGTGCAGCTGCCCACGCAGCTTCAACACAATACCACAGTTCATCAGGAGTAGTGACTGGCGTATTGTGACGAGCCAGTTGCTCGGCCGCCATTGACCAGACGTTTTCAGTTAGTAAGAGATCTGGAGAATGTGCTGGCCCGTGCAGCAGTCGAACATTTTCTGTATCCAGAAAGGCTTTGTGCTCTTTTTTTAACGATTCCTTTTGTTTTGTTTTAGAAGCTAAATAATTACCAGAAATGGCTACACCTCTAGAGCTGGTCAAATGCGTGGTAAAGTATACGGAAACGAAATCACTTACTGCTGTCCAAAGAAATTTCCGAATTTAATTTCAGAGGGAGCTCCCAGACGTTAAGAAGATCAAGATTTGGTGTGACAAGTTTCTACCAACTGGGAATGTAAACAGTCGGTCAAGCTCTGGCAGGAAACATACATCTGATGAAATGGCACGGGAGATGGGAGAAATCTTCCAAAGAAGCCCAAAAAGTCAGTTCGTCGAGCATCTCGAGAGTTAAACATCCCTCGCTCAACAGTTCACAAGGTGCTGCTGAACGACTTCCTGGCACTTTTACAAAGTTCAGATTGTGTATGCACTGAAGAAATGGTTCAAATGGCTCTGAGCACTATGCGACTTAACGTCTGAGGTCATCAGTCGCCTAGAACTTAGAACTAATTAAACCTAACTAACCTAAGGACATCACACACATCCATGCCCGAGGCAGGATTCGAACCTACGAGCGTAGCGGTCGCTTGGCTCCAGATTGTAGCGCCTAGAACCGCACGGCCACCCCGGCCGGCCATGTACTGAAGAGAAACGAGTTGCGGCTGAGCCACGAATTTGCTACTGAGATGCTGGACCGGTTCGGGTAAAAACCCAACTATATAGGAAATGCTTTTTTGTGTGGTGTAACAACCTTCCACACACATGGACGGGTTAATTGGGACAAATTCGAACCTGGGGTTCGGAAAACACCCATAGTTTTCGGGCACTTGTCATTGACACGGGCAAGATGAATGTGTTGTGTGCACTGATGAAAGATAGCATTGTTGGGCCATTTTTTCACCGAACACACAATAACTTCAGCCGTTTATGTGGATATGTTTGAGCAATTTGCTGTCCCTCAGTTTCTTCCTCTTCAGCCGAATGGGATCTTCCAGTAGGATTGTGGACCACCGTACCGCAGTTGACATATTAGTGACCTCCTGGACCGAACGTTTCCACAGGGCGTGATCGACCAAGTGGCCACCACGATCTCCGGACATAGCCCCTCTGGATTTTTTCTTGTGCGGTTACGCGGAAGACATTGTATATGCAAATGGTTCAAATGGCTCTGAGCACTATGGGACTTAACATCTGAGGTCATTAGTCACTTAGAACTCAGAACTACTTAAACCTAGCTAACCTAAGAACAGCACACACATCCATGCCCGAGGCAAGATTCGAACCTGCGACCGTAGCGGTCGCGCGGTTCCAGATTGAAGGACCTAGAACCGCTCGGCCACAGCGGCCGGCATTGTATATGGTTCGCCAGTATGTAACCATAGCTACATCTGCAGAAGAATTGTGGATGCAAAAGCTTCCATCATGCCAGACATGCTTGTGCACACGTGAGTTGACGTATTGGTTAAGAAAGGTGTCCATATAGAACTGTATTAATTACACTGCCCAACAATGAAAATGTTTCAACCTCAAAAAAAGCTGATCCTCGCTCATTTCCACCTGCTGGATTCAAAAATCATGATAAAAATGACTGATTAGCTCTTGCTTTGTAGACACGATGACCTGTCATTTTTTCCCAATCTACATTTTTAGTTAAGAGATATTTTGATTTTTGAGTTCTCACACCTGTTAAATGGCAAAACGTAACATTGGTTATAAACATTATTATTATTGTTATTATTATTATTATTGCTATGGTTATGAGTTTAATATTGTTTGTGTTGTAATTAGTGCAAAATTCTGCTTTTCGTGCGCTTTCGAAGAGTAAAATTTGTTAACATCAAAACGTCACAAAAATGTTCATATTCAATGAATAATTTTTGTTACTAATGTGGTGAATTGGCATTTTCGTTACAGAACCGCCACATGACGCCACTTGTGAACACTGCCTAGTAATATCACTTGGTTATGAAGGGTAAGGAACAGGATAAATCATGGGCTCCGCATATGTGTTGTGACTCTTGTTGAGTTAAAACAAGGAAACGGCTGAAAGATTAAAATAAAACGATCTATGGCCTTTGTTATGCGTTTAGTTTGCCGAGAGCCTACAAACCATACGAATAACAGTTGTATCTGCTTGACTCCACCTCTGACGGGAGGGCTGTCAATGAAAGGAGGAGGAATAGTCCAGTACCCTAATCTTCGATCTGCTATTCGTCATATTCCTTATTCAGATAGATTAACAGTCCTCCCTCCGCCCCTAAAATTATGAAGTTGAAGTAGAAAATGAAGACAGTGTGGAAGAAGAAGAATCCAACAAGTTTTCCACATACCATGAGTCTGATTTTGACGTAAAGATCCTAAACATAGTTATGGAGTTGCCACTGATGAACACTGAGACAGATTACATTAGGATACTTCTATAACGGAACGTATCAGGGCCGCTGGAATGACGGAATGCACGTTGAATACTGCTGGTCAGTATGTAGGAAATTCAGCCACGAGCCCGCATCTCCTGGTCGTGCGGTAGCGTTTTCGCTTCCCACGCCCGGGTTCCCGGGTTCGATTCTCGGCAGAGTCAGGGATTTTCTCTGCCTCGTGATGGCTGGGTGTTGTGTGATGTCCTTAGGTTAGTTAGGTTTAAGTAGTTCTAAGTTCTAGGGGACTGATGGCCATAGATGTTAAGTCCAATAGTACTCAGAGCCATTCAGCCACTAGAGGCAAGCCAAAAGAGAGCGATGTCATAAAGGCATCACACAATTATCTTCAGATCCAACCAATCGTCAGGTATTCTACCAATTTAGAACTCTTAGAATGTATCTGTCATTAAAAGATAATGTCAAGTGGATTTTCAGTGTTGTTGGCATATGTAATTGAAATGTATCGCTTTTCCTTAATCCTTTAAAATAGAAAATTCGACCTATTGTACGTCACAGAAACAAGAGTTAATAATTTTTTTGTTGTATTCGTTTTTCTAAACACATAATTATTAGGTTTTGACTCACGAAGTGAAGGTAACATTAAAGAAAACTTTCGTTGGGTAGGGTTATTTGCACAGGACTTCTTGAATTACATTAAATGACGTCAAAAACTGCAAGTACCTACACTATGTGATCAAAAGTATCCGGACACCCCCAAAAACATACGTTTTTTTCATATTAGGTGCGTTGTACTTCCATCTACTGCCAAGTACTCCATATCAGCGACCTCAGTAGTCATTAGACATCGTGAGAGAGCAGAATGGGGCGCTCCGCGGAACTCACGAACTTCTAACGTGGTCAGGTGTTGGGTGTCACTTGTGCCATACGTCTGTACGCGAGATTTCCACTCCCCTATCCCTAGGTCCACTGTTTCCGATGTGATACTGAAGTGGAAACGTGAAGGAAAACACACAGCGCGAAAGTGTACAGGCCGACCTCGTCTGTTGACTGACAGAGACCGCCGACAGTTGTAATGTGTAATAGGCAAACTTCTATCCAGATCATCACACAGAAATTCAAAACTGCATCAGGATCCACTGCAAGTAGTATGAAAGGCGGGAGGTGAGAAAATATGGATTTCATAAGCCAAACATCAACCCAGTAAATGCCAAACGACGCCTCGCTCGGTGTAAGGAGCGTAAACATTGGACGATTGAATAGTGGAAAAACGCTGTGTGGAGTGATGAATCACGGTACACAATGTGGCTATCCGATGGCAGGGTGTGGGTATGGCGAATGCCCGATGGACGTTATCTGCCATCGTGTGTAGTGCCAATAGTAAAATTCGGAGGCGGTGATGTTATGGTGTGGTCGTGTTTTTCATGGAGGGGGCTTGAACCGATTTTTGTTTTACGTTGCAATATTACAGCACAGGCCCACATTGATGTTTTAAGCACCTTCTTGCTTCCCACTGTTGAAGAGCAGTTCGGGGATGGCTATTCCATCTTTCAACGCGATCGAGCACCTGTTCATAATGCACGGCCTGTGGCGGAGTGGTTACACGACAATAACATCCCTGCAGTGGACTGGCCTGCACAGAGTCCCGACCTGAATCCTATCGAACATCTTTGAGACGTTTTGGAACGCCGACTTCGTGCCAGGCCTCACCGACCGACATCGATTACCTCTCCTCAGTGCATCACTTTGTGAAGAATGGGCTGCCGTTCCTCGAGAAACCTTCCAGCACCTGAATGAACGTATGCCTGCGAGAGTAGTAGCTGTCATCAAGGCTAAGGGTGGGCCAACACCATATTGAATTCCAGCATTACCGATGGAGGGCGTCACGAACGTGTATATCATTTTCAACCAGGTGTCCGGATACTTTTGATCACATAGTGTATATGTCATAGTATGTTTTAATAGTATTTGGAAATCAGGGAGATTTTATCTGCACACCCTCTTTTATACTGATTTAGCAACTTGTACCATGCATTTTGAACTCATATAATGGTCAGTCAAATGGAAACCAGGTATTCCTGCTGCGCTACCACACCATTGTTGCTGTAGTCGTCTTTAGTCTGAAGACAGATTTTTTTCATTCAGATCCACACGTGGTCTATCACGTGCAACTCTCTTCGCGTCTGCGCTACATTTGCAAACTGTTTTAACTTTATTAACTTGAACCTGTATAACGTTGGCAATCTTGGTCTCCATATACAATTTCAACCCCCTCCCCCGCTCCCCCGTGGACTCTTTTCTTCATTATGAAATTGACGATTTATTTGTTACCTGGATGTTTCCCATCAACCGGCCCCTTCTTTCCATCAGGTTGTTGCATAAATTTCTTTTCCCTCCAATTACACTCCTGGAAATTGAAATAAGAACACTGTGAATTCATTGTCCCAGGAAGGGGAAACTTTATTGACACATTCCTGGGGTCAGATACATCACATGATCACACTTACAGAACCACAGGCACATAGACACAGGCAACAGAGCATGCACAATGTCGGAACTAGTACAGTGTATATTCACCTTTCCCAGCAATGCAGGCTGCTATTCTCCCATGGAGACGATCGTAGAGATGCTGGATGTAGTGCTGTGGAACGGCTTGCCATGCCATTTCCACCTGGCGCCTCAGTTGGACCAGCGTTCGCGCTGGACGTGCAGACCGCGTGAGACGACGCTTCATCCAGTCCCATACATGCTCAATGGGGGACAGATCCGGAGATCTTGCTGGCCAGGGTAGTTGACTTACACCTTCTAGAGCACGTTGGGTGGCACGGGATACATGCGGACGTGCATTGTCCTGTTGGAACAGCAAGTTCCCTTGCCGGTCTAGGAATGGTAGAACGATGGGTTCGATGACGGTTTGGATGTACCGTGCACTATTCAGTGTCCCCTCGACGATCACCAGAGGTGTACGGCCAGTGTAGGAGATCGCTCCCCACACCATGATGCCGGGTGTTGGCCCTGTGTGCCTCGGTCGTATGCAGTGCTGATTGTGGCGCTCACCTGCACGGCGCCAAACACGCATACGACCGTCATTGGCACCAAGGCAGAAGCGACTCTCATCGCTGAAGACGACACGTCTCCATTCGTCCCTCCATTCACGCCTGTCGCTACACCACTGGAGGCGGGCTGCACGATGTTGGGGCGTGAGCGGAAGACGGCCTAACGGTGTGCGGGACCGTAGCCCAGCTTCATGGAGACGGTTGCGAATGGTCCTCGCCGATACCCCAGGAGCAACAGTGTCCCTAATTTGGTGGGAAGTGGCGGTGCGGTCCCCTACGGCACTGCGTAGGATCCTACGGTCTTGGCGTGCATCCGTGCGTCGCTGCGGTCCGGTCCCAGGTCGACAGGCACGTGCACCTTCCGCCGACCACTGGCGACAACATCGATGTACTGTGGAGACCTCACGCCCCACGTGTTGAGCAATTCGGCGGTACGTCCACCCGGCCTCCCGCATGCCCACTATACGCCCTCGCTCAAAGTCCGTCAACTGCACACACGGTTCACGTCCACGCTGTCGCGGCATGCTACCAGTGTTAAAGACTGCGATGGAGCTCCGTATGCCACGGCAAACTGGCTGACACTGACGGCGGCGGTGCACAAATGCTGCGCAGGTAGCGCCATTCGACGGCCAACACCGCGATTCCTGGTGTGTCCGCTGTGCCGTGCGTGTGATCATTGCTTGTACAGCCCTCTCGCAGTGTCCGGAGCAAGTATGGTGGCTCTGACACACCGGTGTCAATGTGTTCTTTTTTCCATTTCCAGGAGTGTAGATTCAGTACCTCCTCGTTAGTTATCCGAGGTACGCATCTAATCTTCAACATACTTCTGCAATAACACACTTCAAAAGCTTCTATTTTCTTCTCGTATGCATTATTCGCCCACGCTTCGCTTTCGTACAAGGCTACACTCCAGACAAATACCTTCAGAAAAAACGTCATAACACTTGCATTTATATACAATATTACCAAATTTCTGTTTTCCTGGAACGGTTTTATTGCTATTGCCAGCCTGCACTTTACTCGTGTATACTCTCTATTTCGGCCATCGTCGCTTGTTTTGCTGCCCAGATAGCAAAATTCGTCTATTAGTGTTTCATCTCCTAACTGAATTCCCTCAACAGCAGCCTGATTTAACTCGACTGCATTACATTATAGTTTTTCACTTTTGTAGATGTTCGTCGTGTAATATCTCTTCAAAACTACGTATCTCACCATATTCAAGTCCTTTGCCGTCTTTGACAGAATTACGTTGTCATCGACAAAACTCAAAGTTTTTATTTCTTCTTCATGAACTTTAATTTGCCAAATTTCTCCTTGATTTCCGTCACAGCTTGCTGTATAACGGCTGGGATAGGCTACAGCTGTGTCTTGCTCCCATCTCAACTACTTCTTCCTGTTGGTGTCTGACTTGTAACTGCAGTTTGGTTTCTGTGCGAGTTGCAGCTAAACCTTCGCTCCCTGTGTTTTCTCCCTGCTATCCTCAGAATTTCAAGGAGAGCATTTCAATCAACAGTGGGAAAATCTATCTCTAAACCTACAAATACTGTTAACGTAGGCTTCCCTCTCTTCAGTGCAGCTTCTAAGGTAAGTCATAGGGTAAGTACTGCCTCGCGTGTTCCTATACTTCTTCTGGACCCAAACTGAACTTCTCTGAGTTCAACTTCTACAAACCTTCCCATGCTTCTATAAATACTTCATGTCAATATTTTGCAGCCGCGACTTATTAAGCTGATAATTCGATAATAATCACACCTGAACTGAAACTAATGTTGCATTCTGAAAGTATTTGACCTATCTCGTACGCCTCGTACACATGGTCGAATGTTCTCCCAAGGACCTTAATAATTCTGAGGAAATGTCGTCTGTTGCAGGTACCGTGTTTCAGCTCAGGTCTTTCAGGGCTCTGTCAAATTCTTCTCAAAGTAACTTATCCAATATCTCATCTTCATCCATTCCCTCTTCCCTTCGTATAATTTGTCTTCAACTTCACTTCCTCTGTATAACCCATCTATACATTCCTTGCACCTATGTACTGGCTTGCCAACTGAGCTCTTAATATTGATACTGGTCCTTCTCTTTTCTCCAGGGGTTTGTTTAATTCTCCTATAGGCAACACCTGCATTTATCATAATCATGCGTGTTTCTACAGCTTTCAGTTTCTCTTCTAACAATTCCTGCTTCACCATTACGCACTTCCTGTCAATATAATTTTTGGATATGTTGCATTTTGCCTGCTTTATTTACTATTTATCGTATTTTCTCCTTCCTTTATTGAAATTCTTATCCAAGGATTTCTAATGGCTATTGTCTTTTTGCCTAGTTGATCCTACGCTGCCTTCACTATTATATCTCTCAGAGCTACTCATTCGACTGTTTCAGTCAATAGTTTCTTAATGTCCCCTTTGAGGCTCTAACGACCTATGGCTCTTTGAGCTTATTCAGGTCTCATATCCTTAATTGCCTACTTTTTCTATTTCCTCAGTTTTAATCTGCTGTCCATAACCAATAAATTACGATCAGAGTCGATATCTGTCCCTGGAAACATCTTACAGTTTAAAATATGGTTTAGAAATTTCTGTCTTACCATTCTATAACCAATCTAAAAACTTCGAGTATCTCAAAGTCTCTTACACTTAAACAACGTTCTTACATGATTCTTAATCAAAGGGTTAACACTGTTAAAAATTTCTTTTGGCATTACTCTCTCAGGCAGCTCCTCTTGTCATTTCTTTCTTCGAGTCCATGTCCACCTATTATTATTCCTTGTCTTTCTTTTCCTGCTATAGTATTCCAGTCCCCACCACAATTACATTTACATGAATAATTTATTTTATTCATCTTACATTAGTTTAATTTATCCAACATCTGCGGAGCTACTAGGCATATAGACTTGTTCTACAGTGATGGGTGCTGAGTCTGAATTTATATTACCTATGACAATAAATTTACCACGCTGTTCACAGTATCTCACCAGCATTCCTCTTCTCATATACATTATTAGAACACTCCTGCAAATCCCTGATTTTGTGTTGATAACGCTGTGCTCACCTGACCAGAAATCCTATTCTTCCTGGCAATACACTTCCCTAATTCCCACTACATCTAATTAATAATATTTATTTCATTTTATAAATTCTCTAATCTACGTACCTGATTAAAGGATCTACAACTGTCATATTTTCCAACCACATGCAGTTGTACTGTATGGCTTAATGACGATGGCATCCTCTTGGCGAAAACGGTTCATTGGTAAAATAGTCTCCCTCTCAGACCACGTCGCCGGAATCACTCAAGAGATTGTCGTCAAGAGGGCAAAAAAATCATCATTATCAAAAAAATGCCTCTGAGCACTATGGGACTTAACATCTATGGTCATCAGTCGCCTAGAACTTAGAACTACTTAAACCTAACTAACCTAAGGACATCACACACATCAATGCCCGAGGCAGGATTCGAACCTGCGACCGTAGACTGTAGCGCCTAGAACCGCTCGGCCACTTCGGCCGGCTGAATGTAAATAAGTCACATAAAACTGCAACCAGTCACTTTCTTGAATAATTATGTTTTATTCCACGATCCGGCTTTCGAACCTTTTCAGGTTCATCTTCAGGTTCTGGAGGTTACATCATTATTTCTAGCATGATGTAGCCGGTTCGTGGAACAAAACTCAAAAAAGTGACTGCTTGCAGTTTTACGTAACTTATTTACGTGAGATTTTTTGTATCTTTACTGCTTCGTTATAGTTAATTCAAGAGATTGTTAGCACATCTACATCTACAATTACACCCCGCCAAAAACGTTACGGTGTGTGGTAGATGGTACTCTGGGCACCACTGTCGCGTCCTTCTCCTGTTCCAGTCGCGAGTGGCTCGCTGGAAGAACGACTGTTAGTAACTAACTGTGACTGCATCAGGAACAGGTGTGCACAGCTACCGTAGACTATAATGAAGGAGATGCACAAGCCGTCAGTGACAGTCCCATTAGATTTTATTATTCTTGCAAATCTACATTTCGGCTATAAATAGCCATCTTCAGCTCATTTTCTGTTGAAATATAATTCACTGAAGATGGCTATTTACAGGCGAAATCTAGATTTTCAAGAATAATAAAAGTTAATGGGACTGCGACAGACTTCCGTGTGCCTCTCCATCCTGGCTGCTAGTAAGCCTCTATATGGGCTCGAATCTCTGTAATTTTGCCCTCCTGGCCCTTTCCCAGACATACGTAGGAAGAAGCAATATACTGATTGGCTTTTCTAGGAACGTTAGCTCTCGGAACTTTAACAGTAAAGCACACCATGATAAAAGAACGATGTTTTTTTTTTTTCTGCGACTGCCAACGGAGTTGGTTGAGTAACTCGGTGACGCTTTCCGCTTACTAAATGAAACTGTAACGAAACGCGTTGATCTATGGATCTCCTCTGTTCCCTCTATCAATCCTATCCAATAGAAATCCGAGCCTGACGAGCAGTATTCAAATACTGGTCGAACCAGTGTTTTGAAAGGTATTTCCCTTGCGCGTGGACTACGTTTTCTTTCTTATAACGAAACAGTCTGGCATCTGCCCTTCCTGCTATTAGCTTTCTGTGATCGTTAAATTTCAAATATCTCCTTATGTGTACTCATAGAGTCAGTGACGGAAATAAAATGGCAACACGAAGAAGGAGTAATGCGGCATAAATGAAAGTTGGTGTTTTTACGTCTAAAAGCTGATGTCTATTCAAATTCCGAACAAGTCGCAAAAGAGTGGCGCTAATATCGTTACTATGAGGATGCAAATCAGTTTCACTAAATTCATGTTGTAACGGTCGTAAGCGTTAGTTACCTTTGAGATTGCACATGTTGATTGATGTTAGCCAAGAATACCTTTAAGGCGACAAAGATGACATTACCAACACTTCACTGATTTTGAAAGAGGTCACGTATTGGCTCTACAAGAGGCTGGATGTTGCTTCCGCGATACTGCATATAGACTTGGCAGAAACCTAGCCACTGTACGCAATTGCTGGTAGCGCTGGTCACGAAAACGAGCGGTTGCAAGAAGACCGACCGCCGGACAGCCAAGTGGCACTACAGAGAGGGAAGTCCATCGTGATCGGCGTATGACTCTGGGCATCGCACTGCATCTGCAGCGGTAGTTTGAGCAGCAGTTGGCACCACAGTGACACAACAGACTGTTAAAAATCTGTTACTTCAAGGACAGCACATCTACATCTACATCTACATCCATACTCCGCAAGCCACCTGACGGTGTGTGGCGGAAGGTACCTTGAGTACCTCTATCGGTTCTCCCTTCCAGTCCAGTCTCGTATTGTTCGTGGAAAGAAGGATTGTCGGTATGCTTCTGTGTGGGCTCTAATCTCTCTGACTTTATCCTCATGGTCTCTTCGCGAGATATACGTAGGAGGGAGCAATATACTGCTTGACTCTTCAGAGAAGGTATGTTCTCGAAACTTTAACAAAAACCCGTACCGAGCTACTGAGCGTCTCTCCTGCAGAATCTTCCACTGGAGTTTATCTATCCTCTCCGTAACGCTTTCGCGATTACTAAATGATCCTGTAGCGCAGCGCGCTGCTCTCCGTTGTATCCTCTCTATCTCTTCTATCAACCCTATCTGGTACGGATCCCACACTGCTGAGCAGTATTCGAACAGTGGGCGAACAAGCGTACTGTAACCTTTTTCCTTTGTTTTCGGATTGCATTTCCTTAGGATTCTTCCAATGAATATCAGTCTGGCATCTGCTTTACCGACGATCAACTTTACATGATCATTCCATTTTAAATCACTCTTAATGCGTACTCCCAGATAATTTATGGAATTAACTGCTTCCAGTTGCTGACCTGCTATTTCGGAGCTAAATGATAAGGGATCTATCCTTCTTTGTATTCGCAGCACGTTACACTTGTCTACATTGAGATTCAATTGCCATTCCCTGCACCATGCGTCAATTCGCTGCATATCTTTCTGTATTTCAGTATAATTTTCCATTGTTACAACCTCTCGATACACCACAGCATCATCTGCAAAAAGCCTCAGTGAAACGTCCTGGCAGATTAAAACTGTGTGCCGGACCGAGACTCTAACTCGGGAACTTTGGCTTTCGCGGGCAAGTTCTCTACCGCCTGAGCTACCCAAGGACGACTCACGCCCCGTCCTCACAGCTTTAATTCCGCCAGTACCTCGTCTTCTACCTTCCAAACTTTACAGAAGCTCTGCTGCGAACCTTGCAGAACTAGCACTCCTGAAAGAAAGGATATTGCGGAGACATGGCTTAGCTGCAGCCTGGGGGTTGTTTCTAGAATGAAATTTTCACTCTACAGCGGAGTGTGCGCTGATATGAAACTTCCTGGCAGATTAGAAACAACCCCCAGGCTGTGGCTAAGCCATGTCTCCGCAGTATCCTTTCTTTCAGGAGAGCTAGTTCTGAAAGGTTCGCAGGAGAGCTTCTGTAAAGTTTGGAAGGTAGGAGACGAGGTACTGGCGGAATTAAAGCTGTGAGGACGGGGCGTGAGTCGTGCTTGCGTAGCTCAGTCGGTAGAGCACTTGCCCGCGATAGGCAAAGGTCCCGAGTTAGAGTCTCGGTCCGGCACACAGTTTTAATCTGCCAGGAAGTTCCATATCAGCGCACACTCCGCTGTAGAGTCAAAATTTCATTCTAGAAGCCTCAGTGAACTTCCGATGTCATCCACAAGGTCATTTATGTACACTCCTGGAAATGGAAAAAAGAACACATTGACACCCGTGTGTCAGAACCACCATACTTGCTCCGGACACTGCGAGAGGGCTGTACAAGCAATGATCACACGCACGGCACAGCGGACACACCAGGAACCGTGGTGTTGGCCGTCGAATGGCGCTAGCTGCATTTGTGCACCGCCGCCGTCAGTGTCAGCCAGTTTGCCGTGGCATACGGAGCTCCATTGCAGTCTTTAACACTGGTAGCATGCCGCGACAGCGTGGACGTGAACCGTATGTGCAGTTGACGGACTTTGAGCGAGGGCGTATAGTGGGCATGCGGGAGGCCGGGTGGACGTACCGCCGAATTGCTCAACACGTGGGGCGTGAGGTCTCCACGGTACATCGATGTTGTCGCCAGTCGTCGGTGGAAGGTGCACGTGCCCGTCGACCTGGGACCAGACCGCAGCGACGCACGGATGCACGCCAAGACCGTAGGATCCTACGCAGTGCCGTAGGGGACCGCACCGCCACTTCCCAGCAAATTAGGGACACTGTTGCTCCTGGGGTATCGGCGAGGACCATTCGCAACCGTCTCCATGAAGCTGGGCTACGGTCCCGCACACCGTTAGGCCGTCTTCCGCTCACGCCCCAACATCGTGCAGCCCGCCTCCAGTGGTGTCGCGACAGGCGTGAATGGAGGGACGAATGGAGACGTGTCGTCTTCAGCGATGAGAGTCGCTTCTGCCTTGGTGCCAATGATGGTCGTATGCGTGTTTGGCGCCGTGCAGGTGAGCGCCACAATCAGGACTGCATACGACCGAGGCACACAGGGCCAACACCCGGCATCATGGTGTGGGGAGCGATCTCCTACACTGGCCGTACACCTCTGGTGATCGTCGAGGCGACACTGAATAGTGCACGGTACATCCAAACCGTCATCGAACCCATCGTTCTACCATTCCTAGACTGGCAAGGGAACTTGCTGTTCCAACAGGACAATGCACGTCCGCATGTATACCGTGCCACCCAACGTGCTCTAGAAGGTGTAAGTCAACTACCCTGGCCAGCAAGCTCTCCGCATCTGTCCCCTATTGAGCATGTTTGGGACTGGATGAAGCGTCGTCTCACGCGGTCTGCACGTCCAGCACGCCAGGTGGAAATGGCATGGCAAGCCGTTCCACAGGACTACATCCAGCATCTCTACGATCGTCTCCATGGGAGAATAGCACCCTGCATTGCTGGGAAAGGTGAATATACACTGTACTAGTTCCGACATTGTGCATGCTCTGTTGCATGTGTCTATGTGCCTGTGGTTCTGTCAGTGTGATCATGTGATGTATCTGACCCCAGGAATGTGTCAATAAAGTTTCCCCTTCCTGGGACAATGAATTCACGGTGTTCTTATTTCAATTTCCAGGAGTGTATATTGTGAATAGCAACAGTCCTATGACACTCCCCTGTGGCACACCTGAAATCACTCTTATTTCGGAAGACTTCTCTCCATTGAGAATGGCATGCTGCGTTCTGTTATCTAGGAACTCTTCAATCCAATCACACAATTGGTCTGATAGTCCATATGCTCTTACTTTGTTCTTTAAACGACTGTGGGGAACCAAGACAGACGCTCTATAGCTTGCACTCCACTGGCCCCATACCACCGCCATTTGTACTTTAGTGGTATCAAGCGAGAGTTCACTGAAGGGCAGGGTTGAGGTCTGTTGTTTTCTGATAAAAGATGTTTCTGCCTTCGTGCCAATGATGCCCAAGTGTGAGTTTGATGGAGGCCAGTTAGGGACCTGTAACCAACCTATCTGCGTACTAGACACACTGAACTTACGAGGTGCGAGAATAAAGTAATGATACTGATTTTCTTTGCAAGATGTGGCAACCCTGCAGGCTTGCGTAGGCACAATATCTTTGACCTTGGTCAATAAGCTGTTTCTAGTCCAAGCGGCACATCGATGCAACTACTCAGTCATGAGTTGTGCTGTAATAAGTTAACACGTGTTTGCGTCTCTCGTCATGGAAACAGAACCGCATAATATTGCGCAACGGTATGCCATTTCTTTTTGCGTTAAATTGGGTGAAAACGCGATGACAACTTACGGTAAGCTTCAGAAGGGTTTTGGAGAGGAGGTTATGTGAAGAGCTCAAGTTTTTCGTTGGCATAAAGTGTTTAGTGAAGGCAGAACGGATGTTGAAGATGAAGACCGTAGTGGACGACCATCAACCTTACGGACGGATGTCAAGTTGGCCAGGGTGCCTACTGGACAAACAGTTAACCAACATAACTGCAAACAAATTTCAGGAAGACTTCGTAAAAGAGTTCTTCGTGTCTGTGCCAACATTGCTGATAATTTGATTCTGCATCACAATAATGCGCCATTCCATACTGCTCTGTCAGTACAGCAATTTTTAACCTAAAAACAAATTTCAGTACTACCACAGCCACCTTATTCACCAGATGTCGCTCCGTGCGACTTTTTTCTGTTTCCAAGAGTCAAAACGGTGGTCAAGGGACACCATTTTCCAACAACACAAGATGTCCAAAAAGCTGTGACGAGGGTCTTCGAGGATATTACAGATGATGAGTTCCAGAAATGTTGCTATCAATGGCAGAAGCGCTGGAAAATGTGTGTGCAATCAGAAGGGAACAACTTTGAAGGAGACAACACTAAACCTGACTAAAACGGTAAGCAAAATTTTTTTCATATCAGTCTCATTACTTTATTGTCGCACCTCGTACATCTGGAGTTACGTTCTGGGATGCGATTTCTCATGACAGCAGGAGTACTCTCGTGGTTATCCCACGCACCCTGATTACAAATTTGTACGTCAGTCTGATGATTCGATCTGCTGTACCGTCATTCATGAACATCAGTCTAGAGGAAGTTTTCCAACAGGTTAAGTCTCTCCCACATACCACTATTGTAACCCAAAATGCTGTACAGAGTGTCGACATGTTGCCTTGGTCTGCTCCATCACCAAATCTGTCTCCAATCGAGCACATATTGGACATCATTGGATGACAACTCCAGCATCGACCAGAAACAGCATTGACTGTCCCTGTATTGACCAACCAAGTGCAACAGGCATGGAACTCCGTCGCACAAACAGACGTCCGGCACCGGTATAACACAATGCATTCACGTTTGCGTACTTGCATTCTGGCAGTTACACCGGTTATAAATGAGCGAGCATTTCACATTCGCGATGACTTATCTCGGGATTACATGAATCTGTGATCTAGTAATGTTAATCAATCAACTATATTACCTAGAATAGACAAATGTATTCCAGAAATTTCATTACTCTACATTAATTATTTCTTGGTACTGTCAATTTGTTCCGTCAGTGTATTTTTAGATTGTGAAAGCTTTCAGTGACTGTTTTGAAATAAATTCACATTCGGAAGTAAGGCAATTCAAATTCTCTTTCAGCCTTCCAAAGTCTATTTTTCAGCGGCTTTCTTAAATCGCTTAAGCCAAATGTCGGTATGACTCTTTTGAATTTATTATTTTTATTTATTTATTTATTTATTCATTTATCGCGCAGTTCTGGTCTTTCGGTAGCGCTCTCGCTTCCCGCGCATAGCGTCCCGGGTGCGGTTCCCGGCGGGGTTAGGGATTTTTCCTGCCTCGAGAAGACTGGGTGTTGTTGTGTTGTATTCATCATCACCATTCATCCCCATTACGGTCGAAGGAAGGCAATGGCAAACCACCTCCACTAGCACCTTGACTGGTACGGCGGTGAGGGTCTCCCGCGTCGTCCCCTACGCTCCTCAGGAGACCTCATCATCATCATTTAATTTATTTAACATGATGCAATTAGAGCCACAAAGCCCTCTTTTTCATCGGACCAGGGTTTCACATATACAGCTTCTTGTTTTACATAGTAATTTCCTAAGAAATAACAATTTTAATATGACAAATCTTCTAAAAGTGACACGGTGGATTTCCTTCCTCAATTGTATGTTGTGCTCCACCTCTAATGATCAAACCATTGACGGGTCACGTGTGCCCTGTTTTACCTATGAAGGAGAGAATATGTGACATAAAATGCTAAGATGTGGTTGTACTTAAATCAGTCCCATCTTCATCGAATCAAAACCTACAGTATTATCCTCCGAAGCTGCAATGAACGCAACGTGAGTGGTGATTGCGTTGAACAAAATATATGTGTACGAAAGGCTTCATAACGTAATCGATACAGCCTTAAGAAGTTTTCATGAGAACGTACGTATTACTTTTTGACCTGCTTTCGAGCAATTTGAACATGCTTCCAGATTTTCAGGCAAGGAAAAATAACTTTGTTGGTTTTTTTTTTCTTTTCCGTCATTCCTTATTTGTTGCAAAACTCGTACAGGTATGTTCCCTCTTTTCATCTAAGTGAAAGACAATTTGCTCTCCACCAAACACGTTTCGCTCCTTTTTTTATGAAGCATATTCAGTGGCCTGTAATATATATATCAAATGCGTTATGTAGTAGTTTCAGGTAGCTTAACATGATAGTCTTTCTCATGCCACTCTCTTGTTTTTCAGGTTAGAAACAATTTTTGCAGCACAATTTCCGTGAGGTTAAATTATCGTTTGGTGTTACGATTTCCAAGATTGTTAGTTCATGTGTGTCATCCTGGAGGTGACCGAAAATAGCTGGAGTATGGAGACCGAATTAACACATCTTGAGGATGATATACATGAACTAACAACATTGGAAGTCGTTAGTAACACCAAATGATAATTTAACATCACGAAACCGGTGCTGCAAAAGTTTTTTCTAACGTGGGGAATTAGAGAAGAAACGTAACATACTTGTAACTACTGCACAGTGTATTTATTATGCGTATAAGAACAAACCCACATTACACATCACTTTAGGTTCTTCATAAATAAGAAAAACGAGGCGCGTTTGGCAAAAAAAGGCTCCCTTTCATTTATTTACTAAGACGGATCATGCCTCCGTGGATATCTTTGTTCGTTTTTATGAGGCGTGAATTGTTTTAAGAAACGCTCTCCGAAGACGGCAGGACACTCCAAGGTTATCTTCGGTGAGGTGCTCGTGTCTGGGGTTCTGGTTCCACGCTTCTGCACACGACGTGCTGCATTCTGTAACGGCCAGCACATCCTGATTAGCCGTGCGCTAGAAGCTCTTAGCTACCGAGACAAGCGTCTGCTTTAGCGAATGTTACTGGTATACTGCATCAACAGCATTGAAACAACAAAATTTTCCAAAAATGATCAGTGCGCAAGAATCCACAACGTTCAAAATTGAAAAGTTTTCCTGCGTTTCCAACACTTTGTCGTCTTCCTAGACGAACTATGCTCGAAAATCCGTCAATCGCAGTGTCTTCGTATGTATCACAGCTACAGAAGGCCAAGTGGAGCAAATGTTCAAATGTGTGTGAATTCCTAAGGGACCCAGCTGCTGAGGTCATCGGTCCCTAGACTTACTCACTACTTAAACTAACTTATGGTAAGAACAACAAACACACCCGTGCCCAAGGGAGGACTCGAACCTCCGGCGGGAGCAGCCGCGCAGTCCGTGACATGGCGATCCAAACCGCGCGGCCACTAACGCGCCCCGAGTGGAGACACATCTGCTTGAAGTTAGGATAGCTGATGGGAACTGGTTCAAAATGGTTCAAATGGCTCTGAGCACTATGGGACTTAACATCTGTGGTCATCAGTCCGCTAGAACTTCGAAGTACATATTTAAACCTAAGTAACCCAAGGACATCACACACGTCCATGCCCGAGGCAGGATTCGAACCTGCGACTGTAGCGGTCACGCGGTTCCAGACTGAAGCACCTAGAACCGCACGGCCACACCCGCCGGCTCAGGAACTGATGAAGCGTCAATGGTGCTAGTAAAACTTTATTAGAGTTCAGTTAGTTATTCACAGTGTTTACGAGTCGTCGTTCTTTTGCACTAACCTTGGCTATTGCTCATTTAGCTGCGTGTTGGATCATAGCTGACGTCCCTCGGATCGATTGGCGGTTGTACGTTGGGCTGTTGTTAAAATATGGATATATCAACATTTTATACAAAAAATAACGATGTGAGCCAGCGACGTTTATTCACCCGATATATCGATATCAAAATGGCAATATCGAGTGCCGACATTTTTATTTTATATTATATTTTTTTTACAATTTGCTGTAAATATTTGAAGTTCTTCCTTTAAAATTGCAGTAGAAAATAGTACTTTCTAAAATAAATGATAAATAATTGAAACCCTCAGCTGCCGACAGATGTTGTTGATATAACTCGATGGGGACAGCTGAAAATGTGTGCCCCGACCGGGACTCAAACCCGGGATCTCCTGCTTACGCTCTATCCATCTTTCTTTCCTTTTGTTTGTTGTTGATCGTTGTGATTGGTCGTTGCTGACGTCACATGACATCCGTTCAAGTTCGTTGCTGCAGAAGCCAACCAACTCTCTCACCAAACACGCTGAGCTACCGTGCCGGCTATCTGAGCCACCGAGGTCACAGATAAATAGCGCGACTGCAGGGACTTATACCTTGTACGGTACCCGTGAGACCCACATTCCCATCTGTCCACAATTCTATATATGTAATGTACCTAATAGATATTTGCCCATCCACTCATTACTCGCGCACACTTTGGCGATTCCCGTATGAGTTCGGGCAACCTGTGGGCATTCGCACAGACGAAGGTTCAAATCGTTCAAATGGCTCTGAGCACTGTGGGACTTAACTTCTAAGGTCATCAGTCCCCTAGAACTACTTAAATCTAAGTAGCCTAAGGACATCACACATATCCATGCCCGAGGCAGAATTCGAACCTGAGACCGTAGCGGTCGCGCGGTTCCAGACTGTAGCGCATAGAACCGCTCGGCCACCCCGGCCGGCACAGACGAAGGTAAATGGCTGGGTAGCCTTTAACTACATATACAGTTACTGTCTTCATATATATATTAGTTTCACTGTGCGAAGAGGCCTTACTACTTTTTTTTCAGCTTTCATCACGTTCAGTCTTTCTCTTATACCGTGTGAAGCAGGTACATGTGGCACCAAAGAAGATGTCCGACTGCACTGGGCGGAGGTGGCATGAATGGAATAACAAGACTTCCGATGTGAAGAAATAGCACACCACTTGCGTTAACAACAAAAAAAAGCTCTTTTTAATGCAACTAGCGTGCTACTTCTTCACATCGGCATTGTTCGAAAACAGTTGCTGAAAATGATGAACAAAAATATAAATGACAGGACTGGTCTTTGCGATAGGCGGAGACGTGTGAGAGGAATGCTGACGTAACCGGTGCTCGGCTCCGGGAAGTCGACATGAAGTGTTCCGGGCTAATCCAATGTATGACAAAAACGAACAACGGACCTATTAAACGATTTATACTCGTATTGTGCCACTTACATGCAGTTGCCATTGTCAGGAAAGTTGTTATCCTTAAGCGTGAACGAGCTTCGCTTTTCTTTTAGTTCTTGTTCTAAGGAGGATAGGCAGGCTACCACCTTGGTGATGTACAGAATATCTAATAATAAATCAATTAAACACACAGCCCTAAAACTGGCAGTATATATAGGGTAATCCATTGATAGTGACCGGACCAAATGTCTCACGAAATAAGCGTCAAACGAAAAAACTACAAAAAACGAAACTCGTCTAGCATGAAGGGGCAAATGAGGTCAAACGAATATCAACTGCGTTTTTTAAAATAGGAACCCCCACTTTTTATTACATATATGAATATATATATACAAAGAAATATGAATGTTTTAGTTGGACCACTTTTTTCGCATTGCGATAGATGGCGCTGCAATAGTCACAAACGTATAAGTACGTGGTATCACGTAATATTCCGCCAATGCGGACGGTATTGCATGGCGACGACTTTGAACGTCGTGTACAGTTCTGCCACTGGGCACAAGAGAAATTACGGGACGATGACAGATTTTTTGCACGCGTTCTATTTAGCGACGAAGCGTCATTCACCAACAGCGGTAACGTAGTCCGGCATAATATGCACTATTGGGCAACGGAAAATCCACGATGGTAGCGACAAGTGGAACATCAGAGACTTTGGCGGGATAATGTATGGAGCGGCATTATGGGTGGAAGGATAATTGACCCCCATTTTTTCGATGGCAATCTAAATGGTGCAATGTCTGCTGATTTCCTACACAATGTTCTACCGATATATGACAGAATGGCGATGTACTTCCAACATGATGGATGTCCGGCACATAGCTCGCGTGCGCTTGAAGCGGTACTGAATAGCATTATTTCACGACAGGTGGATTGGTCGTCGAAGCACCATACCATGGCTCGCACGTTCACCGGATTTGACGTCCTCGGATTTCTTTCTGTGAGGAAAGTTGAAGGATATTTGCTATCGTGATCCACCGACAACGTCTGACAACGTGTGTCAGCGCATTGTCAATGCATGTGCGAACATTACTCGCTGTTGAGAGGAATGTCGTTACACGTATTGCCAGATGCATTGAGGTTGACGGACATCATTTTGAGCATTTATTGCTTTAATGTGGTATTTACAGGTAATCACGCTGTAACAGCATGCGTTCTCAGAAATGATAAGTTCACAAAGGTACATGTATCACATTGGAACAACCGAAATAAAGTGTTCAAACGTACCAACGTTCTGTATTTTAATTTAAAAAAAAACCAAGCTGTTACCAACTGTTCGTCTAAAATTGTGAGCCATATGTTTGTGACTATAACAGCGCCATTTATCACAAAGTGAAAAAAGTGGTCCAACTAAAACATTCATATTTCTTTATGTACTACACGAATATGTAATAAAAATGGCGGCTCCTATTTAAAAAAAGAAACGGAGTTGATATCCGTTTGACCTATGGCAGCGCCATCTAGCGGTCCAACCATAGCGCAATCCGGTTTCCCCCTTCAAGCTTGACAAGTTTCGTTCTTTGTAGTTTTTTCGTTTGACTCTTATTTCGTGAGATATTTGGCCCAGTCGCGATTAATGGACCACCCTGTATATACAGTGTGCAGCCAATATTTTTAGAGACTATAGCGACGATTTCTTGCTGTCGTAATATCGAGATATCGATACATTTTTCTACTCTTTCAGAACTGATAAATATATTTCTTTATATATCCATACAACGGATTTCCTATACTTTTTAAAATATCAACAGTCCTAGCTGCACGCCCAGAGGAAAATGTCCCCGACCCTGGCGTCGTGGTGGACTGTGGTGAGAAGGATCGGTGCTTTCGAGCTGGCTGCTGGAGTGAACTCATTCCCACCCCGCATTCCACGATGATCCTTGATGACTCATCCGCCATCTACCTGGGGTCAGTACTCTTGTGGTTGGCCGATCTCTCGCTAACCCGGGTAGATGACAGCACCCGGAGATGCCCGAGTGTCGAACTGTAATATGGACGTCGAGAGCCCATGTTGCCGACTTCCACGTACTGGCAACACTCTGCGATGTGGTGTTGTGGGAGGACAATCAGTTCCTCTAACAACAGATGGTAGGCGGCGAGCAGCATCAAGTTCGTCAGGAGAAGGTCATCGTCTCGAGTACATCTTCGTCTAGTTCATAAACTGTGCTGGGGCATCTAGGACATAGATTCACTACAGTATAGTAATCATGGAATCGAGTGTTATTACTGTGAATGCCATCGATTCCAATGATCAACTCGTGCTGAGAGCTGGGGAACTGGAGTATTTAAAGGGAGCTGGCGTGAAGCTACGATGCAAGGCTGAGTTCGTTATAACCATATGTGTCCCCCTTATTCTGCTGTATTAACTTAATAGGTTGTTCACTGCTGTGTCACTTCGTCGCTATGTGCTCTTGTGAAAGAGATAGAGTTCCTTGCAACATGTCTTGCGAGCTAACATATATTTTTGTCTCGCTTCCTTTGGTTTTCTGTGGCAGTCTCCTTTCTGCTGAATGCGTGTCCCCATTCAGCAGACGATGTCATACAATGTGTCATCGACCTGATCCACTTGCGACATACAAGTTTGCATCCTGCTTCCACCCCTGTCTCTGGCATGATCCGAGGTTGCCTGTGGTATTGTGAATGAGATTTTGTTTAATTTTCTAATCTCTACCACATTACTACTCTGTGCCATAACATAGCGAAACTTTGCAAACATTTCGATAAAGTTTCTCTCTGGAGGCTAGTTTTCATCTATGACTACATCAAGGTACGCTGCTGAGCAGAAAGATGATTTCGACTGCCCACTGCCAGATTGAATGCCACCTGGTGGTGCTGAGGGCACATTATACAATGAGGTAAGTATATACATGGAGCAGAGACGAACAGGCAATCCTAAAAACCTAAAAAGTCCCTAGACAAATCTCCTCCTACCTTCCCATCAGCCTCACATCCGTGTTAACAGTGTCTTTGAATCCATCCTCCCTCAATGCATCCATAACCAACTAAACCAGTACATACCCCCACCTATCAAACAGTGTGATTTTCATCCCAATTTCTCTTCCAGTGACCAACTCCTGCACGTAACCCGTCTCCTGTCCCGTAAGCTTAATAATCGTAAATCCGCCATTTTTGTACCCCTTGACCTAGAATATAACTACAACCGTGTATGGTATTATAGTCTGCTCTTCCAACTCCTGACACATCCATTTCCAAGTAACTATACCCACCTAATAAGTTCCTTTCTATCCATCTTTTGTCACTATTAACAATACAAATTCCTGCGTCCTTTATCCTACTACAGGTGTACCACAAGGCTCTCTCTACTTCTATCTATCCTTTACACTGCTGACGTGCTGTAACCATCATCTCCTGTCCATCTCTTCCCGTAGCCCTCTACCCTATCTCTCAGAAATTCTGCTGCTCCCTCCAGATCCATGTCAACTAGCCACATTCTGGTGCAACTAGTAATTCCTTAAGAATATTCCCTCCAAATTCCAGTCAATAATATAACAGCTTGGTCGTAAACTAACATGGAAACACCATCTACTAATAGCCGTGAGGGATTAGCCAAGTGGTCTAAGGTGCTGCAGTCATGGACTGTGCGGCTGGTCCCGGCGAAGGTTCGAGTCCTCCCTCAGGCGTGGATGAGTGTGTGTTTGTCCTTAGGATAATTTAGGTTAAGTAGTGTGTAAGGGTAGGGACTGATGAGCTTAGAAGTTGAGTCCCATAATATTTCACACATATGTGAACACACATCTACTAATCCTCCAAAAGGTAGCCCACAGAACACTAACACGACTAACCAGCCAAACATGGGAATTGCCTGTCTCCACCACTCTCCACACATACAAAGTATTGATACGACCTATTCTCTTTTATACAAATGTCACCTGGATATCAGCCCCACCAACATTTTTCTCTATCAGAGCCTCCACTTCCCTCAACGCCTTGCTCTTTGCTTGTTGTCCAAAGTCTATTACCCTCGCCCCTAAGAATCCTTTACCAGCTCATCTCTCTTCCTCACCTCCTCACCCATACTGAACTCCTCGGTATATCATGTAACTCACATAAACTACACTCGAGCCACCTCATTGTCTCCCCCGCCCCCTCCAAACACAAATCCTGCTGCACTGCCACACTACTTCAACACATCCCACCCACGCTACAGTTACACCCTCGCCATATCCTCTCCATGGGAAATTTGAACATACAACCACTCCTTAACAACGAAATCCATTATGAATCTATCCCCATATCACATCTGACCTGTTCCTCCCAATCCCTTTCAGATATTGGGCCTCCGCTTCCTCCTCATCCCCCCCCCCCCCCCTGCTCTCCTGTTGTTGACCTTGGCCTGTCCCCTGTCGTAACTACCTGTACCCTGAATCTCATGTTTTTTAACCGAACATTCTCCTACACCATAACTATCCCCACTACCCAAGTCACGCAAATCAAGTATCTCCATAAATACCTAAATCCTCCAAAGAACCAATACTTCCCCTTTCTCCTTATTCCTCCAAAATGCAGTTCCGTTCCATTAAGTGAAGTATGATAGAATGCGGCGTGTAGGGGGCCTATCCAGTCTTGGTTATCAGGAGTAATTCATATGTACTTACTGAGAACTTAAAACGCATGTAGCTGCAACCTAGTCATAAGTGCAGGTTCCCAGGATGAATTCATACCCAGCCTATGTGCCAAGCCAGTCAGTACCTCAGGAGTGAACTATTTCATTCCAGTAAAATCTGTTGACAGGATGCTCTTTCAGCCTTCTGCTCAATTCACTAACATACCCATATCACTGCCTAGAAAACAGGCAGGCTTGAGAAAGGAGTCGCGTGATTGCTGATGGACGTGCCCTGGAGAGCAGAAGACAATGAAGTCGCTATTAGTTTCTAGCTTTCGGGCAAAACAGACGTCCTCGTCCTATCTCCCTCCATCTCTGCTCTCTCCGTCCAGCAACTGGCCAATTCGAATGCAAACCACATTTGTCTCCCTTTTCCATTCCATTCCAGTATTTAACTATCACTCATACTGTGATTACGTAGGCTTTCCCGGCGTAATAAGTCTTTAAAGTCTCTTCGGGTTTGCTGCCGGATCCAAAAATCGACATGACTCGATATTTCGGCGATCCAACCGGTCGTGATCTTCAGAAAAATGCTGCTTCTGCTGATGAGTCCCGCTAAGAACTGACGCCAGGCTGCAAATCGTCGTCCTATATAGGCCACCGTTCAGTACACGGTGCATGCGCCGCCCATCACGGTTGCTGCCCACAAAGACAGGGAGATGGCGCCGCCCTTAGTGAAACACTGATGGTAACGATATATCGCACTCAGGGTCGCACCGAAGAACGTTCAATTTTGATGCGAGATAATACAGGATTCCACGTCTTGCTAAGAGGAAACCCATTGTCCCTATTGACTAAATTATCAGCCAACCTAATGTCTATCGCCTCTTTATAGACACTGTTCCAAATACCGGAAATGTTGGCAACTACCACAGTTTCATCAAATTTCATATTGTGCCCCTCATTTAAGCAGTGTTCTGCTACTGCCGATTTTTCCGGCTGTTGTAGCCTCGTATGACAGCGATGTTCCACACACCTGTCATGCACTGTACGAATCGAAAGGCCACATTGACACGGAATTTTGTACACACCGGGTTTCCTAAGCCACAGATAATCTTTCACAGAGCCGAGCAGTGCCCTAATCTTAGAACGTGGACGAGACACACTCTTCATGTTAAAATTCCTTAAAATTCGTCCAATCTTAAACGATAAGACCCCAGCATAACGAAGAAAGGCCACAGATCTATGTTCCTTTTCATACACCTCCGGAGATGGTCCAAACTCCATAGTCCGACGAATCTGCTTCTCGGAGTATCAATTTTCCTTAAAAACAGCCATCAAATGCTCAAGTTCTTGGGTTAAGCTGTCCGCGTCGGAAACGGCATATGCTCTCCGTACCAAAGTCCTAAGGACGCCACTGCGTTGGTGTGGTGGATGACAACTCTTAGGATGCAGATACCAATCTGTGTGCGTTGGCTTTCGGTGAACACTGTGTCCCAAAGTACCATCTGGTTTTTTATAAACCATAACGTCTAAACCATAACTCATACTGGTCGACGCCCCTATAGTCCGGCATGGACGAGCCCTCATGGATACTGTACAGTCAGAATAAAGTCAAAAGTTTATTTTATTTCTCTCTTTCATTTGAAACAGCCTGCTTTCGCCACCCTCCCATCCCCTGTCCTCTCCTGTTCTTGACATCGGCCGGTTCCACATACAACGAGGCGACGAAAGTTGGCGTAGCGGTTTGCACACCTAACAGATGGCGATAGCATCGCGTACACAAGGTATAAAAGGGCATTGCACTGGCAGAGCTGTCATTTGCACTCAGGTGATTCATGTGAAGAGGTATCCTGCGTGATTACGGTCACACAACAGGAATCAACAGACTTTAAACGCGGAATGCTAGTTGGAGGTAGACGCAAGGGACATTCCACTGCGGAAATCGTTAGGGAAATCAATATCCCAAGAGCCACAGCATCAAGAGTGTGCAGGTAGTACCATTTTCTGCTGTGAGAATCTGGGTCGGCGTTGTAGGCGGCAATCTCACTGCACCATACCTCCTACCTGGCCGTTTGAATGGACATCTGTATTTGAGGTTGGTGCAAAGAGTTCTACCTGAGTTGTTGGAGAACGTACCCTTGGATGTTTGGGAGAGGTTGCAGACACAACATGACGGTGCACAGATGGAGTACAGATGGTATGTCCAATGTGTCAATGATGGTATTTACAGTTAACTGTAACTAATGTAAATAAAGAAGTATACAGTAATGTGATTTTATTCTTATTATTTCCTTAAGCTGGCAAAAGACTTGCCGCAGTGGATACACTGGCTCCCGTGAGGTCACCGAAGTTAAGCGTTGTTGGGCGTGGCCGGCACTTGGATGGGTGACCATCCAGTCGCCATGCGCTGTTGCCATTTTTCGGGGTGGACTCAGCCTCGTGATACCAATTGAGAAGCTACTCGACCGAATAGTAGCGGCTCCGGTCACAGAAAACCATCATAACGACCGGGAGAGCGGTGTGCTGACCACACGCGCCTCCTATCCGCATACTCAACTGAGCATGACACGGCGGTCGGATGGTCCCGGTGGGCCACTTGAGGCCTGAAGACGGTGTGCATTTTCTTAAGCTGGCTTCTCCGACCCCAGGTTCCTTACCTCAACTTGTTCAGTGGAGCATTGTCTATGTCTTGTTAAATTTTTGCACTCTCTTACAGATGCACCCTTTATATCATTTACTGTCTGGAAAGAATAGCTGTGCAGGTAAGAACCACCTACCTATCAATGGGGTAAGGGTGGTGGAAAAGAAGTACAGGCTACGACGCGCCAATACCCAAGTCTAATTTATCAAGTATTTGAGAACGAGAGTACTTAGTGACTTGCAATATGCTTGGCACACAATTTCAAATCTTTACGAAACTTTTTCTCGCTGACTCCATCGCAGGATAATTATGAAAGGAGAAAAAATTCATCGCTTACCACATTTCCGCTGTTCGTTTTCGCACCAGCCATGACGTTTTATTTTGTTACTTCTTTACTGGTAATTGTATTAGCGACACATTTTGCAGACACTATTCACATATATCACTGGATGCATGTGCATATTTATATCATTGCACTTCCCAGAGTTCAGGATATATGCCACCATAAACCCTCAGACGCGTGAGAAACTGTCGCATCATGCTTGATGTTTAATTTTATTATCATATTCAAGCTGAACCCGTTTCGATGAAATTTCGTAAGAAAATAGTTTAAACCTTGAGGAAGAACATAGCCTACTTAGGAGCAGTAGTAGTAGTAGCTTTATTCATCCGTAGATCTCTTTTTACAAGGATATAGGACACGTCAAAGCATTTACAACTTAGATAAATTTAAAATAAGCTAATTCGTATACACATATATTTACGGACTCCTAGTTAGAGACAATCATTAGATTTACTCCTGGTATACAATACTTTTTTTTACAAATAACTTATCAAATAATGTAATGCACACTGTTCACTCATATCTCACTATCAGTCAATGCACACACTATACACACATTGTTTCATAACACTTCACTCACTACACACACACACACACACACACACACACACACACACACTGGTGATCTCGGGACCATTTTCTGTACCGCAACTTCCCATTTGCTATCCTGAAGAACTGAGTCAGCATCCCTCCATAATGAGTGAGATGTAGAGCTCAGAAGGAGGAAGAGGTGTCAGTATTGTGCTATGCATAGCTTGGGGGTAAGTATTTCTAGAAAGGAAAAAAGAAGGAAAAAGATAAGGTGAAGGTGTTATGTGGAATGTTGGATGTTTTATAATCATTATTATTATTATTATTATTTATTTGTATAACATTTTTTATCAAACCCCTACTCTGTTTTATCTAAGTAATCCTTCTATGTATAAAATGTATTGCATAACAGGTACTTTTTAGATGCCTTTTTAACTATGTGTATTTTTGCAATTTCCTTAATCTCTTTTCGTAATTTATTGTACAGTTTTATTCCTTGGTAGAAAATGCTGTCTTGAGTTTTATGTTTATTTTTTCTTGGCATATGTAAGTTGGGTCTATCTCTTGTTGCATGGTCATGGATAGATGTGTTTGTGCAGTAATTACCAATATTATTTTTGATGTGTACAACTGACTAGTAAATGCATTCACATGGTGCAGTTAAAATCCCCAGTGCTTTGAACAGATCTTTACAATGAGGTCGACTAGTATTTTGGTTATGATTCTTATGGCTCCTTTCTGGAGTTTGAAAATTCTGTTCATATTTTGTGCGTTTGTTCCCCATAAAAGAATGCCATAGCTAAGAATTGAGTGTATTAATGAATAATATGTAACTAAAAGACAATGCATGTTAAACACTGGTGATAGGATTCTAAGGGCATAACATGCTGATGACATTTTGTTTGCAAGTACTTTTGTGTGTTTACACCACTTCAACTGAGAATCAACTTAAGAAAGTGTGTAGCACAAGATACTTCATGATTTTAAGAATATAATGATAATTATGGAAACATATTTGCTCTTTGATAAAGCTATTTACCCATTGCCCTTTGAACTTTATCACATGGTTGACACACGTCACTGAATGATGGAAGGGTGAAAGTTTATAGCTTACTACATTTTCGCTGTTCGTGGAGTAAAACTGTCTCACAAGGCATGACGTTTTAATTTATTACTTTTTTGCGACTAATTATATTCACGACCTATTTTATGGACAGTGTTCACACATGGCACTGAATATGCGATAGCTGTTCGAAAAACAAGGTCTGGTCGGTTGCGAAATGAAAACCACAGTGAAAAATAAAAAAATAAAAATTTCGCGACAGTTAGCCACGCCTTTGGGATACCTCTCTAAATAGTCGCCTCTTCGACTTAGACATTTATCGTGGCGTTGTACAAACTTAACAGTACCCTCGTCACAGGAAGCAGCCGTCTGCGCTTTCCACCAATTCCTTACGCTGCTATGCCTTTCGTTATTTGTGCCAAAATGTTGTCTTCGTAGCCAGCAGTTCACATCAGATGAACGACGGAGAGACCCAGTTAAGGACTGTATTGTGGGTGATCAAATACTTCCCATCGGAAACGCCAAAGGAGCGTCTTCATTACCCCTGCAGAATGGGGCTGGATATAGTCTTGAAGAAAGACACTCATGACATTTATGTGATGTGGGATGCATAGCTTCAGGCGAAACCTCTCACCAAATCCACTTTCATGGTGGGAGACACTGTTGTTTTAGGCGTTTCTACGTGATCACTTTGGGCTCTGAACTGAAAAGAGCGACACTATAGACACTACCCAACACATCTGTGCAATGTTACATGTTTTTGAGAGTGGTTTCAATTACGCGCCTCGTATGTGCAAAATTATATCATTGTACAGCACATAACTTAAGGAAATACGACGTGATAAACACAGGGATGCGTGAAAAACTGCCGCACCGTGCATGACATTTGAATTTCTTGATTCTTTGTTACTAACTCTATTCGCAACAAATTTAGCAAGATAGTAGCCACATACGCCACAGAAAATTACATCATTGTAGGACACAGAGAGGGGGACCCACGAAGTTAGCTGAGAGCGCTACTTGGGTAAGCGTGTCGGCCCCGGATCGAATCCGCCCGGCGGATTAACGATGTGGGCCAGTGTGCCGGCCAGCTGGAATGTGGTTTTTAGGCAGTTTTCCACATCCCAGTAGCTGAATAGTGGGCTGGTCCCCACATCCCGCCTCAATTACACGTCTCACAGACATTTGAAACACGTTTTCCCGGTTTACACTAGACGCAGAAGTTGAGGTATACTGATTCCGTCCCGGGGGCTATGGGGTGGTGGCAGGAAGGACATCCGGCCACCCCTTTACATTAACCATGCCAAATCCGTTGTAACCACGCCGACCCTGCGGCAATTGCAGGACAAAGGTGCAAGCGAAAGAAGAAGAAGAAGAAGAAGATGACGATGATGATGAAGAAGAAGAAGTCACAGAGAGAGGGGGAGGAGGAGATGGACATCGAAAGGGAAGAGAAGGAGATGGACAGAGACAGGGGGAGGGAAAGAAAAGATGGACAGGGAGCGGGGACAGTAGCAGATGGACAAAGAGAGGGGCAGGAGGAGATGGACAGATTATCAGGGTGGGGGGGGGGGGGGGGAGGTGGACAGAGAGAACGCAGAGGTGGAGAGACAAGGGTAGATGAGATGGACAGAGAGAGGGGAAGGAGGAGATTGACTAACAGATCTGAAATAAACACATATCTGGGCTACACCGCGTTTTTAGATAGTAAAGAATAAATTGAACAGTATCTTAAGGTTTTACATGATGCTTCTACAGTTGATGAAGGCTGAGGAATGCAACAAACAAAACAATATTTTTGAAAAATATTTTTTCGAAATCTTTACAAACACGCTGTACGATGAAGAACGAGTGCTGTTAGACGTAAATAAGAATGGAATGAACTTTTAGAGGTTGATTGTGGTTGGGGTTGAGTGATCACTTGCCGGTACAGTGAAAACTTATTTTCTTTTAGATGGAATTATTTCACACACGGTCAGAAAAAGAGTTGAAATGGTTGAAACATGTAATGCTAATAAGTAGGTCGTCGTCAGCCTCAACTACATCCATTAATCGACATGCGTTAAAGACGTCGTAGAAATTTTATCTCCTAATAATCAGCAGTTACTCTGATGCTCAAGTAAAGTAGTAGCAAGTCGTTTCAGACTGCCGCTGTGGCTCCGGTCTCGGCCTTCCAGTCGTGTAGAACGCTACGCTCCAGTACGACCAACCTTGAAAAGAGGTTCTTCGTTACGCCGAAAGTTATCTCAGACGTGAGCGAACAAAGCGGTGTCTCCCCAAAACAAGTCCCACTTAAACGCACGCGAATCTGTTGATAAGCACGGTTGCTTGCATTACGTGAACTAGAAACCCGTAAAGACACTGCGTGAAAAAAAAAGCTGATGGGGAGGCAAACGGACAAAAGTCAGTGGTCGCCTGCTGAAGCAAATGTGACACATTCGCCTACGTGCGGTCCTGCTATAAATGTGTTCCTGACGTCCCGCACACAAATTTGCGGCGATTGGACTCACAGCACACGGACGATCGGGGAGGAGACGCGGTTTCCGTTCGTAAAACACATGCGGTCGTCCTGTACTGCGGTTTACGCGCGTCAAATCATTCTCTCTACGATACTGAAGATGCACCCTGAATACTGTTGACCTCGGAAACCCGAATTGGTTCAAATGGCTCTGAGCACTATGGGACTCAACTTCTGAGGTCATAAGTCCCATAGAACTTAGAACTACTTAAACCTAACTAACCTAAGGACAACACACACATCCATGCCCGAGGCAGGATTCGAACCTGCGACCGTAGCGGTCGCGCGGTTCCAGACTGTAGCGCCAGAACTGCTCGGCCACCAGCGGCCGGCAAACCCGAATTCTCATGCAGTCCGTGACGTTCTATGGCATATGTGCCTTACATCGATTAACATCGAACGTTCAAAATTAGTTATATTCAACACTAACCTTTATATAAGAGACTGCTCACAGATTGTGTCTACACCGCATGTAGCCGCAGCAATCAGCCACCATACACGTTATATTTTCAAATGGAATAAGCTTTCCCGTATAGGAAGACTCTTCCGCATTAAATCCCACTTCATATCTAGTGAGACATCTATGCCTCTGTAACTACTTTTCAAAAACCAAAACGCTGAGAAAACTTTTGAGTACATGTCTTCTATGAGAAACTTTCAAAGGCTAAACCCCAAACATTCAGCAGTGGGTAACAAAAATGAAATCTGTCATAAAAGAGTTAAAGGTGCGCATGAAGAAACTAATACTACAAAAGGTGCTGATCCTGAAAAAAGGGGCAACAAAATCACAATTACCAGTGTTTATATCACGCGTGCTTAGAATGTTACGTCAATTACACGCATTCAAACAGCAAAAACAAAAAAAACAAAAACAAAAACAAAAAAAGAAAGAAAGGAAGAAAGAAAAGTTTAGCACAAAATTCCTAGTGCTAGTGATTACACCCCATCACCTTGTTTTATTGATACTCGCCTTACAATCTCCTTTCACGACATCCATTTCATACAACCTGTCTTGCTAGTCCTTTCCCATTTCTGACAGATTTATAGTATCAGCGGCAAATCTTAAACTAAATATTTCTTCTCCCTAAACTTTAATTCGGTTTCCAAATTTATCCTCAGTTTCCTTTATTCCTTGCTCAATGAATACACCGAATAATAGAAAGTACATAACGCTCTCGCATTCCTTTCTCATTTACTGCCTCTCTTGCACGTCTTCCAACTCTGATAACTGCAGCTTGGTTTCTGTATAAATTGTGAATAACATTTTTCTACCTCTGTTTCATCCCTAATAACATCAGTATTTCAAAGGGTATTTTCTAATCGACACTGTCAAAAGCCTTCTCTAAATATACAAATGCTGTATATGTTGGTTTGCCTTTCTGCAGTGTACCTTCTAAGTATAATCAGATTGTGTCACCTCGCTTATTTTACATTTCGCTGAAAGCCAAACTAATCCTCCTCGTGGTCAGTTCATACCAGACTTTCCATTCTACTGTAAATAATTCGTGTCAGTATTTCCTTACAACACTGAGTTACTAAACGGATGGTTGAGTAAATTAACTGTCAGCACCTGTCTTCGTTGTATTGAGATTACTACATTATTTTTGAAATCAGAGGGTTACGTCTTCAGTATCAATTATCCTACATACCAGATGGAACAATTTCGTAGTTGTGTCTTCTTCCAAGGATCACAATAATCCTGATGAAATATCATCCACACCAGGTACTTACGAGGGTTGCTCATAAAGTAATGCACTGCATTTTTTTTCTCAGCCAAAAACAGTGCTACGAATGCGAAACGTTACGAACGTATTATTTGAAGTTTTCTGAGTAAGCGCGCCAAGTTTCCGTCACTTCCGACAGATAACGCAGCTGCAGGACGATTTCAAAATGGCGTCTGTAGGTGATGTACGTTAAAAGCAATGTGCAGTCATTGAATTTCTCACTGCAGAGAAAGTAACTGTAAGGAATATTAACAAATGGTTATGTAAAGTCTATGGAGCATCTGCTGTCGACAGAAGTACAGTTCGTTGCTGGGCACGGAGGGTGAGCTTACAAGAAGGCGCTTTGGCGGAGCTCCACGAGTTGCAGCGATCGGAGAGACCATTCACAGCTGACACACCTGTCATGCTGCAGTGAGCCCCGTCGGACTTTCCCTTGTTTGGGCGACTAACATATGCCATTCGTGGAAGAAAAAAAATGGTTCAAATGGCTCTGAGCACTATGGGACTCAATTGCTGTGGTCATTAGTCCCATAGAACTTAGAACTACTTAAACCTAACTAACCTAAGGACATCACACACATCCATGCCCGAGGCAGGATTCGAACCTGCGACCGTAGCAGTCGCACGGTTCCGGACTGCGCGCCTAGAACCGCGAGACCACCGCGGCCGGCATTTCGTGGAAGAAATTTTGAGGTCGTTGAGGAGGTGATTCACACAGGACACCAGGACAAGAACTGCTACCGACAGGGCATACACGCCCTTGTTTCACGCTGGAGAAGGGCCATAGAACGGGATGGAGATTACATGGAAAAAGAGGGAGTGTAATTCTTTAGTGTGTATAATTCTCACTTTGTTCGATAAAGAATTGTTGAAGAAGAAAAATGCGGTGCATTTCTTTCCAGACAACCCTCGTACTTCCAACTTAGGCCTTTTGGTGCTTTGACAATTCTACTTGTATTATTGCATCCGCTCTCTCATCTTCAACTACTTCCTCTTCCCCTTCGGTAATACTATCCTCAAGTTCATTTCCTTTATATGTCTTTTCTTTATAATCTTTTTCAGTCTTCGTTTGTTTGTTCAGAACTGGCTTGGTATCTGAGTTCATGAAGTTCATAGAGGTTGTGCTCTTTTTCCACCTACCTTTGGCACAGTTGTTCATACCTGTTTATTTCTACATTTATCCCCAAGCTATTTCGACTTTGCCCCTTTGTGCTTCCTTCAGCTGACACATCAAATGTAATCAACCACTGTCAAGAAGGCAACACGAGAAGCCTTCAATAACTACCAAGAGGAATCTTATCGAAAAACGTCTCACAAAACTCCAAAAAATTCTGGTTTTTTAAAAGTTGTCAGTGGCAGCAAAGTTAATACCCAGATGCTCATGGATGACACAGGAACTGAAATTATTGGTAACAAAGTAAAAACAGAAGTGCTGAATTCTCCTGTGCCAGCCTGCGATATGGGTCTCATATATATTAACTTTATAGATTGCTTTTTACTTACTATCCGGAAAGACAGAGAAGCTGTTGGTCAAACATGTGCTATGCTATATCCAAAGAACTAAATGAGATCTCTTTCCCGAAAATGTAAATTACTGTGGTCCTTAAGGAGTTAATCACGCTTTGTTCAAATAAGGGAACCATAATATCGCTTAGTTTGAAACGCCTGATTGGAGAGTCTGCAGCTAGCGCTGTTGGTCTTTTGCGTTGTAGTCTAGACGAACGATTCACTCGTTTCCAATTTACAGTCCACTCACAGTTTTCATGAACAGTTACAACAGGACTTGAATATTTTGTTTACATTAAACAAAAACAGCACTGTACTTTCCACAAAGGCATGGGTGTTTTCCCACATCATGATTACCTAGTGTTCTTGGGAAACGGATTGGTATTTCTGACACCTGTTATTCTTTTGATAAGATCCCCAAGTGTAGCTGGCATCTCGTTATTCCCTTGTAACAAGTAACTACACATTGTTGACTTTGCACATGTCTGCTGCAGATTGAAAATTCATTCTGGAACCAATCGCCTATGCTGTGGCTAAAGCAGTTCTCTCCAATATCCTTTCTTACGTGAGTTCTCAAGAGAACTGTGAAGTTTGGAAGGTAGAAGAGAGGTGGTGGTGGAAGTAAATCTGTGAGGTCGAGTTGTGAGTCGTGGTTTGATAACTCAGTAGGTAAAGAACTTGCTCGCGAAAGGCAAAGGTTACAGTTTTAAATCCCAGTCCGGCATAGTTTTAATCTGCCAGAGAGTTTTAGTTCATGCTATGTAGATGTAAGTGTACGGAAGCAAAGATCCATCATATGTCACTCTGGTTAGGTGGCGCAGACGCTTCCAGTGTGGTCAAACAAGTCTGAATGGTCAAGAACGATGCCGCAGACTATCTTTCTGTGAAGAATCGTTAATCGCAAGAGAAGTGGTGGCCCTGGAGGGCGGATTATATCAGTCTAAGTGATAAAGACAAAAGTTTTTAACATTTTGCACGACGTTTTGAACGTGACGAAGGCCGCCGCCTGCTGGGTTACGCCACTGTCCACAGCCAATCAAAAAGTCCGGCAAAGCGAGACAACATCAGAAATGTTGCAGCTGTGACAGTCAAATCGAGATGACTTCTTTAATCACCATGAACGAGTGCTGAGCTTATCACTATGACCTCGAGACAAAGAGAAGAGCAAGCTGTGTAAAAATCTAGATTCACTGTCACCAAAAGCGGCTAAGATCCAACGGTGGTTGTGCATGTTGATGTCGGGAACTGTCTTGTTTGGTGGTAACGGATGATGCCAGTAAGTGCCAAATAGTCACAGGAGGGGACTACTGAAATATCCTAACGAAATTATGGGACACTGTCGGGACGTAGCATTGCAGGGAGCTGTATCAGGTTTTGTTTTTAGCCCATAATAACGTTCTAGCTCATTCTACACACGTCACAGACACAAATGCAGCTTTGGATTTCAAATTTTGCTTCGTTCTACCTATTCTACTGATACCTCCTCTTTCCTGAGGTGCAGGCACCTCCAGAACGACAGTGAAGTAATTTTCGAGGTGGAACATTTCCTGAACAACCAACACTTAGGTTTCTACATCCAAGGTCCCCAACAGATTATTTACCACTGGTAAAAACGTGTCACGTTGAAGGGTGTACGTGTATTACTAAACGCCTAAATGGTCACTCACACTCTAAGGAAAAAAAAAACTGGTGCACCACGAAAGATTTATCCGAATGGGACGGATGTCTGTAGATGCGATGTGCATATACAGACAAACAAATAATTTCAATTTCAAAAATATTGGAAGATTTATTCAAGAGAAAGTGCTTCACAAATTGAGCAAGTCAACAATCTGTTGGCACACCTCTGGCCTTTGGCTCTGAGCACTATGGGACTCAACTGCTGTGGTCATTAGTCCCCTAGAACTTAGAACTACTTAAACCTAACTAACCTAAGGACATCACACACATCCATGCCCGAGGCAGGATTCGAACCTGCGACCGTAGCAGTCGCACGGCTCCGTACTGTGCGCCTAGAACCGCGAGACCACCGCGGCCGGCACCTCTGGCCTTTATTCGAGTTGGTATTAATTGATAGAATTGTTGGACGTCTTCCTGAGCGATATCGTGTCAAATTCTGTCCAACTGGCTCGTTAGATCGTCAAAATCTCCGGCTGGTTGGAGGGCCCTTTCCATAGTGCTCCAAACGTTCTTGATTCGGAGAGAAAGTCAGTAGCGTGTTAGCCCGTCTCTGGCCCTTAAAGAGGCAATTATTTGGCTTGAGGTTGTTTGTTAGGCTTGTGGGATATCTTATTGAAGGATGTACTGCCTAATTCTGTCCAATTTGCCCTTTAAAATTTGGAAATTTGTGGTCAGGTCATATGGGAATAAACTACTGAGGTCATCGGTCCCTAAGCTTATACACTACTTAGTCTAACTTAAACTAACTTACGCTAAGGACGACACACACACCCATACCCGAGGGAGGACTCGAACCTCCAACAAGGGGAGCTGCACTAACTGTGACAAGGCACCTTAGAGCGTGCGGCTATCCCACATGGCAATTTGCTCTTTAGATCGTCAAAATCCCAACTTGGTTGAAGGGCCCTGCCCATAGTGTTCCAGACATTCTTGGTTCGGGGAGACTGGCGACCTTTCTGACCGAGGCAGGATTTGGCAAGCACAAAGACAAGCAGTAGAAAGTCCCGATGGCTTGCCATGAAGGACAACCAAATGAGGCGTAGGACATCATCTACATACTGCTGTGCTGTAAAGATCCCGTGGATAACAGCCAAAAGACTCCTGCTATGAAAAGAAATGGCACCTGAGAGCATCATTCCTGGTTGTTGAGCCTTATGGTGGGTGAAAGTCAGAGTGGTATCCCACTGCAGTCGCAGCATGTCCAGAAACGTCTTCATTGGTCATGAGGGCTCAGTTCCAAGCAGGATTCATCATTGAAAACAGTTCCACTCCAGCCAATGAGATTCCAGGCCGAAGAGATCTCTGGAGGCGCCCTAGACAGCAGTGGAATTCCGACTTGGCCATCGCACACCATATGGCCTGACGGCCAGGAGTGATTGCCTGGGGTGCAATTTCTTTTCATAGCAGGACCCTTTCAGTTGTCATCTACGCCTCCCTTAGAGTTCAGCAGTATATTCTATGGCCCAATTTGCTGCCCTTGATGGTAAGCCATCCTGTGCTTACATTTCTGTAAGATAAATGTCCACCCATACACAGCAACAGTTTCTACTGCTTGCCGTCATATTTACCAAACCCTATATTCGCCAGCAAGATCGTTGGACCTCTCCTCAACTGAGAATCTTTGGAGCACTATGGGCAGCGCCCATCAAGCAACGTGGAATTTTGACGTTCAAAAGAGTCGATTTGGCAGAATTTGGCATGACATCCCTCAAGAAGATGTCCCACTATCATATCAAACAATGTCATGCTGAATAACTCCCTCTTTAAGCGCCAGAGACGGTCCAACATATTATTGACTTCCTCAGTTTGTGAAATTGTTTCTCTTGAACAAGTCATCCAATTTTGGCGAAACTGTGATCATTGTTTGTTTGTAGATGTACATCATGCCTACGAATTTCTATCCCATTTGGACAATTCCTTTGTGGTGCATCATTTTGTTTTTTTGTTTTTCTTATAGTGCATATAAAGCAGAATGCCTGTGTGTTTTTTTCTAGAATCTCCTCCCGGATTACTGGATAAACTTCAACCAGAAATGAAACAAAAACAGCAAACCTCACAAGTACCATCACTGTGGAGATTATAACCTCCTTGCGCCAATAGGAGCGGTGGTCCTGACAAAATCGTTATTTTCTCCTTACATATAGGCTGCCCTGCATACAGTCATGTCATCTGGGAATAGTACTGGCCTGCCAAATCAAACTGCTTTACAGGGTAGCCTACATGTGAGGAATGAGAAATGGTTTTCTGGGCTGTGACATGTAGGCTGGCTTGCACGACAGGCATATTGTGCTGGGGTAGTATCAGCTTGCTTTACTGACCTAAGCACGTCTGGGGCAGGTTGCGATGGATAGAGGAGAAGATAGACATGATGGGAGGGAGGAGGAAATGGACAGGGAGAGGGGAGGAAGGAGAGATGTGTGAGGCAGGTGAAAGGTGTAGAGGTATAGTGGGCAGGTGTATAAGAAAGAGTGGGGTGTGGAAAGAGAGAGGGGGAGGAGGATATGGACAGAGGGAGGGGGAGGAAGAATTAGAGACAGGAGGTGGAGGAAATGGACAAACAGAGGGGGAGAAGGTGATAGACAGATAAAGGAGGTAGGATGAGATGGACAGACAGAGGGAGGAAGAAGTGGACACAGTGAAGGAGAGGAGGAGAGGAGGAGATGTGTTCAACACATATGCCGAATGTATAATTTTGGTGAAGCAGCAGACGAGAAGATAATTTTTAATACTTCACGTAATTACTGGCTGAATTTAAAATTTTAAAATGCTGTTATAATTTTTTCATTAAGAGATGCTATCCTATGTTAAATATTTCACAAAAGAAGACAACTTTTAGAGTTAGAAACTGTTTATATGTATTGAAGAAGTGAAATCACTGTCCGCAAATTATCCAGAATATATTCATCCAGTATTTGGGTATGAGAGAACTTAGCGACTTTCAACAAATTTTACTCTGAATTTCAAACGATTTTCTGGCGAACACGCTCCACAAAGTGAAGTTTATCAGATACTACATTTTCGCTGTTCATGTAAAACTTCAGCATCTGTACTCAAACGTTTGAAGGTGTTTTACGCATGGAAATTCGATACTTAAAATATATAATGGTGGGGTTACTAGTATGTAGAGGACAACTAACAGCATCACCGCGTTTTATGATTGCAGCATTACTTTTGAGGTGATAAAAGAAACATTGTGACAGGCCCTAGTAATAGCTACAGCACCCACGTGGTTAGCTGTGCTTGTTTCACGCCAGCCGTTGGGATGAGGAGGTTATGCGCCAAGCATCGGATCCAGCCTGTGGATTCTTTTTTCACCAGCCAGCATGGATGTGGTTTTTAGGCGTTCCCCACATTCCACTAGGTGTACAGCAAGGGGTTGGGGGTTGCTCTGCTTTGCCTCGTAGACGCTACGTGAACATGGAAAAATAAATAAAAATAAAAAAATAGCTCTTCCATCCTGGTGGTGAATAGAAGAATAGAAGACTGTTGGGTCCCCTTTAACAATCAACGAAGCAAGCAAGTTATAACAGTGAGATAGTACACAGTTTGGTTTTCCTCTCTGGCACCAGCTTCCCAGTATCCTCGTTTTTTGATAAAACATCTTGAAAGTTGAAAGATGGATCGAGGTCTAGCAGTGGTTAAGACACAGATTCGTTTCTGGGAGGGTAGGTGTTCGAACTCCCATTCAGCTATCAAGGTTCTGGGTTTCCAGGGTTTTTCTAAATCACTTGTGGTAAATTCGGGGATGTTCTTTCAAAAAGGATATTCCCATACCCTTCGACATCTTTCCCCAGACCTAGATTGTATGCTGTTCCTAACGACCTCGTCATAGAGAGGTGTTAAATGTTAATCTTCCTTCCTGTGCTCGTACGTAAATTTACTCAGGACGTGTCTGCAAATGAGTGCAACGTTACGACGTATTTGCACTTTTCTTTCAGACAGTTTGAAATTTAAAAAGTTAGTTGTGCATACAGCTATGTTGCTTGGAAAATTCTATGGGTATCAGATGTATAAGTCTGCTCCTTTAGTGAATGTTTATAATAACCATTTATCTCTGAAAACTAAATATTGCGGAACTGTTAACAAAACTAGCGTACCTCTGAAACGCAACACATTGTGAAAAAAGAATTTATTATCTTGTCAGCCAATGAATTGTTCACCAACATTTTATCATTTGATGTTGTGAAAGTTGTATGCATGTTGAATGTTGTATACTGAAACGGTGTGTAGTTGAATTTCTCACAAACAATCTGAAAACTGATTTCCAAATTCCGGTTACATATTCTAATCTTGAATCAGCATAGCCACGCGACTTTTGAACATGAACTTATTTATGCAAATTCCTTTTTAGGAATGCGATTTTAATTAAGCTGAAACGCATTGGTCTTCCTGTAAATTAGTTTGCATAACAAGAATGATCCACAAGAATGGCTAAAGTCTAGATCAAGCCCATCGGCAGTTACGGCGTTGCTTATCTACTGCACATAGAGTGGCAACGTCAGTTCGCGTAGCCAATGGCATGATTCTTTGTCGCAACCAATGAGAGGCGAGAAGAGAGGCAATGTACTTCTAGCGCCGAAATTTAAACCATTATCTTGTTTGCTGGTTTTCGGTGTATTGGTGAATTTCGAGAGAAATACTTTACTTATGGCAACGAGTGTTATAAAGTGGATTGATGTAAGTGATTTAGTTCTGCGTCGGGACATCGTCTGTTGGTGCATGTTTCATGGATTCATTGTAGAGAGACGAAAATGTATCAAATGTGCTGGTGAAATGACTACACAATCGATCTGAGCAAGTATCCTGATGAGGTGGATCAATGCTTTTTAATTAAATCATGGGAGAAGGTAGATTGATTAATGTTTGTTAATAATAGAGTCGCACGTTCAATATAATAATAAATATTGATCCGTCTATCGTTTCCCATGATTTAATTAAAGAAATATTGATCTATTTGCCTACTACCATGATTTAATTAATAAACATTGATCTACCTACAAAAAACATCGATCCACTTTCTCAGTGTACTCGCGCATATCGATTGCATAGCAACACAGAGCAGAGAAATATTTCACTGCCTTTCCGAATAAATCATGGGTTGCGACGCTGTCTTTGGTTTGCATATACTGGAACAGTTTAAACAGTTGTGATTCAAACAAGGAGCAGCTAAATTTACAATTATTGTTTAATGTTTCACTCTTTTTCCGAATGTGTTACTTCCAAAAAGTCGTTTACCAGCTGCTCTCTCATTGGCTGCGTAACACGAACACCTGACACCTTCTCTTGTTTCCATCATACATCAAGTCTTTTCCACAAGAATACGCAAAATAATTAAGTGTTATGTAATTTAAATGCGTCCGTTGAATTTACGTGAAATTTCATTAATTGAAAACTGTTCTTAATATTCAGTCAAAAGTTCATTTGGGCCCTAAGGCAAATTCTTACATTCCAATAGATACCTTGACTCTGCTCAAAAAACAAAACAAAAAACAAAAAAAAATAAAAATCTGAAATAAAGCACTGCACGGCCGTTTGCTCTCTTATTCTTATTTCTTTTAAACTGCTGTTTTAAGAAATTAGTTTTTGATTCTCGTTTCAAAATTGAGTGTTTTTTCAAAACTCGACAAATGCAACAGATTCAACTTTCCATAAAATGAGTTTCTCTGATATCACCTTGGTAGATACGTTTGAGTATTTGAATTTTTACATGACTACTAGTTCTCGCTGGTGTTAATAAAGCATTGTAAAGAAATATATTAAAATTTAATTTTTATAACAGTATATTAAGGTCTGATTTTTCTAGTTTTTTTTCAAAATGTCACCTTTAATTTCGTGTATTTTTTCCACAACTAATTTTTTTTGTGCGGTAGAAGTTTCCGTCGCTTCCGACAGATAGCCTAGCTGCAGGGCAGTTTCAAAATAGCATCTGTAGGTAATGTACGTTACAAGCAACGTGCCGTCATTGAATTTCTCACTGCACAGAAAGAAACTATGGGAAATATTCACAAACGCTTGTGCAAAGTCTATGGAGCATCTGCTGTCGACGGAAGTACAGTTAGTCGCTGGCCACGGATGGTGAGGTAATCAGAAGTCGATTCGGCGGAGCTCCAAGATATGCAGCAGTCGGGAAGACCATCGAAGGCTGACACAACTGACAGCCCTGACCTAGGCCCCTCGGACTTCCATTTGCTTTGGCCATTAAAGGATGTCATTCATGGTTGACATTTTGAGGACGATGAAGAAGTGATCCACGCAGTCAACTACTGGCCCCGCCACCAGGACAAGGATTGGTACCAACAAGACATACATGCTCTTGTTTCGTGCTAGAGGAAGGCCATAGAGCAGGATGGAGATTACGTGGAAAAATACGGTGTGTAGATAAAACACCATTCTATCGTGTGTGTTATTCTCATTATGTTCAGTAAAGAACCCTTTGAAGAAAAGAATGCGGTGCACTGCATACTGGACAACCCTCATATATAGCACTTTTTTAATTTGTAGTTTCTGACATTATCGAGAGTACAAACATTAATAATGGAAATACAGTGGTATGATATAATAATAGCAGTGATAACTATTTTAACATATTTGTTTTTTCTTATGTCGTTGTTATCAGTACTACATGAAGTATGAAATGAATGACAGAGAAAGTACTTCATGTTACAACCACATTTTGTCAACTTTTTCCTCTTACATCTAAACAGTATTCATCTACGAAAGCTTTGTAAAACTCTTTTGCATCATCTGGAATTTCAAAATACTTTAACAAATCAGACACATCTTTCTTTTGTCCTTTGGTTACCAGATTTTGTTTTGGTAAAAGGGTGGATGTTAGTATCGTTGGATGGCGTGGTTTCTTTCGTCTCAGGATGTCAACTTGAACTGGATCTCCAGCTCACATTAACCATTTCTTTGCTTTTGTATGAGATGACACGCTGGCTGTTCATTTTGAATCGTAGCTTGGGTTTCAGTACTTCCTGTGCACTATCTTTTAGGTTTTTAACAGTACAGTCTGTGTTTAGAATTTTGAGAGTGTCACGCTCTTCTAAAATATCATAGTATTCTTTATGAGACTAGATACTTCCTTTTTTCTCGTAAAACTTCTCAGCTCTGCCAAACACTCGGACTGGAGGCCTGTAACTTTGACCACAAACAGAGAAACTGCGATGAATATTACTGACTTTTGCGCTCGTTTCCACGAACGCTGTAGCATTGCCATCAGACAACTTCTTTTTATTTCGGCTGCTCAAAGAATCTGAGAAAAGATGTATGCTACTGGCGCCATCATTTGGTTGTTTTTTTATCCATGTCAGAAAGCAAGTCCAATAAAGCCGAAGCAACTTGACCGCACCCTCCTGAAGATTCTGTCTTGTATCAGGTGTAGAAAGCGATGCTTTCCTCTTTTTGCTCGTTAGTATGGATCATGTATTCCAATGTATACTGAAATAACTTTGGCCATGTTTGTCTGCTAATAATATGTCTGGTGAATTGTGAATGAATTTAAAAAAGGATTAACTGAATGAAAAATTATTTGAACTTGTTTTACATGAAATTCCCAATGTGTATCTTGCTTCGTAACCAATTGTGATTCGCTATGTGTGGTTTGCTGCGAAATTATTGCCAACGCGTCAGTTCCTCAGCAATGTTAACAACGTTTCTTTCCATAGTGAGATTTATACGAAGAAACGTAACTGTGGCAAACCTGCCTTCGCGGATGCTCTTACTACTCCGAATTTCTATGTTTCGAATGTTTCTACAATCGGTATAATCCACGGGAATGCATAGAACCTTTCTGATAAGAATGTGCTTATTTATTCGTATGGCTCACATGCAGTTTAAAATTACAGGTATATAACATGACTAATAATATATACACTACTGGCCATTAAAATTGCTACACCAAGAAGAAACGCAGATGACAAACGGGTATTCATTGGATAAATATATTATACTAGAACTGCCATGTGATTACATTTTCACGCAATTTGGGTGTACAGATCCTGACAAATCAGTACCCAGAACAACCACCTCTGGCCGTAATAACGGCCTTGATACGCCTGGGCATTGAGTCAAACAGAGCTTGGATGGCGTGTACAGGTACAGCTGCCCTTGCAGCTTCTTCAATACGATACCACAGTTCATCAAGAGTAGTGACTGGCGAGATCTGGAGAATGTACTGCCCAGGGCAGCAGTCGAACATTTTCTGTATCCAGAAAGGCCCGTACAGGACCTGCAGCATGCTGTTCTGCATTATCTTGCTGAAATGTAGGGTTTCGCAAGGACTGATTGAAGGATAGAGCCACGGGTCGTAACACATCTGACATGTACCGTCCACTGTTCAATGTGCCGTCAGTGCGAACAAGAGGTTTACGAGACGTGTAACCAATGGCACCCCGTATCATCACGCCGGGTGATACGCCAGTATGGCGATGACGAATACACGCTTCCAATGTGCATTCATCGCGATGTCGACGAACACGGATGTGACCATCATGATGTTGTAAACAGGACCTGGATTCATCTGAAGAAATGATTTTTGCCATTTATGCTCCCAGGTTCGTCGTTGAGTACACCATCGCAGGCGCTCCTTTCTGTGATGCAGCGTCAAGGGTAACCGCAGCCATGGTCTCCTAGCTGACAGTCCATGCTGCTGCAAACGCCGTCGAACTGTTCGTGCAGATGGTTGTTGTCTTGCAAACGTCCCCATCTGTTGACTCATGGATCGAGACGCGGCTACACGATCCGTTACAGCTATGCGGATAAGATGCCTGTCATCTCGACTGCTAGTGATACGAGGCCGTTGGGATACAGCACGGCGTTCCGTATTACTCCCCTGAACCCACCGATTCCATATTCTGCTGACAGTCATTGGATCTAGACCAACGCGAGCAGCAATGACGCGATACGATAAACTGCAATCGCGATAGGTTACAATCCGACCTTTATCAAAGTCGGAAACGTGATGGTACGCATTTCTCCTCCTTACACGAGGCATTACAACAACGTTTCACCAGGCAACGCCGGTCAACTGCTGTTTGTGTATGAGAAATCGGTTGGAAACTTTCCTCATGTCAGCACGTTGTAGATGTCGCACCGGCGCCAACCTTGTGTGAATGCTCGGAAAAGCTAATCATTTGCGTATCCTCTTCCTGTCGGTTAAATTCCGCGTCTAGAGCACGTTATCTTCGTGGTGTAGCAATTTTAATGGCCAGTAGTGTACTAACAGTGATACGAAAATACAAAACTATATATAAAACTAACGAAATATCAAAATCTAGGTTCTTAATCCATATAAGATCAGTATCATCAGCTTTCATGAGGTCGCTCCAGCTGACCCTGGTAGTAACGCAAGGGGCATTCATCTCTAATATACTTGATCGTCTGTTTCGTAACCCACAGTCACGAAAGGGAGCGTCGCATTTCTAAAGAGAGTCTGCGCATCGTCCATGACCAGTGCGAGCTCTGTTCAATTTGACCCAAAGTTTCCTGCCGAGCTCTGTGCTAGCAGTATCACAAATGTACATTCGGAACCACCCACGCTCTTCAGAATTTTCAATAAGTTGACAGCTTTGGTTCCACAGGTTTCTCACACCAGTATTACTGGCATTTAGCTCCTCTGCTTGCCATAATGGTGGGTTTCTTGAACGGAGTCTATTTCGTAGCAAACCTGGTATGTCTTCCTGTATGGGTAATTCCAATACCTTGCGGTATTCCCTAAGCAAAGCCCTCTTCCGCGGATTGCGAGTGGATAGATGTTGCTCAGCAGAGTAAGCCAATAAATCCTTTTGGGTAGGATTGTCCCAGTTATTAAACGCATAGTGTGGTTCAACTGGATGTCGATCAAGTTGCTGTGGCGTCTTTTTATCCACACCGGGGTACAACAGTCGGCTGCTGAGAAGACCTGAGTAATGGATGACGTGCGCAAGGTATCTGCTGAAGCTCCCCATGTCGTTCCACACAATTTTTGAATGATATTGTTACGATTTTTTATCTTGGCAGCAGTATTTTCAAGATGTTTTCTATATGAAAGCGTGCGGTCAAGAGTGACACCAAGGTACCTAGGGTACTTTTTACGGTAAAGAGTGTTTCCGTTAAGTTTCACTCTGAGCTCCGCATTAGCTTGTTTGTTTGTCTGGTGGAATGTACCTAATTCATTTCCACTTGGACTAGGTTTAAGTCGCCACTTTCTAAAATAGGCGCTCATAACGGCTAGCCTTCTGTGAGAATTGTCTCCGCCCGTTCAAGATCCTTAGTTCTACAAGCAAGAGCGATATCGTCCGTGTAGCTGAATTTTGTTGCTCTGGTATTAGGGAGACCGGAGACATATACGTTGAATGACAGGGGGCCTAGGACGGAGACCTGTGGTAGACCATTACTTAATTCCCTCTCCTTGCTCATATTTTCTACCAAGTAAACAAGGAAATATCTATTGTTTATCATGGTGTTGATGAGAGTTACAGATTTCCGGCATCGGATTATTTTTAGTAATTTGTACATCATCCCTTCTCTCCAGACCGTGTCATATGCCGTGGTTATTTCTACGAACGCGACATATGTCTTCACGTTTTCTTGGAAACCAGCCAATGAAAGTTGTTACGGCGAGTACCAGATCGCAGCAAGTTCTCTGTGGCCTGAAACTCGCTTGCTCACCTGTGCTATGTTCCAGAATGAAGCCGCTAGTTCTACTATAGACAAACCTCTCCAAGAGTTTATAAGTACAGCTCAAAAGGGAAATTGGTCTGGAACTTTGCGGGTGGTCATCTGGTTTACCTGGCTTCAAAATTGCCACTATTTTTGTTCACTTTAGCTCGTTGGGCAGTGATCCACTATCTAGGACGTTGGAGAAGAAGCGGACCAGCCATTTTTTCCACCATTACTCTTGTTAATAGAAACTGCGGGTGTATATGATCCAGACCAGGTGCTTGACCATGCTTAGTTTGTTTCAAGGCCTCATCCAACTCAGTCGGTGTAAATGGTGAAGAGAAATTGGATTCGTTGGGGCACTGAGCTTTTAGAGAGGTGAGTTCTTGTTTTATTTTAGCAGTATGTTTTTTTTTCGCGGGGTGATCTAGATGTTTCAACTATATGGTTAGCGATTTGGTTACCTGAAACACCAGGTTTCTGCCCAGATTTACTGAAGGCTCCGACAAGCTTACGCAGAAGGCTCCATGCCTTTCTACTCGAATGTCTGGAGTTAACATTTTCTACCATGTCACAGCATCTTACTCCTCTAGCAGCGTCAAGACTTTGGAGGAGGTCGTCTGCAATATCGCTGCCGCCAGTTTCGCTATATTGCTCATAAAGTTGTTCACAATGTTCATTCCAGCCTGGTATACATTCGTTTCTGTACCCACGAGGGATAAACTTCTTAGCAGCGGTAAGAACAGCCCCGACGAATTGAGATTAGTTTTTAGGTTCTGGTGGAATAAAACAGGTATATTTATCTAGGTGGTCAGCTACACTCCGTCAATCAGCCCTGTGGAAATTCCGTCTGGGTGGTACAGATCCCGCTTTTGGTATGGAGAGCCCCATAGCGAGGATTACTGGCCTGTGCTGGCTGTGTGGGAAATTAGGTAAGACCTCTCTGGAAATAGGCACTCAGCGCCCTCTACAGTCCCGAGACACAAAGCAGAGGTCCGGCTGCAATCTCAGCCAAGCGGTCGATCTGAAAGTTCCTAAATGGTTCAAATGGCTCTGAGCACTATGGGACTTAACATCTGAGGTCATGAGTCCCCTAGAACTTAGAACTACTTTAACCTAACTAAGATCACACACATCCATGCCCGAGGCAGGATTCGAGCCTGCGACCGTAGTGGTCGCGCTGTTCCAGACTGAAGCGCTTAGAATCGATCGGCCACATCGGCCGGCGCGAAAGTTCCTAAATCCTTGGCACCATAAACCAGGTATAGATTTTCATTTTCAACCCTGTCGTTGAGTGCAATACCACACGCACTGTCACGTGCATGGTTCCAGTGACCATGCTGACTATTAAAATCTCCAGCATAAACCGGTGGGTGGGCAGTAATTGGCAGAACGTCCAGTGACCATGGCACTTGCGTAGAGACATAATGGATTTCATTTTCTGTATTTGTCGAAATGAGACGAGTATGCTCGATATTGCTCCTTACATAGGTGGCAACACCATACACACTGTGTGATATGTAGCACCCATAAGATCGTAGCCATGGATCCTACCTCTTCTACGCATCTCTTCTGTAGCTGGAGCATGCGTTTTCTGGATTATAACTACGTCAATATCATTATCTACAATGAGTTGAGGTAGGTACCCGCATTTAGCTCGGCTAATACCTTCTGTGTTTAAATGGCATACTCGGATTGAAGGGCCAAGCTTTTTGATTTTAATTTGTCTGCGTGCCTGTAGCCAGGAAATCCAATATCTGGTCTGTCTGCCTATTCGTTTTAGCTCATTTAGCGGTACCCGGGGTGCACGTATAGTAGTCCACTAGGGACGCGAGCTGGTTTGCACTCCCCTGATAAGAATATAAGAATCAAGAATTTATATGAGAATGAAATATAAGAATATGAGAATTTAAAAACTTTATAATCACTGAACATATCATACACACACATATTATATAATAAATGTGTGATACTTGTGGAACAAAGTTGTAATTTTACAGTTAATATAATACCCTTGTATCCTCTAACTTGATAAGAAACATTCGCGTAGTAATCTTCTATGGACATCAGTAGATAAATGAAAAAACAAAAAAATAAAAACAATACGTGGATTTAGAACACGGGATAAGCAAACGAGATGTCGTGATGCTAGCCACTGTCACCAGTTAGGCTGAAGCTAGCGACCACGAAAAGACATCTAAATTACGTCGAAAACTTTCACGGTCGTTTTCTCACAAACGGTTGAGTATCTACGGATAAGCCGAAACACTTGTCCGTTTCTTTAGACCCCCCCTCCCGCCGAGTAAAGTTCTGGAAAATCGGGTTGTGGCACCAGCCCTTTTCTCTTTGTGAGAGTTATTTGCTTGAAGACCTTGAACGGCAACGAATGAGAACTGGCAGTCCGGCTTTTCTGCCATACTACGCTTCATTGCCCTGGGTGACACAAAAATTGTGAGGACATATGGCCGTTGACAGTGATATGTCCTTTGGGTGGGACGTTGAGTCCCCCTTTTGGCCCTCCAAGAGGATGAAGCTCAGCACCGTTCGTGGGATTCATTTTCTTTCTTATTCCTCCTTCTTCTAAATAAACTCGTCGGTACATTCCACACGTCATTACTTGCTGTACATCCTACCTTAGATTACAAACTGAAGAAAGTCAAAACTATTGTAGATTTAGAGAAAACTTTTTACAATGTTGACTGGTATACATTCATTAAAATTCTGAAGATAGCGTGGATAAAATACAGGGAGAAAAAGGTTGATTATAATTTGTACAGAAACCTGCCTGCAGCTACAAGAGTGAAGGACATGAAGGGGAAGTGTAGTTGAGAAGGGAATGTGGCGTGGCTGCAGCGTCTCCCCGATGTTGCTCAATCTGTACCTTCAGCAAGCAGTAAAGGAAATTTTCAAGAAATATTTCTCGTTTTCCAATCCGCATCACTTTGAACAAAGCACTCAAGCTGTCGATAGTTAGGAACAAGGCGTAACGCCGCGTCTCAGCACGTAACATTTCAGGTCTTACGGCCGTTAGCAATTGTCTCCAACGGAGAGCGAGTAACTAATTATTTGACACGAGTTTAATAATTCTTGACTGCGAGTTTAAATGCATGCAAGTTCTCGATAGTATACAAAAAATTGAGTCCTTTAGCTGGCATCTTTTCAATTAAATATAGATTTCTCGTGGGCTCTGTACGGAGCCGAAAGTTCCCGAAGTGTGGCGGACGAGCCTACTTTTGTGACTGGTGTGACAACGGCATAGCATGGCATGTAAACATGGTAATCACTTCTATACATTACTGATAAGCGGAATGAAACACAGCATTCAGCATTGACTACTATAGTGTCAGGTCTATTATTGCGAACGGGGAGGTAAGAGCCTAAGAAAATGTGAGCACACTGCACTGTGATTGAGAATATGAACTGAACTGGTACAAAGACATCAAACTTGAGCACCCTTACTTATCACGCGTAAGCAGAAACAACAGTCTAAGAGCTTATTTCATTCCGTCAACAACACATCAATGATTTAAAAAACAAATTAGTTTTCTGATTAAAAAGGAAAAAGCTTAATGCGTAAACTCCATCTATAATGCCTTGGAAATTCTTATAAATATACGTAATTTCTCGTAATCTGTACGTCGAAAACGTGATTTTCAAGAAGCTGTGCAATGTATCCGAGACTTGCCGAAATTGTTTATACGAACGACTATCGAGAGCTCGTGTGAGAATTTATGTCATGTTCCATAGATAGGTGCAATCGATTTGATGCCTGTGTTCTACCACAACTAGTGGAACGTAGTTGTTAGTTGATGTCTTACCTTTTAACTGCTATCATTGTCCGTGTTCTTACTGCATTTCTCAGCTTTCTTAAGGCTTGGCTGAATGGGGACGTAAACATTGATGTTGCTCGCTGTTGTGCTAGTCCCGAACTGATGCTAAGCAACTGCGTGGGCCACTAAGAGACCCAACTGTATTGTTGACTACTGCGCCACTTCACCATCTGTTGTTTACTCCAAGAGATATGCGGAAAATAATCGCTGTACTATTAAGGAAACTATCCAATATAATAACAGAAGAGTAACTAGGCTGAGGCGATTGTGACAGTGCACCTGAGGATAACGCGCCCCTCGCGCTAGAAGAAAAGAAATATAAGAAATACGGAAAAATTAAAACAGAGAAGGGAAAATGAAAAAATTAATCAAATCGATAAGACAAGACAAATCTTTCACTATGTATAAGATAAGACAAATCTTTCGCTATGTTACAATAATCGAAGACTGTTTTGGGAACCATTCTGAGGTTAAAATATAAGTTTCATTTACCACCTTTACACAGGTCAAAGATCAATCTCGAACATCACTTAATGAAAGGGACAAGATGTGAGCAAGTGTTTCTGCTAAAGCTACGACGAGTCATCCGTTATGAGTCGCTTATACAGTGATATACAAAAAATAGTGAAGTCACAATTTGCATCCAATCCTTGAAGACCCTGTGGAAGCTAAAAGGCGAATCAAAATGCAGGCCTGTATTCAGAAACAGTTGATAATATGTACAACTTTGTTCTGTCTCATCTCAGTATGCTACACTGGCGAGAAGCGATGTGTGTACCTCATTTTGTTGTGTTGGGAATGGGATGGGGTGAAGACACGCATGCTAGAAGGGGAGAGGTCCTCACTTTAGGTAATTTTCTGCGGTCGCCATGACTGTAGTTACGTCCCTGTAAATACTCATTCATCGTCTTCAGTATCATTGTGGGAGCGATACTTACTGTCTTTTAGCACAGTTCTAAATTCCTGACGTAATACTGTGTCGCGAAACTCTGCAGGTACATTTTCGCAGGATATATGGCACCGATCTTCAACAGTCTTCCAGTTTGAGTTTTCAGCCTTTTTTCTAACTCTCTCACGCGGATAAAACCTGTGTCCATTCGTGTTAATCTTTTTTCTGTCGTTCAATAACCCCTGATAGTCATCTTTGGTATGGGTCCCACACACTTCAACAGTATTCTAAGATCAACTGCCCGTATGTTTTGCAAGCAGTCTGCTCTGTTGAGTCAGTATGAAATAAAAATATTCGTGAGCCCTCTATAGAATCGCTCCCCTAGGGACCGTGAAGACAAGATTATTAATAGGCTAACTGCAGCAAGTATAGAGGGATTTAAGCTATCATTCGTCCTCTGCTCCCACGCGATTGGAACCGAAAGAAGCCCTAACACTTGGAACCATGCTCAGTAGCCTACCCTCTGTGAACTTAACAATGGTTTTCAGCGTTACGTAGATACATTTACCTAGCATCCTACCAATGAACCGAAGTCTACTACATATTCTACTTCCGACTGAGCCTATGTGCTCATTTCATTCATCTGTCTTCTTCTTCTCTACTTTATGTATTAAACAGATTATCTGTTACTGTGCTGTATTCTTGTATGGTCTTCCAATTTTTTTTCTTCCAATGCATTTTCAATTGAGAACCTGACTGGAGTCTTGCTCCAACCACAGGGCCTACATATTCCTTCCATTTTTCCTATTTTCTTTTTTTCCGTTTAGGTTGCGTATTTCTAAAAATTTTCTAACATCCTAATTTCTTTTACGGTCTTCTCTTGTACAGCCTTCCACTCTTCACAGAAAACTCATTTCTTGCGACTGTATTCTACTTTCTTCGTGTCATGTTTCACCAACGGCCTCACTTCCGTAAATACGGGTTGGTATTGCTACGGTTTTGTAAAACTTTGGCTGGGTTTCTTTTCTGGCTCTATTCTGCAAACTGTTCACAGTCGTTCCAAGTACGAAAGAAATTTACTTAATTTTTTGCCCACATCTTGGTTGTATTCACAAGTGATGTCGCATCCAAAATATTAAAAATATTTAACTAGCTGCAAAATTTTCTTATTCAAGACTACTTTTGATATTACTGGCTGTATGACCAGAAACGCCATCACTTTCTTTTTATCTATTGACAATTTTAGGTTGTATCCTGAGACTATCTCCCTTGTAGATTCCCATCGCGTCTTCTTCACTATCTGAAATTGTAAGTTACCGGGCCGTCTAATATGGAAGTGTGCTAACTGGCCCTGTGATCTGCCATGAATTAATCAGACTGAATTAGGAATTCGGAGCCTACTAATTGAAACATGAATTACAACAGTTTGTACGATAAAATGACTCATAAATCATGTGACAAGCACAAATAATACTCAAGTACGGCCTTGGCACATCTGACAAAAGAGCCTGAGGTGAGATTCTAGTGGTCACGCATTAAATGAAACAACTGCAGTTGCGAAGCATGTGTCATGATTGTCGTGACGTTAGTATGAAAGACAGACAGTACCAGATGAGGAAAAGCGTTGAATCTGTAGCCGGAGTTGCAAGCAAACTGGTCATTTGAATCTGAAAACGTGAAGCCTGAGGTTACTGAAATTCTATAAAAATGACTTTACTGCCCCTACGCATCATCTCGCGGCCGAGGCTCGATCTCACCATACCGATTCGTAGGTGGAGACTGAAGCAGCTGTAGAATCAGTCATTGGCGGTACACCAACGACCTTAGCCAGCGGCTAAGTTCAAATCAGCCCGAAATCTTTCTAAGATCATCAATTCATTTGCTCGGAGATCCACTCTAGTGGCGTCACAGGCTAGTGTAGGTGAAGTCTGATGATTGAGACGGTTTCGGAAACCAAGACACGAAGAAATTTTGTACAGAATGTTTACTAGAAGGAAAACTCGTGTTCTTTACTCTGTTTGAACTGGCACAGTTGTGGATATTCCGAGGGACGATCAGCAAAAGTATTCCTAAGAAGAAGCTCGATCCCTTCCCTGAGTTTATCTTCAGACGGTTAACCACTTATGCGCACCCTACCATTCAGTGTTGGAGAAAAGGCATCTCACTCTCTTTCTATTGTCTCCCCCTCCCTCTCTCTCTGTCGCCCGTGGAAAGGGTCCTCGGCAGGACGATCGTCTTCCTCTCTCCAAGTTACGATTCACTTACGTTAGTCACTCCTTGCATTTCTTATACTGCGTAAACATTTTGTTTCTCTCAACTTTCGGTGGCGACCCACGCTTTCAAAGGAGCACCAAACTGCGGGTTCTCACTTAATGGTTCAAAATGGCTCTGAGCACTATGGGACTCAACAGCTGAGGTCATAAGTCCCCTAGAACTTAGAACTACTTAAATCTAACTAACCTAAGGACATCACACACATCCGTGCCCGAGGCAGGATTCGAACCTGCGACCGTAGCAGTCGCGCGGTTCCGGACTGAAGCGCCTAGAACCGCTCGGCCACCGTGGCTGGCTCTCACTCAGTTCCTCGATGGTATCTACAGCGCTTGGTGCGTTGCAAATAAACACAACGTTCTACGTTTCGTGCACAATAGTGCCATCCTGGTCCTTGCTAAAAACTGCATTCCTTATCTTTCCACCACCCTGTCGCTGCTGGAGACCTTAAGCTATAGGAGATTGCATCTCTGTTGCCTGTGGTGCATCTGATATCGAGTTTCGACACTGCAAAAGCAAGTTCAGTTGACTGCATGGCATCGAATTGCACCCCTCCTAGAGCGACCTTCTGGGAATTGCCTACGTGCCTCCGCTGCTCGCTGTCACATCAGTCCAATGTGCTTCCAAAGTCATTTTACTTGCATCAAGTATGCAGTTTCGAATAAAAACGTAAAATGCATTAATTAACTACCATCAATGTTAAATTTGGCTATACGCTCATATACCTTCGGAAGGATGTCTCATGTGGTGGCACACAGTTGCTGTCATCGTAAAGTCCTCTTCTTCTTCTGTCTCCGATAGATTGCGATGGGTTGAATATGGCTCGAACTCGGATTTCTCGCCCCGTTAACGGTGGCTCTGTCGTGGCCTGATAGGAGCCACTGTGCCGTCGATAACGTGCGCTATCACAAGTTCCAATACCCGGCGCCTCCTCCAGAATAATGTCACGTAGGAGAAGGAGTAATTAGATGAATGACGAACAATGACTTCTCTTAACGAAGGTTTATTCAGCACTTGCACATACAAGAGCGCAGAGCGAACTGCCTCCGCTCAGAACACATACGGTATATATACAGTTACAGAACATTGCAGTACAATGATTCTTGACATTTGTGGATACTTCTAGAATGTACTCGAAACGAATGTAGAAATTAAAATTTTACATTTCCAATGAGTTTTGAACTCACGACCCTCCATGCAACAGTCTAGTATGATAACCACTTCAGCACAGACTGCTACTCAGCTTCTTCTGCGACAATACACATTACATTTCTCAGTGTTTATTAATTATTCCAGTCTAATGGATCTTTATATTCTGATTTTATATTCGTTTCGGGACAGTTTTGGAAAAAATGGTCGTATAACAAAATCAGTGTCAGGTAATCTGCATATAGGACTGCATTTCGTTTAACCCTGTAATTGTGTAATTAACTTCTACTGTGTCTTAGCTGCAACAGAAGTATTTTCCCCAACGGAAACGTGAGGTATACATTTGTGAATGTCCATCCTCTTCATCATGTACAAGTGCTGCCAATTATTGGACATCACTATGAAAATATCAGAAAGTCAATGTAGCAGTGCGCACCAGATCGTGACCACTAGAATACACGGACTTGGTTGGTTTGCTATATTCCACTGCATAACAATACTGTTAATGTTTTGAGTGGTAGTTACTGAGTGAACATTTTCCTACTTATTATAATAGAGAATATTACGTAAATAGTTATTTTAATCCGCAAATTAAGCCAAGTGTACAAAGCATATAGTGAAAAGGGGTGCATATTTTTCTATAAATCTTGCAGCTAAATTCACGCACGGGTCTTACCATATAAAGAAAAATGTACCGTCCTCAAGACAAAATTCATTTCTCAAAGGGTTAATGTCTCGATCTAAAAACCTTTCTTCTTTATTCACCATTTTCCATTCACTGATATTACTTCATCTATGTATATACAGGGTAGTCCATTGATCGTAACCGGACCAAATATCTCACGAAAAAAGCGACAAACGAAAAAACTACAAAGAACATAACTAGTCTAGCTTGAAGGGGGAAACCAGATAGCGCTATGGTTGGCCCGCTAGATGGCGCTGCCATAGGTCAAACGGATATCAACTGCGTTTCTTTAAATAGGAACCCCCATTTTTATTACATATTCGTGTAGTACGTAAAGAAATGTAAATGTTTTAGTTGGACCACTTTTTTCGCTTTGCGAGAGATGGCGCTGTAACAGTTACAAAAATATCGCTCACAATTTTAGACGAACAGTTACTAACAAAATGGTTCAAATGGCTCTCAGCACTATGGGTCTTAACTTCTGAGGTCATCAGTCCCTAGAACTTAAAACTACTTAAACTTAACTAACCTAAGGACATCACACACATCCATGCCCGAGGCAGGATTCGAACCTGCGACCGTAGCGGTCGCGCGGTTCCAGACTCTAGCGCCTGGAACCGCTCGACCACCCTGGCTGGCAGTTGGTAACAGATAGGTTTTTTAAATTAAAATACAGACCGTAGGTACGTTTGAACATTTTATTTCAGTTGTTACAATGTGATACATGTACCTTTGTGAACTTATCATTTCTGAGAATGCATGCTGTTACAGCGTGATTACCTGTAAACACCACATTAAAGCAATAAATGCTCAAAATGATATCTGTCAACCTCAGTGCATTTGGCAATACGTGTAACGACATTCCTCTCAACAGCGAGTAGTTCGCCTTCCATAATGTTCGCACATGCATTGACAATGCGTTGCCGCATGTTGTCAGGCGTTGTCGGTGGATCACGATAGCAAATATCCTTCAACTTTCCCCACTGAAAGAAATCCGGGGACGTCAGATCCGGCGAACGTGCGGGCCATGGTATGGTACTTCGATGACAAATCCACGTGTCATGAAATATGCTATTCAATACCGCTTCAACCGCACACGAGCTATGTGCCGGACATCCATCATGCTGGAAGTATATCGGCATTCTGTCATGCAGTGAAACATCTTGTAATAACATCGGTAGAACATTGCGTAGGAAATCAGCATCCATTATACCATTTCGATTGCCATCGATAAAATGGGGGCCAATCATCCGTCCTCCCATAATGCCGCACCATACATTAACCCGCCAAGGTCCCTGATGTTCCACTTGTCGCAGCCATCGTGGATTTTCTGTTGCCCAATGTTGCATATTATGCCGGTTTACGTTACCGCTGTTGGTGAATGACCCTTCCTCGCTAAATAGAACGTGTACAAAAAATATGTCATCGTCCCGTGATTTCTCTTGTGAGCAGTGACAGAACTGTACACGACGTTCAAAGTCGTCGCCATGCAATTCCTGGTGCATAGAAATATGGTACCGGTGCAATCGATCTTGATGTAGCATTCTCAACACCGACGTTTTTGAGATTCCCGATTCCCGCGCAATTTGTCTACAACTGATGTACGGATTAGCCGCGACAGCAGCAAAAACACCTACTTGGGCATCATCACTTATTGCATGTCGTGGTTGACGTTTCACATATTGGTGAACGCTTAGTGTTTCCTTAAATAACGTAACTATCCGGCGAACGGTCCGGACACTTGGATGATGTCGTCCAGGATACCGAGCAGCATACATAGCACACGCCCGTTGCTCATTTTGATCACAATAGCCATACATCAACACGATATCGAATTTTTCCGCAATAGGTAAACAGTCCATTTTAACACGGGTAATGTATCACGAAACAAATACCGTCCGCACTTGCGCAATCTTACGTGATACCACGTACTTATACGTCTGTGCCTATTACAGCGCCATCTGTCACAAACCGAAACAAGTGGTCCAACTAAAACATTCATATTTCTTTACGTACAACACGAATATGAAATAAAAATGGGGGTTCATATTTAAAAAAAAAAACCGCAGTTGATATCCGTTTGACCTATGGCAGCGCCATCTAGCGGGCCAACCATAGCGCCATGTGGTTTCCCCCTTCAAGCTAGACGAGTTTCGTTCTTTGTAGTTTTATCATTTGATGCGTATTTCGTAAGATATTTGGCCCGGTCACTCTCAATGGACCACTCTGTATTGAAAGGTTTTGGGGAAATATACACTGAAGCACCAAAGAAACTGGTATATGCATGCGTATTCAAATACAGAATATGTAAACAGGCAGAATACGGCGCTGCGGTCGGCAGCGCCTGTATAAGACAAGCGTCTGGCGCAGTTTTTGGATCGGTTACTGCTGCTACAAGGGCACGTTACAAGATTTAAATGAGTTTGAACATGGTGTTATAGGCGGCCACGAGCGATGGGACAGAGCATTTCCGAGTTGAGATGAAGGGGGATTTTCCCGTATGACCATTACACGAATGTAGCGTGAATATTAGGAATCCGGTAAAACATCAAATCTCCGACATCAGCGCGGCCAGAAAAAGATCCTGCAAAACAGTATCAACGACGACTGAAGAGACTTCTTCAACATGACAGAAGTGCAACCCTCCCGCAAATTGCTGCAGGTTGCCATGCTGGGCCATCAACAAGTGGCAGTGACATTCAACGAAACATCATCGATATGGGCTTTCGAAGCCAAAGGCCCACTCGTACACTTGATGACTGCACGACACAAAGCTTTATGCCTCGCCTGGGCCCGTCAACACTGACATTGGACTGCTGATGACTGGAAACAAGTTGCCTGGTCAGACCAGTGTCGTTTCAAATCGTATCGAGCGAATAAACGTGTACGGGCATGGAGACAACGTTATGAACCCGTGGATCCTGAATGTCATCATCAGTCTGTTCAAGCTGGTGAGGGCTCTGTAATGGGTCGTGTGCAGTTGGAGTAATACGGGACTCCTGATGCGTCTAAATACGACTCTGACAGGTGACACGCACGTAAGCATCCTGTCTGATCACTTGCATCCATTCATGTCCATTGTGCATTCCGACGAACTTGGATAATTCCAGCAGGACAATGCGACACCCCACACGTCCAGAATTGCTACAGAATGGCTCCAGGAACACACTCTTGAGTTTAAACACTTCCACTGGCCACCAAGCTCCCCAGACACGAACATTATTGAGCATGTCTGGGATACCTTGCAACGTGCTGTTCAGAAGAGATCTCCACCCTCTCTTACTCTTACGGATTTATGAACAGCCCTGCAGGATTCATAGTGTCAATTCCTTCCAGCACTACTTCAGACATTAGTCGAGTACATGCCACGTCGTGTTGCGGCGCTTCTGCATGCCCGCGGGGGCCCTACAGGATATTAGGTAGGTGTACCAGTTTCTTCGCCTCTTCAGTGTAACATTCTTGTTTGTGTTCTCTGGATCTGTTATTATGTTTCCCAAATCTATAACGAATTCGATGTTGGTGTATATTCGTTTCGTATCCCTACAAACTGTTATCGTAAAGCAGGCTTGCAAAGACCGCGCCCCGTGGGTCACAGGCGCCTCTCCATTGTTCTGGTGGCAGACCACCCATCACCGTTCATTTCTGCACCTTTTTTTTTTTTTTTTTTTTTTTTACTCGTGTTTCATTCTCTCCTGTAAAGGAGAGGGCAGGTCCTTTTAGAACTCAGTTGTTCTGATAAAAAGTTGTTGTAACTATGTTAACTAAATAAATCGAATATTAATACACAAATAATGTGAAATAATTGTTTATATGTTTTTTGTGGCCCTTCCATGGTCACGCTGAGGGGTTTGTGGCCCGCAGTACAAGTAAGTCTGTACACCGCTGCCTTATAGCGTCAGTATAAGTTGACTAACTCAGTGATACGACAGCCATAGAAAACTACGTTTTTACGTTTGTGAAGTGCAAAATTTTACATTTCTTACCATTTAAACACGTTGTCAACCACTTTAAAATGTTATCGAGCTCTGACTGAATATTTGTACAGCTTTCTTCACACAGCACTGCGCCTCCAAAGAAAATCTGAGATTTCCATTAATATTGTGTGACAGGTCAAATTTATATAACATAAACAGAGAGGATCCCAACACACTTCCATGGGAGCTCTGGAGTTGCTTCGATGTCTCTCGATGGAACTGGGGGTATTAACTACTGTTTCCCGATATATTTATTCCTTGATGAAATTTCTCATTAAAATATGTCTCTTTTTAAAATTAACATTTTAGAACACGGAATTAGTACCACAGATACAAACAATCTGCAAAAATATTTAAAGTCACTTTCTTGGGTCCAAAAAGTTGTTCATTATTAAGGAACACGCGTTTTCAATAACTTTCCAGTAGCCTCAAAGTTTTAACTACTAATAAAGTGTAGCGGAGGATATATTGGGAAAAAATAAGATAATGAAGAAGAGGAAATGGTTCAACGAGACATGCCAGAAGGCTACAGAAAAGAGAAGGAAGATGAGGGAGAAGTGGCTAGCTGACAGGGAGAATGAGCAGAAAAGGGAACATTTTATTAACATCAGAAGGGAGACAAAGCGAATCCAAAGAGCAGAGAAGAGAATATATCTAACCAGTTTGCTAGATCAAGTTGAGGCAGAGAGCCAATACAAGAACTCAAGACAATTCTTCCAATACATAAAAAATCAGACGTGGATTTCAGGGCCGAATTTTTTCATTAGAGATAAGAACGGCAACTTGATAAATGACAAGGAAAGAATTGTAGAAAGATGGAAAGAATACTTCTCAGAACTGTTGAATCGCCCAGACCAAAATGAGATATTACCTGCAAACACTACGGAGGCAAGATGAAGAAGAATGGGAAGCTAGTGAAGAAGTCGTGAAGATCACAATCAAAGGACTCAGAAACAGCAAAGCCCCAGGGGAGGACAGAATGACATCAGAATTAATTAAGGAGGGAGGTGAGAGCTAACACTTAGAGATATATAAATTGATTCAGTTGATATGGGAGAAGGAGACACTGCCAGAAGAATGGAAATTGGCTATAATATGCCCAATATACAAGATGGGGAGCAAAATGGAATGCGGCAACTACAGAGGAATCAGCTTGTTGAATGTAACGTATAAGGTGCTGTCCATCATTATACTCAGAAAATTGCAACCATTCACAGAGAACAACATACTGGAGTACCAAGCTGGCTTTCTACCAAACCGATCACCAATAGATCACATTTTAACACTAAGACAATTGTTTGAGAAACATTGAGAATATGATAAAGATATCTACAGCCTGTTCGTCGATTTTCAACGTGTATATTACAGCATCCACAGGAACAGCCTATACAATGCAATGCGTGACATCAGAATCCCTGAGAAGCTAATGAGAATAGCGCAAGCTTGTATGGAAGGGTCAATGGCAGCAGTACGTTTCTGAGGAGGCACGTCAGAAACATTCGAGATTGAGACAGGCCTCAGAAAAGGGGAAGCTCTCTCATGTGTTCTGTTCAATGTCATCTAAGAGAAAGTAATAAAAGAGTGAAAGAAACAGGAGTGGGCTGGAGTAGAGATGGACGGTAACTTCAAATGTCTCGCATATGCAGATGACATAGTACTACTAAGTGAATAAAAGCACGAGTTGAAAGAAATGTACCAGAAAATGCAGAATTATGGAGAGAAGGTAGGGCTCAAAGTGAATCGAGGCAAAACAGAGTTCATGCAATTAGGAAGAAGACAAGAGCAGGAAGAATTTCTTGAGATAGATGGCAAGAGGTTCAGGAGAATAGACCAGTTCAAATACTTGGGATCTTGGTTTACCACGGACAGCAACATAAAAATGGACATCAAGGAAATAATAGCAGTTGGAATGAAATGCATGCATTACCTCAGAGAGGCGCTTGGCTCTAAATCGATCGCTAAGATGAAAATCTGCAACACAGTGATATGCTCAACAGTAATGTACGCTTCAGAAACATGGAGCATGACTAAGCGAGAAAGGGAAAAACTATTAATATTTGAAAGAAGAGTAATGACGAAGATATGGGGACCAGTTTTAGATAATACAATGAGTGGGGCATGTAGCCCGTATGCCAGATGGAAGACAGGCGAAGATTGCACTAGCGGAGAAACCAAACACCAAACGGCCCATTGGACGACCAAGACAGCGCTGGATGGACGAACTAGCGAAGGACCTTGCAGCACTGGGAATCGAAGACACCTGGAGGAACAGGGCACAAAACAGGAAGGAATGGAGGCAGTTTGTGGTCTGCAGGGCCTGCGATCGCTGAATACCTATCTACTAAAGTTCAGTTTAAGAGGAGCCTGAAGTATTTGGTGATTGCCAACTCCTTCTACCATGTCGATGAATTTCTTAGCAGAACTGACTGGTGTGTGTATGTTATCAATAATATCAAATAATGCGATCCTTGCGTACAGTCTCGCTTCTGTACAAATTCAGTGGAGTAAAGTGATCTATGTAAAAAGGTGTTGCAAAACGGTTTTTCTATTTGACGATTCGTGCCGACAATAGTAAAAGAATTCTCGTACGACCTTCAGTGTGTTGAAGGCTTACATGTTTTGTGACAAGTTTATTGCTACCTTTTAATGAGAATATGTGAAAGATTTGTTTACATATTCTACATCCATGAGCACCGCTTCACTTGGATTCTATGTAGGGTACATTAGTTTATCTCTCTTCCTCTTTAAATTGTTACTATGTACTCTTGTTTTTTGACATTTTCGGTATCCTAGGGAACGTACTCACTATGAAAGTTTTGGAAGGAAAAGTACATCCAATCTTATGTAATCTGTAGATGGCTGTGTGTCCTCCCTTCCAGAAAACCCTTAACCCATTTACAAATTATGTTTGATAACAAAAATCAAGGCATTTTCAGTAATAAGTGAATCTCTCAGGGTAAGACAATCATGTGACAAACACAAGGTTTGCTGCTTAGCAGTCTTCTCTTTCTCCTCTCCTTAGGTAGCTAAACTGCGTCGTGAAAGCACGTCCGGCCCGTGGCCCACGCGGACAAGGCACCTGTGACGCATGCGGTCCCGCTACGAGAAGTAATTCCACCACTGAATCGGCAAACCCGGATCAACACTCTCCACTCCTCTACTGACGAAACAGATTGTTGTTAAGGAACACCGACCTCCCCACGGTCCGCGGGACATGTTTAAAAAGTCGCGACACTGGCACCATTGATCACTACCGCGTAAGTAATCCGAATGCACTCCGATATACAGTGCCTGGAAGGAAATGAAGTACGCAGAAAGAGACGAGGGAACGAAATGAAACTTTGCAGGTTGAGATGATATGTGACATTATTTCAGTGATTAAAAGACAGAGTCAGAGTTACAACGAATTTGGCAGTATATGTTGGATTAGTAGTATAGCGTTGTAATCCTTCTGGCCTGTATGCAGGCACCGCTTCCGTTGGGAAGGATGTGATAATGTTGTTGTTTCCTCTAATGAGGCAACACCTACAACTGTTGTAACTGGTGTTCAAATGGCTCTGAGGACTATGGGACTTAACTTCTGAGGTCATCAGTCCCCTAGAACTTAGAACTACTGAAACTTAACTAACCTAAGGACATCACACACGTCCATGCCCGAGGCAGGATTCGAACCTGCGACCGTAGCGGTCGCGCAGTTCCAGACTGTAGCGCCTAGAACCGCTCGGCCACCACGGCCGGCTCTAACTGGTGTATGATCTCCTGGATACCGGCTCTACTGCTGGGGACAGATCTAGCGGTCTTGCTGCCCACGTTAATACCTGAATATATATATATATATACAGGTGGCGGTAGTGTCGCTTACGCAAGGTATAAAAGGGCAGTGCACTGGCGGAGCTATGATTTGTACACAAGTGATTCATGTGAAGAGGTTTCCGACGTGATTATGGCCGCAAGATGGGAATTAACACACTGAATACAGAATTGTAGTCGGAGCTAGGCACATGGCACATTCAATTTCGGAAATTCAGTATTCCGAGATCCACAGTGTCAAGATTGTGCCGAGAAGACCAAATTTCAGGCATTACCTCTCACCACGGGCAACGCAGTGGCCGACGGCCTTCACTTAACGACCGAGAGCAGCAGCGTCTACGTAGAGTTGTCAATGCTAACAGACAAACAGCATTGACTGAAATAAACGCAGAAATCAATGTAGGACGTACGACGAACGTATCTCTTAGGACAATACGGTGAAATTCGGCTTCAACGGGCTACAGCAGGAGATGACTGATGCGAGTGCATTTGCTAACAGTACGACATCGCCTGCAGCTCCTCTCCTGCGCTCATGACCATATCCGTTGCATCATAGACGACTGGACAACCCTGCCTGATCGGATGAGTCCCGACTTCAGTTGGTAAGAGCTGATGGTAGGGTTCGAGTGTGGCGCAGACCCCACGAAGGTTTAGACCCAAGCTGACAACAAGGCACTGCGCAAACTGATGGTGATGGCTCCGTAATGTTGTGGGCTGTGTTTGCTTGGAATGGACTGGGGCCTCTGGTCCAATTGAAACTATCATTGACTGGAAATGGTTGTGGTCGGCTACTTGGAGACCATTTGCAGTCATTCATGGATTTCATGTTCAAAATAACGATGGAATTTTTGTAGATGACAATGCTTCATTTCATCGGGCCGCAACTGTTCGCGACTGATTTGAAGAACATTCTGGACAATTCGAGCGAATGATTCGGCCATCCATATCGCCCGACACGAATCCCATCGAACGTTTATGGGACTTAATCGAGAGGTCAGTTCGTGCACAAAATCGTGCACCAGCAGGACTTTTGCAATTTTGGACAGTTATAGAGGCAGCAAGGCTCTACAGGGGACTTCCAACGACTTGCGTTCATGCGACGTCAAGGTGCTGCACTACAACGGGCAAAAGGAAGTCCAACATGGTACTAGGAGACATCCCATTAATTTTGTGGCTGCCGTGTAATGTAACCATGTAGAGAGTTCATAGAAACATGTAATACTTGTGGACAAGCATTGACTTGTTGAGAAATGGCAATAATGGCCCCACTGTGCTGTTATATGAGAGGTAACCAATGACGATGCTGGATGTCAGTGATGTACTGTTGTGCCATCAGAGTTCCCTCAGCCACTACCAGGCATGGCCTGAAGTCACACGCGATGGCTCCCCACACCATCATTCTAGGAGTAACACTGCTATGCCTCACCAAAACTTTGGAAGAATGGGGCCTCTCCCCAGGATACTGCCCTACTCGCCAACGAAGGTAATCTCGTGAGTTTCAGAACAGCGATTCAGCGGTGAACACAATGTGACTCAGTTCATCAGCAGTTCATGCTATCTGTTCATGGCATCACTCCCAAATTCCGCCATTTGTGTTGTGGCGTTAATGGCAGGCTACACATGTCACTATTTTCCCTAGTCCAGCTGCTGACAGTCTCAGTTCAGTGGTGAATAATGTCATAGAATGTTGCAGAGAGTCCATTGCTTTTCACAAATGGCTGGCGCAGATGTGAATGGGCTACAGTGTGCTAGGTGCACAGTATGGCGACCCTCCCTTGTGGTGGTCACACGTGATCAACTGGAACTTTGACATTCAGTATGCCCACCCTCGTGTTGTCATGTGGCCACTGTCACATCCAAATTCCTCACAAATCTAGATATTGCACGATCCGACCAGTTGGCCAAATGGAGGCCACAATGAGGCCTCTTCCAGTCTCTTTCAGGTACAGACAATCTGTGTGGCATGGGTACATGACATCTCTGTATTCGTCACACTGATCATTCAGCATTTGACACTGCTCACGCACCTCACATGCCCTACAAAGCCTGGTAACAATACTGTAGCTGTCACTGCCAAATGTAGATGTTGGTGTGTGGTAGAGGAATGTTGGACGTAGATGGAAACTGTCAGGATGTGCCATATTAAAACCCAACCATGATCTTCAAGTGTTTTATTATTCCCAGCTACAGTGCCGCATTCCTCTCTGTCTGTGTCAGAGGGTCCCACAATGCTGAGGACGCCACTTCGCTGTCTGCAAAACAGCTTGGCGTGGAAGGACTACCTCAGCGAACCATGCAAGGTACTGTGGCGTGCCGGCCGCGTACAGTCGCGGTGTTTTGACGACGTCAGGATGTTCCAGCAGCCGATTCAGTGGCCTTCATCCCCATTGCCTCTGTACCACTCCCCGGGAGCCGCAGGGCAGACTGCTGCGTGCTTCTTTGCCATCATGATTGAGATCACGGGTGACAACAAGCGCCTGCGACCTGACAGCAAAACCTGCGGCCCTTGCCTCGGAATGTCTCCGGCGTGTGTTGGCAGCCAAGAAGTCTGCCCGCAGTAGCGAGCCGTCGAGTGGCCTGCCACTGGCCGGGTACTGACCCTGCATTGACCTCAGAGGGTCGAGACAGCGACCCACCATGGACTGGAATGCTGGCACCCCAGCTGCTGGTGCGTGTAGCCGGTGGTGTGATATGCCCTGCACTCCAGGAGAGCTGTCACACTTGAATCGCCCTTGTTAGAAAACCGGCACCTATTTATATACTACTGTGCGCCTCTGTATTGCTAACGTTCCGCTCTGAGTCATGTACTCATATCACCTAGGTTGTGCCAGTGGGCCCCTTCTGCCTTTAACTTGCGCCATGCAAACTGCTGCATTTACTCTTTTCAGTGGTTCTAAGGCCCTGTGGTCTCCATTCTTTCGCAACATGGTAAGCGTAACTCACTGTCAACAGGCCACCGTCTGGCGGTAACTTGTGCGCTCAGAAATATTGCACTGAATCTAACTTTTTCCTATCTTATACAGTGCTGCCTCTACAATGCTGAACATGAACAACACTAATGCGCTACGGTGGTCATTCTACCTATCACACAGAATGGCAACTCAAATCATTTACTTACCCGCCGACAGTGTGTACATGTACTGTCGCGATTACAGGGCAATTTGCGAGTCCCAAGCAGTTAGGAGCAAATGCAGATGACGAATTTCCAGTGATGGCACGTGATTGCTTAGATCACTGCCAAACACTGTCACCGGGTATCTAGAAGAGTGCACATTTTGGGACTCGATAAGGATACTCTTAGCAGGAGACTCGACGAACTACAGGGTCCGAATGACACTGTTTTGTTGCTTTCAGGCTAAATTACCACACTGAAGACTCATTCTAAATATTAGAAAAACCAAAGGATTCCATTCCTGGCACGGGAGAAGTCAGTGTCGCAGTTCGTGGAGTAGAGCTAACATTGTAAAGTACAATGATTTGAGAGTAGCACTCTAACTGAGAAAATAGCCGGAGCCTACCCTCAGCTGGAGACGAATGTCATGGAGCTGGTATCCATACAGTCTGACTGAGAACTATACTGAATACAAAAATCCTGGGTTTTGAGAGGATTGTGACGGGTCACTATAGGCGACTTGCCAGCGCACCAGCACTCTACAGACATCAGCCAATGTGACGTCTGTAATACGCAGGATTCTGCCATAACAGTTTTCCCCACGTAACGTAAACGCTACCACTTGCGTTTGCTCTCTGCTTATTGTTTCTGGTTTCCTATCTTGGAGTACCCTCACTGGCTTCCAACGCTTCAAGCTTAACAATGCACAAGTCAACACGTCATCAGTACATGACAGCATGAATCCACGCGTCTATTAGTGGATATTAAGCTGGAGTGTGCCCATCCTTAGCCTTTTTGACGGCTTGAATTCTGCTTGATACAACTTCAATAAAGTGTCCGAGCGTCTGTGAAGGAATGGAAGCCCAGTCTTCCTCAATAGCAGAAACCATTGACAGTAGTGATGTTTGATGCAGAGATCTGGTGCGAAGTCGACGTTCTAATTCATCCCAATAGAGTTCCATTGGGTTCAGGGCCAGTCCAGTTAAGTGAATTTAGTGTCCACAAACCATTGCCTAACAGATACTGCTTTATGATAGGGTGCACTACTATCCCTCTGCTGTATGCATTACACAACACTGCAAAATGTGTCCGTGTCCTTCCTCATTTAGCGTATTCTTAAGCTTCATATGGGGACCACATCATAACTACGAAAACACCCCCATACCGTATCATCACTGTCTCTGTACTTCATTACATTTCACCGTTCGCCAAAACGGACAGTGTCAATTTTCACCTGTTTTGAGCTGTTTTCGAGACAGTATGCCCTTTCAGCTAAGAGCACTCCTGTACATGTTCAGACGAGACTGGTCGATCTGCAATGCATGCATGTCTGTAGGACATTGCAAAGCATATTATAACAACACAGACACTGCAATACGGTATTTCGTGATTAATAATTGGGCTCCGACTTTGATCATACGTCTCTTCTTGTACTGGACCCACAGTATCTGTGCGAGTGTAGGGTGCAGACGAAAGCGATGACATATTGAAGTCTGGGTCGGTCCCAGGAGTGTGCTCCAGTGGCCGAGATGGTGTAAAAAGCTACCGAATGTCCTGTCACGCAGCGACACGTGTAATACTACCGGCTGCTACTAAATTAGCAGTACATCGATGACGTAAAAAAAAAAAAAAAGACGGTCAAGGTGGCAGCTTGCGTGAAGCGGAAGGATGTGGGTTCGAGTCCCGACCAGGAAGAAATTTTTTTGCCGTTAATGCATAGTTCAGCCACATTCGCAAATGTGAATATCAATCTCGCATTACAGATTTTAGTCATTCAGATCGCCACGTAATCGTGACTTGAATTGTATGTTAACCGCGGACCTAGAAACGACGGAGAGGCTCCATCCCCGCCGCAGCCCAGCTGCAGTGCTCCACAACCCCACGACGACTACCGCAGTCCACTTTTAGGCGGTTCTCCATCTGCCTTGGCGAATGCGGGCTGGTTTCCCTTATTCCGCCTCAGCCACGCTATGTCGGCGACTGCTGCCCAAACAAGTTCTCCACGTACGCGTACACCACCATTACTCTAACAAGCAAACATTGGGGTTACACTTGTCCGGTGTGAGACGTTCCCTGGAGTGGAGGGCGGAGGGGGGGAGGGGGGTCCACTGGCGGCCGAACAGCACAATAATCCTGAATGAGTGGTTCGGTGTGAGGCGGTGGAGGGGTGAAGTGGACTGCGGTAGTCGTCGTGGGGTTGTGGACCACTGCGGCTGCGGCGGGGACGGAGCCTCTCCGTCGTTTCTAGGTCCCTGATTAACATACAATACAATGCAAGGTAGGTACTGCAGAAGACGAGGTGGAGTGTACGTCCTTCTAGAATCTCAAGGGATTTGTACAGTTTACATCAGGTAACGATCCACGCAGAATTAACCTAAGTTAGGATGGATGATGGTGGAATAGCAGACGAAGAAAATAGTATGCCCTAGGACTATCTTGACAGTAGTTTTAGCCGATTTCGGGCTTTTTCGGTTGATAATTTACAAAGGTAGTCTGCTTAGTAAAAGATGGCAAATTTTTTAATAAGTTTTTTTAATTATAAAAAGTCCATGAGGCAAAAAGTATTAATCTCTTTAAAAAAGACAGACAAAGATTTTTTATGTCTGTGACAGAAATATTTGTGCTGTGAAGGTAAGAATTATTAATGTTTGTTCGATTGTGTAACCATTCGGCTGTGAATAACGTCGTGTTTTAATGAACATCGAAAAAAAGCTGTTTAATTAAAACATTTTGAGGGACGACGATAGTGTACAATAGTACAGTAGTAGTATAGTATACTGGTAGTGTAAAATAGTCCTTCTCAGAACTTCAGGACTACAGATTTTATTTCATTTTTTCCACATTTTGCAGCTATGGACGTGACTGTATTCAATACGCAGGAGGTATGAATAATAGTAGGTTAGTACAAACAAGTGTGCATCTTGAGTGACGTGATCTGTGATTATACAGCAGAAAGGATAAATCAGAGTTAAAAACTTTTCTCCACGATTTTGGGAAGATACATTTCGTATCACCTCACTCAAAAACAGAAATAAATAATGTATTGAGATGGAAAACAGATACAGTATTATATCTCTAATTTGTATTATTCCATTTTATTGGGCCTTCGGCGCTGCTGCACAATGAAGCCACCGGTATCATTTTATTTATGCTGTGTCCCCGAAATAATTTCAGTTATTTATCTTTGAATTTTGTACGTTCGTTTGCTAAACAGGCTAATTGGAACATTCTCATTACTACATTTATTTCTCACTGCAACGTATGCTAGTTTGGTGACGAAGTTGGCTAAGTATTATAAACCGTACGCTAGGATAGAAATACGTTTCTGTTGCGTCACTGACGTGTGTTTGATGTATATGAGTGAGAGTACAAGGCCTTATTTGCCAGGTAAACTGACTTAACTGACTGCGACAGCAATGCCTTTTGGTATAGAACACAGCGACTCCAACTGGGGATCTTAAAACATTTCTGTGATTCGTACAATTCTTATTAGAATTTTATATTGGTTACTCTTCACTTAATCCAGCTAGGTAAGGATCTTAAAGTGATTAACAGTACTCAAAGGAGTATTTTAGACGATTTAATTTGTGACTTAATCACACTCCTTAAGGTTCTTTGAATGAATCTGAGTCTGTCATCAGCCTTTTCGGAAACTACATTTATACAGTATGTTCTACGTCCTTCAATCGCGCGGATGGACACCAGTAGATATTCCACTGGTGTCACGGATTACAGAGATCCCTCGGCGATGATGTACCCGAACAGTTTCAGGAATTTTAGTATACTGTACATGGTATCTGATGAAGATGGGGGTCAGCAGCTGTCAGTCTTTGTACCAAGAGTTTATGATTTTCAGGTATTCCTGCGTTTCACAACTACACTGCTAACCATTAAAACTGCAAAATCAGAAAAGATAGAAAATGTGTGTATACAGTATAGTAGCGAGAATACTTGGTTAAATTTGTAGGTGATTTGGGAGCATGATGATGATGATGACCCATACTCCGACGAGCGTAGGGGACGATGCGGGAGACCCGCACCGCTGTACTAGGCAAGGTCCTAGTGGAGATGGTTTGCCATTGCCTTCTCCGACCGTAGTGTGGATAACTGATGATGATGATGAAGACGACACAACAACACCCAGTCATAGCGAGGCAGAAAAAATCCCTGACCCCGACGGGAATCGAAACCGGGACCCCGGGGGCGGGAAGCGAGAACGCTACCGCAAGACCACGAACTACAGACGATATACGATGCGAAATGTAGGGCACAGTTTTTTTGCCGGCCGCTGTGGCCGAGCGGCTCTAGGCGCTTCAGTCTCGAACCGCGCTGCTGCTACGGTCGTAGGTTCGAACCATGCCTCAGGCATGGATGTGTGTGGTGTCCTTAGGTTAGTTAGGTTTAAGCAGTTCCAAGTCTAGGGGACTAATGACCTCACATGTTAACTCCCATAGTGCTTAGAGCCATTTGAACCATTTGTAGTGCACAGTTGCCCTGGCAGCAACATAGGCTCTAACGTGATGTGGCTAGACATACAGTCGAACTGAGCTTAAATGACACATGTGGGGACAGCATTCTATGTCAGAGTTCATTAATCGTAGTGGTTGGCAAGTGGGGGAGTGCCGATCTTTCAGCAACCCATGACTAGATGTTTTCAACTGAAGAACATGATGACCAGAGCAATAATCGAACACCCTCTTTATTTATAGTTTATATCACAGGAAAGAAAGGCAGTGGAACAGGAAATTACCCATCCTCTGTATGGGCAAAAACCGCATCCACAACGACTGACGTCAAGGAAGAGTTTCGTTAGGACTCAAAGAAACTTAGAACCACTGCTGAAAAAGCTAGGTTTGGAACTGGAGGGCTACGACCTACCTTCCCCTTGGTTGGAAAAGAGTTGTTGAAAACTTACCTCCAGGCCATGACGTGGAATGGACAATTTGGAAGTCCCTGAATAGACTGAGATCCGGAGTTAGAAGACCAAAAGTTAACTTGACAAGATGAGGATACACTGATCCAAATGATATGTGGTGTGACTGTGGAGAAGAACAGATAGTTCAGCACATGCTTCGGTGTCGATTGTGCTCAGTCTCCTGTACAGAAGATGATCTTCAACAAGCAACAGAAAAAGCACTGGAAGTGGCCAAGTTTTGGTGAAAAGTAATTTAATCATAACTGTGTAAAATATATGTTGAGAGTTGAATAAAACTTAGGCGGTTTTTTGTTCTGCTAATTTTTTATTTGTATGAACTAGTTTTCGGCTTATTAGACGATCTTCAGATAAGTGCTGGCTATTGTTTACAAGGAACTTGAGTTCTTACGAACCAAACATTTTGGACTAAGATACAACGCACTTAACATACGATCTTTAGTTTTGGTATTGTCTTTCAAATTGTCAAACGGGTTGTTTGGCTTTTTGTTCTGTGAAACTGTTCTTTAACATAATAAATCACATTTTATGGTTTGTCAGTACCATGCATGACAACAATTAGAACTATTTAGAATACACATTATTACAAAATTACAATTTTTTAGTATTTGTTGTGAACAGTTGCAATGGACACTAATTGTTGGTTGTACAACAGCGATGTCTTCTTTGGGGGTTAGATTTTGTTGTTAGAATTTTTTTTACATTAGTGTATTAATAAGTACGAAACATAACATTGTTACATTGTGACGATGCGTACCGTCGAGGATCGATGCCGTGAACACCAGAGGCACACTCGACTGATGTATCCGAGCAAGTCGGCGGTCACTGAACATTGTTTGTCGGAAAATCACGCTAAGGGGTATGAACGCACGATGATTCTGGTACAGACTTCTAGATACTGGGACAGCGTTGTAGAGAGGCCATGACAGCGTTGTTAGAGAGGCCATCGAAATTTGCACCAATGACGACCTCATAAACCGTGACTGTGGCTATAACCTTAGGAAGGCTTGGGAACCAGCGATAGGGTTAATCAAGAGTAAATCGAGCAAACGTATAGTTGTGACGACCACGGCGGACAGAGCCATCACACCGACGTCATCTCAGACGCCGTCGCAATCTGTTCCACCGCGCTACCGTGGCGCGGGGCGCGGACAGCGGAGGGAGCGCGCCGCGGGCGGAGGGTATTTAAATCGGCCGCCGCCGCGACCGAACCCAGTTCCCTCTGAGCAGCCATAGTGCACGGATCTCCGTGCCGGCACGTTCACAAGAGCTCAGTCCATCAGTTCACCTGATGATGGCGACATGTATGATTGCCGAAATATTGTTCCCGTTGGACACTGTAGACCGGCAGTACACCCGTGGATATTTTGATTTCAAGTACACAGTTCCTGCGAAATAGTATGGGTAGAGGTTATACTTGACAATCGGATTAAACTATTACTTTGATCGTTTTACCGCCCCCCCCCCCCCCTCGATTCAGCAGATACAGTTGCTGAACAGTTCAAAGAAAGACCCACAAAACGACGAAACTGAAATGTATACTGGGGTCGCCGTGTCTACAGTCATATATGAAACCACTTGCGTGCAACTCATTCCACGCAAAGAGTGGCGCAACCCAAAGTCGTAGTGTAAACAAGGCTCAACAGTGTTCAGAAAGGGTAGATTAAATACAGTTGGTGGTGGAGTATTTATTGCTGTCAGAAGTAGTTTACCTTGTAGTGAAACTGAATCAGATAGTTCCTACGAAACAGTGTGGGTAGAGATTATACTTGACAGTCGGACTAAACTATTAATTGTATCGTTTTACCGACCCCCGACTTAGAAGATATAGTTGCTGAACTGTTCAAAGAAAACTTGAGTCTCATTTCAAATAGGTACCCCAATCATACAATTATAGTCGGTGGTGACTTCAATCTACCCTGAATATGCTGGAAAAATTATACGCTTAAAGCCGGCGGCAGGCATAAAACGTCATCTGAAAATGTAGTGAATGCTTTCTCAGAAAATTATTTTGAACAATTAGTTCAGGAGCCCACTCCAAGCCTAAATGTTTGCGAAAGCATACTTGACGTCTTAGCAACAAATAATCCTGGACGAACAGGGAGTATCATGACGATTACAGGGATCAGCGACAACAAGGCAGTTGCTGCTAGGCTGAGTACTGTAACACACTCAGCCACCAAAAAGAAACGAAGAGTACACCTGTTTAAAAAATCTGATAAAAATGCTCTTAACGCCTTTTTAAGAGACAGTCTCCACTCCTTCCTTTCTCATCATGTAAGCTTAGAAAAGTTGTGGAATCATTTCAAAGAGATAGTATAGACAGCAATTGAGAGATAATCCACTATGTGATCAAAAGTATCCGGACACCTTCAAAAACAAACGTTTTTCATATTAGGTGCAACGTGCTGCCATCCACTGCCAGGTACGCCATATCAGCGACCTCAGTAGTAATTAGATATCGTGTGAGAGCAAAATGGTGCGATCCGCGGAACTCACGGAATTCGAACGTGGTCACGTGATTGGGTGTCACTTGTGTCATACGTCTGCACGCGAGATTTCCACACTCTTAAACATTCCTAGATCCACTGTTTCCGATGTGATAGTGAAATGGAAACGTAAAGAGACACGTACAGCACAAAAGCGCACAGGCCGACCTCGTCTGTTGACTGACACAGACCGCCGACAGTTGAAGAGGGTCGTAATGCGCAATAGGCAGACATCTATCCAGACAATCACACAGGAATTAAAAAACTGCATCAGGACCCACTGCAAGTACTATGACAGTTAGGCGGGAGGTGAGAAAACTTGGATTTCATGGTCGAGCGGCTGCTCATAAGCCACACATCACGCTGGTAAATGCCAAACGACGCCTCGCTTGATATAAGGAGCGTAAACATTGGACGATTGAAAAGTGGAAAAACGTTGTATGGAGTGACGAATCACAGTACACAATGTGGCCATCCGATGGCTGGGTGTGGGTATGGAGAATGCCAGGTGAACGTCATCTGCCAGCGTGTGTAGTGCCAACAGTAAAATTCGGAGGCGGTGGTGTTATGGTGTGGTCGTGTTTTTCATGGAGGGGGCTTGCACACCTTGTTTTTTGCGTGGCCATCTCACAACACTGGCATACAGTGATGTTTTAAGCACCTTGTTGCTTCCCACTGTTGAAGAGCAATTCGGGGATGGCGATTGCATCTTTCAACATAATCGATCACCTGTTCATAATGCACAGCCGCTGGCGAAGTAGTTACACGACAATAACATCGCTGTAATGGACTGGCCTGCACAGAGCCCTGACCTGAATCCTACTGAACATCTTTGGGATGTTTTGAAACCCCGACTTTGTGCCAGGCCTCACCGACCGACATCTATACCTCTCCTCAGTGCAGCACTCCGTGAAGAATGCGCTTCATTCCCAAGAAACCTTACAGTACCTCATTGAATGTATACCTACGAGAGTGGACTAAGGCTAAGGGAGGGCCAACAGCATACTGAATCCCATCATTACCGATGGAGGGCGCCCCGAACTTGTAAGTCATTTTCAGTCAAGTGTCCGGATACTTTTGATCACATAGTGTATATACCACACAATTAATAAGTGATGGAAGTGATCCCCCATGGTACACAAAACGGGTCAGATCGTTGTTGCACAAGCAACGAAAAAAGCATGTTAAATTAAAAAAAAAAACGCAAAATCCCCAAGATTCGCAAAGTTTTGCAGAAGTTCGAAAGATGACGCGTACTTCAATAAGAGATGCTTATAATAATTTCCACAACGAAACTGTCTCGAAATCTGGCAGCAAACCCAAAGAGATTCTGGTCATACATAAACCATACCAGTGGCAAGACGCAATTAGTACCTTCGCTGCGCGGTGACAATGGTGAAGTCACTGATGACAGTGCCACTAAAGCAAAGTTATTAAACACGGTTTTCCGAAACTCCTTTACCAAAGAAGACGAAGTAAGCATTCCTAATTCCAATCAAGAGTAACTGCCAAGATGAGAAACATAGAGGTAGATATCGTCGACGTAGCAAAACAGCTTATATCACTTCAAAGGCAAGGCCACCGGCCCAAATTGTATACCAGTCAGGTTCCTCTCAGAGTATGCAGACACAATAGCTCCACACTTAGCAATCTTATACAATCGCTCGCTCACAGAAAGATCCGTACCTAAAGACTGGAAATTTGCCCAAGTCACACCAATACCCAAAAAATAGGAGTAATCCGCTGAATTACAGGCCCATATTACTAACGTCGATTTTCAGTAGGGTTTTGGAACATGTATCGTACTCGAACATTATGAATTACCTCGAAGAAAACAATTTATTGACACATAGTCAGCACCGATTCAGAAAATATCGTTCTTGTGGAACACAACTGGCTCTTTATACTCATTAAGTAATGAGTGCTATCGATAGGGGATGTGAAATTGATTCCATATTCTTAAATTTCCAGAAGGTTTTCGACACCATTCCTCACAACTGCGTGCCTATGGAATATCGCCTCAGTTATGCGGCTGGATTGGTGATTTCCTGTCAGAAATATCACAGTTCGTAGTAATAGACAGAAAGTCATCAAGAAAAACAGAAGTAATATCCGGCGTCCCCCACGGAAGTGTTGTAGGCCCTCTGTTGTTCCTGATCTATGTTAAGGGTAAAGGAGACAATTTGAGTAGCCCTCTTAGATTGTTTGCAGATCATGCTGTCATTTATCGTCTTGTAAAGTCACCAGAGGACAAAAACGAAATGCAAACTGATTTACATACCATATCTGTATGGTGCGAAAAGTGGCAATTGATCCTGAATAAGGAAACGTGAGTACTAAAAGAAATCAGCTAAATTTCGATTACGCGATAAGTTACACAAATCTGAAGGATGTAAACGGAACTAATTACTTAAGGATTACAATTACAAATAACCTAAATTGGAACGATCAAATAGACAGTGGTTAGAGTAGAACAAACCAAAGACTGCGATTCATTTCCAGAATACTTAAGAGGCACAGCAGGACTACTGAAGAGACTGCTTACATTACGCTTGTCCGCTCTGTTCTGGAGTACTGCTGTGCGGTGTGGGGTCCGCATCAGGTGGGACTGACAGATGACATAGAAAAAGTTCAAAGGGCAGCTCGTTTTGTATTATCGCGTAATAGAAGAGATACTACCACAGACATGATCGTGAGTTGCAGTGGAAATCATTAAAACAAAGGCGTTTTTCGTGCGACGGGATCTTCTCATGAAATTTCAATCACCAGTTTTCTCCTCCGATTGCGAAACATTCTGTTGGCACCGACCTACAAAGGGAGAAATGATCATGACGATAAAATAAGAGAAATCAAGGCTCGCACAGAAAAATTTAAGTGCTCGTTTTTCCCGCACGCCTTTCGAGAGTGGAACAGAAGCGAGACAACTTGAAGGTGGTTCATTGACCCCCCTGCCAGGCACTTTATTGTGAACAGCAGAGTTATAACGTAAATGTAGATGTAGATGTAGATGTGATGCTGTGGAATAAAAATAATGCTCAGCAAGACAGAGCAAACGCGGGTGTGGCACCTAGTTATCATGCACCATGAAAAAATTAATAACACCGGACATAATCATTAATTTTAAATGAAACTAATGGCATTTTGTCGCCAGATAATTGGGGCACTGAACATGACTAAAACACGCTAGATTGTTTTAAGCCTGTTTGCGACTTTTCCCCCTTAAAACTAACGAAAATAAATCCCAAAATTTCAGTTGCGGTTGAAGGTCATGATTAAGGCAGGGCTTCATTACATTGTACGCATTGTAACATCATATTTTCAGTTATGATGCAGCCAATAATTATCACAGTATTTTCACTCCCCTGTCAACCTTCACGTTCTCGGAAAATGTCAAACTACGAACTCCAGGAAGACGTGTTTGGAACTCTTCACTTTCTCTCCTAGTTTAAAACTGGCAGCTTTTAAGTGAGTTCTAGGGTGCATATAACATTTTTCTCACTGTCAGTTCCCTCAGATGACAGTATGACAGCTCAAGTACCTGTCCGAAACACTCCATGTTGCAACCGAAAAATTACGGGCCACGAAAGTGGCACAGGGAGCTGTGAAGGCGACTGATAGCCACGGTTATCTTCCACGACGAAATCGTCTTTTTGTCCCACAAAAACTCGACTTCGCTGGATGATTTCCCAAAAAGCCAGTGCTCATCGGAACTGTAGCCACCAGAGACGTCAGCTAGATGGCGGTGATGCTGATGGTGTGGAGGGGTGGGGATGGGAGCATTTGTCCCCTTCTGTAATCTGGAGCACAGACTTTATGTTCATTACGGTACAGAATTTCGTTCATTTCTAGAAGTGAATGCATTTCTACTAAACTGCAGATTTAGCTGCCGAGCTCGATAAGAAATACTGTGGCCTTAGCAATCGCTGCACAGGATGAGTCACGAGGAAAGGTACGTGCGTTGACAGGTGATAGTATTAGCGATGCTGAACAAAAAACTTCAAATGGATGTATGCCCTATTCCGAGTAGTTTGCGAGATACAACACATTTAATATCACTTTTGTATGTTTTTCTTGAATAACTCAAAAACCGCACACTAGGACGAAAATGTATAGCAGCACAAAACGAAACCAAATTAAATTTCCTGCACAAGAGGTCCTATTCATATTTTCTCTGGAGCTTAGGCGGTTTTTGGAGGCCACTTTGAGATGCAGGATGGCGCATGAAAAACCGCCCCTAGTGCTAGGTAGTCATTGTCGCTCACCAGTTCTAATCTGTTGTTTCGAAGCTGTTGCGACTACTTTGGTATTGTCAGTACGAAAGCCGTTGGTTCTTGGTTAAGGCGTGCGAAGTAAATATCTTAGCGAGATGTATCCTCTTCGAGAAAGAACCGCAATAGTCGAGTCGTATGTGTCTACTAGCTCATTTAGGGAAACGCGAGACATTTTTGTGTTTCCATAAATGCAAAGAGTTGTATATAGAATTTGGTGACAAAGAAGCGTACTATAGGGGCAGTTGCAAACGCAAAACAGAATCTACCCTGTCAATTCGTACGCCTACTGTGACTGCAGATATTCGAACACAAACGGAGTCCAAAGAAGTCGACACGTAGATTGTCGCATCAACTGAGCGTTCCGCATAGGTCTGGTCAAAGTGTTTTACGCCGATCAGTCAAACGCAAGCAGTCATGAAAGATTTACGGAGGAAAAGACTGTCAGCAAACGATTGTGGCCGCTGCGTTCGTAGCTGTGGGGCAGCCTAAAGGGAAAAGTGAACGCAAATAGCCCAATAACGCTAGAGGACTTGAAGGACAATTTTCGCGATGAAATTTTGAAAACTGATGCGGCAAATTTGCGCAAAGTGTGTATTGACATGTCAGGGCGCGAGAAAAAGTCTTGAAGCACAAGGTCACTTACAGCACCTAATGTAACGCAATTTAAAAGACAAGGCGAGGTCAGTAAATACACTCCTGGAAATGGAAAAAAGAACACATTGACACCGGTGTGTCAGACCCACCATACTTTGCTCCGGACACTGCGAGATGGCTGTACAAGCAATGATCACACGCACGGCACAGCGGACACACCAGGAACCGCGGTGTTGGCCGTCGAATGGCGCTAGCTGCGCAGCATTTGTGCACCGCCGCCGTCAGTGTCAGCCAGTTTGACGTGGCATACGGAGCTCCATCGCAGTCTTTAACACTGGTAGCATGCCGCGACAGCGTGGACGTGAACCGTATGTGCAGTTGACGGACTTTGAGCGAGGGCGTATAGTGGGCATGCGGGAGGCCGGGTGGGCGTACCGCCGAATTGCTCAACACGTGGGGCGTGAGGTCTCCACAGTACATCGATGTTGTCGCCAGTGGTCGGCGGAAGGTGCACGTGCCCGTCGATCTGGGACCGGACCGCAGCGACGCACGGATGCACGCCAAGACCGTAGGATCCTACGCAGTGCCGTAGGGGACCGCACCGCCACTTCCCAGCAAATTAGGGACACTGTTGCTCCTGGGGTATCGGCGAGGACCATTCGCAACCGTCTCCATGAAGCTGGGCTACGGTCCCGCACACCGTTAGGCCATCTTCCGCTCACGCCCCAACATCGTGCAGCCCGCCTCCAGTGGTGTCGCGACAGGCATGATTGGAGGGACGAATGGAGACGTGTCGTCTTCAGCGATGTGATTCGCTTCTGCCTTGGTGCCAATGATGGTCGTATGCGTGTTTGGCGCCGTGCAGGTAAGCGCCACAATCAGGACTGCATACGACCGAGGCACACAGGGCCAACACCCGACATCATGGTGTGGGGAGCGATCTCCTACACTGGCCGTACACCTCTGGTGATCGTCGAGGGGACACTGAATAGTGCACGGTACATCCAAACCGTCATCGAACCCATCGTTCTACCATTCCTAGACCGGCAAGGGAACTTGCTGTTCCAACAGGACAATGCACGTCCGCATGTATCCCATGACACCCAACGTGCTCTAGAAGGTGTAAGTCAACTACCCTGGCCAGCAAGATCTCCGGATCTGTCCCCCATTGTGCATGTTTGGGACTGGATGATGCGTTGTCTCACGCGGTCTGCACGTCCAGCACGAACGCTGGTCCAACTGAGACGCCAGGTGGAAATGGCATGGCAAGCCGTTCCACAGGACTACATCCAGCATCTCTACGATCGTCTCCATGGGAGAATAGCAGCCTGCATTGCTGCGAAAGGTGGATATACACTGTACTAGTGCCGACATTGTGCATGCTCTGTTGCCTGTGTCTATGTGCCTGTGGTTCTGTCAGTGTGATCATGTGATGTATCTGACCTCAGGAATGTGTCAATAAAGTCTCCCCTTCCTGGGACAATGAATTCACGGTGTTCTTATTTCAATTTCCAGGAGTGTATATCTTATTTCTTTATTATCTAATTATTACATGTTTAGTTGTTTTTTGTAACTGCTCGTGGCGGGCAACAATTCGCGCATAACTGGCGAACATTCTGTACTCGACGCCGGTTCTTCGTGCGACTCCCTGTACTATAATTGCAGTTATGAACAATGGTGGTCGAGTTTAGCCATATTCTGCGCACATACGTCACGTATTCGCCAACAGTCAATGAGGATTTAGTAGTGTTCTGAGCGGTCTGTTGTGAATGCCGTAGCTAATCCGAGCGTTAAACGTGTTCGTGGCGAGTGAGTTTCGATTCCATTTGTTGCTAGTTGTCATAGCTGATTGTGGTGGTTAAGTGATAAATTCTGCATAAGCAAGCGGGAGACATGATTTGCGGGATACACGATTTCTTCAGGAAGAAAGCACGCGCATGCGCTTACCGCAACTGTCGCTTGGAATCGTGCGATCCCCATCCGTGCCTCGACATGTACGAACCGCCGTTCGTGGATCGGACTACAGTGATCCTGAACAAAAACTTCACGCGGATATATGCCCTTTTCCGAATGATTTCCGAGACGAATCACATGAAATATCACTTCCGTACGTTTTTCTTGAATAACTCAAATGCCGCCCCTTCCAACGACAGTGTGTCGCAGTACAAAATATAAACTACACTGAATTTCCTACAAAAACAGTTGTGTTCATTTTGTCTGTGGGACTAATAGTTTGCGCGAAGGAAGCGCAAGAATATTGAAAACCTCGTGCGACGCGCATGCTCTGTAGCTCAGGTAGTTTTTGTAGGCCAGTTTGAGGTAGTTTGTCGATTTGACAGGCCACAAGCGTCCCGTATCAAATTGATCGTCACAAATTCCTCTACACTACTGTGGTACGTTGTGAACAATGGCAATGTTTGAACAATACATGTAAAAGCCAGTTTGAGGTAGTTTGTCGATTTGACAGGCCACAAGCGTCCCGTATCAAATTGATCGTCACAAATTCCTCTACACTACCGTGGTACGTTGTGAACAATGACAATGTTTGAACAATACATGTAAAACAACAATGTACATTGATTGTGTGGTATCTTGGAAACAATTCCGAAAAGGGCGTACGTCCATATGAAGTTTTTGTTCAGAATCACCAATACTATCACCCATCTAAGCATGTACCATTCCTGCTGACTCCCCCTGTATAACTGGGCTTTGTTTGATTGTCAGGCTGTTCACGCGATACCATATTGTGTCGTTGGTTCGAAGGCGGTTTCGACGCTGCCCAGGAGTCAGGGTGGGTACGAATCTTTGCAGAAAATTGTCGAAGTAGAGTCTGCAGTATTTTCTTTGTCGCGTCCTCGTACAGCTCTTATTGAGCTGCAAACAGGAGGTCTTCCAACACCTTCACGCATCGATTCCAACGCCAGTTCACAGTAAGAAATAAACATGGCTGCACTAACAAGCCCAGCATCGTCCTGAAGTCCTACAAAGATAATCCGCTTCCTCCTCTGCACAACTTAGTCATACCAGTATTTTATGACAATAGGGTGAAACACAGTATAACATGCAGTTATGGAGTCAATAATTCTGCAGTCTTCTTGCCAGGCCTGCACCATAACGCGTCAAACTAGGCAGACAAGGACCATACTGGTTCAGTCCTTGGTTTTAAGAGAGAGCCAATTCCACTGATTAGTTTGATTGTTTTGGAATGTCGCACTGCTGGTCATGGGCCACACTTTAAAATAATGCTTTTGTCCATTCTCAGTTATGCCAGTCAACATATAAAAATACACTCATGCTTATAAATTAAGGATAATTGCATAATGTGGTGCCACACAACGTGGCACTACACACAACTGGCGCTAATATCATAGGAACATAGGGAACCCCCCAGACACAAATCTGTAAGTCCACGGTATTGGTGATAAGTTGAAATACCGTCCCGAAACCATGTGCTACAAAACGCCACTGTTTCCTGCGCATGTACCCCGACATCAATATGGGATATGATCACCATGCAAACGTACACAGCCCGCACAACAGGATAGCATACTCTGGATCAGGTGGTCGAGCAGCTGCTGGGGTATAGCCTCCAATTGTTGCACCAGTCGGAGCTCTTGAAGTGTCCTAGGGGTTTGAAGACGTGCAGCGATACGTCCACCGAGAGCATCCTATACGTGCTCGATGGGGCGTAGGTCTGGAGAACAGGCAGGCCACTCCATTCGCCTGATATCTTCTGTTTCAAGGTACTCCTCCACGACGGCAGCTCGATGGAGCCACTCGTTATCATCCATCAGGAGGAAGGTAGGACCCATTGCACCGCTGAAAAAGCGGACATACTGGTACAAAATGACGTCCCGATACTCCAGACCTGTTACAGTTCCTCTGTCAGAGACATGCAGGGGTGTACGTGCACCAATCATAATCCCACCACACACCATCAAACCACGACCTCCATACAGGTCCCTTTCAAGGACATTAAGGGGTTGGTATCTGGTTTCTTCTTCAAGCCATATGAAAACCAGGCGAGTATCACTGTTCAGGCTACACCTGGAGTCGTCAGTGAACATAACCTGGGACCACTGTTCCAATGACCACGTACTGCATCTTGACACCAGGCTATAGGGCTCTCCTGTGACGAGCGGTCAGTGGAATGCACCTGGCAGGTTTCCGGGCGAATAAACCATGTCTGTACAGTCGTCTGTGGACTGTGTGTCTGGAGACAACTGTTCCCGTGGCTGCTGTAAGGTCTCGAGCAAAGACTACCTGCAGTACTCCGTGGCCGTCTGCGAGCACTGATGGTGAGATACCGGTCTTCTTGTGGTGACGTACACTGTGCACGTCCCGTACTGTATCGCCTGGACACGTTTTCTGTCTGCTGGAATCGTTGCGATATTCTTGAGATCACACTTTGTAGCACACGGAGGGCCCGTGCTACGACCTGCTGTTTTTGACCAGCCTCCAGTCGCCCTAGTATTCTACTCCTCATAACGTCACCAGTATGTGTTCTTTGAGCCATTTTCACCACACAGTCATCATTAGCACGTCTGATAACGTCTGCACACTTACTCGCAGCACCGTACCCTGACATGCAACAACCCACCCCTGCGTATGTGGATTGCTGCCAGCGGCACCGTGCGACGACCGCAGGTCAAATGCACCGCATGGGCATACCCTCGAGGTGATTTAAACCCGCAAACCACCCACCAGGTCGTTGTTTTACCATGTATCAGCATTATCCTTAATTTATGAGCTTGAGTGTAGATGGCATGAAAGTAATACTGTGAGTCTATTAACATGATTTCTTACGGCTCCGTGCCACAATCGCTGAATACGGAATCTTTGTAGCATTGCTTCTTTGTCCGTCTGTCTGTCCGACTCTTAAAAACCTTTTTTCTTAGGAAGAGGTAGACGTATCAAGTTGAAATTAGTGTCACATACTGAGGTCACTTGGCGGTGTAAAACTTTCAAACGTCTAGGCCAATGTAATCAAAAGATTTATGTCATATATTTTGAAGTTTGCAATCTCACTGATCAAAAACTATGGGATACTTCCCGTTGACCTGCAGTGATGAAATTTGCAAGAAGTAAGGTTTTATAGTACAGATGAAGGCAAAATTCCGAAAATGGATTATTTATTATTATATCACACGAAAAAATATTTCTTTTGTCAGTTGTTATCAGAATTCTAATTTGAAATTAAATCAATCAGTAATTTTGCATTCAAGCTGACTGGGTCGCAATTGCAAATGTCAAACGTTAGTCAAGGAATGACTCTTTGGCTCATATGACTAGTCCGCAAATGCTAGTTTCACATTAATTTTGAAACGCCATGTCTATGCACACTAATCGCTCCTGGATTATCTGATGATGGATAAATTTCGAAACGCATCATAGGAGCAATAAAGTTATTTTTTGCCTGATGTTTGACTTTTACCATTGCTACGCAGCCAGCCTGTATTGAGAACTACTTGTTATTATAATAATAGTCGCCTGTCTCCTGCGTTACTTCGTCACATTCATAATATTGAAATTGAAACATTGTCTAAGGAACCCCCAGTGTGCGAGCCCCACTCGTACCTGGCTTTCTCTCTCTCTCTCTTTCTCTCTCTCTCTCTTTTTTCTCGGAACGTGTCCGTACAACGCTGGAAGTTTATACGACAGTTCATTTTGACAATTCATGGTATACATTAATTTAACTCGTAACCTACTGCAAAGTAACATAGACTTACCAAAGGACAGATGCCGACATAAAACAAATTTTACATCCACAGAATAATGAAACGAGTAAACAAGACGAAAATGTAACACAGGATACAGTAGTATAGAATAAAAATCCTACTGGTAACAAAGTGCGAAGCGACAAATCGCCTTTGGTACACATCCAGTCCAGAGGGCCGCGTCGTATAGCGAGGGGTAGTGACTTCGCGGCCGACACGAGAGCAACAGAAGTCAACCCAGGACATCAGTCTGGGGGGTGCGAGCTGCGACGCCGTGAGACGGGAGATCGGCGCGCCTTCCTGCGTCCGTTGGAGCGGCTGGCAGCAGACTGTTCAGGAGAGCGTTTTGGAGGTGCTGCGCCAGATCTTCGCCAGACATCGCAGTTTATTAAGTTTATTAGAAGTTAAGTGATTCGTCATATGTTGTTTTCTTGGTCAGTCGCTCGTCCCCAGCTTCCTTGTCTGTCTCTCGTCCGCATTTGTTAGGCAGTTAGTGTCTGTCTGTCTCTCGGTCTGCCGTACGTTAATAGCTGCCTTTGTCACGTTTGTCGGATTCGGTGTATTAACGAATTTATTGCTTGAAGTTTAACGGCCGAACTCCCAAAATATGTTAGTATATAAAGTTGCCACCCTTCCACCGTAGGAGTGTTTTTTTTTTTTTTTTTTTTTTTTTTTATCAAGTTGCACCTTCGGTGGCAAGTTAATCTTTTAATGTTAGTGTTATGTACCATTTCCATCCCTCCTACGGGGTGCATAGTTTGTGTGCTTGTGTATGTTGTTAAAATTTTTAGTTTAAGGTAATCTGGAGTGTTGCAGATTTGCACCAGTGTAGTCTTTCAGAGGTTGTTGTGAGCGTTGTGACTACAGCCGTGTAAAAAAGGAGCGGCAAGGTTCTCAGCCCGAAAACTCATACTGTCAAAATTTTGTTCTTTCTGTCTCTGAATAAATTGTAACTTGATATTTAGAGGGTGCTTTATCATTATAATTTTAAGTCTGTTACTAAAAAATAAGGCTTTTAAGAATAAAATTTCCATTAGTTGAGAGAAATTTGATTTGTTTTCATCAGTTACCCACTGGCAACTACGTCCACGCTCACACAGTTTGACTATATGTGTTGATGTTCTTGATGAATCGCTAGTAAATAAAGTAAATTCTTAAGAAAAAGTTTTGAAAGTAAATTCACGGTTCACCATCGATACAGAATATGAGAAAAGTATACAAGAACCAGATTTGGGTATTATAGCCAAATGTACATCAGTATAAAAGCATGGATATCTTAGGAAAATTCAAATTGTCAGATGGGAAAGTTGTGCACAGTGTATGTGCTATAGTATGAGATGGAATACAATGACAAAAGCAGTCAAATTGTATTGCATTTGAGTTCAATAGTATTATACATAACAAGATATCATCGATTCAGGTGATAGAAGGCGGAACTCGGTATAAAGGCAATGGATCTGTGCGGTGTTAGTATGTGTGTGATTGCGTTTCCTGCATACAGAAAACAGACACCTTTAGTGACAGTGTGTATTGTGCATATAAACAACATCTGTGAAACAGATACGCGGAAAACAGTTATAAAGTGATGAAAAAGCTGAAATTAACTTTTTCAAATATAGTAATTTACAACTTGGTTAGATTCGCGCACGATAAGGGCTGAACGGAAACTGTGGGCAGTGTAGAAAATTATCTGAGGCATCGAAACTGTTACTTTTGCACACAAGAGCCACAGACTTTGAGAAATACATAGATGTGTCGCAAGCAAAGGGCGACATCCAATATAAATAATGTTCTTCAGTATGACGATTCCAATACAAGTGAAGTAATGCTGAGGATGCTTCTATGTAGGTCGGTGGTCTTGACGCTTCTCTAGAAATGATCAAACTCGGCGCGACCATCGAAGCGACGATTCTGTCCTATTCGCCTAGAGACCGCTGCTGTAGGTTGTCGTTCTAGAGATGGGTCAGACAGCGTGCTATTAGCTGTCGTGTTCTTCACAGCCCTCTCTGCTCTAACGTTCCCGACTGGAGTGTCGGCGCTTGGCCTTACGCAGGAACACTCAAAACAGTAATGGGCGAACAGCCTACCAGCTTAGCCCTTTGTGAGATAATCGTTACTAGGTGCCCGGCCATAACACTTTGCCCTTTGTCAAAGTCGCTTACGTCGGTGAATTTCCCCATTTGCGGCACGTATCGTCGCTAGAATGTTTCCCCCGTTGTCTCTACTCCGTTTATATACTTTTCTTGCCGCATCACATGTCCACAGTGCCACTAGGTGACATTCAATCTGGCGGTGGGCGGTTATGGTGTTTTGGCTCATCGCTGTAAGTGTTCTGTACAACTCCCCTTGGCCACACGGGCAAGGTCAGAGCGACTATTAATTTCACGCCGTGAATTTTGAAGCGTGCTCTAGAAATGCACATTTGCAGCTTTGTTAACTGTTTTCGTCAAAGGAAGCACATACCCATCTTTGTACAATAGAAAGCAAGCCATGGATGTCAGGTCGGGAGGTCGAGTGCCCAAGGGTGAAAACAGCATCGTCATGTCCAATACGACCAGACCTGCCTTGGAGTTTGTTGATTCAAAATTCTGCAGCAGCTCGCGACTCCCTGCGCTTGCATGACGATCGAAATAGTGAACGTTCTTTTACATTCTCTGTAATTCTTATCGATGTATCGCTATGTGTTAAATAGTTACAGCCGTTCCTAATTGCTATATTTACTTTGAACTGTCCTGCTGCTTGTACACAGAGGTTAGTTTTATGTCTAATTTACTTTCCTAATATTCACTTTCACCTTTTTTCTTTAATTTTTATCATTTGATCTGATCATTACTTGATGACAAGACGTGACCGGAAATAATGAGCGATGTGGGCTGAAATATCTATACAGTATCCATACATATTATAAATGGTTCAAATGGCACTGAGCACTATGGGACTTAACTCCTAAGGTCATCAGTCCCCCAGAACTTAGAACTATTTAAACCTAACTAACCTAAGGACATCACACACATCCATGCCCGAGGCAGGATTCGAACCTGCGACCGTAGCGGTCGCGCGGTTCCAGACTGTGGCGCCTAGAACCGCTCGGCCACCCCGGCCGGCACATATTATAAAAATAGATCTGGTATGTTCAAAAAATTCCGGATCTTTGTCCACAAAATTTTTCTACCTGTACCTTTTACTTATTGTGTGTGGTCTTCTTCGAAATACTTCAAAATGGTTCAAATGGCTCTAAGCACTATGGGACTTAACGTCTGAGGTCATCAGTCCCCTAAAGTTAGTACTACTTAAACCTAACTATCCTAAGGACATCACACACATCAATGCCCGAGGCAGGATTCGAACCTGCGACCGTAGCAGCAGCGCGGATCCGGACTGAAGCGCCTAGAACCGCTCGGCAACAGCGGCCGGCCTCTTCGAAATACTCTCCTCCATAATTGATACTCTGCTCCCAAAGCCGTTTCCACTCCCGGGAGCAGTCTTAATACGACTCTCGAGATAACGCGAAGCGCTGCCTGCGAATTTTCATTTATCTCGTCTATCGTTGCAAATCTTCGTCTTTTCCACAGTGTTTTCAACTTCGTACATTATAAAAGATTGCAGGTGTCAGGTCTGGAGAGTACGGAGGATGAGACAGAACAGTGATTTCGTTTTTTGTGCAATTGTCACGCACCGATGTGCGATTGCATTATCATGACGCAAGAGCCATGAATTGCCTCGCCAAATTTTCCTACTCATATTTTCTCGCAGGCGTCGCAACTCGTCCCGATAGTACCATCGATTAACAGTTTGCTCCTGTGGCAATAATTCGTGATGAACTAATCCTCCAAAGTGAAAGAAAACTACCAGCATGACTTTGACCTGAGCTGACGAGCTTTTTTGGGTTTTGGTGAAGCATTCCCGACCCGTTTTGAAGATTGAACCTTGGTCTCAACAACATAACCGTAGATCCACGTCTCATCACCAGTTACGATTCTTTTAGGAAACATCTCGTTCCCATTCGCGCGATACAAAAGCTCTTCACACATTGCGAGGCGAAGATCTTTCTTGTCTTGACTCATGAGCCATGGGACGAAATTGGCGGCAACATGATGTTTTCCAAGGTGCTGTGTCAGGATTTCATGACGCGTTACATTCTTCTGCATCCTCTCTGACAGTCTTCGACTGGCACGCACGATTTCTTTGGCGTTTCTGACATGAGCGTCGGTAAACGTCAAAGGGTGTCCTAAGCGAGGGTCGTCCTTAACCTCCATTCAGCCACTTTTAAACCGGGTGTCATATTCGTAACATCGAGTACGGTTTAAGCACTCATCACCGTAGTCTTCCCGCATCACTTGGCTGTGTCTCTGTAAATGTTTTCCTGAGTTTCACTCAAAATTTAATCCAAACGCTTGCTCCTCTAACTCTGCTATCTCGAAATTCGCAAATTTGCGATCCAACGTTATACTCAATACAGCACTGAACAGTAACTAACAGACATACAACAATGAAACTTCCGGCAGTTACACATTAAACACAGATGTGTTCAGGGACACCAACCGCATTTCGTCCCTCTACACAACAGAAATCCTCCACGTACAAGTAACTCGGCCTTTAATTTGATGCTCAACAATTATTCTCCAATAAAATTTTTGCTCAAATTGTCCAATTCTCAGATGCTGCACGTCTTATAGTGGAGAAACGAGTTCTTTCGAAAAGCGTAAAATTTTAGTAACCTTGGCCTTTTCGATTGAAAGCTTAGTTTCGTAGAAATTTGTAAGAAAATCGGAAAAAGTCAGAAATGTTGGTGGGTTTCTTTTCGTCACGGCTTAAGCTCCATTCTGAAATCGGAGAAAACTCAGATCATTCATGTAAGAGGCCTATTTGGGTGATGAAAACAGTTTCCAGAATTCCACTAATTTTTAGAAAGTAGAATCCTAATTGTCTTGGCCTATCTGTAATGTAACGTGCAACAATATTTCGCAACAGTTCGAAAGTTGGAGTGCGAACGTAGAAGCACTCGATTTGATTGTTGCCTAAAAGAATGTAGAGGTGGGCAAACGTGACTAGAGCGAAATCCATTCATGTGACAGGTACATCTGCGACCAGGGCTGTGGTGCACAGAAAATAATAGAGTATATACAAAAACCGAAATCTGAAAAACGAAATTCTCACTGCTATTGTCTTAATTGAAGATATGCAGCAGTAACCCATCTGTATTTTGCTTAACCTGTTAAGACGTCTAACCTTTTTTGAAGCTTCATCGCGTGTTTCTCACTGACAGCAACTTGCCATCTGTCGTTTTCTTATTACGGTCATTATAAATATTGCTTCTCACGTCCCGTAACTCTGAATGCATGAGTATCGCATTTATCAAATTAATAGCTGTCTCACTGTACTGGCGAACCTCAGCGAAATATTAACATAGACATTTGAGCATTATTTTAAACTACATTAATGGATTCCTTGAATCCTCCCACTAAAACATTGCAAACGCTATGTCGTGTGAGAGATATTGATGAGAACTGCACTTTAAGGAGATACGTCAAACTTCTTTATGAATCATCACTAGGCAAAAACTTAAGGGTGACTGCCTGTCTGGATGTCAAGTATAGAGTTTTTCGTATTCGTATTGGACTTAGAAATTCTCAGACGAATTGCTTTTAAACGATATATTCAAAATATCCCAAATATATTGACTATATTTATCAATTCCCGAGTTAAGTTTCGGAAGCAGTTCCTTTGCTTAAAAAAATCGGACAGTGCGAGTGGAACCGCGCACTGAGGTTCCGCACAACTTAATTATGTATACGGATAGTTCATTCATCCCTGAATTCGAGGATCTCATGATTTTTTGCTGTTGTCGATATCGATATGGTAAGATATCGGTCCCGGTAATTCTAAGATCGTATCAAAATTTCTACTGTGGATCCTGATACTAGCCCGGACATACAAGAAGATTTACTAATATATTTTTTTTTATTTACGTACTAAAATTTATATTTGCGAGCAGCAATATTTTTCTGTTATGCATTTGACGGATGATGAATGCAATATAGCTTCTAATGGCAAACAAATATTTTTCCTGTAGTATAATTACAATTAAACAATTTTCGGATTTTTTTTTTTCCTTTGCTTGTACTGTGAAGCCTTCCTTGATTCTGGTCAAATTTCATGATTCTAGGTCAGCGGGAAGTTACACCATAGACTGAATGAGTTAGTGTGCGATTATCGAAATATGTGACATGAATGGCCGTATCTTTTGATTTCATTGACATACTCTTAAATTTTTGACACCGCCAAGGAACATAGACCTTTGTATGTGACATAAATTTCAACTTGATATATCACCGCGTTCCTGACAAAAAGGGGTTTTACCAGACGGCTAGACAGACAGATAACAAGTGACAATAATATTTTTTCGTGTGATATAATTACATATCAATAACTTTTTTCACGGTAAATGATGACAGCCAAAGTAGTTGCAGGATATAAAATCTTGACCAAGGTTTCGGTGTATATAAATATACCTTCATCAGAAGTAAAAAATCCTGAACAGGAATACACTTTCATTAGCGAAAACTTAGCATCGGAAATGAGACAGAAAATACACTAAAGCTTAAGAGTAATACAGGCACAAAATCTAGTAGTTACTTGCTAAAATTACATCCTGCAATGGAGGTTAATAAAACAGTTGTGCCAAAAGCGTCGTCAATAGTTAAGACATCATCTTCATTTGTGCAACACGATAATGGACTACAGGGTCAGCGCCAACACAGTTTAGCACCAGTACTTCGCCTATGAACTGCCGTGACGAGTGTGTGAAAGCAATAGGGCAGATGGTTTCGCCGAGAGAAAGCACTTGTGTTATGTGCCAGACACTCGCGCATGTTAAAATCCATGGATACATACACAAGCGCATCAAAATTATTAAAAGTTGTGCTAATTCAAATCTTCTCTCGTAATAAATAAAACATATCAGATCATTTAAAAACATCTATGTAAAATAGAAAAATATGGAACCAATTTACCTGTGTCCTAGTGTCAAACAGATGAAGCTTGCGCTATGAAACACACCTAACGAGAGAAAGCTCTAGTGTAATGCGCGAGAATCTCGCGTAACGTAAGCGGTAAGATACATACTAGCGAAAACAACCAAAATGTTACAGTAAAACGAAACCATCTGTCGTTGTGAATAAAAACATACTAGTCAATTAACCACACATGCACATCAAAAATCACAAACAGCAAACATAAAAAATACGTAAAATCCCAACAAGACAGGCAAAGCGCATTTCACCGGCAAAACAGGCAAGAAAACTAACTTCTCGTCAGCCAGACTAAATTACATTAAGGCAAGGAGCTGTTTGGAATTGTCCAAAAACATTTTGTTTCTAAGTTGCACCTGTTCATTAAGAACAAAGCCATCTTTTAGAGACAGATGCTTTGGCTGTCATCATTTACAGTGAAGAATTTCAACAGTTGCTGTTTCAGTCATGTTTAAAATCTTTCAATAACTTTTGATTATTTTCCTTTACTTGTGCTGTGAAACTTTGCTTCTTGCCAAATTTCACCATTTTAGGACAAGGGAATGTATAGTATAGGTTTTAATGAGTGTGCCGGCAGGAGTGGCCGAGCAGTTCTAGGCTCTTCAGTCTGGAAGTGCGACCGCTACGGTCGCAGGTTCAAAAATGGTTCAAATGGCTCTGAGCACTATGGGACTCAACTGCTGTGGTCATTAGTCCCCTAGAACTTAGAACTACTTAAACCTAACTAACCTAAGGACATCACACACATCCATGCCCGAGGCAGGATTCGAACCTGCGACCGTAGCAGTCGCACGGTTCCGGACTGCGCGCCTAGAACCGCAAGACCACCGCGGCCGGTACGGTCGCAGGTTTGAGACCTGCCTCGGTCATGGATGTGTGTGATGTCCTTAGGTTAGTTAGGTTTAATTATTTCTAAGTTCTAGGGGATTGATGACCTCCGCTGTTAAGAGCTCAGAGCCATTTGAACCATTTGAATTTTTAATGAGTGTGTTTGCGGGTGGCGTAATATATGACATGAATGACCGTATCCTCTGATTGCGTAGACTTAGGGGATTAAATGCTTTGTACCACCAAGGGGCTACAGACTTCAGCATGTGACATATATTTGAAGTTGATTTGCCTATCCGTTCCTGAGAAAAAAAGGGGCCTTAACAGATAGACAGACTGGCAAGCACGCGGATAAAAAAAAATGCGAAATAATTTTCTCGTGTGATATAATTACAAATTAATAATTTTCAGTTTTTTTTTCCTTTAGTTACAATGTGAAACCTTGCTTCTTGCCACATTTAATGAATCTAGGTCAAAGGGAAGTATCCTATGGGTTTCGATGAGTGAGATTGCGAGTGTCAAAATATGTGGCGTGAATTGCCCTATCTTTTGTTTGCATTGAGTTAGGAGCTTTAATCTTTTACACCGTCAAGGCACCGTAGACTTTAGTATTTGACATAAATTGCAGCTTAATACTTCTACACGTTCCTGAGGAAAAGGGTCGATCGTACGGACGGACAGACGCCGACGGACAACAAAGTGATCATACAAGAGCTCAGAGTTTGTTGACTGAGGTTCGGCGCCATAAAACGAAAACGTCCGTCAAGCGCACTTTCACTTTTTCATGTTATTTTTTCCTTGTGGAATGTAAATGTAGGAGTGCTGCACTCACTTGCACCAGCTCTTTCGTCAATTTCGCGGCCATAGTGTGGCTCGTGTAAACATTTGTGACTCGGAAGAATTTGCGCACACATAGCCGGGCAACAGTGGCCGCCAACCATGCGTCCGAAACTAGTGTGGCCGCAGTATTGTCGAGCAACATTGCCAAGCTGTATTGTCGACAACGGCCAGTTTTTATGGTCTCTGTAAACATACCTTTGCAGTGGAACCTGAGCGTCAGTTTCTGTTGATGTTGTGGTCTCCAGTCCTGATGCAGCTCTCCATGCTACTCTATCCTGCGCAAACTTCTTCATCTCCAAGTAACTATTGCAATCTACATCCTTCTGAATCTGTTTAGTGTATTCATCTCTTGGTCTCCCTCTACGACTTTCATCCTCCACAGTACTAAATTGGTGATCCGTCGATGTCTCAGCACGTGTCCTACCAAATAGCTCCTTCTTTTAGTCAGACTGGGCCACAACGTCCTCTTCTCCCCAGTTCTATTCAGCACCTCCTCATTGGTTACGCGATCTACCCATCTAATCTTCAGCATTCTTCAGTTGCACCAAATTTCGAAAACTTCTGTTGTCTTCTTGTCGAAACTGTTCACCGTCCATGTTTCACTTCCATACATGGCTACACTTCATACAAATACTTTCAGAAAACACTTTCTGACACTTAAATCTGTATTCGATGTTAGCAAATTTCTCTCCGTCAGAAACGCTTTCCTTGGCACAGCCCATCATCGGTTATTTTGCTCCCCAAATAACAAAACTCATTTACTTCTTTAAGTGTCTTATTTCCTAATCTAATATTCTCAGCATCACCTGATTTAACTAGACTGCATTCCATTATCCTCGTTTTGCTTTTGTTGATGTTCATCTTATATCCTCCTTTCAAGACACTATCCATTCCGTTCAACTCCTCTTCCAACTCCTTTGCTGTCTCTTAGAGAATTACAATGTCATCGGCAAACCTCAAGAGTTTTTATTTCTTCTCTATGTTCTAATTGCTACTCCGAATGTTTCCTTTGTTTTCTTTAGTGCTTGCTCAATATAGAGATTGAATAACATCGGGGATAGGCTACAAGCCTGTCTCACGCCCTTATTAACCACTGTTTCCCTTTCATGCCCCTCTATTCTTATAAATGCCATCTGCTTTCTGTAAAAATTTTAAATAGCCTTTTGCTCCCTGTATTTAGCCCTGCCACCGTAAGAATTTTAAAGAGAGTATTCCAGTCAAAATTGTCAAAAGCTTTCTCCAAGTCTACAGATGCTAGAAACATAGGTTTGCCTTTCATTAATCTACCTTCTAAGATAAGTCGTAGGGTCAGTATTGCCTCACGTGTTCCAACTTTTCTTCCCTGATGTCAGCTTCTACCAGTTTTTTCATTCGACTGTAAAAAATTAGTGTTAGTTTGTTGCAGCCATGACTTATTAAACTGATAGTTCGGTAATTTTCACACCTGTCGACACCTGCTTTCTTTGGGATTGGCATTATTATACACTACTGGCCATTAAAATTACTACACCACGAGGATGACGTGCTACAGACGCGAAATTTAACCGACAGGAAGAAGATGCTGTCATATGCAAATGATTAGCTTTTCACAATATTCAAACAAGGTTGGCTACGGTGGCAACACCTACAACGTGCTGACATGAGGAAAGTTTCTAACCGATTTCTCATACACAAACAGCAGTTGACCGGCATTGCCTGCTGAAACGTTGTTGTGATGCCTCGTGTAAGAAGGAGAAATGCGTACCATCACGTTTCCGACTTTCATAAAGGTCGGATTGTAGCCAATCGCGATTGTGGTTTATCGTATCGCGATATTGCTGCTCGCGTTGGTCGAGATCAAATGACTGTAAGCAGGATATGGAATCGGTGGTTTCAGGAGGGTAATACGGAACGCCGTGCTGGATCCCGACGGCCTCGTATCGCTAGCAGTCGAGATGACAGGCATCTTATCTACATGGCTGTAACGGATCGTACAGCCGCGTCTCGATCCCTGAGTCAACAGATGGGGACGTTTGCAAGACAACAATCATCTGCACGAACAGTTCGACGACGTTTGCAGCAGCATGGACTATCAGCTCGGAGAGCATGGCTGCGGTTACCCTTGACGCTGCATCACAGACAGGAGTGCCTGCTATGGTGTACTCAACGACGATCCTCGGTACACGAATGGCAGAAGGTCATTTTTTCGGATGAATCCAGGTTCTGTTTACAGCATTGTGATGGTCGCATCCGTGTTTGGTGACATCGCGGTGAACGCACATTGGAAGCGTGTATTCGTCTCGCTATACTGGTGTATCACCCGGTGTGATGGTATGGGGTGCCATTGGTACACTTTGAATACTGGACGTTGTATTTCAGATATGTTGCGACCCGTGGCTCTACCGTTCATTCGATCCCTGCGAAACCCTACATTTAAACAGGATAATGCACGACCGCATGTTGCAGGTCCTGTACGGGCCTTACCGGATACAGAAAATGTTCGACTGCTGCCCTGGCGAGCACATTCCCCAGATCTCTCACAAATTAGAAACGTCTGGTCAGTGGTGGCCGAGCAACTGGCTCGTTACAATACGGGAGTCACTACTGTTGATGAACTGTGGTATCGTGTTGAAGCTGCATGGGCCATCCAAGCTCTGTTTGACATAATGCCCAGGTGTATCAAGGCCGTTATTACGGCCAGAGGTGGCTATTCTGGGTACCGATTTCTGAGCATCTATGTATCCAAATTGCGTGAAAATGTAATCACATGTCAGTTCTAGTATAATATATTTGTCCAATGAATACCTGTTTATCATCTGCATTTCTTCTTGGTGTAGCAATTTTAATGGCCGGTACTGTATTCTTCTTGAAGCCTGTCAGTTCCTAACGTTTCGATATTTTCAGAAAGCTGATATCTTTCACGACGGCAAATACGAGGAGAGCGCGAACCTTGTCCGGAGGGTTGCGTTAGTAACTTGGGAAGAGCGGGTGGACCTACTTGACGCTGTATTCTCCTGCTGGTAATCTAGATAACGTGCGAAAATGACGCACGACACAGCAACAGAGGCGCAGTACGGTATCGCCGCTAGCCGGCAGTATACGGGCGCCGGTTATCGCCACGCGCCGTTAATGAGGAAACGTGCCGTTCGCAGGCGGCGAATACGAGGAGCACACGCGCCCGCAGCGGCCGGCTGGAGGGGGAGTCCTTTTACCTGCGGCTCAGCTGTCGGCCGGAGCACAGCTGCGCTGCGCCCCGAGGAGGCGGCCCAGGTCATTGACAGCACTCGCCTCACTGCTCAGGAATCCGTGCGGTCCCCCACTCCCCTCCCCAGAGGGAAGCAGGTACCGCTAGAGCCGGCGCCGGCCCAACTCGCCTTCGCCGGCAGTCGTGGCTGACGAGCATACGCTGGCGCACCAGCGAGCGATGTCGCAAACGACGCACTGAAGGCGGAGAAGTACTATTGTGACTTGTAACGAGAAGGACTTCAGAGTGAGATGGGCGGGCTGTGGCGACTCGTGCTGTGTTCCCTAGCGTCCTCCGCGCTGCTGGTGGCAGCGGAGGAGGAGAACCCCTTCGTGGAGATGGCGAAGACTTTCTTGAAAGAGCAGATGCAAGGCCAGGGGGGCAGCTCCGGCGCCGGTGGGGCATTGGGCGCCGTCGGCGCGATGATGCAGAGTTTCATGCAGGGCGGGGGCGGTCGACAGCTGGGAGACCTGCTCAAGGACTCGGACTTCGTGGCCACTGTGGGCTCGGCCCTGGCCGGCGCCGCGGGCAAGGAGGCCTACGGGGACAGCCCCAACTCGGGCGTCATAGACCCGCAGCTCATCGCCGACCTGGTCGGCGCGTTCACGTCCGGCCACAGCGACGAGAACAACAATGACGTGAAGCAGGGCCGCGACCTCCGAGACGAACGGAGGCCGCAGCAGCAGGGGCAAGTGGACTGGAGCAGCATGCTCGACCTCGCCCTCAGCTTGGCCGGAGGTACTCAGCAGGACCAGCCACGAGGCGGAGGCAACCCTCTGCAGGGGCTGCTCGGCCTCTTGCCTGCCCTCATGCAGGCCGCCAGCAGTGGCGAATCGCCGAGGTCCGAAGGAGCCGGCCTCGGTGAGGCCAGACCCTCTCTGTTCGCCCCCGTGCTGGCAGCTTTCCGCGACTACTGGGAACACTTCATGAGTTCCGAACTGGGCCAGACGCTGTGGAAAACCAGTGGCCTGGAGGCCACGTTCAGGCTGTTCACCGACAAAGACGGAAATCTCGATACGGAACGCATATACAGGTCTCTGGAAAACGCCAGTTTCCGGAAGCGGTGGGTGCGCAGTCTGGCGACCTACGTCTCTGAGTGGATTGCTCACGTTTCAGATCCTTCTACGCAGAAAAGGTCAGTTACTCTCTTTATGAAATTTTACTTGGCTAAATCGTGAATCTCATTCAAGTACAAAACTTTTTTTATTATAATGTCTAGATCATTACACCTTATTTATACAATATGTCCCGAGAGGAACAGTTAGTATTCATCAATACAATAGACATGAACATTCGAAGCAAAAGAGTCTAGTAAACATAAGTTCTAAAATACTTACCTTGAGAACTACGTTAATTACGATCTGGTACCACGAATTAAAGCTCTTTGCTATCCATACTTTGAGAAGTGGTACAATGGAGCACAACAAGAACAAAAGTTCAGCCAGCATGGGCTCTAAAGTGAATACTTTAAGAAATGGTTACAATGGCTCTGAGCACTATGGGATTTAACTTCTGAGGTCATCAGTCCCCTAGAACTTAGAACTACTTAAACCTAACTAACCTCAGGGCATCACACACATCAATGCCCGAGGCAGGATTCGAACCTGCAACTGTAGCAGTCGCGCGGTTCTAGACTGTAGCACATAGAACCGCTCTGCCACTCCGGCCAGCATACTTGAGCTATAACCATTTTTTCAGTAGAAGAGATGTGTTCCACAGTAGTGAAGATGAACAGGTGCTCATAGTTTTTAAGATACACACTTTAAAGACCATGTTTACTTGACATTTTTCTTGTTTTCGTCCTTACTACCACCTGTCAAAGTATCAAAAGCAAAGAGCTTGCAGTGGAAAAGATTTGTTTTGCAGTACTGGCACTGTTGATGAACAAGTTCCATACCTCTTAAGGTATGCTTTTTAGAGCCTGTATTTACTAGACTTTTTTGCTTCAAATGACCCTTCCTGTTATATTCCTGAATACATCTACATTTATACTCTGCAAGCAACCCAACGGTGTGTGGCAGAGGGCACTTTACGTACCACTGTCATTACCTCCAATTTCTGTTCCAGTTGTGTGTGGTTCGCGGGAAGAACGGCTGTCTGAAAACCTCCGTGCGCGCTCGAATGCTCGAATCTCTCTAATTTTACATTCATGATCTCCTTGGGAGGTATAAATAGGGGGAAGCAATATATTCGATACCTCATCTAGAAACGCACCCTCTCAAAACCTGGCGATCTAGCTACACTGCGATGCAGAGCGCCTCTCTTGCAGAGTCTGCCACTTGAGTTTGCTAAACATCTCTGTAACACTATCACGCTTACCAAATAACCCTGTGACGAAATGCGCCGCTCTTCTTTGGATCTTCTCTATCTCCTCCGTCAACCAAATCTGGTACGGATACCACACTGATGAGCAATACTCAAGTATAGATCGAACGAGTGTTTTGTAAGCCACCTCTTTTGTTGATGGACTACATTTTCTAAAGACTCTCCCAATGAATCTCAACCTGGTACCCGCCTTACCAACAATTAATCTTATATGATCATTCCACTTCAAATCGTTCCGCACGCATACTCCCAGATATTTTACAGAAGTAAATGCTACCAGTGTTTGTTCCGCTATCATATAATCATACAATACTGACCATTCCGCCTGTGGCACCCTGTATAAAGCAGTCAGTTCCAATCAAACTTCACATTCTATTTCAGAGAGAAAGAGAAAAGGTCAGTGTGTTAAACTACCCTACATAGAATAAAATACACACAACATACCAATCAGTCATTAAGACAGTTCATTAAACCACAAACTGTGACATCTGTGCAGTATTAAGTACGACAACTGCTCAGTTAGTGAACTGTTGAGCTACTGCAGTAATGACTCTTGGTATGTTCTATATATTTTATTTGATATAGTACCAGGATTTTAACACACTGACCTTCCTGATTTTTCTTTTTGTCTGTTATCATTAGGCCTGAAGATGATAGGAAAGTGCTGTTGAAAAACGTCACCTTTTGTAAAGAAACTGTAGCGATCTAGACATCATAATTAAAAGTTTTATGACTTATTGTTTCTCGAGAAGCATAGGATGCCATTTAAAAGTCAGCACACTGTATATAATTTCATTTCGCATAAGGGGCATATAAGTAACAGATATAAGAAAAGTAAGTAAACTGTTTATTATTTAATCACCATGACTATTAATACATGATTCCACTGTGAGATAAGACGCTTAATGCCTTCAGGGAAAAATGTTTGCAATTTGCCCTCTGAACCATGATGGTGCCTGTGTGTCTTCATCCAAAGCAAATTGATGACCACGAAAGTCTTTCTTCAGGGCTCCAAAAATATGGAAATCACATGGGGAGAGATCGGGACTGTACAAAGGATGTTTAAGGGCTTTGCAGTGAAACTTCTCCAGTGCAGGCGAAACAACCTTGGCAGCATGTGGACAAGCATTATACTACAACAGAATGATGCCGTCTGTCAATATGCCGGGGCATTAGGATTATTCTGCAGGAGTTTTCCTGGAAAGGCCTTACACATCCTCCAATATCTCCTCCTGTGATTGCATATTTTTGGAGCCCTGACAAAAAAAGATTCATGGCTGTTGATTTGCTTTGGACAAAGAGGTCCACAATTGAATGTTTCTGTAAGCAACAGCAAATATTTTTTTCCATTAAGGGTTTGACCTTCTTGTCTCATAGTGAGATAAATTTATTAATAATTATGGTGATTACTTTTGAAATAATAAACAGTTTACTTACTATTTCCCATCAGTCCTTTTTTTTTTTTTTTTGACTGCTCCCTGCACAACAACTTTACTACTGAAGTTGATTGAGCACAATGGCAAGGCAGTTATGTTGCTGGACTCACATTTGGGAACAGTGGGGCTTAAATCCCTGCCTGGATATTCAGGTACAAATTTCTACAGTTTTTTAAATCACTTAACACAAATGGGAGAATAGTTCCTTTGAAATTAGTATGCCTGATGTGTTGGGAATTTCTTGTTCCATTTCTAGAGTCCTCATATTTGACAGGGTATTAAACCCTAATTTCTCTTCCTTTGTTACTAAATTCAAGACAGCGATGAGACACAATTGTTAATTTACACAAATGTTTAAAATTAGCAGTTGCAAAACTGAATTGTTTATCCAAAGATAGCAGGATACATTTTATAGTTTGTGAACAACACTTTAGTGGTGAGTCTGGGACACAGGATCATACCAGCAATTTTGTGATGCTGTGACTGGGTGTGCAGAATTCAACGAACTGCTTAAATTCAGTTTTATCCATGTTTTTCATCTGCTGCAATATTTAGCTTAATGACATCAAACATCAGTCTTTCCACAATGTCATAGAATTTTCTCTAGCAGCAATATTTACTAAAACTTTGAGTACCTAAATTGGCAAAAAGTCACTGAAAGAATAAATGTCTGAAGATCAACAAAAAAGGGAAGGAAACATATAAATTTTATAAAATGAAATGTGTGCCTTTGTCTACAAAAATCTTTCAGTTTTGAAACCTGTAATTTCATAGCTATGTTAAAACAGCTGGGGTATGTAATACCTGCTGGCAAAAGTGCAATTTTACTTTAATTCATCAGCTGGACAATGGCAAGCTCATCAGTGAAAGGCTTAAGTCAGGACATTTCACATTGGAACTGGAACATTATTTTCTCAAAAATATGAGCCTAGTGGGCATATCTATACAGTTTGCTACTGATTACTAATAGGAATCTTGTGGGTCAACATGAATTATAGAAATATATACAATTAGTGCAAGTAATTTAAGTGACTTGTGTTGGTTATTGACAATAGCCACAAATGCCAGCAGTGCAAAACTATATCCCATAAAAATGTTAATGGTTGTCTGCATGTTTCTACAATATATCCAAATTATATAAACCCAAAAAGCAACATTAAAGTTATGTTGCTGTGTGGGAGACAGACAAGCCTGTATTTATTATTGTTCCAATTGATGTTAGACCTTTGTTCAGATTTACACTTATGTCTCTCACTCAGTTAGTTTTATACAACTGCATTATCTGAGCATGCTGTGTAGTTTGATTTCCATTGTGTAGTTGGATCTCCTTGTGTCAGACAATACAGACCATGGGTGCTATGCATGTAACACTGGCACATGTTGTAAAATAGAACAAATGGAGGGAGAAATATGATCAAGGCAATCAGATAAACACAATACTTCTTAACTTCAACATTTATGAATGAAAGTGCAACTAGATGGGATACCAAATGAAATTTGTAAGTGGACTGGGGATTCCTTGGTAGCAAGAACACAGGTTGTTACCTCGGATGGAGAGTCATTGACAGATATAGAAGTAACTGTCTCAGGCAAGTTTTATGGTGCTCATGTTGTATATTAATGACCTTACAAACAATATTAATAGTCAGACTTCTCGCAGATGCAGGAACAGTTCAAGAACAGTTTTCCACACAAGAGAATTTATCATTTGGCTTCCTTCCACTCCCTTCTTTACGTTCATACACTTTCACCTGTGTCAGTATACAGATCTTGCACTTCGGTACCCCTCACACCTTTGCACACCAAGTGACCACTACAAATTGTGATATGTCCTGTATAGAAATTTTACAATTGTAGCACATCTGGTACCTCTCTCACCTTGGCACCCCAATCAGGGGCATGTGTTGCTTGTTCTGTAAACCAGAACTGCACAGATGATGCAGTTGTCTACAACAAAGTACTCCATTCCAATCTAGATAATCATCCAAAGTGGTGCAAATATCGATAACTTGATATAAATGTTTAGAAATGTAAAATTGTGCACTTCACAATAAGCAGAAACATAGCATCATATGACAACAATACCAAAGAGTAACAACTGGAACCAACAATTCATATAACTACCTGGACGTAACATCTTCAGGTATATGGAATGTAATGAACACATAGGCTCACTCGTAGGTAAATCAGGTGGATCATTGTTAGGATACTGGGAAAATGCTACTGCTCTGCAAAGGAGGTTGATTATATAACAGTCACACAACACTTCCTACAATGCTGATCAAGTGTATGGGACTGTACCAAATAGGACTAACAGAGGATACTGAACACATCCAAAGAAGGGGTGCACCAGTGGTCTCCAGTGGTTTCTCTTTTTTTGTCCACAGGAGTGCATATGGAAATTGTGAAAAATTTAAGCTGCCAAGTACTTCAAGGTATATGCCAACTGTCCTGCAGAAGTCTTTGTGCCATGTTTCAAAAACAAAAATTAAGTTATGAATCTAGGAATGTACTACAGCCCTCTATACATCACTCCCATGAAGAGCACAAGGACAAGACTGATCTAATTACGGTGTCCACTATAGCTTCTAAGCAGTCATTCTTCCCACAATCCACACACAAATGACACAAGAAGGATATCTACTACGTAGTTCAATGTGAAGTACCCCCCCCCCCCCCCTCCCCTGTGCACTTCTCACTGGTTTGCAGGGCATGTGCATACATTAGGATTCAACATCCCACTGAAAATGTAGTCATTAGAGACGGAGCAAATGCTCAGATGGGAGAAGGGTGAGGTAAGAAATCAGCCACATATCATTTTCAATGGAACCATTGCAGTATTTGCCTTAAAGGAAACCAAGGAAAATTGGCTCAATGGAGATTTGAATCCTAGTTCTTCTCTAATGAGTATATGGGATAGTTTCCCAGATATGTGGGTGGTTTGAAGGCACTTAAGTAACACAACCCAGTATGTTGTTCTCAGTAGTGACTGTTTATCAGAGACAAGGGTATCCTTAGGAGTGTTACACAGAACTATGATAGGACTGCTGGTATTTAGTGTAAACATAAATGATCTGCATACAGGGTGGGCAGCAGTCTGTGTTTGTGTGTTGGTGATGCTGTGATGTACAAAAAGGTGTCAAAGAGAAATGATTGTAGGAGGATATAAGATGACTTTTCTAGTTGGTGTGGTGAATGACAGCTAGCTCTAAATGTAGAAAAATGCACATTAATGCAGATGAATAGGAAAAACAAACTTGTAATGTTCAGATACAGAATTAGTGGTGTCCTGCTTAACACAGTCACATCATTTAAATATCTGGGTGTAATGCTGCAAAACGATATGAAATGGAAAGAGGATGTGAGGGATGTGGTAGGGAAGGCAAATGATTGACTTCACTTTATTGGGAGATTTTTGGAAAAAAATGGTCCATATGCAAAAGAGACGGCATATAGGATGCTAATGCAACTTGTTCTTGAGCACTGATTCAGTGTTTGGGATCCATACCAGGATTAAAGGAGATATTGAAGTAATTCAGAGGCAGGCTGCTAGATTTGTTACTGGTAGGTTTAAACAACGTGAAACTGTTATGGAGATGCTTCAAAACTCAAATGGGAATCCCTGGAGGGAAGTGACGTTCTTTTCAAGGAACACTATTTGAGGATGTGTGAGACAGTCAAGGTTGCCTCTACAAGTGTCTTCAAGTCCTCATGAAGAAAGGAAACCCCTCCCCGTGGAATCCTACAATCAATTTTCTGCTGCACTTGGAAAAAAATGAAAATACAGATCTGAGAAATCAACCTCAATTATAACCCAAAATCTGCAAAATTATGAGATACGACATCTATTGCTGATTCATGACAAATATATATAAATTTTGTTTTTCAGGTACTTAACAACAGCACAATTCATGGGAAATGGATTTCTGAAGGCGCAAGGCTATCCTAAATCTGTGATGTTTGATCCTGCAAGACCATCAGAATCCCTCACTCGCATCGTAAATGCAGTTTTTAAGAAACAATTTGGTTTAAAAATTGACTCAGCAACTTACATAAAACCAGCTGTTGCTTATCTTCAGGTATATATTTGTTATTGCTACTATACAGCATTATTGAAGTTTCATGGTGGTGGTCAAATCTTTTTTTCACAGTTCAAAAAAATCTCACTTTAAGGGTTGTGAATGAAAAGAGCTCAAATAAAAAATAGTAGATATTTTTCATGGATGCTGAAATTCATTTTGTCACATACAGTTTGTTGATTTAAGAAAATTTGGCCTCATTTTTTTAATGAAAGCCAAAAATGACAAATCATGACACTTATTTGCTGATTTTGCACCTTCTTCCTTTTTGAGCTTTCAATTCTAATTTTGATGTTACATAATATTTTATACATTTCTAATTTTATAAAGGTAATTAAGAATATTAGTTGCACTTTCTACTTAATCAATGCAAGTCATCTACCTAAACTGCTTACGTTAGAGATTGCTTCATTACGTATTGGAGAACTTCAAGCCTCTCTGAAACCATGTGACACAGGTGACTAATCATCTACCAGTACTGACAACTTATACAACAATGACAATAGTTCATGTTTTGACCATATAAGAAAAAAGGCATGTTCCAGCTCTGGATAGAGTACCTTGAAAGTCAACGAACTGCAGGAAGAGCTGAATGTACTCTTGCTTATCTCCATTGTCTGATCATATGCTTGGTATGACAGTAGCAACAACTGATAAACAAGTTTATTGGTTGTTGTGCTTGCACTCTGATGTTGCATGCTGATTCAAGCCCTTGGTGTGGGGAGTTAATCCGCATTTGTTGTTGTTGTTGTGGTCTTCAGTCCTGAGACTGGTTTGATGCAGCTCTCCATGCTACTCTGTCCTGTGCAAGCTTCTTCATCTCCCAGTACCTACTGCAACCTACATCCTTCTGAATCTGCTTAGTGTATTCATCTCTTGGTCTCCCTCTACGATTTTTACCCTCCACACTGCCCTGCAATGCTAAATTTGTGATCCCTTGATGCCTCAAAACATGTCCTACCAACCGATCCCTTCTTCTAGTCAAGTTGTGCCACAAACATCTCTTCACCCCAATCCTATTAAATACCTCCTCATTAGTTACGTGATCTATCCACCTTATCTTCAGCATTCTTCTGTAACACCACATTTCGAAAGCTTCTATTCTCTTCTTGTCCAAACTATTTATCGTCCATGTTTCACTTCCATACATGGCTACACTCCATACAAATACTTTCAGAAACGACTTGCTGATACATAAATCTATACTCGATGTTAACAAATTTCTCTTCTTCAGAAACGCTTTCCTTCCCATTGCCAGTCTACATTTTATATCCTCTCTACTTCGACCATCATCAGTTATTTTACTTCCTAAATAGCAAAACTCCTTTACTACTTTAAGTGTCTCATTTCCTAATCTAATTCCCTCAGCATCACCCGATTTAATTTGACTACATTCCATTATCCTCGTTTTGCTTTTGTTGATTTTCATCTTATATCCTCCTTTCAAGACACTGTCCATTCCGTTCAACTGCTCTTCCAGGTCCTTTGCTGTCTCTGACAGAATTCCAATGTCATCGGCGAACCTCAAAGTTTTGACTTCTTCTCCATGAATTTTAATACCTACTCCGAATTTTTCTTTTGTTTTTTTTTTACTGCTTGCTCAATATACAGATTGAATAACATCGGGGAGAGGCTACAACCCTGTCTCACTCCTTTCCCAACCACTGCTTCCCTTTTATGCCCCTCGACTCTTATGACTACCATCTGGTTTCTGTACGAATTGTAAATAGCCTTTCGCTCCCTGTACTTTACCCCTGCCACCTTCAGAATTTGAAAGAGAGTATTCCAGTCAACATTGTCAAAAGCTTTCTCCAAGTCTATAAGTGCTAGAAACGTAGGTTTCCCTTTTCTTAATCTTTCTTCTAAGATTTAAGTCGTAAGGTCAGTATTGCCTCATGTGTTCCAACATTTCTACGGAATTCAAACTGATCCTCCCCAAGGTCCACATCTACCAGTTTTTCCATTCGTCTCTAAAGAATTCGCGTTAGTATTTTGCAGCTGTGGCTTATTAAACTGATAGTTCGGTAATTTTCATATCTGTCAACATCTGCTTTCTTTGGGATTTGAATTATTATATTCTTCTTGAAGTCTGAGGGTATTTCGCCTGTCTCATACATCTTGCTCACCAGATGGTAGAGTTTTGTCATAACTGGCTCTCCCAAGGCCGTCAGTAGTTCCAATGGAATGTTGTCTACTCCGGGAGCCTTGTTTCGACTCAGGGCTTTCAGTCCTCTGTCGAACTCTTCACGCAGTATCGTATCTCCCATTTAATCTTCATCTACATCATCTTCCCTTTCAATAATATTGTCCTCAAGTACATCGCCCTTGTATAAACTCTATATACTCCTTCCACCTTTCTGCTTTCCCTTCTTTGCTTAGAACTGGGTTGTCATCTGAGCTCTTGATATTCATAGAAGTGGTTCTCTTCTCTCCTAAGGTCTCTTTAATTTTTTTGTAGACAGTATCTATCTTACCCCTAGTGAGATAAGCTTCTATATCCTTACATTTGTCCTCTAGCCATCCCTGCTTAGCCATTTTGCACTTCCTGTCGATCTCATTTTTGAGACGTTTGTATTCCTTTTTGCCTGCTTCATTTACTGCATTTTTATATTATCTCCTTTCATCAATTAAATTCAATATTTCTTCTGTTACCCAAGCATTTCTAGCAGCCCTCGTCTTTTTACCTACTTTATCCTCTGCTGCCTTCACTACTTCATCCCTCAGAGCTACTCATTCTTCTTCTACTGTATTTCTTTCCCCCATTCTTGTCAGATGTTGCCTTATGATCTCCCTGAAACTCTGTACAACCTCTGGTTTAGTCAGTTTATCCAGATCCCATCTCCTTAAATTGCCACCTTTTTGCATTTTCTTCAGTTTTAATCTACAGTTCATAACCAATAGATTGTGGTCAGAGTCCACATCTGCCCCTGGAAATGTCCTACGATTTAAAACCTGATTCCTAAATCTCTGTCTTACCATTATATAATCTATCTGATACGTTTTAGTATTTCCAGGATTCTTCCATGTATACACTGTTAATCACCAACACCATTATTATAAGATCTTATCATTTATTGCTAGCATTTGTAAGTCATCATTGCCACTGAAGAAACTGTCAAATCACATCTTTTATTTCTAAACAAACATGCACACCACATGACCCAATAATTGAAAATGTAAAGCTAGTTATGTGCTATAATGTTGACAGAGCACTCTAAGTTCAGGCTATATAAAGTCTACCAATTATTACAGAATAACGTCTTACTGAGGCCACATCATTAGAGCTCAAAGAGAAAAGTTCAGATACCAAGCCAAGTCATCTTGCGTAGCAGTAGGGTTTCCAGATGCAGTTCGAAAACAAAGTCCATAACAAAGATCCAGCAATGTGCCCACAGTAGTAGGTGTTCCAAGAGGAGATTAATCATAGCTGCAAGAGTGACATATGTAGCCTGTGGCAATTCCCTTCCTGTAGGCCACAACCGAACACACACTACCACATGGTGCCAGGTGAGTGATTGGAGCAGGCCACTGAGATTTTCGTAGGCTTACTGGTGCAACAAAATGGTGAGGCAGGAATGTGTGGCATGTCATCTGCTGCATCATTTGAGCTGGATAACAGACTTGGGCGATTTCATTTTTGTATGTTTGTCAAACATGGAAAAGGTGCTCATGCCAGTGACAACAAATAATCAATGCAAAAATCATGCTTCCATTATGTTTTATATTAACAATATACTTCTATTGGGAGTCTCTTTACTATAATTTATTTAATAAAATAAGGTCATTTTGCATTGTTAGCTGGAAGATCATGGTGAACAGCTTTAGGTGACTATGCAAAAGCTTTTATTTCTTTGTACACATAAATGGCTATCCTTCGGGAAGTGAGGATGAAGTGTCTTTACTGTAAATACCTGCCATATGAGACTAAGAGTATGTTCTGTAACTCACTTAATTATGTACAGGAAGTCTTCAAGCTGGGACAGGCGAAAGGTCTCAGCTTATCACACCTTAGTCCAAAGGAGATTGAAGACAAACTTACAGACACAATAAGTGGTCACATAATTGAACCAGCAATGAGGGTCTGGAGAGCTTACTGGTACGCAACAAGGCACCCTCAGTGTGAGGAGTATGTAATATGTACTGTCAACCAGAGAGATACTGCGACAGAAGGGGGTTTGAAGCCTGGTGTCACTAAATTATCCAGGTAAGTTATGATTCAGTTTGTCTTTCAATGGTCTTTCAATACTCTGCTATTAAAAAATTATGATAACAACATTACAGATAGATGCTATGATTGTATCTACCGAAATAACATATGAGAAGATTACCATAAGACATTTTTGCTATGAAGAGGAATAAAAAGAAAAGAAATAAAATATTAATCACAAAAGACTATGAGAGAGAGAGAGAGAGAGAGAGAGAGAGAGAGAGAGAGAGAGAGAGAGAGAGAGGATGGGGGGGGGGGGGGGGGGGGGAGACTGACTACACTCTGCTCCTATGTTATGGAGAACAACACAAGCTTGAAAGCTGATCTAGAACATTTATCTTTCCGTGTGTATGTTTGTCAAATTGCTCAACAACTCCCATATCCAGTGAATGTGTTTGCTCATTTCCTTCTTTGAAAACTATTGTGATGGCATGAGTGCTGTTTCATTTCAGAAACCCACATGTGCATCTGTCTTTAATGTAGTCTAGTATGCATTTCTAAGATCCTTTCTGATTTCATATTGAAGTTGTGTGTGATATTTCTTAGAAACATATTTCTGTATCCTGCTTCCTTGTGCAGTTTGTGAAAACTGTTACAAATGATAACTCTCTAAGGTAATTATATCCATAAGAAATAGAGTTTACTGTTGTCTTCTTCCACAATGAATTTTGAGAGACTAATTCGTTGGATTCTAACTGGAGGGAAGGAAGATTAGGGTTTGACATCCAGTAGATGATAAGGTCTCTAGAGATGGAGCACTAGTTCAGATATGACACATATAGCACTGTAGTCTCTTTAATGGAGCCACTTTAAGTGGTGTTTAGAGAAATGTGTAAAAATTAAATCTAGATGGCCAAGTAGTCAATGCCAGCTGCTGTGTGAGAGCATGAGAGCATGTGAACACTCTAACTTTCGACACCTTGCAGATTTATTGGTTATTTTTCTTTCAGTGCTGTTAAACGTAGCATAGATGCTGCAATCTGAAAGATATGGCACTTAAATCTACCATGCAATTGCTCCTCTAGATTCCATGAAACTTGGCATCAAGGTCACAAGCAAACCTTCAATTGTGAACATTTTAAGGTGCTTTTGCACATGCGCAACTCGCATTACGTAATGTCCTTCTGGACCAATACATAGGGATTTGATAAACAACGTGTAAGGTTGAAGATGTGCACAGCTAGGCCTTGCCATTCAACTAGAAGTTTAAGCCAGTGCCACCAGGTGGTAGCACACTGTGGAAGACTTTCATCCCAGTTCTCTCGGCACAAATCCTGCTAGATGACAGCACTTTACTCAGATATGCTACTTCACTCACTATATACTGTAGTAAAATTAGATCTGACATCATTATATGTTAAAGTTGTACTGACAGTAAACCTATTTTGTGGGTTTCTGAATGGGTTATAGTATATTAAGTTCTGAATTTCATAATACAGTGATCCATTTGAGATGCTGAGAATCATAAGGGTCTAAATCACATCACCGTCAGCTGTGAGATTGTAGCATTTATTCATGCTTTTGAAATCTGTTGATCTTATGGTCAGTCAGGTTTATCTGTGCTGTAGGCTCACACTGTGTATATATGAAAATTCATGAAAAGTTATACCACTGGTTTCACTGATATTCACTTAAATGGGGGCTCAACAGCAGTGTGGTTTAGGCCCTTATGAGTCTCAGTGCCTCATTTGTATTCTAATCAAGTGACCTTGATGGTGGACATTACTGCTTCAGTTTAATCATTTCCACAAATGTCACTTTGTGTTTGCAGTAGGCTGTTTACTGTGTGAGAATTGGCTTTTGTGCACAGTGTAAACATGAACTATGTTGACTCTATTTTAAATGCTAACAGAAAAGTAAAGCTGTGAGGACAGGTCGTGAGTTTAGCTTGGGTACTTCATTTGGGAGAGCACTCACCTGCAAAAGGCAAAGGTCGCAAGTTTGAGTCTCGGTCCAGCACACAGTTTTAATGTACCATTAAGTTTCATATCAGTGCACACTCTGATGCAGAGTGAATATCTCATTCTGAGAACAGAAAAGCAAATTACCAGGAAAATTTAGCCACAAAGAAACTAGGCTTTCACAGAACAGCTCCTTTGATTGAGACAGTAACGAAATCAAATAAGCGTGACTACGAGCGAACATTTGATGAGGAACTGTACAGTTAGCACCAGTTGTTAGGTGGGTCAAGCATAAGAATATCTTATTTTCAGCCCAGAAGTAAATTTGCAAACTAATACAGGGTGATTATAATTAAAGTTAAACTTTCAAACTGCTTAACATACTGAACAAATGTCTACAACACTGCCTGTATCTGTTTACAACTTCTGTATCATTACTCATGAATTTTTATTAAATATGAATTCAATGAATGGAACAGTAGAGAATCCAGGATAGAGTAATGACAATATTATGAAAGGTATAGATTGCTACTCACCAATATATGGTGAGTAGCAATCTATCCCTTTCATAAGATTGTTAATGTAATGAATGGAATTTTTATGTTTCTGTCATTCTTGACGTAATACTCTTATCATAGAAGTACTACATTCAATAGGTACTGCAACTTAATTTGCTTATTACTGTCTTTTAGCATGGTTGCCATATGGATCCTGTCAAGCAACAATGGGAGTTCTTTCTGGAAGCTTTACAGTGCTGCTGTTGAAGGTCATGATTGCGCAGTAAGTAAAATCAAAATAAAGTACCAATGTGTTTCCAAGTTTCTTCATACCTCCAGAATTGTTTTTCTAATCATGTCACTGCAGATAGTAACCAGCATTATACAACAGAAACAAAATTGTAGCAGCATAAAACACTCATTCAAAAACAGCCATTAACATGTGCCAAAACTTTATTTGACCTTTTGTTCAAATGTACTCATTACAATATAAAAAAGCTCAGGTAAGTCATTTATTTTTCTGTGTCATCCAACTGGTCTGATGCAGTCAACAACTGTTGTGCCAATCTCTTAATCTTCGAGTTGGACCTACATCCAGTATTATCATTAACTTTTAATCTCAATAAAAGAATGTGAAATGCTACAAAGGGAAGCAGCAGTTTGTTACATATGTCACAACATTGTTCATCACAGGATGCCAGAATGATTTGTTGCTGATGGCTCAGGATCAAAATTTAAAAAGTATTAGAAAGTAAGTTTCCAAAATCCAACCTCCAGTAATTATTCTTTATTAACTGGCCAGTCTTACGTAATTTTTGTAAACTTATAACAAAAATTAAATAAAAAACCAAATGGGCCTTTTCAGAATAATTAAAGGGGCAGACAAATGATGAGACACCTGGAAAAAAGAAAGTCAACTGTTTATTATTTAAAAAGTAATCACCATAATGCAGCCCTAGATCTACAATATTTCCAAATCAGGGGAAAAACTTGATAGTGACGCCACCATCTCCCTTGAGCATTTGAGATAGGACTTTAGAGATAGAAAAAAATCTATTTTTCAAAAATATTTAATTTTGTATCCCACATCTTTCTGAAGAGTTTGATATATAAAATATATATATATATATTCGAGAAAATGTAAGACATGTTATTTGGTCTTAAGTATGCTACACCTCTTCACACAGCATTCTTCTATCACACGGCACAGTATTTTACTCTGTGGAATTCAAGCATGTATATTTTGTAATGGAAGCCTCCAGATCTATATTCAGGACAGTGAAAATTAAAATGCCCTGTGGTCCCTCTCCTACTCCCAGTCGGGCGGTTTGACATACTACTCCCCTAAAAAACACACACACAATTTATACTGGGTGGGCTTATTTGTGACCAAGAGAATAAGAACTCCTAAGAAAATTTGCACTCTTTATTGCTTATTAGATAATAACTTACTCTTTACTAAGACAAAAAATTTAAAAAAAACAACAAAATAAAACCAGTAAAGACAAGAGACAAGCAAGACAGTACACTTTTCTTCAATACTTTAAGTTCCAGCATTTTTTTGTCTCTAATTTTGCTACAGCTTTATACAGCAAGCTTTCCTTTCTACGAAAGAATCTATTACCTCATCAAAGTTTTTCAAATGTTTTTCTACATGAAAAATCAAAGTGTCTTTGATTGATACTGAAAAAGTTGTTAATATGAGTAGTACCCAAGAATGTTGCGGTTTTTCATTTTGATTACGTCTGTTGTCGCTATCTGCTGGATAAAATAAAATAAGACTTACTAATATTGCAGTAATAGTAAGACATGCCAAATAAGTGAGACTGTTTTGGCACACACGGTCATTTTTATCTAGCTCATTTACATAAATAACACAGCCAAATGTAGTTCATGGAATAACAACATCAAATGCCTATTAGGACTACCACAAGCAAAGAGTTTTATGTTAGGAAATAGTTTCACATTTCATTCATGTGCTCCAGTTCTTAAGCATGGGATTAAAAAGTTGTAGCAGTAGTATGAAATTTTTATACAAATTTGGACTCATCATATTCTTACATATAATTTGTGTCATGTCCCCATTTCTTCTCCTTCCTCATTCTAAAAAACAATCTTGTCATCACTAATTCTGTAACTATTCCTGCCATTGTCGAAACTTATTTTCTAGTTGGTTTCACTAACCCAGACCAAATCACCAGTTCAGTTATCCCATGTTTATTCTCCGGTTACTTTTTATTACATGTTTGTACAATGAGTTTTCTGCACTATTCTGGCCCCCTGCGGGTCCGGGGGTTAGAATAGGCTCGAGGTATTCCTGCCTGTCGTAAGAGGTGACTAAAAGGAGTCCCTCCCCCTCAAGAGGGTAGTTAGCGCCTGCGTCCGGAGACGGACAGTTCCACGACCTATATTTGTGGTCATTTTGGTTTGTTCACTTCTTCTGGTTTCTTCCTTCATTTGGTTGGTTCCTTTCTTTCTTCTTCTCCACCTCACTGTCTTTCTTACCCTTTCCCTTGCCTTCTTCTCCTTGCCTTCTCTGGTCTCCGCCTCGGTGTTTGAGACAGTCTGTCCTTTCTTTCCCTCTCTCCTTTCTTTTTCCTCTTCTTCCTTCCTCCCTGTGCGTGCCTGAAGGCCGACCTGCGCGTTCCCACGTGTAGCCAGTGATGGGGTAACGAGTAATTCCCCACCTTGGGTAGACAAGTAAGGCACGCACGTACCCCCTGGTAAAGGCCAAGCCCAGGGAGTGGTGATTACCTGAGCTGACACCTTCCAACCATGCCGATTGGTCCCTCCGTCCATTTCTCGGGAGGTGTGACCTGAGGTGTGAACAATCACCTAAGGCGGGAGTGCCCTCTGAAATGGTCCCCACAAGGAAGGAGTGCACCATCGGAGACGCTGGCAATCATGGGGGATTCCTCCGCAATGGATTTCTCTTCTTCTTCTCTCTCGATTTCTGCCCACATACGGAAACTTGACCAGCCACCAGTGACAAAAGTACTACCGCCTGCCCCACAGTTCCTCTTAGTTTCTCGATCTGAGGATGGAAAGGATTTTTCCTCTGTCAACCCTTTCGTTATCCAGAAGGGCGTAGATGCCATAGCCGGATTGGTCAAGTCTTGTACCAGGTTGCGTAACGGTACCTTGTTACTGGAAACTGAGAGCCCCTTTCAGACACAAAAACTGCTTCGGGCCACACTCCTGTACACGTTCCCTGTCCGGGTGGAGGCTCACCGCACTTTAAATTCGTCTCGTGGTGTGGTATATACTAGATCACTCGACAGATTGACTGATGAGGAGATTCAGTCTTTCCTCGCTGAGCAGGGCATGATGGCTGTCCATAGGGTCATGAAAAAGGTCAACAATGACCTTGTACCAACCCGGACACTTTTCTTGACCTTTGATAGTGTTCAGCTGCCGTCGCGCATCAAAGCGGGCTACGAGGTTATTTCTGTTCGCCCCTATGCCCCGACACCTACGCGCTGCTACCAGTGTCAGCATTTTAATCACACTCGCCAGTCTTGTTCCAACGGGGCTAAATGTGTCACTTGTGGCACGGATGCCCATGAGGGTGACTGTCCACCTCCGTCTCTTCGTTGTGTGAACTGTCAGGGTGACCATGCAGCGTCCTCCCGCGACTGTGCCATCTACAAGGACAAACACTGTATCCAAGAAATTCGGGTCAAAAAAAAATGTCCACCTCGGCTGCTCGCAAGCTATTTGCTAGTAGGAAGCCCATGCTGCTCCAAGCGGAGAAATACAGTACTGTCCTCGCCTCTCCTCGGACTACCAGGGAGGTGGCGATGCAGACATGCGATCTGACCTTCAGCACTACGGTCGTCTGTTCGGCCAATGCTAAGATCGCCTGGTCGACGTCTCCTCTTCCTCCCATCACCCCTCAGACACAAGCACCTTTATCAGGTTCTGCCAAGACGAAGACCCAGAAGTCAGATGCACGGGCCTTCAAGAAGGAACCGTCTCGTGCAGACCTCCTACATACCTCGAACTCCCAGCCATCGACCAATACTTCCACAAAACGTCCTTCCAAGAAGGCTCATAGGAAGCACAGTTCTCCTTCCCCGCCACGGCGCATTTCTTCTCCTGCACCACCCAGCGGCTGCCGCTCCAGGCCGTCACCCGTTTCGCCTGGCCGCACCGCTGGTAGCCGAACATCTGGCCGTTCACCAGCGGAGGAAGCTCCCCCTCCTGGCCATCTTAACAAGATGGCCGATGAACCTATAGAACAAATGGACGATGACTGTCCACCTACTGCTAGCAGCGGCAGTGCTCGCTCGAAGCCGGGCCCTCAGCGGCCTACGAGATGACCCCTTCTTGCATCTTCTTCTTCTCACGATGGCACTTATTCACTGGAATATTCGCAGCATTCGCTCCAACCGAGAGGGCTTGAAATTGCTGCTCCGCTTGCACCGTCTGCTCGTCATAGCCCTCCAGGAAACGAAGCTACGCCCATGCGATCACATTGCCTTGGCACACTACACCTCTGTGCGTTTTGACCTACCCCCTGTGGCAGGTATTCCGACTCATGGAGGGGTTATGTTGCTGGTCCGGGATGATCTCTACTATGATCCCATCACATTGCACACTGGCCTGCAGGCAGTTGCCATCCGCATTACTCTCCCCACTTTTACATTTTCCATTTGTAATGTTTACACTCCATCGTCATCTGCCGTTACCAGGGCAGACATGATGCAAATTATTGCTCAGCTACCTGCACCATTTTTGTTAACTGGAGACTTCAATGCTCACCGTCCTCTTTGGGGCTCTCCAGCATCCTGTCCAAGGGGCTCCCTGTTAGCAGACATTTTCAACCAGCTCAATCTTGTCTGCCTCAATACTGGCGCCCCTACTTTTCTTTCAGACACATCCCACACCTATTCCCATTTAGACCTGTCTGTATGTGCTACCCAACTTGCACGCCGGTTTGAGTGGTATGCACTTTCTGATACATAATCAAGCGACCACTTTCCGTGTGTTATCCATCTCCTGCATCATACCCCCCCCCCCCCTTGCTCAACGAGTTGGAACATGTCCAAAGCAGACTGGGGGCTCTTCTCTTCCAGGGCGACCTTTCAGGATCAAACCTTCACAAACTGCGATAGTCAGGATGCACACCTCCCGGAAGTCATTCTCTCTGCTGCTGAATATTCCATCCCTCACACTACTTTTTCTCCACATCGCATACCGGTCCCCTGGTGGACCGCAGCATGTACAGACGCTTTACGTGCTGGTCGACGTGCCTTACGCACCTTTAAACGCCACCCTACAGTGGCGAATTGTATCAATTATAAACGATTACGTGCGCAGTGTCGTCGTATTATTAAAGAAAGCAAGAAAGCCAGCTGGGCTGCTTTCACAAGCACCTTCAACAGTTTTACTCCTTCTTCTGTTGTCTGGGGTAGCCTGCGCCGGCTATCTGGCACTAAGGTCCACTCACCAGTTTCTGGCTTGATGGTCGCGAATGAAATCATTGTGGCCCCTGAGGATGTCTCCAATGCCTTCGGCCGCTTTTTTGCAGAGGTTTCGAGCTCCGCTCATTACCACTCTGCCTTCCTCCCCCGAAAACAGGCAGAGGAGGCTAGGCCACCTAACTTCCACTCCTCGAATCGTGAAAGTTATAATGCCCCATTCACCATGCGGGAACTTGAAACTGCACTTGCCCGGTCACGGTCCTCCGCTCCGGGGCCTGATTCTATTCATATTCAGATGCTGAAGAACCTTTCTCCTGCGGGTAAAGGTTTCGTTCTTCGTACTTACAATCGCATCTGGATTGAGGGACATGTTCCCACATGCTGGCGCGAGTATATTGTTGTACTGATTCCTAAGCTGGAGAAGGACAAGCACTTGCCTTCCAGTTGTCGACCCATCTCGCTTACCAGCTGTGTCTGCAAGGTGATGGAGCTAATGGTTAACTCTCATTTGATTTGGCTGCTCGAATCTCGACGCCTACTTACCAATGTACAATGTGGATTTCGTAGGCGCCGCTCTGCTGTTGATCATCTGGTTACCTTGTTGACCTTCATTATGAATAACTTCTTGCGGAAGCGCCCGACCCCGGCTGTGTTCTTTGATTTGGAGAAGGCTTACGACACCTGTTGGAGGCCGGGCATTCTCCGCACCATGCATACATGGGGCTTTCGCGATCGCCTCCCTCTTTTTATTCGTTCCTTTTTAATGGATCGACAGTTCAGGGTACGTGTGGTTTCTGTCCTGTCAGACTCCTTTCGCCAGGAGAATGGGGTGCCACAGGGCTCAGTTTTGAGTGTCGCTCTCTTCGCCATAGCAATCAATCCAATAATGGATTGCCTCCCAGCTGATGTATCAGGCTCCCTTTTCGTGGACGATTTTACCATCTATTGCAGCGCGCAGCGTACATGTTTCCTGGAGCGCTGTCTTCAGCGTTCTCTTGACCGTCTTTACTCCTGGAGTGTTGCCAATGGCTTCCGTTTTTCTGCTGAGAAGACGGTCTGTATTAACTTCTGGCGCTACAAAGAGTTTCTCCCACCATCCTTATGACTCGGTCTCATTGCTCTCCCATTCGTGGAGACAACAAAATTTTTAGGTCTTACATTTGACAGGAAACTTAGCTGGTCTCCACATGTGTCATATTTGGCTGCCCGTTGTACCCGTTCTCTAAATGTCCTCCGTGTTCTCAGTGGTATATCGTGGGGAGCGGATCGAACCATCCTACTCCGCCTATATCGGTCGATCGTCCGCTCCAATCTGGATTATGGGAGCTTCGTATACTCCTCTGCACGGCCGTCCATCTTACGCCGCCTCAACTCCATACAACATCGGGGTTTACGTCTTGCGATCAGAGCATTTTATACTAGTCCCGTCGAGAGTCTTCATGCTGAAGCCGGTGAATTGCCACTCACTTACCGGCGTGATGTACTGCTTTGTCACTATGCCTGTTGGCTACTATCAATGCCCGACCACCCATCGTATCGTTCCTTTTTTGACGACTCTCTAGACCATCAGTATGGGTTGTATGTCTCTGCCCTGCTACCCCCTGGAGTTCGCTTTCGTCACCTCCTTCAACACCTTGATTTTTCACTCCCTGCAACCTTTAGAGTGGGTGATGAGAGCCACACGCCACCTTGGCTCCAGGCTCAGGTTCGCGTTCACCTTGACCTCAGCTTGCTCCCAAAGGAGGTTACCCCCGGTTTGGTATACCACTCCTGTTTTGTTGAACTTCGTTCGAAGTTCATTAATATGACCTTCATTTATACAGATGGCTCTAAGACCAATGACGGGGTCGGGTGTTCTTTTATTGTTGGGGCACAAAGTTTCCAATACCGGCTACATGACCATTGTTTGGTCTTCACAGCTGAGCTCTTTGCCCTCTACCAGGCTGTTCTTTACGTCTGCCACCACCGACATTCTGCTTATGTCATCTGCTCCGATTCTCTGAGCACCATCCAGAGTCTCAGTGATTCGTATCCGGTTCACCCTTTCGTGCACCGGATCCAACGCTCTCTTCAGCAGCTGGTGGACAATGGGTCTCCAGTTAGCTTTATGTGGGTTCCTGGCCATGTCGGTATCCCTGGGAACTAAGCTGCAGATGCCGCGGCCAACGCTGCGGTCCTCCAGCCTTGGACAGCTTCTTGTTGTGTCCCTTCATCAGATTGTAGCAGGGCCATTTGTCGGCGCATTTTATCGCTGTGGCATGCCGATTGGGCTGCACTTACGTACAACAAGCTTCGGGCCTTGAAACCTCTTCCCGCGGCTTGGACGTCCTCCTCACGTCCTTCTCGGCAGGAGATCGTTTTGGCCCGGCTACGAATTGGACACTGCCGGTTCAGCCATCGCCATCTGCTGACGGCTGCGCCGTTCTGTCCATGTGGGCAATTGCTGACAGTCCGCCACATTTTCTGCCATGTACTCTGGATGCCATTTTAGCAAATGACCCAGGAGCTGCTGCTCGCGTTCTTCGTTTTATCAAGTTGACACACCTGTCTAAGGACGTTTGATTATGCTGTTGTTTTTTTAATCCTATGCCTGTTAATACGTCTTTTATAGTGTTGTCCCTTTTAGTTGATGTTTTAACCTTGTGCCTCGCGGTGCATTCCTAACTTAGTCAGGGCGCTAATGACCATTGTAGTTGTGCACCCTAAAACAAAAAAGGTGCATATAGCCCTTGCCATTTTGTCTGCAGGAAAGTTTTCTATTTCGAGATGCGACGGGGATTCCCCTGGCAGAGACATCACGTACGCTAAGTGCACATTCAAACATCTATTTATGATCGATTTAGAAATCAACTTAGAATGTTTTCAGAAATGTTCAAAACCAAACAGGGATGCATTTCAAAATCATATGAACAGTCAATAGATCAAAGTGCGCTGGATGTTACGCACTTTGTGGAATGAGTTTTTTTTCCTGAGAATTTGGACAATAAAGCCAAGACATTGATTCTCTTATAAAATACTACACCTGACTCTCACTATTCCGGCCATTCTTGGCACTTATGGGTGTCGGATTAGCGGAAGTGCCGGATTATTGAGTGTCTGAAATTTTTTTATTCATTTATTTTGTTTTTTATTTATTATGAAAACATAGGGGATATAGTGTACTGTACTTTATTAAACCGAAGGATACAATTTTAAAACATAGAGGATATACTTTATTAAATCCAAAAATACATTAATTTTAAAAGAAAACTTGTGCTTGAGTGCATACTGTCCATAATTATACAGTCATATCACTCACTATGAAAGATGTCCCTAATTTTTAACTGTCACAAAGATGATACTCAATGGTGGCATGCTTTTTCATGCAACCGCTTTACAAGCATTACATCGGTACTGCATATATCTGCTTGTGGCATAATTTACTCCAGGAAGAACTTGGCAGCTTCATCACCAGCAGTTTGAGAAATCTTCATGCTCTCTCCTCCTGTGTCCTCTTCTTCATCACTTTCATCATTACTTTCTTGCACACTTTTGATTATTTCTTCATCTGTTAAAGTTTTGGTCTGTATCACAGTTTCTTCATTCAGCCACTTAGTAACATGTTCACCAATTTCTTCTCCTTCTGGAAGGTTGTGGAACATATCAATGTCCAAAATAATTTATAATTCCAAATTGACTGGCTCATTGTTGTCACTCAATACTGGACCCAACTCGGCATCAATGGATGGGCACAATTTTCTCCAGCCTTTCATTATGGTAGTGCTCCCCACTTTATCCCAAGCTTCGGCTGATTGGAAAATAACATCACATATGTTAATTACTTTCCACGCCTTCAGCATAGTCTCGATAGAGTCGTTTTCACTTTCGTTCAGCAACAAGACGAGAAGTGAATGTCAATAATGATGTTTAATTTATTCCAAAACTTCCTGGTCCATGGGATGGATTAGGGCTGCCACACTGGGTGGGAAAAAGAGTGCTTGTATACCATTGGACTTTAGAGAAACATTTGAAGGATGATTGGGAGCATTGTCAATTATAAGGATAGCTTTCAGTGGAAGCTTTTTCTGCTATAGCTCTTTTCTCACTGCTGGAACCACCAAGGGAATATTTGTCTGTCCATCCATGCTTTCTTCTGTACTGCACTGGTAGAGTATTTATGCCAGTGTGTTGAAAACAACGTGGATGTTGCGATTTTCCAATCACCGTAAGCGGTAGTTTATGACTCCCATTTGCATTACAACACGCCATTAATGTTACACGCTGTTTCTGTTGTTTGTAACCATGAGCTTCCTTCTCATTCTTGGCAGCTAATGTTTTTTAAGGTTCATCCTGTAAAAGAGTCCTGTTTCATCAGCATTATAAAAGGCATCAGCAGTTAACTCCTCTTCCACTATTATCTTCCATATCTTGCTTACAAACTCATCAGCATCATTAGCATTAGTTGAGTGACTTTCCCCAGTGACTGTCAGCTGCCGAATACCAGGCGGTTTTTTCCAGTCTGAAAGCCGACCTTCACTTGCTGGAAACAAGTTACTGCTGCCAAGTTGTTTGTTAAATGCAGCTGCTTTTTCCTTTATAATCGGGCCACTAACAGGAATTCCTTTACTGCGTTATTGTATGAAGCAACTATAAACAGCTACATCCAGGTCTTCATTCTCTCTCTTTCGCATAACTTTTCGTTTTCCCAACTCAATACCCATTTGAGTTGAGTACTGTCGAATAACATCTTCCTTTTTAATGTCATAAATAGTCACTCGTCCAACTCAGCAGCAATGGCTTTTTGTGAAGAACCTCGATTTAACTCATCTAAAATTCTGAATTTCTGCTTTAGGTCTAGCGTAGCGTGTTTCCTTTTAAAAGACACGATTCCAAACTGTAAAGAAAGCTACAATTTCAAATACAGTATATAAAGCATTGTTATGCATGATAATTAATTGTGCATGTGTTTTTGAATGTGTGCCAGAATACCGAGAGGCCATACTACTGAGGCCAATTAGTGAGAGTCTAATGTATTTTCATTTCTTGAAGAATAACTGAAATCCTTTTCTTACAGATTCAGTACCCTGCAAACTGTGGAACATTTCATGAAGAAGACATCAAAGCAACAACAGAATATATTCACAGTGAGCTGTAATGCATATCATCCTACTTCCACAAATAAATTATACATTTTAAACCAAAGCTGGTCTTTTAAACAAAATAATGTGGTGTCTGTTGTCTGTGCTATCAACAGAGCATCTCGGGTTCAAAATTGTTGCAGCAAAAGCACTATCTGAACTATGCTCTGAGATAGTATGTCTTATCACATTACATTTGACACTGTTTATGACTTAGTCACATATGCCTCTGTATTTACAGAACAGAGAGATCGCAACAGAAAGGTTAAATTATTCACAACAATTTGTTGCGATGCCAAGTGGGTAAGTATATTCCTTTGGCTCTTTGTAGTTCTTTCTATCATATTATGAGATGTAATATACTTTTCCTCTTTGAAACCATTCTTACACCACAATTTCTGAAATATCCCACAATTTTGTACTGAAGTGGTAATGTAAACATATGAATTTTATTGCAACATCTGTAGCAGCAGATGTACGGCAACATATTGTTCAAATTGAAGCATTCTTATATTTGTGAAAGTGAAATATTGGAACTTCATAACACAATTGATGAAATCGAGCTGTCCATTAAATTATCTCAGGCCAAGGCTGACAAGTGCTTGGTATCTGCAGTAAAGTACATGGTAAAAGACGTGATGGTCACTACTGGAAAACACTGAAAGACACAGTACAAGATCCCAGGTGTGGAATTCATATTCTAAGCACACCTGTACCGGTAATACCACACAATTTTTTTCCAGTTGTTAATTAGTGATACTCTGCTGCAGAATGACATGAAACATAGGTATGTGGAGGAATTAGAAACCTTTCTTAAGAAGTTTTACATATTATTGTCAACCCAAACATGAATTTTTGTATTCAGAATTAGACTACATTCCTTTTTATTTGGATACACTGTGTCTGATTCATGTAATTTTTTGCATGTGGTTTGGTCAGGTCCCCATCACACATGCATATGAAACCTTGGTCACCCAATCAAAGAACAAAATATTGCATTATGCATAAAATGAACACTTCTAGAACCTTGATAAAAGGGCATACTACCCACCTCTGCAAAATATAAGGACAATAACTCCCAATTCTATGTACAGGCCAATTTCAATACTACCTGTGCCTTTTGCTTTCAGTAATACTGTAGCAGTCCTACAACTGAAGGAACAAGGAGACCAGAGCTTTCATTTATATCAGTTATTGCGCTGTATGTGTTAGTTGAACTGTTGCATAATTCTGATGGCAGAAGTTTACGTATAGTGTTATTTACGTATTAACTGGAAGAATGTATGTCACTGGCAGAAGTGACTGTTATAGCGTCAGTTTTTGGTATTCTGAATATTTAAGGTAGGTGATCCTGGCCAGGGCCCATTTCAGAATGAACGTATATCCACACAAGCAACTTATTATTTGACACCCCCTTTGCCCCACCACTTCTTTGTAAATTTTCACCCGTGGTAGTTTTCGCTGTTGATTGTAAAACATACTGTACACAAATCTTGTGCTGGGGCAACCCTCTCAGCTTAGTGCCACAAATGGCCACTGCTAATTGTAATGCTTTCTCTATAGAAATCATAATTGTGGTACCCCCACAGCTGGGCAACCCCAGAGGTGGCTTGTATCACTTGGGCCTTAAACCAGTCCTCCTCCTTGACATTTTTTCTCTCTTCAAAGCTTTAGATTTTCATTATAATTAACTGCAAAGATACATAAAAAGCCAGAGTCATAAAGCCCCCCCCTCTCTCTCTCTCTTTTGATGGATTAATAGAATGTTTTAAAAATTACCTTATTTTACATTGTTAGCCACCTTCAACAGAAGACACAAATTGTTTATGATCCACAATTTGCGCTATTCTGATGCTGTATTGTTCATCTTTGACATGCTAGTGTACAAGGTGTCTCAAATTCACCCTAGTAAAAAATGGGTGAATTCCGCACATTTATTTACAAATATATGCTGACTTCCAGATTATCCTATGTCAGAGACCATGACTTCCAGATTATCCTATGTCAGAGACCACATTTGCCAGATTAGTACGATTTGAAATTCTAAAATTTCTCATAATCTTTCACTGATTATGTCAAGGCTTGTGTCTTTCATAATTATTGTGCATTTTTAAACATTTGTGAGCCCCATGAAAAATTTGAACCATACTGTGAATTGTTAACTAAATTTCTTTTTATAATGTTTCCACAACATTATCCTTGTCCAAAAACAATCTCTTTATAATTTTACTGTATATTTGTGTGAAAAAGGTTATATTTCTGAGAATCTTTGGACATTTACAAATGTTTTGTGTAATGTCTTCTACAGTAAATTGTGTGCAACAGTTGTGCATTCTGTAAACTGTGGCAGCAACATCATTGTAGAAAATCATTTCCACCTTAGGTACTTATATCATTAGTGTAATGTTTCCATGTTTTTCTGCTCATTGACCTGTTTTTTCTAAGTCATTGTTTGAAATTTAACGATCCGTAACTTTGGCTCTTACAAATTCAACCACTGTGTTGCAATATTGTGTTTTGCACATATCATATCTGTCATATTGCACCCCATTTAGTTTCCCACTTCAGCAGTAGTTAATATTGTCAACATGTAATAGCAATGTTTTCAACACAGTTAAATGAGCTTGGTAGCGAGCATAACCTCTTCAAAGGTTTCAAGAAATAGAGTTATCTTTGAGCAATCTGTAAACTTTATCACGGGTTTTTTTCTCTTGTTATTTCCACCAACCAATTGCTTGAATGTTGTAGTACCAGGTATTAAAGGGAACTTGCAGTTAGCATAGTATAACAGTTCCTTAAAATAAAGCAATGACAGTGGGGCTGCTTTGAAGTTACAGTATTTAGTGTTCTGGTAAACACTGTCCCAGTCAGATTGCAGCCCCACTGTGAAATGCTGTTTTCAGGCATAGGATTGGTTAGCTGCTGTTCATATGCAGCTGGAAGTCACTCTGACTGCTGACATGCGATTGGAAGCTGCTTCGAATGTAGGTGTTGGGCAGAATACTATGAATTATGTACAGAAGACACCATAAGTATCTCAAGTACTATGCTCTCACATGGATACAACACTGAAGCGCCAAAGAAACTGGTATAGGCATGCATATTCATATACAGAGATATGTAAACAGGCAGAATACCACACTGCAGTCGCCAATGCCTATATAAGACAACGAGTGTTTCTCCTGCAGTTGTTAAGTCTGTTACTGCTGTTACAATGGCAGGTTTTCAAGATTTAAATGAGTTTGAATGTGGTGGTGTAGTCAGCGCAGGAGCGATGGGACACAGTGTCTCCGAAGTAGCGATAAGTGGGGGTTTCTCCATATGACCATTTAACGAGTGTACCAAGAAGATCAGGAATCCAGTAAAACATTAAATCTCTGACATCGTCGCAGCTGGAAAACGATCGTGCAAGAACAGGGACAACGACAACTGAATAGAATCATTCATTGTGACAGAAGTGCAACCCTTCTGCAAATTGCTGCAGATTTCAATGCTGGGCCATCAACAAGTGTCAACGTGTGAACCATTCAATGAAACATCATCAATATGGGGTTTTGGCGCTGAAGGCCCTCTCGTGTACTCTCAATGACTGCGCGACACAAAGCTTAATGCTTTCCTGGACCCATTAGCACCGGCATTGGACTGTTGATGACTAGAAACATGTTGCCTGGTTGGACGAGTCTCGTTTCAAATTGTATCGAGCAGATGGATGTGTACGATTGTGGAGACAAGCTCATGAATCCATGGACCTTGCCTATCAGCAGGGGACTGTTCAAGCTGGTGGAAGTTCTGTAATGGTGTGGGGCATGTGCTGTTGGAGTGATATGGGACCCGATATATCTAGATATGAGTCTGACTGGCAACACATACGTAAGCATCCTGTCTGATCACTTGCATCCATTCATGTCCATTGTGCACTCCAATGGACTTGGGCTCTTCATACAGAACCCCACAAGTCCCGAATTGCTACAGAGTGTCTCCAGGAACACTGTTTTGAGTTTAAACACTTCTGATGTCCACCAAACACGAACATTATTGAGCATATTTGGGATGCCTTGCACCGTGCTGTTCAGAAGACATCCGCACCCCCCTCAAACTCTACATATTTATGGACAATCCTGTAAGGATTCATGGTGTCAGCCCTCTCCAGCACTACTTCAGACATTAGTCGAGTTCACGCCACGTCATGTTGTGGCGCTTCTGCGTGTTCTTGGGCCCTACATAATATTAGGCAGGTGTACCAGTTTCTTTGGCTCTTCAGTGTATTTCCTCTGTAGCAAGTACAGGGTCTATAACTGTTCATCCATTTACCATGACTGGTGTGTTAGTGGTAGGTCTAGGGACCCTTTACAGTGAAGGCAGGACCCAATGAGAACATGATATATTACTCCTATCCTCCTAAAAATGGTATCTAAGATATTGTTTTGCACTGAAACTGAGCCAGACACACTTCACTTGTTGGAAAGCCTGTTGTGACTTCTGTCATGAGGAAGCAAGTGCAGAAGCATAGGGTTATGTTTACTATGGTGAGTAATGGCTCCCCTTAGGCAATTGTGTCCTGTGTGTGGCTGGGGTCTCATTCAACATGTTGAAGATTGTTCTGGCAGCCACTGAGGGAGCAGGGTGCAACTGACAGCAGATTGATAAGTGGAACCACAGATACCTGACATCTGGGATCTTAGGATCATTCCAATGACTGGAAGGGAGGGTTGAGAAGAGCAGCCTCCTTCGTACTATTGGCATTTCAAATGTATGGTGTGTAATGGCTCCCCTTAGGCAATTGTGTCCTGTGTATGGATGCAGGCTCATCAACATGTTGAACATTGTTCTGGCAGTCATTGAGAGAGCAGGGTGCAACTGACTGCAGATTGATAAGTGGAACCACAGATACCTGACATCTGGGATCTGAGGATCATTCCAATGACTGGAAGGGAGGATTGATGAGACCAGCCTTCTTTATAAATTTACAACAAAGCTCCCAGTATGTAGCATAGCTCTCAAAACTGACTGGGTACCTCTGTTTCAGACCTGAGCAGAAAGTTCGAATCAGAGACTTCAAAGGTTATGTGACAAGCAGGTTGTGACTTCCTGGACTGATGTCATAGGGCTCAAAATTGTAGGGTCACCCTAAATGGACCAGGGGTGCACTACACAACAGAAGTTGCTACCCAGGTAGCTGACTATATGTACAGCATATACAAGGGCGTTTATTTTAGGTGACTCTCCATGCATTACAGATCATGATAGCTTTAAGAGACTGCAAAGTATTAACACAGGATTCAATGAAAAACAGTTACAATCATAGTGATCAACTGATGAAACATTCACAACAAAGAACCAGAGTTTGAAGCAGTCATAAACAGTAGTGTAGTTCATACAACACTTGGCACAGAAAAATTGCTAAAACCTAAACTGACAGCAGTGAGAGTTTTGGGCAATATATAAGCATATATTTAAGGGATAGGCTAACAGGAAGTGGTGCATTTGTCACAGCAGACAAGTTACTCAAATCCATGAGGGCAGAATGGAAACCTGTGTGTGAAAGTGTTTAGCCAACACTCACTATCCACCAGAGTGGGCATAAACTTGTAATTGCAATTACACCTTTCTATTGTCCACTAGAATCACTCCTACTTGTAACCAAAAAATTTGGAGAAAATCTCAATCCACTATTCCATATGTTCCCAAATCATACTGACCTTAACAATCCAACAACCAACTGGTATACTCTCAGATTCCCAAGTGGTGGACATGACAAGACATTCTGTAAAACATTACTAAAATTTTCTGAAAATTATCTAGAACAGATATTCCGGGACTCTAATGATGACCTCTTTGAAAATGTCCATACTGAAAATGTTATCAGGGAACATGGGGTAGTTGTGACAACAATAATTAGTAAGTGAGGGCAATATGCAAATCCTTTAATGACTTACATAGAAGAATCTTATCAAAAGACCTCTCACGAAATCTACAGTAATTCTAGTTATAAGTGAAGCCTATCCATGGCACCAAAGTTAGTGCCCAGACACAAAAAAGACAAGAATTGAAATTAAGTGTAGCAAAGCAAAAGAAGAAGTATTAAACTCTTATTTTCAATCCTTTACTGAGTAAGATACAGATAAACTACCACAGTTTACATTTCACACTACTGCAAAGATGAGTGCTACACACATTAACATCAGTGACACTGAGAAGCAGCCAAAATGAAAAAAGGTTCCTGGGTGACGGGATCCCTATCAGATTCTATACAGAATTTGCAGCAGAGTTAGCTCACCTTTAAACCACAATTACTGTAGATTCATTAAATAAAACACTGGACCCAGTGACTGGAAAGAAACTTAGTTCGCAGCGGTCTAAAGGAAGGGTAACAGAAATGATACAAAAAACTACTGTCCAGTCTCACTGACTTACATCTGTTGGATTCCATAAACATTGAGCATGTGAAAATGCAAATTGTACTTTGCTCACGATATCCTGAAAGCCTTGAATCAAGCTGGATGTATTATTTTTTAAGTTCTGAAAAATATTTGACTCAATTTCACACCAATGTATACTAATATAAGTATGATTACGTGGGGCATCAAACAAAATCTGCGTTTGGCTTGAGTTGATTGATTAAGAAGGGCGCAGTATGTTATCTCGTATTGAGAGTTGTTGACAGAAGTAAAACTAACTTCATGCAAGCCCTATGGAACTGTGTTGACACTCTTGTAGTTCATGTTGTATGTTAATGATCTAGCAGACTATATTCATAGTAACCTCCTCAGACCTTTTGTTAATGATGCTGTTATCTATAATGAAGTACTGCAGAAATATTCAGTCAGATCAAAGTGGTCCAAGAGTGGCAAATTGCTTTAGATGAACAGAAATTTAAAGTTATGCACTTCACAAAACAAAACAAAATTGTATCATTCGACTACAATTCTGATAAGTCCCAACTGGAATCAGTGAAGTCATACAAATACCTGTGTAATAGTTTGTAGAGATATTTATCATAAGAGCTCAGCTTTAGGTAAGCAAGGTGGCAGATTTTGATTCATTGGCAAGATAGCTGGAAAATGCAGTCAGTCTACAAGGGAGACTACCTAAAAATCATTTGTACATCTCATCTTAGAGTATTACACACAGCACGATAGACCAAGACCAATTACCTGTAGGACCAATAGCACCTACTGAATGTAAACACAGAACAGTGCCATGAATAATCACAGGTTTGTATGACTTACAGAAGGAGGTCACAGAAACATTAAAAAAACATGAATTGGAAGACTCTTGGTTATAAGACATAAATTATCTTGTAAAAGCCAGTTTACAAACTTTCAAGAACAGATACTGAGAATCTAGAAAAGTTATTCAGCCCTCTATGTATCACTCATATTGGGATCATGAAAATGAGATTGTACAAATTAAAAAAGCTACAGAGGCATGTAAGCAATCACTCCTGTTGCACCACTGAAACTGAATTTATCTCTGCTCCGAACATACCTTTTCATACTATATGTTCACTAACAACAGCCTCAGGTAAGGAAAGTATACTACAAGCCCTCCTAATTGTTACATATAAAGATGCTCAGGACTTTCACAACTTCATCACTACTGATCTTACCCTGGCATTCACCAAAAATTATTTAAGTAAACCTAAGTCTGAATTGTTCCATTAGAACAAAAAATTATGTAAGAATAATAATAATAATGAGAACAGATATTCAGCAAAACCGCTTTATTACATCACATGTCCATATATAAATATTTGTATATCATATGAGATCATAGAGCTACTTTACATTTTTACTCATGAGAAAATAAAAAACAATATCACAAGCAGTTTTGGACGGATGACTAGATAGTTTCTGTGCTCTAACAACTGCATTGTAAAGCAAATTTCATTCAGGAAAAAGATGCAAGGCACTGACAATATTTCAGCAATAAGCATTTGTCATGTAATACTAGTTTACAGAAGACTGTAAACTGAGATTCTTCACATAAAATGGAAACCGTCATAAAAATTAAAACTTCTTAAAAACTCTAATATGTGCAAGTCATAATGATATAGATTCATTAAAAATATCTCTGGATAAAACTAGAAAGCTCAATAATTTTATCACTTGCTCTTTGATTGAAGACATTTGACCTAATTGTTAAACTACATAAATGTATTTTGTGACGAATAATTCATTAACCATGTGCTCTGACTTTCAAGAATTATCTCACTAAAATTTTAAATAATCAATGTAATGGATATGCTCTGAAGTTTGATTTTTTTTTCCTCTCTTATTGTGAAGCATCAGGAGCTATCTTACACAATTAATGAGAACCTCCAATTTAAAATGGCAGACAAAGAAATCTGCATTACATCCACTGAATATGGAACTGTAATTACAAGGAGGACTATTACAGTGTCATGAGAGGAGTGGTACACTAGATTAAAATTACGATTCCCTTTAAAACTAGCACATTATTCAACTTTCACATAGTATGAAATTACTTCTCAGCTTTAGTGAACCCACACATAATGCATTGCAACATAAGATTTGTTCAAGTATAATACTAAGGACAAAAATTTGAAGAGTGAAGTCAACTATTCATCGCATGTCTAATGTTGGTTGACTTACATATTTTAAGCATGTCAATATTTTCGTTACATAACTGACACCCCCCACCCCCACCCCTGTGTAATCATTTTGAAAACAGATCTACAGTTTCTATCAAAATTAAATTAAAACTTCCCATTACAACAATGCGCTCTTTTAAATCTCAGCACATAACACTACATAATGCCATTTCTTTAACCCTTGCTGAGAAACACAAAAATAAAATTCATTACGGGTACCAACAACTGGCTTACAACTAAAAGAAGGCACCTAAAACCTTTAATGGTCCACAACTCTTGGAACACTAAAAACAATTAATCAAAAGTGAGATCTCAATTGCACTGAAGACTCATTCTCATGTGGCTGTTGTACTGACTCAATATTAAAACTGAGTATCAGTGTACCTGATGGATACATTTTAACTGGCAAAATTATTTCCTTTTGATGTTCTTACACACCCAATCCATTCCATCCTGAAAAGAAAGGAGAGTAAGTGCAAAAACATAGTTCCTAGTGATAAAAATGCTTAGTAACCAATACAAATTAAACTGTAGTTTAAACAAAATTAAATACAGTATGACATGATTTTTTTTCTACAGCTGATTTCAGTAAACCATGAATGTGTCACATATTTATGAGCAATGAACTGAAGCAACCAGTCCTTATTCATGCTATAAAATTTGTGTGTCCATACTTTCATGTCAATCTATGGAAGGTGCACATTCAAGTAATTTCATAAAACACATATGACTAAGGCTGGGTGTACACCTGGCTGTAGGTGGCACAGACAGTGCAGAGTAGAGTGACCTAGTTCTCTGCAGTACGTGCTTTCTAATGGTGAAGTGTCCTACCATATAATCCTGAGCACCTACACTCACTGTGCTATGGTTGTGGCAGTGCTGCAGTTTACTGTCTCTTGAATGGTGCAGTTGACTTGCTCTACAGCTAGCTGCTATGATTTTGGATGAACTGATAGGACTAGGGTGTAAAGAACCTCTTCTGTATGACACGAGTCATCCTGGTTCCATGAAGAAAACACTCAAAGACTAAACAAGTGAAAGAAATACACTACTCACTTATAACAGCTGTGTTTCCTTGTAACTTAATAATGGCCACAATAAATCAAACAGTGCTGGTAAATAACATTAAAAGAAATTTAAATTAATATTGTCCTTATCTGATACTTGCAACATGCCACAACATGATTCGTACAGGGCTGATGAAATAATTTTTAAAGCTGTTTTTTGCTACAAAGGCATACATCCTAGCTACAGTTCGCGTGTGCTGCAATGGGCACAGCTGGATTTTAGGCTTTTCTCGAAGTTCTTCATTGTCTCTCTCCTTCCGATAACAGCAAATTTAATGACATGCAGTTGAGAAGTACACATGCAGCCTTTACCAAGTTGTCTACAGTCTCTACTTTAACTTTGACTCCTGAATAATCTAAACTGATTTGCCAGCAATCCAAAAGCACACTCAACCATTTGTCATGTTCGTAACAACCTATAATTGAAAATGTTGTTGCCCTGGTCTTCAAAACTTGCCGCTTTGTGAAAGATCGCATTAAATCCTTAAACAATGGAAAAGACTCATACCCTCTAGAACAGGGCCAGCCACAGCGTGCCAAACTTCACACCATGTGTGGGTCAAACCCCAAGCTGTCACACTGCTTTGCTCGGTCCTTCTCATAAGTACACAGAAAAGTGTGACATTTCATTCAGCATTGCGGTGTTGTATTGTTTGCTTGGCACAACACTCCGAGTAAACTATTTGCTCATGGCAAGAAGGACATTCACATGTATAGTGGTTGTTTGCACAAAAAGAGGAAGTCTAATGATCTATCATTGCAATCCTTTAAAATAAATGGGAATGACAAAGGAGAGGGAGGAGAATCCTCAATTTGCGTAAGAGGCAGGTTTGCGCATTTGCTATGAAACAACATTACAATATCATGCAGAAAGAATTTCAAGATTTAGTTGACAATGAAAACGTGAAAAATTACAATGATCAACAGATATATTCGTTGTTTTGAACATCAAAAAGTACTTTGTGCTAAATATGCAGGCTTGGAGGGTGTGAAGAAATTGGCGGTATGAACAGTAAAATTTCTGAAGTCTCACATATTATTTCATTGTCAGTTGATTTCAATAGAAATGAATGAAGAGTTTGAAGTCTTCATATATTACTGTAAAGTATGTTGGTTAAGTTAAGGGGCATGCCTTGAACAATTTTTTGATTTAAAACTGGATATTATTGAATTAATGAAGGAAAAAGGAATGCATTAATGAAAATTAGAACATCTGGAATGGCTTGCAGATTTTAAGTGGATTGACCTCACACTGACTACAGTAAAACATTGCAAGATAATTTCTTTTTGAGTTGATGGGGATACATTTAAAAAAGAAAATCACGTTGTAGAAGGGGCAGATTCTGGCAAAGACAGTCCAGTTCCATAAGCTCACTTGCATTAAAGAAAATGTGAGGTTTGAAGACTTTGCTCTAAGCACTATGGGACTTAACATCTGAGGTCATCAGTCTCCTAGACTTACAGCTACTTAAACCTAACTAACTTAAGGACATCACACACATCCACGCCCGAGGCAGGATTCGAATCTGCGACCGTAGCAGAAGTGCAGTTCCAGACTGAAGCGCCTGGAACCATTCGGTCACAGCGGCCGGCGTTTGAAGAATTGGCTCTGAAAGAGGTACAAGGATAGTTTTCTAAAGGTTTTGAGGACAATCTTACTTTTTTTTTCGAGTTGTTTTTTAGACCACTTGCCATTTCACTTGAAAGTGCCCCTGTGCATATGCAGATATAAGTGATTCGCCTGTAAGGTAATTCCAGTTTTAATAACAAATATTTTTATGTTAAAATTGTTCAGCATGTCCACATTACTATCCTTATGTAAAATTTCCTCGCTTCAGTATTTAAAGTCACGATATTTGGGCAAAAGACTTTTTTCAATTGTGAAACTACATCAGTCACCATAATGTGGTAGCTTGACTGCAAAAATTTGTGAAATTGTCTTTGTCTGTCCATATGTCGACAGTTTGTACAACATAAAAATTAATTATATTTTCAGCATGCCAAAAATAATTAAATAATATTAAAAAATTATTTTGTTTGTGATCTATATTGTTGAGAAATGTGAAATATAAAACCAAGTCACATGCAGCTGCCATTTAAATGTGGTGTGTTCAGTTTTCTCCTCTTCCCCCTTCTTGTGCTCAGACAGTGTGATTTGGCGGTGGGGGAAATGTGAAGCAAGTCTGAGCACTTTGGCACTAGCCAAATTCTTGGCTTACCCTGCCCTAGAACAAAAAACCAGCAAGTGCAAATTACAACTGTATAGTGACTCCCTTTACAGACCAGCAGCTGCCCGTACATGTTGCACGTAAGGGCCTACAGTAGCTGTGTTGATTGTCTGTGCCCCAGTATGTGCTGTGTCGTGCTGTGCTGCCCTGCCCTACTGTGTGCTGACCTAGGTTCCTGCCCTGCGTCAATACTATATGCCCAGATTAATACTTGTTCTCAATCAATACTGGCGTTTTCTTCTTTCTTTTGAAGCATAGTACCTTACATCATGTCTATTTAGATGGGACATAACAACAGTTAACAAACATGCAGTATGAGTCGTGCAGGACTGGTGGAGTCAGATGCTTGAGTATGTAGTTTCTATGAAATCTGGTACAGGTCACAAGCTGGCTGACATTCTCTGAGCTGCAGTCAAAATACTGTCATTTTTATTGGCAATTCTGTTTGTTTAATTTTCAAATTGTCTGTTAATTAGTACCATTATTGTGCTTAATTATGAGAGTGAATGAAGATGCGAATGTGAAATAATGTTTCATGTAAAGTTATTATGCTGTACACTGAAGTAATTGGTCATGTGAGGAATGTTCGAGAACAATGTTTGTGTTCCTGAATCATACCAAGGAATTTGTTACAAATTATTTTGTCAGATTATGGGACTGGGGAAATGAGATTATGATATTGGTATAAGTAGTATTCTTAAAAGGGAGTTAATTTTATATTTGTGGGTTTTCAAACTTTATTTATGGTAATTTACTGTTCTGATTCAGTGACACATTTTGATCAGTTCTGTATATATGTGCAGGACTGAGTGGAATTGAAGCTGCTTTTCAAGTGGCTGCGCCATTTATCTGCCAATCAGAAATAAGTATATTCTTGTGTATTTTGGGGAACTAGAAACTTCTTTTTGTGGAGAAAGATGAGTAGAGTCGGGGCTTGGGTCTCATTGTGATCAGACCTACTGATATGTGCTCTGATGAAAATTATTAATACTGTGACATTTTGGTACCAAAATATTTTAGAAGTGCTGTCAAGTGTTGAAGAGAGTTTGATTTAATGCACAGAGTGAAATTCAGAAGCTTTTGGTGACATTTTAAATAATTAAATTCATGTGATGTGTTGCTTACTTGTGAACATGAACATTTTGTTACATGAGATTGATTATAGCAACCTTTGAGTGAGCTATTCTAAAAGAAACAATCTGTTTGTAAACTTTCTGGTAAATATTAATAATTTCCATAAACTGGCTACAGTTATGAATTATGTGTGCTTTTCAGACAGCTTAGAATAAGGCTTGGTAGTGACTGGTGTATGCAAGCTTACTGTAATAGAGTGAAATGTTACGCACATAAACAGTTTCATTTAACTATTCCTTCCACCGACAAAACAATTTTCAGTGCGACTTGTGGTTACAAGGTGTACAGCGCCTTTTTTCCTATAGCTTTTTCTGTCTGTGAACTGTGATTCAGTAACTTTAAGGAGGCGTGCATTTGGGAAGAGATTGACCACAAAGTGAGTGGAACTTTGAAAATGCTTTACGCTGCCGCACTTTCCATATGTATAGTTACTGAAATATTATACAATTTACTTGTTTATTAAACATACGTATGCATCTGTTTTGTATTCTCTAATTTATAAAATTAAGTTTATCTATGTTGTTGTTGTGGCCTTCAGTCCTGAGAATGGTTTCATGCGGCTCTCCATGCTACTCTATCCTGTGCAAGCTTCTTCATCTCCCAGTACCTACTGCAACCTACATCCTTCTGAATCTGCTTAGTGCATTCATCATTTGGTCTCCCTCTACGATTTTTACCCTCCACACTGCCCTCCAATACTAAATTGGTGATCCCTTGATGCCTCAACACATGTCCTACCAACCGATCCCTTCTTCTGGTCAAGTTGTGCCACAAACTTCTCTTCTCCCCAATCCTATTCAATACTTCCTCATTAGTTATGTGGTCTACCCATCTAATCTTCAGCATTCTTCTGTAGCACCAAATTTCGAAAGCTTCTATTCTCTTCTTGTCCAAACTATTTATCGTCCATGTTTCACTTCTATACATGACTACACTCCATACAAATACTTTCAGAAATGACTTCCCGACACTTAAATCTATACTCGATGTTAACAAATTTCTCTTCTTCAGAAACGCTTTCCTTCCCATTGCCAGTCTACATTTTATATCCTCTCTACTTCAACCATCATCAGTTATTTTGCTCCCCAAATAGCAAAACTCCTTTACTACTTTAAGTGTCTCATTTCCTAATCTAATTCCCGCAGCATCACCTGATTTAATTTGATTACATTCCATTATCCTCGTTTTGCTTTTGTTGATGTTCATCTTATATCCTCCTTTCAAGACACTATCCATTCTGTTCAACTGCTCTTCCAAGTCCTTTGCCGTCTCTGACAGAATTACAATGTCATCGGCGAACCTCAAAGTTTTTAATTCTTCTCCATGAATTTTAATACCTACTCCGAATTTTTCTTTTGTTTCCTTTACTGCTTGCTCAATATACAGATTGAATAACATCGGGGAGAGGCTACAATCCTGTCTTACTCCCTTCCCAACAACTGCTTCCCTTTCATGTCCCTCGACTCTTATAACTGCCATCTGGTTTCTGTACAAATTGTAAATAGCCTTTCGCTCCCTGTATTTTACTCCTGCCACCTTTAGAATTTGAAAGAGAGTATTCCAGTCAACATTGTCAAAAGCTTTCTCTAAGTCTATGAATGCTAGAAATGTAGGTTTGCCTTTCCTTAATCTTTCTTCTAAGATAAGTCGTAAGGTCAGTATTGCCTCACGTGTTCCAACATTTCTATGGAATCCAAACTGATCTTCCCCGAGTTCGGCTTCTACTAGTTTTTCCATTCATCTGTACAGAATTTGTGTTAGTATTTTGCAGCTGTGGCTTATTAAACTGATTGTTCGGTAATTTTCACATCTGTCAACATCTGCTTTCTTTGGGATTTGAATTATTATATTCTTCTTGAAGTCTGAGGGTATTTCGCCTGTTTCATACAACTTGTTCACCAGATGGTAGAGTTTTGTTAGGACTGGCTCTCCCAAGGCCGTCAGTAGTTCCAATGGAATGTTGTCTACTCCGGGGGCCTTGTTTCGACTCAGGTCTTTCAGTGCTGTGTCAAACTCTTCACGCAGTATCGTATCTCCCATTTCATCTTCATCCACATCCTCTTCCATTTCCATAATATTGTCCTCAAGTACATCGCCCTCGTATAGACCCTCTATATATACTCCTTCCACCTTTCTGCTTTCCCATCTTTGCTTAGAACTGGGTTTCCATCTGAGCTCTTGATGTTCATATAAGTGGTTCTCTTATCTCCAAAGGTCTCTTTAATTTTCCTGTAGGCAGTATCTATCTTACCCCTAGCGAGATAAGCCTCTACATCCTTTCATTTGTCCTCTAGCCATCCCTGCTTAGCCATTTTGCACTTCCTGTCGATCTCATTTTTGAGACGTTTGTATTCCTTTTTGCCTGCTTCATTTACTGCATTTTTATATTTTCTGCTTTCATCAATTAAATTCAAGATTTCTTCTGTTACCCAAGGATTTCTACTAGGCCTCGTCTTTTTACCTACTTTATCCTCTGCTGCCTTCACTACTTCATCCCTCAAAGCTACCCATTCTTCTTCTACTGTATTTCTTTCCCCCATTCCTGTCAATTGTTCCCTTATGCTCTCCCTGAAACTCTGTACAACCTCTGGTTCTTTCAGTTTATCCAGGTCATATCTCCTTAAGTTCCCTCCTTTTCGTAGTTTCTTCAGTTTTAATCTACAGGTCATAACCAATAGATTGTGGTCAGAGTCCACACCTGCCCCTGGAAATGTCTTACAATTTAAAACCTGGTTCCTAAATCTCTGTCTTACCATTATATAATCTATCTGATACCTTTTAGTATCTCCAGGGTTCTTCCATGTATACAACCGTCTTTCATGATTCTTAAACCAAGTATTAGCTATGATTAAGTTGTGCTCTGTGCAAAATTCTACCAGGCGGGTTCCTCTTTCATTTCTTAGCCCCAATCTATATTCACCTACTACGTTTCCTTCTCTCCCTTTTCCTACTGCCGAATTCCAGTCACCCATGACTATTAAATTTTCATCACCCTTCACTATCTCAATAATTTCTTTTATTTCATCATACATTTCTTCAATTTCTTCGTCATCTGCAGAGCTAGTTGGCATATAAACTTGTACTACCGTAGTAGGTGTGGGCTTCGTATCTATCTTGGCCACAATAATACGTTCACTATGCTCTTTGTAGTAGCTTACCCGCGTTCCTATTTTCCTATTCATTATTAAACCTACTCCTGCATTACCCCTATTTGATTTTGTGTTTATAGCCCTGTACTCACCTGACCAGAAGTCTTGTTCCTCCTGCCACCAAACTTCACTAATTCCCACTATATCTAACTTTAACCTATCCATTTCCCTTTTTAAATTTTCTAACCTACCTGCCCGATTAAGGGATCTGACATTCCACGCTCCGATCCGTAGAACGCCAGTTTTCTTTCTACTGATAACGACATCCTCTTGAGTAGTCCCCGCCTGGCGATTCGAATGGGGGACTATTTTACCTCTGGAATATTTTACCCAAGAGGACACCATCATCATTTAATCATACAGTAAAGCTGCACGCCCTCGGGAAAAATTACGGCCATAGTTTCCCCTTGCTTTCAGCCGTTCGCAGTACCAGCACAGCAAGGCCATTTTGGTTATTGTTACAAGGCCAGATCAGTCAATCATCCAGACTGTTGCCCTTGCAACTACTGAAAAGGCTGCTGCCCCTCTTCAGGAACCACACGTTTGTCTGGCCTCTCAACAGATACCCCTCCATTGTGGTTGCACCTACGGTACGGCTATCTGTATCGCTGAGGCACACAAGCCTCCCCAACAACGGCAAGGTCCATGGTTCATGGGGGGATGTTATCTATGAACAACATAATAATTTGTGAATGTATAAAGCTGTTTTGTAGCTTGTTGTTTCTAAAATTAAGTTTATTTACAAACAACTTAATACTGTGCAAAATTGAATGCAACCTGTCAGTAAATGTTGTGCAAGTTGATAATATGAAACAAAACTGGTTGTGGCATCCTGTTCCAATAGACAAAAATTACTCCATAGAAATCTCACTTGTAAAAGATGTGCAGACCGTGATTATGATGCATTCTATTAAAATTCTGGCAGCCACACTTCCAAAAAAGGTGCTGAAAATATGAGATCTGAGAACAAATATCAGACCTGCTATTTGTTCATAGTAACAATCTAGATGTGCACTTTCCATACAGAGACATGAAAACACCTGAAACCTGTAAAGGGTAATAAAATAAATTTGTTAACATTAATAAGTGGTTGCTGCAATCCCTTGCTCAGTAAATAGAATATTGACTGAAAGACACAGATACTGGCCTCGAGCACAAAGAGATGGAAAAACATCATATGCACACCTTTATCCCCTCGCCAGTAGTGGCAGAGCAAGCTTGAATCTGCCAAGGACGATCTTTAATAGTATGTAGTCCTAAGCCTTCAGCAATTTCTGATGCTGGTAATGCATGAAGAAGATCTTGCTTATTGGCATAGACAAGTAATGGTACACCACAAAGCTTTTCTTCCATCAGCAGCTCTTCTAATTCCTGTCCAGTTTCTTCTAGGCGTTTACGATCGGCACTGTCAATGACATATATCTGGAGAGTAGAGAGGTATTAATAATGGTATGTATTTTCACCAAGTAACAAAGCAGTCAAGTGATAAACAAAATCTTAATATTTTAATAAAGCAATGCCACAGTGCTCTATCTATTTTGTGCAAGAGGGAACTAGATGTCAACTGATTGTGCACTCTTGGATCTTTACTATAAAGCCAGAGATAATGGATCTACAATAACTACTGGGAGAAGTAACGTTCACTACTGATTTTAAAATTGCTATTAAGATGTCTTCTTTCTAGTTGTTAGAAAATATGGGGCTAATCCAAAAGACAGACACAGTTTCATTAATTTGCATTTCACATCATATGAAAAGAACATGAACAGTCTATATACCAACGGAAAGAGGAAGGTCAAAGATTTGTTTTGTTAACCGCTAGCTGCGTAAATGGCTGCAAGAGCTGTGATAGTTGTGTAAACTAGGGTACTCGTGGAAATAGGTAGCTGTGAACAAGAGGCTATAATGCCGCAGGAAGTTTTCTGCGTTCTTAAGTTTGCAAGAAGTGAGTTGGCAGCTGCAGTGGAGTGGGCATTTATTTCTCAGATTCTGTACTGAACCACCAACTAGGAAATGCATAAGCCATAGATTTAAGCAATTTCAACAAATCTCTGCAAAGGAAAAAGTCCTGGCTGACAAGGGTGTCTTAGAGTATAACATCAGCTGAATACGAGACAGTTTTGTTCTTAGTCCATGTAAGTCAATCAACAGAGCTAGTATGGAACTAGGAATACATCAACCAACTGTATGGTGAGTTGTAAGACAGTGTTTACAATACTGTACAAGCCTTATTGCTTACAACTGGGGTAAGCCCTCCATGAGAATGACAAAGAATAGCGTACTAAATTTTGTGGTGATGCTTAAAAAGATGGAGGCTTACACATTTATACTGTTAAGGAGCTGTTTATGTCCCACCTTTACCAACAACAATGGCCAACCCATGGAACCGTGTCACTGTTGCTGGTGAACTCAGTAACATGAGACATGCTTCTTCGCATGATGGACGAGTCTGGTTACCGCTTAGATATTTGCCCAGCAGCAAAGGAGGAGGAGGGGGGGGGGCATATTTATAACCTTTGGTTTGTGGACTTTTTTCTAAAACTTCATCTTTTGACTGGTATGTGCACTGTTCGTGTACAATTTACACATAGTGAAATACAAATCAATTAAATTGGGTCAATCTTTCTCTAAACCCTGAATGCTGGTTAGTCAAATTTAGTAAAACTTCTAAAGAAAAAGTCTCTTTGAATGTTTTAGCATACAATTTGAGCATGGAGAAGCTCACATAGAGATAAGGAGAGGTTGTATTCCTCAGTACCCCTGAAATCCCAATCGAAAACACCCCTCTCATGCATCACCTGATATTAATGGACACCTTAATCCTGGCTGCACTCAGCTATGATAGCCATATGAAGTCTACAATTGTTCATGCAATACCTCCTGGTGTTGTTATGAGACACCTCTGAACTTTTACAGGTTTTTTTGTATTCAGGAATGTCATCTGGACATTCTCCAATCAGCTTACCATATTGACTTGCGGATGTGAATCCACTGATGGAGTTCACGAACTATGTCACACCCTCTCCTTATAATCTTTAGTTGTTCTTCACAAAGTTGGAAAGGTTGAGAACCGCTGCTGTAGAGCATGCTCAGCAGCCAAGGCAGACAGTAAGAAAATGAAACATCTACAGTTGTCCTTATGATGCCTTTTTTGTGTAGCTACCAGTTTCGGCACTTGAATGCACTATCTTCTGGCTTTAGTTGACGCTGAAGGGGTTATCACGATTCATATATACGATGCATAAGTGGCTAACAACTGGTTTACGTGGACTACCAGTAACTGTGACGTCTGTAGTAGTCTGCGTAAACCAGGTGTTCAATCGTGAAAACCCCTTCAGCATCAACATAGGCCGTGAATGTTGCATTGAAGTTCTGAAAATGGTAGATACACAATAAATGACATCATAATGGCGGCTGTAGGTGTTTCATTTTCTTGAAATAGTGAACAGCCATACTTCCCCAGACCTCCAGGCACAAGGATGGACAAACAAAAAGGCAGATAGTTGCTCTGCGTCCAATCATGTACTCACTGTTTACTGGTAAATATTACCAAATAAAAAGCCATGTTGTGAACACATTAGTTGGTACACAGAATGTTTAGTTTCATGTATTATCCTGCCTTTGATGTTATACAATTTACCTGGGGTGGGGTTGGAGTTTAAGTGGTAGTGGGTGGATGCATGGAGCAGGTCTTACAGTGGGACTGGTTGGAACAATAGCAGTGGTATGAAATTTGGGGTAGAGAGATAATGGTGTGGGAATGTCATATCGGTTGACAGGAGTGTTATGGAGGTAAGACAGGCAACTAAAAACAAAAGTGGGATAGATGATCATATTTCAAGGCTTAACTCAAGAAAGTCATAGCCTTGGCAATGTAATGGTATGAACCATTTGACATCCAAGTGGCAAACAGGGTGCCTCTGAGGTTTTTTTAATATCTTCATATCTTCATATCTTCATCTCTCTCTCTCTCTCTCTCTCTCTCTCTCTCTCCCCCCTTCCCCCTTTTTTATTTTCCTTTTTAATTCTTCACAGTACTTTGGATTCTCCTACTCATTCTTCTTCGCTTCAGTCCATCTTCAATTCACATTCTGTTCAGTCGTCTCTGGACTAAAGCTGACATAGTGATTACCAACATACTATATTTGACTAGCTACTTTTTTGGACACCCCTCTTCATTCACCTTTGTCTCCCTCTCAACCTCTAGTCTATGCGACAAACTTCAGTCCCAAACTTCACATATCTATCCACTTTTTGTCCCTGAGGAAAGAACTGTGAGGTTTATTCAAAAGTGAAGGTCATTTCTTTAAATTTACATGCTGGCAACATGGAACAAAACTACACAATTCAGCACCATCTACTGATCGTTTACGAAGAGTCAGAATTCACTGTAATGATTCAGTATTCATTTGACTGTGGATGAAAGCAGACAACAAAGGCCTCGAAAATCATTGGTGCTGTAAGTCACTTCCTGTGTGCAAAAGGGATCTACAGCTGCTCAAATTATTCAAGAGTTGTACCTAGTTTACAGACCTCCAATTTCCAATGAAGGAAAGGTTAGATAGTGGTGGCAAGACTTTAAAAATCACCATATAAATGTGAATGATAAACAGCACAATGGGAGGCACAGCATCCAGTTCCCTAAAATTGTGCAGTAAGTGGACAAAAAATGGTGATATAATTGATATCGATATTACAGCTTGTGTTTTGTGGCAAAATACTTGCTAAACTGGCATCTCCATCCTAAATCAGCAGCACTGGAAACTGCTGTCCACAATAATCCTCCTCCATGATAATGTGCAGTCACATACTGCTTCACTGCCTGTACCACTGTAACACAGATTTCCATTGGGTGATTTTTGATAATTCATTCTATAGCCCCAGCCTCATGGCTAGCAACTATTACCTCTTTCTGCACTTCACACAATTGCTCAGTGGACAATGGTTTGAAGATGATGATATCCAGGCCACCATTGACAACAAGCTTAATTCCCACATAGGGACTTTGATGCAGACGCTATTCCAACACATGGAAAGTGTTAAGAAGTGAATGACGATCATGTAGACATACACATTAGCTTTGTACGTAACTAAAACTACCAATAAGAGCTATTTCTAATGGATATATTTACTTTGGCAATGGACACGTCTTACCTTTCATGTATGCCTCATAACAGTTACAAAAGGTAGGAACAGTTTTTTCACTTTAAAACTATTACTAATACTTCAATTTCTGAGGATAACTATTTGTAGAAAATTATTTGGTCATGTTTAAATGAGATGAGAACAGGAGTGGGAGTAAAGGCAGGCTGATGACAGGAGCAAGGTCGACATTGTGTGAGCAGACACAGTTCTGTTGAAGGCAAAGTTTCTGTCTGCACAGTTTAGAGAAACTAATGTTATGGGGAAGAACTCATATATCATGGTTGTAAACCAGCTGTAACAATCAACTGCTCTATGTTAGGCAGAATGCTACATAAGTGGATGATCCAATTGAGTTCCATCAGTTCAAAGTTCTCATTAACCTAGAGCTACAAATTCACATCATCAATAAAGCACATGCAATCTATGAACTAACTCCATTCTCTTGCCAAGATATTCTTGCTTTGCCATTCAAAATTACTGCATCCCATCTCCCAAAACGAAGTCTTTGTCCTCCAACAAACACAATACTACTTGTTTTGCCTCATACTTCTGCTTTGGAATAACTCTTCTCACACTGGCTACAAAAGCCTCCAGCAAACATCACCATTGGTTCTCAGCTGTAAAATCTCACCTTGCTAACCTGCTCAAACTGTCAGGCCTAAAAACTCACATGCACAATCTAAGAAAATCCAGAACCCCAACAGATCCATACCACAATCATCAATCAGTTCTCAGAAAATCACACTTGAGCATCAATCTTGCTGAGGCATTTCTAGATCACTATTACCCTCCCCACCTTGATCAAAACGGGATCTCATGTAATAGACTGTCAGTTTATGTAATAATTTTTTGCTTATTTCATTTATGCAGCTTCTCATATGGTCTCACAAGGCTAAGTGGAAATCTGAAGTGGTCACTGGAAATCTAACTGAGGATTTCTGCAACAGGACCCATCTATACTTATCACCACCATTGGCATCAAGAACTACCTTCCCCAAAAATGAACCACACAAGACAGAAGCACAGCATTCCACTATCCCAAATCATCATTTCCCTGGGATGATGCCTCTGCACGAGATTTGAAGGATATGGCCGAACACTTGGCAGTCATCATGAAATGATTCTATAGAATTTTTAATGCCTGAGGTACCAGCAAGGACAGTAATAATTTATATCTGGGTAGCAGTCTTGTTCCTTTCCAGGAGTGGAAGTATTTACAAAAGTAAGAATCACATCCTCAAAACTGGAAATACCCATGATGTATGTGAGCCCAGGGACTGGTCCAACTTCATGTACCATATTTGTGTTTTCCCCTGAGCTGCATTCCACTTCAAAAGCTTTTGCTACATATCATCATGGTCCAGAGAGGCAGTCTGACTCCGAATAACAACAGCTACTTTCAGAGGTGTTGAGAAGTTGAGACTTGAAAGACCAATTGATGACAGCAAACTGTTATAATGATTTGGAAGAGGGGAAATAAAAACACACACGAAGAAGGCTTGAATAATAATAATAATAATAATAATAATAATAATAATAATAATAATAATAATAATAATATGGTGTGACTAGGTAATTCACCATTCCACCTCCCAAAGTCTCTCTTAGAATGAAGCAGTCTTCTTGTGGAAGAGCTAAATACACAGGAAGTAAGTAATATACAATTCTGATATCACGCTTGGTAATGGAAATAAGAACAAAGAAAAACCAAGAAATCTACTAGCATAATTTGTTGATCTACAGAATGCCAACACTTGTCTTTAGCCTTCAGTTAACACTGTAAGAATCACAATCATAAAAAATATATATTATGCGACTGTTCATTGTTCACTATACTAAGCAATTCTCAATTCCACCATCTGTTATACGTCTGAGCCACTCAATGAGTCACTGTAAGGACAGATATTCCTTTCTTATGTAAAAATCGTGGATCAATACACAGGAATTTATGTGCAGTGTAAATGCTGGAAGACTTCCATAAAGAATGACAGCCTGCAGAAAAATCATACAGCTATGTGTCAGTACTCTGCTATGAGAAATATATTTCATTAAATTTTCAGGACTTTTATTGATTAACTCTCAAGTATGTGTGTTTTCTTACAATAGGAGGGTGTACATCTGGAAGAAACACTGCACTGATAAGGATAATTTGCCAATGAAAATTTAGCTTAAATTTTAGGCTGAAGTCAATTGCATATTGTGAATGTACATACACTTGTAAGTCTGCACATGCACATTTATATTTCATAGTTCATGTATAAATATCTAAATATATTACTCACCAAAACATCTGTATTTTCAAAGTAGTTTCGCCAATATGGCCTAATCTTTCTTTGTCCACCAATGTCCCAAACATTTAACTTAAAGCCTTCTGACTGAACGCTCTTTATGTTGAAACCTTGTGTTGGAGTGATGTGTGATATATCTTCAGACGCTAGTTTTTTGAGCAGCGTTGTTTTTCCAGCATTATCAAGGCCTAACAACAATAAGCGGAGTTCCTTCTCAGGAGAGGACTTGAGCTTCCGAAGAATTGAAAGCAAACCCTATATGCAACATGAAAAAACATAATGTATGAATTGTCTGTTCATACTTCATGTGATAAAAAAAGTAATATAGCTTATCCGACATTACCTATGTGGAAAGGTATTCTGTGAAGCTACTCACGTATTTTATAATAATTTACACTATTTAGTAAGCAATCATACACACACTTCCAACAAGTTCAACTAACAAATTTTTGACTCTTTGCTATTTACAGTTTTATCTCGAACGTTCGGCAGCCAATAACCTGCCTTTTCCACTTAACATAACTTCCACATTTGGCAATGCCTTATGCACATAAATATCATCAATTTGCACCCTAGTACAGATTTCGAAAAACTTCCATATATAGGTCTCCTATGGGAGAGTAAGAGAATGGTTGTACCAAATTGGTAATGCATCAGTAAAAATCCTGTGTGCCTTTATGTGACTTAAATTACAAATAATATTACCTTCTAATAATAATAATAATAATAATAATAATAATAATAATAATACCTATATTTGTAAGTGACAATAAATTAATATGTTGTTATACTTTAGAGAGCTGCAACCCCAGCTACTGTTTTTATTCAGGAAATAACCTATTGTATAAAAATAGTTCATCATGTTAATCATACCCTCAATGCCTATTAGTATGCCACATACAGTATTGTGGAACATGTATTTTACCCTGTGTGCGAGTATGCAATCTAATTTCACCAAGATTGTTCACTGAGCTATACCCATAAATGTGTTATGGCTTTGCATCTTGAGCAAGGTGAAATCAAACTATTTGTTTAGTATGTAAAGATATGCAACTTGAAAATCACAGAGGATATCTGAACCAAGACAAAGCAGCTTATGAAAATCAACTGCACATGTTACTAGCCAAGGTCAGCGAATGTCCTTTGATATTGTATACTCCACACATGGCCAATGTTCGCACAGAATAGGGTCTGCCACACTGGTTGTAGCTGGGTAAAATGCAAACTTGCAGTTTCCAAACCAGCCATGATAAGCAACAATGCTGCAATTCAAACAAAAGCAAAAGGTAGAGTGCTAGACCACTTGTCATCCTTTCATGGGTAGAATACTTCAGTAGAATGAGAAAAAGGAATCTCCTGTCAAGCAGATGAGCATCAATCCTTGTGGTCACATTTGTAATGCAGTATATGCTGCACTAGCAGAGATCAACTTGTGCATATGGGTAAGCTAATTAAGCAATGGGCATGAGATACATTGTGCAACAATATACAATTTTCTCTTATATGATACCATTATTGAAGCATCTTCAGTGTTTGCCTGTTTTTAGACAACACTCCAAATGGAAAGATCATAGTATTAAAAATGTGGAGTGTGGTCTTCTTAAATAATACTATACTTTGTTTTTTGTTCAGTTGCACACACTGTTAGCAAGCCAAAGTTCTGTAAGGAATTAAAAAAAATCATTTGCTGAATCTTTGGCTGTTATCTGTGGCTAATCAGGTACACTTTTTCATTTATTTTTATATACATCAAGTTTTTAAACTGTGTCTTCAAATTAGTTGCCAGTTTGTTTGTGCCAGAATGATATTTATTTTCAGCAACATAGAAAGGAATGAAAATTCTCAATGTAAACCTATCTTGTATCCTGGCTACTTCAATAATTTTTATTTTCACACCAAAACCACTATTCTCAAGTAAATGCACTGTTGTAGAGTCCATTCTTGAGTATTGCTAAGCTGATGGATGATAGGACATTTACATGCAAAATTGTTCAAGTAGAATGGAAACAAGTTTGTAGAAGCTTCTAGAAATTTACAGTAACAAACAGAACTGTAACTAACAACACTGGCACTTTTAAATGAAAGTTGGAGACGTTGAAAGTAGGGGGATAGATGAGAAAGTAGATCATGCTAGCTAATACTTTAAGGGGTACGTAATTGGTGGGCCTAGTAAGGTCTGAGAAAATCATCATCAGAAAAGTTCATATAGTTTATAATGGGATAAAGAGGAATATTTGATACAAGTCATCAGAAACATACGACAAACACCATAAATAATATGGTGACTATAATGTGATATCAGGGGTGATTTTTTACCAACAGAAAGCTACGTGTCACTCTGTCACCACAATCAGGCTTTTTTATTACTTTCACATTCATTGATTTACCAACTCACAGCCAAACTGTCACCTTCCAAACTAACTTAGACCTGAGGCTAAGCTACAGATCAGTCTGTCACAACCACGTATTTTTGCTTTCACATTCGACGGCTTCACCAACTAACAGCAAAACTGTGAATATATACATTACATCACAGCAGCCATTAACATTATGTCAATAGCCAAAACTGAAAAAAACTTATGTTCTGTTTTCCTCTTGACCCTTATAATGTACAGTAAGAATTTTGTTGAGTACAATCCAGACAAGATGCTTATCAAGAGCAACAATTACATGGGCATAAAATCTGTAAGTGTCAGAATATTCATTCCAAGTAGGGTGTGAATCCTGATATAAGTGAAATATATCTATAATGTTGCACTACATATCTGTGTGAATTTCTGAGGATAACTGATATTATAGAATATATAATTATATTAGGATATATTCAAAAATCAATGAGTGGAGACCCGCAAGTTCACACCAGTTTACAGAAAATTTTGCCGCAACAACACATTAGTAAGCTAGAATTCCAAAAGTATCAGCTCTGTGTCGCTTTCAGAAAATTTCAGATTACATACTTAATTTTTTGTCAGCCAAATCATGATAAACCCATTTTGCACGAAGCTTTCCTATTCTTTTTTATGCACACACAAAGCCACACAATTACATGTGACTTTATTTTAGTATGCTAAAACACAATTAAACACTGCAAACTCCAGGATGGAAACAAAATTAAATTTTATACATTACGTAAAGCAACAAAGATAACGGAAAACTTTTGTGATAAAACAACAACTTATTTTGTAAAGAAGCCTAAAATATCTGTCGCTTTCTTTTAAATAAAATGATTTTTTGCAAGATCTGTACAAGTTTAATTTCTGTTAGCCTACTTATGATTTTTACTTTTTTTCTTCTTTCTGCAACTGTAATTTCATGGAATGTCCAATATCCCTGCAAAAGTGATCCACAGATGAATAAACTACTACTACTGCTGCTACACAAATAATGAGAAGTGGACAGCCGCATGCCCAATAAATTAAAAGAAATTTCACTTTGGAAGAATTTGTGAAATATAGACAGGAAAGAAACACACAATCTGCCAGATGTAAATTAAAAGTTTAATGTATATTGGAATGTACATATTCCAAGGAAAAAAAGTAAAAACAAATCAGGGAGACTAGGAACTCAGATGGACTTAAGTATGCTGTCGTCAAACAATCTCACACAAGGGAGATACAGCAACAGTAAAGGACTACTGACCAATCTCATAACTTATAAAAACTCACTGTTGAAAATATTGTAAGCAATCTCTCAGGTTTCCTTTGCATATTTGACTGATAGTGCACTTCTGGATTTTATGCATAAAATGGCTGAACATCTGGAAGCTCACCATCAAACACATTAAGTAGCAAACAGTTGGTATCTTTTAATATTCTGCCCCATGAACAAACAACATTCAGATTAATAAATAATGTATGGCAATCAATTATGGTACACTACGTTAGTCTTATTCCCTGGATCAGGTGTGGAGGGGTCTCTGGGATGTGTGAAGAATTCGAAGATGTAGACTTGATCGAAGTGTAATACAATAAAACGACATTAACATTTCATTGTATTACAGTGTTAATGCTCATAAAATAAATTTTAAGAAGGTTTTGTGATGATACTCCTTAATGGAATAGGAGGGGTTGCCAAGAAGTTCTTTAAGTGTTAAAGTCTACCACAGTAATTACATGCCATTCAATATGTTTTGGCAAGATACTCAGCAGGTCTACATGTGTACCCATTTACCCGATTCCTTTTTGCGCTAGTGTTAACAACCCTAAGTCTTTGTAGTAGATGTTTCGGCCCTTGTGTTACATTTACACTTTGGTATTCCAAAAATACTATCGCTATAAGTTGAGTTTCCCATAAAATATGATTCCATAACTTGTAAGTAATGGAAACGAGCATTATAAACTAGTTCATCCACTGTTTAAATCAGCTATAGCAATAACCATGAGTACTGCGAGCATAGCTGAATTACAGCACAATACTGCTTCTCTGCAGGAAGTTTTCCAATTAAGGTAATCTATCTGCAGTCTCAAAACTTAACACCTTTTGCTTCTTGTATATACACTATTTGGCAAAAATGAAAGTTGTGAGTCCACCTGTCTCCTTTGACCCATAAATAAATATATGATGATGAGAATAATTTCCCAAAACAAATATTAACCCAAAGATCACGAACATAAAATTCTCTCTCTCTTTTTAAGGAACACCACTGGCATCATAAATTTTGGATCACCTACATAGATCAGATGAAGACCACAATAGCACTAACCCCCTCACAACTAAAAAACCAAGTACCACAAATTTCATTTGCTGTATAGTTCACAAGAAGCCCTCCATACCATGGACACACAAATAGCTCCAAAACCACAAATTTCACTAGCCTATATGGCAGTTAAAATGAAGCCAGTAGCACTAAAACACAACACATTCAAATCTTCAACTCCATTACACATTATCCAAACCTTCACTTATCCTGTGTCTGTCTAAAATAAAATCCACAGTACAATGTGCCAGGAAGTTCCAAACCAAAACTCATGTACACAACAAATATAAAAAATGTAACCTAATCAACCACAGTTTGCTCGCAATACCTACCAACCACAATCCAACACAATTACCAAATACTAACAAGAAAAACGCTGAAATTCATGAAAATTTGCATCACCGCCAATTTTGGCATACACAAACAATTATAAACATGAACACACATACCGTACATATTAAAATACAAAACAGATAAAAAACAAAAAAAATACTTACCAACTACAGGCACCATTACATATACCTGGGTTAGTCAAATACACCCGTACACACATGTACACCCATCAAACCCCCCCCCCCCCCCCCAAAAAAAAATCCCCCAAACACCAAAAACAAAACTGTTCACAATCATTCCAAATAACTGTAGGAACTTGATCATAGAGAACATATCTTTGCCCATTAGCCTTCTCATAAATGTATGACCGAGCAAGATGGTGCAGTGGCTAGCACACTGGACTCGCATTTGGGAGGACGTCGGTTCAATCCCGCGTCCGGCCATCCTGATTTAGGTTTTCCGCGATTTCGCTAAATCGCTCCAGGCAAATGCTGGGATGGTTCCTTTGAAAGGGCATGGCCGACTTCCTTCACCGTTCTTCCCTAATCCGATGAGACCTATGGCTCCTCCCTCAAACAACCCAACCCTAATAAATTTATGTTCATGCCATGACTGACAAAAAGAAATAAATAATATTATATCTCCAACCATAAAATACATGTGGCATTACTAATTGCAAACGCACATATGAATCCAGTAGCCACAATACCCAAAGTCAGAATAACTGATTAGCAAACTGGCACTAACTCCTCTAATGCAAATGCACATTTTATCCTTTTGAAACATCCAGGTCCCAACTTTAAATGACTCACTAAATTACCAAACAAGCAACGGAAACATACAACACAAGTGAGCAGCATTAAATACTACAACACGTCATATCTACAAAAACAACCCAAATCAAAAACACCACACCACAACAGAGTACAACACACTTACATCAAGGGTCAAAGTGTACAACACACTTACATCAAGGGTCAAAGTGGATGGGTGGAATTACAACTTTCAGCTGACCCAACTATTTTCAAAGCTTGTACAGCTCTTTGATAAGAACTACATTTTTTGTACTGATGCTTGTCAAAATTCATTCCCTTTGCTTTGAACAATTTGACAATGATTCTCAATTAAGTCTATAACCTATCTGAAGTGTCAAAGGTGTAACATGTTTTACTTCTTGTATTTCATTCTAGGAGTAAGCTATTTTTCTGGCTTGTGGAGTTAGTTCGGTGAAAAACCCACATTTTATGCACCATGGCTTGTCAAAATTCAGTCCCTTTGTCTTGAACCAGCTGCCGATTTTCCAAATATTTTACTAGCTAAGGGGATTTATTTTTATTCCCATACTTGTATAATCAGCAAAAAGGGCAAAACCTTCATCTTAAATGACAAAACTTTCATATTCTGACAGAGCAAGTGGAATATCATTTATGTATATTTGAAACAGTAGAGTATTCAAAATAAAACCATGGAAGAGTATGTCTAAATATGTCAAACACTTAAATGCTTATACTTAAGTGACTGACATGGACCCTATACACACTGTTATCTGCACACAGGATAAAAATCATGACCAACTGAGTCTACTGTTCCTCAACTTTTGTGTGAGGACATCATACACTACTGGCCATTAAAATTGCTACACCACGAAGATGACATGCTACAGACGTGAAATTTAACCGACCGGAAGAAGATGCTGTGAAATGCAAATGATTAGCTTTTCAGAGCATTCACACAAGGTTGGCGCCGGTGGCGACACCTACACCGTACTAACATGAGGAAAGTTTCCAACCGATTTCTCATACACAGCAGTTGACCGGTGTTGCCTGGTGAAACATTGTTGTGAACTCTCATCTAAAGAGGAGATATGCGTACCAACATGTTTCCGACTTTGATAAAGGTCAGATTGTAGCCTATCGCGATTGGGGTTTATCGTATCACGACATTGCTGCTCGGTTGGTCGAGATCCAATGACTGTTAGCAGAACATGGAATCAGTGAGTTCAGGAGGGTAATACGGAACACCGTGCTGGATCCCAACACCCTCTTATCACTAGCAGTCGAGATGATAAGCATCTTATCTGCATGGCTCTAACGGATCGTGCAGCCACATCTCGATCCATGAGTCAATAGATGGGAACGTTTGCAAGACAACAACTATGCATGGACTATCAGCTCGGAGACCATGGCTGCGGTTACCCTTGATGCTGCCTCACAGACAGGAGTGCCTGCGATGGTGTACTCAACGACGAACCTGGGAGCATAAATGGCAAAAGTCATTTCTTCAGATGAATCCAGGTTCTGTTTACAGCATCATGATGGTCACATCCTTGTTTGTCTACATCGCAATGAATGCACATTGGAAGCGCGTATTCATCATCGCCATACTGGCGTATCACCTGGCGTGATGATATGGGGTGCCATTGGTTACACGTTTCGGTAACCTCTTGTTCGCACTGATGGCACATTGAACAGTGGACGTTACATGTCAGATGTGTTACGACCCGTGGCTCTATCCTTCATTCAGTCCCTGCGAAACCCTACATTTCAGCAGGATAATGCAGAACCGCATGTTGCAGGTCCTGTATGGGCCTTTCTGGATACAGAAAATGTTCGACTGCTGCCCTGGCCAGCACCAACTGCAAACGTCTGGTCAATGGTGGCAAAGCAACTGGCTCGTCACAATACGCCAGTCACAACTCTTGATGAACTGTGGCATCATGTTGAAGTTACATGGGCAACTGTACCTGTACATGGCATCCAAGCTCTGTTTGACTCAATGCCCAAGCGTATCAAGGCCGTTATTACGGCCAGAGATGGTTGTTCTGGGTACTAATTTCTCAGGATCTATGCACCCAAATTGTGTGAAAATGTAATCACATGTCAGTTCTAGTATAATATATTTGTCCAATGAATACCCATTTATCATCTGCATTTCTTCTTGGTGTAGTAATTTTAATGGCCAGTAGTGTAGTTTACAAATCAGAAATTACTCCAAAAGATAAGGATTCTTGGTTTATTGGGTTTTTCTGCATTACACGCCTTTTTCAAAAGAACTGGCATGGTGAGGGGCACTGGTAATTCTTTACTAATATCTTGTATTCTTTATTGTGGACCTGCATGACAACAGCATGAAAAAGCACTACTGAGAAAAGATTCATTTCTTAAGTAACTCAACATGTCACTAAGTTCAGCTGAAAAACATTTTGTTATTTTACTGCTTAGAAATTTATTCTTAAAGGAATTGATTATAATGAAAACTACTTCTGGAGATAGAGGATTAACTTTATTTTTATCAGACTTGTTTAGGTAGGCTTTCCTTAGAAACTGTAAGCTATCTACCAAGGTAGTGTACAAACCAACTTACCAGCTAATGACAAAGATGTTATAAAGATGTGACTGCAACTTGGGGCAATAAAGATGTGTCTGCAACTTTGGGGCACTGTATTCATCTTCTGCCTTTACTGAAATTTCACTTTTTTCTGTTACATTTTGATTATGTTCTGAATATTTATTTACTTACTGGAAACAAAGTCTTCTTCATATTAGACTTACTATTTAAAAAATGAATTCATTTGAGGATACAAATAGCAGCTTTTGATATTGTGAGCCAGAGTACCCTCATTATGCTGGTTATATAACATTATGAAGGAGTCAACACAGCAGATTACTTCAATTTAAATTATGCAAAATTTTGTCCTCCTTGCAGATGTCAGAAGTACAAAAATAAAAAGCAGTAATAGTCCTCTTACAGAATGAGCAGCTCCTGAAATATCTGATATCAACTGTGTCAAGATAAATAGTGAAGTGTTATACCGTGAAAAGATTAATACACACAGTGCAACACTTCTCACACAATACCAGACTGTCTAACTTACCTATTCAAACAATGAAATAAAAGAAACATTTCTTTTACTGAGCTCAGTTTAGGGACTATTAACAGATCATTCTTTACCTCATCTATAAATCCATCACCCAAGACTTAATGAAGCACCTCAGTTCAGTTACATTTGCAATATCCATGACAACAACTACAGGTGATTAAAAGGGAAGAAATCAATGAACACTCCACCTATATTTCTAGTCACTGTTTAGGTACAGAATTACTATTTGGGGAAACTTAACTGACGGAGACACCAGTTTAGGAATACAGAAGAATGTTACAAGAATCCTACCTTGTGTCAAAAATCTTGCAGATTTCTCTTTAAAAAGCTCAGTATTTTGACAAGTGTTCTGCAATCTTTTGGAAAAATGTCATTTCATCAAAGGACATCAGTGGAGGAGGAGAAGGAGGAGGCGATTAGCATTTAACACCCCATCAATAACAAGCAATTAGAGGTAGCATATGCTCAGATTAGAGAAGGATGTGGAGGGAAATAGGCTGTACCCTTCCAAAGGAACCATCCCGGAATTTGCTTGGGGCGATTTAAGGAAATCACAGAAAACGTTAGTCAGGATGCGGGTTTGAACCATTATCCTCCTGAATGTGACTCCAGTGTGCTTAATCACTGTGCCTCTGCACTTGGAGGAGATCAGTGATTGACATATAGTGAACTACTTCTTATTTCATACACATAGTTGGTTGTGACTGCAACATAAAATGTGACTGTGTCTGGGAAACAAAGTGTCATAATAAATGGTCCTTCTAGGACGAAAGAAAATCCCTAGAAAGACTTTGAGGGTTTAACTTTAGTACAGAGAGAAGTCACATAAATGAATTCCACGATCTCCCAGAGCATATGCAATGTCTTGAGTAATATTGTGGAGTTAAAGAGTGAATTACTTATCACCTATAAGCAACTGCTTCAATCCAGTTAGATAGGCCTACATGATTGCTTGCTGGTGATGAAATCAGAAAGTAGAGGAAGCATGAGAAATGAGGATTAAAACATGAAGCAATAAAATCTATGTAAAACTTCAGTGTCGTGTAAACATTTGTTAACTGTATGAACACATCTCATATGTAGTCCGAAAAACGAAGTCAGTAGAAGAAGTTACCGCTCTGTTGACAGCTAGGTAGGTCTGCTTTGTGGCGGAGCACAATCTGGGTTGACAAGGGCAGAAGAATTAGCTATGGTTTTACTGTAAAAACCATATCGCCATTAGTCTACAAATCAAAGAAATAGAACTGGCTGAGCGTGAGTGCAGGACGTCAGACACTGCACTACCTTTATCGAACATCAAAAAATTGGACTACTAAGGTTTTTTATTATTATGCGTCCTTAGCAAAAAAAAAAAAAGGCGAGCAGAAAATTCACATTACCGCTATCACGAATCCTGTTGCTTCTATTACATAAAACAATACGCATAAATGCGTAACAACTAATAACACGTACTAACTTCGTTTCGCGCTGTGAAAACTAAAACATATTTTCATATGGCTACGAAAAATATGATAATGTGGTACCATAACGAATACTTGCCATTTGTTTTTATTTTATAACAATTTGTTAATATATTACATTTCCTTCTCCTGCTCGCATAAATAAACACAACTCTGACGGAAACAAATTCTTCCCGGCGCTACGCTACAGTTGATAATCACGAGTGTAAACAACTAAGATAATATTCACAACTACGATGATAATTGTGTCTACCCCGAAGTGGTAAATCTTTGGTTTTTGTACATCGTTGGTATAGTCTTGGTTACGGATCCCGTCACAGTTGGGCGGGCCATTTGAAGTAACGCACGAATTTCCATTGGTGACTGCTGCTGTTAGCACTACCACCGCCACTGCTACTGACCTTTATGAGATACAGACCACACTGATTCAATAATATAATAATATTCATATCTGGTGGCAGCGTTAATTCATTGCAGTATAAACAGGCATTGTAATTTTCAGTCATATAATTTGTAACATCATCATTTTGGAAAGCACAATCCATTGCTTACACTTATTCGTCTTTCGTCGTTGATGAACATGGTGAACTAACTATCTATGTAAGCATAGGACCTAGTGGGCACCATGTGATGACTGCCAAAACACTTACAAAGAAAGAGAGTGAGGTATCATTGAAGTTTCACACGTTTCAGAAAGGTGTGCAGCATGCATATTACATGAACTACACAACATAAAATGTCTGACACACAGCCAGGCCAGCAGATGTTCTAGTATTCTAAAAGATTAGTATGTTAAGTCTTCCTATTAACTTTAAATATTATGCTATTTACTATTCTCCAAATGGCTACCAATCATGAATACACACAAACAAATCATATCAGCTAGCATTTAAATCTGTTTTGTGACATAACATTTGCATACAAATTATGAAAATGGAGTATGAAACATTAAACTAACTAGATAGCTACAAAATTTTCAACATACTGCACAGTGACAAGTTCACTGCCTGCGTTTTATATTTTCCCAGTATTCTCTTGCATAAAGTTCTACAGGAAAAAACAAAGTAATCAAAGGCCTACTGAATCAAATTATGTTTTTCAGGTGGTTTGTAATCCAGGTTTTATGTTACTTTTATCATCAAAGCTTTTTATTTGCATTCATTTGACTTTGAAGACAGTGGTAGTATCCTTACTACAAATATTTTCATTCCGTAATTTCCATCACTCAGTCCGTGCTGACTGACTGACTGTCACAATAAATGGAAATTTGTGCCAGATTCGGATTTGAAGCTGGATTTCCTCTTTACTGCAGGCAACTTAACCACTTAACCAATTGACCAATTATGTCACCCAAGAATGCTTTCAGGACCAATTTAAACATTTTGCATCACTTTGGTTTTCTGAACAAACAACCAGAGGTTCTCCGTTAAGGAATAACATCACCAGAGAATTGGTAATGACTGGGGACCATGGCTTATCCTATCATACAAGTGATCTTTAATCAAATTAAATTCTCTGAAATTAAATGAATTGAAGGCACACTCACGGGTCCAAGTGTTTGGGAGGGAGCCAGGGGGGGGGGGGGGCGGGGAGTGGCGTGGGTCTGATGACCCTTCCCCACCCCCTCCCAAAAAAGGGAAGAAAAATCGCTGAACTAATCACTAATATAAACAAATTATTATGATTATATTACAATGTGTTATAAGAGGCGACGGTACATTATGTCTTTTGTGGGAGGGGTCAGAGAGGGATGGTGAAAAAATGTGCCCCCCCTCTTAAGAACTGAACATTTGGTGGATCCACACCTGATGGAAACAATGGAGAGAAGGGCAGCGACACAAAATGTTATTGGTAGATCCTTGCGAAAATGCTGAATCTGTAACATGGTGAATATTTTACATCAAATACAACTCATTTGAAATTTAATTAGAGTGTGCAACTACCAATACAGTTGTATTAAGGTCACTGTGATATTAAATGTGGCTTGTTGATGTATGTGATGTTAGTTGCAAGTATAAATTTGTTCAAACCAAGAATGTCAATTACCTTATTCAGATTCCTCAGTTAGATTCAGTGTTATTTAGTTTCTATCAAACAAGATAGTCCAACCCACAGCACTGGAGTTACCCGATTGCTGCTAGACAGAGTCACTGCCATCACCCAAAACTGATGTACAAAGTATGGATCAGTGGAAGGGACTGATCATTCCTCAATCTCTGCCCACTTGCGTGCTGGTGCTTCTTCACAATTGTCATTGGGAAATGACCAGAATGAAAGCTATAGCCACACTTCATGCTTATTGGAAAGGGACTGATGTCAATCAAAAATGTCATCAGAGGAGCACTTGGGCTTCAGTTTTCCAAGGCATAAATGTGGTTTGCTGTGGTGAATACATTGTCAGATTTTCCTTTTGGTATCTTTGTTTGTCCTAGCTGGATAAGGTTGTTGATGCAAGTCTTTGTGATTTAGAATCTCTCATACTTGTCAGCTATAGTTTGTCACATCATTTCCCTGGATTCTACATAAAAAAACAGTGGTCACCACATTATTAATGCTCTTCTTCCACCCATAGTCCAATAGGTCAAGATGCAGATGCACTGCAATATTCCACATCAGAGCTTGCTGTTTTTGGGTAGTACACATGCTACTATGCTAGGAGACTGAAAGTTTGTGGAAATCCTCCCTGAGTACTCTTATCACACTATTCCCAATCTGGTACATGTGACAGATCAAGACATCATCCAGTGCTACCATGTACACTATGATCTGGGTCTGCACATTTGGGTTCATATGTCTGTTGTTGTATTTTAGCGTTGCAGCTTCTGCATGTTAGTGGCCTATGATGAAGGTAGAGATCTTCGATGCTTCTGTGGAATGACTTGCCTCTTTGTTCCACTGGAATGTCACCATGTCTTGAACTCTACTAGCATTTACTACCTTCACGCCACTGTAAGCTTGCAGAATGTGACACAAACTGTTCAAGACCAACATGGACAGGATCTCTCTTCATATGTCATTCTTAAGCCCTGTATTTCAGCTGAACGTCACAGACAACTCTGTCGTAGTCACCAATTCAAGAATATAAGGATCACTGATGCTATCCCTGCTGGACACTGAGAAGGCTTAGACACACCCTTATCTAATGGATTATCCACAGTTGACTAGAACACGTTTCCAGCTCCTCCCTTCACATGCACATAAAACATATTCTAGTTGGAGAGCAAAATTACAGAGCCACTATAAAAAAGTTGTTCCATTGTAATATGAGACACAATTTAGGTTTAATGAATGACGATACAGCTACAGTCGTAAGCTAAGCAGTTAAGCTTTACCAGGTAGCCATTGCTATGCGTTAGGCGCTCCGTCCGTATTTATACGGGTACCCTTCCTTTTTCACGTGCTTCGTCTTGTTTGAATCGATTGCTTATTTTGTTTGATCTGATAAGTGCTGTTTTCTTTGTTATAGGTGTTCACGTCACTCTAAGCTGAAAATACATTACTGTACTGTGTCATGCATTGTTTGTCACATTCTGATAGTGCGTGTTTACGGCCTGTCGCCGCTCGCGGCAAGGCTTTCTTTTGTGCGCGCTATCACCGCTTACAATAAAACAATAAAAAAAGAGAGGAATCGTCTCATTAGCGAAACAGTGGCAAGAGACTGCTATTTGTTGTTACTTACACTGCTGCTTTCTTTGGTAATGATCAACAAGAACATGTATGATAGAACATGTTCTGAACGAGAGTTAGGCGAAAGTTTTTCTCCGTTTGAAAATCTTTGCGGCCGCTTCTATGGTACATCAAATTCTGCACAGAAATTAGGGTCATCTTAGATTAAAAAATCTAGTCAGTTGCCTTGCTTCATTTCTGACTGTATCACTATTATGCATAAGAGTAATACGAGTAAAAACATGACACGATACGTATATTCTTCCGCGTTTGCTGTTGTCTCACTCTAGTTTCGTAGTTTACTAGGCAGACAGGATTTAAATGAGATAGCAGCAAACACGAAAGAATACGTGGCAAAATGTTTATATTCGTATTGTTCTTATGGTGAAGAAAATACTGCATGTGATTCACATTTCATCGGGTTCCTATTAGCAACCATCTCTTTTCAAAGGTAGGAAAAAATTCAGAACATAGAGTTGGCCATGTCGACAAACATCCCAAACAGTTCTGCCAGTCGGATTTTCATAGTAAATTGAAATTCTGCTACATTCGAAGATGAACAATACGGATTTTGTATTTACTTCGTTGGATAATGCACGAAAATGCAGTGGTCGAAACTCGGGGCGGAGAAAAAAAGCTCGTCTTCCACCTTTTTTTTTAAATTTATTTACTGACGCAGAGGTTTTGGCGCCAGTATTTATCTTTGTGCCTACAAAGCATGTCTGTGTAGCGCTACATATATTCGACGGCAGAAGTTAGTTTTGGCGGCACCTACCAACATTTTTCAGAACTTCCGCTTGCTTTGTACTCGATTCTAAGCCGCAGGCGGTTTTTTGGATTGCAAAAACCGGAAAAAAAGTGCGGCTTAGATTAGAGTAAATACTGTATTCCAAGCACATTACACCAAGGTAATAGAAGAACACTGCAAGCAGCTGCTCACTTATGTATGTGTCACTGTAAGTTAAAATGCCACATATATTATGCTGACCAGTTATAATTTATCTGTTACTGATCATCGTAGACATTACATGGTCTTTAGTTGCTCACTTATTTGACAGTACTTGCCTATAAATTCCAACCAACCTCATTTGTTTCTAGTGCACCTCTTATACCATATAATGATGGCCTAGCACTATTAGGTCTTTGTCCTCCATTCTGAGAAACTGCATATATTTGAATCTTACAGATACCCCATATTGATGGAGTACCTGAAGAGTCTGGTATGTTAACTCTGTCTTGAGTTTGAAATATTAACCAGCAACATTACTGCACAACTTATACCACTGGTTATTCAGCATATGCTGTATGTAACAGCACATCATAATGAGTCTCAAGCCTCCACACTGTAGTGTAAGGGGAGGTTTAAAATCAATGTGCAGTAATTGTTAGTGTCTTTGTAAAATGACTTTCATATAGTGTTCATTAAAAAATGACGATCAATCCACTTGGGACCTGTGGAATGGTACATTAGCTTATTTGTTTTAGTTGTGAATATTTGTCATGTATTGTTGTTTTTCTGACATGTTCCACATCCTGGAGGACCTCCTCACTACGGATCAATTGGAATGAAAGTAAATCTAATCTAATCTAAAGTTGTAAGTTGTCATGAGGACATGTTTTGTTTTGTACTGTATGTGTAATGAATAAAGATGTATTTGAAAGCATATCTAGTTGTTTATTATTGATCTTCACAGTACTACATACTTTCACAAGTCTATTCAACTTAGTATTTTGAACAATGTATTCTGTCAAACCTCTGTAATTTGTCTGGAATTATTTGTTGGCACATACACAGACACAAGCATTTACATTTGGCTTGTGTCTGTGTATGTGCGGATGGATATGTGTGTGTATGTGTGTGCGAGTGTACACCTGTCCTTTTTTTCCCCTAAGGGAAGTCTTTCCGCTCCCGGGATTGGAATGACTCCTTACCCTCTCCCTTAAAACCCACATCCTTTCGTCTTTCCCTCTCCTTCCTGAAGATATATATATATATATATATATATATATATATATATATATATATATATATATATAGAGAGAGAGAGAGAGAGAGAGAGAGAGAGAGAGAGAGGCCAATGTCAATATACCCAGACTGTTTCTGAGCCAAAAATATCATTTTAGAATGGGAAGAGTTACCCCAAAATATAATACCATAAGACATAAGTGAATGAAAATGAGCAGAGTAGACTAATTTTCGTGTCGAATGATCACTCACTTCTTATACCGTTCAAATAGTAAAAATGGCAGTATTAAGTCTTTGAACAAGATCCTGAATGTGGACTTTCGATGACAGTTTAATATCTATCTGAACACCTAGGAATTTGAACTGTTCAATTTCACTAATAATACATCTGTTCTGTGAAATTAAAACGTTAGGTTTTGTTGAATTGTGTGTTAGAAACTGTAAAAACTGAGTCTTACTGTGATTTACTGTTAGTTCATTTTCTACAAGCCATGAACTTCGGTCATGTACTGCACTTTTTGAAACCAAGCCAGTGTTGCACACAAAATCCTTTACTACCAAGCTAGTGTCATCAGCAAACAGAAATATTTTAGAGTTATCCTTAATACTAAAGGGCATATAATTTATATAAATAAGGAGTGGCCCCAACACTGATCCCTGGGGCACCCCCCTCCCACTTGATAGAACCCGACTCAGACCCAACATAACAGCCGTTATCAACATTGTGAATAATGAATCTTTCACTGTACGTTGCACCTCAACATCTAAGTGAGAAAAAGGAGCTCATCTGATCAAAACTAGGATCCGGTCACATCAGAAGCTGAGGCAGTGCACCGGCATTGGCATGCACGGTCTGTCAAAAATGTGTCTCATTATTGGGTGTGTGGTCTGTAATGAGTTGGAACTTAGACACATACAACAAGACATGAAACTTTTTGAGGGTGTAGACGATAGCAAACACTTCCTTTTCAACTTGGGAGAAGCACTGCTGAGTGGAGTTGAGCATTTTTGAGGCATAAGCTATTGGATGTTTGAACCATGCCCACAGTGATGTGTGAGAATGGCCCAAGGTCATACTGGAGGCCATCTGTAGCCAAGACAAAGTGGTGGCCATGATGGAAGGTAGCCAAACAAGGAGCGGAATATAATTTACCTTTCAAAAGCAGGAATGTGTACTCACAGGCTGGTATCCACTGACAAAGAGCAATTTGTGGAGAGAATGGGCCACACCTGGAATGAATTTGTGATAGTGGCAATTTTCCTTAAAAGTGTTTGGGGTTCTTTGACATTGGAAGGGCAAGGCAGAGCTGTGATAGTGGCAACATCATGATGTAAAGGCTTTACACCTCTCTGAGAAACCTCAAACCCCAAATACGCAATGGACAGGTGATAAAACTGGGACTTGGTCAAGTTGCATTTCAACTCTGCACTTGTAGGACCTTGAACAAGGAGTGTAAGTTGCATAAATACTCTTCCATGGATGAACCCATCACAGTGATATCATCAAAGCAGTTGACGAACAACAGAACAGACATCATCAGTTGTTCCAGAAAATGCTAGAATATCATGCAGGCACTTGCCACGCCAAACAGGAGATGCTGATGTGGGTACAACCCAAAGACGATATTAATCACAAGGAGCCTCATCCAACGGAAACCGTAAATAGGCTCCAGATAAATCAGTTTTAGAGAAAAACTGGCCCCCTGTGAGTCTGACCAACGACTTGTCCTGATGGGGCAAAGGGTAGGTGTCAATTATAAATTGAGCACTAATGGAAAGTTTTAAGTCACCACAGAGACAAAGCTGGCAGTTCAGTTTTTTAACAATCACAAGGGTAGTTGACTGTTCATTTGATTTAATATGCTGTATGACCTACAACAATGTCTGCTTGACCAATTCTGATTTCACTTGTATGTGCAAAGCCATGGGAATTAGGTGCACACGGGTAAAGCATGGCTGCACTATAAGTTGCATGATAATGCAGGCCATAAAATTAATGGCACAACGTTAACACACGAAAAAGAGATCAGAACTCAGAATACAGAGGATCTAACTGCTGGTAAGGGACCTGGTAGAAAACGAGCTGTGCCGGATCCACAATGGAAAAACCAAAAACATTGAAAGCATCCAGACCAAACAAATTGTTAGCGCCAACATCATCCAGTACTAGAAAAGACAAGGAATGAATGACAGATTTATACACTGTTCAAGCTGTAAATTGCCTCAAAACTGGAATATATTGCTTGTTGCAACTCACCAAATGTTGAGTAACTGAAAGCAATGCTAGATATTCCAAGTACACACAGGTTAGTGAATTTAGCAATATCAAAGCTGCACCAGTGTCCACACGTATTTTGACCTCCTTGTCCACCATTTCCACTTCAATAAACAGTTTTTTGTTATTTGTGAACATTGGAAGCATACAATTAACATCCATATCTGCAGGAGAAGGCTGGGAATGACAAACAGATGCTATAGGTACTTTTTCCTACAGTTGTTGTAAGTCACCCAGCACTTAGGGCATGGAGCCCTGTATACTTGCACATAACAGTATGGGCAAGATGGGAGCACTGAGCACTGCTGCTGCTATGGTTGTTGTTTGACATGTTGCTGTCTGGCACAGTGTGGAGGCCATGTTCATACAGCTGCCATGTCATCCTCCTCCTGAGAACTAACTGATATGTGATGACCAGGAACAGGAGCCACTGCACCAACATCACACCAATCCTCAATCTGATCAGCAGCAGCACGAGATACATCAAAAGATTGAGCAATATTCAACACTTCAGCCAAAGATGGACTCTTGCACTGTAGTGTTGATGCACTTACCTGTCCAGAGTCAACTGAATGATAGCAGCACAGACCATAGAATCAGCATAGAAATCCTGATGAGCATCCATTACCAACTGTCATTTGTGACTGAGCCAATGGAGTTTGGCTGCCCAAGCCTGGTAACAATGGTAGGGCTGTTTATCACAACAATAGAACTCAACAAGCAGTGCAGTGTCATATGCGCACTTACTGTGATAATTGGACAACAACTTACACATTTCGTGAAATGAAAGCGATGCTGGTTCCTGGAGTAGTGCTAACTGATGATTTGCTGTTGAATGAGCATGAGTCTATCCACTCCCATGCTTGCCCTCAAATGTCATAGTTATCCAATTTTCAAATCAGTATTTCATGGTCACTGGTGTTGAATGTTTTGGAGGGATCCAGAAACGTTTCAGATACAACTTTTTTCCATCTAAGAACTGTATAATATATTCTGTCAGACTCACAGTTGCTGTTTCTGTAGGTTTACCATTTCCAAAACCATGTTGTAATGGTACAAAGTGTTATGTTTGTCCACACAACAAACTAACCAATTATACACAAGCATTTACAGGATTCCTGAGAAACCTGATATCAGTGAAGGTGGCCTGTAATTTTTGGAGTCATCCTCATCCCATTTATTGATCACTACTCCACTCTGCTATCTTGCTATCATCAGTTTTTCTGGAAAAATCCCATCTCTGCAAGAGCTGTTCACTATATCTAGCAATTGTGTAATTATTTGCTCTCTTACTACATTAGTATGTGATTCAGTGTTTCATCACCACCAGCTGATATCTAGGACTGCAGTTTCTGTTTATTTCTCCTCAGTTTGTCTTCTAAGACTGGTTTCAAAAACATGGTTCTGCCCAATTTTTTGATACCTTAGTAAACCACTTTTCTGAACTATTTCTTTCCAATTTTAAATTCTCTACCACATTTATATGGTTATTATGTTTGCTATTTCTCTAACATCTCTAATCTCCATGTTGTAAAATTTAAAAATTTCTCGGCTAATCAACTATTCAAAAAGATTTCGGGATAGCAGCCAGTCATTGTAAAATTCATTCCATGATGTTTTGGCTGGACAACTGCCAGCCATCTTTAGGTGAGCCAAATGAGGACTGACGAAGACGTTCTCTGCTCTGTCTTATAGTGCACTAATGGTACTGCCACGCATGTGTTGAAGTCTCAGAGACAGAAGGACCACACCGCTAAGCAGCAGTGCCCTCGCTGCCATTAGTATTGTCGCTGGCCGCAGCTATCAAATTCTTCTGGTGTCTTCGTCTCAAGCAAGCAAGGAGATGACGTGGTTCCGCACGTTATTCAGTTGGTAACCACTGTCACGTTTCATTAGATTTTCTGCAATGTGCATTTCAACGGATTCTTTGATAATGGAGTCCCAAAAGGTTGTTCCTGTAGCAAAAATCGAAGGTTTTTCATACTCCATTGAATGTCTGTTGTAAATACAATGTTCTGCAAATGCAGACTTATTGGGTTGAAATAGGCAAGTGCAACGTTGATGTTCTGTACGACACTCTTCCACTGTAAGTGTTGTCTGTCCTATATAGGCCATACCACATTGACACAGTATTTTACAAATTCCCACCTTCGGCAGTAACAAATCATCCTTCACCATTCGAGCAGATCTGAAATCTTAGAAGGTGGGTGAAAAACCACTTATTAAGAATCCTCACTATTTTGAAGGAGACATTTCAAACGAAAGGAAGAAAAGCTAGGGACTTGGTTGGTGTGTTCTTCTCTTTATCCCCTTCTCGGTTCCTGGCTTTAGTTGAGAAGGCCCTATTAATTTGCCGGGTTGAGTATCCATTGTCTCTGAACACTGTCCTTAAATGTACAAGTTCCTTAGGCAAATTCCCTGCATCCTACACTGTATGTGTCCTGTGCACAAGGGTTTTAAGAACACTCATGGTTTGTGGTGGGTGATGGCAACTTAAAAAATGTAAGTACAAATCAGTGTGAGTAGGATTACGATAAACAGAATGTCCCACCAAGCCATCACTCTTCTGTCTCCATGACTTCAACACATGAGTGGCAGTACCATCAGCGCACTATATAAGATGGAGCAGAGAACATCTTCATCAGTCTTCATTCTGCTCATCTGAAGATGGCTGGCAGTTGTCCAGCCAGAACATCATGAAATGAAGTTTACGATGACCAGCTGCAATCCTGAAATTTCTTTGAACAATCACAGTATTGTCTATTTTCATTGATCTGATTTCTATTTCATTGTTTGATCCATCTTTTTCCTTTCTTTCACTATTAACTGCATTCCAAGCGGCCTTCATTTATTATTGTCTTTTTTAGTTCATTCTGTTGGTGTTAATTGCTCTTGCTTTTGTCTCTTTTATTATTTTTCTGTACTTGTTTTGTAATATTTTGTAGTTTTCATCTTCACCCATCCATCTCAGAGTCTGGAGCTTCCTACACAGCTCTATTATTTCTCTCGTAATCCACTGTGTTTGATGCTGGAGCTTTTCTTATCTCTTTACTCTAGGGAATGCTGCATTAAAATGGTATATAATTGTTGTAATAAATGAACCATACTTCTCACTTACATTCTGCACCTGTAGAGTTTCATTCCAGGTTTCTCTACTTAATACTGTTCTAAAGATGTTGATATTTTGCTCATTAATGACCCCAAATTCTTTGGTTATTGGTTTTGATTCGGATGCCATGCCATTACTTCTGCAGTAGCAGATCAGCTGTCCGTGACAATCAAACATTTTTGTTTGAACTACATGTGATCCATAGAACCCAAAGAAATTCTGGTCATATATAAAGGCCGTTAGCAGCACCAAAGTTAATGTCCAGTCCCTAGTGAAAGAGACAGGAACTGAAATCGAAGGTAGCAAAGAAAAAGCTGAAATGCTTAACTCTGTTTTCAAATGTTCCTTTACACAGGAAAACCCCGGAGAATTGCCTCAATTTAATCCTCATACCAGTGAAAAGATTAATGGTATAAGTATTAGTGTCAGTGATGTTTAGAAACAGCTGAAACTATTAAAATTGGACAAAACTCCATGCCCCGATGGAATCCCTGTCAGATTCTATACTGAATTCATGGCTGAGTTAGCCCCTCTTCTAGCTACATTCTATTGTAGATTCCTCGAACAAACATCTGTACCCAGTTCTTGGAAAAAGACACAGGTCACACCCATCTACAGGAAGGGTAGTAGAAGTGATCCACAAAACTACTGACCAATACCCTTGACATCAATTTGTTGTAGAATCTTAGAATATATTCCGAGCTCAAACATAATGAAATATCTTGAACAGACTGCCAAGCAGCATGGATTCAAAAACTGTCATGTAAAAACCAACTCACATTTTTTTCGCATGACATACTGAAAGCTTTGGATCAAAGGAACCAGGTAGATGCAGAGTTTCTTGATTTCCAAAAAGTACTGCACCTATGCTTATTCTCAAAAGTATGATCATATGTAGTATATAGTGAGATCTGTGACTGGATCGAGGACTTTTTGGTAGGGAGGACACAGTATGTTATCTTCGATGGAGAATCATTGGCAGATGTAGAAGTAACTTTTGGTGTGCCTCGGGGAAGTGTGTTGGGGCCCTCAATGTTTGTATTGTATATTAATGATCTTGCAGACAATGTTAATAATAAAATCAGCCTTTTTCCAGATGATGCAGTTATCTATAATGACGTGCAATCTGAAAGAAGCTGCATAAATATTCAATCAGATCTTGGAAAGATTTCAACATGGTGCAGATATTGGCAACTTGCTCTAAATATTCAAAAATGTAAAATTTTACTTTTCACAAAACAAAAAAAAATGTAGTATCCTGTTACTATAATATCAATGAGTCACTATTGGAATTGGCCAACTCACACAAATACCTGGATGTAACACTTTGTAGGAATATGAAATGGGATGACCACATAGGTTCAGTCATGTGTAAAGCGGACGGTAGACTTCAGTTTATTAGTAGAATACTGGGGAAGTGCAATCAGTCTACAAAGCAGATTGCTTACAATCCACTCGTGTGACTGGTTCCTGAATATTGTTAAAGTATGTGAAACCCGTACCAGATAGGACTAACAGGGGGTATTGAACATATATAGAGAAGGGCAACACAAATAGTGTTTGATCTGGGGAAGAGTGTCACAGAGATACTGAAGGAATTGAACTGGAAGACTCTTGAAGATAGACATAAACTATCCCAAGAAAATCTGTTAACGATGTCTCAAGAACCGGCTTTAAATGATGGCTCTAGGAATATACTATAGCCCCCCCATGTATCACTCAGATAGGGATTGTGAGGATAAGATTAAAATAATTGTTGCATGCACAGAGGTATCCAAACAATCATTCTTCCTGCCCTCCATATGTGAATGGAACAGGAAGAAACCCCAATAATTGGTGCAATGGGACGTACCCTCTGCCATACATCTCACAGTGGTTTTCAGAGTGTAGATGTAGATAGTTACACCTACTAGTGTTAATAATGATGTAGTCCATAACTCTCTGACTTTGAGAAGTCACTGTTGTTGGTGCAGATAGTTGTTGATTCCGTATTACACTGTATTAACAGTAGTTAAAAATCTTGTTTTGTTTTTGATTCTTTTCATATGCCAATATAGATGTATCCTCAAATAACAACGTTTTTCTTCATATTCATTCATAGTAAGTTTGCAATTTTTTTCAGAAAGCTGCTAGAGTTGTTACCTGGTGATCTATACATACTAAACACTTTAAAGGTACTTGTCACTACACCAGTAATTTCAGAGTCTTTTTCTCTAGAGCTATGGGTACTCTCACACCCTTAGTGTTTACAGTCATTAAAGGCTTCCCTCTTTTAATGTATGCAGAAATCCCACCATGTTTATATCTAGGGATATAACTGGATAAGATATTGACCATTATTGTTAGGTGAGCTATTTGACTTTCAGTTATCCCATTTCCACTGATTCGTACTATGTCTGGTTGTGTTTCATTTAGGAGTTTAGTTCTAGTTTAGTTACCAGTGCATTGAATATTCTGATGTAGTACTTCTATGTAGTTTTTCTTCTGCTGATTTACATGTTGTGGGTTGTATTGCGACAGCATATTCTCTAGTCCCTTCTTTTTGTGTGATGCTTAAATATTGCCTTTTCTGCTACAACATCTGATTTTTCCTTCCGATCAGGCCATATTACTTTATCGTGCATCTAATAATGTTCCAGATATTTGTAAACATTCTGCTGAGTATTACAGACCTCAATCTATTTAAATCAATATATAATGTTATGAATATAATATAGGAAAACATTCCATGTGGGAAAAATATATCTAAGAACAAAGATGGTGAACTTACCAAATGAAATCGTTGGTATGTTGATATACACACAAACAAACACAAACACACACACACAAAATTCAATCTTTCGCAACCCACGGTTGCTTCATCAGGAAAGAGGGAAAGACGAAAGGATGTGGGTTTTAAGGGAGAGGGTAAGGAGTCATTCCAATGCCGGGAGCGGGAGGGGTATATATGCAGATGGATATGTGTGTGTGTGCGAGTGTATACCTGTCCGTTTTTCCCCCTAAGGTAAGTCTTTCCACTCCCGGGATTGGAATGACTCTTTACCCTCTCCCTTAAAACCTACATCCTTTTGTCTTTCCCTCTCCTTCCCTATTTCCTGACGAAGCAACCGTGGATTGCGAAGCTTGAATTTTGTGTGTGTGTTTGTGTTTGTTTGTGTGTCTATCAACATACCAACACTTTCGATATATATAATGTTACATATACATACAGGCATATTGTTTCTTTATTTTGTCTATGAATCTTATAGTGAAATAGTTGTACAAGATATGGGGCAACTAGAATGTTACCAGTATGCTTAGAGCATTAATCAGCGTGCTTAGAGCGAGATCCAAAAATAAAAAGAAATTATATGGACTACTCATAACTGTGTACATAATATATATATGGGACATGGTCTTCTTGAGCTTGAAATTATCTGGGGAAGAGAATGAGGTCTTACATTTAATATAAATTTGCTGTCAGGTGCTCGTCAACAGAAGAGAAAGAATCTTTCATTAGCAATTCCTCTCTTTTCATCCTATAGGTACTGTTTTTATTTCTAATCATTAAGGATAATTTTTTAAAGAATAGGCTACCCATATTTCTCAATCTGTCTTTAACCTAGGTTTTGCCACATAATCTACATCTTCATCTACATTCTACATCTACATTTATACTCCACAAGCCACCCAACGGTGTGTGGCGGAGGGCACTTTACGTGCCACTCTCATTACCTCCCTTTTCTGTTCCAGTCACGTATGGTTCGTGGGAAGAACGACTGTCTGAAAGCCTCCATGTGCTCGAATCTCTCTAATTTTACATTCGTGATCTCCTCGGGAGGTATAAATAGGGGGAAGCAATATATTCGATACCTCATTCAGAAATGCACCCTCTCGAAACCTGGCGAGCAAGCTACACCGCGATGCAGAGCGCCTCTCTTGCAGAGTATGCCACTTGAGTTTGCTAAACATCTCCGTAATGCTATCACGCTTACCAAATAACCCTGTGATGCATCCCACACTAATGATCAATACTCAAGTATAGGTCGAACGAGTGTTTTTTAAGCCACCTCCTTTGCTGAAGGACTACATTTTCTAAGGACTCTCCGAATGACTCTAAACCTGGTACCCGCCTTACCAACAATTAATTTTATATGATCATTCCACTTCAAATCATTCCGCACGCATATTCCCACTGGATATTTTACAGAAGTAACTGCTAACAGTGTTTGTTGCGCTATCATATAATCATACAATAAAGGATCCTTCTTTCTATGTATTCACAACACATTACATTTGTCTATGTTAAGGGTCAGTTGCAACTCCCTGCGCCAAGTGCCTATCCGCTGCAGGTGTTCCTGCATTTTGCTACAACTTTCTAATGCTGCAACTTCTCTGTATACTACAGCATCATACGTGAAAAGCCGCATGGAACTTCTGAAACTATCTACTAGGTCATTTATATATATTGTGAAAAGCAATGGTCCCATAACACTCCCCTGTGGCACGCCAGAGGTTACTTTAACGTCTGTAGACGTCTCTCCATTGATAACAAAATGCTGTGCTCTGTTTGCTAAAAACTCTTCAATCCAGCCACACAGCTGGTCTGATATTCCGTAGGCTCTTACTTTGTTTATCAGGTGACAGTGCTGAACTGTATTGAACGCCTTCCGGAAGTCAAGGAAAATAGCATCTACCTGGGAGCCTGTATCTAATAAATGAAGCGAGTTGGGTCTCACACGATCGCTGTTTCCGGAATCCATGTTGATTCCTACAGAGTAGATTCTGGGTTTCCAAAAACGACATCATACATGAGCAAAATACATGTTATAAAATTCTAAAACAGATCGACATCAGAGATATAGGTCTATAGTTTAGCGCATGTGCTCGACGACCCTTCATGAAGACTGGGACTACCTGTGCTCTTTTCCACTCATTTGGAACCTTCCGTTCCTCTAGAGACTTGCGGTACACGGCTGTTAGAAGGGGGGCAACTTCTTTCGCGTACTCGGTGTAGAATCGAATTGGTATCCCGTCAGGTCCAGTGGACTTTCCTCTGTTGAGTGATTCCAGTTGCTTTTCTATTCCTTGGATGCTTATTTCGATGTCAGCCATTTTTTCATTTGTGCAAGGATTTAGAGAAGGAACTGCAGTGTGGTCTTCCTCTGTGAAACAGCTTTGGAAAAAGGTGTTTAGTATTTCAGATTTACGCGTGTCATCCTCTGTTTCTATGCCATCATCATCCCAGAGTGTCTGGATATATTGTTTCAAGCCACTTACTGATTTAACGTAAGACCAGAACTTCCTAGGATTTTCAGTCAAGTCGGTACATAGAATTTTACTTTCGAATTTACTGAACGCTTCACGCATAGTCCTCCTTACGCTAACATCGTTTAGCTTTTGTTTGTATGAGAGGTTTTGGCTGGGTTTAAATTTTCAGTGAAGCTCTCTGTGCTTTCGCAGTAGTTTCCTAACTTTGTTGTTGAACCACGGTGGGTTTTTCCCGTCCCTCACAGTTTTACTCGGCACCTACCTGTCTAAAACGCATTTTACGATTGCCTTTAACTTTTTCCATAAACACTCAACATTGTCAGTGTCGGAACAGAAATTTTCATTTTAATCCGTTAGGTAGTCTGAAATCTGCCATCTATTACTCTTGCTAAACAGATAAACCTTCCTCCCTTTTTTCATATTTCTATTAACTTCCATATTCAGGGATGCTGAAACGGCCTTATGATCACTGATTCCCTGTTCTGCACTTACAGAGTCAAAAAGTTCGGGTCTGTTTGTTATCAGTAGGTCCAAGATGTTATCTCCACGAGTTGGTTCTCCGTTTAATTGCTCGAGGTAATTTTCGGATAGTACACTCAGTATAATGTCACTCGATGCTCTGTTCCTACCACCCGTCCTACCGAGCAAGGTGGCGCAGTGGTTAGCACACTGGACTCACATTCGGGAGGCCGATGGTTCGATCCCGTCTCCAGCCATCCTGATTTAGGTTTTCTGTGATTTCCCTAAATCGTTTCAGGCAAATGCCGGGATGGTTCCTTTGAAAGGGCACGGCCGATTTCCTTCCCAATCCTTCCCTAACCCGAGCTTGCGCTCCGTCTCTAATGACCTCGTTGTCGACGGGACGTTAAACACTAACCACCATCACCACCACCACCCATCCTAAACATCTGAGTGTCCCAGTCTATATCTGGTAAATTGAAATCTCCACCTAAGAACATAACATGCTGAGAAAATTTATGTGAAATTTATTCCAAATTTTCTCTCAGTTGTTCTGCCACTAATGCTGTTGAGTCGGGAGGTCGGTAAAAGGAGCCAACTATTAACCTAGCTCGGTTGTTGAGTGTAACCTCCACACGTAATAATTCACAGGAACTATCCACTTCTACTTCACTACAGGATAAACTACTACTAACAGCGACAAACATGCCACCATCAGCTGCATGCAATCTATCCTTTCCAAACACCGTCTGTGCCTTTGTAAAAACTTTGGCAGAATTTATCTCTGGCTTCAACCAGCTTTCTGTACCTATAACGATTTCAGCTTCGGTGCTTTCTATCAGCACTTGAAGTTCCGGTACTTTACCAATGCAGCTTCGACAGTTTACAATTACAATACCGATTGCTGCTTGGCTCCCGCATGTCCTGACTTTGCCCCGCACCCTTTGAGGCTTTTGCCCTTTCTGTACTTGCTCGAGGCCATCTCACCTAAAAAACCGCCCAGTCCACGCCCCACAACCCCTTCTACCCGTGTAGCCGCTTGCAGCGTGTAGTGGACTCTTGACCTATCCAGCGGAACCGGAAACCCCACCACCCTATGGTGCAAGTCGAGGAATCTGCAGCCCACACGGTCGCAGAACCATCTCAGCCTCTGATTCAGACCCTCCACTCGGCTCTGTACCAAAGGTCCGCAGTCAGTCCTGTCGACGATGTTGCAGATGGTGAGCTCTGCTTTCATCCCGCTAGTGAGACTGGCAGTCTTCACCAAATCAGATAGCTGCCGGAAGCCAGAGAGGATTTCCTCTGATCCATAGCGACACACATCATTGGTGCCGACATGAGCGACCACCTGTAGATGGGTGCACCCTGTACCCTTCATGGCTTCCGGAAGGACCATTTCCACATCTGGAATGACTCCCCCCAGTATGCACACGGAGTGCACATTGGTTTTCTTTCCCTCTCTTGCTGCCATATCCCTAAGGGGCACCATTATGTGCCCGGCGTTGGAGCTCCCAACTACCAGTAAGCCCACCCTCTGCAACCGCCCGGATCTTGCAGACTGAGGGGCAACCTCTGGAACAGGACAAGCAGCCATGTCCGGCCGAAGATCAGTATCAGCCTGAGAGAGAGCCTGAAACCGGTTCATCAGACAAACTGGAGAGGCCTTCCGTTCAGCCCTCCGGAATGTCTTTCTCCCCCTGCCACACCTCGAGACGGCCTCCCACTCTACCACAGGTGAGGGATCAGCCTCAATGTGGGCAGTATCCCGGGCAGCCACAGTCGTAGTCCGATCGGGGGATGCATGGGACGAGCTGGCAGTCCCCGACAAACCCCCATCTAGACCCCCACAGTGATGCCCATTGGCAACAGCCTCAAGCTGTGTGACCGAAGCCAACACTGCCTGAAGCTGGGAGCGAAGGGATGCCAACTCAGCGTGCATCCGAACACAGCAGTTGCAGTCCCTATCCATGTTAAAAACTGTTGTGCAAAGAATGTCTGAACTAATCTACAGCGAGCACAAACAATTCAACACAAAATTTAAACGGTTATTAAATTACAAGATTGACTAGTAAATGCAGTAATGCTGCTACTTGTGCACTGCTGACACACTGCTCAGCGGCGGAAGGAGACTACGCGATTTTACACTATTCAGGTACTAAAACGTGATGCTACAACTCTCAAATACTGTAATACGCCCGAAATTTATGAATTAAACAATGCAAATACCAAAAACACACAAAGAAATTAAGAATTAAACTATGTAACAAATAAGTGAGCTAAGAGTATACGACTTGCTGCTGCAGCTGCTTATCCAACGGCGGCAGGGAGCACAATAATGATGTAAAGTTCTTGCAAGGAATCACATGTAGTCTGGATTTCACTTTAGACTGTGGTCCCCTTTCCCCAGTAGGACTACAGGGATGGGTTAGAGACACAAAAGTAATTCAAGTGGCATAGGAAGATGTTACTAGCATCTCTGTACAAGATTTCGAGTGACTATCAGGCAGAAAACATGGAGGAAGTCTCTTCAAGGGGGTTCATCAGCTGCATGACAAACTTGCCAGAACACTTTTTATTAATAAAGATTCCAGATACAAGTTTGGGTTCATACTGCACTTCACTGAATGTTTCCTGTCTAGACTGCTCAAAAGATTTTTAGTTATTTCAGATACCATTATATGTTCTGTATCTGAAGATGGATATGCCAAAACATGTACTAAATAAAAATGTCTTTAACCACCTAAACAGAAAACATTCATTGCAGCAAGTTATTTCCAATAAACAGTGGCTGCATACAGATGCTTTGGAAAATGAAATTTGTAGTGTTTCATGCTTCACATAGAAGGTGTGTTCAAAAAGTAAGATAACTTTATATTTTTATGAAAAAAATATATATTTATTCATCACTATTCATGTCGTCCCCTTCAAAGTAATCCCCCTCAGATATAACACACCTGTGCCAAAGCTTTTTCCAAACATCGAAGCACTTTTTGGTACAGCCTTGAGTACTTCCAGTGCTGCAGTTTTTATTTCATCAATCGTTGAAAATCTTTCACCTTTCATAGGTCTTTTCAGTTTTGGGAACAGGAAAAAGTCATAGGGGGTCAAATCCAGTGAATATGGTGGCTGAAGCATGATTGTCATGTTGTTTTTGGCCAAAAAATCTCTCACGAGCAACAATGAATGAGCAGGTGCATTGTTATGATACAAAAGCCATGAATTGTTTTTCCACAATTTTGGACGTTTTTAGGGTATTGCTTCTTGCAAATGGCACGTAACATCAAGGTAATACTGCTTATTGACAGTGCGACCTTGAGGAAAAAATTCACAATGAACTGCGCCAAGGTAATTGAAAAAAACAATAAGCAAAACTTTGACATTTAATTGAACTTCGCATGCTTTTTTCAGTCTTCTCTCTGGGATGCTTCCATTGGAATGACTGAGCTTTGGTTTTGACGTCATAAATGTAAACCCAAGTGTTGTCACCAGTTATGACCCTTTTGAGCAAATCAGGATCATCACTGATGTCATTCAAGAGCTCCAGGGCAATGCTCCTGCTACGGTTCTTCTGATCAAAAAAGAGAAGTTTTGGAACAAATTTTGCTGACACACGTCTCATGCCCAAAATGTCCAAAAAAATTGCATGACACGAGCCGACCAATATGCCAACATACTCAGCAACTTCTTTTATGGTAATTCAATGATTACCCAAAACAATTTGCTTCACAACTTCCACGTTATCATCTGTTGTTGATGTGTTGTGGCATCCAGAGCGAGGTTTGTCATTGCCAATTTGGCATCTTCTCAGCCATCTTGGAAGAGCTTGTAATACTTGTAAACTTTTTTTTTTTGCTTGGAGCAGACTCACCATATGCCATTGTTAATATCTCAAGTGTTTCAGAGCAATTCATTCCATTTTCATACAAAATTTAATGCAGCTTTCTTTGCTCTTTTTATTACAATAATAGAAAATCACTGAGCACACTAAAACAGGTCTAACGAAGTATTCTGCAGCTGTATACTTGAAACTGTGAACATATGTATGGGACATGTGTATCAATATAACAAAACAAAAAAAAAAAAGATCGATAATTGAATATATGTTGCCCTCAAAATTTAAAAAGTCACCTTACTTTTTGAACAGCCCTCATACACATGACCTGCCACCCAATGAATTCTTTGTCTTTTCTTGCATGAGATACCAGATATTTTCAGGATGACACTGAGGCGATATTAAAGGCGGAGCAGTTCTTCGGTTGCCAACATTATCTTAATCAGGGAAAATGTAAGATAACATACCAAAGTAGCGCTGACCCAAAGCAGAAAATCTTGGTATCTTGGTACACACAAAATGATACAACTTAGCCAAACAAAGATGGCATCAACGAGATCATTGCTGTATTAATTGATGAGGTCTTCTATCTACAGCATAAATATGAAGTGATGCCTAGGTAATAAGAAGATAGTGAAGTGAAACTAGATGCCATGTGTCACATACAAAAGAAGAGTGTGGACAGCGCACAGATTAAAAATATTGTTTTGGGAACTGGACTTTGTAACAAAAACTGGAAAGCTGTAAAATCTGGAATTAAGTGTAGGCAGTGCAACAGAAGACTTCATTTTTGCTGTGGGAAGAAGGATACCTAGGTGAAGGATGATGAGAACTTCGCTCTGAAATGGAAATGTGATAATGTTAGGTACAAATCTCCAACTAAACTATCTCATACTAAACAGTTAGCTAAACCATCCACTATACCAGAAACAAATAGGGCAGTACCTCATATACATTGTGATAAAATGAACAACATTGTTGTGAAGTGGTCCAAAAGTAATAATTACTTTCAGGAACTTAGCACTAAGAGGAAGCGTCATGAAGAATCACAGAATATTCAGGATGATCTGATGCTGCCTCATAAATTTGTCAACAAAAGTGCAAGGCAAGCACATAGTCAATATAATCAAACTGTCCTTGCACTTGGCAGTAGTTGTAGTAGTTACTGATCTAAGTCAAAAGCTTGACTCAGTCATATTACAAGTGATGTAGGCTCCTTGGGGGAGGATCTTGACTAACAAGGCAATATAATAATAATGATAGGTAGTGCTGGGAACAGTTTGGGCTACAACTACAACTACAGAGTTGAGGAAGATATTTCTAACATGGCTGGTAAAATGACATGCACCAATGTGTAGGTAGTTTCACTCTTCCAGCATTTTGATAAGCCATTGATGAAATATTCCATGAAACATGTCCATGAGGAGCTCAGCAGAGATTTGTGACAACCAGGCCAATCACACATCGAAATGATCGATACAATACCAATAAGCCAGCACCATCACAAACACCATTGCTTGCATCTAAATAGAGCAGAAAAAAATTATCAAACATATCACCACCAATAGCATTAAATAAAAGCAATACGGCATCCACTCAATGCCAATATTTTCTAACATTCAACATAGATCTTTTTTAGGATAAATGAAAGAGACAATGTAAAAGTAGTTCTAGTTGATGATAACCTGTCAGATACCAACAATGAAAGTAAGGACTCTTATGATCATCACTGCTTACAAAAATTCCATCAGAATATAAGGTAAATAAAAAAGAAGAGCTGCTTCTTTCAACTCAGAATACAAAAGATTTAGATGAAACAGCTGTTCATGTGCTTTGCTTAACAGAGCATCATCTAAGAGCTGCTGAAACTGAGCAGATAAGACATAGAAAATTACAAAATTTGATCTAAGTATTGCAGAACCAACTTAAGAAAAGAAGATGTTGAAATTTTTATTCACAACACTCTTAGATTACAGGTATGTGTATGTCAATACTGCAATGAAGAATATTTTGAAGAGTATGCTGTCAAACTAGAAAAGCAATCTATCACATTTATAACTATCTATAGGGAACCAGTAGGAAATATCTCAAAGTACCTCGCTCAGTTAGAAACTATCCTTATAAAACTTTACAAGAGAAACAGTAAAATTATTTTGTGTGGGGATTTTAACATTGACTTTCTATCACCAAACAGAAACCCTAGACAGTTAGAACCATTGACGTCTTTCTATAACTTATACCCCAGTGATCTCTTTCCCAACAAGAGTAGATGACAACAGCAAGCTGCAATTGACAATGTTTTCCTGGACTCACACACATTAATACGATGTAAAAATACAGGCTGTAGTAAATAGCCTATCTGATCATGATGATCAAATAGCAGTCCTAAAACTCAGCAACATAACAATAGTTAATGTATACATACAAGTTAGGCATGTCAGAATACTAAACAATGATGCCACCAACATGTTTAAAAATACTCTGCAACGGGAACTATGGGAAGAGGTCTACTATGAAGACACTATGGATATGAAATTTCGCTCATTTTTAAAGCTACTTCTGAAACACTTTGACGTCAGCTCCCCCCAAAGACAAACAAAATCTAAATCAAATGTAAGCAAGCAGGAAGACTGGCTAAAATCTGGGACTAGACTATCATGTGTCAGAAAAAAGAGAACTTTACATAGAACAGGTGAATAGTAGACACAAAGCTGTGAAAGTACACTGGAAGAGATATTGTAAAATCTTAAACTGCATAATTAGGAAGGCTAAACATATTCACCATGCACAGCAAATTAACAGCTCAAAAAATAAAACAAAACCCATATGGAAAATCATAAAATTGAAAACAAACAGAAACAAAATATCAGAAGAATCAGAGGTAGCACAGTTAATAGAAAATGGGACAGAGCACAGTAATCTGAAAATGGAAGACTTGAATCAAATAAATTTTTCCTCTCTGTAGCCGAAGATAAAGGAACAGGAAACACTCAGCCTCCCTCAGAAGCCACAAAACTGCTTAATCTTATCCAACAATATTATGAGAAGGAAAGTTGTTACTCACCATATAGCAGAGATGCTGAGCTGCAGATAGGCACAACAAAAAGACATATTCAAAGTTTTCGACCATGGTCCTTTATAAGCTTTAGTTGTGAGAATTTTTTTGTTGTGCCTATCTTTTACTCAGCATCTCTGCTATATGGTGAGTAGCAACTTTCCTTATCATATTATTATTACATTCCATCCTGCATTTTCCATTGTTAAATCTTATCCAATGTACATCAACATTGACAGTGCACTTCAAATCCACGGAACCCAATGATATTATAAAAATCATCACTTCCCTAAAAAAGCACCATCTGTTCAAGTTACGATGGAATCAACCATGGCAATAAAATTATGTGGTGGCTCAATCAGCAATATATTGTGCTACTTATGTAACCAGTCTGTGAAAATTGAGGTATTCCCTAATAAATTAAAACATGCTACAGTGATGCCACTACATAAAGTTGGTGAGAGACATGTAATATCTAACTACTGGCCAACCCCTCTGCTGCAATTTCTTTCAAAAATATTTGAGGGAGTAGTGTACAACAGGCTGTATGAACACATAACTCAAAATGGTTCACTGACTACCAAATGGTTCACTGACTACCACCCAGTTTGGCTTTCATGAAGGGATCTCCACAGATGATGCAATATCCAGTCTAAAAAAAAAAAAAAAAAAAAATTCTAGATGAACTGAACCATAGAAGATACCCTTATAGGAATTTTATGTGCTCTAGCTAAGGCTTTCAGCTGTGTAAAACACAACATATTAGTACAAAACTACCATACAATGGCATCAAAAACCAACCAGTAGCTTGGCCAGACTCCTACTTACATAACAAGAAACAGAGTTGTCCCAACAGGTGCAGGCGAAACAATAAAATAAGCTTGGGGAACTATTAAGTATGATGTTTCCCACGGCTCAGTCCTTGCACCACTGATTTTCTTACTGTATGTTAATGACCTACCAGCATCAGTAAGTAACAATGCAAATACAGTACTGACACTAGTACCTTGATCAAAGGCTGTGAAATTTTCAGTGCAGTCTACAACTGAAACAAGCACACAGGAAGTATACCAATAGTTCACAGCAATTAGCCTGTCGCTAAACTTCTCAAAAACAAATTTATTTGTTTCACGCAGCAAATAATAAACTCTTGAAACACATATCAATGGTCAGAAAATAAATGAAACTTCATATTGAAAGATGTCAAGTCCTAAGAAGGAAAATCTGTCCTCGTCCCATCCAGTAAGTCTACCTTGACCTGCAATTCTGAGCAACTTTTCTCTCCCTTGCATATACCCTGCCAGCCCTTTTCCTTTATCCCTCTTCCTTCCCCTTCAGCCAGGAGGAGGAGCCACTGACTCCCAAAGCTTGCACATTTCCTAAACATATATGAGGCTATCAGCGCTATAGTGGCCTAACCCACAGCACCCTGGTTTGTGGGAATAGCCACTGGAAGACGTTGATGTTTGCAGAATTGATGTGTAAGTTAGTGATTGCGCATATAGCAATGATTGTGGTACACATAATGTGGTATGGTGTCCGGTAATTGGCTGTATGTGGAGTTAGCTGTAATAGTGTTTTTAGACCATTTTTTGTGTGGGTAAGGCCACTATTGTTTCGGCGCATTTGACCATAATACACGAAACATGTGGGATAGGCCATTACTCCTTTACACGCTGTAGTCAAACACTGGACAAGATACACATGAGGTGTTAATGTTCATCATCCTTATCATCATTTACAGGGACAGAGTCACCACACGGCTGTACAGATGTCTTCAAAGTACAGTAATAAACATGGTACACCAGGGTGGAGTATGAATTGCAACAAGGTCATTAAATTCGTCTTTTTCAATGCACTAATAGCGTGTCCATTGGGATATAGTACGTCCAGAGTCTCAATTACTTTTGATCCTCACTTAGCAAAACTGACATCGGCAAATGGGACATCTGGCTCATTGGAGTACTTATAAAACATGATATGGGGAGAGGCTGCTTTATACTGAAGCCAGTGAATATGCAACCATTGCACCCTGGTATTTTGTGTCGACACTTTATGGTTATGTATGTTTCTCTCTAAACGTACTGTAGACATCAAATCATTCCTTGTCATTGTTATAGTGGTGAAGGGATGTTGTTTTCAAGCAGGGATAATGACATTCATCCAGTGAGGGGGTGTGTATATGTTCGGGTGAAATTTCCTGTTCTTCGTGATGATACCGAGGTCCTGGTCACGTGGTACGTATGAATGCCCACTGACTAGGAATTTACGGTGGATTACTTCTGGTGTGAAGTCTGCATGCAGCACCATGAATTGACACAGTAAGGCCATTTTTATATTCTGATTTTGCCTGCAACATTGATTCGAGTACATAATCAGTCACTTTGTTTCGACATTATGTTTAATGTAATGCACGAGATACAATCCAATTTCTTCTGGTCCTTGGGATGCTTTGCCCTCACTCCATACATACATGATAGCTTTATTGGTACACAGGTCGTGTATTCGAAGGCAGTATGTCCACAATTGCCACTTGTACTAACAGATACCTGTTGTGAGTAACGATATTGGTAAAGTCCTCATCAAATCAAAGGCAATCGTGGTCGTATGGTGTCCTGATGCCTCCCTTTTGGTGCATTGCGATGCATTCTCATCCGCAGGCTATCGGCCTTTTCTTGATACACCTCTCTTTCATGTTCCCATTTACCTTTCTCTTCCGCAGTGTCAGCTGCAGCATGTTTATGTTATAGAGGTCGCATTTACGGCAGGAATCACTAACAGGGGAATGAAAGACAGATTAAATCTTGTATTAAATATCTGACCAAACATGTAGTACGTGACCAGATCAAGCTCGGCTTTATATAAATGGTATAACTTCCCCATGCTAAGATCTGGTGACAAATACTTCTGATCGACTGTTTCATTCATTCGTGCATAATGGCTCTGATATGCTGGAAACTGTTTTATGAATTTTTCTACCACAACCGTCTTTGCTATTGGTGTTTTGTTTTTAGCAGGGCATGCGTCTTGCTTATTGATGGGTGGGGTCTGGTGCTGCACTTTGTGTGAAAGAACCCATGTAATCTTACTGTCCGATATTTGCGAAATGTTCTTAAAGAACGTTTTACACACCTTCACTTCCACTTCCTCTTCATTCTGGTAATGGCTTGGCCTTGTTGTTACTTGTCACGACTTTGTAGCACCAGAGTAATACATGTGTGCTGTAGACACTACTTTCACCATGGCAAAAATGTATGCCGACTGCAAGTTAAAACAACTTAATGCATAGAATGGGTCAAATAGATGTTGCTGGTGTTCAGGTGAAAAATGTCGACCACATTCCACCTGACGCATGCATGCTTCAAGGGTGGGATATTTCTTTGGCACTACATTTCCCTTCACGTTAATGTATTCTTCCCCTTTCGATCACTTTTCTTTTCAAGTGTTCTGTGCCCACAGCTGTGCATTCTGCACCAGTTTTCTTCCTCATTGTGGAGCAATTACTGTACCAGTACTACAATCCCCCTTCGATACATCCACGGCTGACATTGTGGGTGTGGTATCCTTCGATGCGCTGTGTAGATTGGGCTCTGATAACACGGCACATAACTCATCTCCTGTACCACGTGCATGCTGGCTGAATCGGCCAGGTGCACATTCCATGTCTGAGGCATCGGTAGTAGGGTCTGATCCAAATAGGTCTGCAATGGAAATGTTCCTTACCTGCACCGGTGTCCATATCACATTATATGAGTCCAACGAGGGAACATATGCGGCTTCGACATCATCACCAGGGCTACTGCACGTCGTTCTGTAGTACGCAAACACTAATGACAGTCCAGTGGTGTGTCGACCACAATACTGAGTATATACTGCAGCTGTGTCCTTCGCTGGCCATTGTGTGCTGTATGACGTATGGTACACTGTCCCACCAGCCTACTTGCTATGCATATATGGCGCAGTAGTGTCCTATGTGGCATAGGCCACTATTGCGCCCCATTTCGTATGGCACTGCATGGTGCATAAACAACATCTGACACTGCCACATTCTCCATGGTGTCCAAATACATGTTTGGCGATTGTAGGACATGATGGTAGGGCGTAAAGTGATGTTCTGTGCAAATATCTCATTTTTCCAAAAATGTGGGTTAGGCCAATATTGTGCTGATGTGTTTACTCCTACCATGGCTTGGTGAGTACATTTTTTTATCCATCCAGTTATACATTTTCAAAAATTGATTATTCTCATTTATACAGCAATGTATCTTTGGATATTTTTGGCTACACAGTATAAAATAATGTAAGCGGAAAACATGTCAAACTGAATTTCTGTATCAGTTTATCACTGCATTCATTTCATTTTTCATTCTTTTCCAGCTCAGTACTGTTTCATACAAGCTAAATGCAATCCAGTGTCATGTTCTTAATATATATTTAGTTTTTTTATTTGGATGGACAAGTTTACAGATTATATCTGCGAACACTTTTACTGTGTGTGGCAAAATTTACTTCTGGTACGACTTTGTTTTACCCTAACTCAGGTTGTTCAAAAAGTACCCCATAGAAGTGGAGCACTCCAGAGTCCTCACTGCAGTGACTCCAAGCCCATGATGTGGGAGAAAGTGAATTCATTGCCACCTAGCCATAACTGGTGCAACAATCTGTGTTCACTGACAGCTATAGATAGTCACGCAAGCCCTGTGCCTCAGGTGAAGGATCCATTTCTATTTACTGAGACAGATGGTCTTCCACAATGCCTAGGATGCTGAGGTGAGAAAAGTCATGCGATATGCGTACATAAAGGTGGCAATGGTAACACTTACATAGCTATAAAAGGACAATGTAAGAGTTGTCATTTGTACTCAAGTGATTCATGTCTCCAATGGGAATTAACAGACTCTGAATGCGGAATGGTGGTTGGAGCTAGACAAATGGGGCATTCAATTTCAGAAATCTTTAAGGATTTCAATATTACATGATCCACAGTGTCCAGAGTGTGCTGAGAATACCAATTTTCATGTTACCACTCACCATGGACAACACGGTGGCTGAAGGGCTTAACTTAACACTTTCGCTGCGGCTAACGCTTGTAAGCATCAAAACAAGCCACGGGCTAGTGCGGCTGATGCTTACAAGCATCCGCGCTCACTGTCGGATTACTCGGTCTAGTTGCAGCGTCTAAGCTAGCATCAAAGTGTGTAAACTTCTTTTTTGTGGGGTCAGTTATCGAACATATATTGTTCGTAATGGCAGCTAATGAACCGACTCCTGGACCTTCCAATGCGAAAAGGAACAGGAAAGGTGTTAAATTGACAGAGGAACAGTTACTTAGTGTACTGGACGACAGTGATTTTCTGTGTAGTGAGGACGAGGCATACCACAGAGACTGTCATTCAGAGGCTGCAGAAGAATTGCCGAGTGATGATAGCATGGAAGCACAGCTTTCGAATCTGTTTCATGACAGTTACGAATCTGACAATACGGATCACGACAATTGTGTGGAAATCGACAACGAAAAAGATCCCGACCTGTCACATGGAGATAGTCATGTCAAGTACTGGCATAAAGAACCACATAATATGCAGTTTCACCCACTTACGAAGGAAGAAGTTTTGCAAAATCATCCGACTGGCAATTCTCCTATGGATTTATTCAGATTATTGGTAATAGACGAATTGTTGCAACTTGTGGTTGACGAAACCAACGATAACGCAGTCAACATATTGCTGAGTGAAAATACAAAAGAGGGATCTAGGATCTGTAAATGGAAACCTCTATGTATAGGCAAATTACTAGTTTTCCTGCGTGTTTCGTTACATATGGGAAACGTTAAATATCTTCCATTACAAGACTACTGGAAGAAAGAACCGCTATTTGAGAATAGAGGTAATAGCGATGAGTATAAGCAGAGACCGGTATTTGATCATATTACGCTCTCTGCATTTTGGAAAAAATCCACTTCCAGGAAACCCGAAACCAGACCATCGTTTATATAAGATAAGACCTATATTGGATTATTTTAATACGAGAGTGTCTCAAGTGTATTACACGGGAAGAGATTTATCAATAGATGAATCAACGATTCTTTGGAGGGGAGGATTGTCATTTACACAATACATAAAAAGTAAATGTAATAAATACGGCATTAAGGTGTAAATGCTCAACAATCCACATGGTTTCATAAATAAGTGCACTGTGTACAGGGGAAGTAGTGGAGATATGGGGGGAAAAGGTCACACTGAAAAGGTCGTTTTGCAATTGATGGCAGAAAAGCTGCATGTTGATCATCACATTTACTTGGACAATTATTGTAACAGTTTTTATTTAGCTACAACTCTGTTGAACCTAAAAACACTTCCTACAGGTACTCTGAAACTAAATAGGAAATATACGCCCGAAGACGCTGTATCAACAAAACTTGGGAGAGGAGAGACAATTGCACGGTATTCTAATGGAGCTATGATTGGAAAATGGAAGGATCGACAAGAGGTTTCCTACAGTTCCACAGGACACTTAAATGTTATGGAGCAAGTGACGAATGCTCTCCAGCAAATAGTCAAGAAACCTTTGTCTATTATTAGGTACAATGCGTGTATGTCTGGGACTGATAAACAAGATCAGATGTTACCATATTATTTATGTGAATGAAAGACTATCAGCTGGCCGAAAAAACTATTCCTTCATGTCATTGACAAGCTAGTTTTTAATTCTCTATATCTGTACAACAAATACACAGGAAATAAAATGATGATGTACGATTACAGAATGAACCTTATAAAGGGCTTCCTTCCACCAATGGACGTAACACGGAATGTGAGCAAGAAACATCACAGATGAACACACGTTGTGCAAAAGTGGGAAGCTATTGCAGGGGAGGAGCAACTTATGAGGAATCGGTGAAAGAAGAGCGCAGAACAAGGCAAGCGCACTGATCCACCATATGAGTGTACAACCTGCCCAGAGAAACCTGGATACTGCTTGAACTGCTGTATAATTTCCCATAAGTAGCAAAAACGCGATAATATCGGGGAAATTCCAATTATCAAAGACAACTTCTTTTATTTCTTTTGACATTGCATGGTTTCTTTTTATGATGTGAAAGGTTAGAACTTTTTTCCAAGAGTGTTCAGAAAATGATGTTTTCTGTTGTGTTAAGTCAACTTATTTCTTATTGCGTTGTAAAGCGTTCCCTACAGTTTTTGTGAAATAATTTAATGGGCTAAATTTGTTTTAATAGCACCGAAATTGAAGTGATGGGGGACATGAGAGAAGCCTCCATGTATGGTGTGTTTTGCTTACTAATTTCTACACATCTGGGCGTCTATGATAAATGTAGACAGCCAAATCTCTCATACCACGAGCAAACATGCTACTAAATTGACGACCTCAGTCAGAGTCAATCTTAAAAATGCGCATTTGAAGTAAATATAATTACAAACAAATCCAGTTTCTTTTTTTTCCTTCTTAAGAATTTGCGTTTTGAATCCAAATTTTTCCTGGATGCAGTGGATTTGTTGCTTGTTTGAATTGTATTTTTTGTTACATTATCAGCATATCACGAGCATTTGAATGACGCCTGTGACCCCTATACGTGTCAGACAGCAAACAGACTTTAAAACATGACCAAAATACAGTTGAAGCTCATTTGAAGTAATGCATCTAAGGCGTCATCATTAAGTCAGTATAGAACATGATCCTACAGATCTTACAAGGTCTTGACGTCAGCCTGCAGCTCAGGTGTGCTTAGGAGCATCAGCTCCGAGCGGTGCACGGGAGAGTTGGGTGCCTGCACCGATGCCGCAGCGAAAGTGTTAATGACCAAGAGCAGTGGCATTTGCAAAGACAAGCAATACTGTGTGAAGTAATTCCAGAAATCAATGTAGGACATATGGCGAACATATCCTTTAAGACAATGCAGCAAAATTTGATGTTAATAGGCTATGGCAGCAGATGACTTCTGCGAGAGCCTTTGCTAATGGCACAACATTGCCTCTTATGGTTTCCTGACCATTATCAGTTCGACAATGGATGACTGGAAAACCATGGCCTGGCCAGACGAGTCCCAATTTCAGTTGGTAAAAGCTCAAGGTAGGGTTTGACAGTTGCACAGGTGCCACAAATCCATGAATCCAGGTTTTCAACCAGGCAATGTGCAAGACGATGGTGGCTCCATAACGGTGCAGACTGTGCTTACATGGAATGGACTGGGTGCACTACTCCAAATGAACTGACTATTGACTGGAAATGATAATGTTCAGGTACCTGGAGACCATTTGCAGACACTCATGGACTTCATGTTCCCAAACAACAATGGAATTTTTATGGATGGCAGCATACCATGTCATCAGGACACAATTGATTTGAAGAACATTCTGGACAAGTCTATCAAATGATTTGGCCACCCAGACTGCCCAAAATTAATCCCCAAACATTTATGGTCAGTTCGTGCACAGAATCCTGCACTGGCAAAACTTTCACAGTTATGGATGGTTATACAGGCAGCATGGCTCAGTATTTCTACAGGAGACTTCCAACAAGTTGTTGACCATATCGAGCAATTACACTATGCAGCTGCAAAGGTCTAACATGATATTTGGAAGTATCACATGACTTGTCACCTCAGGGTAAGTCAAAGAATAATTCTGCTAAGCAGTACAGCACCATTATGCATGCCTTCACGACCCACAAATTATTAGCAGGTGGGAGGCAAATCACAGACATTAGCCAGGCTTAAAAATGATATACTAGGAGACTACAGAAATTTGCAGAATGGTTGATATACTGTAATGCATTTGTTTGTGTCAGGTGAATGACAGGGAAGAATGCACAATTGAAGGAGCAATTTCAGATAGCTAAAAAGTCATTCACATCATAACGATTAGTGGCGAGCTGTTTTCAGTAGAATCTCATAAAATCAGGGGTGGTAGCAGATGCAGAATGTTTGTTTCCAAGAAATCTGCAAACAACTGAAAGGGTTTGCCTTTTGAAGCAAACATTCTCTCATCAAATTCTGGACATGGCAGCATTTAGAAACAGCTCATGAAACAAGCTGAGAGCTTTCTTGCATTTCTGCTTGTGCTTGATGAAAGCAGTGATGTTACTGGCTGTGCTCCGCTTTCAGTATTTTACATGATGTCAGTATGGAGCTGTAAATATCATCATAACCTTCTGATATATTACTACTCAATTGCACTGTGACAGGTCTCTCTGTTTTTGAATCAGTGGAGAATGCGAATTTGAAGTGAGAAACTCCATACTAGCTCAGAATAGTATCTTGACTATTCTTTGTTTCACTCACAAAGGGGTAATGCTGAAGCAGTGGAACTGAGTAACGATGAAATTTGCAGTCAAGTGTATTCATTTTGATTGGTGTCAAGGTGTAAATCGTTACCAATTTAATGGAAGTGCAGTTTGAGGACATACCTTACCACTGCACAGTTTGTTGGCTAAGTTGAGTGAAAGTAGTTGATATTTTCTTTGCAACTCAGGAGGGAATCTCTCTTTCTTGAAATGAAGAGAAAAGACATACATTGTCTGAAAGATTGAAAATGGAATCAGACCAAGTGGTCCTAGCTGACAAATTTATATTTCAATTTAAACTTATCATTGCAGGGCAAAGAGCAATTAAGAGTTGACATGCACAATCAAATTAGAGTGTTCATAGAAAAGTTACAATTTGTTTGAGGAGGCAAATGAGCACAGTACTATAACAGAATTTTAAAGATTTTTCAGTCACCTGGTTTCTTTAAAACTATCCCAAAATACGAGTTCGACATTTATCCTGCTAAGATAAAGCAGCTCATCACATCTTTTGAAACAAGATTCTGAAGGCTCACAACTGTGGAAGTGTAGTGAAATTGTTCAGCACTCATTTCTGCTTCCCCCAATAAATTACCGTCGCTATAGTTAGAAGTTAGAGAGTTGCAAAGTCCAACTTTGTGGAAACACAGGTACAACCCATGCTAAATTTGTCATGGTGGTATGATTCATTACAGCAAAAAACAATTTCCCAAGTTATGCAAAAATATGGCACAAATCATGTGCAGGTGTCCTCAGGAACGAAATGAATAAAAAAACGACAAATAATCATTTCTTCAGGAGGCAACAAGCTGATATTTCCTTCAACAGCTGATATTTCCGCACTTGTTTTGAGCAGAAAATGTTTAATATCAGAAGCCCCATTAACTAATTCCATTTCTTTTAAAACAGTTTTCATTTAGTTTCATAATTTTCAATTTCCATCTAGTAGCATGAAGCTACATCATAGCAGCCAAGAGTATGAAGTTGGCTATCATGTAAGATCTGGCAGGCAGATCAAGACACTCGTCATGCCACGTGCCACTGGCTCATTTGATTGCTCACAACCAGTGAAAATTCTCTGTGCAGAATGCAGAATTGCACGGCTTATTTTCAATGCTATTTTGGAATACATTATTTGTTTCTTTTTTCACAGATCACTATGACCACTTAACTGGTCAAGCGCAAATGTATATTTAACTTTTGTTCTGAATGTTTAGATTGTTTCAGTATTGTTGGACAGATTAATAGCATGAGTAGTCAAAACACAATAAAGCACACAGTTAAAAAGTTTTATTTTACAAAAAGCTATTTTCTTTTGGGAACAACAGAATGGCAATTTCTCACAATAAAAAGGCAACACTCATATTCATGTCTTAGCAGGCTTCAAAAATTAGTTAGGTATTAGCAGGTATTGAAAAATTTAATTCAGTAATTATGACAATGTAAGTACTTAAATGGAAGTACTAAAGTTGATGACAGGCTTAGGACAAAAATTTTAAGAACTTCACAATAGCAAAATTTAAAAGCAAGTTGACCTATCTTTGATGTTTCTGATTATTAGTGCAATTTCAAATAATGAGCGAACAATTTGAGAAAGGAAAAGCTTTTCAGGTCTTGTTACTTTGTTCTTAATAAAATAAATTACTGATAAACAGCAGAGGGAAAACTAGTATTTCCCTCCAGTACTTTTATCAATTAACCCGAAGATACTTCTGTTGTGAAGGTCATGTTAAGGACATTTATGATTGCGTGTTTTATACTGATGGAACACTCAGAAACAGAGGAAATGTCTTTTTAACAATCTGTTAAGTACTTATAATACCATACAGCTTGCCAGCCTATGAAGATTATTAGATGAATGTACAGAGATAATGTTTTATGCCAAGGCCTGAATACCTAATCCTTACAAAAAATTTGAAGTTTAGATCCACACAGTACCATTTGCTAATATAACAGTCAAGCAAAATGACACACATTCACATTACTCAGTCAATTACACAAGATATTTCTTAATAAACAAATAAGTTATTTATATATATTTATATATATTTGCACTATATAAAAAATAAAAGACTGCATATGTATAAAAAACTTAATTGATATTTTCTTCAGCAACATATTTGTACATACAGACCTAATAAAACTTAGGAATAAAAGAAAAATTTATTTTGTGCTTAGGACTTGCTTTAAAATATTATAAGCTGTAAAGTATATCACTCATAAGATCACAGAAATAAATATGGCACAATCTTGTACAATACTTTGAGCAACAAAAAGTCAGCACGCAGACAAGTCATCTTCCACTAACAAACCAGAGTTCCATGCTCCACATCTTACACCTACAACTTTCAGACTGCCGGTCTCTCCATTACTGCTGGCAGATGGTAGTGTTAGCCTTGTCATTTCATCGACATTAAGGAGTACACTCGGTCGCTTGCCTAGCTGTCCATATGCATTCCAACCACAGCCCCACACTGAACCATCATCTGAAAACATTATGCATAAATGTAACAAACAATCGGTCACTGATAATTGTACACAATGAGAAACTAAAATGCCCCTGCAGTGAGCAAATAATGAAAAGGCCAGACCCGTTTTCACGTGAATATAAAGCTACTTGCTATTGATTCTTATTGAAACACTATGCTACTGACCTAAAAGTACTATTGTGTGACGGCTTCCACATCCCACCTCCTTCACATTGGCATAGATACCAGATGGGAAGTCTACAGGCATTGGCACTCCAATTAGAGTTGACGGATCTTTTTCAAAGGAGCTGTCTTTTTCATCAGTCTTAAATGCATCATCTTCATCAGCACCAGCTTTTCGCTTTTTTGCCTTGTTTTCATCACTATGTATCCCTGAGCTTTCATCATACTTTCTACACCCAATCTGAGAGAAACCACTGTCATCAACATCACCACCTATGGGATAGAAATAATTAGACAAAACACAGAACAAATACATGAAACAGGCTAAGTTGACTTATGTGCCAACCATAATTAATCTGCAAATGATTAGTTAGCCATCCTCTATTACTATACTACAAAAAATACTACACAGACACTGAGAAGGGGATATGTTATTTATCAAAAGAAGGAAGCAGAGCAGATCCTATATAGAAGAAATGTACAAATACAGCACTGACACAAAATTTAAAAAATCCTTCAACAATTTTGTGCAAGGTTGGAGCCACCATTAGAAAAAAGTCGTCATGCCACATCACAAGATCTGTTGCAAATTATGGGGTAACTGCAAGTAAGAAAATCAAATCATGATGACTAGTACTGAGGGGCAAGGGGGATTGTGTGCCCCAAGTTTTTGTTATGTGTTTGTATAAGACACACTACAGTATACTCAAACACCCAATTCCCATGTAAGTATTGATATTTGAGGCGAGAGGAGAAGGGAGAGGAAGACTACGTAGTTGGAAAGAGCCAGATGGAGTTTGGGAAGATGCTTCAGAACTCTTAGTTCTTAGCTAGTTCTTGTCCAACTGGGCTATGATAAACTTTTAACAATCTCTCCATTGACAGGATACCAGACCACAACAGCAATGGTAATAAGTACAGTGGTAACTGCCGCACACTTGGCAAATGAGAGAAGGGGTTGTTCCAAAACAAAACACACTTCTGTTTGTACAAATTGCAACACAAAGAATCGATGGTTGAGATGAATGTATACTCTGCAAATTTTCAGAATAGTATGCCACAAAAGCAAACTAAAATAGTGAAGAGATCACAGACTCAGGCTATGCACCACCCTCTATTATGCAAGCAGAAAACTTGTTAAGCCTAGCTTATGCAGTGAATGGGCTTCAAACTGGAAATATGCAAACACCTGTCAATGTTGTAGTTTGGGCACCTGATGAGTACAACATAAGATTTCAATTATGTAGTGAGGGCTATGTGAATAGTAACAATTACTTCGGAGAGATTTTCAAGCCCATAGTACCATTCCTCCTCCAGGTCAGTCTAATACAAAGAAACAAAATCTGGCAAAACCATGTACCACTGATCTTCACTGATCACCATCTGTCATCTACTTTTCATTTTCATGAAACTGTCATAAAATGGAAGGAAAGTAACTCATATTACATGCCACAGAGTAATCATTTGAACAAGCTAAAAACCATTCTCAAATAATTAAACATGATAAATATCATGTAAATGGGAGCAACATATGTTCTTAGGATTTCAAATGACATACGGATGCAACATTTGGTGGCTCTGTAATGGTTTTCTATGTAGCTAACAATTTGAAAACAGTCAATGATATGTGAGTAATACAATATTTCTACATGTAACTGTTGAACAGTCTTCAATTTAGAACATACATGAAGCAGTAATACTAACAAATTACTGATTATGCCAAAATATCCTAGCAAAAATGGCAGAACTTCCCTAGTGGAAATGTGACATTACACACTACCTGTGTATGACACTGACATACCAACACACGCTAGAAGCAACTGATTGTCAGACAAATTTATTGCTTTTCCATCATACCTGAGAGTAACAACCTAATCAAATACTCTATCTTCAGAGCTACCTTCCATTATGAAGTGCGTGTAATTCTCATCTTATCAGTAATACTTTTCTGATATCACTTAAATAAATATGAGCTCAAATTTGAACTTTTTTACTGGAGATGGGCACTAGAAACCCACAATACAACTTATCTCACTCCGTGTAAATAGTTTCAGCGGAAGATTAATCGACAAAGAGAAAGGTAAGAGGCACTACCCCATAACAGGAAGGAATTAAGATTGTAATCTAATCTCCTGTCGATTACAATATGAACAAGGAGCAGTAGCTGGAGAATGACTGGGGGATGTAAGTGTCCTTTTCAAACAAACTATCACAGCATTTGCACCAAACCATCTAAGGAAAGCACAGAAAACCTAAATCTTTATGGTCATGGATTTGAGTCCTGACATCCTGAATGGTATACCGGTCTGTGCTGCCTTGTTCCGACAAACTCCCATATCAATCAAATAGTACAAACTTAACCAGCTGGTGTCTCTGGTTATTAAGGACTGTGGAAATGGTGTGTCCAATGAAACTGTTTTTGTTAGTTTTCAGGGCAAGTTTATGTCACGGCAAATGGCATTTTTTGAAGAACAACATTTGTGACTGTGGCACAGTACAGACTTTTCATTGTCAGGAAGGATAATTCTTGGATAGCATTCAAGAACTTCCTTCAGACAGTTCACTGTATTGTGTACCATAATCTCTTCACATCACATCAGCATTTTTTTTCCTAATGGCATCTATCTGCCATTTGTTTATTTTCCCCCTTTTGCAATCCAGTAAAGAACTCCTTTCATGTATCATCCATTAGTTTTGCAAAATGCCCCACCCCATTTTGTTTGTTTCTCTGTCTCTTAGCAATTTCAAACATCCCAGAGGCGCAGGAGGGGGACTGCCCTATATATACCTGGCACTCGCCCACCGCTGGTCAGTACATCAGCGCACCTGATAATGGCAACGCGGTAGATTGCCGAAATATTGTGTCCTATGCACACTCATACCAGGCTTTTCACCCGAGATCTATTTTGTCTAGTGAAGTTTTACCTTTGCAAATTTAATAGTTGCAGAGGTAGGGTCATTTATTTAACCCCATATTGCAGCTATCAGCAGTACACATGTGAGTTTTCTGCAAACCTGAGGCATAACATCCCCAGCAATATTTTCTTGAAATAAACAAAACTTTACTAACTTGTACAAGTTTTTGTACCCTATTAAGCACAATAATAAAACATTTCCTGAGCAATTTGCATGTAGATAACACTAAGCAAATTTGGCCAAAAAAAAACACACTTCAAAAATGTGAAGTTTAGCTTTTTATACCTCTGGAACTAATTGTGGGACACACCTGATACTTTCCACATAACTTATCAATATAAGGTCATAGAATACAAAGTTGTGTTCTCCTATTGATTTCTAATAGTTTACAAATTGAAAGCAAAGTTGTTGATTTTCTAAAAATGCCAAACATGGCTATTCTTGCCCCCACAATTAAAAAAAGTCTTCCACAAACTTAAATACTTTTTTTTTAGAAAGATCATGTTCTAAATCACCTAAACTATTTGGCTTTGCAATGCAAGCATATGAAGCCCCTAAAAAAAAAAAAAAGAGAATAAAGAGTGGAGTTGTACTGAAAATGGGCCTATGTTCCACTGGCACTCAAATTAAACTATTACATTTGGAAAATATTTTTTTTTGGTTCTGTGTTACCAAAATTTCTTCCCAAACAATCCAGTCAGTGAAATAATCTGGCCAGCAGTATAGTTTTCCTCACAACATTAATGAAACCTTTAAAAGATTCAAGTAGCTTGAAATAAACAGAAGCTTATGATCATGAAAGAGACTCTTCTGACTTTGGCCTCCAACACTTATCGAGTTTGAGAACCTGTGGTAAAGAAACCCACCCGTTGCTGCTATTGCACAGATATCGGCTGGGGCCCCAATGGCAACAGGGATTCTGGTTCTCTCACTTTAAAAGGAACCAGCAATGATTAAGCCACTGGAACACACCAACACATTCATACAATTTTCCATGTGTACATAATATTTTGAATTGGAACCAATGTCCTGTAACATACTGTTTCCATTCTACAACAGTTTCGGTTCAAGTATTTAACTCGCCCACTCCTGACTGAGGAGCTGAATTAGGCATGATGCAGTACAATTATTAGGAACAATTCAAAAGGGAACATCACAAAACATCCATTTTTTACCTAAGTACATTAGTATCAACATAACAGCATTCCAAAACAAAAAACAACCTAGTATACCGTATGTACAGAACAGTACTGATGCATTACAACAGGGACTTGATGTGGCGACCAATGCTGTTACAGATATTGTACCTACAAAGCATATTCTGGTGCACACTCTCCCCTGCCATGTACTACTACTAGTCATTTCCTTTCCTGTTGCACTTGCAAACAGAGTTAGGGGGAAAAAAAAACATCTGTCTGTATGCCTCCGTTTAAGCCCTAATTTCATATATCTTATCTTTGAGGTCCTTACATGAAATGCATGTTGGCAGCAATAGAATTGTTCGGCAGTCAGCTTCAAATGTCAGTTCTCTAAATTTTCTAAATAGAATTTCTAGAAAAGAAAATCTTCCATCCAGGGATTCCAATTTGAGTTCCTGAAGCATCTCCTTAACACTTACGTGTTGTCTGAACCTACCAGTAACGCATCTAGCACCCCACCTCTGAATTTCTTTGACATCTTCCTTCAATACGACGTGATATGGATCCTAAACACTCTGGCAGTAATCAAGAATAGGTTACACCAGTGTTCTACATGCAGTGTCCTTTACAGGTGAACCCCTCTTTCCTAAAATTCTCCCAATAAACTGAAGTCTACCATTCACTTTCCATACCACAGTCCTCATGTGCTCATTCCACCTCATATCACTTTGCAATGTTACGCCCTGATATTTAAATGGCTTGCTCTCAAGCAGAACACTAACAATACTGTATCTGAACATTACAGGTTTGATCTTCCTACTCATCAACATTAGTTTACATTTTTCCACATTTAAGGCTAACTGTCATTTGTCACACCAACTGGAAATTTTGTCTAAGTTGCCTTTTACCTTCCTGTAGTCACTCAATTTCGACACCACGGCACCATTGGCAAACAATCGCAGATTGCTGCACACCCTGTAGGCCAAATTATTTGTGCATATAGAGAACAGTGACAGTCCTATCACACTTCCCTGGGGCAACTCCAACGATACCTTTGTCTCTGATGAACACTTGCAGCTGAGAACAACTTACTGGGTTCTATTACTTAAGAAGTCTTCGAGCCACACTTATCTATGAACTTATTCCATATGCTTGTACATTCGTTAACAGCCTGCAATGTGGCATCATGTGAAATGCTTTCCAGAAATATAGAAATGTGGGAACTGTGTTGCCGTTCATCCAGTTCTCAGAATACCATGTGAGACAAGTGAAAGCAGAGTTTTGCAAGAGTGATGCTTTCTAAAACCATCATGATTCGTGCACACAAGCTTCATAGCCTCAAGAAAGTTTATTATATTCAAACTGAAAATATGTTCATGGATTCTGCAGCAAACCAAAGTTAGGGATATTGGTCTGTAATTTTGCATGTCCATTCATTTACCATTCTTACATACTGGAGTAATCTGCACTTTTTTCCACTCACTTGGGACTTTGTGCTGGGCGATAGATTCATGGTAAATGCAAGCCAGTTAAAGGGCCAATGCTGTAGAGTACTCTCTGTAAAATCGAACTGGAATTCCATCTTGAACTGGTGATTTATTTGCTTTCAGATCTTTCAGTTGTTTCTCTATGCTAGACAAGCTTATTACTACGTTGTCCACACAGGAGTCTGTCTAATGGTCAAATATGACAGTATTTATGTACAATTCTCCTGTGTGAACAATTACTTTAACATGAAATTTAAAACTTCATCTTTTGTTTTGCTGTCTTCAACTGCCACACCAGACTGAATCGAAGCCTTAGACTCGCTTTGTGATTTTACATATGATCAGAATATTCTAGTGTTCTCTGCCAGATCTTTCGCTAAGGTGTGACAGTGGTAGTAGTTGTATGCTTCATGCATAGATCTTTTCACAGATGCTCTAATCTCTATCATTTATGCATTCTGTTTTGAATCAAGATTGCAACAGCCTCTGCTTCTTCACCATCCTCTCAATTTCCTCCCTGAACCATGGTGGATCTTTTCACCCTTTATCCACTTATTAGCCATATAACTCTCCAGACCACGATTTACAGTCTGCTTAAACTTTGCCCATAATTCATCCACATCCATCTTAAGGGAACTAAGTGATGCCAACTCACTAAGTGAGATGTTAATAACTGATTATCTGCTCTATCTAGTAGAAATACTCTCCTAGCCTTCTTGACTGATTTGTTAACTTTTGCAATCTTCGTTTCTATAATGACATCCTGATCACTAATCCCTGTTTCTATACTGACACTGTCAATAAGGTCCGGCCTATTTGTAGTTACAAGGTTGAAGATATTTCCATTGCAAGTGGGCTGCTAAGATGGCTGCTCAATATAAGTGTTCAAAGATATTTCAAATGACTATCTGTACACGGGACTTGACTACGGGTCTCCCTGCTTACTAGGCAGGAATGCTGACCATTACACCACCACAGCACTATGGTCAACATCACTGCACGGACAACGTAAGTCGAATAATTAAATTTTCCTCTTAGATATTTAAGTCTTATCTTTAATTATGATAATTGATTATGGAAGCTCAGTAAATGAATTAAAATGTTAACCATAGAGCTGTGGTGGTGTAATGGGCAGCCTTCCTACCTAAAAGCAGGGAGACCTCTATGTCCCAGCGATGGCACAAATTTTAATTTATTTCCTCAGCTTCAACCATTATCATAGATAAAGATGAGACTTAAATGTCTCGTGGAAATTTTAATTATAAGACCTAGTATAAATGCTCGTACTGCAAAACCAAATGTAGTTTTCAGGTGGTTTCGAAATTGGAAATTTGTGGTAAGGACTCGGACTGCTGAGGTCATCGGTGCCTAGGCTTACACACTAATTAAACTAACTTACACTAAGGACAACACACACACACCCATGCCCGAGGGAAAACTCGAACCTCTGACGGGGAAAGCCGCACGAACCGTAACAAGACTACCCTGACTGCATGGTTACCCCGCGCAACTGGTGGTTTAGAACATGGTCTTTCTAATGGGAACAGTTTGGAAGAGTTTGCAGAAGACTTTTACAAAAGTGGGCAATATATAGCCATTTTTTGAAAAATGTCAACTTTGGCCTAAACTTGTAAACTATTTGAAAACAACACAACATTTAAAATTTCGATTCCAAGTTCTTTTATTGGTAAGTAGTTATGTGCAAAATTTCAGATTTATCCTCACAAATACTGCCAGAGATATAAAATGCTGAACTTCAAGTTTTTTTAAAAGTCTATTTTTATGGTTGACTGCTTCAAATTATCCATACACAAATTGCTTGGGAAAGTTCTTTCTTATTATTTCACTTAAGAGTACAAGATGACCCAGTTTTGTTTGTTTCATGAAAATGTTACCAGAGGTATTGTCACGAAATTATCAAAAACTCCATGGTGCAATATTGATAGCTGCACTGTGGTGTCAAATGACCATATCTCTGGAAATATTGAATTAATGACCATAAAACATTACCAATGTTCACTGGGAACCTGTGCAACTGTTCATTTAAAATTTCATCGAAATCCTTTATCGTCATGTGTGAATCTCTACACCACTTGTCATGGAATGACTCTTCTACAAGTTCCACACCAATACTTGTGTAGTGCAGAAGACACAAGTTAACATTATAGTAACACTACAAAACAATGTAGTCTAAGCTAGCTATGATAAATGGAAGGACATTATAATATATGACTATGAAATGGAATAAACATTAGCTATCTTTATCCACAGTAAGGATGTAACTAATTTTAATACTGAAATATTTACTTTGATGAACAATTTACATCAGATTTTTTTCTTAAAATGTTGAAGTGAACATGAATCCAAGTCTAAATATTGAATGAGACACCTAAGCATTTGCCCACTGGATCAGCTTGCTATGTGGTTATCATTATTAAGATTTCGGTACCAGAGGAACCTTCTATGCCGATATTCTCAAAAACAACTTAAGTAGAATTTCTACCAAATTTGTGACCAAAAAATGCCACACTCCCTTTGTAAGGTACTTTGATCCCAAAGGAATAATGTTCCACAACTCTTTTTCCTCCTGAGTTTGTGTCACTTGTGGTATATCCAGACTCAAAGTCGAACTACATTAGCATATCATCCTGCTGTAGCAACAACAAAGCCATACCTATAGTCCCTACAGAATTCCATGATCAATCAGTGGCAATTATTTAAACTGCTTTCCATGGCCTATCACGACATGTATTGGTGTTTTCAGAGTCCAAAACCAACAACAGCATTTTCCTGTGTGGCTTACCTTTGTCAGCAGGTGACCTAGCTGTCCCTTTCTCAGAGAGCTTCCTTTCAAGAGCTGTGCTTGATGAGTCATCAAGCCTGCCATTGGCACTTTTTCTTCTACGAAAAGCCGGTCGGCCTAACTGACCTGAATTATTCCATCCCCACATGTACAAATCACCGGATAATGTGACAGCTGCAGAATGCCATCCACCAGCTGCCACAAATGTTACATGCAGTCCACTCAAAACCTCCACTTCACAAGGTTTCTCTTCGTTTTCAAATGTGCCCAGTCCAAGCTGACCACGCCTATTCAAAAATTAGAATGTTAAATTAATCTAGTATTAACATACAAATTTATAATATACCTGCAAGTATCCTATTACTGGACAGTAAAACACAAAAATAAAAATATTTACTACAGATCATTTCTATTGTTAAGAAAATTTGGTGTAGAAAACTATGACAAGACTTAATTAAAAAAACTGAAGTATTCTAGGTTGGAACTGGCACCGGTTAATTTTTGATTGGTTCTATACACTTTACTTTCATTATCACTATTTAAATGAGTAGCTACAAGAATTTTTGGACAATAACTTCCATTTATTATATAGAAGCTCCTGGTAAATGCATGTAAAACACAAACCTTCATATGAAAAGTATGTCAGCATATATTCTCTTCTGAATTACCAAAACATCATTTACAACAACCCATAAAACCAGCAAATAATAATACAATAATAACGCAAGTAACATCCACTACATTTCCACAAAATTTTCTTCACTAAAGAGACCTAAGGGTCCAAAAAAGTATGTGGCTGTAAACTGACAGACTGACTTGACTGACGGGAGGAAGGAAGGAAGATGGGGTTTAAAGTCCGATCGACATCGAGGTCATTAGAAACTGAGCACATGCTTGAACTGTGTCAATGATCGCAAAGGAAATCTACCATGCCTTTCCAAAGCAATCATCCTGCCATTGCCTGAACTGATCACATGGCCAATGTACGAACTATTGCACCACATATCACTGTGCAGCAGTATATTTTCCTTACTGCATTCATTACACACTAACAAGAGATCAACATCCTTCCCTCATATTTTAAGGAGAGGGGAAAAAAAGCAGCACAAGTGCAATATATCAGCCCCAGCAACCAATTCTGTGTGAAAATTTGGGGCATATTCTAATAGTACACAGCTATGACCTGAATGTACAGTTTTTAAAATTGTGTGTGCACTGGTTGTCACTCATTTTTCCCCACTGCAGCCACTGAATGCCCGAGTGCAAAGTGCTGTAAAATGTTGTGCATAAGAGGTTTATGAAATATTGTTTTGACAGCAGTAATGTCGTTTGTTCATTGCGTCAAAGTGTGTGGTTTCTAACCTGTAGCTAGTGCTCAAGATCTGTTTGCTTTGAACATTTTTATGTTTTAATTCACAAATGCAGTGTAAATGAATGAAACAAATGAGTATATTAGCAAAGAAGTAGTTTAGCACTATTTAATAATTAACACTGATGTTGTGCATTGTTTCTTTGGATTTTAAAGCTGGTATTGTTAAAGTGAAGAACATTCACAGCAGATGTGCTGTTCTTCAACTTCACTGGCATGATTGAATTTTAAATCAAAAACAGTTGACTTCATTTCATACTTCAATTGCTTAAGTGTATTCTTTTGGATTTTGAGGCATATATATTGCTGAAAAATAGAAATACAAGAATACTGTTAAAAATATTCTGTGAATAGTAGGGTTCTTCGTGTCATGCCACTGTACTGTACTTCACTCTATGGCATTAGGCAGCTGCAGTGGGGTGGGGCAAATGACAATGTGCATGCAGGGAAGTTTACAAGCTGTACATTCAAAGAGATCGTAACTGTGTACAATCAGAATAACAGCCCAAATTTTCAGGCGGGATGGACTTTTGCGACTAATATCTCGCTAGTGTTCTTTTCTCTCCTAAATTCAACTACTAGATGTTCCTTGGGCAAACAAACTTTAGCTATTTTTCTTCATGTAGATTGAGACTATCCATTAGCAAGGAATTTAAATTTCTTTCAGCAGACAAATTATTTTCTTTTTGTCTCTTACCTCAGTTCCTGCCAAACAACAGCCTAAAATTTTTCCAACTCTTTTCAATTAGACATACACAGAAGAAATATTTTACTATAGATATTACAGTCCAGTTCTGCAATTTTTTTCCTTTATTTGTGATGCTGGTGGTGCAATCAGGAAACCAATACAATAGTGCTTAACACTTACATATTTTCTCTAGGCATTCTGTTCACCCACATTACTAAAGAAAGACATCATGTGCTGCCAATAATGGTGAGGATTTGGAAACAAATGACCACACTCTTGCTTCTCTGATCTGTGGACTGCTTATACACTGTTACCAAGCATCAAAGGCTTGTCAATTTCTAAAGATAATTAATATGATTGGCAAGTGGTTAATAAAAATGGGAACTTATGATTGCTTGAAAAGGGGGACACAAATTACTGACTTACTGGCAACTAACTGAAAACAGAATGTGAATGGAGGGTCATTTTCCATTATACACCACACTTCAATATGTTTTTGATCTTTTACTTTTATCAGTGTGTCATATTTAATAATCCTTTCGCCTTTACTTCCTTATGAGCTGAGCAATGAAAAGTCAAATCACATAGTGGTTATATTTACAGCAAATTGCAATATAGCTCCAAAATTACAACACATGGGCTTGTCATTTTTGGTTTATTGGTTGTTGGGTTTACATGGACGAAACTGCGAGGTCATCAAGGTCCACGAATAATTCTCAGAAGGATACAAAACAAAAATTCTGGGAAGCCTGATTGTAAGCAAGATACAATAAGACAGACAAATTAAGGAGAAGTAGGAGGGGACAGAGGGGGTAGGGTGGGCAAGCCGCTCTGCCCAAAATGCAGTTGCAGGTCCCTGGAGCAAGATTTGCAGTGGGAGACGCACCCTCTGCAACCAGACAGCACCACCTCACCAACCATTACTGCATGAGAACGAGTAGCGCAGAAAAGACAATAAAATTTTAGGAAAGAAAACATTAAAAGTGGTAAAAAAAAAGGGGGGAGAGAGAGGAGAATAAAAGGTGGGATGGATAAAGGCCAAGCCAGACCACTGTGTTAGGACCACCATGTGTCCATTGGGCCAGAGCAGTTAGATACCCCTCAAACACCTCAGACGGTTAATGATGCCAAAGTGCCCCACCTCACAAAGATGAGCAGACACCACCAACAACGATGAAATGTAAAATCAGGTCAGTTGCTTTGGTGTCATCCACTAGCATCAGAGGTAGTGTCAGGAAGGTTAAGATATCACTGTTCAGCACCCAAATTTGGGCAGTATGGTACAATGTAGGTAACTAAGCTGAGCACCTCATTAGCAGTAAGGTAGGTCCTCATGTCAGGGATTAGGGCCATGGGTGAGTCAAGTGTAGGTAATGTGTAGTGGATTCCCTGCGAGAAGTGCAAAGGGAAGACTGCCACATGATTGTGGTCTCCATTACTACCACCAGTTTGTTTGGGGAGTTCAGGGCAGACCATTCAGATTTCCAGAACTCCAACAATTGATGGCACAGAGTTGATCGAAGGTCCAGTTTTGGGAGCCCCATTTCAATAATCAGCAACATAGTAGCCAACTTTGCCACATAGTAGACATGTTCATTCCCGATATACCAAGATGTCCGCAGCTTCTAACAAGGATGACTGGCAATCCAGCTTGAGGAAGGTCATAAAGAAGGTCTTGTGAAGAGAAGGGTAGCACTGGTCTCTAGCCTGAAGACTACTCAGGAAACTGCTGCAGATTGTACGCACCTTACCAGAACAAGAATGAGCGTGGCTGAGGGCTTGTTTGAGGGCCACCAATCCAGCAGGGAAGACACTCCATCCACTTGGCAGAGAGTGTAATTCACTGCACCTTGTTTTGAATCCAGAAGTCTAGAACAGTGAGGAACATGTGGCAAAACACCATGGGGTCAACGGAATCTCTCTGTCCAAAGGATCAATCGAGACAAATCCAAGTTCGGGGACACACGCTGCGGATATACACGATTGCTCCTTTGCAAGAGGCAACAGTGGGTAAAGTGAGTTCAGAGCAGAGGTACTGTAACTGAACTAAAATTGTGACTCCAGTTCTGGGTCTCTGCTGTGAGAGGTGGATCATCCTATGACTAAACAGGGCATGGTAATTTGGATGCTTAGGGGAGCCGTGAACATGTAAAGCACAACTGAATAGCTGTTGGTGGCCCCTGATTGCCATGGAGGGGCACCAGTGCCAACAGTGAGTAGGCTGTTCACAGGGCTAGTTCAAAGGACTCCTGCTGCAAGTTGGACCCCATACTGGTAGATCTGGTCCAGTGACAGCAGAGTGGTACCCAACCATATGCCAGGCACCCGTAACAGAGATTGGACAGGATCAGGGCTTTGTAAAACTGCAGAGGGTAGTGCAGTATGCACCCCAGCTGGTGTCACTGAGGCAGCAAAGTGTACAGAGGTGTAACCTGCACCTTAAAGAAGTTTGAGATGGGGAAGCCACATCAGTCTGAAGACCAATCCCAAAAAGTGATAAGTCTCCACTATGTTGAGTAATTGGTTGTTCAGGTAAAAGTCTGGTTGTGGATAAACAGTACAATGCCAACAGAACTGCATGGTGATTCTCGAAAGCAATAAAAGCCATGGGTGACGGCTCATGACTGCAGCTTTCGTCTGTTCAGTAACACCCACACTAGAGGAACAATAGTAAAAGCAGAAATTGTCAGTATACAGGAAGGTGATACTGAAGACCCCACAACTGCTGTTAGACCACTGATGGCCACTAGAAAGAGAAAAACACTTAATACAGAACCCTGTGGGACCTCAAACGATATGAAAGTGCTGTGGGAAGCACCAACTCAAATGCAGGAAGTGCAGTGCGACAAGAAGTTCTGGATAAAAATCAGAAGCGGTAGCGAGGTTGTGGTGTCACCGTGTGATGTCTTAAGCCTTTTGGATGTCTAAGAAGGCACTAATAAGGTACTGACATAAGTCAAAGTCTGTCTAGATGGTAGATTCCAGGCACACCAAATTAACAGTGGAATGGCATTGACAAAAACTGCATCGGAACAGAGCCTCAAGGCCCTAAGACTTGAGCCAACGAAGAAGCTGGCTCATCTTACATTTGGGCAACTTACAGCGAACATTGGTAAGACCAGTTGTGTGATAGCTGTCCATCTCTAGGTGGTACTTACCCAGTTTCAGTACTGGGATGATGGTGCTTTCTCACCATTGAGATGGGAACCCACTTTTGCTCCAGATACGAGTGAAGATGGTCAGGAGATGATACTGACAATCCACCGATAGGTATCTGAGCATCTGGGTGTGGACGCAGTCTGGCCCTGGAGCTGTATCAGGGCAAAGGGCACTGAAAATTCCCATTCCCTGAATGGAGCACTATAGGGCTATAAAGTGACATTTAGTGAAAGATAACAGCAATTTCTCAATCCATCGTTAAATAGCACAAAAGGCAGGTTGGTAGTTCTCAGATGTAGAGGTTTTAGCATAATACAGAGCAAAATGTTCGGCTATGGTGTCTGGGTCAATGAAAACAGTGCCACTCAAGGAAATAAGTACATTTGCAAAGGTCTGGTATCCACAGGGGTTCTGATCTCCCACACTTAAGAATGAGGCACATGTGGTTCAATGGTTGGAACATACTATCCTCAGCATTCTTGCTTCCACCGTTTTGTTAAGCGGCGGACCTGGGCACATAGCCATTTAAAGATAATGAGGTGCTGTATTGATGGATGCCACTTATGATGAAGCCTGCCTGCAATCTCTAATGGTCTCTGCAATTTCCAAGGTCCAACAAGGTACTCTCTTCCAATGGAGGTATCTCAAAAAATAGGGGATCGCTATGCCAGCTGCCAATAGAACGGCTTCTGTTGCACCCTCGACAAATGCATCAATGCCTCCATGTAGCGGGGAGCTCAGAATGACAGTGGAGGTGAAAGCGTGCCAGTCGGCACTCTTGAGAGCCCATCTGGATGGGTGCCCATGCGAGTGACACAGAGAGGGACAGGAAGATTGGAAAATGGTTGCTACCACAGGTCATTGTGGACCCTCCAGTGGATGGATGGGAGAAGATCATGGCTGAGTTAGTTTCATGTGCCACAATGAAGAGTTTGGAGGCACCAATATTGAAGAGACTTGTGTCAAGATTTACCAGTAAGTTTTCAATGTCTTTAATGATCATGGGTCCATGATTAGGCCAAGTGAGGGGAGCTGAGAAACCAATGCAGACAGTTATGTATTGAGAGGCACCACACCACTGGGAGGTTAAAATCCTGAAATGCCCTTACCTGAACTGTCAAGTCTCCAAAGCTGAATCAAGAGCAACACGTTTGATATATACCAAGTCCAGAGAATGTGTAGAAACTCCATCAGACACACTATTATAATCGGGCGATTCTTAAATTAACCCCGGTAGCCACAGAGGGCAGGGGTCTTCAGCCTGGGGGCTAAGCCATGTCTCCGCTATATCCTTTCTTTCAGGAGTGCTAGTTCTGCAAGTTTCGCAGAAGAGCTTCTGTAACATTTGGAAGGTAGGAGACGAGATACTGGCAGAAGTAAAGCTGTGAGCACCGGGCGTGAGTCGTGCTTCAGTAGCTCAGATGGTAGAGCACTTGCCCGCGAAAGGCAAAGGTCCCGAATTCGAGTCTCGGTCGGGCACACTGTTTTAATCTGCCAGGAAGTTTCAAGTAAGAAATTAGTTTAATTTGTGAACATTCATTCAATGAGTATACCACAACACACATTTGCACCAAACAGTCTGTTACACATTTCTAGTTTATTACAAGACCAATTATCATTGTTAGCTTACAGGCAAACATCACATAAAGGTTCAAATTTTTCTTTCTATATTCTAAAGTCTTTTCTGATTCGCATGAACATATAAAACCAGAAGTAACTTCACCTCTCCCTCAACCTTTTCATCTCTGGTAATATTTTAATTTTCTGATGTTTAAGTAAACAATTGCCTCACTTCAAGTTATATGCCAGATAACTTAAGAACTGTGCAAAACTAGCCATACAAACTTTTTATTAATGGTTATCTTTGAAGGAAGTGGCATTATTTCATTCCTGTGACTTCAGCATTGTCTTAGGCAAAATTTGTCACTGCTTAATGTGTGTAAATCACGTAAGATGTAAAGCTTCATATTAAAGTCTTGTAATGGAGTCAAATGCAAGAGTGCCATATTACTTACGTGCCAGTTCCCCAAGAGTAAACAGTTCCAGCATCTGTCAGTAGGAGGCAATGTTCTATACCACAAGCAACAGCAGTCACACGATGTTTCGTGAGAGGCAATGGAGATGGAATACTGAAGGCACAACCTATTTTGCAACAAAGGAAGTCAATACTTATGATATCTATTTTTGTTTGACAATGAAAATATATGTTCTGATCATTAACAAAAAAAAAACTGATTTTATGCATCCCATCAGAGAGGTATGCTTCACGAAGCCAAAGAACTGTTTCAGCATTTAGAGAGAGTCTTGGTACAGAATTTTTCTGTCACTCACTTGAAGTAATTTAAAAAGATAAAATACCAAAATTGTGATGAACAATCAAGAATACACACTTCGCCATTTTTGATTATAGACGGTTTGTATCAAAACATTTATTTTGAATGGTGGTGATATTCTTGTATTGACTACGAATTTTTTTTGGTTTTGTAGTGTATATTTATCAGTGTGAGCTTAAAATTACATTATTACCTCCTTACAGTTTTATTATAACGCAAACTACAGTGCAAAGGTCCTCACCTGCCGCAGTTACTGCCACATGAATAGCTTCACCACAGCATATTTTAACAATTTTTTGGTGGGATTCTCCACTACTCGAATTTGGAAGTGCTCCATCCTGAATCCTCTTTCCATGTCTACACTGTTTATTTACAGTTTCCCTCTCATCATCAGATGTAGACATCTCAGTCTCAACATTCACAAAATTTGGCAGCTTTTTTAAGGCCCCTGTGGACGAAATGTACTGCCAACACTCACCGCTGTCTGTAAGTATCAATGACCGTGAAGAGGAGCAAGCAGCCTGAAAAATAAAAGCTTCTGTAAGATCACTAATTCTGCCCAAATTTTTATGATACTGCACATCAGTGTTGTTCTAACTTTTTCCCCACTGCACAATCTCCAATGGGTAAAACGAATGGTAACTTGAATACAAAGTGGATTATCATCAACATTCCAACTATATTATCTATGTCTGCTAACCTGAAAGATATAGGACCTGAAAGAATGGGGAAGTGGAGGAGAGAAAATCTGTCAGTTTTGGACAGTAACACACAGACCACATATAAAATCAAGGAACAAATCTCTTAAGAAATTCCATTTTTATCAAAGGTAGAGTTCACCTAAGGAAACTAAAATTACGAGAGACAATGGCCAGCCAGTCTCCAGAAGGTAATATTTCAGTAATGTGAACAGGCACATTTAAGAGAGACATCTTTCTAGTTTTCATAACTATTAGTTCCTTCCTTGTTGGGTTGGGAAGGGGGAGGGGGGGGGGGGAGTAAGGGGCAGACTGAAATGTATCAATATATGATTGTTAGGATACATATGACAAAATGTTGACATCAAGTGTCAGGCTGTCACATCCACAGGTTTATATCAATTTTGTTACAATCATTTCATTAATCTGGTCCTTTTAGAACTCAAAGTATTACACTGACTAATTCTGTCAATTTTGTGTTGACTTTAACAGGCGCATATACACCTTTGCACTTTTACTAATAGGTACTTAGGCATAAAACAAACAATTCTCATTTTGCAATTCCAGAATACCTTTCGGAAGAAGTGAAACCATCATTTCATTAGTATTAGTGGAATGAACATGTACCTATGTTATGAACATAGAAACTTCATGATGTAAGTAACTCTGCAAAAAGCATTGTTACTGAACCTATTTTATGAATTTCTATACTAAAAGCTGTGTAAAACTTCACGTTGCACTATGAGAGAAGTAAACTAATACGTAATTCCATGATGTCTGCCTGTATACACCAACAAGTTTTTGATTTAATACAAAAATTTTCTGTTTCTAATAAAGGATTATGGAACCACTAATTATTACAATAATGTATGAAGGGTGGCAAATTAGCAGTCAGAGTAACCATATTATACATTAAACATGTAATTATGCAAGACACACATAACTAATTTCTTAAAATTTCTCTTGGAACTACTAAAACATTAGCTGCACTGTCAAGAACTCAGCAAGTTGCAGCAAATTTTGGTGGAGCAGATATTTGCAAATTCTTTTACAGCCACTGCAGCAAAGAAGATTGCTGAGAAATGAAGATGAGTATTTGCTATTAATTGTTACACCCTGTAGCATTTAATTTGTGGTGGAGGATCCTGTGATACAGGCATGCACACACACGTGAGCAATAAAGCAAATAAAGAGGTGATAACTAAAAAGTGGGACAAAAATGTTTGTGGTATGAAACTAACACCACGGACAATCTCTTTTCTGTGTGGCAGAAATTTTGTGTGAAGACAAGAATTTTAGTGAGAAGACTGAAATTTTAATTCAAAGTACATAGTACTGTGTTTGTTTATCAATCTGATGATTAAAAATAATCAAAACAGGTTTCAGGTAGTAGACAATGTTGCAAGTTTAAACAATAGCATTAAAGATAATGAAAGTAAAATCTAAGTTAACAGTGAGCTATGTTATGAGGGATTGAGACATCGAAAGAAGCACCATATTCAGGAGAAACTTTAAAAGGAATTGATTGTACAAGTTTCTGTAAAAATGAACTGCAAGATATTTACTTTGGGGATCACATAGACACCATCTGGATATTAATAAAGAACAACCAAACCCAGGAAACTGATGCCAGTTGACACTGGTAGAGAGCTTTCGATGTGACTTTCCATAACAAGGGTGTTGTAATTAGGACCTACACACAGTCACACAAAGTTCCTTTACTGCTGTCTTAAAAAGCTCTTTAGTCAAAGCCATATTGGAGCATGTTCAACAGTCAAACTTTGGAACACACAATAAACAAAAAAACCAGTGGAAATAGTGACATTTGGCAACAAAGACATCAGGAAATACTATCCATGAATTAATAACGAGAGTGACAGATTTTTACTAATAAACTGAATAGCAGCAGTAAGTATGAAATGCATATAATAATTCAAATGGCAAGAACTCACCAATATTCAAGTGCAAGGGCCAATTCCCAAGAAGTAATGCAACAAGAGCTGGTGAGAGCTTTGGTATACATTTTAAAAGTGGTCTGGTAAATTAATGTTTGGAAGTGTTAGTCTCTGTGACCAATGGATAGCCAAAAAGAGATAAAACACCTGCTTATAAAAGGGTATATACTTATGTCCTAATTAGTAAGTCAGAAAGCATATGCAGTGAAATTAATTGAAATGTTTCATGATATAAGAATACAAACATATGACATCTATAATAAAGAAACCTCTGACTACCACAAAAGTGGAGGTACTGAGAAAAATAATTTCCCTTATCACCAACCAGTTGGCACTCTTATCTGACGACCGAAATAAGACCTCATCTAACCTGTAGCCTAAGTTTTCTTTGAGATCACTTTAGTCTTCTACCTTGGAAGATATAGTGACACAGAGGGATACACTGATATTGCTGGGGCAATTTATATGGGCACAAAAATGAACAGTTAAAGTAAAAGGGCTGCACTGATGCAATTTAGGTATACATAATATGACAGATCACTGAACATCAGCTATAGTAATAATTCATTTTCTTTGAATTATTCCAAAGCTACACATAGATAAATTAACATAGTCAAATTTAGCTCTGAGGCACAGACAGCAACGAAGTTTCACCGCCGCAATCCTTCATTCAGAAAGAAGAAACAACAGCTCTGTGTTTTTACTTCAATACCAGATCAATTAGGAAACAATAGCAGTACCTCTGACAAGACCAACACTTGTTTTCATATTATAAAATATGATGCTCTGAAGTGATTCATTTAATTTCACTATAATTAAATACAGTGAAGTGCTAAACTTGCAGAGCTCTGTATTTAATAAATGTTTACTTTATTTGGGGAAAAAAAGACATGAATTGCAGTTTCTTATATTTCTCACAAACAGGTCAGTGCATTCCACACATTGGATCAATGTTATATTCTTTGATTATTTGATGACTGGTAAATACAAAAGCTTTAGAAATTTACTATGTAGTCGGGTGCCTAAATCTCAGTATCTCACACTCCAATTGCTTATATGAAAACTGAATAGGAGACATAAGTACCCCAGTTTGAAGGAAATACAATTCAGGAAACATTTCCTAACTCCGTGAAAGATATGTGAAATACATTATAAAATAGTTTATGAAAATGTTAACTGTTAATACATTCCCAAATCATCAGCAACTTCTGCATGACAGGAAAATGAACTTCCTTCACACAATACAAGGTCATTGTTTCTTCGGCATTCTTGCCTGAGAATAATAAAATGTTTGAAAGGGACAAGGTGTATGAAGATGCTGCAATTGTGATTATGGTACTGCGCACATAATTCTGTATTCTTCTAACACTAAGTCCTTAAGCTACAATAGCTCACAAAATTTACATTAAAGATCTTTCATTTATACCATAAGGACCCGTCTCCTACATGGGTCCATGTTTGTATGGCGGCTGTAATGCTACATGGGTCCATTTGTCTGTGGTGACTAATATAGCACCATAGAACTGAAAAAATAAAAATAAAGGAAGAGCCAGGAAAAGTTCTACTCGCCAGAATTCACATGGACACATACGAATTTTACGCTGTACTCAAGTATAGTTAAGCAGCAGTCAAGATGCTGACAATTTTGCTGATCTCCAATTCTATATAAACAACAACAGACATTTGGTGAATTGTCATAGTATAGTGCACTTTAGGGTAGAAACTTATAGAAAATGCAGGATTAAAAGGATAAAAGAAAAAAAAAGTTTTAACAACACACAAAGCATCACTTTCGTAACTGTACTGGTTCACTTAGTTGTGTTGTCCCTATTTGGCAACGCCACATTAGATATATAGCCTAAACGGAAAAAAAGAAATGTTACAGGTAATATAAAGAGGAGCTCAATTCTTTGACGAACTGTAAATACGAGTGACAGAACTCACTATTTACTTTAACGCTGATATTAAAACTTTACGCCATCCGCACCAAAATCAGGTAGGCCTTCACTACTCATACACTGACGAGTGAGTTTCGAGAATTACCAATGCCAATAGTGTCTGTATCGGACTTGCGACTAAATGATACAATAAATAACTCTGGTAACAAGACATTGTCCTTTGCAGTCAACTATGTAATACAATGGTACTTGAGTTCACATAATAGGAGACAACCAACAAGCCCGCAACTAAACGCTTTTTAGTTTATTCATTTTTTCCTCCCTCTGATTACGCCTAAGGGCGAAACTCATCTCTCCAATGGTAATACGTAATGCTGCGCATTTTAAATATAAAATATTTAAAATAAATTTAAAAATTTAAAATAAATATAAAAATACCCCAAAAGAAACTGTAAAAACTGTCTGCTGCACGATAATTTCGAGTGACCAGAACCGTATTATTTAAGAAAAAACTTAGTTGGATTGAGTGTCTCAGGAAGGAAATTACAGCAAGGTTTAGTTAGGTGAATGCCTTTTCTGACTTACCTGTATCGCTCTCTCTTCATCGCCCAAAATAAGTTTCTTTCTAATATTCGATTCATCTTCCACAAACCCAGACACGTAAACATCTGTACCTGCAACATGTCATTCCCTTATGATGCTAGAAAACCAATATTGATCATAACTATTGCCTATTAAGAAAGACGTATTAGTCTTAAGAAAGAGATAACTATGAATACCTGTAAGGACCACCATGTAATTCCACGAAAACGAAACATCCGTTACGTTCTTCAGCGGAAACAATGTATACCCTGTTGTATCAATTTGCTTCGATGGTGACACTTGTCCGAAACCATTAAATCCGCAGCAATACAATCTCATACTTTTGCACGATTCACATTTCATAACAAGAATTATTAAAGCTATATTTTCATTATGACACTCACAAAGACGAAGGCATATTCTCGTCACACAATGCAAAATAAAGGTTACGTTCGTCCTACCATAAGCACTCCTCTTCCCTAACCCAAACTAATTTACCAGCGCCGGAACGCAAATGTCACTTGTCTGCCATAAACCCGTGAACATCAGACGAAGACATCTCAATTTTCGCATGTGAAACTCCGCCTCAGACTGTGCGGGTGAGATGAACTATATTTATCTGCCTGCCTCGCGCGGAGCGTCGATAATAGAAGAGAAACGTACATTTTAGTTTCCTCCACATTATTTCAAAAAGAGGGTGACATTAAAATGTGAACGCAGTTGACTTACATTCCTTCGGTGTACTTCAGCGTGAAGGACCGGAATAATATTTTATGTTACTTTGTTTCATACTCTGTAAATCATATTCTTGAGAAACTTTACGGTGTGAAACGTAACAGTTGACCAAGAGATTGCAGAATCAGTTAAAAAAACAGGATATATTTATGTGGGAGTATCTGTTCATAAACATATTTGTAACTGACTTCTAATTCCTACTCCTTCTGGCCCTTGTTAAAGAACAAGTTTTTAATCTACTTACTAGTGCTCTTCCGTCAGACATTTTTATTACTAAGATCAGATTTTCAAAAGTATTTCACATTTTTCTGTGCCAAAGTTAGATTCTCTGTAGCAAAGTGGGGGACATTTTTCCTTTCGGTATTGTAAAAATAGTAATAATTTTATTTTTCTTAGGACATTACAACAATAGACAATGGCACACACACAATACAATACAACTGATAGTTTAAAAGAACAATGGGGCCCTTATCAAATTTACATTATTATACAGCAATGTTGATAAATTTCATTGTATTGCAGGAATAGATGAGTAGATTCCAGACAGGTGGTAGTGCTGTTGCCCGTTGTCAGCTGCGAAGCACAATAGGCTACAGGCGGAAACAATAACCGTCTATAGACCGGAGATAACACTGAGGCGTTTCCATAGAACAGCGCGTGGGAAGAATGATTGTCGGTCAGTTTCCGTATTAGCTCTAATTTCTCGCATTTTCTCCTCATGTTCATTGCATGAGACGTATATGGGCGGTGGGAGGAAGGGGGGAGGGGGAGTAATACATTGTCCAACTCTTCCTGGAAAGTGATCTCTCAAAATTTCAATAGTAAAGCTCTCAGTGATGCACAATGCCTCTATTGTAACGGCTGCCAATGGAGTTTGTTCAGCATCTCCATAACGATCTCGCACCAACTAAACGATCCTGAAACGAAACGTGCCGCTCTTCATTGGATTTTCTCTATCTCTTCTGTCAGTCCTATCCGGTAGGGAACCCAGATAGATGAAAAATGCTCAAGAATGGGTCGAAAAAGTGCCTTATAAGCCACTTCCTTCGTGGATGAGTTATATTTCATTAAGATTGTTCCAATGAATCTGAATCTGGCGTCTGATTTTCCAACTATGTTTTATGCGGTCATTCCAGTTAAGTTTGCTCTGGATAGTTAATCCTAGATATTTTACGCCGGATACTGTTTCCAATGGTTTGTCATTAATAGTGTAGCTATACAGTAATGAGATTAGATTAGATTAAATTAAATTAGATTAGTTCTTGTTCCATAGATCATGAATATGACACTTTGTAATGATGTGGGACATGTTAGGTTAATAAAAGGTGTCTATACAAGATATTACATTAGACAAAATATTACATGACACTCAATATTTTTAAGTTTTTTGTGGGGGTTGGGAAATTACCCATTTACTATATCTAAAAATTCATCTTATGAGTAGAAGGAGTTGCCATTAAGAAATTCTTTTAATTTCCTTTTAAATGCTATATGGCTATTGTCAGACTTTTGATGCTATTAGGTAAGTGACCAAAAACTTGTGGCAGCATAATTTACCCCCTTCTGAGCCAAAGTTTGATTTAACCTTGAGTAGTGAAGATCATCCTTTCTCCTACTGTTGTAGCCATGTACACTGCTATTACTTTTGAATTCGTTCAGATTGTTAATAACAAATTTCATAAGTGAAAACATATATTGTGAGGCTACAGTGAAGATTTCTAGCTCTTTAAATAAGTGTCTGTAGGATGATCTTGGATGAGCTCCAGTAATTATTTTGATTTCACACTTTTGTGCAATGAACACTCTTTTACTCAATGATGAGATACCCCAGAATATGATGCAGAGAATGCGAGTAAGCGTGGTAAGCTAATTTACTCAGATGTATATCGCCAAAATTTGCAATGACCCTAATACCATAAGTACCTGAACTCAAACGTTTCAGCAGATCCTCAGTGTGTTTTTTCCAGTTCAAGCCCTCATCTATGCATACACCTAGAAATTTTGAATATTCTACATTAGCTACCGATTTCTGAGCAAAGTCTATATTTATTAATGGGGTCATTCCATTTACTGTGTGTAACTGTATGTACTGTGTTTTATCAAAGTTCAATGAGAGCCCATTTGCAGAGAACCACTTAACGATTTTCTGAAAAACATCATTTACAATTTCACCAGTTAATTCTTGTCTTTCGGGTGTGATAGCTATATTTCTATAATCGGCAAAAAGCACCAGCTTTGCATCTTCGTGAATAAAGAATGGAAAGTCATTAATATACATATTAAGAACAGCAGATGACTCAAGACCGAACCTTGTGGAACCCCATTCTTGATTGTCACCAGTTTGAAAAATCACTAGTTTTTTGCATATTATGTTAACTGTTTATTTCAACTTTCTGCACTCTTCCAGTTAGGTATGATTTAAATCATTTGAGCACTGTCCGATTCATACCACAGTACTTGAGCTTATCTAGAAATATTCCATGATTTACACAATAAAAAGCATTTGATAGATCACAACAAATCCCAAGAGGTGACTTCTGGTTACTCAGAGCATTTAATATTTCACTAGTGAAAGTATATATAGCATTATCCATTGAAAACCCCTTCTGGAAACCAAACAGACATTTTGTTAAAACTTTATTTTTACAAAGGTGTGAAGCTACTCTACAATACATTACTTTTTCAAGAATTTTGGATAACGCAATTAGAAGAGAGATTGGGCGGTAGTTGTTGTCATCAGACGTAACCATGCTGATTCCTACAGGGTAGATTTCTAGTCTCCAGAAAAGTCAATATACTCGAACATAATACGTGTTCCAAAACTCTACAACTGATCGACGTTAGAGATATAGGTCTATAGTTCTGCACATCTGTTCGATGTCCCTTCTTGAAAACAGGGATGATCTGTGCCCTTTTCCCATCCTTTGGTACGCTAAGCTCTTCTAGAGACCTACGCTACACCGCTGCAAGAAAGGGGCAAGTTCCTTCGAGTACTCTTGGTAAAATCGAACTGTTTATCTATCCCTCTGTCATCTATTTCGATATCTACCATTTTGTCACCTGTGTGACAATCTAGAGAAGGAACTACAGTGCAGTCTTCCTCTGTGAAACAACTTTGGAAAATGACATTTAGTGTTTTGGCCTTTAGTCTGTCCTTTGTTTTAGTACCATTTTGGTCACAGAGTGTCTGGATATTTTGTTTTGATCCACCCACCCGCTTTGACATAAGACCAAAATTTCTCAGGATTTTCTGCCAAGTCAGTAGCTAGAACTTTACTTTCGAATTCATTGAACACCTCTTGCATAGCCCTCCTCACACTACTTTTCGCTTCGCGTAATTTTTGTTTGTCTGCAAGGCTTTGGTTATGTTTATGTTTGCTGTGAAGTTCCCCTTTGCTTCCGCAGTAGTTTTCTAACTCGGTTGTTGTACCACGGTGGCTCTTTCCATCTCTTACGATCTTGGTTCAAATGGCTCTGAGCTCTATGGGACTAAACATGTGAGATCATCAGTCCCCTAGAACTTAGAACTACTTAAACCTAACTAACCTAAGGACAGCACACGCATCCATGCCCGAGGCAGGATTCGAACCTGCGACTGTAACGTTCTCACGGTTCCAGACTGCAGCGCCTAGAACCGCACAACCACTTCGACCGGCTCATGCGATCTTGCTTGGCACATACTCTTCTAATGCACACTGTATGATGGTTTTGAACTTTGTGCACTGATCCTCAGCACTATCTGTACTCGAGACAAAACTTTTGTGTTGAGCCATCAAGTACTCTGAAATCAGCTTTTTGTCACTTTTGCTAAACAGAAAAATCTTCCTAACTTTTTTAACATTTCTATTTAAGGCTGAAATCATCGATACGGTAACCGCTTTATGATCGCTGGTTCCATATTCTACGTTAACTGTTTCAAATAGTTTGGGTTTGTTTGTGACCAGAAGGTCTAATATGTTACCGCCAGGAGTCAGTTCTCTGTTTAACTGCTCAAGGTAGTTTTCAGATAATGCACTTAAAAAAATTTCATTGCATTCTTTGTCCCTGCGCCCGTTATAAACATTTGAGTCTCCCAGTCTATGTCTGGCAAATTAAAATCTCCACCCAGAACTACTTGAAATATTTTTCAAATTTTCATTCAGGTGCTCTGCCACAACAGCTGCTGAGCCAGGGGGCCTATAGTGACATGCAGTTACCATGTCTGAGCCTGCTTTAACTGTGACCTTCACCCAAATTATTTCACATTTCAGATCTCTGTCAATTTCCATCGATACTATTGCACATTTTATCGCTATAAACAGGCCTTCCCCTGCGCTATCCAGCCTGTGTCTGCAGTATACGTTCCAATTTGAGTTTAGGATTTCGTTACTGTTTATATCTGGTTTCAGCCAACTTTCTGTCCCTAGTACTATGTGGGCCTTGTGACCGTTTATTAATTAAAGCAATTCTGAAACCTTTCTATAGACGTTCCTGCAGTTTACTATTAGTACATTAATATTGTTATTCCCTGTTGCGTTTTGCCTACTACTACCTTGTCACGTCTCAGTAATAGCATATGACATTAAGTTTTGGAAACAAGAAAAAATAGGATCTTCTAACATACTTTTAAAATAAACAAACCATAAACCAGCTTAACAAATAAATTATTCTAGACAATATACCACTAACACTTCATACATATTATCCCAAGATAATTTATCATCTAAATATACTGTAAAAACGTAACATAACCTGGATCGTCTGACAGAATCTTGTCTTTCAGACTGAAAACCATCTGTTGCATTTTGTTTTTATTCACTAAGAATCCATTTGTATTGAACCTAAAGGATGGTTGAGCAATAGTCTTTGCAACACAAGTGATAAGGCTACTGTAATAAATGATTGTAGGTCACTAATCACCAACTCTCATCTCTACGACAATGAAACAATATTTTCGATACAGTCACGAGATACAACCAAACATAGAAAACTCAAAAACAGCAGCAATACTTGATCAACATGAAGGACACTTTTTCGCAATGGACACAAATGCAAAATCAACAACGTGGCATAGCAGAGTGCCTGATTAAAGAGGACTCTGCTTGCAGGATGACATGCAAGAGACTGACCTTATTGTCATGAAGAGGCCTCTCAACCCTTCTTTCGAAAATCGCACATGTGTGGCAAAAAATAGAGATACCACCATTCAGATTCGAAAGTCAGTGACCTCATTGCAAACTGGAAGGTCTGTGATGGACTTAGAACAGATGACCATAATCTCATTTACTTCACACTTTAGATAATGATTTAGACGGTAACATACAGGCCAAGCGATTATATAATCTATGCAAAGTGAATTGGGAACCTTAAAGGCAGAATTCAAGATACAATCACTGCAAGCAAGCAGATTTGATGTTATCGACAAAGTCGATGAATCGGTGTGAGCACTGTAGATGGCGGAAGACAAGGTAGTCTCAGCACTGGTAGGAAGTCAAAAGGATTTAACATTCCCTGGAATCTTGGCCTACAGTCCTTAAGACATAGAACAAGGCAGGAAAAAAGATACTGCCCAAGATCCTTAGCAGAATGACAAAGAAGGCTGAGTTTCTACGGAAAAGTCAAACAACGATATAAGGAACTTCTATACGAAACAAAAGTATAAGAGTGGGAGGCATACATTAAGAACCAAGTGGTAACAGATGTCTGGGGTTTTGTGTAAAAATTTGCGACAAATAAAGTTGTATCACCTAATGTATTATCAACACTAAGAAGATCCTGTGGGATAATGACGTATATCTACATCTACGTGGATATTCTGTAAATCACATTGGAGTGCCTGGCAGACAGTTCATCGAACCACCTTCACAATAATTTTCAGTTATTTCTCTCTCAAACAGTGCGTGGAAACAACGAACACCTATACATTTCTACACGAGCTCTAATTTCCCTTATTTTATTATGATGATTGTAAGCTTCCATGCCTCTGACTGAGGGACCACACAGAGTTAGTAGGCATGAGCCCCCTGTAGTGAAGTTTCAGAAAACGTAAATCCACTGACGATGTCATGAGTCATGCAATGAATATCTAATAAGACAAGTATGTTGTAGACATGATGATTGATATAGCTAGGATGTCTGATAATTTATTGCGGCCTGCCTTGTTCTAAAAACTGAGACAGCAAATGAGATTATTGTACAGACAGGCAGGTGGTATTAGAATATCCTGGAAAGAAATTTGTGGAAAACATCACCACAGGTGACCGACAGGGCTCTGTTTGTTGTCCAGAGTTCTGGCATGTTGACACAGAACCATTACTGAACGAACTTGAGTATAACAAACACTACATGGTGCATTGCCTATACAGATGATTTAGTAAGTGTAGTATCTGCCAACATAAGGGGTAAATTATATTAAAATAGTAGGCTATTTCTTGAGACATTAGGTAACAATTGTGTGTGGAAAACAAACAACAGCCTATAACTTAATAAGAAATGTGGAACTGTGGCGCAAGCAGAATTGGAATGACAACTAATATATCAGCTTATGAACTGCAAGCCTACATGACTGAGAGACAACCAAGAAGAGAGCATACATCACAACAATGAGATGCACCACAGCAGAACATACAGCTGCAACAACCTTCTGGAAGCCGTGAGGAGATTAGACTCGGGGAAGACCTGGATAGCTCAGTAGCACAACTCCTGTAAATGCTGAATTGTACCTCAGTCCACCAGGGCCTACCCATCTGTACAAATGAGGTAACTGGCTTGGTTCTGATGTCAAGTACAGCAGTGTAGTATTGTGTAATGTAGTGTTTACAGTAGCATAGTCCAGAATTAAAAACTGCAAAATTATTGATACACCAGTGCTGCATACTGTAGTATACTAGTGGCACATGCCTTCTGGTTTGTGGAAGAACATACATCTGTGCACCAGATGGCCAAATGGTAGTACATAGACTTTCATTATTATTTTCTTTTTATGTAGCCATTTTATGTAGATCCTCCACTTATTGATCGTAATGCTTAGTTATACTAACATATTTGAAATTGTGTTAGAATATTACGTGCTATGCTCATGCCAGTTAATATACAACATTTGGTCTATTTTTGCTTATAGGTAATGGACTAAAAGGAAATAGCCAGTAAATAGTTAAATCGTTATTGGGAACAAAAAAAGGCCCAGTATAGTTCCCTGTGAAACGCCTACATCAACTTGTTCTGTACTGGACATTTCTTTGACAACACAGACAACTTGCTTGAAGTTCGACAGATCTGTTTTTATTAGTTTAAGGCTGTTATCTCTAATGTCATAGTAGTCTATTATTTCTAGAAGTAGTGCATGCTCTACACAGGCAAAGACTTTCCTTATGCCACAAAAGTGACTTGAGCAGAACACTTATTCTCAAATACTTAAGGTAGATATTTGAGTACAGAGCCTATATCATCAACACAGGACAAGTTTTTCTTGAAATCATGTTGTGATGTACTAATTATTCCTAGATAACAATTGGTAAGTTATACATTCCAATTCTTTAGAAAAGCTGGTACTGTAGAAATTGTTTTTCAACTTGAAGGAGAGTCTATAATTATCTTTTTATATGCTGTAACTACTTGAGATACTTAAGGTTCATCAGAAAAATATCTATCAGGTATACACTCTTTTATATACACACCTGGAAATGGAAAAAAGAACAGATTGACACCGGTGTGTCAGACCCACCATACTTGCTCCGGACACTGCGAGAGGCCTGTACAAGCAATGATCACACGCACGGCACAGCGGACACACCAGGAACCGCGGTGTTGGCCGTCGAATGGCGCTAGCTGCGCAGCAGTTGTGCACCGCCGCCGTCAGTGTCAGCCAGTTTGCCGTGGCATACGGAGCTCCATCGCAGTCTTTAACACTGCTAGCATGCCGCGACAGCGTGGACGTGAACCGTATGTGCAGTTGACGGACTTTGAGTGAGGGCGTATAGTGGGCATGTGGGAGGCCGGGTGGACGTACCGCCGAATTGCTCAACACGTGGGGCGTGAGGTCTCCACAGTACATCGATGTTGACGACAGTGGTCGGTGGAAGGTGCACGTGCCCGTCGACCTGGGACTGGACCGCAGCGACGCACGGATGCACGCCAAGACCGTAGGAACCTACGCAGTGCCGTAGTGGACCGCACCGCCACTTCCCAGCAAATTAGGGACACTGTTGCTCCTGGGGTATCGGCGAGGACCATTCGCAACCGTCTCCATGAAGCTGGGCTATGGTCCCGCACACTGTTAGGCCGTCTTCCGCTCAAGCACCAACATCGTGCAGCCCGCCTCCAGTGGTGTCGCGACAGGGGTGAATGGAGGGACGAATGGAGACGTGTCGTCTTCAGCAATAAGAGTCGCTTCTGCCTTGGTGCCAATGATGGTCGTATGCGTGTTTGGCGCCGTGCAGGTGAGCGCCACAATCAGGACTGCATACGACCGAGGCACACAGGGCCAACACCCGGCATCATGGTGTGGGGAGCGATCTCCTACACTGGCCGTACACCTCTGGTGATCGTCGAGGGGACACTGAATAGTGCACGGTACATCCACACCGTCATCGAACCCACCGTTCTACCATTCCTAGACCGGCAAGGGAACTTGCTGTTCCAACTGGACAATGCACGTCCGCATGTATCCCGTGACACCCAACGTGCTCTAGAAGGTGTAAGTCAACTACCCTGGCCGGCAAGATCTCCGGATCTGTCCCCCATTGAGCATGTTTGGGACTGGATGAAGCGTCGTCTCACGCGGTCTGCGCGTCCAGCACGAACGCTGGTCCAACTGAGGCGCCAGGTGGAAATGGCATGGCAAGCCGTTCCACAGGACTACATCCAGCATCTCTACAATCGTCTCCATGGGAGAATAGCAGCCTGCATTGCTGCGAAAGGTGGATATACACTGTACTAGTGCCGACATTGTGCATGCTCTGTTGCCTGTGTCTATGTACCTGTGGTTCTGTCAGTGTGATCATGTGATGTATCTGACCCCAGGAATGTGTCAATAAAGTTTCCGATTCCTGGGACAATGAATTCACGGTGTTCTTATTTCAATTTCCAGGAGTGTAGTTCATTAAGTGATGTGCAGTAACTCTATTATTTTCTTCAATTTCCGCAAGATGTTATATACATATCTTACACTGTCCAATGATTTGAACAGCTTTACTATTCTTGGGACAAACCCAGGAAAGGTAACAGAGGAGATAAGCACACTTGTATTTATTGATGAGATGCATACATTTGTTGGATGTAATTCTGATGAACCAAGTTTGATATGGACACTTACTAATTCTTCGACTGATACAATATGAAAATACTAGATTTTTTTGAGGAGAGATATAAATTTTGTTATTTGTTGCATATTTAGTAACATTATTTATTATGCTTTATGAATCTTATTGATGGAACTCTTAATATTACTGAGATTGTGTTTTTTTGGGTTCTGCAATGGCTTTTTTATACTCATTCCCACATTTAACACAGCACTTACTTTGCATTTCGTATAGGAATTCTGTCATTAAATTGTGTTAAAATGCGTTAAAAACATATTAAATATTATCTTATCTGGAAAATCATTTTTAAAAATTATGACGTATGTTACCATAATACTGACAAAACCAGACCATCAGTGAAGGACTTATGAAACATTTTACTTTTACCCTCAGTGGCAGTTCATATGATAACAACTCTCTGGACAGGCACAGTTATATGCCTATAGTATCATTTAAATATACAGAATAACGACCAGATAATGGAAACACTGCCACATCACATGATTCTTCTCTTGCTTAAAAAGTGACACAAATACTGTCAAGACATGTTTGATTTCTTATTAGTCTATCAAAGCACATTCATAGTAGAGGTCAATAGAACTGAATCGACCGATACATTACACAATGTACCATCAAACGTCATAATGGATGCTCTTGATGACTTCCGTATGTTAAACTGCTGACAAGTGAAACAGTATTTCAAAGCATTGAAATTTGTTTGCCAGGGAAAACATAAGCACACAAACAGATCAAACGATATTTGTATGGGACTATTTAGAGACTGGTTAACTTATCCATTACGTTTTTTGATACTTTGAAATAATATCATAAACAACTGTATTTTTCTCCTTCAATAGAGTTTACTTTTCACTTAATAATAAAAGATTATTTAATGAAAATTTCTTCATCAATTTATGCCCTTGTTTAGGTGTGTAGGCATCAGCTCTGTTCTGTTATTGTAAAATCTAAACCATTTTTCGCTTTTAGACACATAGACTCACATATGTATGATCACTCAATGAAAAAATATCCATGTCTTCTGGAACATTTAACATTTGTTATGAAAACAAAGCAAAATAGCAAAATAAAGATATAGAAGAAGGAAAAGCACAAATACACTACTATAAAATGACTGAGCTGGGCTAAGATTGTTTAACTTCTGTCGTTCAGACAAAGATGCAGTTCCCCAACCCGCACTCCAACCTCAAAACTTTCTTCCCAAGAAACCTTAACGGTGATGTGACACGACATTCTGTGCAAATGATGGCCTGTGTGAATGCAGTAACAGAAATGCACTGTGTAATGATTATAAATGGCGAGATGCTCGGTTCCATCAAATGCGAGTCACCCTTTATTAACAGAGTGATAAATGTAGTTTCTTAGCAGATTTTTCTGTTCAGTGACACTTGTTTATATGTTGTTACATCAAAGTCTAGATTCAGATCTCCACTATCATAATATTCCCATCTAGTTTTTCTAAATACATCTAACAGTACGTCAGTTTTTTCTCAAAATAAGTTGATGATGACTTATTTGTGAAAATCTCTATTTATTTCAAAATGCAATGGACTGGTGAGAAAAATTTTCATCAGTGAATAAATTATTAACATTGCCTGTAAGCCTGAACAAATGTCTGCAAGATGTACACACATGAACAACACTCACTCACTAGTCTATTTTTTTAAAATCGACAGGACATTCATGTGATGCTACAAGGACTATGTTGTTGCATTCAATATGTGGCAGTCCCGGCCATCTTGTTGAAACTAAACGTATTCAGCAATCACAAGAGCCAATGAGATCTTGAAAGCACACTTCAAAATGTTTTAATACTCATAGTTGTGAAGTCTGACAGTAACATATGCAAAGATGGAGTAATTGAGAAATGTTCTGAAAATGTCTTATTTGAGACAGAAATATGGAAAGCCCACACTATACGACGTTAAATCCAGAGTAACCTGTCAACCAGACAGTACGACAGCGATAAAGGAATCTATTCTCAGTGAAATTTATATATGCCATCTGCCTCTGTGGCAAAATGAATGTGTTAAACATTGGCACAAAATTGTTGCCGATCTTTGTTAGTTTAGAAAACAATTGCTGTACCACAATTATTACATTAATTACACAGCAAATTATCTTTACACATCTTTACACAATTGACTTTATCTGTTAAATTGTCTGAAATCAAAGTGCAAACTTTCATAAAATATTTCACTCACATTAAACCTCTAAACTTCTGTTGATATAATTCTCATAAGTGCTCTCTTACAATCACTGCGTTGACTCTGACTATGAAGTACAATGGTAATGAAATTTGTGGCTTGCCTATGTGCAAAGTACTGCTCGTATGCTCTGCAATCTTTTTTTTATAGTACCCGCAATGTGCAATGCGAGACGACATTGCATCAATACTCAAAAATGTTTCTCAGCACACAACTCATGCAGTGCAAGGTGAGTGTGCAGTCATATAAACCATAAATCTAAATGAAAAATCGGATACTAATCTCACCGACACAAGACTGAACCTACACTTTAAGTTGTTACTGAACTTCATTAAGAAATAGCTAAAACGCAGATTTCCACACCTCTCACACATGAACTAATTCACAAAATGTCTCTTTAACAGTTATCACTGCAGTGAAAGACAGAACTATACAACTTCATTACAAAAACCTTACAGAAAATCTAAACCATAAGCACTGTTGTAACAATAAACATACTAAGTAATTACAAATACAGCAAACCACATTAGCTTTAAATGTTATCTTTTCTCATTCTACAATATTATAATCATTCTGCTTAAGGAAATGGGGGTGATATCAAAAACCACTTAACAGAACAATAAGTTAAGTGGCGACAAAGGACCAAACATTAGGTTACGATGAACAGAGTAGAGTGCTGAACATTAGGTTATGCAACATGTTTGGTCCATGTAATTATTTCTTACAATATCTACATGTTTATAAACATCAGAATAATGAGCAAGAGAAATCCAACTCCCACAAACCGATTTTTTAAATAAATAAACAATATACCCTTAAATTTCCTGTTATGAGACCCTTCCTCTCCACTACCAGAAAGCCATCTTGGATTATGTCACAGATTGGACGACAGCGCACTCTGGTGGCAGTACTGTGCCTAGGCCAGTTGGAGCCCAGAGCTCGTGGTAAACACACTGGATGGCTGTACTGCCTCAAATTGTTTAAACAAAGACTGTATGCAAAATAATAAAGACTTATGTCCAGCACAGGCTGTGGCTGCTACCCACCATTTCCTAGGACAAGGTGGCGGTCGGGTGACTTAGGTTAGTGGAGGTTGCCCAACGGCACTTACTTTCCCGCCATTTTCTTAGGTTAGTTGGGAAAGCCCAAGTGAACTTTCTTTACCATAAATCCTCAAAGTTCACACTAATCCCTAGGAAGAGATGGCAGTTGGATGACTTGGGTCAGTGGAGGTATCCCAACTGCCTTTTCTTTCTCGCCATTTTCATACATTAGTAGAGGCTGCATTATCCTGATGGAATTTAAACTTCCTTCCATTTTCTGGGGGAGGGGGTTAGGTTAATGGAATAGAACAATTGACATATCTTCCCACCAAAATTCAAAACTTCAGCCAAAAGCCGCCATTTTGAATGACGCTATGGTCCCCATCTTGGATGATTTCATGCACTGTTGCCAAGTCCACATGCCGCCATCTTGGATGACGTCATCGCCGCCATCTTGGGTACATCTGGCAACAATGGAGAGGTGTCCCAATTCTGCTAGGTAGATAAGGGGCCAATACTTTAGAGGCCTCTCTGTAGAACTGATCTGGGATTTCATCCTGAACTGGTGATTTATTTGCTTTCAAGTCCTTCAGTTGTTTCTCTATGCCAGGTATCATTATCACTACATCCATAGGGGAGTATGTCCAATGGCGAAATGACTGCAAGTTTGTACGATTTCTTGAAAATGAAATTAGATTAGATTAGATTTACTTTCATTCCAATTGATCCATAGCGCGGAGGCTCTCCAGGGTGTAGAGCATGTCAGAAAAAAATAACACATGACAAATATTTACAACTGAAACAAATAAGTTAATGTACCTTTCACAGGTTTCAAGTGCAATGATAGTCATTTTTTTAATGAACACTATATGAAAGAATCATTTGACTAACACTCATTTACTAAGATCACATTAATGCACAGATTTTTTTATTTATATGGTAATAAATGTATAACAGAACTACTACAATACTTACTTACATTGATCACATTACTGCACTGAAATGGTGCAAAAGTTAGATTGTGCTTACACACACACACAGACACACACACACACACACACACACACATCAGTTGGTTCTACTGAGAAGTAATTAAGAAGGAGTTGGCCACCAATAAATCCTTTGGGCTTCTCTTAAACTGAGTTTCATTGGTGGTTAAGCTTTTTATGGCTACTGGAAAGCTATTGAGAAAGTGTGTTCCTGCATAATGAACACCTTTTTGTACAAGAGTAAGTGACTTTAAATCCTTGTGTAGATTATTCTTATTTCTAGTATTGATTCCATGAATTGAGCTGTTTGTTTGAAAAAGTGATATATTTTTAATGATAAATTCCATTAAGGAATAAATATATTGAGAAGCTGTAGTTAGTATCCCTAGTTCCCTAAAGAGGTTTCTGCAGGATGTTCATGAGTTCACACCATGTATAACTCTTATTGCACGTTTCTGTGCACAGAAAACTGTAGCTTGGCTTGATGAATTACCCCAAGAAATAATCCCATATGACATTATGGAATGGAATTAAGCATAGTATGCCAGCTTTTTCGTTTTGATATCCCCTATGTCTGACACAATTCGCATTACAAATAGAGATCTATTAAGATGCTTCAGCAGTTCTGTGGTGTGCTCCTCCCAGTTGAATTTATTATCAAGCTGTAATACTAAGAATTTAACATTGTCCATTTCTTGTATCTGCTTGTCATTGTACGTTAGGCATATACTCATGGGACACCCCTTATAAGTTCTGAACTGCATGTAGTGTTTTTCTTTTTCCAAAGTTTAGTGCAAATAATTGGCTAGGAACCAATGATTAATGGCCACAAACATTTTATTAGCTGATCGTTCTAAGAATACACTTCATTTGTTATTTATTACAATATTTGTATCATCAGCAAACAAAACAAACTTGGCATCTGGTAATGTTACTGATGAAAGGTCATTAACATATACAAGAAAAAGTAAGGGCCCTAAGATGGAACCTTGTGGGATCCCACATGTAATTTGTTCTCAGTTGGATGATGCCTCATAGCTTAATACATGTCTCTTTCCTAATAACACCCTTTGTTTCCTGCCAGAGATATAAGATTTGAACCATTTTGCAGCATTACCTGTTTCACCATAATATTCTAATTTACTTAAAAGAATATTGTGATTTACACATCCAAGTGCCTTTGACAGATCGCAAAATATACCAGTTGCCTGCAATTATTTGTCTAATGAATTGAGTACATTTTCTCTGTAAGTGCAGATAGCCTTCTCAATATCAGAACGATTTAGAAATCCGAACTGCAACTTTAACACTATGTTATTTGTGAAGACAGTTATAATGCTGATTGTACATTACCTTTTCTAAAATTTTTGAGAATGCTCGCAAAAGTGAAATTGCATGGAAATTTGATGCTAATACTTTATCTCCCTTCTTAAACAGTGGCTTAACTTCAGCATATTTCAACCATTCAGGAAACATTCCACTGATAAACGACTGGTTACACAGATAGCTTAACATGTTACTTAACTCAGAATCACATTCTTTGATTAACTTTGTTGATATTTCATCATACCCACTTGATGTTTTTAACTTTAAAGATTTTATGATTGACATTACTTCTGGTGTAGTGACGGTCAAATTCATATTATGGAAGTTAATTGAAATATCAGATCTGAGGTATTGCACAGCAGCATCTACAGAATATGACAACTCCATCTTTTCAGTAACAGCTATGAAATGTTTCTTAAAAAGTTCTGCAACACTATATACATCCGTCACCAATGTATAATTTACTCTTAATGCCATTTCTCCCTCTTCATGTCTGGTTCTAACAGTTTCCTCCTTCATTATATCCCATATTTTCTTTATTTTGTTATCTAATATGACTATATTTTTCTTGTAATATATTTGCTTTGATGTCTGTATTACAGTGTTTAATATTTTTCAGTATTTCTTGTAATGTGCTATAGCATCAACATCAGAACTGTTCCGAATTGGCAGATATAGTTTTCTTTTTGTTTTACAAGATACCATGGTCTGAGAGGCCATTGACTATTGGTTTTGTAATACAATTTCGTAATGTAATTTTGTTCATTGGACTTTTCTATAAAGATTTTATTAGCCATTTGCGAGCAATTGGCTACCATGGTGGGGAACTTTACAGTGGGCATGAAGTTGAATGATAGTGTTACTAACTCAAATAAGTTCTCATTGGGAGAGTCTTTAAGGAAATCTACATTGAAATTACCAGCAACCACTATTTCTTTGCTTTTGGTTGTTAAATGGGCCAGTACAGCTTCAAGGTGGTTTATGAACAGATTAAAGTTACGTGCAGATGCTAGATTTACACCTAATATTACGAAGGATTTTTTGTGAAATTGTACTTCTGTTGCTTCCATATGTTGTTCTAGGCAAAATGTATGAATGTCTATGTTTTTAAATTTATGAGAGTTCCTGATGAATGTGACAACTCCCCTTTTCTTCATTTCTGCTCTACAAAAGTGAGATGCTAACCTAATTTCTCTAATATACCAGTGGTCAAATGATGTTCAGACAGGCAGATCATGTCAGCTGGGTTTGATGAGTCTAATTCATCTATGCACATAATTAATTCATTAATTTTATTTATCAGTCCTTGAATATTTTGATCAATAAAGATAGCTGACATTTCACACTGACTGAGATAAAATTGGGTAGAGTTGAAATTTCTGCTGATTGTTGAAAATTCTTAACCAATGGCTGTTTATGCCGACATAATAAGCCGGAATTATGTTTTTTTGGTTTCTTTCTCAAGCTGAATGTTTGTTTCAATACTAACCTCTCTTAAAACCTGGTTTCTTTCTGTCCTCTCTATCCTATAAAAGGGTCTTTTCTGAACCCTATAACCACTGGTATTTTATTACTCATGACAGTGCCGCCCCCTCCCAGCTTTAACTTTCCTGCTATTTTAACAGCCAGTTTACCCTTCACTTTCCTGTTGAGGTAAAGGCTATGCCTAATATAATCACATCTATTGAGAGAATTAATAGGAACCACACCAATGTGTGACCCTGCACACGACATAAATTAGTTGTTACAACTCCAAATTAACTTTCGTGACAGAGGACTCTAAATGAGGTCAGCCATGGTGCCCCAGAGCAGTTGCAAACTCAACACTAGTATACTTCAATGCTGATGCAGTCTTTACCAGGTCACATGCTATACTGTATTCAGGATCTCTGTCAATACAATTACCTGACCCGCCCACTATAACCATGGTGTCTTCCTTAGTGAAATCTTTGCAAAGTGATCATAAATCCTCTGTCACCTGCTCCAGACCAGCACTGGTTTAAAAAAAATTGGTATCCTGGTATTCTTATCCTTGTTTGTTCTGCAAATGTTGGCCAACACCTCTTCCATGGGAACTACCTAACAACAACACTTTCTTTCTCTTTACTGATTTTCCTACATTCTTACTTTTCAATTTGCTGTTGAAAGTTTGTTGTGCCCTGTTTACATCTGCAACTACTTGAGGATCGCTAGCTTCTAACTGAAGCGACAGATCAAATATATTTTCCACATTCACCAAGAAGCTGTCAGAGTGCTAGTCCTGTTCCTCCTGTTGCCTGTTGCCACTTCCCACCTCTCTTTACCCTTCTCCTCCCTTAACCTGTGCAGATTTCCCATGGCCTTGTCTAAATGAGCATGAAGGGCGGCAATTTTCCGCTCCTGTTCTAGTATCTTCGTATCTCTACTACATATCCTACAAAACCACTAATGAGTCTCATTTACTTCCCTATTCCCACGCCACTACAGTCACCCACATCGAAAAAACTACAGCACCCGTCGCACCAAAGACCCGACCTAACAATTCTACGGCAAGTCAAGCACTTTTCACTCATGGTAAACGTAATAGTTTATTAAGAATAAGTCAGTTAAATAAAAGATAAACACGAAAATATGATTCCACAAATCTGGTCTATACACAACTGCATGTAAACAGAAACAACAGTGCAAAGTTTCTAAAATAACAACTTAAACTTTACGTTACTTTCCGGAAATGTGAGTTAAATAATGAAGAGGTATGCTACAGTTAAATTGTTGGAGAGAGCAAAGCACAAGTGAACGAAATTCTATAGATTTACTGCGTCAAAATGTAAACAGAAAATACGACTATAACCTGACTGTACGATCTTTTCCCGTTTTCTGCTATATTACGTAAAGAAAAATGAAACCTTTAATGGTACGCTTAAAAGGCACACTAATACACCTATTTACCACGTAATCAGTATTAAACTAAATGCTATTATAATCTAAAAAGACTTATCTTTGTGAGAACACCAAAACTCGCGCTAGGCGCCTGGCTGCAGGACTGCCAACTTCAACCTCCACACCACACTGTTCAACAAGGGACTGAATGGAAACCTTACACTTGTTTAGCGATTTTACATAAAACCAGAATTTTCTCGGGTTCTGCGTCAGATCTTTTGCTAAGGTGCGACAGTGGTAGTAGTTGCATACTTCACGCATAGATTTTCTTCGCAGATACATGACTCTCTACTAATGTTTCCTTGTCATGCCCTATTTATGCATGTCTTTGGTTGAATGTCTTGAGAATTAATAAAACTGTGGAGTGTACAGAGTTTCGCAATGATGTCACACACTATCGTCACGCATTTTGTTAATGTTAACCAGAGTATGCCATGACATTATTTACATCAATATGAGAACGAACTTGTTATAAAACACGCTAGTACTGCAGGGATGACTTTGCAACACTTTATACATCGAGGTGTGGTATTTGTGCTAGGTGTTTCCATCCACCCAAGCTCATTTTAGTGATTCATGCACACAGTTCACCTAGATGCGTGGACATAATAACATCTTGTAATATCACTAATGACTCGCAAGAAACAAATTTAGGAACAATGTTTTGCTTTGTAATGAACATGTTTGAGTCTTCCACCATACTACACACATTTTCCCGCCGTTTTTGCTAATATATTGTGACACCATTAATTTAGCCATATAGTTCATTGTCACAGTGCCTTAGATCATAAATTACGCCAATATTTACCGGAATTTGTATAATATGCCGGGACATAATCGATTTAGCCATACAATGCATTCACATAGTGTTTTACACCATAAATTACTTTACTCTTTGCACCATTTCGCATGAATACGTCATGATGTCTTCATTTCTAACAAATTCTTCATTTCTGGCACATACCCTATGATGTCACACACACACACACACACACACACACACACACACAAACACACACACACACACACACACACACACACACACACACACACACACACACACACACACACACACACACACTATGAGGGTGTGCTGAACAATTATACCCAGAACTTTTTATCTGAGAACTCTTAATATTTTAAATTAAAGTACACGTTATCAGGATTCTACATCTTTATTCTTCATGTCCAGAAATTTGCAGCTGTCTGCCGCTGGAGGGCTCCACACAGTGTAGTGTGTGACATGGTGGTGTGTACCGAATCTATGGTGGAGTGTGAGAAACAGCGTTCTGTAATCTAGTTTCGAAGAGATATTACGTACGTGATGGGGCAACTCCTTGAGAATGAAAATGCCAGACCACTCATGAGTGCTGCAAGATCTGATGCCTTGAGTTCACTGTATTGATCTCTCTCCATACAGTCCCCATCATGGCCCGATCCGATTTTCATCTGTTGCCAAAACTTAGAGAACACCTTTGAGGATTTCATTTTAATCTGATGAATTGGTGCAAGTGTAGATGAAGCTGTAGTTTTGTCAAAAGAGTCGAACATTCTATAGCGATGGTATCAACAAACTAGTCTCTCACTGGGAGAAATGTGTGATTGTTTTTCTTCAAAAGCTGTAAGACTTTTCACGTAAAAAGTTCGAAATCATTACTTTTTAATACACCATAGTAGTAATGAAGTGGTGGCTTTGAACTGATCAATAACTCGAGCCCATGCTCCATTTTGATTCACTGAGACCATCATGATGTTGACATGACACGACTCAATATTGATACAATGTCGGAAGCAGTGTGATTAAACTCGTGCAAGTGGATAAGATGCTGGGAAAACTACCAAAAAATATGTAAAAATACATGAAATTGAGGAAAATACGGAAACGTGTGAAACTGGTGAAGAATGAGGCTGCTTACATATGTGCCTGTGTATGGTATCTGCTGGTATTTCGAAAGACGAAAATGGCGAAGTATTAAATTGTTATTCACAAATAGGCATCAAGTGATATTGATTAATGTAATTACAATGATTTGTTACTACAAATAGACACAGCCACCTACGTAAGTGCCTCAGTTACAAAAATGATAAATATGGAGATGGGTGCTTGAATCCATTGGTCCAGGAGGGATGGGAGGGGAGGAAGGGAACGGGGTGGAGAGGAGGTGGGGTCCCAATAGATGACCTTGATAAACTGCTGGAGGTTAGCTGGGCTCTGGGGAGTGGGGATAACCTTCAATATATGTCACCCAAGCTTGAAACCTGACACCCCTTCCGCTAATATTATCAGTAACTTTGAGCTTACACCTGATGTATCTCATATTGGTACAGATAACCTGCTGATGCAATAAGTACTCAGCTTTGAGCAGCGGACGATGCATGGTACTGTAGTTAAAGTCCAAGTCCTACATGCTTCTCTGATGTAACACAGTGAAAGAGAATACCTAATTTATAGAACTTCAGTCTGGACTGCTGTAACTAACAGTTAATGTTCAGGCTTTGATTGTTGGGTATCATTTACATCCTGAGTCTTCATTGTTCCTACGATCACTCATTATGAGCAGCTGTCTATAACGGCAGCAGCTGATTATTTCCGTCGAAATGCTCTGCAGAACTGTTAGTAGGGTTCAACTGTGATGGGAACTGCTGGCAGCTGGTCGAGTTTGGTTGCGTATCCTTTATTCGCAAGGGGCGAAAGGATGTCTATCAGCGATTTTTTGATGGCTGCATAGTATATAGTTCCTGGTGTCAGTGCCCTCAGTAGCGGCTGACATAACTCTATAGGCAAATAGAGCAGACCTGTTGAAGGTGTTGTGGCAGAAAGATGAATGGGCTGTCGGTTATGAGCGCCATCTTTGTGGTGACAGTTCGTAAATGAGTAGCGCCTGGTGTGGAGAGCGCCTGCCTGTGTGGTAGCACTCTCTTAGGTAATGCTGTGTGTCAAGTGGGACTGCATACATATTAATACCAGATAAAAACGCACTCACTCACTGTGGATGTAATGACGTTGTGGGAAAGCAAGCACTTGTCGATACCTCTAGTGACGAGTGATTTACTGATTTTTATCTGTCATTCAGACAAAGTCAGGACTGGAGGGCCTGAAGTAAACAGTGACCAGAGGGAACAAAGAGATTGCATAATAATCTTATGTGGAACTAAATGTTTAAATGTTGTTACAAAAGTTGGGCACATTATATAAAAGTAAACCAATGACAAGAGTTTCAGTCTCAGCATGATCTGACAAGTAGTTTCTTCAAAAATCCAGTTTCAATGAAATTTTAAAAAGCAAGTAGTTTAAATTTAGACAGTTGTTCTTTTGGAATCAGGTACAGTTGGCTATAAAAACGGTCTTTAGAGGTTTTCATGGAGCTACCTCTTTTACTTTTTGAATTATTCCACTATTTTGAATTATAAAAATGTGTATTATTGAAGTTAGAGAGTTATACCTTTGGAATTATGTTCATTTTATTATAAATACATGTGGCAGAAGTTTTCATGAAGCTACTTACTTTAGTCTTTGTATTATTTAATAAAATCCGAATTTTGTGATAAAAATTGCAAAAATGTGTTGAATTAACTTACCATAGTATACATTGAGTTAGGGGTATAAGTGCAGATATTGTGATCATTGGTACCTTAATATGGGTCCACTTCAATGTGTTAGTTGTTTTTTCTCTCTATTTAATAGTCTTCCTACAGACACTTCAAATAATTTACTATGTAAGGTTTTCTGCATAGTTGTAACTATGCCACCATGTGGACTACACCTGTCAGTGTAGACTTACCACTTTTTGCGTCTGATGTGCTGCTCAGAGGAAAATAAGCAATGATGACTTGCTCTTACCACATGTACCTGGAGGAACTAACCAATCTAAAAACATACTATTTCCAAGTAGTCCGCAAATCAAGTGAATACTGATGTAATGTTGTTCAGTACACCATCCTCAATGACCAATGAAAACATCTATATTTGTGCCCCTAATGTCCTGTTAAATACAAAGCTAAAAAGACAGCACTGCATTTGATGCACGTAATAATGATATCATACGAAATTTTCTGATGTCATTATAATTTGATAAAGGTGCAGAAATTTAGAAAGGGAGAGTTCAGAAGCCACTATCTACCCTCGGTTCCGTTTGAAAAATTCTGAAAGTCAAAGTTTTAGAGTTGTCGATCTGAGAAGATTATACAACATAAACAGAACAGAAATGTAGTCAAAGAAAAATTGGGATCGTTGTTAGCCTTCATCTACTAACGATAAATAATTTCTTATGCAAAAACGGTGCTTGGTGAGCACTGCTGCTGACACTGGAAGGGTTCTAAAGCAGGCATTCCGTTTCGTAGTCCATACCTAGATTACATTATAAAGACCAAGGTATCTGCAACAGGAGTTATTAGATCATTGTCAGTCATATGGGAATGCATTATGCTCCACTTCAGCATGTCCCGTGTTTCCATGTCTGCTTAAGCCTTGGGTGGCGTTAATGATGATTGACATGATCGTTGTTTTGATCGAATTAGATATCACTTGTGATACTGTGTAAAAGTGAACTTACCTGGATTAACAATTTATCTGGATAGCCCTTGTTCCTTTTTAGATGATCTGTTCCATGTGTCACTTACTATATAATAAAAAACCGCATGGGAAGTGTCTGAGATTATTCCCCACTTTTAAGGAGAGGAGTTTACTTTACCTAATTAGAAACAATAAATTCATCTCTGAACTGTGGCAACTGCTGAGTGTGATACAAAAGTTTTAATGGTTTTCATACTTATTACCTGTGTGTATGAACTTCTGTAATAGCATACTGCTCAGTTAAGTGGCAACAGACTTTCATTTATCAGCATGGTCCCTGATTCCTATGTGTTATTCGTGAGTTACAACATCTTATTTCAGTTCCATCGAACTGAATTGTGGGCCTGTGGACTGAAGACTATGAGCTTTCAGGTCATTATAAAAGGGCAAGACTATGAAACACATCAACTTATAAAACTAAAGGACAAACTAAACTGAGTATAATTATAACCAGCTGCCCATATCTTCTCCACAACTACTCGAGGGTTTTCTGTGTCCCAAAATCCTGCAGTTTTGCTTGTTCACGACGCCACTTGACAGAAAATGCATCTCATCAGCAGTAGGGCAAAGTGGGCATCTCCCCACACTGCATTCTTGCCGTTTTTATTCAAGATGGAATGGCAGTATCACCCCAATCTTTATGGTTGCCAAATTGCCCTTTAACATATTGTTCTGTTCCATGTCACCCCCTCCCACTTCCCTTAACCTATTGTTCATTTCTCGCCACACCTTACTTTGTTAGCAAATTTATAATCCTCTTTAACATGTTGTTCTGTTAAGTGGTTTTCCATGGCACCACCCTCTCCCCCTCTAGGAAATCTCCAGCCTTCCTCCCTCCTAGGAACCCTGCACCACCATCCATATCAAATTAATCGACTAATTAATGAAACTGATCAGAAGTGGTGCAGGGTCTCCAGTATGGATGAAAGCTGGGGATTTCCCAGATGAAGAGGGGTGACATAGGAAACCACTTAACAGAGCAATAGGTTAAGTAGCTCCCAGATGAAGAGGGGTGACATAGGAAACCACTTAACAGAGCAATAGGTTAAGTAGGATTATATATTTGGTAGCCAAGTAGAGTGGGATGAGGACTGAACAATGGGTAAGGGGGAGGGGACAACACAGAACAGAACAATAGGTTAAGGGGATTATAAGTTTGGCAACCATACAGGTGGGATAATAGCGCCATTCCATCTTGAATGAATTTGGCAACAATGTAGAGTTGGTGATGCATGCTTTGTCCCATTGCCCCCATCAGTAACACGGTTTGCTTGAAAAAATTGTGACCACTCTTTGTTTCACAAACACCCAATCAGCAAATGCTTGGCCCTCATCATGATCACATGGCTACAGTTCTTGCACTGTAAGGTGGCTTGCTGAGATAGATGTAGATGTGGGCAGATCGTATATCATTGTAAAATCATCCTTGAGGGAATAAATTAGTACTGCTACTACAACAGTGCAGAGAAACTGTTGCTGCTCTAGTAACCTAACCTATTCTACACAAGCCAGAGCCTTCTATATGACAGGATTAGCAGAATTGCAATGTATGTTCTGGTAGATTTGATCTAATTTACTGTCTGGTCCCATCCCCCTCTACAGGATAACAACTTAATGAATTGGTTTCTATTGATCTTTTACGCAAAAGCGCTCTCTGTGTCGGCCCTCTTCATCCCTCACTCCCTCTGCTCTCCCTTTCTTGGTCTTTTGGCCAATTGCCTTCTGACCCCAGGGGCTCTGTGTGAAGTTGCACTACGTTCTATCAAATTACCAAGCAGCACCAGCTTCAATATTACGATGGCAGCAGCAGCAGCAAGAGTAACCACATAAATTCACACTACAACAGAAAAGAGTTTGAGCAGCAGCAGATAAATAGAAGGTATTTGTCAAACATATTAGTGAAATGTTGCTGTTATAACTGTTTATTTCAGCACTATTGCTTCCAGCAGCTACAGCAGCAGCAGCAGCAGCAAACAGCAATACGTTAGCGCATCGGAAATATTGATGAGCCAGTAACGAATTGCATTGCCTGCAGCTCATTCTCAGGTCAGCAAGCAGTGGCGTTGAAAAAAAAAAAGTAATATTTTCCCCGCTCTATCGTAATGCAACAGTGGTGTGGCCAGATAGTTGAAAAGTTAATAGGTAGTGTATCTCTCGTGAGCATTAACCCCAGTAAGCTGTAGTGTAGATCGAAAAATGCAAATGCGTATATAGGGTGTTTCAAAAAGGACTTTACAACTTTAAAATTCATACAAATTTATTGACAGAAGATGTAGAGCTCTGTTGTAAAGAAACACATCGAGTTTTGTTACCTTAGATTAAAAATATTCCATGTGGCTCCCATTGGTTATCCTGCACACATACCATCAGAAGACAATTTCTTCCCAAACTCGCTGTAGCATTGCAGGTCTAACTTGCTCAGTGGCGGTGTAAATTCGTGCTCTAAGTTAAGGTAGAGAAGCCGGCTTAGGAGATAAAAATACGATATCCTTGATGAATCCTTGATGTCAGGGCTGGGGAACGTGGGGGCCACGCAACTGGCGCATCACGGCCAATCCATTGACCTGGAAAGCAGTCACTGAGAAAATCCCGGATGTCAGGCAGGTATTGCGGTGGTCCACCATCTTGCATTTCGTTCCTGGTCATCCTCATAAATCTGTGGTATTAAAAATTGTTGTAACATATCCAGGCACTCTATCCCGTTGATGGTTCTCTCACAGAAAAAAAGGTCCCGTGAAGGCAGCCTCTGCAACGCAACTGCCGCTAGCGCACCTTACGGTGCGATTCGGCACTAGCGAACTATGCGAGACAAAATTTGATGCATTGCCCTACAAATTTACACTACAATCACCTCTTTAGGTATTATGAGTTAATTTATATTAATTTTCAAAGTTGTGAAGTCCTTTTGAAACACTGTGTACAATTGTGTGTTAATACAGTGCGAGTAATTTACTATTGGTATTGTTATTATTATCATCGGGTGTTCTCCACCACAGTTGTGTGGTTCTGTCCGTTCGACAATTCTGCATGTTAACAGCAGAAACCTCGATTTACTAGCAACAATAACTGTTACACACTCTCTAGCAAAAAGAGGAGAGGTACTCTGAGGCCGAAAGACAAGAGTTACTCTGGAGCCGGATGGCATAGAGAAAAGATCAGGCAGTGTCTATAAAAAATTACATCAACTGAAATTTATTACATGCATTTATCCATAGCAAAATCCTATTGTTTTTTAGTCCCCAGTCGGCAATATAGTGGAGCCAGTAACAAAAACTTCTGCGCGCCAGCACGCAGTGATGTGGCAGCAGCAGTGTTGCCAGGTAGTTGAAACAGTTAATTAATATCCCATACCTGTCGTGAGTAGCAACTTGAATACAAATCTGAATTAATAATGCGATGCGAGTGCAAAAGTTACTTGTGTGAAATCTTATGGGACTTAACTGCAAAGGCCATCAGTCCCTAAGCTTACACACTACTTAACCTAAATTATCCTAAGGACAAACACACACACCCATGCCCGAGGGAGGACTCGAACCTCCGCCGGGACCAGCCGCACAGTCCATGACTGCAGCGCCCCTAGACCGCTCAGCTAATCCCGCGGGGCCAACATTACTATTCGGTGCTTCACACTGCACATCGTCTGTTCGACAATACTGTGGCGGCAGTATCCGTGAATTAGTAGCGCGAATGACTGCTACACACTCTAGCTAAAAAGGACCCTGTGTCGCAATGTTGTTTCCAGCAGCAGCAACACTACGTTGTGAACATGGGACGATGGAAGGAAGGAAGATTGAGTTTTTCGGCCGCGCCCTTTCAAACGAACCATCCCAGTATCTGTCTGGAGCGATTTAGGGAAATCAGGGAAAACCTAAATCTAGATGGCCGGACGCGGGTTTTTGAACCGTTGTCCTCCCAAATGCGAATCCAGTGTGCTAACCATTGCGTCACCTCGCTCGGACATAGGGCAGTGGCAATACAACCGATCCAGCATACACTATGTGATCAAAAGCATTCGGACACTCCCAAAAATACGCTTTTCATATTATGTGCATTATTTTGCCACCTACTGCCAGCAACCTCAGTAGTCATTAGACATTGGGAGAGAGCAGAATGGGGCGCCCCGCGGAACTGACTTCGATCATGGTCAGGTGATTGGGTGTCACTTGTGACATACGTCTGTACGCGAGGCTTACACACTCCTAAACATCCCTAGGTCCACTGTTTCCGATGTGATAGTGAAGTGGAAACGTGAAGTGACACGTACGGCACAAATGCGTACAGGCCGACCTCGTCTATTGACTGACAGAGACCGCCGACAGTTGAAGAGGGTCGTAATATGTAATAGGTAGTCATCTATTCAGCCCATCACACAGGAATTCCAAACTGCATCAGGGTCCCCCGCAAGTACTATGACAGTTAGGCCGAAGGTGAGAAAACTTAAACATTGGACGATTGAACAATGGTAAAACGTTGAGTGGAGTGACGAATCACGGTACATAATGTGGCGATCCGATGGCAGGTTGTGGGTACGGCGAATGCCCGGTGAACGTCATCTGGCAGCGCGTGTAGTGCCAGCAGTACAATTCGGAGGCGGCGGTGTTATGGTGTGGTCGTGGTTTTCACGGAGGGGGCTTGCACCCCTTGTTGTTTTCCGTGGCACTATCACAGTACAGGCCTACATTGATGCACCTTCTTGTTTCCGACTGTTAAAGAGAAATTACGGGGTGGCGATTGCATCTTTCAACACCATCGAGCACCCGTTCATAATGTACGGCTGCGACGGAGCGGTTGCACGGCAATAACATCCCTGCAATGGACTGGCCTGTACAGAGTCCTGACCTGAATCCTATAGAACACTTTCGATTTTTGGAACGCCGACTTCGTGCTAGGCCTCACCAACCGACATCGATACCTTCCCTCAATGCAGCACTCCGTGCCATTGCCCCAGAAACCTTCCAGCACCTGATTGCGAGAGTGGAAGCTTTGATCAAAGCTAAGTGTGGGTCAACGTCATATTGAATTCCAGCGTTACCGATGGAGGGTGCCACGAACTTGTAAGCCATTTTCAGCCAGGTGTCCGGATCTTTTGATCACATGCTCTATGCCCAGGTGAGGTCTTCCATCACGTACTGGCAATGAAATTGGTTAATTTTCATTACTTGTCTTCAACAACAATGTCAATACACACACAATTGTGTAGACAGAAAAAATAATTATATGTGCGCGGGATTAAGACCGTAATACGAGTGCAACATTATTATTTCGTTCTCTTCATTGCAGACAGTCTGTTCGACAACTGAGCGAAGACTGCTACGCCAAAGTCACATCACTTATAGTCTGTTATGTCAGTGGTGGCAGACATTACTGTGGCAGCAGCCATTAATTACTGGCTGTTACACTCTACCAGAAAGGACACCCTGGGGCATGACGACATAGGGAAAGGATCAGACTGCGGCTATTTGTAATAAATTACGCTAAGTCACCTCACTTGAGTTTTATTACACCATCCTAGGCAATGGCATACATACTCCTACAATTTTTTATTTTTCTCCAACGTCACGTCGGCGTCACAATACATGATTTATTTATCATTATTCTGACAAAAAAAAACACCGATAGCGAAGAGTCACGGCGTTACAAAAAAGCAACACGCTCTTGCTACTTTGCCTCCGGATTATACATCGCAAAAAAACATCACCTGCCAGGCGAAATCCTCTGCTCTGCCCACGCGCTCTCCTGTAGACGTAGGTACAGCTCTGTATCTCCGACACCATAGTATAGGACAGGAAAGTTCCTTCACGTACTCTGTGTAAAATCGAACTGGTATCCCATCAGGCCCCCGCGGCCTTTCCTCTTTTGAGCGATTTTAATTGTTTCTCTATCCCTCTGTCGTCTATTTCGATATCTACCATTTTGTCATCTGTGCAATCTAGAGAAGGAACTACAGTGCAGTCTTCCTCTGTGAAACAACTTTGGAAGAAGACATTTAGTATTTCGGCCTTTAGTCTGTCATCCTCTGTTTCAGTACCATTTTGGTCACAGAGTGTCTGGACATTTTGTTTTGATCCACCTACCGCTTTGACATAAGACCAAAATTTCTTAGGCTTTTCTGCCAAGTCAGTACATAGAACTTTACTTTCGAATTCGTTGAACGCCTCTCGCATAGCACTCCTCACACTACATTTTGCTTCGTGATTGCGAAATAGAAAAGCGGAGGAACAGCCACAACCAGGCAGACGTATTGTACTGACGGACAGGATCCGTCGAACATTGAGGTGGAAAAAAAAAAAAAAAACAAACAAACCGCATGAAATCAGTGGAATGGGTCACTCATGAGGGCTCAGGTGCCACCTGCTGTTCAGCTTGCACAAAGACTGTGCATAGGGAGATGAAAAGAGTGGGATACAATGGTGGAACAGTTCCTCATGAGCCGCACATTTCTGTAGTCAATATTAAGCTAAGCTTCAGGTAGTATAAAGAGCAATGCTGCTGGACAATGGATGGCTGGCAACGAGTGATTCCGAGTGATGTATTACGCTGTATCCCGTATTGATCCCAAGGGAGGATTTGGGTTTGACGAGTACCTGGAGAATATCACCTGCTCTAGTGTGTGGTGGCAACTGTGAAATACGGACGTGGTGTAACGGTATGGAGGTGTTTTCGCGATCAGAGTGTGGTCTCCCTATTACGCTTAAGAAAACGCTAAATGCGGAAGCATATGAACAAATTTTACAGCGTTTTGCACTGTTTGCGGTTTGGAGACGATGACTGTATGAACATAGCAATGTAATCTGCCATAAAGCAGCATCCGTGAGCAATGGTTATTGGACAATAGCATTTCTGGAATGGATTGGCATGCCCAGAATCCAAACATACTCCCAGTGGAACACCTTTGTATTGGGTTAAACGGTTTACTTCGCTACACGTTCCAGCGTCCAACGTCACTACCTTCATTGGTTTCGGCTTGTAACACGCCCAGGTGTACAAATGGGTGGGGTGGTACTTTAAACCGTTTGTCGTTTCGAGCGTGCGCCCTGTCCACACTATATACCTGATGATCCCGCGGCGGTCGTACTGTTCTGCTCCACATTGCTGCTGGCTTGCCTGAAATTATCTATCGACATATGCAAGCGAGTAAGGGGAGCCACTCAACGTTAAGCACAACACTGTTCTACGTATGGCTCTGAGCACTATGGGACTCAACTGCTGTGGTCATCAGTCCCCTAGAACTTAGAACTACTTAAACCTAACTAACCTCAGGACATCACACACATCCATGCCCGAGGCAGGATTCGAACCTGCGACAGTAGCAGTCGCACGGTTCCGGACTGCGCGCCTAGAACCGCGAGACCACCGCGGCCGGCCACTGTTCTACGTCTGGTATGAATATCTATATTCTGAGGCGATATGGAAATCACAGGTAGCACTGTTTACGCTCTAAGTCGTAAATGTTCATCCCAATTGACAGTCTTGATGATTATCTGTCCACAATATCACTGAGACGAGCGTACGCGTAACCGACACGACGCGGGTGATTGTTGATGATGCGGAAGCCGAATGACCTAACGAAAATTCTTACGCTCGTCACACATACAGGTATCTCTTAATAGTTCTCCTTGACATTAGTAATACTATAACACTGTTCGTAAAGTTAATTTTTCAGTTCTCACTTGTATGAGCGTGCGCGTAACCGTCGCGGCGCGGCTGATTGTTGATAATGCGGAAATCGATGACCGAACGCACGTTCTCACGCTCGCTACAAGACAGTGGCACTTGACTGCACTCTTTTATGGCAACTAATTTTCACTGATTCACATCAGTTCATTCTGGGAGACCGAACACGGCGCAGATGATTGATGCTGAGTGACCGAACGCACGTTCTCACGCTCGCTACAAGACACTGGCACTTGACTGTACTCTTTTATGGCAACTAATTTTCACTGATTCACATCAGTTCATTCTGGGAGACCGAACACGGCGCAGATGATTGATGCTTTGTGACACGGAACGAGAGTATACACAAATACGTTATCGGCGGCACCGCTCACTTCATTACATCATTACGCACTTTCCTCTGAATCACTTCCATATTTCATCACTGTAATAGCACTTGTAGCAACACTTCAACTTCTATACAAACAATGCCTCTGACATGCAGAGCTGCGCACTACACAACATACGAAGTTCCGTGTCCCGCGCTCGACTCGACAAACAAGGCTGCCCACAAAGATACTCCACAACCAAACCAGCGATATGACAATACGCTTAGAGGCTCTTATTGGCGAATGGGTCGCCATTCCTCAATATAAATTCAGATTCTTCAGTTAAGTGCCCCAGAGGAGTTCCAACCATCATGAAGGCAAAGGGAGGACAAATCCTATGTTAATGTCAACTAATTGGTATAGCGTATGGCACCCGATTAGAAACCATAGCACAGGATTGTGGGTTGACAATTACCGCCTCAAAGGTTATTGGAACGAGTGTTCTCACCACTACAGTTAAAGATTCTTATTATTCGTCTGTCAACTTTTTTTCTAACTGAGTTGCTGCCATGCATATTCAGATGTAAAGTTTCGCCAGGAAAAAACGGAAGAAATGTTAATTTTGGTCAGAGTACCCCCACGCAACCCCAAGCCCTTTGACCAAGTCCCTCTAGTGTGAAGCAGCTATGGAAAGCAACATATGTGAGGAATATGAGCATGGAATCTTTTTCTCACTAGTTAACAGTGAAGTTGGCAACTGTAAAAAGCTCTGGCTGTCTTCACCTCTCACCTCTTCAGCAGATGGAGACACTAGCTGTGGCAACAGAGCACAACATTCTGACATGCGCGACCCCTTCGTCAACAGTCAGTTCCATTCTCTGTTACTGGCGTGCGGATACAGGATTATTAATCACGTTGGGGTTTTGCTGAGTACAATGTATTCCTCTACATTTAACAACTTGTCCTGTTCTGGCGTAACCACAAGCGCCGGAATGAAGAACGCAAGAGAAGAGAAGGCAGTGAAACGCCGTCGACCAATGGTGCGCTGATTAGGACCGAGCCACGACAGGAGCGCCCTTTGCAAGATGAGAATATAATCGCCGCTTCTGCCAGCCTCGGCCGCTCAATATCGGCTCAGTATTGGGACTTTAGTGGAGTATTCACAGAGTATTAGCACGGCCTAGCAGAGAGTGCTACGATAGCAGTTTTTAGTGATCCACAAACTGTGTGTCAATCTTGCAGTAACATTATATAGCAAAGCACTCAGATTTATGTTGCATGTCGCCCATCGTTTTGACACCATAGTTATTCCAAAGTTAAGTATTGTCAATCTGCTTTTTGAAATAAAACTACTAATGTTATTTGCCTTAATTGATGTATAGCATTGCGAGAATGCAGCATCCCTTAGACACCCTATACAAGACGAGTGGACAAGACCCCACATGTCCAAAATCTATTCCTAGTGAAAGAGTTTTTCAACTCAAGCAATATTTTGTTTTATAAAACAGTCAAGGGCAGCATAAAGAAATAGGTGGGCCCATAGTTTCCACAGGATGTTCTGGCAAAGAAACTACTCAGTATCTTTTCCTGTGGCTTGTAAATGTAGGCCTGGTGACACCAAAATGGTCGAGTACACTAAAGATGCCTCCAAATTGCAGTCTAGGCCCTTTGTTCACTCGCCCTGCTGTGCCATATTGAACAATGAAAGGTTATCAGCTAACGCGTGCACGTATAGTCTCCACTTTGAGCCCGAAAATGATACTAGTTCAAATTAACAAGAAACCAAATATTTTGATAATATATTCAGAATTATAAGTATTCGTCGTCTGACCAAAAATATGGACATAATATTAGGGAGTAATGAGTGAAACACAAGTAAGTTAAGCTCAATCTGAACGTGATGAATATGAAACTCTGTGCCTTTTATGGTCACATCCCCTATTAACACCTTATCAATTATACCATAATTGCCACACGCCATTGTGTAGCTTGTTGCAAGTAGTAACTGTCAAGGAAAATTTTTTCTTCTTTTCCAGGGCAAAAGATCACCTGTTGTAGAAGAACTGATTTGTAATACAAACATCAGTGAATTTAGTACTATGGTGCATGACTTGAAATGTCTTCCTTTAGATTTTCCCACAGTGTGGATATTATTAAGATTTCGGGCGTATGAGTTCTTGTCGCTCCCTGGTAATGTCTTCTGGTAGGGATGTGTGAGTACATTGTAAAAACATTGTAGTTATAGACTCGACTTCTCGTTATCATTCTGTATGCTGTCAGCGGACCTGTGTGACTTTAAAAGAGTTTCGTTCTATGTACTGCCAATGGGCATGTTTGTTTTTGCAAGAGTTTCTAGAATCATCACATTGGTCTGTGTAAGAGCCTAGATATTATAACTGCTTCACGATTATGTGAAAACTGTGAGGAATTCCATAATGTGCATGCATAGAGCTGTCTTTAGAAATATATAGCATCATAATGTGCACAAGAGGTTATGAATGTGTTGGTGTTGGTATAGTATTTTCAGTTGTGGAAACTAGGAGGTCACTCCCACTTCCAGAGATGTCAGACCATGGAGTCGCAAGATTTCACGCTAGTCGGCTCAGGGTGATAGTCCTTTCTGCATCAATTCTCCAAGAACAGATAATGCATAAATTTACACCATCATGACTCAAACCTGTTGAAATGACATTTGTCTTCATGAAATTGTTGGGATGGTCAGTGTTTAAACAATTGCATGGTATTTAAGAAAATAGAATTAGTGGAGAACTTAAGCCAGAATTTGAACATGTTAGGTTCGACGCTGAACAAAGAAAACCAAGTAAACATTGCAGAAATACAAACCCCAAAAAGGGATATTTTGTGCAATGCATCTTTCATCAGGTACCAATGTGCTGAATTAGCGACAAAGCATCAAAAAATAGTATTGTTTGGGCTCAAACATGTGAGGTATGACACATTTCTTCAAAAATTTTAAATTGTGAGCTTGCTCAAATTACCAACATTTATTGACAATTGATTCTGCTTAAAATAATGTGTAAGAAAGTGCTTCTAAGAAAATATTGAATCATATATCTTACTGATACATTAATTCATGAACTGCACTTTACTTTCTGTTAATTTGGAAAAAGAATGAAGTCTTCTTGGGGTAATTTGTTAACCTTTCTTATTTTAACATTTCATATTATGTTCCCTATGATTTGATTTATTACTGTCTAAATAATTGAGTAGTTATAATAGGTTGATTACCACTACAACACAGAGAGAACAGGTAAGTAAAAGTTATTAAACTGAAGATAGATGAACTAAATAAAAATAAAACCGCCAGCTTAATTAGAGATTTATTTATATCTGCAGTGACTATGTTATGTTAGGTATTTAAGGTATAACATCTTTGAAAAAGTGGAAATCTTTTTTTATATTTGATGCTATAAGTATACCTGTTTTCATTTTTTCTTTCCATTCCTTTCTTTTTTCTTTGGCGTTTCGGGTACTATTTCAACATTGAATAGGTTTATAAAGTAATTATCATCTACGGCTTCCCGTAGTGGCAAAATGTATAAATTTTTTTCTCTCTCAATCTTTTCCAACATTTCCAACCTTTCCTGCTCTGTATGTTCTTCCTCTTCAGTCTTGCCTTTTTTCTTATCTGATGCCTTTTTCGTAACAACTTTCTTCTCAGGAACTGGCGGTGGCTTGTATGTTTTTGGCTGATTAAGCTCATATGGTATATTTATGTCCTGCACTGGTGGAGCATCGCAAAAAGCCTTCTTTATGATCTCATACTGAAATGGGTTAGCAAATCTATAAAAAAGATTAGACAGAGAATCAGAATATTGTTTCTTCCACATTGAAAGAAAGTGTACTGAAATACATTTATATAAAAATAATGTTAACGCTTTTTGATGCTTTGCAGATACCAAAGGATCAGAAAAGCAATTTTCTGTAAACGCGTATTTTATGAGTTCAAACAAGGCAGAGAGCAAACAGAGGTAATTTTAACGGCTGCTTAGCCCATATTTTACTCCTTTTCAATTTATTATTATAAGTTCAGGGCATGAATCTTTTTTATAACGGCTGATGTATATTAGAGATATTTGATTAATGTAATGTATGTGCATAAAAATTGAGGTGAGCCTATGTACACAGTATATTTACTTTTACACACCACTGCAAAACATATGGCGGAAGGCTATTAAATTGTATCATATATAAATGTTTATTCCTATCACTGATGCAGCATGCGGAGACTCACGGTGGTACGTTGTTTTGCGAGGTGTCACACTCTACTTTTCTTTTTGTAATCTCTATGGGAGCAGTATGAAGGAGGCTGAATAATATATGGAATCCTATAAGGTGGTTTCTGTGAAATTTATTCGTTTCTCTTCATGTGTATGCTAGATAAGCTGTTTTAGTATTTCTGTCACTCTTTTTTGGCAGTCAGGCAAGCCTCTGAACAATTGCGCTGCCTTTCTTTATACAGGGTGTCCCAGGATGAATTTGTCAAGGTTCAGGGATATGACAGAAACGATCATTCAAAGGGGAAAATTTAGTAAATGTGGGCTCTCAAATGCATACCTTAAGAGCTACGAGCATTTCTTCATCTTCAATGCCATGAAACAAATCTCTTTTATTGCAAGCTTTCTGCTTTCCATATTTTCAGAGGAGGTTCTAAAATGCGTACCGTAAGAGCTATGAGATGTTCTTTATAGCAGCGAAGATGAACTATTAATCTCAGCTCTTAAGGTATGCAATTTACAGCCCGTGTTTAAGAGGCATTTTTTTATTGTTTTCGTCCATGCTGTCGCCTACCAGAATATGGAAAGCAGAGAGCTTGCAGAAGAAGACATTAGTTTCACAGAATCGAAGATGAAGAAGTGCTCATAGCTCTTAAGGTATGCAATCTAGAGCCCATATTTACTAGACTGTTTTGCTTCGAATAATTGTTCCTGTCATACCCATGCTACTGACCATTCCTCCTGAAACACCCAAGATACACTTCCATCTTGGACGGGCCTGATGTGGTGGCAACATACTTGGGTAGCATCCACAGCATGATATGTAAAAGTGTTTTGTAGGTAATTTTTTTTCTCAAACACAGTGGAATTTTCCAATATTTTATGCTTGAAAGCACGATTCACACTAGACGTCAACAGAACAGATTGGGCCGGCAGGGAGTATCACCACGAAATGGTGTGTTTACTGAGAAGCAACACAACAACAAATGTGTCGCCATAACATTTAAACACATCGATGTTTATTTGCTAGCGGAATTATACTCACAAAAACACATCAAACAATATTTATAAGAATATATACAGGGTGCGTCAAAAAATGTATACACACTTTGAACTGTCATAGACAGTTTATTTCCCGTTCTACAAGGTTAGATATCTGTGAGAAAGTAATGTTACGTTTCTTCGACAGGTGGCAGCAGTGGCAAGGAAGTAACTGGAACATGGCGGACGTCCATTTGAGCTTCGAAGCGCAGCGGCAGATAATTAAGTGGTACTGGAAGTTTGAGAACGTAGCTGCGGTTCGAAGACAGTGGAGAAGTGACTATGATACAGTACCACCTTCAAAGTTAACAATTACACGTCTACGAGACAAATTCGAATTTAATGGAACTGTGTGTTATGCACATAAAGGTCGATCAGCGCGTGATGATTCCACAACTGTGGTCTTGGAACTGTTTCAGCGTTCGCCTCAAAAATCTTCAAGCCAAGCGGCATGTGAGAGTAATGTAAGTGCTAGTAGTGTGCTACGCATTCTGAAGAAAGGCAAGTTTCGTGTGTACATTTCAAGGCTGCTGCAACAGTAAGTGACAGATCGAAGGGTAGAATTTTGTGAATGGGTTCAGGAGATGGTGAGACATGAACCAGGATTTATAGGTAGCATAATGTGGTCAGATGAAGCCCAATTCAAACTTAATAGAACTGTCAGTAGGCACAATTGTTTGGAATGGGGCTGAAGATAATCCTCACATAACAGTTGAAAAGGCTGTGAATTTTGCCTAGTGTAAATGTGTGGTGTGGTTTGTCTGCAAGGGGACTCATTGGGCCTTTCCGCTGTGAAGGTACTGTTACTGGAGAAACGTACCTAACAATGCTTGCTGGCTCCATATTCCCCGCCATTCGTGCATTATACGGTAATGATGAGTTTTATTTCCAACAAGATGGCAGCCCGCCGCACTATGGTAGGGACGTACGAGCCTACCTGGATCACAATGTGCCAGGCCAGTGGAAAGGACACAGGCGACCAATCGAGTTTTCTGCACGCTCTCCAGACGACACGCCGCTGAATTTCTTCTTATGGGGCACAGTGAAAGATGAGGTATGCAAAGGTAAACCACGTAACCTGGACACACTTTGGAATGAGACTCAGGTGGTGTGGGCAGAAATCTTATTGGATACTTTGGTACGATGTACGGAATCAGTGGTGACCCGTACTCAGAAATGTATTGATGCTGAAGGCCACCAGTTTGAACATTAATCACATTTGCAAAGTACATTTATTTTCCTAATTGGACTTTCAGCTTTCCATTTCCAGAAATTTAACATTGTAAAACGGGAAATAAATTTTCTATGGCGCTTCAAAGTGTGTATACATTTTTTTGACGCACCCTGTATATAGAGCCTGTTTATCTTATTCACTGACATACTCACGAATTCTTCCGTCAGTTCGTGGTAGACAAATTTCGTATTCAAAGGATGAAGAACAAATTAAGTGTATTTTTGTTCTACTGAAATTCGTTTATTTTGAACGGGTTTTCGACCTGATGTGCCATCGTCAGGAAATAATTGACTAGCGCCCACAAGAGACATTGGTGCCACAACTGACTTTACACAAGCCGGAATCATGAGAAGTGGTAAAGCCGGAAGTTGTCCTGCTACCGCCACGGCACTTTGTTCAGGGATAGATAAACTGTTAACATTTTGACTTATAATGTTGTGAGACGTTCAGTGCGTGCTAAACTGTTCCGTTGACATCCAAAGACTGCTGATCTTTCTGTAACGGTGCGTTTTGTTGCTGATTTATTACTGTAGGATCAATAAATAGATAGTGTGAGAGTGTGAAGACATCTACATCTACATGATTACTCTGCAATTCACATTTAAGTGCTTGGCAGAGGGTTCATGGAACCACAATCGTACTATCTCTCTACCATTCCAATCCCTAACAGCGCGCGGGAAAAACGAACACCTAAACCTTTCTGTTCGAGCTCTGATTTCTTTTATTTTATTTTGATGATCATTCCTACCTATGTAGGTTGGGCTCAACAAAATATTTTCACATGCGGAAGAGAAAGTGATGTGTTGTTTATGGTAAAAATGTATTTTTCTTTCACATGCCAGACAAATTCTGTGTCCCAGAACGAGCAAGGAGTCGTCGTTACAGTGGCATTCTGGTTCTCAACAGATATGGGGTCGTATGAATAAACGGAGGGTGTCCTTTATTCTAGAAATTTCGAAGAATATTCCCAGGTTTGCATGAATAAAGTGAGTCGAAGAAAATACTTCACCTGAGAACGTTCTCAGCTTGAGTAAAGCGTTCGGGAAGTTGCTCAACGTGAAAATTCTTCAATTTCGTATGAATAAAACTAGAGAAATTTCTCACAAGAGTAGAATATTATCCGTTTGTTGAAGTGAGCTCTGTAACATACTTGGAGATGACTAAGTACTACTAACGTTAAGTTTTACCGAGTTTTTTTTAGTAAAAATGGCAGGATTTATGTTGTTCAGAAGGCAAAAGAAGATATACGTATCCCGAAGAAACACTGATGAGAGAAACTGAAGTTTCTATGCATAATAAGGAAAACATTATTTGGCTGTCAGATCGCTGGCTTTCTGAAAATCAAGTAAGAAGAAGGGATGCCCTTTCAAACGAAGCGGAAATGAAAATATTTTTGCGCTATTTTGCATACCTGTGTTTTCAGACTGGTGTAGGCAAAGACTTAGGTATACACCAGACAATTGTGTCACTGACATTTCGGATGTTCTCCGTCATATTACTCAGACAGCACCTTTGTAGATCTGATATCCTGGAAACGTAGTAGAACTAGAAGCCAACGTCCTTGCGCAGTTGTAACAGCAGTTCCCGTCAGATCACCGAAGTTAAGCGCTGCGCGTTTGGCCAGCTCTCGGATGGGGCACCATTCGGGGCTACCGAGTGCTGTTGGCAAGCGGGGTGCACTCAGCCCCACGTGAGGCCAATTGAGGAGCTACTTGATTGAAGAGTAGCCACAGCAGTCACGAAAACTGACAACAGCCGGGAGAGCGGTGTCCTCACCACATGTCCCTCCGTATTGGCATCTGGTGATGCCCAAGGGCTGAGGATGACACGGCGGCCGCTCGCTACCGATGGGCCTCCAAGGCCTGTTTCGCCGATGTTTGTTTCTTTTTGTAGGATAACTAGAATCAGAAAAAGTTAAGTGACAAGCAAGGTCGGGGGCCCTCGATTGCACAAACTCACCAATCATGAAATCTTCTGTTCATGGAGATGGATGTAATAACCCAAAGGGTTTTGCTAGTATCAATGTGCAATTGACATGTGGCTATAGTGAAATGTTCACTAGGGTCGATGCTTTATAGGCAGGATCTGTACATCTACATCCACATCTACATTTATACTCCGCAAGCCACCCAACGGTGTGTGGCGGAGGGCACTTTACGTCCCACTGTCATTACCTCCCTTTCCTGTTCCAGTCGAGTATGGATCGCGGGAAGAACGACTTCCGGAAAGCTTCCGTGTGCGCTCGAATCTCTCTAATTTTACATTCGTGATCTTCTCGGCAGGTATAAGTAGGGGGAAGCAATATATTCGATGCCTCATGCAGAAACACACCCTCTCGGAACCTGGACAGCAAGCTACACCGCGATGCAGAGCGCCTCTCTTGCAGAGTCTGCCACTTGAGTTTGCTAAACATCTCCGTAACGCTATCACGCTTACCGAATAACCCTGTGACGAAACACGCAGTTCTTCTTTGGATCTTCTCTATCTCCTCTGTCAACGCGACCTGGTACGGACCACACACTGATGAACAATGCTCAAGTATAGCTCGAACAAGTGTTTTATAAGCCACCTCCTTTGTTGATGGTCTACCTTTTCTAAGGACTCTCCCAATGAATCTCAACCTGGTACCCGCCTTACCAACAATTACTTTTATATGATGATTCCACTTCAAATCGTTACGCTCGCATAATCTCAGATATTTTACAGAAGTAACTGCTACCAGTGTTTGTTCCGCTATCATATAATCATACAATAAAGCATCGTTCTTTCTATGTTTTCGCAATACATTACATTTGTCTATGTTAAGGTTCAGTTGCCACTCCCTGCACCAAGTGCCTATCCGCTGCAGATCTCCCTGCATTTCGCTACATTTTCTAATGCTGCAACTTCTCTGTATACTATAGCACCATCCGCGAAAAGCCGCATGGAGCTTCCGACGCTACCTACTAGGTCATTTATATATATACATGATCCTAGGATATCGAGAAGCTCCAATGTACGACAGACATAAAGAGAGAACCAGGAGATGATGTGGCATTGGACCGTCGTTAATGATAACATTCCACAATCCATAAAAACCTAATGAAAGCGCCTACAACAGGCTCCAGCACAGCAGAATGAAGCTGTTTTGGAAAATTCAATGGAGGAGTTGATTATTTCAATAAATAACTACACTGATATGACACTTCAAGCGTCTGTCATAGTGGCGAGAGTTACGTCAGTCTAGTTTGTCGTTTATCACCGTAGAAATGAAGAACTGACGGTTTCAGCTGCACTTTTGGAGTGCGTAACTTAGAACTGCAATTAGATACATGACAAAATTACATTGAGCAAATTGTGAAATTTTATTAAAAAGCCTTATCAGCAACTAATACCAAATACAGTTCATCTCCGGAATTCGGTCTGTATTGCACAAAATAAATATCACTGTTTACGATATAACTGCTGTAATAGTGAGATACGATTTTTTGTGTCGCTTTTGTTTTCTCCCAATACCGGTTGGTCTATTTAAGATATGTTTTCTCACAGCATAAATTTTTCATTTTTTGTTATGTTAGAAACAAGTAGCCGGACCAGAAAAATTAATAACAGGTTAATTTCGAACCTAGCGATCTGTTTCTCGTAACGAAACCGCACGGGCTACCATTTAGTACTTGCGTCATATTTAAACAAAATTATCTCGTGTTAAAAACTTCTGGCAGTGATTTGGTTTGGAGTAGATGAAAATGTGATATATTCGTAAGATATCTTTATTATAATGTGTTCGTCTAACTTTAATAACAAAAATGTTTCCCGCATTTCGAAAATTCAGTAACATCGTCATAAAATGTATTATCATAAACTGTCCGTAAATCGTCTTAATAAAGGGTTGCCGCTCATAAAGCTAAAATCTAAACATAGTGTAACTGTTCCTGAACGCTTTGAGGCCAGTTGCATATTGGTATATCGAATAGTTTGCCTTTTTGCGCAAGTTGAATGAAATGTAAGATTACGCGTGTGTTCTGTGCCGGACGTCACATCGAGATCTTTCTTAAGAAAGTGGGGAGGTAGTGAGGTATTGAGAAATAACTCCGTGGTCAGAGAATGCTTCGCATTTTTTATCCATACAAAGTTGAGAAATTTCTCAGATAACGTTATTTTGCTCTGTGAATCTTCTACGGAGAATGTTCTCTTTTTATGGTTGCGCACCTCAATCGGTAGAAACGGAACTCTTACATTGTTGTCCATCTGTCTGTCTCTCCGACTGTTAAAAAGCATTTTCTCGGGAATGGGTAAACGTATCAAGTTGAAGTTTATGCCCCTTACAGAGGTCTACGGTCCCTTGGCGGGGCAAAAATTTGAAGCTTCTAAGTCAATGTAATGAAAAGATACGACAATTTATGTCACATATTTTGATACACGCAAACTCACTCATCAAGACCTATAGGATACTTTCCGTCAGCCTGTAATCACGAGATGTGGCAAGAAGCACAGTTTCACACTACAAGCAAAGCAAAAAATCCAAAAATCGTTTTTGTAGTTACAAGAAAAAATATTTTTGTCATTTGTTATCTGTCTGTTCGTCAGTCTGTTAAGACCAGTTTTCCTCAGGATTGGGTTGACGTATTAAATTGAAATTAATGTCCCATACTAAAGTCTGTAGTCCCTGGGTGGTGTAGTAATTCAAGACTATCAAAAGGAAAGGTCATTTATGTCATATTTTGATAGTACGAAGGTCACCTAACAAAACCTATAGGGTACTTCTCGTTGACATAGAATCATGAAATCCGGCAGGCAGCAAGCTTTCACAGTATAAGTAAAGGAAAAGCTCCGCCAATTGTTAGTCTGTATTTATATCACGAAAAAATATTTCTTTGTCATACGTTATCACATTGTCCAACGGTTCTGAGAAACAGCTGGGTAATTTTCAAGCGATTCATGGCCCATTCGAAACATTTTGTAGAGAACAAGAGTGACGGTATATACTTTTCAAGATTTGCAAGAAGATAAGTAGAGATGCCCACGAGCTCGACCGAAATTTAGTAAAGGTACAATTCCAGAATGTTTTCAATCTCTAGCACATTATTTAAACAAACCAACTAACTCTCAGTCTGAGAAAGACCCAATAAAATCTTTACTGACTTGGGTGAAAATGTAGGTATAAATGTAGGCAGCTACAAATTGTGCTATACTGTAATAAACGATTTATAATGTTTCTACAGGTTATCAGTGGAAAGAATTCCAAAAATTCAAGGTAATGTAAAGATTGTCAGTTACAAATTTATTGCTAACTTACTCAGTTCAGCTGAAGATAAATAAATATACCTATATGCAAATAATCTCATACTTTATTCTCATAAATCTGATTCTAATTTTTTCATATTGGTTTTTCTGGTTAAGGAACTGCGTGACAAGAGAGCATAATTTGAAGCATATACACCAGTTTCAAGAAAACACCAAGCAAATATCTGGCCATAAAACTATTAAAACAATTATTTAAGGGAAAGGTGTGTTCACATTGCGCACTTTTTCTTGGGTCCCTGAATTTTTTATATGTCCCATGTACCTACCTCTAAGCAACTTTTAGTTACATTTTGATGTGTGTGTGGTTCAAAAGAGTAACGGAAGTACTTTTACTGAAATTTATTTGAGGATGAAAGCTGCCACGTTGTCTTCTACTACTTGCTGATACTAACCTTGAAACGGTACAGTAGTTTCCGCTTCATAAGCAGCAGGTTTTGCTGCTCGCTCACAACGGGAAATACAAACAGAGGCGGCTCCGCCGCCAGTTTTATTACACGACGCGGCCGGCCGCGGAAGCAACAGAACCCATGTGGACGGGTGGAGAGAAATGTGTCAGGCTTCATATTACGTATTTATATGTGTCGTGTATTATGCATTTCTTGTACGTGAATGTGAATCTGCACATGAACTTTCCTAATCCTCCTCATACCTTTCCGTAAAGCGTGGCCAAATCTTAGTTGGGAAGTCGTTCTGTAGTATAGTAGTGCCAACCTTATTCCTGGGTAGGGGATCAGAGAAGCACAGGCAGGTAAAAGCCGAAGACTTTCCAGTGTCACAAGATTTGGGGTGGAGAGGTTGGTCACGGCAAAGTGGTTCGACCACCCCCTCCACCAGGGCCCAGGAAGGCCTCCGCGTGCCCGCCATATTCTGGGAGTGTTACAGAAGACCGGTAAATGAGCAGACTTGCCCTCAGTGCGTCTGTCGCAATGTTCATGCATGGAAGAGAGGTGTTTGAATATTTGTACTAATTCTTATATTTCCAGCTTCGGATTGTGCAAGGAAATGAATTTTCTCGTTTAATTCCGGAAATTTGACTCCCTGTGTTAATGTATCTGGTCCCCAGTTTGCCCGTTATCCTCCTTACATAGTGGGTGCGCCATGTAAAATATTGGGAGACTTTGGTGGTATACATTTGGCCAACACAATTCCGTCTTACCCATAGAAATGTGCGTGCAGATTAGTATATAATATACCCCAGCTTTAAGTTGTAAAATTGTAATATCTGTAAACTGAAACAACTGCTGCAATCGCTGTAAAGTCGAGTGATAATGTTTAAAATAAATAGGTAATCAATTGTAATCAATCTTTAACATACCTTAAAAATCACAAAAAAGTCAAGTTAAAGGAATTTATGTAAAATAAGAGATATAGAATGCAGGGACCCACACATCAGCGTGTGAGCCCTCCAGCCCCTTGCCTAGTATCATATACACTCCTGGAAACTGAAATAAGAACACCTTGAATTCATTGTCCCAGGAAGGGGAAACTTTATTGACACATTCCTGGGGTCAGATACATCACATGATTACACTGACAGAACCACAGGCACATAGACACAGGCAACAGAGCATGCACAATGTCGGCACTAGTACAGTGTATATCCACCTTTCGCAGCAATGCAGGCTGCTATTCTCCCATGGAGACGATCGTAGAGATGCTCGATGTAGTCCTTTGGAACGGCTTGCCATGCCATTTCCACCTGGCGCCTCAGTTGGACCACCGTTCGTTCTGGACGTGCAGACCGCGTGAGACGACGTTTTATCCAGTCCCAAACATGCTCAATGGGGGACAGATCTGGAGATCTTGCTGGCCAGGGTAGTTGACTTACACCTTCTAGAGCACGTTGGGTGGCCCGGTATACATGTGGACGTGCAATGTCCTGTTGGAACAGCAAGTACCCTTGCCAGTCTAGGAATGGTAGAACGATGGGTTCGATGACGGTTTGGATGTACCATGCACTATTCAGTGTCCCCTCGACGATCACCAGAGATGTACGGCCAGTGTAGGAGATCGCTCCCCACACCATGATGCCGGGTGTTGGCCCTGTGTGCCTCGGTCGTATGCAGTCCTGATAGTGGCGCTCACCTGCACGGCGCCAAACACGCATACGACCATCATTGGCACCAAGGCAGAAGCGACTCTTATCGCTGAAGACGACACGTCTCCATTCGTCCCTCCATTCACGCTTGTCGCGACACCACTGGAGGCGGGCTGCACGATGTTGGGGCGTGAGCGGAAGACGGCCTAACGGTGTGCGGGACCGTAACCCAGCTTCATGGAGACGGTTGCGAATGGTCCTCGCCGATACCCCAGGAGCAACAGTGTCCCTAATTTGCTGGGAAGTGGCGGTGCGGTCCCCTACGGCACTGCGTAGGATCCTACGGTCTTGCATCCGTGCGTCGCTGCTGTCCGGTCCCAGGTCGACGGGCACGTGCACCTTCCGCCGACCACTGGCGACAACATCGATGTACTGTGGAGACCTCACGCCCCACGTGTTGAGCAATTCGGCGGTACGTCCACCCGGCCTCCCTCATGCCCACTATACGCCCTCGCTCAAAGTCCGTCAACTGCACATACGGTTCACGTCCACGCTGTCGCGGCGTGCTACCAGTGTTAAAGACTGCGATGGAGCTCCGTATGCCACGGCAAACTGGCTGACACTGACGGCGGCGGTGCACAAATGCTGCGCAGCTAGCGCCATTCGACGGCCAACACCGCGGTTCCTGGTGTGTCCGCTGTGCCGTGCGTGTGATCATTGCTTGTACAGCCCTCTCGCAGTGTCCGGAGCAAGTATGGTGGGTCTGACACACCGATGTCAATGTGTTCTTTTTTCCATTTCCAGGAGTGTAGAAAGGGCACGCTCTCTAAGTAGCACTCTCAAGCTCCCCTCCCCAGTTATCCGTTGCTCAGTTTTCACTCAGGGCTTGACGACATCAACTTTCATCTGGCGTCTCTAGGCAAGGAGGTTGGACGGTAATCTTTCAATCTGCAGCTGTTGTCCGTTGTGTAACTTGAATAATTTTAATTCTTCATTTGGCTTAATCAATATTTTATTTTTTAATGAGTTTTGCACTAGTGGTAAATGAGAGGTAGAATGTAAGCCAACGTCATTCTGAAGACCTATAACAATTCACACTTAGCACCAAGATAGAATTTGACGAAAGACGTCAGCAGGCATTAAGAGGTAATCGGAAGTATAATACGAAACACATGCCTTATATCTGGGTGACACAGCTCAAAATTAATATGATAAAATCTTTTTACAGAATTATTTTCGTAAAGGCCTTATATGAAATGGAGTGACCATCTCTGGAGGAAGAAGGAGACTGACTATGAATTAAATAGTATGATTACACAAACAAAGCGCAACCTACAAAATTTTTTCTTAATTTGGCAAGATGCTCCTGCCATATGAAAAATATAATTTCAAAGTTGATAAATTCTTCTCGGGTTGACAGCCGAGTCAATGCGTTGTTCTCCAGCAACGTTTCAGCAAGTTTCTTACTTGCCATCTTCAGGCGAAGTGTCGGGTTCACGTCTCGTCCTGGTCTTTATAGCCGCTGGACCACGAGCATCTCTGCATCCTTGGGCCGGGTCGGGCCAATCAAGCGCGAGCGGAAACGGCGCGGCGGCGCGTGGTGGGGGTGTGGGGGGGGGGGGGGGGGGAGCCGCGGGCGCCGGGGCGGCCTGTTTATTCCATACGCCGCCACCGACCTACCTCCATCGGAGCGCTCTCGTCTCATTCTTGATAATGTTGTATTCCACGCGCTGCTGAGTTGGAAGCCACTGTCCCGATTGACCAGGTTGTCACTAACCCGTATCTCCACTGCCTCTTTAATAACTGAGTCCCAGAAACCTTTCGCTCTACTCAGTCTCTTGGTTTCTTCAAACTGAAACGTGTGTTCTTCACTGAGGCTGTGCTCCGCTACTGCGGATTTTTCTTTTTGTCCGAGGCGGACGCTTCTCACATGTTCAGAGATGCGTTGCGTTATGGAACGCTGCGTCTGCCCAATATATTGTTTCCCATATTCACAGGAAATACTGTAGACACCCGGAGTTCTTAGACCCAAGTTGTCCCTCATTGAGCCCAGCATATTTCTGATTTTTGTTGGAGGATGTTTTTCTCCAGTATCCTGGAAATTTTGGCCGTGGGTGGTCCTGTGTATGGGAGGAACGCCAGACGTTTGTTGTTCTCATCTTCCTGAAGGTTCTTCTCCTTCTTCTTCTTGCTCATATGGAGAGCGCGTCTAATCTGCGTGTCGGAGTATACATTCATCTGGAAGGTTTTCTTCAGGTGCTGAATCTCAGCAGATAAACTGTCCTTGTCGCTTATGTCATGAGCTCTGCGGACCAGGGTAGTGAGCACGGATTTCCGTTGTGCTGGGTGATGGCAGCTGTTGGCGTTGAGGTACAGGTCTGTGTGCGTTTTCTTTCGGTAGACAGAGTGTCCCAGTGTGCCGCCCGGTTTCTTCATTATAAGGATATCGAGGAAGGGTAGGCACCCATTTTCTTCCATTTCCATTGTGAACTTGATGTTCTCGTGTATGCTGTTCAGATGGTTCAGAAATTCCGTTAGAGTGTCTTCGCCGTGCGGCCAGACCGCGAAAGTATCGTCCACGTACCGATAAAAGACCTTGGGTTTAAGGCGTGCTGTTTCCAAGGCGATATCCTCGAAGTATTCCATGTACAGATTAGCGATAGATGGTGCCAGTGGGGATCCCATAGCGACTCCATCCACCTGTTGGTAAAACCTGCCGCCACACTGGAAATATGTGGTCGTGAGTGCATGGCGGAATAATTCCACTGTGTCTTCGTCGAAATGATTTTCCAGTAGTTTCAGGGAGTCCTCTAACGGTACCCTTGTGAAAAGGGATATAGCGTCAAAGATGACCATAATATCATTTTTGTCAAGACGCCACTCCTTGAGTGTCTTAACAAACTCCGTAGAACTCTTGATGTGGTGGGGACATTTACCCATGAGAGGCTTAAGTAGTAGCGCCAGGTGTTTGGCTATACCATAGGTGGGAGAGTTGATCGTGTCTACTATCGGTCGTAATGGTACCTCTCTCTTGTGTATCTTGGGGAGGCCGTAGAACCGTGGTGTAACCAGAGCTCTGGGGTAAAGCCTTTTTATCAGGTTCTGGTCCAGACCTGAGTTGTTGAGAAGAGCGATGGTCTTTCTAGTTACAGCTGAAGCGTTGCTGGAGAACAACGCATTGACCCAGCTGTCAACCTGAGAAGAATTTATCATCAAGATTCGCCGAGAAAGCCTGCATTCTCATATATAATTTCAAAGGTTTTACACTGGCGGAAAAAATTGCAACACCGTGAAGGAGTTGTGCGACATATACGAAAGTTGGTAGGCGTGTTTCTTCATGTCAAAGATGGTGTCTACTCAGATTTCGTGCCTCTCTCAAAAGAGAGGCGTTAGTAGCGGCACTATGAGAATGCAAATCAAGTTTACTTTAAATTCGCGCTTTAACGATCTTGAGCGTTAGTTACCTTTGAGGTTGGACGTGGTGAGCTATGTTGTATGTATTGTATTGTATGTTAACCGGGGACCTAGAAACGACGGAGAGGTTCCGTCCCCGCCGCAGCCGCAGTGGCCCGCAGCCCCACGACGACTATCTCAGTCCACTTCACCCCTCCGCCGCCTCACACCAAACCCACGCAAGATGAGACGCAGGTCCGTGAGGTGACGCAGGGTGACTCACGGTGAGTTTTTGCGAACCACACAACTGAATGGTTCTGCGCACGTTAGAGCGCAGCGTGACGTGACGCAGTTCCTGCGCTCGGTGGCCCTGAGGGCCGCAGTCTCCTGTACGCAGTCTACTGCGAGGCTCACGGTGGTTCTGGCTGTTGGTAGTTGGAAATGGAGGAAAAGCTAATTGAAACCGTACGTGTTCGCAAAGTCCTGTATGATACAAGCCATGAAGATACTTTAAAACGAAGCTGAAAGCTGAGAAGTGGGAGAAAGCGGCCAGTGGTATAGTAGTGGCAACCTCACTTCTGGCTAGGGGATCAGATAGGTAGAACAGGCAGGCAAAAGTAAAAGACGTTCCAGTGTCACAAGATTTGGGTGGAGAGGTTGGTTACGGCATATATATATATATATATTATAACGGTTAAACATTGCTAAGAAAAGCCGTGTAAAATTACATGTTTATAGGTTATATATAATATATTAAAGAAATAGGTACCCAAAAACCATCCTGTATTAGAATGCAACGTTGTGTCAAAATTTCAAAGCAATCGGTCAAGAGCTTTCGGAGGTTAGTGGCTATACACAAACCAACGGAACATTTTTATGTATAGATAAATCATATATAGATCATAATATAGATCATAATATCTTACCTTAAAAACACAGCTAGTTTCTCCTTCGTTCAAATCGACCTTGCAGCGTTGCATCCCAGTCTGTCAATTTCATTCTTGATGAGACCAAGCGCTTCTTGGAATTGATCACGGTTTAATCTAAAATAGTTCGTGAATTTTTCATCATCAAATTCCTTAGTTGAAGCGAATTCCCCATGACTTAGTCTTCTTTTCATGTACGCACTTTTTTCTGCTTTTTGTTTCATCAAAGCGATCTAACACACCGTTTCAAACTCAAACTCAGAATCGGAATTCGATTCTGAACTTACATCTATTAACATAGCAGAGGTAGTCGCCACCTCTGCCAGAGCCAAAGTCCCTCAGCAAACTGCGTGTTGAAACTGCGATCCAACTTGTGATGCTTGTCGCCGTGACTCACGCTGCCGTGAGGAACTTGGCGTGAGCCCCCCTGCGTCACCTCATGGGACTGCCTTATTGTGCGGTTCGGCCCCCTGTGCCCCCACCCCCCTCCCCTCCAGGGAATGCCTCACACGAGACGAGTGTAACCCCTGTGTTTGCGTGGTAGACCAGGGACCAGGCGCTCCTTCCCGCCCGGAAAGCTGTGCGTTAGACCGGTGAGCTATGTTAGTCGAGAAAACATTTACGGTGGAAAAGACGGCATTATCAACACCTCACTGAGTTCGAACGAGGTCGTGTAACAGGGCTACGAGAGATTGGATGTTTGTTCCGTGATGTTGCAGAAATACCTGACAGGAATGTATCCACTGTACATGAGTGCTGGCAGCGGTGGTCACTAGGACGTACAGTCGCAAGAAGACCGGGCTAAGACCGGGCTCCCAACGGCCACGTGGCACTACCGAGAGGGAGGACCACCGTGTTCGGCGTATGGCTCTGGCGCATTATACTGCATCCGCAGCAGCTGGCATCACAGTGACAATGAACTGTTACAAATCGGTTACTTCAAGGACAGACAGCTCCGAGACAGACGCCCTGTAAAGTGCATTCCACTAACCCTGAACCACCTCCACTTGCGACTTCAGTGATGCCAAGTGAGACCTCACTGGAGGGCAGGGTGCAGGTCTGTTGTGTATTCTGGTGAAAGATGGTTCTGCTTTGGTGCCAGTGATGGCTGCGTGTTGGTTAGAAGGAGGCCAGTTGGGGGCCTGCAACCAACCTGTCTGCGTGCTACACACACTGCATCTACACCTGGAGTTATGGTCTGGGGTGCGATTTCGTATGACAGCAGGAGTGCTCTCGTGGTTATCCCCAGCAACCTGACTGCAATGCTGTACGTCGGTCTGATGATTCGACCTATTGTGCTGCCATTCATAAGCAGCATTCCAAGGTGTGTTTTCCAGCAGATAACGCCCGCCCATATGCCGCTGCTGTAGCCGAGCAAGCCCTCAGAATGTCGACATGTTGTCTTGGCCTGCCCAATCACCAGATCCGTCTCCAATCGAGCACATATGAGACATTACCGGAAGACAAATCCAGCCTCATCAACAAACACTATTAACAGTCCTTGTATTGGTCAACAATACATTCACGTTTGCATGCTCGCATTCAACATCCGGGCAGTTACACCGGTTATTAAACTACTGGCCATTAACATTGCTACACCACGAACATGACTTGCTACAGACGCGAAATTTAACCGACAACAAGAAGATGCTGTGATATGCAAACGATTAGCTTTTCAGCCGAGCCGAGTGGAAGGCTTAAACCAGAGGCTCAGACGATTCTGCGGAGAGCTGGGGTGCAAATTTCTCGACCTCCGCTATCGGGTGGAGAAATGTAGGGTCCCCCTGAATAGGTCAGGCGTGCACTACACGCCGGAAGCGGCTACGAGGGTAGCGGAGTACGTGTGGAGTGCACATGGGGTTTTTTTAGGTTAGAGAATTCCCTCCCTAGGCCCGACAAGACGCCTCCTGAGACGCGGCAAGGCAGGAGTAGGCAAAATGCAACAAGGAATAACAATATTAATGTGCTAATAGTAAACTGCAGAAGCGTCTATAGAAAGGTCCCAGAACTGCTCTCATTAATAAACGGTCACAACGCCCATATAGTACTAGGAACAGAAAGTTGGCTGAAACCAGACGTAAACAGTAATGAAATCCTAAACTCTGATTGGAATGTATACCGCAGAGATAGGCTGGACAGTGAAGGGGGAGGCGTGTTTATAGCGATAAGAAGTGCAATAGTATCGAAGGAAATTGACGGAGATTCGAATTGTGAAATGATTTGGGTGAAGGTCACGGTTAAAGCAGGCTCAGACATGGTAATTGGATGTCTCTATAGGCCCCCGGGCTCAGCAGCTGTTGTGGCTCAGCACCTGAAGAATAATTTGGAAAATATTTCGAGTAGATTTCCCCACCATGTTATAGTTCTGGGTGGAGATTTTAATTTGCCGGATATAGACTGGGAGACTCAAACGTTCATAACGGGTGGCAGGGACAAAGAATCCAGTGAAATATTTTTAAGTGCTTTATCTGAAAACTACCTTGAGCAGTTAAACAGAAAACCGACTCGTGGCGATAATATATTAGACCTTCTGGTGACAAACAGACCCGAACTATTTGAATCAGTTAATGCAGAACAGGGAATCAGCGATCATAAAGCGGTTACTGCGTCGATGATTTCAGCCGTAAATAGAAATATTAAAAAAGGTAGGAAGATTTTTCTGTTTAGCAAAAGTGACAAAAAGCAGATTACAGAGTACCTGACGGCTCAACACAAAAGTTTTGTCTCAAGTGCAGATAGTGTTGAGGATCAGTGGACAAAGTTCAAAACCATGGTACAATATGCGTTAGATGAGTATGTGCCAAGCAAGATCGTAAGAGATGGAAAAGAGCCACCGTGGTACAACAACCGAGTTAGAAAACTGCTGCGGAAGCAAAGGGAACTTCACAGCAAACATAAACATAGCCAAAGCCTTGCAGACAAACAAAAATTACGCGAAGCGAAATGTAGTGTGAGGAGGGCTATGCGAGAGGCTTTCAATGAATTCGAAAGTAACGTTCTATGTACTGACTTGGCAGAAAATCCTAAGAAATTTTGGTCCTATGTCAAAGCGGTAGGTGGATCAAAACAAAATGTCCAGACACTCTGTGACCAAAATGGTACTGAAACAGAGGATGACAGACTAAAGGCCGAATTACTAAATGTCTTCTTCCAAAGCTGTTTCACAGAGGAAGACTGCACTGTGCTTCCTTCTCTAGATTGTCGCACAGTTGACAAAATGGTAGATATCGAAGTAGACGACAGAGGGATAGAGAAACAATTAAAATCGCTCAAAAGAGGAAAGGCCGCTGGTCCTGATGGGATACCAGTTCGATTTTACACAGAGTACGCGAAGGAACTTGCCCCCCTTCTTGCAGCGGTGTACCGTAGGTCTCTAGAAGAGCGAAGCGTTCCCAAGGATTGGAAAAGGGCACAGGTCATCCCCGTTCTCAAGAAGGGACGTCGAACAGATGTGCAGAACTATAGACCTATATCTCTAACGTCGATCAGTTGTAGAATTTTGGAACACGTATTATGTTCGAGTATAATGTCTTTTCTGGAGACTAGAAATCTACTCTGTAGGAATCAGCATGGGTTTCGAAAAAGACGATCGTGTGAAACCCAGCTCGCGCTATTCGTCCACGAGACTCAGAGGGCCTTAGACACGGGTTCACAGGTAGATGCCGTGTTTCTTGACTTCCGCAAGGCGTTTGACACAGTTCCCCATAGTCGTTTAATGAAAAAAGTAAGAGCATACGGACTATCAGATCAATTGTGTGATTGGATTGAGGAGTTCCTAGATAACAGAACGCAGCATGTCATTCTCAATAGAGAGAAGTCTTCCGAAGTAAGAGTGATTTCAGGTGTGCCGCAGGGGAGTGTCATAGGACCGTTGCTACTCACAATATACATAAATGACCTGGTGGATGACATCGGAAGTTCACTGAGGCTTTTTGCAGATGATGCTGTGGTGTATCGAGAGGTTGCAACAATGGAAAATTGTACTGAAATGCAGGAGGATCTGCAGCGAATTGACGCATGGTGCACGGAATGGCAATTGAATCTCAATGTAGCGAAGTGTAATGTGATGCGAATACATAGAAAGATAGGTCCCTTATCATTTAGCTACAAAATAGCAGGTCAGCAACTGGAAGCAGTTAATTCCATAAATTATCTGGGAGTACGCATTAGGAGTGATTTAAAATGGAATGATCATATAAAGTTGATCGTCGGTAAAGCAGATGCCAGACTGAGATTCATTGGAAGAATCCTAAGGAAATGCAATCCGACAACAAAGGAAGTAGGTTACAGTACGCTTGTTCGCCCAATGCTTGAATACTGCTCAGCAGTGTGGGATCCGCACCAGGTAGGGTTGATAGAAGAGATAGAGAAGATCCAACGGAGAGCAGCGCGCTTCGTTACAGGATCATTTAGTAATTGCGAAAGCGTTACGGAGATGATAGATAAACTCCAGTGGAAGACTCTGCAGGAGAGACGCTCAGTAGCTCGGTACGGGCTTTTGTTGAAGTTTCGAGAACATACCTTCACCGAAGAGTCAAGCAGTATATTGCTCCCTCCTACGTATATCTCGCGAAGAGACCATGAGGATAAAATCAGAGAGATTAGAGCCCACACAGAAGCATACCGACAATCCTTCTTTCCACGTACAATACGAGACTGGAATAGAAGGGAGAACCGATAGAGGTACTCAGGGTACCCTCCGCCACACACCGTCAGGTGGCTTGCGGAGTACGGATGTAGATGTAGATGTAGAGCATTCACACAAGGTTGGCGCCGGTGGCGACATCTACAACGTGCTGACATGAGGAAATTTTCCAACAGATTACTCATACACAAACAGCAGTTGATCGGCGTTTCCTGGTGAAACGCTGTTGTGATGCCTCGTGTAAGGAGGACAAATGCGTACAATCACGTCGGATTGTAGCCTATCGCGAATGCAGTTTTGGTCGAGATCCAATGACTGTTAGCAGAATATGGAATCAGTGGGTTCAGGAGGGTAATACGGAACGCTGTGCCGGCTACCAACGGCCTCGTATCACTAGCAGTCGAGACGACAGGCATCTTATCCGCATGGCTGTAACGGATGGTGCAGCCACGTCTCGATCCCTGAGTCAACAAATGGGGACGTTTGAAAGACTACAACCATGTGCACGAACAGCTGGATGACGTATGCAGCAGCATGGACTATCAGCTCGGAGACCATGGCTGCGGTTGCCCTTGACGCTGCATCACAGACAGGAGCGCCTGCGATGGTGTACTCAATGACGAACCTACGTGCACGAATCGCAAAACGTCATTTTTTTCGGATGAATCCAGGCTCTGTTTACAGCATCGTAATGGTAGCATCCGTGTTTGGCGACATCGCGGTGAACGCACATTGGAAGCGTGTATTCGTCATCGCCATATTGGCGTATCACCCGGCGTAATGTTATAGGGTGCCATTGGTTACACGTCTCGGTCACCTCTTTTTCGCACTGACGGCACTTTGAACAGTGGACGTTACATTTCAGATGTGTTACGACCCGTGGCACTACCCTTCAGTAGATCTCTGCGAAACCCTACATTTCAGCAGGATAATGCACGACCGTATGTTGCAGGTCCTGTACGGGCCTTTCTGGATACAGAAAATGTTCGACTGCTGCCCTGGCCAGCACATTCTCCAGATCTCTCACCAATTGAAAACGTCTGATCAATGGTGGCCGAGCAACTGGCTCGTCACAATACGCCAGTCACTACTCTTGATCAACTGTGGTATCGTGTTGAAGCTGCATGGGCAGTTGTACCTGTACATGCCATCCAAGCTCTGTTTGAATCAATTCCAGGCGTAACAAGGCTATTATTACGGCCAGAGGTGGTTGTTCTGGGTACTGATTTCTCAGGATCTATCCACCCAAACTGCATGAAAATGTAATCACATGTCAGTACTAGTATAATATACGTGTTCCATGAATACCCGTTTATTATCTGCGTTTCTTCTTGGTGTAGCAATTTTAATGGCCAGTAGTGTAAATCACCAGTATTTCTCTTTTGCAATGGTTTCTCTTGCACTTACACTAATCTGTGATTTTACAGTGTTTATATTGACAAATGTATTCTCGAAATTTCATTACTCTACATTTATTATTTTTTTTTGGTGTTGCGATTTTTTCCGTCAGTTTATAACAGTTATCATTTAAATTACTACTTATTCCCGTTAAGAATATTGTTGTGATGACTCACTGCACTCCAAGATTCGAAGATGATTATACCAACTTATTTAAACGGAAAATGAGACAGCAAAAAATGTAGCAGGGAGACTCACATGTGCCACAATAAGCCAGCTATGCTGTACATTTCGACCGACTGCAAGTTCCTCGTTGGTCTTGGGGCCGTGGATACTCCACGTCTGGGAACCTCTGGCTCATCTTTTGTGGATCCCGCAGGCGACGGGACACCCAGTGCCGTGTACGGGGAATGGCCCTCAGCCGTCACAATTGTGAGGTGCACTTGTGCGTATATCTCGTCTCTTGACAGGTTTCTCTCTTAAACAATTAAAAATCACTTTATGCAGCTGAATGGCGGCTATAAAATTTAAAGCAGGAGTCACACACAGGTTTACACACATATTGGAAATTCACTGACCAGCTTTTCCTCTTCATTGTTGGTAGTTACACTTGGGCCGTGTTGGTAGGAAAAAGGAGAGGGGAGGGGGAGAGAGGGGGCTTTCAACCGTACAAGGATCCATTTCTTTAGCCAGATAGATTTACTGTGGTGTGCGTACTGTAAGCCCTTTGGTACACACACCATCAGATTACTTGACTTGTCGCTCTAACGAAGTAGGCGAGTGTCAGCAATATCGTGGCTCTTATCGTGGCGTGTTTATCTTCTGCCGTTAGGTCAGACGATAGAAATGCCACTTGCACGCTTAGAATAGCAGATTGACGGTGACCAACTTTAAACAGAACTTGATTAATTTTCACACACATTTATTAAAATAATAAAAATCATAGATATTACGTAACTTGATTCTGGATGCTGTTTACAGATGACAATCTGAAGTTCCTTTGGTCTTGGTACGTTAATCTTATTCTCACATATCTATGATACTTGACAAAGTGTCTATTCATTTATCTTCATGGCTATGTACAGGAATATGATAATCTAATTAGACGCAGACTGAAACTTGACTACAGACTAATGCAGACTGACTAATCGGAGGTCTGCACACTCATTATAATACCTCACGCGTTCATGTATCACTGCGTGAGTGTGATCCGTGAGGAGAAAAGGTTCTACGTTAGCAGCGATCTCATTGGCTGCGTTACATATTAATACGCGGATCGGCGGAAGCAGAATTTGGTCCGTCTCTAAGGCAGCGCCATCTCGTAGTGCGGAGACGGACGAGTGCTGCGCCTGCGCTGATTGTGTTTAGCGCGGCGCGCTCTAGTGGGAAAGTTGTGTACACGCTGACTACGCGGAACTACGTACACAACATTTACAAACACAAAATGTATAAAACAATGTATTAAAAATGTAAGATATACAAGGTGGTCCATTGATAGTGACCGGGCCAAATGTGTCACGAAATAAGCGTCAAACGAAAAAACTACAAAGAAAGAAACTTGTCTGGCTTGAAGGGGGAAACCACATGGCGCTACGGTTGGCCTGCTGGATGGCGCTTCCATAGGTGAAACGGATATCAACTGCGTTTTTTTAAAATAGGAACTCCCATTTTTAATACATATTCGTGTAGTACGTAAATAAATATGAATGCTTTAGTTGGACCACTTTTTTGGCTTTGTGAAAGATGGCGCTGTAATAGTCGCAAACGTGTAAGTGCGTGGCATCACGTAACATTCCACCAGTGTGGACGGTATTTGCTTCGTGATACATTACCCGTGTTAAAATAGACCGTTTACCAATTTCGGAAAAGGTCGATATCGTGTTGATGTATGGCTATTGTGATCAAAATGCCCAACGGGCGTGTGCTATGTATGCTGCTCGGTATCCTGGACGACATCATGCAAGTGTCCGGACCGTTCGCCGGATAGTTACGTTATTTAAGGAAACAGGAAGTGTTCAGCCACATGTGAAACGTCAACCACTACCTGCAACAAATGATGATGCCCAAGTAGGTGTTTTAGCTGCTATCGCAGCTAATCTGCACATCAGTAGCAGACAAACTGCGTGTGGAATCGGGAATCTTAAAAACGTCGGTGTTGAGGATGCTACATCAACATCGATTGCACCCATACCATATTTCTGCGCATCAGGAATTGCATGGCGACGACTTTGAACGTCGTGTACATTTCTGCCACTGGGCACAAGAGAAATTACGGGGCGGTGACAGATTTCTTGCACGCGTTCTATTTAGTGACGAAGCGTCATTCACCAATAGCGGAAACTTTAACCGGCATAATATGCACTATTGGGCAACGGAAAATCCACGATGGCTGCGACAAGTGGAACAACATCAGCGACCCTGGCGGGTTAACGTATGGTGCGGCCCCCATTTTATCGATGGCAATCTAAATGGTGCAATGTATGCTGATTTCCTACGTAATGTTCTACCGATGTTACTACAAGATGCTTCATTGCATGACAGAATGGTGATGTACTTCCAACATGATGGATGTCCGGTACATAGCTCGCGTGCGGTTAAGCGGAATTGAATAGCGTATTTCATGACAGGTGGACTGGTCCTCGAAGCACCATACCATGGCCCGCACGTTCACCGGATCTGATGTCCCCGGGTTTCTTTCTGTGGAGAAGGTTGAAGGACATTTGCTATCGTAATTCACTGACAACGTCTGACAACATGCGACAGCGCATTGCCAACGCATGTGGGAACATTACGGAACACGAACTAATCGCTGTTGAGAGGAATGTCGTTACACGTATTGCCAAATGAATTGAGGTTGACGGACATAATTTTGAGCATTTATTGCATTAATGTGGTATTTGCAGGTAATCACGCTGTAATAGCATGCGTTCTCAGAAAGGTACATGTATCACAATGGAACAACCGAAATAAAATGTTCAAACGTACCTACATTCTACATTTTAATTTTGTGATTATTACAGCGAAAAAAGTGGTCCAACAAAACAGTCATATTTCTTTAAGATCTATACGAATATGTAATAAAAATGGGGGTTCCTATTTAAAAAAAACGCAGTTGATGTCCGTTTGACCTATGGCAGAGTCATCTAGCGGGCCAACCATAGCGCCATCTGGTATACGTCTTCAAGCTGGATAAGTTTCGTTCTTTGTTGTTTTTTCGTTTGACGCTTATTTCGTGAGATATTTGGCCCGGTCACGATCAATGGACCACCCTGTATGTTCATTGTTTTTTTTGTACGGAATGTCTGTGTAGAATGCGAGGATGCGACAGGAACAATTATTTGATGGTAAATAGACCGCTGAACACGAGATCTAAAATGAATGCCTTAAGAGCTATGAGCACTTGCTCAGCAGGCGATCATTGTAGGCAAAACCACCCCTTCCTTCCGCCTCCTTGATTTGTATCTCACCATCTATGGCCGTCCTATCGCCCTCACCCCTACCTTAAGTAACTTGGCGTCACCCTTGACCGTCGCCTCTCCTGGACCCCCCATCTCCAGACAATCCAAGCCAAGCCACGCTCCCGATTCCGTCTCCTCAAGCTCCTTTCCGGCCGTACGTGGGGTCTGGACCCCTCCACTATCCTCCACACCTATAAATCCCTGAACCGCCCTATTGTCTGTTACGCCAATCCTGCCCGGATCTCCGGCCCCCCTTCAGATCCTGGAACGCCATACTCTCCACCACACCTATCGCATCCGTCTCCCCTCCCCCACGTAGATCCTGTATGACCTCATTCCGTTCCCCCACCTCCCCCTTTTCCTTGAAAGGATACAGATCCTGTACACCTCTCGTAAACTCGATCCTCCTCACCCGCTTGTCTGCCCCTTCCACTCCCACCGCTGCCTGCTGCTGCGCCTCTATTCCCATGTCCCACCTGCTGTCCATCTCTCCACCCTCCTTACCCTCTCCCAAGGTGGCTTCCGCCAGCTCCCCCTTCCTGATGATGCCCTCCTCCCCTCTATCTACCCCTCATACCAACTTTGATCCTCCCTCCCTCTTCCTGTCTTTCTCCGTTGGGCACCCTCCCTCCCTTCTCTCTCCCTTCCCTCCCGCCTCCATTTCTCCCCACTCCTCCCCCAGGCTTCCCCTCCCCTGTCCCTCTACTCCTCCTCCCATCTCCTCAGCCATTGGCATCTTTGTTCTCCCCTCCCCCCACCCCACCCTTCTTCCTCTCTCGGCAGGACCCCGGACTCGCACACGCTTCGTGGACATTCGCGCGCTGGAGATCATCGCCATTAGTGTCTCGTGTGCCGTCTTGTTTAGTGTTCAGTGTTCACCGTCACACTGCATCTTTCACCTGTGCCATCGACATCTTCAGTGTTTGTGCGTCATGTCAACAGTTTGTAGTGTGGATTGTCATCGAGTGTGAACGGCTTCAAGTTTTTTATGTTATGTGTCTACTGTTTTTTCCCCGCCAATTTGTTCCAACTCGTGTGTTTTCTCTGTTTTATCATTGTAATATCTTGGGCTGAAGAGCGGCGTATTGTGCTGCTGCCAGCCTACCTGTTTTTATACGGGTATTAAAATCACAATAAAGGAAAAAAAACACTTGCTCAGTAGATGTGTTTCATAGTAGCGAGGTCGAAGAAGTGCTCGTAGCTCTTAAGGTATGCACTTTAAAGCCAACATTTACTGGACATTTTTAATTGGTTTTGGTCCATACTGACACATCTCCAAATATGAAGAGCAAAGATCTTGTAGTAGAAGAGATATGCATCACAATGTCGAAAATGAAGAAGTGCTCGTAGCTATTACGTTATGTGTTTTATAGCCGACGTTTACAAGTCTTTTTCGCTTCGGAAGATCGTTCCTGTCGTACTATTGCTCCTGGGAGACCATGAATACACGAATTTACAGTGAAGCATATGTAGACCAGTGTATTTTCTGAACGAACAGGATGTATGGCTTTGTGTAGGCAAGCACCCTGAAAACAGAAAAGGGATTCATCTGCGAAGAGGTAAAGTGTATTCCATTTCCAGAGGCACATGTAAGCTGTGCAGACAACTTTCTTACAGTGAACAGTCAGCGACTGTAATTGATTTTATAACTAAAATTTTATGAATTTTTTTCCAGGCTTTTATTACACTACTATGTGAGAATTGCTATACAAAGAGACATACATCGGTCGACAGAAAGCCTCCGTCATAACTGAGGAGCACACACTAGGAGCAGCATTGTCAGGAAGTGGTGAACGTGGAGTATTTGCTATCACGTTTCCTTTTAGCGTTACTAAATAGAGTCAAATTGTTATATTTCGTATCGCATACTAGTCAGACGCCCCAACAGACAAAAAGTGTTACCAAAAGAAATTGGTAACACTGTCTTATGCAACGCGATTTGAGCTCAGTGGAGTATTTGGAGCACGTGCAAGAAACAGTCAACACGCGGAGTAACTGCGTTAACGAAGTATGTGCGCTCTAAATTCTGCAGCTAACAATCTACCACATTCTCTGCTCGTCTGTGTGATAACTAGGGCCTGGATTTTAATGAGAAGTCATAATTTTTTCTGAACTATAGGGTGAATTTTAGAACAAGTTATTCACAAATCTAAGCATTTTAATGTCGAAAAATGTATTTTGATTGTGCATATTAAGTCATATTTCAACAAATCTTAGTAATAGGTCGTATTGCTGCTAACTTTTAATATAATAAGTCATATTTCCGTAAACTTTTGCCAAAGATGCATATATCGTTTTTCTCGTATCTTACGGGACACACGAATAAGAAAATGAAAATGTTGCTCTTGAGACAATATTTAACGTGCTATTATGAAAGATAAACAGATAAATTAGTACACAGGTTTATTTCTCAGGACTGTAGCAGAAAATCGATGTACCACAACAGTTGTTTCGCGAACGTAAAACATTGTTGCACAGAGTCGACAATACCCTCTCAGAGCCAACAAAGGCGGCTTCTGCAGTAATAGTCATCGCAGTCGGACAGGTGTTCCCAGTAACCTGTTTGAATACAGCCTTTGCTTTGTTCAACATGCTTAAAGCAAAGTGCTCCGACAGTGTGACGTTGCGAGGATATGTGTGAGAGTTTGGAGAGAAGTTCTTTAGTACTGATGGGAAAATTTTATTTTGTAAACTGTGTGAAGTTAAAGTTAGTGCAGAAAAGCGCTTTAATGTGCAACAACACTGTAATACCGCTAAACACAGCAGCTGTGTGAAACTAAGTGCTGAAAATAACAGCAGGCAAACACGGTTATTTGAATAGACAAGTCAATCGTCAACCATGCAATCATTCTGCAAGGATTTGTGTGAGATGATGGTGTTCTGCAATATCCCATTGGAAAATCTGAAGAATCCACGCTTCAGACGGTTCTTGGAGAAGAACACAAGACATTCAGTTCCAGATGAATCTACGCTGAGAAAGAACGATTTATCCGTATGCTACAATGACGTGCTCAACAAAATATGAATTACTACTGCTGAGCAAAAGATCTGGCTGTCGATAGATGAAACTAGAGATATTAGAGGGCGATATATTGCAATTGTTGTTGGTGGTGTTCTAAAAGTTGATGGCCCTAAAGATATGTTGCTACTAACGTGTGAAGCTGTCGATAGAGTAAACAATTCGATGATTGCTATTTTGTTTCACAACTCTCTGAAGTTACTGTGGCCGGATGGTGTGAAAAGAAACAACGATTTGCTGCTTCTAACAGATGGTGCTTCATATATGGCTAAAGCAGCCAAAGGGCTTCAGATTCTCTACCCCACTATGGTGTACGCCACTTGCCTTGCACGTGCGTTACACAGAGTTGCCGAAGAGGTGCGATCAAATTGCCCTGACGTGGACAAATTAATTTCCTTTGATAAGAAAATCTATCTGAAGGCTCCGCTACGGGTGCAAAAAATTCAGGGAACAAGCACCTTCAACGCCCCTCCCACCTAAACCTGTTCTTACACGATGGGGTTCTTGTGTTAATGCTGCTGAGTGTTACTGCACCAACTACACCGAAATAAAGACAATCTTCTGTGAGCTTGATAGCGATGAATCAAGTGCTATCAAAATTGTGAAAGAAGTTTTTACAGATACATTGTCTCGAAACATGCATACATCAACGCCAGTTTCTCAGTGATACGAAAAGGCATCAAACGACTGGAAGCTGTTGGCACTCAGCTATATGAGCCCCTGAGTATTGTGCAACATGTGCACTGTGAGTTGGGTCGAGCTCGTGGCTGACAAAGTGAAAACCAAATTGCAAAGTACATATACACCGAAATAAAGACAATCTTCTGTGAGCTTGATAGCGATGAATCAAGTGCTATCAAAATTGTGAAAGAAGTTTTTACAGATACATTGTCTCGAAACATGCATACATCAACGCCAGTTTCTCAGTGATACGAAAAGGCATCAAACGACTGGAAGCTGTTGGCACTCAGCTATATGAGCCCCTGAGTATTGTGCAACATGTGCACTGTGAGTTGGGTCGAGCTCGTGGCTGACAAAGTGAAAACCAAATTGCAAAGTGTTCTCCAACAGAATCCCGGATATTCTACACTGTGCAAAATTAATGACAGTCTTTCAGGGAATGCCACAACATTTCAAGATACTGAAACAAAGTTGAACTCCAGTGACCTGGCTGCCTTCAAATACGCTCCAGTGACGTCTTGTGAAGTGGAGAGTAGCTTTTCCAGGTACAAAAATATCCTCAGCAACAACCGTAGATCTTTGACAGTGGAAAACCGGAAGATGCACCTTGTGATCCAGTGCAACTTTGCAGATACTGAAGACTGACATACAGTATTAAATAATGTGAAACGCTTTAAATACTATGTGGAAATAAAAACATTGTTTTGCTGTTTCGATAGAGGATCTTTTCACTGTACTTTGTGCTTAGAAAATAAAACATTCAGGCATTCAACAAATTGGTGAAAATTAGCCACAAACCCTACAGAAAGAAAGAACTCTACTTACAATATTTTGAGAAGTGAATTTTGTATTACTTTATGGTGAATAAAAAATTAAGTAAACAAACAAGAATGCTTTAAATAAACTTCTATTAAGTCATATTTTATTTTTTAAGGTCATATTTATGTAAGTTTTAGGTTATAAATGCTTCCATATTTCACTGATTTTTAGGTAATTAAAATTTGGGCCCTACTGGTAACATAAAGGGGCATTCAAAAAGCAGCGCAATACATTTATTTTTTCTCGAAGCATGTTGGCTTTGTTCAGGATTCTAATACACCAAATTACTCCGCACTGTTTTGGCTACAAAACCCTATTATTTTGCATAATCTCCTTGCACTGCGAAGGCCTCACGTCTCTTTACTGAGAGGCCCTGTATGATCGCGTGGTACCACTCTACTGGTCGATGTCGGATCCAACGACTTGCTGCACCAGTAACCTCCACAATCAGCCTCGTAACGCTCAAGCAGTTCCTCACAGATGGTCCTTCGTTGCTCTTTATGGTCTTCTGCTAGGCGGCCAACAACCCAGTGGGCACACACCTTTGAGTACCGCAACTGGTGCACGAGTGTGTCAGCGCTATTAACATTTACACTACTGGCTATTAAAACTGCTGCACCAAGATGAAATGCAGATGATAAACGGGTATTCATTGCACAAATATATTATACTAGAACTGACATGTGATTACATTTTCACGTAATTTGGGTGCATAGTTACTGAGAAGTCAGTACCCAGAACAACCTCTTCTGGCCGTAATAACGGCCTTGATACGCCTGGGCATTGAGTCAAACAGAGCTTGGATGACGTGTACAGGTACAGCTGCCCATGCAGCTTCAACACGATACCACACTTCATCAGGAGTAGTGACTGGCGTATTATGACGAGCCAGTTGCTCGGCCACCATTGACCAGACGTTTCCAGTTGGTGAGAGATCTGGAGAATGTGCTGGCCAGGCAGCAGTCGAACATTTTCTGTATCCAGAAAGGCCCGTACAGGATCTGCAACATGTGGTCGTGCATTATCCTGCTGAAATGTAGGGTTTCACAGGGATCTACTGAAGGTTAGTACCACAGGTCGTAACAAATCTGAAATGTAACGTCCACTGTTCAAAGTGTCGCCAGTACGAACAAGAGGTGACCGAGACGTGTAACCAATGGCACCCCATACCATCACGTCGCGTGATACGCCAGAATGGCGATGACGAATACACGCTTCCAATGTGCGTTCACCGCGATGTAGCCAAACACGGATGCGACCATCACGATGCTGTAAACAGAACCTGGATTCATCCGAAAAAATGACGTTTTGCGATTCGTGCACCTAGTTTCGTCGTTGAGTACACCATCGCAGGCGCTCCTGTCATGCAGCGTCAAAGGTAACCCCAGCCATGGTTTGCGAGCTGACAGTCCGTGCTGTTGCAAACGTCTTCGAACTGTTCGTGCAGGTGGTTGTTGTCTTGCAAACGTCCCCATCTGTTGACTCAGGGATCGACACGTGGCTGCTCGATCCGTTACAGCCATGCGGATAAGGTGCCTGTCGTCTCGACTGCTACTGATACGAGGCCGTTGGGATCCAGCACGGCGTTCCGTATTACCCTCCTGAAGCCACCGATTCCATAGTCTGCTAACAGTTATTGGATCTCGACCAACGCGAGAAGCAATGTCGCGATACGATAAACCGCAATCGCGATAGGCTACAATCCGACCTTTAGCAAAGTCGGAAAAATGATGGTATGCATTTCTTCTCCTCTTTACACGATGTATAACAACGTTTGACCAGGCAACGCCGGTCAACCGCTTTCTGTGTATAATAAATCGGTGGGAAACTTTCCTCATTTCAGCACGTTGTAGGTGTCGCCACCGGCGCCAACCTTGTGTGGAGGCTCTGAAAATCTAATCATTTACATATCACAGCATCTTCTTCGTGTCGGTAAAATTTCGCGTCTGTAGCACGTCATCTTCGTGGTGTAGCAATTTTAATGGCCAGTACTGTTGGATGAATATTTTTTTTTCTACTTCTTGTTAGAGACTAATTAAACTATAAATCAACTGAACTTGCAAAATTATCTTACATTATTTTATTAATTAAACGGCAACATTGTACCACCAAAGGTGACATGTACTTTTAAAAAGCACAGAAGTGCACTCTCGTCATTCCCCTGCAGTGTCAGGATGGATGAGATAATGACGACGGTGGCTGAAGTAATTGGCGAAGGAAAGATGAAAGCACAGTTTTTGCATACGGTTTAATGATTTGAGGAAACGGGAGCGGCAGTCCAGAAGCAGCTGGACGTATGGTAACGTAAAATACCTGGATATAGGATGAAATTTAGCATAAGTAAGTGTGAAATGATGGTTTCAATCAGGAAGAAAGAGGCAGTCGCAACCGGAATAACAGTTGGTGGGCAAAGCTGGGGAAGGTGGACAGTTTCATGTGTTTGGGAAGCTCATTGCAGGAGAATGTAAGACATGACTGAGAAATAAATGAGTACGGGAGGCAAGTAGAAGTATTCCTGAAGAGCGAATGCTGATGTCGAACAAGCCCCTCAAAACAGCTAAAGGGTTATATATCGGGCGTACTACTTTCACATTGGCATATTTCGGAGAGATAAGGATATTGAAAAGATGAGAGAGAAGCAAAATACAAGCAAGTGAGATGATAATTTTGAGCAATAGTACTGAAACGACAAAGACGTGCAGGTTAAGGAATGAGAGAGTCAGGGAATTAATGAAGGAGGGAATATTATGTTATCGGATAGAAGAACCAAGGCTTAGATTTTATGGACATGTTAAGCATTTGAAAGAGAAAATGATACCCAGAAAGTCATGCGATATGAAAGAGAAGGGAAAGAGAGTGTTGCGATGACGATGAACGAGGCGTTGCCAATGTTGACTGGTGGCCAGTGCTAAATAGAAGCATATAAATCACAGCAGGTTTGTCAGTAACGTCGATTAGGTGCTGGCTGCATGGTCGGGATCTGCAACGACTAAAATAATTTGAAGCCGTTGGTAAAGAATAATATATATTGCACTTAACTGGTCGTACAGGATTCTTCTTTGCTGCATACATATAATTCTAAACAGATAGCTATTGACGCCTCACTTCGGCCATACATTACTAAGCGCCTTGTTAGAGGTTGCTTCCTATCAGCTGAAGGCTACGCTACTTTACTACTTGACGTCCCGAGCTAGAGTGGACGAGAGCTCGCTAGAAACTCGATTCAAGCCCCGGGAGCGGCTGGTCGCGACTCGCGGGTCCAACGATACTGATACGGACTGCGGTCGATAACAGCAATCCCTAACAAGTGTGGTATCGAACGTTGATACCACAGAGAATAAAATGAAGGTCTAGAGCCAGATGGGTGAAAGGAATGAAGGATGGCATCCCGAAGAGAGCAGAAGCTTGGGTCAAAAAAATGGTTCAAATGGTTCTGAACACTTTGGGACTTACCTTCTGAGGTCATCAGTCCCCTAGGACTTAGAAGCACTTAAACCTAACTAACGTAAGGACATCACACACATCCATGCCCGAGCCAGGATTCGAACCTGCGACCGTAGCAGTCACGCGGTTCCAGACTGTAGGGCCTAGAACCGCTGGGCCACTCCGACCGGCGATTGGGTCAAGGGGGACGACAAACCAACTGGCAAACCCTCGAATCTTCAGGTGCAGCCTCCTTCATCTCGTTTCTTCATCTAAACTCTTTAAATTAAAATGACAAGTAATGTCATATAATACAGTTACAGCAAATCTGTGTATACGCTTGAATTCTGTATAATAACCTTGCAACATAGTATAATCTTGTGAATGAGCTTTATCTATAATGTGCTTTTAAGATACATAAAGAAGGTAATCACAAATAATTATATATATCGGTAATTAACAGGCATCATATACAACAAAATGAAATGTATAAAGACAAGATGCAGTTTAACGTTGTCATCAATAACACTGAAAAAACTTGACCGATTTACTAAAAATCTCTACATGTTACTCTAATTGTTGTTCAGACAGACATAGACTACACATCTTTTTAATGTACTAATACACTGAGGAGCCAAAAAAAAACTGGTACACCTGCCTAATATCGTGTAGGGCCTCCGCGAGCACGCAGAAGTGTCGCGACATGACGTGGCATGGACTCAACTAATATCTGAAGTGGTACTGGACGGAATTGACGCTATGAATCCTGCCGGGCTGTCTTTTAATTCGTAAACGGCGGCGTGGGGACCACTTTTAAACTGCATGTTTCAAGGCATCCCAGATATGCTCAATAATGTTCATGTCTGGGGAGTTTGGTGGCCAGCAGAAATGTTTAAGCTCAGAAGAGTGATCCTGGAACCACTCTATAGCAGTTCTGGACGTGTGGGGTGTCGCATTGTCCTGCTGGATTTACCGAAGTCTGTCGGAATGCACAATGGACATGAATGGGTGCAGGTGATCCGATAGGGTGCTTAAGTACGAGTCACCTGTCAGAGACCGTATCTAGACATATCAAGGGTCCCATACCACTCCAACAGCACTCACCCCACACCATTACAGAGCCTCCACCAGCTTGAACAGTTCCCTGCAAACACGCAGGGTCCATGGATTCATGAGGTTGTCTCCATACTCGTACACGTCCATCCGCTCGATACAATTTGAAATGAGACTCGACCGACCAGGCAACATGTTTACAGCCGTCAGTAGTCCAATATCGGTGTTGAGGGGCCCAGGCGAGGCGTAAAGCATTGTGTCCTGCAGTCATCAAAGGTGTGTGAGTGGCCTTCGGCTCCAAAATTCCATATCGATGATGTTTCGTTGAATGGTTCGCACGCTGACACTTATTGATGGCCCAGCATTGAAATCTGTAGCGTTTTGCGGAAGGGTTCCACTTCTATCACGTTGAACGATTCTCTTCAGTTATCGTTGACCCTGTTCTTGCAGGATCTTTATCCAGCCGCAGCGATGCCGGAGATTTGATGTTTTAGCGGTTTCATGATATTCACGGTTGTAGTTGTGGTCTTCACTCCTGAGACTGGTTTGATGCAGCTCTCCATGCTACTCTATTCTGTGCAAGCTTCTTCATCTCCCAGTACCTACTGCAACCTACATCCTTCTGAATTTGCTTACTGCTTGGTCTCCCTCTACGATTTTTACCCTCCACACTGCCCTCCAATACAAAATTGGTGATCCCTTGATGCCTCAACACATGTCCTATCAACTGATCCCTTCTTCTAGTCACATTGTGCCACAAACTTCTCTTCTCCCCATTCCCATTCAATACCTCCCCATTGGTTATGAGATCTACCCATCTAATCTTCAGCATTCTTCTGTAGCACCACATTTCAAAAGCTTCTATTCACTTCTTGTCCAAAATGTTTATCGTCCATGTTTCACTTCCATACGTGGCTACACTCAATACAAAGACTTTCAGAAACGACTTCCTGACACTTAAATCTATACTCGATGTTAACAAATTTCTCTTCTTCAGAAACGCTTTCCTTGCCATTGCCAGTCTACATTTTATATCCTCTCTACTTCGACCATCATCAGTTATTTTGCTCCCCAAATAGCAAAATTCCTTTACTACTTTAAGTGTCTCACTTCCTAATCTAATTCCCTCAGCATCACCCGACTTAATTCGACTACATTCCATTATCCTCGTTTTGCTTTTGTTGATGTTCATCTTATACCCTCCTTTCAAGACACTATCCATTCCATTCAACTTCTCTTCCAAGTCCTTTGCTGTCTCTTACAGAATTACAATGTCATCGGTGAACCTCAAAGTTTTTATTTCTGCTCCCTGGATTTTAATACCTACTCCGAATTTGTCTTTTGTTTCCTTTACTGCTTGCTCAATATACAGATTGAATAACTTCGGGGAGTGACTACAACCCTGTCTCACTCCCTTCCCAACCACTGCTTCCCTTTCATGTCCCTCGACTCTTATGACTGCCATCTGGTTTCTGTACAAATTGTAAATAGCCTTTCGCTCCCTGTATTTTACCCCTGCCACCTTCAGAATTTGGAAGAGCGTATTCCAGTCAACATTGTCAAAAGCTTTCTCCATGTCTACAAATGCTAGAAACGTAGGTTTGCCTTTCCTTAATCTAGCTTCTAAGATAAGTCGAAGGGTCAGTATTGCCTCACGTGTTCCAACACTTCTACGGAATCCAAACCGATCTTCCCCGAGGTCGGCTTCTACTAGTTTTTCCATTCGTCTGTAAAGAATCCGCGTTAGTATTTTGCAGCCGTGTCCTATTAAACTGATAGTTCGGTAATTTTCACATTTGTGAACACCTGCTTTCTTTGGGATCGGAATTATTATATTCTTCCTGAAGTCTGAGGGTATTTCGCCTGTTTCATACATCTTGCTCACCAGATGGTAGAGTTTCGTCAGGACTGGCTTTCCCAAGTCTGTCAGTAGTTCTAATGGAATGTTGTCTACTCCCGGGGCCTTGTTTCGACTCAGGTCTTTCAGTACACTGTCAAACTCTTCACGCAGTATTATATCTCCCATTTCATCTTCATCTACATCCTCTTCCATTTCCATAATATTGTCCTCGAGTACATCGCCCTTGTATAGACCCTCTATATACTCCTTCCACCTTTCTACTGTCCCTTCTTTGCTTAGAACTGGGTTTCCATCTGAGCTTTTGATATTCATACAAGTGGTTCTCTTTTCTCCAAAAGTCTCTTTAATTTTCCTTTAGGCTGTATCTATCTTGCCCCTAGTGAGATAAGCCTCTACATCCTTACATTTGTCCTCTAGCCATCCCTGCTTAGCCATTTTGCATATCCTGTCGATCTCATTTTTGAGACGTTTGTATTCCTTTTTGCGAGTTTCATTTACTGCATTTTTATATTTTCTCCTTTTATCAATTAAATTCAGTATTTCTTCTGTCACCCAAGGATTTCTACTAGACCTCGTCTTTTTACCTACTTTATCCTCTGCTGCCTTCACTACTACATCCCTCAGAGCTACCCATTCTTTTTCTACTATATTTCTTTCCCCCATTCCTGTCAATTGTTCCCTTACGCTCTCCCTGAAACTCTGTACAGCCTCTGGTTCTTTCAGTTTATCCAGGTCCCATCTCCTTAAATTCCCACCTTTTTGCAGTTTATTCAGTTTTAATCTACAGTTCATAACCAATAGATTGTGGACAGAGTCCACATCTGGCCCTGGAAATGTCTTACAATTTAAAACTTGGTTCCTAAATCTCTGTCTTACCATTATATAATCTATCTGAAAGTTGTCAGTATCTCCAGGGTTCTTCCGTGTATACAACTTGATTTCATGATTCTTGAACCAAGTGTTAGCTATGATTAAGTTGTGCTCTGTGCAAAATTCAACCAGGCGGCTTCCTCTTTCATTTCTTAGCCCCAATTCATATTTACCTACTACATTTCCTTCTCTCCCTTTTCCTACTGCCGAATTCCAGTCACCCATGACTATTAAATTTTCGTCTCCCTTCATAATCTGAATAATTTCTTTTATTTCATCATACATTTCTTCAATTTCCTCGTCATCTGCAGAGCTAGTTGGCATATAAACTTGTACTACTGTAGTAGGTGTGGGCTTCGTATCTATCTTGGCCACAATAATGCGTTCACTATGCTGTTTGTAGTAGCTTACCCGCATTCCTATTTTCCTATTCATTATTAAACCTACTCCTGCATTACCCCTATTTGATTTTGTGTTTATAACCCTGTAGTCACCTGACCAGAAGTCTTGTTCCTCCTGCCACCGAACTTCACTAATTCCCACTATATCTAACTTTAACCTATCCATTTCCCTTTTTAAATTTTCTAACCTACCTGCCCGATTAAGGGATCTGACATTCCACGCTCCGATCCGTAGAACGCCAGTTTTCTTTCTCCTGATAACGACATCCTCTTGAGTAGTCCCCGCCTGGAGATCCGAATGGGGGACTATTTTACCTTCGAAATATTTTACTCAAGAGGACGCCATCATCATTTAACCATACAGTAAAGCTGCATGCCCTTGGGAAAAATTACGGCCGTAGTTTCCCCTTGCTTTCAGCCGTTCGCAGTACCAGCACAGCAAGGCCGTTTTGGTTATTGTTACAAGGCCAGATCAGTCTATCATCCAGACTGTTGCCCCTGCAACTACTGAAAAGGCTGCTGCCCCTCTTCAGGAACCACACGTTTGTCTGGCCTCTCAACAGATACCCCTCCGTTGTGCTTGCACCTACGGTACGGCTATCTGTATCGCTGAGGCACGCAAGCCTCCCCACCTACGGCAAGGTCCACGGTTCATGGGGGGAAGATACTCACGGTACACTCGTGAAATGGTCGTACGGGAAATTCCCGACTTCATTGCTATGCTGTGTCCCATTGCTCGAGCGCCGACTATAACACCACGTTCAAACTCACTTAAACCTTGATAACCTTCCATTGTAACAACAATAACCGATCTAACAACTGCGCCAGACACTTTTTGTCTTATATAGGCGTTGCCGACCGCAGCGCCATATTCTGCCTTTTTACCCATCTCTATATTTGAATACGCATGCCTATACAGGTTTCTTTGGCGCTTCATTGTAGTTTACAGCATGGTTGCACGGTGTTTCTCAGTATGGACGAGAAGCGCATATGTGACTGAACTGGACGTCCAGCTGACGGAAACAATGCGTATAAATCTCTGGGAATCACAAGTCCACAAGATGTCCTGGCTCCCCGTCCTAACAAATGTAGAGGCACTTGAAATTAGGCGATTACAGTTAGCTACAAGTGTGTACAGGAAAATCATAGAGAACTCTGAACCCCCTATACATCAAGACGTGGCGGCTACTAACAGACTTAAATCTAGGTTACGTTTATAGAAAGTAGGCGAAGAACTGAGGACTTTGACTCAACAGACAGCTTGGAAAGGATCATGGACTTAAGTAGACATAACAAACGAAGTCTGGTGGATGACCACAACAAGAACATGGAAGAATTAAAGTTCCAGAGGATGTTATGCACAACTTTCAATCGTATCGGAAAGATTGTTCGTAGATGTAAACAAGTGATGAACAAATGGGGCGTATTCCACAGTCTTCAATGTGAGTGGGGGAATATCCAATCAATAGGCCATTTACTTGTGTGTGGAATGCATGGTTATGAAGACTTAACTGAGAGACATACACTGAGTCTTACTCTGTCATAGAGTGCCTAGAAATCTTTGTAATATAGTATAGTATCATAAGAATGTTGCATTATGCATTTAATGTGATGATTTCCTTTGTAAATGCCAAAAGAGTAAATAAATAAACTATTTATACTGTAAATTTTATAGGCGCTACCTCTTGCGAATACAGCGCCACCCGTTAACAGCTTTAGTAATTACAAGTTCGAAACTTTTTTATTTTCATGTTATTTAAATCGAAACGCAGGGAGTCATTTCTTCGACACCTTGTAGATGAAAGTTTCTGGCGTCCTTTGCATTCGCCATCGGCGATGAGGTCACTGAAACAGTCCAGTGCGATTCAAGGTGAGCGACCACATAAACTTACCTGAGAGGATTCCAGGTGCCAGAGATTTATCAGAAGATTTCCCAAACAAGTGTAACTGACTCGCGAAGGTTACTCTTTTGTCCAGTTAAAGATTCTTTTACAGGGCTCTCAGCAAGTTATATCAACGATAGATATGACAATTATCCAGAGAAAAGATCCGAGATTCGTCAACATGTTTGTTCGTCAGCTTGAGACTTAAACAGAAATGATCAACAAGCATTAGCAGGAGACACTGTAAAGTTGGACGTTGTGGTAAATTGTGCCGAAAGTGTATAGTGGCTTGTAGAATACAAAAGTTGATGAAAAAGGGGATGAAACTTGAGTTGCGCACCAGAGACTGAGAATAATCAACAGTTAACAGAGTAGTGCCACTCGTAAGAGAGAATATTGGAAAATTCAGCTTCAAGCCTAATATTTGAGTCTGTGATAGAAATGGTCGTCTTCTCGCACACGTGCAATCAAAACAATGGACAAGGATTTCGGTGCTGGTGGAGAGGGGAGGGGGGTGTTGGGGGAGGGGGGAGGCATAGAGGGAGGTTGTTTTCTATACGACGTGGACGCTACGCTTCGTCCACACAACCATTTGCAGTCCTTTGCATCAGTCCTTTGTATGGCTGGGTTTGGTGCATCTTTTGAATCGTCCAGTTTCGTATTTCACTTTGTAAACAAACAATAGTCATTTTCACTTGTTTCCAAATTGAAGATATATTTGCAGTGAGAAATTTTTCAAATGACGATCAGCCTCAAGAAGCGGTGGTAAAAGTGAGTGTGACAGGGGGAATGCTTCGCAATGTAGCATTCAAAAACTGTTCGACGTCTCCAGAAAAAAGTAGAGATGTATTCATTTAAGGGCGTAGTAAAGTGGCGTTATTGTGAGGTTGCTAGTGATCCCATTACAAAGAAAATAGTACTGCCTTTCGAGAAATTATGTACATATTTTAACAATATCTAATGAAATTAATAATGATGAGAACAATGTAGCCATAGAATTAGCTTCTCTGACTTTGTGGTAATGAAATGCACTGCTTTTTGTCAGTATTCTATGGATAAATTAAGTACATGAATATAATTTTGTTTTTACCTTTAATAGCACGAAGTATGTTAACAAACCAAGCCACCATACGTTTTTGACTTGACATTGAAAGTTGTAGCTCGTCTTGAGCTATTCGAATTGCTTCACCGAGAATATCAACAAACCAGAAACTGAGCATGTTGTATTGGTAATCGTCGACTCCAAGTGCACTGGCAAGAATTCTGCAAAGAATAATATCGTTAACTTAATTTTGTACACAGCTGTTATCTTTTGTATTGTCTCCAACTTAGTATTCTGTGTTCTACTTTTTTAATCGAAAGACATGAATCTTTAAAAAAATCCAGTAACATTCTTTACAACTTCTTTTTCTGTCAAATGCCTATTGCATTTGTGATAGCACTTACATCAGCCCTGAAACAACGAATTCTGCAAATCATCAATTTAACGAGACGTGCTTTACATATACAAGAAACAAAAGTAACTATAGCATTGAATCTCTCGAAACTTAATACCGATGTCTCCTCCGAAAAAAATCCCCCCTTATATTCGTTATTACGTTATTTCCGAGGGCGTGCTGAAAAGTAATGGCTCCGATTTTTTTGATCTGATCTCAATATCGGTTGAGGTATTATCTGTCGTGCATATTACTCGGTTGACTTTCTCACGCCACTGACGCAAATTGCAACCCTGTGCTGCTAAAGGACTCCTCATTGTAGCGTATGACATTGCGGTGTATAATATATCGGTGATTGCTGTAATTGAGTTTTTAACGTCAGAAGAGTTCCTCCACACACGGAGCACCATCTTTCGTTCAGCATGACAATGTCAGACCACACACGAGAACTGCGACGTTTGCAACAATCCGACGCGTCGCATTCACTCTCGTCGATCATCCTCCATACAGCCCCATCTGATTTTCATCTGTGTCCGAAACTTGAAGAACAACTTCGAGAATTTCCCTTTGATAGTGATGAAGCGGTATAAGCAGAGGTGAGGTTGTGGGTCTGTCAACAAAGTCAAACATTCTACAGAGATGGTTTCAAAACGCTGCTCTCATTGGGAGAAATGTGTTCGTCGCCAGGGTGACTATTTTGAGAAACCAGTAAGTAGACATGAAGAAGCAATATATTCGATACCTCATCCAGAACGCACCCTCTCGAAACCTGGACAGCAAGCTACATCGCGATGCAGAGCGCCTCTCTTGCAGAGTCTGCCACTTGAGTTTGCTAAACATCTCTGTAACGCTATCACGCTGACCAAATAACGCTGTGACAAAACGCGCCGCTCTTCTTTGGATCTTCTCTATCTCCTCTGTCAACCCGACCTGGATCCCACACTGATGAGCAATACTCAAGTATAGGTCGTACGAGTGTTTTGTAAGACACATCCTTTGTTGATGGACTACATTTCCTAAGGACTCTTCCAATGAATCTCAACCTGGCACCCGCCTTACCAACAATGAATTTTATATGATCATTCAAATGGTTCAAATGACTCTGAGCACTATGGGACTTAACTTATGAGGTCATCAGTCCCCTAGAACTTAGAACTACTTAAACCTAACCAACCTTAGGACATCACACACATCCATGCCCGAGGCAGGATTCGAACCTGCGACCGTAGCGGTCTCGCGCTTCCCGACTGTAGCGCCTAGAACCACTCGGACACTCCGCCGGCATGATCATTCCACTTCAAAGCGTGCCGTATGCATACTCCCAGATATTTTACAGAAGTAACTGCTACCAGTGTTTGTTCCGCTATCATATAATCATACAATAAAGGATCCTTCTTTCTATGTATTCGCAATACATTACATTTGTCTATGTTAAGGGTCAGTTGCCACTCCCTGCACCAAGTGCCTATCCGCTGTAGATCTTCCTGCATTTTGCTACAATTTTTTAATGCTGCAACCTCTCTGTTTACTACAGCATCATCCGCTAAAAGCCGCATGGAACTTCCGACACTATCTACTAGGTAATTTATATAGAATGTGAAAAGCAATGGTCCTGTAACACTCCCCTGTGGCACGCCAGAGGTTACTTTAACGTCTGTAGACGTCTCTACATTTAGAACAACATGCTGTGTTCTGTTTGCTAAAAACATTTCAATCTAGCCACATAGCTGGTCTGATATTCCGTAGGCTCTTTCTTTGTTTATCAGGCGACAGTGCGGAACTGTATCTAACGCCTTCCAGAAGTCAAGGAAAATGGCGTCTACTTGGGAGCCTGTATCTAATGTTTTTCTGGGTCTCATGAACAAATAAAGCGAGTTGAGTCTCATATAATCGCTGTTTCCGGAATCCATGTTGATTCCTACAGAGTAGATTCTGGGGTTCTAGGAATGACATGATACGCGAGCAAAAAACATGTTCTAAAACTCTACAACAGATCGATGTCAGGGATATAGGCCTATGGGTCTGCGCATCTGTTCGACGACCCATCTTGAAAACTGGAACTACCTGTGCTCTTTTCCAATCATTTGGAACCTTCCATTCCTCTAGAGACTTGCGGTACAGGGCTGTTAGAAGGGGGGCAAGTTCTTTGGCGTACTCTGTGTAGAATCGAATTGGTCAGGTCCAGTGGACTTTCCTCTGTTGAGTGATTTCAGTTGTTTTTCTATTCCTTGGACACTTATTTCGATGTCAGCCATTTTTTCGTTCGTGCGAGGATTTAGAGAAGGAACTGCAGTGCGGTCTTCCTCTGTGAAACAGCTTTGGAAAAAGGTGTTTAGTATTTCAGCTTTACGCGTGTCATCCTCTGTTTCAATGGCATTATCATCTCAGATTGTCTGGATATGCTATTTCGATCCACTTACTGATTTAACGTAAGACCAGAACTTCCTAGGATTTTCTGTCAGGTCGGTACACAGAATATTACTTTCGAATTCACTGAACACTTCACGCATAGCATTCTTTACGCTAACTTTCACATCGTTTAGCTTCTGTTTATGTGAGAGGTTTTGGCTGCGTTTAAATTTGCAGTGAAGCTCTTCTTGCTTTCGCAGTAGTTTCCTAAATTTGTTGTTAAACCACGGTGGGTTTTTTCCGTCGCTGACAGTTTTCCTCGGCACGTACCTGTCTAAAACGCATTTTACGATTGCCTGTGAGACTGCGTCATCAGCACCTGACAAGAGTTTGAAAGGGGCTTGATTGCGTGTCTCCATCTGGATGGCTGCTCGAATCGTGTAGTATCTAGATTTGTGAGCCATTTGGATGTGACAGTGGCCAGGAGTTGGACTGCATGGGAATCTCAGGGCAGGCATACATGTGTCATGGTTCTGGTCAACCAGATCCAATCACTACGAGGGAGGATGGCTGTAATGTACACTAGGCACATCATAGTCCCTTCGCAACTGTGACTACATTCCGAGAACGAGTAATGGACTCAACGCAACGTACTGTCTCTTCCTGCATGATTGGTCATAGACTAGCAGCAGCCAACTAGGGAATTGCCATCTCACGCGTAGGCTGGTGCTAACACTAGAACAGAAATGGCTGCCTTTGGAGTGATGCCACGAGAGAGGGACTGCTGCTGAATGGTGTCGCTTTGTGTGCAGCAATGGTTCGCAATTCTACACCTGCCGGATGAACATAGATTGTGAGTATGGCGGCGACCTGGACAGCAGTCGAAATCTTCGAATGATTTTGGGAGGCACTGCAGTGTCACTGCTCGAGTCATAATGTGGGATGCCATTGGGTATGACTTCAGGTCATGGCAGGTAGTGATTCAGTGTACTCTGACTGCTGAACAGTACGTCACGAATGTGCTGTGTCGTCACGCATTACCTCTCATGTGACAGTATTGTGGTGCCGTTTTGCAACAGGATAATAACCGCCTGCACAAAGCACATGTTCATAAGAATTGTCTCTTTGACATTGAGGTACTCCCATGGTGTGCAAATCCCCGGATCTGTTCCTAATAGAACATGAATGGAAACAGCTGAGGCAGAAGCTCTGCCGCAGTACCAGTACCTATGATATGAAAGACCAGTTACAATAGTTGTAGGCCAGTTTGCCCCAAAAGAGGATGTAAAAGCTTTACGGCACCCTTCACAGCCGAATTCATGCTTGCATTTAGACTAGAGAGGGTGCAACTTCATACTGATATATAGTCTCTTACTGCCATGTTCTTTGAACATTTGAGTGTATTTTGTAATAACTAAGACACCATCAAATACTCTTACAACTGAAGAAGTTGCATTTTGTTTCGCACTCACTTCTCGAGTGATTCACTCTTTTTTCCTTTTTCAGTGCAATTTCTTTCATCACAGATCATACTGAAATTGCTGAGGTTTTAGATATTGCGAAAGTCTTTAAAACATAGCAACTCACTGTACTGGCGAGCCAGACACATGAAACGTGGTTTATTAATGAAAACTAATTGTAATATACTGGCCTGCTATGTGCCGACTCTGACCTTGAATTACGGATGTAGACAATCTATAAATGTATATAAATGTGTAAAACTTTGCAGTTGGTGGTGGTGGGGGGAGGGGGCTGGCAAAACTGTTCGCGCCTGTAGTAGAATGCTGCACATGCATACAGAGAGAAAGCAGGCTACTTGTACAGGGGGCCCAACACTAGGCACTTGACCCAGCGCGGAAAATATTCACTTGTTACCTAACGAGGCAGCACGCACTACCAGCAGGGTGATGGCGGCAACTGGCGCGGTGGCCTGGCTGCCAGTGAGGCACAATCAACAGAATATGCTTTGCCCACTTTCGGCGTGTTGGCTGGCGATGCACTGCACTGACAGAATCGATGCGCGCTATCTGCGATTTTCTCAAACGATTTTACACAAACCATTCGGTAAAAGAAATTTATTTTCATGTTACTTATAGATTAATGAGCCAGCTTCATGGTGCAATGCCCATCATCTCCTTAATGGTCATATGTATTGTGACATTCGCATTTACGTAAGATGCTGTGCGAAATTGGAAAAGTGTGCTATGAAAAATAGGGGTTGCATTGATTTTGCGTTTGGTGCAAACTGCACTATACAGTGTGGTCGGAAATTCCCGTTACAGACTTCTAGGACATATAGAGGGTAGTGAGTACATAACATTTTGAACAGGAACCCATGTCAGGAAACGTATCGTTTCCGTTCTACGACAGTTTCAATGCAGATGATTGTCTCATCCACACCTACGTGAGTAATGTACTTAGGCGTGACCCGGTACAATTGTTGCAATCCATTTGAAAAGAATACTGACTCGTTCCGTTATTACTTACTCATTTGCATTACAACTTTCACCTTACGGTTTACATTAGTCGACAACAACAAGAATCCAGCATCTACGGCACCAGCAGCAACGTACCGATGCATTACAACAGCGGCTCGATGTGGCGATCACCAACGTTGTTACACACATTGTACCTTTGAAGCATGTTCTGGTACTCTCTCTCCATCACACCTGGTGTCTCTTCAATGTCTTGTACACCAGCCAGAACTCGTGCTAGCAGATCTTCCTCTGTCTCTACAGATGTCCCATGAATTAGCCTCTTCATACGACCCCACAAGAAGTAGTCCATAGGGGTTAAATCCGGCGATCGTGTCGGCCACACTGTTGGACCACGACGGCCTATCCATCTTTCAAAAAAAAATATAAAAAAAGGTTCAAATGGCTCTGAGCACTATGGGACTTAACTGCTGATGTCATCAGTCCCCTAGAACTTAGAACTACTTAAACCTAACTAACCTAATGACATCACACACATCCATGCCCGAGGCAGGATTCGAACTTGCAACTGTAGCGGTCGCGCGGTTCCAGACTGTAGCGCCTAGAACCGCTCGGCCACTGCGGCCGGCTACATCTTTCACCATACCATCTGCTGAGATGTCTCCGGACAGCCAGTGAAAAGTGAGGTGGTGCTCCACGATGCTGAAACCACCTTTCCTGACGGACATTCAATGGCACAGCTTCCAAGAACGGGTCCATTTTTCGTCGTAGGAAGACTAAGTATACGGGACCCGTGAACTTGGATGGAAGGAGGTACGGTCCAATCAAACAATCGTCCAGAACACCTGCCCACACGTTAATTTCAAACTTGTCTTGAAATCCCTGAACATACGTGGCATGAAGGTTTTCGTCTGCCCAGACATGACTATTTGGAGTATTCAGAACACAATCCCTTGTGAACCTACATTCATCTGTGAAGAGAACTCGACGTGGAAACAGGTGCGCGTCGATGCAACGGTGCAAGAACCACGTGCAGAAGGCGACGCGTTGTGCAAAGTCTGCTGGACCCATAGCGTGTACCCTTTGTAAGCGATACGGATTTAATTGTTGCTCATGCACGGTGTCCAAGACGGTACTGTGACTAACAGCGATTGCACTCGCAATTGGTCGCGAACTCGTTGATGGGCTACCTTCAAAGCGACGCAGTTCACCTTCTTCAAATTCGGGAGTGCGGCGTCCCGTGGACCACCACAGTCCTGCCTCATCAAGGTGAAGCTATCCGTTTCTCGTAGCCGTTACGTAACTTGGATAAACAGTTTGTGCGATGGAGTGTGACGGTGTGGAAAACGTTCGTGATACAGCCGACTAGCAGCTCTTCCGTTACCTCCAGCTTCGTCATACACAAGGAGCATGCCTGTGTATACCACAGACATGTACTGCAATATGTTTCCTCTATCGGTGATGCAGTTATTGACTCGGTCTCACAGCAAAGCGGACAAAAAGTGACATCTGGCGATCGTTTGACGTAGTACGTGTCATCGTATCTACCCTGTTGCATACCAGGACAGGGAACTCTGAGACGTTTCTCTTGCCCTAAGCAGACGTTGACGACGTACACATCAAAATTGAAACTGTCGTAGAACGGAAACGATACGATTTCGGACATGGTTTCCTACTTAAAATGTTCTGTACTCACTACCCTATAAATGTCCTAGAAGTTTGTAACGGGAATTTCCGACCATCCTGTATGTTGCTGGGATTGAAAGTTAACTAAGATATTACATTTTCCTTTAGACTTGAGAGTAGGTCTCTTTTAGACATATGAAAACAAAATTTTAGCAAATGACAGAATGCAAGGAGGAGAATATTTTGCCATATCTACATCCATCTGCATCATCTACATCCATACTCCGCAAGCCACCTGACGGCGTGTGGCAGAGGGTACCTTGAGTACCTCTATCGGTTCTCCCTTCTATCCCAGTCTCGTACTGTTCGTGGAAAGGAGGATTGTCGCTATGCCTCTGTGTGTGCTCTAATCTCTCTGATTTTGTCCTCATGGTCTCTTCGCGAGATATACGTAGGAGGGAGCAATATACTGCGTGACTCCTCGGTGAAGGTATGTTCTCGAAACTTCAACAAAAGCCCGTACCGAGCTACTGAGCGTCTCTCCTGCAGATTCTTCCACTGGAGTTTATCTATCATCTCCGTAACGCTTTCGCGATTACTAAATGATCTTGTAACGAAGCGCTCTGCTCTCCGTTGGATCTTCTCTATCTCTTCTACCAACCCCATCTGGTACGGACCCCACACCGGTGAGCAATATTCAAGCATTAGGCGAACAAGTGTAGTGTAACTTACTTCCTTTGTTTTCGGATTGCACTTCCTTACGATTCTTCCAATGGCATCTGCTTTACTGACGATTAATTTTATATGATCGTTCCATTTTAAATCACTCCTAATGCGTACTCCCAGATAATTTATGGAATTAACTGCTTCCAGTTGCTGACCTGCTATATTGTAGCTAAATGATGAGGGATCTTTCTTTTTATGTATCCGCAACACATTACACTTGTCTACATCGAGATTCAATTGCCATCCCCTGCAACATACGTCAATTCGTTACAGATCTCCTGCATTTCAGTACAGTTTTTCCATTGTTACAACCTCTCGATATACTACAGCATCATCCGCAAAAAGCCTCAGTGAACTTCAGATGTTACCCACAAAGTCATTTATGTATATTGTGAATAGCAACGGTCCTACGACACTCCCCTGCGGCACACCTGGAATCACTCTTACTTCGGAAGACTTCTCTCCATTGAGAATGACATGCTGATTCCTGTTATCTAGCAACTCTTCAATCCAATCACACAATTGGTCTGATAGTCCATATGCTTTTACTTTGTTCATTAAACGACTGTGGGGAGCTGTATCGAATGCCTTGCGAAAGACAAGAATCACGGCATCTACCTGGGAACCCGTGTCTATGGTCCTCTGAGTCTCGTGGATGAATAGCGCGAGCTGGGTTTCACACGACCGTCTTTTTCGAAACCCATGCTGATTCCTACAGAGTAGGTTAACATACGTCTAGTATCCCGGTACGACGCTTTGGACGGCCCGCCAGAAGGCATGGACGTAAACGATAGTCGCTAGGCGGTGCATCTATAACACTGAAGCGCTGCTGTCATCGCCACAGTGTTGTGCATGGGCCCGCCCGCCGCAACAGTCCATGGGCACTCACGGTGGCCCTACAAAGCCGGCAGCCAGGGACTCAGTCATATTCCGACTGCGCTCATCATGCGTCGTACCCATCGTTGTTCGGTTTCCGGTCTTGCTACGTTTACGCTCTCGATTTGGTTCACTTTTCGGACTTGCCTTTCTGTCGTATCAGTCCATAGCTGTTGATGTCGTCTCCGTTGTTGTCCATAGCTGTTGTCTTCCTGTGGTTGTGACGACTCACTGTCGACACCCTCGGCCGGTAAACCTTCATCTCCGGGTCGTGTCGGATACCAGTGCTAAATATCTGTGTATGCCAAATAAATATGGAAGGCATAAGCCGTAGTAACAGTGAATATCTTGGCAAACTTCTAGCAGATGACAAAACTGATGTTGTCACAGTCCAGGAGACCCACGCAGCAGGCTAGTAGCAAATATATTCCAAAGACAAAATACTATAGTACAAACTTGTCACTTCAATGAAGCACCCACAATATGGAATCGCTACATATGCTGGAGCTGAACTGTTAAATGTATCATAACTCACTACCTCTCACCCCAAGGCATTTTATTTTAGTCTGTGAATGTGGAAGAAGTAATATTGTCAATATATACAAGTCTTCGAACAACGGATAGGCTAAAGACATGCTTTCCACTTTCCCAAACCCCTGTATTTATACTGGAGGCTTTAAGTCCCGTCATCTGTTTTGGTGTCACAACGAAAGCGATGAAGGCAAAACCTTCAGTTGAGCCGCCCTTCCACTCTGCGAGATGAAATATGGGATACAACTCGGATCTTATTTTCATATCCGTCACCTCCAGCGGAACCGACGCACATAGAGAAGTCCTTCACGACTTACCTACATCACAGCATAGATCAGTATGACCACAATAGATACAACTATTCCTGTAACCTACACAGTTCCTCCCTTCAGACAGAATTTTAGCAAAGCCAGATGGTAACGATTCGAAACACAATTAGAACGTAATATCAGGCATATGGAACCAGAAGTCAACAACTATTCCAGGTTCTCTGCACTAATTATCGGCACAGCAGAAAAATCACATACTCTGTAGTGTTAGAAAATCATACATACCATGTTGGAGCGAGGAATGTAAGGAACAGTACGCCGAATATGAAAGAACGGCGGAACCAGATAATGGCGAACAACTCTTTACTACGCAACAGAGAACAACCACATCAAAGGAAACCCTTTGAAAATTTGATTTTCACACACAGCAGCCGATCGGCTTGAACGTTACAGAGCTGAGAATTTATTCCGAAGGAATCATCTTAATACACAGACCGTATCTTAAATATCTAGAAGTGACGTTAGATCGAAGTTTGTCCAACAAATACCTTTTGGAAAATCTCTCAACTAAAGTAAAAATCAGACCAAGCTTAGTCCAAAAATTAGCAAATTCGTACTGGGGAATTGATGCCAAAAATCTTGAGAACCATCAACATCTCTTTGGTTTACTCTGTTGCTGAGTGTTGTGCCCCTGTTAGGATCAACAGCCACCACACCAAGCTTGTTGACGTCCAGCTCTACCAAGGCATGAGAACAACTCCCACTCGGTGGCTCTCCGTTCTGAGCACCATAGCAACACCCCAGACCAGAGAACTTGCTGCTGTAAAATGTCGGCTTCATAGCTCCTCTAATAAGCCAGCACTGCATACCGACGCCGATTCTGTCCAACTTACCAACGAACATACGGAATTAAGACCGAAATCAAGAAATCCCCCAATGAGCACAGCGACACAACATCGAAACTTCACTGTAAACGACCAGTGGCAAGCACAATAGAGACAATAAGTCAGAAACTGTATCCTCAAAAAAGAACCGACAGTCAAAGTTGTTGGTTTTGGCCATAGTAGAAGAGTACCGTATAACTTCAACAGAATCCGCACACCGGATAGGAATTATGCAGAAAATCGCTGTTGCAGTGGGGAATTGTCGAAAATCCTTCCTGTGGGAAGTGTGAAGCCAAAGAGCAAACAATCTTCCACGTAGTCTAGTGCCAATATACTCGATTTGGAGGGTCACTGCAAGAAATCCACGATTTTACGCCTGCAGCCCTGGATTGTCTGAAGAACTGTAGCCTGTGTTTGCGATGTATTTGTATTCGCATTTTACATTGTCTCTACACTTCCTGTAGATTTATATGGCTGAAAAACTCTAACCCGTGTGTGTGATACATTTGTATTCATTTTCAAATTTTAAATTTCTCTTTATATCCACATTTTACCATATTTGTACAATTACTGTTTGTCTGTGTGTTACGCATCTGTTACTCATGAAGTAATGTTCAATGTTCACAAGAAAATAATAGTAATAGTGAAACTTCCTGGCAGATTAAAACTGTGTGCCGGACCGAGACTCGAACTCGGAACCTTGCCTTTCGAGTGCTCCACCAACTGAGCTACCCAAGCACGACTCACGCTCCGTCCTCACAGCTTTACTTCTGCCAGTACCTCGCCTCCTACCCGAGCTCGAGTCTCGGTCCGGCACATAGTTTTAATCTGCCAGGAAGTTTCATCAGCGCACACTCCGCTGCAGAGTGAAAATCTCATTCTGGAATAATAATAGTACTTCTCAATCGTCATGTAAATAGGCTGTTTAGGTTTTCTTATTGGTAACGCCGCTTGGCGCTCGGTATGAAAAATCACTGGCTGTGCTGTGCGCAGTCTGTGTTTAGTTTGCATTGTTGTCTGCCATTGTAGTGTCGGGCAGCGGCAGCTGGATGCTAACAGCGCGTAGCGTTGCGCAGTTGGAGGTGAGCCGCCAACAGTGGTGGACGTGGGGAGAGAGATGGCGGAGTTTTGAAATTTGTAAGAATTGGTGTCATGAACTGATATATATATATATTGTGACTATAAAGGTAAATACATTGCTTGTTCTCTATTAAAATCTTTCATTTGCTAACTGTGCCTATCATTAGTTAGTGACTTCCGTAGTTTGAAACTTTTAGTTAGCTGGCAGTAGTGGCGCTCGCTGTATTGCAGTAGTTCGAGTAACGAAGATTTTTTGTGAGGTAAGTGTTTTGTGAAAGGTATAGGTTAATGTTAGTCAGGGCCATTCTTTTGTAGGGATTATTGAAAGTCAGATTGCGTTGCGCTAAAAATATTGTGTGTCAGTTTAAGCACAGTCTTGTAATAATTTTTCTAAGGGGACGTTTCATATGTCGACCCTTAGCCGAGGATACCTCACTGGAATCTTCTGATTTTTTCTTGTAGTTTGTGTAATTAATGTAGATTTTTTTTATTGCTAGCGCGTAATCATAGAGAGAATTTCCTTTGTAGTGGTAGTCTTTCATTGTTGTACAGTACAACAGTTGTGGCATGCATGTAGAGTTGCACCAAGTATTTCGCAGCTGCGCTTGCAATTAACTAGATATTATTTTCAGTGCTATGTTAATGTGTTCTTTTATTTTTGTTCTTCAAATTGTGTTTTTCTGTGTTGTCGTATGAAAAATTGTGACAATAATGGCGTGTGAAAAACGTAACACTAGGCTCCAAAGTAAACTGAGAAATGACAGTGAAGACGAAAGCAGTGTGTTATCGTCACCATGCAATGAATTCACTAATGTTCAAAGTAGTAATTTGGTAATAGCGCATAGGGAAATGGAGCTGGTTGCAAATAATAGTGTAGGCAGTGAAACAATTAGTGAACAGGGAAGCATTATCGATCGATCGGACGGCAACAGCTCGCCTCAGGATTCCGAAATGACAGGACACAATCTTGCAAATACTGTAGATTCAGATTTTGCGTCCTCACCGTTTTCTCAAATAAATCTAGACACATTTTCTGCTTTTCAAAATGCGAATATTGCCGGTTCAAATGCAGTGCCGAAAAGCACTGAGGAACATGTTTCAGACACCAGTGCACTGTTATTACAGTTAATGCAACAAATGGGACAAAGGCTACAAAAGTTAGACACAACGCTTGAACAAAATCAGAAACAAATGGGACAAAATCTTCAAAAGTTAGACACAATGGAACAAAATCTTCAAAAGTTAGACACAACGCTTGAACAAAATCAGAAACAAATGGGACAGAATCTTCAAAAGTTAGACACAATGGAACAAAATCAGAGACAAACACAGCAAAAGCTTCAAAAGTTAGACACCACACTTGAACAAACACGTGACGATTTAACTAATGAGTTACATAACATCGAATCGAAATGTCAAAAAGTCTGTAATGACGTAAAAACACAAATTTGTGAGCATTTCCAACCTATTTTTTCGCGGCATGAAAATGCATTACAGAATCACGAAGCAGCCATAAAAGAACTGCAAACTATTGTTCATGAAAATCATGAGACCTTGCAAGCTAAAATTGACTCAGTTGCATCTACCGATTCGGTTCCACAACTTGCAAAAACTCAAGCGAACTTAAAGGACACAGTAGATACTCTGAATATTGGTTCAGAAAGACACACAGAGGAAATAATTTCACTGTCGGATAAAGTAGCCGAACTTTCAGATCAGTTTACTAACTTATCTACGAAGGTAGATGATGATCTGAATGACACAAAACCTGTAGCCTTCACTGACACTAAAGAGTATGAACAAATTAGGAAATTCAAACAGAATCAAAATTAAATCAACACACAGTACAAAAGAGAAATCCGGAAAGTACAAGATCAGTTGACGCAGGTAATACAAAAATTACATATTTCAGGGGACACTCGCGCTCCAACACGGGAAGAGGAACTTAGAAATACGGAAAAGCCACAAAATAATAACACAGGGCATTTCGGAAATCATGAAAGTAATTGGCAAGGTGCACCGAATTTTGAGATGGAACCGCCGATACCACGTAACAATGACCGATATGCTACCCGCCGACACGATGATTTTGACTATAAGCTGTTCATTACTGCACGTAAATTCAAAACATTTAAGAATTCTGGCAACGACATTCATCCACAAGCATGGCTCCATCAATTCTCTCAATGTTTTCCTCCCAACTGGTCATTAGAACACAGATTAGAATTTATGTGTGGCTACTTAGAGAATGAACCAGCTGTAAGAATGCGATCGGTCATTCACGATTGCCACAATGAAGGAGAATTTTACCATGCCTTCCTCTCAGCATATTGGTCCCAAGCCACACAAGACCGAGTAAAACATAGCATCATAATGATGAAACATTTCGAACAATCTGAATTTTCCAGTCTTGTCAAATATTTTGAAGAAATGTTACATAAGAATCAGTATCTTTCAAACCCATATAGCCCTTCAGAACTCATCCGCATTTGCATAATGAAATTGCCTGAACATTTAAGGAATATTATTTTGGCAGGGCGTTGCAAAGACGACACTGAAGCTTTTCAGGGACTGTTACAAGAACTGGAAACTGAAACAGACGGTCGCGGGATGCGAAAACAGGAAAACAATCACTATAGTTCACATCCGTCACAATTCCGTGACGACAGAAACAATAACTGGACACGACATGTCTATTCTTACAACGCAAATCGTGACCAAAACAGACACCAACCGTATGACAACCGTTGGCAGAGTAGTAATAGTTACAAAGAAAGATGGCATTTTCGTACTAATGAGTATCACAGAGACAATCAGAGAGACAGACAATACGGGAACCAAAATAATTATTATCAAGGGAGATGGAATAACTTCAGACGCAACGGTCAAGCCCGCAGTTACGATTCAGGGAGAAATTCTCCACCACGTGACCGACAAGAAATTAATTACAGAAATTACCGACATGACGACAGACGATATGATCGTAACGACAGACCTGAATTGCAGCAGAACTGGCAGGATTCAAACAGAGCAGGGCCCTCTCGGCAAAGTGAATTTGTAGAATTTAGGTCTCCTAATCCCAATAACGACGCACGCCAACAAAGAGGTAACAGACAATGACTCGCACCGCAGGCAGCCACGTGCGCCGGCTGGCTCAGAGAAAAATAACGTAAGACGCTAACCTTGAGAAAAATTTTAGCATTCCTTACCGACGTACACAACATGATAATTGCTTTGAAGTTAAAACTCTGCGAACTAGAAAGGATAAGTGATGGCACCACATTTCACATGTAAAACAGTTTATTGAAATTAATCTGCTTTTTAACTTTGTTTTTGCCATAAAATTTTTCACTTCACGCTACTAGTGCAATTTGTCAGACTTAGAATCTGTTAACATGCAACCATGTTTGAAGTTAAATATCCAGTCTAGAACTTAGAGAACTTATTTAGACAGTATTTACGAGTGCATTGTTATAGTGAACAGACATCACAGTGTTATTTCGTGTGTACATTCTTACTTGTTAGTTGCACGATTACGTAACGACTATAAGGCTCACATACTTAGAACATTTACCAGTATTGCTAATGAGATTTTAATGCAACATTTTGGTTTACTTGAAAATACATTCTGGATTTAAAGTACTTTCTGTGAGATACCAGATGATACAGTGGTTAGTTTATGTGACAGCTACACAATTTTATCACGACGCTACTAATGAGTGACAATTTACAATGTTGCTTTTGCAGTTTATCTGTTTTATATCTGCACAGTTTTTCTGTATTATTCTGGAAAGTAAAACTTGTTTTAGTGGTAACTTTTATGGTATAGCTACAATTAGACAGCCTTTTCCATAGCACAGCAATACGTTACAGCATAGTACTGTCTTCATCACGGCAATAAGCGTAATAACTAAGATATCTATACGCAAAGCATTTCAATTTCGTTTATCATGAGGTAAGTACATTGAGTTCTGCAGAACTTAGCTTTCGGAGGACAACAACTACGACACTTCCACAGAGATTGTCTTACAGCAAGACGCACATTTAGCGCTACAGGACACGCATTAAACTATTTATTTTTCAACACATTTGAATTACAAAGAAAGTTTTCCGTGATACATTTCATTCCATTGCTGTAATCTGTAACACCTGAGGATATAATTACATTATCCTCAGGGCGGTACACGCTTACTTTGTGTACCATGTGTTTGGCAAGCACAAGGAGCCCTAGCTAATATGGTATTTGTTTATACAACTTTACACATCGGTACCATATTTCTCTAACACATAAATTACACAGCTATCTGATCATTTAACTGAGAGAAACAAACATTTACTTTACTACATCAGTGACAGATGTTTACGTAATTACACCATTGGATAACTTCACACTTACGAAGTTGTATTTTGTCTGTACTTTGTGAACTGTTCATATTTTTTCGGAACCATTGTGATACTATGAGAGCTTTGAATGACATATTTGGTATGGGACCACGATTTTTAAAGTACGTTTGAGGCAGATGACACTTTTGACATGAGCAGAGAATTTTTTTTTGTTTTGAAATTATTGGAGGAAGCTACGGAGATTTTGAGAATTTGACTGTGGTGTTATGATGTTATTATTACGACGACGATGTGAATTATGCTGCTGAGGTATGTTTAAGCTGATGCTATATGAGTTATTTGGTTATGATACATATCTGTTATGATGAAATATTGAAGAAGTGTCGACGAATATATATATATGTGTGTAATAAGGTAAGAAATAATGAGTAGTGGTTAGGTACTCTGATTTGTGGAAAAGGATGTTGGAAACCGAGAATCGTACTTTAAGAGTTATGAAATGAGTGTATATGCGTGACTGTATCACTATGCTGGCGAAAATTTTTTGGACACAATTATATTTAAATGATTTTATTTCTACAGATTTGTAACGCAAATTCTTGACCTGTGAATTTTTTTTATATGAGACTGCCACTGTAGCGGAAACTGGTGTCGTAAATATTTCGATAAGACAGTTAAGTGACCACCTGCATGTAATGCGTCGTGGGCACCCAGCTGCGCGACAACCACCTGACAAAAGAAAGCCATTAGTGTGTGCCTGTCAGAGGCACAGGTGGAAAAAAAAGAGGCCATTATCCTCGCTATTGAGATTCCTTTGTAGAAAGAATCGCAAATACTACACGCCCAAACTTGAAAACATATGATTACACTGTGGAGCTCTTAATTTATGATATTTACTAAAATGCCTAATGAAACGACGAGAAACATTTCATGGCTATTGTCCTGCTAGTTGAGAGAAATGCCATGTGGCTTGCTTTATGCATTTATTTACTCGTTTTGTTTAATATCTAGTTTCTAACTGCACTGAAGCATTGGTTAAAATAAATTTTATGGATGTACTAATATAAATATTTTATGCCTACAGATCCAGTAAATAATAACTTTATGATGTACTTGAAAAAAAAGAAGTAGCACAAAAAGACATTTCCCTTCACAGAAATTGCATACAGAATTGTCTTTTCAAGTACATGGTAATATTTTTTTACAATAAATTTTTGTGGTACACCACTTTAATTGCATAGACATTAAGATGTGAATAGACATTGTCCGTATCTGCATTGTTGTCTTTAGTGTAACATTTTTTCTGATTGAGCTTTGTCATGTTTAGATATAAGTTATAGCATTTGCTGCGGCTGTTTGCCATTCATAGTACTACTGAATGTCACTTTGTATTACTAGGTTAAGCCAATTTTATTACTGATTTATTTTTCTTGTTTGCTGCGCATTGCCTTATATTAGTTGTAATATTGCTGCCTTTTTTTGCCGATTTCCATTTTTTAACATTGCTGTTTGTGTAAATTGTTTTGTGCTGCTGCATTGCCTCATTTTTTAGTTAATGATCTGAGCTCAGTAGATTTAAGTTAGCTTAAGAGGGGGTAGACTATATAAGAAACTAACTATGATGATTTGGAAGAAATGCATTGAGAAGCTATAAGAAAATGGTTTGGCCAAAAATGTAGTGTACAGTGGAGAAAAACTATTTTTGAAAGAGGATGTGAACAGAATACAGAAAGCAGGTTTAGATAGGACTTTTTGAGAGTAATGATGATCTAAGGGAGATCTCTATGCAAAATACTGCAGTAAAACAAACCCTGTCCTTTCCTTTTGTGTTATCCCTCTATGTGTTTATGTACCCTTGTGTATTTGTCTTTTTCCTGTCTTTATGTGTTTAGCTAATAAGATTTATGTTGTAGAATTTTTCAAATACTATGTTATTTTCTTTGTAAATATGTCCAGGCATTATTTATTGTGTTTTGTTTTAATGCTCATGTGTGAAGTTGATGTTTCAAAAGTTATTCTGATCTTTTATGTATGTACTTATGTCATAATTTTTGTAGCACTGATGTATTTACTATTTCGATTCTTTTGTAAAGCCTGTACTGCTACAAATGTTATCTGTATTGTTATGTTCTTTAATGATATATTTTGTACCTTTGTTATTGTATTCTTATGTTATAAAATTGTAATTGACACCAGTTCATCAAATTAAGTAACTTGTAAATTACATTTCACTGCACACGTTTCTGTTGGTCATAGTATATGGACAATATGTGAGAATTAGGGACTGATAGTGTTTGCACGTGTGTTAATAATTCAGTAAGGGACTGGATAACAGCATTGCTGGTTGTAAGGACATTTCAAAAACAATTTTTGTGAGTGCACAAGTGGTGGTTATGGACTTGCTATATTATCCGCAAGGCTCTTCAATGGTGATTGTGCGCCTGCACAGTCAAACAGATGGCTGCTGGCCATCTCTACAAGGACTACAGTGGGTCTACACCTTTGATGACCCACCAATACCATTATTTCTACAAGGACGGCAGTGGGTCTGCACCTCTGGTGGCCCACCAATAGTAATCTCTACCAGGACTACAGTGGGTCTGCTCTGTGATGACCTACCTACCGATAGTCTTCAACGTCACTGACTCTGCTGTGGCCTATTACCTGTCTGCATGTCAAGAGTCAGCACTGTCTTTCGTTGGAAGGACAACACTACTTCTTCAAGACTGCTTAGAAATCCACTACTTCCAAGTGCAATTTCTTTTATTGCTCAGACTTTGAAAAAAACACAGCAATTTTACTATGATGAACGATCAGGACTGTCTTTATGGACTGTGAGAGAATTTTAGCTTTTGACCAACATTGTATCGATAAGTGTGTGCATTTCATTTCTTTGTTATTGTAATTATGAAAAAATTTTTCAAATCTGTATTGGCCACGGCCCAAAACAATTTGTAAATTTTTTTGTGGGGATCATGAGGGCTATGTAAGTAGGCTGTTTAGGTTTTCTTATTGGTAACGCCGCTTGGCGCTCGGTATGAAAAATCACTGGCTGTGCTGTGCGCAGTCTGTGTTTAGTTTGCATTGTTGTCTGCCATTGTAGTGTCGGGCAGCGGCAGCTGGATGCTAACAGCGCATAGCGTTGCGCAGTTGGAGGTGAGCCGCCAACAATGGTGGACGTGGGGAGAGAGATGGCGGAGTTTTGAAATTTGTAAGAATTGGTGTCATGAACTGATATATATATTGTGACTATAAAGGTAAATACATTGTTTGTTCTCTATTAAAATCTTTCATTTGCTAACTGTGCCTATCATTAGTTAGTGACTTCCGTAGTTTGAAACTTTTAGTTAGCTGGCAGTAGTGGCGCTCGCTGTATTGCAGTAGTTCGAGTAACGAAGATTTTTTGTGAGGTAAGTGATTTGTGAAAGGTATAGGTTAATGTTAGTCAGGGCCATTCTTTTGTAGGGATTATTGAAAGTCAGATTGCGTTGCGCTAAAAATATTGTGTGTCAGTTTAAGCACAGTCTTGTAATAATTTTTCTAAGGGGACGTTTCAGTGAAAACGGGAAGCATTTATCGAGCAATCCAGCCCGGCAACCTGCCAAAAATAACTTGTTTTCCCAGATGAAAATGGTACATTTGACTGTGCACCGATGATGTTTTTGAAAGAGTGCACACGGATATGTGTGTTTTTAAGTACATTGAGGTTGAAAGGCAGCCCCGTAATAACCATTTCTCTCCTCCTGTATTTGCAGTACGCGTCGCGTGTCAGCTTAGAATTGAATACGCCTAGTGTTACATAAAAGCTTGTTCAGTGACGAGGCCACCGTCCATAGCTCCGGTAAAGTGAATCGGCGTAATTTTCGGATATGGGGCGAACAGAAACCACATTGCGTAATCAAACATGTATGGAGTCGCCTAAGGATAATGTTTTTTGCATTGTAAGATGTAACAAGATCACGATCCTTTCTTTTTTGGTGAGTCAATTCAGTCTGGAACCGCGCGACCGCTACGGTCGCACGTTCGAATCCTGCCTCGGATATGGATGTGTGTGATGTCCTTAGGTTAGTTATGTTTAAGTAGTTCTGCGTTCTAGGGCACTGATGATCTCTGGCGTTAAGTCCCACAGTGCTCAAAGCCATTTGAACCATTTTGATGAGTCAACTGTAACTGATTGATCGATCCTAACATGCTAAAACATTATCTGATTAGTCTATATATTCTAGTAGAATCTGTACACATCTGGGTGCCAGCTTATCTGCTTGTCTACAGCATGCTGAATCGCATAACTAGCACACATTAGATTTTTAAACATATAGTCTTGTATGTAGTGCTATCTCTCTTGTTAAACAGATTAACTATTTGCAGAAAGCTGTCTATGGAGACTATATGATCACCTCGCATCACTGATAGGTACTGAGCATTTCTGTGGAACAGGATAGCAATTTGCATTGAGGTCTCACACATGCGAATCCACTCAATCAGGGATAATATCATTTTTTACCACTATGTCAACCTACTACAAAAAGAATTCTCTAAAACCCAGTGCCTCCAAAACTCAAGTGAGTGCATTCCATCTGAACTCGAGGCAGGCAAAGCACAGGCTCAATTTTAACTGGGATGGGACATTACTAGAACACACAGATACTCCTACCTACCTTGGCGTCGTGCTGAACAGAACATTGACATACAAATATCATTGCGAAAAAACACGCAAAAAGTAGAACCACGAAATTCCCTAATAAAAAAGCTGTCCAATAGCAAATGGGGTGCACAACCTACCGTGGTCAGAACTTCAGCCCAAGCTTTGTGCTTCTCAACTGCCGAATATGTCTACCGGATATGGTGCAGATCCGCCCACGCAAAAAAGGTAGATATTAGCTTGAATGAAACATGCAGGATAGTGACAGGCTGCATGAAACCAACCCCCATAGAAAATCTTCACAGGGCCGCAGGTTTCACAAACCCTGACTCACGTAGGAAATCCCATGAACCTATCGAGAAGCTAAAACAAACCTTTGATGCCCGTCACTCAATATTTGGCCTAGAGTGTGGCCCCAGCAGACTCAAATCCAGACGCCGTTTCCTAAGTTGCGTCTTAGATGAGCCCCCCCTCTACTATCCACTAACAGAGGACCCACCAAGCGGCGTTTGTGGTGATTGGAAAACCTGGAGAATGCTTAACCGCATCAGAACTGGGGTGGCGCCTGTGAAATCTAAACTGATTAAATGGGGTTTGTTGGACGAAAATGACGACAAATGCGACTGCGTCACTCGACAGGACATGGAACATCCCCTACAATGCCCTTCCTCCCCCACATATGCTGGACACGCAAAAGTAAAGTAAGGTTACCACTATATCGAGTATTTTTGAAAACAATCAATTTGCAGAGCTCATAATCCGAAACAATATTCCTACAATGAGGCCTTTACTGATGCTACTGTTTAAACTACACTGTCCAGTCCCTGTACTGTGACAACCTATCAAAAGCCTGAATAACCACCTTTTGTAGTACTTCTCACAGTAAGGCACGCAAGAAGAGAGTCAATGAGGTTCTGTAAGGTACCGACAGAGATGTAGAGTGATACTAACTCCATTACCATAGCCAACTCCACTATATTACTCAGATGAGACGCCATATGCGAGCAGCCCAATCGAGATGGTTTAAATCCATGGAATTTGCTGGCCAGAGGGGTATGGTTAACTCTACCTGGTGCTCTTTGAACAGTGCTTGTACACTGCAGACGGTGTGACACTTTGCATTGTCCTGCTGGTAGATGCCATTGTGCTCAGGAAAAACAAACTGCATTCAGGAGTGGACATGGTTCCTAAGGTACATATACGCTTGTGCTGATCTATTGTGCCTGTCATGATGATGGAATCACCCAGGGGTTTGTCATGAAAACGTTCTCCAGACCATAATGCTACCTTCTTAATCCGGGACACTCCAGGCGACTGTTGCAGGGTATTTGCTTACAGTACAATGGACCATAAAGCGTGATTTGTCTGAAAAGGCCACCTATTGCCAGTCAGTGAACGCCAGTTCCGATACTAGCTTGCAAATTCCAGCTTTCGTCGCCAATGAACAGCAGTCAGCATGGGTGCATGAACAAGGCATATGCAACTACATACACTGAGCAGTCTTTGAGCAGATACTTTTGGTAGGCCATTGGTTCATCTGGATGCTCAGTTGCTCAACAGTCGCATGTCTATTCACCTGCACCCATCTATGCAACAATCATTCATCTCTGTCATAGTAGACTCGTGGTGCTGCACCACAGTAGTATCAGCGCCATTTAGGATAGTGCCATTTTGCCATGCACAGTATACTTCAGTCACAGTGGCATGCAAACAGTTTACATACGTAGCCATTATGTGAGTGCTTGCTTCCTTGTCTAGAAAACCCACGATCATGCCCTTTTGGACGCCAGATAAATCGCTCCATTTCCGCATCACAACAACGACTGCACTGTTTTCCACGTCCCCCATAACACTTTCCACACTCTCTACCGCTGGTGCTGTCACCTAACGTCTGTGAGTGGCTACTACATGTTGACATTAAAATACACTCCTGGAAATGGAAAAAAGAACACATTGACACCGGTGTGTCAGACCCACCATACTTGCTCCAGACACTGCGAGAGCGCTGTTCAAGCAATGATCACACGCACGGCTCAGCGGAAACACCAGGAACCGCGGTGCAGGACGTCGAATGGCGCTAGCTGCGCAGCATTTGTGCACCGCCGCCGTCAGTGTCAGCCAGTTTGCCGTGGCTTACGGAGCTCCGTCGCAGTCTTTTAACACTGGTAGCATGCCGCGACAGCGTGGACGTGAACCGTATGTGCAGTTGACGGACTTTGAGCGAGGGCGTATAGTGGGCATGCGGGAGGCCGGATGGACGTACCGCCGAATTGCTTAACACGTGGGGCGTGAGGTCTCCACAGTACATCGATGTAGTCGCCAGTGGTCGGCGGAAGGTGCACGTGCCCGTCGACCTGGGACAGGACCGCAGCGACGCACGGATGCACGCCAAGACCGTAGGACCCTACGCAGTGCCGTAGGGGACCACACCGCCACTTCCCAGCAAACTAGGGACACTGTTGCTCCTGGGGTATCGGCGAGGACCATTCGCAACCGTCTCCATGAAGCTGGGCTACGGTCCCGCACACCGTTAGGCCGTCTTCCGCTCACGCCCCAACATCGTGCAGCCCGCCTCCAGTGGTGTCGCGACAGGCGTGAATGGAGGGACGAATGGAGACGTGTCATCTTCAGCGATGAGAGTCGCTTCTGCCTTGGTGCCAATGATGGTCATATGCATGTTTGGCGCTGTGCAGGTGAGCGCCACAATCAGGACTGCATACGAACGAGGCACACAGGGCCAACACCCGGCATCATGGTGTGGGGAGCGATCTCCTACACTGGCCGTGCACCTCTGGTGATCGTCGAGGGGACACTGAATAGTGCACGGTACATCCAAACCGTCATCGAACCCATCGTTCTACCATTCCTAGACCGGCAAGGGAACTTGCTGTTCCAACAGGACAATGCACGTCCGCATGTATCCCGTGCCACCCAACATGCTCTAGAAGGTGTAAGACAACTACCCTGGCCAGCAAGATCTCCGGATCTGTCCCCCATTGAGCATGTTTGGGAGTGGATGAAGCGTCGTCTCACGCGGTCTGCACGTCGAGCACGAACGCTGGTCCAACTGAGGCGCCAGGTGGAAATGGCATGGCAAGCCGTTCCACAGGACTACATCCAGCATCTCTACGATCGTCTCCATGGGAGAATAGCAGCCTGCATTGCTGCGAAAGGTGGATATACACTGTACTAGTGCCGACATTGTGCATGCTCTGTTGCCTGTGTCTATGTGCCTGTGGTTCTGTCAGTGTGATCATGTGATGTATCTGACTCCAGGAAAGTGTCAATAAAGTTTCCCCTTCCTGGGACAATGAATTCACGGTGTTCTTATTTCAAGTTCCAGGAGTGTATTCAGTGGTCATATTAAGGTGATTGGACCATATATATGTAGAATGAAACAGCATAATTTTCATATCAGCCAAAAAAGTTTATGATTTTAAGATTTTAAAAAAATTATATTCTTATTTATCATCATCACTAATATTTATATGAAAGCTATCTTGAGACGGGGAGTGATGCTACATGTTTTGATTTGTTGACCCTTTGAGAGTTTTTACATAACTTGGTTCAAAATTTGTCAGGCAATGCAATTAGCAGAGACTTTAAAACACATGTGTATCATATATCTTCTTTCCTTTCTATATAAAAGGTAATCACACTAAAACATGTGCAGTTACTGTGGCTTAGCAACTTGGTGGGAGGATGATAATGACTCGATTTTTGTATAAACCTCGGTTTTAGAAACAAACACCTTACTGATTGAACTACAGTGATTGCACATCTTTATGAAGTCTTAGCTCACACTGAATGAAAGGTGGGGTTAGGAAAAATAAAGGCAATTTTGTTGAGAATATTATTATTTATTATATATTATATATTTTTTGACATTTTAATAATCGTATGTTGGGTGCATTAAATCATCATCTTTAAAAAAATTCACTGATTCCGTTGTTTCACCGGGCGGTGTGGCCGACGGTTGTAGGCACTTCAGTCTGGAATCGCGTGACCGCTACGGTCGCATGTTCAAACCCTGCCTCGGGCATGGATGTGTGTGATGTCCTTAGGTTGGTTAGGTTTAAGTAGTTCTAAGTTCTAGGGGACTGATGACCTCCAATGTTATGTCCCATAGTGCCCAGAGCTATTTGAACCATTTTTGTTGTTTCACTGCATCAACAGTGGTGCAGTATTTAGTGAATAACTGTTTTGTATCTCTTAAATTTGGCTTGTATCCTATCCAAAGTGATAGGGACAGTAAGGTACGTTAGTAATCGTACATTGCGTGTAGTAAATCACCATCTTTAAAAAATTCACTGATGACACTCTTTCAATACATCAACAGCGGTGCAATATTTTGCGAATAATTGTTTCTTGTTTGCCTTAAATTTGGCTTGTATCGTATCCAAAGCTGTAGGGGCAGTGAAATGTCTAGATATTCCATCCATAAATTTAGCTTTTATGGATTTAATGAGGTGGGCTGTAGGAGACTTGGGCACTGCGTGGCTGCTTGGATTCTAAATCGTTCTCATCCACACAGATCATGCAGACGACTTACACTGAATAGCTAAAGACATTTAAATGCCACCAGGGCCATCTGGCTGCCATAAAACATAATGCACTTTACACTCGAATGACGTAATTAAGCAGACGAGTCTCTAGATGTTACATCAGGTGCCACATCCCCATACATGTCAATGAAGATACCTTCTTGCCAAAGAAGCATGTGTTGACAGGAGTATGGGATCAGTTATATCTACTTGTCATACCAATATCAGTGTATTCCTTCATACTGCATTGATATCCCACTCAAATCATGTATACTGTACTTTAACACAATGGTTAGCATTCTCGGTTTCTCTGATGACACAACAATTTCTGTCTGGTTCTACACCTATTTTTATATGTTTGGATCCATTCGCAGTCAGATTATATTTAATGGCGAACAGCAGTACACTGGGACTCCTTAGCTGTGGGACAACGGGTTGAGGAAGCTTGGATGGCTGTATCTCCTGATCTCTTAATTCAGGCAGGCGTGCTGTGGAATGTTGTGCAGATGCTGGAAACTCGAATTGTAGATCCGAATAATCAGGTAGCCCATCTATGTTCTACTGTGGCTTGACAAGTGGCGCTGCATTTCCCTGCTCAAACATATCTCGTTAGAGGGTCATTGCACCGTTGAGAAAGGAAATCGTAAACATTCATGAAATTAAACACACATACACAGTAAGAGAGAGAGAGAGAGAGAGAGAGAGAGAGAGAGAGAGAGACAGAGAGAGAGAGAGAGAGAGAGAGAGAGAGAGAGAGAGAATTGGGTTAATACTTACAGACAGTCTCCTTATTCTGACTGAGTGTGGTGGTGTCCGATTTCTGGTGACACTTCATGATGCTGAACCTTCCACTATGGCAGAGAGAACACAAGTGACCTCGTGAAACTGGTGCAGTGAGAAAGAGAAGGGGAAAGGGGAGGCAGAAGGTAAATCTAGCTGCCATCACTCCACCAGACGAAAGGAGGAAATTACCATTATTTTTAAGCAACACAGTTCGTCTAGAAATGTGGGTGACCTCAGGCCTCCCAAATCAAGAAGACAATTCAGCACCTACTTGTTTTGTTTTTCCCACCTTTTTTTAGGCTTCACAACTGGCCTTAACGGGTTCAGCTGGAAACCATGCAAACTGTCTTCGTATCCCCAGCCAATAGAAAGCCAATTTTTCAATTTCCCACCAATTTTAAGTAATAGAATTGGCCTAGACGCCTCAACACATGCTAGTTTAAGTTGACCATGATTTCCCCTCATTATGAAGTCGTACGTTTACCCTAGAGGCAGTGGTCTTGATACATGTCTTATTGGTGACCTTGAGCTGTCACTTTCAAGGTCAAGAGTCAAAGATATCACACATCAATGTGCTCATATGGCGTCTGATCCACTACTAACGATTGTATGCAAATGTCATGTTTAATACTTGTGCAGGTTTCGAATATGTAAAATGACAGAAAAGTACAATATATCTTGTTGTCAGGTCTTGGATACACAAGGTGTGACTATTGTGGCATACAGATGAAACAAGGCAAAATTACAGTACAACAGTGGAACATTTGAAATATATAGTGATTTCTGAGATCACGGTTAGCTTATGGTGCAGCTAAGTGTACCAGCATTGTACAGTATATCATACCGTATCCCACAGAATTATGTTTTATTATTTCGCCATCTATCTAATAATTGTTTCTAGTACAACTCAGCTTTATTTTAGTGTTATCAAACAGGTGAATTAGTGATACCGTTCGTCAAACCCAATCCTCTCTTATAATTATTTTTGTTGTTGTCATCTTCTTGTAAATATGGTCTGTCTGCACAACCAAATAAAACGCTGTTTGTACGAGTATACCATATGCGTTTCGCTTCCTCTTACTTCAGAAGCACACTCAGTGGTCTGTAATACACCTTTATTGTATGCATATAACAAATGCGTTTTCAGATATTTTACTACCTTAAAGTTTTCTCCATTCTCTTATTATTAGATAAGGAATAACTTTTTGAAACGAAAATTCGTTAGGTTAAATTTCATTTTTGTTCGACTTACTATTTTTTGGATTTTATTAACCCCGGGAACAGTACTTTCTTGGCCTGCAACACAAGGACGCCCAATTTCAGATACTTGATCGCCTTTCACCTTGACACTTCACATTCACTATGTGCAGCTTTTATTTAAAAAAATGTGTTAGTAATGTGCGTTTACTGTTTATAGTGTTGTCAATTTTGGCTGTGTGTTTTTAGATCATCTTTTGTTTGTGTAGTGTTGTCCGCGTATGATTTGATATTGGTTTGTTTCTTACGCAGCTGCATATGATAGCGCCCCTTGGCTGGGGAGGCCTTGGGCAAAGGGGGAAATTTGAGCGGACAAAATCGCATCGTTTTTTAATGTCAGTGGTGGAAAGATTGAGCAAGTTATTATTTCCTCTGGTTACGTTCCTAATCTGTTTGTTTTTGTATTAGTGGCTAACATTATCAGTGAATTCTTGATTATGTTGATTTGGTCGTTTATTACTTTCTTGTTTATTGCAAGAGAACTTTGTATGAGGAAATCATCTTGTAAAGTTAAAAATTTTCAGCTGCGACTATTCATTCTGATAATTTTCGTATCCTGTTCCATGTTAAATTGATCTTACCCACGTTTTATCAGATGCTGTGCAAAGGTAAAATGGCTAACTTTTTACTTACAGCTTCTTGTGTGATTTTTGTATCTTTTTATGAAACTTCTACTTGCCAACCCCAGGAACACCGGTTTGCAATCTCGACATTCTAACTGGTAAATACTGGCTCATTAGTATTTGGGTTCACTGTTGGTATGTTTCTTGTTCTGTATGCTATGTGTTGTCCTTGTTTCTTCAGTATATTTGCTATGCTATGTGTTGATTTGTATATGTACATTAATGCGTAGAATTTATTTTTGTTTGTCGTTGCATGACTGTTTTTGTTCTGTGTGCACTGTAATGTCAGTATTGGTTGTGAAGCTTTGTGGTGTTCTCGTCTTCTGCTAGTTTTCATTTTTCCTTGATTGTGTTTTGATTTTGTTAATGAGTCTGTGTATTGTATAGTTCTTCTGTCCATTGTTTTTGGCTGTGAGCTGTGTAACAATAACAATAATAATAATAATAATAATAATAGAGAATGACCTATGGAACGACCAGATAAAATTGACGAATTCTCTCATTAGTTCCGCCATTTATGTAATCAGTCAGTATCATCCGTCGTGACCTACTATCCCGTATTTCTTTATTAATTTTATCAAAAAACCATTTTCGTTCTAAGTTTACGATATGTTTTGTAGGTTCAAAGCGGTGTACTTCTTGACTACGTTTTTGGTTTCAGAAATGCTCGTAAATCGTTTACAATATGAAATAAGTAAACAGTATTCCAAAGTCTAGAAAGCAATACAGTGAAAAATTTGGTACAGCAAAAATGCGTTTCTGTAGGCACAGTAACGATGTATTTATTGCTGTTAGGAAGTTATCTTTTACTTTTTCCCTGCGTTGCGTTCCTTTGCCATAGTAAGTGGTCTATAAACTCCAGTGGTCAAATCATCAAAATTTGATCGAAAACGCAAACTGAGCTCTTGATATTACGTCCCCCGCAATTCGTAAGACACGCTGAAGTTCTTACATTGACAATAACATACCACATAGTTCAGAGGAGGTGCTAAGTTTGCACCGCTATCTGAGGACGGATAATATTACTACAAGAAATTTTGAACACAAAGTAATGACAATACTTACGGATATATGTTAGGAAGAGAAAGATCGCTGATCGCTGGCAATTGGTCGCTCGAAGCAGCCCACTTCTGCAAATATTCTGGCAGTATTTGGAAGGATGCGAGGTTCTCATCTGTAGCCGTTGAAACCGACGTCGCTGGTCGCAGTATCCCCTCTGTTAAGAACGCTCTGTAGTCGTCCCCTTTTTCTTTAGGTTGTTGTTCTTTACCTTTGGATTTCGATTTGACACTCATACTGCCGTTACTGCTCACTGGTTTTTCACTTGTGCTTGTTCTGTTTCAGATTTTTTCCTTAAGAAAAGGACATACTACAGCATTATACAAATACTTTTTCTGACAAATTTGTACATTAGCGAACTATTACTTGTTCTCACTGAATACTTGGGTGAGCAGATTTACTGATTGTTACACATGACCCCGTACAGTAAAAAAATCTCTGGACTGAGCATTCAAATGCGCAGAATTACATTGCGTAGAACAGTCACGTGACTATGACACTTATCTATGGACATAGACTGTTTTTATCTTCACTAATTTCGATTTACATCCATATAAGCTACAATTATTGACCACTACTAGTACTAATAATTAAATGCTTAAGAACATATCGAATAAGTATCATGTTACAATTTTCATCTTAGAGCGTTGTGTGTCATTTACCGTTTGGTGTTGGCAACATGCGCAGTACGCAATTCTCATTCCATAGATTTTTCTACTCTGCCCAAGTTCTGCAATTTTCCTGAATGAAAGCACGTGTCTTTTGTTTTAAAAGCGAAACAGTAGTTGTTGAAGTACAGCACTAGTAACTAGTGCTGTGCTTGAGCACGATTCAATCGGCCCGCGCATTTTATGTCACGGTTTGACTCTCTATTTGTGCTCGACCTTCCAATCACCTAGCGCTCTTAACGACTTCTGTTGTCGCTGCTGTCTCCACGACGTGTCTTAACATTATTAATGCACTTTGGATTTTAGCAGTAAAAATAATTGTGAAACACGGACCTCAATATCTTCTACAGTTAATTACAGAACCAAGAAACAAATAAGATACCGCAATCAGGTTTCAGTCCTATTCCCTAGATTTCTCTCGTACCACTATCTAGTGACAGCTGTTGGTACTACCGCACGACTGTATTGCCACCGTGATCTATTTTCGCCATCGCGTTTACAATTAAATTAATATTACTTAGTTTTCCCTAAGTCATTTCATTCTTGATTGACTTTCTTCTTTGTGTCATCTGAATGAAGGTAACTATTTTGTTTTCAAGCTGATTAAAATGTAGTAACTTTTTTAAGCGTTATTCTAATATGTGAACAAGGATCTAAATGTTCATTAGAAACACACTTGACAAATGATTCAGTTCCATAGCATCCAAGTAAATATTGTAATGAGTTCAGAGTCAAGCAATATTTTTTTAAAGGATAACATTTTCGCCATTGACTGTTTGTTACCTTAACAATCAGCAAAAGCGGTTATACGTCCTGACGTACTTCATGACAACTCTTATTGCGCATTTGTTCAAATACAGCAGTAGTTAGTGCCATGGTAGAACTTAATGCTATTTCCTCTTGTTTTTCACGAATTGGACAAATTTTAAGCCGGCCTATGGCTTGCTTGTATGGCCAGTTCGTAGTTTCTTGCCTATTACTTAAAACTCGCGCAGCGAAAATCAAATGACACATGATTGTTCGAGCAGGATCGATACTGTATCGACCGCTGAGGCATATAGAGAAATCTCGAGTATTTTCGAACGCGAGAATCGTCTGCCCAATACTATAGTTGACCTCCAGCAAATGAGGATAACCGATAAAACGCTGTCTCCTGAGTCTGAGCTATGAATATGACCCAAGTAAGACTGAGGTTTGGTGTAATATATTCTATTATAACGAAGTTATTTCTTATATGTATATCGTATCGACTACGCTAACATAAAAAATATCAAGACAGGCTGCAGGAAAGATATTTGAAATGTCCAAGGGCGTACTCAGCAGGCCACTAACTACGCCGGAGCATTGTCCAGGGCCCCAGCGATTAAGGGCCCCGTGCACCTGACGCAAGTAAACGGGAGAAAAAATGAAAATAAAACGCGAAAAAATTTGGTAAAATCGATCAGTCAGTCGAAGTCTCATTTCCCTATGTTAAAGTCATCAAATTTGATTTCAGAAACCCTTCAGAGATAAAAATATGCAGATCATTTACCCTCTTCACCTAGGTTTAAGATCAGTCTGAATAATTAGAACTCGAATATCGGTTAATTACCCAACGAAAGGGTCGGGACATAAGCAAATATTGCGGTCATGGCTGTGACGCTATAGATTTAAAGATGTATTTACGAAATAAAGACTGGGAACATCTACACACTTAGTGTGAATGAAAAATGCAGGGTGTTTCAAAATGAATGTACTAGTTTTAAAGCTTCCTAGCATTTTTTACAGTCAGTTTACTATTATAAATACTACATCAAACGAAAGAGTAGCTCAAACCGTTTTTGTTACAAATGTTCCATGTGAACACCATTCGTTGCATGGCACACATCCAGTCGATAGGCGAGTTCTTCCCAAGCCTTGATGAGTGTCACATAAACTATTCGATCCCCCAATTCTGAGGTGTAAATTAAACTTTTAAATAGCCAGTTTTTTTAATAAAACAAGAAAGTACTCACATACGTTATTTATAACATAGTAACGTTGAACATTGCCCTGTAGCCACTCCCCACCATTCACGTCCAATAAACCGCCATCTTGTGAAAAAGGTAGTTAAAATTTAAAAATCTTTTTTTAAAAAAAATCCCTCGTTCCTCACTTAATGCGCAGACCGATCTGAGGCACAAGGATCTTTTATAAAATTTTGATTACTTAAACAGGTAGCCTTACTCCTATAGCTTACTTGTTAGTAGGCTCTGTCCAATATATTTTTAGACGTCCTCCGGGCCTTACGCATTCAGAACCACATTTATTATAGTTTTAATTAACAGTCCATTTTTTATATTGGTCACCTAGTATGGTATTAGACTTTTTAAAAAAAAAAAAGACATAGGGAATTGTTTATCAAATGTTCAGCACGCCCCACTCTACAAACCTTGTACTCGTCATCCGGCCTCTGACGATTCTCGCGTCACTGCGTGAGCGCATTCCGGGTTTCGGCCAGTCAGTCAGGCCGTGTCCGCTGCCGCGCGGCTCCTCTCAGTTTGCACGGTATGTTCTTGTTGTGTACATAGTTCCGCGTAGTCAGCGCGTACGCAACTTTCCCACTAGAGCGCGCCCCGCTAAGTACAACAACGCAGGCGCAGCTCTCGTCCGTCTCCGCACTACGAGATGGCGCTGTCTTAGAGACGGACCAAATTCTGCTTCCGCCGATCCGCGTATTAATATCTAACGCAGCCAATGAGATTGCTGCTAAAGTAGAACCTTTTCTCCTCGCGGATCACACTCGCGCAGTGATACCTGAATGCGCGAGGTATTATAACGAGTGTACAGACCTCCGATTAGTTAGTCTGCATTAGAGATGTGTCGAACTCGTTCATTCCCATGAACTACTTCATTCATTTCACTCTTTGCCGTGAAGCGTTCAAAAGAAGTAGTTCATTCATGAAGTACGGAAGCCTGGCGAAGTTGCCCAGTTGGCCGTTCAGCCGCGGCTACGCTCGCTTCGCCTCGCTCTTACAATAAAGCTTCGTAATACTTCATAATTTTACCAACAGCCGGCCGAACTATGCAGTAACGTGCACGCAACGTTTTACGCTCTTACAGTGTCTGAGTTAACTCAAATAGAGCATGGTCGAAGGGGGCAAAGGAAAGATAAACAGATAAGCCTGTCACATATAAAGAAGGTATCACATTTAATCTTGCTCGACATTTTCTCGTGAAGCGCCCAAAAAATTCTGCCAAATGAAATATTATTTGTTGTATTCATGGACTGAAAACTAGGGCTACCAACGAAATGCAGTCCAATTTTATGTTCCTTTTAAAATTTAATCCAAAATAGAATGAGTATGTTTACCACTGTCACAAAGTCTATATACCTACGTTAAGTAATTATTCAGAAGTTTTTCTGTAGATTTTATTTTTGTTGAGAATAATAACCCTCCAGACTCAAAACGTAAACTGTCACCTGTAGTCATTGTTACGATTTCAGGTAAAATCCCTATTTCAGTGTTGTTAACAAACCTTTTATTTTCATGTTGGCTGTGTGTGTTCACACAGCAAGCCTCTTCGTTTGTATCTTTAATATTCATTTGTCAGCAAGCGCTGCCAACGGTAGGCTACCCGGAGACGCATAGTTTAACTGCACAAATAGTCACGGGTAATGTCAGCACACCAGGAAACAGCTGACGCTGCCTTCCCCTCGCCCCTCACCACCCAACCCATCGTAAACCTATCGTTCCCCACAAACACCGCGCGATTCGTCGACAGGCAGTAGAGGGAGGACGCAAGTGAAGGGAGAATGAGTGACGTAGCGCCGATGTAGCGGGAGAGGGAGAGTGGGAGAGAGTGAGTGAACTAGAAAAAAAGTGTGGAGTGTGCTATCTGTGAAGAGTTTGAAGTACCATTTCATTGAAATTGAGTGGTTAGTTCACACTTCACTGGAGTGAAGCGTTCATTTGAACGACTCATTCACGAGCTCTCCACCACTAGTCTGCATTAGTCTGTAGTCAAGTTTCAGTCTGCGCCTAATAAGATTATCATATTCCTGTACATAGCCATGAAGAGAAATGTGTAGACACTTTGTCAAGTATTAGAGATGTGAGAATAAGATTAACGTACCAAGACCCAAAGGAATTACAGATTGTCAATTGTAAATAGCATCCAGAACCAAGTTAAGTAATTTTTATGCTTGTTATTATTTTAATAAATGTGTGTGAAAATTAATCAAGTTCTGTTTAAAGTTGGTCACCGTCAATCTGCTACTCTAAGCGTGCAAGTAGCATTTCTATCGTCTGACCTAACGGCAGAAGATAAACACGCCACGATAAGACCACGAGACATATTGCTGACACTCGCCTACTTCGTTAGAGCGACAAGTCAAATAATCTGATGGTGTGTGTACCGAAGGTCTTACAGTACGCACACCACAGTTCTGATATGTTTACATGGCCCTAATTCCGCTGTTTCTTCATGCTCATGTTCCGCTAATCGTCGTTCGTGTTTAGGGGAGTTTTATAAGCATCGTATTTTATTTTTATTTTCTAGGTCATTGCCGATTCCATAATTTAAAAATTGTTTTAAAAAGATTTTTAAATTTAAACTACCGCTTTAACCGGATGACGGTATATTGGACGTGAATGGTGGGGAGTGACTACAGGGCAATGTTCAACGTTACCATGTTATAAATAGCGTATGTAAGTACTTTCTTGTTTCATTCCAAAAACTGGTTATTTAAAAGTTTAATTTACACCTCAGAATTGGGAGACCGAATAGTTTATATGAGCTCTTATTATGTTATTTTTTTGTACTGATTGCCTGAGGATGCACCGATAAGGGGTGCGAAACCGAACGCAGATTTTAAAAAAAATATTCGTACAGCCAGTGCGGAATTTTCTTTGAAAAAATGTCGAGGTTTGGCTGCTCAAATGGCTCTGAGCACTATGCGACTTAACTTCTGATGTCATGAGTCGCCTAGAACTTAGAACTAATCAAATGTAACTAACCTAAGGACATCACACACATCCATGCCCGAGGCAGGATTCGAATTTGCGACCGTAGCGGTCGCCCGGTTCCAGACTGTAGCGCCTAGAACCGCATGGCCACTACGGCCGGCGGTTTGGCTGTGGTTGGCGGCCCTACAAAACAACTTGATGAGTGTGTCTGGGGCAATTGGAGGATATGCTTGAATCCTGTTTCTTAATTCGGTTGATCAGCCGGCAGAGGAGCCAGAAGACATGATCCTTTATGAACCACAAAAGGTAAAACTCGCATGGCGTCAGATCGGGTGCAGATGGAACCCATGTGATGCAAGCTGTGTCATCCGGCCCCCTACGGCCAATCCAGCGGCGGGGTACAATGTCGTTTAACCAATCGCTTACTGAGTTATGGCAGTGATATGGCGCGACCATCTTGCGGCCAATTGAAGTTCCGTGGTTCAACTTTTTTCAGTTGAGGAAAGAGCCATAGTTCTAGTGCATCAAGATAATAAACACACGTAAAAGTTGCTTCATCAAAAAGGAAAGATTCATCTACTTTCTTCCGGGATACGCCTCAAAAAACATTCAATTAAGAGGGATCTCGTTGCAGCTGTACCATCTCGTGGAGAATTGCTGACCTCCAGATGTGCGCACTTCCACTTATGTGAAATGTCGATTTATCACTGAAGACGACACGGTTCAGAAAATCCTGATCGTCGTGTTGCAACATATCGTTTTCAAAGCTGGCCATAAACGTCGTCTGTAGACCTTAGAGCTTGTAACAACTGCAAACGATGAGGGCGTTGTTGTTAGCATCTTCTTGAAAGTCTCCACTCTGCCGTCACTGGATTTGCTAATTCACGACGTCTTCCGAATTCAGAATGAGATTTTCACTCTGCAGCGGAGTGTGCTCTGATATGAAACTTCCTGGCATATTAAAACTGTGTGCCGGACCGAGACACGAACTCCGGACCTTTGCCTTTCGCGGGAATGTTTGGAAGGTAGGAGACGAGATACTGGCAGAAGTAAAGCTGTGAGGACGGGGCGTGAGTCGTGCTTGGGTAGCTCAGTTGGCAGAGCACATGCCCGCGGAAGGCCAAGGTCCCGAGTTTCGAGCCTCTGTCCGGTACACAGTTTTCATGTGCCAGGAAGTTTCATGTCTTCCGAATTGATTGCTTGAGGTACGCTTGAAATGCTCTCTCACTCGTTCAACCCGTTCTTGAATCACTCTTGGTCGTTCCTTTCCGCACTGGTATACAGACAAAACTGTACGAGTTGCTCTTTCATTTAACGTGTCATTTAAAATTGCAAGCCGCGTGTAATAAATACTAGAAAGCCGTAAAAACCGTATATACTTTTTTGAACACCCTGTATAGTGTATCCTGTAACAAAGACATTGAAAAGAGTTTTCTTTAAGAATTAACCCGAGTAAGCAGATTAAATGCTCCCAAACTCCGATTTACAAGTAGAATCACATCATCTCCCAGAATAAACATGATAATAACACGGTTAAATCACATTTTCGCAGGGTCGGCATGGTTATGGTCGGATTTGGCATGGCTAATTTAAGGGGTCACCGGATGCCCCTCCTGTCGCCACCCCGGTGGACGAGATGATGATGATGATGATGATGATGATGATGATGATGATGATGAAGACAACACAAACACCCAGTGCCGGAGCGGACAAAATCTCCGACCCAGCCGGGAATCGAATCCGGGCTCCTTTGCTCGGCATTCCATCGCGCTGACCACTCAGCTATAACGGGGAAACCAGATGGCGATATGATCGGCCCGCTAGATGGCGCTGCCATAGGTCAAACGGATATAAAATGCGTTTTTTTAGTAGGAACCCCCATTTTTTATTACATATTCGTGTAGTACGTAAATAAATATGAATGTTTTAGTGGGACTATTTTTTTCGCTTTGTGATAGATGGCGCTCTAATAGTCACAAACATATGGCTCACAATTTTAGACGAACAGTTGGTAACAGGTAGGTTTTTTAAATTAAAATACAGAACGTAGGTACGTTTGAACATTTTATTTCGGTTGTTCCAATGTGATACATGTACCTATGTGAACTTATCATTCCTGAGAATGCATGCTGTTACAGCGTGATTACCTGTAACTACCACGTTAATGCAATAAATGCTCAAAATGATGTCCACCAACTTCAATGCATTTGGCAATACGTGTAAAGACATTCCTCTCAACAGCGAGGAGTTCGCCTTCCGTAATGTTCGCACATTCATTGACAATGCGTTGCCGCATGTTGTCAGACGTTGTCGGTGAATTACGATAGCAAATATCCTTCAACTTCCCCCACAGAAAGAAACCTGGAGACATCAGAACCGGTGAACATGCGGGCCATGGTATGGTGCTTCGACGACCAATCCACCTGTCATGAAATACGCTATTCAATACCGCTTCACCCGCACGCGAGCTAAGTGCCGGACATCCATCATGTTGGAAGTACATCGCCATTCTGTCATGCAGTGAAACATCTTGTAGTAACATCGGTAGAACATTACGTAGGAAATCATCATACATTGCACCATTTAGATTGCCATCGATAAAATGGGGGCCAGTTATCCTTCCTCCCATAATGCAGCACCATACATTAACCCGCGAAGGTCGCTGATGTTCCACTTGTCGCAGCCATCGTGGATTTTCCGTTGCCCAATAGTGCATATTATGCCCGTTTATGTTACGGCTGTTGGTGAATGATGCTTCGTCGCTAAATAGAATGTGTGCAAAAAATCTGTCATCGTCCCGTAATTTCTCTTGTGCCCAGTGGCACAATTGTAGACGAGGTTCAATGTCGTCGCCATGCAGTTCCTGCTGCATAGAAATATGGTACGGGTGCAATCGATGTTGATGTAGCATTCTCAACACCGAAGTTTTTGAGTTCCCTGATTCTCGAGCAATTTGTGTGCTACTGATGTACGGATTAGCCGCGACAGCAGCTAAAACACCTACTTGGGCATCATCATTTGTTGCAGGTCGTGGTTGACGTTTCACATGTGGCTGAACACTTCCTGTTCCCTTAAATAACGGAACTATCCGGTGAACGGTCCGGACACTTGGGTGATGTCGTCCAGGATACCGAGCAGCATACATAGCACACTCCCGTTGGGCATTTTGACCACAATAGCCATATATCAACACGATAACGACCTTTTCCGCAATTGGTAAACGGTCCATTTTAACACGGGTAATGTATCACGAAGCCAATACCGTCTGCGCTGGTGGAATGTTACGTGATACCACGCACTTATACGCTTGTAAGTAATACAGCGCCATCTATCACAAAGCGAAAAAAGTAATCCAACTAAAACATTCGTATTTCTTTACGTACTACAAGAATATGTAATAAAAATGGTGGCTCCTATTTAAAAAAACGCAGTTGATATCCGTTTGACCTGTGGCAGCGCCATCTAGCGGGCCAACCATAGCACCATCTGGTTTCCCCCTTCAAGCTAGACGAGTTTCGTTCTTCGTGGTTTTTTCGTTTGATGCTTATTTCGTGAGATATTTGGCCCGGTCACTATCAATGGACCACCCTGTATATGGCAAGTGTGAAATGCTGCTCACTTTTTGTTGTAGTAAAGTGGGCAATTAGCGCGCGCTGCTTTCGTAATTTGTAAGCCACACGGTGAACCGTAAAAACCCGACTTTGACTGATGTGCAGTATCGATGGGCTTACTACAGACAAGCAGACTACAATACTTTTATTTCTTATAATCATTGAAGTTTTTATTCTCTCTCTTAATCTTACAGATTGTAAAATCAGGTTGTTGTCCCTTTAACTTTTTAACTGAAGGAATCTTTTAACCATGCTGAATGTCCATGAAGACTGCTTTCGTAACAGTGTTACGTTGAACTAAAGATTGTTTTTTTTAATTGTATAAAGTATCCGCGAAGAACGCGTTTCTCATTTGCGCTAACTTTGGTTGAAAATTATTTCTCTTAATCTGCGTTAAATTTGCTTGAAAATTGTCTTTTAAATTGTGCCAAATTTCCTTCGTCTATAACTTTGGTAGCAAAAGAATTTGTGATAGAATTTTATATTTTGTGGCCTGGTGCACCCGCTGCCTGCTCGATGCATTGTTAACAGCTTACAGCTTTCAAGTTTTCTATTTAAGTAGTAGATAATTTGATTCTGAACACATCCTTACTGGACATATTTAAGTTCCCAAGAAAAACATTCCAAAACTAGCGTAACGAAACTTTGACACATTGAGTTGGAAATATTGGTTGAAGTCGCTTAGTAAATTCCTCATGTATGGCAGGAACAAAGAGAATGACCAAAGGCGATACATGCCTGGTGATCTTAATTAACTCTTCGTTGGTAGAAGTATTTAATGTGTCCGATCAAGAGGAACACAGTAAGATAGAGGTCACATACAAATGATATTCACTGCTATAAATTACTTAGCACCTAAATGGAAGACAGCATTAAACAGTCACGACTATAGTGTCTCGCCAATTGATCACAGAATCGTTTCATCTCCGAAGTCGGCAGCGGGAGGAATTAAAACATTCCATCGCCCTCTTTCGATTCAGTACTGGGGAGACGACATGTCAATGAACTGTGGGAGCGCCGTAACGAGACAGAATACGATCTGCGTTAACATAAATCCGATAAAACTGATAGATCTTACTTTATCGGGCTAAGCACGAACAATAATTTCAAATAAAGTGTCTTACAGTTAGTAGGGCGCCTACACTATAAATGGGAATTTAACTTTCTGGTCAAGGTACGGCATAATTCATGAAAGCCGTTTATAATATTATAAAAATAAAAACACTCCTGGAAATTGAAATAAGAACACCGTGAATTCATTGTCCCAGGAAGGGGAAACTTTATTGACACATTCCTGGGGTCAGATACATCACATGATCACACTGACAGAACCACAGGCACGTAGACACAGGCAACAGAGCATGCACAATGTCGGCACTAGTACAGTGTATATCCACCTTTCGCAGGAATGCAGGCTGCTATTCTCCCATGGAGACGATCGTAGAGATGCTCGATGTAGTCCTGTGGAACGGCTTGCCTTGCCATTTCCATCTGGCGCCTCAGTTGGACCAGCGTTCGTGCTGGACGTGCAGACCGCGTGAGACGACGCTTAATCCAGTCCCAAACATGCTCAATGGGGGACAGATCCGGAGATCTTGCTGGCCAGGGTAGTTGACTTACACCTTCTAGAGCACGTTGGGTGGCACGGGATACATGCGGACGTGCGTTGTTCTGTTGGAACAGCAAGTTCCCTTTCCGGTCTAGGAATGGTAGAACGATGGGTTCGATGACGTTTTGGATGTACCATGCACTATTCAGTGTCCCCTCGACGATCACCAGAGGTGTACGGCCAGTGTAGGAGATCGCTCCCCACACCATGATGCCGGGTGTTGGCCCTGTGTGCCTCGGTCGTATGCAGTCCTGATTGTGGCGCTCACCTGCATGGCGCCAAACACGCATACGACCATCATTGGCACCAAGGCAGAAGCGACTCTCATCGCTGAAGACGACACGTCTCCATTCGTCCCTCCATTCACGCCTGTCGCGACACCACTGGAGGCGGGCTGCACGATGTTGGGGCGTGAGCGGAAGACGGCCTAACGGTGTGCGGGACCGTAGCCCAGCTTCATGGAGACGGTTGCGAATGGTCCTCGCCGTTACCCCAGGAGCAACAGTGTCCCTGATTTGCTGGGAAGTGGCGGTGCGGTCCCCTACGGCACTGCGTAGGATCCTACGGTCTTGGCGTGCATCCGTGCGTCGCTGCGGTCCGGTCCCAGGTCGACGGGTACGTGCACCTTCCGCCGACCACTGGCGACAACATCGATGTACTGTGGAGACCTCACGCCCCACGTGTTAAGCAATTCGGCGGTACGTCCACCCGGCCTCCCGCATGCCCACTATACGCCCTCGCTCAAAGTCCGTCAACTGCACATGCGGTTCACGTCCACGCTGTCGCGGCATGCTACCAGTGTTAAAGACTGCGATGGAGCTCCGTATGCCACGGCAAACTGGCTGACACTGACGGCGGCGGTGCACAAATGCTGCGCAGCTAGCGCCATTCGACGGCCAACACCGCGGTTCCTGGTGTGTCCGCTGTGCCGTGCGTGTGATCATTGCTTGTACAGCCCTCTCGCAGTGTCCGGAGCAAGTATGGTGGGTCTGACACACCGGTGTCAATGTGTACTTTTTTCCATTTCCAGGAGTGTAGATACTTTCTTAAAATACGTGCATGGAAAATGTGTGTTCCAAGACACCATGGTGGAACATTTGACTTGTCGGATATTACCTACACGAGCGATCTAATTTTGGAAATTCAAATTACCTTGAAGATCTACATCTACATCCCCATACAGCCATCGCAGGTGCATGGCGGAGGGTACCACGTACCACCACAGGTCATTTCCTTTCCTGTTCCACACGCTAATCTCTATATTATTTTAACACACATGCCTGCCCACAGAAATAATGCACTCGATTTGACTTCCGTGTTTTCTGTGCCACAGATTGGCAGAACTCAGACGTTTGTTGATGACTTACCTTCTGACTCTCGTTCCTCCGTGCTCTTACTGCGTTTCACGGTTTTCTTAAGATTCTGTAGAATGGTGACTGAAACGTTGATGATGCGCAGATTGACTCGTCCCGAACTGATGCTAAGCAACGGCGTAGACCAGCACATGGATTCTTGCATTGTTGAGAGCTGCGCCACATCGTGATTTATTTGTTTACTCTAAGAGAGTACGTGTAAATTAATGAGCGCACAATTACGGAAACTACTCAGTGGTAAAAGCACAGGTGTCACTTTTCTGGAGCCAAAAGGATAAAATTCGCCTATCACCCGAAGGAAAGCAGGAAAAATTAAAAAGAAAAGAGAAGTGTAGAAAAAAATAAAATAAATTTTATCAATCAAATGGAGTCGTTCGTTATTTTAAAATAATCAGTGCTGCCTTTGGAAATCATACTTAGACAAAGATACGCGAAACATTTGCCTTCTTTAGCCAGATGCTGTGGCTTAACTAGGCAAGGTTTATAACGCAGGATCCGTCATCGGTGTCGTGTACAATGACGCACAAAACAGAATCAGCAAATTAGCACCTCATGTATATTTCGTCACAAATTAAATTTAGTCCTTAAAGGCGCTGTAGAGGCTACTCAAACAACAGCCATGTGTTTCGAAGCAACCAATAACATTAAAAAAAATCCATGGGCGGTTCCAAGGTTGTCTTAACAGTGTTACTAAATCGTACAGCTTTATTAGCCTTTTAGTCTTTTGATCCAAAGTAGTAGAAAAACCAGTACAGCATGAAACTCTTGCAATTAAAGACTAATTTTGTTGCAACTGCCTATGACTTCTTACTATCGACACAGAAGTAGCATGAATCTATCATTCGACGAATTGATTGACGAAACCTGAACATCTTTGAAAATTGGGCATGTTGCATCAGCTTTTTATTCCCAACTAAATATGTAGTTTCAAAGAATGAGAGCATTTATAGATGCATACAGAGTAATACATCCTTAGTTCATATCCTCCGCAGCTGATAAAGATCTTATAAATGTGATGACATTTCAAGATGATGTTTCTCCTCTGTTTCAAGCGCAGCTAGAAGCATTTTTGTTATACCATCAATAGTTTTTGAGATATCCGTATTTTAAGAAACATCCATTTTTGGCATTTGCATAAATGGTGAGGTAAATCCAACCCACTATTTGTTTGGCTGATTTTGCACATAAATGGTTCTAAATGAACGGTTTTTTTGGGAAATAATTATAAGCAATTATGTTTTGTACATAAATGAACAAAATGTTTTAAAAAATAACGATGTATAGAGTACTAAATATACTGAAAGTTAAATGAATGTATACTTTAACTGAGAAAAAATGATTTCATTGCACGGCAGTGCAACAGCAATGTCGTTCTCGGAATGTTAAAATCACGAGCAACGTCTCGTCTGCTCCTCCACAGAGATATACATCTACCTCTATATGATTACTCTGCAAGTCACATTTAAGTGCCTGGCAGAGGGTTCATCGAACCACCTTCAGACTATTTTTCAGCCTTTTCACGGGAAAATGGAACATTAAATCCTTTCATAAAGGCCCAGATTTCTCTTATTTTATGGTGATCTTTTTTCCCTACGTAGGTTGGCGTCAATAACATATTTTCGCATTCAGAGATAAGAGTTGGTGACAAAAATGTCTTTAAATTATCTCGCCACAACGCCAAACGCTGCCATCCTAATTCGCTTATCGTATCCGTGACTCTGTGTCCCCTGTTTCGCGATACTACGAAACGAGCTGTATTTCTTAGGACTTTTTCGATGTCCTCCTTCATCCCTTTCTGGTAAGGATCCCACACTGCACAGCAGTACTTTAGAAGAGGACGGACAAATGTAGTAAAGGTTGCAGGTTCTAAGCGTTCTTTCAATAAAATATATTCTTTGGTTTGCTTTTCCCTAGAATATTATCTATGTCATCATTTCATTTTAAGATGCACATAATTGTAATTTGTAGGTATTGAATTGCTTTGACAGTTCAGATTTGTGTGATTTATGGTGTAACTGAAATTTAGAGGGTGCCGTTTATTTCTAATGTGGAAGAACTCACACTTTTCCTTATTCAGGGGCCATTGTCACTTTTCACATCAGACATACATCGTTTCTAAGTCATTTTGCATTTGCCGGCCGGTGTGGCCGAGCAGTTCTAGGCGCTTCAGTCTGGACCCACGCGACCGCTACGGTCGTAGGTTCGAATCCTGCCTCGGGCATGGATGTGTGTGATGTCCTTAGGTTAGTTAGGTTTAAGTAGTTCTAAGTTCTAGTAGGAGACTGATGACCTCTGATGTTGAGTCCTATATTGCTCAGAGCCATTTGAACCATCATTCTGCATTTGGTTTCGATCTTATAACGGCTTTACCAGACGATAAGCGATAGTATGATCCCCAAACAATGTAATAGGGGTGCTTAGATTGTCTGCTAAATAGTTTATACAGATTATGAACACCAGAGGGCCTATAACACTTCCTTGGGGTACGTCAAATCGTTACTCCTGTTTTACTTAGTATCAGAATTAAGAAAGCGATAACATGTATCGCATTCTGGCTAGAAGCAAATGTACCCAGAGCGGTTTGTCGTGAAAAATGAAAACGGTTTCGTCTACTCCTCTGTTCTCTTTGTAACTGGAAACGCCAAATGGCTTTGGGTTTTAAAAGTTTTCTGCAGCCCCTGTACCTTCAGCTCATAAAGTCTTTCCCGTGATGGCAGCAAAAACTACCACAAATGTGATAACGGAGAGAATTTGCATGTTTCTTAATATTATCTACCTGAAATCAAAATAATGTGTACAAATGCATTACGTTCCTGCCAGTAAAGCAGTCATTCTTTAAAGAATCTAACTTTTATCTACAAAAATTGTTAAAATGTCCGATTACTTTACAAATGTGGTGCTGAACAGAAGAGCGATTTCCTACATTGTTCCGTTTACACCATCTCCTCAGACATCGTGACGCAAGAATATCTGGTATCAGCAAGCTCAACAACGGTAGGCGCTACACTGCATTTAACGGTCGTCATCGACATGCTAAGAAGGAGAAGAAAGTGAGTTAAATATTTCACGTTAAGCATGTAAGCGAGAAAATGTTTAGAAAAGATTTGAAATTTTGTTTAACGTCTGTTGGAAGTCGCTTTGCTCTCAATAGCAAATAATATCTTCAATTTGCGTTCTCTTTTAAGCAAAAGCTAGTTTTTCACGCATCTCAATATTTATGATGTCATATCTCTTGAACTATGTGTCGTACAATTATATAATTTTGCAGGTACATTCAGTGGTATATGTGGATCCTGTCTACAATTCGTGGGGGAGATTGGGGTGGGGGGAGACACAGTGAGAAAAAGTTTCGACAAGGTTTGAAATTATATGTATTTTTTGTATTGCAAGAAGACACAAAGTGCTCTTTCTCAACTAATGTATAATTATATTGGATGTTCAAAATGAATATCGGGATTTAAGTCTTTGTAGTATTTATTACGTTCAACTTTATTACTAATGATATATCATATGAAGAAGCAACGCAAACTGTTTTGTTTGTATATCTGTGCATGTGCATGCCTTCTTCTCTGTGTCTGCCGTTCGAAAGCGCTAGTAGCAAAGATGGCGGCTATTTAACAGAAAGCTTTTTATGTATGTATATGTGTGGTGTCTGTTCTCAGGCCCTGATCCAGAGGGGGCAGGGGAAGGAGGGAGAGAGGGGGAGGGCAAACTGGGGTATCTTCCCCTGGCGGCAATTTCGGAGGGAACCAAATTCATATTCTTGAAGAAAAAAACCTTGTTTCACAAAGCATCTATCATCCAGTGCACATCCGTCTATCGATTATTCATATGATTTTGAAACACATCCCTGATCTTTTTGAACACATTCTAAGTTGATTTCTGAACGAATCATAAGTTGATTTCTCAATGCGTGCATAGTGTACGTGATGTCTCTGCCAGGGGAATCCCCGTCGCATCAAGAAGTACATTTTCCCGCAGACGAAAGGGGTCGGGGCTATACAAGCCGAGCTGAATAAACCCAAATGGGTGAATAAAAATCGCTTTTTGTTTATATGGTGTTTGTGTGTGCGAATGACAAGCACTATTATAATTATTAGCGAAATCCATAGATTCAGACCACCAGAGTGGACATAAACGACTAACAGGATTGAGAGGCAAAAAAGAATAGACCTACATATTATCTTTTCAGTGTTTCCACGAAAACGAAATTTTGACAGAAAATTTTTGCCAGTTCGCTACACTGCTAATGGCCAGTTGTCCAGTCTCTGGTTAGTAGCCGCTTAAGTTCTATTCCCTAGTTAGCAGCTCCTGAAGTTCTATTCTTGGAAAACGCGTTGTACGAACACGTACTAACGCCCTAGCAGGGAAATAAAGTTACAGTATTAGTGATGACTAGATTGTGTGTTAGAACGAGGAAGCAGCAACGGGGACATCACACAAATTATGTAGAAGAACATGATGATTCAAATTTATATAAAAATTTCGTGCTGCTGCTACTACTACTACCTTTCGATCTCATGCTTCAGAAACTGGAGCATACGAATTAAATGTGAAACTATTTCCTGACAGAAAACTCTTTGCTTGGAGTAGGCCTAATACGCATTTGATATTGGTATTTTGTGAATTATATTCTGTCGTGTTATTTATGTAAATGAGGTAGATAAAAATGACCATTTGTGTCGAAACAGTTTCTTTTATTTGGCGTGTGTTACGACTGCTGCAATATTAGAAAGGCCCATTTCGTTTTATCTGGCAGACTGTGACAAAATAGACGTAATAAAATCAAGAAACCAACACCAGTCTTGGGTACTATTCGTATTAACAGCTTTTTCAGTAATAGACAACGACATTTTGATTTTTCATATAGCGAAACGTTTGACAAACTTTGATGAGATAATATATTCTTTCGCAGAAAAGAAAGCGCGCCATGTAAAACTGCAGCAAGATTAGAGAGAGAGAAAAATGCTGAGACCTACGCATTGAAGAAAATTTCCAATGTCCTGATGGCTTCCATTACTAAATACACACGTCTGAATTCCACAGAGCGAAATACAGAGACGTGCGATAGAATGCCGAGTGAAGAGATGTGGCACTGAACTTTGGCACACTGAAGACCAAGTAACATGTCTTACATTTCCTCGAACATTTATGTTTTACATAACAACATCTTCACAACGATGTGCGCTACAGAATGAACATATTTTTGAGAAATCGATTTCTTTTTAAAGTTTTGACGTCCTATCACAAACGCTCCAGTGGGAGGGGGCGGGAGAGGGGGGCACCACTATCAAGTTTCTGCTCCGGTTTGGAAATATCCAGGGCTGCGTGAGAATAGCGAACTTTATTGCGTATGGCCCTCCGCTGCAGCACCTAGTTCACCCGTCCATGGTGACTGCTGTTCATCGGCGACGAAGGCTGGAATTTGCACTCCAATACCGCAAATGGACTTCCACCGAGTGGCGACAGGTGACGATTTCACGTGAACCACGTTTTATGCTCCATCAGACATACGGCTGTTTGCATGCGTGATGTGAAACAACCTGAAAGCAGACACCCTGCATGCGTTATTTTTGGCTGAATGTTTTCGTGGCATATCCTGGGCGATCTAGTCATTCTGGAAGACTCGCACCCAAGTATGTATGTATTTTTGGGGACCATGTCCTCCCCTACATGCAGTTCGTTTTTCCTCGGATCGATAGCATCACCCAGCAGGACGACGCAACATGTCACACAGCTGGCTGGGTACGTGCACGATTCAAAGAGCACGAGGATGAGTTTGCCATACTCACCTGGCCAACGGACTCTTCGGATTTAAACCCAATCGAGAATCTGTGGAACTACCTAGATTGGGCTGTTCACACCATGGATCGTCACCCGAGAAACGTAGCACAAGTGGTCGTGGCACTGGACTCAGCATGGGTCCACATCCCTGTCGGTAATTTTCAGCACCTGATTTACTCTCTTCCTCTATGTCTCGCAGCGCTCTGCACTGCACAAGGTCGTTATTCAGGCTTTTGGCAGGTCAGTGTAATGTGAGTGAACAGTTTAATAGAAACATCATGCACTTCCAGCGCAATTAACCATTATGTACTCATAATTGCAATAACAAAACCTTCAACTACCAGCAACCTTGAATACAAAACGTTAATGTTATGCTTCTGTTCAACTGCTCACCAACGCTCATGGTAGATACCAGTTACAACACAAAAATTCATGTTTGTATAGTTGTAAGTAGGCTGTTTAGGTTTTTTTATTGGTAACGCCACGTAGCGCTCTGTATGAAGATCACTGGCTGTGCTGTGTGCAGTCTGTGGCTGGTTGGCATTGTTCTAATACTCGCCATTGTAGCGTTGGGCAGTTGGCTGTTAACAGCGCGTAGCGTTGCGCAGTTGGAGGTGAGCCGCCAGCAGTGGTGGATGTGGGGAGAGAGATGGCGGAGTTTTGAAATTTGTAAGAATGGATGTCATGAACTGCCATATATATATATATATATATATATATATATATATATATATATATATATATGACTATTAAGGTAAATACATTGTTTGTTCTCTATTAAAATCTTTCATTTGCTAGCTATGCCTATCAGTAGTTAGTGCCTTCAGTAGTTAGAAACTTTTATTTAGCTGGCAGTATTGGCGCTCGCTGTATTGCAGTAGCTTGAGTAACGAAGATTTTTGTGAGGTAAGTGATTTGTGAAAGGTATAGGTTAATGTTAGTCAGGGCCATTCTTTTGTAGGGATTTTTGAAAGTCAGATTGCGTTGCGCTAAAAAATATTGTGCATCAGTTTGAGCACAGTTTAGTATAATTTTTCTAAGGGGACGTTTCGTAGTTGCTTGGTACTTACCGAGCATAACGAAGTCTAAATACATATCATTTTGCTGTCGTGACAGATTACCATACAGTATAGAACCCATAAGCATCAGAAACGTCTAGAGAGGACAGAGGATGCCCCTCAGTGTTTCATAAAGTCGCACCTGAAATCTCAAACACTTGAGATCACGCCCAGGTGGAGGTAGAAAGAACAGGAACATATGAGCATACAGGTAGAAACCTTAAACCACAGGTTTGAAGCAGAGGCGCCGACTCCATGGGGCCTGAGGGGGGAGCCCGAGGCCCCTCAAAAATTCGTCGGGTGGGGGGGGGGGGGGGGGGGGGGGGGCAGAGCGCCCCTTCCCCACTCCAAAAAAAAAAAAAAAAAAAAAAAAAAAAAAAAAAAAAAAAAAAAAAAACGAAAATTGTTAGTTATGTTATGCTTTGTAAAATCACAAAATTATGTTAGAATTTTTATTTTCCTTATTTGACGATAGTTACCTTTTAAAACACATTCAGTAATAAGTTTAAACAGATAATTATGGTAGTAAGCAGCTGAACCGAAAACGAGTGGTGTGAATCATGATAGTGTTACAGTGCTGTGAGCACACTTAGAATTTGTCCCAGTACGTGAACCTTCAGGTAAAGTCTGGCGCCGGCCGGCCAGCGCTGCAGCCGCGGCAACATCAAAAGGACTGCAGCAGAAGCGCCTGGAACCCTCCGCCTCGCGTCGCCTTGACGCTTCGAGGCATTACGACGCCTCGGCTATATAAAGCCCACCCTACTGTCGCAGTCAGTCAGTGTGGATAGTTTCGTTCAGTGTATGCTGCGGATGTGTTTAGTGGTTCAAATGGCTCTGAGCACTACGGGACTTAACATCTGAGGTCATCAGTCCCCTAGAACTTAGAACTAATTAAACCTAACTAACCTAAGGACATCACATACATCCATGCCCGAGGCATGATTCGAACCTGCGACCGTACGCGGTCACGCGGTTCCAGACTGACGCGCCTAGAACCGCACGTGTGTTTAGTGTTCCGACTTTAGTGTACTATTTTATACGACTATATTTTATTTGTGTATTGTGGATTAAATTTGCAATGGATAACTTTGGAACCAAAAAGGCGCGCTTGGAAGTTGATGATCCTGCAAGTCAACCTCCAACAATTGTTGTACCGTCAACTGCTTCGTCATCTTCAAGCGAGAACTGTTCACAGCCGATTACTGGACAATCTGGTAAGGGAAGATCATTTCAGAAATCTTGGTTGATCAAATATACATGGCTAGAATATGAAGCATGTACCGAAAAAGTTTTTTTCAAAACCTACAAAGTGGCAGATGCTAAAAATCTATTACAGTTTTCTTTTTGAAAAAATGATGCATGTATTTCCGTAGGGCTTTCTAGCTGGAAAAAGGCTTTGGAGAAATTGCATTTTTATGAAAATACGTTTACGCATAAAGAAAGTGTTCTGAAATTAAATTCTGTCACTAACCGAAGAGTAGCCTCCCAACTGAATGAACAGCTAGACAATGATATGAAGGAAGGCCGTTAAGCTCTTGAGACAATTTTTACTACCGTTAAATTTCTATGCCGACAAGGGCTAGCAAGATGTAAACTCAATTTTTTTTTCAGTTGTTGAACTCTGAAAGAATGGCATACTGACGTACCTGAGTTTATAGATTGGTTCGGGTGTTCGAGGTATAAGTGGACGTCTCACGATATTCTAAACGAGATCATTGATCTACTAGCAAAGTCTTTGTGGAGAAAGGTATTGGTGTCAATCAAGAAGATTGAACATTTTTCTATTATTGTTGACGAAACAAGTGGTTCTTCGATTCACGAACAAGTGTCATTTTGTATTCGTACTGTTGATTCCTTAATCATCAATAAAGACTTTATTGGCTTATACGAGACCCCAAACACTGGATCACAAACTCTGTTTAGTATTTTAAAAGACGTTTGTGCTCGTCTTGATTCGTCAATGGATAACTTAAGAGGACAGTGCTATGATGGTGCCTCGAATATGAGAGGTAAGTTCTAACCACTAAAAAAAAGTTAGTTTTGGATACACAACCAAAAGCACGTTATGTGCACTGCACTTCTCACAGTTTAGACTTGGCGGTTGTCGACAGTCTCCGCCATCTGACGTCTATGAGGGATATTACGGTTTTAGCCAAGGACTTAATAAACACTGTAAAGGAATCCAACAAAAGGATGGGACTTTTCAGAACCATACACTGTGAGAGTTTTTTTTAAACATTTTATACAGAGGACAAAACAAAGACAGGTTACAAATGTGTATGCTATCTTGTGTCATTTTTTTTACGTCTTTATTGTCATTCAATGAACCCAACAGAGGATGTCAATGAAAACATTCAATGCCCTCATCTAAGTGCTGCTGATCTGGAAAAAAATGTATGAGGACTTGATTTGCGTATTGAATGGAAGGCGTGATGGTTTTGAACACTTTTGAGAATTGTGTTTAAAAGAAAAAGTTTCACAAGTTGATGATCCTTCGCTTCCCCGGAATCGAAGTATACCAAATAAGTATGAAAACAGCGAAGCTAGTTCACCACACACTTTCAAAACCCCAGTGGAATACTTCCATATACACTCTAGATTAGATGTTAGCACAGTACAGAAGGACATATTTGCACTGCTCACTGAGGTAACTGGGTTACTGCTCCATGCTGCCAGCAATTCTCCTATGTCTGTGTATGAAAGTGTACAACATGTTTTACAATTCACTGTCAGCATGGATCCCCAGCGCCCATGAAACTTCACTGATGTCAGTGAAATGGTGCTGGGAATCGACTTTCTCTGATCTATTCACCTCATCCTGGACCTGAATCGTACAGAACATTTACACCACACAACCTGTCTTCTCATTCTGGGGATTTTTGCTTCGACTCCACCTCCCTGACATACACTACTTCATGTTCCACAGGGCTACATAGTCACAATGATGATGATGCACACTCTGTCACGAAAGAATGTGTTATGGTCATGGATGCTATCTGTAGCACTCATATACACATGCAAGTTGTAAGAGAGGCTCTCGACTACTCCTATGATTTGCCACCCCCACATATGACCAACATAACTTGTCTCCACCTCGGACAACTATCCCACCGACATTCTTGACCACACCACATCACACACGGGTTGAAACAGCATCTACTGCGTCAGCTCCCACAGTGTTGCCATGTGTACCACCTACCACAAATGAGCAAACATTCAGCAGTGTGCCATCCAAAACAGTACAATGAACTGTAGTCTCGTGACTCGCAGATATCCGTTTCACCACAAATCACGCCACCTGGCTCTGACTCGTCTACAGGCAGGAAAAGCAGCAGTCTAACTGCTACAGTTAGGTAAGTGCACCCTATTGACAGCTTCCAGGTCTCACCTGTCAAACTAGTTCCAGAAGAGAATAGTTCTGTTAGTCTGTGTGGATTAGAGATGCACAACAGTTAACCTGCCCCTAACACTCAAGACTTTACACATTCTCTCACAGGTGTGACAGTATGTAATGCCATAAATTTCAGAAAGGCCTATCTTCTAATACCTATGCATCCAGACGACATTTCTAAGATGGCTATAATACAGCTTTTTTGGCCTTCAAGTTTCTTTTCATGCCCTATGGATTGAAGTGTGGTGTGTGTGTGTCTGTGAAAGACGTCTACCACCCAAGCTTTCATTGATGCATTGGTTGTACAGAATCCTCTCAGTTCAATCCACTGTGCCACTGCTGCAGCATTATCTGCCATCATGCAATTGCATATGACCCACAGAATAATGGGCTCATAGAGAGATGTGGAGAACTGAGGTGACTTCTCAGGAACATCCTCAACATCAATGCATTGAGTCCATGTCCGAACAAACAGACCATATCTGACAGTTATCACTTCCACAGACTTATCATGGTGTATTAAATTTTCTAGGTATCATTGACTTTTGCTGACATCACCTGCTGCAGTGACTGTTCATGTTCTCCACTGAAGGATGTCAACCCACAACACTTTTTCTACCTTAATCTAATCATGTAACATGACACTGGATGTCTATGACTTACACAGAGCCAACAAGACCATCACCGAATACCTTCCCACATCAGTGTACTTCCACTTCATCTTGACCATGCCAAGCCGGTGGATGAACAAGACCATGAGCATCCACCATAGACTTACTCAACCATGACACCCCTAATTTACACATCAAACAATGATAGATTATCATCGCTGATCCCTGCATTCTCTGCGACATCTCCCAGAACAGAATATGACATCTCATTCCACCCATCCATGCACCACCTATCTTTGACCAGCTTCACAACCTGGCTCAACCAGATGTTCAACCAAAGGTATGGCTCATAGCTGAATGCTGCTTTCGGCCAGATGTCCAATGTGATTGCTGAACCTGCACCTGGTCGCAAGCTTTCTTGACTTGCCAGTGTAGCATGGTTGCCTGCCATGCACAGCCTCTCCTTTTCTGTTTCTATATATAACATGAACTCAATTCCACCACATTCACCTTGACCTCATTGGCTCCTTCCTGGCATCTAAAAGGCTACTAATATTTACTGTTGGCAACTGATCAAGTTTCACACTAAGTTGAATTTGTGTTTGTGAAAGACATCACAGTGGTAATCTACTAAAGCTTTCATTGATGCGTGGATATGTTGCTTCAGTTGTACAGAAACTGTTACCACAGACCAAGAGAGGCAATTTAAATACTCTCTGTTTGATCTGCTCTGCCAGCTCTGTGTCATGGGTTTACAGAGCATTGGCATCACACTTTGAAGACTGCACTCATATGCCATGGCATGCGCATGCACATGTAAGAGAGAGATAGAGATAGAGATAGAGATAGAGAGAGAGAGAGAGAGAGAGAGAGAGAGAGAGAGAGAGAGAGAGAGAGAGAGAGGCACTATTAGACTGTGACTATGTCATGTTCTGTGGTGACACGATCTGGCCAGCAGGGGACAGCCACCACATTTGTATCTGTTTCCAGTCATCAACTACAGTCCACATATCTTTGACATCCTGTGCAATGGGAGAATGACAGTGTCCTAGCATAGGCTCAAACTGTCATGGATTCTTTGTGACCCTGGTGCTAGATGCAGCACAAATCCAGATGCCCCACAAGACGACCACTCTTCTGTCTAAACCCTGCCACTCTATTACAATATGATGACCAAGAAGTCATCACACTACTATGTCCATGACTTCAAGCCTATAGATGTCAGCATTAAACTAAAAAACAAACTCTTAGGAGATGCACCCTGCAACACCGCCACCTTCCCCTCCTCCCCCAACACATGCACTAGATCAGCCACCAACCACCACACCCATGTCTACAGACTACTGGCACATGTTGACTGTGCAGCTATTGACCTATGTGTCAGTGATGGTGTGCTTACCATCACTGCACTGGTATTGGTTTTCCATCAACTGTTACCTCATACAACACTATTGGCTCTGCCTTAAACACTGCCCAATGCACCATCTCAGCCTTCACACCTACAGTGACCACTTAGGTCCAGCGTGTCCCACTTCAGCACCCCAGCAACCACCCACTCACTTGGTACTGTATCATCTACACCCCACCACTTCAGGCACCAGATGCTGAGAAACAGTCCAGCAAACAAGAACCTTGTCAAAAATAGAGGGAGGTGTGAAAGGAATTCATGTGAACAGAAGTGATGAATCGGGATACCTGTGAAAGACCAAACTTCAAACTCCATCATCTGTTTCACGTGTTTTACTGCCCACATTTTACACGGGAAGATATTCCAGAAGGGATCACATCACGACCATAACGATGGCTGCACCTTTGAGCTATGCAATAAGCCATGTCCCCCAAATACTATTTAGCGAAATGTGAAAGCAAAACTTAAACACTAGCTACAACAAAAAGAGAGAATTGAAAGTGTAGCTGAATTTAACTGCATGCAAACATTGTGTTTGATTAAGTTATCAGATAAAATAATTTTTCTGGATTTGTTTACATACAATAATGGCATTTTTATCACTTTTACAACTACTTCACTTGTATCTTAAAGAAAAAGCAGGAGATTTTTCCTAAACACATATAAAAGAAAGTAGTGTCTTTTTTAAGTAGGCTGTAATTTATTTTATACATAAATTTCATTAATCTTTTTGTGTGCCAGATGGACCTATAGCCACACTATTCTCATAAATTTAACACTTTCTTGTGTTTATTGATGTGAGAATACTGAATACTTCTTGTTTTTGCTTTTGCTATATATAAATCACGACCATGGACGTTTTCCTACCCACTATCCACAATGTCAAGTAATGGTTGCTATTCATCTTTGTAGCACTCATTTTTGCATTTCCATCAACAAGGCTGTTCTTCCTCCACTTCATTAAGCTGTAAAATTACTAGCAACCACTTTTTAAACATGTTCATCAACTGTGAAATATAAACAGTACATTTATTAGCACAAAAATTGAAACATTTCAATTGTGCTTTAAAATTCAGCCTTAAATGGCAGTTGAAGGACATTAACTGACGCTGGGAGAAGCGAAGTGACATTACAAAGTTAAAGTGACTAATTTCTGTGGCATGGCTAAAAGTGGTGTCACTCAGGTGGCACTAAAGGAAATGGGGTGTTTCCACACACAACTTTGGTGATGCCACTTGAGTGGCTGCCAAGTGGTGTCAGTTTGTTACATGTGGAAACTCTACTTAAAGTAGATCCTACCCTGCAAGGAAAACTAAGAAACATGGATAACCCGAAGTACACAAGCTCTTGCCAAAAACTGATATTTACTGCTTTTACAAAATGTTAAATGTGTCACATTTGAAAGATCGCTGAATTACTTGCACATTACTCATGACAAAATAACTTATTTACAGAATTACACTGAAAATAGCCTATTTGATGTTTGCTTTTCAGTTCACTTTCAGGAAATAAGCTTTATTTTTTTTTTCTGTTTCTGTGTTTGACTCACCTTTTTCCTGATGTATGCTGTTTTTTCCGGAAATTCAAAATACTGATATAGTCCATGCATTTTGTTTCCTCATTGTGCATGGTAACAGGGTCTTCGATCACCTCATCTTCACTTTCGTTTGTCGAATACACTGTTCGCCAAATACCTACTCAAATCCTGATTTATAGGCATCGTTATTTAACCACTCACAGAGGTTCTCGTCATCAACATCTTCACAACCAGAAATTTGTTTTGCAAATGAAAATATTCATTCTAACAAAAACAGTATTCAGGTTTCATGTTTTTACTTTTTCAAATATCGCTGAATTATACATGGATAATCCACATCTGAACAACAGAGCTGAATAACAAAGAACTCGCCTGTTGCATAATTTGTTAAGCCATGCATTGAGCGCCATTTCATACAGTGGCAGAGTTGGTTGTTAAGCCCAGATTGGTAGAAAATTTGTATAGTGAACAATTGTCAGACACTGAAGAGATTAAGGCTTCCGTCATGGAGGGCAGACATAGCTTTTCAGGAGGAACCATTGGAAAGGTGGGTGACTACAACAATGATGTGGATATATTAAGTGCACTGCAAATGCTAACTAGCAAATAGCCTTGCTGCACTGGTGACACCAGTTCCTGTCAGATTACTGAAGTTGAATGATATTAGGCTAGGCTAGCACTTTGACATGTGACCGTATGGGTCTGTCAAGTGCTATTGGCAAGCAGGATACACTCAGCCCTTGTGACGTCAATTGTGGAGCTCCTTGAGTGAGAAGTAGGGGCTCCAGTCATGAAAACTAACAATGCCCACGAGAGTGGTGTGCTGTCTCTCCATATCCACAGCCAGTTATGCCTATCAGCTGACAATGACATAGCAGTTGGTTGGGAGCATTGGGCCTTCTGAGGCCTGTTCAGATGGAGTCACATGCTAGCTGATGGATAGACAAAAATTGAGTCAGAAAGTTGTGGAAAGGAGAAAATGATCAGCTTATGACAACCAATCCATATGAAATGATGTAAGTATAGTTATTGTTGCTGTTGATATAAGTATAGTTATTGTAGTAAATCAAATCTCCTAAAAAATAATTACATAATTTATTTACTTATTTGGTCTTTAATAATTTTGTTCTTTGCTCATTTCTTCAGGGACTGAGTGGTATAAGGCTAATGTACAATGAATACTTTGGAGGAAACAAGTGAGAAAGATACTCATGTATGGTGTATTTTGGGTTTATTTAGAAGACTCTACAGGGGTGGCAGGTGATCTGTATGATAGTGTGTTGTAAAACAGGTCCTGGAGAATAATTGAAAATCTCTCAGCAATCTTATATTAATGCATCTCAAGTTTATTGCAATAGGCTGAAAACAAACTAACAGTACTCAAATGGCAAATGTTTTGGTACAGTCAAAGTCATAATGATATGAATGTTTATATTGGAACTTTAAACAAAGGGAAGTCCAGGTTGGAATATCAACAACTGACAACCATTTGTGGGAAATGTGGAAGTGCCAGCATAACCCAAATTCAGATTTTGTATCAAAATTGTTCTATGTATTGCTGCTAATGCTCTAGGAAACAATACAAGTGCCAGACCATTTTCATTTTAGTTCAAATGCTTGATGAAAGGTGGTAGAGTAGTCTCATTAGACTTTCCATGAAGACCTATTAAGTGCCATCTACAGACTGTTAGTGTAGAGGTCTGTACATCCTGTTCTCTGTACTTTATGCATGAACAATTACATGGTTCAGTTCAACAAACAGCCTCTAGGAAGGACTTGCGAGGTCATGGAAATGCTTACACTACATCAGCAGGGACAAATGAATCCGCAAAAAGTCCATTACAGTAAGTACATACCATCTTTATATCCTCAAAATATGTTTTTTGAACTGTATTACTTTATACTGCTGTTATAAATTAAACCTGCAAATGTCATAATAATGAGAAATGTATGACTTATTTTGAGTAGTATTTTTATACAGGGTGTACAAGAAGTTCGGGAACACTTATTGCACATGAACCAAACATTGTACAGATATACATATGTCATTTTGAATAGAAACCATGAAAGTTTTTTTCATCCATACCACCACAGCATAGATTAGTAATTTGCTGATAGTCAGCACTAGTCGGAAACGTGGCGAGTTCAGGTGTGGAGCAAGCTTTCTATGTGTTGTAGTTCAACAAAAACAAGTGTGTTCCAGCATTTCAATGGATGTTTCGAACCAAATATGGTAGGAAGTGACCAACAAGGAATGCCATTTACCAGTGGCACAACAAATTCGTTACGAAAGGTTGTTGTGCGCAGGCAAAGAGAAGTGGACGGCCCAGAGCGCGTAAGACATTCGAAAGGAGCTGACTATGGGCAAATTACCCAGCTACACTGTGGCAGTATACACGAGGGAAAAAAAATCAAATCTTTCAGGGTCTCTTCAGAATGACATATGTATAATCTGTAAAATGTTTAGTTCTTGTGCAATAAGTAATTGAAAGTGTTCTCAGACTTTACATACACCCCATATTTTTTACTGTATGTAACATACAAATAAGTACAAACATAAGGAGAATGAATAAAAAGTTGTTATTTCTAGACTTTTTGATGTGGGTGCTCTAGCAGATCTGCACACCAGTACATGCAAATTCAAGCTGACCCCACTCTAATTACAGTGAGCATTCCAACAAAATTCTGGTCAATAAAACCTTCAGTGAAATTGAGGAATGGAATGCTTACTGAATCTTCTAGAAATGCTATACAATTCAAAATGTGACCTGTCTGGAGGATTTTCCTCAGTTAAATCCATCACCTAATCCAACTGCCAAAAAAGAAAGATCTTTTATCTATGCTTCTTTATATGGATACGAAATACCATATTTTAACAAACATGTTTGTGACCCACTTTAATTATAAAGACAATTGTAATTAAATTTTAATACATTTAACTTTTTCTTTTTCTGTACTTAATTTGAAAGTTTTCCTTTCCAGTACTAGTTACATTTATATTTATGGTCAAATAAAACTTATTAGTGGGAAACAAACATTACATAATATTTGAGATTTTTCTTCATTTCCTGAAAAAATACCCACCTGGTATTTTGATGTTGCTAGTAATGTAATCAATCCGAATACTGCAACAAAATATTCTCAACATGATAAACTGGGGAAAAGTACCATTACCATGTTGTCCAGGGGAGCTGACAAACATCTCAGAGTGTGTTTTGGGTTATGTGAGCAGCATGCATGTGCAATGTTATGCTGGGAGTAGTGTCATCCTCATTCTGTCTTGACAAATCAGAAATATTTACTTGTGAGTATGGTGCTGAAAACCTGACTATTCCTTTAGTAAGTCAAAACAGTTAATTCCCATTACTGTGATGACGCTCGTTTGGCTCTCTCACATTCATGTAACACAACTTGTCATACATTTGTCAGTCTTCCTATTCTTATTTACAGCTAATTTTCGATTTTGCATTCATTCTATTTCCACTTCTTTCTTCTCTAACATCCACAGTTATGGCCCATTACGAAACTGAATGGCACAGTGCAACTACCCTCCAAACCTCTGAATTTGAAACACTATTTCACCCCGGGATGTTTAGCTGTAATGACCACAAAGCCAAGTGTTCACATATTTGTGTGTTTGCATGTGAGAGGGAGTGTACATAGACTAGAAAGAGTGTAAAAACTCTAAGGATAAAGCTACACTCCAATATTACTTGTGTCTATACACTGCACCTGCAAATGATGTGTTACATTTCCCCATTTTGGTACTTGTTTTCACCCAAGATGATTCATTATTATTATGTAAAAGTGGTGGGGGAAATTCTGGCACAGTGTAAATAATTTTGGAGTAAAGGAGATTACTCATTGACTACCACTAGTGCTGAGTCATTGACATACACACAAAAACAGGAATGAAAACCACCAGTCACTCACAGTGATATAAAGGGCACATGAGAGGGAGAGGAAGCAGTGGGAGATGAGGGGGGGGGGGGGGAGGGTGAGGGAGGAGGGGGGAGGGAGAGAGCGAGCGAGAGAGATTCACACAATGTGTATACTTATTTTGTTAGAAAGGTTCGGACTATCAGCAATCAGTTAAGAAGCTATTTCTTAATTAAGAGAGAAGTTTTGTATTATATCTTGGCTTGAAATAAACACTTTTTCACAGGGGGAAAGCATTGCTAATAAAAAATGTATACCTTTACTTGAAAATATTTTATTTACATTACAGTTCAAGTATAAAATAGTGAACTATTTGCTTATTTTCATCATTTGCCGAGAGTCGTATCACATATATTACTGTACAGCATTTAAGTGCACTATGGTCACTTTGGAAAACATTTTGTTCTTGTCTAATTGTTTTCTCTTACGGTGTTACATGTACACTGCAAGCAACTCAGTCAGTCACATAATACTATTTAAATAAATACTGAGTATTTACACTGAGATAAATATTAGCAGAAATAAGGCACTGTGAAATTACAGACATCTTGAAGTCCTTAACTTGTACTTACAAATACTTTGTCACACAATTTTGTAACACATTTAAAAAAAAACTACTGCAGATATTCAAAAGAAGTGTATACATCTGTGCAGGATACATTTAATTAGTACCTTTGTCAATTTGTCTAAGGTCTACAGTATACTGCTTCATCACTGCTAATATTTTATTGTATTTACATTATGGAGGAGGAGTAATTTACAAATGATGATGATGATGCACAGTGCAGTCTTTTTGTGCGAGTTCTGAAGCTTTGTTCAAAAACTGCAGTTGTTACCCTGCCCCTCAAACAGGTCTCCAAGAGCAAACAGCCCTTTGCCAGTCAGGAGCTTCTCCAAATGGTTTTGACCCATCAGGGGCCACGTAAGTGTTTACCTGATAGTCAAGTAGGACTTTGTAATCATACACATCAGTTCCAAGTTGCTGAAACAGTAAGGTTCATTATTTAGATTTCACAGCTACAAATGAGCCAAAATTTGTAATTACATTCACATGGCATCCAATCATATGCTATCACCAATAATAATAGTTCGAATGCCCATTTAAAACGCAGAAGATGCAGAGTATTGAGAGTGATGACTTAAAGTTCTCCAGATGATGAGAACATGATCACATTATTCACAAAATCAGAAAACAGTGAGAGATCATTTTTCCTTTCAGGTGAAAGTAATATAATGTGTAAACAATTGAGAAAGAAAAATTGCTTGAAATTCAGCTTGTAAGTGTAGATAAAGTGCTGGAACATGGAATTCAGTAGGAAGCAATAAGATGCTTTAAATATTTAAAATATATCCCAACAAATAAACTGGAATCAGTGGGTCAGGTGCCATGCAAGGAAGAAAATGTTAACAGAAGTCAGAGTAAACCAAGGGAGAAAAATGACATAAAATGAAATAGCCAACTGTAAATTAACAAATCATTTAAAACAGGAAGTTACATAGAATGAAAACAGGAAAAACCAACTTAAAGTATGTATTATTAATGAGTAGTGTGTTTAAAAATTTGCAGTTTGGGACAAATGTGAATATAGAAGGAAAGATGGATAATTACTTAATAAATGCTATTTTTATAGCATATGAACTATTTTATCAGATATAGTACATCATAGCTTTACTTCCACATTATAGTTTTATTTCCTGTATATATAAATACCAAAAATGTACCCCCCCCCCAGTTTTTTGTAACTCTTATTGCACATAATCTATTAAAGCTGAATTGGAAATAATGTGCACAGGAAACTGTTAGCAAAATAAAAAATGTGTGGATGCAAAGATGCATCAGTGTGCTTGACTCCGTGGTGCCATACCAGTTACGGCCAGTTTAATAGCCTGTACAATATACACACGGTTAATGCAGTTCGAGTCCAACCCTGGCACCTAGCATCTTAGAACAAAGAAATACTTATGGCAGCTAGCTGAAGTTCAAAAGTTTGATTTCTAGCTGATACTTTAACATGACATCTTTGGATGGAGGGTATTTAGAGCTGTGATTTGGTCAAATACCAGCAGATGTTTGTTTGAACTACTTCAGTAATGAAACTGCCAACCTGAGCAAGCAACTGCATAGTAGCAATTACAGAATTATTTTTGCAACATGTCACTCGTTTTTCCTTTCTTATTTTGATAAGAGTGGAGAGATCAGTCCTGGTCCATCACATAGTTTGACAAGGATCCTCACATCAGTAGAAAGGCTTGGTGATCCATGAGACCATGTGTGTTCTGCTTTGACAGAAAAAGCAAACTTGAGTGTAGGCTGGCTGTAGTGCAAGAGGAAACTGGGGTTTGTTTCCCCACACTGCTCCTCTGACCATGTTGTTCGATTCCAGTATGTTTACAGCGATGGCCACCTGCCAGTTTAGAGTGCCCACATTCTGCTCTCTAGGTAATGGAATACAAAAACTATCAACATATTTCGACTACATGAAAGTCTTTCTCCAAGGTGCGATTAGAATTATTTTTCTGTTGGTGCTGTCTGTATCATTGTCAAGAATGGGTGAAGTGACTATGGTGTAGCTTTTCTAACTATCAAATGGAGGGAAAAGAAAAAATGTTGTGATACATCTTAAATCAGAGGTGGGGAAAATACTGCTGCTTCTCAACAGAAACATTCTGCTGTTTAAAGCTTTAAAGAACCAAAAGAAGAAAGCAAGCTATCAGGTTCCTATTAACAAGCAGTAACTGTAAAGGTCAATAAAGAGGAAACTTCAAACAAGACATTTGCTTAAGACAAGAGAGCTTGGCATGGAAGGGATTCCATGGTCACTGGTGAATAATTGTGATGAGGCTCACACCAAAGTAAGTTTTCTTGTTCTGTTATTTCCTACAACTTTTGTATTATATGGCATGGCTTGCTATATAATACAAGCATTTAAATTTGTGCACATCTATTCTCATTTCACTATTTTCAGAAAAAGGAGATTTCTAAAAGCTCAATAACTTACAAATGCATTTTATGGGAAGAGAAATACCATTATATATACAGGCAAAATTTACATCTTAAGTATATTACGAATCACACGAGTACTCTGGCTTGGATTTTGAATCAGGTATGGGTCTAACTTCTATCAAGCTGTGTTCTCTTTTTGCAGTTATTTTCTGTATTAAAATAATGGCATGTGTAGAGATATTGGCATGGTCGAATGTTTGCTATCATTTACTGGATAATCTGATTTCATTGGTTTGAAACTAGAATGAAACATGTGTCACATATCAGTTGACATTCTTATTACAGATCAAATATTATGAAACTGTGTTCTAGACCCAGACTTCACTAAGATCTCATTTCAATAGGTATTACTTTTAGTACTTTTAGCAGATGAGCCATCCAAACAATTTCACAGTTACTGCTTGACACTAACTCTTCTCCACTACTTCAAAACTGCACTATAACCATTTCATGATACTGTGGGGCCAGTACCCGTTATAGAATGAATTTTAATGGAAATTATGATTCACCAACAGGATTAGGATAATTAATGAGACAGAACTGTTTTAGTCTCTGTGGAGTGTATGCTGGGCTAATGGAACATGGCTGGTCAAAGATTACTCTGAACAAACAGTGAAAGATTGCCACCTCAGTTGTTTGTTACTAATGCCTCCAGAATTAAACACAATTTAAAATTGTTTTCGTAACACTATTCAGGACAACTGCCATTTCAGTTCACTTATTTCTTTCTCCAATTTCTGGTACATTTATCTGTTGCAATTGATACAGTTTCCCTACCCTTTGGAGATATTTAGAAAATATTTGGAATGAACTTTTCTTTGCTTCACCCAGTTTGTCTTCCAGTTCATTCAACCTTGTTGCTTTCTCCAAATTAATCCATAAAGCTTACAGTTTTTATGTGCTGTTTGAGGCTTTTTCTGATGTAGTAACTGCCTGAATGGTTCACTTTTTTTTTTTTTTTTTTTTTTTTTTTTTTTTTTTTTTTGATTATGTTGCTGATGTGTAAACTGCACAATATTTGCATGCGACAGCTGTCCATTATCATTAGGTGCAATGTTTGCTGCTGTGACTCATCAAGTTGTGCACTGGTTTGCCAGAAAAGGCCAGGATATAATCGAGGCATTTGCTGGAGCAACAGACCACTGACTACACATGCATAGTACAGGACACCTGAGACACCTGCTGAGGACCCCAACATATATGTGTGAGTAAGGTGTTTGTGACCTGCTTTACAGTCCTGGCTTTGATACAACTCACTACTTTCATTTTCTGGGGCCAAAGCCACCTTAGTGTCACAATGCTTGTTCCTGCATGTTGCCGAGTTGATATCCCATGTCTCTGTTAAGTCATTAGCAATACGTATTTCAACTGCTTCTTGAAATAGCCAGAAAAAATATATTTTTGCTGCTGAATACTGTCTTGATAGGAGTCATGGCATGAACAACGAAAATCCAGGGTAGGTAAGAAAGGCACAAACACCTTGCCATGATGTCTGTTGGGGTCCACAGCTAGTATCCAGGTATTTCTGCATTGCACATGTAGATGATAGGCAGCTACCTTGGGGAAATACTGTGCCATTTACACACCATTCAACACTATGCCTGTAAATCATTGAAGCACATTAGGATATTACTTTAACATATGTGCTGAGTTTTCTACCAACTTTGAAATAAACTGTAACAGTCTAGATCACAAAGCATGTTTATTAAAAGGTGACCCATTTTGATTATCACTTGATCATCTTCAGATTCCATTGTTTCTGGGTCTACATGTTCATTCTAGCCTCTCATTTTTGTACAATTATATGCTAATCTTTCCAGTTTTCCTTTTCTATTTTTGCATACGAACATTTCAACCAACTCTCTTGTCTACATATACTGCACTGATCATCTAAATTACAATAGTTGTTGCCTAAATCTAGATAAGCAGATGTGCAGTTGTTGCCTTAATCATCTTATTTAGTTTGTCTGGATTTATTTATTTGCTAAAATGCAGTATCTAGCATGTTATGTAGGTTCCCATAAAGTAACATTTTGTACCTCAAGTAATATATGTAATTTGTGATACTGCTATCTTAACTGTTACTACATAAGAACAGCTTTTTTTTTTACCTGTGTTAGTGGACTTGTGTTGGTTGTAAATACTCCAGCAAATCCTCTGTTCCTGGCTAGTCTCATAACTTCCTCTTCCATAAATTGTATGACTTCAACATTTTGTTGATAGCTCAAGGAATGATGTGTGGCCATCATGAAACTGTGCAGTACTTGACCCTTACCTTGTGGTAGTTGTTGATCTCTAGGTAGAGAAAAAGTTATTTTATTTGCAAAGAGATATGTATGATTGAACTAAATGTAAACTAAATGTGTTGGTCACTTGGCCACATAAGATTTTATTGTTTTGTATTTTGGAAATTACTTTAATGAATTTATGACAAATATTGTTCATAATTTTCATTCTTACCTCAGTGGCCCTTCCAAATACTCCAGAAAATCAAATACAATAATGAGGTCACTATGTATTTCAACAGGTGGTTCGTCATGTGCATCAAAGTTAAATGCTACTCCAACTGGTTCACCATTTTCATTTTCAACAATGAAACTGCAACATAATTTTGGTACTGTCATGATTTAAACTTTAAATTTGCTTTGAAAATGAAATATGTTTCAAATTTAAAGTGAGTAAACATATTTTAGTATTAAAAGGAAAGTTCAGTTGATAAAACTATAGTATTACAAGGAGATAGTCAACCATTCTAACACTTACCTTCAGGAATTAAAATTCTGGGTACTGCTGACAGACAAATGAAAGTTAGAAAAAGCTATCCTACCCCCCAGAAGAACTTATTTTCTTACTCAGGAGGGAAAGAGGTATAGCTTGGAGAAGCTTAGAAAGGAGGAGGAGGAGGAGGAGGAGGAGGAGGAGGAGGAGGAGGAGGAGGAGGGGACAAAGATTCTTTGTCCCCATGTTGTTTATTTCTGTAATGCTTAATTACTAGGATAATAGTATTAAATTCCCTCCAAGTCTTGGGTCAGAGTGACCTACCTATTCTCTCTAATCTTCTCCAGTCTGTTCCTCTTTCTTTTCTGAACAAATGACAGTTTTCTATTTTCATATGTGACTATCAGCAGTATTTACAATTTCGTATCCTGAAGCTAAGTACTTGCTAGTTACTTAGTACATGTTGTAGGTACCATATATTCTTTTCTGCAATACCATGAGCATAGATGTTAAAAACTGGCATTTTGCTCTTCTTATCATACTTTTCATTACTTATAAAGACGTTTGAAATTTATTAACTGTATCTTACATGTTCACAAGGCCAATGTCTTAAAAATGTATTTAATGGCTTATAATGAACATTCCAAACAAAATGAAACTTGCCAGATACAGGGTATAGTGATGCTGTTCACTGGTTAGGGACAGAATGGTGACATGAGGAAAAACCCTGAAAGTGGGTGATGTGAAGTAGCATGTGAAAAGCATAAGTGCCAGAAAATGAAATGGGAGTGACGGAGGTACGGAACTAACTGTATGGTTACAACCAAGGAAGAAAAAAATTAGAAATGGGAGGAACAAGGAGAAGTTATTAGTTATATCATATGAATAAAGAGCAGTATAGTTAAACTTGTATGCCTCAATACAGTAAAGTATATTAAAATGGTTTATGATGCATGTGAATATTAGAAATGCATTCAGATATCATGCTTTTAAGTTCTTTCAGTGCCAGCTAATTAGTAATTTGTGTTGTTGATGAAACTAGAGAATATTATTTGCTGCTGGAACAAATTATCCATCATATACCCATAGAAACACTGACATTGTGAGATGATATGTATGTGCATTTCACATTTATTACAGGTATAATTTAAACTATTTTTCAGAAAACAAAATTTTTATACAATGTAACCCATGCAGATAAATTATTACTTAATCATTATTTAGAAAATTATTGGGAAATGTAAAGTCGAAGTTACAGCAAATTTTAAAGCAAAAGGAAAACTTTTTCATCATAGAATCTGATAGATATAAATTTTAAATATGGCAAGTGAGAAGAATAACCTATGTAGATACACACAATGCCTTGCACAAAGACTGCACGAGACAAGAATGACAAAATTTGACAGATTTTGTGTTCCACGGGCTTTAACTATGAAAAGTGTTCCTGGCTCTGTTCCACAGACAGCACCATGGATGTTCAACCAATAGATGAGGAATATGATTTGTGGAATCTTTCATTACTCATTGTGATCTCATTATATTCCCACCCCCACAAAAAAATTGTTCTAAATTGAACTATTGTGTTGTTTAGATGGATAATACAACATCCATTTCATGCCATACATTGGTTCATTAACTGTTTGAGATTTAATTGTAAGAAAAATGGAAAGAAAGAGATTAACAAAGGCTGAGGGTATCACCTCTCTTATAACGGCGAGTGCCATAGGCGTAGCTGCTACTATCAGAGGATTGTCAATCAGTGTATGTAATTATTGAGTGGGGTTGCTTTTAATTGGTGCATGTGTGGTAGAAAAGTGGGAGAAAAAGTATGTGAAGTTGCTCAGGAGGCAATCTGTCGACAACGTAAATAGATGTGAATCCCAGTTTGTTGACATTTGTCTTTTACACCCAAAATTTTACAGATTCTCTCAAAATTTTGGCTCTCAAACCAACCCAATTCTCCGCATGGTAAAGGCAGCACTGCTCTTTTTCATATTAATTATTTTAAGTCCCTGTTTACTGGAGAAACAGGGACAATAACCATGTAAACAATCATCCTTATATTTTGTTTGCCACATTATGTTCTCTCTGTTTCTTCCCTATTAACTCCTCTGTTAAGTTGAGCTGAAATTCAATGCCATGCTGGCGCACTAGCTCTGCTGGAGAAGTATTTGAGGAGAAATTGTTCATAAGCTTACCAAAGAAACAATTACTAGATTCACACAAATCATTTTGTACGCAACAGAAAATCTATACAACTTGACAGGGTACCAGTCCATTTCTCCTGACTGTGATTTCAGTTCTTTAAACACTTTGCCATATTTCTCAATAATAAGAATGATTTCTATGACATTTATCATAATGAATTATGCAGCCTGAACAGAGTTTATGGTGTTGGCGAAAATGGTAGTTGTAGCTGGATGTGTTGGGAGTAGTAGCTCACGCACCAACAGCAGCAGCTCCTGTGTGGTGCCATCAACAACCCGATGTCCTTTTATTACAAATTATATTTCACAATAACAATTTTTGAAAATTCACAGTGTAATATGTATACGTGTTTTGTTCTTAGTTATTTTATGACTTCGGATTTCTCATAAAGTAACAATATGTGAAAAAATCCAATAAAATACCCAAACTTTTGTATAAGTTTTCTACTATGTTAATGGATTCATTTCATGAGGAACAAAAGATTAGAATTTAGACACTATTGATAATGAGATTAATAGAAACTGAATCAGCTTTGACTGAAACATGGTGAGAAAGGAAATTGTCTGATTATCAAATAAACCATTTTGGCTTTCACTTTAAGTGATTTAAAGGACACCAAGTCCAACATAAATCTCAACTGGAAGATGGGGGCTTTTAATGTTGCTTCTCCTGAATGGTAGTCCAGTGTGTTAGCTACTAAGTAACTGTTTTGATCATAATGGATAGTTTAGTATGCACTGTATAAAATAAAATGTTCTAATCTGTCATCCCAAAGGAGAAAAAATGAATTTGTGAAAGTATAATGTACTTGGATAGATAAAAGTCTACTCACTATGTGGCAGCAGGGGAACATATATAAAAGGTATTATGTAAGCAAGCCTTCAGAGCCAGTGGCAGCTTCTGGTAGAAGGGTTGAAGGGGAAGGAGGAGGGGTGAAGGAAAAGGATTTGAGAGATTTAGGAAAAGGGGTCCAGTTTGGAAACCTCGCCTGGAGTCCCTAGTGAGTGGAGACATACTGGACATGATAAGAAGGAACCTCTCCTTGCACACTTAATACCTTTTATACATGTACTCCTGCCAGTACTCTGAGTAGATTTTTTTATCTCTCAAATTACATTATACTTTCTAGAGGTGAAAGAAATAACTTATTGAATCTAATGAAACACATACCTGTAGTTCTTTTCTACAAGTGGTTGCCACAAAGCGTCAACTAGATTCTCATAATCACTTCTAGGAATGCGTGGTACTAGCCACTGCTCCAAGTCAGCTTTTTCATAAAAACTGTCAGTGACCATCCTAAAATAGAAAGCAGGCATGAAGAATCTTTCACACCATAAATAATACAATACAGAAAAAAATGGTAAAATACAAATTATTTAAAACCCATGGATAACAAAACCTTACCAAATTACAAATGAGAAAGTATAAATTGCTCATTAAGTTGGAAACATTAGGTATGGCATAATTTATGAAAACAGAAAAATGTCAGACAAAAGGGGAAAAACGGAAATTACGAGCAATCAGCACACACAGGTAGGAGCAGGAACTTAAATTTTGAATGAGAATAATTTTTTCATTGTCTTAATGGTAAGAAGAACAGTACGATTATGAGAAAAAGTGTTGAGAAAGATCTGAGCAGTTTCAAAATTGATTCTTGTGTGTGCAAATATCACATTTTGCTTCAGGGTGCATTATGGAGTTTGTAACACTGGCCATGGAAAAATATGTTAATAATATGGCTAATATAGTAGCCGAGGTACTTTTTAGAAGCTTATTGCCTACCATAAAATCCAAACACTATAGTAGGGGAAAAAGTTTCTTACAGAAATGTTATTTTATAACCCATTCATTCATTGTTTTCCTCTTCCTCTCTTGGACATGCATTAAGTTATAAACCTAACACTCATGCTTCACTCACTTTTGTTTCCTGTCATTTTATAAAAAATTAAAAGATATAATGAACTGGTTTCACAAGTTTGGGGTTCAAGTTTTACATAGAAAAATTATCCAGACCTGTCAATACTATGATGATTATGCATCACTCAATTTTAATATTCCTTTAATCTCTTACAAGTGCTCCACTAACCTGGCAACATCGGCTTTGTATGGATTTGCAAGCATTCTTGATCTATATCTTGACAGTGCAGTCGACTTAGTAGCCAAAGTAGTTGAGTTAGTGCTTTCATCCTCTGGATACATACGGTCTAGCACTTCTGCAAAGCTCTTGGCAGAAATGAAGTCAGATATACCTTCAGAAATAAAGGATTTTTAATATCACTTATTATATAGTGGGGGGGGAGAGAGAGAGAGATCTAAATAAACACACACAAAAAGAAGTTTTAACAGATTTATTTCTTATTATGCTATAATAGCATAATATTATGACTCACTCCACTGCCTCACTGTGCAAATGTAACTTCACTGACAAGGATGAATTTTTTTATTTTTAAGTTTTATCGTCAAAACAGTTCAACATGAATGACATACGGTATAGTTCTATGAGCTCTCCATAGCAATGTTTAACCGTATTACTGAAGAAATGTTTTGGAACTTTATTAATAGTATCACTTGTTTATAGGAAATACACCTGAATTTTCACTTACCAATAATGTATCCTCGATCTCTCAGCCTGGTTACAAGGTACACAGAATTCAAAGAGTTTCCACCCACTTCATAAAAATTTGATTCAAGACTAAGCTTTGCATTTACAGGATTGCCAAGAACAGCTGCAACAGTTTCAAAAAGCACTACTGCTGCATTCATTTGTTTCTCTGGTACTCCTGAGTAATCAATTTCAGATTTAACAGTTTGGGAACCTAGGAAATGAAAAAGAAAATTGTTTCAAAAGTTATCTTGCTGTTGAATGTACTGACACAAATGACTAAAGTCAGTTTGCTGTTTTGCTAAGCAAGTGGGACTTTGCTTCAGAAGCATTATAGTGATAAAATGTGAATGTTATAATTAACAAAATTTGATCCAAATTAGTTTTATCATGTTTACATCTAATATCTGTATCAGCTTTCATTTTAGAAGCCAGATATCTGTTTACATTGCATGTAATTCAGAATATGGTATTTCTTGCGTAAATAAAAGTGTCCTGAAGTGTCAGGCGAATTTATCAACTTTTTGCTACATATCTTGAATTGCCAGGAAAATGAGATTGCTTTTACATTCTTATCTACATTTCTGTGGTCAGATTAAAGCCTCTATCACTTTCTGAAATTTAATTTTAAGTCTTCTTTTTTAAAGTGCGCAGCAGTTGAGTGTCATTCACACTGAGACAGAGGTTGCCTGCATTTTTCTTAGCTTGAGATCAAAATTATAATATTGTTCAACAAATGTATATCTTACTTGTTATAAACACACAAAAATGTAGACAATCAATTATTGATGAAATTATTTAATGGTATAGATAAAAAATCTACTTTCCATGCAGCAGCTGAACACACACATGAACCACTGTTGTGATTGGCACGTTTTCGGAGCCAGTGGCTGCTCCTCCAAGGCAGAAGAGTTTAAGGAGAAGGAAGAGGGCTGAAGGAAAAGGACTAGATTTTGGGAAAATCCACCAGACTCCAGGTCAGGGGAGACATACCGTACAGGATGAGGAGGAAAGACTGATTGTTGGGGTTTTCAAATCTCACCTGATGCAGTCCCCAACAATTAGTATTTCCCTCTCATTCTGTATGCTAAGTCTCCCCTGACCTGCTGTTCTGGGTGACTTTCCAAAAATCTACCCTTTTCCTAGACCTCTCCAGTCAATTTCCTTCACCATTCCTCCTTCCCCTTCAACCCTTCTGCCTGACAAAGGAACCGCTGGCTTCAAAAGCCTGCCAATCACAACAGTCCTTTGTGTGTGAGGATGATTGTTTTGTGCATGTGTAATAACTGAGGAAACTGGAGGTGGCTAATACGAGGGCTATCCACAAAGTACATTACGTTTTGGAATTAAAAATAAAGTATTGGAATTTTTTAAAAATTGTATACATATGAAAGCCACACTTAAATACTACTTTTCTACAGAGTTGCCATTTAAATTAAGGCACTTATCGTAGTGGTGGACGAGCTTGGAACTTCCTTAGTCATAAAATTCGGCCGCCTGCACCTTCAACCACATAATGACTGTCTTTTGGGACAGAAAAAGTGTGATTTTTGTGGATTTCCTGGAAAGAGGCACTACAATAAACTCTCAAAGGTATTGCCAAACTCTGCACAACCTCAGAACAGCAATACAAAACAAGCGCAGGAGAAAGTTGGGCTCAAAGATCTTGCTGATTCACGACAACGCCCGGGCCCACACGGCAAATGCCACTCATGAAGTTCTCGAATCTTCTAAGTGGGAGATGTTTCCTCATCCACCATACAGTCCCGACCTGGCACAGAGCAACTTCCACTTATTCCCAGCAATGAAGATGTGGTTGGCTATGCAGCATTTTAATGACGACGCACAGCTTCAAGAAGAGGTAACCACGTAGTTGAAGGGGCAGGCGGCCGAATTTTACGACGAAGGAATTTCCAAGCTCGTCCATCGCTACAATAAGTGCCTTAATTTAAATGCCAACTATGTAGAAAAGTAGTATTCAAGTGTGGCTTTCATCTGTATATAATAAAAAAATTCCCATTCTTTATTTATTTTTAATTCCAAAATGTAATGTACTTTGTGGATAGCCCTCGTATTAACCATTTTAAGTTCGTACAAATTTAATACATCTCTCAAGTTTCTAATTTCCTGAAATGTATCTTAATTTTTTTTGGTACAATGTGTTTCTATTTACCCATAACATCCCAGAAATACCATAACAATATCAATACATTTGATTTTGTGTATTACCATTGACACAGATTTCCTCATAATCACGTAGCAGCTGTTGCCTGTCCGTCTTGCCATTCACAAGTAATGGGATGTTATCAATGATTAAAACCTGTGAAAATAACAGTTGCATCTTAAAAAAAATATGCAAAAAGAAACACTAATAAGAAAATTGAGATCATTAACAATAACACTGCTTTGGAGAATTTGCTGCAAATTACTAAAAGTAGAATCAAAATGAAAGTAGGTAAGTGAAGCTTGCTTTTACCTCTGGCATCATATATGGAGCAAGATAACCGTTTAGTGTGTCCTTAATTTCACTTGCAGTCAATGGATTTTCTTCACTGACTGTTACAAATGCTAGAAGGGCCTGGAACAAGGAGACACTAATTTACTTAGTTTTCTAATTCATTATTAAATTAACACAGATTTACATTTTAGGATACCTTCAGTTTTCCATAAAAAATCATCTATCCAAGTTGCGTATCATTAGCTGCCAAAGGAAAGACCCTTTACAGTGACAAACAATATTGCTTGACTCATTGAATATTATACAGTAAACAGACTTTTCACCAGTTCCAGTTGTTTGTAACAGATGGTGAGAAGAGGTAACTAGTAACTTCTCCCCATGAAATTTTGTCAGTTTATTTTGAGATAAGACCTGTCTTAGCCTCTCCAGTGGATTGAAACTTCATCCATACTAAAAATGGAAGCTGATTGCGAGTGCTCTCATGCATATACCTTCCACGTACATTCATGGGACAACTGCGAAATACTTCTGCCCAAATATGGACTAATGCCAGTCAGAAAGGAGGATTATAATATGGCATGAAGTTTAATTAATACGTTTACATGCAGAAGGTGAGACAATATGAAGAGCCGAGAGAGAGAGAGAGAGAGAGAGAGAAGAAAATCTCTACAGCTTCATTCTTTCCTACATAAATATTCATACAAGGCTACATGAAGTTTGAAACAAATAACAAATGGTGTAACTATTTCATAGTAACTAGAAGTGTATGTAAATTGTTGCAGAAGCTAGAGACATAATCGCATTATGACTGGTTGTTTTAGTAAGGAGGATTCTTTTGTTACCTACCTGATTAAGTTCTCCAGGTTTATAACATAATACAATGCCTTTATCTACTCCTGGAACAGAATTGACTGCTTTCTCAACCTCAGAAATGTCAACTCTGTGTCCTCTGACTTTTATTTGGGAATCTGTTCTTCCTTCATAGATGAGCACACCTTTAATGACTCTCGCATAGTCTCCAGTTCGATAGAGACGAGAATAATCTAAACAATGGAAAACTATTATTAGTGTCATCAAGTGTGCAAACATTGCAATATTTACATTATACATCAGCATAATTTAAAAAAAATAAATTGTTGTATGACTACCTCACACCATCCAAAGGTACTGAATGATAAGACATTTTGTCATTTATTGAGACAGTGAAGTATGGGGCATCGGCATTAGGGTACATAGTAGAAAATTCAGGGCATATAACAAACAACAGGTCATGTTTTGTAATGTGGTGTAGTATAAAAATAAGTATTAATTACATTCATTCAATTTTTATGAGTGTTCAAATTAGATCTCCATAGTAATCCTCTGTTTTTGGCATCAACTCCAGTCTCTTTTCCGATGTTGAATGATTATCTTCTTTGATGTATCTCATACCTGTCATTTTGGCATTTGAATGATGATGGAAAAGAAGATCCATAGTACAATCTACTGCAATGAAACAAGTTCAGAAGACAGATTTCAATCAGACTTTGCTTTGTCATTTCCTCTCTCTAAGTATGATCACTGATTGATTGGGTAGGTGGACGACTTTTCCATTTACTAACTTAACCAACCTCTAAGGTTTTTTTGTCAATTTAGTTTGCAAAAGTTTGCCATTTTGGCTTTGTTCAGTTTTTTCATTGATGATATTACTCTTACTTTTAAGAAGTCAATACACCAACCACAATATAACGCAAATTATTGTCACAGGCACTCGTTTAATTCAACTGACTCTCCCCGTTTACCACTGGTAAACGGAAACATTCCAGTTTTATGATGGAAAGATCGAAAGTACAGAGAAAGTACAGGCTAATGGAATATGGAGAGGGTGTATGTGTCACAAAATACAAAAAATTCAAACCCACTGAGACAGAAATCGAAGCTGCATGTGAGACTGTTTGAGCAAGTCTATCAGAGGTGACATAAAATTACGACTGGATCCTTCTATCAAGCACCTGACTCACTGTCTGATCTAACAAAACAATTTGGAAAAAAAAAACACCAATTCTCTAGCACATAATTCCTCAATCATACACATGCTGTAATCATCAGAGGAGACTTTAGTTATTGAACAATCAACTGAGATTATGGTAATTAGTTTCGTTAGTCGTAGGTGCGACACAGTATCCTGCTAAACATTACTAAATGCCTTTTCTGAAAACTACCTTGATCAGACAGTTTGAAACCCCATTCATGATGGAGTTATATTGCATCCAATGACAATAATTAGACCTGAACGTCGAGGATGTCGACAATGACGCCACTATCAGCGAGAATGAAGCAGTTGGAGCAAGAATGAAGGGTAAGTAAAAGGATATAAATTTTGTATGTTCCGTAAAGTAGATAAAGAGGCAGTAGTGTCACATGTCAATGAGGAAACTTAGCTCAGGACGGACGCGTGATGGGACCATGATTTTAACAATTTTTTACCATGTACTGGATAGATATTTAGTAGAGAAGTTCACGATGGGTTGGATTTCCCATGTTGTACAGTCACTAAAGAAACAAATTACTGCAAAATAGATTTAAAACAAAACGTACAGCTACAAATTGGGAGATGCCGAATGGATCGCATTTGGCTGTCACAGTGGAGTGTATGAAGCTTTCGATGATTACTGTAGCAGTATATTATTGAATAACTAAACAGAAAGAAAACCTGGTTGTATGTAAAGGCTGTTAATGCCACCAAAGCCAGTGTCCGGACGCTCATGGACGAGACAGGAATTTAAATTGAGGACATCAAAGAGAAAATAGAACTGCCTCACATTCTTTTGATGCGTTCCTTTACAATGGAAATCTCTTACGTATTGCCTCGTTTTAAGATGAGTGACAAGTGACAGTTCCTGCAGCATTGAGAAACAGCTCGAATCTTAAAATTGTCCAAAACTCCAGCGTCTGATGGATATAATTCCTGTCAGATTCTATACTGAGTGACAGCGGCTGAATTAACCGTACTGTAATATGTCAAAGATCCCTTTAACAAACGAAAAATGTGCGCAGTGGCTAGGAGAAAGAACAGATCGCACCGATCTACTGAAAGGGCAGCAGAAATGTTCTTCGAAACTACCTTCCAATATTCTTGACATCCATTTGTTGTAAAAATCTTAGAACTTTAGCTGTGGCTTTAATTTAATGAGTAGAGACCGGATTACATGCATTATAAAAACCTTAAAATATGCATGAAAAATGCTTAACAATGCATGAAATTTATCGAAATATGGAAGATCAAATAAAAAAAACGTGGTAGTTACTGCATGCATTACACCTTAGGGTCGAACCTGTGCATATCAGCTACGAGGAAGAGCGCCAGCCAAACGAAAATTTAGAACGCTGATATTTTCTGAATACTTTCTGGTAGAGTTTTGGAAAGGGGGCATTTCTGAGATTTTCTAAAAATTTGCAAAATGGGGACGCATAAAGTTTACAAAAATGTTTCTTTTTGCTATTGTTTTCGGCAACAAGCGAATGGGATGCGCGTGTGTCGCAGCGCGAAACAATCGATACGTACAGCATAACTTCGAGATAGATTGCGCGCAGAGGAGCATGCTCAAAAACTCCGTAATATTTTATTTAAAAAATACAATCATGAATTTTTTGAACTGCATTAACTTTTAATTAGTACTACTGGACCAAAGCATCGTTTACAATTTATTTTACAGTTTTCTACCATTGCAAATAAACAACCAAGTACTGTTGCAAATCTTCGGTAGTATGATTGGGTCTTCGATCAAGTTTCTATAAACAGAAAAGGATCTTTCTACATCAACTGAGGTAACTGGGCCGTATTTGAATTAGTGTGTATGTTGGCACCTACTGTTTCTGATAATAGTTCACCCATCCCATTAATAAAACTATCAATTTTGCACAAGGGCTCAAAGCCTGGGTTATTGTTTCAGACGTTTTCAAACTTTTCTTTTATGTTTTCTTGGGAGTACCTCCGGCAATGACGAGTTCATAAGAAAAACTTTATTCATTAATTGAATAGATTCATTCAACGCCAAACCTCGAGTTTCAACCTTGTCAATCCTTGCAGTTATATGGGAAAAATGTGTGTTGCTCACAGCAGTGTCTTTTTAAATTCTGGAATCATTACAAGCTTCCTTGCAGTGGCAAATTGCCAAAGCCCCGGCAGCATCGAAATCATTTACTACTCCCCCAATGGCCTCGAAATGTTCATTTTAACACAACATAGCTTCGACCCACGTACCCCAAGAGTTACGGTACCACTGGTTCGGGAAGAAAAGGCACATTTGGTAGTTTTTCTTTGTAGATCTTGACACGAGTAGGAGCGTTTAGACACACTTTCTTTGTGGATGAAATCAGTTTATTTACACGCACAAACGTGGAACGTACTTCAGCAAGGCGATGTAATCCATGAGCAAAGCACGTCACATAAATCAAATTGGGATAAAGTACTCTGGGGGCTTTTTCTGCTTTGATCACACAGGGAGCAGCATCTGAAATAAATACAAACACCCTTTCATCTGCTAAAGATTCTGGAAATATTTTTTCTAATACCCTCATTGACAAATCTGGCGGTCGTAGAATGATTTCCTTTTAAGTTCTTTGCAGGCCGCTAAATAGGAAGAAGGCACTTTTAAAGCACCAACAATTAAATTTGCATTGTAACGGCTACAAGAATCTAATTTCGTCAACTGAAACCCAGATAATGCTGCCCTTGAGTTCATCGCGAATTTCTTCCAGAACATTTAGGTAAATTATCAGTGTGTAATTTTTACGCGACGTTGATTCATCTGGTATATTTTGATATAAGCAATATTTGCATAGCCTTTGAGGATAGGGTTTGCAAGTTTTTGAAGAGGAATATTGCTTGCAATGAATGCTTCAAATAGCTCCATGTTACACAGACTTTTTCTGGTTACATTTAGACTAACCCCTGCTACTGGAACTTACTGTAGTCAGAAGTTTTCGTGGTCCTTTCTTCTGCATTCTTCCGATATGAAAACCTGTCTTGACACGCTGGTGTATTTGAAACCTTTTTTGCACGAAACGTCTTTCTCGCAAACTCGACAGTATAAAACAATTTCGTCATATGTAAATGTTCCAGGATGATCAGCTATCCACGAAACTACGTTTCTTTTTTTGGGCGGCATAGCGTACAACACGTTACACACTACACGTCGTGAACACGTTCAACTGTGTACAAGTAAATAGAAAGCTAAACAATGGACATGCTAGTAAAAGCTTGGTGAGTAATTTAATTGTTGCCGACGCGAACGGCATGACGAGGGAGGGGATTAACCAGACCCCGGGTTAGGAGCATGGCTGCTCCTGCTCGACTTTAATAATTTCGTTAGGCAGTAGCCACTGTTAGGGATCGCACGCAGTTCTGGGTTGCTATCAATCTGTGACATCCTCACTAGATCGAGCTAGAAACCGCCCGTCTGAATTTTTAAAATATTGTAAACATAGAACGAAAATATGCATCGTCACTGGTTTTTAGTTAAAATATGCAGTAACCGGTGAAATTTGCAAATACATATAATCTGATCTCTAGTAATGAGGTATTGTGAACAGAATGACCTCAATACCGACCAACCATCGATTCTTGAAACATCAATCGTGTGAAACCCAACTCTCTCTCGTTTCTCACATGACATCCAGAAAGCCATGAATGAATGCATTGTTTCTTATCTTCTGAAAGGTATTTGACTAAGTATCGCATCTATGCTTATCAAAAGTACGATCTTATGGGATACCGAGCGGATTTGTAACTGGATTGATTTTTTGGTTAGGAGAACACAGGATGTTATCTTTGAGAGAAGCAGGTGTAGAAGTAACTTCAAGTTCTGGACCAGCTAAGTGTGTTTGGCTCCTTGCTGTTCAAGTTCATGCAGGAAACACTACTAACAACATAAAACTTTTCGTAGATGATGGAACTATCTATAATGAAATAATATCTGAGGAAAGCAACATAAATATTCAGTCTAATTCTGATTCTATTTTGGCGTAGCGCAAAGATCGGCAACTTGCTTTAAATTTTAAGAAGTGCAAATGTCTTACTTCACAAGACGAAAAAACGTATTTTTCTGTGACTACAATATACATGAGTTACAGTTGGAATCTGTCAACTCATACAAATGCCAGTGTGTAACAGTTTGTAGGGACATGAGATTGCTCAGTCATTGGTAAAACAGGTGACAGACTTAGGTTCACTAGTAAAACAGTAGGAAAACTATCAGTCTGTAAAGGAGACTGCATGCAAAATACTTGTACGACCCATATCGAACAGGACTGATGGGGATTTGAACGTATACGAAGGAGGGCAGCAAGAATGGGCGCAGGTTTGCTTAACCGATGGTAGACGAAGATGCTGATAGAACTGAACAGTCATGATCGTTATGACAGACGGGAACTATGCCACGGAAACCTATTCAGAAAGTTTCTAGAACTAACTAGAAGCGACGAATCTAGGAAAATACTACAAACCCCTACATATCGCTCCCACAGGGATCACGAAGACAATATTTATCACAGCAAGCGCAGAAGCATTTAAGCAATCACCCTGCCCGTAGTCCATACGGGGATGAAATGGAAAAATGTAATAACAGGTGCAGCGGAAAGTACCCTCCGCCATGCACTTCAGTGGTTTGCTGGGTATAGGTGTAGGTCTAGCAAGATCAGTCCACACACGCGCGATTTTTTCCAAGTTTTCCTTAAAGCGTTCCGCTATTACGGCTTTTAGGGCATGAAAGTGAACGGTTGCCACTTTTGATCCTTACTTTCACCCAGATTATTTCGCATTCAGAATCTGTAACGAATACAATAGATACTGTCGAGCTCTTTACGGCAACAAACAACTTTTAACGAATATTTTCCAGTTCGAATTCAAGATTTATCTGCTACGCGCAACCAGTTTCAGCAAGCTTTCTGTTCTCATTACCACGTAGGCATTTTGTCACTGACAAGCGAAACTAATTCACGGACTTTACTACAGTCAGTGAAATTCGATTCAGTTTTTCGGTCATATTGGCCGACACGACACGAAAGATGGACTGTGAGAAACTGACAAGTTTAGTTGAAAGAGTAGTTCGTGGCATTCCGAGGAAGAAAACTACCATAATCGGCATATACTTCGTAATCGACAGAATGAAATCGCAGGTGTATTGGAAAGCACAGGTAGGCAAAAATCATTAGAAATTTTAGGTTTGATTATAACCTCGGAAAGCAATTTGTTCAAGTGACAAGGATCTTGTTGCTCATGATTGAAGTTTCTGTAGTGGATCTTGTTGGGGTGTTGTAGATGGACCCGTCAGAGTGGCCAGGCGGTTCTAGGCGCTTCGGTCGCAGGTTCAAATCCTGCCTCGGGCATGGATGTGTGTGATGTCCTTAGGTTAGTTATGTTTAAGTAGTTCTAAGTTCTAGGGGACTGAAACTCAGCTGTTAAGTCCCGTAGTGATCAGAGCCATTTTTTGTTGTAGATGGACATTACTTGTCTACAAATTGTTACTGCTTACTGGCGTTTTATAGCCAGTAGGCAGATTATTCTATTGCATGAAGTGGTTTGCAAATGTGGTGTACGTACGTGTTTCCACTTAACAGTGCTTTAGGTGTTCACAGTATCTTGTTCCAAACCGTATCCTTCTCACGTACACTGAATGACAGTCGTTGAACGTTAGTTGTCATATGTTTGCACAACTTCACGAAAATTCAGCAAAACAGATTTCGAGTGCTTGCCTAGAGGTGTGAGATTATATTAAAGATGCAATTCTGGCTCAAGTGAATCTAGAAGCGACACCTCGACATTTGACAACTGGCGATTATATCTTTCCCATCATAGGCCCATTCCGCGTTCTGGAAAATACCGTTTCAAGTTTTTGTACGATATGTTGGAGCAAGCGCCCTAAGGCGCATTGTCATATAGTTTATTTTCATTATTAAACATTACACTGTATCTGAAATACTACTGCCACCACAAATCTTACGTCTTCTCTCAGATCCAATGGACAAGTGTTCCAAGAGCAGTGAAGTTTCCAGTGGTAAATCTGAATGTACCTGCTGCCAGTATTACATTAATGTTTGCAGTTTTTAGAATAAAGTGAACTGCTGTGAAACCACAAATCTACTTTCCATTCATTAAATAATATTTGTATACTCTCACAAAGTGCCATCCAATCATCATGTAATAGAAACATCTACTTCCACCAGGTAAATTTACCATTATGTTGCCGTGCGGGCTAGCCGCTTGGTCTTGGGCACCTTGCACGGTTCGCGTGGCTCCCCACTCTGAGGTTAAGAGTCCTCCCTCGGGCATGGATGTGCGTTGTCCTTAGCGTAAGTTGGATTAAGTAGTGTATAAGCCTAGGGACCGATGACTATAGCAGTTTGGTCCCATAGGAACTTACCACCACCACCACCACCACCACCACCACCACCACCACCACCAGGTGCTCATAACCTCATTGGCAAAACCTTCACACACCGAAGTTGCCACTGTAGCATAATAAAAAATACTCTGAACAACTTGTTTTGCAGAGATCCTTTGTGCTGTGTACCATTGAAATTACGTCTTTTCGTAACACTTGGATATTTCGTAAAATACTTGTCTGGTAATTCCAGTAACTGAAGACCGTTAACAGTACTCGAAACAGTCTTTACGAGACATTTATAGCTCACTTGGCATATCTTCAATAGCAAACGCCGCATTGCTGCGCTCTTCTCAAACAGACGTGTCGTGGTGTCCACCCCACACTTGGAGGTTTAAATCTCATCTACTTCATACACAGACTAGATTCTAACCTAACCTAACTGCTTGACTTATCGGGCTACCTCTGGTGACTGCGTCTGAGGAGCGTTGTCGGTGCCGTTGTGAACGCAATCTTACCTTCGCCGCGGTTGCACCTGGCACACTTTATTAGCTGGTACTTATGCGTTTCGTTCACGTAAACGCCCCAAGAGTAACGTTAATAATGGAGCTCCTGGGAAGCTTACACAGTCATTTTCTGTGCTCCATTCGCAATTGGTGGAGCGGGAATACACACAACGGTGAAAAGTACAACTGCCACGCGCTGCACAGTGACGTATAGCACTCAAACGAACAACGCGGTTATCAGCATAGTATTCAAGAATAATATAAAATAAAAACGTATGACTAACCTAAACTAAGCTCCTTCCGAACAGACCATGAAGACCCAACGATACTGACCGACCGCCGTGCCATCCTCAGCCCACAGGCGCCACTGGATGCGGATACGGAGGGTCACGTGGTCAGCACACCGCTCTCCCGGCCCTTGTCAGTTTCCGAGACCGGAGCCGCAACTTTTCAAAGTTTACCTCACAAGGGCTGAGTGCACCCTGCTTGCCAACAGCGCGCGGCAAACCGGATGGTTACCCATTTAAGTACTAGCCCAGGCAGATAGCGCTTAACATCGGTGATCTGGCGGGAACCGGTGTTAAGCCGGCTTTACACACGCAACGAAAGTATCGCCACAAGTCAAGTCGTTCTGGTGTGGCGCTGTGAGCTACAGTTCACACAGGGCGCCACAAATTCTTCGTATTGCGCAATTTTGCAAAATGGCGTCACTTGTCTCAGCTGATAAAACAGCTGTACATATTACTAAATAAGATTTTTGGAAACAATAAATGTAAAATATTACTTACCAAACTGTTTCTCGTCTTTCTTGTCTCGACTACATGTTTTAAGAACCGGTCTGCAGCTTCAAAACAAGCAAGGCTGGGTTTATAAATACCGTCTGTAGACGCACCACTTTTAGGTGATTTCAGTACTTTTTTATGTTCATTCATGTAAGCATTTAGAATGCTTCAAATTTTTAATTTTGTTGTAGCTACATCAATTCTAGGTACATATTCACGCATACTGTTTACTATTTCAATTAATGCAGCATCTATCAAATTTCTGTCTTCGTATGATTCGCTTTTGTGGCGCCAAAGGCATCCTCGTTCTTTATACACCTCCAAGAATCTCTCAATTGTCTCTGTTGACCACTTTTTCGACATATTAATAGCAAACTCACAAACGAAAGCACTATCTGCGAGCGTATACGCACTAGAAAGGTTTGAATCCAGCCGCGAGGCAGCAATCAAACGACATTATTCGATTGTGGAGAAGGCAAAATGGCGCAACAAAGTAGAACCAAGTTCAACTTTTTGTGGCGTGACAAAATTTGTCCTCCTTAAATGGCGCCACCGAAAACTAGGAGTTTACACATGCAACTACTAAGCAACTGCAGATCGCAATTAGCAGTGGCGATACTTTTGTTGCCTGTGTGAACCCGGCTCTACCACTGCTGCCGTTGACTAAGTAGGGCGTATCCAGCTTGGGGAGCAAGGGGGCAGCTGTTCCTCCTCCCCTCCACTATCCTCTCTCGCGCCCAGGAAGAGAAATTCCTTCATAAAGCGAAGACGTAGCCGGCTCCGCCAAAATGACAGACATATCAATTCAGTAAAGCCAGAACATGTAATTGGTACTGTCTACTAGCACGTGAGCCTAGAACTATCTGTCGTGAAATCTCTAAACTGTTTCACCATTCACCGTGAGACTGACACGAATTTGCTCAGATGTCGTGTACGTTCTTGTGGTTAAAGATCCAAGCGACAAAAGCCGCCGCTTGGAGGCGCAAAGTTGAAAGGGTGCCAGACGCGTCACAATTCTTAAGATTTTAGTACGGGACGTATCACAATAAAAGTAGTGGTTGCTTGACGCGTCAAGTTGAAAGAAGGCGCCAAAGGGGTCCAAGTGCAAGATTTGTATACAGTGCGTTTCACAATTAGTAGTGAAAAGTAACACGTGTGAACACGTACGACAGAAAAGAAAAGGGATAGAGAGAGAGAGAGAGAGAGAGAGAGAGAGAGAGAGAGAGAGAGAGAGAGAGAGAGAGAGAGAAAGAGAGAGAGAGAGAGAGAGAGAAAGAGAGAGAGAGAGAGAGAGGGGGGGGGGGAGCACCTAATAATATGTCGCTTGTGTGGAAAAATGTTGTCCAACCGGCGCTGTCTGGTACACGGCAACTCTGCTAACGTGTTACCAGGTCAAGGAAACTAAGAAGACAATGATGCTAGAGATGGGGACGAGTATTCGTTGGCTTTCACCTCGCACGAAGCATACAGGTTACGTAGCTGTAAGAGTATTGCGCTATCCCCGTGTGACGCAATATGTACAAGAGCTCCTCATAAAAGAAACACCCGTCCGTCGGCTTTACATCCTAAGTTTGTTGACACTCAGCATCTATATGTACAGGATTTTTTATATTTGAGGTGCAAACGAAGGGGGGGGGGGGCGAATACAGAACAACGAATCGAAAAAAAGGTTCCTAATAAATGCAAATCCGGAAACCAATCGTTTTCTCGATAAGCCGCACACACAGGCGCAGTCATGCCAATATTAGAACACTTGAACGTGTAACGATGTTTGTTTCGGAGCACCGCAAGTGAGAGACAAATTACACACCTATAAACACCCCTCGTTTGATTTTATCATCTGGTAAATGGTTTCGACAGCAAGTGTGTCGGTCATGGCTTGCCAATACCATGCCCCTCCAGATCATCCTAACTGAGCCCGATGAATTGTGTGTTGGAATATTTAAAAACTTTGGTGTTATGGATGGCTGTCGGTGCATTCGGAACGCACCTGGGAGTTTCGGGCGTGTACGACCATCTATGAGGAGACATTTGGGCTGGCCCACATGTTGCCAACGTGTTTCGAGTACGCTGCAGAAGTTTCGCTTGGGGAGCCCTTACACATCCTCCACAGCCCGATCTCTTCACAGGCGATTTCCATGTTTTTGAAGCCCTGAAGAAAGACATTCTCGGTCGTCTATTTGCTTTTAACTAAGATGTGCACGCCTGGGTACAACCTTGGTTCCATAGGCAAGTTAAAATATTTTTCCACGAAGGCAGATCGTTGTCTCTCACAGAGAATTATGGCGATTACTTTTCAAATAATAAACAGTTTACATACTGTTTTCCATGTGTCTCATTTGACTGCCCCTTATACACAGAATACTATTTGTCACGTTTTTCCTCGGGACTGAGCTCCCTAGTCCTGAAGACATAAAATCCCTATTAGTTGACAGTAGCTGGGATTTCGGGCCGATCGTCTGTGCCTTATGATCGCTGCCAATGTTAAAGATCTAAGAATAATAATACTGGGCGTAACGTGGCAGTAAACATTACCATAGTTAGTTGAAGTCTTGTTGTGGTGATTAAGTAATTTCATGCCCACGAAAGAGGCTACCTACAACTCCACTTCTCAGGAGACACACACACACACACACACACACACACACACACACACACACACACACACAATCTATATATACACTATTGGCCATTAAAATTGCTACACACGAAGATGACTTAATACAGACGCAAAAATTAACCACAGGAAGAAGATGCTGTGATATGCAAATGATTAGGTTTTCAGAGCATTACACACATCTTTGGCGTCAGTGGCGACACCTACAACGTGCTGACATGACTAAAGTTTCGAAGCGATTTCTCATATACAAACAGCAACCGAAGGGCGTTGCCTGGTGAAGCGTTGTTATGCCTCGTGTAAGAGGAGAAATGCGTACCATCATGTTTCCGAATTTGATAAAGGTCAGATTGTAGCCTATCGCGATTGCGGTTTATTGTAACGTGACATTGCTGCTTGCTTTGGTTGAGATCCAATGACTGTTAGCAGAATATGAAATCTGTGGGTTCAGGAGGGTAATACGGAACGCCGTGCTGGATCCCAACGGCCTCGTATCACTAGCAATAGAGATGACAGGCATCTTATCCGTATAGCTGTAACGCGTTGTGCAGCCACGTCTCGATCCTGAGGAAACAGACGGGGACGTTTGCAAGACAACAACCATCTGCACGAACAGTTCGACGACGTTTGCAGCAGCATGGACTATCAGCTCGGAGACCATGGCTGCGGTTACCCTTGACGCTGCATCACAGATGGGAGCTCCTGCAATGGTGTACGAATGGCAAAAAGTCATTCCTTCGGGTGAATGCAGGTTCTGTTTACAGCATCATGATGGTCGCATCCGTGTTTGGCGACATCGCGGTGAACGCACATTGGAAGCGTGTATTCGTCATCGCCCTACTGGCGTATCACCAGGCGCGATGGTATGGTGTTCCATTGGTTACACGTCTCTGTCACTTCTTCGCATTGATGCCACTTTGAACAGTGGACATTACATTTCAGATGTGTTAAGACCCGTGGCTTTACCCTTCATTCGATGCCTGTGAAACCCTACATTTCAGCAGGGTAATGGACGACCGTACGTTGCAGGTCCTGAACGGGCCTTTCTGGATACAGAAAATGTTCGACTGCTGCCCTAGCCAACACATTCACCAGATCTCTCACCAATTGAAAACGTCTGTTCAATGGTGGCCGAGCAACTGGTTCGTCACAATACTCCAGTCACTAGTCTTGATGAACTGTGGTATCGTGTTGAAGCTGCATGGGCAGCTGTACCTATACACGCGATCCAAGCTCTGCTTGACTCAATGCCCAGGCGTATCAAGGCCGTTATTACGGGCAGAGGTGGTTGTTCTGGGTACCGATTTCTCAGAATCGGGAAAATGTAATCTCATGTAGCTCTAGTATAATATATTTGTCCAATGAGTACCCGTTTATTATCTGCATTTCTTGTTGGTGTAGCAATTTTAATGGCCAGTAGTGTAGTTAAAGTTCTGCTGTATTTAAAAAATTGGTGGTTAAGTAAATCCATGCCCACGAAAGAAGTTACCTACAACTCCAGTTCTGAGGACGGACACACACACACACACACACACACACACACACACACACACACACACACACACACACACACACACTTATCTATCTGTCTGTCTTTCTTTCTTTCTTTGGCACCGAGCTGGAAAGGTGAAAGCTCCATCAGAGTAGCGTAATGTACTCACCCCTATCGACAGCAAGTGGATTGGCAACGAATCGGTGCGGGTCTCTGCCACCTACATAGCCAGCCGCCAGGTTGCGCCCAGCCACCAGCACCTCCCCTGCGTCACCAGCCAGCACCGGCCGGAACTGAGTGTCCACCACATACACCAAAGTGTTGTCCACTGGAACACCTGCAGATCAGATACCGCCGCTCTGTAAACACCACAACACACAAGCTGTTTTGTTGATGCATATTCCATCCACACTTCAGTCTTCATCTTGTGATGCTAGTCAGTTTCGGTGCTTTATGGCTTGAAGTTACCGAGACAGAAGCCGATGGTATAGCACTATTTGAATAATCCCCCTGGGAGTACAACCATTCTGGGTATTGTAACATTGCAAGGCGTATGGTTCCTGAATGTTTTGCAAGTCCAAAGTGCTCCAATGTGTTGGGAAAGACTGTGTGATTCATGCATCTGGGGCTTTGGGGGAGGGGGCAGATACAGGGAACCTGTTGGGGAAAGGGTTGGAGGAGGGAGGCAGGTGAAGGAGGGGGAGAGCGTGACACTTGTATCGATTAGGAGTAGGTTTACTTTAAGTAACTGTGTATCCACAATTTATTAAGTGTGCAGTCTGTTGTTTGAACTCTATGTATGGCAAGATAACTAGAGTTTTATAAGGTATATATGAAAAAAGGAAAAGAATATCTTTAAATTTTAAATTATTGTAATATGAATATGTTTATGAAAGTATGTTAAAAACTGGTTCATGCTTAGGGCACTTATATTTGTAACATGTAAACTCTGTGGGGATGTCTCTCCACAACGGAAGTGGCATGGCGCGATGTAAAAGGTGGGTTTTGCGGCCGAACTGAGCGGCTCCTTTGTGTGAACGGCACGCAGTGTGTGGCTAGCTTTAGTACGGTACTCCTCGATGGTGCTAAGAGGCAATTGGAAGTTGCATTAGAAGAGATTTACCTCTGATTTGGATCTTGCTATTACTTGGTATTCACGGAATAATGGAATTGCTCTAATATGTTGAAAATCTGACGCCAAGAACAGATTTTATACAGCATTCATCCACCAAGAGCCGTGAGTACAGTTTGCCGCCAATTTGTCTGTCTCTAACCTTCGCCACCGCTTCACAGACTTCATAGATTGTTACATAACGCGTATTGGCATGGATTAGTTAATGTGTGTTTCAATAATGACATAAAACCGCAATTCGTGTACGAAACCGGAACTTCAATCCTGATCATAGACTTACACAGGCTCCTCCGCTAAGCACTACTAAAACTGAGTATCCTCATTTAAATTAACGATTCTGGAATTCATGTATTTAAAAGTGACTTTTTGTCTGAAGTAGAAGGAGTAGCAAAAGTTAAAGTAAGAGTAAAATTTAAATCATTTGTTTATGGACTACTCCAAACGAAGTGGTTAAGATAGGGAGTTCAAGTACAAAAATTTAAAGATCAATTAATAGGAAAGTGAGAACCTTAATTATTTTAAAGCTAAAACCATAAAAGTGAAGTTTGATAGGCTTTTGCTGAAGTATCCTTAGTTTATAATGAAATGTAGTTTTGTAGGATTACAATGCAAGACTGTGTAAATATTTTTACCAAGAATACCTGCTTCACAGGTGATTAAAGTACAAGTACGTATAAATCTTTAATGAACCAATTTGCAGTAGTACTATTTGAAATTATGCACATTTTCAAAGATTGTGTAGTTTTGGTTCCATCATGAATGGTTCCTTTCGAAGTTAATTAAACTTAGTGTTGTATTTTATTGCCTTGCAAATTAATTTAAGTGAATGATTAGCTTTTAGAGAGTTTTTACTTTTGCAATCAAAGAACCTTGGCTAGTGAAACAATACCAGTTTATGCAATACCAGTTTATGCAATACCAGTTTATGCAATACCAGTTTATGCAATACCAGTTTATGCAATACCAGTTTATGCAATACCAGTTTATGCAATACCAGTTTATGCAATACCAGTTTATGCAATACCAGTTTATGCAATACCAGTTTATGCAATACCAGTTTATGCAATACCAGTTTATGCAATACCAGTTTATGCAATACCAGTTTATGCAATACCAGTTTATGCAATACCAGTTTATGCAATACCAGTTTATGCAATACCAGTTTATGCAATAAGCAATCTTTGTTTTGATCACTGCAATATCAGATCTCAGTCAGAGAACCGCCAGGCCGATTCGTAACAATCGTGATGACATTCAAGTTCAAATTTAATGGAATACAGCTGTTTTGCAAAGTATGTAACTGTGTAGAAGCTTCTTGAACCAACAGAACATGCGACAAAACTTTTTCACTTGTGTTTATAAACAGAGGCTAGTAAGGTCAGGAGAAGAAGGGTAAATAGTAACTGGGCAGTGATTATTTATAACAGGCATTTCTATTCGATTAGGAGCAAAATAGTCTCAACTTCCATGACAAATTCAGCACAAAATAAAGAGGAAATATGATCGTTTGCGTTTATATTCAATTTGTATTGCTTAAGTTACCAAGTTTAAGCAATGCGATATAAAAGTAACTTTTCCTCTTTTTTATTTTAGTGTGAGTTAGGGATTTTAGATGAATGCATAGGCGAATCCAGGGGGATTGGGGCGCGCTGTGAGGCTGCAGCACCCTCTCGTCTCCCCCCCGGAACTTTGTTTCTTCTTAATCTAAAATACATGAATTCTTTGCAAAATAATTTTCAGACTTAACAGTCCCGAAAATTTTAACACATTAGGAAAACGTCTTGCTTTACTCTAGAGTGTTTAGAGATGGCCCTGTGGGGAAAAAAAAAAAATTCTACAAGCTCAGCTCCCCTTCCCCCTTAGACCAAAATCCTGTATTCGATTCTGGATGAATATGATTGGTGACAGCGTTGCCGCTTTGGATGTACCAGCCGATGTGTACTTAGAGGAGCCTGTATTACCTATGGGGACCTTGTCGAAGAGCTGCAGGTCCATTTCCGAGCGCAGCAGGTGGTAGGTGACGTCACCCATGACCTCGGTGCTGCCGTAGAAGTTGGCTAGCGTGTGCCCGGGGAAGCGGCGGAAGAAGAGCCGCGCCAGCTCGGCGGGGAGGCTCTCGCCACTGCATACCCACAGCCGCAGCTGCGACAGCAGCGCCCCTCGCGGCTGCAGCTCCAAGTACAGCAGCAGCGCGCGCAGAAGCGATGGCACCAGTACCAGGCGGCCCACCTGCGCATGCGTCGTAGTCGAAAAGTAAGCTACATTTCTTTTATGAATCCATAATGAAATCAGGACTTACGAAAGACCTGGATACGTACATCTTAGGAAAATAGGCGTAAGTTATAGGAATAGATCAGTAGTATAATACTGTTAAATCCACCATCCCACCCTGATTGAGTGCAGGGTATAAAACATCTTCAAACGTCTCGCTGTACATGCATGAATGTTAAGTATCTGAAGTTGAGAATGTAAAACCTTTGTGGTTGAACGCAAAACCATACTTATATCCATGTTTCACTAGTTTTGGATTATTCAACAATAGACGAATAAAAGCAAAACGAAAACTAGTAAACAACAAAAGTTTTACCTTTTATATGTCCATGGAAGACCTTTTTGACGAACAGTACATATTTTCTCACAGATATCTATGACTATGATGTCATGTCTCCTAAACTATAGGACTGTGTCGTACAATCATATAATTCTGCAGGTATATTTTGGAGTGTATTTGGATACTGTATGGAGACCGTTGGGAATGGACTTAGTAATAAAGAAGCAGTAACTTAAAATGTCAGGCCTGAAACATGTTTTACTGCATAAACAGCGAAAATGTAGGAAGCAATAAACTTTCATTATATGTCAGCGAGAAAAAGCTTTGTAAACGTATGAAATTGTGGATAAAGTTTGTTGGAAATCGCTACGTGCCCTCACTCTGAACTACTGGACGAAGCGTTATGCTACCTCAAGACTTACAGTTTCTAAATTTAGTACTTGGCGTGTTGTGTTAAACCTTTAACGCAAATTTATTGCGAGAACGTGTATCACTAGAGGGTCCTGGGACTAACAATACAGAGGTATTTTAAAGTATTCTACTTTGTTTTAGAAAGACGTTTCTCCCATTTAACTGTAGATTTGTATTCATTTATTGCACACTATGATTCCGGCCTTATAGCCATTCTCAAGTACAATTTGGAATCTAAAGAAGTGGACGACCTGTCTAAATGACAAGTCATCGTGGAGATAATATTTAGGCAGTCTTGTATATACCAGTCGTATTAAAGGCTGTGACTACATAAATACAGAAGATACGACAAATGGTGCATAGCGAACAAACTGCAATCTGATTATGCTCTTCACGGGTATGATCGTCTTCAGTACACGACATTTCGGCGATCCATCTGGTCGCCATCTTCAGGTGCTATCGCTGAGACAAATCACGCCGGCGTGAGAGCGCAGAATGGGGCGCTCCGCGGCCCTCTTGGACTTCGAAAATTGTCAGGTGATTGGGTGTCACTTGTGTCATACGTCTCTACGCGAGATTTCCACGCTCTTAAACATCCCTAGGTCCACTGTTTCCAATGTAATAGTGAAGTGGAAACGTGAAGGGACACGTACAGCACAAAAGCCTACAGGCGTACGTCGTCTGTGCCGGCCGCGGTGGTCTCGCGGTTCTAGGCGCGCAGTCCGGAACCGTGCGACTGCTACGGTCGCAGGTTCGAATCCTGCCTCGGGCATGGATGTGTGTGATGTCCTTAGGTTAGTTAGGTTTAAGTAGTTCTAAGTTCTAGGGGACTAATGACCACAGCAGTTGAGTCCCATAGTGCTCAGAGCCGTACGTCGTCTGTCGTCTGACACCGACCGCCGACAATTGAAGAGGGTCGTAATGTGTAATAGGCAGTCTTCTACCCAGACCATCACACAGGAATTCCATACTGCATCAGGACCCACTGCAAGTACTATGACAGTTAGGCGGGAGGTGACAAAACTTGGATTTCATGGTCGAGCGGCTACTTACAAGCCACACATCACGCCGGTAAATGCCAAACGACGCCTCGCTTGGTGTAAGGAGCGTAAACACTGGACGATTGTACATTGGAAAAACGTTGTTTGGAGTGACGAATCACCGTACGCAACGTGGCGATCTGATGGCATGGTGCGAGCATAGCGAATGCCCGGTGAATGTCATCTGCCAGCTCGTGTAGTGTCAACAGCAAAATTCGGAGGCAGTGGTGTTATGGTGTGGTCGTCTTTTTCATGGAGGGGGCTTGCACCCCTTGTTTTGCGTGGCACTATCATAGCACAGGGCTACATTGATGTTTTAAGCACCTTTTTGCTTCGGGGGATGACGATTGCATCTTTCAACATGATCGAGCACCTGTCCATAATGCACGGCCTGTGGCGGAGTGGTTACACGACAGTAACATCCATGTAATGGACTGCCCTGCACAGAGCCCTGATTGAATCCTATAGAACAGCTTTGGGATGTTTTGGAACGCCGACTTCGTGCCAGGCCTCACCGACCGACATCGATACCCCTCTTCCGTGCAGTGTTCCGTGAAGAATGGGCTGCCATTCCCCAGGAAACCTTCCAACATTTGATTGAACGTATGCCTGCGAGAGTGCAAGCTGCAATCGAGGGTAAGGGTGGGCCAACACCGTACTTAATTCGAGCGTTACCGATGGAGAGAGCCACGAACTTTTAAATAATGTTCAGCCAGGTGTCGGGATACTTTTGATCACATAGTGTATGTACCTTATTAAGGACTAAACGTAAAATTTATCTTTCATCTGTTCTATCTGTCATATAATAAATTTGTTATTTTCAATTTAAGTTTTTTATCTCAATTGTTCTTTTTTCTGCTCTTTACCAACTCTCATTTTCTCTCTGTTAAGCAAATAAAAATTGATATATTCTCAACAAATATTATTAATGATGCACAATTTTCTACCACCACCACCACTGCCACGGGGGGGGCACAAGATGATACTGTGTACCATATTGCCGACTACAAACACACACACACACAGACACAGACACACACACACACAGACACAGACACAGACACACACACACACACACACACACACACACACACACACACACACACACACACACACACGATTGGCTCAACAAATGTGACTAATAGAACCCAGTATGTTTCATTGGACAGCAAACGTTCTACAGGAACTAAAGTAACATCGGGGATTCCCCATGAAAGCGTAATAGGATCTCACTATACATAACGAATTATCGGATAGGATTAGCAGCACTATAATACTATTCGGTGTCTACGCTATTGTTTGGAGGCAAGTATCGGTGCTGGACGATTGTAAGGAAATCCAGAAACACTAACAAAATTTACGCTTAGACAGATCTTTAAACGTAGAAAAAAAAATCTGATATTACATTTCATTCGTAGATTGTTGGGGAACAGCATTGTAATTGAGTGTAGAAAGTTCATAAGACCACTACATTTGCAAGCTGGTGATTTGATCGTCACTTATCTACGGTTTGTACAGCGAGTATCAGACAGATCTTGATCAGAGATACGGGCGAGGGAGGAAGGGAGAGGAGGTAAGGTAATGGAAGTGTGCGTGTGCCTTGCCTGGTGGTCGTGCAGCAGGAGCGCGAGCCGCTGGGGGTCCTTGGTGACGTGCGCGGGCACGACAACGAGAGCCCGTCCCTCCAGCAGCGGCGCCCACAGCTCGGCCACGTGGTCCACGAAGCTGAGCGCCGTCTTGAAGGCGCACGTCTCGCCCTCCGAGAACGGGAACGTCCGCCACTGCCAGCGCAGGCGGTTCAGCACCGTGGCGTGCGTCAGGCGCACTCCTACAACCACACAGAGGCCGCACACCTCACATTCTGCTATCCGCTCATCGCTCACACCTCTGCACTACCAAAAAATTGTTCAAACTTGTGTGAAATCTTATGGGACTTAACTGCTAAGGTCATCAGTCCCTAAGCTTACACACTACTTAACCTAAAACAAACACACACAGACACCCATGCCCGACGGAGGACTCGAATCTCCGTCGGGACCAGCCGCACAGTCCATGAATGCAGAGCCTAAGACCACTCGGTTAATCCCGCACGGCACAGTAAGTCAAGTAAGAAAGAAACAAACTGTATGCAGCGTGACTCAGAACTGTACGCGCTTCGTGGCAGTAATGTATGCATCAAAATAAAAGTAAAATGCTATGTAAGAAGTTTTGTCTGAAAATGCTTCATTTCCAAGATACGCAGTAGAATAGGGATCGCAAGTACAACACAAAAATTAATTCATCACAGAAAGCAACGACAAGAAGAGACCCGAAATTGAACGCAACTATGTACAGTTCATTTACGCCAGAACATGTTCAACGTGATGCCCAAGGGGACGAAGTCAGTGAAGTGCTCGAAGTATTATCGCTGTCGGAATGTTGCAGTCTCCTTTCACATCATTCTGCACAGTTGCAGCAGCCATTTTCAGTTCGCTACGTTCTACGTCGTAACGCCATACACGAGCTCGTTGAGAAGGCGGCAAAGGTAGAAGTATAGCGGCTTAAGACCCGGAGGCCTGGTGGGCCAGGGATCGGTAACACAGATACTCTCTTGTCTCCGGACTGGAATGAGAGGAGACTGTCGAACATAAACCATAAGTTGGTTGTGTATCAAGTAGGACATCATGAAGCAGACCACCCACTTCAAGTTCGCAAAATTGTCGATACACAGCCAGCCAGGCTCTGTGGAACAACATGGGGTCCGATTAACTGATTGTTCATTATACAACACCAAATACTGCAGAACCAAGTTGATACCCTCTGACGTCTAGGACTGTCTGCAGGTGTTGGCTTCTTCACCTTCTGCAGGTGGAAAGAGTAGAATTGCAGTCTCCGAAGCAGGTGCCACACAGTTCACTCAGGAACCCACATATACGGCGAGCACTTACGGTCTGATCTTCGTCTACCATTTCCAGGATGTTCTCAACTCCCTTGATGTAATACCTACCACAAATGATATTATGCTTTATAACTCGCAAATAAAGCAATTTCAAACATACACATCCATGCCCGAGGGAAGACTCGAACATCCGCCGGGACCAGCCGCGGTTTACACTACTATCTTTTGATCTATGGTTATCACATATTAGAAAATAGAAGAGTAGTTCAGTCCACGACATGACTGTATCGACACAACACCGCAGTGATACGGAAGATCAAGAACATTCATCTTATTAACTCAGTGCTGAAGATCGTTCAGCTACTGTGGAACTCCAGTTAACTTTCTCTGGGTACCAGAACACAGGCATTCAAGAACATGAGTACGCCTAATAGACCGAGATGCAAGGGTCGCTCCGTACCCAACGGGCACTTAGTCAGGATTTCAATAATCTGATCTCATTCCTGATCTTAAATCTAGGACATTCTAAGTAGGCTGTTTAGGTTTTTTTTATTGGTAACGCCGCCGCCACGTAGGGCTCTGTATGAAAATCACTGGCTGTGCTGTGCGCAGTCTGTGTTTAGTTTGCATTGTTGTCTGCCTTTGTAGTGTCGGGCAGTGGCAGCTGGATGCTAACAGCGCGTAGCGTTGCGCAGTTGGAGGTGAGCCGCCAGCAGTGATGGACGTGGGGAGAGAGATGGCGGAGTTTTGAAATTTGTAAGAATTGGTGTCATGAACTGCTATATATATTATGACTAGTGAGGTAAATACATTGTTTGTTCTCTATTAAAATCTTTCATTTGCTAACTATGCCTATCAGTAGTTAGTGCCTTCAGTAGTTTGAATCTTATTTAGCTGGCAGTAGTGGCGCTCGCTGTATTGCAGTAGCTTGAGTAACGAAGATTTTTGGTGAGGTAAGTGATTTGTGAAACGTATAGGTTAATGTTAGTCAGGGCCATTCTTTCGTAGGGATTTTTGGAAGTCAGATTGCGTTGCGCTAAAAATATTGTGAGTCAGTTTAAGCACAGTCTTGTATAAATTTTTCAAAGGGGACGTTTCATATAGACCAGTCGTGTATAATTTTTCTAAGGGAACGTTTCAACATATACAGCATAGAAAGAAGAGAGAATATACACAGTGGCACAGAGGTCGGCCGCCAGTAGACCGTGTCTTACACATTGGACATGCAGTAGTACAGAACGTTCGTCAAAAGAAAGCGCTTCCTTCACAAGTAATATGCGTAGAACAGGCGTCAGAGACTCAACTGCTGATCATATAAATTACACTTTTCGTATGTTATCGCTTACTACATGCAACAGATTAAGCAAAAATTAACACGAATTTTCCCATAGTTTCACGGGCGTGCGGTTCTCGCGCTGCAGTCCGGAACCGCGGGACTGCTACGATCGCAGTTTCGAATCCTGCCTCGGGCATGGGTGTGTGTGATGTCCTTAGGTTAGTTAGGTTTAAGTAGTTCTAAGTTCTAGGGGACTTATGACCTAAGATGTTGAGTCCTACAGTGCTCAGAGCCATTTGAACCCATAGTTTCACAGCTATTCTCGCATCAGAAAAGACAAGTTTACAAAGTCGTTACGGAACTTGAGATTTCAAGCCGCAGATGTAATTGAGTATATTCCCACAGTGAGCTTTTGAACCATCCCGTGGACACTGAGGCAATATTACTATACCCACATAGCACTTAATCTCTATCTCATGGAAGCCATAGTATAGTCAGAAGTTATCGACATACTAGCTGAAAAAAAGGCCGTTTCGCTTGCTCTTTATTTTCATGTGTTTTGTGAGAATAGTCTGTAACATAGTTGCACATTCTGTAACTTTCACTTTTCCTTGAACCGCTGTAGTCTGTTCCAATATTATACTGACACATAGGTCTCGACATCGCCTTTTCTGAGCTAGAACGTATGCCTGCTAGAACAGCTTGATGGGACATTTTCTAACGTCTTTAAAGTTTTAAATAATCCTAGATCGTCCTCCACCAACCTCGGCCATTCAACCCAGTCGCAGACACATCGGCACTCCAATCCTAGCTGCTTCACTGACTTCCCATAAATAATCCGTTGCTGTGATGCCTTCTCTTCACTCCCGCGTCATTGAGCCCACCTCCTGCAGGTTCAATCAGAAACCTTCATGGATGGGGGACGAAACGCTACCATACCACATAACCCTAATGGGGTTGCAGTTTTAGGTTGTTGAGTTGCAGTATCGCGCACAAACAAACCACGCCTATAGAATAAATTAGTGTTTCTCTGCCGTTTTCTTGCCTTTTGTCACCAATGCTCTAAAAGAACAAGATTCATTGCTTCTTACCACAATGTACTGTTATGATTTGTTTTCAGCTACCCCGTGCTCTGTATGTATTCAAATTTGTTTTAATCGCAGATGTAGCACTTTGATGTTATTTATGATGCTGGCTACTTGGTATGCACAGCAAGCATCGTTTCGGTGCTATATTTACAATGTCTGGACTACTACCAGCGTGAGCTTCCACTTGCTGCTGCGAGTGTTACTCTCTGCGCGTCGTGTGGTCAGCTCGTCTGACTGCGATGTACAAATCAAGTGAGCAGCTGTTTAACTTACATCCAATGCTGTGTTTACCTTGAATGTCATTAACAGCTGCTAGGCCATTTATTGATTTCTCGTTACGTAGTTTTTCTTCTCATGGACTGCACTCCGACTGTTTTCTTGCTTTCCTGATACGGAAACTTGTGCTACGGAATGGCTTTGGTTGGAATGTTGCTCCACCGGAGTTTATTTAGCCTAGGATCATTACACTGGTCTGTGGTGATCACTGTATGTTTTATCTACTGCTCCGGAGCTTCTACTGCATAGTTTAAAAAATTTGTGTCTGTGCGAAGAGAGGTTTTGTTTATAAACGAATAGATGTCATATGGCTCTGTTTGGTACAAGCCTTTCTGTTTGACTCCACTTTGGTAGCTCGCGTGACAATTTAGTTACCTTAGAACTTTCCATTTCAGCTAGAGGCAAGGTGGTGGTTGTAGAATACTGGTAACCCACTCCCATCCCATATTCAGGAAAGAATGTAACTCCCACGTATGAAACACTTCCAAAACGTCTGATTACTTTACAGACGAGTTCATTTGACGTTGCCAAGTGCTTTCGTTATCCAACAGTGTACATGTATAGTCTGTGTAATTTTCAGTCTGTTTTAAGAAAAGCTAGTTTTTCACGCATCTCAATATTTATGATATATCGCCTGAAGTGTGTCTTACAATGACATAATTTTGCAGGTGCATTCAGTGGGATAGGTGGATAATGTCTGAAAGATGTGTTGCGAAAGAGTTAGATGCGAAGTAGTAACTAATTAAAACGTCATGAATGACGCTGAAGTTTTACAGCGTGAACAGCGAAAATCTACCAACATATAAATGTTTTACGTTTCGTCATTTTACGAGTGGTGTCAGCAAGAGAAAGTTTCCTCGAGATTTCAAAGCATCTGTAAACCTTAGTTTGAAGTAGCTAAGTGCTCATTAGATAAATGAAGTGTCAATTTGCGCGTCGCGATTTCCGATGCCGGAAACGACATACAAACTTCCTAATTTTAAAACTTATTGTGTTAAACACTGAACGTAAGGTTATACATGTCAATGAGTGGATTATGACATTTTAAACTTTTAAATTCGGCCCATAATTTTATCAAGAGCTGAACATCAAATTTTTGTTGGAAACCTTAGGTGTGCAACTGCAACAGCAGATGAGCACCGTTTTAGCCGTATAGAAATATAAATTAGTGAAGTATTAAAATTTGGCTCAATCACCGTTTGCAATAAGGTCACTAGTCAGACGACACGTTTCAAGAGCAGGCTCTGATCTTCAGATAAAACGTAGAAGAAACTTTTAAAAAATTGGCCAGTTGCGAGTAAGACCTCTATCCCTGATGTCGACAATATCACTTTTTTGTCTGTTATCGACATTGATACTGACAATATATCGGTCACAGGGATTTCAAGACATTTTTAGAATGCTTCAATGATAATGCTGACAATTCAGATAGTCATAAATGAAAAGAAAATTTTTTGTTTTCGTGGGATATGATTACAGATTAGCAATTTTCGGATTGTTCCTTTACTTTTGCTGTTAACCCTTTATGCCATATTTCATGGTTCTAGACTGACGGAAAGTACCCTATCGCTTTTGATGAGTGAGTTTGAGAGTATCAAAAATGTGACAAATGTACGTATCTTTTGATTGCATTGTCTTAGAAGTTTGAACTTTTTACACCACCAGGTGCCTGTAGATCTAAGGGTATGACAATTTGAACTTCATACGCCGACCCTTTCTTGAGGAAAAGGTTTTCAACCGTCGGACAGACTTACAGACAGCAAATAGATCGTATAAGGTTCAAATGGTTCAAATGCCTCTGAGCACTATGGGACTTAACACCTATGGTCATCAGTCCCCTAGAACTTAGAACTACTTAAACCTAACTAACCTAAGGACATCACACAACACCCAGTCATCACGAGGCAGAGGATCGTGTAAGGACTGCGCTTTTATCATCTGAGGCACGGAACCCTAAGAAGATTGTCAATATTCTGAAGTTTTAGTGCTTTTCACATTGTTGAAGTATTAACCTTTTAAAAATGTTTGCTGTAGGCTTTATCTAAAGATCGCTGCTGTCGAATCTTGTTTTATGACGTGTGTCCTTACCACAAATCTCTTGTTGAGCGAAACTTTCATATTTTACCAACCAACTTCAGCTACACATTTATGCCTAATATCGCTAACCATTAGGTCACGAAGGCTACAAAGATTTATTGCGGGAAACAAAATAGTTCATGATGTTGAAATGGGAATCTTGCCTTTAAATGTGGTTTAGTATCGTGATCTGATTATTTCTTACGAGACAACTTTTGCGGTTTTGCCACATTCCTGCCCACATTTAATCATTTTTGTTCAAATGTTTTAACGTATGGTATAGAAAAAATTTATTACGGGAGGCTAGCGAGTAGTAGGTTCACAAGTAAGACTCATCCAACGACGTGCCAGATGTCCACATAGCGCGAGAACGGCCCGGAGAGCAAGCGTCGTATCTTACGGGAACAGAGAGGGAGTCAGTGGGGGACTCACCTACAACCCCGGTCGCCGAGAAGGTAGGCCTAATGTTTTTAAGGAGATAATACAGGAATCCGTGAATAAGATCTGATCTCGCGTGAAGACGGAACAGTTTGTTGAAAAGTTGCCTCGGGAAACATTTGTGCGATCTCGTGTTGATTCTAAGACCGCGTGAAACATTTTGTGACTGCGTTGCCGGAAACTAATGGTTAATGTCCAGGTATCTTATTACGAATATTAACAATATATTTCCACAAGCTGCGACATCGTCGCGAAAAAACAGTGACCCGTATATGTAATAAGTTTCCTTTAATTTACGTCTATGGTCACAAACTGTTTGGTAACATATTACCGGTTTCGGTCTTTAATGACAATCATCAGATCTGTTTCATAAAAACAAAGACCTAATGTACTGCAGTCATAGTGGCATCGTCAAATACATATAGATATCATATGCACCATATATATATATATATATATATATATATATATATATATATATATATATATATATATATATATATATATATATATATTTGACAATGCGGGTGCTGATTCCGCATTTAACATTTGACGATGCCACTATGGCTGCAGTACATTAGGACTTTGTTTTTATAAAATAAATCTGATGGTCATTAAAGACCGAAACCGGTAATCTGTTATCAAAAGGTTTGTGACCATAGACGTAAATTAAAAGAAACTTGTAACGATATATTGGCCCTAGAAATCCTGTAACTAATTCTGCAATTGGATAAATAAAAGTAGTAAGAGTAGCTTACGATTCTTATTACGCTTAGCATTTAAATCTAACATCTTGCCACATTATCCACTCTATTGCAAAACCGTTAGGGCTCGCGACCGACGGAGAAGAAACCAGATGGGGCAACATGTACGAGAAGCAAGTTCGCCACAGTTTGGATGTGAGAAGTTGAGGATGGACAAACTTTACTATAACCGGTAAATCAGACACTGTCACTATGCGTTCCTCTGCACGTATTGTGGCAGACGATATTTCGAACATTCATTCCCCTATCTGCTGTTGTATGGGAATGAGCGTTTGGCGTCATGGGTAAGGAGGCCCCTTACGGGGCAGGTCCGGCCGCCTTGGTGCAGGTCTTATTACATTCGACGCCACATTGGACGACCTGCGCGCCGGATGGGGATGAAATGATGAAGACAACCACACCCATTCCCTGAGCGGAGAAAAACCCAGCCGGGAATCGAACCCTGGCCCGTAGGACGGCAATCTCCGCGTCTGGTTGTCACTTTAGTGGACCCGAAGACAAGGCACAGGAAAGACACTTTGCGTGTAAATGTAGAGTGCGACGTACCTTTGGGGACGCCGGTGCTGCCGGACGTGTAGAGGACCAGCGCCAGCGGCGACTCGTGCCGGCGCTCCTTGCTCTGCAGGGTTTCTGCGTCACTTAGGGGGTCGCCAGACAGCTCGGCCGCCTCGCGCTCCAACTCGCTGAAGCTCACCGCGCTGTAGCCGCCCAGCACGTCCGTGTCCACTGCAACACACCACACACAGGCCATCGTCACAAGAGCGACGGAAGAGGGCAACAAACTTAAGCACTGTTGAGGAAAAACTGCAACATCCTCAAGGGCTTTTCAGTGGTACCAGGGTGCAACATTCATATTCAGGGGATGTAATGTTAGTGATTTATCTGTAAAATGTAAACTTTCACTGCGTAAACGACGCAATTAATAAAATGTTCCGGGCTACTATGCCGAGCTCTAAAAGCCTCCACATTTAAACCCAACGTCTCGCCCACAATTTAACTCATCCATGAAGTAAGTAGCTTCTAATGTACTTGTTCGACCTAATCCTGAGTATTGTTCATCAACATGGGATCCTTATGTAGGACTGATAGAAGAGAGAAAGATGTTTGGTCACGGGAGCGCTTAGTCAGCGCGAGAGCATTACTGAGATGCTCAGCAAACTCCATTGGCAGTAGTTATAGGAGAAGCATTCTGCATTACAAAGAGGTTCAGTATTGAAATTTCGAGAGTGTCGGCATACTACTTCTTCCCACATACATCTCGTGTAATGACAACGGCGAGGAAATTCCAGAAACTAGAGCCAATACAGAGGTCTACCGACAATTTTTCCAACGCACCATTTGCGAGTGGAACAGCGCAGGGAGGATTAGTTAGTGGTACCAGAAATACGCTCCGCCACTCACCATCAGGTGAGTTGGAGAGTATGATATAGATGTACACTATGTGATCAAAAGTATCCGGACACCCCAAAAACACACTTTTTTTAGGTGCATTGTGCTACCACCTACTGCCTCGTAGTCCATATTAGCGACCTCAGTAGTCATTAGAAAACGTGAGAGAGCAGAATGGGGCGCTCCGCTGAACTCATGGACTTCGAGCGTTGTCAGGTGATTGGGTATCACTTATGTCATACGTCTGTGCGCGAGATTTCCACACTCCTGAACATCCCTAGATCCTTGTTTCCGATGTGATAGTGAAGTGCAAACGTGAAGGGACACATACAGTACAAAAGCGTGGAGGCTGACCGCGTCTGTTGACTAACAGACCGCCGACAGTTGAAGACGGTCGTAATGTGTAATAGGCAGACATCTATCCAGACCATCATACAGGAATTCCAAACTCCATGAGAATACACTGCAACTACAATCAAAGGCGGGAAGAGAGAAAACTTTTATTTCATGGTTGAGCGGCTGCTCTTGAGACACACATCTCGCCGGTAAATGCCAGACGATGCCTCGCTTGGTGTGAGGAGCGTGAACATTGGACGATTGAACAGTGGAAAAACGTTGTGTGGAGTGACTAATCACGGTTAACAATGTGGCGATGCGATGGCAGGGTGTGGGTTTTGCGAATGCCCGATCAACGTCATCTGCTAGCACGTGTCGTGGCAAAAGTAATGTTCGGAGGCGATGGTGGTGTTATGGTGCTTTTCATGCACGGGGCTTGCACCCATTGTTTTGCGTGGCACTATCGCAGAACAGGCCACCATTGATGCTTCAAACACCTTCTTGCTTCCCACCGTTTAAGAGCAATTCGGGGATGGCGACTGCATCTTTCACCACGATCGAGCACCTGTTCCTAACACACGGCCTGTAGCGGAATGGTAACACAAGAATAACATACCTGTAATGGACTGGCCTTCACAGAGTCCTCACCTGAATCCTATAGAACACCTTTGGAATGTTTTGGTACGCCAACTTCGTGCCAGGCCGCACCGAACGACTTGGATACCTCTGCTCAGCGCAGGATTCAGTGAAGGGGAATGCTCTTTTATTCCCAAGAAACCTTCCAGCACTTGACTGAACGTATGTCTGCGAGAGTGGAAGCTGTCATCAAGGTTATGCGTGGGCCGGCACCATATTGAATTCTAGCGTTACCGATGCAGAGCGCCACGAACTTTTAAGTCATGTTCAGTCATGTGTCCTGATGCTTTTGATCACAGTGTAGATCTATCGATGACATCGGCACTTGCTATACCAGGTATGTCATCAGAAGCCATTTGGAAACAGTCTGCTAGAGACAGGATTAAAATCCGCTGTGCCTCTGGCCAGTCTACCACAGACGACTTCGGCAAGCTCGACTACTGTCGTGTTGTCGAGTTCACTGGAGAGTAGAATGGTGCTCTTGTCTTCAGTGACGAGAGTAGGTTCCGTCTGTATGCGAGTGACAGACATACACGTATATGCCATAGACCTGTTGAGATACCTATGCCAGAGTGCATTCACTCATGACACAGGTGCCATTCCAGGTTTCACGCTGTTGAGGGCCATCCGTTACAACTCATGGTCACACTGGTGTTTCTGCAGGACAGAATTCCCAGTGTCTGCTACATTGCACAAGCTCTTACTCCCGTGTTACTGCCATTACTTCGGGAGAAAAGTGATGTGCTTTTTCAGCAGGACAATGCATGTCCACATACGGCTTGTGCAACGCAACATGCCCTTCATGGTGTACACAACTGCTCTGACAGAAAGCTAACCATATCTGTCATCAATTGAACATGCATGGGGCTCAATGAAATGGCAACTTTTTTCCAAGGCCTGCAAGAACCATTGCCGAATTGCAACGAAAGGCACGATATGTTTGGGATAGTTTATCGGAGGATGCAGTTTAGCAAACTATATGATCATTTACATGCGAGAATACACGACTGCGTCGTCGCTAGAGGCGCGGACACTGTGTTGATGCGACTGTTCGGACACCATTTACTGCGACTGTTTCGTTTGGACTGAAACTGTTATCGTATGCTCTTATAATAGCTAACTACATATCAGTTCACTTGACAATAAAATTAGTGTGTCTCTGAGGGTGTTCCTCTTCTTCCGGCACTGTAATGCGTCAATCAACACAGAGACCGAATTATTTTACACAAGCTTTGTGAAGCAGGACCTCAGCTGTTAACTCAAGATGAACACACAATTGGTTAAAGACGAAAGAGAAGGCCGCGCAGTGCATTTTAGTATAGTTCAGTTGTATTAGAGAAGTCTGTGACAGAGAGCGTAAGTATTTACTCATCCGGAAAACTTTCTTGCTTGTTGAGATTGGATAGTCAGAGAAGTCCATCCAGTTCCAAACGTTCTTCATTCCTTGCTTCGGAGCTGTCATAGCACCGCGCGAAGTCAACCTTGTCGTGGCGGCCAGAATCGACGCACTGTGGGCGAGCGAGACAAACTACGCAACATGCTCCTCTGCACATTAATCGGAAATGTTTATTGGCGGATCCAGATTAATTTGTTACACTGCTACACTAAACGCTGTCTAAATTAAGGTTGGCAGCCTCGCTTTGACCCGTGAGACACGGTTGAACCTTTCGGTTATATGTTCCACAGACCATTGGACGATTAATTTATCCATTGCAATTATGTAGGCCGGAGTAATGGATTAAAATTTGTACCAGTCAACAGCACTATCGTGGATAAAGCTGAGACTCAAAGTGTCTCAGGAACATCAGCATTATTTGAATCTTATCGAAAGGATGTGGTGTATCTGATTAATGTTAACGATAATGAACATTTTTATGAGGAAATTCCGATCTTAGCCGCTATCGGTCTTTGATAATTCAATGGTGACAAGTGAAAATTTGTGCCGGATCAGAACTCAAATTCAGATTTCCCGCTTTACACGAGCGGTCACCTTACCGGATTCGCCTATCCGAGGACGCTTCACGTCTATCCGAAATTCCCAAATTCCCAACTTGTCGCACGCAACATACCTAGCGTCTCCTGACCTTTACCCTCTTTGCTTGCAGCCTCTAGCTGATTCCCGCAAGAGTTCGGGGGACGAGTGCGTCTGCACTGAATGATCATTAAACGCCGTCAGGGAGCTTATATTTGTATGTGTCGTGTCTGTTCTCATGTAGCCGGATTTCGATGACTACCTTTGTCTACATAATCCCAATAGTTGGGTGCGTAGTGCAGAATTTTTGTATCTTTGTATTTCATTTTGTGGTTAGTGTCAAGGCAATTTTCAGCAACTACCGATTTTGAGGGCTGCTGGTCTGTATGCCGTTCGTATTTCGTGCACCTTTCTGCAACTGTGCGAATGGTTTATCCGACATATGTATTCCCGCACTCGCATGATATGTAACACACTCCAGAGTTCCGGAGTCCCAGATCGTCTTTTGCTGTCTTCAAAGAGCAATTGGTCTTCGCCAGTGGGTGGTAGTGTAACGGCTCCATATGAGCCGCTACATGGCTTCACGCAGTAGTTTTATACTCAGAACACACCTGGATGCCCTTCCAACGCTCAGGGACGTGCAATATGAGATTTATTATTCGAAACTATGTTACATCAGAGTCTGTAAATGTGAATGCGGGTTGTCTGCTGACGTATGCGTGAGCTATCTGCTGGGGGTTGTGTGAATCTGGGGATGCAGTTTAGCCAACCATTATATCAAGTAGAGTGCGACTGCACTGGACCAGAGAGACATGAGTTCCACGCGCGTGTTAGCAGGCCCCGTTAGGTTGGCAAATAGCCGCTGTGCAGACTCTGAGCCCTTCCGGCCACCGTGTGTGGACCCCGGACGAGGGGACGGTTGGGCATTCCCTGGTGAGACTCTGGTAAGTACGGACGCTCTGCGCGATAGCTCCTACAGTCATCTTAATTAGGAGAGATACTCAGGTTGGATAAAATTGCTATTTCGGTTTTGTAGTACGGATGAAGTGCCAGCATTCCATAACTGTACTAAATGAGTGACTAAGAAGTATTTTCATGAATTTTAGGAAATAAATGTTGTTGTTATAGAAAATTTGTAACTTTGTTTCTCACAGCAACACCGTGTTTCCGTTACCATTCCAATTAAGTGATGGAAACTTTCAACTTAAAGTTAATCAATAAGCAGAGATTTTTGTGGTGATGTTTGCTCACACGAACGGTCGTAGGCGTCTTCCACAAAAGACAGGTGCCAATTTCAAATTGAGGATGCCTGCCAAGGCTTTGCGGAGAGCAAGTATCATGCAGTAGATATATTAGACGTTTTGTAGTATTAAAGTTGCACCGATTTTTCTAGGCAAGTTGCCCACCTATGGAATGTAGACTATCTTTTTAGCTTGGTCTTCATCGGGAGTTGGTTGTGGTGTGGTCGTTTGCTTCAAGGCGCGATGAATTTGGCGGTCGCTACAGTCGCTTTTCTGCAACAGGTCCCTTCGGTGGTCCAGTTGCGATTTTAGGTTTTGTCTGAGATCACACGACCTCTGTGAAGCAAAGTGCTTAGCACCACTTCCATTTGTGACGGGTGATGAGAGCTAGAGCCGTGAGGGTACTGGTCCGTGTGGGTTCTCTTCCGATGCAAGCTGTTGCCGCAGTGCTCTGTCCGCTTTTGCTCAATACGAGAAAAATCACGAATGGGAGCTGACAATGTATTTAGAAGGAGAGGTCTCCAGCGGTGGGATCGACTTTTTGGAACAGTCTGTACGGTGAAGTAGGTCAAAACTTCGTTTTCGAGTAATCGACTAAAAAATATTCCGTGATTTTTTTTTTTTTTGTCAGTTAGTAGCGAACGAGGGCCTACCATGGTGAATGGCTGCAGGGTACGATTCGTTGGACCTGAAGTTACATGACCGTATAAATTGTTTCAAAATGTAGATTCCACCGCTAAGATCGATGTTAGGAGAGCGCGGGCTCCGACACTGAAAATTCTCCAGACGCAGCAGAAACTGAACTACGAAACACGGCGAAGGCGGGGTGGAGACAGGACCGCCATCCTACTGCCGAGTGCGAGCTACCCGAAGGCAATTTTAAACAATTACCTATTTCATTAGCTCTACAACACCGGAAACTACGATTGAAATGAACACACGAGCATTGGTACTGGACGTTTACAAAGTAGCAGAGCGTTGCACGGTGTAATGAATCCCGATACTTTCTTCATTATGCCGATGGGAGGGGGTCAATCCGTCGTCTTCCCCGACACCTGTGCTGTGGGACAGAAACAAGCTGGCGGCATTTCCATTGTGCCCTGGGAAACATCCACGTGGGCATAGGGTGACCAGAAGCAGTTGTTTAAAAAGAAGGACAAACAGCTTCACAAAGGGAGACAAAGGAAGAAGGGGGGACACGTCAAAGGGGTCAACTGCAGATGAGGATACGACCCGTCAGCTTTGGACAAGTCACGTGACTGCCGGGAATTACCGGTGAAACTAGTAGTTAATTGTTAGTGATGGTCAAGTGGTGGTTAACTGAGCAATATAAAAAAATTAAAAACATTGACTGTGGTGACAATGTGGCGTCAATTGTTTTGTTATGTGAAGAACACGGTATTGTTTACAAAGCGAAAAACTTAAGACCATTCACCTCCCTTCATTCGACGCACCGCTATCAACATCTACAATTCAAGCAGCAGCTGACGACATGTTAACTGCACTTTAACCTTCCGAATACAAATAAATTGAATGACTATGAAACAATAAAATAAAACCGTGACAATTAATCTGTCGAGTTATTTCTTGCCTTTACTGGCCACCGAGACGTACATTCCAGCTCCACATAGCTTACATTCCGCTTCAGATTCATTTCTTCCTTCCTTAAAGCCGTATTTTTGCAGGAAAGAACATAGAAAATGTACACTTTCGTTTAGGCGTAGCCTAATGTTTTACCTAACTCACTCTGTTAAAAATTGCACTCCGAAATCACACGTGCACTACAGGAAGTCAAGCCAATACAAAGCGAAGATACGAAACGAAAATTTTAAATAATCGATATTTGCATTCGCTTATAGGTAGATCAACGATAGCATCGACGATCCTGGTGCCACCTACACCGCCTTTGTGCGTGTTTATCACGAAGGCTGTGCCAATAGTTAAAGTATTGGAGAAAAGAGCAATAGAATGGGACGAATTGTAAATTTAACTGTATCGCGAAAAAGCCGGACACTGTAAAAATCCGCCCGGACCGCGGACAAAGAACTAAAAAGTAGGCCATGTCCGGATTAATCCAGACGTCTGGTCACCCTAGACAAGCATGTGTCTTGTGGAGATCGTGTAGGGCACCATGATGGCGAAGGGGTCGCTGACCACGTACCCCACTTCCTTACGATCATGTTTCCCTACAGCAGTGGCTTTTCCAGCAAGAGGGGTCAGGATTGTGGTGGAGTGGTTCAAGGAACACAGCGGCGAGTTCCAGCTGACGTGCGTCACTGCGAGACTCACCGGCGTCGGCTACGACGACGGCGGGCCGCGCCTCACGCAGGATGTGGTGGACTCGCGCGGCGGGGAAGCCGGGCCCCAGCGGCAGGTAAGCGGCTCCGGCCTTCCAGGCGGCCAGCAGCGCCACGACGAGCCCGGCGCGCGGCCGCATGTCCACCGCCACCAGCCAGTCGCCGTCGCCGTTGGGCCCCGCGCCCGTGGCTCCCTGCAGCCGACGCACCAGGGCGCGCGCCACGCGAGACGCCGCCGCGTCCAGGGCGCGCAGCGACACCGACGCACTGCCCGCCTCACCATCCTCTACCGAGCCGGGACACACCAGCGCCACCTGGCAACAACAATGCATAATGTTAAAAAATTATTAATATATCAATGTATTCACGTACGTATGTATGTATGTATATTATACATGTACGTATATAAGTATACATGTACGTATATATGTATACATGTACGTATATATGTATACATGTACGTATATATGTATACATGTACGTATATATGTATACATGTACGTATATATGTATACATGTACGTATATAGGATACATGTACGTATATAGGATACATGTACGTAAATACACTCCTGGAAATTGAAATAAGAACACCGTGAATTCATTGTCCCAGGAAGGGGAAACTTTATTGACACATTCCTGGGGTCAGATACATCACATGATCACACTGACAGAACCACAGGCACATAGACACAGGCAACAGAGCGTGCACAATGTCGGCACTAGTACAGTGTATATCCAACTTTCGCGCAATGCAGGCTGCTATTCTCCCATGGAGACAATCGTAGAGATGCTGGATGTAGTCCTGTGGAACGGCTTGCCATGCCATTTCCACCTGGCGCCTCAGTTGGACCAGCGTTCGTGCTGGACGTGCAGACCGCGTGAGACGACGCTTCATCCAGTCCCAAACATGCTCAATGGGGGACAGATCCGGAGATCTTGCTGGCCAGGGTAGTTGACTTACACCTTCTAGAGCACGTTGGGTGGCACGGGATACATGCGGACGTGCATTGTCCTGTTGGAACAGCAAGTTCCCTTGCCGGTCTAGGAATGGTAGAACGATGGGTTCGATGACGGTTTGGATGTACCGTGCACTATTCAGTGTCCCCTCGACGATCACCAGAGGTGTACGGCCAGTGTAGGAGATCGCTCCCCACACCATGATGCCGGGTGCAGTCCTGATTGTGGCGCGTGCGTCCGTGCGTCGCTGCGGTCCGGTCCCAGGTCGACGGGCACGTGCACCTTCCGCCGACCACTGGCGACAACATCGATGTACTGTGGAGACCTCACGCCCCACGTGTTGAGCAATTCGGCGGTACGTCCACCCGGCCTCCCGCATGCCCACTATACGCCCTCGCTCAAAGTCCGTCAACTGCTCATACGGTTCACGACCACGCTGTCGCGGCATGCTACCAGTGTTAAAGACTGCGATGGAGCTCCGTATGCCACGGCAAACTGGCTGACACTGACGGCGGCGGTGCACAAATGCTGCGCAGCTAGCGCCATTCGACGGCCAACACCGCGGTTCCTGGTGTGTCCGCTGTGCCGTGCGTGTGATCATTGCTTGTAGAGCCCTCTCGCAGTGTCCGGAGCAAGTATGGTGGGTCTGACACACCGGTGTCAATGTGTTCTTTTTTCCATTTCCAGGAGTGTATGTATACATGTACGTAAATATGTATACATGTACGTAAATATGTACGTATAATGGCATCCGTCCATCCTAGAGGGATGATGGTGAAACATGCTTGGTGCAGCGTCTGCTTTGGCTGAAAAGTCCCACTCTAGAGTGGCAGTCCCTACTGCAGTTTGGACATGTGAAATTTGAGGGACTTCAAACAGAAGCCGCTCTGTCTCTTCGCTTTGTCCTCTTCCTGATTTGTTCCTGTGCGCGTTCGTCCTCAGAGCTTGACGCCGTTGCACACGGTTACTCGCCAATTGACACGGTCATCTGCAATACTTTCCCAGCGACCTGGATTGATTCTGGTTTTGGTCAGGTCTCTGTTGCAGGCATCTTTAAAACGAAGATGCGGTCGCCCCACTGGCCTCACATCCTCCTAAAGTTCTTCGTACAGCAACTGTTTCGGTATCCGTTTAGGATCCATACGCCGAACTATCTTAGACGTTGATGACTCAGGAGTGCAAAGATGCTGGTTGTGCTTGCACGATGAAAGATTTCGGTGTTGGGTACTCTATCTCTCCAAGAGATCTGAAGGATCTTCCGGAGACAGCGGAGATGGAAGCTGTTGAGTCGAGATTCATGCTTAGAGTTGTCCATAGAGAAGGGTACTTATAACACAAGCGTTGTAGACCTTTAATTTAGTTTTTGTGGTAAGCAGTCCGTTGTTCCATACTCTATTTCTCAATCTACCCATGACAGATGATGCCTTTGCGATTCTGTTAGTAATTTCAGTGTCCATGGGCAAGTTGCTACATATTGTGGATCGCAAGTAGGTAACGTCATCAACTACCTGGAGAGGATTGCCATCAGTGCTGATGGATGGAAGGTTGGTAGTGCTCTGCGCCGTGATCTTAGTCTTTTGAAGGCTGATGAGTAGACTAAATTTTTCACAGGCATGTGATAATTTGTTAATTATATACTGCAGCTCACTTGTGTTCGCTATGTATCGTCCGCATATAACAACTGACGGATAACAACTGTATTTACTTTGCTCTTGGCCTTGAGGTGAGCAATGTTGAAAATATTTCCATCAGACGTCGTATGTAGAAGAGAAAAGAGAATCCAAATAATGTAGGAGCTAACACACACAGCTGTTTCACACCGCTATTAACAGGGAATGCTTCTCATGTTTTACCGTTGAAGCAGATTGTTGCTTGTGTTTTCTCATGGATGATGTACGTATATATGTACGCACCACATCTTCTAAACCACTGGACCGACTTCAAACTGTATACACATATTACTTACTGTTCGCAAAGAAACGCTGTGGCAGTAAGAAGGGCCTAACTGTCAAAACGGTGTGATTGGGGATGTAAAAGTAGTGTAGCCCATGACGCACAAATACCTAGGCTTTTTTTTTTACTGAGGTGGCAGTCATGGGATAGAGATATGCACATATACAAATGCCTGAAGTATCGCGTACTGAATGCATAAAAGGTCACGGTAATGGTGGAGCTGTCATTTGTACTCAGGTGATTCATGTGAAAAGGTATCCGAGGTTATTAATGGCCTCGCGACGGGAATTAACAGACCTTGAACGCGCAATGGTAGCTGGAGGGGGTAGGCACAAATGTGTGTGAAATAAATACATGCATATCCAGGTAAAGGCGCGGATAAAAACGACTCAGACCCCTTGATCAATTTCAACCGAACTTCTAACAGATATTACTGTCTACATGCAAATACTGTCGGGTGTAAAAATCAACTAAGTCCTATTGGAGTGAGTTTGATGATGCAGTGAGATAACAGGGGCAGGAAGAGATGTATATAGAGAGGAAAAAGATTATATATATATAATTATATACACGCCCTGAGTCAGGAGGAAAGGTATACCATTTGACGGGTGAGGCATTACTGACTGAACAAAACACGTGATGTGGACATAGGCCCTATCCTGAATGGTTTCTGAGATGGAACACTTTATGTACATTTCTATTTATTTTCTGTATTATTCACTGCCATTGTTCACAACGTACCACAGTAATATAGGGGAAGTTGAGACGAACATTTTCATAAAGGACGCTTATTGTCTATCAAGTACAAAAACTACCTCAAATTGGCCTAAGAAAGTACCTAAGCTACAGTGCACACGCGTCGTGCAAGATTTTCAATATTCTTGCGATCTCTCCTTGCAAACTGTTAGTCCTAGACAAAAAAATGAGTGACCTTTTTGTAGCAAGTTTAATTTAGTTTAATTGTGTACTGAGGCACGTTTTCGTTAGAATGTGAGGTTTCCGAGTTACTAAAGAAAAACGTACAAATGTGGTTTTTAACGTGTTGTATCTCTGATACCATTCGCAATAGGGCGTATGTCGATATGAGGTATTTTGGTTCAGAATCACGAATACTATTGCGTCTCAAGGCATGTACCTTTCCTCCTGACTCACCCCACCTTCATACCCACCTTCATACTCATCATGTCCTGCAGGATGTTGGAGGTGCTCTGCGCCCCCTACGATTCTCTCTCGTGTACGTGATCTTGCAAGGGCAGTGGGGTACATTTGCGTCACAGCAAGCAAGACTGAGAAAATGGGCTTAAGAGGACTACAGCTGTAATATGAGCTGGTCAAAATAAGTTACTTTTGCTTGATTCCTGGCCCATATGTAAAAATCATGCTCCTTTAGAGCAAACTATACCTCCTGTAAAGTGTGTGCCATTGCAGTTCATACCACCTTGAACGATTGCAGCAATTCAGCCTCTGGATGTTTGTTTTACCTTGCCTATGAAACATAACCACATCATCTGCAGCTACGTCTTAAAGGGTATCAAGTTTTACGGTAAGATCCACGACAAATTGTTCCTCATTCATTGCATACCATCACATTCCACCACTTCCGTTCACCCCGTTACACCAATCTGATTCTATATGTATTCTTTAAGAGTAGATACCTAGCTGAACGTCTTGCGCGGTTTGTAACTCCTTAGGAGTCCACCTTCGGTCTTCATAGTGCTATCCTTTGTGATCACTGAGGTATGCCATTTGCGATTCAGTGTTCATGGTGCAAGTTAATGGTTTGTTTTTAACATTTCTTGTACGTGTCGATGTCCATTTCGTGAAGTGTAATACATACGTCCCGTATAAGGTTGATTTGTGAACTCCCAGAAACTCCTTACCTGTCGCTCTCCTGATGCACATTGTGAGTCTTCAGCAGCCGCATTTTTCCTATAATAAATGTTAACACAAGAGTTTCAAATGAGCTTTACTACAGAATGAACTAGTCACCTCGCACTCAAGGGTTTCGTCGTTAGTGGCCTGTCAAACTCTTCAGCAGCATTACCAGGTTCCAAGTTTTTGTTCGCAAAAAGCACACCAGACGAAGTGTTAGCTACCCCCCCCCCCCCCCCCCCCCCCACACACACACACACCTTTAACAGCACTGTGACCATGCCCTGGGCAGAGCCTGGCAGTCACTGGCACCAGTGAAGTAGTGTGTATGTACCAACAGGTTGCACATAATCACTGCAGTAAGATGGGTAGACATTGAGACGTGACGAATTGCAGAAAGTGTATAGGACCTGTTATTGCGACTGTGGTAATTTACTTCGTAAGCCAAACCAGCGGTAGGCTTGCTTGGATATGTCTGACAAAGGGAGCTGATAATGCAGCCATGATAGGGACAATTTATGTTTAATCATTGTGAAAAATATATTGCAGAAATCACGATATGTATTACTGGGCACCATTGTCAGTCTTAGGACCAGCTCCTGGCCAGAGCTGTGCAGCCAACGGCGGGGAGGCAATGCAGCAAACATCAAAGGGCACAACTGCGACGGCTGAAGGGGGAACTTTTGTAAAATATTATAAGAGCAGTTTTATGTTAATACTAATATACAGGGCTATCTAAAAAGAAGGAACACATTTCAAACATTTATTGCTTCCAAACTACTAAAGATGAAAACAATTCCAAAGTTCCTGGAAAGAGAAAACTTGAAATTTTTATGTATTGAATGTGAGCACCTTGTGTTACACGACTTATGTCAACAAGGTGGCTTATTTCCTGCCATACAGAAAACAGCTGGTCTCATCTAATTAACATTCTCAACAATGCGATGTTGCAAGCTTTCAAATGTTTCAGGCGGAGGGTGGATAAAGACGCCGTCTTTTACGCAGCTCTACAGATAAAAGTCACAAGCAGATCTTTGAGACCACCGGCAACGAAGTTCATCTTCTCCTCCTCCTCTTCCAATCTAACATTCTGGAATGTTGTCATTCAGGTAACGTCGGACGTGCTTAGAGAATTTTTTTAATTTTTCTCTTTCCAGAAACGTTGGAATTGTGTTTGTATGTTTTGCAGTTTAGAAGCAACAAATGTTTGAAATTTGTTCCTTCTTTTTGAATAGCCCTGTGTATAGCGCCGAGCTAATTGCTAATTTATTCTTTAACCACATGCTGGAACTGAGACCTATTTAGATATTTTAAGTGGCGCACTGATGTATTCCTTACCAGAGAATATAGCAATGTCGATTTTGAATTTTGCTGGAAGTGATTAGTGATTTGGACGTGGACGCCTCCTTTTGTTGAATGGTTACGTAGTATGATATTGTGATTTGGTCTCGAGCTTAATTAGAAACGTTGATATGGGATTGAGAGCAGTTCATGTGAATGGCAGTTACTTGTTGGTAGTGAGATTACTCTGACTTTGGCGAATTTTCCGCATGCTGTCATAGTTACGAATTTTTTCCGCTCTACTACATCTGATTAGTCAGATTTCAGTGAGGCAAGTCACGGCTTAAATGTTAATACAATCGTAATTACGGGGATTTCTATTAAAGCCACGTTGTGTGTATCTTCCCTTGAGTCAGTAACTGCATCTCAAATCACTCTTACTTCCTCAGGTCAGTCGGTTGATCGAACAACTGCACCCGACGAACTTTACAGCGTGTAGCATAGTTTAACAGCCGCAAAAGGAGCTATAGTGATCGGTCTTACCCGTGACCACACCACCAATAGAACTGCGCTATTTGCTGGTGTATCAACGCGGGCAGTCCAACGTGTCTACAAGGTATGGTGTATCACTAGTAGCTATGTAACACGGCTTAAGAACAGTCAGAAAGATCCTGCCAACAGGGACCATGCTTTGTAAATGACAATCTGTTTTTAACCCGGCAGAATGTGCCGTTGTCAGTGAATGCACGACCTCAGAGTCGTGAACACCCCGAAAAGAACTACGTTCAGTTGGAGTGAGCTCGTTATTTCCTGATACTACCAAACCGCCTGCGAAGACAAGGCACACAACTTTGATGTCATGTTTCTACCACCCTGAACAGACGACCATTCTATGGGAATCCAGTTCGATGAGGTACGAGTGAAATGTTCCACCCGTGAATTTCACTTCATGACTTGTTTTGGTGAGCATTTGTGGAGTTAAATTCAGAGTTTAAGGTCATCGCCGTCGTCGTCGTCCTTTCAAGGATTAAGTTATTGCGTGTCCCAAACTCAGTCAAAATATACTATCTGCGACTTTGACAGTAATTTTGAAAATTACCAGCTGGGCTACGAGCACTGCATCAGTGAAGTCCCGTGATTGCGCTGCCATCTCTTATATATCGTGACCTGCCTGATCTGTCTGAGTGTCTCCGTTAGGAAAGTTGGCTTCAGCACGCCTCTAGAGCCCCCCCCCCCCCCCCCCACCCCTCTGTCGTATGTTAAACGATAACGTCTGGCTCCTACGTCGCTGTTGCTCATCTTAGACACTGCTACACTACCGTCGACACAGTTCTCAGTTTCATCGCAACATGTAAATCCTCCTCCTCGGCAATGAAGGCGAGTTTTCGAATTAAACTATTCTTCGAGGATGGGAAGGAGAGATTGTGGAGTATGAGCCATTCGCCCGACAGAACTGCAATCCCCCTGACACGCGTGGTATGCGTGCGGCCTATAGCGGTAGGCGTTTCGTAAGCAATCACGAACTCTGACTAGGCCACTGGGCGCAATGCAAGCATAGCTAGAGGCCGCCAACCCCGTGGACCCGTTTGTATCTGCAGGTCAAATGATCGCAAACAGTTCCTATGGTGTATGTGGTTGTGTATTTAGGGCGGTGGAATGCCACTCCGTCGATCTCTGGTTCAAGCACCGACTGAAACCACAGTGCTTCAGTCTGAGTCTCATTTAAAACCTTCGTTATGTGCGATGGCATACAGCTCGCAGCCATCGGCGACCGACTGAGCAATCAGTGTGTGTCTGCACCATCACCAGCAAGTGGTCTCTGCATGGGGACTACCACGAAATTTGCATCGACCGTCTGCCTGGATTGATTGAGGGGGCTATGGGGCTACACCGCGAGGTCACCTGTCCCGATTAAAAAATTAATTGAATAAGATAGAGGCGTCCTCTGAAAGTGGGCAGATACAGTCAGAGGGGCCAAACAACAATGCGAGGAAACTAACAACATAGGGATAAGATAGTGGTCTTTGCGAGGAGTGGTCATAGGTCCCAGGCGCAAGAAACGCGAAGGCAGGCGCCAACCACAACCTTCCTGCCACCAGGACTAAAGCAAAAGCTTGTAATTTAAAATAAATGTCACTTTCACGCAGGAAACTGAAAACCAGTTCAATTAATCGTGAATCGTCTGCTAAAATTAAAGACCAGTAATGTATAAGGCTACATTTAGTCCGTAGGGCCAAAAGAAGCGGACATCCCACAAATATATGGAATACCGTCAGTCTGGTTCCACAGTCACATTGCAGGGGTGGCTCGTTACACAAGAAAACGATGGGTGAGCCTAGTATGACCGATGCGCAGACGGCTCAAGACAGTGGAGCTGAAGGAAGACCTCCAAATTGCAGTAGTGTCCTTGACTGAGCGAAGTTAATTACTAAGAGCAGCAGCGCACCAGAAGTCATTCCACTTTAGGGGAAGAAGATTGTGTGTATCCGCATATGTACACCTGGAATCATGAAAGGAAATGAGGGGAAAGTATCGGCCCGTCTAGCTAAACGGTCAGCTAGTTCATTACGTGGAGTGCCCACATGACTTGAGACCCACAGAAAGACAACTGAGCAGGCAGCACAATCCAGAGCAGAGAGAAGGTCATGGGTAGCAGAGACCAAAAGGTGACAGGAGTAGCATCGGTCTATAGCCTGTAAGCCCCTCCTTGAGTCGGTACATATTAAAACACTGTTGAGGCAGGCCTGAGTAACAAACTGGAGGGCTCTGTTAATGGCTAGCATATCTGTTGTGAACACACTACAGGATCCCGCAATGAATGGTGTTCTAAGGTAGTAGAAGACTTAAAAACATATACCGTCGTATTTACTATTTTAGAATCAGTGTAGAATTTGGTAGCACCCCGTAACTTATCAAGGATGGAACATACAAGACGTGGGAATATCACAGGGGCGACAGAAAACTTAGGACACTGGAATAGGTTGGTCTTAATCCATGGTTTATGAACCTTCCAAGAGGGGTGGGGGTGGGAGGAGGTGGGGGAGAAAGTACAAGGGGGACACGTTCCAGTGAGTGGAGATGGAGATCCTGACGGGGGCGAAGTAAGACTCATTCCAGCCGACTGTCTACCTTCACTGCGTTGTTTTGCTCCGCTTTCGAGTGGAAGTTGAACTATCATATATACGGCCTCCAGCCTAAGTTCGGGCTTGTGTAAATTCAACGCTAGTGATTAAATTTCACAAACTATTGTAGTGACTGACTTGTATCCAATGGAGAAGTATTTTGCTTAGGTACATCACGATTATACTGTTCTACATGATAAGGAAATTAAGTTCCGTTTTGAGCTAACAATTTTTCTAGTTTTACTACCCAAACATTGTTCAGAGAAGTTTCTCCATCCTCAGTGGGTAGTAAAAAAAAGAAAAATTGGTTTTACTCAATGCAGAATCAGATTTTCTTATGACACATTAGGAGGCAAAAGCGGGCGAGGAAAGAGCTTCGACCACGTAATGATCATCTGTTCTCGCATATTGTTTACATGCGCTGTATTCTGATGATCCTCAAGAAGCAGAAAGACATCAGACTGTCGATTAAATCTTATGCTTTTTCGTAAATTTTAGTAGAGTTTTAGTTTGAAGAATTTTTCCAACCCCCCCCTCTCTTTCTCTCTCTAACACACACACACACACACACACACACACACACACACACACACTGACGTTCTTGGTGTAGGGTGTTTGTCAATTTTTGGGAAGGCAGTAAAACGTGGAGACGTGTACTGACCTGGTTGGCGTCTGCCCTGGCCGCCGTCTCCTCCAGTATGCGGTGCAGAAGCGCGCCAGCCGACGCGTCGTCTTCCCGTACCTCACCGCGCAGCACCGACAGCTGCGGCACCGACCCCATCGCGTGACCGTGGAACCTGTGGGCACACCGAACAAGTTTACTCGACTGCTCACTCATATTTGTACAGAAAACTCAGTACTGGTCACTGCCAGTAAGACTGAAACAGGAGATGAAAGATTTTTTTTGAAAATTAGTCGCTGTTAAGGCAATTTTGAAGATAGCCCAACAAAAATTGGTATTTGTTGTCTCCATCAGAAATAAAATAATAAGTGTTTCAACACAAATTTACCTGCTGTGAGTGTGAAATAGTGGATGAAACTTTTTTTTTGTAATATAAATCATTATGAAAGCACTAAAATATTTTTAAAGCTATATGTATGAAAACTGGTTTTTGATTTCTGGGTTACAAATAAAAAGTACGTGTTTCACCGTTTTTGGAAATTCACTACGATATTTCTCAGTAGGAACTAGTACTATCGAAGGTGAAAAGACAACATTGTGCGGAGTTTATTATTAAGGCGAAATTCCTCGAGCTATATTAAGGTGTTGGTTTTATTGGCAACTAGTTTCGATGTTGTTACACCACCATCTTCAGGCCCATACTTGTTGCAGCAACCGTATGTGTGTAACATTAATAGTCAGTGGTGAGATAGGCGTGTTCCGTGCGATAGGTAGGTAGGTAGGTAGGTAGGTAGGTAGTAACTCCATCCGGATGGAACACGCCTATCTCACCACTGACTACTAGTGTTACACACATACGGTTGCTGCAACAAGTTTGGGCCTGAAGATGGTGGTGTAACAACATCGAAACTAGTTGTCAATAAAACCAACACCTTAATACAGCTCGAGGAATTTCGTCATTTTTTAACATATATTATACTAGCTGACGTCCCAAGTCCGTTTGAATTATGGATATACTAAGACATAAGAAAAGTTTGTATTCCGCATTTCAGTCGACTTTTATAGATCAACTGAAGAATAGGGCACTAGTGCTAGCAAGGATGAAAAGCAACAATGTAACAATGGCATCCTGTACGTTAATTGAACTACGTAGGTAGTATCCTGTTCTTCAGTTGGCCTATATAGGACCCAATTTTACTGTTTTAAGTTTTTTCGCAGTCGCTAGTACTACTAGGATAATTGAGTCTATACTATTAGTATCGAAGGCGTAAACCAATTTGTATCCCATTATTCAGTTGACCTTCTCCAAATTTAATTATGCCGCTTATTTTTAGTCTTCGTTTGCATTAATATCTTATTCTTCAGTTGACCCATATAGGGGAAATGAAGTATGGGATACAAATTTTTCGCATGTCGGTATTTCTAACTTCGCTAGTAATAGTATCATCTGAACAAGATAATGCAAGTTGTAACGTAGGCGAAAGAAGAAACACTAGTGAAATTTGTATTCTGTACTTCAGTTGAGCTAAATAGGTCAACTGAAGAATAGGATATTAGTGCTAGCGAAGGCGAAAAAGTCGACATACATTAAATTTGTATCCGATACTGCAGTTAACCTATACAGATCAGCTGACGTTCGGGATACAACTCTTGTCAAATAAGGTATTCCATTCTCACATCACTTCTGCCTATTTTTCTTTTTTGCACTAGTATCCCATTCTTCAGTTGAGTTGTGTACGTCAACTTAAGACTAGAATATTAGGATTCAAAGAAATGATAAACCTAACATATTCGAAATATGGATGTACGTAATATATGTCTACCATCTGCCCTGCAGTCTTTTGTTTCTCACATTCGTCTTTGCTGTTAATCTCTGGAATACATCAGCTCTGTCAACTTTTGACGCCATTGGTCAAAGCCGACGGCTTGTATCGCACACTTCAGTAATCCCAAACTTTCACTGCACAATATACATCAAGAATAACTTGCACAAAGTTACGAAAAATAGCCGGCCTGTGTGACCGAGCGGTTCTAGGTGCTTCAGTCTGGAGCCGCGCGACCGCTACGGTGGCAGGCTCGAATCCTGCCTCGGGCTTGGATGTGTGTGCTGTCCTTAGGTTAGTTAGGTTTAACTCGTTCTAAGTGACTGATGACCTCAGATGTGAAGTCCCGTAGTAGTCAGAGCCATTTGAACTATTTTACAAAAAATATTTTTGGATGTAATTGAGAGAGATAATGTTACAGGTTTTCCACAGAAGGTATTTATCTTAACAATATGTATTATAAATTGCTTGCATCTGTTTTACAAAGGTGCGCTTATTTTACGTCCTTATTTTTATTTAAGTATATTGTCGAAACAAATATTAACACAGATATAAGCACCATTATCAAATAGATGTAAGCAAATTATAATCCATCTTGTTCAGATAAATACCTACTGTACAAAAGCATATACTCTGAGGATGACCTATAGCATTATCTCCGAAAACTGCATTTAAGAACCTCTTTTTAACTATGTTTACGTAAGATTGCCGACGTATACTGTGCACTGAAAGATGTGTGTGACTGCACAGGTGGACCATGAGGAAACTAAGTACAAGTAATTCCATATTGTGCCTCTAAATACACATAAAATCGGTAACTAAATAAAAATTGTGCGGTTTTTATATATTGCAGTAAATTCAACAAAAAGAAAAACCTAACACATTGAAAACATTACGTAGTAACACTTTAGTACATACAGAACACACACTTTAAAATACTCATTTCCCCGAAACGTGTCGTGTAAAATACTAATAAAAGAAAATCGTGATTGGTAGCAGAAAATTTATTTATAAACAAAGCTACCAAAAAACCATTTGTAATGTAGAATAATCAGACTCTGAACGCATATACAGAGAACAGTCTTCCACGTTTCACAAACCGTACTGAAGTAGGAAAGTAAAATTTTCTTGCTGTCAAAATGTTATGCCTCCTGAGCAGCAAAAGGAAGTAATCCGTCATAGGCGGCTGTCAGGCAGCATGCCGCAGGCTGCATTTTCGCCTGGTTTTCGAAGGCTGCCAGTCGGTCTGTGGAACTTGCCGAACTGGTGGCTAAAAGCCGTTCTTGACTACTTCAAGATGTCGCCTTGACCGCCTGGAGAACTACCGCGCCATATTTCCTCGTCTGCGTACTCTAAAGAGCGACACTCCGACTTCCATTCACTGCAATCCTTTAATTGTTCATTTCTCTCTCTCTCTCTCTCTCTCTCTATATCTCTCTCTCTCTCTCTCTCTATATCTCTCTCTCTCTCTCTCTCTCTATATCTCTCTCTCTCTCTCTCTCTCTCTCTCTCTCTCTCTCTCTCTCTCTCTCTATATATATATCTCTCTCTCTATATATATATCTCTCTCTCTATATATATATCTCTCTCTCTATATCTCTCTCTCTCTCTCTCTATATATATATCTCTCTCTCTCTCTCTCTCTCTCTCTCTCTATATATATATCTCTCTCTCTCTCTCTCTCTCTCTCTCTATCTCTCTATCTCTCTATCTCTCTATCTCTCTATCTCTCTATCTCTCTATCTCTCTATCTCTCTATCTCTCTATCTCTCTATCTCTCTATCTCTCTATCTCTCTATCTCTCTATCTCTCTATCTCTCTATCTCTCTATCTCTCTATCTCTCTATCTCTCTATCTCTCTCTCTCTCTCTCTCTCTCTCTCTCTCTCTCTCTCTCTCTCACCCGCTCCCCCCGCTCCCCCTCACCCTCCAGATCCTCGGCCTCTTAGCGCTGCCTCAGGAATAACGTCACAGTTTAATCTACTCACGCTTAGCCGTCACCAATTTAAATGACTGAGAAGGTCAAGTAGCCGAGCTACCATGAGTCATTAAACGTAGGATGGATAACTCAAACCAACGACAAAACATTTTTGGGACACTGAATCCATATTTGCACAGGTTTGTCACAGAATGACAAAGTTACAAAATAGAAAAAATCAGGAAAACAACCGTAATTTGAATGAAAAGTGATTTTATGCTTCAATATGAACACAAGTTTTATAGAAGTTTAAAGATGAGAATCTTCATTAAATATCTGTTCATCGCCTCTGTCCATTCCCCTCCCTCTCTCCCTCCCTCACTGTCTATACCGCTTCCTTCCTCCTTTCTGTGGCTGTGTTTTATTTCCCCTCGTCTACTAGCCTTCTTTCTCCACGTTACCACCCCCCACCCCAATGGGAGATCACTGGTCGTTACACCCACAGTATTTGTTTCCAGACTGTAATGTGTGTACAGTGTTTGGTTGAAATCTATCCAGGGGCTTATGAGCTTTTTACTCGCAGCTTTGCCAGAGTACATTCATGAAACGTATTTCACATATATTTAACAATTTTCGCACATATTTGTACACGTATTTGACGTGTAACTAGCGAATTTCGTCCTGCAATTTTGTTTTCATGCAGCTAAATGTTTATGACGTCATAATTTTGCTAGTACGTTCAGGGGTACATGCGAATATTGTCTGCAAAATGTGTCGTGAATGCAGTTAGTACTAAAGAGGCAATAAATTAAAACGTCTAATCTGATGCGGCAGTTTTATAACATTAACAGCAACAGTGTAAGCGGTAAACTTTTTTCCTCTTTTTTTCTGCGCTTTGTCAGCAAGAAAAAGTTTCGTAAACGTTTGAAATTATTGCGTTAAATTTGTCGCGAGTCACTAAGTGCTCTCGTCAGCTACACTACTTTTTCAGCATCACCCCCGCACCTTTGATAGGTAACTGATCCTTACCCCACAGCGATTCTCCAGAGACAGTAAGTGATACGTGTGAGACCCAACTCGCTTTATTTGTTCACGAGACCCAGAAAATATTAGATACAGGCTTCCAGGTAGATGCCATTTTCGTTGACTTCCGGAAGGCGTTCGATACAGTTCCGCACTGTCGCCTGATAAACGAAGTAAGAGCCTACGGAATATCAGACCAGCTGTGTGGCTGGATTGAAGAGTTTTTAGCAAACAGAACACAGCACGTTGTTCTCAATGGAGAGACGTCTACAGACAAAGTAACCTCTGGCGTGCCGCAGGGGAGTGTTATGGGACCATTGCTTTTCACAATATATATATATATATATATGACCTAGCAGATAGTGTCGGAAGTTCGATGCGACTTTTCGCGGATGATGCTGTAGTATACAGAGAAGTTGCAGCATTAGAAAATTGCAGCGAAATGCAGGAAGATCTGCAGCGGATAGGCACTTGGTGCAGGTAGTGGCAACTGACCCTTAACATAGACAAATGTAGTGTATTGCGAATACATAAAAAGAAGAATCCTTTATTGTATTATTATATGATAGCGGAACAAACACAGGTAGCAGTTACTTCTGTAAAATATCTGGGAGTATGCGTGCGGAACGATTTGAAGTGGAATGATCATATAAAATTGTTGGTAAGGCGGGTACCAGGTTGAGATTCATTGGGAGAGTCCTTAGAAAATTTAGGCCATCAACAAAGGAGGTGGCTTACAAACCACTCGTTCGACCTATACTTGAGTATTTCTCATCAGTGTGTGGTCCGTACCAGGTCGTGGTGACGGAGGAGATAGAGAAGATCCAAAGAAGAGCGGCGCGTTTCGTCACAGGGTTTTTTGGTAAGCGTTACGGAAATGTTTAGCAAACTCAAGTGGCAGACTCTGCAAGAGGCGCTCTGCATCGCGATGTAGCTTGCTGTCCAGGTTTCGAGAGGGTGCGTTTCTGGATGAGGTATCTAATATATTGCTCCCCCCTACTTATACCTCCCGAGAAGATCACGAATGTAAAATTAGAGAGATTCGAGCGCGCACTGAGGCTTTCCGGCAGTCGTTCTTCCTGCGAACCATACGCGCCTGCAACAGAAAAGGGAGGTAATGACAGTGGCAAGTAAAGTGCCCTCCGCCACACACCGTTGGGTGGCTTGCGGAGTATAGATGTAGATGTACCAAGTTTGGTTGAAATTGGTCCAGTTGTTTAAGAGAAGATGGGATGGATACATACATACATCTGCTTTTACAATTTGTATGAGTATACATATACTGATTTTAAAAATGCTCTGTGCTGACAACGTACCCCTGCTAGACTACCCCGGCCGTGGCGTACGAGGGAATGAATTAACAATTACGAAAAACAAATATCCGAGAGCTTTTGTTGTCTGAAGTGACTGGCATTGAAGGAGAACTGGACAAACAATCCCGTCGTAAGATGTACTCCCGGGAGAAGGTCGCCCATCAAGCAGCACTAACAGAGCTTACGCGGCCGGTTGCGTGAGTGACTGGTACCCGGCCGCCTTCACCTCAATCAGCAGCGCAAAGTAAACTAACTGCATGCCGAACGCTGCCAAGCTGGGTTTGCAGCGTTGGCGGACGCCGATGTGGCCGCGTTTACGCGGCGGCGCTGACAAAACATCAGCTCATGTGACGGCCAGACAGTGCCGTCGATGTTGGCTGGTGCCACAACATAGCACAGTATTTGGCATACGACGACCGACGACTGCGGAAAACCAACAGCTCCCTCTACTCTACAAACAGTCGCGATTTCAGACAGCGAAACCGTTTATAGGGGAATACTTCACACGGTTCCAATAGAATCTGAAAGCTCTTTATTCACATGAAGTGCTGAGTGCTATTGACAAGGAATTTCAGATCGATCCCGTATTCCTGGATTTCCGGAAGGCTTTTAACACTTTACCACACAAGCGGCTTTTAGTGAAATTGCGTGCCTGCGGAATATCGTCTCAGTTATGTGACTGGATTTGCGATTTCCTGTCAGAGAGGTCACTTCGTAGTATTTGACGGAAAGTCATCGAGTAAAACAGAAGTGATTTCTGGCGTTCGCCAAGGTAGTGTTACAGGCCCTTTGCCGTTTCTTATCTATATAAACGATTTGGGAGTCAATCTGAGCAGCCGTCTTTGGTTTTTTGCAGATGACGCTGTCGTATACCGACTAATAAAGTCATCACAATACCAAAAGAAACTGCAAATCGGTTTAGAAAAGGTATCTGAATGGTGCGAAAAGTGGCAGTTGACCCTAATAACCAAAAGTGTGAGGTCATCAACATGAGTGCTAAAAGGACGTTACACTTCGGTTACACGATAAATCAGTCAAATCTAAAGGCCGTAAATTCAGCTAAATACCTAGGAATTACAATTACGAACGATTTAAATTGGAAGGAACACGCAGAAAATGTTGTGGGGAAGACTAACCAAAGACAGCGATTTTTTGGCAGGACACTTACAAAATGTAACAGATCTAAGGAGACTGCTTACACTACGCTTGTCCGTCCTCTTTTAGAATACTGCTGCGCGCTGTGGGATCTTTACCAGATAGGACTGACGCAGTGCATCGAAAAAGTTGAGGGATGAGCAGCACGTTTTGTACTATCGCGAAATGTGGGAGAGAGTCACAAATGATACAGGATTTGTGCTGGACAACATTAAAACAAAGGCGTTTTCGTTGCGACGAATCTTCTCACGAAATTCCAATCACCAACTTTCTCCTCCAAATGCGAAAATATTTTGTTGACATCGACTTACATAGGGAGGAACGATCACCACGATCAAATAAAAGAAATCAGAGCTCGTACGGAAAGGTATCGGTGTTCATTCTTTCTGCGTGCTATACGAGATTGGAATAGAGAATTGTGATGATGGTTCGATGAACCCTCTGCCAGGCACTTAAATGTAATTTGCAGAGTTTCCATGTAGATGTAGATGAATTTTATAAGGTAAAACCCCTCAGTATTTTAGGATTTTACAATTTGACATTCTAGTTCCCTCAGGAAAAGTCTAAGATTTGCCCAACCACAAACTTTTCTGGCAGAGACTCCTCTATGTCAGGCCGGCGCAAACCGGACGCTTCTTTTACAGACGGTTGAAGATACTGAAGCAACCATTTCGATAGAAGATGGTACAGAGAAAGCGGACTATTAAATGGTATGCTTAATGCTTTTAAGTAGTTCAGGCAACGAAACCTTTAAGTATCTGTAATTTTCTTTTAAATGAACGACGTACACGTATCTTTAAAAGGTTTAGGTGATTGTCTGAACATCGTAGTGGGAGTTGATGGCTCTTCATCTTGGATACACAAACAATACAAGAAGAAAAGGAGGTTAAAGGTTAATGTCTTGAGTTCGAGGCTGTGACAAATGACTGCGAGATGATCGGAAAATGAATATGCCGTGGTCTTTAAGACTTGGTATCCGGTCGACAGTAGATAAAGAACGGATATCCAAAATCTGAATGGGCCAAGATAGTCTCGAATAAAATTCTAGGGCCTCATCAACGGTGTTACCCGAACTATTACATCTAAATATTTATTTCTTTTCCATGCCCAAGAGATTTGTGATTTCATCAGTATGAAAGTTCAAATTTTCAATCGTAATGGAAGATGGGAACATTCGTGTTACGAGGGAGTAAATTAGCCTGTGGCTGCAAACATGGTTTTTAATCCTTTTATTGCGTCTATTTCGTGACTACCGCTCCCATCTTCAGATGTACCTTGTAATGTACATCTAATCGATGTCAGGTATGACTTCCTCAGGATCACAGCTTGCTTTCACTGCCGAACAACATGCAGCAAAACCCCAAGAACCCTCCTCCCCCACCACACACACACACACACACACACACACACACACACACACACACACACACACACACACACACACACACACACACACAACTCCCCCACAAAACACCACCTCTGCGATCAGCAGCATGTGGTCTGCTGCCGATGTGTAATAATAATGCAATAAAGAAATTGAAAACCATGTTTGTCAGAGGCTTATTTGTAATTTCAGTACAGTAAAAAGCTCTAGTTTAAAACCGTTAATTTGCTTTTCCGCAGTTAATCATACACTATAATTTCGATTCGACACTAAGATCTCGTCAGTAGACGCAGCAGGGCAAAAACGTGTAACTTTGTAGCCTCGTTCTGCTGCTGTTCATTCCGACAAGCCAATACATTAATATTCCCCTGATGCAGCTACCTGCCGGTAGAAAATACACTAATTAAAATTTCAGAGTGTGCGATTGCGATAATACGACGTCACCTTGTGCTTGAAGCTCACTTTTTGTTCGAGTTTACTTCGTAACAATGGAAATACGCTTCTCTTATTCCTCTTCTGTTATTCTTGTTGAACATCCATAGAGTTTTCAGCGAAGTTTAATTATCTTCAGGGGGGTGATTATTTTATTAGTATCGCATACTGGCGTTTATGTGGCTGTCTGAAATTTGCAGTACAAATACTATAGAATAAAAATACTTGTTTCTGAAATCTTGTAGCTATTTTTTAAGCTTTTTTATTTCGACAATCAACATTTTTCGGGCCCAGCCCATCGTCTGGTGACCTGTTAGTAATTAAAATCTGTGATTAAACTCTTCACATAATACAAATGCAAGTATGTACAAATGCAACGTTCAAAAACTTACAAGAATAATAGAAATTGTGCATGTCAAAATGGCAGAAAATGCACATACCATTACGTAAGCTCGAGAGGCAGTTTTAAATGCCTTATATCAAGACATGCGTATGGTGTATCAGGTGCATATAACCTTTCACTCGCAAAGACAGAAACCAAATGCACCAGTGCCAGAGCACCAGGCAACGCGCGCCGTGAACGATAGAGGGTACCTTGCGCTATTACAGTGCTGTGGCGGAATCTCTAGTATCTTGAGGATATTTAATGAAAGTTGTATATCACGATTGCTAACAAAAATTAAGCTTAAAGACAAAGTCGTGCAAAATATGACAACTTATACAAATGTGAAAATTACAGTATATTAAAAAAAATTAAATTGCGCCACCATACATTTGGTGTTATAAAACTGGCCGCAAAGAAAACAGGTTTTTACTTCCAAGATCAACTGAAGAAATTATCAAAAATATGTAAAAACATCTTGTTCCAGTGATCTCAGTAAGTAAACGGCCATGGAAGCGCCATCTGTATACGAGAACTTTTAGTTCCTCCAAAATATCCAGATAACCACCCTTATTCTCATAATGATGAATCTGTAAATTGTTTTCGATGCCACGAAGCTGCTGATTGCACTAACGTAAATGAGCTCGTAGTGAATAACCACAGCTAGAGTAACCGCGTTCTCTGTATCTCTTTCTGAACTTCTTGCCTATCTACCGCTATAAAACGTGTCGCAAGCTCCACACTTAATCTTACAGAACCCCCATTGCAAAACGTATGGACAGGTTGCTCTATACTGTGTCAGAGGAGCGTCTCCAATTTATTAGACGCTGCTGCTACGGTTGCAGGTTCGAATCCTGCCTCGGGCATAGATGTGTGTGATGTCCTTAGGTTAGTTAGGTTTAAGTAGTTCTAAGTTCTAGGGGACTGATAACCTCAGATGTTAAGTTCTATAGTGCTCAGAGCCATTTTCGAACCAAAATGTTAATAGCATTAAAAACTACCACCACATTATGCTTTTTAAACTCGTTTCTAATCTTCAGAGTGGGTGCATCTACATACGCAGTATCAGCATATCTAACTACTTCGTTGTTTACTCCAGTCCCTTCGTGAGTGATATGTTATTCACCCATATCCCTAATATCACTTTCTCTAAACCCATTTGCAATCCCTATTTGCATGGCTATTTCCCCATCGGTGGTCTCCCGGTGGAGCGCAAATTTTTTTAACCTGTGGAACACGAAACGAAAAAAATTTATGTGATGGGGGTGACTAGAATTCACAGCAATAATGACTATAAATTTCACTTTGAAGTTTTAAATTAAGAGCTCAAACTTTTTGGATTTAGAGGTAAGTAGGAGTGGCCAGTTTTTAGAATATGAGGTTTTTCGTACATGGATAATAACAGCTGCTATTATTGTTGCGAATTCTAATCATCCTCCATCACAAAAGAAAGCTATTTTTCGTTCTATGTTCCATAGGTTAAAAAATTTGCACTTCAGCAAGAGGCCACCGGTAGTCAAATAGCCGCCATTGTACAGATAGCGATTGCAGAAGGGCCTAGAGAAAGTGATGATATGAAAAATGGGTGGAAACGTTCTGTCACAAACTCACGAAGGGACCAGAGTAAACAACGAAGAAGTTAGATACGTTGCTATGATGTATGTTGGCCCACCCTTTGTGAAGATTAGAAATGAATTTAAAAAGCATAATATGGTGGTAGGTTTTAATGCTATATATAAATTGAGGAAGCTCCTCCGATAGTCTAGAGCAGCCTGTTAAGTTTAGCAGTTCTGGAGGAGGAGGAGGAGGGAGTTCTGCAAGGTCAAGTGGTGGGGCTTGTGACAAGTTTTACAGCGGACAGACGGAGTGAGTTCAGAACGCGAATAGAGAACGTGGTTGTCCTAGCTGTTATGGTGCACTAGGAGCTCATTTACGCCAGATCACTCCTCAGCTTCATGACAACGGAAACAGTTTACAGATTGTCCATTATGAGAATAACGGTGTTTGGATATTTTAGAAGACACTGGCGGCGCTTGCATAACTGATTATTTACTGAGCACATCAGCGGAACTAGAAACAGGTTTTTTCATATTTTGATAATTTCTTAAATTGCTATTGGGAGTAAAAATCGTGTGCTATTTGCGGCAATTGTTTATGACACCAAATGTTCGGTGGCGTTTGCCGCAATTCAGAGAATTCTTTAATATGCTTTAATTTTCAAATTTGTAATAGTTGCTGTCATTTTGACAGAGTGTCTTTGGGCTTTACTTTTGTCGTTGTCAAATGCAAAACGACGGAGCTCATGAACAACATGCTGAGCGAAAGGAAGTTCAGGGTCAAATTAAATGGTGAAACCAGCAAGTGCCGTACCCTGAAAAATGGCCTTCCGCAAGGATCAGTCTTAGCTCCCTGGCTCTTCAACATCTAAATAGCAGATTTGCCTGATCCTCACTCACATAAATTCGCCTACGCAGATGATTTGACTATTACATCGCAAAGTTACTTGTTTGAAAACCTAAACGAAAATCTAGCTGCACTGAAAAAATACTATGGCACATGGCATCTAAAAATCAATGTGACAAAAACGGTAAGCACAGTCATGCATCTAAACAACAAGGAAGCGAGAAGGGAACTGCGCCTGATTATAAATGGTAAAGCTGTCAGTCACGAGAATATCCCAAAATATCTCGGTATTAAGCTAGATCGCAGCAAGACTTTCAGACAACACCTAACTGATACTGCTCAAAAGCTAAAGACGAGAAATAACCTGCTCAACAGACCGGCAGGCACCATTTGGCGTTGTGACGCTGCCACTCTACGAACTGCTGCACTGACACTGGTGTATAGCGCTGCAGAATACTGTGCCCCAGTCTGGAGCAGGAGCCCGCACGCCAGAAAAGTGGATGAACAACTAAATGCCACTCTGAGAACCGTCACCGACACTCTCAGGCCAACCCCCGTTGAGTGGCTTCCGGTGCTCGCAAACATCGCTCCTGCTTCCATACGTAGAGAGAAAGCAACCCAGGACATCCGAGGCTAACCAGACATGCCGACATGGGAGGACCCACGAGACTCAAGTCCAGGAAACCTATCGTCTGCAGCAGAACATTGGGCACAGAGGGCCTCGATGCTGAATTGAAGAACGCATGGCAGGTTCTGAGAAGAGGCGTCGTGGAAAACCATCACCTAATCCACGACCCAACCAAAAGGGTTGAAGACTTCAATCTCAACAGGAAACACTGGTCAGTTCTAAACAGGTTTCGCACTGGAGTTGGACGATGCAGTCAGCAAACAACCAAATTGGGTTATACAGACGATTCGTGTTGTGACTGTGGCGAGGTACAAACACTGGACCATCTTCTAGTTTGTAACATTTATGGTTTCAGAGACGGCTCTGTCGCTCCACAAGTTAACGGACAATGCCAGGAAATGGCTCCATAATTTTAATGTTACTGTGTAATTAATTGTCTTCAATTTATGTGATTTTTGTTCCATTTAATGTAATAACGTACTTTCCCTGACATAATTGTAATGTAATAACTGATACAATTTGTTTCCACATTGTAAGTTCCAAACGTTTTTTGTGATTTATATTAATCTTATCTGTTCTTTGTAAAATGTATCTGGTAGCTCGAACGAGAAATAAATTTGTCGTTGTTAGTCATGATATACTAATAATTAAATTTCCTTCTGCTGCTGGTGGCTCCGAAAAATAGCATTGTGGTAGCCCAGGGTACCCTCTATCGGCCACGTCGCGTGTTATCTGCTGCTCTGGCGCTGATATATTTGGTTTTTGTTTGTGCGAGTGAAGGATTATTGCATCTGATATACCGTATGCGATTCTTTATGTACGGCATTTAAAACTACGTCTTGAGATAATGTTATTGCATATGGCATGTACATTTTCGCCTGTTCTGACACCTTTGGTTTTATCGTTTTTGTTCGTTTTAAACCTCACAATATGCGTACTTGCATTTGTATTATGGGAAGAGTTTGTAATCCCAGATTTTAATTACTGACAGTCTGCTAGTCGATCAGCTGGGCCGGAAACATTTTGTGAATGTGGAAATAAAATATCTCGAAAAACAGCTACGGGATATTTTAGCAACCTATCAGCATTTTTAGAATAATTTGTATTATATTTGTCATGACGGTTGCCTACCTCTACCAGAACTTTCAGTTTGAAATAATTTTGCAGTACAGTTCATATTTTGTTCCAGTAATTATTTTTTGTTGATTCGCTTATTCATGCTTCGACAAGTTATGTAAACTGTGACTCAGACATACTGCCACTGCTTATCAGACAGGGCAGAACAAGTGAACATATGATAAACAGTGACAGTGATTGTTACAAAGCACAGTTTACGTATCCAGCAGAGGCATGAGAAAGTGGAATGAACGGAAAATGATATACTGTAAAAAGATATCAACTGTACTGCAAGTATCAGACAGCCACATAAGAATCAGTGAAAAAAAAAAAAAATTGAACCACTGACGATGGAAAAACTTCGCCAAAACACGCTCGGGCGTTAAACAAGAAGTTGTGTTTGCTCAAGGCGAAAGAGTACTTCCATAATGAAAAATATGAGCGTTTGAATCACTGATATGACGGTAGTGTGCTAGTTTCTTAGTAATTTCCATTGCTTAAATTCTACTTGTATGTGTCTAACACTTTTAGGCCACCATGCTTCTGCGTCGAAGCTGAAGCTAGCTCGTCGAAAGGTAAGGTATGCGAGTGTAATTAAATCACATAGCCAACGAACCGCATTTGGTCGCGCGTCGCACACGACAATTTAATGGCAAGTTACGCTCCTCCCGCATACGATGTAAATGGAAGTTGCAACACCTTACGTCCGAGCCGATGGTTCAGTGAACCAAAGAATCTCACTTCTGGAACCCAATCAGGATTGCTCCCAAGTCTTGGTTCTCTCTACCGTTGCAGCGCATTTATTGGAATATTAGAGATAAAATTTGTAAGTTTGCTTATAGCATAATAACCTGTTAGGCAGCATGATGCACCGCAGATCCTACTGATGGCACCGTGTTTACAACACGTTTTCACACTACACTGTGCTGCACTGACGGTGCTGCCCTCAAGCTGCGTGGAGAGGAACTACGGCACGAGGAGGGTGCAGCACTTTTTTTGGGGAGCGCCGACAGATGTGGGGGTCTCCAGCCGTTAAGATGATGCGGGGGGTGGGGGGGTGGGGGGGGGAGGGGGAGGGCGGGGGGGGGGGGGGAAGAGGGCGTGGGGAGCTGCTCTCGTGTAAATAGATGTTGCTCCTCTGCCCCCATTAGAGAAATCCCAGTGTAGTATCAGCTGGTCCATTAAGATAAAATGAACGGCGAAATAATTCCGTCCCACTAACCGTTATTTAGACAGCGGAAACAATAACGATCTAAAACGAAACAAAACAGATGCGTCTGTTAATCACAGAACGCAGATAATTGTCTATTTTGACTTCTAACCGCGCATATGACAACTTCTTACTATTTGTTTATCGGGAAGTTACGCGACAGATTCTGAACACACATGGGACGTACACAGTGCATACGGTGGTTACAATTTTTTATTTTATAGTTGTAAATTCTTTTATGTGGGAATGTGACAGCATGCTTGAATACTGGTGTGTTTTTATAGTGGCTTTGATCTCAGTGTATTTGGTTTTTCGTGAATATACAATTCTCATTCTACTTCTATTACATACTGTGCTAGTTTTTCTCCTGAACAAATTCGAACCGGTTTTTCTTGCTGTGAAATAGACCTCGGGAAAGATCAGTAGAATGCCGGATCACGTGGGCCCAACCTGATCCTACGACTTATCTTAGAGGATAGACTGAAGAAAGGCAAACTTATGTTTATAGCATTTGCAGATTTGGAGAAAGCTTCAGAAAGTGCTGAATGAAATTGACATTCTAAAATTCTGAAGATAGCAGGGCTAAAACACAGGTAGCGGAAAGTTATTTGAAACTTGTATAGAAACCTGACTGCAGTTTTAAGCGTCGATGGGCATGGGAGGAAAGCAGTTCCTGAGAAGAGACTAAGCCAATCTCAGATGTTATTCAATCTGTACACTGAGCAAGCAGTAAAGGAAACCAAAGAAAAATTTGGGGTAGGGTTTAAGGTTCGGTGAGGAGAAATGAAACCTCTAGTATTTGGCGACAACATTGCAGTTCTGTTAGAGATGGTCGAGAGCTATGAAGGGCAGTTTAACGGAATGGGTAGCCGATTGGGAAATAGTAAGATAAATAGCAGAAGAACAAGAGTAGAAGTAAAGCAGTGTAATTAAATCATGCAAGGCTTACGGAATTACGAGCGTGTGCTGAAAAATAATGCCTCAAAATCTTGTGTGAAAAAAAGATTTTAAAATAAAATAAACCTTTGTTTGTCATGTCAATATATTTCCCAACATAGTCCTCCTGGCGGCAAACATGTCTCCCAACGAGAGAGCAATTTGTTGATATCGACACTGTACATTGAATGTTGACATAACCACAACGTCACCTCTGTTTGCCTCTCTACATCACTGTCAAAGTGAAGCACTCGAATGTGTTCTTCAAGTCTTGGAAACAGATGAAAATCGGATGGGGCCATGTCGGGACTGTATGAAGGACTATCGATGACTGTGTACCCAAGGCGTCGGATTTTTGCATATGTCGCAGCGCTCGAGTGTTGTCTAGTATTGCCATACTGAAGGAGTGTCTTACGTGTGGGCGAATTCTGCGAATTCGTGACACTGTTACAGCACTGTTTCTCACGCACCGAAATAGTTACGTTACACACTGCGATGTTACACGCTACTTTTGGGACCTTTCTAGCAGCACGGGGCTGCAAATACGTAGACAAGAATAAAGATGTAGAAAGTTAATGTTTGTTTTATTTAAAACGTTTAGACAAAAAATTAGGCGGCTTTCGTTTTCCGCACGCCCTAGTAGACAGGAAATGAGACAAAATAAAAGCACTAGATACGTTTTACTATTTTTGCTGCAGAATAGCTGATGGCTGAAGTAGAGACGATACAGAACGCCGACTAAAAATAGCGATAAAAGCATGTCTCAAAAATAGCAATTTTTTAACAGAGTATAAATTTAATTATTAAGATATATTTTCTGGAAGTATTTGTGTTGACTGCAGCCTTGTACAGAAGTGAAACGTAATCGATAAGCAGTTCATACGGTAAGAGAATAGAAACGTTTGGATGTGGTGCTACAAGAAGAGCTGATTGAACAACAACTCAAGCGGTACTTAACCGAATGAGATAGAACTGAAAGTTGTGTCAGAATTTAATTGAAGTGTGGGATCAGTTGGTAGGATGTATCCTGATATATCAAGGAAGGAAATGTGTGACTAGAAAATGTAGAGGTAGTTCAAAGGTTGAATGCAATTTGCAGTTTCAAATGGACTTACGGGAGTGCAGGAAAGTAGTGAGACCTAATTTTTAACTACCAAAGTTTTCATTTTTTCCAGATGATACTGTCCCCTCGTAGGTAGTTCCCTTCCGCGACGCAGCCGTCGTTTCCAGTCTTGCTAGCAGCGCTGAAAGGCTTTAACTGGTAGGGCGTTTAACATGTCGGTCAAATTCTTTTGAATGTTATCCAGAGTCCAAAATCACGTCCTTTTAAGACACTTTTCAGTTTCGGGGAAAAAAGTCACAAGGTGAATAGAGCACCGTGGAACAACGAGGACGTCTTTTGAGGTGAACAATTCCAAGATGGAAATGGCCGTTTAACATGGGGCGTTGTTACAATGCCGCATCCACTTGTCTGCCATGTCTGGTCTCACTTGATTCGTCATTTTCCTGAACCTTTCAAGGACCTAACTGAAAATAATTTTTTGAAATTTTGTCCTTCAGGAATAAATTTGTTATCACGATTCCCTCAATGTCCAGAAAGCAAATCAGTGTTCTCTTAATCTAATTTGCGATGAGATATCTTAGTGTGGCACTCCTCACTTTGCCGCTTTGTCTCAGAATCGAACTCAAAAACCCAGGAGTCATCATCACTTGTCAACACACTACTGAACCATTCGTGATCATTGGAAATCACGACAGGAAGATCAACATACATGTTTTTCGATTGTCCTGCTGCGTAATTGTGAGGTTTTACGGGAACAGACTTTTCGCCAATGCAAAACTTCAGTCAAAATTTCATGTACGGTGAACATGTTTAAGGGAGAATGTAATCGGTTTTGATCCACGAAATCGATTTTTCGAAAACTTTGTTGATCTACGCAGTTTAATCTATGTTGTGTGTGAATTCTATCGTAATAGCAGGTTTAGAAATGTCTTTAAATTGTTAAACCGATGAACTCTGCACTTGCGGCCACTCCCACCTTTTCGGACACATGGGAAACTGCTTGCTTCAGCGGAATTTTTGTCAGTGTGGAGGCTATTTTCTTTCGATATCTTTGGCTTACATCTATATCTCTGGTTGACACCTGTACCTTTGCCTGAAACTTTCTTGCATGTGTTTTATTTACGTTCTGACAATACTAACATGAACACACATTAGTAGGTGGAAGGATGAATCGCAAACCTTTACGTGGAAGCCAAGATTTATGCATAATGGACGACGGAAAAACCGTGTCTTTAGGAAACGAAGGTTTCTTCGAAATCGGTTTACTAGCAAAAAAAGAGGAAGCAGCTTGAAATGAAGAACAACTTAACATCTTAGGTCATCAGTCCCCTAGAACTTAGAACTACTTAAACCTAACTAACCTAAGGACATCACACACATCCATGCCCGCGGCAGGATTCGAACCTGCGACCGTAGCAGTCCCGCGGTTCTGGACTGTAGCGCCTAGAACCGCAAGACCACCGCGGCCGGCGAAATGAAGGACATAAGCTCTCATCTTCAGCATATAAACTTGGAACAGGAGAATTGTACAGGTGCGTGAATGATTAAAAATTTTAGATTTATACATTAATATGCCTGAAATGACTTTTTAAATAAATGTTTATGTTTTCCGTTACATTTTCCCCGTAAGTATAACAGGTCACTTATCTTTATTAAATATTGGTCTGATCTCTCAAGGGCACGCACACGTTCAACGTTTTCGTCACTTTTTGAAATTTCTCTCACTGGCGAGGTTTTCGGCCTTGCGAAAGTGATTTGTACCGTCGAAAACTTTTTTGGTCAACACAAGTACAACACAGCGTCGCCATATAGCTCGCAATGTTGTAAGCTTCATTACTTTCTCACACACGTCGTAGGTGGTACTAATCAGGCAGAGATGTAGAGTGTAGCACAGGATAGAAAAGCGTGTAGAGGTGCACCAAACGTCTTCGGACTGAAAACCCCCAACATATAATACAGGGTGATTAAAAAGTCAGTATAAAGTTGAAAACTGAATAAATCACGGAATAATGTAGATGGAGAGGTACAAATTGACACATGCTTGGAATGACATGGGGTTTTATTAGAACCAAAAAATGTCCTACAGATGGCGTTTCATCTGATCAGAATAGCAATAATTAGCATAACAAAGTAAGACAAAGCAATGATGATGTTCTTTACAGGAAATGCTCAATATGACCATCATTCCTCAGCAACAGCTGCTGTCTAGGAATAATGTTGTGAACAGGACTGTAAAGCTTGTCCATAGTTATGGTGAGGCATTGGCGTCGGATGTTGTCTTTCAGCATCCCTAGAGATGTCGGTCGATCACGATACACTTGCGACTTCAGGTAAACCCAAAGCCAATAATTGCACAGACTGACGCCAGCAAACCTGGGAGGCCAAGGATGACGAAAGTGGCGGCTGAGCACACGATCACCACCAAACGACTCGCGCCAGAGATCTTTCACGCGTCTAGCAGTATGGGGTGGAGCGTTATCGTGCATAAACATCGTACGTCCAGCACGTGTTTGTCAACCAGGCTGGGGATGATGCGATTCTGTCATATTGGCGTACCTCTCTCTCACTCGTCGCGGTAGCAGTTTTGCTGTCCAGCGCCATCGGTCGGACATTTTGTGAACTTAGTTTTTTTGGTTGTAATAAAACCACATGTCATTCCAAGCATGAGTGTCAATTTTTACCTCTATCTACATTATTCCGTTGTTTATTAAGTTTTCAAATTTATACCGGCTTTTTGATCACCCTGTATTTACTTTCAAGATGCGTTTCACATTTTGTATTGAAGTACCTTCACTAACTTTTTTATTGCTTGTCTGTCCTGCCAAAATCTGCTTTTCGTCTCATCTGGTCATATGTTAGAGAACGCACTTCCACTTGAGTTATGAAAAAACACTCTTTATATATATATATATATATATGGTTTTCTTGTTTTCACAGTGTTTTGCCTTGACTAAATGATAGGAAATTTTTCACTGCCGTTGTGATTTTCTACGGGAACTGCGGTGCCATTTGTTGTTAAGGAATGTTTATTTTCTTGACAATAAACGCTGAATAAACAGTTCTTGCAAAAAAATAGTCAAAATATGAATGCCAACTAAGTTCTGCACATGGACGCAAGAATAGGAAAATACCGAAGTTCATATAATGGTATAAATACTGGAAAGAGAATAATATGTCTTCGAAATGGATTAAAATTGATGTAGCTTTGTAGAAATACAATTTCCTTCTCGTAAAGTAAGATGGGAGAAAATGTATTGGTTCACAAGGAACTCAGAACATTTGGAGGTGAACGATAGCGACTTAAAAATTCATTGAAAATTCTTGACAACATTCCGACACGATTAAGTAATAGCGGTGCTACGCGAAAAAGTGACTTCCTTGCGTGGCGAAAGGTGGATTTAGTAAGGTCTGCATTCCAAGGCAAGCCTTGCAGTACTTTCGAAGTAGTTCTGTTTTTGTATCTAAGCGACAGTGAACGATTTCGACAATTACTGCTCCTGAAACATGTACATTGTTTGCAGCGAAGACGGTAAAACACGCCACATTTTCGGTGGGAAGGTAGAAACATTCCCGGGCTGAAAAGTTCCATTGCTAAGGCTGGCGGGAATTAAACAATAAATTTGATCTGCGCAGTGGTTTTGTTTTAACGGTTTTTGTCTAGGTGGTAGAATTTGATATTTTTGGCTCCTATTGATAAACACGAATACACTGTCAATTTTTTCTTGCCATGTTTATGGCCAACGGCAATTCTCTCAAAACTGGTAAAAATTCTGCGTTTTCTTCACTTCTTCATAGCCCGTTTTCCTTTGTCACTTTCTCCTAAAGCTTGCAACAGTTCCAATTTTTAGGGTTTGAGTGACTGGCGTTTCCGTAATCCCTTCCACACTAATACAAGACATACGCAATCTTAAGGTGGCACGTTTCATTGATTTACCTGGGCTACTTGTTCACATAGCTTTGACTCAGTATTACAGATTCTCCACTCTTTTCATTCCGTTAACTAAATTCCTGGCAGAGTTATTTATAAAATAGTGATTTGTTGTAATTTTCAAGAGCCGAGTTTCATAATTCACAATGCAGTTTTTGAATGCTAATCACATCTACAAAATTCAGTAAGTTCAGTCTCTACCACCGTCTCAAGAAAATTTAATTTTGTGATTGTGTGTCGCCGCTATGGGATTAGCTACGCTACGGGAAGCATCATGTGCATAGCATTGCAGTTTGTCCTTGCGTTCCTCTTTAGCAAGGGCTTCGTTTTCTTTATCGGGTTTTCTGCTGCGCTGTATTTGGGGTGAAAATTTGATAGGGTCGCTTTAACATCAGTCAGGACACACTAGAATCACCCACAGTTACGACTGTCTATGAAAATTATCATTGCCGTCGGATTAGGTAAAGTTCAGTTAAGATTTTGATTTTCTTGTTAGGCAGTCCTATTCTTACAGTGCAGTGTGTTACATATTCTCCTGTTCACTATTTAGTATTTGGCACTATATTTAGCCAGTTTGCATACGAAAATTACAATGCATTACAAAGTATTTTGGAGATTTTCCAAATTTTATTTGTGCTTTGATGTAGGATTTATGCTGTTAGTTTTGTGTGGTCACTGTGAGAGAAGCACTGTGACGTCACGCGTTATAGCACTGTTCGTTATACTGAACAATACAGTTTATTCCGTACACAGTTTTACGTTCCCAAATTATTTTCGGTGAAAGTTCACTGCAATAGAGGGTACTGTTTCCGATGGATTTGGCGACTAACAGATAGCTTATTCGTAAGCACGCCTCTTGTATTGTTCAGGTTCACGTTACAACACCGACACACGAAAAGAAAGAGTAAGTAACCAAGTTTTCAAACACAAAAAAATTAAACAATGACGACATGGGCTTCATTTGTTTTTCTGCACGTAAGTTTCGATACTCTGTGAGAAATATATGTTTGAATGGGTTCCTACTAGGAGACAGGAAATGAATGAGTTAAAAGTTGAAAAAAAAAAGAGACGTTGGCAAGGGGGGGGAGGTTTGCAAGGGGGGGGGGGGGGGGGAGAGCAGCAACCCTTCCCTTGGTGACTACTGCACGGCCGCTGGAAGCAAGTCACAAACCCGGCTGGACGGCGCCACGTGCGCACACACAGGTGACCACTTATCTGACCAAGGCCGCAGCCTCCGTGGCGCAAGACACCCAATCAACATACCTCACATCTCTTCCGCATTTCGAGTAATTTCGTCCAAAATTTAGCATACGAATCTATGTTACCGCAGATTGGTCACGCACGATAGCCATTTGAACCCTTGTCGGAATGTACCAGGTGTACCGGTATGAAATGAGCGTTTAGATACAAATGTGTCGATAGGGAACATTTGTTGTGAACGAGTCTTAATTTCTTTTGTTTGCTTGGTATGACATCTGTCAAAGATATTTATTATACATCAAGCCATGGAACAAACATATGTTTTCATCGTGTTAACGATGTCGAATTTTGTACCAGAAAGTGATCTGCGGAAAACAATTTTTTGTTTTCATTTGAAAACAAGTGCTGCAGAGTCGCATCGAATGCTTGTTGAGGCATATGGTGATCATGCTCTATCAGAAGCAACATGCAAAAGAGTTTCAACGGTTCGGAAATGATTTTGATGTAAGAAATGAAGAAAGTGGAAGACCACCAAAAAAGTTCGAAGACACCGAATTGCAAGCAATATTAGATGAAGATGATGATACTTCGAGTCAGAAGCAAATGGCAGCAATGCTAAATGTTGCACAGAAAACAGCTTCTGACCGTTTGAAAGCTATGGAATAGATCCAAAAGTGTGGAAAATGGGTGCCACATGAATTGAATGAAAGACGGATGGAAAACCGAAAAACCATTTGTCAAAATTCTGTTTCAAAGACATGAAAGAAAATCAATTTTGCATGGAATTGTTACTGGTGATGAAAATGGATTTATTTTCAGAATCCTAAACGGGAAAAATCATGGGTTAATACGGGACAACTATCAACATCGACTGCAAAACCAGATCGATTCGGCAAGAAGCCAATGATCTGTGTTTGGTGGGATCAGAAAGGTGTGGTGTATCATGAGCTTCTAAAACCCGGTTAAACTGAATACTAATCGCTACAGACAACAAATGATCAATTTGAACTATGTATTGATTGTAAAAAGACCAGAATGGGCCAGAAGACATGGCAAAGTAATTTTTTTGACACGACAATGCACCTGCACACAGAGTAAAACTGGTTCAGGATACAATCAAAATACTTGGCTGGGAGCTGTTAACCCACCCGCCGTATTCACCAGACTTGGCCCCTTCCTACCACCATTTGTTTTCATCAATGGGACACGCATTGGCGGAGGATCACTTCGACTCCTGCGAAGAAGTCGAAAATTGGATGTCTGATTTCTGTTGGCGTGGGGTCCACAAATTGCCAGAAAGGTGGTCAAAATGTATATAAAGCAATGGTCAGTACTTTGAATAAAATGTTTTTACGTTTCAATTCAAAATTACTGTTTCATTTTTACAACAAAAAAAAAACGCTCATTTCATTATCTGTCGCTTCCCTAGTAGAATACGAACTGCGATAACGAAACGGAATTTTACACGAAACCAATGTGCGATTTTAGAGAGATGCCACTCACCTTGGAACTAATGTTGCTTAAGCATGCACGTGCGTTCAGGGCCGGCCTAGAGGCAATCCGTTCGAATCGCAGAGTAGGAAAAGTCCTCGTCGCAAGTATTTGGTCATCATTGGTAGGATAGATTACGGCGTAAATTGCATGGGCACAAACTTGCATTCCAACTTCATTGTTAAATCCAAACTCTGTGCGTTATCTCAGAAAATTAAGCAACAATATGTTTCCAGAATGAGATTTTCACTCTGCAGCGGAGTGTGCGCTGATATGAAACTTCCTGGCAGATTAAAACTGTGTGTCAGACCGAGACTCGAACTCGGGACCTTTGCCTTTCGCGGCCCAGTGCTCTACCATCTGAACTACCAAGCACGACTCACGCTCCATCCTTCCAAACTTTACAGAAGCTCTCCTACGAACCTTGCAGAACTAGCACTCCTGAAAGAAAGGATATTGCGGAGACATGGCTTAGTCACAGTTTGGGGGATGCTTCCAAAATGAGAAGTTTGGAAGGTAGGAGACAAGGTACTGGCACAAGTAAAGCTGTGAGGACGGGGCGTGAGTCGTGCTTGGATAGCTCAGCTGGTAGAGCACTTGCCAGCGAAAGGCAAAGGTGCCGAGTTAGAGTCTCGGTCCGGCACACAGTTTTAATCTGCCAGGAAGTTTCAACAATAATGTATTGTTGGTGAACCGTCCATCGGATGGGGAAGTTAGGTTCGGCGAATCTCTCAGTGATATCTGAGAGTAAGCTAAGTGTTTGTCTTTCTTATGGTCATCAACAACTTAAGCATTCATATATACATAATTGTTACACCCAAGAAAGAAACACACATCGAAATGGAAAGGTGCGAACAAGGTGTTTGTACCCAATCAAGGCGGCTGTGCCCCTTGGTGGCTTCCAAGTCAAGAAGCTATCAGATACCTAAATTTTCCAATGACTTCTTGCTTTATACGCTAAGTAATTTACCTCTGTCTCCTTAATGCCATATTGTTTAAGAACGAAAAGGAAATTGACAAGAAGTAAAACGAAATTAATATCCTTGAACGCATTTCTTAAGAGAAATATCTGGGAACTATACAAGAAAATTTTTTCCCCTCATACTGCCATTATTCTGTACACGTTAAGTTATAATTTGTTCAGTTTGCCCCAGAAGGAATGATCAATTTTTACGGTTATGGCAGGGACGTTTATTCGAAACAAAGTGTAGTAAAAATTGGCTATAAAAATGCATAGCTCAATAGCTATGGGCAATTCATCTTTTATACTGTGAAACAAATCTCTTCCATAGACTTTATATAGCTAAATTTTTCTTGAGACATGAGTCACTGTCGCAAATCTCTTCTATTGCAAGCTCTCTGGTTCCCACGTATTGAGAGGCTGTAGTACGGACCAAAACAAGAAAAAATTTCCAGTAGAGATGGACACTAAAGCGCATACCTTAAGAGCCATGAGCACTTTTTCATTTTCGCTACAGTGAAATACACATTTTCTGCTGAAGAAATGCTCGCAACTCTTAAGGTATTCGTTTTGGAGCCCATGTTTACTAGACAATGTTTTCCTGTTTTGGTCCATACCTTCTCCCAAAATTCGGAAAGCAAAGAGTTTGCTGTAGAATAATTTTATTTCACTGTGTTGAAGACTAGAAAATGCTCAAAGCTCTAAAGGTATGCGTTTTACACCCCATGTTACTGGACTGTCTTATACCTGACTAAGGACCATTTCTTTTGGTACATCCTGTACAATACTCTTGGACGTTATCACTTAATTTGTGATCCTTTCCAACATATAGCATCACATCATCGATTATGCCTACAGAAGCGGTATAGTATCTCACATGTACACTTCTAGTACAAGTAATTTGCGTGACTTGTAAAAAAGGCTCAGGAATGCGTAGTACTGAAACTCTTCTAATAGTTTTAGAACTGTCGCCATTCAGCAACCTTAAAGCAATAGCAGACTACTAGCACATCTGATATCACGCAGCTGGTATCAGAAGCAGCAATGCTGTGAAGACCGCTTACCTCCGGTGCAGTTCTGTGTTCAGGGAAATACGAATTGTGAACGTTTCGACTTCCACTACGAGATCTGTAACGTCTGAGACACTATACGCCTATAGTCCAAACACCGCTGACCTGTCTGTAAAGGCGATTTATTATTGTACAAACTGTATTTAAAGACAGATCGGCTCTGAATGTGAACTAAGGTCTTTCAGAACTCAACACACTAGTGACGTATACAAATTCATCTACACCACAGTAAAAATAAATAGAAATATGAAAGGCCCTTCAGAGGAAAGGTGAATATTTTTACTTACATGTTGGCAAAAGAAACCGGGGAAATTGGTTTTTAACATCAACAACCAGGGAGTCAATCAATGCATTTGATAGTATACTCAAGTTCTTATCTGAAACGTGTTTCCCAAAAAAGAGCTCAAGAAAGTCACTGTTGTGCCAAAAAACAACAGCCAGTGGGAATCATCTATCAGAGGATTTAGTCAAATTCTGAAACATCCCAATGACGACGGAGCTGAAGTTCTGACAGGACGAGCATAGCAAAGAAAATCGCTCTCATCCTTTTCGTGGGAAACATGCAGGCATTCATTTTAACGAATTTACGGAATCCAGTGCCACCCCATTCGGTGTTCATAATTGAATGTGAAAGGGTGTTGGGTGATGTGGTCTAAGCTCCTAAACACTGGAAAATGTGATGCGCGATGTAAGACATACCCAAGCATTTGATAGCGGGCGAGGTAAAAACAAAATATGCCTAATGATAACACTATAGCAGGTACGGAAGCAAGGTACTGATACATCACGACGAGGTGAAACCGTGTTAGGCGATGAGGTCCCGCCACACAATCCTTGGCATCGTTTAGCGATGTGCAAGACACGCTGAAAGGTGTCACGAGCTCCGCACTATGTGTAAAAAAGCCACCCATTCATAGCCCTGCCAGTCCACTGACTTGCTCACCAACCCATCCTACTGCTTGGCAGACCCTACGAGGAGGAGGAGATTAGTGTTTAACGTCCCGTCGACAAGGAGGTCATTAGAGACGGAGCACAAGCTTCGATTAGGGGAGGATGAAGAAGGAAAGTGACTGTGCCCTCTTGAAGGAGACATCCCGGCATTTGCCCTATTCATATGACTTGAAACTGCAACAGTGTAAGTTATCTAACATCGTGTTTTTTCCTGTTGCCTTTTGCATGTGAAGTTGGTGTGCATACTACTGTGTATTTGTCGAGGAATTCAATTGCGTGACAGTACATGGTGATGTGTATCCGTCTCCGAGTTAACCATCTGTAAATTCAAGTGACAGATTTATACCTACTCGCAATGGAAACTGTAGAGAGTTTAAAAAATTATTTTTACCTAATTTTGTACCATTGTTTTCTTCAAGGTTGCCTTTGTGAATCACATATAAAGGCAAAAAAAGTAAATTTCCGCTTTCTGGTCCGACCGACCGCCGTATCATCCTCTGACAAAAAATGTTCAAATGGCGCTGAGCACTATGGGACTTAACGTCTGAGCTCATCAGTCCCCTAGAACTTAGAACTACTTAAACCCAACTAGCCTAAGGATATCATCACACACATCCATGCCTGAGGTAGGATTCGAAGCTGCGGTCGCGCGGGTGCAGACAGTAGCGCCTAGAACCGCTCGGTCATTCCGGCCGGCTCATCCTCTGACATTGGAGTCACCAGATACGGTATGGAGGCGCCGGTGTTCGACACACCGCTCACCACTCGTCCCGGCAAGGAAAAAGTCCTGATGATATCAGGAACGGAACCCGGGTGCGCCACATAGCAGTCAAACGCGCCGACCACGCATCACGGGGACTATATCGGATACGTCCACGTTATTACCCAGGATTTTTCATATATATGGACTTCGTGAATTCGCTGTCTTACATCTTTCATTTCTTCACAAATTCTACCATGTGGAACTTACCGCCATGTTTGATACCTGTTTCATACAACATGTACTCCATTCACCTTTATTGCAGTTTGTTCAGCGGTTACGATACGCTTACTTGCAGTGTTTGCTTTTATTTTCCGTAAGAAATTTTAAGCAATCTACTTCAGGCGTTTTCAGCAATCCAAGTGTGGTGACGTTGTCGCAGTACTTCAAGCTATACGGTGGCTAAGATGGCGCCATCGTCAGTTATTATTTTTGCAACTCAAGCTCTCAAATTTCAGGTTGTTATGTAGTGTGGGCAACAGGTGGTGAACACATTGCAACGTGTTTGTTTCAGGAACTAACCAACTGACTTTCACAAAATCTTTTTTTACAGCATCGATAATTCATACTGTAAATACACATTTTAATGCAGAAACCAGTCAGCTGCCGTTACATCTATTGGGTTTTTATACAAACCAAATATTGAGTTTAGTGCAGAAACACGTCAAGTAATGTCAAATAGCTCCTTTCTGCAGTAAAGTTTCACGTCTGTTGGCAACACTGCACTGTTAGCGACTTTGGTTGTTTTTTTCCCCAGTTGGACCACCTGTGCCTTTTGTCGTCGTTTCTCAGAAATCACTGAATTGTGTTCCGCTTAAACTAGAGCGGTTGTAATAGCTGGCGCAGTTCCAATTTTATGCTGTTTCACAATTTGTTTTCATTGTCTAATAGGAACTGTGAGGATGAACCTCGAGCAAAAAAGGAAGATGATATTAATGGAAGCCATTACAAACGAAATGCAGAGGTAAAATGGTGCCAACGAAATTTATTCCTGATGCAATTATGTGCCACAGAACACGTAAATTTAGTTTATCAGTTGATCTTGAAGCAAAAAATAAGACTTGGAATTATTTTTTTGGGTTAGATACTAAAAATTCAATATACATATTTGCGAAGATTAATGTAAGCAGAGGAAGTACATTGTAGGGTAAAACGAACAAAGGCCAAGGTCACTTTGCAACGAAAACTTCACACTAAATAAAAGAACCTCTAAGGATTGCTTGTAATCTGCTGTTATACAGAAATACAGCACCAAAATTAATCATTTAGTGTTCAAAATATTTGTTGCAAAAACTAACTGAATTGTATACATATATTTTTTAAATTATTATAATTTATTTATAGGCAATATCTACTTCGAAAGCCTGTTAACGGATTTTTGAAAGTAAACAATTATCGACAATAGATCGTTTTCTTTGGTCCCCGAAAGTTTCACGAAGTGCAGTTGGCGAGTTTGTGAAGCGAACGATTCGTTTGTCGCGCGCTAACCTGTCTTACAAGGCGCGATTTTGAAGCACTCCGAGGGCGTGTAGTATAAGAGATATGTAGTTAACATTCTAGATTAAAACTAAATCTTGTTACTTCCGAGTGACCTATTTGTTGCGCTTTGCATAATCTTTGCCGTGTCCGAACTCAACCTTCGAAGCCAGGTTCCGTTATTGAAGGGCCATATTCAGTGGGTCTGCGGTTATTTCAGAGCGTAAGCACGGTTCATTACCTTGTATGAACAGAACGCAAACATTTTACAACGGGAAAGGTAAGAATTGTGCCTAATAATTACGCTGTAACAGGGACAGCAGCAAGGAACATACTTGTTTTGACGAATATAATTGCCCGAGAAGGACGGGTACTACACACGAACTGTACAGCAATCCCGTTGCAAGATTTACTGCCTGCAGAAGGTCGCGCTGATAAAATCAACGACGACTGACATTTATGTGTCGGCTTGCGTGAGCCGCTCAGTTGCCCCAGGCAGAGTAAACTCAATATGGCCATTCAGAACAGTACAGTCGCTGCCTCGAGTGCTTCATCCACTCTAGACTGGCGGGAACAGCAAACAGACAGCTGCTTGGTTCACAGATTTTGTTTCTGTCCGAAGTTCAGTACACGTCGAAAAGCGACAAGACCTACGAAAAATACTAGCACAGCCGTAGCTTTGAGAAACAACTCTATACAGATACCTTAATAAACGATAAACTCCACGAGTTGGACAAACTTTGTATGAATCTCTCGATACTTCTTTGATTTCAGCGTCATATGAGCACTGTTGCTAAATCTGTTCTGGAATATCTGATACCGCCTGTATTTGGAGCACAAAAGGCTGACTGTCCAGACGTACTACCTGAGTAATTATATGTTGCTTTCTTCAAATATGATAACGTGTTTATAATTTTCCACTATGCTATTACAGCGAATACAACAAATAGCTTTGCTATGTCGCTACTTCTATTACCTGGTCATTAGATTTTTTTTCATCTGAATCGCAAGAACAATTTGATCTAAAAAAGTGAAACTAAATAAGTGCAGTGAATGGTAAGACCTACGTAGAGTTCGAATTGGTGATATCCCGAGCGAATGAATATTTTTAATTAGTCAGCCGAAAGCAATCTTACTACATCATAAATATACTGCATGAACGCAAAATGAGACAAGGGTCATAGTTGGAGTTAGATAATTTAAAACTTTGAACATAGCTTTCAAGGTTCAGTGACCGTGTCAGAATTATATTAGAACAAATAAGCCCTCTGTCAATTTTGACTTAGTATTTGTGACCGACGGCTTATTTGTTCTAATTGGATAATTTAATTCCAAGTTTTTTTCTTTACAGTAAGTTTTTTATTAATTTCCTGACACTTTTCGGCCACTGACCATTTTCAAAAAGACATGAAGTAGATTGACACGAAGTATTTCGTCAATGTTATTCCTATAAAAACGTGTTTAAAGTTTTACTACAATTGCTAACTTTGTTATACAGTGGCTGGATGTTTATTATAGAGCTATCGACAGTCACATATCCGACTCCGTTGACCTTGAAATCACTGGGATATTTGTGTAAAATTTGAAAACAATTGCTAGACAATGAGGTTACCATTTGCGCTCTCTCTCTTTCCCGATACCACGAAGAACAATTTTTGTGTGAAAGAAAACAGTAAAAAATACTTCAGCGCCGTCTACAAACCACAACTCACTAAGAAAGTGTTACGTTTTATAAATTTACAGCTCAATTCTAAATGTGTACAGTTACCGCAGAAGTATCTGAAAAATTTGATGGGGGTCAGTCTAGGGTCTGATGTCTTGCTGGCTTTGAGAAGTCGCAATTTTGGTTGTTTATTCGCAATTTCGAAATTCTTCGTTTGTGAGCATGCTTAACAATCAAATATTGCTATGTAGTCTCTTCATTCGTGAATCCATTTCATAAACGTTTGTTGTTGTTGTTGTTGTTGTTGTTGTTGTCTTCAGTCCTGAGACTGATTTGATGCAGCTCTCCATGCTACTCTATCCTGTGCAAGCTGCTTCATCTCCCAGTACCTACTGCAACCTACATCCTTCTGAATCTGCTTAGTGTATTCATCTCTTTGTCTCCCTCTACGATTTTTACCCTCCACGCTGCCCTCCAATACTGAATTGGTGATCCCTTGATGCCTCGGGACATGTCCTACCAACCGATCCCTTCTTCTAGTCAAGTTGTGCCATGAACTCCTCCCCAATTCTATTCAATACCTCCTCATTAGTTATGTGATCTACCCATCTAATCTTCAGCATTCTTCTGTAGCACCACATTTCGAAAGTTTCTATTCTCTTCTTGTCCAAACTATTTATCGTCCATGTTTCACTTCCATACATAAACGTAAGATTTTAATATTTCGTCATTGTTCTCAGTTTCAAAATCAAACTGGAGACTGGATACTTGATACTGGATAGAAGTTTTGGAGCCGTCCATGGACTCCCAAAATATCCGGGAATTTTCTGAGCGCTCTTTCGCCTAGTTCTTATAGCGGAAGTTCCTTTCAGTTTCTGATATAGCTGTTCTTACGGATGCACAACTTTCTATTAGGTTTCCATTTATCAGTGTCCCGAAATCCTCTTTTCCAGCTAGAGTATAACAGTTTGTTTTCCCAACATTCTCTGAATAATAGAATTAAGCCATAGAGAGTCCTTGCCGTCTTTTAATACATGGAACGTATTTCTCGAAGACACGTTTTAGCTTGAACCAGTACTCTTCTGCGTTTTCTGGATTTGAACTAATTACTCTTATGTCGTACATTAAAAAAGATTGCTATTAATTAGAAATGGCGACATCGTCACTCGTACGGGGTGTTCAAAAAGTCTCTCCGCAGTGCCGTATAATTGTTCGCCTGCCTGGGTAACTTCCCTTCAAGTGGACTCTCCCAACATTCCACTGTTTCGTTTACCTCAGTAAAAATGAATATTTAATAAATTAATAACTTGTATTTCACTGAGTTTCACCTCGGTATATTCACTGCAGCAAACGGCACGCGCGGCTAAATCATGCGGCACTGCAAAGGGACTTTTTGAACACCCCGTATTTAGCGATCGCAGTATTATTTGTAATACTACAATTTTTTGTCTCGGTGCCATCGTAGTTTAACGTATGGTGGATTTTAAAACCATATGCTGCCGCTTTCGATGCTGCAGTTTACAATGACATGCTGTTCGTAGCTAGGTACACTAAAAAAAAGAAAAAAACGACGACACGTCATGAAGGAATTATCCGAAAGGTGCGGAAACCGGTAGATGTGATGGAAAAGTACACATAAACTACGTTTCGAGGAAAATTGGATGATCTATACTGGAGAGAAAGTCAATAACGCTTTAGTCCATCTCTGGTCCTTGTGCAAGCAATCATTCGGCGTGGCATTGATTGAGTTGTTTGATGTCCTCCTGAGGAATATCGTGCCAAATTCTGCCCCATTGGCAGGTTTGATAGCCAAAATCCCGAGACGGTTGGAATGTTCTGTCCATTGTGCTCCGAACGTTCTCAAAGCGGAGAGACCCAGCGCTCTTGCCGACAAGGTAGGATTTGGCAACTACGAAGACAAGCAATAGAAACATCTCACCGTGGGCAGGCAGGCATCATCTTGCTGAAATGTAAGCCCAGGGTTTCTTGCCATGGAGGGCAAGATAACAGGGCGTAGAGACTGTGCTGTAAGTGTGCCGTGGATGATAAGCGAAGGGGTCCTGCTATGAAATTAAATGACACCCCAAAGAATCACTCCTTGTTGTCGGGTCAGGGCGACAGTCAGGTCCCTATCCCACCACTACCCTGGGCGTCGCTAGACACGCCTTCGATGGTCATCAGGCCTCAACTAAGTGGAACTGATCGGCGCAGATGATTCTAATCCCGTCAATCAGACTACAGGCCGAAGACCTGTATGGCGACGCCCCGGACAGCAGTGAGATAGTAACCTTCGCCCACCATACGACCCAACAACCAAGAGTACTGATCTGGGGTGCCATTTCTTTCGATGGCAGGACCCCTTTGGTTGTCATACAAGCCACCCTTACGACAAGCGGTTCGTCGACGATATTCTACGTTCTGTTTTATTGCTCTTGATGGCAAGCCATCCTGGGCTTACATTTCAGTAAGGTAAAACCCGCCTCTATACAGCGAGAGTTTATACTACATGTCTTCGTATTTGCCAAACCCTACCTTGGCCAGCAAAATCACTGCATCTCTTACCACAGGAGAACGTTTAGGGCTTTATGAGCAGGGCCCTCTAACCAGCTCGGTATTTTGACGATCTGACGCGTCATTTGGACGAAATTCAGCACGACATCCCGTAGGAGGACAGTTACTATCAGCCGGCCGCTGTGTCCGAGCGGTTCTAGGCGTTTCAATCCGGAACGGTCTCAGGTTCGAATCCTGCCTCGGGCATGGATGTGTGTGATGTCCTTAGGTTTAAATTGTTCTACGTTCTAGGCGACTGATGACCTTAGATGTTAAGTCCCATAGTGCTCAGAGCCATTTTGAACTAGCTATCAATCAATGCAAAGCCGAGTGCCTGCTTGCATAAGGGCAAGCGGCAGAGTAACGCTGTGTTTGCTATACACAGACATCACATCTACCGATTTCCGTCCCATTCGGATAATTCTCTTGAGGTGCGTCTTTTTTGTCCTAGAGTATTTTGATTTTTTTGGGAAGATAGTTATTCCTAACGTCAGTTTCTCCGATCAGGGGCCGAACTGCACAGCAGACAGCTCTCAACAGGCGCAATTTTCGGCTCTGACATGTAAACGAAAACTACCCGTTTTAACAGGCAAGACTCAGTATGTGAACCGAACGCCAGAGGCGCTGCATTAGGCTCAGTTGCCCCGAGTAGTCCAACAAGAAAGTCGCTCGTCTCGAAGGCTTGGTTTGATCTCCATCTACATTTATACTCCGCAAGCAACCCAACGGTGTGTGGCGGAGGGCACTTCACGTGCCACTGTCATTACCTCTCGTTCCTGTTCCAGTCGCGTATGCTTCGCGGGAAGAACGACTGCCGGAAAGCCTCCGTGAGCGCTCGAATCTCTCTAATTTTACATTCGTGATCTCCTCGGGAGGTATAAGTAGAGGGAAGCAATCTATTCGATACCTCATCCACAACGCACCATCTCTACACGTCGACAGCCAGCTACACCGCGATGCAGAGCGCCTCTCTAGCAGAGTCTGCCACTTGAGCTTGCTAAACATCTCCGTAACGCTATCACGCTTACCAAACAACCCTGTGACGAAACGCGCCGCTCTTCTTTGGATCTTCTCTATCTCCTCTGTCAGCCCGTCCTGGTACGGATCCCACACTTATGAGCAATACTCAAGTATAGGCCGATCGAGTGTTTTGTAAGCCACGTCCTTTGTTGATGGACTACATTTTCTAAGGACTCTCCCAATGAATTTCAACCTGGCACCCGCCTTACCAACAATTTTATATGATAATTCCACTTCAAATCGTTCCGCACGCATACTCCCAGATATTTTACAGAAGTAACTGCTACCGGTGTTTGTTGCGCTATCATAATCATACAATAAAGGATCCTTCTTTCTATGTATTCGCAACACATTACATTTATCGATGTTAAGGGTCAGTTGCCACTCCTTGCATGAAGTTCCTATCCGCTGCAGATCTTGCTGCATTTCGCTGCAATTTTCTATTGCTGCAACTTCTCTGTATACTACAGCATTATCCGCGAAAAGCCTCATGGAACTTCCGACACTATGGCGTAATGATTGCTAATTCATGCCTATCTGGTAACACTAGGAACATCGATTCTATTGCTAGCGACCGCTTCCTTAGCCGAATGGTTAGCGTCCCTGTCTCTGGTGCTTAAGAACTCTGCTCGATTCCTGGTATCTGTTCGGATATTTTCTGAGGTGGGGTGGTCTGGTACAGGGTCCTATCAATCCTTTTCAGACCAGCTAAGTTGTTCGAATAAAAAGACTAGCAGCATCATCTAACTGGCAGTAGCCGGGATTGGCGACATAGTGATGAAGTGTCCCACGATCCAAGTTCGCTTCTCGTACTGCTTCGTAGGCACCAGTATGTCAGTCGATGTCTATCCAACAGTGGTGTTTACTTCACTGTTGGTAACACATTCCCTCCCCCCCCCCCCCCCCCCTTTTGCGAGCTGTAGGACCACTTGTTCCACTGCCTTTGTGCTGATGTACCTAGGAACCTTGAGACGAGACCATGGAATATTCCAGTGAGTGTGGGCCACTAAAGCAGTAGGCCGCTAAGCGCGGCAGCGGCGGCCGGGCTCGCCGTGACGCGCCTTCTGCCGGTCCGGCTGTTCTGGTCTGGCAGCGACTCCAGCTGACCACCGGTCGACCTTGCAACCAGGCGGCGGCTCCGCCCGCTGCGGCTGTAGCAGGTGACTCGAGAGGGCGAGGCCGTTGGCTCCGAGTGGAGACAGCGGAAGCGCGCGGCAGAGTTGCGCGCTGCGCCGATCCGGCCGCTGCGTCCCGCAGGGTCACCTGTATTTGCATTTGGCGGCGTCACTGGCCTTCGCTCTGCATCAGCGCGGCCAGCATTTCGACTACTTGCTAGCCTTGCAGGACATGCTAGGAGCAACGGCAGCCGACACTCAAAGGCCCCTACGTTCTTCTTGTTAAGGCCTCCGGCCAGAAAAGTAAAAAGAACTAGGGGAGGGTGGGCATAGTGGCCACTGGCTGTTACTGTACTGTACGCTGCTGCCACACAGCGGCGCACGTGTCAACTATTCCACTGGTACGCCATCTCACAAGGGGAGGCCACGACGTTTGGAACGCGGGTTTACTGCAAACTTCGTACACTCTTAGTACTCCATGAACAACAACAAAATGTTTAAGCAGTAGCGCTTACTTCACAAGCGTTACTGAGAAAATTACAAGAAAATATCGGTCGTCAGATATCTGTGAGTGGCCATATTTAACCATGAAACGGCCGTAGCGGAATGGTGCCGGCACCGTAGCTCAGCGGCCTGCACGATAGCTCAGCGTGTTCGGCCAGAGAGAGAGCTGGTTAGCCTCTGTAATAAAAAAAGAATTAAAAAACTGAGTGAAACGATCAACAAACGAACTTAACTGGATGTCATGTGGCGTCCGCAACGAACAAACAAAACGATCAACAACGAACAAAATGGAGAAAAAAAGCGTGTTCCGTCCGAGTGTTAGCTACACTTTCTAATGAAAAACGGAGTGAACTGATGAACGAATAAACAGAACGGGTGTCATTCGACGCCCGCCCTGAACTCATTATAGAACAAAATGTTTTTTTTTTTAAAAAAAGTGGTTGGCGTTGTCTTCATCATCATTTCATCCCCATCCGGTGTGCAGGTTATAAGACCTGCGCCAAGACGGCCGGCCTGTCCCGTAAGGGGCCTCCCGGCCAATGACGCTAAACGCTCATTTCCATTTCTTATTTGGGACACGAGGGCTTCAAATCTCCGATTGTTCATCCAGGTTTAGACATTTCACGGATTCACTATATCAAATGTCGGGAAGTACCTTTGCAAAGGACGTGATCGATTTGCTGCCGCATTCTGGTCCAATGCAAGGTTGTGACAGTCTATAGCGGCCACAGGGCGCTAAACACCAATCCTCTCCGTTTTCAAAGCTTACATTTGCGAGAATAGAGGTTCAGTCCAGATTTCGGCTTTCTGTGGTTTCTCTGAGTCGCTGAAGGCAAATACGAGTGTTTCCATTACAAAAGGACGTGTTCGAAGTCATTCCCTATGCTACCCCTAACCGAGCCCGTATCCGGTTTGTAATGACTTCGTCATATACAACATTAAATCTTAATCTCGTTCCTTTCCTTTTGAAGTTTTACATTATTTTTTTCTTCTCGTTTTCTGTTTTCCTAGCGAAATACGCGATGATGCTTTCTCGTAGCAAGTTAAAATTTTAAAGCTGCGTATGCTTCTGGGTGCTTTGCCAAATACATTAATCTACAGCACTTACGAACTTTTTCACAAGCACCTGTGGCGGATTAAGGCACTCGTCGGGACGAGATAGGTCCAAATCTAATTCCAGACATTCAATTTTAAGACTTCTCTCGTTTCTCGGAAGTAGAATACAGACACAGTTGCCTCAAGGCCACAGTTTATTTGCTACCCTGACATTATGCAAATAAGGTAGTGCTCCACTGACATTGTCTACAAGATATTGAACTGTCGTCATTTGTTCGGCAACTCGTATTTTCGTATATATGACCTACCTGAACTCTAGCAGGCACATCCATCGGTAAGATAGGGGTTTACAGTGTGTTTATTAAGCACGGACTCTCCTCAGCAATCTAGTGGGGAAAGATGTGAACTGAAGTTTGTGTTAGGGAGAGCATTCCAGTAAAGTATCCATGCAGATACATCAGCTATAATGCTGTGATGGTATAGGAAGACCTGGGTTCAAGTCCCGGCCATGGCATACACTTTAATTCATTTCTTCAGCATCTATCACTATCTAAAATCTAGTGGAAGTTTAATTAGCAACCTCAGATTAATCATCCACCACTTTTTTTTTTAGAGAGTGTTGTGAAACACTGTTTTTCTTTCTGCAATATCTCTTTCTTCTCGCAGAGTCCTTTGCACATACACTATGTGGTCAGAAGTATCCGGACACCTGGCTGTAAATGACTTACAAGTTTGTGGCGCCCTCCATCGGTAATGCTGGGATTCAGTATGGTGTTGGCCCACTCTTACCCATGATGACAACTTCCACTCTCGCAGGTGTACGTTCAATTAGGTGCTGGAAGGTTTCTTGGGGAATGGCAGCTCATTCTTCGCGGAGTGCTGCACTGAAGAGAGGTATCTATGTCGGTCGGAGAGGCCTGGCACGAAGTCGGCGTTCCAAAACATCCCAAAAGTGTTCCATAGAACTCAGGTCAGGACTCTATGCAGGTCAGTCCATTACAGCAATGTTATTGTCGTGTAACTACTCCGCCACAGGCCTGGCATTATGAACAGGTGCTCGATCGTGTTGAACGATGCAATCGCCATCCCCTAATTGCTCTTCAACAGTGGGAAGCAAGAAGGTGCTTAAAACATCAGTGCTATGAGTGCCAAACCAAGGGGTGCAACCTCGCTCCATGAAAAACCCGACCACAACTGCCTTCGAATTTCACTGTTGGCGCTACACACGCTGCCAGATGGCGTTCACCGAGCATTCGCCATACCCACACCCTGCCTCCGAATCACCACAATCTGCACCGTTATTCGTCACTCCACATAACATTTTTCCACTGTTGAATCGTCGAATGTCTACGCTCCTTACACGTTTCCAGTTCACTGTCACATCGGAAACAGTGATCTAGGGATGTTTAGCAGTGTGGAAATGTCGCGTACAAACGACGCAAGCGACACCCTGTCACCTGACCACGTTCGAAGTCCGTGAGTTCCGCGGAGCGCCCCATTCTGCTCTCTCACGATGTCTAATAACTACTGAGATCGCTGATATGGAGTACCTGGCAGCACAATGCACGTAATATGAAAAACATATGTTTTTGGGGATGTCCAGATACTTTTGATAAACGTAGTATAGGTACAAAACGTGAGAATTTTTTAGCTTGGCGACGACAAGTAGACAATGAATTTTTCACACCCGTCTGTCTATTGCAGTGACGTGCATTCATGAAGATGCTGGCAGCGGCCACTGGTTTACATTTGTTTCAGAGCTATTGGAGACCGTTTACCAGGGGAAAAAACATCTTTTGCATTATGTTTGCAAGGTGGAGTTCTCTAAGTCTGCCATCTGTGCAAGCGATCAAATGTAGTGCGAGACTGTACGGTGAACAAGTATTTTGTACGACAGTTGCAAAAATGTCATATGCATATAGGGTTGCCAGGTCCAAAAATTGAAAAGCTGAACATTTTGCCCTCAAAGCCGAACAACCCATTTTAAGTAGAAATAAAGTCGACTAGGTATTTTCAGTCATTGATTAATAATAATAAGTTAGTCATTTTTTTAGAGATCAACTTTGGAAGGGATTAAACTGAAAGGAAGTAAACAGCCTTATAATTTGGCAGTTAAGATAGCAATTAAGTGCTTAGTCTGTTTGGCCACGGTGGCCGAGCGGTTCTAGGCGCTTCAGTCCGGAACCGCGCGACTTCTACGGTCGCAGGTCCGAATCCTGCCTTGGGCATGGATGCGTGCGATCTCCTTAGGTTAGTTAGGTTTAAGTAGTTCTACGTTCTAGGGGACTGATGACCTCCGATGTTAAGTCCTATAGTTCTCAGAGCCATTTGAATCATTTTTGTTGATTGATCATTCTTCTTAGGTAATTCCGTGTCGAAACAAACTAAAAAGTGTTCATTAAACAAAGTGAACCGTTATCTATTCCTCTGGGACGGAAAACGGAAAGGTTCAATAACTTTTGGTCATTTCAGTTAGGCTTATTAAAAAGTAACCGACTCTGCCATTAAGTATTAGTATTTTTCATTTGAGTCCACTATCGAGAACGCAATAGAATTCTTGGTAGCATGAATTTAAATTTAACAATGCCCACAACATCGTTGCGGTTTTGTCATTTTGCAATTTATTGCTGTCCTTTGTACATTGGGCGTTTATGAAGGAACATTTTCAGCGTAGGCATTACGGCCCGGAATTTTGAAGCAGCATTATGCCAGTTTCAATAATTCCGCACAAAATTATTCATTCATCCTTACGCGTATTTCTCGCGCTTCCGTCATTAGCTTGGAAGGGGTCTTAATTGTACGTTCTCGACTTCATTACTATGAATGCCAACAAAAGCCGCACAGGCCGGACTTGCACATACTTGGTCATACACGATCATAAAAAAACATACATGTCCGACTAAAGCTGGACGGCGGTCTGTCTGATTACTAGCTACTGAGGGGCACCTTGTCGCACGCGGCGTGGCGTGGATGACTGTCGACATCGTTACGTGTCTGGATGGAGCGGGAAGACCTGTTATGTCACTGCTGAAGAAGTGTGTTAACTGGTAAAGGAACTGCTGTATGCGTGCACTGTTGAGGTCGTGTATGATGTACAAGAGACAGATGCGACCAGTACACTGCCCAGTAATGGCGGGGCACGCATGGTACTTGCTTTGACGTCTCATCAGCTGCAGGACTGTTTCAAGATAACTGAACACACTGCCACTGTGTTCGGAAGCCCGTGCCGTACCTACCACCGAATTACACTCCCCACTTTTCCAGGCGTGTTGAACATTGTTACGGGGTAGGGAGTGAGATTAGGCGCGAGTGCAGACTTTTCCCGGTAATTTCATTGCTCAAATCTTTTCTGTGTATCACCGAGTCATGGTGTCGTATGACCACAGCGTTTCAAATTCAGTATTGTGCAAATTAATTGGGATAAGATATCAAATTTCAACTGTGCACATGTACTACTGTGTATATAATATAGTCAGTAGCTTACTGAATAAACTATTAATAAGTGCCGTGTTCTTTTGCTTCAACGAGCTACTGTACAATTCGTGTCATGGATTCGACCAGGTTAGAGCGAATGTTTCATAGTTGGCCGTCATGAAATTACACTTACCACATTTACTACCCTGCGTTCTGTTGTTGAACAGTCCATTTTACCAAGACGGCTTTTCACAATAATCAACAAATTGTCGATGAGATTTAAGTCTGCTGAATTATCAGGCCACTGATGCCCTTTTCCTCCATGAACGTCTTGACTGCTTTAGAAGTTTGAGTCTTTAAGAATGGCAAGATCCTGTGCCTAGGGGTTTCCGTGTATTTGCTGTAATTCACTACTACTTGCAGTGGGGAAACCCAGAAACATTTTTTTGGGAGAGTATTTTATTATAGTCTTTTCAGGATACTGAGCTCTTACTACCTTATTGGTGCTTCATCTGACAACCCTTGGTCTGCATCCTTAACCAATAGATTGTGTCAGCACTGAAAATTATACGTTAAAAGTCACTGAGGTTTAAGATTTATATATTTTGGCCCAAATTAACTGTTTTTATTCATGGTAGGTGTTAATAACTACTTTATTGGCTTTCGCCTACGATCAATAAGCCTATGCCGTATCACTGAAGAGTCAATTTGAACCTCAACAGTAAATAAACCTCTCTGAAGGTCCTTGTTTGTCTTTTGAGGATAAGCACTGTTTCTGAGTAGTTTTGTACGTTCTAGGGAGTCGTTTTCCGTTTTCGCCCACATCTGTCTTCTCTTTGGAGATAACGTGGCCGTATTACTATGTACTCTAAAAGGTCTTGAAACGCTAGATTTTCGCAAACCAAAAACAGTCTTTTCAGGATACTGAGCTCTTACTACCTTATTGGTGCTTCATCTGACAACCCTTGGTCTGCATCCTTAACCAATAGATTGTGTCAGCACTGAAAATTATACGTTAAAAGTCACTGAGGTTTAAGATTTATATATTTTGGCCCAAATTAACTGTTTTTATTCATGGTAGGTGTTAATAACTACTTTATTGGCTTTCGCCTACGATCAATAAGCCTATGCCGTATCACTGAAGAGTCAATTTGAACCTCAACAGTAAATAAACCTCTCTGAAGGTCCTTGTTTGTCTTTTGAGGATAAGCACTGTTTCTGAGTAGTTTTGTACGTTCTAGGGAGTCGTTTTCCGTTTTCGCCCACATCTGTCTTCTCTTTGGAGATAACGTGGCCGTATTACTATGTACTCTAAAAGGTCTTGAAACGCTAGATTTTCGCAAACCAAAAACAGAGACAATGTCTCAGTCATAGATGTGTGTTCATGAAGAACAACTACTTTTGACCAGTTCTTAGGTGAAATGTCCATTTTAAGACAAAGTTTTCCTGTCGAGAACCGAAGTAACACACACTGTTACACATACAACCACTCAACTTAACTGGCAGGAGCCAACAAATGTTCACAGTTAAGGCAACAATAGTCCAACAACTGGGTGGATAAAACTTTTTACAGTTGACCAACTCCAATTCGTTGTAAAATATGGGCTTGGTCACAATTTTCACACTAGTTTCCTACTCGTTTGCTTCAAGCAAGCTGTCCGATTAAACATACACGACATCATCAGTTCACCGTGGCGGTGGTCGAAAACAGGTGCCTGCCGTTCCTAGACATTCTGATAAACAACTCTGATAGCATGCTGGGACACTGTCTAGAAGAAAAAGAAGGAGAAGAACACGACGACGCACATGCACCTGTACCTAAACAGCTGCCACCATCCAGGTCGGTACTCAGTACCTTTGTACGCAGAGCGCGAGCTGTATGCGAAAAGGAAAGTCTGCCTACCGAGTTGCAGCATATGCACGAAATATTTCGCAAGAGCGACTACTCTGTGTCACAAACTCCCGGCCGGGCGAGAAGAAGACAAACCAACTCAGCAGAAGAAACCAAGCACCTGGCTTTCGTACCGACTACCAGGGTGACTGAGAAGTACAACATAAACATTTGCCGCTCAACAGTTAAAAATCAAGAATGTGCGTGACTCAGCAAACACCTGCCAGACGTTACAGATACCTGACGCCTACAGCATCAGTTGCTGTTCTGTTTTTGTTTCAGGGCGCGAAAAAAACTAAGGTTATAGACGCTCATATCATAACCGTAGAACACTAATACGAAAAAGAAATTAAAATCGAGTACTCGTTAAGCCCAATCGACGCATGGAAAGAGCTAAGAATAAGGACTTCATGGAGGAAGGTCTACAAAATAAGCCGTAAACACAATGGAGGTCCCGAACTAAAGATTAAATGTCTTTCGCCATATTGCTACGACGGATAGGAAGTACAATGCGATAGACAGCCCGCGCATAGTTCGCTGTAAGTGCCGATAATTCAAACGGCAAACATACGCTAGGATATAAGTGGTTGAAAAACGGGGCATTCGGTCAGGAAAAGGTGAACCGCCAAAGACTGACGATAATGAGCACAAAGTGTTGGGGGATCACCACCTAACAAAAGCTAGCTAAAATGGTCTCCTTGCAGCGAGAGGAGCTTGGCCAAGCCGCTGGGAGTGCTTTAATTCTCCGGAGCTTGTTCTCATGAAGAGAAGACCAGTGGTGATGCCAAAGTGACCACCTGCTGACAGACAACGTGGAGATCATCCGAAGAAGTGGAAGAGCTAGCGGGCCGAGGTAGCAGCGTCAGCAGCCTTGTTTCCCATCAGACTTACGTGACCAGGGCCCACATCAACATCACAGCGGCTCCTTCAACAGCGAGCAAGTGGAAGCTTTCTTGTACCCGTAACACTAAGGGATGGACTGTGTATAGTACATAGCTGCTCTGACGGACACAGAGAATCGGAGCATATGAAAATTAAAAGGCCTGTGTCGCCAGGTGTACTGGGTGGCCTGATAGAGAGAGAAGAGCTCTACTGTAAATACTGAGCAGTGTTCCGGAAGTCGATACCGAAAACAGGGTGCCAATGACGAAGGCACGCGAAGATCGAGAAACCTAACAGCGATAGATCGAATCCGAAGTAATTTCCTTAGGAAGCTAGTGACGTCCGAGATTAACACAGGCCGCTGCACGCGGCCAAAGTAGTGAAGGATTCACACACATCGTGAACGTGGTAGATATCGTGAAGTTAAGCTGCCGGAGCAACAACCGAAAGCTATCTCTGAGAGGTAACAAAAGGAGGAAGCTCATTAATCTGGCCATCAGGGGAGTCATCGAAAAAGGAAGCAAAGGATGGGTGGCCGGGAATGGCAGAAAAACTGTATGCGTATCTACTGAGATCATCACACCGGTAGCTTCTGCGTAGAAACTCTCAAATAGGCTAGTGCTAGAGGCGCTAGTGGCCAAAAGGATTCTATTATGGTGGAGTGTATGTAGAAGGCGTAAGATGGACGGACGGGCAGACTGGTAAACTCGATACCCATTGTCGAGTTTCGAACAGACAAGTGATTGGTACAAACGCAGGAGGGTGGTCCGTTCTTTCCGTAGGAAGTACCGTTTAGAACACGTAGGACACTGAGGGACTGTGTGCAGCGAGCGGCCAGGTAAAAGACATGGGAGGACCAATACAATTTTCTATCAAGCATGAGCCCCAGGAATTTCGTAGTTTCAACGAACGGAAGAGCAACAGGTCCAAGATGTAAAGACTGGCCGCAGTGCGCCGCCACAAATTGAGATTTCTTAGACTTTGGGATTTTCTTCCTCTCTGTGACCTACAGTCATGTCGACCTGTCTGTTCGAAAGAAAAGGGTCAAATGACGTAGTAGTTCAGACCCTTCAGTCTTCCAACCAAGTGCGACATACTGTTTTAACCTGTGAGAAACTTTAAAGAGGAACTTATTTTGTAGACGGTAGATCTCTAAGAACTAGCTGCGCATTTTATATGGCGCCTCAGCTAACGTACGTGAAAGCCAGTAGAGATGAGATGTGTACCACCCCGCAATAAAGCCATAGGGACTTCGTATCAGAACCTAACGCTAGGAGTGAGCGGAATTCCATTATCCCCTTTGCCTATACGACTCGCAAGACCCGTATGGATCAATCAAACGTTTCCATTCCAAAGCCGTAGAGCTCAGAATCTGTATGCTAGTCAGTCAAAATCGTCGTGAACATTGAGATAATCATCCCACCGACGCACAAAGTTGAAGACCCCAGCCTCCGCCACTTACCAGATACTCCACCCAGAAATTTCCTTGGAAAGACTACAACAACAGGGCAAGAGAAGCACTGGGAGATAAGACGGACATGTCTAAAAGACCACGCGAGAGATGGGAAGATGATTTAAGAGCAGGTAGGGTGAGGACCAGCCTGGACCACCAAGCTCAGGCTGCTGTTGACTGGTCCGGTTAGAGGAGGCAACAGTGTTCTGCCAACCCATCAATGGACCGATAAGGTTAAGTAGCCCTCCATCAGAGAGTGGTAAAAGCCTCCTCCGTGAATAAAAAGTAAAAGTAAGTCAGTCGCCGAGGCATCGTCTCCTAACACCAGGAGTAGGACGTTAGGGAGATTAAGAGTCCGCCACAGGGCGCTAGGTTGGGACAGTCCAGCAAAATGTGGGCCATGATCGCCCAGGAACTACAAGCTAGTGGAATGGGTCCTCACGACGGAGGGGATGACCATGACAGCCAAATATGGCCGACGCGGAACCGGCAAACTACGGCAGAGTCCTTGCGAGAGGCCTACATGCTGGACCTCCACAGATTCGTAGTCTGCTTTATCACCTGTAGTTAATTTGTTGAAGGTAGAGTGATCCATTTTGTATTCCAGATTCCTAAAACTTGACGGCGTATTGACGATCGGAAGTGTTTCCGGAATACAGATGTCAAGAGACTGGTAACCAGTTTGGGCTGGCTAACAACGTGGTCATTCGTCAAGATCCCGACGTGGCCCGGGGACGAGACGAAGGTATATGTCGCACTTGTACACGGACTTCATACAGTTCATGGCCGGTGCCGTAATCAGCTGAACTATCCAAAAGCGTGTCACTACTACCCCCAGAACGAAACCTGACTGTACCTATTTTTCCAAACTATTCGTGAGCTCTTCTGTAGACCCTCCCGAACTAGCATTCGTAGGAAAACAGATGTCGCGGAGAAAATGCACGGCAACAGCTTAGAGTTTTCCAGAATGACTTTTCTACTCTGGTACGGGATATGCGCTACGAAAATTCGCGCACGCCGCTGGAGAGCGAAATCTTAATACTCAACCTGCTCGTCGTGTTGTACGTAAGGACAGCTGCGCTGAGTCGGCATTTACGTAGAGCGGGGGCAGATTACGAGTATTTCGAAAGAACACTCAAACTGGAAGAACAGCCTCTGGTCGAAATCGCTTTCACTATCTATAGACACACGCTCAACAAACCCAACATCACTCTCACCAAAAAAAAAGGTCACGTAATACTACATCGCTGTCGCGTGTGTCACTATTTTATCCGGTAAGTGGTTACTGCTGAAACATGCTCTGCTGCGTGAGCGGTTGAGGTACTAGCTTCAGAATCGCGAGGGAGCGGTGTTACAATTCTCGTACAGCCATTCGACTTTTTTGGCGCCTCCGACGAGAGCCTGTATGACGACGTCACCAATGTCTTAGTCTAATCCTGGTTTGTCCTTTTCCGATTGAGCTAATGTCCACCTGTCCCAAAATGCGCATTCCGGGGTAACATCTGTTGAAATTGGCCACCACTCCCAACGAGTATCGTATCTTCAAGATACGTGCTTCCCACAGTTATAACTTCACCGAACGAGATGGCCCACCGCTGACGTTGACAAACACCTAACATTATCATGCAGCAGGTGCAAGCTCACGACGGAATTTTTTCATCCGAGTAGATACTCCTTTTCCAACATCAGCTGCAGTCATACTGCCATCACGTGATAACAGTATCAAATGATATATTTAATCATTTATAGGTTTGTGACCAAAGTTTTTAGGAACGCTACGTTCGGGATCCAGGTAATTTTCATGATGCCTACATGTTTGCTGTTCATTTACGATAGAATAGGCTATACTGCCCATTTGGAAGTAGTGATAGGTATAAACCATTTGTCCCTATCCACTTTCTACAATCGCTGACTTCTGACTAGTGTCATGCTATCGCAAGGATTTACACTTCAAAGCGAATCTCCATCTCAGAGTAGGACTTAAAACGAAATTCTTGAATTGCTTGTTGTATATAATCTAATTACTATCTTCCCCTACAGTTTTTGACCTCTACGGCTACCTCTAGGTATCTGGTATTATGTTAGTTACTCGCTGATGTCTTGGCACAGGTCATAGTATGCAATCGCTTCTTCCAGTTACTTTTCGCATGTGCCTTCTCTTGCCGATTCGGTGAAGAGCCTCCCTATTTATCACCTCAACAGTGCATTTAATTATGAGCATCCTTCCATAACACTACTTCTAACATTACTCGATTAGCTTTTTATTTTCCTACAGTCTACGTGCCACTACTATGCAACGTTGTGATCCACACATACATTGTAAGAAGTTTCTTTTTCAATTTAAGTCCTATGTTTAATATCAGCAGACTTCTTTTGGCGAGAAATGCGCCCTTTACTAGAGCAAGTGCGGTTCTTCTCTCCTTGCTTCGTCCGTCATTCATCACCTTGCCTTCAAATAAGCCTTGCAACAATAGCGACGTGGTGGGCACAAGAGAGTGAAGAGACGCTGGAAGAAAAGCTACTGGCCAACTTCATAAACAGCTCCCCACGAGTAAAAGAGAACGGGAGTTTACAGGCGAGCATTTGTGAGCGGAATGTTGTTTTTTTTTTTTTTTTTTTTGGAGCTGTGACGTCAGTGACTCATGAGGAATGCCACCGCATCTGATGTAGCTGTTGTTTACGCCGCCATGTCGGTCGTTAAAGTGTTTTAAGTGGAGACTTAAAAAATTTTAACGATTCTGTCCATCCCCGAATGTTCTCCCGTTAGTTTCTAAGTAACGGTTTCACGAGACAAGTATACATAGAACGGTTTTTTGCATCAGTCACTTGTTGATTATAGTACTACACGTTTCAATGGTTCATACCACTATATTCGAGTTGAGAATTAGGCATTTACGTTCTTACTATTAGCGCCATTTCACAGCAGCAGGCCAGCTAAGAAACACGCGATTTCTATTTTGAGGTGAAGAAGAAACAATATATGACGCAAATTGCTAGTTTCTTATATGCGCTCTTCACTATGCATAACGTGTCTGACTATTTCTTGACTTAGTCAGGAAATGACTATGACCAATATGTCCATTTTTGATAAACTAATGTTTTATCCAAATAAAGAGTGAAGTATAGAAAGTTCGAAACATTGATGGGCATTCCCGAATTCGCGGCCGTGCTACTTTAGTGAATACTGCGTACCCGTCTTTCTTAAACTGCGCTTTTTTTTTTTTTTTCAGGTCCTCGTGTGCTTGCAGTTCTCTGCCATCCATTTCGCTTTAAAGCAGAAGCTTTTAACTCCAACAAAAGAAGCTCTATGCCGGTTGTCCGCTAAATCTCCACTCGAAACGGCGCGCACTGCAGCCGAAATGCGGTGGCTAATCATAGCACCGAGTACATTCTCAGCTGCACAAAGCTAACGAGTTTTTCAGTGCTCTGTCTTTCACACAGTTCCATCTACGAATCCCCGTAAGCCCAGGAGCGTTCTAACTACGATTAAACGAAAATAACCAGTCAATAAGTGATAAGAGGCCATTATCTCGGCTCAGTAACGAAGTACAGTGATTCACGCAATGTCCAGGCGTCTCCAAGTGTTACGTGTAGCATGAGTCAAAGACTACAGCAGAAAGTAACTGGAATGAAGTTAATTTCCAAACAATACTACTTTCTGGTGCACCGAAACATCGATGTCCCTACATTTCGCTTTCTGGAAGTAGAGCCAAATCACCAGGTTGTTCAAATCTAACAATGCATTGCCCTTCTGCGGAAAAAGCTGTATAGGTAGTATCAATGGCAGCAAGGTGATGCAGATCGAAGGGTTCGAACGAGGATGCAACGCTAATGTATGAGGTGTGGATGAATCCGATACACTGAGTGAAGCAAGGGTAAGCTACAGCTCTTAGCAAATTTCCAAAATGTGGGGCGATTTAGATAGATCCGCAATATTTGTATGTACCAGACTCAGCGACTCGTTTGAGGTAAACATCTTTCATATTTTTATCTTCAACCGATTCTAAATATGAAACACTGGCGTTCTTCGATGAAAAAAGTTCAGGCGATGAAAATGCGTCATGTACTCGTACGTGGAAAGTGTTTTTCAAAAGATTAGTGGGGAGGAATTTAACATTAAAATTTTTCAAATGGTGTCTTGAAATGAGTTCATCCTTAGGGAAAATGAAAAGCTTAGCTTGTGATTTTTAGTAGGTGCATAAACTTTTTTTTATCCGAATAATTTTTGTAAAAGATTTCATGAATCCGACTGCAAAACAATTTCCCTTAAAATTAAGTGAGACGACACTTTCGAAAACTTCTCTATGCTCTTGAGCTTTGTTCTCGTTATTAACATTTATTTAGTGAAAAGACAGCACTAGCACTTCTACGTATCAACTTCAAATCAGTTTTTTCTTTACTTTTCACTCTAAACCAAACTTCTGAATTTAATATTTTATTTACGGAGTTGGTATATGGGCACTTTATCTTAACCGTAAGGGATGGCACATAAAATGTGGAATGGACGACCCTCTTGAAATTTAACTAACTTTGCTACTGTACAATTACTTGAAGCACAATAACTGCGCAGGAAACAATCCAGGTTGTGCGTGATTAACTCAAATCTATGCAGATGCACGCTTATTTCAGCACTACTACACAACAAAATAATGATAAAGGCGGTTCATATTTCTGGATGCTACGGTCTGCGTTCAGTGTCGGCTGGAACTCGTTACTTGCACAAAATGACTGCGTGAACTACTTTTGTCACATTTGACGAGTATTTCGCGATTGCAGTCTGAGACAATGGAAAACTGCAAGATCTACAAAGCTGGAGTGCGCTGTGCGACAGAAAAACGGTGACATATCAAATTTCGTTACGAAATAGTGAAGAACAGCCATTTACACAACTCAATTCTCCCATTAAAAAAAATTGCGCCTCCGACTTTGTTGCGTCAGACAGCCAACGTTTTCACTTAACTGATGTTCTCTGATGCTGTTTTATACAATCCAGTCTCTGCAAAGAAGCGCTGTCTACTACGAAAGAACCGAATTATGTAGTCGGTTTTTGCTGAGTTTATGTCACTGTGGTGACAGCTGTAAGGAGGTCCCGGAGCTTTCAGTTTCGCAATGTACTGATGAACTTTATAATTAGTGAATTTTATACCATTTTTTGAGTTGCAGCCGCGTAAAAGCTCTAAAAATGAGATGTTTTTCTCATACGAAGAATGTAACGCAGTTTTCAAAACAAACATAATCCGCTATTTAAAACGGTTCAAAAATGGTTCAAATGGCTCTGAGCACTATGGGACTTAACATCTGTTGTCATCAGTCCCCTAGAACTTAGAACTACTTAAACCAAACTAACCTAAGGACATCACACAAATACATGCCCGAAGCAGGATTCGAACCTGAGACCGTAGCGGTCACGCGGTTCCAGACTGAAGCGCCTAGAACCACACGGCCACACCGGCCGGCTATTTAAAACGGAAAACGGCTCTAATAGATATGTCCAAGTATATAAGAAATCGTATAAAACTACTGACAGTAATATTTTGTTACCTTTCAAAGAAGTAATAGAAACTTTTTATTCCAATTTCTTTTTGTCGGTGGTGAGGGGGTGAAGTAATTACATGGACATGAAATTGCTGTCACGGACTGAAGTGTAAGAGTCCGTAATATAAAATTTGTCTGAGAGACAGCCCCACAAGCTGCGTTCCTTTTTGTTTGCTAAAGCGGAACGTTGCTTCACCTGTATGTAGCGTAAAGGAAAAGGCGTAGCGAGCAGAGTGCGGAACAACGCTGATGCAACGCGGTGCAGAGAAATCTGACAGCGTCCAGAAACTTTCAAATTGCGCCAAGTTCCCGACAAACACGGTGTTCGCGCCGCTGTTTCTAATAGTCCGTTGTCGTAGCGCCACAAGATTTTCGTTCTGCCAATTGTACGTTGCTTTCTAGCGTTTCATATTCTCTTAGAAAGGAGCCATCAGGGAGATAGTTAACGGTCGAGGAACTACGATGCAGACTGTAACTCATTCAAGCTGGCGCGAGTGTTGGCCGTTCAAGCGAGATGGAGCGTGTGGTGGGTTTTTGTACTAATGCCCGAGAACGCAGAACAGTTACCTGACATTTTAATTAACACTATGTAGTCCGGATAGTGAACTGTTGCCGTTTGAAGGACAGGAAAGAGTAAAAAAGAACGCTTGCTGGTGAGGCCACAATCATAAGAACCCTGTAATGCATTTAGATCACACTTCATTCATGAGAAACACGATGTACATACATAGTCCATTCGTTCGTTCGTTCGCTCTCTCTCTCTCTCTCTCTCTCTCTCTCTCTCTCTCTCTCTCTCTCTCTCTCTCTCTCTCTCTCTCTCTCTCTCTCTCTCTCGTCTGTTTGTTTGCTTGTTTGTTTGTTTGTTTGTTTGTGTGCGTGTGCAATTAAAAAATGTGAAAAAAATCACGACAGGAGCATTTTCAGTTTTGTGGTGATATGAACATGCTCCCTCTATGAAACGCAAATTTTGGCGGTACAGAAAAGACGCATCTGTATCGTATACATATCTGTTTTGTTTTTAATTATACGCAAATTCTGAGTCACCAACTGCTAATTTAAGCATTTTGCCAGTAATTAACGCCTTTTATCTTTTTTACACTTATTACGAGAAAACGTTACTGAGATACAGCATAATCACAATATTGTTTAGCGTTGCCATGATGTTCAAATTTCGATCTCTGGTTGCTTCTTTGAAAACTAGGCACCGTAATTCGTAAATTCGCTAAACTGTAGCTGCACACCTCGCAAGCCACCGTGTGGTGCATGGCAGAGGGTAACTTTTACCACTACTAGTCGCTTCCTTTTCTGTTCCACTTGCTGACAGGTCCCTCTGTAGCTGGCTAGGCACCTTACTTCACTTGTCAGACGAAGGCAAGTGCGTACTATCTCCAACAGGTCAATGCCTTGTCAGTCAGTCTGGCGTCCAAACGAAACTTTTTCTTTCGACCAGGAACAGTTATAAAGTTATTGCAAAAAACACTTAAGGATGCAAACCTGTGTTAATTTGAGACTTTAGGTGTACTGGTGAGGCGTGCTGAGATAGTGTAAGTGGTACCGCAGTATCCCGAAAAGCCAGGGATCCGGGATCCAATCCTAGTCTAGCACATGCTCTGAACAGTGTTGGAGAAAACTGATCAGAAATTCTTCTCTATGACAAGAAATATCGGAGGCTCAAGAATTGACACAATCGAAAAAAGGTATACCTTCATTAGCTCTTGACGAAACTTACGATCGTTGTTTACAGTTCGTTGCATCCAGTTACCAGTTCTAGGAGTTTTGAAACACACATTACGCGCGTCTCCTGAGGTAACGTATGGTGAACCTCAAGTCCACCTTGCTATTGCTATCTTACTGTTCTCTGGCACCTTATCCATGGCGAAACCGAGAAAGTGGTAATCTGGATACGATTATTTCCCAACAAATTCTGCGTCCAATTTTCTTGAACAGCATCCATCCGTTCACCCGCAGACACCAGAAGATAGCTGAAGAAAATACTAGCAGGGGGATCTAAACATCAAAAATGGCTCTGAGCACTATGACACATCTGAGGTTATCAGTCCCCTAGAACTTAGACCTAGTTAAACCTAACCAACCTAAGGACATCACACACTCCATGCCCGAGGCAGGACTCGAACCTGCGATAGCAGCGGTCGCGCGGTTCCAGACTAGCGCCTAGAACCGGAACCGCTCAGTCACCCCGGCCAGCATCTAAACATCGATTTGTTTAAGGACTACATGTGGGATGAGGTAATATCTTCCCTGACTTAATTTAGTCGCGGAAATATTTTGTGAATAAAGCCACTTGGATCGCTTAATATTTTTGTTTATTTATAACGTCGTTTCAGCTACGTCTATCACATCAGAAATTGTAACCTGTAAAATAAGGCATAGTGACAGAACGTGTGCCTAATCGTGGCGTCAACTGCTTGACGGTTTTAGAAGTTCTGAGTTCTAATCTGATGATTGCAGTACCAGAAACGACGTTATAAGCATGTATTAAGCGAGCAACACGGCTTTATACACAGAACATTCACAATGATCGCAGGCTCAAACGGGAAATTTATTTCATTAATTACTCCTGCAAACTTTGAAGTCTAACTGCGCAACGCCTTACTTGCAGTTAGTTGAGCATTTCTATGTCGCTCTGGCACTGACCCAACAATAGGGTGCTGAATCACGCTCTACTTCGAGTATTCTGTCTTCCATTAATACAACTTACTGTCCTAGATCGACGATACACATTCTAGAAACAGCCATATCAAAGTTTTATAAGCTGTCGCGTTCGTGGATTAATTTACACTGCCATGCCATACAAGGTGAATCAGGAGGAAAAGTACATGCTTTGAGGGGTGACATTGATTCCGAACAAGAAACTTCGTATGGACATATGCCCTATTTCGAATGGTTTCTGAGACAGAACGGATTTAATATTACTTTTGTACGTTTTTCTTTAATAACTAAAGCCACACCTTCTGACGGAAAGGTGCAGTAGTACAAAATTTTGTACTACTCTAAATTAAATTTCCTACAAAAAAGATCCTATTCATTTTTTTCTCGAGGACTAGTAGTTTGCGATAAGAACGAGGGACTATCGAAAATTTAATTTTTGTAGATTTTGTAGGGGAGTTTGATGCACTTGACTGTACTGATAACCTACAAGGGTTATGTATCAAATTGTTCGTCCCAACTCTCTACACTGCTGTGGTACTTGTAAACAATGACAGTGTTTGAATACAGAAAATAGGGTACAATGTACATTAAATTTATTCTCTCTCTCAAACCATCGGAATAGGGCGTTTATCCGTATGAAGCTTTTGTTCAGAATCACTAATAGCATCACCCAGCAAAGCATGTATCTTTCCTCCTGATTAATCCTGTATTTGGAGTATTCACGCCAAGTGTTTACCAACTGCATGGCTTCCTGGTTTTCCTCTAAACATTCAGGTCAAAACAAAGCGCGAAATTACACCCACAAAACATAAAAATTTCAGTATTTAGGAAAAGATGAGTAGGACTACAGTCTGTATAAGTTGTTCATATATGTATATATGTATACACCTTCTTCGTGAATCGTCTGTTGTGTTATTGAAAACCGTATCAAAATCTCCTTAGTAGTTCTTGATTTTAATGTGAACTTACAGACAGAAAAACACGGCTGGTGATTAATTTAGTAACATGTATAGAACAGACGTACATCTGACTCTCGTGAAGTGGGAGGTAAGGTTTTTTAAATTTGCAGTTACTATGTAGATTCTACAAATACCACAGAACATTATTCAGTGTCGACTTTGGCTTCAAACTTCATTTGCTGTATCCATTAAGTACACCATAATGTACTTCTCAAATGTTTGATGTTACCTGCAATTTTCGATTTATGGTTAAATTTGTGCTGTGCAAAGGCTAGTTTTATATGTATAAATGGCACACGGCTAAATCCGAAGTTTAGCGAGGCTGTTCGCATGTGATTTTACCGTATATACAGTGCTCAGGAGACTACAGGTTATTACGCTAAAATTCACTAAAGGACCTAAACTCTGGACGGTGTGTCGTTCGTCTCCTAGTATAAACAGCGAATTGCACATGAATAGGCTGAAAGTCACGTTGTTTGATTACAAGGTTGTCGAATAATCAGTGGAAACAGACATCCGTTAAATATCTGGGAGTATTTTTAAGGAACGATATAAAATAGAATGACCGGATAAAATAAACCCTACGAAAAGCAGAAGCCAGACACTCATTGGAAGAATCCTTAGGAACGGTAACCCAGCCACGAAGAAGGTTGCTTATAACACCCTCGTTCGACCGATACTTTAAAATTGGTCCTCAGTGTCTGACCCTTATATATTAGAGAGGAAAAACAGAAGACGAGAAGACAAGTGGTGTGTTTGGTAACAGGACGCCTTTAGTAATCCCGAAAGCGTCAACGTGATGCTTATCTGACTTCAGTGGCGGACATAACACGAGACGCGCTGTGAGTAACTGTTTACTTTTAAAATTCCGAGACCATACATTGCCCGTCCACGTATCTCGTGGAACGACCAAGAAGGCAAAATAAGAGATTCGAACTCAGAGACTTCCCAAGAGTTCTACCCACACACCATTCACGAGTGGAAAAGAAAAATCGCGAAGTGATGTTGGTACACGAATTATTCTCCACCAGACACCTTAGGGTGGCTTTCAGAGAATAGATGAGATGTAAGTATAGATGTGAGACATTTAAAAAAAATGTGATGTCCTTCACAGACATATTTCTTCGAATTAAACTATTTGGGAACGATCGTGAACATTCGCCAACTTACAAATTTTACCATTTCGCTGTCACTGGACCGTTTATGCCTCGCGGTAGATTATCATGCAATTTGCTGCACGTTACTGTTATGAAGCTTGAGTCAAATGGCTTCGTTCCAAAAGTGTTAAACATCGTATATCACATATAGGAGGATCGAGGTGACTGCCACATGAGACACTAATTTATACGTAATGATAAAGAGCTTGTCATTTCGCATGAACTACCGAAATGTCAAATATTTGTAATCATAAATAGGATGGAAATGCTTTCTCGAAATTATACATCATAAACGAAAATTTGATTAACACTGGAGTATACAGGCTCCACGTCAAAGTACCTAGGGGACGCATGTATCCTCTTCTCCCCGCGTTGGAAAATAAAACGGGGAAGAATTGTTTTTTTCATGCTGTTTACTTCTGACGACGAATTTAAATAAAATAATCATACAGTAATATCTTTCACTGAGAAATTGTAGTGAAAGATTAGTTGCCTTCCGAGATCTGGGATCCAAAGTTGAACATGATGTCTGAATTACTGCTGCCTGCAGGCAGCCACCACTGTGCTTCCGCTCTCAGCGATAACCAACGCGCATTAATTTCTCATCCTCTAAATAAAAATAAAATGAAGAAAATAACATAAAAATTGAAAATTCACGTATGGTAGAGAAGTCCATAGCGTCTTTAAGCATGTCAAGAGTCTGCTCTTAATTTTGATTACGGTTGGAATTTTGTTTTTCTTGAGCTAGGCGAAGTTTTAGCGTCCGTAAGTGTCCTGTTTGAAAATAAACAGACAGTGGTGTTGCACAGTGGAAGTGACAGCACAGGTGGAGCGGCGAAAGCTAGGTTCACACTGGTGTATTTGTGGCAGCATCAGTTGAGCCAGACAGCAGTGAAATGCCAACTACTTCACACCGGACTATAAGCAGCTCGGAGGTTCGGACTCACAGCTCTGGCTCCTCGGTGCAGGAACGCCACTGCAGCTGCGGCAGGAAATACAGTTCGGCGCGGGCCATGCCGCCGGGAGACGCTTCGCTTGCAGACTGCGGCGGTCCGCGAATAAACCGCCTCTTCGCAGCGCAGCGATCCCGCCCCTCAAAGCTTGGATCCTGGCGGAGGCTGCAGTGCTGCCGCCAACCGGCAGATTTCTGTGACGCCGATGGCGCTGTGGTGTATCGTATTCGATGTCACGCACGACACTTGCAAACAATAGATGAACTGGTAGTGCAGTTGCGCTCTATCGAAACTATGGCGCTGTAGTTCTGGTGCAATACGTATATGACGTAGTAAATGGTAGGGCTACCGATAGTATTGGTAGTATTAATATGGAAAGAAACATAATTGAATGTGTGAGAGAGAAACTGGGAGCCGACGACTTCTCTTTGGTTTTCTTTGTTCGTTTCTTTGTCTTGAACATATTTACAACCGCATATCGTCCATTGTTAATCCATTGTTTATCTTATATACTTTCAAAATATAAACTGCAACCGGACCTTGTGACCGAGCGGTTCTAGGCGCTTCAGTCTGGAACCGCGCTGCTGCTGTGGTCACAGGTTCGAATCCTGCTTCGGGCATGGATGTGTGTGATGTCCTTAGGCTAGTTGGGTTTAAGTAGTCTGGGGACTGATGACCTCAGAGATTAAGTCTCGTAGTGCTTAGAGCCATCTGAACCATTTTATAAACTGCATTTTATAAGTAATAGTTTATCATGTAACCAAAGCAATTACTTTTGAGGCAAGCAGTTTACATGCACAGCTACAGCAAAACCTGTATAATTATTGTTGTTATTACATTATATACTAAATAGAACGTTCTTCTTCATGGTGAAAGGCAAGAGTTTCGTGTTATTACTGATAAGTGTGAAAGTTGTTTATGAATAATAGAAACATGTTTCATATAAGCTAGACGAAATAGTTTCGTGTTATTACTGAAGTGTGAAAGTTCTTTATGAATATGAGAAACATGTTTCATATAAGCTAGACGAAATAGTTTCGTGTTATCACTGATAAGTGTGAAAGTTGTTTATGAATAATAGAAACATGTTTCATATATGATAGACGAAATATTGGCGCGATGTTCGATATGTTTTTATTCTTAGTTTTTTTCTAAATTTTACCTTTCTTTTCAAGAAATTGCACTTTCTAGAACTATATGATATATTTGTATTGTTTTCATTTTTACAACAGCCCTCTGTCTCAACTTACAATTGAAAAATTTTCGATTAAAATCTGAATTAAACACTGACAATTTTAGTTTCGCTATGAATACTGTTTATTTGTAACAGACTAGGGGATAACTATGAAGACCACAAATGCCCCGTAGATTACGCGGCCATTTATGTAGTCTCGCTCAGTCTCTAGACGGTTCACCGCTTCCGGTGTCTAGGAGAATCTGGTAAGGCACTGACGGCATACGCACACACAGCGATAGAAATGAGGTAATGCCCGACAGGTATGTAACACAGTTAATGTACTGATAACGCGGCTACGATGTTAACTAAATAATGCCACTAGAAATACTATCATTGTCTACTTTTACTTATGGTAGGCTACAGTAGTCTACGGTAGGTTAACAACTCTAACTTGCAGATTTCGTCTTCCTAGATTTCAAAGGCGTTCGAAAATGTGCCACATCGTCGACTACTACCAAAAATATGATCGTAGGGAGCATTTTCGCATTGCGATTGGTTAGAGGAATGTGCAAAGTATGACTTTACAGGAAGGACAGGCGATTAATTTTGCATATGTACAAAAGTGAAAGCACTGAGCTCAAAGTTTACGGTAGCAAAAAAGAAATAGAAAGGGAGTGAGACAAAGGTGCTCTCTATCACTGTACTTATTTAATATGTTCATCGAGGAGGCAATGGCAACAGTAAAAATAATGAAAGAAAAGACGAGTGGAATCAAAATAAATGATATACATATTCACTCCATGAGAATGGCCGGATGTATTGCTATGGTGGCATACAGAGAAGGAAGTAAATAAAAATGCTTAACGCCTTAAATAAAGAGAGAAATAAAAGTAAAATCAGAAATACATACCAAGAAGACGAAAGTCATGGTTATTGGCCAAAAAGAGGTAGAGGTAAGACTGACATAAGAAAAGGCAGTGAGCAGCTCTAGGAAGTAACCAAATTTGACAGTTTCGGCAATAGTGTGGTGGAAAAGAATAGATGTCTCAAGTAAATCAAAAGAAGTATAGCACTCGCCAAGAGCGCCTTCCAGAATGAGAAGGAGCTTCTGGCATCCACACTGAGAAATGATATATAAAAACCTGTGTATTATGTAGTGTCGCGAGATACGTACGTGAAAGCTGGACGTTAACAAAACAGGAGAAAGCTCAACTCGAAGTTGCTGAAATGTATTTCTGCAGGAGAATTACAAGAACTAGCTGCACTGACAGAAAAACAAATGAGATGGTTCTGCAAGAAATAAGAAACAAAAGAAGAACTATTGAAACTTATAGGCCAGCGCAAAGCAAAACTCATTGGACACGTATTCAGACATCATATTCTTTTACAAAAGATGAAGATGGAGACGACTGCTAAAGAGAAAAAGTTGTGGGTGCAGCCTTTTGAAAGAGGAAGAAGAAGAAGCCAGTATGTGATCCTGAATAACGAATGTTCGAAGGAAACAAGCGACACGGGGCGTCCGTCAGTAATGACGCCGAATGGTTCAAATGGCTCTAAGCGCTATGGGACTTAATCTCTGAGGTCATCAGTCCCCTACACTTATAACTACTTAAACCTAACTAACCTAAGGACATCAGACACATCCATGCCCGAGGCAGGATTCGAACCTGCGACCGTAGCAGCCGCGTGGTTCCGGGCTGAAGCGCCTAGAGTCGCCCGACCACAGCGGCCGGCAATGACGCCTATTTTTTTCAATATACATAAACGATTTATCAGACATCATCAGTTTTAGTAGAAATACAAAATTGTTCGCTGGCGACGCTATTGCCTGCAGTAAAGCACTGCCTTCGCACAATTGTTAGCAATTGCATAGACAGTTGGACGAAGTTTCCACTTGCTGTAATGAGTGACAGTTCTCTTTAAATGGGATTAAATGTAAGGCAATGCGTGTAACAAAGAGAGAGGACCCTATAGTATCTGATTCCAACATTATTGGTCAATATTTGGAGTGGGTCACATTGTGCAAGTATTTGGAAGTAAGATAAGCGATATGAAATGGGACGAGCACGTGAAATCTGTAATAGGGAATCTAAATGGAATATATAGATTTATTGGAACAATGGAATGCATCTTTAAAAGAAAACCGAATGCTGAACGATAGTGCGATCAATTCTGGACAATTGTCCCAGTGTTTGGAGTCTTTATCACGTTGGCTTGACGAGGAACATCGAATTCAGGGACGCGACGCTACGATCGTAACTGGTCGGTGTAACTTACATGGGAATCCACAAACAAAAAACACTCTAAGGTGAATTTAGGAAATTTCTGTTCGAAGAAGACTGCGCTACCATTAAGCCGCCGTCTTCATACAAGATAGTCATAATTAAAATTTCGCAACTTGAGTGAATTATCGTAGGACAAAGAAACTTTGTGGAAACATTTGGAAGGATATGCAGAAGATAAATAACCCAGTAAGTCATTGAAAGAAACACATTTTACTTTCCACTGCTTTGTTTACGTTCCAACTTACAAACGCTGCTCAGTGTGACGACCATCTTCGTTCGCGACACTCTGGAACTGCACTAGATATTTCTCTACATCTGCCTGATACAATAGGGATTACCAGGGAATATTGAGCTGTCATTTCACAGCTCGTGCACTCCATGAAGATCGCACACCGCGTCCAGCATTGTCAGCCATGGCAACAGCAACTTCTTCAACAATTTGTGCCGCAGTTTTCCACTGGCCACTACCAGGATCAAATCCTAAATATGCACATTTCCGTATCTTGTTCTTCAGCTACCTGTGCGGAAAGAGCGCCTCTACTTACTACGTCGACACTCGCGAAGAGCACTTGCACTGTTGCTGTTGTTTTCGCAAAACAGTTTCACGAGTAAGGCCCTGCCCAGACCTGTCTGCAACTGTTAATTCACACTGATGCTTTTGTTTCGATCCTACATCGCCATACCATACCGGCACCTAACGGCAAGTCATGACACTAACGCCACCAACGAAGCAAAGTCTGCAGCGCACAGTCTGAACATGATTCCTATAAAGTTAAGTACCCTTACGGTAAACAGTTTTACGTCTACTCTCGCTCAAATTGCGAAAATTTAGTTATAACTACCCTGTACATCTCGCGTAGGGATCATTAGAATCAGGCGAGACAGATGCAGGTGCTGGCAGGCATGTAGATAGTCATTTTCCCCCCCTCTCTCAATACGTTAAAGAAGTAGGGGAAAAAATCAGTAATATAGATACGACAGACACTTCGCCATGCACTGTACAGTGGCTTGTGGAGTGTATATATATGTAGTGTAGATCTAGAAGCGAATGCCCATGGCGGAAGAAAATATTCTTCACGGAAATTGGCCGACAGTGAAGAAATGAAATGGCATTGTTAGCCGGGAGGCCCCATTTGGGGGAGTTCGGCCGCTGTATTGCAAGTCATTTTTAGTTGATGCCACTTCGGCGACTTTCTAGTTAATGATGATGAAATGACGAAGAAAGGACACACAACACCCAGCCATCTCGAAGCAGAGAAAATCCCTGACCCCGCCGGGAATCGAACCCGGGCCCTGTGCGCGGGAAGCGAGAACGCTACCGCAATACCACGAGGGCAGTCAAGAAAAAAAAGCAGCTGTGATGCGACTGTATTGCTCACCACATGGAACACCAGCGGGCAGAATTTACAGTACTCGTACTAAACGGGCTAAATTTGACTTATCTCCTAATGAAAAGATTATGACAGCATTGTCTTTTCATTAAGAGGCATTATTTTATGTAAAAAGTTTAGAGAATATATAGAGTATGAAACTTACAGTGTATGTACCTTGAAACAGGGAGCGCAAATTACCCAGATTATATTCATCCCCTATTTGAGAATGAGAGAATTTTGCTACTTCCAACAAACTTTACACATAATTTCAGACTTTTATGAAACTTATTCTCGCTGACACTCCTGACAAAATGACGAAACAAACAAAAAAAACTATCGCTTACTATATTTCCGCTGTTCATGCACTGACAGTGCCACAATAGGCATGAGGTTTGAATTTATTGCTTATTTTGTGCTACCTCTACAGCGTCCACATATACCACTAAATCTACCTGCAAAATTACTTCGCACGACGCACAGTTTTGAAGGAGCGGGAGGAGCTTAGTGTTTAACGTCCTTCGACAACGAGGTCATTAGAGACGTAGCACAAGCTCGGATTAGGGAAGGAAATCAGCCGTACCCTTTCGAAGGAACCATCCCGGCATTTACCTTAATCGATGAAGGGAAATCACGGAAAACCTAAATCAGGAAGGCCGGGCGCGGATTTGAAACGTCGTCCTCCCGAAAGCGAGCCCAGTGTACTAACCACTGCGATACCCTGTTCGGTGCAGTTTTGGAGGTCTGACCTTTTATACATGGTAGTTCGATTAAAAACATCTTATTAGAATCCAGTGATGCTAGTGCACAGATGAGATGTGGTGTCCCATGAAGTTTCCACTTCGTGTCCAAATTTTTCTTTTGCACATTAATGACTTTTCCTCAACATCAGCAGATGTCAACCACCGAAAAGTGCCTGGCAGAGGATACGGAGCATCGTAACACGTTACGGTTTCTTTCCGTTTGGTTTGATGTTTGGTTTCTGGGGCACTCAACTGCTTGGTCATCAGCGCCCGTACAAAGTTCCAATTTTTACACAGTCCAGATTTCTTTTTACACAGTCAATTTAGTCACTGTCACGAATGATGAAGAGGACAACACAAACCCCCAGTCGGGGGGGAAAAGAAAAATTCCCAACCCAGCCGGGAATCGATCCCGGGACCCCATGATCCACAGGCAGCAACGCTAACCTCTAGACCACGAGCTGCGGACCTTCTTTCCGTTCAATTCGTGTTATGAAGTGCGGGAAGAAAGGCAGCAAAAAAGTTGTACGTAAGCTAATCTTGTCTTCGCGTTGCTGAAGAATCTTCTTGTCAAACGTCATACTTTTCTCCGTGTCGGCTCACAACCATCTGCTGCTGTAAATTAAGTATGTGTTCCGTATACTCAGCTATAGGTTCTGCGTGCATTGCGTCATCAGTTCTGTTCGCGCTTGAGCTGAAGGTTTTCATTGTTGGGGCTAATGAAAGGCATAAGTCAGTGCGTTGTTTAATGATGTTATATTGTGTGATGGCCAATGTCCACGCAATAAACAGAAGGTTGAATGGTCGCAATCACCATAAACGAGTATTACAACTTAAAAAGTTTATTCAAAACCTGTCACGGTCGCCATAGTAATTTTTCCTCCTATCTATGTAATTATGTAGTTATGTAGTTCTCAATTCGTTCGAGCAATCAATCATTCATAATAGGAAACACAATCATAACTCAGTCACTCAAAATGATTCAGAAATTTTACTTGTTAGGATGAAATCAGGCGATGATTCTTCTTCTCTGCAGGCTCGTGCTTTGCGGCAGTCTGCTAATCTGTACAAATAAAATGCCTCGTATTTTTGGGAGCGTTGTATAAACCTCAGATCAAGCGGATATTTGGCTTTGATGAAGTTTAACCTTCCGAAGAAGTAATGGAGCTCTTGGATTATTAAATGCAGGTTCGTATCCAGTCTTTTGGAAGTTCCCTTCTGATTAAAACCACGCAATGTATCGATGAATATCATAAATTCTCAACTTCAAATAATGTAAATTCTTACAGACCTTTTGTATGAAGGAGCCTTTTAATCGTACAATTTCGTATCAGTTATCTTTTGTCATAAATCTCAACAATGCTCAGACTAATCGGCACGAAGACAATCTCGGGGAAGCTTTTTTCTAACAACCACCAGAGAGAGTACTACAAAGAATAATTATGCGCTCATGGCATAGCTATTGTATGAAACTACTTTGCGCATGGATTCTGCGAGTATGAAGATAGAAAATTAGTAAACGTCATTCAAGGGTAGAATTGTATCAGAATAATTCATCGAATATGAAGAGATATTACAAAAGAAAAGAAAAACAAACGCTGTAACACGTGCCGCGCTTGATAAGTATTTTCAATAAGGCGGTGACCTTAGCCATTACACTATGGACACCAAACTGGTTCCTTTCTGTACGTTACATGTACTGTTGCGCGTTGCTTTTCCTCTCCTGAAGAACACGAGTTGCGAATCAGTGTTTAGAATGAGTCGTGCCTCGTTGGAGAGAACATGGCGTCCTTGAGGCACGGTCCACTGGTCTTATTCGCCACGCATCTTGACAGGTTCTCCTTTCCGCGGATTAGACACACACATTACCAGTGGCCCGAAGCAACTGGTGGGAGAAAAAGCGTGGTTGCTGCAAGACCCGACACCATTTGGTCGGCAAACACTGGACGATTATGTCTCGTCGCTAATGAAGTTAACAGTATTGAAGACTAGATGTAATCCTTGGCCAACCTGATATGGGTTGACGTGGCGTATCTTCGTTGCTTTGGAGCGACCAGGTGACCTCTATCTACAATGGAGCTATTGCTAGTCGCCCAGTTGTCAACGTCATCACCATTGGCTCTTAATTACATACTCGGTGACAGGGGCTTTGTGGTGACTGTGGTCTAAGAGGTTTGTCTCTGCTTAATTTTTCATTTCCAATTACAGGGCGCTTCCTAGGAGATTCAAAAGGCGTAGTTAGGTGCTTTTCAAACGTAAACTTGGTTAGTTGAAACTGCGGAAGTGTTTATCGGTAACCATGCGACGGTCGGATTTTGACGTCATCCGACCGCTACCACGGATTACGTAGTCGCGTCGATGTGTTACGGAGCTATATAGTAGAAGAATTGGCACGGTTGCTTTATGTAGCACTAAGAAGGACAAATGATCTACTTTTTACTTTCTACTTATCTGTTGAAGTATTTTGTGTGTTTTTAAATTTCTATGCCATCTCTATACATCATTATCGATAAGTCTAACATCTGCACGAGCTTTGAGGTTATTATTAACATTGTCTGATAGGTTATTAATATAACTTCAACAGAGAATGTTCCAAGACACTTGCCTGCGGCATCCCAAAGATTATTTCTACATTTGTCACTAATGTTTCATCCGAGATAGCATGGTGCGGTCTACCTACGATGATATGATGAAACCAGTCACAACTTTCTTTTGATAACGCATATCATCTTACTTTCGTTAAGAGGCGTTGGTGTGGCACTGAATTGGTGTGTACCACTCGTTAAGAATCACACTGGGAATGGCATTTACCACAATACAGCACAATATCGTCTAAAGGGCACACGATCCCCATTCTAGTCAAAGTTGATGTAACTTTCTAGTAAATGTAACTAATTATCAACCCACACGTTACTGGCCTTTCTGTGCGCCACTGTGCCAGGGAATGGTTTACTGCAACTAACACACATTTTGAAAGTCTCATAAGTGTATCAGCTTTTTTGTTTACTTCCTAATGTCCGCGCAGTTAAGTCCATCAAAAAGAGCTTTGTTCTCCGTCTTGCGTCACGTCTTCCTCATACTAAGGACCTTCTTGTCGCCTTAATGTGGTATCAAATCGCCGAAGGTTGATAAATCAACAGATAACCCGCGTCTTTCGTATTAGACTCCGTAAGTTTCCGGACGTGTAAGTCAGTTTGTTTATATTTACATTCTGTATCCTGCAGCTGCAGACGGGTAGTCATTTACAGCTAATCAGAAATTGACATCAAATGATTTGATACCTTCGAATGACACAGATTCACATCAAAAGCCATTAGAGTTAAGCTGCATATTCGTCTTGTCTTCTCGGTCAGTACAAACAGGAGGTGCAAGCAGATGATTTATGACAGTCATACTCCCAGCAGTGATACATAGATTCTTATCATTAAATCACCTCATCAAATGCATCACTTACAAGACTAATGCATTAAATACCGTTAGAGAAGTTTTGGACTTTGTGATACCAGATCAACTGCTAATTGACAATAGCTTGTCACCACAATCTTCAAACTGATTTAAGAATCAACGTCACTTCCACTTAATACACTTCCACGAGAAGCAGTTTAATTTGATCGTCGTTTGCCACCTTGATTTTGGGTCCTATCCCGTTTGCCCGTAAAGTTGTCTTTAGTGATCATATTTATTTCCAAAGTACGGCGAAGTCTTAACATCATTTCCGAGACCAGAACATAACCAGAAACACTAGAAAGGCAAAAATTTCTGTAAAAACTGAGAACTTGATATGAAAATATTTGTTCCAGCAAAAAAACTTCCAATTCGAAGATGTAATAAAAATATCCGTAATTACCGTCAAATTTTCCTCACGAATATTTTGCATGGCATTGCCCTCAATATACTGAAATGCTTGTTAATGAAGTATAGGGAAAGAGCTTTGAAACACGATTCATTCTACAATACAGAATTCATCTCCTTTTCTGATATGAGTGCTAAACTCTCAAAGTACATTCGACTTCTTGACGTATGCTATAACTGCCCTCATAAACGTCAGCTGATATCAATATTGCAGAAACTATGTCGGCATTCCACTGATATGATCAGTGACATGAAGGATAAATTTCTTGTGGTGTTCATTCCAGCCGGCCGCGGTGGCCGAGCGGTTCTAGGCGCTCGGTCCAGAACCGCGCAGGTGCGAATCCTGCCTCGGGCATGGATGTGTGTGATGTGCTTAGGTTAGCTTAAGTAGTTCTAAGTTCTAGGGGACTGATGACCACAGATGTTAAGTCCCATAGTGCTCAGAGCCATTTGAACCATTTGTTCACTCCAAAGACAGGTTCGATGCAACTCTTCATGCCGTTCTATCCGGTGGGAACCTCTTCATCTCTGCATAACTACCGTAACTCACATCCATTTGAAGCAGCTTACTGCATTCAAGCTTTGGTTTTCCTTTACAATTATAATCCCTCCCACCGCCCGCCCGGTTAGCCGTGCGGTCTAACGCACGGCTTTCCAGATTGGGAATGAGCGCCTGATCCTCGGCACGAATCCGCCCAGGGGACTTGTGTCGAGGTCCGGCGATCCGGCCCGTGTGTGGATGGTTTTTAGGCGGTTTTCCATCTGCCTCGGAGAATGCGGGCTGGTTCCCCTGATTCCGCCTCAGCTACATCATGTCGGCAATTGCTGCACAAAAAAGTTCTCCACGTGTGAGACGTTCCCTGGGGGGCTCCACCGAGTGCCGAACCGCACAATAACCCCAAACCCCAAAAGAGTGGTTCGGTCTGAGTCCGAGGAGGGGTGAAGTGGACTGCGGTAGTCGTCGTGGGTTTGTGGACCACTGCGGCTGCGGCGGGGACGGAGCCTCTCCGTCGTTTTTAGGCCCCCGGTTAACATACAATACAATACCATACTCCCCCCCCTCCCCTCCCACACACACACATACACACACTCATACACTACCGGACTGACATTTCCTTGACACCTCACGATGTTTCCTATCAACCAACCGCTTCTTTTACTTAAGTTGTGCCATAAATTTCTGTCTTTCCCAGTTCGATTCAGTGACTCCTCATTTGCCGCGCGTGGTAGCCGTGCTGTTTGAAGCGTCTTGTCACGGTTCGCGCGGCTGCCCCTGTCGGAGGTTCGAGTCCTCCCTCGGGCATGGGTGTATGTGTTGTCCTTAGGGTAACTTAGTTAAAGTTAGATTAAGTAGTGCGTAAGCCTAGGGACCGATGACTTCAGCAGTTTAGTCCCACAGTCTTTACCACAAATTTCCAAAACTCCTTATTTGTTTTCTGATCGACCCATCTAATCACCAGAATTCTTCTGTAGCTCCACATCTCAAAAGCTCATGTATTATTCTTGTGCGAGTTGTCTATCTTCCACGTTTCCGTTTTAGTCTTCTAAGATAAGCCGTTGGGTAGTATCGCCTCGTGCATTCCTGCATTCCTCCGGAACCCAAACTCATTCTCCCCAGGATCGACCTCTACCAGTTTTTCATTTATAATTCGCATCATTGTTTTTCAGCCAAGACCTACACCAAATGTCCGACGTGATTATAGCCGCACGACGGACTTTACACCCTCTGAACGCGGAATGGTAGTTGAAGCTAGACGCATGGGATATTACATTTCGGAAATCGTTAGGGAATTTAATATTCCGACATCCACAGAGCATTACCTCTCACACGGACAAAGCTGTGAGCGACAGTCTTGACTTAAAGAACGACAGCTGTCGTTGTGTAGAGTTGTCGTTTGCTACAAACATGCAACACAGCTGAAATAAACCGTAGAAATCAATGTGGGACGTACATCGAATGTATCCGTAAGGGCAGTGCGGGCGGCGAAATGTGGCGCTAATAGGCTATGACAGCAGACGACCGACCCGAGTGCCTTTGCTAACGGCACGAAATCGCCTGCAGCGACTCTCCTGGACTCCTGACCATATCGGTTGGACCCCAGGCGACTGGAAGACCGTGGCCTGGTCAGATGAGCCCCGATTTCAGTTGGTAAGAGCTGATGGTAGGCTTCGAGCGTGACGCAGACCCCACGAAGCCATGGACCCAAGTTGTCAGCAAGGCACTGTGCAAGCTGATGGAGGCTCCGTAATGACATCGGCTGTGTTCGCAGGATCCTTTGGTCCAACTGAAGCGATCATTGACTGTAAACACTTATGTTCGGCAACCTGGGGACCATTTGCAGCCATTCATGGTTGGTTGGTTGGTTGGGGAAGGAGACCAGACAGCGTGGTCATCGGTTTCATCGGTGTACGGAAGGATGGGGAAGGAAGTCGGCCATGCCCTTTCAGAGGAACCATCCCGGCATTTGCCTGCAGTGATTTAGGGAAATCAGGGAAAACCTAAATCAGGATGGCCGGACGCGGGATTGAACCGTCGTCCTCCCGAATGCGAGTCCAGTGCCTTACCACTGCGCCACCTCGCTCGGTGCCATTCATGGACTATGTTTCCAAATAACGTTCTCATGTCACCTCGCCACAGTTGTTCGCAATGGGTTTGAAGAATTCGAGTGAATGATTTGGCTAGCCAGAACAGCCGACATGTATTCCATCGAACATTTATGCGATGTAGTCGAGAGGTCAGGTAGTGCACAAAACCCTGCGCTGGCAGTACTTTCGCATTTATGGACAGCCGTCCGGGGAGGCCGAGCGGTTGTAGGCGCTACAGTCTGGAACCGCGTGGACGCTACGGTCGCAGGTTCGAATCCTGCCTCGGGCATGTATGTGTGTGATGTCCTTAGGTTGATTACGTTTAAATAGTTCTAAGTTCAATGGGACTGATGACCTAAGAAGTTACGTCCCATAGTGCTCAGAGCCATTTGAACCATTTATGGACAGCTGTACATCTACATGACTACTCTGCAATTCACATTTAAGTGCTTGGCAGAGGGTTCATCGAACCACAATCATACTATCTCTCTACTATTCCACTCCCGAACAGCGAGCGGGAAAAACGAACACCTAAACCTTTCTGTTCGAGCTCTGATTTCTCTTATTTTATTTTGATGATCATTCCTACCTATGTAGGTTGGGGTCAACAAAATATTTTCGCATTCGGAAGAGAAAGTTGGTGACTGAAATTTCGTAAAAAGGTCTCGCCGCGACGAAAAACGTCTATGCTGTAATGACTTCCATCCCAACTCGTGTATCATATCTGCCACACTCTCTCCCCTATAACGCGATAATACAAAACGAGCTGCCCTTTTTTGCACCCTTTCGATGTCCTCCGTCAATCCCACCTGGTAAGGATCCCACACCGCGCAGCAATATTCTAACAGAGGACGAACGAGTGTAGTGTAAGCTGTCTCTTTAGTGGACTTGTTGCATCTTCTAAGTGTCCTGCCAATGAAACGCAACCTTTGGTTCGCCTTCCCGACAATATTATCTATGTGGTCCTTTCAACTGAAGTTGTTCGTAATTTTAACACCCAGGTACTTAGTTGAATTGACAGCCTTGAGAATTGTACTATTTATCGAGTAATCGAATTCCAACGGATTTCTTTTGGAACTCGTGTGGATCATCTCACACTTTTCGTTATTTAGCGTCAACTGCCACCTGACACACCATACAGCAATCTTTTCTAAATCGCTTTGCAGCTGATACTGGTCTTCGGATGACCTTACTAGACGGTAAATTACAGCATCATCTGCGAACAGTCTAAGAGAACTGCTCAAATTGTCACCCAGGTCATTTATATAGATCAGGAACAGTAGAGGTCCCAGGACGCTTCCCTGGGGAACACCTGATATCACTTCAGTTTTACTCGATGATTTGCCGTCTATTACTACGAACTGCGACCTTCCTGACAGGAAATCACGAATCCAGTCGCACAACTGAGACGATACCCCATAGGCCCGCAGCTTGATTAGAAGTCGCTTGTGAGGAACGGTATCGAAAGCTTTCTGGAAATCTAGAAATACGGAATCCACTTGAGATCCCCTGTCGATAGCGGCCATTACTTCGTGCGAATAAAGAGCTAGCTGCGTTGCACAAGAGCGATGTTTTCTGAAGCCATGCAGATTACGTGTCAATAGATCGTTCCCTTCGAGGTGATTCATAATGTTTGAATACAGTATATGCTCCAAAACCCTACTGCAAACCGACGTCAATGATATAGGTCTGTAGTTAAATGGATTACTCCTACTACCCTTCTTGAACACTGGTGCGACCTGCGCAATTTTCCAATCTGTAGGTACAGATCTATCGGTGAGCGAGCGGTTGTATATGAGTGCTAAGTAGGGAGCTATAGTATCAGCGTAATCTGAAAGGAACCTAATCGGTATACAATCTGGACCTGAGGACTTGCCCGTATCAAGCGATTTGAGTTGCTTCGCAACCCCTAAGGTATCTACTTCTAAGAAACTCATGCTAGCAGATGTTCGTGTTTCACATTCTGGAATGTTCCATTCGTCTTCCCTGGTGAAGGAATTTCGGAAAACTGCGTTCAATAACTCCGCTTTAGCGGCACAGTTGTCGATAACAGTACCATCGGCACTGCGCAGCGAAGGTATTGACTGCGTCTTGCCGCTTGTGTACTTTACATACGACCAGAATTTCTTCGGATTTTCTACCAAATTTCGAGACAATGTTACGTTGTGGAACCTATTAAAGGCATCTCGCATCGAAGTACGTGCCAAATTTCGCGCGTCTGTAAATTTTAGCCCATCTTCGGGATTTCGCGTTCTTCTGAACTGTAGATACGGCAGATACGGCATGGCTTAGTATTTCAGCAGGGGACTTCCAACGATTTGTAAAGTCCATGCCACGTAGAGTTGCTGTATTACGCCGAAAAAAAAGGAGGTCCGACACGATATTAGGACGTGTACCCTGACTTTTGTCACATCAGTGTATTAAACTGATGATTCAGTAGTATTCCCATCTGTCAGCAGCTGTCCTCTTTGGAACTGGGATTATTACGTTCTTCCTGAAGCCTGAGTGTATTTCACCTGTCTCATATATCTTGCACGACAAATGGAATACTTTTGTAATGGTTGGCGCTCCCAAGAATCTCAGTAATTATCGGGGAATGTCGTCTACTCCAGCGGCGTCGTTTCCACTTAGATCGATCAGTGCTCTCTCAATTTCTTCTCGCAGTATCATATCTCCCATCTCATCTTCACCTAGTCCTCAAGTTTGTTCCTCTTATATACACCACCTATTTATTTCTTCCATCTTTCATCTTTCACTTTCTTGCTTGGTACTGGCTTGCCATCTGAACTTTTAATGTTCATATACTTGCTTCTATTTCCTCCAAAAGCCTCTTTAAAAACCAAAATCAGAATAACCAGTTTTTTAAGCCTATATACCATATTTTCGTACAAAAAGCTTCAATGTTCAAATGGCTCTGAGCACTATGAGACTTAACATCTGTGGTTATCAGCCCGATAGACTTAGAACTACTTAAACCTAACTAACCTAAGGACATCACACACATCCATGCCCGGGGCAGGATTCGAACCTGCGACCGTAGCAGCAGCGCAGTTCCGGACTGGAGCGCCTAGAACCGCTCGGCCACAACGGCCGGCCAAAAAGCTTCGTTTATCCCGATTTTTATAGTGAGAGATCGTTCTTTCAGGGTGCAATCCACGATTAGATACCGGGGTTGTGTACTCATATTGGTAACTGTGTAGAGTTTGGACGTTATACAACTTGTACTCATTGTCGTACACGTTTCAGTTCACTCGAAAATGTCTCTGTAACCGCCAGAGCTTTCACTAAAAGCCAGTCTCAACTGACATACAGTCTCGACTGATATGATATCATCTTTGTTAAATAAGAGTGAAGCCTGAAACATTTTTTCCTATTAGAAGTCCAGAATCTTAACCACTGCAAAGTTAGTTTGATAAATCACTGAATGTAATAGTCTGAACATGCACGAAATTATTTGCTCGATGTTGAGCAGCGGTCTTCTATTCAAGAAAACACATCTGTAGAATATACCACTCCTGTTACTGTGCTCTCTATTTTGCGTCGTATCTACATAGTGCTTGACATGAATGCTGGAACGATTGCTGTCAGTGTCTCGCTCCCAGCTCCATCCCCCGTTGCTCTTAGTACAACACACGCTTGTAGAATCTGTTACCGGGCATCCGTCTGCATAGAGGTTTCTAGTGAAGACAGAACCCAGTACACCATTCCCGTAGGATGGACATCAGAAGGGAAAGCACCGTTTGGCGAACCGCTAGACAGTACGACGGAAACGTTACTACGTATGTTGCTCAGCAGAAAACATTGAAATGAATCTCGGATTATTCACGGAGAACGCGGGTATACGCGGAGAAAATTTCGACGAAATTGAAATCCTGCATGTTTTCAGCATTTACTGCTATTAATTGCAAGCACAAGCAAACGTAATGTCATGTACACTGATTATACAAATGACACGTTTGTCCAGCCATACGCGATACTTCATTAGATTAGCCAAAATTCGAAATATTCAGGCTATGCTGTCAGCAAAGACTTAAACAGAAACGAGGACATAAATTGTCTAATTGTGAGTTAGGAAAATGTTGGACTATACATCATCGTTTGGATTTGTATGATAATGTGGAAGAAAGTCCTACAGAACCAAACTTTCCAGAGAATAACCACGTACATCATAAATGTTTTAGGCCTAATTTTTATTTCAATAATCATTATATAAAACATGTATTTTCTTGAACTGAATAAAACGTGATCCACTGTTTAATTGCATAAACGTGCCGAAACATGTTTGGCCAATTATTTCCATAATACGAGGAACTCAATTCCTACCATAATGTTAGCACTGCACTGAGCTTTGTTTATTTTTATTTATTTATTTGCTACCGATTTGGAAGCGACTACAGCTTCATCTTCATGCACTTAGAGCTGTGATCTATTTGATACATCAAGTACATCCCGTTAACGTACTGCAGCATCTGCATCTACATTTATACTCTGCAAAACACTGTAAAGTAGGGCTTTCCATTTTACCATTAACTAGAGCTTCGTAACATCCAATTCCTGTTTGAAGCGCAGGAACAATGTCTGCTTAAACACCTTTGTGTGCGCTGTAAATGTTCTATTCATTTCCTCGTGATTTGTAGGGGAGCGATTAGTGTTTAACGTCTTTTCGACAACGAGATTATTACAGTCGGGGGGGGGGGGGGGGGGGGGGATACGAAGGGCGTGTAAGCGATAACTGTTTACGCCGTACCACATTGGTGTAGGCGAAGGCGAGACGAACAGTTTTTATGAGAGACACCTGCGGTCTACCAAGCCGGAAAACAACCTCGGATTGGCCTACAAAAACCAACTAAGCTACAGCGCATGCGCGCTGTGTGAGATTTAGAATATCCTCCAGCCCACTTACGCCACTGGCCTACCGCTTGAAATTCTTTTCTGGCTACAATCGTGGTTGAACACTGAACACATTTCGTTCTTACACTTACAAATTGTTAAATTACCGCTTGTGTCAATTTTATGCAAAAGCTTCTGAATTTTAAGAGTGTAATATTAACGATTAAATCGTTTTATTTCTCTGGGCTTCTTACCACGAGACCACTATGCTTGCAAAGTTTAAATTTGGCTGCAACTGTAAACTTATTTAGATTCTACAGAACCTTTACAGATGTCTTTTTTCTTTAAATACCTCAAGGGAAAATTTAAATATAATTAAATGAAAATTTTCAAAAATCTTACTGACTAGGGGGTTTTCGTCCCTACTCCCCTTTCACCACCGTGGCACGTAAACAGTTGTCGTTCTTTGAAACTTGTAGTCGGGGGTTGCTCACTTAATAGCGGTTTCTGAAACTTCGTAAACAGACTTCTTCGGAAGTTTGCGCCTATGTTCAAGCGTCTGTCAGCCCAGATTGTTCAGCATCTACGTGACGCTCTGGCTTGGGTCAACAAGTCTGTGACCATTCGTCCTACCGCACTTTCAATACGTTCAGTATCCCCTGCCACCTGTAACGTTACATCCCTCCCCCCCCCCCCTCCCCCCTCTAGCATTGCTTTTCATGAACAGTAGTTGTGGATACCAGTATTATTTTTCGAATTTTGGATAGGGCTATATTATCTCAGCTGCTTTTCTGAAAACTTTCATATAATTTTATACACAATATGTTATATTTCAAGCTAAAATTTATGAAAAGGACTTAATTTATTTTCTATGTTACAACTGATAAATACTATCTCTGAATGTACAGTTATAATTATTTTTTGTAGAAATATTCGCAATTACGAATTATTTGGCACACTTAAAATTTCTATTGTTAATTAGTCAATCTAGTATTGTTCATTATGTTTATTTCTGGGTTCATTTATGAAATAATAATCGAAACTAATAGAAATTCATTTGTCAAGAAAAATTCCAAAGGGTTCATAATTTTTCTTGAAAAATGAATTTCTATTAGTTTCGATTATTATTTCATAAACAAACCCAGAAATAATCATAATGAACAATACTAGATTGACTAATTAACAATAGAAATTTTAAGTGTGCCAAATAATTCGTAATTTCGAACATTTCTACAAAAATGATTATAACTGTACATTCAGAGCTAGTATTCATCGATTGTAACATTAAAAATAAAGTAATTCATTTTCATAAATTTTAGCTTACTGTTATTTAGGCTAAGTGAGGCAGTAGTAAGCATGTTTCTCATGTGACCGGACGTATTTTTGTATTTAGGGTGAACAATGTAATTTGGACTCTGTTAATGCGAAATTGAAAAGACTGTGTGATATACTACAATGTGACAAAATAAATTAACGTATCAACAAAAATTCTGCAATAACAATCTTCAATTTTATTTATATCAATTCAACCATGACGACCTAAAATGTGAGAATTTCAGCTTCAAGAAGCAGACGGCTGGAGAAGATGAACTGGAGCCAACTTTACACGAAAAGCTAAGTAAACTAGAAAGTTTATTGTAATCTTGGCCCCTCTCAACTTTTTCATAAAAGACTTTGCTTATTGTGGACAATAATTGGAATTAGGAAGGAGGGTGGCGATTACATCCCTCAATTGTAGTAGCTATATATCTGATAGCTATAATTGTTATTTACCGGTTCCCTTCAGATCACCAAAGTTAAGTGCTGCCGGGCTGGGCTAGCACCTGGATGGGTGACTATCCGGTCTGCCGAGCGCTGTTGGTAAGCGGGGTGCACTCTGCCGTTGTCAGGCAACCGGAGGAGCTACTTGATTGAGAAGTAGCAGCTGCGGTTACGGAAATCGACGTACGGCCGGGAGAGCGGTGTGCTGACCACATGACCCTCCATATCCGCATCCAGTGACGCCTGTGGGCTGAGGATGACACGGCGGCCGGTCTGTATCGTTGGGCCTTCATGGCCTGTTCGGGAGCAGTTTATTTTCGTTTATAATTGTTGTATGTAATATAGCTACTACATCAGATAAGGCTGGAGTACATTAACAAGATATACTTGCTATTTTGTCTAAAACTGACATGGTGAGACTGTGGCTGTGTACAATTAATGTAGGTTAATTCTTACGAAGGAGAAAACAGCAACCAGCCACTATTAATACTGCTATTTATTTAGGTAAATAGCGCCGTTGCCGGTATCGAACTGGCAAGTTCATCATCAGACGGCTGTTCACATGAGTTTCAAGATACACTTGACAATATCGTCCGTTTTCGATATTTAATATTCTACTGTGGAGAAGTATTTTTGGTGTGTTGTTGCCGTCGAAAATTCCGCACGATTTTGTTGCAAAGTTCAAAACCGGTAACGGCGCTATTTACCTAAATAAATAGCAGTATTAACTGTGGCTGGTTGCTGTTTTCAAAATATACTTGTCGTAGTATATCACATGAATCACAGCGCCATCGTGCCTGATGCTGCAACTGTAGCTGCTTCGATATCGATCTAAAAAAAATTAAAATATAACTGTGGAGTAAAACTAGAAAGAGAGTAGCCTTTACTCTCCAAAATAAAATTTCGTAATTCGTCTTAAACGATTAGGCGTGACTGCAGAGAGCTTTAATATGATTGGCCTCCCAACTGCAAGTCAAATGCCGCACCGTCTGCTGCACCTGGCGCGCCAACAATGAGTTGAGCAGGAGAGAGGGAAACAAATGATCCGGCACACGAGCCATCCGCTGAGAATAGTACAGTAGTATGCGGGCTTGAAACGCACTTCTTCCGAAATACAAAGTTTCTGTCACTTGAACTAATTTTCGTCTCGTCTTCTTCGCGTCACCGCGCATCGTTGACCCAGCTCCTGTAATGCTGTGAGGTTCACGTACACTGCACAAAGCCGGCGGTGCCTTACCTGCTCGTAGGACAGTAGAAAGCTGCGGTCTGTGCTCACTGCTCGGCCACCACCGCGACGCGCTGCGTCTGTCAGTCGTCACCGGCGCCGCTGTCCGCTGTTGCCCTCTCCACGCGGCGAGGCAGAATGCAAAGCATTCGCGCGCGCGCGGCCGTCGCGTTATATACGGCGCGCAGCTGACATACGCTCGCGGAGAAAGGCGCGCCAGGGGCAGGACGAGCGCCGAGAGACAACACAGTGCAGCTAGGGGGGGGGGGGGGGGGGCGGCTGTCCGTCCTTCCCCGTCCCCACCACCGCGCGCTGCGTCAGCGGCCGCGCCGGCGCGTGCGAATCTCCAGCGACCGCTACGCACCTGTACTGAGCTCCACGTCACTCTCAAGGGACACGAAAAATTCGCCACGAACGAAACAGCCCTACCGCGGCTGTTATTTGGCAGTAGTGCGGGAGGAACTGAGAACAAAATTTGCGGACACATTATCTGCGCGCGGAAATTGCGTTTCCAAGCTCCTCCTAATCTGCGAATGGGGGAAAGAAATACAGTAGAAGAAGAATGGGTAGCTCTGAGGGATGAAGTAGTGAAGGCAGCAGAGGATCAAGTAGGTAAAAAGACGAGCGCTAGTAGAAACCCTTGGGTAACAGAAGAAATATTGAATTTAATTGATGAAAGAAGAAAATATAAAAACGCACTAAATGAAGCAGGCAAAAAGGAATACAAACGACTCAAAAACGAGATTGACAGGAAGTGCAAAATGGCTTAGCAGAGATGGCTATAGGCCAAATATAAGGATGTAGAGGCTTATCTCACTAGGGGTAAGATAGATACTGCCTACAGGAAAATTAAAGAGACCTTTGGAGATAAGAGAACCACTTGTATGAACATCAAGAGCTCAGATCGAAACGTAGTTCTAAGCAAAGAAGGGAAATCAGAAAGGTGGAAGGAGTATATAGAGTGGCTATACATGGGAGATGTACTTGAGGGCAATGTTATAGAAATGGAAGAGGATGTAGATGAAATGGGAGATATGATACTGCGTGAAGGGTTTGATTGAGCACTGAAAGACCTAAGTCGAAACAAGGCCCCAGGAGTAGACAACATTCCATTAGAACTACTGACGGCCTTGGGAGAGCCAGTCCTGACAAAACTCTACCATCTGGTGAGCAAGACGTATGACACAGGTGAAATACACTCAGACTTCAAAAAGAATATAATAATTCCAATCCCAAAGAAAGAAGGTGTTGACAGATGTGAAAATTTTCGAACAATCAGTTTTATAAGCCACAGCTGCAAAATACTAACACGAATTCTTTACAGACGAATGGAAAAACTAGTAGAAGCCGACCTCAGGGAAGATCAGTTTGGATTCCATAGAAACACTGGAACACGTGAGGCAATACTGACCTTACAAGTTATCTTAGAAGAAAGATTAAGGAATTGCAAACCTATGTTTCTAGCATTTGTAGACTTAGAGAAAGCTTTTGACAATGTTGACTGGAATACTCTCTTTCAAATTCTAAAGGTGCCAGGGGTAAAATACAGGGAGCGAAAGGCTATTTACAATTTGTACAGAAACCAGATGGCAGTTATAAGAGTCGAGGGGCATGAAAGGGAAGCAGTGGTTGGGAAGGGAGTAACACAGGGTTGTAGCCTCTCCCTGATGTTGTTCAATCTGTATATTGAGCAAGCAGTAAAGGAAACAAAAGAAAAATTTGGAGAAGGTATTAAAATCCATGGAGAAGAAATAAAAAGGTTGAGGTTAGCCGATGACATTGTAATTCTGTCAGAGACAGCAAAGGACTTGGAAGAGCAGTTGAATGGAATGGACAGTGTCTTGAAAGGAGGATATAAGATGAACATCAACAAAAGCAAAACGAGGATAATGGAATGTAGTCGAATTAAGTCGGGTGATGCTGAGGGAATTAGATTAGGAAATGGGACACTTAAAGTAGTAAAGGAGTTTTGCTATTTGGGGAGCAAAATAACTGATGATGGTCGAAGTAGAGAGGATATACAATGTAGACTGGCAATGGGAAGGAAAGCGTTTCTGAAGAAGAAAAATATGTTAACATCGAGTGTAGATTTAAATATCAGGAAGTCGTTTCTGAAAGTATTTGTTTGGAGTGTAGCCATGTATGGAAGTGAATCGTGGACGATAAATAGTTCAGACAAGAAGAGAATAGAAGCTTTCGAAATGTGGTGCTACAGAAGAATGCTGAAGATTAGATGGATAGATCACATAACTAATGAGGAGGCATTGAATAGAATTTGGGAGTAGAGGAGCTTGTGGCACAACATGACTAGAAGAAGGGTTCGGTTGGTAGGAGATGTTCTGAGACATCGAGGATCACCAATTTAGTGTTGGAGGGCAGTGTGGACGGTACAAATCGTGGAGGGAGACCAAGAGATGAATACACTAAGCAGATTCAGAAGGATGTAGGTTGCAGTAAGTACTGGGAGATGAAGAAGCTTGCACAGGATAGAGCATCATGGAGAGCTGCATCACACCAGTCTCAGGACTGAAAACCATCCACATCCGCAGTAGACAGGAACAACGCGCGGATGCGCAGAAGTGGATCCTAGCGAGGCGCTTTCTGTTTCTTATTCATTGTTTAATTGTCATGGGGCCAGCGGCTGAGTCCAGGTTTTCAGTATTTCAGCTATTGCAACTTTTCGGCGAGTAGTATACACTACTGGCCACTAAAATTGCTACACCAAGAAGAAATGCAGATGATAAACGGGTATTCATTGGACAAATATGTTATACTAGAACTGACATGTGATTACATTTCCACGCAGTTTGGGTGCATAGATCCTGAGAAATCAGTACCCAGAACTACCACCTCTGGCCGTAATAACGGCCTTGATACGCCTGGGCATTGAGTCAAACAGAGCTTGGATGGCGTGCACAGGTACAGCTGCTCATGCAGCTTCAACACGATGCCACTGTTTATCAAGAGTAGTGACTGTCGTATTCTGATGAGCCTATTGCTCTGCCACCATTCACCAGACGTTTTCAATTGGTGAGAGATATGGAGAATGTGCTGGCCAGGGCAGCAGTCGAACATTTTCTGTATCCAGAAAGGCCCACACAGGACCTGCAACATGCGGTCGCGCATTATCCTGCTGAAATGTAGGGTTTCGTAGGAGATCGAATGAAGGGTAGAGCCACGGGTCGTGACACATCTGAAATGTAACGTCCACTGTTCAAAGAGCTGTCAATGCGAGCAAGAGCTGACCGAGACGTGTAACCAATGGCACCCCATACCATCACGCCTGGTGATACGCCAGTATAGCGATGATGAATACACGCTTCCAGCTTGCGGTCACCTCGATGCGACCATCATGATGCTGTAAACAGAACGTGGATTCATCTGAAAAAATGACGTTTTGCCATTCGTGCACCCAGGTTCGTCGTTGAGTACACGATGGCAGGCGCTCCTGCCTTTGATGCAACGTCAAGGGTAACCGCAGCCATGGTCTCCGAGCTGATAGTCCATGCTGCTGCAAACGTCGTCGAACTGCTCGTGCAGATGGTTGTTGTCTCACAAACGTCCCCATCTGTTGACTCAGGGATCGAGACATGGCTGCGCGATCATTTACAGCCATGCGGATAAGATGCCTGTCATCTCGACTGCTAGTGATACGAGGCCGTTGGGATCCGGCACGGCCTTCCGTATTACCCTCCTGAACCCATCGATTCCATATTCTGTTAACAGTCATTGGATCATGACCAACGCGAGCAGCAATGTTGCGATACGATCAACCGCAATCGCGATAGGCTACAATCCGACCTTTATCAAAGTCGGAAACGTGATGGTACACATTTCTCCTCCTTACACGAGGCATCACAACAATGTTTCACCAGGCACCGCCAGTCAACTGCTGTTTGTGTAGGAGAAATCGGTTGGAAACTTTCCTCATGTCAGCACGTTGTAGGTTTCGACACCGGCGCCAACCTCGTGTGACTGCTCTGAGAAGCTAACCATTTGCATATCACAGCATCTTCTTCCTGTCGGTTAAATTTCGCGTCTGTAGCACGTCATATTCTTGGTGTAGTAATATTAATGGCCAGTAGTGTAGATTTATGTATCAGTCAGTCTTTTCTGAAAGTATTTGTATTGGGTGTAACCATGTATGTATGCGAAACATGGACGATAAACAGTGTAGACAAGAAGAGAAGAGAAGCTTTTGAAATTTGGTGCTTCAGAAGAATGCTGAATATTATATGGGTAAATCACGTAACTAATGAGGAGGTACTAAACAGAATTGGGGAGAAGAGGAATTTGTGGCACAGCGTGACTAGAAGAAGGGATCAGTCGGTAGGACACGTTCTGAGGCACTGCCACTCTGGAGGGAAGCGTGGATGGTAAAATTCGCTGAGGGAGATCAAGAGATGAATACACTATGCAGATTTTTAAGAATGTAGGTTGCAGCAGTTACCCGGAGATGAAGAGGCTTGCACAGGATACAGTCGCATGGACAGGTGCATCGAACCAGTCTTTGGGCTGAAGACCACAAGAACAATAACAAATATTTATGAATGTGGTAATAATTTTCACCGGCAAACTTTCTTTTTCTGTATATTGTTGTTCACAAAATCATTATTTGTACTGCGTGATGATTTTTCTGGAGAAAAGTTAATTGGTACTTTGAACGACGTGTCGCTAATGTCAAACGTTTACAAATTGTTTTTGTAAGGAATTATAACACACTTTTTTTAACGCGTACCTTAAAGTAAGGAAATAGTTCAGATTCACACGTGGTGATTCTTATTGACGTTTAAAAACCGTACAGGGACGTAGATGACGCTGCCACAAGTAATTTAATATGTGACACATGAGGCGGCAAATGTCGGGAAATACCCCAAAAGTAGATGACAAATATTGAACACGTGACGTCACCAGATGACGTATCTCGCCGCACGTGCAGCAGCTGAGCCTCTGTGCCTGATAATCCCAAACCAAGTCAAGTATTCATATCGGTGTGGCTCCCTGGCCACGTGCGCAACTTAAGTGCGTGGGTCTCAGGGTTCGTGTCTTGCCTGTGGCACGCACTATTTTTTTGGGGTTGCGTTAGACAATTATGTATATTGATGTAAGATTTACTACTTTACTTACCGGTTTCCGCTGGTTTATTGCACAGTATACTACAATAAAAATAAGTACAAGCTCCCAAATTTCGTCGCTGCCATTCAGTGACTCATGTTTTCTTTACTCTTTTGCTTGGTTATGGCAAGGACAATAAATTTGTAACTTCTACGTTTATAACAAATTACATTTACAAAATACGTTCGAAAGGAGAGTAGTATATCGGAGCTATGTGCAGCACCGCCCCCTATCGGCGAAGGTAGGGTCGATAAGCCCAACAGCTACACTTGTAACTACGAAGGATATCTGGTAACGTCACAAGTTCAACATTCTTCGTCCACTTTTGCGGTATTTCCCTATATCTGCATCCCGGTATGTCTTACACTAAATTACACTAAATTACATATCTACATCGGTTCAGCATAGAGTAACCCTGAATACAATATCTAGAATTTAGGTTGAATGAGGTATATTGCAGAGGAACCTGGTTGTTTATAACAGGTTCCAAATCGGCATCAGAATGTCTCTATCATATTTCTCCTGTTTCCGATCCTTGCTTTTGCTGTCTGCAGCCGGGTGTCTTCCCCTACAGTAACCACCTCTTCACATACAGTTGGGTATAACAGTTGTAAAGGGGGTCCTGTTAATCTGATGAACATCAAGTTGGCAACAGTCTTCAGGTGCAGTGACGCTCTTAATGGGTTTAAAACTAGGTTCGTTTGTGAAAATATCCTCTCGCATTGACCGGTGGACAATGGTATGTCGTTAGTAGTGTTTATCTGAGGCAGTAGAGAAGCTGGACATTTTTTTTTTCTTTTAGGAACACGCGGAAACCCCCGATTTCAGGAAATCTGAATCTCTGGCATTATTTTTTTCTTACTAAAAGTTATTGCATTATTGTCAGGCCAGTCAGGCGGAACCAATTCTTCATTTCATGGAGAAATACCATATTCGCCATTTAAAAGTCTATCCTCCATTAGCTTGCACAATTTTTCATAACGTTATGTTGGGTCACTGGAACTATGTCTAACAGTGTACTTGTTTTCATTTACTTCCTGAAGAGAATTTCCCTTGCACTGGAATTTTTCCTTTGCTTCATTATAATGTGGACCTCTGTTTACCTTACTCGCATCAAACACTCTTAGTAGTGGTTTCATTTTTTTGGTAGCAGCATGAAGTGTGGTATCATGTGACTGCAGTTCTAAACGAAGGTCAGACAATTTCTGTAGCACATCGCACCCAGATCCAAAATGAAGTCAATACTGGTGAGCTTTTTTAGAAGCCGTTTAAACATTTTCTCTGGTCAAAACACTCTCAGTAAAATGTGAAACTAGTGCCTCATAATTTCCCCAAACTGCTAAAACACTTGAAAAGCCAGAGGCAACCCACTGAGTACCGAAGACTCTGCAGCTTTTAGAAATTTGGATTTCAAGTTCTTTTTCATGTCTTTTAGTTCTCTGCCAGTTTTGACCGACTGATGGCAGAGAGTGTATAGATTACCCAGGAAAGATAAAAAAATATCAATTTCTGATGGAGAATCTTTCTTATAACATCACCAATAGATTGTTGTAGTTAATGGCTGGCACAGTGCTAACTTAAAATTAGTGGAAAAGCTTGTTTCAACAAGGCAACGTCACCTTTCTATTTTTCCAGTATAACTGCCGTGCCATCAGTGGCACCATAAATAAGATTTTCATTCAAAAACTACTGGTGGAAACCTGAAATCATTAAATGATTCATTACGGCACAGAATATACCTTCAGCTGGCATGCGTTCTATCTCCGTCAAATCCAGGAAAATATTAGTTGGTTCCGTCGCATCATGTACCACTGTTCGAATATAAACTCTCAATGAAGACAATCGGCTGACTGTTGAACTTTCATGAACTATTAGGGAAATTTTACTACGCTATTCAATCATATTTTAGATGACTCTGCCTTTCGTCTCTGCAACAAAATGACTTAATATTGCGACGGCATCGAACGGTTACTGCTGCTGACTTGCACTTCGAAGCAGCAGCCCATACGAGCAAACCAGCTGCGTCTTTACCTATGGTTACTCGTATTTGGCTATTCACGGCTCTGTTTAAAAAGAATAGCTCGATGTAGTCATAGGGTCGATCTGTGCACATCTGCTTTCATGCCCCACAAATAAATCGCTGCAAATAATAAACTGTAGCTGTAATCCTGCAGTAAATAATCTATGCACTAACTAGAATTATGAGTTAATAAAATATACAGAAATACAAAATAAATGCAATTGATGTAAACGACAGAGAATTATGTCGAATAATGTTTATTCAAGGAAGGATACCTCAAATAAACGGGTAGTGGCCCTACGATATTCTGTTGAAATGCAGATAGCAAATGCCCTTATCAAATGCAGCAAAATTATGCTGAGAGCTTTACGAGGATGGTAGTAAAATCCCCAAATTAAATAGTCATTGAATATACGTGAAAACTAGGTTCATTTCGTAAACACAATACACCGAATATTCACCAGCTCAAAACAGTTCAGAACTGAACATGATGATTTACAAATTATGACCTGTGATACAAAGAATAGCAATTCATATTCTGTCTGTTCTCAATTCTATAATACAAGCAAAAAAAAAAAAATAGAGTTCTACCCTGGTGCACATTTTGATGTCTCGTGAGTTAGAGTCACTTCAAAAGTTCCAGTGGTGCAGTGATCATTCACCATCCAGGGTCAGTCACCTATCCAACTGAATCATGCACGTTACCATAGTCAGGTCTGCCTTCTTCCAGCACTGGACACAATGTGTCAGAATCGCTCCCTTGAGCTCTTCACTCTAAAAGTCCCAGGCACCCATAGTATTCTAATACTGTCTGCTTTTCCATTGGCTGAGAGCCATCCCCATCAGAAGTACATCGTTCGTAAGTTCTACAGACGTGATTTGACTCAACATGACCGCTTCCCAGATTAAACTAATATATTACAACAATATTTTAATAACGAAATGTCATAAACATTCGGTTACACTCACATAACTGACAGTAATTATAAGTAATAGTTGGTTCATAAGCCAGTATTCTTGCGGAAGTGTGCTCATGATAAATGACAAGAAACCATCATTACGTATTGCTTAAACAATTATTTAAGTCTTCTTGATGGAAAAGTCTGTTTCTGTGTTCGACTGTGGTGTCCAATAACACTTATCATTGACCACTTTTAAGTTAGCACTGTTTTTAATAGCACTTGCAATCAACATTTAAATAAAATTACTGGCATAATAGTAAACTGTGCAGTAAATAAAACACAAGTGTGACAAAGTATGAGGTCATGATGATGTGCTCATTCTTTGCGTAAATGTGGAGAAACATTTGCATAACGGAAAGTGACAAAAACGTAATAAATGAAGAAATAAAATAGATACAGATAAGCAGTTTTCAGAGATGATAGGTATAGTGTAATGCTATCATCTGTGGTATCGTATGTTCAAACTGCATGAAGCGTTGTTAATTCAGAGGTTCATTGTGAAAATGTTTATTAACTGTGAAATATTAACTTCTGTAGTTTTAAAGAAATTATTGTTGTGTTATTGTACGCACCTCATTTATCTGAGATAGAGGATGTGTTCAGATTGGCTTTATTATTTGACTAAATTGTTGTTGATGTTCAAAGTGCTGTAAGAAGCCATCTTTCAATAATTTTATCTTGGAACTCTTCCATTTGGCTTAATGTTCTTGATCATAAAGTGCGGAAGTTTTGTTTTTATGTGTATAGACTCAGCTACATACCATCCAACGAACTTGTAGATGACATGATGTTCGCTGAGTAAAAATGGCAAAAAAAAGGCAGAGAAAATATGTCACAAACATCGACAATAATTCTCAAAAACATGCTGAACATACAGTAAATAAGATTAAAAAAACCCACTGATGGTGCTGATATTTGTCGACGAAACTAGTTTGGGATAATAAAGAAATAAACGAAGGACAAGGTGTCTTGCATCAAGGCGGACTCAGTCTCTGATACTGTTGTTTAGCCATCTTTCAGCTTGTCTGACACTCCGCAATTTCTTGGAACATTGTCTGTCCTCTTAAGCGTCAAAATTCCCCGTACTGGGATTTTCCCCCATTCCGGCCAAGCCTTTGTGTCCGCACCTGGGTTCGCCAGCAATGGTCGCTGCCTCTGGAATAGCCGCGGCGCTTTGACAGCCCGGGTCTGTCCGCCTGCGCTTATCTGTACAACGAATTCACCTTACCTCGTACCAGTACGAGGCGAAGAATTAAGATTTCGACCCACGTGCACTCCGTTTAATTTCTGAACATCAGTTCCCGACTCAGTACCATTTAACGGTTGATTCCTATTGGCAGCTGTGCAGGCAGTTCTGGCAATGTCAACTATTATTGGCCTGTCATTTTCTTTTTTTCGATCAGGGACTGGGTGTTTTCCCAATCATTTCACCTTATTTTCATCACAGAGACGCGGAAGTCATGAAAATGGTATGAAATAGAAAGACTTGCAGCAGTCGGGGTCTCCCAGTCAATAATGCCACACGACCATTTCATGTATGTCATACATTAAAAACTTCCAGAGTCCAATACAGTGGATGGGTCCAAAACAAATCGTAACGTAGTGATCTATTGGTAAGGAGAAAAATTGCCATCAGTATGACAGAGAACGCGGCCGCTTCTCCTTAAAACTGCTAACGTGTTTGTAGTAAACCTTTTTTATTTTTCGACACGTTCTCCTTTTAGACTTACACACTTCGTCCAACGCTGTTCTAATTTGTTGATCCTTTCCGAATAATAGGAATTGTCCAAGTCTGCAAAATAGTTATTAGTTGCTGCAATCACCTCCTCGTTTGAATAATATCTCGGACACGCCAGCCATTTCTTCAAATTGGGGAACAAATAATAGTCCGAGGGAGTCAAGTCTGGAGAACAGGGGGAATGTGAAACGAGTTGGAATCCTATTTCCATTAATTTTGCGACCACAACTGCTGAAGTGTGTGGTAGTGCATTGTCGTGATGGAAAAGGACTTTTTGGCGGTCCAATCGCCGGCGTTTTTCTAGCAGCTCGCTTTTCAAACGATCCAATAACGATGAATAATATGCACCTGTAATAGCTTTACCCTTTTCCAGATAGTCGATCAGGATTATGCCTTGAGAGTCCCAAAAGACAGTCGCCATAACCTTCCCGGCTGAAGGAATAGTCTTCAAATTTTTTGGTGCAGATTCTCCCTTGGTAACCCATTGTATAGATTGCTGTTTGGTCTCAGGACTATAGCAATGTATCCGTGTTTCATCCACAGTGACGAAACGACGCTTAAAGTCCTGCGGATTCTTCCTGAACAGTTGCAAACCATCCTTGCAACACTTCACACGATTCCGTTTTAGGTCAAGCGTGAGCAATTGCGGAACCCATCTTGCGGATAGTTTTCTCACATCCAAATGTTTACGCAAAGTATTATGTACCCGTTCATTCGAGATGCCCACAGTACTGGCAGTCTCATGTACCTTATCTCTTCTGTCATCCATCACCATATCATGGATTTTATCAATGATTTCTGAAGTAGTAACCTCCACAGGGTGCCGAGAACGTTCAGCATCACTTGTGCCTACATGGCCACTCCGAAAATTTTGCAACTATTTATAAATTGTTCTAATCGAAGGTTCTGAGTCACCGTAATTTTCATCAAGCTTCTCTTAAATCTCCTGAAGCGTTTTGCCTTTCATAAAGTAATATTTAATCACCACACGAAATTCTTTTTCGTCCATTTTTTGACAATCATTCGATTTCCTTGATTCACACGAATGGCAAACACAAAGAAATAGACCAAAACGGCTGAGACTTGGTGTGTGTTCTTTCCAAAGATGCTACTAACTAAACATGACCTCGATAGGCGCCGGTGGTGCCATCTCTCGGACTTTGCGACGACTTTTCAAACGCCCCTCGTACTTGATGATTTTGTACAGGTAGAGCAGCTCTCCACTGCGTGACGGCAACAACTTCTTGGTTTTTCATTCTGGCCCAAAATTAGGTCATAATAGTTTTCATTTATTTTCTCCTTACCCATAGATCACTACGGTACGATTTGATTTGGACCCATCCACTATATTGGAATCCGGCAGTTTTTGATGTATGACAAATCGTTTTTCACCGGTGTTTTATTTTGACAGACAACGAATGTCGGGAAAAAAGATTTCGAGCTTTTCCACTCTAATGTTTAATCACATGAGTAATAACATTTTCATTCTTCCATGTAAAAGGTTTTAGAATTTTTATTTTTATTTAAATCTAAAAGTAATTTACCATACAAGTGTATGTTTCAGGGTTGTTATTCCTTCTAGAATTGTTACACAGACATTCACCTAAAGATGTGCCTTTTAGTGCCACGCAACCGATAGTGATCGAGTAATAAAAGACCAAAACAGCTGAAGGGGTTATGACTACCTAAGATGTATTTTTGAGGTACGTCGACTATACCTACATATTATGGCCTCAGGGTGGAGATAAATTAATGGAGTTTTTGTACCATCTCAACTCCGTCCATAAAAACTTCCAATTCACTAAGGTAAGTAAAAAGAAAAAAAGTCTGCCTTTCGTGGGCGTTTTGGTTAAATGCAATGATGGCTTTCTGGGCATTCATGTTATTGCAAACACACTCATTTCGACTTGTATTTACAATTAGGAGTTGTCATCACCCATCCCAGACTATGAGCGAGCTTAAACCTTTGCGCACATTACTCATACAGTCTTGGATCCAGATAGTTTACCTAAAGAACTCGCCCACATAAAGACAGTGTTGGGAGATCCTTCAGATTAAGAGGGCACTATAAATTAAATCCAGATTCCAGGATAAAGAAGAGAGTACGCCGGCAAAATAAGTTTTATTCCGTTTGTTGGCATTTTTTCGTCAAAGATAGCCAGAATCCGAACTCTCAGGTTACAGTAGTTTCGGACCTACCATCTGAGATTTGTAAGTAGGCTGTTTAGGTTTTTTATATTGGTAACGTCACGTAGCACTCTGTATGAAAATCACTGGCTGTGCTGTGTGCAGTAGTGATGGGGAGCTCGTGAATGAGTCGTTCAAATGAACGCTTCATTCTAGTGAAGTGTGAACTAACCACTCAATTTCAGTGAACTGGTAGTTCAAACTCTTCACAGATAGCACACTCCACACTTTTTTCTAGTTCGTTCACTCACTCTCTTCCCTTCTCCCTCTCCCGCTACATCGGCGCTATGTCACTCATTCTCCCTTCGCTTCAGTCCTCCCTCTACTGCCTGTCGACGAATCGCGCGGTGTTTGTGGGGAACGATAAGCTTACGAGGGGTTGGGGAGGTGAGGGGCGAGGGGAAGGCAGCGTCAGTTGCTTCCTGCAGTGCTGACATCATTACCCGTGACTATTGGTGCAATTAAACTTCACGTCTACGGATAGCCTACCGTTGGCAGCGCTTGCAGACAAATGAATATTAAAGATACAAACGAAGAAGCTAGCTGTGTGAGCACGCACAGCCAACATGACAATAAAAGGTTTGTTAGTGGCACTGAAAGAGGGATTTTACTCGAAATCTTACCAATGACTGCAGGTGACAGTTTACGTTTTGAATCTGGAGAGCCGGCCGGAGTGGCCGTGCGGTTCTGGGCGCTACAGTCTGGAACCAGGCGACCGCTACGGTCACAGTTTCGAATCCTGCCTCGGGCATGGATGTGTGTGATGTCCTTAGGTTAGTTAGGTTTAATTAGTTCTAAGTTATAGGCGACTGATGACCTCAGAAGTCGCATGGTGCTCAGAGCCATTTGAACCATTTTTGAATCTGGAGGGTTATTATTCTCAACAAAAATAAAATCTACAGGAAAATGTCCCGAATAATTACTTAACGTAGTTATATAGACTTTGTAACAGTGGTAAACATACTCACTCTATTTTGCATTAAATTTTAAAAGGAACATAAAATTGGACTGCATTTCGTTGGTAGCCCTAGTTTTCAGTCCTTGAATACAACAAATAATGTTTCATTTGGCAGATAAAGACTTTTTTGGGCGCTTCATGAGAAAATGTCGAGCAAGATTAAATGTAATACCTTCTTTATATGTGACACGCTTCTCTGTTTATCTTTCCTTTGTTCCCTTCGACCATGCTCTAACTCAGATGCTATAAGAGCGCAAAACGTTGTGTGCACGTTACTGCATAGTTCGGCCATCTGTTGGTAAAATTATGAAGTATTACGAAGCTTTATTGTGCAAGCGAGGCGAAGCGAGCATAACTGCAGCTGAGCGGCGAACTGGGCAACTTCGCCAGGCTTTCCTACCTCATGAATAAACTACTTCGTTTGGATGCTTCACGGCAAAGAGTGAAATGAATGAAGTTGTTGTTGTTGTTGTTGTCTTCAGTCCTGAGACTGGTTTGATGCAGCTCTCCATGCTACTCTATCCTGTGCAAGCTGCTTCATCTCCCAGTACCTACTGCAACCTACATCCTTCTGAATCTGCTTAGTGTACTCATCTCTCGGTCTCCCTCTACGATTTTTACCCTCCACGCTGCCCTCCAATGCTAAATTTGTGATCCCTTGATGCCTCAAAACATGTCCTACCAACCGATCCCTTCTTCTAGTCAAGTTGTGCCACAAACTTCTCTTCTCCCCAATCCTATTCAATACCTCCTCATTAGTTACGTGATCTACCCATCTAATCTTCAGCATTCTTCTGTAGCACCACATTTCGAAAGCTTCTGTTCTCTTCTTGTCCAAACTAGTTATCGTCCATGTTTCACTTCCATACATGGCTACACTCCAAACAAATACTTTCAGAAATGACTTCCTGATACATAAATCTATATTCGATGTTCACAAATTTCTCTTCTTCAGAAACGCTTTCCTTCCCATTGCCAGTCTACATTTTATATCCTCTCTACTTCGACCATCATCAGTTATTTTACTTCCTAAATAGCAAAACTCCTTTACTACTTTAAGTGTCTCATTTCCTAATCTAATCCCCTTAGCATCACCCGATTTAATTTGACTACATTCCATTATCCTCGTTTTGCTTTTGTTGATGTTCATCTTATATCCTCTTTTCAAGACACTGTCCATTCCATTCAACTGCTCTTCCAAGTCCTTTGCCGTGTCTGACAGAATTACAATGTCATCGGCGAACCTCAAAGTTTTTACTTCGTCTCCATGAATTTTAATACCTACTCCAAATTTTTCTTTTGTTTCCTTTACTGCTTGCTCAATATACAGATTGAATAACATCGGGGAGAGGTTACAACCCTGTCTCACTCCTTTCCCAACCACTGCTTCCCTTTCATGCCCCTCGACTCTTATGACTGCCATCTGGTTTCTGTACAAATTGTAAATAGCCTTTCGCTCCCTGTATTTTACCCCTGGCACCTTTAGAATTTGAAAAAGAGTATTCCAGTCAACATTGTCAAAAGCTTTCTCTAAGTCTACAAATGCTAGAAACGTAGGTTTGCCTTTTCTTAATCTTTCTTCTAAGATAAGTCGTAAGGTCAGTATTGCCTCACGTGTTCCAACATTTCGACGGAATCCAAACTGATCCTCCCCGAGGTCCGCATCTACCAGTTTTTCCATTCGTCTGTAAAGAATTCGCGTTAGTATTTTGCAGCTGTGACTTATTAAACTGATAGTTCGGTAATTTTCACATCTGTCAGCACCTGCCTTCTTTGGGATTGGAATTATTATATTCTTCTTGAAGTCTGAGGGTATTTCGCCTGTCTTATACATCTTGCTCACCAGCTGGTAGAGTTTTGTCATGACTGGCTCTCCCAAGGCCGTCAGTAGTTCTAATGGAATGTTGTCTACTCCGGGGGCCTTGTTTCGACTCAGGTCTTTCAGTGCTCTGTCAAACTCTTCACGCAGTATTGTATCTCCCATTTCGTCTTCATCTACATCCTCTTCCATTTCCATAATATTGTCCTCAAGTACATCACCCTTGTATAAACCTTTTATACACTCCTTCCACCTTTCTGCCTTCCCTTCTTTGCTTAGAACTGAGTTGCCATCTGAGCTCTTGATATTCATACACGTGTTTCTCTTCTCTCCAAAGGTCTCTTTAATTTTCCTGTAGGCAGTATCTATCTTACCCCTAGTGAGATAAGCTTCTACATCCTTACATTTGTCCTCTAGCCATCCCTGTTTAGCCATTTTGCACTTCCTGTCGATCTCATTTTTGAGACGTTTGTATTCCTTTTTGCCTGCTTCATTTACTGCATTTTTATATTTTCTCCTTTCATCAATTAAATTCAATATTTCTTCTGTTACCCAAGGATTTCTAGCAGCCCTCATCTTTTTACCTACTTTATCCTCTGCTGCCTTCACTACTTCATCCCTCAGAGCTACCCATTCTTCTTCTGCTGTATTTCTTTCCCCTATTCCTGTCAATTGTTCCCTTATGCTCTCCCTGAAACTCTGTACAACCCCTGGTTCTTTCAGTTTATCCAGGTCCCATCTCCTTAATTTCCCACATTTTTGCAGTTTCTTCAGTTTTAATCTACAGGTCATAACCAATAGATTGTGGTCCGAGTCCACATCTGCCCCTGGAAATGTCTTACAACTTAAAACCTGGTACCTAAATCTCTGTCTTACCATTATATAATCTATTTGATACCTTTTAGTATCTCCAGGGTTCTTCCACGTATACAACCTTCTTTCATGATTCTTAAACCAAGTGTTAGCTATGATTAAGTTGTGCTCTGTGCAAAATTCTGCTAGGCGGCTTCCTCTTTCATTTCTTAGCCCCAATCCATATTCACCTACTATGTTTCCTTCTCTCCCCTTTCCTACACTCGAATTCCAGTCACCCATTACTATTAAATTATCGTCTCCCTTCACTATCTGAATAATTTCTTTTATTTTATCGTACATTTCTTCAATTTCTTCATCATCTGCAGAGCTAGTTGGCATATAAACTTGTACTACTGTAGTAGGTGTGGGCTTCGTATCTATCTTGGCCACAATAATGCGTTCACTATGCTGTTTGTAGTAGCTTACCCGCATTCCTATTTTCCTATTCATTATTAAACCTACTCCTGCATTACCCCTATTTGATTTTGTGTTTATAATCCTGTAGTCACCTGACCAGAAGTCTTGTTCCTCCTGCCACCGAACTTCACTAATTCCCACTATATCTAACTTTAACCTATCCATTTCCCTTTTTAAATTTTCTAACCTACCTGCCCGATTAAGGGATCTGACATTCCACACTCCGATCCGTAGAACGCCAGTTTTCTTTCTCTTGATAACGACATCCTCCTGAGTAGTCCCCGCCCGGAGATCCGAATGGGGGACTATTTTACCTCCGGAATATTTTACCCAAGAGGATGTCATCATCATTTAATCATACAGTAAAGCTGCATGTCCTCGGGAAAAATTACGGCTGTAGTTTCCCCTTGCTTTCAGCCGTTCGCAGTACCAGCACAGCAAGGCCGTTTTGGTTAATGTTGCAAGGCCAGATCAGTCAATCATCCAGACTGTTGCCCCTGCAACTACTGAAAAGGCTGCTGCCCCTCTTCAGGAACCACACGTTTGTCTGGCCTCTCAACAGATACCCCTCCGTTGTGGTTGCACCTACGGTACGGCCATCTGTATCGCTGAGGCACGCAAGCCTCCCCACCAACGGCAAGGTCCATGGTTCATCTGGGGGGGATGAAGTAGTTCATGGGAATGAACGAGTTCGACCCATCTCTAGTGTGCAGTCTGTGGCAGGTTGGCATTGTTGTAATACTCGACATTGTAGCGTTGGGCAGTTGGCTGTTAGCGGCGCGTAGCGTTGCGCAGTTGGAGGTGAGCTGCGAGCAGTGGTGGATGTGGGGAGAGAGATGTGCTAAAAATATTGTGTGTCAGTTTAAGCACAGTTATGTATAATTTTTCCAAGGGGACGTTTCAGATTTCAGACCTTGTGGGATCTGTGAAGGACGATTCGCTATTGCGGAAGGCTGTAAATCACAAAATATGCTATGTGATCAAAGTATCCGACATCTGGCTGAAAATGTCTTACAAGTTCATGGCGTTTCCCATCGGTAATTCTGGAATTCATTATCGTGTTGGCCCACCCTTAGCCTTGATGACAGTCTCCACTCTCGCAGGCATACGTTCAATCAGGTGCTGGAAGGTTTCTTGGGAATGACAGCCCATTCTTCACGGAGTACTGCACTGAGGAGGGGTGTCGATGTCAGTCGGTGAGGCCTGGCACGAAGTCGGCGTTCCGAAACATACCAAAGGTGTCCTACAGTATTCACATCTGTACAGGCCAGTCCATTACAGGGACTTTATTTTCGTGTAACCACTCCGTCACAGGTCGTGCATTATGAACAGTTGTTCGATCGTGTTGAAAGATGCAATCAGCATCCCCGAATTGTTCTTCAACAGTGGGAAGCAAGAAGGTACTTAAAACATGAATGTGGGCTTGTGCTGTGATAGTGCCATGCAAGACAACAAGGTGTGCAAGCCCCCTCCGTGAAAAACACGACCACACCATAACACCATCGCCTCCGAATTTTACTGTTGGCACTACACACGCTGGTAAATGTCGTTCACCGGGCATTCCCCATACCCACACTCTGCCATCGGATCGCCACATTGTGTACCGTGATTCGTCACTCCACACAACGTTTTTCATCTGCTCAATCGTCCATTGTTTACATTTATTACACCAAGTGAGGCATTGGCATTTACCGGCTTGATGAGTGGCTTAAAAGCAGCCGCTCGACCACGAAATCCAAATTTTCTCACCTCCTGCTTGTCACAGTACTTGCACTGGATCCTGATGCAATTTAGAATTCCTGTGTGATGGTCTGGATAAATGGCTGTCTATTACACATTACGACCCTCTTCAACTGTTGGCCGTCTCTGAGCCGTGCGTAGCTCTTGTTCCCGCCATCATGTATTTTACACCTTGTTTTTAATGTACTTCCACCTCACTACGTTAATTTAAGTTACTACTGTCACTGAATTGCTGCTTTGCCTGACCGTCGCTAGCAGGGCGTATCGATATATCCCCTCTTGTAGTATCTTTGCTTGACTGTTATTACTTCCCGGTCGTTGTCTGTCGTAAGGGAGTTCACGCCGTGAGTTCGGGCTGCCCGTCAGTTGGAACGTGTCTGGACCGCAGTCCGGACCTCCCAGTCGGGGAGTTGCAATGTGGCACTAGTGCAGTCGGGTTGGAGCAGCAGTGAGGTCTGCGTCGACATGGCTCGCCCAACCATTGCCGCCACACAACACTTGATCCGGGCCACGGTCTTGGTGGACCGTCGGTCTGTTGTCCTACCGGACGACGCGTTTTGGCTCGCCGATCCTTCATGAGTCGGCTGTGTGTGTGTGTGTGTGTGTGTGCGCGCGTCGACTCCCGATTTCTCTTCGTACGTGCTTAGTAACTGTTGGGTATCGCTTACATCTTCGTGCAAGTGTTTGTCAGGTTGTGTGTGTAGTTGGTGTTATTTCCACTGACGACTACTTTACATGTCGTCGGCATTCTGAGAGGAGTCGGTCGGTTGCTGTGGACAAGGGAAGTTATCTCCGCGCGGTGCAGGCGGCTGGGTCCACTGGCGGTCCGAGCGTAGTGTCGGGATGTGTGTGGAGCTGTCCGATCGCTACAAGCTTCGAGATTCACCAGCCCATTCATCAGCATATTCATCATATTCCGCATTCCACATTCGATCTCAGCATACGGTCTATGTTCTGAATCCTGAGGACAGACATAAGTGACCTTTTTGATAACTTCAAAACATTCAGTGATCCATTCAAAATTATGACATCTGCAAGAATCTAGAAAACTATCCGAGAGATTTGGGAAGTCCGAAATTGTCAGCAGTAGAAAAATGGTAGGTCACACTAGGTAGTCGAATGTGCATTGTCTATAACAAATGACCAAACTACAATTTCTGAATCTCAATAGACCGAGACTGCATCGTGAATTGGTTAACCATGCCGAAACACGTACTGACTCTGACTAAAACACGAAAACGGTTTAAGGAAGCAACGGTAAACGTAGATCAAGTTGATCAGAGTTGGGTTTAAAGCCCGCGCATTTCGACTGCGTCTCCTCTTTCCATATTAATGGTACAGGTGATGACTGTAGACCAAGCTTAAATATCTTCAGATCGGAGTCCTTATTCCGTCAAAGATACAGATTTCATTTATGGTAGTCCATACTGTTGTGCACCGCACTGAGAAACGACTACTCCTGTATCAGGTTCTTAAGCTGGAGGTGATTCAGCATGTAAACACACTGACAAACAGTACACGTTTCATCTTGGTTCTAGTTGAACTCTTTGATAGTGAACATTTCAGGCACACCGGAGAATTGAATGAGCAAAGCGTTAGAACCACATGTTTGTAAAATGGTAGTAATAACAATAATTTATTTGTTTAATCGTATGGCTAGGGCCCCCCATCGGGCAGGCTGTTCGCCGGGTGCCGGTCTTTCAATTTCACGCCACTTTGGCCACCTGCAGTCGATGAAGATGATAGGATGATGATTAGAACAGCACAACACGCAGTCCCTGGGCGGAGAAAACCCCGACGCAGCCGGGAATCGAACCCAGTCCCAGAGGATTGACACTCCGTCACACTGACCATTCAGCTACAATAATAATAATAATAATAATAATAATAGTAATAATACACCAAGGCGACAGATGTCAGGGGATAGCAATATGCACGTCTACATGTGGTGGTAGTACCGCCTACTCGAAGTATAAAAGAGCACTGCATTGGTGGAGCTGTCATTTGTTCTCAGATGATTCATATGAAAAGGTGCCCGCCGTGATTAGGGCCGCACGATAGGAATTAACAGAGTTAGATGCATGGGCCCTTCCATTTTGGAAATCGTTAGAGAAATCAATATTCCGAGGTCCACAGCGTGAAGAATGAGCCCAGAACACCAGATTTCAGGCCTGACCTCTCACCACGGAAAACGCAGTGACTGACGACCTTCACTTAAGGACCGCCACCAGTGGCTTTGCGTATAGTTGTCAAGGCTAACAGACAAGTAACACTGGGTGAAATAGCCGGAGAAGTCAATGTGAGATGTATGGCGAACATACTCTTTAGGGCAGTGCGGCGAAATTTGGCGTTCATGAGCTATGGCAGAAGACGACACGCGAGTGCCTTCGCTAACAGCACGACATCTCATGTAGCGTCCCTCTTGCGCTCGTGACCATATTGTTGGGACCCAAGACGACTGGAAAACCATGGCCTGGCCCATTCTTCAATTGGTAGGTTCGAGTGTCGCGCAGACCATGGACCCACACTGTCAACAAGGCACTGTGCAAGCTGATGGTGCCTCTGTAAGGGTGTGGGCTGTGTTTACATGGAATAGACCGGGTCCTTTTGTCCATCTGAACTGAACATTGACCATCTGCTGCCGTTCATTGATTTCATTTTACCAACATCGGTGGAATTTTAATGGATGACAATGCACCATGTCACAGGGGCACAATTGTTCGCGACTGGTTTGGAGAACATTTTGGACAATTCGAGTGAATGCTTTGTCCAGAAAGACTGCTCGACATAAATCCCATCGAACATTTATGGGACATAATCCAGAGGTCAGTTCGTGCACAAAATGTGGCACCGGCAACACCTTTGCAGTTATGGACAGCTGTAGAGGCAGCATGGCTCAGTATTTCTGTGGGGGACTTTAACAAGTTATTGAGTCCATGCCACGTCGAGTTGCTGCACTACGCCGGGAAAAAATATATCATAGACGATGTTATGACGTATCCCATGACTTTTATCATCTCAGTGTAACAATAATAATTTCGTGTGGCTTAACGGACGGATGCAAGTCTCTCAATTGGACGCCACTTTGGCGAATTGCATGTCCCTAATGAAACCCAGCTACCCAACCGGGAAAAGGAGACCTACAGTTTAACGTGGAATCCGAACCACGTGTGGTTCCTGCCGATTTCTCGCAGCGTTGAGAGCTGAAGACTAGATTAAAGACAGCCTGGAGCTTTCTGTGGTCCGACCGGGATTGGTTTGTGCGAACTCTCCTTTTCTAGACACCAAACCCGACGGTGAAGCGTTTACGTTTCATAATAAACAACTTCTTGTCTCGTCATCGTTGGTACAGCTGCTGTGAGAAACACTACACAATCATGTATGATTTGTCTGCTGTGGAGCCTATCACTGTTTACGTTTCATGAGTGATTGTTTTTCAGCATAAATAATATTAAAAGCTCTTGCCTGTAGGGCGTTTGATTTGGGGAGGGGGATGCTGAGCGTTGCTACTTCTCCTTTCCCAGAGTGGGGAACCCCTGTTCGAATGCTTTGATCACATTTCCCGAGCTTAGAAGACTGCTGGGTTATGATTTCTTATAAGTGCAAGGTAAAACCACGAGCTTACAGCATGCCTGATAGAACTGTGTTACTGGAAACCTCAACGTGATCAACAGAGGCCCATCGTTTGCTATGTTTCTAGGTTATTTTTGGTACTCAAGAAAAGTGATGTGAGGTCTGTTTTCATATACACTCATGGAAATGGAAAAAACAACACATTGACACCAGTGTGTCAGACCCACCATACTTGCTCCGGACACTGCGAGAGGGCTGTACAAGCAATGATCACACGCACGGCACAGCGGACACACCAGGCGTTGGCCGTCGAATGGCGCCAGCTGCGCAGCATTTGTGCACCGCCGCCGTCAGTGTCAGCCAGTTTGCCGTGGCATACAGAGCTCCATCGCAGTCTTTAACACTGGTAGCATGCCTCGACAGTGTGGACGTGAACCGTATGTGCAGTTGACGGACTTTGAGCGAGGGCGTATAGTGGGCATGCGGGAGGCCGGGTGGACGTACTGCCGAATTGCTCAACACGTGGGGCGTGAGGTCTCCACAGTACATCGATGTTGTCGCCAGTGGTCGGCGGAAGGTGCACGTGCCCGTCGACCTGGGACCGGACCGCAGCGACGCACGGATGCACGCCAAAACCGTAGGATCCTACGCAGTGCCGTAGGGGACCGCACCGCCACTTCCCAGCAAATTAGGGACACTGTTGCTCCTGGGGTATCGGCGAGGACCATTCGAAACCGTCTCCATGAAGCTGGGCTACGGTCCCGCACACCGTTAGGCCGTCTTCCACTCACGCCCCAACATCGTGCAGCCCGCCTCCAGTGGTGTCGCGACAGGCGTGAATGGAGGGATAAATGGAGACGTGTCGTCTTCAGCGATGAGAGTCGCTTCTGCCTTGGTGCCAATGATGGTCGTATGCGTGTTTGGCGCCGTGCAAGTAAGCGCCACAATCATGATTGCATACGACCGAGGCACACAGGGCCAACACCCGGCATCATGGTGTGGGGAGCGATCTCCTACACTGGCCGTACACCTCTGGTGATCGTCGAGGGGACACTGAATAGTGCACGGTACATCCAAACCGTCATCGAACCCATCGTTCTACCATTCCTAGACCGGCAAGGGAACTTGCTGTTCCAACAGGACAATGCACGTCCGCATGTATCACGTGCCACCCAACGTGCTCTAGAAGGTGTAAGTCAACTACCCTGGCCAGCAAGATCTCCGGATCTGTCCCCCATTGAGCATGTTTGGGACTGGATGAAGCGTCGTCTCACGCGGTCTGCACGTCCAGCACGAACGCTGGTCCAACTGAGGCGCCAGGCGGAAATGGCATGGCAAGCCGTTCCACAGGACTACATCCAGCATCTCTACGATCGTCTCCATGGGAGAATAGCAGCCTGCATTGCTGCGAAAGGTGGATATACACTGTACTAGTGCCGACATTGTGCATGCTCTGTTGCCTGTGTCTATGTGCCTGTGGTTCTGTCAGTGTGATCATGTGATGTATCTGACCCCAGGAATGTGTCAATAAAGTTTCCCCTTCCTGGGACAACGAATTCACGGTGTTCTTATTTCAATTTCCAGGAGTGTATATTGGATGTTTTCCAAACCGTAAAAATGGTTCAGATGGTAAGTCCCATAGTGTTTACGCGAGATATAAATTAGAAGAAGTAATGTGGTTCTCAGTTGTGTTTAAATTTTGAGGATCGGGCTCTCTGTGTAGCACGGTGCCTAATTGTAACATCCCCCAACAGCGACTGTTTAGAACTATTGTGAAGAAAAAAAATGGTTCAAATGGTTCTGACCACTATTGGACTTCACTTCTGAGGCCATCAGTCCTCTAGAACTTAAACTACGTAAACCTAACTAACCTAAGGACAGCACATACATCCATGCCCGAGGCAGGATTCGAACCTGTGACAGTAGCGGTCGCGCGGCAACGGACTTTCCAAACGGTAGTTTTCGACACAGTTAGAGAGTAAGGTGGTGTCTGTGCTAGCGTGCAAATGAAAATGGATCGCAGATCACAGAGATAAAGATACAGAGAAGGATGAATTGTGAATTATGATTTTGTGAAGATTAATTGGGCAAGTGAAGGTTTTTTGATGTTAAGTGTTGCTGCATTGCTTGCTTGCGCGTAGTTATAACGGAAAGTTTTAGTGGAATCTCTCTTTATCGATTTGGGCTACTCAGTTTCATTGTTCAGACGTAAGTAAGTAAGTAAGTAAGTAAATAAATAAAGCTGTCAGTCAATCTGGCTTATACTCAGAAACTACAGATTTATCACTCCTTTACCCTTCAGTAAGCCAGAGTAGCATTTGTCATAAAGGATAAATCTTGTGAAGTTGATTGTTATATATAGTCAGACAATGAGTTTGTTTTTGGAATACAGTTTCGTAAAGGTCAATTTTCTTTCAGTCATTTAACTGGTTCAAATTACAGCACCGTCTCCTCACAAAAGAACTTCGTTTTATGATTATGTGTGTCGCAGCGTTGCACTCTGCAGAACACAGTAGCGAGAAGCAAAGCATGATCTGTTTAGAGTAGTTGCATGTCTTTGCACTGCACTGCGCAACGCTTCCTCTCGTATTTAGCTTGCTTGCTGCTGCATCGTATATTTTATGTTAATCAAGTCGACCAGTACCGAGTTTTTGTTGCCACAGGCAAGCCATACGAAATTTATTAGGGACAGTTTAACAGTACGTTAGGTTACAATTAGATCATTCAGTAAGGTTTGCTTTTCAGAATTCAATTTAGGGGAAGTTCATTTCAGAATCCGTTTTTCTCACAGTCCAATGTTACATTCGCTTGCCTATTATTCAGGGTTTGGAATTTTGTTCAGTGAGATTACGTACGTAAATTCAGAGGCGATATTAGAGAAACAGTTTGGTGATTCATTCTTTAAAAATTCAATTAGTAATTTTATGTAACCCTTTCATCCTGTTAGCTTTGTGTGTGGGAATTGCAAGTGACGTATTGTGACGCCACTCACTGTAGCACTGCAATGGATTATCATGGAACATCTAATTTTATATAGAGTTAAGTTTTCCATTCACCTTGGCAGTTGGTTTTGGCCACTCATTTCTGATCAAATAGCGTTTTCGTGATTACACCGCTTCCGTTATTCAGGACAGCACAGATAACTGGTCAGACGTTTTTTGACGTTTTGGTTACTAGGAAAGTGGATGGGTCATTAGGGCATTGTGTCTACCCGTAAGTTCACACGTATTGACCTCCACCTGCAAGCGTCGAGTTGCCATCACCCTTCACAAACTACCGGCGTCCTTAGAACGTTGATGCACCGGGTTCATGTTGTTTCTGATGGGGACAGCCTTACAAAGGAGCTAGATCATCTACAGTCGGTGTTCAGAGGTAATGGTTACTCTCCACGTCAGATTAACACAGTGCTAAGGAAGAAACGTGACCACCCACTACATCAAGAATATAAGGAGCTGTTCAAGTTCAGGGCGTTCCTTCCATACGTCGGCAACCTTTCATCTAAAGTAGGCAGGATCCTAAGGAAACATCAAGTTAAAGTATTCTTCCGGCCACCGGTGAAGATTAGTGCCCTTCTCGGTTCGGTAAAAGACGATCTGGGTCTGCGGAAGGCCGTGATCTACAAAATTCCTTGCCAGTGTGGCAAAGCTTACATCGGTCAGACGACACGCACAGTACATGAAAGGTGCGTTGAACATGAGCGCCACACTCGTCTTTTGCAGCCCTGTAAGTCGGCTGTAACTGAACATTGTACTTTTTTTTCCCTTTATTGAGATTCGATTCCCCCCAAAGGTAGCTGGCTTACAGCAGGTTAGTACGCCGCTCTTCAGCGTACAGAATTTGTTTTAAAAAAAATGAACATAATAAGTAATAAAAGCAGGCTATAAAATCGGTGACTTAAGTGATAAAATGGCGGAAAATTGTGGAACTTAAAACATAAAAGAAAGGGTTGGCGAAGCTAATAGAATGCACAGGAAGCAGACAGGTAAAATAATAGACAGGCAATTAAAAAACACGGCGACAGTCTGGTTTCACGCCCAACGACAGCATAATTTCTGATCGCAACACTTTAGAAAAGACACACAACACTGAACACTCATTTGAACACTGCACTAAAAAGTTGGCACAAATATGACACATCTCAGGCGAGGGCAGATGGGGGGAACCAGGACAGATGATGGAAAAGAAAAGGGGGAAGGAGAGGAAAAACGGAGTGAGGGGAAGGGGGGAGGAAAGGAGCCGACGGAGGACGAGGACTGATAAGTGAGGGGCGGGGGCCAGACGCGTGAGGGAGTGGGGAAAGGCGGGGGAGGGGAATGCAAAAGGACTCGGGGAGGGGGGGGGGGCATTGTATTACCACAGTACACGCGATGGATTTTTCTGCCACGAAAATCCTCGCCCACCGAGAACTTTTTGGGATTCAGTAATTAAAGAATCTTTGTAAATGCGCCTAGCACAAGATCTTGTAAATTGTGACGGCGGTTTTCAACCGGACGAAGCTTGGGACCTGGTGATCTCTCTAATTTCGTCTGAAAGAAGACAGTATATTCATAATGACACTTCTGGCGACATCTGACGTCTGATTTTTAGTGATATGCCCGCGCATTCCGACAGAGAGCGGACATGTAGTTTTAACCTTTACGCATGCGCCTGCGCGCCACGCATAGAACAGTGCAGAGTGTCCGAAAAGTCTTTCCCTGATTACATAAATTGATAACTCAGGCTAGAAGTAAGATACAAATATGAAACTTGTGTCGAATTGTTTACAACTATCAAGCTTTTTTTCTGTTTTGGTTTCGCAGTAGGTAAGTAGTGGATGAGGTGCAGTGCCCAACAAGCCATGCTAACCAATCAGGAGAAGGCACAATGTGTCCTGTGGTACCATGAGACACGATCACCAACCACAGTGCAGAGACACTTCCAGACAACATTTGCTAGGAATCCACCTGATGTCAAGTGCATTAAAGCCTCGTATGAGAAGAACAAAGGATCGGTTGCTGACCTTCCGAGGTCTGGTCGACCAAGAACCTCAGCAGGCAGGGTGGAAGCTGTAAGGCAGTCTTTTCTGCGAAGTCCGAAGAAATCGGTGCGGAGGGCCTAACGTGAATTACAGACGCCAAAAAGCTCTCTCCATGACATTTTACACAAACGTTTATTGTTTCGTGTGGACAAAGTGCAAATCGTTCAGGCCTTGCCCAATGACAGTACACGTCGATATGACTTTGCGGTCGAAATGCTATCACGTATTGGGAACGGTGAAGGTTATCTCAGACGAATTGCCTTTTCCGGCGAAGCGACCTTTTTTGTCAGTGCAGTAGTGAATCGCCATAATGTGCGCATTTGGGGTTCACAAGCCCCCTGGCGAGGTCATGGAGTGCACCAGAGGCAGTCCAAAGGTGAATGTTTGGTGCATCTGCAGTGCATCTGGACATGTTGCAACTGTATGCTGTTCCTCAGCTGCTTTAGTATCACCCCGATCTATTGTTTCAGCAAGACGGTGCACCGCCTCATTGGTGTTTGGACGTCCGTGCCTATCTCGATATGACCTTTCCTGGGCGATGGATTGGTCGTGATGGGCCAACGGTTTGGCCGCCACGCTCTCCTGACATAACCCCGTTAGACTTCTTTTTATGGGGTTATGTCAAGGGCGAGGTCTACCGAACACGTGTACCAGATCGTGAAACCCTGTGGCAACGGGTAACCACAGTCGTTGAATCGATCCCTCCAGTGATGTTAGCTAATGTGTGGACGGAAATTGAATATCGCCTAGATGTGCTACGTGCTACCAAGGGTGCTCAAGTGGAAGTTTACTGATGTCTGAAAAAAACTTAGTTTGTAAACAATTAGACAACAGTTTCATATTTGTGTCTTACTTCTAGCCTGAGTTATCAATTTATACAATCGGAGAAAGACTTTTCGGACACCCTGTATTACCACAGGGCGCGGATTTCGATAGAAGACGCTCCTGTGACGGCCGCCAATGCGCGTGCGTTTCCGCGCCAATTTTTGCTATAAACGGGAACTTGCAGTCTCTAGTAACGGACACTCACCTGAAGATGGCTGGACTATTGCCAGCCGAAATATCGTAGCAAGAAGTCAACATGATCCGGCTGCAATCCCGAAACCTCATCGAACGTTCAGTACGCCGGGAAAACTTCAACAATCACACTAACAGGTCAGCTTACTCCATTTTCTGTTCACGAAAAATAAACAGTAGTAAAGTTACAGGTTTAAACAATGTGAGAGCTGTCTTTAGCGGCTCCAGCCGAGTGAGCCAGCCACGTACAGAGGGGTGGGGGTGGATAAGCATACGGAAACGCCACAGTCACAACTCGTTACCATACCTAATACGATGTAGGAAATCCGACGGCACTCAAAACAGCTGCCAGTCATCTGAGACGGATAAATACAGGTCCTCTGTGGTTTTCTAGGGAATCTCATACCATTTTCCCCGTAAACGAGTGGGAAGTTCAGACAACGATGACGCAGGTCGATAGCGATGACGCTCACTTGGCTCCGAGAGGCTCAGTAATATTAAGATCTGGTGACTGTGATGAGTAGGGGAGACGCGACAATTCATCCTCGTGCTCACAAAATCAGGCCTGAACGAAGCGAGCTGTATGAGTAGGGACTCTGTCGTCTTGGAACACAGGGTCACCACTGAGGAACAAACACTGAACGGTGGCATCAGCAAAATGATCACGTAATCCTTGGCAGTAATACGACCTTGCTAAGTCCGAGGGTCATTGTTCGAGACAAATTGGTCTGGAGAAACAAGCGTTTTTTTTCTTTTTTACGAAACAATACTTTTTATTCTTTCCAACATAATCCCCTTGAACATTTATGCACTTGTTTCAACGGACTAGAATCTTTTTTATTCCGGCTGCAAAGAACTCTTTACCTTGATGTCTGAACCAGTTTCCCAAAAACTTCTTCATGTCCTCGTTGTCCTGGAACGTCTTCCCACGTAATGCCTCCTTCAGTGCACCAAACAAATGGAAATCACTACGTGCTACATCGGGACTGTAAGGGGGCAGAGGCAGTACTTCCCAGTCCATTTTGTCGATGGTTTCACGGGTTAGTTGAGCCATATGAGGACGTGCGTTGTCCTACTGGAGAATCACACCTCTCCTCTGAGGTGCATGACGTCTCTATCTCATGGCTGGCTTCACCTTGTTTAAAAGAAAATCCGAGTTGTATTAGTTGTTAGTTGTACGCTGCTCTTCCAGATAATCACAAAAAACTGGGCCTTCAGCATCCCAAAACATCGTCAACATGACTTTTCCTGCTGATGCTTGGCTCTTGAATTTTTTCTTGACAGTTGAGTTGGTGTGGCTCCACTCCATGCCTTGTATTTTTGATTCTGGCTTATAATAGAGAACCCAAGTTTCATCGCAAGTTAAAATTTTGTTGACGAAGTGCCCCGCTTCTCTTTCATATCTTCCTTTAGCTGGCATTGTGGCCGAGCGGTTCTAGGGGCTTCAGTCTGGAACCGCGCGGACGCTACGGTCGCAGGTTCGAATCCTGCCTCAGTCATGGATGAGTGTGATGTCCTTAGGTTAGTTCTAGGTTTTAGGGGACTGATGACCTCAGATGTTAAGTCCCATAGTGCTCAGAGCTATTTCGACCCGCAGACAGGCACATCAAAAAGACTTTCACAATTAAAGCTTTCAGTCATTGGCCCGATTGTGTGTGTGTGTGTGTGTGTGTGTGTGTGTGTGTGTGTGTGTGTGTGTGCGTGTGTGTGTGTGTGTGTGTGTGTGTGTGTGTGTGTGTGTGTCTACTGTTATACAATAAAGTAATTTTAATGCCTCAGTACAACATGTGACATGTTACGATCTACAATGATATTTTATTATCTGAAGAGGATTGATTTCATAATCGGATCCGGTCATAACATTTCATAAACTCGCGAGCCAGACAAATAAAAGACGTTATTCTCTCCAGGATTTCATAGGTCTGGATCTTCGTATCCCCAACAAGAGAAGTTACGGTGTACATGTAATGACGCGAAATGATTTTGAAGAGGGAATATGTTCGCCAGTGGATTATCCGGCACAGTACTGCTGTGCCGAACTTTCTGCAATATATACAGTTGAGTTGAAGCTTTTGCTATAAAGTTGAAGTCGTTGTGGTCAATAAAAAACAAAATATTCATTTCATTTAATTTCCTTGTCTCAACGTACTGAGATTAAGATCCTCCGATACCTATGTACTTTTGAACCTGCGGGTTTGGGACACTTTATGTACCAAGGGGGAGTTTCTTAATAAGCTTCTTTTGGGGTCGAGTTTTTACTCTAGGGCGGGCCGAGGTGGCCGACCGGTTCTAGGCGCTACAGTCTGGAACCGCGCGACCGCTCCGGTCGAAGGTTCGAATCCTGCGTCGGGCATGGATGTGTGTGATGTCCTTAGGTTAGTTAGGTTTAAGTAGTTCTAAGTACTAGGGGACTGATGACGTCAGAAGTTAAGTTCCATAATGCTCAGAGCCATTTTCACTCTAGGATAGACTAGAGCCGTGAGAATGGTGGCCGGAATTTCCATGTGTCGGCTCATTTGGAAGTCGTTTAGGAAACGCACCGCACGCCACCAACTAGTGGTTCAGTGACACGCGCTCTATCTGTATCAATGGAAGTCTTGGCGCCGTATACAACAACAAGGAAAAGAAGAGAGAAGTTACACAGCTGTGTTGGATGACTCACAGCTACTGTGTGGCCCGGACGTGCAGCGAGATAAAACAACAGAAAGTTCTCATATACATCAGAGCGCTGAGACATCGATGCTGCGCACAGATCCTCTGTTAGCGTCTTCTAGCACAAACTGAACACAAACTAGATAATAAAAACTGAACCATGTTCACTGTAGCATACGCCATTTTGCACATGTCGGGCAGAAATGTTGGCGCTGTTCCTACGGCTAGCCACGATCCTCAAGGTCTGACTTTCACGGGCGCTTTAATACAGGTGAATGGAGCAGTCCCTAAATCACCCACTGACGACATCACTGTAGATCGAGCATGAGTTTAGGCTCGAGAAAGATTAAGAACGAAATCGGTTGTATCCTCTTCAAAGGAACGATTCCGACATTTCCATTAACCGATGTGGATAAACCACGGAAAGTCTTGATCTGTATGGTTGGAACGGGATTTAGATCCACACCCACCAGAATAGGAGTTAACTACTTTACCACTTCCTCACTTTGTGGAGTGGTAAGGCTGCGGAAGTGTTTGAATACTAAGCTGTAAATCACGGATGGAGCGGGCCTAGTTATACACTCTGAAATACTAGTGAGTGACATTTAGACAGCCATCCGATCGAAGCTCACCATGGAATAGTTCAGTAAGGCTGTCTTCAAGCGACAGTACCTGTAATATCAAACGAAGACAGCAATCTCTTTGGCGTAGTAGTTAACAGGCAGGATTTTAATTCGCTAGCAGCAGCTTGGGAACGATTCGGGATCTGATTTCAAATCTTCAGTTTTGCCAGTGCCTTTCTCATACTTTCCAAACTGCTGAATAGTTCTCCTTGTGCAGCATTCTGGAGTAGCACTTTCGGATAGGTTAGTCAACAAGGTTATTGTCTAGGAAATGCGAAGGTGCATGTTCAATGTACTGTCCGGCATACAGTTACAAACTGTCGGTAAGGTTCCTGTGGTAGACACACTTCTGCAAAGCAAATGAGTTATTTAGGATTTTACAACTACTGCAGTGCTATGCTGCATGCTAGTATCCCTGTCGGGCATTACGAATTCGTCCATATTCTACCTTGGTAGCTCCGGAAGGCGAACTGCCTGTGTCAACGGCCAGCAGACTGCCAGCTAAGGGGAAATGCTGAGCGAGTTGCGGAAAACACTGAAGCTATCCCAATATGGAGGAACGACCAAGTGCTCAAGTTTGCAAGCGAAGCATAATAACATCATGGAAGCCGAGAGATACTGTCATGCTAGTGACAAAGCAGAGTTTCGTAAGGAAGGCTAGGTATGCAAATTTCAGCATTCTGCTGTCAAGCTAGCAGAAAAGAGCCTCTGAAAGGTGAAGCTGCAGAAGTCTGCAGTCACTAGGTGAGCTGACAGCGAGGAAAAACCAGGACACATGATGCCATAGCCATCCCCACTGCTGCAGAGCACACGGGAAGCACAAACGTAAATAACTCACCGTTCTTTACAAATGCCCGATTGCTGAGTGCTGATTCCCAGCTGCCCAGTCCGTAGTCTCAGCCCTTGTGTCAGCTGCAGCTATCCAGTGATAGGGGAGGCTGTGGAGGTCGACCCTCGCGACACCTACCTGTCTCCGATTGTCGATGGACTTTTCTGCTGCCACCTGCTATGCCAAGTTCCGAGCCCACACTGATTGGGCGCGGAGGCAACCATCACCTTGGAGTTCTGTTGGAGGCTTGACCTGTGTGGTTTGGCACCGCTGCTGCTCATCTTGTTCCTGTGGCAGACAATGATGCTGCTGGCTCCGGTTTCCTAAAGCGGTGCTGAGAACTGACCTCTGCGAGGCAGCGAGTGCTTCAGGTAGACCTGGGGCGAGATTCCTGAGGGCGAATCTTCAACGTCTATGAGAGCATTTTGGAGATCGATACCCAGTGCAGGAGGCTGCCAGATTCCGCGATCAATGGCCGCCCGTGACTTAGCAGCTGCCACCCGGTGCTTTGCTGTACTGACTGTACCGCAAGAAGAGTGCAAACCGACCTTCTGCCGCTGACGAGGCGCTACCCCAAAGCGCTGTGGAAGATAATCCTGTATTTCTGCGTAATAGAAGTGTTATTATCAATGATGTTTTCTTGGTGCTCTCGAGCGTAACTACGATTTCATCACCACATTCTGCCTGGCTCTCTCTTGACGACTGTATGAGTCTTGCACCGGACTCCTACAGTACTTATCTTACGACGGCAAAAAAGAAGTGGATATCCAGAGAATGAATTGAAGCGATTCTAGAATGCTTAAGACAAGAACACAACCGTAATAAAAAGGAGTGATATCATCTTGAAATGTTATCTGGAGAAGTTTGCTTGGCACAGGGAGATAGAATAAAGGAAGCTGTAATGGCGGACATTCGAGAACCTTGCCTGTAGCATATATGGCGAGATGTCAAGAATAGATGAACTACTGTATCAAACCCAGAGGAAGACTTATAAAGTAGGGACAGGGCAAAAATTTATTTTCGTGATTCATTTTATGCTTCTGCTAAAAAATGGTCACTAGCCGGGATAAAGTTTCACATATCGTCTAACATATAAAAAAATAGTTAGTTCATAATCATTTAAATGCCCCATGGGATATCTCTGTCTACAACAATAACTGAGAGTCCGTAATGTGAGTCAAACATAACGAATAATATTGGTTTCGAAAGACTATTTTCGTTACTAAGTTTTCAATTTAATTTTATCCATATTTTGCAGCTCCAAACGTGACAGTACTCAATAAACTCGAGGTATGAATTAAGGAACGCCTTCAGTTACAATTTTTCGTGTTTTATTCAGTACACGATGCATTTCTGACCCTGTGGGTCCATCTTCAGGTGTAATTCGTCTTAATACATGATTTATTTGTTCTTTTGAATGAGATGAAATGCATATTCCTGTCACGAAAATGTATGATGTTAGGTTACGAACTTCGTAAGTAAGACGCGGAAAATATGTGTGAAATAGTGGAAAAGATGAATAGTGAAAAGATAAATAGCGTAAACTTACCAAATAAGTTCAAGTCACTTAATAAATAAGTAAGTTTACACTATTCATCTTTTCCACTATTTCACACATTTTCCGCGTCTGAGTTACAAAGTTCGTAACCTAACGGCAAACATTTTCATGACAGGAATATGCATTTCATCTCATTCCAGAAAACAAATAAATCATGTATTAAAACGAATGACACCTGAAGATGGACCCACAGCGTCCGAAATGCATCGCGTCCTGAATAAAAATTGTGACTGTACTTTAATTCATACCTCGAGTGTACTAAGTTTTCATGCTAATGAAAGGGCCTACAGGTCTATGTCATTTTAAACAGAAAACTGTGCTCCCGCAAAAGGTCAGGGACATTTCTATGATATGCAAATATCTTTAACTTATGTCTACAGAATACTTTTCCCACAGAATAAAATTCTGATGTACAGGAAAATATGAACAACGTGTGCCTTAACACCTGCAATATATCAACCCTCCCTCTATATCAAATGTACTCCGCCAGCCACAACACAACGCAGGATACATGCTCTACTAGAAACATAGTGCACCATCCCCCTTCCTTTCCCACACGCGGATATGATGCGAGAAGAAAAGTAGTTGGTATCCATTTACAAACTGCTAAATTCTTCTGATTTGACCCTTGAGATTATTACGCGAGATATAAATTAGAAGAATTAATGTGGTTCTCGATTGTGTTTAAATTTTGAGGATGGGGCTCTCCGTGTAGCACGGTGCCTAATAGTAACGTCCCCCAACAGCGACTGTTTAGAACTATTGTGAAGAAAAAAAAAATGGTTCAAATGGCTCTGAGCAATATGGGACTTAACTTCTGAGGTCATCAGTCCCCTAGAACTACTTAAACCTAACTAACCTAAGGACATCACACACATCGATGCCCGAGGCAGGATTCGAACCTCCGATCGTAGCGGTCACGCGGTTCCAGACTGTAGCGCCTAGAACCGCTCGGCCACAGCGGCCGGCTATTGTGAAGATTTCGCGTTAACTTAAAAAAAAAACCCTGACGTAGTGCGCACCACTTATTTAAACCTTCTCCAGCCTTTCAGTTAATCAAACTTGCCGATTGTCTCAGACCTACGAAAAATAAACAAGAATTTGTCGGCAGAGGGAGAATATCCGTCAATTGTATCTACCGCTGCTGAAAGTTCTGCTTCTAAGCAGTCGACACCTTTTGACTTCATTGATTCGCTAGCGCAGAAGAAAGCATGATCTGAAATCCAGTAGTTTAGTACCACATTGTCCTGCGTACGAATGGCTCCAGGCAAACAATGAATCCTTGACGTTTCAGATGCTCCTAACGATATGAAGACAATGTAGCCCAAGAGGCGAGTATTTTGTTACTTTTTCAATACTTTTAATATTTTGGTCTAAAATAGTGTTGAACAACTATGGTTTCTTACAAATTGAACGATGTCTCTTTAACAGCATTCTTGAATCTTGGACAGACGACTACAATATACCTGACGTTTGTTGACATTCGCACTGTAGCATTTTACGGAGATTGTCCGGAATGTTCTTGATATGAGCGGTAAGGCAGACGCTAGACGGCAAGCTACTTTGCCCCCTTACGCCATGCAAACCACTCTTGACAAGGCCTTGACCTTCGGACATATTCCGCCCTATTTTTACAAAGAGTATCGTGCTCTCTATTTTAAGAGCTCTTCAACTACATTAAGAGTGTCAATAGTCCAGATACGAAGAACTGGAAATCCTGTCTGATTATTCCGACAGTTTATGAACTACATACATCAAAAAAAATTTTGCATCACCAAGATTCCCAGAACTCCTGAAGATAGACGTTGACTGTCGATGTTGTATCACTGACACAGTCCCTTTGACTGTTCAGAAATTTCACTAAAACCGAGCAAAGACGTAAACAACCATGCATGAACAGCGCCTATTAGAAAGACGGTGTCCAACAGCTGATCAGTTCCAGTCATTCCACCAGGAAGGAGGTACACGGATCATGTTGTCTATGTTTCAACCATGCCTAGACGGTCAATACCGCGGTTCGATCGCGTCCGCATTGTTACCTTGTGCCAGGAAGGACTCAAGCGTCTCGGAGTGAACCAAAGCGATGTTGTTCGGTCATGGAGGGGATACAGAGAGACAAGAACTGTTGATGACATGCCTCGCTCAGGCCACCCAAGAGCTACTACTGCAGTGGATGACCGCTATCTACGGATTATGGCTCGGAAGAACCCTGACAGCAACGCCACCATGTTGAATAACGCTTTTCGTGTAGCCACAGGATGTTGTGTTACAACTCAAACTGTACGCAATAGGCTGCATGATGCGCAACTTCACTCCCGACGTCCATGGCGAGATCCATGTTTGCAACCACGACACCATGCAGCGCGGTACAGATGGGCCGAACAACATGCCGAATGGACCGCTCAGGATTGGCATCACGTTTTCTTCACCGATGAGTGTCGCATATGCCTTCAACCACACAAACGTTGGAAACATGTTTGGAAGAAACCCGGTCAGGCTGAACGCCTTAGACACACTGTCCAGCGAGTGCAGCAAGTTGGAGGTTCCCTGTTGTTTTGGGGTGGCATTATATGGAGCCGAAGTACGCTGCTGTTGATCATCTAAGGCACCGTAACGGCTGTACGATACGTGAATGCAATCATATCGGCAGCATATTGGCGAGGCATTCGTCTTCATGGACGACATTTCGTGCCTCCATCGTGCACATTAGTGAATGACCTCCTTCAGGATAACGACATCGCTCGATTAGAGTGGCCAGCGTGTTCTCCAGACATGAGCCCTATAGAACATGCCTGGGACAGATTGAAAAGGGCTGTTTATGGAAAACGTGACTCACAAACCACTCTGAGAGATCTATGCCGAATCGCCGTTGAGGAGTGGGAAAATTTGGACCAACAGTGCCTTGATGAACTTGTGGATATTATGCCACGACGAATACAGGCAAGCAGCAATGCAAGAGGACGTGCTACTGGGTATTAGAGGTACAGGTGTGTACAGCAGTCTGGACCACCACCTCTGAAGGTCTCGCTGTATGTTGATACAACATGCAATGTGTGGTTTTCATGAGCAATAAAAAAGATGGAAATGATGTTTATGTTGATCTCTATTCCAGTTTCCTGTACAGGTTCCGGAACTCTCGGAACTGAGGTGACGCCAAACTTTGTTTGATGTGTGTACATGGAATGGGCACGTTATGTGGATGTCTTGTATGGGAAGGGCATTCGAAGGGAACTCTGTTTCCTTGATGAATTTTGGGGACAGAATCCTTCTTCAGATGTAAAGAAGAGACTTAAAGGCTTTCTAGACAAACGTGCAGGCAGTATTGATTAAATAGACAGATGAAATTAGGTACGCATGCTCTTTCTTCCACTGACTTTGAGACCAGTGAGTACATCATCCAAGCTGGAGCGCCTAGGGAAAAAATTCATTAGGACAGGTTGTAGGCCTGCTATGCGCGTTTTGTGTGTTAGGGTTAGGCGTTCTAATCGTACCGTTATAGTCGATAACGAACCTCGCCATACATGCTAAATCACAGTTTTAAAAGGACAATCATGTACACAGCTGCAACACCAGAAGAAAAAAAAAGACGACCTTCATTACTCAGTACTAAAATTCTCTGTGCTCCAGAAACTGTACAGCAAAAATCTGTAATCACTTGCACTCAAACACAGATCGCCTGTTAAATGACCATACAGTCGATTAAGCTGCTGAACTGCTTTCATTCTGTATACTAGTATTCAATTAAAAACTACTTGTATGGTTATAAGGTATGAGAGGCTGTCAAATGTAAACCAAATACCCGCCACAATGGGACCATGAAATGGTTCTATTCAAAAGTAGTCACCACATTTGTTAAGACATTTCTTCCACTGGGAGACGAGAAGATTAATTACTGTTTCGCAGAATGCGGTCGGCCGCTGATGGATTCACAACCGCACTGTATCTTGCACTTCCTTGTCCAACTCAAACCGACGTCCACGTATATATTTCTGCAGATCGCCGTAGATGTGAAAGTAACACGGTGAGAGATCCAAGCTGTATAGACGATGTTGCAGTGTTTCCCAACCAAATCGCTGAAGCGTACCCTTCGTCCAGCTGCCAGTATGGGGGCGGGTGTTATCGTGTAATAGGATGACTCAAAAATGGTTCAAATGGCTCTGAGCACTATGGGACTTAACTGCTGAGGTCGTCAGTCCCCTAGAACTTGACCCGCATCTCGTGGTCGTGCGGTAGCGTTCTCGCTTCCCGCGCTCGGGTTCTCGGGTTCGATTCCCGGCGGGGCCAGGGATTTTCTCTGCCTCGTGATGGCTGGGTGTTGTGTGATGTCCTTAGGTTAGTTAAGTTTAAGTAGTTCTAAGTTCTAGGGGACTGATGACCATAGATGTTAAGTCCCATAATGCTCAGAGCCATTTGAACCATTTTGAACCCTAGAACTTAGAACTACTTAAACCTCACTAACCTAAGGACATCACACACATCCATACCCGAGGCCGAAATGAAACCTGCGACCGTAGCGGTCGCGCGTTTCCAGACTGACGTGCCTAGAATCGCTCGGCCACAGCGGCCGGCTATCCAAATAAACGAATTTGTCGTATAGGGCCATAAATCACTGGGTATCGTGAATTCAATTGTTATACCATTGCTTCTTCTGGAGACGCGATAGCAATATCCAGTGATTTATGGCCCTATACGACAAGTTCGTTTATTTGGATAGATGCGCATGGAGCATGAAGAAACTGGTAGCCTTCATTGTAAAATAAAATATCTTCAAGTGCACGACTATTGGTTAATTTTATTGACACTGACAATTACTTAACCAGCCGATGTCCCTTGGCCATGATGGACCAACAGAGATTCCATGATCCTGTTGTGGCGAGTGTTCGGTTTTAATTTGACTGTCCCCTGTAGAAGGGGGAAATTTTTCCTTTAGTTGTTACTTTTGTAATTTTGCAGTCTCGAAGGTCAATATGTTGGGTTTTACTAAATTTTTGCCACTGTACTGTTTAATAATCTGCAAGCAGACAACAAAACTCCACATACACGTACAGGTCACTTACATGGAGGCCGTAAACTGTTTAGTTGTACAGCATTTCGATATAAATCGTGTAATTGATGTATGGACTATGAACTAGCTTTCACAACCGCCTCTGTAGCGTCATGACAATGCAGTCACACCCCATGGAATGACTCTAGCTTTCCAAAATCCAGAGATGGTGTTTGAGCACATTTTCGTCAATCTAAATAATCTGCACAAAAGTGCAAACGTCGGCGGTAACTCAGTGTGAGTTGTTTGGATATGAACTGGTTCTGTTCCCACGCGACACATCTCGTTAACGACTTTGATACCCAATTTACTCCTCACCCCCAAGCTTACTTTCGGTTCTGTTTCGGACTAGATTTTCTGCCAGTGTTAGTTGTACGTTAACAGTGATTCACAGAAGTATGGATAGGTTTTCTGATGAAAAGTTGGCCGATGTGCACTTTGTATGGGATCACTGAATGGACGTGCTGAACGAAGACGTCATGTTAGGCTGTTCCTTCATCGACAGAAACGTATCACAGTACTTTTACATCTCTGCACACTTTTACGAGAAACCAGATCATTCCATGTCAGGATGGAAAATATCACAGGGTTTCTCACTGTTGAGTGGCAACATGACTTCTTGATTTCAAAACGCAATAAACTAATTTTATGAATCAGATTTATTTTTAAATTTTTTTAATAATCTTGGTACATAACTGAAATTTGTATTACACAGTTTTGCAGTCATGTCGGGTAGGTACATCTCCCATTGGCCAATACCAAGAAAGTCGATCTGTGGCGTTTCTCATGACCTTTACCCGGATGCTGGCCTTCAGGTCTTGAATGGCCCTTGGACGATTGACATAAACGCAGGATTTCAAACAACCCCACAAAAAAACATCGCAAGGGGCCAAATCGGGGGAGCGGGCTGGCCACCTCTTATCGAGGTGAGGCTCTCTCGAAAGAGTTGGAACCAAATATCCCCTAAGTCCAATTCATGAAATTTAACTTTGTCTTCTGTTATACGGCAGGTCTTGCCATGGGGGAAGCCTCGTCAGAAAGGTACACCACATGAGCGTCTAGGGAAGTGATTCGAGTGGTGGTTTCCCATTGCCTTCCACTGATGATGATGAAATGATAATGAGGACAACACAACAACCAGTCCCTGAGCGGAGAAAATCTCCGACCCAGCCGGGAATCGAAGACGGGCCCCTTGGCGTGACAGACCGCCGCGAGCTATCGGGACGGACCAAATCATTAAGTCGTAGAAAAACAAATTCCTCAAAATGCTCACATACCAGTCTGAATTCAGTGCCAATGTAACCCCATTTTCTTCAACAAACCAGAGACCAACAATCTCAACTAATGGAATTGCACACCACACTGTGACTTTAGGTGAGTGCAGAGCGTTTGATGCAGTTCTCTGGGATTCTTGTCGGCCCAGTAGCGCATGTTATATTTTTTGATGCATCCAGTCAAATGAAAAGGGGCTTCGTCAAGGGAAAAAGAAATGCGTTGTCAGGAACGTTTTCGAGAAGTGCCTCACATGTATTCCTCCGAGAAGTGAAGTCGCGTTCGCAGACTTACTGCACAACGGTCAATTTCTACGGACGGTGATGAAGGTCATCGTGAAGTATTCGCCTCACCGAACGACCGGGAAGTCCAAGGGCAGACTCATATCTGCGTGCAGAACGCCGTGGGGATTGCGAGATTGAATCTCTGACTGACTCAATGTTCTAACGTGCTCTGATGGGCCGCGGACCTTCGTCTTGTCGTACTCGCGGTTTGTGTGACCCGTGTAACAACCGATTTCCGGTCCGGGACATGGCCCAAAAGGGGCTACATTGAAGCGATTTCGGAAGGGGCGTTGGATGCGCGGCCAGAACGCATCCTATCGAATAGTAGGCCACGATAACAAACCTACGCTCCTCACTGTTCCAGCACGCGATGGTGATTGACCTGAAAGAGAACAACGTTTGAGAACTACGCGTGTCTAATGCGACCATTCCCTCCCCGCAACGACCTCTACAGCCTAAATGGCGCTCATGTGAAACAAGGAAGTTATGTCGCCAGCTACGTGATATGATTTTAAAAATTGTGTACAACAAAACTTTAAATAGATATGTAGCTATTTAATTGAAAAATAAAGAAAATTATGATTCATAAATTGGGTTTTATTGCGTTTTAGCCGGCCGCGGTGGCCGAGCGGCTCTAGGCGCTTCAGTTCGAAACGGTGCTGCTGCTATAGTCGTAGGTTCTAATCCTGCTTCGGGCATGGGTGTGTGTGATGTCCTTAGGTTAGTTAGGCGTAAGTAGTTCTAAGTTCTATGGGACTGATGACCTCAGATGTTAAATCCCTTAGTGCTCAGAGCCATTTGAACCATTTGAATTGCGTTTCAAATTCACGAAGTTACGTTGCCGCATCCTGTATTTTCACAGAACAAATGTAATTGGGATAGCAAACCAAATAAATTATAACTGCATTATTACTCCGTAACGAGCGAGCGGAGATCTCGGGTCCCTCGTACCAAACCACCCAGTTAATATCCCTGAATTACCTGTGAAATTTTTTCGGTGGAGTTCGGGTTGACTCTGTATACCAGAAGAGCCAGGCTGCTGGAGCGAGTGTAGCGGCCGCGTGTGACATAACTCTTCCCCCCGCCAGAGGACTTCGTACGTCACAGCGCGTCAGACGCGTAAACACGGGCGCGTGCTTCCGAGATGACGCTCTCGACATACCGCTGTCCGCAACGGTGGTTCCCCCTGGCCTGGAATTGTGGGCCACTCGCTCTCTAGCCGTTGCGCTATCTGTATGGTAAGGCCCACGCGTCGTCCGAGCTTTCCATGTACACGTGGGAACTGCCGCTGCTTCACTTGTACTACTGGGAACGGAAAGAACAGAGAAACGATAGCCACAAAAACCAATTTTGATTGTCACGCTCCTATGTTTTAATACACGTGAGATTTTTATTTTCGGATAACATAAATATATTGTAGGGTAATTGTTGAAATTCTGCTATTTAATTTACATCTTAAACGCGTTCAAACAATACTGGGCGGTTCAGAAAGAAGTAACAGATTTCAATTGTTATTACAAGCTATGAAAGACAGACACTGCGTAGAGGAAGATTCAAAGTTGTAACACAGCTGCGCTGTTGTTTGTCTGCAGTAACATGGCGACTACACCACACGAGAAATCATTTTGTGTGTTGGTATTTGCGCGAAGTCAACCCATTGTTCAAGTGCAGCCTGCATTCAGCAAGAAGCCACCTCTGAAAAATCAGATATATGACTGGCGTGCAAAATTCTTGAAAGCTGGTTACATATGGCAAGTAAGGCCACGCACTCTGATGGAAACGTCGAGCGTGTCCGAGATGAGTTCACACAGAGCCCTCGGAAGTCGACAAGACAAGCAGGCCAGTTTCTTCAACTTCCTAAATCGGCGTTTGCATATGGAGTTCTACAAGTTGCAGTTACTGCAGCAATTGTGTCCTGGCGACCAGTGCAGAAGGTATGAGTTTTGCATTCTATTTCTCCAGGATATGGCAGAGAAGACTTTTCCGAACGACTCATCTTTTCGGACGAATCGGCGTTTCATCTATCGGGTAAATTAAACTGCCGTAGTGTAAACAGGGACGTTTTGTGTCATGTGTGCAACGAAATCGACTACCATTTAGAGGAACGCACGGTGTTCATGTTGAGTGTATGACATAGTGTCTGTGCGAGCATATAACTTTGAACCTCCGTCTATCCAGTGCCACGCGCAATGTGTTTCTATCTTTCATAGTTTTTCTGTGATAAACAATTGAAATCTATTCTTCCTTTTCGAATCACTCGGAATAAAGAGGTGTAAATGTGGGCACCATCTATTGTTTTTGTTTTAAATATACTTTTTTTGCAAAAAAATTCTAGATTTTTGACCTTCTATAACAACTGCAAATGTTTGCTTAATGATAGGAGACAATACGAAGAGTAGTGTCAATTATTTCTGTTCAAAAACGAAATTTCACAAAAAAGCTTGTAAAATAGCACTAAAAATATGATGGAAATATGAGCCCTCCACAAAAATGGTTTGATAAAACTACAAAGAGAAACTTGTGTATAAACATTTTAACTGAACATGAAATCACAAATCTTTAACAGAAATCACAGACGTAAATGGCACTTTCAGCCACGTTTCAATTAGTGTGTCCACATTTGGCACGTAACACATTTATCCCACACTTGACACACATCACAGCAGATGGAGGTTGTTCAGGTTGTGTGTATCCTCATCGTTGATATCCATGTCATCACCTCTGCCTGCAAGGTCTAATCTACCTACGACTCTGGATAAAAATTTTACTTTAAAATTAGGGTTAACTATCTAGTTTGCCATCTTGAAGTTAGCTAGCCGTAGAGAAAGTCATAGTATTTTCACTGCAACTTGGAAATTTAACATAATTCACTCTCAAATCTGTTCTATGAAAGAAGTTTAAAAGTGTGTACTTAGTAAAAAGTCCTTAGGCATTAAAATTGCGACAAAATTCATTCTTAGCCACTGATTCAGCAATAAACAGATCTATGCTTTCTTATTAGATGCAAGTCGACCATAGTGTATTAGATGAAATGAGATTTGCTACATGGCGAAAACTCTCTTCTGCTCCACACTGCTGCAGTTAGGGAACTCTCTGACCTTCTAGAACTCAAGTTGACTCTTCAAAGTACTACGATAGGCACGTCGCACACCGTTTTAGTGCAATACGGTTTTGTCTCCAAAATAATGATCGCTGGCATCCGATTTAGAGTATATGAATTTGGGTAAAATGAAAAACGATTCCGCTTAAGAGAATTCCTAAGTCGACGGAACTAGATAGCGTGCAGGCTCGTATGGGCGATCACTTTTCTTGGAGTCCAAGATGCAAGCATCTAACTCTTAAATAATCCATAAGTCGAGATAGATTTAGTAAACGTCTCACCTTTGAACAATATTTTTGTTTATTTGCACAAGTTGTATTCTTTCGTAGCATTCATAGCAATTATCTACGTGCAATACACGCCTCCATAGCAGAGGTCGCTACCCCACCTGTGCGGTGGCCCTCTACTCTAGGGTAAGCCGATTCGAATCCTGGTGGTGGATGAAATTTTCGCTGCCAATATTTGGTGGGCAAAGGGAGGAGAGGTGGTGACATAATGATCCTGATAACCAGTCCTCGTGCCCATGTCCTGGTTAAAATTCCAAACATCACTCCAGCGTCTCATGAAGCGAGGAGATGTGACGCAGTTAGTGGCGATTTGTCTGTCGGATGGGGACGTTAATCTCGACGATCCCTTTGCTGCTATTCGAGAGGAGCAGGCTATGTGCTGGCACTGGAGTTCGCCTCCTTACTTCTTTCATTATAATCCAAGACGAACATGACGCTACACTACACACGCACCATTACAATCACCAACAGATACATGTCTATGCACAGCTCTAATATTTGGTGACGTAAAGGTGCCTGCGGGGTCGGAGGATAAAGGAAAACCTTTCCAGTTAGGCGGCTGTTCCTGCACAGTCGATTACAGCCAAGACATACATTACTAGACTGATAAAGGCGCATCTTGCACTGAAGTCTGACGTTTGGTGAGGTAAGATGGCGACGTCGGGAAGTTTGTGTATGGTACTACTACGATTTTCTCAAACTAAATGGCGTTGTAAGCTTCACAGGGAATTCTGAATAAGTTCTGCAGTTGAGCATATATTTCCGTACTAGTTGAGTTTAGCACATACATACATTGTAGAATCGGGTCATACCAGCATTAAACTATGTATGTTAATCCTAGATTTATTACACCTCTTAAAGTAAACAAACTATTTAAACACTGCCAATATTTCAGATAAGACAAACTGTAACGTAATTATTTAGGCTTACATACAGCACTAAAGAAAAAATACGTAAGATGGTTCTGTTTATACTTTCGTGGACATATGTTCCTTTTCTCGTATCTTCCGTCTACTACAAGTAAAATTATAGCCAAAGGCAACTCATTTATCGACCATTGTGTCGGTATTTCAGGTACGACAAGCTGTAATGTAATTATTTTTGCTTATATACTGTACTGTTGAAGCGTCTGAGAAACAAGCCAAGAAAAGAAATAGTCTACCTCTGTAACGAGATATATGACAAAGGGGAATGGCCTGAGGACTTCCTTGCAACAGTTATGATACCAATAGAGAAAAAGAGAAACACTAAAAAATGTGAAGAGCATAGCACCATCAGTCTAATTTCTCATGCAGCTAAAGTCTTGCTGAGAGTGTTGAATAGAAGGCTATATATATAAAGCTGGATAGAGAGATTGCAGAGGAGCAGTTCGGATTTAGAAGAGGAAAAGGAACAAGAGATGCTGTTGGCCTGTTGAGAACTATACAGGAAAGATATATGGATAAAGGCACAGAAATCTTTGCTGTTATTATAGATTTAGAAAAGGCTATTGACAGAGTGCAGTGGAACAAGCTGATGGATATTTTGAAGAGGAAAGGAGTAGATTGGAAAGAGAGACGACTGATACGGAATCTATATTTACACCAGAAAATAAGGATAAGGACTGGAAATGAAGTGCCAGAAGGAAGCAACATTGGACAAGGTGTAAGATAAGGTTGTTGCCTTCCCCCACTGTTGTTTAACGCACACATTGAAGAGATTATTACGAAGGGTTGGATGGGAAAAGAGGAATATATATTGGTGGAAAGAGGATAAAATGTATAAGATTAACTGATGACATGGTATTTGTGGCAGAAAGTGAGCGGACAGTGAATAACATGCTGAAAGATCTGAATGAAGCTTGTGTGGAATATGTGATGCAAATAAACACAGCAAAAACAAAGAGTATGGTCATCAGTACAAGACGCAGACTGTCCAATATTAAAATAGGACAATCTACCATTAGCCAAGTAAGTGCATTTAAGTATCTTGGAAGCACAATAACTGAAGACTTGACGTCACCAGGAGGTGAAAACTCGAATTGCCACAGCGAAGGAGGCATTCAACAGAAAGAGGAGACTCTTATGTGGCAAATTAGATAAAGGTCTAAGGAAAAGGCTTGGCAAATGTTTTGTATGGAGTGTGGCACTCTATGGAGCAGAAACTTTGACGCCGAGACGAGAAGATGAAAAAAGGTTTGAAGCATTTGAGATGTGGATGTGGAGGAGAATGGAGAGATTAAGCTGGATGGAAAGAGTGAGTAACGAAAGAGTATTGGAAAGGGTTGGTGAGAGGCTGCTGAACGTTGTAAGAGAAAGGAAAAGGAACTGGTTGGGACATTCGCTGAGAAGGGAGTGCTTGCTAGCAGATGCTTTGGAAGGATTGGATTGTGGGAGAAGACTGAGGGGGTGAAGGAGATATTAGATGATGGACGATATAAAGGGAAGAGGAAATTATGCAGACCTGAAGAGGATGGCAGAAGACCATACAGCCTGGAGCACTACCATGTGAAAACCTGCCTTTTGGCAGAACACAGATTATGACATACTGTAGAAAAGCAAATATACGTTAAGTTGTTTCTATTTATACTTGCGTCGAGACGTGTTCATTTCCTCACATCTTCCGTCTACTATACCAAAAGTTTTAGCCAATGGCGACGCATTTATTCACCCTTATGTCAAAACTCTAAAGGTAATGTAGTTATATCAATTCATCCCCACTTCTTACTACAGTTGTATCAGCAAATAAACAGCTGTTTACACGTTCTTTAGGTTCACCGCCATATTGCGATTCTTAAGTGCTGGCGCCTGTTACACCAGGGATGCTGTAGGCGGTATTCTCAGTCTAAGAATATACACCTCTGATTACAGTGAATTTGCCTTTAAATAAAATGGTCCTGTCATTGTTGTCGCGTGATTGGCACTGCGTCGTTTTTCAAACATACTCTTACAATTGATACATTACAAAAGGGAGGTTGCAGGAGTCGGATGAAGAATCAGATCGTTTTGTGGGTTGAATTTTCTTTTCCTGTAAGTCCTTTGTCTCCCAATCCTGCTCCGTACCCGGCCTCCAGCTCCAGAAAAACTCAACCAACTCATTTTGAAAGCACTTTTGTCTAGGGACTTTGTCAACAACGTTCCAGTGATGGGTCTGGCATTTGCTGCACTGGATTCCCGAATGGTGGTCCTCTCCTTAATACTGGGGACAGGAGATGTGTCGAACAGAGAATCTGCATTTGAGTCCGCTGGAAATATTGTGGTGTTGGTGCAGCCCATATTTATACCAACCCGTCCTAAGTAAGATGGCCATTGTCATTTGTAATCCGCAGATGTGGCTGATCAAAGACAAGTTTCTAAAGATGGCTTAGGATTCTGTTCTCCGGGTATCACCGTGAAGTTGCTTAAAGTAACCAAGGGTACATGTAACGAAAATTATTTCACATGGGCTTCAAAGGTTTGCAGTCCAGAGCAAACACCAATTCGCACTATAGCTGACGGTGCACCCACATTGCTTCAAAGAAAGGTTCTAGCTGCTCACTGTTATCTTATCAACAGACGGCATTGTTCATAATCGCTACCTCCAGTCTGCAGTATCTTCCATACCCCCTTGGGGGAGGAGTGCTCATATTTACACCTGTGACCGTTTCTACTACATCTCTACCAACATAGCACAGAGAATAACTTCTGTAACTATAACTTAAATTCTATTTAAGTTGTGCTAATTTGTCTAAAACTGACATGGTGAGACCGTGGCTGTGTACAATTGATATAGGTTAATTCTTACAAAGAAGAAAACAGTAACCAGCCACTATTAATACTGCTATTTATTTAGGTAAATAGCGCCGTTACCGGTTTCGAACTGGCAAGTTCATCATCAGACGGCTTTTCACATGATTTTCAAGATACACTTTACATTATCGTCCGTTTTCAATTTTTATTATTCCACTGTGGCGAAGTATTCTTGGTGTGTTGTTGCCGTCGAAAATTCCGCGCGATTTTGTTACGTAAGTGCTGGATATACACTCCTGGAAATGGAAAAAAGAACACATTGACACCGGTGTGTCAGACCCACCATACTTGCTCCGGACACTGCGAGAGGGCTGTACAAGTAATGATCACACGCACGGCACAGCGGACACACCAGGAACCGTGGTGTTGGCCGTCGAATGGCGCTAGCTGCGCAGCATTTGAGCACCGCCGCCGTCAGTGTCAGCCAGTTTGCCGTGGCATACGGAGCTCCATCGCAGTCTTTAACACTGGTAGCATGCCGCGACAGCGTGGACGTGAACCGTATGTGCAGCTGACTGACTTTGAGCGAGGGCGTATAGTAGGCATGCGGGAGGCCGGGTGGACGTACCGCCGTATTGCTCAACACGTGGGGCGTGAGGTCTCCACAGTACATCGATGTTGTCGTCAGTGGTCGGCGGAAGGTGCACGTGCCCGTCGACCTGGGACCGGACCGCAGCGACGCACGGATGCACGCCAAGACCGTAGGATCCTACGCAGTGCCGTAGGGGACCGCACCGCCACTTCCCAGCAAATTAGGGACACTGTTGCTCCTGGGGTATCGGCGAGGACCATTCGCAACCGTCTCCATGAAGCTGGGCTACGGTCCTGCACACCGTTAGGCCGTCTTCCGCTCACGCCCCAACATCGTGCAGCCCGCCTCCAGTGGTGTCGCGACAAGCGTGAATGAAGGGACGAATAGAGACGTGTCGTCTTCAGCAATGAGAGTCGCTTCTGCCTTGGTGCCAATGATGGTCGTATGCGTGTTTGGCGCCGTGCAGGTGAGCGCCACAATCAGGACTGCATACTACCGAGCCACACAGGGCCAACACCCGGCATCATGGTGTGGGGAGCGATCTCCTACACTGGCCGTACACCTCTGGTGATCGTCGAGGGGACACTGAATAGTGCACGGTACATCCAAACCGTAATCGAATCCATCGTTCTACCATTCCTAGACCGGCAAGGGAACTTGCTGTTCCAACAGGACAATGCACGTCCGCATGTATCCCGTGCCACCCAACGTGCTCTAGAAGGTGTAAGGCAACTACCCTGGCCAGCAAGATCTCCGGATCTGTCCCCCATTGAGTATGTTTGGGACTGGATGAAGCGTCGTCTCACGCGGTCTGCACGTCCAGAACGAATGGTGGTCCAACTGAGGCGCCAGGTGGAAATGGCATGGCAAGCCGTTCGACAGGACTACATCCAGCATCTCTACGATCGTCTCCATGGGAGAATAGCAGCCTGCATTGCTGCGAAAGGTGGATATACACTGTACTAGTGCCGACATTGTGCATGCTCTGTTGCCTGTGTCTATGTGCCTGTGGTTCTGTCAGTGTGATCATGTGATGTATCTGACCCCAGGAATGTGTCAATAAAGTTTCCCCTTCCTGGGACAATGAATTCACGGTGTTCTTATTTCAATTTCCAGGAGCGTATTTAGGAGTATGCGAAAAATACAATCCTGCAACTTCGCAACAAAACAGCGCGGAATTTTCGACGGCAACAACACACCAAAAATACTTCGCCACAGTGGAATAATAAAAATTGAAAACGGACGATAATGTAAAGTGTATCTTGAAAATCATGTGAACAGCCGTCTGATAATGAACTTGCCAGTTCGAAACCGGTAACGACGCTATTTACCTAAATAAATTGCAGTATTAATAGTAGCTGGTTGCTGTTTTCTTCTTTGTAAGAATTGACCTACAGTATTTAAGTTGTTTTAAAAATTATATTATTGTGGAGAAAGAATGTATACTGGTATTATTTATTTGCCTGGACATCATGTTGACACTGAGAAAAAATAACAATCCTCAAAAAAAAAAGTTACAAAAGAGCTGATTACAATCGGTGCGTTAACATCACGCTACCAGCTTGAACTATCTCAGATATCTCTAGGTTCTTTCAACTATGAAACACACACACACACAGCGTAACCATTCGAACGAAATAACCTCAAATATCACACCAAAGGGTCGTACAAGGCCCTTACAACTTTAACTAGACCATATCAGTTTGCAAACCTTGGCACAGCAATTTAATATGCAGCAGTTTAGAAGGAACAAACAGTGCAAAACGATTGCTGATTTTAACACAGGGGTCGTTAGACGAAAGCGCATACTGTAAAAAACAGTCAGTTTCTTATAAATGATAAATACAGACATAAGACTTGCTCAAGATAATAAACATTAAAATAAAATTTGTTTGCCCTTTGCAAGTAGGTTGAAAAGAACTCGGTCGGAATGCTGGTCCATGTAAAAATCTAGGCAAATGTAACAATCACTGAAGAAAGGCGAGCTGCATTATAGGCGAGAGCCCACACTGAATTTCGCACAACGAACATGGGGTTTCGCGAATGACAACAGCCTTTTAGGTTCTTCAGCCATACATACCACAGAGGCTCATCGTCTGCTTGGTACGCCTATGTTTGGCTGTAAGTTACGCCCGACAGCACAGCATCCAAAACCAAGGCTCCAAAAATAAGAAACGTGTCAACTCCGACAACGCAAATCCACGATCATACAGGCCGAAGGAAGCAATGATTCTTCAACTGTCTTATGCACATCGTTTCCACAGCCGCCGATAACATGACGCATCCGACCACCGCCGCCAATGACGTAACGACAGACGAACACTGATACTGGAGCTGAGCTCTGTTGAAACTACGGTTCGGTGGTTTGATACACGAATGACGTAGTAAATGGTAGAATGACCGACAGCATTGGTAGCACTGGTAGGAAAGAAACATGCTTTAGTGTTTGAGACAGAAAATGGGAACCGACAACTTCTCATTGTTTTTTGTTTGTCTGTTCTTACATAATTAGAAAGGCGCATCGTTCAGTGTTAGTTCATTATGGATTTTATATCCTTATAAAATATAAATTGCATTTTCTAAGTAATCAAATTTAGTTAATCGCTTAACGTTTGCGGTATTATGTAACCAAAGTAATCACTTTTGACGTGAGTACAATTTACATGCACAAAAACAAGAAATTTATAATTATTGTTGTTACTTTGTAGTCAACAGAACGTTCGTCACCAAGATCAAAGGCAATAGTTTTCTGTTACCGGTACTATTATAATGCGAAAACTGACTATCAAAAACAGAAATATGTTTTATATAAGTCGACGAAGGATTGAAGGCATGTTTCATATGTTTTTGTTTTGCGTTTTTCTTTCAGTTTTACTTTTTTTGAATAAATTACATCGCTATATGATACATCTGTTTTGTTTTCGTTTTCCAACAACATCCATCTGTTTCACGCTAGAGATGAACAATTTGTGAATAAAACCTTAGTTAAACATCGGGAGTTTCAATTTTGCTATGAATACTGTTTATTTTTAAGTAACAGACGTAGAAGAAACATGTTCCCTGAGTTAAGCGGCTCCTTATATATCCTCTCTCAGTTTATAGACATCTCACCTCTTCCAGTCTCTAGGAGAATCTGGTAACACACTGACTGCATACGCAAACAAAGCGATCGAAATGAGGTAACGCCCGATGAGTTTGCATCACACCTACGCTTTGGTAACACGGTTACCATCTTGACTGACCAAGGCTACTAGGAAAGCTACCGTAGTATAAGCCTGCATATGGCAGCCTGTGGTTGTTTTGCAACTCTAATTGAGACCAAGGAGTGCAGAAGTCGTTACGTGAGCTAGATGCACGACTCCGCGTCCTCTCGTGAGATGCCGATCAACCCATCTCTTGGAAACGCCGAACAAAAAAGTTTCGTGAGCGGCAGAAGTCGATTGCAGCACGCGTATGGTTCACCTATTTTTGACTTTTTTACTTTTGTGAAACTGAGGAATCTGCTGATGATGGTTAAACTATGGATCAATATTTCTACCACTCTGTGTGTCATTGTATTTAAGCACAATAAAAGACTTCTGACTACAGATCCAAAGGCTACAGGTTTGATGCCCGGTCAGTTCTAGGGTTTTTGGCTGTCACTGTTCTGTAACGTTGCAAGCGACGCAAGGGCGCTGTCACTGCAGCTAAGAATTTGCTTTATCTAGCCTTCGGCACAAAGGGATTGCCAGAGCTAGGAGAGGTGAACTGTGAACGCCACGCTGCTCGGATATACTTGAAACTGTCTCACAATGTCGTGCTGAATATACAATTCATTTAACTGACGGTGCACTTTCATTCTCAACTGCCATTACTTTGCAGTCTGTGTAAGCATTCGTCTGGACTATGGAAAGGGCCAGGCAGTGAAGAATTACCGTGCCTTTTGCGACAGACTACATCATTTATCATTTATTTTATCTCTAGTAATGCTTGTAAATATGAAAAATATCGAGTTATACCATGATTTGGAGTCGACGGTAAACTGTATAACCTCTTATAACTGGCTGGGTTAGTAAGCTCAAAGGTCGGAGGAAGGCAATTGCGTACCAAACGTGTTGATGAAAATGTTAGTTCTAACTTTTTTAACTTTTGTGTCGGAAAGTTACGCGATTTTCAGTAACATTATGAGGGTCCAGCTGAGCTTCCGACATTCTACTGTGGATGTGAGAATGATGCAAATAGGTTGGACTGGCCCACATTCAGATCCCTCCCCATGGACTCATAAGCATTCAACAAAACGAGTATGCAGGACAGGGCTGTAGCAAACAAGAGACTTGGGTGATGTACGATGAGCTTTCAATATGAAATACAACACATTTTTCTCGTCCAATTTCAGTTGCAAAAGTGTGGTATTTGCTTTGGGACGTCGTCGAAAATTCCGTCTCGAGCCCGTATAGCTTCAGGAAATTCCGAATGGTGGCGACTTATACAGTATGCAGCCTTCAAAATGGCATTTGTAACGGAGGTGGGTTCCAAGCAGAGGACGGAAAACAAGAGCATCGCACATATTCATAGACGATTACAGAGTGTCTAAGGAGATCTGGCAGTTAACTAAAGCACGGCGAGTCGTTGGGCGAGGCGTCTATCATCATGGCAACAATGTCACACAAACCCATCCGATCTCCTGAATGCTGGGCGGCCGCACTCAGCTGTGACTCCTGCAATGTTGGGACGTGGCGACACTCTCATTCGAGGTGATCGACAGATCACAATAAAACACATCGCTGCACAACTGGACGTCTTCGTTGGTAACGCTCATACTCTCGTCCGCCAGTTGGGGTACACAAAAGTGTGCAGCCACTGGGATCCTCGCTGCCTAGCGAAGACCATAAAGAGTAACGAAGAACCGTCAGTGTGAAACTGCTTGCTCGTTACGAGGCTCATCGTAACAGTATTTTGGAGAAAATCGTCACAGGGGATGAAACATGGGTTCATCATTTCGGACCGGAAACAATACGTCAATCCATTGACTGGTGCCACACCACCTCTCCTCCGAAGAAAAAGTTCAAAGCCTCACCCTCAGCCGGTAAACTGAAGGCCACCGTCTTCTGGGGTTCTGAGGATGTCCTCCTTCACAGAGCAACGATCTACTCTGAATTGCATTGTGCGACCCTCAGGAAAATGAATGAACGACTTCAGCGTGTTCGTCGCCACAAAAATACGAACGAATTTCTCCATCTCAAAGTTAACACAAGGCCTCTTACAAGTCTGCACGCCCGAGAGGAGCTCACAAAACTTGATTGGACTGTTCTTCCTCATCCACCCTACAGCCAGGATCTCGCACCTTCCGACTTGTATCTGTTTGGCCCAATGAAGGATACAGTCCATGGGAAGCAGTATGTGGATGATGGGGAGGTTATTGATGCAGCAAGACGTTGGCTCAGACGTCATACAGTAGAGTAGTGCTATGCTGGCATAAAGGCCCTCCCAGTAAGATGGCGTAAAGCCGTTGCATTGAACAAAGATTATGAAAAATAGGATTTTGTAGCCAAAAGAAAAGGGAACAATATGGTGTATTCAAATCCTGAATAAAACCAACTTGCTTTCAGAAAAAAAACCGTGTTACATTACTAATCGAACGCCTAGCGTACCTCACAAAAGAGAACAAACAAGGCAATCATCTAAATATAAAACTATAAACTGAAACAAGGGTCCTGTTTATTACAGAGTTTCCTGCTGACGCACATGAATAACAAATTGGCACAGGGCTATTTTATCACAAGAAATATAGAGAATAAAAAAACTGACATGTAACAATACTAATCTAACAAGCTAATGCCACAGTAAAGATTGGTCAGTTATGGTGAATGAGACAAGACAGTAATCTACGTGTGAATTACGAGAAAACAAATCAGCGGTGATGACGCAGTGATTGTATGAGTGTCAGAAGAATGAAAGACTACACATTTAACTAACATTTCTGGATGATCCATTAATGAGCCTTCAGTTAGTGAAGAAAAGTATTAGGATCATGAAATACACCTAATCCTAATAACGAGCCTACAAACAAAAGGTAATTGTCATATGCTCGTTGCTTAAAGCTCGGTTTCTCACCACATTCAGCACTCAGTTGTATAGAATGTAGCGGGGGCTGGACTCTGCTGCAGACTGCGACACATTAGCTCTCTGTCGGATCCATGGACGAAGTCTATGGCCCAAATTTTCTCTTCACATCCCCAGATGAAATTTTCTCCACCGTGTTCCACGCCGAAGTGCGTTGTCCACCGACACAGTCCTTTTTTTCTCTCTACAAGTGCATGCAATTCGCACGCATTAATGAAAAAGGCTCTGCAAAACGACGGCCAATAATACTCTTACTAACAAGGTAAGTCCCTCCTCTCCTAGAAAAAGTTTCACAGCAGGAACCAATCGCTACAGACCCTTATCTTCAGCTCTTAAACAATTTTCAGTTACTCTTCCTCTCCTCTACTAAGTTCTCTACTTCAGTCAATACCATAGTCTCCATGTCCGCATTTCTTGGAAACTGACGTCCTGATTTCTCCTAATATGCTGTTTTTTTAGATTAACCAGTGAGAAGCCGTCTTACAACCTTTTAGATCAGACTTTATTCATCCTACAAAAAACGGCGCTAGAAAGTCGGCCCATCGCATTACGAAGAGAAATGAGTCCCTGTCCACAACGTAGGTCTGTCACTTCTCATGGAATGCGAAATCATGGACTTTCCATCGCCCAGTGTTCTAAGAGGGCGACTTGTCGGTTCAAGGTAACTTACTTTTGGAGTGGTTTTTGGCCAGATGGCACTGCTTGTAAAAACTGAAACTTTCCGCATTTGGAGGTGTACCTTCCGCGAAAAGGAACAGGCCGTACATCTTTTCTCGCTAAACTGTGCAAAACACATGAAGTTTAGGAGAGTCTTTTTCGTGTCCCAGTATGTTACCTGGCTACTGTGTTACCCATATTCTTACGCTGTCGCGGTTCGCTTTCCCCACTTAAATGTAAAGTAGCCTCGTCATTTGAACACTAAATGTAAGCACAAATTGTTCTATTCCGTCACACGCTCAGAATAAATTTGCATAACTAAGCATTGTTGTTTATCACTGTCACGAAGAGTTTTTGGCAACTGAATCCTGTACGGTTTGAAACACAAACGTTGGCGCAAAGCTTGCCAGACACAGGACTAGGTTTAAAACTGTAGAATGCGCTCTGGTTCGTGCACAAGCACACGGAGGTGAATTGTAGATTTTATCTTACGTAAACAAGCGATGTCTTGAAGCTGCTAGTGTTGTCGTCGAGTACACTGAGCTATATGAAATGCAGTGCCGAACTCTCGACGAAAATCAATTGCACCTGTTAAAACGGAAATTGAAAACGTCTTCAGTGGCAGAGTTAGTGCCATTTCGACTTGACGCATACTTAGTAACGAACAATCATAAGGCGAGCTAGTTGTATCAGGGAAACTTATACTGGGAACCACATGATATGACGGCTTACAACAGGCATTACGATACACTTTCAGTTTCGATCCATATATTGAGATTAACAGGTTCCTATCTTCATTCGTGTACAATATACAGCACGTGACAGGTAAAGGTGCAGATATTTCTGTTGGCGACAGAGGACGGTGTACTGAACAACATTACATCGGTATTTACTTCGTTTGCTGGCTAATAGGCCGGCCGCAGTGGCCGAGCGGTTCTAGGCGCTTCAGTCCGGAAGCGCGCTGCTGCTACGGTTGCAGGTTCGAATCCTGCGTCGGGCATGGATGAGTGTGATGTCCTTAGGTTAGTTAGGTTTAAGTAGTCTAGGGGACTGATGACCTCAGATGTTAAGTCCCATAGTGCTCAGAGCCATTTGAACCATTTTCTGCAGACTAATGATTGTAGCTATTAGGAGTAGTATGCTTTTAAGTTTGGTTAGTACGAGGGCTATTCGGAAAGTAAGGTCGGATGGGGTGCGAAATGGAAACCACAGTAAACATCCGATGAAGGTTTGCACAGATGTGTTGGGCAGTGTCTCTAGTATGCCCGTCGATCTCGTCTCGTCGCTCTTTTTAGTTCTGAGCGCACAGTTGACACGTAAAGATGCTTAGAACAACAGTGTCTCCCGCCAAGTACGAAGGCATATTGTGAGATTTCGCCTGATATCATGCAGCCCACATAACATAACTGTCATACGTTTCCTTCTGCATGACAATTCTCGGCCGCGCTGTGAAGGGGCAATGAAGATGCTCCCTCAGCGTTTTCGGTGGTAAGTGTTTAATCACCCACAATAGAGCTTGTAAATGAGTTTCATCTCTGATCACATGACGCGCTAGCTACGAAGACAACGTTCTGGCACAGACAACGAGCTGTAGACCAGTGTAGAGAACTGGCAGGAAGGGCAGGCGGCTTCCTTCTGTGACGAGGGTATTGGAAAGTTGGTACAACGATACGACAAATGTCTAAATGGGAGCGGCGACTATGTAGAAAAGTAGCTGGATGGTGCAGCTACTTGTTGAAAAAAAAAATTTGTGATTTTCACAAGGGTTTACATTTGGCGACCGATCGGACCTTACTTTCCAAACAGGCCCCGTACCTCCTAGTAGCTATGGCAAGATCAAGTGATTAATGCCTATTTTCGCCTGGGCGGAAAATCAAATGTTGAAGTGTGGACACATGGACGCCAAACGTTTAGTCTATACTGACAGGCACAGTTTACTTAGTGCTGCAGTTACGGCCAAGCAGGAAACATCAGGCCATAAAATTTGTGATATGTTTTGGTAACACTGGTCGCCGCAGAGAAAAAAACAGCCAACCCACTGATGTGTGTACCACATATTAAAATATCTGCATTTATAACCTTTAAATGGTGGAAGGAGTATATAGAGGGACTATACAAGGGCGATGTACTTGAGGGAAATGTTATAGAAAGGAAAGAGGATGTAGATGAAGATGAAATGGGAGGTACAGTACTGCGTGAAGAGTTTGATAGAGCAGTGAAAGACCTAAGTCGAAACAAGGCCTCGGGAGTAGACAACATCCCGTTAGAACTACTGACAGCCTTGGGAGAGCCAGTCCTGACAAAACTCTACCATTTTGTGAGCAAAATGCTTGAGACAGGTAAAATACCCTCAGACTTCAAGAAGAATATAATAATTCCAACCCCAAAGAAAGCAGGCGTTGACAGATGTGAAAATTACCGAACTATCAGTTTGATAAGTCACTTCTGCAAAATATAGACGCAAATTCTTTATAGACGAATGGAAAAACTGGTAGAAGCCGACCTCAGGGAAGATAAGTTTTTATTCTGCAGAAATATGGGAACACTTGAGGCAATACTGAGCCTACGACATATTTTAGAAGAAAGATTAAGAAAACGCAAACCTACATTTCTAGCATTTGTAGCATTGGAGAAAGCTTTTGACAATGTTGACTGGAATATCTCTTTCAAATTCTGAAGGTGGCAGGGGTAAAATACAGGGAGCAAACGGCTATTTACAATTTGTACAGGAACCAGATGGCAGTTATAAGAGTCGAGGGACATGAAAGGGAACCAGTGGTTGGGAAGGGAGTGAGACAGGTTTGTAGCCTCTCCCCGATGCTAACCGAGAATTGTTAGGAAGTGTTACGGGAGCAAAGCTTAGGCCTGTGTAAGCTTCGGACATTATAGCGCTACCATTACTTTTTGACGCTGATAAATAAAATAACGACTCTGCCACAGCTAAAGCAAGAGCCCATGGAAGAGGATCGGACTGGAGCTGACCATACGCTGTTACGTCAGGAGTGACCTGGTGATACAACAAGTACTGGTTCTACGTCGCTAGCTGTTACCAGTCAGCAGACCAGGCAAGGGACAGCGTCGTGACAACGACACGGTACAAAGCAAGAGACACCACACAGCAGTTGCTGCGGGGCGGGTTGGTCGCTCACGATCCTTTAAACTATCCGTCCACCTACGTGGTTAGATCTCAGGCTGTCTGCCTCTTCACTCAGCGATGGTAGACACTGGCATAGCCGACAAAACCAGCGTTAAATACCTACCACGGAAAGGCCACGTAACATGAGCAGAAGCTAAACGTTAGTTAAACTATCGAGCGTTCGGGATTCTTGCATTAGCCGTTTGAAAAAAAATCTCTAAAAATATCTTTAAGTTGGTTTATTGTCTTTAAAACACGATTAATGGATATCGTGTCCGTATTTAATATCCCGACATCAATTATGCAACGTTACTGACTGTGTCTTTAACAAGTTCACACCCGAAATCAGCCAGAAGATGTTCAGTAGGACCCGATATTTTGCATTTCCTAAACAGTCACCGGCCCACGTCTACTTGCGAGTCAACACATTTATCGTTCAATAGGCTTCTTGTAAAGAACTGCTCCGCATAATGTCTCGTAATCTGCATGAAACACGCCACGCGGGACTTATGTACGACGCTCGCTCGGAGATAGATTATAATTTCCCCTGTAGCGCAACAACTTTCTCACGCGTACATTTACATAGTGTTAATAAAACATCACATTCTCACTTTACGAATATCCTCGATTCACTCTCACAGTCTCTCCAAAACACCCACACAACCAAAACAGGATGAAATAATAATTTTCCAAAGTAATTTTAATTGCGTCAGGAATCTGTGGTAATGAAACTACAGAAAATTAGATTAAATGAACGTATCCTCTTGATTGTAGTTTCTATCGACACTGTAGATGAATACATTACAGTCCCTGTCTCAGTTTCACAAAGTCAGCACGGTTATTACCTGTTCCAGGTCGAAATTTATATCTTCGAAAGTACTGAAGTTATTGATTTGAAATTTTAGCAGTACGGTCGTGTTTTCCATACATTTTGCTACACTAAGTGTAAAAAACATCTGTTAATATTTGGTAGTACTTCTTAAGATTCCCGGAGAGTATGTGTAACGTAGTGTACGGAGCTTTAGGCAATGCACGACCCGCTCGGCCCAGTAGCCAGAGTCAGCTGTGCCAGCGTGAGAACCATAATCTGCTCTGCCCCTGGATCCACGGTAAGCTACTCTTGCAGTGCGAGATGGCAAGTCGTAATAATTTGCTACGTTACAACGTCCATGCCATAAGCTGTGTTGAGGTTATGGACAGGAATAGAGACCTTGACAAAACAAGTATTCATCAAGCCCACCGCCCGCAGTGGTCGAGCGGTTCTAGGAGCTTCAGTCAGGAAACGCGCTGCTGCTACGGTCGCAGGTTCGAATCCTCCCTTGGGCACGGAAGTGTGTGACGTCCTTAGGTTAGTTAGGTTTAAGTAGTTCTAAGTTCTAGGGGACTGATGACCTCAGATGTTAAGTTCCATAGTGCTCAGAGCCATTTGAACCAACCAAGTCCACATCCGTAAATAGCCCTCATTTGCAGATAGATGCATGTAGTCTGGCATCCACAAGCTTCGAGAAGAGGTCCACACTACTTTACAAGTCGACATGAATGTACAAGTTGCCACCACGAGGTTTGGTCTCCAGTAACTGCAGGCCTGAGGTTGCTGATGTCAACGCATTGCCTTCCAGCCGAAGGGCCACTTTTGGGACTACTCCCTATCGCTGTTAGCCTCCTGCACTCAAGAGCCACTGTTTTGAGGCCGGACAGCGCAGCTGCCCAACCATCGTTGCCTGTGCTGGCATACTCTCGCTTGTCCACCTCTGCTTTCTAGGATGGGAACAACTACTCAGAGCTACCTTCCACTATGGGGTTCCTGGTGGATTTACACACCTCTCAGTTACGTCTTGTCCTGACCTGTGATGCTGCAGCGAATTGGCGCTCATATGACCAAGGCTGCCACACACACCGCACATCATCATTTCCTTTTACTCACTGGCGTCACTGTTTATCTGGGCAGGTGACAAAGCGAGCTGCCACACACCGCGGGTTGCCTGCTTAAAAAATGGTTCAAATGGCTCTGAGCACTATGGGACTCAACTGCTGTGGTCATTAGTCCCCTAGAACTTAGAACTACTTAAACCTAACTAACCTAAGGACATCACACACATCCATGCCCGAGGCAGGATTCGAATCTGCGACCGTAGCAGTCGCACGGTTCCTGACTGCGCGCCTAGAACCGCGAGACCACCGCGACCGGCTTGCCTGCTTACACCAGCACCTCCACACCTGCTGTTTTCACCCTGAAGGGCGTTGCCACTGCTAAGCGTCATTAGGATTGTTGTTCACTTATAAAATGTATATTTAATCAATGATGTTTTCATGTCGACACATGGGACAGTTACTAGTCTTACATCCACCACTCCGCTGCTATCCCACCCAGGGTGGTGAACTATCGACTCCAGACACCAACACACCAGTTCCATCACCTGCTGTAGTGGCCGCACACCCCCAGCCGTTACATATGACGTCAGATGTGCGACAGACGTCTGCAGCTGGGTCCATGACCACATCTATAGCCACAGCACCCAGTATCAAAATGAACCGGGCTGAATGCATTGACTGTTTGTTTTGTGCTTTTTCGCCTGCAAGTATCATGTCATGTTAGTCTACCTTCTTCCAAGTGTTAATTCCGTTTGCCTGTATGAAGTGTCGCAAGTAAACTCAGACAACGTACTGAGAATGTGTAATGTTGTTGTCGTTGTGCTCTTCACTCCTGAGGTCATCAGTCCCCTAGACTTAGGACTACTTAAAACTAACTAACCTAAGGACGTCACACACTTCCGTGCCCAAGGGAGGATTCGAACCTGCGACCGTAGCAGCAGCGCGTTTCCTAACTGAAGCTCCTAGAACCGCTCGACCACTGCGGGCGGTGGGCTTGATGAATACTTGTTTTGTCAAGGTCTCGATTCCTGTCCCATAACCTCAACAGAGCTGATGGCATGGACGTTATAACGTAGCAAATTATTACGAGTTGCCATCTTGTACTGAAAGCGTAACTTACCGTGGATCCAGGGGGAGAGCAGATTTTTGTTCTCATGATGGCACACCTGGCTCTGGCTACTGGGCCGAGCGGGTCGTGTATTGCCTAATGCTCCCTACAGTACGTTACACATACTCTCTATGACTCTGAAGTACTACTAAATATTAACCGATGTTTTTCATACTTAGTATACCAAATTGTATGGAAAACACCACACTACTGCTGAAATTTCAAACCAATAACTTAAATACTTTCGGAGGTATAAATTTTGACCTAAAACACCTTATAACCGTTCTGACATTGTGAAACTGAGTTAGGGACTGTAATGTATTCATCTACAGTATCGACAGAAACGGCAATCAAGAGGATAGGTTCATATATTCTAATTTTCTGTAGTTTCATTACCACAGATTTCTGACGCAATTAAAAGTACTTTGGAAGATTATTATTTCATCCTGTTTTGGTTGTCTGGGTGTTTTGGAAAGACTCTGAGAGTGAATTGAGGATATACTTAAAGTGAGACTGTGATGTTTTATTAACGCTATGTAAATGTACGTGTGAAAAGTTGTGCAATAGGGGAATTTATAACGTATGTCCGAGTGAGCTTGATTTTGTAAGAGACAGCCAAAAGCGGCGTTGAGTATTAAATTTATTAGTAATTTATATTGTGGAAGGGAATCAAATTTTGTTTTAATTAAATTTTGTTGTAGTTTCTGAATTACGATTTTTTTAGTCTAAATTACTTGTGGTAATCTGATTGACAGACATTAAAAATACCGCGAGTATAGAAGTGCTCGAGATGATCGTATTGGATACTTAACATATAGCTAATAGGAATTCAGCATTTCCCTCGCATTTGAGTAGGGCTTTGTGCCTCAGATCTATGAGTCGAAATAGTCGCCCGGGAGCTGTCTTCTGGTAAACACCCAAGTTAAGCCGCGCCAATCAAACTTGTACCAAAATGAAGAAATTCGCGCGTTTCTTCGGTTTTCGTGTCGTTGACGACGCAGTATTATTTTGTGGAAGTTTGAGCTTTGTGAGTAGTTTATTTTAGGAGATACTCTCGTGTGAACATTTCATGTCGTACATAAGTTCCGCGTGGAGTGTTTCATGCGGAGTACGAGACATTATGGAGAGCACTTCTTTACAAGAAAAATATTCAACGACTAAATGTTTAACTCGCAAGTAGTTGTGGGTCGGTGACTGTTTAGGAAAATATAGGGTCGTACTGAACATCTTCTGGCTGCTTTCGGGTGTGAACTTGTTAAAGACACAGTCAGTAACATTACATAATTGATGTCGGGATATGAAACACGGACACGATATCCATTATTCGTGTTTTAAAGACAATAAACTACCTTAAAGAAAATTTAAGACATTTTTTCAAGCGACTAATGCAAGAATCCCGAACGCTCGATAGTTTAACTAACGTTTAGCTTCTGCCCATGTTACGTGGCCTTTCCGTGGTAGGTATTTAACGCTGGTTTTGTCGGCTATGCCAGTGTCTACCATCGCAGAGTGAAGAGGCAGACAGCCTGAGACCTAACCACGTAGGTGGACGGATGGTTTAAAGGATCGTGAGAGACCAACCTGCCCCGCCGCAACTCCTGTGTGGTGTCTCTCGCTTTGTACCGTGTCGTTCTCACGACGCTGTCCCTTGCCTGGTCTGGCTGGTCTGGTGACTGGTAACAGCTGACGACGTAGAACCAGTACTTGTTCTATCACCAGGTTGCCCCTGATGTAACAGCGACTGGTCAGCTCCAGTCCGGTCCTCTTCCATGGCCTCTTGCTTTAGATCTGGCAGAGTCGTTATTTTATTTATCAGCGTCATAAAGTAATGGTAGCGCTATAACGTCCGAAGCTTAGACAGACCTAAGCTTAGCTGCCGTAACACTTCCCAACAATTCTCGGTTGGCAGTGTCTTCTGTCACTGAGGTTTTGTTTTCACTCATGCATGACATGGTAGTGGCTGTTCCAATGAAATGCATTTAAAGGGTACAAATGCAGAAATTCTTATATGTGGTACTTTAATATGTACACTCATCAGTGTTTTTTTTGTTTGTTGTGGTTTTAGGGCGCAAAATTGCTATGGTCATTAGCGCCCGGCTCATCAGTGGGTTGTCTGTTTTTTCTCTACGTCGAACAGTTTTACCACAAACATTCTACGACTTCGTGATCTCCTGACCTTCATTGCTAACATATTCCGCCCTCACAATCATTCTCCGCACATCAAGACGCTTCACTCGAACCCAAACTCGATAAGATAAAGTCAATGTTGTATGAATTCATGTAAACGATATGCAAATACCCAATAAATCGCAAGTGCGCACCATGGTTGAAATACTCGAGGCTGGCGTACGCACATACACTCCTGGAAATGGAAAAAAGAACACATTGACACCGGTGTGTCAGACCCACCATACTTGCTCCGGACACTGCGAGAGGGCTGTACAAGCAATGATCACACGCACGGCACAGCGAACACACAAGGAACCGCGGTGTTGGCCGTCGAATGGCGCTAGCTGCGCAGCATTTGTGCACCGCCGCCGTCAGTGTCAGCCAGTTTGCCGTGGCATACGGAGCTCCATCGCAGTCTTTAACACTGGTAGCATGCCGCGACAGCGTGGACGTGAACCGTATGTGCAGTTGATGGACTTTGAGCGAGGGCGTATAGTGGGCATGCGGGAGGCCGGGTGGACGTACCGCCGAATTGCTCAACACGTGGGGCGTGAGATCTCCACAGTACATCGATGTTGTCGCCAGTGGTCGGCGGAAGGTGCACGTGCCCGTCGACCTGGGACCGGACCGCAGCGACGCACGGATGCACGCCAAGACCGTAGGATCCTACACAGTGCTGTAGGGGACCGCACCGCCACTTCCCAGCAAATTAGGGACACTGTTGCTCCTGGGGTATCGGCGAGGACCATTCGCAACCGTCCCCATGAAACTGGGCTACGGTCCCGCACACAGTTAGGCCGTCTTCCGCTCACGCCCCAACATCGTGCAGCCCGCCTCCAGTGGTGTCGCGACAGGCGTGAATGGAGGGACGAATGGAGACGTGTCGTCTTCAGCGATGAGAGTCGCTTCTGCCTTGGTGCCAATGATGGTCGTATGCGTGTTTGGCGCCGTGCAGGTGAGCGCCACAATCAGGACTGCATACGACCGAGGCACACAGGGCCAACACCCGGCATCATGGTGTGGGGAGCGATCTCCTACACTGGCCGTATACCTCTGGTGATCGTCGAGGGGACACTGAATAGTGCACGGTACATCCAAACCGTCATCGAACCCATCGTTCTGCCATTCCTAGACCGGCAAGGGAACTTGCTGTTCCAACAGGACAATGCACGTCCGCATGTATCCTGTGCCACCCAACGTGCTCTAGAAGGTGTAAGTCAACTACCCTGGCCAGCAAGATCTCCGGATCTGTCCCCCATTGAGCATGTTTGGGACTGGATGAAGCGTCGTCTCACGCGGTCTGCACGTCCAACACGAACGCTGGTCCAACTGAGGCCCCAGGTGGAAATGGCATGGCAAGCCGTTCCACAGGACTACATCCAGCATCTCTACGATTGTCTCCATGGGAGAATAGCAGCCTGCATTGCTGCGAAAGGTGGATATACACTGTACTAGTGCCGACATTGTGCATGCTCTGTTGCCTGTGTCTATGTGCCTGTGGTTCTGTCAGTGTGATCATGTGATGTATATGACCGCAGGAATGTGTCAATAAAGTTTCCCCTTCCTGGGACAATGAATTCACGGTGTTCTTATTTCAATTTCCAGGAGTGTACATTACAGACACGACAGTCACAGGAGCTTTTAGTTCGAGAGAGGCAACCGCACACCACGAGGCCGGTCCCAACCCATCTACGTTGGCTAGTGACTGCCCGTAGAGCAGACAGCGTTCGCCCGAGGGAAAGGAGGAACGACCCCGTGTTCAGCTTAAAAGCAAATTCCGGTACATTGTGTGGAGCGCCCAGTCTACTCATTCTTTACACATAGTACGCATTTTCAGAGATTTTCACAGGGAGACAGCAAACGGCAAACGCCTATACTACAGATTTCCGGATTGGCCGCCTTAAACGAAACGTCATTCTCCCCTTTTAGAACAGCAAAGCTGATTGGCAGACAATATTTCTGACGCCTTGAGCTGAAGCAGTAATGCAAGAGACCGAAAGATATACCCCTTCACGTCTGGCGTGGAGAGGCGCCGTTCCGTTGTCGCTCTTGGATCGAGAACACGTAACGAGACCGTGCGCGCTCGTACGTGTACTCAAGGAGCGAGGAACAAGTCTCTCCTCAGTGCTTCACTGGGAGAGCACCTCTGTTGAGAGCGAATCGAAGTGCGACTCTATAGTGAGTCCTTGTGATTAAGCGTTGTTCACTGTGTTGGCCGCCACACTTATTGTGCGGTGTGATCAGACAGCGTTATAGTTAGACGCCTGCGAGCGAATTTGGAGAGGCATCGCAGTGAACTGGTTATCTGATGGGTGTACGACGCCAATAGTTAGACTAGGGGCGAATAGGAGTCCTTGACTTCATCAAGGTGTAGGGAGAGTTTGATTGTCGAAGGTCAGTCCAGTTAGAACGAGAGTTATCTTATTTATCAGTAGCGAGTGGCGCAGACAGCAGTCATCTAACTTACGGTATTGTGCACTACAGCACTTGCGAGCCCCATGTTTCCTCCACAACAATCACTACATTTCACACACGACAGCCTTGGCCATACCTAGAACATTCTAACGGATAATTATTCAAGTTGAGTTGGTACGCCTTTCAGCCATTCTGCCAAGCCAATAACAATCTTAAAATTTGTATAGAAATTTCATTAGCAAATCCTATCCTTAAGAGATAACTTCACATTCCCAAACGAACCTGGAAATAACGTGTTAAGTTCATAACTAAAAGTGCCACTGTGATTCCTCAGAATTTTTGCAAAATAAATAATAATTTTCGTTAGTTTCATGTATTTCTCTCACTAACAATCACTACCTCAGTACCCAAGTATCCCACTAGTTACGTAAGAAACTAGTGGGATATTTAATGCTGAAAGTTGTCGGGCATTTCTCTTTAGAACGTTAGGAGCGTCTATCTGACTTCTGTAGTACTGTGGGGGTGTAAATTGCATCTTGCAGGAGCCACAGGGTAAAGAGTACATCTCACATTAATCCGTTGCTCAGAATGTCAGAATAGCAGCCGCACACGCTCACAACATGTCACAAATTTTATGGCCTGATGTTTCCTGCCTGGCCGTAACTGTAGCACTAAGTGGACTGTGCGTGTCAGTATAGACTAAGCGTTTTGCGTCCATGTGTCCGCACTTCAACATTTGACTTGTTGCCCAGGCGACAATAAGCGTTAATCACTTGATCTTTCCACAGCTACTAGGAGGTAAGGGGCCTGTTCGGAAAGTAAGATCCGATCGGTCGCCAAATGTGAAACCCTGTGAAAATCAAAAATGTTTTATTTGCAACAGTTAGCTGCACCTTCCAGCTACTTTTCTACATAGTCGCCACTCCCATTTAGACATTTGTCGTAGCGTTGTACCACCTTTCCAATACCCTCGTCACAGAAGGAAGCCGCCAGCGCTTCCTGCCAATTCTCTACACTGGTCTACAGCTAGTTGTCTGTGCCAGTACGTTGTCTTTATAGCTAGCGCTTCATGTGATCAGAGATGAAACTGAAGGAGAGTCAATTACAGGCTCCATTGCGAGTGATCAAACACTTCCCATCTAAAACGCTGCGGGAGCATCTTCATTCCCCCTTCAGAGTGCGGCTGAGAATTGTCATGCAGAAGGAAACGTATGACAGTTATGTTATGTGGGCTGCATGATATCAGGCGAAATCTCACACCATACCTTCGCACTGCGAAACCTCACACCATGCCTTGGCATTTTGCGGGAGGCACTATTGTTCTGGGCATCTTTATGTGCTCACTGTGCGCTCAGGACTAAAAAGAGCGGCGTGACGCGATCGAGGGGCATACTAGAGCAACTGCCCATCACATCCGTGCAAAGCTTTATTGAATTTTCACTGTGGTTTCCATTTCGGACCCCATTGGACCTTACTCTCCGAATAGCCCTAGTACTAACCAAACTCCTAATACCTACAATTATGAGCCTGCAAATGAAGTAAATACTGATGTAATGTTCAGTAGGCTATCGTCTGTCACCAACAGAAATATCTGCACTTTTACCTCTTACATCCTGTATATTGTACATGAATGAAGGTAGAAGCCTGTGAATTTCAACTTATGGATCGAAATCTAAAGTGTAACTTAGTGCCTATTGTAAGCTGTCAGATCATGTGGTTCCAAGTATAAGTCTCACCTGATACAGCCAGCTCGCCTGTTTGATTGTTCGTTTCCAAGAGTGCGACAAGTCTAGATGCCAATAACACTACCACAAAAGACGTCTTCCAATCTCCGTTTTAACAGGCGCAATTCTGTTACGACTATACCGCTTCATTTTCGTCGAGAGCATGGTACTGCACTTCTTACAGCTCATAGTACTCGAGGATGGCACTGGCAATTTCAAGACATCGGTTCTTTATGTAAGGGGGAATCTACAAGCCACCTCTGTATGCTTATTCAAGAAAGAGAGCACATTCTAGGCAGTTTTAAACCTAGTCCAGTGTCTGGCCGATGTATGTGTTTCAAACCGTACAAGATTCATTTGCTGCAGGTCCTTCGTGACGGTGATAAACAACAATGTTTTAGAGTTATGTAAATTCATTATGAGCGTGTGATTGAACAGAATAACTTCCCCTCACGTTTATCGTTCAGCGACTAGGCTACGTTTCTTTTAAGTGGAGTAAACAGAACCGTGACATCGTAAAAATATGGGGAACAAGCTTCGAGAAGAGGTCCACACTACTTTACAAGTCGACATGAGTGTACAAGTTGCCACCACGAGGCTTGGTCTCCAGTAACTGCAGGCCTCAGGTTGATGATGTGAACGCATTGCCTTCCAGCTGGAGGGCCACTCCTGGGACTACTCCCCATCGCTGTCAGCCTCCTGCACTCAAGAGCCACTGTTTGAGGCCGGGACAGCGCAGCTGCCCAACCATCGTTGCCTGTGCTGACTCAAAAGTGTTCAAATGTGTGTGAAATCTTATGGGACTTAACTGCTAAGGTCATCAGTCCCTATGCTTACACACTACTTAACCTAAATTGTCCTAAGGACAAACACAGACACACGCACGTTTGAGGGATGACTCGAACCTCTGCCAGGACCAGCCGCACAGTCCATGAATGCAGCGCTTCAGATCGCTCGGCTAATCCCGCGCGGCCTGTGCTGGCATACTGTCGCTTGTCCAACTCTGCTTGCAAGGATGGTCACAACAACAGAGAGCTGCCCTCCAGTATGGGGTTCATGGTGGCCTACCACACCTCCCAGCTGTGTCTTGTCCTGACCTGTGATGCTGCAGCGAATTGGCGCTCATGACCAAGGCTGCCACACACACACTGCACATCATCATTTCCTCTTACTGGCGTCACTGTTTCTCTGGGCAGGTGACAAAGCCAGCTGCCACACACCGCGGGTTGCCTGCTTACACCAGCACCTCCACACCTGCTGTCTTCAGCACCCACCCTGAAGTACGTTGCCACTGCAAAGCGTCATTAGGATTGTTGTTCACTTATAAAATGTATGTTTAATCAATGATGTTTTCATGTCGACACATGGGACAGTTACCAGTCTTACATCCACCACTCCGCTGCTATCCCACCCAGGGTGGTAAACTATCGACTCCAGACACCAACACACCAGTTCCATCATCTGCTGTAGTGGCCGCTCACACCCAGCCATTACATGTGATGTCAGATGTGGGACTGACGTCTGCAGCTGAATCCATGACCACATCTCCAGCCACAACATCCAGCATCAAAACGCACTGGGGTGAATGGACTGACTGTTTGGTTCAAATGGTTCAAATGGCTCTGAGCACTATGGGACTGAACTGCTGAGGTCATCAGTCCCCTAGAACTTAGAACTACTTAAACCTAACTAACCTAATGAGATCACACACATACATTCCCGAGGCAGGATTCGAACCTGCGACCGTAGCGGTCGCGTGGTTCCAGACTAAAGCGCCTAGAACCGCTCAACCACTTGGGCAAGCGCCCTGACTGTTTGTTTTGTGCTTTTTCGCCTACAAGTAGCATGTTATGTTAGTCTATCTTCTACAAAAGTTTTAACTCCGTTTGCATGTATGAAGTGTCGCAAGTAATGTGCTTTATCGCCTGCAAGTATCATGTTATATTAGTCTATCTTCTCCAAGTTTTAATTCCGTTTGCATGTATGAATTGTCGCAAATAAACTGAGACAACTTCCTGAGAATGTGTTCGTATGAACGTTAGTTTTCGTTTTGTTAGTATGGGCGGTAGATCCTACCATGAACAAGGGATGTGGCTTTTGTCTGAAGGTGTATGTAACTGTTTATATTGCTTCCAGAGGTGAACCTGACTTGTATCGAGAAGTTTTATAACAGGGTTACATTTAAGTGTCCTCCTCTTCATTTTTCACCAGTAAATTTATTTTGGTATATTTACAAAAGGCCGTTCAAAAAGTTTTCACAGTCGGCTCCTTTCTTTTTTTCTTTTTCTTTTTCTTTTTTTTTTTTTGCAGGAGGAGAATTAAATTTTTTGTGAACGTATTTGGAACATTTAGCTATACATTAAGCCTACTCAATGTAGCCTCCATCAGCTGTAACGCATCTGGCCTAACGTTCTTTCCTTGATGCAAATGCACTTTGATAAAATTCTGGGGATAGACACACGAAATAGTGTCTTTCTCACCATCAAATGCCTTACCGCGCAGGTGGGGCTACAGACTACCAAAGAGGTAAAAATCAGACGGAGCCAAGTGCGGACTGTAGGGAGGAGGAGGAACAATTTTCCAACCTATTTTCCTGATTTTCTCCTGCGCCATAAGAGCTGTATGGGGTTTGGCATTGTCATGGTGTAGTCTGATGAGCTGACCCGGAAGCTGTGGTCTGTGGGTCTTGATGGCAAGTCGCAGATTGTCGAATGACAAACAGTAACGGTCCCGGTTAACTGTGGAGCCAGGTTCCAAAAAAGTCAATGATAATGACACCACACTGATCCCAGAAGGAGGAGGCCACCACCTTTCGGCCTGCTGTTCGCGAAAATCTTGGTTTCTTCTTCCGAGGGGAACCACCGCTCGATACTGCTGCAGTCCACTGTGTCCTCCCCATAAACAGGGAGCAACTTCCTGTGTATCGATGTGTCAGAGTCATCGCCGCTCTTGAACAGAAACTCCATCACCGGCCGTTACCGTAACCTGACATCTACTTCACGGTCCATTATGGCTCACCTGTAAATAAAAGAAAATACTTTTATATACCAACTTACAGCTAAATGTTCCAAGCATGTTCACAAAAACTTTCATTCTCTTTCTGCAAAAAATAAAAAAATTAGAGACGACTGTGCAAAACTTTTTGAACGCCCTTTCTATTTAACAAAGTCTCTACACTGTCATAGTCTGAGACACTGGGTGTTTCCGAGACGGAAGGAATTAGTCCCTTGTGGGACTGTACCGTTCAGAACGGGAAGTGTATTTGGGTGTGAGTGACGGGAATTGTTATTAGTCTGCATAAATAGTAAATATGAGCAGCCCACCCAGGCGCAGAAGTTAAGGTGCAGCAAGCAGTGTTATAACAGTATTGCTTTTAAATTCTAATCAAGTGAATGTTCAAGGATTACTCATGTCGTTGTCACCACTACAAGGGGCTGCCATGGGGAAAACGTTGCAAATATGTCCAAGCAAATAACGTCTATAGGAGTGGTCTGGGCAGATATAATGAAGAAAGTAAATGTTAGAGAAACGAACATAACTTTGCACAGGAGAGTTACTCCAGAGCATCCACAGAAGGAGGAGGAAGAATTTGATGAATACTTGACTAAAATGAGCATCAGTATGTTTCTCTGGGAATAAGGAATATGAGGTCTTTAGAGATGCTTGAGAGAAGGAAATAGGGGAGTACTTGTGAGGAAGTGAAACGTAAGAAGAAAGAAGTTGATAGTGCAAATTAAGTTGATGCACAGAAGACTAATACCGTTGCAGTTAAGGCCATTCGGGAGGGCGACGGTTCAGACCTGCGTCCGGCCATCCTGATTTAGGTTTTCCATGATTTCCCTAAATCACTTCAGGCCAATGCCGGGATGGTTCCCTAATCCGACGAGACCGATGACCTCGCTGTTTCGTCCTCTCCCCCACATCAACCAACAAACCTGAAGCTGTGTCCTGTCGGCACACATGTGGCTTAGACCGCCGCAGATGCCCCGCAGCTCCAAAATACAGTCATACACAACCGTTCGCCCGGCGAAAAATCGGTACCTAAAATCTGGAAAGCTGCACAGGTCACACCAAAATTCAAGAAAGGTAGTAAGCATCATCCACTTGATTACAGGCCCGTATCATTTAACGTCGATATTCAGCAGAATTTTGGAAGATTCATTGTGTTCGAACATTACACTACTGGCCATTAAAATTGCTACACCACGAAGATGACGTGCTACAGACGCGAAATTTAACCGACAGGAAGAAGATGCTGTGATATGCAAATGATGAGGTTTTCAGAGCACTCGCACAAGGTTGGCGCCGGGGGCGACTCCTAGAACGTGCTGACATGAGGAAAGTTTCCAACCGATTTCTCATACACAAACAGCAGTTGACCGCGCGTTGCCTGATGAAACGTTGTTGTGCTGCCTCGTGTAAGGAGGAGAAATGCGTACCATTTCCGACTTTGATAAAGGTCGGATTGTAGCCGATCGTGATTGCGGTTGATCGTATCGCAACATTGCTGCTCGTGTTGGTCATGATCCAATGACTGTTAGCAGAATATGGAATCGGTGGGTTCAGGAGGGTAATACGGAACGCCGTGCTGGATCCCAACGGCCTCGTATCACTAGCAGTCTAGATGACAGACATCTTATCCGCATGGCTGTAAAGGATCGTGAAGCCACGTCTCGATCCCTGAGTCAACAGATGGGGACGTTTGCAAGACAACCATCTCCACGAACAGTTCGACGACGTTTTCAGCAGCATGGACTATCAGCTCGGAGACCATGGCTGCGGTTACCCTTGACGCTGCATCACAGACATGAGCGCTCCGATGGTGTACTCAACGACGAACCTGGTGCACGAATGGCAAAACATCATTTTTTCAGACGAATCCAGGTTCTGTTTACAGTATTATGATGGTCGCATCCGTGTATGCGACATCGCGGTGAACGCACATTGGAACCGTGTATTCGTCACCGCCATACTGGCGTATCACCCGGCGTGATAGTATGGGGTGCCATTGGTTACATGTCTCGGTCACCTCTTGTTCGCATTGACGGCACTTTGAGCAGGGGACGTTACATTTCAGATGTGTTGCGACCCGTGGCTCTACCCATCATTCGATCCCTGCGAAACCCAACATTTCAACAGGATAATGCACGACCGCATGTTGCAGGTCCTGTACGGGCCTTTCTGGATACAGAAAATGTTCGACTGCTGCCCTGGCCAGCACAATCAGATCTCTCACCAATTGAAAACATCTGGTCGATGGTGGCCGAGCAGCTGGCTCGTCACAATACGCCAGTCACTTCTCTTGATGAACTGTGGTATCGTGTTCATGCTGCATGGGCAGCTGTACCTGTACAAACCATCCAAGCTCTGTTTGACTCAATGCCCAGGCGTATCAAGGCTGTCATTACGGCCAGAGGTGGTTGTTCTGGGTACTGTTTTCTCAGGATCTATGCATCCAAATTGCGTGAAAATGTAATCATATGTCAGTTCTAGTATAATATATTTGTCCAATGAATACCCGTTTATCATCTGCATTTCCTCTTGGTGTAGCAATTTTAATAGCCAGTAGTGTATGAATTACGTCGAAGAAAACGGTCTATTGAGACACAGCCAACCTAGATTTAGAAAACATCGTTCTTCTTAAACACAACTAGCTCTTTATTCGCATGAAGCGCTGAGTGCTATTGGCAAGGGATTTCAGAGTGATGCCGTATTTCTGGATTTCCGGAAGGGTTTTGACACTGTACCACACAAGCGGCTTGTAGTGAAATTGCGTGCTTATGGAATATCATATCAGCTATGTGTCTTGATTCGTCATTTCCACTCAGAGAGGTCACAGTTCGTAGTAATTGACGGAAAGTCATCGAGTAAAACAATTGATTTCTGGCGTTCCCCAAGGTGGTTTTGTAGGCCCTTTGCTGTTCCTTATCTATATAAATGATTTGGGAGACAATCTGAGCACCCGTCTTTGTTTGCAGAAGACGCTGTCGTTTGTCGACTAATAAAGTCATCAGAAGATCAAAACAAATTGAAAAACGATTAAAAAAAAGATATCTGAATGGTGCGGAAATTGGTAGTTGACCCTAAATAACAAAAAGTGTGAGGTCATCCACATGAGTGCTAAGAGGAATCCGTTAAACTTAGGTTACACGCTAAATAAGTCAAATCTAAAGGCCGTAAATTCAGCTAAATACCTAGGAATAACAATAACGAACAACTTAAATTGGAAGGAAAACACAGAAAATGTTGCGGGAAAGGCTAACCAAAGACTGAGTTTTATTGGCAAGACACTTAGAAAACGTAACAGATCTACTAAGGAGTCTGCCTACGCTACGCTTGTCCGTCCTCTTTTAGAATACTGCTGCGCGGTGTGGGATCCTTACCAGATAGGATTGACGAAGTGCATCGAAAAAGTTCAAAGAAGAGCAGCACGTTTTGTATTATTGCGAAATATTGGAGAGAGTGTCACAGAAATGATACAGGATTTGGGATGGACATCATTAAAAGAAAGGCGTTTTTCGTTGCGACGGAATCTTCTCACGAAACTCCAATCACCAACTGTCTCCTCCGAATGCGAAAATATTTTGTTGACACCGAACTACATAGAGAGAAACGATAACCACGATAATTTAAGGGAAATCAGAGCTCGTACGGAAAGATATAGGTGTTCGTTCTTTCCGCGCGCTATACGAGATTGGAATAATAGAGAATTGTGAAGGTGGTTCGATGAACCCTCTGCCAGGTACTTAAATGTGATTTGCAGAGCATCCTTGTAGAAGTAGATGAATGTTCCGGCTGAGTCGCTGGCATCATGTTGTTGACATGTTTTGAAGAGTCTTGAAGAATTTGAAATCACCAGCAACAACTTGCTAAAATACTGAATCCCAATATGATTTAAGGAATGCTGTATGTGTTAAAAATTTTCCATGGGTGCTGGGACTGTCTAACCTCTCATGTGTGTGCTAAGAAATTTGAAATCACCAGCAACAACTTGCTAAAATACTGAATCCCAATATGATTTAAGGAATGCTGTATGTGTTAAAAATTTTCCATGGGTGCTGGGACTGTCTAACCTCTCATGTGTGTGCTAAGAAATTGGGGGGGGGGGGGGGAGGAGGGGGAAGGGGCAAGATTATAAAACTGACATTATATGAAAATTATTATGAGATGTAAAAGGAAACAGTGACTCATTGGTATATGCTAAATACGCGCTTTTAAAATAAAAGTGATAATTAATATGTCTGTTTATCATTCATTAATTTATATTCTTGTGGTATTTATACATAATTAAATCATGAAGGGCAAGTTATTGTCCCAGCTATCTTGGCCGGCCGCGGTGGTTTCGCGGTTCTAGGCGCGCAGTCCGGAACCGTGTGACAGCTACGGCCGCAGGTTCGAATCCAGCCTCGGGCATGGATGTGTGTGATGTCCTTAGGTTAGTTAGGTTTAAGTAGTTCTAAGTTCTAGGGGACTGATGACCACAGCAGTTGAGTCCCATAGTGCTCCGAGCCATTTGAACCCAGCTATCTTGTCCACCCAAAATATCTCTGGAACAATAACAGCTATTGGAAAACGACTTTCACCGGTATCAATGATGGGCTGGGGCCCGTGAATGTACATATTTGGAAACATTCTAAAACGAAAGCATATGTGTTTTTTAACACAAACTTATGTTTTTTTTAAATGGACCTCCTATATTTTTTCTCCAGCAATCCATAGCATGACAAAGCACATACACAATGGCGTTGATTGCATCGCAATATTCCCATTACATCCCGAGATATTGAGACGCGAAGTTGACGCTTGAAAAACCCGACATGCGCTGCTAGTGCACATCCTGAGGCTCAGGCGTGAACCCCATGCTGCCCGTAATCGCGATGTGATTGACAAGTAAGTGTCCCTCTTGTTAAGTATGGAGGTGTGATTACACATGTAAATCACATCGCGATTACGGGCAGCATGGGGTTCACGCCTGAGCCTCAGGACGTGCGCTAGCAGCGCATGTCGGGTGTCTCAAGCGTCAACTTCGCGTCTCAGTGTCTCGGGATGTAATGGGAATATTGCGATGCAATCAACGCCATTGTGTATGTGCTTCGTCATGCTATGGATTGCTGGAGAAAAAATATAGGAGGTCCATTTTAAAAAACATAAGTTTGTGTTAAAAACACATATGCTTTCGTTTTAGAATGTTTCCAAATATGTACATTCATGGGCCCGAGCCCTACATTGATACCGGTGAAAGTCGTTTTCCATATATATATATATATATATATATATATATATACTTCTAAACCAATGGACCGCTTTTTACCGAATTTAGTACACATATCCGTACTGTCAGTCACAATGGCTGTTGGGGTAAGAACAACCTATCTCTCATAGTTGAGGAGATATGACGTTATAAACAATAAGATGCATGTAAAACTGCCGCATCATACATGTCGTTTATATTTTTTACTTCCGTACAACCAACTCTACTCGCAACATATTGTTCAGAGAATATCCGCAGATGCCACTAAATGCACCAAAAAAAATACAACGATGTACGACACATGGTTCAAGAGATATGACATATTAAGCGCTGAGATGTGTGAAAAACGCAACATCATGAATGAAGTTTTAATGCAGTTATTCTTCGCTACTAAGATACTCGCGCAGTCAAGACAGCTTAAGGAAATTCCTGACACCTGTCAGCGCATTTGGCAGCTTTCAACTGAGGAGCACGGATAGCTGTTTGCGAAAACAACAGCCATCTACAGAGCTCTGAAGACTCGTTGCCAGAGACGTATTCAAAATCGCATTGTAGATATGTGAAGCAGCTGTTCTTATGCATCTGTGCACTATGGATATTTCTTTGTACGACTGTTTCATATCAAAGGTGTTTCCACAAATACACAGTAATGAAATTTTTTCGATATTACACTAAAACCAGAGTTCAATTTTTTCTGTTTTTAACAGGAAATTGGCACAATGAATACGCAGACAGTGCTGTATTTGTCAGCTTGTGTGTATAAAAAGCAGCATATGTGTCTGTATGTCCAGCATCTCCTTCCTAATCCCAAGATCGACTTCAACCAAATTCGGTACACTAAAAGCAAGCCTCACTAGTGTCAAAACTATGGGGATGAGAATCTACTAATTCCAATCGTAGAGGAGATACAGACAAAAACATGTCTTTTTTCGTGCTAGACATCAGCAGTTTTGGGTAATGCATGAGTGGGGATTGTAGGTCACTGCTTGGTTGGTTCATAAACCCCTGCACGTGTTACAGGAGCTGCGTGAAAGAACTTAACGCAAAGGTATTAAAGACTTTCCACTGGATGAGCCCCTGAAAACTAGAAGAAACATGCAGTTTGTGCATGTTGGGGCTCATGTTATTGGAGGGGCACAGGATATGTCGGCGAGGCCCAGTGTTAGGACTACCGCCGACTTCAATATTTTTCAATATTATCAATATTATCTGTGGTGCTGCCTCAGAGGCTCAGTATACACTGTGGACGTTCCTAACTTGGAGACACGTCGTCGAATCGTCAAGGATACAAACAAAAATGTTTGACGCAATCAAGAGGTCTTTTAAATTTTTTAACAGTCCATGGCCTGTATACGTAAAGGGGGACATTTCAGCCTGCGTTTCATCTTTTGGGGGCGAGGAATCTGTCTCCAAGAGTTTGTAAACTTATTTGTCGCACGTTTTATATCACGATATTTTCTTCCAAGAAGTCGTATCTGATCGTATTAATGGACGCATTACGTTGTTTGCATGCCCTCTACTTTTAAACTCGAGCGACATTATTAAAGTTGAAGAATTTTATATTGAAAGCTACGTGTTCTTGGTACTTGGTGTAAAGCATAACACAGACCCGACATTCATCTAGATGTACGTCATAAACCTTCTAGACGTACAGTAAAAATTAAAGGTACAACAAACTCTTAATAGCCCGGGACTGAACCAAGATAATCCTCGTGCTCCAGTTCGAACAAGTTATTGAGAAGTGTGTTTTAGAATTTGGTAATTGCTTCCCAAGATGTGGATTGGTGTTGATGAAAATATCGTACTCTCGCTTCTAGCACAGAGACTGACGTGCTATAATCCCGACTGATGCATTTGAAGTCATATGAAGCACAGAAAAGCAAACATACCGTATAAAAGGCCTTGTCTTTCACCGGCTACTACAATCGCTCTGCCACATACAATAAAATTCAATGTTGTCTTGGCAAGCTGGTAGATGTCTGCGCCGCGCACGAAGAAAATGTTTGTAACTGTGATTATTAAGTGGTAACGGAAATGGCGAGGGCGTCGAAGCGCCAGAATGTTGCACTCGTTCTGTTCTGTAGAACGGTAAGGGCATGTACAAGGAAGTGGGAGAAATAAGTTTGGCGAACACTCATGCATACTATCGCTTCTCGACTGATCCACTGATTCTCACTATCTTAACCCCTGAAAAAATATCTTGGTCTATCTAGAACAGCGTCTTAAATGTAGCTGTCAACATCTTCCCAATTTGGTATCTCTATGAAATCTAACCGTCAGTGTTTATATTCATCTGGATATAACGTACCTGAATAGCGTGAAGAAGCTTGTGGACTATCTTCGCAGCTGAATCAAGGCCATTATCGATGCTGGAAGCCGTGTTAACGGTTTTAGCGTGATCAATGCCTAATTTCCTTATCCTGTGTGATTAAATTAATAAGAGACATGCCTGCTGAATAGGCAGTTTCACTGGGGAATTTTTTTTAGCTGTATACTTAAGTCTGGACGACAGACTTCTCATTAATAATTCGCTTTAAGTGACTTAGTCTGGCGCCAAGTTGTGACAGAGCACCAGTTTGAAGCGGCGGTCGTGTTTCAGTGAGTGTTCGTTTTCCTGGTAAAAAGAGAAGGGCTGTTGAGAATAACATTTCCAAGAACCGCCGACTCATAAACAGCGAACCTGTTTAAGAGACACACCTTCGACTTTCTGCAGTAGCCCAAAGATAGTTGTTTCTCTTTTCTACCGTGCACGATGATCAAGTCACGATGAAATTGGCCATTGAATGTATCCCTTCACACGATACGGAATCACAGTTGGCTTTTAGTAGCGCATTCTCTAAAAACAAACAGCATCCTGGCGAGTTAACTAACTGTAGTCGGGTCGCAAGCACAATCAAATATCTTAATTTCCCCAGAAATGGAGATAATAATAATAATAATAATAATAATAATAATAATCAACAACAACAACAGCAATAACATGACACGAATGTCTGATACGTTATTTCTTTCGTAGGACTCTTACGTTGTTCCCAGCTTTTACGCCATATACACTCCTGGAAATGTAAAAAAGAACACATTGACATCGGTGTGTCAGACCCACCATACTTGCTCCGGACACTGCGAGAGGGCTGTACAAGCAATGGTCACACGCACGGCACAGCGGACACACCAGGAACCGCGGTGTTGGCCGTCGAATAGCGCTAGCTGCGCAGCATTTGTGCACCGCCGCCGACAGTGTCAGCCAGTTTGCCGTGGCATACGGAACTCCAGCGAAGTCTTTAACACTGGTAGCATGCCGCGACAGCGTGGACGTGAACCGTATGTGCAGTTGACGGACTTTGAGCGAGGGCGTATAGTGGGCATGCGGGAGGCCGGGTGGACGTACCGCCGAATTGCTCAACACGTGAGGCGTGAGGTCTCCACAGTACATCGATGTGGTCGCCAGTGGTCGGCGGAAGGTGCACGTGCCCGTCGACCTGGGACCGGACCGCAGCGACGCACGGATGCACGCCAAGACCGTAGGATCCTACGCAGTGCCGTAGGGGACCGCACCGCCACTTCCCAGCAAATTAGGGACACTGTTGCTCCTGGGTTATCGGCGAGGACCATTCGCAACCGTCTCCATGAAGCTGGGCTACGGTCCCGCACACCGTTAGGCCGTCTTCCGCTCACGCCCCAACATCGTGCAGCCCGCCTCCAGTGGTGTCGCGACAGGCGTGAATGGAGGGACGAATGGAGACGTGTCGTCTTCAGCGATGAGAGTCGCTTCTGCCTTGGTGCCAATGATGGTCGTTGCGTGTTTGGCGCCGTGCAGGTGAGCGCCACAATCAGGACTGCATACGACCGAGGCACACAGGGCCAACACCCGGCATCATGGTGTGGGGAGCGATATCCTACACTGGCCGTACACCTCTGGTGATCGTCGAGGGGACACTGAATAGTGCACAGTACATCCAAACCGTCATCGAACCCATCGTCCTACCATTCCTAGACCGGCAAGGGAACTTGCTGTTCCAACAGGACAATGCACGTCCGCATATATCCCGTGCCACCAAACGTGCTCTAGAAGGTGTAAGTCAACTACCCTGGCCAGCAAGATCTCCGGCTCTGTCCCCCATTGCGCATGTTTGGGACTGGATGAAGCGTCGTCTCACGCGGTCTGCACGTCCAACACGAACGCTGGTCCAACTGAGGCTCCAGGCGGAAATGGCATGGCAAGCCGTTCCACAGGACTACATCCAGCATCTCTACGATTGTCTCCATGGGAGAATAGCAGCCTGCATTGCTGCGAAAGGTGGATATACACTGTACTAGTGCCGACATTGTGCATGCTCTGTTGCCTGTGTCTATGTGCCTGTGGTTCTGTCAGTGTGATCATGTGATGTATCTGACCCCAGGAATGTGTCAATAAAGTTTCCCTTCCTGGGACAATGAATTCCCGGTGTTCTTATTTCAATTTCCAGGAGTGTAAAAAGTTTCATCCTGAGGTTTACATATGTCAATATATGGTGTCCGAATAATGTTTTACGCAATGACGAAGTTTCGATGTCAAGTGAATATAGTCACATGTGATAAGCAAACCGCTTTTTGTAAGTCAGTTCCTCTTGAACATCTGCTTCATCCCAAGAAAACATTGCAGAAATATGAATCGCTGTTTCGCAACCGAACGTCTTCAGCAATGCTGGACTCATTCTGATAACGCAATCCTAATAATACCGCGGGCTTTTCAAGACAAAGTTGAAGAAAGCAAACGTTCCAAGGGATTCCGTCGAGCTTCCAACAGAGTACCAATGTATGGTACTCGGCAAAAAAATGTTTTGACCGTCTTCTTTTACAGCAACCTGTTCATAGTCTACACTAATGAAGTGCGAACTGAAACCTCCAAATTTAACGAATAGAAAATTGCTTCAGCTTCACTAAAAAGCACCACATACTATGTCACACTGACATTGTGAATACTACAGAGTTTGTGATGTCGTCAGTCACACGACCACACCGCTGCTTGAGAGATCGATGCGCCGGATACGATGCTCTCGATAAACGCAACAGAAGAACGGCTGTGCTAGCCAAAGAGTACACAGCCAGTCGCAGTACTTAGTTCGCCGCTAGTCCACTTCATGTGCAGCAGGAGTGTAGCGCAGTTGTGCCAGACTACAGTACGTAGCCACGCTCAGTGGTCAGCCAGCGCCGATGTTAGTCATCGTCTGCAGCTGAGTCATTGCTGCCATCAAGTCTGTGTACCCCAGTTCCAAGTTAGTCTTCAGATCCACCGGATTCGACATTCAAGATTAGTCGCGTCTTCTATAATTGTCAACAAAGTGATCATGGGCTACAGCAAAGTTAAGTAATAAATACTTTCTTGCTTTGTACTCCTGCTAATTAACTGTGTTTTTATGTTGTAGCTACCAAGCAGTCTCGGCATAGTAGAACCCACGTTTCCACCTCCTTGGCTACGTCATATTTGCCACCTCATGTTGATGGACTAGATTATGGTGGAAGATGGAGATCCATCAGAGTTAAAGCAGCTCGAAGAGGTAAAGAACAGTCTAGGACATGTTTACGGATTTGTGACTTTACGGATACTTGCTTCACACAGAATGACGTCTGGTAACAGTATCAGAGATATCATGTGAAATGTACCAGATCACAAGATAAAGTCTGTAATATTGTACTGATTTACTCTCTCAAGTATTCATACATAAATCACCAACTACACTGGCGGAGAAAACATTACAACACCAAGAAGGAGTTATGCGACGTAAACGAAAGTTGGAAGGTGCGTTCCTACCGTCTGAAAAATGACGTCTCTTCAAATTTCACGCTAGTCGAAATAACAATGGTGCTACTAGCGCCACTATGAGGATAGCAACCAGGTTTGCTTTTTATACGTGCTGTAACGGTCGTGAGCGTTAATTACATTTGGGACTGGACGTGATGAGTTGATGTTAGTCAAGAATGCTGTTAAGATGACAAAGACAGCATTATCAACACCTCACTAAGTTTGAACAAGGACTTGTAAGCTGGATGCTCTTCTGCGATACAGCAGAAAGATCTGGCACGAATGTACTCACTGTACATAACTTCTGGCAGCGGTGGTCACCAGAAAGTACGGTCGCAAGAAGACTGAGATCCGGCCTGCCAGGTGGCACTACCAAGAGGGAAGACCACCGTGTTCGACGTATGACTCTGGCGCATCGAATTGCTTGTGCAGCAACAATTGGAACAGGAGTTGCCACCATAGTGACACAACGAACAGTTAGACATCGGTTAGTTCAAGGACACCTTCGAGCCAGAAACCCTGTAGCGTGCATTCCACTGACACCAAACTATCACCATCTGTGACTTCAGTGGTGTCAAGCGGTAGGTCATTGGAGGGCAGGATGGAGGTCTGTTGTGTTTTCTGGTAAAAAGGCCTATTTCTATGCCATCAGTGTTTGCAAAAGTTATTGAAAAGTCTGTGTATGTAACGATAATTGATCATTTTATATTACACGATTTGCTTTAGAAGTCGCTTAACAACTGAAAATGCTATATTCTCTTTTCTCTGTGAGGTACTGGACGGGCTAAACAAAAGGTTTCGAACGCTTGGCATATTTTTTGATTTAACAAAGGCATTTGACTGTGCTCATCTCACAATATTGCTCCAGAAGTTGGACCATTACGGAATACGTTGAGTAGCTCACAACTGGTTCACCTCTTACTATAGCGACAGGCAGCAAAAGATCATTATTCACAATGTTGAGAATGGCTGTGATGTTGGGTCTGAATGGGGTACGGTCAAGTGGGGGGTCCTCCAGGGGTCAGTGTTGGGGACATTCCTGTTCCTTATTTATATAAACGATATTACGGGTAACTCTAAAATTTTTCTGTTAGCTGATAACACTAGCTTGGTAGTAAAGGATGTTGTGTGCAACATTGGCTCGGTTTCAAATAGTGCACTACACGACCTAAGTTCATGGCTTGTAGAAAATAAACTAACGCTAAATCACAGTAAGACTCAGTTTTTACAGTTTATAACACACAATTCAACAAAACCTGATGTTTTAATTTCACAGAACGGGAATATAATTAGTGAAACTGAACAGTTCAAATTTCTAGGTGTTCAGATAGATAGTAAACTGTCATGTAAAGCCTACGTTCAGGATCATGTTCAAAGAATTAATGCTGCAATTTTTACTATTCGAACGGTATCTGAAGTAAGTGATCGTTCGACACAAATATTAGTGTACTCTGCTTATTTTTATTCACTTGTGTCGTATGGTATTATATTTTTGGGGAACTCTTCCCACTCTAAAAGAATATATTTGGCTCAGAAACGGGCGGTTCGGGCAAGTGGTGTGAGTTGACGAACCTCTTGTCGGCCTCTGTACACGAGTCTGGGTATTTTGACATTGGCCTCTCTATATGTATATTCCTTATTGTCGTTTCTTGTTACCAATATTAGTTTATTCCCAAGAATAAGCAGCTTTCACTCGGTTAATACTCGGCAGCAATCAAACCTGCATTTGGATCCGACTTCCTTAACTCTCGTGCAAAAAGATGTGCAGTATACTGCTGCATTCATTTTCAATAAGCTGCCACTCGAATTCAAGAATCTTAGCAGTAATACATGCGCTTTCAAATCGAAACTGAAGAGTTTCCTCATGCGTCACTCCTATTCTGTCGAGGAGTTCCTTGAAAAATTAAGGTTATTCTTATTGTATTGCTGACAGCGTTTACTTAAACTTATAGGCTGACTTTTTCAGGTTCATGAACATTTATTTTTATCTGTTGTTACTTTTATGTTGTAATTTCATGTACTGACACGTTCCATGACCCCTTGGAGACTTGCTCCTCAATTTGGTCCTACGGAACTTGACGTGTAAATAAAAAATAAAACATTTCTAGGTTGTTAGGCCGCTTCCTGTTTTCCAGCTCCATGTTTCAACTTTCACCGCTGTGGGTCCTCTGCAAGAATTTCTCGTATGTCTGAATACTATCGAACAAAATACAAGAAAAGTCGTTTTGTGTTCTACAGAGGATGTTCGGGTGTCGTGTTTCTGTATTTCATAAATTAATGGAAGAAGAATACAATCGCTTGGAATCAGCAACAGATTTTCCTGCATACTAGAGAAGGTGTATACAGATGGCTTCGTTGACCTTTTACGAAAAGAGAGAATAAAATTAATTACTTTTCTTTCAAGTCGATGTACGCAATTCACATTTTTTAATGCAACGTCCGAGAGTACTCGGAAGTTGAGATTTATCTAAAGAAATATCATCATTTTTCCTTATCCCTTGACATCACGTCAACGATGATGTTATTAAGGACGTACGGGAGATTGTTGTATCGAGAGGGTTCTGTAATTAAGAACACAAGATGTTTCTTGGTCGGTAGTTCAGTCTAATGACCGATATTAAAATCACAAGAAGGAATGCACACAAGAGATCGTCATAAGCAAATTCCGAAATTTTCTACAGTTTTTGTTGTTATCAGACTTCAGGTTGTATTTTGCCTAGTAGTTGTAAATATTTCTGTTGTACACAGTTAAGTGCTGTATTACGTAATAAAGCTATTTGGTATATACTCGTGTTATTAATTGTTCAGACACAGAATTTAAATGGTGAGTACAATGCCGTATAGTTTTAGAGCCACACAGACGTGGAAAAGGTCGTAACGCCTAAAAATAAATACTGTACAGTGAGAGGTGGCTATTGTCTTCAGCAATGGCAACTATCACTTATATTTCTAATAATGTCACTATATCTAATGCAATTGATCGTCGTATTCTTCTGAGAACACAAGTTTTATCGTAATAATATCATTTTTTGATCGTAATAATTTAATTTAATTTACTTAGCACAGACGTAATGTCGGTGCCTGCAGACCAACACCAAGTAATAAAAGAATGACCAGAGGAAACAAACTATTTTCTCGATTGAATAAGTTAAGAATGCCCACTGTTTCCTATATTTCCTTATCCTATTGAGTCCACAGTAGGAAGGAGAAAGAAATGAACGTGCGAAAATAATTGCAGGAAGAATGTTTGGGGAGAGAAAAGGATCGAACGACATTTAGCGATTGTGAGTGTACGACAGGGAGTCGATAGGCAGCGATTATGGAAGCTCTGAAACCTCAGCCTTTGGCTGTAGCGAGGTGTAGGAAGGTTGGATGGTCTGCAAAACTTACGTTTCAGCCTTTGAGAGGGAAAGCGCGGGATCTTTCCCATTGTATACAGGAAGGTTTGACCGGAAACTTTAAACTGGGTAAATTCTGAGCTGATGATCGGTTGGGAGCCACCCCCACCACGAGCGGTGAGGCGAGCAGAACTAGCGTGGGTCCGAGTCGAGGACTGCTGCTGAAGACTTGGACGAGAGAGGACGCTTTTATGAGACGGGCTGCGCGATGCTCGATTTGAGTGTGGGAAATGTGCTATATTTATGATTGATGGTTTCACATTATCTTAACAACCCTCTTTTTGCAGGTAGACGTAAAGTAATATTAATAATTTGGGAGAACGAAATTTATTTATGTAGGTAATGTGCAATAGTAGATGATGTGCAAATGTTGCTTTCCTTTGTGGTAGTAATTCGCAATTTTGGAGTTTTATAACAATTTCGTGGTGAATAATTTAATCTGAATTTGTAGGGCAAGCAAGTTCATTAGGAAAAATGAAATATTTAAGTGTGTGTGGCAATTTACTTAGTTTTACACCTGGAACTCAGCACGTGGAGCTGATAAAGAATCTTTTAACTAGTGGAGGCACGAGTGCTAGAGACCTATAACATGTAAGTAGGAAGTGTGCTCTTACATGAAATATGTTTATGGAATAATAATTTTTCAATTTTCTGACATATCTGTAATCTTGAAAGATTTAGTAACTTGGATACTTAGTTAAGGACACGTGGTATCTCGTGTGAAAGCGTGTGTCGAATTTTAGCAAACCAAATGAAGATAATGCTTGCTTATTCACGTTTATTGGAAGGTAGAGTCACGTTGGGAAGTTTTCTGAATAATTAATATTGCAAAGCGGGGAAAGAGATTACCAAACTGTTAACGTAGCCATGAACGATAACGTAGCCATGAACTTTGGCTGGAACAAAGTATGTAGTTCAACTTGAGTGTGTGTATTTTGTATGTCTAATTTTGGAAGGGTTTTCATATTTCAGTGGGTGATTTTGTATCGGGAGTAGGCAGCAGTACAAAAGGGGCTATTAAAGTGAATGATCAAATAGGAGTGGAATTGATATATGATAATTTTGGTTTTCGGTGGAATAATTTTGAATAGAGATAGTTACTGAATGGTGAATATCGGAACTGTTAACCACTCGATCCTTACGTTTTTCCTGCACGTTTGTTGGTGCAGTAATTGTCTGTGCATGTTGATTAATGGATACAGTTGTGGAATATCCTTTTTTACCGATCAAAAAGTGGGCATTTGTGGTAATAAGAGATGTCATTCTGTAGGAGACCATAGTTTTACTAAAAAAATGGTCAGATGCGCTAACGATACATTTAAATGGAAAGTCAGATGCGTTAAATTTTACGTTGTTAATAAGGTCAGATGCGTTTAATGTACATTGTGATATCTGATGCAAATTTCATGCCGTGTAAAGACCAGATGCGCTAACATTTGTTTAAAAAAGGGAATCTTTTTGTTCTTATAATTATCTGAAATGGTTAATGAATAAACCAATTTGTTATATAAAGTTCAAATTTGAGTTGGGACATGCTTTCTATAAGGTTAGACAAACCTTTCATTATTTTATTTTATTATTTGTTGAAAAAGAAATTTTATTTAATGATTTTTCTATATGTTTGACTGTCAATCATTGGGCCAAGAAGAACTGACATAGCTTTCAAGTTAGGGCATTTATGCAAAGGTCCCGCAAATAAATCCGTTGCGCGTAGTGTTAAACTGAAGTAGTAGAGGGAACCTTTCAACAGTCATGAAATTTAGGGAATATGTAAGTGATTAACATAGTAAGATCACAAGTGAACATAAGGGCAAATGAAGTCATTGCAAATATGAAATGCTGGTTCGTTAATAACCTCTCTAATTGCCAGAATGTTACAAGCAACAAAACAAACGTGCATGCATTGTGTTGCACAGGGGCCAGATGTCAGTTCTTGGGGTGGAGTTCCGTTCCTGTTGTTTTCATAGGTGAATGCAGGAACGGTTAATACTGTTTGTGGACGACGCAGGAATTAACGTCCGATGTCCCACATTCACTAGGTTGGAGCAGTGATCGAGCAGACCAAGGTAAGAAGTTGACAATCTACAGAGCATGTTGGGTTACAACAGTGCTATGTGGGCGAGCGTTATGGTCTGCTGTCATACAAAATCTGAACCCAGACCATAGTTCAAGGTGTGAATTCAGTGTGTCTCAAACGCACACAGGTTCGCTGCAGGCGTTAAACTGGCCTCCTTGTAACCAACGCATGACCATCACTAGCACCGAGACAGAATCTACTTTCATTAGAAATCACGACAGACCTCTACCCTACCCTCCAATGGGCCCTCGCATGGCATAGCTGAAGTCGCAAATGGTGGTCGTTTTGGGGTAAGTGAACACGCTTTATAGGGCGTTTTGTTGGAGCTGTCCTTGAAGTAACCGATTTCTAAGAGCTCGTTGAGTCACTGTGGCACCATCTGCTGCTTAAATCGTTGCTGCAGATGCAATAGGATGCGCCAGAGCCATACAACGAACCTAATGGTCCTTCCTTCCGGTAGCACCACACGGCTGTCTGGAGCCAGCCATCTTGCGACCGTGCATTCTCGTGAGGACCGCTGTCAGCATCGACAGTGGCTATATTCCTGGCAAGTCTTTCTGCACTATCGCAGAAGAAACATCCAGCTTCTCGTATCCCTATAACATGATTTCGTTCAAACTCAGTGAGGTGTTGATAATGGTGTCTTTGTCACCTTAATAGTATTCTTGACTGACATCTACTCACCACGTCTAATTTAAAAGGTAACTAACGCTCAGGACCGTTACAGCGTGTATTTAAAGCAAAACTGATTTCTGTCCACATAGTGGCACGTAGGTCGTACCACTCGCTCCTTCTCGCTCCTTGATTTCTCCCTTACTGTCTGCTCACGTCCTGTCCGCCTCTCCCCCACCCTCACCTACCTTGGCTTCACCATTGACCATCACCTCATCTGGATCCCTCACCTCCGCTCTATCCAATCCAAAACCCACAACCGCCTCTGACTCCTCAAACTGCTTTCTAGCCGGACTTGAGGATTGAGCCCCTCTACCATCCTCCACACCTACAAATCCTGAATCCGTCTCATCCTCTGTTATGCCAGACCCGACTGGATATGCACCCCCCCTCCCCCAAATTCTATAAGTCCCTCCAGATCATCGAGCGCCATGCAATCCGCCCCACCTTCCATATACGCCTCCCGTCCCCCACATGGATCCTCTACGATCTGATTCCTTTCCTCCATGTCCTCCTACTCCTCGAACATATCCGTGTTCTCTACACCTCCCACCGTCTTGATCCTTTTCATCCAGTCGTTGCTCCTCTCCCCTCCACCCCACCCTCTGCCGCGCCTTCACTGTAGTGTCCCCCCTTCCCCTCCACCTCTGCACCATTCACCTCCTTTCCCAAGGTGGCTTCTGTCTACTCCCGGATGATGCCCTGTCTCCTTCCATTTATCCCTCCTATCAACTCTGATCCTCACCTCCCCCTCCCTTCCCCTGTCCTTATCCCGGGCTCCCTCTCCCCCCCTGCCACCCTGTTTTTTCTCTGCCTACCATCTCTCTGCCTCCTTTCTCTCCCCTGACTCCTTTTGCGTTCCCCTCCTCTGCCTTTCCCCACTCCCTCTCATGTCTACCCTGCCCCCCCCCTTATGAGTCCTCTCCCTGTCGGTTCCCCCTGCCCCCTCACTTCGTTTTTCCTCTCCTCCGCCTTTTTTTTCACCTCCTCTGTCCAGATCCCTCCGGTTTGCCCTTGACTGTGGTGTGTCATCTTCTAACCCACTTTTTAGTGCAGTGTTTCAGGTGAGTGTTAAGTGTTGTGGGTCTTTTCCAAAGTGTTGCAAACGGATATCATACTGTCGCTGGGTGTGATTTTTATATCTCGTGCGAACAGAAACCAGACTGTCGCTGTGTTTTCTTAATTGTCTATCTACTACTTTACTTGTCCCCTTCCTGTGTATTTTATTAGCATCGCCAACTCTTTGTTTTATGTTTTAACCTCCACAATTTTCCGCCATTTTAGAATTTAAGTCACCGTTTTTATCGCCTGCTTCTATTGTTTATTATCTTCTACTTATGTTCTAGAAATTCTGCAGGCTGAAGAGCGGTGTACTAAGCAGCTGCCAGCCTGCCCCCTTCGGGCAGAATCGAAACTCAATAAAGTATCAAAAATCATAGTGGCGCTGCTCCCGCCAATCTTATGCGACTTGGGCGAAATCTGAGTAGAAGTCATTTTCAGATGTAAAAACACGCCTACCAATTTTCATTTATGTCTCTCAGCTCTTTCTTGATGGTGTAATTTTTTCCGTTCGTATATTTTTGTAACAGATGGACAGTTAAGCCATACTTCGTTCGTTGTGCACCACCCTGATCCTCAAAAGAAAAGAAGGTATTTTACCAAACATATCTTCAATATGGAAATTTTGGTGATTTCCAGTAGATTCTATTACAAAGTTATTTAACTTCTAACTGGTTTTCGACCTCCTCGAGGACTACCATCTTACTGTAGTGAGGAGTTTTACATGTCCTGCTATACTCCGAGCGCTATGCTGGCGGGAGGTTAAGCTTCTGGCAGGGTGACCCAAGCCAGACAAAGAGCAGTCCACAACGAGGTCCTTGAAGGCTTCCGATTAGACGGCCTCCAGCAGGTCTCAGATAAGGAACAGAAAGGGCTCTTAGACGTGATGAAGTATAATAACCCCGAAGTAAAACTAAACAGCTGCAGCCTTTGTAGTTAGGTGACTGGCTTACAAGAAAAGTCTAGGCTGGCTACGAGTGGCATCCGGTACTGGGGAGTTCAATTAACTCATACTCTTCAAAGAAACCAGCTGCATGGATGGTTGTATATTTAGAAGACAGAACAGGCCTGTGGCCTAGACCAAGGTGAAAGAAGAAGAAATTGGTGTTTGATAATACTGCTGCTTAATCTGATTTCACTTACTGATTATTGGTGACTAGTGGAGTAGTCATGCAACAGATAGACTATCAAATACATTACTGACAAAATTTTCTCGATTGCAACATATCTAATTTCAGTTATAAGTTTGGTCCTGGGTACATGACTATGTTTTATCTTAGAATACGGTTCCAAATTGGGAGAAACCTTAATGTTGCGTAGTAATTTCTGTTATTTCAGAGAAGGCCTGCGGCACATGAAAAGTAAATGCCATCATTTAAAAATGGAATGAGAAAATATATTAAACCTTTGTTACAGGATTGTCTAGAGTTGGAAGACTGAAAACTGTATCAACCTACAACTCTCTTCTACTAATAGCTGATTTGAGACAGATGCAGGCAGAAGAAAGGATGATCTTGTCAGAAGAAGACTTCCACAATCAAGAGACAGTGATTCTTCATTTGATAGCACTTCGCTGCCCTGTACAATCACATACCTGAAATACTACTACTACTACTAATAATATTAATAATAATAACAAAAATAATAATAATGTAAACGGATGAGGTGAAGACCTGTGGAAAATGTGAACCTGAAATCCAGTGTCAGACATATACAAACAAAATCTTCAACAGTCCCGTCAATAGAATTCGGCTTAGACAAGTAGGCTACCAAGACAGTAATGAATGACAAAATTTTGGAAAGTGAAGGGATGGGAATGCCAGACGGTCAACCCATCATGTATCAACAGCCAGAAGCCTACAATAAGTAGGCATTTTGTATTGGTACAATGTCAAGCATGGAGATGTAAAAAATTTGGTCGCTAAAGAACGCACTCAAAGAGTCAGCAAAAATTCGAGAAGCAAACTGAATGGGACAGTACCATCAAGGGTTATACCCATCGCCAGATAGGCTGTAGGGATTGTGAACTCAGCACAGGTAGAGCTGGGTAATTTGGACAAGGAAACAATAATACTCATGACGAATTTCCATTCACTCCACGTTCTCGGTGACGTTGACAGGCCGCACTTGCCCATGAAAGCCGGCGGTAGAAATCTCTTGTGATGCAGACAGTGGAAGGAGAGAAGTAGGCATTGGCAAACCAAGCGAAATGTAGCAAACAATAAGGTCTGACTGAGGCCAACGACAGAAAGCTCCTCAAGGAACGGCAAACCAATAATCAATATTGGAAAGCTGTACTCCCATGTCATACTGGGAACCTGCGGATGGGGAGTAAAACATTGCGTGGGTTGGTTTCGGAGGAGCTGAGGGCAAAACAGACAAAGAAAATATCTGGTCTTCGTCTTCCAACTGAATCCCAAAGAACGAAACTGAAGGACGGAATTTTGCTGCACAGCAACATGCCACGTGCATTAGCATCATCAAAGACAGAACTGTGCAGAGAGAATCTGAGGAAACGATTGATCATATCTTGAGCTATTGCAAACGTATAGCTCAAACGGATTACGACGAGAGGCACAATGACGCGGCAGGAATGATCCACTGGAACTTATGCCAAAAATACGACGTGCCGGTGGCAACGAACTAGTGGGACCACGAACCAGGAAAGTTGTCAAAAACGAACGTGCCAAATTACTGTAGGACTTCCAACCACAGCAAACCGAAGGCTGCACACAATACGCCAGACATTATAGTTACGGAGAAAAAGAAAGTATAGGTCATTGACATCTCAGGTGGTAACAGTATCGACGAGTACCCCTTAAGAGACTTTCCAGACACGAGAACTTTAAACTCGAGCTGCAGTGACAGTGACGCAAACAAGCGGAAGCGGTCACAGTGGTTTTCGGCACACTGGGGACATTACTTAGAAATCTCAGCGGGCTCCTGAAAAACAGTGACGCTGATAAAATTTCTATGCGCCAACTACGAAGCCACTTTTCTGGGATCTGCACGAATTATCCGCCGACACAATACGCAGCCCTAGACGCTTGGGAAGTGTGTAACTAGTGATAAGATATTAAATCCAACATAGTGGCCTCTTCTCCTCTGCTTACTATAATAATAATAATTAAAGCAAAATTATTGAAATGGTCAGATCAAAAGAGTATAAATATTCTACAACTGCTTTTTGAGAACATTTGGGAAACTGAAAAGATTACAGACGAATGTGAAAGAGCATTAATCAACCCACTACACAAGCGGCAGCGGAGTGTGCGCTGATATGAAACTTCCTGGCAGATTAAAACTGTGTGCCCGACCGAGACTCGAACTCGGGACCTTTGACTTGCGCGGAAGACAGACAAAAGTCAACAATTACAGATAAGTATAAATTCTGCCAGTGGAATACAAAATATTATCAAAAATTCTCCTAGACAGAGTTGCAGATGCTTTAGACAAACAACTGGAAGAATATCAGGGTGGTTTCTAAAAGGTAAGATCCTGCACAGAACAGATTTTTAACTTAAAATTAGTAATTCGCCAAAGAATGTTAATTAGAAAATATGTAACAGTACTATTTATTGATTTTAAGGAAGAATTTGCTTTGGTAGACAGAGAAACAATAGATAAAATCACTAGAGAATCTGGTGTTAAAAAAAATTAACCAACATAGTTCATGAAACTATGACAAATACTATATCTAAAGTTAAATTTATGGGAAAAGTGTCTCCGCCATTTGAAATAAAAACTGATGTTGGACAGTATTACCAATAAAATAGTTTTATAAACAAGTTTTTATCTCCACAATACAGTATTTCAGATATTTTCTTCCAGATTCACAGATATTACATCTCCTTCTCCAAAATTCAACTGCTCGCTACTGTGCCTCTAATGGGAATACCCCACCGCTGCATAACTACAGATTACATTAAACACAGAGTCAAGGATCTTACCCACAATTCGGGAGGCGCGCTCACACATCTTCGTCCCAGTGCATTAAAGTTGAATAACTTACAATGGTAGAAAATATACGAAATCCTTATCGAATTACCAAAATCACTATTCCTTGATGGTTCAAGATGTGGTATAAATCTATTTTCCCCTAAATTCGACCAGTGTTTCTCGATTAATTGTACAAGCTACCTATCTAATCTTTAGCATTCTTTTATAGTACAGCATTCAAAAAGCTTATATTCTCTGCTTGTATGAACTACTTATCGCCCACATTTTGCTTCGGTATAAGGCTACACTTCCAGACAAATACTTTTAGAAAAGACTTCCTAACAGTTATTATTAAATTCGATGTTAAAAAATTTCTCTTTATTGGAATTTCTTTTCTTACTATTGTCACGCCGCACTTTAAATCATCTCTACTACGCTCGTAGTAACTTATTTTACTGACCAGATGATAACACGCATCTACTACTTTTAGTATATGATTTTCTGATCAAATTTTCTCAGAACGCCTTGATATAATTCGACTGCATTCCATTACACTTTTTTTTGCTTTTGTTGGTGTTCCTCTTTTCAAAACACTATCCATTTTCCAGAATGAGATATTCACTCGGCAGCGGAGTGTGCGCTGATATGAAACTTCCTGGCAGATTAAAACTGTGTGCCCGACCGAGACTCGAACTCGTGACCTTTGACTTGCGCGGGTAAGTGCTCTACCATCTATTTTTGTGCTTTTTGAAACCCCTTTAATAAAATGGAACTTAAAAAAAACAAGTGCCACCGCCACTTTTCATCCTATAACCAAAAAAAAAATCTGATGCACTTCAGGCGTTGGCTCCTGACTAGACCTACCCCAAAGAGCTGCCTATATACCAGGGGCAAATATAGGAAATCAAGGTTAGGGCTATCCTTACAAACAAAACTAAATCTTCCTTTTTCTGAATTTTATTTTTATTTTTATTGTTGTTATGTTATTATTTTTTGTTCATTTTTGTTTAGTTTTGTTGTGTAATTGATCAGAGGCCTTCTGCGCCCCTCTGGTAATATGTTGGGTCACGTCTTCTCGAAATTGATGTGTTCTGTTCAATTGTTCAGAAATGTTCATTGGTTCAAACAGGAAACGTTCTTCTCTCTTGGCTTAACACATTCCAGCTGCGTGGCGGGTCGTGGAAAGCACTCCCAAGGAAGTTCGAGAAAAATTGTCTGTATTTTGGGTGACGGACAACGATATAATGACGGTCATTGAGGTATGTCCAAAAATCGAGTACAGAGTCTACAGTTTGTCCAAATAGGTAGTGAATGCCATGTCCGCGAATCCAATTCACAGCATTGGTCTTCGTCCGAGGAAAATATTCACGATCCGGAAATAATAATGAAAGGGGAGTAATCCGATCCGGAATGTCCCGCGTTAGAAAAGCGACAATACGACGAATCAAGGGCCAAACCTCCGCCGCCGGTCGGCAAACAAACCGATGTTCATCATTGTCTGGCACTCCACACGTGGAACAGAGAGGTGATTGGGCGAGGTGGATACGATGAAGGCGAGATTTATTGATTTGCTTACCATTGACAGTTAGGTACGAGACGGATTGAACATTCGTATCAAGGTAACGGGCGAAAACCGCGCGCCATACATGACGCCAGTCAACCTGGGGGAACGTTTGTTCAATCGGGTTAGGTGGACGACCTAATTGGAGGACATTGTATACTGCCTTCGTCTTGAGTAAAAGCTGTCTTGGTAAGGTGAGGCGTAGATAACTGAGTTCAAGAAAGAAGTATCGTATATAATGGAACTGGGCCGGAACGTCCGAGATCATCAGTGGGGTTGACAGTGAGGCCGACGTATATGCCGACAGGAGGAGACCAGTGAGGCTCGTTGGGCATCGTGTCCATACCGTCATCTGGGAGGTGACAAATAGGGCGCGAGCTCTATTCGGCACGTGAAACAGACCTATCCCACCTCGTTCACGGGGAAGAGTAAGGGTTGCATAGTTAACTTTGAACAACAGCCCAGAGCTGACGAAAGATGCCATCGCTGCCAACATGCGACGTGCCACAGTAAGTGGGAAAGGTAGAACTTGTGCTACATGGAGAACTCGGGATGCGATATACACTCCTGGAAATTGAAATAAGAACACCGTGAATTCATTGTCCCAGGAAGGGGAAACTTTATTGACACATTCCTGGGATCATACACATCACATAATCACACTGACAGAACCACAGGCACATAGACACAGGCAACAGAGCATGCACAATGTCGGCACTAGTACAGTGTATATCCACCTTTCGCAGCAATGCAGGCTGCTATTCTCCCATGGAGACGATCGTAGAGATGCTGGATGTAGTCCTGTGGAACGGCTTGCCATGCCATTTCCACCTGGCGCCTCAGTTGGACCAGCGTTCGTGCTGGACGTGCAGACCGCGTGTTACGACGCCTCATCCAGTCCCAAACATGCTCAATGGGGGACAGATCCGGAGATCTTGCTGGCCAGGGTAGTTGACTTACACCTTCTAGAGCACGTTGGGTGGCACGGGATACATGCGGACGTGCATTGTCCTGTTGGAACAGCAAGTTCGCTTGCTGGTCTAGGAATGGTAGAACGATGGGTTCGATGACGGTTTGGATGTACCGTGTACTATTCAGTGTCCCCTCGACGATCACCAGAGGTGTACGGCCAGTGTAGGAGATCGCTCCCCACACCATGATGCCGGGTGTTGGCCCTGTGTGCCTCGGTCGTATGCAGTCCTGATTGTGGCGCTCACCTGCACGGCGCCAAACACGCATACGACCATCATTGGCACCAAGGCAGAAGCGACTCTCATCGCTGAAGACGACACGTCTCCATTCGTCCCTCCATTCACGCCTGTCGCGACACCACTGGAGGCGGGCTGCACGATGTTGGGGCGTGAGCGGAAGACGGCCTAACGGTGTGCGGGACCGTAGCCCAGCTTCATGGAGACGGTTGCGAATGGTCCTCGCCGAGACCCCAGGAGCAACAGTGTCCCTAATTTGCTGGGAAGTGGCGGTGCGGTCCCCTACGGCACTGCGTAGGATCCTAAGGTCTTGGCGTGCATCCGTGCGTCGCTGCGGTCTGGTCCCAGGTCGACGGGCACGTGCACCTTCCGCCGACCACTGGCGACAACATCGATGTACTGTGGAGACCTCACGCCCCACGTGTTGAGCAATTCGGCGGTACGTCCACCCGGCCTCCCGCATGCCCACTATACGCCCTCGCTCAAAGTCCGTCAACTGCACATACGGTTCACGTCTGCGCTGTCGCGGCATGCTAGCAGTGTTAAATACTGCGATGGAGCTCCGTATGCCACGGCAAACTGGCTGACACTGACGGCGGCGGTGCACAAATGCTGCGCAGCTAGCGCCATTCGACGGCCAACACCGCGGTTCCTGGTGTGTCTGCTGTGCCGTGCGTGTGATCATTGCTTGTACAGCCCTCTCGCAGTGTCCAGAGCAAGTATGGTGGGTCTGACACACCGATGTCAATGTGTTCTTTTTTCCATTTCCAGGAGTGTATATATTGATATATCAAGCTCGTTGGAGAATATCTAGGGATCGAAGGCGATGGTCCATAAGACCCGCTCTGCTCATTAAAAGGAGGCGTCGGCAGTTGATGGCGGCTGAACGCCGGAGATCAGATGAAAAGTCTATTCCCAAACAGCGAATGGTATCAACGGTGGTGAGAGGTGTAACACACTCCACAGGGAGTCCCGTGCCAATGAACATAACTTGTGACTTACGTACGTTTAAAGAGCTACCTGACGCCTCACCATAAGTCGCTACCCACGTCAAAACAGCTCGAACCTCGTCGGCATTACGCAAACAGATGACTACATCGTCAGCATAGGCCGTGCAACAGAATCGGTATCGATCTATGGACAACGCTACCAAACGTTGTCTGAGCCCACATAGCAAGGATTCCAAGGAAAAGGCGTACAAAATCGCTGATAGAGGCCAACCTTGACGTACGGATCGACCTATTTTTATCGGAGGAGTGAGTCTGCCATTGTACATAATCCTGGAAGAGGCACCCCGCAGAAGGCGCATCACTACCGTGATAACGGCGACTGGGAAACCCATATGGTGGAGAACGGCCGTAAGGAACGAATCGTCAACCCTATCAAAAGCTTGACTAAAGTCCAAAGACGAAAGTGCCCCAGAGAGGCGTTGTGCATGGGTAACGGCGATCATATCCCTGTAGCGGCATAAAGCCGTGCGGATATTATTATCCCCTCCCAAAGATGCTTGGTCTGGCGACACAACATATCGGGCAACGTTTTTAAGTCGTGCCGCCAAAAGGCGAGTGAAGATTTTCATATCACTGTTAAGGAGGGTGAGGGGCCGATAATCACTGATATTGTTGCCACCATGCGGTTTATGTACAGGAATAATAATTCCTTCCATGAAAGCGTCCGGCACAGGTACTTCCGGAGACATCAGTCCCCGACAGATGGAGGTGAAGGCGGACTCTAACAAATCACGGAAGGTGCGATAAAATTCGAAGGGAAGACCGTCGGGTCCTGGGGAGCGCTTGATGGTTCCTGCTCGGATCGCATCGCGGACTTCATCATCAGTCACCTCTGACACCAAGTCAATCGCCGCATCTCCTGGGAGACCACCGAAGTTGAGCTGTGAGACTTCCTCGATCAACTCTGGGGAATGTGGAATTGCGGCGTAGAGCTGCTGGTAGTGGGCGTGAAGCACATTCCCTATTGCAGATTGGGTTACGTAGCGACGCCCTTCTTGGTCTGTTAGGACGTAAATCATTTATCGGCGTCGATGTTGGCGTTCTTGGATGATATGGTACATAGATGGATGTTCATGAGGAATGCCATCAGCAGTACTATCGCTCCTTCCAAATGCCTTCGCATGAGATTGGAGATTTGGGCCTTAGCATGGTTCATCCTGGTATGGCGCTCAGGGGAGGCTGGCATCGTGGAGCATTCTCGTAGGATCCTGTAGTAAAAGTCCATAGTGCTCTTCCTCCAGGCGACAACATCTTTGCCATGCCGGATCAAAGGTTTTCGAAGCGCAGGTTTTGCACACTGGATCCACCAGGATATGGTAGATGGATACGTGGGACGGCGTCTATTACATGTGATCCAAGTGTCTTCTATTAGAAGTCGACAGTCAGGTGAATTAAGAAGTGCCGTGTTCAGTTTCCATAAACCACGTCCGTGCCATACTGCCTGTCTTGTGAGAACAACGTCACAGAAGTAAGCCTCATGATCTGAGCCAGATTTCAGCCTGTCGTGTGTATTGAATTAGAGATCGCGAGATGTAGATGCGATGCAGTCGGCTAGAGAAGTGCACAGTGTAGTACGTAAAGCCCAAACGATCACCGTGAACATGTCTCCACGTGTCGACAATTTGTAGCCGCGTCACGACTGTTTCCAGAGCTGCGCATGGTGAGTGACGCGGCAATTGATCCTGAGGTCGCTGGGTGCAGTTGAAGTCTCCACCCAAGACCCAGTCATCGTGTGGTCCCATAAAAGGGGCTGTAACTCCATCTGCGAAGAAGGCATTGCGTTCACGACGGTAGCTGGAGCCCGACGGCGCATAAATGTTGACGATGCGTACACCAAAGAGAGCAAGGGCCATACCTCTGCCGTTGGGGAGGTATAGGACATCTTCGGCAGGAAGACCTTCGCGTAAGATGATGGCAGCACCACTACCGGTGTCCGAAGCGGGAGTAAGATGAGCCGTGAAGCCATCTGGTGGTGAAAAATCGGCGACATGCACTTCCTGAAAAAGCGCAATATCAATGTCCGCATCATAAATCATATCGTGGAGCAGCGCTAGTTTGTGGGGCGCACGAATGGTCACGAGGTTAATCGTTGCGACACGATAATGCTGGTGTTGGAGTCCCACAGGCACAGGTGGGGCTGCTTCTTCAGGAGCGAGAGGTCGTCGATCGTGCCGGTCCGCTGAAGAGGTTGCTATTGTGGAGAGTTTGCGGGCGCGGGCGCAACCGATGGGGGCGCCCCATCATCAGCACCGTCCACCCCAGTCCCTTCGATCTCCACGTCGTCTGCCCAGGAGACTGATACTGCGGTAGGGTACCGACTGTGTACATCATCCGTGTGGAGAGGAGACGTAGTTTTCGGCTCAGCATATAGACTTTCTTCAACGTCGACTTGTGGAGGCGACGGCGCCAGTAAGGAGGGGTGATCGTTGCCTGTGGTCGCCTGTGGCGGGTCGTGCGCATCAGACTTTTGGACATCATAGAGCGGTTTGTCGTCCATCTTCGGTTCTGCATCTCTGGCATCCATCCGTAGAATGGACTCATCAGGGGGTGTACGGCTACGTTTCTTTCTCTTTCGTGTCGACCCTTGTTTTCGAACAGGTCGTCCCGAGTCTAATTGCGGGTGGCTTTCGTCTGACTCCGGACCAGTCTGAAGGAAAGCAGAAGTAGGTACCACTCCCAGATCAACGTCCATCTCAGCAGCATTTTCAGTCACAGTGCTGCGATGATGTGGCAGGTCAGGATCTGGCGTCTGTGGCAGGTCAGGATCTGGCGTCTGTGGCACCTCAGAAGGAATCTCAGTAGCGGTTGCATCTGCCTGATCAGAGGACGTCAATGGAGCAGGAAGACCCTATGTAGAGGTGCTACCTTCCAGGGCAACCTTGGCATATGTGACAGGGATCTGAGTGCTCACCGCTGGGGACGCTTCCTCGCCGACCGGCGTCTGGATCAGGCGGCGTCGCGTGCAGGCGGATCTGACGTGGCCATCTTGTCCACAACCCGCACATGCTCGGGGTTGGCCGTCGTACATGACAATGGCTCGCACACCGCCAATTGTCAGGTATGATGGTATATGTTTTTTCAGTTCAATTTTGACCTGACGCACACCATTAAGGACATGGTAGGTCGTGAAGGTTTGCCATTTTTCTTCTACGTAACCGATGTCGTTACCGTATGGTTGTAACGCAGAGACAACTACGTCCTTCGGCAATTCAAAAGGTAACTCAAACACCCTAATCGTGCGTTGACCGTACTCTGCGAGTTCAAGTGTTACTGCTCCGACGTGATCATCAGAGTATTTGTCCATTGGTATGGCGGCGAATAACATCTTCACACACCTCGGTGTTTGTCATTTTAATATGAACGACACTACTCGTGATCGAAAAATGGATTCCAATAACGTGGTTAGGATCTAAACGAACTTCGTCACGTGGGAACGTTTCAACTTCATGTGCACGAAGTCGCGCATGTTCAGCTGGGAAGGAAACTTTAAGGGTCGCACGGCGGTAAGCGTTAGACATGTTGTTCACGGTGGACGGACACAGGCCTTAAAGCTACGACGCGGAAGTAAACAAACCTGCAGCGGAGCAAGGGGCAAGCGCGTGGGGCCGTCCGCACGCTGCCACGGCCGAGAGCCGATTATCATCTGAGCTACCGAAGCACGACTCACGGCCGGTCCTCACAGCTTTACTTCTGCCAGTATCTCGTCTCCTACCTTCCAAAATTTACAGAAGCTCTCCTGCGAACCTTGCAGAAACTAGCACTCCTGAAAGAAAGGATATAGCGGAGACACGGCTTAGCCACAGCCTGGCGGATGTTGCCAGAATGAGATATTCACTCTGCAGCGGAGTGTGCGCTGATATGAAATTTCCTGGCAGATTAAAACTGTGTGCCCGACCGAGACTCGAACACGGGACCTTTGCCTTTCGCGGGCCAGTGCTCTACCAACTGAGCTACCGAAGCACGACTCACACCCAGTCCTCACAGCTTTACTTCTGCCAGTATCTCGTCTCCTACCTTCCAAATTTTACAGAAGCTCTCCTGCGAACCTTGCAGAACTAGCACTCCTGAAAGAAAGGATATAGCGGAGACATGGCTTAGCCACAGCCTGGGGGATGTTGCCAGAATGAGATATTCACTCTGCAGCGGAGTGTGCGCTGATATGAAACTTCCTGGCAGATTAAAACTGTGTGCCCGACCGAGACTCGAACACGGGACCTTTGCCTTTCGCGGGCAAGTGCTCTACCAACTGAGCTTCCCAAGCACGACTCACGCCCGGTACTCACAGCTTTACTTCTGCCAGTATCTCGTCTCCTACCTTCGAAACTTTACAGAAGCTCTCCTGCGAACCTTGCAGAAACTAGCACTCCTGAAAGAAAGGATATAGCGGAGACATGGCTTAGCCACAGCCTGGGGGATGTTGCCAGAATGAGATATTCACTCTGCAGTGCAGTGTGCGCTGATATGAAACTTCCTGGCAGATTAAAACTGTGTGCCCGACCGAGACTCGAACACGGGACTTTTGCCTTTCGCGGGAAAGTGCTCTACCACTAGAGCACTTCCCCGCGAAAGGCAAAGGTCCCGAGTTCGAGTCTCGGTCGGGCACACAGTTTTAATCTGCCAGGAAGTTTCACTATCCATTTTGTTCAGCTGTTCTGCCTAGCGCTCTGCAGTTTCTGGCAGAATCACAATGTCATCAGTCAACCTCGTAGTTTTATTTCTTCACCATGGACTTTAATACCCTTTCCAAATTTCTCTTTAGTTTCCTTCGCAGCTTGCTCAAAGGAAAGATCGAGTAAAATTGGGGATAACCTGGAACCCTATCTCACTCCCTTCTCAACTACTGCTTTCCTTACACCTCGTACGAATGTTGCAACTGCAGTTTGGTTTCTGTTGAAGCTGTATCTCATCCCCGATGCCTTTAGAAGTTCGGAGAGTGTATTTCAGTCAACATTGTGAAACGTTTTCTGTAAGTCTACGAAAGCTATAAATGTAAGTTTGCCTTTCTTCAGTCTATCTTCGAACATAAGTTGTAGGGTCAGATTTGCCTCGCATGCTTCTGTATTCCTCAGGAATCCAAATTACTCTTCCCCGAGATCGACTTCCGCCATTTTTTCCATTCTTCTGTAAATTATTCATGACAGAATTTTGCAACCATGGCTTATTAAACTCATAATTCGGTATAACTGACTCCTTCGGCACTTATTACATTCTTCTTGGAGTCTGAGGGTGTTTTGCCTGTATGATACAGCTTGTATACCACGTGGAATAGTTCTTTCATACCCGGCTCTCCCTAAGATTTCAATAATTTTGAGCTAATTTCTACACAAGTGGCTTTGTTTCCACTTACGTCTTTCAGTGCCTTGTCAAATTCAATATTCTTCGCCCAGTATATCTTCCATTTCGTTTCCATTTATTTCCTCTTCCTTTATTATAATACCGTCTTCAAGTTGATTTCCCTTGCATAATCCTTCTATATATTCTTTCCACCTTTCGGCTGTTCCTTCTTGCTTTGTTTTGGCTTGCCATCTGAGCTCCTTATTTTCATATTGCTGCTTCTCTTTTGTCCAAACGCTTCTTTAATTTTCCTATAGGCGGCTGTTGTCTTCCGCCTAGTCATGCATGTTTCTACAGCCTTGCGTTTGTCCTCTAGCCAATGTTACTTAGCCATTTTGCGTTTCTGTCAGTCTCATGTCTTAGACGTCTGTATACCCGTTCGACTGTTTTATTTGTTGCATTTTTATATTTCGTCGTTCGTCAGTCAAAATCGATATCTTCTGTATTATCCAAAGATATCTACTAGGCCTTGTATGTTTCCCTAAATGATCCTGTGCTGCCTACAGTGTTTCCTATCTCGAAACAAGTCATTCGTCTCCAACTGAATTCCTTTTCTCTGTTTCAGTCAAACTTCGGCTAATGAATTTTTGTCCAGGTTCCATCTCCTTAATTTCCTACCTTTCTGCATTTCTTCAGTTTTAATTTACAGTTTATAACCAATAAATTCTGATTAAAGTCCGCAACTGGCTCTAGAAACGTCTAACAATGTAAAATCTGTTTCCAAAATCAGAGTCTTACTATTAAATATTCATTCTGAACTTTTCCAATATCTTCAAATCTCTTCCAGGTATACAACCTTCTTTCACGATTCTTAAACCAACTTAAAGCAACGATTAACTGCACGCCGTACAATTTTCTACCAGGTGGCTTCAATTCTCATTCATTTATTCTCCTTCTGTTTCTTCTTCTCCATCTTATCCTATAACTGAATTCCAGTTTGCAGCTCTTAGTTCCATGAATAGGTCCGTTTCCAAATGTATTGACCACTTCGTTCGCCTTTGTGAAAGGGAACTTTAAAATCTGAGGACATATTTAATATTGCATTACCCATGTACATAATTAGATTTTGTGATAAAATTTCGTGGCTCTATTGTAATGATGTAGTGAGACAAATGCACTTTGTTGACTCCTTACCTCGTATATTTTTTTCACAATCGTATTGACCAACAAGTTAACAACTTCAGTTTCTCTTCTTCCTTTGCTGTTTTTTCCTATTTTTCCAGTATTCCCTCATTTTCTCCCCATGAAGTCTCTTCCTTTCTTCTGTCCATGTTTTTCTTCTGCTTTGAAAGCCTTCCAAATTTAGTATTTTATTTTTAAAAAGGTTTCTTTCTGGTATTTCTGATTCATTGATGTCGTTTCTTTCTAGACCTTTCCTTACTTCTATAATCCATACTATTGTCGATTTCTTCTTCCAGAAATATAGGAGTATTTGTTTTGTTAGTCTATTTCCATCCATTTGGTAGAGGTGTCCGAAAAATGTTAATTTTCCTGTGGACATTACTTCAGATATTTTCTCTATATTTTTGTAGATCCCTTCATTACTTCTTATTTTCCAACCATCTGCAGTTTTTATTGCACCCATTATTTTTCTAATAATCCTTCTTTCCAGTACCTCTAGTTTGTCCGTCTTATAGTTCATCGTTAGGCATTCAGATCCATATAAACATTCTGGTCGTACAACTGTGTGGTAGTGTTTTAGTTTTTTTTCTAGATATACATTTGCTTTTGTACATAGTTTTGGTCAAACCCTACACTCTTTCCATTTTGTTAACTCTTACATCTATTGCAGATTCTTCTAGTCCATTCTGTTGTATAGTTTCTCCAAGATACTTGAATTTATTTTCTCGCTCTGTTTTACCTATTTGTATTTCTATGAGTTTTGGCGCATTTTTTTATATTTGTCATGAATTTTGTTTTTTCAGCTACATTTTTGAGGCCAGTTCCGTTTGCTATTTTTTGCAGAAGGTTTATCTGAATAACTGCTTCTATCAGGTTTTCTGGAAGTATTGCAAAATCATCGGCAAAAGCCAAGCAGTTTACGGTAATTCTTCCCATAGGTATTGGTTCAGTTTTGTGACTTTTTTAGCTCCAGTTTCAAGATCCTTACAATTTTTTCTAGATCGCAATTAAACAGCTAAGGTGATAAAGCATTACCTTGTCTAACACCAGTTTTTATTTCTCGTGGCTGAGATACCTCTCCCAGAATTTAACTTTAGATATTGTACCTGTTATTGTTTCACGAACTATATTGACTAATTTTGATTTAACATCAAATTCTCTAATGACCTTATCTATTGTTTCTCTGTGAATACTATCACATGCTTTCTTGAAATCAATATATTACACTATTATTGGTTTCCGGGTTGACGTTCTATGGTGAATTATTGACTTTCAGTTAAAAAATTTGTTCTGCACAGGACCTTCCCTTTCGAAAACCACCCAGTTGTTTGTCTAAAGTATCTAACACTCTATTCTGGAGAATTTTTGATAATATTTTGTATGCCACTGGCGTAAGTGACACTCCTCTGTAATTGTTGACGTTTTGTTTGTCTCCCTTTGTATGTGGCGGGTGGATTAATGCTGTTTTCCATTCAACTGGAATGGCTCTGAGCACTATGGGACTTAACATCGGTGGTCATCAGTCCCCTAGAACTTAGAACTACTTAAACCTAACTAACCGAAGGACATCACACACATCGATGCCCGAGGTACGATTCGAACCTGCGACCGTAGCAGACTGAAGCGCCTGGAGCTGCACGGCCACACCGGCCGACTCAACTGGAATCTTTTCAGTTTTACAAATATTCTCAAGAAGCAGTTGTAGGTCCTTTATGATTTTTGGTTCTGACCACTTCAATAATTCTGCTCTAACGGAGTCTTCACCACTTGCTTCATTGTTTTTGAGTGTTTTGATGGCTTCATGAATTTCTAACTCTGTTGGTGGGAAATCTTCCTCTAGATGGAAATACTAATTTATCTGTTGAAACTGGACATTTTAACAGCTTTTCAAAAAAAATTGCTAAAATTTCACAATTTTCTTTGTTATTTAATGCCATTTTGCCATTTTCTTTTTTGAAAAAAATACTTGCTGCTTGATATCCTTAAGTATGTGTTTAAAATTTTGGTAAAAATTTCTAGTATTATTTTTGTTGAAATTTTCTTCTGTTTCATCAAGCTGAGAATATTCAAAGTTTCTTTTGATTATCCGGATTGTTTTTGATGTTTCTTTTCTTTGTTGTCTGAATTGTTCAAGGTTTTCGTTTTTTTCGAACATCTCCATTTTCTCCATTATTGACCTCTTTCTATTAGTGCTTCCTCACACTCCTCATTCCACCTGTCTTCTTTTTATTCTTGGCCAATCCTAAAGTTTTCTTTGCTGCTTGATTTATTTGCATCTGGAGTTCAAGCCAGTCACCTTCTTTACTTGTCTCAATTTATTCTCTAAATTTTTCTATATTTTCTTTTGTAATATTAGCTGTAGTGGTGTTGTATCTGATCACTTTCTTGGTCGACTTTTTTGTTTTAGATGGGAGAAATTTTATTTTAATCTTAGAGAGATAATGATTTGAATCGAATTCCCCGTTTCTGACTATTTTAAAATTCATAATTTCCGTGATATACCTTGTAGATATGGCTACGTGATCCAGTTGAAATTTTCCTAGGTTTGGATTTGAATGTCTCCAAGTTTTGGCTCTTCTTGGTAGTTTTGCGGAAATGTGTGGACATGACTTTTAACTCGAACATTTTACACATATTGATCAGTCTTTCAGTCTACCTCATATATTATTTTTTGTGTTTTATACACAGAAATCCTGTATCCTGCCAGTCATGACGTATACTCTGCAGACCTGTGTCATAAATAAACTGAAGTGACGAAAGTCATGGGATACCTCCTAATACTGTGTCGGACCTCCTTTTGCTCTGCGTAGCGCAACAAATCGGCGTGGTATTGTAGGAACACTCTTGACACGGTGGATCTCGGAACATTAAATTTCCTCTTAATTAGGTTTCATAAATATTAAACGGGATTGATATGGGGAGATCTGGGCCAAATCAACCACTCAAATGTCATCAAACCAATCACGAACAATTGTAGCCCGGTGATGTGACGAATCGTTGTTTGGGAACATGAAGTCCATGAATTGTTGCGAATGGCATCTAAGCAGCTCAACATAACAATTTCCAGTCAATGATCGGTTCAGTTGGACCAGAGGACTGAGTCCATTCCATGTAAACACAGCCCACACCATAATGGAGCCACCGCCAGCTTGAACAGTGCCTTGTTGACAACTAGGTTCCACGGTTTCGTGGGGTCTGCACCACACTCGAACCCTACATCAGTTCTCATCAACGTAAATCGGAACTCAGCGGACCATGCCACGGTGTTCCAGCACTCTAGCGTCCAACAGATATGGTCATGAGGCCAGGAGAGGCACTGCAGGCGATGTCGTGCTGCTAACAAAGGCACTCGCGTCGGTCGATTGCTGCCATAGCCCATTAACACTACATTTCGCTGTACTGTCGTAACGGATACATTCGTCGTACGTCCCACATTGATTTCTGTGGTTATTTTACGCAGTGTCGCTTGTCACTTAGCACTGACAACTCTACGCGAACGCCACTGCTCTCGGTCGTTAAGTGAAGGCAGTCGGCCACTGCCTTGACCGTGGTGAAAGGTTATGCCTGAAATTTGGTATTCTCGGCACACTCTAGACACTGTGGATCTCGGAATATTGAATTCCCTAACGATTTCCAAAATGGAATGTCCCATATGTCTAGCTCTAAGTACTATTCTTCGTCCAAAGTTTGTTAATTCCTCTCGTGCTTCCATAATCGCTTCGGAAGTCTTTTCACATGAATCACCTTTGTACTAATGACAGCTCCGCCAAAGCACAGCCATTTTGTACCTAGTGTACATAATACTACTGCCGTGTATATATACTTATCGCCATCCCATGACTGTTGTCACCTCAGCGTAGAAGAGAAGAGATTGAGATACTGGCATTTGAAATGATGTTCCTAAGGTCAGCCTTTTTTTAAAACAGAAAAAAATACTAAGAGAGACAGGGTCAGGAACGAATATGCAAGGAAACACCTGCAAGTGAGCAGATGAAAATGAAATGTGTGTGAAATCTTATGTGACATAACTGCTAAGGTCATCTCGCTTCCCACGCCCGGGTTCCCGGGTTCGATTCCCGGCGGGGTCAGGGATTTTCTCTGCCTCGTGATGACTGGGTATTGTGTGCTGTCCTTAGGCTAGTTAGGTTTAAGTAGTTCTACGTTCTAGGGGACCGATGACCATAGCTGTTAAGTCCCATAGTGCTCAGAGCCATTTGAACCATTTTGCTAAGGTCATCAGTCCCTAAGCTTACGCACTACTTAACCTAAATTATCCTAAGGACAAACACACACACACACACACACACCCATGCCCGAGGGAGGACTCAAACCTCCGCCGGGACCTCCGTGACCAGATGACCTTCACCGTGGACGAAAGACTTTGCACTGCAAGATTGAGCTGGTTAGGTCATGTGCACTCGAGTCGAACTCCAAATTAGTATCTGGAGATGCAGGTACCAGGAAAGAGAGCGACTTAGTGGCGTAGGAAGAGATGGACAGACCAGGTTAATTAAGATGTCGAGAGGAGAGGAGTAGCGTGTGATGCAGTAGCGAGGGAAAAACTATACATGGACATAAATCAATGGCAACATATCGTTCCTATCCAGCTCGATGAAAGGTGTGCAGCTTTAAAGCACCGACTGCTCACCGACCATCGCCGCGCCACGAAACAGCATCGAGAAAGCGCTGAACCATGAATCAGTGGAATAAGCGGGCAGCGCCACACCTGCAGGGGCAGAGTTCAGTGCCCCCTGTCAACACTGACTTAAAGAACCGCCCATCGCTGGTCAGCTCGCAGTTCGACAGCAGTCTTCGAGAGTATCAGTACTGAATAATAGGAAGGCGATACTTAGCATGCGTTTTGCGAGTAGGAACAGAGAGTAAATGTAATTGCATGTAGGATGCACAGCAAGCCACTTCATAACTAAAAGTTATGCCTCTTTCCTTTTTAGAACTAAAGAGTTCTATTAATTTGAAAGTTTATATACAGATCATTTTGCATTCCTGCCACCGGCCATCGTAACTTCTCTCCTCCCCTGTTTGCCTCGGTGCTGACTCCCACAGTAGTCGACACAACAGGACGACATTCTGATGATGATTTTACAGTGAAATCAGAGCAATGTCCTGCGTATATCATTGTGTGCAGTAATAGTATCTGGTGGAATGGGGTCTGCCTGAAACCAAACAAAATAAAATAAAAGATTTCTGTTCCACAATGAAACTAAATTTTCGTCTCCCTTAACGATTGAATAATTCACCTTTATCTCGTCATACATTGTTTCAATCTCTTCATCATCTGCGGAGTTAGTACGCACGTAAACTTGAATTAGTGTGGTGGATTTCGATTGTATATGTCTTGCCTGAGACAGTGTGGTCACTATGCTGTTCGTGGAAAAGGGGCAGTCAAAGGAAAACGAGACAGATGGAAAGATGTCAGTTCAGTATTTCAAAAGTAATCGCCACAACTGTTAATATACTCCTGGAAATGGAAAAAAGAACACATTGACACCGGTGTGTCAGACCCACCATACTTGCTCCGGACACTGCGAGAGGGCTGTACAAGCAATGATCACACGCACGGCACAGCAGACACACCAGGAACCGCGGTGTTGGCCGTCGAATGGCGCTAGCTGCGCAGCATTTATGCATCGCCGCCGTCAGTGTCAGCCAGTTTGCCGTGGCATACGGAGCTCCATCGCAGTCTTTAACACTGGTAGCATGCCGCGACAGCGTGGACGTGAACCGTATGTGCAGTTGACGGACTTTGAGCGAGGGCGTATAGTGGGCATGCGGGAGGCCGGGTGGACGTACCGCCGACTTGCTCAACACGTGGGGCGTGAGGTCTCCACAGTATATCGATGTTGTCGCCAGTGGTCGGCGGAAGGTGCACGTGCCCGTCGACCTGGGACCGGACCGCAGCGACGCACGGATGCACGCCAAGACCGTAGGATCCTACGCAGTGCCGTAGGGGACCGCACCGCCACTTCCCAGCAAATTAGGGACACTGTTGCTCCTGGGGTATCGGCGAGGACCATTCGCAACCGTCTCCATGAAGCTGGGCTACGGTCCCGCACACCGTTAGGCCGTCTTCCGCTCACGCCCCAACATCGTGCAGCCCGCCTCCAGTGGTGTCGCGACAGGCGTGAATGGAGGGACGAATGGAGACGTGTCGTCTTCAGCGATGAGAGTCGCTTCTGCCTTGGTGCCAATGATGGTCGTATGCGTGTTTGGCGCCGTGCAGGTGAGCGCCACAATCAGGACTGCATACGACCTAGGCACACAGGGCCAACAGCCGGCATCATGGTGTGGGGAGCGATCTTCTACACTGGCCGTACACCTCTGGTGATCGTCGAGGGGACACTGAATAGTGCACGGTACATCCAAACCGTCATCGAACCCATCGTTCTACCATTCCTACACCGGCAAGGGAACTTGCTGTTCCAACAGGACAATGCACGTCCGCATGTATCCCGTGCCACCCAACGTGCTCTAGAAGGTGTAAGTCAACTACCCTGGCCAGCAAGATCTCCGGATCTGTCCCCCATTGAGCATGTTTGGGACTGGATGAAGCGTCGTCTCACGCGGTCTGCACGTCCAGCATTAACGCTGGTCCAACTGAGGCTCCAGGTGGAAATGGCATGGCAAGCCGTTCCACAGGACTACATCCAGCATCTCTACGATCGTCTCCATGGGAGAATAGCAGCCTGCATTGCTGCGAAAGGTGGATATACACACACTGTACTAGTGCCGACATTGTGCATGCTCTGTTGCCTGTGTCTATGTGCCTGTGGTTCTGTCAGTGTGATCATGTGATGTATCTGACCGCAGGAATGTGTCAATAAAGTTTCCCCTTCCTGGGACAATGAATTCACGGTGTTCTTATTTCAATTTTCAGGAGTGTATATTTCCCTCTATGAGACAAGACGGTCAATGCCTTCATGGAACAATGTTTGCGATTGCCTGTGGAACCATGATTGTAGCCTGGCGACCACCTTTTCGTCCGAAATAAATCGACGGCCAAGAATGTCTTTCTTCAGGGCTCCAAAGAAGATTGAAATCGCATCTACATCTACATCTACATGGTCACTCTGCAATTAACACTTAAGACCCTGGCAGAGGGTTCATCGAACCATTTTCATACTACTTCTATTCCATTCCACTCTTGAATGGCACGTGGGAAAAAGGAACATCTAAATCTTTCCGTTAGAGCTCCGATTTCTCTTATTTTATTATGATGATCATTTCTCCCTACGTTGGTGGATGTCAACAAAATATTTTCGCATTCGGAAGAGAAAGTTGATGATTGAAATATCGTAAAGAGATCTCGCCGCAAAGAAAACCGCCTTTGTTTCAGTGACTGCCACCCCAACTCGCGTATCATATCAGTGACACTCTCACCCCTATTGGCGACATCACGAAAGGAGCTGACCTGCTTTGCACTTTTTTGATGTCCTCTGTCAATCCTATCTGGTAAGGATTTCATACCGCGCAGCAATATTCCAGCAGACGACGGACAAGTGTAATGTAGGCTGTCTCTTAAGTGGGTTTGTCGCATCTTCTAAGCGTTCTGCCAACAAAGGTCAGTCTTTGTTTCGTTACTGGATGTGGACAGATTGGGTGCGTATGTGAAATGTGTAAGGGCATCCCAGCGAAACGTCAGCAGCGTATTCGAAACGACCTTGGCAACCTGTGGGCCCACCAAAGGAGAAGTTTCGCTGGAAAGCCCTTAAACATCTTCCATAAGTCCTGACCTCTCCCCACGAGATTTCTATTATTTTGGAGCCATGCAGAAGGACATTCGAGGTTGTGAATTTCCTTTGGACGACTTGAAGGCATTAACCGTACTGACTAACAGTGTGATAAATGTACAAATGTTATGGCGATTACTTTTGAATACGTAGTTTACTGACTTTTTACGCATAGTTCTCATTTTCATTTGACTGCACCTTATAGCTTAGCCATATTCCTATTTTATTATTTATTATTAGACCTAATCTGTATGTATTTGATTTTGTGCGGTTATTCTGTACTCAATGGAGCAGAAGGATGTGCAATGAAGTGAAATCTAAAGGAAAATTTTTTAGTTTCTTTTATGCTATTACAGAGTAACGGAACGTTCGAAAAGTGTGTGACAAAAACACGCGGTATGACTGGCCGGCAGCTCGTGTATATAAAAGAATGACTAGTCATCGTTCAGAGGACTAAGCTACAAATCGTGTTTGTCATGATGGGTGCGAAGTGGTTAGCTACTGGGTATTAAACGCAGAACTTTCCGAGAAGAAGATGAGGCTGGGCGCAGAGGTGTTGTGGTGCGAACAGGTATTTTCCTGGAAGAGCCTTGTCGGAGGAAGGCGATACAGCCACCTCACGGGAGTAGCGTGGTGACGTCACACGCGCTACTGGCTATCAGCGGACACCTGCCGGCTTGTACGCGCGCTGTGACGGTGCGGTTTTCCTACAGGGGAAGTCTGCGAGGAGCTGCGAGTCCGAGTAATGTTAGCTAGTTATTCACAAGAATCTAGACCAAAACTGTGTTCCTCTCGAGCAGCAAATTAAAGAATATCTATTTCAATAATTACGCCATGGGCAGAATCTCTTTGTTCTAGTAGTCATCAAACGCTCCGACGGCTAAACTCCGAAGAAATTGGTAAAAAAAATGTTCGTCTCAAAGAAATAATGCCTTTAAATGCTTTATAGGAAGAACTATTTCAGTACCAAGGCTTCGTTGCACGCCAAATGTCAGAAAGATATTTCAGTTTTTCCCGTCTGTATGTCTGTATGTTAATAATCACAGCTGCTATCGTGACAGGTGTTAAAAATCCCGACTTTTTCGTGGTCGTCGTTTTCGGCTGTTGAGCACCCAGCCTATCGTCGATATTTCAATTGTAACTTACCATGGTCATCCCATAAACCATTAAGCAGTATTCATAAGTACTGTTGTTGGTAGTTAATTGTGTGACACAACAGATCTCAGTTGTGGTTCATTCATCGTGTGGCAGTCGAATACATTTTGGCTATTACTTTTCGTTTAGTAAGTGTCAGTGATAATATATTGTAATTAGCCAGAAAAAGAAGTAATAACAGAAAATAAGATCTTCACCGAGCAGTGTAAGAGACTGTGAGACGCAAGAGGGGCCGGCCGCGGTGGCCGAGCGTTTCTAGGCGATTCAGTCTGGAACCGCACGACCGCTACGGTCGCAGGTTCGAATCCTCCCTCGGGCATGGATGTGTGTGATGTCCTTAGGTTAATTAGTTTCAGTAGTTCTAAGTTCTAGGGGACTGATCACCATAGATGTTTAGTCCCATAGTGCTCAGAGTCTTTTATTATTTTCAGCAAAGCAAGTGCAGAGATAATAGTGAATTGAAGAAACGTCTATGTCATATGGTGCAACGCCAATGGGGAGCAAAGATATACATACCAGTCCACAGATGGCCTGGAGGCAAAGTAGGTGGATCCTACTAGAACTCCGCTTATCCAGGGGTATGGGGTGTCTCTGATGAAGCTCGGGGCGTGCGTGCGTGTGGAGTGATGGTTTGCTGAGTGTTTAGGTTTGTTCGTTCTCCTAACTGAAAGCGTTTAACGTCATTCTTTCATCTGTAATAAGTGGCCTGTCTAAGGTTCTGTGTCCTTTGTGTTAATCATTTCCTGATTACTGTTTGTTACCTATGAACTGGCTCTCTGCAACCTTCAATTGGGTCATATAGACTGAACGCCAAAGAAATTGGTGTAGGCACGCATACGTATTCAAATTCAGAGATATGTAAATAGGATGAATACGGCGCTGCTGTCGGCAACGTCTATATAAGACAACAACTGTCTGACGCAGTTGTTAGGTCAGTTACTGCTGCTACAATGGCAGGTTATCAAGATTTAAGTGAGTCTGAACGTGGTACGTGGTGTTACAGTAGGCGCACGAGCGATGAGACACAGCATCTCCGAGGTAGCGATGAAGTGGGGATTTTCCCGTAAGACCATTTCAAGAGTGTACCGTGAATATCAGGAATCCGGTAAAATATCAAATCTCCGACATCGCTGCGGCCTGAAAAAGATTCTGCAAGAACGGAACCACGCCGACTGAAGAGAATCGTTCAACGTAACGGAAGTGCAACCATTCCACAAATTGCTGCAGATTCCAATGCTGGGCCATCAACAAGTGTCAGCGTGCGAACCGTTCAACGAAACATCATTGATACGGGCTTTCGGAACCGAAGGCCCACTCGTGTACCCTTGCTGACTGCACGACACAAAGCCTTACGCCTCGCCTGGGCCGTCAACACCGACATTGGACTGTTGATGATTCAAAATATGTTTCCTGGTCGGACGAGTCTCGTTTGAAATTGGATCGAGCGGATGGACGTGTACGGGTATGGAGACAACCTCATAAATCCGTGGACCCTGCATGTCAGCAAGGGACTTTTCAAGCTATTGGAGGCTTTCTAATGGTGTGAAGCGTGTGCAGTTGGAGTGATATGGGACCGCTGATACTTCAAGACACATCTCTGACAGGTGGTACGTATGTAAGCATCCTGTCTTATGAGCTGCATACATTCATGTCCATTGTTGATTCTGACGGACTTGAGCAATTCAAGTAGGACAATTCGACACCCCACACGTCCACAATTGCTACAGAGTAACTCCAGGAACACTCTTCTGAGTTCAGACACAACCGCTGGTCACCATACTCCCAAGACATGAACATTATTGAACAGATCTGGGATGCCTAGCAACGTGCTGTCCAGAAGAGATGTCCACGCCCTCTTACTCTTACGGATTTATGGATAGTCATGCAGGATTCATGGTGTCAGTTCCCTCCAGCACTTCTTCACTCATTAGTCGAGTCCATGCCACGTCGTGTTGCGACACTTCTGCGTGCTCGCCGAGCCCCTATACGGTATAAGGCAGGTGTACCAGTTTCTTTGGGTCTTCATTGTAAAAGAACCATCCCTGCATAACAGAGGGTGGTGCAGAATAAGTGTTAGAAAGTTTTTGTCTACTACAACATAATATTGGGTAACAGATTCTTGTTACCGTATTTATGATATGGAAGACAACCTTAAATTTAATATAGAAGGTTTTGGAAGTGCTTTCATTCTGGAGCAATGAGTGAGTAGAGCCTTGAACTGAAGTCCGTGATGATTTTCTGAAGACTATCATTTTAGGCTGCATGAATCTCTCTGAAACTGCAGTACCAACATCCTCCAGTGGTGCAGGAATGTTTTTGAAGACTCTGTCCCTCAGATAGGCTTGTAAGAAATAGTCACACGGGTTGAGAGAAGGACTACAGGAGGGGCATTCCTCACCATGACCGAATTCTAAAGTGTCCACAGAAACGAACTAATCTCTGTTATCCCGAAAGAAATCGAGGACGATCAAAGTACAGCATGGACGTGTTTTATACTGTATGGACCAGTTGTTTGGGATCATTCGGCAGGTACAAATTCATGTTCCAGTTCGTGCTATGAGTGGTTCGTCAATAAAAATGAGCCGAATAATCCGTTGTGCGCTCTAAACAGGTGACTTTTTCTTAAGCCGGTGGAGCAGCAGCTTGTACGTGTAAATTCTCAGTAGCCCAGAGGCGCCATTTCCGTTTGTTGACATACCCTTGCAGATGGAAGTGTGCTTCGTCACTACAACAGGCCTAATGTGTTCCGATTATTCCTTTTTGAAAAGCCTCAGTCATCTCATTTCCAAAAGAATATCGCCGCTCCGCATTCCTGTCCTTCAAAAGGTTGGCACTTTGAATTTTGTGAAGGAAAAGGTTAAACTTTGCTTTCCGTCGTGGTACCCTGAGTTGCTGTGCTGTATGTCTTGCTGACGCTGAATAAGGTTCTCAATCGTTCCACGTTCTCCAGGGTTACATCTGAGATGGTTGTCCTGACTGACCCTTCCTGAAAACATGTAGGGATTTGGTCATTTCAAAATACATATTATCAACCTGTCGAACAACAGATATAGCATTACACAAAATGTGTATCAGAGGATGCTTAAGCCGACCGCGGTGGTCTCGCGGTTCTAGGCGCGCAGTCCGGAACCGTGCGACTGCTACGGTCGCGGGTTCGAATCCTGCCTCGGGCATGGATGTGTGTGATGTCCTTAGGTTAGTTAGGTTTAAGTAGTTCTAAGTTCTAGGGGACTAATAACCACAGCAGTTGAGTCCCATAGTGCTCAGAGCCATTTTTTAGAGGATGCTTAAACGTTCTCATCTAAATTTGACTTCGATACTATACTATAATGTCACCGAGAAGTGGGTATTCCGGACGTTGCTGTTCTTGGGCAAAGTGTGCTGCTGAATGCGCGCCTCGCCACAACGGTACGTCCAGATTTTGTGTAACTGTCTTTACCATCAACAAACCCTGTTCCAATGTGTTAGTGCATCCATTCTGAAATTTGACCTGAGACATTGGTGAGTGAGCTACAGAATTTTCAGAGCTACAATAAAACAGTATCACAAGGATAATCACTTACGGCGTAGAATTAAACCACAGTAGACAAATACTTTATACTGCCTGTTTTGCGACACCCTGTACTATATTTTGTAAGTAGGCTGTTTAGGGTTGGTTTTTATGTTGGTAACGCCACCGCCGCATAGTGCTCTGTATGACAATCACTGGCTTTGGTGCGTGCAGACTGTGGCTGGTTTGCATTGTTGTTGGCTATTGTAGTGTTGGACAGTTGGCTGTTAAAAGCGCGTAGCGTTGTGCAGTTGGAGGTGAGCCGCCAGCAGTGGTGGATGTGGGGAGAGAGATGGCGGAATTTTGAGAGCGGATGATCTGGACGTGTGTCCATCAGAGACAGTACATTTGTACATATGATGACTTTTGAACACTAGTAAGGTAAATACATTGTTTGTTCTGTATTAAAATCTTTCATTTGCTAACTATGCCTATCAGTCGTTAGTGTCTTCAGTAGTTAGAATCTTTTATTTAGCTGGCAGTAGTGGCGCTCGCTGTACTGCAGTAGTTCGAGTAACGAAGATTTTTGTGAGGTAAGTGATTTATGAAAGGTATAGGTTAATGTTAGTCAGGGCCATTCTCTTGTAGGGATTATTAAAAGTCAGATTGCGTTGCGCTAAAAATATTGTGTGTCAGTTTAGTGTTGATCAGAATAGGTAAAGAGCGAAATGTCTGAGTACGTTCAGTTCTGCTCAGTTGTTGAAAATCAAATAACGTAAGAGGTTTATCAGCACAGTAATTCATTAATTTTTCTAAGGGGGCGTTTCAATTTCTTCTGTTACACGTAGGAAGATCATACAGAAGTTAGTAAATAGGTACACTATACAAGTGTAATGCATTAAATAAAAATTCATAATTTTCCTGTTACGACAAAGTGTTATCAGCTCCACGTGTGTGAGGATGTCAAGTGTAATCGTAGTTCTGTGCTCATGTTGGTAGTAACGGAGCGCTAGAATGAGAATCATGTGTAATTCTGGCACACAGAATGCACCTCTTGAAAGACAAGCAGCTTCGTCGCAGGGTTAGTTCTCACACGACGTGCAGATAACTGGCAGCACTGCCTATTGACCTCACTCCATAACAAATCACGTGAGGTTTGAACTTTGACTCGCTGTCGAGTGATCAGGAGTTATGTGCCACAGTGTTTCTTCCTCCTGTCAGCATCGAGACTTCTTTTCTCAAGTTTCACACCAGCGACCTGATAGATGGAACCGATCCCTATCAATTAAGCGAAGGAGGGAAACCCACTGTATCAGACATTGAACCTGCTAGATTGAAAAGTCATTTTATGAAAAAGTCGGTCCTTCGGAGCAGTGGGTTTATCGTGAACTTCTGGACCAATGGAGCATCTCATGTGGCTCGAAAAAGATATCTCAGTTTTTGGGAGGGGACGCACTGCACTACGGACCAATATCACTTAGATCAGTTTGTCGCTCTTTTTTTTCTTTTTCTTCCCACGAAGTTCAGAATGCCGTACACATTCGGGCAGGTTGTATTCCGGAAAGAATACTACATGGATCCATACTGTCACCTAGTAAATAAAATTTCTTCTTGCGGAGTACCAGACGACTGGGTCAAAACGTTAGAACTTAGCACGCCGTTGTCAGTAGGGAAACATGTTCAAACGCGGTAGTACCTCAAGACGGTTTGGTGATACCGTTACTGTATTTTTGAAGGGTGCACCGGGTACCCTCGCGAAAATTCTGGGGTGGATTTCTAACCACAAAACAAGAAAAAGATCATGTTAACAAATGCACGTGTTTGTTACGTTTTTGACTTATTGACGCAACGTTTGTCTATCTGCTGACGAAGGTGGCGAAATGATGATTCGGGATACTGCAGAAGATATGAAACGTCTAAGAAAATCAATATTTTCAATATGAGTATTGTCAGACGTGGGTGTTATAAAATTTAAAATGCTCACTTGCTTTTAATACTATCATTGTCGTATGTTTTATTGTTTTTGAGGAATTGCTCTTGCTCAGCTTGAATATAAAAGCGGGCACGTGCGAAAGGCAAAGGCCCCGAGTTCGAGTCTCGGTCCGGCACACAGTTTTAATCTGCCAGGAAGTTTCATATCAGCGCACACTCCGCTGTAGAGTGAAAATTTCATTCTAGCCACCGAATTAACCACCGAATTAATGACATATCCGGAGACATAGAAGACATGTTGAAGTATAAAATAAAGAGCAATCGTAAGTTCTCACTGCAGATAAACGTGTCCACCGATATTGGCGAGCACACGCCACTTCTTTCCTACATAAGGTATGTTTGATGACGATGTAACTGCAATTTTTTCAAAGCACTACCCATATGAGCAACCGGTGAAGAAATATTTCGTGTGACTAATGGATGTTTTTTGCGTAATGAATTGACGTGAGAAAATTCCGTTAGTGTCTCTACAGACGGAAACACTTGTATTACCGGCCAAATGAAAGGATTTGTGTTTAAAGCACGTGAAGCAGATCCTAACTTAGGAACCGATGATTGTCCTATTCACCAGGAAGCTAGTGTGGTTAAATCGTTGCCATTGCCTCTGTAAATTGTGATGATCGAAATAGTAAAAGCCGTGAACTTCATCAAATCGCTTTTTAACCTTTTGTATCAAAATATGGGATCACAGCATACTACGCTTCTTCTTCATACAGAAGTACGTTGGATATCGAGGTAAAGTGTTAACTTGAACGTAGAGATGAAGTGTTTGCTTTTTTGAGTAATGAGAGGCATGAGTATGCAGATTTATTTGCAGATAATGAGTAGGTATCTACAGATTTGAAAGCAGACAGAACAGTGAAATCAAAATTTTTCGAACTGCCTTTGGATAAATTTTGGCTGTCAGTAACTAAAAATAATTGATTACATAATGACTATATTAAAATACACGCCATTTTGAGGGGCTGACATTTTGGTGTGCCATGTTGAGCCAAAGTCTGTCTGGATGTTCCGTAAGTGATAAAAAGTTGCGGAACAATGGAATGGACAGATACTATTTTGGTAATGCACGCGAGGCTGAATGGCTGTACCCTATGTTGCTCCCAGACCAATGACAGGCAAGATATAAAACTTCTGGTGCGGGTTATCGTTGAGTAACGGGAATAGCATATGATGTATCGACAACTGTGGATCTTGTGATAACCCAGAATTGCTCTTTCTGCGGACCTGGAAGAAAACTTTTTACAGACTGTCGATAAGATCCAGGTAAACGGTGTCCTACAATGAGCGTAACTTTTGATTGCATTAATAATATACACTTTATTGATGAAATTAAGTAATTTACATATTATTGCAGTGTGATTATGTTCGAAATATGATATTACTCAAATGCCACACACTTCTCTATAGGCACTCTCTCGTTCTTTCTATGAAATTTTCCTTAACTTTGCACCTCTAGTAGTTAAATTACATGCTTAATATCGGCCTTGAACTGGACCGTGATTTGTTGGAGTAAACACAAGTTTTCAGATACCCCCGTAGAAAGAAATAACATGGTGTCAGATCACAAGATCTAGGCGGCCAATTCACATCACAGTTGCGAGAAACTACCCGGCCAGGAAACCTCTCTCGTAAAAAGTCGATTATTACAATCGATGGTTGATACGTTGCGCCATATTGTTGAAACCAAGCCGCTCCAGTAGTCACATGATCCAGTTCAGACCATAAAAAGCTCTCTTAAAATATTGCGGTAACTTTCGCCGTTCACTGTTAATGGGTTTCCGGGGCCTTCTCCTAAGGAGTACCGCCCAATTTTGCCCTCTGCCGAAATGTCACACCACACAATCACTCGATGTAATGGCTTCTCCACAATTACTCGAGTGTTTCCTGTGCCCCAAATCCTGTAATTTTGCTTGTTCGTGAAGCCATTCGACAGAAAGAGCGCTCTGTTAGTGAACACTGTTTTTATATGAACACCGTTTCCTTTTTCGCACCTAAAGGGCAAACGCTCGGCTTGTTTCGTGAGAGATTGGCTTCAGTTCTTGTGTTAGTTGGATTTTACTCGTTCGAAGGTGAAAATCGTGCAACGTCCAGTATTGCCAACTATACAGAGCAGAAATAGTGGGCGTAACAAACGTTACGTTCCTTATGGGACACAGGACGTTATGATCGTGATATCGAGGAAGAAAATTATGATTAATTGGTATACCAAGACATTAGGATGCATTCATGCGGTTCAATCTGTGTTTTTCATCAGTGCTTGAATGAGAGATAGGTTTTTTCCGTCGTAAATGGTGTCTAAATTGGGGTGTTACGGAGGAGACACTGAAAACTCCACGCCGCGCCCGCGCATTGAACTTATGTCCTTAATATACATTTCCGCCTGTGAGAGACACATACACTTGTAGTTGTGAGTATCCACCGATGCAATCAGCGCTAAGAATCGAATCTGATACATAAATGTTTGCTTTAGAGATCCAAATACAGTAAACGAATCGAAAGTAATTAGCTGCAGTCTGTTGCTTAAGATAAACTCAACGTTAGTCCATTTGCATGTTGCTTCCTTTTCACCCCCACGCATTCCTAGAGGCCAAATGTTATCGGAAAGCTCAATAGTCAGCCTAGCAACTCAGGAAATTGTGATTCCGATAGCAACCGTTGTGTTGCAGTGCCTAAAACTCCTCTTCGGGAGGATCCTATACTTATTCGACAAGCTTGAATTTAATTATGCATGTTTGAATTACATCGCGAATCGAATGATGGGATGGATCCTTTGACATGATCCGAGCAAAAGTCTTGCATGTATTGACTACGATGACAGCTGGATGTGAAATTCTAATCTTGAGTTATTTTCTTTCTTGCTAGGACTAGGGGTACGTATGAGACACACCGAGCGAGGTGGCGCAGTGGTAAGGCACTGGACTCATCTTCGGGAGGACGACGGTTCAATCCCGCGTCCGGCCATCCTGATTTAGGTTTTCCGTCATTTCCCTAAATCACTGCAGGCAAATGCCGGGATGGTTCCTCTGAAAGGGCATGGCCGACTTCCTTCCCCATCCTTCCCTAATCCGATGAGACCGATGACCACGCTGTCTGGTCTCCTTCTCCAAACAACCAACCAACGTATGAGACAGCAGTGACTGTCTCCTCCAGTAGGGAAACACTGATGCATCTTTCGAGAAATGCGAGTACCACGTCATATGCTGTACGCCGTGCCTGAATATGGAGTAAGAAATAGTTGTACGTAGTAAGTGGTTCGTGCTAAGAGAGAAGGAATGCTCACACAGATGAATCTAATTTAACAACACCTAATGAAGGTTCTCACTAGTATGATATAACTCGTGGACAAAAGTGCTGGTAGCAGTTAGCGTTCGAAACAAATGCTATGGTGCAACAGCCTTAATTTGATGACGGCTGATTACTTGGCGGGTTCTGGTTGCTTCTATCCATCCTACATCACACACGAAAATGAATAACATATGTGAGTGGTGTAAGATCAAACTCAACTTTAGTCCGTTTGCACGTTGCTTCCTTGTCACCTCCGCGTCCATTCCTAGAGATCAAATGTTATCGGAAAGTTCAACAGTCAGCCTAGCAACTCCGAAAACTGTGAATCCGATAGCAATACCTGCCGTTTTCGGTCATTTTTACGTGCGACCCCCTTCCCACCACCATTTCTAGCACTGTTCAGTATTTCTTGTCCACACAGTATTCTTTGATAGACCGTGAGCCCTATGCATATAAAGTTTGGTTGGAATTTTACAAGGCATTCCATAACTTTGCTTACGTGACACCACCCCCACCTTTTCTTCACCTATAGCAACCCTTTCCCTACTAGTAGCAGGGCTGTACTAGATCCACAGTTTTTTATTTTATTTCCTTTTTTACAGGTAGTACGACCTGTATATAACACGTTAGGTTGAAATTTCTCCAGGTATTCCAGAGTTATGCTTCACATGACGCCTCTCCCTATCACCAACTACCAGCCCTCGTTGTTAAATGTCATCGGGACCCTTACAACTATGGATTTAGCAGTTATACAGGGTGTCCCAAAATAATGTATACTCTCTTTGAAACAGAATATCTCTTTAAGTAAAGGAGACATAAATGCAATTTTAGTGGTACTAATTTAGAATGCTGTGAAAAACATAGCAATGCTTTCTTTTGTTTCAGGATTGTCGGCAAACATGACGTTATCGTTTGAAGAACGGAAATGGGTGCTTAAGTGTTACTGGATAACAGAATGTGAGTGTGGTACGCCGATGTTGGAGAGTTGAATTTGAAACACCACCATCGACAAGAGTGACAGTTACGAGAATCAGAGATAAGTTTGAAGTCGAAGAAACGGTGCACGATATGAAGAAAGGACATAGCGGACGAAAGAGAAGGTCAACAGACAATGAGAGTGTTGACGTAGCAATCCAGGCCTAAACACGATCCCTGAAGAAATCTCTGAGACAAAGCTCTCGGGAGACTAGGATCTGCAGAAGCAGAGTTCATAGAATTTTGCGGTCTCATAACTTCAAGCCTTACATTCCAAGACTTCTCCATGCTCTTAAGAAGCATGATCCTGATAGGAGAAGAGAATTTTGTGAGTGGTTCATTAACAGATGTGAAGAAGAGCAACGTTTCCAAGATCGAACTCTTTGGTCAGATGAAGCGACGCTTAAACTTGATGGAACAATTAACCGTCATAATTGCGTGTACGGTGCCAGGGAGAATCAGTACGTAGCCGGGCAAAGGCATGTTAATCTTCCAACAGTAACAGCCTGGTGTGGTCTGTCTTCTAGAGGGTTCATCGGGCTGTACTTGTTTGACAACACTGCACGGACGACTCGTACTTGGAAATGTTGGAAATGATAATTCCTGGTCTTAGTGTTGTGTCTGGAAATGATGATTATTACTTTCAACAGGACGGGGTGCCACCTCACCTTCACGTGGATGTGAAGGCATGTCTCAATCGTACATTCCCTGCCAGATGGATAGGACGAACAGGGAGTGTGGAGTATCCCGCTCGATCTCCAGATTTGACTCCTATTGACTTCTTTCTTTGGGGTACTCTCAAGAACACAGTTTATGCTGCGAGACCAAACACACTGGATGATCTTAGAGAGCAAATTGAGCAAGCATATGACGCCATTCCGTTGGAAACAAAAAGTTGGCATGTTTTTCAGTTGTAAATTGTTGTCGACGGTGTATTTCGATGTACGGACACCAGTCTGAACTTTAACTACTATAAGTCGGACACCTCACACCACCAAAATTGTATTTCTCACCCCTTGCATTAAAGAGATTTTCTGTTTCAAGGAGTGTATACATTATTTTGGCACACTCTGTATACTTCGCTTTCGATTATTTTACGTCATCCCTTCGCAAAGCCACCCGAAATATAAGGATCTAATTTTCTAAATTGTAAATCATGTATGTAACAAAACTGCAAAAAGACTGGAATTTAAGGAGATGGGACATGGATAAACTGACTAAACCAGAGGTTGTACAGAGTCTCACAGAGAGCATAAGGGAACAATTGACACAGTAGAAGAAGAATGGGTAGCTCTGAGGGATGAAGTAGTGAAGGCAGCAGAGGATTAAGTAGGTAAAAAGACGAGGGATAGTAGAAATCCTTGGGTAACAGGAGAAATATTGAATTTAATTGATGAAAGGAGAAAATATAAAAATGCAGTAAATGAAGCAGGCAAAAAGGAATACAAATGTCTCAAAAATATTATCGACAGGAAGTGCAAAATGGCTAAACAGGGTTGGCTAGAGGACAAATGTAACGATGTAGAGGCTTATCGCAAGGGTAAGACAGATACTGCCTAAAGGAAAATTAAAGAGACCTTTGGAGAAATGAGAGCCACTTGTATGAATTTCAACTCAGATGGAAACCCAGTTCTAAGCAAAGAAGAGAAAGCAGAAAGGTGGAAGGAATATATAGAGGGTCTATACAAGGGCGATGTACTTTAGGTCAATATTATGGAAATGGAAGAGGATGTAGATGAAGATGAAATGGGAGATAGGATACTGCGTAAAGAGTTTGACAGAGCACTGAAAGACCTGAGTCGAAACAAGGCCCCGGGAGTAGACAATATTCCATTAGAACTACTGACGGCTTTGTGAGAGCCAGCCCTGACAAAACTCCACCATCTGGTGAGCAAGATGTAGAGACAGGCGAAATACCTTCAGACTTCAAGAAGAATATTATAATTCAGTACCAAAGAAAGCAGGTGTTGACAGATGTTAAAATTACCGAACAATCAGTTTAATAAGTCACAGCTGCAAAATACTAACGTGAATTCTTTACAGACGAATGGAAAAACTGGTAGAAGCCGACCTCGGGCAGGGTCAATTGGATTCCGTAAAAATATTGGAACATGTGAGGCAATACTGACCTTATGACTTATCTTAGAAGAAAGAATAAGGAAAGACAAACCAACGTTTCTAGCATTTGTAGACTTAGAGAAAGGTTTTGACAATGTTGACTGGAATACTCTCTTTCAAATTCTGAAGGTGGCAGGGGTAAAATACAGGGAGCGAAAGGCTATTTACAATTTGTACAGAAACCAGATGGGAGTTATAAGAGTCGAGGGACATGAAAGAGAAGCAGTGGTTGGGAAGGGAGTGAGAGAGGGTTGTGGCCTCTCCCCGATGTTATTCAATCTGTATATTGAGCAAGCAGTAAAGGAAACGAAAGAAAAATTCGGAGTAGGTATTAAAATTCATGGAGAAGAAATAAAAACTTTGAGGTTCGCCGATGACATTGTGATTCTGTCAGGGACAGCAAAGGACTTGGAAGAGCAGTTGAATGGAATGGACAGTGTCTTGAGAGGAGTATATAAGATGAACATCAACAAGAGCAAAACGAGGATAATGGAATGTAGTCGAATTAAGTCGGGTGATGCTGAGGGAATTAGATTAGGAAGTGGGACACTTAAAGTAGTAAAGGAGTTTTGCTATTTGGGGAGAAAAATAACTCATGATGGTCGAAGTAGAGAGGATATAAAATGTAGACTGGCAATGGCAAGGAAAGCGTTTCTGAAGAAGAGAAATTTGTTAACATCCAGTATAGATTTAAGTGTCAGGAAGTCGTTTCTGAAAGTATTTGTATGAAGTGAAACATGGACGATAACTAGTTTGGACAAGAAGAGAATAGAAGCTTTCGCAATGTGGTGCTACAGAAGAATGCTGAAGATTAGATGGGTAGATCACATAACTAATGAGGCGGTATTGAATAGCATTAGGGAGAAGAGGACTTTGTGTCACAACTTGACAAGAAGAAGGGGCCGGTTGGTAGGACATGTTCTGAGGCATCAAGGGATCACAAATTTAGCATTGGAGGGCAGCGTGGAGGGTAAAAGTCGTAGAGGGAGACCAAGAGATAAATACACTCAGCAAAATCAGAAGGATGTAAGTTGCAGTACGTACTGGCAGATGAAGAAGCTTGCACACGATAGAGTAGCATAGAGAGCTGCATCAAACCAGTCTCAGGACTGAAGACAACAACAACAACAACAACAACATGTGTACCAAGTTTGGTTGAAACCGCTTCATGCTTTCCAGAGCTATGCTGAAACGTTCACATTTACACACCTACATACATCTATACAAACAAGTTACCGTAAAGGAAACTGCAGTTTCTTGGTTTAAGCATACTCCATTCGAAAAAAAAAAAAAAAAAAAAAAAAAAAAAAAAAAAAAAAAAAAAAAAGGAAAACGCATAATCTCATAGGCTAAGCGTGGCGTGGTGAGTACGGTGACAGACGAAAGATTCCATTTATTTATGTAGTATAGGAGTTTCCAGAGAGGGATTGTTGAATCATACAGCTTGCGTCGCACGATGTTTCCCAGTGGAAGTTTGGAAACGCCGTTCGGCTCTCGAAACACCGAGCGCAGTTACTCATTTCCTGGCGGGGCAAAGACCCAAAAGGATATCTGCTGACAACGCATTAGTACACCGTAAAAAACGAGTACTGGCATGAAACTGGTCCCGTATTTGGCAGGTGTGGTGTTCAGGTGTGAATATCTCCTCTGTAGGAACCAACATGGGTTGCGAAAACAACGATCATGTGACACCCAGCTCGCTCTGTTCGTCCACGAGACCCAGAAAGCAGTAGACACAGGCGCCCATGTAGATGCCGTGCTTCTTGACTTCCGGAAGGCTTTAGACACCGTTCCGCACTGCCGCCTACTGAACAAAATACGAACATACAGAATATCAGATCTGCTGTGTGACTGAACTGAAGAGTTTGTAGCAAACAGGACACAGCCTGCCACTCTGAATGGAGAGAAGTCTTCTGAAGTAAAAGTAATTTCGGCATTCTCCACGGCAGTGTTATAGGACAAATGCTTTTCACAATATATATAAAAGGCTTATTAGATAACGGCAAAAGTTCCATGAAGCTTTTCATGGATGGAGTTATTATATAGAGAAAGGTCGCGACGCTAGAAAATTGTAGTGAAATACAAAAAGACCTACAAAAGATCGTTGCTTGGTGCAGAGAGTGGCAATTGACTCTCAAAATAAACTGATGTAACGTATTGTGAATATATAGACAGAAAGACCCTTTACTGTATGTTACATAACAATCACTGAAAGCATTTACTTCAACAAAATATCTAAGAGCATGCGTGCGGAGCGATTTGAAGTGTAACCACCACGTAAAATTCATCGTGAGTACGGCAAATGACAGACAGATTTTTTAGAAAAATCTTCAAAAAAAATAGTCTACCACAAAGGGAGTAGCTCAGAAAATACTCGTTCCGACCAATACTAGAATATTGCTCGTCAGTATGCGGTCTGGACCAGAAAGGACTGACAGAGGAAGTGGAAGCTATATGTTAATTTAATAAGCACGAAAGCGTTACGCACTGCAGGAGAAGACTTTCTGCATCGCGGCATGGTTTATTGTTAAACTTCCGAGAGCACACTTTGAAACGTCCCCTTTGAAGAATTAATGAATTACTGTGCTTAAACTGACAATATTTTTAGCGCAACGCATCTGACTTTCAAAAATCCCTACAAAAGAATGGCCCTGACTAACATTAATCTATACCTGTCACAAATCACTTACCTCACCAAAAATCTTCGTTACTCGAACTACTGCAATTCAGCAGGCGCCACTACTGCCAGCTAAATAAAAGATTCAAACTACTGAAGGCACTAACTACTGATAGGCATAGTTAGCAAATGAAAGATTTTAATACAGAACAAACAATGTATTTACCTTAATAGTCATTATATTTATAGCAGTTCATGACATCCAGTCTTACAAATTTCAAAACTCCGCCATCTCTCTCCCCACGTCCACCACTGCTGGCGGCTCACCTCCAACTGCGCAACGCTACGCGCTGTTAACAGCCAACTGCCCAACACTACAATGGCGAGTATTACAACAATGCCAACCAGCCACAGACTGCACACAGCACAGCCAGTGATTTTCATACAGGGGTGGCCTTACCAATAAAAAAAACCTATACAGCCTACTTACAGCTTTCTTAGGCGAGTCGACAAGTAACCTGGTGTCAAAAGTTAAAGCAACAAGTCACTATGTCCCTGTCCTGTGTCTAATTCACGATATAATCATACAATCGGTCAACTAGATGTTTGTATATTCGGAAGATGGCATTCCGGTCAACGAACTCCCATGCCAACCACGACGTCAGGATACCTGTGGAACGAGGTAGTTTTTGCAGGGTAGTCCCATATCCGCAATCGCTGTGGACACTGTCACAGACGGTGCAGCAGGGCACAGAGAAGATTCCTACTATATCCTCTGCCCAAGAAATCCTAAAACCCAGATAAGAATGTCATGATAATTTAAAGTAGGGAACAGTGTTATCCTGACAGGTACGACAACTTTGACAATAATATAACACCTTAAAGTTTTGATGAACACCAATTTCAATAATTACTGAGTATATCATGATATAAAGGTAGAAAGAAAGGTTAATTTCTAATTAGCTATCAAGCATCTCAGTAATAACTGCAGATCAGTACGACGAAAGTTAAGTCCAAAGTAATATATCAGTCAGAGATAACATTTATTGTGAAAGATGGTTGTAAACGCTGCGAAATGGAAATTCAATGCGTCTACAACGCTCGATCATGGACATGTTAGTCGCTTGTTTGCTATCAAGTCGTGAGAGAGCACCGTTTATCATAGTACTACAAACGAAACGCTACGAGATAGTTTCTATTACAAAAAAAAGTACTATTGCGTGGTAAAGATGCGTGGACTTTGTTAGCAATTATTCTGACTTGAGAACTTGAACTGAAGTGATATTCTGATAATCTACGACGAGTTAATGAACTTCAATTATTGGAAATATTATTCTTGGGCTCAACCTTCATCAAAGTGAGCAGTTACAACGAAGAATGGACATAGTATCGAAGTTGGTCATCAAAATTAATTAACTGTGAACATTTTAATTGAAAGAGTGACTTGATGAACATTGAGCAATGAAAGGAGTGTTTTGCCAAAATAATATTACGACGCACGAAAGCAAGATAGCATTATAGATTATCTCTGGCTTTGCGTCGTGCTGTAGTGAACAATTCTCGGTAACAACTACCGCAAATGAATTTTTCCTCTCTTCAGTGGTGTGAAACGACGCCAGTGATTAATGATTCACTCAGTATAGCAATAACTAACCGGGCATTGCAAATCATCATAAAACCGTAATAGACAATTAAAATCAGCAGTTCGCATTGCTGAGAACACTGATTACTCGCAAACGGATTTTCATACATTACACGAGGAACAATTTTCTTTAGAGATTTTCATGTGCTGTTCCATGTTATTCGACGGGGACAACCATCACTGCACTATGCATGGTGCACTGCGCTTCTCCATTCCATCGACCGAGCTGTAGCAGTAGCGGCTCAACATCAACAGCGGCAACAAAAGAGGAGAGGGGACGTCAGAAGAGCCAGAGAAGGAAAGGAAGCAGGACAGTAGCAAACTAATGTAGGCCAGTGACTTAGTGTGAATCGTTGTGTCGTTTCTCGGGTGTGGCGACAGTGTATACAGACCGGAACTGTATTCCGAAGACCAGGACAGAGCCGACAACTTGTGATTTCAGAAGAGAAGACCGTTATTTGGCTATAAGGGCACGACGATACCGTCTTAGTACTGCACGGCAACTGGCAAGTGAGCTCCCTGCATCCACCGGACGTGTTGTATCGAGGCAAACGGTATACAGAAGGCTTCGGCAGAGGGGGCATTATTGTAGGAGACCTGCTGTATGTCTATCTCTGACGCGTCTTCACAGAAGGGAGCGCCTAGAGTAGAGTCATCAACATGCTACCTGGGCTGCCGAACAGTCGGACAATGTTGTTTTCACAGATGAGTTTCGATTTAGTCTGGAGAGTGATTCTCAAGGGATTCGCATCTGGAGGTAATGTGGAACACGATTTCGGGACCGAAACATTGTGGAAAGTGACCGATATCGAGGAGGATCGATAATGGTGTGAGCAGGGATTATGTGCACCACTCCAACCCCTCTTCGTGAAACTGCGCGGGTGAATCGGTAAGGTTTAACTGCTGTCAGGTATCACGACGACATCTTGGGACCTGATGTGTGCTTGTTGCGAGGTGGTGTAGGCCCAGATTTCGTATTGATGGACAATAATGCTCGACCTCATAGAGCAGGGGTGGTTGATGTTTTCTTGGAAATGGAAGATACTGCGTGCCTGGCGTGGCCTGCTTCCAGATTTGAATCCCATAGAGCGTGTCTGGGTTTCCTTAGGGAGACGGCTTGCAACATGTCTGCATCCACCAACCATTCTCCAAGACTGCGATCAGCTCTGCAGGAAGACTGGGCGTTATTGCCTCAACATGAGACTGATGACATCATTCACAGCATGCCCCGTCATTCTCAGTCCAGTATTGCTGCCAGAGGTGGTCACTCCCTGTTGTGAGCACATTAACCACTTGTCAGAATGTGTGTGCAAATCCGTTAAGTTGGAAAAAACGAAGAACATTTTGCATGTTGTTTAAGTTCTGTATTCTTTACATTCTTTTTTTCTCTTGTGCCTTTATCCCACAGGTACGCAGGGTCGGCATGGTTAATCGGATTTGGCAATGTTAGATTAAGAGGTGGCCGGATGCCCTTCCTGCCGCCACCCCGTACCCCCCAGTACAGAATGAGTGTACCCCAACTGTCTGCGACTAGTGTAATTCATGGAATAATGCGAAAGTGGTTAGATGTTCAAATGGTTCAAATGGCTCTGAGCACTATGGGACTCAACTGCGGTGGTCATTAGTCCCCTAGAACTTAGAACTACTTAAACCTAACTAACCTCAGGACATCACACACATCCATGCCCGAGGCAGGATTCGAACCTGCGACCGTAGCAGTCGCACGGTTCCAGACTGCGCGCCTAGAACCGCGAGACCACCGCGGCCGGCAAGTTAGATGTCTGCGAGCCATGTAACTGAGGCGGGATGTGGGGATCAGCCCGGTATTCACCTAGGGGTATGTGGAAAACCGCCTAAAAACCACATCCAGGCTGGCCGGCACACCGGCCGTCGTCGTTAATCCGCCGGGCGAATTCGATCCGGGGCCGGCGCGCCTACCCGAGTCCAGGAAGCAGCGCGTCAGCGCTCACAGCTAACATGGCGGGTGTTCTATATTCTTTACATTATTTCTACTTTACTATCTCCTGTTCATACCGTTTCGTGGCCAAATAAAAGTAGCCTTGCAAAATTTCCGTTTGTTGCTTTAATTTTGGCACCATTGTATAGGGGCAGGCTGGGACAAATACGAATGGCCCAGACGACTGGATACGATTGAACGTGAATGTATGCATATAAACACACCCTATGACTCGCACACCGAGTTTACCACCGCCGCGTGATCCACACAGGTTCAGGGCGTTGTGTGGGCTGTGTCAGTGTGATTGGAGCAGCGCAAAGGGGACGATGGTATTCACCGTGGAGCAGCGAGTGTTCGTTGTGGACAGTTACGTGACAACAAACTCGTGGAAACGGCGTGGTCAGTTGTTTGCTGAGAAGTTTAATGGGGTCAAAGTGGCAGCAAATAGTCCATGCAACGCTTAATGTGAAAGTGGCCTCAGACAGAATCTGTTTTGAACAAGTTAAAAAACATCCCGAAACGTGCCGGAACTCCAGAAGATGTGAGTGCAGTACACCAGCAAATTCTTCAGAGTCCTACTAAATCAACCCGACGCCTGTCGCATGAGACCGGAATATCACGTCGATCATGTGGACGAATACTCCACCTGGTGCTGCAGCCTAGTCGCGGCTCTAGCTGGCCACACGAGTCACCTGATCTGTCAGTCAGCGATTACTTTGTGCGGGTAGCTCTCAAGTCTAAGGTGAATTGCAACAACCCTCAATGTCTTCAAGAACTGCAGCAAAACATTTCGGATGAGACCGCAGCAATTCCAGCAGTTCAGCTTCGATCCGCTTTGAGCAACTTGCTAACCAGAGCCCAAAAGTGCCAAGAGATGAATGATTATCACTCTAAGCATCTGCTATACTGAGGCCAGTACTGTATTTCCTTTCCTCTGCTGTGTTTCTTTGTACCCTGGAGCTCTGTTCTCCGGGCCACTTTTACTTGCTCCATCCTGTATACTTAGCGAAAAGACCAGGATGGTAAAATCAGAGAGATTCGAGCCCTCACAAAGGCCATAGGTGCGACAAATACTCTGTCTTTTACGTACCACCACAGAAAAAAAAAACAGCAAGATGTGATAAATGCACGTTGCACGTGGACAATGGATTGACGTCGCGCAAATTCCAAAACAAAAAGTGATTTATCTTGTGTAGTCGCCATTTGCTACAAACAACAGTGCAGCTGCGTAGTAACTTTGTACCTTCCTCTATCCAGTGACATGTGTAATATGTTTCCGTCTTTTTTAGTTTGTCCGTAATAAACAATTGAAATCTGTTCTTGATTTCCTAATTACCAGGTATTTTGGAAGACAATATATATTTATCTTCGTAAATTTGAAAAAGGCTTATGATTTCGTTGAATCTGACGTGCTCCTTAACATACTGGCAGAAAGAGAAGTTACTGAGAGACTACTAGGGATATAGGACAGCCTTCAGTAACACCAAGCAGAAAATAGAATTTCGAGGATGCTCCGTTAAATTCCGGGCGTGCAGACGTGTAAATTCAATTTCTTATTCTAATATTTCGGCTGTACATCGTTCAGCCATGAGCCGAAGATGTCTGAACGATATGCAGCCGAAATATTAGAAGAAGAACCTAAATGTATACTGCTGCACACTCGAAATTTACTGGAGCACTCATTACGCCGCGAAAACATGTAGATAGGCAGTTTCAAAGATGTTTTTTTCAAAATTCTTGGAAATCATAACAGGTGCCCCGACAGGGAAATAGAAAGTCTTTTTCAACTGCATGTTGGAAAAAAAATAATGGCGCAAGAAATTAAAAGTTCGAAATTCGTTTGAAACGTTAGGAACTGAGATTAAGAAGAATGGCGTAAAATAGACTGTTTAGTTTTAGCAGATAATGTAACCATAATGACAGAAGGTTTTGAAACACGTTAATGTACTGAAAGGAGCAGCAGAACAAACTGGCTTTTTGATGTCTTTTAGGGGGAAAAAAGTCAAATGTCAAGAACAATAGAACCCAGATGAACACGAAATACGGAACAATATATATGTCGGCAATTGTATTTACAGCCTTGGGCTGGATAAGAAAGCTGTGAGAACAAGAAAAATTGAAACCACACTAAACGTTTACAAGAAAAAGGCTTTTCCTTAAAGACCAAAATTCTTCATTACAACTCTGCCGGAAAAGCAATGTGTCTATATGCACTACTTATCCTCCCTCACATATGTTTACTAGCGGATTCAGAAAGAAAAGAGAAAAAAAGCATAGTCAGTATACTGGGTGCGTGTTATTAAAACTGGATCTACATTAAAAATCGAAACGAGGAGAAACAAAATTACAGACACATCGCGCAAACGTAGAAACAGCTTTTAAGTTGACACAAGAAGACTAAATGAATCCAAATCGACAAAACGCATCTTCCACATCTTCGATTCAAAATCGGAAACAAGAGAACCGTAGTATACAAACGTCATAAAAGATCTACAGGAAATGTGTATACCACCGGATGATGCACAAAGCGGAGTCTTCTTTAGCACAGCATTGATGACGTTTGGGACGCTCCAAAAAGAGAAACGAACTGCTATTGCGAAATGGTCAGATGAGTCCCGTGCAATACACAGCTCAGCGATGAAACACAGATGATTTAAAAGAAAAAATTAAAACTGTTGTGGTTGGCAAGGAGAGCCAACACCGTGTTACTAGAGGAGGCCGAAAGGCACGTGTTTTAGCTCACGCAGGCTGGCTTGAGGCCTGGAACAGGACAAGGTAATCAGAATTTAGAAAAACGGACGAAGCAGGTGGAATACTTAACTTTAATCCATTAATGATGAACGTCGCCCTTGACGGTACATGAATCACAATATCAATAGTAACTGTATATGGCGCCTTGCTAGGTCGGAGCAAATGACGTAGCTGAAGGCTATGCTAAACTATCGTCTCGGCAAATGAGAGCGTATTTTGTCAGTGAACCATCGCTAGCAAAGTCGGTTGTACAACTGGGGCGAGTGCTAGGAAGTCTCTCTAGACCTGCCGTGTGGCGGCGCTCGGTCTGCAATCACTGATAGAGGCGACACGCGGGTCCGACGTATACTAACGGACCGCGGCCGATTTAAAGGCTACCACCTAGCAAGTATGGTGTCTGGCGGTGACACCACAAAAACTGCGAACAAGGATGCTTCGGACGAAGAGATGTGCAGCTCGGTACAATCGTGGTTTCGTCGGCGAACTAAAACATTTCTCCATGAAGGCATTGCCCGTCTTGTCTCGTAAATGAATAAATAGTCGCGGCGACTACTTTTGAAATAAAGGACAGCTTACTTACTTTTTTACATTTGTCTTGTTTTCGTTTGACTGCCACTTATACAAGTCAGTCTCTTGGAAGAGAGAGCCAGCAGAGATGGTTTAAGAATATATGTAGGAGAAAACAAAATTTATTACTAACATAAGAAATGCAGAAATTTTTTATAGACAGACATTCTCAAAAATGAAACAGACCGGAACCTCAGATATATGAACGAAATAACTCATCGAAATTGGTTGGCAAATTCTGCCATAAATGAACGGACATACGAAACAAAAGGGACATTTGGAACTACAGACAATATTTACAAAGAAAAGTACGCATAAATAAATGCAGAAGTGAAACTTTAGAACACAGCATAGAAACCATTAAGCCTCTAATCCTGAACGCCTACTACTGAACTATAAATTACACAAACTAGAAATATTAGAAAAATCGTGTGGAATTTTAAATTTAATGAGACGCAAAGAAGCAGGAAAATTTAGAATCAGTGATTAAATGCATCAAAGTATAGAAAAAAATACGAAAATAAATACCAAAAGGAGACTGATTATTTTTGAACGTTCACACGGGATGAATGACAATAGGATGCCCAAACAAATATTCAGATATCTCTGGGAGGCGGCGTTAACAAGCTGATTCCGAAAAGTTATAGAAAAATTAGACATACACTACATAAACGCAGAAGACTTGTAGAAAGACATATTTTCATTAGGAATGTATTGCATTTAGAAGGATTACAAGGGATAGGCAGTATGAAAACAGGTGTGAAGTTGTCTGAAGAAAGAAAATAGAGACAAAGTGAAAAGGTGAAGGGATATAGGCTGAAAATAGAAGAGCTAATGAGAAGACATTGAAATTGTCAGCGTGCTCTCCATTTGGCTAAAAGGAAGGGGAAAAATATTTAACAAATGACTGCATCAGGCAATATATAGTTATTAACGACAAAATAAAACTGTTATTGATATTTATATTGAAGTTCCTCTGACACGCGATACAAGGAAAATTAGTACTTCCTATACAAGACATTTGGCATCTGTATGGCATGGAAACATGTGCTATGATGATTTCCACACGTAGAGTAGATACAAGGAACTTCCAGAAAAAGGTGAAGATCTTATCTACCTGAAAAGGTTTTAACCAAGAGCAGAAATCCGTTATATTACAAACACGTAGTTTGCTTATATTTTGGGAATAACTGCATTGAACTGTCTTCACTTGCTGCTGCGAAGAACGCGACGATTTATATACACTCTTTCTTGAGATGGATACATTGTAGCAACGTCGTCCAGGATATTAATGAGATGGTTGCTTTCTAGTAATCCATTTGCGTAATTATATGTTATGTGATTTATCAGCTTACTGCCCTTTCCATGTGAGCAATGCTAGCCCCTTATTAAAAATCACGTCCAAGTTAGAACATGTGGAGATCGATATCTAATTTCTGTTTGGTCATCCGAGCATACAAGTCGCTTTTCTATTGGATCATCCGAGCATACAAGTCGCTTATCTCAGTCTCGTCTACATCTACCTCTACATACTCCGCAAGCCACCACAAGGTGCTTGGTGGAGGGTACCTTGTACCACTGCTAGTCATTTAATTTCCTATTCCACTCTAAAAGGGAAAAAAAACTACTGTCCATATGCCTCCCACTCATTAAACAATTTTACAGGCATTTGTATGAATATTCGTTTATTTCCATGTCTTTTCGTTAATAATTGGTTCTATAGAGACATGTGGCCCGTTGAAGGACATTGGTATGTATTATTCATGAGACTTTCTATCCATCTTCTGAACAATGCAACGGTTTATTCTTAGTTTTCAAGTAATTTTTTTTCTTGTGGAATTATTTTCATTCCTCTGTCATTATTCTAAAATTTTTACATGTGTTAATATTAAATTTTGTTCATGAAAGAACTACACTCGAATGCTATATATTGAAACATGCGATCGCGGACAGCCTTCAGCAGAGATAGTATTTATTATTTTAAATGAAATTTTTAGCTAATAAGGAAAGAGTAAGTGGCAGTGGATCTTCAAGACACGTGTTTTTAAAGACGAAGCCATCGAGACTTTGCCATTAAATAAGTCATTTGCACATCGTTGCGTGTTGTACAATGAAGTGTGCAGGTACATCTGCATGGCGCTGCCGGCCGGGGTGGTCGAGCGGTTCTAGGCGCTACAGTCTGGAACCGCGCGACCGCTACGGTCCCAGGTTCGAATCCTTCCTCGGGCATAGATGTGTGTGATGTTTTTAGGTTAGTTAGGTTTAAGTAGTTCTAAGTTCTAGGTGACTGATGACCTCAGAAATTAAGTCCCATAGTGCTCAGAGCCATTTGAACCATTTTTGCATGACGCATGTTAAATGCATTCTTAATTATTCAGTTGCTCTATGAGAAAATTGGTTCTTTACACCATATTCAGTAAAGGTAGTCAGATCGCATTATTGTTCATCTATGGAGCAGGTTTCATATAGGGAGAAATGTTACAATCACTGGGTTTCTAATGTATTATAGACTCACAGCTAAAGTTTACATGCAGTGCCAGCTTTGAAAAAAGGGAATGTCGTTTCGGCGAGATGAATTTTCAGTTCATATCGATATCATGTGTTCCTACAACATCTGTGGATAGGTAAACAAACATTGTTTTTTGCCTTGTTTCACAATTTTATCATTAATGGTACTGCGCAACCTAGGTTTCGGGTTATAAGCCCATTTTCAAGCACGTTACTGATTCCCAAAGATGATAATGCACAGATAAAGGCTAAGATAATCCCCCCAACTTCTTAAGGTATCGATCCATAGCTTAACGTAAAATTACATCAATGACAATTTTTTAAACAAATTACATACGTAATTACACCTCAGCAATTACACTAACATGACACGACTGTAATTACGCATCAGCCAAGAACTTTTTAACAACGATGGACTGGAGCCCAAAGTTTTGATTTATCCTGGGGTTCTGATCTCATCTAAAAGAGGTGAATAATAGAATTGGCTTTGCTCGTTTAATAATAGTTGTGGGGATGTACACATTTGTCTTTTAATTTCGAACATTTCTGTTTGGTTGAGTTTATCCCCCTTTTTCTTTGTGTGTAAGACTTGTACATCTGTTATGTATTTGTGGTTATTGTTCAGGCAATGTTCTGCAAAGGCTGAATCAGGGTTCTTCAATCTCCAGCTTCTGTGATGTTTTTTAAGGCTGGTGCAGATTGACCTCCCCGTCTGTCTCTCTTCCAGTTTGTCTGTGTTTTTTGGTTACTCAGCAATGACGACACTCAAGCTTACGCCACGAGTACTAGAAGTTTATAACGGAAATTTTCGAACCCCCTGTAGTTTGTGGTAGTTGTGCAGAGGCGAGCGGACTTGTACAGTATAGACTACCTTGGAGAGTTCCATCAAACCAGTTTTCGGATTGAAGACCACACAACAACATCCACAAAATGTCTCCACTGACGATCTGAGATGAATGAGCTGTGGATTAGTAGTACGAAGTAATTGAAAATATAAAGAAGACATTGAAACTCCACAGGTGTAGTCTACACTGAGGGGACAGAATAAGGAACAAGAAGAGGCTTGAAGAATCATACTAAAGATGGTCGGATCCTATGCTGTTGCACTGCTCTACGCTTGGTACTAGGTACAATCCTTTTGTTGCTTTTCCTGTCAAACTGGGCATCCCCAGCAATTAACGTAGTGCACCTGTCTCTTTTCGTGTCGTTACCAGATGTTTATAAATTAGTTACAGAAAACTAACCTTTAATTGTGAAAAAGGTAAATAACTTTCATAAATTTTTCATACCACACTGAATGCAGTATAACTTCAAGTTTTATTTACAAATGTTCAGTGTGGCTACCTTTCGTAACACGACAAACGTCTCGTCTGGAATCAATTTCCTGCCAAATCCTGTGAAGCAAGTCTTGATGTATGATAGCATCTGCTTGTGCTATCCGTTGTCGCAGCTCGTCTTCGTTTCCCAGAAGCGGAGGAATGAACACTATGACTTTAATGTAACTCCATACACAGAGGTCCATTGGGGTTAAATTAGGTGAACGTACTGGTCAGAATATTGTACCAGCACGTCCAGTCTCAGTCAAAACATTTATAGAGATTCACAATGATAATGTGCTGGCGCGCCATCTTGCTGAAAAATAAAATGTGTGTCCATATCTCGGTGTAACTAAGACAGTAGATAATTTTCAATTATGTCCATGTTCGATATGCCAGTTACAGTTGAATCGGCGCAAAAGAAAGGATCTTAAATACACTCCTGGAAATGGAAAAAAAAACACATTGACACCGGTGTGTCAGACCCCCCCATACTTGCTCCGGACACTGCGAGAGGGCTGTACAAGCAATGATCACACGCACGGCACAGCGGACACACCAGGAACCGCGGGGTTGGCCGTCGAATGGCGCTAGCTGCGCAGCATTTGTGCACCGCGGCCGTCAGTGTCAGCTAGTTTGCCGTGGCATACGGAGCTCCATCGTAGTCTTTAACACTGGTAGCATGCCGCGACAGCGTGGACGTGAACCATATGTGCAGTTGACAGACTTTGAGCGAGGGCGTATAGTGGGCATGCGGGAGCCCGGGTGGACGTACCGCCGAATTGCTCAACACGTGGGGCGTGAGGTCTCCACAGTACATCGATGTTGTCGCCAGTGGTCGGCGGAAGGTGCACGTGCTCGTCGACCTGGGACCGGACCGCAGCGACGTACCGATGCACGCCAAGACCGTAGGATCCTACGCAGTGCAGTAGGGGACCGCACCGCCACTTCCCAGCAAATTAGGGACACTGTTGCTCCTGGGGTATCGGCGAGGACCATTCGCAACCGTCTCCATGAAGCTGGGCTACGGTCCCGCACACCGTTAGGCCGTCTTCCGCTCACGCCCCAACATCGTCCAGCCCGCCTCCAGTGGTGTCACGACAGGCGTGAATGGAGGGACGAATGGAGACGTGTCGTCTTCAGCGATGAGAGTCGCTTCTGCCTTGGTGCCAATGGTGGTCGTATGCGTATTTGGCGCCGTGCAAGTGAGCGCCACAATCAGGACTGCATACGACCGAGGCACACAGGGCCAACACCCGGCATCATGGTGTGGGGAGCGATCTCCTACACTGGCCGAACACCTCTGGTGATCGTCGAGGGGACACTGAATAGTGCACGGTAATCCAAACCGTCATCGAACCCATCGTTCTACCATTCCTAGACCGGCAAGGGAACTTGCTGTTCCAACAGGACAATGCACGTCCGCATGTATCCCGTGCCACCCAACGTGCTCTAGAAGGTGTAAGTCAACTACCCTGGCCAGCAAGATCTCCGGATCTGTCCCCCATTGAGCATGTTTGGGACTGGATGAAGCGTCATCTCACGCGGTCTGCACGTCCAGCACGAACGCTGGTCCAACTGAGGCGCCAGGTGGAAATGGCATGGCAAGCCGTTCCACAGGACTACACCCAGCATCTCTACGATCGTCTCCATGGGAGAATAGCAGCCTGCATTGCTGCGAAAGGTGGATATACACTGTACTAGTGCCGAGATTGTGCATGCTCTGTTGCCTGTGTCTATGTGCCTGTGGTTCTGTCAGTGTGATCATGTGATGTATCTGACCCCAGGAATGTGTCAATAAAGTTTCCCCTTCCTGCGACAATGAATTCACGGTGTTCTTATTTCAATTTCCAGGAGTGTAGTTGCAGCTTACAGCGCATAAAACAGTACTCTAGGCGAGTCCCTATCTCTCATATCTGCGATAAACTGAAACGGCATAATGTTCAGATATGGGATGAGCGGAATCCACGTCACATAATCGAATGATTATGCTCACCCAATATCTGAACATTATGCCGTTTCAGTTTATAGCAGATATGAGAGGTGGTTTAATCTCTGAACACAACTTTATTATTAAAATTATCTTCAGTCTGCATTTCGTTTAACATTTCTGCATAAAACTCAGCTTGTTTTTTTTTGCGTTTGTATTAGAACTTGAAAAACTTGTTTACCAGTTTCTACACAACGATTGAACCAATTAATAACTGTTTGTCTTTGAGTGGTAGTTCAGTCCTCAACTTTCAACTGTAGTAACGGATTTTGACTCGTTGTTGTTGTTGTTGTTGTCTTCAGTCCTGAGACTGGTTTGATGCAGCTCTCCATGCTACTCTATCCTGTGCAAGCTGCTTCATCTCCCAGTACCTACTGCAACATACATCCTTCTGAATCTGCTTAGTGTACTCATCTCTCGGTCTCCCTCTACGATTTTTACCCTCCACGCTGCCCTCCAATGCTAAATTTGTGATCCCTTGATGCCTCAAAACATGTCCTACCAACCGATCCCTTCTTCTAGTCAAGTTGTGCCACAAACTTCTCTTCTCCCCAATCCTATTCAATACCTCCTCATTAGTTACGTGATCTATCCACCTTATCTTCAGTATTCTTCTGTAGCACCACATTTCGAAAGCTTCTATTCTCTTTTTGTCCAAACTAGTTATCGTCCATGTTTCACTTCCATACATGGCTACACTCCAAACAAATACTTTCAGAAACGACTTCCTGATACATAAATCTATATTCGATGTTAACAAATTTCTCTTCTTCAGAAACGCTTTCCTTGCCATTGCCAGTCTACATTTTATATCCTCTCTACTTCGACCATCATCAGTTATTTTACTTCCTAAATAGCAAAACTCCTTTACTACTTTAAGTGTCTCATTTCCTAATCTAATTCCCTCAGCATCAGCCGATTTAATTTGACTACATTCCATTATCCTCGTTTTGCTTTTGTTAATGTTCATCTTATATCCTCCTTTCAAGATACTGTCCATTCCGTTCAACTGCTCTTCCAAGTCCTTTGCTGTCTCTGACAGAATTACAATGTCATCGGCGAACCTCAAAGTTTTTACTTCGTCTCCATGAATTTTAATACCTACTCCAAATTTTTCTTTTGTTTCCTTTACTGCTTGCTCAATATACAGATTGAATATCATCGGGGAGAGGCAACAACCCTGTCTCACTCCTTTCCCAACCACTGCTTCCCTTTCATGCCCCTCGACTCTTATGACTGCCATCTGGTTTCTGTACAAATTATAAATAGCCTTTCGCTCCCTGTATTTTACCACTGCCACCTTTAGAATTTGAAAAAGGGTATTCCAGTCAACATTGTCAAAAGCTTTCTCTAAGTCTACAAATGCTAGAAACGTAGGTTTGCCTTTTCTTAATCTTTCTTCTAAGATAAGTCGTAAGGTCAGTATTGCCTCACGTGTTCCAACATTTCGACGGAATCCAAACTGATCCTCCCCGAGGTCTGCATCTACCAGTTTCTCCATTCGTCTGTAAAGAATTCGCGTTAGTATTTTGCAGCTGTTGCTTATTAAACTGATAGTTCGGTAATTTTCACGTCTGTCAGCACCTGCTTTCTTTGGGATTGGAATTATTATATTCTTCTTGAAGTCTGAGGGTATTTCGCCTGTCTCATACATCTTGCTCACCAGCTGGTAGAGTTTTGTCAGGACTGGTTGTCCCAAGGCCGTCAGTAGTTCAAATGGAATGTTGTCTACTCCGGGGGCCTTGTTTCGACTCAGGTCTTTCAGTGCTCTGTCAAACTCTTCACGCAGTATCGTATCTCCCATTTCGTCTTCATCTACATCCTCTTCCATTTCCATAATATTGTCCTCAAGTTCATCGCCCTTGTATAAACCTTCTATATACTCCTTCCACCTTTCTGCCTTCCCTTCTTTGCTTAGAACTGGGCTGCCATCTGAGCTCTTGATATTCATACACGTGGTTGTCTTCTCTCCAAAGGTCTCTTTAATTTTCCTGTAGGCAGTATCTATCTTACCCCTAGTGAGATAAGCTTCTACATCCTTACATTTGTCCTCTAGCCATCCCTGTTTAGCCATTTTGCACTTCCTGTCGATCTCATTTTTGAGATGTTTGTATTCCTTTTTGCCTGCTTCATTTACTGCATTTTTATATTTTCTCCTTTCATCAATTAAATTCAATATTTCTTCTGTTACCCAAGGATTTCTAGCAGCCCTCGTCTTTGTACCTACTTTATCCTCTGCTGCCTTCACTACTACATCCCTCAGAGCTACCCATTCTTCTTCTACTGTATTTCTTTCCCCTATTCCTGTCAATTGTTCCCTTATGCTCTCTCTGAACCTCTGTACAACCTCTGGTTCTTTCAGTTTATCCAGGTCCCATCTCCTTAATTTCCCACATTTTTGCAGTTTCTTCAGTTTTAATCTACAGGTCATAACCAATAGATTGTGGTCAGAGTCCACATCTGCCCCTGGAAATGTCTTACAATTTAAAACCTGGTTCCTAAATCTCTGTCTTACCATTATATAATCTATCTGATACCTTTTAGTATCTCCAGGGTTCTTCCACGTATACAACCTTCTTTCATGATTCTTAAACCAAGTGTTAGCTATGATTAAGTTGTGCTCTGTGCAAAATTCTACTAGGCGGCTTCCTCTTTCATTTCTTAGCCCCAATCCATATTCACCTACTATGTTTCCTTCTCTCCCTTTTCCTACACTCGAATTCCAGTCACCCATTATTATTAAATTTTCGTCTCCCTTCACTATCTGAATAATTTCTTTTATTTCATCGTACATTTCTTCAATTTCTTCATCATCTGCAGAGCTAGTTGGCATATAAACTTGTACTACTGTAGTAGGTGTGGGCTTCGTATCTATCTTGGCCACAATAATGCGTTCACTATGCTGTTTGTAGTAGCTTACCCGCATTCCTATTTTCCTATTCATTATTAAACCTACTCCTGCATTACCCCTATTTGATTTTGTGTTTATAACCCTGTAGTCACCTGACCAGAAGTCTTGTTCCTCCTGCCACCGAACTTCACTAATTCCCACTATATCTAACTTTAACCTATCCATTTCCCTTTTTAAATTTTCTAACCTACCTGCCCGATTAAGTGATCTGACATTCCACGCTCCGATCCGTAGAACGCAGTTTTCTTTCTCCTGATAACGACATCCTCCTGAGTAGTCCCCGCCCGGAGATCCGAATGGGGGACTATTTTACCTCCGGAATATTTTACCCAAGAGGATGCCATCATCATTTAATCATACAGTAGAGCTGCATGTCCTCGGGAAAAATTACGGCTGTAGTTTCCCCTTGCTTTCAGCCGTTCGCAGTACCAGCACAGCAAGGCCGTTTTGGTTAATGTTGCAAGGCCAGATCAGTCAATCATCCAGACTGTTGCCCCTGCAACTACTGAAAAGGCTGCTGCCCCTCTTCAGGAACCACACGTTTGTCTGGTCTCTCAACAGATACCCCTCCGTTGTGGTTGCACCTACGGTACGGCCATCTGTATCGCTGAGGCACGCAAGCCTCCCCACCAACAGCAAGGTCCATGGTTCATGGCATAGGAGGATTTTGACTCACGAAACCGTAAACACCACTGCACACGCTCTGCACCGTTATACGACTCCACGATGACTGTCGGAATAACTCATTTGCGTATGTCAACTAGCGAGAACTTCGAGAACTAACAGAGTTGTTCGACTAAAACTTGGAAATACACTACATTCAATGCTGTACCGAAGATTTCTATATGTTATTTACGATTTCCACAATTAAAGGTTAATTTTGTATAACAACTTTATAAACACCATCTATTATTCTGATGGTATAACGGTTATTCCTCAACCGCACTTGGTAAACTACACTAGTGGCCATTAAAATTGGTTCATCAAGAAGAAATGCAGATGATAAACGGGTATTCATTGGACAAATATATTACACTAGAACTGACATGTGATTACATTTTCACGCAATTTGGGTGCTTGGATCCCGAGAAATCAGTACCCAGAACAACCACCTTTGGCCGTAATGGATGGCGTGTACAGGTACAGCTGCCCATGCAGTTTCAACACGATACCACAGTTCATCAAGAGTAGTGACTGGTGTGTTGTGACGACCCAGTTGCTTGGCCACCATTGACCAGACGTTTTCAGTTGGTGAAAGATCTAGAGAATGTGCTGGCCAGGGCAGCAGTCGAACATTTTCTGTATCCAGAAAGGCCATACAGGACGTGCAACATGCGGTCGTGCATTATTCTGTTGAAATGTTGGGTTTCGCAGGGATCGAATGAAGGGTAGAGCCACGGGTCGTGACACATCTGAAATGTAACGTCCACTGTTCAGTGTGCCGTCAATGTGAACAAGAGGTGACCGAGACGTGTAACCAATGGCACCCCATATCCTCACGCCGAGTGATATGCCAGTATGGCGATGACGAATACACGCTTCCAATGCGCCTTCACCCCGATGTCGCCAAACACGGATGCAACCATCATGAATCTATAAACAGAATCTGGATTCATCCGAAAAAATGACGTTTCGCCATTCGTGCACCCAGGTTCGTCGTCGAGTACACCATCGCAGGCGCTCCTGTCTGTGACGCAGCGTCAAGGGTAACCGCAGCCATGGTCTCCGAAGTGATAGTCCATGCTGCTGCTAACGTCGTCGAACTGTTCGTGAAGATGGTTGTTATCTTGCAAACGTCTCCATCTGTTGGCTCAGGGAACGAGACGTGGCTGCACGTTCCATTACAGCGATGCGGATAAGATGCCTGTCATCTCGACTGCTAGTGATACGAGGCCGTTGGGATCCAGCAGGGCGTTCCGTATTACCCTCCTGAACCCACCGATTCCATATTCTGCTAACAGTCATTGTATCTCGACCAACGCGAGCAGCAATGTCGCGATACGATAAACCGCAATCGCGATAGGCTACAATCCGACCTTTATCAAAGTCGGAAACGTGATGGTACGCATCTCTCCTCCTTACGCGATGCATCACAGCAACATTTCACCAGGCAACGCCGGTCGACTGCTGTTTGTGTATTAGAAATCGGTTGGAAACTTTCCTCGTGTCAGCACGTTGTAGATGTCGGCACCGGCGCCAACCTTGTGTGAATGCTCTGGAAAGCTGATCATTAGCATATCACAGCATCTTCTTCCTGTCGGTTAAATTTCGCGTCTGTAGCACGTCATCTTCGTGGTGTAGCAATTTTGTAGGCCAGTAGTGTATGTTTACAACAGTGCCAGGATAATAGTGTGAGACGTACTAATGTTCGGTTAATTAAATAATGGGAGCCATGAACTGAACCTTGTTCTGTGGGGTATGAGTAATTAGAGGAATTTCTGAAAGCACAGGCTGTTTCTCCATAGTAATCGCACGAAGATTTAAAGACAGTGTAAAGTGCTTACTCTACTATGGTTATGACAGAAAACATAAAAAAGGACCCTATGTTCTTAACAACACAATGGTATTAAGTAATTTGAGTACGTACAAAATATAGACTACAAAACGGAAAAGGTGCTATGTCAGGTTTTTCACGGCACGTTTGGTCAACCGCCTCTTCAGATCGTTTTGCATGAGACGAAAACTTTCGTGTGTTTCATCACAGTGTCTAGTAAAACACCAAATAAGTCCGCCCTGCCCTGTGAATTAGCACAGTCGAAACTTAGTCACAACTCGCTCCCAGAAATCCCGAAACATGGGCGCTGCGTGTTTCACAGGAAGTGCTCCTGCCCTTTCCGGCGTCCTAACAGCTGTAGCGGCTCTTGTAAGGAACTGTCTGCGGTCGGTGGTCAGATAGACTTCCGGATGACGTTCTGTTATAGACGTTTCCAAATCCCACGCAGGAAGGCACACTTCAGTTTACCAATGGAAATTTCGGTTGACCCATTTAGCATTTACGCAGTTTACTAGCTGATTGTCGAATCTCAATTAATAGTTCTTACGTATGGCGTTTGCACACCATTGTCTCCAGCAGTCTTCAGGACGTAGGAGCGTACTGTTAATATAACATGAAACATTAAATGCTGCCAACATGAGTAACATAGAAGTAAATATCCTCGGAGTAGTGAAGCAACTTAAATCACTTAATAAAAGCAAGTCTTCTGGTCCTGACTGTATACCAACTAGGTTCCTTTCGGAATATGCTGTTGCATTAGCTCCATACTTAACAATCATGTACAACCTTTCGCCCGATGAAAGATCCGTACCCAAAGACTGGAAAGTTGCACAGGTCACACCAATATTTAAGAAAGGTAGTAGGAGTAATCCACTAAATTACAGGCCCATATCGTTAACGTCGATATGCAGCAGGATTTTAGAACACATATTGTGTTCGAACATAATGAATTACCTCGAAGAAAACGGTCTATTGACACACAGTCAACATGGGTTCAGAAAACATCGTTCTTGTGAAACACAACTAGCTCTTTATTCACATGAAGTGCTGAGTGCTATTGACAAGGGATTTCAGATCGATTCCGTATTTCTGGATTTTCGGAAGGCTTTTGACATTGTACCAAACAAGCGGCTCGTAGTGAAATTTCGTGCTTATGGAATATCGTTTCCGTCAGGTGACTGGATCTGTGATTTCCTGTCAAAGAGGTCACAGTTCGTTGTAATTGACGGAATGTCATAGAGTAAAACAGAAGTTGTTTCTGGCGTTCCCCAAGGTAGTGTTACAGGCCCTTTGCTGTTTCTTACCTATGTGAACGATTTTGGAGACAATATGAGCAGCAAGCTTAGGTTGTTTGCAGATGACCCTGTCGTTTATCGACCAATAAAATCATCAGAAGATCAAAAAAAACTGCAAAACGATTTAGAAGAAATATCGAAATGGTGGGAAAAGTGGCAGTTGACCTTAAATAACGAAAAGTGTGAGGTCATCCACATGAGTGCTAAAAAGAACATCGGTTACACGATAAATCAGTCTAATCTAAAAGCCGTAAATTCAACTAAATATCAATGTATTACAACTACGAACAATTGAAATTGGAAGGAACACATAGAAAATCTTGTGGGGAAGGCTAACCAAAGACTGCGTTTCATAGGCAGGACACTTAGAAAATGTAACAGACCTACTAAGGAGACTGCCTACACTACGCTTGTCCGTCCTCTTTTAGAATACTGTTGCGCGGTGTGGGATCCTTATCAGACAGAACTGACTGAGTACATCAAAAAAGTTCAAAGAAAGGCAGCAAGTTTTGTATTATCGCTATATATGGGAGAGAGTGTCACAGAAAAAAATACAGGATTTGGGATGGAGATCATTAAAAGAAAGGCGTTTTTCGTTGCGACGGTATCTTCTCGCGATATTCCAATCACCAACTTTCTCCTGCGAATGCGAAAATATTTTGTTGGCACCGAATTACATAGGAAGGGACGATCACCACGATAAAATAAGGGAAATCAGAGCTCGTAAGGAAAGATATAGGTGTTCATTCTTCCCGTGCGCTATACGAGATTGAAATAATAAAGAATTGCGAAGGTGGTTCGATGAACCCTGTGCCAGGCACCTAAATGTGATTTGCCAAGTATCCATCTAGATGTAGACATGTAGAAATGGCTGATTTTCTGTACTCACTTTCTATTAACCTATAACTTTTAAGTTTATAACGTTATTGTTGTGGGATTTAGTTCGAAGACTTGGTGTAACATAAATCCCCACGCTAATTTATCCCGTGCAACCATCTTCATCTCTGAATAATTACTGCAAGGTACATTCATGTCAAGCAGATCACTGTAGCCAGCCTTAATCTCCCTTTGATTTTCACCTTCCCTTCACTACAAAACCTATCTTTTATTGATGTCTTGTGTCCTATCAAATGAACTCTTCTTTTACGTATAGTCTATTTCTGCCATAAATTTATTTTCTCCCCAATCAGATTCAGCACATTTTCGTTAGTATCCTACCCATCAAATTTTCAGGTGTTGCACCACTACATTTCTAAAGCTTCTGTTCTCTTCTCGTTTGCGCTAATTATTGTTCATGTTTCACTTCCGCACAGCGCTATTCTTCAGAAAATTTGCTGACGCACAAATTTTTATTATAGGTTAACAAATTTATCTTTTCGAGAAATGCTTTCCTTGTGATAGCCAGTTTATCGTATCAGTCTCGGCCTACATGTTAAAACTCATATACTATTTTTAGCGTCTCACTTCCTGATCGATTACCGTCAGAATCACTTAATTTAATTCGAGTGCATTACATTACTCTTGTTTTCTTTTGTTGAACTCCACCTCATAATATCTTTTTCAAGACTCCATTCTGTTCAACTGATCCTCCACGTCCTCTACCGTCTCTGTTAAAATTACAATGTAAATAGCAAAACTCAAAGATTTTAAGTAGATTTGTCTTTCTTTGAACATTCCTTGTAATATAAGTCGGAGGTCAGTACTACATCGTGTGTTCCTTTATTTCTCCGGAACCCTAACTTCTCTTCCCCATGGTCGCTTCTACCCGTTCTTCTTTTCTTCTATAAACAATTTGTGTCACTATTTTACAGCCATGACTTATTAAGCTGAGAGTTCAGTAGTATTCACACCAGTCAGCAACTGCTTTCTTTGGAACTGGAATTATTACCTTCTGACTGAAGTCTGAGAGTATTTCACTTGTCTCATATATGTTGCACAACATGTGGACTAGGTCTGTCATGGTTGGCTCTCCCAGGGGTCTCAGTAATTGTGAGGTAGTGTCGTCTATTCAGGGGCCTTGTTTCGACTTAGGCCTTTTAGTTCAAATGGTTGAAATGGCTCTGAGCACTATGGGACTTAACATCTGTTGTCATCAGTCCCCTAGAAGTTAGAACTACTTAAACCTAACTAACCTAAGGACATCACACACATCCATGCCCGAGGCAGGATTCGAACCTGCGACCGTAGCGGTCACTCGGGTCCAGACTGAAGCGCCTAGAACCGCATGGCCGGCGTTTTAGTGCTCTATCAAATTCATCTCACAGCATCATGTCTACTACCTCAGCTTCACTTGGTTTTTCTTCTGTTTCTGTAATATTGCTTTCAAGTTTATTTCCTTTCCATAGCCTTTCCACATGTTCCTTCCACTTTTAGCTTTCCCTCCTTCACGTAGTACTGGCTCGCCTTCTGAGTTCTTGATATTCATGCAGGTGCTTTCCTTTTCTGCAAATGTATCTCTACATGCGACATATACTTTTCTGCTAGCTTTGCATGCTTCTGTAGCCTTTAATTTGTCCTCTGGCCATTCCTGCTTAGCTATTTTGATCTCTGTCAGTATCCTTTTCAGGTGCCTGTATTTCCTTTCGCCTCTTTCATTTGTCGAGTTGTCCTGTCTCCTTTCGGCAATTAAATTCAGTATCTCCTGCATTATCCAAAGAATTCTGTTAGACCTTGTCTTTTTACTTTTTTGGCCACTATTTCGTTTTCCAAAGCTATCCATTCTTCTTTTTGTATTCCTCTTCATTGTTTTAGTTAATCGTTGCCTAACGCTTGGCCCGAAACTCTCACCTACCTATGATTCTTTCAATTTATCCAAATCGTATCTCCTTAATTTCCTGTACTTCGGCATTCTCTTTAGTTTTATCTGCAGTTCAATACCGACAATTATGACTGGAGTCCACATGTGCTACTGGAAATATAACGCCGCTATTTGTAGTTAATAGCCGGCCGGTGTGGCCGAGCGGTTCTAGGCGCTTCGGTCTGGAACCGGGCGACCGCTACGGTCGCAGGTTCGAATCCTGCCTTGGGTATGGATTTGTGTGATGTCAGGTTAGTAAGGTTTAAGTAGTTCTAAGTTCTAGGGTACTGATGACCTCAGCTGTTAAGTCCCATAGTGCTCAGAGCCATTTTTGTATTTAATAACAACAGTGAATTTAGTATCAGCTGTGTAATTCATAGCTACTATACTAGAAACAAAAATTATTTTTTTATAGGCTCTACATCTCTGTCAACGATTTAGAACGCAGTTTTATGTGCTGGTGTATAAGTAAAGACCAGACAGAAAACTGAAGATGTCCAGGTATTCAAAAACAAGTACAGGAACTTTGAAACATCATTTCCTGAGCACAAGACTGTTCGACACATTTCTCTCAATGGTGAGTACACCACACAAGCTATGGAAAAAGGTGAAATATACGAAATCATTTTAATTGCTGCAAATTCGATGTAGGACAGTCTGGCTGGGCAGCATCTGTCCGCTTGAAGGACCACCACAGGAGTCGGAAACTTAGAAAAGGAGATTCAACCTTTGCCAACCACCTGCTTAATGAAGGCTACAAAAAGGTATAACATGAAATCCTGCACAACAAACACAGAGCGAGGAAGATGAACCACCTTAAAATATGGAAGTTAGTTAACATACGACTACTTGCCTAAACTTGATACTGAATAATCAGACACAGTTCCTTTGCTTACCACTTTTAACCGAAGATACTGAAAATAAATCCGTCCAAACTACTTTGCAAGTTATCCCTCCTACTTATGTACTGAAACGTCCCCTAAGAAAAATTAATGATTTACTATGCTGATAAACCTCTTACATGATTTGATTTTCAAACAGCTGAGCAGAACTGAACGTACTCAGACATTTCGCTCTTTACCTATTCTGATCAACACTAAACTGACACACAATATTTTTATCGCAACGCAATCTGACTTTAAAAAATCCCTACAAATGAACGGCCCTGACTAAAAATAACCTATACCTTTCATGAATCACTTACCTCACAAAAATCTTCGTTACTCGAACTACTGCAATACAGCGAGCGCCACTACTGCCAGCTAAATAAAAGATTCAAACTACTGAAGGCGCTAACTACTGATAGGCATAGTCAGCAAATGAAATATTTGGATGGAGAACAAACAATGTATTTACCTTAATAGTGTTCAAGAATCATAATATATATATATATATATATATCAGTTCATGATATCCAGTATTACAAATTTACTGTCTTTGATGGACACACGTCCAGATCATCCGCTCTCAAAATTCCGCCATCTGTCTCCCCACATTCACCACTGCTGACGACTCATCTCCATTTGCACAACGCTATGTGCTGTTCACATCTAACTGCCCAACACTACAATAGAGAATATTGCAACAATGCAGACCAGCCACTGATTTCACACAGTACAGTCAGTGATTTTCATACAGAGTGCTACGTGGCGTTACCAAGATAAAAACCTAAACTTACAGTACTCTACACTTTACTTAATTTAAGATAGTGTGGTTTCACTTTGAATAGTTACAGTTCTTTCACTCACCAGTTTGGTCTCACCATGTGTTTAACTTGTAATATGAGTGTTGTCCAAAAAGTAATGAAACACATTTTTTCGTCAAAGCAGATTGGTTTCATTCAGTATTCAAATACACCATGTTATTCTCCACTCTTTTGGCTACAAAACTCTATTTGCAACATAATCTCTGTTCAATGCGATGGCTCTACCTTTTTGAACTGGCCTCTATGGCCGCATGCTACCACTCTGCAATTCGACGTCGAACCAACGCCTTGAGGCATGAATAACGTCCCCAAACATCCACGTACTGTTTCGTGCGGAAAGCATCCTTCAATGAGCCAAACAGATGGAAGGTGCAAGATCGGGGCAGTATGGCGCACGGACCTACGAGAGGCCTTGCGTTGTCATGAAGAAGAGGAAGTTCGTTTGCATTTTTGTGGTGACGACAGGCTTAAGTCATTTTTTCAATAGCCTGAAGGTACCCCATTACTCTTAAGAGCTGTTCTGTGCATCATGAGGGAGGACATCAAACAGAATATCCCCTTCAGAATCCCAGAGGCTGAGGATGCGATTTGAAGTTTTTCTTCAGAGAAGAGGCGCCACTACATGGGTTGTCGTTCTACTTCCTGTTCGAAGTGATGAACCCATGTTTCATCGCCTGTGACGATGTTCAACGAAAAATCATCACGATCAGTCTCGTAATCCTCAAGCAATTCCGCAAAAAAGGTGGTCCTTCGTCGCCCTTAATGGCCTTCTGCTAGGAAGAGGAACCCAGCGGGAACGTACCTTTGAGTACCCCAATTGGCAGACGAGTGTGTAAGCACTACCAACAGAGACAGCGAGTCGTTTGATCGTGGTCCGTCGATCACATAGAATGAGAGTGTCCGCACGTTCCAACATTTCAGGAGTTACAGCTGTGTGCGGCAGGCCGACACGCGGGACATCGGGACAGGTTCGATCTTGTTGCGATGATGACAGACGCATCACCCAACGACTCACCGTGCTTTTGTTCTCTGCCAAGTCACCGCAGACATTCTATAGGCGCCTATCAATATCTGCGATGCTCTAGTTTTCTTCCAAAAGAATCGAATGGAATACTGCACGGCCTCACAATAAGTTCCGCATTTTTCAACACAAACTGGCCGAGGAAAAAAGTGTTGAATTATTTTCTGAATGCCCCTCGTACTACCTTTAGGACAACATGTCCTTGAAACATGTCACCAAAAGTTACTGAGTTTTGCACAACTTATTTTTCTTCTCTAAATATTAGTTGTAATATGTTATTTAGTTCATTATTTCATTGTGTCATGTATTTTATTTAAGCTAAACAGATATTACTTCAATTTTTATTCGGAATTATTCTTGTCACTTTGACACTTTGCACAGATGCATCACTTACCTAATAGACGCGTAAGATTTTCCGTGCGATTTTCTCGGAATTTCCAGATGGGTGCGCCTTACTAATTTCACATTACGTTGTTGTAATGGTCTATAAAGTGTACAAAGTTTGAATTAAATCCGCGATTCCTACCTTGTGGAGCGCACCTAATTTTAAATATTTGATGTTAGACTGTCCACAGCCACACATATTATGGCTGTACAGCCACAAACATGGTAGTTAAATAATAAATCTTGTGGTATACTACACAACTGTCGCATTTCTTCCTTTCATACTGTAGAGGAATACAGTATTATCCATTTATAATTATCGAAATATTAGATTCAGGGATATAAATTTCGCTTTACTCTCATGTTCGAAATTTTACTAAGCCACTATTGAAATGTCCCCTTAAAACAATTATACACGACTGTGCTTAAACTGACACAAAATATTTTTAGCGCAACGCAATCTGACTTCCAAAAATCCCTACGAAAGAATGGCCCTGACTAACATTAATCTATATGTTTCACAAATCACTTACCTCACAAAAATCTTCGTTACTCGAACTACTGCAATACAGCGAGCGCCACTACTGCCTGCTAACTAAAAGATTCAAACTACGGAAGTCACTGATAGGCATAGTTAGCAAATGAAAGATTTTAATAGAGAACAAACAATGTATTTACCTCACTAGTCATAATATATATAGCAGTTCATGACACCAATTCTTACAAATTTCAAAACTCCGCCAACTCTCTCCCCACGTCCACCACTGCTGGCGGCTCACCTCCAACTGCCCAACGCTACGCGCTGTTAGCATCCAGCTGCCGCTGCCCAACACTACAATGGCGAGTATTACAACAATGCCAAACCAGCCACAAACTGCACACGGCACAGCCAGTGATTTTCATACAGAGTGCTACGTGGCGGCGGCGTTACCAATAAAAAATCCTTAACAGCCTACTTACACTATATAGGCAGCTGAGTGATATGAATAAAGTTACATAAACACTTACAAGGTGAAACCACGACGTTGGGATCACAGATCAAACTTTGTACACTTTTAGTAGGCCATTAAAACAACATAATGTGCAAGTAGTATGGTGCACTACTCTAGAAATTCCGAGAAAATAGCGTGGGACGTTTTACGGCACTAATATGTAGCTTATGTATCTCTTGGTTGGTGCCGGACTTTCGTGTTCAGGGTGGCCAAGTAATTCGCGTTCGAGTTTCCTAAGCCGAACGTGTATAAGACGACGATTCACCTCGAGCTCGAACTTAATAATTAATACATTTTTTCATCACTGGTCATATTATTTGATTTTTATGACATTTAAGAACTAATGTAATGAGAGAAAAAACTCAAGTGTATTTCCACGAAGTTTCAATTTATGTTTTCCATGTCTGTATGACAAATACCATCTTGCAAGGTCTGATGTGGGGAGCACATCCGACGAGTAATTGTACACTACTCTTGTGGCCTAGTACATTGTGACTTACTATGTTACTGCTTGTAACAACATTCGCATCATTATTTACTGACGTCTGACTTGTGCTTCCCAAGGCCGTACTCGCCCTTGAAAATTTAATTACAAATGGTAAATAGTCAAACAACGTTTGAAATTCACTACAACTTCATTAAAAAGTACGATATATTACCTCACAAATGTCATATAAATTATAATGTGAGCACCGATGAGAAAAATATAGATTAAAAAGAAACAGTGTTAGTGGGATTCGAACAGTCGGCTCGTTCATAACTTTTTTTTTTAAAAATCTCACTCTGTTTGTTATATTGCATTTGTCCGTGGCGGACGTCCCATGACACCTGATCAGGGAACTACCGTGTAAGCAGCATACGTCTTACAGTCGGTCCCTTTGCACAGATGCAGCACTTACATAATAGACGCGTAAAACTTTTCTTGCGATTTTCTCGGAATTTCCAGAGGGGTGTGCCTTACTAATTTCACATTATGTTATTGTAACTGCCTAATAAAGGTGTACAAAGTCTGAATTAAATTCGTGATTCCTACCTCGTGGAGTCCCCTGTTAGTAGTGGCAGTAGTAGTAGTGGAATAGTAGTGATAGATAAATACAGCATCTGTGTAGTAGAAGGGGTGAGTCTGTGACTTTTTTCAACGCAGCTGCTAGTCTCCTATCTCGGACAACGTAAGGCAGAATGATCCGATAATTATTTACGTATCCGAATCAGATTACGGCCTTCAGAACCAGATTTTTTTACACATAAAATACTTTTTATCTTAAAGAATGACGATTTTAACATAAAAATGGAAATAAAATGATAGGAATAGTGAAATAGTCCTGTTCCAGACCTCTTTCATGTATTTGTCATTTATGATACCAAACTTCTGTGAAGTAGTCTAGGAGACTAGTCTTTTGCTATTTTTAGGTTCAGTATCTCGACCGGAAAAAACGGAGTCGTAATACCCTCACTTTTTTATGAGTCTGTCTGCCTGTTCGACTCTTAAAAACTCTTTTTCTCAGGAATGAATGAATGCACCAAATTCAAATTTTTGCCATTTCCTTAGATCTACGATCCCTTGGCGGTGTAAAACATTGAAGCGTCTAAGTCAATGCAGTCAAGAAATACTGTTATTTACAGGTATGTTACATATTATGATACTCGTGAACTCTCATCAAATCCTATAGGGCACTTCCCGTTGAGTGGAATCATGAAATGTGGCAAGAAGTTTGGTTTCACAGTACAGTTAAAGGGAAAAAATCTGCAGTTTGTTTACTTGTAATTATATCCCATGAAACAATTATTTTTATCATTTGTTATTCGACTGTCCGTCTGTTGGTTCGTCTGTTACGTCCCTTCCTTCTCAGGAACGGGTAGACGTATAAAGTTGAAACTTATGTCACATACTTTTGGCATTGTACTAAATTTACGCTTAGTCAATGCATCAAAATATGCGGCCATTTATATGACATATTTTGATACTTGCAAAGTCACTTGTTAGAACCTGTACGGTACTTCACATTGACCGGAAATCATGAATTTTGGAAAAAAGCTAGTTTGCACAGTAAAACAGAAGGAAAAGAATCAGAAAATTTATAATCTGTAATTATATCACACAAAAAATATTTCTTTTGTCATTTGTTATCCAACTTCGAACTTAAAGCACTATTGAAAATCTTCGAATTCCCGGCACCGAAATCTTACCAGTATACGTGTTGGTAACAGGCAAAAATTGTGGAGACTGTCGACTTCCAGGATGTATGAACTGCCTATATACATATTTAATTTGTACAGAACCAGCAGAGTGCGACTCCTACTCGCATCAATGTTTTGTTATTTATATTTCCAATCCGGTAGAGGGGCTGCGTAGGGACCCATTATTATTATTGATCATTACTTTTGTGTTTCACATCAGCAACCAATATTACTCTTGAATGAGATTTTCACTCTGCAGCGGAGTATGCGCCGATATGAAACTGCTCTTTTCGTAATCCCTCCTCCCCCCCTCCCCATGAATAATTTGTGCAGTGTGTGAATGTGTGGGTAATTACATGTGCACGTGTATCAGTAGTTATCAGGTTAGCTTTACTTACTTTACTTTGAAGAACCATTGGAGCTTTCCACTGAATATCGTTGAGTCACTCAATGTGACCGAGGGCAAAGGAGCCACTGCTTGTTTTTAACGTTTGCGATTGATCAAACAAGCCAACGCGCGAAGCTGTGGGAATTATCCACCGAATTTTGTTCAAATTTTTGTCCAGTAAACGGTGTGGGTCCACAACAATGGCCTCCAGCCCTTGTTAGCGTCCTCTTGATTGGGCAAAGGTGTGGCGCCACTTTGCGATTGGTGCGCCACTCGCCACTCTATAAAGATGCGTCAGTCAGCGACAGACAAAGGGGGAATCTAGGCTTCTTGAGAGGCTTACTGGTAACGGTGTGGTGAGTGGATCATGCTGTCCAGAATATGCTTACTATAAGTTTCAATTCTGGTCGGAATCCCTTAAACAATTCGCTTCTCAATGTAGGTAACCCTTGTGCTTACTTCAATTAGCAACCAAGACAATTAATGCTGATTCGTATCGTGTGAACTGAATTTTTACTGATTGGTTGTCTCCTTTTTGTGACCCATGAGTACGATCTCTGCATCAAATTAACATCCCAATAATCGGTAACTGCTTTCTTGGCGAGTAGAATGAATGTCTGGATGTACACGGTCCAATCATATTAATGAGACCACCTGTCATAAGCCAAAATACACTTTTTGCAGTGTGGAGCTCTGCAAGATGTGCAGGAAGAGAGTCAGGGAGGTTCTGGAACGTAGCGACAGGAATGTGGAGCATTACCGACTCCAGTGCGTGGCCACTTACGCTAGGTTTCCCGGTTGAGGATCCATCGGACGAACAGCGCGATCGAGGTGGTCCCACAGAGTCGCGATTAGACTTAAATCCGGGGAGTTTGGTTGTCAGTCGAGTACGGTAACCCCATCGCGGTGCTCTTCTAACCACCCACGTACCCTCCAGCTGTGTGGCATGTTGCACTGTCTTGCTGGTAGATCGTGCCTAGGAAAAACGAACTGTATATAGAAGTGGGCATGGTCCCCTAGGTTAGATACGCACTTATGTTGATCCATTGTGCCTTCCAGAATGATGAGATCACCCAGACAATGCCACTGAAACCCTCTCCAGACCACAATGCTCTCTCCTCCGGTCTGGACCCATCCGACGATTGTTGCAAGGCCGTACACGCCAACGGCCATCTGTCTGATGGGTCATAAAACGTGATTCATCTTAAAAGGCCACCTGTCACCTTTCGTTCAACTCCTAGCTGCTGTATCGGCGTGCAAATTCCAGCCTTCGCTGCCGATGAACAGCAGTCAGCATTGGGGGCATCAACCAGGCGCTTGTTACAGATGCCCGTTAGTAGCAACGTTCGCTGAGCTGTCGTTGAGACGACACTGTCAGTAGCGCCATGGTTCACCCGGGTCGTCAGTTGTTCAAGAGTTGTGCGTCTATTCACACGCACACATCTCTGCAGCCGTCGTTCACCCTTGTCATCTATGATGTCTCATTGCTGGTTTTGAATAGTGTCAATTTTCCATGCATGGTATACTTTAACCACGGCGTCATACGGACACTTTACAGACTTAGCCATTTCGGAAAAGCCTCACCCTAGGCTCAAAATCCAATAATCATGCCCTTTTGGAAGTAAGATAAATCGCTCTGACTCCACATTATGACAATGACTGCACTGATTCCCGCGTCCCCCCGACACGCTTTATGTATCCTCCACTGCTAGTGCTGCCACCTGTCATCTGTGAGCGGGTATTATACGTTGACGTCACACATAGGCAGTAGCCACGTTAATGTGAGTGGACCATGTACATCCAAATTTCCATGTGCCAAATTTTAGCAGTCATAATCAATTTCTTTTTAGATGAGCTGACTTTGAAGTTAGCGTCAACAGTTGTATTCTACTCAGTTTCCTGATCGGGAGGATTTCTCATCACCCAAGGAAGATATTAATATGTTGGGATTTATTAGAATTATTAGACCCTTAGTCAACTTGGACTTGTATGCCTGTATGTACGTATTAAACCCGGACCTAGAAACGACGGAGAGGCTTAGTCCCGCCGATACCTTCAGTGGTGCACAATCCCACAACAGGTCACAGCAGTCCACCCACCCCACCGCAGCCCCACACCGAACTCAGGGTTATTGTGCGGCTCAGCCCCCAGTGGAACCCCCCCTCCCTACCCCTCCCCCTCACGACCGTCTCATACCAGACGAGTGTAACCAAAAAATGTTTCCGTGGTAGAATAATTATGTGTACGCGTACGTGGAAACGGTGTTTGCGCAGCTATCGCCGACACAGTGTAACTGAGGCGGAATAAGGGCAAATCAGCCAGCATTCGCCGAGGTAGATGGAAAAGCGCCTGAAAAACCATCCACGGGCTGGGCGGCACACTGGACCTCGAGACTAATCCGCCGGGTGGATTCGCACCGCGGACCGGCATGCCTTCCCGCTCGGGAAGCAGCACGTTAGACCGAGCGACTAGCCGTGCGGGCTTCAGCTTGGACTACTTAGTTTTTCATTACGTTTGAGACCCACCTGTAATGACAGTGCATCCAAATCCTGTACTACCTCCTCCCATTATATTTTCTTTCTGACTCGCACCAGTGTTGGGCGCAGGCAAGCTCGGAGATTATTGTGTTCCGCTGAGTATCCATATCCTATCCTCTTTAGATAAAGATGCGATGTTGATACAGAATGTAAAGAATGTTTAAGGGAACTTTAGGGAACCATTTTAGTAAGATCATTCTTGGTAGACAGTGCATGAGTCGAGAGGGAAGATCTGGCTAGCTAATAAACGTTTTTTTCATGGAATATAATTCACTCTTCCTTCTCTCTCCATGTGCATTCGCCATTTTCCTATATCCCTTGTGAAATCATCGATGCGAAGAGTCCTTCTGGAGAAATGAATAAGAAATATTTTATGAAATCCGTACTGTGAGTCGTCATGCAGAAGTCTCAGTATTAATTTCCGTTCCCCTTTCCAAATAATATATTGGGTCAAATATAAGTAAACTTTCATAGAGACTTCACATGGCAACGCAGACGGTGGAACTGGGATACAGTAAGGCTTTCCCTACTATTAGTAAGAATCATAGCGGATTCCGAAAGTCCGTGGCATATGGCAAAAAGTGTAATCCGAAAAATAAGAACTCAGATATGAATAAGGATCAGGAATAGCAGTAGAAGGGTTTAAACTAGGTACGGCCACCCTTTTAATGGAGTTAAAAATGAACTATCTTATAGTCTGGCAAGGATATTTAACCGTACATACAATACGTGCAAGGGGCATAGTGTTAATTGGTAGTGTTAGTGCGATAATTAAAAACATGAACTGATTTTGTTTTCCTTGCGATATGGAAAAATGACAATTTCCTTAGACGCGTTTCTGGAAATGTATAACAGGAATTGTTCACCAGTCAATAGATTTATCTAGAATTTCATAGTCGTAATTAACTAAACTCTGCACTGGGAGATATCGAATGTTTCTCTACGAGCTGAGCAAGGTTCCATTAACTTCTTGGGCAACTGACTGAATAAGTTGTTACCATGTTTTTGTAGAATGTCGTCAGACTAGACAAAGAACAACGTGGTTGCATCAGTGACCGATTTCATCAGGGAAAGGAACTACAGGAAGTGCTGATAAGTGCGGGAAGTTCTCTTCGAAGTTAATAATAGCGCAGTGTGTAAGTACCCTTATCACTTCTTACGAGACTGTAAAGTTATTGTGTAACGTGGTGATATGGTTTAATGAGTTCTGTTTTACGTAACCTAGTTACACTCATGTGAATGATATATACTTAGTGGGTCATGATGTCAATTACATTTGTAACATGCACTACTGGCCGTTAGATCTGCAAGAACGGAAAGGATAGCAAATAACGAACATTTAATTATTGTGCCCAAACCGTACAGTAGCCGGCCAGAATGGCCGAGCGGTTCTGGCCGCTACAGTCTGGAATCCTGCCTCGGGCATGGATGTGTGTGATGTCCTTAGGTTAGTTAGGTTTACGTAGTTCTAAGTTCTAGGGGACTGATGACCTCAGCAGTTCAGTCCCATAGTGCTCGGAGCCATTTGAACCATTTGAACCGTACAGTAGGAAGAATACGTGAATGAATTTCTAGGTGATTCGGAGAGTACACGGTGCAAAATTGAGTATGCACAGCATCCGTCTGGGCATCGCGTTCAACGGAGATTGGATGACGGCTACGGTAACGATTCCATGCTGCTTCATAGCTGGTTGGCAATTGGTGGCGAGTCAGTTTCGTGACAACCCTTGATCGGACGTTTCCAGTGGGTGAGACTTGCAGAATATGCCGGCCGGAGCAACAGTTCATCACTCTCTGTATCGAGGTAGGTCAGGGCAGAAAGGGCATCTTGCGGTCGTGCGTCACATTGTTGAAAAATAACACCACGGAGGTGCCGAAGACAGGGCACAATTGCCGGCCTTAAGACGTCTGCTGAAGATCAGTTTGTCTTTAGGTAATGTGACGGCACCAGACAGGCATTTCTGACGTTGCGGTGGATAACGGAAGCAAGACTGAGGAAAAATCAAGGCACATTCATAGGATCTGTCGACCTGGAAAGAGCGTTCGACGATGTCAGATGGTGCAAGATGTTCGAAATTATGAGAAAAATAGGAGTAAGATACAGGGAAAGACGCATAATATACAACGTGAACAAGAGCCAAGGCGGAACACAATGGTTCAAATGGCTCTGAGCACTATGGGACGTAACTTCTGAGGTCATCAGTCCCCTAGAACTTAGAACTACTTAAACCTAACTAACCTAAGGACATCACACACATCCATGCCCGAGGAAGGATTCGAGCCTGCGACCGTAGCGAAGACGGAACAAAAAGAGGTAAACCTAGAACGAAGCGCTCGGGTTAAAAAGGGTGTAAGACAGGGATGTAGTCTTTCGCTCTTACTGTTCAATCTATACATCGAAGAAGCAATGACGGAAATAACAGAAAAGCTCAAGCGTGGAATTGAAATTCAAGGTGAAAGGATATCAATGATAATATTCGTTGATGACATTGCTATCCTCAGTGAAAGTGAAGAAGATTTACAGGATCCGCTGAATGGAATGAAGACTGATAGGTACGGAACGTAGACTGAGAGTAAATACGAAAGTAATGAGCTGTAGCAGAAATGAGAACAGCGAGAAACTTAACATCAGGATTAATGGTCACGAAGTAGGTGAAACATCAGGATTAATGGTCACGAAGTAGGTGAAGTTAAGGAATCCTCGTATTACCTAGGCAGCAAAATAACTTACGATGGGCGGAGTAAGGAGGACATAAAAAACACACTAGCACCGACAAAAAGGACATTCCTGTCCAAGAGAAGCCAGAGGCCGTGCATTATGAACAGGTGCTCGATCGTGTTGAAAGATGGAATAGCCATACCCGAATTGCCTTTCAGCAGTGGGTAGCAAGAAGGTGCTTAAGACATCAATGTGGGCCTGTGCTGTAATATTGCCACGTAAAAAAGCGGTTCAAGCCCCCTCCATGAAAAACACGACCGCACCGTAACACCACCGCCTCCGAATTTTACTGTTGGAACTACAAACGCTGGCAGATGACGTTCACCGGGCATTCGCCATACCCACTCCCTGCCATCGGATCGCCACATTGTGTACCGTGATTCATCACTCGACACAACGTTTACTCATTGTTCAATTTTTACGCATCTTACACCAAGCGAGGCGTCGTTTGGTATTTGCTGGCGCAATGTCTGGCTAATGAGCAGCCGCTCGACCATGAAATCCTTGTTTTCTCACCTCCCGCCTAACTGTCATAGTAATTGCAGTGGATCCTGATGCAGTTTGGAATTCCTGTGTGATGGTCTGGAGAGATGTCTACCTATTACGCATTACGACTCTCTTCAACTGTCAGTGGTCTCTGTCAGTCAACAGACGAGGTCGGCCTGTACGCTTGTGTGTTGCACGTGTCCCTTCACGTTTCCCCTTCACTGTCACATCGGAAGCAGTGGACCTAACGATGTTTAGGAGTGTGGAAATCTCGCGTATAGCAAGTGACACCCAGTCACCTGACCATGTTCGAAGTCCGTGAGTTCGGCGGAGTGCCCCATTCTGCTCTCTCACGATATCTAATGACTACTGAGGTCACTGATGTGGAGTATCTGGCAGTAGGTGACAGCGTAATGCACCTAAAATGAAAAACGAATGTTTTTGGGGGTGTCCGGTTACTTTTGATCACGTAGTGTAGGTTTGGAGAGCAGCATTGTATGGTAGTAAAACGTGAACTGTACGAAAACCGGAGAAGAATAGAATCGAAGCTTTTGAGATGTGGTAATACAGTAAAATGTTGAAAATTTGGTGGAGTGATAAAGTAAGGAATGAGGAGGTTCTCCGGAGACTCGTCGAGTAAAGAAATATATGGAAAACACTGAAAAGAAGAAGGGACAGGGTGGTAGGACATCTGTTAAGATACCAGGGAATAAATTCCATGGTACTACAGGGACCTGTAGAGAGAAAAATCTGCAGAGGAAGACAGGGACTGGGATACGTCCAGAAAATAACTGAGGCAGTAGGTTGCAAGTGATACTGTAAGATGCAGAGGTTGGCACAGTAGAGGAGTTCGTGGCGGGCCCCATGAAACCAGTCGGAAGACTGATGACTCATAATAAATTAATAAAGTAATTAATTAAAAATAGGTCATAAACGTAACATTTGATGTCCAAAGAGAGATCCTGCTCGGAGTTTAGTATTTCCCTCCGAAAACCATCGATTCCGTATCCTCACGTCGGTCGTGGGGTTGCAACCAATGTGAGGAGCAATACCCGCTCGGAAACTCGTTCTATTCACGTGATGGTGTTGATTAAAATGAGACCTTGATATTTTAATTCAGTAATGTGCGTTGCTATAATTTGCCAATACTGTCCGCCTTCGTAGCTGAGTCATAAGGGTGGCTGAATGCCATGAGAGGGAACCGGTTCGATCCCAGCCGGGTCGGAGATTTTCTTCGCTCGGGGACTGGGTGCTGTGTTGTCCTCTTCATCATTATCGACTCGCTAGTCGCCCAATGTGGCGTCAAATAAAAAAGTCTTGCACCTGCGGTTGAATCCCCGAAAGGGGAGTCCCAGCCAACATACGCCATTCACTCGTTCCACTAATGCTGCCCGACATCTATGGCCTGTATATTCACTGCATCAAAGTATTAATTAACGAAGAAGTTTTCTGGATACGGCACTGCGTCATATTGTAAAAAACTATTGTATGTTAACCGGGGACCTAGAAACGACGGAGAGGCTCCGTCCCCGCCGCAGCCGCAGTGGTCCACAACCCCACGACGACTACCGCAGTCAACTTCACCCCACCGCCGCCCCACACCGAACCCAGGGTTACTGTGCGGTTCGACCCCCGGTTCACCCCCAGGGAACGTCTCACACCAAACGAGTGTAAGCCCTATGTTTGCGTGATAGAGTAATGGTGGTGCACGCGCATGTGGAGAACTTGTTTGCGCAGCAATCGCCGACATAGTGTAGCTGAGACAGAATTAGGGGAAGGAGCCCGCATTCGCCGAGGCAGATGGAAAAGCGAATAAAAACCATTCACAGACTGGCCGGTTCACTGGACCTCGACACCGCCGGGCGGATTCGTGCCGGGGACCAGGCGCTCCTTCCCGCTCTGGAAAACCGCGCGTTAGACTGCTCGGCTAACCGGGCGGGCTCAAAAAACTGTTACTTACGAAACCAACGTTTCGGCCACGGCTACAGCGACCTTCTTTTGGGTAGATCCTTTTCTGTGTATGGTAACGCGTCATACGTAAAAAAATAAGTATTACTGATGAAACCAACGTTTAGGCCAATATAACCGTGGCCGAAACGTTGGTTTCATCAATGCTAGTAATTTACAATATCACGTGCACCCGTACTGAGAAAAGTGTCTACTCAGAAGAAGAACACGCACATTTGTTTCATCATTGTTAGTTAATTACGGTATGACGCGGTACCATACCAGGAAAACTTCCATCTTAACTGACTCTGGCTACGCAAGTCTACGGAGTTATAAAACGTTAATTGACTGTGATGTGTATGGTCTTGCAGCTTGTCGCTTTTAAAATGGTGTGTAAGCAATTACTATGCTCATTTTACCTTTGATTTCTTAATAATTATTTTCCTTCAGTCACTCCCATATCTGAAAACATCAGCTGGATTCATAATTACATTACCCAAAAAGTACCTCCACTTTTCACGATATAAGTCTTCACAACTAGAAAGCAAACTCAAGTGGATGTGTGTCTTTATATTCTTGAGAGAGAAAGTGTTAGAGACACAGAGGGTAAATTTAAAATTTGAATTAAGTTTAATGTACGTAGTCTATACTGATAAGACACGAACATAAATGATCGCCTTGTGAAAACACACACACACACACACACACACACACACACACACACACACACACACATACACCCTCTCTTTCACTCACACACTCACTCACACACACACACACACACACATACACATACACAATTATTTTACAGGCACTGCGTCGTAAAAAGATATTTCAGCTCATAAACCTCTCTAATTGCATTCGTTGTCCATGGCCTCATGGACAACAGAAAGCAGTTAGAGAGGTTTATGAGCTGCAGTTCACCTCAAGTGCTCTCCTAGAATGGAACATTAAGAGCATCTGATAGCTGGGTCAGTCACAAGCACCATATGCAGTACACTTTTTTGGTTTTAATTAGTGTTTCGCTTCTATGCGATACCACTAGCTTATTTGTTATTGAGTGAACCGTCTTTGTGTTATGCATCACATTCATACTTTATTGACAGTTAACCCTCCTGGAGTAAGTGGAACTCTCTGGCACGAACTTCTGATAACATCAGGAACACTCGGTATACCTTTTTGGCTTGTTGATGTCACTTAACCAACCTTCATATTTTGTTAATCAGGTCCTCGTCTCCATAAAACTTACTGACACCTAACTGAATGCAAGATGTATATATATTAATATTTCGTGTAACGTTCTCCACGGGTTAGTCTGATAAATAGTGGTAGCGTTGAGGCCGTTAGACGGTAGCTGCTTTTGATGTCTCTGGTCGAAGAAATTTTTTACCAAAACGGAGAGAAAAAATACAGTCTCTTAATACCCTTTAATCAGATTACATGTCGAATGTAGGCTTGTACCTACGTTACTCTAAATATGGGTACCAGTCCTTCGTTTTACTAAGCATGGTTTGGTTCGGTGCAGAATGTTCTGTCATCTCTGCGAACCATGAATTGGACTAGACCCTGTCAGTTGGAGGGGACCTATGGTTCAACGTGGGGTCTGAATCACGTCGCTGTTTGCGTTTTACTCATACACAAAGCAGTGGTAGAGCTAAAAGACACATCTGATACCCAGGCCTTCGGATATATAGTCTGATAGACGTATAACTTCCAAATCGCCTGAAGTGGTATGTATACGGGAGTTCTTGTGGGTTGCCAATGACTATCAAAACCACCATGCATGTTCATCGTAGTTCTCCATCTTGAATGACCTTGATATTGATGGAATCTTAAATCTTAGAGCGATAGTGTGTAAAAATATTTTATGACATGCAGTGACTGTTGTTTGAGAAGCCATTACGTCAAAAGTAATGAACATAGTACATGATTCTGGGATCATACTGATTCAGGAAAGCGATTGGATCATCGAGCTCCGAAGAAGATTGTTAAAAAGTAATGTGAAGTCAGAGCTCAGCTAGCACGTTTCTGCAATCTCAGTAGAACGTGGTTGTTGATTTCAAACAAAAATGACCGGAATATTATTATAGGTATGGCGGGACAGTGTAGTGCAACACAGCCTTCCAAACACACAACGTAGTGAAATACGAATGCGAGAGAAGAAGGTCGTCATACTTATTTCAGGTCTTCTGTGGTCTTTTCATTTCGTTTGCGGCGAATGCAACGAAGCGGTCGATTTCCTTCTCCACCCTTGTCGTCTGTCTATAGCGAGCTCGTCATTAATGGTGTAGTTGTCATCTCCATCATTCTGTGTGGATTGATTCTGAGATAAAAAAGTACTAACAAAGGCTGAACAAACTTGTTACAGGAGAGTAGACATTGTGCTTTCATACTTTGCGCCATGTGTTAATAGTCACTTCCAGGGCCTCCACGTTACATATCTGCGCTGCTGTCCTGATAACAAACGTCGTGAGATCAAAATCTTTAGGACTCCTGTCGCACTAACAGATATGGTGATACACCGTTGCACCACTAATGGAATAGTTGCCATACATGATAGAACTAATATGAGGTACCTGTAATCTTGCTCGAACAGTATTATTCCATATAGACTAATTCCTCACTACAGCTGATTGCTTCCTTTTTCTGGATTTTTCTCGTGACCTCTCATGATGGGTCAAAGTACATGAACATTTTCTTAGTGTTAGCTAAGACAGCTTTTAACCTTGTCGGATACTAATATATTTTTTCTGTTTTAGAACTACGTCCATACCTTGAAAACCATTGTGAAGCGTCTCGCAATTGGATCTTCCCACTGTATCATGTATCAGGGTTTCTTGCGGCTCCACTCGCGTATGGAGTATTGTTGTTAACAAGGGAAGCGTACGAAGTTTACCTCACCGATTTGCTTTGTATTGACAGTATGAGTGCAACACTGCTAGAACTCCAAAATATTTCAAAAGAAGGATACAACTCTCAACCGTTTTTGAGAAAATCGATTTCGAAAATTTTGCACATGTTTATATGCAGGGTGTTTAAAAAAACATACGTATTACAAAGTATTATTTTTTTTCAAACTATCGATCGCTGCGCCTCGGCTCGGCTATTGGAAAAACGAATACATAGTCTAGTTTATATTAATAACCGCTACATGTCAGTTCTGTTTAGCTTGGTAACGGTCACATGTTTAAAACGGCAACTCCGCAGCAGAAATCATTTTGTGTTCTCGACTTTGCGAAGTGCAATGCCGTGATTACAGTGGAAAGACTGTAAGTAGGCTGTTTAGGTTTTTTTATTGGTAACGCCGCGACCACGTAGCGCTCTGTATGAAAATCACTGGCTGTGCCGTGTGCAGTCTGTGGCTGGTTGGCATTGTTGTAATACTCGCCATTGTAGTGTTGGGCAGCTGGATGCTAACAGCGCCTAGCGCTGCGCAGTTGGAGGTGAGCCGCCAGCAGTGGTGGACGTGGGGAGAGAGATGGCGGAGTTTTGTAATTTGTAAGACTGGATGTCATGAACTATCATATATATTTTGACTATTAACGTAAATACATTGTCTGTTCTGTATTAAAATCTTTCATTTGCTAACTATACCTATCAGTAGTTAGTGCCTTCAGTAGTTCGAATCTTTTATTTAGCTGGCAGTAGTGGCGCTCCCTGTATTGCGGTAGTTCGAGTAACGAAGATTTTTGTGTGGTAAGTGATTTGTGAAACATATAGGTTAATGTTAGTGAGGGCCATTCTTTCGTAGGGATTTTTGAAAGTCAGATTGCGTTGCGCTAAAAACTATTGTGTGTCAGTTTAAGCACAGTCTTGTATAATTTTTCAACAAGACGTCTCAGGTTGAGGTACCAAATTGCTCCTCCGAATGGATCGAACATTCGCAGGTGGTGTCGATAGTTTCTAGATACAGGATCTGTATGTAAAGGAAAGAGTTCTGGCCGCCCTCGTGTTCCTGAAGAAAATGTTTCACGAATTCAAACTGATTTCCAGCTTAGTACTTCAAAATCAACTCGTCGTGCCAGTCGGCAGTTACGACTGCCAACAACGACAATTTGGCGTGTTTTGAGACGACGGTTGGTCATGAAGCCGTAGAAGTCACAGCTGTTACAAGCTCTGCGTCCTGATGGCAAGCGCAAACATGTGGCATTTTGTAACGAGATTCTTGATGCTATTGACAATGATGACACTCGCCAATGCATCGTGTTCAATGACGAAGCGTCTTTCCGTGTTAGTGGTCAGGTAAACAAACACAGTGTTCGAATTTGGGGCCTGCAGAACCAACATACAGCCATTGAACGTGTACGAGATTCGCCCTAAGTCAATGTGTTTTGTGCGATATCCAGATCATCTGTTTAGGGACCATTTATCTTTGATGGAAACGCGGTTAACGGTCAGCAGTATCTCGCTATGTTACAAAATCTGGTTGTTTCCGAGGCTGCACGAAGACAACTTCATTTTTCAACAAGACGGGGCATCCTCTCAATGGAGTCGTCAAGTGCGTGAATATTTGAATAAAACTCTACCAAACTGTTGGACTGGCCCTCAAGGATTTGTCGACTTAGCATGTCTCAGCTGGGCTCCACAGTTACCGGATTTGACACCCTCTGATTTCTTCCTATGGGATTTCGTTAAAGACAACTTGTATATACCACCATTCCCACAGAACCTGGAAGAGTTGAAGAAGGATCCCTACTACCATAACATCAGTGACGATGGACATGCTTGCCCGAGTATGGGAGGAATTTGAGTATCGATGTGATATTGTTCGTGTCATTGATGGAGAATATATTGAACATCTGTAATCTGAACCTGAGAGGTTCGTAAATATGTGTGTAAGGTTTCATATTCGTATGTCTTAAAGTTTAATAAATATACGCATTCGAAATACGTATATTCTTTTTGAAATACCCTATACTTTGTATGGCTGCTAGCATTCACTGCGGAGCAAGTAAGCGCTTAGTTTAAAAATTGCGAGGCATTTGGATCGAGTCTGCCTCCCGACACTTCGTTTCTTCCTCATTCCCAAGTAATTCTAACAAAATATTTATTACGACTGTGCAAATTATCTAATGACTCATTTATTATTTTCAAAACATTTGTCCTGAAAACAAGAGCAAAAATTTTCTTAAGGAGATTTGAAATAAAAAAGGATACACAAGAACTTCCTATAACATCAGAATGTTAATTTTATTTTTTGCATTTTATCTACATTTGTGACTAATATAACATGAAACATATTTGAGCACTGCACGAATCAGGGTGATACCCATCACAGAAACATGGAAAATTAATCACTGTAACATTCAGAATTTGTAATCAAAGGCGAATTTTTGCATGTGCCATTGTTTTTTCAGTATGTCTATTGGAAATGCTGTGTGGCTAGGACCTCCCGTCTGGTCGACCGTTCCCCTGGTGCAAGTCTTTCGAGCTGACGCCACTTCAGCGACTTGCACGTCTATGGGGATGAAATGATGACATTCCGTCGCACTGACCACTCAGCTACCAGGGGCGGACACTATGTCTCTTGAAAAACAGCTTTAGTTTCTATTCACAAACAGTTGTCCGTCATCACACAGTTTTATGGTGCACCGTGCATGTCTGCTGCTACAATTACGTGGGAATGTAAAAGAAGGAATCAGCAGCGGGATTTAATCTGTAGACCTTATGCCTACGAAATAAGCGCTTATTCGTTAGAGTAGCGGCTCCTCGAATCCTATCTACCATACGAAGTACGCACGCACAAAATTTTAAAACTCGATTAGAGACTTGCGTGTTCCTACTTACGTATGTTGACGACCTATTCGTCCCCTATACACGCTGTCAGTATAAATCATGTCGGTGAGGGAAGTCGGTACGATGATATTCCTTGGGAGCGCTGGGGAGCGGATGCAGGAATTGTGCATCGCCGTTCCTGTTAAAGTCTTAGTGGGGGTCGTTTGCCGCTGCCTTCCTCCGACCTATTGTGAAGTGCCAAGTGCGTATCTGAGCCGTGTTGAGGACAGTGTTTATTAAACTCCCTGGCAGATTAAAACTGTGTGCCGGGCCGAGACTCGAACTCGGGACCTCATTCTGGAAACATCCCTCAGGCTGTGGCTAAGCCATATCTCCGCAGTATCCTTTCTTTCAGGAGTGCTAGTTCTGCAAGGTTCGCAGGAGAGCTTCTGTAAAGTTTCGAAGGTAGGAGACGAGGTACTGGCAGAAGAGAAGCTGTGAGGACTGGGAGGGAGTCGTGCTTGGGTAGCTCAGCGTGTTCGGTCAGAGGGTAACATGCCATCTGTAATAAAAAAAACTGTGTTAACAGATCAACAACGAACTTAAATGGATGTCTTACGACGTCCACCCCGAGCAGATGCAACGAACTAAAGCGAACAAACTGAAAATTAAAAAAAAAAAAAAAAGTTGGTAGAACACTTGCCCGCGAAAGGCAATGTCCCGAGTTCGAGTCTCGGCCCGGCACACAGTTTTAATCTGCCAGGAAGTTTCATATCAGCGCACACTCGGCTGCAGAGTGAAAATCTCATACTGTGTTTATTGTTTGCACAGTGTAGTGTTCTGTTTGTGTTGTTACGGATGAAGGGATGGGACAGAGTCAAATAAGCTGCCGACACATAGCCTTCCCAAGTGGAATAACGCCAAGGAGACAGCCTAGCTTAAGTCCCCAGCCTACAGGACGACGAACAACGACACTGCCACATGCCAGCACTTCATGAGACACTGCGACGAGGTTCGGAAAATAATGCAGGACACTGGCGCAAAAATAGGTGATCAGGAACATTACGCCGCCACCCCTCCTCCCCTTGATGGCCACATACTGGTAGTAAAAAATTTTCCACAACCATCACTGCAAACGGTTTGCTCCGAGTCGAGTGCAACCGGGCAGGTGTGCGTTAGCGACCTGGTCGGATCGCGCCTCTGAGTGCGCTGCAATTAGTCTGCAGGAGCGATACGTAAGATGCTGTAGTATATTACTAGATTCCTTGCGTAAGGGGAGGTTTACTATCTTTGGTCCGAAACAAGCATGTTCTTTGAGATTTTTTTTTCTCGGGATATGTTACAGATATCAATGTCAAATTTGTTCAAAATGTTTATTGATTTTCCGCTACAAACTGGAAGTTTTTCGACCGGAATTGTCGAAGAGAAAAGGCAGACGTGCCGTCGGAACGAAACAAAATTTCGATGTAGACCTCCGCGTGCGATATGTCACAGGTCAGCCGGCTCGTCTGAAATCAAAATCGAGTTGACGTTAGCGAAGTATGTAAGATTCTTTAGGAGTTGTACCTCGCTTAAGTTATTTGGACCATAGGAAACAAAATGGCGGACATTTAAAAAATAGCGTTTTTCATCGATTTTCCGTCTTCGTCTGCCAAGTAAAGATATTTATAGTTGTTGGATCGGAATAAAAGTTCTACAACTCCCAGACTATTTAGTTAGCTGCGTCGGAAATAAGAAATCATGCCAATCGGTTCAGTTGATTTGAAGTTACCATACCGCGCGATAAAGAAGACGTCATTTCGAGAAAAACGCGTTAGAAGTTTTGATTGCATGTAAATGCAACATTATGCAACTTCCTCACAGAGGGCGTTTTGCTCTATCTGGGCCAACCTGCGCTGCTCCAGAGCCTCTCGTACGACCGGTGACAAACCATTTTCGGCCGCTAGGATCCGGTGGTCGTCCGAATGCTTGATGACCTGCGTCGAATAGAGTCCCAGGGTGACGACCGTCGTTGCCATGGTCTTCAGAATTGCTGAAAACCCTTCGCTGCCAGGAAAGCCCCAATCTCCACAATCTTCGCACCAGAACCCAAATGCTTGAGGGCTAACTTCCACACACGCGCGTTCAAACATCCATTTGAATTTTGTGTGTTTCCCCCCAAGCACCGGTACAATAACTCGTCCTCCGAAAGAAAAAAAAGCTGGTACGTGAAACAGGCCGATTTCAGTCAGGTGCATTTTTTTGTTCAACCGCGAATAACAAACATTTCCGTTCCGTATTCGGAAAATCCGTTTCAGTGGTGGATTTTAAACCCTTTTATGGATACAAAAACGCAGTTTTAAAAACCGATTTTTTGAACCAAAAGGTAATAAACCTCCCCTTAATACCGGATCTTGGCACTTTGTAAGCAGGCTTTCGCGGAACAAACGACGTCTATGTTCCAGACGCTTGCCGGTTTAAATGTTCCGATGCTCTTCCGTGAGTCTAACAGGTCTGTGATCACTCGTACTGTCTTAGCAGTTGTCACTCTTGTTTGGTACAGGTTTTACCTGTATCCTACCATAGACAGCACGAACATTTTGTAAAGAATCTCCTTTGCAGAATGATTGCATTTCCCCAACATCATACCAATAAATCGAAATCTACCACTTCAATTCCCTGTAACTCAGTCAATGTGAATTTCCATTTTTTCCCCTTGTAAACTGTGACCCCTCGCTATTTGTACGAGCTTAAGGATTACAACTATGACTCATTGATATACTAGATTTGTGGGGAAAGTAGAGAGACTGGCAACACTGTGAGCGATCTGGCAACGCTGTGCTATTCCTCTTGTGTAGATAGGTGTGTTCATCCCTTTTAGGTGCTCAGTTCGGGTTTAAGTATACATACATGGAAAGCGGAATAACATCATCCCCTAAGTCACATCGCTGTCGTAAATGTGTGCTGAGTGATCGTGACAGACGGTCTTTGAACAGAATTGTGGCGAAAAGTCAGAGGACGACAGCTGCACAAACCAATACAGAACAGAGTGATGTATTTGCGAATTCTGTCAGCACCAAACAACATGAAGGGAGTTCCATGAGCAGGGAACTGCATGAGAAGCTGGAATTCCAAAACCACGCATCAGTGATACAAGTGTCTGTAGCAAGGGAAAGGGTGTTGCAGCCAGAAAACCTGGACTATGCAGAGATGGAAGAAAGTAATTTGTCGGATGTGTCTTGTTTTCTGGCCGAGTTTATATCCCAAGAGTGAAACATGGCTAGTGTTCGGTATTGATTGGGCAATCATAACGTGGAAGTCCTTGGGCTTCATGGTTCCTCTGCAAGGTCACATTACAGCCAAGCATTATATAAACATTTTGGTTGATCGGGTCCTTGTCATGGTAAAATGTTCGTTCCCCAATGGTGATGCCTTGTTCCAAGACTACAGGGCCCTTGTTAACACAGCTCGCATCGTTTTGTGAGCACGAAGACAGACTATGCATTTTCCCTGGCCAACGCAATCACTAGTTCTCAATAATATTGAGCCATTGTGGTCTACTCTGGAGTTGGCTTGTGTGGCCGAGCAGTTCTAGGCGCTTCAGTCTGGAACCGCGCGACCTCTACGGCCGCAGGTTCCAATCCTGCCTCGGGCATGGATGTGTGTGGTGTCCTTAGGTTAGTTAGGTTTAAGTAGTTCTAAGTTCTAAGGGACTGATGACCTCCGATGTTAAGTCCCATAGTGCTCAGAGACATTTGAACCATTTTTCTACTCTGGAGAGAAGGGTGCCTGATCGGTATCCACCTCTGTCATCGTTACCTGCACTTGCCTCTATTCTGCAGGAAGAATGTTTAAAGTTCCCTTGAAAACCATACAGGGCTTGTATTTATCCATTGCGAGACGACTGGAAGCTGTTTGAATACCAACATCGTATTTGACATGGTAATGTATTGTGTTTTTGGTGTTTCCATATTTTAATCCACCCACTATATGCGTCTATTTATAGTGTTAGTTCTGTAATGTCCCACTCCAGTTTTCCGCTGTGATGGCATATTCTTTGTTTTAATATCCATTTTTTTCTTTTACAAAATGGTGTTTCTGATGCAGCGTACTCGGTTTAAGACGGCTGTTACATTACGTAAGGTGTAGATACGTATAGATCAGTGGTTCCCAACCTTTCTTAAACGATTACCCGTGAGTGAAATTAGATATTAGCTCTTACCGCTTCCTCCGCCGCGCGGGATTAGCCGAGCGGTCTGAAGGCGCTGCAAGCGGGCATGGGTGTGTGTGTTTGTCCTTAGGATAATTTAGGTTAAGTAGTGTGTAAGCTTAGGTACTGACGACCTTAGCAATTAAGTCCCATAAGATTTCACACACATTTTTTTTCTTACCGCCTCCCCCCTGCCATCTATTGCCACCCTCCCCCACATCATCACCAACTGTAGCACCTAACTAAACTGCAGAATGAAAGACTTTTCTTGAAACACTTTTATTTTTAAAATGATGAAAGATGGATAATATTTAGTTGGCGTGTGTGTGTGCGTGCTTGCGCGCGTGTGTGTGTATGGGTGTGTGTGTGTGTGTGTGTGTGTGTGTGTGTGTGTGTGTGTGTGTGTGTGTGTGCGTGTGTGTGTGTGTGTGTGTGTGTTAAAATGAATGACGAAAGAATTCGTGATGCATCGCAAGTGCTAACCACAACTCCTTCTCAGAAAAGAAAGCTAACTATCCACAGTGATGGTACACACTTGTTACAAAACGTGCTTACCCTGCATTACTCCTCTCCACTGCGGCCCTTGTTTGACCAGCACACTGCAACCCCATTTAAAATCAAACGAGTCCAGATGTGTGCAATATGCTTACTGTTCGGTAATCACTTCATTGCTGCTCTTCTTATTTCTGAACTGGCAGAAATTGGACGACTTCAGGCTGTTAATGCTTTGGGTCTAACCACTCTAATAATAAGAAGAAATTGTGTACTACACTATAGTAGCCCTTATGTAGTTCCTGTTGTGTTATGCTGTCAATCAGTTCATTTATTTGTATGGAAGTGAGTAATGAAGCAATTTCTGGACTGCTGCAGGTACTATCTACAGCCCGAAGAAGACATTTTCGTGAGATATTTAGCATTTGTTATGTAAGTGTCTCACGTTTATCATCACCGATGTACGGGGCAAAGCACAACATATGTGAGTAGCGGGTGGCCGATGTGAGGAACCTGTAACCTCCACCTCACTGATGCTACAGGTGGAGGAAAAGTGTAATCAGTATTAGAGTCTTACAGAATTTCTAATAATAGTAATGATATTTTGAAAGTAATTTAGTTTCGTGACTGAAACGGAATCGAATCTTTTAGTTTTTACCCCTCAAAAAATTTCATTTTATTCCTCAGGGGGTCATTACCCCCAGGTTCGCAACCGATCCTTTAGATTTTAGTCGGCATCCAGTGGCCAGGAAACACCCTGTGCTCCCGACGAAAAAGAAAAGGAAAGAAGATTACATACAGAATGAACTTTTTTTTCTGTAGCGGAGTGTGGGCTATTGTGAAACCTTTTGGTAGGTTAAAGCTATGTGCCACACTGTAACACGAAGTCGTAAAGGTAGAAGAGAGGTGCTGGCTGCGGTAAAGCTATGAGGACACATCTCGAGTTGTGGCAGAAAAGCTCAGCTGAAGCCTTTTGATGGCAGAGTTGTGTGGACTTTCCTTACGCCGTTACACCTTTCGATGCATACGCAGCTGATTTCCTGAGCCTGGTTCGTTCTCGGCAGGAGGTCTATAACGGATCTTTTACGTTGGGATAAATTTATTTTACTTTTTTGTTAAATGAATAAATTGTAATTAGGAATAATTTAATTAAGCAGAGTAGAGAAGATAGTCAAAGAAATGTTCATTGGGCGGACATTGTCGTAATGTAACGTCATTGAGTTGTTCGGTTGTTAAAACAAGTCGTTTGGGTTCCGTTCTGCTGTTCGGTCGTGCGCGTATCTGAAAGGAATTAATTGGGGGACTAGAATAAACTTTGACATAATAGTTACGCTTCGACGTTCCGACAAAAGGAGGGGTTAACGTCAGTGTTAATTTGAATAGTGGGCGACAGGATTAGTTTTGACAGATACGTGAAAACGGACGTAACGAAAGTTGCTCGCATATCATCCTTGAATGTGACTTTTTATTTAATTAACGATTGCGGGCTAATTAAAAGCTGTTATCTCATGATTAGGATGAATCCCTCTTTCCTCCTAGATAGTGACCTTTCATTAACATTTACGTCATAAGAAAAAGAATTACTAATAAAAGTGATGTTAAATACTGAACTGAGATAGGAAGTAAACTGAAATTAGTGAACATTTGATACTGAGACTATAGAAGAAGAAGCGCTTAAGGTTGCTGTTCTCTAAAATGGCAAAACAGGTACGAACTTTAACTCAATAGTCGACACTATGTATTGCAAAGACATTAGCATTTCATACTTATTTTGACGACGCGCTGTTAAACAAAGAAACGTTGAGTCTCTGTAGATTAATAAAATTAAATCTAAAAACGTAATTAATAACGGCGAACTCCGCATTAACAAAATCTATTGCGTGTCGTCATCGGGCAATAACTGCTCGACCCTGGAGACTTGGGTGGTGAAATTAGAGGTCGGGCATATAAAACAAACTTAAAAATCCATTCAAGCTGCAGTGGAGTCGACACAACACGACTTAGGCAGTTATAGGTCGCACAGATCCTCGACACCATTTCGGCTCTTGGGAGGGCGGCTGGAAATGTGACGAACGTGCGCAAATCAATGGCGCTGTCTACTAATCTGGTGCCCCTTCACTATCTCCAACGCTTCCGCTATTTTGGGGTCACCTTTACGTCGTCAATGCGCCATAGAGCGGTGGTCAGCTTTCGTCAAGATTTGTGAATTACCCGTATGATAATCAGTCACAATTCTGCACGCCCCCTCGCCTAGCTGAAAGCGTATGTACCATCCAGAACTGTTCATATTGCGCAGATTCTACGGCTGCAGATTACGATATTACGTGGTACTCAAGCGCCATTCATGTATTTTCTGACGGCTGGGTCCATCCCCGAAGTCTGCTGTGACACACTCACTCGCCCCCCGAGTGCAAGACGGCTTCGTCTTATGAACGTACAACGTTGCGCGGCTGCACTTCACATGGCCGTGATGTGTAAGCAGTGGCGCAGTGTCGAGGCCTCCATTACGCGCCATTAATTTGCTGTCCTTGTGCCAGTGTCCCTCTCCCCGCCGGTCGCGGTCGCCACCATTACGCCCGCTTTTGTACACATCGCGGCGTCTATTGCGGAACTCAGTTATGTTCGCACCGAACTCCCACGAACGCGCCGGCCGCGGTCGAAGCATTTCGCCGTCCTTTTCGTGCAGTGTTGCCTGTAACGTCGCAGAACGCAAGTTTTCATGGTAGCTGTGGCCTGTAATTTAACGGCACATTCGTCACAGCTTCTTTCCGACCCATATCAGATCGACTTGGTAACAGGCGAACTGTGAGAAGTGTGCAACTCATCAGCGGCTCCGTGACATAGGTCCGGTGGAACCTCCTCTCTGCGCCGTCTGTCGTAGTGTCGGCGGTGATCACAACCGCTTCCACTGTGCAGCCGCAGCGGATGTCTGGTGGTTGGGCGACAACTGTTCGCTTGTTTTCTGGGCGTGCCGTCTCATTTTATTGACCCGTAGTACTTTCGTTACCCAGCGTTGGAAAATATTCCCGCCACAAAGTATCGGGCAGCTCTCTGGCTGGAACTTGGCATATCTACATGGTGATGCTCATCAGTAGCGCCTCGATTTTTGGCAGTACTTGAAGACTGCACAAGAGTACGTGGCGCGCTGTTCTTGTTCTCATACGTATTTTGCCAGGTATCTTAACAGCGTTTTTACCACGCCCCCCACTCACTTGACACGTTCCGGGCGTGGCAGGCAGCCAACCGATTCGGACGAAACATGACGCGCTTACCCATTGGACTCGGTCCACGGACTGCTCTTAATCGTCTTGCAGGGTATTCAAGGTCTCGCCTGCAGGCATACATTTTTAATTTGTTTATCCAACGTATATACAGGGTGGTCCATTGATAGTGACCGGACCAAATATCTCACGAAATAAGCGACAAACGAAAAAACTACAGAGAACGAAACTCGTCTAGCTTGTAGGGGGAAACTAGGTGGCGCTATGGTTGGCCCGCTAGATGGTGCTGCCATAGGTCAAACGGATATCAACTACGTTTTTTAAAATACGAACCCCCATTTTTATTACATATTTGTGTAGTACCTAAAGATATATGAATGTTTTAGTTGGACCACTTTTTTCGCTTTGTGGTAGATGGCACTGTAATAGTCACAAACATATGGCTCACAATTTTAGGCGAACAGTTGGTAACAGGTAGGTTTTTTCAAATTAAAATACAGAAGTAGGTACGTTTGAACATTTTATTTCGGCTGTTTCAATGTGATACATGTACCTTTGTGAACTTATCATTTCTGAGAACGCCTGCCCGAGGCAGGATTCGAACCTGCGACCGTAGCGGTCGCCCGGTTGCAGACTGTAGCGCCTAGAACCGCACGGCCACTCCGGCCACCCGAGTCCAGGAAGCAGTGCGTTAGGGCACTCGGCTACGCTGGCGGCTTTGAATACTCGCGACTCTTCCTGTTGAAATCACTGCGACAATTCTCTAGGCGACACCAAAAGCGATAGCAGTTTGTGTCTATAATTAAACTTTAGCGAACTGAGTCAGTGTAGGTGGTGGTGGTTAGTGTTTAACGTCCCGTCGACAACGAGGTCATTAGAGACGGAGCGCAAGCTCGGGTTAGGGAAGGATGGGGAAGGAAATCGGCCGTGCCCTTTGAAAGGAACCATCCCGGCATTTGCCTGAAACGATTTAGGGAAATCACGGAAAACCTAAATCAGGATGGCCGGAGACGGGATTGAACCGTCGTCCTCCCGAATGGGAGTCCAGTGTGCTAACCACTGCGCCACCTCGCTCGGTCTGAGTCAGTGTACACAGAGAACTATTTACTGTATGTGTATCCAATTTTATAGGAATGGTGTTCAGACTGTGCGCTGCAGGATTTACGTTGTTAGTAGTATTAGTTTCATGAGTAGCCGTCAGTCGCTATTACTCGTACGATTTGAAACACAAGCATCAGTTGCAGACAGTCGACTGGGTCTGGAGCAGGTGAACAGGGCTTTACTCGTAAAGTTGTTATCAAAACGACAGCAACAGTGATACTGCTCTTAGCTAGTACCGACGCATTAAAGGAATGCAGTGAGGTCCTCTATCCGCACTAGACTGTGCGGTGCAGGATTTACGTTGTTAGTAGTATTAGTTTCATGAGTAGCCGTCAGTCGCTATTACTCGTACGATGACGAGAGGTTGAAACACGAGCATCAGCTGCAGACAGTCGACTGGGTCTGGAGCAGGTGAACAGCGCTTTACTCGTAAAGTTGTTATCAAAACGACAGCAACAGTGATACTGCTCTTAGCTAGTACCGACGCATTAAAGGAATGCAGTGAGGTCCTCTATCCGCACTAGGATTGAAGCACTTGGTACGAAAGCTCGAATTAACCAACAATTTGTGAATTACTTCTGGGAGAGGCAGACTGCTCCACAAATTGTTGAAGAAGATTCTGCTTGCATGGCTGAGAATGCTGGAGGCAACGTGCCATCTTCAAGCAGCGCACTAGCTGTGTCACGACAGCTGAACATTCCGTGGTCGACGGTCAGAAAAATGGTGCGAACTATTGTGAAATGGTATCTCCAGTGCGGTTCGAGGCTGCCGTGGATGCCGGTGGCCGTCCCATGGAGCAACATTTGTAATATGTAACGCAACTAACAAATGTCACCTTGTTAGGTACAAATTAAAATGTAGTTCTCTCCATGGTTTATTCGTTATTTCTCTTCCGTATATCCTTAAAAATATTTCCAGAAAGTTTCATTATTCTACAATCACTCAGTTTTCGCAGGGCTCCTCTCAGGCAGACAAAGACTAATTATAATCACCCTGTACTTTGAAAGTCAACGACCTTGCCACAGTCTTAACACCAGTTCCCGTCAGATCACCGAACTTGTGCGCTGTCAGACTGGGCTTGTACTTGGACGAATGGATCGTTTGAGTCTGCCAAACACTGTTACCAAAAGGGTGCACCCCGTCCTTGTGATGCCAATTCAGGAGCTAACTGACTGAGAAGTAACAGCTCTGGTCACGAAAACTGACAACGGCCGGGAGATCTGTGTGCTGACAACATGGCCCTCCATATGAGGATGACACGGCGGTCGGTCGGTAACGTAGGTCCTTTCAAGATCTGTTTGGACGGAATAAGGTAATTTAAAAAGTTCTGCAACTACGAGACTTCGTGAGGATAACGGACTGGCAGTATACTACGGTACGGTCAAGCTGTCATCAACTCGAAAGTCGGTTTGAACACTACAACACATTACCAAGCATGGACCTTCTCGAGGTAATATGCTGTTTATTTTCTCTGACATGTGAAATGGGTTATTTCGCCAATTAAGGACGACCTACAGGTTAATGTGGTCCGAACCATGGTGCAACGCATTATTTTTTACATCAACAAATGTTGCCAGATGTGAAAGCGGAGATAAGAGGTAGAACAATATCGTACGAGGTGTTCTGACAAGACGAAGCTACTTTCGTATGGTCATAGCGGTGGATTCTTTCATTGCTCTGGGAGAAGGCTTATCAAACTAGAACATATGACATATTATTTCACTTTATTAAATAACTGAATAAAAGATTTACTTCACTTTGACATAGTACTTTGGCTCAGGAATTCCTGATAATTTACAACTGCCTCAGACTTTGAAAGCATCAACTGATGCACAGATTAACAAACTGTCCCCTTGCTGTACAAAATGGCCGGCCGGAGTGGCCGAGCGGTTCTAGGCGCTACAGCCTGGAACAGCGCGACCGCTACGGTCGCAGGTTCGAATCCTGCCTCGGGCATGGGTGTGTGTGACGTCCTTAGGTTAGTTAGGTTTACGTAGTTCTAAGTTCTACGGGACTAATGACCTCAGAAGTTAAGTCACTTAGTCCTCAGAGCCATTTGAACCATTTTTTTTAGTACAAAATGCAACATTTTATCAGTAACTTTGACACCTGTTACTGTCGTACACGATGTTGTTGACTACTATAGCTGAGTTCACGAACTGGGTACAGGTGTTTCATGCTGGACACCATATTGACTTCAGTACGAGGGCGCTGCAGTGATGAGAGGGGAGATGTGGTCTTCAGGACTGCCTACCTAACTTCGATGCAGATTGCACCGAGCCCTCACTAATGTCTGTGGCATCGACATGCGTTCCCAACCTTGGTGTGGAACCGCGATCTCTAGACGATATCTCAGAAGAGACTGAGGATCGAAGCCGAGTGGATTTGTAGTCAGTCTCACGTTACCACCGAAATACTGAGCCACATTATAGAACAGTGCGGTACAATTTATTTCTACTTCGTTTGTTTGACTGTAACTCTTTTAAATAAGTGTAAGTTGGCCATAGTTGCAAGTGTAAGTTTTGTTAATAAACACGAGTTTTCCAAATTGTACTTTTCAATTAACTGAAACAGCAGAATCAGTACCTGATTCCAACCTCTGATCAACAATGGGTGTCCTAATTACCATGGGCACTTCTTAAAATTCTGCACGTATAACCCCATTACATTGTACCCAGAAGTTGCACCTACACATTAGATGTAGCAGGCTGTAATCCTAGTATTTCATTGTGAAAAGTCAGTACTTACTCCAAGTTCAAACCCTGAAACACAGACACTATGACGTCGGAGAGCACCTCTGTCTCGGCCAATCTGAGTGGTCTATATCTGCAACCAAATCTTCATGTGAGAGACCCGGATTGAATTCCTTACAGCTCAATTTCCTCCTCCAGGAAGCAAATAAACTAGCTTCAGTGGGAGTATAATGGCACCTGGTGTCTAGTTACGGGGCAGTCTGCTGTCCCATTAACACTTAAAATATGATTGTGTCCATCAAGAACAAGGACAACGGGTTTTGAAGTGTGGACCTAAATCTGGTCTTTCTTAAATTGCCTGCATAAAAGCAACGTCTTTCGATTCCGACACTTCATATTAATACGCCCATTAAAGATTGAATAAATAACAGAATTGCTTAATATTCATTTGAGTTGGCCTCTCGTTTTACTCTCCATTTTAGTCACTGTGGGGAACGTGTGTCTCGATTAGGTCTCTTTCACGCGTCCGTTGTAATTGGGTCTCGGTTGCCATATGGTATGAAAATAGGGAGTGGCAGTTCATATCACGTCTGGTCATTCATGTTTAGTTTCTATATCTAGGTACATACTCCGCAAACCACGTTATGGTGAATGGCGGAGGGAACCTTGTATGACAATTAGTCATGTCTTTCGTAATTAAGTTCTTCAGGACAGCCACATGTTGCACTTATTATGTTTTATTGACCGGTTTCGCTCTTTAATTTAACAAGAACATTATCAGAAACGCTGGAATGTACTTAAGTACTGCTAACTGCTGTAGAATTTTAGAACATGTTTTTTGTTCGCGTATCATGTCATTTCAGGAAACCCAGAATCTACTCTGTAGGAATCAACACGGATTCCTGAAACAGCGATCGTGTGAGACCTAACTAACTTTATTTATTCATGAGACCCAGAAAATATTAGATACAGGCTCCCAGGTAGATGCCATTTCCGCTGACTTCCGGAAGGCGTTCGATACAGTTCCGCACTGTCGCTTGATAAACAAAGTAAGAGCCTACGGAATATCAGACCAGCTGTGTGGCTGGATTGAAGAGTTTTTAACAAACAGAAAACAGCATGTTGTTCTCAATGGAGAGACGTCCACAGACGTTAAAGTAACCTCTGGCGTGCCACAGGGGAGTGTTATGGTGCCATTGCTTTTCACAATATTTATAAATGACCTAGTAGATAGTATCGGAAGTTCCATGCGGCATTTCGCGGATGATGCTGTAGTATACAGAGAAGTTGCAGCATTAGAAAATTGCAGCGAAGTGCAGGAAGATCTGCAGCGTTTAGGCACTTGGTGCAGGGAGTGGCAACTGACCCTTAACATAGACAAATGTAATGTATTGCGATCACATAGAAAGAAGGATCCTTTATTGTATGATCATATGACAGCGGAACAAACACTGGTAGCAGTTACTTCTGTAAAATATCTGGGAGTATGCCTACGGAACGATTTGAAATGGAATGATCATATAAAATTGACTGTTGGTAAGGCAGGTGCCAGGTTGAGATTCATTGGGAGAGTCCTTAGAAAATGTAGTCCATCAACAAAGGAGGTGGCTTACAAAACACTCGTTCGACCTATACTTGAGTATTGCTCATCAGTGTAGGATCCGTACCAGGTCGGGTTTACAGAGAAGATAGAGAAGATCCAAGAAGAACGACGCGTTTCGTCACAGGGTTATTTGGTAAACGTGATAGCGTTACGGAGATGTTTAACAAACTCAAGTGGCAGACTCTGCAAGAGAGGCACTCTGCATCACGGTGTATCTTGCTGTCCAGGTTTCGAGAGGGTGCGTTTCTGGATGAGGAATCGAATATATTGCTTCCCCCTATTTATACCTCCCGAGGAGATCACGAATGTAAAATTAGAGAGATTAGAGCGCGCACGGAGGCTTTCTGGCAGTCATTCTTCCCGCGAACCATTCGCGACTGTAACAGGAAAGGGAGGTAATGACAGTGGCACGTAAAATGCCCAACGCCACACATCGTTGAGTGGCTTGCGGAGTATAAATGTAGAAGTAGATAAACTGTAAACTCCACAGTTTCTGATGCTGCTCTTATTAAACTGAAGAGCGAAATCGGTCAATAAAATATACTCATTGCGGCTTTTGGCTATCCTGAAACCCTTCATTTTAACAGTCGCTATTTCTCCTGCAGGGAATGCCTGCTCTCGCTAAATTTCCTTTTCCATTCCACTTGCAAAAAGAGCGAAGGAAAAACGGCTATCCATATGCCTTCATACGAGCCCTAATTTCTCTTCTCTTCTCTTCTCTTCTCTTCTCTTCTCTTCTCTTCTCTTCTCTTCTCTTCTCTTCTCTTCTCTTCTCTTCTCTTCTCTTCTCTTCTCTTCTCTTCTCTTCTCTTCTCTTCTCTTCTCTTATCTTATCTTATCTTATCTTATCTTATCTTATCTTCGTGGTCCTTACGCCAAATGTACGTTGGCGGCAGTAGAATCGTTCTGCTTTCAACTTCAAAGCCGGTTCTCTAAATTTTCTCAATAGCATTTTGCGAGAAGATCGGAGTCTTCCCTCCAGTGATACCCATTCGAAATCACGAAACATCCACATAATACTCGTTTGTTAATCGAACCTGTCGGTATCAAATCTAGCAGCACTCCTCTTAATTGCGTCTATGTCTTCCCTGAATCCGGTCTGATAGGGATCCCAGCCACTCTGTCAATACTCAAGAATCGGTCGGACAAGCGTTCATTTTCTATAATTCTCCCAATAAACTGCAGTCGACTATCCGCTATCCCTATTACTGCCCTTATGGGCTCGTTCTATTTCATATCGTTTTGCGACGTTACGCATAGTTATTTAATCGTTGTGACAACACACTGCTTATGCTGTATTCCAACATTACGGGATTGTTTTTCCCGCTCATTTGCATTAACTTACATTTTTCTACATTTACAGCAAGCGCAACAGTCTAGATGAATGACTGATCTGGCCTTGTAACAATAACCAAAACGGCCTTGCTGTGCTGGTACTGCGAATGGCTGGAAGCAAGGGGAAACTACAGCCGTAATTTTTCCCGAGGGCAGCTTTACTGTATGGTTAAATGATGATGGCGTCCTCTTGGGTAAAATATTCCGGAGGTAAAATAGTCCCCCATTCGGATCTCCGGGCGGTGACTACTCAAGAGGACGTCGTTATCAGGAGAAAGAAAACTGGCGTTCTACGGATAGGAGCGTGGAATGTCAGATCCCTTAATCGAGCAGGTAGGTTGGAAAATTTAAAAAGGGAAATGGACAGGTTGATGTTAGATATAGTGGGAATTAGTGAAGTTCGGTGGCAGGAGGAACAAGACTTTTGGTCAGGTGAATACAGGGTTATAAATACAAAATCAAATAGGGGTAATGCAGGAGTAGGTTTAATAATGAATAAAAAAATAGGAGTGCGGGTAAGCTACTACCAACAGCATAGTGAACGCATTATTGTGGCCAAGATAGACACGAAGCCCATGCCTACTACCGTAGTACAAGTTTATATGCCAACTAGCTCTGCAAATGAAGAAATTTATGAAATGTAACATGAGATAAAAGAAACTATTCAGGTAGTGAAGGGAGACGAAAATTTAATAGTCATGGGTGACATGGAATTCGAGAGTAGGAAAAGGGAGAGAAGGAAACATAGTGGGTGAATATGGATTGGGGGAGAGAAATGAAAGTGGAAACCGTCTGGTAGAATTTTGCACAGAGCATAACTTAATCATAGCTAACACTTGGTTCAAGAATCATAAAAGAAGGTTGTATACATGAAATAATCCTGGAGATACTAGGGGGTATCAGATAGATTATATAATGCTAAGACAGAGATTTAGGAACCAGGTTTTAAATTGTAAGACATTTCCAGGGGCAGATGTGGACTCTGACCACAATCTATTGGTTATGACCTGTAGACTAAAACTGAAGAAACTGCAATAAGGTGGGAATCTATGGAGATAGGACCTGGATAAACTGACTAAACCAGAGGTTGTACAGAGTTTCAGGGAGAGCATAAGGGAACAATTGACAGGAATGGGGGAAAGAAATACAGTAGAAGAAGAATGGGTAGCTCTGAGGGATGAAGTAGTGAATGCAGCAGAGGATCAAGTAGGTAAAAAACCGAGGGCTAGTAGAAATCCTTGGGTAACAGAAGAAATATTGAATTTAATTGATGAAAGGAAAAAATTTAAAAATGCAGTAAATGAAGCAGTCAAATAGGAATACAAACGTCTAAAAAATGAGATCGAAAGGAAGTGCAAAATAGCTAAGCAGAGATGGCTAGAGGACAAATATAAGGATGTAGAGACTTCTCTCACTAGGGGTAAGATAGATACTACCTACAGGAAAATTAAAGAGACCTTTGGAGAAAAGAGAGCCACTTGTATGAATATCAAGAGCTCAGATGGCAACCAGTTCTAAGCAAAGAAGAGAACGCAGAAAGGTGGAAGGAGTATATAGACGGTGTATGTAAGGGCCATGTACTTGAGGACAATATTATGGAAATGGAAGAGGATGTAGATGAAGATGAAATGGAAGATACGACACTGCTTGAAGAGCACTGAAAGACCTGAGTCGAAACAAGACCCCGAGAGTAGACAACATTCCATCGGAACTACTGACGGCCCTGGGAGAGCCAGTCCTGACAAAACTCTACCATCTGCTGAGCAAGATGTCTGAGACAGACTTCAAGAATAATATAGTAATTCCAATCCCAAAGAAAGCAGGTGTTCACAGACGTGAAAATTACCGAACTATCAGCTGCAAAATACCAACGCGAATTCTTTACAGACGAATGGAAAAACTGGTAGAGCCGACCTCGGCGAAGATAAGTGTCGATTCCGCACAAATGATGGAACACGTGATGCAATTTTGAGCCTACGACTTATCTTAGAAAATAGACTAAGGAAAGGCAAATCCACATTTCTAGCATTTGTGGACTTAGAGAAAGCTTTTGACAATGTTGACTGGAATACTCTCTTTCAAATTCTAAAGGTGGCAGGGGTAAAATACAGGGAGCGAAAGGCTATTTACAATTTGTACAGAAACCAGATGGCAGTTATAAGAGTCGAGGGGCATGAAAGAGAAGCAGCGGTTGCGAAGGGAGTGAGACAGGGTTGTAGCCTGTCCCCGATGTTATTCAATCTGTATATTGAGCAAGCAGTAAAGGAAACAAAAGCAAAATTCGGAGTAGGTATTAAAATCCATGGAGAAGAAATAAAAACGTTAAGGTTCGCCGATGATATTGTAATTCTGACAGAGACAGCAAAGGACTTGGAAGAGCAGTTGAACGGAATGGATAGTGTCTTGAAAGGAGGATATAAGATGAATATCAACAAAAGCAAAACGAGGATAATGGAATGTAGTCGAATTAAGTTGGGTGATGCTGAGGGAATTAGATTAGGAAATGAGACACTTAAAGTAGTAAAGGAGTTTTGCTATTTGGGGAGCAAAATAACTGATGATGGTCGAAATAGAGAGGATATAAAATGTAGACTGGTAATGGCTAGGAAAGCGTTTCAGAAGAAGAGAAATTTGTTAACATCGAGTATAGATTTAAGTGTCAGGAAGTCGTTTCTGAAAGTATTTGTATGGAGTGTAGCCATGTATGGAAGTGAAACATGGACGATAAATAGTTTGGACAAGAAGAGAATAGAAGCTTTCGAAATGTGGTGCTACAGAAGAATGCTGAAGATTAGATGGGTAGATCACATACCTAATGATGAAGCATTTATTAGAACTGGGGAGAAGAGGAGTTTGTGGCACAACTTGACAAAATGAAGGGACCGGTTAGTAGGACATGTTCTGAGGCATCAAGGTATTACAAATTTAGCATTTGAGGGCAGCGTGGAGGGTAAATATCGTAGAGGGAGACTAAGAGATGAATACACTAAGCAGATTCAGAGGGATGAAGGTTGCAGTAAGTACTGGGCGTTTAAGAAGCTTGCACAGGATAGGGTAGCAAGGAGAGCCGCATCAAACCAGTCTTAGGACTGAAAACCACAACAACAACAACATTTCTGCCCTTACGTGTCTGTTATATTTCATATCGCTTTGCAACTTTACGCCTAGATATTTAATCGATGCGGCTGTATCAGGCAACACACTGCTAATGCTGTATTACAACATTACGGGATTGTTTTTCCCTGTCATCTGCATTGACTTACATTTTTGTACTTTTAGAGCACGCTGTCACTCATCACACCAACCAGGAATTTTATCTATATCATCTTCTATTCTCCTACAGTCAACCAAAGACGACACCTTTCCGTACACCACAGCGTCATTAGCAAACAGCCGTACGATACTGCCAACCCTGTCCATCAGATGATGTATGTGTACAGGGAATAAGAGCGGTCCTATCACACTTCCCTGGAGCACTCTAGATAATACCTTTGTCTCCGATGAAAATTCACCGTCGAGGAAAACATTCTGGGTTCTGTTACTTAAAAAGTCTTCCAGCCACTCACATACCTGGAACATACTCCGTCTGATTAACAGTCTGCAGTGGCGCACCGTGTCAAACACTTTCTGTCTGCCGATTGCCCTTCATCCAAGGTTCTCAGGATGTCATGCGAGTGAAGGGCAAATGAGTTTCGGACGAGCGATGCTTTCTAGATTCATGCTTTCTCGTCTTACTAAAATTAATTAAAATTGAACTGAGGATATGTTCAAAAACTCTGCAGTAAACCGATATTAAGAATATTGTTGTGTCAAAGTGCAGGCCCGTTCTTTTACCATTTTTATTTATGTGTGTCACCTGCGCTTTTTCTCAGTAGCCTGGTACTTAACGCTGGACGGGAGATAAATGCAAGCTAAGAATGGGCCAGTGCCGTAGAATACTCTCTGTAAAACTGACTTGGCAGAAAATCGTAAGAAATTTTGGTCTTACGTCAAAGGGGTAAGTGGAGCAAAACAAAATGTCCAGACACTCTGCGACCAAAATGGTACTGAAACAGAGGATGACAGACTAAAGGCCGAAATACTAAATGTCCTTTTTCCAAAGCTCTTTCACAGAGGAAGACTGCACTATAGTTCCTTCTCTAGATTGTCGCACAGATGACAAAATGGTAGATATCGAAATAGACGACAGAGCGATAGAGAAACAATTAAAATCGCTCAAAAGAGGAAAGGCCGCTGGACCTGATGGGATACCAGTATGATTTTACCCAGAGTACGCGAAGGAACTTGCCTCTCTTCTTGCAGCGGTGTACCGTAGGTCTCTAGAAGAGCGTAGCGTTCCAAAAGACTGGAAAAGGGCACAGGTCATCCCCGTTTACAAGAAGGGACGTCGAACAGATGTGCAGAACTATAGACCTACATCTCTAACGTCGATCAGTTGTAGAATTTTGGAACAAGTATATTGTCCAAGTATAATGACTTTTCTGGAGACTAGAAATCTACTCAGTAGGAATCAGCATGGGTTTCGAAAAAGACGGTCGTGTGAAACCCAGATCGCGCTATTCGTCCACGAGACTCAGAGGGCCATAGACACGGGTTCACAGGTAGATGCCGTGTTTCTTGACTTCCGCAAGGCGTTCGATACAGTTCCCCACAGTCGCTTGATGGACAAAGTAAGAGCATATGGACTATCAGATCAATTGTGTGATTGGACTGAGGAGTTCCTAGATAACAGAACGCAGCATGACATTCTCAATGGAGAGAAGTCTTCCGAAGTAAGAGTGATTTCAGGTGTGCCGCAGGGGAGTGTCATAGGACCGTTGCTATTCACAATATACATAAATTATCTTGTGGATGACATGGGAAGTTCACTGAGGCTGTTTGCACATGATGCTGTAGTGCATCGAGAGGTTGTAACAATAGATAATTGTACTGAAATGCAGGAGGATCTGCAGCGAATTGACGCATGGTGCACGGAATGGCAATTGAATCTCAATGTAGACAAGTGTAATGTGCTGCGAATACATAGAAAGATAGATCTCTTATCATTTAGCTACAAAATAGCAGGTCAGCAACTGGAAGCAGTTAATTCCATAAATTATCTGGGAGTGCGCATTAGGAGTGATTTAAAATGGAATGATCATATAAAGTTGATCGTTGGTAAAGCAGATGCCAGACTGAGATTCATTGGAAGAATCCTAAGGAAATGCAATCCGAAAACAAAGGAAGTAGGTTACAGTACGCTTGTTCGCCCACTGCTTGAATACTGCTCGGCAGCGTGTGATCCGTACCAGATAGGGTTGATAGAAGAGATAGAGAAGATCCGACGGAGAGGAGCGCCCTTCGTTACAGGATCATTTAGTAATCACGAAAGCGTTACGGAGATGACAGATAAACTCCAGTGGAAGACTCTGCAGGAGAGACGCTCAGTAGCTCGGTACGGGCTTTTGTTAAAGTTTCGAGAGCATACCTTCACCGAAGAGTCAAGCAGTATATTGCTCCCTCCTAAGTATATCTCGCGAAGAGACCACGAGGATAAAATCAGAGAGATTAGAGCCCACACATAAGCATACCGACAATCCTTCTTTCCACGAACAATACGAGACTGGAATAGAAGGGAGAACCGATAGAGGTACTCAAGGTACCCTCCGCCACACACCGTCAGGTGGCTTGCGGAGTATGGATGTAGATGTAGATGTAGATGAAAACTGAACTGTGATGGTTCAAATGGCTGTGAGCACTACCGGGACTTAGGTGCTGTGGTCATCAGTCCCCTAGAACTTAGAACAACTTAAACCCAACTAACCTAAGGACATCACACACATCCATGGCCGAGACAGGATTCGAACATGCGACCGTAGGGGTCGCATAGTTCCAGACTATAGCGCCTAGAAACGCTCAGCCACTCCGGCCAGCAAAGGACGGTATGTCTGTATGATTATTCTGCATTAATGATTTCTTAAACGCGAAATTTAATTAAAACTGCAGCTATCCTTCTGCTGTCTTCTACTACCACTCCCGTCAGGTCAGCGAACGACTGGATTGAGGCCTTCGACCCACTTAGGGATTTGCGTATGACCAGAGTTTTCTCGGATTCTCGGCAGGATTGTTTGCTGAGTTATAACGGTGTTAGCTGTTGTATATTTCGCGCATCGATATTTTTACAGACGCACGAATTTCTACTGCAATTTGCTTGTCCTCATTTGGGCGTTCTTTTTTAAACCGCGACTGCAACAGTTTGTCCGTCCTCAGAAATTTCGTAACTTCGTTATTAAACTGCGGTGGATCTTTTCCGTCCTTGATCCACTTACTTGGCACATCCTTCTCTAGAGGGCGATTTGCAATCCGTTTAAACTTTGCCCATAATTCCTCTACGTCCATCATACTGTAATAAATGCTGTCTTTTCATTGTCGTCGTGGTATACTAACAACTGCTTACCTACTCTTTCTAGCAAAAATACTCTCTTCACATTTTTGTTATTAATTTCAGTAACCATTATCGCCATGATGATGAGATCACGATCACTAATGCCTGGATGTACACCGACACCTTCGATCATATCAGGCCCTTTTAGAACTACAAGATCTAAAGTGTTTCCATCGCGTGTGGGCTGTAGAACTAGCTGCTCAAGAAATTTCTCGGAAAGCGTATTTATAAACTGCCTGTCGGTTCAACTTGAAACAAATGCATCGACGTCCCGCTCTGTATTTGGTAGGTGAAAGTCGCCTCCAGTTAACAGTGTATTGGTCTCAGTAATTCAGCGCTACTGAGCGTGGAATTCCTTTGAATGATTCTACAACTTCGTGTCACTGCCAAATCGGGTGACCGGTAAAACATTCATTAATGAACTCGAGTCCATGTAGACTCAGTTCCGACCTCAATAGAAACAATAATTTTGCCGACTGCTATGAACACTCCCCCATCCATGGCGTCTAATTGCCTTTCCGATATACGTTCCACGACTAACTAAATATCTCAGAGTGTTCTGCTTCGGGTTTCAGCCGACTCTCGGTTCCGAGAATAATCTGAATACAACAGATTTCCTGGATGGCTGTAAATTCAGGAAGCTTGTTACGAATGCTTCAACAATTTAATGTTATAACTTTGACAGTCGAAGTGTCCTTGCTTTGTACATGGTCTGATTTCGCTCTCTGCGTATCGTCTGGCGATCGTTCATCACAGGACCGCAAATTACCGTCTAGCCTGAAAATATCTCATGGGTACTACACAAATACTCTGCTACCCGAATTGCAGCTTCCTTTGTGTGCTGACCCCTAACCTATCCTGGAGGGGCCTACAATTACGTGGTTATCCTAAATCTCTTAATGGAGATGCGAAGGTGCTTCGTTTTAAGCGAACATGACCGATTTCCTTCCCCATCCTTGCGTAATACAGCATCACCACCGTCCCTGTTTTTTCCTATACTACTGGCCACTAAAATTGCTACACCAAGAAGAAATGCATCTGATAAACGGGTATTTATTGAACACATATACTATGCTAGAACTGACATACGATAGCATTTTCACGCAAGTTGGGTGCATAGATCCTGAGAAATCAGGACCCAGAACAACCACCTCTGGCCGTAATAACGGCGTTGATACGCCTAGGCATTGAGTCAAACAGAGCTTGGATGGCGTATACAGGTACAGCTGCCCATGTAGCTTCAACACGATACCACACTTCATCAAGCGACTGGCGTATTGTGACGAGCCAGGTGCTCGGCCACCATTGACCAGGTGTTTTCAGTTGGTGAGAGATCCGGAGAATCTGCTGGCCACGGTAGCAGTCGAACATTTTCTGTATCCAGAAAGGCCCGTACAGGACCTGCAACATACGGTCGTGCATTATCCTGCTGAAATGTAGGGTTTCACAGGGATCGAATGAAGGGTAGAGCCAAGGGTCGTAACACATCTGAAATGTAACGTCCACTGTTCAAAGTGCCGTCAATGCGAACAAGAGGTGACCGAGACGTGTAACCAATGGCACCCCATACCATCACGGCGAGTGATACGCCAGCATGGCGGTGACGAATACACGCTTCCAATGTGCGTTCACTGCGATGTCGCCAAACAGGGATGCGACCTTCATGATGCTGTAAACAGAACCTGGATTCATCCGAAAAAATGACGTTCTGCCATTCGTGCCCCAGGTTCGTCGTTGAGTACACCATCGCAGCGCTCCTGTCTGTGATGCAGCGTCAAGGGTAACCGCAGCCATGGTCTCCGAGCTGATAGTCCATGCTGCTGCAAACGTCGTTGAACTGTTCGTGCAAATGATTGTTGCATTGCAAACGTCCCCAACTGTTGACTCAGGGATCGAGAAGTGGCTGCCCGATCCGTTACAGCGATGCGGATAAGATGCCTGTCTTCTCGACTGCTAGTGATACGAGTCCGTTGGGATCCAGCACGGCGTTCCGTATTATCCTCCTAAACCCACCGATTCCATATTCTGTTAACAGTCATTGGATCTCGAGGAACGCTAGCAGCAATGTCACGATACGATAAACCGCAATCGCGATAGGCTATAATCCGAACTTTATCAAAATCGGAAACGTAATGGTACGCATTTCTCCTCCGTACACGTGACACCACAACAACGTTTCACCAGGCAACGCCCGGCAACTGATGTTTGTGTATGTGAAATCGGTCGGAAACTTTCCTCATGTTAGCACGTTGTAAGTGTCGCCACCGGCGACAGCTTGTGTGAATGCCGTGAAAACCTAATCATTTGCATATCACAGCATCTTCTTCCTGTCGGTTAAATTTTGCGTCTGTAGCACGTCATCTTCGTGGTATAGCAATTTTAATGGCCAGTAGTCTACACGTCAACATCACTGTTTAACTGGCTGAATTTTTGACTTTTACCTGTGTTACTATAGTTTCGGCTGTTGATCCTTCGAATTCTTCCGTCAACACACACGTTGGTGCAAGTTACGGACTATTTTCGACACTTTGCGATTCAGACAGTTGTGATACCTTATTGTCATTTAGGTAATTCATGGTGGACGAGACCGACAAGCAAAAAGTTAACTCTGTTTTCGTGTCTTCGATGTGGCGTTAATCCCTAACAATCCTTCCTTATTTAAAATTAACAAAAACATTACTGTTGCAAAATGTACCGTTATTTTACAATGAAGAGACCCTCTATGATAAGAAAAAGGAAGACGGCATTTCTCGTACTCTGTAATTTTTGACACAGCAAGGTACAAACAGAACGGTCGTTAGTCTGCGACCGTGGGTAGGCTTCATCTACCAAAGCGTTCTGGTCGCGACGAAGCGGGCCGAGGACGAATTTCATTGTCTGCGGCAGCCATGAAATGGCCACTGACTCAATGGCGAGAGACCGACCGACAAAAACAGCCGCCCGAAAGCAGCTTGTCGCTTCCAGTAAAGTGCTCATCGTGGTTGCTTTTTTTTTGCGGAACTTCAATGAGAACTGGCGTTCCGGATGCTGCTCACAGCGACGTAAATGGCCACTGGAGGAAAACTACTGTCGTAAACAATAACGAGTGATGAGTTCTTAACTCCGACAGTTTCACGATGATTTGAGGCTATTAAAACTTACGACTGTCGATATAAAGTGTACTATCTCAGTGACTGATAATAACCATCGACGAAACGCGAACGAATCTTAACACCAGTCAACACAAGCTGTAATCATCATTGTCGCTCGCTCGCCATCCACTGCTGAATGGAAACGTCCTCTAGGCTTCTCTCCGCTTTAGAATTTTGGCGTATTCATTAATTTTATTCTTGCATATTTTCGAAAGACATCAATCCACTCAGGTATTTTTTTTCTTGCAGAGAACGTCCTTGATTGATTTTATTTATTTTTGTTTTTATTTATTCGTCAAGTTCCGTAGGACCAAATTAAGGAGCAAATCTCAAAAGACATGGAACGTGTCAGTACATGAAATTACAACATAAACGTAATAGCAGATAAAAATAAATGTTCATGAACCTTAAAATGTCAGTCCATAAGTTTAAGTAAACGCTATCAGCAATACAATAAAAATCAGCTTTGTTTTTCAAGGAACTCCTGGACAGAATAGAAGGAGTGACCCATGAGGAAATTCTTCAGTTTCGATTTGAAAGCGCGTGGATTACTGCTAAGATTCTTGAATTCGAGTGGCAGCTTATTGAAAATGGTTGCAACAGTATGCTGCACACCTTTTTGCACAAGAGTTAAGGAAGTCCGATCCAAATGCAGGTTTGATTTCTGCCGAGTATTAACCGAGTGAAAGCTGATTATTCTTTGGAATAAACTAATATTGGTAACAAGAGACGAAAATAAGGAATATACGTATCGAGAGGCCAATGTCAAAATACGCAGACTCGTGAACAGAGGTCGACAAGCTGCTCGTGAACTCACACCACTTATTGCCCGAACCGCCCGTTTCTGAGCCAAAAATATCCTTTTAGAATGGGAAGAGTTACCCCAAAATATATTACCATACGACAACAGCGAATGAAAATAAGCAAAGTAGACTAATTTTCGTGTCAAACGAGCACTCACTTCTGCTACCGTTCGAATAGTAAAAATGGCAGTATTAAGTATTTGAACAAGATTCTGAACGTGAACTTTCCACGACAGCTTACTATCTGAACACCTAGAAATTTGAACTGTTCAGTTTCAGTTATCGTATGCCCTTTCTGTGAAATTAAAACGTCAGATTTTGTTTAGTTGTGTGTTAGAAACTGTAAAAACTGAGTGTTACTGTGATTTAGCGTTAGTTTATTTTCTACAAGCCACGAACTAAGGTCATATACTGTACTATTTGAAACCGAGCCAATGTTGCACACACATTCCTTTACTACCAAGCTAGTCACATCAGCAAACAGAAATATTTTAGAGTTACCCGTAACACTAGAGGGCATATCATTTATATAAATAAGGAACAGGAGTGGCCCCAACACTGATCCCTGGGGCACCCCCCACTTGACAGTACCCCACTCAGACCCCACATCACAGCCTTTATAAACATTGTGAATAATGAGCTTTTGTTGCCTGTTGCTAAAGTAAGAGGTGAACCAATTGTGAACTACTCGCCATATTCCGTAAATGTCCAACTTATGGAGCAATATTTTGTGATTAACACAATCAATGATCTACAGTCCATTCGCCTTGGTTTGTATCCTGCCCACCTCCATTTGAATCTTCATCGGAGTCTTAATAACGTCTTCTTCTTCAGCTAGTTGCCTCAAGAATTTCTTTGCTTTCACCATCTGTTCAGATGATCCCTAACACGCACGCCTCCATGTTCACCGAGTGTTTCTCAGTCCTGAAAATTTTTATTTGCATATAATGTCCACGCCTATCCGCCCTGTCACAACGGGTAATACACACCGATTGCAAACTTACATTCTCAGACACATCAGAAGATTAAAAAGAGGTTATGGGAGGCTGTCAAGGCTAAGCGTCGAGGGAAATTTTCCAAGGGCATGTTTTACGACAACGTCCGTGCTCAGACCACGGAACACAGTCGCTCGTGCCGCTTCTCCGGGCTATCAAATTTTCCCTCTCCCTCCCCCCGCCCCCTCCCCCCCCCCCCCCCCGTACTCTCCTTTTATGGTACCCAGCGACTTCTTCCTCTTTTCCTCGGATAAAGAAATACGACCAAGTGATTTTCGAGATGAAACGTTTGCTACCCAGGGTTGCAGAGGAGACTAAATAGGCAGTTTTTACGCGGAAATGTACCTCGTGAATATAAAGTAAGTTTGAGGATCTGACCACTTACAAATCCCTCGTTACACATTACGCACACAGTGGCAATCTGAATGATGTTACTGAATCGGCCTCGCACTTACGAGGGGCGTTTAGTAAATAATGCAACACATTTTAAATCGTGGAATATTCCAGTTTCAGTAACCATGGTTTCGTCAAGTTCAGATAGGTGGGTAGCGCTATATATAGTCTTCAAAAACAGAGTCTGTAACGCAAGTGCATTACAAGAAGAGAGCAGTCATGGAGTCTCTTTTGGCGAAAACCAGAGCATCGCAGATATTCATAGGCGCTTGCAAAGTTTCTATGGAGACCAAGCAGTGAACAAAAGCACGGCGAGCCGTTGGGCGAGGCATCTGTCGTCGTCGTAACAATGTCGCGCAACCCTGTCCGATATTTCGCTTGCCGCTCGTCCTGACACAGTTGTGACTCCTGCAATGCTGGAACGTGCGAACACTCTCATTCGAAGAACTGCTTACGTGGCTGATCGTGACAATTTTTGTCGAACATCGTCACAGGTGATGAAACATGGGTTGATCTCTTCGAACCGGAAACAAAACAGCAATCCGTGTGTAAGTTCCCCTCTATAGGAAATTTAGCCCAAATTTACCTCCCATTCTATAAAAGTCTATGTATTACCAAAACTATGCGTCCGCAAACTGGTAACCAATTTACATTCGTATGCTAACTTTTTTATTAATTGGCACCTAATTTGAATCGAAGTGTGAGTGGTCTAAGCACAACATGTTTTTGTATTAAATGCGCAACTTAAGTAAAACAATTATCTGGACCTAATCAAAATTTCCACTTACCCCGCGTCTTGAAAAGATTGTTCCGTATTTCTAGAAATCACAACTTCAAACAGCGAGTAGGCAGCGGCTAAGCTAGATTTCCATTTTTTAAATAAAATGTCTAAACAATATTCAAATGTTGCACACCTTGTCGTGCTGTGTGGTAATGCGTGATGATAAACCTTTTTTGACCAGTGGGATGGCCGGTGGCTGTGACAGAGCGTTCCAGGCGCTTCAGTGTGGAAACGCGCGTTCGCTACGGTCGCAGGTTCGAATCCTGCCTCGGGCATGGATGTGTGTCATGTCCTTGGGTTAGTTAGGTTTAAGTAGTTCTAAGTCTAGGGGACTGATGACCTCAGATGTTAAGTCCCATAGTGCTCAGAGCCATTTGAACCATTTGATTTGAACAGCGGGATGGTGAGAGAAACCACTCCTGTGAAACGATATACCAAGACAACGAGTTTAGAATAAAGTCTGTATTCGGAAATACAGAGTAAAACTACGTGTGATCATCACATATAACATTATTCAGAATAACACTATGCTCAACAAAATGAACAATGATTTCAAAAGTGAACAATATTACAGGGAATTTCTGTAAAAATAAGATAGCTTAATCAGTTGAAATGTCAATGCACGACTCAGAGAAATGGGATGGTCTTTCTCTCAGCTCTTGGCAAGTTAACTAGGCGGCAATAATTATTCCGACAAACTGGCTGCGCAGTTCTGCATTCTTATCTCAAACTTCTTCCCTTCAAACAGATAACATTATTCAAAACTTATATTCTTTTGACCTTATATTCTTTCCAATAAAAACGTCATATTCATTCCTGCTATACTTTACAATAAATCTTTCGTCCTCTGACATACAATGACAAGTCAATGCAACGCTACTGAATACAAATCATCACCTACCACACTTCAACTAATAATGTATCAGGCTGCACAGAGGAAAATACTGTGCCACATAAAGCCCGAAGATTGTTTAACAGTAACATAACTTGCTCTCTCTCTCTCTGACGCGAACATCGATAACTTACAGAAATGAAAAGGACGTGCACACCTTTCACATGGTGTGGCGCCACACCACCTCCGAAGAACAAGTTCAAAGCCGCACCACCAGCCGGTGACGTTATGGCGACGGTCCTCTGAGACTCTTACGGGGTTACTGCATTTGAAGTCCTCCCTATGCCGCGAAGATCAGCTCTGAAGTGTACTGTGCTACCCTCAGGAAATTGAAGAACGGCATCAGCGTGTTCGTCGCCACAAAAATGCAAACAAACTTCTCCATTCCAACGCAAGACCTCACAAAAAATCATTGGACTGTTCTTCCTAATCCACCCTACAGCCCGGTTCTCGCACCTTCCGACTTCCATCTGTTTAGCTGAAACAAGAATGCACTCTGCGGGAAGCAGTACATGAATTGAGGGGTGGTTATTACGCAGCAAGACGTTGACTTCGACGTCGAACGGTAGCGTGGTACCATGAGGGCATACTGGCCTCCCAGTAAGGTGGTTTAATGACGTCACATCGATCAGAGATTATGTTGAAAAATAGGGTTTTGTATCCAAAGGAGTGGGGATTAACATGTTTTATTGGAATCCTGAATAAAACCAACCTTCTCTCAGAAAAAAAAGTGTTGCATTACTCAATTGAATGTCGCTCGTAATTGTGTGGTTTTGCTTTATCAGGTTCAGTTGAGTATCTTTTTACTGCCTGCTTTTGCTCACCTTTTTGTTGCCAGGGAGGAAGGTCACTCTGGGAACGTGTACTGAGGTGTTTAATGTTCATTTTATTACAACTGACAGTCAACACAACATGTACACCTGTTATTGCCACATATCCTGAACTTGGATTTTCGGTCGTTAGAATGAATGCGGGTGTAGCTACAAACGCATGCAACTGCGTTAATTCAGGTGGAAATTTTTGGTTCAACTTTCCAACAGCATCCTGGAAAAGACAGTAGAAAGTAACCTTCGGAGCCACCAACTCTGGTAGCGACAGTCTGATGCGACGCTTTTGTTGCCACATTCGACTGCGCCTCCGTGAATGTGCGATCACTCGACTGGTCCCTTGGAATCAAAGCGTAGGGACGCTGTCTTCAAATTTTCTCACGTTAAATCAGTGCGAATTTTCATGCGGAAGGTACCAGGCGCTTCCTCTCCTCTCCTCTGATAGGAGTAAACGCGTGGAACCTCTGGGACATTCGTCCTGCTGACTGATCACTGCACCCCTACTAAGTTTTTCCGCTCTCTACGCAGAGACGAAGGAGGTTAGAGATTATACAAAACATTCAGTCGCTGCTGCTCCGTGGTCAAGTAAGCATGACGTGCTGCTTCCGTGCACACTGGAGCGGTGATTTTTGGATGGGAGTTAGTCCGATTGTGAGTTAGGATTCTCTATATCGATTTAACTCAACAGTTAGGAGCAGTTTGGGAATCCCGTGAGTGACTTCTGCTGGAATCACACTTGTTGCTTACTCAGTCAGCGTCACTTCATGCAGAGTGTGCCCAGTTAACTTTCATTATTTTTTTCGCTGTGCGTCACTAGTTGGCTTTCAGTATTCAGGTATTAATAGAAAGTAGTAGACTTTGCTTTTGGTTACTCGGTGACTGAATCTTTGTTGCGAATATTTGCTCGCTGCGTTTCCTTAAGCCGTTGGGCACGGACCGTACTTTCGAACGTTGAGCGTGCCGAGTTTCTGACGTCACAGCGTGGAAAAAGCACGTTGCAGCGTCTTCCAACGTGCACAGAAATATCTAACATGTGAGATATTCTGAATGTACGTTTCAACGTAGACCAATGAGATGAAAGAACGCCACCTGCGTCACATGACGCCATCTCTCTTCAGTACCGAGTCGCGAGACGCCACATTGCTTTCGGTTGAAACCCATATGTATATATGTCGTTTCTAAGCAACAGAAAATTGAGGATCTTCCAAAGAACTGTCGTTAATTGTACGATCTCATGCAATAAAATGACGGGAAGCCTCATATCGATGCTACTGAATTATTGTAACATCCGTATTATGAATGTATACCATTTCAAGGCAACGGACATCGAGGGACCATCAAAAACCCATTGTCTTGGTACAATTTGTTATAATTACATATCTACAATTAAAGCCTTCAAAAATAGTGGGTGTAAATATGGTTGTAAGTCCTTCGTACTCGGTGTAGTATAACGAGTAGGGACGTCATATTGCAAGGAAACAGGTGAGCCGGCCGCTGTGGATGAGCGGTTCTAGGCGCTGCATCTGGAACCGCGCGACGGCTACGCTCGCAGGTTCGAATCCTGCCACGGGCATGGATGTGTGTGATGTCCTTAGGTTAGTTAGGTTTAAGTAGTTCTAAGTTCTAGGGGACTGATAACCTTAGAAGTTAAGTCCCATAGTGCTCAGAGCCAGTTGAACCATTTTCGAAACAGGCGATGTGTTACTGAGTCAGGTCTTACTGGATAGAAACGTTTTCTTACTAACATTTGCTTTTTTCTAATAGGTTCTGATACTTTCGTGTGTGTGTGTGGGGGGGGGGGGCTGTGTGGGGGGGGGGCTATGAGGGGGGGGGGGGGGGGTAAGTGTGGTGTCTGTTCTTTTGGACACGTCCGAAAGAATAGACACCATAATTAAGGCGAGACGGCCAATGATCTCTTCAGTACAGAAGCACAACAGGCTCGAATTCTTACGAGTTATGAGGACAATGCACAAGGAGCTCTGCATTACTAATTTGTGGATAAGTTGAGAGTATGCGTCTGACGGGAGGTGTGCAAGGCTAGTCCGTGCAGCTGCAATTACCAGTTTCCACTGTGTCCATATGGTTCAGTGGCTCAGTCCGCCGTCGGCGTTGTAGCGGCTCGGACATCCCTAGCGCTGCGGCAGCGCTCCGTTAGCGCGGATTTTGTTTACGTACTTGGGGCTTCACATAGAGGTGTATTGCTTACTACAGATCAAGATAGCGCTTTCCTACCGGAAGGTGACAGTCATGTTCACGTTCGCCGCATAATATACAACCCCAAAAGCGCACGAAATCGGACGTTTTATGAGCGATGTGGTGAACTTAGAACCACGGGAGCTGATAGGAATCCACCTCTCCAAAGTATCCAGCGCAGTATACGTCCACCTAATAGACGAAGCAGCGAGCAACAGACTCACTCGTCGACTTACGGACGGTTGTTTATCGCCCGCTGACGGGAACGTGATTGCGGGTCAATTGATTATGCTGGTCCAGGATTTATAAGGGTTCTGTTCGAAGTTCCTGCGGACGTGGTAAACGAAGCACTTCACCCAATTGGCATTCTGTGGACAAATGGCCCAGCTTCGAGACGTATCCCGTTCACAATCGGTTGCGCCAAATAAGGACTGACTCCAGAAACACATATCATCTTAAGCGTCAATATGAGGTTGTCGCGTCATCGTAGTTTACGATAGTCAACCGAGAACCGGCTCTGACTGCGTGCAGGAAGGTCACGTCAGTCTCCAACGATGTCTAGTACACTTACCTCGGGAGGGACCGATGACCTAGCAGTTTGGTCTCTTCCCCACTCTTTTTAGCCAATCGCCGGCCGGGGTGACCGAGCGACTCTAGGCGTTACAGTAGGAACCACGCGACCACTACGGTCGCAGGTTCGAATCCTGCCTCGGGCATGGGTGTGTGTGATGTCCTTAGGTTAGTTAGGTTTAAGTAGTTCTAAGTTCTAGGGGACTGATTACCTCAGAAGTTAAGTCCCATAGTACTCAGAGCCATTTGAACCATTTTTAAGCCAATCAACCCACTTATCTCGGGACATCCACAGGCGCTGCAGTCATGGACTGTGCGGCTGAGCCCGGCGGAAGTTCGAGTCCTCCCCTGGGCACGGATGTGCGTGTTTGTCCTTAGGATGATTTAGCTTAAGTAGTGTGTAAGCTTAGGGACTGATGACTTTAGCAGTTAAGTCCCATAAGATTTCACACACATATGAACTTTTTTTTTCTTTTTTTTTAGGCATCCACCATCCGACAGAGCAGATGAAATCGCTGACTACTACGTACGCTGACGACGTACATGACAAGCTGTCACCTATAGAATCTTCTAGTATCGCTCCCCGAACCAGCGTCATCGACGGCGCAGATGAACTTGTCACACCATGAGCTAGGCGGCCCACAACAGCTACGGAGTCAGGGTCCTCCTGCGCTCCCGTCGAACCTATCTTTATATACGGAAGCGGATCCCTCTGCAGAAGTTTAGGCGCGACTACGAGAGCAGCGGTCGCCGAAGACGCGAAAGAAGCTGCGGCTGTCGACGTAAGACGAGCAGCACAACCGAGGCGACGAACAAGATAGAGGGAACGGCCATGATTTGTCTGCACCGACTGGCAAGGACGATTTCCCACCCTCGGCATCTTTGCTACAGACTGTAGAGGAGCCACAACCTCAAAGAGAGGCGATGGAGATAGCTATGCAACAGTATAGCCTCCTACTTGTCAATAGTACTGATGAACGCCCGTCAACAGCGAGTATCTCCATCATTTCATTGGGAGATTGGGTACAAGAAATGGACCAAACTGACGAGATGCAGGAGGTGGGCGTTCAGTCACTGACTCCCACCAACAATGAGTTGTGAGGGAACCTTTCCACGGCGGTCAGTGAGACGGCGTCGTGCGGGCGCTGCCAGGAAAATGACTCCGTTGCCAGCCTATTCGTTGGTGCGTAACGTTCGAGCAGTGCACAGCCGATACGATGTCTCACGTCTACCGTAATAGTACAGTTAACATCTGTGGTATTAGCTATCTTCCCCAACCCTCCCCCCCGCCCCCAAATAAAGGTCCAGCGGAAGTCGACATAGTTTTTCTGTAGAAGATATGGAGCGGTACCCTTCTAGAGTTTTATGGTTAAGACGTCTATCGTTCAACGAGCGCCTGCAGTTGGGACGGCACAGACGCACTGTTACGAGAAGGAATAGTGGTGTTGATCTTAGCGTAGGGGATGTCCACTGGGTGTTTACTCACTGTGTGGCTCGACGAAGAGACACGAAGGCACAACCTTTTACACAGAGCAAGTGACACCGCCCGTCCGAGCACGTCAGGAGAATTACATTATTGAAGGCAACATTAAATGCGTTCTGCGTTCTTCGTTTCCTGCCCGGCGTTACAAACGCTGGTCCAGGACCTTGCACTGCTTGATACCTGGGAAATGAAGCACTGTGACAGCCGCAGATATACATACACTCCTGGAAATTGAAATAAGAACACCGTGAATTCATTGTCCCAGGAAGGGGAAACTTTATTGACACATTCCTGCGGTCAGATACATCACATGATCACACTGACAGAACCACAGGCACATAGACACAGGCAACAGAGCATGCACAATGTCGGCACTAGTACAGTGTATATCCACCTTTCGCAGCAATGCAGGCTGCTATTCTCCCATGGAGACGTTCGTAGAGATGCTGGATGTAGACCTGTGGAACGGCTTGCATTGCCATTTCCACCTGGCGCCTCAGTTGGACCAGCGTTCGAGCTGGACGTGCAGACCGCGTGAGACGACGCTTCATCCACTCCCAAACATTCTCAATGGGGGACAGATCCGGAGATCTTGCTGGCCAGGGTAGTTGACTTACACCTTCTAGAGCACGTTGTGTGGCACGGGATACATGCGGACGTGCATTGTCCTGTTGGAACAGCAAGTTCCCTTGCCGGTGTAGGAATGGTAGAACGATGGGTTCGATGACGGTTTGGATGTACCGTGCACTATTCAGTGTCCCCTCGACGATCACCAGAGGTGTACGGCCAGTGTAGGAGATCGCTCCCCACACCATGATGCCGGGTGTTGGCCCTGTGTGCCTCGGTCGTATGCAGTCCTGATTGTGGCGCTCACCTGCACGGCGCCAAACACGCATACGACCATCATTGGCACCAAGGCAGAAGCGACTCTCATCGCTGAAGACGACACGTCTCCATTCGTCCCTCCATTAACGCCTGTCGCGACACCACTGGAGGCGGGCTGCACGATGTTGGGGCCGTGAGCGGAAGACGGCCTAACGGTGTGCGGAACCGTAGGCCAGCTTCATGGAGACGGTTGCGAATGGTCCTCGCCGATACCCGAGGAGCAACAGTGTCCCTAATTTGCTGGGAAGTGGCGGTGCGGTCCCCTACGGTACTGCGTAGGATCCTACGGTCTTGGCGTGCATCCGTGCGTCGCTGCGGTCCGGTCCCAGGTCGACGGGCACGTGCACCTTCCGCCGACCACTGGCGACAACTGGAGACCTCACGCCCCACGTGTTGAGCAATTCGGCGGTACATCCACACGGCCTCCTGCATGCCCACTATACGCCCTCGCTCAAAGTCCGTCAACTGCACATACGGTTCACGTCCACGCTGTCGCGGCATGCTACCAATGTTAAAGACAGCGATGGAGCTCCGTATGCCACGGCAAACTGGCTGACACTGACGGCGGCGGTGCACAAATGCTGCGCAGCTAGCGCCATTCGACGGCCAACACCGCGGTTCCTGGTGTGTCCGCTGTGCCGTGCGTGTGATCATTGCTTGTACAGCCCTTTCGCAGTGTCCGGAGCAAGTATGGTGGGTCTGACACACCGGTGTCAATGTGTTCTTTTTTCCATTTCCGGAAGTGTACTTTACGAGCCATTCAGCCAGTCTACTGGACAGGGTGTATGTGTCGCGTGGGCTACGCAAGGCGACGATTGACGCTGAGGTGTGGCCTACGGCCTTTACAGACCAGCAGGATTACATATGTGACCATCACTCTGCCAAACCAAAAGACGTCGCGCAGCAGCGGTCCATGGAAGTTAAATGTTACCCAACTATGGGATGAGAACTGTTCCCAGGTGGTTGATGACACATGATTTCATTGTCAATGGTGTCAACGCACGTACGATTCAACGCTTAAGTGGTGGCTCTGCTGCGTTAAACCAGCTTTAGGCAGAAGGTTCAAACAACATGGCCAAGATAAGTCACGTTGGCAACGGGCCACTTCCGAATTTTATTTCACGGCCCTACATGAGCTAGCGACGCAACCACCGTCTCCCGACCGTCAGCGGGCTTTTCAACGTCTAAAAGCACAACTGCTGCGTCTTACGGCGGGCCGGCTGGAGTGGCCAGTGGTTCTAGGCGCTACAGTGTGGAACCGCGCGACCGCTACGGTCGCAGGTTCGAATCCTGCGTCGGGCATGAATGTGTGTGATGTCCTTAGGTTAGTTAGGTTTAAGTAGTTCTAAGTTCTAGGGGACTGATGACCCCAGAAGTTAAGTCCCATAGTGCTCAGAGCGATTTGAACCATCTTACGGCGGGGAAGTTGGAATGAGTCAAAGTAAGCGCGAGGATGCTCTATGGACTGCGCAACGAACGACCGTCATTACGCTATCTATGCAGGCAGAGAAAGACGGCAGCGGCGACGTACAAATGTCGAAATGGCTGATGGATCGCGGGCCACGTGCACAAGGATATTGCACGTACTATCACTCTCGACTATCGCAGTTTCTACGCCGAGGACCAGCTGCCCAGAGCAGAACTCGCCGGCGTCCTTCGAGAAATACCAATTGCCGAACATTCCACTGAAGTGGACGACTTTATGGCTGAAAATTCGATAGTCTATCTGGACGTATCCCTAAAACGTCAAGCGTTAAACAGATCTCCTCTACAGGACGGTATCTCTTCAATTCTACCGCATCTTTGCTTCTCTGATAGGGCCGACATGGGTGCTGATTTACTACGACCTCTTAACACCTACCTTATAGGTCTCTGCAGAGTCCACGGAAGACATAACGATACCCGTTGCAAACCAAGCAGTGTTCGTAGACCACAAGACTACTGGCCTTTGACATTTTTGAGCACAGATTTCAAAATCTTTTTACGTATCTTTCGTGACCGCCTTTAAGCGGAGGCGAAGGACAGGATATATTTTGACAAAACGTGTCTAGATGGAAAGAGCGACGTACACACGCACTAGGTGCATACAGGGATGTCGTACCATTGATGACGGCGTTTAAGTTAAGGGGAACTCTAGTGGCAATGGATTTTGATCACGCTTTCGACCATGTGTTTCCTCGCACGCTCATGGAACGCATGGGAATACTTTCACAATCCAGCTCTCAATGAGGCAAGGTTGCCACCATTCGGCCATCTTATTCGGAGCCGCTCTTGAGACTTCTGTATGGGGCCTTCGACGACGCCTTGAAGGCTCTCCGATGCCCCGGATACGCCGACGACGTCGTTCTTTGGTCAAGTCAGGAGACGAATTCCAGGCGGCACTGGGATGGTTTCACTGCGGCAACAGATTTTCCAACGCGCACAGTATGTCAATGTCTACTTGGCACAAAAAATAGGTCGTTTGGCACACATACTGCTGTCGCCTACCACGATCACGTCAAGGTTACAGTCAGCCTTCAGACACCTAGTGAGTACTGACCTCCTCTTTAAAGTCCACTACGATAACCGAGCGAGGTGGCGCAGTGGTTAGCACCCTGGACTCGCATTCGGGAGGACGACGGTTCAATCCCGTCTCCAGCCATCCTAATTTAGGTTTTCCGTGATTTCCCTAAATCGTTTCAGGCAAATGCCGGGATGGTTCCTTTGAAAGGGCACGGCCGATTTCCTTCCCAATCCTTTCCTAACCCGAGCTTGCTCTCCGTCTCTAATGACCTCGTTGTCGACGGGACGTTAAACACTAACAACCACCACCACTACGATATCTTGACGCTGCCAACGAGAGAATGAGGCATCGGGCTCGTACACTTGAGGGACAGCGCGCATGCTATATTTCCTAGTACAACGCAACGCTTTTGGAGGACCGAGGATGTCACCTCAATGGGAACTGTGATTGACGAAGTGGCCCACCACACATTCCCTCCAACAGTCAATGTTGGTCACATCACGTCATCGATAGCACACCTTCTGGACTCCTTCGTCGATTACAGTGACATTTAGGACGGTTTGCCGGAGACCAGGCTGCCCACGACGAAAGACGTTTAACGATACTTTCTTGAACAAGACCCTCTCAGTGTGGTCGAACAAAAGTCCCTGACGAAACAGTGGCAGTGAACCTAGAGAGCAGTTCATCTCCCCTCTCCCTCTAAGGAGGTACGTACGTCGTGGTATGTAGTGGTGAACGGAAAATTTCCGAACTGTCAACGACAGCACTCTGTTCACCTGGTCTACAAACCGGTATGCCCCCACTACGCGATAGTCGACGCCGAACTTGGCTGTTCTAGCAGAAAATATTGGCCCTTTTACTGTGTACAGCGCACACGGTAATCAAAGCTGACGATCTTCTCTCCTCTGACGAAAAATACTTTCCCACAATCAGGACAAACGTCGTGAACTGGATAAAGGGGATGGCGTCAAATTATATGTATCGTGCCGTGGACAACGATGTCTAGGACTTCTGATACATACCACAAAAGCAACATATGATTTCGCGCCGATACGTGAAATATAGAACATGGTTTTTTACAATTACTTGGGCTCGTTATTGACGGGTCCTCAAGCTAACTCTACTGCTGCAGGTGCGAGAAGTGAAGTGAGAAAATCATGGTTCAGCACGTAACGTTCATGCCTGATGTACTCAGGGGACAATACATCACTTTTAGGTTAACGAGGAGCCAACCTGGATACACGCCAACTGGGCCGTTACAGGATCGTCTTTTGTTATGTTAATGAATTTTTTGCAGCTAGACGGCGTTGGGAGACAGTTTGGATATCAATGTGCTGATGACGCCTTTAGTTTCTTTACGTAGTGTTTCTTCATCTGTAAATCATAAAAAACGTAAATAAATAAATGCAAATTAAAAAAATCATCCCTTTGACGACATCCTTATAAACTGGAGAGAGGAGACTTTTGGCCAGACCTCGGATTGCGACCCGTGTCCTCCTTGCCTCCGTCAACCCCCGTCCGCCCCCCCCCCCCAAAAAAAAAAAAAGAAAACGCAGGGAAAAAAGTGGTCAGATCACCTGCGTAGTAAGCGGAAAACCTGGGTCCGAATCCTGGTCCGGCAAAAATTTTCAACTTTCGCCATTGATACCAATCAATGCCCACTTGCAGCCAGTGTCTAGTTTCTTTGTGTTGAAAGGAGTCTACTGGGGAACATTTCTATGTGGCAACCGGATATGATTTTATAAGCGATCTATGCCTTTGATAGGTTTTATATCGTAGACCCAGAGATACTGCTTCTGAACTGAGGTTATTACAGTGTTGGAGTAAGAGAGCACTTGGTGCTCAGTTGTTGGTAGCTATCTGTGGGAGATAGACGATGAAGTAGGCAGCTTTTGGTGTGCTGTGTGAAGCCACCAAGCATTAGATTAATTTAGGTATGTCAGTATTGTTGAACTTGGAAGTGGAGGTCTTCATGCAAAAAAGGTAAAGATATTAAAAAATTATGATTTCTGTTTTTGCCAGCACGTTATTATGGATGAGTTGGCTGATAATTTGTAATTGTTGAGTAACCCCCAAATGTACGTAGACTGTTGGGATAAAATGGCTAGTTAGATATTTCATTTTGTAATGCTCCTATGATTTGTTACCAGACATATATATATAATTTGATGAATTGCATTTATACTGGTTTAATGAGGCTAGATAATAATTGCCGTTTAAATGTCATTGTTTGTTAAACAAATGTCAGGATTGTAACTTCAGTGTCAGATGTGTTTGAAGAGCCAAACTTAACATGAAATATAATTTTGCTAAAAAAAACTCGTTATTAGTAATTCAACACAATCAGTATCGCCTCCCTGTCCAGGCCATACATTTTTTTAAGGAAGTTGGATTTTCTTAAATGTTCTCGTTTATCAGTCAAAAGAATTTCATGTGCATCTCAAAGTATTATGGCTAGCACTGCACACAGTTGAGCCTGTAGCTAGCATAATTATATTTTGTGAGAGACCAGAATATATTGCGTTCCATTGTTGCTGCTCTAGAGGTAAGGCAATTTAATTTATTTGCTGTGTGCACAGGAACCAAAATTATCAGTTTTAAACAGGGCCAGATGATTCAGTGCGTAAGGAGTTGAATGTATTTTGCAGTTACTGTATTTCCTTATTGCTATTGGGAGTTTCATTGCCCAATCAATTCGTGTAAAGCTTTGCCAACAATAACACAGAGTAAGCACACCACTTGCACTTACAACACGCAACACGACAATTCGAGTGCAATACTCATTCCACAGACAGCCAAGAATACGGCTGCGATAATGAACGACTTTATATGCACTCTTATTTCAGGAGCAAGAATTTCAGAAGAAACTTTTACGCCATTTATTCTACGAAAATTCTATATAGCCAGCTACTTAATTTATACTACTGACATGCACCAATTTTTTTGACATAAATTATTTCTTCGATTCGACGTCTTGGATTCTGAAGACATTGCACTACTGCTATTAATATATTTTTTTCAGCGTTTAGCTTGGTATAATTTTTTTGCTATTTTTCAAACTATGCTAATTGCCAATTTTTTTTACTGATGTGCGTATTTATATTGCCAGCTTTCATATATGCTTATTCTGAATTACATATGAGTCTGCATAACAATATGTCACAACACAGATTTTTTTACCTGTTGCATTTCCCGTGTTTATACAAATTCTATTGGTGCCTTGTTTTCACGATTCCTTGATTATTCAGCATTTTATCAGGTGGGACTTGCCCGGCAGGGAGTATCTTGCAGATCGGTTCCCTTACTGTAAGCATAATGTGTCCAGCAATCACATCGCTTGAGTGGTCTGACCACTGCAAACTGTAACTCAAACATTTTTTTATATAATAATAATTTGTGACCTTTTTGTATATAGCCTCTATATGTTTATGTTCATTTATTTCTGATGCTATTTTGTCATTACTGATACTATGAAATGTTCCATTTTTTATGATGATATGCTACTCCAATTTGTCATTATTGCACACCCTATGCAAGATAGTATTACTAATGACATCTATGCTATTGTCTAATGAATTATTATGACATATTTTGTTAGGTTAGTCACTCTTTCTATTTTATAATGTTGCCATGTTTCATTTATGCCCAGTCTTGTGCCCTAATATGCTATATATCTCTTGTACTTGATGATGTCACTAGTTTACTTGCTTTCACCTGTGTAGATTTAAGAAATCGATGTACCCTTGAACTCATGTCCACTGCATATACTCATCCATTCTGTACATTTTGCAGAACCAATGTACCAAAGTCTCATTGTATCAAAACGAGACACTATGCTCATATACAGCAGAACATGGAAGTGCAGGAAATGCAGTACATAGAAAGAACGACATAAGCAACTTACATGGAATATTAAACACCATTGACACTTCTCACACTGTTTCCTGGCAGGATTTTATAACCGTTTTCCTATTGGTATACTAGTAAATTAGGCAGATTGCCTATGACGATTTAGGTTCAAATGGCTCTGAGCACTATGGGACTCAACTGCTGTGGTCATCAGTCCCCTAGAACTTAGAACTACTTAAACCTAACTAACCTAAGGACATCACACTTATCCATGTCCGAAGCAGGATTCGAACCTGCGACCGTAGCAGTCTCACGGTTCTGGACTGCGCGCCTAGAACCGCGAGACCACCGCGGCCGGAAACGATTTAGGATTTGGGATTTTTTTCTGCATTTTGTTTTAGGAATAAGAGTATTGTTAGATTATTTACTGAGTGTTCATGCCTGAGCTGCACCAAATTTTTAGAATAACGATGGATTATTGATGTTTAATGGGTGCTCATGTCACGAGCTGCATTACAACCATGAGGATTATATTCTCATATTGATAATTTTTCTATAATAATATTGTTTGATGATAATATGTATTTTTTGTATATGGTGTCCTTTCTAGGAAAATCTGTCTTACCTTGTGCCAAATAATCGAAAGTGTTTGTGGGGGACTGTCACAGAATCTTTACACCTAAACACATTTTTTGTCACCATTGTTTATGAGACTGCATATGATGCTGCCTTCTTATGTTAGCATGCATGATTGCCTTATTTTCCAGGTTAATAATCATTTTTCCAGGTTCCAGTATTTCTGCGCTCCATTCAGATCTCTGAATATTTATCTCATGATTTACAGTAATATGTTAAATTTATCTAGCCGCTAAGCTATTGCACTTAGTACTCCAGTCTTTATGCTTGCATATACTAAAATCACATTTTTCTTTGCTTTGCTCATAGCAGTTCTTTCTTGACTCAAGACGAATAATGAATGACTGTCAATCATTTTCTTTACAGAAAAAGTGCACTGCCCTTATCAATCATTCCCACATTGTTCCCCGTCGATATTCGCATTGTTAGAGATATACGTCATTAAAAATACATAGTTTTATGAACCCATGAGGATTCTACAGAAACTATAAATGTTATGTCTTTATTTACATGATACCGTACTTTGATTCTGTGACTCTATTAATCTAATATGTACTCATACAGGCCATACAGAGCCGTACTTCTATATAATACTGCTATTTATGCACTTTGTTCCTATAAAATCCATACCTAGTTATGAATGGGCCTCTGAGTGCCTTACAAAGTTATAGGTAAATGATATTTTTGATACATTATCAGCATAGATGTTTATTTCATGTAAAACCAGTCCACTGCGAGCCACAAAGATTTCAGTCACATTTTTGTTACTAAGATCAGCATTTATGCATGTAACAAGGCCACTTTCAGCCTCTGACTGATAGTTACTCTATAATTGTTATTGATATTAAGATTTGCATGTTTTGCGGGTGCTAGGTCACTTGCAGCCCCAATCAATTTATAGCTATTACGATCAGCATTTCTGTACGTAGAAAAGGCCACTTGGAGCCTCTGATTGATATTTTCTCTATAATTGTTTTGGTTATTAAGATTTGCATGTATTCCAAGTACAAGGCCGTCTGGAGCCATTCATTTCTTGATTTTGCTATTAGGTTTTCTTAAGTAGTTATGTCACAGTACTGCGTATACATAGCCATTGGGAGCCACAGCATAATGTTGTGAACCAGTGATGTTCTGTGTAATGTTAGGTTAGTCTATGTCTAATTGGCAGCGTGATGCCACACTTATTCATGTTGTCTTATACAGAGTTCACTTTCGATTTTTCCTATTCACTCTGACGCAAAGCATTGTTGCTTCATCCAGTCTGTAATTTGATTAGCATACTGAACTTCTTCTGATCAGATAGATTACTCGATGTTGACATAGGTAGAAATGGTCACATTCCACTACCTTACCTTTGCTACTTTTTTGTACCTTCCATTATGCAGTCTTCTACCTTTGTTCATGGTATTGGAGCAATTTACTACTGGAATTCATACTTCAACATAAGTGACTATATGTTGTTTGGATCTCAGAAGAATCTCTACAATGAAGAGCAGTGATAATGCTGATATTATGATAATTGCCAACTATGGTTTGCTGGTAATTTGTTGCCGAGTACCTCTTGTATCTCCGCACATGACTGAGGAAAAGTATTTAGAGTTCAGACGTATTGGTACACTGAATGCAATCCATATTGGTAGCTACTAAGTTGCTGAACTTGCACAAAACAAAAAGAAATGTACTTGATGACGCAGTCACTTCAACATGCTCATAGGCATCAGCCACGACTCTTCCTTTCCCTTGCCCAACCCTATACCATTATCTTGGCAGTTAGGGATGTGTAGTAATCCTGCTTTACATGATTTATTTGTCAGCAACCTTGTTTATGAGACAATTTACTCATAATATAACCAGATTATGATTAAAACTAATGCACCTGAGCACTATAAATTTTTTCGAGTTTAATTATGTTATAGAGTTAGATATATTTACCACACATTTACCACACATTTACTTGCAAATATGTGTCAATTGTTAAACCCCGCTGGAGGGTTGTGAAAGGAGTTTACTGGGGCATATTTTTATGTGGCTCCCGAATATGATTTTGTAAACGATGTATGCCTTTGATTGGCTTTATATCGCAGACCTAGAGATACTGCTTCTGATCTGAGGTTATTACAGTGTTGGAGTAAGAGAGCACTTGGTGCTCAGTTGTTGGTAGCTATCTGTGAGAGAAAGACGATGGAGTAGGCAGTTTTTTGGTGTGCTGTGTGAAGCCACCAAGCATTAGATTAATTTAGGTATGTCAGTATTGTTGAACTTGGAAGCGGAGGTCTTCATGCAAACAAGGTAAAGATGTTAAATAATTATGATTTCTGTTTTTGCCAGCACGTTAGTATGGATGAGTTGGCTGATTATTTGTAATTGTTGAGTAACCCCGAAATGTGTGTAAACTTTTTGTATAAAAAGGATACTTAGATATTTCATTTTATAATGCTCCTATGATTTGTTACCAGAGATATATATAATTTGATGAATTGCATTTATACTGGTTTAATGAGGTTAGATAATACTTGCCATTTAAATGTCATTGTTTGTTAAACAAATGTGAGTAATGTAACTTCAGTGTCAGATGTGTTTGAAGAGCCAAACTTAACATGAAATATAATTTTGCTAAAAAAAAAACTCATTGTTAGTAATTCAACACAATCAGTATCGCCTCCCTGTCCAGGCCATACATTTTTTAAGGAAGTTGGATTTTCTTAAATGTTCTCGTTTATCAGTCAAAAGAATTTCATGTGCATTTCAAAGTAATATGGGCAGAATTGCACACTGCTGAGCTCGGACCTAGCACATTTATATTTTTGCGAGAGACCAGAATATATCGCGTTTCACCATTGCTGCTCTATGTTTGTTATGTGCACAACGACCAAAGTTATCAGTTTTGAACTTGGCCAGATGATTCAGTACTACGAGGCTGAATGTATTTTGCCTTAACTGTATTTCTTTAATGCTATCTGGAGCTGCATTGCCCAATCAATTCGTGTAAAATTTTGGCAACAATAACACAGAGTGAGCACACCACTTGCACTTACAACACGCAACACGAAAATTCGAGTTCAGTACTCATTTGACAGACCAGACATACATTCAACGTAATCATGAAGTGTATTATCTCATGTTTTAAAGAATGTTACAGTGTCACGCTTCTTATCACTTTAACGGAAGTATATACAATAATATTTGATATTATGTAAAAGTAAATGCGCTCTTTCTGAGGAGTGAGTTCGTTCCATTGGCTTTATCTACAAGACAGCTTGCTTTACTTCATTCATTTTTTGTTTCATTTTTTGTATTTCAAATGTTGTAAAGATTTTGCTGCTGTATGGGAACAGTGATCAAGTATGAGTGACCTTAGGGTTTTATTAAGAAGTGAGAATGATGAAATAATTTTTGTCTTATGTGGAGAATTGCGAATGGCCTTGCCGTAGTGGTAACACTGGTTCTCGTCAGATCGTCAGAGTTAGCAGCTGTTGGGATTGGCTAGAACTTGGATGAGTCACAGTCTGGGTCTACCGAGTGCTGTTGGCAGGTGGGGTGCACTCAGTCCAGGTGAGGCCAATTGAGAAGAAGCGGCACCGGTCACGAAAACTGACAAAGGCCGGGAGAGCGGTGTGTTGACCACATGCACCTCTCCATCTGCATCCGGTGACACCTATGGGCTGAGGATGACTCGGCGGCCGGTACGTACCATTAGGGCTTCAACGACTGTTGGATGGTGTTTATTAATGTGGAGAAGTATTGTAAATTTGTAACACAGTATTTGGAAGGTAACTTTTGTAAGTGGATGTCCTTACTTGGACATGGTACTTTCTTTTTTGCCTTAAACACTGTAGCGCCAAAGAAACTGGTATAGGCATGGGTATTCAAATACAGATATATGTAAACAGGCAGAATAAGGCGCTGCGATCGGCAAAGGCTACGTAAGACAACAAGTATGTGGCGTAGTTATTAGATCTTTTACTGCTGCTATAATGGCAGGTTATCAAGATTTAAGTGAGTTTGAACGTGGTGTTACAATCGGTGCACGAGCGATGGGACACAGTATCTCAAAGCTAACGATAAAGTGAGGATTTTCCAGTACGGCCATCAACAAGTGTCAGCGTGCGAACCATTCAATGAAACATCAGCTATGTGGGCTTTCGGAGCTGAAGGCACACTCGTATACCCCTGATGACTGCACGACACAAAGCTTTAGTCCTCGCCTGGGCCCGTCAACACCGACATTGGAAACATGTTGCCTGGTCGAACTAGTCTCGTTTCAAATTGTATCGAGCGGATGGACGTGTACGGGTATGGAGACAACCTCATGAATCCTTGGACCCTGCAAGTCAACAGGAGACTGTTTAAGCTGGTGGAGGCTCTGTAATAGTGGGTGTGTGGAGTTGGAATGATATGGGATCCCTGATACATCTAGATACGATTCTGACAGGCGATACATGCTCAAGCATGATGTCTGATCACCTGCATCAATCCATTTGTAAGGTGTCAGGCAAATCCAACACCTTCCATGAAAACCCTGACATGATAAGCAAATCCAGTAGTGTGTCACATAGCTCCGAATAAATCGTGACATTAAATTAACCAAAGTAATACGAGTAACGAGTGAGCAAATGGAATACCACAGACTAACAAAAGAATACCTAAATGCATGTCGTACCTTCCCACCGAGATAGAGTGCAGTGGAGCTGACGCTGAGATCATTTAGTATTTGATTATATCATCGCTAGTCTCACTGAACTCTTCTGAATTCTACGTGTCATGTGTGGTCTGGCGTCTCCTTACCAGCAACAGGCCCCAGGTTCAAACTAGTCAATTCCCTAAAAAACACGCTCAGAGCGTCGTTGCGCGAAAGTGGTAGGGAGACACGATATAGAACAAACAGACACCACCATGAATGTTTAGACATTCATGTCCATTGTGCTTTCAGACGGACTTGGGCAATTCCAGCAAAGCAGTGCGACAGCCCACACGTCCAGAAGTGCTACTGAGTGGCTGCAGGAACGCTCTTTTGAGATTTAACACATCCTCTGGTCACCAAACTCCCCAGACATTAACATTATTGAGCATATCTGGGATGCCTTGAAGGTGGTGTTCAGAAGGGTTGCCCACCCCCTTGTACTCTTACGGAATTATGGACAGGATTCATGGCATCAGTTTCTTCCAGCACTACTTCAGACATTAGTCGAGTCCATGCTACGTCGTGTTGCGGCACATCCGCGTGCTCGCGGGGGCCCTGCGCGCAGCGATGTCGTATATCACGTTGAGGGACACGTACCGTGTGCTATAGTCGCATCGTTTCGGAGAGTTCAGCGGCACGGTGAGCTCGGCACCCTCAGCGTTGACGTTCGAAAGCACATTCCGTGTTTGGACGACTTCAGTCCACAAATTCTTGCTAACCAATAGTGAGCAATATGTTCTCATTGTTTGCTCATAAGTAACCATAGGAGTAGTACTTTTATGCGGCTTCCGATGTATTGGCAGTTTCAGAACAGCCCTTGAGCTGTTAAATAAATGTTCGTAATACAGCTCCTTAGATAGTTAAACTTCACCATAACGTGCATGGCAGCGGGCCTTTCCTCCTCCCGTAATATCTAGTAGCCTTATGTTCCCGGTGAGAGAAAATTGCTTGGAATGTTAAGTAAAGTGGAATCCCTGATCGGTCGCTCTGGAGTTTGGTAATTAACTTTCCGTCGCGCAGTTTTCCCCGTACGACAGAAACTAGGGCTAATACTCGAGTAATATTCTTGAGACTTTTAGACGACGGCTAATACTTGAGTAATATTCATGAGACTTTCAGACGACTTGACAATCAGGGGCAGGAAGATAATATTAAGCATTGTATTTGCGTGACAGATAACTCTCAGCTACGGAGAAACTTTGGTATAAGGCGCCAGATAGTCCCACCACAAGACAGGGGCAGTCTTTTAATCGTTTCGAGTCTTCAACGTCGACAGTGTGCGTGGAGCACCACGTTCAACCGTCCTAGTTCTAATCGTACCAATTTCTCGCAGCCGTCGTTGCAGCAAAAAGTGACGACGGAGCCTTCATTTCGGTTTGTATGCTATGGCTGTTGATTGAATACCGTGCCGATATGTCGATATTTTTCCTAAAAATTGATAACCTTTCACCGGTATATCGATATATTGATGTCGAAATAGCAATACCGAGTGCCGTTATTTTTTATATTATCGTATATTTTTTCGCAATTTCTATGAATATTTGAAATTGTTCTATTGAAAGTGTAGTAGAATATAATTTTACATTCATCATGTGGAGTCTTACTACGTTTTGAGCTTTCTCCACGCCCAGTACCTCTGACTGAGTGAAGCAAGCATAGACGGCACAAAGAAGTAGTCAGATTGCACTGGGGAGTGGTGGTGTGAATGAAATAATAGCACACACGCTGCGTCAAAAAAAAAAAAAAAAAAAAAAAAAAAAAAAAAAAAAAAAAATTAAATAAATAAATAAATAAAGAAAAAAAATAAAGTTTTTAACGCAACTAGTGTGCTTGTACTACTTCGTCACATCGGTATTGTTCAAAAACATTTGCTGAAACTGATGAACAACAATCTAGATGACAAGTTTTGTCTTTGCGGCGGGCCGAGACGTAACAGGCGCTCGGCGCCACCAACAGTAGCTGCAACGTTTAACTTCACAACGCAGTTTTGGCACTACGACTGCTAGTTCACTGGCGTTTGCAGAAATGAAACACAGGGTAGCTGACATGAAATGTTCCAGACAAATCCGATATATGACGAAAACGGACGACGGACCCATCGGACACATTTTTTATGTTCCACTTACATGCACTTACCATTGTTAGCCAAACGTTATCGCCAAGCATTAACGTGCATCGTTTCGTTTCAATTCTTGCTCTAAGGGGGATGAGCAGGCTGCTAGATCGTTGATGTATAGAATATGTAATGATAAATAAATGCTTAAATATTGTATAAAACTGGACGTATATTTACGATGTGTAGCTGATAATTTTTTGGTCAGTACAGCGTTATTTTCTCCTTCGATACATCGATTTCGAAACTTTTTTCAGCATAACGTGGGGACGGTAGTGGTATTTAGTTAAATATCGATATATTGGATCACAATATCTTTATAACATCAACAGTCCTATTATATGTCTACCGCGAAACGGAGGATATGAAAGTGATCCGACCTTCAAACTTATTTTACATACAAGCGGTACATTTTTATACATGAGTTCTTTATCAAAACTATCTCTTATGTCCTCACTGCAACTCCTAGAAGTCTGCAGTAATAAGAGGAACACTAGGTATGGTCAAAAAGCTTACTTCTACAACCTAGGTCTCCGCCAAGTCATCCATTATTGGCCAAAACAGTGTCGTACTCAATGCTGACTATCTAGAGAAAGGCTAGCATCGCCCTCAAGTTTCGTCGCAGCAGTTCGGTCTCATCTACGTGATAATTAAGAGTTTATCATGACCCCACATATCGGATCAGCCGTGGTCGCTCAGACGCTTTGTTGTAATTTGCTATAAATTTGCGAAGTGGAGTGTTGTGTAATATGGTTCCTACCACCTATACGATGTAATTATAGCATTCAGTGGCACGAACTGATTGTGAATGACTTATATTTATGAGTGGCGTCTCCTCTGTCGAACAAGTCCGACACAGCAGACACCACTAATATCTATAATTCGCCGGCCGAGGTGGCAGAGCGGTTCTAGGCGCTACAGCCTGGAACCGCGCTACCGCTACGGTCGCAGGTTCGAATCCTGCCTCGGGCATGGGTGTGTGTGATGTCCTTAGGTTAGTTAGGTTTTAGTAGTTCTAAGTTCTAGGGGACTGATGACCTCAGAAGTTAAGTCCCATAGTGGTCAGAGCCATTTGATCCATTTGAACTATAATTCTATGGGCGCGACGGCTGTTAGATGACAAAGTTTCGGCGGGAACGCACAACCAACGTCCGAATTCTACGAGCTTCACAAATCTGCGAGGAGGGGGTTATGGGTGGGGGTCGTTGCGGTGCGGTGAGCCGGAAGATGAGAATTTGGGTCTGGCGGAAAGCGTGTCCGGATGACCGAGGCGGTTAAAACAACAGTTCTAAACAAGCGGAGCATCGGATTTGAGACCTGCTGCGACACAAGTTTTCAGCTCCCGCCGTTGCATTGCTGCAATATGCCCTGGCGGCTGGAAGACATTATTAAGACGTTATTTTCCTCCTGTCTCTTTCCCATCCCGTTTCCTTTCCACACCTTTCACCACAATTATTCTTGTAATGATATAAATGTTGCAACTGAAATAGCAAGAAAGACAGCTGTAAGTCGAACATGACGTCCTTCTAAGTCATGTAAGTACGCTGTTTAGGTTTTTTTATTGGTAACGCCGCCGCCACGTAGCGCTCTGTATGAAAATCACTGGCTGTGCCGTGTGCAGTCTGTGGCTGGTTTGCGTTGTTGTCTGCCATTGTAGTTTTGGGCAGCGGCAGTTGGATGCTAACAGCGCGTAGCGTTGCGCAGTTGGAGGGGAGTCGCCAGCAGTGGTGGACGTGGGTAGAGAGATGGCGGAGTTTTGAAATTTGTAAGAATTAGTGTCATGAAGTGATATATATATATATATATTATGACTACTAAGGTAAATACATTGTTTGTTCTCTATTAAAATCTTTCATTTACTAACTATACCTATCAGTAGATAGTGCCTTCCGTAGTTTGAATCTTTTATTTAGCTGGCAGTAGTGGCGCTCGCTGTATTGCAGTAGCTTGAATAACGAAGATTTTTGTGAGGTAAGTGATTTGTGAAACGTATAGGTTAATGTTAGTCAGGGCCATTCTTTTGTAGGGATTTTTGAAAGTCAGATTGCGTTGCGCCAAAAATATTGTTTGTCAGTTTGAGGAAAGTCATGTATAACTTTTCTAAGGGGACGTTTCAGTCATGATTAGGACTCGTATTTTAGGTGCTGAAAGTCAGGAAATTTTATTTTTAAAATTCTTGAAATACGTGCCAAAAGTAAAAATATCTAATTATAATACAGTTTATTTATACGAATGCGAACAGTATGCAGCACTCAAGAATGCAATTTGTGCTATGTCTCACTGATGCCTGGAGAATTACAGTGCACAATGAGATTCATTCTCATGCTGCCAACCACAAATGACTAACAATTATCCCAAAAGACTGCCTCATACTGGGAAAATGAGCACTCTTCGTCACAAGACATCATTCTGGCAATTGTATAGCAGGTCAAGTCGCTCACATTCACACTGATGGCCATCTCACACATTTTAAATTTTGCACGTCGTTTGAAACCAAATATTGTTTTCAAACACACGTCTGAATTTATTTCGTAACATTTGCTCTGTAGATCCTTTAAAATCGCTAAGTTTTCTTACGACGTAATGAAAATGCTAAACTGTTTCTACCAGAAGGATCGCTCCCCTTTTCAAGTTTGTCAGTTGTGCTGCTAAGGAAACCCAAGTTAGCAGGTATATATGCCAAGTCATTTTTTAACATTGCGCAACTAAACAATTCCTGAAGGATTTCAATTGAAATTGTGTCGTATTTGTCCAGTGCATTAACTACAAAGGCGAAACCATCAAAATATTCTGCAAAATACTGGACTCCAGTGAGCAAAGTTCTCCATCGCTCTATTACTTGTATGGGTGGCAGTGGTGCGGTGGAATTTATAGTTTTGAAAACGAGAATTTTTTTCGGTGACGTAACGAACTATTCACATTGCGTAAAACACGTACAGTGAATGTGACAGGGATCATTTTAGGATAGCTAACAACAAGATATGACGCTGCATTCCTCGTAGATGTAGACTTCACTCCGCCTAGGCCAAAAATAGCAGTAATCCTTTCTTGGTTTCTTAGCAGACAACATTACTTCGAAATCTCTTCATCGTTTTTTAATATCCCAGAAATGACATGACCAACCTTCGTGGAGGCAAAATCTGAGGTATCGACTAATATAATGTAGATTTTCTGATTTTCAAACGGGGAACGGGTTTGTTGGTAACACTTCTGAAGATACATTTTTCTCGACGTTGGCCCTTCAGGAGAGTCAAGATTTGAATATTTCGAGACAAACTCTCTTAACTCTAGATTACTTACCTTAGAAAGAGGTATCTCGGCTCACACAAATGCTACATACAAATATTCACAATAAATTAAAAATGTACCAGGTCCTGCAGAAATTAAAGCTCGATTACTCATTGGAGATTGTTTTTCATTGGGCTTGGAATTGCAGCGATATATTTTCTGCCCTTCAAGTGTTGCGTAACTTGAGATCGCTGTTCACCCTTCACTGTTTTCTCACATGGCTGTCAAAACAGTACGCGTCCTTTTGAAGTACAATCATCCATAAATTACGCAAAGTAGTGCTGCAGACGATCACTTATGTTTTCTTTTACCTTAGGCCCTGTATTGTTGTACTGCACTTCACAGGACCTGAGAACTACATGTGAGTGAGTTAGGAGGAATGTGAGAGACATTGTGCAGTTTGGCGTTGAGCAAGGAAATCCCGGATTCTGTGATAAGTGCGACCGATACGACGATAAACACATAGCTGCAAGCTGATATGCAGAAATATAGGGGAGGGACTGAAATATACGAAAAGCAAAAACACAACACTTTAGCATGCCTCAGACCGCGAAAGAAAACCGTTGGCATTCAAAACTGCTTCCAGTCATCTCGGAATGGATAAATGCAGGCCCTTCTTCCTGCAAAATATTGGCAAGTTCGGGTAACAATAACGCAGGTGTATAACGATAACGCATCCTTCTCTCGAAAGTAGACTAGAAAGGCTCAATAGGCAGGAGGCTTCCACTGCTGGGGGGGACCGAACCGCGCTATAACCCTGGATTCGGTGTGGGGCGACGGTGGGGTGAGTGGACTGCTGTAGCCTGTTGTGGGGTTGTGAACCACTGAGGGTTGTGAGGGCTATGGCGGGGACTAAGCCTCTTCGTCATTTCTAGATTCCCACTTCCATACAAATGGTTCTGAGCACTATGGGACTTAACATCTGTGGTCATCAGTCCCCTAGAACTTAGAACTACTTAAACCTAACTAACCTAAGGACATCGCACATGTCCATGCCCGAGGCAGGATTCGAACCTGCGACCGTAGCGGTCGTGCGGTTCATGACTGAGCGCCTAGAACCGCTCGGCCACCGCGGCCGGCCCACTTCCATACAATACAATACTTTTTTCTATATATCTATCTAATTTTCATTTGACTGCCCCTTATATTACAGTTGCCAACGACCTTGCCGCAGTAGTAACACTGGTCCCCCCCAGATCACCGATGCTAAGTGCTGTCGGGCTGGGCGAGCTCTTGGATGGGTGACCACCCCTGTGACGAGTGTTGTTGGCAAGCGGAGTGTACTCAGTCCTTGTGAGACGAACTGAGTGGCTATTTGTTTTAGAAGTAGAGGCTCCGATCTCGTAAACTGACATACGGCCGGGAGAGCGCTGTGCTGATCGCATACCCCTCCATACCCCCGTCCAGTGACGCCTGTGGTCTGAGGATAACACGGTGGCCGGTCGGTACCGTTGGGCCTTAATGGCCTGTTTGGGCTGAGTGTAGTTTAGTTTAGTGAGTTAAGATTAAATAGCTGACAGGATTTATCCTCATTTACGTAACATAAAAAAGAAATGAAAAAATTTATAAGTCTAGCATATTGTTAAAAATATGTAAATATTATGTGACAATAACTGAAAAACAGAAATTTTTGTCATTTTAGAAAAAAATTTTTAAAATGTGTATTTGCATAAGAATATTTATTTACGTAAAATCCGAGCCCTAATCATAGGTAATGAAGCATTATTGTATACTATTTAACTTAGCAATATCGAGTTAAATGAATGAGAGAAGCAAAGCCAGAATCGTAATACAAAATGTATGTGTTTATCTTTAAATAAATAAGGTCATCATATTTTGATATGTCAATATTCCACGCCCCTAACTTCTTTTTCGAAAGCACTGGCATTTCAGGCTGCACAGGCAAAAGTGCCAAGCTATAAATTCCTCTAACGAGAAATGGAACGTGGTAAGAGAACAGCAGTAGCGTAGTAAGATATGAGTTATTTATGCTTCATCTTAACTCTTAGAAGTAAAGGAGTGTTACAGTATACTACGCCATTTAATGTGAGATAGCTATCTATGATTTATACTTACGAAGTGTCAAGCAGAAACATTTATTAGCGTTGTGCATTTAATAATGTTGAGCCAGAAAGTAATGAATCACGTTGCGCTGGGCACCGCAGTTTACGCTAATCTCAGTGAAACAATCTCTCTTGCCACGTACTCTGTTAATGAGAGACTCGCAGTATCTTCCCACCCATCTTCTGCGACTTCTGACTGGACGCAGTGCTTACAAACAAAAGACACGTGTATGGATATAGACCGACTAAACCAAGTGTGCTTTGGAGGAAAGAAGACTGAGTTTTTGACTCTCTCATTGCAAATGGCAAATGGAACGGCTGGCACACATTTATTGGCTGTGTTGCCTCCCCTCCGGAAAAGTGATGGAATATAATAAACAGCTAAGACGCCCAGGTCCTAGAACTCTTTAGACAGATTGAAAGTGCATCTGTTATTCTTGTCATGCATCGCGCTTGGACAAGCTACAAGACACGCCGCAAGAGAAGGCGTAGACAGGCCACAGCTTCTGCGCAGGGTCGTAAACCAGATCTTAGACTTCAAGAACAGGTCAGGTATTGCGAAGTTCTCTTCACAGTACTAGGTGGCGTAAGGAGAGGAGCGGTGCTCACATGTCTTGTTGAGTTAAATCACCTCAGGGGAATGTCGGTATGGTCTAGTAGTTTCCTGTCTTAATTCAGTCGAGTTTCTGGCGAAGAACATCAGGAAATCTCCAGGAGATAACGTGACGGGCTAAGTCAATAAGACCCTATGGTCTCACTCGCGTGGCTATAGGTGCTGCCATCAATCATTCGATAGGCAGGGCAGTCCCTGACGTGGCACTGTCCCCTGAGTTGTAATAATTGTAACCTGTACCTTGTGCAGCTTCTTCTAATATAAGACACAAAAAAAGGAAAATTGGCAGGACTGTAAGAGCGAGTTTTGTGCTGGGTTTCGTTCAATGTTCGTGGTATAATTTTGAGACCTTTCTTGTCTATCAGTCCCCAAATATTTTCTTTACTGTTCATCATCTTATACTTCATATGTAATTTGAGATATTGAACGTGTAATTCATTTACTTTATAACGAGATTTAAACTTGCGATAGTCAGGTCAATGCAAATGCCGTGTGGCTAGGGCCTCCCGTCGGGTAGACCATTCACCTGGTGCAAGTCTTTCGAGCTGACGCCACTTCGGCGACTTGCGTGTCGATGGGGATGAAATGATGATGATTAGGACATCACAGCACCCAGTTCCTGAGTGGAGAAAATCTCCGACCCAGCCGGGAATCGAATACGGGCCCTTAGGGATGACATTCCGTCGCGCTGAGCACTCAGCTACCGGGGGCGGATGCTAGTCAGGTTCGCAAGGAGGAGTGAGCAGCTGCTTGGCTGAGCACTAGTGCCTCGAAATCTGACATTAACTGTCGGATGAGAGGTGAACTGCGTCATTACTGCCATCCAGCGATGTCTTAGGTGGGGTGTGGGGAAACGGTTTGCTGTAAAGCCCTTGTACTGTAAGACAACCGCGCCACGGAACTGCTTGGTGGACGACAGACTCAATTTTGTGGCGAGTAAATATAGTTCTGCTTATATACACCTTGTATTGTATTGTAATTATGTTAACCGGGGACCTAGAAGCGACGGAGAGGTTCCGTCCCCGCCGCAGCCGCAGTGGTCCACAACCCCACGACGACTACCGCAGTACACTTCACCCCTCTGCCGTCCCACACAGAACCCAGGGTTATTGTGCTGTTCGGCCCCCGGTGGACCCCACGAGGGAACGTCTCACACCAGTGTAACCCCTATGTTTGCGTGGTGGAGTAATGGTGGTGTACGCGTACGTGGAGAACTTGCTTGCGCAGCAATCGCCTACTTAGTGTAGCTTAAGTGGAATAAGGGGAACCAGCCCGCATTCGCCGAGGCAGATGGAAAACCGCCTAAAAACCATCCACAGACTGGCCGGCTCACCGGACCTCGACACAAGTCCGCCGGGCGGAATCGTGTTGGGGACCAGGCGCTCCTTCCCGCTCCGGAAAGCCGTGCGTTAGACCGCTCAGCCAACCGGGCAGGCCGGCCGGAGTAGCCGAGCGGTTTTTGGCGCTTCAGTCTGGAATCGCGGGACCGCTACGGTCGCAGATTCGAATCCTGCCTCGGGCATGGATGTGTGTGATGTCCTTAGATGAGTTAGGGTTAAGTAGTTCTAAGTTCTAGGGGACTGATGACCTCAGATGTTAAGTACCATAGTGCTGGGAGCCACTTGAACCATAACCGGGTGGGCTATATACACCTTGCTCATCTTCAGTTAAACTTCCAGAAGGGCAGATGTTTCATGAGATACAAAGCGAACACAGGGAACAAAATATTGCACTTCATGCCTGATTAGTTGAACACGGCTGAGAGGTATTTTAAGAGTTTTAAACTATGAACTTTTAATGTAAAGAAAAGGACGGTTAGGATTTAACGTCGCGCCAACGACGACTCATTAGAGACGGAACGCAAACTCTAAATAGTGAAGGGTGTGTAGGAAAATCGAGCACGTCCTTTCAAAAGGATCCACCCCGGCATTTCCCTTGAGGGGAGCAGCTCTCTTTTAAAACTAAAAAAAAAAAATTTTTTTTGGCTTGAAATGTTCTTCGGAATGTCTGATTTGTTTTAGTGTTCATATTATATTCGCCAGAAACTCAGTTAATAAGTATCACGGTGACTTGTGAAAAACTCTCCTCGAACACCAGTCACAGTGCGAAAAGAATATTCGGCATCGCGCCCTATGTGGCAGCATGTCATTTCAAAGCTTGGCTAACAGACATTACGAAAATCACGAACGTCGTCGGACTTGAGATCGCACCAGCCTGCTACAGCTCCTCCGTATCGAGCAGGCAGAGCAGCAGATGACAGAAGCTGCCAACCGCAGGACCACCATGGACACGAAGGAGATGGAGCAGGATCCATTTTGGTTCTGGAAGGGTTGCTGTATGATTCAAATATCGGTGACTCGAGGTATGTTTAGCTTAACAGCCAAAAACGGCAACACACAATTTTAAACGCGTTGTCTCCGAAAACTTATTTAACAACGTGGCGTTAAACATAACATACGATTCTGATCGGAATTTGATGCTCGCATTCTAAACTGAATTCTCTGTCAGCGTACGGAGTCGTTTAGCAGTATCTTCAAAAGTCTGTTGTAGGTGCTCGCTTTTGTCTAGATTTTTTGGGCGAAGAAAAAGGCATTTGTTTCAGTGCCTCATCATCGTGATATAACTTTATATTTTTCGATTATGATATGTATGCTGATTGAAAATGCACCGAAGAACCAAATAAACTGGTACACCTGTCTAATATCGGGTAGGACCCACACGAGCACCCAGAAGTGCCGCCACACGACGTGGCATGGACTCGAGTAATGTCTGACGTAGTGCTGGAGGGAACTGACACCATGAATCCTGCAGGGCTGTTCATAGATCCGTAAGAATACGAGGGGGTGGAGATTTCTTCTGAACAACATGTTACAAGGCATCCCAGATATGCTCAATAATGTTCATGTCTGGGGGGTTTGGTGGGCACCGGAAGTGTTAAAACTCAGAAGAGTGTTCCTGGAGCGACTCTGTAGTAATTCTGGATATATGGTGTGTCGCATTGTCCTGCTGGAACTGCCCAAGTCTATCAGAATGCACAATGGACATGAATGGATACAGGTGATCAGACAGGATGCCTACGTACGTGTCACCTTTCAGAGTCGTATCTAGACGTATCAGGGGTCCCATATCACTCCAACAGCACACGTCCCACATCATTACAGACCCTCCACCAGCTTGAACAGACCCTGCTGACATGCAGGGTCCATGGATTCATCAGGTTATTTCCATATCTGTACACGCCCGTCCCCTCGATACAATTTGAAACGAGAGTCGTCCGACCAGACAACATGTTTCCAGTCATCAACAGTCCAGTGTCGATGTTGATGGCCCGGGCGAGGCATAAAGCTTTGCGTCGTGCAGTCACGAGTGGACCTTCGGCTCGAAATCCCATATCGATGATGTTTCGTCGAATGGTTCGCAATCCGACAGTTGTTGATGGTCCAGCACTGACCTCTGCAGCAATTTGGGGAAGGATTGCCCTTCTGTCGCGTTGAACGATTGTCTTCAGGCGTCATTGGTCCCGTTCTTGCAGGGCTTTTTTTTCCGGGCGTAGCGATATTGGAGATATTCACGGCACACTCGTAAAATGGTCGTACGGGACAATTCCGATTTCATCGCTACCGCGGAGATGCTGTGTCCTACCGCTCGTGCGCCGACTATAACACCACGTTCAAACTCACTTAAATCTTGATAACCAGCCACTGTAGCAGCAGTAAGCGATCTAACAGCTGCACGAGACACTTGTTGTCTTACATAGACGTTGCCGATTGGAGCGCCGTGTTCTGTTTTCATATCTCTGTATGTGAATACGCATGCCAGTAGCAGTTTCTTTGGCGCTTCAATGTATATTGAAAATTACTTATAGAACATTAATTTGTCACTGGCTGCAATGGTTCCTTCAGCTGGGTGCAACGGTTACAGAGACCGACCGATATGAACACAAAAATCATTTCTTAAAGACAAATATGTAAAATCAAACAATGAAAAGTACAGGTTGAAATATCGACAACTATGAGATTAATTGTAGACAAAAGTGTAACGAATAAAACTATATCATCAGATTAAGCACTGCGATGTATTGTACATAAAAAATTGTGAACGTCACATTTTTTTATGCGCTCAAAGAGGGCTCTCCGCTTAAACCGATTTGGGGAAACTACGCAAAACCTAAATCTCGATGACCGGCCGGGGATTTGAATCGCTGCCCACCTCCTGTCAGCGCGTCACCTCGCACGGAAAATTTTCGATGTGTGTTGCGTTTTAGATTCCAAACGTTACTGGTAGAGACTTATGATAAAGATTTAAGATAGTAGCTCAGGAAGCATTTAATAAGTGGTTTTGGACATGTACCCAACCTTTAATGGTCCAAAGATCTCAGAATTAGAATAACAACTTGCACATCGTCTTACCCAATGTGTAATATCGACTATTTCCTTTTGAACTTACGTGGAACACACACTAACCAACATAACACTAATGGTATTATATGCGATGGTCCAGACGTGTGAGTTTTACTTCCCTTATATAATTTTTGATCTATTTGATTGTTACAATGAAGTTTGCTATTCGGAATATCTTAGCAGGTCGTCAATAAAGGCACCAAACACAAATAGCTCGTAGAGCTGACTGCCCTATGTAGTCTAGTTACAGCTATGATACAGCAATTAACAGTGTTAAAATAATAGAAACAAAGTTTAAGCATTGCCAAATTCATAAGGGGAAGTTTTTTAATCAAATAAATTTTAAACAACACAAGAAATACTGCCACTACGCACAAAGTTCTGTGTGAACCGCTGCATATGTAAACCACGTCAAAAAATTGTTTGGCTAGTAAAATTTCTGTGCTATTTATATTTTAATTTCATTTACTTATTTATTAAATTACTTATAGCTTTATAGTAATGACTGCTATCACCATTTAATATCCTCACTTACCTTTACGGAAAAACTCTATAAATAAAGGGAAGACAAACTTGTTTTGTGCTGTAAAAAATCGTTAATTGTGAAGTCATTTCGACGTGACGTATCGAAAACTGGTCTTTGTTTTTTCTTCAAAGAAATAATTTATACCGAGAACAGAAGTAGTTATGCTCAGAAAACTTCGTTTCTTTTCAAAATTAATTATTTACTTTTTACATACTTTTTTTTTAAAAAAATCGGTCCTTTGTTTGTTCTAAAGAGCGTGGAACATCTCAGGAAGACGTAATACAGCGTATAATTAATATGCTTGGATTTTTCATTCCACAGATTCGTAGTGAGGTGACCCACAAGGATGTGTAACGCATAAAAAAATTAAAAATTTTTCCATTCACAAATGAATACGAAAGAGGTCATAGATATCTAAACAAACATGGTGGCCCGAAACAGTGCGGAAAGCTTGGGAAAGCTTGTAAGAGTGTGGGAAGGTATGTTCCGCTGAGTAATTAATTATTCAGAAAAAAAATTTGATATGCTGCACCGTTCACGTGTTAATTAGCATTGATATTAGCCAATTAGGCCGTTGCACGCGGACCGCCAGAGACAGTGTCGCCAAATATTTTCTTCGTTTAGCTTCCTAAAACACAGCAAGAGACTGATACAGTAAATGGACGTGGGCCGGTAGTATGGATCGAACCCGAGCCAAAAGCTGAGCCGTCTCGTGCGGTATCATCTACGATATAAGAACGACTGATACTAATTGTATCTGACGGGTTGCTTGAATTTGCGGGCGGAATGGTCTGATTGGCTGACTTCGATGTTAATTAACTCGGAAATGACGCGATGAATCTAATTTTTTTCTTAACAATTATTTCGCAGCGCAACCTATCTCGCAACACCCTTTCAAGCTTTTTAGATTGTTTCGAACGATGCTGTACATATACTAATCTGCATAAAGTAATTTATACTCTATTGCAAAGTAAGCATCGCGGAAGAAGTAAATACAATGTTTGCTTATACTAATCATATTATGCCACACAGACAAAGTGTAGGAGTCGAATGTTACGCAGCATATGTGTATCGAATGCAATATATAGGGTGTATAGTGATTAGCGGTGTAACCGTTCCCCAAGTGATGCATTACTTTAATACGAAAATGCTGTTTGCCAAAATGTCGTACACTCACGCTTTGTGAGACAGTAAATAATAAATTACGCTATAACACTGCAGGACTGGGATTGCGTTTCAGTTTCATTTCAAGATACAGACACATTCGGTTAAATTTCCGTCGTAGCTGAATCGTGAAATTGTGGTACTTAACTCCAGGTGTTTTTCGCCTGAACACTGTCGAAATTCGATGCAGTTACAATCACAGCAGTACCCAGAACTTATAACAATGAAAATCATTGTATGCATTAGCATTAATTTACTGACAGTGTTAAAAATTACTTCCGTTGTCTACTTTACACGGTCCTGAATGAATCATGTGAATGTGAACATTCTGCAACACGTCAGCATTAGTGGTAGTCGTGTCAACATTGAGAAGTGATGTCACCTCAAGCGTAGTGTCTGGTTTGTATTATACAACAACGCTATCCAGTTGTCTCACAGAAAGAAATCTATGGAACTAAAAGGAGGAGACCTCACTGGCCACCCAGTGGTACCACCATGCTAAATCAACTGATCTGGCTACTAATTCTGTAAATGATGCAGAACAACTCGCTCACCATGAGTCCATGCACCATCTGTTTGTGTCAACGGCGATGCAAATGTTAAACAATGACCGATTACTTTACAAAATCTGAGTTTTTCAACATCATTTGTCTACAGCACAGGCTTCTTCCAAAGATGCAGCGCTGTCTAAAGACCTATTGTATCGGATGTTTCTCTCAAAGTGTGAGTAGTAAATGTTCAAATGTGTGTGAATCCCTAAGGGATCAAACTGCTGAAGTCATCGGTCCCTAGACTTGCACACTACTTTAACTTATGCTAAGAACAAAACACACACACACACACACACACACACACACACACACACACACACATGTCCGAGGGAGGACTCGAACCTCCGGCAGGACGGGCCGCGCAATTCGTGACATGGCGCCTCTATCCGCGCGGCTGTGATAGTAAACATTTTTCGTAATGCATACTTTTGCTTTAAAATTCACACCGCTTCTCACGCTGAATTTCCTGAATGCAAATTTCTGGACACTCGGTACACATGAGTTGGTCGCGCAAAGAAATTCGTCGATGGAATCGAATGAGTTGGCTACATATACAGCTTTCGCGTGGTTTTTAAACTGTACGTCATTAGTGGCTAAACATATTGTAGCTGCTAGCAAAATATTGTAAACGTGTGTGACCCACGAACAACAAACTGCTATTTGGACAAAAGAATGTGTGGTTGTGCGTTGTTGTTGTTGTGGTCTTCAGTCCAAAGACTGGTTTGATGAAGCTCTCCATGCTACTCTATCCTGTCCAAGTTTCTTCATCACCCAGTACCTACTGCAACGTACATCCTTCTGAATCTGTTTAGTGTATTCATCTCTTGGTCTCCCTCTACGATTTTTACCCTCCACGCTGCCCTACAATACTAAATTGATCATCCCTTGATGCCTCAGAACATGTCCTACCAACCGATCCCTTCTTCTAGTCAAGTTGTGCCACAAATTTCTCTTCTCCCCAATGCTAGTCAATACCTCCAAATTAGTTATGTGATCTACCCATCTGATCTTCAGCATTGTTCTGAAGCACCACATTTCGAAAGCTTCTATTCTCTTCTTGTCTAAACTATTTATCGTCCACGTTTCACTTCCATACATGGCTACACTCCATACAAATACTTTCAGAAAAAACTTCCTGACACTTAAAATCTACACTCGATGTTAACAAATTTCTCATCTTCAGAAACGCCTTCCTTGCCACTGCCAGTCTACATTTTGTATCCTCTCTACTTAGACCATCATGAGTTATTTTCCTCCCCAAATAGAACAACTCATTTACTACTTTAAGCGTCTCATTTCCTAATCTAATACCCTCAGCGTCACCCGATTTGATTCGACTACATTGCATTACCCTCGTTTTGCTTTTGTTGATGTTCATCTTATATCCTCCTTTCAAGACCATGTCCATTCCGTTCAGCTGCTCTTCCAGGCCATTTGCTGTCTCTGACAGAATCACAATGTCATTGGCAAACATCAAAGTTTTTATTTCTTCTACATGGATTTTAATTCCTACTCCGAATTTTTCTTTTGTTTCCTTTACTGCAGCTACAACCCTGTCTCACTCCTTTCCCGACCACTGCTTCCCTTTCGTTGCCCTCGACTCTTATAACTGCCATCTGGTTTTTGTACAAATTGTAAATAGTCTTTCGTTCCCTGTATTTTACCCCTGCAACCTTCATAATTTGAAAGAGAGTACTCCAGTCAACATTGTCAAAAGCTTTCTCTAAGTCTACAAATACTAGAAACGTAGGTTTGCCTTTCCTTAATTTATTTCCTAAGTTATGTCGTAGGGTCAGTATTGCCTCACGGGTTCCAATATTTTTACGGAATCCAAACTGATCTTCCCCAAGGTCGGCTTCTAGCAATTTTTCCATTCGTCTATAAAGAATTGGTGTTAGTATTTTGCAGCCGTGACTTACCTGCTTTCTTTGGGATTGGAATTATATTATTCTTCTTGAAGTCAAAGGGTATTTTGCTTGTCTCATACATCTTCCTCATCAGATCGTAGAGTTTTGTCAGGGCTGGCTCTCCCAAGGCTATTAGAAATTCTAATGGGATGTTGTCTACTCCCGGGTCCTTGTTTCGACTTAGGTCTTTCAGCGCTCTGTCAAACGCTATCATGTCTGCCATTTCATCTTCATCTAGATCCTCTACCATTTTCGTAATATTGTCCTCAAGAACATCGGCCTCGTATAGACCCTCTATATACTCCTTCCGCCTTACTGCTTTCCCTTCTTTGCTTTTGAACTGGGTTTCCATCTGAGCTCTTGATATTCATACAAGTGATTCTCTTTTCTCCAAAGATCTCTTTAATTTTCCTGTAGGCAGTACCTATCTTACCCCTAGTGATATACGCCTCTACATCCTTACATTTGTCCTCTAGCTATCCCTGCTTAGCCATTTTGCACTTCCTGCTGATCTCATTTTTGAGACATTTGTATTCCTTTTTGCCTGCTTCATTTACTGCATTTTTGTATTTTCTCCTTTCATCAATTAAATTCAGTATCTCTTCTGTTACCCAAGGATTTCTATTAGCTCTCGTCTTTTTATCTGTTTGATTCTCTGCTGCCTTTGCTATTTCATCTCTCAAAGCTACCCATTCTTCTTCTACTGTATTTCTTCCCCCATTCTTGTCAATCGTTCCCTAATGCTCTCCATGAAACTCTCTACAACCTCTGATTCTGTCAGTTTATCCAGGTCCTATCTCCTTAAATTTCCACCTTTTTTTTGCAGTTTCTTCAGTTTTAATCTACAGTTCATAACCAATAGATTTTGGCCAGAGTCCACATTTGACCCTGAAAATGTCTTACAATTTAAAACCTGGTTCCTAAATCTCTGTCTTACCATTATATAATCTATCTGAAACCTGTCAGTATCTCCAGGCTTCTTCCATGTATACAACCTTCTTTTATGATTCTTGAACCACACGTAACACTTTTCTCTATGAACCGTCTTCGTGATGTTAAGTTTCTCTCGTGGCCAGCAAGCTCCCCAGATCTGCCCCAATAGAACTCATGTGGGACCAACTCGGGCTTCAACACCGGTCCAGGTGCCACTATCTACGATACCGTAGTCCAAATACGACAATTCTGAGCCATTTTGCCTCAGGAGAAGATACAACGGCTTTATGTCACCTTTCCCAAACGAATCAGTGCACATATTCAAGGCAGGCGGGGCGCAACGCCATTCCCATAAGAGGGCTCATACTCCATAGTTCAGTGTAAGTTCGACAAAATTTTGCAATCACTGAACTGAGTGCCTGCATTTCTGCATATTACCGAAGTGACAGTGGTGTCAAAGTCCATCCAAAGACTCTCGTCAAATTACTATCTCACATGCTTCATCATCGTCTCTCAGTCCTGTGATGTGGCCCTTCGAAGTGAATTTACTATCAACGACAACAACATAATCCATTTACCTGTCCCAATGTTTTAAGTGTCCATCGTTTTAGATATCCTACACACATTCCGAATTGATAAAGCCGTTAAATGTTTGACTGACAATGGACTGCCTAAAACATGTCCGTAAACTTCCATCATAAACAGTCCTCACCAAAACTGCTCTTGACCAACCGTTTCTAGCATGTATCCAAAGCCAAAACAGACGATAGATAGTTTAACGGGAACAGCTGGCCTGGCTTTAACTGCAATCTGCATTGCGCAAGTACGACCGTGGCTTTCCGCAGCCTCGGATAATGCATCCATAAAGACAGTTACACGACCTTTAACGTTTGTTCACTCCTATGGGAATCTCCCAGGACTCGCCGTCTCCAGCTTCCTGTTCCCATTGCCATTTGTTTAGACGCAGCGTAACTGCGACGCTCAAGGCCCCTGGCTCTCAGTACACCTCATCTCGCGTGGCTCCAGCGCCAACAGCTTAGTAGGTGACCTCTCTACCGTAATGAGGTCCTGCCATATCAGGCGGACAATAATACTAGTATTACAGTTTTTTTAAAAGTACCTATAACTCAGGAAAAATGTAGCGAAAATAACTGTAATACGTCTGCAGCGCTGTCATTTACCTTGGCCTAATTGGATAGTTTGATATTAAGAGATCAGTTGTGCCTTGCCTGCTCTCGAGGTCGATTGTCATCGGCCTAGAGGACGACAGGACCATCTCGAACTTTCGAGCTGTTTGGAGGCACACTAGAGGTTCAGTTCCTTTGTCTTCAACTAGAGGTTGAGTTCCTTTGTTTTCAATTAGACGGTCTTAGTGGTCCACTCACCACTAGCTTGCGAGTCTGGAGACCACACTGTCGCGGGATCGAAGTTTTCATCCTGTTTTCACACTAGTCTTCACTCATCAATGGTGTGAAAATATACCATCATCGAAATGTGTTTCTGAATTTAGCGTTCATCTCGTTAATTCTGTCTTTTACCTGGGTTTGGTGGCCTCAACTCGACATCCTCTACCGTTACATTTCGCGTGTTTTGTGCCGCTGAAGCTTTCCCCAAACTTTCCGCATTCTGGCCATTCCATCACCACCTCAATAACGTGGGTTTTGCTGCCGAAAACCTCTAAACCTTCCGCCGTCGTTCGCTCGGGGAGTGTATCTCGGATCATAGTTGCCACCGTAGTTTCTAGACCAAATCCACCATTGTAATGCCGCGGCCCACCAAAACCATAATTGTTGCCCTCTGCGCGTTTCCAAAACCATAATTATTCTTGTTATCACATGGGCGATTACCACTTCTTCCAAAACCATTACCTTTTCCTACGTTGTTATTGCCATTGGAGTTACTATTACCAAAACCTGATCAGTTGCTGTTATGCCCCCTATTATTGTTTTCTCTGACTGTACGTTGTTTCTTTGCGCCATCTTCACTGAATATGAATTCAAGTTCTCTTAACATGCCTTTAAATTCTTGTATATTATCTACTGCCCTACCAACCAATGAGTGCTGATAACGTAACTTCATTGTGCGCATCCGTATCAGTTCCCCATCACTGTATGGATTGCCTAAACACTGATTTTTCTTTTTCATGTCTTCGAAAAATCTAATGGGTTTCTTTTCTCCAGAATTTTCGAACAACTCTTTCTGCAACAACTCATGCATTATTCTGTTTTGTTATTCTGTGGGCCAGTAACGCACCAAGAATGCAGTTTTAAATTGTTCATATGAATGACAGTTCGCCGCTACTCTTTGCATTGTTTCAGCTATTGTTCCGTCCATAGCCGGCCGGAGTGGCTGTGCGGTTCTAGGCGCTACAGTCTGGAACCGAGCGACCGCTACGGTTGCAGGTTCGAATCATGCCTCGGCCATGGATGTGTGTGATATTCTTAGGTTAGTTAGGTTTAATTAGTTCTAAGTTCTAGGCGACTGATGACCTCAGAAGTTAAGTCTCATAGTGCTCAGAGCCATTTTGCTCCGTCCATATGCCTACAAATGAAGTCAAGTTCATGGCTAAGTGGCCAATGCTCTAGTAAACCGATCTGAAGTTGATTTATGAACGTGCGTGGATGTAAGCCTTTCTCGCTTTCTTTGTAATGTTGGAATTTTCTGACTGTCAAAAAGTGATCATTCTCAAATTTTTCTTTCACCATACGGTGGTTGTGTTTCCACAATATTACTCGTGCCCTTCGACTGTGTCATGTTCTTTTGTACTCGTTCTACCACATTTGGGTCCTGATATGACGTATTCATGTCCCATCTATCATCGTATCTACGCAGTGGTGTGCAGTTATCTACACCGTACTGTTCCTCGTATATCGGACTGAAAGACTCGTTTACATTTCCCGTTAATGGTTCAGTGTTTTGCCTTTCTGTTATATTCATATTGTCTTGGGGTCTATAATCTCTTGTACTGTAACATGGAAATCGCGAAATTGGTACATGTGTCGCCGTAACTTTCTCTGCTTTCGCGTCACTCGCTTACGTTCGGACGGTCGGTTGCCGCTCTGTTGGAATGCGGGCATTTACCGTTTCTCGCTCCCTTGTCTGCTGTGACCGCACATCACCTGTTTCGCTTACCTGTGTTAAGTGTTCTTTTCCTATTTGTTTCTGTTTGGTTTCTGTAATTATTGACACAACCTCTTGTGGATACACGACTGGAATTTCATGACGTTTTTGTGTTTCCGGTACTGCTACGAAAGGTTGCGCAACTGTCTTTCAGGATTTCTGTCCACCACTATGTCGGATGATACTACCGACCCCGTTGCTTCGCTGCTGTTTTCTATACGATTCTCGATACACTGTTTCAATTCTGTACGAAGGTCTTCATGCTGTTTCTGATTTTTCGAAACTATTTTTTCAATGCGTGTGTCGAGTCGCTTTAATGCGGCTTTCGTGACACGTTTTCTGACATTGAGCTCTTCCACGATTTGTTGCGCATTACTAGATGTCTCACGTGCTAACTTATTCACTCTTTGATTAACATTAGATACTGAATTATGCACCTGGTCAACGTCAGAACGCATGTGTTTTGTGATCAGCCATTAACGATTGTATAAGCTCGCGCGAGTCTCTCGCCTCTCTCCGTATTTCAGGAAAGCGTTCATTAATTCCCGTTCGTAATTTGTGTTGATCTTCGTGGGATTTTCGAACCCAGCGTAAGTTTTGATTTGGAGACTACTTTAAGGCAGCATTTCTCGCTATTTTCAGCTTCGCCGTTTTGGTTTCTAAATCTTCTAATCTTTCATTTGTTTCCATTTTTAAATTTGCTAACCCCGCATGTTGTTGTTGTTGTTGTTGTCTTCAGTACTGAGACTGGTTTGATGCAGCTCTCCATGCTACTCTATCCTGTGCAAGCTTCTTCATCTCCCAGTACCTACTGCAACCTACATCCTTCTGAATCTCCTTACTGTATTCATCTCTTGGTCTCCCTCTACGATTTTTACCTTCCACGCTGTCCTCCAATGCTAAATTTGTGATCCCTTGATGCCTCAAAACATGTCCTACCAACCGATCCCTTCTTCTAGTCACGTTGAACCACAAACTTCTCTTCTCCCCAATCCTATTCAATACCTCCTCATTAGTTACGTGATCTATCCACCTTATCTTCAGCATTCTTCTGTAACACCACATTTCGAAAGCTTCTATTCTCTTCTTGTCCAAACTAGTTATCGTCCATGTTTCACTTCCATACATAGCTACACTCCATACAAATACTTTCAGAAAAGACTTCCTCACACTTAAATCTATATTCGATGTTAACAAATTTCTCTTCTTCAGAAACGCTTTCCTTGACATTGCCAGTCTACATTTTATATCCTCTCTACTTCGACCATCATCAGTTATTTTGCTCCCCAAATAGCAAAACTGCTTTACTACTTTAAGTGTCTCATTTCCTAATCTAATTCCCTCAGCATCACCCGACTTAATTCGACTACATTCCATTATCCTCGTTTTGCTTTTGTTGATGTTCATCTTATATTCTCCTTTCAAGACACTGTCCATTCCGTTCAACTGCTCTTCCAAGTCCTTTGCCGTCTCTGACAGAATTACAATGTCATCGGCGATCCTCAAAGTTTTTACTTCTTCTCCATGAATTTTAATACCTACTTCAAATTTTTCTTTTGTTTCCTTTACTGCTTGCTCAATATACAGATTGAATAACATCGGGGAGAGGCTACAACACTGTCTCACTCCTTTCCCAACCACTGCTTCCCTTTCATGCCCCTCGACTCTTATGACTGCCATCTGGCTTCTGTACAAATTGTAAATAGCCTTTCGCTCCCTGTATTTTACCTCTGCCACCTTTAGAATTTGAAAGAGACTAATCCAGTCAACATTGTCAAAAGCTTTCTCTAAGTTTACAAATGCTAGAAACGTATGTTTGCCTTTTCTTAATCTTTCTTCTAAGATAAGTCGTAAGGTCAGTATTGCCACGCGTGTTCCAGTGTTTCTACGGAATCCAAACTGATCTTCCCCGAGGTCCGCATCTACCAGTTTTTCCATTCGTCTGCCTTTTAAATTCGTTGACCCTGCATTTGTTTCTAATTTTAAATTTGCTGTTTCTATTTTTAAATCCGCCGTTTCTGTTTTTAAGTCTGCTAACCTTGCATCTGTCTGCTTTACGACCATAGTGAGTTGCTTCAATATTGCAAACACACTGTCTGACTCTTCGCCATCTTCACCTGTCACCATTTGATGAAAATTTTGCCGTTCGCATCTTTCACGTGGCGTTTCACCGATTTCTATGCGTGGTGCAGACGCATTTACACACATTCTTTCTGTTGGAAACTGTTCCGTTTGGTTCAAAATTTCTATATTCGGTTCAACGTACCGAAGTTGTTCGTTCTCTGACTCTATTTTTGTGCATTCCCCGACTGTGATACCAATCGTGAAACTGTTACCAATCCCTCTGCACTATCACTACGTTCCGTTCCATGATTCGCACTCGATACTTTTTGTTCTGCGATTATGGCCGGCGATTATGTACACATCATTAACAACACTGTTCACTGTTTGTGGATTTTCAAACCCAACACTACAACGCCGTGAATAACTTTGCGCGCCAGCAAGGTCATACACAAGCTACTTCTACATAATGACAAATGTTCTTCTGCTTGCTGATACAACTTTTCTACACTTTGGATCACACATTTGCTGTATTCTGTCCACTGTACATTTACGTACATTGGGTAACCTCGTCACAAAACAACAGGAATTTTTTTTTCAAAATTAAATTTTTTTGTTTTTCTTACGAATTTGCCATCCAGGCAGACCAATTGCCATCCTGGCAGAGTCGCCATTTGTAAGGTGCAATATTTGTCGTTTACTTGTTCTAGGATTGAAGACAACTGTGTAAGTTATAAATGACATGTTTAATGCCGCAATATTAGCTCAAAAATACACACTTTTTCACAGTTTTCAATGTTACAACGAAAAACAGATGTCGGGATGACGCATCTCTTCAACATAAAAATTTGAAATAATCCTAAACACAACAATATATAACTGAGACGTATAACATCAATCGCTTGAGGTTACTGTAAAAAACGGCTGCGTGTTGTGTCTGTTTGAATCGTTCACCAAAACTGTTTGCAAGAATAACACTTACCCACTGTCCGACTGTGCAACAGAATTTCTCACAATTTCGTGAGAATTTACCACATATCAGAATCAGTCTGTTACAGGCTAGAAGGCTTAGAAGGCACTGTGGGCTAGACCCAACAGCGCCTGGAAATCACACAGGACAGGAAGAGTGGACTTATCTGCTGGAGGGCCATCAGGCACCATTAGCAGACACGGACTGTGTTAGCATTGCTGTTAAGCTTGTTACTGCTCACAGGATTCGATCGTCTGGGTCGGTCACAGGCTTGATACGAGAAAAGTTTCCCAGCTAAAAATGGCGGTGCTCTTTTTAACTACAAAGTGTCACGACAAGCACAGTGCACACATTCACAGTTAGACAAGAATAACGCATCCGAAAACAGGATGTGAATTTCAGTAAAATTAAAGGCATGCGTTTCACCGAAATGGATAACGGAGGAGACTTTTACTACAAGTCATACCATATAAACGACTGAATAGTGGAAATGGAAAACGTACCAAGTGCCATTTTTTCACATTTACATCTACATTACTACTCTCAAAATCTCACTTGAGTTCGTGGCAGAGGGTTCATCGAACCATCTTCGCAATAATTCTCTACTAATCAAATCTCGAACAGCGGCCGGAAAAAACGAACACCTATATTTTTGCTTGCGAGCTCTTATTTTATTATGACGATCGTTTCTCCCTATAAAGGAAGGGCGTCAACAAAATGTTTTCGTATTCGGAGGAGAAAGTTGGTGACTGTAATTTCGTGAGAAGATTTCACCGCAAACAAAAACGCCTTTGTTTTAATGATGTCCACCCCAAATCCCTTATTATTACAGTGACACTCTCTCCCCGATTTCACGATAACACAAAACGTCCTGACCTTCTTTGAACTTTCTCGATGTACTCCGTTAGTCTTGTCTGGTAAGGATCCCAGCCCGCACAGCAGTACTCTAATAGAGGACGGACAAGCGTAGAGTAGGCAGTCTCTTTAGAAGATCTGTTGCATCTTTTCTAAGTGTTCTGCCAATGAAACACAGTCTTTGGTTCGCCTTCCTCACAGCATTTTCTGTGTGTTCTTTCCGATTTGAGTTGTTCGTAATTTTAATTCCTATTGAATTTACGGGCTTTAGATTTGACTGATTGATCGTGCAACCGAAGTTTAACGGATTCCTTTTAGCACTTGGCAATTTTCGCACCATACAGATATCTTTTCTAAACTGTTTTGCAGTTTGTTTTCATCTTCTGATGACTTTACTAGACGATAAACGACAGCGTCATCTGCAAACAACCTAAGATTGCTGCTCAGATTGCCTCCCAAATCGTTTATATAGATAATGAACAGCAAAGGGCCTGTAACACTACCTTGGGGAACGCCAGAAATCGCTTCTGTTTTACTCGATGACTTTCCGTCAGTTACTACGAACAGTGATCTCTGAGACAGGAATTCACAAATCCAGTCACGTGACGGTATTCCATAAGCACACAATTTCACTACAAGCCGCTTGTGTGATGCAGTATCAAAAGCCTTCTGGAAATATAGACATCAATGTGAAATCCCATGTCAATAGCACTCAACACTTGGTGCCAGTAAAGAGCTACTTGTATTTCACAAGAATGATGTTTTGTAAATCCGTTTTGACTGTGTGTCAATAGACCGTTTTCTTCTGGATAATACACTACTGGCCACTGAAATTGCTGCACCAAGAAGAAATGCACATGATAAACGGGTATTCATTGGACAAATATATTATACTAGAACTGACATGTGATTACATTTTCACTCAATTTGGGTGCATTGATCCTGAGAAATCAGTACCCAGAACAACCACCTCTGGCCGTAATAAGGGCCTTGGTACGCCTGGGCATTGAGTCAAGCAGAGCTTGGATGGCGTGTACAGGTACAGCTGCCCATGCAGCTTCAACACGATACCACAGTTGATCAAGAGTAGCGGCTGGCCTGTTGTGACGAGCCAGTTGCTCGGCCACCATTGATCAGACGTTTTCAATTGGTGAAAGGTCTGGAGAATGTGCTGGCCAGGGCAGCAGTCGAACATTTTCTGTATCCATAAAGGCCCGTACGGGACCTGCAACATGCGGTCGTGCATTATCCTGCTGAAATATAGGGTTTCGCAGGGATCGAATGAAAGGTAGAACCACGGGTCGTAACACATCTGAAATGTAACGTCCACTGTTCAAAATGCCGTCAATGCGCTCAAGAGGTGACCGAGACGTGTAACCAATGGCACCCCATACCATCACGCTGGGTGATACGCAGTGATGAGTACACGCTTCCAATGTGTGTTCACCGCGAAGTCGCCAAACACGGATGCGACCATCATGATGCTGTAAACAGAACCTGGATTCATCCGAAAAAAAGACGTTTCGCCATTGGTGCACCCAGGTTGGTCCTTGAGTACACCATCGCTGGCGCTCCTGTCTGTGATGCAGCGTCAAGGGTAACTGCAGCCATGGTCTCCGAGCTGATAGTCCATGTTGCTGCAAACGTCGTCGAACTGTTCATTCAGATGGTTGTTGTCTTTCAGACGTCGCCGTCTGTTGACTCAGGTATCGAGACGTGGCTGCACGATCCGTCACAGCCATGCGGATAAGATGCCTGTCATCTCGACTGCTAGTGATAGAAGGCCGTTGGGATCCAGCACGGCGTTCCGTATTACCCTCCTGAACCCACCAATTTTATATTCTACTAACAGTCATTGGATCTCGACCAAAGCGAGCAGCAATGTCGCGATACAATAAACCGCAATCGCGCTAGGCTACAATTCGACCTTTATCAAAGTCGGAAACGTGATGGTACGCATTTCCTATTCTTACATGAGGCATCACAATAGCGTTTCACCAGGCAACGCCGGTCAACTGCTGTTCGTGTATGAGAAATCGGTTGGAAACTTTCCTCATGTCAGCACGTTGTAAGGGTCGCCACGACAGTCAGGTTGTCAGTATAAGCACATTACTGTTGTCAGTACGATGTTGCACTGCCCAGGGCCTGTAATGGTAAAGGGCCCGTTCAGGTCAGGCATATTGTATACAGAAGTGGAAGAGAGAGCACCACTAAATTCTAATCCGTATGCATTGCATACACACAGAAATTACAATTGCAGGGTACTTATGGATCCCAACGAGTGAATTGCGTATTTTCCGGTGAGAAAGAGCACTGGCAAACAGTCTTCGCTACATTAGGTTACTTAATCTGGTGTCACTCTGAGCTAGAAATTATGGTCAGCGACTAAGTGTAAGGTCTATGAGTCGGATGGGAGTTTTGCAACTGTGAAATACTTTCCTACATTATCGAAGTGAATATTAAATTTGAACTAATATTGCGAAAATTTTGTACTTGGATACTTATAATGAAAATCTTTCTGTTCATTGCAAAGGAAAACTATCGATTTTCTAAAACATTGTCTGTCATACACAACTTGAAACAGGTCATGTCGACCAAATCACATGGAAGAACTGACAGGGACGTATATCGGAAGGCCTTTGGGTTTGGCAGTACTCGATAGGCATTTCTAGGCGCAAGTAAATGAAAAAAGGCAGCGCGTTTTTGTTATCAAGTAACGTCTTCATCAACTATTTTAGTTTTAATGTAATCTACGAGTAATTGCTGATGTTTGATATTAACCTGGAAAAGGATTCCACAGACAGGGAAGATCGTGAACACGATTATCGTAATGATGTGGAACGTCTCATTTTAATGAAAGAGTTCTTTACATACCATGATTCAATTTCTTTACAATTTTTCACTCTCTCTCTCTCTCATTCTTTTTTTTATTTCTCTCTCTCTCTCTCTCTCTCTCTCTCTCTCTCTCCCTCCCCCCCCCCCCCTCTCTCTCTCTCTCTCTCTCTCTCTCTCTCTCTCACACACACACACACACACACACACACACATTCTTTTTTACTTTTATTTGTTTGTTGTGCTCGACTATCGGCGAGGCACAAAAACGTCTGTGAATGAATTTCTTAGTTTTGAGTACACTTACGAAAGAAATATAAAAACAACTATAAGAGTTACTGATTTATGATACTTAGTATGCAGTCAGTTCCGAGTATTATTAGTAACCACGCTCCAGTCGCTAAAACTAGCTACAGAAATGCGAATCAGACGCATTACGTATTCCAAGCCGTTGCAGCCGCGACTTGGAGACACCAGCTATGGTCACTTCTCAGCCCGCTGTAAGATCACATCGGTTCGTCTTCTTCCTGCTGGTATTGTAACTGAGATTTGGCAACAAGGCAATGTATGTTTGGCAACTCTGTGTTCGACGAGTTACTTCCTGGTGTTCACGGTATTAAGCCTCAAAGTTCACTTGATTTTACCTGTCATTTCCATTGAATAATCTGAGTTATTATCGCTTGAGGTGTAACAAAAGACTGTAAATTGACGTTTTTCAGCCCAGGAAAGTCGTTGCACGTGGAAATAGCAACTAATCTCGTCCTTCAAATAGCAGTTTACGAGTTCTAGCCACTATTTGTCTCGTCAGAGGAAGCTAAGGCACATACTTCTTCGCCAGCTCTGTGGTAACGTACTGACCCGTAGAACAGCGTCTGTTATGTTTCACAGTTCCAGTCTCACTGATTGTAGCTGTTTTATCCCTTCTATGAAAGAGCTACAAACAGTCAGATCAAATATCGATAAGGAAATCGCAAGAAAATACTTTCGGCTCATAGTGCAATGCTGAAAAATTTACAATGCTGCTCAACAGGTAACGCCTCTTTCCGCTGCTGACAAGCAAATTTTGGGTTTCTAGGAATACATAACTTTATTTATGAAATGCCACATTTGCAAACATCTTGAGTATGACACAGCATACCAATTAAACACAAACCCAATCAAAATCAAAGTGAGTAGTATTTTACCAATTCGTGTCGATGGAGGCACGCTTGTGTACAGATACTCAGTTTTATTAAAACAGACTTTCGTCGTAACGTTATTGTGGGTAGTTTTATTACATTTCTTATAATACAGCTCACAATTTTCGTAAGGTTTCCTTTAGTGTTGTTAAAACAATAGTAAACATGAGAGAGGAATTAATCATCAAGGATATATGCGGATTCTCTGATGTTATCTATAACAGCCTGAAAATGCACATGTGGTTTATTGATTACATGCATGTAGAAAACTTGTTCTGAATTAAAGCTCTCAAACAACGTTTGAAGAAGAATAAAATACCACTACCAGATGACAGCTAGTATAGAAAATACTTTTCCGACGTATTTTGGCACGATGCGCTCTACCCATACATAATACAAAAGTTTCGAGGTGCATCTACTGTCTGGCTGTATGTTAAACCTGAAATGAACAAAATGTCGCAGAAGTTAGCCCTTTTTCCTCATACGACTATTTTGGGTTGAGAAGTTTTACAAGTTCCATTGGATTGATAATTTTAGCAGACAGCAGAATTAAGTTTTAAAAAATATAGCAGTGAATGTATTCGAACTCGCGACATATTACCTACCGTGCGCGATACTTACCACTATGCTACTAGCTGACACACGTCTATAACAGCTCCCGTAATCAACAACAATTCCTCCAGAACTTCTGCATTCCACAGCGCTGTGGGGTAATGCATATGGCCAGGTCAATACATATGAGACACAAACAGTTATAACATTTCTTTTGCACTGCACGACGTTTTCAACAAACAGATAGCGCAATAGAGTAGCTCAAGTGGAAAGGATCACTTCCTATTTAAATTTCTGCATCCTACACTGTTGGAAGTTCTGTTTTGGTGGCAGTTACGTGATTTTATTTTGGTGATTACAAAATAAAGTTGAATGTATGCACGGGGTAGCCGAGGCAGCTAGTTCATGGTGATTCGGTCAACCAAGTAAATTAATTTACTGAACATGTTGCAAATTGATACAGGGAGCCTGTGTGTCAGAATTCTCAGCCAGTGTGGTACAACGGCGTTATGATAGAAAAATGTGCCACTCAGAAGAGGGTTTGGTGGTCTGTTGGGCTGATGAGAGGTCCATATATTTCTGGTCTGGGTTCGATTCCACCTTCGGTCAGTGATTTTAGATAGCGAGAGACAGGTTCCATTCTCTTCTGGCTACACCAAGTGAAGAAGATATAATGGCACTGTGGTCTGAAATACACATTAAAAATGATATTCCTTCTCTACCAAGTAGACGTTAGGTTGAGCCACAATGAAGTCTGGAGTGGCGACATGTAGAAACTCTATCACCAGTAACCTTTCTTATACTAGTTATTTATTTCTAGTGACGAAACAAACGCTATGTAGGCACACAGGACACTTATTCCATCTTTTATCTGAGCTTCTGTATGTCAATAAAATTGGTTGTCACTGGGAATGCAACTCAGACCGCCCTTAACGCGGAATTTGTTCCCTTCGTGACAATACAGCTCGGCTACAATTTGTTGTTTGTTCAAAACTGCAGATTCCTCGACATCTCCATATATTACGCGTGAATGGGTTCGAATCCTGGCCCGGCACTAAAGATTTCATTATGTATTATTAAGATATAGCATGAGAACACCTATTTGCTGGTGGATAATAATTTTGATTTTTAATGTATTTTCATTCGTTGTCAACACTAACGTTATTTGACGTTTTTGACTCCCAGTGAGACACAGAACTATTTGCGAGATCACTGTAACTTCAACAAGATGTTATTCCGAGCTGCTGGTGGAGAAAAATTCGCTAGCTGACGTCTCTTTGCGTTTAGTAAACAAAGATATGTGTGGGGCTCTATTCCCAGTCAGCACTGAACTCTTCGTCATATTATTCTAGTTCAAACATGCTCACATGTCGCTGCTCGTGCAACAAACCCATATTTAACGTTCGTTTTCTCTAGAATATAACAGCGATAGGAGCCGGGTTGGAGTCCTGGGAAGGAAAAAAAATTATGTTTCCTCTCGTCATTTCAGTTAAAGCATCTAGCTACTGCCGAGAAATGCGATATGTCACAGTTGATTGTGCTTCGATATCAATCCAATTAGGTTCTGGGTTCGAATCCCTGTCCAAAACAAAGCTTTACCTCACCGCATTTCAAATAAGTTACTTGTTAAGAAGCAATATTTAACATCTCTCGTAGTTCGTTAACATGGACAATAGGAGCTGGGTAGGAATTCGGGTCCGTTAAAAATGTTTGCGTTATGTAATTTAAAGTTGGTATTTGCTAATTGATACTGTCTAAAATCGAGGTATATCACTCTCTGTATGCCTAATCAGGAATGACTGTTAGTTTCCGTCAGTCACGAAATCTTTGCTTAGTCTGCATGACCTGGGTTTGAATCCATATGCAGAACGAGACGGTTCGTCGTGTCATTTTAAGTTCATACTTATTCTCAACTATCTGCTTGTGTCATTTTGTGTTAAATAATAAGTACGGTATGTTACTTTGAAGAGGAAATCATGAATACGATGAACTTACTACGTGCATTACCTATCTGACGTAATAATGAGAGTGGTATCATTTCAGGTATATCATTTATTGTAATAAATGTGAGCTTACAAGCCTTAAGGACAGTCTTTCCTGTGATAAGGTGTTCCCTTATGTTTGTAGTATCGTAGTATTACTTTACATCTAGAGTTATTGCGATACAGAGTAGTGTTTTCTAGTGGTGACTTGTTGGAACCATTTTCAATAGTCAAACGACTGTACCAAGGAGCGATTAGAGGACCTGCTACACAGATGTTTTATGTGGGTTGCATGCGGATCAGGCGAAATGCAATTCAGGTCGTTCGGACACTTTTGAGCACGATTGTACATAGAGTTACGATCAATTTAGATGTTTTTTGTTGGACTTCACATCTCTTAAGGTGACTGTCTATTGTTTACAGAGAGTTGTGGTCTTAAATTTAATAATACTGTAATATATTTTTTAAAGAAGTGGACGTACAGACAGTTGCAATATGGTGGTAAGATACTGATCAACTGCAGCTAGTTTAGGAGGGAAGCAGTTTGCAGAGATCGCGTGCAGTGTATCCCTAGCACTTACTGGAACAGACTCAAGTTATACTGGTCAGGGAAGTTCAGTTTCATGAGAAGGTTACTGAAGTATCCAACCACTTCATGAGAAGGTTACTGAAGTATCCAACCACTTCATGTGCTAGGCGCTCTTTACTCATCTTCAGGAATCGCGTTTAACAACTCACTTCAGAAATATGCGTCCCATACAGAATTTTTTGTCTTGCAGACAGATAAATTGTATCTAGCACATCAGTTGTAAGAGACGGAAAGCAAGTAAGAATCATACGAAATTGTTGGCTGCGAGGCTAGGAGCGTGTTGTCTAGCCATGTAACTCGAAAGGGTTTCCTCCCCCCCCCCCCCTCACCCCCCGCCCCCTCCCGCGTCCATTACACGTGGCCTAATAGAGTTGTGTTTTAAGTGTATCTCTTATGTATAGTTAACTGCAATGAATTCGTTTACATTATGGTGTCAGGTTGTATGGAATAAAGTTGTCGTACGACTATCACGATCCATCGTAATCTGATCTGATGAACATAAATTTTCTATTGAAAGACTACATCGAGTACAAAAAATGCAAAAAGTCAATTTTTAACCCATCACTCACAACTGTTGTAAAATTGTTTCTCGTGGCTATTTTCCCTCTAATAACAACCACATTATCAGGCTACCTGTAATTATTATAATATTATTGTTGTATTATTGAAGACATATTGTAATCGCATCTCTTTAGTCAGATGTATCTGACACGCGGTTCCGGGACATTTGTGCAAACAGGGTGAACCTTAAAATTATTCACGTTGTGGATAACTGTGCTATACTTTTCGGTATCGGGATGATGTAGACATTTTTATTTCGTCAACATATTATTTGTATCACTCGCTATATCCTAATCGGTGGACATGCGACAACATACTCTGTTAATTTGTTACAAAGGCCGCGCATAATAATGTGATTTTTACGGGACTCATATCTCGGGTTTACTTGATGACAGAAAGGTAAGCTCAAATGTTTGGGATAGCCTTCGGTCTAGGGACCATTTGTATACTCAACAAAAAAATCGTCTTACTGTAACTATCCTATAGTACAGAGACAAAGTCTGAATATTACGCACTTCCTCCAGCTTAGGCAAGTGGAGCAAATTGGTTGAGTCTTCTCATGTTTGATGCGGTCTACGGTGAGCCTTAAGGGGCTTGTGGAGGCAGCATTTAGTTCAAGGGAGGTTCCTGAGAAAATCCGAGGAAAAGGGTTTTTCACGATCCTTTCGCCGTCAGCAGCGGATATCTACGTAAATAACCGCAGAAAGTTGCTCAAATTTTAACGGTACATACTACAGACCATCTTTTCGTTTTTAAAAATCTTTATCCGTTATCGGGGAACACCCCAGAAACATTTTTTATTTTTTGTACCAAAAACGAGCCGTGGATCCCAAGACGGCTATGAACAGCAAGTGGCTGTATTTTTTACTATATATTTCTGAGATCCCGATCTCGAAAAACCTAAGAGCTTTTCTTGATATCTTAATCCATTACCGAGATGCAGAGGTTCAAAGTTACCATACATGTACACCTAAAATACGAGTACTCACACATAATCCGATGTGAGGCTTAAACGTAGTTTATAAAGTAACGCAGCATGGTGGAATATGCTGTAAAGTGTCTCCGTTATCATCAGAAGGGATCTAGAAAACTCATGGTTAGTACCGCAGCACATGCAGAATTTTTGTGCACGTAATATCCGGTCTGAGGTGTAAAACTAGTTTTGCGTTATTTCAGTTTCACAGAAGGAAACAATCAAAATTTCACTAACCCATAACGTACTTTTCGTACGAGTGACGTGCCCTGCTGTAGCAGGAAAAAGAAGAAACTAGCGGAAAAATACTCCTATCGGAGCAGAAGAAAGGCGAATGAGCTCCTGTTTAAAAGACGCTAAATAGTGGGGTACCAGCTGTCCCCTTCTGTCTTCCTAAGCAGCTTTAAAAAAATTCTGAAAAATGTTGGCATGTGAATATATCCGTGCTTTTTTTATGCCGAGAGAGAAGGAGAAAGTGGCAATGGGAAAAGACGGAAAAGCAATAAATACTAGAAGATGGTAGTCGTTGAGGTAAAGAAAGAGTGAAGGAGACAGTGGCAGTGTGTGTGTGTGTGTGTGTGTGTGTGTGTGTGTATGTGTGTGTGAGAGAGAGAGAGAGAGAGATTGGGACGCAGCAGCAGTGGAACATAGTTGACAGTGTTGACAGTGACAGAACAGTGGTAGGAAAGGAACGAAGGAGACAGTGCCAATGGGAGAGGGATAAAGACAAGGAGAAAGTGGAAGCGGATGAGGGCCAGTGAAAATGAAAGTCTACGACAACGACAACGGCGAAGAGACAGATATTGACAGTGATAAGAGACAGCAGCATTGGGAAGGAACGAATGAGACAGCAGCAGTAAGAGAGAGCAGGAAGGAGACAGTGACTGTGAGAGGAGACAGAGAGGAGACAGTAGGAGTAGTAGAAGAGAACGAAGGATACTGTGGCTTTGAGACAGGACTTAGTGACAGTTAGATAAAAAGAGATAATGACAATAAATTGGGTTGAATAAGTGAGTAAGAATGGGCAGATCGGAGTCGATGGGTATAAGCGACTTACAACGGTGGACTTGTGGGTGTGAGCGAGTTGCATTTAGGGGTGCTTGTGGGAGTGAGAACTGGTTGCATGTTAAAAGACCACGAGTATGTTTTCATGCACAATTTTTGGGAAAATTTTTAAGGGTGGTGAGGAAGGTGGACTGAGGCAGCTGGTACTCCACTGTTCAGTCGGAGTCCTTTAAACAGGAGAATATTCGCCTCCTTTGTGCCCCGATAGGAGCATTTTTTCTCTGGCACCCAGTATGGATGAATGTGATGACATTATTTTCTAGTTAACATCAACGAAGTTTCTGATAATGGGTGTCCGCCGTGTGCTGTAGGTGACATACCAATTAATTTTGTTCCGATCAACATAAAACAGGATTGCACGTGTACTTAAGGAATTTTCATTGTACCGCACACACAAAGCGGCAAGTGAACCACGCTCTGACATACTTTTGTAGTGTTCAGCGACCCTGTAAATTGTTATGGGTTTCCTGCATAATGAATAAGTAAAGCTGCGTTGAAATATTTTGTTGTCGCCTGGATTAAACCTTGATGCCATTTGGAGCACAAAATTCAGTTATATTACGAAGAATGCTTGCTATCCGAATATTCACTTCGGGCCCGTTGCTCTTAATGGTATGATTAAATGTAATTTAAAGATATTTCTTGCTATAGATACAGATTTTTCATTGTTGTAACGGTGTTCCCTGTAATGTACACTAAAGACAAGATTTGATAATTATATAGCTTGTAACACTAGCAACCCGTAGCAAAAAACGCAATGTCAGGCAAAGAGTATGGATCATCGTTTAAGTGTACCACCAGCAATGAGTCTTGTGTAATTTGTAGGAGATAGCGTGACTTATCAGGGGGATTGGACTGCTATCGGCAAAGAATACAAGGCAGGATAAAAGTATGTTCTACAAAGAGTGAGGCGTGAGGTACAGGGATAGACTGTCTCCATTATTATTCAATTACTTTTTAGAGAAAGCAGTACGGGAGTGGAGAAACCGATCAGCAGGACAGGGAACAAGTAAAGTCGGATGGCATTCCACTTAACTTAGAGCACGTAAATAAAAAATCCATATCTATTAATACTTCCCCCCATGAACCATGGACCTTGCCGTTGGTGGGGAGGCTTGCGTGCCTCAGCGATACAGATGGTCGTACCGTAGGTGCAACCACAACGGAGGGGTATCTGTTGAGAGGCCAGACAAACGTGTGGTTCCTGAAGAGGGGCAGCAGCCTTTTCAGTAGTTGCAGGGGCAACAGTCTGGATAATTGACTGATCTGGCCTTGAAACATTAACCAAAACGGCCTTGCTGTGCTGGTACTGCGAACGGCTGAAAGCAAGGGGAAACTACAGCCGTAATTTTTCCCGAGGACATGCAGCTTTACTGTATGATTAAATGATGATGGCATCCTCTTGGGTAAAATATTCCGGAGGTAAAATAGTCCCCCATTCGGATCTCCGGGCGAGGACTACTCAGGAGGATGTCGTTATCAGGAGAAAGAAAACTGGCGTTCTACGGATCGGAGCGTGGAATGTCAGATCCCTTAATTGGGCAGGTAGGTTAGAAAATTTAAAAAGGGAAATGGATAGGTTAAAGTTAGATATAGTGGGAATTAGTGAAGTTCGGTGGCAGGAGGAACAAGACTTCTGGTCAGGTGACTACAGGGTTATAAACACAAAATCAAATAGGGGTAATGCAGGAGTAGGTTTAATAATGAATAGGAAAATAGGAATGCGGGTAAGCTACTACAAACAGCACAGTGAACGCATTATTGTGGCCAAGATAGATACGAAGCCCACACCTACTACAGTAGTACAAGTTTATATGCCAACTAGCTCCGCAGATCACGAAGAAATTGAAGAAATGTACGATGAAATAAAAGAAATTATTCAGATAGTGAAGGGAGACGAAAATTTAATAGTCATGGGTGACTGGAATTCGGCAGTAGGAAAAGGGAGAGAAGGAAACATAGTAGGTGAATATGGATTGGGGCTAAGAAATGAAAGAGGAAGCCGTCTGGTAGAATTTTGCACAGAGCACAACTTAATTATAGCTAACACTTGGTTTAAGAATCATGAAAGAAGGTTGTATACGTGAAAGAACCCTGGAGATACTAAAAGGTATCAAATAGATTATATAATGGTAAAACAGAGATTTAGGAACCAGGTTTTAAGTTGTAAGACATTTCCAGGGGCAGATGTGGACTCTGACCACAATCTATTGGTTATGACCTGTAGATTAAAACTGAAGAAACTGCAAAAATGTGGGAAATTAAGGAGATGGGACCTGGATAAACTGAAAGAACCAGAGGTTGTACAGAGTTTCAGGGAGAGCATAAGGGGACAATTGACAGGAATAGGGGAAAGAAATACCGTAGAAGAAGAATGGGTAGCTCTGAGGGATGAAGTAGTGAAGGCAGCAGAGGATAAAGTAGGTAAAAAGACGAGGGCTGCTAGAAATCCTTGGGTAACAGAAGAAATATTGAATTTAATTGATGAAAGGAGAAAATATAAAAATGCAGTAAATGAAGAAGGCAAAAAGGAATACAAACGTTTCAAAAATGAGATCGACAGGAAGTGCAAAATGGCTAAACAGGGATGGCTAGATGACAAATGTAAGGATGTAGAAGCTTATCTCACTAGGGGTAAGATAGATACTGCCTACAGGAAAATTAAAGAGACCTTTGGAGAGAAGAGAACCACGTGTATGAATATCAAGAGCTCAGATGGCAACCCAGTTCTAAGCAAAGAAGGGAAGGCAGAAAGGTGGAAGGAGTATATAGAAGGTTTATACAAGGGTGATGTACTTGAGGACAATATTATGGAAATGGAAGAGGATGTAGATGAAGACGAAATGGGAGATACGATACTGCGTGAAGAGTTTGACAGAGCAGTGAAAGACCTGAGTCGAACAAGGCCCCCGGAGTAGACAACATTCCATAAGAACTACTGACAGCCTTGGGAGAGCCAGTCCTGACAAAACTCTACCATGTGGTGAGCAAGATGTACGAGACAGGCGAAATACCCTCAGACTTCAAGAAGAATATAATAATTCCAATCCCAAAGAAAGCAGGTGCTGACAGATGTGAAAATTACCGAACTATCAGTTTAATAAGTCACAGCTGCAAAATACTAACGCGAATTCTTTACAGACGAATGGAAAAACTGGTAGATGCAGACCTCGGGGAGGATCAGTTTGGATTCCGTCGAAATGTTGGAACACGTGAGGCAATACTGACCTTACGACTTATCTTAGAAGAAAGATTAAGAAAAGGCAAACCTACGTTTCTAGCATTTGTAGACTTAGAAAAAGCTTTTGACAATGATGACTGGAATACTCTTTTTCAAATTCTAAAGGTGGCAGGGGTAAAATACAGGGAGCGAAAGGCTATTTACAATTTGTACAGAAACCAGACGGCAGTCATAAAAGTCGAGGGGCATGAAAGGGAAGCAGTGGTTGGGAAAGGAGTGAGACAGGGTTGTAGCCTCTCCCCGATATTATTCAATCTGTATATTGAGCAAGCAGTAAAGGAAACAAAAGAAAAATTTGGAGTAGGTATTAAAATTCATGGAGACGAAGTAAAAACTTTGAGGTTCGCCGATGAGATTGTAATTCTGTCAGAGACGGCAAAGAACTTGGAAGAGCAGTTGAACGGAATGGACAGTGTCTTGAAAGGAGGATATAAGATGAACATCAACAAAAGCAAAACGAGGATAATGGAATGTAGTCAAATTAAATCGGGTGATGCTGAGGGAATTAGATTAGAAAATGAGACACTTAAAGTAGTAAAGGAGTTTTGCTATTTAGGAAGTAAAATAACTGATGATGGTCGAAGTAGAGAGGATATAAAATGTAGACTGGCAATAGCAAGGAAAGCGTTTCTGAAGAAGAGAAATTTGTTAACATCGAATATAGATTTATGTATCAGGAAGTCGTTTCTGAAAGTATTTGTTTGGAGTGTAGCCATGTATGGAAGTGAAACATGGACAATAACTAGTTTGGACAAGAAGAGAATAGAAGCTTTCGAAATGTGGTGCTACAGAAGAATACTGAAGATAAGGTGGATAGATCACGTAACTAATGAGGAGGTATTGAATAGGATTGGGGAGAAGAGAAGTTTGTGGCACAACTTGTCTAGAAGAAGGGATCGGTTGGTAGGACATGTTTTGAGGCATCAAGGGATCACAAATTTAGCGTTAGAGGGCAGCGTGGAGGGTAAAAATCGTAGAGGGAGACCGAGAGATGAATACACTAAGTAGATTCAGAAGGATGTAGGTTGCAGTAGGTACTGGGAGATGAAGAAGCTTGCACAGGATAGAGTAGCATGGAGAGCTGCATCAAACCAGTCTCAGGACTGAAGACAACAACAACAACAACAACATCTATTAATACGAAATTGAGGCATTACAATGTGATGATTAAAATCAGAATGCCTCGCCATAAGTACAGCCAGACAGTTACAGGAGTTGGAGAACAAAGAAAGAAAATTAATTCGAAAAATTTTGGATCCAAATTATGAAAATGGGATTTGCAAATCAAGAAGCAACAAGGAACTGTATGAAAAAAACTGAGAGTGTAATAGATACAATAAGAGAGCGTAGGATTACATTTTATTGTCACTTAAAAATAGAGGATAACAAGAACCTGACAAAAAATATTCAACTTCTTTGATAAAAATTTAAATTTCATTGTTTATAGAAGTTGTGAACAATCTACAGGAGTTGAAAATAACGGACAAATATATAGAAAGCAGACATGAGTTCCAGAAGAAGAGGCAAAAGGAGGAGGAGGGATGTGGACAGGACGAAGAAGAGAGAACAACAGAGAACAAAAATGAAGTAGTATTGGGAAGAGAAAGTATCATAAACCAGCTGTTTCACTTGGCTCTGAGTTAGCCAACTTCGAATAATAATAATAAAATGTGTTATACATTAAGTACCGCAGCACTCCCAGATACCAACCAAAGTCGTCCATTACTTTTAATAGACGAAAGTAATAGGCGATGGTACTGTGAAACAGACGCGGCGCGATAAGTGCAAAAACTGTACAACGTAGCAATCTTAGCAGACAACATAAGAACCTGCCCTATACTTCTATACGTCATGTTGTGCAGAGCAGTTACAATGTTGTTAGTAAAGGACACTGAAGTCAGGGAAGTTAGGAGCACAGTGTAAGTTGTGCCAGGTGCTTCCAATACAGCAGCGATTTGAGCAATCAAGGCTTGACGTCCCTCGACAAAACTCAGTAGTCTAAATCTGTCTCAAAATTATGTACTAGGCAGCTTATAACAGTCACAGCACTTATACGCGGCCAGCAGCTACAGCCATCATATCTCATTATTGCCCTTTCCTAGACTCGTGTAGCTAAAAGGAAGGCTTCCATGAAACTCATTGTCGCAGATTGCCTTAGCGAACGCTCAGGTCTGCCAGAACGAAGAAATACGATCCTGTGAATATTGTAACTGTTGATTAATTTTGCACTTCAAGAAGTTAGCAGTTTGAGTAATAGGATATGGAAAAAAAACAGTAGTGGTATTGCCAGTTAAGCATGTGGTGCTCTGTGACGATATGGAAGTACAGCGATTGGATGCTCTTCTACATGGAGTGCCGTAAATGTTCACTGAAACAGAGACCTTGTAGCTTGGGCAGCCTCTGACGATGAAAAATTTTTTCACCATCCTGTATGAGCCATTCTTATTTAGGGATGTCCATGAGTTGACCTAGACCTCACGATGACCCGAAAAATTGAATTTTTTTATTTAATAAAGCTGTGAATTTCTCTGATTCATTATGCCTTATGATTAATACCTCATTATTTTCGGGTTTTAATGCTTTTTTAAAGCAGATGCGGCTCGTGATTGTCCAGCTGTCACACTACAGTCAAACATAAAACCTTGCCTATAATGTCTCGTTATTTAATTTTAGCGCCACTGTTTCCCTAGCAGCTCGCTTGTGTAATATCCTTGAAGAACATATCGCATGCACTAGAGCAGGGATTTATTGGAATCGATGTTTCTGTCGATACGAGTAGATTACTTGAGATTACTTACATTATTCGCGTGCTTCTTGTACAGTGAAAATGTCAGTGAGATGAGAAACGCGATTTGGGCAACTCCGTTTCACAAAATATCTCCTAGTGAACATCCACAACATGGCCACTGCCCAAAAGGAAACACTTCATGTTGTAAGTATGATATGTATGAAGATAATGGACAAAAACATACATATGTACAACCCATGACATAAACTGTTATGTTAGAACTAAAGCCGATATATAGGGATCTTTCAGATTCTAATGCTGGAGAAATGTTTACATGGCAAAACACAGAATCCAAATAAAAGCTTCAGTAGCTGCATTTGCCAACGCTTGCCCAGAACGTCTTTTGTAAGCATGTCAGATTTTCAGATTTGTGTGAAGGACGCCATAATATGTATTAATGATGGAGTAACAAGCAGAATAAAAACTAGGAGCAGACTAGGCATCAGAAATAGGGACAACTCGAAAAGTGTGTTGCTACGAGTGTACAATCAATGTGTCGCTGAAGCTGCAAAAGCTACTGAAATCATGACAGAGGAGATCAGAATAACAAAGAAAAAAAAAAAAAGAAAACTAAAGAAGATGAAAGGACACTCAAACATATCAAAACATTCCAACTCCATGATCTTCTTGATTCTATCATTGAGAAGAAAATGATGTGCAAATCTTTAGTTGAAATTTCCCGTAATGAACGTTTTTGTATACTTAGGTATCACTATCCCAACCAGCATTAAAGATAAAGAAACAAAATTTTGCGTGAATATAGTGCTTGCCTATACAGTAAACGACTTTATTCAACAATGTATTAATTATCTTAAGCTTGAGTATGTCATATGTTCCTAAATTATTAGGAGAAAAAAATTACTTCTAAAAACAGTTTTTTAAAAGCACTGAACAACAAATTAGTAAATATGGGTAATTTACTGTTTCAAAAAGCTGATAATTAAAAGAATAAAATTTCTTTTGACCTTTTATTTTGAATGATGTGGAAGTACAGTGCACCGAAAATAAAAACTACACGTAATTCGGTACGTAATATAAAAATCAATATTCACTGTACTTTGTATTCAACAATTTTTAATTTTTTCACATAGAGATCTCAATCTGATAGTTATTTGGTTAAAGTTTCATCCCAATATGCGTCGAGGTTTTCGACAGACTACATTTGAAAATACTAGTAAAAACTACAGGGCATGACGTCCAGGTCTCCTTAAAATAGCTCCCATCACCTGTGAGAAAGTGCAACATTGTTGATTGCACTCAGATTACAAGGAGATGGCGTGACCACAGTAGGCTGTAAAACTGTACCGATTGGTAAGATTAATTAGGTATTTTCACAACCTTCCAATTTCTCGTGGCAACAGGGAAGTCGATCTCGCTTATGAATAGCCATGAGCCACGGATGACGCAATAAGCGTCTGGTGGGACAGCCAATACTTGCGGTGCATTGATCGTTAGTGATACATTGATTGGCTGGCCAAACTTGTGTTCGGAGGTCAGCTGCTCAATGGTGCTACCTGTATGTCTGATAGCACGTACCCTGGCACCTGTCCCGAATGTCATTCTTTCGCTGTCCTCCACATCTGACGGGCAGTTTGTCTTTTCCTCATGTCTCCACCAATAGCGGTAGACTTTTACAGCGGAAAACTCGGCAACCGTAAGTACCGTACTCTGAGGTACTCAGGTAGTGGTTCTTAACGAGCACTCCGTAAAGTCATCTATCAAATACGGCGTCTCCACCACGTGACCACGGCAAATTTGGCAGATCGATTGCTTAATGTACTTACAGAAGAACTGTACGCTGATTTCCACAAAGCAAAACAGCTAAAATAACATCCCATCACGAAACTGAGCGTCGAATGAGGCGGAACTTCGTCTTTAAGTATAGAACACATGACAAGGTGCAAATGAAATCTCTAAATACAGTATCAGGTGAAGGACTTAGATCTGAAGTATAAATGTGTCCCGTACATATGGATTTGTCACCCATAGGAGTAACAAAGTACAGTAAAATCAAAGACATGAACATCAAGAATGGTAAAGGAAACCTACCGTTAATTGCAGAGAAGACCGTAGATAGGTGGAAACAGCACATTGAGGATTCTACGAAGGGGAGAAACTGTCTTTTAACGTAGTAACTGATGATGTAGGAGTCGATTTAGAAGTCATAGGGGATTCAAATAATATTCCTTCTGAGTCGCTCAACTCTGTAAAATTGAAGAAATGTCATCGGACAAATTCGAAGATAGCAAGGCTGATAAATGCGAGGGCTATTATACAATCGTCTTGAAAACTCAAACATCTAACTTGATGACCAAAATAAAGCGCAGAAGAATCGAAAATAAAATTAAGAGTCTGTTAGATGACCATCTGTTCAGCTTTAGGAAAGGTAAGGGCGCCAGAGAGTCAGTTCTGGCGTTACGATTTACAATGGAAGAAAAATAAAATACTATCACATTATTTGTCAACGTAGAAGGCGTTCGACGTGTACAGTGCCGCAAGATCTTTCGAATCCTTAGAGAAAAAGGCATACTCTATAAAGACAGATGGATAAATGTACAGCGTGTAACTAAAAGAAGGGATAGGATTCAAGGACATGGGTAAAAAATCAGAGAGTAACTTGCGTTGTGCTAGAGGCCAAAAATTATAGGAGGACAGAGAGATTAGTACATAGAACAAATGACTGAAAATGTTTCCGTTCTGATCACATACCATTTCATCTTCAGCACTCGTCTGTGGAAACAGAGACAATGCTCTACAGCACGGTCAGTGTTGCGAACAATCTCCACCCTCTCGGTCGTAAATTTGCACGATGTTTAAAACGGAAAAGAAGTTACAGGAACATAAAGCACTCGAGAATTTTTATGAAGACTTCGTGCACAGCCTTAGTGTAATAAACAGAATGAAGTCATTGCGAGTCACAGTCAAGCATTGAGGAACGTTAAATCCCACTCTGCAATATTATGTTGTGATATGGTGGAACATTGTTCTTAGTAGCACGCTGAAACCAATTATTTTTCTTGGTTGATATGTCACCCCCCCTCCCCACGGGCCATACGGCCGGGGGTAAGCTGACAGATGTGAAACATTCCACTTTCCACTCAAAAACTTTAAAAATACAAACGAAGACGAAAACCTTTGAAGGTACACCTCCAATGACTGTTAGTTAATGACACGGTTGAGATTTACTGCAGACTAGATAGAACTCCCTGTTACGCTACCCATATCTAGAATCCAAAATCCGTCTCCCTATGAATCTTCTGAAAACATGAAGAATAACAGCGATTAGAATAAAGCAACTTGCCCGCCATCCCTACAGACTGTGCTTCGCCCACGGTGTCTCCCTCAACATATTGTACGAAAAGGCCTCCAATATGGCATCAGCGATAATATAGACCCTAACATTCATCACCGTGGGCTTTAACCGGTCCCCTTCGATTACGCAACCTTTAGTCCAATGTACAGTAGTGGAAATCAGTATAAAGACAGGGTTTCTACGAAAGTAATAGTACAATGTCTGAAGCATACGTTTCTCGAATTTGTTATAAAAGTGGTAGACACCTATAAGACATAAACACTGGTGACGGAATTACATGGTTTCTTTATCTACATCTATACCTACATAGGTACTCTGCAAATCACATTTAAGTGCAAGGCAGAGGGTTCACAGAACCACAATTCTCTATTATTCCAATCTCGTATAGTGCCCGGGAACGACGAACATCATTATATTTTCTTACGAGGTTTTATTTCCCTTATTTTATCGTGGTGATCGTTTCTCCCTATGTAGGATGGTGTCAACAAAATATTTTCGAATTCGAAGGAGAAAGTTGGTGTTTGGAATTTCGTGAGAAGATTCCGTCGCAACGAAAAACGCCTTTGTTTGAACGATGTTCAGCTCAAATCCTGCATCATTTCAGTGACACTCGCTCCCATATTTCACGTTAATAGAAAAAGCGCTGTCCTTCTTTGAACTTTTTCGATGTACTCCATCAATCCTATCTGGTAAGGATACCAGAGCGCGCAGCAGTATTCCAAAAGAGGACGGACAAGCGCAGTGTAGGCAGTCTCCTTAGTAGATCTATTACTTTTTCTGTCTTGCCTATAAAACGCAGTCTTTCGTTAGCCTTTCCTACAATATTTTCTATGAGTTCCTACCAATCTACCTTGTTAGCAATCGTAATTCCTAGGTATTTAGTTGAATTTATGGCCTTTCGATTTCACTGTTTTATCATGTAATCGAAGTTTAATGGATTCCTTTTAACACTCATGTGGATGACCTCACACTATTCTCTCATAATATGAGTAACATAATAACGTATTTGTATTTCTCGGCTGCAAACTGATGTAAATGCACTCACTGGCCTGTTGTGTTATTGCACTGTTAGCGCTTCGTTCAGTCTCCGTTTTTCTTAATTACCTCAGCAACTCGCTTTGCCATTGCTTTTGGTAGGGTTTGTATTTCTTGGAGTGAGACTGCCGCGCGCTTTTCTTGTATCGTGCCGCGCGGAGTGTCCGCGCGGTTTGAGGCACCATGTCGTGGATTGCGCGGCGCCTCCAGCCGGAGGTTTGAGTCCTCCCTCGGGCATGGGTGTGTGTGATGTTCTTAGCATAAGTTAGTTTAAATAGTGTGTAAGTCTAGGGACCGATGACCTGAGCAGTTTGGTCCCTTAGGAACCCACACACACATTTCTCTTGTATCGCTCTTTTCAGCTCATCTACGGACTCAAATTATATTCCTCTGCGATAAACATGTCTTGCAAATGTTCCCCAAAGGTTTTCCACGGGGTTAAAATCCGAGTTAAGTGCAGGCCAGAGCAAGACATCGGTATCTTTGTCCTCAAACTACTTTTGATTGTAGCAGAAGTATGCACAGAAGCATTGTCTTGTTGAAACATTATACTTTCATGCCCTAGATTCATAAATTCTACTCAGTTATGTCTCCAGTATCTCAGTGTACTTGTTGGAGTTCATTCTAGCCTTCAGCCAAGCAGTATCTGATTTACCTTTAGCGCAGAAAGCAGCCCAAATTATAAAACTTCCGCCACCCAAATTTTTGCTCGGCCGTACCTGCTTCTCTGTTCTCAGCTGATGCCAATAATACTGAAATCCATTCGGCCAGTCTAAATTAAACTTCTTCTCATAATTGAAGCCCATGATATATATTTTTCTGCCAACTCCAATCTAGCCTGTTTATGCTTTAGTGTTAGAGCAGGTTTCTGCAGTCGTTCCTCGAATGCGAGATGTTTGTCGTTTGACAAAATTTGTCGTACACGGCTGGCAGTTATTGGCAACTATAAATCGGCGATAAGCTGAGAAGAATAACGGTTTGTGGGCCATGCTTTGCGCAGAAATAACCGTTTCGATGCCTCAGATGATTTTCTACTTTGCCCATGTCTTCCGTTCTGTCCATATCGCGCGGCCCATGTAACGAAATTATCAATCATTGTACTTAAGCCGTTCAGCTTCTTGGTGATTTGACGATTAGAGAGTCCCATTTCCTTGTACACACCGATTTTTGCTTTTTCATCCTATGATAACTATTTACCGCGTGGCATTATCACAGTCGTGGTTTATGTACACAACACACACGGTCACTAATAGCGTGTGTTACCTATCTGCAATGGAAGCACGCATGATAAAATTAACAACACAGAGAGTCAACTGTCTTTTTACCGAATTCCACATTGTACCACCTGAAACGCTGATGTCTTGTTATATATTGTACTACCTACATCAAATACGACACCATTTCTCTGCATTTGTTTGTGTACTGGATTTCATGCTATCGCATATTCACTCTGCACAGCTATTTCAGCCGACGACGTTAATTTGTCTACAAATATCCATCCCTTTCTACTGATTTCCACTACTGTGTACCTAATCTTCATAGGATTGTATGCCGAATATACTGAAATATTCTTCTGTATAGTTTAGGGGCAACTGACAATTGCTCTGCGACTCATCCATTAGCCACTGGATTTTTAGAATTTATATACGGCGTCCACATCATTGGAACCTTTGTGGTATTTATCTGTATGTCCGACCATGTAGGCCTCCCGTATAATGATCGTATTGTTAAATTACCTAAGGAAGCTGTAACAACAACAACGACACTGTACTATTGTACATATAAGTAAATTTTTTTTCCCATCTGATTTTTCGATAAACTAGTGTAATTGATGTTCTGATTTCATTTGTTTTTTGTTTCATACCATTGTGTTAAGAAAACTGTAAACAAGTTTCAATGTGAAGCTTAATGTTTATGTCAAATGTCAAGCAATATTGTAATAGAATTGAAATGTAACAAATGTTGAATCTGTTGTAAGATGTTTAAAATTGTAACTGTGCGTCTGGTCCATACGTAGGCAATGTGTTACGATATGTAGAATGCAAAACCTTGGGTGAATACCCTGTCTGTAAGGGAGCGGTAAAAGGTGGATGGCAGGCGAACACGGGAAGATGCACGCGGGCACTGCACGCCACAACGGGCTCAGCAGTGGTAGTTGGAGTCTGGCAATGGTTTGAGCGACACATTCTGGAGCGAGGAGGCTCTCCTGGAAGACGTAGTTTCAGTCAGCCTCGGGTGTGCCGTTCCAAATCCCACACAGCATGGCAAAAGTCCATAGGCACTAAATGGAAAAGTATAGCAACACTAAGAAGAATTAAAGTGCCGATACGTCAAGAGCCATAGCTGAGGTTCTATGTGTGCTCTGTGCCTCGCCATCTCGCCGCCCGCCTACCGCCGCATCGATACAAGCAGGTTGAAACTTTTAGTACTGTATTTGTATGGACCAGAAAGTGAACTGTTCAATAATAACCTAAATTTTACCAGAATTTTCCCCTCATTTAATTATCCTCACAACTAACCTAGACAGGGTCCTTTCCAAATGTTGTGCAATCCGAGTGTCCCGAAATGAAAAATTAAATTTTGTGTTAATAATAATTACTTGCAGACTTAGCTATGTTAGAATGGTGTTTAAAGAACTGTTTTGTTAATGAACCAGTAAATGAATAACGAAGGTCTAACGAAGTTGAAAGATAACTTTAATATTGATATAGCAATGAAGTTTAATTATTTCGAGACAGATATAAAGATATTTAAATGAGAAGTAAATAAGATAAAAAGAGTAGTAACTCATATACTGGAAATCTTGAACGCATGATAATTTCAGTAATCATTTTTTTTAAATATAGTGATCATAACAGTTTCAGGGTCCCCCCCCCCTTTTTATTCATTTGAATTCTGAAGTGTTCCACATTGATTTGACCAGCAAAAGTTAAAGTCACTATACAAGTCGAAATTTATCAGTGTTTTATCTTTATCAAAATTGACATTTTGTGTGTCTCACGAAAGTGCTGTTGTTAGGGTAACCTATGCCTGATTTTAATCAGATTAATAGACAGTATAAAGTTTTGTAGTATACATTATAGTGTAGCGTTATGTATTCATGGTTTTTCCATATCAGTACGTGAAACTATCAGTTCAATAGATTTTGTGGTTCTAAAATTCTACTATATTATGCAGTGTTACTACTTGTTATTTTGCAGGAATATACACCAACTTGTACAGGGAAGAAACTCAATTAGGATGGCGACCGTATTATTATCAATTTGGTAGCATCTTCAGTGTTGCTTTTGGTCCATCTTGACGTGTGATTGCATTTTGAACTTACTTGACGGATCATTGTTATTACAGAGTGGGTGTAAGTGTGATTTGCCACCATTCACGTACACGCGGTCGATATCTGTACGAAAATCCTTTCTCATAAGGTGAAGCCCGTTCACTTACCATAGGACAGGCTTTAAGGAGTATTGTGTGTCCCACGCGCACGTTACAAAGCCTCCACAATGAGCCTGCTGCCAATAAAAAAAGAAAAAAAATAGATTCTCAGCCGGCCGCTGTGACCGAGCGGTTCTAGGCGCTGTTCGGAACCGTGCTGCTGGTACGGTCGCAGGTTCGAATCCTGCTTCGGGCATGGATGTGTGTGATGTTCTTAGGTTAGTTAGGTTTACGTAGTTTAAGTCTAAGGGGCTGATGACCTCAGATGTTAAGTCTCATAGTGCTTAGAGCCATTTGAACAGAGTCTAACTTACATTGCTCTTTTCTGATCAAGAGTGATATTAAGTTGGGGATAATGGAATCAAGTTTCGTTCTTAGTGTTATATAGGTGATTTTTTCCACCTGTACAAGCTCTAGGGACTGATCGATGAGAGGATACGGAACAAAACGGGTCTAATGAACGTATGACAGGAAATGCATGTTTTCCATGCTAGAGACCATTTATTCAATCAGAGATTATTACAGAGGCGCAGGGTTTAATATGCGACGTACCGTGCAGCCAAAGTTACAGTACGTGTTGAAAATGGTTTCTGTGTGCCTCTATGCATGCGCGTACGCGCCGTTCACATCTGCCAGGTTGCACCCGAACAATGTCAAAAAGTGTCAAAGGCTGCATGAATACGCTGTTCCAGTGTCTCTACATCTGGAATGGGCTCTGCATATACGGTACTTTGGAGGTGACCCCGTAACCAGAAATCGCATGGGTTGAGATTCAGTGAACGAGCAGACCATGCAACTGACCCCCGCGTCAGATCCATCGACCAGGGGGACACGACTGAGATGCGATCGGACGGTAACGGTGAAGTGGGCTGGAGCACCATCATTTAGCAGTCACATTACCCTATGAATCATCAATAGCACTTCTTCCAGCAGGGGAGGCAAATTTACCTCCAAGAAACGCCGATAGTTCTGACCTGTTAGGCGACGTGGAAGGAAGACTGCTCCCAAAATACGGTCGAGAATTATCCCAGCCCACACATTCCGACTGCACCGATACTGATGATTTGCTCTCACCATACCATGAGGGTTCTGCTTTCTATCCTTCAGTTGACTATTATGAAAGTTGAAGATACCACTCCGCGTAAATGTGGCCTCATCTGTGAATAGGACGGATGACACAAATCCTGGAATCGTGGTTGCCTGGTAAAAAAAAAAAAAAGAATCCAGTGACAAAACTGCTCCCGATGTGGAAAGTCTGTCGCTAGCAAGCCCTGCACACGCTGTATGTGGTAAGGGTAGTAACAATTGTAATGAAGAATGTTCAACGCAGTACTGGCGGGCCAACTAGCAGGTACTACTGAAACGGCTGTCGCTTTCCACAGTGTTAATCACATTTTCCTCCAAATCTGGTGTCCTAACATTCCAGGTACGTCCTTCATGATTTCCTGCTTCCTGAAACGACCATGTCTCAAACTGCGAAACACTGTTGAAAACACTGAATGCTGTGGTTGTTGTCGGCGGTGGTGGGTCTCCTGATGCAACATTGTTGCCCGCCGTCCGTTGCCATTTGCCTTTCCGTAAATAACACCATGTCGGTAAGCTCTAGATTCGAAAACGGAACCATTGTGTACAACGCTGTATCACATTCACTACAAGGAGAGTCAGCAAGAGAAGTGAATCGGACACATTTCCAATTGTTATGGCAGCAGAGACTGCTAGGGCATAACGTATGAGAAACAGTACCACTGTCTAGGAGGAAAAATTTTGGTAACTTCTGGTAAGGTCTTATGGGACCAAACTGCTGAGGTCATCGGTCACTAAGCCTACTCTCTAGTTAATCAACATAAACTAATTTGTGCTAAGGACAACAAACACATTCATGCCCGTGGGAGGACTCGAACCTCCAACGGGGGGGAGGGGGAGGGGGGGCAGACGAACCGTGATAAGACGCCCTAGACCGCGCGCCTATTCCGCACGCATGTGTAGGAGGAAACTATGGATACTGTGACTGTTGCTGCATGGTACAGCGTGTATTAGACTGCAGTCTCTGTAACAAAGTATGACTGAATAAATTGTCTCTAGCACGGAAGCCATGCATTTACGGACATAAATTCCTTAGACCATTTTTGTTCCGTAGTCGCTCGGGATTAGCCATGCGGTCTCAGGCGCTGCAGTCATGGACTGTGCGGCTGGTCCCAGCGGAGGTTCGAGTCCTACCTCGGGCATGGGTGTGTGTGTTTGTCCTTAGAATAATTTAGGTTAAGTAGTGTGTAAGCTTAAGGACTGATGACCTTAGCAGTCAAGTCCCATAAGATTTCACACACATTTGAACATTTTTGAACATTTGTTCCGTATCCTCTCCTCGATCAATCCATAGAGTTTGTTCACGGTGGGAAAAATCACCCTGTATTTTCGACTGCTGTTATTTTCAAGTTATGGCTAGTTTTTATGAGCGACATTCATAAGACAGTAAATCTATTGTGAGTCTGTTGCTAGTATGTCTAGGTTCCTAAACTTTTGCTTCCATTATATTGGGATATTATTACCTTAACAATACTTTTCTGTGCAATGAACCAGCACTGTGTTACTGTGGTCTGTACTAAGACCTCCGGCAATAATTAACTAGGCACTGGATGGAGCGTTAGAAGGAACATAGTGTAAGGACAGCTAAGATAAAAACTAGTGAAGAGGATTATCGACTCAATAAACAAAGACCCCTTCGATCACAAGTTTTTATTACCGACTACGGGTTTCAGTCATCGCTGCAGATCATCTTCTGTTCATAGTTGGTACAGTGAAAAGGGCAACAATAAACAATTTTAAAAAAGTGGGAAATTATAAATACTACAATCAAAGGTTGTACAAATAACAACAAAACATTAGGAACCCACACATACCTGGCGCCGAAAACTGCAGTTGTCAACAGTAGTGTAAAACTAACGTAAAATACAGGTACAACGAACGTTCTGTTGAACAATTTGGTGCATTCTCGTGACGTGTGTGTAAGAGATAGGTTAGTGCATTAAAACAACGTCAAAGAGAATCCTCCAGCATAGAATAAAATAAGAAAACAATTAATTAAAATTAAGAATTAAAAGACATGTTAATGAAATATATTCCAGTATGATGCGTTACGCATGCGTTACCTAACATAAAAAAATAGTAAACAACTCATAGAACGTTGTGCCTCTTATATCATTATTCTCGGCTCTCCCGTCGGAGGTTCGAGTCTTCCGTCGGGCATGGGTGTGTGTGTCGTCCTTAGTGTAAGTTAGTTTAAGTTAGATTAAGTAGTGTGTAAGCTTAGGCACCGATGGCCTCACTAGTTTGGCCCCATAAGACCTTACCACAAATTTCCAATTTTCCATCATCATTCGCGTTTACAAATGCTCTATGTGTGGCTTCGTAATATTTTCTTGTTGTCTGTACAACTGTTTATGATAGTATTGTAATTTCACACTTTTGTAATTCTTGATTATTGTTGTCTTTTTCATTATCCTGGTGATCTGCAGTGCAGACTGAATCGGGTAGTCGATGATAAAAAGTTGTCACTCCGACTATGTTTATTTGTATAATAAAGAGATCAGGGTTTTTAGAGAGGGCGTCAGTTAGGATTAACAAGAATGTTGGGTCCAGCAGAGACCCGAAACTCAAAGATTATCTCCAGAAAAAAGAAATTGAGGATGAGAATGCTAATAAACAAGAAGAGACAGTAACGACGTAGTAATGACAGCCGGCCTGTGTGGCCGTGCGGTTCTAGGCGCTTCGGTCTGGAACCGCGTGACTGCTACGGTCGCAGGTCCGAATCTTGCCTCGGGCATGGATTTGTGTGATGTCCTTAGGTTAGTTAGGTTTAAGTAGTTCTAAGTTCCAGGGGAATGATGACCACAGCTGTTAAGTCCCATTTTGCTCAGAGCTGTTTGAGCCATACTAATGACAGCTAAGAATCGCAGTAGAACTATTTAAAAAGATAGTCCATATTTTCTTCCTTGATTATTTATATTATTAAAGAGGAAAGGTCAGGGCTTAATGACGGGGTGAAAGGAGTGTTGCGTGAGGAGAAATCATAATGAGAAGCCTTCCGCTGCTTTTGTGGCCCTCGCTGCTTTGAAAGGCACAAATGACTAGCCACTAATGGCGAGGCCAGGAAATGCTTCCACTGCGGAATGTTCTCCAGCAGCTGATAACGAAGAATGCAGGGAGAAACAATCGCCTGGCTATTACGTGTAGCAGCCTCGGGTCTGTGGGCGTCTGTGATAGATTGGGGGCTGTTACAGCGCGGTAATGACAGAGCGCCCCTGGTAATAGAACAGATGAGTCACTCCGAAGCGGCGCGGCTTTCACTTGCGTGCGGCCTCTAGCAGTCTCTGCAGCGGCAGACCCTGGAAGGCTGCCTACGAACGGGTGGTACCTCGCCTCTCACATCTCAGGAGCTCAAGAAAGACCGCGCTCAGCTGGTGCGGGCCCGCTTTTAGACGAATCTCGTTGCGATGTTCAGTCACCTCGGCAGTGACGTTACACAGGCGCACATAGTAATCGAAAGTGTAGAAGTCTGGGACGTCAGTCGACCGTTGATTTGTCATTGAGAGATTGGGATTGTGGGCTCTCATTATCGAACTCAACTCAGTAAATTATTATGGGCAGATACTGGGTCGAAAATGTTATAGCTGCAAAGAAATGGAGTTAATTTTTCGATAATACACTACTGGCCATTAAAATTGCTACACCAAGTAGAAATGCAGATGATACACGGGTATTCACTGGACAAATATATTATACTAGAACTGACGTCTGATTACATTTTCACGCAGTTTGGGTGCATAGATCCTGAGAAATCAATACCCAGAACAACCACCTCTGGCCGTAATAACGCCCTTGATATGGATGGGCATTGAGTCAAACAGAGCTTGGATGGCGTGTACAGGTACAGCTGCCCATGCAGCTTCAACACGATACCACAGTTCATCAAGAGTAGTGACTGGCGTATTGTGACAAGCCAGTTGCCAGGCCACCATTGACCTGACGTTTCAATTGGTGAGAGATCTGGATAATATGCTGGCCAGGGCAGCAGTCGAACATTTACTGTATCCAGAAAGCCCCGTACAGGACCTGCAAAATGCGCTCGTGCATTATCCTCCTGAAATGTAAGGTTTACCAGCGATCGAATGAAGGGTAGAGCCACGGGTCGTAACACATCTGAAATGTTGAAGATGCCATCAGTTCGAACAAGAGGTCACCGAGACGTGTAACCAATGGTACCCCATACCATCACGCCGGGTGATACGCCAGTATGGCGATGACGAATACACGCTTCCAATGTGCGTTCACAGCGATGTCGCCAAACACGGATGCGACCATCATGATGCTGTAAACAGAACCTCGATTCACCCGAAAAAATTACGTTTTGCCATTCGTGCACCCAGGTTTGTCGTTGAGTACACCATCGCAGGCACTCCTGTCTGTGATGCAGCGTCACGGGTAACCGCAGCCATGGTCTCCGAGCTGATAGTCCATGCTGCTGCAAACGTTGTCCAACAGTTCGTGCAGATGGTTGTTGCCATAAAAACGTCCTCAGTCCTCATCTGTTGACCCAGGGATCGAGACGTGGCTGCAAGATCCGTTACAACGATGCGGTAAGATGCCTGCTATCTCAACTGCTAGTGATGCGAATCCACCGATTCCATATTCTGCTAACAGTAATTGGGTCTCGACCAACGCGAGCAGCAATGTCGCGATACGATAAACCGCAATCGCGATAGGCTACAATCCGACCTTTCTCAAAGCCGGGAACGTGATGGTATGCTTTTCTCTTCATTACACGAGGCATCACAACAACGTTTCACCAAGCAACGCCGGTCAACTGCTGTTTGTGTATGAGAAATCGGTTGGAAACTTTCCTCATGTCAGGACGTTGTAGGTGTCGCCACAGGCGCCAACCTTGTGTGAATGCTCTGAAAAGCTAATCATTTGCATATCACAGCATCTTCTTCCTGTCGGCTAAATTTCACGTCTGTAGCACGTCATCTTCGTGGTGTAGCAATTTTAATGGCCAGGAGTGTACATTAACAGTACTGAGAGCGAAGCTTCTTGCGACGACATTCTTGTATAGAACAAATATTGGTTTGCGTGCAGCATCAAATGCGGATAAATCTCAGGCTTTCGCTGCACCTCAATAGTCTTCATACTGAGCAACTGACTGTCGTGGCTGTTGCATTGTCCATAGACAGCTTGTGAGTTTCCAAGTACGCCATCATTACTGCCATGACGTCACACATTATGTCAACGTCTGCGCTGTGTTCGTCATTTCAGCCGTACGATCGTAAACAATTTCTCTATATCTTTCCAACGCCGAGAGCTAGCTTTCACGCACCACTAAGATTATGACTGCTGTCCCGGTAAAGTCGTTCTCGTACATTCTAATTCTTGCAACCTCTTTAACTACAGGTTGTCAGTATGTAGAAGCGGGGAAATGTTTTAGTTTCATCAGACGTTATTCTGAGCTCAAGAACTGTTCATTTTCTTGGGTTCCCGATTTTTAATGCATGGAGACTCCAACAAAATGCAGCCAAGCTGGATGTTTGCGCATCACACTTAACAGTTGCATTCCATTGGAGGGGGTCAGTAACTGAACCCAACGAAGTTTTTAGGCTAAAACTCCTATCGTGTTCAGTAGTTTATTTAATAAGTACATGCATTTATCGTAATTATAATTGCTACAATCGACAATAAGAACAGCTTTTGGTTTACACTCATTGTTGAGTTTTAGCGATTGTTATAACTGAAGGTGTAGCGGGTCAACAATCACCACTCGCAGTCAACCGGTAAACAGTGTGGTGAGTGGAAGGTAATATCTTTGTGGCATTTGACAAAATGTTCAAGAAGATGACGAAATTAGAAATTTGCTTGAGAGTTCAGACAATGAATTTAGTGGAGAACTATCCGAAAGCTCAAGCAGTGAAACTGAAGATGTAGTCATGGAAATTCCAGATCAAGTAGTTTCTGACAGCAGCGAGTTGGATGAAAGTGTCCAGGCTACGTGTTGATTTTCATTACTTTTTGCACATATTTTGCAGTATATTAGGGTGTGTGCCTCGGTAGAGTGCTTAGTTTGCTAGTGTTCGGTTATTTTGGATTGTTTGAGGGAAGAGACCAAACAGCGAGGTCATCGGTCTCATCGGATTAGGAAAGGACGGCTGCCCTTTCAAAGGAACTATCCCGGCATTTGCCTGGCGTTATTTAGGGAAATAACGGAAAACCCAAATCAGGATGGCCGGACACGGGATTGAACCGTCGTCCTCCCGAATGCGAGTCCAGTGTGCTAACCACTGCGCCGCCTCGCTCGGTTGTTCGGTTCTGTTTTCATATTTTTAGAGATATTCAACCAACAAGAAGACAACCCAGGCCGAAAGCACAAATTGATCAACTTGAAAAAGACATGGTGGCCCCGTCAAGTATGATATGGAAAGAAGCCCTTACGTAAATCAAAGGAGGACGACGGTTGCTAACGTAATGAGAACCCTGAAAGGAACTAAGCCAGGGATAAAACCTGATACAGCCGGTAAAGCTTTTCTCGTGTACTTCGATGATAACATCCTGGATAACATTTTGATCTGTACCAATCGAAAGCTTGGAAATCTTAGGGAATCATCGGAAGAATTTTCATAAAAACTTCGAAAGCATTTGAAAGGGAAGAAATTGTATCAGCAATTGGAATTCTATTGAACTATGGAGCCCATAGACAGAACAAGGACAGTTTACGAGATATATTTAGTAAAGAAAACTTTCTGATGTACCGAACTTCATTTTCGGAGCATAGCGTTTTGATGAAGCTCTAACTCGAGCAGCTAGAAAACAGACCGACAAATTTGCTCCTATCAGGGATATATGGAACATGATAGTAACTTTCCTGAGTTTTATAATCCTAGTGAGTAAAGTCACAGTGGATGAAGAACTTGTGACCTTCCATGGGCGATGCCCATTCAGACTATATATTCCAACAAAACCAGGAAAATATGGAATAGAGGAGAAGGAGATTAGTGTTTAACGTCCCGTCGACAGCGGGATCATTAGAGACGGAGCGCAAGCTCGGGTGCGGTAAGGATGGCGAAGGAAATCGGCCGTGCCCTTTCAAAGGAACCACCCCGGCATTTGCCTGAAGCGATTTAGGGAAGTAACGGAAAACCTAAATCAGGATGGCCGGAGACGGGATTGAACCGTCGTCCTCCCGAATGCGAGTCCAGTATGGAATAGAGGTGAAACTGTTATGTGATTCAGATACGAAATACTGCTTCGCTGCGGATCCCTGCGCTAATGAGAAGAACCATAACAGTGGCCCTGAAATAATTAGAAGATTGATTGAAATGTCTAACTTGAAACAATCTGGAAGAAACGTTACCATGGACAGAAAGTGCACTACCGTTCCATTCGCATCTGATCTTTTGAAAGAGAAAATAACTACAGTTGGTACTATTCCAAGTGACAAACGCGATGTTCCTACAGAACTCTGTCCTGTTTCTCTAAAAAAAAGCGACACCGGGAACAATCCGATTTGCCTTCAGTAATGATCCCACTTTAGTCAGTTACGTGCGTAAGAAAGGAAAGGTTGTTACAGTATTGTCAACCCAACATCATGATATGAATGTGATGGAAGAGAAGCCAGACATCATCCTATTCTACAATTGTACAAAGTCAGGCGTGGATACATTTGATAAGTGTGTAAGAACGTACAGCTGCCGTCGAGTAACGCGTCGATGGCCAATGGCGGTGTTTTTCAACTTGACTGACATTGCAGCATACAATTAATATGTTGTATTTCAAGATATACACAAGGAATGGACAAAGAATTGCCCGAGAAAGAGTTCTGGAAGAAAGAAGTACCTGAAAGATCTTGCTCGTGAACTTCGTAACCTCAACATGAAAAGACGCGCTGTAGGCCTACACTTTAAATACACTACAGCGTTATCAACTTTTGGGTGTGAATGTAATCAAAATCAAGGTGCTGTGAGCAGAGGAAACAACGTTACGGAGCCTCGACGGAAAGCAACACATGCAGCTGTGCATAACCTGCCAGCGAAAGGACGCTGTTACTTATGCGCCAGAAGCAAAGACCGTAAGTACATGAAGGCTTGCACTTCTTGCAGGAAGTATATCTGCCCGGCACACACCAAGGAAGAAGTAGTAGTTCGTATTGTAAAGTGTTCTGAATGTGAATCTGATTAATGCTTGTAATTGTGAAATTAATACAAATAAATGTGAATAAACTATTTATTTTTTACCAAAAATGTCCCAGAAACCCTTTCCCAGTAATAATAATCAACTCTGCCAAAATTATGGAAATACATAAGTAACGTGATTTATCCTAGATAGAGAATATGTGATGGTTGTGGGGTCAGTCGCTGACCGCTCCCATTGGCGTTGGCCAGTGCAACATACAGCATTGGTATGCAACTGTTAAACAACAGAATTGCAGAGCAGCAGGTCAATGTGAATTTCTCTCAACAGACACAATTTCCAGCCCAAATACCTCGATGTCGCACTGGAACGGACTTTAACATATAAAAAACACCTGGAAAATTCTAGACAAAAGCTGAAACCCGAAATAACGTCATAAAGAAACTGGCTCACACAACCATGTTTGCTGAAGCATCCGCTCTACGGACTGCAGCTTTGACAGTAGTATACCCAGTAGCTGAATACTATGTCCCAGTATGGCAAACGAGCTAAGTGCCGCAGTGGTTAGCACACGGGACTCGCATTCGGAAGGAACGGCGGTTCAAACTCGCGTTCGGCCATCCTGATTTAGGTTTTCAGTGACTCCCCTAAATTGTTCCAGACTATCACCGGAAGCGTTCCTTTCAAAGGGCATGGCCAGCTTCCTTCCCCATCCTTACCTAATCCCATGGGACCCATCACCTCAGTGTTTGGTCCCCTCCTCCAAACCAACCAACCAACCAGTATGGCAATACAGTGCTCATATAAGGAAACTAGACATCCAGCTGAATGAATCAATGAGAATTATTACGGGTACACTTAAATCCACACTGATTCCTTGGCTGCACGCCATTCCGTCACCTGAATTGCGACGATAAGAAGCGACCAATCGAGAATGGAGGAAGCTGCATGACCCCGATTACCCTCCAAGACCCTCCAGTTCATACAGTTTTAAATAACCCTCCTCCAGACCACTTGAGATCACGCACTACACTGTGGCGTAATGGAAGAAACAATAAGAAGTTTGACATAAAAGAAGAGTGTTGCAAGAGAAAACAGTAAAACATCAAGGTGTTCAATAACCATGTGCCAGTGTACCAGGATTTGATCTGAAGTGAGTAGACAAGACTGGACGGGATAAGAACTAGTTCCACTTGGTTCAATGCTATGGTTGCACACATAGTGACTCAAACTCTCCAGCCTGTGATTGTGGGACCCAGGGGCAATCCCTTCAGCATATTGCCAGAGACTGTCCTGTGGGAAAGCACCCAGGTCCATTAAATGACTTTATTAATGCTGCTCCCTCTGCTATCAGTTAGCTCCGTTCACTAGATGTAGAACTCTGATTACATGTAAATGTTTTAATTACTGTCCTAATTTTATAGTTTAAAAGTTCTTATTTTAGTATCGTTGAATGGCTAATTTTCAGAATTTAAACATTTTAGCTTTGTGCCTAAATCCTTAAATGCATCAGTTAGTAAACTATATGTATTTCTTAATATTTTCTGTTGTCGCCATGCGATAAATAAATGCGTTGTTGATGTCCCGCACGGCAGTCGGGAACGTTACAGACGGACTGATCCAACCCAGAGGACCAAAAAATGTATGCACGGGATCTTCCTCCAGTGGTGGCACATTGGAGTGTGAGTGTGCAGTGTGAGAGGACTCACTGTCCTCCCCTTATTTCCACTCACAATAATTGGAAGGAACAAGTTGTCTGACTCCTGGCTTAGCTGGGAAACATACATGCACGTCCGCTACAGGGTCTCGAAGCTACCTGCTCAGTGCTCACTGCTCAGCCGCTAATCTTACCTGCGCGCACAAAGGACCTGGGAGATCCACTTCTGCACGTAGGTTGCAAGGTCTGCCGACAGGAAGCAGACTATTATGGACAGCCTTACCTGCCCAGCTTGAGGCTGCCACTAGATGGCAATTGGAGTGAGTAGCAGAGTCCAAACAGGTCCTTTCGTCAAGCATCCATAACCACCGAAATTCACGCTTGGCACCATGACGAATTTCGCCTTTACTCCAGGACTTAAAGGCTCTTTAAAACAGAGTTCGCGAACTATGGTAACGTTTCCGGAATCCAGAGGACCGACGAGAAGCGAAATGCCTCTCAAGAGAACTTCACCACGATGCAGTGGAAAACGGAATAGAAGCTTGGGAGGAGAATATGGCTATATTGGCACTTCAGTCTAGGAATGAGTGGATCACTCCGTACCCCACGACCATTCAGGGCCCAACAGGTCAAATCCACTACCCTCTAGGACAACAACTTGCATGTTACAAAACGCACTGTACATCATGGAGGAAAACGGAGAAACTAACAGAGTTACCCAACAGGCGGAGGACATTCGACAATCTGCATGAAGGGAACACTCTCTTCTAAGAACACCAGCGGAAGTCAGAACAATCATTGGCAAATCTGGATCACAGTCGACACCTGGACCTGATGGGATCGTGAACAAACAGTTCAAACTACTGCATGGAAGCCATTAGTGCTCATTACGAGGATCTTCAGTAGTTGTTTCCAACTGAGCTACTTTTCAGCAGCTTGGAACGTAACTCGCTTTGTACCGATTCCCACGCCAGGAAAGGACTTGAGCCTAACGACAAACCATCAGCTCATCTGTTGTTTACCTACTTTGTCAAAGATCCTCGAAAGGATAATCTTAAAACGACTTCGACAACCCAGCGCCATGCAGGACGTAATTAGACCATATCAGTTCGCCTTTCAACCAAGATTATCGGAGGAACTTCAATTACTGCGCGTTACGGAGTGTATAGCATACTACATGATTCGATCGACCTATACTCCGGCTGCTTTCCTGGATACCGAAAAATCGTACGACCGAGTGTGTAAGGACAAACCGGTCGTCAAACCTAATGCCTTAGGTTCGATATCGGACTACTGTCTCAAAATTGTTGGCAGTTTTTTCCAAGGACGACGCTTCTGTGCCAAGATAACCGGACAACGCTCCAGCACGCTGCAGTTACAAGAAGGCTTACCACAAGGGTCCGTCCTCTCGCCAATGTTTTTTATTGTTGTACGTGAATGACATGCCGGTTCTCCCACAGGTTGTCCTCTTGCAGTTTGCGGATGACACCACGGTATTAGCGAGTAGTAGACGCATCACCGTGGCAATTTGACGCCTACAGCGGCAGCTGAACATCAGAGAAAAATGAGCAACAGCATATCGTATAAAACTTAATGCAGATAACACGAGGGCAATTCTGTTCATCAGACGACGACCTGATCTTCGTGACACCTTTGTTGTTAACAATTTTCCAGTCCCTTAGATTCATCACGTCAGTTATTTGGGAGTCATAATTGATAAAAAATTACTCTTCAAGGAACATGTCAAGGCCAAAAAGGCTAAAACGTTGCCCCTGATCTACTACATCTACCCCCTCCTCGCCAGCTCTCATATGTCTCTTAGCACAAAACATAAGTTATACCGAGCATTGCACCTACTCTCCAAGTTGTATGGCTGCTTCTCCTGGGGCATCACAATCAACACAAACACTAAACAACTACATTGTTGCAGTATTACTGTCTTCAGCTCTTTCTCAATTGCCCTCATGGGTTCAGACGAGGGACCTTCATCAATAACTGGACGATGACTCCATCGAGGACACAACCAGGAAGACAACATGTGAGCTCCTAGACACCATTGAAGACCTCCGGCTGACCACCCGTCATGTGGACTGTGTCAGATCTGTTGCTATATAAAGTTGGCATCAGCCATCACCGAAGCTCCTCAATAACCAACAAAAAGGTGTAGAAACCACCATCACGGAAGGGCTCATGGATACAGAGCCTGCAATCCTCCTTACCAGTAAATGAAGACAACATACCCATTTACCTTTCCATCCAGGATTTCCAGCCACACCGTGGTAGTACTTCTCTTACACCACACACACACACACACACACACACACACACACACACACACACACACACACACACAGACAGACGCACACACACACACATAAAAAAAGGCTCAGTGTGGTACAAACGTGTGAAGCTAGAAAACAACTGAGCGAGTACGAAAGGGGACAAATTGTCGGCTTCCGAGTGGCGGAATTGTCCTCTCGGAGAATTTCCATATGTTTGTTGATGTGGAACGTGATCTACTGATAAAATGCCCGCTGTCCGCCACGATAGCTGAGTGGTCAGCGAGACGGAATGCCGTGCAAAGAGGCCCGGTTTCGATTCCCAGCTGGATCGGAGATTTTCTCCGCTCAGGGACTGGGTGTTGTGTTGTCCTCCTCTTCATCATCATCATCTCATCCCCACCGACGCGCGAGTCGGCATAAACTCAAAAGACTTGCACCAGGTGACCGGTCTACCCGATGGGAGGCTCTAGCCACACGACATTTCATTTCATTTCAACATGCCCACCATGCACCCGTTCTCAGTAACCCATATGGTATCTGGGAGGGAAATCATGTGTTGAGTGCTGGCCGCCTACTGCAATGTCGGTTCTACGATGGACACTCTCTCTTCCACCGGCTTCCAACCAGCGATGACTTGGAATCTTTCCCACAAAATTGTTCCTCGGACTTCGTTGTGAAACCGAAATTAACATCTGGCGATCATTATGAATGGCTAAGAGACTCACTGGCTAATGTAAGAGCGCTCATACGTATTCGGTACACTAAATAAAATGAATTGACTTTTAACCAACGCTTTCACTGAAAAAAAGTCCCTTCATATACCCAGATCCTTGCCTATCCTGACGAGACTCCCTCTGCACCTATGCACTATTTTAATCTGCCACGAAGATTCAAAACTTTGCGATATTGCTTGCATGTCGTGGCGCCGGTGTTAGGGGAAGAAGATGTCACACCCATTGCAAGGGTGGAAGGTAAAGTAAAGCTAAAAACCTTTCCCGTCGGCAACTAGAGGTGAATATCCTTACGAGTTCTTAAGCACTAGCACCAACGTCTATTTGTTATTAGCATCAAAGTTAACGCTGAAACACTGTGAAATTGCAACTATGATACGATCTTTAATTGTTCAGTGTTAGCGTGGAAGCCTGTGTAAACAATGAGAAGTCAAAGTATATGAAGAGGAAGGCCGCAAATTACAGTTATGCAAATTTGTGTGAACGAAAAATGAGAATATACGAAAAATGAAAACTACAGGTTATACCTGGACTGTAGAAATCACAAGCATTCATTTATGTACAATATTTCAGAGAGAGTGATAAATGTAACAACGAAAATACACTTCATCTACATCTCAAATATATACACACTCCGCAAGCCACCTTATGGTGTATGGCGACATATGCCCATACCACTACCGGTCATTTCCTTTCCAGAAATTGGAGCGAGAGAAAAACGACTGTCTGTATGGTTCGCCGGAGCCCTAATTTCGCTTATATTGTCATCGACGTACTTACGCGAAATGTACTTTGGCGGCAGTAGAATCGTTCTGAAGTCAGGCGTAGACTAGAGGAGTCTAGTTTCTTTCTGTACATTTCGATAAGGGGAGGTAAACAATCTACACTGTGTAAAGAATACACATATTTTGAGAGAAAAAAGTGAGCCTTGTGAAGAGTATCTTTAGACCTGTGGCAGATGACGTTATTCATTTCTCAGCAAGGAGAGTCGTAATAAAGTCATCAGTAAATGACTTACAACAGCTGGCATGACAACGTCCAAAACAAACGTTTTGTATAGATTTACTTTATAAACTGAGCAGTTCCCTGTGGGTTTCATTGTTATTAACAAGACGTAACCCCTACTCAACATAACTAATTTCCAAGAAAATTGTTAATTATGATTAGTAAGCTCCTTGTTTCGTACACATAAAGCAACGTAGCGTGGTTGTGTATGACATTCTGTCGGAAATGGCAGGTCCAAGCAGTATAATTGTCTTAAAATTTAGGTACTAGTCGTCTTTAAATACTGGAGATGGAGGTGATTTGAAGTCATTAGTGTTTACATTTTCTGCGTCACGCTACAGGGATCGCCTCGCTAGACGGGTGTAACATTACCTTGTTCCGTGCCAAGGACATCTTTGCGGCGTGTTGTTCTACGATGCTTCCGCATTTAAGCTCTCTGAAGGGTTTTGGGGTATGATACGCCATACACCACAGAACTGTCGAGTTAAGAAGATCGCATATGGCAAAAGAACAGCTTAATTTGAATAACGGAAGTTGTTGCAGTTAATCTTGCTGGAAATGCATAACAGTATCTTCTAGCGTAGGAAAATTCGTGTGGTTTCAAAAGATTCTTCAAGGTTCACAAGACTGTATCTTAAACGTGTCTGAAGATAGAAACATGAGGTTAGTTTAACTTACTCACGGGATTACAAAATTTTTGTTTTTAAAAGAGCCATCCGAATTTACAAAAGTATATATATCTTTTGCATATTGCGTAACATATACCGTGTTCCATCGTTACAAAATACCTCGAAGAAAACGAACTATTGATACACAACCATCACCATCTCAGAAAATATTTTTCGTGTGATACGCAACTGGCTGTTTATTCATACGAAGTAATCAGTGGTATCGTCTGGGCATTTCAAGTTGATCCCATATTTCTAGCTGTCAAGAAGCCATTTGCCGCAGTGGCCGAGCGGTTCTAGGCGCTTCAGTCCGGAACCGCGCGACTGCTACGGTCTCATGTTCGAATCCTGCCTCGGGCACGGATGTGTGAGATGTCCTTAGGTTAGTTAGATTTAATTAGTTCTAAGTTATAAGGGACTGATGACCTCAGCTGTTGAGTCCCATAGTGCTCAGAGCCATTTGAACCATTTGAACGCCGTTTATCACTAGCGACTTCCAATAAAACTTCAGGTATGCAGTATCGTTTCAGCTATGCGACTGGATTCCTGATTTCCTGTCAGAAGAATCATAATTCGCAGTTACTGAGGGGGCGTCATCTACTGAAAGCAGTGTTATGTCGAGAGTTCCCTTAGGAAGTGTTGTAGGCCTTCTGCTGTTCTCAATCTGCGTAAATGATTTAGTAGACGATATGAGCAGACCTTTTAGATCATTTGCGAGTGATACTGTCGCTTATCGTCTAGTAAAGTCATCACAAGAGCAAAACGAATTACAAAATGATTTAGACAATATATCGGTGTTATGAGAAAAGTGGCAGTTCATCCTAAGGAATAAAAAGTTCTCCTCAGGAGTACAAAAAAAAGTTAAATTTCGGTTACACGTTAAATATACAAATTTAAAGGCTGTTGATTCAACTAAACATCTAAGGATTACAGTAATTAACAACTTAAACTGTAACTGTCTCACAGAAAATGTTGTGAGGAAAGTGAACCAAAGACTGCGTTTTAAACCGATAACACTTGGAAGATGCAACGAATCTACTAAAAGGACTGCCTACAATACGGTTGTTCGTCCTCTTTTACAATACTGGCGAAAGGCTGGAGATACTTAGCAGGTGGATTAACGGATGATCTCGAAAAAATTCAAAGAATTTGGTATGGTCAGTATTCATAGATATGACAGGAAAGATCATTTGAAGCAAAACAATCAATATGGACATATGCCTCATTCCCAATAGTTTCCAAGATGGAACACATTTTATTTTACTTCTCTATGTCTTTCTTGAATAATTCGAAACCCGTGGCCTCTAGCGACAACGTAACGCAGTACAGAATTAAAGTACATTAAATATTTTATCTCCTACAAAAAATACCTCACTTACTTTTTGCCTAGGCCCAATAGTTTGTTGGAAGAGACCGAGAGAATAATGAAAATCACGCTCGACCTGCGTGCACTACAGCTAATGTAGTTTTTGTGGACCAATTTGAGATAGAATGAGATTTTCACTCTGCAGAGGAGTGTGCGCTGATATGAAACTTTCCTGGCACATTAAAACTGTGTGCTGGACCGAAACTGGAACTCGGGACCTTTGCCTTTCGCGGGCAAGTGCTCCACCATCTGAGCTACCGCTGAGGTCCCGAGTTCGAGTCTCTGTCCGGCACACCGCTTTAATCTGCCAGGAAGTTTCAATTTGAGGTAGTTTACCGACTTGATACACCACAAGAGTCTCACATCAAATTATTCGTCTCTGTCTCCTCAACACTATTGTGGTATGTTATAATCAATGAGAGTGCACTGAATAATGCAGAAAATAAATAACATGTACATTAAATGAGTTTTATGTCGGATGCCATTCGGAATGGGGCATATATCAATATGAAGATTTTTGTTTCAAATCATCGTTCCCGTCATGTCCCTGAATATGGACCATTCGTCCTGGAACACCCTGAATTACTGCAAAATATGGAAGAGAGTCTCACAGATTTGGTAAAGGTGTAAGGGTGGCGATCATAAAAATAAATGTTTTTCATTGTCGTGAGATCTTTTCACGAAATTACGGTCACCAGCTTTATCCTCCGAATGCTAAACTCCCAGTAACAAATGTTACCGTCGTAATAAAATTAGGGAAATCAGAGCTCGGACGGAAAGACCATTTCTCCCATATGCTATTCGAGAGTGGAGGTGCAGAGAAATAGTCTGGAAGTGGTTATATGGACTCTCTGTAAAACATATAAATGGGCATTTAGAGCAATCTTGTAGATCTATGGTAGATGTACACATACAGCCTTGAGGTACATTTTACATACGCTTATGATAAAAGTTTTGATTTAGCTGATACAAATGTTCAATGTGCCCTCCACGAGGCACACGACGGTATCCGGGTGACAGTCGTCCCTTACTTCCGCGAACACGTCTAGAGTTTTGTCTATTGTCGCAGTTCATCCATAGTATACTCCGTTCATCATAAGAATAAACCTCGTGTAAACATTACACCTTGTATTCTTCCGCGTTTGCTGGAACCTCATTGCAGTTCGTTTCCAGTGAAGCGGAACCCAAGCTGCCCGAGCTCAGTCAAGCACGATAATGAGGAGACGCTTTATTGTGTGCATTATACATTCATCGACTCAGCGATGATGGGGCAGCAGCTGTACCGGCGCATTTAACTTGGCCAGGACTGACCAGGCAAGTGTTCCAGCTAACCTGCAATGATGTGAACAACTGCAGTAAAGGCGTATAAAGAGACGAGAAGAGAACAATATAGTTTTGAATGTCATTTAATTTTTAAACAGAAGGAAATAAGATATGGCAAAACTCAGGCGATACGCTTCTTAGAGTCTTGTAATTACAAACATGGGTTATTTTTCTGTATGGGCTACGTATGGCTTAAAAGCGCACTGCTGATTTCCCACGTAGTGAAATATTGAAGCCACTGAAAATATTAGTCATTGGTATGGAATCTCTTAACTCCTTCCATATCGCACTCCGGGGAATGCTTTTCGATACTGTTACGTTGATAACGAAGGCGATCAGCCACCAAAAAATCCACATTTCCGCCTCTTCTTTTACGACGCGATGTTCTGTTAATTCGCCGTCGTTCAGCAGTGACGTGTCAGAAAGCTTCGTGCGTTAGACCCAGCTCGTTTGGCAGCTTAAATGTCTTGTTATTTCTCGCGACAAATCCCTTAACAATTCTACCATGGTTGAGATTGCAGTGATACGGTGTCAACTGCAAAAATGCAGCATTTGTACAGTGTGCTCAACGGAGGCCGTGAAAATTATTGGTTTCCATGTTTCTACGACGCTTATCACTCTGGCTCGGTGTGAGACCAAATCTATCTTATAGAACCATGGGCATATTCACATAAAGAGTATCTGGTTTTTCATTTTTCTTAACTTCAAAATCTTTAACAATCTTTTATAAAATATCTAAAACTAAGAATGTATATTTGCAATGAAAACCAGAATTTTGCGTGCGATATGTAAACAGAAACTAGAAGACATGCATTATTCTTGATTAATGATGGATACGTATGAGTCAGTTAACATACATTTGATGAACTTCATATTTAAACGATTTAGGTATTCAAACCGAACAAAAAAATTAAGGTTCACAACGAGACTTGAACCGAACAGCATACACAATTAACATTTTACAACGCTACCGGTTACGCCACGCACGAAATTGAAATGTCGCCTTTTCTTGATTATTTAGTGTTACTCGGAAAAATGTCTTTGCAATCTTGTGAAAAACATTGATAATGTTTGTTTTTCGCCATTAACTGTGTTCCGCGCGAGTGTTTCACTACGAAGCAGGAAGCAGTGTCATGCATTTTCACAGTACGTCTTAATAGCGACACAATCAGAGCACAAGTAGCGTTCTCAAATAAAAACTACGTAGCTAAAAATGATTAAGAAACCGTTGATAGCTGTTAATACATAACACTGTCTTAAAATTTCATCTATAGTGACATAGTTATAAGGTATCTAATACATAATTTGGATCTACTTCCTAGAACGGAACAACAGCAGTTTGCCAAAGCTGTGGCTGCTGACCAATTATAGCATTTGTGTTTGTTTACAAAAAAAAAAAAACCGTAACTTGAGATCAGCTGACTATGGAAACCAGTGGTGCAAAGTGGATCCTGACGCAACGTCCGATCGATACATCGTCGAGGAAGATTATTGTTTTGAAATACTCTGATATGCAGATGGTAGTGAGGTGGTGCTATATCCTGTTGAGAAACGCCTTTAAGTTGCTCTGCAATTTCGACTCGACGCACGATGGGTGACAAAAGCGTTTGCGAACGAGCGACCTATCTCCACCAGTAGACTCCTACGGGCAACCTAGTCAATCGGCATTTACATCTGGCGCCAGGATTAACTTTTAGTATCTTTGCGCAAGTCAAAATTCACCCCAAGTTAGCATCTTAATTCATGTTATAATGATCGCCTAGTCGTAGATATTGCTATAATCGCACTATTTCACTCCCATTTACGGAGCTTGTTAGCACATGATGTTAGGTTGGCGCCATTAAAATGCATTGTGGTAATCGCTCCTGCTTGCTGGATCGCTGCTGTGTCTCGATGCTAATGCTGGCTCTAAATCTGGTTGTCTAGGGGTAAAAAGATGAGGTCCCGTGTTTTTGATGTGCTTTTCATGATAAATCATGAGCGAAATCAACAAATATTTAAACTTCAAATATTTATTACTCTGGTGGCCATCTTAATTCCACTGTCCACCAAAGACAATGACACAACACAAAGTAGCACTTCTTTTACCTGTTCTTTACAATGTTTATCCACCTTGAACAATAACACACACACACTTTAGCAAAGTGACATTCAGAGTCCGCTCCCGACCCTTCTTGCTGCTTGTATTTATAACCTTGTCAAAGAACTACTAAAAAGATATGTAGTTTGTAAGTCACATGTACATCTGTTATCGTAATTTGTGCAGGAAAGTTATTAATTTATATCGAGTGACATAATTTAACAGGTTATTAGAATGACAGAGAGATTTGTTGACTTAACAGAATAATTCTTTGTTACAAAAAGGCTGTTTTTTGGAAGTTTGTCAACTGACTTCCCTAATTTGCAAAAATAAGTAAATAACATTAATTATTAAGAATTACATTGGTTTTCGTCTAAAATAGGAGTGTTTACGTGAATACTGAGTGAAAAAGGTCCTAGTGAACAAATAAGTTTCACTGGGTGATTTTTATTTAAGGAGATCCAAAATACGTGAGTTGGCCACTATTTTTCGTACTTCATATTAATTATTTAAGATTAACTTATTGTTTTTACTTGATGAGATTTGCTGTATCAGTGATCAAGTGATATTAACTTTTGTGTGAGCCAGTTATTCAGTATAATTTAATGGGTTGACTGTTTATGGAGACATGTTATGCAATCATTGTTAACATACACAATAACTTTTCTGTAATCATAAATACTCGTTAAACCGGTTGAATTCGGATTGTATCATATACTTTGGTAAAGTAAAGCCTTTAATAGGTTCCGTTACAATGTACATGATGCAGTCTACGTCTACATGTACATCTATATCTGCAAACCACTGGGAAGCGCAATGGCAGAAAGTAATGATGAACTCTCATACTCCGAGGAGCGTAGGGGACGATGCGGGAGACCCGCACCGCCGTACTAGGCAAGGTCCTAGTGGAGGTGGTTTGCCGTTGCCTTCCTCCGACCGTAATGTGGATGAAGACGACACAACAACACCCAGTCATCTCGAGGCAGGAAAAATCCCTGACCCCGCCGGTAATCGAACCTGGGCAGAGGGTACGTCCTATTGTGCCAGTTATGTAAAGGGCACGGGAAGAATCATAGTTTTAAATGCCTCTGTACGTGCTGTAATTAATCTAATATTTACTCTACGATACCTACGGGAGCGGTACGTAGAGGGTTGTAGGAGCTACGTGGGTTGGAACATAAATAGTGGTAAATACTTAATCACAACCGATACAAAAGAGTTACATGTTTGCACTTGTTACTTTCCTTCAAAGTAGTCACCAGCGTTGTGTAGAACCTGATGCCAGCGATGTGGGTGGCGTGCTATACCGTTAGCAGAGGCTGTGCTGTTGATGGTGCGAATGGAGCGGTCTACTGCCTGTCGAATCTGTGGAACAGTTCTGAACAGAATGCCACGAAGTGGTTCCTTCATCTTCGGAATCAAATCAAAGTCACAAGGACTTGAGTACGAGGAGTATGGTGGGTGGTACAGTACTTTCCAGTCCCATCGACCAAACAGGGCAGCCACAGCGTGCGCTGTATGCGCTCGCGCATTGCCGTGCAATTTTTTTTTTTAATCTTATTGAACCAAACTGCTTAGGTCATCGGTCCCTAAGCTTACACACTACTTAATCTAACTTCAACCTCATGTCCGAGGAAGAACTCGAGCCTCTGATAGGGGAAGCCTCGCGACCGTGAAAAGACGCCCCTGACCGCGCGGCTATCCCGCGTGGCTCTCGTGGAAAATGATGGATGAGTTCCGCAGAAAGTGTCGCAGCTTCTTTCGCAAAGCTGATCGCAGGTGATGCTCCAAAAACGAACAGTAACACTGTGCATTGACGGTCTGCCGTGGAGGAACGTAATGCGTTAGGATAACATCGTCACAGTCGTGCACGAGAATCACCATAACTTTCACCATACTCTGACTCACTTTCGACTTTTGCAGCGACCCATAACGACGCCATTTGCGTTTCAGTTTTGGCTCGAACGATGTGGCCCGTGTCTAATCCGGTGTTAGATACGGCGTAAGAAAGCCTCTCCTTCGCCCTCATAGTGCGTCTGATCAGCGTCGTAACGCATCCATTTTTGCATTTCCGTCAAGTCATGCGAGACCCATCGTGATGCGGTGTTTCGCATGCCCAGGCGTTTCTTCAGGATGCGAAGCACAGTCGTATGCGCTAATCCGGTTTGGTGAGCGAGCTCACGAATCGTATGGCGTCGATCACTGTCCACAAAAGCGGCAACCGCATGCACTTCTTCTTCAGAGACTCTAGGACGACCTGGCCAAGGCATGTCTGCCACAGTTTGCCCACCTTCGTTGAAGGCTATTACCCAACGTGCCACTGTTCTGTACGGCAATGCCGATTCCCCGCACGCCTCTTGAAGACCTTGATGACACTGTCGTGCTGTACGACTTCTGGCACATTCAATCTTGATCCAACTCCGTTGTTCCTGTTTCGAAGTGACACCGTTACGTTAGACCGATCGCTCACAAGTGACTGTGTTTACCTCGATTGTGAGCACGCCGGTGACGTGGGACGGGCGAGTCCATCTGCTCGGAGGTGAGGTAGGTATGTCAACAACGTGTGCTACCAGCGACAGTAGTAGATTCCGTTGCATGGTGTCTCCACAGCAGTGTTGCCAGTATTTAAGTTCCAACCTAGGTATATTCCTAGAGTCATCATTTAAAACCGGCTCTTGAAACATTGTAAGTGAGTCTTCTCGGTATAGTTTACGTCTATCTTCAAGAGTCTGCCAGTTCAGTTTCTTCAGTCTATTTGTGACACACTACCACAGGTCAAACAAAGCTGTGGCTATTCGTGCTGCCCTTCTCTGTGTACGTTCAGTATTCCCTGTTAGTGTTATTTGGTATCGGTCTCACACACTTGAACAATCTTCTAGGATGGATCACACTATTGATTAGTTAGCAGTCTCCTTTGTAGACTGGTCGCATTTCCCTGCTAATTTTCCAATAAACCGATGCTTAACAACTGTTCCACCCACGACCGAGCCTATGTGATCACTCCATTTACTATTCCTCCAAACTGTTACACACAGGTATTTGTAGGATCTGACTGATTCCAACTGTGACTCACTGATATTATAGTACACTAAGTTTTTTCGTTTTGTGAAATCCGCAATTTCACGTTTCTGAACATTTAAAGCAAGCTCCCAATCTTTGCGCCATTTTGGAATCCTTGCAAAACATAGACCCACGACACCTTTCTGCGTCCTACCTACTAAAAAATCCTCGGTCCAGTCCAAAATATTGCTTGATATCCCGTACGATAATACTTTTGATAATAGGGACTGATGACGTATGGAATCAAATGTTTTTCGGAAATCGAGAAATACTGCATCTACCTGGCTGCCTTGATCCAAAGCTTTCAGTATGTTATGTGAAAAAACTACGAGTTGTATTTCACATGATCGGTGTTTTTGAAACCATGGTGGTTGGCATGGAGGAGGTCGTTCTGTTCGAGATACATTATGTTTGAGCTCGGATTATGTTCTACGATAGACAGCTGTGACCTCTGATTTGTTCCAGCTTCCGGGTAAGGTTCTTTTCTTTTTCTTCCCGAGGAACCCACGATAGTTTATAATTATAAAAGACGGGCTATCTCAGCTACAAATTCACTAGAGAATCTGATAGTCTTGTGGTATTGGGCGAACATTTTTGAAACACCCTGTACTTTTCACAGACGATTAGATCACAATATAGGGGAGAGTGGGGGAATTTGGCCTTGCGAGTAAAATGACCCCACGTCATTACTTCTTTACCCGTGAAAGCTAGTCTTATCTAATCAATGCTGCCATCTGGTGCCCAGCTGTACAAACAAGCATATACAATGTGGGGACCGTTATTTGCCAGTTATCGGCCCGAGAAGAAAGAGTGTGTTTTGTCTTTGTTTCTTCGAATATTTTATCTCTAGTTTCTAAGAAAAAAGCATTTTCCTTTTATCTTAAAATATAATTTTTTCTTATTATGCCTATCTCTACACATAAACACTCAAGATTGTAAAGTGCCATTTCTCTGAAGCAACGCACGAATGTGGAACTATAGTTTTATGTAAGTCATTCCTGTTGGAAAAATTTAACGCACAGAGGCCGAGTGCGTCATTTTACGTGCTACGTGGATATTCGCTGTCGTTCGTGTTATCGTGAAGGGCACTCGATTGCGAGGTCATTAACGCCTTTACACAATTATAATAATTTCGTGTGGCTAAAGTGCCGTGTACAAGCCTTTCAACTGGACACCAGTTCGGCGACTTGCGTCTACCTAAGGATGCCGGCACGGTAGCCCACCGTGTTCGCTCAGAGGGCTGACTGGTCCCTGTAGTAAAAAAAACTGAGTGGAAGGATCAACAACGAACTTCAACGGATATCATGTGACGACTGCTACGATCAAATCCAACGAACAAAATGGAAAAACATGTATCCGCGTTATCCAACCGGCGAAAGTGGATCTACAGTTAGCGCGGAGACCAAACCTTTTGTCGTTCCTGGCAACTCCCAACAGTGTCGAAAGATGACGGCTTGATTAAAGACAGCGCGAAAATTTCTGTGATCCAGCTAGGTTCGATTCCGCGACCTCTCGGGTTCCTGGCACGCATTTGACCATTAGAGCGCCATACCTGACATAGTGATGCCCTTACATAGTTATACATCTCTGTGGGTCAATTAAATGGACAGTACACCATCAAATATACACTCATGGAAATTGAAAAAAGAACACATTGACACCGGTGTGTCAGACCCACCATACTTGCTCCGGACACTGCGAGAGGGCTGTACAAGCAATGATCACACGCACGGCACAGCGGACACACCAGGAACCGCGGTGTTGGCCGTCGAATGGCGCCAGCTGCGCAGCATTTGTGCACCGCCGCCGTCAATGTCAGCCAGTTTGCCGTGGCATACGGAGCTCCATCGCAGTCTTTAACACTGGTAGCATGCCGCGACAGCGTGGACGTGAACCGTATGTGCAGTTGACGGACTTTGAGCGAGGGCGTATAGTGGGCATGCGGGAGGCCGGATGGACGTACCGCCGAATTGCTCAACACGTGGGGCGTGAGGTCTCCACAGTACATCGATGTTGTCGCCAGTGGTCGGCGGAAGGTGCACGTGCCCGTCGACCTGGGACCGGACCGCAGCGACGCACGGATGCACGCCAAGACCGTAGGATCCTACGCAGTGCCGTAGGGGACCGCACCGCCACTTCCCAGCAAATTAGGGACACTGTTGCTCGTGGGGTATCAGCGAGGACCATTCGCAACATTCTCCATGAAGCTGGGATACGGTCCCGCACACCGTGAGGCCGTCTTCCGCTCACGCCCCAACATCCTGCAGCTCGCCTCCAGTGGTGTCGCGAGAGGCGTGAATGGAGGGACGAATGGAGACGTGTCGTCTTCAGCGATGAGAGTCGCTTCTGCCTTGGTGCCAATGATGGTCGTATGCGTATTTGGCGCCGTGCAGGTGAGCGCCACAATCAGGACTGCATACGACCGAGGCCAACACCCGGCATCATGGTGTGGGGAGCGATCTCCTACACTGGCCGTACACCTCTGGTGATCGTCGAGGGGACAATGAATAGTGCACGGTACATCCAAACCGTCATCGAACCCATCGTTCTACCATTCCTAAACCGGCAAGGGAACTTGCTGTTCCAACAGGACAATGCACGTGCACATGTACCCGTGCCACCCAACGTGCTCTAGAAGGTGTAAGTCAACTACCCTGGCCAGCAAGATCTCCGGATCTGTCCCCCATTGAGCATGTTTGGGACTGGATGAAGCGTCGTCTCACGCGGTCTGCACGTCCAGCACGAACGCTGGTCCAACTGAGGCGCCAGGTGGAAATGGCATGGCAAGCCGTTCCACAGGACTACATCCAGCATCTCTACGATCGTCACCATGGGAGAATAGCAGCCTGCATTGCTGCGAAAGGTGGATATACACTGTACTAGTGCCGACATTGTGCATGCTCTGTTGCCTGTGTCTATGTGCCTGTGGTTCTGTCAGTGTGATCATGTGATGTATCTGACCTCAGGAATGTGTCAATAAAGTTTCCCCTTACTGGGACAATGAATTCACGGTGTTCTTATTTCAATTTCCATGAGTGTAGTATAGCAATACAGGAACTTTACAAACCATAGAAACAGACGAAATTCTGAGCGAACCACAATCATAATCTCAGAAAACGGCGACGCTCTCAGCCCTAAAATCTTTGGACTAGGCGCATACCCTGAACGGTAATTTTTCCGTTTTATTTCTCGATCCTTAACATCGATAAAAAGTATATAAGTGAGTATACTAATAACTGAGCACAGAAGCAGGCATCCAGCTTAATGTCAGCATCCGATTGTTAGGTCACAACTGACTATGATGATGTTTCACAACGACATTAGAAGCTGATGAGACGTCTGAGATTTAAATTTTGATGTTGACGCACAGCATGTTGACTGAGGTTTCCACGCAATGCTCCTTCCTCCAAACCCCTCACGAATCCAGCTGGCCTAATTGTGTCTAAGCACCGTCATACGAACTCGGCAAGCAGATGGGTATCTATCTCGTACCGATCTCAACATTTTATACCGAGTTCTTAGTGTAAAAACTTTTCCGTCACGTAGGAAAGTTTATAAGGACTTTCGCAAGCCTCTTTGAGAGCACCTGTGAGCATAAATGCATAATCACAGTTATGCTCTTATCAGTACTAGGAACTGAAAATCTAACCGGTGCATTGTCAAATGTGATAAGAGTAAATTGAAAAAGAGACAATCCGTTTTATCATATATTTCTGCCTATAATGCTCTTTATTCTAACATGAAGCCAGCACTCTTCATTTTGTGCCTCCCACGACGTCTGCATCCCGTAGGAGGCTCCATACTTCGTATCCCTTTTGCATGGCAGAGGTCAGTAAACTGCTACGGCGCTTTACCAGGAGTTCAGTGCGTCGATTCATGCTAGCGAAAGTAATTTTACAGCAATATTTTATTGGGCAGTCTTGATCGTCAAGAAAAGTTCCTCCAAATAGATAATTTTTTCTTGTCGTTGTTGACTAGACTCAGATTAAGAAAGAAAGACTTTCCTTCGTCAGTATGTGGTCAGAAGGGAATCGTAAATCCCTCATCAATAAAATATAAGCCAATGCTATCTCCAATTACGATTCTTATTCGTCGGATCACAGTATTACGTACATGATGATGATGTTTGGTTTGTGGGGGGCTCAACTGCGCAGTTATCAGCGCCCGTGCAAATTCCCAACCTTTGCTCAGTCCAATCTCGCCAGTTTCATGAACGATGATGAAATGATGAGACAACACAAACACCCAGTCGAGGCAAGTGAAAAACTCCTGACCTCACCGGGAATCGAACCCAGGACTCCGTGTTCGGGAAGCGACAACGCGACCGCGAGACCACGAGCTGCGGACGTGTTACGTCATTTTTTTTAAAATCTCATTTTGTTCGTTTTCGTTCGTTGTGTCTGCTCGGGGCGGACGTCGCAAGACACCCATTACAGCTCGTCGTTGATCCATCAACTCCGTTGTTTCTATTACAGAGGGCAGCTAACCCTCTGACCAAACACGCTGAGGTACCTGGCCGGTAAAGCAACTGTTTGAATGCAATGTGGGATCACCTAATTCGTAATATATACAGCACGTTCGTCTCGGGTCTTCTTCCACGCTTTTCAACACATCTTTCTCAATCCAAACGACAGCCTGCAGGCTACTGAAGTTTCTCTCCGTCTATGGTAACGGTCGATAACATTTGCACGAGAGGAATATACCGCACTTTATCGAAGTTTACAAACACATACGTACTGTTATAAGGTTGGACGGTTTTCTCCTTTAATGAGTGCTAGCAGCGACCTGAAGTCATATCCGGCGACTCCGCACACGATGAAACCAGGAGTAACAGCACTGGGCTTCTACAAAACATTCGAAGGCTGGGCTCTATCCCGACTCGGTGTAAATAAGATATCAGTGTATCTGTATTTTTATTTCTAAGAAATTTCAATATATATCAGAGTTATTTTTTCATTGAAGTATCGAGATGGTAATAACGAGTGCCGATATTTTTATTTTACATTATATTGTTTTCGCATTTTTCTATAAATATTCGAAATTGTTCTTTTGAAATTGTAGTAGAACATAATTTTACTTTCACTGTGTGAAGGAGTCTTACTACTGTTTAAGCTTTCATCACATCCAGTCTTACTTTGACTATGTGAAGCAAGTATCGACGGCAGAAACAAGAAGTCCGATTGCACTGGAGGGTGGCGGTGTGAATGGGATAACAAGATATCCGATGTGAAGAAATAGCACACGGGATCCGTGAAAAACAATTTTTAATGCAACTAGTATGCAACTTCTTCCTGACGGCATTCGTTAAAATAAGTTGCTGAAACTGACGAACAAACATCTACATGACAATATTGGTCTTTGCGGTGGGCGGCACCAACAGAAACTTCCACGTTTAACTTCACAACGCAATTTTGACACTACAACAACTGGGTCGCTGGCATTTGCAGAAACAAATTAATGTTAATACTGCTAAAGATTGAAGTCTACAATTTGCTTGTCTTTTGTTGATGCAGTCTTGACTCATTCTACATCCCTGAAGGTCCTCCTTCTTGATGAGATTTTGTCTCACTTTGCGCTTTGTACTAGAAACAGAACTAATGAGCTCAATATATACTCAGAGAAGTACTGTTTTACTCCGTGCGAATTAGGAAAACTGATGAAAATGACAGTTGTAAAAATATACTATTTCACAGTCCTTGCAGAGATATTAACACGATTTGAAAGTTAGAATCTATGTTGGTCTTAATGTTCTGTCATCTGAAAATCTTTAGTCTCTCATCGAGTTTTACTCCTAACTACAGGAGTTTTTTCTATATTCAACGTATTCTAATATATTGTGATATATACTGTTTCGGTACCTGTTCTGGATTAAGCAGAAGTCATAAAATATAGATGCATACTTTGCGTAAAAACCAGACATTATAGATATAAACGGATTTGATTTCTTATAAAACCATAACAAAACATTTCACACGTACTGTTGAAGATGGCCAGACAAGTAATACTGCCTGCCAAACTGATATTTTGTCTTCTACTCCTATAGTAGCTGTGATGTTAAAAGACTCACAGTCCAACAAAAGCAGGTATTCGCTGACGAATTGTAATTCTGTCGCTTGTAGACAGAACTGAGAACTGTCAATACGTTTCACCTGGCCACATGTAAAAACGATCATCATCACATTAATATTAGGAGTTTCGGAGAAATTAGGTTAACTGTGCTACTACATATGTAACAACAATAAGGCAAGTTGTTCTATTGTTAAAATGAATGCTTGATTTCAGTTATAAATGAGAAATTAACTATAACTGTCAACTCCACATAGCTCGCAACGATGGAGACTCGGCTGCCTGCCCCGAGTCACGCGTCATAGATATTGTTTTCAAACCTCAGCACGGCAGAGATAAGGGCATGCGCAGTATACGTTATTTATGGTCTATGCTATAGTTCCACATCCCTTTTTTTTGTCTCCATGGACATTGGGCTATATTTGAAGGCAACGACGCTTATTCGTAAACAAACAAAGAATATCACAGAAACGAAAGATAATATACATACACACGATAAAGATTAGATTAGTACTTGTTCCACAGATCATGAATGCGACACTTCGTAATCATGTGGAATGTGTGAGATTAATAAAAGGTGTCTATGCAAGGTATTACATTACACAAAATATTACATGACACTTAATATATTTTTTGTGGGGATGGGAAAATTACCCACTTACGAAATCCAAAAATTCATCTAATGAGTAGAAGGAGTTGCCATTCAGAAATTCTTTTAATTTTCTTTTAAATGCTATATGGTTATCTGAAGGACTTCTGATGCTATTAGGTAAGTGACCAAAGACTTTTGTGACAGCATAATTTACCCCCTTCTGAGCCAAAATTAGATTTTACCTTGAGTAGTGAAGATCATCCTTTCTCCTAGTGTTGTAACCATGTACTCGGCTATTCAATCAAAGTTTACGAAATTAATTATACAGCCATGAATTACGTCACAAAGAAATTGGGTTAACGAAAAATAAAGTAAAAACAGAAAAAAGGAAACATATAGGTGCGAAATAATAATCATAGTTTATGCTAGTGAGTCAAAGAACTACAGACGAACTGTAAAGTCCACTACACTGTCACACATCGTAAACTCGTAACATTATGGATTAACAGTAATTCATAATAGTAAATATTTACTCTACTACGGCGCGAAAGTGGGGATTTTGTGAGGAGTGAAACTAAAATCAAACACAACAACCGCAAATTGAAACATACAGGAAACGTAAAAAGGACGTTTACAGGAAATAAAGAGAAAGCAAATCCAAAGAGAAAAGGCCTACACAAGAAACGAAAATTCATGAATAATTAAGAGATCTTGGAATTGGTAACTAGCATTGAGCTACATAGGTCAATTCTAGTTACAGATTCCAAGCTTCATGATCTTAAGCGTTTCTGCAGTAAGGTGTGCAGTTACCTGTTATAGGATTTCTATATAGGTCAATATAGGTCTATATAGGTCAGTTCTATTTCTCAATTCCAAGGTTTGTTATTCGTCGCGTTTTTGCAGAGGTATAGGAAGCGACACTACACAATTAAATCCTTAAGGAATAAGCGGTCCACGCCTAATGAAAATAATACATAATAACGGAACAGTTAGAGATGTACCGCATACGAAAATTCTAAAAGAATGCACAGAAGGCCTGTGAAGTGCTTTCTATTGAATTTTAAATTTTGGAGATCACTATTTGTAATTAAGCTTTACAGTTCAGTTCTAATAATCGATTCCACATTCCGTTATTTTTTGTGATTTTCACTCAGTGTGAATTGTTATCTCGCTCAGGGTTTAACTTTATCATACCGCTCTGCATGCTATGGCAAAAATGCGAAAAATACGAACCGTTAGAATCGACATCTAGACTTTACCTACATAGCTCAAGCACTGAAATCAGCAAAAAAATCCTAAAAGAAATAACAATAAGGGCCGATACAGTTAATGAAAAATCATGAAAATAACGAGCTGTGGAATGAAGAACTAGAATTGTTTTATAAAGCGGTTCAGCTAGGTTCCTGCCAAACATCACACTCGGAGATAGCGCCATAGTCAGAAAAAATAGAGAAACATTTTTGAGAATAAAGATTATAGATATGATTGCAGATCGATCCAGTCGCTTCAACGTCAGCTGTGCTCTCAGGTTCCTGCCTAACCTAACACGGACAAATCATACCACATTCGCAAAAATACAGCCAAATATGTTTTCTGAGAACTAAGATTATAAACATGACTGCTAATAGTTTCGCAACAATTTAAGATGTCTTCTTAGATTCCTGCCTAACCACACCATCTAAAATCGCGAATATGTGGAATAAAAAGCACAGTTTACGTCAGTCGTTAACGCAGTCACAGATAACATTTAATAACAGGCTATTTACATCCTTACTTCCACCCCTCCGCATCCTTCGCATCTAACTCTTGACGCCACCGGTCAAAAATGACGGGTTGAAATGGAAACTGAACTTGACCAAAAAAACGTATAAAGTGATTTGTGCGTATCTTACCTCTGAGCTGTTAGCGTTCAGTCGCTCTGACCTCTACTTCTTACAGCACGACAAGGAGTCTGAGAGTTGTCATCTATCAAGTTCGAAGGGCAAAAGGCAGCCATCAGTAGTGCGTGAAGGACCGAGGCCCACGAGAATCTCGTTGGCCCCGCTGAAGGCCAGAATCACGTAGAGAAGCGGCAACACTGAAGCATTGCCATAGAAACGAAAACAAAACAGCGTTACCTGATTGGCCATATTAGGCGCGGGAAGCATCCGCGCAATTCTCACTGTAATAGTCAACTATTTGCTTTTGCCGCTAGGACCATAGTAGGATACTTGTGAACCAGACCCCAGCAATGGGAATGGAATGTTCTGGACGGAGAAACGCGAAGCCTAGAAGTCCAGAAGATTTTATACGACGTGTTATTGCGTAAGTTTTCTATTCACACTATTTTTACATTGTACCATTTTATCCTAATTTTCCTGAGGAACTAAATTTCAAGGCCCACATAGTTCATTGTCCAGGTTTGCCGACTGCGTCAGATGCCGAAAGTGTGGGCTTGAATTAATTGTACCTAGCCAGCATCTTGTTAGGCAACACGTAACTAATATTAGATTCTTGTGCATTTTTGTGTTGGCGAATGGTGCAAATGGCTCTGAGCACTATGGGACTTAACATCTGTCATAAGCCCCCTCGAACTTAGAACTACTTAAGCCTAATTAACCTACCGAGCGAGGTGGCGCAGCGGTTAGCACACTGGACTCCCATTCGGGAGGACGACGGTTCAATCCCGTCTCCAGCCATCCTGATTTAGGTTTTCCGTGATTTCCCTAAATTGTTTCAGGCAAATGCCGGGATGGTTCCTCTGAAAGGGCACGGCCGATTTCCTTCCCAATCCTTCCCTAACCCGACCTTGCGATCCGTCTCTAATGACCTCGTTGTCGACGGGACGTTAAACACTAACCACCACCACCACCTAATTAACCTAAGGACATCACACACATCCATTCCCGAGGCAGGATTCGAACCTGCGACCGTAGCGTCCGCGCAGTTCCAGACTGAAGCGCCTAGAGCCGTTCGGCCACAGTTGGCGAATACTTGGATGATGTTTCGCATCGCGTGGTTCCTGTAGAATTTTGTAAATCGCATTGTTCTTAACATAATAATCATTTTATTGGCACGGCCGATTTCCTTCCCAATCCTTCCCTAACCCGACCTTGCGATCCGTCTCTAATGACCTCGTTGTCGACGGGACGTTAAACACTAACCACCACCACCACCTAATTAACCTAAGGACATCACACACATCCATTCCCGAGGCAGGATTCGAACCTGCGACCGTAGCGTCCGCGCAGTTCCAGACTGAAGCGCCTAGAGCCGTTCGGCCACAGTTGGCGAATACTTGGATGATGTTTCGCATCGCGTGGTTCCTGTAGAATTTTGTAAATCGCATTGTTCTTAACATAATAATCATTTTATTTATTACTCGTAAGTTTTACGCGTCACATCAAGAATTTATTTATTATTCAGATAGCCGAACAATACTTCTAGAAGCTATCTTCAACTACTGAGCAAATGATGTCTTCGAGAGAAAAAAACTTGTTTTCAACGTAATCCTCGACGAAATCTCACAGAAAAAAGTTTGAGTTTCTTCTGCCTTGGAAGCCATCTGCTACTCCCTTTGTGAGACACAACTTAATGCGCCAAACATCCGGTAAAGTAGTTGCACGCTTCCTGTCTCGTAGTTGTTGCTAGACACTTTTAATAACTTACTCTACTACGTTTCATTGCAACCGAAGTATCAAGAGTATAAACTATAAAGTAGCGGCGCCTATCAGTCTTGCTGAATGTCACTCCTTCACCGCGCTCGAGAGGAAAAATGAATCCTGGAACCACAATATTCGAATATTTCGCTGATGTGTGAGGTTACACGCTCTTACTGAGATGCGATAACTATTTGTCAACAAGGAACCGGTGTAGATCCGCGCCTCGCTATTCACAGTAAGCTTGTTGCAAAAACCGTTACTTTGTATCTATTGAAAGACGAAGTTTTTGTACATCTTAGAAGCGTTCAGTTTTGTATTTGCTTTTGAATTGCTCACAGTACGAGCCCGACGTGGATGTCAAGTTCTTAAGATCTACGACAAAATTCCTTCTTCAGACTGTTCTACTATGAGTGCATTCTTCATTGTGAATAATTGACTAAGTCAACGCTAACATCAATCCGAGAATTATCATTTTGCTTTGGTACTTAACTGAATCTCCCCAGATTGCTGAATTTCAGAATTACAACGTCAACCTGCCAGGAATAGCAAAGAAACGAGCGTAACACTAGGTTATCACCAGAAGGGTGTTACAGCAAGGCTATAGTTCACTTCTAAATTGCTGAATTTCAGAATTACAACGTCAGCCTGCCAGAAATAGCAAAGAAACGAGCGTAACACTAGGTATGCACCAGAAGGGTGTTACAGCAAGGCTATAGTTCACTTCTAAATTGCGTGGTAGGTAATAGCATTAAATTTATAGTATTGTCTTCAGACGACGAGGTTGTTAACTAACTTATGGTATCACAAGATAGTGCCTATTAATGTCATATTTGACACGGCAAGTAACAGTTGACTGAACATCAATGAAGAACACATATTCCATATGTGTGACTGGAGCTCTCTGTGATACTTCAGGCTTTACGACATCGATTATGCATCTTGACGTGGCTGGAGGAAACTATATAAAGTTGATCGACCATGTGACTCTATAACAAGAAAAGCAAGTGCTGTGTTGATGTTGGATGAAGAGTTTTGGAAAATGTGGTGTTTCTCTTCGATAGAACAGACATTCCGCTAATGTTGCACCTAAATTATGCATGGTTATGATTTCAGAATGAACTAAAACTTTGGAAATCATGAAAAGGAAGCTGTTGAATTCGTGGTGGCGCCTATTTAGATGATGAGAGATGGTTTCAGGGATATTCAACAAACTTGGAATGAGACACCCGCGAAAAAACGCATAAATCACATGAGGAATACATTTTATGCTCCTGCATTTGTCTTCAGAGAGTATTAGAGAAATAATTACTCCCTATTACGTATTCAGTATCCAAAAGCTATTGCGGGAAACTTAGAAAAGTTTCCGCCTGGAGAGAAAATATCTTTCTTCAGCTCTACATATGAGTCTCGCAATTTTCGTACCGTACGGCGTTCACTGGCTTGAAGGTTATATAAGATTATAGGTTAGGTTACGCAGAAATAGGGACAGGCAACACTAGTGCCATAGTACCTAGGAACCTATAGCATAAGATTACACTAAGCTAACGAAATGACATGTGAATGTAGAGGTGCAACAGCGTACCCTTGATGAAACGTGGGGGTTGCGAGAACTCATATTAATTCTATGGAATAGGGGACGGTGAGGGCAATTGAACACAATTTGTTACAAAAATAAAACTCGGAACAACGAAAAAACTGAGTTCATTAGTGACGCAATATACTACTGCCAACACATACTAATAGGTAGCTAAGCCACTCCCTACAATCTGTGTAACTGAGAGAGTATTTTATGTGTGACATTCTAGTAGTTTTTGTGAATGACTGGCAGCACAAAAAAAACACAAAAACACATCGCAAATTGAGGGTTCAACGTTAGTAGAAGATTCTAGAATCTACATCCATTTGGCTTTTTGAATTGTACGGGGAATAGCGGCGAATGGCAAACTGTTTTTGTGATTTCACGACTTGCTACCCCTGCCCTGCCCTAAGAAAACTCTTGTGAAGACGTGACCATATTTCCTTCTAAGAAAAACTGTGATATTTTTGTCGTTTTGTCAGATTTTTATGATTTATTGATTGATTAATGACAATCAAAGTTTCGATTCGATGCTTTGAGACTATACAACATTTTGTTAATTTACTTGTACTAGTAACTTGAAAGAACTTAATGCAACTGATTTAACTTATCGGCGATAAAATGTGACGTACGGGGCTGCTTTGAAACGAATTAACTTTTGCACCGGATGGAAACATTGCTTCAAATGTGACCCGCTTGTCCACGTTTGTTCTGTGAATGCAGAACGTGCAAAGGCCGCTAGTCGCTCTGTACCGTATCGAGACAGAACACAGAGACTCTAGTTGTCCACACACTGGTGTCTTCTGTAGACGTCCACGCAGAAGCAGTACTAACGTTTGGTGCGAGTTTAAATCCCTTCTTCCACCTTCTGGTATGTTTGGCCTCTATTCCTAGATCAGACAATGCTGCTGGAAATTTGTGGTAAGGCCTTATGGGACCAAACCGGCGAGATAATCGGTGCCTAAGCTTGCCCTCTATTTAATCTAACTTAAACTTACTCACGCAAAGGACGACACACACGCCCATGCCCGAGGGAGGACTCGAACCTCCGACGGCGGGAGCCGAGCAGACCGTGACAAGACCCCTGAGGCCGCGCGGCTATCACGGGCGAGAGAGTGCTGTGTCAGCTTGATTGATTCCACTCTGATCGATGGTATAACACTCTTTACAGTAAACATTCTGGGATTCACAGCAGGCTCTTTCCAGCACTCCAATTCTGCCAGTATTTCCCGCAGTGAAATCTAAAACTGGATCATAGATCCCTAGTAAATTAAGTCCACTGATTGTACTTTCTGAGCCGGCCGCTGTGACCGAGCGGTTCTAGGCGATTCAGTCTGGAACTGCGCTGCTGCTACGGTCGCAGGTTCGAATCCTGCCTCGGGCATGGATGTGTGTGATGTCCTTAGGTTAGTTAGGTTTAACTAGTTCGAAGTCTAAGGGACTGATGACCTCAGATGTTAAGTCCCATAGTGCTCAGAGCCATTTGAACCATTTTTGTACTTTTTGAGCCTTTAATGCAAATTAAATTACACAGGCTTTATCCGCATTCTCTGTTTTTTCCTTGAAGACACTTTCTCAGTAAATCAGGGTTTGCAAAAAAAAACATGACTGTGGGCTTAACTGCATTGATAACGGTTTCTGATAGTGAGTGCTTATGTGAATACGTTTCATTTCTTGTGTTGTACTTATATTATTCGTCTGTGGTACACAGATTATGCGCTAGTGTGGCCAGTGGATAACTTGTGAAAATAAACTGCACAACAATCTCGTTCTACTGCCTCTGAATTGTTTGTATTTTTCCGAATAGCTCCCCCATAAAATAACTTAAGAAAATCAATTTCTTTTAAGAGTGAGCCTGCTTTTTTCCTCCTAATAGTTTACAATCGTCAAGCTCTTAGCCTTTCTTCTCCTTTAACAAGCCACAGAGGCTACCAACAAGCCTGATTTCGATGTGGCCCACACATTCTAAACTTCCTATTGTAGTATTACGTGGTTTATTATCTACAACTTTGAAAGAAGTTGAACCCATCGCGATTTCCCAAGTATCTGAGAAGGTGGGCGTGGCTGCAAGAACAGAAGCAAGCATTTTAATACTTTAAAGGCATTTCTAACGCTGCTGTCAAGATAAAATTTGAACACAACATATACCAAACTGTGCAGATTAAGAAATAATTTTTTTTGAAAAATCGATGTTTCGAACCCGAAGCCATGACATCGGCCCCTACGATAACTGATTGCGCGAGTGGCGGCGACTAGGGTGTTAAACGCTTGGCCTCCCGCTTATAGCAGAACAGCGCAGCCGGTCTTTCCCGGCGCAGTCACTCGACTTCACTCTGCGTCTCCACTGGTCAGCCCGAAACTCTTCGCCCACCGCGCATTGTTTGGTGCGAGCCGAAGATGAACCGAGTGCTTCGTCTGCACTTCTTAATACTAAAATTGCAATGGAAAGAATCTGAACATTGTGTATAATAGCTTACTACTGAGGACTGCTGCAGTAATCTCTGCATACAAAAGGAAATTTCCCGACTGACTGATTCACTGACTCATCAACGCCCAACCCAAACTGCTAATGACAGAAACTTAAAATTTGCAGAGGCTGTTGATCTTATGCGGTAGGCGGCGTTTAAGAAGGGATTTTTCGAAATTCCACAACTAAGGAGGTGAAGAAGGGGAAGAAATGTCTTTTGAAAAATGTCCCTATTAAGGCAATTTTGAAGCTAGGCGTACGGAAATCGGTATTTGGTTTCACGGAGAGGAATTAAGAAATGTGTGTTCAACATTTTTTTGAAATTTAACTCCTGTGAGAATAAAATCATGGCTGAAAGTTTTTTGAAATTAAATCGTTATTAAAGAACTACTAAAGTATTTTTAAAGCTAGAACTATGAAAATATGTATTTGACTTCTGCGTTTGATGTAAAAAAAGTCTGTTTCAGTATTATTGGAAATTCAACCCCTAAGGGAGCGTTTTAGGAAATATTTTATTACAAAAGCATTTTAACAGCTGAATCTATAAAAATTTGAATTTGGCTACTTCGTTTGAAATTAAAAAGTAAGTGTTTCGCTGTTTTTGAATATTGAACCCGTATGGGGGTCAAATAGAGGATGAATGTTTCTATATTTCATTATGCAATCATCTTTGAAAATAAATCTATGAAATTTTGTATTAGGTTACCTGTTAGAAATAAAAAATACACATTTCACTTTTTTTGGTTACTCAGCCTTAAGGGGATGAAATGGGAGGTATGAAATGTTCTATGAAAATATTTCATTGTGAAAGCATTTTTAAACTTATATCTATGACAATTACTATGTGACTTCTCAGTCAGAAATAAAAGAAAAGAACCTGTTTCACTGTTTTCTGAAAATTCAACCCCTGAGGGGGTGGAATAGGGCCAAGCTGATTCAATGACTCATCATCGCTCACCGTATACCGCTACGGACTGAAACTTGAAATTTTGATAGGGTGTGGATATCATACTGTAGGCATCGTTTAAGAATGGATTGTTCGAAACTACGCTACTAAGGGGGTGAAATAGGGGACGAAAGGCTTTTTGAATAAATGTCGCTATTACGGCAATTTTGAAGCTAGAAGTACGAAAACTGGTATTTGGTTTCTCGCTCAAAAATGAATAAATACGTCTTTCAACGCTTTTGGAAACACAACCACTATGATGGAAAAATAGAGAATGGAAATTTTGAAGAAAATATTTCTTTCCATTAAAGAGATTTCAAAAGCAAATCTATGAAAACTGGTATTCCATTTCTCGGTTAGGTGCAAAGAAATATGTGTTATGAGATGAAATTTCTATGGAAAGACCACCTCAAGAACACAAAAGGCATAATTAACGAAAATCTTGGACTCCAGTTACCACAATCGCTTTTTGTCAGAAATACATTCGGCAAAGAACATGCTTCTATGACCTTACTTAGCGCGAAAAGTTAACAAGGTGTTGCAATTTGTGAACAACATGAAAATTCTATTAAAAAAAGACAAACAAAAAATCAAAAGAAATGGTGCAGTCCATGCAGCGGGCGCTAAACTAGTAGCCAATAAATCTGAATTGTATACAGGAAGTGGACAAACAATTTGGCAAAAAGTGTAGGACAGAAAGACAGCATGAAACGAAGGAATTTGAATGTAGGAACTAAGGGTCGCAGTTGCGTGTTTTCGGCGCTTCAGGAACGTAACTGAAATCTGATACGTGGACGTCTTTACTCAAAATCAAATGTAATCGACGGAAAAGGTATACTTAAACCAAATGTTTGGGCTAATCGATCGTCACAACGAGAACAAGAAAGCTTAAAGCATCACATACATCTATATCGTACTTATCTGACGTACCATACGCTGCTTTTTTTAGAGACGAAAACAATCACGTGTCCTTGGTTCATGTTCCAATGCTTCCTAAAACGTCGAGTAGTACACAGACTAGCCACCACTTAATTAACGTAAATATGTAGTGGAAAATGTTCAAGCTGACCACTGTTTTCACTCTGGAATAGCGCCGTAACTATTCAACTGCAGCCCCTAGTCCCCATATTCAAATTCCTTCGTTTGATGCTGTCTTTCTGCCCTATACTTTTGGTCTAATTGCTTTTTCGCACCCTGTGTGAAGAAATATTAATAAATGAATGTATGCCCCTACATCAGTCATCTCTTACGCCATACTGCAGCTAATATTTACTTTCTCTATTACGAAGTGAGGCTTGAGAAGGAACACTATGGCACCCAGAGTCAGAAATGTTGTAACTTACAGAACTTTACATAACCGTTGCTGCTGGAAGACTGTAACGATTAATCACACAGACAATATGCAACCCGTGTTCATGGGTGATATTTCAAGCGAACATGCGGATCAAGAAGCCTTACTCTTTCCTCGACATTTGTGGTCACGCATTGTCTTAGTGAAATTACAACAAATGGAGCTGCCTGAAAGAGGGTGGCACCTCTTCTTCTAAAACCTGCCTGACGCCACAGTAGTTGTTCAGAACAGGGGGAGAGTGCCATACCTTGTCACACTTCTCAGACTTCCGCCTCTAGCCAGCCCTGTAATAGACGTTTAATATAGTTTAAAAGCTGCCCATCACAAACGAAAACTTCCAACCTTTCCTTATCTCCGCGTTTTGTAACTCGCGAGCACCCCGCTAACATATTCTGTGTCCAGTGGAGCGAAATTTTAGCTAGTCGTGTAGAGAGGTCTTGGTCAAGCTCTTTGGTGGACAGAGCCTTGGTCAACGATAACTCTGTGGCGCCACGTGCCGATAACGGACAGTGTCTTATTGTACGCTGGTGAAGTCACACGTGACGTAATTATAACGTCACATGCTGTATCGAAGACGACAGAGCCTGCAAATGGATTTTTCTGATCGTTCGACACGCCTAACTGCGGTAGCCATTTTTGCAGACGAATTAAAGGAGCAGCTCATTACATCCTCAACTGGTGTATTCAGTTATTTTGGAAGCTACTGATGTCTTTATTTCCTTTGAAAAGTATGAACCTGCCAACGTTTGGAAAAAAAACAAACAAAATGAACTCACAATACCCATAATAAACGGTAAAATTGAAACTACAGATGCAACGGTACAGTGGCTCAGGTAGTTAGTAGTAGAGAAATGGTGTTGTTAATCCTAAGCACTGACATTATTATTTCATCCATTTACAACACTAAATGCTTTCTTTGCTAGATTGGCAGCAACTTACAACACATTTACTCTAATATTCGCTATTCTGAACAGTTATTTGTCTGATATGTACAATTTGTCAATGCATTATGGCATGTTATGGCGGATTCATAATTCTAGGTTGCCAATTTTCTAATATATTTCATCGTCTTCCTCCTCCTTATTCTCTTTAATCTCACAGTGGCTGTCGCTGTTCACCCTCTGGACATTGTTGTTAAATAAGCACGTCTGTTAGGCCGCGTCTGCAGGCATTCTTCAAGTGTTGCTTTTGAAATACAGTCTTTTAATGCATTTCATTGTGTCCATTGTCCTCAGACTCCTATTACTGCGTAATTTAACTGTGGTTATGTCTATTGTTCACGTATCGAAGAATACTGTGTTCTGGACAACCTTACTTACCATATGTGCATGTAAGTGTCTGTCGCAGACTCAAGCGCTTAAGTGTGTGGGATACGGTCCGTGTTAAGTTAAGAAATGTACAATAACGCGGCTGGGATCGATGTATTTCATTCTCAGCCGCTCCCTTATGACAGGGAGGAAGCCGTAGAGGAGTCTAGGACCATTTTCACGCACATTCCACTCACATTGCCATGTGTCCAAACGCCAACTTGTAAGGTGACCGCCGGCCACTGTGGCCGAGCGGTTCTAGGTGCTTCAGTCCGGAACCGCGCTGCTGCTGCGGTCGCAGATTCGAATCCTGCCTCGGGCTTGGACATGTGTTATGTCCTTAGGCCGGTATTACACTATCAATTTTTTTTGTCAAATATCTTTGTCAAAGAAGTTTGATGATGTAATAGGGAACTTTGTCAAATGTCGTCAAATATTCGACCAAATCTAGGACTTCGCAGTAGATTTGTTCAAAGAAGACGCTTGTCTTTTGTTCACTGCAATGTTACATGTTACCACATGGAGCGCTAGCATCGCTGCAGTGTTCTGTCATCTGTAGTGTTTTTATAAACATTGCCGGTAAATACAATTGGTGCGAACCGACAACTACAAAATTAATGGAGTTGCATGAAGCTGATGAGGTGCTTTACATCGTGAGCACCCTGAATACAAAAATAGATTAAGAATATTGGAGACCTGACCTAATCTATCCTAACCTAACCCAACCCTCTCCTGTAGTAAGGACTCAGAGTGTTACAGTGAGCCTGTCTTCTGCAGATACAGCAGTTCTTAAGTGAGTATGGTGATTTGTGATATGAAGATACACTTCACTGAGCACATATAGAAATGTATGCTCATCCATTCTTAAGTAATCGATGTACGACTTGACGTCCTCCACTATAAGCTCACGTAACAAGTTTTGTTGAATGTTTTTATTGTGTCTTCGCAAAACCCACGGCTTCACCCAGGTACGTTTCCTTTTTGTCCCCAGCTTCTCTTCCACATGTGCTCACAGCCCAATTGTGGTACATGCAACTGCTAACAAGTTGTTGTCAGCCATCCTGAACTTTGACGAAAAATATGACGGCAGTGGAATACCCCTTTTTAGCGCCACGTCAAAGATCTTTGTCAAATATATTTGACGAATATTTGATCAAATCTTTGATCAAATGTTAGACAAAGAAATTTGATAGTTTAATACCGGCCTTAGATTCGTTAGGCTTAAGTAGTTCTAGGTTCTAGGGAACTGATGACCTAAGATGTTAAGTCCCATAGTGCTTAGAGCCATTTGAACCATTTTTTGTAAGGTGACGTGTCGTCTGAATCGGCACACCACGGAATACCCAAACCTGGACGACCGGAAGGGGATTTGAACCGCCGTCCTCCCGAAAGCGAGTCCAGCTTGCCACCTCGCTCTGCTGCAGCAACAGGAGGAGGCTTCACAGTTGCTTCTCGTATTTCCAAGCAATTCAGGCGGGCTACGACCATTTATAGCTGACATCCAGTTAGCGCCTAGGGACTGGCTTCCCCTCATCTCCTTCCACTATGGTCTTCACAGTCTGTCACGCTGCTGACTGACGTCAGACAGGTGGTGTAATTTCCAAATGAAGAATTCCGGAACCACTTTGCCGTCAAATGAAAGACTGAGTTTGTTTCTACTGTGGTCATAATCACTTTAGTGGTCAGCATTTGTGGGCTGTATAATGTCCTCCCATTTCATGAGTTTCATAAACTCCATATAGTATATTCGAATGTGTGATAGTATATGAAAACTACACTCCTGGAAATGGAAAAAAGAACACATTGACGCCGTTGTGTCAGACCCACCATACTTGCTCCGGACACTGCGAGAGGGCTGTACAAGCAATGATCACACGCACGGCACAGCGGACACACCAGGAACCGCGGTGTTGGCCGTCGAATGGCGCTAGCTGCGCAGCATTTGTGCACCGCCGCCGTCAGTGTCAGCCAGTTTGCAGTGGCATACGGAGCTCCATCGCAGTCTTTAACACTGGTAGCATGCCGCGACAGCGTGGACGTGAACCGTATGTGTAGTTGACGGACTTTGAGCGAGGACGTATAGTGGGCATGCGGGAGGCCGGGTGGACGTACCGCCGAATTGCTCAACACGTGGGGCGTGAGGTCTCCACAGTACATCGATGTTATCGCCAGTGGTCGGCGGAAGGTGCACGTGCCCGTCGACCTGGGACCGGACCGCAGCGACGCACGGATGCACGCCAAGACCGTAGGATCCTACGCAGTGCCGTAGGGGACCGCACCGCCACTTCCCAACAAATTAGGGACACTGTTGCTCCTGGGGTATCGGCGAGGACCATTCGCAACCGTTTCCATGAAGCTGGGCTACGGTCCCGCACACCGTTAGGCCGTCTTCCGCTCACGCCCCAACATCGTGCAGCCCGCCTCCAGTGGTGTCGCGACAGGCGTGAATGGAGGGACGAATGGAGACGTGTCGTCTTCAGTGATGAGAGTCGCTTCTGCCTTGGTGCCAATGATGGTCGTATGCGTGTTTGGCGCCGTGCAGGTGAGCGCCACAATCAGGACTGCATACGACCGAGGCACACAGGGCCAACACCCGGCATCATGGTTTGGGGAGCGATCTACTACACTGGCCGTACACCTCTGGTGATCGTCGAGGGGACACTGAATAGTGCACGGTACATCCAAACCGTCATCGAACCCATCGTTCTACCATTCCTAGACCGGCAAGGGAACTTGCTGCTCCAACAGGACAATGCACGTCCGCATGTATCCCGTGCCACCCAACGTGCTCTAGAAGGTGTAAGTCAGCTACCCTGGCCAGCAAGATCTCCAGAGCTGTCCCCCATTGAGCATGTTTGGGACTGGATGAAGCATCGTCTCACGCGGTCTGCACGTCCAGCACGAACGCTGGTCCAACTGAGGCGCCAGGTGGAAATGGCATGGCAAGCCGTTCCACAGGACTACATCCAGCATCTCTACGATCGTCTCCATGGGAGAATAGCAGCCTGCATTGCTGCGAAAGGTGGATATACACTGTACTAGTGCCGACATTGTGGATGCTCTGTTGCCTGTGTCTATGTGCCTGTAGTTCTGTCAGTGTGATCATGTGATGTATCTGACCCCAGGAATGTGTCAATAAAGTTTCCCCTTCCTGGGACAATGAATTCACGGTGTTCTTATGTCAATTTCCAGGAGTGTATATTACTAAACAGTAATCACCAGGTCGGTCAGTCACCCAGTCACCCATTCCCCGTAGCAAATATCCCATGCAATAACTTCCACGAGAGCAAAAAATTTAATTTCTGTGTTTCATCCAATTATTAACCGAATTTAAAAACTGTTTACATGTCTAGAAGCAGGATACCACACGGCGTGCAAATTACCCAGGCTACATTCATCCAGTATCTGAGAATGAGAGCACTTAATGACTTCCGGAAAACTTTGCATGTAATTAAAAAACATTATCGACACTTTTTCTCGCTGACACCCCCCCCCCCCCCCCCCCGACCATAAAATATTGAAAGGAAAAATGGTTATCGCTTTTTACATTTTTGCAGTTCATGCAGTACAACCTCAGCATTAGGTATGACGTTTTAATGTATTATGTCTTTGCTACTAACTCAATTCTCAACACATTTTGCAGACAGTGTCCACTTACACCACTGAATGTATCTGCAAAATTATGTAATTGTATGACACATAGCTCAGGAAACATTATGTCATAAAAGTTGAGATGCGTGAAAGGCTAGCTTTTTTGTGTCCTCAAGATTTCGCATGCTTAATGTAAAATATGTAATACATTAAATCATTTGTAAATTAATCAGACGTTTGAAGCTCTTTTATACACGGAAGGTCCAGTCTTTAGATAACTGTGAGGGTGGGAGAATGGGAGGTCGGGTTACTGCTAATGTACTGCTGTAGTAGTAACGGCACCCAACAGGTGAACGTGTCGTTATGTCAAATTTATCCCCAAACCGTAATGTAATATATTTTCTGACTTAATATGCAGATCCCAATAGCTAGTATAGTCCATTCTTTAACACTGTATGGGAACTGAAGAGAATAATCTCTAGTGCCAATGATTGCACTGCTGATTATTTCCTCATCTCTTTTCCTCTTAATACAGGGAGACCTGTTATTTCTGCATCATTAGCGGCTTTTTAGCTGGCACGCAACATGGAAGATAACTTAGAAGAACAGGAGTGTCGTAAAGTTGTTTTGTGCTGAACCAATCGCCAGGCAGTCTGCGCAGCAGGCACATTGAAGAGGCCGGGCTGTGTAGCTCAGAAACTACATTGTCTGAGAAACTAAAACGAATTCCTGTTATTTAGATAAGATCTAAGGCCAATTGAAAACATGGAGCTTCACAGGGAGGGATTAGCTGTTCGGTAGTGCCGTGCCACACAGAAATGTTTGTCCAAATCATAGCAAGGGGTTCTGTAATTGGGTCACAGTAATTATTCCAGTAGAAGGGGCGTGTTTCAACACGTGCATTTGTGCAAAGCTTTTGGTTGGCCGGGGCTGGAAATCTGTCAAGTATCGGGACAGATTTTCTACCCTCTTCCCCAAACCATACCTTACTGTTTAATCATTGCAAAATCCGTGAGAGCAGGAAATTGTTAAGTTTGTTTATAAAATTATTATTGGTCATGAATGACAAGGTGGCGGAAATTGGGTGGCAGGGTTCCAACGCTGGCAGAGCCAGGTAAGTTTCGCAGAGTAAAGTAAGAAGACACTTGCAGCGGAGAGATCAAGGAAGTCACTTGCTCCAGGCATCCTGTTGAGAACAAATTTACACAGCCGCTGAATACATTCACATACGGTGATGTTTCCGCCTAAGAACAAAGTGCAGGGGATGAACTGGACTCAGAATTTCCAGCTGCTAGTACAGATGTCTTCCACACTTGCACCACGTAAGGACGCACCATCGATGCAGCTACTGAGGCAAGAGGAACGTGAAGCTTGTTAATTTGCATCAGCGTTTCAACGTTGCAGATTTAATATTCACAGCAAGCTAGTTGCACCCATCACGCAGCTTGGCGAATGTATTGTTTTTTGTTCTTGCTTTCCCAGGGATCTCTTTTAAAATCACTAACCTCCTTTGCCGTTGTTGGCAGTATCCGCAATACAGTTTTTCATTGTGCTTTTCGCGCACCTGCATTAAGGCTACAAGGTCATATTTTCAACCTCTTGTCCACATATTAAATGTGTATATGGACAAATCATTTCGTTTGATTTATTATGGCTTTAAGCCAAATTGTTGTAGTGACTGCTAATTTCCTTTTGTAGATAGATGCATCTCTTCATTAATATATCCATGTGAGATGTGCTACCCATATTTTTATGCTTAACTGGGCAGACCCTAGTAATTTTCATTTAATACGACATTAACCATTGGGCAACATTGTTTTTCTTAAGTTTTCAAGTGGCTCAAGTGACTCTGAGCACTATGGGACTTAACATCTGAGGTCACCAGTCCCCTAGACTTAGAACTACTTAAACCTAACTAACCGAAGGACATCACACACATCCATGCCCCAGGCAGGATTCGAAGCTGCGACCGTAGCACCTGCGCGGTTCCTGACTGAAGCACATAGAACCGCTCGGCGACATCGCCCAGCCATACTTAAGTTTGTGGGATCTTATGAACAGGGTCTCTTCCCAGTAGGACACCAGGGGTAAGATCTGTAGCCTTAGGGTTATGCTGAACAGTTCAACCAGCACCTCACAATATGTGTGACGAAGCCTTCGATATCAGGTACTAACAAATTGACCTCACTATCCTTATGACGGCCAATAACTCTTCATCTAACGGTGTCTGGCGGAGGGCACTTTACGTGCCACTGTCATTACCTCCCTTTCCTGTTCCAGTCGCGCGTGGTTCGCGGGAAGAACGACTGCCAGAAAGCCTCCGTGCGCGCTAGAATCTCCCTAATTTTACAATTGTGATCTCCTCGGCAGGTATAAGTAGGGGGAAGCAATATATTCGATACCTCATCCAGAAACGCACCCTCTCGAAATCTGGACAGCAAGCTACACTGCGATGCAGAGCGCCTCTCTTGCAGAGTCTACCACTTGAGTTTGCTTAACATCTCCGTAACGCTATCACGATTACGAAATACTCTGTGACGAAACGCGCCGCTCTTCTTGGGATCTTCTCTATCTCCTCTGTCAACCCGACCTGATACGGATCCCACACTGATGAGCAACACTCAAGTATAGGTCGAACGAGTGTTTTGTAAGCCATCTACTTTGTTGATGGACTACATTTTCTAAGGACTCTCAACCTGGCACCCGCCTTACCAACAATTAATTTTATATGATCATTCCACTTCAAACCAAGTCTTAAGGTCTTAATGGTAATTTCTATTTGACCAAGAAGTGCTTGACTGCTGTTTTCTGAAGGCTGGACTGTTACCTTACCTACGAATAAAAGTACAGGTGGAAACATCCGTGACATTCAAAGTTTAACCTGTAGACGTACTCAGATAGCCTACTGTTTAAGGAGACTGCTCATGAAAAGCATGAAATTTGGGTTCAAATCCCAGTCAGACAGAAATTGTGACAAATGAAATTCTATTGATAGGTAGGTAGATAGACAGTACACAGCATTTTATTCACTTTGTTAATTGTGATAAAACATAGACTTCAGTACTTTATTAATGGTTGGATAAACATGTGATTGTGATTCGCATCATCGTACCAAAATCTTTGTATATTTATTGTGAAAGTGCTGTGAGCCGGCCGCAGTGGTCTCGCGGTTCTAGGCGCGTAGTCCGGAACCGTGCGACTGCTACGGTCGCAGGTTCGAATCCTGCCTCGGGCATGGATGTGTGTGATGTCCTTAGGTTAGTTAGGTTTAAGTAGTTCTAAGTTCTAGGGGACTAATGACCACAGCAGTTGAGTCCCATAGTGCTCAGAGCCATTTGAACCAAGTGATGTGAGAGAGGAAAGCCACAGTAACCACCCATTTGGTGGACATAAAATGTTTGGCTGACCTTAGTTGCATACTGTTCGACGACTGCTTAAGGATTGGCTACATGGGGTACGACCGCAAGAGGGCAGGAGGGGCTGTAGTGTGATACAAGCCGCGTCACTGCCACACTCGGTCTAGTTTTTCCTCGTTTTAGTCTGTACGCGGCCGGTGTGAGTGGTGTCGTCCTGTAGGCTTCAGTACTAGTCTTTCATGAACGACCCTCGCTTAGAAAGCGCAAAAACGCAGCTTGCAGAAACTAGAGAGTGACAGCTCGACACTTATCTTTTGATGCTTCGGAATACGTCGCTGTTTACTAAGAAACTACGCCGGAGCGGAAATAAAATGCACCGGTTGCTAGCGGCAGATACCAAGGTTGACAGCGCGAAGTAGATTTAACGCTCTTCCTAATACGGCGTCCTGTCTCGCAGAAGTGATGATTTTGTCCAGAATAATAGAGAACTAAAAGGATAAGTATGCGGTGATCGAAGGTCGTGCTGGCGTTTGCTTGAAGCAGCGACCTCTTTGGTGTGTTTACTGCTTGTTCAGAAATGGATTTCGTGACTATAACACAGCGCCCAACATAGTCGCCATTGGGTGGTCTTCTCTGGACTCCTTGCTTTTTGTTGTGAATATTGCGAGAGCGCTTTTTTGATTTGTTTCCAAGTGAACAATGGCTCCTTGAAAAGATGGACAGCGCCCCTTTACTGTTTTACCAATACATGTGGTAACGTGGGGAGAGGCTTTTTGGGGAAAAAGGACGCCAGGGATCATTAGAAACGGAGCACAAGCTTGAATTTTGGTAGGACCAGGAAGGAACTCCGCCGTTACTTATCAAAATAATTACTCCAGTACTTGCATTAAGTGACCTAAGGAAACAATACACTTTCGGGATCTGAATGGTCGACCTGGGACTTGAATAGTCGTTCTCCTGGCTGCAAGTCCAGCGGTCTATCACCGTGCCACATGTAGGCCAATTCACACTTTCCGCCACGTTACCACGTCATGTGACGTCACGTCATGTCACATCAAAACAATTTGCAATGCATTAACACTGGCTTTCCCGTCTTGTCCGTCACGTCACAGCACCGTTTAGGTCGCTCGGAAAGAAAGTTTTGACGTCATCTGTTGTTCACACGTGACTCCCGAATCTCATTTCCTCCCGATAATCGGCCATGTAAACATTGAAACGTCCCCTTCGAAAAATTATACACGACTGTGCTTAAACTGACACACAATAGTTTTTAACGCAACGGAATCTGACTTTCAATAATCCCTACAAGAGAATGGCCCTGACTAACATTATTAACCTATATGTTTCACAAATCACTTACCTCACAAAAATCTTCGTTACTCGAACTACTGCAATACAGCGAGCGCCACTACTGCCACCTAAATAAAAGATTCAAACTACGGAAGTCACTAACTACTGATAGGCACAGTTAGCAAATGATAGATTTTAATAGAGAACAAACAATGTATTTACCTTTATAGTCATTATATATATATATATATATATATATATATATATATATATATATATATATATATATATCAGTTCATGACACCAATTCTTACAAATTTCAAAACTCCGCCATCTCTCTCCCCACGTCCACCACCGCTGGCGGCTCACCTCCAACTGCTCAACGCTACGCGCTGTTAGCATCCAGCTGCCGCTGCCCAACACTACAATGGCAGACAACAATGAAAACCAGCCACAGACTGCACACAGCACAGCCAGTGATTTTCATACAGAGCGCTACGTGGCGGCGGCGTTACCAATAAAAAAACCTAAACATCCTATTTACAACATCTGCCCATTTCGGTTCGCTGTGGTTTTCGTCTTGACAACAGTTGTTTGTTCTTAGTTGTAATAAATTGTTTCGTTTCGGTATTTTTTGTTAAAATTAATAATTTTGTGATAAATGACGAATGATTACTCGGATCAATGACGCAGCAGCCCGAGTTGTAAGACGTGAGCATACTAAATTACTTGCCCTGTACCACATTTACAGAGTTCATTTTTGTATATACCAGTACAGTTTTTAATATTTTACAGTACGTTATATACCAATGTGGCTGCAGCTTGGAGTGAAAAAAGTGCTGTGGACAGAATCAGACTGATTAGTAAGTGGAATTTATTTGTATGTTGTCAGCCGTTTTCGATGTTTCATAAAGAAATGAACTGAAACCTTCAGGCACTGAAACAGTGGCTAAATCCTTTTCATGTTAAGTATACATCAAGTAATGTATTACAGTTGTTTGTTTAAATATGTGTTTGTGGTAGGCTTATTTATTGTTAAGCAACACTCTGAGTTGTGTGTGAAACAGTTTTGCAACCATTATTCTTTTTGCGTTGTTTCACACTTTTGTCTTCCTTCTCTAATATACAGGCGGCATCTGCAAGCTGCACTTCACGCGTAAAAACAGTTGAAAATTATCTTGCGAAGATCGCAATTCACGAGAAAAAAAAAATGAAAAAGAAAAGCTGAGGACACCCATTTCAGTCGAGATCACGTGAGTCGACGCACAGTGTAAATACATCTTGACCGGCGGTGCCGTTACGGTCAGTGTGTACTGGCCTTATCTCGGTAGATTCTGAAATGCGGACGTAATTGGCTGTTCTGTGTCAGTGGGATATGCTTCACTACCATATTACGAGGTAAATGGCGCAGTGTAAATGTAAATGTTGTAAGCCATTGCAGCTTTGTGATATTCCACGGGTGGGATATGTGTTTTCTCTGTTTCTAGAGCGTAAATGAGTGTAATGGATGGGTGTATGGCGTAGTGTTTGCGTTGTATGATGATGAGAAAAGGGAAAGGTTGAAACCTAATGCCAACACATAACCTGCTGCTCTCGAATAGCACCAAAGGAGCTGACAAGTTTAACGTCTCCATCTGACGAACGAATCATCATCAACAATGTCACATGTACGTAACCTCGATGTCATTAATATCAAGAGCAAAAATTCGTTCCATGTAGATAATGGCGACAACGAACATGTACATAAGTGTACTGATGACTCACAGTCCAAACAGCAGCACTTCGACACTATTTTACTTACAGCTTCTCCGATAGTCATTCAAAGATTGTCAATAATCATTTTTTGCACTTTTCTGACGTAGTCATCTTTTGCTGATCTACTGGGGCGTCCACATCGCTTGTCATCATCATCATTATCATCATCATCATCATCATCATCACGGCTCCGAAATGATCGTACCACATAATCGCTTTCTTTTTTGTACATGCAATATTCGGTGAAAGTAATATTCACCTTACCATTGCCATGCTGCCCTTTACTTGATTCTTAAATCAAAATGTAATGCAAGCCATTCGTTCCACATTTTCCAAAAATTAATTTTTCTAAACATACAAAGACAGATTCTGACCTTTTCTATAGCAAACAATAAAGTAAATACCCAGCATAGCTCGCAACATCACAGCACATCAGGTGCGAGTATACCAAGGCAACAAATGTAATTGTGACAATAGAATGCATATAGACCGTTAAGGTAAACAGTTCCGTATGTTCTTATATAACTTCGAAGTTCGAATAACTATTCAACTTAAGTACTAACTGTATCACAACGTGGGAGAAGACAGCTAAATGTTTGAGACGTGCTTTTTAGGTGCCAGAACAAAAAGAGTCGCTTACTGGGACAGCAAATGAATTCCAGACATGGCTGTAGTTTCTTCCCAAAGTGTGCTTTGTTTGCAAATACGTAGCCGTCAGTGTCCAGAACACACAAAATAAATAGTGTCAGATTCAATTTTTCGCTTATGCTATTCATCTCCGTTGGAGGATCACAAATAAGGATGGCTTAGAAGCTCAGTTCAGTTGCAGGTCCAGTGAAATTAACTTAAAATATGGGTAAAAGGGAAACATAGTGTTGTGGTTGGCAGGAGAGCCAACCGGGTGACTAAAGGAGGCCGAAATGCACGCTTTCAGCTCACGCAGGCTGGCGTGAGGTCTGGAACATGATAAGGGAATTAGAATTGAGAAAAACGGTCGTAGCTGGTGGAATACTTAACTTTAATCCATTAATGGAGAACGTCGCTCTTTATGGTACATGATTCACAATATCAATAGTACGGATACTGGCGCCTTGCTAGGTCGTAGCAAATAACGTAGCTGCAGGCTATGCTAACTATCGTCTCGGCAAATGAGAGCGTAGAAGTCAGTGAACCATCGCTAGCAAAGTCGGCTGTACAACTGGGTGCGAGTGCTAGGAAGTCTCTCTCTAGACTTGCCGTGTGGCGGCGCTGGGTCTGCAATCACTGACAGTGGCGACACGCGGGTCCGGCGTATACTACCGGTCCGCGGCCGATTTAAAGGCTACCACCTAGCAAGTGTGGTGTCTGGCGGTGACACCACACACAGCAAAGACTGAAGCGATAGTAAGTAGAATGGCTATTTGTGAAACGTCAAAATTAGGGACCGTACAAGGGAAGAAATTACAGAATTCTCTCAAATTGGTTATAAAGTACATAATATGAACGAATACATGCGTGCATGCTGTAGTGTTGTGTAATGATGATCATAATGAGAGAAGGTAGACACTGGCGCAAAGACTGGTGACCAGGAAGTTTAATCTAGCACGTCTCCTTCCATTGCCGGCCAAATACTGGCGTTAGTAATTTATCCACCACCATGATTCAAACCGGCTTACCTCCGATTCGAGCGCTACAGCACAGGTATGCGTCAGCAACCTCGGCTACGGAGGTGGCGGTGAATCATACATCTGTTTCTTCCTCCTTCACTCGTAGCTACTGTCTCATAGTAACAGCACACTCAGAATAATGTCTCTTATAGGCAACACTCGAATTCGCATACGCCAATTTAAGAAGGATGGCGATCCAACCAGTAATTAGAAATAACAATGATTACCAAAAATTCCAGTCGACCAGAACAGTGATAAATTGGTAAGAAAGTGTGGTAAGAACATATACCAAGCTCTTCTCACTTGCAAGGGACAGACATCAGTAGCCTATTTTGTCAATTTTGGAAGGAAAAATAAGGCGATGGAAACCACTTGCCATTTTTCAGCAGTTTCTTCGAAACACAGTAAAACCGTTGACTGCGAAACTCTGCGGAAATGAAGATACCCCTTCCAAACAGAAGCTTTGTTTTTACTGTGTCATGAAGATTTCCAAATATACAAAGTTCTTTCTGATTTTATACTAGATAGTAACTTGCATTTATGAAACTTCGCTTACTGACAGTGATTACATTGACACTTTGTTCTCCAGGCGTATGCACCCCAGTGTGTTTTGCGTTCATTTTTTTATACTCTACTTTTTTTATATTTGGTATTATGTCTAGATTCTTTTGCTTTACAGGGTCCACTAAAACAGGGGTAAGAAGATTTCGGAATTTATTCCTAAAATTAAAACATTACAAAAATGTCATGTGAGCACAGATCCGAAAATCAGTCGTTAGGAAAGTATGAAAGGATTTATTATCTGTGGCATCGATAGCTACGATGCCACGACGTAGGTGCAAGTTTGTAGGTTGGCACTACGACACGGAGACAGACGACAGCGCCCTCTAGCCGGCGCTGTTCAGCTCTACGAGCGCCACTGCACATTCTCCCCCATTTGATTCCGAGGAGACAACCAAGCAACATTGTTTCTATTTCATAGTGTGCGAGCCACTACAGGTTTTGCCTTTGTAACTTGATGTACAGCTTCGCACCTACATGCTCATCTCAGCCAAAGTTAAGTGCAATTGATGTATTCCAATTATTGTGTGATGATATAGTAAAACCACTTTTAATTGCAATACCAAGTGCTCTACCTCACCTGCTCCCCCTGGCTTCCTACATTCTGGCTACACTTCAGTTTACAGGAGAAAACTTACTCGCTTCCTTCCAGGCGGGATACTAAATTATCTGTGGCACAAAAATGGCACATTTACTAAACCCAATTACGTTTATGAAATAATTTGTTATTCTTGGACAAAAATGATACATTTACCAAACTCATTTACATTTACAAAATTGCTTGAGGCGACCACTTCCTGCCTCCAAGTATCCCCTGAGCCTACGTACCATACTCTGTTGTACACCCGGCGTTTCCCATATTTGATCAAATCCATTTTGAATACGGTCCAGCCGACCGGGGTGGCCGAGCGGTTCTAGGCGCTACAGTCTGGAACCACGAGACCGCTACGGTCGCAGGTTCGAATCCTGCCTCGGGCGTGGGTATGTGTGATGTCCTTAGGTTCTACATCTACATCTACATCTACATGACTACTGTGCAATTCACATTTAAGTGCTTGGCAGAGGGTTCATCGAACCACAATCATACTATCTCTCTACTATTCCACTCCCGAACAGCGAGCGGAAAAAACGAACACCTAAACCTTTCTGTTCGAGCTCTGATTTCTCTTATTTTATTTTGATGATCATGCATTCGGAAGAGAAAGTTGGTGACTGAAATTTCGTAAAAAGGTCTCGCCGCGACGAAAAACGTAATGACTTCCATCCCAACTCGTGTATCATATCTGCCACACTCTCTCCCCTATAACGTGATAATACAAAACGAGCTGCCCTTTTTTGCACCCTTTCGATGTCCTCCGTCAATCCCACCTGGTAAGGATCCCACACCGCGCAGCAATATTCTAACAGAGGACGAACGAGTGTAGTGTAAGCTGTCTCTTTAGTGGACTTGTTGCATCTTCTAAGTGTCCTGCCAATGAAACGCAACCTTTGGCTCGCCTTCCCGACAATATTATCTATGTGGTCCTTCCAACTGAAGTTGTTCGTAATTTTAACACCCAGGTACTTAGTTGAATTGACAGCCTTGAGAATTGTACTATTTATCGAGTAATCGAATTCCAACGGATTTCTTTTGGAACTCATGTGGATCATCTCAAACTTTTCGTTATTTAGCGTCAACTGCCACCTGACACACCATACAGCAATCTTTTCTAAATCGCTTTGCAGCTGATACTGGTCTTCGGATGACCTTACTAGACGGTAAATTACAGCATCATCTGCAAACAGTCTAAGAGAACTGCTCAGATTGTCACCCAGGACATTTATATAGATCAGGAACAGTAGAGGTCCCAGGACGCTTCCCTGGGGAACACCTGATAGCACTTCAGTTTTACTCGATGATTTGCCGTCTATTACTACGAACTGCGACCTTCCTGACAGGAAATCACGAATCCGGTCGCACAACTGAGACGATACCCCATAGCTCCGCAGCTTGATTAGAAGTCGCTTGTGAGGAACGGTGTCAAAAGCTTTCCGGAAATCTAGAAATACGGAATCAACTTGAGATCCCCTGTCGATAGCGGCCATTACTTCGTGCGAATAAAGAGCTAGCTGCGTTGCACAAGAGCGATGTTTTCTGAAGCCATGCTGATTACGTGTCAATAGATCGTTCCCTTCGAGGTGATTCATAATGTTTGAATACAGTATATGCTCCAAAACCCTACTGCAAACCGACGTCAATGATATAGGTCTGTAGTTAAATGGACTACTCCTACTACCCTTCTTGAACACTGGTGCGACCTGCGCAATTTTCCAATCTGTAGGTACAGATCTATCGGTGAGCGAGCGGTTGTATATGAGTGCTAAGTAGGGAGCTATAGTATCAGCGTAATCTGAAAGGAACCTAATCGGTATACAATCTGGACCTGAAGAGTTGCCCGTATCAAGCGATTTGAGTTGCTTCGCAACCCCTAAGGTATCTACTTCTAAGAAACTCATGCTAGCAGATGTTCGTGTTTCAAATTCTGGAATATTCCATTCGTCTTCCCTGGTGAAGGAATTTCGGAAAACTGCGTTCAATAACTCCGCTTTAGCGGCACAGTCGTCGATAACAGTACCATCGACACTGCGCAGCAAAGGTATTGACTGCGTCTTGCCGCTTGTGTACTTTACATACGACCAGAATTTCTTCGGAATTTCTACCAAATTTCGAGACAATGTTTCGTTGTGGAATCTATTAAAGGCATCTCGCATCGAAGTACGTGCCAAATTTCGCGCGTCTGTAAATTTTAGCCCATCTTCGGGATTTCGCGTTCTTCTGAACTTCGCATGCTTTTTCCGTTGCCTCTGCAACAGCGTTCGGACCTTTTTTGTGTACCACGGGGGATCCGTTCCATCTCTTACCAATTTATGAGGTATGAATATCTCAATTGCTGTTGCTACTATATCTTTGAATTTGAGCCACATCTCGTCTACATTCGCATAGTCAGTTCGGAAGGAATGGAAATTGTGTTTTAGGAAGGCGTCTAGTGGCACTTTATCCGCTTTTTTAAATAAAATTATTTTGCGTTTGTTTTTGATTGATTTGGAAGAAATGGTATTGAGCCTAGCTACAATGACCTTGTGATCACTAATCCCTGTATCAGTCATGATGCTCTCTATCAGCTCTGGATTGTTTGTGGCCAAGGGGTCAAGTGTGTTTTCGCAACCATTTACAATTCGCGTGGGTTCGTGGACTAACTGCTCGAAATAATTTTCGGAGAATGCATTTAGGACAATCTCGGAAGACGTTTTCTGCCTACCACCGGTTTTGAACAAGTATTTTTGCCAACATACCGAGGGTAGGTTGAAGTCTCCACCAACTATAACCGTATGAGTGGGGTATTTATTTGTTACGAGACTCAAACTTTCTCTGAACTGTTCCGCAACTGTATCATCGGAGTCTGGGGGTCGGTAGAAGGAGCCAATTATTAACTTAATTCGGCTGTTAAGTATAACCTCCACCCATACCAATTCGCACGGAGTATATACTTCGACTTCACTACAAGATAAACCACTACTGACAGACACAAACACTCCACCACCAATTCTGCCTAATCTATCTTTCCTGAACACCGTCTGAGACTTCGTAAAAATTTCTGCAGAACTTATTTCAGGCTTTAGCCAGCTTTCTGTACCTATAACGATATCAGCTTCTGTGCTTTCTATTAGCGCTTGAAGCTCAGGGACTTTTCCAGCGCAACTACAACAATTTACAACTATAATTCCGACTGTTCCTTGATCCAAGCACTTCCTGTAATTGCCAAGCACCCTTTGACATTGCAGCCCGTCCCGCACTTTCCCGAGGCCTTCTAACCTAAAAAACCGCCCAGTCCACGCCACACAGCCTCCGCTACCCGTGTAGCCGCCAGCTGAGTGTAGTGAACTCCTGACCTATTCAGCGGAACCCGAAACCCCACCACCCTATGGCGCAAGTCAAGGAATCTGCAGCCAATACGGTCGCAAAACCGTCTGAGCCTCTGATTCCGACCCTCCACCCGGCTCTGCACCAAAGGTCCGCAGTCGGTTCTGTCAACGATGCTACAGATGGTGAGCTCTGCCTTCATCTCGTAAGCAAGACCGGCAGCCTTCACCAAATCAGATAGCCGCTGGAATCCAGAGAGAATTTCCTCAGATCCAAAGCGACACACGTCAATAGTGTCGACATGTGCCACCACCTGCAGCTGGCTGCACCCTGTGCTCTTCATGGCATCCGGAAGGACCCTTTCCACATCAGGAATGACTCCTCCCGGAATGCACACGGAGTGCACACTGGATTTCTTCCCCTCCTTAGCCGCCGTATCCCTAAGGGGCCCCATTACGCGCCTAACATTGGAGTTAGGTTTAAGTAGTTCTAAGTCCTAGGGGACTGATAACCTAAGAAGTTAAGTCCCATAGTGCTCAGAGCCATTTGAACCATTTTTTGAATACGGTCCCTCAGAACATCGACATTGGGTACGTAAGTTGAATACACTAAAGATTTTAAACATCATCAAAGGGAAGAAATCCATTAAATTCACATCTGACGATCGGGTAGGCCGTGCTGTTTATTCCCTTCAACCAATCCGCCTGTTCGGAAACTCTTTACCGAAATGGAGACGAACTGTACGTGTAAAGTGAGTTGGAGCACAATAGTGCATAAACACCGTCCGTCGAATTGCATCAGGTAAATGAAGCAAACCGTGTCCGAGAAACTGTAGATACGTTTGTCTGGAAACACGTTACGGAAAGAAATAGCGCCCAATGAGATGGTCATGAATGATTCCACCTCACAAATAGAGACTGGATCTTCTTGCAATTCATGAGAGTTATCATAAGCGGAGGCGTGATTGTGATTATAACTGAAGATACCATCACGGTGAAGAGCCAACCTCATCAGTGAATAAGATAGACGCTAAGAATTGCAGAAACAGAGCACACTGCCCTGACAACCGTTAGCAGAAAGTTATTCTTGTCTGCAAGCCTGCCTAATTTAACCGTTGCACTCGTTGAAGTGATACGAGTACAGAAAATTTTCGTGATGAATGTTCCATATCGACATATGATTAACGCCTTCCCTTCTCGTTGTACTATTTGCTGGAATTTCATCCACAGCACGAAGAACCCATTTTCCAGGCTCAGGCGTTCATACATGGCGTGGTCTCTAACTATTTGCAACCCTCTTTTCAATATCGCCTGTTTCTCGAAAGTGTTGACAGTGTCGTACAAACGTTCTTACCTCCAAGGGTAATGTTGAGCTTGACGTGTTCGTGCCGCATCTGCACTCTCATCTGATAAGCCATACATGTAGTGCATTGCCGTCATTTCAGACGATGAATACATCGTTGCTCTGAAACAGAAAAATGACGATAAGGCAGCACAGAACAAATGCCACGACCGACGGTAAGCAAAAATGGGGGTAAAAATGCACATTTGACGTAAATTACGCAACCAGGAGTCACGACAGCGATTTCGGTTTATATTTTCTTAGCAAAATATTTTCAGACCCATGTTGATCCGAACTTTTCGTAATGTTTTGATGTGAAGTATAAATTCCTAACTTTTCTGACAAACGTTTTTATACTCCAAGCATGTACTGTACCTCCGTGAATACCGTAAAATAATTATTCGTCAACAGTATGGTTGTCAGTAAATCGAAAAGAAAACTGTGTGGTTCCAGAGATCCTTCCAAGTCCCAAACATGTTTGTTGACGGGGTGATTCTTATTAACGTTTAAAAACCTCTGAAGCGACGCAGAAGACGCTGTGACGAGTAATTTAATATAACATACCCGGGACCGCAGATGTCGGGAAATATCCCAAAGTGGATGAGAAATGTTGAACATGTGACGTCACCCGATGACATAGGTCGCCGCACGTGCAGCAGTTGAGCGTATCGGTCTGACACGTCATCCGAATGGAAACCTACTTGCTTTTTCCGTTGCGTGGACGACACGTTCGTCATCTGGCCACATGGTATGGATAAACTCCTTGACTTCCTTACACATTTAAACTCCATATACCGCAATATCAAATTCACCATGGAGACTGAAACGGAGGGTAAATTACTTTCCTTGACGTCTTGGTCAAGAGAAGGGCTGACGGCACCCTAGTTCATGGGGTGTATCGGAAGACAACGCACACTGATCTGTATTTCCACGCAGACAGCTGCCACCACCCTTCACAGAGGAATGGGGTACTTAAAACTCTAGTACATAGGGCGCGCACTATCTCTGAGGCAGAGAGTCTACCCCAGGAATTGGAACATCTGAGAATTGCATTTCGAAAAAATGGGTACTCAGAGTGGCACATTCAACGTGCTCTCCGCCCAACCACTACAGCGTAACCTGTGGCGATGGATGAAATCACGAGGGAGGAGGTAGGCACTGCGTTTATTCCATATGCAGGCGCACTCTCGGGGAAAATCGCCCGCATTTTGAAGAAACACCGGGTCGGAACTGTGTTTTGTCCTCCGAATAAAACTCGTGCACTGGTGGGGAGCGCCAAAGATGACCTCGGTTTGAAGAAGGCCAGCGTGTACTAGATTCCGTGTCGATGTGGCAAGTCGTATATTGGTCAGACGATGCCGTGAACACCAGAGGCACACTCGACTGATGTATCCGAGCAAGTCGGCGGTCGCTGAACATTGTTTGTCGTCAAATCACGCTAAGGAGTATGAACGCACGAGGATTCTGGTACAGACTTCTAGATACTGGGACAGCGTTGTTAGAGAGGCCACCGAAATTCGCACCAATGACGACCTCAAATTCCGTGATTGTGGCTATAATCTTAGCAAGGCTTGGGAACCAGCGATTGGGTTAATCAAGAGTAAATCGAGCAAACGCATAGTCGTGACGACCACGGCGAGCAGAGCCATCACTCTGACGTCATCTCAGACGCCGTCGCAATCCGTTCCACCGCGCGACCGTGTCGTGGGGCGCGGACAGCGGAGGGAGAGCGCCACGGGCGGAGGGTATTTAAATCGGCCGTCCCCGCGACCGAAGCCAGTTCCCTTTGAGCCACCATAGAGATCGGATCTCCGTGCCGGCACGTTCACGGGAACTCAGTCCGTCAGTTCACCTGATGATGGCGACATATATGATCGCCGAAATATTGTGTCCGTCGGACACTGTAAACTGGCAGTACACTCGTGGATATTTTGATTATCAAATACGCCGGGAGAAACTCAAGAATCACAAAATAAGAAACGTTTATCCTCGGTTACAGTGAGGACAGTAATAACGTAATTCAAACGTTTACAACAGATCACATTTACAAAAGGTTTTCGTAATCTGCACCGTTGCATCGCTCAATCATCCCTTCGAATAGTTGTACATGCGGCGAGATATCCCATCTCGTAACATCATATGTTCAATGTTTCACATCCACTTACGGGATATTTCCCGACATTTGCGGTACATTTCTTATATTAAATACTACTTGACTCACCATCATCCACGTCGCTTCCCGGGTTTTTAAACGTTAATAAGAATCACTCTAGATATGTAGCCTGAAGCGACGAATGAAAAGTTGTACCATGGCCAGGATTCGAAGACAGGTCTACTATTCACAAGGCAAATGCGCTAACCACTACGCCACCCTGGCACAGTAGCTGTGCACGACAGCACGGACTACCGCAACTTGCGCCCTCCTTATTCCAAATCTCATTCCCGCCTCAGTCCACTTGGTACTCCCCTAAACTCAAATGCCACTGCAGAGGCTCACAAACTGTACTGGAATAGCACCTCAGCATCGCATGAATTGGGCGGTCCTGCCTGAAACACAGGTGCAGGTTGTGTGATCAAATGGAACTACACTCATGCTCATAAATTAAATTATGCATAGTGAAACAACCTCTGGTGGGCGGAGTGCGGGTTTAAATCACCTCGGGATATGACCATGCGGTGCATTTGACCTGCATTCGTCGAATGGTGGCGCTGCAAGCAGTCCACATATGCAGAGGTGTATTGGTACATGTCAGAGTACGGTGCAGCGAGTAAGTTTGTAGACGTTTCAGATGTGCTGATGGCGACTGTGTGTTGAAAATAGCTCAAAGAACACTTATTGATGACATTATGAGGGGTAGAATACTAGGAGCGCAGGAGGCTGGTCAAACACAGCAGGTCGTAGCACGGGCCCTCCGTGTCCCACTAAGTGTGATCTCAAGATTATGGCAATGATTCCAGCAGACAGGAAACGTGTCCAGGCGCTGCAGTACGGGACGTCCACAGTGAACAACACCACAAGAAGACCGATATCTCACCATGAGTGCCCGTAGACGGCCACGGAATATTGCAGGTAGCCTTGCTCGGGACCTTACCGCAGCCACTGGAACAGTTGTCTCCAGACACACAATCTACAGACGACTGAACAGACATGGTTTATTCGCCCAGAGACCTGCAAGGTGCATTCCACTGACCTCCGGTCCCAGGAGAGCCCGTAAATCCTGGTGTCAAGAACACAGTACATGGTCATTGGAACAGTGATCCCAGGCTATGTTCACCGACGAGTCCATAGTGATTCTCGCCTGGTTTTCATCTGGCGTGAACCAGAAACCAGATACCAACCCCTTAATTCCCTTGAAAGGGACATGTATGGAGGTCGTGGTTTGATGGTGTAGGGTGGGGTTATGATTGGTGCACGTATACCCCTGCATGTCTTTGACAGAGAAACTGTATCAGGTCAGGTCATTTTGCACCAATATGTCTGACTTTTCGGGGGTGCAGCGGGTCCCACCTTCCTCCTGGTGGATGATAACGCACGGCCCGACCGAGCTGCCATTGTAGAGGAGTAGCTGGAAACAGAAGATATCAGGCAAATGGAGCGACCTGCCTGTTGTCCAGACCTAAACCCCATCGAGCACGTCTGGGATGCTCTCGGTCGATGTATCGCTGCACTTCTTCAATCCCCGTAGGATACTTCAGGAGCTCCGACAGGCACTGGTGCAAGACTGGGAGGCTATACCCCAGCAGCTGCTCGACCACCTGATCCAGAGTATGCCAACCCGTTGTGCTGCCTGTGTACTTGTGCATGGTGATCATATCCCTTATTGATGTCGGGATACTTGCGCAGGAAACAGTGGCGTTTCGTGGCACATGTGTTACGGGGCGGTTTTCTGAACTTATCACCAATTCCGTGGACTTAAAGACCTGTGTCTTGTGTGTTATGTATAAAAAATAAAGTTTTGAAATTTACGGCACGTCAGCCATACCACGTGCTGTAAACAGTACGCAACACCGGATAGCAACTGCAGAACACACCGGCAAGGTTGCTGAGGGCAGTCACCTTGCGACAGAACCATCAACTCTTGCGATGGTCGTAGCCTGATTGTTACGTGCGTACCGTGACCTCAAAGGGCAACAACAGGCTACACGTCGCCTGGAAATTCTTTCCTCTCTTGCTGTCAGGTCGAGCACCTGTTCTGCAGGCGTGTAGAATTGCATCAAGCTTTCTACCGTTCACACTGGCAATGGGAAAATGGAAGCGTGTAGAATGCGTGAATGGAAGCGTGTAGAATTCATCAGACTTTCAACTGTTCACACTGGTAATACGAGAATGTAAACCATTCTCAAGGAGCTATAGAATAGTTTCTTAAGCCGTGAACGCATATTACAGGTACGGTCAGGATTCAACAGGAGCAGTCTCTTTCGCTTTCAATTCGCCAGACACATCTGACACACATATTGTTCTTGTATCTATTGCGTGCTAGCGTGAGAAAACAGAGCAACGCCTTTGATGTTGTCAGTTATCAGTAACATCATAATGTAACACACAAAACTCAAGCACCGATACCCAGTAGGCAGTCAAATATACTTTGACATCACTTAGCAAAGAGTACAGCAATACGCAACCCAAGAGCATCAACGGACTACACACCAAAACGTGTTCGAAAATATCCAAAAAACGCCATAAAATACAAAATGCTACGAAGATGAAAAACACAGTGAACGTGATCGAACGCATACAAAGCATAACACACACAGCTACGGGGCTATCATTTTACATAGAAAACGTGTATACATCCAATCTAATTACGGAAAAAAACATAAAACATCTTTATTATATTGTATCCTGACTCCTGAAGCAATAAAAGAAATGATTATTGTGCTCAAATAAACAGCTTAGCAGAATTATTACCAGTTTAAGAATGAGTATTTTGTGCAAGCTGATGGTATCCCCATTGTCAGGAACACTATCCAGTATTTTCACAAGTAATCTGAAAAATCAAAACAGCAACCAGGAAAGAAAAATATAAAATCATATACATATATGTTAACACTGTAATTTTTGTGCTACGTGAACGAAAAGAAAGAACAGAGCAATTTCACTTAGGAGTAAACAAGACACACATCTTGCTTCTACAGTAACAAAGGAGAAACATGGACACTCTTAAAATAAACAGAAAACCCACATCCACAGGCAATACTACATTCCACACTGCACAACAAGACAAGCTACAATCAAACTCGCGTTGTATATAGTAAACGGAAACCGGTCCAACCATACAAAGAGAATGAGGTACAGAGAAACAAATATTTTTATGGAGTGACGTAGCAATGAAGTACACCGCTTCATTTGTTTTAAAACATTAAAGATTTGTCTATTATTTCTATGAAATAAGAAAAAAGGAAGGAAATTACGGTAACAGTAATAAATTAAAAACTTAAGAACAGTTCATTCATAGTACAAAAAATAATAATAGAAAGCACGTGTTCTGCTATCTGTGTCTACATAATATGGCTTTATCAGCTTGTTGCAAACGGGCAAATTAACACGAAAAATTGAGTTGTTCGACCTCAGTATTCACACCTTACAACTGATAACTCGTAATGCCCACATGGTGGTAAGATTCCCGATTACAACATGATTTTTGAACAGAGTTTCATAATATTGGAATCAACAGAAGAATACTGGTGATTTATTGTAGTATTCAAGACTTACCACCTTTTGGGGAGAGCGGTGAACGGTGGACGGACTAAGTTTTCTTTTCTTTGTCTATTTAATTTAATATCTTGATTCCATGTATCTTGAAACTGAGATACTCAAAATTTTTCAACCTTTCTGACATGTATTTCTACGATAACAACAGCGAATAATGTAAATAAAAAATCGAAAATCAATTATTTCAAGAACTGGCTATTTTGAGCGGGTTTAATAGTCACGTTAAACAGGCGTTGAAGCAAACAGATATAACCGAAAACCTGTAGTATCAGTGAAACGTTGCATCCCTATAAAGAACACTGCCCGCGAAAGGCAGGGTTCCGTGTTCGAGCCCTGGTCCGGCACACAATTTTAATCTGTCACGAAGTCTCAAAACAGCGCACGCTCCGTTCAATTTGAAATGGAAGTACCTGTTCTCGTGTACCATACGTAAGAATGAACTACCCGTTCATGAATCAGAATACTAGCGAACCGTAGGGGAAGAATAAAATTTTGACGACGTGTGAGCTATTCACCTGCTGATGCACGTCGCAAGAGGTCTTCTTTTCTCGAGGAAGTGCCGGCTCCCGCTATGCTCCAACTAGGGCGCGGGCCTGATCAAACGCGGGCGTAATCAGGCTGCTATTGTTCTGCGCCACGTCATTGTTCTAGGGCGGCGCTGTCTCCTCGGCGCTGTGACGAACGTTCTCATTCTTCGACGAGCCCTTTCAGATTCCTCGTTCCTCCCGTCTCTGACATTTTGGAAAACTGTCTCCATTCAGGACGTACAGTGGCACCACAAATTATTCGCACACCTGCAATTATATACATACATCACAAAAAAAGTAAAGGTCATGCATGACTGTTTATTTCAGAAAAACATATTTGTTTCGATATTTCAATGTTCAATATTTATTTCAATATTTCAATGAACATATTTATTTCAATAAACAAAAGGTTCTTCTAATATCATTGGTTTCCCACACCGAAGTATTAGTTTACAAAAAGAAATCAGTTGTGCTACACATCACAAAAGTAGTGGCACAGCTCCAGGAAGATAAAGTTAAAATCTTCCTAATTCACGTAACCGAATTCTAGTAGCCTGTGTGCATACCCTTGCCGTTGATGACGGTTTTTAGATGTCTTGACATGTAGTGAACCAAGCTGCGAGTAATATCTGGTGAGGTCTTCGACCATTCTTCTAACTACGCTGCCTGAAATTCCAGCTTCCCTGTAGAACGACGATTTCGAACTTTTGTATCCGAGTGTGCTCAAAGATACTCTATCGGGCTAGGATGAGGGCTCTGTGGTGGAGTGAAAACCCTTCTTTTAGGTTTGTGTAATAACTACTCCCGAGTTCTCAGAGCCGTATGTTTTGGGGTCGTTGTCTTGAAACTTCTTTATTTAAATGAGTGTGTCTCTACTTAAATTGCAGAATGACTGAAAAGATGAAACTTCTGCGTTATTTGATTCCGAAACAGCAGAGTAAAACTCAAGGTACTGAGCCTACTTTCGCTTTACTTTTTCTTATCATCTCAACACTGACCCACAATATTCTAGCGCAACGCAATCTGACTGCCGAAACCAATTACAACCTGTTTTCAAATAATTAATTCAAAAGAATGGCCATGCGTAAAAAGACATCTTAACAATAACCCATACATTTAATTAAGCACTTACCTCACAAAAATCTTCATTACGCGAACTAGTGCAATACAGCGAGCGTCAACACTGCCAGCTAAATAAAAGATTCTAACTACTAAAGCATGTGGTTAGCAAAGGAAAGATTTTCTTGCAAACCAAATAACGTATTTTTTAACTTAATTATGTGACATCCAGTTCAAACACGAATATAAATCGTCATTGACGTCTAGTACAAAGGTATATTATCATGAATAATATTCAGTCTCCAAATCGAACATGTACAGATCGTTAGCCTACACTAACACTTCAGACCTCTACCCTCCATGAATGCTAACTTCTCACATCTAACATCCATCACTGCTAGCTGTTCATCTCCAACAGCCCAACACTACTGGCGATTAATTTCCAACAACGAGTCCAACCAGCCACAGAGTCTCTTACAAAGAAAGCGCAGTCAGAGATCCCATGCAAAGCGCTACACAAAGTTGCCAACACAGAAGCAGTCCACTTACAGTCTTACTGACCGTAAAAGGCGCAATCAGGAGTCAGTTTCTGTGCACTTCTACGTAAATGGCCTCGCAACAAATCGACGTATTTACGATGATCCGTGACACATTCAATAACTGCCAAGTCACTAACACCACAAGTTGCCATGCATCCCCAAACCATCATGCTTCCTCCTCCATGTTTTACTGTAGGTAGGACGCGTTGTAGTTGGAGCTCTGTATTTGGTTTGCGCTATATCTTTCCCTTTCCGTCAGAGCCAAACAAGTCAAACTTGGATTCATCGGAAAATAGCACAGTAGTGGCGAACTGCAAGCGTTTCCTTCGGTTAAATTCCGAAAGAAATGGCTGCCTTCTGAGAGATCTGCTACGGATATCAGCTGCGTTAAAAACATTCATAATAATCTGAGCACTCACCTGCCCGTTAAGCGTTGAGCGTATGTCCGGTACAAATAACGTTGCACTTTTAAAGGGCTCTTCTTGTGCAAGACGAACCATCTTTCGCGGCTTCCTACATGAAAGAATTTTTGGACATCCGGAACTGCCTTTATTGGTTGTTGTATCAGTCTGCACAAATCTGGTAAGCGTGGCGCTATCTATCGAGCGCAGTAACTAACGCCGTACAGTGCGCCAATACTGTTTTGAGTAGAAGAAAATCCTCATTTGATCGATTACATGTTTTTCTGTTGAGCTGCGAAAATATTTTAATACACAAATTACTTCCGTTTTTGAGTCAGACTTAATGGTATACATATAACGTTCCTAGTATTTATACGTGTGGTATTAGATGCGAAAAGATATCTGTGCCAATACTTTTTTGTGCCGCTGTACATGAAGCTGCAATATTAATAGTTGCGCACGTAACCGTAATATCGTTCAAACAGAGCTCGTCATTGGTTCTTAAAATGGTCTGGTTTGTGACATAGCCTCGATGACAAGTGAGATGTATGCTTGCGACAAGTAACTGAAAATCCGCCGGCCGCTGTGGCCGAGAGGTTCTAGGTGCTTCAGTCTGGAACCGCGCTGCTGCTACGGCCGCAGTTTCGTCTCATGCCCCGGCCATGGATGTGTCTGATGTCCTTAGCCAGTTAGGTTTAATTAGTTCTAAGTCTGGGGGACATGATCTCAGATGTTAAGACCCATAGTGCGTAGAGCCACTGCCATCATTTTTTTGACTGAAATCCGCACGCATCTGTGAGTGGTATCGCTATGAAACGCGTGACCACATCAAAAGACAAAAAAGTAAATGAAAACTAAAGGTATAAAAATAGAACTGACAGAACAAATACCTACGTAGACTCAAATTAACTATGAGAAAGGATGAAATGGCTCTAGATCTTTGTTGTGATCTCCATCTGGAGACTGATTTAATGCAGTCTTGACGCTAGTCCGTACTGTGCAATCCACTTCATCTCCACAGCTTTTACCACACACCTTCCATAACTAAATGGATGACTCCTCACTGTTGCAGGCTATGTTCTATCAACTGACGCCTTGTTTTAATCAAGATATGCCACATATTTATTTGTTCCTTTACTAGATTCAGGACCTCCACATTACATATTTGATCTAACCACCTAATTTTCGCCGGCCGCTGGTGGCCGACCGGTCCTAGGCGCTTCAGTCTGGAACTGCGCAACCGCTACGGTTGCAGGTTCGAATCCTGCTTCGGGCATGGATGTATGTGATGGCCTTAGGTTAGTTAGGTTTAAGTAGTTCTAAATTCTAGGGCACTGATGACCTGAGATGTTAAGTCCCATAGTGCTCAGAGCCATTTGAACCATTGAACCTAATTTTCAAATTCATTCTGTACACATTTCAAAAGCGCTGTCCGCGAAAATCAGCCATTGCAAAAACGGCAATCACACAAAACAGTTGTCACTACAAATTCGGCTGAAACTAGCGCTGACCTTCTTCAGCGACGGCACTAGGCTTACTGGCTTTGTAATGTTCGTCCATGCGCTCCTAGCGGGAAAACGCAGTACTAGAAAAACTCTGTCCACCAAAAAATTAGTTTGATGTCTTTTGGGGACCCCGCTGCACTTTAATGTGGCTCTTACGAAACCCTTAGCTCGAGATTCTCCCCTTCCTGACACCCCGTGGCCCATCGCCTGCTTTGTATTTTTAATGTGACTACATATCTCATACCTTCTATAACATCTACAACTACGTCTACAGTCTGAGAGTCCCACGTCAAAGGGCAAATCCTATTTGGCACCGCGTATTAGTGTTTCTTCCCGTTTCAGTGATATATCGGCATGAGAATGACTGTCTAAATGTGTCTCTGAGCGTCGAGATTAGTTTAATCGCGTCTTGGCGGTTGCTACGGGAGTCAAACGCAGGGCGCTGTGATATAGTTGTACAATGTTCATTTAATACCGGTTCATCTAATTTCGTAAGTAGGCTTTCAGCGGATAGTTGTTATCAATCTTTAGTTGTCCGTCAGTTTAGATTTTTGCCCCTCTTCGTGACGCTCTTGGGAGGGTCAAGTGACTCTGCAACCTTGCGTGCAACCTATCTTAATACACGTTGAATATCACCTGTTGGTCCTGTTTAGCGCTGTTTCCACACACTTTAATATTATTCTAAGAATGGTCACAGGAGTCTTCTTTATAAGTGACTGATTTTCGGCGTATCCTGCAACTGATACAAAGTGCGCCATGTGCTTTACCTACGACTGAGCCTGTGTGATCATTCCATTTCCTAGCCCTACTAAATTTTACAATCGGGTACTTGAATGAGTATACGGATTTCATTTACGTCTAACTGATATTATATTCATAGGATACGACATTCTTTCGTTTTGTGAAGTGCATTATTTTTACATTTATGAAGAATCAAAGAAATTTGTCAGTATTCGAATCCCAGCGAAATCTTGTCAAGATATGATTCAATATTTGTGCCGCTTTTTTCAGACATTATTTCATTATACATAACGAAATTATCTGTAGGTGGTGTGAGGTTACTATTAATATTATTTGCCAAATCACTTTCTTTTTTCCAGTATGAATACCAAAGGTCCCAGTGCTGTACGTCCTTAGCAAATCACAGTTTCGGTTTCAGAAGTGGTACTCTACTGAGAACGCCATTTACATGCTCATTCGCCAAATTTAGTAAGCATTAAATAATAAAGTAGCACCGGTTGGTTTCCTTCTGCGACTTGCATAAGGCGTTTGGCTGTGTGAATCACAGCATTCTCCTAGATAAAATGAAGCTTTATGGGATTGATGGTACAGCTAACCAAAAGAACGTAGGAAGATGTACTTAGTAACTCAACCAACATAGTTCACAGAAAAATTCTGTATGGGGAAAAATCGCGTATGCGGTTCCCCAAGGCTCAGTCTTAGGTCCACTATTGGTTCTCATGTATATAAACGATCTTCCGTCTAATAAACAACAAACATAATTATTTTGCCCACGACATTAGTATTGTAATAAATCCAAACATATATACAGAAACAGAAGAAATGGTTAACAATGGTCTCAAAGATATCATTGGTTTTCAGCGAATGGTCTCACCCTCAATTTAAAAAAAAAAAAAAAGACACCACATATTCAGTGCTATACATCTAGGGGTACTAAACCAATGATAAATGTAACGCATTGTGAGGAAATGATAACTACGTTGGAAACTTCAAAATTCTTTACATGTCAATATTGATGAGAATTTAAAATGGAAAAAGCACAATTTGAAACACCTAAAACAACTTAGTTCAGCTACATTTGCACTTAGAATTACTGCACGTCCTGAGGAGAGGCAAATGAATAAGCTGACATATTTTGCATATTTTCATTCAGTAACGTCATGGCATAAAGATTTGTGGGAACTCATATTTCAGACAGAACGTCTTCATTTCCAACCACAAACGTGCCGTAGGAATAATATGGGTGCTCACCCACGATCATCTTACAGACATCTATTTAAGGAGTTGGACATTCTGATTACTGCTTCATAGTATATTTATTCCCCAATGCAGTTTGCCGTGCATAATTCACTACAGTTGAAAAGGGATAATGATGTACATAATTACAATACCAGAAGGAAAAATGACACTCATTACTCAACATTAAGGTTTTCTTTAGCTCAAAAAGGAATGCAACGAGAATTTCTGGTCATTTACAAACTGAGAATGTTTCCAGTTGACAACTACTTCTATTCCACCGAAGAACTTCTGTTGTAATGTGGAAAGGGTAGATGGACAGGATTTACTAACTCAGATCTGTATATTGCAATGGGAATGTGAACTGACTCGATCCACATAATTACGATTTATCGTACAAAATGATCCATGGCACGCAGAAGTAACTAACTAACCAACCAACACACTTCCATGAGGCTTACCTGAAGCTACATCTACTTCTGTCGATAATGTACTGCAGTCTTCCTACCAAAAACTCCTCAATCTAATCACAAATTTCGAGGATACTGTATATGACTGTAGTTTTGTTAATTTAAGTTGGTTTGTTACGGAGTTAAGTGCTTTTTGGAGCGGAAAAAACACGGAATCTACTTGATTACACTTACACTATGTGATCAAAAGTATCTGAACACCTGGCTAAAAATGACTTACAAGTTCGTGGCGCCCCCCATCGGTAATGCAGGAATTCAATATGGAGTTGGCCATCCTTAGCATTGATGACAGCTTCCACTCTCGCAAGCATACTTCAGTCAGGTGATTCGTCACTCCACACAACGTTTTATCAATGTTCAACAGTCCAGTGTTTATGTTCCTTACACAAAGCGCCGCGTCGTTTGGCATTTACCAGAGTGATGTGTGGCTTATGAGCAGCCACTCGACCATGAAATCGAAGTTTTCTCACCTCCCGCTTAACTGCTATAGTAGTTGCAGTGGATCCTGATGCAGTTTGGAATTCCTGTGTGATGGTCTGGATAGATGTCTGCCTATTACACATTAAGACTCTCTTAAACTGTCGGCAGTCTGACAGTCAACAGATGATGTAGGCTTGTGCACTTTTGTGCTGTACATGTCACTTCACTTTTCCACTTTACAATTACATCGGAAACAGTGGACGTAGGGATGTTTAGGAGTGTGGAGATCTCGCGTACAGACGTATGACACAAGTGACACCCAACACCTGACCACGTTCTAAGTCCGTGAGTTCCGCGGAACGTCCCATTCTGCTCTCTCACGATGTCTGATGACTGCTGAGATCGCTGATATGGAATACCTGGTAGTAGGCGCAGCACAATGAACCTAATTGAAAAACGTATGTTTTTTGGGGGTTTCCGGATACTTTGATCACATAGTGTATATACGGCTTTCATCCGTCATGTGAGAGAAGATTGGTTTCGCATGACCCGTCTGCTAGATGGCACGAAGGTCAAGCTGTTCGACTTACCTCATTTGTGCCACAGCACAAGTGCATGGTGTTTCAAAAACAGTATACGTATTACAAAGCAATATGTTCTCAAAACCATCGATCGCCAAGCGACGACTCGGTCACTGGAGGAATGAATACATTGTCTAATTTAAACCCATTGCTGCTAGATGTCAGGTGTTTTTTTGTTTGCTTGGTGGCCGTCGCATGTTGGAAACGCAGCAGAAATCATTTTGTGTTCTCGAGACTGCGAAGTGTAATTCCGTGATTACAGAAAGAAGACGTTTCAGGGTCAGGTACCAAACTGATCTTCCGAATGGTTGGAACATTCACAGATGGAAATTGGAAATCTGGAAATGTGTGGTAAGGTCTTATGGAACCAAACTGCTGAGGTCATCGGCCCCTAAGCCTACACACTACTTAATCTAACCTAAACTAACTTACGCTATGGACGACACACACACCCAAGCCCCAGGAAGGACTCCAACCTCCGCACAGACCGTGGCAAGGAACCCCAGACCATGTAGCTACCCTGCGCGGCTTCTCAGGTGGAATCAACAGTTAGTAGACACAGAATGTGTATGTAAAGGAAGAGTCTTGGTTGCCCTCGTGTTCCCGGCGAAACAGTAGCACGAATCCAAATCGCATTCCAACGTAGTTCTACGAAATCAACTAGTCGTGCAAATTGAGAGTTACAATTGCATACAACAACAGTTTCGCGTGTTTCGAGACATCGGTTTATTATGAAGCCGTACAAGTTACAGCTGTTACATGCTCCATGTCATGATGACAAACGCATACGTGTGTTTCTGTCTGATGAGCTCCAGAACGCTATTAACAATGATAACATTTTGCACTACGCTTTGTGTTCAGTGATGAAGCAACTTTCCACATTAGTGAGAAAGTAAACAAACACAATGTTCGAATGTGGAGCCTCACATGCACACACTGGACATGTACGAGACTGGCCCAAAGTCAATGTGTTTTGTGCGATATCTCACTCAGCCTTTTACGATCCGGTATCCTTTGATGGAAATACGGACGGTATCTTGCTATGATACGAAACTGGTTGTTTCCCAGACTGAACGAGGACAACATTTTTTCAGCAAGACATGGCGCCCCCCGACTAGAGTCGTGCAGTGCGTGAGCATCTGAATTAGACTCTACCGAGCCATTGGATTGGTCGTCAAACCAGCGGGCAGTTTAGCACTTCCGAGCTGGCCTCAACGGTCACAGGATTTGACGCCCTATGATTTCTTTCTGTGGGATTTCATTAAGGATTACGTTTATGCAGAAACACTGCCACAAAACCTAGAAGAGTTGAAGAACCGCATCCGTACTGCCATAGCATCAGTGAAGGTGGGCTTGCTTATCCGAGTATCCGAGGAATTTGAGTATCTATGTGATATTTTTCACGTCGCCTGTGGAGGACATTTGAACATCTGCAATCTAAATTTGAGATACATTCGTAAATAGGTGTCCTAAGTTTCATAGTTGTATGTCTTACAGTTTAACAAATACTTGCGTTCGAAATACGTACATATTCTAAATACCCTAGACAGATCGCAAATATAGCAGCCACATTGCACGTTGTAGCCGGCCGGAGTGGCCGTGCGGTTCTAGGCGCTACAGTCTGGAACCGAGCGACCGCTACGGTCGCACGTTCGAATCCTGCCTCGGGCATGGATGTGTGTGATGTCCTTAGGTCAGTTAGGTTTCATTAGTTCTAAGTTCTGGGCGACTGATGACCTCAGAAGTGAAGTCGCATAGTGCTCAGAACCATTTGAACAATTTTGCACGTTGTAAATACAAATACATAACATCAGTAACTATGTCAGTTGAATTTTGGTTGCCAGTACTCCCAATTACATACTAACGGAGCTGACCTGTAAGTTGACACTAATGGGTTATCGAGTCACCGAATTAGTTGTTCGCAGCGGCTTGGATATTGTATCTGTTGGAGCCAATATCTCTTTGGTTTACCATCAGTTCCTCTCGCGATATTTGAAGATGGATCATTTTTATGCATGATCCAGGCTCACATGAATATGGAATGATTACTCTGGTCGAGTACACAGTTTGGCTTGTCGGTTTGCGCGAGGCAGCTAGTTAGCGTATCTTTCTACGGGAACTCCCTGTCTTGTTAGGAACTTCCACAACTAATGCACTACCAGTGACATAATGAAGCGTAATCTGTATTTCCCAAGAAAACAAGTGAACCCAGTTGAGTAGTTAACTAGACTGGAACAGATTAGAGATAATTTGTTTTTCTGAATATCGTCTGCGAGCTGAGGAAATACCGGCTCTTCTTTCATGGCGACATATGTTACAATTTCCCCAGGCAATCAGGTCGAGCAGGAAGTGTTTCATTTATTTTTTATTTTCGTTTGTTGATTTATTTAACTTGCAATACTAGGCCCGTCAGTTCCTCTCTTACACGGAACCAGGCATTTTACTTATTTATGGTAAGCATATTATGCTCCATTTAGAAATTCGAAATTACAATAGTATAGATAAAAGAAGACACACAACATATACGCGCACGTAATAAGTACAAGAATAAACAGAAATTGCGGGAAGGTAGGATTTTAGAAGTAATTACTAAGTTGGAAACGAAGAAATTGCACCAACAGGAGACCTTTAGGGACGCATAAATTAAAAAAAGATGAAAAACAGAACACAGATAACGGTATAACAGCACTGAAAACTAGGTGAAAGTGCGAACGATGAACTGACCGTTAAAAGGAAAGTTAAATTCGACACCCAAGTCCTACTTTTGCCAGTACTGCGATACCAATTACGCCATGCATCTCAACAGGCCGCAAAGATTCAACCTATTACATGATCTTCCTCATTCCTTCCAAACCAGAAAAAAATTATTTTTTAACAATAAACTATGTTTTGCTCAAGGCTGGAGCATCGCAATACTTCTTTCTTCAGTAAAAGGGGGAGGAGCGAGCTTTCAAAAACCTCAAGAAACTTTATCTGGTTTGATTCCATGTGCAAACAGATGTGCGCGGCAACTATGTTTATTTCAAATAGTGAAGAATGCACTACTCAGTCGCAAGTAATGTTGATGGTTATGCCTATAACAGAACGTCCTGCGAAGAAAAAAGGACCAAAGACATTAAGTTGCAGAGAATCATATTCATGTTCCAAAGATGCATCCGGGTTTTGCCGGCCGCTGTGGCCTAGCGGTTCTAGGCGCTTCAGTCGGGAACCGCGCGACTGCTTCGCTCCCAGGTTCGAATCCTTCCTCGGGCATGTATGTGTGTGATGTTTTTAGGTTACCTAGGTTTACTTAGTTCTAAGTCTAGGGGACGGATGACCTCAGATGTTAAGTCCCATAGTGCTTAGAGTCATTTGAACTATTTGAAAAGTGTCTCCATCAGAGAACACAAGTCTGTCTGCAAAACCATCCACCTCCATCTGTGCTTCAAAGTCAGTGCACAATTGTCCTTGTTTCGGTTTATCGGCTGGCTTCAGTGCTTCACCATTTGAATTCTGTAAGCCTTGATTAGATTAGATTAGATTAATACTTGTTCCATAGACCATGAATACGACACTTCGTAATGATGTGGACCGTGTCAGGTTAGTAAAAGATGTCTGTACAAGATATTACATTACACAAAATTTGCATCTACATCTACATCTACATCCATACTCCGCAAGCCACCTGACGGTGTGTGGCGGAGGGTACCCTGACTACCTCTATCGGCTCTCCCTTCTATTCCAGTCTCGTATTGTTCGTGGAAAGAAGGATTCTTCTGTGTGGGCTCTAATCTCTCTGATTTTTTCCTCATGGTCTCTTCACGAGATATACGTAGGAGGGAGCAATATAATGCTTGACTCTTCGGTGAAGGTATGTTCTCGAAACTTTAACAAAAGCCCGTACCGAGCTACTGAGCGTCTCTCCTGCAGAGTCTTCCACTGGAGTTTATCTATCATCTCCGTAACGCTGTTGAGCAGTATTCAAGCAGTGGGCGAACAAGCGTACTGTAACCTACTTCCTTTGTTTTCGGATTGCATTTCCTTAGGATTCTTCCAATAAATCTCAGTCTGGCATCTGCTTTACCGACAATCAACTTTATATGATCATTCCATTTTAAATCACTCCTAACGCGTACTCCCAGATAATTTATGGAATTAACTGCTTCCAGTTGCTGACCTGCTATTTTGTAGCTAAATGATAAGGGATCTATCTTTCTATGTATTCGCAGCACACTACACTTGTCTACATTGAGATTCAATTGCCATTCCCTGCATCATGCGTCAATTCGCTGCAGATCCTCCTGCATTTCAGTACAATTTTTCTTTGTTGCAACCTCTCGATACACCACAGCATCATCTGCAAAAAGCCGATGTCATCCACCAGGACATTTATGTATATTGTGAATAGCAACGGTCCTATGACACTCCCCTGCGGCACACCTGAAATCGCTCTTACTTCGGAAGACTTCTCTCCATTGAGAATGACATTCTGCATCCTGTTATCTAGGAACTCCTCAATCCAATCACACAATTGGTCTGATAGTCCGTATGCTCTTACTTTGTTCATTAAACGACTGTGGGGAACTGTGTCAAACGCCTTGCGGAAGTCAAGAAACACGGCATCTACCTGTGAACCCGTGTCAATGGCCCTCTGAGTCTCGTGGGCGAAAAGCGCGAGCTGGGTTTCACACCACCGTCTTTTTCGAAACCGATGCTGATACCTACAGAGTAGATTTCTAGTCTCCAGAAAAGTCATTATACTCGAACATAATACGTGTTCCAAAATTCTACAACTGATCGACGTTATAAATATAGGTCTATAGTTCTGCACATCTGTTCGACGTCCCTTCTTGAAAACAGGGATGACTTGTGCTTATTTCCAATCCTTTGGAACGCTTCGCTCTTCTAAAGACCTACGGTACACCGCTGCAAGAAGGGGGCAAGTTCCTTCGCGTGCTCTGTGTAAAATCGAAATGGTATCCCATCAGTTCCAGCGGCCTTTCCTCTTTTGAGCGATTTTAATTGTTTCTCTATCCCTCTGTCGTCTATTTCGATATCTACCATTTTGTCATCTGTACGACAATCTAGAGAAGGAACTACAGTGCAGTCTTCCTCTGTGAAACAGCTTTGGAAGAAGACATTTAGTATTTCGGCCTTTAGTCTGTCATCCTCTGTTCCAGTACTATTTTGGTCACAGAGTGTCTGGACATTTTGCTTTGATCCACCTACCGCTTTGACATAGGACCAAAATTTCTTAGGATTTTCTGTCAAGTCAGTACATAGAAATTTACTTTCGAATTCATTGAACGCCTCTCGCATAGCTCTCCTCACACTACATTTCGCTTCGCGTAATTTTTGTTTGTCTGCAAGGCTTTGGCTATGTTTATGTTTGCTGTGAAGTTCCCTTTGCTTCCGCAGCAGTTTTCTAACTCCGTTGTTGTACAACGGTGGCTCTTTTCCATCTCTTGACACTAATGTTTAAGTTTTTTCCCTTAATTTATATCTAAAAATTCAGACAATGAGTAGAAGGAGTTGTCATCTAGAAATTCTTTTAATTTATTTTTAAACGTTAGTTGGATATCTGTCAGGCTTTTGATGCTGTTTGGTAGGTGACCAAAGAGTTTTGTGGCAGCATAATTTACCCCTTTCTGTGCAAAAGTCAGATTTAACCCTGCATAGTGAAGATCATCCTTTCTCCTGGTGTTATAGCTATGTACACTGCTATTACTTTTGAACTTGGTTTGATTATTAACAACAAATTTCATAAGTGAATATATATACTGTGAGGTTACTGTGAGGTTCCCTAGATCCCTAAATAGATGTCTGCAGGATGGCCGTGGGTGGGCTCCATTGCACGTTTTTGAGCAATGAATACTTTTCTACTCAACGATGAATTACCCCAGAATATGATGCCATACGAAAGCAGTGAATGAAAGTAGGCATAGAAAGCTAATTTACTGAGATTCTTGTCACCAAAATTTGCAATAACCCTAATAGCATAGGTAGCTGAACTGAGACGTTTCAGCAGACCATCAATGTGTAGCTTCCAGTTTAACCTCTCATCAATGGACACACCTAAAAATTTTGAAATTTCTACCTTAGCTACAGACTTCTGTTCAAAGTCTATATTTATTACTGGAGTTGTGCCATTTACTGTACGGAACAGTATATACTGTGTTTTATCAAAATTTAAAGAGAGTCCGTTTGCTGTGAACCACTTAATAATTTTGTGAAAAACATCATTTACAATTACATCACTTAGTTCTTGGTTTTTGGATGTTATTACTATACTTGTATCATCAGCAAAAAGAACTAAGTTAGCATCATCATCAATATGGAATGGTAAGTCATTAACGTATATCAAAATATGCAGATAAGCAACACACGCCACACTGTCGATTGTGACACATTCATATCTCAGCTGGAATGACACATGGATTTTCTGGGGCTTCGCTCGTAGATCGTACAAACGTTTCTTGTGGTATCACATATTGATATCATCCTACTGATGTATCACATTTGGCAATGGAAGAGCAAATTTTCGTCCAACGGCGATAATAGTCGCGTGGGGTCTGGTGGACTCAATGCAGCATTCTCGCTGAGTCACAGCTCCAATGGTTCTGGACTACGAGCGCCATCTGCCCCCACACCTATATTTGTGCTGCTTCCTTTTGACATCGATAGCTTGTTGCACCATTTGCAAGGAGTCTTGGCACATTTGAGGAAATACAAGTTAAGTAAATCTTCTGTTTGCGTCTCACTTGTACACTAATCATTTGTGCTCTTGTCCAGCATTCCAACGACAGTTGCCGCACCACTCGGCAATCCATCTCTCCTTACCACCGTGTGCAAAGGCGAACACAATATTTTCCACCACTTCATTCTCGACACATAGCCGTTCCGTGATTTTCTTCTTGCATGTGCGCCCTGTCTCCTCTAATTGTTCTCCCCATATACACCACTGGCCATTAAAATTGCTACACCAAGAAGAAATGCAGATGATAAACGGGTATTCATTGGACAAATATATTATACTAGAACTGACATGTAATTACATTTTCACGCAGTTTGGGTGTATAGATCATGAGAAATGAGTGCCCAGAACAACCACCTCTGGCCTTAATAACGGCCTTGATACGCCTGGGCATTGAGTTAGACAGAGCTTGGATGGCGTGTACAGATACAGCTGCCAATGCAGCTTCAACACGATACCACAGTTCATCAAGAGTAGTAAGTGCCGTATTGTGACGAGCCAGTTGCTCGGCCGCTATTGACCAGACGTTTTCAGTTGGTGAGAGATCTGGAGAATGTGCTGGCCAGGGAAGCAGTCGAACATTTCCTGTATCCAGAAAGGCCCGTACAGGACCTGCAACATGCGGTCGTGCATTATCCTGCTGAAATGTAGGGTTTCTCAGGGATCGAATGAAGGGGAGAGCCACGGGTCGTAACACATCTGAAATGTAACGTCCACTGTTCAGAGTGCCGTCAGTGCGAACAAGAGGTGACCGAGACGTGCAACCAATGGCACCCCGTGGCATCACGCCGGTGGTACGCCAGCATGGTGATGACGAATACAAGCTTCCAGTGAGAGTTCACCGCGATGTCGCCAAACACGGATGCGAGCATCATGATGTTGTAAACAGAACCTGGATTCATCCGAAAAATAACGTTTTGCCACTCGTGCACCCAGGTTCGTCGGTGAGAACACCATCGCAGCGCTCCTGTCTGTGATGCAGCGTCAAGGGTAACCGCAGCCATAGTCTCCGAGCTGATATTCCACGCTACTGCAAACGTCGTCGAACTGTTCGTGCACATGGTTGTTGTGTTGCATTCCGTTCAGCTACTCTTCCAGGTCCTTTGCTGTCTCTGACAGAATTACAATGTCACCGGCAAACCGCCAAGTTTTTATTTCTTCTCGTGGATTTTAATTCCTATTCCGAATTTTTCTTTTGCTGCCTTTACTGCTCGCTCAATATACAGATTGAATAACATCGGGGATAGGCTACAACCCTGTCTCACTCCCTTCCCAATCACTGCTTCCCTTTCATGCCCCTCGACTCTTACAACTGCCATCTGGTTTCTGTACAAATTGTAAATAGCCTTTCGCTCCCTGTATTTCGCCCCTGCCACGCTCAGAATTTGAAAGAGGGTCACCGCTGTGGCGCGCTATTCACTGCAGTGCAGATTCCCAATGGTGCACGGTAACCATTATGCGGCTCCACCCTGATAAGGATACAGGATGTTTATGAATTTGTTAAACAAGAGTAACCTTTAATTGTGAAAATGGTAAATAACTCAGAGAAATGTTTGATACAGCACTGGATGCATAATATCTTCTAGTTTTACTTACAAATGTTCAGTACGACAAATGTCCGATCTGTAATCAGTTTCCTGCCAGATCCTATGCAGCATGTCTTGATGTATGGTGGCAGCTGCTTGTGTTATCCGCTGTTGCAGCTTGTTGACATTTTCCAGCAGTGGAGGAACAAACACTCTGTCTTTAATGTAATCCCATACACAGAAGTCCATTGGGGTTAAATCAGGTGATAATAATGGCCTGGATACTGTTCCACCACCTCCAACTCAAGTCGGCACATTCCTACAGGGATACGCAACAACTTCGTGATGGTAACAGCTTACAGCACAAAGGACATTTACCTTAGGCGAGTTTACCAATTAATAGCTGTTTGAATTTGAGGTGGTAGCTTGTGATATCTAGCCCTGAGTTGTCTCTGAACTGTTGTAGCCAATTTGGATTCATGAAACCGCCAGCAACAGTGCGAATATTCAGCACCATTATACACTACTGGAAATTGAAATAAGAACACCGTGAATTCATTGTCCCAGGAAGGGGAAACTTGATTGACACATTCCTGGGGTCAGATACATCACATGATCACACTGACAGAACCACAGGCACACAGACACAGGCAACAGAGCATGCACAAAGTCGGCACTAGTACAGTGTATATCCACCTTTCGCAGCAATGCAGGCTGCTATTCGGCCTTGGAGACCATCGTAGAGATGCTGGATGTAGTCCTGTGGAACGGCTTGCCATGCCATTTCCACCTGGCGCCTTAGTTGGACCAGCGTTCGTGCTGGACGTACAGACCGCGTGAGACGACGCTTCATCCAGTCCCAAACATGCTCAATGGGGGACAGATCCGGAGATCTTGCTGGCCAGGGTAGTTGACTTACACCTTCTAGAGCACGTTGGGTGGCACGGGATACATGCGGACGTGCATTGTCCTGTTGGAACAGCACGTTCCCTTGCCGGTCTAGGAATGGTAGAACGATGGGTTCGATGACGGTTTGGATGTATCGTGCACTATTCAGTATCCCCTCGACGATCACCAGAGGTGTACGGCCAGTGTAGGAGATCGCTCCCCACACCATGATGCCGGGTGTTGGCCCTGTGTGCCTCGGTCGTATGCAGTCCTGATTGTGGCGCTCACCTGCACGGCGCCAAACACGCATACGACCATCATTGGCACCAAGGCAGAAGCGACTCTCATCGCTGAAGACGACATGTCTCCATTCGTCCCTCCATTCACGCCTGTCGCGACATCACTGGAGGCGGGCTGCACGATGTTGGGGCGTGAGCGGAAGACGGCCTAACGGTGTGCGGGACCGTAGCCCAGCTTCATGGAGACGGTTGCGAATGGTCCTCGCCGATACCCCACGAGCAACGGTGTCCCTAATTTGCTGGGAAGTGGCGGTGCGGTCCCCTACGGCACTGCGTAGGATCCTACGGTCTTGGCGTGCATCCGTGCGTCGCTGCGGTCCGATCCCAGGTCGACGGGCACGTGCACCTTCCGCCGACCACTGGCGACAACATCGATGTACTGTGGAGACCTCACGTCCCACGTGTTGAGCAATTCGGCGGTACGTCCACCCGACCTCCCGCATGCCCACTATACGCCCTCGCTCAAAGTCCGTCAACTGCACATACGGTTCACGTCCACGCTGTCGCGGCATGCTACCAGTGTTAAAGACTGCGATGGAGCTCCGTATGCCACGGCAAACTGGCTGACACTGACGGCGGCGGTGCACAAATGCTGCGCAGCTAGCGCCATTCGACGGCCAACACCGCGGTTCCTGGTGTGTCCGCTGTGCCGTGCGTGTGATCATTGCTTGTACAGCCCTCTCGCAGTGTCCGGAGCAAGTATGGTGGGTCTGACACACCGGTGTCAATAGGTTCTTTTTTCCATTTCCAGGAGTGTATGACGCCATGACGACTGTTGGAATAACTCATTCTTGCATGCCTCCGAGTGGGAACGCCGGGAACTAAGAGCCTTTGTCGTAAATAAAACTTCATTCAGTGCTATATCAAACATTGCTGTACACTATTTACCCCTTCAACAGTTAAAGATTAGTTTTGTATATCTAATTTATAAACACGATTACTGGAGATTAATCGCTAAGCGCGTACGGAGATCATCCCTGCAAACAGCAGTCGTAGCACGACATACGTATGGCGCATTAGCCTGTAGTCTGCCTTTCACAATCTTTATCAATTCAGTGAATTATAGTCAGATTGCGTTATCGACACTCCAGGTGAAAAATGTGGTGCAGCACTCCACCCATTGCCGACTTCGTCAACTGCACTGCAGCAAATTTCATGTTTTTTCTTGTTATGGGTTATGGCTCATCTCACTGAAGATCTTTAATTTCAGTTGAAATCACAGCCTGCTATCCTTTTAAAGTAATTTATATGGGATGTAGTTGAAATAGCACATCGTCTTCAGGCCACAAGTGGTCCATCGGGACCATCCGACCGCCGTGTCATTCTCACCTTTTTCCAACAATGAAAGACACTCTCCGTGGCCGCACATTCACCAGCCGTGCTGCTATTGCCTCAGCGATTTTCCAGTGGTCAAAACAGACTCCTAAAGAAGGCTTCGCCGCTGCCATGGAATCATGGCGTCAGCGTTGTGAAAAATGTGTACGTCTGCAGGGCGATTACGTCGAGAAGTAACGCCAGTTTCATCGATTTCGGTTGTGTAGTTAATTACAAAAAAGTCGGAGGCCTTAGTACTTGCTGCACCTCGTATATTGCACATCAAGAATTGTTGAACTGATGGCCTTATCCTTACTGGATCACACACAAACGTCAAGAGGTTTCACATCTGGTGAATGTTATGACCATGACGTTGATGTAACTGCAAGAGGCACGTTCGGATAGTAAAAGCATCACATGGAAGGCTGGAGCCACAATTCTCGCATCATTTGTCCTTTTAATGATCACATTTATTTACAATGCACATGGTAGCACAAAATGAAATACGGTAATCACCAAATATCTGTGAATATAAAATGTTGTTGAACGAGAATAAACCTTTTTAAATTTTAATCACAGATTGACATGACTAAACGTTCAATTCTTGCTTCCCCAAGGAATCAGTGCCAACAACAAATAAAAAATAAATCATAATGAAATCTCTCTTAAACAATAAGTAAGTAAAAGATAACTCTTGCACAATCTTCTTAAACAGTCACAGTTATTTAGTTAAGAGGTGGTAATTTAGATTAAACACCCAAGTATTGCACATCTGACAAATGTTCTTACGTCCATAGAACGGATACCATGACAAATTATGCTCAAGAAAATAATAGTGAGTTATAATTAGAAAAAGTAATCTGAGGAGATGGCAATCAGAACGGAAATTACATTAAATTTTCCTCAGAGTGCCAAGTATAGACGCAAATACTTGAACAGGCAAAGAAACTACCTCAAAATTTAATTGCAACATCGCTCACATATAGGCCTTTAGGCAGAATATTCAGAAGTTAAAGAAGTACAGCAGAGCCTGAGGGAGGGAAAGGCGAAACTTAAAGAAGGCATGCCGCCAAGGTGAACAGTTCCACTACAGCAACAGCGGACACGCCTAAAATACAGCCGGAAGGCACGCTGCAGGAGCACAACAGCAACAGGCCCTTTTGGCTTGCAGCCGCCGAAATGTCGGGTTCCCGCTTGACAAGGCTAAGAGGCGCGCGAAATTTTCCAATAATGGTCCTCGCATACGCGGAAACGATGGGGGCAAAACTGCAAGTGTCCAGGTCTGCGCGGCATGGATATACAGCAAACTGCAAATCCACTGAAGGACATAGGACACAGCAATGTGTTTGCCGCTTCCCAAGGAAGTGACAAATCGATATCGATACAAATAGAACTAACGGTCGAAGGAACAGTTGCTCACGAACACCCACGTGTGATACCCTTACGCTGCGCCCCTCCTGCCCGTTCTCACATTACAACCCATTGGCGGCCTATTTCATTTTCTCTAAGCCAGCGATCATCTACGAAAACTTTTAAGTTAATTTCATGTTGCCTATTGGGACGCCATTGAAAGAAAGCAACGGGAAGACAGCGATAAAATGAACTGTAGCCGCCACATCTTAGTTGGACCATCTCTACCCATCCATCTGCCCGGAAAGGTTTTATACTAAAAATTAGTGAACAAATAACCCCTTGTGTGGTAGTTGTTGAAACGTTGTCCATAATTTCTGTAACTGAGGTAACTGAGCAACAAAATCTTAATGCGCTATGGTACAAGTGCAAAAAAACAGCATAGATATTTGGAAGTCCATGAAAAAACTTTGAGTTAACATACCATTGGCAACAAACCACACACCTAGAAATGAATTTTTGTAATCATGGAAAGATTTCATGCTCACCCTGTAAAAAACACAAATACGCTATTCCAATGTCGACATGGTTATCTCTGCCACTTCGAAATCTTGCTAAGGGTAGCATTTACCTGAGTTTGAAGCTCACCTTGAACGTACGAGTATCTACTGCATCGGACTCTATCATCATCTTGTAAGTTTTCCACGTTCTGGCGAAATCCTTGGAAAACTACATTAAAATAGAATGAAATTTTCACTCTACAGCGGAGTGTGCGCTGATATGAAACTTCTTGGCAGGTAAAAACTGTGTGCCGGACCGAGACTAGAACTCGGGACCCTTGCCTTTCGCGGCCAAGTGCGGGAAGTTTCATATCAGCGCACACTCCGCTGTAGAGTGAAAATTTCATTCTAGAAACATTCCCCAGGCTGTGGCTAAGCCACGTCTCCGCAATTCCTTTCTTTCAGGAGTGCTAGTTCTGCAAGGTTCGCAGGAGAGCTTCTGTAAAGTTTGGAAGGTAGGAGACGACGTACTGGCAGAAGTACAGCTGTGAGGAGGCGGCGTGAGTCGTGGTTGGGTAGCTCAGTTGGTAGAGCACTTGCCCGTGAAAGGGAAAGGTCCCGAGTTCGAGTCTCGGTCCGGCACACAGTTTTAATCTGCCAGGAAGATTTACATTAAAATAGATCACTTAGTTGCCGACGTCCCCGCTAGGTGACATGTGCGAATGAGTTAGCCCAGCAGTCATCATGGACCGCATAACCGCGCAGAATGTGCACAGTGTTGTTTATGGTTTCATTCTCTGGAGAAGAAAACATTTATTTTATGCTTAACGTCCGCAGTTAGCGGTTCAAGAATATGCGAACACTCATTGTGCTTATTTCTGAACATGTAACACTGTGGTTGCTTATGGACAATAAGCACTGAAAGGATAACACTTCTCGTTTACATAACCGTCAGTCAAAGCTAGTAAGCGTCGGTGTGTGTGTAAGAGGATCTCATTTTTTCAAAAGCGCTTAACTTTATTTAACTTAAACCTTCAAACTCATGGGAAGAGTGGTTGACTGTCGGGGGAGATATCGAAGAGAGAAAGGGGTAGAGGGGGGGGGGGGGAGGTATTTCCCGCACTGTATGGGTCTTTGAGTCTTTGGGCAGCAGTTATATCGATCTAAGGAATCCATACAACTGTAGGAACGGCTCGTATAGTGACCAGAACGGCTTCGGCACACAGGCCCCAGAATCACTCGTCTTCTTCATCACGTTTTCGCCGGAAGTACGAAGTCCTTTCGTTTTGTTCAGGTTTGCCTTTGTTGTTTCCAATCTGTTCTTATTTGTAACGGGGGACAGTCATTTCGTTTCCACCAGTTTTTATAACGAAATTAAACAGCCAGAAAAAAGAATACGCACGGGAATGCATCTCCGATTCCGTGTCTTTCTCTTTAGACTACTCGCGCAAACGGCTAACGTAAAGGCAAATTTTGAGACATAGTCGAAATCTTTGTATATTTAAATGTGTGTGTATTCCTAAGGAACCAAACTGCTGAGGTCATCGGTCCCTGGACTTACACACTACTTAAACTAACTTATACCAACTTATGCTAAGAACAACACACACACTCATGCCCGAGGGAGGACTCGAACCTCCGGCGGGAGGGGCCGCGCAGTCCGTGACATGGCGCCTCTAACCACACGGCCACTCCGCGTGGCAAAATCGTTTAAGAAATCAGAGTACTGGGATGATTAACACCTTTTGCGTAACGCGTATGTGAACGTAGTGGTACAGATAAAGGCAGCAAGGAGTATTGGTTTAGTAACTGTGTTGTGTCGGCTACTGTGGGAGTCAGCATCGGCTCAATCAAGGATGGAAAGAAGTAGCGATGGTCGGTGGCAGAAATCCATAATGATCTGTACCTAACACGTTCAAATTGTAAGTAGGCTGTTTAGTTTTTTTTATTGGTAACGCCGCCGCCACGTAGCGCTCTGTATAAAAATCACTGGCTGTGCCGTCTGCAGTCTGTGGCTGGTTTGCATTGTTGTCTGCCATTGTAGTGTTGGGCAGCGGCAGCTGGATGCTAACAGCGCGTAGCGTTGAGCCCCCAGCAGTGGTGGACGTGGGGAGAGAGATGGCGGAGTTTTGAAATTTGTAAGAATTGGTGTCATGAACTGATATATATATATATATATATATATATATATATATATATATATATATATATATATATATATAATGACTATTAAGGTAAATACATTGTTTGTTCTCTATTAAAATCTTTCATTTGCTAACTGTGCCTCAGTAGTTAGTGACTTCCGTAATTTGAATCTTTTATTTAGCTGGCAGTAGTGGCGCTCGCTGTATTGCAGTAGTTCGAGTAACGAAGATTTTTGTGAGGTAAGTGATTTGTGAAACATATAGGTTAATGTTAGTCAGGGCCATTCTTTCGTAGGGATTTTTGGAAGTCAGATTGCGTTGCGCTAAAAATATTGTGTGTCAGTTTAAGCACATTCGTGTATAATTGTTCAAAGAGGACGTTTCACATAGACCAGTCTTCTATAATTTTTCTAAGGGGACGTTTCAAAATTAATAGAACTCATTATTTCTAAAAAGGAAGGAAACATAACTTATTGTTATGAGGTGGCTTAAGTTGATTCCTGTGCCTTCTACATGCAAGTATATTTATACACTATTAGTACCCACAGAACGCAGGCTAAGTATCGTCTTTGTATTAGTACTGAGGCTCTCGAAGTCTGCGACCGAACTGGGGCCGACCGGTGATGGGCGGCGGGCCACGTCAGTGTTGACAGGGGGCAATGAACTCTCTCTTCCTAGAGGTATGGCGCTGCCCGCTCTTTCCGCTGACGCGCTTGTTAGCACCTTCTTGACGCCGTTTCGCGGTGCGGTGCTGTTCGCTGTGCAGTTAATGCTTTAGGACTGCACAAACTGTACTCGTTATTTAGAAGTTCTGGTCATCCTGTTGGCCCACTGATAGCGAGACGTAGTAATAGAAAACAACAATGGAGCGAACTGCGGACAAGCGCACGGCTGCTGCAGGTGTCTCCCCGTCTGGGATGGGAAAACTCCCGCCTGTGTTCGGTGGCCCGTGCGCACAGATCAAAAACGTGCGTCACTTTGCACCTTGCATGTGCACCCTTATCTTGCCTGTTCGTGCAAATGCCGCATGCACCAAGTGTGGTTGGAAAATTACAACACATCTTAAACATCACTATTTAGAGAACAATCTCTTTCAACATATTCTAGTGCTACGAATGAACTCGAAAATTGCGACTGCGGTTCCGTATCAGCTGTAGAATACTTCAGAACAAATGAACATTTGTGCTGGACCGGGATTCAAAGCCGGATTTCCCACAAAGTCTCACACTGCACCACAGTATATTCTAGTATCCCGACCACTATACCTTCGGATCTATCTCATAGCCATTTTCCAATATAATACAGCTATAGAAAATGGTTTCTGTTCTACTATAAAACGGATCATGTTTCCCCAGTTGAGTTAATCTACTGCAGTTGCATTCTTCCACAAATTTTTGAGAACTGCTCCTAAATACTACGGCCAGTGTCGACGTTGTCTCGGTACTTTCATCGCGCACTATTAGTGTTATCATTCTGCAGCGAGCACTGCGCTGCTCTGTTAATTCTACGCGCAGGATACTTTCCCTCTGATCCATTGTTACCGTAGGAGCCTTGGAACTTCGCAAGACTCGAGAGGAAATTCCGGGATCAATTATTGTCATTAATGCACATAAACATCTCCCCCGGCTTTTAATTCGTTTTTATTACAGCCGTAACTCTCGACAGCACTCTCATGAGAGTTTTCAAGGCTTCAGCACTCTAGACGGTATGACAAAGGCTGGTCACAAACAGATTTAATTATTTTTTCATTACTCCAAGTTACTACCATTTACTCACGCTTCGCCGGCCGTGCGGAAGTAGCCGTGCGGTATGGGTCGCAGCAGTCATGGACTGTGCGGCTGGTCCCGGCGGAGGTTCGAGTCCTCCCTCGGGCATGGGTGTGTGTTTGTCCTTAGGATAATTTAGGTTAAGTAGTGTGTACGCTTAGGGACTGATGACCTTAACAGTTAAGTCCCATAAGATTTCACACACATTTGAACATTTTTCGCTTCTCCGGTTGGTGTGGCCGAGCTGTTCTAGGTGCTTCAGTCTGTAACCGAGCGACCGCTGACGTCGCAGGTCCGAATCCTGCCTCGGGCATGGATGTGTGTGATGTCCTTAGGTTAGTCAAGTTTAAGTAGTTTTAAGTTCTAGGAGACTGATGACCTCAGATGCTCAGAGCCATTTAAATTACTCACGCTTCCTGGCAGATTAAAACCGTGTGCTGCGCCGGTACTGGAACCACGAACCTTGCCTTTCGGGTTCAATGCATTTACCAACTGTGCTACCCGAGGACGACTGGCCCAGTTTCAATTCTACCAGCACCGTTTTTCACAGATGCTCTATCGTCTAACGTGCGGCGCTAGCACTACTAGAAGAAATGGTACCGTGGAGAGATGATTTCGCCTCGATTACAATGTTCCCAGAGAGAACCCTCCACTTTGCAGTTGACAAGAGCACTGCTCGGTAACGGCTAGATTCTGTGTTCGGTTCCTGGCCCAGATTTCACCTACCAGGAAGTTTGAAAAGCAGTGTAGGCCCCGTCGTAGAGTGTCAGTCAATGTGACTCGCTTACTGTTCCAACACAATTTTGATGTTCAGCCCATCGCTCGAAACATGGTGTAGGCAACATCAGGGGGAAGGCTTTTGCTAAAGCGTTACCCGAATTACCTCAGATCTATAAATGTCCCGTTTGCCTTGAAACAGCCTGACTTCTCACTCCTGAAGAATAAAGAAGAAAAAATGCTTTCCTAATGCCTTTCATTCATTTCCAAGGTGTATCGAGGTAGTTCATATACTGCTACACCTACATTCGTACTCTGCAAGCCATCGTGTGCTACATGGCGGAGTGCTCATTGTAGAACTGTTAGTTATTCCCATCCTGTTCCACTCGCAAACAGAGCGATGACAAAACGACTGTGTGTATATACATGCGGTGTCCGTTCTTTCGGAAATGCCCGAAATTACAGACACCATTTTGAACGCGGGCCTTACACGAAATATAAGTCTGCTACAGTAACGTCGTTCTGCACTCAGCTGCAAATGCATTTCTCTAAGTTTTCTCAGTATTGAAAGAAACGTTTTATCCCCTCCAGTCTTTTCCCTTTTGAGTGCACGAAGCATCTCCACAATGCTTGCGTATTGATCGGAGCTACCAGCAACAAAACCAGCAGCATGCCTCCGAACTCCTTCGAAATCTTTCTTTTACTCCACGTGTGAGGATCCGAAACATTCGAGCAGTACTCAAGAATGGGTCACACTAGTATTCTGTACCGGTCTCCTTTCTTACTTGAGCTACACCCTCCTAAAATTCTCCCAATAAACCGAAGTCGACTATTCACCTTCCCTACTATCGTCTCTATGCTCTCATACCATTTCGTATCTCTCTGCGACGTTACGCTTCATTCATCATTCTATACAGAAATTCTGTATACATCGTCATGTATCCTTCAACAGTCTTCGACACTTTCCCGTACAGTATACCGTCACCAGCAACCAGTAGCAGAGGGCTATTGACGCCATCCCTCAGGTCACTTACGAGGTCCTACTGCGCCTCTTGCTCGAGTTTATCTTCCAGTTTGCGGGAATTTCGTTTGTTGACAACAGCTCAGCACACACATGGTCCTTACACCAACGACGCCTGTGTCACTGACGATATAAAACTGTTTGTTTAAAATATAAGAAAACATTTTGCTTTCTTTCCTAGGGAACTTTATTTTAAACGTTCTCTCTTAATTTCTCCTCTCGTTAAACTACATGGACGAGTAACAGAGACGTGTCTTCATTTGTTTCTTGTGTTCTACGGTTATTTCAGAAATAGCATCACCGGGGCTACTTTTCATATAAATAATGATGATGTCGTTCATTTTGCGAAATTTCTTTATCTAGTATGACATATGTATAACCCCGTGGCTCGTAGTGGTATACATATTTTTTTCTATGTCGTAGTACAACATGTTCCATGGCATGAAAATTCTCTGACAAATACACGAAACCTCTCGTTAATGATTATTACTTCATCTGCAGTACTAATCATTAAGAAGTTTCACGTCTTTGATGTCAGTACACTTCGATTTCGTAGCCAGTTTCGAGCACTCAAGTAGTTCTAAATGATGTATTGCCAAATCATCTTCGCCGGCTGCGGTGGTCTCGCGGTTCTAGGCGCGCAGTCCGGAACCGTGCGACTGCTACGGTCGCAGGTTCGAATCCTGCCTCGGGCATGGATGTGTGTGATGTCGTTAGGTTAGTTAGGTTTAAGTAGTTCTAAGTTCTAGGGGATTGATGACCACAGCAGTTGAGTCCCATAGTGCTCAGAGCCATTTGAACCATTTGAACCAAATCATCTTCAGGACAAAGACTGGTACACGCTCTGATTTGAATCATTTCTTTCTTGAATTCTATGAATTTCCAGTAACGGATGTCATCACTTCCAGCACTAACGAGAGCCTGGCATCAGCGGTGCAGTTGTGGCTCATGGAATTGATGTAGGCCTGGGGGAGGTTGTTCCAGGCGAATTTTTACGCTATTGTTGCATTATCTATACAAGTCTGCATATGGAAACTGAAAAAGGTTCCTCAACTGTTCTTAGCTGGACCATGTGTGTCTTAGCCTTCGACCCATGAAATCCCACACATTTTCAATTGGGTTGAAATCAAGGATGCCGGCAGGCCACACAATCACCGGGATGCCCACAGCTCTGAGACAGTCTCGGACTACCGAGGCGTTGTGAGGATGAGCAATGTCCTGTGTCATTGTGAAGTGCATTCCAAACGTTGCAACCCCCAGAATCATGTACAGCTCCACTACCTCAGTCTGGAAGTGCTAGGCGTTCAGTACTGGAGATGGTACAACGAATGGCCTGATGCCTCCCCAAACCACGACAAATCCGCCCTCAAATATGGTCTGCAGCGAAATGATGTCTGGATGATTCGTTGTCTCCACATTGAGACGCCAATCATTTGCCATTGCATCATCATGGCCCTCCCTGCAAAAGTGTAACCCATCTGTGAAGAGTACCTGATATCGTCAGTCCACAACCCACTGCATGTGCTGTCTGGCAAATGGCACCTTCATTGTTATGTGCAGACGCATGTGCAGTTCCTACAGCTGTTGCTGAATTGTTTGCACTGACGCCACTTGACCAGTAGCAGCAGATTGATGTTCACCTACAGCCCATGCTGTTACTCATAGGTTCCTGCCATCAAATAGCACAATCCTATGGTGTAGTTCTATAGCCATGGCCCTGACCTGGATGTCATATACACTCCTGGAAATGGAAAAAAGAACACATTGACACCGGTGTGTCAGACCCACCAAACTTGCTCCGGACACTGCGAGAGGGCTGTACAAGCAATCATCACACGCACGGCACAGCGGACACACCAGGAACCGCGGTGTTGGCCGTCGAATGGCGCTAGCTGCGCAGCATTTGTGCACCGCCGCCGTCAGTGTCAGCCAGTTTGCCGTGGCATACGGAGCTCCATCGCAGTCTTTAACACTGGTCGCATGCCGCGACAGCGTGGACGTGAACCGTATGTGCAGTTGACGGACTTTGAGCGAGGGCGTATAGTGGGCATGCGGGAGGCCGGGTGGACGTACCGCCGAATTGCTCAACACGTGGGGCGTGTGGTCTCCACAGTACATCGATGTTATCGCCAGTGGTCGGCGGAAGGTGCACGTGCCCGTCGACCTTGGACCGGACCGCAGCGACGCACGGATGCACGCCAAGACCGTAGGATCCTACACAGAGCCGTAGGGGACCGCACCGCCACTTCCCAGCAAATTAGGGACACTGTTGCTCCTGGGGTATCGGCGAGGACCATTCGCAACCGTCTCCATGAAGCTGGGCTACGGTCCCGCACACCGTTAGGCCGTCTTCCGCTCACGCCCCCACATCGTGCAGCCCGCCTCCAGTGGTGTCGCGACAGGCGTGAATGGAGGGAAGAATGGAGACGTGTCGTCTTCAGCGATGAGAGTCGCTTCTGACTTGGTGCCAATGATGGTCGTATGCGTGTTTGGCGCCGTGCAGGTGAGCGCCACAATCAGGACTGCATACGACCGAGGCACACAGGGCCAACACCCGGCATCATGGTGTGGAGAGCGATCTCCTACACTGGCGTACACCTCTGGTGATCGTCGAGGGGACACTGAATAGTGCACGGTATATCCAAACCGTCATCGAGCCCATCGTTCTACCATTCCTACACCGGCAAGGGAACTTGCTGTTCCAACAGGACAATGAACGTCCGCATGTATCCCGTGCCACACAACGTGCTCTAGAAGGTGTAAGTCAACTACCCTGGCCAGCAAGATCTCCGGATCTGTCCCCCATTGAGCATGTTTGGGACTGGATGAAGCGTCGTCTCACGCGGTCTGCACGTCCAGCACGAACGCTGGTCCAACTGAGGCGCCAGGTGGAAATGGCATGGCAAGCCGTTCCACAGGACTACATCCAGCATCTCTACGATCGTCTCCATGGGAGAATAGCAGACTGCATTGCTGCGAAAGGTGGATATACACTGTACTAGTGCCGACATTGTGCATGCTCTGTTGCCTGTGTCTATGTGCCTGTGGTTCTGTCAGTGTGATCATGTGATGTATCTGACCCCAGGAATGTGTCAATAAAGTTTCCCCTTCCTGGGACAATGAATTCACGGTGTTCTTATTTCAATTTCCAGGAGTGTAGTAAAGCAAGTCTCATGATGTCGCTGCAGTACTCTTCCTGTCACACTCTGTGACATGCCCTAGCACATGTGAAATGACTTGCTGTGACCTGCAATCTTCAGACAGAACAAAGGCTTGTCTAACGTCAGTGGAAGACAGCCACATCTGTACCATATTTCTGTTAAACGAAACAAACATTGCAATGATTATGACATGAGAAAGACGCAGTGCACTGAATGAGAGCTTTCGGCTGAATTATCTGATTGCGCTACGCCACTGCGCTGCCTGCACGTTTCTGAGGGTTGTTGAAAGGCTTGCCTATTCTGCTGTCGCTTAGGAATGGGTGGATGAACTGTTTCTGTACAGGGACATGTTTAAAGTGCCCAGCAATCATTCACAGGTTGCACTGAGGGTACTGTGGAACAGAGTAGTCTTAGAGGAACCCTTTGCCTTTTAATTTACATGCATGTCAATGTCGCAGCTCTCAGTGCACACGCCAAAGGAGGGCGCAGAAAACGAGGGATGGGAACGCATAGGTACAATTTTCCGCTTAGGTTCACGTTCAAATTGTGCCGAATGGTCCCTAGGGGTTTCACCCTGTATACAAGAGCAAAAACTGCAGTCACTCTGAGCCGTGCACAGCTCGCGTTGCTGCTGTTTGTAGATTTCCGTCCCCTGTTGGAGGCCAGACCGTATCGTTTAGTCGACGTGGTTGCGGTTGTTTGTCTTCTTCTCATTCTGACTGCCGCCACTTGGTTTCACAAGTGTTGCCTGTCCGTTAGTGGCAGCAGCGGCGGTTATCTATATGTAGTAAATGTGGCCCTATCTTTGGGGCGATGTCGTGCTTCTTCCGGGTTGAGTCAGTGTACAGTTCGGTGGGGGACTCAGGAGGAGCCAGGTCTGCGCGGTGCGAGAAAATGCCGGCACTGCTGGCGGCACGGATGGACTGCCGGATCGAAGGCCTGTGGTTACGAGGGTGCACGACCTCGTAATAAACCAGATCCTGCAAGCTTTAAGTTGAGTGCATTTGGATTCATGTAGAGAAACCTCCATCATTGTGAGATCTTGCAATTCTCCAGTGACTTGGGTTCGTGTTGCTGCTTGTATTCTAGCCGAGGCGAAGAGCAGCGAGTGGAGTGCTTGGGGAAGGCGGATCTGATTAGCTTTCCTGGACTTCTAATTACTATTTATTGCGTTCAGTTTGTTACTATTTGTCAAGTTCATCCAGCGGTATTTTTCCTGCCTCATGGCCGCTAACGCCCCAGTTACCTGCCCTGGGGTTTGTGTATGTAGCGGCAGTGTACGTTCCCTCGCCTTGCAGCTGCTGTCTGGTGAGGCGTGTAGTTTTGACAGCTTTCTTTATTGTAGGTTGGTTGGCGATTCTTCTACTCTGGCGGTAGTGATTCCTTTCTCCTTCTGGGCGCTTTAAGCACATTATTCTGCGGACAGAGTCCAGACCTCCGGTTCCAGCTTTCGCGTATTTTTTCATCTTCGCATTTGGTTTACTGGACGTCAGGGAGCCTCAGCAAGATTATCATTAGTCATTCGTTAGACTGCCACTAGTCTGAGTTAACATCTCGCGAAATGAATGCAACCCTGGGCTGCCTAGCTCATCGCCTGCGAAAGTGCTTTTTGCCGGACCTACTCAGAGGTCGCTTCCTGGTGCACCATCTGTGACTGACCCTTGTGTTTTATTATTGTATTTGCTGTTTTATTGTATTTTTCTAAAATTTTCTACATAATTTCATTCTTGGCGTTACAGCAGGTTTAAATGATTCTGCTACCAAGTTTAGCATCATTTTGTCTCACCTGTTTGATGATCAGTTGCCTGTCTTTTTTAAGTTAACCTTTGCTCTTGCATTGCTGTTTTACAGTGTGTTTGTTAAATTTTTTATAACTGTTATTCTTTATGTTAAAGGTCTTCAGCCGTTACTGTGTTTACTTGCCTTAAAATTCTAATTGGGATCACATTGGTTTGTCTTTAAAACATTTTCTTGCTGTGTCTGTATTTTATGCTCATTTGGTAAGTTATAACGCACTGAAAGCACTATTAATTACAAAGTTGTTTATTCTTTCACTGATAATTGGTGATATCTTTGTTTATTTCTGAGTCTGGAATTACCGTTTTAAAATAAATGTGTGTAACTGCAAAAGGGAACCAATAGTAACTGATTATGGTCCCGTCCACAATCCTAACCCAATCCTGCCTTCCTTGACAATCAGGTTTCATACACTAAAGTCGAAAGGGGTGGTATAATGTTCAACGGCGTAGCAGCCCTACGACTTCCTTAGAGAAGGGTTGAATCGTTCTGAATCAGCAGTATCAAAGGTTGTCAATAACATCTTGTTGCTCACACTGCAAACTGTCGCTTTTGTGTACGAAAGATCGCCCCATGAGAAGAAGAGGTTGCATTCACGCAATTTTATCACACCCCTTATCAGACTTTTCATGTCAGCTTTGAGCAGCGGTATGTTCAAAATGTTTCCCATGGCCAGCAATAAGAGAACTGCGCGATTTCGATACTGGACACTGCGATTCTCACCTCATTGCATAGTCGTCATGAGAAGGAGTGAGATGTGGGTAAAGGGAGGAGTGACGAATTTTTTCGTGATGTGACACACGTCCAGTTTGGCAATCGGCAGAACTATGGTGAAATTATTTGGTGCGAATACGAGATCTTTAACCCAACTTCCACCTGACAAGGACTTCTGAGCTCTGTCTGCCCCCTCCCATTTTTTCCATCTGTCAACACCTTGCTGTTCGAAGCAGAGCCGAAGGGTAATGTCACAGGGCACAAGGATTTTGTACTGTTTTGAAGGTACCTTCGAGCCAAATTTAGAACTTCTACTTCGCTATGGGAGAAAAGTGAAGGGTTTTCAGAAAGTGAGGCATAATTTTGTGCATTGTATTTAACTACTCTGCAAGTAATGCGTGAAAAGGAAGTCAAATTTAGATGCGTTTGATTGACAGGAAGGCAGCCTACATGGTTTTATATATATACAAAATTCCATTTTGTAATAGGAGCAGCTACAATAACACAGAAGTTCTTCGGTGAATTTTCGTTCGGTAAACTGAACGTGTTGAATCCTCGGGCGACAATGTTACCACTCAGTAAATATAATGTGAATGTGATGTCAAATACAAAGTGAAATAAGAGAACAAATCTTGGATAGAAATGACATATATGATATGTCAGTGCAATAGTGAATAATTCGAAAAAGCAAAATTTATGTATGTATTCGAACTTATCCTGGAAACACTCCAAAATATAGCTTTTGCAATGGGTTACTAGTGTGATGAAAATCATTGTCCACAGACTTTTTGTTTAACATGCGGGAACGAAAAGGAACTGTTGACAGCAAATCAGGTTAATAGGGACACTGAGGCATTAATTAGATATTTTTGCCCAGCATATAATCAGTTTTTTGATTTTGTGACATCATGGGGCACTAGGGTGCAGAAGTACGAGGGACGTTTGAAAAGTCCGTGCAAAGTACCGAGAGATGGCACCACCGGCGCGTATCGAGGTCATGTTTAGATAGTAGCATTTTTGGAAAGAACACACACCAAGTTTCAGCCATATTAATCTATTTCTTTGTTTTTGTTATTCGTGCGAATCAAGGAAGTCGAGTGATTGTCAAGAAATGGTCGAAAAAGAATTTCGTGTGGTGATTAAGCATTGTTTTATGAAAGGCAAAACGCCTCAGGAGATTAAAAAGAAGCTTAATAAACATTACGGTGACCCTGAACATTCGATTAGAACAGTTTACAAGTAGTTTCAAAATTTTCGGAGTGGCCACATGGACAGAAGTGATGCTGAACGTTCTGGACGCCCTGTGAAGGTTACGACTCCAGAAATCATTGATAAAATCCATGATATGGTGATGAATAACAGAAGAGTTAAGGTGCGTGCGATTTCTAGTGTTGTGGGCATCTCGAATGAACACGTGCATAATATTTTCCATAAACATTTTGACATGAGAAAGCTACCCGCAAGATGGGTTCAGCGATTGCTCACGCTTGACCAAAAACGGAATCGTGTGAAGTGTTGCAAGGATTGTTTGGAGCTGTTCAGGAAGAATCTGCAGGACTTTAATCGTCGTTTCGTCACTGTGGATGAAACATGTATACATTACTACACTCCTGAGCTCAAACAACAGTCTAAACAATGGCTTACCAATGGAGAATCTGCACCAAAAAAGGTGAAGACCATTCCTTCGGCCGGAAAGGTTATGGCAACTGTCTTTTAGGATTCGTAAGGGATAATCCTCATCGACTATCTGGAAAATTATAAAACTATTACAGGTGCATATTATTCATCATTACTGGACCGTTTGAAAACCGAGCTGCAAGAAAAACGCCGACGATTGGACCGCAAAAAGTCCTTTTCCATCACGACAATGCACCAGCACACTCCTTAGCAGTTGTGCTCGTAAAATTAATGGAAATAGTATTCCAACTCGTTTCACATCCCCCCTGTTCTCGAGACTTAGTTCCCTTGGACAAATATTTGTTCCCCAATTTGAAGAAATGGCTGGCATCACAAAGATTTTATTGAAACGAGGAGGTGATTGCCGCAACTAATGGCTATTTTGCAGACTTGGACAATTCCTATTATTCGGAAGGGATCAACAAATTAGAATAGCATTGGACGAAGTGTATAAGTCTAAAAGGAGACCACGACGGAAAATAAAAAATGTTCACGCCAAAAATGTAAGTAGTTTTTATTTTTGGACGGACTATTCAAACGCCCCTCGTGTATGTGTGTATGAATGGGCGGTTTAAGGCCGGAAATTGGCCGTAGTTTATGCGAGCTGTGTGAACTAGGCTTATCTCTAAGTGCTGCCGGCCACTGTGACTGCGGTTCTAGGCGCTTCAGTCCGAAACCGTGTTCCTGCTGCGGTCGCAGGTTCGAAACCTGCCTCGGGCATGGATGTGTGTGATGTCCTTAGGTTAGTTAGGTTTACGTAGTTCTAAGTCTAGGGGCCTGATAAACTCAGATGTTACGTCTCATAGTGCTTAGAGCCATTTGAACTCTAAGTGTTAGGGGCTGAGTGGGGAGAAGCAGCGTTCAATTGGGGTATTTGACAGCTGGCAAGGGGTGCGCTGGAAGCCAGGCGGCGTGCTGGCTAACCTAACTAAGATGGTGCCTTCAGTTACTTAGAGAATCGAGAAAGAATCGTAATGTTCTCTGAAAATACGAAAAATGCCTTACACACATGCTACGAGAAAAGTATATACAGCTGAAGAATCATGGTGCTGATTAGAATATGTTGCAAATGAAATCATGCTGATAAGTGTGACATATAATATGTCAATATTTACAATTATTATTGTTTATAGAATTCATAACAACTGTAACAGATACTAAAAGTGCTAATATTGCAAGTCCTCTTAAAGCTGATGGTGCCAGCAATGGCAACAAAAAATTAGTGTTACAATTAAACAAATAAGTAAACAGTTGGGAACAATTAATTAAATATACGCAAAGCTGTACTCAAACAGCTATTTCACCACGTGAATGCGCCTTACCACATCATCATGAGTATGTTAACTTCTAATCCAACTAACTACTACGTTTAGTTAATAAAAATTCATTGCTTATGATGTATTTGAAGTATGTGTGTCGTCTAGAATCACGGCGCTGTGCCAGATATGGCCAGCCAGTTAGAACCGTGTTCATACCAGCTGAGAATAATGAAACAACACTTGGTTACGCGCTGGCAAAATGACCGCGGCTATTTATTCTGTATTATGATGTATTTATACATGAAATTTAATTTCTAATTGTACACAAAACAGATAGCAGTTACAAGAGTCGAGGGGAATGAAAGGGAAGTAGTGGTTGGGAAGCGAGTGAGACAGCGTTGTAGCCTATCCCCGATGTTATTCAATCTGTATATTGAGCAAGCAGTAACGGAAACAAAAGAAAAATTCAGCGTAGGAATTAAAATCCATGGAGAAGAAATAAAAACTTTGAAGTTCGCCGACGACATTGTAATTCTGTCAGAAATGGCAAGGAAAGCGTTTCTGAAGAACGAAATTTGTTAACATCGAGTATAGATTTAAGTGTCACGAAGTCGTTTCTGAAAGTATTTGTATGGAGTGTGACCATGTATGGAAGTGAAACAAGGACGATAAATAGTTTAGACAAGAAGAGAATAGAAGCTTTCGAAATGTGGTGCTACAGAAGAACGCTGAAGATTAGATGGGTAGATCACATAACTAATGAGGAGGCATTGAATAGAATTGGGGAGAAGAGGAGTTTGTGGCACAACTTGACAAGAAGAAAGGACCGGTTGGTAGGAGGCAACAACGGATCATAAATTTAGCATTGGAGAGCAGCGTGGAGGGTAAAAATCATGGAGGGAGACCAAGAGATGAATACACTAAGCAGATCCAGAAGGATGTAGGTTGCAGTAAGTACTGGGAGATGAAGCAGCTTCCACAGGATAGAGTAGCATGGAGAGCTGCATCAAATCAGTCTCAGTACTGAAGACAACAACAACAACAACATTTCAGTTTTATAAAGTTTAGCCGCATATTTCACTAATACGATGTGTACTCGTGAAATACACTGTATTTACATACAAACATGTGGGCTATGGTCAACGAACTCAGACGTATCAGGTGTAAAGATTTTTCTCATACAGAAACATGAGGGTTATGGTCAAAGAGATCAGCCACAGGAAGTGCAAGGGTGTTGCACATATAGAAAAAAAAAGCTGTTACAGGCTGAGAGGTTTTTTGATACACGTTATGAAATTTTTTATCCATATTTTCGTCGGCGAACTTAGGAAGTACAATTATGTTATATATACGAAATTACTAAAAGCTATTACAAATTTAAAAAATGACAGCTAGAACGGTTTTGAGCAACACTGTTGTCAGAGAACTTAGATCTAGGAAGTATAATGATGTTACACACATGAAATTTTGAAAGCTATTACAAATTATACAATGACAGTTACAGCTTTTGTTTAGAATTAGATTTTTACAAATTACGATAGTGACACTTGAATTGTTGTATGACTGCTACATAGAATTTCCATGGAATATTACTTTGTTATTATATCAGAGGATAATTAGTTTTTGTTTCTGAATATTTGATGAAATATCTGAAGATAAGATTTGTTTGCAATCTCCACTTGTTCGTTGAGAATAAGGTGTCTGGTGAGTTAGAGCTGTGGCTACAAATTTCTAGCTCTTCGAGCAGATTCATTTTCTTTACTTTGTTCACAGTGTGTAGTATTTGTAGGAAGTCTGTAATGGCTGTGGCTGAGTGGCCGTAGTCTTTTAGATGCATTGCAAAGGTGAATTTATCGAAGTTATTTATCTGGAAGGCATCCATATGCTCACAGTATCGTATGGAGAAACTCCTTCCAGTTTGGCCTATGCAGAACTGTGGGCAATAGTCACATAAAAAATTTGTAAATACCTAATTTGTGGTGGCATTGGTTATTTGTCTTACTGTTGTGGATGATGTGCTGTTGTAGCTTGTTGTTAGTGCTGAAAGAGATTTGAATACCAGTTTTCCGAAAGAGGTTGGCAATTTGGTATGAAATTTTACCTGTAAAGGGTATGCGGGCGAATGTGTTTTTTCCTTCTCGTGAATCTGATTTAGTACATGTGCATTATTTCTTTTTGATTTTGTTGTTAAGTTTATCAATTAAATCTGGTTTGTATCGATTTCTACATGCAATTTCTTTGATAATGGTAATTTTTTTCTGTTCATCGTAGGGGTGAGTGGGATTTTATGTATACAATTATTTCTTATTGTGCACGTCCAGCATCCTTTCTTCTTCTCCCTCTCTTTTCCAATAGTGTGTGGTCAAGCTTGAATCGTTTTGAATGCGGTAGAAGACGAACCAAAGGTGCAGAGGCAATCTCAGTCTTGTACCAACGCAACTTCAGTTTGGGTAAGGCAAAGAACAGGAACTGGGTGATCAGGTCAAAGAGGAGCTAAAAGCTAGTGGTTTGGTGAGCAGAGATTGGTCACTTCGATTTCTCGCACCTCTCGTGCTGGGTCTGTCATCTTGGGCAGTGTTTGAAAAGACGGCTGAGCGATCGGACGTTCTCTTAGAGCGCTTGCGTCGAACGAAAAGCTATTACAATGGTCTATTTAGTGGCTAAGTTTAACTATATTTTCGCTCAAAGGTTTCTTATCACTGATGAGGTATGGCGATAGTCTTAGTTTTGTCCAGTTTTTTAATTACAGACTTCGCAACTGAAGTGATGTGGTTTCCGTTATGCTTGACCTTTCAATTGCGGAAGTTTGTCGTCTGTACATTCATCCGGTTATGCCTTTCTTTCATTTCTTGCGTGTAGTTCACGTTAGTTACCGTGTGCCGAATTTCGAAATCGATCTGCCCAGATCTGGTGAATTTTTCTTTACGTTCAGCATGAATTAATTTGTGCCGTTACAGTGAGTGCACTTGTGCTTCAGATACGTACGCCTAACTTCAGCATAGTCTGTAGATACTCAATAAATCGGTAGCGTGATTTAAGCCGCCTCACAGTAAATCTCTGTTCGAAATTTCGGTATGTTTCATTGTGTGTTAGACTTCGTGCTGTATCCGGTCCACATAGCGGGAACTGGATGCGTAACAGACAATACTTCCACGTTTGGGCTCAGTACAAGGTTTCCGACTATAGTCATTATTAAATTCTTGCAGTGTCTGATCAGTTTAATGAGCATGAAATGCATTCATTAAAAATTTTCGTGAATCTTTGTTTCGTTCGATGTGCGTGTGTAACTTCGGCTGCACCCAAACGTATATCACCTCGCAACCTTTTGAACTGTTAACAGTCTGCAGTGGTTTCGCTTTCTCGTGTGTGCTAAAAACCGAAAAAGGGAGCCATAATCGAATCAGAGGTCCATTTGATGCCCTTAACACATTCAGCCACAGCCGTTTTGCCATGTTCGTTTCCTGAACTATCGATCTTTTCGGTCTAGTTGTTTGTGGTTATTGAACTCGGCCTTGTTCCAATTTCACCGTGGATTTGTATTGCCCTGCTGGTACGCGCCTTCGTGCAAAGAAGAAAAAAAAACTGCATCTAGCGGTAGAAATGATCCTCAGGCATAGATGCGTTCCTGTGTTGATCCACAGTGCCTTGCAGAACGACGAGATCATCCAGGGAATGACGCGAAAACATTCAACAGATCATAATGCTCCCACTTGTCTCTCTTCTTTCGATTCTAGGATTCTTTTTATGATTATCAGAGATTTTGTTTCAGGGGCACTGAGGTTGTATGGATTATACGAGAAAAAGGGGTTTGATTTTTAATGAGAACGTAATTTATTTAATTTGTAAATAGGTAAGTAACATCATGAATATGCAAAACTTTCTGATGGTTTATAACATACTCACGTATTTTGCGATGTTACAAATCGCAGTACTGAAATACATTTTTTCCACGACCGTGAGTGGGGAAGCAGTAGAACGTTTTCAACAGTATATAAACGGTGGTCCATTGATCGTGACCGGGTCAAAGATGTCAGGAAATAAGCGAATAACGAAAAAACTACAAAGAACGAAACTTATCTAGCTTGAAGGGGGAATCCAGATGGCGCTATGGTTGGCCCACTAGATAGCGCTGCCATAGGTCAAACGGATATCAACTGCGTTTTTTAAATAGGAACCCCCATTTTTATTACATATTCATGTAGTACGTAAAGAAATATGAATGTTTTATTTGGACCACTTTTTTCATTTTGTGATAGATTGTACTGTAATAGTCACAAACATATGGGTCACAATTTTAGACGAACTGTTGGTTACAGGTAGGTTTTTTAAATTAAAATACAGAACGTAGGTACTCTTGAACATTTTATTTCGGTTATTCCAATGTTACACATGTACCTTTGTGAACTTATCATTTCTGAGAACGCATGCTGCTACAGCGTGATTACCTGTAAATACCACATTAATTCAATAAATTATGATTGGGTGTTGTGTGATGTCCTTAGGTTGGTTAGGTTTAAGTAGTTCTAAGTTCTAGGGGCTGATGACCATAGATGTTAAGTTGCATAGTGCTCAGAGCCATTTGAACCAATTCAATAAATGCTCAAAATGATGTCCGTCAACCTCAATGCATTTAGCAATACGTGTAACGACATTCCTCTGAACAGCGAGTAGTTCGCCTTCCGTAATGTTCGCACATGCATTGACAATGCGCTGACGCATGTTGTCAGGCGTTGTCGGTGGATCACGATAGCAAATATCCTTCAACTTTCCCCACAGAAAGAAATCCGTGGACGTTAGATCCGAAGAACGTGTTGCCACGGTATAGTGCTTCGACGACCACAATCCACATGTCATGAAATATGCTATTCAATACCGCTGCAACCGCACGCGAGCTATGTGCCGGACATCCATCATGTTGGAAGTACATCACTATTCTGTCATGCAGTGAAACATCTTGTAGTAACATCGGTAGAACATTACGTAGGAAATCAGCATACATTGCACCATTTAGATTGCCATCGATAAAATGGGGGCCAATTATCCTTCCTCCCATAATGCCGCACCATACATTAACCTGCCAAGGTCGCTTTTCTTCCACTTGTCGCAGCTATCGTGGATTTTCCGTTGCCCAATATTGCATATTACGCCGGTTTACGTTACCGCTGTTGGTGAATGACGCTTCGTCGCTAAATAGAACGCGTGCAAAAAATCTCTCATCGTCCCGTAATTTCTCTTGTGCCCAGTGACAGAACTGTACACGACGTTCAAAGTCGTCACCATGTAATTCCTGGTGTATAGAAATATGGTAGAGATGCAATCGATGTTGAAGTAGCATTCTCAACACCGACGTTTTCGAGATTCCCGATTCTCGCGCAATTTGTCTGCTACTGATGTGGGGATTAGCCGCGACAGCAGCTAAAACACCTAGTTGGGAATCATCATTTGTTGCAGGCGGTGGTGACGTTTCATATGTTGCTGAACACTTCCTGTTTCCTTAAATAACGTAACTATCCGGTGAACGGTCCGGACACTTTGATGATGTCGTCCAGGATACCGAGTAGCATGCATAGCACACGCCCGTTGGGCATTTTGATCACAATAGTCATACATCAACACGATATCGATCTTACCCGCAATTGGTAAACGGTACATTTTAACACGGGTAATGTATCACGAAGCAAATACCGTCCGCACTGACGGAATGTTACGTGATACCACGTACTTATACGTTTGTGACTATTACAGCGCCATCTACCACAGAGCGAAGAAAGTGGAGCAACTAAAACATTCATATTTCTTTACGTCCTAGCCGAATATGTAACAAAAATGGGAGTTCCTATTTAAATAAAAAACTCAGTTGATATCCGTTTGACGTATGTCAGCGACATCTAGCGGGCCGACCATAGCGCCATCTGGTTCCCCCTTCAAGCTAGACTAGTTTCGTTCTTTGTAGGTTTTTCGTTTGATGCTTATTTGGTGAGATATTTGGCACGGTCACTATCAATGGACCACCCTGTATACTGTTGTACACTGATCAGCCACAACATTATGATCACCTACCTACTATCGGTACATACCCGTCAGTGTGATAGCAGCATCACCTGGAGAGGAATGACTGCTAGTCAGAGACATGCGAGGTGCATGTAGTATTAGTGGGTGTGTTATCCGTGTGTAGAATACGGAAGGTGCGCGACCTACCTGAGTTTGACCGAGGCCAGATTGTGATGGTCTAGAGGCTCGGCACGAGCATTACGGAAAGTGGAGTTTGGGAATTCGTGGTGTGTTGTGGTGAGTGTATTCAGCGCATGGCGAAACCGAAGTGAAAGCAGGTCCAGACGTGGGGTTGGGCAGCCACCCCTCATTACAGATATAGAACGTCGTAGGCTGGCAGACTGGTAAAACAGTAGATGCGCCGAACTATGGCGGAACTAGCATCAGACTTGAATGTTGGGCAGAGTACAAGTGTGTCTGAACCCACAGTGCACAGAACACTCCTAACGATGGGCTTCCGCAGCCAACAACCCATGCATGGGCCAATGTTAACACCACGACAGTGGAAACTACGAGTGAAATGGGAGCGTAACCATCGGCACTGGACTTTGGCGCTGTGGCAGAGCGTTGCACGGTCTGATGAATCTCGACACCTTCTCAGTAATGCCGATGGGAGGGCGCGAATCTGTCGTCTTCGAGTGGAAAGCTCCTTGACATCCATACTGAGGCACGGAGACAAGCTAGCGGCGGCTCCATTGTGCTCTGCAGAACATTTGCGTGGGCATTCATCGGTTCAGCGGAGCTAGTGCAAGGCAACATGATGGCCAAGGAGTATCGTACTCTGGTTGCAGACCACGTACACCCATTCATGACGATCATGTTTCCCGGCGGCAGTGGCATTTTTCAGCATAACAGCGCGCCGTGTCACAAGGCCAGGAGTGTGACGGAGTGGTTCGAGGTAAACAGTGGCGAGTTCCAGTTGATGTACTGGCCCCCCAACTTGCCAGATCTGAGCTCAACCGAATACATCTGGAATGTGACTCAACGTGGCATCACAGCTCATCGCACCCAGTCCCTGGAGTTCACGGGAATTAGGTGACTTGTGTGTGCAGATATGGTGCCAACTCCCTTCAGTGACCTACCAAGGCCCCATTGCTTCACTGCCATGATGCGTCGCTGCCGTTATCCACGCCAAAGGTGGACATGCTGGCCATTAGGTAAATAGAAATATTAAAAAAGTAGAAAGATTTTTCTGTTTAGCAAAAGTGACAAAAAGCAGATTACAGAGTGCTTGACGGCTCAACACAAAAGGTTTGTCTCAAGTACAGATAGTGTTGAGGATCAGTCTACAAAGTTCAGAACCATCGTACAATATGCATTAGATGAGTATGTACCAAGAAAGATAGTAAGAGATGGAGAAGAGCCACCGTGGTACAACAACCGAGTTAGAAATCTGCTACGGAAACAAAGAGAACATCACAGCAAACATATACATAGCAAAAGCCTTGCAGACAAACAAAAATTACGCGAAGCGAAGTGTAGTGTGAGGAGGGCTATGCGAGAGGCGTTCAATGAATTCGAAAGTAAAGTTCTATGCACTGACTTTGCAGAAAATCCAAAGAAATTTTGGTCTTATGTCAAAGGGGTAGGTGGATCAAAACAAAATATCCAGACACTCTGTGACCAAAATGGTACTCAAACAGAAGATGACAGAGTAAAGGCCGAAATACTAAGCTGTTTCACAGAGGGAGACTGCACTGTAGTTCCTTCTCTCGGTTGTCGCATAGATGACAAAATGGTAGATGTCGAAATAGATGGCAGAGGGCTAGAAAAACAATTAAAATCGCTCAAAAGAGGGATGGCCGCTGGACCTGATGGGATATCAGTTCGATTTTACACCGAGTACGCGAAGGAACTTGCTCCCCTTCTTACAGTGGTGTACCGTATGTCTCTAGAACAGCGTAGCGTTCCAAAAGATTTTCAGGAAGGGACGTCGAGCAGATGTGCAGTACTATAGACCCATATTATCTCTAACGTCGCTAAGTTGTAGAATTTTGGAACACGTATTATTTTCGAGTATAATGACTTTTCTGAAGACTAGAAATCTACTCTGTAGGAATCAACACGGGTTTCGAAAAAGACTCAAAGGGCCATAGACACGGGTTCCCAGGTAGATGCCGTGTTTCTTGACTTCCTCAAAGCGTTCGATACGGTTCCCCACAGTCGTTTAATGAACAAAGTAAGAGCATATGGACTATCAGACCAATTGTGTGATTGGATTGAAGAGTTCCTAGATAACAGAAAGCAGCATGTTATTCTCAATGGAGAGAAATCTTCCGAAGTAAGAGTGATTTCCGGTGTGCCGTTGCTATTCACAATATATATAAATGACCTTGTGGATCACATCGGAAGTTCTCTGAGGCTTTTTGTGGATGATGCTGTGGTATATCGAGAAGTTGTAATAATGGAAAATTCTACTGAAATGCAACAGGATACCGCAACGAATTGACGCATGTGGCAGGGAATGGCAATTGAATCTCAATGTAGACAAGTGTAATGTGCTGCAAATACATATAAAGAAAGATCCTTTATCGTTTAGGTACAATATAGCAATTCAGCAACTGGAGGCAGTTAATTCCATAAATTATCTGGGAGTAGGCATTAGGAGTGATTTAAAATGGAATGACCATATAAAATTAACCGTCGGTAAAGCACATGCCAGACAAATTCATTGGAAGAATCCTAAGGAAATGCAGTCCGGAAACAAAGGAAGTTGGTTACACTACACATCTTCGCCCGCTGCTTGAATACTGCTTACCGGTGTGGGATCCCAACCAGATAGGGGTGATAGAAGAATAGAGAAGATCCAACGGAGAGCAGCGCGCTTCGTTACAGGATCATTTAGTAATCGCGAAAGCGTTCCGGAGATGATAGATAAACTCCAGTGGAAGACTGTGCAAGAGAGACGCTCAGTAGCTAGGTACGGGCTTTTGTTGAAATTTCGAGAACATACCTTCACCGAGGAGTCAAGCATTATATTGCTCCCTCCTACGTATATCTCGCGAAGAGACCATGAGGATAAAATCAGAGAGATTAGAGTCCACACAGAGGCATACCGACAATCTTTCTTTCCACGAACAATACGAGACTGCAATAGAAGGGAGAACCGATAGAGGTACTGAAGGTACCCTCCGCAAAACACCGTCAAGTGGCTTGCGGAGTATGGATGTAGATGTAGTTGTAGATGTAGGTAGGTGGTCATAATGTTCTGGTTGATCAGGGTATACTGCCATTCATGTGGGCATCGATTTCATCCAAGTTAAGTATTTGTTGTATTAAAGTGAACTAACATTCTTTATATGTGCTGTAGTAACCGCTCAACCTCCTCCAGAAGTAAAACTAGTGAACTGTCATTTAAGCTTGCTACGACATATGTATAAGACCAGTTGTTAGCTGCAGCAGTGCTCGCAGATCAGTAGTTTTGTTATGGTACGTGATAGGTAGTTAGTAAGCTACCATACATGCAACATCATCAGCTGCCCTCACGTCTCTGCCTGTTTGGGAGTGCATAGCATGTGATGTGCGCTCTGGTCTGCCCCTCCCAAGCTACTCCAATGCACGATGAGCTGGCATGCGCAGCGTCACTGCCGAACTGTGAATACAGTGGGGCGTGGGAGGGAGTGTGCGCCCGTGCATCGTGCTACTGAAGTAGCCGTACATAACACAAAGTGTAAATTATGCAACAAATAGTGTGAAAGTATGGATTAAACACAGTGAAGATTGTATAAGCGCTGTATCCACTACTCTGAGTCGTATCACGTAGCACGTATTGACTAATAAAAGTATTTTTACAAACACGAAAAGATGAAAAGTTAAAGAGTAACAGCATTTTCAAAGAGTCAATATTTTGCCCTAATTCGCATAATATTCTTCAAATCAGTAAGTGTCTTGTACTACATACTTTCTAAAGCAGCCTTTGTCCTTCCTCATGGTTCAAGCTATCCCCATACCAAAATTCATCGCAACTGACTAACCGGGTTGTTGTAAAAACGTAACAGATAGAGTTACCAAAAGAGATTAAAGAAATTGCAAAAATGCACTTACATAAAGAGGCAGCTCGAAAGTACCTGTTATGCAATACATTTTATAAATTGAAGGATTACTTAGCTAATACAGAGTAGGAGTTTGATAAAAAATGTTATACAAATAACTAGTAATAATAATGATGATAAAACAGCCAAAATTTCACGTAACACCTTCACTTTATGTTTCTTCTTCTTTTTTTTCCTTTCTAGAAATACTTACTCCCAATCTATGCATGGCACAATACTAACACCTCTTCCTCTTTCTGAGCTCAACGTCTCACTCATTATGGAGGGATGCTGACTCAGTTTTTCTGGATAGCAAATGGGAAGTTGCGGTACAGGAAGTGGCCCAGAGATCACCTTTGTGTGTGTGTGTGTGTGTGTGTGTGTGTGTGTGTGTGTGTGTGTGTAGTGAGTGAAGTGTTATGAAACAATGTGTATATAGTGTGTGCAGTGACTGATAGTGAGATATGAGTGAACAATGTGGCATTACATTATTTAATAAGTTATTTGTAAAAAAACAGAATTGTATGCCATTAGTAAATATAATGATAGTCTCTAACTAGAAGTCTGAAAATATTGGAGGGATGCGGACTCAGTTTTTCTGGATAGCAAATGGGATGATGTGGTACAGAAAATGTCCCAGAGATCACCTGTGTGTGTGTGTGTGTGTGTGTGTGTGTGTCATTACATTATTTTATAAGTTATTTGTAAAAAAAAAGTATTGTATGCCATTAGTAAATCTAATGACTGACTCTAAGTAGAAGTCTGAAAATACATGTGTGTACGAAATAGCTTATTTTAAATTGATCTAAATTTGTAAATACTTTGACATGTCCTACTATCCTTGTAAAAAGAGATCTACGGGTGAATAAAGCAACTACTACCACTACTACTTTCGCAATTATAATACTAAGGTGGAGAAAACTTTCAGTTGCGGTATCTTTTTTTCGTGATTCGAATGTGATGAAATGAAGCCTGTAAGGTGCATCAGACTGTACTCAAGTTACCTGCGAAAAGCCCATGAAAATTCATCTTGTGATTTTGGAGGTTAGCATGATCATATACACAAACAGACAGACAAGACGGTTTTAGCAGAAGTTTACATCACAATATCTTTTTTTTCTTTTTTTGTGATCCAATTTTGATGAACTAAAGCCTGTACATTGCCCAAGCTACGCTCAAGTTGCCTGCAAAAACCCCACAGTAATTTTCGAGAAACGTGTTCAAACAGACAGATACCACAGTTTTACAAGTATGGATACTACAGATCGCTAGTAATAACGGTTGCGGTTGCTCTGCCTCGACAGATGGCAGTCACAACAGCGTTCCTACTCGGCAGTTCAAGCAACTCGTGTCATTTGCGGCTCGGCCAATGGCGCGTGAAAGCTGAAACTGTGGTGTCCATGCCGCCTCCAGGGAGGTAAGGCGAAAGGAGGCTGCAGCTCAAAGTCCTCATTCGGCAGCAGAGAGCGGGCAGCACGGACAATTAAGATAATAACACTAATCCTCTGAGTTCTGCCGTCCTCGCCGTCACCAAAACCTGCATTTCTGATGGGGAAAGGCACCAAACGCAGCCACATGCACACGGCACTGCAAGCTGCTCCTCCGAGGTCGACAGGTGCCCTTGGGTCCCCGCCGTTCAGTATCTTACAGGGAATGAAACTGCCCGCCCTTTTCTTTTAGCTATGACACCTGTTCATTAATTTTGTACAGGGTGATTCGCAATTCATGTTACACATTTCTAGAGGGTGTAGAGGGAACTCAGTACGAGAGCTATTCGGAAAGTAAGGTCTGATCGGTCACGAAATGGAAACCACGGTGAAAATCCAAAATGTTTTATTTACAAAAGTTAGCTACACCTTCCAGCTACTTCTCTAAGTAGTCACGTCTCCAATTTAGACTTTTTCAATACCCTCGTCATAGAAGGCAGCCGCCTATGCTTGCTGCCAATTCTCCACACTGGTCTGCAGCTAGTTGTCTGCGCCAAAATGTTTTCCTCATAGCCAGCGATTTATGAGAGCAGAGATGAAACTCGAGGGGAGCAAATTAAGGACTTTATTATGGGTGATCAAATACTTTCCAATCGAAAACGCCTCAGGAGCATCTTCATTGCCCTGCACAGTGCGGCCGAAAACTGTCATCAAGGAGGAAACGCATGGCAGTTGTGTTATGTGGGCTGCATGACATCAGGTGAAATCTCTCACCAGGCTCTCATAGTTGGCGGGAGACACTATTTCCCAGGCACCTTTATGTGGTCACTGTGCTCTCAGAACTGAAACGACCGACCTGACGTGATCGACGAGAATACCAGAGACACTGACCAACACATCTGTGCAAAGCGTCATCGGATGTTCACTGTGGTTTCCATTTCGCTCCCGACCGGACCTGTCTCTCCGAATAAGCCTCGTACAACATGTTTTACATAGGGACCCATGTCCTAAAAAGTGATCTGATGACGCTATGGAGCGTGAAAGTTAGCGCCTGTAAATGTATGCATATACAACATGATTCCGTGATAATATTACAATCTTTCGAGGATGATGGAGAAGGATAAATGCGTCAATTTCAGGTATGGGCCCGTGTACTGGTAACGAACCGTTCTGACACCTCTGTCAATTGAATACATGTACTGCTGTTGCTAGGATTGTGGGTTTTATGTCGGCCTGGAGTGGCAAACATAAGTTGGAATTGGTAGCAGGACGTGACGGGTTGTGACGCAACATCTTATGGCCGAGAAAAGATCAATCTCAAAGTAAGGCGCCAGCGATCAGGAAGATTACTTATTTTTATTCTCCACACTGAAGCGAGCACCGTCTATTGCTCTCATAGCTATGTAATTAAGTTCACAATGCAATTCACAAATACGCAGTGTAATCCAAGTCGTAACTAAGTTCTAAGCCCAAGGTTGTCATATAAGATCTATACAATAACACTTCGATAGTAACACATGTAAGGATGTAGAGGTTTAACTCACTAGGGGTAAGATAGATACTGCCAACAGGAAAATTAAAGAGACCTTTGGAGAAAAGAGAGACACTTGTATGAATATAAAGAGCTCATATGGAAACCTAGTTCTAGGCAAAGAAGGGAAAGCAGAAAGGTGGAAGGAGTATATAGGGGGGGGGGGGGGGGGGGTCTAAACAAGGTCGATGTACTTGATGACAATATTATGGAAATGGAAGAGGATGTAGATGAAGATAAAATGGGAGATATGATACTGCGTGAAGAGTTTGACAGAGCACTGAAAGACCTGAGTCGAAACAAGGCCCCGGGAGTAGACAACATTCCATTAGAACTACTGAAAGCCTTGGGAGAGCCAGTCCTGACAAAACTCTACCATCTGGTGAGCAAGATGTATGAGACAGACGAAATACCCTCAAACTTCAAGAAGAAATTAATAATTCCAATCCCAAAGAAGGCAGGCATTACCGAACTACGAGGGTCGGTCAAAAAGTAATGCCTCCCATTTTTTTTCTACTTAAAAAAATTAAGTTACGTGAAAAATTTGAATTTGGCGCCATTCCTCAAACCTTCTTCTGCAATCCACTGCAGTAGTAACTTTCTGTGTCAACAGGTGGCAGCACAGCAGAAGTTTGTAAGATGGCCGACATCGATGTTCGTTTGAGACAGCGTTGTGTGATTGAATTCTTGAATGCAGAAGGTGAAACGCCCATACGCATTCATGAAAGACTGAAGAAGGTGTATGGTGTTGTGACAGTGGATGTCAGCACTGTTAGACGATGGGTTCGTCGTTGTAAGGAAGCTGAAGGGCAAACACCGTTGACTGACGAAAAGCGGAGCGGCAGGCCGGTGAGTGCAGTGACTCCACACAACATTCAGCAAGTTGATGACATCATTCGTGGTGACCGTCGGATGACTGCAGATGAAGTGTGTCGCATTATTTCTCTTAGTAAAGGCAGTGTGATCACGATCATTAAACAATTGGGGTACTCAAAAGTTTGTGCACGGTGGGTTCCAAGAATGTTAACCGATCAGAATAAAGAGGCAAGGAAAACAATAGCCTCCCAACACTTGCAGCGCTTCCATTTGGAGGGAGATGAGTTTCTGAAAAAAATTGTGACCGGGGACGAAACATGGGTGCATTTTTTTTTAACTCGAATCAAAGAGGCAGTCAATGGAGTGGCGTCACACAAGCTCGCCGAGGAAGAAAAAATTCAAAACTGTGCGATCGGCAGGGAAAGTTATGGCAACAGTTTTCTGGGATACAGAGGGTGTGATTCTGGTTGATTTTTTGGAGCAGGGATGCACAATAAATTCTGTTGAATACGTCACAACCCTCAAAAAACTTAAAGCACGTCTTCAGTGAGTTCGCCCAACAAAATCAATGGCAGATGTTCTTCTTTTGCATGACAATGCAAGACCACACACCAGTCGTCACACCTCTGACGAGATTGTCAAAATTGGATGGGAAGTTTTGCCTCATCCCCCATACAGCCCTGACCTGGCACCATCAGACTTCCATCTGTTCGGGCCACTAAAAGAAGCTCATCATGTGATTCATTTTGAAGATGAGGAGGCCGTCAAAACATCCTTGCGTCAATGGCTTAGGAAGCAGAGCTGTGATTTTTACCGTGCTGGGATACATGCCCTTGTTCAAAGATGGACCAAAACTGTAGAGATGGGCGGGGATTACATTGAAAAATGACAAAATGATCCTCAATGTTGTGGTTTTCAACCTATGTAATTGCATTTAAATTTCCTGACAATTAAACGTAGAACAAAAAATAGGAGGCATTACTTTTTGACTGACCCTCGTATCAGTTTAATAAGTCACAGCTGCAAAATACTAACGGGAATTCTTTACAGACGAATGGAAAAACTGGTAGAAGCCGACCTTGCGTAAGATCAGTTTCGATTCCGCAGAAATGTTGCAACACGTGAGGCAATACTGACCCTACGTCTTATCTTAGAAAATAGATTAAGGAAAGGCAAACCTACGTTTCTAGAATTTGTAGACTTAGAGAGAGCTTTTTACAATGTTGACTGGAATACTCTCTTGCAAATTCTAAAGGTGACAGGGGCAAAATACAGGGAGCGAAAGGCTATTTACAATTTTTACAGAACCAGATGGCAGTTATAAGAGTCGAGGGACATGAAAGAGAAGCAATGGTTGGAAAGGGAATGAGACAGGGTTGTAGCCTGTCTTCGATGTTATTCAATCTGTGTATTGAGCAAGTAGTAAAGGAAACAAAAGAAAAATTCGGAGTAGGTATTAAAGTCCATGGAGAAGGAATAAAACGTTGAGGTTCGCCGACGACATTGTAATTCTGTCAGAGACAGCAAAGGACTTGGAATAGCAGTTGAACGGAATGGACAGTGTCTTGAAAGGAGGATACAAGATGAACATCAACAAAAGCTAAACGAGGATAATGGAATGTTGTCGAATTAAGTCAGGTGATGCTGAGGGAATTAGATTGGGAAATGAGACACTTAAAGTAGTAAAGGAGTTTTGCTATTTGGGGAGCAGAATAACTGTTGATGGTCGAAGTAGAGAGGATATAAAATGTAGACTGGCAATGGCAAGGAAAGCGTTTCTGAAGAAGAGAAATTTGATAACATCGAGTATAGATTTAAGTGTCAGTAAGTCGTTTCTGAAAGTATTTGTATGGAATGTAGCCATGTATTGAAGCGAAACATGGACAATAAATAGTTTGGACAAGAAGAGAATAGAAGCTTTCGAAATGTGGTGCTACAGAAGAATGCTGAAGATTAGATGGGTAGATCACGTAACTAATGAGGAGGTATTGAATAGAATTGGGGAGAGGAGGAGTTCGTGGCACAACTTGACAAGAAGAAGGGACCGGTTGGTAGGACATGTTCTGAGGCATCAAGGGATCACAAATTTAGCATTGGAGGTCAGCGTGGAGCGTAAAAATCGTAGAGGGAGACGAGGAGATGAATACACTAAGCAGATTCAGAAGGAGGTAGGTTGCAGTAAGTACTGGGACATGAAGAAGCTTGCACAGGATAGAGTAGCATGGAGAGCTGCATCAAATCAGTCTCAGGACTGAAGACAAGAACAAGAACAGTAACACAGTCAGCGAGCAAGAGCGAGTGGCCGTGGCGTCAGGTCTGTGCTCCCGTTATATCTTGTGGCCATAGAGGGAGCTGCAGGCAAGAGCTATTGAATGGCGCGACGTCTTCAGCCGGAAATAACGCCACGAACCTCTGGCGGCCGCGACGTGAAGCTAAGGGCGACCACCGCGCATGTGCGGCCGGGCTGAGCGACGACAGGGCGCGCGTGATCCGGTTAGGTGCGCGGACATAGCAGTCGGGGTAGGCAACTTTCAGAGGTGCAAGGAAAAAATGTACAGTTGGTCTAAAGTGTGTACCATAAGAGCTATGAAGACTCATTCAATAGAGCAGATATGTTTCGCAGTAGCGAAGATGAACAAGTACTCATGGTTCCTCAACTATGTATTGTAGAGCCCTTATTTACCAGGTATTTTTTTCTCGTTCTGGTCCATTCTACCACCTCTGATAGATGAATATCCTGCAATCTTAGCAACAACAGTACCGCTACCTGTATTTCACTGTCAGAGGTATCATTATGATTTTCGCTTATAGCTTTGGACTCCTTCGTTTCTAGTACAGGGACCCTTATCTCAAATTGATAAATTTATTCTTTTCTATCATCATTGGCAGCTTGTAACATCATCAAGGAATCGCCCTGTATATACATACATGTTCAGGTGCTGGCGCCCATAACTTTGACATTCTGTAGCGTCGCTGGATGGCGTTTCCGGACATGGTTTCCTGTGTAAAACTTGATCTACTAAGTTCCCTCTACACCCTTTAGAAGTGTGTAACATGAACATTGAAACATCCTGCTTATACACGGCCCACTAAGGCTTCCTCACCTATGCCAGCAATACCTAAGAGTAGCACTTACACTCAAAATCTATTTGTTGCACGTACTCCAGTCTCTGTGTTCTCCCACAGTTTTTACCCTGTAAAGCTCCCTCTAGTACCACCTGTCTTAATACACGTTCCACCGTTGTACGTTGATTCTATGGAGAACCTTCTCGTTCCTTATTAGTACATTTGATCTTCAGCATCCTTCGCTAACACCACATTTCATTCGATATGATTCTCTTCTTTTCAGGTTTCCACAAAGTTCATGATTCAATTCTACACAATGTAGCTCTCTCCACACACACACACACACACACACACACACACACACACACACATGCACACAAAATCTCTTCCTCATGTTAATATCTGCACTTGAAACTAGTGGAGTTCTCTGATCGACGAATAACGACGAATGCCCTCTTTGTCTGTCCTAGTCGGCTTCCTACACTGAAGCGACAAAGAAACTGGTACAGGCATGCGTATTCAAATACAGAGATATGTAAATAGGCAGAATACGGCGCTGCGGTCGGCAACGCCTATATAAGACAAAAAGTCTCTGGCACAGTTATTAGATTGGTTACTGCTGCTACAATGGCAGGTTATCAAGATTTAAGTGAGTTTGAACGTGGTGTTAAAGTCGGCGAGATGGGACACAGCATCTCCGAGATAGCGATGAAGTGGGGATTTTCCCGTCCGACCATGTCATGGGTGTCCCGTGAATATCAGGAATCCGGTAAAACATCAAATCTCCGACATCACTGCGACCGGAAAAAGAACCCTCAAGAAAGGGACCAACGATAACTGAACTGAATCGTTCAACGCGACAGAAATGCAACTCTTCCGCAAACTGCTGCAGATTCCAATGCTGGACCGTCAACAAATGTCAGCGTGCGAACCATTCAACGAAACATCATCGATATTGTCTTTCGCAGCCGAAGGCCCACTCGTGTACCCTTGATGACTGTAGGAGACAAAGCTTTACACCTCGCCCGGGCCCATCAACACCGACATTGGACTGTTATGTATGAAACTCTCCACAGTCTCTGGTTCTTTCAGTTTGTCCAAGTCCCATCTTCTTAAATTCCTGTCTTTTTGCAGTTTCTTCAGTTTTAGTCTGCAGTTCTTAAGCAATAAATTGAGGTCAGAGTCCACATCTGCCCTTGGTAATATCTTACACTTAAACCTAGTTCCTAAATCTCTGTCTTACCATTACATAGCCTATCTGAAATCTTCCAGTGTCTCCAGGCCTCTTGCACGTATGCAACCTTCGTTCATGAGTCTTAAGTCAAGTGTTAGCTACGATTATAAAATGAATATAAAATTTTCGTCTCTCTTAACTATCTGAATAATTTCTTTTATCGCATCATACATTTCTTCAGTCTCTTCATCATCTGCGGAGCTAGTTGGCGTATGAACTTGTACTGCTCTGGTATGTGTGGGCTTCGTGTCTATCTTGGCCACAATAATGTGTTCATTATCCTGTTTGTAGTAGCTCATCCGCGCTCCTACTTTTATTCATTATGAAACATACTCCAGCATTATCCCTATTTAATTTTGTATTTATAGCCCTGTATTCACCTGACCAGAAGTCTTGTTCCTCCTGCCACCGAACTTCACTAATTCCCACTACATATATCTTTAACCTATTCATTTCCCTTTTTAAATTTTGTAACCTACCTGCGTGATCAAAGGATCTGATCCGTAGAACGCCGGTTTCCTTTCTCCTCATAACGACGTCCTCCTGAGTAGTCCCGGCCCGGAGATCCTAATTGGGGACTATTTTACCTCCGGAATAGTTAACTCATGAGAACTCCATCATCATTTAATCTTACAGTAAAGTGAAATGGCTCTATTGGGTCTGTAATCTGAAGAGAAGTGCCTTGTGTAAGTGCATTGTCTTTTGATGTAAAATTATGACGCTCTGTGGAAAGCCTTGAGTTATCTCACGAACTGTACTTTAATGATGAGGTTTTTACTGAGGTGATTCGTGTGGTGTGGTGTGCGTACTGTAAGACCTTCGGTACACACACCATCAGATTATTTGACTTGTCGCTCTAACGAAGTAGGCAAGTGTCAGCAATATATCTCGTGGTCTTATCGTGGCGTGTTTATCTTCTGCCGCTAGGTCAGACGATAGAAATGCCACTTGCACACTTAGAGTAGCAGATTGACGGTGACCAACTTTAAACAGGACTTGATTAATTTTCACACACATTTATTAAAATAATAACAAGCATAAACCTCACGTAATTTGATTCTGGATGCTATTTACAATTGACAATCTGAAGTTCCTTTGCTCTTGGTACGATAATCTTATTCTCACATATCTCTGGTACTTGACAAAGTGTCTATACATTTATCTTCATGGCTATGTACAGGAATATGATAATCTTCTTAGGTGCAGACTGAAACTTGACTATAGACTGGTACAGACTAATGCAGACTGGTGCAGACAAATGCAGACTGACTAAATGGTTCAAATGGCTCTGAGCACTATGGGACTCAACTACTGTGGTCATCAGTCCCCTGGAACTTAGAACTACTTAAACCTAACTAACCTAAGGACATCACACACATCCATGCCCGAGGCAGGATTCGAACCTGCGACCGGAGCAGTCGCACGGTTCCGGACTGCGCGCCTAGAACCGCGAAACCACCGCGGCCGGCGGACTGACTAATCGGAGGTCTGTACACTCGTTATAATACCTCACGCGTTCAGGTATCACTGCGCGAGTGTGATCCGCGAGGAGAAAAGGTTCTACGTTAGCAGCGATGTCATTGGCTGCGTTACATATTAATACGCGGATCGGCGGAAGCAGAATTAGGTCCGTCTTTATGGCAGTGCCATCTCGTAGAGCGGAGACGGGCGAGCGGTGCGCCTGCGCTGTTGTACTTAGCGGGGCGCGCTCCAGTGGGAAAGTTTTTACGTGCTGACGACGTGGAACTATGTACACAACATGTGGAACGGTTGCCGACATGACTATGACCGCACGACGGGAGTTAGCAGACTTTGAGCGCGCAGTGGTAGTTGGAGCTAGATGCATGGGACATTCCGTTTCCGAATTCGTTAGGGTATTCAATATTCCGAGATCCACATAGTCAACAGTGTGCAGAGAATACGACATTTCAGTCATTAACTATCAACACGGACAATGCAGCTCCCGACGGCCTTCACTTAACGACCGGGAGCAGCGGTTTTTGCGTAGAGTTATCAGTGCTAACAGACAAGCAACAATGCCTGAAGTAACTTCAGAAATCAATGTGGGGCACATGATGAACACGTCCGTTACGATAGTGCGTCGAAATTTGACTTTAGTGGGCTGTGGCAGCAGACGACGGACGCGAGTGCGTTTGCTGACAGCAGGACATTGCCTGCGGCGCCTCTCCTGGATTCGTGACCATATCGGTTGCACGCTAGACGACTGGAAAACCGTCATGATCAGATGAGTCGCGATTTCAGTTGGTAAGAACTGATGGTAGGGTTCGAGTCTAGTGCAGATCTTACGAAGGCATGGACCCAAGTTGTCAACAAGGCACTGTGCAAGCTGATGGTGGCTGCATAATGGTGTGGGCTGTATTTACGTGGTACGGACAAGGTCGCCTGGTTCAACTGACCGGGTCATTGACTGGAAATGGTTATGTTCGGTTACTTGGAGACCATTTGCTGCCATTCATGGTCTTTATGTTCACAAACAACGATGGAATTTTTATGGATGACAATACCCGGTGTCACCTGGTCACAGTTGTTTGCGACTGGTTTGAAGAATATTCTGGACAATTCGAGCAAATGATTGGGCCATGCCGATCGCTCGACATGAATCCCATCGAACATGTATGTGACATAAACGAGAGGACAGTTTATACACAAAATCATGCACCGGCAATATTTTCGCAGTTACACATGGTTGTAGAGGCAGATGGCTCACTATTTTTCAGGGGATTTCCAATGAGCCGGCCGTGGTGGCCGAGTGGTTCTAGGCGCTTCAGTCCGGAACCGCGCGACTGCTACGGTCGCAGGTTCGAATCTTGCCTCTGACATGGGTGTGTGTGATGTCCTTAGATTAGTTAGGTTACCGATGACCTCAGATGTTGTCCCATAGTACTCAGAGGCATTTGATCCATTCCTGAACTTCCGATGATTTGTTGAGACTGAAGGCTGGCACGCCACCCTTTCACTTTAACTACTCTGTTGGGCAGATTAATATTCATATCTTAGGTCATGATGTTCTTGTTCTCCAATACTACATTTGGTATGTGTGGCTTATAATTTTTTTACGTGAGGAAATCGCGTCCAGAATGTTATTGTAACTGCATGTGCAGCCTTCGAGGGGCCACAGTGGAGTCGACAGAGAACAGAGAGAAAGATGGATTGTAGGCCATAAATGTTGTGTCCAGCGACCTGACTGTGTCAGTATTTGGTTGGGGAAGCGACTCCCCTGTGAATTGTGCCTGCAGAGAGACCTCGTGCCATGGCACTCCACCATTCCCACTTAGGGTCTGAGCACGAGAATGCCAGTTCACATAACATTTTACGAGCGCCAGTCGACAGTCTGTCGCAAAGGTGGCCAGATGGCGGAAAGTGAGTGGCGGAAGCTATTTAAGAGAGCCTGCTGTGATCTGAGCTTTTGTAAAAGTGGCAGGATGGCCATAAAACTTTAAGCATTCTTATGTTAGAAGCTGGGACGATATGATCAGAACGTATGGTGCTCGTCTTTAGTGGATGCAAGACTGTAACTCCTTTGACACCAGGAAGTCGCCAGGCTCTTTTAGCGAGCAGAAAAAACATATTTTACAGGCACGAAAGTCTGGGAAGCTTAACAGCCTTCTTTCAGAAATGGGAAAGATCTCTTCATAAATGAGTGACTGTGGTCCCATCTTGGTAGACTTTTCTGCCGAAACATGGCCATGCTTACTGTGAGAAGATGCCTCCCTAGTCTAAAATCCTCTTTTGTCAGACGAGAGAGATTTTGAGTCACTGATTGGCTCCCCTCAGGATATGAAAAGCAGAGGCTTGCTCGTCCAACATAGGAACCCCGGGGCTGTGTCTGGATTGGCTACCAGGCCGGCAGAGCAGTCGAGAGGGGAGATTCAATGAGTTGGAGATAGTTCGATTGGTTTGTAAAACGTGCAGGTGGTTTTTCTTTCTGTTAATTTGGCTCCTGTACAAAGACTTGGTGGAAAGTGATTGTGATTCTTTGCCTTCTGGTCTTCTCCTTCTGGAGAGCTTCAGGTCTTTCCCTAGTGGACGAGACTTGTGGTATGCAACTTATGGTGGACTAAGAGCCAGTGGCAGTTTCCCACTTTACCGACAGTGGAACTGCATATCATGTCGGAGATATCGTGTGTCATGAGGGTGAACTTGTTCGTCCTGAGTCGGTCGTCTGGAAATTCCATCATGCGCCATTGTGGCTGTGTGTCAAATTGGTTGGCCACACGAGCAAACGGGTGCACCTCACACTGAAATCTGCCGGGATTTCAGGACTCACATAGGGAAGTTTCACGCCTTCTAGTAACCAAAACGAGCTTCCGCATATTTTGCAAGTTTTCGTGGTTACGTCAGAACATTACAGCTACCGCCGCGCTCCGCCAGTCGCCCATGGTGTGCCGTTTTCTGCTGCTGCCTGAATCAAGGAGAGAGGGTAAAGTATTGCTGCACCGGTATAGGGTTGTTGGACTATATTCACACCTCCCTGTTCTCCATGAACCATAGTTTGTGGTGTGCCTGGTCGTAGCTGATTCCATTTGAATAGAATTTGGCCTCATAGCGGATTCATGTAAACGAAGTCTGATTGCATTATAAAAGGGATTAATTCAGGGGAAAACGTGTAGTTTCCACCCCATTGAATACTTTTCCAATTGAGCACCATTCCTTTCCTGATTTATGTTTGTCTTTTTTTGTAAGATTTATGAGCTTGATTCCTAAAAAGAAAAAAAAGGTTCAAATGGCTCTAAGCTCTATGAGACTCAACAACTGAGGTCATCCCCTAGACTTAGAACTACTTAAACCTAACTAACATAACCATATTACACACATCCATGCCCGAGGCAGGATTCGAACCTGTGACCGTAGCAGCAGTGTGGTTACGGACTGAAGCGCCTAGAAACGCTCGGCCACAGCGGCCGGCAGCTTGATTGCAGTTATAAAAGGATGAAGAAAACTTGTCATTATTTTTCGACACTTAAGTAAGCCACTATTCTCATTCATACTGCCCCAGCAATTCACTGTTTGTATTTTATTGTGGTGGTACCGGGATACACCAGCAGTTCAGAAAGCAATCGTACTAAATTTGTTACTTTGATGATTAATTTGAGTTCCGAAAATGGCAGCAGACTAAGGGACCAAAACTTCCATTAGTAAATTCACTGATTTCATATATAAAAATTAAAGGAGTAGCTCCCGATTTGAAGATTGTTAACAAGATATGTAAAGATAATAACATTTAGCATCACTTGAACGTATGTTTCTGATAATGAAAGCACCGCTTACAAGTCCATGCCACCTAGATATACTGCACTACACTGTAGTGTTCGGCAGTTGGCTGTTAACAGCGCCTAGCGTTGCGCAGTTGGAGGTGAGCCGCCAGCAGTGGTGGATGTGGGGAAGTGAGATGGCAGATTTTTGAGAGCGGATGATCTGGACGTGTGTCCATCAGAGACAATACATTTGTAAGACCTGATGTCATGAATATATAAAATGACTTTTGAACAATATTAAGGTAAATACATTGTCTGTTCTCTATCAAAATCTTTCTTTTGCTATCTGTGCCTATCAGTAGTTAGTGCCTTCAGTAGTTTGAATCTTTTATTTAGCTGGCAGTAGTGGCGCTCGCTGTATTGCAGTAGTTCGAGTAACGAAGATTTTTGTGAGGTAAGTGATTTGTGAAACGTATAGGTTAATGTTAGTCAGGGCCATTCCTTTGTAGGGATTTTTGAAAGTCAGATTGCGCTAAAAATGAGGTGTGTCAGTTTAAGCACAGTCATGTATAATTGTTAAAAGGGGACGTTTCAATGTCATTTGGAAAATAAAGTGAGAACTGATGGGTTTATGGCTGTGGCATGTACTCTGGTAATTGTATTGTTCATTCTCTTAATAAAATTCAGTTCCAGCTGGCGAAGAGTCCATTCTTGCACAACCATAGCCACACTCCACCCACTCAGAAATGCTGGGCCACACAGTGTAAGAAGTTGCTTTTACTAGTCTAGAAGTGGCTACCAGGTTTCTTATACCGGAGTAATATTCTTAGTAAAGGTGCAGATAATGGTTAAAGGATCTGTGGCCGAGCAGCCCCGAATAATGTACACTAATAGCCATTGAAATTGCTACACCAAGAAGAAATCCAGATGATAAACGGATATTCATTGGACAAATATATTATACTAGAACTGACATGTGATTACATTTTCACGCAATTTGGGTGGATAGATCCTGAGAAATCAGTACCCAGAACAACCACCTCTGGCCGTAATAACGGCCTTGATATGCACGAGCATTGACCAACCATAGCTTGGATGGCGTATACAGGTACAGCTGCTCATGCAACTTCAACACGATACCACAGTTCATCAAGAGTAGTGACTGGTGTATTGTGACGAGCCAGACGCTCGGCCACCATTGACCAGACATTTTAATTGGTGAGAGATCTGGAGAATGTGCTGGCCAGGGCAGCAGTCGAACATTTTCTGTATCCAGAAAGGCCTGTACAGGACCTGCAACATGCGGTCGTGCATTATCCTGCTGAAATTTAGGGTTCACACGGATCGAATGAAGTGTAGAGCCACGGGTCGTAACACATCTCAAATGTAACGTCCAATGTTCAAAGTGCTGTCAGTGCGAACAAGAGGTGAACGAGACGTGTAACCAATGGCAATCCCCATACCACAACGCCGGGTGATACGCCAGTATGGCAATGAGGAATACATGTTTCCAATATGCATTCACCGCGATGTCGCCAAACACGGATGCGACCACCCTGTTGCTGTAAACAGAACCTGGATTCAATCGAAAAAATGACGTTTTGCCATTCGTGCCAAATTTTTCGTTGAGTACACTATCACAGGCGCTCCTGTCTGTGATGCAGCGTCAAGGGTAAACGCAGCCATGGTATCCGAGCTGATAATCCATGCTGCTGCAAACGTCGTCGAACTGTTCGTGCAGATGGTTGTTGTCTTGCAAAAGTCCCCATCGGTTGACTCAAGGACCGAGACGTGGCTGCACGATCCGTTACAGCCATGCGGATAAGATGCCTGTCATCTCGACTCGAGGCCGTCGGGATCCAGGACGGCGTTCCATTTTATCCTCCCAAAGCCACCGATTCCATATTCTGGTAACAGTCATTGGATCATGACCAACGCGAGCAGCAATGTCGTCATACGATATACCGCAATCACGATAGGCTACAATCAGACCTTTATCAAAGTCGGAAACGTGATGGCATGCATTTCTCCTCCTTACTCGAGGCATCACAACAACGTTTCACCAAGCAACGCCGGTCAACTGCTGTTTGTGTATGAGAAATCGGTTGGAAACTTTACTCATGCCTGCACGTTGTAGGTGTCGGCCTCGGCGCCAACCTTGTGTGAATGCTCTGAAAAGCTAATCATTTGCGTATCACAGCATCCTCTTCCTGTCAGTTAAATTTCGTGGTGTAGCAATTTGAATGGCCAGTAGTGTAGATTACAATGATGGACAAAAGCCATGAGACACCATCCAATACCATATCGGGCATTTTTTTGCATATATACAGTGTAGTCCAGCACCTCGACGTGGCAAGGAATGAACAGTAGTTGGAAGTGCCCTGCAAAAATATTGAGCCATGGTTCAGTGTTGCCGGTGTAGGATTTTGTATAGGAACTGAACTGTCAATTATGTTCGATGAGATTCATGTCGGTCGATCTGGGTGGCCAAATCAATTGCTAGAATTGTCCAAAATGTTCTTCAATACACTGACATGTCGGATTGTCATCCACAAAAATTCCATCGTTGTTCGCGAAAAGATGTCTATGAATGGCACCAAATGGTCTCCAACTAAGCGAACATAACCATTTCCAGTCAATGACTGGTTGAATTTGACCTGAGACCCCAGTCCATTCTATGTAAAAACAGTTCACACCATTGTGGAGCCACCGCCAGCTTGCAGAGTGACTAGCTGACAACTTAAGTCTGTGGCATCGTGGGGTCTGGACCCACTCCAACCCTATGATTAGCTCTTAGCAATTGAAACCGGAACTCATCTGACCAGGCTATGGTTTTCCAGTCGCCCAGGGTCCAAAAGGTATGGTCACGAGCCCAGGACAGGCGCAGCACGCGATATCGCACTGTTAACAGAGGCGCTCCCGTCGGTCGTATGCTGCCATCGCCATTACAGCCAAAATTCGCCGTACTATCAAATGGTTCAAATGGTTCTGAGCACTATGCGACTTAACTTCTGAGGTCATCAGTCGCCTAGAACTTAGAACTAATTAAACCTAACTAACCTAAGGACATCACACACATCCATGCCCGAGGCAGGATTTGAACCTGCGACCGGAACGGTCTCTCGGTTCCAGACTGCAGCGCCTAGAGCCGCACGGCCACTCCGGCCGGCACCGTACTATCCTAACGTATATGTTCATCGTACACTGCACATTCATTTCTGCGGTTATTTTACTCAGTGTTGCTTGTCTGTCAGCACTGACAACTCTACGTAGACGCTGCTGCTCTTGGTCGTTAACCGAAGGCCGTCGGCCACTGCGTTGACCGTACTGAGAGTGTTGCTTGTCTGTCAGCACTGACAACTCAACGTAGACGCTGCTGCTCTTGGTCGTTAACCGAAGGCCGTCGGCCACTGCGTTGAACGTGCTGAGAGGTAAAGCTTGAAATTTGGTATTCTGGGCAGCCCCTTGACACTGTGGATCTCGGGATACTGAATTCCCAAACGACTTACGAAATGGAATGTGTCACGTGTCTATCATTCTGCGTCCGAAGTCTGTTAATTCCAGTCGTGTGGCCATAATCACGTCGGAAACCTTTTCACATTTGGAAGGAAAATCACCATTGGCCCTATTTTGTTGTTTTATTGTCAGCAAAATGGATTTTCTGTCACTTAGTGGCCATCCTCAGAACTGTAATATACAATTAAAATTGGTAGGCAGTGGTATGAAGCTATAACCACAAGCTTAGAGCGATCACATAAACTTTTCACATTTGTCATCCGAGTACAAATGACAGCTCTTTTATACCTTGTGTACGCGGTACTACCGCCATCTGTATATATGCATGACTTTAGTCTCACAGCCTTCTCCAGCATGGAAACCATGTGCCTGCCAGTTCCTTATAGTCATTTCTCGCTTCGAGCAGACTCAAGAAACGAGTGCCGTCGAGGCTCAGTAGAAAGGCGCCCACGAGGCCACCTGGCAGAGCGCTTTTGTTGGGGCCGTAATGAGCGCATTGTGGCCAATTTCCGCGGCCGGCGCTCCGTGCTGCGCTCTTTGGCGAGCACAATAGCGGCCAGCGTCCAGCGGGAGGCGGCACTGCGCAAGCGCGCCCAGGAAGGACGCGCCGCGGGGCGCCAAGCTGCGATTGGCTGCGTCCGTCCGTCCGGCCGCCGCTTCCGCCCTTGGGAAACTTTCTGCCCGTTTCACTTTCCCAGCGCTCACTCTCCGTCGCTCATTTGAACAGCAGCTACGACACGTAACGTACTCGCGACAGAATGTACGCTACTGGCCACTAAAGTTGCTACACCACGAAGATGACGTGCTACAGACGAGAAATTCAACAGACAGGAAGAACATGCTGTGATATGCAAATGATTAGCTTTTCAGAGCCTACACACAAGGTTGGCGCTGGTGGCGACACCTACAACGTGCTCACATGAGGAAAGTTTCCAACCTATTTCTCATACAGAAACAGCAGTTGACCGGCGTTGCCTGGTGAAACGTTGTTGTGATGCCCCATCGAAGGAGGAGACATGCGTACCATCACGTTTCCGACTTCGATAAACGTCGGATTGTAGCCTATCGCGATTGTGGTTTATCGTATCGCGACATTGTTGCTCGCGTTGGTCGAGATCCAATGACTGTTAGCAGGGTATGGAATCGGTGGTTTCGCGAGGGTAATACGTAAGGCCGTGCTGGATCCCAACGGCCTCGTATCACAAGCAGTCGAGATGACAGGCATCTTATCCGCATGGCTGTAACGGACAGTGTAGCCACGTCTCAACCCCTGAGTCACGTTTGCAAGACAATAACCATCTGCACGAACAGTTCGACGACGTTTGCAGCAGCATGGACTATCAGCTCGTAGACCATGGCTGCGGTTACCCTTCACGCTGCATCACAGACAGGAGCGCCTGCGATGGTGTACTCAACGACGAACCTGGGTGCACCAATGGCAAAACGTCATTTTTTCAGATAAATCCAGGTTCTGTTTACAGCATTATGATGCTCGCATCCGTGTTTGGCGACATCGTGGTGAACGCCCATTGGAAGCGTGTATTCGTCATCGACCGGCGTGATGGTATGGGGTGCCATTGGTTACACGTCTCGGTCACCTCTTGTTCGCTCTGACGGCACTTTGAACAGTGGATGTTTCATTTCAGATGTGTTACGACCTGTGGCTCTACCCTTAATTCAATCCCTGTAAAACCCCACATTTCAGCAGGATAATGCACGAACGCATGTTGCAGGTCCTGTACAGGCATTTCTGGATACAGAAAATGTTCGACTGCTGCCCTGGCCAGCACATTCTCCAGATCTCTCACCAATTGAAAACGTATGTTCAATGATGGCCGAGCAACTGGCTCGTCACAATACACCAGTCACTACTCTTGATGAACTATGGTATCGTGTTGAAGCTGCATGGGCAGCTGTACCTGTACACGCCATCCAATGTCTGTTTGACTCAATGCCCAGGCGTATCAAGGCCGTTATTACAGCCAGAGGTGGTCGTTCTGGGTACTTATTTCTTAGGATCTATGCACCCAAACTGCGTGAAAATGTAATCACATGTCAATTCTGGTATAATATATTTGCCCTATGAATACCCGTTTATCATCTGCATTTTTCTTGGTGTAGCAATTGTAATGGCCAGTAGTGTACTTCTCGTTGTACACAACCCAGTTTTTTAGTATGACCATCTCTCATGGTTACCCTACGAGCCTATCGTTTCTGTTTATTAAATTTCAATACATTTGAGAAACATAGGAATAACGATATTGCAACCGAAGTGCTTCGGATACCTTCGGGTTGCTTTGGCGAGCCTGGGAAATGAAGTACACTCCTGGAAATGGAAAAAAGAACACATTGACACCGGTGTGTCAGACCCACCATACTTGCTCCGGACACTGCGAGAGGGCTGTACAAGCAATGATCACACGCACGGCACAGCGGACACACCAGGAACCGCGGTGTTAGCCGTCGAATGGCGCTAGCTGCGCAGCATTTGTGCACCGCCGCCGTCAGTGTCAGCCAGTTTGCCGTGGCATACGGAGCTCCATCGCAGTCTTTAACACTGGTAGCATGCCGCGACAGCGTGGACGTGAACCGTATGTGCAGTTGACGGACTTTGAGCGAGGGCGTATAGTGGGCATGCGGGAGGCCGGGTGGACGTACCGCCGAATTGCTCAACACGTGGGGCGTGAGGTCTCCACAGTACATCGATGTTGTCGCCAGTGGTCGGCGGAAGGTGCACGTGCCCGTCGACCTGGGACCGTACCGCAGCGACGCACGGATGCACGCCAAGACCGTAGGATCCTACGCAGTGCCGTAGGGGACCGCACCGCCACTTCCCTGCAAATTAGGGACACTGTTGCTCCTGGGGTATCGGCGAGGACCATTCGCAACCGTCTCCATGAATTTGGGCTACGGTCCCGCACACCGTTAGGCAGTCTTCCGCTCACGCCGCAACATCGTGCAGCCCGCCTCCAGTGGTGTCGCGACAGGCGTGAATGGAGGGACGAATGGAGACGTGTCGTCTTTAGCGATGAGAGTCGCTTCTGCCTTGGTGCCAATGATGGTCGTATGCGTGTTTGGCGCCGTGCAGGTGAGCGCCACAATCAGGTCTGCATACGACCGAGGCACACAGGGCCAACACCCGGCATCATGGTGTGGGGAGCGATCTCCTACACTGGCTGTACACCTCTGGTGATCGTCGAGGGGACACTGAATAGTGCACGGTACATCCAAACCGTCATCGAACCCATCGTTCTACCATTCCTAGACCGGCAAGGGAACTTGCTGTTTCAACAGCACAATGCACGTCCGCATGTATCCCGTGCCACCCAACGTGCTCTAGAAGGTGTAAGTCAACTACCCTGGCCAGCAAGATCTCCGGATCTGTCCCCCATTGAGCATGTTTGGGAGTGGATGAAGCGTCGTCTCACGCAGTCTGCACGTCCAGTACGATCGCTGGTCCAACTGAGACGCCAGGTGGAAATGACATGGCAAGCCGTTCCACAGGACTACATCCAGCATCTCTACGATCGTCTCCATGGGAGAATAGCAGCCTGCATTGATGCGAAAGGTGGATATACACTGTACTAGTGCCGACATTGTGCATGCTCTGTTGCCTGTGTCTATATGCCAGTGGTTCTGTCAGTGTGATCATGTGATGTATCTGACCCCAGGAATGTGTCAATAAAGTTTCCCCTTCCTGGAACAATGAATTCACGGTGTTCTTATTTCAACTTCCAGGAGTGTACTTCGGCTGCGCTAGTCACTCTGTGTCGGGCGTTTCTGGAGGCCCGGACACGTATCTTAGCATCGTGTGTTAATTAGTTGTGAATATGTAATACTCACTCAGTCTAGTGCGTTTCGAAGAGCAGGACATGTGTATCATATTTCGGCAGTTGGGTGTGATTGTTACCATACAATTAAGAAAGCTGCGTCGAGTGTTGTAAAAGACATTGTAAATGTGTGAATATTTGAATAATAACCAAACAGGGTACATTAATGAGAAGTGTCGCCTGCCATTACTGTCAGTACTACAGATATTGCCCTCTGTAGATGTAGAAACTAACCTGGCTCAAATGATTCAAATTAATCTGAGCAGTATGGGACTTAACAGCTGTGGTCATCAGTCCCCTAGAACTTAGAACTACTTAAACCTAACTAACCTAAGGACATCACACACATCCATGCCCGAGGCAGGATTCGAACCTGCGACCGTAGCAGTCGCACGGTTCCGGACTGCGCGCCTAGAAAACTAACCTGGGCAAGTGGCATCCCATAAAATGCCCTATCACAGGTTCGAATTGACACCATAGCAGCTTCCGCCGAAGAAGATCCCACGACCGACGAGTTGTCTTCTGCGCTGGGGGCACAACTTTAGAAGACAACTGTTTGGTGGGAAGAACGGTCATAGACTCTTATTCAATCTCTCCAGATCTCTCCAGCTTCCACATCTGACTTCCAAAGGGGCATCAAGCTTTTGCTACCCGAACTGCCGCATTTGTTGTAAGAATATATCGGTGGACGAGGATGTGGGCAGTCGACCTGTCAAATGTGAGTCCAGTGTCTTGATCAACGTGACAAGTCGGCTGGTGAAAGGTCAAATGAGTATCGATGTTTGTGGCGGCCTGTAGAGAGTTACAACATGTAACGTCCGATCACACATCGAGTAGTCTGCCTTGAGATTACCCGAGGGCACGATGATAAGAGACTGATAGAAATTAGTGGAGTACTTAGGCCTATTACAAATCTTACTGCTAAGCGATACAGAGATGGAAGAGGCAAATGACCGGCAACAGCTTGCTTCCAGATCGGTAGACCAAGAATGTGAGTAACCAGATTTTATGAAGTGACGACCTAGTGAGTAACGTCGGATGTTCCATGAGGCTATCCGTGTATGACGCTGTTATGCATAGTGTTTCACTGTTCCAGGCACACACGAAAAGGAGCGGGGCGATAACAATGAAACAACTAAGTAATATTAATAAACACAATGGTTTCTCCAATGCGAAGTATGCCATTGTTACATAACCGTTAATGTCTAAGGTTACGTATATATCAATACACTGCAAGTGATGGATAAATTACGAAGTGGTACACTGCCCTCACTTGTTTTAATCATCATTCAGGACACGAAATTACTGGTACATAGCAGTTCGACAACAGTTATATCAGTCATGGCTCACCAAGATACTCGTATCACAGGTCTCAAGACCGGAACCTGTTGGATGTTTTGTATGAGGATATTTAAAAGCTTTGATAAGTTCCACATTCGTTGATAGTTCTGATGAACTCCGGGAATGCATTGTGGATGGCTGTCAGTGCATGTGGAAACACACCTAGGAATTTTCAACGTGTACAGCCCTCAATGAGCAGATGGTCTGAAGTTTTCCTTGACACGAATGATGGCCATGTGGAACACATGTCAGTGTGTTTGTCCTCAAGCGCATATCTGCAGTTTGGATCCTCAGGTACTCTGTTATAAGGTGTTCATGTGCATTTTCTTAATATGTCGTACTTTTATTAAAATTATTTGCTTCTTTCATTGTTCTCTATGTGGGGTCTTGTCCACTCGTCTCGTGTAGGGTGCCTGAAGGACGCTGCGTTCTCGGAGTGTTATACAACATTAGTAATTTTATTTCAATAAAGCAGACTGACAATATTTAACTTCGAAATAACAATGTTGTCGCAAGCGACGGGTGACATACAACATAAATCCAAGTATACAGGGTGAGTCACCTAACATTACCGCTGGATATATTTCGTAAACCACAACAAATACTAACGAATCGATTCCACAGACCTACGTGAGGATAGGGGCTAGTGTAATTGGTTAATACAAACCATAAAAAAATCTACGGAAGTATGTTTTTTAACACAAACCTACGTTTTTTAAATGGAACCCCGTTAGTTTTGTTAGCACATCTGAACATATAAACAAATACTTAATCAGTGCCGTTGTTGCATTGTAAAATGTTAATTACATCCGGAGATATTGTAACCTAAAGTTGACGCTTGAGTACCACTCCTCCGCAGTTCGATCGTGTGTCTCGGAGAGCACCGAATTACGTAGGGATCCAAAGAGAACGGTGATGGACCTTAGGTACAGAAGAGACTGGAACAGCACATTACGTCCACATGCTAACACCTTTTTATTGGTCTTTTTCACTGACGCACATGTACATTACCATGTGGGGTGAGGTACACTTATACACGTGGTTTCCGTTTTCAATTACGTAGTGGAATAGTGTGTGTCCCGACATGTCAGGCCAATAGATGTTCAATGTGGTGGCCATCATTTGCTCCACACAATTGCAATCTCTGGCGTAATGAATGTCGTACACGCCGCAATACATCTGGTGTAATGTCGCCGCAGGCTGCCACAATACGTTGTTTCATATCCTCTGGGGTTGTAGGCACATCACGGTACTGTAAGATCAGGAGAAACACGGTCGTCATCGTAAACATGTCCCTGCAGATGCTGCTCGCCGACCGTGGCCCGTGTTTGTTAGAACACGCAACTGAACGTCGGAGGTTTCAAGCGTCAACTTTAGGTTACAATATCTCCGGATGTAATTAATATTTTACAATGCAACAAACGGCACTGATTACGTATTTGTTTATGTGTTGACATGTGCTAACAAAACTAACGTGGTTCCATTTAAAAAACCTAGGTTTACGTTAAAAAACATACTTCCGTGCATTTTTGTATGGTTTGTATTAACCAATTACACTAGCCCCTCTCCTCACGTTCGGTCTGTAGAATCGGTTCGTCAGTATTTGATGTGGTTTACGAAATATATCCAGCGGTAACGTTAGGTGACTCACCCTGTATATAATGTTCATGCAAGTCTGACACACAGTTTGTGGATCACTAATAACTGCAACAGTAGCATTCACTGCTAGGCCATGCTAATACTCTGCGAATACGGCCCACTCATGTCCGGCAGAGGCTGGCAGGAGCGGTTATTGTATTCACTTCGGCTAAATGCCACACCTATCGTGGTGACGTCTTGGTCAGCGCATTATTGGGTGACGGACGTCGTCTTACAGCCTTCTCTGGTCTTGCCTACTTCTTCTTCGTTCCGGCGCTTGTAGTTACGCCAGAACACACCGATTCCTTTGTACTTATAAAAGTCAAATACCTTGTACAGATAATAGTCGCAACGTTAGAAAACTGTGGTGAAATATAAGAAGACCCGAGAAGGATAGATGCTTGGTACAGGGACAGGCTGTTGAACTTAGCATTAACAAATATAAAGTACTGCGGATGAACAGGCAGAAAATCCAGTACCGCATGATTTCACGGTTGCAGAACAATCACTGAAAGCACTGATTTCCACTAGATATATGGGAGTATGCATAATAAGGCATTTAAAGTGGAACGACCACATAGAACTAGTAACCGGTAATGCGATTTTGTCATATGATGACATGGTTGGAGACCGTCGCTGTTATTGGAAGACAAATGTTGATGGTGTTGAGACAGCAACCAGCCACAAATTTATTTTAAGTTCCTTTATTCAAAAGGTACCGTTACCGGTTTCGAATCATTACGATTCATCGTCACACAGCTTTCATGCTTTCATTACAACATATGCTGCGTTTTTTACTGATTAGTTATCCTAAAATTTAAATAATACATAATTATAAGCACGTCACAAAGATGGTTGAGTTACAGATTTGCATTGGGGTGTGACTCACGTACGTCACATCCCAATGCAAACCTGTTACTCCACCCTAGAATAACTTTAATGGTGAAATGATCAAACAATAATAATAACTTAGCTATAGCAAATTAACTCATAATTTACTGACATAAACAAAACTTTTTTTCAAAAAGAGAGATTGCTTGAATGTTGATGATTTCACTCACATAACAGCTACTGACAAAGTATAGAATATATCCCAGCAGAAGGATACGTTATACGAGTAACAGCACATTTTTTTCAAAAAGAGGTTGCATAAAAGCAGAATTATTTTAATTACATAAGAGCAATTAATCAGCTATATAGTATTTACAACAGCAGCGATACATTATAGTAAGAGAGGGGAGAATGATTTTATTTATTTATAGTGTGTATGGGGGCTAGCAGCAGCAGATTAACAACCACACACACATACATACAAAATATGTACAACATATTTTTATAAGCACACACAATGTACAATGATGTACAGGGTACAGATAATAATAGACAATTCATGTGTATTCACATACATTCTGCCGCAATTTTTACAAAGGCACAGACGGTGCTTAGAAAGGATAGATTGCATGCAACCGGTGGTGGCGTGTTTGTCGTTGTTAGTAGTAGTTTATCCTGTAGTGAAGTAGAAGTGGATAGTTCCTGTGAATTATTATGGGTGGAGGTTACACTCAACAACCGAGCTAGGTTAATAACTGGCTCCTTTTACCGTCCTCCTGACTCAGCAGCATTAGTGGCAGAACAACTGAGAGAAAATTTGGAATACATTTCACATAAATTTTCTCAGTATGTTATAATCTTCGGTGGAGACTTCAATTTACCAAATATAGACTAGGACACTCAGATGCATAGGTCGGTTGACAGGGACAGAGCATCGAGTGACATTATACTGAGTGCACTATCCGAAAATTACCTCGAGCACTTAAACAGAGAACCGACTCGTGGAGATAACATCTTCGGCCTACTGATATAAACAGACCCGAACTTTTCGACTCTATACGCGTAGAACAGGGAATCAGTGATCATAAGGCCGCTGCAGCATTCCTGAATATGGAAGTTAATAGGAATATAAAAAAAGGGAGGAAGGTTTATCTGTTTAGCAAGAGTAATAGAAGGGAGACTTCAGACTACCTAACAGATCACAACGAAAATTTCTGTTCCGACACTGACAATGTTGAGTGTTTATGGAAAAAGTTCAAGGCAATCGTAAAATGCGTTTTAGACAGGTATGTGCCGAGTAAGACTGTGAGGGACGGGAAAAACCCACCGTGGTTCAACAACAAAGTTAGGAAACTACTGCGAAAGCAAAGAGAGCTTCACTGCAAGTTTAAACGCAGCCAAAACCTCTCAGACAAACAGGAGCTAAACGATGTCAAAGTAAGCGTAAGGAGGGCTATGCGTGAAGGGTTCAGTGAATTTGAAAGTAAAATTCTATGTACCGACTTGACAGAAAATCCTAGGACGTTCTGCTCTTACGTTAAATCAGCAAGTGGCTCGAAACAGCATATCCAGACACTCTGGGATGATGATGGCATTGAAACAGGGGATGACATGCGTAAAGCTGAAATACTAAACACCTTTTTCCAAAGCTGTTTCACAGAGGAAGACCGCACTGCAGTTCCTTCTCTAAATCCTCGCACAAACAAAGAAATTGCTGACATCGAAATAAGTGTCCAAGGAATAGAAAATCAACTGGAATCACTCAACAGAGGAAAGTCCACTGGACCTGACGGGATACCAATTCGACTCTACACAGAGTACGCGAAAGAACTTGCCCCCCTTCTAACAGCCGTGTACCGCAAGTCTCTAGAGGAACGGAAGGTTCCAAATGATTGGAAAAGAGCACAGGTAGTCCCAGTCTTCAAGAAGGGTCGTCGAGCAGATGCGCAACTATAGACCTGTATCTCTGACATCGATCTGTTGTAGAATTTTAGAACATGTTTTTTGCTCGCGTATCATTTCGTTTCTGGAAACCCAGAATCTACTCTGTAGGAATCAACATGGATTCCGGAAAGAGAGATCGTGTGAGACCCAACTCGGTTTATTTGTTCGTGAGACCCAGAAAATATTAGATACAGGCTACCAGGTAGATGCTATTTTCCTTGACTTCCGGAAGGCGTTCGATACAGTACCGCACTGTCGCCTGGTAAACAACGTAAGGGCCTACGGAATATCAGACCAGCTGTGTGGCTGGATTGAAGAGTTTTTAGCAAACAGAACACAGCATTTTATTCTCAATAGAGAGACGTCTACAGATGTTAAAGTAACCTCTGACGGGCCACAGGGGAGTGTTATGGGACCATTGCTTTTCACAATATATATAAATGACCTAGTAGATAGTGTCGGAAGTTCCATGCGGCTTTTCGCGGATGATGCTGTAGTATATAGAGAAGTTGCAGCATTAGAAAACTGTAGCGAAATGCAGGAAGATCTGCAGCGGATAGGCACTTGGTGCAGGGAGTGGCAAGTGACCCTTAACATAGACAAATGTAATGTATAGCGAATACATAGAAAGAAGGATCGTTTATTCTATGATTATATGATAGCGGAAGAAACACTGGTAGCAGTTACTTCTGTAAAATATCTGGGAGTATGCGTGCGGAACGATTTGAAGTGGAATGATCCTATAAAATTAATTGTTGGTAAGGCGGATACCAGGTTGAGATTCATTGGGAGAGTCCTTAGAAAATGTAGACCATCAACAAAAGGAGGTGGCTTACAAAACACTCGTTCGACCTAAACTTGAGTATTGCTCATCAGTGTGGGATTCGTACCAGATCGGGTTGACGGAGGAGATAGAGAAGATACAAAGAGGAGCGGCGCGTTTCGTCACAGGGTTGTTTGGTAAGCGCGATAGCGTTACGGAGATGTTTAGCAAACTCAAGTGGCAGACTCTGCAAGAGAGGCGCTCTGCGTCGCGGTGTAGCTTGCTGTCCAGGTTTCGCGAGGGTGCGTTTCTGGATGAGGCATCGAATATATTGCTTCCCCCTACTTACACTTCCCGTGGAGATCGCGAATGTAAAATTAGAGTAATTCGAGCGCGCACGGAGGCTTTCAGACAGTCGTTCCTCCCGCGAACCATACGCGACTGGAACAGGAAAGGGAGGTAATGACAGTGGCACGTAAAGTGCCCTCCGCCACACACCGTTGGGTGGCTTACGGAGGATAAATGTAGATGTAGATGTAGACACACACACACATCTGCAACAAATGATTCAGCTACCTGTTAAACACACACACACACACACACACACACACACACACACACACACACACACAAACTCAAGCAAACAGAATGAGAATTGGGGGGAGAGGTCCCTAACCCATTCACAAAGATGAAGTGTTTTTCACCATAACACGACAGGCCCTTTTTCTGTTACAGTGGAGTATGTATATGTATCTCATGACCCGGTGGCCAAAAGACTGTTTGCTGCACTATGTAAGGAGACTCATCAACAAACAGACAAATCACCGTCCATGAATACCTGTGAGGCCGCACAAAGTACACCCTTAGCCCGTCTCTGAGTGGGACCTGCTTCTACATGTTTTGCATGCATCTCTGATCTGAGCTCTAGAAACTCAACTATCTGCGAGCCATTAACCTCATCCTTCATCAGGCCAGTAACCTTGTTCTGAAGTGTTATGCTATAAGGGTTATCAGCCGCATACTCAGACAAGACGAATTCCTTGGGATTGTACCTAATTAATTCATGTAGTTCACAGCATTTCACCCAGTTCATGAAACTATCTGTATCAATATAAAATAACTTGAATCAGCACCCAGTAGATGAAACTATCTGTATCCATATAAAATAACTTGAATCAGCGAAGTCTGGTTTCGCAAACTTGTAATGGAATCAGTACATATGGAGTTTCGAGAGGTCCAGAACACACATACTGATATAGACAGGCTTCGTGGACACTACTGAAAACTTAGCCACCTCCCCAGCGACTAGTCGTGCACTGGAGGTTGTGGCCCATTTAAAATTTGGCCTAGTGGTGTAACCTCTTGCACTATGAAGCCCATCCCAGCGGTAAACTAATTTTGCGTCGGTTTCTAACATTCTCCATGGTTTTGCTGAAAATTGAATTATTCATTAATTCAAAAAAATCATTTTCAAAATCACACATCGCAAGAACCCTCTGTTCGGTATTGAGGTCAATGAACTCCTTCAAATGGGACGAAGCTTGAAGGAGATGCTGTGGGGGATTGTTAGAAATCGTATCTCCGACCTGAAACATTGCTGGAAGTTTCTATAGTGTAGAGTGTATCTCTGCCTATTCCAAAGCGTTGCCACCAACTTAGAAAAGCGACCATTTCGCGGGAGTAGGTGCTCCAGACACAGTGACAAGTCACTGTGCTCTTCAAACAATTCTGTGAGATATTCCAGGTCTGCGTCTAGGACATATGCCCTACCAGCTTCAGCAGCCAAACTGTGTAACTCAAATCGTTTGATGCCCTGCGTTCCTCCTCACTCGAACAGGGGTTATTTGTCTTGGCATACCTGTGGACACAATGGCAAAGTCTCTCGCGAATCCCGCTTTCGAAGAAAACAACGTAACAACATCAGTCAACAATAAGATGCTAATACGTGTGTTTTTCAACTCTGCATGCCACAGAAGCCCTGGTGCAATGAGTCTATGTGCCCAGGCATACACTCCAGAATTTCTCAAAAACGTCTGCGAGCAAGCGAACATCTGTCTCCATGTGCAATTTAGCATATCTGTCCAAATCAGAGATGCTGAACTCCTACCAAACATTCACCACCTCCCTGTTCTCCACATCCATTATAACTGTGCCTGTGAGTTTCTTGGTGAATGCTGCTACATTGGCCAACACCTTTTTTGTGCGGAGTCTCGCCATCAAATATAGATATTCGTTTGGAGAGACCCAATTCTTTGTTAAACGTGAAACTTAGCATTGTCGGGAAATGCAGCTTGAATGATATGCATATCCTCTCGACGCATTGCGTCAGCAAGATACTGAAAAGGTGCCTGTGTAAAACTGCAAGGAATCCAGGAAGTGGACAGATATTCTTGTCGTGATTTTCTTGAAGAATGAATCGTGTCATGGCAGTTTGTAGTTCAGTTGCATGTATCGTGATTTGCACTGTGGAACTCCCCCGTTAGATGACAGTGATCTCTGTGTGGAGTTTCCACTTTTCTGTCTAAAGGGAGGTCACAAACATGACATTTAATTGCCTGCTCGTATAAGGCATAATTCTTCTGCGAGTTGGTCATTGGAATCTTTTAGCTATAAAGGTCATCAACATCCCGCTCAAGTTTTCGAGCATAAAGAGAAATCTGTGCAATGAATTGCGTGGTCGCAGAACTGGTGTTATCATATTGCAGGTAAAAGTTGGTCTGCTTCTGTGGCCTTACCCTGGAAATTCGGGCTTTCAGCTTAGTCAGTGTCGTATTGTAACGTGCTGAATTGACATTTTCTCCAGGTTTCAGGACATCCAAAAGAATGACATGCCGGCTATCCCAGAGAACTTTACACATCACCTTGCCTTTCTTCTTTGACAGAGAATTCGCATGTCACCATTCCATGGACTGCCTTTTGGAGCCCAGATTGTAGTGGTGACAGCACGAGTCATCCCAGATGACGATGCAGAAAATTGTTCCCTTCAGCTTCATATTGGTCCGGTAGGTCTCGACAAATTTCCATTCGATGAGTTTTTTGTTCTTCTGTAAGCATCTGTGGGACCTATCTCGCACAGGCTTTGCTACACCGAAGTTGTTGCAACATTGTTTCCAAGGGATTGCAGCCGACATTTAGCTTTGCACACAATTCTCTGAACGTTATCTGCCTCTCAACAGCAATGAGTTGATCAAGACGCTCTTCATTCCGAGGAATGACAGCTTTGCAAGGTCAACCGGGCCATGGATTGTCACGCACGCTCTTTTCACCACTTTGAAAATCCCATACGCATCGCCTCACATTGCTCACGTCTATTGCATTGTCTCCATGCGCCTTTAGCCAGCATCAGTGGATTCCAATCGGCGCAATTTCTTCAGCTGTGAGGAATTCAATCACACATCGCTGTTTTATACGAGCGTCCATATCAGTCACCAATTTGGAACAGTCCTCTACTGGCGCAAACTACCGCAGAACAACGGAACCACCAGCAAATGAAAGAGGAAGGTTCAAGCACTAGTGCTACACCAACGGCATCTGGTGCGGACATCCAAAGTCACCACAAAAAAAGGATGCATTACTATTGGAACGGGCATCCTACTTATGTTCAAATTTATCATTTTGCAGTAAATCTACATATAATGCAGCGTTGAGAGGGGGTGATGGTGGATTCTCATCATCCTCGAAATGTGAGCCCTTATCAGTGCCATCGCAGTCAGCCTGCACAGAGTGTTTCATGGCTGATCAGATACGAAATAAGAAGGGCCATTCAGCATTGATTATTTATATAGGTGGCACAAGGCTCTATGTGTGAGTGCACATGAACTAACTGCATGGAGATGACGGCACGTTATCAGCAATGTAACCTGAACGACAGGTTGTGACCGCAGTGTTCTTCTAGATATCAACAAAGGTCGATAATCTGATAAACATAATCTCAGCACCATGCCTGTCGAATCCTGTTGGTATCTGTCAGCACATGCAGGCACAAGGACCTCTGGTTATCAGCCTCAACTGCATCGCATCTACTGCAGATGGCTCTTTATCAAGCGGAGGGCATAGAGTGTAAATTAAATACTTAACTGAACCCTGTAATTGAGGAAGTGGAAAATACGAAGTGAACAAATTAATACGAAATCGTTTTTAAAGAAACGGTTTACTTACGGGTAAACAAGTTTAGCAGTAGCTTGAGGATAGGATATCCTTGGTTCAAATGGCTCTGAGCACTATGGGGCTGAATATATGAGGTCATCAGTCCCCTACAACGTAGAACTACTTAAACCTAACTAACCTAAGGACATCACCCACATCTATGCTCGAGGCAGGATTCGAACCTGCGATCGTAGCAGTCACGCGGTTCCGGACTGAAGCGCCAAGAACCGTACGGCCACCACGGCCGGCGGTACGAATACATTCGTAAAATCAGCTGTTGAGATTCCTCATTGACCACTGCAACAACTCAGCTGGGATATTGTGCATTTCATCCCGAATTCTCTGTTTTAACTCATCCAGGGTTCTTGGTCGAGTCGCGTAGACTTTGCTCTTGAGGTAGTCCAGGGAATGTTAACAAATCGTGAGATCACACGGTTGCCAGATAGTTCTCGCACGTATGTCATTGATTGCCATACAGTGTGTGATGTCGCTCCGTCCTTTTGAAATCAGGCTTCTTGGACACTTGGAAAGTTCTTCAATGCAGGTGTAACGAAAGTTCGTAACATCTCCTCGTAACGCATTGACAGTTATTGTGTTTCCCTGTATATATGCAAAAAAAAAAAAAAAAAAATGCTGTGCGATAATTAAATAAATGTGATGAAACACCACGCCATACTCTCACTTTATTAACGTGTAAAGGGAGCTCATGTACGTCATTAGGATTTGTGTTTGCCCAGTAACGTTAGCTCTGTTTATTCACATAACCTGTGAGATCAAAATGTGCCTCATCTGACATACACAACTTGTTTAGAAATTCATCGCCATTGTTTATTTTTGTTATCATTTGTTGACAGAATCCTAATCATAACCGGTAATCGTTGTCCTTCAGTTGTTGCACCATCTGTGGTTTGTACGGATGAAATTTTAAATCAAGATGAAGAATTCTGCGAACACTCTCCCGGGACATTCCAAGCACTGCTGCCTGCTTACGAATTGAACGCCGTGAGCTGCGTAAGACAGACTCGCGTACAACCTCAATGTTCTCTGGGGAATGCACACTTCTTGGTCGTCCTGTTGGTTTCTTCTTGAGGGCAGATCCAGTCTCTTCAAAGTTATTAATCCACCATTTGATCATGTGTATCGACGGAACGGCATCATGACGTCCAAAATTATAAAAACGTCGAAACTCCCTCTGAGCCGCTATCAAACTATCATTGTTTTTATAAAATGTTTTTATGGCAAGCGCACGCTGTTGTCCGTTCCACTGATCCACGATTACTGAAACGGAGGACTGTTTACTCGCCATCTGTCACGAACCCGCAGTGCTGCCACCTGCCCATGGCTGCCACTGCTCATTTCAAACATTCCCGTTATTCTGTCACCCTGTATATCGAATTACTTTTTTCAGATGTGGAGCCCCTCCACGCCCAAACCGGCATGATGGCCAACACAAAAGGTCTACTGCCATCTCTGCATAAGGGTTAGTATTCACTAAAGTGAGGTGTCGCAGGATGTGGGTACTGCGATGTTTGCGTACGGCTGGTTAAGATTAACCATTAATACACGCTCATCTGGAGATAGATTGGTCGAACTCTGACGAAGGGTAGCGGTTTTAAGGGCAGAGGAAAAAATAGTGCCAAGGCAAGAGCCAAGGGAAAAAAAACTCTGCGATAGTTAGGTCGGGTGGGAAGAGCAGTAGCGGTTGTCTTGCTGCCTGCGATAGGTTGTGCAAGGATAGGCTTGGTTAGTAGTGGGTATCATGCTTGTCGATACCTTGACGTTGTGCGTTTGTGCTGCTCGGCGGTTGGCGCTGGGTGCTGGTACGGAGTCCTCGTTCAGCGTCAGCAACCTGCAACAGTTAGGTTTGTTATCGATCTTGTGTCCGATAGGTCATATACCGGGAGCACAGTGTGAGGGAATGTTGGCAGCTTGTTTGTGCGCCTGTGGGCGAGCTCGTCGGTGTCCCTGCTGTGGCCTGTTGGTCGGCTCTAGTAGCAACTGGTAGTTGCCAGTCAGTGTTGCTGATATGCAGGGGCTTACCGACGTTTGTCGCTGTTTGCGTATGTTAGTTTACCATAGGTGGCTATGCCCTAGAATTACTGGGAACCTCTGCAATTTATAGCTAGTACCCTCTATAGGAAAATATGCGTTTATAATATGGACTAATCTGTCATTAAGGTACGAATTTGTTGCAATATTACACTTTACGTGAATTTTATTGACTGATATTGTGTCCACTGGCTGATCCAAATCATAAATTTTGTCAGTGTTACGCTCCACCACTATCTAGTAGTGATCGTACTGAACCTTCGTGGCTGAAGTCCAATGTCTCTCCTGTTGTTGTTACCTCCATTTTAAATTATTAACGTTTGTGTTTAACTCAAATCGTTTTACATATCGTTTCATATACATATTTAAATCGTCAGTGTCGTAGGAGATAGGAGGTTTTGCCACAACTTCCTCACTTCCTAGACGCAGTTTATTATTGAAATTATAATGGAATCCAGACCTTTAGCTATTTACAGGCGTTGATAAATATCAACGGGGAAGGTTAAAAAATGTTTGCTCCGCCGGGAATTCGAACCTGGGACCTTCTGCTTACATGGCAAACGCTCTAACCGTATTTTTTTTTACGATATGTTTAGTTGCGTTTGATCTGGGCGGACGTCACAAGACATCCGTTCAAGTTGATCGTTGATTTCTTTATTCAGTTTTCTATTACAGAGGGGAGAGCAGCCCTCTGACCGAAAACCGCCTGAGCAAACGAGGACACGTGAGACCCACACTTTCCAACTTCCTGTCCACACACTACATTTTTAGTGCACCTGCCCACCATACTCTTTACTCTCGGTGGTCAATCTACCGATTCCCGTAAGATTTCGGGCAATGTGAGTGCATCCGCACTGAAGACGATCATTGGCCGGTAAGCCTTAACTATATGAAGATGGTATCTGTTCTTGTGGACATGTCCGACACGTCGACTGGATAATGTTACTCTGACTTTGCTAAATCAAAGATTTTCAAATACTACTACCGAGTAGAGCAGCCTATTTGATATCATACTGACACTGACATGCTTACACCCACTGGTATTCAAACTGTAGATTTGCCTGAACAGCATTATTTCCGTGTCAGATATCTGTTGCTGGAATGACTTCACCTCAGTTGCAATGAAACACGCATTATTAGTTAGGTATATTTCCTTTTTTTCCTCTGTTCATTTCCACCAGCATTAATACTTACACTGCCTCGCAGCAGGGAGTGTTGATATATGTCTTGTCATTCTCATCTTAGGGTGTTTCTCTCTCAAGTGGATGAACTATTTATCGATCACTGTAGTGTCTAAGTATATTCACGAACTCTACTGCCAATATTATTATCTTCAGTACAATTACCTATGCCTATGTTTCTGTGGCTACTACATTTAGGATGTTAATCTAGACGATGTGCTGAAGTTGGGGTTGCAGTGATGACATGATGAATACCACGCCTCAGAGCCAGAGGCAGAGCGCTGTGTATTTAAATTTTGAACTGCATGTGTGTGGAACATATCTATTTACAATACTCCTCCTCACTACTGTGAGCACAGGCGCTTTCCATGAAATTATACATATTTATTGAAACAATAATTATTTATTATTACATAATTTCTGATAACATCGTCATTACAATCTCTATACTACCAAAAGAACAACAGCAAGATGTTATCATCAGCGCTCCCATCACGTCATGCTTTGGAGAAATAAAAAAAAATATATAAAATTGAATTCCTAGCATCATGATGTGAAAATGGTGGGCTTTTCTTTAACAAGTACTTACAGCTAACATCTTCAATAATCGTCATCACTCTCAAGGCGCAAATGCAGTGCATGGATATTTTACAAACCTACCTCCTGGTGCTGCTGTGAGCTCCTCCACTAGGGCTATAATAGCAACAAAAACTCATAAGTGTAACACTGTACAAAAACATAATAACAATGAATACTTACTGTACTTGCTTACACTTCTTGCATGGTGGAAAACTGGGTAGACATTGTAAAAATGGTAAGCAATGCCAACCATGCAGCACTCTGCACTGGTGGATCCAATCACATATGAAAAAACTATATTGATCTGTATGTACAATGTTGTTGTTGTTGTTGTGGTCTTCAGTCCAGAGACTGGTTTGATGCAGCTCTCCAAGCTACTCTATCGTGTGCAAGGTTCTTCATCTCCCAGTACTTACTGCAGCCTACATCCTTCTGAATCTGCTTAGTGTATTCATCTCTTGGTCGGCAATCAATGACATATGTGCGAGAACTGTCTGGTAACTGTGTGATCTCACGATTTGGTCTCTACGATTTTTACCCTCCACTTTGACCTCCAATGCTAAATTTGTGATCCCTTGATGCCTCAGAACATGTGCTACCAACTGGTCCCTTCTTCTTGTCAAGTTGTGCCACAAACTCCTCTTCTCCCCAGTTCTATTCAATGCCTCCTTAGTTATGTGATCTACGCATCTAATCTTCAGCATTCTTCTGTAGCACCAGATTTCGAAAACTTCTATTCTCTTCTTGTCTAAACTATTTATCGTCCATGTTTCACTTCCATACATGGTCACACTCCATACAAATACTTTCAAAAACGACTTCCTGACACTTAAATCTGTGCTCGATGTTAAGAAATTCCTCTTCTTCAGAAACCCTTTCCTTGCCATTGCCAGTCTACATTTTATATCCTTTCTACTTGACCATCATCAGTTATTTTGCTCCCCAAATAGCAAAACTCCTATACTACTTTAAGTGTCTCATTTCTAATTCCCTCAGCATCACCCGACTTAATTCGACTAGATTCCATTATCCTCGTTTTGCTTTTGTTGATGTTCATCTTATATCCTCTTTTCAAGACACTGTCCATTCCGTTTAACTGCTCTTCCATGTCCTTTGCTCTCTCTGACAGAATTACAATGTCATTAGCGAATCTGAAACTTTTTATTTCTTCTCCATGGATCTTATTACCTACTCCGAATTTTTCTTTTGTTTCCTTTACTGCTTGCTCAATATACAGATTGAATAACATCGCGGACAGGCTACAAACCCTGTCTCACTCCCTTCCCAATCACTGCTTCCCTTTCATGCCCCTCGACTCTTACAACTGCCATCTGGTTTCTTTACATATTGTAAATAGCCTTTCGCTCCCTGTATTTTACCCCTGCCACCATTAGAATTTGAAAGAAAGTATTCCAGTCAACACTGTGAAAAGCTTTCTCTAAGTCTACAAATGCTAGAAACGTAGGTTTGCCTTTCCTTAATCTAAGATAAGTCGTAAGGTCAGTATTGCCTCACGTGTTCCAACATTTCTACAGAATCCAAACTGATCTTCCCCGAGGCCGGCTTCTACCAGTTTTTCCATTCGTCTGTAAAGAACTTGTGTTAGTATTTTGCAGCTGTCTCTTATTAAATTGATAGTTCGGTAATTTTCACATCTGTCAACACCTACAGAGCGATATTACGTATAATATCGTAACATCATCATATTCTCCACCGAGCACGGGTGCCGTGGAACGGAGATGCTCGGGTGGGTGTGTGGGCGTATCGGGTTCTGGATGCTCAGTAAGGCACGCAATGGATTACAAGCACCTGCTTTGCACTTTGATGTGAACTACAACCCATTCTTGCTCCCATGAAAATCGTGAACAAAGCTATACATGAAGGTGAGTGCTAAACATGCTGGCAAAAAGTGCGAATTCAGAGTTACACTTCATGTTGCCAACATGCATACCTTTGGTTGCAGAATGGGGGCACTCGAGCCTCACAAGTTTGCAAGACTGTGGGGGCAAGGGCGTGGAGACCTTCCCTCTCCATGACCTTATCATGTGGGCTGTTGCTAGCATGCTGATGCTATGATTCATGGTATGGTCTCGAAGAGAAGAAAGCGCTGATGCTGACTCCAGGATACCCAGAATGATCTCTGGGTCAAGGTCAAGGTTTACTCGTTCTCTCCTAGCCCCATCACTGATGCAGAGGTAGCAAGTAATAGAATTAATAAAAAAGAAAGTACCTGGTCTGAATAGAATCATACAACTGTTAAACCAAGTTGTTGCATATCCAAATTTCTTGTGAGAAGGGTATGGAGAATTCGGAAGACTTCGAATTCATAATGCTGTACATCTACATCTACATTCATACTCCGCAAGCCACCCAACGGTGTGTGGCGGAGGGCACTTTACGTGCCACTGTAATTACCTCCCTTTCCTGTTCCAGTCGCGTATGGTTCGCGGGAAGAACGACTGTCTGAAAGCCCCCGTGCGCGCTCGAGTCTCTCTAATTTTACATTCGTGATCTCCACGGGAGGTATAAGTAGGGGGAAGCAGTATATTCGATACCTCATCCAGAAACGCACCCTCTCGAAACCTGGCGAGCAAGCTACACCGCGATGCAGAGCGCCTCTCTTGCAGAGTCTGCCACCTGAGCTTGCTAAACATCTGCGTAACGCTATCACGGTTACCAAATAACCCTGTGACTAAACGCGCCGCTCTTCTTTGGATCTTCTCTATCTCCTCCGTCAACCCGACCTGGTACGGATCCAACACTGATGAGCAATACTCAAGTATAGGTCCAACGAGTGTTTTGTAAGCCACCTCCTTTGTTGATGGACTACATTTTCTAAGGATTCTCCCAATGAATCTCAACCTGGTACCCGCCTTACCAACAATTAATTTTAAATGATCATTCCATTTCAAATCGTTCCGCACGCATACTCCCAGATATTTAACAGAAGTAACTGCTACCAGTGTTTGTTCCGCTATCATATAATCATACAATAAAGGATCCTTCTTTCTATGTATTCTCAATACATTACATTTGTCTATGTTAAGGGTCAGTTGCCACTCCCTACACCAAGTGCCTATCCGCTGCAGATCTTCCTGCATTTCGCTACAATTTTCTAATGCTGCAACTTCTCTGTATACTACAGCATCATCCGCGAAAAGCCGCATTGAACTTCCTACACTATCTACTAGGTCATTTATATATATTGTGAAAAGCAATGGTCCCATAACACTCCCCTGTGGCACTCCAGAGGTTACTTTAACGTCTGTAGACGTCTCTCCATTGATAACAACATACTGTTTTCTGTTTGCTAAAAACTTTTCAATCCAGCCACACAGCTGGTCTGATATTCCGTAGGCTCTTACTTTGTTTATCAGACGACAGTGCGGAACTGTACCGAACGCCTTCCGGAAGTCTAGGAAAATAGCATCTACATGGGAGCCTGCATCTAAAAATTTCCGGGTCTCTTGAACAAATAAAGCGGGTTGGGTCTCACGTGATCGCTGTTTCTGGAATCCATGTTGATTCCTACAGAGTAGATTCTGGGTTTCCAAAAACGACATGATACTCGAGCAAAAAACATGTTCTAAAATTCTACAACAGATCGACGTCAGAGATATAGGTCTATAGTTTTGCGCATCTGCTCGACGACCCTGTAAAGGGTAAAACAGAGATCTGAGATGCATAAATATCTCACAGCTAACTTACTTGATAAATGTTATATTCAAAATACAGAAAAAGCTTCTCTGAATCTGATTGTAGGGTCGCAAAAAGATTACAAGAATTCCCTGAAGCGCAGTTTTAGAAAGATGGAATGAAATTAAACACCAATATAGCTTCATGTCATTCAATTTAATTGATTATATCCCCTTTTGTTCTGTTTATATAATTTCACTGAATTTAATTCAATCAAGATACACTGCTAGCTATTAAAATTGCAACCATGGGAAACATGTAACGAGATTTCACTCATTGTGTTTTTACAGGAAGAATACATGTTTAATTTTATAATTGAATTTCACGTATTGTGTGTACACAGAAAGAATGCACAATTAATTTTGTAGATGGAATGAGGATGAATACTTAGGGTGTGTGAAATTTGGAACACAGACCTGAATCCTCTGTCAGAAACAACAGCTCCAACTCAGCTGGGCACCGAGTCGAACTGAACCTGTATGAGTACGTCATCCCATACTGCTTCAGCGCCATACCAGAATTCATTAACCACTGCGATTAGTGAGTGGTGATGTGCGAATCTCTTGGCAACGCATAACCAGATGTTTTCAGTGGGTGAGAGAAATGGAGAGCATGTTGGTATGGGCAATAGTCTAACATGCTCTGCATCGAGGCAGGTCACGACGGCTCAATAACATACTGCCTTGCGCTATCTTCTTGAGAGGAAAAGACATGGAGACCTCAAACACAGCCACCAGTCTTAACACGGTTGCAATGTAACGGCTTTTGTCCAAATAGCCGGCTATTCAACGCGCACGTGATAGAGCTCTGTATCCAAGAACATTCCTTATAATCACATCAGGTGCTGAGCCCATTGGAGATGACGAATACAGTCCGGCAGTTTTGGTTTTCCTCGGAACTCCCATACGCAGATACGCCCATCGTGATTCTGTATGTGGAACTGGACTGTATAAAGACGACGTTGGACCACTCATATGTCCAGCGTTGTCGTCGGATGCACCACCAACTGAATACCACTTCTAAACATTCATGGTGGTATCTGTTTGTTCTATATCGTGTCTCCCTACCACTTTCTCGCAACGACGCTCTGAGCGTGTTTTTTAGGGAATTGACTAGTTTGGACCTGGGACCTGTTGCTGGTAAGGAGACACCAGACCACACATGACATGTAGAATTCAGAAGAGTTCAGTGAGTCTAGCGATGATATAACCAAATACTTAATGATTTCAGCGTCAGCTCCACTGCACTCCCTGTAAAAGAATCTTAATACTAACTAAATTTAGTGGAAGGGGTTCAAGGCTTTCCTATTTTTAGTTAGCTGGTAAAATAACGTTGAAAAATCAGTTAAGTTTATCATTGCAAATATTATTCTACTCACAAAACATCGTTTATAAATTGCGCTATTGATAAAAGGAAATGTTTTAATACAGGGTGGTGAAAACCAACTGCGTTCAACAAAAATGTGAACGAATATTCCCTGAGTGGGTTTCCAAGTTCTACAATGGATCGAAGGATGACCTATGCCATATCACATCTATAATCTAGGTTAAAATTAAGCTTCACAAAACAGAAAACTATCAAAATGGTCTACAGTGACCCTCAATTATCTTTAATTACTTATCTAACTTGTCGTAAATTACAGTGACTGATGTGGCTTCTCAATAACTATATAACAGAGAAATCATCGCGTTTCAGATTCTTACTCCAAGTGGCAAATGTGAACACCATGAGCTTTAATTTACGATCGACACTAGTATTACGCAAAAAGGGAAGTGTAACAGATGAGACTTTTGCAGTTCTGAGTGAAGCCTTATGCGCTCAAAAATGTGGCATCGCGTGCGTTCATTACTTTGCCGGTGTTTAGGCAGCTTCAGGGGGGCAGCGGCCGGCGCACAGCTCCGCTCACCTCGCCATCTCGGAATCAACTCCTCTCTAACTTCTCCTTACTACATTTACCGAAGTTGGTTTAAAAAAACTATCTTGCTGTGTTTTCATCTGACAAATCAGGGTCTCAATGTTAACCTTAAGCTCCGCCTACAAAAATTCTGTCTATCCAATGAGAAACGTTATACTTTTCGTGGTGGGGCAATTTTTTTTAAAGTTTGCAACGTAACAGAGCTGCGAAAAAGTCTCACGCTAAAACTTGCGGGTGGTGTGTCCCTTTTTGTGTTATCGTAAAATCTATACTATTTTTTCTGGAGGGCTCTAGCTTTTAACATGGGCTGGGGGGTGGTCCTTGACGTAACAGAGACGTGAAAAAGTCTCACGCTAAAACTTGCGGGTGGTGTGGCTCTAGTGGTTAGCTGGCGACGTGAGTGTCCAGTCCGTCCCTTATCGTAGGGCCTTCTAGTTTAACACGGTTCTGCTCTCGGTTTCTGTTCTCGTTTCTCCCCTCGGAACTGCGTCTGTCTCACGGTGGGAAGGTATGACATGCATTTAGGCATTCTTGTGTTAGTCTGTGGTATTCCATTTGCTCACTCGTTACTCGTATTACTTTGGTTAATTTAATGTCACGATTTATTCGGAACTATGTGACATACTACTGGATTTGCTTATCATGTCAGGGTTTTCATGGAAGGTGTTGGATTTGCCTGACATCTAACACAGTCTCTACTTCCACCTCAAGAGAAGCCACATACCATTTGCGATACTAAGAGTTCGTGATGCTGCAGATGTTGTCACACACCAGTGCAGATACTTGTCTAAGACTCAAGATATATGATGTGGTTTTATGATCCTGCTTGGACGAGTAAAGAATGCGTCTGCCTCTCAGGTCGCAGTCGCGTACGGACATTGAGATCGTGCATGGCGTTCAGTATGGTCCTCCTGAACCCATTGATTCCATATTCACACAGCATGTGTTGCCTGATTGACACGAATAGCAGCATTGTGGAACGATAAACCATAGTTCTGATAGACTGCGGATTCCGACATGTGCTAAATGTTTCTTACTTCTCACACACCATAATACGATACTATTACAAACAGATTTTCACTGCTCTGATTTCATGTTTCTGATTCAGACTTCATTATTTAATTTCGACGAAATTAGTTAAAAGTTTATTTAATAAATCAGAAACACTGATGACCATTTTACTCTTTTGTTTATGGAGGTCACCATCGGCCGTGCCACAGAGGTAACACCAGTTCTCATCAGATCACTGAAGTTATGTGCTGCCAAGCTTGGCTAGCCCATGGAAGGTGCACCATCTGGGTCTCCCGAGTGCTGTTGGCAAGTGGGGTGCACTCAGCTCTTGTGAGACCAATTAAGAAGCAACTTAACTGTGAAGTGTCGACAGAGGTCTGACAATGGCCGGAAGAGAAGTGTGCTGACTACATGACGCTCCGTATTCGCAACCGGTGACGCCTTTGGTCTGAGGGTAACATGGCGGTTGGTCGGTACCAGTACCGGCGGCTGGTTGGTAGCGTTGGGTCTTCAAAGCCTGTTCGGACTGTGTTTTGTTTTTTGTTTGAAAGTGGCCTGAACAAATGGATACGATCGGAGGAGGAAAAACCTACAGTTACTTCCAACATGATGAAGCAACTGCGCACACAGCCGGCCGAACCTTGGAGTACATTTAACACACTCTTCACGCCTGATAGAGTCTGGTCGCGGCCCTTGCTGACCACCCGAGTCACCTGATGTGTTAGTGTGCGATTACTTTGCGCGGGGAGCCCACAAGTCTAAGTTGTATCGCAACAACCATCATAGTCTTCGAGAACTGCAGCGGAATATTTCGGATAAAACTGCAGCAATTTCAGCAGTCCAGCTCCGATCCGCCTTCAGCAACTTGCTGACCAGGGCTCAGAAGTGCCAAAAGATTAATGGTGGTCACTTTCAACATCTTTTATAGTCAAGTCAGTAATGCACTTCCTTTCGTTTGCTGTTTCTTTGTACTCTGCTAACTCTGTTCTCTGGGACACTTTTATCTGTCCATGGAAGTGTTATCTTCAACTGCCTGGACTACACAATCATATCAGATACTTCTACAACTTTATTGCTTATTCAGATACTTATCGGTTCGATGCCTTGATTACCGAATTACAGAAATAGAATTTTGGGGAACCTACTTACTCAGCACACATTATGTAAATTATCTTCTAATTCCCTTATTTCTTTTGAATTACTTTTGCTTCGGCATTTATCACTTTTAGTGAAACACTATAATCTACAGGGGTGTTTGCTTCCTGCATTCCACAAGTACGTTACGGACGTTGACTGGCCATATTTTGTACCTGTGTTTCTGATTCCTCTATCACTACATAAACATTTAAAGCAATCTTCACATGATGCTTAAATTCTTTCTGTATTGTTTGTAATGTGATATCTACCAGCGTAAATAATAGAATGTGATGTCTGCTCAGAATAATTACCTATTTCGCCTTCTTTATACCCTTCTTACTTTCAATCGTTTCTTTAAATTAATATTTTCTAATTTGCCAATACTACACAGCATGTTATTCGGTGAACTGTAACTGTATACATTGCAACAATGCCTTCATTACTGAATACTCCGAATCCAAGAATCAGTACGCAAGTGCTGTCTCTCATCTACTTAACTAATGTGTTGTACACAAGGGTACCACCGGACCATTACGAGTAAAGGAGATTTTCACCGTGTGTCAACGTGAACTGAAATGCGTAAAACAAGCAAGAGGAGATTAGCTAAGGAAAAGCGAAGCAGCAAAATTAAAGGACGAAATATGAAATTTTTTGCTGTTGTATTCTGTTTTTCGTAGATTGTACTTTTCCTGGCGGGTCTGGTAACTGGGTGCCCTTCCTGGAGCCTTAACCTCACATTACTGTGAGGCGCGCATGCGTGATACACAATCAACCTACAAGTCACGTAATCTCTCTTCCGTAAGTGTTTTCGCTTCTAACTGTTGGAATCCTTATGATCGGAGGTGATGGACCAGTCCGATATTAGCCTCAGTGGGTATGCTGCACTCAAACCTGGTGACATACCGGTTAACGATCGTTGATCAGACTTTCAGATTCGATGTAGAGCGTTTCTTACCATTCAGTTTCTCGACTTAACGGCTATGCGATACGCTGTGCAAACAGGTTAAGGCCGGGACACGCTACTGCACTGGTAAAGTGCTGTCAATTTTTTTCATTGTTTTTGAGCTGAAGGTTATTTAGATGATTGAGTTCCCACACCAACAAAGGACTGTGAATGTCGCCTGTTACTGCTGCTCTCTCTATGAAGGAAAAACATGTGGCACAACAAATGACGGTGACGGCCAATCGTAAATGATTTCCTGTATGAGAAAGCGAAAGTCAATACAGGTTTCATTAACGTACGCTAAATTAGGTAAATGTAGTGCGGAGATAGCAAACACCTTCATTACAGTCCACACAATTCATAACGCTGTTGGTTAACCCCGGAAATGAGAATACAGCGATTCGACATGACATGACAGCTGAGCAGGTTTTGCAATCCTAGCTGACGAAACAGCCTTATATAGAATAAAACATAATACTGCCACGCAGAAGGAAGTCGTGCTTGCATATACTATAGACAAGTAGAAATATATGTGTCATTTTAATTGATTTAGTAAAAATTCTGGCAAAAGAATTATGTGGCTTTTGTGTACTTATTGAAAATCTTTCCACACTGTTGGAAGAGAAATCCTATTAAATTCAGTGGAGAGGTCGGAGATTTATTGTACTACCAGGGGGGCGAAGTAAGGACTGAGTCATGGAACTAGTTTTTAGTTGCAGTTAGATAAAAATTTACCTCGACAATTTTATGAACCAAATGCCCATTTCAATATGGAGTTCAAAAAGACCATAGCTTGCTCACAAGATAGAGAGAACATACCGTTGCTTTTGAAACAATACTTCACACAGTTCTGCAATAGTACTCCCTATAAAAGACACCGGACATAATTTTGACAGCGTACAAAACAAACTTAAGATACTATATACACTGAACAAAGGACAAAAGGTGTCGGTGTATGACCAAATTAAGAGAAATAAATTAGGGGAAAATTTGTACAATAACTATAGCGAAACAGAAGCAGCCGTATTTTTGGGAGTTGATGAAGTATTTAAAATTTTATCACAATATCCAATAAATTTCTGTGCACAAGTTTTTAACTAAATTTTCCTACTCTTGTCCCGATAAGTTTTATCATCGGTATGTGTAAGTCCAGTTGCAGTCTCTTTATATACGCAAGACAAGAAATAATATAAGAAACATAGACAAGTGATATGTAAGTAAAATAGTGTTAACGCAACAATACAGGCAACCAAACTCTGCTGCTTGCCACATTAGTTTCTCTTAAATTAAATGCATATTACATTTATAATAGATTTCACTTCATTGACAAGATAATAAAACAATTTTGCTCTTGTCATTACTACTTCAGCACATGTGCATACTCTGTTACAGTTGTGCTGACAGTTCGAGCGGAGCGCTCTACTTTCCGACGAATTTGTAGCAGTTCTGAAAGGAATGTCGTAAAGTGTTTCCTTCAGTTTAGAAATCGAGTTGAACTCACGAGGGCTTAAGTCAGGGGGGAGGGGTGGGGGGCAGTAGGTGGTATAGAACTTCGCAGCCCCAACAGTCAAGCAAATCAGTAACAGCTCGCATGTACCTGTACGTGCTTGAGCATTGTCCTGCAAAATGATGGTCAGATACTACAGAAAGTGTCATGACTTCTGTCTTTAAGCTGGTCGTAGGATGTGTTGCAAAAATGAACTGATGGGTTTGCTAAGTGCTAGCCACCTACTGCACTCCCCTGAATTAAGCCCTCGTGAGTTCAACTCGATTTCTACACCGAAGAATACACTTCACGGCATTCGCTACAGAACTGCTACAAATTCGTCAGGAAATAGACTGCGCCGCTTGAACTGTCAACGCAACTGGCAGTGCTTAAGAGTATCCTACGACTTCCACATCGCTGGCAACGGGTTAATGCTGGTGACTACTTTGAAGGCCAGTAAAACTTTGAAGCGCGTATCTATTTTGTACGATCTGTAAATAAATAGTTGCCACTATTAAAGTTAGAACCCTCCTACATATATAGTGATTCAGAAAAGTCATTTGCAAACTGACATAAAACATCGGTCATACAACATAGGAACCGGGGGTCGCAAAAGCGGCTATTAATTGTCGTTGCAGTTATTTCGTAACAAGCTACAAATGGACAGACGCTCAAAGTTTTTTTCAGTTACATCGAGACTCGCCTGACACCAACGCTGCATTGCATGGCACACACTCTCAAAGATATTTGGTGTGCCTCGAAGACATCTCGCTGCCGCAACAATCCTGCCCACTTGGCCCTCCGGTGATGTAACAGGTGTTTCGTACACAAAGCCCTTCATATACCCCCCACAAGAAAAAGTCGGTTGGGAACAGATCGGGTGAACGTGGTGGCCATGTGGCTGGCCCACCGCGACCAATCCAGCGGCCGGAAAAAGTTACCTGCAGATGTGCTTTCACTTGTGTGCTGAAAAGCGCCGGGGCTGTGTCCCGCTGAAGTCGAGTGTCTGTGCAGAAGAATGTACGGCCCAATTAGACGGTCTCCGACGATGCCAGCCCACACGTTAAGGGTAAATTTGCGTTGTGAGGCATGCGCACGTTTAGCATGTGGGTTCACATCAGTCCACCTATGCAAGCTGTGGACGTACATTACACCCCAGAGTGAAAACGCATCCACCTCGGTGAAGAGGACACTCGCCGGGCAGTTCGGTCTGCAGCAGATTCCTGCAGAAACCACCGTGCAAATCCCATGCGCTTGTTGTAGTCCCTCAGCTGCAATGCCTGGACGCGCTGGAAATAAAACGGATGTAGTTCTTCTTTCGTGTACAGTGCACCAGACGGAGGGTTGGGGGATATTATTGGCGTGGGCTGCAACCCCTGTACTTGTTAACGACATAAGCTGCACCCTATCGAGAACGCTTTCTTCCGCCGCGACTGCCCGTATCGATGGTTGGCGACCAGCATCCAGCTTGTGCATACAAACAAACCGGTTTCGCACAATCAAAGTCGCATGGTGGCGAATAACGTGTGGCACAGCACCTTCCTACCGGATTATTTCGCACGATACGATCGCACAGTTTCTCGTCAATCGCAGTTGGCCGCATCATAAATAAAAAGAAACGAATCTCAGAAATTTAGCGGTACGTGTAGCTAGCCATAGTGCTCCGAACGCTTCCACGACCCGAATATCGGTGGTCTTCGAGTGCTCCGCCCGTGTTTGTACAGCAACGCCCTCTCATTACCATAGCGCCCTCTCGTGGCGTTTACAACCCCCGGTCCTTATGTGATCACTGATCCTTGTTATATTCCCAATGTGCCATGTCAGTTTGTAAACTTGATATATCCGCAGGGGGAGTCACGGAAGGCGCAACATACCTTTTATTTGGTGAACGGTTACATATATCGAAATGCAGTTTTTGGCAAATGTTAGAGAATCGACGGGCATATATGTTTTTGTTTGGTTGATGTTTTTAGTGCTGGTATCAACTGAGATATTAAAATGAGCACTTTTTTTTAATGTAACAGCATACTTTTTGTATCTGCATTTGACAGCTCTTGAGAAGGCAGTTACACTCATAATGCGTTTGTTCACTCTGAAAAAAATTCGAGGAATGTCCTAGAATACGAGAGCACTATGGCCAGAAACGGCATTTGCGGAGCTAACACTGCCAAGCAGGAGTCTCTGTCCACGCTGCGTAGTTCTATATCGTAAGGTATGCCTGCGGTACGAGAATAAACCTTTATTTCCTCCTGAACCAACTTACGACCTAGATGCAGTTCGTTATGAATATTGTATATGGAAATACGACACAGGCTAGAATTTAGCGTATAACAAAATGCTTAGGAAAATTATTTCGTATTTGTGTATCCTGCCAGATTTACGTTAGTTAAAACAGAGAAATCAGCTGTTCATTCTTCAAAAATAAAGAGGTCTTATAGTCTGCAAAAAGCAACTACTGAATTATATCTAAATGTTACAAGGAACATTTGACCTATTTTTCACTGTACGTGGCTACGTGCTTCTTAGAAGTAAAATACGTGCTGTCGGACAACTGTCTCTACCTAACCGCTCACGGTATACATTCGTTGAACTAAATATTTTATCAAAAATACTTTGTTGACCACCTGTGCGTCGTTTCGTGCTGAACGTAAACGCTTAATGATTGTGTTACCAGCTACATGCGATACACGCTGTCGACTTATTTGACATTTCACTGCAGTTTTGTACACACGTAAATGAAATAAACAATTTATTAACAATGATTTGGTTACCACCCAAATCACATAATATAAATTTTGTCTTCCAAAAAAAAAAACTATATCTTTAATTTAAGCATGTGTTCATATCACACTACTCTACAGAGTGAAAATCCCATTCTGAAAACATCCCCCAGGCTGCGGCTAAGCCATGTCTCCGCAGTATCCCTTCTTCCAGGAGGGCTAGTTCTCCAAGGTTCGCAGAAGAGCTTCTGTGAAGTTTGGAAGGTAGGAGACGAGGTACTGGTAGAACTGAAGCTGTAACGGTGGGTCGTGAGTCGTGCTTCGGTAGCTCAGATGGCAGAGCACTTGCCCGCGAAAGGCAAAGGTCCCGAGTTCGAGTTTCGATCCGGCACATAGTTTTAATTTGCTAGGTAGTTTCATGTGTTCGAACTGTTGACAACGAACTAAAAGGTAAATCTTCAATAGCCGTTGGAATAAGCGATGAACAGATGTAATTATAGTGGATGATATGGTAGAGCATTCTCCGGCGATTCGACGACACACATAGTCTGGCGTTGTTGGGGCTTCGTCATAGACTGTATTTTTGGGTGCCCCCAAAGAAGAAAATCAAGAGAAGTCAAATCGGGGGACCTCTAAGGCCGTTTGAAAACCGAATTTCGCCCTATCCAACATCCAGAGAAGTTCTCATTCAGACTTTGCGTTGCAACACGGGACGAGTGAGCTGGACAGCGGTCGTGTTGCAGCCATGTACACTATCGAGTATCCAGTAGAACTCTTCTAGAAGAACCACAAGAATCTTCGTCAGAGAGTGTGCGTACAAACGTCCATTTAGAACGCCTGAGGTGAAGTAAGGTTCCACAATGTAATTTCCTACGATGCCACGCAGTATGTTTACGCTCCACAATCATTGTCGACACCATTGTGGATTTTCGGCTGCCAGGTAGTGCACGTTATTCAAATTTACACCAACGTGGTTAAGTGAACGTTACTTAATCGGTAACTAGCACACGTTGGAAAAACCTAGTGTCGTCTTTCAAGAGCTCAAGGGCAAACCGTCAAAATTCTGAACGATGTTCGAAATCATATTCATCGAGTGCCTGATGCAAGGACAGATGATAGAGACGGAAATTCTGTCTATGCAGGATGCGAATGACACTCGTCTGGCTTATTCCACATTCCTTGGCAGTATGTCTCGAAAACCTAGGCGGAATCATTAGCGTCGTAGCCAGAACTGTTTCTTCATGTTCTCTGTCACTTGCAGCCCTTTTTCTTGTCGTCTTTTTGACGTTCAGGCAGCCTGTCTGCAATAATTCGTGCAATTGCTTGGCTCGTCGGACACTGGCGATCTATTAAGCTAGCCCTACATCGCTGTACTGGTCTTACAGCATTTCTTTTACGTTCACGACATAACAGTATTATATTTAGCTTTTCCTCATTGCAGTACTTGTCTGCACGCAACGCAAAGCAAATATAAGTGGCCTGCAGCGCAGACGAGGAAACAGGCAAATCTGTTCTGACACAGCGTAGCACGAGAGCTCTGCTTGGCGGTGTTTGCACCGCTAATGCGGATTGCGGAATCCGTGCTGTCAACTTCTAGGGCACTTCGCGAATTTTTTGCGCCAGGTTTTAACGTCAACATTAGCAAGCAGTATATCACTGTAAATGTCTTCTCAAGATCTATCGGATGCAGTTACAAAAAGTATACGGCTCCGTCTAAAAAAACTTCCTTGCTTCAAGATCTCCGTTGATACCAACGCTAAAAACGTAAACCAAACTAAAAAATAGGTGCGCCTCGACGTTCTACCATTTGCGAAAACTGCATTTCGGTATCTGTAACCGTTCACGACATCAAAGTAGTGTTACATATTACGTGACTCACCCAATATATACAGGGTGTTACAAAAAGCTACGGCCAAACTTTCAGGAAACATTCCTCACACACAAAGAAAGAAAATATGTTATGTGGACATGTGTCCGGAAACGCTTACTTTCCATGTTAGAGCTCATTTTATTACTTCTCTTCAAATCACATTAATCATGGAATGGAAACACACAGCAACATAACGTACCAGCGTGACTTCAAACACTTTGTTTCAGGAAATATTCAGAATGTCCTCCGTTAGCGAGGATACATGCGTCCACCCTCCGTCGCATGGATCCCTGATGCGCTGATGCAGCCTTGGAAAATGGCGTATTGTATCACAGCCGTCCACAATGCAAGCACGAAGAGTCTCTACATTTGGTACCAGGGTTGCGTAGACAAGAGCTTTCGAATGCTCCCATAAATGAAAGTCAAGAGGGTTTAGGTCAGGAGAGCGTGGAGGCCATGGCATTGGTCCGCAATGTGCAGGAGCTCCATCGTGCATGAACCACATGTTGTGTCGTACTTGTAAAATCACAGGTTCTAGCAGCACAGGTAGAGTATCCCGTATGAAATCATGATTACGTGCTCCACTGAGCGTAGGTGGAAGAACATGGGGCCCAATCAAGACATCACCAACAATGCTAGTACTGTAGAGCAATGAGTCGCATGTCAACATAAACACCGAAGTCAACATTACCTTCCTTCAATTGGGCCAACTGGCCGTGAATCGAGGAAGTACAGTAGACACTGACGAAACTAAAATTAGCTCTAACCTGGAAATTAAGCGTTTCCGGACACATGTCCACATAACATCTTTTCTTTATTTGTGTATGAGGAATGTTTCCTGAAAGTTTGGCCGTACCTTTTTGTAACACCCTGTATATTAACACCTCTTTCATGTCGTGCATGGTTACACATATCAAACACAGTTTTATGTATATTCCACCACAAATATTGCGGAAATGGAAAGCGCTGCTGATGCGCGGTTTCGACAGAATGAATCGGCAGTCAGAGGCTCGTACTGTCAACCAGTCAACAGACTGTAATACACTGAAGCGCCAAAGAAACTGGTATAGTCATGCGTATTCAAATACACTGTGATACGTAAATGGGCGGAATACGGGGATGCGGTCTCCAACGCATATACAAAGGGCGTTCAAAAACGTTTTGCACAGTCGTCTCTAATTTTTTTATTTTTTGCAGGAGAAGAATGAAATTGTTTGTGAACATATACTTGGAACATTTAGCTATAAGTTGTTATATAAAAGTGTTTTCTTTTATTTGCAGGTGAGCGATAATGGACCGTGAAGTTGCGACAACGGTCGGTGATGGAATTCCTCTTAAAGACCGGCAATGACTCTGCCACATCGATTTTCAGGAAGTTGCTTCCGGTTTATGGGAAGGACACAGTGGATCGGAGCAGTATACAGCGGTGGTTGCTGAGGTTTAAAGAACGTGATTTCTCTCTACTGGGCAATACACGATCCGGTAGACCATCGGCGCCAAAGAGTGATGTGAATAAGGAGACCATTGATTAAATCATCCAAAATGACAAATGTGTGAAGACATGACAACTTTCTGAAATGACTCGTTTGTCATTGGGTAGTGTGGTATCACTGGTACGGTCAGTAGGGCACAAAAAATCTGTGCACGTTGGGTGCCCAGATTATTGACAAGAGAAATGAAAACGACGAGGAAAAATGTGTGCGTGGGTCTCATGAAGACCTTTACTGAAGAGTGGAAACAGTGTTTTGACGGGGTCAACCCCTTCCCCTCGGAAAAAAACATGACTTTCACTATCAGCAGGCCGAAAGATGATGACCTTCTTCTTCTGGGATCAGTGTGGTGTCATTTTCATTGACTTTTGAACCTGGCTCCACAATTAACGGGGACCGTTACTGTTTGTCATTGGACAGCTTCAGAGTCAGCTCATCAGACTATGCCATAACAATGCCAAACACCATAGAGCCCTTATGACACAGGAGAAAATCAGGAAAATGGGTTGGAAAATTGTTCCTCCTCCTCCTCTCTACAGTCTGAACATGGTTCCGTCTGATTTTAACTCCTTTGGTTGCCTGAAGGCCTACCTGCGCGGTAAAGCATTTGATAGTGAGAAAGACCTCTGCTGTTTCAAGCGATGGTGTAAAAGTCAATCCCCAGAAGTTTACCAAAGTGCATTTACGCCAGGGAAAGAATGCTGAACCAGATGCATCACAGATGATGGAGGCTACATTGAGTAGTCACAATGAATAGCTAAATGTTCCAAGTATGTTCACAAAAAATTTCATTCTCCCCCTTAAAAAAATTAAAAAATTAGAGACGACTGTGCAAAACATTTTGAACGCCCTTTGCATAAGACAACAAGTGTCTAGCGCAGTTGTTAGATCGGTTACTGCTGCTACAATGGCAGTTTATCAAAATTTAAGGGAGCCTGAACGTGGTGTTATAGTCGACGCACGAGCGATGGGACACAGCATCTCCGAGGTAGCGATGAAGTGGAGATTTTCCCGTACGACTATTTCACGAGTGCAGTGTGAATATCAGGAATCCGGTAAAACATCAAATCTCCGACATCGCTGCGGCCGGAAAAAGTTCCAGCGAGGACGGGACCAGCGACGACTGAAGCAAATCGTTCAGCGTGACGGAAGTGCAACCCTTCCACAGATAGCACTAGATTTCAGTGCTGGACTATCAACAAGTGTCAGTGTGCGAACCATTCGACGAAACGTCATAGATATGGCCTTCCGGAGCTGAAGGCCCACTCGTGTACCCTTGAAGACTGCACGACACAAAACTTTACACCTCGCCTGGGCCCGTCAACACTAACATTGGACGGTTGACGACTGGAAACATGTTGCCTGGTCGGGCGAGTCTCGTTTCAAATTGTATCGAGCGGATGGATGTGCACGGGTATGGAGACAACCTCGTGAATTCATGGATCCTGCATGTCAACAAGGAACTGTTCAAGCTGGTGGAAGCTCCGTAATTTTGTGGGGCGTGTGCAACTGGTGTGATATGGTACTCCCGACACGTCTAGATACGACTCTGACAGGTGAGATCACCTGCATCCATTCTTGTCCATCGGGCATTTCGAAGGACTTTGGCAATTCCAACAAGACAATGCGACATCCGGCATGTCGAGTTTTGCTAAAGAGTGGCTCCAGAAACGCTATACTGAGTTTAAACACTTTCGCTCGCCACCCAACTCCCCAGATATGAACATTATTGGACAACCCTGCATCATTCATGGTGTCAGTTCCCTCCAGCACTACTTGAGACATAAGTCGAGTTTATGTCGCATCGTGTTGCGGCACTTCTGTGTGCTCGCGGGGGCTGTACCGTGCAGAGGCAGGTTAGGTATACCAGTTTCTTTGGCTCTTCAGTGTAATGCTTGGAAAATATATTTTTGTGTAAACATTAACTTTTTAAATGGAACAGTGACTGTTGACATTAAGTTAGGATGTCACTGATGTTTCTTGTGGGATTCCGCGCGACCGCTACGGTCACAGGTTCGAGTCCTGCCTCGGGCATTAATGTGTGTGATGTCCTCAGGTTAGTTAGGTTTAAGTAGTTCTAAGCTCTAGGGGACTGATGACCAAAGAAATTAAGTACCATAGTACTCAGAGCCATTTGAACCATTTTTTTTCTTGCAGGATTCTAGTGCCATTTGTATACGAGTTACGGCATTTTGAAAAGTTTCCACGCCGACACTTGTTTTTGTCATTCACCCTGCGTAGTTGTGTGTTCCTTGAGCGCAATGCGACTCGCTATGCGGTGTCTGACAGTCCAAGCAGTAGGTCGTGAAGAACGTAGTTAGTTTTTATGGTGTATGCGACAAGATATCGCAATAGATGTCAACCACCTCGGAAATTATTAATGAGCTTAACCAGTTACGTGAAAATGCTAGTGTAACACCTAGACAATATAACATAAGGAAACAAGTAACGACAGAAAAAGAAGAAATTGATGATCTTTCTGCCGTTATAGCTGATCCGCGCGTTAGCTCCCGCGCAATCGCATTAGGAAGTGGCACGAATCTGCCAAGCGTCCTACAAATTCTCCATCGATATCGGTTCCATCCCTATCACATCTCTCTGTACCAAGAGCTGACTGGAAAGGGTTATGGCGATCGTGTTAACTTGTGTACATGGGCATTAAGAGAGGATATTTCAGACGTATCGCGTATCTTGTTTAGCGATAATACCAATCATGGCCAGGTAAACCGCATAAACATGCATTACTGGTCTGTCTACAGTCCCCATTGGCTTCGTCACTTGGAACGTAAGCATCCATGGTGTGTAAACGCGTGGTGTGAGATAGTGAACCATCAGCTCTTAGGCCCATTTTTCATAGACGGAACACCGAACGGTCATAGGTGTCCCAGCCTCCTAACAGACCATCTTCCACGGATGCTAGAAGGTGTTTCTCTGCAGACTGAGTGGAACCTGGGGTACCACCATGATGGCTGTCCAACCCACAGTGCACGATGTTCTACAGCATATCTTCACGAGTCGCTGGACGCAGGCGACCTGTACCTCTGCCGGCCTGTTCCCCGGATTTCACTCCTGTAGACTATTTTGTGTGGGGAAAGCTGAAACACGCTCTCTACAGGGACATACCAACTACATCTGATGATATGCAACGGCGTATTGCTGCAGCCTACTCGGACATCTCCACTGAAATACTAGCATGTATGCTGCAGTCATTCCATACCAGCCTGGAAGTGTGTACTGCTGCTGCCTGTGGTCATTTCGAACACAATCTGTGATGACCAATTCCCTCGTTACTGGTTATAATCCGAAGCACTAGTGTATGCACCTGTGCTGTTCTCTAGTGCGTGCTACCACAGGTACGGCACAAGTGTCGGTGTGGGTTCTTTTCAAAATCGGTATCTGGTAAATGATTACCACTATAATCCTGCGACAAACACCACTAAATTCTAATTTACCTTATGTTTAGTTGGTTAATATCAATAGGCATTATTTCGTTTAAAAATGGGACTGTTCTCACAAAAAGTCCACTTTAAGTACGAGTATGTTAACCATCTGTTGATTGGCTAACAGTATGAGCCTATGAATAGCAATTCATTCTATGAATACCGCACATTAATAGCATTTTCAATTTCCGCGATATTTTCGGTGCAAGTGTTTGGTGATTCACCCGCTATATACACAGCGTGTTAGGGGTATAAGTGCAGATATTGTGGTCATTTGTACCTTAATATGTACACACTTCAGTGCGTTAGTTATTTTTCCTCTGCATCTAACAGTCGTCCAATAGACACATCATATAAGTCCCTACCTGATGTTTTTTGGGCAGTCATAACTGCACCACTAAGTGGACTATACCTCTGAGCATAGACTAACCATTTTGAATGCACGTGGCCACACTTCAGTACCTGACCTTCTGCTCGGCGGAAAATAATATTTAATGGCTTGCTCTTGAGACATTGTAATTTTGTTTACTATGTTGTCCTCAGTCACAACTAAAAATATCTGCACTTATATCACTAACACTCTTTATAAGTATGTAAGTGTACAGGGTGGTCCATTGATCGTGACCGGGCCAAATATCTCACGAAATAAGCGTCAAACGAAAAAACTACAGAGAACGTCTAGCTTGAAGGAGAAAAACAGACAGCGCTATGATTGGCCCGCTAGATGGCGCTGCCATAGGTCAAACGGGTATCAACTAGTTGTTTTTAAAATAGGAACCCCCATTTTTTATTGCATATTCGAGTAGTACGTAAAGAAATATAAATGTTTTAATTAGACCATTTTTTCGCTTTGTGATAGATGGCGCTGTAATAGTCACAAACGTATGGCTCACAATTTTAGACGGACGGTTGGTAACAGGCAGGTTTTTCAAATTAAAATACAGAAGTAGGTACGTTTCAAAATTTATCTCGGTTGTTCCAATGTGATACTTGTACCTTTGTAAACTTATCATTTCTAAGAACGCATGCTGTTACAGCGTGATTACCTGTAAATACCTCATTCATGCAATAAATACTCAAAATGATGTCTGTCAGCCTCAATGCATTTGGCAATACGTGTGACGACATTCCTCTCAACAGCGAGTAGTTCGCCTTCTGTAATATTCGCACATGCATTGATAATGCGCTGACGCATGCTGTCAGGCGTTGTCGGTGTATCACGACAGCAAATATCCTTCAACTTTCTCCAAAGAAAGATCCGGCGAACGTGCTGGCCATGGTATGGTGCTTCGACGACCAATCCACCTGTCATGAAATACGCTATTCAATACCGCTTCAACTGCACGCAAGCTAGGTGCCGGACATCCATCATGTTAGAAGTACACCGTCATTCTGTCACGCAGTGAAACATCTTGTAGTAACATCGGTAGAACATTACGCAGAAAATCAGCATACATTGCACCATTTAGATTTCCATCGATAAAATGGGGCCAATTATCCTTCCTCCCATAATTCCGCACCACACATTAACCCGCAAAAGTCGCTGATATTCCACTTGTCGCAGCCATCGTGGATATTCCGTTGCCCAATAGTGCATATCATGCCGGCTTACGTTACCGCTGTTGGTGAATGACGCTTCGTCGCTAAATAGAACGAGTGCAAAAAATCCGTCATCGTCCCATAATGTCTCTTGTGCCCAGTGGCAGAACTGTACACGACGTTTAAAGTCGTCGCCATGCAATTCCTGGTGCACAGAAATATGGTACGGGTGCATTCTCAACACCGACGCTTTTGCGATTCCCGATTCTCGCGCAATTTGTCTGATACTGATGTGCGGATTAGCCGCGACAGCAGCTAAAACACCGATTTGGGCATTATCATTTGTTGCAGGTCGTGGTTAACGTTTCACATGTGGCTGAACACTTCCTGTTTCCTTAAATCTTTATTTCGTGAGATATTTGGCCCAGTCACTATCAATGGACCACCCTGTATACTTACTTAACAACACAGTTAAAGTGTCACTTTTTCGAAACTCTCTAATTGTCTCCTATTGCGTCACAAAAGTTCGAAATTTGGCTAAGAGGGCTTACAATCTTCTTCAGTAATGGTGCAAAAGCACGGCGTCACCCTCGACCTATTTGACGCATCAAACAGCAAGGTGTTGACATATGCAGGAAGAATGGCCACAGCTCAGAAGTGTGGAGTGCGGTGGGTTAATAACGTCACATTGGCACCAAATTTCACCACAATTTTGCGCAACGCCGCAATGAACGTGTCACACGATAAAAAAGTCGTCACATACCCTCTCATCCACACATATACGCGAGTTAGAAATGGCGACGCCCAGTGTTGTATCGCGCGGTTTTCTGATCTGTGGCCGAAAAGTTCGGAATCGACACGAAACGGCCTCAGGAGGTGGCATAAATGGCTCCAATGAAACCACTACTTCTCTTGGAGCGTTGATTTCCACACATTTCGCGGTCTAAAACGACGGTTCGCCCTGTTATGAGCAACAGGACGATGTTTTGACAACCGTCGACACTGCTGACACCTCGCGGACGATTCAATCCTTCTTTAAGGACATCGTGGGCCTGTTACCCCACTGAATGTGACCGCACCCGTTTGGAGTGTATCGCAAGTGCAGTTTTGGCCTGGTTTACAAGGTGGAATCACTAACGACCGTTCAAAACCAACAGACGAATTTAAAAATGTTCCGAAATAGTTAAAGGTGTTGATGCTTTTTCACATCCACCCTGTTTTGTGCCGTCTACTAGCATGATCGTGGGTGGGGGAGGGAAAGGAAAATGGGGGTGCGACATTGATACATGCATGGTTGAAATGACAAAGGGTACCATTAAGACCCCCACTTGAGTAACATCCTGAGTGCCACCAATGCGCGCATTCCTGCACACAAAGCCAGTTACTGATTTCTGTGCACCGATGTGACAGGCAACCATTTCGGCACTCCTGAGCTGAGTGGCACTGCGTCACTAACCAACACCTTCTGGCAGCATACAGAGTCTAAGGGGTGTTGAAAGGAATGTCTGCCATGCCGGCGCCTAGGAATGACTAACCGGCTGTCTCTGTACAGCAACGTTTTTGAAGTGCCCAACAAAGGAGTGCAGGTGGCACCGACGGTGCTGCCGAACTGTGAGGTCCTATAGGGGCCCTTTGCCTTTTCATTCGCGCAAGTGTCAACGTCGAAACCCCCTATGATCACGCCATGGGAGGGCTCGAAACAGGAGGGCAGAAAAGCATAAACACCCTTTGCTGCTTCGGAACATTTTAAACGCGTCGAATGGTTTTGAACGGCCACAGTGGTCCCACACTGTACACCAGAGCAAAAATTGCTATCATGCTAACCTCGATAGCGTTGCGATCACTTTCAGAAGTGTTGCAGGTCAATAATGTCCATAGAGAAGGATTGAATCGTCCGGGTGATGTCAGCAGCATTAAAGGGTATCAAGACGTCGTCCTGTCGCTCATCATACTACGAACCATCGATTACGACCTCGAGATGAGTGCATATTAACAAAGGAAGTGGCGGTTACGTACGCGCCCTTTATGCCGCCTCTTAAAGCATTTCCGTGTCGATTTTGAGCGGTAGTGTGCCTCAAATGTTTTTCTCCGCCACCCACCACAAGAAAACCCCATGATTTCAACACTGGCCGTTGGCACTCCTACCTCAATCGCAGAGGTGTCAAGAGAAGAGGTGATACTTGGGTAAGTCGGAGTGTGACGACATTCTCACCGTGTGACACGTCCACCGTGGCGGTGGGTAAAATTGAGGTGAAATTTGGTGCCAATGTGACATCATCAGGGCACCTCACACCTCACATGAACTTCTGAGCTCTGGCCATTTCCTTTGCACGTGTCGACGTTTGCTGTCTGATTCGTCGCAGAGCTCGAGAGTGACGTTGCAGGGCGGCGCGCTCTGCCCTATTACAGAAAAAGTTTCTAGGTACCTTTGAGCCAAATATCAAATTTCTATTCAACAATCACACATACTCACTTATACATACATATATACACGAGGGCTATTCGGAAAGTAAGGAACGATAGGTCGCGAAATGGGAGCCACAGTGAAAATCATAACTGTTTTATTTGCAACAGTTAGCTACAACTTCCAGCTACTTACCTCTATAGTCCCCGATCCGACTAAGACGTTTGCCGTAGTGTTGTACCAAATTTCCAATACCCTCGTTATAGAAGGCAGCCGCCAGTGCTTTCTGCCATTTCCCTACGCTGGCCTACAGCTCGTTGTCTGTACCAAAATGTTGTCTTCATAGCCTGCGGCTCGTGTGAGCAGAGATGAAACTCAGAGGGAGACAATTACTGGCTGTAGTGTGGGTAATCAAACATTACCAATTGAAAACGATGCAGGAACATCTTCATTGCCCCTGCAGAATGCGGCTGAGAATTGTCTTGAAGAATAAAAGGCACCACAGTTACGTAATGTTGGCTGCATAGCTTCAGGCGAAATCTCTCACCAGGCCCTCGTACCTGGCGGAAAACACTATTGTTCTAGGCATCTTTATGTGCTCCCTGTGTGCTCAGAACTGAAAAGAACGACTTAATGCGATCGACGGGCAAAAGTTGACAAGAATGACCCGAATAACTACAGAGGAATATTCCTACTACCGGTCACGTACAAGATCCTAAACAGACTAGAACGCCAGACCGACTACTTCTACTTTATTGGGGAATACCAAGCAGGCTTCCGTAAAGGGCGGTCTTGTGCGGGGCAAATTTGGAACCTGAAAATGATTTTACAACACAAACATAACCTGATCATTACCTCTGTTCACTTCAAAAATACAAACGACTCTATCGACCGGAAAACTCTTTTCAAAATTCTAGCAGAATACAAAGTAGTCAACAAAACACGGACTATAATAGATCAAACCTTGACCAACACGACCTCCAAAGTAAAGTTCTGTGGGGAAATATCAGAACCCTTTGAAATTCGCACAGGTGTCCGACAAGGCGATAGCCTCTCACCTCTCCTTTCCAATGTAGTGTTAGATAAGGTAAGAATAGAATGAGAAACATCACAACAGGGGATAACCTTAGGAAACCTACAGATTAAATGCCTGGCTTTTGCAGGCGATTTGGCGATTGTCACGAAAGGTAAGAATGAAACCAAGGACGCTATTGAAAAACTACACGAAATGGCTTCCAAAACTGTACTACAGATCTCTTACGAAAAGACACAGTTTATGAGCACAAAAAACCTCTCATCTCTGAACACAAAGTATGGCACGATTTACAAAAAGGCAAAGTAAAAAACGACCTGAACCAACTCAACGTAACAGCACACAATAAACGACAGAATAAAATTCAGAAACATCATTAAAAAAAAGTAAACTACATGAGATACACTGTGACAAACGAACAGGCGTAAAATGGAGCGAAGAACACAAGCAAAATAACAGCCGGAAGATGAAAGAAATATGGGCAACCAAAAAGGCAACCAAGATGAAACCGAAGACACGAAGCCGACAAGAAACATGGACAGAGGACCGCAAACAGAAACACAGCGAGCGAATGAGGGAACAAGCAATTTCACTGGTCAGTTATATTTGTTTATAATTTAAATATAGCTCCATATCTCATATGTGTATAATCTTCGTATAAAACCAAGGTGTGAGACATCTTGTACAGTGAAGAGCACGTACACCATATTAGCAGTATACCAGCGTCTACTTGGTTCTGCTTTCCTTTAAGTAGTAGTAATTCCCTGTGGCGCAACGGTCGGGTGCCAGTTTTCAGTGCCACTTGGGTCACTTGTGACCCCTTGACATACCCCAGTACTCCTAACGGGGGACGTTACTTAACGTGGAAAAGGAACTACATGTCGTTCCTAGCGAATCATCACATGACAGAGATAAAGGATAGGTTAAAGGTGGACTTATACATTCTTATCACCAGAAAACCGGTTTTCACTTGCCTCCTCCTGTGAAAAGGCGTCAATGCTGCTCACTAATGCTAAGAATGTAATAATGTAATCCCTCCCCTGTAGATGAAGTGTACCATCAAACGAGTGGTGCCGTAATAAATAAGTGGCTGACGTGGACGACTGTTTTACCTTTATTTGACCACCTGTATTACAGAAAGATGGGGAAGGAAATGAGTCGTGTTCTTTATCAAAGGAATCATTTTGGCGTTCGCCTTGGTAATGTAATGAAATAACGAGTAGCTAAAATGAGGACGTCTTGACAGGGAGTTGAACCGCGAGACATCCGAACGCCTTGCCGCTGCGCCTATTCGCCGAGATTGCTCTTCGATCACGTTTCATATATTCTGGTGCCTACTGTGTTCTCCTCCAAAGGCAGTAAACTCACTTGGGAGATGAATTACTTAGGCACGATCAGGTAAAACGGCTGCTAAGCCAAAGCTAAACGAAATCGTAAAGATACACCGTATCTATATATCCTTCTTTAGAGTAGGTGCGTGGCATTGCCCCTCCACATTCGGTTTGCTCTTCACCTCACGTTTCATCTGCTCCATTGCCTTCTGAGTTACATCACGTTCTGCTTCAAAGGTAGTAAACTCCTTTTGGAGACGAACTGTGAAGTCAGGGTCAGGTAAAATGGCTGCAGAGCCAAAGCTAAGCCTTTGCTTGTACCCTCCTGTTATACACAATTTTTACATCATAATTCTTATTAATAATCTCGTAGTACTTGATTTGAGGTACGAGATTAACTTTACTCCCTCAGACTGTAAAATGTCGGTGCCTGTCCAGTCTGCTGCTTCTTTGCTCCAACTCCCGAGAGTCCTCGTAGCTTTTGGATGTTATGTATGGTCGCTCTACAGATTGAGAGTGGGGGAATCGTGTAATGGCGGCTCATTTGTTTGGCTGTGTTAGAGAAGGATGAAAGATATTTCAATGGTGAAATGGTGAGTCGAGCCTGAACGTAGTGCCGAACAAACAGTTCTGAATTGATGCCGCGCTCGCTGTACAGGGTATGTTAACTTCATACTTATCAACAATTTCATATAACGGATGAGTAAACTAGAACAGGTGTATAATATTTTAGGCATAACATAGAAACGCAGTATCGTTCTTGAGAACTAACAATTAATGAAACCAACTTTTTGCGCACTCGTCGCATGCATCATGCTTTTCTAACCTCAAATAAAAACATTGTTTTGCGTTACCATATGTGTTGGGTAATGCCGGAAGTTTTGCGTGGGGTAATCCCGACCGCCCGTAACTACCGCTACAGATTTAATCACATCTGTTTCAGATGCCACAAAATTACTAAAGAAGGACTGAGGCCAAATAACAGCTAGACGACTTAAAGAGAGCCATTAAGGTTGATAAGAACAAAACACGCTCACTAGGAGAAGCAGATGCTGCCTACTCTGTTCCAAAAAGAACTAAACGCGCCCATCTCGAGAAAAGTTACACAGCAATCAAAACCTGGACGTAAGGCTATATTTTCCGAAGGACAAGAAAAGGAATTAGAAGAACATATATTAAAATGCACTAAACTATTTTATGGGCTAACCATAGAGATGGTGTAGAAAATAGCTTACAGATTTGCTGTGTTGTTGTTGTGGTCTTCAGTCCTGAGACTGGTTTGATGCAGCTCTCCATGCTACTCTATCCTGTGCAAGCTCCTTCATCTCCCAGTACCTACTGCAACCTACATCCTTCTGTATCTGTTTAGTGTATTCATCGCCTGGTCTCCCTCTAAGATTTTTTCCCTCCACGCTGCCCTCCAATACTAAATTGGTGATCCCTTGATGCCTCAGAACATGTCCTACTAACCGATCCCTTCTTCTAGTCAAGTTGTGCCACAAACTTCTCTGCTCCCCAATCCTATTCAATACCTCCTCATTAGTTATATGATCTACCCATCTAATCTTCAGCATTCGTCTGTAGCACCACATTTCGAAAGCTTCTATTCTCTTCTTGTCCAAACTATTTATCGTCAATGTTTCACTCCCATACATGGCTACAGTCCATACAAATACTTTCGGAAGTGACTTCCTGACACTTAAATCTATACTCGATGTTAACAAATTTCTCTTCTTCAGAAACGCTTACCTTGCCATTGCTAGTCTACATTTTAAATCCTTTCTACTTCGACCATCATCAGTTATTTTGCTCCCCAAATAGCAAAACTCCTTTACTACTTTAAGCATATCATTTCCTAATCTAATTCCCTCAGCATCACCCGACTTAATTCGACTACATTCCATTATCCTCGTTTTGCTTTTGTTGATGTTCATCTTATATCCTTCTTTCAAGACGCTATCCATTCCGTTCAACTGCTCTTCTAAGTCCTTACAATGTCATCGGCGAACCTCAAAGTTTCTATTTCTTCCCCATGGATTTTAATACCTACTCCGAATTTTTCTTTTGTTTCCTTCACTGCTTGCTCAATATACAGATTGAATAACATTGGGGACAGGCTACAAACCTGTCTCACTCCCTTCCCAACAACTGCTACCCTTTCATGTCCTTCGACTCTTATAACTGTCACCTGGTTTCTGTACAAATTGTAAATAGCCCTTCGCTCCCTGTATTTTACCCCTGCCACCTTCAGAATTTCAAAGAGAGTGTTCCAGTCACATTGTCAAAAGCTTTCTCTAAGTCTACAAATGCCAGAAACGTAGGTTTGCCTTTCCTTAATCTAGCTTCTAAGATAAGTCGTAGGGTCAGTACTGCCTCACGTGTTCCAATATTTCTACGGAATCCAAACTGATCTTCCCCGAGGTCGGCTTCTGCCTAGTTTTTCCATCCGTCTGTAATGAATTCGCATTAGTATCTTGCAGCCGTTACTTATTAAACTGATAGTTCGGTAATTTTCACATCTGTCAACACCTGCTTTCTTTGGAATTGGAATTATTATATTCTTCGTGAAGTCTGAGGGTATTTCGCCTGTCTCATACATCTTGCTCACCAGATGGTAGAGTTTTGTCCGGAGTGGCTCTCCAAAGGCTGTCTGTAGTTCTAATGGAATTTTGTCTACTCCCGGGGCCTTGTTTCGACTCAGGTCTTTCATTGCTCTGTCAAACTCTCCACGCAGTATCATGTCTCCAATTTCATCTTTATCTACATCCTCTTCCATTTCCATAATATTGTCCTCAAGTACATCGCCCTTGTTTAAACCCTCTATACGCACCTTCCACCTTTCTGCTTTCCCTTCTTTGCTTAGAACTGGGTTCCCATCTGAGCTCTTGATATTCATACAAGTGGTTCTCTTTTCTGCACAGGTCTCTTTAATTTTCCTGTAGGCAGTATCTAAATTACCCCTAGTGAGATAAGCCTCTACATCCTTACATTTGTCAACTAGCCATCTCTGCTTAGCCATTTTGCACTTCCTGCCGATCTCATTTTTGAGACGTTTGTATTCCTTTTTGCCTGCTTCAGTTGCTGCATTTTTATATTTTCTCCTTTCATCAATTAAATTCAATATTTCTTCTGTTACCCAAGGATTTCTACTACCCTCGTCTTTTTACCTACTTGATCCTCCGCTGCCTTCACTACTTCATCCCTCAGAGCTACCCATTCTTATTCTACTGTGTTTCTTTCCCCCATTCCTGTCAATTGTTCCCTTATGCTCTCCCTGAAACTCTGTACAACCTCTGGTTCTTTCAGTTTATCCAGGTCCCATCTCCATAAATTCCACATTTTTGCAGTTTCTTCAGTTTTAATCTACAGTTCATAACCAATAGATTGTGGTCAGAGTCCACATCTGCCCCTGGAAATGTCTTACAATTTAAAACCTGGTTCCTAAATCTCTGTCTTACCATTATATAATCTATGTGAAACCTGTCAGTATCTCCAGGCTTCTTCCATGTGTACAACCTTCTTTTATAATTCTTGAACCAAGTGTTAGCTATGATTAAGTTGTGCTCTGTGCAAAATTCTACCAGACGGCTTCCTCTTTCATTTCTTACCCCCAATCCATATTTACCTACTACGTTTCCTTGTCTCCCTTTTCCTACTGACGAATTCCAGTCACCCATGACCATTAAATTTTCGTCACCCCTCACTATCTGAATAATTTCTTTTATTTCATCATACATTTCTTCAATTTCTTCATCATCTGCAGAACTTGTTGGCATGTAAACTTGTACTACTGTAGCAGGTGTGGGCTTCGTATCTATCTTAGCCACAATAATGCGTTCACTATGCTGTTTGTAGTAGCTTACCCGCATTCCTATTTTCCTATTCATTATTAAACCTACTCCTGCATTACCCCTATTTGATTTTGTGTTTATAACCCTGTATTCACCTGACCAGAAGTCTTGCTCCTCCTGCCACCGAACTTCACTAATTACCACTATATCTAATTTTAACCTATCCATTTCCCTTTTTAAATTTTCTAACCTACCTGCCCGATTAAGGGATCTGACATTCCACGCTCAGATCCGTAGAACGCCAGTTTTCTTTCTCCTGGCAACTATTTGCTAAAGTAAATAATTTGAAGCATAATTTTGACAAAGTATCCTAAATAGCAGGAAAAGACTGCTCCTGTGGGTTTAAAAAAAAAAGGAATCCTAATTTTTCACTGCGGAAACCTGAGTCCATTTCCATCAATAGAATTACAGTTTTTATTGATACGGAAATGAAAATGTTCTTCAATAACTTGCGAGCTTTGCAAACAAAACACCATTTTCATGATAATTGTATTTAAAATGTTGACGAGACAGGCGTATCTAATGTCCAAGGAAATTCAAGGATTTTAGCACCAAAGTACTAGAAACATCTGAGCACGGCAAGTGGTGAAAAAGGCACTACAGCAACAGCTGTTTGCGCATTTACTGCTTCAGGAGAGTAAGTTCCTCCGTTTTGTTATTTTTAAGAGGAAGGGAATGAATTTTCACTTACTGCGTGGAGACAATGCTGATATGATAGCAGCAGTTACCGATTCAGGTTAGATTAACAAGAACCTATTCTCAGATAGGCTACACCACTTCATCTCCTATGGTAAGCCAAAAGTTGCAGGACCAGTTCTACATGTTTTAGTCAATCATGAAAGTCACGTTAGTCTTGTAAGCTGTCTGCTTCATCGCCAGCATGGAATAATATTGTCATCCCTCCCATCGCATGTATCACATCGTATGCGACCACTGGACCTGGCATATTTTGCGCCTCTCAAGGCTTTATATAACAGAGGATGCGACATGCACTTTACTTAATATGTAGGCCGACAAATTACACAGTGTGAAGCTGTCGAACTTTTCACGAAAGCCTCCAATCTCATCAGCAATATAGAGAAAGCAGCGAACGGTTTCAGGGCAGCTGGTTTTTGGCCAATAGATGCAACTAAATTTAATGTACATTTCGTAGAGGTGACATCAGTGGTAGCTGATGCTCAGATAACATTGACATCAAATGTGCAAAGAACATTGACACACAGATAGCCCTAGTATCGACATTAAATGTACAACAATGGCCAATAACACCTGTAGCTGTTTTGGACAAATCTACTCCAGTTGCAGATACTGTTATTCCTAATGTTCCCAAACTGCCACGTACGAAAAGTAAGCAAAATGTCAGAAAACGACGTTCAGCTGTAATAATTAGTTCTCCTACGAAAGATATTTTAAAAGAAAAAGAATAAATAAAAAAAAAACAATATGGAACGGATTAAGAAAGTGAAAAAAGACTGTACGCTCCACTAAAGACAGGAAGGGTGTGTAGAACCTTCAAGCATTTGTAGATAACAATATTGATGAGGGTTCAAGAGAAGGACATACGACATAGAAAGAAAAAGATTGGTGAAGGAGCTGCGATGGAATATTACCCTTATTACTGCCTAATTTGTGAAAAAAAAGCGTAAAGATCCTCCGACTGAAGATAGGATAAAACGCTACAAATGTATTTCATGGGCCCACGAAAACTGCACGAGCGGTGAAAGTACATGGAGAGGATTTATCTGTAACTTACGTGATGATCAGACTACGTCCGTGATTGCCTCACACACTATCTGCAATTACCTCACTCTCTGTGGGGCAATCCCGGACACCAAGGTTTTGTTTTTTGTTAATATTTGATTTTTGGTGAAAATTTATCTACGCTGATTATGCGAACTTAAGAATGATTTGTTTCAGGTAAGTTTCAGTAATAAATAGTATTCGTAAGTTTATCTGATTTTGTTTCATTTAACTTCTCCCTTAAGTGTTCGCTATTACCCAGTCTTCACTGTGAGTGACTGAATGCTATGCAGGCGACTACGTGACAGTGGTGTCAAATTTTATGCTCCTTGAAGAGCTGCCGCTGCACTGATAATGGTGGGTCCCCAGCCTCAACACAAGGGCTGGATGTGGGGGTTGAGTCTGCAAGGGCCACTAACCATCCAGATGCCTTCTTGATGAACTTCATCTAATATCTTCCGTTAGGAAGACCGTGTAGATATGCATACGCTACAGACGAATTCCGAAGGAATGTTAAGGTAAAAGGACCACAAAGTCATGCCTAAACCATGAACCCGTCTGTGCACACAATCGAATGCAAACGAAATAAGGTAGGAAGTATAAAATTTAACCACCATTCCTCCCAACCCCTTCAAGAGAGTCTTTAAGGAATCAGACTTCCGTGTATAACAGTTTCAAATGTCTAATTACTACACAAACGAGTTAAATTTCTAAAATATTTGAAATTATACATACTGTTGTTTGGAAATCGCTAAGTGCTTTCACCCTCAAATATTGGATTAATATCGTCTGGGTAATTGCGCGCCCTGAGTTCCGCTACCTCAAGAAATATACGCAGTTTCTAATTTTAATACTTACGTAACTGTATTAAAGGCAACGGCTTTGCTGCAGTGATTACACCGCTTCCCGCGAGATCACCGAAGTTAAGTGCTGTCGGGCGTGGTCGGCACTTGCATGGGTGACCATCCACGCCGCAATGCGCTGTTGCCATTTTTCGGGGTGCACTCAGCCTCGTGATGCCAATTGAGGAGCTACTCGACCGAATAGTAGCGGCTTCGGTCAAGAATACCATCATAACGACCGGGAGAGCGGTGTGCTGACCCCACGCCCCTCCTCTCCACATCCTCCTCTGATGACGACAAGGTGGTCGGGTGGTCCCGGTAGGCCACTCGTGGCCTGAAGACGGAGTGCTTTACTGTATTAAACCTTTAATGTCACATTACACCTCTTAATTAGTCGCATACGAGAGAATTTTAAATTTTTAAAAATCGGTACGTGAAATAATGAATAGCAAAATTTTGTTTCCCTAGAAGCTGTTGGCTAGGCAACCTACAACGCAGCACTGACTGCTGTCCAGTATCCACTGCGACACCTAGTTCTGTAAGGCTTAATATATTCGAGACATAATAAAATTTCTCTAAGACTGTAGCAGGCACGTTCTGTCTGTCTCACATTCTAGCCATTGAGCCATTTCAGTATGTAAGATGTTGTCATCGTTCTTATTTTGGCATCTCTCATGAAAAGTAAGGTCTAACAAATTCACCAGTCTTTTTAAATCTAGTGGCCTGACCTCCAGATCCAGGTCACGTATGCTAAAATCATAACTAAACGATTAAAATTTATAGATAGCTACATTAACGTTTGCTGAAAATGAAAGGCAGTGTTCTCGCCTCATTCTTCCAACTTTCTAAGAGTAATCTGGAATGGTCTGACTTGGAGAACGCGGCAGGTACCATAGCCCGACTTCCCAGAAACTTCGGTCAGTGGAAGAGAGGTCAAAATAAGTGAACTCGCGTCTCGATTTATCCATAGAAACTCGATAGTTTCTGAGAAAACAACCATCAAAGTTTTGGATGTGATTTAGATGTCTTATAGACCGCAATAATTTCGGTCCAAGTAGTAGCTTAGTGACTTGTGTCGTGGATTATCACTTTTGTGTCCTCTGTTGGAAACCAGAGCATTTTTTTTCATTTCTCTACCCATGTCCGCTGCAGGTTATTACACGAACGTTTCGTGTCAAGCTAGGAGATACAAGGACGTTGTATTATTTGTAAAACTACAACAGAGCTTCACAATACAGGATGTCCCAGTCAAAGCTCCCTGATTTCAAGGACCCAGGAGAGAAAAACCACAGTAGATAAGACAGTGAAAAATGCACCACATTGTGGTTCACATCAAAGAATTTATATTCCCGTGTCAGAAGCGCCAAGTTTCGTCGCTAGAGTGCAGCATGGTCGCATGAAGTGAAAATGGCGACTCCACAGCAGCGCACGCAAGCAGTAGTGTGGTTTGCAGAAACAAAGTCGCCGATTACTGAGCAAAGAAATTATCATTGTGTATTTGAATGTGATCCAACTGATGTGAAAACAATTAAGGAATGGTATAGGAAGTTCTGGCAACAGGAAGTGTTCTGGCAGTGCACACTACGGAGTTTCAGAAGAGACAGTGGAGGGCATCAGACAAACGTTTCTCAGAAGCTCACATATGTCAATTCGTCAATAATCTAGGCAGTTTGATGTACCTCGATCAACATTGCATCATGTAATTCACCAGCGTCTTCATGTGTGTGCTTACAAAGTGCAAATTCTGCAACATCTGACGCCTAACGACAAACCACGCCGGCAACGATTTGCTGCGGATATGCTGCAGCGTATTGATATGGATGCCAGCTTCCTGGAAAGATGTTTATTCTCATAAGAGGCAACCTTTCATCTATCAGGAAAGGTTAATAGGCATAATGTTCGGATTTGGGGTTCGCAAAATCCGCACGTTGTCATTGAACATGTTCGTGTTAGCCCTAAACTAAACGTCTGGTGTGGGTTAATGTACGACAGGATTGTTGGACCGTTGTTCTTTGCGGAACAAACAGTGAATGGGTCAGTGTATCTGGACATGTTGGAGCAGTTTGTGTAACCTCAGATAACAGACTTGCAACCCAACATCATTTTTCAACAAGATGGAGCTCAGCCACATTGGTCAATAGCTGTTCTCAAGTTCCTGGATAGGAAATTTCCCAGTCGTTACACTGGACGCGAAGGATCCGTTGCCTGGCCACCACGTTCACCCGACATTACGCCGCTTGATTTCTTCATGTGGGGATTCGTGAAGGACCGCATGTTTGTGCCTAAAGTGGACGATATTCCTATGTAGCGACATCACTAATGTGATTTCAACAATAACAGAGGAAATGATACAAAGAACTTTTCAAGAAATTGAATATATACTCGATATTCTTTGTGCTAAAAATGGTTCACATGTAGAGGTGTATTGATGATAAATAAATTCTTTGAGATGCTCTATAGTGTGGTGCATTTTTCATTGTAACTACTGTGGTTTTTTTCCTGGGTCTTTGAAATCAGTGAGGTTTGAGTTGGACATCCTGTAAGTGTCATATATTAAATGTATGTACAATATTTTCTGTGGTTACAATCTTTCTAAATTTTGATATTCTTATATAAGGGGTGTTGAAAAAGAAAATAACCAGAGGCATAATTACAGTACCTGTATGTTAGAAGTATTGACCCTGGCCGTTGAGACACTTTTCCCACTGTGACACAAGGTATTTAATAGCTGCCTCATAAAATTCTCGGAGCTGCGATGTGAACCAGTTCCGCACGTACAGCTGCTTATCTAACAAAAATGATTAGGAAGAATTACGGCTGTTGGTATCCTTTTTCTACGAGAAATTGGGATGTGGCCACTCAAACTTAGATCTTTACCATCTCCCTACGGAGCACTGTCTGTAAAAGGAGGCAAGCAAAAGGGAATGCCAGAGAATGACACTGTTGCTGAGCTGGAGTGCTTAGTTTGGCTTCTATTCAAGGAAGCGACTTCTCGGCCTAAGGAGAATATTGTGGGTATTAAATATCTGGTAGGAACAAGTGGACGAGAAAGTTCCTTAAGAAACTCTGGATGCCTGTCTGTCAAGTGGCCCACAGAGTGGCAGATACACGAGCAACGCACCGCTCTTATTGTGACGTTTCCGTTGGGATAATTACGCGCTATTCATAGCTCTGCTGTAACCGCAAGCCTCAGAATAGGCAATTACTTAAGTATAATTATATTAAAAGCTCAGAGGAAGTCTATTAATAAAAAGACGTTACAGAAGCATATAAGAGTAAGTCCATAAAGAAACATAATTTGGTAGTAATAAGTGAATCGCTCTGTAAACCTGTTCTCCATGAAAGTTCACAAAGATGTACGAAGAGCAATTCAAAGTTGTAACGGTAATGATCAAGAGTCGGTCGAACTGGGAATTCCGTTGATCTCAAAGCCAGCGTAGCACCTCTCGCCATCAGTCCCATCGCTGAACAACTCCAACCTACTCGCCGTCTTTCTACCTTCACTGCTAATGCTGTCGAATGTCGTTTTAGCGATCTAATTACGATGGAGGGGAGGAGGGGGAGATTGGTGTTTAACGTCCCGTCGACAACGAGGTTATTAGGGACGGAGCGGAAGCTCGGGTGAGGGAAGGATGGGGAAGGAAATCGGCCGTGCCCTTTCAAAGGAACCATCCTGGCATTTGCCTGAAGCGATTTAGGGAAATCACGGAAAACCTAAATCAGGATGGCCGGAGACGGGATTGAACCGTCGTCCTCCCGAATGCGAGTCCAGTGTGCTAACCACTGCGCCACCTCGCTCGGTATCTAATGACGATGATTCTGTGTACACTCAATGATAAAAGGAGCTATGCACCACGAACGAATTATCTGAGCTTGACGGAAATCGGTAGATATGATCTAGATGTGCACATAAACAAATGATTAAAATTCCATAAAAATTGAATAAGTTATTAAGGAGAAACAGGGTCACAGATTGAGTAAGTCAGTAACGAGTTTATGTACCACTGGTCCTTAAGCAAGCAATTATTGACTGACAACAGTTATAAACTGTCCTCCTGAGGGATATCGTGACAAAATCTGCCCAATGAGTGTGTTACATCGTCAAAATCCCGAGCTGGTTAGAGGTTCCTGCCAATAATGGAACCTAAGCATGAAGATAAACACTAGAAACTCTCACAGAATGCGTGCGGGCGTTATCTTGGTGAGCTGTAAGCACGAAGACAGGCACTAGAAACTCTCGCAGAATGCGAGCTGGCGTTATCTTGCTCAAACCTAAGCACGAAGACTATAATCTCTGGCAGAATGCGAGCCGGCATTATCTTGCTGAAACATAAGCTCAGGATGGTTTGCCACGAAGGGCAATAAAACGAACCATAGAATAAAGTCTATCTACCACTGTTCTGTAAGGGTGCCGCAGATGACAACCAAAGAGGTCCTGCTATGAAACGAAATGGCACCACAGACCATCGCTCCTGGTTGTCGGGCCGTATAGCGTGCGACACTAATGTTGGTATCCCACTACTTCTGTGGCGTCTCTATACACGTCTTCGGCATGGAATCTAATTGAGTGGAGTAGAATTGTCTTCAGTGATGAGTACTGCATCAAATTGAGCCCCGATGACGAATGAAGATGTGTTACAGATGAGAATTAACGTTAGGGTAATGACAACAATAGCAGCAGTCCGTCTTGAGGCCACAAGTGGCCCATCGGGACCATCCTACCGCCTTGTCTCTTCAGCTTAGGATGTGGATAGGAGAGGCTAGTTGTCAGCACACCGCTCTCGCGGTGGTTATGACAGTTTCCTTTGACTGGAGCCGCTACTATTCGGTCGAGTAACATCTCAGTTGGCATCACAAGGCTGAGTGCACCCCGAAAAAGGGCACATGGGGGCCTGGATGGTCACCCATCCAAGTGCCGGCCACGCCCGACAGCTCTTAACTTCGGTGATATGACTGGAACCAGTGAATCCAATGCGGCAAGGCCGTTGCCATGGCAAGAATAGGGTACAATGAAAAATTCCACTTCAATATACAAATTCAACTTAGTAGCAGCAAGTGTGTATGGTTGTTCTATATGTCAATTAATATTAAAAATTTGATTGTTGAAAAATTATCCATCAATCTAGTTCGTTCTTCCTATTAGATTCTCAAGTATTGCTTTTAGAAAATTCTGTACCATTCTACAATCGTAGAGTTGCGCAATTACTTTTCATAATCAGTAAGTTACTCCGTCATATTACATTCGTGTCACAATATATTGGCTACACAGCTAAAAGATTACACAGCAGTAACAATGAAAAATCTTACCTTCACACTCAGAATTTTACGGAAAAACATCATGTCAGTAGAAGACTACACAAATATAGAAATACGCGATTTATACAGTAAAAGTGCAAATACTGAAGGGTTTCCTTTTCCTTACCTTTCTTCATTATATTCGTCCCGTTAGTGTAGATTTGCTTCTCAACACTGCTAAATAGTTAAAAAATCGCTCCTTTAATCATAATGAGCTATCTTCTGTTATTATTTGCTAGTAAGAACTTTCACGTTTGTTTTAAATAACGTCTAACTTTTATTACATGGTCCGCAGTAACGTTCTCGCTTCCCGAGCACGGGATCCGGGGTTCGATTCATGGTGGGGTTAGGGATTTTCAGCTGCCCCGACATGACTGGGTGTTGTTGTGTCATCTTCATCGCCATCATTCATTCCCATTACGGTCGGAGGAAGTCAACGGTGAACCATCTCCATTAGGACCTTGCCGTATGGCGGTGCGGGTCTCCCACATCATTCCCACTACGCTCAGTGAAGAAGCATGGGACTTTTCACACTTTTCAATTTATTACTTGAGTGAGTAAGGGTGTATGATATGAGCAATAGCTCACCTTGAGTCCGACTAACTTCAGAAGAGTTTCATACTTTATTTCTTCGCTGGTCATCGGAGCTCTGCCGACCGCTGCGGTCGAGCTGTTCTAAGCGCATCAGTCCGGAACCGCGCTGCTTCTGCGGTCACAGGATGTGTGAGATGTCCTTAGGTTAATCAGGTTTAAGTAGTTCTAAGTGTAGGGGACTGATGACCTCATTAAGTCCCATAGTGTCCAGAGCCATTTGAACCATTTTTTCGTAGCTCATTTCGAAGTGGAACTCATCACTGAAGACATTTCCATTCCACTCAAAAAGATTCCATGCCGAAGACGTGTCTGGAGACTCCTCGGACAACGGTGGCACCAACCTGACTGTCGCTCTCCATAAGGCCTGACAACCAGTAGTGACGGTCTGATGTACCATTTCTTTCCATAGCAGGACGCCTTCGGTTGTCATCCGCCCCATCCTTACAGGACAGCGGTACGTCGACGGTTTTCTACGGTCCATTTTGTTCCTCTTCGTGGCTAAGCCATCCTTGGCTTGTACTTCTGCAAGATAATGCCCGCCCGTACACGGCGAGAGGTTCTACTGTTGGTTTTCGAACTTGCCAAACCCTATCTTCTCCAGCAATGCTACCGCATCTCTCTCCAATTGAGAACGTTTGGAGCATAATTGGCAGGGCCCTTCAACCATCTCCTGATTCTGACGATGTAGCATGCCGGTTGGACAGAATTTGTCAAGATATCTCGCTTGAAGACATTCAACACTTTCAGACAATGCCAAGTCGAATAAATACTTGCATAAGAGTCAGAGATGGACCAACGTGTTATTGTCTTGCTTATTTTGTTAAGCTCTTCCTCTAGAAAACAATGTGCAATCTTTAAGAAATTGTTATTATCTGTTTGTCCGTGCATGTACGTCACATCTACCGATTTCCGTCTCATTTGGTTAATTCCTTGGTGATGCGTCGCTTTTTTGTTTTAGAGTGTATTTTGGGACTTATTACTGATACGGAAGTGCCAACAGTACAAAATGCGATGCAGGATAAAAGCGCAGTTTACAAAAAGTGTTAATGTTATGGACAGCAGCATGAGCTGCTTATGAGTCGACGTCATTGATATATGTTACTTAGGAAGGTCGGCAGGCTAAGGAACTAACGTTGACAGTAAGTGGTAAGAACAGCGCAAGGTGTCAGCTTCAACGAAAACGTCGAACAATAGGTGCAATATGTAATACTGTAGACTGTTGTTCTATATATCAGTCGGTGGAGAATAGAATTAGTGTCATTGATGGATAGTGGCTTAAGAAACAATAGAGGCAGCGTGTGACGTTGCTAGGAACCAGGAACGTTAGAGACAGCATTCATGAAAGAGGTTGAATAGGTACTGGCGTCGTTATATTAAGCGACGAATAAAGGGTTACAGTAACTACTTGAAAGTAAACGGCGAAGGTGATAGTTTTGGAGTGTTACGTGTCGCTCACGATCAAGGCGACACAACCTTCTCCTTTCTTACCATCCAAGTCGTCCTTCCTGTACACGGCATAGCCTCTTGGCACAGATGAGTATCTTTCTTGTGCGTTTCTTGTGCCACGCGCTCTTTGTGAGCTAAAACTGGGTTTTGAATCTGTTCTTTCCACCAATGAATGGGAGCCATATATCGCTGAGGGTTTTCTTTTTCCCGTTCTGTCTGCCTCGGTAAAATACTCCGGTGATTAAAAAACCGGTAGTGATGTTTGCTGACCCACCAGACGTTTCGTGTAAAGAGTTATTTTCAGTGTCCGACGAAAAGAGAGCGAGAAGGGCATTCTTGAAGGTACGTCTCCTTTTCGCTAGATTTTTCTTTGGAAACCTACTCGTATGACGGATTGCTAATCTCGGAGAAGGTTTTGCTCTATTCTTGTGTACCGCTACAGCCTAGCTACACTCCGCCGCACACCGTAACGTGGCTTACGGAGTATAGATGTGGTTGTACCAAGCTGCCCAACAGTCGATTTGGAGACAGACGTGCGCAAGGTAATGCTTATTGTTTATGCAATCCATGACTGTTTCATGAAGCAGACAGAGACACTGACAGAAATATTTTGTGAATAAAAAGGCGTCGACTGTCAGTGTTTCGGTTTAACAAAAAGAACAAAAAACGAAAAAGCAATACAAACAGCCGACAGACTTTTTGTCATAAAAAAGTACTAAATATTCCTTTACAAGTTCATTTGCACATGTAGCTATACTGACAGAAAGCTCATATACATCAACACTCGTAATGCTTCACTACAAGCATTTTTCTGATTAGACTCCTGAATTTTCATTCTGTGAGGCAAACATTAAATTCACTGTTGCATGCACGATGACCACCTTGTGTGAAATATCGCGTGTGAGTTTCCATATTTGCATCAGCTGGACCTAGCGAGAGGCAGTTCGCTACTTGAAATCCAAATACTTCCTGAAGTTAGGCAATGGGGTTGAATGTACCACAGGTTCAATGACAAGGTGGTCCTGGCATTGACTTTCAAGTACGAATTTTCTACTATTATCACACTGATTAATTTCACGAGAGGCATCTACCGGTTACGAAATTAAATGCATGGTCCAGGTAAATCTGGATTTTATTACAAATCATTCTGTGTCCACCACGGATTAATAAAAAACATTATACATTTCTTTGCACACACTTGGATGATATTCAACGTATACGTGAATTCGATTGCAAAATGAAATACAATATGGATCTGGTAAGGCTATCTGCTAAGGTTATGCACAACAATGATAAACCACTTCCTAACATTTTTATTAAATGATACGGAATCGCGTGAATGCAGTGATTGCATGATCGATAAAAAGAAACAGAAGGAGACGTGCTCTATGGCTCTGAATTCAGTTATGACGAGCCTGCATGAATTTACTAGAGTCTAGCAACACCCTGACTCTATTGCGACCTCATCCACTGAGGCTACTGTGCGATCTTAGCGTGATTGTGAGCGGACGAGATGACTGCAAACGTGGAGGTGGAGGTCACCAGAATTCCAGCTGCTACTAATCTAGCGGTAGATATCGCCTTCGCCTGTCTCCATCTGAAAGCCTACGACCGGTTGCACTCTCTCTCCTTGTGAAGTTTGAAGTTGAGCGTGACGAAAGGTTCTAAAGTGAAGTGAGCATACTGCTAAGAGTAAAGACAGTGAGGTCCCCGCGTCTGCTCTGAGCGACATTTCACACTGAAAAACTTTGTCCGAAAACGACAAGATTTTTGCTATCTTCCGCCAATATTATCTGTTGTTTTGCTCCCACTATGGATTGAAAAAAATGTGGCCTTCAATCCGTTGTCCGTCGGCCTGCTCTGTTATGAGAATTCTGGGCCTTGGGTCTACGACATCAATGCACGTTTTTAGGCAGCCAGTCGTTTCGCTTGGAAAAACTACATCTACACTACATATACATGGTTACTCTGCAATTCACACTTAAGTGCCTGGCAGAGTGTTCATAAAACCATTTTCATACTACTTCTCTACCATTCCACTCTCGAATGGCGCGTCGGAAAAAGGAACACCTAAATCTTTCCGTTCGAGGTCTGATTTCTCTTATTTTATTATGATGATCATTTCTCCCCACGTAGGTGAGCGTCAACAAAATATTTTCACATTCGGAAGAGAAAGTTAGTGATTAAAATTTCGTGAATAGATCTCACCGCAAAGAAAACTGCCTATGTTTCAGTGACTGCCACCGCATCTCGCGTATCATATCAGTGACATTCTCACCCCTATTGTGCTATAACACCAAACGAGCTGCCCTTCTTTGCACTTTTTCGATACCCTCCGTCAACCCTACCTGGTAACGACCCCATACCACGCAGCAATATTTCAGCAGAGGACGGACAAGTGTAATGTAGGCTGTCTCTTTAGTGGTTTTGTCGCATTTTGTAAGTGTTCTGCCAACAAAGCGCAGCCTTTGTTTCGCCTTCCCCACAATATTATCTATGTGGTCTTTCCAATTTAACTGGCTTGTAATTGTAATTCCTAGGTATTTAGTCGAATTGTTGGCCCTTAGATTTGTGCGATTTATCGTATACCCTAAAGTTATCGGATTTCTTTTAGTACCCATGTGAGTGGCCTCGCACTTTGCTTTGTTTAGTGCCGATTGCCACTTTTCGCACCATACATAAATTCTCTCTAAATCATTTTGTAATTGGAATTGATCGTCTGATGATTTTACTAGACTGTAAATTACACCGTCATCTGCAAACAATCTAAGGGGGCTGCTTAGATTATCACCTAGATCATTTACGTAAATCAGGAACAGCAGAGGGATTATGGTTCAAATGGCTCTGAGCACTATGGGACTTAACATCTGTGGTCATCAGTCCCCTAGAACTTAGAACTACTTAAACCTAACTAACCTAAGGACATCACACACATCCATGCCCGAGGCAGGATTCGAACCTGCGACCGTAGCGGTCACGCGGTTCCAGACTGAAGCGCCTAGAACCGCATGGCCACACCGGCCGGTTAGAGGGCCTATGACACTACCTTGCGGAATGCCAGATATCACTTCTGTTCTACTCGATGATGTATCTATCACTACGAACTGTGACCTCTCTGAGAGGAAATCAATTTGATTAATAGTCGCTTGCGAGGAACAGTATTGAAATCCTTCTCGAAATTTAGGAATTTGTAATAGATCTGAGATCCCTTGTCGACAGCACTCATTACGTCATGGGAATAAAGAGCTAGCTGTGTTGCACAAGAACGATATTTTATGAACCCTTGTTGGTTATGTATCAATAAAAGGTTTTCTGAAACGTCACTGTTTTTTACAAGTTCTCAGGACATATCTTTCAGGCTGTTGGTGGCAAATTGTTCCCATCCAACTATAGTGGGGTCCGGCGGTCGACTCTGCACCTGGTGGTAAAAAACGACTCTGAGAACGTCTTTTGGAACGGTTTACTTGCTCGGAAGACTTGGGGGAAAAGATAGACATATGACGAAACAGTCTTCCTCACTCCTGTCTTTTGCGAATTTCGGTGGATATCCAACCGATCTTAAAAAACAGGCCATGATTTGGTGGGAGAGTTGCCTGCTAGGTAGAAGAGCTATGGTGTCACCTTAATGGGAGGTAACACCGCCCCCATTGCCCCTTAGCTGACAAAAGCGCGCCCTGACGCTATACCTGAATGCATTCTGCTGTGTCTCCCTGTGGTGACCTGCGTCCGTTTCTCCGCTCGTCCTTATTAGGGCTGTGTTTGAGCACGACACGAAGTGTTCGAGCAATTTAAGTCAGAATTCGGGAAAGATAGGGCTCTGTTCAATCTTTCGAGTAGTCAGCGACTGTTGATGGTACTTGTCCGCGTCCAGTGTTAGCTACGTTAGCAGCAATCTCACTGGTTGCGTTACATATTAATACGCAGATCGGCGGAAGCAGAATTTGGTCCGCCATCTCGCAGCGCGGAGATGGACGAGTGCTGCGCCTGCGCTGTTGTGCTTAGCGGGGCGCGCTCTAGTGGGAAAGTTGTGTACGCGCTGACTACGCGGAACTATGTACACAACACAAAGATAACTCTCAACAACGCGTATCTCACATGTGTCCCTCCAGTAATCACTAAGAAACCACCAAAAGCCAAAACACCAAAACCACTCTTAGTGCACACTCAAAAATCTCCAAACTGAACTTGTGCTCATAGACGCAATCCCTCCTCGTGGAAAACTCTCCCCTGCCGTCTTTGTCCTCTTCCAGCCAGACACAAAATTCCAGAAACCCAAATCCACAACTCCAGAGAAAGAAAAATACCTCTCAAACCTTCAAATAAAACAAATAATCCCTAAGAAAGACTCAGTCCTAATGAACCTCGCAATACCCAACTTCCATATCGACCTCACATTCCATTAATCCGAAAGCCACCCTGGCATCTCTCACCACCAACCCTACTGCCGAACGACCCTGACTTCCCCACTGTTCTCTCACCATCACTGCTTTTATCACAGAGATCCCAGACGGGGGAGTCGAATCTGAATTGAACTCACACCCCAATTTAGAAATCCATAAAGGCCTCAGTGACAACAGAAACCCTCGACCTTACTTAACTCAGCCGTATTTTTGCTGAATCTACCTCTACTGCAGATTATCTATTTAATGAGGGAGTCTTGAGATATTGCTGCGGCCACGGAGCTGATACAAATCGCACCCCAGTCCTGTCGCTGCTACAAGACTCTCTGTTATAGTGGTCACCTCATATCTGACTCGAAAAGTCCACCCACCTGACCTCACTGTAAAGCCTCTCCGTTTCCTAAACACCGCCCTTACTGCGCTTCCCCTCCACCTGCAACACTTGCAAGAACACCAATACCAACTATTCTGCCCTCAACCTACTAACAAGAAGAAAACGTGCCAGCACATCACATCAATAATCTTGTTCATCCCAAGTAACAGCCTACGGAATATCACACCAGCTGTGTGGCTGGATTGAAGAGTTTTTAGCAAACAGAAAACATCATGTTGTTCTCAATGGAGAGACTGTACAGACGTTAAAGTAACCTCTGGCGTGCCACAGGGGAGTGTTATCGGACCATTGTTTTTCACAAATATATATATAACCTAGTAGATAGTGTCGGAAGTACGATGCGGCTATTCGCAGATGATGCTGTAGTATACAGAGAAGTTGCAGCATTAGAAAATTGTAGCGAAATGCAGGAAGATCTGCAGCGGATAGGCACTTGCTGCAAGGAGAGGCAACTCACCCTTCACATAGACAAGAATCCTTTATTGTATGAGTACATGATAGCGGAACAAACACTGGTAGCAATTACTTCTGTAAAATATCTGGGAGTATGCCTTGCGGAACGATTTGAAGTGGAATGATCCTATAAAATTAATTGTTGGTAAGGCGGGTACCAGGTTGAGATTCATTGGGAGAGTCCTTAGAAAATGTAGTCCATCAACAAAGGAGGTGGTTTACAAAACACTCGTTAGACTTGTACTTGAGTATTGCTCATCAGTGTGGGATCCGTACCAGGTCGGGTTGACAGAGGAGATAGAGAAGATCGAAAGAAGTGCGGCGCGTTTCGTCACAGGGTTATTTGGTAAGCGTGATAGCGTTACGGAGATGTTAAGCAAACTCAAGTGGCACCTCTTCGAGAGAGGCGCTCTCCATCGCGGTGTAGCTTGCTGTCCAAGTTTAGAGAGGGTGCGTTTCTGGATGAGGTATCGAATATATTTCTTCCCCCTACTTATACCTCCCAAGGAGATCACGAATGTAAAATTAGAGAAATTCGAGCGCGCACGGAGGCTTTACGGCAGTCGTTCCTCCCGCGAACCATACGCGACTGGAACAGGAAAGAGAGGTAATGACAGTGGTACGTAAGGTGCCCTCCGCCACACACCGTTGGGTGGCTTGAGGAGTATAAATGTAGATATACAACAACCTCTTCTGTCCACCTCCACTGCTGAAGATATTACAAGATTTCTGACGATGTTACTTCAAAACATCCATCTATTCCAATAACCACAGACGCTAGATCAAAGCACCCTTGCTGGCCACTCCATATTCCATCTAAGCACTCAAGCCACCTCCATCCACTGTCAAAGCGATTTCATTTTCAATCGCTTCAAAAACTTAGTCTAAAACCTGTCTAGTCACACAGACCACTCCCAAACCATTAACATCATGTGACAGCAACACGATATCTTGTTCCACAACACAGTTTTCTTTAAAACAATTAAACCCCTGTTTACGTATACCTAGTCCCAACACGAAGTCCATGCCTTCATTTCAAATGACACCTTCCTCCAACCTTATCATGCCATACGAATCTCCCTCCATTTCCCACATAGTGCAGATAATCTACTTCCCCTGGCCAGAGGCAGAATTTCACTCAGCCACCAAAAGGTCATTCCCGCTCGGCAACAACCCTTGTAAGGTACTCCCAGTGGCTAAGAACCGCTTATCCTTACCCTTATCTTCAAAACCTTAACAGGTACCTGGGTATACTGCTCGTTACTGCAGACTCTGAAATGAGATACATTCTCACGCAACTGGGAATTACAGAGACATGTCAAAAATTTGCTAAACCCTAAAAATGCCTGGACTGGCACCAAACATGCTGTAACGCGTAAGCTGTGCATCTGACATATCCCTATGTGTGTCAGAATGATCCCCATCGTCTGGACCGACCGATAGTCAAACCGCTCCACCGTCTCTCATATGATTTAGCGCAATGGATTAAAGATAAGAAGAGGTTGGCCCTAGGAAATATGAGAATCGAGTGTTGCGCCTCACTATCTACGCTCCCCAAATTACAAGTATGCTGTCCCTCTACACCCATTCTAGCTAAACTGTTTCCTTTTGCCCAGGTAAACTTAGGCATTGTCTAGTAAAGCTCTAAAATTTAAACATACCTGACAATTGAACAGTAAAAAATTCCAAAAGTAAAAAAGATGCCACTAATTCCGTTACCTCACACATTAAATCCGTTCAGTGACCTTAATAACCGATTGAAACAATTATCCCTCCAAAATAGTGCAATGATAATAACAACACCGTTCGTAACATCAAGATGGATTAATACAAAACAAGACAGAATCAGAACACAGCAAGAGGAATATATTAATTAATCACATGCAAAAGAAACTCAACGTTTGATCAATTTCCGTTGTGTATCAAAGTTAGAATCAAAACCTCATTAAAACTTCACTGAAACGAATCGTGCTCAATGACAACCAATTTTGAATCATTTCTGAGAAAATTACGGACAGCGAATCTGTACATGATTCTGAATTTTACACAGTGATTTATAACAGCAGATTAGAATGTCCTCAGTGATCTAAATCCTGCACAGGCATCAACTGAGCTTTTGACAACCCCTGCGGGTTTCAAAATGATCCAAATTGGCTGGACTGACCGGTAATCACGTTGCTCCCCATCGGCTCATATGCTTTAATAAAAACTGTAGCACAATGGTTTAATGATAAGAAGAGGGGGGTCCTACTAATCAAGAGACTTGTGTGTTGCTCCTAACAATAGATACTAAAAATAAGATCACCTTACTATGAAATAAAATGATGGTCCTCATTAACCCTAATTTATTAAAACCCTACCTGCACAACAATTAATCACAAGATCTGCTCGATATAGAAAAAGGGAACAGAAAAACTAGCAATTGCTAAACGTGAAATACTTCTAATCTAACACTTACATGACCTGAGAAAGGTTGGATATGTTAAGCGAATCAGAAAGACCAGCAGCTTACAAAACAGTAATGGAAAGATGCATTTTTGGTAGACACAAAGTGACTGACTAATTATGTCCAAAGAACGGAAAAGTAATACACGCAAACAAAATCACTGGTCGAGTTGTTAATAAGCTCTCAGTCACTCAAGAGAAGTGTAATATTCTCTGAAACCATCTGGCCCTATAACAAATGATAGTCTCATATTCCTCTCGCCTAAGCTGCAGTTTTCACCAAACTCTGCACCATGCAGAGTAGAAAGCTGTGAGTACAACGGTCTGCTGCTCTCCACAACACATCAGCTGCTGATTGCGGCATCGTGCCTTCTCTAAATCTGAAAGCGAAGTCACCTTCTCAGGACCAAGTGCCTCTCTCTAGATCTCCAGACTGTTTTACTCAGAATCACTACACTGGGTGCACCAAACCGAAAAGACTTCTCTGTCGCCTCCAAAATGCTGGAACAATGCCTGCGTGCTTATGAATAGGCTCTGCAAAATACTGGCCAACGATACTGTTGTTAAGAAATTAGCTAACCAGGCAGAGGTTTAACAGTGTTAACCAATCATCTAACTCCAGTTTATTCTGTTATTAAATCTTAATTTTAAATTAACAAGAGCCTCAGTTGCAATGTTTACCTAGATTTACCTAGGTTTCAGTTGAGATATAGTAATATATATCTATAGTAATATATCGTCATATTGCAATAAATTATCTGGGAAACAGCCTCGGCCACTATATTATAGTTTTTAGTTTTTGACGTTGTCCATTATGGACAAATCATAGTTCCTTTTGTTCTGAAGATGGTTGGGTTATCCCAACTGAAACCCAGGTAAATCTAGGTAAACATTGCATCTGAGGCCGTTGTTAATTTAAAATTAATATTTATACAGTTGCTGACAGGGCCGCGAAATGTTGAAAAGTTTAAAATTCCTACCTGCCGATGTTCTTAAATCATTCTGTTACACTCCCACTCTTTACTTAAGTTTTTATTTCAGGGAATTCTCTTGTCTCCACGTCTGAATTTCTTGGACACTGGCCCTCTGATTTCTCTCTGTTGCTATTTTTTAAGGTTACGCACAGTGAGGTGCCCTCTTACAACATTTTAGACAGGTGGGTGATCACACCACGTGGAGCGGCTCCAGAATGTCAGACCATCGCTTTTACAAGCACACAAAACGATTCCAGAACTAGCTGCAGCTGCTGAGTTGCTTCTCTCGGTACACACAGATCTGTATCTGCGAGGGACTTGCCACTCAATTGCAATCTAGGAAGGCGGCCCATCAGTGAAAAACAAAGTTCTTTCGAAATGTGCTTTTACGGAATGGCACGCTTTGTTAACAGCCAAGATTCAGCACGAGCCCAGGTGCAAACTTGTATGACTTCATGGATAGGTGCCGGGCCCAGATATTACACAGAATGTATTATGAGAAAACTTGCTAACAGAAAATCCACAACTTTCGTATTCTCTGACCTCGAAAAGACTATAGCTTTGTATTCCACTGCATTCTCCTCTTCAGTCTCCAGACATATTGACAACCAATTAAATATGTCCTCCTGACTGCAAAAGGCGAGTCTGAGGCGCCCGAGCTAAACAGTGCTTGGCCCTTCGCATTGTGCCTGGTGCGAGTGGGTATTCCTTCCCATTCCCCATTCTCTCGCTTTAACCTCTGAAAGACGAGCCAGAACTCTACATGGAAGCTTGACCAGACTCAGAGTCACTGCACTCTCGCTCTCTTTCTTCCCTGGATCATCATGGCCTTAGCAGAACTACAAAAGGTATCACATGCAAAGCTCCCACCAGAAAAGACAAGGAATTAATACAGTTGCAGCCAGCTTAATCCTTGCCATCACTGAGGTTACTTATGAGCAGTGTTAAGTATTTATTACCGACACGATAGGACACAGACTGCAATGAATTCAAATCAGTTATTAACGAAATATGAGATGTGCCAATCTAGTAAAGGACTGACGTGTATCGGTGCACCAGACTAACCGCCACACTTCCCATTAACTTCCACAGGTATTGGAAAGCTATCGACAGACAACAGGCAAAAACTCCATGCTTCACTACCCCCTTCTTCAAAGCCACTACCTGGCAAACTGAGCAAAACTAATTACTTTGCATCCCCCTCTCTGGCATCTTCACAATTCGTGCTGACACTTATTTCAACTACTCTCTATTCCATGCAATCCATGAAGATATATCTGTCAATGTCCGACCACTTGCTCAAGCCGCAGACACAGATGAACTCACCCATCGCAGCAGCGCATGTAAAACGTGTATTACACGAAAAAATAATGTTCCTCCGGTGACAACCGCATTATCGACAGATAGTTAAAAGAATGTCATGATTCCTTTCCAGTAACCGTAGGAACTCTTTACAGTACTGATCCACGCCACATGTTACTACCCTGAGTGTGGAAAACTTAGAAAATCCTACTGTTCCTCAAACCAAGCAACCTCCTAGTAATACGATTTCCTATCGACCTATCAGCCTCACCCCAATGTTTAGCAAGGTCTTCGAATACACCCTCCGCAAGCACCATCTATAGACGCATGAACCAGTACCTATACCTTCTACATCTATATCTACATTTATACTCCGCAAGCCACACAACGGTGTGTGGCGGAGGGCACTTTACGTGCCACTGTCATTACCTCCCTTTTCTGTTCCAGTCGCGAATGGTTCGCGGGAAGAACGACTGTCTGAAAGCCCCCGTGCGCGCTCGAATCTCTCTAATTTTACATTCGTGATCTCCTCGGGAGGTATAAGTAGGGGGAAGCAATATATTCAATACCTCATCCAGAAACGCACCCTCTCGAAACCTGGCGAGCAAGCTACACCGCGATGCAAAGCGCCTCTCTTGCAGAGTCTGCCACTTGAGTTTGCTAAACATCTCCGTAACGCTATCGCGCTTACCAAATAACCCTGTGACGAAACGCGCCGCTTTTCTTTGGATCTTCTCTATCTGCTCCGTGAACCTGATCTGGTACGGATCCCAAACTGGTGAGCAACACCCAAGTATAGGTCGAACGAGTGTTTTGTAAGCCACCTCCTTTGTTGATGGACTACATTTTCTAAGGACTCTCCCAATGAATCTCAACCTGGTACCCGCCTTACCAACAATTAATTTTATAGGATCATTCCACTTGAAATCGTTCCGCACGCATATTCCCAGATATTTTACAGAAGTAATTGCTACCAGTGTTTTGTTCCGCTATCATATACTCATACAATAAAGGATCCTTCTTTCTATGTATTCGCAATACATTACATTTGTCTATGTTAAGGATCAGTTGCCATTCCCTGCAGCAAGTGTCTATCCGCTGCAGATCTTCCTGCATTTCGCTACAATTTTCTAATGCTGCAACTTCTCTGTATACTACAGCATCATCCGCGAAAAGCCCCATGGAACTTCCGACACTATCTACTAGGTCATTTATGTTGTGGTTGTCAGGAGAGCCAACCCCTTGGTACGAAAGGAGGCCGAAACGCACGCATTTTGGCTCACGCAGGCTGGCGGGAGGTCTGGAACATGGCAAGGGAATTGGAATTGAGGAAAACGGACGTAGCTGGTGGAATACTTAACTTTAATCCATTAATGGAGAACGTCGCTCTTCATGGTACATGATTCACAATATCAATAGTACGGATACTGGCGCCTTGCTAGGTCGTAGCAAATAACGTAGTTGAAGGCTATGCTAACTATCGTCTCGGCAAATGAGAGCGTAGAAGTCAGTGAACCATCGCTAGCAAAGTCGGCTGTACAACCTGGGCGAGTGCTAGGAAGTCTCTCTAGACCTGCCGTGTGGCGGCGCTCAGTCTGCAATCACTGATAGTGGCGACACGCGGGTTCGACGTATACTACCGGCCCGCGGCCGATTTAAAGGCTACCACCTAGCAAGTGTGGTGTCTGGCGGTGACACCACATTCGTCCCCCGCAAATAGGCGTACGGTTGTGGCATAAGGCTTCCGTCCGCCGTGGGGAGGACCGCATTTTGACGTATGCGACGAGGTGGGGAGCCTAACAACAGGCGAGACTGTGCCATCCGCACCCTGCCATTCGGACCGCGGGGAGCTAGGAAACACCTGAAAACCTGCTCCAGGGTGCACGCCAACATGCGGTGTATGCGCCCTTAGAGAGACAGGAGGGGCCGAAGGGTCGACCTCCATCGGGCCGGGGCACCCGACGGGCGAAGACGACGCATGGTCCGGAGCGGGCATGAGTTCCATGTCGGAGGACAACTGGTCACGGGGAGCGATCGGCGGCGCGTGACCGAGGGAGGCGCCCGGCGGCTGCAGCGACGCGTCCACTGCGGGCGTGGCCGGCGGGAGAATAGGCGGCGGCGGCGGCGGTGACGGCGGCGCGTCGCCATGGGGCAAAATGGAAGGCAGCGTCGGTAACACCTGGGGCTGAGGCGAGCCAGTATGAGTCCCCGGGGTGCTGACCAGACGGCACCGTCGCTGATAGCAGACGGCGAGCGGCGGATCCCGTGCGACCACAGAGGCGCAGCTGATTGAGATGCCGACGCACCTCACCAGAGGCCCCCAAAACCAGATACATAGCGCGTCCGAGGCAGCGAAGAATGCGCCCTTCGAGCCAACGCCGTGAACCTCGATAGTGGCGATAGTAGACAACGTCGCCTGGAGCAAGAGCAGGTGTCTGCCGCTGCACAGGAACCTGATGCGGCGGATGTAGCAAAGACATCAAGGTTCGATGATGACGGCCGTGGAGCAACTCAGCCGGCGAGCGACCACGTCATCGGTTTCCGCATCAATGAACATGCAAGCAAGTTCGGAGGAATCGAATGCCCTATCCTCAGCAACAGGCAAGCGGAACAACGGACCGGCGTTTCCGTGCTTAGCAGTGGACCAATACAAGATATCGTAGCGGTACTGCGAGAGGAAAATAGACCAGCGAATGAATTTCTGCGCTGTACGTGGAGGTACAGGCTTGGTCGGATGAAAAAGCGATGTCAAAGGTTTGTGGTCTGTGATTATGGTAAAGTGACGACCATACAAGAAATCATGAAACTTTGTAACACCAAATACGAGAGCCAATGCTGTGAATAATTTCTTTGAGCAGACGAGAGCAATTTGGACGGAAAGGCAATAGGGCGATCGTGCGATCCATCTTTGTGCGCAAGCACAGCACCGATCCCGAAATCCGATGCATCCACCATCAACAAAAGGGGCTTCCGGCGATCGAATGGCGTAAGGCAAGTATTGGAAAGCAACGCCGATTTCAACCGGCGAAAGGCGCGTTCGCATTCCGTCGTCCAGACGAACGGAACACCTTTACGGCGTAAGCGATGAAGCGGAGCTGAAATGAAAGAGGCATGCGGAATATATTTGTTACAGTAATTTATTTTTCCCAGCACATTCTGTAGCTGCTTCAAATTCTGCGGCGAAGGCAAGTCTTGTATGGCACGAAGGTGCATGGGACTGGCATGTATGCCTTGGGCATTGAGTACATGTCCCAAGTACGGCAAGCCCGAGCAAAAAACACACATTTGTCCTTCCGCAAACGAAGACCATTTTGTCGCAAGACCTGAAATAATGTTCGGAGATTGGCCAAATGTTCTTCTTCCGTCTTTCCAGAGATCACAATATCGTCCAGATAATTTGCTGCAGTAGGGACCGACGCACAAACAGTTTGTAGATATTGCTGAAACAATGCAGGAGCGGACGCACACCCGAATGGCAGTAGTTTGAATCGATAAAAACCAAGATGCGTGTTAACCACCAAAACGCGCTGGGATTCTTCGTCCACCGGTATTTGCAAGTACGCATCTGCTAGGTCCAACTTCGAAAAATATTTACTCGGGCACAGTTTGTCAAAAAGATCTTCCGGGCGGGGTAAAGGAAAAGTTGCAATCACTAGATGTGGATTCACCGTTGCCTTGAAGTCCACACAAAGTCTCAATTTTCCGGAAGGTTTTGGGAAAATTACGAAGGGTGATGCCCAGAGAGAAGCCTCCACACGTTCAATTACACCTTGTGATTCCAAATCGTTTAATGTTTTTGCGACCTCATCACGCAATGCGTGGGGAACATTGCGCGCTCTGAAAAATTTCGGTTGCGCGTTTCCTTTCAGTTCCAAATGTGCTTTATAGTTCTTAGCGCAACAGAGGCCCGGTGCAAAAATGTCTGCAAATTCTTCACATAGACGAGAAACACTGTCTGAAGGCACAGTCTGGTTCACTGAGAGGACCTAATTTACTATAGACAAGTTAAACAACTGAAATAAATCGAAACCAAACAAGTTCACTGCAGAAGAAGACCGAAGGACGTAAAATGACACAAGTTTTGTTTGTCCTTTGTATGTTGCAAGAAGGTTGCACTGTCCTAACACAGGGATATCTTGACCGGAATAACTACATAATTTAACATTTGAGGCACGCAACGGAGGTGTGCCCAGCAGTTTGTAAGTGTCTTGATTGATCAGTGAAACTGCAGCTCCAGTATCGAGCTGGAATGGTATCACTTTGCCGTTAATGTCCAAGTCTACAAAAAGTTTATTGTACTGATGACGACAAGTGCGACTGTCTCGTGCAACGTGAACTGACACTGGTACATAATCACTTGCGACTTGACGGGAGTTCCGGCGATGTCAACGCACACTATTTTTGGGACGAACACAGTCACTGTTAGAGAAAGTGGCACTGGGCGGAGTGGAATGAACTACATGAATTTCCATGGGCGAAGTTTCGAGAGCCTGAGGGTCCTTGGTTCGATTCCAATTCCGGCGCGAAGCAAAGGGCCTGGAACAGTTTTGAGCTTCCGATCCGAGCTTTTTCTGGCAAACACTCTGAACATGTCCTTTTTTATTACAATAAAAGCAAATAGCTTGGCGTGACGGGAAATTCTCACGCGAATGTTTAGTAGCACACCGCGGGCATGATTTGATCACTGCATTTGCTTGCTGGCGGGGGACACGTGTCTGAGAGCCTGGCGACAGCGGCACGGCCGGGCGCGAGGGCTGTTTACTGTTCCGTGCACCTCGCCCGGCGGGCCGGTGAACCTGACACACTGCTGGTGAAGTTTCAAATGATTCCTGATCAAAGTTAAGTGTGTCCTGCCGATCCAATATGTCCATCACTTGTTGAAGAGAGGGATTGACTAGTTTCAAAATTCGTTCCCTTATACGAACATCAGAAACGTTCTGTGCAATTGCATCACGTACCATAGTATCTGAATAAGGGAGTCCACATTGACACTCAAAAGTACAATCCCTAGTAAGGCCTTGCAAGGTTGCAACCCACTCTCGATTAGTCTGACCTGCCGTACGTTTTGTACGAAAGAAGGTATACCGTTTGGCAACTACATTGACTGATTCTTTGAAATATGCATCTAATGCACACAAAATTTCTTCCTAGGACAGAGTTGCTACGTCGCGTCGGGGAAATAATTTTACTATCACACGGTACGTGGTCACACCTACGGAAGAAAGGAAAAAAAGCTGCCGCTCGTTACCTTGAATTCTGTAGGCGGCGAGATGGATTCCAAATGGGCGTGATCACTCCGTCCAGCTTTCCAGTGCAGCATCGAAAGGTCGAGAAGTTGGTGCAACAGCGTGTTGTGGCTGTGTTAGCGGTGAAGCGGCTGCTGCCGCATCGTTTTGCATCGCACGTTGACCCTGGACGAGCTGTCCAAGGGCATCCAGTAAGCCCTGCGTCTGCTGATTCTGTAAGCGATAAAATTCGGACAGAGATTGTGGCGAAGCTATTACACAAGTAAATCAGGGCAATATCGATACGAACGCGGTTTGCCTCGTCGCCAATGTTGTGGTTGGCAGGAAAGCCAACCCCTTGGTACTAAAGGAGGCAGAAATGCACGCGTTTTAGCTCACGCCAGCCTGCGTGAGCTGAGACGCGTGCATTTCGGCCTCCTCTAGAAAAACACGGTTGGCTTTCCTGCCAACCACAACAATTTATATATATTGTGAAAAGCACTGGTCCGATAACACTCCCCTATGGCACGCCAGAGGTTACTTGAACGTCTGTAGACGTCTCTCCATTGATAACAACATACTGTGTTCTGTTTGCTAAAAATTCTTCAATACAGCCACACAGCTGGTCTGATAGTCCGTAGGCTCTTACTTTGTTTATCAGGAGACAGTGCGGAACTGTATCGAACGCCTTCCGGAAGTCTAGGAAAATAGCTTCTACATAGGAGTCTGCATCTAATATTTTCTGGGTCTCATGAACAAATAAAGCGAGTGGGTCTCACACGATCGCTGTTTCCGGGATCCATGTTGATTCCTACATAGTAGATTCTGGGTTTCCAAAAACGACATGATACTCGAGCAAAAGACATGTTCTAAAATTCTACAACAGATCGACGTCAGAGGTATAGGTCTATAGGTTAGAGCATCTGCTCGACGACCCTTCCTGAAGACTGGGACTACCTGTGCTCTTTTCCAATCATTTGGAACCTTCCGTTCCTCTAGAGACTTGCGGTACACTCTGTTGAGGAGAGTCCTGGCTTCAGTCCAGCTTCTCCTGTAATGACCAACACCTATACCTCACACAATCCTTTCAACTTACTAACAGAAAATAGACATATTTAGTATTCTCTGACCTCGCAAAAGACTACACCTGTGTATTCCACTGCATTCTCCTCTTCAGTATCCAGACACATTGACATCCAATTAAATATGTCCTTCTGACTGCTTCATTTCTACCTAACCACCCATTTCTCTTCATAACCTCTGCACTGCCGATATACCAGACCGCTTCCCCACTCCCTCCACTTGCAACAGTATTCTGTTCACACTGCTTTCCCAACACTCTAAAAATCTCAACGTTCTTACAACTCAGTTGTCCTCCAGGTGTAACCAGTGGTTCATGAAAATAAACCACTCAAAAACAATGACAAGAACTGCACGGCTAACCACCTGTAACTATTGCATCCACGACTTCCATCTGTTTCAGCCATCCTATTTAGTTAATTAATGTAATAAAATAAACTGCCTGACAAATAAAAAAGTGAAGCACCCAAGAGCGGAGGAGAAAACAAGATGAAACTTTAGTGTTTGAGAGAGCATGTGATGCCATTGCAGTGAAAGAAAACTAAGACAACTTTATAACGAACTTTGCAGTATGTACACAACTGTATGATGTGGCGCTCTCTCTGCCCTGGATGCAAGCTCTGATTCGGTAGGGAAGACGTTGATGCTGTTTGGTTTGTGGGGAGCTCAACTGCGCGGTCATCAGCGCCCGTACAAAGTTCCAAGTTTTACACAGTCCAATTTTTTTAACACAGTCCAATCTAGCCACTATCCAGAATGATGGTGAAAGGATGAGGACAACACCACCACCTGTCCCGGGCAGAGAAAATGCCAATCCAACCGGGAGTCGAACCCGGGAACACGTGAGCCAGAGATAGCAACGGCAGCCACTAGACCACGAGCTGCGGACTCGTTAGGGAAGGGTATCATACACCTGTTGCATACTCTCCTGGGACAAGCAGGCACACAATTGGTCTAACAGTTCCTTTGTATCCTAGATACTGCCACTGGAACACCCGAGCTGGTCGTACACATTCCCCGTCAGAGAGAGACAAGGGGATCTCGCAGAAATAAACATCACGCAGAGCACAGAAACAAGTGCCATGTGTGGTCGAGCGCTGTCTTGTTGAAAATGGGCACTACAATGCTGTAGTATGAGGGGTAACACACGAGGGCGCAGAATGTTTGTGATATACCGTTGTGCCATCAGAGTTCCCGCAGTAACTATCAGTTGTGACCTGAAGTCACACATGAAGTATCCTGACGAACTGATGCCAGGAGCAACATTACTTGGCCTCTCCAAAATATTGGAAGAACTATACCTCTCCCCAGGTAGCCATTACACTCGCTGATGGTGGGTGGTGATCCACGGCAGTGTAGAACCATGATTCATCTCTGAACGCAATGCGGCACCATTCATCAGCAGTCCTTGCTTCCCACTCATGACACCATTCCAAACGTTTGTGTTGCGCTGTGGTGTTAACGCCAGACTACACGTGGGACAGTAATTCCCCAGCCCGGCTGGTGCTAGTCTCCATATAATGGTGTGGGATGGCATAGAATGTAGCAGAGACTCCATCATTTGTTCCGAGATGACAGGTGCAAATGTGAAAGCAGAATGAGCTTGGTGCGGCCTGGTCGTGGTCGGAGGTGGTCGGCTGGAACCTTAACGATGAGTATGCCTGCCCTCACGTTCCCATGCAGTCAAACATCGAGCCACTGTCGTATTCAAATGCTCTATAAGTCTGGATTTTGCACGACTCGAACAGATGACCAAATGGAGATGCACAGCGAGACCCCTTTCAAACTGCTCAAATGTGACAGACGAGTATCCACACTGACAAGATGACGATGTCTGGAGTACTTCTGGCCATAAGCATTGGGACCTTGAAGCAACAGCAGAGAGAGGTGTGCAGACAGTGGTACACCTTACAACTTAGGAATGGCAAACGTTCTTTTTTCTTATGATTGCGTACAGCATAGTAGTGGACGCATTTATGTCACGAGGTTCTACATCTACATCTGCGTGATTATTCTGCTATTCACAATAAAATGCCTGGCATACAGTTCAATGAACCACCTTCTTTCTGCCTCTCTACCGTTCCACTCTCGAACTGCACGCAGGAAAAACGAGCACTTAAATTTTTTGTGCGAGCCCTGATTTCTCTTATTTTATCGTGATGATCATTTCTCCCTATGTGTGTGGGTGCCAACAGAATGTTTTCGCAATCGGAGGAGAAAACTGGTGATTGAAATTTCATGAGAAGATCCCGCCGCAACGAAAAACGCCTTTGTTTTAATGACTACCACTCCAATTCACGTAATCATGTCTGTGACACTATCTCCCCTATTTCGCGATAGTACAAAACGAGCTGCCCTTCTTTGTACTTTTTCGATATCATCCGTCAGTCCCACCTGATGCGGATCCCACACCGCACGGCAGTACTCCAGAATAGGGCTAACAAGCGTAGTGTAAGCAGACTCTTTGGTAGATCTGTTGAAAGTTGTAAGTGTTCTGCCAATGAATCGCAGTCTTTGGTTTGGTATACCCACAATATTATCTATGTGATCGTTCCAATTTAGGTTATCTGTAATTGTAATCCCTAAGTATTTAATTGAATTTAGAGCTTTCAGATTCTTGTGACTTATCGCGTAATCGAAATTTAGCTGATTTTTTTCTTGTACTCATGTGAATAACTTCGCACTTTCCTTTATCAGGGTCAATTGCCACTTTTCGCACCATACAGATATCTAAATCATTTTGAAAGTCGTTTTGATCATCTGATGACTTTACAAGACGGTAAATGACAGCATCATCTGCAAACAATCTAAGACAACTACTCAGATTGTTTCCTATGTCGTTAATATAGATCAATAGAGGGCCTATAACACTTCCTTGGGGAACGCCGGATATTACTTCTGTTTTACTAGGTGACTTTCCGTCTGTTACTACGAACTGTGACCTTTCTGACAGGAAATCAAGAATCCAGTAGAACAACTGAGGCGATCCTCCGTAGGCACTCAATTTGATTAGAATACGCTTGTGAGTAACGATGTCGAAGGCTTTCTGGAAACCTAAAAATATGGTAGTTGCCAGAAGGCATTCCTCATTGTAACGATATGAGGTGATATGGATGTTCGGCTGTTGCTCTGGCTAGTACGTTTTGCAGGTTTCTCAACCACTGAAAAACACCTGTTCATTATCACACGGTGCACGGTTTCATGGCCGCTATTTGCATCCCATTAGGCCGTGGTCCAAGGTATATTTCTCTGCCTAACATTTCGTCTTCCAGTGCTGGAGACATCGTCAGAGGCATGTCCTAACTGAGAAACATGGATAAATCAGCAGTAGCATATTATGCACGGCGCCCAGGGAGCCACCAAATTCATTTCTCCGATACTGTGGTTGAAACGTTTCTGCTAGATTAGTTCCATACTACTTATACTACTGGCCATTAAAATTGCTACACCTCGAAGATGACGTGCTACGGAGGCGAAATTTAACCGACAGGAAGAAGATGCTGTGATATGCAAATGAATAGCTTTTCAGAGCATTCACACAAGGTTGGCACCGGCGGCGACACCTACAACGTACTGACATGTGGAAAGTTTCCAACCGATTTCTTATACACAAACAGCAGTTGACCGGCTTTGTCTGGTGAAACGTTGTTACGATGCCTCGTATAAGGAGGATAAATGTGTAACATCACGTTTCTGACTTTGATAAAGGTCGGATTGTAGCCTATCGCGATTGCGGTTTATCGTATCGCGACATTGCTGCTCGCTTTGGTCGAGATCGAATGACTGTTAGCAGAATATGGAATCGGTGGGTTCAGGAGGGTATACGTAACGCCGTGCTGGATCCCAACGACCTCATATCACTAGCAGTCGAGATGAAAGGCATCTTATGCGCATGGCTGTAACGGATCTTGCGGCCACGTCTCGATCCCTGAGTCAACAGATGGGGACTTTTGCAAGACAACAACAATCTGCACGAACAGTTCGACGACGTTTGCAGCAGCATGGACTATCAGCTCGGAGGCCATGGCTGCGGTTACCCTTGACCCTGCATCACAGACAGGAGCTCCTCCGATGGTGTACTCAACGGCGAACCTGGGTGCACGAATGGCAAAACGTTATTTTTTCGGATCAATCCAGGTTCTGTTCATCATGGTGGGCGCATCCGTGTTTGGCGACATCTCGGAGAACGTACATTGGGAGCATGTATTCGTCATCGCCATACTGGCGTTTCACCCGGCGTGATGGTATGGGGTGCCATTGGTTACAAGTCTCGGTCACTTTGAACAATGGACGTTACATTTCAGATGTGTTACGACCCGTGGCTCTACCGTTCATTAGATCCCTGCGAAACCCTACATTTCAGCAGGATAATGCACGACCACATGTGGCAGGTCCTGTACGGGCCTTTCTGGATACAGAAAATGTTCGACTGCTGCCCTGGCCAGCACATTCTCCAGATCTCTCACCAACTGAAAACGTCTGGTCAATGGTAGCCCAGCAACTGGCTCGTCACAATACACTAGTCACTACTCTTGATGAACTGTGATATCATGTTGAAGCTGCATGGGCAGCTGTACCTATACACGTCATCCACGCCATGTTTGACTCAATGCCCGGGCGTAAGAAGGCCGTTATTACGGCCAGAGATGGTTGTTCTGGGTATGGATTTCTCAGGATCTATGCACCCAAATTGCATGAAAATGAAATCACATGTCAGTTCTAGTATAATATATTTGTCCAATGAATACCCGTTTATCATCTGCATTTCTTCTTGGTGTAGCAATTTAATGGCTAGTGGTGTAACTTCTATTGCTGCTGTCGTGCTCAGTCATTTGTAATTTAGTTTTGCATCCCATGTTTGTCCCCACTCAGTCGTACACAATTACATTAAAGTATCCACTTTTGCAGTAAGCACCTAATGCTATGTACATTACCTACATTTTGCGCACCCAAATTTCCTTTCTCCTTGTCATCTGTATGAATGAGTGATTAAGTGTGTGTGTGTGTGTGTTGAATTTGTCTTTCATATTGTAACAGTGAAGCATCTCGCTGTCGGCTGTGGTAGCAACAGTGTAGTGAAAGAAGTTTCTCATCGACCCCACTGGTCTCTTCTGGTTACCTGGGGGAAGTTCGCTGCAGGGATGGCGTGTTCTCGTCACTGGGGAGTGAGCCTTTGGTGAGTGAAGATGGTACACTTAAGAGCGACTTGACGCTGGTGGGTGTGATGGTGTGTAGCTGTTCTAAATGATGTACACATTTCATTTGCTACTTCATTTTCAAGTTCGGTTGACGAATTCTTATATTTTTCAACGTGTGTTGACGAGTATATTTTTTTGTATGCAGCAAGTTTTTCCAGTCTTTGCTTCGTGTAACCACAACACTTGGTTTAGGAAGTTCGTTACTCCAGCGCAAGTTTAAAATTTAGTTGTCTGACTTCTGTTTTAACTGGAATAAATGTGTCAACTTTTCTCTTGTTTATGTATTTTATTTCCTCTACTTTTCGTCTTGCTTTGTTCATGAATATTCAAAGTAGTTGCGGATGTAGCACACCAAAGCACCCTAGTTTGATGTGCAAGGTAGTGCAGATTAATTTCTGTTGTTGGAAAGTGTTCCATAGTATTGTTATACACAATAATTCGCTCATAGCGACAGGCATAAACCTCTGAGCCTTTGACTTACTGTGATGGGCAACATTCTTTTTACCTCCATCTTGTGTTGTTGAATCGTGTACGTTTGTGTGAACTTTTCCCACGCGCGTCTAAGATTTCCTTTTCAATTATCATCGCAATGTACCTCAGCGCTCAGTGCGAATATAACAGTGAGTTAATTAATTAAATAACAGGCAACTATGGTATAGAATTACTTTGCGAATTTTTAGTGTGATGCGCTATTTTAATATACTTTGTTAAACTGTGACGACTGTTTGTCAGACAAACCCGTCCCCTTTTGTAAGATTATTTTTTACATCCCACCTGGCGTCTCTGAAGCACAAAGGCTCCTGTCTGATTATCTTATTCTGTTAGTTGAAGCTTAAGTTCCTGCTTGTTCTGAATTATGTAATTTAACGTTTATACTTAATGCTCCTTCCGTATATTTACTTGGATCTTTTTATTAATAGTAACACATTAGTTACGCTTAACAGTTTAGTGATTAATTCAGCTCTTTATTTATTTCAAGTTTCTGCTACTAGTCACTTTTTATTTTATACTTAATCTAACATAATGCAACGCAGTTCGAACATGTTCTGCTCATCTTCAAGGGTTTATAAATATATACATACATAGACAAATGTTACTTAAAAATAAACATTCTTAAACTAGATTAATCTAGAACACTTTGTCCATTGTTTATTACTGTAGCTGCTGGTGTGGCGTTTGGGGGGGAGTGTATATCTAGAAATCGAAAATACGGCAATCATTGACAAAATATAATGTGCAATAATGTAATGTCAGTCAACAGCTCAGTCATTACATCAGTGATGCAAGTGAGGCAGCAAGATGATGAAATTATAAGTGATCAACTGTCATATAAAAGCCTTTAGCACTATTTTCGTAACACCTAACTGATGCATATCTATCTGCATCCGATACAGGCTATGTCAACAACAAAGAAGAAAACCAGCAGAAGACATTATCATTTATGGATTTATTAAGTAACATTTCTGTATGTATGTATAAACGCTTGAAAATGAACAGAACAAGTTCGAAACGCGTTGCATTTTGTTAGATTAAGCATAAAATAAAAAGAGGCTGGTAGCAGAAACTTGCAATAAATAATTATCCCACACAGTCACGGTTCACAAACATAGCCATTATGGTTGAAAATTTTAATAAAATTGGGTGGCGACTCAGCAAAATTTTGTGACACACGAAACTTACAATAAGTCTATTCAGTTTCACATTCCCTAACTGCCACGAGTTTCTATTTTCAAATCACTTTCCAGATAACCATTTACCAACTAATAACCATTTATGGTTTTATTAACTGCTATGCTAGGATGTACAGAGCTGGTATAGAAATTAAAATACACAAAAACTCATTTAATAGATAATCAAATGAATCTATATGATTCCAGAAACTTTTTCAATTCCCAGACATCTATAACGTATACACGCAGACTGAAGCGACCAATGAAAATTTGTACAACGCCCGAAGTGGAACCCGGCTGTTCGAGTCTAGGACGAATACCAGGCGGACTGAGACATGAATGGGAATTTGGACTGAGGAGGGAGGTGTGGTAGGGTAGTCCGTGCAATTGTGCAAATCCAACCCCTGTGTCAGGGTGGCGTAGTAGTTAGCACATCTGCTTAGCGAGCAGGTGACTCGGGTTCAAATGCCGGATTTGGGTCAAATTTTCATTTATCACTTGGGTCTGCATAAAGACATTTAACAGGTAACACAAAGGATTGAAGTTGCACGGTTTGTCGGTTTTAGTGTTACATAAAGCAACTGGCACCAACTCTTGCCATTACAAACTCCGTAACACACATCGACGCGACTCGGCGATGTTAAACAGCCGTCTGATGACGTCACGAACCGGCCTTCGCGTGGATACGCACGACCGGTTTTGTGGCCCAAGCGACAAAAGTGGCTGCTTGGGCGCCAGAGGCGCTCTAGCGCTAAATCTGTATACATTCCGTACCATAATTACTATGGAAGACTGACACGGATGAAAGTACGCTGTAATGGAAGATAAGTCGTCACAGTGAACGTGGGTCCACAGGCGAGACTTGCGTGACAATTGCGCATATGTGGTTACAAACCGCCATTGACTTGAGAATCAATTACGAGGGTTGGAACTTAAATAGTAGCAACTATTTATCCACAACCGATACAAAAGAATTACATGTTTGCACCTGTTACTGCCCTTCAAAGAAGTCACCAGCGTTGCACACAACGCCTCGTGATGTGCAAGGAGTAGTATACCTTTAGCAGAGCCTGTTCTGTTGATAGTACTCCCTGTCGAATCTCTGGAACAGTTCTGAAGCGAATGCCACGAAGTGGTTCCTTCATCTTCGGAATCAAATCAAAGTCACAAGGACTTAAAGTCCAGGGAGTATGGTCGATGGTGCAGTACTTCCCAGTCCCATCGACCGAACAGAGCAGCCACAGCTTGCGCTGTATGCGCCCGTGCATTGGTTCAAATGGGTCTGAGCGCAATGCGACTTAACTTCTGAGTCATCAGTCGCCTAGAACTTAGAACTACTTAAACCTAACTAACCTAAGGACATCACACACATCCATGCCCAAGGCGGGATTCGAACCTGCGACCGTAGCGGTCGCTCGGTTCCAGACTGTAGCGCCTAGAACCGCACGGCCATTCCGGCCGGCGCGCCCGCGCATTGTCGTGCAAAGTTATGGGTGGGTTGTGAATAAATAGTTGCCCCACTTAAGTTCCAACCCTCATAATATCAAATTTTCTCACTCTCTGTCTCTCTCTCTCTCTCTCTCTCTCTCTCTCTCTCTCTCTCTCTCTCTCTCTCTCTCTTCTCTCCACGTACGAACAGGTCTCTGAAGACCCTAACGGCACTGACCGACCGCCATGTCATCCTCAGCATAAAGGCTTCACTAGATACGGATATGAACAGGCGTGTAGTCAGCACATCGCTCTCAGTTTTCGTGACCGGAGCCGCTACTTCTAAGTTAAGTAACTTCCTCACAAGGGCTGACTGCACCCTGCTTGCCAACAGCGCTCAGCAGACCGGACGGTCATCCAAGAGTTAGCCAAGTCCGACAGCCCTTACCTTTGGTGATCTGACGGGTATCGGTCTCACCACTGCCGCAAGGCCGTTGGTTATTATCCAAATTTTTAGTATTTGAAATAACTTTTCGATAAACACACCATCTCATTTGGCTCAAATTTCACCCAAGGCCTATCTTAACAAGAAATGCAACACTGCTGCAGAGGGGATAATCATGAAATAAAATACAGTGATATGAGCGTCTTGTGGAAAACATCACATTATCATGCCCGCATGAATAAAGAGGCTGTTGAGATTAATAAATACCGTAATAATTTTAACTGAAAAGAGAAAATTGTCAAATTACGAGTGTTGATTGAAAAGCAATGCCTCCACCCTCGTAACTCTTCAACAGTTGACAGGATTTGTCTGCGATAAGTACTGGCTTGTTCCGTAACCTCTTCTCTACAGCTCCAGTTGGCGGTAAGCCTTAGCAATGAACGGTTGCGTTGCTACAGCGTGAAGTATGGAATCCTGCGCATACGGTCGGTCAATGCGATTTAAGCAACGTGCAGGCATTGAATTCTTGACAGAAGAAGGCGTCACCCCAAAGGAGATTCATCAGAGAATGAAAGCAGTTTATGATGATTGTGTTGATGTGAGTTCTGTGCGTCGTTGGACGTTAAGTTTAAAGATTCTGAGGCGGGAACATCTGACTTACGTGACAAACAAAGAGTGGGGCGTCCTGTGACAGCAACCATCGAGTTTGACAAGCAAAATGTATACAGATTGATTCAGGATGATCGTCGTATCACTCAGAGAGAAACTGCAAGCACAATCGGCATTTCACAAGAACGTGTGGCTCACATAATTGTTTTACTTGGCTATCGGAAGTTCTGTGGACGATGAGTACCCCGGATGCTGACTCCTGAAATGAAAGAGAGCATACTTTAAATTGGCCAGGAACTCCTCTCGCTTTACGAGAATGAAGGTGACGCCTTTCTCCATTCAGTTGTGATGGCTAATAAAGGTCCGAAATAAAAACGGAAATGTTTTCCTGCAGCATGAGAATGCCAAACCACACACTTCACATGCCACCACAGCAGAACTCCAGAGACTGAATCTCACCACCGTACGACATCCTCCATACACTCAAGATTTAGCACCGTCTGACTTCCATCTGTTTCCAATAATGAAAGACGATCTGCGGGGACATCATTATGCTCCTGATGAAGACGTTGAGGGAACTGTGAGAGTGTGGTTGCGGAAACAGAGTGTCGACTTCTTCCGTGACGGCTTCAGAAAACCTGTTCGTCGTTGGCAGAAATGTATCCAATTGGCTGGTGATAATGTGGAAAAGTGAATATTGGTAGTTAAAGATCACATTCTACGGATTAGTTCTGCGTTTGATTAATTAAAATATTCCTATTCCAATTAACGAAGGTGGAGGCATTACTTTTCATTCAACACTCGTAGATAAAATATAGATGTCGACTTTGCACTGACAGAATGACGATCAATTACTTTCAGCCGAGAATGTTGGCATTAGCAGTGAGTGTTCCTTAGCCGGGGTCACGTGACGGATTGTGGTGCCCTCTATACTGCCTATACGAAAAGGCATGGGACTGCGGTGTACACATAAACACGTGGCGGCTGTATCGCATACACAAGGTATAGAAGGGAAATGCATTGGCGTAACTGTCATCTGTACTCATGTGATCCATGTGAAAAGGTCTCTGCCTTGATTATGGCCGCAAGATGGGAATTAACACACTATGAACGCGCAGTAGTAGTTAGAGCACGACGCATGTGACATTTTGGAAATCGTTAGGGAATTCGATATTCAATATTCAAGAGTGTGCCCAATATACCTAATCTGAGGAATTACCTCTCGCCACGAACAACGCAGCTGCCGAGGGCCTTCACTTAACGACCGAAAGCAGCGACATTTGCGTGGAGTTGTCAGTGTTAACAGACAAGCATCACTTTGTGAAATAAACGCAGCAATCTATGTGGGACTTACGACGAACTTATCCGTTAGAACAGTGCGACGAAATTTGGCATTAATGGGCTGTGGCAGCAACGACCGACGGGAGTGCCTTTGCTAACAGAGGCCATCGCCTGCTTTGGCTCGTGACAATATCGCTTGACCCTAGACTGCTGGAAAACCGTGGCCTAGTCAAATGCATCCCGCTTTCATTTCGTAACAGCTGATGGTAGGGTTCGAGTGTGGCGCAGACCCAACGAAGCCATGGAGCCAAATTGTCAACAAGGCATTGCGCAAAGCTGATGGTGCTTCCATAATGGTGTGGGCTGTGTTGACACGTAATGGACTGAGTCCCGGTTATCCGGCTACTTGGAGACTACTTGCAGCCATTCATGGACTTCATGTTGCTAAAAAACGATGGAAATGTTGTGGAAAACAATGGCGCCATGTCACCGGGCCACAATTGTTTGTGATTGGTTTGAAGAACATTCTGGACAATTCGAGCGAACTATTTGGCCACCAGAAATGAATCCCACAGAACATTTATGGGACATAATCGGGAGATCCGTTCACGCACAAAATCCTGCACCCATAACACTTCCGCGACGATGGTCAGCTGTAGAGGGAGCATAACTCAATGATTCTGTAGGGGACTTCCAGCGCCTTGTTGAGTCCAGGACACATCGAGTTGCTGCACTGGGAAAAAGGAGGTCCGACACGATATTAGGAGGTATCCCAGGACATTTGTCACCTCAGTGTACATCTGGTGTTCCCTCGAGTTCTGAGTGCAGTTCTCCGCTTCATCTCCTAGGATGTCTCCCCCTGCCAGAGACGAAACGATACGGGAAACTTTTATTATCGAACACGGCCTGTCAGCCCGTCCGTTTTATGTAGAGACTGCTGTAAAACATTACATTTTACAACTTGTGTTCCATGTGTCGTCCTGAGATGAATTTATGTATAGGATACTTATCTTTCTAAACATACGCTTATTTGTGCTTTCTTTCTCAGCTACAACGAAATGCAGGAAGATCTGCAGCGGATAGGCACTTGGTGCAGGGAGTGGCAACTGACCCTTAACATAGACAAATGTATAGTATTGCGAATACATAGAAAGAAGGATGCTTTATTGTATGATTATATGATAGCGGAACAAACACTGGTACCAGTTACTTCTGTAAAATATCTGGGAGTATGCGTACGGAACGATTTGAAGTGGAATGATCATATAAAATTAGTTGTTGATAAGGCGGGTGCCAGGTTCAGATTCATTGGGAATGTAGTCGGTAGGAGGTAGCTTACAAAACACTCGTTCGACCTATACTTGTGTATTGCTCATCAGTGTGGGATCCGTACCAGGTCGCGTTGACAGAGGAGATAGAGAAGATCCAAAGAAGAGCGGCGCGTTTCGTCACAGGGTTATTTGGTAAGCGTGATAGCGTTACGGAGATGTTTAGCAAACTCAAATGCCAGACTCTGCAAGAGGGGCGCTCTGCATCGCGGTGTAGCTTGCTCGCCAGGTTTCGAGAGGGTAAGTTTCTGGATGAGGTATCGAATGTATTGCTTCCTCCAACTTATACCTCCAGAGGAGATCACGAATGTAAAATTTGAGAGATTCGAGCGCGCACGGAGGCTTTCTGGCAGCCGTTCTTCCCGCAAACCACACGCGACTGGAACAGGAATGGCAGGTAATGACAGTGGCACGTAAAGGGCCCTCCGCCACACATCGTTTGGTGGCTTGTGGAGCATAAATCTAGATGTAGATGTAGAATTAAAATTTAGATAATGTGTCTCAATCTCTCATGTTTAACGGGTAAGTATAAAATCAGATAGTATTTTTGTACTAGTTTTACCTGTGGAGAATGAAATAATTGGTAAATTACAGAGGTAAAAAATTCCATTGTTAAACTAAAAAAAAGGAAGTATAATATTTTGATTCCTTCAGCTCAGTTTAATAGATAGGTGGGTCAGTTGCGGAGGATTGCCCCTTGTATTAAAAGAGGATAAAACTCATTCCCACGAACGTTACATCTAGATTTAGGAAAGAGACCAAGAAATGGCAACTACTTTCTGAGAGGAGGACGGGGGCCTCAAATGATGTGTCGCTTGTGTGGAAAAATGTCCTCTTGCTGGCCCTGTGGATACATACACAGTGAAGCGCCAAAGAAACTGGTATAGTCATGCTTATTCAAATACTGACATATACAAACAGGTAGAATACGATGCTGCGGTAGGCAACGCCTATGTAAGACAACAAGTGTCTGGTGGGTTTTTAGATCGGTTATTGTTGCTACAATGGCACGTGATTAAGATTTAAATGAGTTTGAACGTGGTGTTATAATCGGCGCACAAGCGCTGGGACACATCATCTTCGAGGTAGCGATGAAGTGGGGATCTTCCCGTAAGACCATTTCACGAGGGTACCGTGAATATCAGGGATCCGTAAAAAAATTATATCATCGACATCGCTGCGACCGGAAGAAGATCCTTCAAGAACGGGACAATTCGCGACTGAAGAGAATCGTTCAACGCGAGAGAAGCGCAAACCCCCCCCCCCCCCCCCCCCCCCCCCCCCCCCGCAGCCCCGCAGCAGATTTTAGTGCTGGGCCATCAACAAGTGCGTGCGTGCGAACCATTCAACGAAACACCGTCGATATGGGCTTTCGGAGCGGGAGGTCCACTGAAGTACCCATGATGACGACACAAAGCTTTACGCCTCGCCTGGGCCCGTCGACATCGACATTGAACTGTTGACTGCAAACATGTTGCCTGGTCGGACGAGTTCTTTTCAAAATGTGTCGAGCGGATGGACGTGTACGGGTGTGGAGACGACCTCAGGAATCCATGGACCCTGCATGTCTGCAGGGAACTGTTCAAGCTGGTGGAGGCTCTGTATTTGTGTGGGGCGTGTGCAGCTGCAGTGATAGAAGACCCCTGATATGTCTAGATGTGACTGACAGGTCACACGTACGTAAGTATCCTGTCTGATAAAATGCATCCGCTCATGTCCATTGTGCATTCCGACAGACTTGGGTAATTCAAGCAGGACAATGAGACACCCCATACGTCCAGAATTTCTGTAGAATGGCTCCAGGAACAGTCTTCTGAGTTTAAACACTTCCGCTGGCGACCAAACTCCACAGACACAAGTATATCTGGGATGCCTTGTAACGTGCTTGTCAGAAGGGATCTCCAGCCCCTCTTACTCTTATGGTGTTATGGAGAGCCGTGCAGGATTCGTGGTGTCACTTCCCTCTAGAACTACTTCAGACATTAGTCGAGTCCCTGCCACGTCGTGGTGCGACACTTCTGCGTGCTCGTGGGGGCTCTACAGGATATTAGGCAGAGGTACCAGTTTCTTTGGCTCTTGCGGATGTTCAGATGCATCCGACCTGCTGTGGGAAGCTCAGAGTAGCGAACATGGTGGAAACAGGCAGGGACTACTGTGTCGATAGGCCGTGAGGCGTGCCGGGATGGTCTGTACAGATGCGATAAAACTGTGCCCCAGATGGCGCAATGGTTAACACAGTAACGCCTAGTAAGTAGAAGATCCTGGGTTAGAATTCCGGTCCGCTGCACGTTTTCACTCGTCGCTGCTGACTCCGCATAATGTCCAAATGTAGCTGACATCAGTACTGTCGTTCCTTTCCTTTCTCTCCCGTCCACCTTCAGTTTACATGTAACATATAAATTGTTCAGCTTGTTGAGCTTGTTTGAGATTACAAGCGCTTTCTGAGTCGTTATATTTATTTATTTAAACTGATGTGATTAGGACCGTCAGGGCCCTCTCTTACATCAGACAAGGGTTTTATACAATGGTTTTTACATCATAGTAGCCTAATAAATAAGAATTTTGATATGACAAATAGTATTAAAATGATTTGAGTGTCTATATTGGCAATGCGAGTAAATAAAACTGACTATGATCTATTAAAGCTAATCAAAATGGTTCAAATGGCTATGAGCACTGTGGAACTTAAATTCTGAGGTCATCAGTCCCCTAGAACTTAGAACTACTTAAACCTAACTAACCTAAGGACATCACACACATCCATGCCCGAGACAGGATTCGAACCTGCGACCGTAGCGGTCATGTGGTTCCAGACTGAGCGCCTAGAACCGCACGGCCACAACGGCCGGCTATTAAAACTAACACTGGCAGTACTTGTACTATTACGGCTGTTGCTGTCACTAATACTGATAACAGTAATTATAACAGAAATCACAACAATAACAGTAATGATAGTGGCACATATAAAAATAATTCGCAGGTGTAGAAGAATAGATGTTTTCTGATACAGCGAGATCTGGGGGAAGGAAATTAAAGGGAACTGCGAGAGCTAAGAATATTGGGAAATGAGAAAGATCTGGTTGAAAAGAGGGATGTACAAGGGTAACGAATGCGTACAGGACCAATGGTAATCATTGTTGCTTTAGTAGATACCGATGTGTCACCAACTGTCTTCTGATGCTGGACATGTTATTTAGTTCTCTAATATAATACCGGAGGTTATTTCAGAGTCGAGACCCTGCTACTGAGGAAGATTTTGAAAACGTGGCTGAACGATGGATTGGGACACAAAAGGTTTTGATGTGATAGGAACGGGCATTTCTGCCATTTTGTTCAGACAAGAGCGTTGAAATCGAGGTGAAATTTGAAGGGCCATGTACGTTGATAGGACAGTAGAGAAGATATCTCCGTGCTTGCCTGTACACGGCCAGAATAGCTGTGCGTATGATGACGAAATGTGACCAAAGAGTCGAAGAACAAGCTACAACGAACAGAGGCATTCGTAACTAGTTCCAGACGCCGTGAGATTTCTCATTATGTTTCCAGCGTTAGAAGTCCAAACGTTAGGGACAGAAATATGCCTTGCACCACAGTCTAATACCCACTAAAGCAATAATTACCAAGTTCGAGTACACCAGTCTGTTCCCGAGTTGCTGAGCGACTGGCACGACACAGCTTGACGGACTCTGGCAGAGAATTGAAGCTACGTGGAATACCGTAGTTGTATCTGTCAACCAAGCTCAGAAAACAAAACAAACAGCTATTGAAAATGGTTATAACAGTTCCATAGTAGACACCCTAAAACACTCAATAATGGCAAAGGAATCACAACACAAAAAACAAAAAGAAAATAACATCTTCCAGACAATCCCCTTTCTGGGTAACATTTCATACCAGATTGCCAATGTATTCAAACGGAAAGGCATAAGCATATCCTTTACAACAGACAACAAGATTGGACAGAAATTACCCCACAACATCGGCACACGAAACCCACTTCATCACACAGGTGTGTACAAAATTGCATGTTTGGACTGTGACTGCTTCTACATAGGCCAGACAGGCAGATCATTTGACATTAGGTTCAAGGAACACATGGCAGCACTAAAAAACAAAAAATATCACACATCAGCAATAGCTACCCACGTGCATGAAACAAAACACCATGTTAACAACACCAATATTAGCATCCTACACATCCAACCAAAAGGCAGAAAACTAGACATCCTTGAAACACTCCAAATATAGAAACATCAAATGAAACAACCAGAATCCATCTTAAATGACAAAAATGACAATATTTACAATAGTATCATCTCCGTTTTCAGCAACTGCCTACACTCTTAAAAATGCACACACACACACACACACACACACACACACACACACACACACACACACACACACCTAATATTTACCATAAATATTGACAGCTACCAAGAGCACAAGAGATTGACCTCATTCATAGATAATTCATCACACCAACAGCTTGTACCCCTTGTCAGCTAAAAACTGTATGTACATCAACTACTGGCACAAGTATATATCTATCTGCATATTTTATAGCATTAACCGATGTATTACCCCAACCTTTAGGCAGCTAATATATGCTACATGCAATCTTAAGACTCCTTGCCATGTAAATGTTTGCTCTCATAATCACTCTTTCCTCTCTCTCTCTCTCTCTCTCTCTCTCTCTTTCTTTCTTTCTCTCCCTCTCCCTCTCCCTCTCTCTCTCTCTCTCTCTCTCTCTCTCTCTCTCTCTTTCTCCCTCTCCCTCCTATACACACACAGACACACACGCACACACACACACACACACACACACACACACTTTTTCTCTCTCTCTACCTCTCCTTCTGCCTCCAGCCCCTCACTTCACATCTGTTTATTAATCCCAATCAAAGAGTGTAATGTATGTATGACTTTACTGTTGTAGCCAATATGATCATTGTAATTTAAGTCTGTAACATTTCATCTAATTGTTATCAACAAGTATGAAGTTTAAGCCATTTTAACATTTCACCTGATTGTATAAACGAGTACGAATGTTTAGCGGTTTTAACTTGTCAGAATTGGATTTATATACCACCTGACGTACACACACATATATTTGACACCTCAAAACAAACACCGCCAAATGCTTAAAGCAATTATTCTGTAATAATATTGTTACGATGTATACTCTTTGCACTTTGCGATTATGTCTTCTCTTCTGCTATACGATCCTTACACCCAGATGATTCCTGACGCCATATTTGTTTACAAATGTGGCAGTATACATGTGATGTGTTACGACAGCAAAAGGAACCTGTGACCACTGAAGGTACTGTACTTTACTTATTTAATGTTTACCATTAGATATCAGTTTAATTTTTTTGTCAAAAATAATCCTAAACCATATTGTGAAATAGTGTCTTGTTTCCTCCACTAGTCAGTGTCACAAGTTCCTCCAAAAATCGTAACACAACACACACACACACACACAAATGTAATACTTACTAACGTAAATCCACCCGATGATGGAGGTTTAAACCTTCGTAACGTGTCGTGGAAATAAATTAAACGGTGACTGGTAACAGTGAACTTGTTGTTTCATTTAAGCTCAGATCGGCTCGATGTGCAGCCGGGTAAATGCCGGTGATGGCTACCCTCTCTTCCAAATTCTGCACCCTGTTTTCCCCCAAATCACGTGCAAATTTAATCATGTTCTCCTTCAACTACACTGTGTAAGTAACATTTGTTATCCTCCTTGGGCGTGTAATTTTAACGATCGGCAATGTTATACCGAGCGTCCGATCCTTCTCCGGCCACGCTTGCAGGTGTCCGGCGCGACCTTAACAAAGAAAGCTGCTGCAAGGTCTCACGAACGGAAATCCCCGGCTTCACGCGGCGTCAGCACCGAGCTGTGATCCTTTCGGCCAAGGTTGGCGTTCCTCTGGAGTACAGGTTGGGCGTCGGGAACCGTTAGTAGAATGTTGGACTGCCGCTGGGCCTCTGTAGAGCTGACTCCAAGAATCAAGGCAACTGCGTGTGAGTGCGTGCCTGTGTGTGTGTGTGTGTGTGTGTGTGTGTGTGTGTGTGTGTGTGTGATAGAGAGAGAGAGAGAGAGAGAGAGAGAGAGAGAGAGAGATAGAGCGAAGGGGTCAGATTTAAAATTGGACTCTCACTATCGTTTGTGAAGTAGGACAGTCGCCGGTCTTAGATTGTTTTGAAATCCATGTCGCTGTTGTAGCTGTGGCCCAGACGGAGGATGACTGCCTTTGCCGGCATCCCTGCTTTGAACGGATCAAAGTGTTCCACGGTTCGCCCTGGCACCAAGAAGCTATGTGAAGATTTTTACCTTCATCGCCTTTTTGCTGGGCCTGAAGGCTGAGGGAAATAACAGTCATTATGAGACCTGCTTTCCGCTTGAAAAAAAATTGACCTGTCCCGTAAATAACTGCCCAAATATTTACACAATATTGTAACAGAAGTTCGGATGGACATCGATATATATACTGGGTGGTCCATTAATAGTGACCGGGCCAAATATCTCACGAAATAAGCGTCAAACGAAAAAACCACAAAGAATGTAACTTGTCTAGCTTGAAGGGGGACACCAGATGGAGGTATGGTTGGCCCGCTAGGTGGTGCTGCCATAAGTCAAACGGATATCAACTGCGGTTTTTTTTTTTAATAGGAACCCCGTTTTTTGTTACATATTCGTGTAGTACGTAAAGAAATATGAATGTTTTAGTTGGACCTCTTTTTTCGCTTTGTGATAGATGGCTTTGTAATAGTCACAAACATGACACAATTTTAGACGAACAGTTGGTAACAGGTAGGTTTTTTAAGTTAATATACAGAACGTAGGTACATTTGAACATTTTATTTGGGACTGATGACCTCAGATGGTAAGTCCCATAGTGCTAAGAGCCATTTGAACCATTTGAGGCACTAAGTGTATTGAAGTTGTCCGTACTACTTTCGAATATTTACTCCAATTGGAAAAGCAAGTAGCGTTCGCCTCGAGTCGCGACCACAGTGGCATGTCGAGTAGTCCCCTGTTCGATAAGTCGGAGGAACACAACGTTGAGAATGAGGTTTCCAGTTAGAAGTTATGAAATACTGGCCTGTTTTACCTCACAGCATAGAGGTGGGGTCCCACGTGCCACTGGGTATTCAAGGGCCATTGAGTAGCATGTCGTAAATTATGATTGTGCACCGATTTCTACTCCTCCAATTAAAGCGCCATCTGTGGCGAAACGAAGAAAATGCTTCAGACAAGACTTATGTAGATTTTGCCGTAGAATCGGAGTCTGCAATAAAAAAAACAGGACTTCCCATTGAAGATTTTAAAATTTCTCCCAGCAACCACGCACGGGATGTGGTCGGGGGTCGAGTGTGGTATCATTGGGTGTCCCCTTTCCGAGACAAAGAAATTGGAATTACAACTTTTTTTTGATTCGATGTGTAGTTTCCGAGATATTTCAATTTTTTCAGTTAAAATGAACACCCTGTATAAATATATATGTAACTTATAATAGGGAATACTCATAAGAAAAAATCTCGAAATTTCTTGACCGACTTACTTCAAATTTTGACGATAGTCTAATAAACATTCAGACGGCTATACGTTTTTTATACAACAATTTAAATGTTTTCTGTTAAGACTGACTGTAGAAAGAAAATACTGTGCAGAAAACAAAGTGCGGTTTCGTTTTCATTCTCTGCTTTGGCAGGGCATTCAAACATTAGATTGTTTCTGCCATACGCCGATACACCAAGACACTATGACCACTGTCTACCGCGAGGTTCATTGCCTCTTGATGACGTTGCGTGCATTTGACGCAATAAGGAAAAAATGTAAGCTGAAGAGACGAATATGCAGTCATTACAGCGAAGATACGGGCCACAAAAGCGGAAATCCACGGACACAAGCGGCTTTGACGTTGTGTCGTTGCGGCTGGAAGCGACAATCTCTGAAACGGTGAAGCAGATCGCCTGTTGGCGTACTACTGTAGTGAGAAGAAAGTGGTTAAAGGATGGTGAAATAACGAGTAGGCTGTATGTTATTGGACGACCACGTCTCATCACAAAAAGTAGAGGCCGGAGGTGCCCCCCTGCGTAATCCCGGATAGGCAGCGATCTGTGGCAGATTTGACGAAAGAGTACAATATCGTTGCAGCCACAAGTGCTTCGGAGCACACCGTTCAAAGGCGACGTAGCTTCACATCACACGACCCCTATGTGTTCCTGTGTCCACCCAACGACTTCGTCAGTTGTGACTGTAGTGGGCACAGCATTACTGAGTTTTCACCGTGGATCAATAGAAAGGTGTCGCCTGTCGAATGAATCGCGTTTCTTGTTACACCTGGTCGATGTTTGGGTCCTTACGCACCGCCATCCAGGCGAGTGGCTGCACGAAACATGCACCGCACCACAGATGCCCGCTAGTGAGGGCCTAGTTATGATACGGATTGCATTGAGTTGGGCTTCCACGGGACCCGTGGTGGTAACCGAAGGCATCACGACAGCACTGAACTACGTGAATATTATTGCGTAACACCTGCATCGCTTCATTCTTGAAGTCTCCGTGTACGACAGTGACATCTTCCATCAGAATAAGTGTCTGTGTTGCAAGGTCAGAATCGTGCTACAGTGGTTTGAGGGGCATTACGGTGAACGCACATTGATGTCTTGGCCAGCAAGTGCGCCTGAGCTGTACCAACTGGAACACGTATGGTGCGTATGTTGCGTGGCCCTAAACCACCATCGTGTAATTAGCGGCAAATGTTTGACCTGTGCGTACACGTCTAGTGCCAGATACTTCTGGAACCCTGTCAAGGACTTGTAGAATCCATGCCTAACAGAACCTATGTCGTACTGTGTTTGAAAAGTAGAACAACACGCTGTAAGTAGGCTGTTTAGGTTTTTATATTGGTAACGTCACGTAGCGCTCTGTATGAAAGTCACTGGCTGTGCTGTGTGCAGTCTGTGACTGGGTGGCATTGTTGGAATAGTCGCTATTGCAGTGTTGGGCAGCTGGATGTTAACAGCGCGAAGCGTTACGCAGTTGGAGGTGAGCCGCCAGCAGTGGTGGATGTGGGGAGTGAGATGGCGGAGTATTGAGAGCGGGTGATCTGGACGTGTGTCCATCAGAGACAGTAAATTTGTAAGACTGGATGCCATGAACTGCTATATATATTATGACTTTTGAACACTATTAAGGTAAATACATTGCTTGTCCTCTATCAAAATCTTTCATTTGCTAACTATGCCTATCAGTAGTTAGTGGTTCAGTAGTTTGAATCTTTTATTTAGCTGGTAGTAGTGGCGCTCGTTGTATTGCAGTAGTTCGAGTAACGAAGATTTTTGTGAGGTAAGTGTTTTTGTGAAACGTATAGGTTAATTTTAGTCAGGGCCATTCTTTTGTAGGGATTATTGAAAGTCAGATGCGTTGCGCTAAAAATATTTTGTGTCAGTTTAGTGTTGATCAGAATAGGTAAAGAGCGAAATGTCTGAGTATGTTCATTTCTGCTCAGCTGTTTGAAAATCAAATAATGTAAGAGGTTTATCTGCACAGTAATTCATTAATTTTTCTAAGGGGACGTTTCAACGCCATTGAACAGGTGATCATACTGTTTTGGCTAATCGGTCTATATATTCTTTCTCCTTATACAGGCTGTTTCAAAAATGACCGGTATATTTGAAACGTCAATACAAACTAAACAAGCAGCGATAGAAATACACCGTTTGTTGCAATATGCTTGGGACAACAGTACATTTTCAGGCAGACAAACTTTCGAAATTACAGTAGTTACAATTGTCAACAACAGACGGCGCTGCGGTCCGGGAAACTCTATAGTACGATATTTTCCACATATCCACCATGCGTAACAATAATATGGCGTAGTCTCTGAATGCAATTACCCGAAACCTTTGACAACGTGTCTGGCGGAATGGCTTCACATGCAGATGAGATGTACTGCTTCAGCTGTTAAATTGTTTCTGGATTCTGGCGGTACACCTGGTCTTTCAAGTGTCCCCACAGAAAGAAGTCACAGGGGTTCATGTCTGGCGAATAGGGACGCCAATCCACGCCGCCTCCTGTATGTTTCGGACAGCCCAAAGCAATCACACGATCATCGAAATATTCATTCAGGAAATTAAAGACGTCGGCCGTGCGATGTGGCCAGGCACCATCTTGCATAAACCACGAGGTTTTCGCAGTGTCGTCTAAGGCAGTTTGTACCGCCACAAATTCACGAAGAATGTCCAGATAGCGTGATGCAGTAATCGTTTCGGATCTGAAAAATGGGGCAATGATTCCTTTGGAAGAAATGGCGGCCCAGACCAGTACTTTTTGAGGATGCAGGAACGATGGGACTGCAACATGGGGCTTTTCGGCTCCCCATATGCGCCAGTTCTGTTTATTGACGAAGCCGTCCAGGTAAAAATAAGCTTCGGCAGTGAACCAAATGCTGCCCACATGCATATCGCCGTCATCAATCCTGTGCACTATATCGTTAGCGAATGTCTCTCGTGCAGCAATAGTAGCGGCGTTGAGGGGTTACCGCGTTTGAATTTTGTATGGATAGAGGTGTAAACTCTGGCGCATGGGACGATACGTGGACATTGGCGTCATTTGGACCGCAGCTGCAACACGACGAACGGAAACCCGAGGCCGCTGTTGGATCACCTGCTGCACTAGCTGCTCGTTGCCCTCTGTGGTTGCCGCACGCGGTCGCCCTACCTTTCCCGCGCGTTCATCCGTCACGTTCCCAGTCCGTTGAAATTTTTCAAACAGATCCTTTATTGTATCGCTTTTCGATCCTTTAGTTACATTAAACCTCCGTTGAAAACTTCGTCTTGTTGCAACGACACTGTGTTCTAGGCGGTGGAATTCCAACACCAGAAAAATCCTCTGTTCTAAGGAATAAACCATGTTGTCCACAGCACACTTGCACGTTGTGAACAGCACACGCTTACAGCAGAAAGACGACGTACAGAATGGCGCACCCACAGACTGCGTTGTCTTCTATATCTTTCACATCACTTGCAGCGCCATCCGTTGTTGAAAATTGTAACTACTGTAATTTCGAAAGTTTGTCCGCCTGAAAATGTACTGTTGTCCCAAGCATATTGCAACAAATGGTGTATTTCTATCGCTGCTCGTTTAGTTTTTATTGCCGTTTCAAATATACCGGTCATTTTTGAAACACCCTGTATATAAATTTAAACAAAAACTGCACATGGAGCTAGGTCCTATACTGTTTTGTTCCTCGCAATTTGTTTTAATAGAAAACAGGAAGGCTGTATTTATGACTTTTCTTGTCGGCTTAGGATTAGAACACTACTGTTGAATGTGAATTGTTCGAAACTTTGTAATGCAAAGCGGTTGCAGATTTAAACTATGCGAAATACTGTCTCTGAAGCTACTATTCTCAAAAATCCAGCAGCTCGCGAGGTCTCTCATACCCTACAACACAACGATCGCAACCAGTTTACACATTCATTTTAAGCGACTTCAAGTTCCAATCAAGTTTTCGTTGGCAAAAACAATAAACTAGTCTCAAGGCCAGAGCGATGGGGAAAAGGGTGGAGGGGGGGGGGGCGAGGAAATGGAGAGAGAGGAGGCTCTGAGCACTATGGGACTTAACATCTGAGGTCATCAGGCCTCTAGAGCATAGAACTATTTTTTTTTATTTACTCGTCAAGTTCCGTAGGACCTAATTGAGGAGCAAATCTGCAAGGTCATGGAACGTGTCAGTACATGAAATTACAACATAAACGTAATAACAGATAAAAATAAATGTTCATGAACTTTAAAAAAGTCAGTCCATGAGGTTAAGTAAACGCGATCAGCAGTAAAATAATAATCATCTTAATTTTTCAAGGAAGTCGTCGGCAGAATAGAAGGAGTGACCCATGAGGAACCTCTCCAGTTTCGATTTGGAAGCCCGCGGATTACTGCTAAGATTCTTGAATTCGAGTGGCAGCTTATTGAAAAGGGATGCAGCAGTATACTGCACACATTTTTGCTCAAGAGTTATGGAAGTCCTATCGAGATGCAGATTTGATTTCTGCCGAGTATTAATCAAGTGAAAGCTGCTTTAGTTTATTTCCAAGAATAAACTAATATTGATAACAAGAAACGACAATAAGGAATATTCGTGTTGAGAGGCCAATGTCATAATACCCAGACTCGTGAACAGAGGTCGACAAGAGGTTCGTGAACTAACACCACTTATTGCCCGAACCGCCCGTTTCTGGCCCAAAAATATCCTTTTAGAATGAGAAGAGTTACCCCAAAATATAATACCATGCGACAATAGCAAATGAAAACAAGCAAAGTAGATTAACTTTCGTGTCGAACGATCACTCACTTCTGATACCGTTCGAATAGTAAAAATGACAGTATTAAGTCTTTGAACAAGATCCTGAACGTGGGCTTTCCACGACAGCTTACTATCTGAACACCTAGAAATTTGAACTGTTCAGTTTCATTAATCATGTGCCCATTCGGAGAAATTGAAATGTCAGATTTTGTTTAATTGTGTCTTAGAAGCTGTAAAAACTGAGTCTTACTGTGATTTAGCGTTAGTTTACTTACTACAAGCCATGAAGTGAGTTCATGTACTGCACTATTTGAAACCGAGCCAATGTTGCACACAACATCCTTTACTATCAAGCTAGTGTCATCAGCAAACAGAAATATTTTAGAGTTACCCGTAATACTACAGGGCATATCATTTATGTAAGTAAGGAACAGTAGTGGCCCCAACACTGATCCCTGGGGCACCCCCCCCCCCTCCCCCCACTTGACTGTACCCCAGTCATACCCCACATCACAGCCATTATCAACATTGTGAATAATGGCCTTGGCATATTTTTTGATTTAGCTAAGGCATCTGATTGTGTTGATCACAAAATATTGCTCCAGACGTTGGACCATTACGGAATATGGGGAGTAGCTCACAATAGCAAAAGGTCATTATTCACTTAAATGTAACTAACCTAACGACATCACACACATCCATATCCGAGGCAGGATTCGAACCTGCGACCGTAGCGGTCAAGCGGTTCCAGACTGAAGCGCCTAGAACCGCTCGGCCACAGCGGCCGGTGAGAGAGGAGGGACGGGGAAACAGACATACAGATGAGGGAGGAGAAGATCGTAAGAAAGACGGGGGAGGGGGGGGGGGGGTTGAAGAGAGGTAAGGGAAAGGAGGAGAGAGACAGAGAGATGAGGGGAAAAGACATGAGGACGTATATCCGACTCCCATACATATTTAGCAATTGTGAAGCATTGCCGGATTCGCTTGGGTTACATAATTGCTCATTGTGAGACGCATATTTACTGATGTGGTTTTAGGTAGTACTAATGTTTTATTTATTTGTTTAACCTGATCAGATTAACCAAGTCGCGTACGCCCGAATCGAGCCTAAGGCTAACACGCTAAAATAGCCGAACATTACAGACATAACTTACGCAAACATCAATTGCTCAGTGGAATCGTATGGAGTGCTTCCCATAATCGCAATTTTTATCTGTGCACAGACAAGGGAAACCTTTTTTTCTGATTACTGTTACTATCTGTAACTCCATTCCACCATTTACTGACACCTTTATACGCTGTTTCGTTGGTAACTTGATGGGATGCCGTCAAGCAGTGCTTGATTTGTGACGATACGCACCAGTAGTCTGGTACGCCGTGCCGATACCCCTGATGAAAAAAAAATCAGAACCGCACATTTTGAGATGTGATACACCTTTTGCTATGGTTGAAACGATGTGAAACAAATGTTGTATTTCCACGTCTAAAATGCTGATATAAGCGTTAAAATGACGTCTTAAGAGGTCTAAATTTCAAAAACTTCCCCCACAAGATCACAGTATCGACACCTCTCTTTTTACATATTGTAACGGCTCCATGTGAGCCGCTACATGGCTTCACGCAGTAGTTTTATACTCAGAACACACCTGGATGCCCTTCCATTGGATAAAATTGCTATTTCGGTTTTGTATTACACGGATGAAGAGCCAGCATTCCATAACTGTACTAAATAAGTGACTAAGAAGTATTTTCATGAATTTTAGGAAATAAATGTTGTTCTTATAGAAAATTTGTAACTTTGTTTCTCACAGCAACACCGTGTTTCCGTTACCATTCCAATTAAGTGATTCAAACTTTCAACTTAAAGTTAATCAATAAGCAGAAATTTTTGTGGTGATGTTTGCTCACACGAACGGTCGTAGGCGTCTTCCACAAAAGACAGGTGCCAATTTCAAATTGAGGATGCCTGCCAAGGCTTTGCGGAGAGCAAGTATCATGCAATATCAAGCACTGCCATCGAGGAATATGTGATCAGTTGTGTCATGGGACCGTTAGCTGATTAGTTACGGTGCAGTATGTGACAAACCTATGCAATACTAGTGTACTTTCTGTGACTATGTGTCTCCAGTCCTAAGGTTTCCAAAATGTTCCTAGAACTGTATCGGTCCTGATCTTGTAACAACTGAGACTGCATAAAATGTAATGCAAGTCCACGCGGTATCCTAGCGGATCACGCTGTGTTGTCGGCAAGCAGCTTCTTCACCTACTGAATGAAGTACCAACGGAAAAATAGCCTCGTTCTACCTTAATCAGCACCTTTTAAAATTTCTCCCAAAATTTTTGTCATAACGACATACTCGCGGTCTTTTTAACAAGCAACTCATCTCTCACACCCTCAAGCTGCTCTAACTGTATCTCGCTCATACCTCCTAGTCCATTTGCTGTCACCTCGCACATACCCATCCACTCCCACTTACCCATTCTCACTCACGTATGCAGCCCAACTGATAGTCACTATCTCTCTGTCTCTCTCTGTCTGTCACTGTCTCCTGTCTCACTGCCACAGTCTCCTTCGTTCTGTCCTACTAGTGAAGTCTCCTCTCCTTGTCGCTGTCTCCCTCTTGCATTATCTTACTGTTGCTATCTCATTCATTCCTTCCTACTGCTGCTGTATCTTCTCACCGTCACTACCTCTCTCCTTCTCGTTGTCATTCCTGTAGCCTCTGTCTCTGTGGCACGATTTTTGTACCAGAAAACCACGGTTTAGGGGCGTTTCTCGATAATGAGTACACAATTTTAAAAATGGGGATATGGCAGTTCTGGATAAATACCTAGAGAATACTGATCAATTTCCTGCCGTTATTTATTACACTACTGGCCATTAAAATTGCTACACTACGAAAATAACGTGCTACAGACGCGAAATTTAATCGATAGGAAGAAGATGCTGTGATATGTAAATTATTAACTTTTCAGAGCATTCACACAAGGTTGGCGCCGGTGCCATGAGGAAAGTTTCCAACCGATTTCTCATACACAAACCGCAGATGACCGGCGTTGCCTTGTGAAACGTTGTTGTGATGCCTCGTGTAAGGAGGAGAAATGTGTACCATCACGTTTCCGACTTTGATAAAGGTCGGATTGTAGCCTATCGCGATTGCGGTTTATCGTATCGCGACGTTGCTGCTCACGTTGGTCTAGCTAGATCCAATGACTGTTAGCAGAATATGGAATCGGTGGGTCCAGGAGGGTAATACGGAACGCCGTGCGGGATCCCAGCTGCCTCGTATCACTAGCAGTCGAGAAGACAGGCATCTTATCCGCATCGCTGTAATGGATCGGGCAGCCACATCTCGATCCCTCAGTCAACAGATGTGGTCGTTTGCAAGACAACAACCATCTGCACGAACAGTTCGACGACGTTTACAGCAGCATGGGCTATCAGCTTGGAGACCATGGCTGCGGTTACCCTTAACGCTGCATCACAGACAGGAGCGCCTGCGATGGTGTACTCAACGATGAACCTGGGTGCACGAATGGCAAACAGGATGAATCCAGGTTCTGTTTACAGCATCATGATGGTCGCATCCGTGTTTGGCGACATCGTGGTGAACGCACATGGGAAGCGTGTATTTCAGTCCGGAACCGCGCGACTGCTACGGTCGCAGGTTCGAATCCTGCCTCGGGCATGGATGTGTGTGATGCCCTTAGGTTAGTTAGGTTTAAGTAGTTCTAAGTTCTATGGGACTGATGACCACAGATGTTAAGACCCATAGTGCTCAGAGCCATTTGAATCATTTGAAGAGTGTATTTGTCATCGCCATACTGGCGTATCACCGGAGCGATGGTATGAGGTGCCATCGGTTACACGTCTCGCTCACCTCTTGTTCGCATTGACGGCACTTTGAACAGTGGACGTTACATTTCAGATGTGTTACGACCCGTGGCACTACACTTCGTTCGACCCCTGCGAAACCCTACATTTCAGCAGGATAATGCACGACCACATGTTACAGGTCCTGTACGGGTCTTTTTGGATAAAGAAAATGTTCGACTGCTGCCCTGGCCAGCACATTCTATAGATATCTCTCAAATTGAAAACGTCTGGTCAATGGTGGCCGAGCAACTGGCTCGTCACAATACGCCAGTCACTACTCTTGATGAACGGTGGTATCGCGTTGAAGCTGCATGGGCAGCTGTACCTGTACACGCCATCCAAGCTCTGTATAACACAATGCCCAGGCGTATCAAGGCTGTTATTACGGCCAGAGGTGGTCGTTCTTGGAACTGATTTCTCAGGATCTATGCACCGAAATTGCGTGAAAATGTAATCACATGTCAGTTCTAGTATAATGTATTTGTCCAATGAATACCCGTTTATCATCTTCATTTCTTATTGGTGTAGCAATTTTAGTGGCCAGTAGTGTATTTAGAATTCCCCTCGTACCAGATTTTACTTGCGTATTTTATGTGTACATGTACGGTAAATTCAAGCCTTTTCATCTCGTAAACGTATAAAGATATCAATAAAAGTTACAGGACTGTTCGAAGTCGGGATCTTACGAACACATAGTAATAATTCCAGTAATGTGCTGTTCCTAGCCGCCTTTTGGAATCCTGGACTCGGTTCTGGTACTGAAAAATGGTAAATAAATTTTTTTGTCTTTTCTTACGAACCGCCCATGATATAATGGTGCCTCCATAAGCTCCGTAAGGCCCACTAAGATCCAGCCGATTTGCTCCATTTGCCTAAGGAGTAAATGTGTAATATTTATACTTTGATAGTGTACTGCCAAGATCGCAACTGTAAGACGATTGTTCTGTTGCGTACACAAATGCTCCCTAGCTCAAGGGCTATCCAAACTACCTGACCCCATCCTGCTATCACCAATAGAACCCGAGCTATGAGCCGCGAAAGAATCCCCTTTTTATGTGCGACGTACTCTGCAGGAAAAACAATCGCAACACAAAAAAATAATTAATGTAGAGTAACGAAATTTCTCAAATATATTTGTATGGGTAACATTTACGGCTTTCCGGGTGGGAAGGAGCGCCTGGTCCCTGGCGCGAATCCGCCCGGAGGACTTGTGTCGAAGTCCGGTGAACCGGCCAGCTTGTGGATGGTTTTTAGGCGGTTTACCATCTGCCTCGGCGAATGCGGGCTGGTTCCCCTTACTCCGCCTCAGTTCCACTATGTTGGTGATTGCTGCGCAAACAAGTTCTCCACGTACGCGTACACCACCATTACTCCATCATGCTAACATATGGGTTACATTCGTCTGGTGTGTGACATTCGCGGTGGGGGGGGGGGGGGGGGGGGGGTCGGCACCGGGGGACGAATCGCATAATAGACCTGGAAGACTGGTTCGGTGTGGGTCGGCGGAGGGGTGGATCGGACTGAGGTAGTCGTCGTGGGGTGGGGTTGTGGATCACTGCGGCTGCGCCGGGGACGGATCCTCTCCTTCGTTTCTAGGCCCTGGTTAACATACAATACAATGGGTAACATTTTTAAGTGATTAATGTCGTAAAATCACAGTTTAATGTAAGCACGAGGTAACCCATTACAAACGTGAAATGCTGGTGCATTAATAACCAGTGCCCGCAGCTCGTGGTCGTGCGGCAGCGTCTCGCTTCCCGCGACCGGATTCCCGGGTTCGATTCCCGGCGGGGTCAGGGATTTTCTCTGCCTCGTGATGGCTGGGTGTTGTGTGATGTCCTTAGGTTAGTTAGGTTTAAGTAGTTCTAAGTTCTAGGGGACTGATGACCATAGATGTTGAGTCCCATAGTGCTCAGAGCCATTTGAACCAATAACCAGTAGCAAGCCAGAATGTCGAGTGCAAGCATGCGGACATGTATGCATTGTGTTGTACAGGTGCCGAATGTCACTTGCGAGATGGAGTGACAAAGTAGGCCAAGGCAACATGTCGACACTGTGGAGAGCACGTTGGGTCACAACAGCGGTATGTGAGCGATCATTGTGCTGTTCAAGGATTGCTAGCACAGCAGGTCTGATCACCAGACTGACGAACTGATTTGCAGTCAGAGTGCGTTGGATAGCCGCGAGAGTGCTCCTGCTCTTATACGGAATCGCACCCCAGACCATAACTCCAGGTGTGGGTCCAGTGTGTCCAGCACGCCGACAGGTTGGTTGCACGCCCTCAGCTGGTCTTGTATCCTACACACGGCAGTCACTGGCACCGAGGCTCAACCAGATTTCATCAGAAACACAACAGACCTAAACCCTGCCCTCCAGTAAGCTCTCGCTTCACACAACTGCAATCGCAAATGGTGGTAGTTTGGGGGCAGTGGAATGCACGCTACGGGGCGTCTGGTTCGGAGCTGTCATTGAAGTAACCGGTTTGTTAACAGTTCGTTGTGTCACTGCGGTGACAACTGTTGCTCAAACCGGTGCGGATGCACTGCGCTGCGACCTAGCCATACTCCGAACACGAGGGTGTTCTCTCTCGGTAGTGCCATGTCGTCGTCCGGAACATATACTTCTTGCGACCGTGCATTCTCGTGAGCACAGCTGTCAGCAATCATGTACAGTGGCTACATTCCTGTCAAGTCTTTCGGCAATATAGCAGAAGTAGCATCTACATGGTGGCGCACTAAACGTGTTACCAATTGTTTCTTCCACAATTTACGACACGCAGTAGATATCTCGCTGGGATCTCTGCAGCAGTACCAGCAGAGCTTGCAAAAACAAATGAGTTACGAATTGACGTGTAATTCAGGATACTGCCGCTAGGGGACTAGTAAGCAGCAATGGATGACAATGAAAAACTGACGACACAGCAACGATCGGCAATTGTGTTACTTTTTCATGAAACGAAATGCCTTGTTGTGACTCAGAGGCGTTTTCGACAACAGTTAAACACACGATCGGTCTCTTGCAAGAAGACCATCCACAGGTTGTACGATAAATTTGTACAGGAAGGAACAGTATTGGAAGCGAAGCGACCTCGGTCTAAGGCTGTTTGTTCGCCGGAGAATTTTGAAGCGGTACGAGTTGCTGTACAGAGAAGTCCCAGCAAATCGTGTAGGAAGGCAGCAGTGCAACTGGGAATATCCAGACGCTCCGTTCAAAGTGACATCCATATGTACCCATACAAGATGACCTGTACACAGAAGCTCGCTGAAGAACACAAGCAGCAGAGACTACTGTTTGCTCAGTGGGCGGAGTATAGGGAAGAAACTCTCAACAACGTTTGGTTTTCAGACGAGGCGCATTTTCATTTAGACGGTGTGGTTAAACAAAATGTACGCTTTTGAGCCACTGAAAACCCACAAGTGCTTCATGAACGACAACATTATGCTCCGAGGATTACAGCGTGGGCAGCAAATTTTCAGTCACGGACTTATTGGGCCCTTTTTCTTTGAAGAATTTGTGAGCATGCTTCGCAATATCTTCCTTTCACAGCTTCTTGCTACTGCCCTTCAACACGCAGTGCTTCATGCAAGATGGAGCAAGGCCACATACTGCAAACACTGTGCTGGAGTTTTTACACGAAAATTTCGACATGCGGATCATTTCACTCAGGTCTCCAAGTCGCTTCAATGACGGACCTAATTGGCCCCCCAATAGTCCAGACCTCAATCCATGTGACTTTTTTCTTTGGGGGTACCTAAAGGAAAAAATCTTCCCGTAACGTCCACGTGATTTAATGAAGCTCAGAAGACTTATTCTTCAAGCTTGCAGTGAAATTACGGAAGACATGTGCAGTAGGGTAATCACTAACTTCAGTGTTCGTTTGAAGGAAGTTAGAACAAATCCTTTCAGATTGTATTGACAATAAAGTTTATATTCAAAAACAAAATGGTAACACATTTCGTGCGCCACCCTGTAGTTTCCCGTAGCCATATTACACGACCTCGTTCAGACTCAGTCAGGTCTTGATAATGACGTCTTTGTAGCGTCAAAGGCGCTCCTGACGAAAAGCAACTCACCACGTCCAATCCCAAAGGTAACTAACGCTCACGACCGTTACGGCGTGTATAAACAGCAAACCTGATTTGCATCCTGATAGTGGCATTCCTAGCGCCACTCTTATGTGACTGGACCGAAATTGAAATAGGCATTACCTTTCAAATCTAGAAAAACGCCTGCCAACTTTTGTTTATGTCGCACAGCTCCATAGTATTGAAATACCTTTTTGCGTCAGTATGTTAGGTAGCGCATTGTGTCGCATGCATACCGATTATTTGTTGGAAGCTGAAAATGTGGGTGACTATTATTGTTGAGGCAGTTATGCCGTATATCGAATCTGCAGCCAATACGTCGTCATTAACCAGGTCCTCAGTTGTACTCACGCCGCTGAGAGTATTCTGTCGTCTCCTGAGAAAAGTTACCCTAGTATGGGACTGGAAGACAGTCCTCCACGTGGTTGTCAGATACTCTGAACGTCAATTACGGTCGTGAATAGCAAATTGTGTACCGATTTTACCTTTAACCTACAATGATTTATCAGGTCAAACGGAAAGGGCACAGTACTTCGCAACTTAACAAAGAAGTAACATTGCTGCAGACCCTCTGGAAACCCGAATTTGGTCGTATCCGTTACACACGATGAAGGGACAAAGACACAGCGTGAGTTCGAAGCTTCACTTGTACCTCTTACTTTCATGTGTATCGTGTGTTAACACTGAGACCTTACCTTCTACAGAACGTAGGTACTGCAGCTTTAAGTCTTTATTTTGTTGTTGTCTCGACTGTCCAAGGGCTGTCTGACCTTTTGTCATTCACCTGCTAAGTAAATTATTTGCGTACCTTGAGTAATGCTGTAGTTACTCTTGCCTCTCACCTGCATTTATATTCTTACCATCCTTCATTACTACAACTTTTCCTCGGACACGCCAGGTGGCAACAGTGTCGTTAGTTTCTTTATGAATGTCTGAAAAATTAATGACAGTCCCCGCCCCTGTGAAAATCTAGCTTTAAATATTTCTAACGCACTTCTCTTTATGTATACAAATTTGTAGAGATGTTACAGTAGATAAAGAGAGACATTTCTTATGTACACAAATGTCACAGGTGCACAGTTTCGTCGCTTGTGGTCCTTGAAAGCCTAAGCTTCATACGCTCATGCTCATAAATTTAAACTAATGCTGGTACATGATGAAACAAGTTTCTGGTGGGCGGTTTGCGGGTTTAAATCACCTCTATGACCATGTGGTGCATTTGACCTGCTGGCAGTAGTACACATACGCAGAGGCGTATTGGTGCATGTCAGAGTACGGTGCAGCGAGTAAGTGTGCAGACGTTTTCAGACGTGCTAATGGTGACTGTGTGTTGAAAATAGCTCAAAGATCACATATTGATGACTTTACGAGGAATAGAATACTAGGGCCAACAGTGTGCCACAAAGTGTGATCTCAAGATTATGGCAACGAATCCAGCAGATAAGAAACGTGTCCAGGCGCTACAGTACGGGACGTCCACGGTGTAAAATACCACAAGAAGGCCGATATCTCACCATCAGTGCCCGCAGACGGCCACGGAGTACTGCAGGTAGTCTTGCTCGGGACCTTACCGCAGCCACTGGAACAGTTGTCTCCAATCACACAGTGTAGACGACTGAACAGACGTGGTTTATTCGCCCGGAGACCTGCAAGGTGCATTCCACTGACCTCTGGTCACAGGAGAGCCCGTAAAGCCTGGTGTCAAGAACACAGTACATGGTCTTTGGATCAGTAGTTCCAGGTGATGTTCATGGACTAGTCCAGGTGAAGTATGAACAGTGGTTCACACCGGGTTTTCATCTGGCGTGTACCAGGAACCAGATACCAACTCCTTAATGTCCTTGAAAGGGACCTGTATGGAGGTGGTGGTTTGATGGTGTGGGGTGGGTTTATGATTGGTGCACGGACACCCCTGCATGTCTTTGACAGAGGAACTGTAATAGGTGTATCGGGACGTCATTTTTCACCAGTATGTCCACCTTTTCAGGAGTGCAGTGGGACCCACCTTCCACCTGATGGATGATAACACACGGCCCCACCGCGCTGCCATCGTGGAGGAGTACCTTGAAACAGAAGAAATCAGGCGAATGGCCTCCCTGTTCTCCAGACCTAAACCCCATTGAGCACGTCTGGGATGCTCTCGGTCGACGTATCGCTTCAAACCCTTAGGACACCTAAGGAGCTGCGCCAGGCACTGGTGCAAGAATGGGAGGCTACACGCCAGCAGCTGCTCGACCACCTGATCCAGAGTATGCCAACCCGTTGTGTGGCCTGTGTACGTGTGCATGGTGATCATATCACATATTGATGTTGGGGTACATGCGCAGGAAACAGTGGCGTTTTGTAGCACATGTGTTTCGGGACTGTTTTCTCAACTTATCACCAATATCGTGGACTTACAGATCTGTGTCATGGGTGTTTCCTATGTGCCTATGCTATTAGTGCCAGTTGTGTGTAGTGCCACGTTGTGTGGCACTACATTCTGCAATTATCCTTAATTGAACGTGAGTGTATATAAATTTTGTCCGTATGTGTAAATACTGAATATTTTGTTTTCCAAAACTTCCTCTTCGTGTAACGTTTGCTTTAGATATCGAGTTCAACTTCTGAGCAAAAATTGGTGTCGGTTAGCCCTGCGTTGCGCATGTGAACAGTACTGTGAAACAAAACTTTAAACTTAATGAAAGTCAGAAGTTTCAGTAATGAAGATGCATCCAATAAATTGCCAACGGAAAGCGTGTCCGGAGTGAAAACTATATAACTGAAACTCAGTACCACTGTGCATTATGAAAGTTGCGTGATGTGAAGTACAATGTTTGACTTGAAGTAACCATAAAAATAAATAACTGCTCTATCCAGAAAAAAATAACAATTTAAAATTACCAACGTTGTAACCAAAAATTAATCTGCTTGCTTAGCACAACATCTGATAATTCTAACTACGCACTGTTTCCTCGTAAGAATGCAACGTGAGGTCTGCCCTGATATAAGCGAGCTATATTGCTTCTGAAGTACTGACGTTCTCGAAAGCAAATACAAAATCAGCAGATGCAGCAGACAAAGAAAAACAATATACTCTAATTTTCTTCTTTGTTTGTCAGAAACAATCTGTTGCTGTGGGTCTGAGCACTATGGGACTCAACATCTGAGGGCATCAGTCCCCTAGATCTTAGAACTACTTAAACCTAACGAACCCAAGGATACCGCAGCGGTCGCGCGGTTCAGACTGAAGCACCTAGAACCGCTCGGCCACACTGGCTGGCTGCTGTGTGTGCACACACGACAAAATATTCAAAACTTTACTAACAATGATGGTGATGGGTTTTACTTTAAAGAAAGTCGTTTGAAACGTGAAACGTAGGGAAAGCAGGAAATGGTGTGGACGGAGTCTAATCAGTTACCGTTTGCTGGACAGTAGACACGTACACTTTATTTAAGGAAATATTTTTTTAAAGACAATCATTTTCAAAAAATTGACTAACACAAGCCACACTGACGGCTGAAGGCCTTATTACGGAAGAATTCAAAATTATTTGTCGGCTGAAGGCCACAAGCAATACCTCAGAACAATTAGCGGCTGAAGGCCTGAGTTACAAGTGAGGAAGACAACTACACGTTGAAAATACCAAAATAATTTTTTAAAAGAATCATTTTTTAAAAATTGACTAACATTGACTAACATTGACGGCTGAAGACGTTATTAAGAAGAATTCTAATTATTTGACGCCTGAAGGCCACAAGCAATAGGAATAATTTAAACAAAATATTTTTAAACAACTGACACAGTCAGACCAAATAAAGGGAGTGATCCACACACCGTACTCCAAGGGTCGACCTGGGAAACTCCCTCAAACGTAAGTTAGGTGAGACAGGCAGCCCAGTGCTATACTCATTTAACAGGATGGCAACTCAAACCAGTCACAGTTAAACGCAAGACCAACCTCTCGCAAAATCTACCTAACGTCCGATGCCCAATACACGATAGGATAACCCATACCAGGAAAACGGGCGGCCTACACTCTTGACATTGTAAAACGACAAACATTATACAAGAGAACATGTTCAATCGGAAGAATAATCCGAGGTAATCACAACAAGTTGCATCCACGAATCCAGTACGCAGACAGCGTTAAAATGACTGCTCATTCAAAACCACACTAAATACACACGTATCAGCAAAAACAATTCCACAAACTGAAACAATACGAAAACCAGTCACTGTAGAGCAACAAGGGCGAATTACAAGTCGACTCAAACACAGAGAATCCAGAAGACGTCGGAAGACCAAATACACGTCGTCCGTTGAGGCGACCGACCGACCGACCAACCAACGGTCGATCTCGATCAAGTCAGGCAAGGCCAACGTCCCAGTATGAATTGTCGACTGATAGCCTATTCCATGAAGTCACTTTGACGGATTGACACACACACACACACACACACACACACACACACACACACACACACACCAGTGAAGGTTGCACTACTCGAATATAACGATACATTCTACTTAAACTCGCTGAATCCGGACCTCGACCTGGCGACCACATCCTTCCATCGAGCAGTGCATGTATCGCCAGCTGTCCCGGCGAGTACTGGCGCTATGCCGACCTCATTGCTGCGCCGTCCGACACACGACGACCCGGAAATACTTGTGTCGCTCCAAAGATAGTACCACAGTATGCTATCGATAAAGGCCACTGCTGCCACTCACGGACAGACAAAGCGAGCTAACGTAGTGGCGCCAGTGAACGCACTAAGAAAACGAGAGGTCGCAATCCGAATACAGGACGCCAATCTGTCAACGGCACAAACGCGAGCCAGAGTACGGCTCATTGTTCTTGATAAATTAAACTCTGATTATTGACGAATAGGACAGTACGATGTAGGAAGACAATTGGGGACTTACCTCATCATAAAAATTACGGACCTCTCAACCAATTGCGTAATTTGTGGCATAATAAAAACAAAGAGATCAAATTAACACTAATCATAAATATTATGAGTTATCTGAGGGACAAATATTTCCTTCAATTAATAGCTCTGACAAACAAACATCTTATTCTTGCGCATCTATTGTTGTTGTTGTTGTGGTCTTCAGTCCTGGGACTGGTATGATGCAGCTCTCCATGCCACTATATCCTGTGCAAGCTTCTTCATCTCCCAGTACCTACTGCAGCCTACATCCTTCTGAATCTGCTTAGTGTATTCATCTCTTGGTCTCCCTCTACGATTTTTACCCTCCACACTGCCCTCCAATACTAAAATGGTGATCCCTCGATGTCTCAGAACATGTCCTACCAACCGATCCCTTCTTCTAGTCAAATTATGCCACAAGCTCCACTTCTCCCCAATTCTATTCAATACCTCCTCATTAGTTATGTGATCTACCCATCTAATCTTCAGCACTCTTACGTGGCACCACATTTCGAAACCTTCTACTCGCTTCTTGTGTAAACTATTTATCGTCCACGTTTCACTTCCATACATGGCTACACTCCACACAAATACTTTCAGAAACGACTTATTGACACTTAAATCTATACTCGATGTTAACAAATTTTTCTTCTTGCCATTGCCAATCTACATTTTATATCCTCTCTAATTCGACCATCATCAGTTATTTTGCTCCCCAAATAGCAAAACTCCTTTACTACTGTAAGTGTCTCATTTCCTAATCTAATTCCCTCAGCATGACCCGACTTAATTCGACTACATTCCATTATCCTCGTTTTGCTTTTGTTGATGTTCTTATTATACCCTCCTTTCAAGACACTGTCCATTCCGTTCAGCTGCTCTTCCAAGTCCTTTGCTGTCTCTGAAGAATTACAATGTCATCGGCGAACCTCAATGTTTTTATTTCTTTTCCATGGATTTTAATACCTACTCCGAACTTTTCTTCCCCGAGGTCGACATCTATCAGTTTTTCCATTCGGCTGTAAAGAATTTGAGTTAGTATTTTGGAGCTGTGACTTATTAAACTGATTGTTCGGCAATTTTCACATCTGTCAACACCTGCTTTCTTTGGGATTGGAATTATTGCATTCTTCTTGAAGTCTGAGGGTATTTCGCCTGTTTCATACATCTTGCTCACCAGATGGTAGAGTTTTGTCAGGAGTTGCTCTCCCAAGGCTGTCAGTAGTTCTAATGGTACGTTGGCTACTCAGGGGGCCTTGTTTCGATTCAGGTCTTTCAGTGCTCTGTCAACTCTTCACGCAGTATCATATCTCGCATTTCATCTTCATCTACATCCTCTTCCATCCATAGGTTACCTTTAAAAATTCCTCCAAAAACCTTCTTCATTGATATGAAGAATGAAATAGTTGTATAAACAAGTTTTCATCTCTATAATAAAATATTCCAGATATTTCGTCTCAGATTCACAAATAACGCAACTTGTTCTTCGCTACTGCTCCTCAAATAAGAATGACCCAGCGAAACACAACTGACCAGGAAGAGAACCACAGGTAAAACTAAGCACAGAGTCATAGTTCTTATTCACTACTGATTCAGAGCGCTCATTCGTCTTTGTCCCAGGGTCAGGGGTACAAATTTCCGGTTAGCAGCCGGTTAAGTTCATTCTCGGAATAGCACGAGAAACGCGTTGTACGAACTCGGAATAAGGCCCAACATGAGAATGAACTCGAGATAATTTAACCGGCGATTTCTGGTCGGTTTGCCCGCTTAAGCGGGGAATAACTTTTCAAGATGGCAGGGGTAGTGACAGATGTAGCCGGCGACAACGAGACTTTGACTGAACTGTTCACGAGAATGAGGAAGGAAAAGAAAGAGTGACGACGCCGATTCCGAATTTATATCCAGATTTTGTTTATCAGAGGAAGTCGTACTTCGTCTCGTCAGTCTTGTTCGTGAGAAAGTGGAGCATATGACAGAGTGGTGAGAATATTTCCTTGTTTTCTTAAATAATACTGTTTATTTGTAGTAATATGCATTCGATTTTAGTTACTCGTGAATTTCGTCCCGTACTTTATGTAAATCAGGTACATTAAAATGATGATTTGTACAACAATAGTCTTGTTTATCTGATGTGTGTTACAATTGCTGCAGAAGTGGAAAGGAATATTTCGTTTTGTTTAACAGACAGTGCCATGATAGACTTAATCAAATCGAAAAACCAGACCACTTATGTGCATAATTTGCATTGACAGCTTTTTCTATTTTTGACGAAACAACGATTTTTTCATGTTGCCAAACTTTTTGACAAAACAGTAGTGTCCAATTTCGTCAATATCAGAAAACATTGTTCCACTCAGTTTTCTATTACGAATGTCCCTTTTTTTTAAACACTACAGCACTTTCAAAACAACTTTCCACCCACTAATGTTTCAGAACAAGAATGTTGTCTGCCACGTACCGATACTCAGTGAAGCCAGTGAACTATTTACCCATACTTAATCTAAGTTTAACGCAGTAAGTTTAAGAGGAAACTAAGATTATTATTTTTTTAAAGTAATGGTTCCCCAGCTATAGAATGTAGTTGTTGTTTCACCGTTATTAGTATTATCCACATACTCCCACCCATATTTATCATGAAATAATTATCTCTGTGTGATAAGAACAAATAGCTGTATTTGTATGCTATAAAAACAGAACAGGAATCTAGTTATCAGCGTAGTTGTAGCATGTGAAAGGAGTGCCTGGAATGCTATGTTTTTAAATTTCCTTGAAAATCAAGTTACACTCCTGGAAATTGAAATAAGAACAGCGTGAATTCATTGTCCCAGGAAGGGGAAACTTTATTGACACATTCCTGGGGTCAGATAAATCACATGATCACACTAACAGAACCACAGGCACATAGACACAGGCAACAGAGCATGCACAATGTCGGCACTAGTACAGTGTATATCCACCTTTCGCAGCAATGCAGGCTGCAATTCTCCCATGGAGACGATGGTAGAGATGCTGGATGTAGTCCTGTGGAACGGCTTGCCATGCCATTTCCACCTGGCGCCTCAGTTGGACCAGCGTTCGTGCTGAACGTGCAGACGGTGTGAGAAGACGCTTCATCCAGTCCCAAACATGCTCAATGGGGGACAGATCCGGAGATCTTGCTGGCCAGGGTAGTTGACTTACACCTTCTAGAGCACGTTGGGTGGCACGGGATATATGCGGACGTGCATTGTCCTGTTGGAACAGCAAGTTCCCTTGCCGGTCTAGGAATGGTAAAACGATGGGTTCGATGACGGTTTGGATGTACCGTGCACTATTCAGTGTCCCCTCGACGATCACCAGAGGTGTACGGCCAGTGTAGGAGATCGCTCCCCACACCATGATGCTGGGTGTTGGCCCTGTGTGCCTCGGTCGTATGCAGTCCTGATTGTGGCGCTCACCTGCACAGCGCCAAACACGCATACGACCATCATTGGCACCAAGGCAGAAGCGACTCTCATCGCTGAAGACGACACGTCTCCATTCGTCCCTCCATTCACGCCTGTCGCGACACCACTGGAGGCGGGCTGCACGATGTTGGGGCGTGAGCGGAAGACGGCCTAACGGTGTGCGGGACCGTAGCCCAGCTTCATGGAGACGGTTGCGAATGGTCCTCGCCGATACCCCAGGAGCAACAGTGTCCCTAATTTGCTGGGAAGTGGCGGTGCGGTCCCCTACGGCACTGCGTCGGATCCTACGGTCTTAGCGTGCATCCGTGCGTCGCTGCGGTCCGGTCCCAGGTCGACGGGCACTTGCACCTTCCGCCGACCACTGGCGACAACATCGATGTACTGTGGAGACCTCACGCCCCACGTGTTGAGCAATTCGGCGGTACGTCCACCCGGCCTCCCGCATGCCCACTATACGCCCTCGCTCAAAGTCCGTCAACTGCACATACGGTTCACGTCCACGCTGTCGCGGCATGCTACCAGTGTTAAAGACTGCGATGGAGTTCCGTATTCCACGGCAAACTGGCTGACACTGACGGCGGCGGTGCACAAATGCTGCGCAGCTAGCGCCATTCGACGGCCAACACCGCGGTTACTGGTGTGTCCGCTGTGCCGTGCGTGTGATGATTGCTTGTACAGCCCTCTCGCAGTGTCCGGAGCAAGTATGGTGGGTCTGACGCACAGGTGTCAATGTGTTCTTTTTTCCATTTCCAGGAGTGTATTTTACTTGTTCTCTTTTATGTCAAACTGTAGGTAGTTGTAGGTATCTTAAATATTTTCTATTGTACTTGTATGAAGTACCATTTTTCTGAAATTGGTGGTTTATTATTTATTATGATAGCACACTAATTTCCCTAGTTAGCTCAGCGAAATCTGAGGCAGAAAATATTGTTCACTCTTTTATCCAATTGGGACAATAACTTTTCCTCTTTTAGTGAATGCTTCAGAGCAACAAAATAGTCCATCATCTACCTTTATTCCATAAACAAGTAAATTATTTGTGTTTACTCAAGCTAAGTCAAACACAGTAAAATTAATAAGGAAGTAACTTTTAAAAAAAGAAAGCTATAGCAGATAGCTGTTGTATTTCTCAGTTATTATTATTATTCACATATCCACATACATATTTATCATAAAGTAATTATCTCTGTGTGACTAGGCCATAGGCACTTTTCAGTCAGCTATTGGCTCTAAATAATCATAACAGTGGAAGGAGTGGCTGAAAATTATGTTTTTAAATTTCTCTTTAACTGTCTCATGGCATTCTTTTCTTTCTTTCAGAAATGATTCTGTCCTAACAAAGAACCAGCTACTACAGACACTAAATATTGGTATTGGCAAGGGGACAGCCAGCATGATTATTAAAATGATGTGTATGATACTGTGCAACATGCACAAGAGACAGTTATTTAACTATTTCAGCTGTCTGGTGTAATTAAAATAAAATATTCAAATGTATATGGATTAGCATATTTTTATTCTGAAATCATTTGTATTAATTTTTATTTTCTAATTCTAATTTTGAGCTTTGTGATCCTTTTTTGGTCAATACAGTTCTTTCTCCCGTCTCTGCTTCTTGTCAAGGTACTTTCGAAGCAGCACCATCCCCAACACTGCTAATTCTTTCACATTTGAGAACAAGAATTTTTATTCTGAAAGCCAAACTGACAGTTCTAAGCTGAGATGACAAGAAAAGAACACAGTGAAGGTGCCAGGCCTCTGGTTACTTCCCCTTCCAGATTACATACAGGTGCTAGAGGTGATTGCACAACCAGAAAAGTATGTCGAAACAATTTCCTAGCCATTTATGCTGAGACACAGTAACAGCAGCCTCCAGTTTGGTATGCGCCATAGGTACATTTCTACCCCAAGATTATAAAAAAGATAATGGGCACTTATTGTAAACGTTGGCATCTTATTTTTCGCATATACCCTCAGTATAATTAATAATCATCAAATCACAGAAACATGATTTATATGTGCCGAAGAACTATAAAAGTAGATTCACAAATAGTGTTCAATAATTTAGCAAGGTTTTTTTTTTTTTGTATAACACTCACTTCAGCTGTAATGAATGAATCATTCTAAGGCGTAAATACAACAGCAAGCTAGCCAGTAACACTTTTCACAATTTTCAGTAAAATCAGTCTCCATGATGTCTGTTGTCACAATTTGTTGGAGAGACTGTAAAGACTAACTCTTTCACAAAGCACGCTGCATTTCAGAATTGCTTCTATTTATACAATTCAATTCACCATCTGCCCTGCAGCGATATTTGATGGAATACTGTAGTGTTTGAAATGAACTGCCTGTGGCGTCCTTCTGTTAGTTGACAATTTTATCAAATCGTGTATTTCATTGTACACAACTTAGAACTTATATTCCACATATGGAGCGCCACCAATGTACAGCCTCTGCTACCTTTTCTGTTCTTAATATTTACGTGTTTCTTTCTTTATATAATAATAATAGTCATATGTATATTGTAGCTACTCTGTTGATCTATGTGAAGTCGTTTGTGAATGGAAAGTGTTGCATATATTTTCGTATACTTCATTCGGAAATCTAGAAAGATGTCTTACTGATCAAATAACAAATACCTGATCATTTAACTAAATTGAAGATAGGAAGTTACGCTACCAACAATTTCACTGAATGAGAGTGCAACTGTTTTCGTGTTTTCTGTTATAGTCTTGAACTCATTCACAGTATCTACCAACCACAAGGTATCCTCAAGCGAAAAGTTTTGCGACCTGGAACGTTTATCACTCGTGTTTGAGCCGCTATTTCTGCAGGACGATTACGCAAATATGAAATGAGTAATGATGTACGCGAAAATACCCAGAGTGTTCTTCAGTTGTTGCCAACTTAACTCGACACGAACGCTACTCCGGCAATAACTAACAAAGGAATAAAATGGCGACTCCAAGTTAACCAGTGGTTAACCTATTCCTCCGTTAGATAGCCCTGGATTTCTCCCGAGATTGTACAACTGGCCCCCAGAACAGTGAAGGTGAATTATTTATAATAGCAGGAAACATATGAAAATCTTGTAATGGATTTGACGATGTTTTAATTACTTCGTTTGCAACACGTTGACACTGGAATCTGAATTGCAACAGAATTACATATTATTGTTTGGTAAGACAAGTTCACATTACTGCTAGTTGTGTTCAAGTCCATTAATAAACAATTGCATTATTATTTTTTATGTTACGTCGTATTTACATGAAAGTTTGTGTTGATGTTTCCAGGTTCTTTTTCCGAGTTAGCTGACGTGCATCTCATTAATTGGGGGTGGGGGGGAAGGCACAATACAACATCCGAGGAGAAAGGCGCCTGTGTGCAGAAAGGTTTCCAGGGAGGAGGCTACAAAATCACGTCACATTTCAAAGACTCCATGGCCGTCTTTGTTACAAAGGGCCTCTTAGAACAGACGGAAGGGAAATTAGTAGACCTCGCAGTGTGCGAATTGTTCAGTTTGCGGAAGCTGACTTACACAGAATTGAAGACAACCTCAACAATACTACACGATCCTTAAGCAAGGAAGTAAGCTGTCCAGTCGCATTAATGTGTCCCCTGTCAAAAGCTGAATAACGTCCGCCCCCGGTAGCTGAGTAGTAGCTGACACGGTAGCTCAGCGTGTTCGGTCAGAGGGTTGCCTGCCCTCTGTAATTAAAAAAAAAAAAAAAAAACCTGAGTTAATGGATCAACGACGAACTGAAACGGGTGTCTTGCGACGTCCGCCCCAAGCAGATACAAGGAACTAAAACGAACAAGATGAAATTAAAAAAAAAAGTTGTCAACGTGACAGAATGTCATTCCTCAGGGCCCGGGTTCGATTCCCGGCTGGGTCTGAAATTTCCTTCGCTCAGGGACTGGGTGTTGTGTTGCCCTAATCATGCCGGCACGGTAGCTCAGCGTGTTCGGTCAGAGAGGTTGTTGGCCTCTGTAATAAAAAACAGAGTGGAAGGATCAACAAACAAACTTTAACGGATATCATGTGCCGTCCGAAACGACCAAACACAACGATCAACAACGGACACAAAACAAAAAAACAAAAAATCAGCATTTCATCACCATCGACGCTCAAGTTGTCGAAGTGGCGTCAAATCGAAAGAAATCAGCATTTCATCTCCATCGACGCGCAAGTTGTCGAAGTGGCGTCAAATCGAAAGACTTACATCCGGCGAACGGTCTACCCGACGGGAGGCCTTAGGCACACGACATTTATTTTATAGCGTGAATAACCACCTTTTGCAGCACAGACCGCAGCAAGACGTGCAGGAAGAGAATCAGTGAGCTTCTGGAAGGTTCTGTATCCATTGCACGTACCGCCCGATGGAGGTGGGCCAACAGATCCTCGATTACGTTTAATTTCGACGAGTTTGGGGACCAGGGAAGCGCGGTAAACCCATCCTGGTGCTCTTAGAATCACGCACGCACACTGCGAGCTGTGTGACACGTTGTATTGTCCTGCTGGTAGATGTCGTAGTGCCAAGGAAAAACAAACTGCTTATTTGGGTGGAATGGTCCACAAGAGCATACGCATACTTCTGCTGATCCCTTGTGTCTTTCAGAATGACAATATCACCCAGGGAACGCTACGAAAACATTCCCCAGACATATGCGATTGCAGGTTTCCTCGGCGTATTTCAGCTATGAAATCTGCCGAATGGCGTCGTCTTCTAGTCGCAACGTATTGGGTATCGATCATCTTCATGTGAAGTGTCGGGATGCTGTCGGTCGCGCGCGTTGTAGCCGCTGGACTGCCATCAGATTGCGACAGCCGACAAATCACGTGCCAGCGGAATCGCACCGGGCGCTTGGGTCGCAAAATCATTGCGTAACAAGACGTACACGCAGAAGCACAAACGCCCCATGACTATCTTAGACGACTAAGTCGACGACAAAAATCCCATAAAATCTCCAAATCCTAACACCAATCCTTAATCCTTAAAATACCCAACATCTCGCTAACCTGGCAAGTACTAGTCATCACCTGAACACCAATACAACACACAGCCAGCTAAAACAGTCAAAGACAATCACCCACCAGCAACACACTTAGTGGAGTAAAAGCCAGCAGGCTACAAACTCCTCTATACACTTCTCCAAGGAGGGGAAAGTAAAAGGTGAGAGAGGTGAGAGAGAGAGACGTACACGCATCACAATACCCCTATCCTTTTAGCGATTCCTATGTTCCTAAACCTCCTCTACCCCACAAACCTTATGGCTTCGGTTTGTCAATTGCAAATTTGAGCCGGCCGTGGTGGCTGAGCGGTTCTAGGCGCTTCAGTCGGGAACTGCGCGACTGTTACGGTCGCAGGTTCGAATCCTGCCTCGGGCATGGATGTGTATGATGTCCTTAGGTTAGTTAGGCTTAAGTAGTTCCATGCTCTAGGGGACTGATGGCCTCAGATGTTAAGTCCCATACTGCTCAGAGCCATTTTTTTGCAAAGTTGACTGCTGTCGTTCCTAAGAGGGACCTTATAAACCGCTTTCCTATCTTTACCGAGTATGACTGGCAACGCATAATCACTGCTATTCCAAAAGTTAAGCAGAAGAAGAAGAAGAAGAACAAACACTGTTCTTCCTAGCAGCGCTAGTTTCCTAGTACCCACAGTATTTTATCCTGTCGAGCTCAGACAAGTTTCAGCAAATCCTTTTAAGTCCAGTCAATTAATTTTATCCTATATTTGAGGAGTAAATGTCAACAGACAAAGACTCGGATATTGTAGACCACCTCAGGGAAGGTTTTCCATACCAGAGAGCAGAGGCGAGACCACGGGGGGTTGGGGGACACGCGTGGGGTTGTCGATTCCCGGTGTCTGTTCATATCAGCGCTGGCCGCTGTCCCCTTCGGACCGGAGCGGCCTTACCGAATTTTTGCAATTGAAGGGTCCAAAACTGTACTGAGGCGCCAACCACTGCCTCGATTAATTAAATTTTCGTGCAGAAGAATCACTACTGCTTCTTTTATCAACGAATCGCAAAATCCGATGGCGCTGCATAACTTCTTTTGTTTCTTCGAATTCGAAGGAATGCTTTTCGTTGATGCTGTGTTCCCCCACCGCGGGCTTGTCAACCTGTCCAAGGCGCACGTTTCTTATACCAAGTGATCGAAAAGTCACTAAAATTTGAAACCTGAATAAATCACGGAATAATATAGATAGAGAGGTACAAATTGACACGCATGCTTGGAATGGCATGGGGTGTTATTAGAACCCAAAAAATACAAAAGTTCAAAAAATGTCCGACAGATAGCGCTGCATCTGATCAGAATAGCAGTAATTAGCATAAAAAAGTAAGACAAAGCAAATATGATCTTCTTTACAGGAAATGCTCAATATGTCCACTATCATTCCTCAACAATAGCTGTAGTCGAGGAATAATGTTGTGAAAAGCACTGTGAAGTATGTCCAGAGTTATGGTGAGGCATTGGCGTCGGATGTTGTCTTTCAGCATCCCTAGAAAGTCGGTCGATCACGATACACTTGCGGCGTCAGGTAACCCCAAAGCCAATAATCGCACGGACTGAGATCTGGGGACCTGGGAGGCCAAGCATGACGAAATTGGCGGCTGAGCACACGATCATCAAACGACGCGCGCAAGAGATCTTTCACGCGTCTAGCAATATGGGGTGGAGCTCCATCCTGCATAAACATCGTACGTTCTAGCAGGTGTTTATCAGCCAGGCTGGGGATGATGCGATTCTGTAACATATCGGCGTACCTCTCACCCGTCACGGTAGCAGTTACAAAACCTGAATCACGCATTTCCTCGAAGAAAAAAGACCCGATAACGGTAGATGTAAATTCAAGCCATACCGTGACTTTCTCGTCGTGCAGTGGAGTTTCCACGACAGTTCTAGGATTTTCGGTAGCCCAAATTCTGCAGTTGTGGGCGTTGACAGACCCTCGGAGCTTATAGTGAGCTTCGTCGGTCCACAACGCGTTATTCAACCAGTCGTCATCTAGCGCCACCTTTTGAAACGCCCACACCGCAAATGCTCTCCGCTTCACTAAATCGCCAGGTAACAGTTCATGATGCCGATGGATTTTGTAAGGATAGCATCGGAGGGTACGCCTAAGTGCCAACCAAACAGTAGTGTATGGAATGCCGGTGCGACGTGCGACTGCACGAGTGCTGACTTCCCCACGCATAAACAAACGCGCTACGGTCTCCATTTCTTCCTGAACTGTCTCAGCAGCATTACGCCTTGTGCTCGGTCGGCCACTGCGGGGTCATATCGTCTAAACAACCCGTGCCTTTGAACTTCTAAATCATTCTCGCCACAGCTGCATCTGTCAACGGACCTTTACCCGTTCGAATCCCCTTTCTATGGCGTTAGGATCGTAACGCTGAACTAGAACATTCCCCATTCTGATAATACAACTTCATTAAAAGCTCCGTTTCCGGTAACATCGACATGCTGCGACTCCAGGTGCATCTGATTCTCTCTCTCATTACGGCTCCTTTTACACACGATTGTTATAAGCAGTCACTGACGTTTTACTGTCCAGAGCCATCTGTCGGACATTTTGTGAACTTTTTTTTGGTTCCAATAAAACCCCATGTCATTACAAGCATGGGTGTCAATTTTTACCTCTCTATCTACATTATTCCGTGGTTTATTAAGTTTTCAAGTTTTCAAATTTATACTGACTTTATGATCACCCGGTACATTATTCCGTGGTTTATTAAGTTTTCAGATTTATACTGACTTTTTGATCACCCGGTATTTTCCGTACGGTGCTGTGTAATGCCTGCCCTATGTATTGCATCCCACATTCGCATCCAGTACTATAAACACCCGGTGTCATTAGTCCTCGTGGGTCTTTGGTCGATTCAATAATATCCTTGATTTTCTTTGCTGCGTGAAAGACAGTCTTCACTTGGTGCTTCTTAAGGATTCTTGCCATCTTCGCTGTTGGTGGAACGCACAACCTCTTGTGTCGTCCTCTTCTAGTCCCTCTCCTCTTCTCTTCTTATTGTTCCTCAAAGCTCTTCCTATTAGCTTCTCGCTGTAGCCGTTTGTTCTGAAAGTTTCCTTTAGATGTTGTATTTCACTCGGTAAGCTCTTCTTGTCTCAAATGGACCTCGCCCTGTGTACCAAGGTGTTAAGTACAGATCTACGTTGCGCTGGATGGTGACAGCCCCTAGCATTGAGGTATAGATCCGTATGTGTTTCCTCCCTATATACCGAATGTCCCAGCGTGCCTCCTGTGTTTCTAGCAACCAGGATGTCCAGGAAGGGTAGGCTTTCGTTTTTATCTCCATGGTAAACTTGATGTTTTCTGGTATACCCTTGAGGTGCTGCACGAACTCAAGTAGTTTATCTTTGCCATGTGGCCATACCACAAAGGTGTCATCCACATATCTGTAAAATGCTTTCGGTTTCTATGGAGCCGTTCCCAGACATGAACCTTTACGAGAATTGTTGCAGGGTGTTTGCTTTCAGATGTTTCATGCCGTATATGCCAATAGCCATCTATCTGAAAGAGGAAAAACCGTGATTTATCTGAAAAGACCAACTGTAGCCACGCAGTGGGCTTGTAGTTGGGGGGCACTGATGTGCAAATTCCAGCCTTCATCGCCGATGAACAGACGTCGGGCACACGTGTTAGTCACATTAGTGTGACTGGACAGAGTAATTGATCTTTCATACCCTGGATAATGGCACTGGAAACGATTTGACGTCTACATCTACATCTACATACATATTCCGAAATCCACCATACGGTGCGTGGTGGACGCTACCTTGTACCACAACTAGCATCTTCTCTCCCTGTTCCACTCCCAAACAGAACGAGGGAATAATGTCTGCCTATATGCCTCTGTACGAGTCCTAATCTCTCTTATTTTATCTTTGTGGTCTTTCCGCGAAATGTAAGTTGGCGGCAGTAAAATTGTACTCCAGTCAGCCTCAAATGCTGGTTCTTTCAATTTCCTCAGCAGAGATTCACGAAAAGAGCGCCTCCTTTCCTCTAGGGACTCCCACCCGACTTCCTCAAGCATTTCCGTAACACTCGCGTGATGATCAAATGTATCAGTAACAAATCTAGCAGAGCGCCTCTGAATTGCTTCTATGTCCTTCCTCAATCCGACCTGATAGGGATTCCAAACGCTCCAGCAGTACTCAAGAATAGGTCGTATTAGTGTTTTATAAGCGGTCTCTTTTACAGATGAACCACATCTTCCCAAAATTCTACCAATGAACCGAAGACTATCCGCCTTCCCCATAACTGCCATTACATGCTTGTCCCACTTCATATCGATCTGCAACGTTACGCCCAAATATTTAATCGACGTGACTGTGTCAAGCCCTACACTACTAATGGGGTATTCAAACATCACAGGATTCTTTTTCCTATTCATCTGCATTAATTTACATTTATCTATACTACTGGAAATTGAAATAAGAACCCCGTGAATTCATTGTCCCAGGAAGGGGAAACTTTATTGACACGTTCCTGGGGTCAGATACATCACATGATCACACTGACAGAACCACAGGTACATAGACACAGGCAACAGAGCATGCACAATGTCGGCACTAGTACAGTGTATATCCAACTTTCGCAGCAATGCAGGCTGCTATTCTCCCATGGAGACGATCGTAGAGATGCTGGATGTAGTCCTGTGGAACGGCTTGCCATGCCATTTCCACCTGGCGCCTCAGTTGGACCAGCGTTCGTGCTGGACGTGCAGACCGCGTGAGACGACGCTTCATCCAGTCCCAAACATGCTCAATGGGGAACAGATCCGGAGACCTTGCTGGCCAGGGTAGTTGACTTACACCTTCTAGAGCACGTTGGGTGGCACGGCATACCTGCGGACGTGCATTGTCCTGTTGGAACAGCAAGTTCCCTTGCCGGTATAGGAATGGTAGAACGATGGGTTCGATGACGGTTTGGATGTACCGGGCACTATTCAGTGTCCCGTCGACGATCACCAGAGGTGTACGGCCAGTGTAGGAGATCGCTCTCCACACCATGATGCCGGGTGTTGACCCTGTGTGCCTCGGTCGTATGCAGTCCTGATTGTGGCGCACACCTGCACAGCGCCAAACACGCATACGACCATCATTGGCACCAAGGCACAAGCGACTCTCACCGCTGAAGACGACACGTCTCCATTCGTCCCTCCATTCACGCCTGTCGCGACACCACTGGAGGCGGGTTGCACGATGTTGGGGCGTGAGCGGAAGGCGGCCTAACGGTGTGCGGGACCGTAGCCCAGCTTCATGGAGACGGTTGCGAATGGTCCTCGCCGATACCCCAGGAGCAACAGTGTCCCTAATTTGCTGGGAAGTGGCGGTGCGGTCCCCTACGGCACTGCGTAGGATCCTACGGTCTTGGAGTGCATCCGTGCGTCGCTGCGGTCCGGTCCCAGGTCGACGGGCACGTGCACCTTCCGCCGACCACTGGCGACAACATCGATGTACTGTGGAGACCTCACGCCCCACGTGTTGAGCAATTCGGCGGTACGTCCACCCGGCCTCCCGCATGCCCACTATACGCCCTCGCTCAAAGTCCGTCAACTGCACATACGGTTCACGTCCACGCTGTCGCGGCATGCTACCAGTGTTAAAGACTGCGATGGAGCTCCGTATGCCACGGCAAACTGGCTGACACTGACGGCGGCGGTGCACAAATGTTGCGCAGCTAGCGCCATTCGACGGCCAACACCGAGGTTCCTGGTGTGTCCGCTGTGCCGTGCGTGTGATGATTGCTTGTACAGCCCTCTCGCAGTGTTCGGAGCAAGTATGGTGGGTCTGACACACCGGTGTCAATGTGTTCTTTTTTCCATTTCCAGGAGTGTATATTTAGAGTTAGCTGCCATTCTTTACACCAATCACGTCCGAACTGTTGGGGACAAATCTGGGGGTCTTGTTCGCCAATCAAACATTCTGGGACCTACTGCGCGTCAGTTCTTCGTAAAAATCTTTCGACGATTTTCACTCTCGTCTTCGACAGGGGTAACTGACTCAGTTGGTACTAATCGTGCAAAGCTTTAAGTTCTACCTAAAACTCACACGAAAATAAACGCGAGAGTGATGAATTCAAGAACGGCGACGCGAGAAACTTCGTGCTCATCAAGCCGTGACGGGCTTTGTTCGATTATAGGCGAATGGTAAAATACTATTGCGATTAAGTTGTGCAGAAAGGGGAGCAGGGCAATCTTATGGGAATTACGGACGGATGTTGCTCAGGGATCTTACTGCCATGTTCTCTTTGTGGGATTGGCGCCGGAATACTGGCGCCATCGCGTTGTAACGGTACGTTTCTACAGTTCGATAAGGGCGTACCGTGAAGGGACAGTATTACATTGTGATTCCACTTTGCCAAAGTTCTCTACAATTTGTCATCCACTCTGACTGTAGGACAATTCCGAAGCAACCGCTACGTGAAGAAAAAGTCAAAATTTGCTGTGAACGGCCATTTACAGTCGCATTCGGTAATGTTAGATCTTCACTGAAGTGACAAAATTCACGACATACCTCCTAATATCGTGTCAGACCTCGTTCTGCCCGGCGTAGTGCATTAGCTCGATGTGGCATGGGCTCAACACGTCGTTGGAAGCCCCTGCAGAAATATTCGGACATTCTGGCTCTATAGGCTCCGAGAACCACGAAAGTGTTACCAGAGCACGATTTTGTGCACGAACTGACATCTCGATTCACTCTTTCTAAGCATTAATTCCGACTGTGGGATCTGCTGTTATGGTTAAACGGACGTGGCATGTTAATTTTAAGGGGTGGTCGGATGCCCTTTCTGTAACCACTCCCTACACCCCAGGACAGAATCAGTGTACCCCATGGAATAGGGTGGACGTGTTTCAAATGTCTGTGAGTCGTGTAACTGAGGCGGAACGTGGGAACCACCCCGGTATTCACACAGCAGGGTGTGGAAAACCGCTTAAAAACCACATCCAGGCTGGCCAGCACACCAGCCCTCGTCATTAGTCCACCGGGCGGATTCGATCAGGGGCCGGCGCGCCTACCCGAGTCCAGGAAGCAGCGCATTAGTCTTGTCGGCTACCCTGGCAGGTAACTGACATCTTGATTATGTCCCATAAATGTTCGATAGGATTCATGACGAGCGATCTGGGTGGCCATATCATTCCTTCGAATTGTGCCGAATCTTCTTCATGCCAGTTGCAAACAACTTTGAACTGATGACATGGCGCATTGCCATCCATAAAAATTCCATCCTTGTTTGGGAACATGAAGTCTGTGAATGGCTGAAAATGGTCTCCAAGTGGCCGATCATAACCATTTCCAGTTAGTGATCGGTTGACTTGGAACAGAGAACCCAGTCCATTCCATGTAGACACAATCCATGCCATTGTGGAGCCAGCACCAGCTTACATAGTGCCTTGTTCTCAACTTTGGTCCATGGCTTCGTGGGATGAGCGCCACACTCGAACCCTACCATTAACTCTTACCAACTGAAGTCAGGATTTATATGGTCAGGCCACTGTTTTCCAGTCGTCTAGGATCCAATCGATATGGTCACGAGCATAGGAGAGGAGCTGCAGGCGATCTGTTAACAAAGGCACTCGCCAAATTTCGCCACACGGTGCAAACAGATACGTTCTTCGTTCATCCCTCATTGATTTCTGCAGTTATTTCACGCAATGTTGCTTGTCTGTCAGCACTGACACCTCTACGCAAACGCCGCTGCTCTCGGTTGTTAAATGCGGGCCGTCGGCCATTGCGTTGTTTTTGGTGAGGGATAATGCCTCAAATTTGGTATCCTCGTCAAACTCTTGATACTGTCGATCTCGGGAAGTTAATTCCCTAACGAAATGGGGTATCCCATGCGTGCAGCTCAAACCACAATTCCGCTTTCAAAATCAGTTAATTCTCGCGGTGCGGCTATAATCACGTCGGAATGCTTTTTACATGAATCACCTGGATACAAATAGCAGCTCCGCCATTGCGCTGCCCTTTTATACCTAGTGTTTACAATACTTCCCACATCAGTATATGTACATAACTCCTTCCACGACTTTCGTCACCTTAGTGTATGACTTACTACAAACAACGAAAATCATACATAGAGATGTTTGGGAATTGTGCACTAACAAATGGTTCAAATGGCTCTAAGCACTATGGGGCTTAACATCTAAGGTCATCAGTCCCCTAGACTTAGAACTACTTAAACCTCACTAACCTAAGGACATCACACACATCCATGCCCCAGGTAGAATTCGCACCTGCGACCGTAGCAGCAGCGCGGTTCCGGACTGAAGCGCCTAGAACTGCTCGGCCACAGCGGCCGGCGCACTGAGTAACAAATCCGTAACTCAGGCAGCAGAAGGTGACGAGTGCCCACTGGCCACTCCCGACCTTGCGGAGATTATGGATGCCAGAAAGAGAAACGAAGAGAACAAAAGTTTCGGACGAGTGAATCTCAGCAGTGGCATGCGTCTCTACAACGTGTGGCACAAACTCACGGCTAAGTTCCGAGTAATTTCTCGCGAGTGCAGCGGCCGTTACGCAGCAGTGTTTACACTTCCACGTGACTTCTGAGTACCGGCAGGACGCCGTAGCACGAGAGTGATTTCTTGCGGCTGTGACGCAAGTAAGTGGAACCAGCGCGGCGCCTACAGGCTAAGTGCGAACAAACAAGACGCCAATGGCGGCCGGTGTGCTGGGCCTTCCGAGAAGGCGAAGCCGGCTCCTGGGCTACGCGGGTGAAGGTCTGCGGCGCGTTTGTTTGGGTAGCGCAGTCATCACGGTGGCACTGAGAGAGTGAATGGGAACACTGCCAGAGGCCGCGACTTGGCTTTTGTCGTACATCACCTGCTATGACGTGCGGGTTTCCTCCGCGGGGAAACCACCGGAGTGCACACGTGTTCCTGGTACTGATGAGGTCTGCTGGATATTCTCGTGATGATGCACCAAGTAACACAAAACTAATTTTGGAAATGCGCTGAGAAATGGGATACGATCTGTGTATGGTTTGATATTGAGTTGAGCCCACATCCAGTAATCTGTCAAATCCACAACTCTAGTGGATATACTCATCTTGGACATCAGAGACGATACGAGAATAGAAAATCCAACAAAAGTTTTGCATACTGTTTGATTATTATAATTCAGTGCGAAATAAAAAAAAAATTTATCCGCTTCAATGTGGACGTCTTCATTGTTACCATTATACTACAAGTACTTAATGGCTAGAGAGTTAAAACGGTCACATCCGACTTGCAGGTTGGCTGTCTAACAGCTTCCAGTGGCGGAATAAATCTGATTTTCACTGTCTATATAAATAAAAATTGGTTGGCGCATGTATGAAAGATCATCGCCTGAGATGACCGAATTGATTTTTTTATTCGTTACTGTGAGGACAAGGTTTGTATGAAAGAAAATTTTTGGAAAAAGTAATAGGAAAGCCGGAATTTAACATCAGTTGCCGCATGTATTAAATATTGTGAAATAAGAACTACTCGACAGATTTTTTGATTTTTGTCTTTGAAGTCTTCATAATCGACAGGACAAGGAATTTATAAAATTTTGGAAAATCCACCGGTAAAGTCGGAAACTGAAATCAGTTGTGAAAGACATTCACGTGAAAACGGCACGACCGGTTTAGTTGACTGAGCGTACGCGCATGTATGTGTGTGTGTGTGTGCGTGCGTGCATGCGTTTTCGTATTTGTGGATGGTGAGGATATTTTGGTATGGACAAGAAAATAAAAAAAAATGCCTTCAGTTTTACAGCTCTGCTGGCGGATGTTTTCATAAGAAAAAACATCAGTTTGACAGTTTATACAGATGTAATATACACTGAAGCGCGAAGAAACTGGTATAGGCATCCGTATTCAAATACTGAGATATATAAACAGGCAGACAACGGAGCTGTGGTCGGCAACACCTATGTAAGACAGTCCGGCGCAGTTGTTAGAGCGGTTACTGCTGCTACAATGGTAGGTTACCAAGATTTGAGAGAGTTCGAACGTGGTGTTATAGTCGGCGCCCGAATGATGGGACGCAGCATTTCCAAATTGGTTCAAATGGCTCTAAGTATATGGGACTTAACATCTGAGGTCATCAGTCCCCTAAACTTAGAGCTACTTAAAACTTAACTAACCTAGGAAAATCACACACATCCATGCCCGAGGCAGGATTCGAACTTGCGACCGTAGGAGCCGCGTGGTTCCGGACTGAAGCGCTTAGAACGGCTCGGCCACCGCGGCCGGCAACCAGCATCTCCGAGGTAGAGATAAAGTGGGGATTTTCCCGTACGACCATTTCACGAACGTGCCGTGAATATCAGACATCTAGCAAAACATCAAATCTCCGACATCGCTGCAGCCGGAAAGAGATCCTGCAAGAACGGGACCAATGACGACTGAAGAGAATCGTGCAGCGCGACACACGTGTAACCCTTCCACAAATTGCTGCAGATTTCAGTACTGGGCCATCCATAAATGTCAGCGGGCGAACCATTCAACGAAACATCATCGATGTGGGCTTTCGGAGCCGAAGTCCCACTCGTGTACCCTTGATGACTGTACGAAACAAAGCTTTACGCCTTGCACGGGCCCATCAACATCAACATCGGAATGTTGACGAGTGGAAACAAGTTGCCTAGTCGGGCGGGCGGATTGACGTGTACGGATTTGGAAACAGCCTCATGAATCCATGGATCTCGCATGTTAGCAGGGGACTGTTCAACCTGATGGAGACGCTGTAATGGTGTGATGTGTGTGCAGTTGGAGTGATATGGGACCCCTCATACGTTTAAATATGACTCTGACGTAAGCATGCTGTCTGATCATCTGCATCCATTGAATCCCGTTGTGTATTCCGACAGACTTGGGCAATACCAGTAGGACAATGCGACACACCACACGCCCAGGATTGCTACAGAGTGGCTCAAGGAACACTCTTCTGAATTTAAACACTTCCGCTGGCCACCAAACTCCTCAGACAAGAACATTATTGAGCATATTTGGGATGCGTTGCACCGTGCTGTTCAGAAGAGATCTCCACCTCCTCACACTATCACGGATTTATGGACAGCGCTGCAGGAATCAAGGTGTCAGTTCCCTCCAGCACTACTTCAGGCATTAGTAGAGTCCATGCCACGTCGTGTTGCGGCACCTCTGCGTGCTCGCGGCGGCCCTACACGACATTAGGCAGGTGTACCAGTTTCTTTGGCTGCTCAGTGTACATGTATAAGTAATATATAAAAAAGGATGAAGCATTGTTACCACAAATTCGAAAAGTTCTCAACAGTAAGGTGGTCATAGGCTACATACATTTTTGTTACTAAAACTTCGAAAAGATTTTGACGGATTTACTTCAAACGCTACACGATACTCTACTGAGATTTCAGACAGACAGACATGGAGAGGGAGTAGGAGGACATGGAGAGAGGGAGAGGGGAGGAGATTATGCACAGACAGATCGGAGGAGAGGCAGGTGCTTGGAGAGAGAAAGAGGACGAAAAGATGGGCAAAGAGAGGGAGGCAAGGAATTTGGGATGTATGTGCAATTCCCAAACATATTTAGCACTTGGGAAGCATTGCCGGCTTCGCTAGTTTCGTACATTTATTGATCGATTTTTTTAAAACTTAAAATGTTGGTATAATCTTACGTTACTCTTTTAACACAATAAGATAAGTAAATCATTGAAGTCAGGCAGCGTAATTCAGGGCTCACAAATTACTCACACTATTTTGATTCGGTACCGTATTTCAGAATGAGAGCACTTGGAGCAATTTCCAACAAACTTTACACATTATTTCAAACTTCTTCGTCGGGCATTGTAGCCGCGCGGTCTCAGGCGCCTTGTAACGGTCCGCGCGGCTCCCCCCGCCAGATGTTCGAGTACTCTCTCGGGCGTGGGTGTGTATGTTATCATTAGCGTAAGTTAGTTTAAGTTAGATTAAGTATTGGGTAAGCTTATGGACCGACGACATCAGCAATTTGGTCCCATAAGACCTTATCCAAATTTTCAATTTCAAACCTTTTTGAAGCTTTTCCGGCTAACAACCTGCAGAAAAGATAATGTAGTGACTAAACTTTATCGCTTACTACATTTTCACTGTTCATTGAGTAAAACTACAGAATGTGGAATCGTGTTTTATTTGTTACCCCTATATTGTTTACTCTATTTGCAACATAGTTTGCAGGCAGTATCTGCATACAGGGTGCTAGGGATATAAGTGCAAACATTTCTGCTGATGACTTAAGACAGTGTGCTTCACACGTACATTACCCTTTTTAATATCGTACTTAACTAAGAAATAACACGATGTTCACCAAAAGTGGATTGGACTTTCGGAACCACATTTAAAGAACACGTGGATAACTGCTAAAGCAGTCTTCTACACGAAGTACCTAAAGGACATACAACGAACATTTTGGAGGAAATGGAAATTTATACTCATACAGAAAAATAGCCAGAATACATTATCAACAAACGAACAAAAGTACCTCGCAAATTTTACTGACTCTATAAAACAAAAAGGATAAAAAAACACAAACAATAGAACACATTATTTACGTAAAAACAAAAATGCTATTTCTGGAAAATTAAACATAATAGCTGACTTTTCGCGAAAATAGGAATTTCGTAGTAAACATATAGCACCTCTGAAGCCGTAGCTGTCAAAAGATCTGTCAAAAATAACTTCACGAGATAACGTAAATAAAAAGTAAACATAAATAACGTGATCATATCATAACAAAAAGACAATTGACATTTAAGCTTTAAGATGCCATACGAAGCGTGTCATACTGGCTAAGACGTAAGCGTTATATGCCATCTGTAGACATAGTGTTACATAGCACTAAAGAACAATATTATACAGTACCTGTTATACCATCTTTACAGTAACACTTGATAATGGGGAAACACCGAAATGAGCTCATCGCGCAACTTTTATCACTACGAGCAAATAATAAACCGTGGAGTAAAAAACTTGTGCGTGAAAAACTTTTCAACCTGGTTCTGAACATCGTCTGCCGTAGCTTGTGAGGGACGCATGATTATCACGTTTGATAAAGGCACCACGAGCAGCTATTCTCCCTGAAGTGGACACACTCGTTCAGCTGCAGCAACTAAGTACTGTTTCATTATATCATCATCCGTGATAGGGAGCAAGATCGCAAAACATTGTCCAATTCTGTACCTTATCCGAATGGCTCACGCAATAGATTTTTTTTCTTCCTCTACTTTTTCCTGCTCAGAGAACTTCCTTTATGTTTTAAAACTTCTTACACGCGCCCAGGTCTTTCACATTTCCGTTTCCGTATTCTTTGACATGTTAACACGTGTAGTGCCTAAACTAAATTTGTTGAAACTATTCAGCATCTTACGATGCGCTATACCACGGGTGCCCTACCAGTGGGTCACGTGCGGCCGCAGTCAAGGTGAACATCTATCACACGACCGGGAAAAAAAAAGAAATTTCATAAAATTCTGTTCATGTAAAGCTACTATAAATTTAACAGTTTAAATTAGAAATTTCCGCCACACGGTGCTATTTTATCACTGTTCCATCCCATTTTTTACTTTCTTTTGCTTCAGCAGTTACTTCTTACAGTGTTAAATACATTATGTGGGACCCAAATATACTCTTCTTCTTCCAATGTGGCCCTGGGCAGCTAGAATGATTGGGGACCTCTGATGTAGAACACCTGACCTAGAGACTGCAATGAAGAGGCTGATTAAAAATATACACACAAGTCCTGTGTTCTCTTCTACAACACTGTTCATTAGGATTCAACTAATTTTATGTGTGGCGCATTCCTTGGGCCTGCGGTTGGCGATGTGTTCTCTCTCTCTCTCTCTCTCTCTCTCTCTCTGCACTTTCTCTGAAGCCACGACATCGGCTGTTGGGGCCCAACGCTCCTCGTAGCCCAACGAATACCTCAAAACAGAAGCTACACAGACCCAAAAAGAGACGAATGTTAACAATACGTAAGTGAAACATGAGTTTTCAGGGTAACATCACATAACAGGTATAACGCTATAATTTGACACGTTTACTCACTCGTTCATGTACGTCATAAATGGAACAGAAATTTTAACGTGAAAAATTTGTGCGTATTTCAGTATTTTAAGCACTTAGTGACTTCCAGCAAACTTTTAGCATAATTTCAACCTTCTCTAACGTTTGTCTCGCTTACAATGTTGAATTTAAGTCGGCTTGTTTAGCTGAGTGGTAATGTGTTGTCTATCATGTAACAGGTCTGGGTTCGTTTCCCGGCAGGGCTGGAGATTTTCTCCGTTCGTTGGCTGAGTATTGTGTTGTCTTCATCCTCCTCACCGGCATGCAAGTCGCCCAGTATGGCGTCGACTGAAATAAGACTTGCACTCGGCGACCGCACTTCCCCGGATGGGGCCTCCCGGCCAACAATGCCACACGCTCATTTCATTTCTTTAAGTTACATACTTAACACATTAACTCATTTGTGAAGTAGTCTGACGTTTAAAGCTGTTTTGTGCATGAGTTAGATTCTTGTGGTAGTTCTCAACAGTCCGCAGCTCGTGGTCTTGCGGTAGCGTTCTCGCTTCTCGCGCCCGGGTTCCCGGGTATGATTCCCGGCGGGGTCAGGGCTTTTTTCTGCCTCGTGATGGCTGGGTGTTGTGTGATGTCCTTAGGTTAGTTAGGTTTAAGTAGTTCTAAGTTATAGGCGACTGATGACCATAGATGTTAAGTCCCATAGTGCTCAGAGCCATTTGAACCAGTTCTGAACGTTATACAGCAGGGACACACACACACACACACACACACAGACACACAGACACACACACACACACACACACAACTCGGCCCCCTATTGGTTGGTGGTTGGTCTGATAGCGGTCAACCCCTCACGTTCGCTCTCGTGATTTTTTTATTTTTACTCAGTTTTCCTTCTTTCCCGAAAACGAGATAACGGACCGTCGTTAAAAATATTTATTTTGAAAATACGTTACTGGAACTATATTTCTTTATTACAGTGAACATTAGTCTAACAATTTTTTCTCTCTCCTCTTGCAGCCCTTTACATACTCACACTGATGGGCTTGCGGCCCGAGGTACTACAAAGTCTAAACACACTGCTACGCAGTTTAAGGCCACGAGCAACACCCTACACCACAGATTTCTAATGGGATTTGGGGCAGCACTTCCTACGGGGCGCCGCGCCGTTCGCTTACCATCGGGGGTTTCCGGCAGGCCTCGGCTGTGCAGAATCGTTGCTGAGAGCGTTCCCCCTCCCACCCCTCTCCAAACACACACACACACACACACACACACACACACACACACACACGACGCTTAGCTGCTTCCACGTAAGTGCAAGTAGGGAATCGTTGACACTTACAGATATTGAATAAACTGGTTTTCATAGACACACTGACATTTTCTAATGACTTCAGTGGTCCTTCAGATAAGGGTACATGTATGTTTTCCAAATCTACTTCCAAGTCTTCAGATTTTTCTCTTGGATGGGTGTTATCCTCCAGCTTTTCCTGTTTTAATGCTATTCTTTCAATTCCTGCGTGACTACGTAATTAGCGAATCGGTAACTGATAGTTGGGAAATGTGATGAAAGTGAAGACGAGCTATAAATGCCCAGAAATGCACTTCATAAAACGAAAAAACGTAGTAACCTATGGCCAGAATATCAATGAGTCACTGTTGGAATCGGCCAACTCATACAAATATCTGGGTAGGATAGTAGGGATATGAAACGGAAGGATCACTTAGGTATAGTCGTGGGTAAGGGAGGTGGCAGACTTACGTTTATTGGTAGATTACTGGTGAGTACGATCAGTCTAAAAAGATTGCTTACAAATCTCTCCTGTGACCGACTCTAGGATATTGCTCAAGTCTGTGGGACCCGTACCACATACGGTCAACATGGGATATTGAACGCATACAGAGAAGGGCAGCACGAATGGTCACAGGTTTTTGTTAATCCGTGGGGGAGTGTGAGAGATACTGAAGAAACTGAAATGGCAGACTGTTGAAGACAGACAAAGTTATCCCAAGAAAGTATATTAACAAAGTTTCAAGAACCGGCTTTAAATGATTACTCTAGGGATATACTAAAACCCCCTATGTGTCGCTCACATAGGGATCGTGAGGATAATATCATATAACTATTGCACGCACACAGGCAGGAAAGTTGAAGCACTGGAATTAACTACATAATCTGGGCCAATGTCCTGTACACATTGTTACGTAGTGATTAGTAAGCTCTGCGTTTCTGAAAAGGATACCAAGAAAAATTTGTTATGGATGCATAGTGATAACATAACAGCTAATGTTATAAAATAAAAAAGGTTTTTAATGTAAATCGTCTTACGCGTTTCATATTTAACTACATTTTCGAAGAGTGCAAACTATTATGTGTCGTAAAATCTGCTATTTTAGTCTGTCTTATGTTTCAGTTGTAATCAGTTTGCTCTTACAAGACATTTGACAGCGATTGGAACAGGGCGGAAGAAGCAAACCACTTATCGTCTAATAACTGACGTAATGAATTTCGCCCTGTATCTAATATTCGTAAAACGAAGTATTTCAGCAATTTTCACGGTGGAAAAACGTAGCTCATGACCAGATAATCAGCCAGTACTTTTTTGTACTTTAATTGTAACCGAACCGCGTCGAAAATCGGAAATGATTTAACCGTTTTGGTGAATGGAAGTGAGGTACTAATTTCAAACGCTTTTACATTGCAAAAGTGCTTTGGATTGCTGTGAAGATCAATAGGACGTAGTTGATGCCTGGTAGCACAGTCTCACATACAAGCACAAATGACGTTTCAAAAGATCGTCCACCACATCCCACTCCCTTCTGCCAACCCACCAGCAGCGATGGAAATACCACGTTTCAGGACAGTGCGGCATCGGCAACAGAGAAGAATACGCACAGCAGGAATGTGGGTGCGAGTACAAGTGTGTGGTCTTCAGAGGGTTGTACGCGCTGTTCTAAAAACACTTTCATGAATGCCACTGCGTGAAAATTGCAGTAATGGTTGATTCCCCTCACCTTCTTCCGTGCGCTGAAGCCTCTGAAATAATGGCGGTCAAACTGTGCGTGCAACTACTGAAATGTGTATTCACATATTTCAGTTATGATATATGTTTCGTTTTATTCACGTAAAACATAGCCAATGGTAGGATTCTGCTGCGTTTTTTTTATGTGGATGTGGTGTCTGCATTCAGGTTTCACATACATTTTTTTTCCGTTTCAATGGGGCTGTGGATAAAAAATGCAGTTCTGAGAACATAACCGGTGAACAAGGGCTAGGATTGCCTACTATTATTCACGGTTATATGGAAAACCAGAAATTTATATGCACCACATAAGAAAAAGTGGGACCTGCTCCAAGTGTACACACACAATTCTGACCATTTTATTAGTTTTATTTAAAATTTCCCCCCCCCCCCCCCCCCCATGAACCATGGACCTTGCCGTTGGTGGGGAGGCTTGCGTGCCTCAGCGATACAGATGGCCGTACCGTAGGTGCAACCACAACGGAGGGGTATCTGTTGAGAGGCCAGACAAACGTGTGGTTCCTGAAGAGGGGCAGCAGCCTTTTCAGTAGTTGCAGGGGCAACAGTCTGGATGATTGACTGATCTGGCCTTGCAACATTAACCAAAACGGCCTTGCTGTGCTGGTACTGCGAACGGCTGAAAGCAAGGGGAAACTACAGCCGTAATTATTCCCGAGGACATGCAGCTTTACTGTATGATTAAATGATGATGGCATCCTCTTGGGTAAAATATTCCGGAGGTAAAATAGTCCCCCATTCGGATCTCCGGGCGGGGACTACTCAGGAGGATGTCGTTATCAGGAGAAAGAAAACTGGCATTCTACGGATCGGAGCGTGGAATGTCAGATCCCTTAATCGGGCAGGTAGGTTAGAAAATTTAAAAAGGGAAATGGATAGGTTAAAGTTAGATATAGTGGGAATTAGTGAGGTTCGGTGGCAGGAGGAACAAGACTTCTGGTCAGGTGACTACAGGGTTATAAACACAAAATCAAATAGGGGTAATGCAGGAGTAGGTTTAATAATGAATAGGAAAATAGGAATGCGGGTAAGCTACTACAAACAGCATAGTGAACGCATTATTGTGGCCAAGATAGATACGAAGCCCACACCTACTACAGTAGTACAAGTTTATATGCCAACTAGTTCTGCAGATGATGAAGAAATTGAAGAAATGTACGATGAAATAAAAGAAATTATTCAGATAGTGAAGGGAGACGAAAATTTAATAGTAATGGGTGACTGGAATTCGAGTGTAGGAAAAGGGAGAGAAGGAAACATAGTAGGTGAATATGGATTGGGGCTAAGAAATGAAAGAGGAAGCCGCCTAGTAGAATTTTGCACAGAGCACAACTTAATCATAGCTAACACTTGGTTTAAGAATCATGAAAGAAGGTTGTATACGTGGAAGAACCCTGGAGATACTAAAAGGTATCAGATAGATTATATAATGGTAAGACAGAGATTTAGGAATCAGGTTTTAAGTTGTAAGACAGTTCCAGGGGCAGATGTGGACTCTGACCACAATCTATTGGTTATGACCTGTAGATTAAAACTGAAGAAACTGCAGAAATGTGAGAAATTAAGGAGATGGGACCTGGATAAACTGAAAGAACCAGAGGTTGTACAGAGTTTCAGGGAGAGCATAAGGGAACAATTGACAGGAATAGGGGAAAGAAATACAGTAGAAGAAGAATGGGTAGCTCTGAGGGATGTAGTAGTGAAGGCAGCAGAGGATAAAGTAGGTACAAAGACAAGGACTGCTAGAAATCCTTGGGTAACAGAAGAAATACTGAATTTAATTGATGAAAGGAGAAAATATAAAAATGCAGTAAATGAAGCAGGCAAAAAGGAATACAGACGTCTCAAAAATGAGATTGACAGGAAGTGCAAAATGGCTAAACAGGGATGGCTAGAGGACAAATGTAAGGATGTAGAAGCTTATCTCACTAGGGGTAAGATAGATACTGCCTACAGGAAAATTAAAGAGACCTTTGGAGAGAAGAGAACCACGTGTATGAATATCAAGAGCTCAGATGGCAGCCCAGTTCTAAGCAAAGAAGGGAAGGCGGAAAGGTGGAAGGAGTATATAGAAGGCTTATACAAGGGCGATGTACTTGAGGACAATATTATGGAAATAGAAGAGGATGTAGATGAAGACGAAATGGGAGATACGATACTGCGTGAAGAGTTTGACAGAGCACTGAAAGACCTGAGTCGAAACAAGGCCCCCGGAGTAGACAACATTCCATTAGAACTACTGACGGCCTTGGGAGAGCCAGTCATGACAAAACTCTACCAGCTGGTGAGCAAGATGTATGAGACAGGCGAAATACCCTCAGATTTCAAGAAGAATATAATAATTCCAATCCCAAAGAAAGCAGGTGCTGACAGATGTGAAAATTACCGAACTATCAGTTTAATAAGCCACGGCTGCAAAATACTAACGCGAATTCCTTACAGACGAATGGAAAAACTGGTAGATGCAGACCTCGGGGAGGATCAGTTTGGATTCCGTCGAAATGTTGGAACACGTGAGGCAATACTGACCTTACGACTTATCTTAGAAGAAAGATTAAGAAAAGGCAAACCTACGTTTCTAGCATTTGTAGACTTAGAGAAAGCTTTTGACAATGTTGACTGGAATACTCTTTTTCAAATTCTAAAGGTGGCAGGGGTAAAATACAGGGAGCGAAAGGCTATTTATAATTTGTACAGAAACCAGATGGCAGTCATAAGAGTCGAGGGGCATGAAAGGGAAGCAGTGGTTGGGAAAGGAGTGAGACAGGATTGTAGCCTCTCCCCGATGTTATTCAATCTGTATATTGAGCAAGCAGTAAAGGAAACAAAAGAAAAATTTGGAGTAGGTATTAAAATTCATGGAGACGAAGTAAAAACTTTGAGGTTCGCCGATGACATTGTAATTCTGTCAGAGACGGCAAAGGACTTGGAAGAGCAGTTGAACGGAATGGACAGTGTCTTGAAAGGAGGATATAAGATGAACATTAACAAAAGCAAAACGAGGATAATGGAATGTAGTCAAATTAAATCGGGTGATGCTGAGGGAATTAGACTAGGAAATGAGACACTTAAAGTAGTAAAGGAGTTTTGCTATTTAGGAAGTAAAATAACTGATGATGGTCGAAGTAGAGAGGATATAAAATGTAGACTGGCAATGGCAAGGAAAGCGTTTCTGAAGAAGAGAAATTTGTTAACATCGAATATAGATTTATGTATCGGGAAGTCGTTTCTGAAAGTATTTGTTTGGAGTGTAGCCATGTATGGAAGTGAAACATGGACGATAACTAGTTTGGACAAGAAGAGAATAGAAGCTTTCGAAATGTGGTGCTACAGAAGAATGCTGAAGATTAGATGGGTAGATCACGTAACTAATGAGGAGGTATTGAATAGGATTGGGGAGAAGAGAAGTTTGTGGCACAACTTGACTAGAAGAAGGGATCGGTTGGTAGGACATGTTTTGAGGCATCAAGGGATCACAAATTTAGCATTGGAGGGCAGCGTGGAGGGTAAAAATCGTAGAGGGAGACCGAGAGGTGAGTACACTAAGCAGATTCAGAAGGATGTAGGTTGCAGTAGGTACTGGGAGATGAAGCAGCTTGCACAGGATAGAGTAGCATGGAGAGCTGCATCAAACCAGTCTCAGGACTGAAGACAACAACAACAACATTTAAAATTTGAAACAATATTAACAAAAACATCTTTTCGCTATTACGAAGCAGCGTCACAAAAAATGTTAACACAAACCAATACATAAAGCACTTTGCTCAATCAATTAGATTTTCTTTTTGAAGGAGTACTTATCTTGTGATTCGGCGCATTTGAGCAGTTTTTTATTCATCAAAATGTAATTGTAAAAGTCTTTGTAGTTGTGCTGAAAGTCAGTTTTTACTTGCAGCTCGACTTTTATATGTTTGACACTCAGTCTGTTTCTTGAATCAGTCCAGGCCTTTCCATAAAGTTAAAATGCCTTCTCAGCAGCAGCGTTAGAACATAGAACGGACACAATAAAATGCTGCAATTTTTTTTAACAAGTTCAGTTTATTCGAATGCTGAAACAGATTTCTTTTTTTTTTTTCATTTAGCAGTTGTGTTTGCTTATGCTCCTCAGTAATTTTATTTACAATTTCATTAACATTGTAGAACTCATAAAGTTCGTCCGTATCTATGAATGATAATTTTTCACAACACGTAGACAGATCCTTGTAAATAAATCTATTTTGCAAAGTAAATATTCGCATTATTGCCAAATTATTATCTTCTGAAAAATCAAAGCGAGCGTCCAGATACTTCAGTGCATTTTTGTACCATGTAATCAAAACAATTTTGATTGGCTCTTGTTCATCAGTTGTGAAACTGGTGAGGGCGCTGAGCAAATAAATCCACAGAATTTGTCGTTAATTCTTTACTCTATTTTTGGGCGTAAATCTATTGGGATGATAAAGTATTTTCCCATAAACATGATGGCGTTCTGAAATATTTTCAAAGCGTTATCTAGAAATCCAAGAAAGAAAACTGTTCGATAATTATCTCCTGGAGTTATAAAATATGACTTCAACGCTAGAAGTCCGCGTGGAATTTTCACGATAGCAGGATGGTTCAAATGGCTCTGAGCACTATGGGACTTAACATCTGAGGTCATCAGTCCCCTAGAACTTAGAACTACTTATACCTAACTAACCTAAGGACAACACACACATCCATGCCCGAGGCAGGATTCTAACCTGCGACCGTAGCGGTCGCGCCGTTCCAGACTGAAGCGCCTAGAACCGCTCGGCCACTCCGGCCGGCAGTCTGAGTACTCTTTCGAGGTCTTTCATTCCGTTGACGCTACCATTCAATATTATTCAAATCTCCATGCGACATCATAAATGATTTGATACAAGCGTTGTAAAAAGCATTATGTACCTTTGTATCAACCCTTTTTCAAAAAGGGACGCGAATCCTCCCTTTCCTACCGGTAGGAACACATCTGTTTACACTTTTTGTATTTTACTTTTTCACTGCACCCTCTTAATTATTTCTGAATCTGACATGACTCAAATCCAAACAAACTGTTCAAAAATAACAACAAAGAGTCAACAGAACACTAAACGCTATTTATTTTATGAGTCGCATGGACTCCGCGACTGTGAGAAGTACAGTAGTGAGTACGAACTGCACGGTGCTAGCGTAACGCAATTCGGAGAAGCATCGGTGGATGGGTTGTGGGGTGATGGAGGGTGGGGGTTGGGGGGGGGGGGGGGGAGGGGCGAGCGACCGAACGCGTGCGGCACTCATTTGTCTCTTTCCAGTGCAGGCGCGGGCGGAAGCAACGGCTGTCATTCTTTGTGCGTCCGACACCGTTGCATGGACGCAACGCGCCCCCCGTAGTTCACTTGAATGCGGTTTCCTTCTAACCTAAACCAGGTTTCAAGCGGGACAGTTAACGTCCCACAGACATACGTCGCGGGACGCATTCAAGGTACAAGGACGCATTATTTGAACGGTGGAAACGGGACGTCCTGGCTGACAGGGGACGGTTAGCAATCCTAACAATGGCACACAATGCTTACGCTCAAATCTCCTAGCAAGGTACAATATTTTTCGACCAGCCAATGCACAGTTCAAGAAGACTTGCGCTGCGCGAGAGGGGACGAGGGAAGGGGCTGTTTCCTCCCCTCTCCTATCATCAGCCAAATCAGTGCTCTTTCTTTCTTTCTCTCTCTCTCTCAGTCTCGCTCTCTCTGCCTCTCTGTCCCTTTTTTGAACTAAATAAGCTCCTCTTCCGATACTACAGTTACGAAAGCCTCAGAACTTAGGAACAACTTGTGAGAGTCTTTAAAATATGCAAACAGCCAACCATAGCAGGTTAACGTAGTATGGGAATTTGGACAAGTATGTGCGCAACTTAGGTGACCGACAATCAGTCGCAATTGAATGTTGACTGTTTCTCTTTTTTCGTGGTTGACTGGCCCACAGCTTCTACTTTTTTCCGGAACATAGCTACTTGCACAATTAAACGTCTACTTACAACGAGGGGCACGGTCTGTTCAGAGGTCATTCCCTGTATCGTCTGACAATAGGGCCAGACATTCGTTCACAAAAAGACAGTGGAGTTTTCGACAAGGAGAAACAGTAAATAATGAGTGACTGGCCATTTTGAAAGCAGAGCGTCCACGCTACGGTAACGGTCAACAGCTAATAAATTACTAGAAACTTTCTTCAAACATGAGAATGTCGCAACAAACTTTCCAGCGAATTTTCTGTCTCATTGAAGTAGAAATAGATTCCACTCCAGGCTACTAGCCCATTTTCTGTAGAAGGGCAGCTGGTACTCAGATATTTCGTCATTTTTTTTATCTGCTTCATTTCCTACATCTGCCACATGTTGATTTTTATCCTAATATGCAGCGAATAAAATTTCTGGTGAAACAGTAATTTTCTAAGAATCAGTACATCCGTTGTTATTAAATGGGAAGCAGTTGTGATGATCTGCATGATTCCGGTCCAAGACATGTTAAAACGCATTTGAGAAGTGCCTGTGCAGAATCGTCACGTGTTCCCCTGCCCTAAAATTACTTTCAGAGCCCTCCGCTACTGTAGGTGTACCGTGGCCGTGAAACCGCCCAAAGAGCAGCAGCCAGCCAGTCCATTTGACCGCGGGGCTGCACATGCGGCTGTCCTTGAGGCTAGCCAGTGACGTGAGAGGTTACAGGGGGCCTGTTGTGATCTCAGCTCGGCTGGGGCTCACCGCGCCCAGCATCGATGCTGCCGGTTTACTGCGTCCTCAAACACTTAGGTGGCCGATTGTGTGAAACAGATTAGCACAAGAAACGTACTGCGAAATCTGTGTTGTATAAAAGTTAATCGCAAATTTTCGCCATCCACTGGGCTCAAATTCGATAAGCTAAATTTCGAGGGACTGAACAGAGTTGAACTGCTGTCTTCGGTTCACCTAGCGACACTGGAAAAAAAAAAAAAAGAAAAAACTGATTACGTTTTGCGGAATTTGAAGATGAATAATTGATTGAGCGGACACAAATTGTACTTCAACACTACTTAAGTCCGGAATTGTTCTTTGATAAGTAAAGTTAAAAGGAAACCAGAAATAGTGCCTCTTTCCAAGTTCAGATCATGTCTGGGTACTGCTTGAAACAGTTGTTTATCCAGTGGAGAGTACAGGCATAGCATGTTCTGACATTTAAAAAAAATGTGATGCATACTGTATTAGGGATTGGAACAGCTGCACTGCTTGTCAATGACTACCGAATGTGCTATAATGTTTACTTTTCTACTGCAACGTCTAAATGATGCCGCAAGCCACTCATGGCTTTTAGTAAGTGATGCCGTAGCGTTGCGAATCTCACGACTGAAAGATGGAGAGAGCCAGCTGACGCACATAACAATTCTGTCGCCAGATTGATCTATTTTTCTTTTTGAAGGAAACTTTTTGGTTCTTTTCGGTAGCGCCTGCTTAGACAAAAACAATGCTGTGGGAAGAGCCAGCAAGATTTTGATGAGAAACGCATCGTTCATATTACAACTGTTCGATCGCTTTTTATTAAATATCTGATAGCGAAAGATAGCAGTGTACACTACATGCTTCAATTTGTATGAGCAGTTCATGTATTAAAGGTGAATATCAAAACGAAAAGAGAATGGAAAAGTGTTAAAGAAAACGAAATATCGTTTGGGAATAACATCGCGGAAATATTGGAGAAAAAGTAAACGCCAAAGAGGAATATGAGAATGTCTACTTAATTTTAAATAAACGTTTCTTCATCAGTAATGGAAGATATCTTTCATCCGGTAACGTTTAAAGATAGTCCTCCACAGACCGCGAGGGGCGTTCAATAAGCAATGAAATACATTTTTTTTCTTGGCCAGTTTTAGTTGAAAAAATACAGAATTTGCTGTGGCATATTCCCGCTTCAGCCTGTATAGTTTCATGAAGCTCCGATAGATGAAGGCACTATACGTAGCCTTCAATGGCGGCGCTTTGAGAATTTCTACAGAGACCTGGCAGTGAACAAAAGCGCGTTGAGTCGTTGGGCATGGCGTCTGTCATCATCGCAACAAGGTCGCGCAAACCTGTCTGATCTCCCGCGTGCCGGCCGACCGCACACAGTTGTGATGCCTGCAATGTTGGAACGTGCGGACAATCTCATTAGCGGTGACCGACCGATTATAATCAAACACCTCGCTTTATACTTCGTCAGCCAGTTGGGGTAGTCACAGGTGTGTGCCCACTGGGTTCCCCACTAAGAGCAAAGAAGGACCATCTGTGTGGAATTGCTTGGGCAATGCGAGGATGAACGTGACAATTCCCTGTTGAGCATCGTCACAGGCGATGAAACATGGGTTCATCATTTCGAATCGGAAACGAAACGGCAATCCTTGAAGTAATGCCGTAATCCCTCTTCTCCCTCAGCTAGAAAAGTCATGGCAACGGTCTTTAGGGACTCTGAATGGGTTGTCCTATTTGATATCCCCCCTCACGGTGCACGAATCAACTCTAAAGTGTATTGTGCTACTCTCAGAAAACTGAAGAAACTATTTCAGCGTGTACGTTGCCACAAGAATGCAAACTAACTTCTTCTTCTTCTTAACAATGCAAGGCCTCATACAAGTCAGCATACGAAACTTCATTGGGCTGTTATTTGTCACGCATCCTATAGCCCTGATCTCGTACCTTTCGATTCCTATCTGTTTGGGCCAATGAAGGATGGACTCCGCGGAAAGAAGTACGTGGATGATGGAGAGGTTTTGATGCAGCAAGACGTTGGCTCCGACGTCAACCAGCAGAGTTGTACCATGCGGCATACAGGCCCTCACAGTAAGGTGGCGTAAGGCCGATGCACTGAACGGAGATTATGTTGAAAAATAGGGTTTTGTAATCACAAGAGTGGGGAATTATATGGTGTATTGTAATCCTTGGTAAAACCAAACTGCTTTCAGTAAAAAATGTGTTGGATTACTCATTGAAAGCTCCTGGATATGCAGAGCGGTTAGTGGCGCAAAGCTGAACGAGAGAGATACTCGGAACTCGCAGCTTCCTGTCATCTCCCCGAACATCGTCCGGTGGGGTGGGGCAGGTAGGGGAGGGGAGGGGGAGCCAGCTACCAGCTCCTTGTGCGCGCCCCACCAACACCGACTCAAAGGAAGGCCTCGGCGCTTGTTGCTGACGTCACGTCAGCTAGGCACGGCGAACGCCAGGTCTGTTGCAGGCAGAAACGCCTGGGCGTGCTTATCACTATAAATCTCTTATTTTTGGACAAAATGTTTGGTATTCTTTTGCATTCTGCAGTTTTATTTAGATGAAAGATTTTCTTACTATCGTAAAGCTACAAATGAAGATCATAGTTCTGTATTACTGAATCCTGTCGAAACAAACGTAGATCGATATGAGAAGACGCTTTGCCTCATTGCAAGCTTCGGAAATTTTACATTCAAGTAACTATATTCACTTCATCAATTTTGTTATCGAAACTTACCCCAACCCCCTTACAATCAACTCGTTTCTTTTATTTATTTATTTTCGTTTGACATCGTCACTGGAAACGTGAACTAATTTACATGTGTACATGTGTGTTGCCAGTCATTAGATTACAGTCGTTTTCAACGAAAGAATTCTAAACAGGAAACAAAATAGCTTCATACATCGAAAATACTACTGAGCTTAAACTTTTTTAAACGTGCACATTAGAAAAGATAAATATTCCCTTCTTGCAACTGAAAGGTGAAACTTTATAAGATAAAAAAAAATTATTTGATAAAACAAGTATCTCTCTTTTGCCTCTTCTTCTGTCCCCCACCCCCTGCCCCAACTTGTACAATAGCAAGATATTTCATTAAGATTCAGTGCTCCTCACCCCATAGTCAACCAAGTTACCTAAAGAATGGCGTCAATATGTTCACAGTTTCTTGTAAAAGCAACCCAGTACAAACGTAACTTCCTCAGATTTACAAATAAGGTAAGGAAGCACGAATTCTGTTGCTGCTGGACCACCAAAGTTGTTTTTGTATGTCAATCCTTAAAACAGGTGGAAATTTAAGTTCAGGAGTACACTATTTGTTAAGAAGTGTAATGAATTGCACAATTAATTGATTTCAGAAATCTCTCAGAACAAAGTGTGTTGGTCAACTACCGCCCATAGTTTCACATTTTCCTGTGTCAAGGAGGGAGACACCACCATTATGAGTATGCCTGCAACAGACCTGGCGTTCGCCGTGCCTAGCTGACGTGACGTCACGAACAAGCGCCGAGGCCTTCCTTTGAGTCGGAGCTGGCCCCACCCACACGCTACACACTACACCGTGTACCTGTAGCTTGGCGCTCAGCGTCACCGCAATGTAGCGGAATAGACAAACACTGGTAGACAGAGAACTACAAAATCCGCTGACTTGTTGCATTGCTCTCTGGACAAGAATTAGTTGTGTTCCGTGGCTCACTTTCCACAATATACCGTAATGATGTGGAGCGAGTCATTTTACGCAACTTTACGTGAGTGCATGCCGATAATTTAGAGACTTGTCACCTAATAGAAAACAAAGTTCATTTTAAATTATAAGTATCATTTTTGCAAATAAAAAAAGAGCCGTCTGTGGAATAGCAACAATTTCCCAGAAAAAATAATATCGGCTCATTTTCAAATACTGCATCTTAGATCTGAATAACTGCACGACGTAGATAACTAGCATACTACTGAAAAATGCTGCATATCACTTATTACAAACATGTGATCACACAAATGTACACGGTCCCTGGTCGGAGACTAATTATAGGATGAAAACATCGCTTACTGTAATCGGCCTGTAAATATCGGTGCATGGGGGTGTGCGGATGCGAAGGGAGAAGGGAGGGCGACGGGGGGGGGGGGGGGGGGGGGGAAGGAGGCAGCAATACGTTCTTGGGAAACAGGGAAAAATGCCAGTCAGTGTGTGGCCAACGCCTCTGTTGTAGAAGTCTGCCTACACTCTTCGTGAATGACTCACAGGCAGCCTACTACACGTATTGCGAACAGTATGTGCGCAGAAAGCGGAAAAATCTAATGTTCCTGCGCACACCGATATCAAAGTATATTTTGTCATTACTACTAGTCTCTAGCTGGCAGTTCATCGGTTCTGATTTATTTTCCTAGTAATTCTGCTCTCAGAAATATGACGGTATTGTCAGAGATGGAAATTGAAGAAAGGTGTAGGTATTCAGTCGGCGAAAAGACTGTCGTGTTTGTGTACTAAGGATAAAGGCAAGTAATCGCGCGAAGCACGTGTTTTCTATGGGTTTATTTTCTTGTTGTTCAAAGTGTGATTACAGAATACCAGACGGAATAACTGAACCACTTCTAACCTCTTATCTCGACGCAGGTGAGGAAGACGAGGAATTTTGTTTCGTCATTATTCTTTTGTAATTACTCTAATAAACATCGTCGGTACTTCAATTTGAAATAGATTGAAGAAAACTGAATGATCCATTTCTTTTCTCGTAAGTTTCCCCCAGTGAACCATCTGTTGAGTTCGACGTGATTTTTTACTATGGTGAAACTAAACTATGTAGCTTGTCAGTGCCGTAAGTATTGCAGATTTTCTCGCAACGAAACACTTTGGATCGCAGTCACTTCTACAGGGTCGCAGCCACTCGCTTGCCACAGGCCGCACTTGGCTTCCAAGTCTTCCGCCACCTCCCCTTTCCTTGTTCCCCTTCCCTTACCATAGCGCCGCAGCGGCAGAAAAAGCTTAGCAGTGCCGCGCGCCCCATTTGACGTCGCCAACTTTCAACAACTCACCATCCCGGCCGGCATTGCAGAAATCAGAGCTATGCAGCGTTTTTACTAAGCTCTCAGCCTCAGCGGGTCACAAAGATCATTCACTACTATTCTAGCATTCATGGTGCTGTCTGTTTCTTCTATATCGTGTCTCCCTACCACTTTCGCGCAACGACGCTCTGAGCGTGTTTTTTTAGGGAATTGACTAGTCTGAACCTGGGACCTGTTGCTGGTAAGGAGACCCCAGATCACATATGACATGTAGAATTCAGAAGAGTTCAGTGAGACTGGCGATGATATAACCAAATACTTAATGATTTCAGCGTCAGCTCCAGTGCACTCCCTGTAAAAGAATCTTAATACTAACTAAATGTAGTGGAAGGGGTTCATGGCTTTCCTATTTTTAGTTAGCTGGTAAAATAACGTCGAAAAAGCAGTTAAGTTTACCATTGGAAATTTTATTCTACTCACAAAACATCGTTTATAAATTGCACTATTGATAAAAGGAAATGTTTTAATACAGGATGGTAAAAACCAACTGCGTTCAACAAAAATGTGAGTGAATATTCCCTAAATGGGTTTCCAAGTTCTACAATCGATCGAAGGATGACCTATACTATATCACGTCTATAATCTAGGTTTAAATTAAGTTTCACAAAACAGAAAACTATCAAAATGGTCTACAGTGACCCTCAATTATCTTTAATTACTTATCTAACTTGTCGTAAATTACAGTGGCTGATGTGGCTTCTCAATAACTGTATAACAGAAAAATCATCGCGTTTCAGATTTTTACTTCAAGTGGCAAATGTGAACACCATGAGGTTTAATTGACGATCGACACTAGTATTACGCAAAACAGGGGGTGTAACAGATGAGACTTTTGCAGTTCTGAGTGAAGCCTTATGCCCTCAAAAATTCGGCATCGCGTGCGTTCATTACCTTGTCGGTGTTTAGGCAGCGTCAGGGCGGCAGCGGCCGGCGCAGCAGCCATCCAGCTCGCCGTCTCGGAACTCACACTCTCCTAACTTCTCCTTACTACAATTTACCGAAGTTGGTTTTAAAAAAACTATGACATGCATTTATACATTCTTGTGTTAGTCTATGGTATTCCATTTGCTCACTTACTTTGGTTAATTTAATGTCACGATTTATTCGGAGCTATGTGACATACTACTGGATTTGCTTAGCATGTCAGGGTTTTCATAGAAGGTGTCGGTTTTGCCTGACACCTTACACTATTGGATCGAAAGCGCCATATTAGTAGTCACTTGACGATATTGCCAGTTAGTTATAATTTCAAACGTTAGCAAAAAATGCCAAAATTATCAGACATTTTTATTTTTAGTCAAGAATATGATGGAGTACTTTCCAAAAGAAAATTCTTACCAGTCCTAAAAACAAACTTAACAGGAGATTTTCAAGAAATATATTTTTTACCTCAATCTGAGGAAAAAACTAGAAAGACGAACACATTCGCACTCAAAAAATGTAGGCATATTCTAAAAGTTTATACAGGGTGTTCGGAAATTCCCGTTACAGACTTCTAGGACTTGTAAGAGGCAGTGAGTACATAATATTCTGAGTAGGAGCCCATGTCCGGAAAGGTAGCATTTCCGTTCTACGACAGTTCAGATGTTTAACGCGTCCACGTCTACTGAGGATAAGAGAAACGTCTCTGAGGTTGTTTGTCCTGGTATGCAGTAGGGTAGACAGGATGACGTGTACTACCACTGAATGTCCGTCAGGAAATGTGGTTTATGATGATGTTGCATCACCTCACTTTTCACGTGCTGTTCGCAGACATACAAGTATACACATATGTGGTCCAATGTGACCGCCGCTATCGGCCGTTTTAACTCCTGTGGATCACTTCTAGTGGGGTCGTATGCAAAGTTTAATCTATATGACTACTCTGGAGAGAAGGGAAGGTCTCCTGCCACGAGTTCTGGCCGTTGAACCAGAAACAGAATAAAACACCAGGCGGGAAGGAGAGTATCAGAACATACTTCGTAGGTACAATGTCTGGAACAAAGTTGGTGGTCGCCACATTGAGCTGCTGTTCTAATGCATCAGTACTGTTCTGTACGTACAGTATGCTGTATTTTATTCTGTTTTGAAGTAATGTAAACAGGAAATGTTGAAGTGTTAATATAAACAAATGTGCTAAAGTGATAAATGGGTTTTTCGTTATGTTGCCTTTCGAATTGTCACCTAATAATCGTATCGCGTCTCGCCTAATTCAATTCCTCAAGCAGAAGTGGATTAGTTAAACATCCAAATTGAAACGGCCTTAGAACGGAAGCTGTACGTTTCCGGAAAAGAGTTCCTATTTAAAATATTATGTACGCATTCGCAAATTTGTAACGGGAACTTCCGAACATCCTATAGAGACACCTGATACATATCTTAGTCTGAAAACATAAAACTATTTAGAGATAAAAAATTAAATACCGTAAGAGGTGTGAAACTCTTTCTCCTGAGTAATGAAAGTCGTTGTCACTGGTGAATTTGCGTCCTATTTGGTCTTGTAGAAACTTGCAGCGAGAAAGCTGTTAAGAAAACTGTATAATTAATGTTGGTAACAACTGATGCACAATCACTGTGTCATGTCAGCTACGAACGCGATTTATTTATCACAGACTTCCATACACGACAGCGTGCGAGGACTTGCTAGCCTCCTCCAGCATTCTGGTTCCGACGGCTCGCCGTAATGGGGCCCGATAATATACCCTTACTATAGAAGAGATTATATGTGAGGCTGTAACAGATTGTTCGTCACTGTATTTATCACCCAAAGCACCAATACACACTATACAAAATAATGGCTCTGAGAACTGTGGGACTTAACTTCCCTGGTCATCAATCCCCTAGAACTTAGAACTACTTAAACCTAACTAACCTGAGGACATCACACGCATCCTTGCCCGAGGCAGGATTCGAACCTGCGACCGTAGCGGTCGCGCGGTTTGCAGACTATAGCACCTAGAACCGCTCGGCCACACCGGCTGGCACACACTATACGGATGTAGAGCCTATCTGTAGGTTCTTTCGGACTACCATTTCCCTTGGAGTCTTCCCAAATATTTTTGCTTCTATGGTTTTGCGAAACACAGATTTCTTGTCTTCTGTAGCTATAAATGCACAATGCGCAAAACTGTACCTCTCCGGGAGGCAATATCCTTTCGTTCAATACGAAATTTGTCTATTTGTACATTTCCTGAACTTAAAAGTGACGTCCCTTAGAAGGCGAATAAGGAACGTTTCCGCTCCCTCATACTGAATTTTGTGTTAACGTTGGGCACGAACGTTGCTGGCATTAGGATTCTCTCTTCTACTGTAGTGTTCTAAGGCAGTTCTGCGGATAAAAAAAAATGGTTCAAATGGCTCTGAGCACTATGGGACTTAACATCTGAGGTCATCAGTCCCATAGAACTTAGAACTACTTAAACCTTACCAACCTAAGCACATTAATACATCCATGCCCGAGGCAGGATTCGAACCTGCGACCGTAGCAGTCACGCAGTTCCGGACTGACGCGCCTAGAACCACACGGCCACCGCGGCCGGCTTTGCAGATCACTTCTTTATTAAAATAGACAGTTTGAATAAATATACGTTCCCCTTTATACCCCCTCCGTCTCTCGTTAAGAAAATAATGATTAGCGATAAGGTCGTTTTAAAGCGAAATTTACTTACTTTGTGATAAATGCGATATTACAGCGAAATTTATAGAGAATAACGAGCTGGAAATTTTGTTCCAAGATTATATTTATGAAGAGAAAGAGAAGAGAGAACAAAGATTTGTTAACAGTACAGAAATACCTGTTATCTTTAATATTTCGGAAAATCTCTTTAAGGCATGATGCCGAAGAGTGAAACGCTCTAGAGAGGGGCACGTATTTTCTAAGTAATTCGGCACAAATATTGCCGACTTCGGCTCCAGTCTTCTTGCTAAACGAAATGTTTGGGATGTCGTTCTCGTGGTGGCTGGGAATCCCATCTCAGCCTCTCCCCACATGCTACAGTGCTAATTTTCTTGGAAATCTGTAATGACGTCTACTGGCTGCAAGACTGACTGCGAAAAAGTTGGTGTATTTCGGCGGCCTGGTTCGGGTAAAATAAAGTGACCACAGTCAGTAGTGTGTGGGAACTATAACTTGGCATGCAGATTCCATCGTTCTGATTGGTTAACAGCTGGCAATAGCCGGGAGATTTCGTGCCGTAGTGATTCGTAGATATTCGTTGTCAACAGTGCAGCGTACCATTAGCCTCTATCTAACTGCATTGTCGTCTGCTTTGTTGCTGCGCTGTAATGTCACTGTATGAGTTTTGTTGCGCTATTTTCATTGCGATTTTTTTCGAAAATGAGTGATGATGCGGGTGCTGGCGCACTGCAAGCCTACCCTCTACTCCAGTGCAGAAAAGAAGCCCATCATCAGGAGCTCGTGAAAGCTGAAAACACGTTTCTGTTGTCTGCACTGCACACACACAGTACATGCAGGTGCAGTTTGTTTGTGCCTATATACCACCTTCCCTGCTGTATACCCTATCCGCTCCCCCCGCGAATAGTAACTAATTTTACAGTGAACAGCAGCGGTAAGAGTGGAAATTTATACGTTGTTTTAAACAAATATTGTAATCGTATCGAGTGGGAGAAAAAAAATACTGCCTCATAACATTCCTTTAAAAATAGGTAAGATTTAGAACTGGGGTGTCCAACACGGGGCCCAAAGCAAAAGTCAGTGTGGCCAAAGAAGTGTGCATTTATCACACGACCAGTTAAAAAAAGACTCCGTTTATGTGAAATTATGATAAACATAACGTTTTCAGTTTGCAACTGTCCTCTTCCGTGTGGCTCAGGTAAGCCAAAAGGTTGGACACGCCTGCATTAAACTTTCTGCGAAGCCCTCTTGTGTAAAATGATGCGATTCCGCACAGCGGACTGAAGTGGAAGAAGACATTGTCGGTGTTAACAGTGCCGACTCGCCATTGCTGCTGTTAGATGGGACTGCTGTATAAACCGACACTCGCCTATCAAAATGCAGCTGGCGCTTCCCCCGTGCTGTTGCAACCACGTGATGCGATCCTGTTTCCCTCAATCGCCACCACTCCCATTTGCTCTGATCTGCTCGCTCGCAAGCATTTAAGTGCGATTTGCAGAGTATCCGTGTAGGTGTACAGGTGATCGGCAAAATAATGTGGACGCCTATACTTACTTGAGAATGGTTTACTAATTAAGTTCCAAAATGGCTCTGAGCATTATAGGACTCAACTGCTGTGGTTAACAGTCCCCTAGAACTTAGAACTACTTAAACCTAACTAACCTAAGGACATCACACACATCCATGCCCGAGGCAGGATTCGAACCTGCGACCGTAGCAGTCGCACGGCTCCGGACTGCGCGCCTAGAACCACGAGACCACCGCGGCCGGCTACTAATAAGTGGTTGGACCCATGCAGAGGGTTGGAAAATAAGAAGTAATGATGAGATCTACAAAAATATTGAGAAAATATCTGAAGTAATGGCCAAACGAAGATTAACCTTTTTCAGACACCTCCACCGAATGCATGGAAATAGATTAACAAAACAAATACTTCTATATTTCTGGAAGAAGAAATCGACAATAGCATGGATTATAGATGTAAGGAAAGATCTAGAAAGAAACAACATTAAAGAATCAGAAATAGCAGAAAGAAACCGATTTAAAAATAAAATAGTAAATTTGGAAGACTTCCAAAGCAGAAGAAATAAAAAATCGGGGACAACATGGACAGAAGAAAGGAAGAAACTTCATGGGGAGAAAATGAGGGAATACTGGGAAAATATGCAGAGGGCGTTCCGCAAGTAATGCAAACAATTTTCTGACGCAACGGTGCACCACAGCGTGTTGTATACGGCTGGGCTCAGTGGAGGGGGGGGGGGGGGGGGTGTTAGCTCCAAAATGCTCTTTGTCTCATTCGCCGGAGAGACAGGACGTGCGTTTCCGTCAACCCCGTTTTGAGTTTATGTAACACGGCACAATGGATCATTCTGTAGAGCAACGGTACGCAATTAAATTTTGCGTTGAACTTGGGAAGTCCACTACCGAAACATTTTCATTACTCCAGCATGCCTTTGGGATTGACTGCATGTCCAAATCACAAGTTTTCTGATGGCACAAGTCGTTCATGGAGGGCTGAGAGGAGATCACCGACGAACCTCGTAATGGACGGCCATCAGCCGCACGAGTCGACGAAAATGTGACGCGTGTGCGCGAATGTGAACTCTGACAGACGGCTGAGTCTTCAATTGATAGCACAAACTCTAAACATGTCAAAAACAACCGTTTTCCGCATTGTGACCGAGGATTTGAACATGAGAAAGGTGTGTGCCAAACTCGTACCAAAAGTGTTGACCGACGAACACAAGCACATGCGAGTGCTTCGGTGCCGAGAAATGTTGGAAATGTGTGAAAATCATCCACATTTTATAAACTCACTATTGATGTGTCGTGGATTTTTGAGGGCGACCCTGAGATAGAAAAGCTGAGTGGCATACCCCATCGTTGCCCTATCCCAAGAAGGCATGCGTGAGCAAGTCCAAAATCAAAACAATGCTCATTGTCTTCTTTGACGTCAGAAGCATTGTCCACCACCTACCGTGACTACAGTGAACTTAGCTTTCTACTTGGAAGTGCTCAAAAGACTGAAAAGGATGGTCCCGCACTTCCGAAGCGACATCAAGGACACGTGGAAAGTTCACCACGACAACGCGCCGAGTCATAGCGCCTTCATTGTCAACGACTTCCTGCCCAGGATAAAGACACCATTGGTTCCCCAGCCTCCCTACAGTCCTGACCTGGCTCCTGCTGACAGTTTTTTGTTTCCTCAGTTAAAAGGAGTCATGAGAGCAAAACATTGGGACACGATCGAAAGCATCCAGGTGCATGTTACATCAGCTCTAAAGGACATTCCGGAAAAGGCATTCCAGGATGTCTTCCAGGCATGGAAACACCGTCTCCAGAAGTGTATCGACTCAAGAGGGTGCTATTTTGAAAATTTTTGATTATTTGTACGAATATATTCAATAAATGATTTTTTATGAAATTGGTCGCATTACTTATGTAACGCACCTTCTAAAACAACCACAAAGGAAGAAGAAGAGGAACTGAAGTTGTTAACTTGATCCTAGTTGGTCAAATCGATTGAAAAAAAAAGTGTTGGACTCCCATCACTCTTCCACCACCATGCTGAACCGTTGGAATCAAGCAATCAGGACTGTAGGCTTCTTTTGGAATGCTCCAAACGTGAACCTGGCCCGATGTTGGAAATATCGACAACGTTACTCGTCGGACAATATGACGTGTTTCCACTGATCAGCCGTCCAGGATTTATTCTCCTGACACCATGTATTACGCTTCCTTGGGTTGGTTGTCGTCACTAATGGTTTCGCTATAGCAGCTCGTCCTTGAATATTCGCTTTATGGAGTTCTCGGCAGACAGTGTCAATAGATACGGGGTCTCGAAGACGACCATTAAGCTCTGCAGTAACTTCAGCCGCCGTAGCTCTGTGTTGTTTTGACACAATTCGTGTTAGCCTACGACTATCTCTGTCATTTATTTTTGATTTGCGCCCACTATTACCTTTACACGATGATGTCTTTCCATGTTTTGTGTAGTTGAAACACTTGGTCTTTAAACATTCAATAAGCTGGCTGTCCTGGTTACTCATGCTCCAGCTAATCGGGCCCCCAAAATCTACCCTTTTTGGAACTACGTTAGATCTTGCATTGCACGACGACCTCGGCCCCTGATTGCAAATACGAAGTGTGCACTACTCGTAAACAACCTGCAGTGATGCCCAGTCCGTACTGAACACGCACAGTCCAGCTGCATTGTTGACCCTGTTAGCATAATTTTGCCTATCCCCTGTAGATAAAGATAGTGAGCAGGCGCGAATACTGACGCTCTAACTCAGCGAGTTATTAAGCAGGATTCTAAGCCTCCTCAGACAAATGGCCTAGACGACGTTTCCTTTTACCTGAGGTTAAGTGAGCGTATGGCATAAGGGAATGGATCCAGTCATAAACTCTCTGTGTATATCACTAAACCGAAAAAACGGTGCAGGGTCCAAGATGAAGATCGTCTGTCTAATGTCTTCTAGTTGCACCAAAAAATTTGATTTTTAGTATCTCATATAATTCGTGGCAGAATTTAAAAATTTAAAATGCTGTCATAATCTGCTTATTAAGAGCAGTAATCTTTCGTTGCAGGTATAACACAATAAGATTAGTGTGTACATGTTTTGAGCACTGTAACTCACAGTGAGCAAATTACTCGTACTATGTTCATCCAATATTTGAGAAAGAGAACACTTAGTGACTTACAACAAACTTTACACATAATTTCTGGCCGGTGTTGCCGTGCGGTTCTAGGCGCTTTAATCTGAAACCGCGTGACCGATACGGTGACAGATTCCAATTCTGCCTCGGGCATGGATGTGTGTGCTGTCTTTAGGTTAGTTAGGTTCTAAGTTCTAGGGGACTGATGACCACAGATGTTAAGTCCCATAGTGCTCACAAAGGAACCTCCCCATCGCAACCCCCTCAAATTTAGTTATAAGGTGGTACAGTGGATAAGCCTTGAAAAACTGAACACTGATCAATCGAGAAAACAGGAAGAAGTTGCGTGGAACTATGAAAAAAATAAGCAAAATATACAAACTGAGTAGTCCATGCGCAAGATAAGCAATATCACAGGAAATTTCTAGCACAGGAGAGCCGTGATCCCGTGGTTAGCGTGAGCAGCTGCGGAACGAGAGGTCCCTGGTTCAAGTCGTCCCTCGAGTGAAAAGTTTAATTTTTTTATTTTCAGACAATTATCAAGGTTCAGACACTCACACATAATCAACTTCGCTCTCCAAAATTCCAGGACATGTTCAGATTTGCTTGGACACATGCAGGATTTGACGGTGTTCGCACGGAAAAATTTGAAAGCGTTAAAAACATACACTCCTGGAAATTGAAATAAGAAAACCGTGAATTCATTGTCCCAGGAAGGGGAAACTTTATTGACACATTCCTGGGGTCAGATACATCACATGATCACACTGACAGAACCACAGGCACATAGACACAGGCAACAGAGCATGCACAATGTCGGCACTAGTACAGTGTATATCTACCTTTCACAGCAATGCAGGCTGCTATTCTCCCATGGAGAGGATCGTAGAGATGCTGGATGTAGTCCTGTGGAACGGCTTGTCATGCCATTTCCACCTGGCACCTCAGTTGGACCAGCGTTCGTGCTGGACGTGCAGACCGCGTGAGACGACGCTTCATCCAGTCCCAAACATGCTCAATGGGGGACAGATCCGGAGATCTTGCTGGCCAGTTGACTTACACCTTCTAGAGCACGTTGGGTGCCACGAGATACATGCGGACGTGCATTGTCCTGTTGGAACAGCAAGTTCCCTTGCCGGTCTAGGAATGGTAGAACGATGGGTTCGATGACGGTTTGGATGTACCGTGCACTATTCAGTGTCCTCTCGACGATCACCAGAGGTGTACGGCCAGTGTAGGAGATCGCTCCCCACACCATGATGCCGGGTGTTGGCCCTGTGTGCCTCGGTCGTATGCAGTCCTGATTGTGGCGCTCACCTGCACGGCGCCAAACACGCATACGACCATCATTGGCACCAAGGCAGAAGCGACTCTCATCGCTGAAGACGACACGTCTCCATTCGTCCCTCCATTCACGCCTGTCGCGACACCACTGGAGGCGGGCTGCACGATGTTGGGGCGTGAGCGGAAGACGGCCTAACGGTGTGCGGGACCGTAGCCCAGCTTCATGGAGACGGTTGCGAATGGTCCTCGCCGATACCCCAGGAGCAACAGTGTCCCTAATTTGCTGAGAAGTGGCAGTGCGGTCCCCTACGGCACTACGTAGGATCCTACAGTCTTGGCGTGCATCCGTGCGTCGCTGCGGTCCGGTCCCAGGTCGGCGGGCACGTGCACCTTCCGCCGACCACTGGCGACAACATCGATGCACTGTGGAGACCTCACGTCCCACGTGTTGAGCAATTCGGCGGTACGTCCACCCGGCCTCCCGCATGCCCACTATACGCCCTCGCTCAAAGTCCCTCAACTGCACATACGGTTCACGTCCACGCTGTCGCGGCATGCTACCAGTGTTAAAGAGTGCGATGGAGCTGCGTTTGCCACGGCAAACTGGCTGACACTGACGGCGGCGGTGCACAAATGCTGCGCAGCTAGCGCCATTCGACGGCCAACACCGCGGTTCCTGGTGTGTCCGCTGTACCGTGCGTGTGATCATTGCTTGTATAGCCCTGTCGCAGTGTCCGGAGCAAGTATGGTGGGTCTGACACATCGGAGTCAATGTGTTCTTTTTTCCATTTCCAGGAGTGTATGTTTTGACAGAGCACAGGGAAAACTGTGCGTCTGTGAAACTGTTGCATTCATTTGTTGCAGTTTACGTGACAAACTCTTATGTTTTTATCACAATTTTGGGAGTGATTATCACATCCACAAGAAAACCTAAATCGGGCAAGGTAGTAGAATCTTTTTACCCAATCGCCAAGTGTACAAGTTCTACATCTACATCTAATGCTGCAACTTCTCTGTATACTACAGCATCATCCGCGAAAAGCCGCATGGAACTTCCTACACTATCTTCTAGGTCATTTATATATATTGTGAAAAGCAATGGTCCCAAACACTCCCCTGTGGCACGCCAGAGGTTACTTTGACGTCTGTAGACGTCTCTCCATTGATAACAACATGCTGTGTTCTGTTTGCTAAATACTCTTCCATCCAGCCACACAGCTGGTCTGATGTTCCGTAGGCTCTTACTCTGTTTATCAGGCGACAGTGCGGAACTGTATCGAACGCCTTCCGGAAGTCTAGGAAAATAACATCTACCTGGGAGCCTGTATCTAATAATTTTTGGGTGTCATGAACAAATAAAGCGAGTTGGGTCTCACACGATCGCTCTTTCCGGAATCCATGTTGATTCCTACATAGTAGATTCTGGGTTTCCAAAAGCGACATGATACTCGAGCAAAAAACATGTTCTAAAATTCTACAACAGATCTACGTCAGAGATATAGGTCTATAGTTTTGCGCATCTGCTCGACGACCCTTCTTGAAGACTGGGACTACCTGTGTTCTTTTCCAATCATTTGGAACCTTCTGTTCCTCTAGAGACTTGCGGTACACGGCTGTTAGAAGAGGGGCAAGTTCTTTCGCGTACTCTGTGTAGAATCGAATTGGTATTCCATCAGGTCCAGTGGACTTTCCTCTGTTGAGTGATTTCAGTTGCTTTTCTATTCCTTGGACACTTATTTCGATGTCAGCCATTTATTCATTTGTGCGAGGATTTAGAGAAGGAACTGCAGTGCGGTCTTCCTCTATGAAACAGCTTTGGAAAAAGGTGTTTAGTATTTCAGCTTTACGCGTGTCATCCTCTGTTTCAAAGCCATCATCATCCCGGAGTGTCTGGATATGCTGTTTCGAGCCACTTACTGATTTAACGTAAGACCAGAACTTCCTAGGATTTTCTGTCAAGTCGGTACATAGAATTTTACTTTCGAATTCACTGAACGAGTCGGTTCTCTGTTTAATTGCTCGAGGTAATTTTCGGATAGTACACTCAGTATAATGTCACTCGATGCTCTGTCCCTACCACCCGTCTTAAACATCTGAGTATACCAGTCTATATCTGGTAAATTCAAATCTCCACCTAAGAGTATAATATGCTGAGAAAATTTATGTGAAATGTATTCCAAATTTTCTCGCAGCTGTTCTGCCACTAATGCTGCTGAGTCAGGAGGTCGGTAAAAGGAGCCAATTATTAACCTAGCTCGGTTTTTGAGTGTAACCTCCACCCATAATATTTCGCAGGAACTATCCACTTCTACTTCACTACAGTATAATCCACTACTAACAGCGACAAACACGCCACCACTGGTTGCATGCAATCTATCCTTTCTAAACACCGTCTGTGCCTTTGTAAAAATTTCGGCTGAATTTATCTCTCACTTCAGCCAGCTTCCTGTACCTATAACGATTTCAGCTTGGGTGCTTTCTATCAGCGCTTGAAGTTCCGGTACTTTACTAATGCAGCTTCGACAGTTTACAACTACAATACCGATTGCTGCTTGGTCCCCGCATGTCCTGACTTTGCCCTGCACCCTTTGAAGCTGTTGCCCTTTCTGTACTTGCCCGAGGCCATCTAACCTAAAAAACCGCCCAGTCCACGCCACACAGCCCCTGCTACCCGTGTAGCCGCTTGCTGCGTGTAGTGGACTCCTGACCTATCCAGCGGAACGCGAAACCCCACCACCCTATGGCGCAAGTCGAGGAATCTGCAGCCCACACGGTCGCAGAACCGTCTCAGCCTCTGATTCAGACCCTCCACTCGGCTCTGTACCAAAGGTCCACAGTCAGTCCTGTCGACGATGGTGAGCTCTGCTTTCATCCTGCTAGCGAGACTGGCAATCTCCACCAAATCAGATAGCCGCCGGAAGCCAGAGAGGATTTCCTCCGATCCATAGCGACACACATCAGTGGTGCCGACATGAGCGACCACCTGCAGATGGGTGCACCCTGTACCCTTCATGGCAACCGGAAGGACCCTTTCCACATCTGGAATGACTCCCCCGGTATGCACACGGAGTGCACATTGGTTTTCTTCCCCTCTATTGCTGGCATATCCCTAAGGGGCCCCATTACACTCCTGACATTGGAGCTCCCAACTACCAGTAACCCCACCCTCTGCGACTGCCTGGATCTTGCAGACTGAGGGGCAACCTCTGGAACAGGACAAGCAGACATCTCCGGCAGAACATCAGTATCAGCCGGAGACAGAGCCTGAAACCGGTTCGTCAGACAAACTGGCGAGGCCTTCCGTTCAGCCCTCCGGAATGTCTTTCGCCCCCTGCCACACCTCGAGACGACCTCCCACTCTACCACAGGTGAGGGATCAGCCTCAATGTGGGCAGTATCCCGGGCAGCCACAGTCGTAGTCCGATCGGGGGATGCGTGGGACGAGCTGGCCGTCCCCGACAAACCCCCATCCGGACACCCACAGTGATGCCCACTGGCAAGAGCCTCAAGCTGTGTGACCGAAGCCAACACTGCCTGAAGCTGGGAACGAAGGGATGCCATCTCAGCCTGCATCCGAACACAGCAGTTGCAGTCCCTATCCATGCTAAAAACTGTTGTGCAAAGAACGTCTGAATTAATCTACAGAGAGCAGAAACAATTCGACACAATTAGGTGGCTCGACAACATATTCCTGTCATGTGACGCACATGGCGTCACCAGTGTCGTACAGAATATATCAGACGTGTTTTCCTGTGGAGGAATCGGTTGACCTAAGACCCTGCGATCAAATGTTTTCGATTCCCATTGGAGAGGCACGTCCTTTCGCCTACTAATCGCACGGTTTTGCGGTGCGGTCGCAAAACACAGACACTAAATTTATTACAGTGAACAGAGGCATCAATGAACAAGTGGACAGATCATAACTTTGCGAAAATAAACAAAGAAAAACTTTTCACTCAACGGAAGACCTGAACCAAGGACCTCAAGTACCGCAGGGGCTCCCGCTATCCAAGTGACCACAGCGCTTCAGAGCTCACATGTCCTGTGATGTTGCCTGTCATGGTCATGGACTACTCAGTTTGTATATTTTGCTTATTTTTTCATAGTACCACACAACTTCTTCCTGTTTTCTCGATTGATCAGTGTTCAGTTTTTCAAGGCATATCCACTGTGCCAATTTATCACTAAATCTGAGGGGGGTGCGATGGGGAGGTTCCCTTGTCAGAGCCATTGAGCCATTTGTTTACACATAATTTCAAGCTTTTCGAAACCTTTTTCTCGCTGACTTCCGTACAAAATAATGGAAGAAACAAACTTTATTGCTTTCTACACATCCGCTGCACATGCAGTAAAATTTCTGCATCGGGTATCGATTTATTGCGTTTTACCACTAATTCAGTTCGCAACACATTTTGCACACAGTATCCACATATACCACTGTATGTACTTGCAAAATTATGTGTTGTACGATACATAGCTCAGGAGATAGGACGTCACTAACACTGATAAGTGAGGAACGTTAGCTTTTCTTAAAACGTAGCTACTGAAGCTGTTTTGTACATGGGAGTTCGATTCTTTAAAGACCTCTAATTGTGACGTTAAGTCAAGCACGAACAATGCGACCATATTGAAAATCAATAGGAGTACTGTACAACTGCTGTATTGGTCACTAAATAAGAAGCCACCAGTCGATAAATCAGTGACTTTATTTGACGCGTTTGGGGAAGAGCCCATCCTCAGATTGCCAAAAATGTTCAAATGTGTGTGAAATCTTATGGGACTTAACTGCTAAGGTTATCAGTCCCTAAGCTTACACACTACTGAACCTAAATTATCCTAAGGACAAACACACACACCCATGCCCGAGTGAGGACTCGAACCTCCGCCGGGATCAGCCGCACAGTCCATGACTGCAGCGCCTCAGACCGCTCGGCTAATCTCGCGTGGCCCTCAAATTGCCATGACCATCTTGGCGATCACGTATGTACAGATAGTATGTGACAGACAAAGATGCCATGGGAGCTTTGTGTGTTACGTATTACGTACATACCTGACCACCAAGATGTTAATGACATTCTCAGGATGGGATCTACCCGAAAAGCGTCAAATAAAGTCATGGTTTGTCAACTGCTGGCTTCTTATTTTGTGCTCAACACAGCAATTGTGCAGTACTCCTATTGATTCTTTAAAGAACTGGGGGTGGGGAAGGATTACTGAAATAATTCTAAATCTAGACTGAGTGAGTACCCCAAATTTGCAGTCTGCGAAAGTGTGAATAAAACCAGGAAGCACAGACTTTAAAAAGTCGGATACAGCTGCCGAAATATTATTTATCGTTTCAGCCAGTGTGTCCACACCATGTGGAATACAAGCGTGGGAACTTTCATACACTACAGCAGGAAGTGATTAACCAGTTTCAATGCAGCAATGAAACATGAAACGAGAGCGTTACAGTCCATGCGTTTACCTCGTATCAGCCACCTAGGAAACCAATATACACTCCTGGAAATTGAAATAAGAACACCGTGAATTCATTGTCCCAGGAAGGGGAAACTTTATTGACACATTCCTGGGGTCAGATACATCACATGATCACACTGACAGAACCACAGGCACATAGACACAGGCAACAGAGCATGCACAATGTCGGCACTAGTACAGTGTATATCCACCTTTCGCAGCAATGCAGGCTGCTATTCTCCAATGGAAACGATCGTAGAGATGCTGGATGTAGTCCTGTGGAACGGCTTGCCATGCCATTTCCACCTGGCGCCTCAGTTGGACCAGCGTTCGTGCTGGACGTGCAGACCGCGTGAGACGACGCTTCATCCAGTCCCAAACATGCTCAATGGGGGACAGATCCGGAGATCTTGCTGGCCAGGGTAGTTGACTTACACCTTCTAGAGCACGTTGGGTGGCACGGGATACATGCGGACGTGCATTGTCCTGTTGGAACAGCAAGTTCCCTTGCCGGTCTAGGAATGGTAGAACGATGGGTTCGATGACGGTTTGGATGTACCGTGCACTATTCAGTGTCCCCTCGACGATCACCAGAGGTGTACGGCCAGTGTAGGAGATCGCTCCCCACACCATGATGCTGGGTGTTGGCCCTGTGTGCCTCGGTCGTATGCAGACCTGATTGTGGCGCTCACCTGCACGGCGCCAAACACGCAGACGACCATCATTGGCACCAAGGCAGAAGCGACTCTCATCGCTGAAGACGACACGTCTCCATTCGTCCCTCCATTCACGCCTGTCGCGACACCACTGGAGGCGGGCTGCACGATATTGGGGCGTGAGCGGAAGACTGCCTAACGGTGTGTGGGACCGTAGCCCACCTTCATGGAGACGATTGCGAATGGTCCTCGCCGATACCCCAGGAGCAACAGTGTCCCTAATTTGCTGGGAAGTGGCAGTGCGGTCCCCTACGGCACTGCGTAGGATCCTACGGTCTTGGCGTGCATCCGTGCGTCGCTGCGGTCCGGTCCCAGGTCGACGGGCACGTGCACCTTCCGCCGACCACTGGCGACAACATCGATGTACTGTGGAGACCTCACGCCCCACGTGTTGAGCAATTCGGCGGTACGTCCACCCGGCCTCCCGCATGCCCACTATACGCCCTCGCTCAAAGTCCGTCAACTGCACATACGGTTCACGTCCACGCTGTCGCGGCATGCTACTAGTGTTAAAGACTGCGATGGAGCTCCGTATGCCACGGCAAACTGGCTGACACTGACGGCGGCGATGCACAAATGCTGCGCAGCTAGCGCCATTCGACGGCCAACACCGCGGTTCCTGGTGTGTCCGCTGTGCCGTTCGTGTGATCATTGCTTGTACAGCCCTCTCGCAGTGTCCGGAGCAAGTGTGGTGGGTCTGACACACCGGTGTCAATATGTTCATTTTTCCATTTCCAGGAGTGTATTATTCACTTATATCAAAATGGTTAATATTACAGCATGTAACTACTAGGTGTTATCATAAGCTATACTGGTTCACGACGTGTGTAATATCAATGGAATGGTGCTGAAGAGACGATAAGGCTGCAATCATCTATATATTCCCATGTATTAGGTTTATCAAGACTTATTGTTTAGCAGAAATAAATGTTGACTATAAGTCTTTGTCGTCACTGACTTTCTAACATTCATGGTGGTGTCTGTTTGTTCTATAGCGTGTCTCCCTACCACTTTCGCGCAACGACGCTCTGAGCGTGTTTTTTAGGGAATTGACATGTAGAATTCAGAAGAGTTCAGTGAGACTAGCGATGATATAACCATATACTTAATGATTTCAGCGCCAACTCCACTGCACTCCCTGTAAAAGAATCGTAATACTAACTAAATTTAGTGGAAGGGGTTCGAGGCTTTCCTATTTTAGTTAGCTGGTAAAATAATGTCGAAAAAGCAGTTGTTTATAAATTGCACTATTGATAAAAGGAAGTGTTTTAATACAGGCAAATGTGAAGACCATGAGTTTTAATTAACTATCGACACTAGTATTACGCAAAAAGGGGGTTTAACAGATGAGACTTCTGCAGTTCTGAGTGAAGCCTTATGCGCTCAAAAACGCGGCATCGCGTGCGTTCATTATCTTGTCGGTGTTCAGGCAGCGTCAGGGCGGCAGCGTCCGGCGCAGCAGCCATACAGCTCGCCGTCTCGGAACTAACTCACTTCTCCTAACTTCTCGTTACTACCATTTACCAAAGTTGGTTAAAAAAACTATCTGGCTGTGTTTTCATCTGATCAATCAGGGTCTCAATGTTAACTTTAAGCTCCGCCTACAAAAATTCTGTCTATCCAATGAGAAACATTATACTTTTCGTGGTGGGGCAATGTAACAGAGACGCGAAAAAGTCTTACGCTAAAACTTGCATCTGGTGTGCTCCTTTTAGCGTTATCGTAAGATCTATACTGTTTTTCTGGAGGGCTCTAGCTTTTAACATGGGCTGGGGGGTGGTCCTTGACGTAACAGAGACGCGAAAAAGTCTCACGCTAAAACTTGCAGGTGGTGTGGCCCTAGTGGTTAGCTGGCGACGTGGGTGTCCAGTCCGTCCCTTATCGTAGGGCCTTCTAGCTTAACACGGTTCTGCTCTCGGCTTCTGTTCTCGTTTCTCCCCTCGTAACTGCGCCTGTCTCACGGTGGGAAGGTATGACATGCATTTAGACATTCTTGTGTTAGATTAAAACTGTGTGCCCGACCGAGACTCGAACTCGGGACCTTTGCCTTTCGCGGGCAAGTGCTCTACCAACTGAGCTACCGAAGAACGACTCACGTCCGGTACTCACAGCTTTAGTTCTGCCAGTATCCATCTCCTACCTTCCAAACCTTACAGAAGCTCTTCTGCGAACCATGCAGAACTAGCACTCCTGAAAGAAAGGATATTGCGGAGACATGGCTTAGCCACAGCCTGGGGGATGTTTCCAGAATGAGATTTTCACTCTGCAGCGGAGTGTGCGCTGATATGAAACTTCCTGGCAGATTAAAACTGTGTGCGCGACCGAGACTCGAACTCGGGACCTTTGCCTTTTGCGGGCAAGTGCTCTACCAACTGAGCTACCGAAGCACGACTCACGTCCGGTACTCACAGCTTTAGTTCTGCCAGTATCCATCTCCTACCTTCCAAACCTTACAGAAGCTCTTCTGCGAACCATGCAGAACTAGCTCTCCTGAAAGAAAGGATATTGCGGAGACATGGCTTAGCCACAGCCTGGGGGATGTTTCCAGAATGAGATTTTCACTCTGCAGCGGAGTGTGCGCTGATATGAAACTTCCTGGCAGATTAAAACTGTGTGCCCGACACACAGTTTTAATCTGCCAGGAAGTTTCATATCAGCGAACACTCCGCTGCAGAGTGAAAATCTCATTCTGGAAACATTCTTGTGTTAGTCTGTGGTATTCCTTTTGCTCAATCGTTACTCGTATTTAATGTCACGATTTATTCGGAGCTATGTGACATACTACTGGATTTGCTTATCATGTCAGGGTTTTCATGGAAGGTGTTGGACTTCCCTGACACCTTACAACTCGCATACATACGGTCAGGTCGGAATATAGTACGTCCCTGTAACCACAGAAAGCGACGACGCCCAATAGCCAACATTCTAGGTTAGCGCAGTATTAACTTCAAAATATTATTAAGTGTTTCTTAAATGTCAGGAAAGTACTTGTGGTCATGAATAAGCAGTTAAATCAGATCCAAATGATGTAAGAAAGTTATACCTAACGAAAGCTCGACAGTGTGACCAAGGCCTGCGAATTCTGCTGGCCTTTGGTGATCGATTCAAGGCGAACCGGCTGGGTGGTGATGCATTCGTAGGATGGTGTATTGCAAGCGACCAGTTCGCGGTCATGCTGGCCAGAAGCTGCATGCTAGCTCCAGACTTGAGGCAGAGAATGGAATATGTCAATTTCCATAAGTGCTGGGTGATTACTGATTATACAAGTCAGTAGTTAAGCTGCATATTTTCATTTCTCTTGCAGTCTGTGGTGACCTACTGCGTCATTTTGTAATAGTCCTATACGTGTGAACATTAAATTGTTCTTTTGCCTGAAATTTGTCGCTGGGATCTGTTTCGTGGTTGGTTCTCGTAATGAGGCAATATTTCTACTCAACAATGCAAGCGTTCGTGGTTGATAACCAGTTTCGCATCGTGCTAAAGGGTCTCTCTCTCTCTCTCTCTCTCTCTCTCTCTCTCTCTCCCTCCCTCCCTCTCTCTCTCTCTCTCTCTCTCTCTCTCTCTCTCTCTCTCTCTCACGCACGAAAACATACTAACACACACACACACACACACACACACACGCACACACGCACACACACACACACACACACTAGGGATGGGAAAAACCGACCAGTTAAAACCGATACCAGTATTTTTGGTTTAATTTTTATTCATATAATTTGAATTACCTTGAAATACTGCGTTATTACGTAAAATGTGAAAAGCGCTCAGCGCTATGTTATTAACAGTTTCGACAGAAACGAGCTACAAACACATGACATAAAAATTAGTTCAGCATTGCAGAGACAATAATGACCGTGTTGCTATGTGACGCGGCTGTAGATACGCGTATACGTGCAACGTATACGATGTGGCCCCACCCGGTCTATAATTATGGTAGTTTCTCGCTATTGTCGTCTGACATCCGTTGTAATACAGAATCAAACCAGCCCTACCGAGGAAACATTTTAACGAAGTGATGTAGGAATGAAGTAAAATGCTCTATTAACTTTAAAAGATTAACGATTTGTTGCCATTTCTATGAAATATAAAAGGGGAAGCAAACAGTAAGTAATAGTAATAAATTAGAAGCTTAACAATAATTCATTCATAGTATACAAGATAAACGGAAGAAAGCTGATCTGGTGCCTGTGTCTACATACTGTGCTTGCAGCTCTTGAAAACAAGACAAATTGACGTAAAAGATAAGAGTTCTTCAACATCCGTTTTCACCCTTTAGGACTGGCTATTCGTAATCCCAAACAGTGTTATGATCCCTATTACAATATGATTTTTGAGCAGAGTTTCAAAAAATTAGTTTTGTAGTATTCAAACACTTATCACATTTCTAGAGAAGCAGCGAACGGTGGACAGACTGTTTTATTTTGTTTGCCTATTTCATTTAATATTTTAATTCTGTATATCTCGAACTGAGTGAGTCAAATTTTTCAATCAGTGTTCGATTTCTACATTTATTACAGTAAATAACAGGAATAAGAGACCAAAAATAGGTTATTTTGAGTGGTTTCAACGGTCAGGTTAAACTGGCGTCGAAAAAAACTATATAACCGATAACCAATTGTTTGAGCAATAGCGTAGGACATCTTAAATCTAGGGGAGGTTAATGAAAGCGGTCATTAACCTTCAGTATTCATGAGCACCTCAGTGCTTTACTAGACATGGTCCTAGAGGAGAAGATTGTTGTTCATAAAATCATTAACTTATCTCTCAGCGTCCTTTGAAATGGAAAAGGAGATATTTCCGGACTATAATTTTGATTGGTGCTACAATTTATAGCGCCCTAATACGGCCGCATTTTAATGCGCTTCTCCCTCATGTTTGCGCAGGCCAGCCGCTTGGCAGCGCTGCAGTACCGAAGTTGTAGAAAACGTCTGAGAGTTTCGTGACTCTCTTGTTAGACTCTGGTAAAAGACAGTTTAACATAACGGTCGCGACACTCCGTCTCGGTTTTGTTACCCCCAACGACAGCAGCGCCCCAAGCGGCTAACAACCGACACTTTTGGATACAACATAGGATGAGTGCGAATACTAACGTTTGTTTTGATTTCCACCACAGTTTTTACATTTGGGAGTGTTCGCAGCGCTCATAAAAATCTACAATAACTAAAAAATTACACTACTTTTCTATTTAAGTTTCTCAAGGTCCCTGGGAGATGCGAAACGGTGCATTTAAGTCAGTGCATTTACGTTTCTCTTGTAACGTGCAGACATTTACTGAATAATGTCATTTTCCTTTAACAACAAAAAATTGCTAGTAAACAGCAAAAGACCTGACCTACGGGAAAGCGTCGTATATCTATACAACAAAGCAGAGTTTTTTCACCACGCTTCAGCCAAATTAGTGAATATGGAAATAGGAAGTCTACATAGAAAGTAGTACTAACATTATTTAAAGTACAAAATAAGCCACCACAACTTTAGCCTAAGAGAAAACCACACAGACATAACAATAAGTTGTCAAAAGCAATAAAACTGTTTCCCAACACAGGAGAAAGCAATTCCGCAATTGTTGCTAAATCTGAAACACAGACGGTAAGAATCTTCAATATATTCGCTTTTGAAGCAATGTATTTAGATTTACGAAAGTATTCGTTCCATATAAAGTCGAGTGAAGAGTAAGTAAGGGCGAATTATTGGAGTCCACACGAATTTTTTAAGTGTAAGGAAAGTGCCTACGATAATAACAACAGACAACAAATATGTGCTTCTCATGTATGAATGTGTTTTTATTCACTTGCTTTTAGCGGAATAAGCGGAAGATACAGACATAATTGAAAGTATTTTTTCATGGATGAGTTGGAGATTATGTGACTAAATCAGTGTGATTCGGCTGTTATTACATGTATTTTATAATAATTCATGCCTCTTGGCAATCTACTAAAGCGTTAACGCAAGAATATAACAATCATTCCGTTAATTAATTAGATATTAATAACAAACATTTTCCTTACGACTCATGTGACTGCTTTCTCACCGCTTGGAGCGCTAGTGTCTCTGTAGCTGCCAATCGGTACCAACTTTCGCACCAGAGTGTCATGACTGTATTTGTTAGACTATAGTAAAACTTTCAAGTAAATCAGTCAAGAAATTTTCGACATTTTTGTAACAACGTTCCACCATTGTATATTAAATATGTAGTTGAATACTATTTCATTAAAATAATATGCAGCCTATGTCCGTTCGAATGTTCATTAGACTATCGCCTAAACATCTGAAGAAGATCGATCGAGAACTTATCGAGATTTTTGGTAACAACATCTCCCATTTACATATTACATGTAAAGTTATATGCATATTAAAACAATGTATAGCCTGTATCCGTCCAAATGTCCATTAGAGCACCGTCTAAGAATTTGAAGTAAATCGGTCAAGTACTTTTCTTTAAAAATCCTCTGAGAATGCACAACCAGCATCAGAACGGTCGACAGAAAGTGACTGTGTGGCGCTGGTAGCGGAGATACTTTAAGTCATTTTGCTTAATAAATTAAAAGAATTTATATACCCTTCGGCATCTGATACTTTAAAAGTTTTCGAACGTAACGATTCAAGACACGGTGCCTGTAGTGTACATCTATATCTTATATAGATGTAGGGGTACGAATAATTTCCTGATTATGGACAGAAATTCAGTGCTCTTAGTTTAGAATTCGGTTTTAATTAAAAACTATAGATACCGTATTAACATAGTTGTTTCATGTGGTCACAGAGAGCAATTATGACGATATTTTTGGTATCCTACGAAACCTCTCCCACATTCGAGCATAATTCTGTCGATTGTAATCTTATGAAGATTTTTGAACAAAAGTATTCCTTATTTTGAGAGGTACGAGCATGGACCAAAACAAGAAAGAAAGTCTAGTAAACATGGGATCCATAATGCATACCTTAACAGCTATGACCGACCACTTATTCCATTTTGGCTACTGGGAGACACCTCTCTTCTAGCGAAAGCTCATTGCTATTACGAATGAGTGAGAATGCAGTAAACCAACGAGTTAACAAATGAGAACATATTATAGAGCTAATGTGAAACAGCAGAGTTTCTAATGGAATCTGCTTGCTATTATATACAACCTGCGCCGCTAAAGGCGGTGCTCAGTTTGGTGTACATTCATAGTAAGACTGTTCTACGTCTTCGCGAATCACACACTATGAAAAAACTTCAGGTTGATCACGGGTGCACTGTGGTGTTTGTACATTATTAATGGGGTTGCCGACTCCAAAGTGTCTCAATAACCAAAAATCCAAGGATTAAGATTGGGGGAAGGAACTGGCCAACGAACTGAATCTTCTCGATCAATAAATTCCCAATAAACTGTCCATGTGAAGTGTTCTTGGACATTATGAAGAAAATTGACTGATGCTCCATCATGCATGAACGACAATCTAGCCGATGTCGGAATGTTACGTCATCTAGTAGGACACGCAAATCCTTTAATAGGAACTGATGATACCTTGCACCATTTAATCTTTTTGGTAGTTCGTAGGGTCCTATTAGTCTATCATCAATAATTCCTGCCCATACATTAATTGAAAATCGACCCTGATGCTTTGCTTATCCAAATGCGTATGTACTTCCTTCAGCCCACACATGTCGATTATGGAAACTGACAATACTATCACGCGAACAGTATGTTTACAAGTAATAAAATGTTCTGGGCTATTAAGCCGTGGTAGAATGGATTTCACCTTAAAATCCAACGTTTCGTCCCCAACTGACGGGGACATCTTCAAGGGGAATCGCAGCTTCTTCGCTCGCTCGCTACTGACTACAGCAAAATTCCGCTCCCCTGTGCTTCCGCGCTGTGGCGTGAATTCACATGTTTTGAATGCGCGAGCGCAATTGGCCGTTGTCGACTGCCGTCGTGTGCTGTTGCTATCACTCCATGGTGGAAGAATGGTATATGTCTTCTTAATCAACGGAATCCAGATGTCAATCAGTTTCACGCCATCCTCTTTCCTACTGAAATTCCTGGGGTGTTTCTATCGGATCTCTGTGTAACCAACCTTTCATGGTATCCGCTTGTGGGTACCAGTACTTGAGTCCTATCACAATTAATGTGGTGGTCTCCTACCTGCAAAATCATGTTCTGCATTTGCCCCTGTGCCCTTTTAGCTGTTTTTTGGCCGTTCTTTTTGTAGCTATCAGGTACACCTCCCCAGTATTACACGGAATCCTATAAATTCCTGCTTTTTTCAGTGGTTGGCGAGCATCCTTGGACGATTTTATGTGACCTTGTATCTTCAAAAAAGTGGCTCTGAGCTCCATGGGGCTTAACTTCTGAGGTCATCAGTCCCCTAGAACTTAGAACTACTTAAACCTAACTAACCTAAGGACATCAGACACATCCATGCCCTAGGCAGGATTCGAACCTTCGACCCTAGCGGTCACGCCGCTCCAGATTGTAGCGCCTGGAACCACACAGTCGCTCCGACTTGCGATCTTGTATCTTCCGGATAGGTTTGTATATCACCGCAATGTTCACTTTTTCAAGACTTTTCCTATCCTGTCATTAACGTCCTCAATGAAAGGTAGGAAAACTTTCGATTTCACCGGCGCTTGAGCATCGCTATGATTTCTACGCGGAGGCCTTGCCGTTCTTTTCACCTCGGCGCCGGTGAAATCGAAAGTCTTCCTGCCTTGCCGGCCGCCGTGGCCGAGCGGTTCTAGGCGCTTCAGTCTGGAGCCGTGCGACCGCTACGGTCACAGGTTCGAATCCTGGGACGGGCATGGATGTGTGTGGTCTTTTTAGATTAATTAGGTTTAAGTAGTTCCAAGTTCTAGGGAACTGATGACCTCAGATGTTAAGTCCCATAGTGCTCACAGCCATTTGAACCATTTGAACGTGCCTTTCATTAAGGACGTCACTGACCGCATAGGAAAAAGTCTTGAAAACCCGGAACATCGCGGTAATATACAAACTCTCTCGGAAGGTACAAGCTCATCTAAAATCGGCCGAGGATTCTCGCCAACCGCTGGAAGCAGCAGGAGTCCGTTGGATTACGTGTAGTCGTGAGGAGGTGTCCGTGGGTAATACAACAAAAACGGTCAAAAAACAACTAGAAGGGCACAAGGGCAGTTGCAGAAGAGGGGAGACTGACAGATCAGCTTTTGCGGAACGTGATTTGCAGCTAGGAGACCACCACACTAATTGTGACAGGACTCAAGTACTGGTGACCACAAACGGATACCATGAAAGGTTGGTTATACAGGGATTCGATAGAGACTGTGAAACATTCCAGGAATTTCAATAGGAAAAAGGATGGCGTGAAATTGATTGGCATCTGCATTCCGTTGATTAAGAATCTTATGTACCAGTCTTCCACAGTGGAGTGATAGCAACAGCGCAAGACGGCAGTCGACAACGGCCAATTGCGCTCGCACATTGAATACATGTGACGTCACGCCACTGCGCGGAAGGACACGGGAGCGGAATTTTGCTGTATTCAGTAGCGAGCGAGCGAAGTAGCTCCGATTCCCCTTGAAAATATTCTCCTCAGTTGGGAACGAAATGTTGGATTTTTAGGTGAAATTCATTCGACCATGGCTTAATAGCGCGGAACATTTTATTACTTGTACGGAACATGCCTTGCACCCAGAAGGTCACAACATTCATTTTGATAGGACTCAAGTACTGGCGGCCACAAGCGGATACCATGACCGACTCCCAACGTGGCGTCACCTGAAATAAGAGTTGCAACTCGGCGGCCAGACTCCCCCTGATGGGGTCTCCCAGCCATCAATGCCACGCAATCATCACATTTTTCTTGTTTTATTCCATATCACCTCTCAAAATATGGCATACATTTCTTTAACACGCAGTATAATGTTCCCAGATTACAACACAGGCAGAACACTTTTATTTGATCCACTGTCCTTGGTTCGTATACCAGTGTTACAAAATTGATCAAGTTTCTCTTATCAATTGTTGGTTGCGATTGTCCAGATGAGTTAGAGGAGTGGTCCCCAGTGGGATCGATACCTCATATAGTGGTCCCTGAAGAGATGTAGAGTTTTTTCCTCTTTTTAGTACAGTCCAAATATAGTGGGCATTGAGGATTAACCGCCGCAGTGATAATTTTCATTAAGAAAAAATCTATCGAATTACCGTTTTAAACAAATCTAAAATCTTTTTATCAAGATTAGTCTGTATTAAAATAATGTATTAGTACGTTGCAATACCTATTCCTTCAATAACTGTGAAAGTGGCTAGTAAACAAGCAGCTGGGTTGGAATTCGAGACGGCTAAAGAATACGCAGGATGCCGTTTATCAGGATGAAGAAGTGTTGATATTGCGTTGGTTCACCTTCGGCCCTTAGGCAACCAGTTATTCGGGTTGGCATTGATTCATAGAGCTGTTGGATTTTTTTCTGAGGAATATCGTGCCAAATTCTGTTCAATTAGCGCCTTAGACCGTCAACATCCCTATTTGATTATAGGGTCCTGGTCATAGTGCTCCAAACTCTCTCAACTAGGGACAGACACGGCTACATTTCTGACCGTGGACGGGCGAGCATTATCTCGCTGAAATGTGAGCATAGGATGGCTTACTACGAAGGGCAACGAAACGGCGGCATAGAATGCCGTCGATGGGCCGTTCTGCTGTAGCGGTGTTTCGGATGGCAGCTAGACGGGTCCTGCTATGAAATGAAATGACACCCCAGACCATCACTCCTGGTAATAGGGCCGAAAGACGGGCGGCAGTCAGGTGATCGTATCCCACCTCTGTTCAAGGTCTCTCCAGACACATTGTAACGTGGCTATAATTTCGCACCTTACAAGAACTCATCCACATACTTTGTCGCGATCTATAAACAATTATGTATCATGTCATAGGTTTTACATCGTATATATGAATATATAAAGAAGACTGACATTGTCACGTAAATAATTGTTAACGCTTATTGCATGAAAGGTCACGGAGTGTCTTTACTATAAAAAAAAACGGCGTAATGAATGATTGCCTATACTACTAGAGGTTGGAACGACAGTGGAGATGAAACGGCGGGCAGAACTGAAGCTCTGGGTGGAGGACCCTCACAGGTGTTCGTCCTGCTTAAGCATAAGAAGTAGCTAGACAGACGTCGTGGCGCCTGAGCTCTGGAGCACAATAGAGTGACGGCCGGCCTCTATTGTAGTAGGGGCTGGAAGGATAACCGGATAATACTTCCGAATGCTGAAAATCTTGGACTCAGGTGAGTGGAGCACCTGGGAAACCACGCAGGTTGGGTTATTTCCGAAGTTTTTTACTCAGGAGTGTACCATTGTACGAGTATAGGTTTTGCCTCACAAACTTTGTGCACTGGACGACAAAAGACTAAATTATGGTTGGTCGGCGTTCGGAAGAATCTGTACAGAGGGTGAATATTCCGTGGTTTCGGGAATATGATTCGTTTTCGAAATTACGAGGGTGGGGAGACGAGCCTTGCTGGGAAGCCAGCGTTGGAGACATGTGGTCTTCCATTGTGAGCGCCCGGATGTGACGGTCGCTCGATATCAGCTTTGTCGGTACAGATGGACTTTCTGTCCTTGCTCTCAGCAGAGTTTATAGTTAGAAAAGTTAGACACTGTACTGTTTCGGACCTACACGATTCTGGACTTCACCTCCGGGTTGGACGTCGTCGTTGAGTACGCAGCGTTCAGTACTAGAGGGCACTTCCTCTGCCTATACTTACGTTGAGACGTTATCTGAACTCCGTCCCTGTGGCTGGGAGTTGGCGTTTCTCGTCTGTAGAACACAAAAATGGTTCAAATGGCTCTGAGCACTATGCGACTTAACTTCTGAGGTCATCAGTCGCCTAGAACTTATAACTACTTAAAGCTAACTAACCTAAGGACATCACACACATCCATGCCCGAGGCAGGATTCGAACCTGCGACCGTAGCAGTCGCGCGGTTCCGGACTGCGCGCCTAGAACCCCTAGACCACCGCGGCCGGCTGTAGAACACAGAGAGGAGAAGACAACAGCCTTCTGCCATCCTTGTGGCTGGAGTTCTTCCATCGTCGCAGACGAGTACGAGAACCATCACTATGATGCACCGGACGCAGTACATACGGTGATATCGCAAATTGCTTCGGCTTATTACGGCTAGAAAAGCTAAACAGCGGTGATTACGTTATTTTACTTCCACTGAGGTTCCACATCACCGTAGATCATCTTTGAAAGTAGTGTCCTCTAGTGTTTGGTATGAAGATGATGTCAGTCATTTCGCGTTATTGATATTAGACCGCGCAGTCGTAATAAGGGGCAGAGTTCGGCAACTGATTAGTAATTTTAGTTAGGAAATGTAAAACTCAAACCTCACTGTCGCCCGCCATATGGCCCAATAACCAGGAATGATGGTGTGTGGTGTCATTTATTTTGATAGCAGGGGCCCTTTGGTTGTCGTCCGAGGCGCCCATGCAGCACAGAGGTACGAGGTGCATTTAAGTTCTAAGGCCTCCGATTTTTTTTCTAATTAACTACTCACTCGAAATCGATGAAACTGGCGTTACTTCTTGACCTAATCGCCTCAAGACGTACACATTTTTCACAACGCTGACGCCATGATTCCATGGCAGCGGCGAAGGCTTCTTTAGGAGTCTGTTTTGACCACTGGAAAATCGCTGAGGCAATAGCAGCACGGGTGGTGAATGTGCGGCCACGGAGTCTTTCATTGTTGGAAAAAGCCAAAAGTCACTAGGAGCCAGGTCAGGTGAGTAGGGAGCATGAGGAATCACTTCAAAGTTGTTATCACGAAGAAACTGTTGCGTAACGTTAGCTCGATGTCCGGCTGCGTTGTTTTGGTGAAACAGCACACGCACAGCCCTTCCCGGACGTTTTTGTTGCAGTGCAGGAAGGAATTTGTTCTTCAAAACATTTTCGTAGGAGTGCATCCATACCCTTTGGGACGCAATGGGTAAGGATTACACCCTCGCTGTGCCACAACATGGACACCATCTTTTTTTCAGCACTGGCGGTTACCCGAAATTTTTTTGGTGGCGGTGAATCTGTGTGCTTCCATTAAGCTGACTGGCGCTTTGTTTCTGGATTGAAAAATGGCATCCACGTCTCATCCATTGTCACAACCGACGAAAAGAAAGTCCCATTCATGCTGTCATTGCGCGTCAACATTGCTTGGCAACATGCCACACGGGCAGCCATGTGGTCATCCGTCAGCATTCGTGGCACCCACCTGGATGACGCTTTTCGCATTTTCAGGTCGTCATGCAGGATTGTGCGCACAGAACCCACTGAAATGCCAACTCTGGAGGCGATCTGTTCAACAGTCATTCGGCGATCCCCCAAAACAATTCTCCCCACTTTCTCGATCATGTCGTCAGACCGGCTTGTGCGAGCCTGAGGTTGTTTCGGTTTGTTGTCACACGATGTTCTGCCTTCATTAAACTGTCGCACCCACGAACGCACTTTCGACACATCCATAACTCCATCACCACATGTCTCCTTCAACTGTCGGTGAATTTCAATTGGTTTCACAACACGTAAATTCAGAAAACGAATGATTGCACGCTGTTCAAGTAAGGAAAACGTCGCTATTTTAAGTATTTAAAACAGTTCTCATTCTCGCCGCTTGCGGTAAAATTCCATCTGCCGTACAGTGCTGCCATCTCTGGGACGTATTGACAATGAACGCGGCCTCATTTTAAAACAATGCGCATGTTTCTATCTCTTTCCAGTCCGGAGAAAAAAAAATCGGAGGACTTAGAACTTGAATGCACCTCATACGTCGACGAAGTTCTACGCCCCCTTTTATTGCCCTTCATGGTAAGCCACCCTGGGCTTACATTTCAGCTAGATAGTGCCTGCCTGCTTACGTCTAGAGTTTCTACTGCTTGTCTCGTGCATGCCAAACACTACATTGGTCAGCAAAGTGGCCGGATCTCTCACCAACTGAGAACATTTGGGGCATCATGAGCAGACCCCTCCTATCAGCTCGGGATTCTGAACGTTTAACGCGCCAATTGGACAGAATGTAGCACGCTGTCCCTCAGGAGGACAATCAACAACTTTGTCAGCCAATGCAAAACCGAGCAACTACTTGTGTAAGGGACAATGGTACACAAACGTGTTACTGATTTGTGCAATTTGCAAAGCACTTTCTCTCCAATAAATCATCCAGTTTTTCTGTAACTGTAATCATTTGTTTGTCTGTGTTCGTCTGTCTGTTCGTCTGTCTACTGATTGCTCCATTCGGATAATTCCTTCAGGGTGCGTGTTTTTTTTCTGTCTTACAGTCTATGTGCTATTACTGCGGCCATATTCGTACTCAATTATTACATTTAATGCAAAACATGACCAAGCTGATAGCTAATAATTAAGGACAATTGTTTATTGTTATTCAAGTAACGAAAAACAAAGTGAACCTAAAATATAGCGCCAAATGACTTAATAAAGTCCATTACACAGAACTCATCCTTCGCACCAGTAATTAAGTATTAATATTTTGAAACAATTTTTTGTTGATCAGCGAGCAACTCACATCTTTCAACACAATTTTTTACAAATGGCGTTTTCAATGTTCTATAATATACAAGCATTGCGTTATTTCACTAATATGTTTTTGTTGTTTCATGTGTGAGCCTGTCAGTCCTATGCATAGCCATGAAAGGTAACCCGCTAAACATTTGGGAAGAAAGGTAAAGTTTCAAATTTTCAGATATTTCATGAGACCTTCTGACACTATTTTGAACGAGCAGACCGATAAAAGAAAACACCAATGTTCACATAAATATTTAATGTTGAAATATATTTCTTCTTTAGAAATTTCGTTTACGCAAATAGCACAGCCAGAAATGAAATTACATAATTTACTATATGAACAAATCATATATTTGGATGTTAAGCGAACGTACATAACATCCATGATTAATACATTGATGAATTCTGTCACATAATAAGATAATAATTATATGGAAGTTGTTGTTTTGGTCTTTAGTCTTGAGACTGGTTTGATGTAGCTCTCCATGCTACCCTAACCTGAGCAAGCTTCTTCATCTCTGAGTACTGCAGCTTACATCCTTCTGAATCTGCTTAGTCTATTCATCTCTTGGTCTCCCTCTACCATTTGTACCCTCCACGCTACACTCCAGTACTAAATTGGAGATCCCTTGGTGCCTCAGAATATGTCCTACCAACCGATCCCTTCTTGTAGTGAAGTTGTGGCACCAACTCCTCCTCTCCCCAATTCTATTCATTACCTCCAAATTAGTTATGTGATCTACCCATCTAATCTTCAGCATTCTTCTGTAGCACCACATTTAAACTTCTATACTCTTCTTGTCTAAACTATTTATCGTCCATGTTTCACTTCCATACATGGTTACACTCCATACAAATATTTTCAGAAACGACATCTTGACACTTAAATCTATACTCGATGTTAACAAATTTCTCTTCTTCAGAAACGCTTTCCTTGCCATTGCTAGTCTACGTTTTGTATCCTCTCTACTTCGACCATCATCAGTTATTTTGCTCCCCAACTAGAAAAGTCCTTTACTACTTTAAGTGTCTCATTTCCTAATCTAATTTCCTCAGCATCACCCGACTTAACCCGACTATATTCCATTATCCTCGTTTTGCTTTTGTTGATGTTCATCTTATATCCTCCTTTCAAGACACTGTCCATTCCGTTTAACTGCTCTTCCAAATCCTTTGCTGTCTCTGACAGAATTACAATGTCATCGGCGAACCTCAAAGTTTTTATTTCTTCTCCATGGATTTTAATACCAACTCCGAATTTTTCTTTTGTTTCCTTCACTGCTTGCTCAATACACAGATTGAATAACATCGGGGATAGGCTACAACCCTGTCTCAATCCCTACCCAACCACTGCTTCCCTTTCATGCCCTTCGGCACTTATAACTGCCATCTGGTTTCTGTACAAATTCTAAATAGCCTTTCGTTCCCTGTATTTTACCCCTGCCACCTTCAGAATTTGAAAGAGAATATTCCAGTCAACGTTGTCAAAAGCTTTCTCCAAGTCTACAAATGCTAGAAACGTAGGTTTGCCTTTCGTTAATCTATTTTCTAAGATAAGTCGTAAGGTCAGTATTGCCTCACGTGTTCCAACATTTCTACGGAATCCAAACTGACCTCGGCTTCAACCGGTTTTTCCATTCGTCTGTAAGTAATTCGCGTTAGTATTTTGCAGCTGCGACTTATTAAACTGACAGTTCGGTAATTTTCACATCTGTCAACACCTGTTTTCTTTGGGATTGGAATTATTAATTTCTTCTTGAAGTGTGAGGGTATTTCGTCTGTCTCATACATCTTGCTCACCAGGTGGTAGAGTTTTGTCATGACTGTCACTAGTTCTAATGGGATATTGGCTACTGCGGGAGCCTTGTTTCGACTCAGGTCTTTCAGTGCTCTGTCAAACTTTTCCCGTAGTAGCTTATCTCCCATTTCATCTTCATCTACATTCTTTTCCATTTCCATGACATTGTCCCCAAGTACATCGCCTTTGTGTAGACCCTCTATATACTTCTTCCACCTTTCTGCTTTCCCTTCTTTGCTTAGAACTGGGTTTCCATCTGAACTCTTGATATTCATACAAGTGGTTATCTTTTCTCCAAAGGTCTCTTTAATTTTCCTGTAGGCAGTATCTATCTTACCCCTCATGAGATAAGCCTCTACATCCTTACATTTGACCTCTAGCCATTGCTGCTTAGCCGTTTTGCACTTCCTGTCGATATCATTTTTGAGACGTTTGTATTCCTTTTTGCCTGCTTCATTTACTGCATTTTTATATTTTCTCCTTTCATCAACTAAATTCAATATTTCTTCTGTTACCCAAGGATTTCTAGTAGCCCTCGATTTTTTACCTACTTGATCCTCTGCTGCCTTCATTATTTCATCCCTCAAAGCTACCCATTCTTCTTCTACTATATTTCTTTCCCCCATTCCTGTCAATTGTTCCCTTATGCTCTCCTTGAAACTCTGTACAACCTCTGGTTTAGTCAGTTTATCCTGGTCCCATGTCTTTAAATTCCCACTTTTCTTCAGTTTCAATCTACAGTTTATAAGCAATAAGATGGTGGTCAGAGTCCAAATCTGCCCCTGGAAATGTCTTACAATTTAAAACCTGGTTCCTAAATCTCTGTCTTACCATTATATTATCTATCTGATACTGTAGCTATGTTACAACATATTTAGCAAGGTTTGAACGACGAACTGGAGCTGGCGCCCAGGCACATTGTGCGAATCGATTAATTCATCGTGCAAAATATTTTAATTGGACTGGAAATAATGTTCACCTGATGGCAGCATTTGGATGCGCACCATTCGGATTTTATGCGCAAAAATATTCACTCTTGTTGGGATTTTACGTGCAAAATCAGTCGCCCGTAAATAATTTCTGACTGGAGCTGTACACCGGCTTATCGGACCGTGGTCTAAGATAAGTTTTAACCGTTTGGACAAATCTAGTTTAGTTAGGATTTTAGCGCAAAAAACGTTTTTTCCATTAGGTTTTTGAAGCGCGCCACTTCCATAAATTAAACTTGTATCAATCGCTTCAAACTTTGGACGAAGTTAGATAAAAGGCTAAAGTCAAAACTAATTTTTTTTATCCAATAATCTTTATCCGTTGTCCAGAAACAATGTTTGAGCTACATGTAGCATGTAAAATTCGTTCTTAAGTGAATTGAATGCAAGTGAACGGTTTACAGTGAATGAAAGAAATTAAAAAAATCAGCTTCATTTGTATTTTACGTGCAAAAAAGAAACACGGTTTTTGTTTTTTACGGGAGTCAAGTCTATGTTTAATACTTGTGGGAATCAGTTCAAATTTGTAAGAAGGTAGACAAATATATGTATTTGATGACAGTCGTTTTATGGAAGCGTTACTCGTTGCTATGGTACAAGCAATACTGAAAAATAATAAAAAGCCTATATCGGATCAGTCGTCGCCCAAGTCAACATAAAAATACATCGTTTGCCACACTGTGGCAGTATAATGTCAAAATCGTGGTGGAGTAAAAGTTGGAAACCAGAATGAAAAATCTTAGTAACACAGCACAAAAAAAAAAAAAATACCCCGAGCGTGTACTGGACAGAGTTAGGGGTGTAAAAGAAGGAACCTAGCTTTTCGATTTATCTAGCAGCTCCAAACACATTTAAACCAAAACATCTTGACATTTCCGCGCTTTTTTACAAGTTATCCGTTGAGGGGCGTAAGAACAAGTGGACACAATTTAATGTGCTTGTGGAGACTGGGATGCATCTACAATAGGAAGCATCTGACAGTAGGGGTGCATCTACACTCCTAGAAATGGAAAAAAGAACACATTTTCACCGGTGTGTCAGACCCACCATACTTGCTCCGGACACTGCGAGAGGGCTGTACAAGCAATGATCACACGCACGGCACAGCGGGCACACCAGGAACCGCGGTGTTGGCCGTCGAATGGCGCTAGCTGCGCAGCATTTGTGCACCGCCGCCGTCAGTGTCAGCCAGTTTGCCGTGGCATACGGAGCTCCATCGCAGTCTTTAACACTGGTAGCATGCCGCGACAGCGTGGACGTGAACCGTATGTGCAGTTGACGGACTTTGAGCGAGGGCGTATAGTGGGCATGCGGGAGGCCGGGTGGACGTACCGCCGAATTGCTCAACACGTGGGGCGTGAGGTCTCCACAGTACATCGATGTTGTCGCCAGTGGTCGGCGGGAGGTGCACGTGCCCGTCGACCTGGGACCGGACCGCAGCGACGCACGGATGCACGCCAAGACCGTAGGATCCTACGCAGTGCCGTAGGGGACCGCACCGCCACTTCCCAGCAAATTAGAGACACTGTTGCTCCTGGGGTATCGGCGAGGACCATTCGCAACCGTCTCCATGAAGCTGGGCTACGGTCCCCCACACCGTTAGGCCGTCTTCCGCTCACGCCCCAACATCGTGCAGCCCGCCTCCAGTGGTGTCGCGACAGGCGTGAATGGAGGGACGAATGGAGACGTGTCGTCTTCAGCGATGAGAGTCGCTTCTGCCTTGGTGCCAATGATGGTCGTATGCGTGTTTGGCGCCGTGCAGGTGAGCGCCACAATCAGGACTGCATACGACCGAGGCACACAGGGTCAACACCCGGCATCATGGTGTGGGGAGCGATCTCCTACACTGGCCGTACACCTCTGGTGATCGTCGAGGGGACACTGAATAGTGCACGGTACATCCAAACCGTCATCGAACCCATCGTTCTACCATTCCTAGACCGGCAAGGGAACTTGCTGTTCCAACAGGACAATGCATGTCCGCATGAATCCCGTGCCACCCAACGTGCTCTTGAAGGTGTAAGTCAACTACCCTGGCCAGCAAGATCTCCGGATCTGTCCCCCATTGAGCATGTTTGGGACTGGATGAAGCGTCGTCTCACGCGGTCTGCACGTCCAGCACGAACGCTGGTCCAACTGAGGCGCCAGGTGGAAATGGCATGGCAAGCCGTTCCACAACTACATCCAGCATCTCTACGATTGTCTCCATGGGAGAATAGCAGCCTGCATTGCTGCGAAAGGTGGATATACACTGTACTAGTGCCGACATTGTGCATGCTCTGTTGCCTGTATCTATGTGCCTGTGTTCTGTCAGTGTGATCATGTGATGTATCTGACCCCAGGAATGTGTCAATAAAGTTTCCCCTTCCTGGGACAATGAATTCACGGTGTTCTTATTTCAATTTCCAGGAGTGCATATCTGGAAGTTTCTCAGGCAGCCGATGCATGCATCCTAAACTATAATGACACATTACGTCGTATTGCACGCCACGACAAATGCCTTCCCGGCCGCTGTGGCCTAGCGGTTCTAGGTGCTTCAGTCCGGAACCACGCTTCTGTTACGGTCGCAGGTTCGAATCCTGCCTGGGGCATGGATGTGTGTGATGTCCTTAGGTTAGTTAGGTTTACGCAGCTCTAAGTCTAAGTGACTGATGACATCAGATGTTAAGTCCCATAGTGGTTGGAGCCATTTTTGAACAAATGCTTTGTTGGATGACATGATGGCATGAATCATGTTATACGACACTTTATCATGTTATCATTGAACCGTCAATTAGGGCGGTTCACAAACAACAACTCAAGTACACATGTTATTCCAAAAACGTTATCGTAGAAGTAGGGGCCAGGAGGTGCTGGTGAAATAACACAGAGTATCTTTTTATTTTAAAAGGCTTTCTCAATAATAAAAAAGACAGTTTCAAAAACAATTTTCTCTATGAGAAGGAGATTGACGTTAACAACTTCCCAATAGTAAAATTTTAACTTGACATATAATAAAAATTTTTTAAATAGCTTCTCTATGTAAAGGATATTGCAAGGTATGACGTTAAAAAATTACGTTAACAAGTTCCCAATAATAAGATTTTAAACTTGGTATATATATATAAGAGAACAATTCCATAAAAACAACACCTATAAGTAGCTAGTTTGTATTAAAGCTAAAGTAGTTGTCTCTCTTCAGTTAAATAACTTATACTCCACTTGTCAGTTGTTACAAGATAAATGTGAATAAGCCAGCACACAAACCTTCACATTGAAGGTAGTTCCCAAAAAAATTAGCTTGGTGAGGGAGTGACACGTGTAAAGAGGTCCAAATCACAATAGGCGGAATAGTTACTGGTGGTCTACAGGGCCACAGCAGATCAGCCCCAAAACTTCCATTGCAAGCCACCACCTCCCGAGTTACACAAAACCAGAAGATGTAGCAAGAACGGTGCCTGCACAGACTCCGAACTACAGAGACACGCGACACCGACCCTAAATCACTCAGTCGATGTGTGAATGAAACGGGCCGACCAAGAAGCAATTACCACATTCCCGCGGACAGGCAAACGAAAACTGTGGTGGGAAGACCACAACAAAACCACTGATGAAGAAACTCATAAACTTCACTAGGACTTGAAAAACCCTAATCTTCTGCACCACGACTTCTAAGCTTCATGGCCACGCACATGCGGGTAAGGCAGACTTAGCCCCTGACAGCCAAGAGGTCGGGCAAAGCACGTCGTGAACAGTTGACGACCCCCAACAACAGGTCCCCGCTCGCGCCACCACCTCTCTCGGTCACCGCCCAGTACGTACTCATCGATCGTCACGCGACCGTACACTTTCTCCACCCTCCGCCAGAGGGCGGTAGCGATCCAAACAGCGCGTCAAACCAAAAGCGCTACCGCAAACACTAGACGCGAAGCGAAAGCTCTCCGCCTGGAGCGCTTTTCGAATAGCCGTACACAACTACGGCTCAATCATGTTCTACTTTAGTTCATTCGATACACGTGGCATGGGTGCTATTACTTGCAGGAAGAAAGAGCGAATATGTCAAGATGTTTTTGAAACTGGCACGTAAGTCGAAAAGCTATCTCCCTTCTTTTACATCCCTAACTCTGCCCAGAAGATACTCGCCTTTTTTGTGCTATGAGGGGAGATTTTATCATTCTGGTAAAATATTTATTTAATATGCGCTGATTTTGTTACACATTTTCTCTAGGTGGCACATCGATAGCAATATTCCCCTAACAGTGCTGTTTACCCACGCTGTTCACGTTGGGTGGTTTCCCCCAGTAATGGAATAACCCATTAGTAGCGGTTGCGTGAGAAAGAAAGCATTGCGTGCGCGGCGAGCAGCAAGAGGCAGGCTTGTGTGAGTCAGCAGTAGACGCTGCCGTGCGAGTGACGTCAAGACGGCGTAGGCCGAAGGGGATGCCCCTCTGGAGGACAGGCTCAGGGGTGAGGGGCGTGGGGACCTGTCGCAGGTCAGTGGTCGGGATTTCCAGCGGGCGGCGCCTCTTCTCGGAACTTAGTCCCTGGCTGGCAACGAGTGTCGCCCACTTCTTGACAGCAGCTGCGACGCGTCCACAACACCCAGCATCGGGCCTCGCCTTTCTTTCGCGTTCACTGTTACGCTGAGGTGACAAAGTCACAGGAAAGCGTTCTTGTGAAACACAACTAGCTGTTTATACTCACGAACTAATAAGTGCTATCGGCAGGTGATGTCAAATTGATTCCATATTTTTAGATTTCCAGAAGGCTTTCGACACCGTGCCTCACATGCATCTTCTAACCAAACTGCGTGCCTACGGAGTATCACCTCAGCTGTGAGACTGGATTCGTGTTTTCCTGCCAGATAGGTAACATTTCGTAGTAATAGACGGAGAGTCATCGAGTAAAACAGAAGAAATATTTGGCGTTCCCCAAGGAAGTGTTATAGGCCCTCTATTGTTCCTGATCTAGATTAACGACATAGGAGACAATCTGAGTAGCTGTCTTAGTTTGTTTGCAGATGATGCTGTCATTGACCGTCTTGTAAAGTCATCAGATGATCAAAACGACTTGCAAAATGATTTAGATAAGATATCTGTATGGTGCGAAATGTGGCAAATCGCCCTGAATAAAGCAAAGTGTGACGCTATTCACATGAGTACTGAAAGAAATCAGCTAAATTTCGATTACGCGATAAGTAACACAAATCTGAGGGCTGAAAAATTCAACTAAATACTTAGGGATTACAATTACAAGTAACCTAAATTGTAACGATCACATAGATAATATTGGGGGAAGAGCAAACCAAAGACTGCGATTCATTGGCAGAACTCTTTAGAAGGTGCAACAGGTCTACCAAAGAGACTGCTTACCCTACGCTTGTTCGCCCTATTCCGGAGTACTGCTGTGCGGTGTGGGATCCGCATCAGGTGGGACTGACGGATGACATAGAAAAAGTACAAAGAAGGGCAGCTCGTTTTGTGTGATCGCGAAATAGGGGAGATAGTGTCACAGACATGAAACGTGAATCGGAGTGGCAGTCATTAAAACAAAGATGTTTTTCGTTGTGACGGGATCTTCTCATGAAATTTCAATCACCAGTTTTCTCCTCCGATTGCGAAAACATTCTGTTGCCCCCACCTACATAGGGAGAAATGATCATCACGATAAAATAAGAGAAATCAGGGCTCCCACAGAAAAATTTAAGTGCTCGTTTTTCCAGCGTGCCGTTCAAGAGTGGAACGGTAGAGAGACAGCATGCAGGTGGTTCACTGAACCCTCTGCCAGGCACTTTGTTGTGAATAGCAGAGTAATCACGTAGATGTAGATGAAAGCTATATGCACATATACACATGGCGGTAGTATCGTGTACACAAGGTATAAAAGGGCAGTGTATTGAACTTAAGAGATTCATGTGAAATGGTTTCAGACATGATTATGGCTGCACGACGCGAATTAACAGACTTTGTACGAGGAATGGTAGTTGCAGCAAGACGCATCCGATACTCCATTTCGGAAAACGTTCTAGAATTCAATATTCTGAGATACACAGTGTCAAGAGTGCGCCGATATTACCATATGTCCGGCGTTACCTCTCACCACGGACAAGGCAGTGGCCGCTGGTCTTCACTGAAAGACCGACAGCAGCGGCGTCTGCCTAGTGTTGTCTGTGCTAATGACCGCAGAAATCAATGTGGAATGTACTACGAACGTATCCATTAGGACGTTGTGGCGAATTTGGTGTTAATGGGCTATGGGAACAGACGAACGAGCTAGTGCCTTTGCTAACAACACAATATCGCGTGCAGCGCCTCCGTTGAGCTTGTCACCATATCGGTTGGACGCTAGAGGACTGTAAGAACGTGGCCTGCTCAGATGAGTTTTAGTTGGTAATAGTTGGTAGTATGGTTCGGAAGTGGCGTAGACTCCACGAAGTCATGCACCCAAGTTGTCAACGAGGCGCTGTGCTAGCTAGTGGTGAAAGCTTAGTGTTGCAGGCTGTGTTTATAAGGAATGGACTAGGTTCTCTGGCACAGCTGACCCGATCAGTGACTGGAAATGGTTGTGTTCGGCTACTTTTAGACCGTTTTCAGCGGTTGATGGACTTCAAGTTCAAAAAATGGTTCAAATGGCTCTGAGCACTATGGGACTTAACTGCTCAGGTCATCAGTCCCCTAGAACGTAGAACTACTTAAACCTAACTAACCTAATGACATCACACGCATCCATGCCCGAGGCAGGATTCGAACCTGCGACCGTAGCGGTCGCGCTGTTCCAGGCTGTAGCGCCTAGAACCGCTCGGCCACTCCGGCTGGCGACTTCATGTTCCCCAACAATGATGGAATTGTCACAGGACCACTATTGTTCGCGACTGGGTTGGAGACCGTTCTGAATAATTCAAGAGAATGATTTGTCAACCCAGATCGCCCGACCTGAATCCCATCGAACATTTATGGGTCACAATCGTGAGATCAGTTGGTGAATAAAATCTTGCACTGGTAATTTTCGCAATCATGGACGGCTATAGAGGCAGCATAGCTCAATATATCTATAGGGGACTTTCAACGATCTGTCGAGTGCATACCGCGTCGAACTGTTGCACTACACATTCCAAACGGATGTCTGAAACGATATAAGGAGCTATCCTGTGACTTTTGTCACGTCAGTCTATATTCGCTTTGCGCCGTGGAACGTTCATCTTTATCCTCTTTGCGGATACGTCAGGATTCTTATTAGCCCTTACATGGTTGAAACTCATTTTAGATATGAGCTTCAGGACGCAGAAAAGTTATATCTGGCAAATGTGAAAATTTTCAGTAAACATAAAAACTTCATAGATAGCCTGAAACAGGAAGTTCGCAAATGAAACTTTTTTGCATCTTTGCATCTTCTATCATAAAACTGCTCCGACGTCTGATATATCAAGCTGTTGTTGTGCACTATATACAGGGTGACAGTTATTGAACTATATGAAAAAAAAACGTAAATTAGTCACAAACTACGGCGTGCACACACTGTATTCAACATGTAAATGTCCTACAAATATTAGGATTTAGGTTATGTCACGTTCGATATGCCTGCCATCTTTGGCGATGATGTGGCCCAGACGAATAGCGAAATTCTGCAAGAGCCGCTGAAGTGTCGGAACATCGGCACTGTCGATGACCTCCTGAATGGCTGTTTTGAGCTCAGCGATGGTTTTGGGATTTTGCTGTGTCTTGTCTTTGATATAGCCCTACAGAAAGGAGTCGCATGTGTTGATATCCGGAGAATATGGCGGACAATCGAGGCTCATGCCAGTGGCCTTTGGGTACCCCAGAGCCAGGATGCGATCCCCAAACTGCTCCTCCAGGACGTCAAACAATCTCCTGCTTCTATGGTGTGGAGCTCAGATTTGCATGAACCACATCTTGTCTAAATCAGGGTCACTTAGTATATTGGAAATGAAATCATCTTCTAAGACCTTTACATACCGTTCAGTAGTCACCGTGACATCAAGAAATAAGGCACCTAGCACACCACACAGTCACCCGTTGTAGGTGAAGAGAGTACTCGATCGCAAGTGCGGATTCTCAGTGCCTCAAATGCGCCAATTTTGCTTATTGACGAATCCATCCAGACGAAAGTGGGCTTCGTCGGTAAACCAAATCATGCATTCACATACTAATTCCCATCATGCCCAGCTGCCAGCCGAGCAGTTTGAACGTCCTAAAGCGAACCGTTCAAAAGTTAAGACGATTTTATTTCATGTAGTTCAATAATTATCACCCTGTATACTGTACATATTCCCTTTTTGGAAAGTATGACTTTTAAAATTTTAATGACATCAAACAATAAAGAGCCAGTAACAAGCTTTTGTAATATTCTTTCACTTGATAGAAATAGGAAGTGAACAAATCTAAAAACAAACACAAGACAAAAATCATACGAACAGAGTAACTGCGGGAAGTTTTTAGTGTTCTGTACCTCTGTTTGTAAAATCGGAACCCTGACATGATTACGTTGTTGTCCGTCTGTCTGTCTGTCTGTCCGACTGTTAAGAACCTTTTTCACAGGAACAGGTACACGTATGAAAGTGAAAGTTATATCACGTACTATGGTCTACAGTCCCTTGACAGTGTAAAAAATTTAAGCTTCTACCTCAATGCAGTCAAAAGATACGGCCATTTATTTCACACAATTGACGACTCGCCGTTATCGATATTGATAACATGCGAACATCGACGAAATTCTCGATTCCCGGGATGGATGAATAGTCTTTATACAGAATTAAGTTTGTACGGAATCCTCTGTGCGTGAGTCCTACTCGCACTTATTCGGATTTTTTCTTCTTATTTATTGTCCTCTTTTTTGTGTCATGTTGTGGGCCATTCGAAAAGTTGCCCATAAAATTCACTGTACCCTTCAGGAAAATGTAGTGTACGTTTTGGCAGGTCCTTCGCTTTTTATCATTATGTTAACACCAGTGATGTATGCTTCCTCATGAGCTACACTTGACGGATGTTGTACCGTACAAGAGAAAATGGATGCTCGGTTAGTAAAAAGCAAAAATCCTCTGTTCTGATTCAATTCAATATTCAATATGTGGTTCTCCCCAACAAACTCTTTTCAGTGTTGTGACATTATGAGCGGCAACTCTGCTATACAGCTGAACTACAAGATGCTGAAAAGAATATGTTTCTTTTGCAGGAAAGGAAACAACTGTGCTAGGTACACTATGTGACCAAAAGTATCCAGACATCCGGCTGAAAATGATTTACAAGTTCGTGGCACCCTTCATCGGTAATGCTGGAATTCAGTATCGTGCTGGCCCACCCTTAACATTGATGACAGCTTCCACTCGCGCGGGCATACGTTCAGTAAGGTGCTGGAAGGTTTTATGGGGAATCGCAGCCCATTCTTCATGGAGTACTGCACTGAGGAGAGGTATCGATGTCGGTCGGCGAGGCCTAGCACGAAGTCGGCGTTAGAAAAGATCCAAAGGTGTTCTATACGATTCAGGTCAGGGCTTTGTGCAGGCCAGTCCATTGTTGTTGTTGTTGTTGTTGTGGTTGTGGTCTTCAGTCCTGAGACTGATTTGATGCAGCTCTCCATGCTACTCTATCCTGTGCAAGTTGCTTCATCTCGCAGTACCTACTGCAACCTACATCCTTCTGAATCTGCTTAGTGTATTCATCTCTTGGTCTCCCTCTACGATTTTTACCCTCCACGCTGCCCTCCAATGCTAAATTTGTGATCCCTTGATGCCTCAAAACATGTCCTACCAACCGATCCCTTCTTCTAGTCAAGTTGTGCCACAAACTTCTCTTCTCCCCAATCCTATTCAATACCTCCTCATTAGTTACGTGATCTATCCACCTTATCTTCAGTATTCTTCTGTAGCACCACATTTCGAAAGCTTCTATTCTCTTCTTGTCCAAACTAGTTATCGTCCATGTTCACTTCCATACATGGTTACACTCCAAACAAATACTTTCAGAAACGACTTCCTAATATATAAATCTATATTCGATGTTAACAAATTTCTCTTCTTCAGAAACGCTTTCCTTGCCATTGCCAGTCTACATTTTATATCCTCTCTACTTCGACCATCATCAGTTATTTTGCTCCCCAAATAGCAAAACTCCTTTACTACTTTAAGTGCCTCATTTCCTAATCTAATTCCCTCAGCATCACCCGACTTAATTCGACTACATTCCATTATCCTCGTTTTGCTTTTGTTGATGTTCATCTTATATCCTCCTTTCAAGACACTGTCCATTCCGTTCAACTGCTCTTCCAAAACCTATGCTGTCTCTGACAGAATTACAATGTCATCGACGAACCTGAAACTTTTTATTTCTTCTCCATGGATCTTAATACCTACTCCGAATTTTTTGTTGTTGCCTTTACTGCTTGCTCAATATGCAGATTGAATAACATCTACAACCCTGTCTCACTCCCTTCCCAACCACTGCTTCCCTTTCATGCCCCTCGACTCTTACAACTGCCACCTGGTTTCTGTACAAATTGTAAATAGCCTTTCTCTCCATGTATTTTACCCCTGCCACCATTAGAATTTGAAAGAAAGTATTCCAGTCAACGCTGTGAAAAGCTTTCTCTAAGTCTACAAATGCTAGAAACATAGGTTTGCCTTTCCTTAATCTTTCTTCTAAGATAAGTTGTAAGGTCAGTATTGCCTCACGTGTTCCAGTATTTCTACGGAATCCAAACTGATCTCCCCCGAGTCGGCTTCTACTAGTTTTTCCATTCGTCTGTAAAGAATTCGTTTTAGTATTTTGCAGCTGTGACTTATTAAATTGATTGTTCGGTAATTTTCACATCTGTCAACACCTGCTTTCTTTGGGATTGGAATTATTATATTCTTCTTGAAGTCTGAGGGTATTTCACCTGTTTCATACATCTTGAAAGATGGTAGAGTTTTGTCAGGAGTGGCTCTCCCAAGGCCGTCAGTAGTTCCAATGGAATGTTGTCTACTCCGGGGGCCTTGTTTCGACTCAGGTCTTTCACTGCCTTGTTTCGACTCAGGTCTTTCACTGCTCTTCACGCAGTATCGTATCTCCCATTTCATCTTCATCTACATCCTCTTCCATTTCCATAATATTGTCCTCAAGTACATCGCCCTTGTATAGACCCTCTATATACTCCTTCCACCTTTCTGCTTTCCCTTCTTTGCTTAGAACTGGGTTTCCATCTGAACTCTTGATGTTCATACAAGTGGTTCTCTTATGTCCAAAGGTCTCTTTAATTTTACTGTAGGCAGTCTATCTTACCCCTAGTTAGATAAGCCTCTACATCCTTACATTTGTCCTCTAGCCATTCCTGCTTAGCCATTTTTGCACTTCCTGTCGACATCATTTTTGAGACGTTTGTATTCCTTTTTGTGTGCTTCATTTACTGCATTTTTATATTTTCTCCTTTCATCAATTAAATTCAATATTTCTTCTTTTACCCAAGAATTTCTAGTAGCCCTCGTCTTTTTACCTACTTGATCCTCTGCTGCCTTCACTACTTCATCCCTCAAAGCTACCCATTCTTCTTCTACTGTATTTCTTCCCCCCATTCCTGTCAATTGTCCCCTTATACTCTCCCTGAAACTCTGTACAACACTGGTTTAGTCAGTTTACCCAGGTCCCATCTCCTTAAATTCCCAACTTTTTGCAGTTTCTTCAGTTTTAATCTACAGGTCATAACCAATAGATTGTGGTCTGAGTCCACATCTGCCCCTGGAAATGTCTTACAATTTAAAACCTGGTTCCTAAATCTCTGTCTTACCATTATATAATCTATCTGATACCTTTTAGTGTCTCCAGGGTTCTTCCATGTATACAACCTTCTTTCACGATTCTTAAACCAAGTATTAGCTATGATTAAGTTGTGCTCTGTGCAAAATTTTACCAGGCGGCTTCCTCTTTCATTTCTTAGCCCCAATCGATATTCACCTACTACGTTTCCTTCTCTCCCTTTTTCCTACACTCGAATTCCAGTCACCCATGACTATTAAATTTTTGTCTCCCTTCACTACCTGAATAATTTCTTTTATTTCATCATACATTTCTTCAATTTCTTCGTCATCTGCAGAGCTAGTTGGCATATAAACTTGTACTACTGTAGTAGGTGTGGGCTTGGTATCTATCTTGGCCACAATAATGCGTTCACTATGCTGTTTTCTTCCATCGGTTGTGAACGTGTAGCTGAATGCATTGTACTGTACTCTTCGCGACGTGGCTTTCCATTGTCACGTATGTTACTTTCCGCCTGTGATTGAAATCGCAAATGCGTAATATCTTCGTTAATTGCTTGTTTTTCCGGTGTTGTTACAGATACGGATGTGGTTGCAGACTCTGTGCTTGTTCCATCCTGTTCACTACGCTCTTCAATAGTTTGCAACAACTCTGTTCGCAATTTCTGAAATTGTCGCTTCGTTTGCGCTTCTATTTTGACTATGCGGTTATCATATCTTTTCAGCGCTGCTTTTGTGATACGTTTGTGTAACACACTGTTTTCAACAATTTCACGCGCTGTAACTGCTGCTTGTCTAGTAATTACGTTTATCTGTTTCTTTAGTTTCTTGACTTCTCCCTGGGTGTTGTTACGTAATGTTTTGATCTCGTCCGGAGTGTCATTACGCAATGATTGTACGTCCACTTGTACCTTGTCAATATCTGTTCTCTATTGATTGTAACCTGTTATTAAGTTTCCTATCACTTCTCGAGATTCTTTTCTTCAATATGACTTAGGTGTAACTGAATTTTTTTGTTGTGTTCTTTAATCTCAAGCATTTGTCTCGTGGTTTCTGCATTTTGTTTCGTCATTTCTGCATTCTGAATTTTAATTTGGTTCGCAATTTCTTTATTTTGTCTTGTCATGGTTTCCGGCATTACTTGTAATAATTCTGCCAGATTAGTGGGTCCTATTGCGTTTTCGTCCGACGTCCTACGCTTTGCGTTTTCTCCCAATTGTAGGTTTGCAGCCGATTGCATTGAACTGTGCTGTGACACGTTTCTGCCCGCATTCCTTGTACTCTGTGGTGAGGGAGTTCTGATTACTTGTACTATGGGTTCTACGTATTCAAGACGCAAGTTAGAATCCTCATCGACTGTCTCATTACTTTCCTGCTCCTCTGTCGTATAATGACTTATGTTTTCTATGCCTTGACGTACATTATCCTCGTTATGGTGCGTTATCTGTCCTACTTCTCGCGATACTACATAGTCTGTTGTACTGTCCTCTATTCTCTGTCCATTTTCATGCTGAGTCTCTACCTCAATTCGGTCAAGGTCTCGATCTGCCATTGCTAATCTTTCCGAATCCCTTATTTTCTGTTTTAAAAGCAATTCACGCGCCCTACTTCTAGTCAACATGCGCTCATACGATCTCACGCGTCTCATAAACTTTTTGTTCACACGACTTGACAAACAACTCACTTACTTGTTGGGTCAGAACCAACTTTTCAACGATGTATCCGACACCTGCGCGCTTGCATTGGAGAGAAAACCTAATTCTAACAATTTTTAAAATGCATAACTTAATTATGTTATTGTCTCTGCCAGACTCATTTCTATTGAATATTTTCTTACTATCTATCACTGCAGCTACTGTTTTCGACTATGTATAACTTTAGAAAATCTTTTTTTTTTTAGTACGAAAATTATTCAGCAGGTATTTTTCTGACCTAGTTAGGCATGTGGTCGACCTTCAAACATGGTATTTTACCATCCTGGCAGGGTCGCCATTTTTTAAACATTCATGGTGGTGTCTGTTCGTTCTATATCGTGTCTCCCTACCACATACGCGCAACGACACTCTGAGCGTGTTTTTTTTTTTTTTTTTTTTTTTTTTTTAGGGAATTGACTAGTTTGAACCTGGGACCTGCTGCTGGTAAGGAGACGCCAGACCACACATGACATGTAGAATTCAGAAGAGTTCAGTGACACTAGCGATGATATAACCAAATACTTAATGATTTCAGCGTCAGCTTCACTGCATTCCCTGTAAAAGAATCTTAATACTAACTAAATTTAGTGGAAGAGGTTCAAGGCTTTCCTATTTTTAGTTAGCTGGTAAAATAACGTCGAAAAAGCAGTTAAGTTTATCATTGGAAATTTTATTCTACTCACAAAACATTGTTTATAAATTGCACTATTGATAAAAGGAAATGTTTCAATACAGGATGGTAAAAACCAACTGCGTTCAACAAAAATGTGAACGAATATTCCCTGAATGGATTTCCAAGTTCTACAATGGATCGAAGGATGACCTATGCCATATCACATCTATAATCTAGGTTTAAATTAAGTTTCACAAAAGAGAAAACTATCAAAATGGTCTACAGTGACCCCCAATTATCTTTAATTACTTATCTAACTTGTCGAAAATTACAATGGCTGATGTGGCTTCTCAATAACTATATAACGGAGAAATCATTGCGTTTCAGATTTTTACTTCAAGTGGCAAATGTGAACACCATGAGCTTTAATTGACGATCGACACTAGTATTACGCAAAAAGGGGGTGTAACAGATGAGACTTCTGCAGTTCTGAGTAAAGCTTTATGCGCTGTTATGCGGCATCGCGTGCGTTCATTACCTTGTCGGTGTTCGCCAGGGAGGCGGCGGCCGGCGCAGCAGCCATCCAGCTCGCCGTCTCGGAACTAACTCTCTCCTAACTTCTCCTTACTACAATTTACCGAAGTTGGTTTACAAAAACTATCTGGCTGTGTTTTCATCTGACCAGTCAGGGTCTCAATGTTAACCTTAAGCTCCGCCTACAAAAATTCTGTCTATCCAATGAGAAACGTTATACTTTTCGCGGTGGGGCAATGTTTTTAAAGTTTGCAACGTAACAGAGACGCGAAAAAGTCTCACGCTAAAACTTGCAGCTGGTGTGGTCCTTTTAGCGTTATCGTAAGATCTATACTGTTCTTCTGGAGGGCTGTAGCTTTTAACATGGGCTGGGGGATGGTCTTTGACGTAACAGAGACGCGAAATAGTCTCACGCTAAAACTTGCGGGTGGTAGTCTTAGAGGTAGGCTGGCGACGTGGGTGTCCAGTCCGTCCCTTATCGTAGGGCCTTCTAGCTTAACACGGTTCTGCTCTCGGCTTCTGTTCCCGTTTCTCCCCTCGGAACTGCGTCTGTTTCACGGTGGGAAGGTATGACATGCATTTAGGCATTCTTGTGTTAGTCTGTGGTATTCGATTTGCTCACTCGTTACTTGTATTACTTTGGTTAATTTAATGTCACGATTAATTCGAAGCTATGTGACATACTACTGGATTTGCTTATCATGTCAGTGTTATCATGGAATGTGTTGGATTTGCCTGACACCTTACAAGGCTTATGAGCAGCCACTTGACCTTGAAATCTAAGTTTTCTCACTTCCCGCCTAACTGTCATAGTACTTGCAGTGGATTCTCATGAAGTTTGGAAATCCTGTGTGATGGTTTGGATGGATGTCTACCTATTGCACCTTACCTCCCTCTTCAGCTGCTGGCGGTCTCTGTCAGTCAGCACACGAGGTCGACGATTATGCTTTTGTGCTGTACGTGTACCTTCACGTTTCCACTTCATTACCACATCGGGAACAGTGGACCTAGGGATGTTTAGGAGTGTGAAAATTTCGCATTCAGTCGTATGACACAAGTGACACCCAATTACCTGACCACGTTCGAAGTCCGTGAGTTCCGCAGAGCGCACCATTCTGCCCTCTCACGATGTCTCATGACTACCGAGGCCGCTGATATGGTGTACCTGGCTGTATGTGGCAGTAAAATGCAACTAATATGAAAAACTTATGTTTTAGGGGTGTCCAGATACTTTTGATCACGTAGTGTACGTCCATTCTGTACTGGTCCTAATAATCGACGGCCAGAGAAATCATGTTCCAGTGTGTATATGTGTTTCCTTTCTGCGCAGTGCATAGAAGTTATGCTCCAAATTTTGTTAGATATGCGTTTTCTCCATCTTAGTGCTTATAATGAAAGGTCGAAAACTCTATACCATTATGACCGAGGTTACAGTTTCATCAACCAAAAATTTTACTTTGATTGATTTGGAAAATCGGTGATGTGGGGCATACGTGTGTATGACACCGTTATAGGGGCATACCGCCGACGCCCGCTATCGGCCAAGACGAATGATCTTTCCAAATCGGTACACCAGTAGGTACGCGGACTCAGTACAACTGATCGTTGAGATAGGTTATACTGAGCCCGAACGTACAGACTAAGGACGACGCTTGGCAGAATTAAGAATTAAAACTTCTCTGTTTTCTTCGGTCGAATCAGGTGACGTACCCACACACAAAAAGGTGGACTGTGAGAAAATTTTATGTTTAATACAAGAAAGAAGGAGTTTGTGGCATGCTGGGGACGAGAGGGATAATGACAGGGATATGTCTCAGAATTTATGCTGTGAAATCATTAGTTTGTTGGAAATCACAAGTTTCGAACAAAAAAAATTTAACAGTTATGTATGTTCTGTGGCTGTCTAACCATTTCAGCCTCGTATCTATACATTACACAGCCTGTCATCTGCAACACTGCCAAAATAAGTACCGGAAATTTTTGGCCTACATTATAATCACGAAAAATTGTATATTCAAGTGAGAAAGATGGCGTGTGTCAATTTTGATGCTTAAATTTTCTGCAGCGGATCTTTTTTGGGTTGTGGTAGGTAGGCACTAGCTGTCTACGAATTATTCTCACTGCTTGCTGGTGTTTTTAGGCCGGTAGGGTGGTGGTTCTCTTATACGAGGTGGTTTGCATATGTGGGATATGTCTTTCAACTTTTCACTGCTTTAGGTGTTCAGAGCATTTTATTCTAAATTGTCTATCTTTCACAAATACGCTGAATGATAGACATTGAATGTTGACGGACATATGTGGATTTTGCTGATTTTTTCTAAAGTTGTTCAGAGTACTCGTAATCTTTCTTAACAGTGCCACCACGAATCATATGCAGTGTGTCACAGAACGATTCTCTCTTCATATCATAAACTCGAAAACTTGTCTGGTTTTTGAACAAGTGAAGAAAGAGTTTACAGTACACAACGCGTTCTCTTCGAGACGATTCACATGCATTTGGCGTCGTTTTAATAACAAAGGCTGCAGTGCAACACACGTCTCCAAGCACAGAGTCCTCATAGCATATATTCCGCCCAAGGAAGCAAGAATAAATTGTAACATGGGTTCTAGCATCTTTGTCAGAATAGATTCTAATATAATATAACACCCTGATCCCTCCAAAAACTGCCGGCCGGGGTGGCTGAGCGGTTCTAGGCGCTACAGCGTGGAACAGCGCGACCGCTACGGTCGCAGGTTCGAATCCTGCCTCGGGCATGGATGTGTGTGCTGTCCTTAGGTTAGTTAGGTTTAAGTAGTTCTACGTTCTAGGGGACTGATGACCTCAGAAGTTAAGTCCCATAGTGCTCAGATCCATTCGAACCTCCAAAAACTGACGAATAGAACCGGACGCACTGTGACCGAGTTGACCTCTGATGACGGCGTCGGCGACCGTTGCCGGTGCCACTATGAACGCAACCCAGCTACGTCCATGTTTTCATTTGAACGCATGCGTTTCAAAGTTAATTTTGCGTCTGTAGAGGGATTTTTGTTAGCATGATGGGAAAGTAAAAAAGAATCAGTACAAAAATACATTTGTTTGTCATCTCAATGAAAAACATGAAATATTGCATACAGATATTCAACATAAAATAGGAAGATGGCTTTGATATAGCACGCATCAGTTTTTTTTTTTTTTTTTTTTTTTTGTAATTCAATGAGGTAATCGTCGCACTAACTGGAGATGATGTGCAAAACTGTGAGAAACGCAATGTTTGAAAACAGTCTATGGCCTATAACGAAACACAGTTAGTGACATGAGACATTCTTGGAACGGGGAAGGTGGTAATTTGATTTCATTTTTGTGAAACAGACGCACCGTGGCAATCAGTAACACACGCCATCCCACTTGATTGCTTACAGCTGTCACTGTTACTCCGTACTGTTTCATTCAAAATCAGGTAGCAGGTAGCAGGAAGAGCACATTGCACTGCACAGTAAACGTGCCTTCTGGAAAGCACTAACTCACCGAACGATTGTATAAATGAAGCTAAAGATAGCGTTATGCCTGATCAGAATGGTACTCAACTAGAAAACGGGAAAGGGATGAAAATAGGTAGTTTCTTTCTGAAACTATTTTCAGTACCAATAGGGGATGTTATTAGCTCACTAACAAGGAAAAGAAAGAATAGCAGGGTGTTAGTGGAACATCCTCTATCATTTTAAATGCCCTTTATTTTTATTATTATTACTGTTATTGGTAAGTTTTGTAATATCCTTCGTATGTGTTTCTCCTGGTCAGACGTAAGAGAGGGCCTTGAGGCCCTAGTCTCGCCAGGCTAAATAAATAAATAAATAAATAAATATTTCTAAAATGCTGTACGGCATTCGCAATTTAGAGAGAGCTGCAGCGATAGATGTCAGATTGTGGAGGTTTTATGTTTTCGGGGAATGTACCTGCAAATGTTAGTGTTAACAAAACTTAATATGGTGATGCAGAAAACATGGCAAAAGAGCTAATGTAAACGAAAAAGATTATTTGGAAATTTCAATTTTCCTGTTATCGACACTTTACTTGGAACCATGGAATACGTTTTTGAGAGCTGGTAGGAGCACACTATAACGTATGATCAGAATGTGGTCCACTGAAACAAAAAGATTGAAGACCCGATTTTTTAAATATAATAAATGTAATAGGATGTCAAATATGAAATTATGTTAACATCAAGACAAATGCTTTTCTCGACGAACAAACAGATAAAAGAAGTGTGTGTGAAAGCTTTACCAGAAGGATAAAACAACGGCGGTGTGAGCCCTCTGACAAGCAGGTTGCCAGTGAAGAGATACCGAGGGTAATGAATATGGGGAACGGACAAACTGATGGCTTTGAGAACGGAGAGGCCAGTAGGAGAGAAAGGAAAAGCTGAGTTTGTCAAATGACGAGCGTACGATAAAAAAACAGTAACTATTCTGAATATCTTTTCTTCTCTACAAAATAAAAATCACTATACAAAGAATTCCGTTGAGGGTCCTTCGCAATAAACAGGCAGCTAGACACATACCTTAGCGTAAGTTTGGAAATCCCTACCACTGATTTGCATATATTCTACGGACTGCGTTGCAAGAGCATATGCATTTATTAGCGTCGTGAATCATCCTCGGACGGGCTACTGAAATGACTGGGAAGTCCTTGCGGTTGTTCTGTTCTGTCATATCAAGGCCTGCTGACAAATGTAACTGAGCTTTCGCTCTCGGCCCTGTTTCACTCGGCTTCTGTACACTGCATTCTCTAGTAATCACAGGTGTTCCATAAAATATCGTGAGCTGACACACTGGTTTGGCATGTGATTTACCGTTTACTGACAGTGAACTTCCTAGCTCGGAAGTTCTAAGTTCCTAGTGGAAAATGGCAACGACCGTAACATATAACTTGAAACATATAAAGAATTCCTAATGAATTTCAGGGACGTAGATAATTTTTCCCCTCGAAGAATTGGGGGTGTTCTGTTCTATTCAAGTACAAGAAGTCCATTCAGGTCTGTATCGCAAAATACTAGCAGTCGAACTGTCATAAACTGTTTTGATGTTTACAACCGGAACACAAGTTGTATCTGCTGAAAACTCTAATAAAGATGAATGGAAATGAAGGCACTACAGTAGAAAAATTGCAATGCTTATAGACACTGATGTATATCGCTCCGTAAATCGCTAGTATGCATGTAGACTCCACGTTATACGAAAGTCCATTTCAGATGCTTTCTTTCTCAACACAGTTGCCCACGTACTTTTAATATTCCAAATCGGTCAGCATCGCAGAAGCCACTTCTCTAAACAAAGGAAGGGACGTCAGTTTTTGCAGGTGCAGTTGGCAATGGAGAAACGATAGCACGATCGTACATATCTTCTGGACTGACTACATCAAACAGAGAAAAAGAAGTGAAACTAGAACTATTTCTCGGTATTTTTAACATCTTCACCACTTCCTTTAAGGCCATCATTGGGTGATTCCAGTTTTGTCACTTTACTTTGAAAAAATGATTTAATTCGTGCTTTCAAAGTTCTTTTCGAGTTGTTGGCTCCATAATATTGTGACGTAGGATCAATTATAATACCTGTGTGTTAAGGAAAAAGAATTAAAGTAGTCTAAGTAGTGTGGTTTTCTAGAACTTGTGTTTCCTAATGCGTAATCTGAAAAGTGAGAAATTACGCAGAATGAAATGTTTAAAAATTCCACAGACTGATTTTGGTAATCATCCAGAACAGGGGTTCCCCAGACTTTTGCCACTGACATTTCTAGAAATTTGGATGTACTACTAGAGCTAGATCACTTTGTAGCGAACCATGGCTGCGGAGGAGGGGGGGGGGGGGGGGTGTACGCGAGAAGTTGAGCGACGACTGGCGCAAGGGTGAGGAAAGGCACGGGTGTGATAATTAGCGCCATCTTGCTCAGCGCTGGCAACAACACACGTGAGGTCATTCCGCCCTGCCCATCACCTGCTATGTGTGGCGAACATGTGACATACACAAGTAATAAGGTTTCGTGGAAGCACTTTTGTACAGAGTCGTTCATACTGACATGAGTTACTATCTGTGCAGAACAATACGAAATTCAATTAAGCCGGTTCTGATACAAATATTCAACAAGTAAAAGAGTACCTTGAAACAGAAGAAATCAGGCGAATGGAGTGGCCTCCCTGTTCTCCAGACCTAAACCCCATCGAGCATGTCTGGGATGCTCTCGGTCGACGTATCGCTGCACGTCTTCAAACCCCTATGACACTTCAGGAGCTCCGACAGGAAATGGTGCAAGAATGGGAGGCTATACCCCAGCAGCTGGTCGACCATCTGATCCAGAGTATGCCAGCCTGTTGTGCGGCCTGTGTACGTGTGCGAATCCCATATTGATGTCGGGGTATGTGGACAGGAAACAGTGGCGTTTTTTTAGCACATGTGTTTCGGGACGGTTTTCTCAACTTATCACGAATACCGTAGTCTTACAGGTGTGTGTCGTGTGTGTTCCCTATGTGCCTATGCTATTAGCGCCAATTGTGTGTTGTGTCACGTTGTGTGACACCCCATTCTGCAATTATTCTAAATTTATGAGCATGAGTGTAGAAGATAATGGACAGTGCTTGTACAGAAACGGCGAAGGAGACAACTGCAGCATGAGTGAAAGAGGGGGACAAAGTTGCAGTGGAACCTTGGTGATGGTGACAGAACAGTGCTTGGAAAAAGAAAAAAAATTGAAGGAGACAGTGCCAGTAGGATAGGAAGAAAAAAAAAAGGAGAAAGTGGAAGCAGATGATAGACACTGTGTATGACAATGATAACGAGAGAGAGATAGTGACAGAAGAGAGAGCAGCAGTAAAGGCTGAGACAGAAGCAGTAGGAGGGAGCAAGAGGGAGACAATAGTAGTAGGACAAAACGTAGGAGACGGTGGCTCGGAGACACGAGACAGTCACAGAGAGAGACACAGAGAGATAGTTGCCAGTGGGGCGGAAAGAGTAAATGAAAATGGGGAAGTGGAAGTGAATGGGTATGAGCGACTTGCAGCGATGGGCTAGTGGGTGTGAGCGAGCTACACTTGTGAAGCTTGGAGAGAGTGGGAGACGAGTTACATATTTAAAAAAAAGTGCGGATACGTTTGAGTGCTTAATTTTCTGTGAAATTTTTTAAAGATAGTGAGAAATGTAGATTGAGGCAGTTGGTGCTCCACTTTTTAATCGGTATTTTAAATAGGAGCATCATGGACTCTCGCTATTAGATCCACTTTTTCTATCAACTGTCTCAACTGAAATAAAATGTATCGCAAGAGCTTTCAGGAATAATTTTAAAGCGGACAATTAACGAAAAGGTTAGCTACATGTTTCTAAAATTCGATATTATTAAGCATAACATTTATATTTCGTACTATAAAAATAGGAGTATCATTCTCGTTATTCACTAAAATGAGTTCTTCTGGAGTTTTATCAACAAAACAGTGCTACTGGTTGGCGCTTATTTCACACATCATAATTTATTACTATTATTGGTTCTTTATTCGTTTTCGGCCTTTTCGCCATACAACCAACGCCCATGTACACATTTACATAAGATACAGTGAGGACATCAACAGAACAGCTCATATAATAACACTGAGTCTGTATATTAAAGTTTTCTTAAAGCAACAGCTTAATCATTTCTAACATATAACAAAGGCTGGTGTCATAATTTTTCATTCATTGCTGTTGCATTTTTTTGTATGACTACATACAGGGAATACTCTCGTTAAACCAGCTGCAAACGCCCCTGGATAACGCGGTATTTACCTTGGTATCTCAAGGTTTGGGATCGACAATCTGTTTACGCATGTGTAACTGCTTCCCTTTCCCTCTCCGCGCATTGTGTCGTACCTGCCTCACAATCAGTTACGAGCATGAAGGAATCGTCGACAGAGGCTACGCCAATGAAGAGTACGCTGACATGCACTTCACGTATGGAAAAGCGAATGGCAGTGAGGCTGCACGATTGTATGAAGAAGCTTTTCCTCTTCGCAGGCAGCCCGACAGGCCTACATTTAGCCGGTTACATCAGCGCCTTAGAGAAACCGGGAGTTCCGCACACCACGTACGAGAAGGTCGACGCAGATCCGTAACATCCGATGTTGAGGAAAGGGAGTTACGCATTGTACATGAACGTCCGAGTTCTTCAACAAGGAGGTGTCCTTAGTCCTTATTCATAGCAGTGTGTGACGGATTTTACATCGGTAAGTATTGTATCCACATCATCTCCAGCGAGTGCAAGCCCTCAACAATGCAGACTTCCCTGCTAGAGAGAATTGGGTGTAACAACAGTGCACTCTGAGTCCCCTGTTTGAAAGCACTATTCAGTTCACGGACGAGGCACGACTTACCAGTGACAGTATTTTTACAACCATGACTGTCACATTTGGGTCGATATAAATGCTAATGCAACACACGTATTATGAGATCAGCAGCATTATTCGTTCAACGTCTGGGCAGGACTACTCGAAGACCGCATAACTGGGCCACACTTCCTATCACAGAGACTAACTGGATAACAGTACATGCGGTTTCTGCGGACTCTACTTCCAGGTGTACATGATGAGGCATTGTAGCGAGAAGGAAGCGACTGTGCCTTACTTCTCAGGTTTCTGTATTACTAACCAGGTGTCTTGCTGCTTCGGAGTCCCTCGTCGCACTGTAGTAGCGCTCAGGCGCCAGGTTCCATGTAGGTTCCGATCTTGCTGAAGTGGAAGATTTAGGGATGCCAGTTGTTAATTGTTAACATTTGTACTATCCTCGTTTGAATAAAGAAAATACTTTGCCACACACGTCATAGAATTTGCAATATGGCGGCTCTGGGCTACGCCGTAATAGTCTACTCTTTACAACACATTAGCACAGTTCCTCCTTGCCATACTCTTGATAGACACTGCCCACGTGGCGTTCTGATAACTAATTCCTTCACTTTATATCTTGATTAACAGCTGAAATATTTACTAGCGACCGTTCTTTTAGAGCCGCCCCGGTTACTCGCCCTGTCTTCCCGAAGGACAAGAGAAACCACCCCACTTTTCTCCCTCAGCCAATAAGGCGTTCAGATCGCTGTTGCTAGGCGGATCTGATGTGACTTTTGCTGAAATTGTTACGGAAGTTTGTCTCGGAACACTGTCTCAGATTGTAGGATCCTACTCCAGAAAAGTCGAATCTTGTCCCTACTAAGGTTGCACAACATTGCTTCTTATGATTTCATCTCCAATGTTCCTTGTTGATGCTTAGTTGTCAAATGTACATGTAGCCTGGCTGGTACAGAGCATTCCCGATTGCATAAATGTGCGTAATACTTGGCTTAAACACGTGTAGGGAATGCACGTATGCATTACAATGTCCCACTGAACCAACTCTTGAACATATGGTTCATGCAAGACGGTGCTCCAGCACATTTTCATTTAGGATTGCGCCAGCTTCTAGCTCGGACGTACGGTCAACATTGGACAGGCAGCTTCCAAGGTCTCCGGGTTTAAATCCCATGGATTTCTGTGTGTGGGATCATGCCAAAAGCCTGGTCTACGCTTCCGCGGCCAATTCTCCTGAGGAAATCCGCTCGCGGATTGAAGCAGCCTTGCAGCATTTACAGTATTCCCCAGGACTGCCTGAGAGAATTCGCAACTCATTTCGGAGACGCGTTCAGTGTTACATTCAGAGGCATGGACAAACAACATTTCTAACACCTACTTTAACTTTTAGAGATGCCATGTGTTCCTAGACACTGATGAACTGCAACAGAAAATGTGTTGCATCTCGACAACGGTTGACTTGTGGACCCATGTTCATGGAAGGTTTTTAGCTACTTCTGTCTTGTACTTTTCATGAGTGAATTATTGACCATCACTTCTGAAACACAGTGTATATATACTGGAGCGTCGAATAAACTGGCATAGGCATGCGTATATGCGTATTTAAATATAGGCACAGTACGGCACTGCGGTCAGCAACGTCTATAAAAGTCAAGTGTCTGGCGCAGTTGTTAGATCGGTTACTGGTGCTGCAATGGCAGGTTATAAAGATTTAAGTGAGTTTGAATGTGGTCTTATAGTCGACGCTCGAGCGATGGGACACAGCACCTCCGAGGTAGCAACGAAGACGTAAGTCGAGTCCATGCCACGTCGTGTCGCAGCGCTTCTGCGTCTCGCGGTGGCACTACACGGTGTTAGGCAGGTGTGTCAGTTTTTTTGGATCTCCAGTGTATACAGGGTGAAAAGTATTTAAACCGACAAACTCTGGGAGATTGCAGGGCACATCAAAACAAATATTTTTCCCTACTGTTATTTTTTCCTATGAGAAGTATTTAAACCGGCAGAGGAAGATTTCTCGGGTGGCAAATTAATTAAACCAACAAACACTATGCCTCTGCCAATCCACGTTTCTGGGAACCGTCGGTCCAGGAATCGACGTACACGATGACTGAAATGTGCCGGAGCCCCGTCAAGTTGGAACGATATGCGTTGTCTAGTAGGGAGCGGGACGTTTTCCAACAATTTTGGCAATGCTCTGGCGAGAAAATTCCAATAGTGCCTGCCATTTAATGGCCTATGTAGCAGATACGGCCCAATTAAACAGTCGCCAACAACACCGGTCCACACATTAACGAAGAACCACACTTGATGAGAGTTAGTAACCGTGACATGTGGGTTACCCTCACTCCAAACATGCGAGTTGTGCATGTTGAAGACTCCTTCACGCCCGAAAGTTGCTTCCTCGGTAAACAACACAGAGGATGGAAATGTAGGATGCATTTCACACTGTTCCACGTACCACTGCGGTAACTGTGCTCTGGGTGGATAATCAACTGGTTCCAGGTTGTGGACATGCTGTAAGTGAAATGGACGTAACAATTGCTCTCGAAGGACTGTTCTTACATTCGTCTGATTCGTCCCCATGTTACTTGCAATTGCACGAGTGCTGATTGAAGGATGCCCCTCCACATACTCCAAGACAGCTCCTTCAAATTGCGCCGTTCTCACCGTGCGACGGCGTCCCTGTCCAGGTAATGTGCTAAATGACCCGGTCTCACGCAGACGTTGGTACACAGCAGTAAAGGTCGTATGATGCGGGATACGGCGATTAGGATATTGTTGTTGATAAACCCGCTGAGCAGCTCGTCCTTTGTGGTGCGCTACGTAGTACGCACCAACCGTATGAATGTATTCACTCCAGGTGTATCGCTCCATTAGTAAACAGAGACAATGCACTACTACACTGGAGGACAGCAGTTGCCTACAACTGAAGAGCGTAATACGGCATCTAACAACTGAAGATCCTAATACGGCCTCTAACAACTGAAGAGCATAATACGGCCTCCACCGGTTTAAATAATCCTCATAGGAAAAAATGACATTAGGGAAAAATATTTGTTTTGATGTCCCCTACAACCTCCCAGGGTTTGTCGGTTTAAATACTTTTCACCCTGTATACAAACTGTGTTTCAGAAATGATGGTCAATAATTCACACATGGAAAGTACAGAATAGAAGTAGCTATATATATATATATATATATATATATATATATATATATATATATATATATATAATTATTCGTGCTTACGTATCTTGTCAACATGCGAATCTACGTGTATGACACACGTGTGTGTATGTATATCCCTGTTCCATTCGTGAATGACATGTGGGAACAAACATTGCTGGTAAGCTTCTGTATTAGCTCGAATTTCTCAAATTTCCTCGTCATGGTCTTTCACGAGATGTATGTGGGTCGAAGATATATGTTACCAGACTCTTAGCAGAAAATAATCCCTCGAAATTTCGATATTAAGCCTCTCCGTGATGAACAACTCCTCTCCTGTAACGTCTGCCACTTGAGTTTATTGAGCATCTCGGTAACGCTGTCGCGTCAACTAAACGATCTCGTGATGACGTTACTGGGGCCTGGTTGTACAGACTCGGGTTCGCAGTTAGTGAACCTCTATTTTCGGAGTAGCGCGGGAAATGCGTTGTACCAATGTGGAATAGCACCTAAACGGAGCATTAAGTCGGGGTATCTTCACCGCCAATTTCGGGAGCGGTTAACAGTGTTAACAGGTGAATAAAATTTTACGATGGAATAGTGATAAAATAAGACAGTGGCAAAGAGATTTCGCTAGAATTATTTGTTGTATTGAGGAAACAGAAGAATGTGAGACATCTCCCCAATTACTTTGGAGAACATGAAGATTCCGAATTGATATTCCGACTTTTTCCGTCGCAAGAAGACTATTTCGTCCTTTCGATCTCATGTGTGAGGAACTGGAAAATACGATTGGAAGGTGTGTCTGTTTATCGGTACTTCGTGAATGGCATAATGTCGTGTTATTTTTATAAACTAGGTGCATAAAAATGCTTCATGCCAAAACAGTCTCGTTTATCTCCCGTTTTTTAAAACTGCTTCAGTATTAGAAATAATTACTTAGTTTTATTTAGCAGACGGTGCTAAAATAGACTCGAAAAAGTCTTTGGCGGTGTGTATATTAACACCTTTTTCGGAACTTGACAACATTATGATCTTTAAAGTGACAAAGTTTGACAGGACACAAATATCCAGAATTCATTCAGCCATATTACATATATAGCATTAAATTTTCGCTGTTACTTCCCATTGGGACAACAACTTTCCATCTGCTAGTGAAAAATATTGGGACCACAGAGTTGTAGGTGGTGCTACTTCAAAAGTAGCATGAGAAGAACCAGAGACGGGACGAAGAACTGAATGATTTCAAAATAAAAATGCGCTACTGGCCATTAAAATTGCTACACCAAGAAGAAATGCAGGTGATAAACGGGTTTTCATTGGAAAAATATATTATACTAGAACTGACATGTTGCTCACAGGCCCATTACTGTTTGAGAGCAATGAAATTCCTTCCCACCTAGCAAATATTCTCGTTAATATGTAAACAGTTAGTGCTCACTCAAGCTAAGTTTAACACAGTAACATTGAAGTCAGTACATTTGTCTCTAAAAAAGAAAAGATTTAGGCTATAGCTTTTGTTTCTCAGTTATTAGTATTATCAACATTTATCGTAAAATAATAATCTGTGTGTTATAAGAGCATAGATATTTATGCAGCTAACAGGAATATTTAGTTAGTGAATGTACATTATCACAACAATGGAAGGAGTGACTGTAAGTTTATTTTAAGATTTCTCTTGAATTGTTACGCAAATCGTCCCATACATTTTTTTTCAGAAATGGCTGTGGTCCTCTGGCTACTAAAGACACTCAGATACTTTGACTCTGGTCATTTTCTTTTTTCCATAATACTCTTCGTTGGTATTGACAAGAGGACAGCTAACAGGATTACTAATGGGATGTGAATGACAATTGGCAGCATGAGCAAGGGACATGTTTTTTAATTAATACACTTCTGTTGTAATTAAATGAAAATAAAATAAACAAATGTCTATGGATTAATATACACTATTGACCATTAAAATTGCTACACCACGAAGATGACGTGCTACACACGCGAAATTTAACCGACAGGAAGCAGATGCTCTGATATGCAAATGGTTAGCTTTTCAGAACATTCTCACAAGGTTGGCGCTGGTGGTGACACCTACAACATGCTGACATGAGAAAAGTTTCCAACCGATTTCTCATACACAAACTGCAGTTGACCGGCGTTGCCTGATGAAACGTTGTTGTGATGCCTCGTGTAAGGAGGAGAAATGCGTACCATCACGTTTCCGACTTTGATGAAGGTCGGATTGTAGCCTATCGCGATTGCGGTTTATCGTATCGCGACATTGCTGCTCGCGTTAGTCGAGATCCAATGACTGTTATCAGAATATGGAATCGGTGGGTTCAGGAGGATAATACGGAATACCGTGTTAGATACCAACGGCCTCGTATCACTAGCAGCCGAGATGGCAGGCATCTTATCCGCATGGCTGTAACGGATCGTACAGCCACGTCTCGATCCCTGAGCCAACAGATGGGGACGTTTGCAAGATAACAACCATCTGCACGAACAGTTCGACGACGTTTGCAGCAGCATGGACTGTCAGCTCGGAGACTATGGCTGCGTTTACCCTTGATGCTGCATCACAGACAGGAGCGCCTGGGATGGTGTACTCAAAGACGAACCTGGGTGCACGAAAGGAAAAACGTCATTTTTTCGCATGAATCCAAGTTCTGTTTACAGCATCATGATGGTCGCATACGTGTTTGGCGACATCGCGGTGAATGCACATTGGAAGCGTGTATTCGTCATCGCCATACTGGCGTATCACCCGGCGTGATGGTATATGGTGTCATTGGTTACAAGTCTCGGTCACCTCATGTTCGCATTGACGGCACTCTGAACAGTGGACGTTACATTTCAGGTGTGTTACGACCAGTGGCTCTACCACTCATTCGATCCCTACGAAACCCTACATTTCAGCAGGATAATGCACGACCGCATGTTGCAAGTCCTGTATGGGCCTTTCTGGATACAGAAAATGTTCGACTGCTGCCCTGGCCTGCACTTTCTCCAGATCTCTCACCAACTGAAAACGTCTGGTCAATGGTGGCCGAGCAACTGGCTCGTCACAATACGGCAGTCACTACTCTTGATGAACTGTGGTATCGTGTTGAAGCTGCATGTACACGCCATCCACGCTCTGTTTGACTCAATGCCCAGGCTATCAGGCCCGTTATTACGGCCAGAGGCTGTTGTTCTGGGTACTGATTTCTCAGGATCTAGCCAGCGCGGTGGCCATGCGGTTCTAGGCGCTGTAGTCCTGAGCCGCGAAACTGCTACGGCCGTAGGTTCGAATCCTGCCTCGGGCAGGGATGTGTGTATTTCCTTAGGTTAGTTAGGTTTAAGTAGTTCTACGTTCTAGGGGACTTACGACCTCAGGTGTTAAGTCCCATATTGCTCAGAGCCATTTGAACCATTTTTTTCTCTCAGGATCTATGTACCCAAATTGTGTGAAAATGTAATCACATGTCAGCTCTAGTATAATATATTTTTCCTATGAATACCCGTTTATCATCTGCATTTCTTCTTGGTGTAGCAATTTTAATGGCTAGTAGAGCATTTTTATTTTGAAATCATTCAGTTCTTCGTCTCGTCTCTGGTTCTTATCATGCTACTTTTGAAGTAGCACCCCTGCAACTCTGCTAATTTCTTCACAGTTCAGAATAGGCTTTTTTACTCAAAAAACAAAATTGTCAATTATAAGCTTAAATGACCTTAGAGAGATGGGAAGAACACAGTGAAGGTGTTAAGTCTGGAATTACATTCCCTTCCCTCCTTGATAGCAGCTAAAGGAAGGAAGATTGGACTTTAACATCCTACCGGCAGCATGGACGTTGGACACGGAGCACAAGGTCCGATTAGGAAAAGATGGGGAGGAAGTCGGCAGTGCCCTTTTCAAAAGAACCATCCCAGCATTTGCCTGGAGTGAATGAGGAACATCACGAAAATTATAAATCTGGATGGCTGGGCATTTGAACCGTAGTCCTTCCTAATGCGAGTGCAGTGTGTTAATCATTGCATCATATCGTTCGGTATCTGGTAGAGATGACTGCACAAGCCATAATTGTGTAAGACATAATTGCTGTTCGTCAGACATTTGTCATGAGATACGATAACTGTACCCTTCAGCTTGGATATGCATCACAGCTATATTTCTACCCCAAGAGTATAAAAAAGTTATGTGATTGTTCGTTGTAAATGTTGGCATCTTATTTTTCATATATGCCGCCAATATAATGATTAATAATAAACATTATATCATAGGAACATGATTTGTATATGCTTAAGAACCGCAAAAGTGGATGTACAAATCTTGTTCAATAATTCAGCAAAAGTACTTTCTGTTGAACACCCACTGCTACTGTAATAAATTACTCATTCCAAGACGTAAATACAGCAGCAAGCTAGCCAGCAACACCTCTCAGACCAATCAAAATGATATTTTTGCTGCCACAGTTTGTTGGAGTCCCCGAAAAGGCCAACCATTTCACAAAGCAAATAGCATTTCACAGTTGCTACTACGAGTGCTCCGATGAAATAAGTTTATTGTTACCAGTCACTGTTTATTTATATCCACAATGCGTTTTGAAGGTTTAATCTCCATCAGATGGATTTGCATGTATTAGTATGACATCTCTATGTGTGATTGCTACTTCAGGGTAACTTATGGCGCTGTCTAGTGTACAAACAAAAACACTAGTCCAGAACATGGTTTGGGTAGATTTATGACTAAATACTAAATGTATATCTAAAGGTGAAAATTAACAAGTAAAACAGAATCCAGTGGTCACAGGCTCCTTTCACTATCTTAACACATTCCATGTAAAGTGTCATATTTTGCAAACAAAGATGGTGTCTGGAAACTACTAAGTGCAAAGAACATGTAGCAGAACACAAAATTATCTTGAAGTTCAGAGACATCAGAACATTATTGTTTTCGAATAAATTTTAAGGGACAGTAGTGAATACATGCCTTCATGGTATGTACGAAATGTTTTCTGTCAAGTTTATAAAGCTTGATTTTTCATACTTGTTTATGTAAGCAGGTGACATGTTGCAAACTTAAAGTACGACAGTTGTAATTATGTTACCAACACTGGTGAAATTATACCTAAATAACAGCTTTGGCTGGGATTAAGAGATGGGGATGAAAGGATGGAGGTGGTTTGTAGCGCTCGCGTGCATTGCACTTATTTGATAATGAAGGTTGCTGCTGAAAACAGAGATGATAGTATTGTAAAAGTTGTCATTTTTGTCACTTAAGATTTATTTATGTAGTTTTATTTGGTGTTTGTATATTTTGAGTGTTTCAAGGATGTCTAGTTTTTTGCCTTTAGCTTGGCTGTGGAGGACGGTAACACTTGTATTGTTAACATGGTATTTTGTTATATGCATGTGGGTGGTCTACTGCTGTTGTGTGGTATTTTGGATTATTTAGCGCTGCCATGCGTTATTTGAATTTAATCTCAAATGATCTACTGTTTATACAATAGAAACAGTCACACTTCCGTATGATGACGTGGATTCCGTGTTTGGTGTTGTGGGACAATTCTGCCTAAATTTGTTATCGGTGGTAAAGATGTATACCTTAAGAGCTATGAGCACTTCTTTATCTTCGGTACTGTGAAAGAAATCTCTTGTATTGCGAGTTCTTTGTTTTCCATATTTTAGCAGGAAGTAGTACGAACCAAAACAAGAAAAGACTGTCCAGTGAAAATGGGTTCTAAAGTGCACAGCTTAAGAGCTATTAGCACTAGTTTAGTAGAAGAGGCGTATTTTACTGTATCGAGTATCACGAAGTGCTCACATCTCTTGTTGTTGTTGTGGTCTTCAGTCCTGAGACTGGTTTGATGCAGCTCTCCATGCTACTCCATCCTGAACAAGCTTCTTCATCTCCCAGTACCTGCTGCAACTTATATACTTCTGAATCTGGTTACTGTAGTCATCTCTTGGTATCCCTCTACGATTTTTACTCTCCATGCTTCCCTCCAATACTAAATTGGTCATCCCTTGATGTCTCAGAATATGCCCTACCAACCGATCCCTTCTTCTAATCAAATTGTGCCACAAACTCCTCTTCTCTCCAATTCTATTCAGTACGTCCTCATTAGTTATGTGATCTACGCATCTAGTCTTCAACATTCTTCTGTAACACCACATTTCGAAAGCTTCTATTCTCTTCTTGTCTAAACTATTTATCGTCCACGTTTCACTTCCATACAAGGCTACACTCCATACAAATACTTTCAGAAACGACTTATTGACACTGAAATCTATACTCGATGTTAACAAATTTTTCTTCTTCAGAAACGCTTTCCTTGCCATTGCCAGTCTACATTTTATATCCTCTCTACTTCGACCATCATAAGTTATTTTTCTCCCCAAATAGCTAAACTCCTTTACTACTTTAAGTGTCTCATTTCCTAATCTAATGCCCTCAGCATCACCGGACTTGATTCCATTATCCTCGTTTTGCTTTTGTCGATGTTCATCTTATATCCTCCTTTCAAGACACTGTCCATTCCGTTCAACTGCTCTTCCAAGTCCTCTGCAGTCTCCGACAGAATTGCAATGTCATCGACGAACCTCAAAGTTTTTATTTCTTTTCCATGGATTTTGATACCTACTCCGAATTTTTCTTTTGTTTCCTATTGAATAACATCGGAGAGATGCTACAAACCTGTCTCACTCCCTTCACAACCACTGCTTCCCTTTCATGTCCCTCGACTATTGTAATTGCCATCTGGTTTCTGTACAAATTGTAAATAGCCTTTCCCTCCCTGTAGTTTACCCCTGCCACCTTCAGAACTTGAAAGAGAGTATTCCAGTCAACATTGTTAAAAGCTTTCTCCAAGTCTGCAAATGGTAGAAACGTAGGCTTTCCTTTCCTTAATCTTTCTTCTAAGATAAGTCGTAGGGTCAGTATTGCCTCTCGTGTTCCAACTTTTCTACGGAATCCAAACTGATCTTCTCCGAAATCGGCTTCTATCCGTTTTTCCATTCGTCTTTAAAGAATTCGCGTTAATATTTTGCAGCTGTGACTTATTAAACTGATAGTTCGGTAATTTTCACATCTGTCAACACCTGCTATCTTTGGGATCGGTATTATTATATTCTTCTTGAAGTCTGTAGCTCTCCCAAGGCTGTCAGTAGTTCTAATGGAATGTTGTCTACTCCGGGAGCCTTGTTGCAACTCAGGCCTTTCAGTACTCTGTCAAACTCTTCACGCAGTATCATATCTCCCACTTCATCTTCATCTACATCCTTTTCCATTTCTGTAATATTGTCCACAAGTACATCGCCCTTGTATAGACTCTCTATATACTCCTTCCACCTTTCTGCTTTCCCTTCTTTGCTTAGAACTGGGTTTCCATCTGAGCTCTTGATGTTCATACAAGTGGCTCTCTTATCTCCAAAGGTCTCTTTAATTTTCCTGTAGGCAGTATGGATCTTACCCCTAGTGAGATAAGCCTCTGCATCCTTACATTTGTCCTCTAGACATCCCTGCTTAGCCATTTTGCACTTCCTGTCGATCTCGTTTTTGAGACATTTGTATTCCTTTTTGCCTGCTTCATTTACTGCATTTTTATTTTTTCTCCTTTCATCCATTAAATTCAATATTTCTTATGTTACGCAAGGGTTTCTACTAGCACTCGTCTTTTTACCTATTTGATCTTCTGCTGCCTCCAGTATTTCATCCCTCAAAGCTACCCATTCTTCTTCTACTGTACTTCTTTCCCCCATTCCTGTCAATTGTTCCCTTATGCTCTCCCTGAAACTCTGTACAACTTCTGGTTCTTTCAGTGTATCCAGGTCCCACCTTTTTGCTGTTTCTTCAGTTTTAATCTACAGGTCATAACCAATAGATTGTGGTCAGAGTGCACATCTGCCCCTGGAAATATCTTACAATTTAAAACCTGCTTCCTAAATCTCTATCTTACATTTATATAATCTTTCTGATACCTTATAGTATCTCCAGGGTTCTTCCATGTATACAGCCTTCTTTTATGATTCTTGAACCAAGTGTTAGTTAAGATTAAGTTATGCCCTGTGCAAAATTCTACCAGGCGGCTTCCTCTTTCACTTCTTATCCCCAATCCATATTCACCTACTATGTTTCCTTCTCTCCCTTTTCCTACTCTTGTATTCCAGTCACCCATGACTATTAAATTTTCGTCTGCCTTCACTACCTGAATAATTTCTTTTATTTCATCATACATTTCTTCAATTTCTTCGTCATCTGCAGAGCTAGTTGGCATATAAACTTGTACTACTGTAGTAGGTGTGGGCTTCGTGTCTATCTTGGCCACAATAATTCGTTCACTATGCTGTTTGTAGTAGCTTACCCGTACTCCTATTATTTTTATTCATTATTAAACCTACTCCACTATTACCCCTATTTGATTTTGTATTTATAACCCTGTATTCACCTGACCAAAAGTCTTGTTCCTCCTGCCAACAACCTTCACTAATTCCCACTATATCTAACTTTAACCTATCCATTTCCCTTTTTAAATTTTCTAACCTACCTGCCCGATTAAGGGATCTGACACTCCACGCTGCGATCCGTAGAACGCCAGTTTTCTTTCTCCTGATAACGACGTCCTCCTGTGTAGTCCCCGCCCAGAGATCCGAATGGGGGACTATTTTACCTCCGGTATATTTTACTCAAGAGGACGCCATCATCATTTAAGCATACAGCAAAGCTGCATGCCGTCGGTAAAAATTACGGCTGTAGTTTCTCCTTGCTTTCAGCCGTTCGTAGTACCAGCACAGCAAAGCCGTTTTGGTTAGTGTTACAAGGCCAGATCAGTCAATCATCCAGACTGTTGCTCCTGCAGCTACTGAAAAGACTGCTGCCCCTCTTCAGAATCCACAAGTTTGTCTGGCCTCTCAACAGATCAAGAGATACCCCTCCGTTGTGGTTGCACCTACGGTACGGCTATGTGTATCGTTGAGGCACGCAAGCATCCCCACCAACGGCAAGGTCCATGATTCATCGGGGGGGGGGGGGGGTGTCATATCTCTTGTAAGTAGGCTGTTTAGGTTTTTTTATTGGTAACGCCGCCGCCACATAGCGCTCTGTATGAAAATCACTGGCTGTGCCGTGTGCATTCTGGGGCTGGTTTGCATTGTTGTCTGCCATTTTAGTGTTGGGCAGCGGCAGCTGGATGCTAACAGCGCGTAGCGTTGCGCAGTTGGAGGTGAGCCGCCAGCAGTGGTGGACGTGGGGAGAGAGATGGCGGAGTTTTGAAATTTGTAAGAATGGATGTCATGAACTGATATATATATTATGACTACTAAGGTAAATACATTGCTTGTTCTCTATTAAAATCTTTCATTTGTTAACTGTGCCTATCAGTAGTTAGTGACTTCGGTAGTTTGAATCTTTTATTTAGCTGGCAGTAGTGGCGCTCGCTGTATTGAGTAGTTCGAGTAACGAAGATTTTTGTGAGGTAAGTGATTTGTGAAAGATATAGGTTAATGTTAGTCAGGGCCATTCCTTTGTAGGGATTATTGAAAGTCAGATTGCGTTGCGCTAAAAATATCGTGTGTCAGTTTAAGCGCAGTCTTGTATAATTGCTCTAAGGGGACGTTTCAATCTTAAGGTATGTATTTTTTCCGTAATCCGCGTTACACCTTAACACTACAAATTCACTCTCACTGCCCAAGCAAACGCCGCACTCATAATGCACAGTACAGACACACACTTTGCCACATCATGGGAGAAAGGCAGCGGCAGAGTGCCTGTTATAGGATCTTGCTCAGGGTGCAAATGTAGGAGCCTATCGTCCAGTAATTAACAGCTCTGTTGTGCCTAGTAGTAGAGTTCGGTGATCTAGACACAAATATCCAGCAACCATCTTAGTGGTGCGGTCGCCAGGGAAAAGACAAAAATTATTTTGGGTGAACCGTAAAAAAACGTGTACTTTTGTGTAAGTCTTCTGAGATCTACAGTTTCGTACTTTGCAATTTCACGTGGATCTTATTGCCTGCACAAAGTGTAGTAAAAGTGTGCATTGCCGACGAAGATTTTGCTGCCCTGAATCACTATTATCGACTGTCATCATCTCTGCCTATTGATTTCATTTTTTTAGGCATGCTGTGTTCTCTCTCAGGGCTACATACCAGACTTCATAAAATTCGATTCAGCGGCTCTGCTGTGAAAACGTGACAGAGTTAGTTTCAAATAGTTCAAATGGCTCTGAGCACTATGGGACTGAATATGTGATGTCATCAGTCCCCTAGAACTTAGAACTACTTAAACCTAACTAGCCTAAGGACATCATACACATCCATGCCCGAGGCAGGATTCGAACCTGCGACCATAGCGGTCGCGCAGTTCCAGACTGAAGCGCCTAGAGCCGCTCGGCCACTCCGGCCGGCAGTTAGTTTCACATTTATAATATTTGTACATTAGGGATTACTCACTGTGCCTTTCAACAAAATGCCAAGTGCTATGTCATCGCTGAAATACGCTCCTTCCTGACAAAATTCCAAACAAGACAAGAAGTACTATTTGCCAACAAGAGGACTTTGGCGAAATGTCAAGGCGCACAGAACAAGAAACGCACTGATTGTAAAAGGCCTGCCGATGATGGAAAATCGAAACGTTGCAGTACTATTTTTCTAAGTAGGTACAGAATCCAGATATGAAATGTTTACCGAAAATATCTGAATATTGAGCTTAAACGCAGCCCTAGAAATTTACAAATTTTTCATGAAATAAAATATTTAGCGGGTAAAACCCACACAACAGCTCATTTATCTGCTACGCAATCACGGAACGTTAAGCGACGTCGTGTTTTGTTGCACTTTTGTCGTAAATTCTGAAAAATAAAGAAATGAGAAGGCATAGTACGGGTAACACTTATGTTCCGTCAATTCCAGGCTTTCAGCATTTTGCAAACCCACAATTACTTCCTACCCGTAAGTAAAAATTGTGATTACGCCGAGTTTCGCTCACTCTTTCTCTCTCTCTCTCTCTCCCGGACGGTGTTTGTGGAAAGGGGGGGGGGGGAGGGGGAGGGTGCGGGACACGTGCTCGCGTGCTCACGTATCACCCCCACCCCCCTTCCCTAAATCCACCCTTGTGCGTAGGCCATACAGCTCAGTAAAAGATTTTAAGTTCCTATCAGTTTGGACATTCTTTAAAGCCCTTGCTATCGTTTCGTCAGTCTGCATTGCTGAATTTTTTTCTTCCTTTCCTATCAAAGTTTAAAATTAGTCGGTCAATCTGGTGGTCGCAGTACTCTGCATCTCCTCGAATGTTTTTCACTAATGGGTAAATATTCGGATCAACTTTTGATATTACTGTATTTATTCTTTGGTTCCATCCTTCTGAGACGTTATTAGTGCGATGGTGATTTCCATTGCAGTTCCACATCTCTCTTGGCATATGTTCGTTATCGAGCCACTGGTCCACAAAATAGTCCTGAACATTTTGGTTTTCAGGTGTGCTCTCCTGAACACACAGCCAATCATCATGCAGCATTTCCAGGAGATGTGCCAGAGGAGAGCGCATTCGTGTCAGATACCATATTTCCTCGTTTTTCTTACAGGCTGGTACGAGGCCGCAACACTGAACTTGGTTTTACAAGCGCTGATTAAAATGATAATTGCAACTATTCATGTCTGTTCCAGGAAACAAACTGTTAGCTGCTTGGACGATAGCAATTTCAAAGTCCATCATCAGAGGTGCAGAGTTCCATCCAGACACGTTAGTTTTTTTTTAAAAAAAACCTTCATATGTTTCTCGCTTCTTAATTGGCAGCGAAGTGCAAACAACGGAAATGTTCGTTTCTTCCCAAGGACTATTAAGGTCGGCGTGGAGTATAAACAACTGTCACAACTTCTTCCTCGAACTCTTGGACGTTCCATCCACAAAGAATGACTCACAGTTTGATAAACACGCTTTTCCCTTTCCGCTGGCAAACACCAGAATTCTGTCGCTCGGTCCCCAGTCATCATGTGGACGTAAAAAATTGCTACCATCCTTCAACAGTAAATTATTTTCTTGAATGGAATCGTAGCCTCGATTGAAGAGCTGCCCTACTTCTTCAACGTTAACTCATGAAACTGTAGCGTCTTTTTTCCGTTTTTTGTGCTGACAAAATATTTTCGCACTTCATTTGCTGCTTCATCTAGAATACAAAAATGGCTATCTTCCCCGAAAACTGTGTTACTTTTTGTGGATAATCTTCCTTTGCACTCATCCTTTTGAAAGTTTACACAGCGCCAGTAAGTCACTTCTTGTTTGTTGCCCACAATACAGGGTGGTCCATTGATAGTGACCGGGCCAAATATCTCACGAAATACGCATCAAACGAAACAACTAAAAAGAACAAAACTCGTCTAGCTTGAAGGGGGAAACCAGATGGCGGTATGGTTGGCCAGCTAGATGCCGCTGCCATAGGACAAAAGGTTATCAACAGAGTTTTTTAAAATAGGAAGCCCCATTTTTTATTACATATTCGTATAGTACGTAAAGAAATATGAATGTTTTAGTTGGACCACTTTTTTCGCTTTGTGATGCATGGCGCTGTAATAGTCAGAAACGTATAAGTACGTGGTATCGCGTAACATTTCGTCAGTGCGGACGGTATTTTCTTTTTGATATATAACCTGTGTTAAAATGGACCGTTGACCAATTACGGAAAAAGTCGATATCGTGTTGACGTATGGATATTGTGATCAAAATGCCCAGCAGGCATGTGCTATGTATGCTCCTCGGTATCCTGGATGACATCATCCAAGTGTTCGGACCGTTCGCCGGATAGTTACGTTATTTAAGGGAACAGGAAGCGTTCAACCACATGTGAAACGTCAACCACGACCTGCAACATATGATGATGCCCAATTAGGTGTTTTAGATGCTGTCGCGGCCAATCCGCACATCAATAGCAGACAAACTGCGCGAGAATCGGGAATCAAAAACGTCGGTGTTGAGAATGTTACATCAACATCGATTGCACCCGTACCATATTTCTGCGCATCTTTAATTGCATGGCGACGACTTTGAACGTCGCGTACAGTTCTGCCACTGGGCACAAGAGAAATTACAGGACGATGACAGATTTCTTGCACGCATTCTATTTAGCGACGAAGCGTCATTCACCAACAGCGGAAACTTAAACCGGCATAATATGCACTATTGGGCAACGGAACATCCACGATGGCTGCGACATGCGGAACATCAGCGGCCTTGGCGCGTTAATATATGGTGCGGCAGTTTAGGGGCAAGGATAATTGCCCCCCCCCCCTCCCCTCATTTCATCGATGGCAATATAAGTGGTGCAATGTATGCTGATACCATACGTAATGTTCTGACGATGTTACTGGAAGATGTTTCACTGCATGACAGAATGGCGATGTACTTCCAACATGATGGATGTCCGGCACTTAGCTCGTATGCGGTTGAATCGGTATTGAAAGGCATATTTCATGACAGGCGGATTGGTCGTCGAAGCACTATACCATGACGGATCTGACGTCCCCGGATTTATGTCTGTGGGGCAAGTTGAATGATATTAGCTGATATTTGCTGACAACGTGCGTCTGGTCATTGTCAATGCATGTGCGGACATTACGGAAGGCGAACTACTGGCTGTTGTCAGGAATGCCATAACACGTATTGCCAAATGCACTCAAGTTGACGGACAGGGAACTTTGTTCAAGAAATGGGCTTTGGCCATCCACAGAATTGTTGCAGTACCGGAGGACAGGTCGGTGTACCCTGCTTCTGGAGCACCCTGTCCACTGCGTACACTGCCCTGGGCTCCGTACAAATTGTAAGTAGGCTGTTTAGGTTTTTTATATTGGTAACGCCACGTAACGCTCTGTATGAAAATCACTGGCTGTGCTGTGTGCAGTCAGTGGCTGGTTGGCATTGTTGTAATACTCGCCATTGTAGAGTTGGGTTGCTGGCTGTTAACAGCACATACCGTTGCGCAGTTGGAGGTGAGCCGCCAGCAGTGGTGGATGTGGGGAGAGAGATGGCGGAGTTTTGAAATTTGAAAGACTGGATGTCATGAAGTGCTATATATATTATGACTATTAAGGTAAATACATTGTTTCTTCTCTATTAAAATCTTTCATTTGCTGACTATGCCTCTCAGTAGTTAGTGCCTTCAGTAGTTTGAATATTTTATTTAGCTGGCAGTAGTGGCGCTCGCTGTATTGCAGTAGCTCGAGGAACGAAGATTTTTGTGAGGTAAGTGATTTGTGAAAGGTATAGGTTAATGTTAGTGAGGGCCATTCTTTGGTAGGGATTTTTGAAAGTCAGATTGCGTTGCGCTAAAAATATTGTATGTCAGTTTAAGCACAGTTATGTATAATTGTTCTAAGGGGACGTTTCTAAATGTCAACACATTCCCTCTCCGTACAAGTGTGATCCGTGCAAGTGTCACAAACTCTACCGACCTGTCATGCACCATAACGTCCGACAACGAGGAGTGATGGTCTGGTTTGCCATTTCTTTTCGTAGCAGGTCCTCTTTGGTTGTCATCTGCGGTGTCCTTACAGCACAGTGGTACGTCGACGATATTCTATGCCCCGTTTTGTTGCCCTTTATGGCAAGCCATCCTGGGATAACATTTCAGCATGATAATGCCCGCGAGCATACGGCGGGGGTTTCTACTGCTTCTCTTCATGGCTACCAAAAACTACCTTGCCCAGCAAGGTCGCCAGATGTCTCCTCATTTGGGAAAGTTTTCAGCATTACGGCACTGCCCTCCAATGAGCCCGGTGTTTTCACGATCTAACGCGCCAGTTGGACAAAATTTGGCACCATAACCCTAAGGAGCACATACAACGACTCCACGAATCAATGGCAAGAAGAATAACTGCTTGCGTATGGTACAGGGGCGGACCAACGCATTATTGACTTGTTCAGTTTGTGAAGCTGTTTCTCTTGAATAAATTATCCAATTCTCTGAATTTTATTTATTTCGTTGTTTGTAGTTCTACATCACATCTACCGATTTCCGTCCCATTCGGATAATTATTTCGTGATGCATTGTTTTTTTGTCTGTGAGAGTATGCAAAGTTCGTAACTGTATAATTTGCCTTACTGTCTTAAAACTTTAACATTCGATTATACCTAGTGAGCAAGATGTATGAGACAGGCGAAATACCCTCAGACTTCAAGAAGAATATAATAATCCCAATCCCAAAGAAAGCAGGTGTTGACAGATTTGAAAATTACCGAACTATCACAGGTGCAAAATACTCACGCGAATTCTTTACAGACGAATGGAAAAACTAGTAGAAGCCGACCTCGGGGAAGATCAGTTTGGATTCCGTAGAAATATTGGAACACGTGAGGCAATACTGACCTAACAACTTAATTTAGAAGAAAGATTAAGAAAAGGCAAACCTACGTTTCTAGCATTTGTATACTTAGAGAAAGCTTTTGACAATGTTGACTGGAATAATCTCTTTCAAATTCTGAAGGTGGCAGGAGTAACATACAGGAAGCGAAAGGCTATTTACAATTTGTACAGAAACCAGACATCAGTTGTCAGAGTCGAGGGGCTTGAAAGGTAAGCAGTGGTTGGGTAGGGAGTGAGACAGGTTTGTAGCTTAGCCCCTATGTTATTCAATCTGTATATTGAGCAAGCAGTAAAGGAAACAAAACAAAAATTCGGAGTAGGTATTAAAATCCATGGAGAAGAAATAAAAACTTTGAGGTTCGCCGATGACATTGTAATTCTGTCAGAGACAGCAAAGGACTTGGAAGAGCAGCTGAACGGTATGGACAGTGTCTTGAAAGGAGGATATAAGATAAACATCAACAAACGAGGATAATGGACTGTAGTCGAATTAAATCAGGTGATGGCGACGCAATTAGATTAGGAAATGAGACACTTAAGGTAGCAGATGAGTTTTGCTATTTGGGGAGAAAAATAACTAATGATGGTCGAAGTAGAGTGGATATAAAATGTAGTCTGACTCTGGCTAGGAAAGCGTTTCTGAAGAAGAGAAATTTATTAACGTCAAGTATAGATTTAAGTGTCAGGAAGTCTTTTCTGAAATTACTTGTATGGAGTGTGGCCATGTATGGAATCGAAATATGGATGATAAATAGTTTAGACAAGAAGAGAATGGAAGTTTAAATGTGGTGCTACAGAAGAATGCTGAAGATTAGATGGGTAGATCACATAACTAATGAGGAAGTATTGAATAGGATTGGGGAGAAGAGGAGCTTGTGGCACAACTGGACTAGAAGAAGGTATCGGTTGGCAGGGAATATTCTGAGGCATCAAGAGATCACCAATTTAGTATTGGGGAGAAGCGTGAAGGGTAAAAATCGTAGAGGGAGACCAAACAGTCCTGAAATAGAGTATATTACAATTCTTTTGCGCAGTACACAGATACAGCAATCAAAAATATGCGGCCGTTAGCTTCATCAAATAGTAACATTCAGGAGGGAACAGTGTCAGAAAGTAGTAGAAAGCGTAACACTGAACACAGCATACTATTATGGATAACGAAGGAAAAAAATGATAAGAAAACAAAAAAGAATGTAAAGCTGCACCAATTCGAATTACTACAGAAATCATGGCTCATGCTCTTGTCGTATGGAATATGGGAGAATCAACAAATCGCGAGTTGTGGTTGTAGTTGTTTGTGCTTCTATTTTTATTTCTTTCTGTTTTTTCCTTTAATTTTCTTTCTTTTCCTTTCTCCTGCACCATTCGTGATGGCTGTCGTCTCGTCGTGGACTTCGTACCACGACGTTAGTTTCACTGCTTTATATCCATGTAGCCGTTCGTAGATAGTTCTAACGTAAGGAGAGTCGAAAGATCGAACACCTATACCTCGCCTGTGCTTCATGAGTTTTTTTCTATTTTAACTGAATGCGTATGGTGATTGTAAGGTCTAAATGGGAGTGCGGTTCGATATCCGTCTAAATGGATGTGATAAACAACTTTTAATTGAATTTTAAGTAAGTCGGTGTATTAAATTAACGAACACTAATGAAGGACACTGATTCTGTTGGTCACAACCTACCCCCTCTATTGCGCATTCCCGGTGTACCACCACAGGAGTAACTGTCACCTTTTGGGGTATGTTGTTGTTGTGGTCTTCAGTCCTGAGACTGGTTTGATTCAGCTCTCCATGCTACTCTATCCTGTGCAAGCTTCTTCATCTCCCAGTACCTACTGCAACCTACATCCTTCTGAATCTGTTTAGTGTACTCATCTCTCGGTCTCCCTCTACGATTTTTACCCTCCACACTGCCCTCCAATGCTAAATTTGTGATCCCTTGATGCCTCAAAACATGTCCTGCCAACCGATCCCTTCTTCTAGTCAAGTTGTGCCACAAACTTCTCTTCTCCCCAATCCTATTCAATACCTCCTCATTAGTTACGTGATCTATCCACCTTATCTTCAGTATTCTTCTGTAGCACCACATTTCGAAAGCTTCTATTCTCTTCTTGTCCAAACTAGTTATCGTCCATGTTTCACTTCCATACATGGCTACACTCCAAACAAATATTTTCAGAAATGACTTCCTGACACTTAAATCTATATTCGATGTTAACAAATTTCTCTTCTTCAGAAACGCTTTCCTTGCCATTGCCAGTCTACATTTTATATCCTCTCTACTTCGACCATCGTCAGTTATTTTACTTCCTAAATAGCAAAACTCCTTTACTACTTTAAGTGTCTCATTTCCTAATCTAATTCCCTCAGCATCACCCGACTTAATTCGACTACATTCCATTATCCTCGTTTTGCTTTTGTTGATGTTCATCTTATATCCTCCTTTCAAGACACTGTCCATTCCGTTCAACTGCTCTTCCAAGTCCTTTGCCGTCTCTGACAGAATTACAATGTCATCGGCGAATCTCAAAGTTTTTGCTTCGTCTCCATGAATTTTAATACCTACTCCAAATTTTTCTTTTGTTTCCTTTACTGCTTGCTCAATATACAGATTGAATAACATCGGGGAGAGGCTACAACCCTGTCTCACTCCTTTCCCAACCACTGCTTCCCTTTCATGCCCCTCGACTCTTATGACTGCCATCTGGTTTCTGTACAAATTGTAAATAGCCTTTCGCTCCCTGTATTTTACCCCTGCCACCTTTAGAATTTGAAAAAGAGTATTCCAGTCAACATTGTCAAAAGCTTTCTCTAAGTCTACAAATGCTAGAAACGTAGGTTTGCCTTTTCTTAATCTTTCTTCTAAGATAAGTCGTAAGGTCAGTATTGCCTCACGTGTTCCAACATTTCGACGGAATCCAAACTGATCCTCCCCGAGGTCCGCATCTACCAGTTTTTCCATTCGTCTGTAAAGAATTCGCGTTAGTATTTTGCAGCTGTGACTTATTAAACTGATAGTTGGGGTATCATCTATTTAATATTTCATTTCGTCTCTTCGTGGAATCAGCCATATCACTTTTATCATTCTATTGTCACGAACGCCATTTTTTCATTTGGCGTTACACAAATTTCTTACATTTTTATAGCGCCTAATGCCACTAATTAAATGTCAGGCGATCGTAATATGCTGTGTTGTACCTTTTATAAATATGTACATTGGTAAAACAAACGCCATACGAAGATTCGATTACTAATCTGACTTCTAAATTTTGTTTGTGGGTTTTCAGCTAAGTCGTGCTTCCGCGATGATCTTACTCGGATGGGAAACTGAGAACTATGTCTCTGGTGCCACTGATTACGCTTAAAACATGGCTGTAACCTGGGACGGAAATAAGTGAGAGTCAATATAGCGCACTTCAAAAATGGTTCAAATGACTCTGATCACGATGGGACTTAAAATCTGAGGTCATCAGTCCCCTAGAACTAAGAACTACTTAAACCTAAATAACCTAAGGACGTCACACACATCCATGGCCGAGGCAGGAGTCGAACCTACGACCGTAGCAGCCGCTCGCGGTTCCGTACTGCAGCGCCTAGAACCACTCGGCCACAGCGGCCCGCTAGCGCACTTCAAGAACTTTCAAGATTACAGTACGTAACTATATGCAGAGGTTATAAGCAAACGTTAGCTGACCTATTAGGGTAGTCAAACATTTCTCTGTCACGTTTTTGACTTTGTATCAGTCTCATCTGCGTTTAGGGCTCCTTCCAGAGCATTTACAACGGAAATAGTGTTGTCCTCTAATAACAGAAGCTATCCTCAGTTGTGAAATCATTCATTCTGACATTCCCAAAGCACTTAGAACATTAGTGATACATTGATTCGCCTCAGACTAACAGCAGTCATTGAGATAACGTGCCGTAGCCATTCTGCAATAAGATCACTCACGGATTCCTTCCGTCTTCGACGTGCACAAAAAATGGTTCAAATGGCTCTGAGCACTATGGGACTTAACTTCTGAGGTCATCAGTTCCCTAGAACTTAGAACTACTTAAACCTAACTAACCTAAGGACATCACACACATCCATGCCCGAGGCAGGATTCGACGTGGAGAATGAATGCATCAGATTTTCATTGATTAGAGAGTTCCAGCAGCGGTGTAGTGTGTACTACATGGGCAAACCGTTCTAAGTGCACCTTGCCTGCAACTTAATGCTGATGCTCCGCTGCAACGCAACAACGGCTGTATAAATCGTATTATCAAGCAGTGTATCATTTATCGGACAAATGGGAACTTAACGGCCAGAAAGAAAAGTCTACGTTAGCCAAAGAAATAGGTTGCAATTAATCGAAGGTCAAAACTAAGCAAAGATCGATCTGGAGCTGTAAAGATCAGCGATGCGAGAAGAGAGCAGTGTTCATGCCTTAAACAAGTTGGCGGCGGTACAAAACATTTTGCCGGATTTCCCAGCGCACAGAGTGACTCAAAGCATCATGATGGCCAATGTGAGTTCTGGCAAGTCACTGTTTTCTTCAGCGGAGCTGGGAAATGAGATCAGCAAGAACCTTGCGCGACGAATTAGTGCGATCAAACACCGTTGTAAGGAAAAGGGCAAGTCATAGTTGTTGGAGATCTGTTTCGTAATGCGAATCAGTGCCGTGGTAAACACATTTCCCTTGGGACGCTGGTAGTAAGATTACTTTGAAGGACATGGTCATCCTTGTGAGAGTACCATTAAGTATCGTCATATTAAAGAAATACTATTAACGACAATACTCAAAGTCATCCCAGACACCAGTGTTGATACAGAAGTTAGAATCGATGAGGCCGCTGAACATACATGTGATTACGTTGATAAAGTTCTAGAACAAACGGTCCAGATAGGTCATTTAATACTTATGGGAGAGTTCTACACATTAATTTCCTGAACCAGAGGAGCGAGGAGTAAATTTGGAATAGGCAGATTGAATAAAACAACTGAAAATAATTGTGAGTGTAGGCTTCCGCAGCCATTGTGATAGTCAATAATATTCTTCTACATTGTCAATGTGTAAAGCATCCGACGTTCCGGCCACCACTGCAAGTGGTCTTCCTGTCTTTTTTTCTCTAGCTGCTTAATGAGAAACATTTGGATCTTATACAGAGTGTTACAAAAAGGTACGGCCAAACTTTCAGGAAACACTCCCCACAAACAAAGAAAGAAAATATGATATGTGGACATGTGCCCGGAAACGCTTACTTTCCATGTTAGAGCTCATTTTATTACTTCTCTTCAAATCACATTAATCATGGAATGGAAACACACAGTAACAGAACGTACCAGCGTGACTTCAAACACTTTGTTACAGCAAATGTTCAAAATGTCCTCCGTTAGCGAGGATACATCCATCCACCCTCCGTCGCATGGAATCCCTGATGTGCTGATGCAGCCCTGGAGAATGGCGTATTGTATCACAGCCGTCCACAATACGAGCACGAAGAGTCTGTACATTTGGTACCGGGGTTGCGTAGACAAGAGCTTTCAAATGCCACCATAAATGAGAGTCAAGAGGGTTGCGGTCAGGAGAGCGTGGAGGCCATGGAATTGGTCCGCCTCTACCAATCTATCGGTCACCGAATCTGTTGTTGAGAAGCATACGAACACTTCGAATGAAATGTGCAGCAGCTCCATCGTGCATGAACCACATGTTGTGTCGTACTTGTAAAGGCACATGGTTCTAGCAGCACAGGTAGAGTATCCCGTATGAAATCATGATAACGTACTCCATTGAGCATAGGTGAAAGAACATGGGGCCCAATCAAGACATCACCAACAATACCTGCCCAAACGTTCACAGAAAATCTGTGTTGATGACGTGATTGTACAATTGCGTGCGGATTCTCGTCAGCCCACACATGTTGATTGTGAAAATTTACAATTTGATCACGTTGGAATGAAGCCTCATCCGTAAAGAGAATATTTGCACTGAAATGAGAATTGACACATTGTTGGATGAAGCATTCGCTGAAGTGTACCCGTGGAGGCCAATCAGCTGCTGATAGTGCCGGCACACGCTTTACATGGTACGCAAACAACTGGTTCTCCCGTAGCACTCTCCATACAGTGACGTGGTCAACGTTACCTTGTACAGCAGCAACTTCTCTGACGCTGACATTAGGGTTATCGTCAACTGCACGAAGAATTGCCTCGTCCATTGCAGGTGTCCTCGTCGTTCTAGGCCTTCCCCAGTCGCGAGTCATAGGCTCGAATGTAACGTGCCCCCTAAGATGCCAATCAATTGCTTCGAAAGTCTTCCTGTCGGGACACCTTCGTTATGGAAATTTGTTTCGATATAAACATATGGCGCCACGGCTATTGCCCCGTGCTAATCCATACATCAAATGGGCATCTGCCAACTCCGCATTTGTAAACATTGCATTGACTCCAAAACCACGTTCGTGATGAACACTAACCTGTTGATGCTACGTACTGATGTGCTTGATGCTAGTACTGTAGAGCAATGAGTCGCATGTCAACACAAGCACCGAAGTCAACATTACCTTCCTTCAATTGGGCCAACTGGCGGTGAATTCAGGAAGTACAGTACATACTGACGAAACTAAAATGAGCTCTAACATGGAAATTAAGCGTTTTCGAACACATGTCCACATAACATCTTTTCTTTATTTGTGTGTGGGGAATGTTTCCTGAAAGTTTGGCCGTACCTTTTTGTAACACCCTGTATACAGGCGGAAGAGGCTGTTACCGAAATCTGATGCGCTTTTGACGATGAAGAGGAGGGGTATTGTACATCCTTCATTGGTGTTTTCAGTATTTCTTTTCATTGGTAGAAATAGACCTTCTTGATTGGTGTTTGATTTATTGCTTGCCACTGGTAGGAATAGGCGAATGGGGAGCGGGCGGCAATTGTAGCGAAGCTTTCTTTGCTTCCTGTCTAGCACCGGCCCAGGCGCACGAGTATTCGGTATACCTGCGACCACCGCGGTCTCACGCGCGCCTGTGTGTGTTGCTTCGGGTGAGCTATCATTACGTAGCGCTGTTACTGCTGGCAGCCAAGGCGCGGAAGTCACTGCCTCTCCTCTCTGTTCGTGTTGGCAGGTCCCCTGGCTTTACGTCTCACGTTGCTGATGGATCGCCCTCATGCAGTAGTCCACACTCGCCTCACCCGGTATTAGGTAGCAAGTAAACAGCGTTACGTCACAACTGCCTCCCGTTTCCAATTCGCCAATTCCCACCACTGGCAAGCAAAAAAGCGAACACCAGTCAATGAAAAGAAATAATGAGAACACTAATAAAGGACGTCTGACACCCCTCCTCCCCATCCTCAGTAGACAACTAGATTTCAATAAAAGTCTCTTCCGCCAGTATAAAGCAACCAAACTTTTCTCATTAAGCAGTTAAGAAGAAAAACAAAACTGAGGAAGGCCATTTGGAGTTTGCCTGAAACGTCGAAAGTTATACGAACTCACAATGAGGTCGCAGATACAGAAGAATTTTACTATAAGTCAAGGATCAATTGATTTCTAGAAACGACATAATGAACATGAGCAACAAACGCTTGTGAAGAAGCAGGGGTAGCACAGAATTACTTACACCTACACTTTGTGCTGCGTTGTCGAACATTGCCATAATGAGACCATAGCTGTGTGGGAATACAGGTGGACCCTTCGGGGAAAAAAAGGCAGAAAATTACTTCGAAAATGCTTTGGTGTTTCTGCGCGGCAGATGTCTGTTCGTCGAAGGCTACATATGTGAAATAGTAAGTCAGAACGGGTACTTATGCGAGTTTGGGTATCCAGTATCTGATTAATAACGGCTGTGTGCTCTTCATAGTAGCACTGATACTAGTTGTTTCTTATTCCTTGAACTATGGAATAGTCTTGGAAGGAGTGTACTGGGGCACAGTCGTTTGTGGCACCTGCATATTATAAACAATGTGTCTCTGACAGGCTTGATGATGCGTATCGCAGACTGTGCACAATTGCAGAGTCAGAGATACTGCTCCTGGCCTCAGATTGTAGTGTTCGAGTAACAGAGCGCTGAATGGATAGTTGTAGGTAGCTGTCTGTGAGCGAAAGATGATGCAGTAGGCAGTTTTTGTGGTGTACTGTTTGAAGCCACCAAGTGTTAGATTAATGTAGGTATGTCAGTATTGTTGAACATGAAAATAGAAGTCTTCATGCAAGTAAGGTAAAGATGTTAAATAATTATGATTTTTATTTTGTCAGTCCTTTAGTACAGATAAGCTGGCTGACAGTTTGTAATTGTTGAGTATACCCAGAATATACGTAAACTTATTTGATAAAAAGGCTAGTTACATATTTCCCTTTTGTAATGCTTCTAAGATTTGTTGCAGAGCTATATCTAATCTGATGACTTGTATTTATGGTGGATTAGTGAGGTTAGATAATACTTGCTGTTTAAATCTACTGTTTGTGACTCAATTGTGAGTAAGGTAAATTCAATCGTCTGATGTTTTTGAAAAGACGAACTTAACTTGCAACATAACTTTGCTGAAAATAAATAATTGTTAGTAATTCACCACAATCAGTGCCACCTCCCTATTCAGGTCATATGTTTTTCAAAGGATTGGATTTTTCATAAATGTTTTCATCCATCAACCAAACCAATTTCATGTGCATTTAAAAGTATTAGAGCTAGCACTGCACATAGTTGAGCCAGTAGCTAGCACATTTACATTTTTTGTGAGATCAGAATATATCGCGTTCCACCGATGCTGCTTTAGAGGCAAGACAATTTAATTTATCTGTTATGTGTACAGGGACCGAGGTTATCATTTTTGAACAGGGCCAGAGGATTCAGTGCCTAAGGGGCTGAATGTATTTTGCAGTGACTGTATTTCTTTATTTCTCAAACTGTTCATATAAAGTTTTTGCTAACAATAACACAGAGCAAGCACCCCACATGCTACACGATAATTCGAGTTTAGTGCCCATTCCACAGTTCAGACAATCATTCAACATAATTATAATCTTTTATTTTTTAAAGAACGTTACAGTGTTCTTTGGAATACCTTTATTTGTTCTAAAAATGGTTCGAATGGCTCAGAGCACTATGGGACTTACCATCTGAGGTCATCAGTCCCCTAGAACTTAGAACTACTTAAACTAACTAACTTAAGGACAGCACACACATCCATGCCCGAGGCAGGATTCGAACCTGCGACCGTAGCAGTCGCGCGGTTCCGGACTGAAGCGCCTACAACAGCTCGGCCACCGCGGCCGGCTATTTGTTCTAGAAACACTATTTTATGCATTCTGTTGGGCTCAATTTGCAAGTTACACAGGTGACATAGTTCATCTGACAGACAACGTTATTAGAGATTCAGTTGGAGTTTAGTTGACCATCAGTTACAACAAATAAAGGTTATGAAGTGGTCCGGCGGTGTAGAATTACTTCTGTGCGGGTGTGGGTCCTGACGATGGGCCGTGGCTAGGACGCACGCCGCTGGTAGTTGTTCAGACAAGCAGCATCAAAGGCCAAAATGTTTTATTAAGTCATGCGACTACACTCATGGCATCTGGGGTGAGACGTCTACCACGCCACTTACAGTACAGGTTGGTGTGGAGCGGCGGCGAGTTGATGGTTACCAAGACGTGACGTTGGCGCCAAGGAATGCTGACAGCAGAAGCTTACACAGCAAGCATAACTAATATGCGGATCCTGGCGCAATATTATATGTTTTTTCAGCATAAAAAACTGTATTTTCTAGTCTATTGCTTTTGTAACCCACCAGCTAAAATTTAATATTTAAAAAATAAATTTGTTCAGAAAAAATTTAATATTCAACAAAATAAAGACGTTATAATTTTCGGGTGCAAAACAATGCACCCGCTTAGTATGTATTCAATGAATCACATCTTTTGATGATGAAAAAAAAATTATTCTTGAAAACTGCAAAACCCTCAGCGCCGTTTAAAGGAAGCCCTCCAGTTGTTTGCTGGTGCTCTCTTAATTTTAGTTACCCAGAGGGCTTTCTTCTGATGGTGCTGCTGGTAATGTCCTCGTCATACATCTTCTTTAACTGCCTTGGTTGTAGCTGCCGATGTCGTCTGCTTGCCGATGGAAGAAGTGAAGGACAGCAAATGATTTAGTAATGGCCGGCCGAACCATTAACTAAAGCATCTACTTTACCTGTTCGGGCAAAGTAATACAGTTCAGAAATCGTATATATAGTTGAGAGACAAAGCTGATTCGAGAACGAAAAACCGAGATATCCGTTAAGGGTTTCCTGAACGCGCTAATTCACCATCTGAAGCAGTCGTTGCAAAATGTGCCGACAGCCGCAGGAAAACACTGGTTTGATAACGACCCGCCATCGCCCGCCACCAACCGCGATAAAAGTCGCCTCTCGCTGCCAGCAGCGTTAGTCAGCCGAGAGCCATCCAACAGTGCATGCGGAACACCGGGCCCGCTAGATGGGCAGATTGCAGGGCACGCATGGGGTGAGCGGTGGTGGTGAAGGTGTGGGCAGGCACTGTAAGAAAAATGCCGAGCGCTGGAAGGAAAGTGCCGTTCTGAACTGAAGCCTACACTCACATTTTTTGTAAATATCAAGCGAGGCCTCTCCATGCCCACACTTCCATGGTGATCATTCAGAAAGATCTGTCACCTCTTCTTTGGTTACTATCTAAAAAAGAATCCCGCCGAAAATGAAGCGATCTATTTTCATTTGGTTTGTTAAGCATTTGTAATGTTCAGAGAAATGTCACCAGTGGGGAATTTTGAGTAAATCCTCCACATTTCTGAAACAGTCGTTTATTAAGTTTATCAAGTGAGGAACTCAGGAAAAGTAAGATCAGCATCTTTTAAGAAAGTACTTCCTTGCTACAAAACAATTGCATAATGACTTCACTTCCAAAACCCATAGCATTTCTTCTTTCACCAGCTATCGATGGCCCTTAAAAATTACATTCTTTCATTGAAACAGTCTGTAGTTAGTCGAATATAATGGTAAATAATTCAGTTTTCCAAAATAATCATAAGGCAAAATACTCTCCTCTTTATATGTTACCATTTGGCAAAATCTCATTTCAGTATCTCAAACCGTTTATGAAATATGGTGAATGTTGTGAATATTTCATTCTGGCCTTTTAGGTGGCGCGATTGCAAATGAACATCTTATGTCAAATCAATTTTCTGAAACTAGTGACAGACAGAGAATTTCACCCAAGTCTAAAGAAAAATTTAATATGTTAGCTAAATTTCGTATGCAGTAATGTATTATATGCACCAAACGAAAAATCCTTATTTTTCATTGCAAACTTTTTCGGATTTCGAGCAGTGTCTTACTTCAACAGAAACACAATAACTATGACAATTAACGAAATAACTAGCACATCATAATGACCCTCAAATACAAAGCTAGAAGTGAAACAAAAATGAAGTTTTTACATAATAGTTTTTGTAAAATCATTTGAGAATAAATGCAGGGTGTTCACGTCAATTTTGTCATCACCAACCAGCCGATACGTGGCATAAACTGGTCACTGCGCATCGGCACCATATCTTACACGACATAAACAGGGGGGAGTTACACAACAGCCACTGGGCGACTGCTATGGACAGCGTCCACCTCTGGTACAGCCTAAAGGCTGGCGACCGTCCTAGCACCGGCCTTTCGCAACTGAATAGATCAATTTTTAAAAATTCAAAATTTTGACAAAATCTATTAAAAATTCTCTGTTAATATTCTGTATTATGTCAAATTGTTTTTACCATAGCAGATAATTTCATTGTTGTTTTCTAAGTTGCCAAAAAGTTCATTCTACCAGTCACATTTGTAACATAGATGTGATAATATTCTATAAAATTGAATGGATTTACATTAACTTCGTTATTTAATTGTGTAACTCCTTTAAAATATCAGAAGCATTGTAAACATTTAAAAACTGTTTTGTGTTGTTGATATGTAACAATGTATAATCAATGCTGAAGTTATTCGTTTATGTAGATTAAAAAATTAATAAAGAAAATAAACCCCATACATTTTCATCAAATTCAGTAGCAGTTGAAGCAGGCTCAGAACTGCATTCAGTACCCATATCTAAGTTTCGTTTTCCATGCTGTGACTGCTAATTTTTCACTGAATGAAGCATCAGAAACATACAGTCTTTCTTTTGGATCTAATCATAGCTCTTTATATGCTTCATGTCTTTTTACTAAATATTTATTATCCATATAGATAATACCATGTTTTTTAAAAGCTATAGTGATGGATTTATTCCCTGATTGCCTCCATCCAATCTTTCTTACACCTTTGTTCCTGCATCACAATAATTATAAATGGGAAGATGCATTTCAAAAGGCAGTTTATTAATTATAGTATTGACTAGTCCTTTTCCATATTTTTCGATTCCCAAAAACGTGTGAGGACCATTATTGCAATATGTAATTAAACAAGGAATTATGAATAAAAAGATTGTTAAATTTACTTGTTAAAATTTTTTATTCCAACTTTTTAACTGTCGTAATTTTTATTTCCAGCAAATTTTTCTCCATGAATTATGGCTACTCTATCGATTAATTCATGGACATCGTTCATCTAAACATATCTGATTGGATTTCCTTCTATTTTTTAATAAAACTTCACCGGTTTTCATAATTTTTATTTTCTAGTCTGACTAATACATCATATTTCTCAACTTAATTTAGGTTTGTTACTATTAGGACCAATATTTTGAAATATAGCATTATTTAATATTAATGTCTTGATAGTGTCTAAAGCACCCTTATCATATTCTTAAAGATTATTTATAGTCTAAAACTTCATTAAACCATCAGTTACTTTATAGTGTTTTTGTTTGATTACAATATCATTGTTGTTAAATGTAACTTCAGAATCCCCAATATCATGTTTACCATTTCGAAATGAAAGCAAAAAACTGTATCATTGAGATCACCAATGTACTTAGATACTGTTGAACCAATATAGGTAGTCAGATGTAAAACCAATTTTTAATTCATTCGTAGTTTCCCCCCTTCTTCCGCCATTCTCAGCATTTCGTTAAGTTGCTTTTGCATTTGAGGTGATGGACTTTGCAACTGCTGAAGCAGTCTTTGGACTGCATCTTCATCATCTTTAAAATAAACGCTTCTCAAATGAAGTTTCTGATGGTGTGGATGTAATTGTTCAATTACCCAAATCTGTCCCTTTTTATGGCCATGCGATCTAATGTAAATAATGCGAAATGACTGCCGTACCAAACACTAGAAGACACTACTTTCAAATATGACCTACAGCGGAGTGCAATCTCAGTGGAAATAAAATTTACGTGATCACAGCTGTTTAGCTTTATAGTCCTAATAAGCCAAAGCAGATAGCAATATCACCGTATGTACTGCGTCCGGTGCATCTGTGTGATGGTTCTCTTACATGTCTGTGACGACGAAAGAACTCCATTCACAAAATATAAAAAAAGCCTCATTCAAATACTAGGATGGTAGAAGACGGTCCTCTGCCTAGTATAATTTAATACTGTGATCTCCTCTCTGTGTTCTAAAGACGAGAAACGTGAACCCTCGGTCACAAGGATGGAGTTCAGATAACGTCTCAACGTGAGTATAGGCAGAAGAAGTGCTCTCAATCACTGAACACTGCGTACTCAACGACGACTCCCTACCCAGAGGCGAAGTCCAGAATCGTATAGGTTCGCAACAGTACAGTGTCTAACTGTTCTAACTTTAAAATCTCCTGAGAGCAAAGACAGCAAGTCCATCTGTACTAAAAAAACTGGTAATGTCCGACTGTCAAACACAGGCGCTCAAAACGGAAGACTTAATTCTTTCCACCGCTAGCTTCCCAGCAAAGCTGGGCTCCCCTCCCCCATAACTGCCGAAGGCGGATCATATTCTCGAAACCACGGAATATTCTCCCCTCTACAGATTTTTCCGAATGCTGACCAATCATATTTTAGTCTTTTGTCCTCTAGCACCGAAAGTTTGCGAGGAAATACCTATCCTCATTAATTAGGAATACTTACAATGGTACGCTTCTCAGAGCAAAACTCCTCGGAAATAACCCAGCCTGCATGATTTTCGAGGTAACGCTTCCTTGTTCCTTTCTGCTGCATCCAAGTTTTTCAGAGCTTCTGATTTATTATACGGTTATCCTTCCGGCTCCGTTACAATAAAGGCCGGCCGCCGCTGTATTGTGCTTCATTCAGCTCTCAGGTGCCCTGACTGTCAATCTTGGCTACTTCCTGTGTTAAGTAGGACGAGCACACCTGTGTAGGCTTTTCCATCGAGGGCTTGAGTTACGCCTGCTGTTTCATTTCCACTGGCGTTCCAAGCTCTACTAGCATAAGTAATCATTCATTATGTCGTTTTGATAGTAAAGACACTCCGTCACCTTTCATGCAGTAAGCATTAACAACTATCTATAAGGTGTACGTCTTCTTGAAATATTCATACATACGGTGTACAACGTATCAAATGACATCTAATTCTAGTTGCAAATCACGGCAATGTATGTAGATGAGTGTTTGTAGGGCGTGAAATTATAGCCACCTTACAACTGAAGTAATTCATTTTCCAAAATGAAATACTTTCAGTTGTATATGAACTTTTAACAGCAACATGAGAGGTTTCGTGATGTCAAATGATATCTTCAGATGTACGTATGTTAGTAAACTATTTAATTCCAGTTACAGGAATGAGGATTTTTTTCTGATGCATGTACACCTTAGGATGTGATATGTCATCACGAAACAGGTCGCATTGCTGTAAAAGTCCATACACAATTGAAAGCGGTTTATTACACAAACAGAGTTTTAGTTTGATTTGGGTTCTCTCGTGGTTGATTCATAACCAGAGGTGGTGATGATGTACTGAACGATTGGTGGATTGGTTTGTTAATATTTCCGGGCAATGAGTATACTAATTTGATCATTTCAATCCAGGTGGAATCTTCAAATACTGAAAAATGACTCTGGAGACCTTGTACATTCTTACAAAATAGTCATCACACGCTTCGATGAAAATCTGCTACGAAAATCGTCGACTTTACTGTAGTATTAAAAACCATGGTGGCTTTTGATTGTGGTGTCAGAACGAGCTGAATTTGTGTATCACTTGCGTTCTTGTCTTTGAAGGAGAGTGAGTAATTAGTTCGTGAGAGAAGAGGAACAGGCAAGAAAAGGCAAGGATTAATTTAATCCTTGTAAGCACAGTAAATAGATTCCAAAGTCTTTTTAAGTGGCAGTACCGTAAGGGCCATAGCTACTGCTCCGTAGCAATGGCGTTTAATGGCATAAATTTACGATGAGAAGCCAACGTGTTAATGACTCGTCCAAGGGAGCTGGTTTTCCTTCAGACCTGCGTAAAGGGAGAGTAGGCCGAGAGTAATGTAAGCAAAACATCGTTGTTGCAGACAAAAGACAGCTTAAGACAGCAGAAACTGTGGGTCCTCTAAGGTGTGCTTTATCGAAAAGCGTAGGATCTAAATGACAAACCTGCTACACTTCTGCATAAATCACGGCATGTTTCTGAAGTTTTCTATTATTTTGTGTGTGTGTGTGTGTGTGTGTGTGTGTGTGTGTTTGTTTTTCTCCACTTTAATCCATTTGTTTTTGTGGCACAGGAAAAATCGGGAACATCTTCATTTCAGTGCAAATTAAGGACGTAATTTTATTCATATTTCCAGAAGTTTTACATATTTAGTGTAAGTTACAACTCCCACAAAGAACGAACCGAACGATTCGAAACGGTTGTGGGGCAGGGCAGTTCACTACCGATGAGATTAAGGCTGCGAGAGACATTTCAATACAGATACAGTCTATAGTGATACAGAAGCTCCACAACATCACAAAAACGTCTTTGATCCCTACACAAAATTTGCTCTGTATGTAATAATCTAGTGAGTTTATTATGATAAAGTTTTTTATTTGATTTAAACTACAAGGTTTTTTTTATTTGTTACATGTATGTCGCAGAGATCTGAAGAGTACTGAAGGTTATACAGTACCTGCTCAAAAGTATCCAGACACCTGTTCATGAACGTTAATTTGAGATGTGTCCATCCATCGCCTTTATGGCGGCTTGAAATTTGCTTTGGACATTTTTAACGAGGTATCTGAATATATCTAGAAGAAAGAATGGTAGCCCATTTTTCCTCACGAGCTGAAACCAGAGAAGGTAGTGAAGTTGGATGCTGGGAGTCTGGAGTGAAGTAGGTGTTCTAACTCATTCTAAAGGCCTTGAGTTCAGGTCGAGACTCTAAGCAGGTCAGTATATTTGTGGAACGTTATTGTTTACAAACAATTGTCTTACAGATTCCGCTTTAGGACAGGGTGCAGTGTCATATTGAGACAAACAGTAATTATCTGTGAACAGTTCCTCTACTGTTCGCAGTAGTGTGCTGTAAAATCTGTTCATATCCTTCTACATAAGGTTTCCGTAAGAGTGGTAAGGGGATCTCACACTAACTACGAAAAATACCCAGATATCACATAACACCACCTCCTCCGTACTTCACCTTTGGCACTATAAATGATGGCAGATAATGTAGTCCTGGCATTCACTAAACCCAAACCCTTCGATTGGATTCATCACTCCAAATGGCTCGTTTCCATTCATCCAGTGTTCAGTGATGTTGCTCTTTACGCCACCTCAAATTCAATGGGCACAGGTATGTGTGACTCGCGTGGAGGTGCTCAATCATTGTGCTCCACTGTTTTTAATTCCTGATGAACAGTCGTTGTGCTAACTCTATGGGAATATTTCGGATTCCATGGGTTATTCCTTCCACTAATTCCATGCTGTGTTTTAAAAACACCTTTGACAATGCTTGTCAGCCCCTTTATGTCTATACAAGAGGTCTCTCTGATTTTTGTTTAGCTGTAGTTGTTCCTTCATGTACCCGCTCCACAGCCACATCACCAACAGCCGACTTGCAGAGCTCTACAAGGGTTCAAATATCCTTCATGGGTTTATCACCCAGATGACAGCCAATAACCAGTACTTAAGCAGCAAGTGAATTATCATAGGAGAAAGGAAAATTATGATTTTTATGAGCTTCCCACTATTCTGTGCTTAGAATAGGATTCTAAATTTAGAAAACTGATTACCATGCTGACTGCACCAGCATTCCCGCGTCCGCCATCGTTGATTCTGACATCATAGAGCTGTGCCAGTATCCCTGCTGCACCACTGTAGATATCCATCTTGGGTTGTGAGGTCAAAGGGCTGTACCAGAACCCCTGGTCTGAATTTTGGATCGTCATTTGGATTCTGACGTCATAGAGCTGTGCCAGTATCCTTGGTCAGGAGTTCTGGATCGCCATCTTTGATTCTGACATCATAGAGTTGTGCCAGTATCCCTGGTCAATCGACTTGGATTTCGACCAATACCATAATTCACAATCTTCGGTTTCTCTCGAATTTACTCTTAGAAGAACTGGAGTAGGTCTGCCACTTAGGACGGTATTATGTAACACTTGGGACAAATGGACTGTTTTATAGCACCCCACTATTTTTTTTGAATTTCCAACCAATTTTTGAATTTCCTGGCATTTTGTAGATGTAGGTGGAGCAACCTGGCAACACTGCATGACATCACCGATTAAATCATAAAGGGAGGGGGAAATTGGGAACAATTCAAGTGCACCAGAACCCTCATAGCGACACTACTAAATACTAATGGTAGTCTTTGCATGTAAGCGAGCCCTGTGACTGGTGTCTTCGTTGTGGATGTGCATATAGAGAGAATTCTAGGCGCAATGACGAAGTGTATTAGACATTCGTTAGCAGTGTGGTATGCAGACGACAAATGGAATGTCACACTGACGAAGTCTACCTGCAGTAGCAGAGAAACGATAGTAGAAGCATGCTGGCCTCGCGCGCGGGGTGCAAGCAGAGCTCGCAATTTGCAGCATTGTTCCTAGCGTTGATCGGGATGCTTTGGTTTGCAGCCGAGTGGAGTGGTCTCTGCCAAAGGCTTCGTCGACTCTGTGACTGCCTTGGCTGCGGATTTCATGACCTGCGTTATCGTATGGGGATTTGTAGAATTCCCGTTGATAGATCAGGTGTGCACTACACAAAGGAATTAGCTGCCCGGGTAGCAGAGTACTTGTGGAGTGCATGTGAGGGTTTTTTTTTTTTTTTTTTTTAGTCAGGCAATAGTTTGAGGTGCTCTGATGAATACTCGCCAGCCGATACGCTTCATAGGAAGCCAGAAGGCGTGCAAATTAAAGACACGTCGACTGCCAAAATTTTATCAGTAAACTGACGAGTATTCATAATAAAGTATTTTACTGCTCTCCAAGAAAGTTCTCGCGCTCACTTTATTCTTGGGACCGAGAGCTGTCTGAAACCGGAGGTGGAAAGCTGTGAGATATTTAACGACTAGTGGACGGATTAGAGACCATAGGAGGGGTAGCGTTCATTGCAGTTGGAAAAAATATTGCCTCTATTGAGATCGAACATGAGTTTGAGAGTGAAGTTATCTGGTCGCGTATAACAGGTATAGGTGAAACCAAGTAAACCTTGGATGTTCTTACCACCAACCCGATTTTGCTGTGATGGTTCTAGAGTCATTCAAATGAAGACTACGGTCAACAACGTGCAAATACCTATATCATACAATACTAGTTGGAAGCGACTTTAACCTACCAGTATAGACTGGGATATCTACGGGTTCACTGCGGGGATTACAGACAGCTAGTCATGCGAAATACTTTTGAACACGTTTTCTGAAAACTGTCTTGAGCAGCTAGCTCGGTAGCTCAAACGCAATGGAAACATCTAACAAGGGGAAGGCTTCAGACACGGTCAATCGATTCGGCTCAAATTTGGAAGGTCGCTTGTGTACAGCGTAAAACGAAGGGCTCTAAGATATTTTGGGTCAACACCCCCGCAACTTTGAGAAAATCGCCCCTAAAGGTTATGACGAGCAATCGACCAAAAATTGAAGGGATCGATAGATAACTGTAAATAGAGCATTTTTCATCATCAGGTATGGGGCCCGCAAACGCAAACTTTTACAGAAATCGAGGAAAGAAAATTTACAACTGTTGCTTCTGTACCCACATGGTAAACGTTTTTCGCCGACTGTGCCGGTAGCGCAGCGTCCAAGGTAACTGGCTGGGAATCGAAAACCTGGGTTCGAACTTCGAAGAAACCTAATGCATGTTATTCTTTTCCTTTGTATTTTTCCATATCTCAATTGATAGGAATAGGAGGCTTAATAACGTAAGGAAATCAATAAGGAATGATAATAATAAGGTAAGCAAACTAATTTCTCAAACACCGTGAGTTAGTAAAGTATTAAAATTTTAAGCCTTGTCACATGAAAACAACTCCGAGTAAGAGTGCTGCGATTTCCTCGCGAGAGATCACAGATAACCAACCGCGAGACGCTTGTTTACAGCGAGGCACGGGACAGAATGCACGCGGGGAGAGTTATGTTGTGTCGGTTGCTCTTGTAATATCGTATTTGTGCACCTGGGAGAGTGAGGCTGTCCAGCACAGGCCTAATAGAAGTCAGTCGGAAAGAATTGCTTTCCGTCATTAGGCTGCCGCGAACCTCGCGGATACATGTAGTGATTTTTCCATCGTTAATGCGCCGAATGAAATACGTTTTGTGAATGAATACAGTGTTCTTCCGTAAGTAAAATATGACAAGTACTGTATGTAGTCTGTAGTAATTGGATCGTCTGTTTTTGCCGTAGTAACTAGTTGTTTGTTGTGTCATATCTTTCAGGTGCGTAATCTGAATAATGGAGGATGTACACCCTTCAACTAGCGTTGTAATATATAGTTGGGAGCCTGACACAGACAACTGAAAGCGGAAAGTTACCAACGATGTGTTTTGGTTTGTAAAAGTTTTGCAAGACAGATGCATTATCAATGCACTACCGGAAGCAGGCAGTTCTGTTTCTCGGCGCTCGTGAAATTTATTTGCCTACCTTAATATTATCATTCCTTATTGATTTACTTACCTTATTAACCCTTCTATCCCTATCAATTGAGATATGGAAAAACACAAACGAAAAGAAGAACATCCGCGAGATTTCTTCGAGATTCAAACCCGGGTTCTCCGAATCCCAGACAATTACCTTCGCCGTTGCGGTATTATTATTATTTTTCTCGTTTTGCTTGATTCATTTGTTCGGTGCGGATGTCCCATGACACTCGTTCAAGTTCAGTGTTGAGCCGTTGACTCAGTTTTTTCTTACAGAGGGCAGTTGACCCTCTGACCGAACATCTGAGCTACCGTGCCGGCGACTATCGGTGCTGTTGGCGAAAAGCGTTAACCATGTGGGTACAGAAGCGGCAGTAGTCAAAGTTTCTTACCTCGATTTCTGGAAAAGTATGCGTTTTACCTCGTGATGACTGGGTGTTGTGTGATGTCCTTAGGTTAGTTAGGTTTAAGTAGTTCTAAGTTCTAGGGGACTGACGAACATACATGTTAAGTCCCATAGTGCTCAGAGACATTTTTTAATGCGTTTTCGGACCCCATACCTGATGATGAATAACGCTCTGTTTACAATTACCTATCGATCCCGCCAATTTTGAGTCGATTGCTCGTCATAAACTTTAGGGGGGATTTTCTCAAAAACGCTGGGGTATTGACCCAAAATATCTTGGAGTCCTTCGTTTTATGTTGTACACAAGCGACCTGCCAAATTTGAGCCGAATTGGTTGGCCGTGTCTGAGGCCTTCCCCTTGTTAGACCTTGTAGCTACAAATAGGCCGGATGTCAGTATAGAAACGGGGCTTAGCGAGCATGATGTCGTTATAACAGCAATCGTTACGAAAGTTAATAAACCAGTCAAGACAGCTAGCAGAGTGTTCCTGCCTAGTCAGGGCACATAAGCAGTTGTTAGCATTCACTTAGACAGCGGATTGACCTCACTTAGTTCCAGCAAGATAGACGTAAAGGAATTACGGGCGCAGTCTGGAGAGTTACTCAGCTAGTAAGTGGATAATGGATGGAAAAGACCCACTATGGTCTAATAACGGGATTCGGAAGATTATGAAGAAACAGAGGCTGTTGTACTCTCGGTTCAAAAGCGAACACACAAATGACAACAAGCAAAGGCTAGTAGAGATGCGCCTGCGGGAAGATCTATGCGAAGCATAAAACAAATACCGCGGTCTCATCTTAGCAAAAGATATGGCAGAGGGCAAGGCAAACTTCTGCTACGATGTAAAATCACCAAGCGGGAAAAATGAAATTTGTGGTGAGGACTATGGGACCAAACTGCTCAGGTCATCGGTACCTAGGTTTACCCACTACTTAATCTAATTTAAACTAACTTACGCCAAGGACAACACACACACCCATGCCCGAAGGAGGACTCGAACCTCCTACGGGGGGACACTAGCGAGCCTAAGGCTCCCATTCAGTCCCTAGTTGACCATTTCGGTGTGGCAGTCGAAGATACCAAAACGAAAGTCGAAATTTTAAACTTCACGTTCAAGAAATCGTTGACGCAGGAGAATCGTACAAACACATCGTCGTTTGACCAGCAGACAGACTACTTGCTCTAGAGAAACATCTGCAAGACTTGAAAGCAAATAAATCACCAGGTCCGGATGGAATCCCAGTTCGGCTTTACGAACAGTACTCTGCGACATTTGGCCCCTTACCTAGCTTGCATTTGTCGTGAATCTCTTGCCCAGCACGAAGTCCCAAGCGATTGGATAAAAGCGCAGGTGACTCCGGTATGTAAGAAGGGTAAAAGAACGGACCCTCGAAATTACAGACCAATATCCCTAACTTTGGTTATCTACAGAATTCTTGACACAATAAACTTTCTTGAGTCGAGAAGCTAACGTCCAGCATGGTTTTAGAAAGCATCGCTCTTGCGCAACTCATCTTGTCCTTTTCTCACGTGATATGCTGCGAACTATGGATGAAGGGTGATAGGCATATCCCATATTTTTAGACTTCTGGAGGGCATTTGACACGGCGCCGCATCGCAAGCTGTTGTAACAGTTCTGTCACTAAGTGTAGCACTTCTGCAACTAAATGTAACTGTGTTTTCTCTTTTGATGCAAGTCAGTTGTCAGGATAAGCATTCTAAAGCATTATGTCAGGGTGAAAATACTAGATAGATTAATTTTTCTCTCTTAACAACATGTGGACAGGGTGGGTTCTTCCTTGGCTCGGGTATGAGGTAGAGTGAAACAGCATTTTTACATAAGATAACTTTTACTGCAAGTTTCGTACAACTGTTTTCTTACTCAATGTTCTGGCTCGGAGAACGGCAGCTGTGTCGTTTGCGTAGCCTTCTGCTGCGGCGGCGGCGGCGTCTGATTACGCGTGGCAGTGTGTATCTCGTGTCGCCGTCTCGCCCAGCTGACTGGAGACGCGCAGCGCGAGGTGGCCCGTTTAATTATTGCGAGCGAAGTCGTGCATCGGATGGTGATACCTTGGATGTGGCGTCCCAGTGTCTCTCTTCTCTAAGCGGCCGCGTGTGTAGTGGGTCGGCAAGCGGAGCGGCGCGCCGGGGGGAGGGCCAGTGTCCCGGACTCGAACAACGGACTCCCGCTTGCCAGTCTTCGGCTGTCAGATCTTCATCTCAGCTCACAGGTGACCATTGATGTGAGGCCGTCTCCTTCCCGTCCTCGCGAGTCACCCGGGTACGTAAAAATCAGACTTCAAATACCTTTTAACTTCTGTCTTCTGGCGCCGAGGCTGCTGCTTGCTATTCCATTACAGCGGCGGACTTGGTGCGTCTGTACATGATGTAGTCTCTTCTTGCATGACGATCTTCAGCATCGAAACTGACTGAAAACTACTGCTACTCTTCTTTTCTTCCTTCGTCTCTCGTCTGTCGGGCCCACTGCGTCTCGCGTCTTTATTCACTTCAGTTTACTGGAGGTGAACGCCTTCACGGTCATTGCCTCTTCAATCACGTTGAAACGCTTCTCGAAGAATCTTCTTAGCGTCGGTCATTGGCTCTTGGAATTTAGGCGAGGGCCTTTGCTCACATGCGACAACTGAGAAACACGTGAGCCGGTCGGGCGATGTCCTGACGGCTGAATCGACAGCGCCCGCTTATGTGGAACTTGCTGACTTCACGGTCATTGTCTCTTCTGCTCTGCTATTCTGCCCGCTGTTTGCCAGTGTGTAATTCTTCTAAACCAAGCTAAGTTTTTCATTTATATTATAATTTCTACTTCACTTTGATTTCACTAATTTATTTACTTAAGTACCACTCAACACTGTTAACGAAGGTACGAGCATATGCAATAAGTTTACAGATACGTGATCGGCTCGAAGACTTCTTAAGTAGCAGAACCCAGTACGAACTGGTCGTTCAGGCTTTTGCGAAATGTAGCTTGTTCTGTAGTTCTTTGTGTATTAAAGAAAGCTGTGACCGTTGGACACAGGAACCAAACAAACATGTGCAAAAAATTGGTTTCTGTGAGATCTGAAGCAAGGGTGTCCACATTAAGAGTGGAAAAGGAATTATATTGTTAAATGTAGAGGAGAGAGCGGATAGATGGAAGCAGAGCAATGAGAGGAACTATCTGGTGCCGTGATAGAAAAGGAGATAGTTGCCGATTTGGAGGAAATAAATGATTCAGTGCTAGAGAATGATGACGATTTTGGTTTGTGCGCCTCTGTGGCGTGGTTATCAGCGCCTGTACCAATTCCAAATCTTTTCACTTTCCATTCTCGCCATTTCCTGAATGATAATGAAATGGTGAGGACAAGTCAAAAACACGCACTGCCCATGTATTGTGTATATATATATATATATATATATATATATATATATATATATATATATATATATATATATATATATATTTCATGGGTCTCTTTAATTTGCGAGTGTCCCTCGAACTGAGTTCATTAGTGCTTGCTAGTGTAGTTTAGTACACTGGTTTATAGTTTTGCGAAAAGGGAAACACTATATTTATATATACAAATAGAAGGAAATCAGAAACATTTGGCTGCAATAAGGAGCCAAATTACACGAATTAAAGGAAAAATAATAATAATAGTAAAGCCTTTCTCACTCATTACTACTCAGGCTATAGCGATTATATTTTGTATGTTTTCTATTTCGAGGCCAATATAAATGGAGTAGAGCGCAGATAAGTATTTTTTTTTTTTAGTTTCGGGGCGACGGGGGCGTGTCGGCTGTGATGGTGGGCGGCGCGGCGGCGGCAAACAGGGCGTCCCTGAGTCCCTGAAGGTGGCGGTCAGCGGGATCTCCAGAAGTTTTGGAAAGTCTCGCGCTATTTGGAGAGTTGTTTTGTCTTCTTTGTTCTTCCCGCAAGCCCATGAGGAACTCCACGCTGTCTGATTGTATTTTCACGACGACTACGTGTGCACTCAAGGCTAATATTCTAATGGCCGGGCGGTTCTAGGCGCTACAGTCGGGAGCTGTGCGACCACTACGGTCGCAAGTTCGAATACTGCCTCGGGCATGGATGTGTGTGATGTCCTTAGGTTAGCTAGGTTTAAGTAGTTCTAAGGTGTAGGGGACTGATGATCTCCGAAGTTAAGTTCCATAGTGCTCAGAGCCATTTGAACCACTTTTGAGCTTCTGCGTGCTCGCGGAGGCTCTACACGATATTGGGCAGGTGTACCATTTTCTTTGGCTCTTCAGTGTATGTTTATGAATAGTGTTCCTGATGTTTTTTCTGCTATGTCGCTTCCGTCTAATATTAGGTTTGGTTCTCCTGTTTCTATTTGTTCTCTGACCATAATAGACATCCCTGGTCGGGTTTTAGGGCAATTGTTGCTAAAAACGTGCGTCGTTACTACTTCTTGTGCTGCTAGAGGTATGAAAGGGAGTTTAAGATTACTGAGGAGCTCATTCGGTTGTCATCGTGTGTACTGTTCCCCCTGCGTTTCCAGTGGGGGGCGTCAAGCAATTTGCAGGGGAGGGGCAGGTGTGTGCTGTGGCCGGTCCTGCCGTAGGACGACGTCCTCGGGGTTTACTGGCAGGTGTTTTCGTGTTTACAAGTTGTGTGTCCGACGCTTCTACATCGGATGTATCCATCCGTTCCGCGTTTCCGTGTCTCTTCCCCAGGCCTTTTCCTGTTGTTTTGCCGTACTCTTGCCGTTCTACGTTGTTCTGCTTCCTTTCGTCGTCAGACTCTTTGAGTATGCGCGGGATTTCGTTGACAGATGTCTTAATGCTGATTCCGCGGATCTCTCTGAACGTCTGCGGCTTCTTGTCGCTCGGTCCGGCCGGTTGGCTGGCCACAGCTGCTTCTCTGGCGGGGGCGCCGACCTCCGCGATCCCCGGCCAATGGCGTCGGGGGAAGGGACGAGGGACGCGGGCGGCTCGCCCTCCATTGAGTTCTCGCCCTCCGAGTCTGAGCTGAGCTGACGTTTCTCTCCCGCGACCCCCGCACCTTTCAAGGCCGCGGCCGGCCGGCTAGGCCTCTTAATAACGGTGCTGTCGCTTCTGCTGCTGCTACGGCGGCGGCTGCGGCCACAGCCGGCTCCCCGGGACTCCGCAATCCAGGGCAGCAACGCTAACCACTATACCACGAGCTGCGGGCAACCAGTCTTACAGTCAGGACTTACCGTTGTTGTGGAAGACTTTCGAGCAAATGTGGCAGAAGGGACAGGTAACACTCCTACGGAATTTCTAAAACCATCAGGAGAAACTGCAACCAAACAACTGTTCAAATTTTGTAGAATGTATATAGAATCAGACTCTCGGAAAAATACCATCCGTTCAATCCCGAAGATGTCTAGGGCAGAACTATCGCATAATCAATTTAACAGTTCATGAATCCAAGTTGCTGACAGGAAAAATATGCATAAGAAAAGAAAAGAAAATTGAGGGTCTGTTAGATGACGATGAGTTTGGTTACAGGAAAGACAAACGCACCACAGAGGGATTTCTGACGCTGCGCTTGATAATGGAAGCCAGACCCGAGAAACATAAGCACACTTTCATAGGATTTGTCGACGTAGAAAAAACTCTCGATTGTTTGAAAAGGAACAAGATGTTGGAAATTCTCACGGAAATATGAGTATGCTATAGGGAAACACAATATTTGAAAGAATTAAAAGGGAACAATAAGGCTGGAGCACCAAGAACGAAGTGTTTTGAGTCAAAGGAGAGTAAGGCAAGGATACAGTCTTTCTCCCCTCTTGTTCAACCTGTGCATTGAAAAAGCAATGGCGAAAGTTAAATAAAAGTAGGACAGTGTGTTTAAGAATATTAGGGTGATGACATTACTCTTGTTCAACCTGTGCATTGAAAAAGCAATGGCGAAAGTTAAATACAACCTGTGCATTGAAAAAGCAATGGCGAAAGTTAAATAAAAGTAGAACAGTGTATTTAAGAATATTAGGGTGATGGCTTTACTGTACTCCTCGAACCTGAGGAAAATGACATGACTAGTTCAATGGAATGGCCAGCCTAATGAGCACAGAATATCGAGAGTATGAGAATAAACTGCAGGAGGACGACAGTAATGAGAAGTAGCAGAAAAGAGATTAAGCATGCCTGGTGCCCACGTACTGGACGAAGAATTCTGCCATCTTGGAGGCCAAATGACGTATGATAGACAAAGGGAAGAGATTATAAGAAGCAGAATAGCACACAAGTAGGTCGTTAAAAGAAGTTTGTTAGTGTCAAAAATCAGCGTTAACTGGAGGATTGGAGAACAGCACTGTGGGAAAAACGAGGAAGAAGAGAATCGAACGTTTGAAATGTGATGTTGCAGCAGGAAGCTGAAATGTAAATGGAGGGATATTATAAGAAGTGAGGCAAAAGAAATACTTCAGAGAAAACACTGACTAGGAACTGGAAAAAGGGACTGATCAATGGGACGTGTGTTAAGTCATCGGAAAACAGGATACATGATGAAGGTAGTTATTGAGGGCAAAAACTGTAGGGAAATACAGAATTTGGAATAAACGCAACAGATTATCGAGGATATTGGTTGTAATGGGAACTGTGATATGAAGAGATGAGCACTGGAAAGGAGTCTGTAGCGTGCCGCATCAGTCCACTTAAAAAATAAAAAAAAGTATCGTTCATATGGTTAGAATCACTTACATATGCATCTGAAGTCCGGTATCCATAGTTAAGTGCTGATACTTTGCATTAATTATACCAATCTCTGGTGAGCATAGGAGGTGCTAAAGGTGAAGTAGTACCCCCAAAATACTCTAACGCTTTCACAATAGTATATCGTGGCACATTTTTAAGATTTTAAGCAGTGGCGACTTAGAAGCTCATATGTATGCTGGAACACAATCACCTTGCTAGATTTTTCTTTGTAACACTTATTCTGTCTGAAACAGTTTTAATAAAATAAATGGTGGTAATGTTCCTCGCCAAGTATGACTAATGACAGCAATGTAACTTGAAACACGTAAGACAGTAACAGCACAATAAATTCTGTTTGCGAATATAAGTGTATGTACAAAAAGAAAAGCTTCTGATAAATTGCCTTCCACCATGTAAGTGGTTCACTAGAGCAACGGTTTTAGATCAAAACTGCACTTAAATCCATTTTGGGTCAGTACACATTCTGCAGTGACTTTAGCGCGAATTGTGCCCTCCGCCACACACCGCTTCGTGGCTAGCTGAGTATATATGTAGATGTAAGTGTAGATGTAGAACAATATCCAGAGAAGACAAGGCAAAGCACCGCCGCGTTTCCACGAGGTCGTGGGAAGGAAGTGAAGTCACACATCATCACGCGAACAGCTGACTCACTGCTTCCACACGCCGTCGTACGACAGCGCAGCTACCTGTGACGACAGTCCGACGTAGGCGATTTCGACGTAGGCGGGAATTAGATTAATGTATTTAATGAATTTTGTTATTTGGGGAGCAAAATAACTGATGATGGTCGAAGTAGAGAGGATATAAAATGTAGACTGGCAATGGCAAGGAAAGCGTTTCTGAAGAAGAGAAATTTATTAACATCGAGTATAGATTTAAGTGTCAGGAAGTCGTTTCTGAAAGTATTTGTATGGAGTGTAGCCTTGTATGGAAGTGAAACGTGGATGATAAATAGTTTAGACAAGAAGAGAATAGAAGCTTTCGAAATGTGGTGTTACAGAAGAATGCTGAAGACTAGATGGGTAGATCACATAACTAATGAGGAGGTACCGAATAGAATTGGAGAGAAGAGGAGTTTGTGGCACAATTTGATTAGAAGAAGGGATCGGTTGGTAGGGCATATTCTGAAACATCAAGGGATCACCAATTCAGTACTGGAGGGAAGCATGGAGAGTAAAAATCGCAGAGGGACACCAAGAGATGACTACAGTAAGCAGATTCAGAAGTATATAAGTTGCAGCAGGTACTGGGAGATGAAGAAGCTTGCTCAGGATGGAGTGGCATGGAGAGCTGCATCAAACCAGTCTCTGGACTAAAGACCACAACAACAACAACAACAACATGCCCAATATACAAGAAGGGAAGCAAAATGGAATGCAGTAACTACAGATGAATGTAACATATAAGGTGCTGTCCATCATTATCCTTGGAAAATTGCAACCATTCATAGAGAACAACATACAGGAGTACCAAGCTGGCTTTCGACCAAACCGATCGACAATAGATCACATTTTCACACTAAGACAAAAAACATTGAGAATATGATAAAGATATCTACAGCCTGTTCGACGATTTTCAACTTGCGTATGACAGGATCCAGAGGAACAGCCTATACAATGCAATGCGGGACTTCAGAATCCCTGAGAAGCTAGTGAGAATGGTGCAAGGTTGTATGGAAGGGTCAAAGGCAGCAGTACGTTTCCGAGGAGGCACATCAGAAACATTCGAGATTGAGACAGGCCTCAGACATGGGGATGCTCTCTCACGAGTTCTGTTCAATGTCATCTTAGAGAAAGTAATAAAAGAGTGTAGGCAACAGAAGTGGGCTGGAGTAGAGATGGACGGTAATATCAATTGTCTCGCATATGCAGATGACATAGTACTATTAAGTGAATCAAAGTACAAGTTGAAAGAAATGTACCAGAAAATGGACAGTTATGCTCAGAAGGTAGGGCTCAAAGTGAATCGAGAGAAAACAGAGTTCATGCAATTAGGAAGAAGACAAGAGCAGATGGAATTTCTTGAGATAGATGGCAAGAGGTACAAGAGAGTAGACCAGTTCAGTAAACACGAAGATGAAAATCTGCAACACAGTGATATTCCCAGGAGTAATGTATGGTTCAGAATCATGGAGCATGACTAAGCGAGAAAGGGAAAAATTATTAATATTTGAAAGAAGAGTAATGAGGAAGATATGGGGACCATTATGGAGAATGAAGGAGGAGGAAAGACGAGGAAATCTATCTTCTGATGCGACAACTAACTATGCTACAGAAGATAAAGAGCAAAAGAATACAATGGGTGGGCCATGTAGCCCGTATGCCAGATGGAAGACAGGCGAAGAGGACAACTAGCGGGGAAAACAAACACCAAACGCCCCATTGGACGACCAAGCTAGCGCAGGATGGACGACCTGACGAAGGACGTAACAGCCCTCGGAATTGAAGACACCTGGTGGAACCGGGCACAAAACAGGAAGGAATGGAGGCAGTTTGTGGAAGCAGCGCGTGGTCTGCAGGGCCTGTGATCGCTGAATATCTATCTATCTATTTGGTACTGTATTTGTAAGCGAATAATTCATTTGGTGAAATTGTTCAGCTCTAAGCACTGTTGTAGATGAGGAACACAGTGTGGGTCAAAAGCGAAGAAGAGACAACGAGTATACAATGTGACACATGAGTCCTGAACGCTTCATTTACCCATGTACGTTGAACCTTTTTACCTTGTTAATTACGTGGCTCAAAGGCAATTTTTTCCGTAGTCACATCAGCAGGCAATGGAGAGGGGAGTGCATAATATGTTACGTCCTGTAGTGTTTCTTGACAGAATCAGACCTATTCGGTCTCCACTTGAAACCCATACAGACTCTAATAACACACTAATAGTGATTCCCATAAGGTTTTTCAGGTAGAAACTTCCCTCCGTTCGAACAGGCCTCGGAAGGCCCAGCGGTACCGACAGACAGCCATGTCACCCTTGGCCGCCAGGCGTCACTGGATGCAGACATGGAGGGTCAGGACACTTCTCTCCCGGCCGTTGTCGGCTGTCGTGACCAGAGCTACTACTTTCAGTGAAGTAGTTCATAAACTGGACTCACAAGGGCTGAACGCACCCTGCTTTCCATGAGCACTCGGCAGGCTCGGACGGTCACAGAAATGCTAGTCAAGCCCGACAGTGCATAACTTCGGTGATCTGAAGCGAATCAGTGTTACCACTGCGACAAGGCCGTTGTTTTTTTTTCAGGTAGAGCTAATTATATTTTTAATTTGACTAATTTTTCTGTTGGTTGACAGAACGTGGAGTGTAGTCGTAGGGTGCCTCGCTGAAGCCCCAAGGAAGGGTAAGAAGACTAGCTTTTAACGTCCCGTCAACATCGATGTCATTAGAGAGAGAGCACAAGCTCACACTCTTTTGAGGAAAGGGAAGGAAATGATACGTGTCCTTTCAAAGGAACCATCGCAACATTTGCCTGGAGTGATCTAGGAAAACCACCGAAAACCTATATCACGTTGGTCGGACGTAGATTTCAACTGTCATCCTACGGAATGCGAGGCCAAGATACTAGCTATTGCGCTACGTCACTTGATAAAATACTCGTATAGATTGCTATACATTATATGACCGTTACTGTTTTCCCATGGTATGTCTTATTACCTTCTGAATGTAAGGTATCATAGAGTGCGATGATTAGAAACAATGGGGTGAATAGATACGAAACTTCCAAGAAAATTCTGTGTCATCCTGTCGGAAGACAAATGGAAGTATCATTCAAAGATTTGTTTATCTAGGTTGGGGAACCAGGGAAATTATGATTTTCAAAGTTGGCAGCACTGTTTGTTTATATTTTGTTCATTCTGTGACAATCATTGTATTTGGTGCTAAATTTGCTCACTTCGAACTTTATTTGTAAGTACCTATTAAAATAGTGTTATTTCAATTTAAGTACATGGTAAGGCTAACAGAAAAAGTACGGTTGTGTTTTCGGAATTTGTAACATGATATAAATGGTAACCATCAGAGTTTCTTCCAAAGAAGACTAAGAATGTGACGGAAATGAGAAACCACCTGGTACTGTTCTCAGTCCAGGAGATTAAGCTGTGATTAAAGTAAAGGGAAAAATAAAGCAGTTACTCAGATTGTGTGCATGTAAAATTTGTTATTTAGAAGCCGAAAGTTACGTTGATACTTTTTTTTTAAAAAAAAGGGTCATTTAACAAGTTGATTTAAACAGATGAGGATCATTTGTAGTCAAAGGGGCGTATTTCGAAAGCTTTTCGTTATTTTGGGAGTACTGTAAAGAATAAAGACATATGTAACAGGTGTAAATAATGTCTGGAATATTTCATTTCTGTAGAAAAAAACATGCATGTCCCATTTGAATAAACGTAACTTTTTGTTGAAAGTGCTTGTTTACTTTTATGGACTGTGCATTCCTGCCCATTGTGTGAACCCTGACGAAAATGTATTCCTGGTCATTTGTATTTTTCACATTTTGTTTCAGTTCGGAAACGTCAGGTTGTTGAGTTAGATGGGAGACACTATATAAAGAGAGTCCATCGCCTAAAACTGGCAATCCAAATACTGCAGAAATGGAAACTGTTGTTGATATGCAGTTTTCACGGGACAGATTGGTAGTCGGGGGCTGGTATTGTTAGTCAATAAACACATTGTAATAATGTTTAGAAACTGTGTTTCCAGAGCAAATACACAATTTTTTAAATGTTACAATGGTTATTGACATTAACAAACTAAAAGTATGATTGAGCGATAAGCAAGTGCAGCGCCCCCAGCTAATATTCTAGTTCTAACTTATACCACAATTCACAATGGAAGTGAGATCAAAGAGGTAACCATTCTTTCCACTGCCATCTTTGATACTGATATCATAGTCAGGTATGTAGGGGGCCATCTTTAGTGTCATCATAATTATAATGCTCCAGCTTTTCCTAGTTGCCTGAAAAAGAGGCAGGGTGGTTGTGGGCGTTGGGGGCAGGGGGGGGGGAGGATGATCTGACCTCAGAGCGTGTTGGGGTGACCTTTAAAGAGACAGCTGATTTGCGTATTCATCCCATGAATAACGCCAAGACTGGTATAGCCCTAGTACTTGTAGGTTGTCAGTTTCAGTTTCATTGAATCCTCTGCCAGGCACTTTATTGTGAATAGCAGAGTAATCACGTAGACGTAGGCGTTCTATGCACTTCCCTCTCATTGACCCACCATTTGACATGTTGTAAGCCAGAGCTGATATTGTTGTTACTTTCTAACAAAAATTAATGAATCAACGAAATGCCGAAAATGCAATGAGACAGATTTCGGAAAATATTGGAGGAGTCATTCATGCCCAAATGTGAGTGAACTAGTATGTATCCTGGGTATGATGTCGCAATCGATTTTGAAACAAACTTCAGAATAACATTAACTGAATTTTCTGCTGGTGCTTCGAAAAACATTAAACAATATTGAATAAGAAACACTTCCTAATGTTGTGCAAAATGATTATTATTTGTTGAAAAATTAGCTTTGGGCTTCTTAGGATGCCTTCAGGTGACAACTGAATGTCGCGAACACATAAAGTGACGTGAGATACACAGATACTACTTGTATAAAAGATATAAAAATGGTGTAGAGTGTTTACACAGGGAATCATTACATTCCTATCATATAGAAATAACTAAAGTAACTAAAATGGGGAAACAAAGTTTTTTGTGGAGACACATTAACAGTTGATGAGACATAAATTGCATTTACAATCTAAATCCAGTATTTTTAACGAAAAGTTAATTGGAAACGAGGGAGAAAGAAAACTGGGTCTGATGATATTATATGAAGCTGGCATTCTGTGTCATGTGTTGGTTGAATTCCAATACTTCCAGTAGGGCATCTTTCTACTGTTCTTAACAGAATCTAAAACCTCACATTGTAGGTCATATGAAAGTTTTTCTGTTAAAAGATTATTGCCAAAGGCTCAATATTTCTTCCATCTCTAATATTTAGATAACCTACTTGCCAGATCTCTACTTGAGTGATCAATACATATTGTTTTACTATGCCTGCATGTGACTTTATACACACCACTCTGTGCCAAGCGTTGCACTTTGTCTTCAGTATTGAATAAAAATTTTAATATGCTATTGGTATTACAAAACGCAAGTCTGTAGTTCCGAGATTAACCTTTCTGCAAAGTTGTCTGAAATGTTTCTCATGTATGGGATTTTGCACCAGTTGTGGTTCTACTGATTGACTGCAGTTGGCCAACGTACAGAAATGGCTACTGATAGACTGCAGTTGGCCAACGTACAGAAATGGTGTAATTTTATGCATCCTCTTTTTACCTAGTATATTATTAATCATAGAAGAAACATAGCCATTGACAGAAGCGATATGTTTGATGGTCTGTAGTTCTGTTTGAAAGGCTGATCCAGATGATGGAACACATATGAAGCGATACACCATCGAATGTAAAGCTGCATGTTTGTGGCTGTGAGGGTGGTGGGAGCTTGCAGGGATTACGATATCAGAAGGTATGTTTTTTTCCGTAAATAAGTGTCTCCTTTTGTTATTATCTACAATAAGGTTGTAAGGTGTCAGGTAAATCCAACACCTTCCATGAAAACCCTGACATAATAAGCAAATCCAGTAGTATGTCACATAGCTAAAAATCGTGACATTACACTAACCAAAGTAATACGAGTAACGAGTGAGCAAATGGAATACCACAGACTAACACAAGAATGCCTAAATGCATGTCATGCCTTCCCACCGTGAGACAGACGCAGTTCCGAGGGGAGAAACGAGAACAGAAGCCGAGAGCAGAACCGTGTTAAGTTTGAAGGCCCTACGATAAGGGACGGACACCCCCCAGCCCATGTTAAAAGCTAGAGCCCTCCAGAAGAACAGTATAGATCTTACGATAACACAAAAAGGACCACACCAGCTGCAAGTTTTAGCATGAGACTTTTTCGCGTCTCTGTTACGTTGCAAACTTTAAAAAACATTGCCCCACCACGAAAAGTATTACGTTTCTCATTGGATAGACAGAATTTTTGTAGGCGGAGCTTAAGGTTAACATGGAGACCCTGATTGGTCAGACGAAAACACAGCCAGATAGTTTTTTTTAAACCAACTTCGGTAAATTATAGTAAGGAGAAGTTAGGAGAGAGTTGCTTCCGAGATGGCGAGGTGAGCGGAGCTGTGCTGCCCGCCGCCGCCCTGACGCTGTCTGAACACCGACAAGGTAATGAACGCATTTTTCAGCGCATAAGGCTTCACTCAGAACTGCAGAAGTCTCATCTGTTACACCCCCTATTTGCGTAATACTAGTGTCGATCGTCAATTAAAGCTCATGGTGTTTACATTTGCCACTTGAAGTAAAAATCTGAAACGCGTTGATTTTTCTGTTATATAGTTATTGAGAAGCCACATCAGCCACTGTCATTTACGACAAGTTAGATAAGGTTAGATAAGTAATTGAAGATAATTGAGGGTCACTGTAGACCATTTTGATAGTTTTCTCTTTTGTGAAACTTAATTTAAACCTAGATTATAGATATGATTGGCATAGGTCACCCTTCGATCCATTGTAGAACTTGGAAAGCCACTCACGGAATATTCGTTCACATTTTTGTTGAACGCAGTTGGTTTTTACCATCCTGTATTAAAACATCTCCTTTTATCAATAGTGCAATTTATAAACAACGTTTTGTGAGTAGAATAAAATTTCCAGTGGTAAACTTAACTGTTTTTTCGACGTTATTTTACCAGCTAACTAAAAATAGGAAAGCCTTGAACCCCTTCCACTACATTTAGTCAGTATTAAGATTCTTTTACAGGGAGTGCAGTGGAGCTGACGCTGAGATCATTTAGTATTTGGTTATATCATCGCTAGTCTCACTGAACTCTTCTGAATTCTACATGTTATGTGTGGTCTGGCGTCTCCTTATCAGCAACAGGTCCCAGGTTCAAACTAGTCAATTCCCTAAAAAACACACTCAGAGCGTCGCTGCGCGAAAGTGGTAGGGAGACACGATATAGAACAAACAGACACCACGCAGAATGTTAAAAGGTCTAAGGAATTTATAGAAGATCTTCTCAGCTACATTTTAAAGTGATTTTTTAAATGATGTCAGTGTAAACATTACAATAATGTATTGAATTCTCTACTGGTGTCACTGCATAAACACATAATATCATCCACTTATCTGAAACAGTACTTAACTTTTCAATTCAGTAGCTATTTCTGTAAGAAATGTCGTTCGAAACCGTCCATGAAAATTTCAAACAGTATACGACTAAGTGATAAACCCATAGGTAGGCCACCAGATTGACAACACTTATTCTTAAATTGGAAGTAATTCTGTTTTACATAAATCTGAGTAGCAACGATTAAGTCATGTCATTTTACAGGATTTATTCAAGATTTGAGCCAAAGATCTGTTAATATGTTTATACATTCGTCGTTAGGAACATTTGAAAAGGAACTAGTCAGGTCAAACGACACTAGTTTAAAACTGGTGTAATTTGCATATCTTTCATATTATCCATAGAAGTCATGAAAATTTGTTATTCCAAACTAGCAGGTAACAAGGAGTAAAAAAGGATGACACAGCTGTGTGTACTGGAACGCGAGCTTTACGTAATTCAGATTAACCCTATCTATGAGTTATAGGAGTCATATTAACAAGCATAAGGCTGTTACTTTCAGATATAATGTGTTTATACGGTTTTATGGTGGTTTTTGATAGTCCATTAAAGGTGCATTCGATCTTTTTGCAGATGTTGAAAGTTGGAACAATCGAGGAACTGGTTTACTTTGATAATGTAATCAGCTTTGTACTAAGCAAGTACTCTATTTGACTTATCGACTTCGTAGCTATAATATTGTTTGGGATTATTGTCTTCTCAAAGCTTCTAAATTCACCCCGTGAGTTTTCATCACTAACAACGACAGAAATTTTTTACCCTTAGGCTACGAAATGTTTCGTAGAAACATTGTAGCGCCACACGTGCTCAATATCTACTTTTAGCACACCTTGCTCTTTTTCGGGGATTATGTATGGTGGAGAATATTTAATACCTTTATTTAATACTTTGATCACATTCATAGTAACTGTTATATTTTGCACAGAGTGATGGGGCAGTTACTAGATAGATTCAGTAATTGAACACTAAGTTTGTTTTGAAATTTTTAAACGTACATAGTTTTGGTAAATATAAACAATATTTCCCTGAATTTGTCTTGCAGTCAATAAAGGGCTGCTGCGGATCATGTTATGATTTTTCCTGCTTAAGTTCACAGCTAAAGGTTACGTAAATTCCAGGAGAAATGGGACAAACAAATTTGGGTGATATGTTTGCTTTTATTAAATCAAACCAACTCCAGATAGCATTCAGTGGAATCGTAAAAGTTTGTGAACTTATTCGATTATTTCTGCAACCAGTTCGCCAGTTGAAAGAAGCTTTTTACTCCTAAAAGGTGTACGTAGTTCACAAACTAAGAATGGCTTACGCACTTACTGTAGCTCCGTTACCAATGGAAAGAGATCCTACGTGGCAACTCAGGTCTGAACCTGAATGTTACGATCTGTTGATGAACGACGTCTCCAAAAAGAGAGGAGAATTTAGCTTTATTAAATATAAGGTAATTTCATATGAAGTTTCCTTCTTTAGTAACTGCTTAGCTTAACGAAACGCTCAGTACACGCTGCTGTTGTGTGCTTTGCTTTGAAAGCAATGTGTCTATTCGCAGTTCGCTTATATTTGGTATAGTTTTTCAGCAGTCAGAAGAGGAGGCCGCGGTGCTGGTTCAAAAATGGTTCAAATGGCTCTGAGCACTATGGGACTTAAAATCTATGGTCATCAGTCCCCTAGAACTCAGAAATACTTAAACCTAACTAATCTAAGAACATCACACAACACCCAGCCATCACGAGGCAGAGAAAATCCCTGACCCCGCCGGGAATCGAACCCGGGAACCCGGGCGTGGGAAGCGAGAACGCTACCGCACGACCACGAGCTGCGGGCGCGGTGATGGTTCTCAGTTGGAGCTTGGAGTAGTGACTGGATAATTTTCAGGTCCATCACAACTCACTGTTCAGTAATTTTTCAAATGAAACCTGTAAATGATGGCAACCACATTTTCCCTGAGCGAACTGAGCTTATAAGGCAAAGTTCATTAAACATTTGGTCTTTGTTTATGCAGCACAAATAATTAATATTCTACCTATGATAATTGGAATCGCTTTACAAAAGACCCTGTAGCACTTTAGAAGGTTCTACCGCAGTTTCCGAATCAGACTGAGTTATCCAGGTTTCCATATTTGAAATTTTGTTAGAAAAATCAGAGTGAAACTTGTCCGAAACTTATTTGAACTTTCAGTTAACGTTTTATAAGTCATGGTTGTAAGGTGGCTATAATTTCGCACCTTACAAGCAATCATCCACATACTTTGCCGTGATCTACAACCACATTAGGTATTATTTGATAGGTAGTACATCGTATATATCAATATTTAAAGGAGACTGACATTGTCACGTACACATTATAAATAATTGTTAACGCTTATTGTAATAAAGGTGATGGAGTGTCTTTATTGTCATACTAGTAGAGGTTGTAACGACAGTGGAAATCAAACGGCAGGCGGAACTCAAGCCCTGGGTGTGTTGGTCCTGCTTAAACACAGGAAATAGCAAGATGGACGTCGTAGCACCTAAGCTCTGGAGCACAATAGAGTCGCAACCGGCGACTGTTGTAGCCGAACCGGAACGATTATACTTCGGAAACTACGGAAATCTTGGACGCTAGTGACAGGAACGAAGGAGCGGCACCTCAGAAACCACGCAGGATGGGTTATTTCCAAGGATTTTTAGTCGGAAGCGTACCATTGTATAGGTTTTCCTTGCAAACTTACCGCGCTGGACGACTAAAGACTAATATATGGTTGGTCGGCGTTCTGAAGAATCGGTAGAGAGGGAGAATATTCCGTGGTCTCAGGAATACGACTCGTTTTCGGAATTCCGATGGAAGCCAGCGGTGGAGAGACGAGGTCTTCCGTTGTGAGCGCCCGTGTGCGACGGTCGCTCGGTATCAGTTTTGTTGGTACAGAGGGACTTACTGTCTTATCTCTCAGGACATTTTATAGTTAGAACGGTTAGACACTGTGCTGTTGCGAACCTATACGATTCTGGACTTCACCTCCGGGTTGGAAGTCGTCTTTGAATATGCAGCGTTCAGTAATTGATAGCACTTCCTCTGCCTATACTTACGTTGAAACGTTATCTGAACTCCGTCCCTGTGGTTGGGAGTTCGCGCCTCTCGTCTGTAGATCACAAAGAGGAGAAGACAGTATTCGACTATATTAGTCACAGGACCGCCTTCTGCCGTCCGAGAGTTTAAAAGAGTTTATTTGTGGCTGGAATTCTTCCATCGTCGCAGACGAGTACGAGAACCATCACTTCGAAGCACCGGACGCAGTACATTCGGTGATATCGCAAATTGATCGCGTTAGTTTATTTCCACCTAGGTTCCACACCAAAGTAGATCATCTTCTAAAGTAGTGTCTTCTAGTGTTTGGTACGTAGATGACATCAGTCATTTCGCGTTATTGATATTAGACCGCGCATTCATAATAAGGGGCAGAGTCGGGCAATTGATCAGTAATTTACTTAGGGAATGTAACCTTTGTAATATAAAGGTTTTTTTTTCAATCTACAATAAATATATAAACAGGAACAACGTTTATCATTTAGTAGGATTAGTGCCTTCATCATTCATTTGTGTTTAGATTGTAAATTTTAGAATTAAGAGATCCTAAGATCTGCTTCAGGGGGTACTCACACAGGGCCAAATCTTCATTTTAGCGTTTATTGTTTTCCGTTTCGCACATTCATTTTACAGCCACCTGGAGTAGCATCTTGGATGATGTACTTTCACGCCCCACGATTCTTGTTTTGTTAAGGCGTTACCCGTTAAGCATATTGTATCGGTCATGATAATTGTGACTGGAGAGTGGTAGTCGAATTACTTCCACTGGCCACACATGTCCAGACAGACATCCCAAACAGATGGTCAGGTAAGAGAAGAAGCAGTTGTAGCCCTGAATGTAACGTCGTTGGACGTTCTCTTGCTCAACTGTAGCAGCACCAGAGCGCAAAAAGAATGACATCGTCCTTCACAACCTCCTGAATGGAGCGGTTGCTGCTGAAAGTATATGCAGTTCCTAACAGCCATGATCGATGAAGTGGGTCAGACACGGACCGCAGCCACAGCGGCGTTCAGTGTGCCACAAAGTGACGTTTCAAGGCTTCGGCGACGGTACAGAGATTAAGGAAGTTTTAGCAGGCCAGTGCAAGGTCGACAAAGAGCAACCACTCCGCCACACAGGACAGACATTAACTAAACGACGCAATTCATCGAGTCTACAACGCAGATGCCTACAGAGCAATTTCGAGGGGAAACTGTGTATGGGAAGATCAGAGCAATAAGTGTCCTGGTAAATGTTGTGTGTACGAAAGTTCGTTTATTGCGTATGCAGCAACATCGCAATTGTGCCACGAATGAATGGAAGCATCTGATACGTTATCGTGATCATCCTCCCTACCGTCTGTCTGAAAAGTTTCTATGAACTTCTTTGAGACTCACAGTTGTGACGATTTTCTACTATCCGATTAAGTTCAAATTTTATGTTCGTGTTGGACACTAATGACAGTAACTGTTTTCAATTTCTTCAGCACATCATGAATTATCACGTCAATTTCCTTTCTGTCCTCAATTCGAATAATTTCAGGCGCCCCACTTCACTGATTATCCTAAACTGTGATTAAGCAGTATGTCATCAGTTACAATTTTGTGTGAGCAATAAAATATGTGAAGTTTTCTTTGTAGGAGACTCAGCTTATTTGTGTTGAACTAGGAAATAATTCCCTACTGTGGATTATTTGCTTTATTATTCAGTTACCGAGTCTGTAGCAAACGCCTTTGGCATCACTGATCACTCATCCTATTCAGTAGAAACCACCACGAAGGAAAATTTTCAGCAAGGTCGGAGGAATTAAGATATATATTAACAAAGCGTAGGGCCCTTAGAAACTAAATCTGTATACTAACACAATCACTATACTGGTTTGTAAGCAAGAGAACTATCACGATTGTATTAAATAGCTGCCCTTTATCTTCTACTGATAACTTAGTGTTCACATGATCACACAAACTACGACAAAAATTGAAAGTCATGGCCCTAAAATGCTAGATGAACGCATTTTTTTTTTTTTTACTCAATGTAAGTACCTGTGTTTTCACAGCAACAGAAAACGAAAAACCTGTGCTTTTGAAAGTAAAAGTTAAATAAGAAAGAAAGAAGGGAGGAAATGCAAATTTACGTTTTCAAATTATTGTCTTGCGGTTTCCTTCATTTCTTTTTTATTGGAATTATGTACAAAATGGTACATGATCCACAGAACAAATGAAAAAAAGTGTTCGAAATCAAGACAACGAAATATAAAAACCAACTAAACGAACACAAGCTATGATAGTGATTCAGCATTTGAATATGTGAATTATGCGGTAATAGTGTAGTGTTAAAACTGGAAGCAGGGAGTGAACCAGTATCAAGCATTCCAATTGTGATGATACGTGCATGCACTCAATAAATCCACAGGTGATCAAGAAACAGACACTGATGACCATGTTTCGACGGAATGTAGCGCACCGATGTTGTCACATAAAAAATCCCGCGGTCGTGTAGTCGACCAAGTCTATCATAATTTTCTGGTATCGCTTAAAAAGAAAAGTCAACATTCCTGAAATTTTCTACTGCCTCTTAATCTAAGAAAAGGTACAGTGTGAGTCAAAAAGAATTTTACAACTTTGGATGACATAGAAATTTATTGACATAACTCACAGAATCGGTAGATGTATCGTTTTGTAACAAACAACCTTAAGTTTGAATCACGTAATGCATCAGTATCCCATTCAGCCGCCAGGAGCGCCAGCGTGGTGTACAGTTTAAATTGCCAAACTTGAGGCTGTTTGCTACAAAATGACACATCTACCGATTCTGCTAGTTATCTCAATAAAATTTTATGTCATTCTAAAGTTGTAAAGTCCTTTGTGACTCACCCTGTACACATCTTGCCTGAGGTGAAAAACTATGTGCGTACGGTGCCACTTGAAAGCCATATGTGTCAGTGTGGAACAACAAAACTGTGTACGTTTACCGTGGTGGAGGAGGCAGGAGGAAGATTTCTTGATGTGCTTGTTTTCAAGAAAGAGGATGGAAGCTTGGGCTACACGGTTTACAAAAAAACCGCGCACACAAACCGTCACCTACGCCGGGATTCGAACCACCACCCACAACGAAAGCAAGGCCTCGTAAAAACGTTGTCAGATAGGGCAAGGAAAATCTACGGACCAGAACTACTTCACACAGAATTAAAAGATATCACCCATGCGTTGCTCAAGAATGGTTATTCATTCGCTGAGGTAAAAAGAGCGTTAAGAAAACCGCGTAGAAATCATAGCGATGATCAAGCACCGGTGAAATCGGAAGTTTCCCTGCCGTCCAGTAAGAACGCTGACTGACCGCATAGGAAAAATCTTGAAAGAGCAAAACATTGAGGTGATCTACAAACCCACCCGGAGGAAACAAGATAATCTGAAATCGGCAACGGATGATTGCCAGTCGATGGAAAAAAGCAGGAATTGTTAGGATTCCGTGTTGTTGGGGGGAGGTGTACTTGGGTTCTGCGAAAACAACGGTCAAAAAACGACTAGAAGAGCACAAGGACAAATTGCAGAAGAGGGGGGACTGACAGATCAGCTGTTGCGGAACATGCTTTACAGCCAGGAGACCACCACATTCATTTTGATAGGACTCAAGTACTGGCAGCCAAAAGCGGATACCATGAAAGGCTATGTAGAGAGACCATAGACATTATAAAACACCCCAAGAATTTCAGTAGGAAGGAGAAGGGTGTGAAATTGAATGATATCTGGAGATTAGTACCAGTCTTCCACCATGGGATGATAGCCAAAGCGGATGACGGCAGTCGACAACGGCCAATTGCGCTCGGGTATTTAAAATATGTGACGTCACGCCTCTGAACGGAAGCACGCGAAAGCGGATATTTTCTTGCATTCAGTAGCGAGACAAGTTGTGAACCGGACATTCATAGAAGCTACGAGATCCGTTGAAAATGACCTCCACAGGTAGGGGCAAAACGTTGGGTTTTAATGTGAAATCGATTCGGCCACGGCATAATAACCTGGAGCATATTATTAATTGTGAAAACTATGTATTTGGCACCTTCTTCTTCATGCAAGACTTCAAAAATTCTAGATTTCAGAGATCTTGTTTTGATTAGATTAATGGTTTCTGTTATAGTCTGCAGACGCCTACATGAAGCGATGAATCTAATTTTATCGCTCGATCGTAAAATGAACCCATGGAGCGCATTCGGGCGACGGAGTTGCGTTGTCATTGTTATGCACTACGGATTTTAGGCATCCCACGAGCCCTAGCTGTGCATATACCAACACGTTTATCCCCAGTATAGAAAGTATTGATCATACAAGATAAACGTGGTAGACTGTGTGGCCTACATAGTTGATTTTGGCATAAGAGCCCCGATCCGATGAGAGAAGTTAAAATAACTGTATAATTTTTTGTAGTTCCTCGATTTTATTCAGCGAACTCTATAACAAAATTATAAACATGAGTTCCGCCGTTGATGTTTCATAAAAGAGTTCAATATTTCGTACTGTCGCCACCATCAGTATTATTCACGGATTGTGGAGGAACAGCGCAGGATCATTGCGACTGCATTTGTGACGCACATCGGCATATTATTGGGGAGAAAAAGACCCATCCTGCAGTCTCAGATTGTTAAGAGTGAGACATGCCCGCCCATTAGAGCACGGAACTACTGTACCGAGTGATCAAAAAGTCCGTATAAATTTCAAAACTTAATAAACCACGGAATAATGTAGATAGAGAGGTAAAAATTGACACAGATGCTTGGAACGACATGGGGGCTTATTAGAACAAAAAAAGTTCACAAAATGTGCGACAGATGGCGCTGGACAGCAAAACGTCAGTGAGTGCCCATGATAATCAGGTATAAAAGGAGCTGTAATGAGAGAGAGAATCAGATGCGCCAGCAGTTGCAGCATGTTGACGTTACCGCCGCTTTTAGTGAAGCTGTATTATCAGAATGGGGAATGTGCTAGTTCAGCGTTACGGTCCTATCGCCATAGGAAGGGGATTCGAACGGGTAAAGGTCCGTTGACAAATCCAGCTTTGGCGAGAGTGATTTCGAAGTTCGAAGCCACGGGTTGTTTAGACGATAGACCCCGTAGTGGCCGACCGAGCACAAGGCGTAATGCTGCTGAGACAGTTCAGGAAGAAATGGAGATTGTAGCGGGTTCGTCTATGCACGGGGAAGTCAGCGCTCGTGCAGTCGCACGTCGTACCGGCATTCCATACACTGCTGTTTGGTTGGCACTTAGGCGTCCCCTCCGATGCAATCCGTACAAAATCCATCGCCATCATGAACTGTTACCTGGCGATTTAGTGAAGCGGAGAGCATTTGCGGTGTGGGCGTTTCAAAAGGTGGCGCTAGATGACGACTGGTTGAATAACGCGTTGTGGACCGACGAAGCTCACTTTAAGCTCCGAGGGTCTGTCAACGCCCACAACTGCAGAATTTGGGCCACCGAAAATCCTAGAACTGTCGTGGAAACTCCATTGCACGACGAGAAAGTCACGGTATGGCTTGAATTTACATCTACCGTTATCAGGTCTTTTTTCTTCGAGGAAATGCGTGATTCAGGTTTTGTAACTGCTACCGTGACGGGTGAGAGGTACGCCGATATGTTACAGAATCGCATCATCCCCAGCCTGGCTGATAAACACCTGCTAGAACGTACGACATTTATGCAGGATGGCGCTCCACCCAATATTGCTAGACGTGTGAAAGATCTCTTGCGCGAGTCGTTTGGTGATGATCGTGTGCTCAGCCGCCACTTTCGTCATGCTTGGGCTCCCAGATCCCCAGACCTCAGTCCGTGCGATTATTTGCTTTGGGGTTACCTGAAGTCGCAAGTATATCGTGATCGACCGACATCTCTAGGGATGCTGAAAGACAACATCCGACGCCAATGCCTCACCATAACTCCGGACATGCTTTACAGTGCTGTTCACAACATTATTCCTCGACTACAGCTATTGTTGAGGAATGATAGAGGAGATATTGAGCATTTCGTGTAAAGAACATCATTTTTGCTTTGTCTTACTTTGTTATGCTAATTATTGCTATTCTGATAAGAAAAAGCGCTATCTGTCAGCCATTTTTTGACTCTTGCACTTCTTTTTTTTTTTGTTTTCGGTTCTAATAAAATTCCATGTCATTTCAAGCAAGTGTGTCAATTTGTACCTCTCTAACTACATTATTCCGTGATTTATTCAGTTTTCAAATTTATACTGTCTTTTTGATCACCCGGTAGATTGCTACGCGCTATTGAAGGCTGCTGTCAAATACGTCAACGACTTACGCTTTTTCCTCAAAAGAATCAGGTTACCAATTAGTGACGTTAACACAGGGTGTGGCCGCCTTTCACCTTCGTGACGACTTGACTTCTGCTGGGGACACTTTCAATTAGGTGTCTGAATGTGTCTGGAGGAATGGCAGCACATTCTTCCTCGAGAGCAGAAACGAGAGAAGGCAGCGCTGTTGGACACTGGGTCTGTAGCGAGGTCGACAGTCTAAGTCATCCAAAGATGTTCTGTGCGTAATCTGGGCAGGCCAATCCATTTCCTGAATATTGTTGTCCAAAAACGCCATTGCCTCGCAGATGCCGTTTTATGTATTTCCATGTTGATGCAAACAATCATCGTCTCCGAACTTTTCCCCTGTTACACACGGTACACAGTCCTGTAAAATACACTACTGGACATTAAACAAATGTAGATGCTAAATGGGTATTCATTGGACAAATATAGTATACTAGAACTGACATGTGATTACATTTTCACACAATTTGGGTGCATAGATCCTGAGAAATGAGTACCCAGAACAACCACCTCTGGCCGTAATAACGGCCTTGATACGCCTGGGCATTGAGTCAAACAGAGCTTGGATTGCGTGTACAGGTACAGCTGCCCATGCAGTTTCAACACGATATCACAGTTCGTCAGGAGTAGTGGCTGGCGTATTGTGGCGAGCCAGTTGCTCGGCCACCATTGACCAGACGTTTTCAATTTGTGAGAGATCTAGAGAATGTGCTGGCCAGGGCAGCAGTCGAGCATTTTCTGTATCCAGAAAAGCCCGTACAGGACCTGCAACATGCGGTCGTGCATTACCCTGCTGAAATGTAGGGATTCGCAGGGAGCGAATGAAGGGCATATCCACGGATCGTAACACATCTGAAATGTAACGCCCACTGTTCAAAGTGCCGTCAATGCGAACAAGAGGTGACCGAGATTTGTAACCAATGGCACCCTATGCCATCACGCCGGGTGATACGCCAGTATGGCGACGACGAATACACGCTTCCAATGTGCGTTCACCGCGATGTAGCCAAACACGGATGCGCGATGCGATAAACCGTTCTGTTGTAAACAGAACCTGGATTCATCCGAAAGAATGACGTTTTGCAATTCGTGCACCCAGGTTCGTCGTGGAGTACACCATTGCAGGCACTCCTGTCTGTGATTCAGCGTCAAGGGTCTCCGAGCTGATAGCCCATTCTGCTGCAAACGTTGTCGAACTGTTCGTGCAGATGGTAGTTGTCTTGCAAACGTCCCCATCTGTTGACTCAGGGATCGAGACGTGGCTGCACAATCCGTTACAGCCATGCGGATAAGACGCCTATCATCTCGACTGCTAGTGATATGAGGCCGTTGGTATCCAACACGGCATTCCGCATTACCCTCCTGCACCCACCGATTCCATATTCTGCTAACAGTCATTGGATCTCGACCAACGCGAGGTGCAATGTCGCGATACGATAAACCGCGATACAATCCGACCTTTATCAAAGTCGGAAACGTGATGGTGCGCATTTCTCCGCCTTACACGAGGCATTACAACAACGTTTCACCAGGTAACGCCGGTCAACTGCTGTTTGTGTATGAGAAATCGATTGGAAACTTTCCTCATGTCATCACGTTGTAGGTGTCGCCACCGGCGCCAACCTTGTGTGAATACTCTGAAGAGCTAATAATTTGCATATCACAGCATCTTCTTCCAGTCGGTTAAATTTTCCGTCTGTAGCACCTCATCTTCGTGGTATAGCAATTTTAATGGCCAGTAGTGTATTTATGTATCCTTTCGCATTTACCTTTTCCTTAAGCACCATAAGGGTGTAAGGTTATGGTTAGGTGATTTCTTATTCTATGACTGTACACAATCTGTAATGACATTTTAATATTGCAATTTTTTCACAGAAATACACGCTTTTACACAGTTTACAATGTGACAATGTTAAGACAGATGTCAAAATGACGCATCTCGGCCTCTGAAAGTGAACTAATGCTAAACACAACAGTATTAAACTGTAAGTCTGAGAAAGTTAAATAATCCTAAACTCAACAACATTGAATTTTAAGTAGAAGTTTCTTTACAGAATTCTTCTTATGATTACTTTATGATATTGGCCAGTTCTGCGATAAATCATCGGATTCCAGTTCAAAGTTCGCCGGCCGTTTTGGGAGAGTGGTTCTAGGCGCTTCAGTCTGGAACTGCGCGACTGCTGCAGTCGCAGGTTCGAATCCTGCCTCGAGCATGGATGTGTGTGATGTCCTTAGGTTAGTTAGGTTTAAGTAGTTCCAAATTCTAGGGGACTGATGACCTCAGATGTTAAGTCCCATAGCGCTCAGAGACATTTTAAGTTCAAAGTTCAGTACTATTTTTAGGATGACAATCAAACCTACGGAGGATGGTCAGTCTTCTGACAAGTCGAGCAAAACATTGCCCAAGGTCGCTCGAGTTTACAGTGGATGCAATCTGGTGAACCAACAAATTTACACCTCTGCACGCGGTATTTACCTTAGCCGCAATGCATTGTTGTTTTCATGTCTACTCTCGCCCACTGAAATTCCTATAAAATCAAATTACGCCTTTGCTGAATTTTCCAGCAGAAACTCTCCCTATGTTTCTCAGTATGCGAGAGAACATGAAGTCATCCTCTCACGCTCATGGCTCGTGCCGCATGCATACTATAATGCCGTTTTCGCAAGAACAGTTAACTAACTGGCTGGTTCGTTTCTCCACAGTTGGAGCTCAACAACGCTACAGCAAATTTCTAGCTGGAGATCAGCCACTGTGAACGCAGTGTTCACACAAATTTCTCCTCTGCGTCGTACAGAGCGTTATGTGCTCCGTTCTGCACTTGACGCCAGTTCAGAGAAGAGTACCCGAAAATTTAGGTCTCTTATTTCTCATGGCCAAACTCTCTCCCACCTGGGTTCTTTCGTTCTCCACAACACGGCTTTTTTCGACCAATAGGAGCGTTCCTCTTATTTTGTGGAAAGTCTCTCTACCAATCGCAAGGGTCCTACCATTAAACTCCGTCGAAATCTCGGCACTTTACTCCTTCCCGGTGCGTTTCCGCCAACCGGACGTTTTGTGCCTGCTCCAGATAGCTAAAAAGTTACATGTGCCTATCATGTGTGTACTACTTGCAGTTCACGTGATCGAATGCGCCACTGGTTCTGTTCTTATCCATTTGGAATTCCGAAATGCAGTTTTCTAAAGCTTCTTCCAGTCCTACTTCTGGTAGCCCCGTCACTTGTCCTGCAGTATGCGCCACCTGTCGGGTCGCTGACCTGCTGCACGATGCCCCCTGTTAAGAGATTTCTGCAGCGCCTCCTGTGGTGGGGCGTCTTCGTCTGTCCACTCTGGCTTCCACACAAAACGTTTCCTCTCGCTGCTTGTTTCACCTTCTGCTCATTGGCATGCATTATATAGGAGTGGTGCGTTATTTGAGGTACTACAACACATGCGTTTTTATATCTCAGACCCCTTCTGTCCTATGACGGAGCACATGGACCAAGCTGGCCGCCGTGGTCTAGCGGTTCAGGCGCTCAGTCCGGAACTGCTACGGTCGCAGGTTCGAATCCTGCCTCGGGCATGGATGTGTGTGATGTCCTTAGGTTAGTTAGGTTTAAGTAGTTCTAAGTTCTAGGGGACTGATGACCACAGATGTTAAGTCCCATAGTGCTTAGAGCCATTTGAACCATTGAACACGGACCAAACTTATGGCGTTCACCTCTGTTACTGTCTTTGGACTAGCCACGCTTGTGGATTTAGAGTGTACGCTGGCAACAAAGATATGCTGTAGATGTAAGCTCCAAACATCCTCGGAGGTGCTTGTGAAACTCATAATGGAACATTAAGTGTCAACAAACGGTCTCAATTAAACTCGCAAGGTGTGTATTTTTTTGTTTGTGCTCAATTTCACTTTCAAGGTGCAAAACAAATCCAGGAAGGTAATTTGGCATATTAAGTTTGGAGCGAATATCTTCGAAATAATGGTATATAAAAATGTTTTTCATAAAAAAGTTGATATTTTATTAACGTGCTTGAAATTTGTATAATCTAATTTTCTAATAATTTCAAATTTTGCGAAATACCCCAACACTATTAATGAATTTTAAAAATGAAAAATTGTTATAACAATAATTAAAGAAGCTTTCAAGCTACATAGATCCATGTATAATAAAGCTTGTTTCTCAAGTACAATTTTTGTCAGTGAAAGAAACCTGTCGAGTACAGGTGATCTGTAGGTGAATGCTGAGACAGTCGTTTGACGCGCCGGCAACTGCCAGAATCAGAGGTACCTTAGGAATCGCAACGAAGCTTCCGAGGGGGTGTTCTCAGAGGGCTGTGGAATTCTTTTACGAAAAGGCGAAGCAGGCCCGGAACCGTCATATCCAGGCACTTGAACTCATGCCATGACAAGATGAGCTAAGATGCTGAAAAAGTAATCACCACCTAGTAACTGAAGCACGATATGGCAAGAAAGATTATGCCTACACAAGGCTGTTACCTGTTAAGAGTGTATAAAGTAACTACAGCATGGACCAGGTAAAAGGTTTTAAAATAATTAGGAATCGCCATAGCCTTCAATAGAGATAAGAATTTCAAAAATAAAACACGAGTGTTTCGGTATTATAGTAAATTAGATTTCGCACATGCAACTGTGAGAATTCCATCTCTTCTGCTGATGTTTCGGCCGCGTATCTTCTGGCCAACATCGAAGAGAGCTAAGAGATCCACGCTTGACCTACTCGAAGGATGGCTGGATGACACGTGACAGGTGAGACTGAATTTGCATTGCTGCATATCAGAATTTGGTGAGCTCCTCAGTATGCTTCAGAAACTGAAGACACCTTTAGGAGAACACTAATTACGAAAATAAGGAAGGAGGCATTCCTGATTTTCTGTAAAGTGTTAACCGTACTTTAAATGTTGAATGGTTCGGAACATGTAATCTGACAAAATCATTTTTTTTTTTTTTGTAGGATAGAGGCAGCCGAAATTGGGATACTTGTCTTTTGCTGGAGGCTTCACATTAATGGATAAGAGACCAAAGGAAGACATTCACTAGGAACTATGTGAAGTTAGTCGAAAGGTGAATATATAACTTCATAGGAAAGAAAGTTGTATGAATGTGTCTCTAGAGCGAACAGCGAAAGACTGCCTGGTAGTTTCCATGTTATGTCCGCATTGGAAAACAAGATCAGAAACGACCTCTAAAGAAATGGAGCCATTTGCTTCAGATGTGGATCCGGAATGGCCTGTATGTTCGATGCTTGTTATCTGATGCTGCTGAAGAAAAACTTCAGGATTCTGAATTTAAAATATATTTGGGTATTAGGCCGCGTCATTATAGAACACTAAAGGAACTGAACTGCGCACGTTTCGACCGACTTCGCAGCTCTTCTCTTTAGGGCTGTTAACTGCAGCCGGCCGGGGTGGCCGAGCGGTTCTAGGCGCTACAGTGTGGAACCGCGCGACCGCTACGGTGGCAGGTTCGAATCCTGCCTCGGGCATGGATGTGTGTGATATCCTTAGGTTAGTTAGGTTTAAGTAGTTCCAAGTTCTAGGGGACTGATGACCTGTAGTGCTCAGAGCCATTTGAACCATTTGTTAACTGCAGTTAACCACCCTGAAGAGAATCGCTGTAGAGTCGGTCGAAAAGTCGGCACTTCAGGAGCTTTAGTGTTTTATAAAGAAGTGACCTAACACACAAAATTATTTTATTCAAAATGGCACTGGCCGTGATTGCTAGGAGCTTATATGTGTAGTAGTTACTTTCGATTTGAAAAATTGTAGTCCTACGGACTAAAGTATTTGTTGTCACTAGCTATCCGTCACAAAACTAAGAAACGGGCTTTTGTCTTGTGCTCCTTCCTATGCCTGTTCATCTTCCCATTCTGTCCTCCCCCCCCCCCTCCCCCCCCCCCCCCCCCCCCCCCACTGCGCCCTCTCTCTAAACAATGCAAGACGTCCCTGCTCATAGCCACCTTCTAAGCATATCGCTGAGTGATGTTTAATTCACAGTGGTTGTTTTTGTCTGCTGCCTAGGCTACTGGTTAATGTACGCACGGCATTGCGTAACTCGTAGCTGGTCACACGCCCATTAGTCGTACAATGTCATTTCTCACCTGCCACTACATTTCTCGCAGTGCCTGGTGTTTTATTACTGTATGTCCTTGGCGACATCTCAGTACACAAGCACGAGGTGGTTCGTGACCTGTCAACGAACACAGTGTGGCATACTGTTGCACTCTCCGAACAAGGGATACGTAATTTTATGATATGAAAGTTTATCTCGCGGAATGAAAAGTATTTAGTGAGCTTCTAGTTAATAGTATAATCGCTCTACATATGAGAAACTGTGATATCTGCACATTCTTTTTAAAAACTATTTTTGTGTTGATATTACAAAAATGTCACATAGTTCGTAATTCCGGAATAGTTAAAATGGTTAAATTGGCTCTGAGCACTATGGGACTTAACATCTATGGTCATCAGTCCCCTAGAACTTAGAACTACTTAAACCTAACTAACCGACGAACAGCACACAACATCCAGTCAATACGAGGCAGAGAAAATCCCTGACCCCGCCGGAATAGTTCGTAATCATCGAATTAATACACAACGGATGACGAAATAGCGATACTATTGAGAAGTTTCGAAAAAGCTTTATATAGAACTAGTGACATTGGGATGATCAAAGTTTCACACAGACGTAACAACATTATCAGCGACAGTACCATTGATGAGTGGATTCCTTATGAGGCACTCCAAATTGAAAGAGACGTTTTTTTGCATTCGTGCACCCAGGTTCGTCGTTGAGTACACCGTCACAAGCGTCTGTGATGCAGCGTCAAGGGTAACCGCAGCCATAGTCCATGTTGCAGCAAACGTCGTCGAACTGTTCGTGCAGATGGTTGCTGTCTTAACGTCCCCGTCTGTTGACTGAGGGATCGATCATTTGTATATCACAGCATCTTCTTCCTGTCGGTTAAATTTCGTGTCTGTGGCACGTCATCTTCGTGGTGTAGATATTTTAATGGCCAGTAGTGTATTAACAACTACAATATGCTTAAATTGTTCAAAAAATAACCACTTCTTTATTTTAGTCAAATTTTGTTCATTTAATACCTGCAGTCTCCTTCATTAACTTGTCCCAGCAGTATTTCACCATGCTGTGGTAGAAGTTTGCACTGAAATACCATTCAATGTCTGTGAGGAAATCTCGTTAATGTTAACAGTAGTCCTGTTGTCTTGCAGCTAATCGAGATGCCTAAAGATGTCATCTGGATTGGCCTCCTACAGGTGCACTATTTCTGCTACTGCGCAAAACGAATTACTGCGCAATACTTCACTTTATCGTTGATCTGCACCAGGTTGCTTAGGAACTGTGGTGCCGGGTTTCGGTGTTCACCAGGACTGCAGGTATATACCAACAAAAAATGAAACAAAAAATGTGGATTTATTTTTCCCGAGGTGTTAATCAAACATATACTCCGCAAACCAATGCACAGTGCATGATGGGGACGGTTTCGTAGCAGTATTGCCAACTCGTAATGAGTGAATGAAAAATGGATGCTTTGTACCTTCCTACGCTTCTTAACCTCTCTTATCTTTCTCTCGATATATAGCTCCTAGACGGCCGGAGTGGCCGAGCGGTTCTAGGCGCTACAGTCTGCAACCGCGCAACTGCTACGGTCGCAGGTTCGAATCCTGTCTCGGGCATGGACGTGTGTGATGTCCTTAGGTTAGTTAGGTTTAAGTAGTTTTAAGTCCTAGGGGACTGATGACCTCAGAAGTTAAGTCCCATGGTGCTCAGAGCCATTTGAACCATTTTTTTATACCTCCTAATATCGCATCGGGCCTCCTTTTGCAAGGCGTAGTGCAGCATCACGACGAGGCATGGACTCAATAATTCGTTGGAAGTCCCCTGCAGAAATACTGAGGCATGCTGTCTCTACAGCAATCCACAATGACGGAAGTGTTGCCGGTGCAGGATTTTGTTCACGAACTGTTCAATGAATTTTCGATGTGATTCATGTCGATCAATATCGGTTACCAAATCGTTCGCTCGAACTGTCCAGAAAATTCTTCAAACCAATCGCTAACAATTGCGGACCGTTGACTTGTTTGGGAGCATGAAGTCCATTATGGTGCGACCACTAACTTGCACGGTGCTTTCTTAACAACTTGGGCCCATGGCTTCGCGGGGTCTGCGTCACACTCGAATTCTACAGTCATCTCTTACCAACTGAATCGGGGCTCATCTACTATGCAACGGTTTTCCAATCTACATCTACATCTACATCTACATCTATACTCCGCAAGCCACCTGACGGTGTGTGGCGGAGGGTACCCTGAGTACCTCTATCGGTTCTCCCTTCTATTCCAGTCTCATATTGTACGTGGAAAGAAGGATTGTCGGTATGCTTCTGTGTGGGCTCTAATCTCTCTGATTTTATCCTCATGATCTCTTCGCGAGATATACGTAGGAGGGAGCAATATACTGCTTGACTCTTCGGTGAAGGTATGTTCTCGAAACTTCAACAAAAGCCCGTACCGAGCTACTGAGCGTCTCTCCTGCAGAGTCTTCCACTGGAGTTTATCTATCATCTCCGTAACGCTTTCGCAATTACTAAATGATCCTGTAACGAAGCGCGCTGCTCTCCGTTGGATCTTCTCTATCTCTTCTATCAACCCTACCTGGTGCGGATCCCACACTGCTGAGCAGTATTCAAACATTGCGCGAACAAGCGTACTGTAACCTACTTCCTTTGTTGTCGGATTGCATTTCCTTAGGATTCTTCCAATGAATCTCAGTCTGGCATCTGCTTTACCGACGATCAACTTTATATGATCATTCCATTTTAAATCACTCCTAATGCGTACTCCCAGATAATTTATGGAATTAACTGCTTCCAGTTGCTGACCTGCTATTTTATAGCTAAATGATAAGGGACCTATCTTTCTATGTATTCGCATCACATTACACTTGTCTACATTGAGATTCAATTGCCATTCCGTGCACCATGCGTCAATTCGCTGCAGATCCTTCTGCATTTCAGTACAATTTTCCATTGTTGCAACCTCTCGATACACCACAGCATCATCTGCAACAAGCCTCAGTGAACTTCGGATGTCATCCACCAGGTCATTCATGTATATTGTGAATAGCAACGGTCCTATGACACTCCCCTGCGGCACACCTGAAATCACTCTTACTTCGGAAGACTTCTCTGCATTGAGAATGACATGCTGCGTTCTGTTATCTAGGAACTCCTCAATCCAATCACACAATTGATCTGATAGTCCGTATGCTCTTACTTTGTTCATTAAACGACTGTGGGGAACTGTGTCAAACGCCTTGCGGAAGTCAAGAAACACGGCATCTACCTGTGAACCCGTGTCTAAGGCCCTCTGAGTCTCGTGGACGAATAGCGCGAGCTGGGTTTCACACGACCGTCTTTTTCGAAACCCATGCTGATTCCTACAGAGTAGATTTCTAGTCTCCAGAAAAGACATTATACTCGAACATAACACGTGTTTCAAAATTCTACAACTGATCGACGTTAGAGATATAGGTCTATAGTTCTGCACATCTGTTCGACGTCCCTTCTTGAAAACGGGGATGACCTGTGCCCTTTTCCAATTCTTTGGAACGCTTTGCTCTTCTAGAGACCTACGGTACACCGCTGCAAGAAGGGGGGCAAGTTCCTTCGCGTACTCTGTGTAAATCGAACTGGTATCCCATCAGTTCCAGCGGCCTTTCCTCTTTTGAGCGATTTTAATTGTTTCTCTATCCCTCTGTCGTCTACTTCGATATCTACCATCGTCTAAGGTCCAACGAATGTGGACACGAACCTAAGAGAGGTGCCCCAGGCGATGTCGTGTTCTTAGAAAAGGTGCTGCCATATCTCATTAAGGGGAGGTTTACTATCTTATGATTCCAAAAATCGATTTTTTTTTTAAATTGCATTTTTGGATCCATAAAAGTGTTTAGAATCCAGCCCTGAAACGGTTTTACCGAATACGGAACGAAAATGTTTGTTATTCGCGGTTGAACAAAAAAATGCACCTGCCTGAAATCGGTCCTTTTCAAGCACGATTTTTTTCTTTCCGAGGACGAGTTATTGTACCGGTGCTTGGGAGGAAACACACAAAATTCAAATGGATGTTTGAACGCGCGTGTGTGGAAGTTAGCCCTCAAGCATTTGCATTTTGGTGCGAAGACTGTGGAGATTGGGGCTTTCCTGGCAGTGAGCAGCTTCAACGAAGGGTATTCAGCAATTCTGAAGACCATGACAACGATGGACGTCACCCTGGGACTCTATTCGACGCCGTTCGCCAAGCATTCGGACGACCGCCGGATTCACGCGGCCGAAAACCGCTTGTCACCGGCCGTACGAGCGGCTCTGGAGCAGCGCAGAATGGGCCAGACCGAGCAGAACGCCCTCTTTGAGGAACAGGAAGGACTAGTTTATGGACCCGAAATAGCAGATTGAAAGTACGTTGCATAATGTTGCATTTATATGCAGTCAAAACTTCAAATGCGTTTTCCTCGAAATGACTATTTTTTTATCGCGCGGTATGGCAACTTCGAATCTACTCAAGCGATTGGCATGATTCTTTGTTTCCGGCGAAGCTAACTAAATTCTCTAGGAGTTGTACCACTTTAATTCCGATCCATCAACTATAAATATTTTTACTTGTCCGACGAAGTCGAATAATCGATGAAAAACCCTATTTTTTTCAAATGGCCGCCATTTTGTTTCCTATGGTCCAAATCATTTAAGTGAGGTACAACTCCTAAGGAATTTTATATACTTCCCTAACGTCAGCTCAATTTTGATTTCAGATGAGCCGGCTGACCTGTGAGATACCGCGCGTGGATGCCTACATCGAAATTTTGTTTCGTTCCGACGGCACTTTCGCCTTTGCTCTTCGACATTTCCGGTTGGTAGAGGAAATATCAATAAACAGTTTTACCAATTTTGATATTGATATCTATAACACATCCCGAGAAAAAAAATTCTCTAACAACATGCTTTTTTCGGGCCGAAGATAGTAAACCTTCCCTTAACGCCAAATTTCGGCGCACTGACCTAGCTGATACTTTTGCCGTGCATGTTCCATATTGATTTCTGCGGTTATTTCAGGCAGCCTTGGTTTTCTGATCGCAATGACAACCGTCCGTAATGCCGCTGCTCTCGGTCGTTAAGTGAAGGCTGTCGGACACTGGGTTGTCCGTAGTGTGAGGTAATGCCTGAAATTTGGTATTCTCGGCACACGCTTGATACTTGGATGTCGGAATACTGAATTCGCTAACGATTTTCGAAATGGAATGTCCCGTGCGCGTAAAGCAGGAACTACTATTCCGCGTTCTAAGTCTATTACTTCCCTTCGTGCGCTTATAATCACGACAGAAACTTTTTCAGATGAATCACCTGCGTACGAATGACAGCTCCCCCAATGCACTATATATGTGCGTATCGTTATCCGACAACTTTCTCTCGTGAGTGTATGATGATGGCAGCAGATTGGTCACAAAGTCTTCTTCAAACACCTGTTCTCTAAATTTACACATCAATGTTTGGCGAGAACTATCTTTTCTTCGAAGGATTTCCATTTACGCACCCCAACTATTTCTGTTACACTTTGATGAGGGCTATATCATCCTTTTACGATTTAGCATTGTGTCACTGAAATCGTTATGTGTGTGTTATCATGCGCATTGAACTACGAGGCACCATAGGTGATGAAACCGTTTCGAAGGCCTCTACACCATTTTCACCACACGGGGAAAAATCATAATTCATCAATAACTCGGGAAAGAATCAACGGAAGAAACAAATTTGTTGAGACACGCCGATAGATAATGCCTTAAAGAAGAGACATTTGCTTTTTAGTCGAATCTACAAAGTCAATTAAGACGCAGTCTAAGTTCGGGTTAAGGGAGGATAGCGAAGGCAAATGGGTTTGTTTTTTTCAAACTACCGATCCCATTATTAATTGCATTGTAGTCCAGCGTCATTTCGACGCCAAAAAGCTTCATTTTCAGGCCACTTGCGCAATATGCCATCAACGTACGAACCACAGTGACAAAGACCAAAGGAGTCTTCAAACGGATGCGCTATAAACTATTAAGCGCGCTATGCAAGCATGTGCAACCATCAAAGTCGAGTGCAAGGAGGCAAAATCAACTGGATAACACATCAGCAACAAGCCCATCAATGGTCAGGCGACAACATTTTGGCTCCATTGCACTCGAATTTGTTGGTTGCACTTGTTGACATAACATGCTTATTAAGATGTACCGTATCCATTTGAAGACTTTGTTGGTCTTTGTCATTGTGGTTCTTACGATGTTGGCAGATTACGCTTGGAGCCTGAAGATGACCCTTTTTGGGGGTCGAAACTGATACCATGTTTTGAAGAAACGACATTGGATTACGATACATCTGTTGATTTCAGTATCATTATGCAATTACTTCACGTCCGGCTGCTGTTCCACTGTCCTCGATGGATTATCAGAGGTCCCATTATTTGCCTTAAGCTATTTAGCGAAACAAAGGAATACCTTAATCTGGATGTGGAGCGGTAGTTTCTACCGAAATTCTGCCGTAACCTGTGTGTATCCACCGTCTTAGGCTCTGCGCCACCTCGTTCGATATAATGCCTCGAGTAAATCTACATTATAGTCTGCAAGCCACCTAATGGTGTGTGGAAGAGGTTACTTTTGTACCACTAACTGAGCCCTCCAACTATGTTCCACTCGCGAAAAGCACGTCGGAAGAATGACTGCAGCATCGCGGTTGCGAAGTGGGGCCCAGGCAGTTTCAGATGCGTTTTTACAGTCTGGCGATAATGTATGCATTTGTAGTTTTAGCTCGACGATGTCCACTGCGGACAAACGGTAGTTACTGTTATTCTGAAGAAGGTTGGGTTATCCCGACTGAAACCTAGGTAAATTCTAGGTAAATGGTGCAACTGAGACTGTTGGTTACTAAAATTAAAATTAACACTTTCGCCAAGTAGTTTTCCATTTAGACCCTCCCTGTCACTGCTTAGTTATCACAACAAAAACAAAAATGTCGCTCAATCACACTTTATAACGATAAATAGTTCTTTAAGGAAATTGTGTTAACTTCCTTAGACATGAAGAAAGAAAAAAACATGAATCGTCTTTGTCTGGAGACGACAAAATGCTTCTGAAAGTAAACCATCTGCTGTCAGACACATGTGTCTATAAATACTACTCGTAATTAGGCGCAATACGCATAAAAAATTAAATTGTTTATTCAGAATGGCCTGTTACATGTTACCCACAAAATAAATACTTTTCTTAATGAAACGTAGTTTTAGACTTTACTTACGTGCTCACATTGTTTAACATCGACTGCAAGGCACATTTACAGTCACCTTTCGAGAGGTGGATGAAAGTGCATTGTGTGATACGCAGTTGGGTAGCGTGGTTATTCGACGGCGCATATCTTCTGGCGTAGTTGGGCTTCATGATGGACCACACCTTTCAGTGATCCTCACAGAAAGAAATCTAGAGGAGTTAAATCAAGGGACTTGGCCAGCCATCGTACAGCAGAATTCCGCTCTGTCCAACTGACAGGAAACAATTCAGTCAAGAATTTGGGTTGCAACACGGGAGGAGTGAGCGGGATAGCCGACCTGTTAGAACTACATACTCTGTCGTTTATCTAGTGGTACCTCTTCTGGGAGAACAAATACACTCTGTTCACAACATCATGAAGGTCGCATCCGTGTTTGGCGGTGAACGCACATTGGAAGGGTGTATTCGTCATCGCCGTATCACCCGGCGTGATGGTATGGGGTGCCACTGGTTACACGTCTCGGTCACCTCTTGTTAACATTGACGGCACTTTGAACAGTGGACAATACATTTCAGATGTGTTACAACCCGTGGCTCTACCCTTCATTCGATCCCTGCGAAACCCTACATTTCAGCAGGATAATGCACGACCGTAGGTTGCAGGTCCTGTACGGGCCTTTCTGGATACAGAAAATGTTCGACTGCTGCCCTGGCCAGCACATTCTCCAGATCTCTCACGAACTGAAAACGTCTGGTCAATGGTGGCCGAGCAACTGGCTCGTCACAATACGCCAGTCACTACTCTTGATGCACTGTGGTATCGTGTTGAAGCTGCATGGGCAGCTGTACCTGTACACGCCATCCAAGCTCTGTTTGACTCAATGCCCAGGCGTATCAAGGCCGTTATTACGGCCAGAGGTGGTTGTTCTGGGTACTGATTTATCAGGATCTATGCACCCAAATTGCGTGAAAATGTAATCACATGTCAGTTCTAGTATAATATATTTGTCCAATGAATACCCGTTTATCATCTGCATTTCTTCAGTGTGTAGCAATTTTAATGGCCGTAGTGTTGAATGTTCGTAAGAAAGTGTGCATACGTACAGGGTGATTCAAAAAGAATACCACAACTTTAGGAATTTAAAACTCTGAAACGACAAAAGGCAGAGCTAAGCACTATCTGTCGGCGAATTAAGGGAGCTATAAAGTTTCATTTAGTTGTACATTTGTTCTCTTGAGGCGCTGTTGACTAGGCGTCAGCGTCAGTTGATGCTAAGATGGCGACCGCTCTACATAAAGCTTTTTGTGTTATTGAGTACGGCAGAAGTGAATCGACGACAGTTGTTCAGCGTGCATTTCGAACGAAGTATGGTGTTAAACCTCCTGATAGGTGGTGTATTAAACGTTGGTATAAACAGTTTACAGAGAATGGGTGTTTGTGCATAGGGACCCCCCTGCGATTTTTTATTATAGGGGTATGTTAAGGATATGGTGTTTCGGCCACTTCTCCCAGCCACCATTGATGATTTGAAACGAGAAATAACAGCAGCTATCCAAACTGTTACGCCTGATATGCTACAGAGAGTGTGGAACGAGTTGGAGTATTGGGTTGATATTGCTCGAGTGTCTGGAGGGGGCCATATTGAACATGTCTGAACTTGTTTTTGAGTGAAAAAAAACCTTTTTAAATACTCTTTGTAATGATGTATAACAGAAGGTTATATTATGTTTCTTTCATTAAATACACATTTTTAAAGTTGTGGTATTCTTTTTGAATCACCCTGTATTTCCTTATATATCCTTCGGATGAAGTAAGGTCCCGCAATGGAATTTTTTATGATGTCCCGCCATAGCTTCACACTTCATGGTCGTTGTTGTTGTACTTGACGAAGCCGGTGTGCATTTTTAGCTATTCCGTAGAGCATGTTACGCAAATTTACATTTCCGTGTTCTGTAAACGTTGCTTCGTCTTATTAAACGAAGTGTCTTAGTGATGCAGAGTAAAGCAAGAAAATACCATACAGCTTTCGAAGTCGCGTCCTCCGAGTGCCTGATATGATGGTAGATACACTCCTGGAAATGGAAAAAAGAACACATTGACACCGGTGTGTCAGACCCACCATACTTGCTCCGGACACTGCGAGAGGGCTGTACAAGCAATGATCACACGCACGGCACAGCGGACACACCAGGAACCGCGGTGTTGGCCGTCGAATGGCGCTAGCTGCGCAGCATTTGTGCACCGCCGCCGTCAGTGTCAGCCAGTTTGCCGTGGCATACGGAGCTCCATCGCAGTCTTTAACACTGGTAGCATGCCGCGACAGCGTGGACGTGAACCGTATGTGCAGTTGACGGACTTTGAGCGAGGGCGTATAGTGGGCATGCGGGAGGCCGGGTGGACGTACCGCCGAATTGCTCAACACGTGGGGCGTGAGGTCTCCACAGTACATCGATGTTGTCGCCAGTGGTCGGCGGGAGGTGCACGTGCCCGTCGACCTGGGACCGGACAGCAGCGACGCACGGATGCACGCCAAGACCGTAGGATCCTACGCAGTGCCGTAGGGGACCGCACCGCCACTTCCCAGCAAATTAGGGACACTGTTGCTCCTGGGGTATCGGCGAGGACCATTCGCAACCGTCTCCATGAAGCTGGGCTACGGTCCCGCACACCGTTAGGCCGTCTTCCGCTCACGCCCCAACATCGTGCAGCCCGCCTCCAGTGGTGTCGCGACAGGCGTGAATGGAGGGACGAATGGAGACGTGTCGTCTTCAGCGATGAGAGTCGCTTCTGCCTTGGTGCCAATGATGGTCGTGTGCGTGTTTGGTGCCGTGCAGGTGAGCGCCACAATCAGGACTGCATACGACCGAGGCACACAGGGCCAACATCCGGCATCATGGTGTGGGGAGCGATCTCCTACACTGGCCGTACACCTCTGGTGATCGTCGAGGGTCGAGGAGGCACTGAATAGTGCACGGTACATCCAAACCGTCATCGAACCCATCGTTCTACCATTCCTAGACCGGCAAGGGAACTTGCTGTTTCAACAGGACAATGCACGTCCGCATGTATCCCGTGCCATCCAACGTGCTGTAGAAGGTGTAAGTGAACTACCCTGGCCAGCAAGATCTCCGGATCTGTCCCCCATTGAGCATGTTTGGGACTGGATGAAGCGTCGTCTCACGCGGTCTGCACGTCCAGCACGAACGCTGGTCCCACTGAGGCGCCAGGTGGAAATGGCATGGCAAGCCGTTCCACAGGACTACATCCAGCATCTCTACGATCGTCTCCATGGGAGAATAGCAGCCTGCATTGCTGCGAAAGGTGGATATGCACTGTACTAGTGCCGACATTGTGCATGCTCTGTTGCCTGTGTCTATGTGCCTGTGGTTCTGTCAGTGTGATTATGTGATGTATCTGACCCCAGGAATGTGTCAATAAAGTTTCCCCTTCCTGGGACAATGAATTCACGGTGTTCTTATTTCAATTTCCAGGAGTGTATAAGTGTGGAATTAATTTCGATGCAAGACGCAAGTCAAACTGCTCTCGCTGATCCCGCATTCCCTGGCAATACGTCTTTTGCCACAAATCGACGTACCAAAGTATCATGTCAAACTTGTCCTCATTGGCGTAGATGCCTACATGCAAGGGAATTTTGAATTAGAAATGACTAGGCGATAGGCACACAGTTCCATCTAGTTCTGTTGTGCAGGGAAGTAAACATTCGAAAGAAAATGGGTAATTTGTGGTAAGGTCTTATGGGTACCAATCTACTGAGGTCATCAGTCCTTTCGCTTACACACTACTGAATCTAACTTAAACTAACTTACGCTGTGGACAACAAACACACCCATACCCGAGGGAGGATTCGAATCTCCCCCGAGGGGAGCCACACGAACCGTGACAAGGCGCCTCAGACCGCGCGGGTACTCGTAAGAGTCTGTACAGTGACATATCCTGGCATGAGCCTCTTCACAACGCGGTAACCGATTCCGGTCTACAAGCATTTCAGTAGGCGGCAGTTTCAACATGAATATTAACAAGCGTTATACAACTGCACTTGTCTGTTTAAGATATTTCGGATGCTGTTAGTAAAGTATATCGTTCTATTTTTAATAAATCACGCTTGCTTTCGTATCTCTGTAGATGCAGGAGTTACCACTCTTTGTCATGTAGCAAAGTACATGCCCCTTAGCGTACTATCATTTGCCCTAAACCTCGTTTCGATATCTGGAAAGATTCACAAATTAAAAGGGGTGTTGGAGACAAAAGTAATGGTAGATGGCGGAAGTATCACGTTCTAAAAGGTATAAAAGGACAGTGTATTAACGGAGCTGTCATTTGTATGTACTCAGGTGGTTCGTGTAAAAATGTTCGCGCGGCGATTACGGTCGCACGACGGGAATTAATAGACTTTGAACGCGGAGTAGTAGTTGGAACTAGACGCTTGGGACATCACATTTCGGAAATCGTTAGGTAATTCAGTATTCGGAGATCCACAGTGTCAAGAGTGTACCGAGAATTCCAAATTTCAGGCATTACCTCTCACCTGGACAACGCAGTCGCCGACAGCCTTCAGTGAACGACCGACAGCAGCGGTGTCTGGGTAGAGCTGTCAGTGCTAACAGACAACCAGCACTGCCTGAAATAATCGTAGAAATCTACGTGTCGCGGGCGTAAACGTATGTGTTAGGACAATTCGGCGAACTTTGGCTGTAATGGTCTACGGCAGCAGACGACCAACGCGAGTGCCTTTGCTAACAGCACATCGGCTGCAGCGTCTCTCCTAGGCTCGTGACCCAGACGACTAGGAAATCGTGGCCTGGTCAGGTGAGCCCCTATTTCAGTTGGTAAGACCACATGGCTTGGTTCGAGTGTGGCACAGACACGACGAAGCCATGGACTGAAGTTGTCAACAAGACGCTCTGCAAGCTGTAGGTTGTGTAGGTGGTTCCATAATGACGTTCGCTGTGTTTTCATGGAATGGACTGGGTTCTCTGGTTCAACTGAACCGATCATTCACTGGAAATGGTTGCGTTCGGCTGCTTGGAGACCTTTTGCAACCATTGATGGACTTCACGTTCCTAAACAACGATGAAATTTTTATGGATGACAGTGCGCTATGTCGCCGGGCCACAATTTTTCGCGATTGGTTTAAAGAAGATAATGTGTAAGCTTATTTGTCCGTCGCTGACGTGGAAGATCGCAAACCTTTCTTCCTTCCCTTCTGGACAAGCTGTGCAGTGACTAGGGCACATGTAAAGCTTACTGGGACAGGTTAAATGCTTGCCACAATGAACTCGATAATTCGATTGTAATACTGGCATTTAATTTTGATACTTCCCATGATTGACAAAAATTACAGGAATGTGATTTTTTTTTACCACCCTCACACTGTTGAGAATGGCACATCGACTAATCTGCAGTTACGCTCCCCGATTACCGGCAGCTACGTTGATGGATACTGGGCATCTCGCAAGGATAACTACAAGATCAAGAATACTATGTATGTTGTTGGAAGTGGTTAAGCGTTGGTGAAAATCTCGCTTCTGAGTACACAAAGAACTCTAAGCGCAGAACTCTGCATGGAACACGCGTTGGTGCAATGCTGCCATACAGACTTCTAACACGATGGCCAAGACGCCCGCCCCAAGTCCGTACCGCTCGATAGCTGAAGGCGAAGTCCTCTCCTTCTGCAATTCTCCCGTCTTCCACGCGTACGAAAACGCGGCGGAAGAGTACTCAGTTTCGGCCAATGTCGAACGCTCTAACATAGCGAAATCCCTCCAACCCATTTCTGAGATTCTACCAAATCATCGTGCAGGTCATATTGCCCCTAGGCAAACGAAATTCCCCCCGTCACCATGTGTTGCCTAGTACAGGTGGCTCCGGATGCCGGGCTATCCCCAAAAGCGCCGTATTGTCCCACGTTTCCGGTGACCGCTACCTGCCGCCTACGGCAGCGCGGCGAGCTACGGCCACCTAGACTTCATATTTCACAATTCTCAACTTCCGACACTTTTCAGCAACGCTTTAAGTTAGTGCCTTAATCATGCAGACATGCAGGGAATACTACTCGAGAGTGCCTCACATTCATCATAATTCAATACAGTCATAATGTGATGCCCTTGCCAGTCCCTTTATTATTAATAATATTGATGGTGCCCAAATCCTGGCACCTCACATATGTGCGACTCGAGCGAATGATTTGGCCACCCAGGTCGCCCGACATGAATCTCATCGAATTTTTATAGGACTTAATCGAGAATTTAGTTTGTGCACATCATCCTACACCGGCAACACTTTCGCAATTATGGACGGCTGTAGAGGCAACACTGCTGAAAATTTCTACAGGAATCTTGCAATGACATTACAAACAAAATTATTTTTTTCATAGGAAATTTTCGTGCCTATTCGACAGCCCGCTGCCAGATTATCCTAATCCGATATGCGCTTTATTGATATTTTTCAACGAGGACGCTAAAACATTCAGAATAAACAGCGATGTAGCAGCGACGCAGAAGTGCTGCGTGCTTTGTTGTAGCAACCAGAGGGGGCCAGGGCGGCGGAGTCGCTACTGGACTACTGGTTATTCTTTCTGTTTTAGTGGCTGTGCTAATATTGGACTCGACCGCTCTGTGGAATGGGCACGTAAAATTCGCTTTAAAACTTATTTTGTATGTAATGGGCAACAAACCTACACTTTCCGTCGGCACTGAGCGTCGCATGAAAGATGTATTGAGCAGATTGAGCAGAATTTGTTTGGGCCGACTCCAGATACACAATTAAAAAACCACTCCGTCTTCAGGCCACAAGTGACCCATCGGGGCCACCCGACCGCCGTATCATACTCAGGGGATGGATGCGGATAGGAGGGGCGTGGGGTCAGCACATCGCTCTCCCAGTCGTTAAGATGGTTTTCTGTGACCGGAGCCACTACTATGCGGTCGAGTAGCTCCTCAATTGGCATCACGAGTCTGAGTGCACCCCGAGAAATGGCAACAGTGCATGTCGGCCAGGAAGGTCACCCATCCCAGTGCCGGCCACGCCCAACAGCGCTTAACTTCGGTGAACTGACGGGAACCGGTGTATCCACTGCGGCAAGGCCGTTGCCCGCCAGCTACACAATGCCACAACGAAACTGGAAATGTTTGCTAAAACCCCACAGAAAATGTGCCTGACGACTCTTTGGAGGGACGCCACATATACACAGGGTGAACGTTAATAAAATCGACAAACTGCAGGGACGGATTCCTGACTGAAAGTGGAGCAGAAAAGCTTCTATGACCATGTGTCCGGACCTTCTTTCCTTTAGTCAGGATCCGTTGCTGCAGTTTGTTGGTTTTATTAACGGACGGTGTGCGTGCATCGGCTATAAATCGTCCCGGAACACAGTACAGAGCTGCTTCACATTCACGTCACAACAGATGTACAAAGTGGCCACCGTGGCATTGGAGGTGATAGAGATAGTAGCGGTGGTCATGCAGGATACACATAATCGCACTTTGTCTCACGCCATGTTGGCGGGCCACTTGCCTACAGCTTGTACTGTAGAAACCGGTCCCCCAAATATTATGTACGCACAATCCGCCGCCTCCCTGCACATTCGTCTATCTGAGAGGACCTATGATCACACAAATGTCCCAAAAGGGCTTGAAATGTTGTGTGATGTGGTTGGTGTCAGTGATGGTACTTGTTGTGGTATAGCCGTGCTGCCTCTCGACCGTTTCCATCTGGTTGGCCGCGCATAAACGCCATCTCGGCTTCTGTCCGACACGAATGCCGTTTCACCCCGCTGCTTACAGTACTCTGCGTCAATCACACAGCCTGCCAAAACACAAGGAACCCACGGCACGTGGTCAGGGGAATTGTCATTCGCCAGCGCCATCTACCGTGGCAACGATGCATTTCCGGACACATATTCATAGGACCTTTCCAGTCACGAATCCGTCACTGCAGTTTGCCGGTTTTATTAATGTCCGTCCTGCGCACATATTTTATTGGAGTATCGTGTAAAAATCTGAAGTAAATTAGACTACCACTTTTCGAGATTTTTTTGGGAACAAAGTTTTCCTTTTGTTTATTGATTAACAGTGCTGAATGACTTCAAGCCACATGCAGAACGGGCGAAATCAAAATGGCCCAGGAAACACACTCCTGGAAATTGAAATAAGAACACCGTGAATTCATTGTCCCAGGAAGGGGAAACTTTATTGACACATTCCTGGGGTCAGATACATCACATGATCACACTGACAGAACCACAGCCACATAGACACAGGCAACAGACCATGCACAATGTCGCCACTAGTACAGTGTATATCCACCTTTCGCAGCAATGCAGGCTGCTATTCTCCCATGGAGACGATCGTAGAGATGCTGGATGTAGTCCTGTGGAACGGCTTGCCATGCCATTTCCACCTGGCGCCTCAGTTGGACCAGCGTTCGTGCTGGACGTGCAGACCGCGTGAGACGACGCTTCATTCAGTCCCAAACATGCTCAATGGGGAACAGATCCGGAGATCTTGCTGGCCAGGGTAGTTGACTTACACTTCTAGAGCACGTTGGGTGGCACGGGATACATGCGGACGTGCATTGTCCTGTTGGAACAGCAAGTTCCCTTGCCGGTCTAGGAATGGTAGAACGATGGGTTCGATGACGGTTTGGATGTACCGTGCACTATTCAGTGTCCCCTCGACGATCACCAGAGGTGTACGGCCAGTGTAGGAGATCGCTCCCCACACCATGATGCCGGGTGTTGGCCCTGTGTGCCTCGGTCGTATGCAGTCCTGATTGTGGCGCTCACCTGCACGGCGCCAAACACGCATACGACCATCATTGGCACCAAGATAGAAGTGATTCTCATCGCTGAAGACGACACGTCTCCATTCATCCCTCCATTCACGCCTGTCGCGACACCACTGGAGGCGGGCTGCACGATGTTGGGGCGTGAGCGGAAGACGGCCTAACGGTGTGCGGGACCGTAGCCCAGCTTCATGGAGATGGTTGCGAATGGTCCTCGCCGATACCCCAGGAGCAACCGTGTCCCTTATTTGCTGGGAAGTGGCGGTGCGGTCCCCTACGGCACTGCGTAGGATCCTACGGTCTTGGCGTGCATCCGTGCGTCTTTGCGATCCGGTCCCAGGTCGACGGGCACGTGCACCTTCCGCCGACCACTGGCGACAACATCGATGTATTGTGGAGACCTCACGCCCCACGTGTTGAGCAATTCGGCGGTACGTCCACCCGGCTTCCCGCATGCCCACTATACGCCCTGGCTCAAAGTCCGTCAACTGCACATACGGTTCACGTCCACGCTGTCGCGGCATGCTACCAGTGTTAAAGACTGCGATGGAGCTCCGTATGCCACGGCAAACTGGCTGACACTGACGACGGCGGTGCACAAATGCTGCGCAGCTAGCGCCATTCGACGGCCAACACCGCGGTTCCCGGTGTGTCCGCTGTGCTGTGCCTGTGATCATTGCTTGTACAGCCCTCTCGCAGTGTCCGGAGCAAGTATGATGGGTCTGACACACCGGTGTCAATGTGTTCTTTTTTCCATTTCCAGGAGTGTATTTCATGCACTGTTATGACAGGCAATTCAACATACATCACCAACATCCACGGCGATGATGCAAATCAGGCTGTCTATCTTAAGGTGCATGAAATATTTTGTGGGCCTGTTTTATTTTGCATATCCTTTTCAAGCGCCACCACTACAAATTCCTGACAAAACGCGTTTCATAGTATGGTTGGTGCTCAAATATTACCTTAATGTAATGCAGGCATCTGTGTTCATGACATGCTGCATTACATTAACATCATAGGCAAGCAGGTTTCGTCAGGAATTTATAAAAGTGGCTTTTATATCTGAGGCCGATAGTTTCCGGTGTAGAAGACAATTTTATGTTGTTGATCGCCTCCTAACAAAGAGAGGAAAACATGACAGTATGTGTAAAACCAGTTAGATGAGTAATGACACCGTCTTAAAAGGAACCACAACATTGAAAATGTTCTGCGTCTTTCACTTATTATCATAGCCAGTCTGTGTTTGTAACTAAGTGCTTAACGCTACTGATGGCCGTGTGTAGAACCCGGTATCAAATTGCATGATTACTAATTATTTTTATTTGATGGGAGGTATTGATGGGGATTCTTGAGAATGTGAAGTAGATGCTGTGGATCGCTTGTAGATGCTGTGGATCACGTGGCGACTGCGGCTGGAGAGCAGTGTCTAACCACGTACCTCGTCTGCAGGGTGCTCTAAAATTCCCTTACAAACTTCTAGTCTTGTATAGGGGACTCAGTAGATAATATTTAGAATCGAAACGTACCGTTTCCGTGCTACAAACACTTGAAAACATGTTGGTAGCGCCACCACTTTTAGAAGTAATTTTTTAGGCGTGACCCAGTACATTGCTCGTTTTCCAGTTCCATTCATTAATAACCAAAGCAAAAAAAAAGGAAACTTGATCAGTTTCCACAAGCACTGATGTTTACAGTTAAACTTAATCCATTTTTGTCCTTTTTACAGGATGTTAGCATTCTGATCCACCAGTAAGGTTTGATGTGGTGACCACCAAGTTCAGTGCACACGTTGTACCTACGAATGACGTGGTGCACACGCTCTGTCACACATGGCATCTCTGTTTCTATCCTGCAGCGACCACAACCAATGACATCAGATCTTCTTCTGTCTCTATAGGAGTCTCATAAACCAAACTCTTCGTCCTATACCAGAGGAAAAAGTCCGGTGGAGTCTAATCCTGTGATCTTCGATGCCATGCGATTGGATGGTCTTGGTCTATCCATCTGTGTCAGAATTGTTGGTCCAGACGTTCCCGATCATGATGTGGAAAGTGATCAGATGCACCATCATGCTGCAACCATATGTTTTCACGTATGTTCAGTGGTACAGTATCCAACAACACGCCCAATACTTGTTGTAGAAAGGTCAAGTAGATGTGACCAGTGACCATCCAGAAAACCTGCAAACACATTGGTAACAAATCTGTTTTGGAATCCCTGGACATGCATGACATGTGGGTTTAATTTTGCTCAGACATGGCTGTTTCGAGAATTGAGAACATAATCCCTAGTAAATTGACGTTCGTCTGTCACGAGAATTCGCCGCGGAAATACTGTGGGCTCGTTGATACAGCGGTGCAAAAACCGCGCACAGAAAACTCTTGGTGCAAAATTTGTTGGTATTACTGACTGTATTCTTTTGAGGTGGTATGAATGTAATTGTTAGTCATGCAGAAAATACCAGACGTTGCTGGGAATAACGTCCATTGCACACGCAACCGTTCGTGTAGTTCGATCTCTCTTCACCGTGGTGCAGTTCGGCCTCTTCCAACTCGGGTGTGCGGCCTCTGCTGGGAGCATCACAGAGGAGCCTGGTGACGGTGGAGATACCCCTTCCTCGATGCCGTTGCATAATTGTGGCAAAAAGGGTATGCGATGGAGTTGGACATTGTAGATAACGATCTTGATAAGTGCATCGAGTAGCTCTTCCATTACGATGAGCTTCGCCATGTGGAATGATGATGTCGGTGTATTCTTCAATTGTGTACTCAACTGTATTGTTCTAACACCCACTGACACGTGAGTGATGCTCGAACCAGGGCAGAGAGGTAGGGTAGACGTCAAATGACAGCAGCACGGGGCTGTGAGCACGGGGCTCACAGCCAGAACTGCACGCCACTGTTAGCACTAATGGAGGACTGGCTCCCTTACTTCGATTGCACATAATTCATTAAGGTCAATCCAACACATTTATTTCAAATAACATAAATAAAGTTACATCTGAATCTGTCTGACATGAAACAGGAATAAGCAAAAACAACAATTTCAATATTAGCTGATTTAGTGCGTGGAGCGCGAGTTAAGCCAATAGCCAGATAAACTAAACAATCCTCCGTAATTCAAAAGAAAGAGAAAAACAAATTTGAATCAATACACCCCACTGACAAATATCCGAAAAACCTTACAGTACTACTCAAAAGAATACACTGAAGTGGAAAGCAGTCATTCACCCGACAGAACACTTCAAAATGAGTTCAATAACATAGCTGTGTGCCCCAGAAAACTGCAAGACATTAAATACACTTCATTTGAGGAATGACAAATACTCTTTAACATTACGCCACTCCTGTTTGAATTGCAGTGTCCCAACGAAACAGGCGCTTATTATGAGAGAACACTTTTTTTATATATTTAAATTACAGTATTAAGGAATTCTAAAAGATGTCCAATCGAACCTCCCCCCCCCCCACCTTTCAGTTGAGGCACAAATCTTTCCCCTTTCTATGCGGAGGCTGAGCCAGAAACACAGAATGCCACAAAAACACAGTTTTGCTGTGAAATCTTTCAGGACACCCGGAAGCAGTAACAGACAAGGGGTCGGCACCCACAAGTAACACAGGCTAAGAGTCAGGGCTGCGAGCACATCCTACGAGAACTTGTTCACACTATGCTCACCACAAACTGTAGACATTCCGGCAGGACATCCGCTTCCGATGGCTGCCAGAAGGACGGAGCCGACGCCGTGCTTCTCACACAGGCACCTCAATTTGTACAAACATCTAGGCCAACACCAACTCCGGACTCCCCTCTAACTGCGAGACTTGGCACAGTTTACATGAAATGCCTTCCAGGCAACCAGTAACCGCTGCAGGAGTTTCGCGATTAGCAAGCAGCGCCAGACATCACACACGTGCTTACGCCCGAGCCACAACTCCGCCAGTCTCACCGGCCGCCCCAAACAGACTGCCTCTCGCCGTCCCGCGCGGCCCAGCCGAAAACGCAAAGATGCTCATGCCCGGGGGCGCGCCAAAGATAACAAGCCGATGGCTGATGATCGACCAGCGATCTGGCTCAGCAAGCACCACCGATCATTACCCTGTTGCATGCCTACCTAGCAAACATGATTTCAGATAGCTATAACACGGAAACGGTACGTTTGAGGAAGTGAGTTCCAATTGAAAATGTTCTCTACTCAATCCCCTCTGCAAGTTCTAGAAGTTTTTAGAGCACTTTGTATACTCCAGAATGAGATTTTCACGCTGCAGCGGAGTGTGCGCTGATATGAAACTTCCTGGCAGATTAAAACTGTGTGCCCGACCGAGTCTCGAACTCGGGACCTTTGCTTTTCGCGGGCAAGTGCAACTCTCCCGACAGAATCAAGTAACTACGCTAGGCCAACGACTCACTGCTTCAGCCTTTGCCTAAGGCGTCACTTGTATACAGTATACAAAGTGAAACTTCCTGGCAGATTAAAACTGTGTGCCCGACCGAGACTCGAACTCGGGACCTTTGCCTTTCGCGGGCAAGTGCTCTACCATCTGAGCTACCGAAGCACGACTCACGCCCGGTACTCACAGCTTCACTTCTGCCAGTAACCGTCTCCTACCTTCCAAACTTTACAGAAGCTCTCCTGCGAAACATGCAGAACTAGCACTCCTGAAAGAAAGGATACTGCGGAGACATGGCTTAGCCACAGCCTGGGGGATGTTTCCAGAATGAGTTTTCACTCTGCAGCGGAGCTACCGAAGCACGACTCACGCCCGGTACTCACAGCTTTACTTCTGCCAGTAACCGTCTCGTACCTGTGCTTCGGTAGCTCAGATGGTAGAGCACTTGCCCGCGAAAGGCAAAGGTCCCGACTTCGAGACTCGGTCGGGCACACAGTTTTAATCTGCCAGGAAGTTTCATATCAGCGCACACTCCGCTGCAGAGTGAAAACTCATTCTGGAAACATCCCCCAGGCTGTGGCTAAGCCATGTCTCCGCAATATCCTTTCTTTCAGGAGTGCTAGTTCTGCATGTTTCGCAGGAGAGCTTCTGTAAAGTTTGGAAGGTAGGAGACGGTTACTGGCAGAAGTAAAGCTGTGAGTACCGGACGTGAGTCGTGCTTCGGTAGCTCAGTTGGTAGAGCAATTGCCCGCGAAAGGCAAAGGTCCCGAGTTCGAGTCTCGGTCGGGCACACAGTTTTAATCTGCCAGGAAGTTTCATATCAGCGCACACTCCGCTGCAGAGTGAAAATCTCATTCTGGAAACATCCCCCAGGCTGTGGCTAAGCCATGTCTTCGCAGTATCCTTTCTTTCAGGAGTGCTAGTTCTGCATGTTTCGCAGGAGAGCTTCTGTAAAGTTTGGAAGGTAGGAGACGGTTACTGGCAGAAGTAAAGCTGTGAGTACCGGACGTGAGTCGTGCTTCGGTAGCTCAGTTGGTAGAGCACTTGCCCGCGAAAGGCAAAGGTCCCGAGTTCGAGTCTCGGTCGGGCACACAGTTTTAATCTGCCAGGAAGTTTCATAACAGCGCACACTCCGCTGCAGAGTGAAAATCTCATTCTGGAAACATCCCCCAGGCTGTGGCTAAGCCATGTCTCCGCAGTATCCTTTCTTTCAGGAGTGCTAGTTCTGTAAGGTTCGCAGAAGAGCTTCTGTAAAGTTTGGAAGGTAGGAGACGGATACTGGCAGAAGTGAAGCTGTGAGTACCGGACGTGAGTCGCGCTTCGGTAGCTCAGTTGGTAGAGCAATTGCCCGCGAAAGGCAAAGGTCCCGAGTTCGAGTCTCGGTCGGGCACACAGTTTTAATCTGCCAGGAAGTTTCACTTTGTATACTGTATACAAGTGACGCCTTAGGCAAAGGCTGAAGCAGTGAGTCGTTGGCCTAGCGTAGTTACTTGATTCTGTCGGGAGAGTTGCTGCGCGGTCTTGCTACTTTGCAATTCCAGTGCTTCTTACACGGCTTTGTGTAAAACACAGTGTCTCGTAGTGAGATACTTATCTCGTGAACACGTGGTTGCGGTGCGGACACAAGAGTGCTACACAGTGCGGCCGTGGTGTGGGGTACTGCCCCCGGACGCGTACGCTGTCCGCTGCGGCGGCACGTCTGTCGTGAGAAAGCGGCTGCCGCCACGGACACGCGTTGCGTCACTTCTTGCGGCAACGCAAGATTTTATCGCCATCATTATGCAGCTGGAGTAAGTGTGGCGCCGCTCCGGTGCGCACGCGCTGCGCTGCCGTGCAGCAGGTGTCTGGCTACTCCGGATGCCTATCGCCAGCTAGGCGCACGCGCTCAGGGCCGCGATGCAGACTGAGCATTGTCTTTTTACTCTCCTTCCGCGGTGCCGGGAGCGCACAGAAACGATAATAACGTACACGCCTCATGGAGAGATACGGTAAGTAAGAAACTGGCGTACAGACAACATGAAATATGCCTGGAATGCAATGTGTATCAGTTGTATATACACTGGTGGTCATTAAAATACACTGCTGGGGAAAAAAAAAATTATTACATCGTTTCAGAGCTTTCAAGTTCACTCACAGTGCATAAGGACACATTTCTTCTAGTGGCCCTTTTCGCAGCAGCTATATATGTTTTGTTACAAAGAAAATGCCTTTTTTGCATGCTGCACATCGAAATTTTTATTTTTATTTATGCATCCAGTCGCGTTTCGCCTTTTTTTCAAGGCGTCTTTAGTAGGTGTCCTGAAATACATTACTGGCCATTAAAACTGCTACACCAAGAAGAAATGCAGATGATAAACGGGTATTCATTGGACGAATATATTATACTAACACTGAAATGTGGTTACATTTTCACGCAATTTTGTTGTATAGATCCTGATAAATCAGTACCCAGAACAGCCGCCTCTGGCCTTAATAACGGCCTTGATAAGGCTGGGCATTGAGTCAAACAGAGCTTGGATGGCGAGTACAGGTACAGCTGCCCATGCAGCTTCGACATGATACTACAGTTCATCAAGAGTAGTGACTGGCGCATTGTGACGAGCCAGTTGCTCGGCCACCATTGACCAGACATTTTCAGTTGGTGAAAGTTCTGCAGAATGTGCTGGCCACGGCGGCAGTCGAACATTTTCTGTATCCAGAAACGCCTGTACACGACCGGCAACACGCCGTCGTACATTATCCTGCTGAAATGTAGGGTTTTTCAGGGGTCGAATGAAGGGTAGAGCCACGGGTCGTAACACATCTGAAGTGTAACGTCCACTGTTCAAAGTGCCGTCAATGCGAACAAGAGATGACCGAGACGTGTAACCAATGGCACCCCATACCATCGCGCCGGGTGATACGCCAGTATGGCGATGACGAATACACGCTTCCAATGTGCGTTTACCGAGGTGTCGCAAAACATGGATGCAACCATTGTGATGCTGTCAACAGAACCTGGATTCATCCGAAAACATGACGTTTTGCCATTCGTGCACCCAGGTTCGTCGTTGAGTACACCATCGCAAGCATTCCTGTCTGTGATGCAGCGTCAAGGGTAACCACACACAGGGTCTCCGAGCTGATAGTCCACGCTGCTGCAAACGCTGTCGAACTGTTCCTGCAGGTGGTTGTTGTCTTGCAAACGTCCCCATCTGTTGACTCAAGGATCGCGACGTGACTGCACGATTCGTTACAGCCATGCGAATAAGATGCCTGTCATCTCGACTGCTAGTGATACGAGGCCGTTGGGATCCAGTACGGCGTTTCATATTACCCTCCTGAACCCACCGATTCCATATTCTGCTAACAGTCACTGGATCTCGACCAACGCCAGCAGCAATGTCGTGATGCGATAAACCGCAATCGCGATTGGATATAATCCGACCTTTATTAAAGTCGGAAACGTGATGGTACGCACTTCTCCTCCTTACACGAGGCATCACAACAACGTTTCACCAGGCAACGCCTGTCAACTGCTGTTTGTGTATGAGACATCGGTTGGAATCTTTCCTCATGCCAGCACGTTGTAGGTGTCGTCACCGGTGCCAACATTGTGTGAATGCTCTGAAAATCTAATCATTTGCATATCACAGCATCTTCTTCCTGTCGGTTAAATTTCGCGTCTGTAGTACGTCATCTTCGTGGTGTAGCACTTTTAATGACCAGGAGCGTATTACATGATTTCTCCATTTGACACATAGGTTATGGTTTCACATCAAATTACCAGAAAGACCTAGACATCATCACAGAAACAGCAAGAAACAATGGGTACAATAGGAAACTAGTCACCAAGGTAAACAAAAAAATTAGAAAACAAATACTGTCAGTGAACACAGTACATAAACACCCACAAACAACAGTACAACAAAACACTACACAACCAGGCACAAACAGTGACTGAACAATAACGACACAAAGAATACAGGAAAACAAGAAACAAGATTCAAGATGGTACATTAAAATTGCTACTCCACGAAAATGACGTGCTACAAACGCGAAAGTTAACCGACAGGAACAAGATGCTGTGATATGCAAATGATTAGATTTTCAGAGCATTCACACAATGTTGGCGCCGGTGGCGACACCTACAATGTGCTGACATGAGGAAAGTTTCCAACCGATGTCATACACAAACAGCAGTTGACCGGCGTTGCTTGGTGAAACGTTGTTGTGATGCCTCGTGTAAGGAGGAGAAATACTTATCATCACGTTTCCGACTTTGATAAAGGTCGGATTATAACCTATCGCGATTGCGGTTTATGGCATCACAACATTGCTGGTCGCGTTGGTCGAGATCCAATGACTGTTAGAATATGGAATCGGTGGGTTCAGGAGGGTAATATGGAACGCCTTGCTGGATCCCAACGGCCTCGTATCACTAGCAGTCGAGATGGCAGGCATCTTATTCGCATGGCTGTAACGTATTGTGGAGCCACGTCTCGATCCCTGAGTCAACTGATGGTGATGTTTGCAAGACAACAACCACCTGCACGAACAGTTCGACGACGTTTGCAGCAGCGTGGACTATCAGCTCGGAGACCATGGTTGCGGTTACCCTTGACGCTGCATGACACACAGGAGCGACTGCGATGGTGTACTCAACGACGAACCCAGGTGCACAAATGGCAAAACGTCATTTTTTCGGATGAATCCAGGTTCTGTTGACAGCATCACAATGGTTGCACCCGTGTTTGGCATCATCGCGGTGAACGCACATTGGAAGCGTGTATTCGTCATCGTCATACAGAATATCACCCGTCGCAATGGTATGGGGTGCCATTGGTTACACGTCTCGGTCATCTCTTGTTCGCATTGACGGCACTTTGAACAGCGGACGTTACATATCAGATGTGTTACGACCCGTGGCTCTACCCTTCATTCGATGCCTGCGAAACCCTGCATTTCAGCAGGATAATGCACGGCCGCATGTTGCAGGTCCTGTACGGGCCTGTCTGGATACAGAAAATGTTCGGCTGCTGCGCTGGCCAGCACATTCTCCAGATCTCTTACCAATTGAAAACGTCTGGTCAATGGTGGTCGAGCAACTGGCTCGTCACAATACGCCAGTCACTACTCTTGATGAACTGTGGTATCGTGTTGAAGCTGCATGGGAAACTGTACCTGTACACGCCATCCAAGGTCTGTTTCACTCAATGCCCAGGCGTATAAAGGCCGTTGTTACGGCCAGAGGTGGTTGTTCTGGGTAACGATTTCCCGGGATCTAAGCACCCAAATTGCGTGAAAACGTAATCACATGTCAGATCTAGTATAATATATTTGTTCAATGAATACCCGTTTATCATCTTCATTTCTTCTTGGTGTAGCAATTTTAATGGCCAGTAGTGTACATGTTAATTCCTTGAAGAGCAACTAGCGCCCTCGGATCGCGTCTGGGAGCGTCTGCATTTTCGGTGATTTCATGTAACGATATCTCTCCTAGTATCAGCTTCCGCGCCTTGGAAATCCTGTCCTCCTTTCTCACTGCTTCAAGATAACACTACAGTAGCAAGGGATAATCAATATATCACAGCGCGTCTCGGGCGAACGCACTCTGGGAACAGCACTCACCAGGTCTACACTGTAAGCTCAAACGACTATCACTTTAATGCAGGCAGAAACTGCTTTCATCGCTCAGGACCACTGCGCGCCACACCACCTTCAAAGTGATCCTCTGACGGCACAAGTCGTGCACGTCGATGCTGTGGCGCGAGCGGAAGACGGACAAGAGGTGGGCGTGCCCTGCAGTCCCAGTGCTGATAACCGGTTCCCAACAGTTCGTGTGGACACATCTGGGCTCACATGCCCTCTTACCTGTGCTGTGGCAGCCGTACGATCTGCCACTGCTGCCCTTACAATACGACGATCCTGGCGGTCATCTGTGCTGCATGGACTTCCAGAACCTCCTCTACGGGTGTGAATATGTTCATACGACCACTGGTATCGGCACCGTCTCACAACTGACGCAGCACATCCAACTCGCTTGGCAATATTCCAAATGGACCATCCTGGCATTCGAAAGGCAACATTTTGACCCCTTTCAGACTCGCTCATTTGGCTGCAGAAAGCACGAGTGCACCTCAGTGGTATCATTGCCTTTCGCGGGCAAGTGCTCTACCATCTGAGCTACCGAAGCACGACACACGCCCGGTCCTCACAGCTTTACTTCTGCCAGTATCTCGTCTCCTACCTTCCAAACTTTACAGAAGCACTCCTGCGAACTTGCCCGCTAAAGGCAAAGGTCCCGAGTTCGAGTCTCGGTCGAGCACACAGTTTTAATCTGCCAGGAAGTTTCACAGCTCAATCTGTTTGTTTCGTGATCATCAGAAAGCAGTCTTGGAACCCACTGAGAACACAATTTTCGACAATAGTGAATATATGTGACCTTGTAACCTGTGAAAATTAAACTGATAACTTTGAAATCACGAATCTTCGATCTTCTTGTGTTTTGTTGTTCACGTCGCGAAGCAAATCTTCACAAATGAGAGAAGGTCGACCAGGGCGTGGCTGCTCATGCACATCAACCCATTCGTCACTGAACATTCTCAACCACTTCAAACGTTTCTATCACTCGCAGCGTCATCATCGTAAACTTCACATATCTGACGGTGAATTTCCGCTGCTGCCATATTTCTTGCACTCACGGACTGAATTCAGACCGTATATCACAACTGACGGGTGTCTTTAACATTATAAATTTTTATAGCTCAGCATACGTGCAAACGGCGTCAAAATGCACGCAAAGCGCAGGTGACGCCTGTATATAAGAAGGGTAGAAGGATGGATCCTCAAAATTACAGACCAATATCCTTAACATCGGTTTGTTGCAGGATTCTCGAACACATTCTCAGTTGGAATATAATGAATTTCCTTGAGACAGAGAAGTTGCTGTCGATGCATCAGCACTGCTTTAGAAAGCATCGTTCCTGCGAAACGCAACTCGCCTTTTTATCACGTGATATCTTGCGAACCGTGGATGAAGGGTATCAGACGATGCCATATTCCTTGACTTCCGGAATGCGTTTCACTCGGTGCCCCACTACAGACTCCTAACTAAGATACGGGCATATGGGATTGGTTCCCAAGTATCTGAGTGGCTCGAAGACTTATTAAGTAATAGAACCCAGTACCTTGTCCTCGATGGTGAGTGTTCATCGGAGGTGAGGGTATCATCTGGAGTGTCCCAGGGAAGTGTGGTAGGTCCGCTGTTGTTTTCTGTCTAGATAAATGATCTTTTGGATAGGGTGGATAGCAATGTGCGGCTGTTTGCTGATGATGCTGTGGTGTACGGGAAGGTGTCATCGTTGAGTGGCTGTAGGAGTATACAAGGTGACTTGGACAGGATTTGTGATTGGTGTAAAGAATGGCAGCTAACTCTAAATATAGATAAACGTAAATTAATGCAGATGAATAGAAAAAGAATCCCGTAATGTTTGAATACTCCATTAGTAGTGTAGCGCTTGACACAGTCACGTCGATTAATATTTGGGTGTAACATTGTAGAGCGATATGAAGTGGGACAAGCATGTAATGGCAGTTGTGGGAAAGGCGGATAGTCGTCTTCGGTTCATTGGTAGAATTTTGGGAAGATGTGGTTCATGTGTAAAGAACACCGCTTATAAAACACTAATACGACCTATTCTTGAGTACTGCTCGAGCGTTTGGGATACCTATCAAGTCAGATTGAGGGAGGACATAGAAGCAGTTCAGAGGCGGGCTGGTAGATTTGTTACTGGTAGGTTTGATCAGCACGCGAGTGTTACGGAAATGCTTCAGGAACTCGGGTGGGAGTCTCTGGAGGAAAGGAGGCGTTCTTTTCGTGAATCGCTACTGAGGAAATTTAGAGAACCAGCATTTGAGGCTGACTGCAGTACAATTTTCCGCCGCCAACTTACATTTCGCGGAAAGACCACCAAGAGAAGATAAGAGAGATTAGGGTTCGTACAGAGGCATATAAGCAGCAATTTTTCCCTCGTTCTGTTTGGGAGTGGAACAGGGAGAGACGATGCTAGTGGTGGTACAAGGTGCCCTCCGACACGCACAGTATGGTGGTTTACGGAGTATGTATGTAGATGTAGTTGCAGGTGTAGAAGCGTGCTGGGAGCAGACACGAGTGCGAACTGCAGCGGTCACACGTCATTCACTCATTCACAAAGGGACCCTATTTCGTATATAACAATCAAACCCAGCCATACAACGTAGGTAGAAGTAATGACATCAACACTGTTATGAGAAAGGAAAAAAAAATTGGTGTCATACACAAAAATGTGACGTTTACGAACTAGCAATATGAGACTGGCAACTGTGATTATACACTCCTGGAAATTGAAATAAGAACACCGTGAATTCATTGTCCCAGGAAGGGGAAACTTTATTGACACATTCCTGGGGTCAGATACATCACATGATCACACTGACAGAACCACAGGCACATAGACACAGGCAACAGAGCATGCGCAATTTCGGCACTAGTACAGTGTATATCCACCTTTCACAGCAATGCAGGCTGCTATTCTCCCATGGAGACGATCGTAGAGATGCTGGATGTAGTCCTGTGGAACGGCTTGCCATGCCATTTCCACCTGGCGCCTCGGTGGGACCAGCGTTCGTGCTGGACGTGCAGACCGCGTGAGACGACGCTTCATCCAGTCCCAAACATGCTCAATGGGGAACAGATCCGGAGATCTTGCTGGCCAGGGTAGTTGACTTACACCTTCTAGAGCACGTTGGGTGGCACGGGATACATGCGGACGTGCATTGTCCTGTTGGAACAGCAAGTTCCCTTGCCGGTCTAGGAATGGTAGAACGATGGGTTCGATGACGGTTTGGATGTACCGTGCACTATTCAGTGTCCCGTCGACGATCACCAGAGGTGTACGGCCAGTGTAGGAGATCGCTCCCCACACCATGATGCCGGGTGTTGGCCCCGTGTGCCTCGGTCTTATGCAGTCCTGATTGTGGCGCTCACCTGCACGGCGCCAAACACGCATACGACAATCATTGGCACCAAGGCAGAAGCGACTCTCATCGCTGAAGACGACACGTCTCCATTCGTCCCTCCATTCACGCCTGTCGCGACACCACTGGAGGCGGGCACCTACCCTGGCATGAGATCTCACTACAAGCAAGGTCGAGCATGTGCTGCAATCCATCGACAGGAACATTAACTTGCTTTAACTGCCTGAAGACCTCAAACCTTCACATCACTTGTCCACACTTGAGACCACAATGCAGGCAAGATCGAGCATGTGCTCTAATCCATCGCCATCTTGCCTTAAGTGGCCGAAGACTTCGAACATGCACATAACCTGCCCTGGCGTGAAATCGCACAGCAGGAAAGGTCAAGCAAACTTTGCAACCCGTAGGCAGTATCGTTACTTTGCATTACGTGTTTGAAGACTTCCGAAAAGCACATCACCTACCCTGACATAGGACCTAAAAGTAGGCAAGTTCAGTTATGTGCTGACCCATTCCCAGGATCGTAATCTTGCTTTATCAGTGTGATCTGAAGCAGTCAGGGTTCCCTATCTGCACATTGGAAGTCTTCAGGCACATTACAGGTCTTCAAGCATCTATGGCATGACCCACAAGTAACATTCGGAAACATCGTGTATATACGGTGGTGTAGTGAAAGGTTTCTGACTTGACGCAGAGACGGGGCTGACATCAGAGAAATTTGGTTTTATTCTGTTAGTATAGAGTGAAGTTTTTACTTATCAGAAGAGTAGTTCACCGCCTGTGTCTGATACAGCTCCTATGGATAAAGTAGAATAGCGTTACGTTACAAAATTACTCGTCTTGGACGCTTTATCGACAATCTAAAGCTAGTAAAGGTTTGTAGCCTCTCTATTGTTTCCACAGTTAAGACTTGTGAGTGACGTGAAACGTGACCGTACTTTCCTCGAAGTTCAAATAGTTCAAACGGCTCTGAGCACTATGGGACTTAACGTCTGCGGTCATCAGTCCCCTAGAACTTAGAACTACTTAAACCTAACTAACCTAAGGACATCACACGCATCCATTCGCGAGGCAGGATTCGAACCTGCGACGGCAGCGGTTGCGCGGTTCCGGGCTGAAGCGCTTCGAACCGCTCGGCCACAACGTTCCTCGAAGTGGTCCGCTTGGGAGGTAGTGGCGTAATTGCCACCAAAGGCGTCATATATGGTAATAGAAGATCAGCGATTAAAAGCGTATAAAATAGCTGTCACTATGGGTAGATCAAATGAGTAATGAGGAGGTATTGAATAGAATTGGAGTGAAAAGAAATTTGTGGCTCAACTTGATTAGAAGAAGGGATCGGTTGGTAGGGCATATTCTGAGGCATCGAGGGATCACCAGTTTAGTTTTGGAGGGTAGCGCGGAGAGTAAAAATCGTAGAGGGAGATCAAGACATGAATACACTAAACAGATTCAGAAGGATGTAGGTTGCAATAGGTACTGGGGAATGAAGAAGGTTGCACAAGATAGAGTAGCTTGGAGAGCTGCATCAAACCAGTCTCTGGACTGAAGACCACAACAACAACAGCAATGGGTATTTTAGGCCATACAGTGCGGGGTGTTGTATGTTGCTGTTGTGGTCTTCAGTCCGAAGACTGGTTTGTTGCAACTTCCTGGCAGATTAAAACTGTGTGCCAGACCGAGACTCGAGGGAAGGGCGTGGGTCGTGCTTGAGTAGCTCAGATAGTAGATCACTTGCCCGCGGAAGGTATAGCTCCCGAGTTCGAGTCTCGGTTTGGAGCACAGTTGTAATCTGCCAGGAAGTTTCATATCAGCGCACACTCCGCTGCAGAGTGAAAATCTCATTCTGGTTTGTTGCAGATCTGCTCGCTATTCTATCCTGTGCCAGCCTCTTCATTTCTGCATAACTCCTGCAACCTACAACCATTTGAACCTATGTTCTGTATTCAAGCCTTGGTCTCCGTCTATAGTTTTTACCCCCCACACTTCCATTACCAAACTCACTATTCCTTGATGTCTCAGGATACATCCTGTCTACCGATCCCTTCTTTTGTAAAAGTTGTACCACAAATTTCTTTTCACCTCATTTCGATTCACGACCTTTTCATTGGTTATTCTATCTACATATCTAATTTTCAGCACCTTTATGTAACATTATAATTCAAAGGCCTCAATTCTGTTCTTGTCTGAACTGATTATCGTCTACGTCTCAGTTCTGTATAAGCGTAGACCTACAAATATTTTCAGAAAAGACTTCCTAACCCATACATAAAATATTTTTTTTTAGGAATACTTCCATTGCTACTGCTGGTTACTTTTGATCCTATCTGCATCAGCCATCATAACCTTATTTGCTGCCTAAATAGCAAAACTCGTCGACTACTTTTGGTGTCTCATTTCGTAAACTAATTCTATCAAAATCACGTGCTTTCATTTGACTACGTTCCACTATGACTGTTTCACTTTTGCTATTATTCATTGTTCATCTTAAAAGTTCTTTTGAAGACACTATTCGTTCCAAATGCCGGGATGGTTCCTTTGAAAGGGCACGGCCGATTTCCTTCCCAATCCTTCCGTAACCCGAGCTTGCGCTCCGTCTCTAATGACCTCGTTGTCGACGGGACGTTAAACACTAACCACCACCACCACCACCACTATTCGTTCCATTAATCTACTCAGTCAAATAATTTTCTGTATCTGACAAAATCGCAAGTTTATCGACAAATTTCAAAGTTATGTTATTATGGGTTATCTGTCTTGAGCTGACTGCAATCTAATTAAAAAGAATTACACCAAACGTGTTTCGCTTTTAGTTACAAAGCGTCTTCTGTCGTATTCTGTAAATTGGATACACACGTCTGTACATTTTTATTGTCTTCGGTTAAAAACAGCGTTTTCTTTATAAAGTTGGTCTGCAAGCTACTTACGGTGTTTCTTTACACAGTGTGCATCTTCCCCTCTTTCTAGCAGTGGTTGGTATCGACAAGCTTCGTTTCACATCTGTATTCGGCAGTTCTTGGCATTTTGCGTTATTTAATGGCTCTGAGCACTATGGGACTTAACTTCTGAGGTCATCAGTCTGCGTTATTTAATGCGCTGCACAATTTAGAATTGAGTTTCTTAACTGTTTTCCATTCATCACTGCCACAGTGTTTATGCCTATTCGATTGTTTTCGTTCACGTTGCGAGTGTTGCCAACCAATGAAACGAACAGAGAAGGGGGAAGGGGGGGAGGGAAGGAAGATAGGAATGACCTGGACAGCGATTGTAGGACACAATCTGGGGGGAAATGGTAGTGGTAAATGGAGCCTGTGATTATATGTGTACTTTTAATGTTATATTAAGTAGTCAATCAGTTTAAAGAGTGTGTGGTTTGACAAGTTAATCTGATCATTTATGAGTTGTTTCTTTTCTGGTATGGTTTTTTGAATGTGGCAGTTTTCTTGTAAGATGAGGAGGTTTTTTTTGTTGCTTATCCTTATGATTTCCATATCTGTGTCTCTGGTTGTAATTTTATGTTGGTGCTGGTGTAAGTGTTCTGCAAAAGTTTAATGATTTGTCCTACACATCCAAGCTCTTACATGTTCTTTGTATCTAGTGTCAAATGTCATTCTGGTTTGACCTATGTATCTTCAATCATATGTGTTGCATTTCAGTTGGTATATTACTGATTTCTGATACAGATCAGTTTTTCCCATTGTTTTTGGGAAGTATTTCTGAATTGAGAACTTGGTTTGCTGTGCTATTTTTCTGCATTGTTTTTTGGAAGTATTGGATATTTTGTGTGTGTATTTGTAGTTGTATGCCTTTGTGTACCATCTTTTACTGTCTGCTTCTTTCACACTTTGTGTTGTTTTTATTCTTGTATTTCGTGTATTTGTTTGTGTGTGATTTTGTCCTTGTGTTGGTGACAGATGGGTGATTGTTCTTTTCCGTTTCTTAATTTTTTTTGTTCAGCTTTGTTACTAAGTTCTCTTTGTATCCATTGCTTGTGACAATTTGCATTATAGCATTCATTTTCTTTTTGTAATTGTCTGTATCTTATGGTACTGTGTTTAGTCTGTGGAGCATGTTTCTAAGTCACGCCTGCATTTGAGGATTGGAGTGTTGTGGTGTCTCATATATAATTATGTCTGTTACTGTCGTTTTTCTGTATGTGGCAAATGCGTGTTGGTTATTTTGAATCTTTATGGCGATGTCCAAGAAATTTAACTGTCTAAATTGATCTTTCTCCATTGTAAAATGAATCTTATCATGACAAGAATTTATTTCTGTGTGTAACTGGTCAATTTTATTGTTTGGTTCATCTATCAGGCACATGACGTTCTCCATATATCTAATCCAATACAGGATGTTGTAGCTATTTGACACTATTTTGTTAAATATAACCTGTTTTACATGATTCATTAATAAGTTTTCTATGGTTCCAGACACTGGAGATCCCGTTGGTAATCCTTAACTTTGTAATTCATTATTGAACTGAAAATAGTTCTGTTCTCTTATTGGCTTTAGAAGCCTGACTGTTTCTTTGATGTATACGTGTGGAAGTGTACTGTGTGTCTTTGTTCTATAATGTTTATTGTTTTAGTTATTGGTATTTTGGTATTTATATTCTCTACATCAAATTACAGAAGGGTGGCTGTGTCTGTAACGTGTATGTCTTTTATGTACTCAATCAATTGTGTGGTGTTTCTTATAGCCCTGTCTTCGTATAAATTGCAGTTTTCTGATTAGATTTTCAACATGTATCTTGCAAGAAGGTAAGTGAGAGCGTTTCCATAATTCACAATAGCTCTGACAGGGAGATCTTTCTTGTGTAGCTTCGGTTGACATTGGAGGCAAGGTGCACTGGGATTTGTTTTTATCAGTTCTCCTTTTTCTTTGTTTTCTACTGAATGTTCAGTGTCTTTCAGAGTGTTTCTTATCTTCGTTTGGAATATGCTTGTAGGATCTGATTTTAATTTTGTAATTTTATTTTTTGTGATGAACTCTTGTGTCTTACCGATGTATTGCCCGTTATCCCTGAAAACCACTGTGTTTCCTTTATCTGCCTTTTTGATGATGGAGTTGCGTTGTTGCAGTTTCTTTCTAAGTTTTGTCAGTGTTACAGAATCTGTATTGTTTCTGTTTCTTCTCTTTTCTTTCATCTGTGTTATTACTAGGTCTACAATTTTGCCTTTTCCGTTTTTTCTCGAAGTTCGGGGATTTATTCATAGTATTGCCCATCGCTGGCCACTTTATTCTTCCATCTTTCGGACAGCATACGAATCCCGTGGCGGAAGAACTGGGCGTCTTTTGTGGGGATCCATGAATCGATTCAACTTTGTACTTATTTATTCGACCGGACGTGCTCGTCAGCCAGACTGTATGCCACTGATCGGAAAAGGTGGTAGTCGACGGCGGGAGGGATGGGACTTCTCATTTCAACGTTTCCGTGTATATTTTGACGGGTTTTGAGACATGGGGTCCAGCACTGACCTGCTGCACAATTACCTCTACGTGTCTATCGCTGTATTGTGGCCGTTTGTGTTTCAGTGCTGGGCTCGAACGCATCAATTGCTTTCGATAATGATGTCCTGTGACTGCCTTCGTCTGTTTCAGTAGCTACGAAAACGTTCTGTCTTCCACCGCCACGCCGGTCTTCGACATCAAAATCACCGTTCTTAAGGCGTTGAAAACATTCTCTGCACGTTCTTCCACTAATAGTTCCCTCACCATTGGCCTAACCCAGCATTTTAAGAGCCACAGCCGCAGATTTTTTCATGTCAAAGCAGAAAATTAAAACTTCCCTCAAATGGCAAGAAATGGGTACGTAAGTTGACGTACTTAATCGAGAATAACCTTATGATGCAATCACAAATGGACTAATATGTTTATGGCATTATGTTTACAGATGCCTAGGCTTATTGTATTACACCTATGACCAAACAGCTGAGCCCCACTTGCGCGCTACTGCCGCCTACTGCAAAACGGCGGAAGCAAAGTTGTAGACCTAATATGTTTTTCATTTCATTACTGACTAGCTATTTGGTCAGACCAATGTTTACCTGGCTTGGTTCGTTTCTGTTTTCCTGTATGACAATGCTTTCTGACTGAACTATGAGGTATTCTATGTATTTTTCGCCTACCTGTGTGCTGACGTCTTGTATCAGACCTTTTTCGAGTAATTTTATTTCTTCTGTATGCAAAATAGCGTCAGTGAGGTTGACCAGTCTTGCATAGAACTGGCGTGTTTCCTTAGACTGGGTGTCATTTGTGGCTGTGATGGTTAAATTTGCAATGTTTCTTATGCGAGTTTTTGTTTTTTATTTTTCTGTCACTGCACATGTACGATTTTCAACCTTGCTAACAAGATGGGAGAAAATAGCGGTATTATTCAGATCAAAGTTTTTGCTTCTTCTCCATGAACTTATTTCCCTTCTACAATTTTTTCTTTTGTTTCCTTTACTTTTTGCTCCATGTACAGATGGAATAACATCGGGGACAGGCTACAATTCTGACTCACTCCCTTCTCAACTACTGCTTCCGTTTCATGTCCTTCGACTCTTATAATTGCAGGAAATGTGTTTGCAGCTGCGAACATGAAACACCTTCGGCCTTAGATTAGAATGACGACAGTGAAAATTTATAAAATAAAATAAAAGACGGTAATGTACCACAATGGTTTACTTTAGCAACAGGCGTATTTCGGCATTAACGTCCACTTCGGGCTATTTCCATACTGCATCGTGGGGCTGTCGCTGTCTTATAATCATACTGTTCTAACAGTATTTACAAGCGATAAAAGACGTAGCATACATCTGTGAACAACAGCAATTAATAAAGATTGAGACAAATATTTGAAAACTTCGCTGCAGTTGGAAACGAATGCAACAGTAAAATTATAAGTGGGCGATAGCGCCACAAGGCAATATGGAAATAGCCTGAAAATGACGAGAATGCTGTATAGGCCAGTTGCTAATGTAGAACGTCTATCAATTAGCAATTACAGCAGCATTCTAGTACATTACCGTCTTTTGTTTTATTATGTCATTACAAGGCATCTACCATGCTGCGTGCCCAAGAGAAAATAAAATGAAAATTTGTGCTGGACAGGGGCTTGAACCCAGATTTCCCGCTTTGCGCTGGCGGTCGCCTTAATTGCTTCCGCTATATGTGCACCAATTACAGGCAGGCCCAAATTTCCACATGTCGTCGTCCTTGTGTCACAAACTGCACTCGTACGTTACTTCCAAGAAGGACATATTGATTGAGAGTCGAGGGCCTGATATTGGAGAATGCCTGCATGTCCGAGGGAAAATTGCGTCGTACTTCTTAATAACACAGGCATTGCTCTTTCGTGTCTTTTAACTGTAGTCTGGTTCTTGCACAATTTGCAAATAACCTTTCCCTCTCTGTATTTTATCCTCGCTACCTTCAGAAATTCAAAGACCTTACTCCAGTCAACAATGTCAAAAGCTTTCTCTTATCTACATATGCTACGATGGTGGGTTTGCCTTTATTTAACACATCTTCTAAGATAAGTTGTAGCACCAGTATTGCCTCGTGTGTTCTTATTTTTCTCCGGAACTCAGATCGATCTTCCTCGAGTACATTGATGAGCTAAAACATTATCACTACCTGCTTAATAACTTGTTTGTCCGTCTTTGGAAACGAAATACATGACTGATTCTGCGCGTCAGGGCGCCAACAGCTTGTTGGTAGGTTTGTGGAGATATGTAGCATTAGACGTATACCCGCAAGTCATGCAATTCCGGAACACAACGGGCCACTGATGTACGTACGCGGTGATGGCGCCCGTTAGCGACCTATATGGTTTCCATAGGATCTACATCAGGCGAATTTGGTCGCCGAGACATCCACGTGAGTTCACTATGACGCTGATCAAACCAGTGTAGCACGTTTATGGCTCCGAGACACAGATTACCATACTGCTGAAAGATGACATCGCCGTCGGGGAAGACATCAATCATGAGGGGATGCAGATGGTCCGCAGCTGTCAGTGTGTCTTCGGTTACTGCCACAGGTCCCACACAAGCCCAAGAGTATGTCTCCCATAGCTTAATACTGCTCCCAGCAGCCTGCGTCCGTGGCGAGCAGCACGTTTCGAGCCGCCGTTCACCTCGATGATGGCGTATGTGGAGACTACAAGCGACGTTACTTACTTCGGTGGCCACACAAACCGCAGTCTGTCTTTGGCCTCACCAATCAGCCTCCTCCAGCGGCCTCGGTCCATGTACTCTTCTTCAGACAGCCCCAGCGTACCCATATCCTCTCTGACCTGATCAATCCAATCGGAATCGTGGTCTTTCCCGTGGTCTTTTGCCTCTAATATCTTCCTCCACGACCTGCTTGATGATCTGGTCTTCTCGACGTATTACGTGTCCATACCGCTTCTGTCTTCTTTCTTTGATCACTGCCACCATGTCCATCGACTTGTATAGCTTCAGCAATCCACAGTTCTTTCTTTTCCTCCATTCATCTCCATCCTTCACTGGCGCAAAAATTCCTCGGAGGATGACATTCTCAAAAGTCAGAGTTTTCTTTCCATCTTTTGGGTGATGGTCCAGATCTCTGCTCCATATGAGACTACAGGCTGTATTATTGTCTTTGAGGATCTCGACAGAAGCCGGGACTTTAACAGCTTTCCCGGAGCTAACCTTGACCTGTTTCCTGCTTGTATTCATGCGGTAATTTCCTGGTCAATCTCGTTCCTTTCAGTGAGTATAGCCCCAAGATGTTTAAAGTCCTTTACCCTTTCAAAGACCTTGTCCTCCACCTCCAGGGGTCTGTCATCAAACGATTTAGTGTAGCAAAAATGTGATTCACCCTAAGAGCCGAAACGTTCCCATTGATCGACAGTCGAATCCCGATGGTCCCGTGCCCACTACAATCGTAATTGACGATGTCGTTGTGTCAACATGTGAACATGTAGGAGTGGTCTGCTGCGGAGCTCCATGTACTACGAGCGGTGTGCCCGGAAAGACTTGTGCATGCATCAGCATTGTGCTCTTTCTGCAGAGACCACACAGATCACCATCTGCCCTACTTTACAGAGCGGATAAGCCTCCGAATCCCGTGTTCTGCAAGGAGTCTTTGACGTCCAACCATTTAGCACCTAATGGTAGGTTCTCTGTCCTCCTATTCCTTTCCGTAGATGATCACGACAGTAGCACATGAACATGCGACCAGATTCGGCATTTACGAGAAACTCGTTCACAGGATACGCGTGATAATAATCTGCCCTTATCAAAGTCGCTTATCTCAATCCATTTCCCCATTTGCACCCCACATCAAATGTAACAAATGCAGGCGTCACCTGCAAGATTCAGAGCGACGATTAAAAATTAGAACACAGATAATCCCCACAGGCCGCGTTTGACTTCTTAGTAGTTTCACCGTACAGACGAGAACATTTTTTTAGATATTCATTGACCTAGTGGCATTATCGTTAACACACTAGTTTCAACTACAGAGTGAAAGTAGCAATAGTGCAAATAATACGCGACCTGTTGACTTTTACCTGCTCATTAAGTATCCCTGTGCGCCGATTAGTTACTGTAGATGGGATCTGAACCCACGATTTGCACTCAGAAATGAACAAAGGAAGGAAAAAAAGTGTTTTGCCGCCTCGTCACCAGAAACGGAGCATAGGCTTGAATAGGCCAAGTATAGGAAAGGATGTTCGTCAAATAATTCCAGTCTTCTTGTTAAACGGATTCGAAAAACAAAGAAAACCTAAATCTGTGTGAATGCAAACGGCTTTTGAACTTCATTCGTCTCAAATAGGAGTTCAGGGTTCTTATTGAAAGAAATAACTTTCCTGCATTAGCTATTCTTCGTTCCATTTTATTCTTAGTTAGGGTACTACGACTTTTCGGCTGCGTAGGTATCTGCAAGTGAAATGTTTAAATCGTTGAGAACATTTTAATTGAGAATGTATACACAGCTGAATTGGAGTACTACGCAAAATAAAAAATAGAAAAGGCACTCAATAGCAGCTGATGTATGATACTTATTTCTGTTAAGAAGTTTATTATGCCTGTGGACCCTTTACATCTAAATTATTTCCGGAGTCTTTAGCAAAAAACTGAACAGCAGGCAAGTAGTCGCATTGAAAAAAGGGACTTAAAAATGGCTCAAATGGCTCTGAGCACTGTGGGATTTAACATCTGTGGTCATCAGTTCCCTAGACGTAGAACTACTTAAACCTAACTAACCTAAGGACATCACATACGTCCATGTCCGAGGCAGGATTCGAACGTGCTATCGTAGCAGGCGCGCGGTTCCGGACTGAAGCGCCTAGAACCGCTCGGACGCAACGGCTGGCAAAAGTGACTTAAGGTTATGGTCAGTGCCAAACGGACTAATCATACAGACTATACTGTGGAATGTAAAACGATAACTAGTGAATTCTGAATTTTAAAGATTCGATGTAGTTTCTGGTCCTCACTTTCGATTTCGGACTGTGACGCTTGCCACACCTAAAGGCACATGAATATTGCTGAGAGCACTGGAAAACCTTAAAAGTGCCTTTGTTACACTTTTACGGAGGTAATAAGAGCTGCTCGGCCCAGAATTTATACGACATTTGTTAAATTATGAGTGTTCGTTGCACGGTTCAGTGAGACCTATTTACGTGAAGAACATTGACGCTCTCCTCGACTACGGGACTAGACTGGCCGTAGTTGTTTGGTCCACAATGCAAGGGGGGCCGGTAAGTCTGCCATGTGTGCTGTAGCACGGGAAATTCAGTTTTGTAACCAAATAATGCCGTTTAATATCGCCGTGTAGGAGCCCTCGTCACTCAACACTATCTCCGGGCAGAATAAACGAAGATGGTGTTGTGGTTGGCAGGAGAGCCAACCTCTGAGTACTAAAGGAGGCCGAAATGCACGCGTCTCAGCTCACGCAGGCTGGCGTGAGGTCTGGAACATGACAAGGGAATTAGAATTGAGAAAAACGGACGTAGCTGGTGGAATACTTAACTTTAATCCATTAATGGAGAACGTCGCTCTTTATGGTACATGATTCACAATATCAATAGTACGGAAACTGGCGCCTTGCTACGTCGTAGCAAATAACGTAGCTGAAGACTATGCTAACTATCGTCTCGGCAAATGAGAGCGTAATTTGTCAGTGAACCATCGCTAGCAAAGTCGGCTGTACAACTGGGTGCGATTGCTAGGAAGTCTCTCTAGACCTACCGTGTGGCGGCGCTCGGTCTCCAATCACTGATAGTGGCGACACGCGAGTCCGACGTATACTACCGGACCGCGACCGATTTAAAGGCTACCACCTAGCAAGTGTGGTGTCTGGTGGTGACACCACATTCCTCCCCCGCAAATCGGCGCACGGTTGTGGCATAAGGCTTCCGCCCGCCGTGGGGAGGACCACATGTTGACGTATGCGCCGAGGTGGGGGGCCTAACAACAGGCGAGACTGTGCCACCCGCACCCTGCCATTCGGACCGCAGGGAGCTAGGAAACGCCTGAAAACCTGCTCCAGGGTGCACGCCAACATGCGGTGTATGCGCCCGTAGAGAGAAAGGAGGGGCCGAAGGGTCGACCTCTATCGGGCCGGGGCACCCGACGGGCGAAGACGACATATGGTCCGGAACGGGCAAGAGCTCCATGTCGGAGGACAACTGGTCACGGGAAGCGATCGGCGGCGCGTGACCCAGGGAGGCGCCGGGCGGTTGCAGCGAAGCGTTCCCTGAGGCGTCGCCGGCGGGAGAACAGGCGGCGGCGACGCCGGCGGCGGCGGTAGCGGCGGCGCGTCGCCACGGGGCAAAATGGAAGGCAGCGTCGGTAACACCTCGGGCTGAGGCGAGCCAGTAGATGGGTCTCCAGGGCGCTCACCGGATGGCACCGTCGCTGAAAGCAGACGGCGAGCGCCAGATCCCGTGCGACGACAGAGGCGCAGCTGATTGAGATGCCGATGCACCTCACCAGAGGCCCCCAAAACCAGATACATAGCGCGTCCGAGGCAGCGAAGGATGCGCCCTTCGAGCCAACGACGCAAACCTCGGTAGTGGCGATAGTAGACAACGTCGCCTGGAGCAAAAGCAGGTGTCTGCCGCTGTACAGGAACCTGATGCGGCGGATGTAGCAAAGACATCAAGGTTCGATGAGGGCGACCGTGGAGCAACTCAGCCGGCGATCACCATCTCGGGGCTGAGAGCGATACGAGGACAAAAAGAGCAATAATGCGTCCTCCTGAGAATCCGACTCTTTCAACTTCAACATCTGTGACTTGAAAGTCCTGACCAATCTTTCACCCGCACCGTTTGACTGTGGCAAAAACGGCTCGGACGTCAGGTGTCGAATACTATTGGCCTTGCAGAATGACTGTAATTCTGCGGACATGAATTGTGGGCCATTGTCGGAAACAATAGTCTGTGGAAGACCTTCAATGCAAGAGATAGCAGGTAACGCTTGGATGGTGGCAGATGACGTCGAACCAGAGGACGGGCCAGATGCTGCTGCACTACCGCCTGCAGGGCGACCGCAAGCTGCACCAGCTGTCGTGGTCTCTCTGGGCCGGGCACGGCGGCAGCGTCGCCGAGGCGCGCAGAGCGAGCTCTGGCTGGACGCACGTGGCTGCGGCGTGGCAGCCTGGCGCGGGCCGGCTGCTGGTGCATCTGGACTGTGCGTCGCAGCGCCACCTGCGGCTCGCCTCCAGGGCGCCGCTGTACCTGCCGACGGACGCCCTCGTCTACTTCCGCCAGGAGCCCGGCCTCAAGAAGAAGTTCCTCGGAACCATCCAAGTGGCAAAATTGCTGCCCTATGCCAGCCAGATGCAGCAGGAGTGGACATGCAATGGCACACATCCCCAGCTCACATAAAAAGAAATCCCATCCTCGTCGCCAATGTTGTGGTTGGCAGGAGAGCCAACCGCTGAGTACTAAAGGTGGCCGAAATGCACGCGTCTCAGCTCACGCAGGCTGGCGTGAGGTCTGGAACATGACAAGGGAATTAGAATTGAGAAAAACGGACGAAGCTGGTGGAATACTTAGCTTTAATCCATTAATGGAGAACGTCGCTCTTTATGGTACATGATTCACAATATCAATAGTACGGATACTGGCGCCTTGCTAGGTCGTAGCAAACAACGTAGCTGAAGGCTATGCTATCGTCTCGGCAAATGAGAGCGTAGAAGTCAGTGAACCGTCGCTAGCAAAGTCGGCTGTACAACTGGGTGCGAGTGCTAGGAAGTCTCTCTCTAGACCTGCCGTGTGGCGGCGCTCGGTCTGCAATCACTGATAGTGGCGACACGCGGGTCCGACGTATACTACCGGACCGCGGCCGATTTAAAGGCTACCACCTAGCAAGTGTGGTGTCTGGCGGTAACACCACAGATGGAATAGAGGGCACATTTACAGTTTCGGAAAGACATATCGTGTAGGTGGACCACCTAGCATTCGCGAATCTTCTGGATCGTAGATAAGACAGTAGAGAAGACAATGGGTACGGAACTCTACGCTTCTTTGCATGCAGCCAGGGTATCTGTGCATATTATGATGAAATCTGATCAAAGTTTCAAACGTCACAGATATTACTACACTCCTAACCAGTTCCAGGGGCCGTGAGCAGTTGAAACAGGCCTTGCAGATTAACATCGCTGTAATCATTATTTGGAAATGTTTGTAGAAGTTTATTTTCCAGGTCGAGAGGGAAGAGGTTTTTATATTTTTGTAGGGATGGAGAGACACTGTAGCCTTGTTCCACATTACGGTTACGTGCTCAGTCCAATTGAGATTTTCATTTATTATTATACGTACGCTCTTCTCTGAAGGAGAGAACTTGATCTTTGTCCCATTTAGGGTGAAAGATGGCAGGCAATCCCAATGTTTCTGGCTAATGAGCTAAGAATGACAAATCAGTGCCGCTTGGGTTTTGATATTTGGAAACTATAGTAATCAGAAGATATAGAGTATGTCAAAGTCTTGTAAGTCGATGTCGCTCACTCTAACCAGTCACATGCTGAATACATACAGCTGCTCGAGAGATTCCAGATGGTTTTCTGCTAGTGCCAAGCACGTGGCTGGAAATTTACGGCGTCGCGTTAAAGGAACAAACCTGTCGCGAACTTGAGCTGCACTCTTTAGTTCTGCTTCAGTAACCCTGCTAATGCGGCCTCATGGAAAGTCGTGCTTCATTTGCTCTACGGCCTGTTTTCTGCGTCTTACCCGCGAGCTGTGAATCCAGATGTTCCATAAGTGGTTACGTGTTACTGCTTGCCCACAACTATGCCGACAATTAAGAGTCGGAGAGCTCTCGGTTTCTTTTTGCTATTCTTTATAAATGCCGACGACTAAAACAGTTTTTTTTATAATTAAAGTAGGTCATTTTTGTGGTTTAAAGAGTAGCGAATCCCAATATGATAATTAAATAGTCGTATTGTCCACCATTTTTTCTGTAATTAATCTCCAATATTTTTAAAATATACGTTTTAGCGATTTTAATAACTATACTTTATATGCTGCTCGTTACTTAAACCTACAAGTTTTTAAAATACTTTGACCTCGGTTTTAGTGTCCTCAAACATCCCCCTTTAACTGAAATGTGGCTCGTAAGTGAACAATAATGCGCTCGATTTAACCTTTACCTTATATGCTATAGTGACCAGGAGCCTTCTCACAGCGTAACGGAATAATGAAAGGGAGATTTAACGAACGTTTGACACACATGTGCCTTGAACTTCCACTGCGAAACACACTGAAATTGCTAGTTGAAAATTCAACTTAAAAATGTTCTCCCTGGTGTAGGCAGATCACTATATTTCGTCTTGAAATATATTGGAACTGAAAGTAATTCTCTCGTTAACGAGATTTTGAACTGAGCACATGTGAGGAATTAAACAAACATCAAAGGAGTGGGGAATGACTTCGTAAGAGTCACAAATTATATGAATAGTGAACAAGCATGTATACAGAATGAACCAGAACGACTTCAAAAAATCTTCAGAGGCTACATAATGGAGATAAACAAGAAAATAACTCTGGTAAACATGTGCTTCTGTTCAGTTCTTACCTTAAGGGCTTGTTCAACATCACTACTATCAGACAGTTGTCTTATACTGATAGCTCTTTGGTTCCCTGTTTTGACAGGACGTAGTACGGACAAAATAAGAAAAGAATGTCCAGACCAAGTGCTAGTAGCTCTTATGATATGCATTTTAGGGGCATTGTTTTCCGGTCACTTTTTTTATCCATACTGCCTCCTCCCAAAAAAGGAAAGGAAAGGTCCATTAGTAGAAGTCATGTGTACCGAAGATTCTCACACCTCATATGGTCGTCTTTTTTTGGTTCATACTTCATTTATCGTTGGAGTTCTGGTTAACCTTGGGTATTGTATAGAAAATGAATACAAGTCTCTTGTCTTAGATACAAACACCTTCAACGGGCCACGAGGCTCTATGTGACCACACATTTAAAAAAGACAGAAAGCTACTCCTATGTTCATATTAACATCCTTAATATTACCCTTAATACCAACGGCATAGACAACTTGCTGACCCAGATGAATGAATAGAAAATGGATATTAATACCCATTTATTCGGCATTCTTGTTTTGGCCGGTACTTGTGAAAGTTATACAAGTCGTATGTCTCACATACAAGTACCTTCAACGGACCACGTGACTTTGCATGGATACACATTTAAAAAAGGCAGAAAAATAACTCTATATTGATACTAACACCAACAATATTATTTAATAAGTAGATAACCAAGAATATAGCCAACTTGCAGACCCAGATGAATGACGAGAAAATCGATATTTATTCCCATTTGTTCTAAAAATGTTGTGAAACCGAACAAGAGAACTAACATCGCTAAGAGGAAATACAATTTTTAACTACTTCCCTTGAAGAAATCTGAAAAACCGCGTAGTGTACAGCTACGCAGAGGTCACGCAAGCAAGTAACCGTCTCATCAAATTATTGACAATGTCGCTTCAATGTCCTCATTTTAATATCACAAGACGAGTTTGTACTAAACAGTTCGGGACGTCCAAGTAAGGAATCACAGCTGCCGCGGAAGGCAGCAGTGCGAAGTCAAGGGTGCCCCTTTTGTCCACTAGCCAAGCAGTTATATTGGCCGGCTAGTCTCATAGTTGAAGTCACCTGTTTCAGATGTATCTTTGTGTTTCTCGACTGAAGACAGAGTTACGGAAGAATGATTATAAGTTATTTGAGAGATGCAAGAGCTTACCGACATACATATGAATATATACACTGGAGAGTCAAAGAAACTGGTACACCTACCTAATATCGTGTAGGGCCCCCGCGAGTGCCACAACATGATGTGGCATGGAATCCACTGATGTCTCAAATAGTGCTTCAGGCAAATGACACCGTGAATCCTGCAGGGCTGTCCATAAATCCGTAAGAGTATGAGGAGGTGGAGACCTCTTCTGAACAGTACGTTGCAAGGCATCCCAGATATCCTCAGTAATGCTCATATCTGGAGAGTTTGGTCTCCAGCAGAAGTGTTTATACTAAGTGTGTTCCTGGAGCCACTTTGTAGCAATTCTGGACACTTGGGCTGTCGCATTGTCGTGCTGGAGTTGCCAAAATCCGTCGGAATACACAATGGACATCAATGAATGCAGGTGATCATACACTATGCTCACGTACGTGTCATCTGTCAGAGTCGTATCTAGACGCATCAGGGGTCCAGTATCATTCCAACTGCACACGCGCAACACCATTACAGAGCTTCCCTGCTGACATGCAGGGTCCACAGATTCATGAGGTTCTCTCCGTACCCTCACACATCCATCCACAGGATACAATTTGAAACGAGACTCGTACGACCAGGCAACTTGTTTCCAGTCATCAACAGTCCAATGTCGGTGTCGACGGGCTGAGGCTAGGCGTAAAACTTTGTGTCGTTCAGTCATCAAGAGTACACAAGTGGGACTTTGACTCTGAAAGCCAATATAGATGAAGTGTCGTTGAATAGGTCGCACGCTGACGCTTTTTGATGGCCCAGCACTGAAACCTGCAGCAATTTGAGGAGGGACTGCACTTCTGTCACGCTGAACGATTCTCTTCAGTCGCCGTTGGTCTTGTTCTTGCAGGATCATTTTCTGGCCGCAGCGATGTCGGAGATTTGATTTTTTACCGGATTCCTGATACTCACGGTACACCCGTGAAGCGGTCGTACGGGAAAATCCCCACTTCATCGCCACCTCGGAAATGCTGTGTCCCGTCGCTCGTGTGCCGATTGTAACACCACGTTCAAACTCACTTAAACCTTGATAACCTGCCCTTGCAGTAGCAGAAACTGATATAACAGTTGCGCCAGACGCTTGTTGTCTTATATAGGCGTTGCTGACCGCAGACCCATGTTCTGCCTGTTTACATGTATCTGTGTTTGAATACGCCTGCCTACAGCAGTTTCTTTGGCGCTTCAGTGTAGTCTGAAAGGCGTCTACAGCAGACGGCTTTCAGGTGTTACACAGAGATGGAGAATATTTCAAGTACATTTGGGAGAAGCTTCCTCACGTATGAAAAACAAAAGAGGAAGACGTGTTTCTTGAAGCTGTTATTACGAAAATGATTCTCGGAGTCCCAAGTATGAATCAAAATGTCTTTGGGACACAGGGATGTTTGGAGAGATTTTTACTATATTCTTACGTAACTGAACATATCCAAAGTATATATCCGTTGTAGCCAACATGCTGCACAAGTTCCTGTAATCTGGCTGTTTTATCAGACAGAAGATTCGCGTTTTGAACATTCGCCTTGATTTTTCCCTGAAGATTTAGGTGACCCCAGTGAGGACCAAAGTGCGTGCTTTCGCCAAGACATCAAAGTATTGACAGAGCGGTATTGGGGCAGCTGGAGTACCAATATGTTGCGAGATTATTGTTAATAAATTTATGGAGATGTATAACATTCACTGACAAAAAGCTATATCAATTGCTTTAAGGAGAAGACAGAAGGGAAATAGAAGGCAAGCAACACATAATTTCTATGTTACGAAGGCTTTTCTTTACATTAATACTTTGACAGAACCTTTTTTAATACTGAAAAATAAAAATTACGTTTCACACCAATTACACGTATGCTGCTAATTTTCTAGTTTACTATGAAGTCAATTTCTGAGAAACTTTTGCGTGATAAAAAAAAATAATCCTGCTGTCCGATACGGCTTTAGCGCCCAAAATACAATACGATTAAGTCAAAATAATCAAAAATGTACAAAGCCTGACAAATAAAGTGAAGCACCCAGAATAAATGGTCGGATGTCAATCTAAGTTCGTACACGTAAACACCACCAGCGAGAATTATAATGTATTGGCCATTGTCTGTGACAGGTGGAAAAGACGCCAGAGTGCATTAGTGTTGCAGGTGTTTAGAGTTAATACCAGGCGTGGGCTTGATCTTCGTCAGACTTTGAGTGATCACTGTAAACGGTACGGAAATGCAACATACCTGTCTCAGACAGCGTTATCAGCACCTGATGAAATTTGAGGGGTCCTCATTGTGGGTCATCATTTGTCCTGTTGGCTAAATCGAGCAGTATACAGATTTATGAGGCATTCGGATGTCGGATGTGGCCGTGGTCCGATGTTCGACTGTACTCAAACTTAAGGGCTACTCGTCGGTAAGGTGCCGGTTGACCACATCTGATCAGCACAAGAGAGAACTGTTGTAATGTTCACCAAGCATATCGTAGGTCACATCTGGGTCTCCCACTTGAGAACAGGTAATCAACTCCCTGCAGTATCGGGTATCGTGCCGCATCATTTGTCTGAGATCAGTGCCAGCTAGGCCAGGTAATTGGCGTCTCATGCGTAAGCTGTCATTACCGTTATAACCCAAACAGGTGTACCTGGAGTTGTGCCTTGACCGTGTAAGGTGGCTATAATTTCGCACCTTACAAGCACTCATCCACATACTTTACCGTGAACTACAACCACAATTAGATATCGTTTGATAGGTTGTACATCGTATGTATGAATATTTCAAGGAGACTGACGTTGTCACGTACGTCTTGTAAAAAACTGTTAACGCTTATTGCATGAAAGGTGACGGAATGTCTTTATTATAAAAAAGGCGTAATGAATGATTGCCTATACTAGTAGATGTTGGAACGCCAGTGGAGATGAAATGGCAGGCAGAACTCAAGCTCTGTATGGAAGGCCCGCACAGGTGTTGGTTCTGGTTAAACACAAAAAGTAACTAGACAGATGTCGTGGCACGTGAGTTCTGGAGCACAACAGGGTGACGGGCGGTTGGTATTGTAGTAGGGCCAGAAGGATAACTGGATAATACTTCCGATCTCTGCCAATTTTGGACGCAGATGAGAGGAACGAAGAAGCAGCACCTCGGAAACCACGCAGGCTGGGTTATTTCCAAGGATTTTTACTCAGAAGCGTACCATTGTACGAGTATAGGTTTTTCCTCGCAAACTTTCCGCGCTAGACGACAAAAGACTAAAGTATGGTTGGTCAGCGTTCGGCAGAATCTATAGCAATGGAGAATATTCCGTGGTTTCTGGAATATGATTCGTTTCGGGGAGCTGAGTGGGAAGCCAGCGGTGGAAAGACGTGGTCTTTCCGTTGTGAGAGCCAATGTAAGACGGTCGCTCGATATCAGCTTTGTTGGTACAGACTTGCTGTCTTTACTCTTAGGAGAGTTTATAGTCAGAACGGTTAGGCACTGTACTGTTATGAACCTATACGATTCTGGACTTTACCTCCAGGTTGGAAGTCGTCGTTGAGTACGCAGCGTTCAGTACTTGAGAGCACTTCCTCTGCCTATACTTACGTTGAGAAGTAATCTGAACTCCGTCCTTGTGGCTGGGAGTTCGCGTTTCTCGTCTGAATAACACAGAGAGGAGAAGGCAGTATTAGAGTACGTTAGTCAGAGGACCGCCTTCTGCCGTCCTAGTGTTTGAAAGAGTTTATTTGTGGCTGGAGTTCTTCCATCTTCGCAGACGAGTACGAGAACCATCACTTCGACGCACCGGACGCAGTACACTCGGTTTATGTCGGAAGTTGCTTCGGCTTATTAGGGCTATAAAAGCTAAACAGGTGTGATCACGTTAGTTTATTTCCACTGAGGTTCCACACCACCGTAGATCATCTTTGAAAGTTGTGTCTTCCACTGTTTGGTACGTGGATGATGTCAGTCAATTCGCGTCATTGATATTAGATCGGGCAGTCATAATAAGGGTTAGAGCTGGGCAACTGATTCGTAATTTTACTTTCGAAATGTAAACTTTATAATATAAAGTTTTTTCTTTTAATCTACGGTAAATATACACTCCTGGAAATGGAAAAAAGAACACATTGACACCGGTGTGTCAGACCCACCATACTTGCTCCGGACACTGCGAGAGGGCTGTACAAGCAATGATCACACGCACGGCACAGCGGACACACCAAGAACCGCGGTGGTGGCCGTCGAATGGCGCTAGCTGCGCAGCATTTGTGCACCGCCGCCGACAGTGTCAGCCAGTTTGCCGTGGCATACGGAGCTGCATCGCAGTCTTTAACACTGGTAGCATGCCGCGACAGCGTGGACGTGAACCGTATGTGCAGTTGACGGACTTTGAGCGAGGGCGTATAGTGGGCATGCGGGAGGCCGGGTGGACGTACCGCCGAATTGCTCAACACGTGGGGCGTGAGGTCTCCACAGTACATCGATGTTGTCGCCAGTGGTCGGCGGGAGGTGCACGTGCCCGTCGACCTGGGACCGGACCGCAGCGACGCACGGATGCACGCCAAGACCGTAGGATCCTACGCAGTGCCGTAGGGGACCGCACCGCCACTTCCCAGCAAATTAGGGACACTGTTGCTCCTGGGGTATCGGCGAGGACCATTCGCAACCGTCTCCATGAAGCTGGGCTACGGTCCCGCACACCGTTCGGCCGTCTTCCGCTCACGCCCCAACATCGTGCAGCCCGCCTCCAGTGGTGTCGCGACAGGCGTGAATGGAGGGACGAATGGAGACGTGTCGTCTTCAGCGATGAGAGTCGCTTCTGCCTTGGTGCCAATGATGGTCGTATGCGTGTTTGGCGCCGTGCAGGTGAGCGCCACAATCAGGACTGCATACGACCGAGGCACACAGGGCCAATACCCGGCGTCATGGTGTGGGGAGCGATCTGCTACACTGGCCGTACACCTCTGGTGATCGTCGAGGGGCACTGAATAGTGCACGGTACATCCAAACCGTCATCGAACCCATAATTCTACCATTCCTAGACCGGCAAGAGAACTTGCTGTTCCAACAGGACAATGCACGTCCGCATGTATCCCGTGCCACCCAACGTGCTCTAGAAGGTGTAAGTCAACTACCCTGGCCAGCAAGATCTCCGGATCTGTCCCCCATTGAGCATGTTTGGGACTGGATGAAGCGTCGTCTCACGCGGTCTGCACGTCCAGCACGAACGCTGGTCCAACTGAGGCGCCAGGTGGAAATGGCATGGCAAGCCGTTCCACAGGACTACATCCAGCATCTCTACGATTGTCTCCATGTAAGAATAGCAGCCTGCATTGCTGCGAAATTTGGATATACACTGTACTAGTGCTGACATTATGCATGCTCTGTTGCCTGTGTCTATGTGCCTGTGGTTCTGTCAGTGTGATCATGTGATGTAACTGACCACAGGAATGTGTCAATAAAGTTTCCCCTTCCTGGGACAATGATTTCACGGTGTTCTTATTTCAATTTCCAGGAGTGTATAAGCAGGAACAACGTTTATCATTTAGTGGTATTAGTTGCCTTCGTCATTCATTTATGTTTAGATTGTAATTTATAGAATTAAGAGATCCTAAGATCTGCTTCATGGGGTAGTCAGATAGGGTTAAATCTTCATTTTAGCGTTTGTTATTCTCCGTTGCGCACATTCATTTTACAACCGCCTGGAGTAGCATCTTGGAACCGGGAAGTATGTACGACTGATGAATGGCGTCGCACAGTGTTTAGCGATGAACCGCCGTTCTGCACTATCCACTTAGAGAGTATGGCAAACAACCTGTGGAGAGATCTCATCCTTGCAATGTTTCGGAAAGGCAAGCGATGTTACTCCCAGCCCCACGGCGTGGGGAATCATCGTGTTTGGCTAAAGGTCATGCATGGCTGGGAGACATTGTGGAATCGCTGACGGCAGAACTGTCTTTCACGGGCATCCTGCGTCTTCATGCCTTGTCACTCAACAGCGACAGTTTGGTAGTGCCATTTTCCAACAGGACAATGCTCGTCTACACGTAGCTCGTGTCTCTGTGAACTGTCTGCGTGATATTGAAGCCATCCTGTTTGCAGCAAGATCCCCAAATCTGTCCCGGACAGAACACGTGTGGGACCAGGTTGGGCGACAATTCCGTCCCAGTGCCGGTATGCAAGACACCTAGAACCAGTCGAAAACAGCTGTGTGCTGCCTTGCCTCGCAAGACCGTGGAACGGCCTTATGATTTCCTTCTAAACCGAACCACTGCCTGCATCCAGACCAAGGGGACGCATCTTCATGCTGTTGAGTGGGTGTACCACCAAATTATTTGTAAATTTGACTTGGTGTTGTATCAGTGAAATATCATCACATAGCTTTTCATCTCGTGAAATTTCTTTTCTTTTCCTCCTGCCCTTTTATGTACTTCACCTTTTTGTCAGGCAGTGTACAGTAAAAAAAACTATTTTTGAAAAGAAAGAAATGTTTGGTGGTTTTTGTATCATAGCTCCCTTGGTATAGATGTACACAGTTCCAGGAAATCCGCAAACTTATGGATAAAAGAGGTACTGTACGCTAAGTACAAAGGTACAGCTGTAAATGAACTTCCCCAAAGTTTCACTGTGTACCTGTGGATACATATTCAAAAATCAAAACTTAGAGTACTTCTTTTTCTTTCTTTTCCTGTCAAGGCCTTCTAGGACATCCTCTTTTTCATGATCAACGCCGTTGACTACACTGTTGCGTCAGACTTCCTATCGGGCGTCGCCTGCTCACCTTCGACTATCGCGTTTCTTTTACTAGTATCCATTTTCAAAACTTACATTGTTTGTGGAATATCAGCCAAACGTATGTGATAATTCCGCAGAGAGCGCTGTACTCACACACGCACGAACAGTGTAATCTTACCGATCGTGTCTGATCGTTCTCCGAACACTTCAGAAACCGCATTAGTGCGTAGCTCGGTGGCTGCCGAATAACGGTTTCTAAACAGGGACTGAATGATGCTAAGCTCTCCGATCAGTTTGCTAGTCTCCCCATTTAAAACAGCGTACTCTTCGCTTTGGAGAGCTGCAGATTGTGTACGACTGGAGCCAGGTAGCCATGTGGCCCTCCACCCCTCATGAGTCGTGACAATAGTGTGAACGCTCCAAACGCGTTTGCAGGCAATCAGAGCAGTATGGTGACAGAACGACACTGTACCTCACAAGCGGCTCGTAGCGAAACTGCGTGCTTATGGAATATCGTCTCAGTTATGCCACTGGATTCGTGATTTCGTGTCAGAGACGTCACAGTTCGTAGTAATTGACGGAAAGTGATCGAGTAAAACAGAAGTTATTTCTGGCGTTCCCCAAGGTTTTGTTATAGGCCTCTGCTGTTCCTTAAACGTACAAACGATTTAGGGGACAATATAAGCAGTCGTCTTAGGCCCTTTGCAGATGATGCTGTCGTTTACTGTCTGGTAAAATCGTCAGAAGAAAAAAAATTGCAACATGATTTAGAACGATATGTGAATGGTGCGAAAATTGGCAATTGTCCCTAAATAATAAAAAGTGTGAGGTAATTCACATGAGTGCTGAAAGAAATCCTTTAAACTTCGGTTACCCGATAAATCAATAAAAGGTAAAGGTCATACATTCGACAAAATTCCTAGGAATTACAGTTACTGACAACTAAATTGAAAAGAAAATGTTGTGGGGTAGGCGAACCAAAGACTGCGATTTATTGCCAGAACACTTAGAAGATGTAAGACAACTGCTAAAGAGACTGCCTACCCTACGTCTGTCCTTTTAGAATAATGCTGCTCGGTGTGGGATAGTATTGACGGAGTACATCAGCAGAGTTCAAAGAACAGCAACAAGTTTTGTATTATTGAGAAGTAGTGGAGATAGTGTCACGGACATGATAGAGAATTTGGGGTGGAGGCCATTAAAACAAAGGCGTTTCTTGTTGCAGTGGGATCTTCTCACGGAATTCCAATCACCAACTTTCGCTCCGAATGCGAAAATATTTTGTTGACGACAACCTACATATGGAGAAACGCTCATCATAATAAAATAATGGAGATCAGAACTAGCACGGAAAGATATAGGCGTTCGTTTCTTCCGAGCGCTTTTCAACAGTGGAATAATAGATAATTATTGTGAAGATGATTCGATGAACCCCCTGTCAGGTGTGATTTGGAGAGTAGTCATGTAGATGCAGATGTAGATGTAGAAGGAGTCTATTGTGTCTGATCGTTCCCATCTCCACACTGAGGATGAAGTTATCCTATTTGCTGGTGTATGAACACAAACTGTTCAACGAGGCCGGGTGCGGTGGTCTACCGGTTCTAGGCGCTCAGTCCGGAACCGCGCGGCTGCTGCGGTCGCAGGTTCGAATCCTGCCACGGGCATCGATGTGTGTGGTGTCCTTAGGTTAGTTAGGTTTAAGTAGTTCTAAGTTCTAGGGGACTGATGACCACAGATGTTAAGTCCCATAGTGCTAGATCCATTTGAACAATTTTTGTTCAACGAGTCTACAAGGAATGCTGTACAACTCACTACAACGTAACACGGCATGGTCGAAAAAAGTTTCTAACAGACAGTGACTGGAAGCGAGGGTCACGGCTTGACACTAACATTCTGTCTTAAACCTGATAACAATTGCTGCTGTTAGTATCTGCGGGTCCACTCAACCAGGTTCCCAGCGCTCGTTGCTGAAGAAAATGCATCCGTTGGACATTTGCAGTCGGGTGTCTCGCAAAAGATCACAGTACGAAATTTATAATGAGCCTAGTGTTTTTAAAAACCGTTTGCACCTAGTGCGGAGAGTATCCGTGTGTGACTGACAAATTTTTACTACTGTTTGAATTCCTTTAGTTTACGGAATAGTCACACACACTATCACCTCATTTTTATAGAATTTTAATTGTTATTTTAACTAAACAGATGATAGGGAAAATTAAATTAAAGAAAAATAAAGGAAGTTTAAACTATGACATTTATTTTAAAGTTTATCAGTCTCCAATGAAACGTACAACATGGAAAGCCTGACTCAAAGCTGGTGCCTTATTTACTGTTAGGTGGTGGTGGTGATTAGTGTTTAACGTCCCGTCGACAACGAGGTCATTAGAGTCGGAGCGCAAGCTCGGCTTAGGGAAGGATTGGGAAGGAAATCGACCGTGCCCTTTCAAAGGAACCATCCCGGCATTTGCCTGAAACGATTTAGGGAAATCACGGAAAACCTAAATCAGGATGGCAGGAGACGGGATTGAACCGCCGTCCTCCCGAATGCGAGTCCAGTGTGCTAACCACTGCGCCACCTCGCTCGGTACTGTTAGGAAAACGTGACTTTCTAAGAACAGGAAATAAAAAAAATAGGAAACGAAGAATAGGAAACAGGGTGCAATACCACATTCAAAACTAACACACAAAGATCGTTGAAGGGTACACAAAAGGAAAGTAACCAATCGATTCTATTTAAGACAAAGAAATTCGGCTCGTACTTTAGTCCTGTTCCTAATGGATAACCACAAACTGGTATAGTAAGTTTATATAAAGAAAACGTGGTGCGATGTATTCAGAATCTTACCAAATGGTCTACGAAATCTTTCAAAAAGAATGTGAAAGGGGAAGAAGTGCTCGCCGTACCGATTAATTACATCTGAATACCCGACGTATTATTCAAAAGCCTAGCTGAGGGCCAGTTTTGTTACTACACCACGTGGTCAACTAGATTTACAGCAATGTATAATTCTACAATAATGTTAATAATAAAAATATTAAATCGAAACATTCGTTACAAGAGAAACTTCCGAACTGCTTTACTAACGCCACGATGTTGACCTGGTAGGTCAAGCAATTTTACGAGTACTTGGTACTGGTACCACAAAGCACACACCAAGTGGCTCGGGCATAAACAAAAATCAGTAATTTGAAAAATTTTATCGAGAGGAAAGCTTACAATCACACGCACATTCGCACTACATTACGTCTCATCACCACGTGCTTCCACATTCGTTCATTCGAGTGGGGACAAAGTCATTACCGCAATACATTCTGAAACCAACACTGAAATTGCATTGCGGAGCGATTTAAAATAATATAAAAACATTTTCGATGTAGACCTGTAACGAAAGTGATTAGTTTTTCAGTTAGGCTGAATTTAAGGATTCCATTATCCTTCGGACCCACCAGACACGCGCTTACCCGGAAATGTTATTTCAGAAAAGTGGCAGCAGACTGACTAGCATTGGCCCCTTCCGAGGGCGTCCCACAGATACAATAGGAAGTGACCAGAGAAGCAGCTGGCCGGCCTGGGTGACCGAGCGGTTCTAGGCGCCACAGTCTGGAACTGCGCGACCACTACGGTCAAAGTTCGAATCCTGCCTCAGGCATGGACGTGTGTTATGTCCTTAGGTTAGTTAGGTTTAAGTAGTTCTACGTTCTAGGGGACTCATGACCTTAGCAGGTAAGTCCCATAGTGAGCCATTGGAACCAGAGGGGCAGCTTCCTGTACCAACTTGACAAAGTACGGACAGGACCACACCAAGGAGACGAACCTCTTTGCCTTAGAACTCGTAGCTACCTCCTCAGACGTTGGTCCTAATGTTCTCTAGCAGACAGACTTCTCTGCTATCACCGAGCATGCAACTACAAATATTGTTGTTGTGGTCTTCAGTCCTGAGACTGGTTTGATGCAGCTCTCCATGCTACTCTATCCTGTGCAAGCTGCTTCATCTCCCAGTACCTACTACAGCCTACATCCTTCTGAGTCTGCTTAGTGTATTCATCTCTTGGTCTCCCTCTACGATTTTTACCCTCCACGCTGCCCTCCAATACTAAATGGGTGATCCCTTGATGCCTCAGAACATGTCCTACCAACCGATCCCTTCTTCTAATCAAGTTGTGCCACAAACGTCTATTCTCCCCAATCCTATTCAGTACCTCCTCATTAGTTATGTGATATACCCATCTAACCTTCAGCATTCTTCTGTAGCACCAGATTTCGAAAGCTTCTATTCTCTTCTTGCCCAAACTATTTATCGTCCATGTTTCACATCCATACATGGCTACACTCCATACAAATACTTTCATAAACGACTTCGTGACACTTAAATCAATACTCGATGTTAACAAATTTCTCTTGTTCAGAAACGCTTTCCTTGCCATTGCCAGTCTACATTTTATATCCTCTGTACTTTGACCATCATCAGTTATTTTGCTCCCCAAATAGCAAAACTCCTTTACTACTTTAAGTGTCTCATTTCCTAAACTAATTCCCTCAGCATCACCCGAATTAATTCGACTATATTCCATTACCCTCGTTTTGCTTTTATTGATGTTCATCTTATATCCTCCCTTCAAGACATTATCCGTTCCATTCAACTGCTCTTCCAAGTCCTTTGCTCTCCCTGACAGAATTACAATCTCATCGACGAACCTCAAAGTTTTTATTTCTTCTCCATGGATTTTAATACCTACTCCGAATTTTTCTTTTGTTTCCTATTGAATAACATCGGAGAGAGGCTACAACCCCGTCTCACTCCCTTCACGACCACTGCTTCCCTTTCATGTCCCTCGACTATTATAACTGCCATCTGGTTTCTGTACGAATTGTAAATAGCCTTTCGCTCCCTGTAGTTTATCCCGGCCATCTTCAGAACATGAAAGACAGTATTCCAGTCAACATTGTCAAAAGCTTTCTCCAAGTCTACAAATGCTAGAAACGTAGTTTTGCCTTTCCTTAATCTTTCTTCTAAGATAAGTGGTAGGGTCAGTATTGCCTCTCGTGTTCCAACATTTCTACGGAATCCAAACTGATCTTCCCCGAAGTCGGCTTCTATCAGTTTTTACATTCGTCTGTAAAGAATTCGTGTTAGTATTTTGCAGCTGTGACTTATTAAATTGATAGTTCGGTAATTTTCAGATCTGTCAACACCTGCTATCTTTGGGATTGGAATTATTATATTCTTCTTGAAGTCTGAGGGTATTTCGCCTGTCTCATATATCTTGCTCACCAGATGGTAGAGTTATGTCAGGACTCGCTCTCCCAAGGCTGTCAGTAGTTCTAATGGAATGTTGTCTACTCCGGGGGCCTTGTTTCGACTCAGGTCTTTCAGTACTCTGTCAAACTCTTCACGCAGTATCGTATCACCAATTTCATCTTCATCTACATCCTCTTCCATTTCCATAATATTGTCCTCAAGTACATCGCCCTTGTATAGGCCCTCTATATACTCCTTCGCCCTATCTGCTTTCCCTTCTTTGCTTAGAACTGGTTCTCCATCAAAGCTCTTGATATTCATACAAGTGGTTCTCCTTTCTCCAACGGTCTCTTTAATTTTCGTGTAGGCAGTATCTATCTTACCCCTAGTGAGATAAGCCTCTACATCCTTACATTTGTCCTCTAGCCATCCCTGCTTAGCCATTTTGCACTTCCCGTCGATATCATTTTTGAGACGTATGTATTCCTTTTTGCCTGCTTCGTTTACTGCATTTTTATATTTTCTCCTTTCATCAATTAAATTCAATATTTCTTCTGTTACCCAAGGGTTTCTACTAGCCCTCGTCTTTTTACCTATTTGGTCCTCTGCTATCTCCACTACTTCATCTCTCAAAGCTACCCATTCTTCTCCTACTGTATTTCTTTCCCCTATTCCTGTCAATTGTTCCCTTATGCTCTCCCTGAAACTCAGTACAATCTCTGGTTCTTTCAGTTTATCCAGGTCTCAACTCCTTAAATTCCCACCTTTTTGCAGTTTCTTCAGTTTTAGTCTACAGTTCATAACCAATAGATCGTGGTCAGAGTCCACATCTGCCCCTGGAAATGTCTTACAATTTAAAACCTGCTTCCTAAATCTCTGTCTTACCATTATATAATCTATCTGATACCTTTTAGTATCTCCAGGGTTCTTCCACGTATACAACCTTCTTTCATGATTCTTAAACCAAGTGTTAGCTATGATTAAGTTGTGCTCTGTGCAAAATTCTACTAGGCGGCTTCCTCTTTCATTTCTTAGCCCCAATCCATATTCACCTACTATGTTTCCTTCTCTCCCTATTCCTACACTCGAATTCCAGTCACCCATTACTATTAAATTTTCGTCTCCCTCCACTATCTGAATAATTTCTTTTATTTCATCGTACATTTCTTCAATTTCTTCATCATCTGCAGAGCTAGTTGGCATATAAACTTGTACTACTGTAGTAGGTGTGGGCTTCGTATCTATCTTGGCCACAATAATGCGTTCACTATGCTGTTTGTAGTAGCTTACCCGCATTCCTATTTTCCTATTCATTATTAAACCTACTCCTGCATTACCCCTATTTGATTTTGTGTTTATAACCCTGTAGTCACCTGACCAGAAGTCTTGTTCCTCCTGCCAACGATCTTCACTAATTCCCACTATATCTAACGTTAACCTATCCATTTCCCTTTTTAAATTTTCTAACCTACCTGCCCGATTAAGGGATCTGACATTCCACGCTCCGATCCGTAGAACGCCAGTTTTCTTTCTCCTGATGACGACGTCCTCCTGAGTAGTCCAGCCCCCGAAGAGCCGTTTTCCTTCTACACCAGTAAGGAAGGAGAAGACAATATCTCAAGACATCATATACACTATGTAAAGGAGACGGCTGTGGGTTCCATATGAAACTGAATAATACGAATTACATATAAAATGTGTTTGAAAGTGTTGTATGACAAGTTGTTCGTGTTTATGTGTCAATATATTGCATTCCACTGCTCAGTCTCCTCCCAGTTAAATTTATTAATACCACAGCAAATTTAGAGGTGGAATGTATGACGTAAACAACAATAGATCGAGGGAAATAGCATGAAAGGAATCTAATAGAGACCTTTCAAGTTGCACAGTGGCCCAAATAACTCAGAAACTGAACAGCAGCTGACTGGAGGTGTGTAGAATGGTTGAAAGGGGGCTGTCCCATTTGCCATGACGATTTTCAAGAAGTTTCGGTCATACATGTGAGTGAAGCATCGAGTTTGACGGTACTCACCCTCTGTAATAACGCTATAATCTTATTCTTTGTAGGAGTATATTTGAGACTAGAGATTTTTATGTTTTTAAAACTGTGTAGCTTCTTATTGTTAGAACATTGCATGTGGTTGAAGTTTGTTGTAAAAATCTTACAAAGCAACATATGGTATTGTCTTATAGTTGAAACAAGTGTCAAGGAATGTAATTTACAGGGGAAAGTTACTAAGAAATATTTTGCTAACTTGTCTACGTGAAAGAGCTTTATGAAAGCGTCTACTGCTTCATGCCTTAATGAAACATAGTTGAACTTTTAAGTCTTTTTCTCATTTATCAGTCGTTATGATTAGTTCCCCATTTTCGCTCACTTCCATGACTGTGTTTCCATACTCCCTTTGCACATGGCTGTTTGCCGGCCGGTGTGGTCGTGCGGTTCTGGGAGCTTCAGTCTGGAACCGCGTAACCGCTACTTTCGCAGGTTCGAGTCCTGCCTGGGGAATGGATATGTGTGATGCCCTTGGGTTAGTTGGGTTTATGCAGTTCTAAGTTCTAGCGGACTGATGACCTCTGATGTTGAGTCTCATAGTGCTCAGAGCCATTTGAACCACATGGCTGTTTACTTACTGAGAAGCATTTTTGTGAGAACCGGTAAGATACCGTCTTGCAGTGCACATCGCAAGTACTGCAAATGAAGTTTGGTTTTTGATAGTCACATCAATAAACCTAATAGCAACAGGCTGGAGAGCAGATGAGCGTTCCGTACGCACAGGTATGTGAATAAATGTAATTACCATCAAAGTTCATGTCCATCGTAAGACACAGTGATTGTCAGAGTGTCTCTGTGGAAAGATCAGTATCAGTTCTGAGTCTTAATATCATTAAAATGTTTCAGTAAAGTGCTATCCTGTGAACTTTCAAGGAGTTTTATCAGAAAGTCAAATGCGTTTATTTTTATGTCCATGTGCTCTGAATTACAATAACAGTTGTGATTCAGTGCTTGTGTGCAGGACTACAGATAAAGATTAACAATATTCATGACCAACATTTTAATCTGTCATTTTGTTTTTCAGTCTGATGGCATATGCAAATATCACTGAAAAGGGATTGCTCTCTCGCAGACATATCGTTTGATGTACCGGCTAATCTGGATTTCACATCGTGGAGAGTGGCTTCACATATTTCCATTCGAAATTAAATTTTGACACAGTTATGTTGCCCTGGCCTGAGATTTACATATTTCGATATCAAGTGGCTCCACATATTTCCATTCAAAATTTAATTTTAACACAGTTCTGTTGTTCTGCACTGAGATTTATATCAAAATAAGTTTTATACATTTCTCAGATTGACACAAACACGAGTTTATAATCGTAACAAGAGACTTTCACTCTTGTCAAATGGTACAAGGGGTCGTGTGCACAGAAGCTTCAGTGTATGGAGGGAAGAGTACAGGCGAGAGCCAGTTGTGTCATGTTTTCTGTACCGTGACTTGCGCTCACTCATTCAGGTTACCGTGAACATGAACCTAGAAGTCTATTTCCACATTCTAGGTGACCAAGTATTCATTTTTTCCTACATCTTCATCACGCGTACTCTGTTCACTCCCGTCTTATAAGGTGACTACAGTTGTGATCATGGGGCAGCACACATACGTTCTTCTTTTGACAAACACTTTGTCGCTTCTCGACCCGTAGAAAACGGGTCAGATTGTCTGGAACAGAGCGTGAAATTGTGGGTCGGCGGGTTGTAATAATTTTGTTTTATATTGGCTTATTTAAGTTGTAAACGCCGTCTTACTCACGCGAGCCTGGCAACTAATTTTGTGGTCAGTCAGAAAGCGAAGGGAAACATACTGATCTTAGTTTCCAGTCTGCACCGTCACAATCTTGTCCAGCCAACTGAAAGAAATTTTCTATCCTCCTATTTCTTTGTGGGATCAGGATTATGATTTTAAATAAAAGTATAAAGTTCCAATTGAAATTGTATTGCGTAAAGTTTCTCACAAACAACACTGGGAAATTCACTATTTTCAATTAAAAGCAAGTCTTTCTGTTCTAAAGGACATTTAGCAGTTCAGAGGCGACCTCTGCGGTACGTTCCTACAAGACTGTCTTTCGCCCAGACTAAAATTACTCAATGAAAGTTTGCAATAAAAGTTCAAAATTAATGGACGCCATAAAAGTGAAAATAAAGTCACCACTTGCCACGTGGAATCGCAGCTCACACGGACGGCACACTAACAGTTAGTTTGGCAAATTCTAAGCGATGGAGAACGGTGGACAGTCCTCGCGAGTTCACTATCCGTTTTTAAAGCAAAATACGCGTTTTGACACAATTCGCCTCTGACGTCGTCCGAGGCAGAGCACGATCCGACGTTTAACAGACGTGGATTTTACAGTAGCTGAACGCGAAGTTCTCTCGGGCTGTATTTATATTACAGGTGCCGGAGCGGACGGCCGAGGGAACATCTGTTGTCTACGGCTATCTGCATACTACAGCAGTCTCCGAACGACCGCTATCTCCGGCTCATAATCTTTAATAACATATTTACAAATTGCTTCAGAAACTTCTTAATTTTTTACTTGTAATCAATTAAGTTGTTTGCAAAGGAAATAAAAAGTTTCAGGTCGCTTGAATGAAAACTTTGCTTTCTAGAACTTTTATAGCGGAACTGACGGTAGATCGTTACCTCTGAACCATATCTTTACCAGAACGTATGTAGGCAGTTATTAATACTACAACTTTCAATTTTGGTATAGCTCCATCATTTGGTATGTTTTATCATCCACTTTAACAAAAATTCTCTATGATTAAAATTACAGGTACTTAATCCACCTCCATTGAGTACATTTCAGTTACAAAATTGGTTTTTATTTAATTACTCAAAAACTATAAGAGGTAGCTTAACGTGGTCTCTCAGTTATTATTTTTGGGGTGAACTGAAGCATAAAACCAATTTTCATGTATTTAAGTCCAATATTTAACGCCTCTGATTGTTCCTAAAAACGTGGATTCTGGTGACAATTTTTGTCCTGTGGTTTTGCACACCTGCACCACTTATTTATGAGTTATAAAGACGCCTTCTGACCAAATTCTGGCTTTCTAGCTTTCTTATGTAGCGCCATTTATTTTTCTCTTAAAACTGCGTTTTTACACAAACGGTTATGTCTAGAACATTAAGACTTGATATTTGAAACATTATAACACTAAACTATATTTTAACAATGTTTCTAAGGTAAATTTTGATTTTTAATTTCATACTTAATTATGGTGCAATACTTACGCGATACGCGCAAATGCGTTACGGTGATGTGGTGCTACTAGCAGTGAACTGGGGTGAGTCCCCGCACACTTGCTCGCCTCTGTATCTTATACATGACACAGCGCTTGCTTTGCTTCAAAATGTAGCAATCAGTATCCCCGCAATTTGGTATCTCTGCGGGATCTAACCATTAGTGAGGGTCTACAGCTAGATGTGGCATACCTGAAGAACTTATGGACTCTTTTCCTCGTCAGGCGAATCCATGCACTGAAACGCTTGGCATGGGTATTCTAAATCCATTGTGTCCATTCCTGAGGCAAGCTGGTCCACAATTGTCTTAACTGGCCCTTGATATCCTGGATAATAGCACTGGGACGCAGTGAACATCCGAGCTGGTCCCACACACGTTCTGTTGGAGATACAACTGAGGATCTCTCTGGCCACGAGAATATCTCAACATCACGCAAATAGTTCATATACATGCGAGCTATGTGTGGACGAGCATTGACCTGTTGAAAATACTCTCCCCAACACCGTTGCATGAGACATAACACGTGAGAACGCAGGAAGCCCATGACGTAACACTGTGTCTTCAGAATTTCCACAATCACTACCAGCTGTGACCTGCAGTCATATCCTTGGCTCCTCACACTTTGGCGCATGGAACAAAACAGCTGTATCATTCCAAAACATTGGAACTTCTCTCCAGGTCGCTCACGATGGTCATTCTCGAATAAGCAGAACCCCGTTTCACAAAAAGAACACAATGCGACGCCATTCATGAACAATCCATGCTTCCCGGTCCAGCAGCATTACAAACACAGTCGTTTGTGTTGTGCTGTTAACGGCAGCCTACAAGCGTAACGGTAGCTCCCTAGTCTGGCTGCTGCGGGACAACATGGAATGTTGCAGGGAGTCCATTACTTGTTCTCGGATTCCTGGCGTAGATGTGAATGGGCCATAAATGTGTTTGGTGCTAAATATGGCGATTCCCCTTGTTGTTGTCAAACTTGGTCGGCCAGAAACTTGACAATGAATATGTCTGCTCTCACCTTACCATGCAGTCCAACATCGAGCCACCGCCCTAAAAATTTAGATATTGCACGATTTGACAATCTGGCTAAATGGCATCCACAATGAGGACCTTTTCAAATTCTGTTAGTTGGTTGGTTGAGTTGAGGGGAGGGACCAAACACCGAGATCATCGGTCCCATTGGATCACGGAAGGAAGTCGGCCGTGCCCTTTCAATGGCACCGTCATTTGCCTCGAGCGATTTGGGGAACTCACGGATAACCGAAATCGGGATGGCCAGACTCGGGTTTGAACCGTCATCCTCCCGAATGCGAGTCCAGTGTGCTAACCACTGCGCCACTGCACTCGGTTCACATTCTATCATGTGCCAATAATGCTGTCTCTGACAGCGTCCTTATTCACAGTAATCACTCAGCAACTGACGCTGCTATCATATAGCCCTCCAGGCCTGGTAACTACACTAACGCACTCTGGTAACCGTTCTACCTATCACAGAGAACTCCAACTCCGAACATTTACACAACCGCTGGTGGTGCAAAGTTACATTCAAATCCGAGCATATCTCCCGGTACTTCAGATTTTTCTGTTAGGCAGTGTAATTTAGACCTTCTAACATTCATGGTGGTGTCTGTTTGTTCTATATCGTGTCTCCCTACCACTTTCGCGCAACTACGCTCTGAGCGTGTTTTTTAGGGAATTGACTAGTTTGAACCTGGGACCTGTTGCTGGTAAGGAGACGCCAGACCACACATGACATGTAGAATTCAGAAGGGTTCAGTGAGACTAGCGATGATATAACCAAATACTTAATGATTTCAGCGTCAGCTCCACTGCACTCCCTGTAAACGAACCTTCATACTAACTAAATTTAGTGGAAGGGGTTCAAGGCTTTCCTAATTTTAGTTAGCTGGTAAAATAACGTCAAAAACCAGTTAAGTTTATTATTGGAAATGTTATTCTACTCACAAAACATTGTTTATAAATTGCACTATTGATAAAAGGAAGTGTTTTAATACAGGATGGTAAAAATCAACTGCGTTCAACAAAAATGTGAACGAATATTTCCTGAATTGGTATCCAAGTTCTACAACTGATCGAAGGATGAGCTATGCCATATCACATCTATAATCTAGGTTTAAATTAAGTTTCACAAAAGAGAAAACTATCAAAATGGTCTACAGTGACCCTCAATTATCTTTAATTACTTATATAACTTGTCGTAAATTACAATAATTATATAACAGAGAAATCATCGCGTTTCAGATTTTTACTTCAATTGGCAAATTTGAACACCATGAGCTTTAATTTACGATCGACACTAGTATTACGCAAAACAGGGGGTGTAACAGATGAGACTTCTGCAGTTCTGAGTGAAGCTTTATGCGCTGTTATGCGGTATCGCGTGCGTTCATTACCTTGTTGGTGTCCGTCAGGGGGCGGCGGCCGGCGCAGCAGCCATCCACCTCGCCGTCTCGGAACTAACTAACTTCTCCTAACTTCTCCTCACTACCATTTACCGAAGTTGGTTTTAAAAAAACTATATGGCTGTGTTTTCATCTGACCAATCAGGGTCTGAATGTTAACCGTAAGCTCCGCCTACAAAAATTCTGTCTATCCAGTCAGAAACGTTACATTCGTTGTGAATGCCTCTGGTAATTCATCTTCGTCAGTATTCTCCCAATTAATTTCGTCCCAACACGATATTGTTATTTTCTTGTCTTCGTTTTCATCTGGTCCCTGCGGATTTGTTACTTCCTTCTTCTCTTCTCGTGATAAGATTTTTACTTCTCTGTTCAAGGTGCTGCAATTGTCCTGGGTCGGTGCGTCATTCTCTTTGGCATGGGCACTTAGCTGTCAATTCGAACGTTTATCGTGGTTTGGTGGTCTTACTTCCACCTCTTCTATCTGTATTCACTTTTCTTGTTCAGCTTGTTGATAGTGGTTACTTTGTTGATAATTTGTCGGTCTATTGGTTCTCCAGTACCCGTCCCGGTTGTCGTTATTCCCTCTGTAATAGTTGTTGCCGTTCCTGGATGAATTATAGTTATTGCCATATTCTCTTCTAAATCTATAACCGGTTCTTTGTTGAAATCTATTGTCGTTTCTTGGTGCGAAATTATCACGTGGTTCGTAATTATTGTTTCTTCGTACTGTGTCTTGTGGATTCCACTGCTTTTTGCATTCGCCTTCACGTGCGCTTCGTCTTTTTCTTGCGTCATCTTCCGAAAATATGAACTCTAGTTCCCTTAGAATACCTTTAAATGCTTCGACGTCATTGCCTCCGTGACCTACTAATGATTGCTGGTACTTCAATGGTAGCTTCATCGCGAATAATTTAATCAACTCTCCGTCACCGTATGGTACATCTAAGCATTGGTTTTTCTTTGCCATTATTTCGAAAAATTTCACGGGAGTCTTCTCTCCTGAATTTTCAAAATATTGATTCTGTAATAATTCGTACTTCACTCTGTTCTGTGCTTCGCTGGACCAATATCGTGAGAGAAACTTCTCTCTGAAATCTTCGTGCGATCGACATGTCGCTGCAGCATTCTGCATGGTTTCTGCGACTGTTCTGACATGTGTGCACATATAAAGTCTAATTTGTGTGCTAGCGTCCAGGGTTCTGGTAATCCTACTCGGAATTGATCAATAAAAGTTCGAGGATGTAATGAGTCTCCTTCTCGTAAGTGTTGAAATTTTCTGACTGTGAGGAAATGATCGTTGTCGTACTTCGTCATAGTTCCATATGAAATTCGCGATTCTTCGCCACTTTTGTTTCTGATCATTTCTCCCGTCGTTCTTTCCGGTTGTGGTAGATCCATTGGATATTGTCCTCTGTAACTTTCGCCTACCCTTGCGTAGTATCGTTGGAGTGGTACGCAATAATTTTTTTCCATCTGTTGTGAACGTGTAGCTGAATGCATTGCACTGTACTCTTCGCGACCTGGCTTTCCATTGTCACGTATTGGTTGGGTATCTTGTCTGGCTAACCTTGCTGCTTCATTGCACAATCCAGACTGTCTTGAAACATTCATTTGTGGTTCCGCATGTGTTTGTGATGACGTTTGTTCATCAAGAATTTCGAAACGTGTTTGTTGCGGTGCAGGCTGTCTGATTTCACGTATGTTACTTTCTGCCTGTGATTGGAATCGCCAATGCGTAATATCTTCGTTAATTGCTTGTTTTTCCAGTGCTGTTACAGATACGGATGTGGTTGCAGACTCAGTGCTTGTTCGATCTTGTTCACTACGCTCTTCAATGGTTTGCAACAACTCTGTTCGCAATTTCTGAAATTGTCGCTTCATTTGTGCTTCTATTTTGACAATGCGGTTATCATATCTTTTCAGCGCTGCTTTTGTGATACGTTTGTGTAACACACTGTTTTCAACAATTTCACGCGCTGTACCTGCTGCTTCTCTAGTAATTACGTTTATCTGTTTCTCTAATTTCTTGACTTCTCCGTGGGTGTTGTTACGTAATGTTCTGATCTCGTCCTGAATGTCATTACGCAATGTTTGTACGTCCGCTTGTACCTTGTCAATGTCTGTTCTCAATTGATTGTGACCTGTTATTAAGTTTCCTATCACTTCTCGAAATTCTTTTGCTTCGTCTTCAATATGACTTAGGTGTAACTGAATTTTTTTGTTTTGTTCTTTAATCTCACGCATTTGTCTCGTGGTTTCTGCATTCTGAATTTGAATTTGGTTCGCTATGTCTTTATTTTGCCTTGTCATGGTTTCCGTAATTTGTTGTAATAATTCTGCCAGATTGGTGGGTTCTATTGCGTTTTCTTCCGACGTCCTACGCTCTGTGTTTTCGCCCAAGTGTTGGTTCGCAACCGATTGCATTGAACTGTGCTGTGACACGTTTCTGCTCGCGTTCCTTGTACTCTGTGGTGAGGGAGCTCTAATTACTTGTACTATGGGTTCTACGTATTCAAGACGCAAGTTAGAATCCTCATCGATTGTCTCTCTACTTTCCTGCCCCGCTGTCGTATGCTGACCTAGGTTTTCTGTGGCTTGGCGTACATTATCCTCGTTATGGTGCGTTATCTGTCCTATTTCTCGCGATACTGCATAGTCTCTTATACTGTCCTCTATTCTCTGTCCATTTTCATGCTGGGTCTCTACCTCAATTCGGTCAAGGTCTCGATCTGCAATTGCTAATCTTTCTGAATCCCTTATTTTCTGTTTTAAAAGCAATTCACGCGCCCTACTTCGCGTCAACATGCGCTCATACGATCTCACGCGTTTCATAAACTTTTTGTTCACACGACTTGACACTACCAAGACTGACAATCCATTCACTTACTTGTTTGGTCAGAACTAACTTGTCAACGATGTATCCGCCACCTGTGCGCTTGCATTGGAGAGAAAACTTAATTCTAACAATATTAAAATCCATAACTTAATTATGCTATTGTTTCTGCTAGACTCACTTTCTATTGAATACTTTTGCTATCTATCGCTGCAGCTACTGTTTTCAACTATGTATAACTTTAGAAATAAATTTTTTTATAAAATTTTTATAGAAGATATTTAGATATTTTTCTGGCCAAGTTAGGCATGTGGTCGACCTTCAATCATGGTATTTTACCATCCTGGCAGGGTCGCCATTTTCTAACATTCATGGTGGTGTCCGTTTGTTCTATATCGTGTCTCCCTACCACTTTCGCGCAACTACACTCTGAGCGTGTTTTTTAGGGAATTGACTAGTTTGAACCTTGGACCTGTTGCTGGTAAGGAGACGCCAGACCACACATGACATGTAGAATTCAGAAGGGTTCAGTGAGACTAGCGATGATATAACCAAATACGTAATGATTTCAGCATCAGCTCCACTGCACTCCCTGTAAACGAATCTTAATACTAACTAAATTTAGTGGAAGGGGTTCAAGGCTTTCCTATTTTTAGTTAGCTGGTAAAATAACGTCGAAAAAACAGTTAAGTTTATCATTGGAAATTTTATTCTACTCACAAAACATTGTTTATAAATTGCACTATTGATAAAAGGAAATGTTTTAATACAGGATGGTAAAAACCAACTGCGTTCAACAAAAATGTGAACGAATATTCCCTGAATTGGTATCCAAGTTCTACAACTGATCGAAGGATGACCTATGCCATATCACATCTATAATCTAGGTTTAAATTAAGTTTCACAAAAGAGAAAACTATCAAAATGGTCTACAGTGACCCTCAATTATCTTTAATTACTTATATAACTTGTTGTAAATTACAGTGGCTGATGTGGCTTCTCAATAACTATATAACAGAAAAGTCATCGCATTTCAGATTTTTACTTCAAGTGGCAAATGTGAACACCATGAGCTTTAATTTACGATCGACACTAGTATTACGCAAAACAGGGGGTGTAACAGATGAGACTTCTGCAGTTCTGAGTGAAGCTTTATGCGCTGTTATGTGGTATCGCGTGCGCTCATTACCTTGTTGGTGTCCGGCAGGGGGCGGCGGGCGGCGCAGCAGCCATCCACCTCGCCGTCTCGGAACTAACTAACTTCTCCTAACTTCTCCTCACTACCATTTACCGAAGTTGGTTTTAAAAAAAACTATCTGGCTGTGTTATCATCTGACCAATCAGGGTCTCAATGTTAACCGTAAGCTTCGCCTACAAAAATTCTGTCTGTCCAATGAGAAACGTTACACTTTTCGTGGTGGGGCAATGTCTTTAAAGTTTGCAACGTAACAGAGACGCGTAAGAGTCTCACACTAAACCTTGCAGCTGGTGTGGTCCTTTTAGCGTTATCGTAATATCTATACTGTTCTTCTGGAGGGCTCTATCTTTTAACATGGGATGGGGGGCGGGGGGTGCTCCTAACGTAACAGAGACTCGAAAAAGTCTCACGCTAAAACTTCCGGGCGGTGTGGCCCTAGTGGTGTCCAGTCCGTCCCTTATCGTAGGGCCGTCTAGCTTAACACGGTTCTGCTCTCGACTTCTGTTCTCGTTTCTCCCCTCCGAACTGCGTCTGCCTCACGGTGGGAAGGTATGGCATGCATTTAGGCATTCTTGTGTTAGTCTGTGGTATTCCATTTGCTCTCTCGTTACTCGTATTACTTTGGTTAGTGTAATGTCACGATTTTTAGCTATGTGACATACTACTGGATTTGCTTATCATGTCAGCGTTTTCATGGAAGGTGTTGGATTTGCCTGACAACTTACAACCTGAGTTATCAAGATAGTTGGCAATCAACTGTTGATAATATAATGTGCGAACGTCCTAGATTGTCTTTCACAACGAGAAACAAAATCTGTGCGGGTTCAGCGGCAGCTGTTTGCAGAGGAAGGAAGGCTGGGTTATTCGCTCCATGGTCACGTTGACCTTTACAGCAAAGCTGCCGCAAGCACAAGCAGATCTTGTCCTTCCCTCACATCGCCAACTTAATACGGGCTCAAGACCGTACATCTGCGCGGGGAAAACCAATTGACGAAGGAGATGCAGCAGTGCAAAATGACTCACTCGGAACTAAATCCAAAGAGATCGAAAGACGGAAATACTGCAGTGTTGTATTCTTGTTATCCCGTGAATTCTTTACATCTTTGAAATAAAAGATGCAGAAAGGATATGATGTGTGGTCAGATCAATAGAAATACAGTCTCGTGATTTTCTGTCGCATTTGTGTGCGTCTATGCAGATGTAGATGAACCAATTAATCTGTCATCTAAAGAATTTAAGTATTTTGCTTCATACTCTGACGAAAATACAGTGATAATACGTACACGGCTACGAGTGTCTGAGATAGTCATAGAGTAAATATCTCTGGAGTGAGCATTGCGTTCTGCGCATGTTGTCAACATTAAACCAGGATGCTCACGTGTTTTCGGGACTTCGCTGTGTGAGTGTGCTTTCCTCAGAGTTTGAAGTTTATAATATCAACAGTTTTTGTTGTGTTTCTACCGTTTGTTGATAGTGTAATAGCTATGGTCAATTACTGTTGTTGCTACGGATGCAATGAAAAATATGCGAAACGAAGGATAGCAACTTTTCATGGGTAGTATGTTTAAAAATTTCGAGACGCATTATAATTAAGGCTTGATTTTGTAGACCTATTTTTCTACGATTTTATGACTGTTTAATAGATATTACGGCTCGTACAAAAGCTTACAAAAAATCGCTTCCTCTCGTAAATTTGCTAGTGGGACAGGAAAGGGAATGGTTAGTTGTTTCAGCAAATACTATCCTCCATGCATTTATCAGTGACTTGTCGATTATATATATTGATTTGAAAAACGGGAGACAGATAAATTCAATAGAGTGGGAATCTATGACTGTCTTCGTAGAATACGTGTGTCCAAACCTTTTTGTTTACTGTAAAGTTACAGTAGGAGACCATGTTAAGTGTGTCTAGGACATGCAGAATGATTATGTGTGATTCATATTTTAGTTTCCCGAAGGATGAACCACGAGTAAAGATGTGGCTTCAGAAAATAAGATTAAGAAGCGTAAAATATTAGTAAACATGTCCCGAAACTCTTTCATTTGTGTCACTTTCCAATTTCCTTAATGGTGTTATATGGGTTGATTGTTACATGACCAACTGTATTTGCTTTACACTACATTTATTCTCCGATAGCATTTTTTCACCCTTCTTACTCAGTCTACTATTTATTTAATAAACTGGGAGCAAGTGCGTAAAATGCGTTAAATAAACTCTTCAAAGTGTCACCAGTAAGAAAAATTGTGCTGTAGGTCGCAAAAACTAGAAAATAAATACGCAGAAAAAAAAGACGATTTAGCAGGGATATAATCGCTAATGTGTGGCAAATTCGATGTTTTTCGGACACTTGCAAAAGTACTAGCGTACTCTCAAGTCGTTTTGCAAGACTATCACTTCAAAAATGTACGTCAGACTCTGTAATACTATAAAGTGCCGTATCATACCGAAAACTACCAAAATCGAGTGCATCTGAACTGTGACACCTATCGCAAAGAAGCAGAATCCAATATCACTTGCCCTTAAAAGTTACGTAGCTGGTTTATCCCCGGTAGCAAATGGATACTGCTAAAATGTCTGCGCAACACATATAAATAATCCACGACACGTATGAAAAGAATCCATCTGTACTAGGGATGTAGTGACATTCGAAGTATACAGGGTGCTATACGGACAAACACTCGACGTCCCGAGAACACGTGACCAGGCCGGCAATGTATGTTGACAACACAAAATCTGTTCTCCGCATTCACCGCATGTGAATGCTCACTCCACAGATATTTACTCTATGGAGTCAGTCAGGGAAAATTTACGACACTTCATATTCACTGTTAGCAGCCTCGCAGAGGCATTTAGTGACGCTAACCGAGCCAGAGTGATGAAATGAAATTGTAACGTACACGCTATAACATGTAAACAACTAGCGAATAAGCCAATGGATGGACCACAAAAAAGGAGAGGAACTAGATTACTAGTGAAAGACCTACAGAGAATATCGGAGGAAAATGAAAAAGAGGAAAACGACGCAAAATGGTTCAAATGGCTCTAAGCACTATGGGACTTCACATTTGAGGTCATCAGTCCCCTAGACTTAGAACTAGTTAAACTCAAGTAACAAAAGGACATCACACACATCCATGCCCGAGGCAGGATTCCAACCTGCGACCGTAGCAGCAGCGCGGCTCCGGACTGAAGCACATACAACTGCTCGGTTACAGCGGCCGGCCTGAATTTTAAAAAAAGAAAAAAGAAAAACAAAATTGTATCCCCATGTCCGGCATGTGCAAAATCCCTCAACAGCAAAAACTATGTTCTGCATCACCGATATTCTTGCTGTTCAAACACAAATCAGTTAATACTGGAGGTAGCTCTACAGAAAAATTCGTTCATGATCTTAGCAACGGAAAGTTAAATCTCTTACATTTTACAATAAAATTATCGACTTTACCCAAAGAATTAACTTTTTCTGGATGAAAGGTGCCAATCAATGCAAGAAAAAAGTTATATGGGAGTTTACCCCAGAATAGAGAGCGGCGAGCTGACCCATGCCCCTCCATACCGCAACCGAATGATGCCACATGGCAGAGGAAGACATGGCGGCAGATCGCTACTACATGCCCCAACAGAATCAGTAATCGAAGCTTCAACTTTTATTATCCCACAGTGTGGCTCACTACAACAGGCAATGATGTGAATGATGATATTCTCTCGCTACAGAAGCTTCATATTGTTACTGTAAGATTTTTTAAATAAATTGTATGTTTCTAAAAATTTATTTATAGGTGTTTAAAGTCAGTAATAATACATTTTTACTCTAAAAGATCTGAGTTTCTAAACAATTTTGCTCATTGCGGAAAGGTCACGATTCAAAGCCTTTCTTGTTATTTCCCTCAACAAGAAGAACATGAAAAGTAAAATTGCTATATAAAAACTAAATATATATATTTATGATTATTATGATTGCTTTTGTCAAAGGTGAAAATCACATAATTAACCACGAGGGATTATTTCTTTGTTTTCTCTGAGGTTCTTCATTTTTACGACTCATGTCCTTTCCACTATGACCGGTTCTGCTGTTACACTAATCGTCATCATGCGTTTCAGTACAAGAAAAAGAATTTGGTTGTATTTAATCAGAGGGATTCGAGGGCACACGGAGACTTACCAGCCAATCGTTCTTCCGCGAACCATACGTGACTGGAACAGAAAGAGGGGGAAGTGACACTGGTGCACAAGGTGTCCTCCACCACACTCCGTATGGAGGCATGTGGAGTATAGACGTAGATTAGTTACTGTTGTTAAAAAAGAATCATACAGGAATTTATTAGACTGAGCCTGTAGACCGATAGCCACAAAAGAAAATCTAACATTTCTTCAAAATTATCTCACATAAAACGTGAAAAATAACATGAAACGAGAAAAGCAGCCAGAGAAAGTAAAAAAATGTAACTGAAGTGGGGGGGGGGGGACAGTATTTTGCTCTTGCACAAAACTACAGTGTATTAATTCTTTTAGGTTAGAATCCAAATCCATCATAGTGGCAGTTGCAAGTTTTCGTAGAGGTTGGTACGTAGAGCAATATGTAGAGAAACTGCTTCTATCCGTTCATAATCAGATGAAATAATGTCATTGTTTTAAAAAACCTTCTTTTCGTCACACGAGAAAATAGTCTAGATAATTTGCGGGAGTGTGAATAACAAACGCGTACATCATATGATAAAGCAACATTCGCGTAAATCTGAAAATAAGTAATTCGAGTGCGACAAACAAAAGCGCGCATAAGGTTCAAACTGGTATAGAAATGTTAGTATAAGTGAGAGTGTACTGAATTTTATAGAAAGCAAAAAGAACTGTATACTCTTTTGGAATAAATATAAATCGATTCCCTAATGACTGCATGCTGACCGAAACCAGACCGCAAAACAATGTAGGCATATGTTGGAAATGTCCGACATGCACGCTGTTAGATGTACTTGAAAATGGGTCTAGTTACATGAAACTGAGGAGCCACAAGACGGGATTTCGCCGAATGAGTAGATTAAACAGAAGGCAGTGCTCCGTTGTTATGTGCTATACGACAGTTAAATACTAAGTATAACACACAACTATAAGGTAACTAGCTCTGAATGTAACATATTACATGTTAATGTAAAATAGACGAATTTTGTAAGAAGTTGTCTAGGCTCCTCCATCGGCTTCTCCATTTTAAGCGCTGAAATACACTCCTGCAAATTGAAATAAGAACACCGTGAATTCATTGTCCCAGGAAGGGGAAACTTTATTGACACATTCCTGGGGTCAGATACATCACATGATCACACTGACAGAACCACAGGCACATAGACACAGGCAACAGAGCATGCACAATGTCGGCACTAGTACAGTGTATATCCACCTTTCGCAGCAATGCAGGCTGCTATTCTCCCATGGAGACGATCGTAGAGATGCTGGATGTAGTCCTGTGGAACGGCTTGCCATGCCATTTCCACCTGGCGCCTCAGTTGGACCAGCGTTCGTGCTGGACGTGTAGACCGCGTGAGACGACGTTTCATCCAGTCCCAAACATGCTCAATGGGAGACAGATCCGGAGCTCTTGCTGGCCAGGGTAGTTGACTTACACCTTCTAGAGCACGTTGGGTGTCACGGGATACATGCGGACGTGCATTGTCCTGTTGTAACAGCAAGTTCCCTTGCCGGTCTAGGAATGGTAGAACGATGGGTTCGATGACGGTTTGGATGTACCGTGCACTATTCAGTGTCCCCTCGACGATCACCAGAGGTGTACGGCCAGTGTAGGAGATCGCTCCCCACACCATGATGCCGGGTGTTGGCCCTGTGTGCCTCGGTCGTATGCAGTCCTGATTGTGGCGCTCACCTGCACGGCGCCAAACACGCATACGACCATCATTGGCACCAAGGCAGAAGCGACTCTCATCGCTGAAGACGACACGTCTCCATTCGTCCCTCCATTCACGCCTGTCGCGACACCACTGGAGGCGGGCTGCACGATGTTGGGGCGTGAGCGGAAGAGGGCCGAACGGTGTGCGGGACCGTAGCCCAGCTTCATGGAGACGGTTGCGAATGGTCCTCGCCGATACCCCAGGAGCAACAGTGTCCCTAATTTGCTGGGAAGTGGCGGTGCGGTCCCCTACGGCACTGCGTAGGATCCCACGGTCTTGGCGTGCATCCGTGCGTCTCTGCGGTCCGGTCCCAGGTCGACGGGCACGTGCACCTTCCGCCGACCACAGGCGACAACATCGATTTACTGTGGAGACCTCACGCCCCACGTGTTGAGCAATTCGGCGGTACGTCCACCCGGCCTCCCGCATGCCCACTATACGCCCTCGCTCAAAGTCCGTCAACTGCATATACGGTTCACGTCCACGCTGTCGCGGCATGCTACCAGTGTTAAAGAGTGCGATGGAGCTCCGTATGCCACGGCAAACTGGCTGACACTGACGGCGGCGGTGCACAAATGCTGCGCAGCTAGCGCCATTCGACGGCCAACACCGCGGTTCCTGGTGTGTCCGCTGTGCCGTGCGTGTGATCATTGCTTGTACAGCCCTCTCGCAGTGTCCGGAGCAAGTATGGTGGGTCTGACACACCGGTGTCAATGTGTTCTTTTTTCCATTTCCAGGAGTGTATGTCACTGATTTCGTCGTGCTTACAGTGAGCTGCAGTCTCACATGGGAAGTCTATTATTTGATTCATGAACTGTCTATTCAAACATCTTTGTAGGCCCGTTTTTAGTTATGATGAGTACGTGTCACTTTTTATATAGAAACAAGGTGGAAATATTTGTAGGTTACCTACGAACATCAAGTACCTGAAGTTAAGTTTTAAATATTTTATTTGAAAATGACCAAGGTTGGTTTTTATCAAGTCTGGTTTCGGATTTGGAAAATCCATCTTCAGTCTTGTTTTCTACAGAACTGTTAATACGGTCTTAATTAAACTAATTTTTCGCGTTTTAAATTTAAAAAACAGTTGGAAATATTTCGTATACGAAGTATCCTACTGCAAATTACCTCACATCTGTTTGCTTAATTAATCAGTGACGAATGACTTACGTGCCGTATGTTCTGGAAGCCTCGCAGTCGTCGTGAATTACAAATGCAGCTTTTGAGATTGCAGTTAGACATTCGTGCAATAAAGATGTAGCTATTTAGTTCATCTAAAAACGTTCTAAACATCGCCATTCTCTCTTCTAAGCTACCACACGCTATTACAAAGTACACTGCAAGTTCTCATGTGAAATCTGAACGACTAGCTCAAAAATAACGATTTATTAAAAATGTCGGACTACGGGAACTCTAAAAGAACAAACACACGATATAGTTGATAATGCGATAAAAGAGAGTATAAAATACAGTGTACAGACAATATTCACATTCGTTTTGAGGGTGAAATCATTATGCTTCAGAGCTGTCTACCAAAAAACATAGAATGTATATTACTCTTTGTACGTAACTTGCTACATTACATGCATTTTATCTTTTGTCTGATGTTCCAGTTTGTGGGACAATTCAGAACGGCGAGCGATGTTCATTTTTGGAAATGTCTGCCACGATACCATGTAGCAGTCTCTCATACAGCAGTCTATTAACCTGATACATTATAGTACCAAATGTATGGCGGATAGGTCGTCATAGACACACAGTTTCGATGCCAAGAGAAACTTCGTCACATCCAGAGCAGTATGTTACATTACAATGAAAATGTATCGAAGCCGTGGAAGTATATTTCGTAACTGCTGAGTATAAAGGAGGAAATTCCTACTAACCCATAACCAACGCCGAGTGAATTTTCTTGCATAACATTTCGTCAAAACCGAAAATCTTATAACTTGTTCGCAAACTAATTTTTTTTTCTTTATTGAGTTTCGATTCCCCCCGAAGGGGGCGGTTTGGTAGCAGCTTAGTATGCCGCTCTTCAGCCTACAGACTTTGTTTTAAAAAGATGAAGATAATAAATAATAAAAACAGGCGATAAAATCTGAGACTTAAATGGTAACATGGCGAAAAAATCGTGGACTTAAAGCATAGAGCAAAGGGCTGATGATGCTAATAAAATACATATGAAGCGGATAGGTAAAATAATAGACAGACAATTAAAAAATACGGCAATAGTCTGGCTTCATTTCGCAAAAGATATAAAATTCACACCCAGCAACAGCATGGTTTCTTTTCGCAACACTTTGGGTAGACGAACAACACTGAACATACATTGGAACACTGCACTGAACAGTTGGCAAGTATGACATACAACAGCCGAGAGCAGGTGGTGGGAGTATTAGTTGCTTGTTATTTCACCAATTGTTGACTGTTGAAAAGTGCTTCTGAGCTCGGCAAATCCGAACCATAGTTCCGAATATGCTAATTAATAAATATATATTCATAGGGCAAGTTACAGAGGTGTTTCATCCAATACAACTTACATTACTCATACGAGATGTGCATGTTACTTTATAAAGACAGACAGGCACACACACACACACACACACACACACACACACACACACACACACACACACACACACACACATTAAGCCCTACAATTAAATATTATGATATTAAGATTATCTTGTCAACAGTGTAGTTATTTAAGTCTCCGATTTTATCGCCTGTTTTTATTATTTATTATCTTCATCTTTTTAAAACAAAGTCTGTAGGCTGAAGAGCAGAGAATAATATGGCGGCTGGTTGGTACCGACACTCTAGCTTCTGTTCGCAAAAGACATAAAATTCACACCCAGCAACACCATGGTTTCTGTTCGCAACACTTTGGATAGGCGAACAACACTGAACATACACTGGAACACTGCACTAAAAAGTTGGCAAGTATGACATACCACAGCCGAGAGCAGGTAGTGGGAGACTGGACAGATGGTGGGAAAATAAAAAGGGGGGAAGGAGAGGAAAAGCGAAGGGGGAGGGAGGGGGGAAAGGAGCCGATGGAGGAAGAGAACCCATAAGAGGGGGCAAAATAAATTGTGGCATTGCAGCTTATACAATTGAATGAATCAACCATCACGAGTCTACTTTAAATTACACACAAGCGAAACTATTGATATTACTGGCCTTCAGTTATTTTGCGAATTTCAGCTGCGCAGGACCGAGATCGTTCGTATTAATCTCGTATATGCATAGACTGATCAGCCAGAACATTATGACCACCGACCAACTATCGATATAAACCCGTCCAAGAGATGACAGCGTCAGCTCGACAGGAATGACTGCTGGTCAGACACACGCACGTTTCATGCAGTATCAGTGAGCGAGCTGTCCGTGTATACAATGGGGAAATCGCACTATGTATCTGAGTTTGAGCGAGGGCATATTTTGATGGCCTGGAGACTCGGCACGAGCATTTTGTGAAGTGCACCACTTGTCGAGCGTTCGAGGAGCGTATTTTTTTTTATATTAAAGGATGGGGCCGCTCCACGCCCACATCAATGTGGTGACCAAACCAAAAGTTCAACTGTCACCTCCGTGTAACATGTTAGCTTAACGTGGTCCATCAGGAGATAGAGAGTGGAGGAAAGCGATCGAAGGGTAGCGGTTGTAAGGGCAGAGGAAGAAAAGTGCCACGGCAAGAGCCAAGGGAAAAAAAAACCTCTGCGACAGTGCGACGGGTAGTAAGGGCAGTAGCGGCTTGTTATCTGCGACAGTGCATGCAAGGTATGGCTATGTTATTTCGAGGTATCGTGCATCGTTACCTTTGTAGTTGGTGGAGCTCGTTGCGGGGCTTGCTGCAGTTGCTGCGTCCCTGCAACAGTTCAAGGTCGTTGTACATTAGTGGGCGATCGGTCATAGATCGGCTCACAGACAGTGTAGGGGGTGTGTGCGGCTGGTTTGCGTGCTGTGTACAGTACGGTTTCCCTGCGGTTGCCTGATTTTCGGCTGGTTGCGCATCTGGGTTCCCAGTAATAACTGTGTTGCAGGGGCACGCCAGTACTGTCGTGTTAGCGTTCTATGGACCATAGATGTTTAGTGAAGTGTCGGGCTAGCTGCCACACGCCAGGTCGCGTGGTGTCCAGCCCTTCGAGTTTCTGGTCCCACTGTTGTGTCTTAAATGTTTGTATTTTTTCCCGGATTATACCCTGTAGCCTGTTAATATGCCGTTTGAAGTGCTGGCGCCTGGTACGCTACCAATGTCTCCTGAGGCGGTTCCTCAGTGAGATAAGGCCCAGGATTTCCTGGGGCAGGGCTGCACTGTGTTGTTGTGGCGTGCGGATTGGTATGGTGTCGGCTATTGCATCCTGGACGGCGCCGGTGAGGGTTTCAACTGCGTCGTCAATTTGGGTTGTCTCGTTAATCGCGTGGGTGGGTGGGATGCGACTGTCAAGCGTTTCCTTGAACTGGGTCCAATTCGCGCGCCTGTAGTCTAACATCCTGCGTTGTTCCATGTGCTGCAGTCTTTCTTCAATGTACAGTCTTGGACAAAACGAGCGAGACCCCTCGCCTTTTCATTATGCTGATCCGCACGGCTTTAAAGTCTGCTACACAGCATAACAGGCAAGGCGACCAAGTGCTACCAACATACTATGCACAGGCGTGAAACTCGAAAACTATCTGAACTTTTTTAGGCTGTTTTCAATAATTTGTATGACTATATTAATGCTGATTAGTGTGTTAAATACAACACGTAAATATAAGACAGAACTGAAAGAAGAAACCCTAATTGGTATGAACTGTACAAATAAAAATCAATTTCAACTTATCGAGATAACATAACTGTTTTAGTAAGACAAAGAACCCCAGATTGTTACGAATTAGCAAAATATTATGTGCATTCGGCCGCGAAACGGTCTGTGTCAACGTTTTGACGAGTCATACTGGATTACCGTTACTGACCTACCATGAAAGTGTGCAAATTTAGCAATGCGTGAAGATTCATAACGAAATTCAGTTAAAAATCATTCAGTGCCACACTTAAGTCAATTCCATTATTGACAGAAGCCGAAAAAGTAGGCAGTAACATGTATGAAATTCTACAAGAGTGTCATATTGACATGCACAGGGCGCCAGTACAGAATAATGGTAGCAATAAAACGTGTTGGGGGCGCGAGAATTTCTTAAAATTCCTTTACTGATATTCTACTTGTCTCCATCGAGATTAGAACCGAAAACAAACCAGACCTACATTTAACTACGCTAGCAGACAACCCAGGCAGCCCTCTATTATTACCCCAGACAGGAATAAGCGCCGGCCGCGGTGGTCTCGCAGTTAAGGCGCTCAGTCCGGAACCGCGTGACTGCTACGGTCGCAGGTTCGAATCCTGCCTCGGGTATGGATGTGTGTGATGTCCTTAGGTTAGTTAGGTTTAAGTAGTTCTAAGTTCTAGTGGACTGATGATCACAGATGTTAAGTCCCATAGTGCTCAGAGCCATTTGAACCATTTGAACCAGGAATAAGCCGGCAATTTCGCAATCAAAATGGCAAAATGATCTGCAGCTTCCGTTGCATAGAGCTTTCTGGACCCAAAAACATGAATTTTCTTCCTTTATGTCACCGCTTATGTGACAATCATTCGGGATGTTTATCTAAATAGCAAAATACTGTTATTAGTAAATTTAGTAGGATATTTCTGCACCACCCCAGGAAATAAACGGTTACACAGCTGCCAAACGTATTCTACACTCTTTCGAATTCTCCACTAGACTCGCCACAGCCGGAAAATGTTCATTAGCCTAAGTGTTTCTTAAGATAGCTAGCAATGGGAATGTTCGCACTTCTAAAACGCGGTAGCATTAATACTGGGATGTGAATTTCCACGTGTATAGGTAAATGGATTCTATTTGCATTCCTGTAAACGTGATTTGGATCGAAAGCGTAGCTACGATTAACATACTGATGTATCGACTGCAACTGGAACATTTCGAATGAAGAGTAGGGGGTGTTATTTATGCGGCCCTCATCTTCTGTAGTTGTCGTAGCTGTTTTCGTTGTTGGGATTTCGTCACCTAAACCGGTAAAATGGAACCCTACTAGTCTCACTTTCTTGACCGTCTATCGGTCTACCCAACCCATAAAACCCCTTTACCTCCAGAACGGGTGGACATAATAAGCGGAACTGTATCGCACTTCTTGCGGTAACCGGATCCTTGGTGGTCTAAAAAAGTGAGCTTCTATGTCAACGCAAACTAAAGATACGGCCGTTTATGTAAAGAAAATTTGCGTGAAAGGTCAAAAAATGGCTCCAAGAACTATGCGACCAAACTGCTTATGTCATCAGCCCCTAGACCTAGAACTACTTAAAGCAACCTAACCTAACACACATCCATGCCCGGGGAAGGATTCGAACTGACGGCGCAAGCAGCCATGCGATCCGCGATATGACGCCGTTGAATGCACGGCTAACTCGCGCCGGCAAGCTGTTAATATCACCTGATGTTGCTAACAAGTTATTTACTTCTGGTGAATGATTTTCTGAGCAGTTCATTTAAGATAGAATAACTAAAATATATTTGATGTTACGGAAGACGAAGGACGTCTAATTCATTTCCCACTCTTTACTTATGATGTTAGATTCGCAATCTGAGCATACGTGTTATCCATAAACACACTTTAGCGCCACACAGATACGTGATTGAAACACATTGGCGTACAGTTTTAGACATAAAAACTGACCGCCGGCCGGCCGCCACAGAGACTAAGTTCGAGTCTATTCACTTAACGTGGGCAATAAAACTGACCGGACATCTGCACAATCTGGCAACACTGTAAGATGCGGAAGTGTTAGGAGGAAGTGTTGTCTACTCCCGAGATGTTCTCAGATTGTGTGAGCCCTAGTGCTAGCCGGCACGGTAGTTCAGCGTGTTCGGTCAGAGAGGCGGTTGGCCTCTGTAATAAAAAAAAAATAAAAAAAAAACAACTGAGAGGAAGGATCAACCACCGAACTTGAACAGGATGTCTTGCGACGTCTGCAATGACAAAACACAACGATCAATGATGAACACACAAAAAAGTTGGTAATCGTCATGCATTCTAAGCTTATGGTCGCCTGTTCGCGTCCAACTATTTTTTTTTTACCACATTTCGGTCTAAAGTTATGAGTCTGATTGAGCATCGAAGATGATTCGCTTAACATTTTACCCACCAGCAATAACAAGTATTCCAGAAACAACTCCGCAGGACAGCTCGTGGCTGCGCCGCGATCATAACAGCTTACGCTCGAGCGTTTCCTCGCGCTGCAGCGGCTACCGGCCACCGGCCAGACGCCACCCGCCGCCTGAAATACGGCGCCGCCCATGTGAACGGGGCGCCACGCTGTCAGTGTATGTACCAACTGTCATTTTCGAATTTGAAGTTCTAGTTATCATCTTGGAGTTAGGCATTCGATTTTGCATACTTGAAAATCATGAACTACAGTTAAGCATTGTAAAATTGAGTCGCGAGTGGAAAAAGGTGTAACACCTGAAACACAACGTTTACTTTTGGTATAACAGAGGAGTGAATGCAGAGGAGGCAGCTAGAAAGATTTGAACTGTGTTTGGAGCGAGAGCTTTTGGGAAAAATACGCCAGGAAAAGATATTCGTATTTCAACAAAGATCGCTCTGGCATGAATGATTTTCCACATTAAGGAAGTCTCGACTACTTATATATGTGATAGATACCATTTAACCATCATGCGACATTTACATTCAACAGGCAAAGTTGAGAAGTCTGGTGTCGGAGTACTGCATGCTCTAATTCGAAACAACAAAAATCAACGGAGTGACTATTATTGAACGTCATCAGGTCACTCATCGAGCATTCCTATTCAGTACTGTTACTGGCGACGTGTTATGATGCCTTTATCGTTAACTTCCTAAGAAGAAATGAAAGGCTAAGCCCCACCAAAAGACGTAAACTCGAGGAAAGAGTAGTGTGAACATAACATTTTACATCTGATAAATCCAAAAGTGTGTTTTGGGCTACGAATTCTGCCCCTCAGGGTGTGTGCAACACAGATGGAATTTGTTGCCAACAACTGAGACACCTTTCGGTCGCAGTGTAAGAAAATCGAGCAACAAAACTACATCACCTGTGCTACTGTATGATAAAGCACTATGTTGATTTGAGAAACAAAACTATCCAGGAGATTGATAGGAAAGTCGTCTCTCAGGCACTTGTATTGATAGGGATGTCCTTTCTCAAGCACTTGTCCCTCTCGTCATATATTTGTAAAATTTTATCTTTCCCGCTCTTGATAGATCAACCGTCAAGGAAATTCATTTCTAGACGAAAATACTCTTAAAACTACTCTGGTTTTATGACATCGTTGGAACCAGTAGGTTTCTACAGGCGTAGAATTTGTAAACAACTTTAACATTGTCAGATCGTTTTAGATATCGTGAAAGAAAATTCTGATGTTGATTATTTTCTGTTTGATAATTACTCTTGCGTTTAGTAAACTAATGGAAAATGCAATTAAAATATTCACTGTACGAATACAAATTAAATTCAGCTTACTACAGAAACATTACGAGGGCAGTCTATCTTAATAAAGCATTAAGTGTCTGTGAGACGATTGAGCCTATTTTAACACGAATTAGTAGGGTATTACCGACTTTTGACTTCGAATAGATCTGTATTTATTTCATTTCCTGTACCATTCGTAAGTATTATGAAAATGTGACATTTCATAGATAAAATGATGTATTCACAACAACAAAACTATGTCGGCAGAAAACAAAAGTGGCATTATGAATTTTGCAGTACCGTAAGGTTTTCGCTCTGACACTAAGAGTTACTGAAAGTAGCAAGACGAATTTTGCTCGAGCGTTGTCTTACGATTCCCTTATTGAATTTTTATCAGCCTGCTTCTAGCTGTGCTACAAAAGAATTAAAAATCTGGCTTTCAGCGAGTCTCGAAAGGCGAACGAAAGCAGCTTGCACCTGTTAGCTAAGCATGTTACCTGGGAACTGTTTTTTTCCTAAAGTGGAAAGACATCCTTTTCTGGTTGAATTGTTGGCAAATGTCAGTCAGACGTGTGCCGTTCGTCTAAGCCTTTCGGTGTGTCGAATTTGTACCAAAGATTTTTCTACAGGTTTTTTTCTGTCCCAAATAGAGAGTTGAGTTTTTACGTCATCCTGGTGAATTTTGCTCATAGTATTTTCGAGTGTGTTCCAGAATTTTTCGACATTTTCGGTGTTTTTCTTATTTTCGATGTTGGTGGGGACACGTGCATTGATGAGTGTATATTTTTTACTGGGGCTCTGAATGAGCATAGTCATAAGTCGCTTCTTGATGGGCCGGCCGCGGTGGCCGAGCGGTTCTAGGCGCTTCAGTTCGGAACCGCGCGACTGCTACGGTCGAAGGTTGAATCCAGCCTCGGACATGGATGTGTGTGATGTCCTTAGGTTAGTTAGGTTTAAGTAGTTCTAAGTTCTAGGGGACTGATGACCTCCGCTGTTAAGTCCTATAGTGCTCAGAGCCATTTGAACCTTTTTTATTGTTGATGGGTGTGATTTCTTTGACAGAGTCGATGATACATCTGTGTTCGAGAAATGCAATACCGAAGATTGGTACGCCTTTCGCTACCTTTTGTTGTATTTTGCTCCTGAAGATGCAATGGTTTCCCTAATGCAAGATTTCATTGTCAGTCGTGGTTCTTGAGGAGCAAAGATGAGAATTTTTTGTCGGTGGATTTCTTTTGTGAGATTATTTGGTTTTCGTGTTTCGATCAATGTATCGATGTTTACTTTTAAATGCATGTTCTTGCTTGTAGGGAAATTTAGCAGAGATCTTCGATATTCTCTGCTGTGCTAACCTGGACTCCCCAGAATCCGAAAATCCACAGCCGGGTTGTGTATCACCTGGGGTAAAGTTGACTTTGTTTCCATAGTTCATGTTTGCTTGTGTTTCATTGGTTTGGCTTGGGTGATACCAGGACCGGACAGGACCAGAGGGTGTTGAAGCCTTTGAAAGCAAATATTTTCAGCCAAGCTCATTGAGCTAACAGACGGTGACCAGAGTAACGGTGATTTTCACTCAGACGTGTCTGGATTTTGGGTTCAACGGATGTAGTAGCCGTTCAGGTTTTTGTTAGTATTTGGTTCATCCCTAGTATTTGATTTCTTCGGTACCACCCATATGGGGGAGGGTTTCCTCTATCCGCCACATGCGATTATTATTATTATTATTGTCATTATGCCATCAGCAAATCCGATATGGTGTATCTTCCCACCACTGAAATAGATGTGTCTTGTTCGATTCAGTATTTCCATCACAGAAATGTGGGTTATAAATACGTTACATTGCTGCTAGTAGACATATTTCTCACTTTTCCTTAGACAGTTGCTACCTGTTACTCCATCATAGGAATTTAAGTGCGCAGCATTGTTGCAATACAGACGTTCAGATTATCCGATTTCTGTAATTTCGTTTCGATACCAGATAGTTCTGATCGGATTCAGCCAAGCAGTCTTAATGTGGATATCCGACTACGACTTTCATCATGTGATATACTGGGTAAATCACATTCTTAATCAGACTGCTGAATATAGATCACTTATCTATGACAGGGCCTGAATTCTTAAACACTGTTGAAAATAATAATCCAATGTGCTTATTAAAAATACGTTATTTAAATATAAATACATGAACTAACGAGATAATAGTTAATTTACAGGAGCAGAGCCCCATCCATCATAGCAGAGCAGTGCGAGATTGTTATCAGGGCCAAAAGAGGATAAAGCTGTTGCCGTTTGTTCCACGATCACCAAACATCAACCAGATAGAGAATATGTGGGCAGAGGTAATTAGGCCATTGCCACGTGGATCTACAAAAGCAAGCGACCTTTGGACAAATGTAGAAAACATATGTTGGGAAGTAAACCATCACGCTACACTGTCGACAATTTAATGAAATCAATTCCCCTACGCCTTCGAGAATTCTTACGTAATGATCGTGGGTGGGTTGGTTACTAAAAGTATAAAAAATGTTCAAATGTGTGTGAAATCTTATGGGACTCAACTGCTAAGGTCATCAGTACCTAAGCTTACACACTACTTAACCTAAATTATCCTAAGAATAAACACACACACTCATGCCCGAGGGAGGACTCGAACCTCCGCCGGGATCAGCCACGCAGCCCATGACTGCAGCGCACAAGACCGCTCGGCTAATCCCACGCGGCTACTAAAAGTATACTCGTCCACAAAACCCATGTGGACAATTATCTGATAATCGGTAGAGCTTTGCTTTGTCGCAGCTCTTTAGCATACAAGTCCATTTACTTTCAGGCTCCTCTTTACAATTCTTGCAATGCAAGGTAATTGAAAAAACTCATCCACTCGACGCCAACTGAAGAACTGACTAGTGCAAGTGTTGTTCAACGCACAGTAGTTGTCACCCTCACTGGAATCAATGACTGTGTGTGTTTTCGTGTTCATGCACACTCTGTATCAATACTATTAACATTAGAGAGACAACCAACAATAAATAATTCACCAAATATGACTAAAGTATTTTAATGCGATGGGAAGGTACAAACTGAATTCAACCCACGTCCTGCATATTACGTTAAGTAAGATGTATCAACTCCGTAGTATCGTTAGCAGAGACAGTGCGCTCTTGTTGTCGAGGCTCGCGACAAGTGCAGCGATCAGCAGTGTCCAATGCCGCCGCGATTTGTTTATGTTGGCTGAGCGTGGACACTGCAGCAGACCCTTCGCCATAAACAGAAAGAAATCACCTTGGCTCTGACCGCAGTGAGCGGATATCACTGCCTGCGTGTTCTTATGGTAACCAACGTGAGACTGTACTCACAGGTGCCATGGAGCAATTGCAACGGGTATCATGTCATTAGTCATCAGAATATTAACCAGTGACGTAATGCCTACTCTATTTGAATCCCAAGAAAATAGGAACCTACTCACAAAGGAATGTGAGGTGATATCAAAATTTATCCAAAATACAAAAATTAACTGCAGGGCTTTCATGTATGCAGTAGTAGCACACAAAGAAATATTATGTCTTGGAAGCGTATATTTCATTTCCTCTTCTCATATTAACGCCCTTGTTTTAGTATGAAGTTGGAAAATAAACACGAAAAACCTAAGTTCCTGAGAAGCATATAAGTCATTTCCTTTTCTCATGTCATAACTTTTGTTTTAGTATGAGGTAAAAAAATAAACAGTTTAGGGTTCTGAAACATAATATGACGCCATATTCTTATCGTAGGCGCTATCGGAAACGCAATAAGCAGGGAGCTGTCCATTCTTTTGTCCAAAAGTCTGTTTCCTTTCATGCATTACTCCCGCTAGGAGATTCTTATTTAAGGACTTGTGGGCATCAAGTTCTTCAGCAGAACAAGCCTTATGTTATTGTGCTAAGTACGGTATGGAAAAAATGCAACAAAGACTAGTTCCCCTGGAGCAGTGAGGATATTTGCACATGTCTGTATTCAGCAATGACCGCCAGCTGCCACAACACTTCACAGAATCCTTGCGGCAAGCAACACAACTGTGCGTGCACTTCAGACTTCATTCAGTAAGACGTCAAGAGATGGATGGAAACGTCAAAGTCGTATTCAATCCAGAATGAGGTGTTATTAAGGTAGTTGAACGTTCTAGCAATTACACTTCTATAATTGCCATATGAGTATTCCGATAGCCAAAAGAACTCGTTAGTGCGAAACCATCTGGAACTGCATTAACATCAAACTGCAAGAACTTGAGACAATACGTGGACTCTTCTCTTCGCTAGGTGACCTATTACTGATATTTAGGATTCTCTCCGTCCTAGGCGTAATGGAAATGGAACTTCTGAGGCGCTTTCCGCTATTCTTGACAAACATGAGAAACTTGTAATCACGGCGAGTTACAACTGCGTGATGATAATGGTTCAGGTTGTCAGTAGTCGTGGTGGTGTTATGCTTACAGCAACGTTAATGGTGGCGCACATAATTTAGCACTGTCTACCTACTTAAGTAAAGATAGTGTTGTGGCATCGTCGCTTGTCTTTATTTGGCCTCAGCTTGAGTAATCCGATTTAACGAATATAGTACTACATTCGCGGGCTGCTAATGATACAATATGACTACAGAGATCATCGTGCGGGCATTACATTAATTCTGCAATGAATTGCTTAAAAAATATTATCCTCAGCTATGCAGCTGGAATGACTCATTACACAGGTACTCTATGTTGCACTTGGTTAAGCGATCAGTTCGCTGCAATCCTGCTTCTACAGTTTGTAAATACTTGTATACTTCAAAAATGGTTCAAATGGCTCTGAGCGCTATGGGACAACGTCTGAGGTGGTCAGTCCGCTAGAACTTAGAACTACTTAAACCTAACTAACCTAAGGACATCAGACACATCCATGTCCGAGACTCGAGTCGAACCTGAGACCTTAGCTCTCGCGCGTTTCCAGACTGCAGCGCCTAGAAACGCTCGGCCACCCTGGCCGGCACACTTGTATACTGACCATTCGTTATTTGACTAAATATGAACTACAATCTAATTCGCATGGATATGACATGGGTTAGCTCCGGCACGAAAGTATGACTAAGTATTGGATGCCGTTGGAGTCCCGTGACACTGATGGCAAGACAAATGTTCGCAAATCACCTCTATTGCCTCAAAAAACAGTTGCATCTTAAATATCGAAGGACCGACGTCCACACCGTCACAGCGCGTTGAAATACAGCAACGACGGCAGATGAAAATTTGTGACCGACTGAGCTTCGAACCTACACCTGCTGCTTACTAGACAGACGTGCTGACCACTGCACTATTATTTTTTTTAAAGTTTGAGAAGACTTTCAGCACCAGGTAGGCGGAGGCAAAGAGGGCAGGGGTCGAAAATCCGAGGCCCGGCCACAATGCCTCCCCCATACCTGTCACTGAGCAGCTGCATTATTCCCATGTATTCCATGTTTGCACTCATATATTCCTTTAAATTGCTGAACAAAACTGAAGTAGTAATTAAGATAAAATAAATTACAGGTTGTCGCCTCCAATGGCGTGCGTTCCTTGTGGAACATAACTTATAACAGTGAACATGGTGACGGAAAAATAAATAACAAACATTCATTCAGAAATATATTCACAATTTAAGTTATTATGCACTGAGGTCTGTAAGGAAGCCGTATATTTTTCAACAAATGGAAGAAGTTTCAGAGCCGGGGGGGGGGGGTTTGCCAGATTAGAACAGCTCTGATTTTAGAACCAACGTAAAAGAATATTCCAGGAATAAAAAAAAGTGAAAGAATAGTATTCTGATTCTAATCAATAAAACTGTCCACCTCTTTGTAGCCCACATAAAGCAATAGATAAAAATTTTTTAAACCGGTCCTTATATTTGTTATTTTTCTTCAGCTTAAAATGTGCTTCTGCAATATAAAACATGCACTCTTCTAACTTCTAAGTTTTGTTTATTACGACGTAAAACACAGACTGTCCCAGAAACCACGAATAACTGTTATTCTTTGCGGACGAGTAACATTTCCAGTCGGGTTGTAAAGCTTCAGTTAACGATATATGACTTTCTGCGGTTCTGTTGATAGTGCTAATTTCTTCCTAGTCCAGTTCCAAATTCTGATTCTATTTTCACATAAGAAGGTGTGCGCTACAGTTTCTACAAGCCCACAATTGTCGCAGTATGAAGATGGTCTCAATTTGATTTTTCATAATCGTTCCGCTGTGGGTATGGTTTCATTTACAACGTCGCACCATATGGCACTGACTCTAGTTGGTATAATTTTACTGTTGATATTTTTCCAGACGTTCCACCAGTTTTTGTAGGTTAATTCACCGGAATTGGTTTGTGTAGACGATGTCCGGTAATATAATCATAGACGGTTCTAGTGTTGGTTTGTGCTGGTGGAAGTCTTATACAGGTCCAATCGCCGTAGTACTTTTGGACGTAATCTAGGCTGGCGTGCTACATTAACAGGAGCGTTCCTATCTCCAGGATCTAACGAGGGGAACAGAAGTTTCGCGATGCCTGTCTTAGTGACGTGTATTAGTTTAGAAGCACGTCTTTAATTCCAAGTCCTCTGTTTTACCTCTGCAATGTCGCCGTGTGGAAGGGTACTTCGAAGATATTTTGTTTCCATACATACCAAGAGACTACAGCTAATATTTTATGTGGAGTGACCTGCAGTATCGGTAAGATTGCTGCGACATGATAAATTTTGCTAAGTATGTATGTATTTATAAACTGAACTTTCAGCAGTCAGTCTAACGATCGCATGTCATGGTCCTTCAACACGGTTCCGATGACATTAAGTTTCCGCTCCCAATTGTTCGTGGGGATGCGCTTCGGGTTCGCCTTTAACCACAATCCGTGATGGAGACTCACTTCAGTTACATCTAACCAGGGCGCACTTATTGCACTATGCAGTATTTTGGATTTAAAATTTTGTAAATTTGTGGTGAGAACTTATAGGACCAAGTAAGGTTACACATTACTTAATCTAACTTAAACTATGGACAACACACACACCCATGCCGGAGGGAGGACTCGAAGCTCCGACGGTAGGCACTGTCGGGACACATCCGCGAATTCCCATCTTTACCGCATACCTCATGCGCAGTCACCACGTTGGTGTGGGTGTGGAGGGGCCCATCCTTTAATGAAATTAAGCTCTCCTCGAACGCTCGACAAGTGGTGCACAAAATGCTCGTGCCGAGTCTCCAGGCCATCAAAATATGCCCTCGCTCAAATTCAGATGCATAGCGCGATTTCCCCATTGTATACAGGGACAGCACGCTCACTAATACTGCATGCAACGTGCGTGTGTCTGACCAGCAGACTTTCCTGTCGAGGTGACGCTGCTATCTCTTGGACGGGTTTATATCGATAGAAGGTCGGTGGTCATAATGTTCTGACTGATCAGTCTATACATATACGAGATTAATACGAACGATCTCGGTCCTGCGCAGCTGAAAGTGGCAAATTAACTGAAGGCAAGTAATATCAATAGTTTCGCTTGTGTGTAATTTAAAATAGACTCGTGATGGTTGATTCATTTAAACGTATAAGCTGCAATGCCACAGTTTATTTTGCCCCCTCTTATGGGCCCTCTTCCTCCATCGGCTCCTTTCCCCCCTCCCTCCCCCTTCGCTTTTTCTCTCCTTGCCCCCTTTTTATTTTCCCACCATCTGTCCAGTCTCCCACTACCTGCTCTCGGCTGTGGTATGTCATACTTGCCAACTTTTTAGTGCAGTGTTCCAGTGTATGTTCAGTGTTGTTCGCCTATCCAAAGTGTTGCGAACAGAAACCATGGTGTTGCTGGGTGTGAATTTTATGTCTTTTGCGAACAGAAGCTAGAGTGTCGGTACCAACCAGCCGCCATATTATTCTCTGCTCTTCAGCCTACAGACTTTGCTTTAAAAAGATGAAGATAATAAATAATAAAAACAGGCGATAAAATCGGAGACTTAAATAACTGCACTGTTGACAAGATAATCTCAATATCACAATATTTAATTGTAGGGCTTAATGTGTGTGTGTGTGTGTGTGTGCCTGTCTGTCTTTATAAAGTAACATGCACATCTCGTATGAATAATGTAAGTTGTATTGGATGAAACACCTCTGTAACTTGCCCTATGAATATATATTTATTGATTAGCATATTCGGAACTATGGTTCGGATTTGCCGAGCTCAGAAGCACTTTTCAACAGTCAACAATTGGTGAAATAACAAGCAACTAATACTTAGCAACCAGTAGGTTGTTTGATGGTACGAAATGTGTACTGTTTAAAAATGTGCGGCCATGAGTGTAATAATTTACAGCAACATTTAGCAGGTACTGATATTGTCGCGTAGAAGAGGAGCGCTGTTGTGAGGCTCTTCAAGCCATGGCGAAACTGCGTCCAAACGTCGCGGCCTGGGCAGAGTAGTAAAACAGGACAGGCGGCGAACTGTGGCGGAAGTAACATCAGACTTTAATGATGGGCGAAGCACAAGTGTGCCTCAACACACAGTGCACCAATCACTCTCAACGATGAGGCTCAGCGGCCGATGACCCATGCATGTGCCAATGTTAACACCACGACATCGGCAGCTACGACTGAAATGCGAACGTGACCATCGATACTGCACTTTGGCACAATGGCAGCGTGTTGCACTGTCTGATGAACCTCGATACCGTCTTCTTCACGCCGATGGAAGGGAGCGAGTCCGTCTTGGACAGACACAAGCTGGCAGCGCCTCCAGTATGCTCTGGGGAAAATTCACATGGCCATCCATGGGACCAGTGCAGCCCGTGCAAGGCATCTCGATGGCAAAGGTGTACCGTACACTGGTTGCAGACCATGTACACCACTTCATGACGATCAAGTTTCCCGACGGTAGTGGCGTTTTTCAACAAGGTAATGCGTTGTCTCAAGACCAGGAGTGTAATGGCCTGGTTCGAGGAACACAGTGTGTAACATTGCAGGCTTATGGTTACCACCCCTACATTATGTATTACCAGATCATTTACTCTTCTATCTCCAGCTATAATTACATTCAATTACTTTTCGATAATAGGAAAAAGGCTTTTAGAAGAATAATACCAATAGCAAACAATAGAAGTTACAATAGCCTTTGTACCATAAACAATTAAAATCAGATTCAGGAAATTAATACTGTATATGGAAAATGTTTAGAAAAAAGAATCATCTGTAAAAGGTAGGAATTAAATTTCGAGCCTAATTAACAAAATATGAATAATTGATCGTTTAGCATTGTTACAATGGTTATTTCTGCAATTTACTTATTAAACTTATTTTTATGTGTTTAGAAAATGTCTTAAACTTGTTCTAGCGAAGTAGGGAATATTATAGAGTGTTTGATAATGTTGTTAAACTATTTCATATTATAAATTATGTGTTGCAATATTATAACCAGTAGTACATTGTAGGAAGAGTATAAATACTATGCCTCGAGTATTATTAGGTGAGATGAATGTCGGACACAGTAGAGGACAGATCTGTGCGTACAGTTGTGTCACATTCTTGGTGCATGATTCAGGTTTGGATTTACAATAGAGCAACGCATGTGTTGGACATTGTCTAAAACAGCATATTAGAACAGTGCAGTGACGGATTATTTCGGAGTGTTAAACAGTTTGATTTAATATCGCAAAAGGCAAAATTATATGTGCCTTTATATTCGTACTTTGTTGAATATTAGCGTTAACAATGCAATTGAATGACTCTGAGCACTATGGGACTTAACTTCTGAGGTCATCTGTCCCCTAGAACTTAGAACTATTTAAACCTAACTATCCTAAGGACATCACACTCATCGATGCCTGTGGCAAGATTCGAACCTGCGACCGTATCGGTCGCTCGGTTCCAGCCTGAAGCGACTAAAACGCTCTGCCACCCTAGCCGGCTTCACAATGTAATGGACCTCACACACGCATTACTATCAAATTATTACATCTGTACTATTTAAAATCGCCACTGTAGTATGTGCTGCCATCGGTTAGCTGTAGTAGTAACAACGACACTTATTACACCGAAGATTGTTCATGAGCTCATAAGATACAGGTTTTGAAGTGAATAAATCCACGTACTTACTTCACTTCAGTTGTGGCCTACATCACTGTAGTGAAATCCATTATGGTATCCTGTATCTATTAAACAAGCATATTTTAGCTCATGTAAGCAGTCGTCGAGGGACACCGAAGGCAAGATATTGACAGGTATTTGAACCATTTTTAACTACTCACTAACCAGAGGGACGTTACAATTGGTGAGTTACATTTGATCTATTGGCCCCCCAACTCGCCAGATCTGAAGTCGGTCGAACACATCTTGGGTGTGATAGAACGTAACTTCAGAGCGCATTGCCGTTCTCCCCCCATTTTACAGTAATTAGGTGACTTGCGTGCGCAGTTGTGGTGCCAGTTCCCTCCAGCGATTTACCATGGCCTCATTGCTACCATGCCACGACGCATCGCCGCTGTTATCCATACCAAAGGAGGACATACCTCCTTTTAGATGACTAGATGAACGGTCGTAATGTTCTATCTGGTTGGCTAATCAGTACATTATGACCACCCACCTAATCACCTAACAGCTGGAATGTACAACTTTGGTAGGCGTCCTGCCATGGAAACAGTGATGCCTTGATAGGTCACGGAGGGAGTTGGCACCACATCTGCGCACACAAGTCACCTAATTCCCGTAAATTCTCGGGAGATGGACGATGAGATCCGACGCCACATTTATGGTGTTTTAAATAATATACGGAAGTTTCTGTAGGTTAATTATATAGAGAATCTCGCCCCGAAGAGTCGTCAGACGTATTTTCCTTTGTGTTTCGGCAGATGTTTGGAGTTTTCTTTTTACAATGTGTAGATGAGTCCTGCCAACAAGTCCTGCTCATCGCATGTTTTACGTGACGCCCAGTGTCACCGGAAAGCGCCGGTGTGTTCCCTTTCACAACCAAAATTATTTTTAAAAGTGAATTGTACTTTGCCATTCGACAGAGTGCTCGCAAATTAGTCTGCTACGATATTCGTTTCATCGGTATTTTTTAACCGGGACATTAAAACACGAAGAATAATCAGTATTCCAACAGCGACAGCACTGCGCTGGCCCGCGGTGACTACTACAGCCATGCAGCAATGCTGTTCAGTTGCTGCTGGTGTACTGGTTAGTCTTTGTATTTTGCTGTCCCTGTTAACTTATATCAATAAAACTAATATCGCAATGGTTAATCTGCGACTGCTCCATCGAATGAGCAAAGAAAATTCCTTGTAAAGGGAAAATGGTCTCCAGTGACAGTAAGCTTCAAATGAAAGACGTGATGAGCAGTATTTGTTTGGGACGACTCCAACTACACATTGCTAAAACGAAATTCCAGATATATGCCGAAATACCAGAGAAAATGCGCCTGACGACTCTGAGAGACATATAGTATAATACTATCGAGAAAGAAGATGAGAAGCACTGTGGTGTAGTGGTAATGATACTAAACTGTGGTATGAAGGGTCGGGAGTTCATAACTCACCTGCACTATACAATTTTAATTTCTATATTCGGCTCTAGTACATTCTAGAAGTATCCACAAATGTCAGAAATCATTGCACTGGGATGTTCTGTAGCTGTATATATACCGTATATGCTCTGGCCGGAGGCAGTTCGCACCGCGCTCTTGTATGTGCAAGTGCTGAGTAAACCTTCGTTAGGTGAAGTTAGTGTTCGTCATTCATCTAATAACATCTTCTACGTGAGAATATCAATACCTGCAAAATGCTGCTGTACATTATTACACTCATGGATGCAAATTTTTAAAATGTACATATTTCGTACCATCAAACAACCTACTGGTTACTAAGTATTCGTTGCTTATTATTCCACCAACAGCTGACTGTTGAAGGTGCTTCTGCGCTTGGCAGTTCCCAACCATAGTTCCGAATAAACCAATCAAATACACTACTGAACATTAAGATTGCTACACCACGAAGATGACGCGCTACAGACGCCAAATTGAACCAACAGGAAGAAGATTCTGTGATATGCAAGTGCTTAGGATTTCAGAGCATTCACACAAGGTTGGCGGCGGTGGTGACACCTACAACGTGCTGACATGACGAACGTTTCCAACCGATTTCTCATACACAAACAGCAGTTGACGACATTGCCTGGTGACTAGTTGTTGTGATGCCTCGTGTAAGGACGAGAAATCCGTACCATCACGTTTCCGACTTTGATAAAGGTCGAATTGTAGCCTACCGCGATTGCGGTTTACCGTATCGCGACATTGCTGCTCACGTTGGTCGAGATAAAATGACTGTTAGCAAAATATGGAATCGGTGGTTTCACGAGTGTAACACGAAACGCCGTGCTGGATCCCAACCGCCTCGTATCACCAGCAGTCGAGGTGATAGGCATCTTATCCGCATGGCTGTAAAGCATCGTGCAGGCACGTCTCGATTCCTGAGTCAACAGATGGAGACGTTTGCAAGACAACAACCATCTGCACGAACAGTTCGACAACGTTTGCGGCAATATGGACTGTCAGCTCGGAGACCATGGCTGCTGTTACCCTTGACGCTGCACCACAGACAGGAGCGCCTGACATGGTCTACTCAACGAAGAACCAGGGTGCACGAATGGCAAAACGTCATTTTTTCGGATGAATCCAGGTTCTGTTTACAGCATCATGATGGTCTCACCCGTGTTTGGCGACATCGCGGTGAACGCACATTGGAAGCGTGTGTTCGTCATCGCCATACTGGCGTGTCACCCGGCGTGATGGAATGGGGTGCCATTGGTTACACGTCTCGGTCACCTGTTGTTCGCACTGACGGCACTTTGAACAGTGGACGTTACATTTCAGATGTGTTACGACCCGTGGCTCTACCCTTCATTCGATCCCTGCGAAACCCTACATTTCAGCCGGATAATGCACGACTGCATGTTGCAGGTACTGTACGGGCCTTTCTGGATACAGAAAATGTGCGACTGCTGCCATGGCCAGAATATTCTCCAGATCTCTCACCAATTGAAAACGTCTGGTCAATGGTGGCCGAGCAACTGGCTCGTCACAATACGCCAGTCACTTCTCTTGATGAACTGTGGTATCGTGTTGAAGCTACATGTGCAGCTGTACCTGTACACGCCATCCAAGCTCTGTTTGACTCAATGCCCAGGTGTATGAAGGCCGTTATTACGGCCAAAGGTGGTTGTTCTGGGTATTGATTTCTCAGGATCTATGCACCCAAATTGCGTGAGAATGTAATCACATGTCAGTTCTAGTATAATATATCTGTCCAATAAATACCCGTTTATCATGTGCATTTCTTATTGGTGTAGCAATTTTAATGGCCAGTATTATATTTATTCATGAGGCGAGCTACAGAGGCGTTTCATCCAATACAACTTACATTATTCATACGAGCTGTGCATGTTACTTTATAAAGACAGAAGGACACACACACACACACATACACACACACGCGCGCGCGCTCATTAAGCCCTATAATTAAATAATGTGATATTATGATTATCTTGTCAACAGTGTGGCTATTTAAAGCTTACAGGCCAACAAAGGAGCTTTGTGACCAAGCAGAAAAGGCTCCAGGTCACGAAAACTGGCAACGGCCGGGAGAGCGGTGTAGTGGTACCACGTCCCTCCATACCGCATCAAAAAACACTGTTGGCAGAGGATGACATGGCGGCTGGTTGGTACCGATGGGTCCGCCAAGGAAGGCGGTTACATTTTACAGTTCTATGACGTAGGTGATGTACTCTTTAACTCGTATCTAGGAATTTGTATTCGGTGTCCATAGACAGGAAAGGTGAGGACGAATTTGCTGGACTTAACCAGCTTATCTGAGAGTACTTGTTGTCTTTGCTGACGGGTCATTGGTACTGACCAGCCGTCGCGTCATCCTCCACCACATGGCGACACTTCCATGCGGTATAGAGGCGATGGGGCAGCTCACCATTCTACCTGCCGTTGTCGGTTTCTCGGACGTTGAGTAACAATGGAGCGTACGAAAATACTTAGGTAGAATAGAATATAAATTACGTGGGGGGAAGAATACATGCGACGTGCGAATGAGAAAACTTACTTGGGGGTACCGAATCTGTACTTCGAGTCTCATATAACACCCGTTACTCACTAATGAAGACATACGAGATGCGATCGCCTTGTTGACACTCAATCTGAACACCTTAAAGTATGAATCTACAAAAATGAGAATCTGTTGCTTTTTATGGCTCATTTTGACATAAGAGAGACATTATTACACATCACAGCTCAACGATGGTGGTACATGGTGACAATTATTGAAAAAAAAATGTAAACTAGTTACAAACCACGGCGTGCACACGCTTTATTCAACATGTAAACGTCACTACAGATATTCGGATTTTGGTTATGACATGTTCGATATGCCTGCCATTATTGGAGATGATGTGGCGCAGACGGATAGCGAAATTCTGCATGACTCGCTGAAGTGTCGGAGCATCGATGCTGTCGCTGACCTCCTGAATGGCTGTTTTCAGCTCAGCTATGGTTTGGAGTTATTGCTCTACGCCTTGTCTTCAATATAGCCCCACGAAAAGGAGTCGCATTTGTTTTCAGATCCGGAGAACATGGCGGCCAATCGAGGCCTATGCCAGTGGCCTCTGGGTACTAAAGAGCCACAATGTGGTTCGCAAAGTGCTCCTCCAGGATATCAAACACTCTCCTGCGTCGATGGGTCGCTCTCCGTCTTGCATGAACCACATCTTGTCGAAATCAGGGTCACTTTCGATAATGGGGATTAAATCATCTTCCAAAACCTTCATGTACCGTTCGATAGTCACCATGCCTGCAAGGAACACCGATTATTCCGTGACTGGACATTGCACACCACACAGTCACCCACTGAGGGTGAAGAGACTTCTCGAACGGCGGATTCTCAGTCCCCCAAATGTTCCAATTTTGCTTATTGAAAGTGGACTTCGTCGCTAAACCAAACAGCAAACCGTTGAGAAGCTATGACGATTTCATTTCATACAGTTCAATAATTGGCACCCTGTACATTGGTTGCATTACCCATTTCCTCTGCTTCCATCATTTCGGTGACGATCTGTCATCAGCCACTTTACTGCTCTTCAGCTTAATGTGTATTGTTTTTAATGTATTCTATTATTTGTTACCTAATAAACGAGAAGCAAATGAAGGATTGAAAAATGTAACTACGAAAGAGAAACACACGTCCTGCATCAATTACTTATTAACCAGTTTCAAAATTTTTATACTGCCCTCGGATGACAACTGACTGGCATGTGTAAAAAGCATCAATGCCAGAGTTATCTGGTTCAGGCTTTACGAACTTTTAGAAATGAAAACTGATATTACATATACATTTTTAGAAGAGATATTGCCACAGCATGAACAACTCAGTTCTCTCGTACGAATATTTGTTTGTTTCCATAAATAAATGAAATAATTTACTTGAGCTATGCAGACATTTGATTTCATAGAGGTTATAATGAGTGTACGTCCACTTAATTCTAAGTTGAAAATTTAAACCCGGTATGCATTTATCTCTAATAACTCAAGTGGACAGATATTTCTTAGATTATAACATCACATTGTACATCCCATGTATGGTTCTGAGATGAGGAATAGCTGGATTAGTTTTAATAAGCATCTAGGACAAAACGTAAGCTTAGTTTCATTTGCCCTTCTATTAGTTTCAAAAACGAGAAAGTGTAATTCACATCAGACTCAACACATCCTAGACAAATTTATATTATCTGTAACTATCTTTACTAATACCAAGACTCTTTTCGAAGGACATCAAGGTACAAATTTACTAGCTAGTGTTAATGGTTGGCAGTGACTGATAACCGACGCCAACTATCGTCACCACTGACTGCAGAGATTATCCATTAGGAATGAAGAAGATCGAACACCAACTGGCAGAGTACAGGCAGGTAAAACAAAAGCGGTAATCACCAAAAGTGTTTGTTAGAACGTCACTTTGATTTACTACGAAAAGAAAACAATGTATGAGGCGAAAATCACGTTAAACTTCAGAAATGATCTTCAGACCAAAGGCGGACTAAAATCCAGGTCTTCTGATTTGAATTTTGAACCATAAGGCAGGGCACGGCGACTAAAGCTAATTATTCTATATTACAATAATTTCTGCAAATAGTCAATTTTTGGTAAAATTACGATTTATCGTTATGATGTAGGCGTTAAACAGTGTTATGTCTGTCGAACATGCAGCGTAGGGAAACACTAGGCCAAATATTTTAAAGAAGATCTAGCGCTGTGCAAACACACACAGACACACACACAGACACACACACACACACACACACACACACACACACACACACACACACACACAAGGGTGTTTTGGTATTCATTCTGAGTTCTTTTAAACAAAATGTTAAAAAATGTCGAATGTGCTTACATAAGATTGCACTGGTAGAAATTAGAAAAAAAAGACCTATTGACATATCTTCATAAACTTGTTGAGATATAAGCAATTCTGACCAACAGTAATCATGTCTGTTTGCACAACAGTACGCAATGAACACAATGATTTAAATAATAAGCACTGCACATATTTTCGTTCTTTCATGAGTAGCACGACACGTCTCAGGAGTTATTCCCATTTTCAAGTGCTGTGTGTGTTTTCGTCAGTATTGTACGCGTTTGTGATGTCTCTGTGTGTATTGTCCTGGTTCTCTTACCTCCATGAGCCTTTTTACAGTCATACTGCAATCGGAAAATGTAACTTTTGGAATTTTTAGACGCGAACGTTAGAAAATAGAATCTTTTGTATACCTGTTCATAGCTGTTGTGCCTCCTCGATTACGGAGGAACTCATACAAGCTCAAATAATTCTCTACGGTGTTTGCTGTACATAAAATCATAACATAGATACTGCGACTGTATTGCTTCCAAAGAGTTTGTACGCAGCCAGAGATGTTCTGTTTACGTTCACTTATCACTGCTATTAGTAATAACGATGTATTAATTAACAATTGTGCTTTGAGTTATATTTTATACTCTTTTATAGCAAATACTGAGGAAGAGAAATGAACGATTGAAATATTTATGTAACTATTACAGTTATTACATAAAATACAAACAGCTGAAGAAATTAGTCGATTCTTTTGATTTTTTGTGTACAAAAGCCTAACTCTCTAGTTAAATCCATTGTTTGTGATCTCTGGAAGTGATGCAGTGAGCCTATCTTAACAACTTCTTCCATGTTCTGCACACATTGGCGGCAGCGGAATCGTTTTGCTGTCAATCACAAATATCGGTTCTCTAAATGTTCTCAATCATGTTTTGGCAAAAACAACTCCAGGGATTCCCGTTTGAGTTCACGAATCATCTCTGTAATACTGCCGTGTTGATCGTACCAGCCGGTAACAAATCCAGCACAACGCCTTTGAATTCCTACAGTGCCTTTCTTTAATGCAACCTGGCGGTTGGATTCTGCCTGTTGCCATTCATTTATGGATCGTGTGAGGAAAGAGCAAGCTGAGATTCAGCCGAGCGATGCTTTTTAAATCCGAGCTGATTTTCAGTCAGGAGCTCACACAACAACTTCTACCGACAGCGAAGAGTCGTTTCGTCTTTCGTTTTGGTGGCCGGAAATGGCTACCACGATCTTGTGATTTATGACCTAGAGATTTATTTCTGTGGGGTTCTATGAAGTCTCACGTTTACGCCATCAAGACCACGACCACACAGGCATTAAAGTCCGAAATTGAAACGCTATATCACAGAAATATCAACATATATGCAAAGCTGTTATTGAAAATTTTGCCACTGAGTAAACGTGTGACATTAGATTTATGGCGGTTATTTAGTGGATATGTTCTACTGCACATAATTCCCAAATATCTACATTTGAACAAATAAGTGTTACAGTGTTTTGCTACAGAAAACCATGTTTTATTTAAAATTCGGGTTTTGCGCTCTCATTGTAACATGACCTACCAGAAGTGGGATCGAGTGATCGCTCAGCAGAAAATGGATCTACGAGGCCGTGTTAACGTAGTGAGAAAAGAACATAACTACTTTAACTGCCGGTAACTGAAGCACTTTAACAGACTCTTTCTGACTTCTTTCCCTTCTCTCTCTCTCCTTTTCTTTTTCCCGCCACGAATTCCTCTCCTGTGCCAACCTCTTCATCTCAGAGTAGCACTTGCAACCTGCATCTAAAATTATATATCGGACGTGTTCCACTCTCTGTCTTCCCCTACAATTTTTACTCTCTACGGCTTCCCCCAGTTCAACCAAACTGGAAGTTATTCTCTGACGACTTAACACATGCCCTATCATTAGGTGGCTTCTTCTTGTCAGTATTTCCAAAAAATGGTTCAATGGCAAAGTTAGAACTAATTAAACGTAACTAACCTAAGGACATCATACACATCCATGCCCGAGGCAGGATTCAAACCTGCGACCGTTGCGGTCGCTCGGTTCCAGACTGTAGCGCCTAGAACCGCAGAGCCACTCCGGCCGCCAGTATTTCTTCGCCAATTCTACCGACAACTCCATAATTTCTGACCTCATCAGAGCATTCACTTTTCAACATCCTTCTATAGCACCACATCTCGAACGCTTCGGTTCCCTTTTTTTCCGGTTTTCACACAGTCCATGGCGCAACGCAGTGCTGTGCTTCAAACGTACATATTGTGAAATTCCTTCCTCAGATTGTAGTCGACGTTTGAGACTAACAGCCCCTCTTGGAAGGAAAGCACTCCTTGTCTGTTTTATGTCCTTCTTCTTTCGTCTGTAATTTTGCTTCCAGGATAGCAGGACTCGTTTACACGGGTTCTCAGTTTAAAGGTAAAGTTTATCGATAATATCATTTCTCTTACTCCTCATTACCTTCGTCTTTTTTGGGTCGCTGTCAATTAGTGAGGTGGTAAAAACCATAGGGTAGCGAAATTCACGCATACAGATGGCGGTAGTATCGCATATACAAGCTATAAAAGGGCAGTGCATTAGTGCATTGATAAGCTGTCATCTGTAATCAAGTGATTTATGTCAAAAGGTTTTCGATTTGATTATGGCTGCACGACGGAAATTAACAGGCTTTGAAAGCGGAATGGTAGTTGGAGCGAGACGCATGGGATCGTTAGGGAATTCAGTATTCCGCGATCCCCAGTGTCAAGAGTGTGCCTAGAACACCAAATTTCAGGAATTACCTCTCACCACGGACAACATAATGACCGACAGCCTGCAGTTTTACGACCGAGAGCAGCGGCGTTTGCGTACAGCTGTCATTGTTGACAGCTACGTGAAATAACAGCAGAAATCAATGTGGGACGTACGACGAACGTATCTGTTACGACATTGCGGCGAAATTCGACGTTAATGGGCTATGGAAACAAACGAACGAGGCGAGTACCTCTTCTAATAGCACGACGTTACCTGCAGCGCCTCTCCTGGGCTCGAGACCATATCGGTTCGCTGCTGCACGATCAGGAAACCGTGGTTTGGTTAGATGAGTCCCGATTTCAGTTGGTAAGAGCAAATGGCATGGTTCAAGTGTGGCACAGACCCCACGATGCCATGGGCCCAAGTTGTCAACAAGACACTGTGCAGGCTGGTGGAGGCTCCATAATGGTTTGGGCTGTGTTTACGTGGAATGGACTGGGTCCTCTGGTCCAGCTGACCAGATCATTGAGTGGAAATAGTTACGTTCAGCAACTTCGACATCGTTTGCAGGCATTCATGGACTTCATGTTCCCAAACAATGATGTTATGTCACCGGGCCGTAGTTATTCGCGATTGGTTGAATAACATTTTTGACAATTCGAGCGAATGATAAGGCCATACAGATCGGTTGACACAAATTCCATCAAACATTTATGGGACTTAATCGAGAGGATAGTTCGTGCACAAAACCCTGTGCAGGCAACACCTTCTCATATAGGCAGCATGGCTCAGTGTTAATGCAAGGACTGCCAGCGACTTGTGGACTCAATGCCACGATGAACTGCTGAACGAAGCTGCGCAAAATGAGATGCGTCACTATATTAAGAGGTATACTACGACTTTATTCACCTCAGTGTATTTTCATTAGAGTGTTCATCTCACTCAACGCGTTCTGTAATTCTTCAGTTTCATAGAAGATGAAAATGTCGTCAGCGAATCTTACCACTGCAAGCGGCGCTGACTTCGGTCGCGCAGCTTGAGGCTGTTGCCAATGGGCACCACTGTGGGGAGCTGGACTTGGGTATCACGGGGATGTCAACCTCGTCCCGTCTGTCCCCAGATCGGTCTGCCGCTGTGGTTGCCCCGGTTGCTGCCCGCAGTGGGGCTGAGCCCTCGCCTGTGGTTGATTGGGATGTCGCTGCAAGGCGTGGCAGACAGCGAAAGGCGTCCCCGGAGGCTGATCAGAAAGCCTCCCCGGTGCGTCTGACAATTCAGGCACTGTCTCTGGCTTAGCCAGATGCAGCTCCCTGCTCTGTTTCAGAGGATCATTCTCAGAAGGTCCGGGCAATCGCAGAGGGTGGGCTTACTGGTAGTTGGGAGCTCCAATGTTAGGCGCGTAATGGGGCCCCTTAGGGATACGGCGGCTAAGGAGAAGAAGAAATCCAGTGTGCACTCCGTGTGCATTCCGGGAGGAGTCATTCCTGATGTGGAAAGGGTCCTTCCGGATGCAATGAAGAGCACAGGGTGCAGCCAGCTGCAGGTGGTGGCACATGTCGGCACTAATGACGTGTGTCGCTTTGGATCTGAGGAAATTCTCTCTGGATTCCAGCGGCTATCTGTTTTGGTGAAGACTGCCGGTCTTGCTTACGAGATGAAGGCAGAGCTCACCATCTGCAGCATCATTGACAGAACCGACTGCGGACCTTTGGTGCAGAGCCAGGTGGAGGGTCTGAATCAGACGCTCAGACGGTTTTTCGACCGTATTGGCTGCAGATTCCTTGACTTGCGCCATAGGGTGGTGGGGTGTCGGGTTCCGCTGAATAGGTCAGGAGTTCACTACACTCAGCTGGCGGCTACACGGGTAGCGGAGGCTGTGTGGCGTGGACTGGGCGGTTTTTTAGGTTAGAAGGCCTCGGGAAAGTGCGGGATGGGCTGCAATGTCAAAGGGTGCATGGCAATTACAGGACGTGCTTGGATCAAGGAACAGTCGGAATTATAGTTGTAAATTGTTGTAGTTGCGCTGGAAAAGTCCCTGAGCTTCAAGTGCTAATAGAAAGCACAGAAGCTGATATCGTTATAGGTACAGAAAGCTGGCTAAAGCCTGAAATAAGTTCTGCAGAAATTTTTACGAAGTCTCAGACGGTGTTCAGGAAAGATAGATTAGGAAGAATTGGTGGTGGAGTGTCTGTCAGTAGTGGTTTGTCTTCTAGTGAAGTCGAAGTAGATACTCCATGCGAATTGGTATGGGTGGAGGTTATACTTAACAGCCGAATTAAGTTAATAATTGGCTCCTTCTACCGACCCCCAGACTCCGATGATACAGTTGCGGAACAGTTCAGAGAAAGTTTGAGTCTCGTAACAAATAAATACCCCACTCCTACGGTTATAGTTGGTGGGGACTTCAACCTACCCTCGGTATGTTGGCAAAAATACTTGTTCAAAACCGGTGGTAGGCAGAAAACATCTTCCGAGATTATCCTAAATGCTTTCTCCGAAAATTATTTCGAGCAGTTAGTCCACGAACCCACGCGAATTGTAAATGGTTGCGAAAACACACTTGACCTCTTAGCCACAAACAATCCAGAACTGATAGAGAGCATCATGACTGATACAGGGATTAGTGATCACAAGTTCGTTGTAGCTAGGCTCAATACCATTTCTTCCAAATCCATCAGTGTAGACGAGATGTGGCTCAAATTCAAAGATATAGTAGCAACAGCAATTGAGATATTCATACCTCATAAATTGGTAAGAGATGGAACGGATCCCCCGTGGTACACAAAAAAGGTCCGAACGCTGTTGCAGAGGCAACGGAAAAAGCATGCGAAGTTCAGAAGAACGCGAAATCCCGAAGATGGGCTAAAATTTACAGACGCGCGAAATTTGGCACGTACTTCGATGCGAGATGCCTTGAATAGGTTCCACAACGAAACATTGTCTCGAAATTTGGTAGAAAATCCGCAGAAATTCTGGTCGTATGTAAAGTACACAAGCGGCAAGACGCAGTCAATACCTTCGCTGCGCAGTGCCGATGGTACTGTTATCGACGACTGTGCCGCTAAAGCGGAGTTATTGAACGCAGTTTTCCGAAATTCCTTCACCAGGGAAGACGAATGGAATATTCCAGAATTTGAAACACGAACATCTGCTAGCATGAGTTTCTTAGAAGTAGATACCTTAGGGGTTGCGAAGCAACTCAAATCGCTTGATACGGGCAAGTCTTCAGGTCCAGATTGTATACCGATTAGGTTCCTTTCAGATTACGCTGATACTAAAGCTCCCTACTTAGCACTCATATACAACCGCTCGCTCACCAATAGATCTGTACCTACAGATTGGAAAATTGCGCAGGTCGCACCAGTGTTCAAGAAGGGTAGTAGGAGTAATCCATTTAACTACAGACCTATATCATTGACGTCGGTTTGCAGTAGGGTTTTGGAGCATATACTGTATTCAAACATTATGAATCACCTCGAAGGGAACGATGTATTGACACGTAATCAGCATGGCTTCAGAAAACATCGCTTTTGTGCAACGCAGCTAGCTCTTTATTCGCACGAAGTAATGGTCGCTATCGACAGGGGATCTCAAGTTGATTGCATATTTCTAGATTTCCGGAAAGCTTTTGACACCGTTCCTCACAAGCGACTTCTAATCAAGCTGCGGAGCTATGGGGTATCGTCTCAGTTGTGCGACTGGATTCGTGATTTCCTGTCAGGAAGGTCGCAGTTCGTAGTAATAGACGGCAAATCATCGAGTAAAACTGAAGTGATATCAGGTGTTCCCCAGGGAAGCGTCCTGGGACCTCTGCTGTTCCTGATCTATATAAATGACCTGGGTGACAATCTGAGCAGTTCTCTTAGATTGTTCGCAGATGATGCTGTAATTTACCGTCTAGTAAGGTCATCCGAAGACCAGTATCAGTTGCAAAGCGATTTAGAAAAGATTGCTGTATGGTGTGTCAGGTGGCATTTGACGCTAAATAACGAAAAGTATGAGATGATCCACATGAGTTCCAAAAGAAATCCGATTGAATTAGATTACTCGATAAGTAGTACAATTCTCAAGGCTGTCAATTCAACTAAGTACCTGGGTGTTAAAATTACGAACAACTTCAGTTGGAAGGACCACATAGATAATATTGTCGGGAAGGCGAGCCAAAGGTTGCGTTTCACTGGGAGGACACTTAGAAGATGTAACAAGTCCACTAAAGAGACAGCTTACACTACACTCGTTCGTCCTCTGTTAGAATATTGCTGCGCGGTGTGGGATCCTTACCAGGTGGGATTGACGGAGGACATCGAAAGGGTGCAAAAAAAGGGCAGCTCGTTTTGTATTATCACGTTATAGGGGAGAGAGTGTGGCAGATATGATACACGAGTTGGGATGGAAGTCATTACAGCATAGACGTTTTTCGTCGCGGCGAGACCTTTTTACGAAATTTCGGTAACCAACTTTCTCTTCCGAATGCGAATATATTTTGTTGAGCCCAACCTACATAGGTAGGAATGATCATCAAAATAAAATAAGAGAAATCAGAAGAGCTCGAACAGAAAGGTTTAGGTGTTCGTTTTTCCCGCTCGCTGTTCGGGAGTGGAATAGTAGAGAGATAGTATGATTGTGGTTCGATGAACCCTCTGCCAAGCACTTAAATGTGAATTGCAGAGTAGTCATGTAGATGTAGATGTAGATGATATCTTTTCACCCTGAATTTTAACCTCTCTTTTGTGCACTTTTTTTAAATTTCTGTCATTACTTCTCCGATGTACAGATTGAAAAGTAGCGGTGAAAGTCAACATCCCTGTCTTCCATGCTTGTTATTCCCTCTTGGTTCTTGCACATATCGTATGTTACCTGTCTTTCCCTGTAACTTACTCCTATTTTTCATAGAATTTTGGAACATTTTATGTTGCCGAACGCTTTTCCCAGGACGACAAACGTTATTTACGTTTCTTGATTTCTTTTCCTTTTTAGCTTCGCTTCCATTATCAATCGCTACCTCAGAGCTGCCTCACTAATACCCTTACCTTTCCGAAAACCCAACTGATCATAGACTAACAGGTCCTAAATTTTCTTTTCCCTTCTGCTGCTCACTATTTTATTTTTGCCAGCAACATGGATGCATATGGCGCTAACTTGTTTTGCGATAGCTGTAGCACTTGTCTATTCTTCCTGTCTTCGGGATTGTGTAGATGATATTTTTCCGAACATCTGATTATATGTCGCGTGTCTCAAATATTCTACTCACCAACCTGAATAGTCGTTTGGTTGCTACTCCTCCCAGTAATATTGGAATTTCCGGTGGAATGTTATCCATCCCTTCTGCCTTATTTGGTCTCAAGTGTTTCACACCTCTTTTAAATTATGACTCTAGTACTGGATCCGCTATCTCTTCCGTATCAGCTCCAATCTCCTCTTTTATCGCCTCATCAGAAAACTCCTTCCTCTTCAATGTACTATTTCAACCTGTCAGCTCTCTCCTCTGCATTTAATATTGGGATGCCCATTGCACTCTTAATGTTGTGATCCTTGCTTATCATTTCATCTTCTTGACTTCCCTGTACTTCCTGAGTGACTTATATTTTTGTATTTCTGATTTTCCCTTAGCGTATTTGTATTTCCTTCTTTTGCCAATAAATTGAAGTATTTCTTTTTTACCTCGTATTTCCTCACTGTTGCCTCATTACACCTACATCAGTCCACTTCTATGAATGTCATTACAACAGCCCATCGCTGTTCGACTGAACTGCCTATTGTGGTGTTTGTTACCATAGTATCAAGGGTCTCAGAGAACTTCAGACGCACCTCATTATTCCTCGGTGCTTAAGAGCCCAACTTTTATGCACAATGAGTCTTCCGGGCTATTCTCTTTAACTTCAGCCTACTCTGTATCATTATTAAATTATAATCGCGAATGTATAGCTGTTTCTCAGTAACAATCAAGCATCTTATTGCGAAATCCCTTTCTGACAGTGATGCAATTCACCTGGAAGCTTCCTGTACTCCAGGCGTTTTCCAAATGTACCTGCCCCTTTACGATTTTTGAACAGTGTATTTGGTATTACTACTTGAATTTTGTAGCTATACTCAATTATTCTTTCTCCTCTTCCAATCCTCCTGCCAAGCTCATATTCTCTCGCAACTCTCTTTCTGTTCCTTCCCTACTACTATGTACCAGTCCCTCATGATTATTACACAGGGTTATAGGATGTCACCATTCTACGACGGATTCAGTTCAGATGTTTACATCATCCACTTATTCTTGAGGAATTGTATTAGGCGTCTTGCACTACAGTTATTACGCAACAATTCTAAAGGAAACCTAAAGAAACATCCGTTTATCACTTAATCACGTTTGTCTATACGAGGGTTGGAACTTAAATAGTGGCAACTATTTATTAACAGCTCGTGCAAAATAGATACGTGTTTCAAAGTTTTACTGACCTTCAAAGTAGTCACCAGCATTGTGTATAACCCGCTGCCAGCGATGTGGAAGTCGTAGGATACTCTTAGCAGTGCCAGTTGTGTTGACAGTTCGAGCGGCGCGGTCTGTTGCCCGGCAATTTTATAGCAGTTCTGAAGCGAATGCCGTGAAGTGTTTCCTTCAGGTTAGAAATCAACTCACGAGGACTTAAGTCAGGTGAGTGCAGTAGGTGGTATAGCACTTAGCAGTCCCATTAGTCAAACAAATCAGTAACAGGTTGGACTGTGCGTGCTTGAGCATTGTCTTGCAGAAGGAGTCATCACTTTTGTCTCTATAGTGTTCATTTTTGGAACACAACCAACGTAGAGACAGAAGTGATGAGACTTTCTGCAGGACCTTCCCATCATTTAGCAGGACAATGCTCAAGCACGTACAGTGCAACCTGTTACTGATTTGTTTGACTGATGGGACTGCTAAGTGCTATACCACCTACTGCACTCCCTTGGCTTAAGTCCTCGTGAGTTCAACTCGATTTCTAACCTGAAGGAAACACTTCACGGCATTCGCTTCAGAACTGCTACAAATTCGTCGGTCAGTAGTCCGCGCCTCTCGAACTGTCAACACAACTGGCACTGCTAAGAGTACCCTACGACTTCCACACCGCTGGGAGCAGGTCATACACAATGCTGGTGACTACTTTGAAGGTCAGTAAAACTTTGAAACACGTATCTATTTTGTACGAGCTGTAAATAAATAATTGCCGCTATTAAAGTTTCAACCTTCACATTAACACTTAATCATGACGTGTTTACATTATTCCAAAACAAAAAAGAACCCAGCGTACTGTACCTACAGAGCAGTGCCGACGCACTACAACAGCTGCTCGATGTGGCGAACACCAACGTTCTTATAGAAATTGGGCCTTCGAAGCACGTTCTTGTGCACACACTCCGTTCCACATGGTGTATCTTCAGTTTCTAGTGCAGTGCACAGAACTCGTGCCAGTTGATCTTCCCCTGTCCCTACAGGAATCTGGTAAGTTAAACTTTGCATACGACCACACAAGAAGTAGGCCGTAGGATAATAACTTATGAAGAAACAGTCACGATGGCAAAATATCATTTATTTAAAATGACTGGTTTCGGCACATACAGTAGGTCATCTTCAGACTGATTTCACAATTTTCTGGAATTGGCGACGTGTTCCCAAGACGATAACTGCTGAACAACACGCAGCTGCTCAGCGCGTCGACAACTCCAGCGAATTGTACAATCAATATGAAGACGACCTTACGGTATGTGCCGAAACCGGTGATTTTAAATAAATGATATTTTGCGATCGTGACTGTTCCTTCAGAAGTTATTTTCACAAGTAAGACCGCTGACATTCCCAACCACGTTGTTTAAAATCATGGTCCACAGGAGTTAAATCCGGCGCTCACGGCGGCCACGTGGTTGGACCACTTCTGCCTGTCCATCTTTCGCCACGCCGTCTGTTGAGACGTCTCCGAATCGCACACGAGAAGTCAGCTGGTGCACCACCATGCTGAAACCACATGTCCTGATGGACATTCAATCGCACAGCTTCCAAGAACGGGTCCGGTACGTTTTGTAGGAAGATCAAGTATGCATGACAGTTTGAACAGCCTACATTACCATCTCACTTCACATACTGAATGACCCATCCAAAACCCTCACATATTTTCTCTAGGCTAACTAATTTTGAGAAGTGGCATGCCGCTATGATGCACACAGTGACTTGCACTCTCTTATATTTATATCTTACTCTGAGTTATTCGATTTGGGGAAGTATAGTCGAGTATGGTCATTACAAGGATAGTATTGAGAACTCAGAAGATATGAATATTTTCCTCTCTAATTGGATGCGGTGAAAAGTTGCTATTCATTCACACGCGAACTTCCCACGCAGCGTGTCTTATCACCTGGTTCTGCTGATCCTGAAAGGGTTAACCCGACGGGTGTGAGGGAGTCGAGTGGATGCTGTCCAGACGCCGACATTGTCATAAGAGCGGGGGCGACACGCCCACAGGGCCCTGAAGGAGCGGCTGGGGCTAGAGATTCCGTTACTTAACAGAAAATTAGTGAAAACACTTTCTGACGGGCTACCAGCGAGGCGTGGGAATGACTTGCGTTCCCAGGCAGTCTTGGCGGGCAAATTCCTGCGTTTTCTGCAAAATCATAACTGTGATTGGCTTGCCTAGGGGATAGCTGCGTGGCGTAGCAAAATCGGCGCAGATATTGGCGCCAACAATCTCCATTGGTGGAATAGTAGTGCTTCGGCAATAGAGTGAAATTTTCCACCGGTTTTCGAGTTGCTGATTGGCACGTTTAACCACGGCCACTGTGGTGGGGGCGGCAATGTTCTGTGTTCGGCTTGTACAGATGCTCTTGCGAGAGTCGGCTCTCGCGTTTCGGTCGGAGTAGGTTACAAGACTGAGCTCTCGTTGCTCTGGACAGCCTGTCTTCCGTTGGCTGTCTAATATACTTTCATTTAATTGTAACTGTTTGACGAAGTTGCTGAAGTTTCGATTTCAACGTAACTTTCCGAATACAGTTGGTAATTGAGCGTTCTGCGTACAAGCGTCCTATGTTGTCCGTCTTGAGCAGTTTTGGCTAAAGTTGACTGTATCGGAGTTACTGTGTGACTTCGCTTGTTAAAATCAATCATTGTACCGTCAGTGATTGTATGGCGAGCCTACTACGTCTCCCTCAGAGGCGCATTTGTATTACTATGAAGTCTTTAGCCCGGAACAACCAGACCAGGATAATTTGTTTCGGGCTATACTCGCGACATTATCGTCATTACGACGGGACATCGAAGCAACCAGCCATCGCTTCCGCTACGCCAGATCGTGTCGTTGCAGTTAAGAAGACAGCTTGGTAATGTATGTCCGCAGCACCGGCAGCTTAGGGAATTTTGCTATGTGATAATCAGAGCTCAGCAGAGTGCGCCTGTTCCCGTCTTTTATAACGTGGTTCTGTCTTGGCTGTTCATTGTCTGAGTTCTCACTTCTGTAGCAGGAATTAATGTTGGGTTGGCTGGATGTTTCTCTTAAGATTTGAGTTGCAAGGAATTGACTCCACATACCAATTGCACATAAATGTCACAAGGTAGTTTATGGTCAACTTCACTTTCACAGCATTTATTTGAGTATCCAATTGGACGTATTGTAAATGTTTCATGTGTTTTGTTTGTTATTTTGAGTTTAGCCATAATAAATCAAGCCGGCCGTTGTGGCCGAGCGGTTCTATGCGCTACAGTCCGGAACCGCACGACAGGTACGGTCGCAGGTTCGAATCGTGCCTCAGGCATGGATGTGTGTGTTGTCCTTAGGTTATTTAGGTTTAAGTAGTTCTGTCTTGGCTGTTCATTGTCTGAGTTCTCACTTCTGTAGCAGGAATTAATGTTGAATCATGATAAATCATGATAAATCAAATTCTTATTTTGGACAAAACTTTCTGTAGATCGATAGAGCAACCCTTTCATTTCTCACCAAGTGAATGAAACTTTTTTATCAAATTAATTTCTACCAAATTAAAGTATTGCAGGTGCCAAACTCTTTTCTACTCCACTTGCAGGGTCGATTAGAGTCAGTTCGCGTTTATTCGTAATCCATGTGCAACACGAAAAGTCGGAGTTAGAAATGGGAGGGGGCTTAGAGCATCATATCCTTATGAAGATTCTAGACGAATAGTGTTAAATACACTGCTAGCCCCGGCACCTCGCAATTTAAATGCCGATAAAGTAAGGAATGTAACAGGCTCCTTTCCAGCTTTTTTCCTATTATTGACCAACACCACCTCCTGTATGAATATGGTGCACTTTTTGCCAAACACCTCGTTCACTTTTATTTCCCCTGGCGCAGCGCCACGAGCGTCAGCGAGAGCGGACTGAAGGCTGGGTGCACCGCGGCCGGGCATTGCGCCACCCCCAGGAGGGCCCTTGAGCCGGGCGGTGCTCAGGTTGCAGCGCCCTCATTGGACTTCCTCATTAAGCTGCCCCCACTCCTCGTGTGCCGGCAGCCGCCTCATCAGCGGCGGCTCTTTACCCGATTACAGGCGGACGTCCCGCGCACTCTCCAAACAGCGCCGGTGGCCACCGCGGCCGCCGCTTCTGCTGGACCGCTGCTGGAACCACTGGCTTCACAGCTCCAGCTACACTTCTTGTAAGCCGCCCTTCCACCACTGCAGCCGCGGATACTGTCACCAGAGAAAATTATTCGTTACTTTTCAAGAAGGACAGATGAAGAGGCACACTTAACTCTAGGCTCATGTCTCTGGTATCTTACGGTCACATAATGCGTCATTTCTTGATCTTCGTTTCCCTTTTACCCGGAGCAAGGCTGGGTTGGACCATTTTTCGTACTTATCCAATTTTCCCTGTCATCCCATCATTCTTCTTGTACAAATGTTTGGTCCCAGTGCAGATTCCCTCTGCTTAAACTGTTCTTGATCGAGTCGATGACCCTTCCTCTGGGTTTCCCTTTTCTGCATCTACATCTACATCTACATCTACACATATACTACACAAAGCACCGTACGGTGAGAAGCGGAGGGTACCTCGTACCTCTATTGGTCATTTCCTTTCTTGTTCCGCACGCAAATAGAGTCTCCGTATCAGTTCTAGTTTCTCGTATATTATCTTCACGGTCCTTACGCGAAATGTACATTACTGGCCATTGAAATTGCTACACCACGAAGATGACGTGCTACAGACGCGAAATTTAACCGACAGGAAGAAGATGCTGCGATATGCAGATGATTAGCTTTTCAGAGCATTCACACAATGTTAGTGCCGGTGGCGACACCTACAATGTGCTGACACGAGGAAAGTTTCCAACCGATTTCTCATACACTGAAACGTCCCCTTAGAAAAATTATACATTATTGTGCTTAAACTGACACACAATATTTTTTTTTTAGCGCAACGCATTCTGACTATCAAAAACCCCTACAAAAGAATGGCCCTGACTAACATTAACCTATACCGTTCAGAAATCACTTACCTCACAAAAATCTTCGTTACTCAAGCTACTGCAATACAGTGAGCGCCACTACTGCCAGCTAAATAAAAGATTCAAACTACTGAAGGCACTAACTACTGATAGACATAGTTAGAAAATGAAAGATTTTGATAGAGAACAAACAATGTATTTACTTTAAAAGTGTTCAAAAGTCATAAATATATAGCAGTTCCTGACATCCAGTCTTACAAATTTCAAAACTCCGCCATTTCTCTCCCCACATCCACCACTGCTGGCGGCTCACCTCCAACTGCTCAACGCTACGCGCTGTTAACATCCAGCTGCCCAACACTACAATGACAGACAACAATGCAAACTAGCCACAGGCTGCACACAGCACAACCAGTGATTTTCATACAGAGCGCTACGTGGCGTTACCAATACGAAAACCTAGACAGCCTACTTACAACACAAACAGCAGTTGACCGGCGTTGCCTGGTGAAACGTTGTTGTGATGCCGCGTGTAAGGAGGAGAAATGCGTACCATCACGTTTTCCACTTCGATAGGTTGTAGCCTATCGCGATTGCGCTTTCTCGTATCGCGACATTGCTGCTCGCGTTGGTCGAGATCCAATGACTGTTAGCAGAATATGGAGTCGGTGAGTTCAGGAGGGTAATACGGAACGCCGTGCTGGATCCCTATGGCCTCGTATCACTAGCAGTCGAGATGACAGGCATCTTATCAGCATGGCTATAACGGATTGTGCAGCCACGTCTCGTCCCTGAGTCAACAGATGGGGACGTTTGCAAGACAACAACCATCTGCACGAACAGTTCGACGACGTTTGCAGCAGCATGGACTATCAGCTCGGAGGCCCTGGTTGCGGTTACCCTTGACGCTGTATCACAGAGAGGAGCGCCTGCGATGGTGTACTCAACGACGAACCTGGGTGCACAAATGGCAAAACGTCCTTTTTTCGGATGAATCTAAGTTCTATTTACAGCATCATGATGGTCGCATCCGTGTTTGGCGACATCGCTCTGAATGCACATTGGAAGCGTGTATTCGTCATCGCCATACTGGCGTATCACCCGGCGTGATGGTATGGAGTGCCATTGGTTACACGTCTTTGTCACCTGTTGTTCGCATTGACGGCACTCTGAACAGTGGACGTTACATTTCAGATGTGTTAAGACCCGTGGCTCTACCCATCATTCGATCCCTGCCGAACCCCACATTTCAGCAGGATAATGCACGACCGCATGTTGCAGGTCCTGCACGGGCCTTTCTGGACACAGAAAATGTTCGACTGCTGCCCTGGCCAGCACATTCTCCAGATCTCTCACCAACCCAAAACGTCTGGTCAATGGTGGCCCAGCAACTGGCTTGTCAGAATACGCCAGTCACTACTCATGATGAACTGTGGTATCGTGTTGAAGTTGCGTGGGCAGCTGTACTTGTACACGCCATCCAAGCTCTTTTTGATTCAATGCCCAGATGTATCAAGGCCGTTATTACGGCTAGAGGTGGTTGTTCAGGGTACTGATTTCTCAGGATCTATGCACCCAAACTGCTTGAAAATGTAATCACTTCTTAATTCTAGATACTATATTTGTCCAATGAATACCCGTTTATCATCTGCATTTTTTCTTGGTGTAGCAATTTTAATGGCCAGTCGTGTATGTTGGCAGCAGTAATATCGTCAGCTTCAAATGCAAGTTCTCCGAGTTTTCTGAATTGTGTTCTTCGAAAAGAACGTCGGCTTCCCTCCAAGGTTTTTCATTTGAGTTTCCGAAGCATTTCGGTGACGCTTCCGAATTGTTCGAACGTACCGGTAACAAATCTAGCAGCTCTGTACTGCTTCAATGTCCTCCTTTAATCCGACCTGCTGCGGATTCCAAACACGCGAACAGTACTCAAGAACCGGTCGACTATCGTCTTATATGCAGTCTCCTTGAGGGATGGACCACGCATCCCAAAAATTCTCCCAATAAACCGAAGCCGACCGTTGGCCTCCCCTACCACAATTCTTTCAACGCTTTCCAACGTTACGCCCAGATGTTTAAAAGGCGTGATTGTGTCAAGCAGGACGTTAGTAATGCTGTTGTTTCTTCCTACCCATCCGCACCAACTTACATTTTTCTACATTTGCAGCAGCTGCCACTTACCACGCCTAGTAGACATCTCGTCTCAGTCATCTTGTACTACTCTAAAGCCTCTCTGTTTCGAGACCTTCCCGTATACCACAGCATCATCATCAAACAACTGCAGACTGCTGCCCATCCTGTCCGCCACATTATTTATGTATACAGAAAATGACAGCGGTCATGCCACAGTTCCCCGTGTTACTGACGATACCCTTGTACTCACCGTTGAGGACAACATATTGGGTTCTATTACTTATGAAGTCCTCCAGCCACTCACATATCTTGACCGTTTCCATGAGCTGGCTCGCTCTGAGCACTATGGGACGTAACAGCTGCGGTCATCAGTCCCCTAGAACTTAGAACTACTTAAACCTAACTAACCTAAGGACATCACACACATCCATGCCCGAGGCATGATTCGAACCTGCGACCGTAGCAGTCGCGCGGTTCCGGACTGAGCGCCTAGAACCGCTCGGCCACCACGGCCGGCTCCATGAGCTGTCACTTTCGTTAACAGTCTGCAGTGGGGCACCATGTCGAATGATTTTTGGAACTCTAGAAATATGGAATCTGTCTGTTGCCCTTTACCCATAGTTCTCACTATATGACGTGAGGAAAGAGCAAGTTGTGTTGCGCACAACCGTTGCTTTCTAAAACCCTTCTAATTCGTGGATATAAGCTTCTCAGTCTCCACCTTATATTCTCTTTACATGCTCAAGCCATTTTAACCTACTCTTCTCAATGCTATAATTCAACTTTTCTACTCCATATTCACACCTAACACCTCCATTTCTCACTCCGTCTCTCCTAGTTCTCCCTAACATATTCTTAGGCATTTCATTTCACTGGCTCTATTCTCCTCTCTTCTCGTCAAGTGCTCCGATGTATATGTCTGTGTGGATTGAAGTATCACTCATACAAAATTTCCTTACACTTCACTGCCACTTCACTTCGCCAGCCTAAGTCCGTTGTACACTGGTAAAATTCATTGCTCTAATGTGTCCTTTTTGCTAATTTTTACATACGTTATTGCATTCTCCATTATTTAACTTGTTAAATATTTAGAATTGTCCATAGTTTCAGTTCCCTGCCGCTTCCTGCCTACAAAAGGCGTCACTTTCTCTATGTTAGGATCGCCTTACATCTATGCTGACAACATCTGTAAAAGGCTTTTGGGAGTGGCGATCTCACTGAAATAATAGACTTTTCATGGAATGGTACTTCTATTATGAGCTTTCTGGCGACCGAAAAGCTACTTTGTTGAGCGCAACAAGGATTCAGCATCCAACGAACGTATGAAATCAAGCTCCCTCTGTTCGTCCCCGTGAGATAGAAGGCAGTAGACATCTGCGCCTAGATTGAGGCCATATTCGTTGGCTTCTGAAAGGCGTTCGATGCAACTGCGCACTGTCATCTAACGGACAAAATATGCTCTATATAATATCAGAGCAAGTTCGTCATCTAATTTTTTTGGAGAGCAAGAGAAGGGCGAAATGAAAGGAAACTCTGGACGGTATCGAAGAATTTGATACTGGTAAATATTCAATAAAAAAATGCATCAAGAAGAAATGCGACGGAAATCTTTAGATGTGATGTACGTGTACAGACAAACAAATTATTAAAATTTATGAAAAAAAATATGATTTGTTCAAGAGGAAGAGCTTCACAAATTGAGCAAGTCAATAACACGTTGGTTTACCTTGGGCTCTTATGCAAGCTTTTATTGGGCTTAGCATTCATTCAGAGAGTTGTTCGATGCCCTCCGGAAGGATATCGTGCCAAATTGCGTCCATCTGGCTCCTTAGATCGACAAAATCCCAAGATGATTGGAGAGCGCTGCTCATGATGGTACAAACGTTCTCAATTGGGGAGAGATCCGGCGACCCAGCTGGCCAAGGTAGAGTTTGGTAAGCACGAGGGTAAGCAGTAAAAGCTCTAGCCGTGTGTCGGTGCACATTATCTTGCTGAAATGTAAGCCCAGGATGGCTTGGCATGAAGTTCAGCACAATGGGGTGTACAATATCGTCTATGTACCATTATGTTGAAGTACGCCGCGGATGACAACCAAAGGGGTCCTGCTATGGAGAGTAATACCGTCTCAGACCATTACTCCTGGTTGTCGGACTGTAAGCGGGCGTCACGATTAGACAGGCCGCATATCTGTCCCGTTATATATATATTTGTGTCGAAGGGATGGACTACATAAGATATGCATATAATACATATTCACTGTTATTTGTAAGCAGGCCAAAGGCATTGCCGTAGTGATAACACCGGTTCCCGTCAGATCATCGAAGTTAAGCGCTGTCGGGCTGGGATAGCACTTGGATGGGTGACCATCCGGTCGGCCGCACTCTGTTGGCATGCGGGTTGCACTCAGCCCTTGTGAGGCAAACTGAGGAGCTACTTGACTGAGAAGTAGCGGCTCCGGTCTCAGAAACTGACATGCGGCCGGGAAAACGCTGTGCTGACCACATGCCCCTCCATATCCCATCCAGTATTGCCTGTGGGCTGAGGATGACACGGCGGCCGGTCAGTCCCATTGTGTCTTCCAAGGTCTCTCCTGAAGGAGAGAGTAAAGTTATTTGTAAGCAAGCCTGAAGTTGACATTTTAATCGGAACAACGAAGCAACAGATGTTTTCCCATATATGAAGATTCGTCCCAGTGAAACAATTAGCCTAATAACAAAGTTTTCAACCGCAACCTTTTGGGTTACTAGCGTGAACTAGGCAAATTAGCCGTCATTCCAAATCGATTACGTCTCACTATAATTTCGACGCACCACCATATTCTAGACACGGCGTTGCCCGTCTCTTCAGGAGAGCACCTTAAAGATTCACAGCAAGTTTTTTGTGGATGTGTAGAAAGTGCATAATTAAGATATTAGTGATAGAATGATTACTATGGTAACTGCTTTCGTATTTTTGTTGAGGATATGGTTGGTGTGGATAGTTCTGTTAGTGTCATCACCCTTAAATGTATCTCATATCTGCTTTAAAAGATGTCGCAGGTGTAATTATGCCTTATCGAGCTATGTTAATGCACATGCAAAAATTAAATTTTCTTGATTATGGGCTTGATGTCATCCATCTTTCAACGATATCTTACACAGAATGGAGAATTTGTTCTAATTGGATTACACTGTGCGCTACGTTGATTTTTTTAGGTGCTTTAGTAATTTTGATAGATGCTGATGCAAAGAATTTTATTATAAGATTTTATATATAATCTCCGATATACTCAATTTACTTTGCGATTGTGTTAATAGGACTTACTCTACTCAGTGTGGGACAGTGTTCCATCACGTCACAGCTGTACAAAAAATTTGAACTTCGTTTTTAGCACTAATTCAGAGAACACTTTTTATATCATATTTCATTCGTATTTCAGTGAACCACAAACGGTAGTATAGTTATACTGTTATAATTTTCAGCCTAGAGTTTGATTTCTCGTATTTGGTGAGTGAGTAAGGTAGGATGGAGGGCAGTTCATATGCCTATTAAGTTGCTACTGAAGGTTTCTATGAATCGTTTGTAGTATTTGGTGGTTAATTCAAGATGTAGTCCCTCTCCATTCGCTGATTAAGGTACTACGTAATGTTTCTATGAATTTTTTGCTGCACTATTCTGTTCGTTCATTTGACATTTGTTCTGGGTGCTTAGTCGTAGATTTGTAACTCTTCTAATATGTCCATTAATTGGCCTTTGGAGACACTACTTAAAATAGCGAGATTTCTCTCTATATTTTCAGATTTGATTACGCTGCTGAACCATTGTCGTCAGTGTAGGTGTGTTAGATCACTAACTACAGTATGATCAGAGTGTCTCATATACATCTCAAATAGCTGTCAAAAATTCTTCCTCTTACAGAAGAATGAACAAAAGTCAATGTATTCAGAAGAGGAAAGACCATGGCTGATGTATGCCATGTCGTACTTCATCTGAAAGGCTGGTAGTGTTTACCAGTTGCAAAACAGAAAGATCTGTTGACGATGTTGCCGTTTCTTCGTCAGTGGCACAAGGAGCTCTGCAATAAACTTTACAACACCTGATTCCAGGAATGGAGTTGTCAGAAACGGAAGTCAATAATGAGGGACCCTTTTTTCTTGAATTTAATTTTGTTGCACTATCGCAAAAAATTTAAAACACACGAGAAAACAATTTTTGTTGTCAAAAGTTCAGCTAGTTGAAACATTACTGCCGTATTCCCGTACCTGTATTTTCACAAATGCCTCAGTATTAAGGGCACTTTAAAAAAGATCATAATTTCCACTTAGAACAAGTCGCTTCGAAGTTATGGCACGTAGGACATTCTTAATATATTATTTATTTTGTAATATGTTCTATTAATTTTTGTAGTGAGGAGGGGGCGACATAATTCTGTGGTATCAGGAAATATTCTTAAGTTTTTAGATACAAAAAAGTTATGTACAAAAAGAATACATGCATTGTTTTCTGATTATTCTTAAAAAAAAAGGGGGGGGGGATTTCGTAGTTTGAACGTTTGATAGTTCCACTTTTTAACTTTTTATATGTTAATGGCCGCATCCAGTCACGTAACATTTTTATTTCTAATGTTTTTATTGCTTATATGAGCCTAACATTACGCGTTCCGATCTTTGGTCTATTATCTGATGAATCATTCTTTTACTGACTTTTATCCTCATGAAATTGGACAATTTGATTCCTGTACTTCACCCAGCAAAAATAACGTACGATGAATTTTTCAAGTATAAGTTTCCTCATGAGTCGTCCTTCCAAAAGGAGAAAAATGTTGAAAGCTACTTGCAACTTTCAAAATCAAAGAGGCCGGCCGCGGTGGTCTCGCGGTTCTAGGCGCGCAGTCTGGAACCGTGCGACTGCTACGGTCGCAGGTTCGAATCCTGCCTCGGGCATGGATGTGTGTGATGTCCTTAGGTTAGTTAGGTTTAAGTAGTTCTAAGTTCTAGGGGACTAATGACCACAGCAGTTGAGTCCCATAGTGCTCAGAGCCATTTGAACCATTTTTGAAAATCAAAGAAGAAAACATCAGATAGGTCACAATGAGCTGTTGTCACAAGATGTGGAGGCTTGGGTAGTTATCGACGAAGTCATGTACTGAAACACTTTCGGTCACATTTACTTGGTCGACTATACCTGAGCGATGCTGTTGAGTCCCCTCAGCTTCTTTCTGCTTGAATTTTTACCTTCTTCAGTTATGAACATCCTCTGTCTTCGTTCACAAGAGCTTCACAGACGTCTTCGAACGTGCATATGATTGAAAGGGTTCGCTCAGTTCGTTGAGTCGAGCCCCTAATAACCTGGCTTTTACCGCACTTCACTTTGAGGAAGCAAGCATGTAATTACTTATTGAACTAATGTGAAAAGTTCGAGTTATCCACGTGCGTCTTTGCAGGGTTAATGTGACTGTATGCAATTTACGACAGTAGAAGGTACTGAAACTCCATCGCTGCCGTATTCATGCTAGGGGGACACATCGTGAAAGATGCTTCTGACCTGTGTTTTTCGCATGATATACAAGGTTTTGCTGATCACAATTTCTGAACGCTCTCTTTGCCACTAAGATTTTTTTTTATTTTACTGTGTTTTTGTTTCTGGAATCAGGGCCACGACTCGAAAACCCTTTACCTATCAACGGCTTCTCGTTTACAGCTACCCGTTTCTCGGTGGAAAACTTACCCTATTTCAACCTTTATCACCACAACTTAAACGAAATGTTTTATTGGCCTGTTTCATAGGGTACAGGCAGTTGTAAACATAAACTCATGATAAACCTTTCACTTAACTGCTCTTAGACTACAACAGATTTTTCAAATCGTGTTTGTGCATTAGATAATAAACCAAAGGACAGGTCGAGGGAACGTGCAGGTCATGGAACTGTGTCTTCCCAACCTACCCATTTACGATAGTAGATGTAATCCAGTGCATCTCAAACAATGTGACTGAAATGTGCTGGGGAACCCACTCCCGCAATAAGTACATGTCTCCTCTTAAGTAAGTCTGAAAAAGCTCTCCAAATAAAGTATTCGTGGACAGAAATGGAAGACGTGCTGGGAGAACATTACGAGATACCGGTAAGTCACCTATAATTCTGTAGCATACATTGAGCTATCGCTGCTGTCGAACGTTACTTGTACAATGATGATTTTCATCAGCGCAGTTCTTTGCAGCAACGTTCGCGAGTGTAAAAGCAAGCGGATAAAAAAAATTTACGTTTGTTACGAGTTTCTGAAATGTGAGGTACGTAAAGTGTTCCGTCATTTATAAATTAAAAACGTAAGGTTCTCGGACGTACAAGGTGTGTTAAAATAGCAATGGTATTGACTGCATTGTGAATGAACTGCCATCCTGTTCCGTCTCATGCTTTTACCTCAGCGCTAGTCTGAACTAACTGCAGCTGCCACATGAGTGTCGTAAGCGTCTGAAGTGAAGTAGCATTTACGAAATGCGTCATGAAAGTGGACGCAGAAAAGCATTAGCAACACTCCGCAGTCCGATTTCGTGTGAAGTTGGTGGATCCGCTGCCCGCAACTGTGACTTATGAAAAGTTACCAAGGTTTATGGAGAAAATTCCGTATCTAACGCTCAGGTGATCAGATTACACATGTACTATTTTAGCAGGCTGAGTTCTGGTGGAGCTTGTTCAGAATGTCTTCAAGCCTAAAAAACGGATGACAATGTGGGAAAAGACAAAGGTCTTCCGAGTTCTTATCGCCGACTGACGGCAATAATTATCAGTAGTGAGCTAAATTTGAACACTTTTAGCGTTCATCAGAAGTTTAACACATACTTTAAACCTACGAAAAGTGTGCGCAAAGATGGTCAAAAGAACATGAAAGTGAGTAGAAAACAGTCCGAACGATATGTGCATTCTTTTACAGACAGCCTTCAGCGCCGGCCGCTGTGGCCGAGCGGTTATAGGCGCTTCAGTCCGGAACCGCGCTGCTGCTACGGTCGCACGTTCGAATCCTGCCTCGGGCACGGATGTGTGTGTTGTCCTTAGGTTAGTTACGTTTAAGTAGTCCGAAGTTCTAGGGGACTGATGACTACAGCAGTTAAGTCCCATAGTGCTTAGAGCCATTTGAACCATTTTTGAACCATAGTGCCTAGAGCCATTTGGACCATTTGCCCCTTCAGCACGTGCAAGAATACTTCAGCCTCCTTATTACGACGAAACGTGAATTTTAGGAACATGATACCGAGGCAAAAAACCGAAGCCGGAACTGGTACATTGCAAACTCTCGTCGTCCGAAGAAAGCTAGAATGAGCTAGCCAAAATCAAATCGATGATGATTTTCATCAGCGCACTTCTTTGCAGCAATGTTTCGAGAAATCAACCACTTCCACAAAGAAATATTGCACCTGGTAAAACTCCTTGAAAGACACGGGAATATTCGCTTAAGGGACCAAGCACCCATGGCATTCGGATGCTGTAACACTGCAATGCTCCTTATCACACAGAAACCTCCGTAAATGAATTTGTCGCAAGAAATAGCAATTCTTCAGCCCCACAGTTCTCCGGATCTCAGTTCCAGGCCTTCCTTACACTTCAAAGGCTCAAAAATTACTTGAAAGGCCATCACTTCGACATAGTCTGCGGTGTCCATAAGAGCGTAACCGACGAATTGAAAGGTAGTCCACCAGAAAATCTTTCAGAAGAGTAGCGAAAACTAGAAACAGTGCCTCCGTCGCTAAGAACTGTTTTGAAGGAGACAGCTTCGCTGTGTACAGTGAACAAAATTCATAATTACAAAATAATGTCCCTCGCTACTTCTCTAACACTGTATTCTCTTTCTTCGACTTCGACCATCCACGGCCGACGTGAAGCAACTTCCTCGTTATTTCGTCTCCTTTCGCGATTTTCGGCCTTTCCAGCATTTCTTCATTCTTTCACTGTGTTCTTTTCTTAATCCATCTGACCATACAGTGATGCGCTTTCTGAACTTTTCCTGAAAGACTGGTCTGCCTAGAATTTATGTTTCCGTAACTTTAAATTTGTGTTAAGTACTTTTTGACCGGCTGCGGCGGCAGAGCGGATCTAGGCGCTTCAGTACTAAACCACGCGGCTGCTACGGCCGCAGGTCCGAATCCTGCCTCGGGCATGGATGTGTGTGACGTCCTTAGGCTAGTTAGATTTAAGTAGTTCTAAGTTTAGGGGACTGATGACCTCAGCTGTTAAGTCCCATAGTGCTCAGAGCCATTTGAAGTACTTTTTCACTTCCCTGAACCATCTAATTTGTGTTTTGGGGTTTTCGTCGAAATGGTCAAATATTTTTTTAGTCTTTTCGGACTCATTAGAACCAAGTGACCGTAAAAGAAAGTTTTCCTGTTCCTGGAAGCATCGGATATTATTTCAGTATGGATGTAGATTTTACCATTCCTTCTTGTCATCCACATACTCTCAACGTTTCTTACACTGAGTAGTTTCCGTAAGCCCTTCTTTTTTATTTTCTCTAACTCTTGTATTTCTCCCTTATTACTGAGAATGAAACAGTCCGCTGAATAAAGGCACTCCAGATTTATGGCAGTGTTTTAGTGTTGCATATTTGTCTCCTCTGAGACTTTCGTTAATTAGTAAGCCGTTTCAACATTCTGTGCTCTGTCTTCGTTTGCTTCTTTATCTAGTCCGTTTGGCTGTATTATTTTCCATAAGTGCCTACGCTACAGTCTCTAACCGCGGGACCGCTACGCTCGCAGGTTGGAATCCTACCTCGGGCATGGATGTGTTCTAAATATTCATGGTGGTGTCTGTTTGTTCTATATCGTGTCTCCCTACCACTTTCGCGCAACGACGCTCTGAGCGTGTTTTTTAGGGAATTGACTAGTTTGAACCTGGGTCCTGTTGCTGGTAAGGAGACGCCAGACCACACATGACATGTAGAATTCAGAAGAGTTCAGTGAGACTAGCGATGATATAACCAAATACTTAATGATCTCAGCGTCAGCTCCACTGCACTCCCTGTAAAAGAATCTTAATACTAACTAAATTTAGTGGAAGGTGTTCAAGGCTTACATATTTTTAGTTAGCTGGTAAAATAATGTCGAAAAAGCAGTTAAGTTTACCATTGGAAATTTTATTCTACTCACAAAACATTGTTTATAAATTGCACTATTGATAAAAGGAGAAGTTTTAATACAGGATGGTAAAAACCAACTGCGTTCAACAAAAATGTGAACGAATATTCCCTGAATGGTTTTCCAAGTTCTACAATCGATCGAAGGATGACCTATGCCATATCACATCTATAATCTAGGTTTAATTTAAGTTTCACGAAAGAGAAAACTATCAAAATGGTCTACAGTGACCCTCAATTATCTTTAATTACATATTTAACTTCTCGTAAATTACAGTGGCAGATTTGGCCTCTCAATAACTATATAAAAGAAAAATCATCGCGTTTCAGATCTGTTCTTCAATTGGCAAATGTGAACACCATGAGTTTTAAATAACGTTCGACACTAGTATTACGCAAAAAGGGGGTGTAACAGATGAGTCTTCTGCAGTTCTGAGTGAAGCCTTATGCGCTCAAAAATGCGGCATCGCGTGCGTTCATTACCTTGCCGGTGTTTAGGCAGCGTCAGGGCGACAGCGGCGGGCGCACCAGCCATCCAGCTCGCCGTCTCGGAACCAACTCTCTTAACTTCTCCTTACTACAATTTACCGAAGTTAGTTTAAAAAAATTATCTGGCTATGTTTTCATCTGACCAATCAGGGTCTCAATGTTAACCTTAAGCTCCGCCTACAAAAATTCTGTCTATCCAATGAGAAACGTTATACTTTTCGTGGTGGGGCAATGTTTTTAAAGTTTGCAACATAACAGAGACGTTAAAAAGTCTCACGCTAAAACCTGCAGCTGGTGTGGTCCTTTTAGCGTTATCGTAAGATCTATACCGTTCTTCTGTAGAGCTCTATCTTTTAACATGGGCTGCGGGGTGGTCCTTGACGTACCTGAGACGCGAAAAAGTCTCACGCTAAAACTTGCTGGTGGTAGTGGCCCTTTTTGTGTTATCGTAAGATCTATACTGTTTTTCTGGAGGGCTCTAGCTTTTAACATGGGCTGGGGGGTGGTCCTTGACGTACCTGAGACACGAAAAAGTCTCACGCTAAAACGTGCGGGTGGTAGTCTTAGGGGAAGGCTGGCGACGTGGGTGTCCTGTCCGTCCCTTATCGTAGGGCCTTCTAGCTTAACACGGTTCTGCTCTCGGCTTCTGTCCTCGTTTCTCCCCTCGGAACTGCGTCTGCCTCACGGTGGGAAGGTACATGCATTTAGGCATTCTTGTGTTAGTCTGTGGTATTCCATTTGTTCACTCGTTACTCGTATTACTTTGGTTAATTTAATGTCACGATTTATTCGGAGTTATATGACATACCACTGGATTTGCTTATCATGTCAGGGTTTTCATGGAAGGTGTTGGATTTGCCTGACACCTTACAGTGTGTGATGCCCTGAGGTTAGTTATGTTTAAGTAGTTCTAAGTTCTAGGGGACTGATGATCTCAGAAGTTAAGTCCCATACTGCTCAGAGCCATTTGAACCATAAGTGCATACACTTCAAAAAATGGATCAAATGGCTCTAAGCACAATGGCACTTAACATCTGAGGTCATCAGTCCCCTAGACTTAGCACTAATTAAACCTAACTAACTTAAGGACATCACACACATCCGTGTCCGAGGCAGGATTCGAACTTGCGACCATAGCAGCAGCGCGGTTCGGGACTGAAAGGCCTAGAACCGCTCAGTCACAGCGGCTGGTCTGCCTGCACTTATTCCCCCTATTAATTCTACTGTATATTATGCTTAGGAATGTTATAGCAATTTGAAGTTAGTTATGAATTTATTCTACTCGAAAACCATTTGTAATACAGCCATTCTTGCTCTGTCTTTCAACACGTTGATTTGTTCAGTTGCTATATCGACGCTTTTGGAAAACATAGCTAAATCATTTGCAATCGTTAGACTGTTCTGTTTGACGTTTTTGTACACCAACGTGATTCCTATGAATTCTGTCTCTTGAAGTCTAATATTCCATTCCCTTACTACTTTTACCAAAACGCCAGCACCTTGCCTTAGACCAGGTTCGATTTCAATTGGTTCCTGAAATTTCACAACGGAATATTATTTTGTATTCCATTTCTGTCAATATTTCTTTAATGATTGCCAAAGCTATTTTGTTTCTGTCGAATTCTTTTAGCACATTTAAGAGTGTTTCTCTGTACCTCAGAATATTTACAAGTAGCTATCAAGAAGTTTCCCTTTGAGGACCGTACAATCCAGCATCGCTCCGCCAATCAGACAAAATCGCCGTGAACACTGAGGAAATCATCCCAACGACGCATCATGTTGGATGTACCTGTTTGGTGAAATGCCGTGTCAGGCTACGTGAAGAAGTCTGTAACTGCTTGCAGCAAATCTTCGTTCGGCGTGAATGGTCGACCACTGAAGGCCTTTTTTAAGGAGCCGAAGGCTTCGTAATGGCATGGAGACCTGCACTATACAGCGGATACTGGAGTGACTCCCACTGGAGTCACGATATTTACCACGCAGGGACGTGCGTTATCATGAAGCGTAAGCACCCCTTTTTGCGGCTTTTGACAGACTGCCACATACACATTCTTTATTCTCCGGTGGATATGTATCGATGTTTGTCCTTTGACAGCCAAGAAAAGAATAACAGAGCGTTGATTCAGTTGAGATATCTACGTCTCCGCATTTACCGCCGCACGTCGGGAAGACACGAATGCCATACTAATCCCTTGCCGACACGTCGGTGCTTATATACCCTCATCGGAATCACTCTTCGTTGCATTCTTGCTGCGGGAACACCCTCAGACAGAAACCTGTTGATCAACCCTTATGACGGACTTTTTATCTTCTTTCGACTGGAAGAAACCGCCCTCAAAGCTTGTGTGTTTCCCATACATCGTGAATGACGCAGATTGTGGAAGACTGTAGGTTCCATTTCATATCGCTTTGCAACGTCACTAAGTCTGCTTAAGAAATTCCGAATCATTCCTAAAGTCATTTTTGTGTTCTGTCATCCAGTCATTTGTCATCTATACGAATATGTGGTAGATGCACTCTCCATGTTTCATGCCTCCTGATATAGCCTTGTCAAGCACAAATTTTATTTAATTCTATTAGTTTTGTTCATTAATATAAGCTGTTATGTGGGAATGGTGTTCCTATTTCGTGTTAAAATTTTTCCTGTTTACCCCATTTTTATTTATTACTGTTCAATTATTTACTTTTTCATTGTATTACCACCACACTGTCAAAGATGTTAGTTATTGTATGTTTCTACTTCAGTTTAGGCGTGTTACTTTTCTTCCAATGTATTTGTACACTTTGTAACTTCTTTGGTGACAACACTCAGTAAGTGCATGAAGATGGTCTTGTAAGCTAAAAACCGGTTAACACAATAAAAGTAATGTTGTAGAACAAAAGCAAACTGGTGCTTTTCATTTATTGTTAATTTATTATTTTTTAAATATATCTTCATGGCAGACAATGGATTACTTTGAATGCTGATCTTCTATTGTCGCTATTTTGGCCACTAAGAATATTTTCATTTTTATTTATGGCCTCTTGTATGAAATGTTCCTCATGTAGAGAGCCATGTCTATTAGTATGAAAGTGTGATGGTGATTTTCTTTTAATAGGTATTCAGCTTATGTGAATTGGATAAATTCAGTCTTCAGAATCCTTATATGTTCTTTGTACCTGATGTTAAAATCTCCTTCTGTCATACCAATATATTTATGGTTGCAGTTATTACATTTTAATTTTTATATTCCTGAACTGTTATATCTACCTTTTTCTTCTCGAATAGTTTCTGGTTCTTTTTGTATTTTGATACTTGTCTTGAAGGACATGTTAACTTTTTGTTTCTTGAAGATGTTACTGCTTCTGGACATGAGCTGGGCGTCGTATGTCATGATGAGCCATTTTTTGTTGAGGCTGTTTTTTCTGGTGTGACAATACATTGTGTGTTATGGTCATTTGTTGGTATATTTGGAATACTTTTTATTTTGCTGTCTTCTGTAGTATTTTTTAATGGTGTCATGTTGCTTCTATACCGTGTTGCTGCTGTATCTATGATTTTGTGCTATGTTAATGGTCATGTTTAGTTCTTGTTGATACTTATTTTTGCTTAGAAATATTCAGCACAGTATGTACACTACTGGCCAGTAAAATTGCTACACCACGAAGATGACGCGCTACAGACGCGAAATTTAACCGACTGGGAGAACATGCTGTCATATGCAAATGATTAGCTTTTCAGAACATTCACACAAGGTTGGTGCCGGTGGCGACACCTACAACTTGCTGACATGAGGAAAGTTTCCAACCGACTTATCATACACAAACACCAGTTGACCAGCGTTGCTTGGTGAAACGTTGTGATGCCTCGTGTAAGGAGAAGAAATGCGTATCATCACGTTTCCGACTTTGATAAAGGTCGGATTGTAGCCTATCAAGACTGTGGTTTATCGTATGGCGACATTGCTGCTCCCGTTGGTCGACATCCAATAATCGGTGGGTTTAAGAGGGTAATACTGAACGCCGTGCTGGATCTCAACGGTCTCGTATCACTAGCAGTCGAGATGACAGGCATCTTATCCGCATGGCTATAACGGATCGGCAGCCACGTCTCGATCCCTGAGTCAACAGGTGGGGATGTTTGCAAGACAACCATCTGCACGAACAGTTCGAAGACAATTGCAGCAGCATGGAATGTCAGCTCGGAGACTATGGCTGCGGTTACCCTTGACGCTGCATTGCAGACACGAGTGCCTGCGATGGTGTACTCAACGACGAACATGTGTGCACGAATGACAAAACGTCATTTTTTCGGATGAATCCAGGTTCTGCTTACAGCATCATGATGGTCGCATCCGTGTTTGGCGACATCGCAGTGAACGCACATTGGATGCGTCTATTCGTCATCGCGAGACTGGCGTATCACCCGGCGTGATGGTATGGGGTGCCATTGGTTACACGTCTCGGTCACCTCTTGTTCGCATTCACGGCACTCTGAACAGTGGACGTTACATTTCAGATGTGTTACGACCCGTGGCTCTACCTTTCATTCGATCCATGTGAAACCCTACATTTCAGCAGGATAATGCACGACCGCGTGTTGCTGGTCCTGTACGGGCCTCTCTGGATACAGAAAATGTTCGACTGCTGCCCTGGCCAGCACATTCTCTAGATCTCTCACCAACTGAAAACGTCTGGTCGATGGTGGCCGAGCAACTGGCTCGTCACAATACGCCAGTCACTACTCTTGATGAACTATGGTATCGTGTTGAAGCTGCATGGGGAGCTGTACCTGTACACGGCATCCAAACTCTGTTTTACTCAATGCCCAGGCATATCAAGGCCGTTATTACTGTTGGTTGTTCTGGGTACTGATTTCTCAGGATCTATGCACCCAAATTGCGTGAAAATGTAATCACATGTCGGTTCTAGTGTAATATATTTGTCCAATGAATACCCGTTTATCATCTGCATTTCTTCTTGGTGTAGCAATTTTAATGACCAGTGGTGTACATCCTGCAGCAACGCCCTGAAACGGGAACCTGTTGATCACTCCTTATAATGGACTTTTTCTCTTCTTTCGACTGGAAGAATCCACTCTCAATGCTTGTGTGTTTCCCATACAACGTGAATGACGCAGATTGTGGAAGACTGTAGGTTCCATTTCAGATCGCTTTGTAACGTTACGAAGTCTGTTTAAAAATCTCGAATTATTCGTAAAGTCATTTTTGTGTCCTGACATCCATCCATTTGTCATCTATACGAATATGTGGTAAATGCACAAGTACGCATTTCTTCCAGTAAATACTTATTTGGACATAAGCTACACTGTAGTAAACTGCACATGTTTGCACTGCTCTTGGTCGCATGCTGTAGAGATGATTGAAAGATCACGAATCTGATGAGGCATCATGGGAGTTGAGTGAGGATCATGGGAGAGAGGAGTTAGGAGTTGGGGTTGGGATGGAGGAAGTGGTGGAGCACTATCTGTGTGTGTGTAATTTTTATTTGTTAATATATTAATAGAATCTTCCATCGGTTCTTGGTAGAACAACATTATAATAAATGAAAAGCACCAGTCTGCTTTTGTTCTACAATATTACTTTAATTTTGTGAACCAATTTTCGGCTTGCAAGGCCATCTTCAGACATTTACTGAGTGTTGTCACCAAAGAAATTGCAAAGTTTGAAAGCAACATTGAAAGAGAAGTAACACGTCTACACTGAAGTAGAAACGTAAGGTCAGTAACATATTCGACAGTGTGATGGTAATGCAATGAAAAAGTAAAAAATTGAACAGTAAATAAATAAAATTGGAGTAGTTAGGATAAACTTTAAGCAAACATAGGTTAGCACACTGGACTCGCATTGGGGAGGACGACGGTTGAATCCCGTCTCCAGCCTTCCTGATTTAGGTTTTCCGTGATTTCCCTAAATCGTTTCAGGCAAATGCCGGGATGGTTCCTTTGAAACGGCACGGCCGATTTCCTTCCCAATCCTTCCCTAACCCGATCTTGCGCTCCGTCTCTAATGACCTCGTTGTCGAGGGGACGTTAAACACTAACCACAACCACCACCACCACCTCGAATCGCCCATATTGGAGGTACGTCAGATAAATCTCTTCTTAGATGCTTGTGCTCTCTTTTTCTCCCAATAGTTCTTCATTCTATCTGATCTCTTCTTTCTTTCCTTCTCTGATATCTGAATCGGTTTCCTGGAGATGATCTTGACTTGGAACCTCTTAGCTTTTTCTTTGGTCACGGTCTTGGCTGTACCATTCTTTAACATGATTTTGGTAATGTGGAGTTTTTTAATATCGTTTTCTACTTGCTTAAACCAATTGGGTTTAGTCTTTTTTTGTTGTAAAAGAAGTCAAAGATTTGTTTAGTTAGTCTGTCGGGATTCATTCGGAGTATGTGTGCATGGAAATCAATCCTTCTTTTCCTCGTGGTTTCCGAGAGTCTCTCTGACTTTGCATGGAAGGCTTCGTTTCTATAGAAAACTTACGTGTTATCTTGGAATTTAGGACCCATGATCTTCCTCAAAATTTTCCTTTCCCTGGTTTACAATTTCTCCACTTGTCCTTTCATCCCCATGACTAGTGTCTCTGCTGCATAGAGTGCTACCGGCTTAATTACTGTGTTATAATGACTTATTTTGGTGTTCCAAGGGAGGGCTTTCTTATTGTATGTATTTTTGGTTTTCTGGGAAGCTAGTTCCATTTTTCTCCTTCTTACTTCCATTGTTTTCCCTTCAAGGTTTTTCCATTCAATCCATTCCCCTAGGTACTTGAAACTCCTAACCACCTCTATTTTTTGAGCTCCTACTTTAATTCTCTTAGGAGTACCTAGTATATTCGTCATAATCTTTGGTTTTTCGTAACAATTCTTAAGTCCTATCTTCCCTCCGTGCTCTTGTAAGTCGCTGGTTTGTTCTTTAGCCTCCTCCCACCTTTCCGAAAGGCAGCGCCATGTCGTCAGCAAATGCCAAACGCTTAATCGTGATTCCTTTGGTTTTTTTTTTTTTTTGTTCCAAGTCTTATTCCCACTCTCGTTATTGCATTCCATTCCCTCACAACCTTTTCGAGTGCACAGTTAAACAACAGGGGTGAGAGACCATCCCCTTGCCGGACCCCTGTTCTGATCTCAAAAGTTTCCAATAGTTCACCCATGAATCTGACTTTAGAGGACGTATTCGTGAGCATCTCCCTTGATGATGTTTATAGTTTTTCCATCCAAGTTAAACTCCTCCAAAATATTGAACAACGATTCTTTGTCTATGGAATCGTAAGCTTCTTGGAAATCTACGAAAGTCACTGTATACGGTTTCGCCCTCTGCTTCTGATATGCTAAAATGTTTCTAAGGTTTAAGATCTGTTCAGGCAGGATCTTCCTTTCCTTAACCCTGCTTGATACTCCCCAATCTGGCAATCCAGCTGGGATTTTTAGTACAGCTTTAGACAATACCTTGTAGGTCACATCCACCAGGGAAATCCCTCTATAGTTATTGGGATCAGATTTAGGACCTTTTTTGTGAAGAGGGTGCATCAGGGCCATTTTCCATTCCTCTGGAATGATTCCTTTCTTCCATATCTCCTCAAAAAGTTTCTGGAGTAAGATAATTGCATTTTTGCTAGGATACTTCCATAATTCGGCTGTTATCTGGTTTTCCCCTGATGCCTTGAAATTTTCCACATGATTTAGTATTGCTTGGATCTCACTTACAGATGGGGGTTTAGAGTCTGTGTTGGGGTATGATTTCGGTCCACCATCGAACGCCATATTTTGATGTGGTTCCTCACAATTTAGAAGTTCCTTGAAGTATTCTGCTAGTAATTTACAGTTCACCCTATTACTGTAAGCCACGTTCCCTTTTTTGTCCTGAAGTTGGAGAGTTGGGGGGGTGGGGCATCATATCTGTTTAGCTTCTCCCTGAAGAGCCGATAATAGTTTCTCGTGTTGTTCTTAGCAAAGTCGTCATTTATCTTCCTGAGCAGCTGGTCTTCTTGAGCCTTCATAACTTTCTTAATCTCCTTGAACACCATCTTTCTAGTTTCCACAAAGTGCTGCCAGGCACTCTCGTCCTTTTTGCTTTGCCAGATGTGCCACGCCTTCTTCCTCAGATCAAGCAGTCTGTCACACTCGTTTCATCACCCGTGCTTCTTCATCCTGGTAACGGGACCAAGCTGCTCTGTCTTCGTTATAAGACTATTCTCAATCTGCTTTCAGTCCTTATCTTTTCATTTATTGCTAACTTCTTATTTTTTAAATATATCTTCATGACAGACAGTGGATTAATTTGAATACTGGACTTCTATTGTCGCTATTTTGGTCATTGAGAATATTTTCATTTTTATTCATGGCCTCCTCTATGAAATGTTCCTCATGTTGAGAGCCACGTCTATTTGTATCAAAATGTGACGGTGACTTTCTTTTAGTAGGTATTCAGCTCATGTGAAATGGGTAAATTCACTCTTCAATATCATTATATGTTCTTTGTACTTCACGTTAAAATCCTATTCTGTCATTCCAGTATATTTAGAGTTGCAGTTATTACATGTTAATTTATATATACCTTAAGTGTTGTGTCTATCCTTTTCTTCTCGCATAGTTTCTGGTTCCTTTTGTATTGTGTTACTTGTCTTGAAGCATATATTAATTTTTTTGTTTTTTGAAGATGTTACTACTTCAGCGCATGACCTGGTTGTAGTATGTCATGATGAGCCATTTTTTGTTGAGGCTGTGTTTTCTGGTGTGAGAATACATTGTGTGTTATTATTATTTGTCGGTATATTTGGATTTCTTTTAATTTTACTGTCTTCTGTCTGTATTTTTTTTAATGGTGTCATGTAGTTTGTGAACAGTGTTGCTGCTGTATCCATGATTTTGTGCTATGTTAATGATGACGTTTAGTTATTGTTGATAGTTCTTTCTGCTTACAAATATTCTGCATAGTATGTACGTTATATATCTGATGGGTGCAAACCTTTGAGAATGCGGCTGCGTTGATTTCTCAGGAATAATCATGTCTGATGTTGTTGCAAAGAAGAAAGAAACCTGTATCATGTGCACTTAGCATAAACTTGTATAATTTTGTGTTCATTGGCTGGAATTTAAAAAATAAAATTTATTGTATCTGTGTGTGTGTGTGTGTGTGTGTGTGCTATTACGAATATTCCAGATTTTTTTAATGGCAAATGAAAAGAGATGTTCGGTAAAAAAATGTGTTGAAATTCTAGTAACGTTCCTAATTCAGTGACATGTTAATTGTAGCATAATGAAACCAACATCACGATTACGAAACAAAAACCCTGATAGCAGAATTTACGGGTATTGTGTGCCGCCTTCCTGCCTGAAAACTGAGGTGCAGTCTATCTGTTTCCACGTTGCAGCACTGTAAAAACCCTGACCAAAGCCTGCCTGTTTGAAAAGGCCCTAATTTAAATCACCCTTTTATCTCGACAGACAAGGATAACAAGCCACTGGACCGTGCGGAAAATTCCACAGTCCCGACAAGGAGGAAATTATTGCACAGTGGTGAGGCAGCCTTGTGACGTCCGTGGCTTTATAATTAACTGCAGCACACTCTCTCATCCGCAGGCCAACACGGACACTCCCTCGCCGTATTCGCGGACGTCTGTTACGTCACACAACATCCACGATAATTGAATAGTCTTGTAACTTCGTTTACAATACCTGCAGAAGTATATACATGCTCTTAATGCGTATGCATTCACATATTCACGCAGTCACATTCACACATCCACTTGGGTGTTACACAGACTGATTACCTAAATATACTGTACTGCAAAGTTTAAGAACGAGATAAATAAAGTATCATAACGTATACTGTTAGCAATGAAAATTGCTACACCACGAAGATGACGTGCTACAGACGCTAAGTTTAACCGACAGGAAGAAGATGCTGTGATATGCAAATGATTAGCTTTTCAGAGCGTTCACACAAGGTTGGCGCCGGTGGCCACACCTACAAGGTGCTGATATGAGGAAAGTTTACAACCGATTTCTTATACACAAACAGCAGTTGACAGGTGTTGCTTGGTGAAACGTTGTTGTGATGCCTCGTGTGAGGAGAAGAAATGCGTACCATCAAGTTTCCGACTTTGATGAAGGTCGGATTGTAGCCTATCGCGATTGCGGTTTATCGTATCGCGACATTGCTGCTCGCTTTGATCGAGAGCCAATGACTGTTAGCAGAATATGGAATCGGTGGGTCCAGGAGGGTAATACGGAACGCCGTGCTGGACCACAGCGGCCTCCTAACACTAGCAGTCGAGATGACAGGCATCTTATCCGTATGGCTATAGTGGATCGTGCAACCACGTCTCGATCCCTGAGTCAACAGGTGGGGACGTTTGCAAAACGACAACCATCTGCACGAACAGTTCGACGACGTTGCAGCAGCATCGACTATCACCTCCGAGACCATGGCTGCGGTTACCCTTGACGCTGCATCACAGACAGAAGCGCCTGCAATGGTGTACACAACGACGAACTTGGGTGCACGAATGGCAAAATGTGTGTTTTTCGGATGAATCCAGGTTCTGTTTACAGCTTCATGGTGTTCTCATCCGTGTTTGGCGACATCGCAGCGAACGCACATTGGATGCGTGTATTCGTCATCGCGAGACTGGCGTATCACCTGGCGTTATGGTATGGGGTGCCATTGATTACACGTCTCGGTCACCTCTTGTTCGCATTGGCGGCAATTTGGACAGTGGACGTTACATTTCAGATGAGTTACGACCCGTGGCTCTACCCTCCATTCGATTCCTGCGAAACCCTTCATTTCAGCAGGATAATGTACAGCCACCTATTGCAGGTCCTGTACGGGTCTTTCTGGATACTGAAAATGTTCTACTGGTGCCCTGGCCAGCACATTCTCCAGATCTCTCACCAATTGAAAACATCTGGTCAATGATGGCCGAGCAACTGGCTCGTCACAATACGCCAGTCACTACCACTACACTGTGGTATCATGTTGAAGCTGCATGGGCAGCTGTACATGTACACGCCATCCAAGCTCTGTTTATGCCAAGACATATCAAGGCCGTTATTACGGCTAGAGGTGGTTGTTCTGGGTACTGATTTCTCAGGATCTATGGCACCCAAATTGCGTGAAAATGGAATCACATGTCAGTTCTTGTGTAATGTATTTGTCCAGTGAATGCCGGTTTATCACCTGCATTTCTTGTTGGTGCAGCAGTTTTAATGGCCAATAGTGTATTAACTACTCTGTGGAATTGAATGGAAGTGCGGCAGCATGTTGCCAGAGGTCTCCCAGTCTCGAACAGAAAGCTTGACGTCACATGGCGTATTACGGTTCAATGTAATGTTGCTGTCCAGTACAACATGGCCCGGACACAACATTCGGAAGACTTCACACGGGTAAGAATCATTGTGAAACTGGAAGGAGGACGGAGTGTGACAAGAGCAGCCCAGAAGTGTGGGGAGCGTTGCGAACCACAAGCACTGCTGCCCGAAGAAGAGGAGATGGTCCAGGACGATGAAGTACAGTAGCATAGGACCCTTATATTGATCAGCAAGCTAGTAGAGACTCACGTAAATAGCGGGTGTAACTGCAACCACATTTAACAGGCCATGGCAGTGCGTGTCTTCATACACTGTCATGCTCCACAGTGGCTCGGTGAGTACGTGGAGATTGTCTCTTTACATTACAATGAAATGAACACTCTTAGCTTCTTACAGGTGTTGACATACGTCAACGGGGACAGATGAAAATGTGTACCCCGACCGGGACTCGAACCCGGGATCTCCTGCTTACATGGCAGACGCTCTATCCATTTGAGCCACCTAGGACACAAAGAATAGCGCGACTGCAGGGATTTACCTCTGGCACGCCTCCCGCGAAACCCACATTCTCAAAGTATTGTCCCGCACTACATTCGTAGTGCCCCCGCCCATTATACTCACTACTCGCGGCGCGTTGCCGATTCCCGTAAGAGTTCGGGCACTGTTTGTGCATTCGCACAGAAGAAGAAAATGGTCAAGTGGCCGGTGAGCCTTAACTACATATATACTAAGATGGTATCTGTTCTTTCGGAGATGTCCGAGAGAACAGGTACCATCTAAGTAAATAGATTGTCTCTCTGCCCGACGACCACTTCTTAATAAAAGAGCAAGCAGGATTTCGGCCTGGCAAATCTTGTACCAGTCAAGCTCTCAGACTAACCCAGTATATTGAAGGTGGATTTGAGAAAAGGCTAGCTACAGGAGTGGTGTTTATAGATTTGACGGCAGCATATGATACCACCAACCTCAGAAATCTCGTCGCGAAATTGCAAACAACAACAAAAAGCCCTCAACTCTCTGCTGCACTCAAATCAGTTCTATTTAACAGAAGATATATTGTTGAGTTCCAGGGTAACAAGAGCAGATGACGACTACAAAAAGATGGGCTTCCCCAGGACAGTGTTCTTGCCCCCCATGTTATTCAATATTTATACAAATGACCAGCCTATTAGCCCCGGTCAAGATCTTTCAATTATGCTGATGATAGGGCAATAGCAGTTCAGGCATCAAACTACAAGGATATTGAGGATATACTAGCTGAGAACCTGGGAAATCTCACCAATTATTACAATAAAAAATCAGCTGAAACTTAATCCTATTCCATCTTAACAACAGAGAGGCTATGCGCGAACTGAATTTTTGGTGGAATGACACATGATTAACACACTGTCCTCTCCCAGTGTAATTGGGAGTTACTCCTGATAGGACACTGTCATACAAGGGACTCACTGAGAAAAGCAGGGCAAAAGTCCAATCACGGAATAACTTACGTGGCGAGGTAACAACATCATAATGGGGAGGTAATCCAAAAGTTTTATGCACCACCGCAATGTAACTCTGTCACTCTGCTGCTGAGTTTGCAAGTCCTGTCTGGGAGCGGTCGTGCCACACAAACAAACTGGACACTGTCCTGAACCAGACGTGTAGACATATTACTGGATGTCTTAAGCCAACAAGAGTAGAACACCTACACTCCTTATCAGGAATTGCTCCGCCAAATGTCCCACGCTCAATACAGAGCAGAATTGAACGAACAAAACAGGTTCAAGATCAACGTCATCCGCTACATGGGCACCAAATGGTACCAAAACGCCTTAAGTCAAGAAATAGTTTTCTCCACTGTACCGAACCACTCACAGATGCAACAAAAATTGCTAGGAAAAGACTGTGGGAGTAACGACAAGAATCTTCCCACGACCTTGAGGAAGTGTTGCCACGAGTTGCGGAACTTGAGTGGGATAGATGGAAAAACCTGAACAGGCTGCGTTCAGGAATGGGCAGATGTAACAGAAATCTGAACAAGTGGGGAATTAGTGAAAGTGCTTTGTGTCCGTGTTGGAGCATCCAGACCATGAACCACCTGCTTCAATGTCCGCTAGTAAACCATCCAAGAGCGTGAGCGGCGCAAGACCTGATGGCGTGCAGCGAAACAGCGAAGGCATATGTGGACTTCTGGAAGAATGAGATGTGAAGCAAAGACTGCATAATATTTCATTATACTGTATGTAATGTTCCATGCATTGTCCTGCTGGAATTGCCAAAATCCGTTGGAATGCTCAATGGACATCAATGAATGTAAGTGATCATACTGAATGCTCACATACGTGGCAACTGTCAGAGTCGTATGTAGCCAAATCAGGGCTACAGTATCATTCCAACTGCACACGCCCAACACCATTTCATAGCTTCTCTGTTGACATGCAGGGTCCATGGATTCATGAGGTTCTCTCCATACCCGTGCACGTCCATCTGCTCGATACACTCTGAAACGAGACTCGTCCGACTAGGCAACATGTTTCCAGTGATCAACAGTCCAAGGTCGGTGTTGACGGGCCCAGGCGAGGCGTAAAGCTTTGTGTCGTGGAATCATCAAGGGTACACGGCACGAATGGGCGGTCGACTCCGAAAGCCCGTTACGATGATGTTTCGTTGAGTTGTTCGCACGCTGACAATTTTTGATGGCCCAGCATTAAAATCTGCAGCAATTTGCGGAAGGGTTGCACTTCTGTCACTTTGAACGATTCTCTTCAGTCGTCGCTTGTTCCGTTCTCGCAGGATCTTTTTCCGACCGCAGCGATGTCGGAGATTTGATGTTTTACCGGATTCCTAATACTGACGGTACACTCGTAATATGGTCGTGCTGGAAAATCCCCACTTCATCGCTATCTCGAAGATACTGTGTCCCATCGCTCGTGCGCCGACTGTAACACCACGTTCAGACTCACTTAAATCCTGATAACCTGCCATTGTAGCATAAGTAAGCGATCCAACAACTGCGCCAGACACTTGTCTTGTATAGTCGTTGCCGACCGCAGCGCCGTATCCTGCCTGTTTACATTTCTCTGTATTTGGACACGCATGCCTATACCAGCTTCTTTGGCGCTTCAGTGTACCAGCGGGAGCGAGCGAAAAACGACTGTGTATATTCCTCCTACGATCTCTGATTTCTCTTACATTGGTTTCGTTATTCTTGCGTGAAATCTATGTGGGTAGCGATATGATCGTTTTGCGGTCTGTCGCAAATGCCGATTCTCCAAACTTTGTCAATAGCATTTCACGAAAAGCACGTCTCTTCCCTCCAGTGATTTCCAATTGAGTTCACGGTGCGTTTCCGTAATACTCATCTGTTGACCGAACCTTCCGGTAACGAACCTAGTAGTATATGAATGATTTTGATGTCTTCCTTTAAAATGTCCTAGTAGTATTCCAAAACACTTCTGTACGCAAGAGTGTGTTGCACAAGTGTCCTGTATGGGACTTCCTTTATATATATGATAAACTTTTCCTAGAATTATCACAATAAACTGAAGTAGACCATTCGCCTTCCCCGCAACCTATACCTTGCAACCTTGGCCTAAATATTTCATTGACGAGAATCTTCCCAGCAGCACACCACAAGTACGGCTTTCGAACATTACGGAATTGTTTTTCCTATTCATGTGCGTTAACTTGTTCCACATTTAACGTAAACTGCCATTCATCGCAATCCTTGTACAGTCAGTAAAGGACGACACTTTGCTGTGCACTACAAATGCGTTAGTACACATTCTTAAATTGTTGCTCTCCCTAGTCCGTCAGGTACACTGGTCTGCCAGAACATTGTGAGAACATACCTACTATCGATATGAATCCGTCCAGGCCAGATCAGCCTCACCTGGCCAGTAATGACTGACATGGTGCTTTTAGTATCAGTGAGCGTAGTGTTCTCGTGTAGCATGGGGAAGGTGCACGATCTATCTGACAAGGGGATCCTCCATACACTGAAAATCACGGATTTTGATGCGCTTCAAATATGTTGTAGAAGCACTTACCCTGGGTACCTGGCTATCCGGTGTTTTAGCGACAGGTCTTGGTTTTTGAGAAAATCGATCTTGAAATTCATTACGCACTTTGTATACCCGCAACGTTACAAACAATCCATGCAACTCATCGTACCGCAGCGGTAAAGGTTCGCAGCTACCGGTGTGGAGATACTGTGTTCGAATGCTGCGAGTGTACTTTTTATTCCAAAATCGATCGAATTTTACAGTTTTATTTCAAAGAATATCAAATAACAGTGTAAGGCGTGCGAAATTCAGTTATCAATTTTTTCAAATGTTGTGGTTTGCAATTGGAGTTCCAAATGTTCGTACAACGGTCGTTTCTTGTACAGGGTGTTTCAAAAATGACCGGTATATTTGAAACGGCAATACAAGCTAAACGAACAGCGATAGAAATACACCGTTTGTTGCAATATGCTTGGGACAACAGTACATTTTTAGGCAGACAAACTTTCGAAATTACAGTAGTTACAATTGTCAACAACAGATGGCGCTGCGGTCTGGGAAACTCTATAGTACGATATTTTCCACATATCCACCATGCGTAACAATAATATGGCGTAGTCTCTGAATGAAATTACCCGAAACCTTTGACAACGTGTCTGGCGGAATGGCTTCACATGCAGATGAGATGTACTGCTTCAGCTGTTCAATTGTTTCTGGATTCTGGCGGTACACCTGGTCTTTCAAGTGTCCCCACAGAAAGAAGTCACAGGGGTTCATGTCTGGCGAATAGGGAGGCCAATCCACGCCGCCTCCTGTATGTTTCGGATAGCCCAAAACAATCACACGATCATCGAAATATTCATTCAGGAAATTAAAGACGTCGGCCGTGCGATGTGGCCGGGCACCATCTTGCATAAACCACGAGGTGTTCGCAGTGTCGTCTAAGGCAGTTTGTACCGCCACAAATTCACGAAGAATGTCCAGATAGCGTGATGCACTAATCGTTTCGGATCTGAAAAATGGGCCAATGATTCCTTTGGAAGAAATGGCGGCCCAGACCAGTACTTTTTGAGGATGCAGGGACGATGGGACTGCAACATGGGGCTTTTCGGTTCCCCATATGCGCCAGTTCTGTTTATTGACGAAGCCGTCCAGGTAAAAATAAGCTTCGTCAGTAAACCAAATGCTGCCCACATGCATATCGCCGTTATCAATCCTGTGCACTATATCGTTAGCGAATGTCTCTCGTGCAGCAACGGTAGCGGCGGTGAGGGGTTTCCGCGTTTGAATTTTGTATGGATAGAGGTGTAAACTCTGGCGCATGAGACGATACGTGGACGTTGGCGTCATTTGGACCGCAGCTGCAACACGGCGAACGGAAACCCGAGGCCGATGTTGGATCACCTGCTGCACTAGCTGCGCGTTACCCTCTGTGGTTGCCGTACGCGGTCGCCCTACCTTTCCAGCACGTTCATCCGTCACGTTCCCAGTCCGTTGAAATTTTTCAAACAGATCCTTTATTGTATCGCTTTTCGGTCCTTTGGTCACATTAAACCTCCGTTGAAAACTTCGTCTTGTTGCAACAACACTGTGTTCTAGGCGGTGGAATTCCAACACCAGAAAAATCCTCTGTTCTAACGAATAAACCATGTTCTCCACAGCAAACTTGCACGTTGTGAACAGCACACGCTTACAGCAGAAAGACGACGTACAGAATGGCGCACCCACAGACTGCGTTGTTTTCTATATCTTTCACATCACTTGCAGCGCCATCTGTTATTGAAAATTGTAACTACTGTAATTTCGAAAGTTTGTCCGCCTGAAAATGTACTGTTGTCCCAAGCATATTGCAACAAACAGTGTATTTCTATCGCTGCTCGTTTAGTTTTTATTGCCGTTTCAAATATACCGGTCATTTTTGAAAAACCCTGTATTACCTGAGATCGATCTCCGCCCATTGTCTTTCCCTCTGCCATGAATACTGTCAGCTGTAACGGGAACCCCAGCTCCTAGTTGCGCGCAATGAGGACGCTAGTTGCATTCCGTAACTTTCGCATCTAACTACAGTGTCAGTTTGCTCGCAAAGCGTCTGTAGTGGCGTGTGTTAGAAACATTCTGTGAAATGGAAGAACCAAGTGTTTCTGCAGTAGTGCAGCCAGAAGAAGATACACAAGTAGAGAACAAAGAATCGAAAGGCGAAATCACAAATGACATTAAATACGCCGAATATCTACTCCGTGAGCAGGATTCGAACACGGTACCTCCCGCGCGGTAGCCGTGAACCTTTACCGCTGCGCTGACTTGCTCGGAATGTATGTAATGTTACGGGTACAGTGTATGCGGAATGAACTTCAAAATCGATTTTCTCAAAAACCAAGACCCGTCGTTAAAAAAGCGGGTAGGCAGTTACTCACGGTACGTGCCTCTACAACATATTTGAAGCGCATCAAAATCCTTGATTTACAATACGGAGGGTCCCCTTGTGAGTCTGAACGAGGGTAGATTTTGTTGGCCCGGTGTCTCGGCATGAGCATTTCGGAAACTGCCCAACCTGTCAGGTGTTCGAGGAGTGCTGTGGTGAGTGTCGTCCACCCGTGGCGAAAACAAGGTGAAGCCACGTCCAGAAGTCGTGGGCTTGGGCGACCACACCTCATTACAGATGTCGGACGTGGTGAAACAGGACTGGCGGGGAACTGTGACGGAACGAACATCAGACTTCAATGCTGGGCAGAGTGCAAGTATGTCTGAACCCACAGTTTACCGAACACTACTAACGATGGGATTCCGCAGCCGACGACCAATGCATGTGCCAATGTTGAGACCACAAATCTACAACTACGACTAAAATGGTCACATGACCATCGACACTGGACGTTGGCGCAATGGCAGTGCGTTCGATGGTCTGATAAATCCCGATACACTCTTCATCATGCCGATGGGAGGGCGCGAATCCGCCTTCTTACAGGGGTAAAGCTCCTTGACACCCGTACTGCAGGATGGAGACAAGCTGGCGGCGGCTCCATTATGCTCTGGTGAACATTCACGTGGGCATCAATGGGTTCAGTGGAGCTCGTGAGAGGCACCATGATGGCCAAGGAGTGCTGTACACTGGTTGCAGATCACGACCACCACTTCATAACGATCATGTTCCACAAAGGCAGTGGCATTTTTCAGCAAGATAATACTCCATCTCACGAGGCCAGGAGTGTGATGGAGCGGTTGGATGAACACAGTGACGAGTTCCAGTAGATGTGCTGGACCTCCAACTCGCCAGACCTGAAGCTGATCGAACACATTTGGGATGTGATTGAACGTGGTTTCAGGGCTCATCGTCTCCTCCACACACCTCCCTTCCACCCTCACAACACACTTACTGCCAATACTGACCTGGCGATTCCTTCATATCTCAGAATGTAACCTGTTAACCTATCCTTCCTTTTAGTTAGGTTGTGCCACGCATTTGTTGTCTCCCCAGTTCTACTCGGTACCTCCTAATTAGTTACGCGATTAGCCAATCTATTCTTTAGCAATCATCTGTAGCGTCATTTTCTTCTTGTTCGAACTGCTTGTGGTTCACGTTTCGCTTCCATACATGGCTGCATTCCTGACAAATACATTCAGAAAGATTTGCTAACGCTTAAATTTATTTTTGATGTCAATATATTTCTCTTTTTCAGAAACGCTTTTCTTACCATTGCCAGTCAGCATTTTAGATTGTCTCCACTGCAGCCGTTATCGCTTATTTTACTGCCCAAATAGCAAAACTCGCCTACTATTAATATTTCAGTGTCTCATTTCGTAATCTAATTTCCTCAGCAACGCCTGATTTTATTCGACTATATTCCATTGCTCTTCTTTTTGTTTTTGTTGATGCTCATCTTGTGTCCTTCTTTCAAGACACTGCTCATTCCGTTCAACTGCTCTGCTAAGTGCTTTGCAGTTTCTGGCAGAGTTTCCATGCCATCGGCAACCTGCAAAGTTTTTATTTATGCCAGCCTTGGTGGCCGAGTGGTTCTAGGCGCTACAGTCTGGAACAGTGCGACCGCTACGGTTGCAGGTTCGAATCCTGCCTCGGGAATGGATGTGTGTGATGTCCTTCGGTTAGTTAGGTTTAAATAGTTCTAAGTTCTAGGGGACTGCTGACCTCAGAAGTTAGTCCCATAGTTCTCAGAGCCATTTTTTTAAAAACTTCTCTCTGAACATTAATTCATTCTCCAATTTTTTTTATTTCTCTTATTGCTTGCCAAATGCACAGAATGAGTAAAATCTGGGATGGGTTACAACTCCATATTATTTCCTTCTCAACTACTGCTTCTCTTTCATGGCCTTCGACTCGTGTAATTGCCGTGTGTTTTATGTTTAAATAGCATTTCGTCGTGTCAATTTTACTCCTGTTAGCTTCAGTATTTTGAAAAACGTATTTCAATGAACATTGTCAAAAGCTTTTTGTAAGTATACACATGACATGAACGTAGGTTCACCTTTCTTCTACATGTCTTCGAAGATAAGTCGTAGGCTAGGTATCGCCTCGCGTGTACCTACATTTCTTCAGAATCCAAGCTGATCTTCTCCGAGACCGGTTTCTACATTTGTTTCCATTATTCTGTAAATAATGCTTGTCAGCTTTTTCGATTCACGACTAATTAAACTGATAGGCCGTAATATTCACTTCTGTCAGCGACGGCATTCTTTGGAACTGGAATTGTTACATGTTTCTCGACATATTTCCCCCGTTTCATACATCTTCCAAGACGCGTAATAGTTTTACTAGAGCATTTATTTACGCTATTTTAGATATAATATATTTAGAAAATAGATACTCTTATAGAACATACATGGAAGGGTCTATACAAGGGCGATGTACTTGAGGACAGTATCATGGAAATGGAAGAGGATGGAGATGAAGATGAAATGGGAGATATGATACTGCGTGAAGAGTTTGACAGAGCACTGAAAGACCTAATTCGAAACAAGGCCCCGGGAGTAGACAACATTCCTTTAGAACTACTGACAGCATTGGGAGAGCCAATCCTGACAAAACTCTACCATCTGGTGAGCAAGATGTATGAGACACGCGAGATACCCTCAGACTTCAAGAAAAATATAATAATTCCAACCCCAAATAAAGCAGGTGTGAAAATTACCGAACTATCAGTTTAATAAGTCACGGCTGCAAAGAATTCTTTACAGACGAATGGAAACACTGCTAGAAGCCGACCTCGGGGAAGATCAATTTGGATTCCGTAGAAATATTGGAACACGTGAGGCAATACTGACCTTACGATTTATCTTAGAAGATAGATTAAGGAAAGGCAAACCTACATTTCTAGCATTTGTAGACTTGGAGTAAGCTTTTGACAATGTTGACTGGAATACTCTCTTTCAAATTCTAAAGGTGGCAGGGGTAAAATACAGTGCACGAAAGGCTATTTACAATTTGTACAGAAAGCAGATGGCAGTTATAAGAGTCGAGGGACATGAAAGGGAATCAGTGGTTGGGAAGGGAGTGAGACAGGGTTGTAGCCTCTCCCCGATGTTATTCAATCATATATTGAGCAAGCAGTGAAGGAAACAAAAGAAAAATTCGGAGTAGGTATTAAAATCCATGGAGAAGAAATAAAAACTTTGAGGTTCTCCGATGACATTGTAATTCTGTCAGAGACAGCAAACGACCTGGAAGAGCAGTTTAGCGGAATGGACAGAGTATAGAAAGGAGAATATAAGATGAACATCAACAAAAGCAAAACGAGGATAATGGAATGTAGTCGAATTAACTCGGCTGATGCTGAGGGAGTTATATTAGGAAATGAGACACTTAAAGTAGTAAAGGAGTTTTGCTATTTTGGGAACAAAACAACTGATGATGGTCGAAGTAGAGAGGATATAAAATGTAGACTGGCAGTGGCATGGAAAGCGTTTCTGAAGAAGAGAAATGTGTTAACATCGAGTTTAGATTTAAATGTCAGGAAGTCGTTTCTAAAAGTATTTATGTGGAGTGTAGCCATGTATGGAAGTGAAACATGGGCGATAAATAATTTGGACAAGAAGGGAATAGAAGCTTTCGAAATGTGGTGCTACAGAAGAATGCTGAAGATTAGATGAGTAGACCACATAACTAATGAAGAGGTATTGAACATGATTGAGGAGGAGTTTGTGGCACAACATGACTAGAAGAAGGGATCGGTGGGTAGGACATATTCTGAGGCATCAATGGATGACCAATTTAGTATTGGAGGGCAGCGTGGAGGGCAAAAATCGTAGAGGGAGATCAAGAGGTGAATACACTAAGCAGATTCAGGAGGATGTAGGTTGTAGTAGGTACTGGGAGATGAAGAAGCTTGCGCAGGATAGAGTAGCATGGAGAGCTGTATCAAACCAGTCTCAGGACTGAAGACCGCAACAACAACAACAACATGGAACATATGTCCTTAGTTTACGGTGTGTTTGATTTGAATTCTTTGGCTGTAGATTTTCGCTCGTGCTGAAAGATTTGTCGTGGAATTGTGTAGCGTAATGTGTCCTTTGGTGCAAAGAGCAAATGAAAAGGGTAGAAACAATAAATCTCTCAACAGTGTGCAGTACATAAGGAAATATCTATCATCCAAAGGACACGCTACAAATGTGACGGCATGATGTACATCAGGGTGCAACGTATATTTTACATGCTAACTCAAACTGTGAGAAAAGTTTGTGCAAGACTAATGCGAAATTTGTTGCATGCTGAGCAATGGAATAGGAACACAAGGACTTCTAAACACTTTTAAAAAGAATTCCGACTGGTTTGATACGGAGAAGAAGATGTGAATTCACCACTTACAGACGAAATAAAATCGCAATTAACGCAGTAGGTAGAGGCCTGTGGAACCTTACCATAAAACATGAAATCAGTTTTACTTGGTGCAACTGTATGTGCAATTTTTCTGAAATGCTGATGATATTCTTATTCATTACCTTCCAAGAGCTAAGGCAATAGCAGGCAAGTGGTAAGAAATATACTTTTCGTCAAACATAGCTACAATTTAGCAGGAGACATTAACCGCTGTACACGTGGTAGCCCTGCCAGCCAGCACTGCAGATTACAAAACACTGCTTCTCGCTGTGCGTGTGTCGTCATGTTATCTTCAATGCAATAATCAGGTGTGGAGCGAGTGTAAGAGCATATCGATAGCGACTGAAACGCTACAGGAGAACACGAGACAATCGCAATGAAGTGTACTCCTAACACTCTACGGAGCTTTCAGGATTGCGGTGGTTGGGGCCTTGTTTTTGATACCTGGAGCATGCCAAGTTGATACAACAGCAAAACTCACAGCTGCGTCGTTAAAGCGCTGGCGACGGCAAGATCAAAACAGGATTCAAGCAATTACTGGTTTCATGACCACAAAAAAGGCAGCGTATGGAAAACGTTAGCAGCTCAATAAAGAGGTCGAGGCATTCTCCGTGTGTGTATTAGAAGCCTTCCGATTTATATTCGTCGCATTACACCTCCCACAGCGACGATCTCAATTAGTTCGTTTAAGTTTCGCGATTCACTGTTGAATTTTCCGTCTCGGCGTATATTTCGATCGAGCAGGTTCTCGCTTGAGCAATTATCTCTCTGCTGCCACCTCAGTTTCATTAGTCATCGAAGAACGAATAGGAAGACAGTGGAAAGCAATCCGTGCATTACGCTTAGCGTCCACATATTGAAATAATCAGACGCCATTGTCGGCACTGAGAATAATGTGTTTAGTCCTTGCGAGGAAATTGTGAATAAATCAATAAAGGTGAACTAATGCAAAATTTTGGACTCACCTACACCATTTAGCACAACATTCATATGGATAAAGAAAGCGGCTTTAGGTACAACGGCGTGCGGTGTATTACATCTGATTCTTGAAAATAAAGACAGGTTGGAGCCCGTACAGAAAAGTAAAACAAAGAAGTGGAAGTCAGCTGAGAGGCAAGAGAGGAAGAGTTGTACAAGGTGTCCCAAGAAACACCGACAAACTTTAGGGATATGCTCCTTACACCAAAACAAGAAAAAAATTCTGCTAAACAAAGCCTCTAAAGGGCATTCCTTAAGAGATATGACCATTTCTTCACCTTCAATACTATAAAAAATGCTCTTCAAAGTGAGCTCTTTGCTTTTCATATTTTCTTTTCATATTTTGGACCAAAACAAGGAAAAAAGTCTAGTAAACATAGAATATGAAAAAGTGCTCATAGTTCTTAACGTATGCGTTTTGGACCACATGTTTGTTAAACATTTTTTCTTATCTTGGTCAATATTTCCTCCCCCCCCCCTCCCCACCCCAGAATAGGGAAAGCAAAGACCTTGTTGTAGAAGATATCTGTTTCGTAGTATCGAAGCTGAACACGTGCTCATAGTTCTTAAGGTATGCATTTTAGAGCTATGGTTCAAATGGCTCTAAGCACTATGGGACTTAACATCTGAGGTCATCAGTCCCCTAGAACTTAGAACTATTTAAACCTAACTAACCTAAGGACATCACACACATCCTTGCCCGAGGCAGGATTCGAAACTGCGACCGTAGCTCCAGACTGAAGCGATTAGAACCGCTCGGCCACAGCGGCCTTTAGAGCCATGTTTACTAGGCTTTTTTAATTATTTCTGTATAAGGAATCCGTGTCTAAAGTTTGTCGGTGTTTTTCTGCAACACCCTATATATGTAAAAAGAGAATTATTTGAAATACTTCAGAGATAGAATCTTCACAAAATTGATCATTTTCAATCCGACAACTACTTTTATTTTTTTTAAAAAAAACTTGCATTCGTACCTCCTGCACAGCTTCCACTACCCCATGTAACACACTGGGCCACACAGGAGCTTTTGATAAATTTGCACTAAAATGAAATCGTTTTATTGAGTCCTCATTAATTAAAACTTCCGGGCTGAATTGACGTGGTCCACGTATAAAACTTCTTCTCCTTCCTGACGTTTCGTTGCCTACTGCGGGTAACAGCTTCCGAGGTGAGTCGGCGACTGGCTGGTAGGCGCTTGAGGTCCCGCTTGTATAGAGCGCTTAGATGGCGCCACCACTCATCACGTGCTTTCGACTTCAAGACTATCTGTGGCTAGTGACACCTCTCTCGATTACAGGTAATCGATTGTCACTTCATTGCTGCAAAGTCTACCGCCATATCTTGTCTAGTTTTAATCGTTCTTCTTTTTTATTAAAATTATTTTCTTGTTTGTAGATCTCTTAGCTTCTCTATAGATGCGGGTATAATAATGTGAGGTCTTAGCTATCACGTTTGTCTCACTAAATTTTATTTAGTGATCACCGTCTTTGAAAACGAGTTCCGCTACAGCTGATTTGTCAGTTTGCCCCAATCTACAGTTCCTTTCGTGTTACGTCAGGCGGATATCAACACTCCTTTTAGTTATTCCAAAGTGAACCATGCCACAGTTACACGGAATTTTATACACACCTGGGGTGGCTTAGCGGTGTCGTGCGTCTTTCACCGATCTTAAACTTTCACTAATGTTCTTAGTAGGTCGAAAGATTGTCTCCACTTGAAACTTGGCCAAAACTTTCCCAATACGTTCCGTGATGTTATGAATAAATGGAAGAAAAATTTTTCCAGCTGACGGTTGTTTTTGTCGTGTACTTTCGGACACTTTTTCTTCTAGGGTGGAGTGCTCGATCTATCTCGTTGTCACTGCACCCATTTCTCTTGAAGGCCGTTCGCAAATGGCTTAATTCATCTTCCAAATAAATTGGCTTACAGATGTTATTAGCCCTGTCCACGAAAGCTTTTTTTTTACTCCTCACTTCTACCTAGGATGATGACTCGAATCGTTATGTAGGTAATGATCGGTGTGTGTGTCTTTCCTATATACGTTGTCCCCTAAAGTCCCATCTGCCCGTTTAATAACCAATAAATCAGTCCGGAAGTTTTAATTAATGAAAACGCCTGCCGTGAAAGCTTACAAGTCATGCTTACGTTTTAATGAGTGTTCCATTAGATGGATCCTGAATAAACCATGACCTGCAAAGACAATAAAAATACACGGGGTTTGCTCTGGCTGGAAACATCTCTCTTTACCAACTGCCGTTTTTATTTGTTTCTAGCTGTGCACATATTTATTTTGGTGTACCTTACAGAAATGCTTTATAGGACATACACTGCAGAATATCGTCGAAGTATTAAGTAAATAGCAGGAAATCACTGGAGCTCTCTTCTTCAAGGAAAAGAAACTTTTCATCGAGACGTAATTGCCGTGTGGGGTAAGATACACATTTGTTTATTTTCGTGTGAGGAAAACAGGTTCTCAGAACCTCAACTTATAAATTGGTAAACTCTCTAACAAATAAGACGAAGACTGAATGGTATTATCAAAACATTTACGTCATACTGAGGCACGCCAGCACCTCAGGGTCTGGCATCTCTCAGCGACGGATTTAGACACAGCTGCGTTCGACCTTTCGCCACCTCTGCATCTCCTCTGCGGTCGCACAATGAGAACCACTATTTGTGAACTGCAACGAATAGTGTTACGTGTGACACTGTTTTTTTTTTTTTTTAAATCACGTCACTAACTTGCTGTCTAATGGATAATTCTGATCGTATTTAAGTACACTACCTGATTAAAAGTATCAGAATGCCCATAAGTGAACATAAAGATGATGTGTCGACCCTACGCCATTATTACGACTTGAACTCTGTCGAGGACATCTCAATGAGGTGTCCGAATGCCTGTGGAACATTGACACGCCGGCCGCTGTGACCTAGCGCTTCTAAGCGCTTCAGTCTGAACCGCGTGACCGCTACGGTCGAGGGTTCGAATCCTGCCTCGGGCATGGATGTATGTGATGTCCTTAGGTTAGTTCGGTTTAAGTAGTTCTAAGTTCTAGGGGACTGATGACCTCAGATGTTAAGTCCCATAGTCCTCAGAGCCATTGAAACCAGAGAACATAGTGCTGTTGCAAGCTGTGCTCTGGGGCGAAGCCGACGTCCTAACTTATGCCAAAATTGTTCCATTTGGGTCAGGTCCGGACTTTGGGCAAGCTATTCCATTTCAGGCACATTAATGTCCACAAACTATTGCGATACAGGTACTGCTTTATGCTGGCACATTCAGGCACAATCTTCAAATTTCTCCTCTACTGTATGCAGTACAGAGTGCTAAAAAAAGGTTTTATAACTTTCCGCATTTAATAGATTCTTAAGCGCATTGGGAGCACCATACTCTAACCATGAAAGTTTCCCCATGCTGTCACAACATTTCCTCCGTGCTTCACAGTTCGCACTATATTTGACGGTAGATAATGTTCTGCAGGCATTCGTCAAACCCAGACCCTTCCATCGGATTGACATGGGGTATAGCATGATTCATCAATCCAAATCATTCGTTGCCAGTCATCCACTCTCCAGTGGAGTTGCTCTTTACACCATCTCAAGCATCGTTTAGCAATGACTACAGAAATTTGTGGTCTATGATGACGTAATCGACCGTTGTACCCCATTATTTTTAACTCCAAACGCACAGTCACTGTGCTAGCTGGACCGCTGGCAGTGCTTTGAAACTCACGAGTGATTACCTCCTGAGATTTCATGCGATTTTTTGTAACCACCATCCGCAGTGCTCGGCGCTCCCTGTCCGCCCTGACGCTGATTTAGCTTTGGTTGGCCCTTCACCACACAGTCACATCACTAGCAGTCGATCTGGGCCTCTTCTGTGTGTCTGAAATATTCCCAACAGCTTTCTTACTCCGGTGACATCCGATCGCTAGTCCACGATCAAAATCACTGAACTGTTCTGCCCGACCCATTCTGCTGCTACTACACTTCTGGCCATTAAAATTGCTGCACCACGAAGATGACGTGCTACAGACGCGAAATTTGACGAACAGGAAGCAGATGCTGTGATATGCAAATGATTAGATTTTCAGACCGTTTACACAAGGTTGGCGCTGGTGGCGACACCTAAAACGTTTCCGACCGATTTCTCATACACAAACAGCAGTTGACCGGCGTTGCCTGGTGAAACGTTGTTGTGATGCCTCGTATAAGGAGGAGAAATGAGTGCCATCACGTTTCCAACTTTGATAAAGGTCGGACTGTAGCCAATCGCGATTGCGGTTTATCGTATCGCGACATTGTTGCTCGCGTTGGTCGAGATCCAATGACTGTTAGCCGAATATGGAATGGGTGGGTTCAGGAGGGTACTACGGAACACCGTGCTGGGTCCGAGCGGTCTCGTATCACTAGCAGTCGAGATGACAGGCATCTTATCCGCATGGCTGTAACGGATCGAGCAGCCACGTGTCGATCCCGAAATCAACAGATGGTGACGTTTGCAAGACAAGAACATTCTGCACGAACAGTTCGACGACGTTTGCAGCAACATTGACTGTCAGCTCGGAAACCATGGCTGCGATTACGCCTGACACTGCATCGCTGACAAGAGCGCCTGAGATGGTCTACTCAACGAGGAACCTGGGTGCACGAATGGCAAAACGTCATGTTTTCGGATGAATCCAGGTTCTGTTTACAGCATCATGGTGGTCGCATCTTGTTAGGTGACATCGCGGTGAACGCACATTGGAAGAGTGTATTCGTCATTACCATATTAGCGTATCACCCGGCGTGATGGTATGGGGTGCCATTGGTTAAAGGTCTCGGTCAGCTCTTGTTCGCATTGACGGCACTTTGATCAGTGGACGTTACATTTCAGATGAATTACGACCCATGGCTCTACCGTTCATTCGATCCCTGAGAAACCCTACATTTCAGCAGGATAATGCACGACCGCATTCTGCAGGTCCTGTACGGGCCTTTCTGGATACAGAAAATGTTCGACTGATGCCCTGGCCAGCACATTCTCCAAATCTCTCACCAACTGAAAACGTCTGGTCAATGGTGGCCGATCAACTGACTCGTCACAATACGCCAGTCACTACTCCTGATGAACTGTGGTATCGTGTTGAAGCTGCATGGGCAGCTGTATCTGTACACGCCATCCAAACTCTGTATGACTTAATGCCCAGACGTACCAAGGCCGTTATTACAGCCAGAGGTGGTTGTTGTGGGTACTAATTTCTCTGGACATATGCACCCAAATTGCGTGAAAGTATAATCACATGTCAGTTCTAGTAAAATATATGTGTCCAGTGAACACTTCTTGGTGTAGCCCATTTTAATGGCCAGTAGTGTACTTCTCTAGCCACAACACAATATTCCCGGCCTCCTCATACATTCGCAAGTCCATCTCTCAAGACATATGGTGGATAGTTCTGTATTCCATAGGTGTGTTCGGGTACTTTTAATCACATATCGCATAAAAAATTTCATCTCTCAGTTCCAACTGTATACCAGAGTGACATACCTTTAAATGGCTTACATCTGAAACGTATCAATCAGAAGTATCACTGCTGTTACAGACCAACTTAGTTTTCACTACACAAGATAAGTAATAATGAGGCATTGATAGAAAAAGAAAGAACGCTGATACTACGCTTATGCTAATAACTTATTTTGTTCTGCATACAAATTTTTTGTTTTGTTTTGGACGCATCCACATAATCATTTTACACTGAAGGGCCAAAGAAGCTGGTATAGGCATGCGTATTTAAACACGAAGGTATGTAAACAGTCAGAATACGGCGCTGCGGTCGGCAACGCCTATATAAGACAAGAAGTGGCGCAGGTTACCAAAATGTAAGTGACTTTGAATGGGGCGTTATAGTCCGCGCAAGAGCAATGGGACGCAGCATCTCCGAGGTAGCGATAAGTACGGATTTACCAGTACGGACATTTCACGAATGTACCGTGAATATCAGGAATCCGACATCGCTGCGGCCGGAAAAAGTGCCTTCAAGAACGGGACCTACGACGACTGAAGAGAATCGTTCAGCGTGACAGAAGTGCAACCCTTCCGCAAATTGCTGTAGATTTCAGTTCTAGGACATCAACAAGTGTCAGTGTGAGAACCATTGTACGAAACATCACCGATATGGGCTTCCGCTCCGAAAGCCCCACTCGTGTACCCTTTACGCCTCGCCTGGGACAGTCAACACCGACATTGGCCTGTTGCTGGCTCGAAACATGTTGCGTGCTCGGACGAGTCTCGTTTCAAATTGTGTCGAGCAGACGGACGTGTATGGGTGTGGAGACAACGTCATGAAACCATGGATCGTGAATGTCAGCAATGGACTGTTGAAGCCGGTGGAGGCTATTTAATGGTGTGGGGCGTCTGCAGTTGGACTGATATGGGATCCATGACACGTCTAGATACGACTGTGACAGCTGACATGTACCTAAGTATCGCGTTTGATCAGTTGCATCCATCCATGTCCATTGTGCATTCCGACGGACTTGGGCGATTCCAGCACGACAACGCGACATCCACACGTCCAGAACTGCTACAGAGTGGCTCCAGGAACACTCTTCTGAGTTTAAACACTTGCGTTGGCCTCCAGACTCCTCCGACATAAACATTGCTGAGCGTATCTTTGATCCCTTGCAACGTACTGTTCGGAAGAGATCTCCACCTCCTCGTACTCGTAGGATTTTATGGACAGACCTGCAGGATTCATGGTGTCGATTCCCTGCAGCACTACTTCAGACATTAGTCGAGGCCATGTCACGTCGGGTTACGGCATTTGTGCCTGCTGCTGGGGCACTAAATGATTTTACGCAGGTGTCCTAGTTTCTTCAGCGCTTCAGCATATATACACTTGACGGAAAAAATTTCAGCATCAAAAAATAATGTACAGTAATGAACTTTCGAGAATATCTCTAGATAACATATTTAAGTGATTAACACTGCAAGATCACAGTTAATGTAATTGCGAGATAGGTCACTGCAGATGAGAAATGCTGGTATATTAATAGCCGGTATAATGGCCAGAATATTGAATGCAAGAATGCAAACGAGCATGCATTATGCTGTACAAGTACCGGGTGTCAGTTGGGATGGAATTCCATGCATGCTGCACTTGGTCGGTCAATTCAGGGATTGTTAATGCTGTTGTGGATGACCCTGGTGTTCTCATCCTATGATGTCTTATATGTGCTCGCTAGGAGATAGATCTGGTGATGGGGAAAGGCAAGGGAACTTACCGACACTCTGTAGAATTTGTTGGATTACAGCAGCGATTCACCGTGGGGGATCGACACCCTATTGGAAAACGCCCTCTGTAATGCTGCTCATGAATGGCAGCAAAACAGGTCGAATCGCCAGACTGACGTACTGATTTGCAGTCAGGGTGCGTGAGACAACAACGAGAGTGTTCCTGCTGTCATACGAAATCGCAACCCAGACCAGAACTTCAGTTGTTGGTCCAGTGTGTCTAGCACGTAGACAGGATGGTTTCAAATCCCTCAGTTGACCTCGTTCTAGCGAACACACGACCATCACTGCCACCTGGGCAGAACCAGCTTTCACCAGAAACCACAACAGACATCCACCCTCCTCTCCAATGAGCTCTCGCTTGACACCACTGAAGTCGCAAATGGCGGTGGTTTGGGGCCAGTGAAATGCACGCCACACGGCGGCCAGGAGTTGTCCTTGAAGAAATCAGTTTGTAACAATTCGCTGTGTCACAGTGGTGATAACTGCTACTCAAATTGCTCCTGCAGATGCAGTACGATGGGCCAGAGCCATACGCCGAACACGATGGCCTTACCTCTCGGTAGTGCCACGTGGGAGTCCAGAGAAAGATCTTCTTGCGACCGTACATTCTCGTGACCACCGCTTCCTATAGTCATGTGTAGTGGCTACATTCCTGCCAAGTCTTCGTGCAATATCGCAGAAGTAACATTCAGATTCTCCCTATTACACGACCTCGTCCAAACTCAGTGAGATGTTGATAATAGCTTGCTTGCTGCCTTAATGGCGTTTTCGGGTAACATCAATTCACCACGCCCGATCTCAAACTAAAGCTTACGACCGTTACAGCGGGTATTAAAAGCAAACCCGATTTCCGTCCTCATACGGACACTGCTAGCGCCATCCTTATGAATCAGGCGTGAAATATGAGTAGACACCACATTTCAGATGTAAAAACACGTCTGACAATTTTCGTTTATGACGCACAGCTCCTTTTTGGTGTTGTTTTTTTCCTTCAGTGTAGTCTAAGACAAGAAAAAACGACGCACCACGAAGGAATTATTCGAATGTGGTACGATATTCCTCAGAACATCCAACAACTCCATCGATCAAAGTCAAATCGAATAACGACTCTCGTAACGACCAGAGGTGGACCAACGCATTATTGACTTGCTCAATTTGTGAAGCTGTCACTCTTTAGTAAATGGTTCAATGTTGTGCTGCGGCGTCGTCGATTTTTTGCCTCTTGCTGTGCTGCATTCTGCGTCGAGTAGGGACTAGCCAGTTCCGATTACCAGCAACTATTTGTTACTTCTGGAACGTTCTCGAAACTTGTCATGTTGGCACATTCTGGAATATTTTATGTTTGTGTAAATATCAGTCCACGCCGTCGAGAAGGGAGTTCTGTTTTGGCTGTACTTTGGTGTCCGTAACAAACGAGCTCTGAGCGTTAAGTATCGCAGTTTGTTGGCGACTTTACTTTCGGATTCGGACTTGATTCTGAAACGATGGGACAGTTTTTGATGGAGATCCCAAGTATTTTAAAACTTCTACACCACCGTGACCTCAGTTACACAATATGAAACGAAACTTCCTGTGTGCCAGACCGAGAATCGAACTCGGGATCTTTGTCTTTCGCGGGCAAGTGTGGTCGAACAATTATCTGCCAGGAAGTTTCATATCAGCGCACACTCCGCTGCAGAGTGAAAATCTCATTCTGGACACAATATAAAGTTAGAAGCAGTACATCAATACCACGGTCCATATATTAGCTACACCTATGGATTCTATGCCAACAATAATTCAGCTGCACTTCATGTATCCATCACTTTTTTCCTGAGAAGCTGGTCAGGATCTGACGAAATAGCTGAACAGATACGACCGAATCGCCATATACAACAGATGGGATGACATGATGTGTTGGGTAGTTGTTTCCTTTTACTTAGGCGGCACAGCCCATCAGTGGTTCGAGAACAACGAAGAGAAGCTCGTAAGCTGGAACAAATTCTGGGTCGAACTGATAGAAACTGCTTGGTGACAATCAGCGGAAAGTCTGCTCAGCGGAAGACCAGTTGAAGAAGAGGGTTCAAAGCCATGGGGAAGCGACGTGGTCCTGCACATAGAATGTTGTAGCTCTACGTTGCACTGTGAATCCGAGTACAACGGAAGGTCGACAGATCTCACATTTAATGGAAGGAGTCGCAGTAAATGAGTACTAAGCTCTCTGGGTGAGTAATGTCATGGCAACAAAGGAATTCGGATGTAATGCCAGCAGATCGCAAAAAAAAAAAAGAAACGAAATCAACAGAAGAGTTGGGAGTTGGACGAAAGAGTTATGACCGACTCCCGAATGTTGTTCACTGAAAGTTGGAGTCGGAAATCTACGTAGATATTGAAACTTGTAACTATCAGGGGAATTGTTCACGTAGATAAAGTTGAACCTGGAACGGCTGATGTTCATCCCATTCATTGTTTGTCATCTTCTATTACGGTAGTGCCACCTCGTTTTCTTATTCCATTTGATGGCGTCTTAACTTCCTACGTTACTTGCCTGTGAGTGGCAGCAGCAGCGCATATCGATAAGCGCACTATCGTACCATCTCAGAAGCGACCGATAGTATTTCCGGGTCGTTGGGTGTCGGGTAGTCGGGGAGTGGGAGGCGCACCAGCAGTGCAGTCGCGACGGAGCAGCAGTCGCGGACGAACCGGCAGTCCAGTCAGTCTGTTGGCGTGGAGCAGCAAGCAAGCCCCCGTCGCCCCCCCCCCCCCCCCCTCCCCGCCCTCCACCGCTACATCCCTCATCTCCTTTCCTGAGTGGTTTCCATTAACTCCCCCTCCTGGATCCCTCTTATCAACTAAGATCCTCACCTCCCCCTCCCCCATCCATCCTTTTCACAGGATCCCTCTCCCCCCTTCCATCCTGTTTTTATCCACCTACCCACTCCTTGACTCCATTCTCTCCCCACGAGTCCTTTTTCTTTCCCCTCCACTGTCTTCCCCACTCCTTTTCACATCCACCGTGCCCCCCTCCTTTTTCCGTGCCCCCTCCCTCTATCGCCTCCCCCCTTTCTCCTCCCCCTCATCTGTCCGGATCCTCCCCCTTCCCGCATACCCATATGCCTTTGTACTATACAGTGCAGTGTTTTCAATGAGTGTTCAGTGTTGTGTGTCCCCTTTTTACAGTGCTGCGAACAGAAACCAGACTGTCGCCATGCTTTTTAATTGTGCCTGACTATTTCCTAAGTGTTTTTAACCAGCATCACTGACCTCTTTGTTTTTTATGACTTCTTCACAACTTTGTCGTTTGTATCAGTTTTTAAGTCACCGTTTTATCATTTCTTTTTGTTCTTGTATCTCCTCATTATGTTTCTTAAGTTTATCTTTAGACTGCATAGCGGCATATTACGCTGCTACCAGCATGTCTCCCCTCTGGGGGGATCTAAATACAATACAGAGAATAAATAAGTAAATTGCCAAATTAAGTATTGGTTCAGATATGTGGATGATGTTATGAGTTTGTGGACTGGTACCGCTGGAAGATTAAATACATTATTACAACTTCTGAACTCCTAACTTAAGAAAATTCAATTCAAAATGTGACTGGAAACCTCTTATGAATTTATTGGACATTAGCATACACTAATAAGCCAAAACATTATGACCACTGCCCACTGCGTCGTTGGATACCGCCTGGTGGCGTTGAGGGCACATGACGCTGTAAGAAAAGTATGAAAGCAGAGCAGACACAGTGGATGGATTACCATAGCAAAGATAAGGGCTGCAAATGGGAAAAGCGTCGTTGGCAAAAAGCAAATTATTACGTGGAACCTGTGAGTGACTATCTCGAAAACGGCGAAGCTGGTCGAATGTTCACGTGCTACTGTCGTGAGCACCTACGGAAAGAGATATAAGGAAAGTGAAACTACCATTACAACCTAAATGATTTGACGTCCGTGACTCTTCACAGAAAGTGGGATACGGAGGCTTGTCTGCTCTTTAAAGACGGACAGGTGGCAACTCTGCCAAAAGAGCACAATACCGGTGCACGCACAAGTGTTTCAGAGCGCATCGTTCAGTGTGCACTGTTGAACTGTGTGAACTCCAGCATACCATTCCTACGAATTCACATGTTAACCCAACGATATCGTCAATTAAGATTGCAGTGGCCACGGGACTAAGTCACCTCCACAAATGCTTTCATCGAGGTGATCGGTGGCTCGAAGAGTGCAGCGCGCCACGGACGCTGGCTGGTGGGAGTAGTATTGTGCTATGGGAGAATTCTAATGCGCTTGCATGGGATCTATGGTAGTAATCGAAGACACGCTGACAGATGCGAGCCATCCTTCATGCTTGATGTGTTCTCCACGGCGATGTCATGTTTCAGCAGTATAATTGTGTCTCGAAACCAGAATCGTGCTACAGTGTTTTGAATAGCGTTATAGTGAATTCAGGTTGATCTCTCAGGAGCCAAATCCGCCTTATGTAAATCCTCTGGAATCCATCTGTGTCAATATCTGGCGGAATAAATCAGCGGCTCGTTATTTATACGAATTACATGATCCGTGCGTGGACATCTAATGTCACATACCCCCACAAGTCTCTCACCAAACTTTCGGATTCCTATTACTTAAAATCAGTGATGTATTTCGTTCCATAGCTGGACAAAGAATCTATTAAACAGGTGGTCATAATGTATTGGCTCATCAGTGTAGACATTAGCAAAAGGAGGTACTTATACAGCATTTAGAGAAAAATCATAGGTGCTGATATAGTAATCCCTGCAAGCACAGCAGCATCCATGGAGCAAAAAACATTCAGTTTTCCATTGGGTGATATAGCACCTCATGTGTTTTCCATTATCTGAATCTGTCTTTCAAATAGAACTACAAACTATCGGACATGTCACTTCCAATAGTGATTAGAGCTCTGTCCTGACTGATAATATACTACGAAAAAATGCGTAAAGTCACTCCATTTCTGTATGGTGGCTAATAGGAACCAGTCAGTAGTTACAAAAACTTCTACGTTATTCCACATATTGTCAAATTTCAGGTAACCTAGTGAAAAAATTAGCCTCGCAACTACAGAGCATTTTATAATAGCAACAGCATATCAAAATTTTTATTCAGTAGTAAAGAGAAATTGCAACCCTTGATACAGAGTGGTATTAAGAATGAAAATACACACCACTCTGGTGTAATCATCTACAATTTTTTTTTTCACAAACCGGTTTTCAGCTGTTACGTAATCATCAAGTACTTGGGGTTTTCTACCTGATGATGATGTAACAGTCGAACACATGTTTGTGAAGTAAATAATAAATATTGTAGAATATTACACCAGTGTCGTGAGTGTTTCCATTCATAATGTCCAAAATGTTGTACCAAAAACAGACGGAATATCAATCAGTGCAACAGACTGGTGTGTATAAAATCATACGTAAGTACTGTGGAAAAGTATATATTGGTCAGTCAGAGTTGCGGCAGTTAGGTCATCTGAAGAGGAGAGAAGCTGGAGATTCATAAATAAAGATTCAATTTTTGTCCATCATCTTTTAATAGAAAACCATTTATATGGTGAAGAAAAGAAGCGGAAAGAGCTGACCCTATAGGAAATAATGGAAATCGACAAACATCTGATACAGAATGCCAGCTTAGCATTAAGCGACCAAACTCAATTTCCTTTTTCGCCTCTGCAAAAATAAATTTTAGTTGCAAATACAAGATTCATATTGTAAACTCAAATTTATTTTTTCATCATTTGTTATATGTATTGCTATACAAGAAACTTTGTTTCCTTTTTTAAGTTAATATAACTATTTTTTCATGACAGAAAATGTAGTACTTTATATGTAAGCACCCCACATGTTTTCCTTTTAGTTATCCTCCATGTAAATGATACCTGTTTAAGGGAAGAAAGTCGTTCGCGACGACACTGTCGCGTAAAACATTCGCGGACTTCTTGCCGCATCAATTCAGAACAAACCATCGAGCTTTCGACGATTTCCACCATCGTCTGCTTCAGGAGCAACTGATCATCAAAACCGGTCACGACAGCAGCAGGTTTGACAGTCAGCTGCTCCTAACGAAGGCGACGGTGGATATCGTCGAAAGCTCGATGTTTTCCCCGAACTGACGCGGCAAGAAGTCCGAGTACATTTTATACAATAATTATATGAGTCGCGCGTCATTTTATCTGCGTTTGCTACATTCAGTTGTCATCTGAAGATGGCCTAAAACGCCGAGAGATGGTTCGCGACGAAATAAATACAATTTTGCAATGCATAAGAAGTGTTTCCCATTTAATATTACACTTTAATTGTTTCAGCCTGAGTACTGTCTACCATAAAGTTGAAAGTGCGTTTTCTGCTATCTTGCTGCACACGAGTCGAAATCAGATTTAAGTAGCCATATAGCGTTAGAATCGTGTAAGAACCCACCACTGAAACTCATACAAACAATAAGTTGTTTCTTCTTGTCTGACAAGGAGCTCAGTGATAAATCTAAATTTTTCATATACAGCTGAAACTTTGCTATACACGATCTGTAGACTTTTACTATCACAAGGGAAGTATTCCGCAGTAACAATTCAGCAACACAGGCTTCTACACTACTGGCCATTAAAATTGCTACATTAAGAAGAAATGCACGTGATAAACGGGTATTCATTGGACAAATATATTATACTAGAACTGACATATGATTACATTTCCACCCGATTTGGGTGCATAGATCCTGAGAAATCAGTACCCAGGACAACCACCTCTGGCTGTAATAACGGCCTTGATACGCCTGGGCATTGAGTCAACCAGAGCATGGATGGCGTGTACAGGTACAGCTGCCCTTGCAGCTTCAACACGGTACTACAGTTCATCAAGAGTAGTGACTGGCGTATAGTGACGAGCCAGTTGCTCGGCCGCCACTGAACAGACGTTTTCAATTGGTGAGAGACCTGGAGAATGTGCTGGCCAGGGCAGCAGTCGAACATTTTCTGTATCCAGAAAGGACCGTTCAGGACCTGCAATATGCGGACGTGCATTATCCTGCTGAAATGTAGGGTTTCGCAGGCATCGAATGAAGGGTAGAGCCACGGGAATTAACACATCTGAAACGTAATGTTCACTGTTGAAAGTGCCGTCAATGCGAACAAGAGGTGACCGACGCGTGTAACCAATGGCACCCCATACCATCAGACCGGGTGATACGCCAATGTGGCGATTAAGAATACACGCTTCCAATGTGCGTACACCGCCATGTCACCAAATACGTATGCGACCATCATGATGCTGTAAACAGAACCTGGATTCATCCGAAAACATGACGTTTTGCCATTCGTGCACCCAGATTCGTCGTTGAGTATACCATCACAGCCGCTCCTGTCTGTGATGCAGCGTCAAGGTTAACCGCAGCCATGGTCTCCGAGCTGATAGTCCATGCTGCTGCAAACGTCGTCGAACTGTTCGTGCAGATGGTTCTTGTCTTGCAAACGTCCCCATCTGTTGTCTCAGGGATCGAGACGTGGCTGCTCGATCCGTTACAGCCATGTGGATAAGACGTCTATCATCTCGACTGCTAGTGATACGAGGCCGCTGGAATCCAGCACGGCGTTCCGTATTACCCTCCTGAAGCCATCGGTAACATATTCTGCTAACAGTCATTAGATCTCGACCAACGCGAGCAGCAATGTCGCGATACGATAAACCGCAATCGCGATAGGCTACAATCCGACCTTTATCAAAGTCGGAAGCGTGATGGTACGCATTTCTCCTCCTTACACAACAACGTTTCACCGGGCAACGCTGGTCAGCTGCTGTTGGTGTATGAGAAACCGCTTGGAAACGTTCCTCATGTCAGCACGTTGTAGGTGTCGTCACCGGCGCCAACCTTGTGTGGATGCTCTGAAAATCTAACCATTTGCATATCACAGCATCTTCTCCCCGTCGGTTAAATTTCGCGTCTATAGCACGTCATCTTCGTGGTGTAGCAATTTTAATGGCCAGTAGGGTATGGTCTGATCTGCACAAAAGGTGCTTGTTCCAATATTTTTGATTCTGTGGCCAACATTTATTTCATATGTACTTTTTAACATATATTTATTATTATATTTGCTTCACAGTATAAGATTTGTAATGCCTTTGGAGTTGTAGTAAGCAGCCACCGCGAGTAATTATTGGCCGTACGTCGCACAAAATAACGCTATTAAGTTACATATCAGGGTGTTTATTTATTTATTATCGTATCAGAAGTTCAGAGTGTATAATCTGTAAAAAAAATCTATCGTTCACATCAGGTTAAGTACGTGTTGTCCCGGGAATTGGCCACACCGAGTGCACTCGGTGTCTCTCATGTTGCACGTGGCTGGAAATGAACACTGCAAAAGAAGGTTGTTAGTTTGCACAGCACCACGCATGCCAAAAACTTGCAGGTTTGTCTTGCAGTTCATGGTGCTAGTGCTTACTCTGCTAGGAGCTTTCCATGTTGTCCACTTGTATTAATGACCAGGAGGCAGCCCTTCCTTCTGAACCATCCATTTCTCCAAATTTTGCCATTTTCCCCGCCACTTTGAGATCCTTGCTTGCTGTTGTGCTACTGTAAGTGTTGTGGATGTGCCTTCTTGTAATGTTTTGTGATTCCCGGCTGGATGAGGAGATGGTGTTATGGTTGGTGGGTGGCCGGTTTCCTCTCACTGGAACACAAAATGCACACATCGTTAAGATACACTTTATTACAGGAACCAACTGAGTACTTAATTTGAGTGATGTCCATCTGCAGGTCTGCAGTTAACAGCAATCGACTAACATGTACTAATTCTTGAATCTTGACCGTGTCCATATCAAAACAATAATCAATTACTAACGTTCCCTCATAGGTACGAAGCGAAGATTATTACTGTGGAAGGCTAGAGCACAGTGCGACGTATTGAGGTACCGACGTTGAGAGATTGAGGCAGCTCGGTCGGCGGAGGCGGTCTATACGCACGCTGCCCGGGTGGAGTTGTCGGCTCGTAGCCTGGGGGCATGTGTTGGTCTTCTCTTGTCATGGGCGAGCCTAGTTCAGTGTCTGGTGCACAGTGTTTCCTAGCTCAGACCGGTGTTCTGACGAAGGCATACTCCAGCACCGTAACTGCTATCGTAGCTGCCAAGATGTTCTTTTTTTTATTTCAGCCGAGAATGTGCTGGCTGACGACCATACAGTGGGTGGGCTTTCGTAGTCATAGACTTGCCCCAGTGTTAGAAAACATACAGTGACTGCAGAAGTCACTTAAAGTGTTCACCTAACAAGTTCCAGTACTTTTTGTGGCGGAAGAGATTTTCCGGAGACTGGGCTATCGAACAATTTTACTCGGAGGCTCCTATTGGTTGCGGTTGGACGGGGAGCGCGGGAATTTGAAGTAGATGGAGGGAGCAAACTGGCTTGTGTTCTCTTCGGAAGTTTTTGTTACATTTAGACATCAAAACCTTCAGAAATTAGTATACGCGTGTGCGGGTGCACTTCAGAGAGACGACAAATGCAGAGAAGAAGAAAATTGATCCATATTCGTAGCAGTGAATCATGTACAAGATCAACTTTATATTTGATGGGATATAGGTAAGAGGATGAAACTGTGAGCAGGTCATAGAAAGGAAAGAAGGAAAAAATTGGGAACTACGAAATACATGTTTAATGTGTAAAACTAAACGTTCTAATGGACTCTGACCACGTGCTCGTACATTAAAACAATAGTTCACTGATAATCAGGCTGTACTGACTGACACGTAACCGTCATTTCTACAGAGGAAAAAAGGATTTTTTTAGTTGTTGCTTTCTTTTAAAAGCAAGTTCCATGGAAGAGATCTTCGCTTCGACGTAGAAAATAATGCTGTCCTCATCCTAGAGCTTTGTTTCAACTTCGCAGTGTTTTACTAGCAATGGTCCTCTCGCCTCTGGCATGCCCCTTATTCCAGATTTAGAGCCGACGTACCCAGTTGACGTGGTGCAACTTACGTCTTGTGGTATTAAAAACAGCCAGAGGTGAAAGAAGCGATAAGTAACAGAAAGAAATCCCAAGACTAGCGTCGGACTGATCAACAGGCGTCCGTATCTGAAGGCAGGCACTTTCATACTGAACTACTGAGGCAGTAGGGCGATCTCTTCTCCGTTGCGTTCAACCCTGAAGCCGAGTTGCAGCAGTACGCCATCCCGTTCTTCTGTCTAGGCTCCCCTTCATTTCCGAATACGTATCACACCGAAGTCACAATATGCTGCATATATGACATACTTCGTCATCCCAGGTCATTCTTATCTGCTTTTTCTATTCTTCCAACGATGTTCCTACGTCTTAAAATGTGTGTTACGAGTTTGCCAGTTTTTCATTGGATGTGCACCTGGAGAGATCTGGTTTCCTGTATGCTTCCCAGCACCTCTTCCTTGGTAACTCTGCCTGTCATCGTTTTGCAGCACCAAATCTCCAGCCGTCTTCTCTCTGGTTAACCTATTGGTCAGGTTTCACACTCGTAGAGGGTCACATCTCAAATAGGGGACAGTCGGGCAATGTGACAAGATTAAGGTATTCCTACTTTTTACGCTAAGTAGAAACTGACGTAAATGTTCAGAAACGACTTATTATATTCTAGAATTATTGAAAAATGATATGGAATAGTTTAATCACCTTAAGATCAAAGTAAATACTATAAAAAATTCAAATTTCACAAAGTGGAAAAATGGCGACTTTGTCCGACATGAGTGGGCAAAGTGAGCACATAGTATTAAACTCAAATCTAAAACTGTTTTAAATATATTTTATTTTGAAAGGCGACTCGAATTGAATCATGTACACTTTTCACAAATAAAAATCAAAGTGTGTTCGTCAAGAGTTTGTGAACACAGAGGCACCATAACTGGCATTTAATACACTTGTATTAGAAAATTTTTCTTCGCGCTAAATGCGCTCCTTGTCTTCATCTTTGTCGTCAAAAAGAGTTGTTCTAGAGCGGGATTTCCACCACTTCACAATCTTATTTTTACTTCCTTCCTTCTCTTCGGATGCTTTCCAGGTTTCTTCTTTTTCATTGTTTTCTTCCTATTTGTTTATTTGCCGCTTCCAGGTCACACTTATAAGGTTTTGCTGTAGGTATCGCCGCGAAACCTTCCAGTCTTTCGGTCGCTGCTTTTACGTTTTCCCCCCGACGCAAAGTGGTCAGGAGACTTTGCCAATATGTGCACTTTGCCCGCATTGGCATAATTATACAAAAGACGTGTACCCTATAATGCGTGACCGAACTGTCTAAAGTAGGGTTAAATGGGTCAGATAAGACACTTTCAACACAATTTCACACAAATACATTGAGCCGTGGCGGACTGGCGCCAGCGCCAGGTACGCTCGTTATATCATTACAATCGATTTTGGAGGTTATGTGTGATCTTAGGATATCGTGTGCCTTTCTTCCGAGTTGGCGGGCTTCAAGAGGCGGCAGTAAACTTTCGAAAAGAAAACACTGAGAGACTTGGGACGTCTCCGGAGAAAGGAGTGTCGACTACGACGGGGTGTGCCCTATCAGCATGATATGCCGCGGAGTTGTATTGGTGGGCAACTTTGTGTTTTGGGGCAGCTCGAAGATCCATGTTTAGTGATTTCTATCAAGGGAAAGGTCCCTGAAGTAAAATGGTTAGGCTATTTGAGCTGCTGAGTTGTGCTGTGTGCAAACATCAAGTAAGTTGGCGGTTAGTGTATGTGACTGAGCGACGTGTTAAGAAGCGTTTCACTCGCTAGATGATTGTGGAACTCGCACAGCCGTTAATAGAAAAGTGTTTGGATGAGCTCCGTGAGAGCTCGTTAAATGTTGGCTTCGCAGTGAAGTTTTAGTTATAACTGTACTGGTTGTTCTCTAATTGATTATTAAGGGTATTAAGTGATTGAAGACTGCACCTAAGTGATATTATTATCGGTGAACCGCCCTTAAATGGTTTTAATTTAAAGGTCAATGATTGCTGTGGACGGAACATTTTGTAGATTGACGCAGGTATGTCTGGTGAAAGTACTCTGCCCTGTATTTTTGTGCGTGTTTCAAAGAGTTGCAATTGTCCTGTGTTTGTCAAAAGCTGCTGTAAGTGCCAACGTGTTGACGGGGACTGAGGTGTAACCCGCAGCCAAAATCCTGCTGTGTTCACGTAACCCTGCCGCGGCTGGATTGCTTTGGGCGAAGACCCACTACCAAAAGTTTAGTATATCTTTCCTTTCCGCCAAAGCAGGTAAAACGCGTTTTGTAATTTGATTATGATTTTCTGATGTTTAAACAAATGTTTGTTTGGGTTACATAAAGACAGGCTGTAACTAAGTAAACGTGAGCAAATAGAGCAGTTGTGAAGTAAGTAAATTCTCTCTATCGATTGTCATGTAATTTTGGGCTAACTGCAGTGATCTGTTTCTCTAGTAATAGACAGTCCCCAGCGCTTGTTGAGTCGATGTCACATCTCTATTTAAGTTACAGTGTGTATCATGTAAAGTGTAATATCTGGGTTTGCTTGATGGTAATATTTCTTGCTGCTGTTACATATCCATCTTCTACTGAATTGTGGGGCCGTGTTGGGTCGTCTAGTAATAAATGCAATTAACTGGCTGGCACACTCTGATAGGAACTGTACTGACAGTTGTTAAGTGTGGCGAAGCCACGGCAATACTGTGTTTGCTAGTTGTTTCTTAACTGATTTCATATTCATTTTATGCTTATACTTGTTGGGTTCTGATATCTGTCTTGTTTCAATAAGAACTTACACTAAGTAGTTGCTGCATTGTACTGAAGATTGTGGGGAATTATTTGAAGGAACCTTATGTTAATAAATCAAGTACGTGTAAATAAACGTACGACTACCAACCATGATTCGCCATCCCGCTTCCCGTCCTGGTAATAGTGGTGGTACGGATTGTGCAAGGTCGTATTAAAGAGGCCACCAACCGTACATCACAATTAATAACGCAATCTTTTTACGAGAGAACTTTATTTGCCTAGATCGCAGTCTAGTTTCGGAAAGTTAAACTACCAACTTCAGATCACCTACGTACATGATGATACATGGATCACGGTAGTACTGTCATGGACATACGACTAAATAACCGTACATTACAAGCAGCTACGCAATGGCCAATCATTGTGTAACGTGTCAGGCAAATCCAACACCTTCCATGAAAACCCTGACATGATAAGCAAATCCAGTAGTAATAACTCGTGACATTAAATTAACCAAAGTAATACGAGTAACGAGTGAGCAAATGGAATACCACAGACTAACACAAGAATGCCTAAATGCATGTCATACCTTCCTACCGTGAGACCGACGCAGTTCCGAGGGGTGAAACGAGAACAGAAGCCGAGAGCAGAACCGTGTTAAGCTAGAAGGCCCTACGATAAGGGACGGACTGGACACCCACGTCGCCAGTTAACCACTAGCGCCTCACCACCTGCACGTTTTTAGCATGAGACTTTTTCGCGTCTCTGTTACGTCAAGGACCACCCCCCCCCCCCCCAACCCATGTTAAAAGCTAGAGCCCTCCAGAAAAACAGTATAGATCTTACGATAACACAAAAAGGGCCACTACCACCCGCAAGTTTTAGCGTGAGAGTTTTTCGCGTCTCTGTTACGTTGCAAACTTTAAAAACATTGCCCCACCACGAAAAGTATAACGTTTCTCATTGGATAGACAGAATTTTTGTAGGCGGAGCTTAAGGTTAACATTGAGACCCTGATTGGTCAGATGAAAACACAGCCAGATAGTTTTTTAAATCAACTTCGGTAAATTGTAGTAAGGAGAAGTTAGGAGAGAGTTGCTTCCGAGATGGCGAGGTGAGCGGAGCTGTGCTGCCCGCCGCTGCCCTGATGCTCCCTAAACACCGACAAGGTAATGAACGCACGCAATGCCGCATTTTTGAGCGCATAAGGCTTCACTCAGAACTGCAGAAGTCTCATCTGTTACACCCTCTTTTTGCGTAATACTAGTGTCGATCGTTAATCAAAACTCATGGTGTTCACATTTGCCACTTGAAGAAACGCGATGATTTTTCTTTTATATAGTTATTGAGAAGCCAAATCTGCCACTGTAATTTACGACAAGTTACATATGTAATTAAAGATAATTGAGGGTCACTGTAGACCATGTTGATAGTTTTCTCTTTCGTGAAACTTAAATTAAACCTAGATTATAGATATGATATGGCATAGGTCATCCTTCGATCGATTGTAGGACTTGGAAACCCATTCAGGGAATATTCGTTCACATTTTTGTTGAACGCAGTTGGTTTTTACCATCCTGTATTAAAACATTTCCTTTTATCAATAGTGCAATTTATAAACGATGTTTTAAGAGTAGAACAAAACTTCCAATGGTAAATTTAACTGCATTTTCGACGTTATTTTACAAGCTAACTAAAAATAGGAAAGCCGTGAACCGTTTCCACTAAATTTAGTTAGTATTAAAATTCTTTTACAGGGAGTGCAGTGGAGCTGACGCTGAGATCAGTTAGTATTTGGTTATATCATCGCTAGTCTCACTGAACTCTTTTGAATTCTACATGTCATGTGTGGTCTGGCGTCTCCTTACCAGCAACAGGTCCCAGGTTCAAACTAGTTAATTCCCTAAAAAACACGCTCAGAGCGTCGTTGCGCGAAAGTGGTAGGGAGACACGGTATAGAACAAACAGACACCACCATGAATGTTTAGAATTGTAGATCTGAATATGGCAATTTAGCAGGCCGAAACTTGTTGTCTATATATACATTTATTGCTGTCAGGACAAATAAATTTCTCTAGTCGGATAGTAGGAAGGTTACATTATTCAGATTCAGACTCTACTGCTGACAATGGAAGGATTCAAAAAAAAAAAAAGCTTAAGTCTTATGCCCTCTCCATAATAAACACAGAAACTTTTGTGACGGCACCCCAACCCAAGGTCCTCGGCGGTACTTTTGGGGCAGCCACCACAAATTGTATAAAGCGTGGGTAGTGACCAGGATGTAGCTATGTCTGTTGGCCGAAAAATAATTAATGACAAGAATTGCGCCAGCTGGAATGAAAAGATAATTTATCTTTATTTCTGACGAAACGTGCACCAGCAATACAAGTCTGAGTAATATCTAAGAGTAATCCGTGTACTGAGCCTAGTCGAATACAGTAGCAAATATCACACTGCAATGGCTCCGCTATAAACTCCACGAAAGGCTAGCAATAGACAATAGTCAAAAGACTGTCCGTCTCGGGGCCAGCGCTTCTCCTTATATGCAAAAGGCAGATGGCGCTGCGGACCCGAGCTCAGCCATGGCGCGACCTCTTCCGTCGGCGGTTACGCCCTGAGACGCCGACGGCCGCGACAGCAACACTGTGGCCAGCAATGTCACGGTTAAGCCTTCGGTACACGGACCGTGCATCCGAACGTTGAGCGTTGAGCGTGCCGAGTTTCTGACGTCGTACCGTGGAATAGCACGTTCGGGGGTCTTTCCGAACGTGCAGAGCAATATCTGGCATGTCAGATATTCTGAGCGTGCGTCTGAGTGTTGACCAATGAGATGTCACAATGTCACCTACGTCACACGCACATCATCTCCCTTCAGTACAGAGTTGTGAGGCGCCATATTGGCATTCATTTCAAGCCTATATGTATATATGCCGTTTCTGAGCACCAGAAAATTAAGAATTACTGGAAAACCCGTTGTTAACTGCGTTATTCGTTCCAATAAAATAATGAGAAACATGGAAAAAGAATTGTTGTAACTTGGGTATTACGAGAGTAGGCTATTTGAAGGCAGCGACACACTGAAGATCCACACAAAAGGCATTGTTCTTGGTACAATTTGTTATAATTAAATTTCCATTACGATTAAGGTTTTCAGCATGGGGTAACATAATGTAATTAGAGATGTGATATGTGTTGTTGGTTTAGCGTAATGAGTATCGTCATTCTTCCTAAGCAAGAATTTTATTGACGGTGGTGGTTCGCTACTTCACACTCCCAATTTTTTTTCTTAAGATTCGCCTTTTTATTGGTTTCTGACACTTTATTATTAATTTAATATAAGTATATACTATAATATTTGATGCTATGTGAATATAAATTCCTTTTTTTGAGGGGTGACTTTATTCGATTGGCTTAATCTACAGGACAGCTTGCGCTACTTGTATAAAGATATCTTGCTCCTTTTTCTTTTACGCTTCGTAATTCACATGTTGCAAAGATTCTGCTACTGTGTAGGAACAGTTATCAAGTAAGATTCACCTTGTGATTTTACTAAAATGTGGGAATGATGAAATAATGTTCATCTTATGCGGAGAAGCATTCCAAATTTGTACCGCAACGTTTGTAATGGAACTTTTATAATCCTGTGCCCTTATTGATTGTACGTGGTACTTTCCTTTTCGTGAACGAAGGAGGAAATGTGCGTTTTAGTAGAGCTAACGTGGGAATTTTACGCTCGTCCGTTGAGTAATCAATGTGATTTATGAACTAGAAAGATCCCTCAACTGCCACTGGAGTGCGCTGCGATCGCCTTTACCACGTTGTGGTCCATTACCGTATGCACAAGTCGCATCGCTCCTGAGCGTTCAGCAGCACGTTGAACTTGGCACGCTCAACGTTGACGTTCGACAGCACGGTCGCGCGTGCGCGAGTTGGTTTGTTGGTTGGGCCCGTGGATACAACAGAAACAGACCACTTACGTTACATCAGGTTATCTAATAACCACAAAAATTATTAAACTCCAAGGAGCGACACAGAAAACAGGGTTACATTTCATGGGGTGACTGGAACCTCCAGGGAGAATAAGTGAAGGCATTTCCTGCGCGATGCTCAATGTACACTTCACCCGCCATGGCCACTCCGCCCAGCTCGCCTCTATTTCCTTCGCATGTTTCGTTACTCCGAGTACGACATTCGTGCTGCTGACTAAGTTCTTTCTCCAACTGAATGCAATCTTAGCCTGCTCGCTTTTACCACAAAAGAGTCCAAGGATGACGCCATGCTCCGAACTATTTTAAATTCGAACTCACCGAGGGGTTGTCTGTGCTTGTGTTGAATCAGTGAGGCTTTTGTGTGTGCAGTGCCGTTCGTTTTGTACAAATCATTTTTGCGATCAACGTCTATTAAGTGAGAACGTCCGCTGGTCCCTGTACCTCAACCTTTCGTTGCACATCTGGAACGTGTGCTGGTCCTTACTACTCGCATAATGTCCTTACCACTGATTAAGAACTCTGAGATGCTAATTTTTACATAAATGTTTTGTCATTTGAATTTATTGTCTCCGTTAGAAACGTATCTGACGTAACATTCTTGTATAATAAATTCCACTGCAATTTCCAATGTTTTATTAGTTGCCCCAACCTTACCACACCTTTCCGAAAATACACGCTGATTACTGTTTGTTACGCTCGCGTCCAAAAGCGCTATGTTAGTTAATCTATTTGACCGGTTTTGTTATATTCAGAGTAGAATCTGATTGGTGAAGTATGTGCTGTTAGCTCTATATTGCTGCACTAATTCAGTATCTTCATTACAGTTCCCTTTGTCAATTTCCGTTTAAATAAGTTGATACGTAGCTTGAGTGTCATTTCTCCCAGTGCCGGGTTTTCTTCTCCATTCAATTTACAAATTAAGCACGCTAACTGCAAGAATGGCTCATCTCCAAGGACTTATTCTGATCATAAATTATCGCAGGCTATTCGCTATACGCAGTGCAGTAAAGCCGATATTTTGTTTAAAACAATAAGTAAACAATGCAGCAGAAACAAAAATTTGACAGAGCACTCATATGACTAAACACTGCAAAAAGCTTTCATCCTAGTAAGTGTTTAGCGTCTTAAACTAAAGAAGGACCCTCACACTATTCTAGTTCTCTGTTAACAATTCCGATCTTTAGGTGAAAATCAACAACAATTTTCGAAGATTACACTAAGTTTGTGTAGCTACTTAGAGTTTTTAATACACCACGACAATCAGGTGTTAGTAATGTGAACAGTTTCCTTCATTTTTGACAAAAAGTACAGTGTACAAGAAATTAGACACAACCCAGGCGACATCACGTTAGTATCGTGTTTTACTTCAAGAAAACGTAGTACCACAAGCCAGAGTGAAAATGAAGACAAGACATCAGTGCAAAACCCATGAATGTGCATGTTTATTATACATACAGATATACAAAAAGCGTATAGTGAAATGAATTTTTAGTATTTGCAAAAGCGGATTTGAAATGGCTTTAATAATTGTAAAGGGGCTACGAACACTACGGCTATACAAGAGAAGACCTCTACTTATTATCTTCCAAGAAGTGAACTGTTGTGTAAAAGTAAGTGACATGTGGTGATATTTTAGTCTGTGTGAGATTCATTGTTCTACGTGTCTGGCGTTCTGTATAATTAGGATTCTTCTCTAATTATTTTTGTACACGAATCTTGTTGTTTCTAGTTGAACTCAGTTACTGAAGACTAATCCGAAGAACATAGAAACGTAATGCTTTTAATTTTACGGTATTTGACAGAAAACAGACAATATTCTCAATCATCATTGTCATTTAGAAAAAGCGTTTCCTGACTGACGTAAGGTGAAGATAAGCAAAAATATACGAAATTACAGATTCATTGCTCAAAAGCGTTGGCAAAGTCGCAGTATAAGCAAGTTCTGAAAGTAGATGCTTGAGATCTTCCATTATGTATCTTTCTATTTAATATTTGTCAAATTCTATGTTACAAACCTTTGAACATTACGCGTTCCTTTGAAGTTCCACCCTCTGCATTGCTATAACCAATACAGTTACAGCTTTGCTGTTTATAATTAGTATACTGAATAGTTATTTATAACAGTTATAACAGTCAGTACACTTAACAGTCTCATTAAATCAGTTATAATCTCTGGGAATGCAAGGAGGAGAGGCGATGAAAATTGATACGCGATTATTTACCCCCGTTAGCTCTTTTTTTGTATCCCTGAATGTCTAAGATCCACAATGAAAATCGTACACGGTTTCTTTCCGAGTTCGTCTGCTGATTCCCTAATCTCGTTTCAAGAGATATAGTCGCACAGAGTGATCCTGAAGGTACGTAGGGAGTATGTCACACTTCCGCGGTTCTGTAGGAACTTGGCGCTTGAAAAGATAAAAAAGACGTAAGTGAGGGAAAGACAGCTTTGGAATCCTTGTAATACCTGCACGTCAGTATCCACCGATAAGAAGCTTGGAACAGAAACGAACAAATTGGACCACCAGATCACGTTCTACACCGGTTTTCCGTAGCGAGTATTTTGACGTGTTATTTTATACGTTTTATGTATAATGTATAGAAGAATGATTTATAGTGGGGGACAGGCTAAACTCGCTTCTGCAATGGTTTGAACCAGTTCGTAACAGCAGCACAGTGAGGAACTAGATATACAATATGGGCTGTTCAAGATAAAAGCAGCCCTATGTCAACACATTGTGACACACATTGTGTCACATAAAACATCATATTGTTTAGAATCAGCAAATATTCAAAAATTAGAACAGTTTAAAATCTACAACACATGTTGAAAAACGTTCTCCACTACATCCATGCATTTTTGATTTGACAGGGAGAAGCGGGGATAAAAAAATTGCAACATTGAGAAGAATCGATGTAACGTTGGAAAACTCTTACCTGATGATGATGTTTGGGTTGTGGGGACCTCAACTGCGCGGTCATCAGCGCCCGCACGAAGTCCCAATTTGTGCACAGTCCAGTTTTTACGTAATCCAACCTAGCCACTGTCACGAAAGATGATTGTGACGAAATGATTAGGACAACACAAACACACAGACCCCGTGCAGAAAAAAATCCCAAACCTGGCCGGGAATCGAACCCGGGATCCTGTGATCCACAGGCAGGAACTAGACCACTAGCTGCGGACACACTCTTACCTGGAACAGCGAAGTACCAGTTTCTGCAGACTGTACTTATGGAATTACTGTGCACAGTACCGCTTGCTGTTCATAGCACTTCTATTCACAGTATGAGGGAGTCGTGGCACATACTTGTAATGCTACGTTAGCATAGTAGCTACCAGTCAGCTGTGGTGAATGCTTGTTTGGTCGAGCAAGACCTGCTGTATAGGGGAAAAAATGAAACGATAGTATGGCATTGATGACCACGAGGCCCCAAGTTGCAAGTTTTTTTAGTTGATGTTACACTGGGTGAGTTACGTGTAGATATTGATGAAATGATGAGGAGGTCGACACAATACCCATGTCCCACGAGCGGAGAAAATCTCCTATTTAGTCGGGAATCGAACCAGCGCCCGCTACATGGTAGTCAGATGCGCTGACCAGTCAGCTAAGGGAGCAGACTATTGTACAGGTAACGCATTCGTATAGTTTGAAATCCACTGGTTTATTTCGCCAGGAAATGTGAAAATTGTGTTGTTCATTACTCAGTTTAGACGCACCGAGGAAGTACTGCAAACTGCCTAGGTCATGAGTCCCTAAGCTTAGACACTACTTAATCTAACTTATGCTAAGTCCGTTGAAATTTTTCAAACAGATCCTTTATTGTATCGGTTTTCGGTCCTTTGGTTACATTAAACCTCCGTTAAAACTTCGTCTTGTTGCAACAACACTGCGTCCTAGGCGGTGGAGTTCCAACACCAGAAAAATCCTCTGTTCTAAGGAATAAACCATGTTGTTCACAGCACACTTGCACGTTGTGAACAGCACACGCTTACAGCAGTACAGAATGGCGCACCCACAGACTGCGTTGTCTTCTATATCTTTCACATCACTTGCAGCGCCATCTGTTGTTGACAATTGTAACTACTGTAATTTCGAAAGTTTGTCCGCCTGAAAATGTACTGTTGTCCCAAGCATATTGCAACAAACGGTGTATTTCTATAGCTGCTCGTTTAGTTTGTATTGCCGTTTCAAATATACCGGTCATTTTTGAAACACCCTGTACTTTCCGCAGTTTCCTTAATTCTTCAAAACTATTGTGTTGAAGCTTTGTGCGGGTACGGATCTCACAGGGGACAGCTCTTCAGACGACAGACAAGGGATAGCCGCACTCCCTCCGGCTACGAATAACAATCCAAGTACCGCCAGAGGTCATTGGCTCCGTCGACTTTTCTCCTCTACGGGCCACTTGACCGAAAGTAGTACCTGCAGTTTCCTGGCGCCCGAGCAGTATTTAGGCCAGTACCAGGGCTACGTTCGAGCAGTTCACTCCGAGTGAGTTTCCTACGCCAAGTGCCGATTGCAAAAGCGTTCACACAATCAGGGTCTCACTCTGGAGTTTCCGCAACGACGATACCACCATAGAAGACAATATTCGCCTCCATGAAGCTGGCAGTTATGGACCTACACCATTCGTGGCCTGTATAAAAAAATGGTTCAAATGGTTCTGAGCGCTATGGGACTTAACATGTGAGGAGAACTTAGAACTACTTAAACCTAATTAACCTAAGGACATTACACACATCTATGCCCGAGGAAGGAACCGAGCCTGCGACTGTAGCGGTCGCGCGGTTCCAGACTGTAGCGCCTAGAACGGCTCGGCCACCCCGGCCGGCTGTGGCCTGTAAACCAAAGAGACATGGCTCTGACACCGTGACCAGCAGCTGGGATTTGTAGTATTTGTTTTTGTTTTTCGTCAGCAATATGCCAGACTTATACTGTTGTGTGTCCCTTTGGGACGTTAACTTTTGCTCGTCCTCTTGAGACAACTTTTGCAAGTCCCTTCTGGACTTTGATTGTGGCATTCTTCGTGTATGGAGACTGAAGTCTGGAATTCAATTTACTGTTATATTTTCTGTTGTTCCAGTATTCAACGAGTGATTTGTTTTCCATTGTCGCCTTCCACGGTATCTCTCCTCGGTGTGTTACAATAAACTTCATGTTCTTTTGACACATGCGTATTTTTCTGCACCGCCTTTGGCAGACACATCTGAAAGAGCATGAACGATTCCGTTCCTTATTCTCCCAATCCGATCTTGTTCTCTGCTTCTTAATAACTTCGTCCTTGATGGTATATTAAACTCTAATAAGCCTCTTTCTTCCCTCTTTGTACATCTGAGCAGATTATACGAAATAATCATCCATTGCATGATATGAGACAGGATCCTTTGTGCACAATTCAAGTCCTGCCCTGCTCATCGGGTGCCGCCAAGATTGGAGATGTTTGACTGCTGTGACAAGAGGCCACGCAGGTCACCGATATGGATGGAGCTGTGGACGGTGACACAGGAGACGAGCGGGGCGGAGAGGGGGGGGAGGGGAGGGGGGAGGTACAACTCGTATCGGGACTTCTGGTAACATAACCTTGGTTCATTTTGCCAGATCACTTCTTGAAGCACAGCAAGTTTGTCAATCCTTTTTCATATAGTTTTCTTATTGGGTGGTTTAGCCCCTTCAGACCCTCTGGGTACTTGTGTACATAAACTTTTACTGTGTCTTAACTACAACAGAACTATTTTTCCCCATTCAAACCTGAGATACAAGTTTGTGAATGTTCACCCTTTTTATCATATACAAGTGCTTTCAACTGTTAGGCATCACTATGAAAATATCAGAGCAAGTCAATGTAGCAGTGCGTAGAAGCTCGTGATCACCAAAATATACGGATGTGGTTGGCTCGCTGTATTCCACTGCATAACTGAATATTGTTATTGTTATTTTTCTTGATCATTTTACTATTTATTACAATTGAGAATATTTCTTAATTAGTTATTTCAGTCCACACAATGAAGTCGAGTGTACAAAGCATGTTTTGAAAACGGGAACGTATTTTTGTATAAATCTTGCATCTATAATCTTTAAAAAGTCAGCAAGGGCATCACCACACCAAGAGAAATTTTCCTTCTTCCAGAAATTTTTTTATAGTAAGCAAAGCTGATTTCTTCGACTGTGTTTGCTTCGCAAATAAGTTGCTCATACCTGATTTTTGGTTGCATCTGTAACGTTGGGGAATGGGTTAATGATTCCCTATTTGTTTTTGTATCATTTGACACAAAACGGTTTCGTCACATGGTGTTGGGTGCAGTTACGTATATTTGTTGCTGCTCACGAATCCAAATGTGAACTGCTAACTTTAAATGCGCTGTAAACATATTGCTAGTATTCTACATTATTTTTGTTCCCATCCATTTTCCGTACTTTCTCACTTGTGATGGAGAATTCCACGTTAGCAGCTTTTGACAGAAGTGGTATTCTGCCATATTACATCTTGCCGCGGAGTAAGTATGTAAGTCTGCTTCGAATAATGTTGATTTTGCCACTGAATATGCTTTCTTAATGACTAGAGCATTATTCACCGCAAATGGTAAAAATCCAACAGTATCTATGCAAGAGTGTTCACGTGTTATTAACTGCAACTACAAAAAATTCGTTTTAGCAGATATCAATGTATTATAATCATCCCCTTCCACCACGAAAATTTCGGAGTATAGCATTAAATGGAAGGAAGTTTGAAAAACGGATGTGAGCAAAAGTAAAGTAAACTTTGAGCAATCTACTTGAAATGCATTTACTTTGAGCAGTACACACACAGATTTGTAAGCGGGAACAAATATACATGAATCCACAGAACAGCATCATTTTATATGAGATAAAACAAATATGGATTCATTTACGACATAATATAATGCGGATAATAGCAAAAATCAAACAGAATACGAGCAACATACAGTGTCACTCAAAGAGTGCAATCTACACAAGAAGTCGTAATCAGGAATACAATACAATGAAACCAGTTTCTGCGTCTTCTCCTATCAGATGATTTTTTAGATTTTGACATGTCTTAAAGCGCAAGTATTTTCACTTCATGACGGCCACACGGTCGAAATTGCCATTTTTAGGTTTTACAAATAAATAATTTTTAATAGTAAAGCACCCATCATGTTGTTGTTGTTGTTGTCTTCAGTCCTGAGACTGGTTTGATGCAGCTCTCCATGCCACTTTATCCTGTGCAAGCCTCTTCATCTCCCAGTACCTACTGCAACCTACATCCTTCTGAATCTGCTTAGTGTATTCATCTCTTGGTCTCCCTCTACGATTTTTACCTCCACGCTGCCCTCCAATGCTAAATTTGTGATCCCTTGATGCCTCAGAACATGTCCTACCAACCGATCCCTTCTTCTAGTCAAGTTGTGCCACAAACTTCTCTTCTCCCCAATCCTATTCAATACCTCCTCGTTAGTTATGTGATCTACCCATCTAATCTTCAGCATTCTTCTGTAGCACCACATTTCGAAAGCTTCTATTCTCTTCTTGTCCAAACTAGTTATCTTCCATGTTTCACTTCTATACATGGCTACACTCCATACAAATACTTTCAGAAACGACTTCCTGATACATAAATCTATATTCGATGTTAACAAATTTCTCTTCTTCATAAACACTTTTCTTGCCATTGCCAGTCTACATTTTATATCCTCTCTACTTCGACCATCATCAGTTATTTTGCTCCCCAAATAGCAAAACTCCTTTACTACTTTAAGTGTCTCATTTCCTAATCTACACTCCTGGAAATTGAAATAAGAACACCGTGAATTCATTGTCCCAGGAAGGGGAAACTTTATTGACACATTCCTGGGGTCAGATACATCACATGATCACACTGACAGAACCACAGGCACATAGACACAGGCAACAGAGCATGCACAATGTCAGCACTAGTACAGTGTATATCCACATTTCGCAGCAATGCAGGCTGCTATTCTCCCACGGAGACGATCGTAGAGATGCTGGATGTAGTCCTGTGGAACGGCTTGCCATGCCATTTCCACCTGGCGCCTCAGTTGGACCAGCGTTCGTGCTGGACGTGCAGACCGCGTGAGACGACGCTTCATCCAGTCCCAAACATGCTCAATGGGGGACAGATCCGGAGATCTTGCTGGCCAGGGTAGTTGCCTTACACCTTCTAGAACACGTTGGGTGGCACGGGATACATGCGGACGTGCATTGTCCTGTTGGAACAGCAAGTTCCCTTGCCGGTCTAGGAATGATAGAACGATGGGTTCGGTGACGGTTTGGATGTACCGTGCACTATTCAGTGTCCCCTCGACGATCACCAGAGGTGTACGGCCAGTGTAGGAGATCGCTCCCCATACCATGATACCGGGTGTTGGCCCTGTGTGCCTCGGTCGTATGCAGTCCTGATTGTGGCGCTCACCTGCACGGCGCCAAACACGCATACGACCATCATTGGCACCAAGGCAGAAGCGACTCTCATCGCTGAAGACGACACGTCTCCATTCGTCCCTCCATTCACGCCTGTCGCGACACCACTGGAGGCGGGCTGCACGATGTTGGAGCGTGAGCGGAAGACGGCCTAACGGTGTGCGGGACCGTAGCCCAGCTTCATGGAGACGGTTGCGAATGGTCCTCGCCGATACCCCAGGAGCAACAGTGTCCCTAATTTGCTGGGAAGTGGCGGTGCGGTCCCCTACGGCACTGCGTAGGATCCTACGGTCTTGGCGTCCATCCGTGCGTCGCTGCGGTCCGGTCCCAGGTCGACGGGCACGTGCACCTTCCGCCGACCACTGGCGACAACATCGATGTACTATGGAGACCTCACGTCCCACGTGTTGAGCAATTCGGCGGTACGTCCACCTGGCCTCCCGCATGCCCACTATACGCCCTCGCTCAAAGTCCGTCAACTGCACATACAGTTCACGTCCACGCTGTCGCGGCATGCTACCAGTATTAAAGACCGCGATGGAGGTCCGTATGCCACGGCAAACTGGCTGACACTGACGGCGGCGGTGCACAAATGCTGCGCAGCTAGCGCCATTCGACGGCCAACACCGCGGTTCCTGGTGTGTCCGCTGTGCCGTGCGTGTGATCATTGCTTGTACAGCCCTCTCGCAGTGTCCGGAGCAAGTATGGTGGGTCTGACACACCGGTGTCAATGTGTTCTTTTTTCCATTTCCAGGAGTGTAATTCCCTCAGCATCACCCGATTTAATTTGACTACATTCCATTATCCTCGTTTTGCTTTTGTTGATGTTCATCTTATATCCTCCTTTCAAGACACTGTCCATTCCGTTCGACTGCTCTTCTAAGTCCTTTGGCGTCTCTGACAGAATTACAATGTCATCGGCGAACCTCAAAGTTTTTACTTCTTCTCCATGAATTTTAATACCTACTCCAAATTTTTCTTTTGTTTCCTTTACTGCTTGCTCAATATACAGATTGAATAACATCGGGGAGAGGCTACAGACCTCTCTCACTCCTTTCCCATCCACTGCTTCCCTTTCATGCCCCTCGACTCTTATGACTGCCATCTGGTTTCTGTACAAATTGTAAATAGCCTTTCGCTCCCTGTATTTTACCCCTGCCACCTTCAGAATTTGAAAGAGAGTATTCCAGTCAACATTGTCAAAAGCTTTCTCTAAGTCTACAAATGCTAGAAACGTAGGTTTGCCTTTTCTTAATCTTTCTACTAAGATAAGTCGTAAGGTCAGTATTGCCTCACGTGTTCCAACATTTCTACGGAATCCAAACTGATCCTCCCCGAGGTCCGCATCTACCAGTTTTTCCATTCGTCTGTAAAGAATTCGCGTTAGTATTTTGCAGCTGTGACTTATTAAACTGATAGTTTAAACTGGGTTACCATCTGAGCTCTTGATATTGATACATGTGGTTCTCTTCTCTCCGAAGGTCTCTTTAATTTTCCTGTAGGCAGTATCTATCTTACCTCTAGTGAGATAAGCTTCTACATCCTTACATTTGTCCTCTAGCCATCACTGCTTAGCCATTTTGCACTTCCTGTCGATCTCATTTTTGAGACGTTTGTATTCCTTTTTGCCTGCTTCATTTAATGCATTTTTATATTTTCTCCTTTCATCAATTAAATTCAATATTTCTTCTGTTACCAAAGGATTTCTAGCAGCCCTCGTCTTTTTACCTACTTTATCCTCTGCTGCCTTCACTACTTCATCCCTCAGAGCTACCCATTCTTCTTCTACTGTGTTTCTTTCCCCCATTCCTGTCAATTGTTCCCTTATGCTCTCCTTGAAACTCTGTACAACCTCTGGTTTTTTCAGCTTATCCAGATCTCATGTCCTTAAATTCTCACCTTTTTGCAGTTTCTTCAGTTTTAACCTACAGGTCATAACCAATAGATTGTGGTGAGAGTCCACATCTGCCCCTGGAAATGTCCTACAATTTAAAACCTGGTTCCTAAATCTCTGTCTTACCATTATATAATCTATCTGATACCTTTTAATATCTCCAGGATTCTTCCATGTATACAACCTTCTTTTATGATTCTTGAACCAAGTGTTAGCTATGATTAAGTTATGTTCCGTGCAAAATTCTACCAAGCGGCTTCCTCTTTCATTTCTTAGCCCCAATCCATAATCACCTACTATGCTACCTTCTCTCCCTTTTCCTACTGATGAATTCCAGTCACCCATGACTATTAAATTTTCGTCTCCCTTCACTACCTGAATAATTTCTTTTATCTCATCATACATTTCATCAATTTCTTCATCATCTGCAGAGCTAGTTGGAATATAAACTTGTACTACTGTAGTAGGCATGGGCTTTGTGTCTATCTTGGCGACAATAATGCGTTCACTATGCTGTTCGTAGTAGCTTGCCCGCACTCCTATTTTTTAATTCATTATTAAACCTACTCCTGCATTACCCCTATTTGATTTTGTATTTATAACCCTGTATTCACCTGACCAAAAGTCTTGTTCCTCCTGCCACCGAACTTCACTAATTCACACTATATCTAACTTTAACCTATCCATTTCCCTTTTTAAATTTTCTAACCTACCTGCCCGATTAAGGGATCTGACATTCCACGTTCCGATCCGTAGAACGCCAGTTTTCTTTCTCCTGATAACGACGTCCTCCTGAGTAGTCCCCGCCCGGAGATCCGAATGGGGGACTATTTTACCTCCGGAATATTTTACCCAAGAGGACGCCATCATCATTTAATCATACAGTAAAGCTGCATGTCCTCGGGAAAAATTACGGCTGTAGTTTGCCCTTGCTTTCAGCCGTTCGCAGTACTAGCACAGCAAGGCCGTTTTGGTTAATGTTGCAAGGCCAGATCAGTCAGACTGTTGCCCCTGCAACTACTGAAAAGGCTGCTGCCCCTCTTCAGGAACCACATGTTTGTTTGGCTTCTCAACAGATACCCCTCCGTTGTGGTTGCACCTACGGTACGGCCATCTGTATCGCTGTGGCACGCAAGCCTCCCCACCAACGGCAAGGTCTATGGTTCATGGGGGGACCCATCATGTGATTTACATGTGGTTCACCCATCATGTGATTTACAAAATTTTACTTGACTGTGAATCCCAGCTTCAGGAAGGTAATATATTTTTTTATTATTTCTCAAATACTCTGCAAGGTCACAAAAACGCTTTCAGAGAGGGACCTTACCTCCAAACTACGAGGGCCAAACATAAAGTATAAATGAAAAATATTGTCATTTAATATTCGTATTGCGCAAAGCAAGAACACGGATTTTCGTGCCATATTTTCCTGTATTCGAAGTTCACTGCCAGTCCACTACGAGAGCTGCTGTCGTTCTCTGCTCCATATCGCAACGTTAGAGGTGCACTACCTACATTTTGGTGTTCTGTAGTGCCACCGGTGCCAAAAACTGAGCGGTTGCGGCAGCGGTGAGGGAGTCTTGCGAAGAACAGCTGCACAGCCAGTACTTTGAGTGTGGGCCTTAGGAGGCTACTGACGGCTGTCAGCTGACAGCACACAAATAGCGGCATCGAATGCATGGTGATGGACCGGGTGGTATTGTTCTGGCACTCGGACAACCTGTGCCTGTATTGCACAAACGTGACTACGCCTGCTACTGTGCACCCCGTACATAGCACTGCCCACGATAACAATGCTGTAATGCCAGTTATGCACTGCCTTTGGTATGTGTCCGCTATTTTGTTTGAACCTCTGCAGCCTGTGTTCTTCGTGCGCTATACTGCTAACTACCTAATCACGGGCTATACCTCAGGTATTACTGCCAGCACAGAGTTATTTTGCTTACAATGATTAATGTCGTGACAATTTTTGTTTTGAGAAAGTTTGTGGCAGAATAATTGTAGCACTGCTAGAACGTAGTTTACGAAACCAGCAAATTCTAAGGGTTTTTCGTCCGGTGGCGCTCGAGCCTAGGGTAAGTCAGTCCAAATCCTGGTGGTTTTCACTGCCTGTATTTGGCCGTGAAGGGGAGGAGAGGTAGTGGAGAAAAGTTCCTGATCACCTGACTTTGTGCCAATGTCCTCATTCAAATACCAAACATCTCCGCAGTCTCTCATGAAGTATGGGTACATGACACTGTTGATGGTGATTTATCCATCGGATGGTGATGTTAAGCTCGATGGCGCCTTTGTGCTATTCCAGAAGAATAGGCTATGTGCCAGCGCGGGTTTCACCCTCTCACTCCTCTCATCATCATCGTCATGATGATGATGATGATCATCATCATCATCCAGCACAAACATTACACTGCATCCCCCCCCCCCCACACACACACACAAACATACATATACGTGTGGTATTATAAATATTGTAATGTATCACGTTGCAAATAAACAAACGAAAACAAAATTCTTAGGATTCAGGACTCCTCTAACGTTTATGATTTTATGATCATCTGTTTTGGCTTCTTATTATGAGATTCCTGCTTGATATTATTCTATAATTTGTGTTACCATATGTGTGTGCAATGAAAAGGGGTTTCTATTCTCATAACAATTATTGTCTTCAGCCAGTTATGTAAGTATAATTTGTTATGCTCTTGCACCTTGAACTTAATTTCTTTGGTGCAGTTTAAATCTTAATTATGACGGTAATTTTATGCATTTTAGGTTATGAATTCAGTGATATTTTTTAGTGTGTTCTCTGAATGAGGACTTCAAGAATTTCGAGCCAAATCTCAATTATGGATTAGAAATTGTGTAATGTATAGTTGAATTGTGATTACTGATATTGGACGTGTAGGTACTGGCATTTTATCCAAAGCTTTTTCCGCTGTTAATTTGGTAATTTATCAAATGCTAACTACAGAAGGTTTTTGTACTTACTGTGCTCACTTTAATTAATATTGTTGAAACTGTTTCACTTAATACGGCCTTAAGAGGTGGGATAAAAGAAATGTGTCACTGCTAAAATATATTTGTGGCTCTACAAAACCCTGATCACTCCCAGACCACAGCTGATGTTGCCGCAATATCACAACACATCTCTTGGTTGAAAGGAAATGACACTCATTATTGCAACAGGGTCAAACTTGAAATGATGACCAGAGCAGACTGTCAGAATACGTACTGTAATTTTCCAACAGGGAAAATACAACACGTACAATAGCCGGAACTGCAGTAGCGACCGAGTAGCGCTGCTGCATGGCGGTAGCAGACTTCACATGGCGGGGTGGTGCTGCCACTGTTGGCTACTGTTCCTGTTTTACTGCCCTGCCAATGCATATCGGTACAACGAATATTGCAGTGGTATAATTTGGAGCTGCTGTATCGAATGGACACACAACATTTCACTTTAAAAATCATGTTTCCAGAAGGCGACTTTCACTCTGCAGCGGGGTGTGCGCCGATGTGAAACTTCCTGGCAGATATCTCATTCTGGAAACATCACCCAGGCTGTGGCTAAGCCATGTCTCCGCAATATTCTTTCTTCCAGGAGAGCTAGTTTTGCAAGGTTTGCAGAAGAGGTTCTGTGAAGTTTGGAAGGTAGGAGACGAGGTACTGCCAGAATTAAAGCTGTGAGGACGGGTCGTGGGTCGTGCTTGGGTAGCTCAGTTGGTAGATCACTTGCCCGCCAAAGGCAAAGGTCCCAAGTTCGAGTCTCGGTCCGGCACGCAGTTTTAATCTGTCGGGAAGTTTAAAAATCATGTTTCTTCTAACAGGAAACAAACAAAAGCTTTCCGTTGACAGTGGGCGTCACATGAAAGACGTGATGAGCAGTTTTTGTTTGAGCTGACTCCAGCTACATATTGAAAAAACAGAACTGCAAATATCTGCCGAAACATCAGAGATGATATGCCTGACGAATCTAAGGAGAGACACTCGCTATACATATTCTTGCATTCCGTTGGAATATGTAGTGTACGAGGTCATCATGACTAATTCTGAACAGTTAGTGCAACAGATCAGTGCCTTGTTTATGTCCCAGTTACGACTGAGTACGATGCTTTTGAGGCAACGTTGGAGAGAGTTCTTTTCCTTGGGTGGAGGAAATGGAAGGCAAATTACGTATACCGCACAGTCCCGTGGGCAGAGTGACTGTAATTTATGGTGTATTCTCTGTAGTTGCTCAGTTTTCCACTGTCCTGTGAAACTGTAGAAGATTTTCCATTTTTAACAACGATTCGACACTCTCCTTTAGATACTTGAGGAGAATTCTGCAGTGACCAAATGTCTGCGAACTGTCTGCGGCAAAAGAGAATTGAATACTTGCAAACAATGAACACACTTCTATTTTGTGGTTAGTAACTTTATTTCGTAATTACTACAACAATAGTTTGTACATTGTAACTTTTCGAGTGCTATTCTCTATAAAAGATAGAAGATTGCAGAAGTCATCTACACAAAACTATAACGGTCATTAATAGTACCAATGGCCACAGTGCCACTGAACATACGTTGTTACACATACTGGTGGTATTTTCATGAACTATAATGTACGTTACATCATATGTTCTTTAAGTTTATAACACACTTATTTCTTTTGCCAACTAAAAAATAGTCTCAGTTGACAGCTAGATCTAACTTTGGTATCGGATTAACTAGCACTTAAAGAATCATTGTAAATGCGTTTTGGACACCTGAAGAAAAAGTAGGTATTAACCAAAAATTATGACGTAGAATATTGATCTTCTAATGTTACTAATACGGGAAGTTGTCGCTACCTCAGTAGAATGTTTCAGTTTTGAACATTGCAGAACAACGAAAGCAATTTTCGGATAAGCCATATTCTGGAAGTTTCAGAGTACAGAGCTAGTATAATCATTCATGAAAGGCAAGGAGTATGTGGAACATGTATTAGTACAGTGTCGTTAGCAACCGCTTGATACAAATGCCTGCTATACCTATACATCAGGAAGTTGTATACAGTCCGCAAATTGAAGAAAACGTGGAGGAACAAATATGCTTTTGAGAGCAGAACGCTAAAACGTAAGAACTGGAGACGATAAATATGACTTCAAACGGTTATCATTAACGTAAATCAAAATATAGAGATTAGAGGGCTCACTAATAATTGGTACTTTCTCTGACAGGAATGACACCTAAACGTGCAAGTGGCATAAAACCACGATACAATTAACACAGCAATGATGTACTTTTGAACAAATGAAACACAGAATAACTTCGATTGCAGCTAAAGATAAATGAACTATACTCTTCACTGAAAGAACAATTTGAAATACATCGATGATTATTCCTTCTTGTTGGCATCATAGCTGCAGTAGGTTTGTAATTCAAAAGAATGTATTTACTACAGTAAACATGCTTTGTGACTTCATGCAAGGTTCTGGGCATAGGAGAAATATTGCTGCTGTCTATCATGCACAAGGACTGCTTTATCTGCATTATATTAAAAGGTAAACATTTTCCTAAAAAATAAGAATAAAATGGGAAAAAGTAATAGCTGATGGAAATAGAATCTGAAATAAGCGGTATACGAACAAGAAAAGCGGATAGAAAAATAAAAATCTTCAGGCAGATGAAAAAGTATTCGTAAGGTGTCTATTAAAAGGAATGAGATCCAAAGGGCATTAGAGAACAAGCCTAAACTGTGTATGGCGGGGCCAGGAAAGTGGCTACACATTATATTGCATGCCGTTATGGAGATGAGGATAAACTGAAATGGTACTCTGGAGCAATGCCAAATTGTGTTGACCTGTAACTTACAATCTACAGCATACTGATCAGAAACAAAATGTGGTACAAGTTTCTATTAGAAGTGAAAAAAACCAACTAGCTGCTCTCCACGAGCGATACGGAATCATATAGCTACTCTCCACGAGTTATGCAAAGAAAATTCAAGATTGCAGAAGAGATAGGGAGCTTAAGTGTTACAGTATCTAGATCTGAAATGAAACTTAATATTCCTGTCTCAGTTAGGTATCAGAAATGGTCTCCAGTTTAGTAAAAGAAGGGATATTAACGTTCCGTCGACAACTAGGTCGTTAGAGCTGGACTGCACTGAAATGTCATCCTAGTTGGAGTGTTGCCCAAGTGAGTCAAGGATGTTTAGTGTGAGATTTAATTGTAATCAAACTGTAGTTCCACTCACCGCATTAGTATCACATTGGTAAAGGTGCGTGGAGTGCCGCGCGCTGGAATCTTCCCGCAGATATCTCTGGTACTGAAGGGCACCCATTAGGACACTGTAGGAGAAAGCTGGAAGTTCGGACCTCTTCGCAAAAGAGGAAGCTTACTTCTGTCAGTGACCTAGGGCATTCAACACTCTGTAAGTGGGAATGTCACGTGAGAAGACCCACATGAACAATTTGGGCCGTTCCTGAATGAGGTGGACGTTTTTCTGCAATTGCAACTGGGTGCAAGAGCCAGATCACACACTATCACTGACTGGACTGAACAAGCAAAAATGAATGGGCAAGAAACGGATGTTAGCACTTTGCCAAAGTCTTGTGTTTCGTTCTCCGGAAGCTATACATAGAAGAGTGACAAGCTGTCTAAACCTCAGGTGCAACTAAGGCTGGCGTCCAGAGAGGGAGCTCTAGGCCAGAGTTCCAAAGTGGAAATCCCTCCACATAGCGTAATATTAGCAGGGCTTCACTCAACAGTTGATATCAACAGTACTTCAACACAGCATCGTGGTCATTTATCAGCGAGCTTCGGGACTCATACGCAGTTGCTGCTAAGAAGGGTCCAAGTGCACATTGTACAGGTCATCATAGTTATTGTTCACTGGATTTAGGACTAGACTGCACACTATTTTCATACTACAGATAATTATAATAAAATGGCCTAATAAATTTTTCTAAGTTGTTGATGATCTGTGTTGCCACACATATCGCTTAACCCCGTTTGGCCCTATGACAAGACTGTATGCTTGCTGTGTGCAGGCAACCACCTTTTAATAGTAACGACTCGTCGTGGCGAGGAGTTCTCTTCCTGCCACTTTATTACTAGGGGTGGATAAAAAGTATTGGCAACACTGCCATAACATGAAGGCTGTGCGTCCAATGGCGCGAGCGCTGTACGCAGCTGATAGTAGAAGGTCAGTTGAAGTAGTGCAGTGAGAGGTGGAGGCTGTATTTGAGTCAGTTTCAATGTGTACTGTCTGACTTTTAGACAGTAAATTAGCCGTGCTTTGGCTCGCGTTTGTTTCGTTGACAAGATGGTGACGTGTATTAAGGCTGTGACCTCTCGTTTTCTTAGTGCGTTCACTAGCGTCACTATCTTTCCTCGCTGTGTCTGTCCGTGAGTGGCAGCAGCGGCGTTCATCGATAGCGAGTACTGTGGTACTGTCTTTGGAGCGACCTCTAGTACTTCCGGAACGTCGTGTGAGGGAGTTCAGCTGGCTTGGCACAGAGCAGCAGTGAGGTCCGACAGCGCCAGCACTCGCCGATGGAGCTGGCGATATATGCACTGCCCGATGGAACGATGTGGTCGCGAGAGTGCACGACCACGCCGAGGTCCGGATTCAGCGAGTTTAAGTTGAATGGATCGTTATATTCGAGTAGTGCAACTTTGACCTGTGTGAGTGTTTCCGTCCGTGGAAGTGACATCTTGGCAATAAGCTGTCAGTCGACGATTCATATTGCCACCTTTCCCTTGCCTGACTTGAGCGGGGACGTCCGTTGGTTGGTCGTTCGGTCGATCGTCTCATCGGACGGCGTGTATCTGGTCTTTCGACCGTTTCTGTGTTCTTAGCGTTCATATCTACGTGCAATTCGTGTCGTTGCTGTATAGTGACTATTTTAGCGTTGTCTGATTTGTCTGTGGAATTGTCTTTTGCGGTTCCATGTGCATCTAGTCAGATTTTGAATAGGCAGTTTGGTCTTAACCCTGTCTGCGTACTGGGATTTGGTGGAGTCAACTTGTGTAATTAAATGCTCGCCATTTGACGATGTTAACTGTTATTCTATCGTGCTATTGATTATCGCATCTTAGGTGAAGTTTGCCAGTGTGCTGGTCAGCGCTTAAGCTGCCCTAGTTTGAGTTGCCATCCTCTTAAGTGAGCATAACTCTTGGCTATCTGTCTCACCACTTACGCAGCTGTAGGGGCTTTTATGAGGTCGATCCTTGGAGCACTGTCTGTGGATCATTCCCTCTTTTATTTAGTCTGATTGTACCAACTGTTTAAAAATAATATTTGGTTTAAATTATTCCGATTGCTTGTGGGCTACAGCCCTCATATAATTTGAATTCTTCTTAATAAGGCCTTCAGCCATCAGTGTAGCTTGTTTTACAATCGATTTTTTTAAATGTTTGTTTTAAAAAATTATTTTCGTATTTTTAACGTGTAATTGTCTTCCTCATTTGTAATTCAGGCCTTCAGCCGCTTATTGTTCTGGAATGTTGCTTGTGGCCTTCAGCCGACAAATAATTTTGAATTATTTCTTAATAAGACCTTCAGCCATGAATGTAGCTTGTGTTACAGTCAATTAAAAAAAATGATTGTTTAAAAAAAATATTTCTTTAAGTAAAGTGTATGTGTTTACTATGCAACCAGCGGTAACTGATTAGGCCCCGTTCACAGCTTTTCCTGCTTTCCCTAAGTCCCACGTTTCAGTGCACATTGAAACAGACTCAAACACAACCGCAGCCGCGAGGAGGTCAGTTCAAGCGCCCTATCAGTGAGTTTAGAAAACACGGAAAACGTGCGTGCATCAACACTGAAGTGGCGCATTGTTTGACTGCACGGCATTGTTTTCAGGGACTGCGTGAGGCATTCGGTGATGCAGCTTTGCCACATCATATGGTGGCGCGATGGGTGGAAGTGTTTCGGGATGGCAGGGATGTCATTCAAGGCCAGCCCAGTGAATGGACACGACGTGGTTCTCCTTGCCCACAGAATGTGTTCCATGAACCAGCTGGAACCAAATTGATGGTTATTGGGGCTTATGACATCCAAGAGTTAATCCTGCATCACACTGTACTGTAGTGGCAGACTGCCAGTGCACCCTACTGCTGAAAATTCTTGCGACACCACCTTCGTCCCGCAATGAGAAGAAAGCACCTTCTAGCACTGCATCCCATCATTCTTCATGACAATGAATGATTTCACGTGGTGAAGCCAGTGCACGACAGTGCGTGGGGTTGGAGACAATGGAACATCACCGTGTTCACATGCGATTACGACCTATTCGCCAGAATAAAGGAACCTCCTCATGGCACGTGCTACAAGAGAAGAGTGTGAGCGTTCATCGGCGGTGAGGGTATCACCTGGAGTGTCCCAGGGAAGTGTGGTAGGTCCGCTGTTGTTTTCTATCTACATAAATGATCTTCTGGATAGGGTGGATAGCAATGTGCGGCTGTTTGCTGATAATACTGCGGTGTACGGGGAGGTGTCGTCGTTGAGTGACTGTAGCAGCATAGAAGATGACTTGGACAGGATTTGTGATTGGTGTAAAGAATGGCAGCTAACTCTAAATATAGATAAATGTAAATTAATGCAGATGAATAGAAACAGAATCCCGTAATGTTTGAAGACTCCATTAGACTATAGCGCTTGACACAGTCACGTCTATTAAATATTTGGGCGTAACACTGTAGAGCGATAGGAAGTGAGACAAGCACGTAATGGCAGTTGTGGGGAGGGCGGATAGTCGTCTTCGGTTCATTGGTAGAATTTTGGGAAGATGTGGTTCATCTGTAAAGGAGACCGCTTATAAAACACTAATACGACCTATTCTTGAGTACTGCTCGAGCGTTTGGGATCCCTATCAGGTCGGATTGAGGGTGGACATAGAAGCAATACAGAGGCGGGCTGCTAGATTTGTTACTGGTAGGTTTGATCATCACGTGAGTGTTACGGAAATGCTTCAGGAACTCGGGTGGGAGTCTGTAGAGGAAAGGAGGCGTTCTTTTCGTGAAGCGCTACTGAGGAAATTTAGAGAACCAGCATTTGAGACTGACTGCACTACAATTTTACTGCCGCCAACTTATATTTCGCGGAAAGACCACAAAGATAAGATAAGAGAGATTAGGGGTCGTACAGAGGCATATAGGCAGTCATTATTCCCTCGTTCTGTTTGCGAGTGGAGCAGGGAGAGAAGATGCTAGTTGTGGTACGAGGTACCCTCCACCACGCGCCGTATGGTGGATTGCCGAGTATGTATGTAGATGTAGATGTAGAAGACGTCATCGGTGCTATATGGTGGTCCTTGCGAGACATCGACAGAGATGGACGCGCTGGCAGTATGTGAGACATAGATGATCGAGATGTTGGGTGGTTATATTGAGGCCATGCAATGTCTGTCAGTACAGTTTGGTGTTAATTATAATAGTGTTGCCACTACTTTTTATCCAACCCACGTATGTTCGACATCAAGAGCATCTGGTGAATACAACAGCGTGGCGAAAGCAATCTAGCAAGTTAAAAAGGGGAGAAAATAGATGGAAACTGTGGGATGTGAGAGTTTGTGTGTGGGTGGGTGAGTGCAGGAAGCTAGTCGGAGCCCCGTCGTACGGAGGACCGCGGCGTGAAGGAGCTGCGGCGGCGGCAGCGCCTGGAGGAGCCGTGTCGCGGCGAGTCGGAGCTGTTGGACTGCTTGTCGCTCTTGCCGCTGCTCACGCGGAAGCTGGAGTACACGACGTAGACACAGAGCGCGAAGAAGGCCAGCATGCCGACGCCGACGCCGGCCAGCAGCCCCACCATCTGGTCGTACGTGTAATCGTCGCCCAGCAACGCCGCCAGCGGGTCTTCCGGACCGCCGACGGGCGTGGCCGGTCGCTGTGTCGTCGGCGCCGGAGTGGCTGAGGGGGCGGGAGCGGGGGCGGGCGCGGCAGGGGCGGCGGGGGCGGCCGGGGCGGCTGCGGGTGCGCCGCCGGCGGGGGCGGACGCGGGGGCGGGCGCCGCGCCGTAGCACAGCGACGGGTCTGGCTCCACCTCCAGCTGTGGCACCGCCATCGCCGCCTCGTCGCTCACGGACAGCTGCTTGCCGCTAAGTTGGCCCACCTGCGTACCGACAACAAACTGTTGCAGCAGACCGCCAGTAGTACAGCGGATAATGTACGAGGGTGAGTCAAATGAAACCCTTAAACTTGTAATAACTGTTACGTCTGCCACAGACGGCCCCTGCCAGGCAGACTACACTCAAACACCCCTGTGTACCATACAACATACACAAGCACTTGCAGGCGCGACCAAGAGGAAAACAATTCTTCAAAACAAACAGAACTTGCTAGAGAGTAATGCGAACCTTTTTCTGCAGTGGTCGCCTCACACATACAGGGAAAGTTGGAGTACTCCACCGGCCTCCGCCGGCTTTATAAGGCCAGCGCAGCAGCAGTTCAGCCAGTTCCTTGCCGAGCTAGGACCACCTCCGACGGACCTCACTGACGCTCTTGATGAATGGTTGTCTACAAGTTATTTGTTTTTGTGTGTATATAGTGATTGTTCGAGAAGTGTAGTTCAGTTTCTATAAACGACAATATACTGAGTGTTCTACAATATTATTCTCCAATAACAAATCGAAATTTCGCACCATTATCCTGTAAATTGGTAAGCGTGCTACAAACAGTGTGCAGAATGGCCTGTAGGTGGCACCACAGTGCAGATGCACACATACCGTCGCAGGATCAGTATAAAGTGGTGTCCGCCCCACTTCCGACTTGCACCAGGGACGAACAGCGTTCCGTTATTCTGGTTTTGCATAGCGAAGGTGTGAAACCTATTGAAATTCATCTACGAATGAAGGTTCAGTACGGTGATGCATATTTGTCACAGCAGAAAGTCTACGAATGGAGCAGGAAGTTCGCAATTGGTGTGACTTCAGTGGAAGATGCTCCCCGTCCTGGTCAGGCACAAGGAGTTGTGTCTCCACAGAACATTGCACCAGTTGAAGCCATAGGGAAGGAAAACCACCGAGTGACACTGAATGACATTGCAGCAAGTTTACAGATTAGTCATGGATCAGCACACCACATTGTGCACGATGTGCTGCAGTTTCACAAAGTGTCTACTAGATGGGTGCCACGGCTGCTGACTCCTGAAATGAGAGAACGACATGTTGATGCTTGTGAAGAACCTCTTCGGCGCTTTGAACGAGAAGGTGATGGCTTCCTTGCAAGAAACGTTACTGGGGACGAAACCTGGGTTCACTTCCACCAACAGGGAACGAAGAGAGCGAGCAAGGAATGGCGCCTTTCCTCATCACCAGAACCATCAGCAGGGAAGGTTATGCTGACTCTCTTTTGGGAAGAAAAAGGCGTCATTTTGGACATTACATGCCAAGAGTGACCACTGTCACCAGTGCATCATACACAGATCTCCCAAAAGAATCATCTGCGGCCTGCCATCAAATCAAAGCGACGTGGATTGCTGTCAGCAGGTGTCGTTTTGCAACATGACAATGCAAGGTTCAGATGGTTCAGATGGCTCTGAGCACTATGGGACTTAACTGCTGTGGTCATCAGTCCCCTAGAACTTAGAACCACTTAAACCTAACTAACCTAAGGACATCACACACATCCATGCCCGAGGCAAGATTCGAACCTGCGACCGTAGTGGTCGCACGGTTCCAGACTGTAGCGCCTAGAACCGCTCGGCCATCCCGGCCGGCTGACAATGCAAGGCCCCACACTGCCCATACAACAGTTGCAGCAATCACAGACCTGCATTTTGAGAGTCTTCCTCATCCACCATACTCACCAGACCTTGCCCCAAGTGATTTCCATATGTTGGACCACTCAAAGACGCAATGGGAGGAAAGACGTTCTGTTCTGCGGTGCATGAGTGATTGCGCGGACTACCAAAAGGATTTTTTTCTAAAGGAATTTATGCACTTTGCAATCGCTGGAGGACTTGCATTGAGCGGGGGAAGATTATGTTGAAAAGTGATATAGCTTTGTACCACTTCTGCACAATAAATAATATTTAAAAAATGCTTAAGGTTTTCATTTGACTGACCCTCGTTAGTAGGGGAAGACACGTAACCCATATCACAGAACATTAGCGACGGCAGCGGTTGGAACTAACCAGGCATCTTACGGCTAATGGGAGACAGCAAAAGTCATGTTTCTCGATCTGAGAGTACGCAGTGCGCTGGTGCATAAGTTCGTAGCGTTTTTCTCAAAAGTTTGATAAACACAACACAAACATATAACAGAGACTTCGGTCATCAAAAACATATTATCCTTCACCATTTACAACAGTGTAGTAACTTTTCAATTCAGAGACTGTAGAAATCAAGTGGTTTTGGGACGAAGAAGTCGTCGAGTCACGTTCGGAGAGCATTTTCATCCGAATGGAAGTTCCTTGAAGGCTGTTCGATAGACAGGGGAAAGGGTCAAAATCTGAGGGTGCAAGATCAGGTGCCGTTCGTGGATAAGTACAACAGCACAACCTGCAGGCTTGTCTAGCAAATGTATTTATTTTCAGGCATGAATTTCTCATGATATTCCTCACATTTTGTCCACCCTCTGGACAAGCTTTTCCTGCAGGCTGCTCTCGGCACCTGTGCTACGTGAATGAACATAGCGTTACAGGGCCTGCTTCTGATTAGCCTTAGAAAATGTTATCTGCTCGGAGGCTATTGCTGATACTTCTTAACGTAATACTTCACGTGTTTGCTTTATGCTACCCATAATGAACACTGTCACGATACGTAAACAAACATAAAATCAACGCTAGATGTTCCACGGTGACCCTTGAAGCACGTTACTGTCACACCCAACAGAATACCGCTTTTGGCTGGTGCGTCACGTAACACTGTCAACCTGATTGATTATGCACAGGGTAAGGTATGGCTTTTAAAAATGAAGGGTCTATGTGGGTAGATATAAAAAAAATATTCCATTGCGCAGATCGGATGCAATTATGTTACAGAATCATTGCTAAGCAAGTTGTGCACAAGCTGGAAGAAGCGGTTTCTAAATATATTTAACCCGTTCAGCAATCATCCAGAAGGAAATAGAATAGGTAAAACAATACTACTTACAAAAATCCGCCATGCAGCATTAAGCTAGTTTGAAATAAGATCTAGTGTTGGAATACATGAATGGTAGTTATAGATCTTTTCGCTACCAGTTGTATTGATTGCTTCAGATCGGTCAGCAGAAAAATTAGTGACATCTGTTGCAAATTTGAGAAATTGTTTACGTTTTAAAAATAAAAAAGCAGTGGAGCTATGTGAATCAGTCTTCGTGGAGCTTTCTGAATCGGAACATAACACGTATTATTTCTTCTTTATTGAAGTAATCATGTAATTTAGGCTATAGTGATGAGCAAGAGATACTAATTTAATAACTATAAAAGGACATTTTGAGTTTTCGCTTTTTTTCAGGTGGTAAGAAAATACAAACGAAGCCATTCATGTTTCCAATGGCTTCTACACGAGTAATGTCTGAAGTAGTTCTGGAGGGAACTGACACCATGAATACTGGAGGGCTGTCCATAAGTTCGTAAGAGTACGAGGGGGTGGAGACCTCTTCTGAACAGCACTTGCAAGGTATCCCAGATATGATCAATAATGTTCATGTGTGGGGAATATAGTGGTCAGCGGAAGTGTTTAAATTCAGAAGAGTGTTTCTGAAGCCGCTCTGTAGCAATTCTGGACATGTGGGGTGTCGCACTGTCTTGTTGGAGTGCACAATGCACAATGGACATGAATGGATACAGGTGATCAGGCATTATACTTACGTAAGTGTGACTTGTCAGAGTCGTATCTAGACGCATCAGCTGTCCCATATTACTCAGATTGCACACGCCCCACATCATTACAGAGCCTCCGTCAGCTTGAACGGTCCCCCGCTGACATGCAGGGTCCATGGATTCATAAGGTTGTCTCCACACCTGTACACGTACATCCCCTCGATACAATCTGAAACGAGACTCGTCCTATTAGGCAACATGTTCCCAGTTATCAACAGTCCAGTGTCGGTTTTGACGGGTCCAGGCGAGGCGAGTCGTCGTTGGTCCCGTTCTTGCAGGATCTTTTTCCGGACGTAGCAATGTCGGAGATCAGGTATTTTATCCGTATTCCTGGAATACTTATGGAATGGCCATAATGGAAAATCCCCACTTCATCGATACTTCGTAGATGCTCTGTCCCATCGCTCTTGCACAGAGTATAAAACCGATTTCAAAGTCACATAAATCTTGATAACCTGCCAAGGTAGCAGCAGTAACCGATCTAATGACGACGCCAGACACTAGTTGTTTTATACAGGCGTCGCCGACCACAAGGCCGTTATCTACCTGTTTACATATCCCTGTATTTGGACACGGACACCTATAACAGTTTCTTTGGCGCTTCAGCGTATTGCGACCCTAGATCTGTGAAGAAAGGGGAACGTACCATGTGATAAGTGCGAGGTGTTGTTTCACGAAATTTGTGCTAGTAATAACCAATTACGCTGTGGGAAATGCATGTAACAACCACTGGAACATTTAAGAAGTATAACTGAAGTCTAATATTCCATATTTTGTGTAACTTAATGACACATGACAACGATTCACATAATCCCATTTACGAGTCAAAAAGACCCACAAATTTTTAATTTTCCGAATGTTTCTACATTCTGTATTTCGTTATCTACCATGAAGAAGGGTAGTTTTTGAAGCAATGTGCCTGTATCGTACAAAATTTATAGCTATGCCCTATTCTCCAGTACACTACTGACCACTGAAATTGCTACACCACGAAGATGTGCTACAGACGCGAAATTTAACCGACAGGAAGAAGATGCTGTGATATGCAAATCATTAGCTTTTCAGAGCATTCGTACAAGGTTAGCGCCGTGGCGACACCTACACGTGCTGACATGAGGAAAGTTTCCAACCGATTTCTCATATACAAAAAGCAGTTGACGCGCGTTGCCTGGTGAAACGTTGTTGTGATACCTCGTGTAGAGAGGTGAAATGCGTACCATCACGTTTCCGACTTTGATAAAGGTCGGATTGTAGCCTATCGCGATTGCGGCTTATCGTATCGCGACATTGCTACTCGCGTTGGTCGAGATCCAATGACCGTTAGCAGAATATGGAATCGGTGGGTTCAGGAGGGTAATACGGAACGCCTTGCTGGACCCCAACGGCCTCGCCTCGTATCACTAGCAGTCGAGATGACAGGCATCTTATCCACATGGCTGTAACGGATCGTCAGCCACGTCTCGATCCCTGAGTCAACAGATGGGGACGTTTGCAAGACAACAACCATCTGCACGAAGTTCGACAACGTTTGCAGCAGCATTGACTATCAGCTCGGAGACCATGGCTGCAGCTACCCTTGACGCTGCATCACAGACAGGAGCGGCTGTGATGGTGTACTCAACGACAAACTTGGGTGCACGAATGGCAAAACGTCACTTTTTCGGATGAATCCAGGTTCTGTTTACAGCGGCGGACGCACATGTGAAGCGTGTATTCGTCATCGTCATACCGGGGTATCACCCGGCGTGATGGTATGGGGTGCCATTGGTTACAAATCTCGGTCACCTCTTGTTCGCATTGACGGCACTTTGAACAGTGGACGTTACATTTCAGATGTGTTACGACCCGTGGCTCTACCCTTCATTCGATGCCTGCGAAACCCTGCATTTCAGCAGGATAATGCACGGCCGCATGTTGCAGGTCCTGTACGGGCCTTTCTGGATTCAGAAAATGTTCGGCTGCTGCGCTGGCCAGCACATTCTCCAGATCTCTTACCAATTGAAAGCGTCTGGTCAATGGTGGTCGAACAACTGGCTCGACACAATACGCCAGTCACTACTCTTGAAGAACTGTGGTATCGTGTTGAAGCTGCATGGGTAGCTGAACCTGTGCACGCCATCCAAGCTCTGTTTGAGTCAATGCCCAGGCGCATCAAGGCCGCTATTACCACCTGAATTCCTTTCCTGTGCTAACCTCTTCATCTCAGAGTAGCACTTGCAACCTACGTCCTCAATTATTTGCTTGACGTATTCCAATCTTTCTCTTCCTCTACAGTTTTTGCCCTCTACAGCTCCCTCTAGTACCATGGAAGTCATTCCCTTTTCAGTGTTTTCCACATATTTCTTTCCTCTCCGATTCTGCGTAGAACCTCCTCATTCCTTATCTTATCAGTCCACCTAATTTTCAACATTCGTCTGTAGCACCACATCTCAAATGGTTCGATTCTCTTCTGTTCCGGTTTTCCCGCAGTCCATGTTTCACTACATTACAATGCTGTACTCAAGACGTACGTCCTCAGAAATTTCTTCCTCAAATTAAGGCTGGTATTTGATATTAGTAGACTTCTCTTGGCCAGAAATGCCTTTTTCGCCATAGCGAGTCTGCTTTTGATATCGTCCTTGCTCCGTCCGTCATTGGTTATTTTACTGCCTAGGTAGCAAAATTCCTTAACTTCATTGACTTCATGACCATCAATCCTGATTTTAAGTTTCTCGCTGTTCTCAATTATGCTACTTCTCATTACCTTCGTCTTTCTCCGATTTAGTCTCAAACCATACTGTGTACTCATTAGACTGTCCATTCCGTTCAGCAGATCTACAGGCCACATGTCCTATTGATACACGTTACGTGTCTCAGGATCTATGCACCCAAATTGCGTGAAAATGTAATCACATGTCAGTTCTAGTATATTTGTCCAATGAATAACCGTTTATCATCTGCACTTCTTCTTGGTGTAGCAATTTTAATGGCCAGTAGTGTACTCCTTTGAGGCCATGAAGTTGAAATGATTCATTTAGCGCTACCTTATCCTGTACGGTAATAGCGTGATGGTCGGCTTACCTTGCGGAGAGCGCTCTGAGCGGCGTCCCAGAGCAGGAGGTCTGCGGCGGCGGGCAGGTCCATGTGGAAGCGGAGGCGGCGCGCCGGGGCGGCGGTTTGGCGCGCGAAGGCGGTGACGGCTGCGAGCGTGGCGCGCCACTCCGGCCTGGCCAGCTGCAGCAGCGCCGCGCACGGCCCGGGGCCCGAACCCCGGCACCTCGCCGCCTGCGCCGCCCGCGCCGCCGCCGCGTACAGCGACACGGCGTACGTCACCGGCACCAGAGAGGCGTCGCCCGTCTCGCTCAGCTGCCGGACCGAACACCTTGTAAGAAATGACTAGACCCACTGATGGCGCTGCAGTCGCGGGGTAATTGGAACCTCCGGCTGGACGCCATTTAGTGGCTGTAGTCCGAGGGTATTGTGTAGTATTGTTGTTTATGAAGACCCTGATTCAACGTCGAATATTTGTTGGGGCGTACATACAGTACCTGTTACTCGCAATTCTACTGCCTGTACGTTCCAATCAAGAGATGTACAATGGTGAAGAGTTGTGCAGCGATTAATTTTACAAATAAATTCGAGAAAGGAACGAATATTACATTTCACAGATATGTGAATATTTTAAGTTTTTTTGTATGTCAGTGCACGTGCTTAATAAATGTTTTTGTAACACGGTATTAGCATAATGTCTGGGCATCTAATTGCAGGTTTCCTTTCTCAAAACCACAGCTGTTACAAAAAATGGTTACACGCTGTCAGGAGGCAAGATTTCCGACCGACAGAATACCATTTTATATGTTCTGATCATTTTGAAGAAAGTTGGCTCACCAGTAGTGTTTTCATGGTCTAGATTAGGTTGAAACTAGATAATTTGGTCGTCAGTTGCCAAAGAATTATGCCATATATAATGCACTTCTCGTCATAAAATCTAAAGCAAGGTAGAGTCAGAAAATATCTATTAATATAGTGGGCAAATCTTCGAGTGAAACTTCCTGGCAGATTAAAACTGTGTGCCCCACCGACACTCGAACTCGGAACCTTTGCCTTTCGCGGGCAAGTGCTCTACCAACTGAGCTACTGAAGCACGACTCGCGGCTGGCACTCACAGCTTTACTTCTGCCAGTATCTCGTCTCCTACCTTCCAAACTTTACAGAAGCTCTCCTGCGAAACTTGCAGAACTAGCACTCCTGAATGAATGGATACTACGGAGACATGGCTTAGCCACAGCACGGAGGATGTTTCCAGAATGAGATTTTCACTCCGCAGCGGAGTGTTTGCGCTGATGTGAAATCTTCGAGTATTTTGATGCATTTTGCGTACATCTATCGTAAATGAACTACGAAAAACGCTAGGGGTCCAGTACATAAATTTTAGCTACGGCAGATTCCATGTAGTACGTAAGATAAATTCATAAACAGTGACTAGTTGCTGTTTGTTCATAAACGAATTTAGATGAGACATTATGTTTGTGACGTAACTCGAGGGAAGGCATTTTATAACCAAAAGCGATGTATCAACATTCGAAGATGTATAAACATTCGAACTCCAAGCGTCGGTTTACCACTCTAATGGCCGCCGCCCAGCTATTCAATTTGTCCTCTCTTCACAGTCGACCACTCGCGAGGTTGTGGGGGCCTGCCTGTGCCGGACACGCACAGAGAACAGAAGTACCGACAGCACTGGTCGGTCACAGCGCTGCAGCTGTTAGTTACTGGCGAATCTTCCCCGTTTTATGACCGTGGTTCATCAAACTTTCTCCTTCCTAGCGTTTCGTCCAACGTTGCGCTCCAAGTCTTTAGAGGTGCTCCTTGGTTGGTTTGTGGGATTAAAGGGACCAGACTGCTACGGTCATCGGTCCCTTTTTCCAAATACTAAAAACACCAACAGACAATACAAACGATCAACAGGATAGATGACAGACGAGAGAAACTTAGACACAGAGTGTGGCGTTGGTTGGCCGACCATAGAAACAAAAAAAGGAGAAGCCAACCACCGAGAGACACATTAAAAACTCAGTTTAAAATAGTAGCCCAAAGGCCAGAATCAACACAAGAAAAACATAACAAACACTCAAATTAAATGATAAAAAAACCCTGCACGAATAAAAGGCAAAACCAAGCCCACCATAGCAGGGTCATCAGTTAAAAGGGCACGGAGCTTGTCAGGCAGCGCAAATGTCTGCCTGAGCACGGCTAAAAGCGGACAGGACTATAAAAGGTGCACCACCGTCAAAACCATCCCGCAGCGACAGAGAGGCGGGTCCTCACGAATAGCTGTGCGTCAGACGGGAGTGGCCAATACGGAGCCGACAAAGGACAACGGAGTCGCTGCGAGTGGCTCGCATGGAGGAACGACACACAGTCGTCTCCTTTACAGCACGGAGTTTCCTGGGTGTGGTTAGTTAGATCCCGCCATTCAGCGTCCCAAAGAGCAATAACTTTTCGGCGGGGGACTGCTCGCAAATCAGTCTCCAGGAGGCGAATGTCCAGAGATGGTTTACTGGTGGCCTCTTTCGCCAGGCGGTCAACATTTTCATTGCCGGGTATCCCAACATGGCCTGGGGTCCACACAAAGACCACAGAGCGACCGCAACGGGCGAGAGTATGCAGGGACTCCTGGATAGCCATCACCAGACGAGAACGAGGGAAACACCGGTCGACATCTCGTAAACCGCTCAGGGAATCGCTACAGATAACGAAGGACTCACCTGAGCAGGAGCGGATATACTCTAGGGCTCGAAAGATGGCGACCAGCTCAGCAGTGTAAACGCTGCAGACAGCCGGCAATGAACGTTGTTCGGAGTGGTCCCCTAGAGTCAGAGCATAACCGACACGCCCGGCAACCATCGAACAGTCAGTGTAAAACACGCCGGAGCCCTGATACGTGGTTAGGTTAGATAGAAAGCGGCGGCGGAAGGCCTCTGGAGGGACTGAGTCCTTCGGGCGCTGCGCCAATTCCAGCCGAGGTGCTCCTTGTTCAGCTGGGCCTTGCCGAAGGTAGGACGTCGGAGAGGGACGTACTGTCTAAAACGGGCGTTGTCGAGGTCGACACGTCATCGGCAGAGACAATCCTTCTCAGAGATATTATTGAACTACCGATTGCGTCTGTCAAAGATAAAACTAATCCGTCGATTTTGTAGAGCATCTCTGGAGACGTTCAGCTCACCTCTGGACGAGTAGCAAAGAACGTAAATGTTTCAAGATACACAGCCACAACCCAGAAGATTCACCATGAACTAAGACATCTTGTGAAGGCCTTCATTGTACGAGGGTCACTCCAATAGAAATGCAAATTACACTCCTGGAAATGGAAAAAAGAACACATTGACACCGGTGTGTCAGACCCACCATACTTGCTCCGGACACTGCGAGAGGGCTGTACAAGCAATGATCACACGCACGGCACAGCGGACACACCAGGAACCGCGGTGTTGGCCGTCGAATGGCACTAGCTGCGCAGCATTTGTGCACCGCCGCCGTCAGTGTCAGCCAGTTTGCCGTCGCATACGGAGCTCCATAGCAGTCTTTAACACTGGTAGCATGACGCGACAGCGTGGACGTGAACCGTATGTGCAGTTGACGGACTTTGAGCGAGGGCGTATAGTGGGCATGCGGGAGGCCGGGTGGACGTACCACCGAATTGCTCAACACGTGGGGCGTGTGGTCTCCACAGTACATCGATGTTGTCGCCAGTGGTCGGCGGAATGTGCACGTGCCCGTCGACCTGGGACCGGACCGCAGCGACGCACGGATGCATGCCAAGACCGTAGGATCCTACGCAGTGCCGCAGGGGACCGCACCGCCACTTCCCAGCAAATTAGGGACACTGTTGCTCCTGGGGTATCGGCGAGGACCATTCGCAACCGTCTCGATGAAGCTGGGCTACGGTCCCGCACACCGTTAGGCCGTCTTCCGCTCACGCCCCAACATCGTGCAGCCCGCCTCCAGTGGTGTCGCGACAGGCGTGAATGGAGGGACGAATGGAGACGTGTCGTCTTCAGCGATGAGAGTCGCTTCTGCCTTGGTGCCAATGATGGTCGTATGCGTGTTTGGCGCCTTGCAGGTGAGCGCCACAATCAGGACTGCATACGACCGAGGCACACAGGGCCAACACCCGGCATCATGGTGTGGGGAGCGATCTCCTACACTGGCCGTACACCTCTGGTCATCGTCGAGGGGACACTGAATAGTGCACGGTACATCCAAACCGTCATCGAACCCATCGTTCTACCATTCCTAGATCGGCAAGGGAACTTGCTGTTCCAACAGGACAATGCACGTCCGCATGTATCCCGTGCCACCCAACGTGCTCTAGAAGGTGTAAGTCAACTACCCTGCCCAGCAAGATCTCCGGATCTGTCCCCCATTGATCATGTTTGGGACTGGATGAAGCGTCGTCTCACGCGGTCTGCACGTCTAGCACGAACGCTGGTCCAACTGAGGCGCCAGGTGGAATTGGCTTGGCAAGCCGTTCCACAGGACTACATCCAGCATCTCTACGATCGTCTCCATGGGAGAATAGCAGCCTGCATTGCTGCGAAAGGTGGATATACACTGTACTAGTGCCGGGATTGTGCATGCTCTGTTGCCTGTGTCTATGTGCCTGTGGTTCTGTCAGTGTGATCATGTGATATATCTGACCCCAGGAATGTGTCAATAAAGTTTCCCCTTCCTGGGACAATGAATTCACGGTGTTCTTATTTCAATTTCCAGGAGTGTATCTCCCTACTATACGGAAAATGTTCGTATACGGCTGATACGTTGTCACGCAGACTGTATAAGTAATAACTGGGCTGCGTTCAACCACATTAACCGTACCTCGCAGGACTCTTATCATCAGCTTCTGAGAACTAAGCTCATGTGGTTGAAACAGCGAAAACTCAGTCAACGGAATTACTGAGTTGCTGAAAAATGAACTAAGAACACAATGGTCTACGGCTCTTCGTCTTAAAGCTTCGTATACATCGGAGTGAATAGAAGCGTACAAAAGAGAATGACCATTCGCAGGCAATTCGCCAGTGTTCACTACCATTCGTTCGTGTCTGTGAACAAATGTTACACTGGAGGGAACGGGAGACAACACTAGAGAACCGGCATAGCGAGGCAACCCTACGCGTGCAAGTTACTGCTTTTTTTTTTTGTAAATAATAGCCATGCAGATTTGACTCAATACAGGACTAATTGCAGCCACTATGCAAAATTTCCGTTTTTAAATAGTATTATTTTACTTGAAAGACGCACGATAAGAATGGACCTCGAATTTATACACTTGCGGGTAGTACACATTACACTTCAGTGCAGTTCCAGCCTTCTTTAACATTGTTCCAGAACTTAGCACATGTGTCGGTTGACGCTTTTCGCTGGATTCTCATTAAAACTTACGAGGAATTTTAAAATCAGGACACTACTTATAGACTAAACGTATATTTTGAAGAAAGGCTAGCGTTTTCACGCTGGTTATTATTAGCAACTGGAAACATCTACGTTAGTAATTTGCTTTTCAATAGCTGCTTTGTTTCAAATAGTTCTTGCTGTCTGCAGTGACGTATACCTAGCACTTCACCGGTGTTATAGCAAAAAATGGTTCAAATGGCTCTGAGCACTATGGGACTTAACTGCTGAGGTCATCAGTCACCTAGAACTTACAACTACTTAAACCTAACTAACCTAAGGACATCACACACATCCATGCCCGAGGCAGGATTCGAACCTGCGACCGTTGCGGTCTCGCAGTTCCAGACTGTAGCGCCTAGAACCGCTCGGCCACTCCGGCATGCGGTGTTATAGCACTTCACCAGTGTTACTACAGTATGTATAAGGAAGATAATCGGAATAAAGCACGTAATGTACAAACTGTCAAATAAGATACTTGATAAAATCTTTTGATTGTGGCACCATACACAATCATTAACCTGGCTCCAGGGAGGTACGGTGCCCTTCCCTATTCCTCCACTGGAGTAATTCCTGTCTGCCGCGTCCACGTCGCGGGGGTGGGCATCCTGCACTTCAGTAGGCCGGAGTGCTAGGATGGCTGAGTTCAGGCAGGGACCCAATCCCGTGGGGTATAACACGGAACCCATGCCCAGGGTTATGGGTGAAGACCTTAATGGCAGCGACGGCGGAGAAGAAAGACTTCGGAACGGCGTAGCTGGCAGATGAGGCAACCCTCCTTTCTGGGGATTAAATGAGAAGGGAACCACTGCCTTGTGGTGGAGGATAAACTCCAAAGCCTAAGGGAGACAACCCCAACAGAAAATCCTTCCTTGCGTTAGGCCTAGCAAGCCAGTAGGAAAGTCTTCATATATTGCTTTCAAAACACAGACGAGCCTCGGAACGAACCACTCAGGATTTGACTCCACTGCTTCTTCAAGTACTGGTGCAAATGATGGGAGATCTGATGATATTCATCAGTACAAGAAGATGAAGCCAACTGGACTAAAAAATAAACTAAATATTGGCACCCTTAATATATTAACCCTCAATGGAAAAATGGAAGAAATGACAGATGTACTAACAGAGAGGAAGTTAGATATATTGGGATTAAGCGAAACAAAGTGGAAGGGAAAAGGTGAGAAGAATTTGAGAGGAGGAGGAAAACTGTACTGGAGTGGGAATAACAGGTCTGGAAGAAATGGTGTGGCAGTGATGGTGAATAAGAATGTACAAAGCTGTATTGAAAATGTGAGATATATATCAGACAGGATCATAATCTTAAACCTGAGATTCTAAAAAGAAACAATGAAAGTAATCCAGATTTATGCACCTCAAGTGGGATGTAGCGAAGAAGAGAAGATGAACTTTGAAAATGTGTTAGAAAACCATATAGAGAGTGTTAATATAGTGATGGGAGATTTTAATGCACAGACAGAAAGGGATTTGAGCAAGTATTGAGATGTTTTGGATATGGAGGCAGAAATGAACAAGGGGAAAGGCTCCTGGATTTCTGCCAGAGGAATGGAATGAAAATAGCAAACAGCTGGTTTATGAAGAGAGAAAGTCATGTTATCACCAGATACAGTTGGGATGGAAGAACGAAGAGTGTAATTGATTATATACTAGTAGATAGGGAATGGGGAGAGAAAGTAACAAATGTGAAGGTAATTCCAAGTGTGAGTGCGGATGGAGACCATAGATTACTGGTGGGACAATGGAAAATGAATCAGTGTGTGAAAAATAGAAAACAGAAGAAAGTGATGAGGATACGGGATTGGAAATTGAAGGAGAGTGAATGTGCTGAGAAGTACAGAGAATTAATAACGCAAAAATTTCCAAAAGAAGTTTTCTGCGATGTAGGAAAAGAATGGAGTTTATTCAAAGACACTTTAGTCGTAGCAGCACAAAAAGTATGTGGCAGAACATCTGGAAAGGAAAAAATAAGTCAGAGAAGTTGGTGGGATGATACCACAATCCAAGCAGTTAGAAGAAAAAATGGAGCATAGAGAAAATGGTGGGAAACTAAAAATGACGAAGACCATAAAAGATATATAGAAGAAAAGAAGAAGTGCAAAGAAATCGTGGAAACAGCAAAGAAAAAGGCATGGGGAGAGTTTTCAAAAAAACTTGAAGAAGATGTGAAGAGCAATAAGAAAATGTTCTATAAAATGATGAAAAATAAAAGGAAGGCTTCTGAAGTACCAGTAAAGATGGAAACAGAGGACTGTACCATTATTGAAGATCCAGGAAATATAAAATATCTCTGGAAAGAACATTTTAAGAAGCTGTTAAACGCTGAGGAGCAGGTACATGAGGAAACAACAAATAATGCAGAAATTGAGAGAAGTTGGGAAGCAGAATTAGATTACACGGTAAGAAATGGAAAAAGCTGTGAAGAAGATGAATGGGGGGAAACCCCCAGGACCTGATGAAGTATCACTGGACATGATAAGAGCAGCAGGTCCAGTGGGAATGCAGTGGCTGTATAGAGTACTATCAAGCATGTGGAGAAATAGTGAAATACCTGACGACTGGAGAATAGGAGACATTGTTCCCATCTTCAAGAAAGGCAATAAAAGACTTTGTAAAAACTACAGAGGAATAACCCTCATGAATCATACAGCCAAGATTTTCGAAAGTATTTTACTAAATCGAATAAGTGAAAAGATAGAAAAGGAGCTGAGGGAAGAACAGCATGAGTTTAGGAAAGGAAGGAGCACGATCGACCTGATATTTTCTATCCATCAACTGATGGAAAAAAGTTGGGAGTATAACAAAAGGGTGATAATGGTTTTTATAGACATAGAAAAGGCATATGACTCAGTTGACAGGAAAAGACTCTGGGAAGAACTGAAGATGATAGATATAGAAGATGGATACATTAATGTTATAAAGACAATGTACAGAGGCCACAATTGTAGAATTAGAACACCATTGGGGAACTGTGAATACTTTGAAATAAGACAAGGACTTAAGCAAGGAAGTATTCTATCTCCTGCGCTTTTTAATGTTGTGATGAAGGGAATGAATAGGGCAGTTAAAGATATAGTAAAAGAAAAAAAGATGATTTTTGCAGATGATATGGTAATATGGAGTGATAAAGAGGTAGATGTACAATTACAGCTTGATGCGTGGAAGGAAATAATGAAAAGGTATGGATTAAAAATAAATAAAGATAAGAGTGAAGTAATGTTATTTGGAAGAGAGAAAGGAATCAATGGAAATATTACCTTGAATCGAGAACCCCTCAAAGTGGTAGATTCACTTATTTAGGGAGTGAAATATCTAGAGACGGAAGAATAACTAACGAAATTAATAGGAGGTTACAGAAGGGAGGCAATTTCTACCAAACAATAAAACATCTGATTTGGAATAATGAGGTTTCAGAAAGAGCAAAACTCCTTATGTATAAGAATTATTACATCCCTATTGTCACCTATGGTGGAGTAACATGGACAATGACAGAAAGGGACTGGAGTAGACTGCAAGCAGGGGAAATGAAATTTCTCAGAGCAGTTAAGGGAAAAACAAGAATGTACAGAGTAAGGAATGTAGAGATTCGAAAGAACCTCAAACAAGAAAATATGAGAGAAGAAATTGAAAGAAAGAGATTAAGGTGGTATGGGCATGTTAAGAGGATGCATGGGCAGAGACTCCCCAAAATTATGGAAGAACTAAAGATGGATGGGAAAGGACCTCGAGGGTGCCCAAGAACACGGTGGAAAATGGGAGTGAGAATATCTGTTGAAAGGAGAGGTGTGACCTGGCAGCAAGTGGAGGAAGAAAAGTGGTGGGAGGACCGAGCCAAATGGAGAGGACTCGTCAGCACCCAGACCCGTCAGTAGCTGGAGCGGGATTCGGATATAGATAGATAAAATCTGATATGTAGTATGATAGCCGAGTGACAGCGAGTTTCCCGGAATACGAATTTTATTTATCTGGTTATTACACCTAGAACTTCTAAAATAACAGTGATAAACAAGTCATGTAATTACAGCTGTCATGAACATATACATCGAGAATGATCGGGTCTTTCGTATAATTTTAATTCAAATCAACGTGGTAAGTACATATTCGTAATTGTTTACTGTCAAGGAAATTTGTTGTGCTCCTTTCGAATACAAAAAACTACAGAGCTTGTGATTATTGAGTCCGCTCCTGTCACACGGGAGTATCTCATGAATTTATCGTCTTTCTCACGTCCCGCATCTCAACTTTGAGTACTTTGGCAATTTTCTAGCAAATGTACTTATTTTTACGTAAGTCAGAAGGTTTCCCTGGTCCTTGTCATTGATGATAAATCTGAGTCTTTAGGCCGTTACATTCTCTATTCAAACTTCTCCACTGCTCGACGTTTCGATTCCTCTGCAGGGATTTTCTACAGGATACCACTGATGTCCCTGGATGGCTCAACACTGTCAAAAGACAGTATCACATTCGGTTATAGAAGGCTGTTTTCCAGTGCTTTTCAGGAGAAGCTGAGTTATGGGTAAAAATTCTCCGGCTTCTATTGATCAAACATTTAAGAAAAGAATGTAAGATTAGATGATGAAAGCGTTAAACTGCGCGGTCATCAGCGCCCATACACATTCGCTATCTGTACACAGTCCAATCTACCCACTTTCATGAATGATGATGGAATGATAGGAGAACAGAAACACCAAGTTCCCGAGCAGAGAAAATCCCTAACCCAGCCGGGTATCGAACCCAGGACCCCGTGATCCAGAGGTAGCAACGGTAGCCACTTTTTTTTTCAGATTTCACTTTGTTCGGTTTTGGTCGTTGCTTGTGCTCGGTGCGGACGTCGTAAGACATCCACTTAAGTTCGTTGTTGATCGTTTAACTCAGTTTTTTTTTTAATTACAGAGGGCAGCTAACCCTCTGACCGAACACGCTGAGCTACCGTGCCGGCTTAAAAATCTCATTTTGTTCGCTATTGTTCGTTGCATCTGCTCGGAGAGGACCTCGAAAGACATCCGTTTAAGTTCGTTGTTGATCGATTAGCTTCAGTTTTTTTTTTTTTTCTTTGTTACAGAGGGCTGGTAACCCTCTGACCGAACACGTTGAGCTACCGTGCCGGCGTCACTAGACCACGAATTGCGGACTGGAAGATCAGCGCTTAACCTCCTGTCCACGACGCGATCATTAGAGGTTGAGCACAGGCTCGGATTACGAAAGGTTGGGAAAGAAAATCGGCCGTACCCTTTGCGAAGGAACCATCCATGCATTTTCCTGGAGCCACTTGGGGAAACCTAAATTTGGATAGGTCAAATGGGGATTTGAACCATCGTCCTCCTGAATGCGAGTGTAATGTGCTAACCACAGCGCCACCTCGCTCAGTGTGTATGTCCATCACTGGTAAACACTCAAACCAGGTGACATAGAAGGGAGGTGGGGGACGGGCTCCTAAATATCAGGGGCGTTCAATAAGTACTGTAACACTTTTTGTTTCTCGGCCACTTTCGGCTGAAAAAATATGGCATTACTTGTGGGATATCGTGGAATATTCTCGCTTCAGTCCATATAGTTTCATGAAGTTTCGAAAGGTGGCAGCGCTATAATAGTTTACAAAATGGCGCCTATATCGGAGATGCGTTCCAAACTTATACCTGTGGTTGAGATTATTTTGGCGGAAAACCAGAGCATCGCAGACATCCCACTCGTGCTTGCAGATTACCTACGGAGACCTGGCAGTGAACAAAAGCACGGTGAGCCGTTGGGCGAGGCGTCTGTCATCATTGCAACAACCTGGCGCAAACCTGTCCGATCTCCCGCGGGCCAACTGGCGTTACACAGCGGTGACGCCTGTAATTCTGGACATTGCCAGTCGAGGTGACTGACTGGTCACAATCAAACTCAACTGGACTCCTCTATCAGTAGTGCTGGCTCACTCGTCCACAAGGTGAGGTACTCAAAAGTGTGTTCCCGCTTAGTTCCTCGTCTTCTGAGTTCCATCTGTTTGGCCCGATGAAGGAAACAGTCCATCGGAAGCACTACGTGGAAAATGGGGAGGTTATTGGTGCAGTAAGACGTTGTCTCCGACGTCGACCAGGAGAGTGGTACCATACGGGCATACAGCTCCCTCTAGCAAGCTTGCGTAAAGACATCGCATTGAACGGAGATTATGTTGGAAAGTAGGGCTTTATAGCCAGAAGAGTGGGGTGTAATACGGTTTTTTGCAATCCTTTCAGAAATGAAATGTCGTGTGACGAGGGCCTCCCGTCGGGTAGACCGTTCGCCTGGTGCAAGTCTTTCGATTTGATGCCACTTCGGCGACTTGCGCGTCGATGGGGATGAAATGATGATGATTAGGACAACACAACACGCAGTCCCTGAGTGGAGAAAATCTCCGACCCAGCCGGGAATCGAACCCGGGCCCTTTGGATTGACAGTCTGTCGCTCTGACCACTCAGCTACCGGGGCAGACTCCTTTCAGAAAAAAGTGTTGCATTACCCATTGACGTCCCTCGCATTATTGTTGTTGTGCCGACTCGGTTGTATTCTAGTACTTGCTGTGTATGTTGCTCACTCGCCGTGGTTGAGTATTTACTTCTGAGATAGCGGGTAGCCACGAAGACTGAATCCTGTAGCCGTCATCTCTATTGAAACTGTAGTCGTTCTTCGATATTTCAACTGCTTCACGGTCGCTCCTTCTTGAAATCTTACTGCCTAGAACGCTTTTTTCTTAAAATCAGCTTCATCATGTTGGTTGATTGAGGTCGATCTCCAGTTTTAGATGAGTTGGTCTACAGTAGATGTGACAACAGTGTAGGGCAGTTTATAGTAAATCCACCAACAGCTATCCAGACGCATCTTCGCACCACCACCCAGCCGAAAATTAAGACGCTCTTCTGAATAATATGTCTTCGCTTGCATTCCGCATCAGTGGCAGTAACAGCTTGCGACTAGAGCTAGATTTCCTTAAGCAAACTTTGATGTCTAGTGGCTATGTTGACTTTTCCATGAATAGGGCCTGCAAACGAAGTGGTAACAAGAGTAATGCAAACAAAAACGAAGTACCTCCTGCTGATTTTGTAAAGATACCCTTTATATCTATAGTAACCGACCACATAGGCGGAATCCTTCGGAAGAATAGTTTAAGGAGTATGTTATTCGGTCAACATAAGATAAAAGCCGGACGCTGTAGCCGAGCGGTTCTAGGCGCTTCAGTCCGGAACCGCGCTGCTGCTACGGTGGCAGGTTCGAATCCTGCCTCGGGCATGGACGTGTGTGATGCCTTAGGTTTAAGTAGCTCTAAGACTAGGGGACTGATGACCTGAGATGTTAAGTTCAATAGTGCTCAGAGCCGTTTGAACCATTTGAACAAGATAAAAGACTTCTTCCACCTACAGCGGACGTGTCTGACCGCCGCCACGCAGTGGGAATATATGAAGTGACGTGTGGCTGTGGCAAAGTATATATCGGCTAAACTAGAAGGACAGTAGGAGAATGTACCAACGCCATACACGTTTAAGACAAAAAGTAAGATCAGCGGTAGTGGAGCGGCAAAGTCGCCAGGTTATGGATTACATATGTATGCCCACCAGAGAAAGAAATGTTTATAGAAGGAAAGCCCACGTGATAGTCAAAATATAGGATCATGTGTACAATTTCAATATATCATGTAGTTATAACTCAACTGACGGTGCTGCGAGTTCCGCAGAGCGGGTTGTATACATCGCACGGTGCTGAAACACCGCACGTACGTTCATTTATCGGAGCGGTCATGGAGTATGCTAAAAATATAATAGTTCCACTTTCTACCATTAGGTGAAAATGTAGCGCTATAACTAGTCTGAATGTGGGATGTTTCCTGTCTTGTCGTCAGTATGCTGTTTGTCGCTTGGCGCTGTGTATTGATTTCCTTTGAGTTTTGTGGTAAAGGGTTAAGAGGTATGAAGTATGCCGTAAGAAACGCAATTGGTATTGAGAAGAAAGACTGTGCGCTGCTGGGAAAGTTGTTTTGTAAGAACGGCAGCAATAGTCTAAACATTTATGGTGGTGTCTGTTTGTACTATATCGTGTCTCCCTACCACTTTCGCGCAACGACGCTCTGAGCGTGTTTTTTAGGGAATTAACTAGTTTGAACCTGGGACCTGTTGCTGGTAAGGAGACGCCAGACCACACATGACATGTAGAATTCAGAAGAGTTCAGTGAGACTAGCGATGATATAACCATATAATAAATGATCTCAGCGTCAGCTCCACTGCACTCCCTGTAAAAGAATCTTAATACTCACTAAATTTAGTAGAAAGGATTCAAGGCTTTCCTATTTTTAGTTAGCTGGTAAAGTAACGTCGAAAAAGCAGTTAAGTTTACCATTGGAAATTTTATTCTACTCACAAAACATCGTTTATAAATTGCACTATTGATAAAAGGAATGTTTTAATACAGGATGGTAAAAACCAACTGCGTTCAACAAAAATGTGAACGAATATTCCCTGAATGGGTTTCCAAGTTCTACATTGTTTATGAATTTGCTCTAGCTACCGCCTGCCGTACAGCACATACCTAAATTATGTAGCCAGTGCTCCAGCTGCGTCACAGGAATTATATCCCCGCTGGTAAACAGTTCAAAAGATTTTGCGGAGCATTTTGCACTTGTGTCCACAGAAGATTCAGAATGTGCACCAAATGAAGGCTCAAGATAGGCTACAACGGCATGACTCTGAAAAATTGGTTCAAATGGCTCTAAGCACTATGGGACTTAACATCTGTGGTCATCAGTCCCCTAGACTTAGAACTACTTAAACCTAACTAACCTAAGGACATCACACGCATCCATGCCCGAGGCAGGATCCGAACCTGCGAGCTAGCAGCAGCGCGGTTCCGGACTGAAGCGCCTAGAACCGCTCGGTCACGACGGCTGGCGAGTGACTTTAGCCTTCGTTTTTTAGCACACATGGAAATGGATGACATGTGGCCGAGGAATATTCTTTGGACGGACGAGGCACATTTTCCTCTGCACGGTACCCTGAATACACAGAACTGTTGCATGTGGAGTTCCACTCCGCCACACCTGTAGGAACATCCAATACACTCAGCTTACGTGACAGTGTGTTGTGGCTTCACAACCTCCTTCTTTCTCGCTCCGTTTTTCTTCGAGCAGATGACTGTTAGGTGTAGTGACATCTGCACGTTATAAGGACATCCTTGTGCAAGACGAGGCTCTATGTTTGCAAGAACGCAACTGTGTTCACACCACTATATTCTTGCCAGATGGGGCGACAGCAGATGTCGCTAGTCTGCTGAAAGATTTGCTTCGAGAAAGATTCACTAACGACCGCATAATCTCTAAGCAAATTCAAGATGATTGGCCTTCCAGATCCCCCCAATCCTAAATCCACGTAACTTCTGGTTGCGGGGATACGTGTAAGATAGCGTCTATCATGAATGTATCCAGATCCTTCCTGACACAAGGGATATCATGAGACTACATACCGCTCTAATTACACAGGGGCAGCTGTCAGGCCTTCCGTGTTACAGATGGAGCACGTTGCTAAGTCTGGAGTCCATATTGAACATATATTGCAACTGGTGACCATAGTATAATAAACGTCCCAGAACCACCGTTATCATGTGTCCGGTTGTTACTCCCCTGTTCCTGCACCCACGCCACCTCCTCACTACTTGCAGATCCATATTTTGACCCGGTGGCAGAAAGTGAAATTATTATTTTTTTCAGCATACTCCACGAGCGCACCGATTAATGAACTTACTTACGAAGTTTCAGCCTCCTGCCATGTACGAGGCGTATTTTTTAAGTAAGTATCGTTTTGAAATTTAAAAAAGACGTGTTAAGATATCGCAATACTTTTATTTTTACATGGAAGCCTGTACCTTAATCTAATTTTCTACAAAATTTCCGTCAATATTGAGGCACTCGTCATAACGTTGTACCAGTTTTTGAATACCCTCCATATACACTCCTGGAAATTGAAATAAGAACACCGTGAATTCATTGTCCCAGGAAGGGGAAACTTTATTGACACATTCCTGGGGTCAGATACATCACATGATCACACTGACAGAACCACAGGCACATAGACACAGGCAACAGAGCATGCACAATGTCGGCACTGGTACAGTGTATATCCACCTTTCGCAGCAATGCAGGCTGCTATTCTCCCATGGAGACGATCGTAGAGATGCTGGATGTAGTCCTGTGGAACGGCTTGCCATGCCATTTCCACCTGCCGCCTCAGTTGGACCAGCGTTCGTGCTGGACGTGCAGACCGCGTGAGACGACGCTTCATCCAGTCCCAAACATGCCCAATGGGGGACAGATCCGGAGATCTTGCTGGCCAGGGTAGTTGACTTACACCTTCTAGAGCACGTTGGGTGGCACGGGATACATGCGGACGTGCATTGTCCTGTTGGAACAGCAAGTTCCCTTGCCGGTCTAGGAATGGTAGAACGATGGGTTCGATGACGGTTTGGATGTACCGTGTACTATTCAGTGTCCCCTCGACGATCATCAGAGGTGTACGGCCAGTGTAGGAGATCGCTCTCCACACCATGATGCCGGGTGTTGGCCCTGTGTGCCTCGGTCGTATGCAGTCCTGATTGTGGCGCTCACCTGCACGGCGCCAAACACGCATACGACCATCATTGGCACCAAGGCAGAAGCGACTCTCATCGCTGAAGACGACACGTCCCCATTCGTCCCTCCATTCACGCCTGTCGCGACACCACTGGAGGCGGGCTGCACGATGTTGGGGCGTGAGCGGAAGACGGCCTAACGGTGTGCGGGACCGTAGCCCAGCTTCATCGAGACGGTTGCGAATGGTCCTCGCCGATACCCCAGGAGCAACAGTGTCCCTAATTTGCTGGGAAGTGACGGTGCGGTCCCCTACGGCACTGTGTAGGATCCTACGGTCTTGGCATGCATCCGTGCGTCGCTGCGGTCCGGTCCCAGGTCGACGGGCACGTGCACCTTCCGCCGACCACTGGCGACAACATCGATGTACTGTGGAGACCTCACGCCCCACGTGTTGAGCAATTCGGCGGTACGTCCACCCGGCCTCCAGCATGCCCATTATACGCCCTCGCTCAAAGTCCGTCAACTGCACATACGGTTCACGTCCACGCTGTCGCAGCATGCTACCAGTGTTAAAGACTGCGATGGAGCTCCGTATGCCACGGCAAACTGGCTGACACTGACGGCGGCGGTGCACAAATGCTGGGCAGGTAGCGCCATTCGACGGCCAACACCGCGGTTCCTGATGTGTCCGCTGTGCCGTGCGTGTGATCATTGCTTGTACAGCCCTCTCGCAGTGTCCGGAGCAAGTATGGTGGGTCTGACACACCGGTGTCAATGTGTTCTTTTTTCCATTTCCAGGAGTGTATAAGTCTGCCGCCTGACTTGTTAACCACTACATCACCACTGTTTTGACTTCGTCATCGTCTTGACGACGCTGACCGCCCAGGTGTTTCTTCAAGTGCAGGAACAGGTGATAGTCACTGGGCGCAAGATCGGGGCTGGATGGAGGGTGATCTAGAGTTTCCCATCGAAAAGATGTGATGAGATCTTTGGTCTGATTCGCCACATGCGGACAGGCATTGTCTTGCAGGAAAACAATGCCCTTGCTCAACTTGCCACGTCTTTTGGTCTGAATTGAACGGTGCAGATTGTGCAATGGCTTACAGTAAAATGCTGCATTGATTGTCTCATTACGAGGCAGAAGTTCCACAAGCAATGCTCCTGTGCACACGATTTTCCGGGCAGAAACTGTTTGCTTAAACTTCACTTTTCTGGATGAATCTGAATGCCGCCATTCCATGGACTGTTGCTTTGATTCTGGTGTGACGTAGGCCACCCGTAACAATTTGGCTTAAGAAATCTTCACCGTCGTTGTGGTACCGCTCAAGAAAAGTCAATGCACCGTCTAAACGTTTGGTTTTGTGCACATGGGTCAACATTTTCGGTACCCAACGTGCGCACAATTTTCGGTGATTCATGTTCTTGCCCACAATGCCGTACAAAACACTACGAGAAACATTAGGAAAGCCATCCCGCAAGGAGTAAATCTTCAAGCGTCTGTTTCCTCTCACCTTGTTGTCCACTTCCTGTACCAAACTTTCATTGACAACCGAAGGACACCCACTCCGTTGCTCATCATGCACATTTGTGCGGCCATCTTTAAATGCTCTCACCCACTTTCTTACCATTCCATCACTCATAATGTTTTCTCCGTAAACAGCACAGATCTCACGATGAATATCGATCGCTTTTAGGCCTTTAGCACTAAGAAATCTTATAACAGCCCGTACTTCACAGTCGGCGGGACTCACGATTATCGGAGGCATCTTAAACACTCAGTACACAACGTAAATAAGGAAGAATCAGATTGTAATGGCGTCAGTGCGTAGATTAAGGTACTAGCTTTCGTGTAAAGCTAAAATTATTGAGATATCTTAGCACGTCTTTTTTTAATTGCAAAAAACACGCATCGTATGTAGCCCGCACTCCAGCACTCGGTGTGCTGTCAGTTCAATTACAACCACCCTGTATATGACGACTCAGGTTTTCACCTTAGTGACTACCTGACATGAAGGAAACAAGCATCCACCCATGGTGAGCGAAGGTATACACAGCTATCAGGAAACAACGGAAGCAGCATAAAAGGAATAGTATTTTGGTTTCCTCTTGTTTGTCAATACATGATTTCAATACTTTCCCAATGACGACAGTCCATCGATAGTGGCCGGAAGAGTTTTACCTAATAACTGAGCCTCTTCAGAAAAGTGCGGAAAAATAGCGTTTTATAAGTTAAAGGGAGACACTGTTCCGAGGGTGTTCAGCCATCCAAAGACCCCATTGGAATGCTGAAGAAGATCCCACCAAAGGGATGGAAACATCGAGCAGTGAAGAAGTTTGAATGAGAAGAATGTGACGCTGCAGAACATTTTATCACAAGATTTCTTTTTCTTCGACATTGATGCTGTTGATCTCTTGGCTCCCACAACTATGTACGATACCTATATTCTTCTTCACCAACATTACATTCTCTTACCACGAATCACTCAAGTAACCACAGCATATGGTATGCAGACGAGTGTTCTCTGTGCTGCTAGCACTGAAGCGGAAACGATGCGAACTTCTTTTGGTGGTTTTTTGCCGAAAGACTGTTGAGCTGCGTGTTGACAATATGGTCATGAGAGCATTGTCTTTCGAGAAGAGTAGTTGCGTTGTGCAAAATAGGTTACAGCGGTTGAGTGCTATTTATGATAACAAACTCCGCCCCACATCCTAAAACTACACTCACGCTCATAAATTAAGGATAATTGCGGAATGTGGTGCCACACGGTGTGGCACTACACAAAACTGGCGCTAATAGCATAGGCATATAGGGAACACACTACACAGAACTGTAAGTCCACAGTATTGGTGACAAGTTGAGAAAACCGTCCCGAAGCACATGTGCTACAAAACGCCACTGTTTCCTGCGCATGTACTCTACCATCAATATGAGATATGATCCCATGCACACGTACACAGGCCGCACAACGGGCTGGCATACTCTGGATCTGGTGGTCGAGCAGCTGCTGGGGTACAGCCACCGATTCTTGCACCAGTGCCTGTCGGAGCTCCTGAAGTGCCGTAGGGGTTTGAAGACATGCAGCGATACGTCGACTGAGAGCATCCCAGACGTTCTTGATGGGGTTTAGGTCTGGAGAACACTCCATTCAACTGATATCTTCTGTTTCAAGGCACTCCTCCACGATGGCAGCTCGGCGGGGCCGTGCGTTATCATCCATCAGGAGGAAGGTGCGACCCACTGCACCCCTGAAACGTCGGACATTCTGGTGCAAATTGACTTCCCGCTACATCTGACCTGTTACAGTTCCACTGTTAAAGACATGCAGGGTTGTACGTGCACCAATCATAATCCCACCCCACACCATCAAACCACAACCTTCACACAGGTCCCTTTCAAGGACATTAAGGGGTTGGTATGTGGTTCCTGGTTCACGCCAGATGAAAACCCGGCGAGAATCACTGTTCAGACTATACCTGGACTCGTCCGTGAACATAACCTGGGACCACTGCTCCAATGACAATGTACTGTGTCTTTGACACCAGGCTTTACGGGCTTTCCTGTGACCAGGGCTCAGTAGAATGCACCTTGCAGGTCTCTGGGCGAATAAACCATGTCTGTTCAGTCGTCTGTAGACTGTGTGTCTGGAGACAACTGTTCCAGTGGCTGCGGTAAGGTCCCGAGCAAGGCTACCTGCAGTACTCCGTGGCCGTCTGCGGGCACTGATGGTGAGATATCGGTCTTCTTGTAGTGTTGTACTCTGTGGACGTCCCGTACTGTAGTGGCTGGACACGTTTCGTGTCTGCTGGAATCGTTGCCATAATCTTGAGATCACACTTTGTGGCACACTGTTGGCCCGTGCTACGACCTGCTGTGTTTGACCAGCCTCCAGTCGCCCTAGTACTCTACCTCTCATAACGCCATCAATATGTGTCCTTTGAACCATTTTCAGCACACAGTCACCATTACCAGGTCTGAAGACGTCTGCATACTTACTCGCTTGCACCGTACTCTGACATGCACCAATACACCTCTGCGTATGTGGACTCCTGCCAGCTCCACCGTGCGACGACCGCAGGTCAAATGCACCGCACGGTCATACCCCGAGGTGATTTAAACCCGCAAACCGCCCACCGTGCATCAGCATTATCCTTAATTTATGAGCATGAGTGTGGGTAGCTGAGACTGTACATTGTTAGAGGCTGTCCCACCTGCACGACGCGGTCCCCGCCGGCCGCCTGCTCGCCGTCGGCGCCCATCTGTCGCAGGTAGTGGTGCCAGAGCGGCAGCTCCCTGAGGCGCGCCGCCCACGTGTCCGCCTTGAGCACGCCCGGCTCGGCGACGTCGTGCAGCACGAGCAGCGGGGCGGCGCCGCCCCCGCGCAGCCCCCCGGCGTCCGCCGCCTCCTCGGCCGTGGCCGGCAGCACGCCGGCGGCGCCGCCCACCACCAGCAGCGGCAGCCGCGAGGGCACCGCCCCCACCACCCCCAGCGGCAGCTCGGCGGACTCCCCGGACAGCACCACCACCAGCGTGCCGTTGCTCACGTCTGCCGACACACGGAACCATCTTCGTTACCAATCGTTTGTTGACCCCCTAGAGATCTGAAGACAAATGTTTACAATAAATTGAAGCATACCATTTCTGGTGTGTCGATTACCTCCGCTAACGAATACACCGGGTGGTTATAATAAAAGTGCAGCTACTCACGGATGTTCAGTGTGGGCTGTAACTTTTATTTGGCAGCGCAACTTCCTAGAAACGCCAATACGTTAATGCAGAACCGGTTTAATAAAAATATGGCATTTCAATCTTCGATCGCTATTTTTTATTTCCAATGACCGGTTTGAGCCTAGCTGCCATCTTCAGATATGTTAGATAAAGTTGAAAATATAATTAACAAGAGAGATATAGTTACTGGTAGAACTATCTGAGTTTGCAAAAATAAGTTTTGGAATTTATTAAATGCCAATATACCATATATTGCAGTTACAGAGTGACATTTCAGTACAGAACTATTGGTTCGCTGTCATAACTAAAGTAATTTTTAATCTGTTAAAATCTTACATCACAGTTTGGAGAAACCTGATTGGTAACAGTAAAAAGTGCCCTCTATCTATAAGAATTGTGCACTAAGATGTTATTTTTTCGCCGTACATATTAATGGCGAATATACTTTACTAAAAGTAAAGTGGAAGAAGAATAGATATCGATCCTCGATTATTAAAAAAAAAGACGCGATCTGGACAAAGACGTAATGTTGCACACATGGAAACACAATTGAAAAAGCATGTCCCGCACCAGCACCTGGACAATCGTGTAGTGAGGAATTGCACCACGCCAATGTAACACGAATGAGGAGCGGTCTCATCAATAATCCTAGACGTTGCAACTTACTAATGCCCACCCCCAGTAATTCAAAATATAAATTCTGAACTGTTCAAATTGTCAGCAGGCAGTAGGATGTGAATAGCATCTGGCACAGGCCAAGCCAAAAGGAAGAGTAGCGCTTTTTCCGAATACGTACGCGCCAGCACGCCCCCACGTGCTCTAACTTGAAAACTCTCTCTCTCTCTCCCTCTCTCTCTCTCTCTCTCTCTCTCTCTGCTTATCTAAGTCGACACTCGGCAGCAACCTGACTGGTTGTTAAGGCTCTGTCCTCAAAGCACCGCATGAAGACTTGCTTCTCTCGACTTCTCTAGCAGACAAAAACATGGACTATAAGGTCTTTGAATCATGGAAGTAGTTTCTAAGTCACCATTGATGTATAACATTAACAACAGAGAACTTCCACTTTGTTCGCCTCTTATCATTAACAGACGCCCTCTTCTTCATTTTTGACTTCCTTACAGTGGTCTTCCCTCCTTCAGAACTAAAAAATTGTTCATAGGACTGCGAATGAACAGAGTAAAATGATAGGGCCTACCATCTATTTATGGCTATATGAGTTGTAGTCAGAAACATCAAGTGCATCAAACGTTATGTATCTCTCAAACAGAACATAGACAGATTAAATCAGCTTTCACTTAACATAATTTTCTTTAGTTTAAATGTACGATAGACGTTCAATAAGTAGTGCAACAGATTATTTTCTGAAAGCGAGTAGCTTTTATTCAAGATTTCAATACATTGTATTATTCCCCACTCCTTTGGCTAGGAAAACCTATTTTTCACCAAAATATCAGTTCACTGCGACGGCCTTACACCACCTTACTGATAGGATCTGTATGTCCGGATGGCACTAATCCACTGGTCGATGTCGGCGACGACGTCTTGCTGCATCAAAACCTCTCCATCCTCCATGTACTGCTTCTCGCAGAGTGCATCCTTCATTGGGCCAGACATATGGAAGTCGAAAGGCGCGAAATCCTGGCTGAACGATGAATGAGGAAGAACAGTTCAGTGAAGTTTTCTAAACACCTCTCGGGTGCGCAGATTTGTGTGAGGCCTTGCGTTGTCATGCAGTAAGAGACGTTCGTTTGCATTTTTGTGGCAATAAACGTGCTGAACTCGTTTCTTCAATTTCCTGAATATCTTGTGTGTGTGTGTGTCAGCACTACCAATAGAGACGTCGAGTTCGCAACGATGTGTTTTGTCATCCGTCGAGCACCTCGAATGACAGTTTTCGCATCTTCCAACATTGCGGGACTCACAGCTGTGTGCGGAGACCAGACAGGTTTGCACGACCTTGCTGCAAAGATGAAAGATGCCTCGCCCAACGACTCACCCTGCTTTTGTTCACTGCTAGGTCTACGTAGGCAATCTTCAAACACCTATGAATAACTGCGATGCTCTGGTTTCCCACAAAAAAAAATCAACGACACTTTTTTGTTCGGAACGGACCTCCGTTACAGACGCCATTTTGAAGGCTACTTATAGCGCCGACATCTATCGGAAATTCATGAAACTATAGGGACTGAAGAGGGAAGATTCTGCGATGTCCCACAACTTATGTCCCATTTTTTCAATCGAAACTGGACGAGAAAAGAAAGGCCATTCGTAATTAGTTAAGAACATTTTAGACTTTCTTTAGAAAAAAGTGAAGCTACATAAAAAACCTGGCCTTTCATTTGCCAAGTCATGCTCGACTGTTCCGTAACCAAAATTTTTCGTAGTAACAATTATTTGTTATTCAGAGAATGACGAATAGCTTTCGTAGTCGTCCTCCAGAATGTCCGTGTAAGATACTGTTATACGAAATGCGGTGCATGCTATGATTGAATGCACTGGGGAAAAATAATGGAAGTATTGCAATAATTACCCTACCCAGCAAGTTAGATTTGCACACTATAACCAAGCCAAGCACAACAAATATTCATAAAAATTGGATTATCACCTACAAACGTAAATAAAATTACGTGATTAATATTTTGTTTATTTGATGGTACATATCTGCAGTGCTGGTACACAATGAAATCACCGCGCCACAGTACTGCATCTCACCGCTAGAGCAGCCGAAATAATACCACAAAGTGCGACGCCTTGCGGTAATTCGCTCTCTACATTTTAAGAGGAACAATTCGTCAACAATCGATGCTGAGTTGGTGGTAGAATCAGACAACAGCGTCCCCATCATCTGAAAAAAATGTTCAAATGCGTGTGAAATCTTATGGGACTTAACTGCTAACACACTGCTTAACTGCTTACACACTACTTAACCTAAATTATCCTAAGGACAAACACGCACACCCATGTCCGAGGGAGGACTCGAACCTCCGCCGCGACCAGCCGCACAGTCCATGACTGCAGCGCCTAAGACCGCTCGGCTAATCCCGCGCGGGCTCCCATCATCTGACGTAGTGATTAGGTGTGGCAGTCGCTTCCAGTGTGGCAAAGAAAGAGCGAAGTCATCTGTCAGTGAAGAAACTGGAATCTCAAGAGAAGTGGAGGCCTCAGTGCTCGAAAACCGGTGATTTCGTAATAGTAGCTACAGTGCAAGAAGTAAAAATCAGTCGCGCGTTAGATGACATCTCTTTGCTTCGTAGGACTCTGCACTTCTGTACTGCGCTCTACTACTGGTGATATCCTCGGAAATACTGTATTTCCTCTGTGTATCTGTTCTACTGTCGCGAGCGTCATATGGAAAGCTCTTAACTCGCTCACGTTCTTATTAAGCGACGCAGGTTCCATCCAGTGTTAGACGCTGAGCTTCTAGATCTTCAGGTCTCAGTTTCTTCTACGAGTACTACGTTTATTATCTAGCGCACCCTAACTTTTCCCAAATACAAGGATCAGGCGATTTAGATATACGTGTGATTATACTTAAAGTAATATTGTGGCGGCTGCGTTTCTGGTCGACTGTGCGCAGTCGCGGTACACACCTTCTTTGGAGCCACTTCTCTGTGCAATATACACTCCTGGAAATTGAAATAAGAACACCGTGAATTCATTGTCCCAGGAAGGGGAAACTTTATTGACACATTCCTGGGGTCAGATACATCACATGATCACACTGACAGAACCACAGGCACATAGACACAGGCAACAGAGCATGCACAATGTCGGCACTAGTACAGTGTATATCCACCTTTCACAGCAATGCAGGCTGCTATTCTCCCATGGAGACGATCGTAGAGATGCTGGATGTAGTCCTATGGAACGGCTTGCCATGCCATTTCCACCTGGCGCCTCAGTTGGACCAGCGTTCGTGCTGGACGTGCAGACCGCGTGAGACGACGCTTCATCCAGTCCCAAACATGCTCAATGGGGGACAGATCCGGAGATCTTGCTGGCCAGGGTAGTTGACTTACACCTTCTAGAGCACGTTGGGTGGTACGGAGTACATGCGGACGTGCATTGTCCTGTTGGAACAGCAAGTTCCCTTGCCGGTCTAGGAATGGTATAACGATGGGTTCGATGACGGTTTGGATGTACCGTGCACTATTCAGTGTCCCCTCGACGATCACCAGAGGTGTACGGCCAGTGTAGGAGATCGCTCCCCACACCATGATGCCGGGTGTTGGCCCTGTGTGCCTCGGTCGTATGCAGTCCTGATTGTGACGCTCACCTGCAAGGCGCCAAACACGCATACGACCATCATTGGCACCAAGGCAGAAGCGACTCTCATCGCTGAAGACGACACGTCTCCATTCGTCCCTCCATTCACGCCTGTCGCGACACTACTGGAGGCGGGCTGCACGATGTTGGGGCGTGAGCGGAAGACGGCCTAACGGTGTGCGGGACCGTAGCCCAGCTTCATCGAGACGGTTGCGAATTCTCCTCGCCGATACCCCAGGAGCAACAGTGTCCCTAATTTGCTGGGAAGTGGCGGTGCGGTCCCCTACGGCACTGCGTAGGATCCTACGGTCTTGGCGTGCATCCGTGCGTCGCTGCGGTCCGGTCCCAGGTCGACGGGCACGTGCACCTTCCGCCGACCATTGGCGACAACATCGATGTACTGTGGAGACCTCACGCCCCACGTGTTGAGCAATTCGGCGGTACGTCCACCCGGCCTCCCGCATGCCCACTATACGCCCTCGCTCAAAGTCCGTCAGCTGCACATACGGTTCACGTCCACGCTGTCGCGGCATGCTACCAGTGTTAAAGACTGCGATGGAGCTCCGTACGCCACGGCATACTGGCTGACACAGACGGCGGCGGTGCACAAATGCTGCGCAGCTAGCGCCATTCGACGGCCAACACCGCGGTTCCTGGTGTGTCCACTGTGCCGTGCGTGTGATCATTGCTTGTACAGCCCTCTCGGAGTGTCCGGAGCAAGTATGGTGGGTCTGACACACCGGTGTCAATGTGTTCTTTTTTCCATTTCCAGGAGTGTATTATGCGCTTGCTCAGTTGAAATGCCTAACATATCATGGGTTTCCAGAATGAGATTTTCACTCTGCAGTGGAGTGTGCGGTGATATGAAACTTCCTGGCAGAGTAAAACTGTGTGCTCGACCGAGATTCGAACTCGGGACGTTTGCCTTTCGCAGGCAAGTGCTCTACCATCTGAGCTACCGAAGCACGACTCACGCCCGGTACTCACAGCTTTACTTCTGCCAGTATCTCGTGTCCTATCTTCCAAGCTTTACAGAAGCTCTCCTACGAACCTTGCAGAGCTAGCACTCCTGAAAGAAAGGATATTGCGGAGACATAGCTTAGCCACAGGAGAGCTTCTGTAAAGTTTGGAAGGTAGGAGACGAGATACTGGCAGAAGCAAAGCTGTGAGAACCGGGCCTGAGTCGTGCTTCGGTAGCTCAGATGGTAGAGCACTTGCCCGCGAAAGGCAAAGGTACCGAGTTCGAGTCTCGGTCGGGCACACCGTTTTAATCTGCCAGGAAGTTTCATATCATGGGTTTTGTCATAGGTTTCCTTTGTGATAATCTGCAATGGACTGCCGGAGTGCGTTCCCAATACGCTGTTTATCCGTTTAAAATTCATTAATGCAAAACTAAATGGTTTTCAGTGATAGCGAGAGTCCACATGAACTTCATCCATTTTTTTATTTGTGAGGCAGCCCAACGTTTCAAATGAAAATGTTTAATAACAGCACAAAACTCGGTTTTCTCTATTTTCAGTCGCAATCGTCACACTGAGCATTTCAGATAGCTGTCAACAAAAACTGTACGCTGTACATTGAAGAAATTCTTTACATGTTCCTTGGGATAATCAAGCTTACAACCATAAGGGGGCAACATGAATGTTCCATTCTTTAATGGAAATTTTCCAGACTCATTTCTACATTAGCATTAGCTTTGGGAAGAATCTTAATTTTTGTGTGAAAATACTTATGTTGTTAACAAATACTTTTATAAAGTACGCCTATGTCTGCACAACACCAGCACAAACCCCACACCACACAAACGCTTCGCTACAGCAGGTCGATTTTCATCGGCGATAATTAAAACGTCATGGCCACCCATTGTGGAATGGTAGACGGGATGAAAGCTTTCTTCGGAGAAAGAACTCTAGTTGTATTATACACTGAGAGGCAAAAACTTGTGGGAAAGCCCTATGACACGAATCGGTCGTCGACTGTTGGAACCTTTGTGGTGCGTTGGGCTCCCCACATTCCTTGCAGAAACAGGTTCCGGTGGCTATTTGATTCACAGAAGACCAGCGGTCACCCGGTATGTCTCTCCGGGGCTGTCGTGATGTTCGTTCGCCAGGCACTTGAAGTCGTTCTATATGGCGGTTTACACTTGTGGAAACATCGCGTCGGTGACATTTAAGATCCGCCGTAGATACTGCTGACCTCGGAAAAGCGCATTCTTGTGTAATCTGTCCTACGTAATGGCCAATGCGTCTTACATCATCCAACGTTTAATTGGCGACGTGCTGCCATGTTCACTTCCCACCTAACTGTAACAGGCTATTCAGTTGTCGGTTCATATCGCTCCATACGCAACATCTAGCCACAACCCTCGGCCGTCTTACACGGCATATCTTCAACTGGGACAACCCTCCCGTGACTCCAGGCCACTCGGTTTGCATTATGACGAAAATAAGACGTTCCTGGAATTGTAAACCTGTAGCACAGCACTGTGTGCTAATGAAACCTGCACCACCGAAAATGCAGAAAAGAAGAAGCTGAAAGCATATGGCACATTTCATTGACGCAGTCTTATTGGTTTATCATCGAAGTCGTAGAGTAGTCCTGTCGCAAAGTTTCTACGAGTTTCTTACTCACCTTCAAACAAACTGGAAGTAACTACGAGGGCTTTTTTTTTTCCAACTTTGTATCGGTCGCGAAATCGGCACCACAGCGAAAATCAAAAAACCGTTTTATTTGCAACATTTAACTACACCTTCCCGCTACTTCTCTACACAGCCCCCTCTCCAGCTTAGACATCTCTCGTAGCGTGCTACCAACTTTCCAGTACACTCGTCACAGAAGGCCGCTGCTTGTGCCTTCCGCCAATTCCGTAAACTGATCTGTAGATAGTTTTCTGTGTCATAACCAACCATCGGCTCATGTGAGCAGAGATGAACGTCAGAGGGAGCCAAGTCTGGGCTGTATGGTGGGAGAGCAAACACTTCCTATCGAAAACGTTGCCTCAGCAATGTCGTTGCCCCTGCACTGTATGGCTGAGTTTTGCCATTACGAAGAGCACACATGACAGTTACGTCATGTGGGCTGCATGAAATCAGGCGCGACCGCTAAGGTGACACTACACAATTGGTGGTAGACACTATTGCTCTAAACGTCAATACATGCTCACTGTGCAAGCTGAACTGAAAAAAGCGATGTGACGCCATCGACAGGCATACTACAGACACGGTCCCACACATCTGTTCAAACCTTCGTCGAATTTTCGCTGTGATTTTAGCTTTGCAGCCGATCAGAGGTTGAAAAATAAATATTCCTCGTAGGTTAACTCAATGGCGTGGTGCATTTCTTTCAGTAACAATGCCACTTCCGTGATTTATGGTCCTCTAACCTATGCCAGTAATCCTATTGGGAAAAGGGAAGCAACAATCAATATGGAATGCGAAATACATGGCGTTTCTGGTGAATCTTCGCATCATGAGAGATGAAGGCTAGATTAAGGGCAGACTGAAATAGTCTGTGGTCAGACAAGAATTCGTTACTGTGATATTTCAGTTTCCAGGCACGAACGTTACCACTAGGTCACCCTGTCTGACCTGAAGATAAAGAGTAGGAAACTCGTCGAAACGTTTCGATAAGACGACGTCACGACTCGGCTGATAATCCGAAAAGATTTCGTTAGACTGAAAGCATTTGAAATGTGGTGATATCGAAGAATGGACAAATACGAGTAAACTGCGGTATAAGGAAGTATTAAAAATAATAAGTCAGGGAAGAACAAGATAGACCATTACCAGAAAGAGGGACACACTAGTAGAAACAGTAATATGGCATTCAGGAATTGTTTCCTAGATGCTCGATGGTGTAGCCAAAGAGTAGAATATGTATAAACTACGTGAGGAGGATGCTGGCTATAGCAGTTCCATAGGGCAAGATAGGGAAAGGTAGACGACAACAGCAAACTAATCGAAAGATTACTACATAAGCCAAAAACTTATTCCGAGTACAAATATTTACACAAAGTTCTTGAATACTTAAACATATTATTCCCTAACATTACGAGCTGTGCTTCTTATTATACGAACCAAATTTTCATTCATGGATCGTTGAAATAGGTGGCCACAAGAGAACTGTGTACTTTATGTACATCGAAAAGCTTCAAGAGAATCGTCTACGCTAGTATGAGCATGTCAAACCTAAACATATAATAAGACAAGTGCGTGACATAATAAAAAGGTAAAGAGCCACAGGACGCCGACACGGATTAGGACCTGGAAGAAAGACCCGAAAACGATGGGACTTCACCCTGAAATGACGCAGATACGTTCAGAATGATGGAACAAGACCCGGAGCGCCAACCGCAGGAGACGTGGGAAATAAGACACAGAAGAAGAAGAAGAAGATGTTTAAATGGACTTGTACCAAAGCAGTAATTATCTGACACTGGAAAAACAATTAATGAAAAATGTTAGTTGCAGCAGGTCTGTACGGCCGGTACGTTTAGTGCCATGACAGTAGAGATGAAGGATGGAATGGCGCCAACATAAACCTGTGTAACACCGTTTGAATTAATGAATATCTCAACCACATTTCCTTCAGGTGCCGTCGAAGACAGCAAAAGACCACTAAATTACAATGCGAAGCTGTGTCGTCCAGACACGAACTCTCAGTATAAAACTCTTATCACCGACAAACGAGATAATTGTATAGCGACACCTATAAAATTTCGTAGCAACCTATTAGAGATACAGAGCCAGCGCGGTTAGCCGTGGTTTTTAAGGCGGTTTCTCATCTGCCTCGGCGAATGCCGGCTGGTTCCCCTTATTCCGCCTCAGTTACACTACGTCGGCGATTTCAGCGCAAATACTTTCTCCACGTACGCGTACACCATAATTACTCTAGCACGTAAACATTGAGGCTACATTCGTCTGGTGTGAGACGTTCCCGGGGTGGGGGCCGAACCGCACAAATAACCCTGCGCTCGCTGTGGGGCGGCGGTGGGGTGGGTGGACTGCTGCGCCCTGTTGTGGGGTTGTGAACCACTGAGGGCTACGGCGGGGACGAGGCCTCTCCTTCGTTTCTAGGTCCCCAGTTCCATACAATACAGTACAACACAAAGATACAGACAAAATTTCAGCTACAAGTAGTTAACATGTAACAAAATAATCATACTAAACTGTTCATATAATATTTGCGTTTAGGTGTAATTATGCCAGGTTAAGTTGTTCTGTATAATAATGGTTCCATATGTAAACTTTGTGCATGGTGACTGGCGGTATGGGTTATGTCCAGAGGCCTGTAAACAGTAGATGTCATACCACACACGAAAACTCCGTTCCTTTTCATATCTGCAAAAGAATGTCGACATTATCTTAAATACGACGAAGAATAAATGGAACACACTCAGTGAAGGATGTGCGCTGTATGTCGTGACAGCATTTCCTACTAAGAAGATAAGTTCCCGTTCGTCAGTTAAGCGTGATGCACATTTAATTACCTGATGGGTCTAGAAGCAGGTAGCACGAAGCGGTTAGGCAACAGGTTTTTTCCCTTCCCACTGTGGGAGCCGGAACGCCATTAAGCATCGTAATGGAGCGCCTGGTAGCAGTTCTTCCACGGCCTCGTGCTGTTGTGCCGAACCACGGTTCTGGCGGCAAACCGATGCTCCATTATTTCACGCCTGATAATATCGTTGTAACAGGAGCCACAACGCTGTTTTCGGGAAATTAATTCCGCGAGACGTCTGTAAGACAAATTATTATCTTGTACCTTGGCACTCATTGTTTCCTTTCAGTGCTTATGGACAACAAAGAGCTGAAAATACTCATTTCCTGTGTTTCAGGTGGAAGAATAAACTGCTTAATGTATACATCACGTTTCTTACAACGGAAACTCACCATCGCACCCCTCTCAGATTTAGTTGTAAGAGGGTCCAGTGGGTAGCCCGTGAAAAACTGAACTCAGATCAAGCATGAAAACAGAAAGAAGATGCACTGAACTGCGAAAAAAGCAAAATAGAAACAGCCAACGGTCCAAAAACAAGAACTGCCAAAAAACGTAAATTGAAACCACAATGACGTCGTGGGCAAGTGATTGTAGTATTGGACTGCCAAGTTGGCGAGTCGGGTAAATCTCCCTCATGCCATTTAATTTTTTTTTTTTTTTTTCACAACATTACGAACTGTCCGTCCGGTTGAAAGGTATCTTTACTATTAGGGAGTATCTTTATAATTAATCTGAATATAGGGGATAAATTCTGGTCTCAATACAACTGTTGCGCAAACGATATGCAGTAGGATGTGCCTTACATCAGACCGGGATGAATCCGAGACAAATTGGTAATTCGTACACATTGCTTTCTTCTATCACCTCTTTCGTGATTTTCAAATGAACCGTTGGAGTGGACCAACATATAAATAGAAACATCTGATAAAGATACATGCTTCGAAATGTGCATGTCAGGAAACGCCGCACAGTGGCGAACACACTGAACAGTTGCACTGCAGCAAGTAGTACGCAGTAAGCTGAAACAACCGTTTCATGATCCAGTTGAGAAACGCACAAACATTAATAAATTTTATAATTTTTTTAAATGATAGAAAAGCAACGGACAGCTATGTGATGTTGGTGCAAGTATAAGGAGTAGATGCCACAAAAGAAAAATGTGTTTAAAACTGGCACAAATGGTCAGCGACAGGCCAGATACTTCCATTTACACAATGAATATTTCGCTTTGCAGCGGAACGTAGACTATCGCACAGATTTCTGATAAAATAAAATGATTCTGTGTGAAATATTTACTGTAGGAAGTGCTAGCCCAGCGTACACAGGAGAGCTGCTGTGAAATTTGGTAAATGGACAGATAGCGACAGAATGTCAGCTGCGACAGCGTCTCGTGAGTCGGTCTGAATATTTCATTTCTCGTTAGCCTTCTGTGCGAACTGCAACGTCCAGAGATTGAGGTCCAATTCGGTAACAATTTTCGTTTTTGTTACGGCCTTCAGTCCGAAGACAGGTTTGACGCAGCTCTCCACGCTGCTTTATGCTGTTCAAGCCTCTTAATCTCGGAGTGACTACTGCAGCCCGTTTACTATACCCGTCTCTTTGGTGCCTCTGCAACTCTTACCCCGTCCCCCCATACTTTTCTCGAATACTAAATGGACTATTGCTCGATATCTCAGAATGTGTCCTATCAATTGAACTCTTTCTTTAGTCATGTTATTCGACAAATTTGTTTTCTCCATAATTCTATTCAGTATCTCCTGATTAGTTATACGATCAATTCATCTACAGCATTCTTCTTTAGCACCATGTTATAGGAGCTTCTATTCTCTTATCGCCCACTGTTTAATTCTGTACATGGTTACACTCCACACAAATTCCTTCAGAAAAGACTTCCTAAGACTTAAATTAATATTTACGTTAACAAACCTCTTATTTTCAGAAGATCTTTTCTTGCCATTGTCAGTCTGTATTTTATTCTATATCGACTACCATCAGTTATTTTACTGCCCAAATACAAAACTCATCTACGAATTTTAGTACCTTGTCTCCGAATATAGTTCCCTTAGCATCACCTGATTTAATTCGACTGCAATCAATTACTCTTGTTTTGCTTTTGTTGATGTTCAATTTATATCCTTCTTCCAAGACTCTGTCCATTCCGTTCAGCTGCACTTCTAAGCCCTTTTGCTGTTTTTGACAGAAGCAGAATATCATCGGCAAACTGAAAAGTTTTTATTTCTTCTCCCTCCTCAAAATTTTTCTTTGGCATTATTCGCTGTGTGGTCAACGTACAGCTTGAAGAACATTTGGAGGCACGCTGGAACCTTGCCTCACTCCCTTCTCAAGCACTGCTTACCTCTCATGCCCTTCGACTCTTGTAACTATCGTCTGGTTACTATAGTAGTTGTACACAACCTTTCGCTCCCTGTACTTTGCCTCTGCTGCTTTCAGAATTTCAAGGAATGTACTCCAGTCAATGCTCTCGAAAGCTTTCCCTACATCTACAAAAGCTATAAAAGTACATTTGTCTTTCTTTGACCAAATAAATCGTAGCGTCAGTATTTCCTGGCATGTTTCAGCATTTCTCCGGACCCCAAACAGTTTTTCACCTAGGTCGACCTCTTATCAGTTTTTCCGCTCTTATGTACGTAGTTCGTGTCAGTATTTTGGAATCACAACTTATGAGTCTGGTACACACACCTGTCAGCACATGATTGCTTTGGCATTGGAATTATTCCATTCTTCTTAGGGTGATTCCCCTGTTTCATATACCTTACACATCAGATGGAGTAATTTTGTCACGACTTGCTCTCCCAAGGAGATTAGCACTTCTGAGGGAATGTCGTGCTCTGTCAAATTCTTCTCGCAGTAACATACTGAGGCAGTCTGGTTCTGTCTCAGTGCGATAGATCGATTGTATCGCCGGTGCCATAGCTCTATTTCCTAGAAATTTTCTTAGCGGAAGAGGAGCCAAAATAAGCGAACATGTGTCTCAGTTAATTCGTAGACTCTTCACCGTCAAAGTTTTCGAAGTAATTTGGATATCTTTTGCTGGTCCATAAGCTTATCCTAAGTGGTAGCAAAGTGATAGTGTCGCCACCACTCACGTTTTGCGTCCCATGGCCGAAACCCGATTATTTTATTTTGTTTCATTTACCTACTCATGTTTGTTGAAGTTTGCTACACAAATGACTCTTATCAAGTTATGGACACAAGGGCGTTACATTTACTACAAAATTACAGCTGGGTTCCACAATAAGTGTCATATATATTACGTATGACATGTGTGTATGCTATTTTCAGGGGTTACAATCTTGTTAAATTCTCAGATTCTTGTATTTCACCTTTATATCAATTCTAAATTCTTATATTATCTTCTTATGTTTATTCTTCAGAAAGATTTTGTGCATTCCGTTGGGCTATATCTATCGCAGAAACATTCGAAACATAGGAATTCGGAACACCGCGAGCATCGTGTTAACGCAGGCCTGCCACAGTGACATTTCTCCGTACAAATCTCACTCGGGAAAGAAACTTCGTTAATGCTGCTGGATACGTCATACGTGGGTAATTTCGAATAATTTTTCATTCATTTATTGTTTTTTTTTGAGCTCATTCATCAGACATTCTATTAGTAGAGAAATAAGGACAACGTTACTTCAAAATAATAATTGTGGAGTTTCGAAAACGGGGCGCAAAACTATGAAGCCACGACTCTAGCCAGTTTGCCTCCGCTTCGGTTGAACCATTTACTAGCTCAAAGGCACATAAATTACGTCGAAAAGATTGATCATCGTTTTAACAGAAAAGGTCGCGTATCTATGGATAAACCGAGCCACGTGTTCGCTCCCATTGAGCGAAGTTTATGAGAAATCAGGTTATGGCACCCACCATGTTCTTCTCGTAAGTTATTACGATTCCGTGTCACCAGCGGGCGTCTCTCGACTTGCAGTCTCGGCTGACAGTCAGTCAGACGCCTAAGCCCCAGTGCATTAAACCAGACATTCCGAGTTTCGGCGTATGTTTGGCGATATCGCGGTGAGGTCTAAGTCTGCAAGTTGCGTAGTGACGATTCTGAGTGGATTTGCCACGAGTCTGCCAGATGTCGTGTCAATTTCTGCAGACTAATATCTTCAGATGGTTATTCTACAGCATAGATCCGTGTATCCAGCTTCATTTAATGATTTATATGATACGACTGAGCTCTGCTGGAGCGAAGCCAGATACACTCAGAGCTGGGTTTACCACGGCTCTATTTGCATCGTTTTTACGTCATTTACAATCGGCAATATGCTCGCCGTTGGTGATATGCACAGATTTTGAAACTAATCTAAGTACTAGATGGGCATTCTGTTAGTTCATTACTAGATGGGCATTCTGTTAGTAGAAGTGTGAATGCCTTTCAGACCATGATGCACAAATTTTAACACTAGAGGGTCTTTGTACTCAAACCAACGTCGTATTTAATTACAAGCTATGTAGGAAAGTTAATCCAACAGCAATAGAGAGTTTTTCAAAACTTGTAAGGGAACTTTCCATAACACATTTCTCATGCTCTTTGAGAGTTGCTTTCCATTAGAACATTCTAAACGGGGTACTAGCAGTAATGGACAGCCCGGTTGGCTGACTAGTGGGATAAGGAAAATATATCAAAATGTTAGAAGTAGTCACAATCAAGCTACAGTAGCCCATTACAAACAGTATTGTAAGGTGCTTAAAAATGTTATTAGCAAGGCAAAAAGTATGTGGTATGAAAATAGAATAGCTAATTCACAGGATAAAATAAAAGCCATATGGTCAGTTGTGAAGGAAGTGTCTGGTCAGCAGCACAAGGTTGATGATATAAAGTCATTCCCAGTAATAATATTTCTGTTACTGATAAATCAGATATATGTACAGTATTTAACAACCACTTTCTGAACATTGCTGGTGAATTAAATAAAAATTTAATTTATACAGGAAATCATATAAATTTCTTAGCAAATACCTTTCCGAGATTGACGTCTGAAATACTCCTCTGTGATACAGACAAGAGGGAGATTGAGTCAATAATTAAATCACTGAAGACTAAGGACTCTCATGGTTACGATGGAGTGTCTACTAGAATATTAAAGTTCTATGCTGCACATGTTAGCCCTGTATTTAGCCATATTTGTAATTTTTCCTTTAGGAATGGTCAGTTTCCTTCAAAAAATGGTTCAAATGGCTCTGAGCACTATGGGACTTAACATCTGAGGTCATCAGTCCCCTAGAACTTAGAAGTACTTAAACCTAACTAACCTAAGGACATCACACACATCCATGCCCCAGGCAGGATTCGAACCTGCGACCGTAGCGGTCACGCAGTTCCAGACTGAAGCGCCTAGAAACGCACGGTGAGAGCTTCCGGCCGTCAGTTTCCTGAACGATTAAAGTATTCAGTAGTAAAGCCGCTTCTTAAAAAGGAAGAAAGGGATAACCTAGATAATTTTAGACCTATTTCTATGCCACCAGTGTTTGCAAAAGTCATCGAAAAAGCTGTGTATGTAAGGTTAATTGATCATTTTAGATCACACGATTTGCTATCAAATGTACAGTTCGGCTTTAGAAGTCGTTTGACAACTGAAAATGCTATATTCTCTGTGAGGTACTGGATGGGCTAAACAATAAGTTTCGAACGCTTGGCGTATTTTTTGATTTAACAAAGACATTTGACTGTGCTGATCTCACAATATTGCTCCAGAAGTTGGACCATTACGGAATAAGGGGAGTCGCTCACAATTGGTTCACCTCTTACTTTAGCAACAGGCAGCAAAAGGTCATTATTCATAATGTTGATAACGGCTGTGATGTGGGATCTGAGTGGGGTATTGTCAAGTGGGAGGTGCCCCAGGGATCAGTGTTGGGGCCGCTCCTGTTCCTTATTTATATAAATGATATGCCCTCTAGTATTATGGGTAACTCTAAAATATTCCTTTTTGCTGATGACACTAGCTTGGTAGTAAAGGATGTTGTGTGCAACATTGACTCGCTTTCAAGTAGTGCAGTACGTGATCTCAGTTCATGGCTTGTAGAAAATAAACTAACGTTAAATCACAGTAAGACTCAGTTTTTACAGTTTCTAACACACAATTCAACAGAACCTGACGTTTTAATCTCACAGAACGGGCATATGATTAGTGAAACTGAACAGTTAAAATTCCTAGGTGTTCAGATAGATAGCAAGCTGTCGTGGAAAGCCCACGTTCAGGATCTTGTTCAGAGACTTAATACTGCCATTTTCATTATTCGAACGGTATCGAAAGTGAGTGATACTTCGATACGTAAATTAGTCTACTTTGCTTATTTTCATTGTCTTATGTCGTTTGGTATTATGTTTTGGGGTAACTCTTCCCATTCTAGATGGATATTTTTGGCTCAGAAACGGGCGGTTCGGGCAGTAAGTGGTGTGAGTTCAAAACCTCTTGTCGATCTCTGTTCACGAGTCTGGGTATTTTGACATTGGCCTCTCAATATGTATATTCCTTATTGTCGTTTCTTGTTACCGATATTAGTTTATTTCCAACAATAAGCAGCTTTCACTCGGTTAATACTCGGCAGAAATCAAACCTCCATTTGGTTCGGACTTCCTTAACTCTTGTGCAAAATGGTGTGCAGTATACTGCTGTACCCATTTTCAATAAGCTGCCACTCGAATTCAAAAATCTTAGAAGTAATCCACGCGCTTTCAAATCGAAACTGAAGAGTTTCCTCATGGGTCACTCCTTCGTTGCTGTCGAGGAGTTCCTTGAAAAACTAAGCTGATTGTCATTGTATTACTGATAGCGTTTGTGTTAAACGTATGGACTGATTTTCTTTCAGGCTCATGAACATTTATTTTTATCTGTTATTACTTTCATGTTGTAAGTTCATGTACTGACACGTTCCATGACCTTAGAGATTTGCTGCTCAATTTGGTCCTACGGAACTTGACATTTAAATATGTAAATAAATAAATAAATACGTTGAAGAAGTCATTCGGCTCCAACCATAAAGGTGAGCGTCACAAGTGCTAATACTGTAACAATACGAGACAGATTATGCTAAATTCAGTTGTTTTAAATTTAATTGGAATATAAACCTGGTGGCACTGTGTTGTGTGTGAGCTGCGTGTCTATCTTGGCTACGCCAATGAGTTCACTGTGCTCATCCCAATGGCTTACCCACATTCCTGTTTTCCTGTTCGTTATGAGACCTACTCCTGTTTTACATCTATTTGATTGTGTATTTATTACTGTGTAATCACCTGACCAGAAGACCTGTTAATCGTGCCACAGAACTAGCCCTCACTATATCTTATTTCAATCTACCTATTTCCCTTTTCAGATTTTCTAACCTACATATCCGATTAAGGGATCTAAAATTCCCCGCTCTGGTCCGTAGAATGTCAGTTTCGTTTCTCCTGATGACCTCGACCTCCTGAGTACTGCCCACCAGTGGATCGGAATGGAGGATTATTTTACCTCAACAATACTTTACCCAAGAGGATTCCATTATCATTTAACCACATAGTAGAGCTACATACCCCGGGAAAATTTTCAGCACCGAGCGAGGTGGCGCAGTGGTTAGCACACTGGACTCGCATTCGGGAGGACGACGGTTCAATCCCGCGTCCGGCCATCCTGATTTAGGTTTTTCGTGATTTTCCTAAATCGCTGCAGGCAGATGCCGGTATGGTTCCTCTGAAAGGGCACGGCCGACTTCCTTCCCCGTCCTTCCCTAATAATGAGACTGATTACCTCGCTGTTTGGTCTCTTCCCCCAAACCAACCACCAAATTTCAACTTAGCACGCTCTTACTTTCAGTTATTCGCAGAACCACCACAGCAACGCCGTGTCGGCTGATGTTACAAGGACAGATCATCCAATCATCAAGAGGGTTGCCCCTGCAACTACTGAAAATCTGGTGCCCCTCTTCAAGAACCACATGTTCGTCTTGCATCGCTACAGATTCCCCTCCATCCCTCCGGTTCAAAAATGGCTATGAGCACTATGGGACTTAACTCCTGAGGTCATCAATCCCCTAGGATTTAGAACTACATAAACCTAACTAACCCAAGGATTCGAACCTGCGACTGTAGCGGTCGCTCGGTTCCAGGCTGTAGCGCCCAGAACCGCTCGGCCGCTCTGGTCGGCCCCACCCCTCCAGTTCCCGATGGCTATCTACATCTACATCTACATTTATACTCCGCAAACCACCCAACAGAGTGTGGCGGAGGGCACTTTACGTGCCACTGTCATTACCTCCCTTTCCTGAAGTAGCGTATGGTTTGCGGGAAGAACGACTGCCGGAAAGCCTCCGTGCGCGCTCAAACCTCTCTAATTTACATTCGTGTCATTGAGGCAAGCAAAACGCAAACCACTCCACCTCGGCAATGTCTGTACTTTATGCGTCATTTTTTGTTCTAGTAACTATGAAAAGTATGTAATATTCGACTTCTCAATGTTTTGTCAGTGTAGTTAACAAGCCAGACACGAAACTGATTGAATTATTTTTCTATACTATCAAATAGCGATAAACGTTCTTTTGACTAGTAATTTAAAGAAATCGTTCTAGAATTCTACACCAGTCAAGAGTAATTAGGATATACGATAAGGGAAAGTGAAAAAGTAAGTTATGATTCTAAAGTCTATGACATTCTTCTCAGCGTCGACTACTCTAAGTTGGATCCTCATCCGAGCTTGCATGTAAATCAACTGCCATCCACATGGTATGAGGGGCGTCGACGTCAAAGATCAAGTACGTTGTGGCGACTGTAGAGCATTAATAACGTGCGTCTGCTGGATTTTGCACATGTGCAGAAAGTGGGGACGGTCGCATCTTCTGCTATCGTCTCAAGGTGACCTGCCCCGATGTGCTTACTTATGTTATAATAACAGATTTTGTGCCTTAGCGTCTTCTTAATCTTTATTTTGTTGTTTGTTCGTCTTCACAGTACATTGCGATGGTCATACGAAGACATTGATACTTTTTCTACAAGTCTTCTCCCACGTTTGTGAACCACACAAAATATGTCAGCTATACATGGTGTCCATAATTAAAGTACCAGGTTCATACGGCTGTAGAAAGAAAACCACTGCGCAGAATGATGCCCAAATTTTAACAGCATATGTTGTCGCAGGAGGAAAAGTCATGGAATAAAAGGGAAGAAAAAAACGAAAATTTGACCAGTGGATGGCGCTGTAAACGTCAAGATATGCACATCAATAGACGTGCAACACACGGCCGTTACTCAGCCTGTACCCGAGACGCCCAGCATGACTGTCTCTGGTATAGCACGCTGCTCGTAAAGGTTTTTAACAAGAATGGTGACTGAAAGTGAGTAGCTCTGTAGAAGTTTCAGACACTCGGTGGTAAATACCCTGGCAAGACATATGCTAAGGCTCTGGAGAAAATGATTATAAAATTCTAAAAGACGGATCCTTTTGGTCGGAAATGCCATCACATCACTGCGGGAGGGGTCAAGCGATAGTGTGAAAAGATGAAGTACTTGGGGGATTGTCTGGATGTGTCTGTAAGCATGGTCCACAAAATCCTACGAAACATCCTGCATTACTGTCCATACAAAATCATCTAAACGACAACGGCTTTCAATTGTCCTGTGACTAAAAACCGCATAAAAAGCAACATGTCATCGGTTTTTCAAGGTCGGGAGGCTGGCGCAAGAAATTTTCCGTACGCTGAACACCGTTTTCTGCCACAAGTTGAAATCGAGAAACAGCATGTTCCACAACAGATCGAAGTGTCTCTGGAATCACGTTCAGAACGCGTTGTGCAGTGCGTGCTTTCAGTTCAGCTACTTCGTAATTGGAGCACTGAAAACATCTTTCAGATATCCGCACAGCCAGAAGTCGCACGAGTTAAGATCAGGTGATCTGGACGCAGCGTTTCCGAAATGCCTCTGCAGCAGCTAGTTCACTGCGTGTGCAATGTGTGGAGCGTTGGAATGACGTTGGTGTGCAAAAGACTCTCATAGCGTTTACCAGTGACGGTGCAGGTAACAGCACTCGCAGAACTCATCTCCTCGAAAGAAATACAACGCTGCGACAAACGATGCCAGCATCCCGCACCACACTGTAACCTTTGCTGAACGAAATGGCACCGATGGAGCGGAGTTTCCGTTGCCCACATCCCGCAGTTCTGCGTATTGACATGTCCTTGTTGATGGAAATAGGTTTCGTCTTTCCACAGACCGTTCCATGGCCATTCATTCCCCTTTCCTTGCGCGCAGGATATTCCAGAGCGAACGTTTGTCTTGCTGGTAGATCAGCACGAAGCAACGCCTGAACTTGGGTGATTTTGTATGGATAGCAATGCGGGATGTTTCGTAGGACTGCATTCACCACACTTGCAGGCATGTCCAACGTTTGGGCAATTCCCCTTGCACTACACGTTTGCAGTCCACCGTTCGACGCCTCCTGCTTATCTGTGGCCACACCTGCGACAGACGTCAGATCAAATGTTTTCCTCCCTCTCCCACATTGCACTTCAAAAGAACCTGCCATTTAGAATTTCTCCAGACCGTTAGTAGACCCTGGACCAGCGCCTTTTTTCATACCTTTGATTGTCTGGAACTTTTGCAGGGCTACTCACGCACAGTCACCGTTCTTGTTGTCCGCCCCGAAAGTATCCTACGGGCTCGGGTTCGATTCCCGACTGGGTCGGAGATTTTATCCGCTCAGGGACTGGGTGTTGTGTTGTCTTCATCATCATTTCATCCCCATCCGGCGCGCAGGTTGCCCAGTGTGGCGTCGAATGTAGTAAGACCTGCACCAAGGTGGCCGGACCTGCCCTGCAAGGGGCCTCCCGGCCAATGACGCCAAACGCTCATTTCCATTACAGTTCTTTTTAAGGGCCTTTACTAGCAGCGCGCGATCCTTCATGGAGGCAGTCATGCTGGGTGTCCAAGACGCAAACTGAGAACAGCCGTGTGCCGCGCGCCTTTTGGTGCGCATATTCTCAGGTTTAAAGCGCCGTCTATTCTAAACTGGAACTTTAATCATCGACACCTGGTATAACATCTTAATATCAGTACAAAAAAGAAAATCCATGGCTTTCTGTGGCAGAAACTCGGTAAGGACAAAAGTAATAATAGAGATCAAGGTTACACAGTTAGCAAATAGATTTAAATATTTAGGGATCATGCTTATGAACAGAGGAGACCTAAGTCAAAAAGATAAAATTGAGAAATTTAGTTGCCTAAATGGAGCCTTTACAAGATCTCTCCAAAATAAAGTAAGAACAGCAATTTAAAAATGATTCAAATGGCTCTTGGCACTATGGGACTTAACATCTGAGGTCATCAGTCCTCTAGAACTTAGAAGTACTTAAACCTAACTGACCTAAGGACATCACACACATCCATGCCCGAGGCAGGATTCGAACCTACGACCGCAGCGGTCACACGGCTCCAGACTGTAGCGCCTAGAGCCGCTCGGTCAAAACGGCCGGCCAGGAATTTAAATTAAGAAATATAGACATTAGGACGGAGCTGGAAACATACACTGAAGAGCCAAAGAAAGTGGTACACCTACCTAATATCGCGTAGGGCAGTCGCGAGCACTAAAAACTGCCACAACACGCCGTTGCATGGAGTCGACTAATGTCTGAAGCAGTGCTGGAGGGAACTGACACCATGAATCCTGCAGGGCTATCCATAAATCTGTAAGAGTACGAGGGGGTGGAGACCTCTTCTGAAAAATACGTCGCAAGACATCCCAAATTTGCTCAATAATGTTCATGTCTGGACTTTTGGTGGCCAGCGGAAGTATCTGAAAGCAGAAGAGTGTTTCTGGAGCCCCATCTGTAGCAATTCTGGACGTGTGGGGTGTCGCATTGTCCTGTTGGAATTGCCCTAGTCCGTTGGAATGCACAATGGACATGAATGCATGCAGGTGATCAGATACGACACTTACGTACGTGTCACATGTCAGACTCGCATATAGACGTATCAAGGGCCCCATATTACTCCAACTGCACTCGGCCCACACCATTACAGAACATCCAACGGCTCGAACAGTCCCCTGCTGACATGCAGGGTCCATGGATCCATGCGGTTGTCTCCATACCCGTACTCTTCCATCCGCTCGATACAATTTGAAACGAGACTCGTCCGACCAGGCAACATGTTTCCAGTCATCAACAGTCCGCCGCGCGTTATAGCTGCGCGGTCAGGCGTCCTGTCACGGTTCGCGCACTCCTCCCGTCGGATGTTCGAGTCCTCCATCGGGCATGGGTGTATGTGTGTGTTGTCCGTAGCGCCCTCAGCAGTTTGGTCCCATAAGATCTAACATAGAATTAAATACCCTCGGAGTAGTGAAGCAACTTAAATCACTTAATAAAAACAAGTCTTCTGGTCCAGACTGTATACCAATTAGGTTCCTTTCGGACTATGCTGATGCAATAGCTCCATACTTAACAATCATATACAACCGTTCGCTCGACAATAGATCCGTACCTAAAGAATGAGAAGTTGCACAGGTCACACCAATATTTATGAAAGGTAGTGGGAGTAATCCACTAAATTACAGGCCCATATCGTTAACGTCGATATGCAGCAGGATTTTAGAACATATATTGTGTTCGAACATAATGAACTACCTCGAAGAAAATGATGTATTGACACAAAGTCAACATGGTTTTAGAAAACATCGTTCCTGTGAAACACAAGTAGCTCTTTATTCACATGAAGTGTAGAGTGTTATTGACAAGGGATTTCACATCGATTCCGTATTTCTGGATTTCCAGAAGGCTTTTGACACTGTACCAGAAGCGGCTCGTAGTAAAATTGCGGGCTTATGCAATATCGTTTCAGTTATGTGACTGGATCTGTGATTTTCTGTCAGAGACGTCACAGTTCGTTGTAATTGACGGAAAGTTATCGAGTAAAACAGAAGTGATTTCTGGAGTTCCCCAAGCTAGTGTTATATGCCCTTTGCTGTTCCTTAGCTATATAAAAGATGTGGAACACAATCAGAGCAGCCGTCTTTGCTTGTTTGCAGATGACGCTGTCGTTTATCGACTAATAAAGGAATCATAAGATCAAAATAAACTGCAAAACGATTTAGAAGAAATATCGGAATGGCGCGAAAAGTGGCAGCTGAGGTTAAACAACGAAAAGTATGAGGTCATCAATATGGGTGCTAAAAGGAGCTCGTTAAACTTCGGTTACACGATAAATCAGCCTAATCTAAAAGCCGTAAATTCAGCTAAATACCTAAATATTACAATTACGAACAATTTACATTGGAAGAAACACACAGAAAATGTTGTGGGGAAGGCTAACCAAAGACTGCGTTTTATTGGCACGAGACTTAGAAAATGTAACAGACCTACCTAGAAGACTGGCTACACTACGCTTGTCCGTCAACTTTTAGAATACTGTTGCGCGGTGTGGGATCCTTGCCAGATAGGACTGACTGAGTACAAAGAAAGGCATCACTTTTGTATTATCGCGAAATATGGGAGAGAGTGTCACAGAAATGATACAGGATTTAGGATGGGCATCATTAAAAGAAAGGCGTTTCTCGTTGCGACGGAATCTTCTCACGAAATTCCAATCACCAATTGTCTCCTCCGAATTCGAAAATATTTTGTTGACACCGACTTACATAGGGAGGAACGACCACCAGTACAAAATAAGAGAAATAAGAGCTCGTACGGAAAGATATAGGTGTTCATTCTTCCCGCTCGCTAAATGTGATTTGCAGAGTATCCATGTAGATGTAGATGTAGATGTATCTCAAATTTCCAAAAATTAACAATCCAACGTCGGTGTTGACGGGCCCAGGCGAGCCGTAAAGCTTTGTGTGGTGCAGTCGTCAAGCGTACACGAATGGGCCTTCAACACCGAAAGTCCATATCGATGATGTTTCGTTAAATGGTTTACACGCTGATACTTGTTGGTGGTTCAACACTGAAATCTGCAGCAACTTGTGGAAGGGTTGCACTTCCGTCACGTTGAACGATCCTTTGCAGTCGTAGTTAGTCACATTCTTGTAGGATCTTTTCCCGGCCGTTGCGATGTCGCAGATTTGATGTTTTACCGGGTTCCTGATATTCATGGTACACTCGTGAAATGGTCGTAAGGGAAAATTCCCATTTTATCGCTACCTCGGAGTTGCGGTGTCCCACCGCTGGTGCGCCGACTATAACACCACGTTCAAACTCACTCAAATCTTGATAACCTGCCATTATAGCAGCAGTAACCGATCTAACAGCTTCGTCAGACACTTGTTTTATACAGGCGTTGCTGACCGAAGCGTCGTACTCTGCCTCTTTATATATCTCTGTATTTCAATATCCATGTCTATACCAGTTTCTTTGGCGCTACATTACCACTAAATTTATGGCAATGTATTCAGATTGATGAAAGATGCTTTGGAACACAAGCCAAAAAGAAAATGTTCAAATGGCTCTAAGCACTATGGGACTTAATATCTGAGGTCATCAGTCCCCTAGACATAGAACTTCTTAAACGTAACTAACCTAAGGACATCACACACATCCATGCTCGAGGCAGGATTCGAACCTGCATCCGTAGCAGCCGCGCGTTGCCGGACTGAAGCGCCTAGAACCGCTCCGTCACAACTGCCGGCCCACAAGCAAAAAGATGGAAAGACTAAAAGTAGCTGCAAAAGGCCGAACAAGATTTGCGGCATAACAGAAAAAAATTATGAGAAAGCAGAAGAAGAAGAAGAAGAAGAAGATATTCTCCCTGAAGATAAACTATTTTATCTAAAAGAAACAAATCTAGGTTTCATAGTACCTGGACAAAGAAGAAGCCTGCACTGTGTAAAAATAAGGACGTGAGCAGATAAAAAAAACGCTTTTAATAAAATTGTAAAAACTTCAGTTGTACTGAAGAAGAAAAATAGTTCCAGATATTATTTGGAGGTTGGAAAGGAAGTTTGACAAATAGTAAAAAGTACAAAAGGAGTTACGTACTGCTTCCTAAGCATTTATGGAGTGCTTGTATCTTTACTTGGATGAATAAATATTGATGTTTTGATGTTTTTATACGACACCTTTCCTATTCTTTCAGTTCTCAGCAGTCTGAATAATTTACCGTACAAGTTTTATAAGGAACATCCACTATGTATTTTGTTACGCTGATCAATAAACTCTATCACTGTTAGTCCGTCAAAGCTTAATAGTGTAACTATATTCCAACTTTCTGCACGAGGTACGGCCTCTCATAACCCACTTTCATCCCCAGTACTGCCAGAATAACATAATTTTGTCCCAGACGTGCAAATACCGAACGACTCTCTTTAACGCGCCAGAGGCGTTGCAGTAGACTCACTTGCCACAAGCAGTCCTAGTAATCGCCTGAGACAAGAAAGTCAGTCGTGTGAATGGGGATAAAGTGACCGTGAAGCTGTCCGCACGAACCACACGCCCTGAATGCGGTCAGACGGAAACCACAACCTCAGCAACAATGAATGTGTCACAAAGTATGATTTCAAGGCATCGGCGCTGGTTCTAATAGACAGGAAATGTTCGTCATAGACCAGTACAAGGTCTAGCTAGAGTAGTCATGCCGTAGCGGGACCGATACCTGACCTTAACCGCACAACTCTATCCCACTGAATCTGCAAGACAATTGAAGACTGGGAATGTCAAACCTTCTAAGCAACAAACAATGTATCTTTGTTTGTACAAAACTTGTTTGTATCCAAAAAATTGAGAAGGCATTTTGATACCACAATATTTTGCTGGTCACCTCGTTATTACAAAAAATGGGAGACATTAGAAAATAATTTATTAAAAACGTTCTAGGCTACATACCAGGGAACTGACCGGTTATAAGTGCCATTTTTTGTTAATTTTGTGGACAACATTGGACCACTTTCGTCAATCTTTACAGAAGAATGCTGAAGATTAGATGGGTAGATCACATAACTAATGAGGAAGTATTGAATTGGATTGTGGAGAAGAGAAGTTTGTGGCACAACTTGACCAGAAGAAGGGATCGGTTGGTAGGACATGTTCTGAGGCATCAAGGGATCACCAATTTAGTATTGGAGGGCAGCGTGGAGGGTAAAACTCGTAGTGGGAGACCAAGAGATGACTACACTAAGCAGATTCAGAAGGATGTAGGTTGCAGTAGATACTGGGAGATCAAGAAGCTTGTACAGGATAGCGTAGAGCTGCATCAAACCAGTCTCAGGACTGAAGACCACAACAACAACAACATAGCCAATCTTATAAATTGGGTTCTTTTTTTTGTTGGCCCAATACTCTTTCATACTTTCATATCGTACCCTTCTCTCCTTATTCGAAACCACCCTTTCCATTCTCTGTTTGTTAATTTTTATTGGCCACCCTGCCTTAACCAGTTTTCACCAAGAATGATTAAGAAAGTTCTCCTCGAATTTGTATTTGTTAACGTTAGTTCTATCAGTTTGACAAATTTTGGGTGGAGTCCAAAATGTCTCAAAATCTTTAACACTGAGGGCCTATGAATAGAATCATTTGCTTTCTTAAAATCTATAAATGTAATTGAGAAAGGCTTGTTCCGTTTGTGGCAATAAGCCATAACTAATTTCTGATAAATTGTTTGTTCGGCACAGTTTGTTCAAAGTCTGAAGCCTGCTTGATATTTCCAGAGTTCCTTATCCAGTTGTTCTTTGATCCTATTTTGTAAAATCCTAAAAAAAAACTTGTAAGTACAGTCCAAGAGCGAAATTCCTGTAAGTGCTACTGAGAAAACTTTTTTTTCAAGTGCCATTAATACTGAGGCACTAAATTTTATTTGTGATAATACATATACAGGAATACAGCAGTAATGGTTTAACTAGCATAATTTAACTAGCATAAATGGAGCCAATAAAAAAAATTCTCTGATGTTTTAAATTTTTACAACAGAGTAACAAAATTAAATTCAAGAAAAAACCTCTCAGTGTTGGCTTCTGTTTCTCAAATAATTCAGTACTTGGGACCAAATGTTGCAAAGTTTACTGTAGAACTTCTTATGCTATCTAGGAGCAAATGAAATCACCAACAGGTTTTTTCAAATGGCTCTGAGCACAATGGGACTTAACTGCTGACATCATTAGTCCCCTAGAACTTAGAACTACTTGAACATAACTAACCTAAGAACATCACACACATCCATGCCCGAGGCAGGATTCGAACCTGCGATCGTAGCGGTCGTGCGGTTCCAGACTGTAGCGCCTAGAACCGCTCGGCCACAGGTTTTTTCCGTTTGTCAACTGATAATCATGACATGTTTTTTCATTTGAAGTACGATATGGCAGACATCAACCAAGGCCATTACTCTTTTGAAGACACTGAGATTCTCCAATTCTTCTGTTTTGGAGTGAAAATGTTTAGTAGCTGTTTGACATGGATGAGTAAGACACATTGATCATACTGAATCTGCACATCTTATAAGCCTGCACTGAAACAGTGTTTCAGCAAACATCTTTAAATTCAAAGAAGTAAGTTATATGCTTTGCAATTACATGGAATGTCTTCTTCATAGCTTTAGCTGACTCCATAGCTTGTGTATATCTCGCGGTACAGAGGCATGTTCAGCTTTCTTCGTTTTCATAGAACTGCAAAATCGTCCTGCTATTATAAAGGTATTTTAATGATACAAGCAGAATGTTACATGACCTCTGCTTACCGCACAAACTGTGCATCAAATAACTGGAGACGTTGACGCACGGCACTTGCAACTCCAGAAGGAAGCACTGCTTCTACAAGGATCATGCTACACCCAGTAACGAACGTTTGAAACATTTTTTCAATGATCTGGCTCTTTGAATAAGTCTCGGGAAATGCAACAGAGTACCGAAAACAACAACTGCACTAAAACACGTTTTGCGAAAAAAATGGCACTTTCAACATTTGACAGTTCCGCTCTTCAGTTGGCTTCAGAGCTTACAGCTACCTTTAGAGCATCAGTTCCCGGACAAATTGCGAATCGATGTCACTGAGCACTTGGTCTTTCTGACAGACGCCAGTCAGTGATTCACATTTTTCAGAAAATAATTGTGTGTTTAATAATAATACCGGAGCACCATTTCTCTTTCTTCATTGCCATTTCATTCGACGAATTGTGGAGGATGGGTGCAGGGGTTTACACCTGGCTACTAGATATCGCAGTCTGCAGCTGTACAGTTTTTCTTTTTTTTTCAATGTAGCTGAAACAGACATTAACATACGAAAAACATACAGATGATACTTAAATGCTTTGTCGTGGTGTTTTGATGACATACAAGGTGAACGTCTTAGTGTTGCAGCTAGACGATGACGCCAATAACTTAGCAGGTCAGCTGGAAGATGATGTTCGCAAGTTTGTTGACCTGTTCCAGATTAATTGGTGGTTAGAATGGGATGATGTCACGAAGAAGAAAGTGGAAATGACGTATTGGTAGGGAACTGAAGTCAGGTATAGGGTGGGATAGTAAGGGGAGGGCTGGGGGTTTCAGGGACTTTATCAAGTGAACCTTGCTCGGGGTAGGATAATGAAACTGAATGTGATTGTGGTGGGCGTCTGTGTGCAGTATGATAGGAGGAGCGCTTCCGGTTAGCCGAGCGAGCTAAAGCACGGCTTTCCGGAATGGGAAGGAGCGCCATCTGCCTCGGCGAATGCGGGCTGGTTCCCCTTATTCCGTCTCAGCTACATTATGTCGGCTATTGCTGCGCAAACAAGTTCTCCACTTACGCGGACGTCACCATTACTACACCACGCAAACATAGGGGTTACATTCGTCTGCTGTGAGACGTTCCGAGGGGGGGGGGGGGAGGAGGGGGTGTGTCCACCGGGGGCCGAACCGCACAATAACCCTGGGTTCGGTGTGGGGCGGCGGAGGCGTTCGATACAGTTCCCCACAGTCCTTTAATGAACAAAGTAAGAGCATATGGACTATCAGACCAATTGTGTGATTGGATTGAAGAGTTCCTAGATAACAGAACGCAGCATGTCATTCTCAATGGAGAGAAGTCTTCCGAAGTAAGAGTGATTTCAGGTGTGCCACAGGGGAGTGACATAGAACCGTTGCTATTCACAATATACGTAAATGACCTTGTGGATGACATCGGAAGTTCACTGAGGCTTTTTGCGGATGATGCTGTGGTGTATCGAGATGTTGTAACAATGGAAAATTGTACTGAAATGCAGGAGGATTTGCAGCGAATTGACGCATGGTGCAGGGAATGGCAATTCAATCTCAATGTAGACAAGTGTAATGTGCTGCGAATACATAGAAAGATAGATCCGTTATCATTTAGCTACAAAATAGCAGGCCTGCAAGTGGAAGCAGTTAATTCCATAAATTATCTGGGAGTACGCATTAGGAGTGATTTAAAATGGAATGATCATATAAAATTAATCGTCGGTAAAGCAGATGCCAGACTGAGATTCATTGGAAGAATCCTAAGAAAATGCAATACGAAAACAATGGAAGTAGGTTACAGTACGCTTGTTCGCCCACTGCTTGAATACTGCTCAGCAGTGTGGGATCCGTGCCAGACATGGTTGATAGAAGAGATAGAGAAGATCCAACGGAGAGCAGCAGGCTTCGTGAGCCCACACAGAAGCATACCGACAATGCTTCTTTCCACGAACAATACGAGACTGGAACAGAAGGGAGAACCGATAGAGGTACTCAGGGTACCCTCCGCCACACACTGTCAGGTGGCTCGCGGAGTATGGATGTAGATGTAGATGTAGATGCAGAGGGGTGAAGGAGACTGCAGTAGTCGTCGTGGGGTTGTGGATCACTACGGCTGCGGCGGGGACGGAGCCTCTCCGTCGTTTCTAGGTCCCCGGTTAACATACAATACTATACAATGATAGGAGGTACTGAAAGTCGTTAGTTTGAAGTGAAATTAAACAATGTTACCTACGTATGAAAATATGAAATTGTAATGGATGGTTCAAATGGCTCTGAGCACTATGGAACTTAACATCTGACGTCATCAGTCCTCTAGAACTTACAACTATGTAAACTTAAGTAACCTAAGGACATCACACAGATCCATGCCCGAGGCAGGATTCGAAACTGCCACCGTACTGGTCGCGCGGTTCCAGACTGAAGCGCCTAGAAGCGCTCGGCTACAGAGGTGGGCAATTGGAATGGATCTGGGATTATTTGTCGTTGGCAGTTGAATGAAATAACGAACGAGCAGCCAAAGTGATTTGGAGAAGGAGATGAGCACTGAATATTTTGAATGACAGTTTCGACAAGACGGATTAAATCTTCAGTTATGACATTAGATCACAGACAGTTCCTTGAATGGTGTATCTTAAAATGGGCTTCATGAAGGCAGTCATTTCACATTTTGTGGAAAAGGAGCTTAGTGTTATACTTCTGGAGTAAGTTAGATAGGACAAGTCTCTCGTTTTATGCTAGGGTAGATACTGCAATTTGGAACATTGTTTAAAAGTTCATTGCATATACTAGAGCAGTGGTTCCCAACAGGTGGGCCGCGGACCCTCTGGGGTCCGCCAGCAGTGCCAGAGGGGTCCGCAAGAAGCTATTAGAATAAAAAATATATTAAATATATTTCGTATGAGGACAGATTTTTTGTTTTGACCGCTCAATATTTTTTCAATACAGAATACCACAATGATTTTTCTAAGTACCAAAAATAGAAAACGTATAAAAAGACTCTTAATTTGGCTTTTTTAGGTACTTGATACTGTGATACGACAAGGTACCAATCATGCTTGATGAGGGGGTACTCGAGAAAATTTTGTTGGGAACCCCGTATTAGAGGGACAAGTCGGTTGGTTTTAAATTTTTACTTTAGATGGTCAGTGTATGTAAGGCAGTTTTGGCGACAATATTCTTAGGCTAGCTGTGAGGAAGCTTGTAAGAGCTGTCTATAATGGTAAATGAGGACGCCAAGGGTAATCTATAGATGATGGGGATTTGGAAACTACATGGACAAGTAATATGCGACCAGAGTTGTTGTGGATCCACAGAACTTTTCAGATGTGTCACTGTACGTGGCTCCTCAGTCCCCTCACATTCGCCCTTTGGAGTGCACCTACTGAGGACAGACACACTGCGCCCCCCGCTCTAGAGTTGTGGTGCTTACCGTGTAGCGCGGAGAGTCCTGTGGCGTCGAGCGGCGGCCGCAGCACGCAGATGTTGGCAGCCTTGGCGGCGGCCAGCAGGTCCTCAGCCTGGCGCGCAGCTGTCGCGTCCGCGGCCCGCACCGCCACCAGCTGGCGGGCCCCCAGCCGCTGCACTAGAGACAGCAGCGCCTGCAACCAGGGCACCGCTCAGCACAGTCGCCTGCCGCTCTGACCCCACCGAGCACGTAACAGCCTGCCACACTACAAAGATTCCACGGAAAGGTTGCTATTGCGTCGATTTATTTTTATTTTTTATCACACATGTAACTACACTACTGGCCATTAACATTGCTACACAAAGAAGAAGTGCAGATGATAAACGGGTATTTATTGGACAAATATTTTATAGTAGAATTGACATGTGATTACATTTCCACGCAATTTGGGTTCACAGATCCAGCGAAATCAGTACGCAGAACAACCACCTCTGGCCGTAATAACGGCCTTGATACGCCTCGGCATTGAGTCAAACAGACCTTGGATGGCGTGTACAGGTACAGCTGCCCATGCAGCTTCAACACGATACCACAGTTCATCAAGAGTGGTGCTCGGCCCCCAATTACCAGACTTTTTCAGTTGGTGAGAGATCTGGAGAATGTGCTGGCCAGGGTAGCAATTGAACATTTTCTGCATCCAGAAAGGCCCGTACAGGACGTGCAACATGCGGTAGTGCATGCATTCTCCTGCTGAAATGTAGGGTCTCGCAGGCATCGAATGAAGCGTAGAGCCACGGGTCGTAACACATCTGAAATGTAACGTCCACGGTTCAAAGTGCCGTCAATGCCAACAAGAGGTGACCGAGACGTGTAACCGATGGCAGTCCATACTATCACCCCTGGTGATAAGCCAGTGTGGCGATGACGAATACACGCTTCCAACGTGCGTTACGGCGATGTCCCCAAACACGGATGCGACCATCATGATGCTCTAAACAGAACCTGGATTCATCCGAAAACAAGTTTTGCCATTCATGCGCCCACGTTCGTCGTTGAGTACACCATCGCCGGCGCTCCTGTCTGCCATGCGGCGTCAAGGGTAACCGCAGCCATGGTCTCCGAGCTGATAGTCCATGCTGCTGCAAACGCCGTCGAACTGTTCGTGCAGATGGTTGTTCTCTTCAAACGTCCCCATCTGTTGACTCAGGGATCGAGACGTGGCTGCACGATCCGTTACAGCCATGAGGATAAGATGCCTGTCATCTCGACTGCTAGTGATACGAGGCCGTTGGGATCCAGCACGGCGTTCCGTATTACCTCCTGAACCCATCGATTCGATATTCTGCTAACAGTCATTGGATATCGACCAATGCGAGCAGTAATATCGCGATACGATAAACCGCAATCGCGATAGGCTGCAATCCGACCTTTATCAAAGTCGGAAACGTTATGGTACGCATTCCTCCTCCTTACACGAGGCATCACAACAACGTTTCACCAGGCAACGCCGGTCAACTGCTGTTTGTGTATGAAAAATAGGTTGCAAACTCTCCTCATGTCAGCACGTTGTAGGTGTCGCCACCGGCGCCAACCTTGTGTGAATGCTCAGAAAAGTTAATAAGTAGCATATCACAGCATCTTCTTCCTGTCGGTAAAATTTCGAGTCTGTAACGCGTCATCTTCGTGGTGTAGCAATTTTAATGGCCAGAAGTATATCTTCATTATCCATTAAGATTCATAAAAATGAATATTGTGAAATATAGGGTGAAGAAAAAAAGTCGCACTTGGCGGGCGCCATGTGATTTCTCATCCTAGTTCAAGACATAAGTGTATGTAGCAAAAACTAGTCCCATCAATAGTTTTAACGCTGTAATTGCATGCAGTGCTGCCAAGAAAGGGCACTGCCGACTTCCTTCCTCATCCTTCCCTAATCCGATGGGACCGATGACCTCGCTGTCTGATCCCTTCCTCCAAATTAACAAACCATCCAGAGCCAAGAGCAGGTAGCATGAACTCTGCGCTGTACCGCAGTTATCCCTTTAGCTGAGTAAGACGAGATATGCAGAGAACGAATATGCAGACTCGCCGTCATTGGAGTCGTGTTAGCGCCAAACTTTTTTTTCAGTTAGAGCGTCAAACTGTATCCAGTTTACACATACACAATGCGATTTGTAAAATTTCGCGCTTTTTACGATTTACATAAACGATTTGGTTGATGGAATTGACAGTGGCATTGGACTGTTTGCCGATGATGCTGTAGTCTACAGGAAAGTAGTATCTAGTTGTGAACAAATCAATAAGGATTTGCAGAAAATAAATGTGTGGTGTAATGACTGGTAGTTATCTCTTAATATTAGTAAGTGTAACCTACTGCGAATAACAAGGCGAAATCCCCATTAATGTACGAGTACAAAATAAATACCCAGTATTTGGAAGCGGTAACATCCGTCAATTATCGTCAAGTATCTCAAATGGAATGATCAGATTACACAAGTAACGGGCAAGACGAACTCCAGATTGCGGTTTATTGGTAGAATCCTGAAGCGATGCAGTCCTTCAACAAAGGAAATTGCTTACAGTACGTTAGTTCGTCCAGTATTAAGAGCATTGTTCGTCTGTATGGGACCCTTACCAATTGGGTCTGATTCAAGAGATTGAGAAGGTCCGAAGAAGAGCGGCAAGAATCGCGACTGGTACATTTAGCCATCGCGAGAGCGTTACAAATCTCATAGAAAGTTTAAAGTGGGACACACTTGCAGATAGACGACGCTCTATACGGAAGGGGCTGCTCAGTAAATTCTGAAATCCGATCTTCGCCGAGGATGTAGAGCATATATTATCACCACCAATATTCAAATCGCGCAATGATCACAATTCAAATATAAGGGAAATTAGAGCTCGACTTTGGCGCGAATTGTGCCCTCCGCCACACACCGGTTGGTGGCTAGCGGAGTATGTATCTAGATGCAGATGTTTCTTTCTGTCACTATCACCTTCATTTAAATATTAAGCGCAGCGCTGGGTAGCCGCGCGGTCCGAGACCGTTTGCCACGGTTCGCGCGGCTCCTCCCGTCGTAAGCTAGTTTAAGTTAGATTAAGTAGCGTGTAAGCCTAGGGATCGATGACCTCAGCAGTTTGGTCCCTCAGGAACTTACCACAAATTCAATTAAAAATTAAACATTAAGACGTAATATGAATTTCTTGCAGCCGTAAACAACCACTTTGTTTCGTCCTTGACTCGAATAAAGCCAGGAGGAAATAATAGCGGCTACAGTAACATCGTCTGTATCCACTGAGGTATAAACACTCAATAGGTAGGCTACTCTAGACAGCACATCACGTTACGCACAAAATTCCATTCTGTACGTTAGACGTCCAGGCTTACTTTCAGAGAAATGGTATGTACACGTGCGAGCAATGTTGACTTCACAGATGTTCAAAGCAACCACTTGGGCTTACAAACATTTCGCAACTCGCTGCATCATACTTTTCTGGACCCTAAGCAACATACCTGCATCCTCCATCTCGAAGCAGCATGAATGCGAGCTATTAGATCGTGTACATCCATGGGTCGAGCAATATAAACTTGTTCCTTTAAGTGTCCCCACAAATAAAGGTCTAGTGGATTAAGGTTCGGGCAACGTGGAGGCCATAATATTGGACCTCCACGACCAATTCGTTTTACTTGAAACTCTTGGTTTAAATAATTATTATTATCATTACAAAGTGGTGAAGTGCACCACGTTGTTGAAACCATAGCAGTCACCGAACACCAAGTGGAGCTTCGAGCCAGTGGAGACAGGGTGGGCAGGGATCGAAACCCGACGACTGGTACAGCAATATGGGATGATACACGTTCCTCTGCACATTACGAAGGGCTGCATGGAGTGGCAGCGATGCCAGCACATCGTTTTTGTATTTATACTTTCAAAACGTACCCGCTCTGTTTTTGCTAGATTGACCACTAAACGTCACGACTGCCCCACCCGGTGTAAAAGGTGGGGCGGAGTGTTGTGTTGTCAGTACAGAAACAATAACAGCAGAACTGGTTACTCAGGAGAGATTAGTGATTTCTAACGTGGACTATACATCGAATATCACGTGAATAAGAGTTACATCAAGGATATTTAGACCCTTCAGCCACGTATGTCCACTTCTGGTGTCGTCATCCTAACGTGGAAGCACGAAGGAACTAAGTTGTAAACCGAGACTATACAGATCCCATGTGCTGACGGAGACGGGCAGACGAGCATTGTAGAGAGTGGTTGTGAAAGAGGCATGAAATCAGTGGAAGGGATCATTCGTGACATCCAAAATACTACCAACATTCCAGCTAGCACAATGACTCTGCGACGGAGTTACAAAGAATGGGCCGCAATGGTCGATCAACTCCTCAGTAAGCCACCTGTGGATAATACTAAGCGAGGCCCGTAAACGTGGATGATTGTAAACAGTGGATGACTGTAAACAGTGGACGACTGTAAACAGTAGATGGCTAAAAACAAGTGATTTGGAGTGATGACTAACGTTATATGCTGTGACAATCCAGCGGATGAATTTGGGCTTGACGAATGCCTGGAGAACGTTACCCGCCGACATGTCTAATGCCAACAGTAAAGTACGAAGGAGGTGGTGTTAAGGTACGATGGTGTGTTTCGTAGTTAGAGTGTAGTCCCCTTTCTGCGCTTTAAACACGCTACGGAAATGCTGAAGGACATTAACACATTTTACATCAATGTGAAGTGTGTACAGCAGAGCAACTTTACGAAAACTATGATTCTACCCGCATGGTAGCATACATGACGCAATGGGTTTTAGACAGCGAAGTTCCTGAAATTGACTGGCCTGCCCTGAGACCTGACTGAACCCAACGGAACACCTTTGGGATGATTTAGAACGTCGATATCCCTGCAGATCCCAGCGTCAGACATCACTCCCTTCTATGGTTTCAGCTGTAGCCGAAGAATGGACTCCCCTTTCCGCCTCTTACATTCAGACACCTCACCGAAAGTGTTATAAAGACACCCCATATTAGTGCCCACTGATCTGTTTCCAGATTCCTTTGATCAGATAGTTTATAGTTAGTGGTGATCATTTTGCCAAGCCATTATTACCTCGAACAGGATCCCAAGTCATATTGGCCTGTATTCCAAGTGTCATCCTATGAACAATTGAAATCGTTAATGAAATCCATTAACGTTGGCGGACAGTGAAACTAATTTTTTCGCAGCTTGAAAGTTCAGACTCTATCCAAACAATTAACTCATTAATCCCAATATGAATAACAATAACATGATGATAACTGAAGTTTTGTACCTAATACTCACAATAACTGTCGAAGATAGTATGAATTGCTAAATTTGAATCCTTTTCTTTATATTTGATTACAATGATTTATTTTTGTGGTGTCACCGCCAGACACCACACTCGCTAGGTGGTAGCCTTTAAATCGGCCGCGGTCCGGTAGTATACGTCGGACCCGCGTGTCGCCACTATCAGTGATTGCAGACCGAGCGCCGCCACACGGCAGGTCTAGAGAGACTTCCTAGCACTCGCCCCAGTTGTATAGCCGACTTTGCTAGCGATGGTTCACTGAAAAATTACGCTCTCATTTGCCGAGACGATAGCATATCCTTCAGCTACGTTATTTGCTACGACCTAGCAAGGCGCCAGTATCCGTACTATTGATATTGTGAATCATGTACCATAAAGAGCGACGTTCTTCATTAATGGATTAAAGTTAAGTATTCCACCAGCTACGTCCGTTTTTCTCAATTCTAATCCCCTTGTCATGTTCCAGACCTCACGCCAGCCTGCGTGAGCTGAGACGCGCGCATTTCGGCCTCCTTTAGTACTCAGAGGTTGGCTCTCCTGCCAACCACAACAATTTTTGTACTTATTATGATTATATGTAGCGATGTGTCGGTTGCCGAATGCCAGTGTTACAATAATGATGTGCTGCTCGTTTGAAAGTATTAATATTTCAATGAATCACAACAAGAAATAATAGTTCTAAATTTTAAAAAAATATTCGCATATTAGAATAGTAACACTTTTACACCGAGGCGCCAAAGTCGTAGGATGGCTCCTCATATCGTGTTGGATGTAAGTGGCCTACCGACAAATGACGCCAAACGCTCATTTTCATTTCAACAGGATAGATTAACAATTTCATCAGCGAGTCTTATCATTTATTCTGCACGGTACCTCAGCGTGTTCGGTCAGAGAGCTGGTTGGCCTCTGTAATAAAAAACTGAGTGAAAGGATCAGCAACGAACTTGAACGGATGTCATGTGACGTCCGCAACGACCAAACACAACGATAAAAAAAAAGCGGTCCTAGGCGCTTCAGTCTGGAACCGCGCTCCTGCTACGGTAGCATGTTAGAATCCTGCCTCGGACATGGATGTGTGTGATGTCCTTAGGTTAGTTAGTTTTAAGTAGGTCTAAGTTCTAGGGGACTGATGACCTTAGATGTTAAGTCCCATAGTGCTCAGAGCCATTTGAACCATTTGATTTGTACACTTCCCTTTCCGTTTTGGACAAAGTACTTCGGAAGTGGTACTCTACCGATTTATTATGTACACGCAATCACACTCCAGTTAATTCAGACGAACAAAGTGGAGGGATAACAAAATACACTACAGCAAACCGTAAACTGAACTCAGTGAGGCAATAATAACAGATAAACTACGCGATTATAAGATTTTGTGCATACACTCATAGAATAAACTCTTGGGCAACATTTCAATATCTTGCATAGCCCCTTGCTATTACATGCTATCCAGTAAGTCTTGATTGAGACTGTAATGAACACGCTGAATATCATTTTGGGAGTTAACTGTACCATTCCACTAGCACCTGCTGTCACAGTTGGCGAACGGAAGCTGCCTGTAGTAGAGAGCGCAACAAATGTCACATCTTATGGGTACCGATTGCACGAGGAAAGATTTACTGTTTGCTCAGCTGCGCGAGAGCAGGTTCAGTTTACATCGGCAAACAGGTCGACCGTACGGGATAGGTATGTTATGAACAGATCTCCTATGCGCCAGTTCTTTATTTGCTGCTTGGTAATGTTTGCACGGAACTGTTGGTAGCACTGTTATCATTAGTCACTTTCTCCGAATGTATAAAATGGCATGCCGTGAGTGCCAATTCCTACTCCTCGTACGTGACTGTTAAGTTAGAAATGAATAGTAACGTTCATGCGGAGCATGAGAAAGGTGAAAGAGGCCATAAGGCGATCTTTGTTGAAAGAAATGATTTTCAGGGCGATAGAGAAACACAACGTGGAGTAGCGTGAAGATACACAACAAAAACATATAAGTCACGCATTCTTCAACTCAAGTTATGTTTACTAATGAATCCACTGATAACTTAAGCAGACAGACATGTAACTTCCAGTAGTGTAAAACTGAAGACTGTTACTGAATTATGGGGGAAAAAAACCTTTAAATAAAAGCGTAAAGAAGCTACTTCCAATGGACTCGATAATTCCGAAGATGTTACTAATTTAAAAAAATGTATTTATCGGGCCAGAGGGTCTATTTTGACGCCATTACTGAAAACGTTAAATGAGGACGACAGTGTTTTGCAGGAACTGACTATTTTAAGAGTAAAAAAAGAAAATATCCTTCTCATCGCCGACTCTAACTGTAATACCACGTGATTTAAAAAAAATGGTTCAAATGTCTCTGAGCACTATAGGACTTAATGTCTGAGGTCATCAGTCCCTTAGAACGTAGAACTACTTAAACCTAACTAACCTAAGGACATCACACACATCCATTCCCGAGGTAGGATTCGAACCTGCGACCGTAGTGGTCGCGCGGTTCCAGACTGAAGCGCCTAGAACTGCTCGGCCACACTGGCCGGCCACCACGCAGTTTTAAACTGAAAGCAAATGAAGATTGCATTGCATAGCGACAAAAATTTTTGTTCACTGCACCTTCGACACTGCTGTAAATTTTTTTATCAGTTATTTACATTCGAGGTTTAATGGGCATTAAACCCGAGAGTCAATATGTTACATGTTTTGCTGATTATTTGTCAACGACCTTCATAGGCTCAGAACGTGGGCTTCCGCCCGAAATTTGGGCTTCCTGTGCTGTAAGTTCTGAAAGAACAAAAGACACTTGTGAGCCATTTCACAGGACGTTCGGCCTTAATTTTCAGAAACATATATGTCAGTAGCGGGCATTCAGGGAAAGCAACAGAAGCACAACTTCGTTAACAATGACTGTTACGATACTTTATGTAATTACAGCCACAAATTTATTCCACAATATCTACATAAAACGCTTACATTTCTTCGAGACACACACAACTAATACGATTATTACGTTACATTATTGATAGAGAATTGTGAGCCAAGCCGAAGCAATGCCCGTCTTACTTATAGGGTAAAGGGAGATATTTTCGTGGTATAAGTTATTTCGTGACGATTTTTTGCTTGTGTGCAGCGGACATCCCTATGAAAAGCCACTTTAGTTCTTGCTGAGCTAAACGTTTTTTGCAATGGAAGAATCATCAAACATAATGCTGTTAACCTTATTAGTACAATCACTAGATCTATAAGTTTGGTGATGTTTTACCGTGTGGTAGGCTAGTGTAAGCTCGGCTGCTCGAACTTTCGTCTCTTCAATTGACTGATGTTTCACAAAATAATTTTGTAGAGTTTTACTTCAGCTCGGTGCACTGCATCTGTTAATGTGTTTCTTTGATCTGATGTGATCAACTATGCCGGAACGTCCACCATGACGATACTAATAAAACAGTTACATTCTGAACACTCTGCTTCGTAATCAAAACGACCTTTCTTAATGAAATTCCATTCCTTGGAATAACAGTCACTGAACTTGCAGGCACGTTTAGGCATTGCGTTTCACAGTAATGCAGCAATAATACCACTAATATGAGAATAAACTATTACAGTTTGTCTCACAAAACATCACCTACTACACTGTTCTGACAATGAGCGTGTGTGAGTAAGTGGCGCGACAATCGGACGGTTTCATAGCACTGTTACAATAATACAACTTACTACTTGTTGGCCAAAGTACCGCTCAAAGTAAATAATTGCCTGAGTGTATCAATATTGATACTGTGATTACTAGTATGGGACAATGGAGGTTTTAGACAAATAAGCTAAAATACATTAATTTCTTGTGTTGTATTTCCTTTAATATAGCGAAATCCCAAAAATTTGAGAAAGTTTCACGAATTGTATTTAAAAACTGAATTCTGGGACTTTTGAGCGTCCCGAAACAAATTTTCGGGACACCGGAACACGGGGATGAAAACCGGGACAATCCCGATTTTCCGGGACGTTTTGTCACCCTACCCGTGGAGCACATTAAAAGACTACCTCAAAAGAAATGTGAAAGACAGTCGACATCCTCCTAAATTAGGAAGACCATTTGCTCTAACGCCAGATCTCGAGATAGAACTATAGAACTGCATTATAAAGATGCAAGAATTGGGTTTCGGGTTGACAGTAATGAGGGTAAGAAAAGTGGCATACGAATTAGCGAAACGAGCTGGTCGTGGAAATTTTTTTAAGTCCGCAAAAGAAAGCGACAGGAAATGGTTGTGGTTGAGCTACAAGACGAGGTACAGTATTACTTTGCTAACTCCCGAGAAACTTGCCACTTGCAGGGCTTCTATGGCAAATGAAGAGATGATTGTTGAATTATTTTCCAAATTAAAGAGACTGGTGGAGGATTTAAGAATTCAGAGCTTACCTGATCGATTATGGAATAGCGACGAAACAGGTTTGTCATATGTCGTGAAAGCAATTAGTCATTACGTCAGTAGGAAAGCTATACGTTTACAAGAGAACTTACGTAGATCGCGGAGAGTCGCATACACTTTTAAGTCGTGCCTTTGCTAATGGAACATGGATTCCACCTATGATTATATTCAAAGCAGTTCGGTGGAGCTATGTGCTAAAGCACATTAGTAAAACTCTCTCTGAAAGGCTGAATTAACAGTTATTTGTTTTTAGAATGGTTCATTTTTTTGTGGATGCCATCCCTCCTGATCGTCCTGTCATCTTCCTGATAGTTTCTCACGCATCACATATTAACCCTGATGTCGCAGCAGTGGCTAATCCCATTCCAATTTTCTTGTTGACATTTCCTGCCCACACATCGCATCTGCTGCAGCCACTTGATGAGGGTGTATATAAATCACTGACTGCTCACTGGGCTAAAAGACTGGACCAGTACATGAAAGAAAGTTCGGCTGATAAGCCGAACAGAAGCAGCTTTCATACAATTTTAAATCCAGCGTTTATTCAGCATTTTTGTGCGAAGAATATCCAAAACGCATTCAGAAAATCTGGACTTTATCCCTTCAACAGAAATGCTATTTATGGAGAGGCTGTTCCTCCTTCACAGCTAACAAGTAAGCCTGTTCAGCCCACACAAAGTAGGGCTATGGCACAAGACATGGAAAAGGACCTGTTGACACTGGCAACAGCAGCGATAAAATCCAAGAGGCCTACAGTGAACCAGAAAAAATTTGAAAAAAGATTCAGGAGCGAAGTGTCTCAATAAAGAATTGCAACTAAAAGTCTCTACATCGAAATCAGAGATCACAAAAACCACAACCAAAAAAGACAAGACAAGCTTTGTGCTACGTGCCATAAATCTTACTCTAGTGAAGTTCGCAAAAACAATGGAGTTAAAAGGACCCAGTGCTCGTTTTGCTTAACACCATACCATGTGCCCTGCCACCATTCCGGCGCTGAGGAGGACGTTTATATGTGTGACAGCTGTTCGAGGATTCGGACACCGTAAGCAACTATGCCTAGCAGTATGTTATAACAATAATAAAGACTATTTTCACCTGCATGTCCATTTGTATTGTTAGTTTCTAAAAAAAGAAATAATCCAATAAATTTGTTGTGAAATTACCATAATTATGATTTATCACTAAATTAGATCCTATTATCACAAGATTACGTACCTATGTCACGAAATTACATAGTTTTTATCGTTTGGAAGATGCCACAATAGTTATTCAGTAACATTATTTAAATACGCAATACAGTCAAAAACCGTTGTATTAAGTCCGATTCCTAACAGGCAAGTATTGATAAAAGATTAATTTCATACACATGAGATGTAATTAGTAAAATAATAAATTTATCACGAATATATCTCTCTTTACACTAGTTGAGCAGCGAAAGAATTGCGCGCGCAATTCTGTCGGCTATACGCCGTGTGCGTGTTTTTCTGCTGCAACCGAAGCTGGCTTTGGGCACAGACAGAGTGCACTCGTCTTTTGGCCCACAGATCTTGTGCATGTTTTTCGGTCTCAAGCGACACTAGCTTCTGACGAGTGTATAACATATGTAAGGTGGCAGAAAAAATGAAGGTCAGATTCGCACCTTACATGAGAGCTTTATATCACGCAACAGGAAGCTGAATATGGCACCTAACTTAATTCGGCGGTAATGAGCAAATTTTCCTGGCAATATGTAATGCAAAAACGGAGACATTCAATCAACGGTAATTAGCACACCATTCCTATAATGTATGTTTGAGCGGAAGTAGAAACAAGCAGCGAGAGGTGTTTCAGTTTGGAATTCAGAGGGATGACTCAGAAGCAAGGCCGCACTACAGGGGGTACCACGGAAACCACTTAAAGGGGTGTCCCAGGCAGAAAGTCAACAACCGACCAGGTGACTCAGATGGGGAGAGCGAGTATAATGGCCCATCTGAGGGAGGACAGGAAAGAAAGCTTTTACAAAACTGCATTTCAGAATTCCAAATGGATATGAAACAACACCAGTATCACATGTCCAGCGAGTGGTACACACGTGAGAGACTCAATCAATGTATCTACTTAGGCATCTGGAACGGGCACAAAATGTCCGATTGGCGGAAACATGCTAGGAAGGAGAAAAGAGCCGAAGTTTTGACGCAGTTTAATGATAGGGACCTTGCGATTGGTAGGGAGAAATTCCACAAAATAAGAGGAACGATTCTATTGGTCGAAAAAAGCCGTGATGTGAAGAACGAAAGAACCCAGGTGGGGAGACAGTTCGGCTATGAGTAAGCCAAGACGGAAATTTTCATGGACTCTTCTCTGAACTGGCGTCAAGTGCAGAATGGAGTGCATAACGTTCTGCACGATGCAGAGGAGTAATTTGAGTGAACACTGTGTCACAGTGGCTGATATCCGGCTAGAAATTAGCTGCAGCATCGTTTCGCTCCAACTGTGGAGAAACGAACCAGGCAATTAGTTAATTGTTCTTGCGAGAACTGACATGGCATTGTGATATGCACACTGCTCCAACCATGCATGTGTATATCGCCACATTCTAAGACTAGGCATGAGTACATGTTTTCTCGCATAACGAGAAATATGGGGAAAGTTTCTGCTGGAAAATTCAGCAAATGTGTAATTAGTTTTATAGGAATTTCAGTGAAAGACAGTGGCCTAGCAGACGATAGCTCATCGCAGCTTAAGGTAAATACCACGTGCAGAGGCATAAACTTATTGGTTCACCAGCTTGCATCCACTGTAAAATCGAGCGACCTTAGGTAATCTTTTGTTCAATTTGTCACATATTTAACCATCCACTTTAGACTTGATTGACATCCTAAAAATAGTACCGAACTTTGAACGGAATCGGACGATTTTCGTGGTACTGACCAACATCATAAGTGTAGGAACAATTTTGTAAAGAAATTTCTAGTTAAAATTTAATATGTTTGTGTTTAGGATAATTTAACCTTATGGGAGATAATATTTAACATCGTTGTATTTAGGATTATTTCACTTTTTGATGTTGACAAGATGCGTTATCCTGACAACTGTTTTTTTTGTTGTCACATTGAAAACTGTGTAAAAGCGTGTATTTTTGTGCTAATATTGCGACATTAAACATGTCATGTCAACTTTCACAGTTGTCTTCAATCATAGAAAAAATAAATCACTAATATTGCACCTTACACACAGAATAACGGAATATATCAATGATAGTAAAGTATTGTAATGCATAGTTTGCGAGTTTACAGAATCTGTAAGAAAGTGTGTCGAAGTGCCAGGGTGCCATGTAGCATCTAGTAATATAACACAGAACTATGTCTACATGTATTATAAAACAGCTTTTGTCCAAGCCGTTTTGTGCCCATTATTCCTCAGAAAAGAAGGAAGTAATTAAAAATGGATGATCAATACCAGAACTACCGAAATAGTTCAAAAGTCCAGTAAACTCACTAGGCATTTGCAGAGTAATATTTTTTAACAAACGTGACTGGTTAGCCGGTGGCGATGACCTAAATGTGGTGTTTTTCTGGTAAATAGTCCAGGCAATAATATACAAAAATATGTTTAATTACGTGTGCAGCCAAAATTCCGTGGTGCTAGCTAGAACATCTAGATAGAGAGTGTACCTCAACGTAACCTAGGCAAAATCTGGTGACAAAACAAACGCTGGGATACAAAGTCGCGCCAGCGATTTAATATCCGTCGGCAAAGATTATATTCATTATAACATAAATCAAGAAACCAAGCAAAAATTACAGGAATCTATACCGAAGTTGTAGATGGTACTACAATGTCCAGACGAAGCCCCCTTCCAGATCTTTCCGTTTCCCCTCATCTCATAGATTTCACAGCAGGAGTGTGGTAGAAATCTCCGACTGGTCCCCCATATTTAAATACTGATGTGGTTTTGCGAAATCGACATTGACAAATGTTGTGAAAGTTCGTTCAAAAGGACATGGGCGATTTCCTGTTCCATCCTTGACCACTCCAATATTCTACTCCACTTTTGATAACCTCGTTACGTAAGGCACGTCAAGCGCTTACGGCAATATTCCTTCTCGTCTCACGAGTCCTAGCTAAAACTGAGTAATGAGCCCCATTTTACAAACCCGTGCACGGGTATCGTGGTGAAGGCTGTCTGTCGTTTTCGTAAAAAATTTTAGGTCGAAGCTCGCTCGGTTCCTTTGAATAGGACACAACCGATCTCTCCACGTTAAATAAAATTCGTCTCTAATCGTTTTAATGACGCCGGTAACATGTTTCTCGTCGTCAGTTCCTTTCTGTGTTTACACCTAGCCCGCAAATTTTGCAGTAGTGTAAGACCAGTAAGTACGGCTTCATCTAAAGGTGCCACTCCATGCACCAGCTGTGGCGAAACACATGGAATGATAAGCACCGGATAGGAATGGATGACGGACAGTGTCAAAAGAGTAGAAAGACATTTCGCTTAAAAAAAACTGATTCTGATTACAAGCACTGCCGCACATCAATTCTTGGATATTGTGGTGTATCGCCGTCGTGCTGTTAAGTCGCGCGCTGGTTTAGTGTTTCTGCTGTCGGAGATTACAGTCGTACTGCTGGGACAGGTTGCACTCAGCAACATAAATAAAATGTCATTGGACAGGTGCACGGTTACTGCAGCGCCGGCTGTGCTGTTACAGCTGCTGCATCGCAAACGCGCCTTGACGCGTAAGTTAAATGTCGGTCATAGACAGCATACATCTTCCATTTTTATCACTTGCCGATAGCTTCGTTCAATCGTCCTTTTCCTTTCGAACCTAAATTATGAGGAACGCGTTGGCTGTGAATGCGGGCGCCAATTTACTGTGCAAGGCCGCAACTGGAGTGATTCGTTACTATCTTTACACGACCATTTGAACGGCTCTGCCGGGCGATAAATCAATAGCTGAAAGTAATAACCGAGAAAGCCGCGCCTCGGTATTCCGTAACACTTGTAACGTCGAGATTGTACAAGAATCTCGCTGACCGCAAGAACCTGTACGGGCAGGATCCTTTGAACGTGATGGCATTTCCCCCTCTCATTAACATTCCCACGATTAATTCTGCGAGGTGACGTGTTGTAATGGTACATGGAACTGTAACCAGTAGCAAAAAAATCCACGTTCTGAAAAGGTGTGCTGATGGACTGAATTAGAGGCAGCTACTGTGATCGAAAAATAGCGCTTATCTTGGCGGTAGTGTAATTGCAGTTTTTTTTTAACAAATTATGTTTTTATGTTTACTCCTTCAGTTATTTTTTCAGCCACGTCGCAGGGAAGTGATGTATGCTTGCCTAACATACGACGAGGACATATGAAGAAACTGCGAAACGCTGTGCATTATCAGAACATTCACGCTGGCACAAAATTTTTTGAACAGGATGATCATAATGACTTATGGCTGTAATTGGGAGACACAGCTTTTGTTCAGATCGTTCATATACTTCTGTATAAAATGCACCCATGCTTACTCGGAACAACAAAACATAAAATCTATTAAAATGAAAAATAGCAAAAATTTATAAAATTTTTCCTCCCCTTTCAAAGCCAATGCTCGTAAATGTCCCAAAGGCATTAACTTTGACACGTGGCCTTTCTTTTTAAAGCCCGGAACGAAATACGTGCAAAAATTTTCAGAGTGCCGGGCGTCTAATCAAAATTATTTAAAATTACAAATCGATGTAACTGTTGAAAATGAAAGTTCACGAATGTCAAAGTTCGACGGTACAATTCGTAACACAGAATTACTCGCAGTGCCTAAGACTACGCAGAGCAGTTCTCCAGAAACGAAGTCCGAAACGCACCGAAAAGTTTTAAATCATTTTTTCAGCGTGTTGCCTGTCCAGAGATCATTCAAGTCCGTAACTCTGTCACCATACACGGACCTGAGAATCGAGCGACATCTACTCGGCATAGGCTCACTGTAAACTAAGGATGTGTATAGAGCGGCACTGAAGACGGGCTTGGTTAATATTAGTGGTATCAGGAAGGTTGGGTTATGTTAGGATCTATTCTATCAAGGAGTTCAGAATCTGATTTAATCTCCTTAGGCGGCATGGTTGGTTGCCACAACGTCTCTCTACTTGGAGACGAGTGCTTCATTGCGGCTTTTGTTATCAAAAAGATGCCAGATGCATGTGAAAGAGCTACATCTGTCTCGAAAAGAACGTGGCGAGTTCTGTAAACTTTTTCTTCAGTTACTGGAATAATTCGGCAAGTTTTACAAATACGTATATGATGGTGTTCGAATATGTAACCTGATATCGACAGTTTCTTGTTTAAGCCTTGTTTTTACTGTTACCCTGTGGTTGTTGTGTGTTCGAATACGTGTAGTCACTCTTCTGCGCGTACGTATTTACTAAAACATTAGTTTACCAAGCGTTCTCTTTAATACTAAAAATATTCAACAGAGATGAAAAGAGAAACGTTTTGCCACATGCTCGAAATGCGTATTAAGTTACTAATAGCACATGAACAGCTATATGATAAAACTGAGGAAGTTTTTATACATTTTTTATTGTTTCTTTTCAGTACTTATCAATGCTACTCTATATACAGTTGGCCTTTCTATTTCCGAATAGGGCCATGAATCTATGAGCAAAGGAAATATAATAAGTGTCCTCTGTCTGTGACCCAGTCTTTCCCCGTTAAGTGGGAGACTGTAGTACAGCACCAGTCTCGCTTTAAATTACCAGGAGAAATCTTTCCCATATGTTTTATTTATGAATATCTATGGCACAAACAGAAACGATGTAGTAAATATACACTCCTGGAAATGGAAAAAAGAACACATTGACACCGGTGTGTCAGACCCACCATACTTGCTCCGGACACTGCGAGAGGGCTGTACAAGCAATGATCACACGCACGGCACAGCGGACACACCAGAAACCGCGGTGTTGGCCGTCGAATGGCGCTAGCTGCGCAGCATTTGTGCACCGCCGCCGACAGTGTCAGCCAGTTTGCCGTGGCATACGGAGCTCCATCGCAGTCTTTAACACTGGTAGCATGCCGCGACAGCGTGGACGTGAACCGTATGTGCAGTTGACGGACTTTGAGCGAGGGCGTGCCATAGGGGACCGCACCGCCACTTCCCACCAAATTAGGGACACTGTTGCTCTTGGGGTATCGGCGAGGACCATTCGCAACCGTCTCCATGAAGCTGGGCTACGGTCCCGCACACCGTTACGCCGTCTTCCGCTCACGCCCCAGCATCGTGCAGCCCGCCTCCAGTGGTGTCGCGACAGGCGTGAATGGAGGGACAAATGGAGACGTGTCGTCTTCAGCGATGAGAGTCGCTTCTGCCTTGGTGCCAATGATGGTCGTATGCGTGTTTGGCGCCGTGCAGGTGAGCGCCACAATCAGGACTGCATACGACCGAGGCACACAGGGTCAACACCGGCATCATGGTGTAGGGAGCGATCTCCTACACTGGCCGTACACCTCTGGTGATCGTCGAGAGGACACTGAATAGTGCACGGTACATCCAAACCGTCATCGAACCCATCGTTCTACCATTCCTAGACCGGCAAGGGAACTTGCTGTTCCAACAGGACAATGCACGTCCGCATGTACCCGTGCCACCCAACGTGCTCTAGAAGGTGTAAGTCAACTACCCTGCCCAGCAAGATCTCCGGATCTGTCCCCCATTGAGCATGTTTGGGACTGGATGAAGCGTCGTCTCACGTCTGCACGTCCAGCACGAACGCTGGTCCAACTGAGGCGCCAGGTGGAAATGGCATTGCAAGCCGTTCCACAGGACTACATCAAGCATCTCTACGATCGTCTCCATGGGAGAATAGCAGCCTGCATTGCTGCGAAAGGTGGATATACACTGTACTAGTGCCGGGATTGTGCATGCTCTGTTGCCTGTGTCTATGTGCCTGTGGTTCTGTCAGTGTGATCATGTGATGTATCTGACCCCAGGAATGTGTCAATAAAGTTTCCCCTTCCTGGGACAATGAATTCACGGTGTTCTTATTTCAATTTCCAGGAGTGTATGTTACAGCTTTAGTAATAATGTGATTCAGTCCTAAAACGTAACTTGGTTTCAGCTAAAGAGCTTTGCAGGCATCATTTTCGTCCAAGCTGTAAAAATTTTCTCCAGCTCTTACAGGAATCGGTAGATTGACTGCTGCGAGTAATGAGTACGGTGGGCAGGGACGCTGCCTGCTACGCTGCAGCATTCTCTTAGTAGTGTACAATAACTGCCCTGGCCAGCAAGATCCCAGATCTCCCGCCAGTATCAAGTGAGTGCTGCCCATGTTGGACACAATGTATCAGTGGTGTGTCGTTGCTTCTGCCAATGGTCTGTAGAGTGTTCCCTCGCCCATATACCGGGTTCTGGAAGTTTATGTAGCGCAGATGCATGTCAAGGTCGACACACTGTGCAAGCAGTGGTAGTTCAAATGGCTCTGAGCACTATGGAACTTAACTTCTGCGGTCATCAGTCCCTTAGAACTCAGAACTACTTAAAGCTAACTAACCTAAGGACATCACACACATCCATGCCCGAGGCAGGATTCGAACCTGCGACCGTAGCGGCCACTCGGTTCCAGACTGAAGCGCCTAGAATCGCACGGCCACACCGGCCAGAACCAGTCATTCCACCAGGAGGAAAGTACACGGCTCGTGTTGTCTGTAGTTCCATCATGCCTAGACGGACAATACCCCATTTTGATCACCACCTCTGAAGTCCTCGTTGTATGGTGGCACAACGTGCTATGTGTTGTTTTCATGAGATGCCTTGCAACGTGTTGTTCAGAAGAGACCTCCACCCCCTCGTACTCGTAACGGATTTATGGACAGCCTGCGGGATTCATGATGTCAGTTCCCTCCAGCACTACTTCAGACATCAGTCGACTCCATGCCACGTCGTGTTGCGGCACTTCTGCGTGCCCGGGGGGTCCTACACGATTTTAGGCAGGTGTATTACTTTCTTTGGCTCTTCAGTGTAAATATTGTAGCATTTTTAGGGAGTGTTAAAAAGTAACAAATTCGTGATTATGGTGCTCTAGGTGTGGTTTTCTATGTCAGTTCCATTTCTTCCGTAAGAGTTGTTAAAATGTTGTCTATTGCAGGTGTTTTTCTTTAGCTGTCAGGATATTGTTATACAGATTTCTGACTGTAGATGTCTGATATTGTGTTTGATTCATGTGAGCATCCCAAGGAAATTACTTGTTTTTGTACTAACAAACTTTTCCAAATTGTAGTCAGACACGAATGCACGCAGCCCTCTGACAAGATTCCTGCTTTCTTGTGGAAGTTTTTATTAACAGGCGGCCCCGGTACGAAACTACGTCAAGACGGCGAACATCATGCCGTCGCGGTTATTGATTCAAAGGAAACATGAGCCTCCGCGACCCAGAAATTTTCTGATAGCTGCCGTTGCTGTACGAGGAACTGTAAATGCCTGCACGCTGGAGTGACGACAAATACAAGTAAGTAATGGAGGCGAAGGCCGCGCATGTCCCCCTGCGGTTTTTCGCCAGGCCGGCTTTGTGAGGTTACCAGGAAGTGGGTCGTTACGCCCGGAAACGCAAAACCGTTGCTACTGTGTTTACAGACTCGTCCTGCGCGGAAGAGCTCGTCGCCTGAGAATGACGTGAGTCTACGTAGTCTGTAGTGACGGAGAACACGGTACACGCGTTCCGGCGACTGCGGAATTTCGAGGCCGTCGTGCTTGAAGCGACGCGCTACGCACTGCTGCTCCAGACTGATGGTAATTGAAGTGGGCAGGGCTGAAACACGATGCAGCTCCCTTCTGTTTTGTAATTCCTTCGCCTCTCTTCCTCCCGCCCCGCATTCTGACTCTTCGAGAGGCCACATTGATGCAATCACAGCAAAAATGACAATGCTACCAGGCTGAACTACTTCGAGTTTACGAAACGCAGTTCGTAAAACTGACCAGTCACGCTGCTCTTGGATTAGAGGAATGTTCCTTGTTAACTGTTAGTTGAATCGGCCATTTGTCGTCGTTCGAAATGTTTTTTATGATTCTCGTTACTACTCTACGTGAACGAGTGCGGGAAAAACACTTGACCCGTCATCAGTTTTACCAAGAACAAGACGTTTCGATACATAGGTGGAAAGTTGGACCGTAATGGAATAGTTATTTACTTGTGAGACTGTGAACTTCTTAGCAAAGATCGCTTGTTAACAACCTTTATTGTCGATTACCTGTTTCGGTAAGCCTGATGCCCATCTTCAGAGCTCGATAAAAGGTTATTACACGTCCGCTATACCGTCCATACACGTGCTCTTTCTGCAACATTGCCAGGTATGTCAGGGACGAGATGAACGGTTCATCCGTGAGTCAAGGTTAAAACCACAATATACAAAGTAATTCACCAAATGCGGTGCCCTTGTTGCAGTGAAGTACACTCTACTATGTAGTTTGGGACACGAGTAATAAAGCTTGCTTACAAGCGATCTTGACTGGCTAAGTAGTTCACCTTTCTCAAGTAATAAATACAGATCGCTCCTTACCGCTCAAAATGAGTAAATTAATGAATAGCTATTTGCCGCGCATTTTCGCAGTAATCATCAACACACATTTTTTTTCCTACTCTAGTTGTTATAATGTCAATTAAGTTCAGCCTACGACCACTTTTTACTTGTAGGACAAGTGCACTCGACTCCCTAGTTAATAAAAACAAACCGTAGTGATAGAAGATGAGATGCCCACACGGCTAGCCGCGCGTTCTAACGCGCTGCTTCCGAAGCGGGAAGGCGTGCCGGACCCCGGCAAGAATCCGCCCGTCGGATTACTGTCGAGGTCCAGTTTGCCGGTCAGCCTATGGATGGTTTTAAAGGTGGTTTTCCACCTGCCTAGGCGAATGCGGGCTGGTTCCCCTAATTCCGCCTCAGTTACACTATTTCGGCCATTGCTGCACAAACGCTGTCTCCACGTACGCATACACGATAATTACTCTATCACGCAACTATTGGGGTTACACTCGTTTGGTATGAGACGTTCCCTGGTGGGGGTGGGGGGTGAGGGGTGGGGAGGAGTGTCCACTGGGGGTCGACCCCCACAATAACCGTGGGTTCGGTGTGGGGCGGCGGAGGGATGAAGTGGGCTGCGGTAGTCGTCGCGGGACTGTGGACCACTGAGGGCTACCGTGGGTCGAAGCCTCTCCGTCGTTTCTAGGTCCCCGGTTTAAATACACGATACAAGATGAGCAGCTGCAATGCTCATTGCACTCACAGAATGATAAGTAAAACTAAATCGTACTGTACCCCATATGCGAGTGCCATGCCCACTGATTTCGACAAAGTAATTAGTAAATTATCTTTCTACTTGGACACTGTGCACAAAGGGCAACGCTGACGCATTGAAACAAACCAACTAGGCAACTGGGTGTACAACATGTTACATTCATTTCCAATGGGTAGCTAATCAGGAAAAGTTGTACGACAATTTAAAGGATCTTGAAACTCAAGTCTGGTCCGCATGCAATTCTTTATTTGCTCTTTACGTGTCAGGAAATTAATAACAAATTGGCAGAGAGCAAAGTTATCTGTGTTAAAATGAGGGATAATGACGCTTACACTGTAGGAGCTACCAAAATTTACGAGGAAATCTGCACGGATCATAAAGCTCCAAGATCATTATCAGTGCAGCTCGTGAATTCAAAGTTAAAGTATCCAAAATTACAGCGTTAAAATGAGGGATAATGACGATGTGGGAGGCCCCAATATTTAGTTGCAAGTCTGCATGGATCATAAAGCACCGACATCAATATCAGCGCACCGCGTGAATTCAAAGTTAAAGAATGCATAACCACAGTTTTCTATAAATAAAAACAGCAACCCAAGTTGCGTGTTAGAAATACTCAAGTAATCAAGCTGGTCCGAATATTGATCACGCTGCTGCAGACAGCGAATTTGTATTTCCTCAAGAACAACGAAGCATTCCGAACAGCTCCAGATGGCAGGGGAGTGCGTTACAAGCATGACTCGAATCAGTAAGTCTGCATAAGATGTTTACGTTGATCTTTTCACAATCAAATTTACGTTTCCTCGTCAGCCGTTATAACTGAGTAATCCACTCTTCATAGCACTGCTTTGACTTCTTGAAACAAAGATAAAAATCTAGGTCTACCAACAAATTACATGTATCAAACTGTGACCCAAAATATTTCACGAGCTTTTATTTCGTCGTAGTACAATATAATCGTAGATTGACAATTTCTGAAGAAGCTGAAATATCGTGGAACCCGAATAAGCAGTTACAAAGGATTTTCATTCCGTGTCACCTGAAAATTGTTTTGGGAATTTGTGGTAAGGTCTTATGGGACCAAACTGCTGAGGTCTTCGGTCCCTAAGCTTACGCACTACTTAACTTAAACTAACTTCCGCTAAGGACAACACACGCACTCATGCTCGAGGGAGGACTCGAACCTCCGACTCGAGCAGCCGCCCGCACCGTGACAAGACGCCACAGACCGCGCGGGTACCCAACGCGGCGTGTATTGCCTGATATCTGATGTATCAGGAAGTACTGCTTTAGATACTAAACACTGTCGTTCCAGGTCTCAACTTGTCCAACGTATGCCGTTAAAGGTGGATGCGGCATTTTAAATTATGGTCGTTTTTGGCCTTCGTCCTTTCTTTCTTCACATCTGGCTATCCGAGCCACCATGAACTCTTCGGTTGCTGTCTTTTGTCGTAGTAACGGACGCTGGGCTTTGGGATGGTCAGTTCCAGTTGAGCCATGACAGAAAACTATGATCAGAACAGGTTACAAATTTAGCAAAAGTCATTCTATGTTCATAGCCAGGATGTGACCGACGACACTTACGACACTTTTGCATGGTGACGGAACTATGTAGGCCTGATCCTGTTTTGCATTCACTGGACTATGTCGCATGCCTGAACATGGACAGCGCGCCATGATTCTGAGTACTTGACGATGACAGTTATTTCCAGGGCGTGCTGACTGCTCGGTATCCCTATGTGTCGAGCACCATCTAATATCAGCTAAAACATGGACATGAACCATCCAACATGGAATGTGACATGACAGTTATCAGAGTGAATAATCACAACAAAAACCTCCTGACATTGCAAGAAAACTTCCACATACAAAGAGCCATTGCAATGGATAAGAAGGTACTCAATGACCAAATCCATATAAACAATAACTCGCTGATCATGCTAGCCACCAAAACAATAACAAACTGAAGTGCAACCAGGATAAATAATTAATGAATATCCTTCCCCTCTTCTCTCTCTCTCTCCCTCCTATCCCCCCCCCCCCCCCCCATACACACACACATACTCACAGACAAACACATGAACCCACAGATTACAGGAAAAGTAATGCACTCAGCAAATTACACACACACACAAAAACTCATACAAAAAAAATTGAGGATTGCACACACACACACACACACACACACACACACAGACACACAACAAATGAAAACCACAAAACACAACAGAAACAAAAGACAAACACATAACAACAGTTGGCAACACTACACACTGCAAACACACATATGTTGATCGCCAAATGGCAGTGAAAGTGAAATGTGATGTGACAAATGGCTAAACAACACCTGATTCGGCTAACTGGAGCATGAAGACCAGCAAATACATCACCAGAAACACATATATGTGTTAGCAGCGCTGGAAATCGTAAGTAAAACGAAAGATACATCATTTTATGGAACTTGTGCTACAAAAGTTGCTTCTAACCTAAAAAACCCGACAAAATGTAATATATCAACAGATTATATCTAGCAGATAATACGCTTATTGTATATATAAAAAGAAACATGTATTTCAGGCCACTGATGATACTTCCCAAATAAATGAAGCGAAACGCGTATGGCAACAAACAAACTGCCTTCATTTAGTTGCATAGACGGCACATACCTCCACCTATTTAAAGCAACTAAAGGACAAGACGGAAAACAGTTAAAAATGACGATAATATCAGCCAGTTTGAAGATGCCTCAATCAAGCGCAACGTGTCATTGGTAAATAATTACAGATTTGCAACTAAGATTTTTTGTTTCTTCTTCCTGGAAAGGAAACTAATCAGCAGTCGTAGAATCTGGTGAGTATTGATAATTGTAAGCCATGCCGTGTTGTCATAAAAATGAAAAATAAAACAGGCACTCAGAAAGAAAATTTGAATATAAAAAGAGTTGTTTAGTTCCTTAACTTTGTCGCCTTGTCGGCGAGAATGAGTCTGTGGTTTACACTGTCTAGTTGTCAGTGTTAGAGACTGATGAAAATATGATTGTTAATTTATTTAAATATTGTTATTCTTGACTTTGCCTTGTGCAATGATCGAAACTGTTAGCGATTTGCAGTTTTTCTCGTCGCCAGTATAAGTAATTGGCGAAAAATATGTTATTAGTCTGTAAAATTTGTTCTCTTCGCCAGTACTGAGATGTTGTAACTGAAAGTTACAATCAATTCACCCCAAACATCCACCGTAACAGAGAACGTATTTGTACTACAGTAAAAAGATAGATACGTGTACGCTAGTTAGAATCCACTCAATACTTGAAACATAAAGTGCTGTGTGGCGGGAGTTGCGGAAGTATGGTATACCACAGAAGATTCTAAACATGATAAAAGATCTGCGTGTAGGCTACAAACGTTGTGTGCTCCACAATGGATATCTCAGAGATCCTACAGAGGTAACAAACGGGAGACCGTCACCTTCGTATTTTGTCACGAACCTTCTTCCTATTTGTCCTTGACTCATTTATGAGAAGTCACAGCCGGAAGAAGATGAGGAATGCATTGGGGGATCCATGAACGTCTGAAGGGTTTGGAATTCACAGACCACATAGTTTTATTAGCTCAAAAGCTAACATCTATGAAAACTAAATTAAAATCATTGGAAAAGAAGAAGAGATTGCTGGGCTCAAGACAAACATACGTAAAACAAAGGAAATGAGAATAAATTCTGGAAAAACATGGAAGTGCCGGTGCTCGTAGGGGACCAGTGGAGATTGCCAATTCATTCCTATATCTGGACAGTGCGGTGACAGAACGTACTGAAGCAGGAGAAGATGTAAAGAGCCGCATAAACAAGGCAAATACTACCTTTTTCTATTGTATTCAACATGGAGAAACAGAAACATCACATGCAAAACTAAGATTCTTAATTTTAATACAAATGTGAAGGCTGTCCTTCTGTACACCAGTGAGAGATGGTAAGTAGCTAAAAAGATAACGTCACTGTTACAGAGCTTCATAAATAGGTGTTTTCGGCGCATAATGAATAGGATCTCTGGAGAAAAATGAACCAGGTACCTACAGAGGAGCAGATACCTGAGAGGAAGTGGAGATGATTAGGCCACACAGTGAGAAAGCCAGATCGAGCAATCGAAAAGAGGGCTTTGGAATAGAATCCCCAAGGAACAAGGAAGAGAGGCAGGTCTATAGATATAAAGAAGAGGATAGTGGAAGGGGAAAGAGATAGAGTTGCCAAAACCTGGTCAGAATTGAGGGAAATGGCAAAAGGGGGAGATGGATGTCGTGTGCCCCCATAGTTGACAAAGAAATTAAGTAGGCCAATGCTTGGTTGACAAGGAAGGGCTAGCACAGAAACGTGGCAGTATAATAAGAAATAATCAGTAACGTTTATTAGCAGTAATGTAAGAAAATGGTACTTAGCTTTGGTAACAGTGAGAAGTGTGGCACTCGATGTGCTGTACTTACGAGGAGAAAACGGGAAGTGCCACAACCTGATCTCCCAGACGTTTTTCTCGATGCAAGAGGAGACAAAATAGACCAACACATGTCTCGGTTTATCCGCAGATAATCGATCGTTTCTGAGAAGACGTCTGTCAAAGTTTTCAACGCAATTTAGGTGTATTTTAGGGCGTGGCTGCACAATCAGTGCCATACACTTATTCGATAGTGTTTGTGTATGGCATTTTCTGGAGTTACGATCTCTTTTAATACTCATATTATTATATTTCATTCTTATATCAGTTCTTAATTCTTATATTTTATTCTTATGTTTATTCTCCAGTAAAATTTGGTGCATTCCTTTGGATGATACAGCTGGTGGTACAGTGGCTAGCGTCGCGGCCTCTCACTATTGTGTCCGGTGTTCGAAACCCGACTATTGTTTTTTCATTTCTTTACCCCTATCCATGCAAGGTTGCAAAATGAATGTTTCTTATTAATTCAGGGAATGAAAGGTCGTCATTTTAATTGCAAAATTACACCTCGGCTACTCAATCAGTGCCATACACTTATTAGATAGTGTATTTGTGTATGGCATTTTCAGGAGTTACAATCTCTTTTAATACTCATATTCTTATAGTTTATTCTTATATCAGTTCTTAATTCTTATATTTTGTCCTTATGTTTATTTTGCAGTGTCCTTTGGATGATACCGATTATAGAAACATTCGAAACACAGAAATTCGGATCACTACCATCTTGCGAAGTAAGGTTTGCCACAGCGACACTTCTTTGTATGAATCTCACTGGAGAAAGAAACGTCATCAACACTGCTGAAGGTTTCACACGTTTGCAACAATGTCGCGGCAAACAGCGCTTAATGTATCACCTTTCCGATAATCGGCGATTGCAGCTGATTATGGGACTTAACATCTGAGGTCATCAGTTCCCTAGAACTTAGAACCACTTAAACTAGCCTAAGGACATCACACACATCCATGGCCGAGGCAGGATTCGAACCTGTGAATGTGGCGGTCGCGTGGTTCCAGACAGTAGCGCCTGCAACCGCTCCGCCACTCCGGCCGGCTAGCTGATTATGAATGAAGATACACTGCAGATAATTCATCGAAAACGATGTCAAATAATTTTTCCTTTCTTTTTTTTTTAATTCACGACATATACAATTATTAGGCCAATAAGGAGAGTATTATTTCAGTGTAAATCGGAAAACATTCGTGTAGTAATCTTCTACGGGCATGGGCAGATAAATTAAAAACAAAAATGTAAATAGTTATTGGGTTTTGAACACGGAGCGCAAAAGTGTGAAGTCGCGACACTACCCACCGTGGTTCTGCTTCCGGTGGATTATTTACTCGCTAAAAGGCACGTAAAATACCTTGAAAATTTTTACTGTTGTTTTCTCTAAAACGGTAAAAGATCTACCGATAAGACAAGAGATCGTTTATTTTGACTGCTCTTCCACTGAGCGAAGTTGGGATATCAGATTATGGCGCTTTCCGTGTTCTCCTCCTTAGCAAATGAAATCTGAACGATGTTGCTATTCTTGGCCGTCAGTGATACCGTCATTATGACTGAAAATATTTACGCAGACTCTTTTAGTTAACTGTTTGCGTTGTTCTGTAAATAGACTCCAATGTCTAAACTGTTGTCTTCTGAAAGGAACTTGCGGAGCTGTGCACCCTAGCATAACTGCAGGAAACGTCTGAACTCCTGGAACTGGACGAGTGTCGGCAGTGCGTCTTGCTTCGTGTCTGTCAGCGGAAGGATCCCCGTCCAAGCCCGTGCTAGACGGAACCGAAATAGCTCGCTGTTGACAGCGCTCTCTCTGGGAGCTGGCAGCACTGCCCGTGGGCGAATACGGACGTTGGTGGACGTGGCGGCAGAAGCAAAAGGTAGTCCCAATTAACGAGCACCATCTGGAGGCCAGTGATGAGCCTGTGTGGTACATATGTTCTCTGTAAATAAATATTCACACTGGTGGCATAATTTACCTGCTTGAAAGCAACTTGGATAAATTTGAAATTCGGTCACCAGTCGAAACTTCACTACAAAACCAACATTATAATAGTAGTGACGTACATAATTTACAACTACGTGTACAACTCACTTACATAACTTTGTGTCATCCCTGCCGATGCAAACGTTCCCTGCGTTTACTTAATTTAGAATGTCTGAAACGCTCTCGTCATTAATTTTGACTGATCAGTACGATAACATGTACTGTGATTACTGTGACATTTGAATGACCTTGAATATGGCAACACATGACGTTGCAAAAATACTATCAGTTTCATTAAAAACCTTATTTTTCTATGGATTAAGCAGAATAGAAAAATAAAATTTCAAAGTTCTGAAACTTATAATCAAATATCAGCTGTTGAAAGAACACTGAAATATTGCACACCAAGCGACCAGTGACATCAGTACAGAAGCAAAAGCAAATTTCTTTTAATACTTATCTTGTTTCACTTTAATCGAATAATTACTTTCAAATAAAAGAACACTACTCTGAACGCCTGTTACCTTACAGACTGGCTGTTAGCTAATTTACATGTACTCATAAACTTTGCAAAAGAACAACCTCTGATACAGTTCTTTTAAATTCTGTTACACGAATATGATACTCGGTTACACCATATGAAGACGAGCTGAAAAGCAGTGCCTCTGAATATTTTATGTGAAAACTCTTGAAGTTTTTTAAGTAAAAGATACGTTATTAACATTATATATCTTTATTCTCCGTTTCTATATACACTCCTGGAAATGGAAAAAAGAACACATTGACACCGGTGTGTCAGACCCACCATACTTGCTCCGGACACTGTGAGAGGGCTGTACAAGCAATAATCACACGCACGGCACAGCGGACACACCAGGAACCGCGGTGTTGGCCGTCGAATGGCGCTAGCTGCGCAGCATTTGTGCACCGCCGCCGTCAGTGTCAGCCAGTTTGCCGTGGCAGACAGAGCTCCATCGCAGTCTTTAACACTGGTAGCATGCCGCGACAGCGTGGACGTGAACCGTATGTGCAGTTGACGGACTTTGAGCGATGGCGTATAGTGGGAATGCGGGAGGCCGGGTGGACGTACCGCCGAATTGCTCAACACGTGGGGCGTGAGGTCTCCACAGTACATCGATGTTGTCGCCAGTGGTCGGCGGAAGGTGCATGTGCCCGTCGACCTGGGACCGGACCGCAGCGACGCACGGATGCACGCCATGACCATAGGATCCTACGCAGTGCCGTAGGGGACCGCACCGCCACTTCCCAGCAAATTAGGGACACTGTTGCTCCTGGGGTATCGGCGAGGACCATTCGCAACCGTCTCCATGAAGCTGGGCTACGGTCCCTCATACCGTTACGCCGTCTTCCGCTCACGCCCCAACATCGTGCAGCCCGCCTCCAGTGGTGTCGCGACAGGCGTGAATGGAGGGACGAATGGAGACGTATCGTCTTCAGCGATGAGAGTCGCTTCTGCCTTGGTGCCAATGATGGTCGTATGCGTGTTTGGCGCCGTGCAGGTGAGCGCCACAATCAGGACTGCATACGACCGAGGCACACAGGGCCAACACCCGACATCATGGTGTGGGGAGCGATCTCCTACACTGGCCGTACACCTCTGGTGATCGTCGAGGGGACATTGAACAGTGCACAGTACATCCAAACCGTCATCGAACCCATCGTTCTACCATTCCTAGACCGGCAAGGGAACTTGCTGTTCCAACAGGACAATGCACGTCCGCATGTATCCTGTGCCACCCAACGTGCTCTAGAAGGTGTAAGTCAACTACCCTTGTCAGCAAGATCTCCGGATCTGTCCCCCATTGAGCATGTTTGGGACTGGGTGAAGCGTCGTCTCACGCGGTCTTCATGTCCAGCACGAACGCTGGTCCAACTGAGGCGCCAGGTGGAAATGGCATGGCAATTCATTCCACAGGACTACATCCAGCATCTCTACGATCGTCTCCATGGGAGAATAGCAGCCTGCATTGCTGCGAAAGGTGGTTATACACTGTACTAGTGCCGACATTGTGCATGCTCTGTTGCCTGTGTCTATGTGCCTGTGGTTCTGTCAGTGTGATCATGTGATGTATCTGACCCCAGGAATGTGTCAATAAAGTTTCCCATTCCTGGGACAATGAATTCACGGTGTTCTTATTTCAATTTCCAGGAGTGTATCTGAAGCTCTCTGTCCGTAGAGGACTCCGAATTTTAGCGGGTAACATGGCGGTGAGTAACGTAACTATGTGGTGCGGGAGAAACGGCGTTCTGTAATCGAATTGCGAATTCGGTGAGTTCGTCCACACATAGAGCACCTTCTCCCTCAGCATGACAATACCAGATCACACAAGAGCGCTGCGGCACCTGCAGTCTGACGCCGTGGGTTCAGTGTCATTGATCATCCGTCATAGAGGCTCGACTTGAACCGATCTGATTTTCATTTGTTACCAGAACTTAAACAACAGCCTCAAGAACTTCACTTTGATAGTGATGAAACACTGAAAACAGAGCTGAGGTTGTGGCTCCGTCAATAAAGTCAAATATTCTACCGTGACGGTATCAACAAATTTTTTTCTCGGTGGGAGAAAAGTGTTCGTCTCCAGTGTTACTATGTTGAGAAATAAATATGAAGACGTGAAGACACGGAATGTTAATCATGTTTGTTTTACGAAGAAAACTTCATTACGTACGTGTCACCTGTCAGAGTCGTCTCTAGATGTACCAGATGTCTGTATCACTGCAAAGGCACCCGCCTCACAGCATTACAGAGCCTCCATCAGCTTGAATAGTTCCCTGTTGATATGCAGGGTGCATGGATTCGTGAGGTTGTCTCCATAACCTAACACATCCATCCCCTCGATACATTTTGAAACGAAAATCGTCCGACCAAGCAACATGTTTCCAGTTATCAACAGCCCAATGTTGGTGTTGAAGGGCCCAGGCGAGGCGTAAAGCTTTGTGTCGCGCAGTCATCAAGGGTACGCAAGTGGCTCTTCGGCTCCGAAAGCTCATATCGATGAAGTTTCGTTGAAGATTTCGCACGTTGACTCTTGTTGATGGCCCAGCAATGAAATCTGCAGCAGGGAAAGGGTTGCACTTCTGTTACTTTGAATGATTCCATTCAGTCGTCATTGGTCCCGTCCTTGCAGGATCTTTTTCCGGTCGCAGCGATGTCGGAGATTTGACGTTCTCCGCGGGGCTGCTACGGTCGCAGGTTCGAATCCTGCCTCGGGCATGGATGTGTGTGATGTCCTTAGGTTAGTTAGGTTTAAGTAGTTCTAAGTTCTAGGGGACTGATGACCACAGCAGTTGAGTCCCATAGTGCTCAGAGCCATTTGAACCATTTGACGTTCTACTGGATTCCTGATATTCACGGTGCACATGTGAAAAGGTCGTACACGAAAATCCCCAATTCATCGCTATCTCGGAAATGCTGTGTCCCATCGTTTGTGTGCCGACTGTGCACTGCATGTTCGGACGTCTCGCCATATGATGGCAAATCCAGTATTGCCAAACATGATGGTATGATGATCCAGGCGTCAGAGTGTGGGGAAGCATTTCTCCCTCTTGTGGGAAATTAGCGATCTACTGTTTCAGAAGTCCTAATTGGAAGCAAATACAGCACCCTGGATCTACATCTTGTAAATGGTCCTCTTTAAGGCAGCGATGGCGGATCTTTGTGTTGACACATCCTTTTCACTGTGATAAGTATCAAATGTGGCCCCCTCCTGTTGAAGCTCCGCGTGTGTCGAATGGGTCCTCACTTTGCTTGAACCTCCCACTGTCGACTTGTGCCTCAGGACTCTAGTAGGGCTTCAGACAGAGGACACTGACAATGTCAGGATCCTTGAGTTCGTATGTGAGGAGTGACAGGTGACAAAGGATACGATACAGCCCAAAGAAGTGATTTAGTTACTTTTCCAATAGACCCCACATTCAACACAGATGTAACAATACGAACCATATCTCCCAGGCTGTATCTCACTGGCGATGCCAGATATTTTGCTTCTTCAGTCCTGGTGATTAGGTGTTTCACGCAGTCATCCTGAGTGTAATCTGCTTGAAATGGAATAGGTGTATCCCTTGTCGTTTGTGCCTCATGATGTGGAGCAAACACAATGGTGTGAAATCTGTAGTGCCTTGCTTCGCTATGTCGTATGTAAATGTAAGGATGGGCAGTCTTGTGTCCCAATCTCTCTGTTCAACATCGTCATACATCGAGAGATTATGTGACACCGTCTAATTAAACTGTTCTGGATAGTTCACATAGCTTTGGTGACCTTGTAGTAAGTGACGCATTCATAGTCAGTGCAGCCTGTTATCCATCGATTCCTGTTTGTTTGCTCTGGGAAGCTCCTCAAGAGGTTGATTCGCAGCACTTACTTCCGTCGCTCGCATTCCATACAGTCTTTCACATAGTATTTGACGGATTTGTACGTACTTGGCCAGTAATACCTGCATTTGATTCTGTCTAGACTCTTCACGAATAATGGACGATCAGATGTTAAAAACGTTGTGGAAGTACTTCAGTGAAGCTGGCCACAGATGAGCTGGAATGAGGGGCAACCATTTCCACCCCACTGGATCGTAGTTCCTCTTAGACAATGTTCTGTGTATTTATTGGAATTCTCCTTTAGTCGGTTCCTCCTCCTTCAAAACTTCTGCGGTTTCCAGCCATGCTTGAAACTCCCTATGTTCAGCAAAAATGTCATTTGGAGCAGCAACGACTGAGATTTCATCCACTCAGGCGTTCTGCCACAGGACTCCTTGGAAGGTAGTCAGCATCCTTGTGTTTTTATCATGTTCCTGATGCTTCAGTGCCCATATTACCTGCTGAGTTGACATTCTTCGTAACAGTCAGCCAGCTTAGAGAATGCGATTGGCGTCTCACATAAATACAGCCGGAACTTGCTGGTGGAGCGTACAACAGCAAGATACTCATTCTTAGTTATAAGGTAAAGCAATAGCCATCATCTTTTCAGCACCTCCCAGAATTTGCTCTACAACTACACCTGTAGTCAGTGGCCAAACTTCTTTTCTCTGGATCAGGATCGACGCCATAGCCATTTTTATTGCTTGGGCAGCGAAGAGGCACTTTTCGGATTCAGAAGGAGGTCTGTAGTCTGAACACACTAGAGCACACTTGTCAGGCAGCTTAGATAACCTTCACATGTCACTGACGAAACGACAGCGTCATCCAGATAGCAGACATATGTCATCCATGAAAATGCTGAAGCTGGATCAACCATTCAAAGGTGACTCGAGTATTACACACTCCAAATGGCACACCATTTAACTTTTATAGGCCATCAGATATGAAGGTAGTCTTCTCCCTTTCACCCTCATCAATCTTTATTTGTCAGTCGCCTGTTTCCATGTCCATGGTTGAAAAATAATTTACTCTTTCCAAGCACCCAAGGGTGTCATTAATGCACAGAAATGGGTAGACATATATCTTTGTGATTTTGTTCAGTCATCACTATCCGACACAGAAATTTCATGTGCCATCCTTCCTCTTGACAAGAACCACATGAGAGGAACGAGGGCTCTCTAAATAATGTCTTTTTGGAGCATCTTCTCCACTTCATCCTGAATTATCCATTGTTCAACTGGTTACACTGTTTATGGGTGCTGGTTAACTGGTCAATGATTCCCACTGTTGATACAGTATTTTACCCTTGCACTGTCTTTTCTCCACTCTGCATTTGAAAGGGCTACCATTCATCAAAATTGGTCTTCATTCACACCAAATCCTATTGGTGCTTCGACAGTCGTTTCCTTCGCTGCATTATCTGTACTGGTACCAGAGTATGATTCTTTCCTGATGGCACAAAGCTGCCTTCCTCGACTAGTTCAACTGTGAAAGGATGAGCTGTAGCTGTCTGTGACAATAAATTCAGATTTCTCCTCGACCTCGTACAATGCTTGTGACCATCGACGGCATGTAGAATTCTTTTGTAAGCCTGAGTGGCTTTCTGCTGTCGACAAAAGCTTCACAGTTTAACTGAACATCTTATTTGGCAGCTTGAACTCGTCTCATTGATGACAGCGGTAGAACAATGTCTTCGACGACAGAAAACCGTTCACAGCAACCTGTGTGTGTTTGATGGTGTAGCTTCATCGGTCTAGATCTCTGATCTACATCTACGTCACCATCTATAGGGATACTCTGCAATCACATTCAAGTGCCTAGCAGAGGGTTTATCGAACCACCTTCACAATTCTCTATTACTCCAATCTCGTATAGCGAGCGGAACGAATGAACACCTGTATCTTTACGTACGAGCTCTGATTTCCCTTAATTATCGTGGTGATCGTTCCCCCCTGTTTAGGTCGGTGCCAACAAAATCTTTTCGCATTCGGAGGAGAAAGTTGGTGATTGGAATTTCGTGAGAAGATTCCGTCGCAGCAAAAACGCCGCTCTTTTAATGATTTCCAGCCCAAATCCTGTATCTTTTCTGTGGCACTCTCTCTCATATTTCACGATAATACAAAACGTGCTGTCTTTCTTTGAACTTTTTCGATGTACTCCGTCAGTTCTATCCGGTAATGATCCCACACCGCGCAGCAGTATTCTAAAAGAATACGGACAAGCGTAGTGTAGGCAGTCTCCTTAGTGGGTCTGTTACATTTTCTAAGTGTCCTGCCAATAAAACGCAGTCTTTGTTTAGCCTTCCTCACCACTTTTTCTGTGTGTTCCTCCCAATTTAAGTTGTTTGTAATTTTAATACCTAGGTATTTAGTTGGATTTATGGCTTTTAGATTAGACTGATTTATCGTATAACAAGTTTAACGAGTTCCTTTTAGCACTCATGTGGATGACCTCACACTGCTCGTTATTTAGGTTCAACTGCCACTTTTCGCACCATTCAGATATTTTTTTCTAAATCGTTTTGCAGTTTGTTTTGATCTTCTGATGACTTTATTAGTCGATAAATGCAAACAACCGAAGACGGCTGTTCAGATTGTCTCCCAAATCGTTTATATAGATAAGGAACAGCAGATGGCCTATAACACTATCTTGGGGAACGCCAGAAATCATTTCTGTTTTACTCGATGACTTTCCGTCAATTACTACGAACTGTGACCTCTCTGACAGGAAATCACAAAACCAGTCACATAACTGAGACGATATTCCATGAGCACGCAATTTCACTACGAGCCGCTTTGTGGTATGGCGTCAAAAGCCTTCTGGAAACCCAGAAATAGGGAATCGATCTGAAATCCCTTGTCAGTAGCACTCAACACTTCATGTGAGTAAAGAGCTAGTTGTGTTTCACAGGAACGATGTTTTCTAAACCCATGTTGACTGTGTGTCTGTGACTGCTTGTGATGCCTGCAAAAAGTCCCATCCAAGAATAACATTATGACTACATTCTGCTAGAATAACAGATTCAAAACACTGCAGTCTGTCATTGATAGTTATTCTCTCAATACATTTTCCTGTCGGCTGGAGTTATTTGCCATTTGCTACTTTCAGCACAACCCCTTCCAAAGCACAGAACATAGTCCTATTCAGCTGATGATGATAAGTATTTCACTTTACACAAAGTGAGCCCCCGAGTCGACCAGTGCTCAGACAGTTTGGCCATCGATGATGACATCAATGTAATTTCCTAACATCCTGGTGACAGCTGTTTATGGAGCATTTTCACCTGTGGCGGCCTCACCTTCATAAATCGAAACCTCACTAAGATTTCCTGAATTTGGCCGTTAGGTGAGTGTCTGGTACTTCCATATGGCGACGGGGAAAGGCTACAGCTTGTTGGAGAGTGATCTCGTCCAGGGTATGTCGATGGGGTTTTTCCCACAGGTGGCGGATAATCGGCTGCAGTTGGCTGAAATGAATATGATTTTTGTGGTAGTTGATGTTGCAGCGTAATAGTCGTCGAACAGTCTCATTCTTTCTATGCAGTTATGAACAACATGACCACTGAGAGAAAACATACTGGTGTGTTATTTCCCGTCCTCAAAATGCCTGTTCTTCTGCGGGGCTTTGTACTTGGCAGAGGAGCTAATTGTACCTGTGTTGGTAGGATTCTGCGTTGTCGTTTTACAGTTGTGGCATAAATCCATGTTGGCTGAGCCCATTCTTCATCGCATGTTCAACTAATGGTGGAGGTTGGTACTAAAGAGCAATCCTCTTCAACATTCTGTATTGGCTCCACATGCATGGGGTCGACATTCATGGCTGCTCTCTCTTACGTATAGGTTTCATACACTCCTCTCTTACTATCTGGCATGTGAAAGAGGTGCGCTCATGATGGCCTCCCACAGCTACCATAGGGACCAGTCGGCAGTGAGTCATAGCTCTTGTGTCCTTTTTTTTTTCTTTTGCACTTAATAAATTCCTATGCCTTTTTGACATCGTTTACCATAAATGCTTGTTATATGTCTTCCGTGACCTATTTCAACAACTGTGAGATTTTTTCAGCTCCTTTTACACTCATATTTATTAAAATGGCAAGGGGCCAAAACATTTTGTGTGTATGAATGTGTTGTTTCCCCAAGACGATGGTCTACATTCTTCCATAAAGCTGACTTACTGCTGACTGTTTTATGTAGAGCTAAGTTCGTCGTATATGTGGACGTCATGCAACATCCTGTGGAGTGCTGGCTGCTGCTATACCGTTACAGTACTCCACGCTAGGCTCTGAAGTGGGCAACACGTGGTGCACGTAACGTGCAATCAGCTGCCAGCCTGTGGACTCATCCTGTCACTGGTGCAGCATGGTGTGGGACATGTGGCTCTGTGCGGCTAGGCACAGAGCAGTCACCTGCCTGAGGAGAGTGGCTGCAGACTCGCCTCTCAGCAGCGTGTTTTAAAAGAGACTGGTATGTGTGACAATTTTTAAGGAAATACGTTATGGGATCAAAAGTATCCGGACACCCTCCAAAACATACGCTTTTCATATTAGACGCATTATGCTGCCACCTACTGCCAGGTACTCCACATCGACGACCTCAGTGGATATAAGACATCGTGAGAGAGGAGAATGAGGCGCTCCGCTGAACTCATGGACATCTAACGTGGTCAGGTGATTATCACTTCTGTCATACGCCTGTACGCGAGATTTCCACACTCCTAATCATCCCTAGGTCCACGCTTTCCGATGTGAAAGTAAAGTGGAAACGTGAAGCGGACACGTATAGCACAAAAGCGTACAGGCCAACCTCGTTTGTTGACTGACAGAGACCGCCGATTGTTGAAGTGGGTCGTAATGTGTAATAGACAGACATCTATCCAGACCGTCACACAGGAATTCCAAACTGCATCAGGATGCACTGCAAGTAAAATGACAGTTAGGTGGGAGATGAGAAAACTTGAGTTTCATGGTCGAGCGGCTGCTCGTAAGCTACACATCACGCCGGTAAATGCTAAACGACGCCTCCCTTGGTGCAAGGAGCATAAACATTGGACGACTGAACAGTGAAAGAACGTTGTGTCGAGTGACGAATCACGGTACATAAGGTGGCTATCCGATGGCAGGGTTTGGGTATGGCGAATGCCCGGTGAACGTCATCTGTCAACGTGTGCAGTGTCAACAGTAATATTCGGAAACGGTTGTGTTATGATGTGGTCGTGTTTTTCGTGGAGGGACCTTGCACCCTTTGTTATTTTACGTGGAACCATCACAGCACAGGCCTACATTGACGTTTTAAGCACCTTCTAGCTTCCCTCTGTCGAAGAACAATTCGGGGATGGTGATTGCATCTTTCAGCACGATCGAGCACCTGTTCCAAATGCACGGCCTGTGGCGGAGTGGTTACACTACAATAACATCCCTATAATGGACTGGCCTGAACAGAATCCACGCCTGAATCTGAAACGTCTCCTTAGAAAAATTAATGAATTGATGCGCTGATAAACCTCTACGTTATTTGATTTTCAAACAGCTGAGTAAAACTGAACGTAGTCAGACATTACTCTCTTTACTTATTCCGATCCACACTAAACTGACACACAATGTTTTTAGTGCAACGCAATTTGACCTTCAAAAATCCCTTCAAAAAAATGGCCCTGACTAACAATAACCTATACCTTACATGGATCACTTACCTCACAAAAATCTTCGTTACTCGAACTTCTGCAATACAGCGAGCGCCACTACTGCCAGCTAAATAAAAGATTCTGACTACTGATAGGCATAGTTAGCAAATGAAAGATTTTGATAGAGGACAAACAATGTATTTACCTTAAAAATGTTCAAAAAGGGTGTTACAAAAAGGTACGACCAAACTTTCAGGAAACATTCCTCACACACAAAGAAAGAATATATGTTACGTGGACATGTGTCCGGAAACGCTATTTTCCGTGTTAGAGCTCATTTTGTTACTTCTCTTCAAATCACATTAATCATGGAATGGAAACACATAGCAGCAGAACTTATCAGGGTGACTTCAAACACTTTGTTCAGAAAATGTTCAAATACGTGCATCTACCCTCCGTCACATGGAATCCCTGATGCGCTGATGCAGCCCTGGAGAATGGCGTATTGTATCATAGCCGTCCACAATACGCGCACGAAGAGTCTCTACAATTGGTACCGGGGTTGCGTAGGCAAGAACTTTCAAATGCCCCCATAAATGAACGTCAAGAGGGTTGAGGTCAGGAGAGCGTGGAGGCCATGGAATTGGTCCGCCTCTACCAATCCTTCGGTCACCGAATCTGTTGTTGAGAAGCGTACGAACACTTCTACTGAAATGTGCAGGAACTCCATCGTGCATGAACCACATGTTGTGTCGTACTTGTAAAGGCACATGTTCGAGCAGCACAGGTACATATCCCGTGTGAAATCATGGCGGTGAATCGAGGAAGTACAGTACATACTGACGAAACTAAAATGAGCTCTAATATGGAAATTAAGGGTTTCCGGACACATGTCCACATAAACATCTTTTCTTTATTTGTGTGTGAGGAATGTTTCCTGAAAGTTTGGCCGTACCTTTTTGTAACACCATATATATATATATATATATATATATATATATATATATATATATATATATATATCAGTTCATGAAATCCAGTCTTATAAATTTACTCTTTCTGATGGACACGCGTCCAGATCATCCGCTCTCAAAATTCTGCCATCTCACTCCCCATATCCACCACTGCTGGCGGCTCATCTCCAACTGCGCAACGCTACGCGCTGTTAACAGCCAACTGCCAAACACTACAATGGCAAATATTCCAACAACGTCAACCAGTCACAGACTGCACACAGCACAGTCAGTGATTTTCATACAGAGCGCTACGTGTCGTTACCAACATAAAAACCTAAACAGACTACTTACAAATCCTATAGAACACCTTTGGGGTGTTTCGGAACGCGACTTCGTTTAAAATGGTTCAAATGGCTCTGAGCACTATGGGACTTGCCTTCTGAGGTCATCAGTCCCCTAGAACTTAGAACTACTTAAACCAAACTAACCTAAGGACATCACACACATCCATGCCCGAGGCAAGATTCGAACCTGCGACCGTAGCGGTCGCGCGGTTCCGGACTGTAGCGCCTAGAATCACTCGGCCACTCCGGCCGGCCGCCACTTGGTGCCAGGCCTCACCGACTTACATCGATACCTCTTCTCAGTGCAGCACTCCGTGAAGAATGGGCTGCCATTCTCCAACAAACCCTCCAGCACCTGATTGAACGTATACCTCTCTCATTTGTATCCTACTATGCACAGACAACATAGACATCTGTTTGGCGATAAAATAGGTTGTTCCGATGATCTGTTCATGTTTGAACTTCGAAAAAGTGTTGTAGTTCTGATAAACAGTAGCCTTCCCACCTCTTACACTTAGGGTAATTGGATTTTAGAATGTCTCAAAGTGTTCAAATGTGTGCGAAATCTTATGGGACTTAACTACTAAGATGGTCAGTACCTAAGCTCACACACTACTTAACCTAAATTATCCTAAGGACAAACACACATACCCATGCCCGAGGGAGGACTCGAACCTCCCCCGGGACCAGCAGCACAGTCCATGACTGCAGCGCCTTAGACCGCTTGGCTAATCCCGCGCGGCTATAATTTATCGCAATTTTAAACTTTGTACCAGATTAAATGCTTAACACAAGTAACAATGTTGAACTTTTTGGACTTCCCATCATTTTAAAATTAGGACACGTGGTATGTGACCGAAGGGGAAAACCCACTGGCTAATTTGGACTCTTAACTTAGCACAAGTAATCTATGACCCATGCAGGCCATCTCAGTATCCACCAAGTCCTCTATCTTAGAATCTCATGTCATAGAGTTGAAAAAAAAACAACAGTAAAACAAGTAGCCTAGGTTCGCCATCCTGGATTTTAAACATAGGACAGCTGGGTAGGTCCACAAACTTGATTTTTGAATTTCACTTCCAGTTTTTTAATTTCCTGCCATTTTGTGCATAGAGCAGCTGGCCTGTGTCAGAGAGATATTGGAAGGATTGAGAGGGGGGAGGGGGAGGGATTTGGTAAAAGTTCATGAAGTCATAGGGATGGCAGAATCTGGCTACAATGCAGACTGAACGCAACTGGTCCAACCCCACTACTTAGAACTGAAGCATTATCAAATGACGTACTCTGTCAATCAAGCTCAGTTAGACTCGATGCAAAGCCGGTTTAGAGCCCTTGTTGCTGACAGAAATGACCGGTCTGTGTACTTAATTTCACATTTTGTATGGCTCCAAATCATTTAGAAATTTGATCACGTATTCTTTCTGCTATACTCGGTAAGTGTAATTAGTTATTTGCTATCTTTTCTGGTGTTGCAACTCTAATAAACAGCACATTAATTTTTTATAAAGAGTTTAAGAAAAACACCACGACCAGACGCCTTTTCTAATGGTATAATTTTTATTTCACCATGACCGGCTTCAAGACACTAGCGACTCATCATCAGACCGTACACAGTTTGTAGTAATTGTTTGTAGCATTCTGGGGGTCGTTGTGTTCACTTATTTGCAATCCATCGTTTCAGTCCTGGTGCACAAATCACTCTGGAAAAGTAGTAGGGTAAAACAAAAGCTGTACAATCACAAAAGGGGACTGGTAGTAGTTTTTTCTGAAAATCTTTACTCATCTCAGTCGCAGTTTTTCACATCCATAATGGATATAAAAATTCAAGGTAGTGATCAAAGGCTGAAGGGCGAAAATGTGGCTGCTGATAACTCTCCTTCCTGATGGCTGAATGTAAATAACGGAAGAAATCAAAGGAAAGAAAGCAAGTGAATTTTTCGAAATGGCGCGCCGTATCTCTGACTTTTACTCCCGTCACCTTATGAAGAAATGTACAGACGGTTGTCTCTATATAGGCGATGCAAGTGGGTTCTGGTACATTTCGAAAAAGGGGGAAAGGATTGACAAAGGATAAAGGAAGGAAGAGACATATAATTTTATACCCTCCTACCACTAAGTCATTAGAGCTGGAGTGCAGGCTAGATGTGCGTAGGTTGGAGTAGGAAGTAAGAGATTACCATCTGAGATTAACAAGCAGGGCACTTGCCAGGCTTAATTCAGGGAAATATCGGAAAACTAAACAGTGACATTTTCACACGAAGAAAAAAGTCCACCTTGAAACTACATTTTTACAACTTTGCAAATGATAACTTACTACATACGAGGGTAATCCTACAAGTAAGTTCTCCTATTTTTTTAAATAATTACAGAACTCTGTTTGTGTGGCAGTAGATCACACTGTTATGAAGAGTGCTTCACGCGCTGTGTGTAAACATGCGCACGCCGCGCTGAGGCGCTCAGTCTTGGCTCGGCAGCCTTTGAGAATGGAGCTCCCGTTGGACGTTACCGCCAAGTGCGAATTGCGCGTAGTTATTCAGTTTTTGAACGTAAAGGGCACTGCGCCGGTTCAAATCCATCGCCAATTGACGGGAGTGTATGCTGAGTCGTGCATGGGTGTCAAAAATGTTCGTAAGTGGTGTAAAGAGTTTGCAGCTGGTCAGACCGAAATTCACAACGAGCGAAGGAGCGGGAGACCGTCAATTTCTGAGGAGACAGTGTTGAAGGTTGAGCAAAGCATGCGTGAAGATCTGAGGATCACCCTGGGTCATCTCTGTACGTTAGTTCCTGAGGTTCCCCGAAGCACAGCTCACAGAATTTTAACGGCAGCATTGAACTACCGGAAGATGGGTGCCACGCATGCTGACTGAGGACCACATGCGGCGAAGAGTTGATGCTTCCTGCGCATTTCTTCACCGCCTTGCAGCCGAACAGGACAACTTTCTGGACTCAATCGACACGGGTGACGAAACCTGAGTATACCACTTTACACCTGAGGCCAAGCAACAATCACGCCAGTGGCGGCATCCTTCTTCGCCAAAGCCACGGAAATTCAAACAAACACAGTCTGCCGGTAGAGTGATGACAAACGTTTTTTGGGATCGGAGAGGGGTATTGTTGGTCGACTTTATACCCACTAGGACCACAATTAACGCTTACAGGTACTGTGAGACCCTGAAAAAACTCAAACGGGCAGTTCAGAACCGGAGAAGAGGAATGTTGAGGAAGGGCGTACACATTATCCGTGACAACGCCCGCCCATGCATCGTTCGGCGAACCGTTGCTCTCCTGCAACAGTTGCAGTGGAACATAATCACTGCAAATGTCCCCATACAGCTGACATAAATAATTCCTCCCATTTCCTTTCCTTCCTCCCCCTCCACCTTCAAATTACCTAACATTTACTTTCACCAGCGTATGTTAAATACAGGCCGTAGTGATGAGTAAGCCAGTTTTCCACTTACCTTAGGAAAGCAGCAATTACGCAAGTAACATTTTTAGGGTTTTATATTACGTTTATAACTTGCTCACTGAAGACCGAAAAATTTGTGACTGTATGACTATGTTCTGGGGACATAAAGTTTTCAAATGTTTTCTGCCACTGAAAACATTTGACATTTACTGTACTGGCACAAAGGTGCATGAGCGCGCTGCACGGGTAGTGAATAAGCTCCTTGACAGTGGTAATGTGATCTGTGGTGCAGTGTTACAGTCAGTCAGTTGTTACAGCGAAGCAGTTGAGTTTTAGAGAAGATCTGGTATTTATGAATCTGAGAGAAATTACCTAGAATATTTTATTATGGGTATCAAAATTTGTTTGTACAGATATTTTCTTGACTGTGTCAATGGAGAACGTTATTGGAGAAATATTTCGAAGTAACCAGTGCACGCACAAGACTGAAATATTTCTTTGCCAGCAACAGTAACTGAAGAAACCTTTGCCTCTTAGGTAACGAATAATGTTCATAATTAGTGTTAATTTGATCTCTTTGTTTTCATTATGTAATAGCTAATGCAATTGGTTTAAATGTCTGTAATTTTTGTAATGATTTCGTAACTGTTAGAGTCGTCTTGTGCTGAACAGTGTTTTATGACAATAACCAGAGTTTACTTATTAAGAACGCCTTTTTTTAAAGTAAAACACTCCTCCATCATTCTTATTAAAGTTTTACATTTTTTGTGGTGTGTGCATTGGACCTTACGCCACACACAGCAAGATTGTTTCTGACAAGCAAAGATAAATATAGTAGTGTGTAGCTTATTTGCTGCTTTCAGTTTGCTTTCGAGACCATGAGTACACCAGACACAAAATAGCATGCTGAGCAAAAGATAAGTTACTTGACTTTCATAGCAGATCTCATTTTGCATTTTTGTGAGCAAAGAGCAGGCAGAATTTTTAGGTGTTGTGCTAAGTAAGCAGATTAATTTACAGCGAACAGTAAAGGCAATATTAAACAGTTATTCTCTTCCGAGTATATATTTCAAATCAGACATTGCACTTCACGTTGCGCAACTGTCATGACGTACAGACATGTACTGAATTTCATTTAAATAGTTTTCATTGAGTACACTATTAGATCCTTTTGGGACTTGATTAGATTCAAATTTCATTCTTTCGGATTCGGTGTTTCACGAACATTGAAGTTTTGTTTCACGACTCCGTTCACAAACGCAGTAAGGGCCAACCAACAGTCAGTATTGCTCAGCGGTTGATTACACTTTACACGAGGAGAGAGCCACTGAAAAAGAATATTCATTAGTTCATATATAGATAAATTACGTAAGAAGATTACGTGGGAAACTAACTATGGTCTGTAGGAGTGACTGTGTCTTCTAAGAATAAGTTATTTGTTGAGCAATAATTATAACGTCCTCGAAAACCTAGAAATGGAGGAAAACGTGATCTATGTATGAACTATAGGGCTTACTACAATGTCTCGACGGAGGCAACACTTGCCAAGCGGAATGATTGCGGGAATGTAGAATTATGAAGTCAGATAATCGGTCGAGTAACAGAGTCACCTCAAAAAACAACGTTTTGCCAACGTCTATATCTATTACCTGTTATTCAATTGATAACCCAGTCCCATGAGAATAAGTGTGTTCTCTTGTAGTAGATAGAGCGTTGACTATATATAAAGCACTCGACGATAAAGGTGTGCTCCCCTCTTTTAAGATACTGTTTCATTAAGACTTCCCACATTTTCATCCAGCAATGAGCGTATTTACGTGGTCAGGATCTAAAACGATCAAAAGGAAACCAATAAGTACAATATATCAGTCTGTTAGCTGCAGCTATTTAACTCTGCTACCACCGTCGCTCTTAACTTTCAGGTAGCTGGTACAAGCTCTGATGGGCCAAAAGCTTCTCGTCGCCAGAATTCTGGTCGCAAAAGCACTATTGGTGACGGTACCCAATTGTTGATGATTAGCTTGTGCACCAATGTCCTGCATTATACATCCGTATGTAATTCGGATTTGCCCACAGGATTTCACGAGAAGCGGACCCGTCAGTATAAAAACAGCCAAGAAGTATTGTGGTGTTTTTAGGGAAGCAGTAACAACCGAATGGATCTGTCAAGAGAAACCAGTGATTTCGAACGTGGACTAGCCTTTGGACGTCATCTAAGTAACACAGCTGTGAGAGACATTTCAACCCTTCTAAATCAGCCAATGTTGACTGTTGGTGATGTGACTGTGAAGTGGAAACACGAAGGAATAACCACAGCTAAATCAAGACCGGGCAAAGCTCATCTGCTGAGTACAGGGACCAGCGGGTACTCCAGAATATGTTTGGAAAAAATCGCATGAATTCAGTGGAAGGAGCTATTCGTGAGTCCAAAGACCTACCAGCAGTCCAGCTAGCACAATGACTGGGCGTAGGGAGTTCAAAACAATGGGGTTGCAACGGTCGAGCAGCTTCTCATAAGCAGGCTTTCTGTAATTGATGCTAAGCGACGTTTGGGATGGTGTAAAGAGCGACATTACTGGACAGTCGATGACTGGAAACGAGTGATTTGGAGTGATGAATCACGCTTTACCCTGTGACACTCCGATGCAAATGTTTGGGTTTGATGGGTGCTAGGAGTAGTTTACCAGTCATCAAACGATGAAGAACGAAGGAGGTAATGTTACGACATGGAGGCGTTTCTCAAGGTTAGAGCGTGGTCCTCTTATTGTGATTAAGAAGACGCTAAATACTGAATGATATAAAAACATTTTACAACATCGTGTACTGTGTACGGTAAAGAAATGTTTCAGAAATGATTGTTGTTTCTGCATGGCAGTGCACACCATCGTAAAGCAGCATCTGTGAGGCAATGGTTTCTGGACAACAACATTCCAGAGATAGACTGGCCTGTCCAGAGTCTCGACCTGAACCCAATGAAACTAGCCAGAACGTCTACCTCATTCCATATCTTGGCGCCGTACCCCACAACTTTCTCTGGTTTCGGCTCTTGAGGGAGAATGGGGTGCCATTCCTCCGCAGAGATTGAGGCATCTCATTGAAAGAGTCCCCAACAATGTTCAGGTCCTCATAAACACGAAGGTAGAGACTCAACATATTAGCGTCCGGATATTTTTGATCACACACTATACGTCTTTCAGGGGAAAATTGCACTCTGAGACAAAAAGACCGACGCACCACGAATGAATAACCTGAATGGGACGGAAATCGGTAGTTGTAATGCACAGGTACAGCAAGGAAATGAGTACAGTTTCAGAAAAACTTTAGTATTTATCCAAGAGAAAGTGCTTCACAAATTGAACAAGTCAGCAACCCGTTGGTCCCTCTCTGGACCTTATGCAGGTAGTTATTCGGCTTGGCATTGATTTACAGATCGGCCTGCGATCTCATTGACTGGAGTAGAATTGTCTTCAGTGATGAGCCCTCTTCGAAATGAGCCCAGATGACCAGTGAAGACGTGTCTGGGGACGATACAGGCAGCAGGGGTACCAACCTGACTGTCGCCCACCACCATATGGCGCACAGCAAAGAGTGATGATTTGGGGTGCCATTTCTTTTCATAGCAGGACCCCTTTGGTTGTTATTCACAGCACCATTACAGGAAAGCGGTACGTTGACGATATTCCACTCCCTGATATGTTGCCGTTCATGACAAGCGAATCTTGGCTTACATTTGAACAAGACAATGCCCGTCCGCACATCTGGCAGAAAATCCAAAAAGATTCTAGTCGTATGTGAAGTATGTTAGCGGCAAGATACAATCAATGCCTTCTCTGCGCGATAACAATGGAGATACTATCGAAGATAGTGCTGCCAAAGCAGAGTTACTAAACACTGCATTCCGATATACATTCACAAAAAAAGACAAAGTAAATATTCCTGAATTCGAATTCAGAACAGCTGCCAATATGAGTAACGCAGAAGTAAATATCATCGAAGTAGTGAAGCAACAAAAATCACTTAATAAAAGCAAGTCTTCTGGCCCAGACTGTATACCAATTAGGTTCTTTTCGGAGTATGCTGATGGATTAGCTCCATACTTGTCATATACAACCGTTCGCTCGACGAAAGATCCGTACCCAAAGACTGGAAAATTGCACAGGTCACACCAATATTCAAGAAAGGTAGTAGGAGTAATCCACTAAATTACAGGCCCATATCGTTAACGTCGATATGCAGCAGGATTTTCGAACACATATTGGGTTTGAACATTATGAATTACCTCGAAGAAAGCGGTCTATTGACAGACAGTCAACATGTGTTTAGAAAACATCGTTCCTGCGAAACACAGCTAGCTCTTTATTCACATAAAGTGTTGAGTGCTATTGACAAGGGATTCCATATCGATTCCGTATTTCTGGATTTCCGGAAGGCTTTTGACATTGTACCACACAAGCGGCTCGTAGTGATATTGCGTTCTTACGTAAAATCGTCTCAGTTATGTGACTGGATTTGGGATTTTCTGCCAGACAGGTCACAGTTCGTTGTAATTGACGGAAAGTTATCGAGTAAAACAGAAGTGATTACTGGAGTTCCCCAAGGTAGCGTTACAGGCCCTTTGCTGTTCCTTAGCTATATAAAGGTTTGGAACACAATCTGAGAAGCTGTCTTTCCTTGTTTGCAGATGACGCTGTCGTTTACCAACTAATAAAGTCATCAGAAGATCAAAACAAATTGCAATACGATTTAGAAAAGATATGTGACTGGTGCGAAAAGTGGCAGTTGACCCTAAATAACGAAAACTGTGAGGCAATCCACATGAGTGCTAAAAGGAATTCGTTAAACTTCGGTTACACGATAAATGAGCCTAATCTAAAAGCCATAAATCCAACTAAATATCTAGGTATTAAAATTACAAACAACTTAAATTCGAAGGAACACATAGAAAATGTTGTGGGGAATGCTAACCAAAGACTGCGTTTTATTGGCAGGACACTAAGCTTGTCCGTCCTCTTTTAGAATACTGCTACGCAGTGTGGGATCCTTACCGAATAGGACTGACGGAGTACATCGAAAAAGTTCAAAGAAAGGCAGCACGTTTTGTATTATCGTGAAATATGAGAGAGAGTGCCACAGAAATGATACAAGATTTGGTCTGGACATTATTAAAAGAAAGCGACGGAATCTTCTTACGAAATTCCAATGACCAACTTTCTCCTCCGAATGGGAAAAGATTTTGTTGACACCGACCTACATTGGGAGGAACGGTCACCACGATAAAATAATGGAACTCAGAACTGGAACGGAAAGATGTGGTTGTTCATTCTTTCTGCTCGCTATACCTGATGGGAATAAAAGAGAATTGTGAAGGTGGTTCGATTAAACCTCTGCCAGGCACTTAAATGTGATTTGCAGAGTATCCATGTAGATTTAGATGTACTGCTTGTTTTGTGCTTGTCGAACCCTACCTCGGTCAGATATGTTGCCTAATATCTCCCCAATTGGAAACGTTCGGAGCATTATGGGCAGGGCCTTCCAACCAGCTCGCTATTTTGACATTCAAAGGCGCCAGTTGGCCAGAATTTGGTACGATATCCCTCAGGAGGGCATACAACAACTCTGCTTCCATAAGGGCCACAGTTCTTAGAGTGTACGAGAGCAGAAAGTCCGGGGACACCGACCTGCGTGCGCTGCTGCGGCTTGTGGGAGGTGACGGGCAGCGCCGTGGAGGCGTCGTCGCCGAAGGCCACCACGTGCGGCAGCTCGAAGACGCGCGTCACCCGCTGCACCGCCGCCAGCCCGGCCGCGTCCATCGGGCCCACGAAGCCTGCGCACCACACAACGCCGGCCGTAGTCGTACAGTTTCTTTTTCTTTATTGAATTTCGGTTCCCCCGAAGGGGGCGGGCTGGCAGCAGCTCAGTATGCCGCTATTCAGCCTACAGACTTTGTTTTAAAAAGATGAAGATAATAAGTAATAAAAACAGGCGATAAAATCGGAGACTTAAAGAGTAACATGGCGAAAAAAAGTCGTGGAACTTAAAACATAGAAGAGAGGGATGCTGATGCTAATAAAATACATACGAAGCAGACAGGTAAAACAATAGACAGACAATTAAAAAACACGGCGATAGTCTGGTTTTTGTTCGGAAAAGTAATATAATTCACACCTAACGACAGCATGGGTTCTGTTCGCAACACGAGAAAGAAGAACAACACTGAACAGTCACTGGAACACTGCACTAAAAAGTTGTTAAAGTGACATACCACAGCCGAGAGCAGGTGGGGGGAAACTGGACAGATGATAGGTAAATAAAAAAGGGGGGAAGGATAGGAAAAGCGAAGGTGGGAGGGAGGATGGAGGACGAGGACCCATAAGAGGGGGGGGGGGATGCTGGGCATACGCGACAGGGAGTGGGGAAGGTAGACGAGAGGAATAGAAAAGGACTCGGGGGGGGGGGGGGTGAAGGGAGTTACGGAGAGGTTTGGTGGGAAGAAAAAAGGATGGAAGGGGGGAAGAGAGAGCCCAGGGAGAGGGTGGAGGAAAGGAGGGGGGGTGGGGGATCAGAGTTGATAGGAGGGATAGATGGAGGGAGAGAGGGCATCATCCGGGAGGGGGAGTTGATGGAAGCCATCTTGGGAAAGGAGATGAAGGGCGTAGAGATGGAGAGTAGTGGGGACACAACAGTGAAGGCGTGGCAGGAGGCGGGGATGGGAGAGGAGAGGAGCAACCAGGGGGTGAGGGGATCAAGGCGGCAGGAGGTGTAGAGTATGCGAATATATTTGAGGAACAGGAGCAGATGGGGGACGTGAGGCGTATACGGAAGGTGAGGCGGAGTGCATGACGCTCAATGATCTGGAGGGACTTATAGAATTGGGGGGGGGGGGGGGAGTAGATATCCTGACGGGACTGGCATAACAGAGAATGGGATGGTCTGTCGCTTTATAATCCATGGCAACGGCGTCCTCACCACAAGGAGTAGAGGGCGTTGTAGTCCCTTCACATTAGCCGTTTTAGTAAATTGACTCAAATGTTTTCTACGTAAATTTACGAATAGATGTATTATAATACAAGACGACACCAGTTTCTGTATGTCACAAATTATTTTACTTCATATTATGGCACATAATGTAATATACTTTTACGAATTATACGAGTTGACTACGGAGCTTTTGTTATTATTTTATAATTAACACTATAACTGGAACTCTAGCATTTGTACACATAGAGAAAGCTTTTGACAATGTTGACTGCAATACTCTTTCAAATTCTAAAGGTGGCAGGGGTAAAATACAGGGAGCGAAAGGCTATTTACAATTTGTACAGAAAGCAGGTGGTAATTATAAGAGTCGAGGGACGTGAAAGGGAAGCAGTGGTTGGGAAGGGAGTGAGACAGGGTTGTAGCCTCTCCCCTATGTTATTCAATCTCTATATTGAGCAAGCAGTAAAGGAAACAAAAGAAAAGTTTGGAGTAGGTATTAAAATCCATGCAGAAGAAATAAAATCTTTTAGGTTCGCCGATGACATTGTAATTCTGTCAGAGACGGCAAAGGACTTGGAAGAGCAGTTGAACGGAATGGACAGTGTCTTGAAAGGAGGATATACGATGAACATCGACAAAAGCAAAACGAGGATAATGGAATGTAGTCGAATGAAGTCGGATGACGCTGAGGGAGTTAGATTAGGGAATGAGACACTTAAAGTAGTAAAGGAGTTTTGCTATTTGGGGAGCAAAATAACTGATGATGGTCGAAGTAGAGAGGATGTAAAATGTAGACTGGCAATGGCAAGGAAAGCGTTTCTGAAGAAGAGAAATTTGTTAACATCGAGTATAGATTTAAGTGTCAGGAAGTCTTGTCTGAAAGTATTTGTATGGAGTGTAGCCATGTATGGAAGTGAAACATGGACGATAAATAGTTTAGACAAGAAGAGAATAGAAGCTTTCGAAATGTGGTGCTACAGAAGAATGCTGAAGATTAGATGGGTAGATCACATAACTAATGAGGAGGTATCGAATAGAATTGGGGAGAAGAGGAGTTTGTGGCATAACTTGACTAGAAGAAGGGATCGGTTGGTAGGGCATGTTCTGAGGCATCAAGGGATCACCAATGTAGTACTGCAGTGTGGAGGGTAAAAATCGTAGAGGGAGACCAAGAGATGAATACACTAAGCAGATTCAGAAGGATGTAGTTTGCAGTAGGTACTGGGAGATGAAGAAGCCTGCACAGGATAGGGTAGCATGGAGAGCTGCATCAAACTAGTCTCAAGACTGAAGACCACAACAACAACATAATTGTAACTCTTTTTAAATGGAATGGTTCCGTTTTCTGTTATTTACTGTCACTTAAATTTATGTTAAATCGAGGTGACTAGTATTTACATATAATAAACTGTATTAAATGCCGTTGATCGCCGCTGGTGGTGTTTCCGTCTATTCATGTGATCTCAGCACGCTATTTAAGCCCATACGAAGGGTTAGTCTCGCATAGTTTCCTGCCGTTATGTAGACAGGAGTGACATCACCAGCAGTCGACCAATGGCTAACATTTTTTAAATTTAAGTAATTTTAGCTGTTGTATAATGGAGTCTTTCTGACGGATATCTATAATTTCACAGTTTAAAAGCCCTGAAGATGACCCCTACGTCGGGTTGAAACCGGTCGGCGGTATAATAATAATAAATGCGCTTAAGACTGTTTTTGAATAATTGATTAAACATAATAATCGTTGCTTCATCTCCACAATCATGTTGTCCATTTTTGTATGGTGAGTAACAGTTCTTGCCCTCTGCACCAAGTTTCTATCTTCTGCAGGTCTTCTGCATCTACATCTACATCTACATGGTTACTCTGCAATCCACACTTAAGTGCCTGGCAGAGGGTTCATCGAACCATTTTCATACTACTTCTCTACTATGCCACTCTCGAATGGCGCGTGGGAAAAAGGAACACCAAAATCTTTCCGTTCGAGCTCTGATTTCTCTTATTTTATTATCATGATCATTTCTCCCTACGTAGGTGGTTGTCAACAAAATATTTTCGCATTCGGAAGAGAAAGTTGGTGATTGAAATTTCGTAAATAGATCTCGCCGCAAAGAAGACCGCGTTTGTTTCAGTGACTGCCACCCCAACTCGCGTATCATATCAGTGACACTCTCACCCCTATTGGGCGATAACACGAAACGGGCTGCCCTTCTTTCCACTTTTTTGATGTCCTCCGTCAATCCTACCTGGTAAGGATCCCACACCGCGGAGCAATGTTCTAGCAGAGGACGGAGAAGTGTAATGTAGTTGTCTCTTAAGTGGATTTGTCGCATCTTCTAAGTGTTCTGCCAACAAATCGCAGTCTTTGTTTCGCCTTCCCCACAATATTATCTATGTGGTCTTCCCAATTTTAGTTGCCCGTAATTGTAATTCCTAGGTATTTAGTCGAATTGACAGCCCTTAGATTTGTGCGATTTATCGTATACCTAGAATTTATCGGATTTCTTTTAGTACCCATGTGGATGACCTCGCACTTTTCTTCGTTTAGTGCCAGTTACCACTTTTCGCACCATACGGAAATTCTCTCTAGATCATTTTGTACTGGCAATTGATTGTCTGGTGATTTTACTAGACGGTAAATTACAGCGCCATCTGCAAACAATATAAGGGGGCTGCTCAGATTATCATCTAGATCATTTATGTAATTCAGGAGCAGCAGAGGGCCTATGACACTACTTTGCGGAACGCCAGATATCACTTCTCTTCTACTCGGTGATTTACCGTCTATCACTACGAACTGTGACCACTCTGAGAGGAAATCACGAATTCAGTCACACAACTGAGACGATACTCTATATACACTTAGTTTGATTAACAGTCGCTTGTGAGGAACGGTATCAAAAGTTTTTTAGCGTTCCGACCTCTCTGTCTCATACAGGATCATGCGCGAAAAGCCTCTTGGGACTTTCAGCGTTTTTCAGTTCTTCCTGAAGGTGCGACATAGCTGCGACCATTCATTCCTACAATTTCCACGCTTTGTAGCGTCGTTGGCTGACGTTTGTAAACATGAGTTCATACCCTCAGTTTACCCCTCAAGACAATCTCTACAAGCTCCTCAGTTTATCGGTATCGTTTTCTTACAGTCCGTGTAGACATAGTGTTCCATCTAAGCTCAACAAAATTGAGATATTCCCCGAACCGTTTAAGGTACTCCCCGAACCGTTTAAGGTACCGTTATTCTGTTTTTCTAGATGCAATCTGAGAAAGTCGATGTTCAGTCTCTTTTTGTACCTATATTGTTTAGAGATATATCGGTATCAACGTTGCTTTATCAAACGAAGTAGAGGGTACATAAAGCGTGTCGGTGCGATGCGGAAAACAGTGCAGTCGCTATAATTTGGAAACGGTGCGATTTATCTGACGTGCAAAAGAGCATGGTCATTGACTTTCGGACCAAGGATGGAAGTATTTCCGAAACGGTTAAGTCTATAAACTGTTCGCGTGTCGCTGTGGTCAAAGCGTACTGTGCATGGCAAAATGGCGGTATCGAAAGCGGGCGTCGGGGTAATTGTGGTAAAGCACGGCTCATAGATGGGGTAAACGACGGATGCAGATATGTGTACGAGCTGATAAACGTGCAACTGTTGAGCAGCTGACCGCCCAGGTGAACCAAGGGGTACCCTTAGAGCCTCCCCAATCGACCTTTCAGCCACCGCAGCAGGCACCTGGTTCATTCACCTATGCTGCCTGCAGTACATCGGCGATTAAGGCTGGAATTTGCAGAGCAGTACCACAACTAGACATCCACTGAGCAGCAAAAGACGGCCTTTTAAGATGAATTATGTTTTATGCTCCATTGGACAGATGGCTGTTGGTGTGCACGGTTCTGCAACAATCGTCGGAAGGGTCCAGGCCTCAGGAGGGAGCGTTGTGGTCTGGGGAATGTTTACGTGGCATTCCCTAGGTGGTCTCATCATTTTGTAGGCACTATGGGTCAACAGAAGTATACATCTCTCCTTAGGAACCATGTCCACCTCTACATGCAGTGTGTTTTTCCGCCGCAAGGTGGCTTCTACTGCTAGGTCAATGCAGTGTGTCACACAGCTCGCACTGTACGTGCGTAGTCCGAAGATGAGAATGGGTTTACAGTACTCCCTTGGTTCCCAAATTCCCAGAACTCAAACCCAGTCGAGAATCTTGGGTCCATCTTGATCGGGATTTTCATGCCATGCATCCTCGGCCAAGAAACCTAGCCAGCTGGCCACGGCACTGAATGCCTCTCTTCCTCCACCTCCGCGCTGCAAAAGGGGGATTTTCGGGCTTTTGACAGGTGATCACTTTAACGTGACTGGACAGTGTAGCTGCCTGGTGGTGGATCGCCCATCAGCCTGACACAACAGTTCCGTATAGCAACGCGGACTTCCATATGAGACTGCAATCGATTTCATGTTCAAAAAGTAATGAATCTGACGTTCTAAATATTGTAGCTGCTTCGACACTAGTAATCAGATTTTGAAGGGTGAGATGCGGTTAAATTTGTCTCTTATAACAATACAACACTAGCAGCAGAAATTAGTATGGCTCAGTCTGAGAAACCGAAACTGATACCGATGTCTCTGTACTTAATACAATTATTAAAAGAGCCCATACGCCATTATGTGATGACTTGCTCACAAATCGCGCGGGTGGAAACAGAGTTGCGATGTCTTAATCGGTCCCGGAAATATATGAAGTGAACAATTTAGTTGAATCATCTTATACGCTACAGCCATACAAGTATTTATACACCAAGCAAATTTTATTCATCAGGGTAGAAGATGACATGTAACAACTCCTTGCACTGTGCAAATGACGAGAAAAACGTGCCCTGTAAACTGGCATTGGCCCGCGAAATCGATATGGTCTCAAATAAAATAATAAATTTAGGAAAATAATGATTACGATAGACACGAAACAGCCAACAGGTTTCAACAAGTTTTTACTTTTACCAGGTTTCGACACTATTAGTGTCTTCATTACAAAATCCACAATTACCTAAAAAGATGATAAATAAACAATACAGAGAAAAACTAAGGAACAGACAGTTTTTATACCGAAGAGACTTATAAGAGGACTGTACTTACATGTACTAACTGATAAACAAATTTAAGAACAATAATTCTCCCGTCACATAAAATACTTCATTAAGACGTTAATAACAGAACATCTCAAAAATGTGATCGACAGGAAGTGCAAAATGGCTAAGCAGGGATGGCTAAAGGACAAATGTAAGGATGTAGAGACATATCTCACTACGGGTAAGACAGATACTGCCTACAGAAAATATAGAGACCTTTGGAGAAAAGACAACCACTTGTATGCATATCAAGATCTCTGATGGATCCCAGTTCTAAGCACAGAAGGGAAAACAGAAAGGTGGAAGGAGTATACAGAGGGCGATGTACTTGAGGGCAATATTATGGAAATGGAAGAGGATGTAGATAAAGAGCCAGCCGGAGTGGCCGTGCGGTTCTAGGCGCTACAGTCTGGAGCCGAGCGACCGCTACGGTCGCAGGTTCGAATCCTGCCTCGGGCACGGATGTGTGTGATGTCCTTACGTTAGTTAGGTTTAATTAGTTCTACGGTCTAGGCGACTGATGACCTCAGAAGTTAAGTCGCATAGTGCTCAGAGCCATTTGAACCATTTTTGTAGACGGAGAAGAAATGGGAGATGTGATACTGCGTGAAGAGTTTGACAGAGCACTGAGAGACGTAAGTCGAAACAAGGCCCCGGGAGTAGACAACATTCCATTAGAACTACTGACGGTATGGGAGAGCCAGCCGTGACAAAACTCTACCATCTGGTGAGCAAGATGTATGAGACAAGCGAAATACCCTCAGACTTCAAGAAGAATATAATAATTCCAATCCCAATGATAGCAGGTGTTGAAACATGTGAAAATTACCGGACTATCAGCTTAATAAGCCACGGCTGCAAAATACTACCGCGAATTCTGTACAGACGAATGGAAAAACTGTTGGAAGCCGACCTCGGGGAAGATCAGTTTGGATTCCGTAGAAATACTGGAACACGTGAGGCAATACTGACCCTACGACATATCTTAGAAGATAAATTAAGGAAAGGCAAACCTACGTTTCTAGCATTTGTAAACTTAGACAAAGTTTTTGACAATGTTGACTGGAATACTCTCTTTCAAATTCTAAAGGTGGTAGGGGTAAAATACAGGGGGCGAAAGACTATTTAGAATTTGTACAGAAACCAGATGGCAGTTATAAGAGTCGAGGGGCATGAAAGGGAAGCAGTGGTTGGGAAGGGAGTAACACAGGGTTGTAGCCTCTCCCCGATGTTATTCAATCTGTATATTGAGCAAGCAGTAAAGGAAACAAGGGAAAAATTTGGAGAAGGTATTAAAATCCATGGAGAAGAAATAAAAACTTTGAGGTTCGCCGATGACATTGTAATTCTGTCAGAGACAGGAAAGGACTTGGAAGAGCAGTTGAATGGAATGGACAGTATCTTGAAAGGAGGATATAAGATGAACACCAATAAAAGCAAAACGAGGATAATGGAATGTAGTCGAATTAAGTCGGGTGATGCTGAGGGAATTAGATTAGGAAATGAGGCACTTAAAGTAGTAAAGGAGTTTTGCTATTTAGGGAGTAATAACTGATGATGCTCGAAGTAGAGAAGATATAAAATGTAGACTGGCAATGGCCAGGAAAGCGTTTCTGAAGAAGAGAAATTTGTTAACAATGCTGAAGATTAGATGGCTAGATTACATAACTAATGAGGAGGTTTTAAATAAAATTGGGGAGAAGATAAATCTGTGGCACAACTTGACTAGAAGAAGGGATCGGTTGGTAGGACATGTTCTGAGGCATCAAGGGATCACCAGTTTAGTATTGGAGGGCAGCGTGGAGCGTAAAAATTGTAGAGGCAGACCAGGAGATGAATACACTAAGCAGATTCAGAAGGATGTAGGTTGCACTAGGTACTGGGAGATGAAGCAGCTTGCACAAGATAGACTAGCATGGAGAGCTGCATCAAACCAGTCTCTGGACAGAAGACCACAACAACCACAACTAAAACTACATCAAATTAAAGATTCTGAAACTGACATAAAGCTGGTAACTGTCAGTAAAATTATAGATACATGGTGTAGCACGGTACACGCCGCTAAGGGCTGCAAGTGGCAACAGTCACTGGAGGTTGCATCATATTAAGAAGCTCACATGCCGAAGTTGCGCAACGTCGACACGAAACAAGTCACGCTATCTGTTAACAAGCGAAGACCGCAGCTGCTTAATTTACGAAAAATATTTTAATTTGCATATGAGTGATCACCTCACATATCAGTAGCCAGTATTATCAAAATGAAGATTATGTGGGACAATGCAACAGCAAATATTAGCTGCGTTTTTTAACGAATCTATTACAATGTAATAAATGGAAAACAGAGGGGAAAACAATATTTTAGAGTCTACACTGAGGAAAAAGAAAATTCAAATATAGGCATCTCCAAATAACGCCTTTATACAATGGATACAAAAATGATTACGTAACTGCAACTTATCATTAACAATGAAACAACCATTGAAAGAAATGTGTTTGAAAATTTCTAACTCTCCGAGAACATTAAGTGTGACGCCTTTTCTCTTTGTGCACAGCATACTGACATCATGAACTTCTCTAGGCTTATGGATCGTAATTAATAAATGATTGGCAAATGAAAAGTTATATATGTCTGTTCCTTTTTTTCCTAAGAGACGTTATTTCTATATAACAGAAATTGTTCGTCTTGTTTGCCCTATACAAAAGGACATTTGTCACAGCTAATTTCATAGGCAAATGGGTTTCGTAAGGGAGAATGCCCTGGTTTCAAATGATGAATAAAATTATTTTTTAAGCTGTTATTAGTAGGAAACGCTACATTACGGTCTTAGAGTTGCATTTTATTATCTTCGAAGTAATTTTGATATATGTGGACAAGCCTTTCTACATTAATTTCTATGAAATCTAGACGTAAAAACAAGGCAATTCCTTTTGAATGACTGAAGATAATCTGGACAATTCTATGAACAATAAAAATTCGGTGAAACTGATTCTTCCTGTGCCCAGCAATTATCTAACTCCAATTTATTCAAACTTTTTTCAAATTGGAACGGCATGGGCCTGAACTGTTTTGTCAGCAACTCAGGAGTCTTAAGACTTAAGAAAACTCAACAATTCATTATTTAATTAGTAAGACTGTGAATCGGTAGTTGGTGATATAAGAATGAAACTGTGTGGTGGAAGTTTTACTTGACTGTAAATTTGCGGCCAGTTATCTCAAGTACGCAAATCTTAGCGCTATGTTGGGAATCTCTACGTGAATCTTACCCTATGAACAAACTTGAATGGACCCACTCAAGTGATCACTGCCTACGAAAATCTCAAACGTAGATACAAGCGTTAATTACAGCAAACGTTAAAACTGAATTTGAAATTACTTGTGTCACAGGCCCCAGACGTGTCTGTATTGATGCACGCCTAAGTGGGTAGGCGCATGTCTAATTTTTCCTCGCTGTTCCTATTATCGGCTTAAAGCGACGAATCCTTTTCGTAGCCAATAACCGTGGAAGCATCCACCTAAGAACCGAAACCCTAGAAGAATGTTCCCACATGATGCCCTACAGGATCGTTAGTCTCAAAGTCACTTGCTGCGCAACTGAGACACGTGTATCGTTTTCGCCTAGTCAGCTTGTGTGACTAACCATTCTGTTCATGCGCAAAATCTGATATTATTTTACTACTTGCCGGACGCGACCTGCTGCAAATTCATAGGCAATAATATTTTTTCTCTCACATAAACGCCTGAAACTATCATTTTTTTGTAATCAAGCTGTACACCTAACCTGCTACCTAGAATGGCGTGTTTTATGCCTTGGACTATTGAAGTGCGATTTTTAGATCTCTGTTTTCTTTTTACACAGCTATTGACAAAATTCACATCTGATTTACTTCAACGCCAAATCCATGGTCGCAGGAAAGTGGTGCTGCCATATTTATTGGGCAGTCAGAGAAGGGGTGGATTACTTATGGCAAAATTTGTTGTCTCCTTGATGATACGTCTTTTTTTATTTGCAGTCGTCTTGAAGCTTTCATTTTTGCGCATAATATTTCGATTATTACCCTAGCTATCTTCTTCAGTTGCTGAGAGCAGTGATTTCTGTTTGTTCTCTCCGTGGACTTAAAGAACACTGTCAGCTATACACTAGCTTACAAAAGTTAGGGAGGAAAGTAACTTTCAGATGACCCTTCGGTGCCAGATAACATACGTTGATGAAACTTGGATCATACGTAAAGAGAGTTGCTACAGAATAGTACAAGTAAGTGAGAGAAATATGTTTGTTTGTTTCTTTTGTTTTGCTTTAGGGCGCAAAAAAAGCTGGGGTCGTATGCGCCCAAGTCAAAACTACAGAACACGAAGACAGAGATCACAGTTGACATAAGAGAAGATAGCTTAAAACTGGCCCGTGTAGAAAAGACTAAAAAAGAGACCATACAGGAACGGAGGTCGAAAACTAAAAATTAAATGACCTTCGCCATATTGCTTTGACGGATAAAAAGTAAAACCTATTTAAATTGTTCAAATGATAAAGTAAAACGGTCACCAGCCTAATTAGCCATAATAATGTGTAACATTCCTGTTCAAAAAATAGATTTAAGTAGCTTCAATGGATAGACACAGCCTATATTTTCCCAAACGAGAGTACAATGAACCCAGTCACAAGCATATGTTAACGTTAAAGAGAGTGCTACAGTTATAGCAGAACAAACCTATTTGCATAAGCACAACATATAATGACACTCACTTTTGCATTCCGGACTTAGGCAAACTGAATAGTTCCCAAAACATTACTATTAAAGTTTACTGTAGAATTATAAAATTGGGCATGAATTTAGTCCCTCTTTACCAAATACTTTTCTACCTAACTTGAAAATTAAATAGAGTTCACTAGCAAACAATTTGTCACAGTTCTCTGAAGACAAGAAGTTACTATTTTTAGCGGTAAAGCTCTTTCTGTTAATGATTTTCTATCAGTGAGCACAAAAGACAGAATGTGGATCCTGTCAAACTGGCAATATATTGAAGCAGTTTCAATTGCAAAAATACCTTGAGCAAACATCGTTTACTATCTCATACACATTAACTATGAATTCAATTACTTTCTTCTTACTACATTTAAGTGGCATTATATAGTTAACAACTGGGCTATAATATTTTCACAACATGGACTCTCGGTAAGCATATTTAGCATTGAAAGGATCCTAAGTGGTTATGTGAGTGGGGATAATTCAAGGTAAGATTTCAAAGTATAGTTTTTGTTTTACCTTATTATTTGAAACAGGCAAAACATCCACATAAACTCATCCTTCAGTTTACATTTCTACAACTCCTTATTTCCGTTGCAGTGATTGCGCAATGTGGTGGCGACTACGTCCTGGCAGGAGGATCAGCAGTTGATAATGATAAAGCTCTTTCATTTCTTGGGGGGCGATGATAGATACCATTTCCAAAACAGAGCTAGCTTATTAATTCATCCATCCGAGGCTTTGGCACAGTGGAAACCAGCACAAAAAGCCTCTCTCGGCACCACCAAAATCCACAGTTGTTGCATGAGCTGCTGGCGGTTCAGTAACTCGTGTCCAACTAACTCATTGTTCCACCTCTTCTTTCATGCCAACCACATTTTGCGTGCGCTGCATGATTCCGTTCCCGAGGGGAACCACAACACCTTTTCCTCTCACAATAAACTAAAAGCCCTAAGTGGATGTCAGTAATTACATAGCAGCAACCAAATATTTTAAATAAGACGGAACATTTGCACATATTGACAGTTCAACATGAAATTAGTTGAACAAATTTTCAGTTATATAGAATAATTTTTGTTTCCCTCCAAGTGCGGCAAAGTGTTTAACTAATAAAGGCAATACATTGCACAGGATTAAACCAGGACATCAAAGTTTTTACAAACAAAAAAGTACACATTTTTATACAGTACCGAACCAATCATACAATAACTACAGAAGCTCAACGATGGAATGTTGAACAAAACAGAAGGCAAAATGAATCAGCAAAATATATGTAGTGTCTGAGCTATGGTGTTAAATGTTGAGTTCAAAGATTTGGAGGTTGTACAACCATACAACGTTAAGCCTCCCCAAAGCATGACACCTGGACCACCACAACGAACCAGATTTCCTGCACACGTTACAAACGGTCATATGGTGAGAGGTAGAAGCATGTAACCCAGGAACATTGTCGATCATGATCGTTTCGGTGGTGCAGGTATTGTGGTGTTGGAAGGCTTAATGCTTCACTGGCGAAGTGACATCTTTGAACCCTGTACATGCTCCGATCATAGTTATGTGACACAGTGCTGTTTCCTCATGTGTGTCTTTTTAGGGATGCATTCAGCCGTGACTTCACTGTTACTGATGACAATGCATGACTGAATGGAACTGCGCGGGAGCTCTTGGAACGAGGGGATATTCGGCGAATGGACTGACCTTCCCGTTCTGACATAAACCTCATCGAGCAGGTGTGAGATGCAGTGGGGAAACGCCCTTCAGGACATCCTCATGCAGTAGCTGTCAACCGCACTGGTGGAGGAATGGAACGCCCTATCACAGAAGCTTCTTACCGATCTTTTGGCGAGCATGGGAGCACATTGCAGAACCGTCCGTGGCGATCACATATCCTATTAAGAACCACGTCCCATATCCAGGGGACCATCATAAATCCCAGTGTCTTCTCATAAAAATGTGATTTCTGCTCGTGTCACTGCGTTTTTCTGACAGTTACCTCCTGCACTATACTGTAGCAGTTCTTTCTAGGAATAGTCCAAGCTTCACATCATGCGAAAGTTACTTTCGATCTTAAATTTTTATGTACCAATCTAACAATAAGGCCAATGGCTGTACCGCAATGGTAACACCAGTTCCTGTCAGATCATCGAAGTTAAGCACTGTCGGGTTGGTCTAGCTCTTGTTTGGGTGACCATTCAGTCTGCCCAGTGCTGTTGGCAAGTGGGGTGCACTCAGTCCTTGTGAGGCAAACTGTGCCAGAAGCAGCCTTGTCCCAATACTGAGTTGTACAAGCCACTAGGAGAGGCTTAATAAGTTGGAGCTTATTCCAGACTGTGAAGTAGCAGTTCCGGTCTTGTAAACTGACATACGGTCAGGAAAGCGGTGTGCTGACCACATGCCCCTCCATATTTGCATCCAGTGATGCATGTGGACTGAGGATGACACGGCGACCGGTCGGTACCGTTGGGCCTTCTGTTCGAGTGGAGTTTAGTTTAATCTAACGATAAATATGTAAAGTTAGATCGACATTTCATTCCTGAATCGTTGTGTAATGAAATCTGTTGTGGTTGGCAGGAGAGCCAACCGTGTAGTAAAGGAGGCCGAAATGCACGCGTCTCAGCTCACGCAGGCTGGCGTGAGGTCTGGAACATGACAAGGGAATGAGAATTGAGAAAAACGGACGTAGCTGGTGGAATACTTAACTTTAATCCGTTAATAGAGAACGTCGCTCTTTATGGTACATGATTCACAATTTCAATAGTACGGATACTGGCGCCTTGCTAGGTCGTAGCAAATAACGTAGCTGAAGGCTATGCTAACTATCGTCTCGGCAAATGAGGGCGTAGAAGTCAGTGAACCATCGCTAGCAAAGTCGGCTGTACAACTGGGTGCGAGTGCTAGGAAGTCTCTCTCTAGACTTGCCGTGTGGCGGCGCTGGGTCTGCAATCACTGACAGTGGCGACACCCTGGTCCGGCGTATACTACCGGTCCGCGGCCGATTTAAAGGCTACCACCTAGCAAGTGTGGTGTTTGACGGTGACACCACAAAAGCAGTAGCCCATTTAAAAATTACTGTATCGACTACATATCAGTCTCTAATATCTTTTCCGTCGTTTGTAACGTCTTTCCCGTCATTTTAGCATATTCCTTTAAAAGTGTTCTTAAAGCAGAGCTAGCCTCAAGTTACAGCTTCTTTAGGCGAAGACACGCAGTAGAACAGGACACAAGAAAAACATTAAAAAAAAAAAGGCCATGCCTGAGTAGGACTCGCTCACTGGGGGTTCCGTACGGACACAGTTACGTCTTAGTTATGTGTACAGATAGTTCATCCATATTGGGAATCTAAAATCTCGACGATTTTTACTTGTTATCGTCATTGGTACTGACAAAACATCGGTTCCAAGCATTCCAAGCTTCCGAGAATGTTTTAATTTCAATTTTGGAATAATAAATAACAAAAATATATTTTGTGTGATGTAATAACAAATTAATAGTTTTCTGAGTTTCATCCTTAATTATGCTGTGAAGCCTTTCTTGTTGGCAAATTTAATGATTCTACATCAAAACGAAGGACCCGGTAGCTTTTTTAATCAGTGAGTTTGCGAGTATCAAAGTAGGTGACATAAATGGCCGTATGTTTTGAGTGCATTGACTTAGAAGCTAAAGTTTGTTACACCGCCAACTGACTACAGATGTTTGTATGCGACATAAATTTCCACTTGATACGTCTACTCATTCCTGAGAAAAAGGGATATGCACAGGCGATCGGACAGACAGTCTGTTAACAAACGACAAAAAATATAATTACAGATTATCAATTTTCGGATTGTTTTCCTTTGGTTATAGTGTAAAGCCTTGTTTCCTATCAAAGTTCACGATTCTAGGTCAACGGGAAGTAAACTGTACGTTTTGATGTCTGAGTTTACTCGTGTCAAAACATGTGATACAAATAGCCGCATTTTTTAATTGCATTGACTTTGAACCTTCACATTTTACATCGCCGAGAGAATGTAACCTAATAATGTGGCATAAATTGCAACTTGATTCGTCTACGCGTTCCTGAGAAAAGAGTTTTGAATAGTCGAACAGACAGACTGACAGACGGAGAACAAAGTGATTCTTTAATGGTTCCGTTCTTGCCGACTGAAATGCGGAACGCCAGAAATGATGGTGAGATACGAAACTGCTCACGTTAATATCGGCTAGGCATGCAAGCTTGTTTTTCTACGTAGCCTTGTCCTCCACTGAGAAGCGTTATTATCTACTTCATCTGACAAGATTACGTCTAACCTGCCGGTGGATTCAGTACTACAGTTAACGTCAATCGGACAAAAGATTAGTCTTTTCCAGAAGACATCATGCTAATACCGTGTAACACCACGTCTAGCTTAGATAATGCCTCATTTCAGCTAGGAAGAGAGTCAACAGGTTTTCCTTCAGGTTGCCGTATCCTGCTGAAGCCGCTCATTGATGATTAGATCCGGATACCTTTCGAATTGAAAGGATGTTTATTTCTACGTTTTCTTCTTGTTCCAAGGTCTCCCAGACGTTGTCCATAGGACTACGATCGAGTGATTTATCGGGACAGTCAAGGTACGAAAGGATACCTGAGCGTTAGTGAAAAACAGAAACAGATGCATGCAGCCCTGTGAAGCATACCCACAATGAAGATGCGAGAGGGAAGGCTACACTTAGTAATCTAGAATGATAAATAAACATATTGGTTCATTTTCACAATAACTGGAGTGATTGTGTCCAAGTCATGGTACGAAAAACACAGCAAAACGTCTTTGAGACAGAGCCAGAGACAGAAACACACACACACACAGAGAGAGAGAGAGAGAGAGAGAGAGAGAGAGAGATTTCATTATGACAAAGGTCTGGGTTGTTCAGTAGATGATTGCCATAATTTGGAAATAAGAATGTAAGGGGCGATCAAAAATTGTCCACTTGAGGGCATTGTTGCAGGGTATGCGAGGTACGACAATAAAATAATGAGACTTATTTTCTTTGCAAGATGTCCCAACCCTGCAGGCTTGCGTACGCACAATATCTTTGACCTTGGTCTATAAGCTGCTTCTAGTCCAAACGGCACATCGATGAAACTGGTGATTCGTGAGTTGTGCTGTAATTAGTTGACACGTGTTCGTGTCTCTGGTCACGGAAATAGAACTGCATAATATTGCTCAACGGTATGCCATTCCTTTTTGCGTTAAATTAGGTGAAAACGAGACGGCAACTTAAGTTAAGCTTCAGAAGGCATTTGGAGAGCAAGTTATGTCAAGAACTTTTTCGTTGGAATAAAATGTTTAGTGAAGGCAGAACAAATATTGAAGATGAAGACTGCACTGGACGACCATCAACCTCACGGACGGATGTCAACTTGGCCAGGATGCCTGAACTCGGACGATTTGATCGAAGATTATCCGTGAAAATGGTTCCAGAAGAACTGAACATCATTCGAGAAATGATTTGTCTAATAATAACTGAAGATCTGGATATGAGAAAGATTTGTGCAAAAATGGTCCCAATAATCTCACACCACAACAGCGAGAAACACGAAAAAAAGTGGCAGCCGATCTGTTAGAGCAAACGGAATTCAATCCAGAACTGTTGAGCCGTGTTATCACTGGTGATGAAAGTTTTTTTTCTGTATGATCCAGACACAAAACGCTGATGTTCGCAATGGAGCTCAAAGGGATCACCCAGACCAAAAATATTTCGCATGTCAAAGTCAAAAGTGAAATGCATGCTTGTGTACTTCTTTGATTCCAAGGGACTTGTTCATACAGAGTGGGTGCCTCGTGGACAAACATCTAACCAATATTACTACAAAGACTTTTTAGAAAGAGTTCGAGAAACAGTTCTTCGTGTCCGTGGTAACATTGCTGATGACTGGATTCTGCATCGCGATAATGCGCCATCCCATACTGCTCTGTCAGTACAGCAATTTTTAATCTCAAAACAAATTTCAGTACTACCACAGCCACCTTATTCACCATATATCGCTCTGTGCGACTTTTTTCTATTTCCAAGAGTCAAAACGGCCGTCAATGGATACCATTTTCAAACAACACAAGATGTCCAAAAAGCAGTGACGAGGATCTTGGAGGATATTACAGAAGATGAGTTCCAGAAATGTTACCACCAATGGCAGAAGCCCTGGAAAAAGGGTGTGCAATCAGAAGGGAACTGCTTTGAAGGAGACAACGCTAAAGTTGACTTAAACGGTAAGTAACATTTTTTTCACAACAGTCTCATTACTTTATTGTCGCACCTCGTATGCAACGTAGCGCGACTCGATAAACATCGAGGTGTAGGCAAGGGATTAGTGAGTCATTCGCGACTTTCCAAGGTGTGTAAGGTAAATGTGCGAAAGGGACTACTGCTACGTTATTACCAAATGCATCTAAACAGAACCAACGTGTCGTTATTGTTTACTTAGCTGCCAAAGAACAAACACTGGTAGGAATCTATCAGAGGTTGAAGAATGTGTATTTGATAGCATGTCTGTCGAAAACCCCTGTTGTGGAATGGTGCACCAAGTTCTTGATAACGCACGTCCCCATGTCTCAAAGCTCGTAAAGCAGAAGTTACTCCAACTCAAGTGCGAGATACTTGTGCGCCCACTCCATAGCCCTGATCTCTCCCCATGCGATTATCGAGACTTCGGTCTCTCAAGAAAGGTCTTGAAGGGTCGATGGTTCCTGGCGGACGGGGAGTTTTTCCAGATAGACTGAAATATGCTATTGTTAAACCACTGCATAAAAAAGGGGATAGATCTGATGCTAACAACTACTGCCCAATCTCACTTCTGACAGCTTTATCCAAAATTCTTGAAAAAGTAGTGTATTCAAGAGTAGCATCACATATTTGTAAAAACGAAGTACTAACAAAATGTCAGTTTGGTTTTCAGAAAGGCGTTTCAACAGAAAACGCTATATATGCTTTCACTGATCAAGTATTAAATGCAATGAATAACCGAACATCAGCCATTGGGATATTTTGTGATCTCTCAAACGCTTTTGATTGTGTGAATCATGAAATTCTTCTAGATAAGCCTAAGCACTGTGGTATGAGTGGGACAGTGAACAAATGGTTTAATTCATACGTAACTGAAAGAATGCAGAAGGTTGAAATTAACAGTACAGATAGTCTACAAAAACCAGCAGGGCCTTCTAACTGGGGAGGTATCCCACAGGGTTCAGTCTTGGGTCCGTTATTGTTCTTAATGTGTATTAATGACTTGCCACTCTATTTCATTAAGGTGCAAAGTTAGTTCATTTTGCTGATGGTACAAGTATAGTACTCACACCCAAGAAGCAAGAATCAGCTGAGGAAAATGCAAATAATGTCTTTCATAAAATTATTAAGTGGTTCTCTGCAAATGGACTCTCATGAAATTTTGAGAAAACACTGTTTATACAATTCTATACAGTAAATGGCATAACACCATTGATAAATATAGACTATGAATGGAAGTATGTTGCTAAGGTAGAATAATCAAAATTTCTGGGTGTGTGCATTGGTGAGAAATTGAATTGGAAGAAACACATCGATGATCTGCTGAAACGGTTAGGTTCAGCTACTTATGCTATTAGGGTTATTACAAATTTTTGTAATAAACATATAAGTAAATTAGCCTATTATGCCTATTTTCATTCATTGCTTTCATATGGCATCATATTTTTGGGGCAATTCGTCATTAAGAGAGAAAGCATTCTTAATGTGTAATAATGACTTGCCACTCTATTTCATTAAGGTGCAAAGGAAGCCTGTAATCAGAATAATAGCTGGAGCCCACCCAAGATCACCTTGGAGACAGATATTAAAGGAACTCGGGATATTCACAGTACCTTCGCAATATATATGTTCACTTACGGAATTTGTCATTAATAAGCGACCCCAATTCAAAAATAACAGCGAAGTGCATAGCTACAACACTAGAAGAAAGGATGATATTCACTATTCTGGATTAAATCTCACTTTGGCACAGAAAGGGGTGAATTATGCTGTCACAAAAATCTTTGGTCATTTGCCAAAGAGTATTAAAAGTCTGACAGATAGCCAACCAACATTTAAAAGCAAATTAAAAGAATTTCTGAATGTCCCTCTACTCAATAGATGAATTTTTCGATATGAAGTAGTATATGTAAAAAAAATTAATTAATTATTTTGTATGTTAAAGTGACATGTTCTACATCATTACGAAATGTCGCATTCATGATCTATGGAACAAGGATTAATGTATTTATGTATGTATGTATATGCAGCACGTAGTTACAGGCTTATTCACACAGCAGGAGCGATGTTTTATCAAACGGGTATCTTCAACCAGGTGTGTCGGCGATATGATTACCACAATGATCACAGTGAGTTTACCTAGGCATATCGATTCTGGACTGTATGGTCTTTTAACCGAAACATTTTGGTCGTCCCCTTTACACATTACAGTAAGATGCAACAGCGCCTTCAGAAAGGAACAGAGATGTCCACGTTTCAGACGGTTTTCAATTTTCTTTTGTTTGCATCTTCCAACCTTTCCACAATCGTTCAGTATGGATCATTGCCTCGGATTTCGTTGTTCCGAACAGGTTTCCCACACTTCGCTTTCCAATACTGAAATATTTTCCATTACTTATAGCGCACTGTCATTATGTGTTCTTCGTCAACCGTCTATTAAACTCTCAACCGTGAAGAATGTATAACTCTGAGTATGACTGATGGTTCACTTCGGTTGTGCCTAACATCGGTTTACATCGTCGCTTTCAATCGGAAACAGTTTATGGTTTCTGTTGTTTCTTACATCTTCATCATCAGCATTATCTTTTTAATTCTATACTATGTGACCTTTTTGAAGAAGCTAACCGTAAAGCTAAAATCTGAAACGCTTACTGTAACACAACAATTGTTAAACGTCTTAAAGAAGGCGTAGCTACGAGGGTAATCCCAAAAGTAAGGTCTCCTATTTTTTTATAAGTACAGAACTCTGTGTGGCAGTTGCTCACACTGAGGCACTCAGTCTTGGCAGCCGTTGAGAATGGAGCTCGCGTTGGATGTTACCAACGGTTTTTGAACGGAAGGGCACTGCGCCGATTGAAATCCATCGCCAATTAACGGAAGTGTATGGTGAGTCGTGCATGGATGTCAAAAATGTTCGTAAGTCGTGTAAAGAGTTTGCAGCTGGTCGGACCGAAATTCACGATGAACAAAGGAGAGGGAGACCATCAATTTCTGAGGAGACAGTGCTGAAGGTTGAGCAAAGCATGCCTGAAGATCGGAGGATCACCCAGGATGATCTCTGCACGTTGGTTCCTGAGGTTTCCCGAAGCACCGCTCACAGAATTTTAACGGAAACATTGAACTACCGGAAGGTGTGCGAAAGATGGGTGCCACGCATGCTGACTGAGGACCACATGCGGCAACGAGTTGATGCTTCCCGCGCATTTCTTCGCCGCCTTGCGGCCGAACAGGACAACTTTCTGGACTCAATTGTCACGGGTGATGAAACCTGGGCATACCACTTTACACCTGAGGCCAAGCAACAATCACGCCAGTGGCGGCATCCTTCTTCGCCAAAGCCACGGAAATTCATAACTTTGTGAACAGCATGGCGGCGAGCTGGTATGACATGTGCATACAAAATCTGCCACGGCGTCTAAAAAAATGCATCGACATAAATGGTGAGTATGTGGAAAAATAGCTAAATGTTCAATCTGTAAGCTGATGTAAACCATTGTAGAAATAAACAGATCTATGTACGTATAAAAAAAATAGGAGACCTTACTTTTGGGATTGCCCTCGTACATATGTGCATTGTTGATTTGTTAATTATTCCTTCATCCGTTAGCACGTTACGACAAAGAATGACAAAGAATGGAGTCCACAAGATTTCGCTGGACTTAACAGTTCCGAAGCTGAGTGGAACTAGAAAACCTTCGTAGCCAAGGAAAGTTCCCCATTTCGCGAAGAAGGCCGGAGTCATTTCAGTACTAGTTTGGCGGGGCTTGAGTGACAGAGCGGCAGAAGCAAAAAGCGCAGAGACGAGATCCGCAGCTATCTGAAGGCGGATCGGGTACATCTAAGGGACTGTACGGTACGCGGCCTATGCCGCTCTGTCGGCATAAGGCACGTAACACCTAATAAAGGGTTAATGGACATTAAGGCCCCACAAGGACGGAATTATCTTGTCACAAGGGCATGTCGGTGAAGACGCTAACATTCTTCTTGCTTGTAATATTGCTGGCTTTGCAGCTATCGTATTCAGGTATAAGAAGCTCTCCTTAGAGCCGCTGAGAAGGCGGCAGTAGAAACATGAGGCAATGTGGTGTGAGGTACCGATAACAGATGGTTTGTACATTACGAGTATCGAGAGAAAGACCGCCTAAATTGTGGTCCTTCTCCTCCATTGGCTGATACTTTCAGATGTTGAACGCGAAATGATAATCGTCTGTTATTATTACACTACTGGCCATTAAAATTGCTACACCACGAATATGACGTGAAATTTAACCGAAAGGAAGAAGATGCTGTGATATGCAAATGAAGAGCTTTTTAAAGCATTAACACAAGGTTGGCGCCGGTGGCGACACCTACAACGTGCTAACAAGAGGAAAGTTTCCAACCGATTTCTCATACACGAACAGCAGTTGACCGGCGTTACCTGGTGAAACGTTGTTGTGATGCCTCGTGTAAGGAGGAGAAATGCGTACCATCACGCTTCCGACTTTGATAAAGGTTTGTAGCCTATCGTGATTGCGGTTTATCGTACCGCGACATTGCTGCTCGTGTTGGTCGAGATCCAATGACTGTTAGCAGAATATAGAATCGGTGAGTTCAGCAGGGTATTACGGAACACCGTGCTGGATCCCAACGGCCTCGTATCACTAGCAGTCGAGATGACAGGCATCTTATCCGCATGGCTGTAACGGATCGTGCAGCCACGTCTCGATCCCTGAGTCAACAGATGGGGGCGTTTGCAAGACAACAACCAACTGCACCAACAGTTCGACGACGTTTGTAGCAGCATGGACTATCAGCTCGGAGACCATGGCTGCGGTTACCCTTGACGCTGCATCACAGACAGGAGCGCCTGCGATGCTGTACTCAACGACGAACCTGGGTGCACGAATGGCAAAACGTCATTTTTTCAGATGAATCCAGGTTCTGTTTACGGCATCATGATGGTCGCATCCGTGTTTGGCGACATCGTGGTGAACGCATATTGGAAGCGTGGATTCATCATCGCCATATGGCGTATCATCCAGCGTGGTGGTATGGGGTGCCAATGGTTACACGTCTCGGTCTACTCACGTTCGCATTGACGGCACTTTCAACAGTGGACGTTACATTTCAGATTTGTTACGACCCGTGGCTCTAGCCTTCATTCGATCCCTGCGAAACCCTACATTTCAACAGGATAATGCACGACCGCATGTTGCAGGTCCTGTACGCGCCTTTCTGGATACAGAAAATGTTCGACTACTGCCCTGGCCATCACATTCTCCAGATCTCTCACCAATTGAAAACTTCTGGTCAATGGTGGCGGAACAACTGGCTCGTCACAATACGCCAGTCACTACTCTTGATGAACTGTGGTATCGTGTTGAAGCTGCATGGGCAGCAGCACCTGTATACGCAATCCGAGCTCTGTTTAACCCAATGCCCAGGCGTATCAAGGCTGTTATTACGGCCAGAGGTGGTTGTTCTGGGTACTGATTTCTCAGGACCTATGCACCCACATTCCATGAAAATGTAATCACATGTCAGTTCTAATAAAATATATTCGTCCAATGAATACCCGTTTATCATCTGCATTTCTTCTTGGTGTAGCAATTTTAATGGCCAGTAATGTATTAGAAAAACGGCGTATTTGGTTCAAATGGCTCTGAGCACTGTGGGACTTAACATCTGTGGTCATCAGTCCCCTAGAACTTAGAACTACTGTCCAAGGCAGGATTCGAACCTGCGACCGTAGCAGTCGCGCGGTTCCGGACTGAGCGCCTGAACCGCTAGACCACCGCGGCCTGCAAACGGGGTATTTACTTGCATTTTATATTCAACCGTCTCTCAACATCTTACTACCGTTTCATTATTTCACAAGTATTTATAACCATCACAATATCAAACAACTGCTAAACGAAAAGGTAGCGGAAGCACTTCGGTAATCTGCGGGTAGCGCCTAACTTGGATGGCGGGCGAAGTGGTTCGCCTGTAAGACCAAAGCTGGTCGGCAGTGTCGGAGGACAGACGTGTCGTCTGGCGCAGCCGGTGTCAGTTAAGACTCTATTAGCAAGCTCTGGTTGTTTGGACATGTAGTTGTGGACAGCATGATAGTATTTACTGAAATACTCAGTTCATTATTTTGTTGAAGAATGGAAAGTATTTGTGACTCTAAAGTGAAATGTAATTGTGTAGTTTCTCGTGTTCTAACAAAAAGCGGCATCCCGTATAACCAAACAAATTACAAATTTAATTATTTTTTAAATATCAGTTCCCCGCTAAGAATTTATTGCTGCCTCAAGATAACGGATTCACGAGCTACGTGCTGTTTTCTGCGATGGGGACAGCAGCTGTAGACTATTGCAGGTTGGTGAATATTAATTAGAACTTATACATTTCACTCAGGGCGGTGGACGCAAAGGGGCACCTTACGTCTACTGCAGTCTTAGTACAAATGAGATCAGTGACACGTCATCTGTGGTAACACAGAGGAGGTATGAAGGAGAGAAGTTTTCGAGGAAAGGGCATTATCATACGTACGTATGTACCTCCCTCCCCCTCTCTACCTCTCGCAACCTCTCTTTTTCAACTTGCCGTGTGCTGTCTTCCTCAACGCCTTCGCCGGCGTGTGTGACCGAGCGGTTCTAGGTGCTTCATTCTGGAACCGCACGACCGCTACGGTCGCAGGTTCCAATCCTGCCTCGGGCATGGATGTGTGTGATGTCCTTAGGTTAGTTAGGTTTAAGTAGTTCTAAGTTCTAGGGGCTGATGACCTCAGAAGTTAAGTCCCATAATGCTCAGAGCTATTTGAACCATTTGAACCACAACACCTTTGTATGTACACGGCCCAGTCTCGTTAATGTGACCAACCACTGCCTATTTTCGACCCACCATGGTTTAAGTGTACCCTACGTGACAAAATGACACTATCCAAAACTGGCGTTGAGGCAACTGTGGGGTCAAATTGACATAAATGAACCAAGTTTACGGAGATGTGTATGGGCGACTAGACACACAGCTTGATGTCAGGAAGAATTCCGCACACAGCTGGTAAAATTATTGTGTATTAAAACACTACCACTTTAAGCCGTATCATCAGGTGAACCTACGTGGTAAAAAGCAAACTACACTGTCACCACTTTTTACGGATAATAAAATTAGTAAAGGACTGTCTAGTACATACTCACAATGTTAAAAGATCAAAGGTGTGCCCATCGGTCCTAGTCAGAAGTTACTATTCAGAGAATGTCGTCAATGTTATGGCGAGCGAAAGGTAAAGAACTTATGAACTTTTAACGTTGCAGCGCGTCAGCAGTCGTGAATAATTTAATGATTATGAAGAATCCGCCTCGATTGCCAATAGAAACCGGATGTTGCCTAGGTTTCGGTGCGGATAACCACACCTCCTTCGGAACACACTAAAACCACAAACTGAGAGCCCGCAGCAAACCGAACGTCGTCTGGAGTGAGGAAGCGCGCTTCTGACGTTTGACCTAATTACAGCTATTGACATGGTGCACACGTACCGTTTATTTTACATTTTATGCGAGTCTTTTGCCCTTTTGGGCGTTCTGTATAATGTTGGACTATGCCTCTTTAGGCAGTTTGTAGTTTTAGTGTGTTCCGAAGAAGGCGCGGTTATCCGCTCCGAAATCTAGGTCAACATCCAGTTTCTATCTGCAATCTAGGCGGATTCTTTATAATCATTAAAGAACTTATGCAGCTTATTTTTAATAAAGCTAACATTTCTTCTGCCTCCTAGGTGGAAGAAATGATTGCTTTATTAAAAATTGTTTTATCTGTTAATTATTTTAGATTCAGGGATGATTTTTATTCACAACAAGCAGACACAGGCATGGGCTCCCGACTTTCGTATTGCATAGCAAATATTTTTATGGCTAACTTTGAGCAAGAATTTTTCAAGAAATTCCCTCATCATTCTAGAAGATTAATTTTATGGAATAGATATGTCGACGGCGTTTTCCTATTATATGATGGTAATAATATTGAAAGTGAACACTTTCATCTGGATCTAAATAGTTTGAACCAAAGGTACAGTTCAATGGGCAGTGCGCTGATAATAACACCTTACCGTGTTTGGACCTCCAAGTGAGCGAAAAAAATGGAAATATGGGCTTCGATATTTACCGATAACCAAGCACGACACATCTTGTCATACACAGGCAGTCATGTCACCCAGTGGAATATAAATCCGCAGCATTCCGAGCCATGGTAACCCGTATTTATGAACTGGCCCTGACCAGAGAAGCTCAAGTAGCTGAATATGAGGTTATGCAGTAGCATAGCGTATCAAAACGGTTACGATCCAGAATTTGCTGACGCAGTTAATAGACGCATACTGAAAAAGAGAAATCTTCTTTCTCACGGAGCATTAGAGGTAGATTTTATAACGCTTAGACCAGCAGAGAAGACAAGGGAACGCTCTATTTTTTGTGTAATACCATACCTGGGTGCAATATCCGAAACAAAATGGCAGACATATGAAAACCAAAAACATTATTCCAGCGTATTTTACATTTCCAGATATAGGCAGAAAACTCAGGCACAAGGAAAAAGCTATGGTGAATAAATACAATGAAGCAGGTGTACACTGCATTACATGCAATGATTGCCCTAAGAAATATATAAAGCAATCCGGTAGGTCATTTCAAATAAGATTTCATAAATATCTTTACTCAGATAATCCCCGCTCTGCATTAACAGCAGGCTTACTCAAAGAGCGGCACAGCACCACAAGCCCTTCAGAAAATTTTAAAATACTTCATAAAAAAGAAAAAAAGCCATATTTTGCATATATCAGAGGAAGTGGAAATATTTAGACACAAAAAAACAAAACGTACAGTTCACGTTGAATAACAAGTTGGAGTTAAAGCACCATATGGTTCAAATGGCTCTGATCACTATGGGACTTAACATCTGAGGTCATCAGTCCCCTCGCACTAACCTAAGGACATCACACACTTCCATGCCCGAGGCAGGATTCGAACCTGCGACTGTAGTGGTCACGTGGTTCGTGACTGAAGCGCCTAGAACCGCTCGTGCTCACTAGTACCGTAACTGGACTTCCCCTGAGTGGACCCTGGCCGCCTTTACACATGAATCACATTTAATGCTCTACCGGACAGATGGCTGTTGGCGGATAAGGTCCTGCAGTCTGGTTTTTCCTCGGCACGACGCATCTACCTGCATGACAATGCAACGAGACACGCAGCTTGCTGTGTACGTGCGTAGTTCGTAGAGCACCAGGATGAGTTTAGTGCACTAACCTGACCAACACACTCCCCAGATTTCAACCCAATAGAGAATCTGTTGGATCACCTCGATCGGTCTCTTCGCGCCATGGATTCTCAACCAAAGAACATTGTGCAGCTGGCCACAGTACTGGAGTCGGCATGTTTCCACATCTCTGTCAGTATCCTCCATCTGGTACCGATCGCCGCCGGTTTCGATCCGTGCCAGACGCCATGGACCTGAATTACCAGTAGTGTTCCCTCCGCTCCATAAGCCTTGGCTGCACACATGCTCCTGGCCCACATATAATGTGAGGGCGCCATCCTGTCTGCCTCTCCCCCACCCTCACCTTCTTTGGCCTCACCATTGATCGTCACCTCACCTGGATGCCTCATCTCCATCCAATCCAAAGCCCACAACTGCCTCCAATTCCTCAAACTCCTCTCTGGCTGGACATGGGGGTTGCACCCCTCTACCATTCTCCACACCTACAAATCCTTAATCCGTCCCATCCCCTGTTATGCCAGTCCTGCCTGGATATCTGCCCCCCCCCCCCCCCAAATTCTATAAGTCCCTCCAGATCCTCAAGCGCCATGCAGTCCGCCCCGCCATTTGTATACGCCCCCACGCAGATCCTCTAAGACCTGATTCCTTTCCCCTCTCTGTTCCTATTCCTCGAACATATCTGCATACTCTACACCTCCCACCATCTTGATCCCACGCACCCCCTAGTTGCTCCTCTCATCCCTGCCCTCTGCCATGCCTTCACTGTTGTGTCCCCCCTGCCCTCCATCTCTACACTCTTCATCTCCTTTCCCAAGGTGGCTTCTGTCAACTCCCCCTCCTGGAATATGCCCTCTCTTCCTCCATTTATACCTTCTATCAACTCTGATCCTCAGCCCCCTCCTTTCCTCTGTCCTTTCCCTGGGCTCACTCTCCCCCCCTTCCATCCTGTTTTCTCCCCACCGAACCTCTCCTTGCCTCCCTTAACCCCCCCCCCCCGCCCTTTTGTATTCCTCTATTCCTCTCATCTGCCTTCCCCACTCCCTGCCACGTCTGCCCAGCACCCCCACCACCTCTTATGGGTCCTCGTCCTCCTTCGGCTCCTTTCCCCCCTTCCCCCCTTCGTTTTTCCTCTCCTTTCCCCCTTTTCTTACCCATCATCTGTCCAGGTTCCCCCCACCTGCCCTTGTTGGCTGTCGTATGTCATATTTACCAACTTTTTAGTGCAGTGTTCAAGTGAATGTTAAGTGTTGTTCATCTTTCCAAAGTGCTGCGAACAGAAATCATGATGTCGCTGGGTGTGAATTTTATGTCTCTTGCGAACAGAAACCAGACTGTCGCCGTGTTTTTTTTTTTTTTTTTAAATTGTCTGTGTATTATTTTACCTGTCTGCTTCATATGTATTTTATTAGTATCATCAACCCTTTGTTCTATGTTTTAAGTTCCACGATTTTCCGCCATGTTACCATTTAAGTCTCCGATTTTATCGCCTGTTTTTATTACTTATTATCTTCATCTTTTTAAAACTAATTCTCTAGGCTGAAGAGCGTCGTACTAAGCTTCTTACAGCCCGCCGCCTTCGGGGAGAATCGAAACTCAATGAAGGAAAAAAAAAAGTTCAGTAGGCAGTCTTATATTCGAGTTAGTTTATCGACATCTCGCCTAGAGACAATGTATTTACTTGGTTTCCGTGTACGAGTGGACGTTGTGGATTTGTGAAGTTCCGCCTGTGACTCCGTCACTATTTGCGTGTTGTTGTTCATTAGGTCTTACTCGGTCGTCCATCGTTTTCGTGTACGTCCTCCCCCGTTCGTTTTGTTTATTCGAAGGCCTCTCCCGTTTGGCCCCGCGGCGCTTTCGTTCTCAGCAATCCCGCGACCGGAACGATCGCGGTTACAACACTGGAGAACCTCACTGACTCTCTACCCGCACACCCCAATAGCAAAAGATTGTTGTTCAGGCTTGTGATTTGTGGTCACATTAACGTGACTGGACCATGTAACATTGAACGTGACTGGACCATGTACCGTTGAACATTACAGCAGCTGACGTTCTCCGCATTATTATGCCGGCTGGGAAAGATCAGTGTTTAACGTCCCGTCCATGACGATTCGAACAAGCATGAGATACGGAATCGGACACCCCTCTTAGTCCCATTCGGTATTTTAAATGGAACGCACAAGTATTTTGGCAGCAGTCTTCTTTGTAGACTGATTGAATTTCCCTGCTGTCCTGTTAATGAATGGAAGTCTGACACTTGTTACATATACAGCTGAGCGTGTATGATAATTCCATTTCATATACTGCTACCTGACTGTTTTTATCAAAACTACAATGACATTGACAATCTAACCAATATAAATTAATTCCCATATAGCAACGGGAGTACAAGTGGAGTTAAAGCTAATGTCAGTGATTGTCATAACCAACCACTAAAATTCCATATTAGTTTCTTATTCTGTTGGACTGGTTGAATGTGTAGTTGGGATTCGTATTCCATACATGTTGAGCAGAGGCCAGAGGAACAGGGGAGAGCGAGCCAATGTTAGGCCATTAGAGGATCCGCAGTTCTGGTCAATAGAATATAGAATGGCACCGCCAGTATGAGAGCTCCGCCGGAGAGGCGCCATATTTGTTCGTGTTCTAAACGACGGGAAGCTATTGAGTGCTATTTTTGGGATGCCATGTCCATTGGTGCTAGGAGGCACATTTGGAGCTAACACAGATGGAGTGAGCGGTGTCGTTAAGTCCTGTACCCCGTAGGAAGCCCAGATTCTACAATCCGCTAAGACCATGATGGTGCTGAGATAAAATCGGTAAACTATATTGCGAAGAGAGATCATCCAGCCACTTTGTGTTTAAGAGCACCACACCAGTAGCTATCATGCTGGCGCCAAGCTAACTGAATTGTCATTGACTCTGTTAAGAGCTGCTGCTGTTGGATAGAGCAAATAAAGTCTGGAGTGGGAGTACGTAACTCGCTTGTACGTACTTGGAGGTGGCCTGATTAGCTGAAATGCGAAATAGATCTGATAGTGCGAGTCAGATGTTGCCTATTTCTGAGTTCCAGAACTAAAAAGTCTATGATTGGTAAGTTATATTACAATTGAGTACTGGTACAGAAGGGAGATTATTGCGTTATTAGGACGGATCTGATTGGTCAGCACTTGAAACAATTACAGTCATTGGTGGTCAAAATCATGCATAAGCTTCACACTCAAAAACAAAGAAAGAAATAGAGTAAAAATTCAGCTTCTTGCTGGGAATAATCTGCACAACTGACTTCCACCTGGTACCCGACGCCGGCCGGAGTGGCCGAGCGGATCTAGGAGCTACAGTCGGGAACCGAGCGACCGCTACTGTCGCAGGTTCGAATCCTGCCTCGGGCATGGATGCGTGTGATGTCTTTAGATTACTTAGGTTTAAGTAGTTCTAAGTTCTAGGGGACTGATGGCCTCAGCAGTTAAGTTCCATACTGATCAGACCCGTCAGATGACACTGCAGTTGAGAGAGTGACATCGATTACGGGTTCTGTGGGACAGCAGCCTTTGGCGCTCAGAACTTTGCCACTTAGAGGCACCGGTAACGCTAGGTATTATGAGCAAATGCAGCCTTCGCAAAGCAGGTTATAGGATGTACATGAATGTTTTCGATTGACGTTAAGATTTACACATTTTTAATTCACCTACGCCTGTTAACCATCCAGAGCTCAACATGTGCCCAGTCAAGATGGTGGGTACACTCATGATACTTCCTGTAGTTCCCTCTCGTTCGCAATCACTATGTAACTTCAGCGAAATTAGTTGTTTCCCCAACTTACTTTAACGTATTGTGACAATCATTATCGGATCTTTGCTAAGTTATTGATATTTTATTCCTATTGCAACTTGTGTTAATACTTAATGAATCTTGAAAAATGTTCAAATGTGTGTGAAATCTTATGAGACTTAACTGCTAAGGTCATCAGTCACTAAGCTTCACACTACTTAAGCTAAATTATCCTAAGGACAAACACACACACCCATGCCCGACGGAGGACTCGAACCCCCCTCCAGGATCAGCCGCACAATCCACGAATGCAGCGCCCTATACCATAATGAATGTAATGATTTCCTGTCTTTGTGACAGGAATTGAATGTGAAGTCTGACAGGACTCGTAACACATATGGTTGTTTCATCCAGAAATTTGACTTACAGCACCCATATGTCATATATGCTAGGGCCACCCGTAGGATCACTTAAATTCAGTTACAGCTGTTCTGCAACAGATAACTTACACTGAAGAAACAAAAGTCACGGGATACCTCCTAATTCCGAGTCGGACCTCATTTCGCCCGACGTAGTGCAGCAATTCCGCGTGGTATGGACTCAACAAGTCGTTCGAAGTCTCCTGCAGAAATATTGATTGTGCTCCCTCTAAAGCCGTCCATAATTGCGCAAGTGTTCCCGTTGCAGGATTTTGTGCACGAACTGACCTCTCGATTATGTCCCATAAATGTTGGATGGGATTCATGTCGAGTGATCTGGGTGGCCAAATCATTCGCTCGAATTGTCCAGAATGTTCGAACATGGCACGTTGCCATCCATAAAAGTTTTATTGTCGTCTGGCAACATGAAGTCCATGACTGGCTGCGAATCGTCCCCAAGCAGCCGAACATAGCCATTTCCAGTCAATGATCGGTTCAGTTGGATCAGAGGACCCAGTCCATTCCATGCAAACAAATCACACTCCATTATGGAGCCACCAGCAGCTTGCACAGTGCTTTGTTGACATCTTTGGTCCATGGCTTCATGGAGTCTCTGCCACACTCGAACCCCACCATCAGCTGTTACCACATGCAGTTGGGACTCATCTGACCGGGCCACGGTTTTCCAGTCGTCTAGCGTGCAACCGAAATGGTGACGAGCAAAGGCGCTCGCCTCGGTCGACTACTGCCACAGCCCATTAACGCCAAATTTCACGATAGTGTTTAAGTTCGCTGTACGTCCCACATTGATTTTTGCTGTTATTTCATGCAGTATTACTTGTCTGTTAGTACTGACAACTCTATTTTCAAACGCTGCTACTCTAGGTCGTTAACTGGAGGCCGTCAGCCACTGTGCTGTCCCTGGTGAAAGGTAATGTCTGAAATTTGGTACTCGGGGCACACTCTTGAACTGTGTACAAATTGTCATACCCACAAATTTGTACCTAGGGACTCCAGAAAGTAAGTTACACATGTCGTCCCACGTTAAGACCATTGCGCAGCGACAGTGTCGCATTGTCAGAAGAGAGTGCATGTTCCGGATTTCCTACAGACACTTCTGCTGCGGTTCGGATAATAGGCGCAACACAGTGTGCGATTAAAACGTAGTGCCGACTGAGAACGTACTCCAAAGTTGTAATACGCGCCACGGTACGAGTCTTGTGGAGAGACATTCGCCGCTAAATTCTGGTGGTATTTAGACCATACGCAATGTCGCGTCCAGCAGAAGCGAAAGAGTGCCAACAATTTTACCAAGGCCGTGACGACGTGATTGTTGCTGAGCGGGAAGTCCAGATTTCGCACCATGCGATTTCCACCTTTTCGACAAACTGAAAGAACGTCTAAGTGTGTAGGGGTTTTCCAATGACGAGGACGTTCACACCGGTTCGTGAATGGCGGATTTCTACCGTCGAGGAACTGGACGACTGGTAGAGTGTTTCGGCCGTTCTTTACAGAGACTTGGCGACTATGTCGAAAAACAATGCCTTGTATCTGTGTAACTTTGAAGTATAGGGCAGCATTCACCAGTCGCACCACACTATCCGCCTAGATATCTAACGTCATTGTCCGCCTGCTTAGCTGAGTGGTAACGTGTTTGCCAACCACACAGCGGTCCTGGGTTCGATTCCTGGCCGGGTTGGTGATTTTCTCCATTCGTGGACTGGGTGTTATGTTGTCCTCATCACAATCTCATCGTTACTGACGCCCAAGTCACCCAATGTGGCGGCATCTGAAATAAGACATGTAACCCGGCGGCCGAGCTTCTCTGGTTGCGGTCTCCCGGCCAACAAAGCTACACGTTAGCCTGTTGAAGGATTAATGTACATGTTTTATGCTCATTTTTTCATGGCATTTATCCGTCAGGTTGAAATCTTATCGAGATCTGACTGGATATTTGTACAGCTTTTTTAGAGAATGCTTTATTATAGATACCATCACCTCTTAACTGCATCCTTTTTCTAAGGAACCAACACGACATTTGCTCTGGGTGATTTATGGAAACCCCAGAAAACCCAGATCTGGACGACTATACGGTAATTTGAAGCCCCGCTCTTCAGTATATAATTTCAGTGCCTTATCCACTGAACCACTTCATTCACTCAACCACGTGGGAGGAACATTTCGGACGGTGAGCCAACATCATTTCCATATCCGACAGTTACTTAATCCCTCCTCATTTTCGTAGCAAAAAGAGGATTTTTTTCAATATTGTCTTTATTTCAGGGAGAAATTTCTGAGAATATACAATCAGTGCACTCATTATGTGGAAGTGAATCATGGACTGTGGAAAAATCGAAAAAGAAGAACATTGAATCGTTTGAGATGGGTGCTACGGAAGGACGTTGAAAATCAGAAGCGTTGTCAAAAATACATACCCAACTAAAGGCCTAGATCTCTGACGCCAGTCTTTAGTAGAATTTCATACATGTGTTATGCTCGCGTTTTATGACATTTCCGAAGATCGGAAATCTCCTCTGTAGAATACAACATGGATTGCGAAAACAACGATCATGTGAAACCCAGCTTGCTCTCCTCCTCCACGAGACCCAGACAGCCGTAGATATCTGCAACCAGGTAGACTGCCGTGTTCCTTGACTTCCGGAAGGCATTCGACACAGTTCCGTACTGCCGCCTACTGAACAAAATACGAGCGTACGGAATATGAGACCGACTGTGCGAATGGATTTAAGAGTTTCTTGTAAACAGAACAACGGGCAGAAAGTAGCTTCGGACGTGCCGAAATGTGTGTTATAGGACCATTACTTTTCATAGTATACAGATTGTTTCTTAATAACTTTTAAAAAACCACGAACGCTGGCGCTGAGACAAGTGCTTTAACATAAGACGCATGCGGTCGCAAATGACGAAAATATCCCAAAAATTTATGACAAATGTTGAAATGTGACATCAACAGATGACGTACCTCGCTCACGTGTAGTGGCCAGGCTTGTCGATCCTACACTCGACGACATGGGGCAGATAGCGGTAATACGAGAGTACTGTCAGTCGGTTTACATTTAGCGAGATTGTGGACAGGCATCTACGTTATGGTGCTGCTAATTTCAATGCGCTTCCAGCAAGACGTGTTCACGCAGTACGTTTCCCACAGTGTGCTTTACCTTCGCGCACATCGCGTGCTAGTGTGGACCGTCGAGTGAGAGAAACACGGACCCTGCACGTAAGTAAACGGTGGAGGCAAAAAATGTGTTGAGTGAAGGTGACGCAGTGATCAGACATGCTGTGATCTGAAATCAAAGGTACATCATCTAGTGACGTCACATTTTTTTTTTTTTTTATCATCCACTTTTGGGGTGTTTCCCTACATTCGCGACTTCATGTGTCTTATATCAAATTACTTGCCACAGCGTCATCTACGTCGCTTCAAGTGTTTTTAAATTTTAATAAAAATCACGCCCTCAATATACATGATCCAGCGGAGAACGCAAGAAGTTGCATAAGGCTGGCTTTTAGCGGAAAGTGCTGTTCCATACATAGTGGTCGCAACGCCTGAAGATTGTTTCAAAGTTCGAGGATGGTTCGTGTCTTGAAAGAGGTTTTAGATCAATGTAAACAAGAGTAAAATAAGGGTATTGTATTGTATGTTAACGGGGGAACTAAAACGACGGAGAGGCTCCGTTCCAGCCGCAGCCGCAGTGGTCCACAATCCCATGACGACTACCGCAGTTCACTTCACCCCTCCGCCGCCCCACATCGAACGTATGGTTATTGTGCGATTCCGCCCCCGGTAGAACCCACCAGCGAACGTCTCACACCAGGCGAATGTAATCCCTATATTTGCGTGGAAGAGTAATGGTGGTGTACGCGTACGTGGAGAACTTGTTCGCGCAGCAATCGCTGAGGCGGAGTAAGGGGAACCAGCCCGCATTCGCCGAGGCAGATGGAAAACCGCCTGAAAACCATCCACAGACTGGCCGACTCGCCGGACCTCGACACGAGTCCGCTGGGCGGATTCGTGCAGGGGGCCAGGCGCTCCTCCCCGCCCGGGAAGTCGTGCGTTAGACCGAACGGCTAACCGGGCAGGCAAAACTAGGGTAGTTGAATTAAATCGAATAAAATCAGGTGGTGCTAAGGATATTATAGAAGGAAATGACGCGCTTAAAGAAGTAGACAAATTTCGCTATTTGTGCGGCAAAATGCGTGAATATGACAGAAGTATAGAGATTATGAAATGTAAAGTGGCAATAACAAAAAAGCTTTTCTGGAGAAGGTAAACATGTTATCGAATATAAATTTAATAGCAAGGAAGTCGTACCTGGAAGTATTAACCGAGAAGGTACCTATATAAAGAAGTGACTCATAGACGATAAACAATACAGACAAAATGAGATGTTAAAATGTGCTTACATGGATTAATATTGACTACACGGCATGACAAATAAGAAAAAGTACAGAATCGAAATGGAAACAGAAAAACTTTATGTCGCAGCTTGGGGAGAAGAAGGGACAGGTTGATGTAACACATCCCGAGGCGGTATGGAACAGTTAATTTGGTAATGGAGGGAAGTGTGTGCTTGGTACAAATTGGAGAGGGAGACCACTACTCGACTACAGCACACGTGTTCAAGTGGATGTAGGCTGCATTAGTGCGGAGATGAAGAACCTCGCACGAGACAGCACGGAGAGTTGCATCAATCCAGTATTCTGTTCAGGAAACAGGAATAACCACTGTTGCAAGGAAACATAAAAATCATCATCGAATGAATGGAAAAACTAAGAATCATAAATTCAAGAAGTAAGGTTTAGCGTTTAACTGATGACGGGGGTTACCAGATACAAGGCACGATCTCTGTTTGGGGAAGAATGAAAAAGAAAATCGGCGGTGACCTTTTCAAAGGAACTATCCCGCTACTCGCCGTAAGGGAAATAAGGAAACGATAAACAGTATACATTTTGGTAAAATAGCAACGATTTCAACTCCAACTCTCCAAAGTGCGTCGACCACGCCACCCTGCTCGATACCATGAAGGTATAACATATACTCCACAACGAATTTTAATTTAGTTTTATCCAAGGTACAAACATCTTGCATTTTTTGTCCGTTTCTACTTTAAGGTGGCGTAAATAAAACTTGAGCTCTGAAAATAGCTTATGTAGGTGCGACCCAAACGCTAGTTTTACACTCCTGGAAATTGAAATAAGAACACCGTGAATTCATTGTCCCAGGAAGGGGAAACTTTATTGACACATTCCTGGGGTCAGATACATCACATGATCACACTGACAGAACCACAGGCACATAGACACAGGCAACAGAGCATGCACAATGTCGGCACTATTACAGTGTATATCCACCTTTCGCAGCAATGCAGGCTGCTATTCTCCGATGGAGACGATCGTAGAGATGCTGGATGTAGTCCTGTGGAACGGCTTGCCATGCCATTTCCACCTGGCGCCTCAGTTGGACCAGCGATCGTGCTGGACGTGCAGACCGCGTGAGACGACGGTTCATCCAGTCCCAAACATGCTCAATGGGGGAGATCTTGCTAGCCAGGGTAGTTGACTTACACCTTCTCTAGAAGCACGATCGCTGGTCCAACTGAGGCGCCAGGTGGAAATGGCATGGCAAGCCGTTCCACAGGACTACATCCAGCATCTCTACGATCGTCTCCATCGGAGAATAGCAGCCTGCATTGCTGCGAAAGGTGGATATACACTGTACTAGTGCCGACATTGTGCATGCTCTGTTGCCTGTGTCTATGTGCCTGTGGTTCTGTCAGTGTGCTCTAGCACGTTGGGTGGCACGGGATACATGCGGACGTGCATTGTCCTGTTGGAACAGCAAGTTCCCTTGCCGGTCTAGGAATGGTAGAACGATGGGTTCGATGACGGTTTGAATGTACCGTGCACTATTCAATGTCCCCTCGACGATCACCAGAGGTGTACGGCCAGTGTAGGAGATCGTTCCCCACACCATGATGCCGGGTGTTGGCCCTGTGTGCCTCGGTCGTATGCAGTCCTGATTGTGGCGCTCACCTGCACGGCGCCAAACACGCATACGACCATCATTGGCACCAAGGCAGAAGCGACTCTCATCGCTGAAGACGACACGCCTCCATTCGTCCCTCCATTCACGCCTGTCGCGACGCCACTGGAGGCGGGCTGCACGATGTTGGGGCGTGAGCGGAAGACGGCCTAACGGTGTGCGGGACCGTAGCCCAGCTTCATGAAGACGGTTGCGAATGGTCCTCGCCTATACCCCAGGAGCAACAGTGTCCCTAATTTGCTGGGAAGTGGCGGTGCGGTCCCCTACGGCTCTGTGTGGGATCCTACGGTCTTGGCGTGCATCCGTGCGTCGCTGCGGTCCGGTCCCAGGTCGACGGGCACGTGCACCTTCCGCCGACCACTGGCGACAACAACGATGTACTGTGGAGACCTCACGCCCCACGTGTTGAGCAATTCGGCGGTACGTCCACCCGGCCTCCCGCATGCCCACTATACGCCCTCGCTCAAAGTCCGTCAACTGCACATACGGTTCACGTCCACGCTGTCGCGGCATGCTACCAGTGTTAAAGACTGCGATGGAGCTCCGTATGCCACGGCAAACTGGCTGACACTGACGGCGGCGGTGTACAAATGCTGCGCAGCTAGCGCCATTCGACGGCCAACACCGCGGTTCCTGGTGTGTCCGCTGTGCCGTGCGTGTGATCATTACTTGTACAGCCCTCTCGCAGTGTCCGGAGCAAGTATGGTGGGTCTGACACACCGGTGTCAATGTGTTCTTTTTTCCATTTCCAGGAGTGTAGTTCATCCATCACCCGCTAAGGAAAACACGTCCGTATGGCTTATCAGAACAAGTATGCGACTGAACTAAAGACAATCTGGCGAACAAAACTCAGTACGCCATTCTTAATGCGAAATATCCCACGAAGCCAATGTCCTATTTAAACTAAATTCGGGTTTTTAAACTCAGCTTTCGGCAAAACACATTGTAATTCATTTGTCAATCTCCCCAGGCATTTTCGATACCTGTGTATCATATTACGTGAGTGTTTTCTATTTTAAGCCCAAGCACTATAATATGCGTGGTTTTTTATTTTATTGTTTTGGTTGCTCACCTGAAATTACGTAGTATGTGAAGGTAGATTGCTACAGGTCGGCTAACACTTATGCCTTCCTGTGGTTTGACTGCAAGTCATCTGCAAAGCATTCCGAAAAATTTGTTCAGAGTATTATTATTTTCGAAATACTTTTTCGAAAGTAGTAGTGGAGTCTCTTCTATGCTTACGTTTTCTGTCCTGTTTTCCATCCTTTGGGTGTTTCGTTTTTTGTTTCTAATTAAGTACACTGTGTTTTGTACTTTTTGCGCTTCACCGATACCTAGTATCACACGTTTTCATATCTAGAACGAGATGTGGAAGCAAACTTACGTCACCATACTCATCGAGAGACGCTGTGTTATTGTCACTGCTCACGTGCTTTTGTCCAGTGTGGCGCTAATTCTGAATGACTGTTGCGAGTTTTCGTGGTGCATCTGGGGAGGGAAATCTCATGTGGTATGTGTGTGTAAGTGAGATGGAGAGACACAGACAGAGAAACATAGAGAGGAGGGAAGAGACAGAGATAAAGAGAGAGAGAGAGGAGAGAAAAAGAGAGAGACAGAGAGAGAGAGAGAGAGAGAGGTTGGAGGGGAGGGGGGAGGAACAGGGTGTTGAGAAGCAAGGGTTTTTGGATAATGGAAGATGATGCACTACGTTTTGAGGAAATGTCTTTATGAAGGATGATTCCGTAATGATGTTACAAACTTTGAGGGACGATGGAGAAGGGTAAGTGTATAAACTTGAGGTAAGAGGTCCTGGTTCGAAAAGACCGAGTCGGAAGTCATAAGCGAAAATTCTTGTGATACCGCTGACAGTGGAATACATGTCCCGGTGCTTGCATTGTTAAGGCTGTAGAGTAGGCAACTTCCAGACGTGGTAGTATGGATAAAAACAAGAAAAAATGTCTCCTAAACGTAGACTCTAAATTGGATGCCTTAGGAGGTATGAGAATTTTTTTTTCTTCGATTACTGAAATACATCTATGCTACTGAGCATGTGCCAATAGTTTTTGTGTCTGTGTGTACTAGACTTTTTTCTTGTTTCGGTCCATACTACCTCGTAAATGGAAACCACAGAGCGTGCAGTAGAAGAGATGTGTTTCACAGAATCGGAGATGGACCTCTGCTCGTAGCTCTGCATCGGTCGTTCCCGGACTAGGGTGCCTTATCTCAAACTGATACGTTTACCCTTCCCTGTTATCCCAGAAAGTTTCTAAAATCATTACGGAATCATCCTGCATAATTCATTAAGTGTTGCAAACAAGCATTTGCTACGTTTCGTTTTCTGAGGATCTTGAGATCATTTTCGGTAATATTTGGGTGGTGGTTTTCCTCTATAAGACCATTTGCAAAAGTTGACATTCTAAATAAATTCCAAGAACTGATGTATTTAGACAATAATTGAAAGTGTAAGAAGACGTGGAATAGCATATTTCCACGTTTTGCTGAAAACGGAGTCTAAAAATCCAATTGTGGAAGACAGGAAGCCTTCACTTGTACATGATATGATTCAGTACAGTATTTGTGGAAGCAGTTTTGTCAACAGTTGTCGGCCTTGGTAGCTGAATGGTAAGCAAGTGATATGGACGACACGAGCTCAGTTCCTAGTAGTGACAGGTATTTATTTCCTTGATGAAGGACTGGACCTGGGTCCGCTCAACTTCTTGATGCCAGTTGAGAAGCTACCGGAATGAGAAGCAGAGGCGACATGGCCTGGAAACCCAACAATGGCTTTTGAGAGCGGTGTGCTGAAGCCCTGTCCCTCCACACCGCGCCAGGATGACGCCATATGGCAGAGGACGATCGGTATCACACACTGAAGCGCTAAAAAACATGGTATAAACACGCGTATTCAAATACAGAGGGGCCGGTCGTGGTGGCCGTGCGGTTCTAGGCGCTCCAGTCCGGAGCCGCGCTGCTGCTACGGTCGCAGGTTCGAACCCTGCCTCGGACACGGGTGTGTGTGATGTCCTTAGATTAGTTGGGTTTAATTAGTTCTGAGTTCTAGGGGACTGATGGCCACAGAAGTTGAGTCCCATAGTGCTCAGATCCATTTGAACCATTTGAATCAAATACAGAGATATGTAAGCTGGCAGAATATGGCGCTGCGGTCGCCAATCCCCATATAAGACAACAATCAAGATTTAAGTGAATTTGAACGTGATGTTATAGCCAGTACACGAGAGATGCGACACAGCATCTCCGAGGTAGCGATGAAATGGGATTTTCTCGTACGACCATTTCACGAGTGTACCGCGAACATCAGGAATCCGATAGAACATCAAATCTGCGACATCACTGCTGCCAGAAAAAGATCCTGCAAGAACGGGACCAACGACGACTGAAGAGAATCGTTCAGCGTGACAGAAGTGCAACACTTCCGCAAACTGCAACTGATTTCAATGCTGGGCCATCATCAACTGTCAGCGTGCAAACCATTCAGCGAAACATCATCGATATGGGTTTTTGCAGCCGAAGGCCATCAACACTGACTCTGGACTGTTGATGACTGGAAGCATGTTACCTGATCAGACGAGTCTCGTTTCAAATTGTACTGAGCAGATGGACGTGTACGGGTATGTAGGCAACCTTATGAATCCATGAATAATGCATGCCAGCAGGGGCTCGTCAAGCTGGTGTAGGCTCTGTAATGGTGTGGGGCACGTGCAATTGGAGTGATATGTCTAAATATGACTCTGACAGGTGACACGTTCGTAAGCACCGTGTCTGATCACCTGCATGCATTCATGTCCATTGTGCATTCAGACAGACTTGGGCAATTACAATGTGACACCCCACACGTCCAGAATTGCTACAGAGTGGCTCCAGGAACACTCTTCTTATATTTAACACCTCCGCTGGCCACCAAATTCCCCAGACATGAACATTATTGAGCATATCTGGGATGCGTTGCAGCGTGTTGTTCAGAAGAGATCTCCACCCCCTCGTACTCTTGCGGATTTATGGACAGCCCTGCATGATTCATGGTGTCAATTTCTTCCGGCACTGCTTCAGACATTGGACGAGTACATGCCACGTCGTTTTGCGGCACTTCTGCGTGCTCGCAGGAGTCGTGCACGACATTAGGCAGGTGTACTAGTTTCTTTGCCTCTTCAGTGTGTGTCCCCTGGACCTCATCGAGAATTTCAGTTTTAGTTTTAGTTTTGTCAGTACATATTTTGTGAGTTCCGCAACTGTGTGATAACAAAAGTATCATAATAGCTACCAAACATATATTTTAAAAACTGTGGTCTCTTGTTATTACTGGTTTCGAACTGTTTTTAATATTTAATGGCTGCATTGCGTTTACAGATCGAACTATTCATCAGTTGTTAAATGTTTACAGGATAATAATGCCAATAAAAGTGTTTTTGTTATTTTCGAAAACATGCACTTTCTCTGTAGTGAGAAATATGGCGTTGATACAATTATAGCAGCACAAGCAGAAATCTAAGGAGTGTTTGTTAATCCAGCTTCTTGAAAAAAAGATCATGGCACTGTAAACATTCAGAAACTAATCAATAGTTTGAGTCCGAAATGCAATGCAGCAGACATGATGAACGAAATGTTCGAAAAAGGAAATGGCAAGAAAGAATAAAATATTTTAGAGATATGTCATCCATTTATTACTTAAATGTTTATTTGACACTACATAGTCACAGTACATACATTTTTCCTTTAAAAAACTTATATACTGTATATATTTTGGTCACGCGCCTTACGACAATTATGTAGGAATATAGAATTTATTAGTTGATAGATACTGTAAAACACTTTATCATGAAATAGAAAAGAAACTATATACCACGATGGAATTATAGGAGAATGGGACGGAAATCAATAGACGTGATGTAGAAACACAAACGGATAATTGCAATTTCAGAAAAACTGGATGATTTATTCAGGAGACAGAGCTTCACAAATTGAGAAAGTCAATAATGCGTTGGTCTACCTCTGACACTTATGCAAACGGTTATTCGGATTTACGTTGATAGACAGGGATAGCATGCCAAATTTTGTCCAATTGGCGGGTTAGATCGTCAAAATCCCGAGTTGGTTTGAGGGTTCCCTCCATAGCGATCCAACGATCTCTGTCGGGGAGAGATCTGCAGGCCAAAGAGCAGCAGCCACGAAGACAAGCAGCAGAAACTCTCGTCGGGTGCTGCCGGTCGTTATTTTGCTGAAACGTAAGACCAGAATGACTTGCCATGAAGGGCAACACAACGAGTCCTAGTATATCGCCGACCTAGCTCCGTGCTGTAAGGCTGCCGTGGATGACGACCAAAGGAGTCCTGCTGTGAAAAAAGTGGCACCCAAGACCGCCACCCCTGGTTGTCGGGCTACAAGGAGGGCGACAGTAAGGTTAGTATCCGACGACTGTCTGGAGCGCCTCCAGACACGTCTTCCGCCTGGAATCCCACCTCTTCGAGGTGAGCCCCGATGACTAGTGCAGACGTGTACGGAGACGGGCCGAACCATGGTGGGATACCAACGAACTGACGCCTGCTATGCAACCCGACAAACAGGAGTGATGGTATGAGTTGCCATTTCATTTCATAGCAGAACACCTTTGGTTGTTGCCCGCAGCACCCTTGCAGCGCGGCGGTATGTCGACGACATTGTACGCCCCGATTTCTTGCCTTTCATGGTAAGCTATTCTGCGCTTACATTTCAGCAAGATAATGATCGCCGCCTACTGCGAGAGTTTCCATTACTTGTCTTCATGCCTACCCAACCCTGTCTTGGTCTGCAGGATCGCCGGATTTCTCCCCAATTGAGAGCGTTTGAAGCATTATTGGTAGGGCTCTCCAACCATCTCGGGATTCCGACGATCTAACGCCTAATTGTACAGTATTTGGCACGATCTAACAACTCTATGAATCAATGCTATGCTGAATAACTGTTTGCATAAGGGCCAGAGGTGTACGCTAAGGTGTCGAAGTTGAGTGACTGTAGGAAGATACAGGACGACTCAGACAAAATTTTCAGTTGGTGTGATGAATGGCAGCTAGCCCTAAATGTGGAAAAATGTAAGTTAATGTGGATGACTAGGAAGATCAAACCTGTAATGTTCGGATACACAATTACTAGTGTCCTGCTTGACACAGTTAAGTCGTTTAAATATCTGGGCGTAACGCTGCAAAGCGATGTGAAGTGGAACGACCATGAGAGAACTGTGGTAGGGAAGGCAAGGGCTCGACTTCGGTTTATTGGGACAATTTTAGGGAAGAGTGGTTCACTTGTAAAGGAGACTGTGCCAGTAGTGGAAAAGACACGAACCTCTCTGCCAATTGTCCACAATAGCCTGTGCTTTACAGCGTGCATTTACTAAGAAAACCTCGAAATGTACATAATCCTACGTTTGCACCCCTGGCACGGACAGCCCCTGTCGCACACAGGGGGTAACAAGAAGGTATGACGAAATTTTCAGGAAACATTTCTCACACGTAGACGAATAAAATGTGTTAAATCGACATGGGCCGAGAAACACTTTATTTCGATGTTAGAACTGATTTTCCATTTCTCCGCATTACCACATTAATCACGATAAACACAACTGATTTGTATAATACTTAATAAAAACAGCGCAAAAAGTTCGATGAATAACTTACTGATTTGGACAAATTAATTTATCTTGTCATCTTCAGAAACCTACAAAATTATGGATATTATAAATTTCTAGCCCTTGGCTATACATTTATGTGAAGTATAAAATGTATATTACAGAAACTTACTTAGTACTGGTTTTACAGATTCCGGTATCTTCTTCATTGAAGCTTTATGCCATGATATGTCCAGAAATATACATATTGTATGTGATTATTGTAACTGAATTTTCTCGTTTTGAGAAGACAGAAGGGGCGATCTGTTTTTCTTGCTAAAAACTTTCTCAAGCTAAGATCGCATAAATATTACTTTATTTAAAGCAACCTGTTTCGACAGACTTTGCTGTCATCTTCACGTCTTAAAAAAATCTTTTTTTAATGAAATGTGTTCATTTTAAGTTGGACCTCAACTCAGCACATTATAAAAGATCTCTCATAACTAAATTTTTTTTAAAAAACGTAAGCACCTTGTGCAAACGGCCAATTCCATATATATACCGCTCACACATGATTGTTACGCTACAAAAACACAGTAAGCAGTACCACACCTACTTACATAAGCAGGATAAGCAGGACATATTCCTTAGTTATATTTTTATATGCTTTTAATATGTACCTTGCCGCTAGCCAACAGCTTGACATATACGTACATGTGATTCAGTTACTGCAAATTGTCAATCTATGTTTACAACAATCACATACACTATGTACGTACCTTGACAAATCACGCCATTATGCTTCTACTAAGAAGATATTGACATCTGCTGAACCAATACTAAGTAAGTTTCTGCAATATACACCTAATATTTCACGCAGATGTATACCCAAGGGAACAAAGATTTATAATAGCCCTAATTTTGTAGGCCTCTGAAGACGACAAAATAATTTGTCGAAACTTGTAAGGTGCAATAAAAATTATTTTAGAAGTAACGAGTGCATTTCATTCTGAAAAATATATACTACAGTTGTTGAAAATTACGGCCATTAATAAAATAAAGCAATCAATCACGGAAGGAGGAAAAATGTTAGTGACAACGGAGAAATCATGAAGAGAGTTCTATTTTGGGTCGACTAGTATTCTTTACCATTGGGATGCAGAGCATCCTCACGTTACGTCATTAAGAAAGATTTCCTGTCAACATTTGGGGCGGCAATGTTGCTGACTGTACGTTATGGTCACATGTTCTTCCACCCACGCTGAACGGAGAAACTTACCATGCTTTCTTAGAGAGTACTCCACCTGCTCTGCTAGAACATGGGCCTTTACGACAGCGACACAACATCATTCACGATGGAGCTCCTCCTCGTTTTAGGGTTCGTGTTCGTAAAGTTCGAATTACAGATTCCGTGACGGATGGACAGGTAGGATGCAGACTAGTTCCTTGGTCTCTACGCTTTCCGAACCTACACGGTTGTACCGTTCGAAATAACACTTGTCGGTTCTTAGTGTTACTCCCGGCGGGAGATGAAGATACTACAACACACAAAATATTACATCACTTTATTATTATTCACGTATGGGCCCAATACGACCACGTGAGTACAATCAGTGAATGTCGCTTTTGATGGTTGGCCTGCCTTTATGTCCAAATTTGTTTCATCTTTCAGAATGAAGTCACTTTCATTTATCAGACCACGGCGTTCCAGTCAACTAGCTTTTGTCTGAATGTTTTCCTACTTGTAACGTCTGCCTCACTTATACAGACTGCTCTAAGATCATCCTTCATCGCAGCGATACATTTAATTGCCTCACTCTTGGCCTTACTTCTATTTGCGTATAATTTTACTATTTGTTTTGTCAATCCAGTGGATGCTATTCTTTTCACGTGCCCATAAAATTTAAGTCTCCGTTTTCTCATGTCACCATTATGCCTGTGTATTCTTCTATTTCCTTATTACTTTTCAGCCTATAAGTTTCAGTAACTTTGGGGCCTAATATTTTCCTAATAATCTTTCTTTCTTTCTTTTGAATCTCTTCAATATCCCTCTTTCTATTTAACATTGAAGTTTCTGCTCGATAAAGACATTCAGGTGTGATTACAGTGCTGTAATGCCTAAGTTTATTGACTTTAGAAGTGACTTTTTGTTATAAATACACTCCTGGAAATGGAAAAAAGAACACATTGTCACCAGTGTGTCAGACCCACCATACTTGCTCCGGACACTGCGAGAGGGCTGTACAAGTAATGATCACACGCACGGCACAGCGGACACACCAGGAACCGCGGTGTTGGCCGTCGAATGGCGCTAGCTGCGCAGCATTTGTGCACCGCCGCCGTCAGTGTCAGCCAGTTTGCCGTGGCATACGGAGCTCCATCGCAGTCTTTAACACTGGTAGCATGCCGCGACAGCGTGGACGTGAACCGTATGTGCAGTTGACGGACTTTGAGCGAGGGCGTATAGTGGGCATGCGGGAGGCCGGGTGGACGTACCGCCGAATTGCTCAACACGTGGGGGGTGAGGTCTCCACAGTAAATCGATGTTGTCGCCAGTGGTCGGCGGAAGGTGCACGTGCCCGTCGACCTGGGACCGGACCGCAGCGACGCACGGATGCACGCCAAGACCGTAGGATCCTACACAGAGCCGTAGGGGACCGCACCGCCACTTCCCAGCAAATTAGGGACACTGTTGCTCCTGGGGTATCGGCGAGGACCATTCGCAACCGTCTCCATGAAGCTGGGCTACGGTCCCGCACACCGTTAGGCTGTCTTCCGCTCAAGCCCCAACATCGTGCAGCCCGCCGCCAGTGGTGTCGCGACAGGCGTGAATGGAGGGACGAATGGAGACGTGTCGTCTTCAGCGATGAGAGTCGCTTCTGCCTTGGTGCCAATGATGGTCGTATGCGTGTTTGGCGCCGTGCAGGTGAGCGCCACAATCAGGACTGCATACGACCGAGGCACACAGGGCCAACACCCGGCATCATGGTGTGGGGAGCGATCTCCTACACTGGCCGTACTCCTCTGGTGATCGTCGAGAGGACACTGAATAGAGCACGGTACATCCAAACCGTCATCGAACCCATCGTTCTACCATTCCTAGGCCGGCAAGGGAAGTTGCTGTTCCAACAGGACAATGCACGTCCGCATGTGTCCCGTGCCACCCAACGTGCTCTAGAAGGTGTAAGTCAACTACCCTGGCCAGCAAGATCTCCAGATCTGTCCCCCATTGAACATGTTTGGGACTGGATGAAGCGTCGTCTCACGCGGTCTGCACGTCCAGCACGAACGCTGGTCCAACTGAGGCGCCAGGTGGAAATGGCATGGCAAGCCGTTCCGCAGGACTACACCAGCATCTCTACGATCGTCTCCACGGGAGAATAGCAGCTTGCATTGCTGCGAAAGGTGGATATACACTGTACTAGTGCCGACATTGTGCATGCTCTGTTGCCTGTGTCTATGTGCCTGTGGTTCTGTCAGTGTGATCATGTGATGTATCTGACCCCAGGAATGTGTCAATGAAGTTTCCCCTTCCTGGGACAATGAATTCACGGTGTTCTTATTTCAATTTCCAGGAGTGTATTTTGTGTTAATCTGAATGCAGTTGCCATTATTTGACAGCGAACTTCGTTTGCAGCTTTTTCCAGAACGTTTTCTTGTATGATTTCCCCCAAGCATTGGAACTGAGGAACCCTATTTATTTTTCCATATTTCTTCTTCAAAAACTTTAGTGCTTGTTTTTTGCGTGTCAATAAAAAAAGACGGTTCAATTGGCTCTGAGCACTGTGGGACTTAACATCAATGGTCATCAGTACCCTAGAACGTAGAACTACTTAAACCTAAGGACATCACACAACACTCAGTCACTACGAGGCAGAGAAAATCCCTGACCCCGCCGGGAATCGAACTCGGGAACCCAGGCGTGGGAAGCGAGAACGCAACCGCATGACCACGAGCTGCGGATGCGTGCTATTCGTTCTGGTTTTTCTAATGACAAATGTAGTCTTACTTTTTCTGCATCCTTTTTAAGAAATTAGATTTGATTTTGAACTTTGGTAATATCCCTAGCTAAAATTGCCGTATCATTTGCAACGGCGAGGCAGTCTACTCTAATATTACTTCTGCCTAACTTGATTGATTGATCTATATGTTGACTTGACTTTTGCTATCGCCATTCTGTAATTACGTTTTCCAAAACACAGTTTAACAGTGACGGGAAGTGTCTATATCCCTGTCTAACACCAGTCTTTTTATCAAATGGTTCAGAAATTTCTTCCATGAATTTGACTTTAGAGCTGGTGTCGTTTAACGTTTCCTTAATCACTGTTAGAGTTTTATTATCTAGCCCTTGTTTCTTTAAAATTTGGGAAAGAGAGCCACGATCAACTGAGTCGTAGGCCTTTTTTAAATCCACAACTAGACATGGAATATTGTTTCTCGAAATCCTTTGGTGCCTAAGGATCAGTTTTAAATTAAGAATTTGTTCCAGACAGAATGTGTTTGGTCTAAAGCCTGCTTGGTACGCACCAATTTTAAGTTCTAACTGTTCTTGGGCTAGATAAAGTAAACACTGTGGGAGAATTTTTTTTATATGGCCGGGAGAAGAGAGATTACTCGGTAATTATTAACATCGGTTCTAGTCCCTTTTTTAGGCAATGAATGAATTAGGGCGGTTTTCCAGTCCTCAGGTATTTTCTTAGTTTGCCAGTTATGTCCTATTAGTTGAATGATCTCTTTTATAGTGTTATGGCCAGCTGATTTTAGTAGTTCTGCAATTATACCGTCTTCTCCGGATGCCTTATCGTTTTTAAGTCTCTTAATATGTTTAGTTATTTAGGTTTCGTCGTGTGCTTTAGAGTTAGGGTTACTGTTATTAGTTTGCTGTGGTTGGAATTTATTCGCTGGTTCCGGACAGTTTAACAGTTTTTAAGAGTACTTTACAGTTTTCCTGGTTGTAAGAGCCAAACTGCCATTTTCATTTTTCAAGCAAAGACTTTGAAGTTGGTAAACGGTTGATTTGCTTTTGAATGTTTTATGAAAGTTTCTTGCATTGTCCTTCCGGAAGTTTTTTTTTAGATTTCTAAAAGTTGGACGTTTTCATAGTTTCTTTTAGTCTGTCGAATTAATTTGGATGTTTCTTTTTTTACAGTTAGATAGGTGTCGTACGTATTTTCTGCTTTGTTACTATTATAATTTTTGAATGCCTCATGCCTACACTTAACTGGTGTTTCACAATCCACGTTCCACCAAGGGTGTTTTCGTTTCTTTCGAAGCGGAATGAAATTTTGTGCTATTTTGATGAACTTTTCTTTTAGGCTTTGCACAATTGTTTAATTGTTTTTTGTCAAGTTCGCTGTTTGTGCGGTATCAAATTTTGAGATGACATTTTCTATGCGATTTCAGTCTTTCTCGACGTATTCCACTGATGAATTCTTCTCGGGTTATCAGACGAGTGGTGGCGTCATCTTGTCGCAACGTTTCAATGAGTTTCGTACCGATCATCTTCTCACGAAGTCAGACGCCACCACTCGGCTGATAACCCGATAAGAATTCATCAACGACATTTTCTGTTTTGAAGAGTTTTTGATGCCGAAGTTTTACTTCGAGTTTAATAATGGTCAGAACCTATACTAGACCCTTTCCTAAATGGGACATTTAAAATTTCTTTGTAGTTCACTTTATAAAAACATTAACAAGGCACAATTGTCAATCTAGATGCCATGAGTATTTACTCCTGTTACTGAACGTCAGTGTATTACTTGATACAGGACCGAGATACTAGCCTCTTTTCACAGAGAACAATTGACTACAAACGTTTATGCAGATTACTGTGTAATACAGATGGCTCGGTAGACAGACAATGCCGCCGTACTTGTCGATGATAGCTAACTGGGCTGAGAGGGACTGCTCTCAGACAGAAGTAAGCGAGCTGATGCGGTGGCGCATGGAAACGTCTGGGCGTGTCTGGGACACCGTCGTTGCTTCTGAGAGCGACTGTGTTTATTTGTGGTTTCCGTCGCGAGGCACCAACCTTGCCCTGACACCACATATAATAGACTTTCATTTCTGGGGACATTTGCATGCTCTTGTGTACACAACCCCGGTACAAGATGTACAGAGTCTTCGTGTCCGTGTTGTGGAAGGCTGTGAAACAATACGCAGTTCTCTGACGACACATTAGCGCATCACGGGCTCAATGCGACGGCGGGTTGGTACATTTATCCTTTCTAACGGAGACCACTTTGAACATTTCATGTAAGAAATTGTTTCATATTATGATGGGACGTTGTTTTACCGTGTGTTTCCCACGATCAATGTGTTGAAGAATTGTAGAATCTGTGTTTCGACGTGGAAATAAAGCGTTTCATGACCCATTTCAAGGTAACTTCCTTTTTAATATGAGCAATGTTTCAAGAAAGTCTGGCCATAACTGTTACACCCTGTAAATATGTCGTTAGCATTGAGGCACGATATATATTTGCTAGCAGGTAAAGTGAGAGAATTATCTCCCAATCAGCTTAACAGCTCATGCATCCAAGTTGCTGACAGGAAAAATACAGAAAGTTGGAAAAGCAAATTTCGGATCTGTTAGTTGACTATCAGCTTAGCTTCAGGAGAGGTAAAGGTATCATAGAGGCACTTCTGACGCTGTGTTTGACAATGGAAGCAAAACTAAAGACGAATCAAGACATGTTCATAGCATTTGTCGACCCAGGGAAAGCGGTCGACAGCGTCAAACGGTGCAAGATGTTTTAAGTTCTGAGAAAAGGAGGAGTAAGCTGTAGAGAAAGACGCATAATATACAATATGTACAACCAAGAGGTAACAATAAGACTGGAAGACGAAGAATGAAGTGCTTGGATTAAAAAGGCTCTAAGACAGAGATGTAGTCTTCCACCCCTACTGTTCAATCTATACATCGAACCAATGAAGGAAATAAACTAAAGATTCAAGAGCGGAATTAAAAATCAAGGTGACGGGTATCAGCGATAAGATTCGCAGCTGATATTGCTGACCTCAGTGAAAGTGAAGAAGAATTACAGGGTGTGTTGAATGGAATAAAGAGTCTAATGAGTACAGAATATAGACTGAGAGTAAATCGAAGAAAGACGAAAGTAAGGAAAAGTAACAGAAATGAGTACAGCGAGAGACTTAACGTTAGGATTGTTGATCACTTAGTAGGTGAAGTCAGGGGATTCCGCTAATCAGGCAGCAATGTAACCCATGACAGACGGAGCAAGAAGGACATAAGACTACACTATCACAGACAGAAAAGGCATTTCCGGCCAAGTGAAGTCTGATAGTTTGAAACATATGTCTTAATTTGAGGAAGAAATTTCTTTGCTTTGGAGCACAGCTTTGTATGGTAGTGAAACATGGACTGTGGGAAAACCTGAACAGAAGAGAATCGAAGCATTTGAGATATGGTGCTACAGAAGAATGCTGAACATTTAGTGGACTGATAAGATAAGGGATGAGGAGGTCCTCTGGAGAATCGGCGAGGAAAGGTGTATACGGAAAACACTGAAAAGGAGTAGGGACAGGACAGCAGGACTCTGCTGAGACATCAGGGAACAACTTCCATGGTTTAGAGGAAGCTGTAGAGGGTACAAACTGTAGAGGAAGACAGAAATTGAAATACATCCGGCAAATACACTACTGCCCACTAAAATTGCTACACCAAGAGAAATGCAGATGATAAACGGGTATTTATTGGACAAATATATTATACTAGAACTGACATGTGATTACATTTTCACAGAATTTGGGTGCATAGATCCTAAGAAATCAGTACCAAGAACAACCACCTCTGGCCGTAATAACGGCCTTGATACGCCTGGGCATTGAGTCAAACAGAGCTTGGATGGCGTGTCGAGGTACAGTTGCCCATGCAGCTTCAACACGATACCACAGTTCATCAAGAGTAGTGACTGGCGTATTGTGACGAGCCAGTTGTTCCGCCACAATTGACCAGACGTTTTCAGTTGGTGAGAGATCTGGAGAATGTGTTGGCCAGGGCAGCAGTCGAACATTTTCTGTATCCAGAAAGACCTGTAAAGGACCTTCAACATGCGGTCGTGCATTGTCGTGCTGAAATGTAGGGTTTCGCAGGGATCGAATGAAGGGTAGAGCCACGGGTCGTAACGCATCTGAAATGTAACGTCCACTCTGCCGTCAATGCGAACTGGAGGTGACCGAGACGTGTACCCAATGGCGCCCCATACCATCACGCCGGGTGATACGCCAGTGTGGCGATGACGAACACACGCTTCCAATGTGCGTTCCCCGCGATGTCGCCAAACGCGGATGGGACCATCATGATGCTGTAAGCAGAACATGGAGTCATCCGAAAAAATGACGTTTTGCCATTCGTGCACCCAGGTTCGTCGTTGAGTACATCATCGCAGGCGCTCATGTCTGTGATGCAGCGTCAAGGGTAACCGCAGCCATGGTCTCCGAGCTGATAGTCCATGCTGCTGCAAACGTCGTCGAACTGTTCGTGCAGATGGTTGTCTTTCAAACGTCCCCATCTGTTGAGACGTGGCTACACGATCCGTTACAGCCATGCGGATAAGATGCCTGTCATCTCGCCTGCTAGTGATACGAGGCCATTGGGATCAAGCACGGCGTTCCGTATTACCCTCCTGAACCTACCACTTCCATATTCTGCTAACAGTCATTGGATCTCGACCAACGCGAGCAGCAATGTTGCGATACGATAAACAGCAATCGCGATAGGCTATAATCCGACCTTTATCAAAGTCGGAAATGTGATGGTACGCATTTCTTCTCCTTACACAATGCATCAACACAACGTTTCACCAGGCAACGCCGGTTAACTGCTGTTTGTGTATAAGAAATCGGTTGGAAACTTTCCTCGTGTCAGCACATGGTAGGTGTCGCCACCGGCTCCAACCTTGTGTGAATGCTCTGAAAATATTTGCATGTCACAGCATCGTCTTCCTGTCTATTACATTTCGCCTCTGTGGCACGTCATACTCGTGGTGTAGCAATTTTAATGGGCAGTAGTGTAATTGACGACATAGGTTGCAACTGCTACAGTGAGATGAAGAGAGTGGGACAAGAGAGGAATTCGTGGCGGGCCGCATCAAACCAGTCAGAAGACTAATTACGCAATAAAAATTGAATTAAAAGAAAAGAGTTAAAGGGTTAGGTGATGTAGGGAAACCACGTAAAACCTAAATCTGGATTTCTGTACAGGAATCTGAACCGCTGTCCTCTGGAACGCGTGTCCAGCGCCTTAGCAACGTGTCCACCTCCCTCGGCTTAGGTTCGTGAACTGTGTTGCTAGATGACGTGCAGGAACTCAAATGACGAGTGTCCTTGGCGATAGGCGGGGTACCGGAAGCTGGGAGCTGAGTGAGCCGAGTTGGCGACGTCCTCGCTGCACAGGCCAGAGCGCAGAGCGCGCGACACGCGACGCGGGACACGGCCGCGACCCACTTCGCGCGCTCTCAGACGGCGACGGGCCAGCCTTCCTGGTGTCGCGACTGCCGTAGAAAGCGGGCCGCAGATTCGATTCGGTTCCGCGGCAGCGGCCGCCTGGCTCCGTCGCTGTCCAGACAGCCACCGCAATTTGGGTAATTTGGCAGTGTGGCCAGAGCCCTCTACCATTCACTTCTGGACTTGCCGCCGCTCTCGCCTCCATGTTTTTGCTAACTTCGAAAACGATGTTCTACATTTACTTCACACAGATATTCCTCAAACCATCGTACAGTGCGTGGTGGAGGGTACCCTATATTACTACTTGTTATTTCCCCTCCTGTTCTACTTCAAAGTAGATCAACGGAAAAACGCCCCGAATCAGCCCTAATTTATCGTATCTTATCTTCGGGCCCCTTAGGAGCTATATGTTGTGGCGACAATAGAATCACTCGGCAGTCGCTTCAAATGCCGGCTCTCTAGATTTTCTCAACACTAAAAAGAAAAAAAACACTCCGTCCACGGGCCATAAGTGGCCCATCGGGACCATCCGACCGCTGCGTCATCCTCAGAGGAGGATGTAGATAGGAGGGGCGTGGGGTCAGCACACCGCTCTCCCTGTCGTAGTGATGGTATTCTTGGCCGAAGCCGCTACTATTCCGTCGAGTAGCTCCTCAATTGGCATCACGAGGCTGAGTGCACGCCGAAAAATGGCAACAGCGCATGGCGGCCTGGATGGTGAGCCATCCAAGGGCCGACCCCGCCCGACAGCGCGTAACCACTGTGGCAAGTCCTTGCCAAATTTTCTCAATAGTAAGTCTCGAAAAGAACGTCGACTTCCCTCCAGGGATTAGCATTTGAGTTCACGAAGCATTTCCGTAATACTTCCGTACTGTTGCAACCTAACGGTAACAAATATAGCCGCCCGCCTCTGAATTGCTTCGATGTCTTCTTTCAATCCGATCTCGTCAGGATCCCAAACACTCCAACATACTGTCAAAACTACTGGTTCCTACTGTTCGCACTAATTCTGTGAAGTGTACTGGGCCGCCATCATGCTGAAACTACATCCTCCTCCTGATATCTAGGAGTGCCTCCACCAGTAACTTCTGTAGGTTAACTACCAAGAAAGGTCTTTAGAATGGCCACCTGAGTCGAGCAGACAATATGTAAGATCCAGTTAAGCAGTCGCCCACGATATCGGCCCACAAAATCAAATGGCTCTGAGCACTAAGGGACTTAACTTCTGAGGTCATCAGTACCCTAGAACGTAGAACTACTTAAACCTAACTAACCTAAGGACATCACACACATCCATGCCCGAGGCAGGATTCGAACCTGCGGCCGTAGTGGTCGCGCGGTTGCAGACAGTAGCGCCTAGAACCCCGCTCGACCACCCCGGCCGGCTATCGGCCCTCATATTTACGTCAAAAAGTCTCTGATGACCTCGCACAAATATAATACTTGGGTTTTCATCCGACCGTACACGTGAATTGCGACTATTATAAATGCCTGCCCACTAAAACAGAGCCTTACCTGTCAAGATAACTTCAGAGTAACGAAGGTATTCACTAGCCTGTTGCAGGATCAAGTGTACATACTCAAGACGAGATGGACTCATCTGGTCACAGGGCCTGACGATAAGGATGAAGCAGCTGTTCACGCAACACATGCCATAGTAATCTATGGCGAATACCGAACAGAGCAGCAATTGCTAGTGTACTTGTTCAGATGGTTCAAATGGCTCTAAGCACTATGGGACTTAATATCTGAGGTCATCAGTCGCCTAGAACTTAGAATTACTTAAACCTAACGAAATCACACACATCCATGCCCGAGGCAGGATTCGAACCTGCGACCGTACCAGCAGAGCAGTTTCGAGCTGAAGCGCCTAGAGAGAGTACTTGTCTCTGGATTGTTCTCAAAGTGTAACAGCACGTCTTCCTCAATGTTAGGTAAACGTATATATGCAGATAGTAACTGTTCTCATCTTAGTGTGCGCGAGTAATTAGTGGATGGACAAATATCTATTAGGTACGTTACGTATGTAGATTGTGGACATTTGGGAATGTGAGTCTCACGGGAAGCGTGCAAGGGATAAGTCCGTGCAGTCGCCCTATTCATTGTCCTCGGTGGCTCAGATGGATAGAGCGTCTGCTATGTAAGCAGAAGATTCCGGATTCGAGTCCCGGTCAGGACACATATTTTCAGCTGTCCCCATCGAGGTATATCAACAACACCTGTCGGCAGCTGAGGGTTTCAACTAGTTACCAGTAAGGTAAACACACCGTTCGTAGTCTGCCCGCATTAGCACTGGTTACCATCAACGCGACAGAATTTCCCAGTCTAGCGTAGATTGCAGTAAATGTGCGATAATGCGGTCATCTGCATGCAGGGAAACGTTCGCGGTACATTCGCTTGGCTCTTGGACTACTGGCCTCAGTCACACCGTAAACAAAGTGCACGTCTCGCAATTCTCCCCACGTGTAGCACTCCATGTTGACACCGCAAATATCATGCAGGCACCAGTGCAGCCCGCTGTTTACTGACGCAGTGTCGAAAAGCGTGACATCACAACACACTACGGACCTAAAACTAACGTTTCGTGTAACAAAGTTAGCTACAGCGACTTTTATCTGCCCCACTCACCTATTACATAAGCATGCTCAGAGCTCACGTAATATTGGTTCCCTACACATGGCTGCTTTACGAAGTAGATTTGTTTTTGCCTCCAGTATCATCCCTGCTAGATTGGGCAACGGAATTTCGAATGCCCTGTATGTTACTGATTTTTCACTTTGTTTTATAGTCACTTTTTAATCACCCGCCGTTTCAGCTATGCACATTTCTCCTCACGACACCGCTCTCGTCGCTTAGCACATCACTGGCCAGTGTCCAATATCGCGTGCAAGCCGCGCATCTGCGACCTGCCTGCAGGTATTAAGCAGGTTTTTGCTACGCGCAGGAGTTTAGCGCCACGTAGTACGTAATGCGCCCGCTGTTGCGAGTAGTCCCCGCGACAGTGACAAAATAATGAAAGTGAATCCGAAAGAGCGCAATTCGTAGCGCGCCGGCACTTTACGTCTCGCTTGGCAGACCAAGTGGTTCTGACCGAGAATAATAAGTTGTACGTTGCATTCTAGCGAAGAAGTTGTTGCAAGTCGGGTTAAGTTCGTGTGCAAAAGTGATACAAAACGTTCTAAAAGCTACAAGTGGTTTCTATGCGAGGAGGAAAGTCTGGCAACTTACGAAGTGTCAAAAACACATTGCTGACTGTTTTTCTGCTCTTCGCATAAATCTGGAACAAATAATCCACTTCTTTCTCGTCCATTATATGTTTGGCAGTTAGCAAACCCAGAAGTTTCCTTTTCTTCTCCCCAACATGATTGTGTTAAAAACAAATCTCGATTACATTCATAAAAGTTTCTCTCTCTTCGCACAGCTTAGCAGCATACAACGCACGGCGCAAAATTTCGCCAGATATTGGCGAGGATAGTCGGTGGTGTACAGTGCAGTTTATACTGATGGAGTCAGCGCCATGATCAAAATGTGAATAGTGGCCGGGCGCTTCTAGGCGCTTCAGTCTGGAACCGCGGGACCGCTACGGTCGCAGGTTCGAATCCTGCCTCGGACATGGATGTGTGTGATGGCCTTAGGTTAGGTTTAAGTAGTTCTAAGTTCTAGGGGTCTGATGACCTCAGAGGTTAAGTCCCATAGTGCTCAGAGCAATTTGAAAAAGAATGTGAATAACGCAACAGTAAGTGCTGGGCACTTTAATTACAATCCCTTCTTGAGTAGTTATCTGTGGAGTTCTCGTGGACACAGTAAGTATAGTCCTTTCTTGGAAAATTCCTTGCTGTCACAGATTTTCCTTTGCCTTTTTTTCATCCCTGTTAAGAAAATATTTAAAAATACAATACACTGATTATTCTCTCGGTTTACTTGCAGTGTACGCATCGCAATAATGTAAAATAAAGAATGTTTCCGCAGACGTACACTATCCCAAGACCCTTGGATTACAGTTGTGTAATTTTTCGGCCGCTGCTGCCGTTTTGCGTCCAGTGTAGTCGAACAATAAATTCCACTTTCGATAGCTTCGCCGAACAATAACAGCCATGTTGATTCCCCTAACTTTCGGCAGGCGGCGCTTCGCTAGTCCATTCCACCCCTACACCGACATATCGCTTACGTTACACAAGCTGCGACGTTGTCGAGAATAAAACAGTGACCCGTATATGCAATAAGTTTCCTTCACTTTACATCTATGGTCACAAACTTTTTGGCAACAGATTACCGATTTCGGTCTATAATGACCATCATTAGACCTGTTTCCTAAAAACAAGGTAATGTACTCCAACCACTATGGCTGCAGTACATTAGGACTTTGTTTTTATGACACAGATCTGATGATGCTCATTATAGATCGAAACCGGTAATCTGTTAACAAAAAGTTTGTGACCATAGACGTAAAGTAAAGGGAACTTATATCGCTTAGGCTGGTGAGTAGTCAGTGCAGTGTGTGTGAGCGATTGAGCGATGATAAATGAAAAGGGCAAGAAACTATTGATCATAGATGGTTATAAATTCTGTTTCCATAAGTGTCTCGTCGATGGCGTTTATAGATATAAGTGAACCATGAGAACATGTAAGTGTTGTGTGAAATTACATTTTTTAAATTGTGTTGTCGGTTTACAATTAGACCAAAATCGCGCGAGAGATGACTTTGGTATATCAGTAAGAGAATCGCAAGGAAATATACACTGAAGAGACAAAGAAACTAGTACTCCTGCCTTATATCGCGTAGGGCCCCCGCAAGCACGCAGAAATGCCTCAACACGAAGTGGCGTGGACTCGTTTGATGTCTGAAGTAGTGCCGGAGGGAATCCTGCAGGACTGTCCATAAATCCGTAAGAGTGCGAGGGGGTAGAAATCTCTTCTGAACAACACGTTGCAAAGCATCCCAGGTACGCTCAATAATGTTCATGTCTGGGGAGTTTGGTGGCCAACGTAAACTTCAGTTCAGAAGAGTGTTCCTGGAGCCACTCTGTAGTCATTCTGTACGTGTGGGATGTCGCATTGACCTGCTGGAATTGCCCAAATCCGTCGGAATACACAATGGACATGAATGGATGGAGGTGATCAGACAGGATGCTTACGTACGTGCCACCTGTCAGAATCGTATCTAGACGTATCAGGAGTCCCATATCACTCCAACTGCACACGCCCCACACCATTACAGAGCCTCTATTAGCTTGAACAGTCCCTTGTTGACGTGCAGGGTCCATGGATTCATGAGGTTGTCTCCATACCCGTACACGTCCATCCGCTCGATACAATTTGAAATGAGGCTCATCCGACAAGGCAACATGCTTGCAGTCATCAAGTCCAATGTCGATATTGTCGGACCCAGGCGAGGCGTAAAGCTTTGTGTCGTGCAGCCATCAACGTGTGGGCCTTCGGCTCCGAAAGCCCATATCGATGACGTTTCGTAGAATGGTTCGCACGCTGACACTTGTTGATGACCCATTATTGAAATTTGCGAAAGGGTTGCGCTTCTGTCACGCTGAACGATTCTCTTCAGTCGTCGTTGGTCCCGTTCTTGGAGGATTTTTTTGCTGCTTCAACGATGTCGGGGATTTGATGTTTTACCGGATTCCTGATATTCACGGTACACTCGTGAAATGGCGGTACGGGAAAATCCCCACTTCATTGCTACCTTGGAGATGCTGTGTCCCATCGTTCGTGCGCCGGCTATAACGCAACGTTCAGCCTCACTTAAATCTTGATAACCTGCCATTGTAGCAGCGTAAGCGATCTAACAATGAGCTAGACACTTGTCGTATATAGGCGTTGCCGACCGCAGCTCCGTATTCTGCCTATTTACATATCTATGTATTTGAATACGCATGCCTATACCAGTTTCTTTGGCGCTAAAAGTGTATTAGGAAGGTGCATAAGTTTGTAGCGTTTTCGTTTTGCGAATTGGTATTCCGGTTGATATGTGTTTATTTAGCAATTGACATTTATTTGTAGTTCAGTGTTTCACTTTAAGTTTTCATTTTGTCATTTGAAGATAGTGAGTGGAGCTGTGGACGGCAGAAAATGGAATGCCAAGTGGGGAAATCTGAACATTTCCGAATACTGTGTTCTGCTACGGTCGCAGGTTCGAATCCTGCCTCGGGCATTGATGTGTGTGTGATGTCCTTAGGTTAGCTAGGTTTAAGTAGTTCTAAGTTCTAGGGGACTGATGACCACAGCAGTGCTCAGAGCCATTTGAACCATTTCAACCATGGGCGACCACCTCCTCTCTCTTGGGAACCCTTCCCACACACGTGATACAGTACTGTGAACAACTCCAAACTCCTGGATTACTCTCGTCACACATCGTCCTTCCCCCAGTTTCCTGACGATTCTTCTACATGTCAAGTGACCAAATGTTGTACTGAAGAGCACCACCACAGTGCACCGTAACTGCTCTCTCGCTGACACACAATGTCTTTTCCCGTTCTTCACAACTGCCTCGTGTTCCGGGGCCATTTAGCGCTAAAGTTAAACTGACCTCACGCTGTCTGACGTTCAATTTGCTGTGTATGACTGACAGTCTCTTGGCAACATGCTCCCCCAATTTCATTCATTTCCATCTAGTTGCTAATATTTTTTGTTTTTCCAACCTGTCCTTAAGTTTGCGGAGCAATGTATACATTGTACTGTATGTTAAGTGGGGGCCTAGAAACGACGGAGAGACTCCATCCCCGCCACAGCCGCAGAGGCCCAGGCGCTCCTTCCAAATTCGGAAAGCCATGAGTTAGACCGCACTGCTAACTGGGCGGGCAATATATACATCGTCAGACATATATCAAATTAAATACATCTGATTTGTGAATTCCTGCCCCTACTGCCCCTACTGCCAGATCACAATATAGTAGTGATGAAGAGTAGGCTGAAGTTCAAGGCATTAGTCAGGATGTACGTCTGGAGTATAGCATTGTATGGCAGTGAAACATGGACTGTGGGAAAACCGGAACAGAAGAGAATCGAAGCATTTGAGATGTGGTGCTATGGACGAATGTTGAAAATTAAGTGGACTGATAAGGTAAGGAATGAGGAGGTTCTACGCAGAACCGGAGAGGAAAGGAATATGTGGAAAACACCGATAAGGAGAAGGGACAGGGTGATAGAACATCTGCTAACACATGAGGGAATGACTTCCATGGTACTAGAGGGAACTGTAGAGGGCAAAAACTGTAGAGGGCAAAAACTGTAGAGGAAGACACAGATTGGAATACGTCAAGCAAATAATTGAGGACGTAGGTTGCAAGTGCTACTCTGAGATGAAGAGGTTAGCACAGGAAAGGAATTCGTGGCGGGCCGCATCAAACCAGTCAGTAGACTGATGACAAAAAAAAAAAAAAAAAAAAAAAAAGAGAGAGATAGAGAGAGAGAGAGAGAGAGAGAGAGAGAGAGAGAGAGAGAGAGAACTGTCAGTATACATCCATACATGTTTAGCTAGCTTGCATCTTTAGTTGTACACAAGCGTTCGCTCGTTCGCTACATTCCCAAAATGGATAGGCACAGAAGTTAATTTTGGATAAATTTTAGTATTTCTTTGTTGATGGGGCCTGTAGTACACTGGCTCTGTTTTCTAACTTCTCGGAACATCCCTCTTCGATTCATACTTCTTTTTCGTGGCTCCTGTTCTATTTTAAAGAAGTCTAGCGACGAAGTGCTTTCGCTTGAAACACTTCTTTGCAGAAATGATTTTGCAATGTCTCACTGTATGATATACGGGTTGTAAAGGGTAAGGTGCAGATATTTTGATATGTGGTACCTTAGTACGTGCAAACCTACTGCGTTGCTTGTTTTTTCTTTGCATCAAACGGTCACCTCACAAACATGCCCCCTCACGACCTGATGTTTTCTACAGGGTCATAACAGCACCACTAAGTGGACTACACCTGTCAGTATGGGCAAAACGTTCTGCATCCACGTTTCACACTTCTAAGCCCCACCATCTGCCTAGGAGTAAATAAGCGTTGATGGTTTGCCCTTGCCACTCATACTTGGACGTATTCCTACAATTATTAGACTGCAATACAGGGCCTGGCTAACACCTATAGGCCACTTTTCGGATTTCTGGCATTACCGTTAAAAGAAAAATAAGAGGTTTTTTAAGTTTATTTTGCAACTCTTCGTGGTGACAGTAAAATTTTCCAATGAAATTTAATTAGAATATTACAGATGAGATAATTACAGATTTTTTTTAAAAAAAACCTGTTGTGATATGCAACTTTGTATTTAGCTCCAATTATTGACTTTATTATTTGTGCCGGTGCATACAATGTTTGTGCAAAAATTAACTTTTTGTAAGAATTATTTTGTTCACTAGCGTTTTTCAGGAAGTGATTCAAGCAGCTGAATGTGTCTTTTCAATAAATTTATCGCTGCAAGTAACTTCAGTCAGTTAGAAGCTGTCAAAAAACAGTCCCTTCTGTACTTCAGTAGGAATAATTTTACGGCAACTGACTTGATTGTACCAATTCGGTAAGAAGGAAGAAAGAACAGGTCTTTACGCCCTGTCGACGACAAAGTCATTAGTGACAGAGCACAAGTTCGGGTCTGGAAAAGACAGAGAAGGAAAAGAGCAGTGGCTTTTTGAAGCAATTTCCCAGCATGTGTTTCAAGTAAACCATAGAAATACTGAATTAGCCTTGGTAGACGGGGATCTGAACCGCCTTCCTCCCGATTGTAAGACTAGTGTCGTAACACCTCGCTACAAAGCCTGCTAATTAGACAGCAGTACCTGTGATTAATCGCTTTTAACAGCAAAAATGTCTTCATGGGAATTTCTGATGGCTCCAACAGAATTTTGTAAAATATTAAGCGCATTGGTTGGTACTTGTATGTCTGATAGGCCAAAAGACCAGTTACTGTTTGGCCACACGAATGCCGAACAATGACCCGAAGCGAACGCCCCCACCAAACATCTGGGAGTACGTGTAAGGAAGCGATTTAAGTGCAACGACAACATAAAATTAATCGTAAGAAAAGCACATGCCAGACTGAGATTTATTGCAAGAGTCCGAAGGAAGCGTAGCCCACCCTCGGAAGTGCCTTACAAATCCCACATTCGATTAACACTTGAATATTTCTGTGGTACCTTTACAAGATAGCATTGAAGACAGGGAGCAAAGAATAACAAAAAGAAGGGCAATGCGTTTCGCCACATTTTAGTTCAGTAAGTGCGGGAGTGTCACGGAAGTGCTCATCCAGCTGCAATGGTAGACGCTATAACAGTGGTGTTATGCATCACGAAGTGATTTACTGTTAATATTCAAAGAGCGTACGAATCCCAGAAGAACGTATATCTCCTGGAAAGATTAGGGGACGTTGATATAATGTAAAAACGTAGATATGAGCTGAGAATTTAAATAAATAATTACTTAAGATATTAATTATTATAAGCGGTTCTATAGACTGCGCAGTGCAACCGCTGAAACATTAGAATAATTACTCAGTTCAGTTGTCTTGCCGAGAAGACGGCATCTCTTTGTTCTTGCAGCGTGCCAGATCGGACGCATATCAGCCATCACTGCAAATAATTATTTGGCACACCGCCATTATTGATGATGATGATGATGATGACGATGATGATGTTTGGTTTGTGGGGCACTCAATTGCGCGGTCATCAGCGCCCGTACCGAGTCCCAATTTTTACACTGTCCAATTTTTTTACACAGTCCAATCTAGTCACTGTCACGTCCGGGAATCGAACCCGGAACCCCGTGATCCTGAAGCATTAATCGCCATTATTAGTATTACTATATTATGGAGACGCTATCTTGAAGTTGCGCACAGCAATAGAATTAATGTAAGTGTCCATGTAATTTACTTTAGTGTAATATTTTGTGAATACAGTGATATTATTTAATATTGTGTTTCATTTACGTTGCAAGCTATTGTTACAATTAAACGGCGTCTTGGCATGGCTAAAGATTCCGTGTTACATATCCTATAAATGGTTCAGCACGAGCCAACGCTTTGGAATTATTCAATCTATGACGTTCAAAAAATGGTTCAATTGGCTCTAAGCACTATGGGACTTAACATCTGAGGTCATCAGTCCCCTAGACGTAGAACTACTTAAACCTAACTAACCTAAGGACATCACACACATCCATGCCCTAGGCAGGATTCGAACCTGCGACCGTAGCAGCAGCTCGGTTCCGGACTGAAGCGCCTAGAGCCGCTCGGCCACAGCGGGCGGCATTTAGCTCTGAGTCGCTTTGGGTATAAAAGAACTAATGAACGACAGGACTCAGGAATTTAATAATATTCAGTATCCATACCTAAATCTTTCGGGCATATGGAGTAAGGTTTGAATGTCTGATTAACCAAAAAGCCGTAGTTTTACTGTGTGAAGTTAATGCCTAACTTGTGATGCGCTTTCAGTGCTGTACCCACATACTAATGCGCTTCCATAGTAAACTGAGAGGCTCATTTTCTCCCAAGATACAGATACAGATACAGATACAGATAGAGCATCATTAAGGCACTTACAAAGTCGTCATAACAATGTTCTCTTAGACACAAGAATTAAGTCCAAATGTTATTTGCAGCTGTCCAATTACTGTTACTGTTTTTCTCTTTTTTGTTTTCAGTCTTCTTTTTCAGCTTAATTATCCGGTAGTACGTTACATGATACTGTGTTCGGTATCTAGAGTTGTATTATTCTACAAATGACCTAACAACACGGTACACGTATGAAAATACTACCTTGTGACTTCCTAAAAAAAGTAATACCTGATCGAGCAAATGAAGCAGTAATTATGTGATTGCACGCATATTTCAAGAAAGCCGCTGGAAGTTAATTACAACATAAGTGGGAATTAACGCTGCTAGCAGTTTCTTGTGTAGATAGTTGTCTTTATTAGGAACTGAACTTCGGCGAAGGCGAACTGCATCAATCCGCAACGGTTGCACTGACGAAGCCTTGCGCTGATGTAACTCACAACAGTGATTACAGGCACGAATAAAATGTTACCGATGATTCGTGTATCTTAAATGATTCTCTGACTTCCTGAATGTAATTCTTAAGTGGCACAACAGCCCTGTTACATTCACGTATAACAGTCATACAATGCACAACTCATTGTATCGACTTGACTGCAAACGCTGTGCGTTTTATGCACCAACGACCTCTCTCGGATTATGGTTCTTGTTGTTATAGAACATCTTTATAATCGTGTGAAAGGTTCAGGCTTCAGTAGTACAAAAGAGGCGTAATTATACTAATACAGATCAACTATCTGACCAAATCTATATTGTTCTACAGATTAGAATGATTGAAAACACGAAGTCGCTCCCTGTTCATGCGCAGGTCTTGTGCAAATAGTGCAAAATTTGTTGATAACATTAGTTCTACCAGTATCACCAAAGTAAAAATTACGCTATAATTGTAAATACATGAATTTAAACGCGAAGTAACCTATTTCAGACGTCAGTCGTAAGTTAATTAAATCTACAATACCATAGTAAACCAAGTTAATACTGTAGTGCCTTAATTAACAACTGAACTGTGATGATGATCTATATACAGCGCAATCTGAGGGTTCTATTATATTTTTCAAAATTGCACTGTCAGGCACAAAGACAAAAAATCTCTACAAAAACCTGTGCTGTACTCCTTAAATAACACGTTCATTCTTACAGAGAAAACATTTATGCTTTTGTAAATAAGTTATAGAAAACTGCAACCAGACACTTTTTTCAATAATTGCGGTTTATTCCATGAACCAGTTTTCGGACCTTTTAAGGTTCATCTCTAGATGGTTTCAGGAAGTTACACCATTATTGCTAGCATAATTCTGGGTGCTGGCTGTATGACAAAAATATCGAACACGCTTTAATGTATCGCCATGACTATTGCTTATTTGTCGATAAGGATGTAAATTTAGTTTTTTACTTACTGCGACAGTATAGGCGACTTTTTTCGGTTAGTGTCCATCTGCCTATCTCCATTTTGATGTCCAGTTGTTATATCACTACACACCCGTCCACACAAATTATATTCATTTACACTGTTACACAGACTTACTACATGTAAAAAAAAAAAAAGAAAAAAAACAAATTACATCTCTGTGCAAAGTAGCCTATGCCATATCTTTTCGTCAAGATCTTTGTTACAAGCAACAGTTCTAAAGTGCACGCTGGATGCTGAAAAAGTCTCGCAGTCGGAGTGTAAATTAATATACACTACTGGCCATTAAAATTGCTACACCAAGAGGAAATGCAGATGATAAGCAGGTAATCATTGGACAAATATATTATACTAGAACTGACATGTGATTACATTTTCATGCACTTTGGGTGAATAGATCATGAGAAATCAGTACCCAGAACAACCACCTCTGCCCGTAATAACGGCCTTGATACGCCTGGGCATTGAGTCAAACAGAGCTGGGATGGCGTGTACAGGTACAGCTACCCATGCAGCTTCAACACGATACCACAGTTCATCAAGAGTAGTGACTGGCGTATTGTGACGAGCCAGTTGCTCGGCCACCATTGACCAGACGTTTTCAATTGGTGAGAGATCTGGAGAATGTGCTGGCCAGGGCAGCAGTCGAACATTTTCTGTATCCAGAAAGGCCCGTACAGAACCTGCAACATGCGATCTTGTAATATCCTGCTGAAATGTAGGGTTTCGCAAGGATCGAATGAATGGTAGAGCCACGGGTCGTAACACATCTGAAATGTAACGTCCACTGTTCAAAGTGCCGTCAATGCGAACCAAAGGTGACCGAGACGTGTAACCAATGGCACACCATACCATCACGCCGGGTGATACGCCAGTATGGCGATGACGAATACACGCTTCCAATGTGCGTTCACCGCGATGTCGCCAAACACGGATGCGACCATCATGATGCTGTAAACAGAACCTGGATTCATCCGAAAAATTGACGTTTTGCCATTCGTGCACCCAGGTTCGTCGTGGAGTACACCATGGCAGGCGTTCCTGCCTATGATGCAGTGTCAAGGGTAACCGCAGCCATGGTCTCCGAGCTGATAGTCCGTGCTGCTGCAAACGTCGTCGAACTGTTCGTGCAGATGGTTGTTCTCTTCAAACGTCCCCATCTGTTGACTCAGGGATCGAGACGTGGCTGCACGATCCGTTACAGCCATGCGGATAAGATGCCTGTCTTCTCGACTGCTAGTAAAACGAGGCCTTTGGGATCCAGCACGGCGTTCCGTATTACCCTCCAGAACCCACCGATTCCATATTCTGCTAACAGTCATTGGATCTCGACCAACGCGAGGAGCAATGTCGCGATACGATAAACCGCAATCGCGATAGGCTACAATCCGACCTTTAGCAAAGCCGGAAACGTGATGGTACGCATTTCTCCACCTTACACGAGGCATCACAACAACGTTTCACCAGGTCAACGTTTCACCGGTCAACTGCTGTTTGTGTATGAGAAATCGGTTGCAAACTTTCCTCATGTCAGCACGTTGTATGTGTCGCCTCTGGCGCCAACCTTGTGTGAATGCTATGAAAAGCTAATCATTTGCATATCACAGCATCTTCTTCCTGTCGGTTAAATTTCGCGTCTGTAGCACGTCATCTTCGTGGTGCAGCAATTTTAATGGCCAGTAGTGTAGTTCGCGTGGATGAAATGCGTTGTCCAGCGCTGTATGATAAATCGGTATTGTTTTTTTTTAGTTTTGTTGCAACATCCCTCTGATCCGTTGCAAATTAACAAATTTCGAATGGAATCTGAATCAAACATTGACAGTTCCAGGTTTGCTATTAGAACTGTTTATTGTTGAGTAAGAAACAGGAGGATAACTACATATAACGAAAATGTTTCGTAGGTTACCCTGCCTTTTTATATCCCCATCCTCACTCAGTTTGTAGACAGTCACACTGTTTCCGGTTTTTTAGGGAATCTAGTAAGACAATGATCGCATACAGACTTAACTGACCAAAGCTACTATAAAAGCTACTGCAGTCTACGCTTACCTATAGTGGTACTCTACGGAAGCCTACGGTAGTCTTACAACTCTGTCCCATACTGATTATATATATCGCCAGATCTGAACTCGATCTAACACATCTGGGGTGTGATTGAACGTGGCGTCAGAGCTCATCGCCCCCTTCCCCAGAGTTATATATATATATATATATATATATATATATATATATATATATATATATATATATATATATATATATATAAGAGCCAAATAACGGGGGAACTGTGCCATCGCCACGTTCAGTCACATCCCAGATGTGTGCGATCGGGTTCATATCTAGCGAGTTGGGAGGCAAACACATCAATTGAAACTCGACACTGTGCCCCTCGAACCAATCCATCACACTCCAGACCTCGTGACATGGCGCATTATCTTGTTGAAAAATATCACTGCTCTCGGGAAACATGATCGTCACGGAGGTTCAAAAATGGTTCAAATGTCTGAGCACTATGGGACTTAATATCTGAGGTCATCAGTCCCTTAGACTTAGAACTACTTAAACCTAACTAACCTAAGGACATCACACACATTCACGCCCGAGGCAGGATTCGAACCTGCGACTGTAGCGGTCGCGCGATTCCAGAATGAAGCGCCTAGAATCACTCGGCCACACCGGCCGGCCCGTCGCGGATGGGTGTATGTCATCTGCAACCAGTGTACTATACTCCTTGACCGTCATGGTGCCTTTCACGAGCTCCATTGGACCCACGGATGCCCATGTGAATACACCCCACAGCATGATGGAGCTGCCGCCAGCTTATCTCCGTCCCGCAGTATAGGTGTCAGAGAGCTGTTCCTCTAGAAGGATTCGCGCCCCACCGTCGCGTGATGAAGGATTCATCAGACCATGCAACGCTCTGCCACTGCACCAACGTCCACTGCCGATGGTCACGTCCCCATTTCAGTGGTAGTTGCCGGTCTCTAACAGCGGCACAACATGCATGGAAGCTCAGCTGCGGAGGCCCATCGCTAGTTGCGTTCGCTGCACTGTGTGCTGAGACATACTTGTATTCTACCAAGCATTAAAGTCTGATGTTAGTTCTGCCACAGTTGGCCGCCCGTCCTGTTTTCCCAGTCAGCCCAGCCTACGACCTCCAATTTCTGTAATGAGGGGTGACCGCCCGACCCCAAGACGTCTGGACGCGGTTTCGCCTAGGTTTCGCTACGTGTTGACACTACTCACCACAGCGCCCCTCGAATACCCGACGAGTCGAATGGTTCCGAAAATGCTCGTACCGATCCTGGGATGTGACTGGATGTGGCGTCAGAGCCCATCGCCCCCTCTCCGGAACTTACGAGAATTAGGTGACTTTTGTAAGCAGACTTGGTGTCAACTTCCTCATTTCATGCCACGACGCGCCCCCATTGTTATCGGTGCCAAAGGTAGACATACCGGCTATTAGGTAGGTGGCCATAACGTTCTGGTGGATCATTGTATAAGCAGGTAGTTAAGATAGTTTTCCAGTTCATTCAGTAACATTTGGTTTCGCGTAATACAGTTCCAGTGCGGTAACTGTGATTACTCTTCATATTAGCGAACACGCTACCCGTTCCGCTCATTGAGGAGCTGCGGTTGTTATATAAGTCGGCGGCAGCGGCGGCAACAGCAGTAGCTCTGTCGCCACATTCCTCTGGAGCAGTTCAGGTCACGGACAGCCGCTGGGCAAGTCGAGAGCAGGGTGAACGTTCTCGGAGCTGAAGGCGTGCAGAGAAGTGACAGGGTAATGCTGGCGATAAAAGCCAAATCACGGGGGAACTTTGCCGTCAGGCCTCACTGTATTTCTGGTAGGACGTGTTAATGGGCGCTAATGACCGTGCCTAACCATTAAGAGGTCGCTAGAGGTGGGAACTGTGAGTTTAACTGGCACATATGTCGCTGGCCACGTCGTACAGTAAACATTACATGACCTGCAACAGCTGGTGACTAACCGATAATGAGGTACACATAGCGACGCGCATTCGGGAGGACGACGGTTCAATCCCGTCTCCGGCCATCCTGATTTAGGTTTTCCGTGATTTCCCTAAATCGTTTCAGGCAAATGCCGGGATGGTTCCTTTGAAAGGGCACGGCCGATTTCCTTCCCAATCCTTCCCTAACCCGAGCTTGCGCTTCGTCTCTAATGACCTCGTTGTCGACGGGACGTTAAACACTAACCACCACCACCACCACCACCACCACATAGCGAGGTACCTAAAACATCAAACATACTGACAGCGTTTGTACATGAAGTAAGAAAGCACAAAGCACTTCTGATGAACACTAACTTTCCGCCCGGTAAGGCATCTCGGTGCTGTCCCTGTAACAAGTCAGTACGTGAATTTTATACACGCTCAAGTTAACTGTTCACCACTTTGAGATGAAGTGGATCAGTTACAAAACGCTTATAGCTAGAAGAAGATGGAGGGAAACACATATTTTCACTTTAGTTATCGTGTAGCGTTGGGAAGATTGTTTAGACGAATCGGAAGCTCCACGCAAGAATTCATTGCTGTATTAGAACGTACCTCCTGTTCATAATTATTATGACCTAGGGAAGTAACATTTTCCGTGACTGAATTGTTGGCAACAGCCACACATTATACTCCTTCCAGCATAAAACTTAATGCTCGACTGGGACTCAAACACTGGTTCTGACCTATGGGGGTCCATGGCCCACTGTGATATCAGGATTCCCGTTATAGATCAACTCCAGCTTCACGGCCCCAATGCCTAATTGTGGTCTCACAGGCTAAGTAAAGCTTTCGTGACTGTTACGAATCACAGTGTTTATTTTTATTTTATTTTATTCACGTTTCAAGCCCATTTTGTTCATCATCGTACCTTCTTTCTTAGGTACGTATTAAAATAAAAGTTACTGAACTAATCTCATATTATGCGGTGATTTACAAACGATATCTAGTACAGTCTTGATACTAGAATGAATTTTTCGCTCTGCAGTAGAGTATGCAATGGTATGAAACTTCTTGTTAGATCAAAACTCTATGACAGGTCGGGGTTCGAAACCGGTAACTTCGCCTTTCGTGAGCAAGTGCTCTACCAACTGAGCTACCCGAGCACTACCAGCAATCCGTCCTCACAGCTTTATTTCCGGCAGTACCTCATCTCCTAGCTTTCAAACCTCACAGAAGTCCTCCTGCACACCATGTGGGGCTATCGCTCTTGGAAGAAAGGATATACGGGGGCACGAAACCTTCCTGGAAGATTAAAACTGTGTGCCGGGCCGAGATTCGAACTCGGGACCTTTGCCTTTCGCGGGCAAGTGCTCTACCATCTAAGCTACCCAAGCACGACTCACACCCCGTCCTCACAGCTTTAATTCCGCCAGTACCTCGTCTCCTACCTTCCAAACGTCACAGAAGCTCTCCTGCGAACCTTGCAGAACTACCAGTCCTGGAAGAAAGAATATTGCGGAGACATGGCTTAGCCACAGCCTGGGGGATGTTTCTAGAATGAAATTTTCACTCTACAGCGGAGTGTGCGCTGATACGAAACTTCCTGACAGATTAAACCTGTGTGCCGGAACGATACTCGAACTCGGGGAAGTTAGGAGACGAGGTACTGGCGGAATTAAAGCTGTGAGGACGGGGCGTGAGTCGTGCTTGGGTAGGTCAGTTGGTAGAGAACTTGCCCGTGAAAGGCAAAGGTCCCGAGTTCGAGTCTCAGTCCGGCACACAGTTTTAAACTGCCAGGAAGTTTCGTATCAGCGCACACTCCGCTGAAAATTTCATTCTACACGGGGGAACGTCTATGAAGTTTGGAAGGTAGGACATGAGGTACTGGCAGAAGAAAGGCTGTAAGGACAGTTCGCGAGTCGTGCTCGGGTAGCTCAGTTGATAGAGTACTTATCCACCATGGGCAAGGACACTGGGCTCGTGTCATGGTCCAGTACACGGTTTTAATCTGCCAGGAAGTTTCAGTATTGATACTGCGCTTTTAGTGAGGAAATCTGCTGAGGAGTTTGGAAACGGCAGGAGGGTAGGGGTTGTATTTTCTGAATTTCACTACAGAACCTGATTAGCAACTCTCCATAAACATTCAATTAACACTGTGAGCAAAGGTGGAATGGTCACATAAGACAAATTGTAGGAAAACCAGATGCCAGATTAAGATTCGTTGAGACAATCCCCATGAACCATGGACCTTGCCGTTGGTGGGGAGGCTCGCGTACCTCAACGATACAGATAGCCGTACCGTAGGTGCAGCCACAACGGAAGGGTATCTGTTGAGAGGCCAGACAAAACGTGTGGTCCCTGAAGAGTGGCGGCAGCCTTTTCAGTAGTTGCAGGGGCAACAGTCTGGATGATTGACTGATCTGGCCTTGTAACACTAACCAAAACGGCCTTGCTGTTGTGGTACTGCGAACGACTGAAAGCAAGGGGAAAATAAGCCGTAATTTTTCCCGAGGGCATGCACCTTTACTGTATGGTTAAATGATGATGGCGCCCTCCTGAGTAAAGTATTCCGGAGGTAAAATAGTCCCCCTTCGGATCTCCGGGCAGGGACTACTCAAGAGGACATCGTTATCAGGGAAAGAAAACTGGCATTCTACGGATCGGAGCGTGGAATGTCAGATCACTTACAGGGGCAGGTAGGTTAGAAAATTTAAAAAGGGAAATGGATAGGTTAAAGTTAGATATAGAGGGAATTAGTGCAGTTGGGTGGCAGGAGGAACAAGACTTCTGGTCAGGTGAATACAGGGTTATAAATACAAAATCAAATAGGGGTAATGCAGGAGTAGGTTTAATAATGAATAAAAAAAATAGGAGTGCGGGTAAGCCACTACAAACAGCATAGTGAACGTACTATAGTGGCCAAGATAGTCACGAAGCCCATGCCTACTATAGTGGTACAAGTTTATATGTCAACTAGCTCTGCAGATGACGAATAAATTGAAGTAATGTATGATGAAATAAAAGAAATTATTCAGGTAGTGAAGAGAGACGAAAATTTAATAGTCATAGGTGACTGGAATTCGACAGTAGGAAAAGAGAGAGAAGGAAACATAGTAGGTGAATATGGATTGGGGTTAAGAAATGAAAGAGGAAGCTGTCTGGTAGAGTTTTGCACAGAGCATAACTTAATCATAGCTAACACTTGGTTCCAGAATCTTAAAAGAAGGTCGTATACATGGAGGAATCCAGAAGATACTAAAAGGTATCAGATAGATTATATAATGGTAAGACAGAGATTTAGCAACCAGGTTTTAAATTGTATGTCATTTCCAGGGGCAGATGTGGGCTCTGACCACAATCTATTGGTTATGAACTATAGATTAAAACTGAAGAAACTGCAAAAAGGTAGGAATTTAAGGAGGTGGGACCTGGATAAACTGACAGAACCAGAGACTGTACAGAGTTTCAGGGACAGCATAAGGGAACTATTGACAGGGGTGGTGGAAAGAAACACAGTAGAAGAAGAATGGGTAGCTCTGAGGGATGAAGTAGTGAAGGCAGCAGAGGATCAAGTAGGTAAAAAGACGAGGGCTAGTAGAAATCCTTGGGTAACAGAAGAAATATTGAATGTAATTGATGAAAGGAGAAAATATAAAAATGCAGTAAATGAAGCAGGCAAAAAGGAATACAAATGTCTCAAAAATGAGATCGACAGGAAGTGCAAAACGGCTAACCAGTCATGGCTAGAGGACAAATGTAAGGATGTAGAGGCTTATCTCACTAGGGGTAAGATAGATGCTGCCTACAGGAAAATAAAAGAGACCTTTGGAGAAAAGAGAACCACTTGTATGAATATCAAGAGCTCAGATGGAAACCCAGTTCTAAGCAAAGAGGGGAAAGCATAAAGGTGGAAGGAGTATATAGAGGGTCTATACAAGGGCGATGTAGTTGAGGACAATAATACGGAAACGGAAAAGGATGCAGATAAAGATGAAATGGGAGATACGATACTGCGTGAAGATTTTGAGAGAGCACTGAAAGACCCAAGTCGAAACAAGACCCCGGGAGTAGACAACATTTCATTAGAACAACTGATGGCCTTGGGAGAAGAAGTCCTGACAAAACTCTACCATCTGGTGAGCAAGTTGTACGAGACAGGCGAAATACCCTCAGACTTGGAGAAGAATATAATAATTCCAATCCCAAAGAAAGCAGGTGTTGACATTTGTGAAAATTACCAAACTATAAGTTTAATAAGTCACAGCTGCAAAATACTAACGCGAATTCTTTACAGACGAATGGAAAAATTGGTAGAAGCCGACCTCGGGGAAGATCAGTTTGGATTCCGTAGAAATGTTGGAACACGTGAGGCAATACTGACCTTACGACTTATCTTAGAAGAAAGATTAAGGACTGGCAAACCTACGTTTCTAGCATTTGTAGACTTAGAGAAAGCTTTTGACAATGTTGACTGGAATACTCTCTTTCAAATTCTAAAGGTGGCATGGGTAAAATACAGGGAACGAAAGGCTATTTATAATTTGTACAGAAACCAGATGGCACTCATAAGAGTTGAGGGGCATGAAAGCGAAGCAGTGGTTGGGAGGGTTGTAGCCTCTCCCCGATGTTATTCAATCTGTATATTGAGCAAGCAGTAAAGGAAACAAAAGAAAAATTTGGGGTAGGTATTAAAATCCATGGAGAAGAAATAAAAACTTTGAGGTTCGCCGATGACATTCTAATTGTGGCAGAGACGGCAAAGGACTTGGAAGAGCAGTTGAACGGAATTGATAGTGTCTTGAAAGGAGGGTATACGATGAACAACGACAAAAGCAAAACGAGGATAATGGAATGTAGTCGAATTAAGTCGGGTGAAGCTGAGGGAATTAGATTAGGAAATGAGACACTTAAAGCAGTAAAGGAGTTTTGCTATTTGGTGAGCAAAATAACGGATGATGGTCGAAGTAGAGAAGATATAAAATGTAGACTGGCAATGGCAAGGAAAGTGTTTCTGAAGAAGAGAAATTTGTTAACATCGAGTATTGATTTAAGTGTGAGGAAGTCATTTCTGAAAGTATTTGTGTGGAGTGTAGCCATGTATAGAAGTGAAACATGGACGATAAATAGTTTGGACGAGAAGAGAATAGAAGCTTTCGAAATGTGGTGCTACAGAAGAATGCTGAAGATTAGATGCGTAGATCACATTACTAATGAGGAGGTATTGAATAGGATTGGGGAGAAGAGAAGTCTGTGGCACAACTTGACTAGAAGCAGGTATCGGTTGGTAGGACATGTCCTGAGGCATCAGGGGATCATAAATTTAGCATTGTAGGGCAGCGTGGAGGGTAAAAATCGTAGAAGGAAACCAAGAGATGAATACTCTAAGCAGATTCAGAAGGATGTAGGTTGCAGTAGGTTCTGGGAGATGAAGAAGCTGGCACAGGATAGAGTAGCATGGAGAGCTGCATCAAACCAGTCTCAGGACTGAAGATCACTATAACAACGGGACAATCGTAAGAAAATGTAATTTATCCACGAAAGAAATGGCTTGGGACAAAGAAAATTTAACTTATCCACGAAAGAAATGGCGTATAAAGTGCTCGTTCGACCGTTTCCAAAGTATTAAACATGGAACCGTTACCGAGTAGGACTAGTAGAAGAGGTAGAGAAGATCCAACGAAGAGCGGTGGGCTTCGTCACGGATTCGTTTATTTGGGGCGACAGCATTACGGGAGTACTCACGAACTCCAACGGCAGATGCTACAAGAGAGGCGTTGTGCACCGCGGACAGGTTTACTGTTGAAATTTCGAGAGCATAAATTCCAAGAAGAGTCGGTAACATATCACTTCTCCCCCACACATATCTCGCGAAATGATCACGACGAGAAAATCAGAGAAATTACATAAGGAGCTTTACCGACAATCAGCATTGGCACGCGCCATTCGTGAATAGAATAGGAAAGGGGGCAAAAGATAGTGATACAAAAAGTGCACTCCACCACACACCGTAAAGTGGCTGCGGAGTTAGAATGTAGATTGAGATGTGAATCTTCATATGCAATTACAGAGTTTCTCAGTGGAATTCATGAACAAATCAAGCTTGGGATCTCGAAATCGCTATATGTATTGGGTAGGTCGACAATTAACGAGATGCAGCAGTAGATCACAGCAGTTGGCACTACGGATGTAATTTTTTCGCCGGCCGTTGTGGCCGAGCGGCTTCAGTCCGGAACCGCGCTGCTGCTACGGTCGCAGGTTCGAATCCTGCCTCGGGCACGGATGTGTGTGCTGTCCTTAGGTTAGTTAGGTTTAAGTAGTTCTAAGTTATAGAGGACTGATTACCTCAGATGTTAAGTCCTATAGTGCTAAGAGCCATTTGAACCATTTTGTCATTTTTTCAAACCTTACTCCCCTCCACCCTCCCACCGCTACGACCTCCGATCAACCCCATTTCACAAGAAGCGGCTGTATCAAGATGTCTTTAAAAATAGTTGGTACATGATCACATTTCCAGTTTAATACAGGAACATTTGTTTCAATTTTTTATGACCACCAGTCTTCTAACTAGGTTAATGCAACTGGCGATGACTTCCTCTGGTCTTCCAGACTCCTCTTCTCAGAGTAGTACTTGCACCTGACAAGTTCCGTTACGTGTTGGATGTATTCCATTATGTTCACTCCCTACAGGTTTTGTCCTCTACAGCTCTCCCTGCTACTCCGGAGGATATTTCTTGATGGCTTATTACATTTTCTATCATCCGGTCTCTTCTTCTACTCAGTACTTTCTACATATTCCTCATCGATTCCCTGGAGAATCTCCTTATTGCCTGTTCACTCGACAGTTTCGTTTCTTACACAACATTTTGCTTTTAGTGGATCGCAGCAATTATCTTTCCAACATTTTGTACGTTTCTGCTGTATTCATCTTCAATCGATAGATATAAGCACTCCAAGCAACCTCTCTTGGGGAATCAGTTCTCTTTCAACCAATGAGAAGCCTTTGCGGGTTAGGAGTCACAAAGCGCAAAGCCTTCTTTGTTTGAAACGGCATTCGCCATTCTAGTCCCAGTTCGACCAGTTCTAGTTTTGTAAGGTGCTCCGATAAAGAGATGTTGCCGATATGTGCTGCTGATGACACTTTATAATCATGAAAGAATCGAGTGAGATAGTTTCAGTTACGTGCCGTGGTGAATATTGGGAGATGTGGTTGGGTTGTTGGGGCACTGCTCGCACGCGATTACTGTTCCATCAGGGTAGGTCTATATACTTCCGCATGGTTCAATGGAGGCTCGTATGTTGCTCAAACTTGGACGAATGGTAGTTGATTATGACGACATACATTCTCTTTCCAGTCTGTTGTGCTGTAGATTCAATGTTACCATCCTTTCCATAACTTAAAGAACTATTGCCTTGTTTAAAGTCGTGTACAGAGAACCAAATATTTCGATCATTAATTGCGAAACTAAATTTTGTATCTGTTGCTTTGAGAACCCATGTGGCATTGTAAAACAGTTGATTTCGTTTGGTGACAATACCTGTGTTTATTAATCAGCTTCTTTCTCAATTACAACCCTCTAAACCAAGTTCTTTCTTCGTAACTTGTGTCCGTTACTGTCTTACGTTGCAAGTCCGCCACCTTGTTGTAATTCAAGAGTTCAGTTCACCAGCCATGAAATTTCAGATGTATCAGAGGTTCGTGTATTCAACTCCATCCACAAAACATTAATAACAAGTAGCTTCTTTTTGCATGCTATCTAGTTACAGACGTAGAGAATATAGGTCGACGAGAGCCATTTCAGCGATCAATGCTATCAAGTTACAGACGTAGAGAATATAGGTGGACGAGAGCCGTTTCAGCGATCGTTCCGTACTGAATGGATTGCGGAGTGGTTTCGCACGTTACTGTGATGTTAGGTCGAAATGACGTTCATAAATTATGTGGTGATTTTGATGGGATAAAATTATTATATGATAATTTCAATGGTCACAAAACAGAGGAAACATCTTCATAGGCACTTCTATACGTTATAAACACTTCTTGATCACTTTCTCGATGAATCATTACCTTCTCCTTAATATTTAAATGTTCTGTAGCCGATGTGATCAACGCGACAGACCCTCATGCAGGGGACCTGGGTTCGATTTCCGGTAATGCCATTGATTTTTTCTTGGTGTGAGGAACGGACCACTGTGACTCAGCTTCATAACGTCAATGGAAGAGCTACTTGACCGACTAGTAGCAGCGTCAAGGTCGAAACGTCGACAACGACCGGGGATGCTGTGTACTGACCTCACGCCCCTCCATGCCGCATCCTATGATGAATTACAGAGGACGACATGGCGGTCGGTCGACTACCATATGGTCTTCAGGGCCTCGTTGCTAGCTTTCCTTTTTCCCTTTTTTTTAATATTCAAATGATAGCTATGCTAAGCCCATTTTCAGTTCCTCTATATTGTGTGTGTTATGTGTGTGCGTGTGCTTCTCTCTCTCTCTCTCTCTCTCTCTCTCTCTCTCTCTCTCTCTGTGTGTGTTTGTGTGTGTGTGTGTGTGTGTGTGTGTGTGTGTGTGTGTGTGTGAGTGTATTAAACAAAAGGGTAAGACAACGTTTCAAAGTTGTTTCCCGACGCATAAAATTTGTATTATTCCACAGCTTAAATAGCGAATGCTTAAGAATCACTATTTATGGGAGTAGTTCACCAGACACAACTTATGTTATCAGAACAGTTCTCTTAATTTTTAGCCTCCTTCTGTAACACCACACCTGGAAAGCCTTCATCTCTTTCTTTCTCATTTTCCCACAGCCCGTGATTCACTTCCATAGAATGCTGTTCTGCGGATGTTTGTTCTCAGAAATTTCTTCCTCAAATTAAGATCTATGTATGGTACTATTAGATTTCTTGCAGCCGGTTCAGCTGTCTTTATCTGTTCCACTTTCTTCTGGTATCCTTTTTGCTTCTTCCGTCACGTGTTAGTTTGGTTATAAGGTAACAGAATTCCTTCGTCTACAACTTCCTCCACAATTTTCATGTTGATTTTATCATTAATCTTCTTTCTGCTGCTCTCATTTCTTTTGTCTTTTCTCGATATACTTCCAGTTCATACTTTCAGCTAATCAAACAATTTTTTCGTTCCATAGAACGTGCTGTTTTCATATACGCGCAAAAAGTGTCTGTTTATGAGCGAAACATTGTCTAATCGCGTCGCAATGTATTAAATAAAAATAAAGTCAATAATGACTGGTTGCAGCGCACAGTTATTTCTCTCTGTGTACTTCTCAGACTCCACAGAAGCTTTCTTGATTATCTCGCTGCACTAGTATGCCTGTTGGCATGTAAGGCTCTGAAGCGGTGAAAAAGTGGCAGAACAAGCCGTCTGCTTTTGGACTGCTGATGTGATAACATCAAGTGATTAACATGGCAGCTACTCTTTCGATAAATCACTGTAGGATACAGTATATCCTATTCGTCACTTTAAATTTGTAATTCAGGTACATAATACGACGTAATAAAAATAATCACGTTTATTCTAGTACATATCAACCTAACCTCCCCCTATTTCGCTTATGAAATTGTTGTCTGCGATTGCAACACTTGCTCCTGAATATATGTTAATTGCAAGGATTGCGTAAAATTTTAGTTAATTTACAGAAATTCAGTCAGGCTCAGATTACTGAATCTGTGCATCATATATGTGTGCGTTGTCACTTTCCTAACTATGCGGGAGCAAGTGACGTTAACACCTCCGTGTTGATCGCGTCATCGACCAAGGCCGCCTGCTTGTATCGCATTGTTACCTCGACTCTTGCGTAGTTCAGTCCTTGAGCGCGCTGTTCACAGAAAACGAGGGTAATTTTCTTAATTCTGGTGAGTCACGCTGTTTTAATCCGTCAGCAAGTTCCATTTGAGAGCACATTCCGCAGTAGAATTGGAAGCTTCACTCTCCAAGGCACACATTGTACGACAAACGCCACCCAGTTATTCCTATAATCGACGGGACATTCAGTGATGAATCCTCTGTATTACTGTATCGTGTTCTAAATGTGTGTGAAAAGTTCTTAGACTGCATGGTGGACGGCACGTGCCTGGCTACTGAGAAATTTTTTTGTCGGTAGAGGAATAGTAGCGTGATCTCGTTTATCAAGTGGAAGAGCACCAGTGATTTCGTCGTCCCCCATCCTCCTCAACTTCGTGAAAGGGGTTTGCCATGACACTGTGATCGCTTCTTGCTTTTTTTAAGAGAAGCTGTGAAAATGAGTAGAGGTGTAATTATGGACACACGTCCTCAAGGCGGCATGGGAGGTGTGCATACCAGCGTCTACGACTGTTAGCAATGCCGCTTCTTGAAAGGATACGGCGGTGAACAGCTGGAACCTTTCATTCAAGTAGTGTGGATGCAGCGTCGGCTATAGTGCGAATTGGTTTTTGTTGTTCACTGCAAACCTCTGACGAGTGTGTGAAACAGCTGCCTCCACATGTCCTTATGGTTAAAGTAATTTCACTGTGAATCCAGAAAGCAGAATAATAAGGTACTTTCAGGAACATCCACGGTCTTAGGTTACATGTGATAGTGGCCATCTTATCAAGCTGTGGTGTATACAAGGGGAGACACAGAAATAATCGGAATTTCTTTCTAGAAAGGATATACTTTATTGTTTTCAAATACAACCTTAATCTCCTACGAAGTACTCTCCATTAGCATTAATACACTTGTCCAAACGTTCGTTCCAGGGTTCGAAGCTCCTGTTAAATTCGTCCTCTTTGATACCTGCTAGCACTTTCACGACATTGCGTTTTATGTCTTCTGCAACAGCAACACGCTTCCCTCTCAAGTCTCTTTTCATCCTCGGGAATCGGAAGAAGTCCGGGGGTGCTAAGTCCGGTGAATAGGGCGCGTGGGTCAAGGTAGTCATCTTCGTTGAGGCCAAAAACTGGCGAACGCTGAACGCCGTGTGCGCCGGAGCGTTGTCGTGATGCAGGAACCACACACCAGAATCCCACAAAGCCGAACGTTTTAGCGACAAACTTCTGCGAAGCCGTTTCATAACCTCCAAATAGAATTGTTGATTTACTGTCCGGTTTTCAGGGACAAATTCAGAGTGTACGATCCCTTTGATGTAAAAAAAAAAAATAACAGATCAACATCGTTTTCACATTCGATTTCACTTGTCGAGCCCTTTTTTGCTCGAGGTGAGCCAGGTGACTTCCATTGTGATGACTGTTGTTTACTTTCTGGATTTTACCCATAGCACCATGACTTATCATCCTTCATTTCGAGTCACGCTTGAACGCGACGATCCCTTTGATCTCCGGTAAGAAGCTTCGGCACGAATTTTGCTGCCACTCTTCGCATCCCCAAGTCGATGGTCAAGATGCGCTGAATTGAGCTCCAGGACAACCCAGAGAAGTTCTCGAGTTTGTCGATTGTCCTGCGTCGATCTTCACTGATGAGATCACGGATTTTGTCGATGTTGTCTTCGCTTCGAGCAGTTAAAGGTTGACCGGAATGGGACTGATCTTCAACCACCATTTCTCCCTTTTTAAACCGAGAAAACCATTCGTACACTTGCGTTTTACTAAGAGGATGGTCTTTGTAGGCAGTCTGATTGCAACAGTTTCTGAGTTTCTGATGCGTTCTTGCCGAGCAAGAAACAAAGCTTCTCTACCGAACATTGTTCATAATCCATTTCCTGCCAAAGAAACCACACTTCTCACTGTTGGGTTACGCCGAGTGGCAGAATGACTCAGCAGAGCTCCTACTACAACCCTCTGGCGGCGCAACCTGCTACTACAAGTACACGATGTGCAGCACTACGATTCTGGTTACTTTTGCGTCCCCCCTCGTATGTGGGGCACCATCTAAACAAAACACGGCATTCCGTGGGGACTTCAAATGCAGTTTCTCCGTTCGCTATGTCTCCTGTCCCCAATAATAAGAAGGGAACGAGCACTTCTAGGCCCAAAAAAATGTCAGCCTCGTAACTGGAACGCTGTACAAGGAGTAGATGACCAAGGCGCTTGACAAATATGCTTTCAAGGAGAGGTCGTTGAGTTTCTGCGGGTTTGCATGCCAGTTAGAGGGCAAGGTTGCAAAGACTGAAGTAAACAGAAAAGTAAAGTTGCACGTTCCGGTCCTCGATGGGACATTCAGGCACGGCCGTCCCCAGTGACGTTCTCTGCCAATGGCGTCATTGGATGCAGTACAGAGGGGCATCAGATCGAGTTTCTCAACCTTGGAACCGCTACTACTCCGTCACGTGGCTCCTCAGTTGGCCTCCCTATGCTGAGTACACCGCTTTCAAGCCCTCCGAGCGCAGGAAAATCCCTGGCAGTACCGGGAATCGAACACCGTCCTCCGCATGGGAGTCATTTGCACTGATCATTAAGGTACGAACGCTGCCCAGGAAGACTAAAAGCCTTCAGGAAAACGAAATTCAATCCACGAAACGCTCCTATCCTTCATCAAACGCATCAGACTCCTCAGACCCTCGTCTTGTGGACAGTGATAATTAGCTGGAAGCCAACGATGGGAAATGAACAGGCTGGAACGATGCCGTCCTACATCTTTTGTAATGAAAAGTCCCCACAAGACAATGGCGGAGAGGTATGAGTTACATGTGTCATGTACCAAATACGGGCTCGCTCACAAGGGAACATTCCCAACTGTCAATAAACCATCGTGGGCAAAAATAGTGCAATACGCATTTTTTTGTTTACGCTCAGTTTCACTTTTAAGAGGTAAGACAAGCTCCGAAAATAATATCGCATTTTAGATTTAGAGGGACTCTCTTCAAAAGGATGATACATAAAAATTGTTTTCCATATAGAAGTTGATGTGTAATTAATGTTCTTGCAAACCGTATAACCAGCTTTTGTAATAACTTGAAATTTTGCAAAAGACAATTAATTAATTTTGAAAAATAAAAATTTTGTTATCACATAAATTACACAAACTTTCAAGCCTCATACATACCTGTGTGATTAAGGTGGTATCTGATATTTTTGGAAAAAAAGTTCTACACAATATCCTGTCACTGTATTTTCAACATAATTAATTAAAATATTTAAACATTCATTGCTATTCTAATTATTTATTTTGCTTACGTTTGTTTTATATTTTAAACTGTTCTTTTTATTTTATATTCAAGGTTTTTTGTTTTTTAGTTTACAGTTTCACATTCTTGTATCATGTTGTTGTTGTTGTGGTCTTCAGTCCTGAGACTGGTTTGATGCAGCTCTCCATGCTTCTCTATCCTGTGCAAGCTTCTTCATCTCCCAGTACCTAGTTTACGGTTTCACATTCTTGTATCATGTTGTTGTTGTTGTTGTGGTCTTCAGTCCTGAGACTGGTTTGATGCAGCTCTCCATGCTTCTCTATCCTGTGCAAGCCTCTTCATCTCCCAGTACCTAGTTTACGGTTTCACATTCTTGTATCATGTTGTTGTTGTTGTTGTGGTCTTCAGTCCTGAGACTGGTTTGATGCAGCTCTCCATGCTTCTCTATCCTGTGCAAGCCTCTTCATCTCCCAGTACCTAGTTTACGGTTTCACATTCTTGTATCATGTTGTTGTTGTTGTGGTCTTCAGTCCTGAGACTGGTTTGATGCAGCTCTCCATGCTACTCTATCCTGTGCAAGCCTCTTCATCTCCCAGTACCTACCGCAACCTACATCCCTCTGAATCTGCTTAGTGTATTCATCTCTTCGTCTCCCTCTTCGATTTTTACCCTCCACGCTGCTCTCCAATGCTAAATTTATGATCCCTTGATGTCTCAGAACATGTCCTACCAACCGATCCCTTCTTCCAGTCAAGTTGTGCCACAGACTTTTCTTCTTCCCAATCCTATTCAATACTTCCTCATTAGTTATGTGATCTACCCATCTAATCTTCAGCATTTTTCTGTAGCACCACATTTCAAAAGCTTCTATTCTCTTCTTGTCCAAACTATTTATTGTCCATGTTTCACTTCCATACTTGCCTACACTCCATACAAACATTTTCAGAAACGACTCCTGACACTTAAATCAATACTCGATGTTAACAAATTTCCCTTCTTCAGAAACGCTTTCCTTGCCATTGCCAGTCTACATTTTATATCCTCTCTATTTCGACCATCATCAGTTATTTTGCTCCCCAAATAGCAAAACTCCTTTACTGCTTTAAGTGTCTCATTTCCTAATCTAATTCCCTCAGCTTCACCCGACTTAATTCGACTACATTCCATTATCCTCGTTTTGCTTTTGTCGTTGTTCATCGTATACCCTCCTTTCAAGACACTATCAATTCCGTTCAACTGCTCTTCCAAGTCCTTTGCCGTCTCTGCCACAATTAGAATGTCATCGGCGAACCTCAAAGTTTTTATTTCTTCTCCCTGGATTTTAATACCTACCCCAAATTTCTCTTTTGTTTCCTTTACTGCTTGCTCAATATACAGATTGAATAACATCGGGGAGAGGCTACAACCCTCCCAACCACTGCTTCGCTTTCATGCCCCTCAACTCTTATGAGTGCCATCTGGTTTCTGTACAAATTATAAATAGCCTTTCGTTCCCTGCATTTTACCCATGCCACCTTTAGAATTTGAAAGATAGTATTCCAGTCAACATTGTCAAAAGCTTTCTCTAAGTCTACAAATGCTAGAAACGTAGGTTTGCCTTTCCTTAATCTTTCTTCTAAGATAAGTCGTAATGTCAGTATTGCCTCACGTGTTCCAACATTTCTACGGAATCCAAACTGATCTTCCCCGGGGTCGGCTTTTATTAGTTTTTCCATTCTTCTGTATAGAATTCGCGTTAGTATTTTGCAGCTGTGACTTATGAAACTTATAGTTTGGTAATTTTCACATTTGTCAACACCTGCTTTCTTTGGGATTGGAATTATTATATTCTTCTCCAAGTCTGAGGGTATTTCGCCTGTCTCGTACATCTTGCTCACCAGATGGTAGAGTTTTGTCAGGACTGCTTCTCCCAAGGCCATCAATTGTTCTAATGGAATGTTGTCTACTCCCGAGGTCTTGTTTCGACTTGGGTCTTTCAGTGCTCTGTCAAACTCTTCACGCAGTGTCGTGTCTCCCATTTCATCTTTATCTGCATCCTCTTCCATTTCCGTAATATTGTCCTCAAGTACATCGCCCTTGTATAGACCCTCTATATACTCCTTCCGCCTTTCTGCTTTCCCCTCTTTGCTTAGAACTGGGTTTCCATCTGAGCTCTTGATATTCATACAAGTGGTTCTCTTTTCTCCAAAGGTCTCTTTTATTTTCCTGTAGGCAGCATCTATCTTACCCCTAGTGAGATAAGCCTCTACATCCTTACATTTGTCCTCTAGCCATCACTGCTTAGCCGTTTTGCACTTCCTGTCCAACTCATTTTTGAGACATTTGTATTCCTTTTTGCCTGCTTCATTTACTGCATTTTTATATTTTCTCCTTTCATCAATTAAATTCAATATTTCTTCTGTTACCCAAGGATTTCTACTAGCCCTCTTCTTTTTACCTACTTGATCCTCTGCTGCCTCTACTTCATCCCTCAAAGCTACCCATTCTTCTTCTACTGTACAACTTTCCCTTATGCTCTCCCTGAAACTACCTGAAACCTGTCAGTATTTCCAGGCTTCTTCCATGTATACAGCCTTCTTTTATGATTCTTGAACCAAGTATTAGCTATGATTAAGTTGTGCTCTGTGCAAAATTCTACCCAGCGGCTTCCTCTTTCATTTATTAGCCCCAATCCATATTCACCTACTACGTTTCCTTCTCTCCCTTTTCCTACTACCGAATTCGTCACCCATTACTATTAAATTTTCTTAAACCTTCACTATCTGAATAATTTCTTTTATTTCGTCATACATTTCTTCAATTTCTTCGTCATCTGCAGAGCATCTATAGTAGGCGTGTGCTTCGTATCTATCTTTGCTGCAATAATGCGTTCACTATACTGTTTGTAGTAGCTTACCCGCTTTTCCTATTCATTATGAAACCTACTCCCACATTACCCCAATTTGATTTTGTGTTTATGACCCTGTAGTCACCTGACCAGAAGTCTTTTTCCTGCTGCCAGCGAACTTCACTAATTCCAACTATATGTAACTTTAATCTATCCATTTCCCTTTTTAAATTTTCTAACCTACCTGCCCGATTAAGGGATCTGACATTCCACGCTCCGATCCGTAGAACACCATTTTTCTTTCTCCTGATAACGACATCCTCTTGAGCAGTCCCCGCCCAGAGATACGAATGGGGGACTATTTTACCTCCGGAATATTTTACCTAAGAGGATGCCATCATCATATAATCCTACAGTAAAGCTGCATGCCCTCGGGAAAAATTACGGCTGTAGTTTCCCCTTGCTTTCAGCTGTTGGAAGTACCAGCACAGCAAGGCCGTTTTGGTTAATGTTACAAGGCCAGATCAATCAATCATCCAGACTGTTGCCCTTGCAACTACTGGAAAGGCTGCTGCCCCTCTTCAGGAACCACACGTTTGTCTGGCCTCTCAACAGATCAACAGATACCCCTCCGTTGTGGTTGGACTTACGGTACGGCTATCTGTATCGCTGAGGCACGCAAACCTCCCCACCAAATGCAAGGTCCATGGTTCATGGGGGGGTCTTGTATCATGTATTTGTATGATTCATGTGTGTCATGTATTTCGTTTATTGACAGTAGGTAGCTCATTATAATGATAAAAATTATTAAAATAATCATGATCTCTATGGAAATGCTTAAAACGTTTTTAAACGGTGCACTCTAAATGAAAGAAATTTCTTCATATAATGTACACGACGGAGAAGACATTATAAAACAAAATTCAGCAGGATTTCGAACTGTCACCGGTGATCCTCTAAATATCCTATTTCGTGTCAGGCATATTTTAGTACACTGGTAATCCGTGACAAAGAGAATTTATTATGTGCTAACGGCAGCAGTTTGATTACATTTTATCTCAAGTGGAGACCGACGTCATAATCACTCAACAGGATTAGCTCTGAAAGTGTTCTCACAAAGGTCTTCCAACATCGGAAGCCTGTATGTCCCACGGCTGTACCTACGCCATAGATCTCTTTGAGACTGCGACTATAGACTAAAACATTCATTATTTCTGAAGTGCACTGATCCCTGTTCCGACAGTGTGTTCTCAATTAGTGCTGTTAGTTCGGTGTGTGTGTGTGTGTGTGTGTGTGTGTTGTATTATACGTAAGGGTCAGACTACGTTTCCAACTTGTTTCCTGTGGAATAACATTTACACTTATTGCGCAGCTATTAATTGTTCGTTTATTGCACACAATCATGTTTATGGTTTGTAGCCATTATCAAGTGCATGTTGATACGTTAAAATATATCTTATTTATCTGTGACATGTCATCGTCGAAAATACATGTCTCTGGTCTGTAGACAACTTCTATTGCAGGATACGAGTACATAGCCAAGATACATAATATCGCTGACACTGTGCACAATGAGAAACCTTTCACAATACAGTATGGCGTATATAACAGCTAACATATTCCTGTGATCTGCAATCCTCACTTTTGTTTATCAACATGAATATAAACAGAAATGATGACTCCAGGTCACAGGAATATATTAGCTGCTAAATACTCCACATTGTTCGTTAATGGTTTCTCGAGGTGCACAATGTCGGCTAGAAATTGTATCTTAGATATATACTCGTATCCTGTAACACGAAAACTGGTCTATAAAACCAGAAGTATGTATTGTCACCGATTACATGTAACGGACAAGTCAGACATGTTTTAACACTTCAAAATGCACTTGAGAATGGCTAGAAAGCCGATATGGTGATTGTGTATAATAGATGAACAATTAATAGTCAAATGGCGGTAATTTCTTCGAAAAAATTCTATATGACTGTGTTCCCCCACGAAGGTAAGATCATTCAAATGCGTGTTTTTATAGCTCTTTGGTGTTCATCTGGATGCAGTCGTTTATGTATCACGATATTTCGGCAGTGTACCTTGGTACCTTGCCGTAATCTTTAGATATCACCTGTTATTGCTATTTACTCATTCCCTCAACACCTGGTCGCAGGCCGCGCGGTGTAGAGCGAAGGGGGGGGGGGGGGGGGCGACGCGATCGCTGAATTCTGGGGGCGGATTCCGGTCCCCTCAGTGCTTCTGCCGCCCACACGTAAGGCGCGGAAGTCATTTTTGGCCGAAGGTATGATTTCAACTGACTGAGCTCTGGGTCCTATGCTTTACTCAGAATGAAGCCCCTGTCTCTATTGTTTAGTCTGTAGGCCACTGACATTTTAATAGCCTCACTTAGAAGAAGGTCCCAAAACGACGAAGACTCTCTTAGCACTTCCGTTTCTTCATATTCCATTGAGTCCCCTGTGGCTATGCGGATTTTGGTGGCTGCACGAGTTCGGCGTGCCTGCTGTGCTCGTGGCACCTCTCTTCGACTGCCCTCACAGTCAATGAAGCACGAAGAAACGTATGTGCTAGGACAGATCTCGTCCTTTTGGGACTATTTTCTAGTAGAGGGTAGTGAAATATAAGTTTCCGACGGACTGACCAACAGAGACAGTGGCTGGACTCTGAGTAAAGCATAGGACCCAGTGACTCAGCCAACTGAAGTCCCAACCAAGGCACAAAGGAATCCCAGACACTGGCTGCGAATGGCAACTGAGGAAGGTTGAACATTTGTGCAGGATCGGGATTCGAACCCAGGTCTCCTGCTTACTAAGGAGATGTTCTGACCACTAAGCCATCCGCTTACAGTGGTTATTTCAACTGCAAGGACTACCTTAGCACGCCTTCCGTCAGACCTACATTTTCTAACTGCACACTACTAATGTATTAGTGCTTGCCCATTGCCCTCATTACACGCGGCATTTCCGGAAGAACAGACACCACGTATACACATACATCCCGCCCCCTTGGGTGGGGCAGGGATCAACTTTTAAATCTTAAATGGAAACTCCCATTTTTTATTGCAGATTTGGATTCTCCATGAAAAAGTAATCAAATTTTGTCTGAAACATTTCAATTTTTTTTAACCATTAACAGATGGGGCTCAAATCGAGATAAAATTGGGGATGAATATTTTGTATCGATTTGATTCGTCCTTCTCGGATCATTCTAAATAAATCGTTCTTTCTCAATTTTAATGGCCGGCCGGTGTGGCCGTGCGGTTCTAGGCTCTTCAGTCCGGAACCGCGTGACCTCTACGGTCGCAGGTTCAAATCCTGCCTCGGGCATGGATGTGTGTGATGTCCTTAGGTTAGTTATGTTTAAATAGTTCTAAGTTCTAGGGGACTGATGACCACAGATGTTAAGTTCCATAGTGCTCAGAGCCATTTGAACCATTTTTCAATTTTAATTTTTCTCGATTTCACCGCCAACTGTCAATGGTTTAAAAAATGTTTCAGACAAAACTTGACTACTTTTTTATGGAGAATCCGAATCTGCAATAAAAAATGGGGGTTGCTATTTAAGATTTAAAAGCAGCCCCCCGCATCACCGAAGGGGCGGGGACTGGGGTCACATGGAGTATCATTTGATGTCCCCCTTTGAGCTTACGAACTTGTCTTACCCAATATTTTTATCGATGTATAGTTTTAGAGATAATCGCATCCGAAACTTCAGGTGGACCACCCTGTATATAAGGCGAGACGTCCAATGATCTCTTCAGTGCAGATGCCCACCAGGCTCGAACTCTTACGGGAGTCGGCGAAATGTAGCGAATAGCGAGGATAATGGGCAAGGAACCCCTTGTTAGCAGTGTATGTATAAGTTGAGAATTTTTGGTCTGACTGGAGGCGGTGCAGTTGGAATGACCACTGTGTCCAGATGGCTCAGTGGTCAGAGCATCTGCCTAAGTAAGCAGGAGAGACGGTTTCGAGTCCCGGTCCTGCACAAATTTTCAATTTTTGCCCATTGATTTGAATCAACGCCCGCTCGCAGCCAGTGTCTGTAATTCCTTTGTGTCTTAATTCATAATGGTAATATCAAGGCACAAAGTCGGCCAAGAGCGACTTCAGCCTGTGGTGACGGTGGTAGAAGCGTTGAAGGGCCAGACTTTGCCTCCGACTCTCGATGATCTCGTCCCGTCACTCCACACGACGCCGCATGCGACCGGGTAGTGAGGGAATGGGTAGGGAAAAATAAGAGTTTAAACGAGGCGTGATGTAGCGAAGACGCTCATTCTGCAGCCATCGCCTGGCTGCCAAAGGTACACTGTTGAAATATCATGTTACGTAAACGACTGCACCTGGGTGAATACCCGAGAGCAACACAAACAGTTGCTTCACCGGGAAAGCTTAAGATCACACAATGAAATGTTTCCTGAATGGCCAACCTGCTGTGTAATTTTTCCTCACGTACAGATCGTAGATGGTGTTGCTTCTGATTCTTTAGTACAGTTGTGCCTAAATGCTAATCACTTCGCACCACACTTCGCACCTGTCTGACGTTTTTTTGTATGCTGCATTCATGGCGTTGCTATGTTAACGTCCAGTGGCATGTTTAGTTCAACCTACTCTTCCTAATTTGTCCGTCAAGATACCTTGTGCTATAAAAGTCATAACATAGAATTTTCAGCAATATTTTGCACATATTTGACATACTTAATCTATCGTCTGTGAAAGATGATATTTATTTATTCGTCAGGCTTGACGGTGCACATTCAGATCAGAAAGAAGAAAGGCATCTTATGTAAAGCCAGGTTTGTGTTTCCGGTAAGTTTTGTAATCGTTACTACAGGTCTGTGTGATGGCTAGTTTAAAGAAGAATTACTTGCTGTTTCTCAATGTTAGGATGAGAAAAGGTGAGAGCTGCTGAATCTTCCGGGAAGCCTACAATAGGGATGGGAAAAACCCGTGCGAGCATTTTAATTCTAAATCATAGGTATTTTTCAGTATTTTTTTAGTCACGGTTATAACAGATTTAAAAAAAATTTTTTTTGCTTATAATCGAGCAAAAACCCAAAATATTAATTATACATACTAGCAGCGCTAATTTTCTTTTGTTTTTAAATGAACATATTTTTAAAAAAAGGGACTAATTTTTCCTCCTAAAATTTGTATTTGTTTAAAATATTGCTTATTACAGAAAATGGGAAAAGTGATCACTGCTATTTTAACAATAATGCCGACATAAATTAGCAACAAACCTAGCACAAGGACTGGTACAGCATTGCTGAGACAGTAATGTCCCTGTTGTCGTGTGTCGTAGCTTAAGGTATGCGTGAACGTGCAGTGTGCAAGACTTCCCCCACCTGGTCTATATGGTAGTTTCTGACTGATGTCGCAGGACATCCGTTGTACTGAAGACTGCCACCAACCCCAGTCTGCAAATATTTTTACGAAAATACGTAGAAAGTAAAACGCATCGTTTGCATTAAAAGACTAAAGACTTGTCTACCGTTTCTACGAAATAAGAAAAGAGGAAAGAAAGTGTGGTAACAGCAATAAATTAAATACTTAACAACAGTTCATCCATAGCATACAATAAAAACAGAAAATAGCTGATCTCCTGCCTGTGTCTAAATAATGTGCCTTTATCTACTTGTAGTCTTAAAACGGACAAATTAACACGAAAAACAGCGTTCTTCAACCTCAGTATTCACCCTTTAGTACTGACTATTCGTAATGATCAGACAGTGGTATGATTCCCAATTACATCATCATTTTTCAGCAGAGTTCCAAAAAAAAGTTAGATTCAATAGGAGAATAGTTGTGATTTTTTTTGTAGCACGAGGGTTATTCGGAAAGTAAGGAACGATCGGTTGCGAAATGAAAACCACTGTGAAAATCCGATTAAGTTCTGCACAGCCGTGTCTCTAGTATGCCCGTCGATCACGTTACGTCGTTCTTTTTAGTTATGAGCACGCAGGGAGCACATAGAGATACCTAGAACAATAATGTCTCCCGCCAAGTACGAGGGCCTCGTGGGAAATTTCGCCTGAAACTGTGCAGCCGACATTACGTAACTGTCGTGCCTTTTCTTCTTCAAGACAATCCTCAGCCGCATTCTGCAGGGACAATGAAGATCTCCTGCATCGTTTTCAACGGGAAATGTTTGATTACCCACAATACAGCCCGCAACTGGCTCCCTCTGAGTTTCATGTCTGCTCACATGAACCGCTGGCTATGAAGACAACATTTTGGCACAGACAACGAGCTGTAGACCAGCGTAGAGAATTGGCGGAAAGCACTGGCGGCTGCCTTCTATAACGAGGGTATTGGAAAGTTGGTACAACGCTACGACAAACGTCTAAGTCGGATCGGCGACTATGGAGATAAGTAGTTGGAAGTTGTAGCTAACTGTTGCAAATAAAACAGTTTTTATTTTCACTATAGTTTCCATTTCACGACCTATCGTTCCTTACTTTCCGAATAGTCTTCGTATTCGAGAAAAGCAGCGAACGGTCGACGCACTAAGTTCTCTTTTATGTTGCCTATTTAATTTAATATTTTGAGTTTATCTATCTGGAAACTGGAAAAGTGGAAACTTTTCGATCTTTCTTCAATTTCTATGTTAATTACAGCAAATAGTAGAAACAAGAACGGAAAATCGTATATTCCATAATTCGTTATTGTGGGGGGTTTAACTATCAGGTTAAACTGGTGTGGAAAAAAAACGATATAACCGAAAACCAGTTGTTTTAGCAATAACTGCCATCCCTAGCCGACAGCCGTTCCATTGACCCTCTGCTACGTGTTCAGCAGGCTATAACACAGGGAAGGCAATCACAAGTGCAGCGAAGTTTAAGCGGTTGCCTGGATTGTAGGCGTCACGGTCAGGTTTTCACAGTTTGTACCATTCGGATTGGATATCTTACAACAGCAGTGACATACGTATCTTAAATACTGTAAATTCATAACTACAATAGAAGTTGCACTTATCTAACGGTTATTTTCTTAACAAACGAATAGATGTTAACAAACTTTTATATTAAATATACCTAGAAAATTTATGTATCAGTTAATAAAAACAAGGTAGTGTCTCCGTTAGGTTTATTATTACGAGGTACTTCACGATAATGCTGCGAACTGAACCCTCTCATTTTTTAATTATTTCTTTGCATCCATGCATGTGAGTCTTCCAGTTGTTCTGAGGTGCGTCCATATGAAATGTCTTCCCGATTACAACATCATTTTTGAATAGAGTTTAAAAAAAATTAGAAGCAATAGGAGAACGGTTACGATTTCTTTTGTCGTATTCGACCACTTATCACTTTTCGAGAAAAGCGGTAGCGTAAATTCATAACAGCAGTAGAAGATTGCTGCGTTTCGGAGATGCCTGCTGCGTTTCACTGACTGTTCCATACAGTCACGTACAGGGCGACAGTTACTGAATTACGTGAAAAAAACGTAAATGAGTTACAAACTATGGCGCGCACACATTTTATTCAACATGTAAACGTCACTACAGATCCAATCGCTTACAGAAATAATGCTCCGTGCTCTCGTCACAGTCCTTAACTTTTCCAACATCCGCAACTCCTCCACGAAAGCACGCTCATAATTCATTTCACATTATTTAGTACAGCCTGAGAAGTGATATGGTAATTAATGTTGTTATCCATCCATTTTACAGCCAAGTCATCTGCAATTTATAAAAAAATAGGAAATTCTTCTGCTAATGAGTGCTTCAACAATCTACGCACATATTATGTCACTGGAGACATTTTAGACAGCTCTGTCCGTTGCCACAAATAGAAGTAAATAGTTCCGTTAAAAACCAAACCCTGTGTCATAATCATAAGGTAAAAAATTAAAACTCACTTTCCTACGTCAGAAAATTCTCCACATTATCTGCTACAACTTTCTCAAAACGGAATCTCGGTACATTTTATCGTTGTTGGTGTATGGACACTGGACAAAGAATTAGTCTCCCCAAGGCGACAGTACACTTATACGTGTAACACTGCCTCTGCATGCTATATGCACCCGCAACCACTCAGTGTTTAAAACCTGTGGAGTCACGAAGTTTCAGGGCTGTTGACTGTTGCGTTTCACTTGCTGTTCCATACAGTCAGATACATTTTCGTTTGGATTATGATCAGGTGATTCAGCACGCCAGTCTATGTGTGGTTGTAAGCCTCAGTTTTCGTCAAACCAGAGACGTATGTGTTCATGTCTGTGAACACAGCTGCTGCCGTCTAAGAAGAAAGAAGATTCCACAGCTTGCAAGTGGCTGTTGAGACTGACGCTGAAATATTCTAGAATGTTAGGCCGCCTCATGTTCCTCTTCAATTTGTTCTACACGACTGATATTTCAACCCCTATGCTTGACTATTCTTCAGGATCTGTTGATGTTCACTGTTAGTTGAACAAATGTTCACTGTTAGTTGAACGCTCTCTAAAACCAGTGGTATGTTCACTTATAAAATGGCGTTTTCCCCCCTCTTATTCTGAAGACGTGGGATTTTTGGAAGAAATTCTTCCGGTAGCTGTTGTTGAGCCATCATCACTGGATAGAAGTCGTATTAGGCAGAAAAAGAGAATGTTTATCAAAATGTTTCTGTCGTGCGGCAGATGGGGCTTCCTGGCCGTTGTTTGCGTACGTCACGCATCGTGGGTGCGTGGTGGTTTCTGTAACGGGACATCAACCTCTAGCATTACTTTGCCTCAACGGTAGTTGTCGATACCAGTATTATTTTTCGAATTTTGTCTCAGTTGCTTTTCTGACAACTTTCATTTAATTTTTTTTAGACAGTATGTTATATTTCAAGCTAAAATTTATGAAAATGATTTAGTTTATAAAATGTTTTAGTCCCAGTGTTACAATCGGTAAGTACTAGTTCTGAACGTACAGTCAAAATTATATTTTTTAGAAACATTTGAAATTTCTCACTATTGGCACATTTAAAATTTCTATTATTAATTACAGCATCCTGTACTGGTTACTATGGTTATTTCTGGATTAATTTATGAAATAATAATCGAAATTAACATTAATTCATTTTTGAAGAAAAATTGTAAAACCTCTGGAATATCGTTATTTCCTCGGAGCGTGGGAGTCGTAAGCATCCTCTGATGTGATCGAATGTATATTTGTATGAGAAATGTAATTTCAGCTTCGTTAATGTGAAAAAATCACAAGACTGCACTAAAATGGGGGAAAATAGATTTACGCAGAAACAAAAATTCTGCAACAATAATCATCTAATTTATTTAGATCAATCCAATCGTGAGGACCTAAAATGTGACATTTTCAGCTTCAGTAATCGACACCTAGACAAGAAGAATTAAGATCAATTCCACATGACAAGATAAGCAAACTAGAAAGTTTATTGTAATCTTCAATATGGACAAGTTTATTGTAATCTTCAATATGGACGATAGATGGACATTAAAAAGTCGTACACGGTTCTTAATATGGTGTGGAATCACCATGGACAGAAGTACATGCTCTGCAACGTGCTTCCATGCTGGCCACAAGCTTGGTAGGGCACATACCGTGTTGAGAACCATGACCCGTCTCCCTGTAAGATGCAGGGGACGATTAAATCGCCGTGACTTCAGTGTAATTATTGTCTTCGAATAAAAGTGTCATTTCTGTTCGTATCATTGTGTATTTCTTCTGAACTGTACTGTAGCGGTTTTCCCTATGAGGGCTACTCGGAAAGTAAGAAACGATCGGGCGCGAACTGGAAACAGTGAAAATCAAAACTGTTTTATTTGCAATTGTTAACTGCAATTGTCGCAGCATTGTACCAACTTTCCAGTGCCACCATCGTAGAAGAAAGCCTCCTGTGCTTTCCAACAATTTTCTACGCTGGACTGCCGCTCATTGTCGGTGCCAAAATATTGTCTTCATAGCCAGCAGTTCATTTGAGCAGAGATGAAAATCAGAGGGAGCCAAGTCTGGGCTGTATGGCGGGTGATCGAACACTTCCCACCGAAAAAGCTGCAGGAGCGTATTCATTGCCCCTGTTGTATGCTGCCGAGAACTGCCATCGAGAAGGAAATGCATGACAGTTAAGTTCGTGGGGTTGCATGCAATCAGGCGAAATCTCTCAACAGGCATCCATAATGGCGGGAGACACTATTTTCTAGAGCTCATTTTAGTTTCGTCAGTATGTACTGCTCAATGGAGCACGTTATCATGATTTCATACGGGATACTCTACCTGTGCTGCTAGAACATGCGCCTTTACAAGTACGACACAGCACGTGGTTCATGCACGATGGAGCTCGTGCACATTTCAGTTGAAGTGCTCGTACGTTTCTCAACAACAGATTCGGTGACCGATAGATTGGTAGAGGCGGACCAATTCCATGGCCTCCACGCTCTCCTGACCTCAACCCTCTTGACTTTCATTTATGGAGGCATTTGAAAGCTCTTGTCTATGCAACCCAGGTACCAAATGTAGAGACTCTTCGTGCTCGTATTGTGGACGGCTGTGATTCAATACGCCATTCTCCAGGGCTGCATCAGCGCATCAGGGATTCCATGCGACAGAGGGTGGATGCATGTATCCTCGCTAACCGAGGACATTTTGAACATTTCCTGTAACAAAGTGTTTGAAGTCACGCTGGTACGTTCTGTTGCCTTGTGTTTCCAGTCAATGATTAATGTGATTTGAAGAGAAGTAATAAAATGACCTCTAACATGAAAAGTAAGCGTTTCCGTACACATGTCCACATAACATATTTCTTTCTTTGTGTGTGAGGAATTTTTCCTGGAAGTTTGGCCGTACCTTTTTGTAACACCCTGTATATGAAGATGGTATCTGTTCTGTCGAACATGTCCGAAAGAACAGATACCATCTTCAAGATACCATCTTTATGTATATATATATACAGCGTGCGATTGGCTGACTTCGTCTCACAGCCATCTCTTCTCTTCCGTTCCCGACTGGCGTGCTGGCGCATGACTTTTCGCCGTAACACGTTTTGCGTTGGAGAAAGTCCTCTATTTTGTTATGACTGAAAAATGTGTTCAGTATGGGGGCAAGGTCTCGCACACTGCACGTCCACGGGTACCTTAAGCCACTATATGCTATTACTGTCTCAGCAATGTTGTACCAACTCTTGTGCCACACGTCCGTTTTTGTTTGTGTCTACATAGTTATTAAAACAGTAATTATCGCTTTCCCAATTTTCTATTATAACTCAGTATTTCAAACCAATGCAAATTTTACGAATAAAAATTACTCCCCTTGTTAAAATAAAAAGGTTTACTTAAAAACGAAAAATCATAGCTCTGCAACTATGGCTAACGGATATTTCGTGTTTTTTTACTTTGTCAGTAGTAAAAAAAGTGAAAAACATATCTTATAATCAAGACAAAACAAGTAACAAAAAATTACCGATTATTCAGAACTAATAAACCGGTGTCGGTTTTAACCGGTCTGTTTATCCCACCCCTGCTACACCCTCCACACACTGTGGGCTCATCGGCTCCGCGGGCTGTCGGTGCACCCGACGACTTCAATCATTTGCAAAGAGGCAAAATCGCCTTCATTCAGCCACTGTCCAGTTTCTGTGTTATTTTCCGCTTTGAAAATATGCAATTTAATGTGCTGCGGTGAGCAATGGCCGTTCCCAAGGCACCCGGCTGCAATTACTCACTGCAGGTAGTTTCCTTTAGAATGTCCATTCGGAAACATTGAGATGGAAGGACGTTCACCGAGAGCAGCAATCGCTGTCCTGTATGAAACCTGTTTGCACCAGCGTCACCTAAACGACAACTAGGTGGCGTTGTCTCCACTTACAAGGCATAGCACTTGTCTCGGTCTCTGTCGACCACGCCGTGTTACATGGCAGCGATGGATACGTCATTTCCTGCAGACACGTTGGACACTCCGCGTATATACACTAACAAATCGGGCAACTTCTTTTTCGGTGTGGCCATGGGACATCCTATCCACCGTCCCGTCACGTTTCCATGTCGACTCACCTCACTGCGTTGATGCCATACAACCGACGGGTACATGCACACGACCTCACTTACGTGACTTACACCGATCATAGAGGATCACAATATCGCATGGTACCAGTTCTAAACCGTTATAGCTCTCTGAAGCAACCAACGTTCTCTTTTAAGAAAGTAAATAATATTTTTAATCAGTGAGCTTATTTTGGTTGACCTGGCTTATTTGTCTCACTATGTATGTATAGCGTGATTCAAAAAGAAAGAACAGATTTTAATTGTTTATCACAGACAAACTATGAAAGATAGAAACACACTGCGCGTGTTACTCGACACAGAAAATTTCAAAGTTTTGTGTACACACAGACACTATGCCATACATTCAACATGAGCACCATGCGTTGCTCGAGAAATATCCAAACGGCAATCCATTTCTTTCCACACACGAATCAATAGGTCCCTGTTTAATGAATCGAGAGCGCCAACAATTCGATTTAAGAGTACCTGTCATAGGTGGACAAAGACTACCTTTTATGTATCCCCCCGGAAAAAATCGCAAGGTTTGCGGCCTGGTGACATGGAAGGCAAAAAGCAATGAACAATATCTTATTACTCAACTCACAAAATGATCTCTCTTCTGGCGTAGACGCCACGTTGAGACACACACACAACAGCGCAGCAGTGTCAAAACTGTGAACTTTCCTCTATCCCGTGACATGCGCAATGTGTTTCTATCTTTTATAGTTCGCCTGTAATAAACAATTGAAATCTGTGACTTCCTTTTGACTCACCCGGTATAAGGGCGGATGTGCGTGAGTTTGTTCGAACACAGCTCTGATACGTCTCCAGCGACTCCAACCAAACGTGGAACACAAATGAGTTAGTACCTGGAAAAAAAGATGTAGTGAGGTAGTCCCATTACGGTTTTGGCAGGGATGTAAAGCGGGTGATATGTGTGGAACGTCATTATTCGGGACGTTCCTGGCAGATTGGAACTGTGTGTCGCACAGCGACTCGAACCTGGTACCTCGCAGGCAAGTGTTCTACCGACCGAGCCATCCGATCACGACTAACGGCCCGCAGTCTCAGCTTTACTTCCGCCAGTACTTGTGGGGGTGGGTTATGTGTGTGTGAATTCCTAAGGGATCACACTGCTGAGGTCATCGGTCCCTAAACCTACACACTACTTAAACTAACTTATGCTAAGAACAAGACGCACACCCATGCTAGAGGGAGGACTTGAAACTCCGGCGGGAGAGGCTGCGCCTCAATCCGCGCGACCACTCCGCGCTGGCCGGCCGCTGTGGCCGAGCGGTTCTAGGCGCTTCAGTTCGGAACCGCGCTGTTGCTACGGTCGCTCGATCGAATGCTGCAACGTCTTTATGTTAGATTTAAGTAGTTCTAAGTCTAGAGGACTGCTGACCTCAGATGTTAAGTACCATAGTGCTTAGAGTCATTTGAACCATTTGAACTTCGCACGCGGGGTGGTTTATGAGCCGTTCTTGGATTACACAGTCGGTACAGCACTTGCCAACGAAAGGAAAAGGTGCCAGGTTCGAGTCCCGGTGTCTACTGTAGGGTGAAAATTCACTTTGGATCATTATTCCAGAAAGAGTAATTTCAAGACCATCACTCACAGTTATTGCGATCTGAAAAATAACGCTATTGTTCTATGCCATGTATATCACCCCTATGGAGGGCTTTCGGTTGCTAGTGCGGTGAAATGTAATAAAATCGTAACTATGGATCATGAGCAACAGTTTCAGCCAAACTTGAAGCGAATATTGTGCGTTCGAGAATACTATGCTGGTATGATACCGCTACAACCATAATGGTGAACAGTTGGAGCAATTTCGGCTAAAGGTGATATGTATATAATTTAATTACTGAAAATCCTCACAGAAGTAGAGAAGGAGTCGGTTGGAGAGTAGATTTAATGTACAAGGTGTTTCACAAGTAATGTTCCACGCTTCTAGAAGTTGTAGGGAGGACTGAGTAGTTCAAGTTTTACCTAGGAACCCATGCCCGGAAACGTCATCCAACAACTCAAGAAAGCGTCAAAGTTACAGGCGTCGGCACCTGTAAATGCACGTATATGCACGGTAAATCCGTGGTGATGTCACATACTTCAAGTTTTATGGGAAAAGATACATGTATCAGTTCGAGGTAAGGGTCCCTTTAACTGAAATGAACGAGTCGAAAGGCATAGTCGAAAATCGTTCCCATTTCTCTGACAGTGAAATACATGTACAGGTGCTGCTGTTGCTAAAATTGAAGGGTAAGCAATTTTCAGAGGTGCTAGTATGAACCAAAACAAGGAAAAAATGTATAGTGAACTTGAGCTGTAAAACGCATACCTTAAGACCTATGAGCACTTGTTCAATAGAGGGGATGTATTACACAGTAGCGAAGATGGAACATGTGCTCATAGCTTCTTAGGTAAGCATTTAGAGCCAATGGTTCAAATGGCTCTGATCACTATGGAACTTAACATCTGAGGTCATCAGTTCCCTAGAACTTAGAACACATCCATGCCCGAGGCAGGATTCGAACCTGCGGACGTAGCAGTCGTGTGGTTCCGGACTGAAGCGCCTAGAACCGCTCGGCCACAACGGCCGGCACCAATGATTACTGGACATTTTTTCCCTGTTTTGGTCCAGGCTACCACCTCTGAAAGTTGCCTACCCTTCAATTTTAGTAGCAACAGCACCAGTACATGTATTCCACTGCCAGAGGTATCGGAACGGTTTTCACACATAAATTTCGGCTCATTCGTTTCCAGTACAGGAACCATTACCTCAAATTGATACATTTATCCTTCTGTACCATCCTAGAAAATTATAACATCATCACGGTATCACACTGTATATATATACATTTACAAGCTACGAAGTCTGTAACTTGTACGCTATGCAGCATCGTTGGATGACATTTCCGGACATGGATTCCCTTGTAAAACTTGATCTACAAGTCCGCTCTACAACCTCTAGCAACGTGTAACATGAATTGTAAAACACTCTGTGTATCGATGTATGTGTGTGGATGTCTGTATATGTTCCAGTAAAAAAACTGCAAGACCTGGAGACATCTGAAGTGAAATTTGTACCCAGAAGTTTTACCGTATGGAAAAGAAGAAATGCTGGAGAGGCTGAAAAAGTGAGACATCCCTGGGTGCAACGGTGGGGGTCGTACAGCGATAAAATCTAAAAAGTAGCCAGATATCATTAATAATCATTAATCAGTGTAGAACGACTAGTCTTTCTACACCTACATTTATGAACATACTCTGCGAGCCAGCGTACTGTTTATGTACACTGTACCGCTACTAGTCACTTTCTTCCCTGTTCCTTTCGCAAATAAGCGAGGAGAAAACGACAATCTATATACTTCCGTACATGACCTAATTTCTCGTATCGTAGTGGTCCTTATGCCAAATGTATGTTGGCGGCAGTATAATTGTTCTGCAATCAGCTTAAAACGCGGTTTTCTAAATTTTCTCAATAGTGTTCCTCGAAAAGAACGTCGACTTCTCTCGAGTTCAAATGTGTGTGAAATCTTATGGGACTTAACTGCTAAAGTCATCCGTCCCTAAGCTTACAAACTACTTAACCTAAATTGTCCTAAGGACAAACACACACACACACACACACACACACACACACACACACACACACACACGTGCCCCAGGGAGGATTAGAACCTCCGCCGGGACCAACCACGCAGTCCAAGATTTCTCTCGAGTGATTCCCATTTGAGATCCTGAAGCATTTCCATAATACTTGCATGTTGTTCGAACCTACCGCTAACAAAATTAGCAGTCCGCCTCTGAAATGCTTCGATGTCTTCCTTTAATCCGACCTGGTGCGGACGCCAAATACTCGAGCAGTACTCAAGAATAGGTCGCATCGGCGTCCTATATGCGGTCTACCTTAAAGATGAATCACACCATAATCCTCCCAATACACTGAAGTCGACCACTCGTCTTCCCTGCTACAGTCTTTAAATGTTCGTTCCATTTCATATCGCTTTGTAGCGTTACGCCCAAAGTATTTAAACGACGGACTGTGATATTCGGGGCGTTACTAATGCTGTTTCCGAACATCGCGGGTTTGTTTTTTCTACTGGTTCAAATGGCTCTGAGCACTATGGGACTTAACTTCTAAGGTCATCAGAACTTAGAACTACTTAACCCTACCTAACCTAAGGACATCACACACATCCATGCCCGAGACAGGATTCGAACCTGCGACCGTAGCGGTCGCGCGGTTCCAGACTGTAGCGCCTAGAACCGCTCGGCCACCCCGGCCGGCTTTTCCTACTGATCTGCATTAATTTACATTTCTTTGCAATTACAGCTAGCTGAAATTAATCACACCAAGAAGAAACGTTTTCTAAATCATCTTGTATACTCCTACATTCACGCAACGGCGATACCTTCCCATACTCCACAGCATCATCAGGAAACAGCCGCCAATTGCTGCCCACCCTGTCTGCCAAATCACTTATGACTACAGAAAATAACAGCGGTCCAGTCACACTTTCCTGGCGCACTCCTGACGATATCTTTGTCTCTGATGAACACAGGACAGCATACTGAGTCCTATTACATATGAATTCTTCGGCGCACTCACATACCTAGGAACGTATTCCATATACAATAACGTTAGAAGCTGAAGAAGTGAATTAAAATTTGTGCTGCGACCGGGACTCATACCCGGGTCCTCTTGGTTGCTGGGCAGATATATTGACCCCCCTTTTCTTTTTTTAAATGTTCGTTGCATTTGGTCTGGGCAGACGTCATAGGGCATTCGTTCAAGTTGATCGTTGAATCCTTCTCTCAGTTTTTATATATTAGAAACAGGCAGCGCCTCTCTGACTGCACGCGCTGAGCTACCGTGCCGGCTACCATATCACCACCACAGCAGTGTGGTCAACATAGCTGCACGAACTACCCAAGTCAAGTACCCTCCCCAACACAAACTCCGGGTTCGAGTCCCGGCCGCAGCACACATTTTAATTCACCTCTTCAGCTTCCAACGTTATGGTAGTTAAATTATACACTTAAATGCCTCAGGAAAAATTTAATTTAAGACTTATTCCATATGTTCGTAACTTCGTCAACAGTCTGCAGCGGGGCACCGTATCAAATAATTTTTGGAAATTTAGAAATATGAAATCGCTCTGTTGTCCGTATGTTGTGTGAGAAAAAGCTCGAACTAGCTTTCTAAAACCGTGCTGATTCCTGAACATGGGCTTTTCCGTCTCTTGGAAATTCATTGTATTCTAACTGAGAATTGGTTCAAGAATTTTGCAGCAAGCCGATCTGAAGGATATTGGTCTGTAATTTTGCAGGTCCGTTTCCTTACCCTTCTTATACACAGATGTCAACGGCTCTTTTTTCAGTCGCTTGGGACTTTGTGTTGGGCGAGAGATTTACAAGAAATGCAAGCTAAGTAAATGGCCAGTACCCTAGAATACCCTCTGTAAAACCAAACTGGGATTCCCTTGGACTCCGAGGAACCCTCAAGAAGAAATTAAACACTTAAAAAATAATTCAGCGGCGTTATGTTGTGAGGAGTAGTTATGTACAAAAACTGTCATATGTAAATGGATGTTCTAGAGAAAAAGGCGGAGAGAGGAAGGGAGTGCACACAAGGAATTGAGCAGCACTAGATAATCAAGTGGAGCAGTAATTGAATTATAGACGCAAAGCTATTGCAAAGTTCCATTAACCTAATTTATTATCTGTACGAGACTCGGCTTTATCCACAGTGTGAAACGTGACACCGATAATTTAAGATGGCAGTCAACAAACAACTGGGTATTGCATTTGTTCGAAAACTTGAGCAAAACATTGAAGAAAAGACGTTTTACACCAAAACTGCTGTTCATTTACTGGCTGACTAGTTTCGGGTTTTGTCCATTTCCAAAAGCCGTCTATTACACAGAGCAAAGTGTGTTATGTGTGGGTCTGTAGAACGTGGATAATAAAGGGAAAATGTATTACTTGGTAACTACCTACGTATTTGTATTGAAGATGTGATTGGTGTGGACAGTTCTCTTTATGTCATCACGCTGAAATTTATCCGATATTTGCGTTAAAAGATGTCGCAGTCATAGTTACTCCTTACAGAATTATGTTAATATATGTTAATGTAGATTTTGTATTATTGTGGTACCTTCGTTATCAAAAAATATGGCTCTGAGCACTGTGGGACTTAACATCTATGGTCATCAGTCCCCTAGAACTACTTAAACCTAACTAACCTAAGGACAGCACACAACACCCAGCCATCACGAGGCAGAGAAAATCCCTGACCCCACCGGGAATCGAACCCGGGAACCCGTGCGTGGGAAGCGAAAACGCTACCGCACGACCACGAGATGCGGGCACCTTCGTTACCGAGCATGCACATACCGTAAGGTATAACTACATCTGTGACATCTTTTAACGCATATAAGGGATACATTCAAACAGAACAGTACGCGTTAACCACATCCTAAATACAAATACGTAAGTAGTTACTAAATGAAACATTTTATCACTGACACCTTTATTGTCCCCATTCTACACACCCCTTCTTGACACATTTTGTTCCCTGTAACAGTAAATATCAAAGCTCGAAGCTAATCAGCCGACAACTTTGGTGTTAAAAGTATTTTCTTCCATATTTGAGAGAAACAAGACGCGACGCACTGATAACATTTGAACAAAACTTGTACTAGAATCAATCTTATCAGCAGTCATACAGGTTTATTAAATTGCTCATTATAATATATCTTAGAAATTCATCAAACCTTAGAACCGATCTTCGTAGGAGCACTGACTGTACACCTAAAGCACGGGAACACTTTAATAATCGCTGTACAAGATACACTCATAGACGGATTCAGTATTCCATGCCACTAAGAAGCCGAATGGAGAAGGCTGTGTTGCGCGCCAGGAGCTGACGTAATTGTTTCACCATTAGCCGTTTATTTCCGGGCTTTCTAGTGTTCTGTCAAGGACGTCCACGTGTTACGAGTTGCTATTGTTTTTTAAACAAGTGACTGCTGCAAATGTTGACTTGAACCACAGCAATCGCTGTCGTATCGTAGAAGGTGTTAGAGCGCTTCAGTACGGAGATGTTGGCGACCAAAACTGTGTACTGCTACTTACTTTTAGCAGATGGCATAACGGTGTGTTGTAGCGAATGCTTAGTGTTCGAAAATCACTATCCCTGCGTTTGCGGATGGTACGCGCGGAAAAGGATTTTCGGTATCCCAGCTTACGTGCCTGATTATATGTAGTTTTCTCCTCATAATCATAACGTGAGGTGTAATTTGGAGCAGGTTTCCTCACTAGTTATGGAATATGAGTTCTTGGGACTCTGAGTGTGACGAAGCACAATATCTTTCTTGTGTCGTCGGTCACTGAAATTCTTTGAGGATTTTTGTAACGCTGTGGTGTTACCTAAACAAACCCGCCACGATCTGTGAAACTTTTTTTTTGGATGTTCGCTACCTCTTTTGTTCATTGCGAGAGACGCCACTAGGAGTACCAAAGACTACTCTTCTTTAGAAGTTTGTTGCGTTTTGAAACATACAGCCACGTGTCGTCGGACGATTTGTGGAACGTCTGTCATGGCCTTCATTCTGTTCTTGAGGCAGATGGAATGTCACTTTTCCATTCCAAGAGACGCCACTAGATGGATGATGAGCTAATCATGTTTGGACGTGTGTTGTGTTATAAATGGTATATCCTGTTACTGACGGAAGATCAGAAAGAAGTCAGCATGTGATTCTTTTTCTCGTGGAAAGAATATACTTTATATTCTCTTATAGCGTTCCGCCTCTTAAAATGAGAAGTTGCTGAAGTGACGCATTACTACGCTGGACACAGTGACCTCAAAAGTGGAACTTTGCGGAAGGTTGAATGTGAAGGACTGCGTTGTGCGAACCGCAAAGGTAAATCGTACCAAACAGCACATGATTCCTCCGTAGATTAGCGAGTGGTGGCTCGTTTATCTAATCTCTTCTGAAGTTGTCTCGATGTCGCTATTAGGCCGTGGCTCCTGACATGCGGTGTACAGCCAGCGAGTTTTGGAGTGGCTTTTGGGGATACTACCAAAAAGCTACAATAAAGTCTTGATAAATGCGATGCCACCTCATTTATTGAATCAAACCAACATGAGGAAACAACAACACCTATATGAGAAGCAGTCTGAACTCAGCCCCTAACTTCCGAGATGCAGTCTGAGACAGAACCGGATCTAAGCGGGGTGGGGAGAGAAGGGGGGGAGGTCAAACCGGGGTATTTGCCCCGACGCGGCAATTTCAGGGGGCGCCAAATCCATATTTTTGAAGGAAAAAAGCCTTGTTTCACAAAGGCCCTAACATCCAACGCACGTTGGTCTATCGATTATTTATTATGATTTTGAAACGCAGCACTGTTGGTTTTCGAACACATTCTACGTTGATTTCAGAACGAATCATAAGTTGATTTTCTAATATGTGCGTAGTGTGCGTAATATCTCTGCCAGGGGGATCCCCGACGCATGAAGATATAAAAAAATTCACCGCACACTACAGGAGACGGGACTATACGAGCTGAGCCGAATGAACCCGAACGGGTGAATGCCAATCGCTGTTTCTTTATGTAACTGATTGGGTGTGCGAATGATAAACGTTGTTATAATTATTAGCAAAATCCATAGATTCAGACTACCTGAGTGGAAATACGCGACTAACGAGAATAACAGGTAAGAAAGATTACATATTATCTTCTTGGTGTATCAGAGACTACGACATTTTGACACAATTTTTTTTTTTTGCCCGAACGCTACACGACTAAGGACCAGTAGTACAGTCCCCATTTAGCAGCCGCATAAGTTCTATTCTCGGAATAGCGGGGAAAACGCGTTGAACGAACACGTAGTAACACCTAACCGGAAAATAAATGCGGGATTACTGAGCCTGTGATTTTGGCAGGGTTAGCGAAGTTGTCCAGAGAATAAGTTTTGACAATGTCTGGAATAGTTACAGAATTAGCGATGACAAGATTGCTTGTTACAACGACGAAGGAGAAGAAACGGGGACATCACACAACTTATATGGAACAATATGACGATTCTAAATTCATATAAAAATTTCGTACTACTACTACTTTTCGATTCCTGCTTGAGAAACTGCAGTAAATGAATGATATGTGAAACTATTTCCTAACATAAAACATTTTGCTTGTGAGAGGCCTAATAGGCATTTGATATTGGTACTCTGTGAATTGTATTCTGAAGTGTTATTTATGTAAATGAAGTAGATAAAAGTGACCATTTATGCCAAAACAGTCTCGCTTATTTGGAGTGTGTTACAACTGCTGAAATATTAGAAAGGTCTATTTCGTTTTATCTAGCAGATAGTGACAAAATAGACGTAATGAAATCGAGAAACCACGCCACTCTTGTGTACTATTCGTATTAACAGCTTCTTCAGTATTAGACGACGACATTTTGATTTTTCATGTAGCAAAACGCTTGACGAACATTGATGAGTTAATACATTCTTTAGAAAGGGAAGCACGCCGTCTAAATCGCAGCAAGATTAGAGAAAAAAATGCTGGGACCTAAGGACTGAAGAAATGTCTATATGTCTTTCTCACTGTGCGATTTGAAAGTTAGTGGTAAGAATATATGCTCTACATCCTCGGCGAAGATCGGATTTCGTAATTTAGTGAGCAGTCACTTCCGTTTAGCGCGTCGTCTATCTTCAAGTATGTCCTCCTTCCGACTTTCTATGAGATTTGTAGCTCTCTCGCGATGGCTAAATGTACCAGTCACGAATCTTGCCGCTCTTCTTTGGACGTTTTCAATCTCTTGAATGAGAACCAATTGGTAAGGGTCCCATACAGACGAACAATACGCTGAGACTGGCCGAACTAACGTACTGTAAGCAATTTCCTTTGTCGAAGGACTGCATCGCTTCAGGATTCTACCAGTAAACCGCAGTCTAGAGATCGCCTTGCCCATTACTTGTGTAATCTGATCATTCCATTTGAGATCATTTTCAATAGTCACGCCCAGATACTTGACGGATGATACTACTTCCAAAGACAGGGCATTTATTTTGTACTCTTACATTAATGCGGATTTTCACTTTGTTATACTCAGTAGGTTACACTTACTAATATTGAGAAACCACTGCCAGTAATCACACCACGTATTTATTTTCTGCAAATCCTCATTCATTTGTTCACAACTTTCGTGTGATACTACTTTCCTGTAGACGACAGCATCATCGGCAAACAGTCTAATGCCAGATCGCTTAAGGCACTTTTAAGGCCAAATAACATGTCTTACATTTCCTCGAACATATATATGTTTTGTATATCTATCTGTTCAGAAAGATGTGCGCTACAAAATGAACATATTTATGAAATATCGTTTTTATTTTATTTTTGACCTCCTACCTCAAATGTTCGAGTGGGAGGGGGCGCCACTATATAAGTTTTTGCCCGGACTCGGAAATATCGTAGATCCGGCTGGTCTGAGACAGAGCGAGTATTTTCGAACTAGATCCCCAAGGTCAGTTCTGGTGCAATGGTTCTACCGCCCCCCCCCCCCCCCCCGTGCCGTCTTTAAATCGAGAGCCCTACAATGTTTCATAGTCCGTTGCATTGTCGCATTCTCTGTTTGTTGCAGACATATGTTGATGTTTCCTAGACCGCGTCTCGTGAACTACGTACCTGATTTATTCAGTGCAGTACAGTACAAAATGTGCTCGCAGGAACAAATCAGCTCTAGCGATCCTAAGTTTGATGAAATAATTCCTAGGTGGATGAAGAAAGATGTCAATAGTATAGATCAAGAAAGAACGAAAAAAGGCGATTTTGCACTAGGTAGTAATCACAATTCTGCTAGCGAACAAGAGGATCATTCAGGGAAAGATCTTCAAGATAGAGGTGACGGGTACCGTTCCGTTTCTCCAGTAAAGTATTTAAAGTATTGGTTTTAAAATCAAATGTGTTTTGAGTGGTGGTAAAGAAAAATGCAGACCCCAGCACTGAATGTCAGCTTTGCAGAATTTCTTCTTGTACCTATAGAGTGCAATTTTTATGTGTGAGTTTAAACCGTGGAAGTTAGTTGCATGGAAAACCAGGGGACCCATGTGAAACTTTCACACTTTTATAGTTTTAAGTAATGACAGTATTTGGATTAAGGTAGCCGTTTGGGTAAGGGTAGATGTGGGAATGAAGAAAAAACGTCTTTAAAAATGAAAGAGAAAACATCTTTAAAAATGAACCGAACAACGTGAAATAATAACCATGAATGTATGATAAATGCTCGTATATACATTTCCATGTGACAAAAATATGTCTTGCATACAGGCTGTTTATCCGGCTTGTGCGACGGACAGAGATCAGGGACTGTCAGTAGAGTTACATAACGTATAACTTAAATTTGAAAAACATTTTCAGCTATAGTAAGAATGCTAGGCCTTAATTGCAGTAGGTAAATAATAACTGCAGGCAACAAAGACAAATATTTTTGTTGTTTCGTTTATAAAAGACAGCTTGTACGACTGGCAGAGTGAGTGGACTACCACAGCGGTCACTGTTATTACATATGACTATGCTGTAAACAAACTATCCAGTAAATAAAATAAGTATTTTAAGACAACTAAATTGTATATTTAATAAGGTAATATGAAAAGGGAGTCTCTGATTCGTGTATTTGCTGTTGTTCACCTCTCATATGCAGTTTTCTGTATTTTACACTATTGGCCGTCAAAATTGCTACACCAAGAAGAAATGGAGATGATAAACGGGTATCCATTGGACAAATATATTATACTAGAACTGACATGTGATTACATTTTCACGCAATTTGGGTGCATAGATCCTGAGAAATCAGTACCCAGAACAACCACCTCTGGCCGTAATAACGGCCTTGATACGCCTGGGCATTGAGTCAAACAGAGCTTGGATGGCGTGTACAGGTACAGCTGCCCATGCAGCTTCAACACGATACCACAGTTCATCAAGAGTAGTGACTGGCGTATTGTGACGAGCCAGTTGCTTGGCCACCATTGACCAGACATTTTCAGTTGGTGAGAGATCTGGAGAATGTCCTGGCCAAGGCAGCAATCGAACATTTTCTGTATCCAGAAAGGCCCGTACAGGACCTGCAACATGCGGTCGTGCATTATCCTGCTAAAATGTAGGGTTTCGCAGGGATCGAATGAAGGGTAGAGCGATGGGTCGTAACACATCTGAAATGTAACTTCCACTGTTGAAAGTGCTGTCATTGCGAACAAGAGCTGACCGAGACGTGTAACCAATGGCACCCCATACCATCACGCCGGGTGATACCTCAGTATGGCGATGACGAATACACGCTTCCGAGGTGCGTTCACCGCGATGTCACCAAACACGGATGCGACCACATGATGCTGTAAACAGAACCTGGATTCATCCCAATAAAAGACGTTTTGCCATTCGTGCACCCAGGTTCGTGGTTGAGTACACCATCGCAGGCGCTCCTGTCTGTGATGCAGCGTCAAGGGTAACCGCAGCCATGGTCTCCGAGCTGATAGTCCATGCTGCTGCAAACATCGTCGAACTGTTCGTGCAGATGGTTGTTGTCTTTCATATGTCCCCATCTGTTGACTCAGGATCGAGACGTGGCTCCATGATCCGTTACAGCCATGCGGATAAGATGCCTGTCATCTCGCCTGCTAGTGATACGAGGCTTCTGGGATCCAGCACGGTTTCCCGTATTACCTTCCTGAACCCTCCGATTCCATATTCTGCTAAGAGTCATTGGATCTCGGCCTACGCGAGCAGCAATGTCGCGATACGATAAACAGCAATCGTGATAGGCTACAAACCGACCTTTACCGATGTCGGAAACGTGATGGTACCGGCGCCAACCTTGTGTGAATGCTCTGAAGAGCTAATCATTTGCATATCACAGCATCATCTTCCTGTCGGTTACATCTCGCGTCTCTAGCACGTCATCTTCGTGGTGTAGCAATTTTAATGGCCAGTAGTGTAGATCTGAAGATCAGCTGAAATTAGTTATCAGTAAAGGAATTTTCACTTAGGACCTATATCCACATATTGTAAGGGTAACAAATCGCCTGTCTCCCCTATTTGGCAATGTCAAAGAACAACACAAGATTTTAGTCGCCACCTTGCTCTCTTCCAGAGTCTTTTATGGTAGCGTCGCCCTTCCACTGTATATGTAATTCAGGACACCACCTGCGAAAGGCAAACGCTGGAGCTGGAATACTGCGACGTTAATACAGAGCGAAACAGCACCAGCAGGTGCAACGGAAGCCCTCAGCTAACTTTCACTCGACGGCCTTGTTTTGTTATAAAGTCAGGTAGCGAAAATAAATTGGCCCATAAAATCAGGAATGCGGCCTACAGAGATCGTTGGAAGGTAGTATGATCCCTGAAGAGGTCGACCGTAAATCATTCGAGAACTGAGTTCACCTTCAGTAATGGAGGTGAGAAGACTCTTGTCCTACAGTAAACTTATGCTCAAACTACACTCCTGGAAATTGAAATAAGAACACCGTGAATTTATTGTCCCAGGAAGGGGAAACTTTATTGACACATTCCTGGGGTCAGATACATCACATGATCACACTGACAGAACCACAGGCACATAGACACAGGCAACAGAGCATGCACAATGTCGGCACTAGTTCAGTGTATATCCACCTTTCGCAGAAATGCAGGCTGCTATTTTCCCATGGAGACGATCGTAGAGATGCTGGATGTAGTCCTGTGGAACGGCTTACCATGCCATTTCCACCTGGCGCCTCAGTTGGACCAGCGTTCGTGCTGGACGTGCAGACCGCGTCAGACGACGCTTCATCCAGTCCCAAACATGCTCAATGGGGGACAGATCCGAAGATCTTGCTGGCCAGGGTAGTTGACTTAACCTTCTAGAGCACGTTGGGTGGCACGGGATACATGCGGACGTGCATTGTCCTGTTGGAACAGCAAGTTCCCTTTCCGGTCTAGGAATGGTAGAACGATGGGTTCGATGACGGTTTGGATGTACCGTGCACTATTCAGTGTCCCCTCGACGATCACCAGAGGTGTACGGCCAGTGTAGGAGATCGCTCCCCACACCATCATGCCGGGTGTTGGCTCTGTGTGCCTCGGTCGTATGCAGTCCTGATTGTGACGCTCACCTGCACGGCGCCAAACACGCATACGACCATCATTGGCACCAAGGCAGAAGCGACTCTCGTCGCTGAAGACGACACGTCTCCATTCGTCCCTCCATTCACGCCTGTCGCGACACCACTGGAGGCGGGATGCACGATGTTGGGGCGTGAGCGGAAGACGGCCTAACGGTGTGCGGGACCGTAGCCCAGCTTCATGGAGACGGTTGCGAATGGTCCTCGCCGATACCCCAGGAGCAACAGTGTCCCTAATTTGCTGGGAAGTGGCGGTGCGGTCCCCTACGGCACTGCGTAGGATCCTACGGTCTTGGCGTGCATCCGTGCGTCGCTGCGGTCCGGTCCCAGGTCGACGGGCACGTGCACCTTCCGCCGACCACTGGCGACAACATCGATGTACTGTGGAGACCTCGCGCCCCACGTGTTGAGCAATTCGGCGGTACGTCCACCCGGCCTCCCGCATGTCCACTATACGCCCTCGCTCAAAGTCCGTCAACTGAATATACGGTTCACGTCCACGCTGTCGCGGCATGCTACCAGTGTTAAAGACTGCGATGGAGCACCGTATGCCACGGCAAACTGGCTGACACTGACGGCGGCAGTGCACAAATGCTGCGCAGCTAGCGCCATTCGACGGCCAACACCGCGGTTCCTGGTGTGTCCGCTGTGCCGTGCGTGTGATCATTGCTTGTACAGCCCTCTCGCAGTGTCCGGAGCAAGTATGGTGGGTCTGACACACCGGTGTCAATGTGTTCTTTTTCCATTTCCAGGAGTGTAGTAGTGTCATGACAACCAAGTAATGCGCAGAAAACACCAAAACGAATACTAGATTACTTGCCTCACTATTTTAAGGGTTGCTTCTCGTACGGCATGCTAACACAGTCTTATTGTTTATGCCAGTAAAATTATCTACTGATACGCCGGGCATTTTTTCATTGATCTACATAATAGCATACGCTGGAGACATGCATTCCATCAGTATAACTGCTGTAATAGTATGTGTGACATAAGATGGCAAAATTTTAAGAAAAATATAAACTCCTGTCGTAAACTCACCCGGAAGATGGGTGGTTTGATACAGTCACATTCCATTTCATTTAACTGAGACAGAGGTTGTGCCGTTTACGCCACATTGTGGGCCATGATTTATTATATCGTATCGAAATGCCAATGTAGCTACGTGAACCGGTAGGAAAGATAGGCTATCCGCTTCACAAGTGGTAGATTGTCATGTTGTACGGACCGGGAGTGTGGCAAAGCGACGAGAATGGGTTGAATTGACCTTGAGCAACGGCAGGTAGCAGGGAACCCCTACCGTATTTGGCGCCAAGATGCATTACTAACAGCTTAAAATTCCATTATGTTCTAATCTGTGTTCTACGGTGCCAGGTACAAAGAGCTTTATACGTGAAAACTACTGAATTAAATAACAGTAAAAGCAAATAGATAAGTGGCGTGCTACAACTATTAGATATTAGTTACAATAATCAGTGGTATTATGTCCGTGTATTTGGTACAGAATAAAATACCTTGGAATACTACGTCATTGACTCTTATGAATAACGATTAATTCTTATTTCGTTTTAACTCAGCTGTTAATTTCAGTTGTTGACTTGAGGTTTCGTACCAAGCTTTTAGATCAGCCTTTACGTTAGCAACGAGCATTACTATTTTTAGTTATTGGCCTCATGTTCAGATCTGTACTATTCATTATATTGCTAGTTTTAGCAACTAGATCTCAAACAGCAAATTAGTGAATACGTATCACGCTGTAAAAGAGGCTTATATGTATGGTTGTTATATTGTGTTTTCAAGCAAACATTGTAACTTACCGTCAATTGTATTACGCCAGTTGTCATACTGCAGCATGCATGCGGCCCGAATTAAGTATTCTCAGCCATATTTTACAACAATATGCTTCCAGTAGCTGTTAGCAGAATCCAAAAAATGTCAAGTAACGTTAAGAGCTTCTTAAGATTGTATTTTTCTCGTATAGAAACAAACAAAAATAGTTAGAGACAGTAATATTTTAAGCTAGCTTAATTTTAATTGACGTTCGTGAATTTGGCCATGAGCTTACGCCATGGACAGAGTAGCGCCGTCATTGCGGCGTTAATAGAAATGAGGGGGGGGGGGGGGGAATATTTTATTGTTCGTCTTCCAATGCGAAAATAGCATCGATCAGTTGCTGTGGTGTAAATGTCAACGGCAGTAACATGGATTCACGAATGCACGATATACAGGCGGTCATATTCAAATGTGGTACATGTTTGTAGCAAATAATACGAAATGAAATAAAGGCTGTTGTAATAAAATGCAATGAGTGAAAGAAAAATGACATTCTACTCATTTAATAAACATTTGTGATTGTGTCTCATATTTCAGTTACTGTTATTAATTAATATAACATACTCACTTGTCATGTGACAGAGCCTTAGTAGACAGAATACAAGCCTGGAAAAAATTTAACAGTCATTGGACTTCGGAGAAATGGAAAGAATTCAACAGGATACAGAACATCACTTTGAAAATAACCCGCAGAGAAAAAAGATGTTAAGAAAACAACAGACTGAAAGGGATAGAAAAGGGCTTCAGTAAAAGTCTGTACAGAACATCCAGAGAAAATACGTCAGGATACCAAACATGCTTCAGAAGACAACACGGAACACCGGAGACAAACCCGTAAAAGAATTGTGAAATATTAGCGCAGTGCTGTGACACGCTACTAAACTGCGATAAGCCGTCGCAGATCCTACAGTTCGAGAATCAAGAACCCAATATCGTTTCCAAACCGCCAACAGACGTGAAAATAATCAACTGTCAAGTAACAGAGCAGCTGGGGAAGGTGGATTGTTTGCAGAAATCTGGAAATTACACCACGAACACATCACACCCAAAATACACAAGATCATCAAAAACATCAGGGAAACAGAAAAGGTACCAGAACAATGGAAGTCGGCGATAATATATCCCCTCCACAAGAAAGGAGACAAAAGAAACCCTAATAACTACAGAAGAATTTCACTACTGCCTGTGACATACAAAATTCTATCAAAAGCCCTGTTAAATCGGCTAGAGCCTCAAATAGACCCACAGATAGAGTAATACCAAGGAAGGTTCAGAAAGGGAAGATTATGCAGTGAGCAGGTCTGGGGCCTGAGAACAATATTGACAGCAAGAGTGTCGTGGAACACCACAATAACATTCGTCGACTTCATGAAACCCTACGACTCCACAGACAGAGAAACACTCTTCAGCACACTAGAAGAAACGAAGGTGGACAACAATCAGGAAGCCAACCTAGGAAATATTAACAAATACGATACCCAAAGCTAAGTTTACGGAAGAGATCTCGGAACCAATTGAAATAAAAACAGGAGTGAGGCAGGGAGATGGCCTTTTTATTTAAATAATCAGGACATGGACAAAGGATTCAGTGGGTAAAGAAGGTGAGACACAAGGATAGAACCGTCAACGTAAAACGTCTGACCTTTGCCGATAATGTAGCTATAATACCAAATAACAGAAAAGAAGCCGAACAAGCCCTAGAGACACAACAAGAAATCTCAGCCACAACAGGACGAGAAATCTCATATGAAAAAAACGCAATAAATGGACATAAAATCCACAGATAAACACCCACTGATAAGAAAGTATGGAAAGATAACACAAGTAAATATTTTTAAATACCAGGAAGAGATTATACAGAAAACAGGACTGAACACAACATCCAATGAAGAAAGGATCATAAAACTCCAAAAGGCATAAATGGTTACACGAAACCATTACAACAAAATAAGTATTTTCAGCAATGCCAAATTATGACACTTCAGTACAGTAGTCTTTCCAGAGGCCTTGCGCGCCTCAGAAAGAACAGTAATCAAGAGAAGAAAACGAAAATTAAGGAGATGAAAAACAAGAGAGGAGAATACTGATCAATATCTTGTTGTAAATATTCTTTGTCACACCATATGCTCTCTCCCTTTTTCTAACTCTTACATCTACTGAAAAAATTTCTGGTCCATTCTGTTGAACAGTTTCTCCAACATATTTAAATTTACTTACTTGCTCTATTCTACCTACTTACATGTCTATGGTTTTTGGTACATTTTTATATTTGTTATGAATTTTGCTTTTTCAGTTGAAATTTGGGACCAGTTCTATTTGCTATTCCTTCCAGAAAAATTATTTGAATAACTATGTCTGTCGGATTTTCTGAAAGTGTCCCGAAATCGTCTGCAAAAGCAGGGCTGTTTACATTAATTTGTTTTACTTCCAAGAATTATTGATTCAATTTTGCGAATTTTAGCTTCAAATTCCAGATACTTGCTATTTTTTTCTAGCATACTGTTAGACAGTAAAGGTGATAAATCATAAACTTGTCAAAAAAAATGTATTTCAAATGTGTAAGATACTTCTCCCATAAATTTAACTTTAGATATCGTAACTGTTAGAGTTTCACGAATTATGTTTGCTAATTTTCCTTTAACAGCAGATTCTCTAGTGATTGTAACTATTGTTTGTTGTCTGGCGAATAACATGTTTTCTTGAAATCAATAAATGACACTATCATAGATTTTCTGGTTAACTTTCTGTGGCAAATTGATGATTTTAAGTTAAACATCTGTTTCGTACAGCGTCTTCCCTTTAGAAAAGCACCCTCATATTCTCCCAATTGTTTTTCTATGGCTCCTACAATTCCGTCCAGGATAATTTTCGATAATATTTTGTATGCCACTGGCAGACGTGACATTCCTCTGTACGTAGTGACATTTTGTTTGTCTCCCTTTTTATGTAGCGGGTGGAATAATGCTATTTTCCACTCTGCTGGGATGTTTTCAGTTTTCCAGATGTTCTCAAAAAGCAGTTGTAGACCATTTATAATCTTTGGTTCCGACCATTTTAATAATTCTGCTGTAATCAATTCTTCATCATTAGTTTAATTGTTTCTGGTTGATTTGATGGCTTCATAAATTTCTTGCTCTGTTGGTGGGTAATGTTCCTTCAGATGTTGTGGTATTGCTGAAAATGCCAGTTTAACTTTTGAAACTGGAAAGTATCAGCCTCTCAAAACCATTTGTATACGGTTCTTCTGCGAAAATAATTCCAATTATTACGTTTCCCGATTTTCAGAGGAGAATCTACACTTAATATTCCAGACTAGAGCTTCTTCTTGAATTTAAACATAGAAAGTCTTTCAGTATAATCCATCTCTTCATCAACACAGATGTCTGGACACCCCATAATCCTAGGTCCCAACTCATTACAGGAGGTAATGGTGGATTCCTCATTAGAATTACCATCTGGGGTATTGCAGCCATTGTGTGAACCTTCCATTTTGCGATTTAAAGTCGTAAATTGTAGAGAGCAGGAAATCCGATTCTCGAAATAAGACTAGGGTGTTAGCACGGAATATTACTGATCAGCTGCCACTAACGTGTGGAGCCTACTATATATTATATATACATAAGTACTGTGATACAGTTTGATACTACTGTTTTTCTATTTTTATGAATGTTTGTTTAATTGCGTTTTTATACAAATGTTGTAATTTATCTCTAATTTTTATAAGCACTTGTCCCATACGAATCGCTCAAGTATGAGCTGTATTACTCGATGAATCATCGCGTATCTAGCACCTAGAATTTGAGTTACATTTGTACTGTATCTGTTCACTGTGTCTCACGTCTTCACAAAGTGGTCTTCGAAGACATTTCAGTCAGTGTGTGTCTTTATCATACTATAAGTCGCTATCTTATTCCGTTTCATACAACTACATAAGCATAAGGCTGCTTATGGTTGTAATTAACATATAATGGATCCAAAGTGCCACTTCCGCAATTATTTTGTTACTTGTTGGGTTTCCTAATAGGGATCATACATAACTCTGGTTATACTTGGTACCTACACCTTAGGTTACAACATTATGTAGTTTCAACTGTTCACCTCTTTTATACGACGACTTAAAACTATGATTTATCTTACTCTGTAGCATTATATCACCATGAGTGTAACACCAAGACTTTTAACTTCATTTGGATTATATATGGATGATGATTTCAGAATGTGGTTGACTTCAGGAACATGTATTACAAAATAAAAAAAAATAGTGCTTATTGTTCATTAGTTAACTTAGTTCATCTTGAGATGAATCGTTTATTGGAAGAACAGTACTTCTCCACTTTTTGATACTATATCTGTTATTCATATTTTCGCTGGTTATAGAGCCAACACCTACAGTTTTATGTAGAAAGAACACGTCTACCATATATCCCAGACATATACACAGGATGTAAAATTTCAGTTTAGTGTATAAACAATACTTCTCCTGCATAGGTGCTGTTTTTGCTCTAATTGTGTGCGTGAGACACCAGCGCAAGACAAGCAACTCACCATTAATGAAGTTAATGCTCACAACATGAGTGGCAGTAATGCACTATTTTACGCGTATCATGCGGGGGAGGCTAAGGAAAGTCCGGACGAAGTTTATTGTTTTATCTTAGACGACGTTAATACCGAGTTACCAAGGTCTACCAAGTACCTACACGTATTTTCTGATGGGTGTCCCGGTCAGAAGAAAAATTACACCGTAATTAGATTTCCCCAAACGCTCATTACTACTGGAAGATTACAAAACGTATACCATTGTTTTCCTGTACGTGTGCATTCTTACATGCCATGTGATATTGGCATTATAAATGGGAAGATTTGCGCACCAACCAGAATTTATTTACAGAGTGACTACGTAAGATTAATAGTAGGTTCGAACAAGAGCAACAGATTTACTTTTAAAATCGTCAGTCAGCACTCATTTTTGATTTTCATTATTGGTGAACAAAATACTTCAAGAAATAAGCACTTTCACTGAAGTCTATGGGAAAGAGAGCGAAAAAAGATGAAAAAGTGACATGCAATTTAAATGAATTTATGGAGTTTTAATATGAAGAGGATCGTGTCAGAGGAAAGAATTTCATTCATAGACTGGTTGTTCATAACTTTAAACTGTTGCTTTCTGCAGTCACCCGTCCCTTTTTGTCATGCACTCCCGCTTATTCATAGGGTTATGTGGAAGTAAATTATAAGAATCTGACATGAAGAAATCGCAGCCAATTGAATATCGTAACCTTTATAATGAATACTACCTACACCTTCCACAACAGCTGGCGACAAATTATGTTGATAAAGCTCCATTTTGTAAGTCATAAACCATCGTAATTTTTTGATACTAAGAACGTCTGGAATATAGAAAGAATGGGTCCTTTAATCTGCGATCAATTTAAAACTTTTCTGTAGTAAGAAGGAAAGTTTCTAAATTCATTACTAACTATTTCTGTTTTCTTATTTCTTAGTTATTGCCGTTAATTTGAGAAACGGTGCCTCTCGATCACTTAATAAAAATTTTTGTATTGGTCTAATATTATCAAACAAGATGTAAAAATATTTACTCTCTTCAGCAGACAAAACAGAAAAATCCATAGCTGTCCTCGCTAGATTATCGCTTACAGAATGTTTTCTTCATTACGTGGGAAATTTGACTGAGTGGAGAGGCAATGTTTCATAAATAAATGATTTGCATGTATCGTAGTGTTATTTGATGCAAGGTAACATGCTTATATTCATGAAGTTCAATCTTTTTAACCATTCTTAGTTTACAACTTAGGTTTTATCCATCTATTTACCCGTTTATAATCAAAACCACTGAAACATATGAATGGAATTGGCATTTAGACCTTGAGTGCAGTATTAATTTGCTTCATTATTCCATATTATGGGTATATAGCTTTTTGATCATTGGCACTGTACATAGTTTTCAATATTTTAAAATATTGCACGCCTTTTATTTGTGACCATATCTTAATTCCTTGTCTTTAAAATATTGCACGGCATTTATTTGTGACCATATGTTAATTCTCTTCTCTTTTAGTATGTCCTGAGTTTATATTACTTAATGAACAGCTAATGCTCGATAACTGATTAGTACAGGTTTATAGAAACTGAACACAATTCCTTGAATCTGATGTAGTGTAAGTCTAATAGAAGGTTCGTTACGTTATAATTATTTATTTTTTAATGGCCATGACTACATAAAAAATCGTTGGTTAGTAGTGCCGTCTTTCAGTAACTGTTTTCGCGTAGCTATGAAAGCTACATGGTGGATAGTTCTCTAATAGCCGTAATACAGGCACTTCTTCGTTCCTGTAGCTAGAGGTGTGAGAGATTCGCCTTAATTGCATCCGCGCATGGACTGCAACTGTTACAATCGCCTTATATTAAAACAGAAGTGTGGTGTTTGAGCAGTGGATACATTTATGGTACATGGCTGACGTAAATTATGAAATCATGACGACCATCTAGGTAGGATCATAGCATTATATGGCCTGCCAAATATACTTTCCTATGTCTTCATTTTTGTCGCGTTCTGTTGTATTTTTCAGTATGTAGATGACAATAAGAGCGATTCAGCTCAACAGATAATGAAGACGTGTAATGCTTGGTGGCTGATACACACTGAATTAAGAAATAGCGTTTATTGTTATGTATCAAATGTAAGTAGGCTGTTTAAGTTTTTTTATTGGTAACGCCGCCGCCACGTAGCGCTCTGTATGAAAATCACTGGCTGTGCCGTGTGCAGTCGGTGGCTGGTTGGCATTGTTGTAATACTCGCCATTGTAGTGTTGGGCAGCGGCAGCTGGATGCTAACAGCGCGTAGCGTTGCGCAGTTGGAGGTGAGCCGCCAGCAGTGGTGGCGGAGTTTTGAAATTTGTAAGAATTGGTGTCATGAACTGATATATATATTTATAGTGAGGTAAATACATTGTTTGTTCTCTGTTAAAATCTTTCATTTGCTAACTATGCCTATCAGTAGTTAGAATCTTTTATTTAGCTGGCAGTAGTGGCGCTCGCTGTATTGCAGTAGCTTGAGTAACGAAGATTTTTGTGAGGTAAGTGATTTGTGAAACGTATAGGTTAATGTTAGTCAGGGCCATTCTTTCGTAGGGATTTTTGAAAGTCAGATTGCGTTGCGCTAAAAAAAAAAAAAATAAATAAATAAATAAATATTGTGTGTCAGTTGAAGCACAGTCTTGTATAAATTTTTCTAAGGGGTCGTTTCACATATAATGGAAGTTTAAATACCAAATGCACTTTTGCTATTGTTCACCTCTTATACGCTATTTTCTGTATTTTGGATCTAAAGACGGGTCGTCAATGGGCCGAACCTATTAATCAGTATAGGAATTTTTGCGACCTTGAATTACAATTTTTATTCATATATTTTATTAAAACATGTTTTTCCGTTTTCATTCATACCGTTCTGCAGTTCACTGTACAATGAATAACTGCCGTCAGTATCATTTGTCGACTTGTTAACGTATTCAAAGCTGCTCTGCAATGTGAGCTACCGCCTGATAACCCTGGATGTGCTGTATTTTTTGTACATTCTTCATTTCAGTCGTTATCCTGGGGAAATGGGTACCAACATCATGCAGCTGGCTCCAAGGGAAACTTACGGTTTCGATGCATAAATCAAAATAAACCCCAGATCTCTTTACTAAACCATATAGAAGACACAGTCTTGTCGACTTGCGAAAATATTTTTGAAAAACATTGTATTTCATCACTTGTTTACTGGAGTTATGTCGTCCGCGAATTTTGTGTAAAGCGAGATATGTGAGAATTCGAGGGCGGTTAGAGATGTATGACGTATGTCTGACGCGCTTCGCGTGTAATTTGAATTTAGAAGTCTCTTGAGTTCTTCAAGTTATTGCTTAATTTATTTACCGTTTGGGGATGCGATGGTCTGCACTTCAGGAATTTTCATTAGCACTCGAAGTTCAGAAGTAGAAGATGTGTCAGTGAGGAATAGGTATTGTGCGCTAGTGTTACCTCTCACGGGACAGTATCGTGGTGCCTTTTTTCAACAGGACAATGCTCGTTCACACATGACACGTCTCTCTATCAACTGTCTGCGTGATTTTGAGGTTCTGCCGTGGCCAGCAAGTTACCCAGATCCATCCCGGATAGAACATGTGTTAATTCAGCTCCGACGTCAACTCCATCCCAGGTCCAGTATCTAGGATCAATGGCCAGCTACAGCTATGAGCCAGCTTGACTCAGGAGAGGACAAAGTGGCTTTATACACTCTTCCCAACCAAATCAGTACATTCATACAGGGCACAGGGGGTTACTAGAGTGGCGAAGTGGCGATCCTAAAAGCCATACTGAAATTCACTGATTAAAACAGCATGTCAGAAGTCGTGATGTACGGGGACAACGATTTTATAGAAGATACGAGATAAGCAGTACTCTACTGGAACTATTAGTGAAGCACTTTGTGTAGACTGCTGAGAATTTCTTCTTGCATTCATACTGAGGTTGAAGCCAACCCTTTATTCTGTCTTTGCTTACATATAAATTTCTTTTTGTATAGGTGCCACCTTGAGCAAAGACAATTTTTTTCTTCTTTACTCAGACATGATTTCCTGAAGTTTCAGCATCATCAGTACTTTGTTTTATTTTCTTTCCATTAAATAATACGAAATTCATCTTTACTATTTTTGTGTAAAGAAATTTCAGTTTATAATAAAAATATTCACAAATTTTGAAACAGATACCTTGTTGGCACATGCTGTGTTTTTAGTGATTGTCAGTATTTTGTGTTAAAGCTGCTTTTTTTCACAGTTTCTCCTCTGCAGCCATATAGAACTTAATGTAAATAAGTTATGTACATCTAAAATAGTAGGGGGAATGTCACGGTTAACATTAATTTTATTCTGCGTGGAAGAATGTGTGTGTGTGTGTGTGTGTGTGTGTGTGTGTGTGTGTGTGTGTGTGTGTGTGTGTGCGTGTGTGTGTAAGGAAGTAACTGTTTTGTTTTAGAGTGAGTCATCGAGATTGTGTGTGTGTGTGTGTGAGAGAGAGAGAGAGAGAGAGAGAGAGAGAGAGAGAGGAGCCTTTTTTGTAAGTGTCTGTATAGTCTTTGGTTTTCTGACTTTTTTTGAGGGCAGAGACTAGAAATCTGTTGCAGACAGCTGTGTAACTGGTTTCTATTCCTATTCCTTCAACTATGGGTTTCTGTATATGCTATTTTTTCTCAATTCTTGGTTTTTGTGAGGGGTATTGCTGAATTTTAGAACTTTTTGTGCGGTGTTGATGTCTGTTGGTCTGTGGTCTATATCAATAAGGTGTTCTACTGATATAGAATGGCATCTACTACTTTTTAGTGCTCTTCTGTTTTCTGGATGCCTAATACTGAAATTTCTGGTTGACTGTCCAGTACAGACAGAATTGCAGTCCTCATATGTCAGCTGATAAATACCAGATGTGTTGTGTTTATCTGTGTTGGTTCTGATTATCCTTAGATTTCTCTGTATTGAATTATCTGTTCTGTAGGCTATTTTTAATCCTTGTTTTATCGGTAAATTCTGGTAAATTTCATTTAATTCTGTGGAGGGGCACAGCTATAAGATGTATAGTAGCTAAGGGCTAATTAATCACATTAATTTCTGTATGAGAAGAAAGTATTATGTATGTGTGTGTGTCATAGTGACTGCTTGATACAGGTGTCGGATTAGCTGTAACACTGTCATTCATCACTATGAGGCAGCGCCAATCTATTGTGTGAGGCAGCGGCCTAATCTTATGGTATCCCCTCCCATTTCACCTAATACTGATGAGCGAGTGGCTGCCAGGTTCAGTTGCAATGGTTCTTCAACAACTTCTTTGCATAACTACATCTTGCAGTTAAGATTCCAACAGTGCCTGTGTTACTCAGGGGTAGCATTCTTGGCAGCATTTGGTTCACTCAGCGCTGTGATGCAAGATGAACGGAAAAGTGATTCTCTGTCTGGCAGGTGGGCAGCCAAGTGACACCATCCATGTATGCACCTAAGGGAAGTGCAGTCGGTTTGAGATAGTGTGGTGTCACCAAGGGCATTGCAGGCATTAAGGAGTGTTTGTTCTGTTTGTACACAGTTGCACCAACAGTCCTGCCATACATTCATAACCCGACTGGTCAACCAACCTCTGCTGAGCAGGCTACCAACCTGTTTGCCTGTGTGTGGGCATATTGCCACTGTGTGGCACACCCTACCTGCCTACACGACAGAATGTGGGATGGCAGATAGTAATAGGGTCAGGCTGGTAGAGGTCTGCCAGCAGCTGATGCATCTGGACTATGGACCCAACCGCTATAAAATCGCCCACACAGAGGCAAATTGGTTGGGGCAGATCCATTTGGCAAGTGGGTTGGCCAATCGTTGAGCCTAATCTTTAAGTTGCCCATGGACAGGCCTACCTGTTGGCCACCCGCCCCCCCCCCCCCCAACCCCACCCCCACACGCTGAGTAGGTCACCGACTCATCTCACTGTGTGGGCACACTGCAACTGCATGGCAGACTCTACCTAAATCCAGTCACGTGCATCTTTCACCATGCCAAAACAGAAGGGAAGAAGGTGGATTTTGGGGTGCCAGGTAGTGGTGGAGCCAATGGACCCGGCCAACAGATGCGACCACTATAAAATCGCCAACACAAAGGCAAACATGTTGGCATAGACTCGCTCAGCATAGGGCGTTGGCCCATTGTTGAACCTGTGAATGGCTGGATTTAGATGCAAGGATGGTAAATGCTTAGGGGAGGAGCTAGGACATTAGCTTCCAGTTGTGGAGGTCGGACGCTTAGGCGTCAGTTTATGCTGTTTTTTAGTCTAACCTTTGTGAGAAGAATATAAGTGGCAGAGCCCTCAGAGCCTGATAGCAGCTTCTCTGGACTCACGCGATCACGTAAACAACACAGAATAATATGAGTGGTATTTGTTTAAGTTATTGGGGAGAGGATGTTTGACACCACAGTGTCACTGGAAGGGTGTTTCTGGGCATGCTTTCTGCCTGATGCGGGAGCGAATCTGATTTGCTCTCTCCTCTTCGGCCGCGCAGCGGTTTGAGGCGTCATGTCACGGACTGCGCGGCCCCTCCCGCCGGAGGTTCGAGTCCTCCCTCGGTCATGGGCTTGTGTGTTGCGCTTAGCATAAGTTAGTTTAAGTGGTGTGTAAGTGTAGGGACCGATGACCTAAGCAGTTTGATCCCTTAGGAAGTCACACACATTTGAACATATTTTTCTCCTCTTCGACATGCGAGTAGGAGCTTAAATTTTATTGTGAATTTTTCCGATCAGTAGCTGTGTCTCGCATTCGCACAGTAATTGGTTGACAACTGGGCACTGCACCAAGTCTAGATGGAAAGAAGCAGACTTGATGTGGATACATTTGCTCAGGAATTTCATCAGAGGTTGGACTGAGTGTTCGAATCTCAGTGCAACTTAGTGTGGATACTTTCGCTGGACAACGCAGGCAGACTGCGGGCGCTCGAAATTAGCTCTCGCCACTGGCGTACGAGGTGAAGTCGAGAGCCGCAGTCGCAGCCTTCGCTGGCTGATGTAATCAGCGAGTCAGCCACATTAAGAACTGCGCGATGTAGAGCACTGTGTGCATACCGAAAGGGACAGGGATCGATTTCAGCTTAGATAACGCTGGGCAAAATCCACTGAAATGTGGGTAAATAGGGGAAATCGGACCTGTACTGTTAGTGCTTATCTCTCTTTGTTCCCTCCCTTAATCTGTCAGAGCTCCATGGTCGCTCATTTAACACTTGCAAAATCGTGTGCCATGAAGGTTGAAGCCACTAAAGTCCCCTTAATTCAGCCACGGTCCTTCCTCCAGTATCTACGAATCAATGGCAATTTTTAACTGTTTCTCTCGATTTTTAAGCTTATGTGATTCATTGAATTAAGTCTTTGAGACTGATTCTTCATTGAAGGGCATGTGACACTTATGGCAACCTTGAAATTTTACACCATTTGAGAGATTAAAAGATACAAATAAATTTGTCTGAGTTCTAGCCGAAGGGCACGTCAGTACTTGTCCCCACATCTTTTACTCTTCATCGTTCTGCACATTGTTCGAGAAAAATACTGAATGTTGCTGGAGTTCAATAACTAAAATTCCATTGCGCAGTTTTCTCTTTAGGACTTACTGTAGGGTTAGTAACCAATTGAAAATTCGTGGAACTTCAGACGGTTTGGAACTTCAGACGGTTTGGCACTCAGGCCTGAATAAATAACGTCAATCATGTTGTGTGTGATCAGTTAGCAGCCATAGTCCTCGTCATAAAGTAAAGTGAATCACTTTTATCAGAAGTGTGGGCCACTTTTAACTGTACTGCAGCCTGTCGCTGGAACAACATTCTTCTCAGAATGTTTGTGGAGATCTTGACAGACCTGAATTGTTTTGATCAGAAAACATCCTGAAAGCAACATAATTGGCCATAATTATTGCGAAAGATGTGCATAGCGCTCTACAGAACAGAACGATATGTTGAACAGTGTAAGTCTTGCTTGGGGTTGACAGGTAGGACCCCTTTTATCTGTGCAGCTTTCTTACGTGCAGCCACCTGGATCGTTTAGCCTGTTGTTCATCTGAGTGAATCTCAAGGGTATCACGCCTTTGTGATCATCTCACTGGACTGGAAACCTGAGAACTTTATAGTAAGCTTAACTCGCCAGGAAATCAAAACTTTAGTCATGAAAGAAAACGTAAAGGTTTCCTTCCTCCCACCCCTGTCGCAATCTACTACAACACAAGTAGACGTTTAGCCTTTTTTCTTAATACGTTCTTCGCACTCCAGTAATTATTACCAAAAAACTAAACACCTGGAGGACACGGCTAGAAGCGTCAACTCTGCCGTAAATGACTTAGAATCTACAATTGATAGACAGTAGCTGAAATAAGCATCTGGCGCAGTTACCAGATTGTGACAGCTACTCACCGAGGAACAGCGGCGGTTGCAGACAGGTTCCCTCATTGGCCACCAGAGCTCGCAACGTCGCCTTCACAGCGTCATCAGGCTCCGAGCATGTGTCAAACACTTGCACACCTGAAACAGGAAGAGAGCTGTTATTCAGTAATATACTACAGTTAACTTTTTTCTTTCGAACACGAAGAGGCCACGTTAGATGATATACAGTACTAATAACATCCTTGTGTACAGTTGAATGTTGCAGCGAGATGGACAATACATATCTCTTTACATTCAAGGTCTTAGTCCCCTCTGACCCCTCCCCCAAATTCTATAAGTCCCTCCAGATTCTTGAGCGTCATGCCCTCCGCCTCGCCTTCTGTATACGCCTCCCATCCCCCATGCGGATCCTCTATGACCTCACTCCTTTCCCCCATCTGCTCCTCTTCCTCGAACATCTCCACATACTCTACACCTTCCGCCGCCTTGATCCCCCTCACCCCCTGGTTGCTCCTCTCCCCTCCCATCCCCGCCTCTTGCCACGTCTTCACTGTTGTGTCCCCCCTACCCTCCAGCTCTACACCCTTTACACCCTTCAACTCCTTTCCCAAGGTGGCTTCCATCAACTCCCCCTCTTGGATGATGCCCTCTCTCCCTCTATTTATCCCTCCTATCAACTCTGATCCTCACTCCCCCTCCTTTCCTCTGTCTTTTTCCCGGGCTCCCTCTTCCCCCCCTTCCATCCTCTTTTTTTCCCCATCTCCCCTCTCTCTGCCCCCTTCTCTCCCCTGAGTCCTTTTGCATCTCCCTCCTCTGCCTCTTCTCATTCCCTCTCGCATCTGCCCTGCCCCTCTCCCCCCTTCTGAGTCCTCTCCCTCCTTCGTCCCCCCCCCTTTTTCGTTTTTTCCTCTCCTCCCTCCTTGTTTTTCCCCCTCCTCCAGGTCATCCCCCCCCCCCATCTGCCCCTAGCTCGGGGTGACCACTTTGTGCCGCCATTTTCGTGCAGTGTTACAGTTAAGTGTTTTACAGTGAATGTTCCGTGTTGTGTGTCTTCTGGGAAGTGTTGCTAATGGCCATCATACTGTCGCTGGGTGTGATTTTTTTATCTCTTGCGAACAGAAACCAGACTGTCGCCATGTTTTTTTTTAATTGCGTGTCTACTATGTTACTTCTCTGATTCCTGTGTATTTTATTAACATTGACAACCCTTTCTGTTTTAATTTTCCGCATTTTCCGCCATTTTACACTTTGTCACCGTTGTATCGCCTGTTTTTCTTGTTTCTTTTCTTTTTCCGTTTCTAAAAAAAGTCTGTAGGCTGTAGAGCAGCATACTAAGCTGCTGCCTGCCCGCCCCCTTTGGGGGGAATTGAAAAACAATAAAGGAAAAAAATCCCCTCTGAACAAGCGTCATGCATCGTATCGTCTGCGTATGTTGAGCAAGTTATCCAGTTTGCTATGTGCAGACACAAACAAATACACTTACACTTGCAATGGGCTTTCATGTTTTTTCTTGGTAAACTGTCGTGACATTATACTAAAAATAGTTCCCATCCACCGGTTCTCAGGAGGCTTCCATTGTAAAATAAATGTCGAACATTCTCAGTTGGGAGTACCTTCCTACAAGCTCTCTTAGCATTTGATTGAGAAGAGCTGGACTCCTGTGCTGGACAGAACCCCAACTGCTCCCTCTACTTTCTGGGGTAGATAATGAAAAGTATGTTTTTTTTAAGCCCAATTCGAAAGCTCAGCATGATTGGCCTATTTCCAAAGAAGGGGCGTGGTTTAGGAAAGGGCTTAGGCAGAGAGGAGAAGGAACGTGACTTAGGCACTGGGGGCAGAGAAAGGGAAAGGAAGAGGGTAGGCGGTAAGGGAATGGGAAGAAGGCACGGAGACGGGACGAGAAGGGAGGGGAGGGTCCTGTTGGGCTTTGGTTCCTTCAGATGCTACTCGAGTGGATTTGGTCCAAAGAGTACTTTGATCATCTGATTCCTGGTATGTTGCCGTACCTGTACTGACACATGCCAATTTATACATGTCGCCCGCTTGCCAGCTTCTCTTTACCCACATGGCAAGTGAGTTGAATCTGTCTGTGATATTATATGTAACAATCCCTTTTATTGTCTTCTATTCACTCAAGCTTACAGCTATTGGACGAGTGAAAGGAGATCTGCACATCAGTTACAAAAATGGTTCAAATGGCTCTGAGCACTATGGGACTTAACATCTGAGGTCGTCAGTCCCCTAGAACTTAGAACTACTTAATCCTAACTAACCTAAGGACATCACACACATCCATGCCCGAGGCAGGACTCGAACCTGCGACCGTAGCGGTCACGCGGTTCTACACTGAAGCGCCTAGAACCACACGGCCACACTGGCCGACCACATCATTTACATAGACGGCTACTATTTGAACTGTGTGTGTAGACCAACCTGTGTACTGCTTTTTCTATGTAGTAGAAACAATAATACTTGATGTTTTGAAATAAGTCTCTCAAAATTAAACATAGTTTATTCTTTTTCCTTGCAGCCAGTTTATGGGCCATCATTAAATTCTTTCAGTCTAAAGACACTCATCTCATTTGGTCACAAAGTGTCAGCTACTTTCAGTTATTACAAACTGTAAAAATTCTCTTAGTTAGTTACTTCAACAGATATTCGACAGTTATACACCATCGCCCTGCCACTGTTACGCCTCGTGATGACTGGGTGTTGTGTGATGTCCTTAGGTTAGTTAGGTTTAAGTAGTTCTAAGTTCTAGGGGACTGATGACCATAGCTGTTGAGTCCCATAGTGCTCAGAGCCATTTGACCCGACTGTTACGCGACCATTTTTTTTCCAAATTGTACTTTAAGTTGTGTAAAACCCATATGAAAGAGTCAAATCTAATACCAATAAGTTAATTCGCAGCAGATAACGAAATGTGAATCAGTAAAAGTGATGCCAGTACTGAGAATACAATTTCCTATACTAAAATGCACGCACAGCAAAATCAGAAGCCAATATTCGCAAAATCAGAAGCCAATATTCTTGTAAGATCGACACCACGGAGGAAGAGGATAGCACAGTAGGGCCACAAACTGCATTCTCCACTTCCATTCATAGAACAGCCTCTCCCTCCAGTGTGAAGAGACCCACCAGGCAAGTATTAGAGTCGAGCCAGGCTGCGTTTTGAATGAAGTCTATCCTGACGCCACCGTCCAAAGTCGTACATCTCCAAGATATGCAGGGAGAGCAAAGGCTGTCTTTAGTTAAGTGTGTGTTCACAGGATGTATGCCGTTTAATCCCATACTCCCAAAGGAACAACGATTGTCGAGAGAAGCGGCGGACATTCAAAATTTTTCTGAAAAACTCTGGCTGTCAAGATAAAGTATTAGAAAGTGGAATGCAAACAGGAAGCTTAGGGCCCCTGTTGAAGATAATGGGACGCCAACACCTTGCCTAAGTGTCACAAAACCAAATAGTCCCAGAAATATAAAACGGATACCACTGGTTCATGTAAATACTTTAGAACTGGGAGTAGGGGCGTCAACTGTGCTCACAGAGGTCCAGAATGGCCACCGTATGAAAGTATGCAGAGAGTAGGGGGAATGTTTTGGAGTGCCAAAACTAAAGATTTTCGTGCCTGTTTAACGACCTGAAACGCGATTAAGATAGGGAGTCCAGCGTCTTATAAAATAACTTCTTACTGATTGGCTTTCACAAGAGTTATTATTCTGCTGATTACGAATTACGCGACGCCAAAAACTCAGTGGACTGAGTTTTCGTTTGTCGGAAGTGCTCCACAGAAAGCTATTTCTTAGGCTGGGGACTCGGGGCAGACTTCTTCTCGGGCTGGCGTTTCGAACGGGCAGACTTCGCTTCTAGATGATTCATCCAGGCTCATCCGACTGAGTTGAACTTGGAAGCAAACAGAGAGGAGCTGACTGATTTTGTAGCCATGTCAGCTGTCAGTTGCAGATTATGAGGTTGGTGAGGTCACCCGAAACAGCGAAACAAACTGTAGAGACAGACCATTCATTTACAAGGACATTCAGTAATTCCAAACATCACTCTGAAGACTTGTTTGCTATTACAGTTTCAGCATGCTTTCAAATCTTGCAGTAGACGCATATGCATATCCATCAGTAGCATTTTCAGCCTTTATGCACCAGCCTTCAGCAAACACAGTACGATGCCTACGAATGTAAATGTTTTGTCAAGATACGCGTTCACTTGAGTCACATTCCACATCCTCTATCCACACTGCCAATGTTCTTTCCATTTGTTTGTTAGGAATTTAACTACGTGTATGTGTAATAAATTGATATATCTGTCTAATTTAGTAGTCAGATAAGTTTCTTTCTCGTAATTTGGATGGGTGATGCACAGAGCCAAGTAAAGAATTTAATTAAAGACTCCAATCAAAGTACCCCACCCACACCTTCACGATAGGGTGTAACAGTACAACATGTGCTAACAGTTACGTAATACTCCACGATCTTCGACAATGTTCAACACGTGCGATTCCACACACTTTCCCTTCAAAAAATTACTCCCCTCCAATCAAGAATACGACTCACACATTTTTCTCTTTTCACTTTTAGAGACTAGATACACTTTAGAATTAACTTTTTTTGGCGCTTCCGGGCCACAGCCGAACCATCCACAGTAGCCTCTCGCGACCGACTGATTGACTCTCACGGCTCGAGGGCGCACCATGTCCACCACACTGTTGTCACGTATCTGTAACTTCAATAGACGTATTTTTAGGTGTGAAGTAGTAATTTAACAAAATACATCATGTGTAGAAAACTTATGTTAAACTGACACGTTCCACATCATCACAAAATGTATTCATGCCCTGTGGAGCAAGTACTAGGGTTGGAACTTAAATAGTGGCAACTATTTATTTACAGCTCGTACAAAATAGATACGTGTTTCAAAGTTTTACTGACCTTCAAAGTAGTCACCAGCATTGTGCATAACGCGCTGCCAGCGATGTGGAAGTCGTAGGATACTCTCAGCAGTGCCACTTGTGTTGACAGTTAGAGGGGCGCGGTCTATTGCCCGACGAATTTGTAGCAGTTCTGAAGCGAATGTAGTGAAGTGTTTCCTTCAGTTCAGAAATCGAGTTGCACTCACGAGGGCTTAAGTCAGGGGAGTGCAGTAGGTGGTATAGCACTTAGCAGCCCCATCAGTCAAACAAATGAGTAACAGCTTGCACTGTACATGCTTGAACATTGTCCTGCAAAATGATTGTCAGGTCCTGCAGAACGTTTCTACTCTTCTGTCTCTAAGCTGGTCGTAGGTTGTGTTCCAAAAATGAACAGCATAGAGACAGAAGTGATGACACTTTCTGCACGACCTGACCATCATTTTGCAGGACAATGCTCAAGACGTACAGGGCAAGCTGTTATTCATTTGTTTGACTGATGGGGCTGCTAAGTGCTGTACCACCTACTGCATTCCCCTGAATTAAGTCCTCGTGAGTCCAACGCGATTTCTGAACTGAAGGAAACACTTCACTGCATTCGCTTCAGAACTGCTACAAATTCGCCGGGCAATAGACCGCGCCGCTCGAACTGTCAACACAACAGGCGCTGCTAAGAGTTTCCTACGACTTCCACATCGCTGATAACGGGTTATACACTAGGCTGGTGGCTACTTTGAAGGTCAGTAAAACTTTGAAACACGTATCTATTTTGTACGAGGTGTAAATAGATGCCGGCCGGAGTGGCCGAGCGGTTCTAGGCGCTACAGTCGAGAACCGCGCGACCGCTACGGTCGCAGGTTCGAATCCTGCCTCGGGCATGGATGTGTGTGATGTCCTTAGATTAGCTAGATTTAAGCAGTTCTAAGTTCTAGGGAACTGACGACCTCAGCAGTTAAGTACCATAGTGCTAAGAGCCATTTGAACCATTTTGTAAACAAATAGTTGCCACTATTAAAGTTCCAACCCTCGTATTCATGTAATGTAATACTTTCTAGGACACCAGAAATATTGCAGACGCCGGAGGTGAGCTGCTGGTATCCATATTTTAACAAGGGTATCGCTATTACACTTATGCATTGCATTTATCTGAGTTCATCGACTTTGATTCCATGTATTTCATTTCACCGAATTTCATTCAGTTCATGTGCGATCATATTAGGGGAACTCGGGGCAGGACGTGATAGAAGGGCACAATGGGAAATTGCTCTTTTCTAGACTGGACAGTGCTGCAACCTGTTGCATGGGCATGTAAATATTTCTCCGAATGGAAGGGAAATCAGGCCAGCCTTTCTGATTTAGCGAGATATAAGTGAATTGTTGTCCGTCACGTTACCGCTTGCGTTGTTCCAACGTTTGGTGAATTTCAACGCCAGGTAAGCTGTTAATTGTATACCTTAAACTGACACATTCCCTTAAGGTGCATGGCATTTGTTATACTTTGGTTATTTAATGCGTTTAAATACGTCAGTCATTACACTCCATGAAAGTTGTTAACCTCAAAAGTGCTCTTGGGGCGGAACGGGACGGGGCAGAATGGGATAGTGTCCCGTTCTGCCCCGTCATATTTTGATGCTAGTAGAAAGGAAACCCAGCCTGGATGTTCGTGGATGCCAGACTCCCCCAACCAGCTATGTTCGACGAACGACTTAGCTTTCCAGATATCCCCAGAGGCTGCCATTCCAATCCCACTAATCTGTCAAAATACTTGGCGGACTACAAGACGAAAAGAAAAACAGTCGTATTAGCAGATTATCCTTATAAGAAGGAACTGCAGAATTCTGTCGCACGTAAAGTAGGCCTACAGAAAGGAGGAGGGTGCACAAATATGAACAATGTCAGGACAAATACGTCAGGTGCAATGCAACTTAAGACATAAACATCAAACTGTACACCCCAAAAAAAAAAAAAAAAAAAAAAAAAACCAGAGGACTTCGAAGACCTTAAGAAAAATGAAAGGAAGAAGATGATGGAGAAGAGAGAATCAGAGAGAGAGGATGCTGAGTGTCTCTACTGTGGGGACTTATACTCCGTTTCTAATGAGGGCAGGGTCGCATGCCACAGGTGTTTCAAGTAGGCACACAATTCCTGTGCGTGCATAGACAGTGAAGATGAAGAGGAAATACTGATTTCTGACTATTGTCGAAAGGACTAGTAGTTAATGGTTTGGTGGTTATTAAGCATCACACATTTTTTAGAATGACATTTAAATATTTCCTTAATTTGAAGAATGACTTTTTAATTGTTTAAATTACACATTCCTAAGTCTGAATTGCCTTTTATACAACATTTTGTCTTAGTTTAATATGATATTCGTAATTCAAATTCAATGTTTACGCAATAATTTAACAAAAAATAACCTTATCCCATTCTGCCCCGTGGGTGGTGCGGAACGGGAAATATGCAAAACTTTGTTTGAAAAAGAGTAAAAAACGCTAAATGTATGGCTTTAAGTAATTTTAAAATAAGGTACATTAGGTTACACTACAAGTAGTTTTTTTTTATAAATTTAAGAAGTGTTTCTTGTGTTCTCTTATTTTATACAAATTGTTAAACATTAAGTATCCCGTTCCGCCCCGAGTTCCCCTATATAAACAGTTTAACAATGGTACCGATTTTACACTTACTCACTGTATTTATCTGAGTTGATCGACTTTGATCCCATGTATTTTATTTCAGCGAATTTCGTTCAGTTCATGTACAGTTGTATTGCAAGTTAGGCTACGGTTCTGCAAAAATAACTGTTACACCAATAGCAGGATACATTTGCATGAAGTGTTCGGAAGTTTTAGAAGGAAATATCAAGGGTAATGAAAGTTGGAGTCATTTTGTAGAGAATAAAATCTACTCATTCCGCTTGATTGTAAATTTGCAGGCATCTGTATTTAATGTTTTTCATTATTTGCGACCGATTTCAAAATGCGTAAGACTTCATCCTCTGGAATATGGTGTGGTAATATATGTATTGCACACCGTGCAGTGTAATAGGTCAACTCATAACGTAGTAGATCAAAAGTATCCGCACACCTACTGGTGTTCATTAACATATGGTGTGTCCACCCCTTTATAACAGCTTGAAGTACACTGGAGACACTTTCGGCGAAGTATCTGAATATCTGTGGACGAATGGCAGTCCATTCTTCCTCAAGAGGTGATGTTGAATAGTCCGCAGCTCGTGGTCGTGCGGTAGCGTTCTCGCTTCCCACGCCCGGGTTCCCGGTTTCGATTCCCGGCGGGGTCGGGGATTTTCTCTGCCTCGTGATGGCTGGGTGTTGTGTGATGTCCTTAGGTTGGTTAGGTTAAAGTAGTTCTAAGTTCTAGGGGACTGATGACCAGAGATGTTAAGTCCCATCCATAGTGCTCAGAGCCATTTGCACCATTTTTTTGATGTTGAATACTTTGCGTCTGAATTCACCCTAAGATGTTCAGTTTTGTTCAGTTCGGAACATCGAATCTGCCAGTTCAGTTTAGAGATGATGTTGTCCACATACCATTGCCTCACAGATGCTGATTTATGGCAGGCTGCATCGACATGCTGATAAAATCATCGTCTCTGAAACATTCATCTACTGTATGCAGTACAAAATGGTGTAACGTGTGTTCACATCCTTCCATATTTAATATTTTCTTAAACGCAACAGGTGGATCACACCTTATCCACGAAAGACGCCCCTATACCGCGACACCATCTCTTTCGTACTTAACTGTTGGCAGTACATATCGTGGAAGATAACGTGCTCCAGGCATTCGCCCAACTCAAACCATTGCATCGTCTTGCCGTAGGGTATAACGTGAAACACAACTCAAAAACACTTAGTGTCGTTCTCTGCACCACCTCAAGAGTCGCTTAGCATTGAGAAAAGGAATGTGTGGATTATGAGGAGCTGCTTGGCCATTTTACACCACTCCTTTTAACTCCCTACATATAGTCACTGTGCTAGCTGAGCTGCTGGTAGCGATTTCGAACTCATGAGTGACTACTTCCACAGCTTTCATGAGATTTCTTACTACCAACCTCCGAAGCGCTCGACAGCCCCTGTCCGTTAATACACGAGGTCTGCAAGGTTTTGGTTTAACTGTGGTTGTTCTTTCAGATTTGCAGTTCACTGTGACATCACGGACAGTCGACTAAGGCAGCTTTAGAAGGGTTTAAATCACTGATGGATTTGGTACTCAGGTGACATACAATGACTAGGCCACGTTGTAAGTCACAGAACATTCCTGACCGATACTGTTCCTATTTCTCTACTGAGAACGCCACACTCGCTGCCTCCTTTTATCCAGGCGTGTGGCCGCCTCTCTTGATATTTAGTGGTTGCTTCCACATTACATAGGGTTCTCCCGATTCTTCTGAACAGATAGTGCATGCATCGTCTGCTCCGTTACCGACATTATCGTTTCTCCCAACATTATGGAAGCAATGAAATTAAAGATCTGTGTCAGGTGGCAACCGTGCACAGACAGCCTAAAGATTAAAGTAAATTATCGTGAAAAGCAGGGAGAGAATCCGTGTTAGAAACCCGGTCGTGCATGAATTATAATTTGTCTTGACATAAAAATTTCATTTCCGTATCCGTTCCAGCTATTAAAGCCTGGATTCTTTAATGAATCGAACTTGCATGCATAAGACCACTTCAAACTTCTGAATACTTAACAAAAGAGTTAATGGTTAAATATTCATCACTAAGCATGCAAGTGATAAACATATTAGAAAAGTTTTAAGTTATTTTTAAAGTTTGTTCCAAGTCACAGAACACTGTTATTATCAAACAGTGGATGAGTATATTATGGGTAACCTGCACTCCGTTTTAAGAAGAAGCTAGCTTTTCACGAGCCTCACTACTTATGACATATCTCCTGAACCCTGTGTCACACAATGATATAATTTTGCTGGTTTATTCAGTGCTATATGTGGACACTGTCTGCAAAATGTGTTTGTGAATACAGTTAGTAGTGAAGAAGAAATTAATTAAAACGTCACGCATGCTGTGGCAGTATTTCTGCGTGAGCAGTGAAAATGTAGTAAGCGATAATTTTATTATTATCATTCTTATTTTGTGGGTGGTGTCGGCGAAAAAGATTCATAAAGTTTTGCAATCATGTGTAAAGTTTGTTGAAAGTCACTAAATGTTCTCTTTCTCAAATAGTGGACGAATATAGTCCCGATATTTATGCAGCGGGGCCAATAAGATGTAGGAGCCCTGTGCTGTGCGACACAGCAAGTGACACTACAGAAATCGTCTCCGGCGGATTGCGAGTTAGTATTTCAGACGAGTTTAATAAACTCAACTGTGGGTTTAAACACATGCAAGCTCTCGATAACACACGACAAGTTAAGATCTTTAGTGGGTACCTTTTCAATGACATATTGATTCCACGTGGATCCTGCACAGAGACGAGCGTTTGCGATTTACGGCAGCTAAGGCGACTCAAGTGACGTCACAGGTTCGAGGTTCGTTATGGAGATAGTATTTCTCGTGTGCCCCGTCGCGTATGATGAATTATGTTGCTTCAAGACAAATACATAGTTTTTAACTGTAATAACTGTCTTACTGCGTGGAAATTTCAGATAATACACACATCAAAAAAAAATTTGTTTCACCTCGGTTCCGGGAGTTCTGGAACCTGTACAGAAAATTGGAATAGAGATCAACATAAACATCATTTCCACAATTTTTATTGCTCATGAAAACCACACATTACATGTTGTACCACCATGAAGCGAGACCTTCAGAGGTGGTGGTACAGATTGTTGTACACACCGGTACCTCTAATACCCAGTAGCACGTCCTCGTGCATTGATGCATGCCTGTATTCGTCGTGGCATACTATCCACAAGTTCATCAAGGCACTGTTGGTCCAAATTGTCCCACTCGCCGTAGATCACTCAGAGCGATTGGTGGATCACGTCGTCCATGAACGGCCCTTTTCAATCTATCCCAGGCATGTGCGATAGGGTTCATGTCTGGAGAACATGCTGTCCACTCTGGTGGAGCGATGTCGTTATCCTGAAGGAAGTCATACGCACGATGTGCACGATTGCGTCGCGAATTGTCGTCCATGAAGACAAATGCCTCGCCAATATGCTGCCAATATGGATGTACTGTCAGGCGGAGGATGGCGTTCGAGTATCGTACAGCCGTTACGGCGCCTTCCATGACCACCAACGGCGTACATCGGACCCACGTAATGCCACCCCAAAACAGCACAGAACCTCCACCTTGCTGCACTCGCTGGACAGTGTGTCTAAGGCGTTCAGCCTAGCCGGAGTGCCTCCAAACAGGTCTCTGACGATTGTCTGGTTGAAGGCATGTGCGACACTCATCGCTAAAGAGAACGTGACGCCAGTCCTGAGCGGTGCATTCGGCATGTTGTTGGACCCATCTCTACCGCGCTGCATGGTGTCGTGGTTGCAAAGATGGACCTCGCCATGGAAGTCGGGAGTGAAGTTGCGCATCATGCAGCCTATTGCGCACAGCTTGAGTCGTATCACGACGTACTGTAGCTGCACGAAAAGCATTATTCAACATGGTGGCGTTGCTGTCAGGGTTCCTCCGAGCCATAATCTGTAAGTAATGGTCACCCACTGTAATAGTAGCCCTTGGGAGGCCTGAGCATGTCACCGACAGTTCCTGTCTCTCTGTATCTCCTCCATGTCCGAACAACATCGCCTTGCTTCACTCCGAGATGCCTGGACACTGCCCTTGTTGAGAGCCCTTCCTGACACAAAGTAACAATACAGACGGCATCGAATTGCGGTATTGACGGTCTAGGCAAGGCTTAACTAAGACAACACGAGCAGTGTACCTCCTGCCTGGTGGAATAGTTGGAACTGATCGGCTGTCGGACCCCCCCCCCCCCCCCCCCCTCCCGTCTAATAGGCGCTGCTCATGCATTTCTGTGCGGGTTTAGTGACATCTCTGAGCAGTCAAAGGGACTGTGTCTGTGATACAATATCCACAGTCAACGTCTATCTTCAGGAGTTCTGGGAAGCGGGGTGATGCAAAACTTTTTTTGATTCGTTTATTATACCTATTAAGAAGTAGATTATGACAGTACTTCAAATTTTGAAATTGAATCACTATTTATATTAAATATTGAAAATTAAATTTTTGTTGTCCGCGGTAGACATTAAGTAGGCAACCAGCAATTGGCCGTGGTTTCCGTGCGCAGGGATGGGCCCTTAGTAATAGAGATACGTATGTTTCGTTTCATTTAACTAACATCTAGAAATGTCTTTTCGGGATATTTTGTTATACATTCTACCATTCGACCTGAGATTATGTGTGTGGAGTGTTACATTTCTCGTTCAGAGAGACACAGGATTCACTCCGGAACCTCAGTAATTGAGAAGGATAATGTTATCTCAAGTATCATGAAAGAAATTATTTTCATTTATTAACATTTTTTATATAAATTATTCTGATTTTTCTAACAATTATCTTAGAGTTCCTCAACAGAAGTCAGACACAATTTATTCCGATTTTTTCATTATCTACATTCTTTAATAACATTAGTGTTGTGTAATGCAGAAGAACTACGTGCGGCTGTGCGCCTTCGGCGCGCCAACAATGAGAGCCGAGCCAAGTGTCTCGCCGCCAAGGGACTCGTCGCTCTCTGGTGGGTTTGTGCTTGGTTACCAGGGGGCCCCGGCCATCGCAGCATTTTCTCCCTTCCATTCTGCATGTCTATCCTCTTGCTCGTTTTTTTCCCTTCCCTTGGGGAACAGGTCTGGACTGTTTTCGGAAATGTACGAGGCGTGTTTAAAACGTTTTGAAACGAAAAAAAAGACGTGATAAGATATCTCAATCATTCTATTTTTACATGAAAGCCTGTACGTTAATCTACTTTTCCACATAATTTCCGTCAGTACTGAGGCACATGTTATAACGTTGTACCAGTTTTTGAATACCCTCATAGAAGTCTGCCGCCTGACTTGTTAACCACTGCATCACTTCTGTTCTGACTTCATCATCGTCTTGAAGACGCTGACCGCGCAGGTGTTTCTTCAAGTGCAGGAACAGATGGTAGTCACTGGGCGCAAGATCGGGGCTGTACGGAGGATGATCTAGAGTTGCCCATCGAAAAGATGTGATGAGATCTTTGGTCTGATTCGCCACATGCGGACGGGCATTGTCTTGCAGCAAAACGGTGCCCTTGCTCAACTTCCATGGACTGTTGCTTTGATTCCGGTGTGACGTAGGCCACCCGTGTTTCATTGCCCGTAACAATTTGGCTTAAGAAATCATCACCGTCGTTGTGGTACCGCTCAAGGAAAGTCAATGCACTGTCTAAACGTTCGGTTTTGTGCACATCCGTCAACATTTTCGGTATCCAACGTGCGCACAATTTTCGGTAATTCAAATGCTCTGTCACAATGCCATACAAAACACTACGAGAAACATTAGGAATGTCATACCGAAGGAGGAAATCGTAAAGCGTCTGTTTCCTCTCACCTTGTTGTCCACTTCCTGTACCAAACTTTCATTGACAACCGAAGGACACCCACTCCGTTGCTCATCATGCACATTTGTGCGGCCATCTTTAAATGCTCTCACCCACTTTCTTACCATTCCATCATTCGTAATGTTTTCTCCGTAAACTGCACAGATCTCACGATGAATATCGATCGCTTTTAGGCCTTTAGCACTAAGAAATTTTATAACATCCCGTACTTCACAGTCGGCGGGACTCACGACTATCGGAGGCATCTTAAACACTCAGTACACAACGTAAATAAGGAAGAATCAGACTGTTGAGTTGGGCTCTTTGGGGAAGAAGATCAGACAGCGAGGTCATGGGTCTCATCGGATTAGGGAAGGGCGGGGACGGAAGTCGGCCGTGCCCTTTCAAAGGAACCATCCCGGCATTTGCCTGGAGCGATTTAGGGAAATCACGGAAAACCTAAATCAGGATGGCCGGACGTCGAATTGAACCGTCGTCCTCCAGAATGCGAATCAGACTGTAATGGCGTCAGTGCGTAGATTAAGGTACAGGCCTTCATGTAAGAATAAAATTGTTGAGATATCTTAGCACGTCTTTTTTTTATTTCAAAACGGTACTTACTTAAAAAACACGACTCGTATTCTGCATTTTCGGAAGTCAATATCAGAATACTCACTATTGTTTTTCGTTCTTTTTTTTTCTTTCTTCGCCGGCCAGGGTGGCAGAGCGGTTCTAGGCGCTACAATCTGGAACCGCGAGACTGCTACGGTCGCAGGTTATAATCCTGCCTCGGGCATGGATGTGTGTGATGTCCTTAGGTTAGTTAGGTTTAAGTAGTTTTAAGTTCTAGAGGACTGATGACCCTCAGATGTTAAGGCCCATAGTGCCCAGAGCCATTTGTACCATTTTTCTTTCTTCGTTCGTCTTCTCCAATCCTTCCTTCACTTCAGCGTTTGAGGTTCCTCTTTTCCTTGTTCCTCCCTCTGCGCTGCTGAGGTGACTGGGTAAGGCGTAATTCCCAGTCCTCGATCGACAGGTAGGGTTCGCGTCTGCCCCCTGGTACACGCCAGGCCCAGGGAGGGGACGATTGCCTGAGCGGCTACCTTCCCAAATCGCCGATTGGTCCCTTTGTCAGGTGTTCGATAGGTGTAACTTGAGGTGTGAACAGTTATCTAAGACAGGTGCGCCCCCTTCTGAAGGGGACCCCCAGTTGAAAGGAGCGCGCCATCTAAGACGCTGGCAATCGTGTGGATTTTCTCTCAATGAGCCAATCATCTTCAGTCAACGGCTATGAAAAGTAAACGAAATGAGGCTAACGATTGAAAAACAACAGCTGCACCACGGTTCCTCATGGTTTCATGTACTAAAGAGGGTGAGTCCTTCCCTACAGTAAACATGTTTATTATTCAGGAAGGTGTTGATGCAACTGCAGGCCCGTGAAATCCTGCTCTCGTTTGCGCAATGGCACTTTGCTTTTGGAGACTACTTCTGATTCTCAAGCACAACTGCTTGCAGCTTCTCTCCCATTCGCGTTGAGGCCCATCGAACGCTGAATTCTTCCTGTGGTGTTATTTACACTAGGCTGCTCGATGGTCTGACAGAGGTAGAAATCCCAACATACCTCTCTGATCAGGGTATCATTGCAATCCATCGGGTAAATAAAAAATTAGATGAACAGGCTGTCCAGGCGATCCGGGTGAAGGAAAAAATGTCTCACCCAGTCGCTCGAAAGTTGTTGGCTAGTCGGAAACCCTGCATTCTGCCATCTGCCACCTACAGTACTGTTCTTGCTACATCTCGCTCCACAAAGGACTTGGCCACGTAGACATGTGATCTCAAATTTAGCATCGCAGTTGTGAAATCGCCCAGCGTCGTCGTAGCATCCCCGCCTTCTCCTCTAGCCGTGCAACATGCCACCAAAATTTCGCCTCATTGGGCGAAGTCACCAGCTACACAACCAGCAGGCTGGAAAGGACAGAGACAATACTCCCGTGAAGACTTCCTCCGTCCCTCCTGCCAGCCAACACCTGAGTCTTGAAAATGAGATTTTCACTCTGCAGCGTAGTGTGCGCTGTTATGAAACTTCCCGGCAGATGAAAACTGTGTGCCGGACTGAGACTCCAACACAGGTCCCGAGTCTCGGTTCGGCACAGTTTTAATCTACCAGGAAGTTCCACCTGAGTCTTCCTCTGACAACGGGAAATGCTCCAAGAAGTCAAACAAAGGCAAACGGTCTTCTCCTTCACTGACTCAAAAGTCCTCTTCGATGATGTTGCCACGTGATACTCTCGCCTGACCGGCGTCCATGTCACCAGTGCGCACCAACAACCGTTTTTCTGTCCTGCATTACACAGGCCGACAACAGGAGAATTCCGACGCTTCTGGAGTAGGATCCTCCTGCTTCTGAGCTCTGCAGCAGCGAGTCTTCGAAGGCTGGCACTCAGATGGCGCTGCAGTGACACCCCTTCATTTTTTCCTCGTCACGACTCTCCTCCAACGGAACGTTCGCAGTCTCCGACCCAAAAAAGAGGATTTACAGCTGCTCTTAGAATCGCACCGTACACTTGTTCTCTGCCTTCAGGAAACAAAATTGCGTCCTCACGACCGCTTTGAGCTCTCGCATTTCTTCCCTATCCATTTTGACCTCCCCGCATCAAGGGTGGCATTCCATCTCGTATGCTCATATGGAGTGACATTCATAGTCCACGCAACTCCCTGACTACCTGCCTTCAAGCTGTTGCAGTCCGCACTTCCCTTCCTCACTTGGCCTTTTTCCTTTGTACCTTTTACATCCCTCCGTGATTTGACGTCAACAAGGCAGACTTCCTCCAGCTTATTAGACAGTTACTTCACCCCTTTCTGCTGCTTGGTCACTTTAATGCGCACCATCCCCTTTGGAGTTCTCCCAGTACCTGTCTGAGTGATGCCCTCTTGGCTGACCTTCGCAGTCCTTCTGCCTTAACACAGGAGCACCCACGTCCCTTTCGGACAACTCACACCTATTGCCATTTGCACCTATCCTTCTGGACTGCCCAGCTTGGCCATCGTCCTGAGTAGTCCGTTCTCTCTGACACATACTGGAGAGACCATTCCCTGTGTGCTATCCGTTTGCTGACTCCTATCCCACCTACGTGCACACCCATATGACAGCTGACTAAGGCCAACTGGAGGCTCTACTGATCCCTGGCGAACTTCGACGAAAAACATTCTCCAGTTGTGATGACCAGGTACAATATCTTACAAACGTTATCCTTACCGCCGCAGAACGTTCCATCGCTCGTACTTCCTCTTTACCACGCCATGTCACAGGTCCTTGTTGGACTGAGGCGTGTCGCGAAGCAGTGCACACGCGGAAAGGTGCTCTCCGCGTTTTTAACCGTCAACCTACGATGGCAAACTGCATTCATTATAAACAGTTGCATGCACAGTGTCGATACGTTCTTCGGGATAGCAAACAAGCTAGGTGGATTTCATTTGCTAGTTCTTTTAACAGTTCCACCCTCTCTTCTATCATGTGGGCCAACAGACAGCTGCCTGAGACCAAGATCTTCGGGATAGCAAACAAGCTAGGTGGATTTCATTTGCTAGTTCTTTTAACAGTTCCACCCTCTATTCTATCATGTGGGCCAACAGACAGCTGCCTGAGACCAAGATCCCTTCCCCAATTTCCGGCCTGACAATAGTAGACTATGTCATCATGCTCCCTACTGCTATCTCCAACACCTTGAGTCACCACTTTGCGAAGATTTAGAGCTCCTCCCACTCTCACGCTCTCTTCGGAAAAGAGCCGAGGAGGCTCCAGCGATATCCTTCTCTTCTCAGAATCGCGGGTGTTACAATACCACCTCTCCTAGCTAGATTACGCTCTCACTTCATCTCGATCGTCCGTACCAGGGCCAGACGATGTTCACACTCAGATGTTGTAGCACCTTTCTCTTCTGGGCAAGCACTTTCTTCTTCCAATCTCGTCATATGATGACATGGTTGGAGACAGTGGCTGATGATGTTGGAACAGTAACGAGCCACAAACTGACTTTCAGTTCCGTCATTCAAAGGGTACGGCTACCGGTTTCGAATCGTTATGATTCATATTCAGACGGTTTCCATGCTTTTCTTACAACATGTGGTTCGTTTTTTTACAGATTAATTGTCCTAAAATATAAATAATACATAATTATAAGCACGCCACACAGATGGTTGCGTTACAGATTTTCATTGGATGCGACTTACATGAAATGTCGGTTTGGAGTGTTTGTTTTCATAACATTCGTCCAACAGATGTGAATACATTCCCATTGCATTCTTATCGTTGAACACGTAAATTTTTCTCACTGAACACTTTAGATTTGTCACAGAAAATATTTCTACCACGCACCACATGTTTTGATACAAAGTGCTTACAAACAGATGAGTGTCAAAGGTGATATATCGTAACATTTGAAGATGTTTCGTGTCTGGGGAAAGATCATATATTCTCTTATGCAACGGAAACGCCATTTACACTACTACAGAGAGACATTGATTTTGTGAGTTTTAGAGCGAATATGTTACATTAATTATAAAGTTTTTTTTTGGTACTGTATAGGTACAACAATACATTATTTATACTACTGACCATTAAAATTGCTACACCACGAAGATGACGTGCTACAGACCCGAAATTTAACGGACAGGATGAACATGCTGTGATATGCAAATGATTAGCTTTTCAGAGCATTCACGCAAGGTTGGCGCCGGTGGCGACACCTACAACGGAATGACATGAGGAAAGTTTCCAGCAGATTTCTCATACCCAAAATGCAGTTGACCGGCGGTGTCTGGTGAAACGTTGCTGTGATACCTCGTGTAAGGAGGAGAAATGCGTACCATCACGTTTCCGATTTTGATAAAGGTCGGATTGTAGCCTATCGCGATTGCGGTTTATCGTATCGCGACATTGCTGCTAGCGTTCCTCGAGATCCAATGACTGTTAGCAGAATATGGAATCGGATGTTTCAGGAGGGTAATACGGAACGCCGTGCTCGATCCCAACTGCCTCGTATCACTAGCAGTCGAGATGAAAGTCATCCGCACGGCTGTAACGAATCGTGCAGTCAAGTCTCGATCCCTGAGTCAACAGATGGGGACGTCTGCAAGACAACAACCATCTGCACGAACAGTTCGACGACGTTTGCAGCAGTACGGACTATCAGCCCAGAGACATGGCTTCGTTTACCCTTGACGGTGCATCACAGACCGGGGCGCCTGTGGTGGTGTACTCAATGACGAACCTGGCTGCACGAATGGCAATATGTAATTTTTTCGAATGAATCCAGGCTCTGTTTACAGCATCATGATGGTCGCATCCATGTTTGGCGACATCGCGGTGAACGCACATTGGAAGCGTGTATTCTTCATCGCCATACTGGCGTATCACCCGCCGTGATGGTATGGGGTGCCATTGGTTACACGTCTCGGTCACCTCTTGTTCGCACTGACGGCACTTTGAACAGTGGACGTTACATTTCAGATGTGTTTCGACCTGTGGCTCTACCCTTCATTCGATCCCTGCTAAACCCTACATTTCAGCAGGATAATGCACAGCCACATGTTGCAGGTCCTGTACGGACCTTCCTGGATACTGAAAATGTTCTACTCGTGCCCTGGCCAGCACATTCTCCAGATCTCTCACCAATTGAAAACATCTGGTCAATGATGACCGAGCAACTGGCTCGTCAGAATACGCCAGTCACTACTCTCTATGAACGGTGGTATCATGTTGAAGCTGCATGGGTAGCTGTACCTGTACACGCCATACAAGCTCTGTTTGACGCAATGCCCAGGCGTATCAAGACCCTTATTACGGCCAGAGGTGGTTGTTATGGATACTGATTTCTCAGGATCTATGCACCCAAATTGCGTGAAAATGTAATCACATGTCAGTTCTAGTATAATGTATTTGTCCAATGAATGCCCGCTTATCATCTGCATTTCTTCTTGGTGTAGCAATTTTAAGGCCAGTAGTGTAGCATCATGAGAATTATGGTATCATATAGATTTGCTACTTGAAGCTGGGCGGCCCTAGGCAGTACATACCGATCTTGAGGGCTCCGGCGGGCGCCTCGGCGTTGGCGGCGTCGGCGGCGGCGAGCAGCGCGGCGTGCTGCTGCAGGCCCTGCAGAGAGACGCGCGAGCAGTTGGCGCCGTGCCGCAGCCGCAGCAGGGCCGCCAGCGACGCCTCCGAGCCGTCCGGCAGCGGGCAGGGCGCGCCCAGTGCGCAAGCGCACAACGCCGCCCACACCCCCACCACCTGCATCAGTGGCGTTGGCGACCTGCGCAGCGCAATCAACACACAATGGTGGGCAATAGTGCAATTAATAGGTAAGAATCCATGCAGTACCGTAATAGTTCGTGTTGTTATGTTCACAGGCACCCGAACTACATTTCATTCACTTAGTATAGCGGTAATCAAAATATCATTGTCAACAGATCTGGAGAAATTACCACTGCATCTTTAGACTGTCTTCATCAGACGAAAGGTTAGTTTCTAATTGTTTCGATGAACTAAATTACTTAAGTGAGATTGTTCTTGCAAATGTGAAACATCCCCCACTGAATGCTTTTCATCACAGGAAATACTAGAAATACTACTCTGCCAATTACATTGCTTGTAATTAGTTACAGCAAAAATGTTTACTAATCCTTATGATTTTGCAGATGCAGTTCTGACTCTGATGACTGGTCGCTGTACTTGTTTGTCCACATCAAGGCTCTTGAGAGAGAATCGTCAGGATTCACGACAACTCTTAGAGGATTTGCAGTTTAAAATGCCATAATTATCAAATAAGTGTGCAGAATGACTGGTTGAACTGTGTTTAATTGAAGTTATTATGCGATTTTAAAGAAATGAAAAATAAATGTTGAATACAGTGAGTGAGTAATGAAAATCTCATCTTCCCCCTGTTAAGCCATCCTATACCATATTCCGCCACTTAATTATTGGTAAATACTTGTTAGAGAGTGACATGCCGCCCCCCCTCCCCCTTTCCCCCTAATCTTGGTGTGGTGACGATGACCCGTAACATAGCCCGAGGTTTACAGTATGCGTTTTCAGGCTGTTGATATGAAAGTGGGAAGTACGGATCTTCCAGTGAAATCAGGAATAGTTTAAGTGCAATGCTTGAGGATAACGCAGGAAAAGCTATTTGCCATGTAGAACACCACGTGTAAAATTTTTCTCCAGCGTCTTGAACTGTGTCGGAACAAAAGTGAGGAGTTCATATTGTAAGACGTAGTGGTCTCCTGACCTTCATTCCTTACATATTCCGCCCTCACAATCATATTCCGCACGTCAAGACGCTTCTTTCGAACCCAAACTCGATAAGATAAAGTCAGTGTTGTATGAATTCATGTAAACGATATGCAAATAACTAATAAATCGCAAGTGCGCACCATGGATGAAATACTCGAGGCTGGCATACACACATACATTCCAGACACGACGGTCACAGGAGCTTTCAGTTCGAGAGAGGCGACCGCACGCCAGGAGGCCGGTCCCAACCCATCTACGTCGGCCGGTGACCGCCCATAGAGCAGACAGCGTGTGCCCGAGTGAAAGCAGGAACGATCCCTTGTTCGCTTTAAAAGCAAATTCCGCTACATTGTGTGGGAGTGGCCAGCCTACACATTCTTTACACATAACACGCAGTTTCAGAGATTTTCACAGAGAGACAGCAAACGCCAAACGCTGATACTACAGATTTCCGGGTTGGTCGCCTTAAACGAAACGTCATTCTCCAGTTTTAGAAGAGCAATGCAGATTGGCAGACGATATTTCTGACGCCTTGAGCTGAAGGAGTAATGGAAGAGACCGAAACATATACCACTTCACATCTGGCGTGGAGAGGGGCCGTTCCGTTGTCGCTCTTGGTGCGAGAACACGTACCGAGGGCGTGTGCGCTTGTACATGTACTCAAAGAGCGAGGAACAAGTCTCTCCTCAGTACTTCACTGGGAGAGCACCTCTGTCGAGGGCGAATAGAAGTGCGACTCTATATTGAGCCCCTGCGATTAGGCATTGTTCACTGTATTGGCTGCTACACTTTTTTTGTGGTGTGAACGGACAGAGTTGTAGTTAAACGCCTGCGAGCGAATTTTTGAGTGGCATCATGGTGGGCTGGTTATCTGACCGGTGTACCATGCCAATAGTTAGACTAGGGGCGAATAGGAGTCCTTAACTTCATGAAGGCGTTGGGAGAGTATGATTGGCGAAGGTCAATCCAAATAGAACGAAAGTTATTTTATTTTTGTCAGCAGCGAGTGGCACAGACAGCAGACATCGCAGCTTACGGTATTGTGCGCTACAGCTCTTGCAAGCCCCATATTTCCTCCACAACAGTACACTTCACTGCATTTCACACACGACAGCCTCGACCATTCCTAGCAACATTCTAACAGATAATTATTCAAGTTGAATGGGTGCGGCTCTCAGCCATTCTGCCAAGTCAATAACAATCTTAAACTTTGTATAGAAATTTCATTAGCGAATCCTATCCTTGAGAGGTAACTTCACATTCCGAAAAGAACCAGGAAATAATGGGTTCAGTTTGTAACTAAAAATGCCATTGTGATTTCTCAAAATGTTTGCAAAATATATAATAATTTCCGTTAGTTTCATGTTTTTCTTACACTAACTAGCACTACTCCAGTACCCAAGTATCCCACTAGTTACGTAAGAAATTTTGTGAATTTTTGTGTCATTTCCTTACAGCGGACGACTCCAGAAGATATTTATTGCTGAAAGTTTTTCAGGCATTTCTCTTTAGAACGTTAGGAGCGTCTGTCTGACTTCTGTAGTAGTGTGGGGGTGGAAATTGCATCTTGCAGGAGCCACAGGGTAAAGGGAACATCTCCGATTAATCCATTGCGCAGAATAACAGAATAGCAACCCCACGCTCACAATATGACTAAATAATATTGTTTTCTTTTCATTACGCTTATACAGATGTCTGAGTTCTGCTGTGTTAACATTGCAAAGTCCTGTAGGCATGTGTAGTATTAAGCAGAACTGTCATATTCGAAGCAGAATCAAGCACATTTTTTAGATTAATTATCTCCAAATGATATTTTCAGGAGAAAAAGTCAATGTTGCTTCTTATTGATATAATACATTCACAGTCACGGCTGTCTTTGACCAACCATAACTGGTACTGAATGTGCATGTTGTCATATAATCTGCACACGCGGTACATCGATTTCGTGAGACAGAAGGTTCTTATAACGAAGTACGAACATCGGTCAACAGATGGCACTAGGCAATGAATGTTAACTTCGCTTTTTAATTGCTTCTTGCGACTTCTAGTTGCGATTTGTCACAGAAATCGCAGTTGGACTCGACAGCGAATCGCAGAGAAAGAGCGTAGTACGAACTTAGGCTAACAATGGCACTGTTAACTGCGGTTTTTAGTTACTATTTGCGACTTCTAGCCGCGACTTGTCACTGAAATCGCAGCTAATTCCATAGCATGACACCTGGTTTATAGAAAGCAGTACGAAATTCGGCCAGCAGATGGCACATGGCGTTGAATGTGAAATGCTACTTGCGACTGCTAATTGTGTCTGAAATCTCAGTTAGATTCTGTACAGTTGTTATTGTGATATCTGCGACTTCTCAATCACCGTGATTTCTAACAGATACGCGATTTCCTGCCCACCACTATCCACACACGTCAACGCGTCCTCCTGCGGCAGAACCGTCAATGAAATCAACAGCAGGGGCAGGGCAGCCAGAGCGAAACGCGCGCTGCGGAAGTGTGAATAAAACGAAAGAGAAACGATCCTCTGAAGACAGGGCTGTGGCGAGGACGCAGCGAGATAGGTCCCCGCGAAGGGTGAAGGTGTAGCGACGAAGAAAAAATTAACCAAAAAAGAAAACAAGAAAGAAAGACGGTTTAAGAATCAAGCAAGTGGTGTGTGAGTTCTCCGTTGACCCACCGCCGTCACTATTGGCATTGTGCCGTTTTTTACAATGTTGTTTCCTCAAAACCAGTAGCATCATAAAGGAATGATTGCAGTCGAACAGTCTATGGGCTCCTGGTAATGATCAAACTTGTCTCTCAGATTCGCTGATTCCTATCCACGCGTTTGTCAAACAAGCACAGAGACTCGGCAACATCGTCTTTCAAATTTAACCTCAATTTTGAAGCAGCTGTCACTATGTATTTTCATACTAATGAGAATAACTGCCACTATAGACAAAAAGTTTCTTGCACTAACTTTAGCACTCTATGTATAGTAGATAAACAAGACAAGACGATGGTATGGGTGAAACTCATAGATAAATATAGTCATCAAAACCTAATGGAAGTTCTTCAAAACACAACGTGAGAACAGGTGTCATTTGTGGAAGACGGGAGAGGTTCGATTTTTTCACTTTATTTCACCACAGGTTTCATGTTGTCCATAGTATACTCATTTTCTTCTTAACATCCTCCTGCATAATATATGGCTGGGAACAACACAGTACATCTATCATTTTCGCACCTGCAAGTGATCTTTCGTTTTTATCCTTGCTCCACAATGGGGGAAACTCACAATACAGTGAGATAAATTCTAATAAAAACTCTTTCTCGTTGCGAATGCACGTGAAACATTAACACAAATGACAATTTAATTTTGACATTGACTGTCATGCCTGTGAGATATTCAAGACGCCGTGATTTGGGACGTGCCCACCTAGTGCATATCAAATTCCATCCCCATGACCCAACATTGTGGTAACTGTCAGAACCTAGGGGTGGTACCATAGCTGGAAAACAATGCAGACCGCCCACACAGTGGAAACCTGTTGCTGAGAATGGTGCGGTGGAGACATTGATACAACTTCAGAGGTGAGACTGGGGGAAACTAGTGCTATCACTGTTGAACATTAACTCATCAACGAAACCTTCCAGTGCACTGGTCTCTTCAGTTTGCCCTCGATGTACTCTTGAGAAGAGTTCTCTTACCCACTGTATCAGAGACACACAGTTTTGTGTGTATAGTTGTGCTGCATCTGATGCGCTAGTCTACAAAGGCCGTATTGATGTATGTGCCAAATAGTGTATCCCTTTTTCTGTTGCTCTTGCATTATGAGTGCAAACATACATGCATATTCAGCAAAGTGAATGACATGTTTACATAACAATGATTTAGTCTCATGAACTGGAATTAGTGGAACAATGTCTTTCATAGTTAATACATTCGCCACTGAACACCTTGCCTGGAATCAAGTATGATCCAGTATCACTCAAATTTAATTCATTACCAAACAAATATTCTCTACAAATTATGTGCTTCCCTGAGTCATTGTGTGTAAATGTAATGTGACACTTGCCCATGAAATATTTTAAACCGACTTTAAGATGTGTTTCTAATGTCATATTACGTAAATTTTATTTCTGACAACTGCAGTTTTTATATTATATGTTGCTTTCAAGTCATTTTGCACCTTATTTTTTGAAAACAATAGCATTTATTTGAAAATATTTAATGTGCATGTCTTTACGTTATTAGGAAACAATGTTACTTTCCTTGAATAATCAAGATATGCATTTAAAGTTAGCATTAATAAATGCATATTTCTTGTATCCTCATACATAAACATTGTTTTTGAAATCATAATAATTTGTTTCAGACTGTCATAAGCTGACGTTCACTCCTCGTAATATTTAAAGCATGAAACAAGCACTGACTGCATTAATTTACCTTTGATCACATTCTTGTATAGTGATCACAAGTATCATGAGAAGAAAACAGCCACCTGTGTATTTTGTTTTTGTTAGCTGTCAATTCATTTGCTGCATAAATTGTGTATGTACATTACGCTTACTTGTGAGACTGTTTTCCATTTTCATCCATCTCTATTCATTGTGAGACCTGTATTGTTTTTTTGTCTTTTATGTTTAATTGTCCACTTACAAATGGTAGCTGTGGAATACAGGGCTACACAAAAAATGCTTGGGAATGTCTTCATACGTGATTGACATTCTTGGCCCGTCTTTTTACCGCAGATGTCAGGTAATGAAATATAACCATCTGTTCATTTCATTTACCTTGACTTCAGCTGTCACTTGCGCATCATGTTCATTGTGCTGATATGAAGTCTGCCATGCTATTTTACCCTGACAGGAACGCACTATACCTCTGGAGAGAAGATGAAGCGAGGTAAGTGCTTGATTTCATTTATTCCTTCATATACCATTTTAATTTCCTGTGTCTTGTACTTCATGAGTAATCGTCGTTGGATGGTCGTGTAGGTCTTTGAAAATTTACGTAGCACAGAGAAGGGAACAAGACATGACAGGCATGGGACAAGAAAGTTGGTTGGTAGTTTCAAAATCAACGAATCCCTCATCTTCTACATTTTTTAACAGCGGAATTATTATCCAGTCAACGTCTTTGTAGGCATGACACTTAAGAGCAGAGGAGTGGCCTGTTTTAAATTCCAAACCTCACTGTAGTGTCTCAGGAGTGGGGGGGCATGCGATACTGATGGTGGAAATTCCCCCGATGTATGGTAATGTTAGTCTCGGCTGGCCCCTTGGAGCAATTCGAGAGGATTAGGCTATGTGCCACCACCATGTTTCACCCTCTCCCCAACACAAACCCAGCACTACACTACACAAGCACCCTTCACAGTTATCCACACGACACATGTAATAAGGGCGTTTCAAAAGTCCGTGCAAAGTCAGAAAGGTGGCACTCCCGTCGTGTATCAGGGTCATGTTTAGTTAGTAGCATCTTTGGAAAGAACGCACACCAACTTTCAGCGATATTGGTCTATTTCTTTGTGTTCGACATTCGTATGAATCAAGGAAGTCGAGTGACTGTCAGAAAACCGACGACAAATAATTTCGTGTGGTGATTAAACATTAGTTTATGAAAGGAAAAACGCCTCAGGAGACTAAAGGCAAGCTTGATAAACATTACGGTGAATCTGCACCTACGTTTAGAACACTTTATAAGGGGTTTCAAAATTTTCGGAGTGGCCGTAGGGGCACAAGTGATGCTGAACGTTCTGGACGCCCTATGGAAGTGACCAGTCCACAAATCATTGATAAAATCCTCGATATGGTGACAGAAAAGTTAAGGTGAGTGAGACTGCTAGTGCTGTGGGCATCTAGAATGACGGGTACATAATATCTTACATAAACATTTGGACATGAGAAGTCTATCAGCAAGATGGGTTCCGCGATTGCCTCAAGCTTGACAAAAAACGGAATCGTGTGAAGTGTTGCAAGGATGGTTTGCAGCTGTTCAGGAAGAATCCGCAGGACTTTAAGCGTCGTTTCGTCACTGTGGATGAAACATGGATACATTACTATGCTTCTGAGACCAAACAGCAATCTAAACGATGGGTTACCAAGGGAGAATCTGCATCAAAAAAAGGCGAAGACCATTCCTTCCATCGGAAAGGTTATGGCGACTGTCTTTTGGGATTCGCAAGGGATAATCCTCATCGACTATCTGAAAAGGGGTAAAACTATTACAGGTGCATATTATTCATCGTTATTGGACCGCTTGAAAACCGAGCTGCAAGAAAAACTCCGGCGATTTGACCACAAAAAACTCGTTTCCCATCACGACACTGCACCAGCACATACCTCAGCAGTTGTCGTCGCAAAATTAATGGAAATAGGATTCCAATTCGTTTCACATCCCCCCTATTCTCCAGACTTGGCTCCCTCGAACTACTATTTGTTCCCCAATTTGGCTGGCAGGACAAAGATTTTCTACAAATGAGGAAGTGATTGCAGCATGTAATAGCTATTTTGTAGACTTGGACAATTCGTATTATTCTGAAGGGATCAACAAATTATATCAGCGTTGGACGAAGTGTATAAATCTAAAAGGAGACTATGTCGAAAAATAGAAAAAGGTTTACCTCAAACACGAAAGTGACTTTAAACGCCCCTCATTTGACACTTCGTAACAGTTCGGAGGAAGGCAAGATTCCTGCATCTGCTCCCCTATCGCTCATTCTTTAAGTATGTAACTACAAGGCTCGGTCAGATAAAAAGGTCCAGACAACGTGCTGAGGGAGGTGTTAGTCCTGTGTGCTTGTTATATCCACCTACGTGTAGCCCATAATAGTTACATTTGTTGCGCATGGGCGTAGTGTGGCACTTTAATAGAGGTTGTTTACTTATCACTGTACCTTTCTTTCCCCAAGGTATGACGATGCGCCACGTGACACGCCAACGGAAATGCCAGTGACGAACGTTACCAAAGAAAAACAGCTAGGCGTGATAAGCTTTCTTTGTGCGAAAGATGTCCGTCCAGCAGCCATACACACCAGAATTCATAGTGTGTATGGGACGAGGTGTGTTTCAGAAAAAAAAAAAACCGTTGGTAAGTGGTATCTGCGTTTTCATGGTGGCAGGGATACAGTGACGGGTGATGCGCAAACTGGGCAGGTGACGAATCATATTCTTCACGAGATTGTTGTTGCTATTAACAGTTGCTTTGAAACTGATAGAAGGGTCACCTTGGATGCTATTAGTACACACGTAAAGCTATTCCATCGCAGTGTGCATGCCATTGAGATAACAGACTTGGTTCGAGCTCACTGCGTCCCCAAATGTTTGTTCGAGGAATGGTGACAACAGAGTGGGAACATCACTAAGCCATTTGACGCGATACCAAACGAGAACGACGATTTCCTTTCCAGGATCACTGCCGGAGATGAATCCATATGTCCACTGTTTAACTGGAATCCAAACGAGAGAGTATGCAATGGAAGCATGCAGCGTTGCCTAAAGCAAAGGAAATCCTTCCATAGCAACGGCAGCTAAGGCCATGGTGACTGTGTTCTTCTATGAGCAGGGGCCTCTACTAGTGGAGTTCCTACCCAAACGGGAGACAACAAACGCCAGCAAGTACTGCGACGTTCTCCGTCGGCTGAGGCTAGCAATCAAGAATAAACGCCAGGGTAACCTCACAAAGGAAGTCATCTTATTGTGCGGCAATGCCCAGGCTCCCGTTGCCAAACAAACACAGGATCCTTTGGCGTCGTCTAAGTGTGGAGTTCTGACCTCAGTCCCTGTCATTTCCACGTTGTTGGGGCAACTCAAGAAACACCTTCTGGGGCACCGCTGTAGGTCGGATGAAGAGGTGCAGCAAGCTGTGACAGAGTGGTTCCATACTCAACCCAAAGAGTTCTTCTTCCAGGACATTTATCATCTCGTGCCAAGGTTGGACTAGCGCCTCAACGCCCATGGTCATTATATGTAGCTCTACCCAGTAATAAAGTCTGTAGGTGGTAAGGGACCTTTTAATTTGACTGCACTTTATATTTTGACGACAGGAAAAAAAGACGCATGATTGTACAAGTTACGTGCGTTGTTGTAGCTTCATGTCGGTAGCTCTACATAAGCCACTGACGGCAACGTGTGGTTCACAAGTCATTGTACGAATGCAAATACCGTAGGGAGACGTGAGTTTTTCTCGGGTATTCACATCACTGGATTCTGCAGATCAGGACTTCGTTGTCTTATGTAATGCGCTACAAGGTTTCTAGTTTATTTTTGTTATTGAAGAAGAATGATATAAACTCTATTTTCATTCAATGTGTCATATTTCACACGCGAATACTGCATATTTTACAAATAGTAGTTTTCGATAGTGGATATGTTAGGCCACAGATTTTCTGAGTACAAGCAGTGTGATCTTTCGTTGTTAGTTGCAGATTCGTTGCAGTAAGCATTATAAGTGCAGTTAATGAAAGGATAGGGTGTTGCCAATGCTATTGAGCGGATGCAAATGGACTGCAGAGCACAGAGATAAAAATAAAAAGGATGAATTGTGAATTATTATTTTGTAAACATTAATCTAACAAGTGAAGATTATGTGGTAATGTTGTTGCTGCATTGGTTGCTTGCGGGTAATTACAACGTATGTGACAAACGGAAGCTATCAATGGAGTCTCTCTTTATTGGTTTATGTTAGCTGGTTTCAGAGACGAGAGTTAGCAAAGTTTTCTATTCACATAGACTGCACTCAGAGATATTAGATTTTACCACTCTTTTACAAAATCAGTAAATAATTTTGGCTGAGTAAAATTTGTTATGAAGGATAAATTTTGTGTAGATGTTTGTTAGAATGAGTTTCTTTTCGCAGTACTGTTTCTTAAAGGTCAGTTTCCAAGTTCAAATTCCTGCATCGTCTCCTCACAATGTGCGTCGCCGAATTGTACGGAGTGGAACACAGCTGCACAACGTAAAAGCATAGCATGATCTGTTTAGAATATACGCACTTCCTTGCGTTCTTTTACCTAAGGTTTTCTCTTTCCTGCTTAGCACTTCGAGCAGTGCAAAGTTTCCTTTGCCACAGGTAAGCCATACAGATTTTTACGGCCGGTTTTACAGTGCAGTTAGATTACAGTTAGATCATTTAGTTATCAGACAGTTTTTGGTAAAGTTTATTTCAGATTCCATTTCATAACTAGAGAGTTGTTCTCACAGTGCAGTGTTACATTTGCGTGTGTACTATTCCGCGTCTAGAAATGTGCCAGTCAGACTGCGTACGTAAATTCATAGGGCATTTTCAAAGAAAAATTTTGGTGATTTATTCTTTTATAATTTGGTTAATAATTCTATGTAGCGTTTTCATCCACTGAAATTTGTGTGCTGGAATTGTAAGTCATGTATTGTGACGTCATGAACTGTAGCACTGCTCACTGTACTGCACAACACAGTTTCACAGGATAGCGTGTTTAGTCTACAGTTTTGTTTTTCTTATTATTTTGTTAATTAAAAATGCAGTTTCACAGTTTAAGTGACTTATTTTTTATCGGACCTCGTTTCTGTAATTACATCACTTGTATTGTTCAGCATTACAGCACAGACAAACACGAATATAAATAATACCAGTTCACTTTACTATAGTTTCTGTTCATGAAGATGAACAGGAAAAAAGTTATAGCATTTGTTTACAGCTTTTGTTGGGGAATAATACCTTCAGGTTCTTCAATGTCTCGTTAAACGATTTACGCTTTTCTTTGTTCCCTATACAGAACGATCTTTATTACGTCATATATAACATTACTGGCCATTGACGGCGTATGGTCATTTTCAAATGCAGATGCGTTGGTGATTGGTGATGTGTGTGTGGGGGGTGGGGGGGGGAGGTGGGGGGTGGGTGGGTGTGAGGGTAGGTGGGTGGGTGGGTGTGACACTGAAAACTAATTAGTGCTGCGAGAGAACAGAGACTTGTTCCCACACCTATACATCGACTATTATTTGTGTACAGAGGATGTTGGAACGTATTTGCAACAGTGTAGGAGTGACAGATCACTTTGTTAGGACAGAATGTTCGCTGACGTGCCCTGGCGACGACAGACATCCTTTAGGACTCGTCAGCCGTAGGATGACGAGATTTCACCAAGCAAGCGGGTTCTATTAACCACGTGTGCCGCATACTGTGTACCCCCAGTAAACAGACTCAGTGATTTTCAATAGTAAAACTTTAAGAATGAGTGTCTAACAAGAAAAAGATATTTTAGAAGTTCATGAGCAACGTCAGCTTTACTCGGCCTGCTTCCTTTTGCGCGGAGCATGTGACTGGATGACTAGCAACACACATTGCATACAAACGTCGCAGAGTGCCTATGCACTGCTGCCTGTAAGCGGCGTAACCAGTCCAGAAGGAATCCTAGCACCGCCACTAAGGGTTAATTAACATTTTGTCTTTTCAAAAAGTTGTTCTCCATCTACATCTACATCCATACTCCACAAGCCACCTGGCGGTGTGTGGCGGAGGGTACCCTGAGTACCTCTATCGGTTCTCCCTTCTATTCCAGTCTCGTATTGTTCGTGGAAAGAAGGATTGTTGGTATGCTTCTGTGTGGGCTCTGATCTCTCTGATTTTATCCTCATGGTGTCTTCGCGAGATATACGTAGGAGGGAGCAATATACTGCTTGACTCTTCGGTGAAGGTATGTTCTCGAAACTTTAACAAAAGCCCGTACCGAGCTACTGAGCGTCTCTCCTGCAGAGTCTTCCACTGGAGTTTATCTATCATCTCCGTACCGCTTTCGCGATTACTTAATGATCCTGTAACGAAGCGCGCTGCTCTACGTTGGATATTCTCTCTCTCCTCTATCAACCCCATCTGCTACGGATCCCACACTGCTGAGCAGTATTCAAGCAGTAGGTGAACTAGCGTACTGTAACTTACTTACTTTGTTTTCAGATCTCATTTCCTTAGGATTCTACCAGTGAATCTCAGTCTCTAGCATCTAATTTACCGACCATCAACTTTATATGATCATTCCATTTTAAATCACTCCTAATGCGTACTTCCAGATAATTTATGGAATTAACTGCTGCCAGTTGCTGACCTGTTATTTTGTAGCTACATGATAAGGGATCTATCTTTCTATGTATTCGCAGCACATTACACTTGTCTACATTGAGATTCAATTGCCATTCCCTGCACCATGCGTCAATTCGCTGCAGATCCACCTGCATTTCAGTACAATTTTCCATTGTTACAACCTCTCGATACGCCACAGCATCATCTGCAAAAAGCCTCAGTGAACTTCCGATGTCATCCACAAGGTCATTTATGTATATTGTGAATAGCAACGGTCCTATGACACTCCCCTGCGGCACACCTGAAATCACTCTTACTTTAGAAGACTTCTCTCCATTGAGAATGACATGCTGCGTTGTGTTATCTAGGAACTCTTCAATCCAATCACACAATTGGTCTGATAGTCCATATGCTCTTACTTTGTTCATTAAACGACTGTGGGGAACTGTATCGAACGCCTTGCGGAAGTCAAGAAACACGGCATCTACCAGTGAACCCGTGTCTATGGCCCTCTGAGTCTCGTGGACGAATAGCGCGAGCTGGGTTTCACACGACCGTCTTTTTCGAAACCCATGCTGATTCCTACAGAGTAGATTTCTAGTCTCCAGAAAAGTCATTATACTCGAACATAATACGTGTTCCAAAATTCTACAACTGATCGACGTTAGAGATATAGGTCTATAGTTCTGCACATCTGTTCGACGTCCGTTCTTGAAAACGGGGATGACCTGTGCCATTTTCCCATCCTTTGGAACGCTACCTACGGTACACCGCTGCAAGAAGGGGGGCAAGTTCCTTCACGTACTCTGTGTAAAATCGAACTGGTATCCCATCAGGTCCAGCGGCCTTTCCTCTTTTGAGCGATTTTAATTTTTCTCTATCCATGACGTGATCTATCGCCCATAGACGTCTGTTACTAAGACTCTGAAAAATATTGTATAGTCTTGCACACCACATACTGCATATGACGAAAAACAACATTCTGTTTTATGTAAATAGTATCATACAACCATTTTCTTATAGATATAATAAAAGTTTTTACATATGCGCAGTTAAATCTGATTTTAATATCTTTGTTTATATTTAAAAGCTTTTGGTCGCAGATCAGGGTACTGGACGTCTGGCAGGATACCCTCCTCTCTATAAGGCATGACGGATATGAAATAACAATGACGAAAATAAAACATAACACATACAGGAACCAAGTTCGCAACATGTCAATACGTGTAATACTGTTGACAAAGAGCTTCTAACTCCTTGCTTAATAGCTATATTAATAACTGAATATCGAAATCCATGTACGCGACTTTTTGTATTAATCATCCATGGAGGCCAATGAAACGTGTGCAATTCGAAAGCTGCTTTGCCACAGATGTGCACAAAAAATTCAAATATGCACTTAGCCATTAAGGGCGGTAAAAGAAAGCACACATACACCAGATAAGCTTTCCTCTGTGCCTCAGACACTGCCACAAACTTCTGCTCCATATACTGATGAGATGCTATTGTTTCCAATGACACACGAACTTAACATCCTTTCGTGAAATCGCATTCTTGGGATGTTACTACATAATGTAACAGATGCATTATTTTCAGTAACACATGCAGCTAAAAAGGCACAACTGCTAGGTCGTTGGTGTTGTCACCAGTGGAAAACAAAACATCATAGTAATGAAGTCTTTGGGGTCAGCGCAGGCTGTACGTAATATTGTTGGTATGCTCGTTTTCTCCATTACTTTTGTCTGAGAATAAGCGGAACTAACTTTGTGTTAATTGCCGGCGTCACCACAAAATTTGAATTAAGTTCCTAATCTTAAAGTTCTTTATTTTGATTATCTACAACTTCCTTTATTAGATGGAAATTGTTTTAGGCTGTGTCTCGAAGAAGAACACTAAAATGTTAGACTGGAAGACAAACAGCTAGACAGACCATTTTTCCTTATAGGAATAATGTGGAGATTTGTAATGTTTATTCTGTTGTTGAGAAAGATAAATTTAAATATCCACTGTGTGCAATCTCTAATAATCTTGAGAGTTATAAATTTGGTTTGATAACTTTACAGTGCAGATTTTTTCAATGCAAAACATTTCGCAACTGAGATCACTTTACGTGATAGAACGGCATTCACGTTGTGCTGTCATATGGAAAAAAGTTGATTTGCCATTGTAAACGCAAAATTTATTTTTCAACTTGCTGTATAAAAGACTCGCTCCGAATTATTGAACAGTTATAGAGAAATCAAAGAAATATTTCAATAATATTCTTAGTTATAACGGAACATTTGCTACGGTTAGGTCTTAGGCTAAAATTTAAAGTACAGTTTTATGTAGGGTGTATCATTTTACGATACACAACATTTTTTTATTATTTACTGGGTCCAGTGATTCCTACATATGTTTGTTAATCATGTCACGCACAGGTATATTTTTATGACATCGACACTGCAGTTCACTATGACTGCATGAACAATCAATTCACTCGTTGAATACTAATACCAATGTAATGCCTAAAATTGCTATTTTTTCGTAGCGACCCCTTATCAGTAAGAGGGCGCACGCGGCAGACAAGCAAGGTGGGCTGCCGACCTCTATTGCAGATCTCGCCACTGGAAGTAAACATAAACAGACTTTCCGTATAAACACGGCACTAATTCGTGAAAAGCCATGTGACAGAGGTCCACCAATTGTAACTAATGTGACTACGTGTACCACTCCACCGAATCGATGTTAGAAGCACGGCAACAGAGTCAGACCGGCAGTGTGTATCTACAACTAGGACAGCTCCAGCCAATACCTACACCGACTCTAGCCTAGTAGATACTCACCGAAGCCTTCAGTAGAAAGTTCTATCTTGTAGGGCGTAACGCCACTTTGTAATTGTGTAGCGTAGTATTTTGGTTGTTATTTCTTTTGATTGTCTTGTACTCTTATATGGCTTTTGGCATCACAAGAACTGTTGCGTTTCTTGTTGTTCTTGCGTTTGCAAATTAGTGCACGGCAAGAAGGCGTTTTTGCTAAATAAAGTGTGTTCAAACTTGATCATTAGTTCTTTCCTGTCGACCGCACGACACTACCCTATCGAATCAGAACATGCGAATTCTTTTGTACGTTATTTCTCCAGTGCGAGACAGTCTACAAATAGTATCCAGGAAAATGTAATTCCATCAGATTAAAGTTACTATGTCGCTACATGCATGCTTCTCGAATATTAGAGATGATTTTAGTCTTTCACATCATTCACATAAAGTATTTTTACTATGGATTATAGATATGTACAGGGCGATTATAATTAAAATTAAACTTTCAAACAGCTTTAGAAATAAAGCCACTGTTAAGAATGACGTCAAATTGCAGCGGAATGTTATCGGAGAAGGGGGAAAACTTATGGCAGAAGAAAAATAAATAGTTACAAAATGTAGCAATAGATGGTGCTGTAAGCATCATAATTTAACAGTGGTCAACTACAAATGAAAAATGAATCATACAACAATGGCTAATGTGTACGTTTTACGTTAAACAAACTGTACTACTCAGTGTGCATGGGTGTACAGGTTTGATAGTGTTAGTTACGTAAGTCCATACACCACGGAAAGGTCATATCGCATCGGATGGGAAAAAACGGTTTTAAATTGTCCTGAGGCCGAAAACTGCATAAAAAGCGTCAATTACATCGGTTTTTAATTGTCCTGAGGGCAAACACCACTTAAAAAGCATCAGTCAAAATCAAATCGGATTATTAATTTCCGTGTGACTGGCGCAAAACATGTTCAATATGCTGTCCACCGTCTTCTGCAACAGATTTAAATCGAGAAACAACATGTTCCACAACTGATCGAAGTGTTTTCGGGGTCACTTTCAGAATGTGTTGAGCAATTCATATCTCCTATGCAGCTAAGTTTGCAATCGGAACACTGAACACAACATCTTTCTGATAGACCCATAGCCAGAACTTAAACGGATTAAGATCAGGTGATAGGGACGGCCAGGTTGTAGGGAAATGGCGGCTGATAATTTTAGTAAATATGACCCTTCAGTAGCTGCTTAATTGGATTTGCAATGTGCGGAGGTGCGCCAACTTGCATTAAAATGACACCATCCACACATCCACGGCGTTTGATAACTGGAATGACGTGGTTGCGCAAAAGACGCTCAAAGCGTTTACCAGGGACGGTACAGGTAACCCGACCGGAATCAACTGTCTTTTCCAAAAAAATATGGTCGTATGGTAAACGATGCCGTAAAGCCGCACCACACAGTGACCTTTTCGGGATGAAGTGGTACTGGTTGATTTGCGCGTGGATTTTCCTTTGCCCACATTCGACAATTCTATGTATTGACATATCCTGTCAGATAGAAGTGGGCTTCGTCTGTCCACAAAATCTTCCACGGCTAGTCATTGCCCACTTCCACGCGAGCAAGAAATTCTAAAGCAGAGGTCTCTCTCTTTCTGGCAGGTCAACAGGAAAAATCTAGTGCACATGGGTAATTTTGAATGGATAGCAAAGGAGAATGTTTCGTAGGATTTTAAGCACCGTGCTCACGGGTGTGTCCAATGTTCGGCCAATTCTCCGTGCACTACACGTTTGCACACCACCACTCGTCTCCTTCTGCATTGCTGTGGCCACAGCTTCCACTGGCGTCGAATCAATTCGTTCCATCCCTCTACCAGGTCGCACACCAAAAGAACCTCTCTTTTCGCATTTCCGAATCATTTTCTCCGGACCCACGGCAGTCATCGGACCAACGCCTTTTTTCAAACCCTTCAGTTTCCGGAACTTCTGCAGCGCGACGTGTGCACAATCATTATTCTTGTAATACAACTTTACAAGCAGACCGCGATCCTGCATTCAGACAATTACGATGAACGTCGCAGACGCGAAAGGAGGAAAAGCCGTGCACCCGGCGTCTTTATACCAACTTCAGTGGGTCGTAACAGGTGTTTTCAGTTATGTATTCTGACACAAACAGCGCCATCTAGTGATCAATTTTCACACTATTTTTGTCGTCTGCCATACGTTTTCCCATTTCTCCGATAATATTCCGTTGCAATTTGGCGTCATACTGAACAGTGTTGTTATTTCTACAGCGTTTTGAAAGTTTAACTTTAATTATAATTACGCTGTATATAAGCATTGACGATACAAGATTCCGTTTCATAATGCTAAATCAGTCCATTCAAAGGTCAAAAATTTAGAACTTATGTGATCATTTAGAACTAAACTGAATTATAGTGTAAATATCAGAAGAAGAATTATTTTACCATCTTAATTTAATAGTTCTCCAGGAGACATATATCAAAATTATTTGGACATAGGTCACTGTTCAACATTTCAGATCTGCTTTACATGTTACTGTAATGAGCAATCCTAAACTGTTAAAAATATTGATCGAAATGAATCTAATTTCCGTCCAGAAATTATTGTATGAGTATCCAAGACTAAATTAAAATAATTAGTTCATCCAATAATAGAGAAACACATTTTTGGCAAAGGTGAGACAATCATTTACACAATAGAATTTCAAGAAAGAGGGTGCCATAAGCCCACATTTTAATCACTTTAGATTAAATCGGTAAAATAGTTGAAATGGTTGATATTGATAAAGTCGTATGTGCAGAAATTACTGACATTCAAACACATTGCAAATTATACGATATGTTACAAAACATATGATGCATCTTCCATATGACGCACTTAATCAAAATTCTGTTTCTATGAGAGATGACAATGGACAGAAACAAGTCGTAAAGATTTCAATGAAACCACATGAGAATCAGTTAAGGATATGTGTTGTGCAGATGGCGTGACGATGGTATTAGCGTTAATGTTCGAGGAAAATCACTTGAAAATCGTTACGTTGTATAATACAGTCCATATTTACTTACTAAATTTGATTGCCATGTGAATGCTGAAGTTTGCAATACAGTTAAAAGTGTTAAATACACTTAGAAATAAGTAATAAAGGATAATAGCGCGACTACAGAATTAAGCAATGAAACGACAAATGGAAATGAAATTCATACAGATGAAGTGAACAATTTCTTGAGTGGCTGTTACGCTAGATCAGCTGAAACAGTATGTCGTAATTGTGAATTTCAAGAGAATTTCAGTCGCACATATCATTAGGCTTGATATTCATTTACCACGAAGATAAAATATTTACTTCAGAGAAGGACAAGAATGGGGGGAGTTGAAAACGTTAAACAAACCAAATTATCACTATTCTTTGTATTAAGTGAAATGATCAATCGGTGAATGTTTATGACTACGCTGAAATTCATTTGTACTAAGTTTTGGTAAATGATGAAAAAAAAGGAAGAACAGAGTATGAGGTTACATGCAAGAATTTAGTGCCTCCGAGATACATAGAGCGTTTTCATATAAATTTCCTGTTATTCCATGTTTGCGGCCCTAAATCTTTTGACGGTGTTAGAATTTATAACGGAGTTGTTTACAGTACAGTTATTGAAGCATATCATGGTCGCACTATTGCTTCCAATGATAATGAATGAATGGCGAGAATGTTTACGCGAAGTAAAGCATTGGATATGCCGAAGGATATGCGTCATTTCATTACTGTAATTTGTGCAGTGAACGTATCAGCAGATGTCTTATCATTGTGGCTTGAAAGCAGAATATTTCTTTGTGTACAATTCTTAAGAGATTACAGTAAACAAATTTCTTGCAACAGAGCACTCAGATCTTTTGAATGGTCATCAAATGGTTCAAATGGCTCTGAGCACTATGGGACTTAACATCTGTGGTCATCAGTCCCCTAGAACTTAGAACTATTTAAACATAACTAACCTAAGGACATCACACACATCCATTCCCGAGGCAGGATTCGAGCCTGCGACCGTAGCAGTCGCGCGGTTCCGGACTGAGGCGCCTAGAACCGCTCGGCCACCGCTGCCGGATGGTCATCGTTCAACATATTAATTTCTTGGATTACTTGTTCCAGTGTTAATGCCAAAATTTCCCGAAGTAGATATTTTAAGTATAATCGATGAAGAGTTACAATTTAGTGAACTTTGCGAAAGAGTTAATTGTGATCAGCGTATTATAATCGATTGTGTTATTCGTGAAGTTCAGTGCCATGGAACTGTCTCAAATGTGTTTTGCTTAACCGCTAATGCAGGTTGTGGTGAAATATTCACGAGAACTGCGATTATTCACAAATCAAATTCGCTCAATCTTCCTTGCATTGCAACAGCCTTTGGTGGCATAGCTTCGACTCTTTCAATTAGAGGTAAACCTTGCACAATGGGTTAAATTACACATTCCCATTTTGGAAAATACTATTGCACAGCAGAGCTAATTTCCGGCTGTGCATATACATTGTTTTAAAAATTGTTTCTTTGTGCAGACCTCAGAGAACAAGGTCCAACTCATACCATGTCGCAGTCAGTATCAGCGGCGTGCAAGAAATACCAGTGCCGGACAAACAAGTGAAACATGGATGATAAATAGTTTGGACAAGAAGAGAATAGAAGCTTTCGAAATGTGGTGCTACAGAAGAATGCTGAAGGTTAGATGGGTAGGTCACATAACTAATGAGGAAGTATTGAATAGGATTGGGGAGAAGAGAAGTTAGTGGCACAACTTGACCAGAAGAAGGGATCGGTTGGTAGGACATGTTCTGAGGCATCAAGGGATCACCAATTTAGTATTGGAGGGCAGCGTGGAGGGTAAAAATCGTAGAGGGAGACCAAGAGATGACTACACTACGCAGATTCAGAAGGATGTAGGTTGCAGTAGGTACTAGGAGATGAAGAAGCTTGCATTAGATAGAGTAGCATGGAGAGCTGCATCCAACCAGTCTCTGGACTGAAGACCACAACAACAACAATTAGTCAAGTTGTGCCACGAATTTCTCTTCTCCCCAATTCTATTCAATACCTCCTCATTAGTTATATGATCTACCCATTTAATCTTCAGCATTCTTCTGCAGCACCACATTTCGAAAGCTTCTATTCTCCTCTTGTCCATACTATTTATCGTCCACGTTTCACTTCCATACATGGATACACTCGATACAAATACTTTCAGAAAAGACTTCCTGACTCTTAAATCTATACTCAATGTTAACAAATTTCTCTTCTTCAGAAACGCTTTCCTTGCCATTTCCAGTTTACGTTTTATATCCTCTCTACTTCGACCATCCTCAGTTACTTTGCTCCGTAACAAATACCGACATATTCAATGGCTTGCCAGGTGCACAGTGATGATAAATAATTTGTGATAATGATTGCAGAATTATTGAGCATTATTCAGTAGTGAATTCTCTGGCAGTAAGTAGTTTACCATCGCATAATCTAAAAATTTAAAATTAATTTCATTGTTCTTCTTATTAGAAGAAACATTAGTTGATGGAACCTGAATGTGTGTTAAATGTTTACACAGTATAACACGGCTATTGATTGCCGAGTTGTAACTCGAATCGCGCAAAATAAGCGAATTCTATGTATAAATATGACCTATTCTGGTATTATTTTAGCTTTTGAGCTTCAAAGAAAACAATTTCTAATTATTTCTGAATATGGACTTACCATTAAAAAGTCACAGAGTGAAACATTCGGAACCGTTTGGATTTTATTAAGGCAGCCAATTTTTATGCATGATCATGTTGCATCAAATAGAGTTAAATCTTTCGGTGATTTGAAATGTTACATACCTGAACATAGAGAAAGAGGTCATCACGTAAGAACGGAAAATCTTCATAATGTCAAGGTAACAATTCCAATTCATCATTTACAAAAATTTGACATTCTTTACTTTATAAATACACTTGGCCAAATTTCGAAAACGGGCGATACTAGTGTATATAGTAGCATGTCCTTTCGCTTTACAGAAGTACACAGTCTTTAGAAAGACTTAGAAACCGTTTGTCAACAATAGTTCAGTTACATGACATGTTACAAAATGCGTTCCCGTACGATGTGTGTGATGTACAAGAACACACACGGAGATTTTCGACGTGTGTATGTGTGTGTGTGTGAAAAAATAGCACTAGGTATATTTTTTTTAAATATGACACACAGATCACCGACACAACTGCATTTGAAAATAGCCACAGGCTCAAACACGATGCAATAAAGGTCATACTTTGTAAAAAAGAATTTGACAGCCTATGGAGGATATTAAAATGGTTTTGGGCTTCAGAAATTACGTCGAAGTTGTGGGGCTCACACGTGTAGAAATCAATGGTTCTTGATTCGATGTGCATAGCAGCATATGGTCTACAGAATATTTTCTGCATTTTTAATTCACGCTCAAGGGGTGGGATAAGGTAACATATAAACATAACTCTAAAAACATTGAACACATTTGGGCTGGGTTAGAACGTAGACTTCGCTCCAGCCCATAGTGTCCAACATCACCACTTTTCAGAATGAAATTTTCACTCTGCAGTCGAGTGTGCGTTGATACGAAGCTTTATGGCAGATTAAAACTGTGTGCCAGACCGGGACTCGAATGCGGGACCTTTGCCTATCACAAACAAGTGCTCTACCGGCTGCACTCTCCAAGCACGACTCACAACCCGTCCTCACAGCTTTACTTCCGCCAGTGCCCCATCTCCTATCTTCCAAACTTCATAGATTCTTCTGCAGGCTGTGCTTAAGCTATGTCTTCGCAATATCCTTCTTCCAAGCGTGCTAGTCTTGCAAGGCAGGAAAGCTTCTGTGAAGTTTTGGAAGGCAGAAGACGAGGTACTGACGGAAATAAAGAGGTGGGAATAGGTCCTGCGTCGTGCTTGGGTAGTTCAGTCGGTAGAGCGCACAAAAGGCGAAGGTCCCGAGTTCGAGTACTGGGTTAGCCCACAGTTTTAATCTGCCAGTAAGTTTCATCACTACTTTCTCTAGTTTCGGCTCTTGAAGAATGAGCTTCCATATCCGCACAGACATTTAGGTACCTCACAGAAAGTGTCTCCTGCAGACTTCAAGACGTCATAAAAGTGCAGGGTGAGTGCATCCCATTTTAATGTCCAGTAATAAAGACTGTAAATAATGACTGTATATGAATAACATTTTGTTTTGCTTATGAATAGGAGGATTTCACTCCTGAAGATAATCCCAAAGTGTTGTAAGTCGTATATTTCCTGCACGCGTTTTATGTAGTAAAATTTCATACTGTAATCAGTTTTTAATAAGTACGATATGTGATTAGAGCTGTTTAATCCGGAGGAAATGACTCTCACTGTCATAAAGAAATCTTATCTGTAGTTGAACTCTGCTGGAAATGTGTACACATTCAACGAATTAACTGCAAAATTTATCTAGACAGTATTTGCCACTCAGTCACTTACGTTAGACCGAGGCTCACAAGAAAGACAGGCCGCGGCGCGTACATCAGGAAGGTAGTCCGGAATTCACTCACTCGCTCGCTCGCTCAGCTCAGCAGACAAAATGCGCTTGTAAACCTGTTAACCCACAGCACGGCGTGTGCATACTAACGAGAATTGCATATTCGACTGGAATCTGCTATTATGAAGTCCTACTGATTATCATTTAATGCATTTTTATATTCTCTCCTTATATAAAAATGCAGTAAATGATAATCAGTAGGAAATGAAGCAGGGAAAAAGGAATACAAACGACTCAAAAATGAGACTGACAGGAAGTGCAAAATGGCTAAGCAGGGATGACTAGAGGACAAATTTAAGGATGTAGAGGCGTATATCACTACGGGTAAGATAGATACAGCCTACTGCAAAATTAAGGAGACCTTTGGAGAAAAGAGAGCCACTTGTATGAATATCAAGAGCTCAGATGCAAATCCAGTTCTAAGCAAAGAGGGGAAAGCAGAAAGGTGGAAGGAGTATATAGAGGGTCTATACAACGGCGATGTACTTGAGGACAATATTATGGAAATTGAAGAGGATATAGATGAAGATGAAATGGGAGATATGATACTGCGTGAAGAGTTTGACAGAGCACTGAAAGACCTGAGTCGAAACAAGGCCCGGGAGTAGACAACATTCCATTAGAACTACTGACGGCCTTGGGAGAGCCAGTCCTGACAAAACTCTACTATCTGGTAAGCAAGATGTATGAGACAGGCGAAATACCGACTTCAAGAAGAATATAATAATTCCAATCCCAAAGAAAGCAGGTGTTGACAGATGTGAAAATTACCGAAGAATCAGTTTAATAAGTCACAGCTGCAAAATACTAACGCGAATTGTTTACAGACGAATGGAAAAACTGGTAGAAGCCGACCTCGGGAAGGTCAGTTTGGATTCCGTAGAAATGTTGGAACACGTGAGGCAATACTGACCTTACGACTTATCTTAGAAGAAAGATTAAGGAAAGGCAAACCTACGTTTCTAGCATTTGTAGACTTAGAGAAAGCTTTTGACAATGTTGACTGGAATACTCTCTTTCAAATTCTGAAGGTGGCAGGGTAAAATAAAGGGAGCGAAAGGCTATTTACAATTTGTACAGAAACCAGATGGCAGTTATAAGACTCGAGTGGCATGAAAGGGAAGCAGTGGTTGGGAAGGGAGTGAGACAGGGTTGTAGCCTCTCCCCTATGTTATTCAGTCTGTATATTGAACAAGCACTAAAGGGAACAAAAAAAATTTGGAGTAGGTATTAAAATCCAGGGAGAAGAAATAAAAACTTTGAGGTTCACCGATGACATTGTATTTCTGTCAGAGATAGCAAAGGACTTGGAAGAGCAGTTGAACGGAATGGGCAGTGTCTTGAAAGGAGGATATACGATGAACATCAACAAAAGCAAAATGAGGATAATGGAATGTAGTCGAATTAATTCGGGTGATTCTGAAGGAATTAGATTAGGAAATGAGACACTTAAAGTACTAAAGGAGTTTTGCTATTTGGGGAGCAAAATGACTGATGATGGTCGAAGTAGAGAGGATATAAAATGTAGACTGGCAATGACAAGGAAAGCATTTCTGAACAAGAGAAATATGTTAACATCGAGTATAGATTTAAGTGTCAGGAAGTCGTTTCTGTAAGTATTCCTATGGAGTGTAGGCATGTATGGAAGTGAAACATGGACAATAAATAGTTTGGACAAGAAGACAATAGAAGCTTTCGAAATGTGGTGGTACAGAAGAATGTTGAAGATTAGGTGGGTAGATCACACAACTAATGAGGAGGTATGGAATAGGATTGGGGAGAAGAGAAGTTTGTGGCACAACTTGACTAAAAGAAGGGATCGGTTGATAGGACACGTTTTGAGGCATCAAGGGATCACAAATTTAGTATTGGAGGGCAGCGTGGACGGTAAAAATCGTAGAGGGAGACCGAGAGATGAATACACTAAGAAGATTCAGAAGGATGTAGGTTGTAGTAGGTACTGGGAGATGAAGTTGCTTGCACAGGATAGATTAGCATGGAGAGCTGCATCAAATCAATCTCAGGACTGAAGACCACAACAACAACGCAACTGATTATCAATACTACAACAAAATTTAATGTAAGATCAGTACTCGATATAAAGGGTATAATGGCTTGTTTACAGAATTTAGTCTCTTCTCCTGAACATTCCTCATTTCCTACAAGAAGTGGTGCCTTATGCAACTGATGATCATTTTGGCATGATTATAATTTTACTGTACCCCAGTACAGACGTACCAAATTATAAGTAGGCCTATAGACTTCCGATCATTGTAGGACTAATAACAGTAAGATTCCATAATAGCGGATTCCAGTAGAAGATGCAGTTGTCTTTTGTACGTACACACCCAGTTAGAGTTAACAGGTGCAGGTATGTAGTTTCTCTACTAAGTTGAACGAGCGAGCGCAGCCCTACCTGCTTGACGTACGTGCCGTGGCCTGTCTTTCTCGCAGACCTCGCTTTAGCCCTACTGTACGAGGGTTATTTGGAAAGTAAGGAACGATCGGTCGCAAAATGGAAACCACAGTGAAAATCTGATGAAGTTTTGCACAGGTGTGTTGGGCAGTGTCTCTAGTATGCCAGTTGATCGCGTCACGTCTTTCTTTTTAATCCTGAGCACACAGGGAGGACATACAGATACCTAGAACAATCCTGAAGCTATGCAGCCAACATTACATAACTGTCGAGCGTTTTCTTCTTCAAGACAATTCTCAGCCGCATTCTGCAGGGGCAATGAAGATGCTCCTGCATCGTTCTCAATTGGGAATGTTTGATTACCCACGATACAATATAAATATGTATTATTACCACCAACTTTCAAATAGCGCAATGATCACCATTCAAAGATAAGGGAAATAAGAGCTCCTACTGAGCCATTCAGTCGTTTTTCCCTCGCGCGATCCGCGAGTGGAACAGCGGGGGGGGGGGGGGGGGGGGGGGAGAATACGATTTTACGCGAATTGTACCCTCTGTACCCTCCACCACACACCGCTTGGTGGTTAGCGGAGTATACAGGGTGGTCCATTGATCGTGATCGGGCCAAATATCTCACGAAATAAGCGTCAAACGAAAAAGCTACAAAGAACGAAACTCGTCTAGCTTGAAGGGGGAAACCAGATGGCGCTATGGTTGGCACGCTAGATGGCGCTGCCATAGGACAAACGGATATCAACTGCGGTTTTTGAATAGGAACCCCCATTTTTATTACATATTCGTGTAGTACGTAAAGAAATACGAATGTTTTAGTTGGATTACTTTTTTCGCTTTGTGATAGATGGCTCTGTAATAGTCACAAACATATGGCTTACAATTTTAGACGAACAGTTGGTAACAGGTAGGTTTATTAAATTAAAATACAGAACGTAGGTACGTTTGAACATTTTATTTCGGTTGTTCCAGTGTGATACATATACACTTGTCAACTGATCATTTCTCAGAACGCATACTGTTACAGCATGATTACGTATAAATACCACATTAATGCAAAAAATGCACGAAATGATGTTCGCCAATTTAATGCATTTAGTAATACGTGTAACGACATTCCTCTGAACAGCGAGTAGTTCGCCTTCCGTAATGTTTGCACATGCATTGACAATGCGCTGACGCATGTTGTCAGGCGTTGTCGGTGGATGACGATAGCAAATATCCGTCAACTTTCCCCACAGTAAGAAATCCGGGGACGTCAGATCCGGTGAACGTGCAGGCCATGGTATGGTGCTTCGACGACCAATCCACCTGTCATGAAATATGCTATTCAATCCCGCCTCAACCGCACGCGAGCTATGTGCCGAACATCCGTCATGTTGGAAGTACATCGCCATTCTCTCATGCAGTAAAACATCTTGTAGTGACATCGGTAGAACATTGAGCAGGAAATCAGCATACATTGCACCAGTTAGATTGCCATCGGTAAAAATGGGGGCCAATTATCCTTCCTCCCATAATGCCGCACCATACATTAACCCCCCTCCCCCCTTCAAGGTCGCTGATGTTCCACTTGTCGCAGCCATCGCCGTTTTTCCGTTGCGCAATTGTGCATATTATGCCGGTTTACGTTACCGCTGTTGCTGAATGCCGCTTCGTCGCTAAATATACCGCGTGCAAAAAATTTGTCATCGTCGCACACTTTCTCTTGTGCCCAGTGACAGAACTGTACACGACGTTCATAGTCGTCGCCATGCAGTTCCTGGTGCATAGAAATATACTGCGGGTGCAATCGATGTTGATGCAGCATTCTCAATACCGACAGTTTTCAGACTCCCGATTCTCGTGCAATTTGTAGGCTACTGAAGTGCGGATTAGCCGCGACAGAAGCTAAAACACCTACTTGGGCATCATCATTTGTTGCAGGTCGTAGTTGACGTTTCACACGTGGCTGAACACTTCCTGTTTCCTTAAATAACATAACTATCCGGCAAACGGTCCGGACATTTGGATGATGTCGTCCAGGATACTGAGCAGCAAACATAGCAGACGCACGTTGGACATTTTGATCACAATAGCATACATCAACACGATATCGACCTTTTCCGCAATTGGTAAAAGGTCCATTTTTTTTCTTTATTGTGATTTTAATACCCGTAGTACAGGGAGGCTGGCAGCAGTACAATACGCCGCTCTTCAGCCATAGAGAGTACAATGATAAAACAGAGAAGACACATGAGTTGTAACAAAATGGAGGGGAAAAAACAGTAGACACATGAACATAAAAAACAGGAAGCCGTTCACCCTCGCTGACAATCCACACTACAAACTGTTGACACGAAGCACAAACACTGAAGATGTTGATGGCACTGGTGAACGATGGAGTGTGACAGTGAACACTAAACACGACGGCACACACTAGACACTGATGGCGATGATCTCCATCGCGCGAATGTCCACTTAGCGTGTGTGTGTCTAGGGACCTGCCAAGAGGGGAAGAAGGGTGAGGTGGGGGAGAGGGGAGAACAAGGATGACAATGGCTGAGGACATGGGGGAAGGAGGAGAGGGATAGGGAGGGGAAGCCTGAGGGAGGAGTGGGGACAAATGGAGGAGGGAGGGAAGAGGGAGAGAAGGGAGGGAGAGTGCCCAAAGGAGCAAAGACAGGAAGAGAGAGGGAGGATCAAAGTTGGTAGGAGGGGCAGATGGAGGAGAGGAGAGCATCATCAGGGAGAGGGAGCTGGCAGAAGCCACCTTGGGAGAGGGTCAGTAGGGTGGAGAGATGGAGACCGGGTGGGATGTGGGAATACAGGCACGGCAGCAGGTGGGAGTGGGAGAGGTGTGGAGTATGGTTGAGGGGTCCAGACCCCACGTACAGCCGGAAAGGAGCTTGAGGAGACGGAGTCGGGAGCATGCCTTGGCTTGGATTGTCCGGAGGTGGGGGGTCCAGGCGAGGCGACACTCGAGGGTGACGCCAAGGTACTTAAGGGTGGGGGTGACGGCGATAGGATGGCCATAGATGGTGATGTAAAAATCGAGGAGGCGGAAGGAAGGTGTGGTTTTGCCTACAATGATCGCCTGGGTTTTGGAGGGATTGACCTTGAGCAACCACTGATGGATGGTGACGTAGGAAGGACGGTGGGAGAGAAAGGAGCCGATCAGACGAACGTAGTTAATGGGAAGGGCGAAGGTTTGGAGCTTGAGGAGGAGACCGGAATGCCATAAGCGTCATAAGCACGTTCGAGGTCCAGGGAAAGGAAGATTGCGAAGCGACGGGAATTAATCTGTTCGGAAAGGAGATGAGTGAGGTGAAGGAGAAGGTCGTCGGAAGAGGACGGCCGAAAGCCACACTGGGTAACGGGAAGGAGGCGGTGCTGGCGGAGATGCTGGTGGATGCATCGGGTGAGGATAGATTCCAGGACCTTGCTGAAGACTGAGGTAAGGCTGATGGGACGGTAGAAGGAGACGGCGGACGGCGGTTTACCAGGTTTAAGGAACATCAGGATACAGGAGGTTATCCACAGATCGGGGTAGTAACCGGTGGACAGGACTACATTGTAGAGCCTGGCCATGGTGGAGAGGAAAGAGACAGGAGCTTCACGAAAGTGACGGTAGGTGACACGATCGTGACCAGGAGCGGTGTTGCGTTTCGTGCGGAGTGTAGCAATGAGATCCTGTGTAGTGATAGGGGCATTGAGTTCCGTGTGTGGAATTTTGTCTAAGTACTGGAAACCAGGTGCGAGGGGAGGGACAGAGGTGTCAGTTCGATAGTGGACATCCGGGAAGAGGGAGTAATCGAACTGGGGATCGTGGGGGATGGAAAAGACATCGGAGAGATAAGAGGCAAAGTGATTGGCCTAAAAGATCCATTTTAACACGGGTAATGTATCTCGATGCAAATACCGTCCGCACAGGGGAATGATACGTGATACCACGTACTTATACGTTTGTGGCTATTACAGCGCCATCTATCACAAAGCGAAAAAAGTAATCTTACTAAAACATTCATATTTCTTTACGTACTACACGAATATGTAATAAAAAATTGGGGTTCGTATTTAAAAAATCGCAGTTGACATCCGTTTGACCTATGGCAGCGCCATCTAGCGGGCCAACCATAGTGCTATCTGGTTTCCGCCTTCAAGCTAGAGGAGTTTCGTTCTTTGTAGTTTTTTCGTTTGATGCTTATTTCGTGAGATATTTCTTCCGGTCACTATCAATGTACCACCCTTTATATGTAGATGTAGATACAGCCTGTAATAGTCTCCCTCCGAGTTTCATCTTTGCTCACATGAACAGCTGGCTATGAAGACAACATTTCGGCACAGACAACGAACTGTAGGCCAGCGTAGAGAATTGGCGGAAAGAACTGGCGGCTGCCTTATATAACGAGGCTATTGGAAAGTTGGTACAACGCTGCGACAAACGTCCAAGTCGGATAGGCGACTATAAAGATAATATTAGAATTAATTTTAATACATTCAGCTGCTGACGGGCGTTGATATATACCAACTGGGACAGGTGAAAATGCATGCCCCGTCCGGGATTCGAACCCGGGATCTCGTGCTTACATGGCAGACACTCTATCTATCTGAGCCACCGCGGAAACAGATGAAAAGCGCGACTGCAGGAACTATCTCGCGCAAGCCTCCCGTGAGACCCACATTCTCACCTTGCATGTCCACACACTACAATCGCAGTGTCCCACGCCAACACACACATTACTCGTGGAAGACATTCTTACCAAGTCCCGTAAGAGTTCGGGGAAAATGTGTGCATCCGCATAGAAGAAGAGGGCCATGGCCGGTATTGCCAGAACTATGTACTTATATGGATATGGTGTCCAGACACCATATCCATATAGAGATAAGTAGCTGGAAATTGTAGCTTACTGTTGCAAATAAAACAGTTTTGATTTTCACTGTAATTTCCATTTCGCGACCTATCGTTCCTTACTTTCCGAATAGCCCTCGTATTAACGCTTTGTCCCGATATTTGTCTACAGATGAAGCTCTTCTTATTAGTTTCATAACAGCAGTTAGATCTCTGTTGTACTTACTTGTGGAAAGGAACTCTTTCTCCTTTGACGTACTTCGATTTTAAGCATTGCTGTTAACAGTAAATAAATGTGTAAAATAAACGCATGTAATTTTATAGTTTAGTTATGGGCGTTATACAAAGGCCACGTAACAATCCTAGTTCAGTATAAGCAACTTCTACAGAACACTATGCTCGCTCGACAGATATTCCTAGCGTCGCTATTCATTTGTTGCAGCTGTATAATTTCATTATTACTTCAATTATGGCTTAAAAACTCTATCTCGCCCCTTCAGTTTTTCTAAACGATGACCAGTAATATTTTTTAAATAGTCATGGTTCCGTTTTTTGTAATGTAACCTGTTCCGTTTATTAAATGGTATGTGTGAATGACACCGTTTCAATTCCTACATTTGAATTTGACATCATCCACTACATGTAAGCAGTGATATAAGTTGGTACATTTGCTTGTAATGGGTTCAGACGTTGATCGAACATTCCAGGTGCAAACTGCCTCTCAGCTCCATTGGACGAAAGAACAGTGTTAAAAATGGGACACTGAAATCTCGACGAAATATCCACAGGAAACTGTGAGTTGCTACGTTCTCTTATTCACAAACACCAAATAAGTAAACTCTGGGAATTCACCCGTCGCTGGCTACGCTTCTTTTTCACCCCTACACCTACTCGTTTGAAATGTAAGCGGTTCTCACCCCCAGCGATTGTCGCCTGACGGTAAGATAAATGTTTCTAGTTGAAATCGATGCACTGATTTATGGGGAGATATGGAACACACACACACACACACACACACAAACACATACACTTATTTTTGTAATATGTATGGGTATTGGATAAATACTGTTGAATGTAGTGTAACAAACGGTCAGATCGTTTTGATACGTTTGAGCACAGCGAAGACGGCTGCTCTGGAGTTGCAAAATGATTGGCTCTTTCATTTTAATGGACAGTAAAGTAATATGATTTGTGGAAAAGGGAGGGCAGGGCGAGGAGAAGGAAGAGGCGAGGATTGTCATACGATGTTGATGACGTAATTGATAAGTTGGGGTGGGTTTTCCGCCATGCTGAACTGTGACATCATCGCCCCTGTATGTACACAACCTCCTTCAGTTCTTGCACTTGGAATTAGTGCTATCGCAAGGTTGAATGTCACATTAAAGTGCAAAGTGACCCAGGTTGTACCTTCATATACTACTGAAGGGGCTACAATTGTGGGCAGTCACAGAACAATAACAATAAACAATAATATGGAGACCTTCAGGTATCCTGTGAAAGTTCAGTGGCGCGTTATTGTACTGTCCAGTCATATCTGCATTAATAAATGAATAAGGCGTTGGAGGTTCCGTATGTAGTGCTTTTCTGGGTGAACAAGAATTTTGTTTTTTGTATTTCATATAACTATTGACTGAATTTAAAAATATGAATACTCTCGTAATCTAATCATTAACAGGGATAATCTTACGTTAGATATTCAACACAATAACTCAACAGTCGCCTGTGACGGTAGCGTGTTGTTTACGGCCCTCTGATACGTTGAACGATGTATCCACTGCCTCGCTCGTACCTTCGAACATATGTTACTATCGTGTATAATAATAAAAAGCATAGTTCCTACAATGGTGTGACCGTTTCAACAAGTAACTTCAGTTTTCAAGTTAGTGAAAGCAGCAGTTGGAATAACAACCAGAAACAACAACAGATCGTACAGCTGTAATTAGCCAACCACCAAGAAAAGTTTCTCAGTAGCGTCTACTGCAAAACAGCAATACCCCAGACACCAGGGACAACTACAGCAGCTATTGTGGCCACTGCAACAACCGCAAAAGTTGGCAAATCCGCCACCGTCACAACCAGTGCCTTTCCTTTAATTTTTTTTTAAGGAAAAAGAGGTGAGGAAATTGGGAAATCCGTCTGCATCACATCATCGTTCATCGCCAGGCACATGGTACTTCTGGCCCATTTATCAGAGCTCTATGTATCGCATTCAAGCGCAAGATTCGTACGAATTACGCTACTGGCTATTAAAATTGCTTCACCACGAAGATGACGTGCTACAGACGCGAAATTTAACCGACAGGAAGAAGATGCTGTCATATGCAAATTATTAGCTTTTCAGAGCATTTACACAAGGTTGGCACCGGTGGCGACACCTACAACGTGCTGACATGAGGAAAGTTTCCAACCGATTTCTCATACACAAACAGGCTTTGACAGGCGTTGGCTGGTGAAACGTCGTTGTGATGCCTCGTGTAAGGAGGAGAGGTGCGTACCACCACGTTTCCGACTTTGATAAAGGTCGGATTGTAGCCAATCGCGATTGCGGTTTATCGTATCGCGACATTGCTGCTCGCGTTGGTCGAAAACCAATGACTGTTAGCAGAATATGGAATCGGTGGGTTCAGGACGGTAATACGGAACGTCGTGCTGGATCCGAACAGCCTCGTATCACTAGCAGTCGAGATGACAGGCATCTTATCTGCATGGCTGTAACGGATCGTGTAGCCACGTCTCGATCCCTGAGTCAACAGATGGGGACGTTTGCAAGACAACAACCATCTGCACGAACAGTTCGACGATGTTTGCAGCACCATGGACTATCAGCTAGGAGACCATGGCTGCGGTTACCCTTGACGCAGCATCACAGACAGGAGCGCCTGCGATGGTGTACTCGACGACGAACCTGGGTGCACGAGTGGCAAAACGTCATTTTTTGGGATGAATCCAGGTTCTGTTTACAGCATCACGATGGTCGCATCCATGTTTGGCGACATAGCGGCGAACACACATTGGAGGCGTGTATTCGTCTTCGCCATGCTGGCGTATCACCCGGCGTGATGGTATGGGGTGCCATTGGTTATATGTCTCGGCCACCTCTTGTTCGCACTGACGGCACTTTGAACAGTGGACGTTATATTTCAGATGTCTTACGACCCGTAGCTCTACCCTTCATTCGATCCCAGCGAAACCCTACATTTCAGCAGGATATTGTTTGACCACATGTTGCAGGTCCTGTACGGGCCTTTCTGGATACAGAAAATGTTCGAATGCTGCCCTGGCGAGCACATTCTCCAGATCTCTCACCAATTGAAAACGTCTGGTCAATGGTGACCGAGCAACTGGCTCGTCACAATACGCCAGTTACTACTCTTGATGAACTGTGGTATCGTGTTGAAGCTGCATGGGCAGCTGTAGCTGTACACACCATCCAAGCTCTGTTTGACTCAGTGCCCAGGCGTATCAAGGCGTAATTACGGCCAGAGATGGTTGTTCTGGGTACTGATTTCTCAGGATCTGTGCACGCAAACTGCGTGAAAATGTCATCACATGCCAGTTCTAGTATAAAATACTTGTTGAATGAATGTCCGTTTATCATCTTCATTTCTTTTTGGTGTAGCTATTTTAATGGCCAGTAGTGTAGTTCAAAATATTGAGTTAGAGGACTCCAGTGCTTGAAACTTTTATGCAATTTGTGATTCGCAGTCCAACCACTTTAATCATATAAATCACAAGTAAAAGGCTCTAATTTAAATCAAGGTTCCTTATAGTTAGGTTAATCATACGCAATACGGAACGCTGAACTACATGGTCTGTCCAAAGAGACCAGTTTATCGTGTAAATCTTGCAATATACGCTAAGCATAGTGTCTTAATCATACAAAAATATGGCAGACGAGGACATGACGTCATCAGACCATTCCCCAGTATAGCTGGTAGGGCAAGCGTATTAAATAGCCCCTTTCGTTCATGAAACATTTAATAGTTACAATGTTATTGTTAATTTGTCTTGCAGTACAGGTCAAGAATCTGCTGATGTCATCATACAAGAGTCGCCATCATTAGCTTCTCCTGTAGGCCAATGGTGTAGTATCGATCTCCACAACGGCAGCAGATACTCACAGGCAAGAGCGTTTGACCAGTGTCGCTTCTCAGCACGAGAGCATGAAAACCTGTGGTCCTGTAATCACAGGTTGCCAAAATTGTGTTCCAAGTGCTACAGCAAAGTACAAGAGGGTTCACCAAGTGACGCGCGGCACAGAGAATTTCGCTTGTTGTTCAGCGCTACTGTTGAGCCTGGGCCATTGACCGTTAACAACATAGGGCCCACTTGTTTTACAGCAGCTACCAGACGGTAGAGCTCCGACTGAATTGGTCATCAAGCTATCAACAATAATCATGAATCGGAGTTTCAACTGTTGCTTGCCTGAATAAGATGGACCGCTACAGGCGTATCGTTCACTGCAGGTTCTGCATGAAGAGCGGTGTGTGGTCACTTATAATGGGCTGGCAATCTCATTAAGAAGCCAGAGTAACAATTCTTATAGTTAATTTTCCTGTCGAAATTAGTAGTGCCGGTACGGAAACACTAACAGCATTTGTGTCCACAGCGATGTTCAAGTACCATTAGTGTAGTCTGTTTATGATTTAGAACAGCTATTGCAGAATTCTAGCAGTCGCTTGAACTCGGGTTATGCTGTGCAAAAAAGTCAAGTCATATTTCACAACAGTAACCAGTGCAATCGCTTTTCTGTTCAGCACTTCCAGTATCGCTCAAAATTCGGGAAACAGATAGAGCCGAGTTAGACAGACTGCAGGATCTGGATGACATCGCGCCCCCGTCAGCTAGCCAATGGGCGACACAAATGGTTGTGGCAAAAAGTAACACTGATCTGTATCTGTTCCTGCAGTCAGCAGTTTAGAGGGCAAAATTACTTGTGCAACAATATTTCTCAGACAGTCATTTCCAACAGATATGTGTAGCCATTCTTGGATTAGGAACAAGGCAAATATATATGCTTCAGTTCAGTTTCTTGGAGTAGTCATTGATTCTCGAATATTTCAACGATATCTGGAAAAATTATTTCAAGGAATTACAAAATTGCTCTGACTTCCTTGATGGGGATATTTGAGAACGAAACCTGGGTAGCCACTAAGCATTGTACACCTGCAAAGCTGGGTAGCATCAATTAAAAAGTTAACTTCGCTAATGGTTAATTCGTTACTAAACAACTTAACCTCGTTAACAGGAGATTTTCCAGAAGCGGAAGTTAATCGTCAATGATGAACTCGTAATAGTAAACTTCATGTAGTGGGTGCAATAAAATGAACAATTGAATCAAACATTTTACCGTTGGTTAATTAACAATGTTTTGGTAAGGGAAGCTTAGGTAGGACATAGAAGATAAATAAGAAATCAGTATAATCATTTAATTTTATAATAATTTATTTATCAATTCTAAATCACAGGATCGTCAAAAGAACAGCAGAATCGGATAGTATATGACATAAGGTATTTCCCTTCATGAATTTCAACATGTTTAAGTTATCATCCGAGAGAGAGGCTCGTTTAGGAGTCAAATTGTCTTTGCTCACAGGAAAAAGGCGTTCTACTGTTGCACTCGTGGGTATAGGAGTATTATATTTAATAAATAAATTTTCTGAAACATTTTCCCAGAAACTGAACGTTTTTGAGGGTTAAAAAGGTTTCATCAGCTTCTCAGACGACTTTGGCTCAACGATATGTAAAGCAATCATGTTCGTAACAAAAAAGTTTACTATGCGTTGCTCCACACTAGCTTGAACACGCCGCTGTCAATTCACTTAACTTTTGCAATGCCAAAAGACTCTCCAGTGTTTCTCTGTCCTACTCCTTTAACCGTGTTACTGCTATAGGCTCCGATATCGATATCTGAATGCTGAAGACTAATTTTTCTATTTGGTTTTCGTCTTCAAATTGTACATACCACGATTCATGTGCTTTCCGTATGTGTTGTTTCACATTTTTAAGGTCCAAAGTGTGAGCCTTAGTTGTTGATCTTTTAGAGAAGCACAGTTTACAATCGAAAAGTATTTCTTCTCCCGCTCTCGATACAAAATTAACGTAATCACTTAAATACGGCCACGGATTTTCATCAGTTGTAGATTCAGAATCTAATTTCATGATTTAATTACCACAGTCAGTTCAAAAACAAAATGTAGTACTTATCGCGAACTTGGCAAACAAACAGCAATATACAGCCAACACCTAGTCATACTCACTCGCACTCGATTGTTTGCAGCAACCGCTCGCACCCTGCGTAACCACACAACAACATGATCGTTACTTGTCAGAACATTGTTTCCGTGGGCGGCGCGGCGTCATTTTTGTCATAAGTAATAGGTACCTAATTCAAGGAAGTCAAAAGAGTCCGTTAACGTTTTTTAAAATTCACTTAAAAGCCAAGCATAAAACGCTAGGAGCACGTTCTGGATAACGATCACATCAAGCCCATAGCCGAGCGTGTCGATGTCATTGATATTTTGTCAGTCCTGCAAAAAGCAAAGGAGCTGCACTCATTTAAGGGAAAAAAATAATTATTACGATAAATGTTTTATCCACGCAAACCAGATTGTGCACCCATTGAACGAAAACTGTACAGCTTTCACTATGTTTGGATCAAAGCATATCTGCAAGAGTTTTTGAAAGACAATGTGTTAGTTTTGACAAACAGTAGCTAAACTAACCTTCTTCCAATATTTGACAATTTCCTAGTTTCATTACAGCCTGTAGCATTTTCTTCACCTTTCCTCTTGATGCATCTTCTTCGCCTTTCTTTTTGTTTTCTTTCCCATCCATGTCCGCAGCATCAGTTCTCTGGTGGTCTACTCATCTGAATAACAAATGGGTGAAAGTTCCTCACTTGAGTTCTACTATCCCGTTTGCTTACTTCCTTATAATAGTAGCATTGTGGGACATCGTTCTCTAATTATACACTCCTGGAAATGGAAAAAAGAACACATTGACACCGGTGTGTCAGATCCACCATACTTGCTCCGGACACTGCGAGAGGGCTGTACAAGCAATGATCACACGCACGGCACAGCGGACACACCAGGAACCGCGGTGTTGGCCATCGAATGGCGCTAGCTGCGCAGCATTTGTGCACCGCCGCCGTCAGTGTCAGCCAGTTTGCCGTGGCAGACGGAGCTCCATCGCAGTCTTTAACACTGGTAGCATGCCGCGACAGCGTGGACGTGAACCGTATGTGCAGTTGACGGACTTTGAGCGAGGGCGTATAGTGGGCATGCTGGAGGCCGGGTGGACGTACCGCCGAATTGCTCAACACGTGGGGCGGGAGGTCTCCACAGTACATCGATGTTGTCGCCAGTGGTCGGCGGAAGGTGCACGTGCCCGTCGACCTGGAACCGGACCGCAGCGACGCACGGATGCACGCCAAGACCGTAGGATCCTACGCAGTCCCGTAGGGGACCGCACAGCCACTTCCCAGCAAATTAGGGACACTGTTGCTCCTAGGGTATCGGCGAGGACCATTCGCAACCGTCTCCATAAAGCTGGGCTACGGTCCCGCACACCGATAGGCCGTCTTCCGCTCACGCCCCAACATCGTGCAGCCCGCCTCCAGTGGTGTCGCGAAGGCGTGAATGGAGGGACGAATGGAGACGTGTCGTCTTCAGCGATGAGAGTCGCTTCTGCCTTGGTGCCAATGATGGTCGTATGCGTGTTTGGCGCCGTGCAGGTGAGCGCCACAATCAGGACTGCATACGACCGAGGCACACAGGGCCAACACCCAGCATCATGGTGTGGGGAGCGATCTCCTACACTGGCCGTACACCTCTGGTGATCGTCGAGGGGACACTGAATAGTGCACGGTACATCCAAACCGTCATCGAACCCATCGTTCTACCATTCCTACACCGGCAAGGGAACTTGCTGTTCCAACAGGACAATGCACGTCCGCATGTATCCCGTGCCACCCAACATGCTCTAGAAGGTGTTAGTCAACTACCGTGGCCAGCAAGATCTCCGGATCTGTCCCCCATTGAGCATGTTTGGGACTGGATGAAGCGTCGTCTCACGCGGTCTGCACGTCCAGCACGAACACTGGTCCAACTGAGGCACCAGGTGGAAATGGCATGGCAAGCCGTTCCACAGGACTACATTCAGCATCTCTACGATCGTCCCCATGGGAGAATAGCAGCCTGCATTGCTGCGAAAGGTGGATATACACTGTACTAGTGCCGACATTGTGCATGCTCTGTTGCCTGTGTCTATGTGCCTGTGGTTCTGTCAGTGTGATCATGTGATGTATCTGACCCCAGGAATGTGTCAACAAAGTTTTCCCTTCCTGGGACAATGAATTCACGGTGTTCTTATTTCATTTTCCAGGAGTGTACATAGAAATTATTATCAAAGATGATTCAACAGTTTGCTTGGGAGGGTGGTGAGGCTGGTCAGACTGTTTCTGGAAAAAGAGCTTATGGATGAAAACACTTCTTGTAGTTGAGAATGAAGCACTTTGAATACTTTAATTATATTGAAAATTTCTTTACTTTTTAAAAATATGTGTAGATTTCTCTTTATTACAGAGAAAATGAATCATGGGTAAGAATAAGGAAATAATACGTCTCAAAGTTAATACACTGAATGTATGATATGTAATAAGGAAATGTGGTTCAGCCTTGAGAAAACACAATTTTTCTTATTTTTGAACCCATACACGTTTTGGAGAAGTTTCTCCCTCTTTGGTTCGTTTTATTCATTATTTGTTAAACAACACTTTGTGGTATTTTCCTGTTTTGTGATTATAGTATTTACATTATGAAAAGTACTGACAAAAATATTAACAGTAAATATATATATATATATATATATATATATATATATATATATATATATATATATGTTAGTATTACATATTGTTGTTCACAGATCCGTTTAGTATTTGGATCACAGCTACAATTATTGTCCTCCAGTGTGTCATCCGCAATAAACAAGCATTTACCAGTCATTTGTTACATAAGTTTTCAAATTTAGGCAGAATATGATATTATCAATATTTTATGTTTTCCTTTTCTATTTCGTTTTTGTAACACTACTGTCTTATGTTATTTTATAATAGATTATGTTAAGCTGTAAACAAAGATTCGCTATTTTACTCTTTGACTGCAGTTTTTCAGGTTACAGTACTATATTTCGAAAACAGTGTTGAAGTGAATGCTGTGATGACACTTTGTTAAATGTTGGTTGAGGAGAGGGAGGACGGTGGGGGGAGTAGGCGGGCTGTTTATGTATATGTACGTACTGACTTTTTAAAGATGTTGCGTTTTCGAGCTTCCAGAGGGTGTCTGGTTGGAGCTTCCTAACACACGCTGTTTCGCTGTTTGTGTGATGTCCACTCGTTGTGCTATCTTGTTCTGGATGTTCTGGGAGTTTGAATTTTTCGGTAATACTGGGTTTGGGGATGTTCTTTGAGGGCTGAGAACAGGGTTCCGTTGGGTAGTATGTGTATTCATTCATCACTTCTTTTCCTCCCAGGATGGCTTTTTGTATATGGTAATTTTCTTCTATTACGAATTTCTTTGGAGGGCTATTGCTGTATTTTGTCTGTTGGTCTGTGTTTCTTGTCCGTGAGATGATATGCAAATGTGGAATACTTCAAGTGTTCTGTGTTCAGTGTATGTGATGTTGATAAATCTACTTGTTTGTCCAATATAAGCTGAATTGTAGTCTTGACACATCACCTGGTACATCATAGTTATGTTTCGTTTATCTGTGTTATTGTCAGCTGCTCTCAGTTCCTTCTGTAAATAGTTGCCTATTCTACTGGAAATTTTGAGTCCTTGTTTTTTTTTAATATATTGTCTATTTTGTGAGCTGTTATTGTTGTAGGTGAGTGTGTGCCATCTGTTTGTTGTTGTGGATTTTTCTTTTTCAGATAAGTTGGGTGTGTTTGTGTTCTGTGTGTGTATGTTACGTGTTTTAATTTTCTGGTTTATTTTGTCTGTCATGTTTGTTCCGTATCCGTTTTCAACATCTGTTTGTAGGTCATTTCTGTAGTTTTCCTCATTGAGGGGAGTGGGTGTATTCGTGTATCATGTTTGTGGATATTTGGTAAACTTTTTACAAGTCACTCATTAGTTACAGAAGCACATCCACATATCACCTAGCCAGAGAAAAGCAACTTATACTTACAGAAATGTTATACATACAAACAAATGAAGTGTACAAATATTGAAGATTTTATAGAAAAGATCAAACACATCAACATAGCAACCTTTGACATCACATCCATGTACGCCAATATACCCACCACATAATCCATCATCATCATCAATCAGAACTTAGAACAACAGAAATACATCCCCCAAAACCCTACATACAAGATATAACACATATTTGAAGCCATAGTGAAATCCAAACAGTACAGAATAATATACTGGTATCTTTAAAATGGCGTCAAATGCTTCTAGACGAAACATCTGACTGTACACAACTCCACAACGATATAAAAATAGTTCACCTACAGATAAAATTCACCTTAGAATCAGAAAAGGACAAAACGCTAAATATCGTAGACATCACAAGACACAGCACCAGTTTATCATATTCATTAAACTCACAAGCACCAGCACAACTATACATGAGCAATCGAACCATCCTATAACCCAGAAGAAAGCTGACTTCTGACACATGCTACACAGATTGTATAAAACTCCGCTCAATGAGGACAACTACAAACATGAGCTGCTCATAAACAAATAGACGTCGAAAATGGATAAGAAACAAATATGATTCACAAATTAAAACCAAAAAATTAAAATAAATAATGCACCTAACAAATAGCAGCAAACAGATCAACACTAATATAGGCACACATTACCTAACCACACAGAAAAAAACACACACACTCACATAAAACAACAAAGCAGCTCAAGAAGACAATATTTTCAAAAGCCAAGTACTCAAAGTGCCTACAGAATAGACAACTCTATACAAAAGAAACTGAAGCAACTAACAATACCACAGACAAACACATCTTTGATCTATCAATTTCTGTGTCAAGACTGCAACTCAATTTATATTGTTTGCAGATCATATCGTGCAGGAGAAACACAGACCAACAGCGATAAATATAGACTTAAAAATTCTTAAATACAATATCAGCCCACCACATAAACGTTTAATAGAAGAAAATTAGCACATGCCAAAAGCCTTAGTGAAAGGAAAGGAAGTGAAGAATTTACACACAGCGCTAAGTAATGGAACCCTGTTCTCTGCTCTAAGAGATCTATCAGAAGACGCGACCATACACACACACACACACACACACACACACACACACACACACACACACAGAGAGAGAGAGAGAGAGAGAGAGAGAGAGAGAGAGAGAGAGAGAGAGAGAAGCAAACAAATAAAGACGCCCACACCCAAAGCCCAGTACCAATGCTAAATTCAAAACTCATGCCCAGAACAAGATAGTACAACAAGTGAACATCACGCAAACAGTGAAACAGTGTGTGTTAGGAAGCTCCACTCAAACATCCTGTAGTAGCACGATAAACGCTACATCTACAAAAAGTAAGTACACAGTTTTACATAAATGGTACGCTTGCATCCCCTCCTCCCGTCACTCACTGTTTCACAAAGCCTAATCACATTCACCATTCAGTTCAACAAAGTTTCCGAAAAACAGTACTGTAACCTAAATAACTGAAGACAAAGAGTAAAATAGCGAATCTTTCTTTACAGCATAATATAATGACAGCAGTGCTACAAAAATACAGAAATAGAAAACGAAAACATAAGAAGTTGTTATCATATTAGACCTAAAATTTGGGAAATTACCTGCATTGATAAATGATTATTAATTGCAGAGAATGTACTGCAAGACAATAACTGCTGTGCTCCAAATACCAAACAGATTCGTGAACAACGATCTGTAATGCTATGATATTTATTATTCACATTAATATTTCTGCTATACTGTATATATACTAAATTAACAAAACAGGCAAATATCACAATGCGTATATTCTTTGTATGTTCCTTAACAGAGAATACATAAAACCCAATGAAGATGGAGAGACTTCTCCGAAACATGTGTGCGTACTAAAATTACAAAAACTGTTTCTTCAAGGCAGAACCACATTTCCTTTTTACAGATTACGAAGAAACCGCGGATAAAAAAAGAGCTTTGGTCACGAGAGGAATGTATAGGATTCACTACACGTGACTGCGCGTGTTAGACGTAATGCGTGCCACCGGCTTTGCCACAATGTTAACACCGGTTCCCATCAGAGCACGGAAGTTACGCGCTGTCGAGCTTGGCTAGCACTGGGATGGGTGACCTTTCAGGTCTACCGAGCGCTATTGGCAAATGGGGTGCACTCAGCCCTTGCGCGGCCTATTGAGGAGCTATTTGACTGAGAAGTAGCATCTCCGCCCACGAAAGCTGACAACGACCGGGAGAGCGTGTGCTGACCACACATGTCTTTCCATATTGGCGTCCAGTGATGCCGTCAACTAAGGATGAAACAAGCCCATCCGGTTGGCCGTGCGGTCTAACGCACGGCTTTCCGGGCGGGAAGGGGCGCTTGGTCCCCGGCACGAATCCGCCCGGCGCATTTGTGTCGAGGTCCGGTGAACCGGCCAGTCTATGGATGGTTTTTAGGCGATTTTCCATCTGCCTTGGCGAATGCGGGCTGGTTCCCCTTATTCGTCCTCAGATACACCATGTCGGCGATTGCTGCGCAAACAAGTTCCCCACGTACGCGTACTCTACCACGCAAACATAGGGGTTACACTTGTCTGGTGTGAGACGTTCCCGGGGTGGGGGGGGGTCCATGGGGGGCCGAGCCGCACAATAACCCTGGGTTCGGTGTGGGGCGGCGGAGGGGTGAAGTGGGCTGCGGTAGTCGTCGTGGGGTTGTGGACCACTGCGGCTGCGGCGGGGACGGGGCCTCTCCGTCGTTTCTAGGTCTCCGGTTAACATACAGTACAATACAAGGATGACACAGCGGTCGGTCGGTGCTGCTGGGCCTCCCAAGCCCTGCTGAGACGGAGGAGGAGGAGCAGGAGAAGTAATGTGTAACATTTATTATGAACAATCATTACATGGAAAGTTCGAAACAAAACACGCAATGTAAACACTACACGTAAAGTAAACGAAGATTAAACGAATGTTACAGCTTTCTAGACGGACGCGTGAAGTTTTGAGTTCACGAAACGTCACAAACTGGGACAGAACCAATTCCGAAATGGTATCTGGTGAATGAATTCTTAACAAGGGGGAACAGAAAAGAAGCCCAATTACGAAACACCTGGAGTCACACGCTAAATGTGTACCTGACAAGCGTCAAGATCGATACAGTGAAGCAGAACATGCTACTCTTCAAAGGTCTATGCAAAGCACCAGATGATCGTAACGACGTATGTCCTGGGTGTAGGTAGTATAATTAGAGGTAAGACTAGTATTGGCCCTTTATGGTATAGATACGAATAATACAGCCATGACAGAGAAAGAGAAAAGCCCATTCAGGTGCACACCGAAACCACACTAGAATGTTGATCAACTGTAGTGACACATCTACAAGGAAGAAAACGTAGTTTATGAGAGTAGACAAAAGTGGAGCCGCAGTGGAGATGTGTTTGTGATTTCGAGAGTTGTCGGTTCGATAAAGGGAGCGTTTGTGGATATTAGTAGACGTACAAAGCGCCCAACTGCAGACTGTTAACGGAAGTCTGAGCATACGGAATAGGTTCTCAGCTATGTGAGCGACTGAGTTGCTCCAAGGCTTCCTCAACAATAAAACCGACTAGGTTGTGCAGGATGGCGAGTGTTCAGAGACGCGGGTACCGACAGGAGTCCCCCAGGGACGTGTGATAGGATCGCTTTTGTTCTCTATATACATAAGTGATTTGACGTATAGCGTGGGTAACAGTCTTTGACTTTTTGCTAATGATTGTTGTGAATGGACAAGTATCATCGTTGAGCGACTACCGGAGGATAAAGGAGAACTTAGAGAGAAATTCTATTTCGTGTGAAGAAGCACAGCTAGTTCGGAGTGTAAAAGAATTTAAGCTAATACGGGGTGTTCAAAAAGTCTCTCCGCAGTGCCGTATACCGCAGTGAATATACCGAAATGTAACTCAGTGAAATACAAGTTATTAATTTATTGAATATTCATTTTTACTTACAAATTTTCACGTTAAATGTTGAAAGTGTCCCCCCTGTTATTGAATACACATTCCATTCGTCTCATCATGTTTCCAAACACAAGCTGTAACATTTCTTCAATAACAGATGCAGTGAAAGTGGATATTGCAGTTTTCAACTCATTGATGGGTTTTGGACGGTTTTTATAGACAGTTGCTGTCGCTGCACCCCAGAGGAAAAAGTCAGGTGGTGTTAGCTCAGGCGATTGTGGACGCCAAAGTCCCTGTGAAATTATACGATCACCAAAAACATCAGCAAGCAGTGGCATTGAAACGCGAGCTGTATGCACGGTTGCACCTTCTTGTTGAAAATAACCGTTCAGTATTTCTCCTACGAATGAGTACACAATATCATTTTATCAGAAATGTCGAGTAGTTTATCCTCAGATAAAATGCTAGAACTGAACCCGTACTTCGAAATTTGTAAGAAAAATCAGGCACTGTATCGCGATGTGGGAGTGTTGTCTCCGGGAAAACTGAATTATATGTTTGACGAAGTGAAACTGTGTATTTACCGCCAGCTTTGAACAATTGTTCGACTAAAAACACACGTTCTTCAATGGTTATCATTTTAACAGGGACAAAAACGAAACAAAAGAACAAAGAAGCTAAACTTTAACATTCACGTCAACACGTAACGACACACTCCAAAGATACTACTGACGCTGACTGAGATAAACGAAACAGTGGAAGGTTGGGAGAGTCCACTTGAAGGGAAGTAACCCAGGCAGGCGAACAATCATACGGCACGCGCGGCTAACAATCATACGGCACTGCGGAGAGACTTCTAGAACACCCCATATAAATGAGGAGGAAAAACAATCCTGTAATGATCGTATACAATATTGGTGTTGTGCAGTTTGACATAGTTGATTAAATTTCTAGAAGTAATGTTGCAAAGCGATATTAAATGGAAAGAGCACGTAAGGGGAGGAAAATGGTCGACTTCGGTTTAAATGGAGAGTTTTAGGAAGGTGCAGCTCGTGTACATTGGCGACCGTATACAGAAGAGCACTAGTGAGACCCATTCTTGAGTACTGACAGAGCGTTTGGAATACCCATCAGACCAGATGAAGGGAAGACATTGAAGCAATTCAGAGGCTTGTTTCTGGATTTGTTACCGGTAGTTTCGATGAACACGCAAGTACGACAGAGGTGCTTCGTGTGCCCAAATGGGAATTCCTAGAAGGAAAATGACGTTCTCTTTGCGGAACGCTAATGAGAAAATTTACAGAACCAGTATTTGCAGCTGAATGCAAGATGACTCTCGTAGTGCCAGCTTGCATTTCGTAGATTGACTGCAAGGACAATTTAAGAAAAATTAGGGCTCGCACTGAGGCATATAGTCGCTTTTGTCTCGCTGCATTTGCGAGTAGAACAGCAAGGAGAATGACTAGCAGTAGTATACGGTATCCTCCGCCGTGTACCGTATAGTGGCTTCCGGAATGTGCATATAGATGTAGACATTGGGGTATTTCGTTTCGGTTCAGCTGCTGGGTGGTGTAGAAGAGAGTGAAATCGGATCGTGAACGTCGTAGAAGTGTAATCAGATGGAAGCACATGTATTTAAAATATGGGTATTATGGATGATTCTGAAGTGGAAATGGGAAAAATCAGAAATCACAGAGATTTACCTGAGCTGAAACTAATGCAGGACAGAAAGTGCACTTTGGAAGAGACGTTCATTACTTTCGTGATACCACAAGCGCAGGAGAGTGATTAGAAAAGGAGTAATGTAAAGAAACAGGACAGGAAATGGAGAACAGAATGGCATGCGACTAAGATTCTACATCTACATGACAACTCTGCAATTCACATTTAAATGCTTGGCAGAGGGTTCATCGAACCACAATCATACTATCTCTCTACCATTCCACTCCTGAACAGCGCGAGGGAAAAACGAACACCTGAACCTTTCTGTTCGAGCTCTGATTTCTCTTATTTTATTTTGATGATCATTCCTACCTATGTAGGTTGGGCTCAACAAAATATTTTTGCATTCGGAAGAGAAAGTTGGTGACTGAAATTTCGTAAATAGATCTCGCCGCGACGAAAAACGTCTTTGCTTTAATGACTTCCATCCCAACTCGCCCATCATATTTGCCACACTCTCTCCCCTATTACGTGATAATACAAAACGAGCTGCCCTTTTTTGCACCCTTTCGATGTCCTCCGTCAATCCCACCTGGTAAGGATCCCACACCGCGCAGCAATATCCTAACAGAGGACGAACGAGTGTAGTGTAAGCTGTCTCTTTAGTGGACTTGTTGCATCTTCTACGTGTCCTGCCAATGAAACGCAACCTTTGGCTCGCCTTCCCCACAATATTATCTATGTGGTCTTCCCAACTGAAGTTGTTCGTAATTTTAACACCCAGGCACTTAGTTGAATGGACAGCCTTGAGAATTGTACTATTTATCGAGTAATCGAATTCCAACGGATTTATTTTGGAACTCACGTGGATCACCTCACACTTTTCGTTATTTAGCGTCAATTGCCACCCGCCACACCATACAGCAATCTTTTCTAAATCGATTTGCAACTGATACTGGTCCTCGGATGACCTTACTAGACGGTAAATTACAGTATCATCTGCGAACAACCTAAGAGAACTGCTGAGCTTGTCACCCAGATCATTTATATCGATCAGCAACAGCCGAGGTCCCAGGACACTTCCCTGGGGAACACCTTATATCACCTCAGTTTTACTCGATAATTTGCCGTCTATTACTACGAACTGCGACCTTCCTGACAGGAAATCACGAATGCAGTTAGACAACTGAGACGATACCCCATAGTCCCGCAGCTTGATATAAAAAAAAGAGCTTGTATCAATACGAAATGCGGTCTGTCGTGGAGAGACTACGTTCCAGTGTGTTCTGTGTCAGATGATTAAGTATCTGAGGGAATTTTTGACTGAGACAGCACAGATAGCAACACGAAGACTTTCGCTGTGAAGTGATTTCACACGATGATGACACGAAGAATATCGCACTAAAATGATCTTATGGCAGTGATAACTGGGAGTCCCCACCTGGGGAAGTTCGGCCGCCGCATCGCAAGTCTTTTCAGATGTCGCAACTCGCTTGTCGATGATGATGAAGACAACACAGCACCCAGTCTCCAATCGGGGTTGGTTGGGTTGGGTTGTTTGGGGAAGGAGACCAGACAACGAGGTCATCGGTCTCATCGGATTAGTGAAGGATGGGGAAGGAAGTCGGCCGTGTCCTTTTAAAGGAACCATCCCGGCATTTGTCTGGAGTGATTTAGGGAAATCACGGAAAACCTAGATCAGGATGGCCGCACGCGGTATTGAACCGTCGTCCTCCCGAATGCGAGTCCACTGTCTAACCACTGCGCCACCTCGCTCGGTAGTCTCCAATCGGAGAAAATCTCCGACCCGGACTACAATCGAACCCGGGTCGCTGCATGGCAGTCAGACCCGCTGAGCAATCAAGAAAGAGGACGCACGTTCCCATGTAAGATAACGAATGTGTCCTCCGTGGAAGCGGAAGGACCGTCAGCGACCTACCTCATGTGTACGGCGAGCGAGACGGTCAAGGTTGGCTGGCGTACGTGGATTCGGCGGGAGCGGTGCCCCGGCAGCTACTGTGCTTGTAGTGGGGACACCCGGTCGTTTTCAGCTCGGCCGCCTGGGCGCGCTAATGCACTTACCTCTGGCTTTGCCTGGCTGGGGCTTCTCTTGTGTAAGGCCTCGTTTGTTGGACCTTCCAGACGCTCCACTCCGTTCTGGCGAAAAATAGAGTCTCTACATTTACATCTACATCTATATCCATACTACGCAACCCACCTGACGGTGTGTGGCGGAGGGTACCTTGAGTACCTCTATCGATTCTCCTATCTATTCCAGTCTCGTATTGCTCGTGGATTGTCGGTATGCCTCTGTGAGGGCTCTAATATCTATGATTTTATCCTCATGGTCTCTCCGCGAGATATACGTAGGAGGGAACAATATACTGCTTGACTCTTCGGTGAAGGTATGTTCTCGAAACTTTAACAAAAGCCCGTACGGAGCTACTGAGCGTCTCCCCTGCAGATTCTTCCACTGGAGTTTATCTATCATCTCCGTAACGCTTTCGCGATTACTAAATGATCCTGTAACGAAGCGCGCTGCTCTCCGTTGGATCTTCTCTATCTCTTCTAACAACCCTATCTGGTACGGATCCCACACTGCTGAGCAGTATTCAAGCAGTGGGCGAACAAGCGTACAGTAACCTATTTACTTTGTTTTCGGATCGCATTTCTTTAGGATTCTTCCAATGAATCTAGTCTGGCATCTGCTTTACCGACGATCAACTTTATATGATCATTCCATTTTAAATCACTCCTAATGCGTACTCCCATACAATTTACGGAATTAACTGACTCCAGTTGTTGACCTGCTATTTTGTAGCTAAATGATAAGGGACCTATCTTTCCATGTATTCGCATCACATAACACTTGTCTACATTGAGATTCAATTGCCATTCCCTGCACCATGCATCAATTCGCTGCAGATCCTCCTGCATTTCAGTACAATTTTCCATTGTTACAATCTCTCGATATACCACAGCATCATCCGCAAAAAAGCCTCAGTAAACTTCAGATGTCATCCACAAGGTCATTTATGTATATTGTGAATAGCAACGGTCCTACCAAACTCCCCTGCGGCACACCTGTAATCACTCTTACTCCGGAAGACTTCTCTCCATTGAGAATGACATACAGCTTTCTGTTATCTAGGAACTCTTCAATCCAATCACATGATTAGTTTGACAGTCAATATGCTCTCACTTTGTTTATTAAACGACTGTGGGGAACTGTGTCATACGCCTTGCGGAAGTCAAGAAACACGGCATCTACCTGGGAACCCGTGTCTATGGCCCTCTGAGTCTCGTGGACGAATAGCGCGAGTTGGGTTTCACACGATCGTCTTTTTCGAAACCCATGTTGATTTCTACAGAGTAGATTTCTAGTCTCCAGAAAAGTCATTATACTCTAACATAATACGTGTTCCAAAATTCTACAACTAATAGACGTTAGGGGTGCCTTCGTGAATAAATAATGTTTTTTTGTGTAACAATAATTTGCTCCATTTCTTTAAATCAATTTCTTTAAATTCTGATCCAGAGATCAGTCTCCAGCTCAGTTAGTTTCGAGGCAAGCAAGTTATAAGTAGCCATTAACAAGCATAACTACGGCGATCGCCTTACAACATAATGTCAGCAGACAAACAATTTAGTCACCTTCCGCTTACGAACCATACACTACTGGCCATTAAAATTGCTACACCACGAAGGTGACGTGCTACAGACGCGAAATTTAACCGACAGGAAGAAGATGCTGTCATATGCATATGATTAGCTTTTCAGAGCACTCACACAAGGTTGGCGCCGGTGGCGCACATACAACGTGCTGACATGAGGAAAGTTTCCAACCGATTTCTCATACACAAACAGCAGTTGACCGGCGCTGCCTGGTGAAACGTTGTTGTGATGCCTCGTGTAAGAAGGAGAAATGCCGATTTCTCATACACAAACAGCAGTTGACCGGCGCTGCCTGGTGAAACGTTGTTGTGATGCCTCGTGTAAGAAGGAGAAATGCGTACCATCACCTTTCCGACTTTGATAAAGGTCGGATTATAGCCTATCGCGATTGCGGTTTATCGTATCGCGACATTGCTGCTCGCGTTGGTCGAAACCCAATGACTGTTAGCAGAATATGGATTCGGTGCCTTCAGGAGGGTAATACGGAGCGCCGTGCTGGATCCCAACGGCCTCGTATCACTAGAAGTTGAGATGACACGCATCTTATCCGCATGGCTGTAACGGATCGTGCAGCCTCGTCTCGATCCCTGAGTCAACAGATGAGGATGTTTGCAAGATAACAACCATCTGCAGGAACAGTTCGACGACGTTTGCAGCACCATGGACTATCAGCTCGGAGACCATAGCTGCTGTTACACTTGACGCTGCATCACAGACAGGAGTGCCTGTGATAGTGTACTCAACGACGAACCTGGGTGCACGAATGGCAAAACGTCATATTTTCGGACGAATCAAGGATCTGTTTACAGCATCATGATGGTCGCATCCGTGATTGGCGACATCGCGGTGAACGCACATTGGAGGCGTGCGTTCGTCATCGCCATACTGGCGTATCACCCGGCGTGATGGTATAGTGTGCCGTTGGTTACACGTCTCCGTCACCTCTTGTTCACATTGACGGCACTTTGAACAGTGGACGTTACATTTCAGATGTGTTACGACCCGTGGCTCTACCCTTCATTCGATCCCTGCGAAACCCTACATTTCAGCAGGATAATGCACGACCGCATGTTGCAGGTCCTGTACGGGCCTTTCTGGATACAGAACATGTTCCATTGCTGCCCTGGCCAGCACATTCACCAGATCTCTCACCAACTGGAAACGTCTGGTCAATCGTGGCACAATACGCCAGTCACTACTCTTGATGAACTGTGGTATCGTGTTGAAGTTGCATGGGCAGCTGTACGTGTACACGCCTTCCAAGCTCTATTTGACTCCATGACCAGGCGTATCAAGGCCGTTATTAGGGCTAGAGGTGGTTGTTCTGGGTACTGATTTCTCAGGATCTAAGCACCCAAATTACCTGAAAATGTAATCACATGTCAGTTCTAGTGTAATATATTTGTCAAATGAATACCGGTTTATAATCTGTATTTCTTCTTGGTGTAGTAATTTTAAAGGCTAGTAGTGTATTATAACGTAACAGTTACCAAACGTAAATTAAATTGACATCGGTATCTGTGCCAAATCATGCAACGACAATCGCCGAACCTAATGCAACGGTCGGGAAGTTGAAGTACTCTAAGCGATCCAATATAATACCGATTCTTACGAACTCGGCGTTAAATGAACCGTTATTGTTGCACATATTGCTGTAATTTTTTATCTGCGGAGCCTTAGGTTGGAAACTAGGCGCTGGTTCGCTCTTAAATAAGCCATTGGTCAAATTTAGGCATGGGAGTCTATTATATGCATTATTTCTCAAGCCAACGTCCCTTATTCTCAACGGATACTAATCGCACAGGGATGAATGAGGTATCGTTAGAAATTCTTTTTTGCCGGATTCTGATATTGTATACCAATTCTGCGCTAAGCCGTACTATTTGTGGAAAATTATGACATAAGAGAGACTTTTAAGTACCGTAGGCAAAAGAGCAGCATGGATGACCAGCTCCATACCCATTTTTTAAGAAGCTAACATATTACTAATGAATAAGAGACTCCCTTTCCATATTATCTTTTTGCGAATACCAATTTATCTGCTTTCAAGTACTTAATAACTAGATAATATGCATACATCATAGTCAGAGATAATAACCGTTACCACTGTAGGAGTCCATTATCTCCGCCTGTCATACAAGTTGACTTTCTAAACGAATATACTTTTCGAAATGACAAACATATTTGTCATTGTCACCTTGAATTGTAATTTACCTATTCCTATTACGGCCTACCGTGCTTACTGTAATTGAAAACGTTTCTCGAGTTAAAGTTATAGGTTATGTGATCCTATCGACAGTTTCAGATCTCCGTCCGCCGTACAAGCCGAGACAAACATTGCGAATGCAAAACAAGTCGTAAAGCCCTAAACAAACATTCCAAATGAAAAACACGTTTTGGACACATTTTTGACACAAATACGTATTTGTAACTGATGCTTGTTTAGTGCACTTGCATAAAAAGTGCAAATAATATCACAAAATTTAGGTACAGGTACAGGTTATCGTGGGCTTAGTGATATACCACTAACACTTCGTTTCCTATTAATATTAAGCGGCGCATTTTTCAGTCGTGTTATGTCAAAGAAATTACCACTTTCCATATTTATGACACTGAAGTCAATCATTTGTCTCCAATGTCATGGAGAGTATACGATGGGTTATCCCCTCTGATATTTCTCAATTTTAGCAAAGTCGCTAGCTGAAGGCAAGAAAGAGTGTCCAGAGATAAGAAAATAATACTCAATTTTTTCAAACCGCTTTGTGTGGATCAGCTAACTCCAAACTGCCATTATATTCCAGTTTCTATTCTGACGTAAACTTCGGGAGCTTGTCAGCAAAACAGATAGAAAGAATTCTACACAATACTCCCTAAGATAGTCCAAGGACGGAGTGTCTTAATCTGCACAAAACCCGGATTGAAAAGCACGGCCAGACATACTGTACGCCTTTAATATCATCCTCTAAGGACTAACTGGTGAAACTGAGAGAGTTCTACAGGTTTAGTGTTAAGTGGGAGCTACCTGCACACTTCACTTTTGAATATAAGTTAATATTAAGTCTTAAATTAATTTCTATTGGCAACTACAAGTTACAATGTTAGTAACGTGTAATGATACATCATGAAGTGAAAATGAAACGTAAGACTGGAATAGTGAGCTAGGGTAATGATTCAACCGACACGAAAATTTAGAGCGTGGCAGAGCTTGTATTTTGCAAACAGTTCTCTTTTAGTGACGAAAGTAGAGACTGTTAGAATTCTAATTGAAGTCAGTATAACTGGCTCTGTTTCACCTCAACTGGGATGTGTAGCTCGTTGCCAGACTCGTCCTCTGTTTTGCGTAAAATTAGATTCTTCGTTCGTTCTCCATACGTCCATAGCGGTTAACGAAATCCCATTCCGCTGTGGTAACGGACAGGAAAGCGTATTAAGTCAGAACCATTGCATCTGGAGACTCGTCTTACAGCTGGATACTATCTCTCCTTCTGCTATCTCTACATACTCTGTGCTTCTTTTTCAACACGACTGCTGCGCGCAATTCAGCACTGCTGATTCCATTCCAGTATATAATAAGAACGATCTGTTTCCACCCGTTTGTTTCATAATCAGCAGCCGTTCGGCGCTCACTGTTGAATACAAGCCTCACCCATGCATTCTCATGTACACTCTAAGACAAAAAATGCGACGCAACGGACGGAAATCGGCAGATATGATGTATATCTACAAACAAACAAATGACTACAATTTCAAAAAAACTGAATGATTTATACAAGAAAAACAACTTTACAAATTGAGCAAGTCAGTAACCCATTGGTACACGTCTCGCCCTTCAGCAAGCAGTTATTCAGCTTGGCATTAGTTGTTAGAGTTGTTGGATGTCCTCTTGAGGGACGTGCAATTCTGTCCAACTGTCGCGTTAGATCGTCAAAATCTGAAGCTGGTTGGAGGGCCCTGCGCATAATACACGCTACGTTTGTAACCTTTGTAAATAAAGAAGCTTATTAGCTGCGAACTAAAGCTGAACTTGACTGGTTTCCTACGTCTAACTTCCTGATCGCTAGCGCTATCTGATGAAGTAAGTCGCCAAACTGTCTGAAACTTTATACCTGTATTGCCATTAGCTTCTACCAAAGTAATCAGGAAACCAAAACGGTAAGCTAAATGAGCTCTCCTGCGAAACTCTGCATTGTGCACTGCATAGAGTAGTACTACAATGCGTGACGTAACACTACCTGACTTGCAATTCTAATGCACAAAACTAACATAATAAAAATTTCGCATAGAATTACAAATTGAATTTTGAAAGAATAAATAACGAAAAATGTTTGTGAAAATGGCTTCTGAATTTACGTATGCAAACAGATGAAGCAGAATTCCAAACACTGAATAATACACACGCAATGTAACATTGTACAGTCAGAATGTAACAAATGTAATATGAAGTGAAATTTACCTAAATAGAACCTGATAATTCTGAAAAGCAAAGTGAACTGTGAATGACCTATCTTGACTGTTATGCAAAACTGGCCGTCTAATTGTCTCGAAATTTGGTAGAAAATCCGAAGAAATTCTGGTCGTATGTAAAGTACACAAGCGGCAAGACGCAGTCAATACCTTCGCTGCGCAGTGCCGATGGTACTGTTATCGACGACTGCGCCGCTAAAGCGGAGTTATTGAACGCAGTTTTCCGAAATTCCTTCACCAGGGAAGACGAATGGAATATTCCAGAATTTGAAACACGAACATCTGCTAGCATGAGTTTCTTAGAAGTAGATACCTTAGGGGTTGCGAAGCAACTCAAATCGCTTGATACGGGCAAGTCTTCAGGTCCAGATTGTATACCGATTAGGTTCCTTTCAGATTACGCTGATACTATAGCTCCCTACTTAGCACTCATATACAACCGCTCGCTCACCGATAGATCTGTACCTACAGATTGGAAAATTGCGCAGGTCGCACCAGTGTTCAAGAAGGGTAGTAGGAGTAATCCATTTAACTACAGACCTATATCATTGACGTCGGTTTGCAGTAGGGTTTTGGAGCATATACTGTATTCAAACATTATGAATCACCTCGAAGGGAACGATCTATTGACACGTAATCAGCATGGCTTCAGAAAACATCGCTCTTGTGCAACGCAGCTAGCTCTTTATTCGCACGAAGTAATGGCCGCTATCGACAGGGGATCTCAAGTTGATTCCGTATTTCTAGATTTCCGGAAAGCTTTTGACACCGTTCCTCACAAGCGACTTCTAATCAAGCTGCGGAGCTATGGGGTATCGTCTCAGTTGTGCGACTGGATTCGTGATTTCCTGTCAGGAAGGTCGCAGTTCGTAGTAATAGACGGCAAATCATCGAGTAAAACTGAAGTGATATCAGGTGTTCCCCAGGGAAGCGTCCTGGGACCTCTACTGTTCCTGATCTATATAAATGACCTGGGTGACAATCTGAGCAGTTCTCTTAGGTTGTTCGCAGATGATGCTGTAATTTACCGTCTAGTAAGGTCATCCGAAGACCAGTATCAGCTGCAAAGCGATTTAGAAAAGATTGCTGTATGGTGTGTCAGGTGGCAGTTGACGCTAAATAACGAAAAGTGTGAGATGATCCACATGAGTTCCAAAAGAAATCCGTTGGAATTCGATTACTCGATAAATAGTACAATTCTCAAGGCTGTCAATTCAACTAAGTACCTGGGTGTTAAAATTACAAACAACTTCAGTTGGAAGGACCACATAGATAATATTGTCGGGAAGGCGAGCCAAAGGTTGCGTTTCATTGGCAGGACACTTAGAAGATGCAACAAGTCCACTAAAGAGACAGCTTACACTACACTCGTTCGTCCTCTGTTAGAATATTGCTGCGCGGTGTGGGATCCTTACCAGGTGGGATTGACGGAGGACATCGAGAGGGTGCAAAGAAGGGCAGCTCGTTTTGTATTATCGCGTTATAGGGGAGAGAGTGTGGCAGATATGATACACGAGTTGGGATGGAAGTCATTACAGCATAGACGTTTTTCGTCGCGGCGAGACCTTTTTACGAAATTTCAGTCACCAACTTTCTCTTCCGAATGCGAAAATATTTTGTTGAGCCCAACCTACATAGGTAGGAATGATCATCAAAATAAAATAAGAGAAATCAGAGCTCGAACAGAAAGGTTTAGGTGTTCGTTTTTCCCGCTCGCTGTTCGGGAGTGGAATAGTAGAGAGATAGTATGATTGTGGTTCGATGAACCCTCTGCCAAGCACTTAAATGTGAATTGCAGAGTAGTCATGTAGATGTAATTTTATGACATATCTATGGCAATTCATTACTGTTCGGAGTGGTGAACACCAAAAAATACAACGCAGCATAAAATTAACTAAAGGAAAGAGACTTGCGTAGTGCGATGCAAAAACGTTTAGTTATTCAAAGCAGATCATGCTTTAGTTTTAGTCACTGTGTCCCGCTCAGTGCAATGTGGCGACACACATAACTAGAAAATAAACTTTCGTGAGGAGGCGGTGGTTCCATTTAAACCTGTTAAATGATTGCAAAGAAATTAGCCATTTTTAAAGAACTGTTTCCTGTATGATGCAACTTATGGTCTGACTATAAATCATCTTCACAATAATTACTTATCATCTGAAATATGAAACTGCCATGAAATTAATTACTGGAATGTACATAGCCACTAAGAGCAAGCCATGCTAACAGACAACTTTTCTTTACCACGTCTGAAAAATGAAATTAACTAGCCTGTGCCAATAAGAAAAAATCCTACCATAACTTTCCGTTTTCCAAGCACATCATAAATTACGCCCAAGCAAGCTTTTCAGCAACAACATACCTGAAATTCTTCACATCTTAAATTAATCTTGACCAAATCATATTCAAAAATCCAATAACCTCTTTATCTCTGTCTTTGTGTTCTGAAAGTTGTTTCCAGAACGCTCGGTAGCATAGGCAACACCCGATGCACTTTGAATGCTACAACAACGACAATGTTGCTAGCAACCAAAGATTACATTTCTTGTACTCAGAACCTCTGTGACGTAACATACCGACTACTGAAAACCTCTGTCTGAAAAATATCCTGTATACATATCAGAAGTTTGATACATAGAACGAAAATGGAGCTTACATCGCTTTTCTTCAATATCAAAAATAAGCTAGACACTTTACATTTCTCAATTGGGGAGAGATCCGGCGACCTTCCTGGCCGAAGTAGGATTTGGCAAGCACGACAACACGTAGTAGAAACTCTCGCCGTGTGCAGGAGGGTATTATCTTGCTGAAACGTAAGCCGACGATGGCGTAGAATATCGCCCACATACCGCAGTGCTGTAAAGATACTGAGGATAACAACAAAGGTGTCCTGTTATGAAAAGAAATGTCACCCCAGTTGGTCGTCGAGCCATATGGCGAGTGACAGGTTGGTATCCTACCGCTGCCTGGGGAGCCTCCAGATAACGTCTTCGCACGTCTCGAGGCTCAATTCTAAGCGGGACTCATCAGTGAAGACAATGTTACTCCAGTCAACGAGATTCTAGGACAAATGTGTCCGACACCGCTGCAAAGGGATTTATTGGTGTACAAAGGCCAATTGTAGTCGGCGCCAAGGGGCGCCGTGACGTCAGCCCCCTCCCTGTCTGTAAGCCGCATATCAATGGCTCTTGTGGTCACTGAAGTGCCACCCGCTCGTCGAATGTTCTGTCGTCTCTCCAGGTCGACCCCTTCCTTCTTGACGCTGTGTTCGACAGTGGTTCACCAATTCCTGCCAACAGTGGCATCGCCCCTATTCAACTGTCGAGCGAATCGCTGATTACTCCAACCGACTGCTTTGAGCCCAACTACACGACCTCTCTCAAATACTGTTGCGAATGTTGTTCACGCGCCCGTCTGTTCAACTGAGTATACGAATGAAATTTGCAGAAACGCTATCTCCTGGTATCGACCTGACTTGACTGCCCTCGCCAGCAGTGCAGTGAAATTTGCGCTGCAGCGCCACAAATTCATCCATCGGCAGCAAAGTTTACAACTTTGCATTTTTCGTCGGTGGTGGATACAGAAAAACCTAGGAGTGGGGGCTAAAGATATCTTGAGCTACCTTTACTTTAACCATAGTAAAAAATAATCAAGTTACATGCAAGGTTTAAGAAAGTTTTATTTAAACAGATTATACACATATGCAAGACAGAGTCATCTTCTGATATAAAAAAGTTACAATTGTGGTTCTCTTGGTTAAGTGATGACTTTTATGCACCTATTCTTCCTAGCAAATTGGTCAATAGCCGGCCGCGGTGGTCTCGCGGTTCTAGGTGCGCAGTCCGGAACCGTGCGACTGCTACGGTCGCAGGTTCGAATCCTGCCTCGGGCATGGATGTGTGTGATGTCCTTAGGTTAGTTAGGTTTAAGTAGTTCTAAGTTGTAGGGGACTGATGACCACAGCAGTTGAGTCCCATAGTGCTCAGAGCCATTTGAACCATTTCTTGAAATTGGTCAATTACATCCTCAATAGGACAACCAATGTCAAGGTGAGTGTTGAACAGAGTTAAGCCACTAAGTTGACCCTCCTTCATTGTCGACCTCAGCCACGTCTTTGTACGCCGCAATGTTGAAAAACTTCTTTCTACTGTAGCAACAGATACAGGTAGACAAGCAAATATTTTGTACAGCGTGTGCAAAGTAGGGTAGTCAGATCTAGGACTAACAGGCAACGCTTGCACCAAAGAATCACAATCATTAAGGGCGTTTATGCTCGTTTGCTTGTATTGAAGAATCTCTCCCGTTAGTCTCTTCTTAATCACTTCAAAGAACGGTAGTTCGTTAAACACTGATCCAATTTATGTGCCAGATCATTACCGTCATGTTTCAGTAGCTGTGAGGGCAAAAGTATGTTGAATTTTAAATGATAAAAATTTTCTTCAGCTAAAAGTTTTCTCACGTCAGTAACATAGTCAATGTTGGAATAAAAAGTGCCTTTCCACATCATCATTATGATCTCAGTTTTCCCTGTGTCTATGTCTACGACTTTTCTCGAACAAATGCCAGACAGAATAACGTATCGAGATCACTAGAATGGCCGCGATTTTTCTCGTAAGTATGTGTTAGCTCACCCCGCGCGCGCCCTCCGTATGCGCCATTGTACCCGCATGAATATCAGTTTGTGACCAATTCGCATCGCAGTGCGTATTTTTTATCCCTTAGAGTTTATTACAATAATAAATATTCACGTTGTTCTTCTACGTTTTCTGTCATCTACCAACAGTGCATTACTCCACTGCCTGGATCTTTTCCTGTTACTTTTTCCATATATCAGTCATTCACCTGGACACCTGTTCCAGTATTTGTCTAGTTTGGTAAAGATCACATTTTGGTATTTCCGCTTACTGGCAGCTGACAGTTTCAGTACGACACAAACTACAGTATCTTGTGGCCAAGGATATTATTTCAAACAAGTGCATTGGCGCTGGGTACGGAGGTAGGTGGTTGAAATCGAGCTCACGTAATACACAAAAAACAGGCATTGAAGACAAATCAGTGTATAAAGATGACAATGTTCATAAATATAACACACGATACAATATGGTACTGATTACTGTATAGTGGCATGCAAAAATATAAATGAGGCCGGATGGCTCTATACTATTACGCGTAACATCTTACAACGTAACAGGAGGAGCTGGCCACTCTTCGCGAACAACAGAGCGTGTTGATCGCCGCGGTCAGCCGTCTTCAGGCTGCTGCCTCAGAGTGTAGCGGCAGTGGCGAGTCTGGTGCGTCGCAAGGTACACCCCAGGTGTTACATGCTTCACCCACTGTCCCTGCCGTCGAGACATCTTCGCGGGTACCGGGCGCGGTTGGGCCATCCTCTCCCCAAGGGGAGTGGCGGGTTCAGCGGCGTTCGCGGCGCACGAGGCGGAGGGTAAATGTGGAGGCTGGCCGTGTGGCTTCGCCCACTCTGCCTGTGAGTGGACATGTGGCTGCTCCTTCAGCAAGGTCCGAGCAGGCACACGGTGGGGAGGGGTTTATTAGTTATTCGGAGCTCCAACGTTAGGCGGGTGATCGAGCCCCTTAGGGAAATAGCGAAAAAGTCGGGGAAAAAGGCCAGTGTTCACTCTGTCTGCTTGCCGGGGCGTCTCATCCGAGATGTGGAGGAGGCCCTACCGGCGGCGATAGAGAGCACTGCGTGCACCCGACTGCAAATTGTTGCTCATGTCGGCACCAATGACTCCTGCCGTCTGGGTTCAGAGGTCAGGTTCGTACAGGCGGTTGGCGGAACTGGTGAAGGCGGAAAGCCTCGCTAGCGGGGTGGAATCAGAGCTAACTACTTGTAGCATCGTTCCCAGAACCGATCGCGGTCCTCGGGTTTGGATCCGAGTGGAAGGCTTAAACCAGAGGCTCAGACGATTCTGCGGAGATCTGGGGTGCAAATTTCTCGACCTCCGCTATCGGGTGCAGAAATGTAGGGTCCCCCTGAATAGGTCAGGCGTGCACTACACGCCGGAAGCGGCTACAATGGTAGCGGAGTACGTGTGGAGTGCACATGGGGGTTTTTCAGGTTAGAGAATTCCCTCCCTAGGCCCGACAAGACGCCTCCTGAGACGCGGCAAGGTAGGAGTAGGCAAAATGCAACAGGGAATAACAACATTAATGTGCTAATAGAAAACTGCAGGATCGTCTATAGAAAGGTCCCAGAACTGCTCTCATTAATAAATGGTCACAACGCCCATACAGAACTAGGGACAGAAAGTTGGCTGAAACCAGACGTAAACAGTAATGAAATTCTAAACTCAAATTGGAATGTATACCTCAGAGACAGGCTGGACAGTGAAGGGGGAGGCGTGTTTATAGCGATAAGAAGTGCAATAGTATCGAAGGAAATTGACAGAAATCCGAAATATGAAATGATTTGGCTGAAGGACACGGTTAAAGCAGGATCAGACATGGTAAGTGGATGTCTTTATAGGCCCCCTGGCTCAGCAGCAGTTGTGGCTGAGCACCTGAAGGATAATTTGGAAAATATTTCGAGTAGATTTCCCCATCATGTTATAGTTCTGGGTGGATATTTTAATTTGCCGGATATAGAATGGGAGACTCAAACGTTCATAATGGGTGGCAGGGACAAAGAATCCAATGAACCTTTTTAAGTGCTTTATCTGAAAACTACCTTGAGCAGTTAAACAGAGCACCGACTCGTGGCAATAACATATTAGACCTTCTGGTGACAAACAGACCCGAACTATTTGAATCAGTTAACGCAGAACAGGGAATCAGCTATCATAAAGCGGTTACGGCATCGATGATTTCAGCCGTAAATAGAAATATTAAAAAAGTTAAGAAGATTTTTCTGTTTAGCAAAAGTGACAAAAAGCAGATTACAGAGTACCTTACGTCTCAACACAAAAGTTTTGTCTCAAGTACAGATAGTGTTGAGGATCAGTGGACAAAGTTCAAGACCATCGGACAATATGCGTTAGATGAGTATGTGCCAAGCAAGAGCGTAAGAGATGGAAAAGAGCCACCGTGGTACAACAACCGAGTTAGAAAACTGCTGCGGAAGCAAAAGGAACTTCACAGCAAACATAAACATAGCCAAAGCCTTGCAGACAAACAAAAATTGCGCGAAGCGAAATGCAGTGTGAGGAGGGCTATGCGAGAGGCGTTCAATGAATTTGAAAGTAAAGTTCTATGTACTGACTTGGCAGAAAGTCCTAAGAAATTCTCGTCTTATGTCAAAGCGGTAGGTGGATCAAAACAAAATGTCCAGGCATTCTGTGACCAAACTGGCACTGAAACAGAGGATGACAGATTAAAAGCCGAAATACTAAATGTCTTTTTCCAAAGCTGTTTCACACAGGAAGACTGCACTGTAGTTCCTTCTCTAGATTGTCGCACAGATGACAAAATGGTAGATATCGAAATAGACGACATAGGGATAGAGAAACAGTTAAAATCGCTCAAAAGAGGAAAGGCCGCTGGTCCTGATGGGATACCAGTTCGATTTTACACAGAGTACGCGAAGGAACTTGCCCCCCTTCTTGCAGCGGTGTACCGTAGGTCTCTAGAAGAGCGAAGTGTTCCAAAGGATTGGAAAAGGACACAGGTCATCCCCGTTTTCAAGAAGGGACGTCGAACAGATGTGCAGAACTATAGACCTATATCTCTAACTTCGATCAGTTGTAGAATTTTGGAACACGTATTATGTTCCAGTATAATGACTTTTCTGGAGACTAGAAGTCTGCTCTGTAGGAATCAGCATGGGTTTCGAAACTACGGTCGTGTGAAACCCAGCTCGCGCTATTCGTCCACGAGACTCAGAGGGCCATAGAAACGGGTTCACAGGTAGATGCCGTGTTTCTTGACTTCCGCAAGGCGTTTGACACAGTTCCCCACAGTCGTTTAATGAACAAAGTTAGAGCATACGGACTATCAGATCAATTGTGTGATTGGATTGAGGAGTTCCTAGATAACAGAACGCAGCATGTCATTCTCAATGGAGAGAAGTCTTCCGAAATAAGAGTGATTTCAGGTGTGCCGCAGAGGAGTGTCATAGGACCGTTGCTATTCACAATATACATAAATGCTATTCGTCCACGAGACTCAGAGGGCCATAGACACGGGTTCACAGGTAGATGCCGTGTTTCTTGACTTCCGCAAGGCGTTTGACACAGTTCCCCACAGTCGTTTAATGAACAAAGTTAGAGCATACGGACTATCAGATCAATTGTGTGATTGGATTGAGGAGTTCCTAGATAACAGAACGCAGCATGTCATTCTCAATGGAGAGAAGTCTTCCGAAATAAGAGTGATTTCAGGTGTGCCGCAGAGGAGTGTCATAGGACCGTTGCTATTCACAATATACATAAATGACCTGGTGGATGACATCAGAAGTTCACTGAGGCTTTTTGCAGATGATGCTGTGGTGTTTCGAGAGGTTGTAACAATGGAAAATTGTACTGAAATGCAGGAGGATCTGCAGCGAATTGACGCATGGTGCACGGAATGGCAATTGAATCTCAATGTAGACAAGTGTTATGTGATGCGAATACATGGAAAGATAGGTCCCTTATCATTTAGCTACAAAATAGCAGGTCAGCAACTGGAAGCAGTTAATTCCGTAAATTATCTGGGAGTACGCATTAGGAGTGATTTAAAATGGAATGATCATATAAAGTTGATCGTCGGTAAAGCAGATGCCAGACTGAGATTCATTGGAAGAATCCTAAGGAAATGCAATCCGACAACAAAGGAAGTAGGTTACAGTACGCTTGTTCGCCCACTGTTTGAATACTGCTCAGCAGTGTGGGATCCGTACCAGATTGGGTTGATAGAAGAGATCGAGAAGATCCAACGGAGAGCAGCGCGCTTCGTTACAGGATCATTTAGTAATCGCGAAAGCGTAACGGAGATGATAGATAAACTCCAGTGGAAGACTCTGCAGGAGAGACGCTCAGTAGCTCGGTACGGGCTTTTGTTAAAGTTTCGAGAACATACCTTCACCGAAGAGTCAAGCAGTATATTGCTCCCTCCTACGTATATCTCGCGAAGAGACCATGAGGATAAAATCAGAGAGATTAGAGCCCACACAGAAGCATACCGACAATCCTTCGTTCCACGAACACAGGTCATCCCCGTTTTCATGGAGGGACGTCGAACAGATGTGCAGAACTATAGACCTATATCTCTAACGTCGATCAGTTGTAGAATTTTGGAACACGTATTATGTTCGAGTATAATGACTTTTCTGGAGACTGGAAATCTAGTCTGTGGGAATCAGCATGGGTTTCGAAATACGAGACTGGAATAGAAGGGAGAACCGATAGAGGTACTCAGGGTACCCTCCGCCACACACCGTCAGGTGGCTTGCGGAGTATGGATGTAGATGTAGAATACCTTCGGTATGAGTCGGAATTATGTCTTCACTCCAGACCCCAGCGACCAACGTATCACCTTCCCTGGTTTCGGCTGGTGAGCAAGAATGGGCTGGCATTCCTCCATAGACATTCAAACTCCTCATTGAAAGTGTCCCCAGCAGAGATCAAGCCGTCATAGAGGCGAAGAGTGGAGAAATTCCATATTAATGACCACTAACAGATGTCCGGATTTTTAAATCGGATAGTATACACCATGCGATCAAAAGTATCCGGATACCTGGCTGTAAATGACTTACAAGTTCGTGGTGCCCTCCATCGGCAATGCTGGAATTCAGTATGGTTTTGGCCCACCCTTAGCCTCGATGACAGCTTCCACTCTCGCAGGCATACGTTCAGTCTTGAGCTGGAAGATTTATTGGGGAATGGCAGCCCATTCAGCCCATTCTTCAAGGAGTACTGCACTGAGGAGAGGTAACCATGTCGGTCGGTGAGGACTGTCACGAAGTCGGCGTCCCAAAACATCTCGAAGTTATTCTATAGGATCCAGGCCAGGATTTTGTGCTGGCCAGTCCATTACAGGGATGTTACTGTCGTGTAACCACTCCGCCACAGGCCATGCATTATGAACAGGTCCTCGATCGTGTTGAAAGATGTAATAGCCATCTCCGAATTATTCTTCAACAGTGGGAAGCAAGAAAGTGCTTAAAACATCAATGCAGGCCTGTGCTGTGATAGTGCTACGCAAAACAACAAGGGGTGCAAACCCCCTCCATGAAAAACACGACCACACCATAACACCACCGCCTCCGAATTTTACTGTTGGCAGATGACGTTCACCGGGCATTCATCATACCCACACCCTGCTATCGGATCGCCACACAGTGTACCGTCATTCGTCAGTCCACACAACGTTTTTCCACTGTTCAATCGTCCATTGTTTACGCTCCTTACACCAAACGAGGCGACATTTGGCATTTATCGGTGTGATGTGTGACTTACAAGCAGCCCCTCGACCATGAAATCCAAGTTTTCTTACGTCCCGCCTAACTGTCATAGTACTTGCAGTGGATCCTGATGCGCTTGCAAATCCTGTATGATGGTCAGGATAGATGTCTGTCTATTACACATTACGACCCGGTTCAACTGTTGGCGGTCTTTGACATTCAACAGACAGGTCACCCTGTACGGTATTGTGCTGTACGTGTCCCTTCAAGTTTCCGCTTCACAATCACATCGGAAACAGTTGACCTAGGGATGTTTAGGAGTGTGGAAACCTCGCGTAGAGACGTATGACACAAGTGACATCCCACGTTCGAAGTCCGTGAGTTCCACGGAGCCTCCCATTCTGCTCCCTCACGACGTCTAATGACTACTGAGGTCGCTTTTGAGCGATTTTAATTGTTTCTATATCCCTCTGTCGTCTATTTCGATACATACCATTGTGTCATCTGTGCAATCTAGAGAAGGAACTACAGTGCAGACTTCCTCTGTGAAATAGCTTTGGAAGAAGACATTTAGTATTTCGGCCTTTAGTCTGTCATCCTCTGTTTCAGTTCCATTTTGGTCACAGAGTGTCTGGACATTTTGTTTTGATCCATCTACCGCTTTGACATAAGACCAAAATTTCTTTGGATTTTCTGCCAAGTCAGTACATAGAACTTTACTTTCGAATTCATTGAACGCCTCTCGCATAGCCCTCCTCACACTACATTTCGCTTCGCGTAATTTTTGTTTGTCTGCAAGTCTTTGGCTATGTTTATGTTTGCTGTGAAGTTACCTTTGCTTCCGCAGCAGTTTTCTAACTCGGTTGTTGTACCACGGTGGCTCTTTTCCATCTCTTACGATCTTGCTTGCCACATACTCATCTAACGCATATTGTACGATGGTTTTGAACTTTGTCCACTGATCCTCAACACTATCTGTACTTGAGACAAAACTTTTGTGTTGAGTCATCAAGTACTCAGAAATCTGCTTTTTGTCACTTTTGCTAAACAGAAAAATCTTCCTACCTTTTTTAATATTTCTATTTACGGCTGAAATCATCGATGCAGTAACCGCTTTATGATCGCTGATTCCCTGTTCTGCATTAACTGATTCAAATAGTTCGGGTCTGTTTGTCACCACAAGGTCTAATATGTTATCGCCACGATTCGGTTCTCTGTTTAACTGCTCAAGGTAGTTTTCAGATAAAGCACTTAAAAATATTTCACTCGATTCTTTGTCCCTGCCACCCGTTATGAACGTCTGAGTCTCCCAGTCTATATCCGGCAAATTAATATCTCCACCCAGAACTATAACATGGTGGGGAAATCTACTCGAAATATTTTCCAAATTATTCTTCAGGTGCTCAGCCACAACAGCTGCTGAGCCCGGGGGCCTATAGAGACATCCAATTACCATGTCTGAGCCTGCTTTAACCGTGACCTTCACCCAAATCATTTCACAATTCGTATCTCCGTCCATCTCCTTCGATACTATTGCACTTCTTATCGCTATAAACACGCCTCCCCCTTCATGTCCAGCCTGTCTCTGCAGTATACATTCCAATCTGAGTTTAGGATTTCATTACTGTTTACGTCTGGTTTCAGCCAACTTTCTGTCCCTAGTACTAAATGGGCATTGTGGCCGTTTATTAAAGAGAGCAGTTCTGGGACCTTTCTATACACGCTCCTGCAGTTTACTATTAGCACATTAATATTGTTATTCGCTGTTGCATTTTGCCTACTCCTGCCTTGCCGCGTCTCAGGAGGCGTCTTGTCGGGCCTAGGGAGGGAATTCTCTAACCTAAAAAACCCCCATGTGCACTCCACACGTACTCCGCTACCCTTGTAGCCGCTTCTGGGGTGTAGTGCACGCCTGACCTATTCAGGGGGATACAAAATTCCCCACCCGATAGCGGAGGTCGAGAAATTTGCACCCTAGCTCTCCGCAGAATCGTCTGAGGCTCTGGTTTAGGCCTTCCACTCGGCTCCATACCAGAGGACCGCGATCGGTTCTGGGAACGATACTACAAATAGTTAGCTCTGACTCGAGCGAGGCTTACCGCTTTCACCAATTCCGCCAACCGCCTGTACGAACTGAGGATGATCTCTGAACCCAGACGGCAGCAGTCATTGGTGCCGACATGAGCAACAATTTGCAGTCGAGTGCACGCAGTGCTCTCTATCGCCGCCGGTAGGGCCTCCTCCACATCTCGGATGAGACCCCCCGACAAGCAGACAGAGTGAACACTTGCCTTCTTCCCCGACCTTTCCTCTATTTCCCTAAGGGGCTCCATAACCCGCCTAACGTTGGAGCTCCCAATAACTAATAAACCCCTCCCCCCGTGTGCCTGCTCGGACCTTGCTGAAGGAGCAGCCACATGTCCACTCACAGGCAGAGCGGGCGGTGCCACACGGCCAGCCTCCACATTTACCCTCCGCCTCGTGCGCCGAGAACGCCGCTGAACCCGCCACTCCCCTTGGGGAGAGGATGGCCCAACCGCGCCCGGTACCCGCGAAGGTGTCTTGACAGCAGGGACAGTGGGTGAAGCATGTAACACCTGGGGTGTACCATGCGACGCACCAGACTCGCCACTGCCGCTACACTCCGAGGCAGCAGCCTGAAGACGGCTGACCGCGGCCATCAACACGCTCAGCTGTTCGCGAAGAGTGGCCAGCTCCTCCTGCGTCCTTACACAGCAGTCACACGTCCTATCCATCCTAAAGAATCTATTTAGGGAAGAGACTTAATCGACTTTTAACTAGACTGCTAATTCACTAAAGGTGGCTAATTGTTGACTAAACTGTGATTGCTAGCCACTTCTTGTAGAAAACAATGAAAATAGCACTACCTGTCTCTGACCTGTATTGAAAAACACTAGCACTACTGGCACTATGGTTGACTAAAGGGACTCTCTCTGACTGTATTCAAAACAAACACGAAATCTATGGAACACTATTACTACCACTCGACAATTAAAGCTTCCTAAAAGCAAAAACACACGGAAGAAGAAGTGACAAGTAAGAAAAATACAGTTAATACTTAAATTAAGGTAGCTCGCTGCACAGCAGACGTGAAGCAGACGGTGATTTTGTTCATTTTGGGCACCTTGAACGGGCGGTCTATTTCAGGAATGTTACTGGCCACAAATAATGGTCTCATATATGCTACTTTATGACTGGTTTTACCGTCATGCTGATACAAGCAATTATCATCTTCGAACTGTTCCTCTACTCTACACAATACACAGTACTGTAGGAAGTGTTCATATCCTTCAGCATTTAGTGATTTCTTAAGCAAAATAAGGGAACGACACCCTAACTACAGGAATCATCGCCCTACCGTAAGACCACCTTCTCTGTATTACTCATTTGGCACCACGCACAATGGTAGGTAACTTCTCCAGGCATTCACCAAGCCCATACCATTTCCACAGGATTTCCACAGGGTATAACATGATACATTACTCAAAATCACTAGTTTTCAGCTGTTCAATATGGCGTCGTTCCTTGCATCATCTCAAGCGTCACTTGGTACTGAATACAGAGATATGTCGCTAATGAGGCGCTGCTCGATCATTGCACCCCGTTCCTTTTAAATCTTTACCCGTGGTCATTGTGCTAGTCGGATTGCTGGTAGCACTTTAAAACTTACAAGTCATTGCTTCCGGTGATTTCATGCACTTTTTTTATAACCACCCTCCCCAACGCTCGACGATACCTGTCCGTTAGTAATTGACATCTTCGTGGTTTCGGTTTACCTGTGGTTGTTGCTTCGCCCACTTCATAATCAACGATAGTTGTCTTCTGCAGATATAGAAGGGTTGAAACTTTCCTGATGGATTTGTTACTCAGATGGCGAAATAACTGAGCTCTCCTGAACGACCCATTCTGCTATTAACCACGCCTCTACTGACACAATACTCCCCACCTCCTTTTCAACTATCATGTCCGTCTCTCGAGACATCTAGTGGTCAATTCCGCATTACATAATCGTGTCAGGATACTTCTGATCATATAGTGTACACTGAAAGTCATGCAATGGCGATACATATCAACATCTACACCTATACCTACATGCATACTCCGCAAATCACACTTCAGTGTTCGGCAGAAGTTCTATCGTTCCACCATGACAATAATTCCTTATTACTGCACTCTCGAACAGAGTAAGGTGAAAACGAACATTATATCTTTCCGTGTTAGCTCTGATTTCCCTTATTTTATTATGATGATCGTTTCTCCCTATGTAGGTCGGCATCAACGAAATATTTTCGTATTCGGAGGAGAAAGTTGGTGATCGAAATTTCGTGAGCAGATTGCTTTTTATTGGCAGGACACATAGAAAATGTAACAGACCTACTAAGGAGACTGCCTACACTACGCTTGTCCGTCCTCTTTTAGAATACTGCTGCGCGGTGTCGGATCCTTACCAGATAGGACTGACGGAGTAAATGGAAAAAGTTCAAAGAAAGGCAGCACGTTTTGCATTGTCGCGAAATATGGGACAGAGTGTCACAGAAATGATACAGGATTTGGGCTGTAAATCATTAAAAGAAAGGCGTTTTTCGTTGCGACGGAATCTTCTCACGAAATTCCAGTCACCAACTTTATCCTCCGAAAGTAAAAATATTTTGTTGACACCGACCTACATAGAGAGGAACGATCACCACGATAAAATAAGGGAAATCAGAGCTCGTACGGAACGATATCGGCGTTCATTCTTTCCGCGCATTATATGAGATTGGAATAATAGAGAATTGTGAAGGTGGTTCGATGAACCTTCTGCCAAGCACTTGAATGTGATTTGCAGAGTATCCATGTAGATGTAGACCCAAATTGTGAACAAGGCACTTTGCAAGCAGGTGGTGGCTCCATAATGGTGTGGGCTGTATTTACATGGAATGGACTAGATCCTCTGGTTCAACTGAACCCATCATTGACTGGGAATAGTTCTGTTCCGTTACTTGGAGACCATCTTATTCAAGGACTTCTCGTTGCCAAACAATGGAATTTTTATGATAACAGCGCTCCATGTCAGAACGTTCTCCACATTCGAGCGAATGATTTTGCCTCCCAGATCGCCCGACATTAATCCCATGGAACATTTATGGGATATAATCGATAGGTCACTGGCGATGAGGCAGCAAGGCTCAATATTTCGGCAGGGGACAGATAATGAGGCAGCATGGCTCAGTATTTCGGCAGGCGACTTCCAACGCCTTCTTACACCCGTGCGATACGAAACTGATGCATTACCCGGACAAAAGGAAGTCCGGCACATTAGGAGGTATCCCATGACTGCCGGCCGCGGTGGTCTCGCGGTTCTAGGCGCGCAGTCCGGAACCGTGCGACTGCTACGGTCGCAGGTTCGAATCCTGCCTCGGGCATGGATGTGTGTGATGTCCTTAAGTTAGTTAGGTTTACGTAGTTCTAAGTTCTAGGAGACTAATGACCACAGCAGTTGAGTCCCATAGTGCTCAGAGCCATTTTTATCCCATGACTTTTCTCACTTCAGTGTACGTTGTTCCTCTTCCTGTCAGTTGGAGTTTGTGACCTTACTTAATATTCACCCTGTATGAAAGTGTACGATGGTGCCTCGTTGAGGAGCTGTGTGACGCCCCCTGAAGCTGGTGTTCGTCAAACAGCACCCCTGCATCGTCCTCTCGCCACCCCCTCGTGACGAAGCTGCCTCTAATTCTAGCAGGACGAGTCGGGTACCTGTCGGTCACAGCCTAGGGGCTTCGTTTACGCAACGGACATCGCGTTGCAGTCTCGCCCCCCGCTAAACCGCTGACATGGGGATTAAGTCCGAAGACGGCGAGTGTACAATAAACTGGTTTCAGCAAATCACTTTCCCGGTCACCTATTCACTCGTACGTGCTTTAGCCATTCCGTGAGGTCACGCTGCGTTGTTGTTATTCCCGCACAGCTATTCTGCCTCCATTGTATCCTTACGCGGGCAACAGGAAATATACTTACCACCAAGCGTATTTCTTTACTGCGTTCATAGGAATATGTCGTACAACTTCTGTGCACTCCTGGCATCTAGTGGCAGTTTTCTCCACCTGCTGCAGTTTCTGTTTCTTGTGGAATATAACTTTTAATTGTCGTAAAATGTCTTTTTTCCCTTTCACGAGCGATGGGAAGTATACACAATCAGAGACGGTTCGACGCCATTTTTCCACACTAAAGACATACAGTATCATCTACGGCATTCTCGCCCTCCCCCCCCCCCCTCCCCAAATCCTTCAGAATTAGCTTCCATTCCTTGAGCGCTTATTAGGTCTAAATCTAGTTACTGCGGATTTTTTTAAAGGACTGGGTCTTACTTCAGTGCTAAAAAAAAGGCGGTTCAAAAAGAGCACCGGTTTTGAAAATGCTAGCGAAGTTTTGTTTGTCGGTTGGTGACATTGTTTTGATACGTTTCTATTTCCAGGAACATTCCGGTTATTGACTCAGTTTGAATTCCTCGCGTTCGGTGTCTAACCATGGAGCAGCTCACTTGTACGCAACGTGTGCTAATCGCGAAAACGTTTTATCAGAACGGAGAAAGTTATGCAGCAACTGTCAGGCGACTTCGCGCGATGCTAGGGTGTAATGAAGCACCGAATGACTCAACAGTTCGCAGACGTATGAAAAGTTCTTTGAGACGGGTTCAATGTAAACCTTAAAAGCCCTTGGTCTCGTCGTTCCGGATGAAGGGAGCAGACATTGCTGTAGTTCGATGGAGTGTGGTGTTGGTGTGTTGGGGCTTATGGGCGCTCAACATCGAGGTCATCAGCGCCCTGACACACATTAAAAGGAACGAACGTGGACAGACCTAAGAAAACTAAAGCACACACTCAAAGAAAGCAGGAAAAGAAGGAAAATGTTACATAAGAAAGTAAAACCTAAGGAAAGGGGAAACATAGCAACAAGAATGTCACAGGGAATTGTTATTGGTTGCCCACTTACATAAAATATGGGCTAGCTTGTCACACAGTGAGCAAATTAAAATCCTCTCCCTAAAATCTTTGTAAAAACATTTGACCTTTAAAACTTGAGCCACATTCGTCCGAGTGTTGTCTAAAAGAGATGGCAGGTCCGCTGGCAAGTCAGCTGCGGCCCGCTGATCAGAAAATAAAACGCAATCCAATAAAACGTGGCGCACAGAGACCTGGACGCCGCAAGCACCGCACATTGGAGGGTCCTCTCGCCGGAGCAGGTAGCCATGCGTCATAGGGCTGTGGCCAGGCAGTGTGACTGTTAGCCCAATGAAATCAATTAGCCACCGTTCCCAACAATTGGGCTTAAGCCCTTCTTCAGTACGGAGAGTTCTCCGGTAGGATCTCCATTAATACCCCTGTAAAATTCAGATGACACAGCAGCTGAAAGTGACGACAGTTTGACGACTGGGTTCTGAGAGGACAACAGGAAGCGACAGCTTCGCAAACAAAATCGTCTTCAATAATTAAGCACATTTCCACTTAAATAGTTTTGTGAATAAGCAAAACTGCCATGTCTGCGGCTCAGAAAGTCTTTGCATGATCCACGAAAGCGAAAGGACAAGTAGTGACAGTCAATGGAGACCGATACCATACGACGATAAACGAGTTTTTGTGGCCTCATTTGGATGGAAATGACATTGAAGAGGTGTGGTTTCAGCAGGATGCTGCCACCTGCCGTACATCCCACGGAACAGTTCAGTTGTTTCACGAGCGGTTGACGGATCGCCTCATTTCGCGCAATGCTGATCATCAGTGGTCGCCAAGGTCATTTGACTTAACACTGTGACTTTTGTTCTTTGGGGTCGTCTGAAATCAATGGTGTATGCCAATAAACCCTCAAACACTTCCCTATGATAATGTATATAACGGTGTTTTGTCTATGTGGTATTATGAAGCTGAATTCGTAATTAGAGAAATAGTTAAGCTCATATTTAAATCTGTAAGGAATCCGTAATTCTTGAAAAGTGATCAGCAATGCAAAAGTTAATCAGAAATGTAACATTAAACTGTTTACTGCAACAATCATGGTGAGAGTGCAGTCTATTCTGTCAAATTTAAGAAAACTGTCCTGTTGGCAATAATACAAGCACTCTTAGTGTGACAAAAATATGAAATATAAATAACTACCAAAAACGGCCTGTCTGAAAAGTATATCACTGCTGAAATGTCAATTGTATCCAGTGCTTTTTTTTCTAAAAAAAAGTTTGAGTGTACTCCGACATTGGAAATAATGTGGCGAAAATTACTTATAACTGAAGCATGGGATAACAGCCGTCTGCTTTTAGCCATGACTTCATCAACATGTCGAAATACAAAAACAAATGGCATCTGACTCTTCAATTGACTTTACAGCTCAAACGAAGCAGGCGATACCGAGAAACAGTCAAACATACAAGAGAATGTGGTATAGAACACTTCAGTTTACATCACCTCAAATGAAGCTTGCGATTCCAATCGACTCCTCAAAAATAAAAGAAAATGGTGTCTTACACTACAACTGACCTATAATACATCTCAGACGAAATAGCAAACGGAACGACAAACGCAAACGAATAAAGAACAACAAAACAAAGGTGACAATGGATAGCGGGACCATAGACACATCTATCGGTAGCTTGGCTTCGAGCGTACGCATATCTGTTTACCACTACCACCGCCCAGTATTAGCGAGCGAGGGCACTACATGCTTGTCGATCTGGCTGCCAGCGATGCAGCTGTCGAGAACGGTTGCCGTAGCTTCGAAATGCTTGAAACAGTCAATGACATCGCTTTTCCCACCAAAAACTGCACTAGTATCATTCGTATTGCAGTTACCAACACGAAAAAATGAAATAAAAAATTTACGTCTCTGAAATAAATCTTTGGCACTCTTCCAAGTTTTCAACATCGTAAAAAAATTACTTTGTCGACGAAAAAGTTTAGGGGTACGCATCCCCCAGCGTTCCCCCATAAAAACAGCATTGATTGTATCACATGTAAATTATAAATGGCGTAACTGTTTCCACAATGAGTAAATGCTGTGCTGTTGCTATCTCCAAGCTACTACGGCTGCAGCTAAAAAATAAAAATTCATACTAGTAGCAATGCGAAGTGTAACGTGTGCTTTAAATTACAGAGACATCCACAAAACTTTTGTGCTATTAAATCTCATTACTGCAATGTTCATTGTCAATTAAAGTTGTGTTACTGCGAAACTCAGGAAGCAAAATTATAAACGTGAAACTTGAAATAAAGAGACGAATGCTGATTGATAGAAAAACAATAAAGTAAATGTGTTAACAAAACTTTACATCACTAAGACAAACTGTTTCAAACTTGAAATATTAAAAATTCGCTTTACATTAATAGTAGAAAAGCTTGAAAAAATTCTTTGTACTTTCTTACAAATACATAAGCTATCCATCTTTGAAGAAAAATCAGTAGATCGCACATTGTTATATTATCACAAAAATCTCCAATTCCAAATTACTGACCAAATTAATTACAATGCTTCGATGTTTCGGCAAATGCGCTAATACAGTACCTTTTGAAGTCTTCTGGATGAATTTACAAAATATCTCTCCACAGATGAAAAATAATATAAGAAAATTGTTGCTGGCCCACAGCACGGCCTAAACACTTCTTACTCCATCACAAGACACAACTCGACTCATCCTCCTCTGTCTCTCTCCAAGACTGCACTCCGTTCACAAGCAAAGGTTCTGCTAACAGTCGCTCACAGAGCAACCTCTTTGGAAGAGATGTTACCTGCAGTTACTCAGGTGCTATTGAAGCTTTACTTTTCCGCGTCATATCCAAGATGTAAGCAAAATTACAGTTTTTTGTATAACAATGGTAGCGAAATGCATGTGGAAACTTGTCATGCAGCCACGGTGAATTTCATGGACAGAGTTCTTCCATTCAAGCCCAGTAGAGGAGGTCACATTCCTCACATTTTTCATACTTGGAATGGGAAGGTTAGATGAACATGTTTATGAATTTTGCTTGTGTTTTTTGCAAAAATAAGCCGGCCGCTGTGGCTGAGCGGTTCTAGGAGCTTCAGTCCGGAACCGCGCTGCTGCTACGGTAGCAAGTTCATAGCCTGCCTCGGGCATGGCTGTGTGTGATGTCCTTAGGTTAGTTAGGTATACGTAGTTATAAGCCTAGGGAACTGATGACCTCAGATGTTAAGTCGCATAGTGTTCAGAGCCATTTGAACCATTCTTTTGCAAAACTAATCTTCTTACTTTGATGTATCAAACTGGTGTTCTATTGAGTCATCCTGTGTTAAACTAACAAACAATTCATTTCCATTTAAGATAATCCTGAGATCATTTATGAAAGGCAGAAAAAAACTTGATCCATTACGTTGTGCTAGTCTCAAACAAATGCGTTATCTGTTAAGCGTCGTGGAGAAATGAAAATATAAAATTTCTGTTCTTTTGTTAATTTAATGTGGAAATTTTTTAATCCTATAATTTACAAATTATTTCATTTTTCCTCCGAAAAAGCACAGCAGAAATATGAAAATATATCTAATTTTATACTGACATCTTAAAACATTAGGCACTGTTGTACGTTACATGCCAAGAAAACCCACCAGTAACTACTTAAATGTTAGAAAATTTGCCATGAAAGGACCTGAAAACTGATAAGCATTGTTAGACCTCACGCGCAGATTACCTCACTCTGCTAGTTCGCCAGAAGCATTTTTTCATTCATTATTACACTGCTAGAGCACTATGCAAAAATAAATTTAAATTCTGAAGCTCCTCCCAGCTTGACGCCCCAAGCTGCACCATGTGTTGTCTGGGTATTAAACTGACACTGTACATACCACCAAATAACGTTGGTTGTATGGTCGTAAGAACTATGCTTGCCATCAATGTAATGAAACCACGAGGCGTAGGAAGTATACTTTCCACTAACTTCATATTTCTTTTTGTCGACTGCGGCAAGCACATTTACCGCCAACTCGTTTTTCTGCGCTCAAGCTAATATGTCTCATCATGTCTGGATATGCCTGACATCTTGCGGCAGTAAGTTGTGCCACTACAACAATCACTTTCTGTTTGTCGTGAGATCACTACTGTTATCAGTAGTCAAGTCGGAACACACCGCTTCGTTTTTACGGTGTATTGTGCGCGCATTGATACATTAGCTGGAACAAGGCTTTATTGTCAATTTTTGAAAACCCGGGGCGTGGTGAACCGGTTTCTACAGATAAATAGCGTCATCAAGAGATTTCGAAGTTTGTGTAATGACAGCCCGTAACACCTCACCTAAGAGCACTGGGAAGAAGAGTTACTACACTACTGGCCATTAAAATTGCTGCACCAAGAAGAAATGCAGATGATAAACGGGTATACATTGGACAAATATATTATACTAGAACTGACATGCGATTACATTTTCACGCAATTTGGATGCATAGATATGAGAAATCAGTAATCAGAACAACCACATCTGGCCGTAATAACGGCCTTGATACGCCTGGGCATTGAGTCAAACAGAGCTTGGATGGCGTGTACACGTACAGCTGCCCATGCAGCTTCAAGAGTAGTGACTGTCGTATTGTGACAAGCCAGTTGCTCGGCCACCACTGACCAGACGTTTTCAGTTGGTGAGAGATCTGGAGAATGTGGTGGGCAGGGCAGCAGTCGAACATTTTTTGTATCCAGAAAGACCCGTACAGGACCCGCAACATGCGCTCGTGCATTATCCTGCTGAAGTGTAAGGTTTCTCAGGGATCGAATGAAGGGTAGAGCCACGGGTCGTAACACATCTGAATGTAACGTCCACTGTTCAATGTGCAGTCAATGCGAACAAGAGGTAACCGAGACGTGTGACCAACTGCATTCCATACCATCACGCCGAGGGATACGCCAGAATGACGATGACGAATACACGCTTCCACTGTGCGTTCACCGAGATGTCGCCAAACACGGATACGACCATCATGATGCTGTAAACAGAACTTGGATTCATCCGAAAAACTGACGTTTTGCTATTCGTGCTCCCAGGTTCGTCGCTGAGTACACCATCGCAGGCACTCCTTTCTGTGATGCAGCGTCAAGGGTTACCGCAGCCATGGTCTCCGAGCTGATATTCCATGCAGCTGCAAAAGCCGTTGAACTGTTGGTGCAGATGGTTGTCGTCTTGCAAACGTCCCCATCTGTTGACTCAGGGATCGAGACGTGGCTGCACTATCCGTTACAGCTATGCGGATAAGATGCCTGTCATCTCGACTGCTAGTGGTACGAGGCCGTTGGGATCCAGCATGACGTCCCATATTACCCTCCTGAACCCACCGATTCCATATTCTGCTAACAGTCATTGGATCTCGACCAACGCGAGCAGCAATGTCGCGATACGATAAACCGCAATAGCGATAGGCTACAATCCGACCTTTGATAAAGGTCGGAAACGTGATGGTATTCAGTTCTCCTCCTTACACGAGGCATCGCAGCAACGTTCCACCAGGCAACTGCTGTTTGTGTATGAGAAATCGGTTGGAAACTTTCCTCATGTCAGCACGTTGTAGGTGTCGCCACCGGCGCCAACCTTGTGTGAATTCTCTGAAAAGCTAATCATTTGCATATCACAGCATCTTCTTCCTGTCGGTTAATTTAAGCGTCTGTAGCACGTCATCTTCGTGGTGCAGCAATTTTAATGGCCAGTAGTGTATTATAATAGTTGGTCCTAAATTTAAAAATAAAATTAGCAAAAAAGATATCTATTGTCAATTGACCACTATTCTGTTATGTTAAAAGAAAGTTCGCTGAGTCGCTACAAAAACTGCGGACGCGAAAGGATAACGTTACCAATGTAAATCATCATGCGAATAATCCATCACGAATGGCTTGCAGGAATCTCGTTCCATTGATGTATGAGGATCATAACAGCAACAAATCGCTCTTTGCAGTAGGGATGGGGAAAACCGACCATTAAAACCGATACAGGTATTTTAGCTCTGAATAACCGGTACTTTTCGCTATTTGTTTGGTCTCCGTTGTCCCAGGTGATTTTTATTTTTTAATAATTACCGAACAAAAAATCGAAGTATCATTTAGCAATAATAGCAGTGCTAAAACTTCTTGTTTTTAAGTTACCCATTCTTTTAAAAAGTGGTAATTTTTATTCATATAATTTGCCTTGGCCTGAAGTATTGCGTTATTATAGAAAATGGGAAACGCGATCACTGCTGATTCAATAATAATGCCGTTATAAAAGAGCAACAAACACTTAGCATAAGAACTGGTAAAGCTTGTACGTGCCTTTTGCCGTATGTCGCGGCTTAAGACACGCGTGTACATGCACTGTGCAAGGTCTGCCCCCCAACCCGGTCGAAAGGGTAGTCTCTCGCTGTCATCGTCGGACATCCGTTGTATTGCAGAATGGCAGCAACCCTTGTATGTAAACATTCATACGAAGTGTTGTAGCAATGAAGTTCGATGATTTATTTGCTTTAACAGATTAAAAATTTGTCTGCCAATCGTATGAAATAACAAAAAGACCGAGCGAGGTGGCGCAGTGGTTAGCACACTGGACTCGCATTTGGGAGGACGACGGTTCAATCCCGCGTCCGGCCATCCTGATTTAGGTTTTCCGTGATTTCCGTAAATCTCTCCAGGCAAATGCCGGGATGGTTCCTTTGAAAGGGCACGGCCGACTTCCTTCCCTAATCCGATGCGACCGATGACCCGCTGTTTGGTCTCTTCCCCAAACAACAAACCAAATAAGGAAAAAGGGAAATTATGGTACCAGCAATAAATAAAAAACTTAAAAACAATTCATTCATAGTACACAATAAAAACAAAAAGTAGCTAATCTGTTGCTCGTGTCTACAGAAAGTACCTTTATGTGCTTGCAGTCCCTGAACACGGACAGTTTGTCGTGAAAAACAGAGTTTTTCAAACTCACTTTTTACCCTTTAGCACTGACTATGCGTAATTCCCAATAGTGGTATGAAATGGATACGAACATGATATTTGAGCAGAGTTTCAAAACAACAGAATCATTAGGAGAACGCTACGTTCAACGACTCACCGTGCTTTTGTTGACCGGTAGGTGTCCGTAATCATTCCGCAAGCGCCTACGAACATATGCGATGCTCTCGTTTCCTGCCAACAGAAACTCAATGATAGCTGTCTGCCTGGACGGCACCTCCATTTCAGACACCACTTTAAAGGCTACGTACAGCCCTGCCACCTATCAGAACTTCGTGAAACTATAGCAGCTGAAGCGGGAATATTCCAGAACGTCCCATAACAGTTTCTGCATTTATCCAACCGAAATTGGGCGAGATAAAAATTGTACTGCATTACTTATTGAACGCCCCTCGTATAAGGGATTCCTTGCCTCCCGTGGCTCTTTACAAAGTAATTGTATTTCGTTTTATTTATTGTTCCCGTTAATATCTGTATTGAACTCAAAATATCTGCACAACAATACAAACATCGGCGGTGTGTGTTGTCTGCCTTGTTTGGAAACAAAATTGTTCCATTCACTCAACAGCAGCTTTACTCTTTGCTCTCAAGGGTGAATTCAGTTCTGCTCGGTTCTGTCTCTGGTTTGTTCGCCCGAAAATATTGGAGCTGCAGTTTAACTGTGATCCCCTGCCGTATCGACAAGCTTGCTGATGAAGAGATGGCCGACATCCATCCCGCGCATGGTTTCACTGAAAGCAGTGGACAAGCGTCATAACACCGCTATGCTGAGCTGAGCGATGGGAACCAAATCACAGTACCTACGACTAAGAAGTCGATGGTTTTGTATCCAGCCTGGGTGCCTATTCTGTATCTTTCCGCCATTATGCCGATCGTTTCGGTACTCAGTATCACCGTACAGTCTAGTACTCGAATTAGAGACCCTGTGTTATTCAGTATGCATTTCGGCAGCGATACCGTTCGGGTCTAGAGAACCGAAGCACTGCTGTCGGTTCGAGTCACGCAAGCCATTCAAAAGCAAGCGGCCACAGATCCGCGCATGCGCACTGCAGCGCGCACAACGCCACAAACTCAAAGGGGTAGCAGACGACACAGGCGCGCTATTCTCCCAAGTACCGAAAACTGCGTTTACGTTGCCATAACGCATGACGCCGCATTCCATCAACCTGGCGCGCCTGCCTTCATCGCCCTTGCCTGCACCTTAACAGTATCAGGCGCAGTATATCCATTTCCATGATTCTAAGCTGAAATGCATAAAAATTTTTACAGCTTCTCTGACCGCATGTTTCCATGCATGCATAATAACGATAGCGTATTTGACTGTATTCTGCAGATTGTGGCAAATGCCGCATTATGTCATCTTATTCTCATTCACACTGACAATGTGTTTTGGATTTTACGTTTCGGAAAATGAGTTAGGAATAGTGTGTAATACCACATTGTACTAATACGTCTATAAAAACACCCGAAAAATTTATTCAGAGAGTTTCAAAGAATAAGAAGATAAACAGAAAGTGGTTATAACACGCTCCTAGAGATCCAAATGATTAAGTAGCCCACTTCCCTATATGACGCGTCAATGATTTGGGTCTTAAAAACAAAATTGAAAAAAAAACGCATTTTCGAGAGCTCCTGCAGTTCGTCGAAGTTTATAACATGCATCTCATGAACGAAAATGTTTCGTATATGGTGCTACAGTCCAAAAATATTACGGCAGAGATCTTTCATTTCTGTCTGCTGTGGCTGAGCATTCGACCGCAGATAAATACTTGTGACAAGCAAGATCATGAAGATGATTGCTGATAGTTACATTCACAGTAGTTTAAGTTGTGCTCTTAGATTCCTGTCTAACCGCATACTCGGAAATCGCTACATATTTGGAAAAAATGGTGAATTATTTCTGACTATAAAAAATATAAAGGCCACTGCCGGTTGTTTCACTCACAGCAATTTCATATTTCGTATTTTAAACACACAGAAATCACGAAATCATTACTAAGGAAGTGCGCTCTTACATGTAAGTAATAACGAATATTGCAGAAAAATCTTAACTTGCACGAATAACAAGAGGAAAAGAATTATTTATGTACTCATCCGTGCAGGAACACGGGTCCTTTCGTGTCGCATTCCCGCGCGCTAACCACTTCTTTTTTATAATAAAAATCACTGACCCCGCCGGAATCGAACCCGGGAACCCGTGCGCAGTGAGTGAGAACGCTACTTTTTTTTTTTTTTTTTTTTTTTTTTTTTTTTTTTTTTTTTTTTTTTTTTTTTTTTTTAGTGGGCTGCAGGGGTCGAAACCCGAGGCCTGGCCACAGTGTCCTCACCACCACCGAGCCTGTGGTGCTGAGGGAAGTGGGAGACACAGGAATCAACAGTAGTGGAAGGCGTTGTTATTTATTTATTTGCATGTGTTTTTGTAATATTCACTAATATCGTGAAATTATGTGAACACATCGGCGAAAGAGAAAAGAAATCTAAATTCTGGTTAAAGAAAAAGAAACGAAAAAGGAAAAGCAAAAAGAAATAAAATCCGCGCAATCTGCGACGCGCTCTCCCATCCGCGGAGGTCAGAAGTAGAATAGAACGTCGGCGGTTGAAACTCAGACACCGCCGATGGAGGAGGGGTAGGTGCCCCTAAGCCAGGCACCCCGCAACTCAGTGGAGGTCTAACAAAGACCGCTCGAAGATAGTTAGCAAATAATGTTCGGTAACGTGGCGTGTTTTCGAGAGCTGCATGGGCTGTTCGCAAATAGGTCCAGAAGTCGAGGCGGGATTTAGATCCCTCATGAAAGAGATAAGCGACCGTCCTCCAGGTATAGAAACATTCGAGGTTCGATTGTGTCTGGTGACACCCGGAGATAGCAGGCAATGTTTTGCTGCACGGAGCGCCATACATCTTGCGATGAGGCGCATCTCAGACGGTGTTCATCAGTGTCCAGTTGCTGGCAAGGGAGACAAAGGGGGGATTCTGACAAGCCAATGTTGTGCAGGCGCTGCTTCGTGGCAAATTTCCTGTTGACTATGTGATACCACAGTGCCCGGACGTTCGTAGGGATAAGGGCTGGTGGACGGTAGTCCACACTATGGGCCACTGGATGGAGGGATGTTTGGTCTCCATCGCATTCCGGGGAACACAGCGCAGCAACACGCTGTAAAAATCCTTAGTCCTGGGTGGGCGTGTATCTGGGAGACTGGTATGTATGTAACTGTAGTCGACGAAAAAGGTCGAAAGATGGGACAAATGAGGCACGAAATGGCCGACAGACACGGGTGGTGAGGTGGAAGCAGGTAGGAGGACCTCAAGCAAGCTGCGTGTTAGAGATGTACCCTGGCCCATCCACTGTTTTCTCATGGTACTCATGTACAAGGCTGCAGATCGCATACGGACATTGACGAGCCCGACGCCACCATACCGGAGGGCAGGGTAAGTGTTGTAAGTAGGCTGTTTAGGTTTTTTTTTATTGGTAACGCCACATAGCGCTCTGTATGAAAAATCACTGTCTGTGCTGTGTGCAGTCAGTGGCTGGTTTACATTGTTTTCTGCCATTGTAGTGTTAGGCAGCTGGATGTTAACAGCGCATAGCGTTGCGGCTGTTGGAGGTGAGCCGCCAGCAGTGGTGGACGTGGGGAGGGAGATGGCGGAGTTTTGAAATTTGTAGGACTGGATGTCATGAACTGCTATATATATTATGACTATTAAGGTAAATACATTGTTTGTTCTCTATTAAAATCTTTCATTTGCTAACTGTGCCTATCAGTAGTTAGTGACTTCCGTAGTTTGAATCTTTTAGTTAGCTGGCAGTAGTGGCGCTCGCTGTATTGCAGTAGCTTGAGTAACGAAGATTTTTGTGAGATAAGTGATTTGTGAAACGTATAGGTTAATGTTAGTCAGAGCCATTCTTTTGTAGGGATTTTTGAAAGTCAGATTGCGTTGCGCTAAAAATATATTGTGTGTCAGTTTAAGCACAGTCTTGTACAATTTTTCAAAGGGGACGTTTCATATAAAAAATTTCACAGGTCAAGAATTTTCGTTACACATCTGTAGAAACAAAATCCTACTTATATAACAGTGTCCAAAAAATTTTCGTCGGCGTTGTAATACATTCACGCATTTACACACATTTCATAACTCTTAAAGTACGATTCTCGGTTTCCAACAGCCTTTTTCACAAACCAGAGTCCCTAACCACCACTCATTATTCCTTACCTTATTACACATATACATATTCGTCGACATGTCTTCAATAGTTCATCATAACAGATACGTAGCATAACCAAATAACTCATATAGCATCAGCTTAAACATACCTCAGCAGCATAATTCACATCGTCGTCGTAATAATAACATCATAACACCTCAGTCAACTCTCAAAAACGTCATAGCTTTCTGCAATAATTTCAAAACCTAAAAAAAATTCTCTGCTCATGTCAAAAGTGTCATCTACCTCAAACGTACTTTAAAAATCATGATCTCATACCAAATACATCATTCAGAACTCTCATAGTATCACAATGGTTCCGAAAAAATATGAACATTTCACAAGGTACAGACAAAATACAATTTCATAAGTGTGAAGCTATTTAACTGTGTAATTGCGTAAACATCTGCCACTGACGTAGCAAAAAAATTTTTTTTCTTTCTCTGTTAAATAATCAGATAGCTGTGTAATTCTGTGTTAGAGAAATATGGTACCGATGTGTAAAATTGTATAAGCAAATACCATATTAGCTACGGATCCTTGTGCTTGCCACAAACATTGTACACAAAGTAAGCGTGTACCCCCCTGAGGATTAATGTAATTAGATCCGCAGGTGTTGCAGATTACAGCAATGGAATGAAATGTATCACGGAAAACCTTTGTATCATCGTACTTCAAATATCTTTAAAAATAAATGTATTAAGTACAAAATTAATCACTCAAATACGTGTACTGTAGCGCTAAACTGTGCGTCGTGTTGTAAGATAATCTCTGTGGAAGTGTCGTAGTTCTCGTCCTCCGAAAGCTAAGTTCTGCAGAAGTTAATGTACTTACCTCATGATAAACAAAAGTGAAATGCTTTGCGTATAGATATCGTAATTACTACGCTTATTGCCGAGATGAAGTAAGTACTGTACTGTAACGTATTGTTGTGCTACAGAAAAGGCTGTCTCATTGTAGCTATACCACAAAGTTACTACTAAAACATGTTTTCCTTTCCAGAAGAATTCAGAAAAACTGTGCAGATATAAAACAGATAAACCGCAAAAGCAACATTGTAAATTGGCACTTATTAGTAGCGTCGTGATAAAATCGTGTGGTTATCACATAAACTAACCACTGTGTCATCTGGTATCTCACAGAAAGTACTTTAAATCCAGAATGTATTTTCAAGTAAACCAAAATGTTGCATTAAAATCTCATTAACAGTATATGTTCTAAGTATGTAAGCCTTATAGTCGTTACGTAATCGTGCAACTAACAAGCAAGAATGTACAAATAACAACACTGTGTCGTCTGTTCACTATAACAATGCATTCGTAATTTCTGTTTAAATAAGTTCTCTTGGTTCTTGATTGGATATTTAACTTCAAACATTGTTGCATGTTAACAGATTATAAGTCTGACAAAGCATACTAGTAACGTGAAGTGAAAAATTTTATGGCAAAGACTAAGTTAAAAAGCAGATTATATTTCAATAAACGGTTTTACATGTGAAATGTGGTGTAAACCTTTACTCTTCCTAGTACGCAGAGTTTCAACTTCAACGCAATTATCATGTGGTATACGTCGGTAAGGAACACTGGAGTTTTTCTCAAGGTTAGCTTATGTTATTTTTCTCTGAGCCAGCCGGCGCACGTGGCTGCCTGCGGTGCGAATCATTGTCTGTTATCTCTTTGTTGGCGCGCGCCGTTATTGGGATTAGGAGACCTAACTTGTACAAATTCACCTTGACGAGAAGGCCCAGCCCTGTTTGAATCCCGCCAGTTCTGATGAAATTCCGGTCTGTCGTTATGATTATATCGACTGTCGTCATGTCGGTAGTTCCTGTAGTTTCTTTCTTGTCGGTTAACTGGTGGAGAACTGCTCCCTGAATAGTAACTGCGCGCTGGACCGTTGCGTCTAAAGTTATTCTGTCTCCCTTGATAATAATTGTTTTGGTTCCCATATTGCCTGTTTCTATGGTTGCCTCTGTCATATTCATTACTACGGAAATGCGATCTTCCTCTGTAACTATTACTCTGCCAGTGGTTGTCATACAGCTGGTGTCTGTTTTGGTCACGATTTGTGTTGTGAGAATAACCTTGTCGTGTCCAGTTATTATTTCTTTCATCGCGGAATTGCGACGGATATGACCTGTAATTGTTGTGCTTCTGTTTTCGCGTTCCCCGATTGTCAGTGTCAATTTCCAATTCTTGTAACAGTCCCTGAAAAGCTTCAATGTCCTCTTTGCATCGTCCTGCTACAATAATCTGTCGTAAATGTTCAGGTAATTTGATTAAGCAAATGCGGATGAGTTCTGAGGGGCTGTATGGGTTTGAAAGATACTGATTCTTATGTAACATGTCTTCAAAATATTTCACAAGACTGGAAAATTCAGATTGTTCGAAATGTTTCATCATAATGATGCTATGTTTTACTCGGTCTTGTGTAGCTTGAGACCAATATGCAGAGAGGAAGGCATGATAAAATTCTCCTTCACTCTGACAATCGTGAATGACCGATCGCATTCTTACAGCTGGTTCATTCTCCAAGTAGCCACACATGAATTCTAATCTGTGCTCTAATGACCAGTTGGGAGGAAAACAATGATAGAATTGATGGAGCCACGCTTGTGGATGAATGTCGTTGCCAGAATTCTTAAATGTTTTGAATTTACGTGCAGTAATGAACAGCTTATAGTCAAAATCACCGTGTCGGCGAGTAGCATATCGGTCATTGTTACGTCGTGTCGGCGGTTCCATCTCAAAATTCGGTGCACCTTGCCAATTTCTTTCATGATTTCCAAAATGCCTTGTGTTATTATTTTGTGGCTTTTCCGTATTTCTAAGTTCGTCTTCCCGTGTTGGAGAGCGAGTGTCCTCTGAAATATGTAATTTTTGTATTACCTGCGCCACCTGATCTTGTACTTCCCGGATTTCTCTTTTGTATTGCGTATTAATTTGATTCTGATTTTGTTTGAATTTCTTAATTTGTTCATTCTCTTCTGTGCCAGTGATGGCTACAGGTCTTGTGTCATTCAGATCATCATCTACCTTTGCAGATAAATTAGTGAACTGATCCGAACGTTCGGCTACTTTCTCCGATAGTGAACACATTTCCTCAGTGTGTTTTTCTGAACCAAGTTTCAGAGTGTCCATTTGAGTTGAAATCGAATATACTGTGTCCTTTAAGTTTTCCTGAGTTCTTGCAAGTTGTGTAACCGAATCGGTTGATGCAGCTGAGTCAATTTTAGCTTGCAAGGTCTTATGATTTTTATGAACAGTAGTTTGCAGTTCTTTTATGGCTGCTTTGTGAATCTGTAATGCATTTTCATGCCGCGAAAAAATAGGTTGAAAATGCTCAAAAATCTGTGTTTTTACGTCATTACAGACTTTTTGACATTTCGATTCAATGTTATATAACTCAGTAGTTAAATCTTCACGTGTTTGTTCAAGTGTGGTGTCTAACTTTTGAAGATTTTGCTGTGTTTGTCTCTGATTTTGTTCCATTGTGTCTAACTTTTGAAGATTTTGTTCCATTGTGTCCAACTGTTGCTGTGTTTGTCTCTGGTGTTGTTCCATTGTGTCTAACTTTTGAAGGTTTTGCTGTGTTTGTCTCTGATTTTGTTCCATTTGTTGCATTAATTGCAATAACAATGTATTAGTGTCGGGAATCTGTTCCTCTATGCTTTTCGACAGTGCATTTGCACCGGCAACATTCACCTTTTGACAAGCAGAAAATGTGTCTTGATTTATTTGAGAAAACGGTGAGGACGCAAAACCTGAATGTACAGTATTTGCAAGATTGTGTCCTATCATTTCGGATTCCTGACGCTAGTTGTTGCGGACCGATCGATCGATAATGCTTCCCTGTTCACTAATTGTTTCACTGCCTACACCATTATTTGCAGCCCGCTCCATTTCCCTAAGCACTATTACCAAATTACTACTTTGAACATTAGTTAATTCATTACATGGTGGCGCTAACACACTGCTTTCGTCTTCACTGTCATTTCTAAGTTTACTTTGTAGCCTAGTATTACGTTTTTCACACGCCATTATTGTCACAATATTTCACAAGACAACATAGAAAAACACAATTTGAAGAGCAAAAATAAGAGAACACATTAACATAGCAAATAATATCTAGTTAATTGCAAACGCAGCTGCGAAAAACTTGGTGCAACTCTACATGCATGCCACAACTATTTTACTGTACAACAATGAAAGACTACAACTACAAAGGAGATTCTCTCTACAATTACGCGCTAGCAATAAACAAAATCTACACTAATTACACAAACTACAAGAAAAAAAATCAGAAGATTCCAGTGAGGTATCCTCGGCTAAGGGTCGACATATGAAACGTCCCCTTAGAAAAATTATACAAGACTGTGCTTAAACTGACACACAATATATTTTTAGCGCAACGCAATCTGACTTTCAAAAATCCCTACAAAAGAATGGCTCTGACTAACATTAACCTATACGTTTCACAAATCACTTACCTCACAAAAATCTTCGTTACTCAAGCTACTGCAATACAGCGAGCGCCAATACTGCCAGCTAACTAAAAGATTCAAACTACGGAAGTCACTAACTACTGATAGGCACAGTTAGCAAATGAAAGATTTTAATAGAGAACAAACAATGTATTTACCTTAATAGTCATAATATATATAGCAGTTCATGACATCCAGTCCTACAAATTTCAAAACTCCGCCATCTCCCTCCCCACGTCCACCACTGCTGGCGGCTCACCTCCAACAGCCGCAACGCTATGCGCTGTTAACATCCCAGCTGCCTAACACTACAATGGCAGACAACAATGCAAACCAGCCACTGACTGCACACAGCGCAGCCAGTGATTTTTCAGAGCGCTATGTGGCGTTACCAATAAAAAAACCTAAACAGCCTACTTACAGTGTCTCGTAACGGGCTTCAAACACTGAACCAGCCATGAGATAATAGCCAAAAGCCGCCTGAAGGTTGCGCCCAATTGCAGTTGGTAGAGGGAGAACTTGCACGATGTGAACCAATGTTGATGCCACATAAAGATTAAGAAACTCAACCCGTTGAAGTGTGTCCTGGCGGCGCAAGAGGTTCTGGCGGACGTCGTTGCGGATGGCGTGTAACAGGCGACGGAAATTCGTTGCAGCTGTGCGTGTGACCGTGGGGGTAAAGGTAATGCCCAGGTACCGGAAATTCCACACAAGTGGCAGGGGTGCCACTTCACACTCCTGGGGGCCTCATCCCAAGTGCATTGCAGAAGATTAGGCGACATTCATGGCACTGCCAGCGGCAGCCCCATAACGGGTAATCAATTCGAGGACTTCCCGAATCTCAGAGCCGGAGCGAATGAGGAGGAGGAGGTCATCAGCATATGCCCGACAGCGAAAAGTGTGTTGGCGTAGGGTGAGGCCAGAGAGCTTGGTCGTCAAGCCCCCAATAAGGGGCTCAAGGACAATGGCATACAGGATGGTAGAGAGGGGGCACCCCTGCCGTATCGAACGGCAGATGGGTACCGGCCCTGCTGAACGTCCATTGACTTGGGCACGTGAACTGGCACTTTCGTAAAGACGCAGGATGACGTCGAGAAACGGAGGGGGGATGCCCATTCGAGCTGCCACCGAAAACAGGAAACGATGACGCACTTTATCGAAGGCGCTGTCGAAGTCTATAGCGACGACCGCTGCACGGAGTCTACAGGCCGCCGCCATCGCTATTAAGTCTCGGCATTCCCCTGTGGCAATCTGTATGTTAACCTGTCCTCGAGGCGTAGTTTGCTCTGGCGAGAGGATATGAGGGAGTATTGTTCGGAGCCGCATTGCCAGTAAGCGCGAAAATCTTGTAGGGTGAGCGGTCTGTAACTCGTGACCATCGAACCACGGGCTGGTTTGTGGACTGGTATGATGATGCCCTCAGCAAAGGCGGGTGGGATTGCCCGGTCAGATGTCATCAGTTCTTGATACATAGTCGTCCACAGTGGTGCCATGAGGTCCCGAAAGGTACGGTAAAACTCAAACGGTAAGCCGTCAATGCCGGGCGATCTGTTGACAGCACCCTTGGCGATTGCGTTGTTGAATTCGTCTAGCGTGACCGCCACTGTCAAAGCATCCGACTCCGTGTGAGGGAGGGTACGCGTGACGTAATGCAACATGGAGTCGTCTGCGGCAGTTTCAGCGTCTTCTTCACTTTACGTACGACGTTAGTGCTCGGCGAATGCGTGGACGATGACATTCTGAGTGGTCACCTGCGTGTCACGAGGCGTGGTCAGAGTGCTGATGATCTGCCGACGACGCCGTCGTTTGTCGGACACTATATGATGCATGGATGGAATTTCTAAATCCGCGTGATCGTGGCGTCACGTCCGTATCACGACCCCTTGCAGTTTCCGGCGTGCCAGCGCAATTATCTTCGCCTTAGTTCTTTGCCGTTCCAACTGGTTGTCCGGGGTTGGCGGTTGAGCGTCCAGATCTCGAAGAATCGCATAATAGAAGTCAACAGTGGTGTGATGCCAGTCGGCCATGTCCTTCCCGTATCTCATCAGTGTCTCCCGGATCGCCGGCTTGGCGCAGTCCAACCACCATGTCAATGTCGAGCGGTAGCGGGGAAGGCGTCGTTCGCAGGCTGTCCACGTCTCAGTGGCTTGTTGGCGACACGCCAGGTCATGCAAGTGTGACGTATTGAGTTTCCATGGCGCAAGGAGCTGCGCCATACTGGTTGCGGCTTAAGGAGGACCGTACAGATGTAGGCGCAATGGTCGGAAAAGGCCAGCGGCCAGCGTTCGGCGCCCCGTATCGCAGATCTAAGAGTTTGTGAGACATATATCCTGTCTAGTCGGCTTGCGGAAAGACTGGTAAGAAAAGCATGGCCAGAACGGTCGCCGTGTTGAGCTTCCCAGGGATCGTGAAGCAAGAGGTCTCGCACCACTATACGTAGTTCCTGGTATGTAGTATAGTGGGGAATCTGATCTTTAGGATACAGAACGCAGTTATAATCACCTCCTAGTAGGCAATGGTCATACTAGTAGGCAATGGTCATAACGCCCTAAAAACAGGGGAGCGATTTCCTCAGAATAAAACTGGGCTCTTTCATGCCGTCGGCCGGTGCCTGAGGGTGCGTAGACATTAATGATGCGTGTCCCCATGGCAGTGAGTGCCATGCCCCGAGCTGACGGAAGGAAGGCGACGTCGATCACAGAAATCCCGTGGCGGACGTAGATGGCCACTCCGCGGCCCATAGGATCACTCGCGGAGGCGTGGGCGGTATAGCCATTGATATCCGGGAGACTAGACAAGTGAACTTCCTGCAGAAGGGCGAAATCAATATCCCAAGCCCAGAACGTCTCCTGCATAAGGCGGATTTTCACCCTGGAACGGATGTTGTTGATCTGGTTGGTTGCTATCCGGTAGGCCTGATGTCGGATTGCTGGAGGCTGGTCCACTCCGCCGTCCGTGCATGGGTGTGGGCGTCGTAGGGGAGTCTGTCCCGCAGGGGAGTCTGGGGAGAGTATGGTTAGTGGTGCGGCCGTGACGGCGCAGGGCCCCGTAACGGGTCCTGCTCTCGACCTCCTCCTCGTGCCACGCCGTGGAAGTGGACAATGGTGTATCTTCCACTTTGTCTGCAGAACATGTTGTAATGGCGCGTGGTGCAGTGTCGTCTGTGATTTTTTTGGTCATCAGTCTACTGACTGGTTTGATGCGACCCGCCACGAATTCCTTTCCTGTGCTGACCTCTTCATCTCAGAGTAGCACTTGCAACCTACGTCCTCAATTATTTGCTTGACGTATTCCAATCTCTGTCTTCCTCTACAGTTTTTGCCCTCTAGTACCATGGAAGTCATTCCCTCATGTCTTAGCAGATGTCCTATCATCCTGTCCCTTCTCCTTATCAGTGTTTTCCACATATTCCTTTCCTCTCCGATTCTGCGTAGAACCTCCTCATTCCTTACCTTATCAGTCCACCTAATTTTCAACATTCGTCTATAGCACCACATCTCAAATGCTTCGATTCTCTTCTGTTCCGGTTTTCCCAAATGGTTCAAATGGCTCTGAGCACTATGGGACTCAACATCTTAGGTCATAAGTCCCCTAGAACCTAGTACTACTTAAACCTAACTAACCTAAGGACATCACACACACCCATGCCCGAGGCAGGATTCGAACCTGCGACCGTAGCGGTCCCGCAGTTCCGGACTGCAGCGCAAGAACCGCACGACCACCGCGGCCGGCCGGTTTTACCACAGTCCATGTTTCACTACCATACAATGCTGTAATCCAGACGTACATCCTCAGAAACTCCTTCCTCAAATTAAGGCCGGTATTTGATATTAGTAGACTTCTCTTGGCCAGAAATGCCTTTTTTGCCATAGCGAGTCTGCTTTTGATGTCCTCCTTGCTCCGTCCGTCATTGGTTTTTTTACTGCCTAGGTAGCAGAATTCCTTAACTTCATTGACTTCGTGACCATCAATGCTGATGTTAAAGTTTCTCGCTGTTCTCATTTCTACTACTTCTCATTACCTTCGTCTTTCTCCGATTTACTCTCAAACCATACTGTGTACTCATTATACTGTTCATTCCGTTCAGCAGATCATTTAATTTTTCTTCACTTTCACTCAGGATAGCAATGTCATCAGCGAATCGAATCATTGATATCCTTTCACCTGGTATTTAATTCCACTCCTGAACCTTTCTTTTATTTCCATCGTTGCTTCCTCGATGTACAGATTGAAGAGTAGGGCCGAAAGGCTACAGCCTTGTCTTACTCCCTTCTTAATACGAGCACTTTGTTCTTGATCGTCCACTCTTATTATTCCCTCTTGGTTGTTGTACATATTGTATATGAGCCGTCTCTCCCTATAGCTTACCCGTACTTTTTTCAGAATCTCGAACAGCTTCCACCATTTTATATAGTCGAACGTTTTTTTCCAGGTCGACAAATCCTATGAACATGTCTTGATTTTTCTTTACCCTTGCTTCCATTATTAGCCGTAACGTCAGAATTACCTCTCTCGTGCCTTTACTTTTCCTAAAGCCAAACTGATCGTCACCTAGCGCATTCTCAATTTTCTTTTCCATTCTTCTGTATATTATTCTTGTAAGCAGCTTCGATGCATGAGCTGTTAAGCTGATTGTGCGATAATTCTCGCACTTGTCAACTCCTGCCGTCTTCGGAATTGTGTGGATGATACTTTTCCGAAAGTCAGATGGTATGTCGCCAGACTCATATATTCTACACACCAACGTGAATAGTCTTTTTGTTGCCACTTCCCCTAATGATTTTAGAAATTCTGATGGAATGTTATCTATCCCTACTGCCTTATTTGACCGTAAGTCCTCCAAAGCTCTTTTAAATTCCGATTCTAATACTGGATCCCCTATCTCTTCTAAATCGACTCCTGTTTCTTCTTCTATCACATCAGACAAATCTTCACCCTCATAGAGGCTTTCAATGTATTCTTTACACCTATCTGCTCTCTCCTCTGCATTTAACAGTGGAATTCCCGTTGCACTCTTAATGTTACCACCGTTGCTTTTAATGTCACCGAAGGTTGTTTTGACTTTCCTGTATGCTGAGTCTGTCCTCCCGACAATCATATCTTTTTAGATGTCTTCACATTTTTCCTGCAGCCATTTCGTCTTAGCTTCCTTGCACTTCCTATTTATTTCATTCCTCAGCGACTTGTATTTCTGTATTCCTGATTTTCCCGTAATGTGTTTGTACTTCCTCCTTTCATCAATCAACTGAAGTATTTCTTCTGTTACCCATGGTTTCTTCGCAGCTACCTTCTTTGTACCTATGTTTTCCTTCCCAACTTCTGTGATGGCCCTTTTTAGAGACGTCCATTCCTCTTCAACTGTGCTGCCTACTGCGCTATTCCTTATTGCTGTATCTATAGCGTTAGAGAACCTCAAACGTATCTCGTCACTCCTTAGTACTTCCGTATCCCACTTCTTTGCGTATTGATTCCTCCTGACTAATGTCTTGAACTTCAGCCTACTCTTCATCACTACTATATTGTGATCTGAGTCTATATCTGCTCCTGGGTACGCCTTACAATCCAGTATCTGATTTCGGAATCTCTGTCTGACCATGATGTAATCTAATTGAAATCTTCCCGTATCTCCCGGCCTTTTCCAAGTATACCTCCTCCTCTTGTGATTCTTGAACAGGGTATTCGCTATTACTAGCTGAAACTTGTTACAGAACTCAATTAGTCTTTCTCCTCTTTCATTCCTTGTCCCAACCCCATATTCTCCTGTAACCTTTTCTGCTACTCCTTCCCCTACAACTGCATTCCAGTCGCCCATGACTATTAGATTTTGGTCCCCCTTTACATACTGCATTACCCTTTCAATATCCTCATACACTTTCTCTATCTGTTCATCTTCAGCTTGCGACGTCGGCATGTATACCTGAACTATCGTTGTCGGTGTTGGTCTGCTGTCGATTCTGATTAGAACAACCCGGTCACTGAACTGTTCACAGTAACACACCCTCTGCCCTACCTTCCTATTCATAACGAATCCTACACCTGTTATACCATTTTCTGCTGCTGTTGATATTACCCGATACTCATCTGACCAGAAATCCTTGTCTTCCTTCCACTTCACTTCACTGACCCCTACTATATCTAGATTAAGCCTTTGCATTTCCCTTTTCAGATTTTCTAGTTTCCCTACCACGTTCAAGCTTCTGACATTCCACGCCCCGACTCGTAGAACATTATCCTTTCGTTGATTATTCAATCTTTTTCTCATGGTAACCTGCCCCTTGGCAGTCCCCTCCCGGAGATCCGAATGAGGGACTATTCCGGAATCTTTTGCCAATGGAGAGATCATCATGACACTTCTTCAACTACAGGCCACATGTCCTGTGGATACACGTTACGTGTCTTTAATGCAGTGGTTTCCATTGCCTTCTGCATCCTCATGTCGTTGATCATTGCTGATTCTTCCGCCTTTAGGGGCAATTTCCCACCCCTAGGACAAGAGAGTGCCCTGAACCTCTATCCGCTCCTTCGCCATCTTTGACAAGGCCGTTGGCAGAATGAGGCTGACTTCTTATGCCGCAAGTCTTCGGCCGCCAATACTGATTATTTATCAAAATTTAGGCAGTGGCGGGGATCGAACCCGGGACCGAAGCCGTTTTGTTTATAAATCAAATTCGCTACTCCCTTTTTTTTTTAATCTCATTTTGGTCGATTTTTTTCGTTGCATCTGCTCGGGGCGGACGTCGTAAGACATCCATTTATGTTCGTTATTGATCGATTGACTCAGTTTTTTTTTTATTACAGAGGGCACGTAACCCTCTGACCGAACACGCGGAGCTACCGTGCCGGCGTCCCTAGACCACGGGGTCTGTGATACGTTCGTGATTTAGTTCAGCACGGGGCGCAGGCACACCGATAGATGTCTCCGCGCTCATAACGTCTTCGTCAGCAGTAGCGGGTTCTGAGGCCTCGTGCTGCTCGATGGTTACGTCCTCCTCGACTTGCAACGTCTCCTCTTGGACGGAAACTGTGCGACGTCTTCGCTTGCGACGTTTCGGAGAACGTTGTTTCCTTGTGCGACCCTCCGTGTCCGACGACGGAAGGGAGTCGCGTCGTTCTGGCAGAAAGGCCGCTGTAGGAAAGACGAGCGAGTCGATCTCCATCGTGTTTCCGGGGTCAGGGTCAGCCTCCGGTTGCGTCGGCATCGTCGCAGCGGCGTCGTTGGCCGGCCGAGGCGGCGGGTCGTCCGAGGCGCTCTCCGTCGGTGTCCGGTCGGGGTCGTCGGTGGCGTCGGTTGCGGTGACCGGGCGACGTTGCGAAGCGGTAGGAGACGCTAGAGCAGCTGCATAGGTCACCGGTAGCACTGTAGGTTGCGACGTGGGTGGTTCTTCGGCAGCTGGAACTTGCGTAATACGCCGTTGTAGGCATTCGGATCTAAGGTGGCCCTCTTTGCCGCACCCGGAACAGGTCCGAGGCTGGCCGTCGTATACAATTATTGCACGGCATCCGCCGATCTGTAAGTAGGACGGGACGTGGCTTCGGAGATCAATGGTGACCTGTCGAACCCCGTTTACGACAGGATACGTCCGAAACTGTGTCCACTTCTCCGCAGTGTGGCCGTGGACTGTGCCGTATGGGCGTAGTGCCGCGTCGACGTCCTCAGCAGGAAGTTCGAATGGCAATTCGAAAATGCGTGTCGTTCGCATACCTAAGCCTGCGTGGTCGACGGTTACCTCCCCCACATTGCCATCAGTATGGCAGAAGCGGAGCCCCTGTATGGTCTCACGTAGTATGCGTTCGCACGCCGCGTCGTTAATGATTTTCACATAAGACCGTGCTGCTCACAATTTACAAATGTATGCCGATAATATCGGTCGCCGGGATCTTCACTTCCTCTCGCAGAAAACGCTCCACCTCGAGTGCTTTGGTTGGGCATAATCGTTGCAGGAAGTAAATCGGAGTGTTGATTTACGGTAACGGTTCGTGATGGATCGTACAAGGTAAGCCGGCACTTAAGCAACGGCCGTCAGAACGTAAACAAGGCGAGCTTGCGCTCCGCACGCAGTCAACACGTACGCGTCCGCTCTGTTGCCCCGCCGAAGGCAGACTTACGACTTGGCCACGCCAAACAACAGACATGTGGTGCTCAGTTCTTGTAGTACTGTGTAAAGGAACGCAGGCTGACTTCGTTGCCAAACAGTGCTACGTAAGTCATAAATGCATGGCAGTTTGGAAGGTTTCCAATATCAGGCTACACATAATTGCTTTCCATTGTTACTTGAAAGTTTAAACACGTTTCGATAACCCATTTGTGGGAAAAAGTACACAAAGGCACTAGTAACGTCAGTTCACACTCATGTAATATACGTAAGCAGAGCCGATTTCTTGATATTTAATGATGTGTAAACTTTTATTTGGATAAAAAAAAATGTCGGTGGGGGGAAGAAATCCGTGGGGGGACTGTTCGGTAACAAGTCTCAGAAGCTTACTGAATAGGATATTTCGATAAGGAACTGAAAATGACGTCACTACCGAGACTAACCTACTACACCGATCGGTATGAACGATACATGATCAAATGGGTAGAATTTGCAGCGGCGCTCGTAGAGCTTAACAGCGCCTGCTACAGGGCGCTGTCGTCGGTGTCGGTGTATGTCGTAGTGCCAACCTATGAACTTGCGCCTACGCTGTGACATCGTAGCTATCGATACCACAGATGGTGCGTCGCTGTACACTACGTCGCGGTGCTCGACATTTTAAACAGTACCTGTCAGGAGGCAGTTCTGTATTTCGCGGAAGACACTGCGCACAGTGTGGTAAAAGTGTATGTGATTCGTCTTCTTCGCCAGTAACTGTCTTGGAACAGAAACCGTAACTGGTGGGTACATTCTGGGTAGATTTTGTTCTTATTCAACGGAGCAATGAACTGTCAGGAAGTAACAACATTCAAGATACACTCTTCATGACCTGTGCTGTAAGGCAGACAGTCAACAATCATTGACGGACATACAGTACCTCTGCTAGGGATCTGGCAGGCAGTGAACGAGTGCAAGATAGGGGTGGCGGCTATCGCTGAAACAACCGGTTTTCGATTATATTGGTTTGCTTATACGCCAATTTAACTAGCCCATTAAAACCGCTCAAAACAACTGGTATCTGGAATGGTCTATTTTCATTTTTATTGTCATTATATCCTGTAATTAATGTAAAACTCTAACAAAGATTGAAAAATTTTTATTCTCTCAGTTTCAGGACAATATGGCGAAATAAAAATATTTTTAAATTTATTGATTTTTTGAAAAGAAATAAAATATGGAGATGGAACTTTAGAATTTTTGGAAGGTTTTTTTTACGGACCGCATAGACCGGCTTGAATGCGGGCAAATTCAGTGCTGCGTGAAATTCGCCTGTAATATAATTTACAATTTCGATTAATAATATTTTTGAATTCTACGTCATTGTTGATTTATTCAGAAATTTGCCTGTAATATAATTTAAAATTTCGATTAATAATATTTTTGAATTCTACGTCATTGTTGATTTATTCAGAGTTCTAACCTTAAACGTATAATTAATCCTTCTGCCGCAAAATTCATTAGTCGCCATCGATGTTCTTCTCTTTGTTGACCGTGCGTATCTTCCTAAGTCGGCATCGCTTTCCTTCACGAAGACGGTGGAAACAAAGGAATACAATGATACGTCGCTTTAAATAATTCTCGTAAAACTTAGATATTTTTCACTATTTTTTTATTCACCAGACAATAAGACTTGCTATGCTCGTCGCACAAATCATAAATACTAACAAGTGTGCCTTTCAGCACACACCAAAATTTACGTCCATCACCTGCAAGGTAACAATCGAAAGTGTCTCTTAACTCCTTCAAAAGACTGGATCTGTTGCACAAACGAAAGTCTAAAGAACTTGGTGTATTAACCGAAAAAAATTAGACGAGATAGGGGAGGCCTTTGAAAGAAGTTCGAGAAAATCGCTGCCCCGTTTGGCACTTCAGACTAGTGTGCCAAGAGCATCAGCTCACAGATCTGTATACGAACTGATATTGAAACCATACATAATAACTGCAGTGCATCAACTGAGGAACTCAGGTACTGTTGCCCGACGTCGTTACTGCAAGTGGCTGTTTCAGTCTGTGCACGATGGGCAAACTGATCCTGTGATGCCTTTTTTTCTGATGTGGCATTCCTGCATTTATTAGGGTACGCTAATTCTCAGAACAATCGGCAATGGAGCTCAGAAAGTCCTCATGAATTACATCAACAACATCTGCACGATGTGAAAAGAGGAGTGTGGTATGCAATTAGTGCAAGACAGATTATTGGACCAATCTTTTTCCACGAAACAATACGTTCTGACAGGTATGTGAACAACATACTGCATCCTTTTTTTCGAGAATTAACGCCTAACAAAAAGATGTATGGTTATTTCATGCAGGAAAATTCAAAACAAAATAACGGCTCTTACACAAACGAACGACATGGCCACAATTATTTGTCTAAAGACACCAAAGATGTCGCATTCGACTGAGAAGGCTCCAAGCTGCACAGCTATTGTTCGTTCATCTTTCGTGCATGCATACTTACAGTCTGAGAGCATCAGTCCCATTATTTTACAGCTACACCAAATAATATAGTTAGACACCAAAACTACTAAAAACGCTTTCAAAAGTGTTACAGAAAATCTAAAGACAGTATTGAAATGGAAATAAAGAGAAGATTCCTTTAAAATTATTACCATCTTTGTACCATAAATATTAAATTCATTATTAACGTTATACGCGAAACTGTTTATAAAACCAGACACTAAAATGCTTGCAATACATCATCTTTTAGCGGTGGAGATCTAGTATAAAATAAGCGTTTTTAATGTACAGATAAAGACATTATTTACCTACTATAAATAAAAATATGTTATAGGATTGGTGAGTACCAAAACAAAGAGTTCTGCACAGTTAGACGAAAAGGTTAGTCACTGCATGACTTGTTTATACTTTGGTTTTGTAAACTTTATGTTTATTTAATAAAAAATTTGTGGAATAACGTTTATAAAGCAATTGCTATTCTTGTTTCTGCAGAACATAGTATGTAACGCTACAAAAGTATTTTAACAATGTATAACAAAAAGGATATGATATTTAGTCGTTACTGTTTAAAACTGTTTTTATACGTAATTGGAATAGTTGAGAATCTGTACAGATTTGTATTTGGAATGGTAACCAGGAATGCAGTAACTCTTTTGACTATAATCCATTCAGCATAAGAATAAAAATGATGTTAACATTGCACATGTATTCTTCAGCGTTTGTTGGAACATCATTGGATTTCCGTTTCACGTGGGACTGCAGCCAGCTGTCTCGAGTACTGTCCAGTACGATAGTAAAGGTACGTTTTGTGTTGTGCGTTACGCGCATATCGACTTAGCGATAATATGGGACACAGCTTTATCGGCACATTTAATCTGGACAGCACTGGCCGGTCAGCTGGTACAGCTAGCGTACAATGACGTGGCCAGCTGCAGTTCACCCGTAAAAAGAGACGAGCAATACAGCTTCGAATGTTATTTTATTTTTAAGAGGAACGAAATAATACACTGCAAATATCCCACAATACGCTCCTTAAACGACTAGATGAAAACCTAAACACGTTACAGTCTTTACCCAACGTACTACTGTAATTAAAAACAAGAATAATGAAAATTCCTGTCTCAACCACAGGAAAACTTTTCTGCATAAGCTGCGTGTAGCATCGATAATTGAGATTTTGTATTAGAAATGGAACTAGGAATTTTGCGGCCAATATGGAATTAGAAACAAGAAGCTGTGCATTATTCATATAAATGATGATGAGTTTTATAATTACGAATGTAGGTATTTCAAGGGGCAACGGCCTCAATGCAGTATATACACTGAAGTTAAGCGCTGTCGGGCGCGGCCGGCACTTGGATGGGTGACGATCCGGGTCACCATGCGCTGTTGCCATTTTTCGGGCTACACTCAGCACCGTGATGTCAACTTGACCGAATAGTAGCGGCTCCGGTCATCGAAAACGATCATAACGGCCGAGAGAGCGGTGTGCTGACCACACGCCCCTCCTATGCGCATCCTCATCTGAGGATGACACGGCGGTCGGATGGTACCGAATGGCCACTCGTGGCCGAAGGACGGCGTGAGTTAATTACTTAGTCAGTTATTTCAAATTGAACGAGAAATTATACTGGGGTGATTTGAATAAACACACGAATAACCGCATTTGGTTCACGTTCCGTAACACTACCGACTGCGCTACGCGAGCAATGGTGTTTCTTTATCAGCTGCATTATATACATCGCTCGGAAAACTCCGTAAATTTATGAAAAACATTAAGAACAGCCTATTTCTCGGCACTTTTTAACCGTGTTCCACCCTCGTTTCACTACGGAACAGAAAGAAGCCTCAGCCATTTTCAAACTGCGCATTAACACCGCAACAATCAGAGCACAGCGCTGCAGAGGCTGTGATTGTACACGATTTCTGAAATAAGAACTACGTAGCTAAGAAAAATGTTGATGGCTGTTAATAAATTTGAATATCTTAAAGTTTCATATAACGGAACTTGTTGTTGTTGTTGTGGTCCTCAGTCCTGAGACTGGCTTGGTGCAGCTATCCATGATACTCTATTCTGTACAAGCTTGTTCATCTCCCAGTACCTACTGCAGCCTACATCCTTCTGAATCTGTGTAGTGTATTCATCTCTTGGTCTCCCTCTACGATTTTTACCCTCCACGGTGCCCTCCAGAACTAAATTGGTGATCCATTGATGCCTCAGAACATGTCCTACCAACCTATCGCTTCTTTTAGTCAAGTTGTGCCACAAACTCCTATTTCCCCAATTCTGTTCATACCTCCTCATTAGTCATTTGATCTACCCATCTAATCTTCAGCATTCTTCTGTAGCACCACATTTCGAAAGCTTCTATTCTCTTCTTGTCTAAACTATTTATTGTCCATGTTTCACTTCCACACATGACTACACTCCATACAAATACTTTCACAAACGACTTCTTGACAAATAAATCAATACTCGATGTTAACAAATTTCTCTTCTTCAGAAACGCTTTCCTTGCCATTGCCAGTCTACATTTTATATCCTCTCTACTTCGACTATCATCAGATTTTGCTCCCCAAATAGCAAAACTCCTTTACTACTTTAAGTGTGTCATTTCCTAATCTAATTCCCTCAGCATCACCTGACGTAATTCGATTACATTCCATTATCCTCGTTTTGCTTTTGTTGATGTTCATCTTATATCCTCCTTTCAAGACACTGTCCATCCCGTTCCCTGCTCTTCCAAGTCCTATGCTGCCTCTGACAGAATTACAATGTCATCGGCGAACCTCAAAGTTTTTATTTCTTCTCCATGGATTTTAATACCTACTCTGAACTTTTCTTTTGTTTCCTTTACTGCTTGCTCAATATACAAATTGAATAGCATCGGGGAGAGGCTACAACCCCGTCTCACTCCCTTCCCAACCACTCTATCCCTTTCATGTCCCTCGACTCTTGTAACTGCCATCTGGTTTCCATACAAATTGTAAATAGCCTTTCGCTCCCTGTATTTTACCCCTGCCACCTTCAGAATTTGAAAGAGAGTATTCCAGTCAACATTGTCAAAAGCTTTCTCTAAGTCTACAAATGCTAGAATCGTAGGTTTGTCTTTCCTTGATCTATTTTCTGAGATAAGTCGTAGGGTCAGTATTGCCTCATGTGTTCCAACATTTCTACGGAATCCAAACTGATCTTCCCCGAGGTCGGCTTCTACCAGTTTTTCCATTCGTCTGTAAATAATTCGCGTTAGTATTTTGCAGCTGTGACTTATTAAATTGATTGTTCGGTAATTTTCGCATCTGTCAACACCTACTTTCTTTGGGATTGAAATTACTATATTCTTCTTGAAGTCTGAGGGAATTTCGCCTGTCTCATACATCTTGCTCACCAGATTTTTGTCAGGACCGGCTCTCCCAAGGCCATCAGTAGTTCTAATGGAATGTTGTCTACTCCCGGGGCCTTGTTTCGACTCAGGTCTTTCAGTGGTCTGTCAAACTCTTCACGCAGTATCATATCTCCCATTTCATCTTCATCTACCTCCTTTCCCATTTTCATAATATTGTTCTTCCCTATATACTCCTTCCACCTTTCTGCTTTCTCTTCTTTGCTAGTGAGATAAGCCTCTACATCCTTACATTTGTCCTCGAGCCATCCCTGCTTAGCCATTTTGCACTTCTTGACCATCTCATTTTTGAGACGTTTGTATTCCTTTTTTCCTGCTTCACTTACTGCATTTTTGTATTTTCTCCTTTCATCAATTAAAGTCAGTATCTCTTCTGTTACCCAAGAATTTCTACTAGCCCTCGTCTTTTTACCTACTTTTTTTACCTACTTGATCCTCTGCTGCCTTCACTATTTCATTCCTCGAAGCTACCCATTCCTCTTCTACAGTATTTCTTTCCCCCCTTCCTGTCAATTGTTCCCTCATGCTCTAACTGAATCTCTGTACAACCTCTGGTTCTTTCAGTTTATCCAGGTCCTATCTCCTTAAATTCCCACCTTTATGCTGTTTCTTCAGTTTTAATCTACAGTTCATAACCAATAGATAGTGGTCAGATTCCACATCTGCCCCTAGAAATGTCTTACAATTTAAAATTTGGTTCCTAAAACTCTGTCTTACCATTATATAATCTATCTGAAACCTTCTAGTATCTCCAGGGTTCTTCCATGTATACAACCTTCTTTCATGATTCTTGACCAAGTGTTAGCTATGATTAAGTTATGCTCTGTGCAAAATTCTACCAGGCGGCTTCCTCTTTCATTTCTTAGCCCCAATCCATATTCACCTACCACGTTTCCTTCTCTTCCTTTTCCTACTCTCGAATTCCAGTCACCCATGGCTTAAATTTTCATCTCCCTTCACTACCTGAATAATTTCTTTTATTTCATCATACATTTCATCAATTTCTTCATCGTCTGCAGAGCTAGTTGGCATATAAACTTGTACTACTGCAGTAGGCGTGGGCTTCGTGTGTATCTTGGCCACTATAATGCGTTCACTATGCTGTTTGTAGTAGCTTACCCGCACTCCTTTTTTTATTCATTATTAAACCTACTCCTGCATTATCCCTATTTGATTTTGTATTTATAACCCTGCATTCACCTGACCAAAAGTCTTGTTCCTCCTGCCACCGAACTTCACTAATTCCCACCATATCTAACTTTAACCTATCAATTTCAGTTTTTAAATTTTCTAACCTACCTGCCCTATTAAGGGATCTGACATTCCACGCTCCGAGCCGTAGAACGCGTTTTCTTTCTCCTGATAACGACGTCTTCTTGAGTAGTCCCCGCCCGGAGATCCGAATGGGGGACTATTTTACCTCCGGAATGTTTACCCAAGAGGACGCCATGATCATTTAACTTAGTAATAACATATGTAATATATAAGTAGGACCTACTTCCAAGAGCGTAACAACACCAGTGTACGTGTGCTACAGCTTCTGACCAATCATCGTGTTTGTGTTTGTTTACATCAGGTTTATTCTTATGAAGAATGGATTATAGATATGTTACTCAAATACTGTCACTGAGGTGGAAGCAGGCAGATCATGTATCTTGATGTTTTGGCTGCTGTTCTTGGCCAGATAATGTGGTGAGAGCTTGTGTTGCGTATGAGCCACTTGAGTGTATTAGCATGGGGTGCAGCTCGGTTGGACAGTCATTTCACATCAGTTTTCAACTTGATGATGTGTATTCATTGTGAAATGATGTAGAACTTTAAGGCTGAACGTTGCTATTGGTGAACTCGTATTCAGATGGATCAGAGTGAAATGTTAATTGTGGGCTATTTGTTCAGGATACAGTCTGCTCAACTGCACAATGCCACTGGCAAATTTTAAACATTGCTTTTGTACGCTCTGCTTACTTTAACTGCACAGTGTGAATCAAAAAGGGCATTATATCTTTGGAACGATGTAGAACTTTATTGAGATAACTTACAGAATCGATAGATGTGTCATTTTGTAGCAGAAAACTTCAAGTTTTACATAAAAGTGTTAAGTGTATTTTTGGTTTGTCGTGACTATATTTTGTGATGCGGCAAGCGTCCCACCAGTATTCAATTCCTTCCCACAATGATTGCAGCAAATCGGGTGTAACTTGTGCAGCGACAGTGTAGATGCCATTTTTAATATCAGCTAAATAATTTGGTAGGGGAGGAACATAACCACGATCTTTAATGAAAACCCAGAGAAAGAAATGCAGTGGTGTCAACTATGGGGAGCAAGGTGGCCATGCGATTAGCCGTTCGCAGCCAGTCCACCGGGGAAGGATTATCAAGGAAGACTCGAACTTCCCTGAGGAAATGAGGTGTTTGCACCGTCTTGTAGGAATTAAACCATCCCGTCTTGCTGGTATTAAACCATCATGTTTCGGTCATCTTCATTGATCTATACCGAACAGTTGATGCAGAGTTCGTTCCATGAAACCAAAACACACATCGAGCACGTTTGGAACAGTGAAAGTAGCCACTTCAAGAGTGCACTACGTTGTCGCTCCTGGTGGCGGTATGGGCTACTGATGCATTATGTGAATCGAACTTTAGTTTGTTTTCTACAAAATGACACCTCTACCGATTCTGTAAGTTATCTCAATAAATTTCTATACTATTTAGAAGTTGTAGAGTCCTTTTTTGACACACCCTGTACTGCTATTTCGTGTGGTAATTGTTTCACTGTGTAAACATTAGCCTCTGCACAGCCATCATTCAACATACAGCATTATGTTTCTTGAACTATATATAACTGAGATCAAATATTATGCCGTTGGCAGGTACACCCTTGTACTATGACCTACCCGCATATCACTTTAACATCTCACACTTATTTGTTCTTTGCAATTTATTAATAGACAGTTCCGTCGGCTGGGACTTATGATTCAGATCATTTCTTTAGGATGCAATGCAACAGTGCACAACCATACTACAGGCCTTGCAGTCGAACCATTAAGTTAGTATATCGTTGCATTGTTGCCCAGCTAGTGGTTGGAAAGTAAGAAATTAGTTATCTGAAGATTAGTTTCACTTAGCTCTACCTACACTTTGTAACAATGTGCTTCGCTACTTCATGCAGAACATTGGGTCAACACCCCCACGAAGACCTTGTCCCTCTGTCATGCCTACTGGCCATCATTGGGCAGTGAAAATGAGCACCTGGCCCACGGGTGTTCAGAATGTGGTAAATAACAGTAAGGGGCTGAATTACGGACTCATATCACTAATGTCAATTTTTAGTAGGATTCTGGAAGATATAGTGTGTTCGAAAATTATGAGCTGCCCCAAAGAAAACGATTTTTTGACAAACGCCCAACACTTCATTAGAAAATATCGCTCTTGTGAAACACAAACAGCTCTCTATTCTCACGAAGTAATGAGTCCTATCGACAGGGGATGTCAAATTGATTCCATATTTTTAGATTTCCATAAGGCTTTTCATACCATACTTCACAATTGACTTCTAATCAAATTGCGTGCCAATGGAGTATAGTCTCAGTTGTGTGACAGAATAGGTGATTGCCTGTCAGAAATGTAGCAGTACATAGTAATCGATGGAAAATCATAGAGTAAAATAGAACTAATGTACGGCGTTCTCCAAGGATGTGTTATGGGCCCTCTTAGATTGTTTGCAGATGACACTGTCATTTACTGTCTTATAAGGTCATCAGATAATCAAACAAACTGTAAAACGATTTAGACAAGATTTCTGTATGGCGTGAAGAGTGATAATTGACTCTAAATATTGAAAAGTGTGAAGCCAACCGTATGAGTACTAAAACGAATCCGCCAAATTTCGGTTACACCATAAAACACAAATATAAAGGCTGTACATTCAAGTAAATACTTAGGGATTACAATTACAAATAACTTAAATTCAAGTAAATACTTAGGGATTACAATTACAAATAACTTAAATTGGAATGATCACATATATAATGTTGTGGGGGAAAACAATACACAGGCCGTGATTTATAGGCAAAACACTTAGAAAATGCAGTAGGTTCACTAAAGAGACTGCTTAAACTACACTTGTCCGCCCTCTTCTGGAATACCCGAGCAATGTGAGATCTGCATCAGACAGGATTGACGGAGGACATCGCAAAAGTTGAAAGAAGAAATAGAGGAGAGAATACCACAGATATGATACGAGAATTGGGATACCAATCATTAAAATAAAGGCGATTTTCAGCAGGACCTTCGGATGAAATTTCAATCACCAACTTTCTCCTCAGAGTGTGAAAATATTTTGTTGCCATCACATAGGGAGGAATTCTCGCCATAGTAAAATAAGAGGAATCAGAGCTCGCACGGAAAGATTTGAGTGTTCGTTTTTAACGCACATTGCTCGAGAATGGAACGATAGAGAAATATCTTGAAGATGGTTCGATGAACCCTCTGCCGGGCATGTAATTGTGAATTGCGGAGTAATCATGTAGATGTGGATATTCACCAATCTGCTCCTTCTATGCTTTTTATCTCTGTGGCTACAGCCATCTGGTATTTGGGACAGGTACACGTCAACTTTGTAGGGCCTTTTTGGAACGCTATCTCAGTTGTGGTGTAGACGCTTTTTCTAAGTTCCCTTGCATACGGCGAATGTGTATAACAATGCAGAAGCCACAGTCCAGACGCTCACACAAATTATCGCCTTTGAGGGTCTTCCAAGAATAGTGGCCATAGGCAATGGCCATCAATTTACTTCAACAATGTTTACAAATTATATTGACCAAATTCTTTTTGCCCTTTCCATCGTCAACCCATGTGGAGAGGCGAGGTGAATGATCTGCACTTTCAAAGCAGTTCAGTTAAAGTCAACAGTAAATGCATTAACGGTTATCTTGAATACTTACAGGGTTACATCAGTTGCTGGGGAGGGGAGGGAGGCTAAGTGGGAAGCCTGCAGAGTTCCTGTATCACAGACAACGTCAGACCCTTCATTCACCTCATCCATTCACAGCAGCATGAGCGACCATCAATGTTCTACCGAGGCTTCAAGTTGTGGGTGCGACCATTTGGCAGATTATCTGGGACGCTGCAAAATCAAATGGTTCAAATGGCTCGGAGCACTATGGGACTCAACTGCTGAGGTCATAAGTCCCCTAGAACTTAGAACTGCTTAAACCTAACTAACCTAAGGACAACACACACATCCATGCCCGAGGCAGGATTCGAACCTGCGACCGTAGCGGTCGCGCGGTTCCAGACTGTAGGGCCAGAACCGCTCGGCCACCAGCGGCCGGCGGGATGCTGCATTTATGATGAGGAGGCAGCTGGTCACCAGTGAAGATGCCATGAAAATCAGCTGTGGCCTGGGCTAGTCATGGCAGAGTATTCCATGTCATACCACCTGCGACCCGAGCTTTGGATGGCTCAGCATCTAACACTCCCTCCAGCAGCAGGAGAGACAGTTGCACCAGTTTTCTGCAAGTGCCATGAACTGTATTTCCACACGGCCTCCACTTTAGTTTGTTTTCTACAAAATGACACCTCTACCGATTCTGTAAGTTATCTCAATAAATTTCTATACTATTTAGAAGTTGTAGGTTCGCAGAAGAGCTTCTGTAAAGTTTGGAAGGTAGGAGACGGATACTGGCAGAAGTGAAGCTGTGAGTACCGGACGTGAGTCTTGCTTCGGTAGCTCAGTTGGTAGAGCACTTGCCCGCGAAAGGCATAGGTCCCGAGTTCGAGTCTCGGTCGGGCACACAGTTTTAATCTGCCAGGAAGTTTCATATCAGCGCACACTCCGCTGCAGAGTGAAAATCTCATTCAGTAAAAGAATTGGTCTAACAACATTTTGCATGTGCCGAGCGCAGATTAACGTCCCCTCCAGAAACGCCAAAGGTAAACGAGATTTGTAGCTTGTCGCATCCCAGACCGTAAGGTTTGAGGTGGGTCCAGAGTGTCTTGGATGTATGCACCCAATGAGGAAGAGCTCACCAGATCTACGTCGTACGCGCAAACGACCATCCCTTGCGTGCAGACAGAATCTGTTTTCGACGCTGAAGGCCACGGCGCGCCGTTCCATCTTCTACATGAACCTCTGACGGCACCAGTCGAGCCATGCATGTCGATGCTGTGGCGTGAGTGGAAGTTGGGCTAGAGATGTGTGTGCATGTAGTCCCATTGCTAATGATCGGTTCACAACAGTTAGTGTTGGAGCATCTGGCCCCACAAAAACCTCTTATCAGTGCTGTGATAGCTGTACGATCTGCCACTGCAGTCCTTACAGTACGAGTATCCTGACGGGCGTTTGTGCTGTATGGACGTCCAGAACCACATCTACACGCGTGAGAATATTCGCGTGACTACTGATACCACCAGTGTTGCAAAATTGAAGCACTACGTCCAACGTGTGTGGCAATTCGCAAAAAGGACTATTCCCCCCCCCCCCCCCAATCGAAAGGCCAGAATTCGGCCCCTTTCAAATTCGCTCATTGGGCTGTATGAAGCACAAGTGCATCTCCATGGCATGTTTGCCTGCCTGCTTTGCACGTTTCCATAACATTGAGACTTCTGGCCGTGAGCATTCCTTACTAAAGAGCGAACACAGACGGCGCTCTGGTAGCTATGTCACTACGCTGTCTGTTGGGGGACAACACTGAAACCATTATCAGTACATCTACTGTCTGCCAGATGTCATATGCCATCATCGGATCAAAATCAACATCTTCTTTGAAGGGATACCAATTTTTCTCTGGTAGTGTATGTTTAAAGAATCAGCCTCTACTGCAGTGGAGCTGCTTATCAACGAGGCTGAGCAGTATAGAAAAGACACACTACTTGTTCGTGACCCAGAAGGATGTCTGTCGAGTCATGATACACTTCTCATTTTTTGAGCACAATCTGCTTATTGCACAGAGACAAGTACAGTACTCGAAACCAAGTCCTACCATATTTGATTATGAGCTGTAAGTGTCGACCTGACTGGTACAGTAAACCCCTCAAAGTCCAATACCGTCTCAGTGGTCACCATAGAAGTAACACCAAGATCACAGCTTCCGGTCATTGAGCAAGGACACAACGCAAGTGGGCCTCTGCCAGGAGTGCCAGCATTTTATTCAGAGCCGAAAGAAGCTTATTGACACCCTGTGATACTACGTGAAGCTGGGAGGTGTGTTTCTGGCTAGTACCACTGTTCGCAGTGTAGCCATGGTGATATGTGTGTTGGTGGTACTGCGGCCACAAAAAATCCAGTCGCACTTGTCAGTCTCCAAATTGTTGTATACAGCATCCCCCAGGCTGTGGCTAAGCCATGTCTCCGCAGTATCCTTTCTTTCAGGAGTGCTAGTTCTGCAAGGTTCGCAGAAGAGCTTCTGTAAAGTTTGGAAGGTAGGAGACGGATACTGGCAGAAGTGAAGCTGTGAGTACCGGACGTGAGTCGTGCTTCAGTAGCTCAGTTGGTAGAGCACTTGCCCGCGAAAGGCACAGGTCCCGAGTTCGAGTCTCGGTCGGGCACACAGTTTTAATCTGCCAGGAAGTTTCATATCAGTGCACACTCCGCTGCAGAGTGAAAATCTCATTCTGGAAACATCCCCCAGGCTGTGGCTAAGCCATGTCTCCGCAGTATCCTTTCTTTCAGGAGTGCTAGTTCTGCAAGGTTCGCAGAAGAGCTTCTGTAAAGTTTGGAAGGTAGGAGACGGATACTGGCAGAAGTGAAGCTGTGAGTACCGGACGTGAGTCGTGCTTCGGTAGCTCAGTTGGTAGAGCACTTGCCCGCGAAAGGCAAAGGTCCCGAGTTCGAGTCTCGGTCGGGCACACAGTTTTAATCTGCCAGGAAGTTTCATATCAGCGCACACTCCGCTGCGGAGTGAAAATCTCATTCTGGAAACATCCCCCAGGCTGTGGCTAAGCCATGTCTCCCCAGTATCCTTTCTTTCAGGAGTGCTAGTTCTGCAAGGTTCGCAGAAGAGCTTCTGTGAAGTTTGGAAGGTAGGAGACGGATACTGGCAGAAGTGAAGCTGTGAGTACCGAACGTGAGTCGTGCTTCGGTAGCTCAGTTGGTAGAGCACTTGCCCGCAAAAGGCAAAGGTCCCGAGTTCGAGTCTCGGTCGGGCACACAGTTTTAATCTGCCAGGAAGTTTCATATCAGCGCACACTCCGCTGCAGAGTGAAAATCTCATTCTGGAAACATCCTCCAGGCTGTGGCTAAGCCGTGTCTCCGCAGTATCCTTTCTTTCAGGAGTGCTAGTTCTGCAAGGTTCGCAGAAGAGCTTCTGTAAAGTTTGGAAGGTAGGAGACGGATACTGGCAGAAGTGAAGCTGTGAGTACCGGACGTGAGTCTTGCTTCGGTAGCTCAGTTGGTACAGCACTTGCCCGCGAAAGGCAAAGGTCCCGAGTTCGAGTCTCGGTCGGGCACACAGTTTTAATCTGCCAGGAAGTTTCAATTCTTTTACTGTTCACGCAAAAGGAAGGTGATGTGTTGTTGCAACAGGGTAATATTCGCCCAAACACTGCCCATGAAATTCAACGTGCAACGACCTCCCTGGTCAGCACGACCTCCGTACATGTCTCCAATCGATCGTTTGTGGGATACGATGAGACGAAAAGTGACCCATGCGACTTGTCAACGGACTCTAACTGAATTACGATAACAGATCGAGCAGGCGTGGAGTAACATACCCCAGGACAGTGTTTGCCATCTGCACTATCGACTGGATGCCAGGGACAGCGGTATATTGCCGCCTATGGAGGATACACCACGTACTGATATACGTGTTTCAGCAGGGATCTATACCTGGTACCTCAGAACCGTTTTCGCTATTGATTTGTAAACTTAATTATTTCATGTTCGCTATGTACAATGTTGCAACAATAAATCATAAGTGAACTGGAAAGGTCTAAAAGGGTGTACTATTTTTTTATGACAGTCGATTTGTCGTCTGTTTCTATTAGGATTTACTCAGTTCTTCTGATCAAGCATGAATTTCACGTTGTTACTTCTAAAAAAGTGGCAGTCATAACTACATTAATAATAAGAAATTATGTGTTTTGCGTATACTGAGGAAATTTATTTATCTTTTAGGCTTCAAAGCAATCTGCGTTCAAAAATACGTTGAGTGACAACTGTCAATCTGCAGAGGTACAATACTTGTGTACCTTAAATAAAATTTAGTACTTGGGTTACAACACTTCTTCAGACACTGTGAATAAGTGATACAAAAAATGAAAATTTCACATTCTTGCCCCTCTTGGAAACGTTTCTTCAGACATCCGTGCATGCACTGTGTTTCCAGATTGATCTTTTGCAGAGCATTCCTATCTTATACGAGACAAATGCTCTCTTGACTAGATGTATTGTCACTTTAACTGTTGTGTATGACAGTCTACAAAGTGAGGAGATCATCAGATGTCGAAACTCATCTGCAACAAACATTTGATGTTGACAATTGCATTTGTGACTGGTGTGTTGACATGCTAAAGTTGCGAGCTGTACGAAGAAACAAGAAGCAGTTTTAGTTCACAATCCTCATCCTGCATGCTGTCAACAGATTTAAAACCTAATTGTGTTACAGTTGTTTTAATGCGGGTTAAGAGCAAGTGCTGGTGTATTCCACATACCACTAACGTGCCTGAAATAAGTAGTGAATTGGGCTGTCGCTGTAGATGTCGCACCTGTAATGATATGCTCTCTCCAGTTTTATGGCATAAAGTGAATACGAGTAGTTTTTGGTCGTAGTAAAACAGGCATGAGCTAACTTTGGTGCTTCACGGTCCTGATTCACATCCTATAGGCTCGCAGGCCGCCTCATCACGTGATGTAACAGCAGCATTCCTAATGCATATCTTCTGTGTTTATAGTGTAGCACACCGATATGAATAGCACACGTTTCCCGACATGCAACGCCAACAAATCATGCCACAAAACGCGCATTTTTGCGAGTATGATCATTTTATGTTAATCATTCGTAAGATGTTTACGTTTATTTATACATGATGAACATTGTTTCTCTACTGGAAATGCCGTGTGGCTAGGGCCTCCCGTCGGGTAGACCGTTTGCTTGGTGCAAGTCTTTCGAGTTGACGCCACTTCAGCGACTTGCGTGTCTATGGGGATCAAATGATGATGATGATGATAAGGACAACACATACGGGCAGTTAGGAATGACACTCCGTCGCGCTGGCCACTCAGCTACCAAACTTGCGACGTTTTATGATAGCCGTCTTACAAAATTACGCTGCAAAATTCTGCAGGCCTCTCTCTCTCTCTCTCTCTCTCTCTCTCTCTCTCTGTCTCTCTCTCTCTCTCTCTCTCGCCTCTCGGCCTCCTCCACCATGAACTACTTCTGCGAACTGGGCTGAAACCAATTGCAGGTTGCAGGCTCGATCTAGCCCGCTGGCAGCTGATTGCCCACCCATGGTGTAAACTGTCAAACCTTTGTAATGACAGCACTGGCCACATAACGTTCTTTGTCATATTGTGACCAGCAGACTTATAACGGACATAACAACTAATTGAAAAATATGAGATATTGCAATTGAAAGTCAATTAATTGTTGCTAGGTAGCTTCTATTGCAGTCAACAAGACATACACTGCATTGACTTGAGTTGCTTGTGGTGATAGATGAGTGAAGAGCATTGCTTTAAAAATCAATTAAAAACAGTCTCGACCGCAATAAAACATTTATTTACAATACTTTACTGGTTTCGGTAAGTCTGTGACCATCTTCAAACCATTTATACCGTGACGGTGAATGGAGCAGGTGTTGGAACTCCAAAAACAACAACTGCTGACTGGAACCAGTAATCACTGTAAATAAATATTTTATCGTTGTCGAGATTGCTTTCAAGCCATTTTTGAAGTAGTTGTAAGCCAGACACTGTTTCTCCACGAGAAACATTCTCAAAATTTAGAGGGCATCGCATCTCCAATGGTAGCCTTGAGATCAAGAAATGCAATGTACATTGCAGATACCTCTGTAATGTATTTTCTAGTTGTTGACAATCTTTAAGGAATTTACTGATAAAGGCAGCAATTAGTTTACGACTGTGAAAGGACCATTGGTTGAATCTAATATCAGACTTTATCTTAGTTTGTGTACTGTCGAGGGCTTTGGAAACGCAGCAATAGCTACCATTCTTCTGTCACCACCAACTGGAAGTGACACAGTGGTCAGACACTCGATTCACGTTCAGGAGGACAACAGGTCAGATCCGCATCGATATGTCCAAATTTAAGTTTCCCATAGTTTCCTAAACTCGCTTAAGGCAAACACTGTGATGGTTTCTATGAAAATGATATAGCTCCCTCTGTTCCCCAAGCTGATGTGCTACATTTCTAATGACCTCTTTGTCAACAGGACATTAAACCCTAATCTTCCTTCTTCCTGCTCCAGGCGAAGTCCTTCTGTCTGTTGACTGAGTAATACAGAAATTGTACTTTTACTTGCTGCTCCAAAGTCGTGACTGGTCAATAGTCAACCTATGTTTACGTAGCCAAGTAAATCTCTTGTGACCGTGGTGGAGACATTCTACTCCATTATGTGTCATGAGATTATCGTGAATGTATGTGCAACACAACGTGAGGTTTTGTGTTATGTTGTCCATGCATCGTTGTAATATTTGCTCTGCTTTTGCATAAATTCAGATAACCAAATGGTGTGCAACCTGTGACCTTTTAAAAAACATCTATAGCAACTACTGCAGTTTGTTGTAGAAAGTCTAGATGGGGCTCGATATTGTCATAAGTATGGATATTCATGGCGAAATCTAATGTGTAGGGCCAAATCGTGGCATAGTATTATCTGAGGACTCAGCTGTTTTTAATTGCTGCATCATCAACAACTGTTATCCTGTTTTGGTACAACATACCTTCTGCAGTCTGAGAGGCGACAAATTCGCCGGGTGAGCAACTGCGAGAGTTCTCAACTGGCCTATTTCAGTTTTCCCACATACTCTTGCATGAACTGGAGGTCCAGGTAACTTGAAAATGTGGTATACATTTGAATACAGTAATTATGCTGGCATAGGTGATGAACGGGTGATGTCTAGAATCTAGCATAGTAAGCCATCATGTAAAATTTTCATTGGTAGTCATCCAAATACCTGTGTCAGTGGTACTGCAAAGATATTTATGTCTCATCATCAGTCAAGTTGTTGACTCAGTGAGCCAGTAGTGGCGAATGTCTGACAGGAAATCATAAAAAGGTAGAACATTTACTCAAAAAACAGGACAAAGTACGTTAACCAAAACGAACTGCAGGATGAACTCATGTAATTTCCTGAAATCTACTGTTTTGCAGCTGTAGATCCAGATAGCTGACACATTCGTAGCAAACAGCAGACCTCATCTACTTTGCGTCATAGACTTTGGGATGCTGGAAAGAGATTCATTGCACTATCTGTGACAAACAGTTGACAGCTCCCTCTAGACGTTTCTTCCATATCTCCACTGGAATTCTCTGCTCATTTCCTATATCAATAGAGATTCTAGTGGGCTCCTGAAGCAAATATATAGTGGTACCAATGTTTGTCCTATATCCACAGATCAGATCCGGAGATCAGTATGAACATCAGTGAATGCAGTAATGGAGTGAGTCGCCAGATGTGAGAGCCACCTCTGAAGAGTAAGTCAGCCCAATGGTACGACGAATTAAACGCAACCGACAGACTATGGACAAGACAACAGATCAGGACAAGGACAAACGACCTTTTTTTTTGGTCATCAGTCTACTGACTGGTTTGATGCGGCCCGTCACGAATTCCTTTCCTGTGTTAACCTCTTCATCTCAGAGTAGCACTTGCAACCTACGTCCTGAATTATTTGCTTGACGTGTTCCAATCTCTGTCTTCCTCTACAGTTTTTGCCCTATACAGCTCCCTCTAGTACCATGGAAGTCATTCCCTCAGGTCTTAGCAGATGTCCTATCATCCTGTCCCTTCTCTTTATCAGTGTTTTCCACATATTTCTTTCCTCTCCGATTCTGCGTAGAACCTCCTCATTCCTTACCTTATCAGTCCACCTAATTTTCAACATTCGTCTATAGCACCACATCTCAATTGCTTCGATTCTCTTCTGTTCCGGTTTTCCCACATCCATGTTTCACTACCATACAATGTTGTACTCCAGACGTACAACCTCAGAAATTTTTTCCTCAAATTAAAGCCGGAATTTGATATTAGTAGACTTCTCTAGGCCAGAAATGCCTTTTTTGCCATAGCGAGTCTGCTTTTGATGTCCTCCTTGCTCCGTCCGTCATTGGTTATTTTACTGCCTAGGTAGCAGAATTCCTTAACTTCATTGACTTCGTGACCATCAATGCTGATGTTAAGTTTCTCGCTGTTCTCATTTCTGCTACTTCTCATTACCTTCGTCTTTCTCCGATTTACTCTCAAACCATACTGTGTACTCATTAGACTGTTCATTCTGTTCAGCAGATCATTTAATTCTTCTTCACTTTCACTCAGGATAGCAATTTCATCAGCCAGTCGTATCGTTGATATCCTTTCATCTTGTATTTTAATTCCACTCCTGAACCTTTCTTTTATTTCCATCATTGCTTCCTCGATGTACAGATTGAAGAGTAGGGGCGAAAGGCTACAGCCTTGTCTTACACCCTTCTTAATACGAGCACTTCGTTCTTGATCGTCCACTCTTATTATTCCCTCTTGGTTGTTGTACATATTGTATATGACCCGTCTCTCACAATAGCTTACCCCAACTTTTTTCAGAATCTTGAACAGCTTGCACCATTTTATATTGTCGAACGCTTTTTCCAGGTCGACAAATACTATGAACGTGTCTTCATTTTTCTTTAGCCTTGCTTCCATTATTAGCCGTAACGTCAGAATTGCCTCTCTCGTGCCTTTACTTTTCCTAAAGCCAAACTGATCGTCACCTAGCGCATTCTCAATTTTCTTTTCCATTCTTCTGTATATTATTCTTGTAAGCAGCTTCGATGCATGAGCTGTTAAGCTGATTGTGCGATAATTCTCGCACTTGTCAACTCTTGCCGTCTTCGGAATTGTGTGGATGATGCTTTTCCGAAAATCAGATGGTATGTCGCCAGACTCATATATTCTACACACCAACGTGAATAGTCGTTTTGTTGCCACTTCTCCTAATGATTTTAGAAATTCTGATGGGATGTTATCTATCCCTTCTGCCTTATTTGACCGTAAGTCCTCCAAAGCTTTTTTAAATTCCAATTCAAATAGTGGATCCCCTATCTCTTCTAAATCGACTCCTGTTCCTTCCTCTATCACATCAGACAAATCTCCACCCTCATAGAGGCTTTCAATGTATTCTTTCCACCTATCTGCTCTCTCCTCTGCATTTAACAGTGGAATTCCCGTTGCACTCTTAATGTTACCACCGTTGCTTTTTTTAATGTCGCCAAAGGCTGTTTTGACTTTCCTGTATGCTGAGTCTGTCCTTCGGACAATCATATCTTTTTCGATGTCTTCACATTTTTCCTGCAGCCATTTCATCTTAGCTTCCCTGCACTTCCTATTTATTTCATTCCTCAGCTACTTGTATTTCTGTATTCCTGATTTTCCCGGAACATGTTTGTACTTCCTCCTTTCATCAATCAACTGAAGTATTTCTTCTGTTACCCATGGTTCCTTTGCAGCTACCTTCTTTGTACCTATGTTTTCCTTCCTTTTTAGAGACGTCCATTCCTCTTCAACTGCGCTATTCCTTATTGCTGTATCTATAGCGTTACAGAACTTCAAACGTATCTCGTCATTCCTTAGTACTTCTGTATCCCACTTCTTTGCGTATTGATTCGTCCTGACTAATGTCTTGAACTTCAGCCTACTCTTCATCATTACTATATTGTGATCTGAGTCTATATCTGCTCCTGGGTACGCCTTATAATCCAGTATCTGATTTCGGAATCTCTGTCTGACCATGATGTAATCTAATTGAAATCTTCCCGTATCTCCCGGCCTTTTCCAAGTTTACCTACTCCTATTGTGATTCTTGAACAGGGTATTCGCTGTTACTAGCTGAAACTTGTTACAGAACTCAATTAGTCTTTCTCCTCTTTTATTCCTTGTCCCAAGCCCATATTCTCCTGTAACCTTTTCTTCTACTCCTTCCCCTACAACTGCATTCCAGTCGCCCATGACTATTAGATTTTGGTCCCCCTTTACATACTGCATTACCCTTTCAATATCCTCATACACTTTCTCTATCTGTTCATCTTCAGCTTGCGACGTCGGTATGTATACCTGAACTATTGTTGTCGGTGTTGGTCTGCTGTCGATTCTGATTAGAACAACCCGGTCACTGAACTGTTCACAGTAGCACACCCTCTGCCCTACCTTCCTATTCATAACGAATCCTACACCTGTTATACCATTTTCTGCTGCTGTTGATATTACCCGATACTCATCTGACCAGAAATCCTTGTCTTCCTTCCACTTCACTTCACTGACCCCTACTATGTCTAGATTGAGCCTTTGCATTTCCCTTTTCAGATTTTCTAGCTTCCCTACCACTTTCAAGCTTCTAACATTTCTCGCCCCCGACTCGTAGAACATTATCCTTTCGTTGATTATTCAATCTTTTTCTCATGGTAACCTCCCCCTTGGCAGTCCCCTCTCGGAGATCCGAATGGGGGACTATTGCGGAATCTTTTGCCAATGGAGAGATCATCATGACACTTCTTCAACTACAGGCCACATGTCCTGTGGATACACGTTACGTGTCTTTAATGCAGTGGTTTCCATTGCCTTCTGCATCCTCATGTCGTTGATCATTGCTGATTCTTCCGCCTTTAGGGGCAATTTCCCACCCCTAGGACAAGAGAGTGCCCTGAACCTCTATCCGCTCCTCCGCCCTCTTTGACAAGGCCGTTGGCAGAATGAGGCTGACTTCTTATGCCGCAAGTCTTCGGCCGCCAATGCTGATTATTTATCAAAATTTAGGCAGTGGTGGGGATCGAACCCGGGACCGAAGACGTTTTGATTATGAATCAAGACGATACCCCTAGACCACGGCTCTACCCTTATGACAACAAAATGCTGTGCACAGCAATTGTCACAATAATGACAACAAAACCAAGAGCACCAGAGAGACAAATCCAAGACACAACCAGAAGAATAACAGGGTGACATGCAGGGTAGTTATCCAGCAGTCCTGGTACAGTAAAGATAGATCAAGCATGAGTACTGAAATGCCTGGATGTGCACTGTGCAGCTGCCTAAATACCGACCATGTGGAATGGTACTGGCCAGTTTACTCACACGGTGAGATGGTGCCATGTTCGCCATGGATACACAGCATGGCCACGATGCCCTCTATTGGCTATCAAAGTCCATCTTCTTTGGTGGACTTTCAACCTCTGCAGCGCCTGATACCAGATCCATCCTCCACAAAGCAGATGTATATGGGCGAAATTGCCCCAGACAGTGCCGTGGGGGATGGAAAGAAGGTATGAGTGATGACCTGGACCCTTCGACCTGTGGATGGGAAAGGATTGGTGGTCACTGGTGTCCATTGTGATGTAACTGGAAGTGAGGGTGCTGGAGGATTCCTCCGATTCACCCAGAAGCAGAATTTAGTGCTGGAAAACTTGTTGGTAGTCGCCAGCAGTTGCCAATGACATTGGCCCTGGAGCCTCGTGGTCACCAGAAGGCAGAATTGGAGGGAGAGGTAGCAATGATGGGTGTTTCTTCTATGCTTCACATCAGAGCTGCTTGTAGTGGCGACCCTCTAGTCACTTCTGTTTTTGAGCAGATGCAACCCAATGCCCGTGGGTCTCTACTACCATTGTCAGTGCCCAATTCACAGGACTCCCATAGGAGCAGGCCCACACAGCCATGCCTGGTGCATAATGCTGGGTCGGCTGATAGCAGGGTGCAGAAGGGGCAGCTGAAGACAAAGCAGTGTCCATTGCTGCCGCCCATGGAGCAGCTCGGTGGGGATACAATCGCCAATTGTTGTAGTGCAATAGGTGTTCAAAAACAGATAGAGAGTGGAGGTAGTGGCAGAGAATTCGACAGCCTTCTTCTTTGTTGCTTAAAGGTGTGAAAGAGGCAGTCTGCTTCACCATGAAGGTTGAAACAGTGGACTGAGAATATGTTTTATAACATCGACCACACAGAGCTCTGTGAAAACAGACGCTGTGAATTGGGGTTCCTTATCTGAAACCAAAGTGTGAGGTAATCTTTTGGTGGCCAAAACCTGGACCAAGGCATTCAAGGTGGCATCGGTCATGGTGGACGCCACATATGGGTATTTTGAGTAGGTATTCACAACAGGCAACCACTTTGACCCTAAAAATGGGCCCATAAAATCGAGGTGGATGTGGTCCAAGAGATGGCCAGGGTGCAAATGACTGTGGGTGTGCTGCTTGGTGCTGGACACACACTGTGCAACCATGAACCATTCGGTAGATGTCACTATTGATACCCAATCTGTACATGTGTCAACAAGCTAAAGCCTTCATGCAGGACATCCCCCGATGTTCTCAGTGGAGCAAGCTCAGGACTTGTTGCTACAATTTGGCAGATATCACCACCCAATGCATGTCCGTTTCAGTAATGAAAAGAAGAACATTATCGACAACTGAGAGCGTATGTGAAAGTATTTTCCAGGGTTTTACCTCAGTTGCCAAACCGACAGGTGAGGTGGGTCGTCCAACTATGGGTGACATATTGCAGGACCTGCTGCAGGGTGGAGTCGTGGTCTGTGGTGGCAATGACATGTGTGGCTGTAATGGGGAAACAATCCAATATATGTTGCCTTGCATTATCAGTGTAGAATCAGAGCCCTGTCCAGAGGGTAGATGTGACAAGGTATCGACATTAGAACATTGAGTCACAAGCTTAAACTGGATGGCATAATTGTAAGCACTCAGGAACAGTGTCCAGCAGTGTAAGTGTCGATTTGTTCACTCCAAGAGTTTTGAACGAGGCCTGAATAAGGAACCAAAGGCTTCTGATCCATAATGTGAGAGAACTTCACATCAAAAAAGTAGACATGATATGTTTTGATGGCATACATTATCACCAGTGCCTCATTTTCGATCTGTGAGTAGTTGGGTTGTGCAGGGGTCAATGTCTTAGATGCATAAGCAATTGGGTGTTCAGGGTCATCCTCATTTCTGTGCGCCAGAATCACCCCAATGCCATAAGCAGATGTGTTGGCCAGCCTAACAACGGATTTCAGTATGGTCATTAATTAGTTAGAAGTCCAGTCACAGGTGAGGTTCCAGCCGTGAGGCACTCCTTTCTTAAGCATATCATTGAGGGTTTCAAAACATGGGCCCACCTGGGGCAGGAATTTGGAGTAATAGTTGACTTTGTCCAAAAACACCTGCAGTTCAGGTAGGTTCTTTGGGCATGGAAGAGAATCGATGGTGGTGACATTCAAATCAGTAGGGCTAATTTAGTTTTGGTGAGCCAATGCCACAAACACTCTACTTCCGGTTGAAAAAATCGACACTTCTCCAAATGACGATGAAGACCTACATCCTGCAGACCAGTAAAGAGGGTGCAGAGATTTTGCAAATACTCCTGATGGGAGGGTCCCATAACAATGAGATCATCCAGATAATTCACAGAAGCTGGAATGGACTGCATCAGTTGTTCCAGACATGTTTGGAAAATTGCTGGAGCTGAGGCAATGCCAAACGGTAGTCAGTTGTCCTTATATAATGCAATGGGTTTGTTGACAACAACAATGTTCTGAGATTCCTAATATAAAAGCACCACCAGGCCGATCTTTGTGCCGAACTCCCCACCAGCAAGTTTGTACACAGTATAGGATAACTTTCAACCAGCGACTGAGCATGTGATGGTAGCCTTGAAATGCCTACATAATCGAAAAGAACCATTGAGTTCCTTGAGTATGAAGGGAATAGTCCATGCACTATATTTCATGGGTACAGTAACTCCAGCTGGGTGGAGACAATCCAGGACCTTCTTCACGACAATGCATAAGCGCACTGGGATGGATCTGGGACGGTAAAAACGAGACGTGGTGCCCAGCTGAAGGGCGACATGCTCCTGAAAACCCATTGTGCACCACAAATCCGGCTTGTATAGTGAAGCAAATGCAGAAGAAAGGTCATCCATCACCTGGAAAGGAACTGCAGTGGATGTAACTTCGACTTCATCAGAGACAGAAAACCCAAACAGTGTAAAGCGTTTGAGGGAAAAAAATGTTAGTAGCTGATGGATGGTCAACAACAAATAGCGTAATGAACCATATAACATGTTATGTTGCCTTGACCAAGAACTGTCAGCGGGATAGAATTATCCCCATAGGCCACCAAATGTCATGAGGGAGGAGACAACTCATGGAAGCCCATGCATGCATATGTCGCCAGACTGATCCGAAAAAAGGTAGCCCCAGTGTCAACCTGAAAATGGACGTCCTTGTCATAAATGCAGAGTGTGAGAAACAACTTCCACGTGAAAGGGTCGTTCAGTGTAATTACAAACTGCAGTGCACACAGAGCAGGAGCAGGGGCTACCTGGGGCTGTGACACACAAATCGAAGATGCCACAAAATGTGCAGGATCCTCAGTGGTCTGAACAATCCAGCCGGAAGTGAGTGGAAAAGCACTGTGGGCACAAATGGAGTGGCCCTAATGATCTGCAATGCGTGACCAGAGGCTCAGGACGAATCGTGACGGCACGCACTGGTAGCTGTCCTCTGCCTGCTGTCCGAGAATGGAAGTGCGCCAAAATGTGAGGACTGCTGAAACTTGTGGCCTCGCCATTACTCATTCATAAGCCACCTTTGCGATTTCGAACAAATGTGCGATGCGCAAAATACCCTTCAGTTAGGAATTATCTAGATTCAACGACGCAGTGTGGACCTCCAGATACGGTGCAAGCTGGCCCACGACCTGATGAATCAAGGAGTCTGCATACGAGGCTTTGGAGCCTAGATTGGCGCAAGTGATTTGGAATTTTCGTCTGAGACCTTGCAAGTCAGTGACCCAAGAGCAGTATGACTGTTTATGGTATTGATGGAATTCGAGACTGGGGGCAGCTGCATGGTTGAATCTGAGCGATTTTTGAAATAATTCTAACTGGAGCTGCTGCTGTATTAACTACTGCTGTTGCCCCAGCAAGCGAACCAATTGAGCGTCCATGCCACTGAATAACTCTCTTTTCCTCGTTGCCGACGCTATATGCACGGTAGCCAGATATCAATGCCCATTTCGATGAATGCAGAAATGAAAAAATGGCTCTGAGCACTATGGGACTCAACTGCTGTGGTCATTAGTCCCCTAGAACTTAGAACTACTTAAACCTAACTAACCTAAGGACATCACACACCCCCATGCCCGAGGCAGGATTCGAACCTGCGACGTAGCAGTCGTACGGTTCCGGACTGCGCGCCTAGAACCGCGAGACCGCCGCGGCCGGCCTGCAGAAATGAGAGATGAAGGGAGCTGCCATGTGGGAGAGCCACCTGCGGAACAGTAACCCAAACCAACGGTATTTAGAACGAAATGTAACAGAGAGACTACGGACAAGACAAGGAGAAATAAACTTGTGACAACGAGATACTACGCAAAGTAGTCGCCACAATGATGACAATAAGGCCAAGAGCAGCAGAGAGACAAATCCAAGATGCAACCAGAGAGAATAACCAGGTGTCATGCAAGGTAATTTCCAACAGTTCCAGAGCAGCAAAGATTGATGCGTATGTATCATGCACGAGCACTGAATTGCCTGGCTGCACACTGTGCAGCCTGAATAAGGAATGTATGAAACGGTATTGGCTGATGCACTGACGTGGCGAGACAGCGAGGCAGTAGCGCGCTTACTGTGGAAGTGCAGTGCGACTGCGGTGCTCTCTATTGGCTATCGAGGTCTATCTCCTCCAACAGGGATTCAACCTGTGCAGCGCCCAATACTTGAGTTTGTATGTGCGGATAACGACATGGGCAGTAAATCGTCTGTTACAAATGTCTTGTATGAAGTGTAAGTTCAACTACCTGTGAGCTAAAAGCAAAGGATTGGTAAACATGCTCTTAGTAGTCTTACGATTACTCATTGTAGTTGGCTGTTATGTTGTGTGCTTAACAAAATTGCATCTTCACAGGCCACAACGACTGCATAATAAGAAAAATTAAATCACACTCTGCAACGATAGAATGCACATTACAAAAGTTCTTGCATCAATCGTGCTGCACATAATCACTCATGAACAGCTGTGCAGAGTAATCAATGCCTACCATGATAACATACAGAATCCTGCAAACGCTGACTTACGAGCAGCAAACATGATCCTTAGTCAGATGGCAGTGGAATCCAAGTCCTTCTGGCTGTGTAATCCATTGCTGTGGTTCGCCCACTTGAGAGCCAATTTGCTTTAGCCACATGACCTCGAACGAAACTAAATATACACTCTAAGACAAAAAGAAGAGGCGCCACGAATGAATTGAAGGAATTATCCGAATGTGGCAGAAATCGGTAGATGTGATGCACATGTACAGACAAACAAATCAGTACACTGTCAGAAAAAGTGGATGACTTATTCAAGAAAAAGGGCATCACAAATTGAGCAAGTCAATAACGCGTTGGTCCACCTCTGGCTCTTATGTAAACAGTTTTCCAGCTCGGCATTGCTTGATAGAGTTGATAAATGTCCTCCTGAGGGATCTCATGCTAAATTCTGTCCAATCAGCACGTTAATCCGTACGGCAAGAAAGGAAGAATGAATTGATTGTTGATATTAATAACGATCATCCTGCTTTACCTCATCTGCATTACTGCAGATGTGTCACTGAGCACATTTGTTCTGTGCATGCAGTACACGTGAGGCGCCTAGTTGTTTCCACTGCCCTGTGTGGAATACGAAGGTTCCGTTATAGTTCACTAGCCTGCTGCCTCCAAGTTGATGTTCCCAGCGCAGTAAACAACACGCAGGTCGTAGGTTCTGTATCTTGAGGCTGAAACAGACTTTAGGCGAGGTTCTGTTCTGAAATAATATATCACTTCTTTGGGATGCCACTCGCGTTTTTTTAATGTAGCCACACGAGAAGACTATACTATCTTAATACAACACCTTCTGATACAGCAAAGTACATGATCAAACACAATGTTTACGAAAATCTATCTTTACACTATTTGTGGCACGTGTCTGTGCCTCATGACAACCGGAGTGAACCTTTTAATACCGAATACTGGCAAACACGTCCTGTGACAGACAACATGTATGTTCTTCTCAACTGTCTAATCCAGAGTGACGAACAGGAACTTAAATAAAAATTGGAAACACATCCTACGACAGACAACATGTATGTTCTTCTCGACTGCTTAATCCAGAGTGATGAATACCCCGAAACACTTCGCGCGCCATCCAGAAAAGGCGTGACCCGAACGCTTCCGAAGTGCTTCATCTGCAATTTCGTCAGCCTTTTGTTTTTTGATTTAAATTGTTTTTAATAATTCTAAAATGACTGATTGATAGTCATATGTTGAGAGATATTTATATTAAAAACTGAAGTCATTCCAATGAGTATTTCAACTAATAATAATAACTATACTTTAACGTTTTGGCGCCCTTGCTCCGAACACAGCAGCCCATCACAGAGCAGTAGCATTATGGAGGCGGTCTTTCTCACGGGAATGGTACCGAATCTAACATCTGTCAAAGGTATCTCACACCACATTTCGTCATCTATATACTTCTTGCATCTCCACTGCTCTGGGAACAGCTTCTTGGAGCCTAATATGATGGCTGGCTAAGCCAGAAATATTACAACCGTAAAATCCTGAGCAGGTTGGAGGGCCCTTCTCAAAATGCTCCAAACGTTCTCAGTTGGGAAGAGATCTGACGACCTTACAGGCCAAAGTAGGATTTGGTAGCACGAAGACAACCAGTAAACCTCTCGCTGTGAGCAAACGGTGCCATGGGTGACAACCAAAGGGGTATGTAAAGAAATAGGACCCCATACCATCACTCCTGATTTACAGGGCCGTATTATGGGTAACAGTCATGTTAGCATCCCACTTCCATCTGGAGTGTCTCCAGATACATCTTCGATTCTCATAGGGGCTCAATTGGAAGCAGGACTCATCCCTGAAGACAGTTCTGCTCCAGTCAATGAGTTTCCAGACCGATGACATGTCTGGAGATGCCCTGGACAGAAGTGGGATACCAACCTGACTGTTGCCCACAATATGGCCCAACAACGAGGAGTGATGCACTGGGGTACCATTTCTTTTCATAGAAGAAGCTCTTTGGTCGTCATCTGCGGCACCCTGACAGCACAGCGGTACATTGACGATATTCTAAGCCCCGGTTTGTTGCCCTTCAATACAAGCCATCCTGGGGTTACACTTCAACAAGATAACGGGTAACGCCCACCCACACACAGAGAGAGTTTCTACTTCTTCTCTTCATGCTTGTTGAACCCTACCTTGCCAGCAAGGTCGCCAGATCTCTCCCCAAATGAGAACGTTTGGCGGATTATGGGCCGGGTCCTCCAACCTGCTAGGGATTTTGAGGATCTAACGCACCAATTGGGTATAATTCAGCACGATATCCTTCAAAAGGACATTCATCAACTCAGTGCCAGAGGTGGACCAACATATTAATGACTTGGTCAATTTGTGAAGCCCTTTGTCTATAAATCATCCAATTTTTCTGAATCATTTCTTTGTCTCTATCTATACATGTACATCACATTTACCATTTTCTATCCAGGGGCGGGTTGGTGAAGCTTTGTGGGTGTGGACGGATGCCTAGAGGTGAAGAAACATCCAGGGCCCCTCCCCTTGAAAGTTAAGAGAAAAAATTTTGAAAACTGTTTCAAGCCGTTTTGATGTTTCAAAATATGAAAGAATTGCAGAAATGTGTTTTATTGTAGATAAAGAAGTTGTAAATTTCTTGAAATGTGGAATATTCGCAACTTTTTTCTGAATAACTTCTTTTATATAATTGTTAACACACAACAAGTTCGTAAGCATTTGTTAACCAAGTGCTGATAAGCAAATTAAAAGCAAATAAACTGAAATTAGAATAAAATACTTTTAAAACTATAGTTCTTAATTTGTGACAGTTGGTTTTTTGCCAGTGTAGTCTATACATACAATTGTAAAGTCGTGAATAGATATTAAAATATTTATTTCTTGTTTTTATTCACAATGATAGTCGTTCTTAAACAAACATATTGGGAATAAAAATGCAATAGCCATATTAATTATGTTATGTTATGTATTTGAGACTGATACCTCCAAAGAAGTACAATGTAAACAGTGAGAATGATATTACATCGTTACAGTAGCTCAAAGTTTACTTGCAGGTACATAAAGCCATAGTTTTGAACGTAATATTGTGTTTCTTTGACACACTGAGTGATTTATCTGGCAAAGTAGATATTTTACAAAAAGCAGTCGTGGTTACACTTTTCATTTTAGTTCTCTACATGTGCAATGTATATTTAGCATGCTGCATGCATATTAGCATCTGATTCGCATTTTTTCAGTTTTTCTATTGTAATCTAAGTGTGTGGATGATAATTACACAATCTTTTTAAATCACAGAACAACTGTCAGTATAATAAATATTATTTGTACTTACGAAAACATACCTTTTCTTTTCTTTCGGCCCTTCTCAATATACCCATCTATAATTTTTTCTTTATTAATAATGATGTCTCTATGGACATACAACAAAGCAAGCCCTGTTCAGCAGTTTTGCCCACAACGGTTTCTTGACCAATTCTTAATGAGTTTTGAGAGTCGAGAAAGATGTTTCAGTTGTTGCAGTTGACACGGGAGGAGAAGAAAGTATCAGCATCAAAGATATTACTGTTGGAAAAATTTCTGGAGTGCAAAACTGCAAACACTCAACTGCATATCCTGGCAGAAGTGTTTTGTTTGCGTCTTCCCTTTTCCATTTTGCCACCCATACTTGATCTCTGCCTTCAGATTAGCAGTGCAGTCACTTTCAGCCACCCCAATTACTTTGTACTTCTGTATCCCTAATAAGTGACTCCAAGGACATTGTTGAAGATGACCAGATTTTTGGTAGAAGTGTTTGAGATTATAGAGTCTGGGGACGTATTTAGAGAATCTGTTTTCTAGGTCAGTGTTGACTCTTGTCACCAACAGGGATAAAGACATTCACCTTAAAACAGCTTTCAGTACTCAATGCAGCAACGTTGGGCCTGTTGACTAGTCGATATGTGATCCTCGATGTTTGAGTGGTGTTTCCAATATCATCTCCCAGTTTTTTTTTGCTTGATTATACTGCAGACTGATCTCAAATAATGTTATTTTACTAACATTAACTCCAAAGTTAAGTAATATAGGAACAAAAAGCACTGGTCACCATAATACGCAAGGAGTTACATGTTGTCTTCTCGTTTTTAGAGAAGAAAGATGTTATTTTTGAAACTGGTTTCATGTCGCACAAAACTGAAGAACTCCACACTGTCAAGACTAACGTCCTCTTCACACTGAGCTACCGCTGGCGAAACATTGTTTTCAATGGCGACCTTCACATGACGCCACTCGGTGGCGTATTTGACCGGCCAAGACCCGGATCGCCGCCTATGAAAAATCGGCACGTGATGTAAGCGTAGCAGCAGCAGTAACGTCACCAACAAAGCTGCTCACGGTAGCATCAAAAGCTGATCGCAGCGACAGCGGCAACTGTTCTCATTGGCGGCGTCCCGGGCCGCGGTGTGTGAAGGATAGGGTGCTGCAGAGAGGCACTATGTCAAGGCGCCCAAACTGTTTGGATATGCTCCTGAATTCTGAACAAGCAGTCTAGCCATAGCAGCAATGACAACAATGGAGGCCAATCAGATAGTGCCCTAAGTGAAACGCGAAGCGCGTGATGCTTTGGCAGATCAGAAAGCCCTGCTAACACTTATCGCTCACAAGTCGAACAGCGAACAGGAGGGAGAGTGTATGTCACTAGTACAGGTAGCACATTCTCTTGGATCACAAAATAAAGTGGTTTGGGGAATACTGAATTAAATGACTAAATTCACTGACCAAAACTCTAAACTCGCATGATAAACTTTGGCGCAAATTACAAAAATTACCATTTGATTTTAATTTAGTTTCCACTCTCGCGCGCGCAGGGGGGGAGGGGGGGGGGATCAGCCCTCACGCCGTTCCCGTCTCATTCGGATTCCTTCTTCTTGTTTTGTCTTAGAGTGCATTTATGTGGTGCCTCCACTTACGGAAAACATGGCTATGCACGCACAGAACATCCTAGCTATGCTGCCAAGCAATGAAAAATAGACATCTGTCAAGCACCCGTAGTAACAAGCATGCAGCCACAAGAAGGTAAGTTGCTTGACAAATTTCTCTACATTAAGGAACTGTACCGTTCAACTACTTCGTCATCTTCGCCCGCTGGGAGGCAACGCAATTAACGTCGATTTCTGTGGAATACATCGTTGTCGCACTTACCTGCGGACGCACTGTTTGCGCTCGTGGCCTCAACACTCTCGCTAAAGCTACTGACCCAATAGTCGACATGTAGGCCTATCCATCGACGGGTGTTACAGTCAGCTCCACCACGACCGAGACTTCTCTGGAAGTGCAGCAAGCTCAGGTAGCTGAACTGACTAACTAGTTCTTGGGCCAACAAATACGACACTTCTCAGTGCATCACAATGCCGACGCTCTTCCTGCAGAAACAGGCATTCGCTCACAAGGAAGAATATCTGCTGACATCACAAAAAAATTGGGGCTGGAGATCTGCAGCGTCGACTAACCTGTGACAAGGGAAACGCCGCCGGAAATCAGTAGCGACACACAGCCATGGACTTTTTATACTAGGGCACTCTGCTAAGTTGTAGTATCTCATTGATACACGTGCTGATCTCTCAGTTTACTCCTTGTGTTCCATCGCAGAATACTGTTTGCAGCCACCTGTGTACAAAAAATGTATCTTCCATCAAGACTTATGGTTACATCAACTTATATCTTTCAATCTTCAGTGTGAATTCATATGTAGATTCATTGCTGCTGATATGCTGTACCCAATTGTTGCAGTGAACTTTTAACCTTTTTATAGTCTCCTCCCAGACCTTCACAATCAATGCTTGCTTGATTCTACAACATTGTTCTCTAGTCACGGGCATCTACATCATGCCAACCATACTAGCATCGAAGTGACTGCAGTTGATTCGCCAAACGGTGGCCTGTTTTACTTTGTTGTTGTTGTTGTTGCTGTCTTCAGTCCTGGGACTGGTTTGATGCAGCTCTCCATGCTACTCTTTCCTGTGCAAGCTTCTTCATCTCCCAGTACTTACTGCAACCTACATCCTTCTGAATCTGCTTAGTGTATTCATCTCTTGGTCTCCCTCTACGATTTTTACCCTCCACACTGCCCTCCAATGCTAAATTTGTGATTCCTTGATGCCTCAGAATATGTCCTACCAACCGGTCCCTTCTTCTTGTCAAATTGTGCCACAAACTCCTCTTCTCCCCAATTCTATTCAATACCTCCTCATTAATTACGTGATCTACCCATCTAATCTTCAGCATTCTTCTGTAGCACCACATTTCGAAAGCTTCTATTCTCTTCTTGTCTAAACTATTTATCGTCCATGTTTCACTTCCATACATGGCTACACTCCATACAAATACTTTCAGAAACGACTTCCTGACACTTAAATCTATACTCGATGTTAACAAATTTCTCTTCTTCAGAAACGCTTTCCTTGCCATTGCCAGTCTACATTTTATATCCTCTCTACTTCGACCATCATCAGTTATTTTACTTCCTAAATAGCAAAACTCCTATACTACTTTAAGTGTCTCATTTGCTAATCTAATTCCCTCAGCATCACCCGACTTAATGTGACTACATTCCATTATCTTTGTTTTGCTTTTGTTGATGTTCATCTTATATCCTCCTTCCAAGACACTGTCCATTCCGTTCAACTGCTCTTCCAACCTGTTTTATTAGCTCCTTGAAATCATCTACTCCAAAGCAAGAGTACTCTTTTATGTTAGTCCAACAGATGTATCACCCTTCAAATAGTAGCTGGGTACCTCCACTCCTTATAGTACCCTAGAAGTATAACACGTGGTGACTCGTCAGCTTAACGTTAGAACGATACCTGACCATTATTCTGTGCCACACACCCACGAATTTTCTGTGCAGATTCGTGGTAAGACTGTTCTCTCCAAGATAAACGTCGTCTATGGTTTTTATCATGTGTCAATTGCACCAGAAAGTATACCCAAACTCGCTATTTGCGCGCTTGTCAGACTTCACGAATTTTTGCGAATGCCTTTTCGAGTGTACAATGCTGCATGGACTTTTAAATGTTTCAAGGATAAAGTAACTAGAAACTTATTTTTTGTATGTTTACATTAAAGACTTGCTTGTAACGTCGTCCACGGACAGAACACCTAGCACATCTACCATTCCCTAGACTACAAGAACATGGTTTAGTGATTAACTCGCAAAAACTTGTCTTCAGAGCAACAAAAGTAAAATTCTTACGTTAACTTATCATTGAACAAGGAATCTTACCATCTCAAGACAGGAAGCTATATCTCAGTTTCCCCAGCCCATTGCAGTACGAGAATTAAGCCATTTCTTGGGCTTGAAAAACTTTCATTGACTTCCGTGCACCATCAGGCATTGTTGGCAGCACCTACCAGAGAAATTTTGAAAAGTTTACCTAAACCAGGAGACACACAACGGTGGATTGATGTAAAGAAATCATCCCTGTCCAAAGTCAGTGCTGCTATTGCAAAGGCTGCACTGTTGGCTAAACCTTTTCCTGAGGAACCTGTCACAGTCATCAGCTGCAATTGGAGCCTTGTTACAACATATGCAACACAACTGGCAGCCTCTAGCTTTCTTCAGCAAGAACTGTAACCTTCACAAGCAAATTAGTCGGTTATGATCATGAGTTGTATGTGGCATATGCCTTAATCACGAAGTTTAATCAAATGCTTGAACTCTTTGTCAGATACCAGACAATGCATCATCACGCCACTTACGGCATCTGGTCTTCATTGGGCAGCTTACTATGGATATTCAGCATGTCGATGCTGAGCAACAAGGACCAGCAAATGCACTACCACAAACCGCTGTGGTTACTTCGACCACTCACACACCATTAGTTTTACAGCTCACTGCATGCTGTCAGTCGGGTGTTAAGTATATACCATTTGGTGGTAAAGTTCTATCAATATTCGCGGGATGGCGCCATTCGGTACCCATTTTCTTCAGCAACAGCTGGCGAATTTGTTGCGACATAATTGTATGGGACAAAGTGTGTTAAAATCTGGTTGTGCAAAATCCACTGATCTCAATTAACTATCAAGCCATTGGTGTTTTCAACCACATCACGCATGTTACTTGATTAATTCTGTAAACAGACTTCTGATCAGATTTTTGTTCACATGTATATATCTGAAGCATAATATGTTTTCTGAGGTCTTGTGCCTGATTTCCCTGTTATGGGGTTACTTTGACCACTGGTCATTGTTATCGCAGGATTACAGATACACAATTATTAAATGGGGTTGATGCCAATGACAGTGTGGAACTAAAGAATATATACATTAACCATCAATATATAGATGAAGGTTCATTTGTAATTGTTAATGTGCCTATAAATAATAAAAACAAATGTCAAGTCATATGTTGATCAAATTAAAGCAGACTTCGTGGACTGGACAACACACAGGAAGGAGACAGTGAGATAAAGGCATGTCCTTAACCATTATAATGCTTACGGCTCCAGTGCATCCAAATACCAAGCTGTTGCACTCCAGAATAAATTTGGTATGCAAGTTTTTACAGATTCACACAGTGACCTCAGAGCCAAGGAGATCAGCTCAGGGCTAGTGCTTCAGTCAGACTGTCAATACCACATACCACCAATGTAGAAGAAGACAGGGCATGAGGCAAGGATTGCTACAGAACCTATGGGCGAAGGAAGCAAAAGAGCAAATGCCGCAGTACAACATAACAGGGCAGTATGAAGTAACCCTCTCTAACTTCAAGTGCTAGAGCGCCACTGCAATAGTCAAACTTGCAGAAAGGCCGACCTTGGAAACACAGACAGCAAGGCAAGGAATTCGCTTAGCTCTTTAAATAACAGGACTTTCGAAGTTTGAGAGCACATTTACTTGTGGCACTGTCCTGCCAGTGACACCAGAACCAGAGATAATTAAATTCTGTTGGATTTCAGTGAACCCACGAGGAGCCACTCAATGACTGTCTGCCTGCTACCTGCTTGCTGACTTTGATACTGAGATACAGCCAACCTACGGAAAACCACAGGAGTGGTGTGCCATTGCTACCTACTGAGACATTGTGGATGAAAAGAGTGGTGAGGATAATTCATAGATGACCTGCAAGCTGTCATCTGCATGTACTATATTCACGCAGCTCCCTGCTGACTTGTGAACACCTGCTGCAGTCTTGGTCAACACATGTTGGCTGACCAGGGCCTAATCTTCACCTTAATTGAAATCCTGGACCACACAGTTGTCTATTTTCACACGAGAGAGTGAGGGACTGTCTACAAAAATGCTGAGGTATAGGACCGCACTAAACTGCAGAATGTCTGGAACGGGCAACGCCTGCCCATCTCCAGGGTGCCAACTGCTTGGCAACATACTGGCTGCAGCTCACTGACCTGTGGATCTGACTCGCTGACGAAGCATATCAGATCTATTTCACAGCAAGTGCTGAGGCCCAGCTTCTGTATGATGCAATGACGCAGCTTTATTACTCTTTACACTCATGCTGGTGAATAAAATGTTATTACAAATATCACAGTGTTTCTAACAGCTCCAGACAACCAGACAACTCTCCTGCACTCCTGGGTCACAGCACTGGATTCAGAATAGACATCAATAGCCCACACACAGCAAGAGTTTCTACTGTTTGCCTTTTCATGCTTGCCAAGCCCTATGTTGGCCAGCAAGGTTGCTGGATCTATTCCCAGATAAGAGCATTTGGAGCATTACGGGCAGGGTCCTCCAATAATCTCAGGATTCTGTCGAACTAATCTGCGAGTTGGGCAGAATTAGGAATGATATCTCTGAAGACGACATCCAAAAACCCTTATCAATCAATGCCAAGCTGAACAACTGCTTGTGTAAGGTGGACCAACACTTTATTGACTTGCTCAATTTATGAAGCTCTGATTTTGGCAACGGTGACAATTCCTGATCAGCAGGCTGGTACAGTAACTCAGGCTATAGTTAAAAGCCGGCTACCAGCATCGGTGTGCCTGTCAGGGTATGAATTTTCTGTTGGACTTGATGAAGCAGTTATATTAAGTACTTTGTATCCAGAAGTTATGAACAAGCCCATTCCATCCACAAACTAATGGATAAAGACAAACAAGTTTTTGACTAAGTATGAGGGTCTCTATCAAGTCACTGAGATGAATCTCCAGTTTCCTACAAATGGTTATTGCCCACATTAGCAGAGTTAGGCCTTTTAAAGGATTGTTGGATGCATTACCACAAGGTCTAGCAACCAAGTTCATGCACAGGAAAATGACTAAGAAAGTCAGAAAGCATGTAACAGCGGATAAGCATGATTCACATAGTGTATGTACCCAATGCATTGAGGTCATGCAACAAATAGTAATATCCATGTTTAATTACCTCATTCATAATAGTTATTTAGTGCATGTCTAATTTTTTTCTAGTCTTGTTTGAGTATGAGTTCCCATAAGGGGTTAAAGTTGTGCTGGATATGGGTTCTTCCAACCATCAATCGACACTGACTAACTGTTGATGTGTGGGAAATAACAAATGAAGTTTGCAGGTTGTGGGATGCATTCATAGGCTTACAGAGAGAAGTACAAGGCAGCAAAATCTTCACTAACAAAGGAAACTCCCCATCATACCACCCCTCAGATTTAGTGGTAAGATGGGCCAGTGGATATACCATCAAAAACTGAACACAGATCAATGATGAAAACAGGAAGAAGATGTACTCAACTCTGAAAACAAATGCAAAATAGAAACAGAGAATAGTTCAAGCTTCATAAGTGCAATAAGGAGAGTAAGTGAATAGCTGCAGCATCATGGTTGAGCAGTTGTGGTGCTGGATTGGGAAGTGTACAAGCCGTGTTCAAACTTACTTCATGACCTTTTTTTCTCACAACATTATGAACTGTCCAGTCTTTCACTGAAATGTTGTTCTCTTTCTGTAATCTTGACTGCTGTCATACTATACATTGATTACAGAATATGAGTCATTCAGTAAGAATACGTTACCAACGCAAGTAAACATATGAATAGTGAGAGCAGGCAATATACCACTTAGACATCTCATAGAAATGGAAACAACAAATAAACAGGTGTCAACAATGTTACAACAAAGGAACTGAAGAGTCAAAACTTTCAAAATGGAACCCAACCCTAAAAATGTTACAAACATATGTTTTGACAGGGCATAGAGAAACTATGTGATTGTGAACCTGTTGTGTTCATTTATTGCAGCTGATGTGACAAACTATTAAGTTTTCATCATTTCCTTGGGAGTGATCACATTCACATTCAAACAAACACCTAAATTGGGCAAGGAGGCATATTTCACTTACTTAATCGGATTTACAAATCAAGTACATTTGTAAGAGATTCCTATCATAGGACATATGTACTGTCACTAATGCCGTGTATTCAGATGTGTGTTCCGGTGGAGGATTTGGTTGACTTGTCTTCAAACTTTTGCGGTTGCCATTCGAAAGCCACTTTCTTTCGGCTGCTAAGATAGTAGTTGTGCAGAATCAACTGTCATTATATGTCCCTTCCCTACACCTTGCTGTTGCAAACCGAAGTTACATCACAATACAGACACAAATTTGAATACAATGAACAGTGGGGGGGAAAAAAATTGTATGGGGGATGTTTCAACACGCGTCGCCCATTTGATGTCCAAACTGTGACCACTTAACCACAACGCAGTTGGTAATTTAGACTGCTCTTTAATGCACTTCTTGTCTTTTGACCATTCCCATTTTGCGTTTTTTTCCAGTTCAGTACATCTTCTTCCTGTTTTCATGCTTGATCTATGTTCAGTTTTTGATGGGCTGTCCACTGGGCACTCTTACCACTAAATTTGAGAGGGGTGGGATGGGAAGTTTCCACTGTATGGTACAGGGTAGATACCAGGAATTGAGGCTATCATAAGGCAAACTGAGAGCTTAGCTGATGAAGATAACTGACATTGTACCATGGATGCACATTTGGAGGAAAAAAGAGTGGTTAGACACAAAAGGAAAGATATTAAAGACAGTGTTTGGAATGGTGGATAACAAGAATGACATGATTGAACAAATGTAACTGATGGCAGGCACCATCAAAATCTTAGTAGATTGGTATACTACACAACTGTCGAATTTTGAATGTAATGTCACTTATAACACTAACATGATATGCAAGTTAACTAGGGAGTTAGCCCAGTACACCTGGGATGCAATAGAACCAGTAAACAGTGATTTGGGAGAAATACAGATTCGGTTGAACTAAATAGGCAGCAGAATAACACTAGCTAGCCAATTAAGGTCATTAGCATATAGACTCAATGATACATGGATGGGACAAACTATATGTGACAAAGATGGCAGAAAAGAACTGGGTGTCATTTTGCCACATAGTATCTGTAGAAGTGAGTATGGACAGAGCAAGGTCGTACAAATCAGTCCAGTTATCAGTGGTAGGAATGAACAAGTGTTACTGGTGTTATAGGATTCAACCTTATCTGCTAAGATGATGGAACAATGGGTAAATGGGTGCAAATGAAGATGGGAGAGATATTTCACTTCTAAGCAGGGAGAAGCTTGTGTTTGTCTGGCCCAAGTAATCCTACAGCAGAATCTAAGGGGAAACATCACCATTTGTCCAACCAGGTAAGTACACACTGAGACATTGACATACAAAGTGCAAATTTTTCTAGGAAAAGCAGATGCAACAGAATGACAGAAAAAAATATTGCCCCAAAACCTTATTTGCAGAAGGTAGGGGGCACACTGAATCTACACAGTTTTTGAACCAGGGACCATGATCATGGACTACTGTAAGAATGGGAAGCCTAAGGACATGGTTAAGTTCAAGTTAATTAAGAGTATCTTGGTGAACTGCACAACTGGTGAAGTAGTTGGGAAAAACTTCTTCCTCCCAGCTAGACTCATGTGCACAACTGTACTCAAACTTACTCACTCTGCACTGTATTGGTCAGGGAAACCATTGGAAGTACTGCCAGCAGAAAATCTAGCCTATCTCAACAATACTCAAAATTCTGAACTTATACACTCTTTAGATAAATTAACTACATCTCAGCAATGGAAAATTGCCATGGGATTAATGTTTTTGCACATTCAGTGATATGAAGTGAACTGATATCAAAATGACATAACTATAAGCTTTACAAGCACTAGTCTTGCTGTGTTTCTGATAGCACCTTGTTTATTTTACATTTGTCTTTGACATTACGAATACTAATTCTGTGGACCTGTCAACACATCAGATACCTGTTCAGTGGTTAACTGACATAACACAGAAAGTATAGACTTAGAAAAAAATGAAATTTGTGAGAGCTCGTAAGGACAGAAATATAAATACAGCATAAATTTCAAAAGGATACAGGGAAAGAAAACTTCAGAATAATGGTATGAAATTAAGGAACAAAAAGAAAGGTCAGCTCACTTGAGCAAAAAAAGTTGGTGCAGTGACCACAGTGTACAATTATATATGTAAATGTATGATATTGCAGAGGATGATCAGAGGAAAATTTTGGATGAATTTTTGGGAAAAAGGGAGGTGTGTCGAGCTACAGAATGAATTGGTGCGAGAGCCTAAAATTTTTAAAGTTTCACTTGGAAAGCTCAGATCCGAGGAGGCCAATTTGGGGCCAGTGTACCAATTGGGATGTCAACATGGCATGCCACCAATGTAGCAGAATACAAAGCAAGTGAGCACTGCTAAACAACTTCTGAGCAAGGGAAACAAAAGAGATAACTCTGCAATACAACATAACAGGGCAGTGTGAAGTAGCACTCAGTAACTTCAAGTGACAGAGCAACAATCAAACATTGCAGAAAGTTGCATGCTCTTATAATCAGAATAATTATTGAGCCACCACAGCAAGGCAAGGAGTGCTGATAAAAGTAAAAGCTTATCTTATGAGACATCATGAATGAGGATAAGACTGGTGTGCTGCCTGCAATCCTCACATTGAAGGTCATTCACAGATGATCTGCTAGCTATCACCTTCACAGTACCCAGGGGTGGCACATTTGTGCAGACCCTTGGCCAACATGTGAACATCTGTGCCATTGCTGGTCGACCCATGTAAATTGACTAGGATCTAACATTCATAACAACTGACATCTTGGACTACACAGTTGACTAACCTCACTTAAGCGCACTACAGGCTTTCTAGGAAAGTGCTGAGGTGCAGGGCCACACAATACAGCAGAACATCTGCCTATCTCCACCCTGCCACCTTGCACAGCACACAGGGCACATATAATATAATAAAATGATAATATAATAGGATAGAGAATGAATGATAATAAAATGTTGGAATGTGTGGCTTTTTTTAAATGGATGAATTAAAGAGATTAATTCTTTGGCATGAAGGAAAAGCACAATAAGCTAGGCATTGCCTGTAACGGGAAAGGAATCATTTTAGTTTATATTTATATAAATAAATCATCTTCATAGTATTTTATGCGTACCAATTATTAATATTATGTCCGATCGCCGTCTCCTTGACTGTGGCCGTGTTGTTATATTCGGATCTTCGTAAATTTTCCAAAGTACACAGGTGGGCTTCCGTTCTTCTTATTGCATTACTACTTGAAATAATAATAACTCTCACAAATATTCTGTTAATAAAACACTACTATATTTCTGTTCGATGCACATAGAAAATACACACAATGGCGGTTTGCAATTACTCGCTAAAAAATGGCGGTTCTCACTCGTTCACTCACTGAGCAAAACCTTCCTTCCCACAACTCGTACAAGAACAAAAAAACTGCTCTGTCTTTTAACATCTGAAAGTCAAAAATATCTGACGGTAGGCACAGGCTCTACGCTGGGCTACTACCACCTCATCTTTTCTATTTGCTTTTAAAGAGGATGAAAACATAAAAGTAAGAAATGCAAAAGGTATATCACACACAGCACATTGGCCTGCAGCTCTGTTGTCATGATTCACTGATGCACCATGTCAGCACTTCTCCACAGCATGTGCTGCATAACACACTGAAGCAGCAGTACTACTCTGTATACTCATCCTGGTGAATTAATGTAATTACATGCTGCTTTCCTTTTAATGCTTCTGGGCTCTTCTCTGGACAATTTTCCCACACTCTGTCCTCTGCTCCTTCCACACAAAGTGATCAAAGCTCCCTGGGTCACAACATAGCACTATACTGTGACATGTCAACACCAAAATCATGGCCATTCATTATGGCAGATTTTCACAAAGAAGCAATTTCATCTCTTCACTGTCTCTCCCATCCAAGAATACGGGCTACTGTATGAATGATGAAGAAGGCATGCAATTCTCCTCTGTGCAACACATAACAGTTTCACTCAGTACTTTCACATCATTGAGTCAACACTTTGAGCATGTCCACACTAAGATCATTGGAGCTTTGCCAAGGTCAGAAGGGTACCGATATTGCCCAACAGCAATTGACAATTTCTTTCATTGGCTTGAAATCTATCCTACAAAAGATGCAATGCAGCAACTGCAAAATGGTTCAAATGGCTCTGAGCACTATGGGGCTTAACTGCTGAGGTCATCAGTCCCCTAGAACTTAGAACTACTTAAACCTAACTAACCTAAGGACATCACGCACATCCATGCCCAAGGCAGGATTCGAACCTGTGACCGTAGCAGTAGCGCAGTTCCAGACTGTAGCGCCTAGAACTGCTTGGCCACTCCGGCTGGCCCAGCAACTGCAGCCACAACTTTCTTCCACGAGTGGTTCCTGCACTTTGTTGTTCCTCACCATTTTACTACTAATCAGGGCAAGAATCTGATCATCTCTCATTGATGCAATCTCTCAGCAATGCTTAGTGTGACCCATTTTCGTACCTGTATCTACCGCTAAATGTCTCATGAAATGCATTCATCAGCAATTACAGGCTTTGCTCAGGTGCCAGGCCACAGGGCACTGCATTTCAATTAGGCTTCTAGACAGTGTTCAAAGAAGTTCGCAACACAGTCATGGCTGAATTAGTGTATTGGCAGATACTTTGATTTCTGGAAGAGTTCTTTATCGCACATCAAACAGTATTATTGAAGCCTTGGAGTTTGTGCATCTTTGCTCACCATTTCAAAGGAATATTCTACCCAATGCTCATTCATTTCTGTGACTAAGTCACACAAACACACTTTTGCAAGACATGATGCTATTAGAAAACATCTCCAACAACCATATGATAGTCCAAACACAGTATTGACACCCAACAGTAAAACATTTGATGTTAATATCAATGGCTCATCTGTCGCGATATCCACAACACATCAAGCCAACCTTCACCCCAACCAACGCCGACATGCTACCTGTGCCAAATACCTACCAATGATTGTGTAACAGCTTGTGGAAAACAGGACCATAAAGGCTACAAAGGACACTTTAAGTGGAGCTCTGCTACTTATCAGGTCAGTTCAGCTTCTTGTGTCCATAATGCCTCTACAGGTCCTCTTCAGAAGTTAGAACACCAATTCTTCTTTGTGGGTGCATCAATAATAAGTACCACTGTCTATTTTAGGATCTCAAGATTCCCAGTGCATACAGTTATTTTGGGTGTTTGTAGATAAACATGAAAGCAACATATTCTTTTGAATACTGTTGTTTACAGTGCTGCCCAGTAGCCATTAACAGCGTTGGGAAGCTGTGACTACATGCAGTCTTCAATTCCTTTAATAAATAAAAACTTTTTCCTACTTGCTACAATAGAAACAGTTGTACCTGGTGACTTGCGTCTTTGTTCTCTTATTGCGCTTTAGGACAGTACTCCAACCCATTCCATAGGGCTTATATGTACTACTGATATGTCTGCCTTTTTCTCTGAACTAACACAGGTTACCCATCTCCACATTCACTATTTACTTCTCCGCAGTTCATGTATGCAGCACATGTGAGTAGCACATTCTTATTTAGCCTGCTTGCACTTTTAATTTCATTCCTGAACAATTAATACTACAAGCTATTCATTTCATTCTTGGCATTGTTATATTTTCTTCTGAATTCCTTTGGAAAAATTTCTATATTGCCTCATTATGTCCTAAATCTTCAGTTTTCCACATCAGTTTATAGTCCTATGCCTTTATCTTGTTAGATTTCAGCCTACTTTTCACCATTACTATTTTATGACTAAATTTGCATCCACCTCTGTGTGCTTTGCAGTCCTACATGTGATTTCTTAATCATTGTCTAACAATAATGTAGTACTACATTAAAGAAAATTTGTGAATGGACACAAAACTGAGTGAAGACAACCACTCAGCTGTAGTTGTTAACATCTGTTTCCCAGTCTTTTCCAAATATACCTTCTCCTGTGACTTTGGAAGCCAGTGTTCACTACAACCATACAAAATTTCTCACATAAATCTGTCAACATCCAAATCCTCCAATTTCCTTTCCTCCAGCCCATATTGTACAATAATTCTACCTTCCATTGGCTCTCTGACTATTGCATTCCAATCTCACAGTCCAACCAAATTTCCATTGTCCTTCATATGATTATTGATGAATTCCTCTACTGCCTCATGTATTCCCTCAGTTTGCCCATTGTTAACTTGTTATGTGGACGTTCAAATTTTTACAAAGGTCTTTGTGATTGAGTATTTCCATCTTCAGCATATGTGCATATAATGTAAAGTCCTTGTCGAGATATAAATGATTATCTGTGCATTAAGAAGACACAATACATTGTGATCTACAGGAGACAGGTAAAGATACTCATTTCATAAAAACATAGTGATCACCAGAGCCATGAATACACAAAAAAATAAACTATATTGTGACTTACCAAACGGGAAAGTGCTGATAGATAGACACAATAAGAAACACACAAAAACACACACAAATGTCAAGCTTTTGCAACCCATGGTTGCTTCATCAGGAAAGAGGGAAGGAGGGGGAAAGACAAATGGATGTGGGTTTTAAAGGAGAGGGTAAGGAGTCATTCCAATCCCGGGAGCAGAAAGACTTATCCCTTTTTCCCCTAAGGTAAGTCTTTCCACTCCCGGGATTGGAATGACTCCTTACCCTCTCCCTTAAAACTCACATCCTTTCATCTTTCCCTCTCCTTCCCTCTTTCCTGATGAAGTAACCGTCGGTTCCGAAAGCTTGATATTTGTGTGTGTGTTAGTGTGTTTTTTATTGTGTCTATCTATCAGCACTTTCCTGTTTGGTAAGTCACAACATCTTTTAATATATTTTTCCCATGTGGAATGTTTCTTTCTATTATATTCATATCAAAAAATAAACTTATAATTAGTTTTTGTCTGAGCATTTAATTGAAAAACTCAACAAAATATGTACTATAGCACCATACAGCAATATAAACAAATACAGCTATACAATATTAAAAATAAATAAAAGATATATTAATCAAAATGTAATATTTATATGGCCAACTGACACATCCTTAATTACAGAACCTGAAGTTTAAGAATTGTGGGTTTATTTGACAATAGCAAAGAAAAAATGCCAATGTCAAGAATCCTTGACACTTTCATTTTGATTGAAGTGTAAATTCTTCATTGTATATATTATTATCTTCCTACTGCAATACAGTAGACACGATGTTTCTCTTTAGCGTAGATAGGGAAGCAGTATGCATCCCATTCTTATCTTACTTTTATTATCCTGCTCCTGGAAAGAGGGGAGGTAGGGGCAGAGGGAGAGAGAGAAAAAAAGGTACTTTCTATTCAAATAACTTGGAATGCTTCTACTTCCCACACAATAACAATTACAAGAGTTCAATAAATATTATCAAGTCTATCTTCATATTTTATGCTTCCACATATGACTTCCTTATGAGAATGTAATGATCTTTCATTAAATGTTCACCCTAAGGTTTCTGTATAACAGTATTCACTTTCTGTTCTCTATTTTCTTCACACTACTTCAAACTCTGGCATACTTAATCAGAAATATAAATAATTTCAATTGTGGCTATTGTCACAAAGCTTTTAACACAGTAATAGAAAGAACTCCTGAGTTCTCAGATAAAATATCCATGAAAAATAATACATATTTCTTCTCAGATACTGAATTGACCAACATGCCTGCAATGCAAAGTAAAACACAGTTCATGAAAGTTAAGTCACAGCCACAGTCATCAGATAAATATTTCACATAGGAGCACATTTGTTGCTTCTGATAACATCCCAGTCTTTTTCACTGTAAATTAAGAACTCTCTCTGATTTGAGTGACAAAAATATCAGACAAATCATCTTTCCCAGTGAGAAGTAACTTCTTATCATTAGCTAAATGGAGTAAACAATTAAAAGCAATTGGAAAGTTCAAGTCCTTTGCCAGATCTCCTGTCACACTGCTCTTGAGTTTCTTATACATTTCACTTGCCCACATTGGTGACTTCATTTCATCTTCATTTCCTGAACTTTCAGTACCAGAAATGCTGCTACTTGACGATGAATCATTTCCCTACAGAAGAGAGCACAGAGTTAATAAAAAATAGTGAAGAAAATTACATCTACTACTTTAAATTTGAAGTTGGCAATAATTCTCTCACTAACCCCATTAACTGGAGATCTTCTAAGAATTTCCCATATAATTCTTTTGAGTTTTTTTATGTCTATTTTCTTTGCAGCTCTAGCAAATGGAATCTCTATTCGGGCCACCTGAAAACGAAAGCCTTTCACTGTATCACAATACAGAACAAACACATAAGTTATCACGCAGAACAAAATTCAGGTTTAATAAGAATAAACAGATGATAATAATCTAATGGAATAATTGCTGTATCAGTATACCTACGACCTGGAAATTAGTAAAGTGGCAAGTAGGGAGGGGAAGGGTGAGACTTATTTGGTGTACTATAGCAATCCAATTTGTATATTATTTAATTTGTACATTATTAACAGGAGGATGTGGGTAATTGGGGAAAAATTGTTGTGCTGTTGGTGTAACAATTTCACACACTAAAGCTACTTGATGTATAGTGGACACAAGGTTTGTCACTAACTATATACACTGAGTGACCACTATATTAGGGCAACTTTGCCAAAATATGAACTTGGGCATGTCGCTACTTAATATTGCAAGGAATCCTTCTGAAAATCTTTTGGTACATAGTAATTGGCAAGTCAATATTACATTTTTACAATGTCTCAGAGCTGCAGCATAGCAGCAAAAATGTGAATGTTTGATGAAAACACAGTTCCAGTGGCTGTTACAGGCGCGCGCGCGCGCACACACACACACACACACACACACACACACACACACACACACACACACACCTCTGTACATCTACGCAGTACTACTTGAACGCATAATGTCAAAGAGTGCAGTTTGGCAGGTGGACAAGGGTAGGGTGAGACAGAGAGAGGTGGGGTAGTGTCGGGTGGGGTGAGTACAGAGAGAGATATACAAACTGCAGGAAGAGGGCTTGAATATGGGTAGTTAGCTGTTTGAAGGGTGGCAGCCACTTTGCTGACTAGGAATGCCTGAGGGAGGATCAGCAGGTGCACATGCTAGGCATGTGATGCACCAGTGTCAAAGGTGGTGGGAAGCAGCACACAATGAAGGTGACATGGAGAGGTAGGTGGACTGGGAGGGGGTGTTACGAAGGGGAAGCTGCTGGATGAAGGGTTGGTGACAGTTGGCTAATGAAGATTGAGGTCAGGATGGTTCCGGGTGCGGACACCATGTTGCAGGGATAACTCCCCTCTGCATATTTTAGAGAAGCTAGTGGTGAAGGGAAAGATACAGATGGCTTGGGTTGTTAAGCAGCCTGTGAAATCAAGCATGTTTTGTGCTCGACTGTATGTTCTGCCACCAGGTGGTCTGTTTTGCTCTTGGCCACAGTTTGGCAGTGGCCATTCACTCTGGTGGACACCTGGTTGGTTGAGAACAACACAAAAAGCTGTGCAGTGATAACAGCAGAGTTGATATATGACATTGCTACTTTGCCAGCTGACCTGGCCTCTGATGAGAAAGAATAAGCCTGTGACAGAACTAGAGTAGGAAGTGATGGGTGAATGGACTAGGCAGGTCTTGCATCTGTGTCTTCAACAGGAATGTGATCCTTTTGGCAAGGGGTTGGGAGTGGGAGCAGCATATGGATGGATTAGGATGTTGTGTTGGTTTCATAGGTGATGGAACACCACTTTCGGAAAGGTGGAAAGTATCTTGTGTAGGACGTCCCTCATTTCAGGGCATGAAGATAGAACATCAAAACCCTGGCAAAGAATATGACACAGTTGTTCCAGACCAGGGAGATAATGGGTGAGAAGGAGACACTCCTTTGTTGCTGATTTTTGGGGGTGGTGGGATTATTAGCTGTGTGTGAGGATATGGCACGGGAATTCTGTTTGCAGACTATGTTTGAGAAGTAGTGCCCATTTGAATGCCTTTATGAAACCTTCAGCATACTGGGGATGGGAGTTCTTGTCACCACAGCTACACAATCGACAGACAGTCAGCCTGTATGGGAGAGGCGTTTTGGTGTGGAAGGGATGCCAGCTCTTGAAATGCAGTTGAGTTTATTGTGGACAGATATGTGGATGGCACCATCAGAGAGGTGGAAGTTAACACCCGGGATGGTAGCACCTGGAGGTTAGGAGGACCAGATGAAGTGGATGGGAGAAAAGGTGTTGTGGTTGTGGAGGTGGGTCCTGAGTCCAGATCATGAGAGTATCACCACTGAATCTGAACCACAGGGCTTGGCATTTTGGGAGGATAGAAAGCTTACCTCTACATGGCCCATAAAAAGCTTGGCATAGGATGGTACTGGGTTCCTATGGCTGTGCTGCAGTTTTGTTTAAATATCTTCTCTTCGAAGGAAGTAGTTGTGGGTCATGATATAGTTCGTAAGGTATGTGAGGAAAGAGGTAGTGGGTCTGAAGGATGTTGGGAAAGATAGTGTTTGATGGCAGCGAGGCCATGAGCATAAGGGATGCTGGTGTACAAGGAGTTGGTGTCAACAGTGATGATTAGGAATCCAGGAGGTAAAGGAGTGGGGATGGTGAACAGTGAATGAAGTGGTTATAATATAATTAAAATTACTTTGTGATTGACTGATGGCAGTGGTGGAGAGCCGAGTTGGCATCTCATAAATGGCATGTGCTTGTGCAGTCAATAATTGCATGCATACCAAAAAAAGAAACAAATGGTCTACTCCCTGTCTGTTGTCAATGTCTTTGTAGACAGTGGAGAGGTTAAATCAGAATCACTTTCACTGTTGCCTGTGCTGCCACTAGAACTGCTGTCACAATTTAATGAAATAATAAGTTGTTCATTGTCATTTTGCACTAAACCTTAACTCTACCACACTTTCATCATTACATCCTACATGTGTCTTAAACATCATGCCAATCTGACAATGCAGTTCTTTCCACTTATGACAACATACATGTTTTTGTTGTTCCTTGTCACGTAATCTTTAACCTGAGCCCATATGATTTGAATGGAACTGAAGTGGCAATGGTATGGTGTCAGTCTAAGGACCCTATGACCATATTTTTCTGTTAGTTTATCTATAACAGGTGTGTCCAACCCACAGCCCGCATGTGGCCTGAAGAAATTATCAGTGAGGCACAAGAAGTGAGCAAATATGACACAATTGGTAAAGAAAAAAAAGTTCCATAAAATTCTGTTTATGTACTATTCCACTCAACAGTGATCCAGCCCCACTGCCCCCAAATCACCCCCTGTTAACTTTCCAGAATTTCTTAACCTTGAACCTTGCCTCCCCATCATTCCTCAAATATCACAGCATGCAATCTAACTTTACACCTGCAGAAAGAATTGCAATCCAACTCCTAAAAACTGATCCTGACCTTACAATCCTACCTGCTGACAAAGCCACCATCACTGTTGTTTTGAACTACAAGAGTTACCAGCAGAAGGACTCTGCCACCCGTCAGATTAATTTGCCCAAAAACCCTGTCACAGTGATTCCATTGCAGAAACCAGCAAGATCTCCAGTCTCTCCTCAGAGCCTACACCCATCCCAGAACATCTTCCCATAGTTCATCTCTACCTGACCACTACCATTTACCACACACTTGCCATCTATATGTTTCCTAAAGTCCAAAAACCCAACCACCTAAGACACCCTATTGTGATCGGTTAGTGTGTCCCCACTTGGAGAATTTCTGCTCTCACAGACCAACACCTTCAGTATTATATAAAAGATGCCAACCATTTCCTCCACCAACACTCCATAGATCCTGTTCCTTTAGCACATCGTGTCCTGCTCATCAGTACTGATGCCACCTCCCTTTACACTAACATCCCTAATGCCCATGGCCTTGACGCTACTGAACACTATCTTTCCCAATGCCTGATGGATTCCAACCCTGCAACCTCCTCCCTAGTTGCACTGACCAACTATATTCTCATCCACAATTACTTCTTCCTTGAAGGCATCACCCACAAACAAATCCAGGATACAGAAATGGGAATGCACATGACGTCATCCTATGCCAACCTATTCATGGACCATCTACAGGTATCCTTTGTACACACACAGAATCCCAACTCCTCACCTGGTTCAGATTCACTGATGACAACTTTGTTATCTGGATCAAGGTCAAGGATACACAATCTATATTCCTCCAGAACCTCAATACCTTTTCCATCATTCACTTCAACTGGTCCTCCTCAACCCAACAAGCCTCCTTGCTTGATGTTGACCTCCATCTCAAAGATGGCTACATCAAAACCTCCACCTGTATCAAACCTACCAACCACCACCAGCAATACCTCCATTTCAACAGCTGTCACCCATTCCATACCAAGATGTCCCTTCCATACAGCCTAGCCTCCCATGGCCATCACATCTGTAGTGATGAGCAGCCACTCTCAAAATAAACCAAGAGTCTCACTGAGACCCTCACAGACCATAATTACCCTCCCAGCATTGTACAGAAACAGATCTCCTGAATCTTGGCTCTCCAGTCACCCTCCATGTTCCAAAGTTTCAAAGTCAAGCCACAGGGGAGCATTACCATTGTAACTCAGTACCAGGACTTGAGCAACTGAATCTCATTCTCTGAAAGGGTTTCGAGTACCTTTCGTCATGCCCTGAAGCAAGGAATGTCCTACCCACTATCCTTCCCACCCCTCTCACAATGGTATATCACTGCCTACTGAACCTATACAATATCCTCATCCATCTTTACACAAGCCATGCTTCCACTCCCTTGCCCCATGGCCCATATCCCTGTAACAGAACTAGATGCAAGGCCTGCCCATACATGCTCCCACCACCACCTACTCCAGTCCAGTCACAAGAATCACCTATCTCAAAACAGGCAGGACTTCTTGAGAAACCAGTCATGTTATCTCCAAGTTAAGATGCAACCACTGTGCTGCATTCCAAGTGAGCATGACAACCAACCAGCTATGTGTCTACACACCACAAGCTGTGGCCGAGAAACAGCTGGACCACCCAGTTGCTGAGCATGCTGCCCAACACAGTGTTCTTCATTTTAATGACTGCTTCACAGCCTGTGCCATCTGGATCCTTCCTACCAGCAACAGATTTCTGAATTGTGCCACGTGGGAACTCTCCCTGCAGTACATCCTAAAATTCCTGTAACCCTCCCTGGGCTCAACCCTTATTAGTCACTGTCCTACAAGCAGGTATCTATTTCCATATTCCCACTCCAGCATTACACAGCCCTCTATTCCATCAATGTACCCAAAGTCTTTTTATTTCTCTCCTTTTCCGCTGCCTCCCACTCCCCTGCCCTATGTCTAACATCGCAACTGCATCTAGTTGCCCTTTCCTCTCTGCACCTTGTCCCTGTATGTTCCCACAAGCAGCACTTTACTATCCCCCGTTCCTATCCTGGTATCTCTGCTTCTTCCTGCCCCAGCCTCCTCCTTAGCCTTACCATCCACACTGCTTCTCCCACCATGCACTGATGTTCACAAACTCGCCTCAGCAGCCAGACTGCAGTCATGAGAGTGTGAGTTGAATTTGCGTGTGAAGGCCTTTCCGACCGAAAGCTTACTTGTTTGACTGTCTTTTTGTTGTGTGTATCAGCAACTCAGCACCTCCACTATATGGTGAGTAGCAACCTATCCTTGTCATTACTCCATCCTGGATTTTCCATTGTTTGTTCATGATAAATTGATATTACAAGTTTGAAGCCCCTACCACATGATGCAATGGCTATTGTTAGTGCTAAGTACATTATGCGCAGCCAAAAAACACGGCTTCTTCCAATGTGGCCCAGGTAAGCTAAAAGACTGGACATCCCTGATCTATAACATATGGAGGTAAAGATGGTTTATTCTGAGCCACGAGATCCAGTAATTCATCCTTTACACAGTCATCTGGTATACAAATGGTGTTTCTTGTAGACATTTGACAGTGTCTTGTTTTGCGGAAACTACTACAGGTGCCTTATCAATGCTAAATTGAATGATATGAGGCATTCTTGATAACTATTACTGAGGGCTATTTCAAGTTTTTTTTCAAACACGAGTCCTTAAACCACTGCTGAAACATGTCTCTGTTCATTTCTTCGTGGTAACCGGCTTTGTTCTTCAATACAAACAATAACTTACAATTTTCCACGATGACTATATTTTGTATACAGTAACATATGACCTAAAATCCATGGAACATGAAGTACCTGGTGACCACATTTTTCCTCTCTGAACTGTTATAGGTTTCTTAATTTCAAAACATCACAAAAACTATGACCACTAAAGGCAAACTATGACATCAGACTAAGTTGCGTAAGAATCAAAGCTTTTAACCAAATAGTTTGTTTATAACTGTGTGGTAAATAATGAGAATCACCATTTTTCTTTTCAATATTTTTGTGCAGAAACTAAAATGTTTAGCAAAGACTACCTTCAGCAGCAGGTATACTTCTGCCTTATTTGCATAAAAATATTTTTATAATGCTGGGAAGCAAAAATAGCTATGTATCTGGCACTCCTTTGCCTTTCCTGCGCCTGCCCCCCCCCCCTCCCCCCCACGTCCTGCAGCCTGTGCCACTTGGAAAGCTCCGCTGCTCGTGCTCACAGAGCAGGCAACACAGCGAGCATGTGGAGCTTGAGAAACCACTCTGAATGGCTGATGCCTGGCTCCTACCACTTGACTCATTGAACTGCCAATCACAAAGTAATTCTAATCGGAGTATAGAAATGCAGGGAGATAGGAGTGGCAGGTGCATGAATAATAGTGTTCAACTATATATTTTACAATAGGTGAGAGGATATGTCAGAAACGGTACAATCTGTTTGTGCCTGAAAATGACATAATGCTGAAATTCCAGTAGCATCTAATAAAATACAGACAGCCATACATGGAAATGACTTGTTTCAAACAATGTATACAGGCAGTGGACCTGTCTTCAGGAAATTACCTGGACATTCAGTTCTCCAGAGTTTGTTCAAGGTTCTGAGTTAAGCTGCTGTTGCTGCTGCTACTGTTGTTGTTGTTGTGGAGTTACAAGAAAACAATAACAGATCAAGATTAGAATATCAAGAATTAAACTAATCTATTGGAAATGTCTTTGAGAAGATGGAGAGAAGATACAGCTAAAATTTGAGGACAAAAAATTGAAAAAAAAAACAACAGTACAAAGAAGTCACAACAGTAACTTAACTTGGGTAAGATCCCATTTCAATAGTTAAGATGACACACTAACCAACAGCAGAGAGAAAATAGTGCACGCATTCAGAGTTTTCAGAATGAATTTTCATTCTGCAGTGGAGAGTACATTGACCTGAAACTTCCTAGAAGATTACAACTGAGTGACAGAGCAGGACTTGAACCTGGAACCTTTGTCTTCTATGCACAGGTACTCTACTGACTGAGCTACCCAAAAAAATTCATGTCCCACCCTCGTAGCCTTACTTCTGCCAGTACCTCATCCCTTGTCTTCAAAACTTCTCTTGCATACTCACAGAATATTTATAAAAAAAAGACAATTCTAAAAATCTGAACCTCTCATATGTCACAAGAATGAATGACGGGAAGGAAGGGGGGGAGGGGGGGGGGGGGGGAGAATCAAACTACACGCCTATCAGCCTCTTCTCCGCAGTGGACAATATATTCATTAAAATTGTCACCAACTGTATAGAAAACCACTGATTTTAATGGGCAAAGGAACACACTAGCTTTAGACATGAATATAGCACAATTGATTAATTGCAACTAATGAATTAAATTATAGAATGAAGCAATAAGTATAAATTACAACTCATGCTTAGGATTCATAGATTTTAAGAGGCTAGGCATTGATTCAATTACATTAATATACTGAAGACAATACATATCAAAGATATCATTTCCATTGTATCATGTCAAGTGGTGGGACATTTGAGACTGGAAAAAAGACTGGGAGATTGCATCTCAGTATTATCAGTAGCCATAGAGGCAGTTCCAGATTCTGGGAAAGATAAGCAGGAAGATGTACTGATGGTATGTACCTGAACCCATCTTCAAGTCACTGAAAAGACTGCAAATAATCATCAACAATTAATGAAGGCAATTAATAGAGCATGTTTGAAAGAAAGCTTGTAAATAAATTATAACAAGACTTATAAGACTTACTAGCTCCCAGTGGGTCTGAAACGCAAAGTTTACAGTCAGTGTGAATTAACAGTTTTGATTTGTGACAATGAGGTATGAAATATTAATGCAAAGACTGCGCGCTGTTCAGCAAGCCTGGAAATGTATGTTTGGAATTACTATGAGTGATAGAGAAACAAACAAATTGATGATAGAACTGACAGTAGTAAAAAGCATAATTAGGACTATAACAAAAATTAAACAGATGTGGACCGGACAATTGGCAGATGAATGGGTGAAAGATGAACCGAGTGAGTACTTTGCGGGATACCAAGAGATAAGAAAAGACTGAGGTGATGACATACTAGAAAGAGGCTACATTACATTAGGAAACAAGAATCAATACTGATGTTTACCTGAAGACTGTAGTGGGTGGGGAAGTCTGGAAGAGGCCTCAATCAAACACTATATTTCGTACAGCTGAGGCTGCTTTCTTATAATGAGAATGTTTTGCTTACACGAGCTATGAATCTCATACCATCATGCAAATATTGCTGGGGGGAGTTTTCTTGTCTCATGTAGCTACAGTCAAGCTTTTAAGCAAGGAGCAAGACTACTGCATCAACCAGCTGCAATTGCCAAATCTTCACCCCACCACCACAACATTTCATTTCATTTCATGCTTTCATGCTTGCACTGTGCTCAACTTTCAGGTAGCCTGCTGTTCTGTATGATCATTGCACCCCGCAATTATGTTTGTCATAATTTTTACTGTTGGATGAGTTAGTATTTTGTTTGTTGTTACTCTTGCTTGCTTTGTGGTACTGAACAATATCAGAAAAAAGTTCATTGAAAATTATTAGTGAAGAACTTCCATGTTGTTCTCTTGGCTTGGGGATTGCTGTATGAGGCCAGGCAAGAGAAATGGTTTGTGTGTTACATGTCTACTGCGGGACTGAAAGACTCAACGATGGCCTGCTGCTCTCCATCATGTAATCAATAGAACTGCTGTAGCACGGAACAAAAAAATAAAAAACATTATTGTGAATATGGGCAAGAAAATGTCCAAGAAATAAAAAGTTGTAAAAACATTTAAGGTTTAAACTCTTCGGGGGGAAAGCATTGTATGGATCAACAGATTACCAATATAGATTCATTTGCTGAGGATGCGATTCATTGTCACATTTGTGACCATTATCACAGAAAGGAAAATCCAATAATCAACAGGTTATTGATCACCATTATTATGGAATCCAGTCTTTTTCAAGGCACTCACACACTGTTTTGCACAACCTAGTATTCCACTAAGAACATTTCTGTGGCCTTATGCTGTCTGTGGAGAACAAGGATGTAGCTGTTTGACAATGCCGATTTTTAGGGCAGATCTATGGCATGAATATCGAAGAAGTGGTGTGGCTTGAAGAGATGTGGGCCACTTCTGGTCGTTTTGTCGAACAGGGCTGGACAGATGACAATGGCAATGACTCCAGGCAAAGAGGACAGTGTTATTCTTTCTCATGTAGGCACCTCACAAGGATTTCCTCTGAGCAGTTTCCATCTTTTTAAATCAAAGGAAACGAGATTATCATGAAGAAATGAACCAGCTTAATTTTACAAACTGATTCATAGAATCACTAATTCAAAATCGGGGAACACTGCCAACAATTGTTCTAGATAACACTCATTATTATTCGGCTGTTTTTGACAAGGGCATTCTGTTGGCATTTCAACTCATTAGAGTTGATATGAAACCAAATTAAAGGTTACACTGTCAGGATTTATAATAAGTTTACTATTTCTGAAGTCTAAGCACTCACAAAAGAAGCTGTTAGGAAGGTCATGTCTGAAGACTGGAAGAAGGCCATCAAACATACATAGAGCATCATGGAGAATGGCAGAATGAAGCTTTTTGCAAAATTCAGTGGAGGAAATAATTATTTGATTAAAAATAAGTGACAGTTATAGTAATACTTCGAACATTTGTAGTGCACAATTTAGAATGATAAGTACCTACATAGCAACATTATATTTTCATACGTTTTGACATTTAATAGTAAGGCCTTATCAGCAACAAACTCCAATGTTCATTTCAGAAATTCAATCTATGTCACACAAAATAAATATTACTGTTTACAGTATAATTGCTGCAACGTTGAATTAAGTTTTCTATATAGTTTTTGTTCTTTCTCCCACTGGTTGCGCTATTTCAGATATGTTTAAACATGCATAAATCGTATATTTTATTATGTTAGAAATAAGTGAATCACGAAAATTACTAACATAAACCTAGCAACCTGATTCTCACAACAAAACCGTATGGGTGAACACTCAGGAGCAGGACGACGACGAGACAAGTAACGCAGCCAATATATGGCAGAATCTAGTTAAGAAGAGAAATGCCAGAAGCACAGAAATCCATTTAGTATTTGTGGATTTGCAGAAGGCCTATGATACAGCAACCCAAAACAATCTGTAGACAAATATAAAGAACAGTGGGTGTGTCAACTATTTACATTAAAAAGTTCTATACAGACTGTATCAGATGAAGAGATTGATGAAATGTATGATGAGATAAAAGAAATTATTCAGATAGTGAAGGGAGACGAAAATGTAATAGTCATGGGTGACTGGAACTCTATAGTAGGAAAAGGAAGAGAAGGAAATGTAGTAGGTGAACATGGGATGGGAGTAAGGAATGAAAGAGGAAGCCGCTTGGTACAATTTTGCACACAGCATAACTTAATCATAGCTAACACTTGGTTCAAGAATGATAATAGAAGGTTGTATACATGGAAGAAGTCTGGAGATACTGGAAGGTCTCAGACAGGTTATATAATCGTAAGATATTTCCAGGGGTAGATGTGGACTCTGACCACAATCTATTGGTTATGAACTGTAAATTAAAACTGAAGAAACTGCAAAAAGGTGGGAATTTGAGGAGATGGGATCTGGATAAACTGAAAGAACAAGAGGTTGTAGAGAGTTTCAGGGAGAGCATTAGGGAACATTTGACAAGAATGAGGGAAAGTAATACAGTAGAAGAAGAATGGGTAGCGTTGAGAGATGAAATAGTGAAGGTAGCAAAGGATCAAGTATGTAAAAAGACAAGGGCTAATAGAAAACCTTGGGTAACAGAAGAGACATTTCATTTAATTCATGAAAGGAGAAAATATAAAAATGTAGTAAATGAAGCAGGCAAGAAGGAATACAAATGTCTCAAAAACGGGATCAGCAGGAAGTGCAAAATGGCTAAGTAGGCATGGCTAGAGGACAAATGTAAGGATGTACAGGTGCATATCACTAGTGGTAAGATAGATACTGCCTACAGGCAAATTAAAGAGACCTTTGGAGAAAAGAGAACCACTTGCATGAATATCAAGAGCTCAGATGGAAACCCAGTTCTACGCAAAGAAGGGAAAGCAGAAAGGTTGAAGGAGTATATAGAGGGTCTATACAAGGGCAATGTACTTGAGGGCAATGTTATAGAAATGGCAGAGGATGTAGATAAAGATGAAATGGGAGATATGATACTGCGTAAATCGCTTGACAGAGCACTGAAAGACCTAAGTCGAAAAAAGGCCCCTGGAGTAGACAACATTCCATCAGAACTACTGACAGCCTTGGGAGAGCCAGGCCTAACAACACTCTACCATCTAGTGAGTAAGATGTATGAGACAGGCAAAATACCCTCAGACTTCAAGAAGAATATAATAATTCCAATCCCAAAGGAAGCAGGTGTTGACAGATGCGAAATTTACCGAACTATCAGTTTAATAAGCCATGCCTGCAAAATACGCAAAATACTAACACGAATTCTTTACAGATGAATGGAAAAACTGGTAGAAGCCAACCTCGGGGAAGATCAGTTTGGATACCATAATAATGTTGGGACACGTGAGGCAATACTGTCCATACAACTTATCTTAGCAAATAGATTAAGGAAAGGCAAACCTACGTTTCTAGCATTTGTAGACTTGGAGAAAGCTTTTGACAATGTTGACTGGAATACTCTCTTTCAAATTCTGAAGGTGGCAGGGGTAAAATACATGGAGCGAAAGGTTATTTACAATTTGTACCGAAACCAGATGGCAGTTATAATAGTCGAGGGACATGAAAGGGAAGCAGTGGTTGGGAAGGGAGTGACACAGGGTTGTACCCTATTCAATCTGTATATGAGCAAGTAGTAAAGGAAAAAAGTCGGGTGATGCTGGGGGAATTAGATTAGGAAATGACACAATTAAAGTAGTAAAGGAGATTTGCTATTTGGGGAACAAAATAACTGATGATGGCCGAAGTAGAGAGGATATAAAATGTAGACTGGCAATGGCAAGGAAAGCTTTTCTGAAGAAGAGAAATTTGTTAACATCAAGTATAGATTTAAGTGTCATAAAGTCATTTCTGGAAGTATTTATATGGAGTGTAGCCATGTATGGAAGCGAAACATGGACGATAAATAGTTTGGACAAGAAGAGAATAGAAGCTTTCCAAATGTGGTGCTACAGAAGAATGCTGAATATTAGATGGGTAGATCACATAACTAATGAGGAAGTATTGAATAGGATTGGGGAGCAGAGAAGTTTGTGGCACAACTTGACCAGGAGAAGGGATCGGTTGGTAGGACATGTTCTGAGGCATCAAGGTAGTATTGGAGGGCAGCGTGGAGGTTAAAAATCGTAGAGGGAGACCAAGAGATAAATACACTAAGCAGATTCAGAAGAATGTAGGTTGTAGTAGGTACTTGGAGATGAAGAAGATTGCACACAATGGAGTAGCATGGAGAACTGCATCAAACCAGCCTCTAGACTGAAGACCACAACAACATGGGAGAAGCACTTAAAAGCCTGGAGGAGCAAATGTGGAGGCATGGGTGTCCCTGTGGGGGATGAAATCTTGTACACACTTCTCTTTGCTGATGACAACATCATCATAACAGAAGACTAGGTTGTGCTGAGTACATGCTTCAGAAATTAAAAGAAGAGTATGAAAGATAGGGCCTCATAATTAGCTTGACAAACACTGAATATCTGAGAGTTGGCAACAATACCATACAGCATCTGTAGGTTGGAGCCTGTAACATCAGGGTCTGTAAATCTTAAATATCTGGGGGGTTATGAAATCAGAAATGGAAAAAGTTAAGATGGCATAAAAAATAATAAAAGAGGGCAGGGCACGGATGCTGCATGACAAATGAACTTGGTCCTTTGGAAAAATTAAAAGGAACCAGACAGGCAGCATATCCTTTAGTTTCTGAGAACATCACTATATATGGAGCAGGAACATGGGTAATGAACAAACATCAGAGAAACAAACTGCTTGGACTAGAGATAGGCTTTTGTAGGCGTTGTGCCATCTCCAGGCTGAACGACATACCAAATGCCATAGTAATGCAACTTCTAAAACGATATGGACATATAGGAAGGATGGATGATAGCTGATGGCCAAAGTGTGGCAATGGACCCCAGCGGAAAGAAGAAAGTGTGGACGACCTGAGAGAAGTTGGAGTCTAAAGGTTCAGGATGCAATGGGATGCCAGAATCATTGGTTGATGCGATAGGTGGCAGGAGGATTAATATGATGCACAACTTTAGCAAACATTGAAACAATATTTTGAACATGACACTTAAACAAAAACAAAATATGTATTGCAAGCTTACTCTACTGCTGCAAAATTTATCCAGCCTATGCAAGCAACAATGTATTTTCTCTGCATAGAGGTAAACAGTATGAGACTTGAGTTTCTCCCAGCGTAAACGGTGCTCAAGTAACTTATGGAAATGAAGCTGGGTGACATCATTGACAACATACAACATTTCGACAGGAGCAGACCCTTCCATTTTCAAGGTGAAACTGCAGCAAGTAAGTTCTGTGCAAGGGAATTTAAAGCCTTGATTTTCAAAGAAATTCTGGAAAGATAAAAACACACAGACATGCTATAAACACTATCATCATCACAAATCAAATGAGACTGACATTAGAAGTTATCAGTAGTGAAATTAATAATCAATGGGTGGGACACAATAAACTCTGTCCCTCTATTTTTTGAGAAGGGAGAGAACAGGATTCCATGCAAAATTTAAACAACAAACGCCAATTTTATTTATAAGGTTACTTGCTAGTTAATTTCAACAGCTTCCTTGACAACACTATCCCAGTAGTTGACAGTGTATGCCAGAATCTCTGTGTTATATTCTATAGGATGACCACTGCCAAGACAATGTTCTGCAATGGCAGATTTGTGCAGCTGTTGTAAGTATGTGTGCTGGTTATCCTCTGTACGCTGGTCCTTCACAGTCCTGATAGTCTGATCAGTATATAACATGCCACAACTGCAGGGAATACAGTAGATACCCACCATACACAAAACAAGATCATCTTTTACAGAACCTAAAATATTCCTAATTGTAGATAGTGACTGAAGCACATACTTCTGTTTGAAATGCTCCCTATGTGTATGTGACAGAAGGCTGTAGACTTCGCCCATTATAATGAAAGGTGACTTTTAGATAGGATAACTCAGCTAACAAACTCTCAGTGTCCGAGATGAAATGGGCCCTGTGAACCAAGGTACGAAGTACCCTTTCACACTGAGCCCTTTGGTGATTACTATCCACTTCCTCTTCTCAATCAATTTCTTCCTGCAAATCGGGTATAACTTGTGCAATGGCAGTGTTGATTCAATTTTTCAGGTTGGCTATATTGTTTGGTAGGGCGAGACATACATATGGTCTTTAATGACACCCCGAAGAAAAAGTCCAGTGGTGTCAAATCTGGGGATTGAGGTGGCCACACAATTTTCCCTTCTTGGCCAGTCCATTGATCTGGGATGTGTTTATCGAGGAAACCTCGAATACCTGTGAGGAAATCAGGTTTTGCACTGTCTTGCTAGTAGGAAACCATCTCATCTCGATCATCATCATCATCATCATCATCATCATCATCATCATCATCATCATCATCGATGTTTGGAATTAAAAAATTTTCAAGCATATCCAGTTACACAATATCAGTGACAGTTTTCTCCAAGGAGAAGAAAAGGCTGTACACGTTCAGTTTGCCAGGGGCACAGAACACATTAACTTTGGGGCTGCCATGAACGTCTTCCAGGGCTGCGTATGGTTCTTCACTGCCTCATATTCTGCAGTTGCGGGTGTTCACCATGCCACTGATATGAAATGTTGACTCATGGCTGAAGATTATTGTGTTCAGGAATGTCTCATCATCCTGTTACTGATGCAACATTTCCACATGGAATTACACCTGAGCAGCCTTATCAGCATCACTAATGTGCTGTGCCATTGTGAATATACTTGGTTTCAAGTGTAAACGTCTACACAGTACTCATCAGATAAACAGTCTTTTGTGGAATACAGATTTCATGAGATGCATATTGTGTTGATTTTTGTGGTCTGTGGGCAAAGTTCTTCCTAACCTGTTTGACATAATCAGCAACATGTTGGCGACCTGGTAATTTATTACAGCACAGTGAACACTCTGTCCCAAGAAAGTTCTTGAGCCAAGAGTAAATTGCAGGCCTACTTGGAGGGTCATTAGCATATTCTGTGCAGAATTTACACAGAGCATTTGTTGCAGAGTTCATTTCATGAAACCAAAACACACAGTGGCTACGCTCTGTGCTACTGAAAGTAGTCATTTTGATTGTGCACTATGCTGGTGCTCCTGATGGCTTTCAGGCCGTTTGCTGTAAACAGACACATCTACTGATTCTGTGAGTTATCTCAATAAATTTCTATACCATTCCTTTTTAACTCACTCTGCTTACCTTCATGTCCTGTTATAAATCTCACGGAGAAAGCTTTTGGTGAAGCAGCTTTATCCATGTTAGGGTAATATACTTATATGGGTAAGGTGTCTGTTCTTTCAGACATGTCCAAAGGAACAGACACCACTGTGCCTGAAGAATGAACAGACACCATTGATGACCTGCAGTGGTGTAGAACGAAATTAGAATTATATTAATACCTTCAGCTGCTGATGGGCATTGATATATATATCAACAGGGACAGGTGAAAATGTGTGCCCCGATCGGGATTTGAACCTGAGATCTCCTGCTTACATGGCAGACGCTCTATCCATCTGAACCACCGAGGGCAAAGAGGATAGTGCGACTTCGGGGACCATCTCGCACACGCCTTCTGGACTTGGTAAGAATGTCTTCCACGAGTAGTGAGTGTGTTGGGGTGGGACACTACGAATGTAGTGTGTGGTCATACAATGTGTGAAAGTGGGTCTCGCGGGAGGCGTGCATGAGATAGTCACTGCAGTCGCGGTATCCTCTGTGTCCTCAGTGTCTCAGATGGATAGAGTGACTGCCATGTAAGCAGGAGATCCCGGGTTCGAGTCCTGGTTGGGACACACATTTTCACCTGTCCCCGTTGATATATATCAACGCCCGTCAGCAGCTGAAGGTATTAACATAATTCTAGTTTCATGTTATGGAACGGTTTAAATTTTGCATCGACTCCCAAACAGTTGCCAGAGGTTGATTTTATTACTTCTTCTAAAGAGGCTGTTTTTAAATCTGAAAGTAATGGCATATTTTTGCCTTCCATTACTAAGCGAACGTATTTCAATTCATTTGATAGCTCCCAGTGACAAAAATCCGTTTCATCATCATTTAACGTGAGAGCAGTAAATGAAGACGAAACAACAAAATCACTGAACGTAAAGATGGGTCACGTGGAGACGACCACAACTCTGACTGCTCTGTGCATCAGCCCCAGATTTACTATACTTCCAAACCGGGGCAATATTAGGTAGTGGGGCCCAGCCACATTTCGGTAACAACAAGCGGGAGAAGGTACTACGCATACGCGACTAAACTGCGCATGCGCAAGAGCCCGCCCGCAACTGCTCAAACAACTCTAATTTAAACAGTTGTCATGTCACGCTCATTGGAGGCAAGTTCTTATTATGAAGCATTGCATAGTCTTCATAAGCCTTCGACACACTGTGCTGTTCGCAGACGCTTGTATGAGCACTGTGTTGTATTGTTGTACACGATGCATTTCCTTTGGAACTAGTGTTTCTTTTTTTTTTTTTTTTTTTTTTTCCTTGCAGTATTATTGTCCAGTAGTGAGATACAGTAATATCCTTGGTTAGAGTATTGGTTCTTACCAGTCAAAAATCACAGAAATTTAACTGAAAACCAAAACCATTGAAAAATTCCCGGAATTCTAAATAATTCCCAGGTTTTTCCCAGTTTTCTCCCGGATGAAAAAATTTCCGGGTTTTTCCTGGGTCTCCCGATTGTCCCGGGTTGTATACACCCTGTATTAAAAGATGTGAAGTGAGGTGTGCCAGGATAGCTGAACAGTAACAGCACTGCTTGCAAAATGTGGAAGTTTGAGAGTAAGTTCTGATCTGGCACACTGTTTTAATCTGACAGGACATTTGTGACTCTACTTGTATTTTGACAGTTGTGACAATCCTACCACCACAAATGAGACTCATGACTAAAATACTCTTAAGGATGTTCCAGATAAGGTTACAACAATACACGAAAGTTTAGGATTACATAACCATGTATGATCTCCCACTTTTAGAATTCAGTGTGGCTTGAAGCTCTTATATGGTGCAATCATACCTTGTAAATGTCTTGTGGATTCAAAAAGGACCACAATATGTTCCTGGGAACTCTCCCTTTACACTGTGCTTATTAATACACAAAATTGGATGTTGCTGGAGTACAGTAATGAAGGAGCAGTGACCTACCATATCCCAGCAAATTTTCCTTATAGAGTTCTTGAGAAGACAAGTTGCATTTTCATATACCCCCTCTCCCCACTTCTGCCAAAAAAGGCAGCACTAAACAAAACAATAAAATGAGGGGGTTTCTCCATAGCTCCAGCAAATGAGCTGATCAACAGTGCTCTAACACATCCTTTCTATGTTGATGTGTGTTAGCGTGTTTACCAAATATAATTAGGAAAGAAGTTTAGAACTTCTTGAATTCTAGAGGTAGAAGTATATTTACCGAGAAAATTTGGCCCAGAAAGTAATGTGCATGACGAGCAACTTCCTGGCACAGTATGTGGTACAGATCCATAGTACGGGTGAATTTCATGAGGACAAATAAGTTATGCTTGAAGTGACAACTCTGGTTCTGTATTTCAAAATGAAGTCTAGATAATGCAGTTTGTGATTGTTTCTTCAGTATATCAAAATTGACTTATTTGCTACCATTATCATTCTATAAAGTTGACTGAAACAGGTACAGTGGAAATACATTGTAGCTAAGACCAATGGGCTCAGAAGATAATGTATGGTGTTCTTCTTTAAAAGAATGACTAGACTAACTTCTTTAGTGGATTTAAATACTTGAAATTCATTCACGCTGATTTTTCAAGTCAAAGTTTTGAGATGTGACTTCAGGAGACAAATAGTAGAGAAATATATATTTCCATGGGTGCGATGATCTGTCCAGACTAATGTGCTGTATCAAATCAATTGTTAAATTTGTTTTCTGATGAAGTTCCTGTCCATGTGACTAAATCACTCAGTGGTGAGATTCATATATAAGGTGTAGGAAAGAAAAAAAATGTGTAAATTTATGGATTAATACCGATCACAGTAGCATCCCCTAAGGCTTGCAATATGTAAAGTAAAAATGAATAGTAAGGGATTCCAGCAGAGATCAACAGTTAAAAGCATTGCAGTATAGATTCATAAAATTCTTATTAATTAATATTACAATTTTCCAGTTCACATAAAAAGTTCACTCTTGCCTAAAATAGAAAATGATAGTTATCACAGGAAAATTCAATCAAGAAAACTAACAAATTATGGGACATAATTGCTTGCCAGTGGATATTTTCAAGAGAAGAAAAGTGTAGCACTGCTGACGGACACATGTAGAAGTTAAAGTTATACACTAGCAAGTTTTCAGAACTAGTAGTTCCTTCCTTGGTAAGGAGACAGGGATATACTGGGGAAGGTTAAAAAAGAAGAGGAAGACACTCAATCCTAGGATGGCAGAAACTCAAAGAGTGTACATCATCAGTCTCATTCACAGCTAATACTATAACAGTGCCATTCTAATGGATGTATCTACATCTATGTCTATACTCTGCAAACCACTGCAAGGTTCATGGCAAGAAAGATTGTTTGAATGCCTCTGTGCTTGCAGCAATTATTCTAACCTTATCCTCATGATCTCTATGTGAGCGATATGTAGGGGGTTGTAGTATATTAGTAGTCATCATTTAAAGTTGGTTCTTGGAGCTTTGTTAGTAGACTTCTCAGGATAGTTTATGCCTATCTTCAAGAGGTTTCAAGTTCAATTCCTTCAGTATCTTTGTAACACTCTCCCATTGTTTAAACAAACCAGTGACCATTCCTGCTGCCCTTCTCTGTATACATTCAACATCCCCGGTTAGTCCTATCTGGTATGGGTCCCTCACTCTCGGGCAATATTCTAGAATGTCTTGCACAAGTGATTTGTGAACAATCTACTTTGTAGACTGATTGCACTACCCCAGTATTCTACTAATAAATGGAAGTCTACCACCTGCTTTACCCACAACTGAGCCTATGTGATAATTCCATTTCATATCCCTGCAAAGTGCTACACACAGGTATTTGCCTCACTTAGTCGATTCCAACAGTGGCTCACCGTTGTTGTAATCTTAAAACACAACGTTTTTTTCATTTTGTGAAGTGCAAAATTTTACATTTCTAAGCATTTACAGCAAGTTGCCAATCTCTGTACCACACTGAAATCTAATCAAGATCTGAATGAATATTTAAGCAGCTTCTTTCAGATAGTACTTCATTATAGATAACTGCATCATCTGCAAAATGCCTCAGTTTATTATTAATATTGTCTGCAAGGTCATTACTATAAATATGAACAGCACGGGTCCCAACACACTTCCCTGGGGCACACTCGAACTTACTTCTGCATGTGACGACTCTTTATCCAAGATACTGTGCTGTACCCTCCCTACCAAAGTGCTCCATCCAAGATAACATGCTGTTTCCTCTCTACCAAAACATTCTCAATCCAGTCACAAATTTCACTTGATACCCCACATGACTGTACTTTTGATAATAAGTTAGGTGTGATACTGAGTCAAATGCTTTTCAGAAGTCAAGAAATACTGCACCTACCTGTTTGCTTTGATCCAAAGCTTACAGTATGTCACGTGAGAAAAGTGCGAGCAGGGTTTCACATGATCGATGTTTTTGAAAACCATGCCGGTTGGCACTGAGGTGGTCATTCTGTTCAAGATACCTCATTATGTTTGAGGCAGAATATGTCCCAAGACTGTACAAAAGATCAATGTCAAGGATATTGGATGGTAGTTTTGTGGATCACTTCAACTACCCTTCTTGTAGAAAAGTGTGACTTGTGCCTTTTTCCAAGAACTGGGTGCAGTTTTTTGTTTGACGGATCTACACTCCTGGAAATTGAAATAAGAACACCGTGAATTCATTGTCCCAGGAAGGGGAAACTTTATTGACACATTCCTGGGGTCAGATACATCACATGATCACACTGACAGAACCACAGGCACATAGACACAGGCAACAGAGCATTCACAATGTCGGCACTAGTACAGTGTATATCCACCTTTCGCAGCCATGCAGGCTGCTATTCTCCCATGGAGACAATCGTAGAGATGCTGGATGTAGTCCTGTGGAACGGCTTGCCATGCCATTTCCACCTGGCGCCTCAGTTGGACCAGCGTTCATGCTGGACGTGCAGACCGCGTGAGACGACGCTTCATCCAGTCCCGAACATGCTCAATGGGGGACAGATCCGGAGATCTTGCTGGCCAGGGTAGTTGACTTACACCTGGTGTAGAGCAGCAACTTGACATGGCATCAATCCAACAAGTTGATAGAAGTCTCCTGCAGAAATAGTGGGAAATGCAGCCTCTAAAGGCACCCGTAATTGTGAAAGTGTTGCTAGTGCAGGATGCTGTGCATGAACTGACCTCTCAATTTTGTTCCAAAAATATTTGATGGGATCCATGATGGGCAATGCGGATGGCAAAATCATTTGCTCAAACTGTCCAGAATGTTCTTCAAACCAGTTGCCAACTGTTGTGGCCTGGTGACATGATATCACTATCCGGGAACATGAGGCGCATGAATGGCTGCAAAAGTCTCCAAGTAGACACACATAACTATTTCCAGTCAATGGTTGATTCTGCTGGACCAGAGGACCCAGTCAATTCCATATAAACACAGCCCACACAATTATGGAGCTGCCGCCAGCTTGCTCAGTGTCTAGTTGACAACTTGTTTCTAAAGCTTTGTGGGGATTGTGTCACACACTAACCATACCAACAGCTCTTACCAACTGAAAGTGGGACTCATCTGACCAGGCACAGGTTTTCCAGTCATCTAGGGTCCAACAGATATAGTCACAAGACCAGGAGAGGCACTGCAAGCAATTTGCTGTTAGTAAAGGCACTCGTGTTGGTCGTATGCTGCTATAGCCAATTAACGCCACATTTTGCCTCACTTTCATAGTGGATATGATCATCGTACATCGCAAATTGATTTCTATGGTTATTTCACACAGTGGTGCTTTATTTTAGCACAGACAACTCTACCCTGGCCTTATAATGTTGAATTCCCCAATGATTTTCAAAATGAAATGGCCCATACATCTAGCTTTAACTACCATTCCATGTTCAAAGTCTGTCAATTCCTGTTGTGTGGACATAATCACATAAAAATGACAGCTCTGACAATACACTGCCCCATTATACCTTGTGTAAGCAATATTAACACCATCTGTATATGTGAATATCACTATCCCATGATTATTGTCACCTCAGTGTTACGTACTCTGGTTGCTGTTCATTCTTCACTGAAAGAGTGCTTCCTAAAATATTAAATTTATTACATGCACTATTCCTAGTGTTAGGCAGCAAGAGCACAGAGAAATTGTACAGCTATTTCCCACCTTATGTGCACTGACTGAAAACCATCATGAATAGTATCATTTCTGCAATAATTTATAAACAAACATGGACAGGAGCACATCTACATCTACATCTACATCTACATCCATACTCCGAAAGCCACCTGACGGTGTGTGTCGGAGGGTACCCTGAGTACCTCTATCGGTTCTCCCTTCTATTCCAGTCTCGTATTGTACGTGGAAAGAAGGATTGTCGGTATGCTTCTGTGTGGGCTCTAATCTCTCTGATTTTATCCTCATGGTCTCTTCGCGAGATATACGTAGGAGGGAGCAATATACTGCTTGACTCTTCGGTGAAGGTATGTTCTCGAAACTTTAACAAAAGCCCGTACCGAGCTACTGAGCGTCTCTCCTGCAGAGTCTTCCACTGGAGTTTATCTATCATCTCCGTAACGCTTTCGCAATTACTAAATGATCCTGTAACGAAGCGCGCTGCTCTCCGTTCGATCTTCTCTATCTCTTCTATCAACCCTACCTGGTGCGGATCACACACTCCTGAGCAGTATTCAAGCATTGGGCGAACAAGCGTACTGTAACCTACTTCCTTTGTTGTCGGATTGCATTTCCTTAAGATTCTTCCAATGAATCTCAGTCTGGCATCTGCTTTACCGACGATCAACTTTATATGATCATTCCATTTTAAATCACTCCTAATGAGTACTCCCAGATAATTTATGGAATTAACTACTTCCAGTTGCTGACCTGCTATTTTGTAGCTAAATGATAAGGGACCTATCTTTCTATGTATTCGCATCACATTACACTTGTCTACATTGAGATTCAATTGCCATTCCGTGCACCATGCGTCAATTCGCTGCAGATCCTCCTGCATTTCAGTACAATTTTCCATTGTTGCAACCTCTCGATACACCACAGCATCATCTGCAAAAAGCCTCAGTGAACTTCCGATGTCATCCACCAGGTCATTTATGTGTATTGTGAATAGCAACGGTCCTATGACACTCCCCTGGGGCACACCTGAAATCACTCTTACTTCGGAAGACTTCTCTCCAATGAGAATGACATGCTGCGTTCTGTTATCTAGGAACTCCTCAATCCAATCACACAATTGATCTGATAGTCCGTATGCTCTTACTTTGTTCATTAAACGACTGTGGGGAACTGTGTCAAACGCCTTGCGGAAGTCAAGAAACACGGCATCTACCTGTGAACCCGTGTCTAAGGCCCTCTGAGTCTCGTGGACGAATAGCGAGAGCTGGGTTTCACACGACCGTCTTTTTCGAAACCCATGCTGATTCCTACAGAGTAGATTTCTAGTCTCCAGAAAAGACATTATACTCGAACATAATACGTGTTCCAAAATTCTACAACTGATCGACGTTAGAGATATAGGTCTATAGTTCTGCACATCTGTTTGACGTCCCTTCTTGAAAACGGGGATGACCTGTGCCCTTTTCCAATCCTTTGGAACGCTTCGCTCTTCTAGAGACCTACGGTACACCGCTGCAAGAAGGGGGGCAAGTTCCTTCGCGTACTCTGTGTAAAATCCAACTGGTATTCCATCAGGACCAGCGGCCTTTCCTCTTTTGAGCGATTTTAATTGTTTCTCTATCCCTCTGTCGTCTATTTCGATATCTACCATTTTGTCAACTGTGCGACAATCTAGAGAAGGAACTACAGTGCAGTCTTCCTCTGTGAAACAGCTTTGGAAGAAGACATTTAGTAATTCGGCCTTTAGTCTGTCATCCTCTGTTTCAGTACCATTTTGGTCACAGAGTGTCTGGACATTTTGTTTTGATCCACCTACCGCTTTGACATAGGACCAAAATTTCTTAGGATTTTCTGCCAAGTCAGTACATAGAACTTTACTTTCGAATTCATTGAAAGCCTCTCGCATAGCCCTCCTCACACTGCATTTCGCTTCGCGTAATTTTTGTTTGTCTGCAAGGCTTTGGCTATGTTTATGTTTGCTGTGAAGTTCCCTTTGCTTCCGCAGCAGTTTTCTAACTCGGTTGTTGTACCACGGTGGCTCTTTCCCATCTCTTACGATCCTGCTTGGCACATACTCATCTAACGCATATTGTACCATGGTTTTGAACTTTGTCCACTGATCCTCAACACTGTCTGTACTTGAGACAAAACTTTTGTGTTGAGCCACCAAGTACTCTGAAATCTGCTTTTTGTCACTTTTGCTAAACAGAAAAATCTTCCTACCTTTTTTAATATTTCTATTTACGGCTGAAATCATCGATGCAGTAACCGCTTTATGATCGCTGATTCCCTGTTCTGCATTAACTGATTCAAATAGTTCGGGTCTGTTTGTCACCAGAAGGTCTAATATGTTATCGCCACGAGTCGGTTTTCTATTTAACTGCTCAAGGTAGTTTTCAGATAAAGCACTTAAAAACATTTCACTAGATTCTTTGTCCCTGCCACCCGTTATGAACGTCTGAGTCTCCCAGTCTATATCCGGCAAATTAAAATCTCCACCCAGAACTATAACATGGTGGGGAAATCTACTCGAAATATTTTCCAAATTATTCTTCAGGTGCTGAGCCACAACAGCTGCTGAACCCGGGGGCCTATAGAGACATCCAATTACCATGTCTGAGCCTGCTTTAACCGTGACCTTCACCCAAATCATTTCACAATTCGAATCTCCGTCAATTTCCTTCGATACTATTGCACTTCTTATCGCTATAAACACGCCTCCCCCTTCACTGTCCAGCCTATCTCTGCGGTATACATCATGAGAGATCACTGCCATTTTCATGTCTATAGTACCTTGATCTGGATAATATAAATAGTTTGTTAAGCTGAAACTAGACATGTAACTAAGAATAATAAATGTAACATCCTAATTGAAAAAAAATGTCATATTCATTTGGCACATTGGGTTAAACAGTACAAATAAGCGGACATTTCTGGACTAATCAGTAAGAGAATTATAATAGATGGCTACAAAAACAGTTAATGAAAATGTTTCAATACACAAAAATGAAAATGAACCTTGTGTTAAGTTCTGTGCCATTTTTCATAACCAGTTGTAGATGAACTGTCAATTTTTCTATCTCAGAGGATACACAGTCAGAAAGAGATTCATAAAATGGTCTGCATTAATGCTAAAGAAGAATAAAAGATAGTTTTGTGAAAATTATTATGTTGATATGTAAATCAAAGAATACTAAAAGTGAAGTTTTAAGCTATTTGTCAACAACCAAATTTTAATATGATGAAAAGCGAAGGGAAGTAGTAAAGTGAGAGGAAATTAATGCAACATACGTTGCTGTTGAGTGCAAAAAAAAGAGAGAGATTGCAGCAGAACAGTAAGGATTTAAAGCATGTGAAGACTGTAAGGGAAGAAATTTATAAAGTAGGCAGTGTTGATGGAAAATTAAATGTTGTACCATGTTTTTTTTTATTAGGTCACATTCTCATCTGTCTATCTGTTCGGTACAAATTTTGCAACTTATTTAAAGTAACTTCTCAATGAGCCAGAGACTTGAAATTTTAAACACCAGAAATGAATGAAAAAGTAATATTAATTTGCTTTCTTGTTTGGCGTGTGGCGGAGGTACTTTGTGTACCACTGCTATTTAGTCTTTTCTCTGTTTCAGTGGCAAATGAGTTGCGGGCAGAACAATTGCTGGTAAGCCTCCATGTGAGCTTGAATCTCTATCTTTGGCTTCACAGTTTGTGTGTGTGTGTGTGTGTGTGTGTGTGTGTGTGAGTGTGTGTGTGAGTGTGTGTGTGATATACGCAGCAGGAAGCAATATACTGGTTGAGTCAGGTGAAGAGAACTGAAATAAGCCTAAAATTTATTACATATCTCTGCTACAATCGCATCAAAATGCTTTAAATCAATTGCAAAATTACACACACACACACACACACACACACACACACACACACACACACACACACTAAAAAGCAGAAAGTAATTATTTAAATAAAAATGTATTTTTAATATATCATGTTTTTATATCAGACTAGAAAGTATAATATAATTTCTTCTTGCCCCATACAGATAGTCCTGAAAATGTACAATCATGAGCTTTTAATAGCTTCAAAGTACTTGTGAGATTTAAAATGAAAAATGTGGGGCACACATAATACATAATTCATATATGAATTGTTCACATCCATACAATTACGCTACCTGTCATCAATGCTTGAGCAGTTCACCTACTTGCTATTATCTGCTCCATGTGCTGCACCCTTTCACATTATAACTCTTACAAATATTTTCATAACTATTAAAAATTGAGAATCACAAATTTTCAGGACAACCTGCATATGGTCAGGTGTCTTTAAGGAGTTTTGGGAAATTTACACTTTTTAGTGCAATTTAAAAAATGTGACATATTAAATATATTTCTACAGCACTTTCAATCTTATTTTTCCCTGAAACAAATAAGGACAAAATCAAACAGAAGCAAGGGTAAGGAGTGGATAGCTCTTGGGACAAGTGTCTTGTGCTAGGAAGAGAGAGCTCAACACCCTGAGAACAAGCAGCAGTTAAGATTTTTAACTCCATTACCATCATTAATGTCAAATCATCTACCATGCCTCCATCCTTGCTACCTTCCCTGTTTTCCTTTCCCTGTTGTGAGTAACTAAATCCACTTTCCCTTCATCCCTTTCTTTCTCCTCTCTCCTCCCTGATGAAGGAACATTTATTCCGAAAGCTAGGAACTTAAATTTTCGTTTTTTTTTTTTTTTTTTTTTTTTTTTTTTTTTTTTTTTTGTGTTTCTATCCGCTGTACTGAGCTGAGGTAAGTACTGGCCAGCCCCTCTATCTCTTTGTTAGTAATTGTTTCACATCTTTATATGAGATTTTCCATTAATTAGTTTAATCATCTACTCTCGTTATTAAAGAACCATAGCACACACAGTATTCTCAAAAAACATAAAATATTCCAAGAACAAGGGAAAAATTCTTTAGAATGATGTAAAAAAAACAACAACATAGTAATCAAAATGAAACTGAACGCCCTCCTACCCCCCCCCCCCCCCCCCCCAAACCTGAAGGTAGCTCAGGTAGAAATAGTGACACCATAGTCTAACATAACAGTCACAACACTTCGCCTTGATTTGGTTGCCTACTGCACTAGCAGTGCGTCAAGTGGAACGTAAGTAAGTTAAACTGTTGAGTTCAGCCTGAGAGTAATATACCATCATGTTACTAAACTGTATCGTCAGGACAGTCACTTGCAAACTACATGTACATTGATGATTAATGTTTCGTTTTAGGAGCAGAAAACTGATAGTGAACAGCAGATGAGAACATCTTATGAAAAAAGACCCTGTTTTCCTTTAAATAATGCTAAGTTTTGTCCACTACACATCAAACAAAACCAGTTCATAGACACAGACAATAATAAACTCATGTGGAATGCAGCTAACCACATTGCTTGGCATTCCAGATAAGCCATCTCAACTGATACTGAAGAGGAAACTGCCACAAAGGTTCTACAATCCGTCTACAACTGTAAAACACTCCCATGGCACAGAAACATCCATTCAACTCTCCATATATCAGTGCCAGATTCATCTGAATCGTCAACACAGACATGCTTTGCCGATAAAGTGGTAAAATTAAGTGCAGTCATTCATGCCTAGGAAAAGTATGTGGAGTATAAGAACATACAGATAGCTAGACTTCGTGCAAAACTGTTACATGACAAGGAAAGTGCCTATCATTTTAAGTAGAAATAACAACATAAACTGTATCAGAAGGATCAAGAGAAGAGGAATAAACAAATTTTGAAGACTATAGGATCCCGATATTTAAGAAAAGAGCCCCCGACTTCTTGTTAAGCCAGATTAGCATGCCATCTGCAGTATGGAAAGACAAAAATAATCTGTTTGCTCTAAATTTATTATATTACAGCATTCAGGCATACAGATTTTGTTAAAATATTTCATGTTTCCATCAGTGCATACATTACAGAGGTATTTGGAAGACATACGAATAACACGTGGGGAAGTGACAATATGTTCCACCTTTTAAAGCAAAAGGTACAGCAGTTCTCCGAAACTGATAAACTAGTGCATGTGTCATTGGATGAAAAGTCTCTAATGGCAAATTTAACATAGACAGAACTTGTGACAGTGTTATTGGCTTTGAGAACTTGGTGTTTAGACTCACAGTATATTTCTCCCACTATTTGGCAGTTTCTTATCCCACGTAGACTAATATAAAGATGAAGGTCGTACTTGTGGCAGCAGGCGACAATGACTGAAGCACAGCAGGCCTATGGAATGACAAATGGGGCATCGATCCCTTTTGCATGTAGAGGTACATGTCTGTGAAGCTGTGTTTATATTCCGTTGATATCAACGTGGCAAGCTGCAGTTCTATCCAACATCAAAAGTGTTTCTTCACGAATGTGTTGTAACACATGCCACTGGTTTCATGATTTTAATCACTACTTGCACTTATTTTAGAATCATTTTTAGAAACATCTATGTCTGCTGATATTACACACAGTCTTGGAGGCACAAAAAATTCAAATATTTTGTAAAAAAAACATACAAAAGAGATGCAAAACAAATTTTATGTTTACAACGCTTCTGAAGTTCCCCTTTCTTGCCACTTCGAGCACTACTGTTGCTCCAGCTGTCAAACTGTAACAAATTTTACAGCAGTGAGTGTCGCAACTGTTATGTTAGACTGTGGTGATACTTTCAAATCACTGGTCACCAAACTCAATGATTACTTTCTCACAGGACTACAAGCACTGCACCCAGTAATAAACAAGTAAATACAGATGCAGTGCATGCACTGTCAACAGACAATAGTTACAAAGTACAACCCCTAAGGAGATTACAGAATCCATCAGGTTACTAAACAGTTGTAATCCTGTTGGCTAGAATGGTGTTCCGGGCAGAATATTGAAATCTTGTGCTAACTTTATAGAATAACCCTTAAACTATATTTTTAGTCAGTCAATAACTCAGGGCATATTTTGTGACAGACCTAAATATGCTGTAATAACACCCATCTACAAAACTAGAGACAAGCAAACCACTTCTAAGTGCGGATCTATACCAATCTTTTCAAAAGCATTAGAGAAAGTGGTGTGTGATGGATTAATGACTCATTTAACTGAGTAGAACTTGTTAAGCTCCTCTCAGATTGGCTTTCATATAGGATTCTCCACAAAGAAAGTAATCCAAGATCTCACAGATGAAGTGCCAGCTGGGCTAAACAAGAAAAAATATTCTGTTGTATATTCTGTTTCGTTGCCAAAGCCTCTGAATGTGTGGATTACAAAATTCTACTTAGGACACTAAAGTTTTATGAGATTAATGGCATCACTCTTGCAAGGATGCAATCTTACCTCCATAACAGAAAGCAGGGGGACCCATTAACAGACTGTATTTCAGGCATGAATATATGATCAGACAGGAAGGAGGGTTGGGGGTGAGGGGTAGAACATAAGATGTGGACTGCTATGGGGATTCGTATGGAGTTTACACTTCTTTCTACCTATATAAATAATCTTCCAAAGTCTTTAAAGGGAAGTTAAAAAACTGTAATGTTTGTTGATGACACAATGATATTAATGAAGGGTCCAAACTCAACAACAGCAGACACAGCTCAGAATACAGATGCACAGACATACAAGTGGTTCACAGCTTACACTTTAAGCCTTAATTTCACAAAGACTAATATTATGCAATTTCAAACAAAAAAATAATGACTTTTTAGCACCAGAAGTAGATATTAATGGTCATACATCACACAGTAAAGAGACAGTTTATTATTAATACAATACATACACAGATTATGTTTCTATGATGTCTTTATCTTATGTTAATGTATACTTTGACTTGTTTCACATTACTGAAGGTTATCCTTCTTGAAGGGATCAATGGAACACACAAATGAATGAATGAATCTAACACTGACACCATACAGAGAGAGAGAGAGAGAGAGAGAGAGAGAGAGAGAGAGAGAGAGAGAGAGTTTGTTAAGGCAATACAAGTTGTAAGGGAGACATAACATTAACGCTTAATTTTACCTTACACCTTAGGAAATACGTAGACCATCATCATATTAAAAGCAAATCACAAAAACTACAACCACATTCAGTACACACACAAAAGCAGTTAACTACTTTTCACTTGGTAATTAATGCTTGTCTCTCACTGCCACGAAGCAACTGTGCACTCTTCTAAAGGCCATTCCTCTTTTCAGCTACCAGCTTCTCACTAAATTCCAACTTTACATAACACTTCAACTATTTGCTTAAGGGTTATCTGTCTGTCTCATGGCAGTTCTTTCGATCTTCATGTTTTCTGTACTTACTTCTTATTTCATCATGCTTCTGCATTTTTGAACAATATACTGCAGTAACATGAACGTAGGCAATTCTTCCCCCAGAAGACACACACACACACACACACACACACACACACACACACACACACACACAGACCAAATTAGCAACATGTTCTCATATGAGAAAATATCTATTTGTGTATACTATATTCAAACCAAAATATTTTCCATGGGGCGATACACTCTTCTGTGCATTTTTCTTGTGGAACACATACCTAAATTTGTCTTCAATTTATAATTAAATAAAAAAACTTTACTACTACTCCAATATGATATTACCTTTGGTGGTGGTGACAGCAAGTTCCACTTCTCATTGCCTTCATTATCATTGTTGTATACCTCTTGTAAACAGGTAACATAGTCTTCATTTGAGGTACATGGTGGTTCTTCATTATTGTCAACCTGTGAATTTCCAATACTACATCAACAGTGCAATGATATATATGAGACAAGATGTAGATAAACTAACAGAAGTGCAACGGAAGGGGAGGGGTGGGGTGGGGGCAAAAAAACTAAGATTAAAACAAAATAATCATAACAGGATTACTATCACATCGGAAAGGTATCTTCAACTGGACTCTAATCTTAGCACCTTTCGCCAGTTAGATTTTATTCCTCCGATGTTGAACCAGTATAACGACAATGTTTGTTGGAATATGAAATAGAAGATATGAATCTTGGGGAATTCATACCTGCTATCTCACTTCATATATTCTTCTATTTAATATAGCAAATAACATTGTCATTATATTGTTTAACATTAGTTTGAGAATTATCCCAGTCTTAGAAAAGACCATTACATAAGCTATTATCTAAAGAAGCAAGATATATTAATGTTAGCTTGAAAAATCGAACAACAGAAATTCCAGATTGGAATATCAAAGATATAATGAAAGATTGCTACTCACTATAATGATGACACATTGAGTTGCAGACAGGCAGAACAAGAAGATTGTTACGATTTAGCTTTCAGCCAAAGTCTTCTTCAGAAAATAAAAAACACACACACACACACACACACACACACACACACACACACACACACACACACACACACACACACACACACATTCATTTACACAAGCATACCTTAAGCATACGTGACCAGCACATCTCCGGCTGTTAGAAACAGTATTTTTGTTGTGTTTCTCTGAAACTCAACGTGTCATCTTTATGGTGAGTAGTAACAATCTAACCTCTTCCATATATTTCTGGCTTGAAAAATAATCTACTAGAGTTACAGTTCAATATCTGTCATAGTCTCTTACCTTCACATCAAAGACACTATTGGCAAACAATTCAGAAATCCTATGTGCTCACACACCTACTTATACTTTAACCTAGACAAATAACTGTGAAGTATCCTTTTAAACAATAACGGAATATGCAAAAACCTGCTCCTAAACAACATCAGACATACATCATTTTCTGTGATACATCAGGCATCTGGAACCTAACTGAGGATTACACTAGAGTTGAATAAAATAATAGGAATGCAAATCACATATTCTGGTGCATGGATACCTCTGGTTTCGAAGACTACCCAAATTCTCCTTTGGTAATTTCAGGAGTACTGAAGAAGTATGATAGGACTATTACTGTTTACAATATATGTAAATGATCTAGTGGATAAAATAGGAAGCTCCATATGGCTATCCAGACAATGCAATTGTTTGTACGAAGATAACAGTGCCATAATGCTGTTATCAAATTACAGGTAGACAGGCACTAGATAGGATGATGGTATGGCAACATGACGGCAAGGTCTTCAGCACACACACGAATATACCTTGAGATGAGAGTCGGAAAAATACACTAAACAGGAGTATAAAACAGGTAATAAGATATGGAAAGCCATGTGTACCTACATGGTAGCACGAAACTAAGTATCATGCTAATATTAAAATATCAACTAAACGTGAAAAAAGTGTTAGGAGGAGTTAAAACAATATAGCAGATGGATGTGGTTGGCAGACTGCTGGAATTTAAAAAAATAAATAAATAAAAAAGAGGATGAGCCAGCCATTCTGCAACATACTAAAGCCTCCAGTCTAAAAGCTTAGGCCAGAATCCAGACACATTACAGAACTTTAAAACTTGAGTCACACTCGTCTCATCACCAGCTAAAATAGAGGGCAGATCCCCATCGATATTTCTTCTGCTCTTGCATCAAGGTATAAAAAGCACTCTGCAAAAACTGGCATACAGATATTTGTACACTACAAGCACCACAAAAAGGAGATCCTCACGTTGTAGCAAAAAGCCATGTGCAAGAAGGCAGTGCCTAATGCGAAGACGTGTGAGAGTCACTTTACCCCATCTGAGCAACCAACAGGAGGAACGCTGCTGTCGGGTAGTTGACTTCATCAACTGTAGCTTATTGTCCATTACTGCCATCCATTCCGCATCCCACAACTGCATGAACATTCTATGTAGTGCAGAAACAACAGCCTGCAGGAGAACTGCACTTGCCTTGCCACCCCGCCGAATACCTTCTTTCGCTGTCATTGGAGCAAGTATAGTTGGTCATATATCAGCTGGGCAAATTTCTCAGCTGGGTATAGGTTCTGTAGAGATTGTAAGGCACTAAGGGAATCAGAGCAGATGAGAAACTGTTTGCCCCTCCAGTGCCTTAAGGATCATGTGGAGCTCCACTGAGAAAACAGTATACTAATCAAAATGGCAAACCCTGGTGACATGGTTGGGGAACACTAATAAGCAGCCAAGGGAATTCCCTTGTTTGGAACCATCAGTGTACACTACTGTGAAACTGTGATACACATCTAAAATGTTAAAAAACAGAGATTGAAATGTAAAATCTAGTGTACTATCTTTCTTTAACTGATCAAGTCTAAAATAAGTCTGGGCCTCTCAAGGAACCAAGGTGGAAATCTGCTCCAACCTCAATGTAAAACATTAACACTGGCCACACCAATCTCTAAAAGGCAATCCTTTGTGCACATCTCATAGGGCCTCGTTGCTCATTGCCAATTACAAAAAAGACTCTCCATTTGAGGCTGAGCAATGGTATGGTATGCAGGTGTGTATGGCATGGAGTGTGTTTTATATGCATGGTGCACCATTAGTAGCCATCGCCTGATGTGAAGTTGTGGTTCACCAGCCTCCGCACAGAGGCTTGGTATCGGGTTCATTTTTAATGCTTCAGTGGCCAACCAAATCCCTTCATGGTGCACCGTGTCCAGGATCTATAAATAAGAGGGCCTCGCAGACCCACACACCGTGCTCCCATAATCGAGCCGAGAGTGCACAAAGGCTCTGTAAAATCAGAGCAGACAAGTCCTGTCTGCCCCCTATGTACTGTGGCTAACATATTTTTAAATATTTAGAGCCTTAAGGAACTATTTTTCAGATCCTTAATATGGACAATCATGCGACTCTACAGCCAAATTTGAGGCTGAGAAACCTCACCATGTTTTTAAAATTAAGGACAGTGTCCCTTATCCTCAACTCCGGAAAGTTTAAAATGGAAAAAGAATGGTTAAAAAGAGTACACAAAAGAGTACAACCACTCTTCCATGAACATTCGTCCAAACGTCGAAGAGTTAGCTGGAACTGACTCATCGTCGCTGCAAGGCTTGAAGAAGAACAAAACACAGATAAGTCATCCACAAACAAAGAACACTGGACAGGACTTTTCACTACTGATGGAATATTAGTAATAGTTATGGCAAAGACAGTCACACTTAAAACATTACCTTGAAGGACAACATTCTCCTGCTCAAAGCAATGAAGCAGAATGTCACCAACTTGGTATCGAAAATACCATGGAGAGAGAAAGGACTGAATAAAAATGAGAAGACATCCACAAAACTCCAATTTGTGAAGCTGCTCAAAGATAAAATGTCTCCAAGTAGTATCACAAGCCTTCTCAATGTCAAAAAATATACCCAGAAGATGATACCAGTGCAGGAAATCCTGCTGGATAGCTGCCTCCAGGAGGGGCATGTTATCAAAGATGGAGCGATACCCCCTGAACCCAAACTGAAAGTGACTAAGCAGTTGCCTGGATTCTAAGATCCAGACAAAGCAGCGGACGGCCTTCCGCTACAAGATCTTTCCCATGCAGAAGTGAGGGCAACGCTGTGATAACTACTTGGGCACATGTGGTCTTTCCTAGGTTTTAAAAGAGGAAATGTGATCTGACACTGAAATTGCAGTGGAAAGTGCATGGAGGATCTCTCTATTTTGCCTTGTGAGGTGCCTCAGCTTACTGTAATGGACTGTCATGACCAGGGGATGTGTTACGAGCCATAGACAATGCAGAATCCAGCTCCCACATGGAAAATGAGCAGTGGTAATTTTCGTCAATGGTGGAGCAGAACTCCAAAGTGGCTCTCTCAGTAACTGCTCTGGGGTGTTGGAAATCTGAATCCTGACTGGCAGTTGCAGTAACTGTGGAAAAATAGGCTGCCATACTCTGGGTATGTCTGGTTTGGAGAGTGCCATTCCCCATTACAGAAGCCATGGGACACCTCCCTTCTCTTCCAGAAATTCTCCTGATGGTCTCCCATAAAGTGTAACTCTTTGTGGAACGATTTATGTTGTCCAGGAACTGTTGCCACGACCCCTTCTGGCTCTTGCGAATAGTCCTGTGACATTTTTCCCATGCCATCTGAAAGGCTACACAATTCTCTGCAATTGGCCAGGTCGAACCTACACAGAGCCACATGCCCAGTCCTTATTGAAGAGCAGCTCCACCAAGGAAGAGGCTAACTCTTCAGCTGTCGCATTGACTGTGGCATGGATGCTTCAGCAGTGTGGTGGATCATTTTGGTAATATAATCCACCTATACCTCTACATTGACATGATGTTCAAACTGGGCTCCAGTCTGCTCTACTGAGCACCCATCAAGGTGGTTTCCTTTTGGGCTCCACTCCATCTGGCAGGCGAATCCAGATTGGGAAGTGATCATTTCCATGCAATTCATCGACCACTTCCCATTTACCACATTGATCAATGTGAGGAAGAGAACAACCAAGTTGCAGTGCAGAAGTTCCTGCATTTAGCAAACAGGCACATGATGATATGAGAAGCCTCTCAATTACTCTATCCCTGGGGAAAGTAGTTGCAGAGCCGCAAAACACATTGTGTGCTCTAAAATCACCACAGAGGGTGAGGGGGGTGGGGGAGCTGTGTAAGGAGGTTGTTGAGAGCCTCTTCGTACGGCGCATCAAATGGGGACAGGTAAAGGGAACATATTGCCAAAGAATGACATACAAGCACTGATATGGCAACTTCGTGTAAATTCATCATAAGGGAGAGAGGTGAGGAGTGGTAGTCAGTACTGACTAAAATACCTATGCCTCCTCCAGCTCTCTCTCTCCACTCAGGTCATCCTTGTTGTGGAGTACATAGCCTCATAGCTCAGGGGTATACGCTGAAGGAAAGTAATATCTTGGAGGCACAGATAAAGTGGTCTATCATGAGATAATAGCCAAAGTTCCTCCACATGCATGGTGAAACCCTGCAAGTTCCACTGAAGTATAGGAGCCATCTATCACAGGGGTAGCACCTTCATCCTGTCTGGGCTGGGGTAGGGAGACTGCAGCAGGTGGAGGGTCAATTGTGGGGTGAAATGATTGCCCCCACACACATCTCAAATCCACCAGCTCTGGAAAATAGTCAGATGAAGCATTATGTAGAATCACATCGACATAGTCTGCCAGTTTACTACTAGATTTTACCTGTTGTTGTTGCTTCACATTGGCTTTTATCTGTTTTGCGGGCTTTACTGGAGCTGAAGCAAATCTGGAAGGCTGCATGGACTTGTTGAACTTTTTGACATCATCATCGGGGATATGCTTTGTTGTTTTTATTTTCTGTACTTTGTGTTCCTCTGGAAAGATTCTGTAGCCCCTACTCCAAACAGGGTGGTTTCCAGAGCAGTTTATACATTGGGCAGGAGACGAACAACCAACTCCTTCATCAGCGATCTTACTGCTGCTGCCACACATCGCTTCTCCTTTACACGCTAGCATGGTATGCCCAAAACTTTGGCATTTAAAACAGCACATCAGGTCTGGGCCATACGGCCATAAGTTTAGGCGAAGAAAGCCCAGCTTGATGTGTTGTGTGAGTTTGTTGCTACTGAAGGTAAGAAAGGAGTAGTTGGATTTCACCAATTCTCCACCCACCATTTCATAATGTCCTGAATGCCAACAACTTCCTCTGGACTTGCTCCTCAATTCTTCTATTTTTCTCTTGTTCTATGTGATCAGATCCAGTGGACCACACGCTGCTACAAGTTTCCTCCTCCACTGCATTCTGTCCATTGTTGCTATCTGCCATCGGTCCACATTTATTGATGCTTGGTTTAAATCTTCATGGAGGCCATCCTCCCAATGCTTCTTGGATTTCCCTGAAGGTCCCTTTCCTGTAGGTGTGAAATCCAGGAGCTTCTAAGGCCATCTGTGATCTTGCATCTGAGCCACATGGCTGCCCCACTGCATTCGTTTGCCTTTGACAGGTCCTGCTATGTTGGGCTGCTGGTATAGTTCCTCAAGCTCTGGGTTGTGTCTGATCCTCCATTCCCCTGTGTCTGCACCCAAAAGCGAACCATAGAGCTTCCTAAGCACAAAAACGAGGAGCTTATGGAAGTCCTGTTTCCGGATACTACATGTCTCACACAGGGTGTATACGTGGACAAGGAAAAAAAAATTCCGGGATTTCCCGGTTAAAAATACACTTTCTCCCGGGTGGAAAATATAGTTTTTCCCTGTTAATTGACAGTATATTTTCTCTCAGAACTGTATAACTTATCAATCCTTTGAATGGTTTTGGTTTTCTATATGGGAGTAGAATTTCCCGGTGCTTTAGGAAACAAAACACCTTCTGGAAAGATGTTTGATGCGCAGTAACATGTATGCTGCATATTTTCTTATTACGAAAGTATAAATTCTAATTCCACCAAACACCGCATGTTACTTTATGAAGCATTGAAATCGAGATTGCGATGTGTATTTGTAAGCCAGTCATAGCCCATGTCACGTGATCTCGCCAGCCGATATTCAGAGCTTCAGACACGTGGTGCAGTCAGCCAATAGCAACATCACTGTTAAGTAGCGTGAACACACAAACAGGAAAAGTTAATGGTTTAAATTTATATATATAATGTTGCTGCAAGATAAACAAAGCTTTCACATATAATATTGCTGCTACGATCGCAGGTTCGAATCCTGCCTCGGGCATGGATGTGTGTTATGTCCTTAGGTTAGTTATGTTTAATTAGTTATAAGTTCTAGGCGACTGATGACCTCAGAAGTTAAGTCGCATAGTGCTCAGAGCCATTTGAACCATTTTGAGCCATATAATATTGATATCTAAAGCCAATACGCTGTAAGAGAAGATAAGCTTTCACATATAATGTTGATCTTTTATGCACGTATTACATTTTAAGGTTATCACACAAATGTGCTAAATAAATTTTTTAATAACGGCATAAAAATGTGATCTTCTGGGCTATAAATTCTTCTAAGTGGCTCGTCATCAAAGAGCTGATTTTTAAATGAGTCCCAGATTCCCAGTGAAGAAGGCATAGACATGATATTAAGCTTTTCAATGTGATTTCGGGATGTAAATTTCCTTGGCTACCAGTACTTTGCTATCTCATGTCTGGTTCTTTGTTATGGCATAATTCCATATGTGCTAGAAGATGAAAACGTACACTTGAAATGCACCAAACAGTTGAAACTAGCCAATAGTTTGAAATTAAACCCTTTGTTTCAAATATATTGACTGCCTCAGCGGAAAAGATTAATAAAAGAAAATTTCTTCAGCAAACCGATAAAAATAACTTCATTGTTCTGCATGGCAATTAATGCTTGACTGTCAGAAAGGTGGAAATAAAATAAAATCTGAAACGTATTTTAGCCTTCTGTAATTACATGAATGTATTATTCACACGATAGCTCCCGGCCAAAGAAATCAATTTTGTTTTCATTTGATTTGAGTGCAGTAGGCAAAGAGGAAACAGCAAAATCATTAAATGTAAACATGGGTCACTTGGAGACTACCCGCTTCCCTATTATAACTGAGACTGCTCTGGGCATCAGACCCGTATCTACGATATTTCCGAACTGGGGCAATAGTAGATAGTGGCTTCCCTTGAGGGTCTGATATAGGACGTAAAAAAAAAAAAAAAAAAAAAAAAAAAAAAAAAAAAAAAAAAAAAAAAAAGACCTTCCTCTTGTAGCGCACATCTTTCTGAAGACTCTGATACATAAAACATACGTGTCCAATTACAATTGTAAGACATGTTATCTGATCTTAATTGTGCAAAAGTGCAGCGCCACACCTCTTCACACAGCATTCTTCTATCGCACGTCACTGTATTTCGGTCTGTGGAATTGAAACGTGTATATTTTGTACTCGATGCCATTAATCTATATTCAGGACATCAGAAATTAAAACGTCCTATGGTGCATCTCCTGCTTCCAGTCGGTCAGTTTGACATCCTGACGCTCTTTTTTTTTAAAAAACTCTTCCAAAAATTTGCACTCTTTATTCCCTATTACCTTACAACTTGCTGCTTTGTGCAACATAAAATTAAGTACAGGATTCATAAAGCCAGTAAAGAGAAGAGACAAACAAGACAGTACACATTTCTTCAATCCTTAGCTCCTACAATTTTTTTATCTCTAATCTTGCTACAGCTTTAAGTGGCATGCTTTCCTTTCTGCGAAAGAATCTGTTACCTCATCAAAGTTCGTCAAACGTTTTGCTGCATAAAAAATCGAAATGTCATTGTCTAATACTGAAAAACCTGCAACTACAAATAGGCCCAAGACCAGTGTGGTTTCTCGACCTGATTACCCAAATTTTCTCACTGTCTGCGAGATAAAACAAAATAGGCCTTCATAATACTGCAGTAATTGTAACACATGCCAAATAAACGAGACTTTTTTGGCAGAAATGGTCACTTTTATAACAAGGCAGATTATAATTCACAAAGTACCAATATCAAAATGCCTATTAGGCCTACTACAAGCAAAAAGCTTTACGTTAGGAAACAGTTTTACACTTCATTCATACGCTCCAGTTTCTCAAGCATGAGATCGAAAAGTAGTAGTGCGAAATTTTTATAGAAATTTGGAATCATCTTATTCTTCCATAATTTTTGTGATGTCCACGTTTCTTCTCCTTCCTCGTTCTAACAAACAATGTTGTCATCACTAATTCTGTATCTATTCCTGCCAATGTCAAAGCTTATTCGCCGATTAACTTCACTAACTCTTCCAGAATCTCCAGTTTAGTTATCCTGTGATTATTCTCTGGTTAGGAATTGTTACATGTTCGTACAACGGGTTTTCCGCTACTTCCAGAATAGACCTTAAAGCGGCTGCTAGCCGGAGACTGTACAACTGGCCCTTGCTAGTATAGCGATCTGGCCAAAATTTTTTTGTCAAAATTTCATTTTCTTGGATACTTCGAGAAGATAATATGTAATCTTTCTTACCTGTTAGTCATTTATTCGCACTCTGGTAGTCTGAATCTATGGATTTCGCTGGTAATCGTAACAACGCTCATCATTCGCAAACCCTATAAACCACACAATCAGAAAGTGGTTGACTTTCTTTCATTTAGCTATACTCTGCTCAGCTCTTAAAGCCCCTTTTGTCTGCAGGAAAGTTTATTTCTAGATGTGACGAGGATTCCAGTGACAGAGACATCACATACACTATGCATGCATTCACAAATCAACTTATGATTCATTCAGAAATCAACTTAGAATGTGTTCAACAATGTTCAAAAACCGACAGGGACACATTTCAAAGTCATACGAATAATCGATAGACCAACGTGTGCTGGATGCTAGGCACTTTGTGAAACAAGTTTTATATGAATTTGCCCCCCCCCCCCCCCCTCCCTCCCTCCCTCGCACTCCTAGATCCAGGATTGCTGCGCAATCTGGCAGCTTGGGCGTGCCAGTATAATTTTTCCCAGTAGCACCTAGTTTTTTTTTATTTTTTATTTTTTTTACTGTGACTGCTTACACAGCCAACAGCCACGTTTCTATAGCGAGAAGTGGAAGAAAGTAGTACTCAACTGCTGTGCATGCGCATGATCCCACTCGTAACTGCTAAAACAAATCTAATAACAGTTGTGACATCATGTTCATCGGAGGTAATTTGTTGTTATGAAGCATTGCATAGTCTTCCTAAAGCCTTTGACACATTTTGCTGTTGGCAGACGCTTGTATGAGCACTGTGTTTTGTTGCTGTATATGGCGCATTTCCTTTGCAATTTAAGTTTTATTTTAGTTTTATCTCTCGTTCATGTTTTATGGCTGCAATATTATTTTGCAGTAGCAGGATACAGTAATATCCTGTGTTAGAGTATTGGTTCTTACCGCTCAAAACTACAAAAATTGAACTGAGAACAAAAATAATGTAAAATTCTCGGAATTCAAAAAAAATTCCTGGGTTCTTCCCGGTTTTCTCCCAGATGAAAAAATTCCCGGGTTTTCCCCAGATCTCCCGGGTCGTAGACACCCTGCTTACAGCCATATAGAACAAAAGGGTGGATAAATTCTCCTATAGGAATATTAACTAGATCCCTACATGTCACAACACTTTTGCTGAAGTTCAAGGTGCTGTGGAGCTCTGTTTCAATGGCATATTTCCCCAGTCACTTAGGTCTCTTTAGATTAACAGCTTGTTGGGAACTGGATTTTTCAACCAACAGTGTTCCATTTCACAACTGCTTTACAGATTTCACAGACCTGGTAATTCCTTCCAGGCCCTTCTGGATATAGAACGGTGGGACTTTCTCAAACTTTCTTCTTTCCTTTTTTTGTTACTAAACACACACTCTGATTGCCAGCCTGTGTACTGTTACTCTTTACTACATTGTTCTGATTTACTCCCGCATCTGAAGGACTGGCTACCTGGGCCCTCTTGTTAGATTGGGTGTGTTAGGTTCCAGCAACCCACCCTTCCGCTGGGAGCAGGAAGGGAAAATTTCTAAGGATCTGCCTCAGTCCCATAAACAGCTAGGGATATACAAGCCCGCCACGACAGAGACCCGCATGCTTAAGTTCGCCTTATACAACTGAGGTGTGGCAGGTTTCCCAGAGGTTGCCCGCTAGTGACTGTTCCCCCTCAACAGCCATGCATCTCATAAGAAGACAGCACACCTTGAGATTGAAGATTTTTTTTTTTTACGGAGGTTTATTCCATCCTCGAAGTCCAGGCAGTCAAGCCGAGATCCCCTTTCCCTGTGACACACAACTTCGACCACTGTGCTGCACTGTGGTTGCTGAAGTATGCCCAGAGTTTGGCAGAGGACTGACTGGCGCTGGTTACCAGTTCCCAGCTCAGGGACCCTGGGGTCGCCAAGCCTGTACCCAGCAAATGAATGCTGAGCCCTTGAGGGGGTAGGCAAGCAGAGGATCAATGACTGGTGGTGGGACTGGCAGCTGACCCTGAACACAAATAAATCAAACATATTGTGCATAGATAAGTGAAGAAATTCAGTTCATTTATGCTACTAATGAAAAATCACTGGAAACAGTAAACACCTTAAAATATCTATGATTCACCATACAGTGTGAACAAAAGTGTAATGACCACATAAAATAAATTGTTGAAAAAGCAGCCAACAGGCTGATATTCACTGGAACAATCTAAAGGAAAAGTACTTCATCCATGAAAGGGGTGGCTTACAAAAAAATTGTTCAACTAATTCTTGAGCATTGTTCACGAGAAGGCAGAACAACACAATGGCGGTGTCAACCAACCTCAGAGGCAGTCACTAAAAAAGAGGCATTATGCATCATGAAGAGGCTTGCTGTTGAAATTGCAAGAGAGTATATTCATGGAAGAGTTGAGCAGCATACACTGATGGGGAAAAAAATTGCAACACCAAAAAAATAATTAATGTAGACAGTTGTCTAAGTAACACATTTAAGAGGTTAACATTGCAAGATCATAGGTTAAAGTATGCACAAGATAAGCCATTGCAAATGTGAAATGCTGGTACATTAATAACCAGTGTAACCGGCAGGACGTGGAATACAAGCCCGCAAACATGTGTGAATTGTGCTGGAAAGGTACTGCACATCCCCCCCCCCCCCGCCCCCCCCCCCCCCCCCTGGAATGCTATTCATGAATGACAGCACACGGGCCAAATCACTAGATTGACATACAAATTTCCAGTCAGGGTGCACAGAATGACAATGAGAGTGCTCCTGCTGTCAGACGAAATTGCACCAAAGATGATAATTCCAGGTATAATTCCAAACATCTACCACACAGACAGGTTGATTGCAGGCCCTCAACTGGCCTTCATGTAACCAACATATGGACATCACTGGCACCAAGGCAGTACCAACTTTCATCAGAAAACACAACAGACCTCCACCCTGCCATCCAATCAGCTCTCACTTGACACCACTATAGTCACAAATGGCAGTAGTTTGGGACCAGTGGAACCCATGCTACAGGGCATCTGGCTAGGAGCTGTCCTTGAAGTAAATGATTTGAGATAGTTTGTTGCATCACTGTGGTGCCAACTGCTGCTCAAACTGCTGCAGATGCAGTACAATGCGACAGAGCCATATGCTGAATATGATGGTCTTCCCTCTTGGTAGTGCCACGTGGCCATATAGAGCCCGGTCTTCTTGCAACCGTACATTCTCATGACCACTGCTGCCAGCAGTCATGTACAGTGGTTACATTCCTGAAAATTCTTTCCACAATATCACAGGAGCATCCAGCTTATCATGACTCGATTATAGGACCTCATTCAAACTCGGTGATGGATTGATAATGGTGTCTTTGTCATCTTAAAGGCATTCTTGACTAATACCAACTCACTATGTCAAATCTCAAAGGTAACTAATGCTCAGGACCATTACAGCATTGAAAGCAAACCTGGTTTGCACGCCCACATGGTGCTGTTAATGCCACTCTTGTAAGACTGGTCTGAAATTTGAATCACCATTCAGATACAGAAAGATGCCTTCCAATTTTTGTTTACGTCGCACAACTCCTCCTTGGTATTATGATTTTTTTATGCTGTTAGTAGATTATGTTTTTCCTCATATATCTTTTGAAATTATCACAACAAGAAAAACAGAGTAACTTGAGATAATATGAATGTTTAATGACAATTACTCTTCCTATCACTATTCAGGACTATAACGGGAAAAAAAAGGGGAGGAGATTAGTGGTATCAGAAGAACCCCTGTAACACGGCTTGAGGAGTACAAATCTAGGCAGAGTAGGTTTAAATCATAAATGAATTTCAACATGATTACACAGTACAAGTATTCATATTTCTTAAAATATGCTGAAACTGGAACAGCAGTCCTCCCCCCAAACAGCAAAGATTCAAGGGATTTTTCATTTTCCACCATTATCTCAGTCCACGCCAATTTGTTCTTTCCTGGTACAATGTGAATCACACCCCATTTCTAAAAATTATACAATTCAGGCCTTAAGTGACTATGAGAAAAAAGGGAAGAGCAAAAAAGAAATGTAGGAAGACGAAATGGGCTGGAGAAAAGGGAGGGGAGGAAAAAGATGAAGGGCGAGATGGAGGAGAGGGGGAGAGGGAGAGAGGAGGGGGGAGAGAGAGGGGGAGAGGGAGAGAGGAGGGGGGAGAAAGAGAGAGAGAGAGAGAGAGAGAGAGAGAGAGAGAGAGAGAGAGAGAGAGGAGGGAGGGGGGGGGAAAAGCAGCATACAATCCGAACAGAGGAGGAGTAGTGAGAGCAGAAGAGAGAAAGGGAAGGCTACGGTGAGGCACAGGGAACAGATTAATAGACATATCAGCCAGGGGAATTGCAAGATATGCTGGAGAGATAATTCCCATCTACATAGTTCAGAGAGCCTTGTGCTGTATTTTATCCCTCTCCCTCTTCCTACATGCCTCTTTGCTCCAGCTCCCATATTCTTTTCATCTTGTGCAGGCATTAAGTCATCTGTCTGAAGACCTGCCTCTTTCTGGCAAATCCCTCCTTGCTTTCTTCCTTCCCCACCTCCATCAGCTCTCCCAACTGCTTTCAATAATCGAGTACCAATAAACAGTCTTGCCATTGCAACAGGAGTGCCCATTTGGGTAGTTGTGTGTGTGTGTGTGTGTGTGTGTGTGTGTGTGTGTGTGTGTGTAAATGTTGTTTAATTCGGATGAAGCCCTTTCTGGCAAACAAAAGCTTACTTGTTTGATCAACTTTTTGTTGTGCCTATCTGTGACTCAACATTTCCACTATATGGTGCCACAATGTCTTCAATATTTTAAGGATGTACCACCCTTCTCTTTAATTTTGCAAAACTGATCACTATCATCAGGAATGACATACCATTAATGGATATTTTTTCAAGGAAACTTCTGCACTGCCATAAATATCTTGCTCTCTGTTAGAAAAACAAAAAAATTAGGCAAATAAAAACAAAATCCTCTCAGAAACTCAGATCCTGTAGGTATCCTAACATTTAATAGCATGACATTTCAAGGCAAGAAGCAACACCATGATGCCATTGTTGCTTGTGTCCAGTGTAATGTTGTGAAGCAGGTGTGCGTTGTGTAGACATGTTACATGTTGAATCGTTGTAGTTAAGAAGGTCAAAGGTAAAATGCAGTTGATTATAAATCTTTTATACTTATTTGTCCTGTCAATGAATTGCCTAGGCCTCAGGAGAACTTTTTGTGTGACTACTTGGAGGATTACAGGAAGCTTTATGGTCATAACAGTGCCAGTTTCATTTCAGGTTTTGAGAACACCATAAATAAGATGCTCATCTTAAGAATTAACTCTATAAATATGCTGTTAAAATAATGATAACAAGGGCAGGTGCCTTAGACAATCTAGGTCCTGAGATAACTTCATACACATAAGGAGCCTCTGAATTACTGACACTTCATTCCAAAACCTCTGTGATTACTGTGTGAGTAGTACAATGGTAAACAAGCAATGAGAAGGTAATCAAAAGTATTTCTGAGGAATGCTTGACAGGATAAATCTTTCACCTGATTTTCTGAAACAATGGAAAGGCAGGTAGAAACAAACCTTGAGGAAGTTTAGGTTTGATTCTGGAGAAATATATGGACTCATTAGACAATAATGACATTAAAACTTATCCTAGAAGATTGACAGAAAAAGACAAATGGACTTTTATGGCATTTGTAGTTTAAAGAAAGCTTTTGACAATCTTAACTAGAACACAAACCTTGAAATTCTGAAAGCAGCAGTGATAAAATGGAGGGAGCAAAAGGTTTTCTACAACTTTTACAGATACAAGATTGCAGTTATGAGACTTGATGGACATGAAAAGGAAGGCAGTCCCTGAGAAGTGTGTGTGGTTTGTAGCCTATTCCTACTGTCATTCAATCTTCTCTCTCTCTCTCTCTCTCTCTCTCTCTCTCTCTCTCTCTCTCTCTCTCTCTCCACACACAAATCAAGAGAGAAAGAAAATCGAAGAGAATTTGGAAAGCGAATTAAAGTTCAGGGAAAAGAAATAAAAGCTTTAAGATTTACCGATGCCAACGCAATTGTTAGTGACGAGTAAGTACCTGGAAGACCATCTGAACAGAATGTATAGTGTCTTGAAATGAAGTTATAAGATGAACACCAACAAAGGTAAAATTTGGGGCTGGAGGGCAGTAAAATTAAATCACTGTCATAATCTGTTGTGTTGACACTGGGTTTCTGAGTTACTACACGGTGGTGACTGCTTTCAGCGATTGTTCTGCAATCATGCATTCATTCATTAATTTGTCTTTTCTGCCTATTTATGCACAACATGTTGCATTTATTTATTCTGGGGGTCAACCCTGCTGATGCTGATTGTCCACATATCTTCCTGCATTTTACTTCAATTTTCTAGTCAGTTCTATATATATATATAAAACAGCATCATCCACAACTGATCATTAATCGCTGAGTTATGCTACAGTTTCCAGTGTACTGTCAGATTCAAAGAGCATGTCTTAAATTGTTTTCAGTGAAAAATAATGTTTTGCTGTGCATTAATGAGTTGTACTATGCTTTTAAACACGCCAGTTCAGTTTCAGTTGCTAACGCTCATGTGTGCTCATTCATTTAAAGCATTATGTTTTTAAATAAAAATAAATTTATTTGTTTTATAAAATACACCAATAATAATAATAATAATAATAATAATAATAATAGTTGTAGTAACCCTCCAGTCCTAAAAAACTTCACTTCAGCCCAATACTTAAGATAATCAAGTACTATGATGCATGGCAGTAAACAAACTTTTAGCCAAGGTGGTAAACAATCCACTGCTGTCAAGAACAGTACAACCCAACTATCAGAGGCCGAGTCCTCTGGCCAACTTCACCCAAACACCACAACCTGTTTCAGAACATTAAAATGCCTGTTAAGAGCAGAAAAACTGCATAAACTAGAGAAAACCCTAAATGAACAAATACTGGCACTCCAAGAAACAAGACTGACTGATGAAAATGCAATGCAATGTATTTTGGGAACTACAGATTTTTCAAAAGTAAAATGGACAAATGAATACTGAAAAACAAACTGCTTTCAGGGGTCACTTTTGCAGTCGAGATAGACATACTCAGTTTCATAACAAATGTGAAGCCTGGAAACAACAGACTAATGACAGACACCCTACATACTAATCACCATGCACACTAATCAATGCACACAAATCAGTCAATGTTGAAAATAAAACCAACTGCAAAAAAAGGGAGAGAAATCATGGGAAACAGTAAAAGAAATAGTATCTAAAATGCCACAAAACTATGTCAAAACTCTACTATGTGAATTTAATGTACAGCCAGGCAAAGAAAGAAAGTACAGAAAAATAACTGAAAAATTCCTAGCACTAAAATGGGCCAACCAGAATGGACGAAGATTACTTGAATTCTGAAGGATTTTCGACCTTAAAATCACCTGCACTGACCAGCCAGAACATTATGACCACCAACCTACTATTGATATAAACCTGTCAAGGCACAGCAGCATCACCTGGCAAGGAATGACGCACACGGTGCATGTACTCGTAGTGTCAGTGTGCATGCTGTCTGTATGTACAATGGAGAAGGCACAGATTCTACCTAAGTTTGACTGAGCACAGATTGTGATGGCCCAGAGGCATTTCGGAAACTTCACAACTTGTCGAGTGTTCGAGGAATGCAGTGGTGAGTGTCTTTGACACGTGGAGAAACCACGTCCAGACATTGTGGGGTTGGGCGGCCACCCCTCATCACAGACTGGGCTTGGCTGGGCAGAATGGTAAAACAGGACAAGCAGCAAGCTGTGGCGGAACTAACATCTGATGTTAATGCTGGGCAGAGTACAGTATATCTGAACACACAGTGCATGGAATACTCCCAACAATGGGTCTCCACAGCTGATGACTCATGCATGTGTCATTGTTTACACACAATATAAGCAACTACAACTGAAATGGGCATGTGATACCAGCACTGGACAATGGGGCAGTAGCAGAGCACGGCATGGTCTTATGAATCCCAATATCTTCTTCATCATGCCAGTTGGAGAGCGCAAATTTGTTGTCTTCCAGGAGAACAGCTCCTTGACACCTGTACTGCAGTATGGAGACAAGCTGGCGACAGCTCCATTATGCTCTGGGGAACATTCACGTGGGCATCCATGGGTCCAGTGACATTCATGCATTGCACCATGACAATCAAGGAGTATCGTACATTGGTTGCAGACCATGTACAACCCTTCATGACGATCGTGTTTCCTGATGGCAGTGGCATTCTTCACCAATATAATGTGCCATGTCACAAGATCAGGAGTGTGATAGAGTGATTCAAGGAGCATAATGGTGAGTTTCAACTGATGCACTGGACCCCCAACTGGCCAGATCTGAACCTGATCTAACAAAACGTCAGAACTCATTGCCTCCCCCCTGGAATTTATGGGAATTAGGTGACTTGTTTGTGTTTGTGTGTGAGTGTGGGGGGAGGGGAGAGGCGCACCTTGTGCGAGCGTGCGTGGTGCCAACTCCCTTTAACAACCTATGAAGGCCTTATTGCTTCCATGCCAGGATGCATCGCTACTGTTCTCTGTGCCAGAGAGAGACATACCGGCTATTAGGTAGATGGTCATAATGCTCTAGCTGATAAATCCAAATCAACATCTATACTCTGCAAACCACCATGAAGTGCATGGCAGAGGGCATGTCCCATTATACCAGTTACTAGGGTTTCTTCTCATTCCATTCACGTATGGAGTGTGGGAAGAATGATTCTCTGACTGCCTCTATGGATGCTGTAATTATTCTAGTCTTAAGTCTCCCGATTCCTATGTAATGATACACATGCGGTTGTAGTATATTCCTAGACCCACCATTTAAAGCTAGTCTGTGAAACTTTCTAAGTAGGCTTTCTTGGGATAGTTTATGTCTATCTTCAAGAATCTTCCTGTTCAGTTCCTTCAGTATCTCTGTGATACTCTCCCACAGATCAAACATGTGACCATTCATGGTGCCCTTCTCTGTATATTTTCAGTATCCCTTGTTAGTTCTACTTGGAACGGGTCCCACACATTTAAGCAATATTCTAAAACCTGTCATACAAGTGATTTGCACGCAATATCCTTTGTAGGCTGATTGAACTTCCCTAGTATTCTACCAATAAATGGAAGTCTACCATCTGCTTTATCTACGACTGAACCTATGTGATCATTCCACTTCATATCCCTACAAAGTGTTACACCCAGGTATTAGTATGACTTGGCCAATTCCAGCAGTGACACACTGATATTACAGTCATAAGAGACGATGTTTTGTGTGTGTGTGAAGTGCACAATTTAACATTTGTGAATATCTACAGCAAGCTGCCAATCTCTGCACCACTCTGAAATCTTATGAAGATCTGACTGAATATTTATGCAGCTTCTTTCAGATAGTACTTCATTATAGACAACTGCAACCTCTGAAAAAGGCCTGATTTTATTATTAACATTGTCTGCAAGGCCATTACTATACAACATGAACAGCAAGGGTCCCAACACACTTCCGTGGGGCACACATAAAGCTACTTCTACATCTGAAAGTGACACTCCATCCAAGATAACATGCCAAGTCCTCCCTACCAAAAAGTTCTTAATCCACTCACAAATTTCACTTCATAGCCCATACGATAGTAAATTTGATAATAAGCGTAGGTGTGGTACTGAGTCCAATGCTTTTTGGAAATCAAGAAATACTGCATCTACCTGATTGCCTCAGTCCAAGGCTTTCAGCATGTCATGTGAGCAAAGTGGATGTTGGCTTTCACTTGATGGATGTCTTCAGAATGCATGCTGGTTGATATTTAGGAGGTCATTCTGTTGAAGATACCTCATTATATTTGAGCTCAGAACATGTTTTAAGATTCTACAAGAAATTGATGTCAAGGATATTGGATGACAGTTTTGTGGGTCATTTCTATTACCCTTCTTGTAGGCAGGTGTGACTTGAGACTTTTTCCATGTCAACATACTAAAAAAGAAATGATCAAAGGAGATGATGGCTTGGGGATCACAATACTCACTCATAGGCGAATTCCAAATTGAACATGTGGCTACCTCCTGTTCAAACCATGGTGAAATTATGAGTTTCCACGTGAGAAAGAGTCTAAACATAGGCTCAAATCAAAACATGACAAGAATACACTGAGGTGACAAAAGTTATGGGGTAACTCCCAATTTCATGTTGGCCCTGCTTTTGCCCAGTGTAGTGCAGCAACTCGACAGGGCATGGATTCAATATGTTGTTGGAAGTCCCCTGCAGAAATATTGTGCTATGCTGCCTCTACAGACTGACATAATTGTGAGTGCTGTCAATGCAGGATTTTGTACAGGAACTGATCTCTCGATTAGGTCCCATATATTCAATGTGATTCATGTTGGGCAATCTGGATAGTCAAATCATTCACTCCAATTATTCCTAATATTCTTCAAACTGGTGACATGGCAGATTTGTCATCTGCAAAAATTCCATCACAACTTGGGACCATGATGTCGCTGAATGGATGAAAATGGTCCCCAAGTAGGCAAACATCCAGAGGACTCAATCCTTTCCAATTAAACACATACCACCCCATTATGGTGCCACCCTCAGCTTTCACAGTGCCTTGTTGACAACTTGGGTCCATGGCTTTGTGGGGTTTGCACCACACACTAACCCTACCATCAGCTCTTACAAATGAAATGGGGACTCATCTGACCAGGCCACAGTTTTCATCATCTATGGTCGAATCAATATGGTCACAATCCAGGAGAGACACTGCAGGCAATTTCTTACTGTTAGCAAAGGCACTCGCTTTGGACGTTTGCTGCCATAGCTCATTAATGCCAAATTTTACCAGCATGTCCTATCTTAATTTTTGCTGTTATTTCATGCAGTTCTGCTTTTCTGCTGACAACTCTGTCCACCGCCAGTAGCTGAATGGTTAGTGCGACAGAATGTCAATCCTAAGGACCTGGGTTCGATTCCCTGCTGGGTCGAAGATTTTCTCCGCTGAGGGACTGGGTGTTGTGTTGTCCTAATCATCATCATTTTATCTCCATTGACGACTGACAACTCTACACCAACACTGTTGTTCTTGGTCATTAAGTGAAGGCCGTTGGTCACAGCGTAGTCTCTGGTGAGAGGTAGTGCCTAAAATATGGTACTCTCAGCCTATTCTTGATACTGTAGATATCAGAATATTGAATTCCCTAATGATTTCTAAAATGGAATGTCTGATGTGATTAGCTACAAATACCATCCCGCATTCAAATTGTGTTAATTCCCATTGTGCGGCCATAATCACGTTGAAAATCTTTTCATATGAATCACCTGAGCACAAATGACAGCTCCACCAACAAACTCCCCTTTTTGTAACTGGTGTATGCGATACTACCACAACCTGTATATGTGCATGTTGCTATCTCATGACTTTTGTCATCTCACGGTAAAACAATGTTTAAAACCTCACAGGTTCACAACAAGAAAGACACAAATGCCCAAGTTTGACACTAACAGGAATACAATCAACTCTCACAGAAAAACTAGATAAAAAGCAGTCAAACAATTGGCAGCAACTCAAAAGCAAATTGACTAAAAGAGCACAAACAAAAAAGCACCTTCGGTGGACCAAGGAATGTGAGTATGCATTTCAGTCCAGACAGGATGTATACAGTAACTGGAACAACTATATGGCAAAAGATAACTACAAAATTTTCTGACAGTCAAGAAGCCAAATTAATCAGAAAGGACAAAAGAATTTTGAAACAAATCAACTACTTGAAACCAAGAAAAATTTCGAAAAAAAGAAATCATGAAATTTCTGTAGGAACTTTGAAACTAAAAAGCAAATGGTCCAATATGATACGATGAAACACGCTCCAAGTTTTTTATACATGAAGAAATACTCTGTCAAAATTTTAGCTTCTAATACAAACTGCAAGTAGTTTTTATGCTGAAAATTGCAAAATTCATTGCTTCCAAGATGGCTAGAGAGTCGTACACCCCTACAAGAACTGTAGTGGACTGTGCAAGCACAACATGGTAGGCGCATGTCCCTGGTTTGGTAAACAGATAACATGACTTGGCACAATCATAATTTGTGCAGAGAAATTCTGTTTTTGTCGATAGTTTTCCTGAAACTTTCTGCAGCTCACTCAAATTTCCAAGTAATTTACAATCCAAAATGATTACCAGTTGCTCTTGCGGTAGCATAAATGCTAACAATGAGAGTTAAAACTGAATTATTATTCGTTGTGTTTAACGTTCAATGTTAAGGAGTTGGCAAACCTGCTTTTGCTTCATAAATCTGTCTGCGAATTGGATAAATGGACGAAAGACTTAAACGAAGTAATATATAGGTACCAACATGAAACTTGCAAGATTGGGAAGGAGAAATTATCCTGAAGATTTATTCTACAGGGTAGTCACAGAGTCCTGTTACTCCCCATTGATGACCAACATAAAACCCCTAAATTTAAATAACTAATATGAACAACTGTCCTTTAGAGGAGCTTCCTTGAGATATGAACGACATAGAGCTCTTTGTGAGAGGCACTGCCCTATTACCGATGGAGATCTACGAGATTAGGCCCACCAAACAGCAATGGAGGTGAACATTGCCGATTTCAAGTTGTCTTGAACCCGTCTGAGCAAACTCAAGAAATCGAAAAGTACAGAGAGTCACAAAACAATGATGTTTATTTCAAGTGAAACTGTAGGGGAGACATAATTTCCGATAGCTTTGTGCAATTTGAAGGTTATCAGGTGAATGACATTCTTAAATTGCGGTAATTTGTGTATGTAGTTTGATCCAGCATGTTTTACAATTTGCTTTAAGTATGACCAAAATACAGCACGATAAGCAGAGCAATGGCCAAGGCCATTTCTTATTCCTCCAACATTCTGTCTAAATAAAACTATTAATTACCGTGAAGTACCTGATAGTGTTAATTTTTCTTTCACCAGATGTGTCTGGTGTAATGAACAATGTTTACATCATTCAAATGGCACTTCACTTTATTGTGATGACTATGGGGAATAAACAAATAACTCATTGTTACTAAAATAGACATTATTCAAAAATTATCATAACAATTGTCCTACAGGGACTGTTGTAAAATGACGTATGTGTAATAAATATTTCATTTTGATAAATTACAGTCACAATTGATGGAAGTCGTCTATAATATAACATCAACCACAATCTTAATTTATTTGCCTCCGCATGTAACCTTTGTAAGAGTCACACATGCAACAGTTTAACTGTCGATATGAAGTGCCTCTTATTCAAACCATTAATGATACACGACATTTTTTTGTACGGTTTACGTGCTTCAAATTTGTGTATGTGACTCTGCACATTTTCACTGTGGCGCTATGCTCTCGTCACAGCCTGTCACACACTAGACAGGAAGGGCTGTGCAAACCGAAGGAGTAAGCTATTCTTTGCGCAACAAAAATGAGTAACTTAAACTATTTTTAAAAAATACTTACAGCACATCTTAGCAGCTAAAATTTTGATAGTGCATTTCTTTCATTCTATTCTTACTGAATAAAAATTTCAGGGTTGCTTATAACATACTGGATTGGACCATTGCCTTGTAAGCTCATAGGATATCAACCACAAAGTCTGTGTTTCAAGAAAGAAAAAAAATGGAGAGTTAACTCTAAACAATTAACAAAACTGAAGTGACCGCTTGAAAGAAACTACAGAAAAACTTGGTCTCCAAATATCTTTTGAGAGGTGAGTATCCAATCTGCAACAAAGAAGCACTAAAATTCTTGGAGATGAAATATGGCAAAATGAATTGAGTTCCACAGTATATCGGCAAAACCACTCAGGAAAATGGAATGGAAACAAAATCAAATCAAATTAGAAGCCAAAGATGAAAATTGCACACAAAACTAATACAATAATTAAATCAAATGTCCTATGAATGAGAAATACTTGTTTTCTACTGGAATATAAACCACTGAATGGAGTGAGGGGGGAAAAAAGGAGAAGGAGCGGGAGGGGGGAGAGAAAAAGAGAAAGAGAGAGAGGGGGAGGGGGCAGAGGCGGTAGTGATGGGAGATGGAAGAGGAGGGAGAGTGGGGGGAGGAGGGAGAGTGGGGAGAGAGGGGAGAGTGGGGAGAGAGGGGGAGAGTGGGGGGGAGAGGAGAGGGGATAAGTGGGAGAGGGGAGAGAGTGGGGAGAGGAGGAGAGGGGGCAGAGGGGGGAGAGGGGGCAGAGGGGGAGAGGGGGCAGAGGGGGAGAGGGGGCAGAGGGGGAGAGGGGGCAGAGGGGGGAGAGGGGGCAGAGGGGGGAGAGGGGGCAGAGGGGGGAGAGGGGGCAGAGGGGGCAGAGGGGGGAGAGTGGGCAGAGGGGGAAGAGCGTGGGAGAAGGGGGAGGGGGAGAGCGTGGGAGAGGGGGGAGAGGGAGAGAGTGGGAGAGGGGGGAGGGGGAGAGCGTGGGGGTTAGGGGGGAGAGGGGGGAGTGGAAGAGAGGGGGATAGGGGGAGAGGGGGGCGAGGAGAGGGGGGATAGGGTGGGGAGATTGCGGAGAGGGGGTAGAGGGGGGAGAGGGCGGAGAGGGGGTAGAGGGGGGAGAGGGCGGAGAGGGGGTAGAGGGGGGAGAGGGTCAGAGGGGGAGAGTGGGACAGTGTGGATGGGGGGAGAGTGGAGAGAGAGAGAAATATTCTAGGCCCAAAACTTTTAGACAAATAATCCCAACGAAGAAGCAATCAGGAAATCAAACAATAAATAAATATCCATAGTGACACTAGGCAAAGTAGGTTAGGATTCTACAGACACATTAAAAGAGTAAACCCAGACGGACTCACAAAAACAAATAGTCTAGTTTTGGCAATAGGAGCAAAGCCAAAATTGACTCATTTGAATGGATTGGTGAAATCAATACCGGTCTGAAGCTGGTGATAATTCTCTTCAGGCCAAAAATTAATAAATGGCAAATTTATCAGGAAGAAAAACCAAAAGAGAAGATGAATAACATGGCCTGAAGCAGAAAAGAAAACTCACAGGAAGAGAACGGAAGAAAAATGAGCACAGAGGAAGGCAAAAGCGCACCTCAAAGTACTTTCCGTAGTCCTAATGGGCTTATTTGCAAGTAGCCGCAGAAGCAGTTGTGTATGACTTTAATGTTTGTGTATGCCTATAAGCTTCTTTGCATTGTGGTGAAGCGGATGGTCAGTGGCTCACAGTGCATCTACATATGATACCTACCATGTATTCTAGTGAAGATGGCATAAACCACTAATGATACAATTTGTAGAAATTTTTCACATCATAGTGATCCAACAGGATTCAGGCCAAATGTGTTTCATTTTTTAAAACTGCTATATTAATTCGTGCAGAAAAAAACCTACTTACTACTAATGTTCTGACAAAGTGATGACTATGGGGCAGCCTCAGGAAATGTAATAGTCCTAGCAGCCGACACAACCTTAAAATGAAGAATACCTATTGGCACCAAGTCTGTACCGCAGTTAACTTTAATTTCATATTTTAAATATTTTCCTTGCTTTCTACTTCACAAAAGTGTTAATGTTTCATACACATTTTTGATAATTGTTGTTTTTACAACTGTCAGAATCACATTTGTTAAAAGTTATGAGGATAAAAGTTTGATTTAATTTTCTTGGCCAAGGTATTGTTGTAAAAGTCGATTGAGAAAAATAGTTAGTGTTAAGTGCCTACTTCAAGACAGAAAAACTTATTGGCGGGGTGCTGTTCTTCAATAATAAGATAATCAATATAACTGCTCTTGTTTTTAATATAATTATGCAAAAATGCTGTTGTGAAGACTGGCATGGGAATATTCAAGAAAGACAATGAAACTTGAAAAGCATCAAAGCTTGAAATTCTGGAGAAAAAACATTTATTATTACTAACACAGATTCAGTTACTGAGGTTGTGATACACTGTCATGTCTATGACTATCGCTGTATAATGGAACACCCAACATTCAGCATATTATTGGTCACCTTCAAGGAATCTTGTCTTTTTCAAAGCTGTTGCACATAGTTTTGTTTAACCTGGAATTTTTTCACCAATGATATTTCTACAGGTGTAAGCTGTTGAAGAAAATGGAGGACATAGCTGCAATTTTTAAGACAAAACCATGGTGTAAATATTCACAAAGTGATGTGGCTTGGTAAAGTACGAGTCAGTTCTGACTATGTTGTCAAGCAGGGCTCGATGGATAACACAACTACAGGAACAACGAAATGGCAATCACTTCCAACTAGTGGAGCATACTTATTATCTCATTATTCGGCATGTAGGTACCTTGTAAGGTTTTCTCATGAACAGTCTTCTGTTTTTTTAAATCAAAGAAGATGAGAGAATATCATGAAGAAATGAATCATGTTACATTTAGCAAGTGATTCCCAGAACTACTATTTCCAAATCTAAGATAGTCAATAGATGTTATTTACTAATCTCCTTACCATCCAGTTGTTGTTGCCAATGTATGTGCCATGGCAAAGCGAAAGGAGAAGATGAATGAATGGCTTCAATATCAATGTGAGCAATCATCTCAGAGAGGTGAGGTTTACAGAACTAATCTCTCTCCATAAAGAAAAGTTTCCCACATACAAAATCAATGAACCAGCAAAAAGAGTATGAGAATGTAGTCATTAGTCTACCTCTTACCACTTCCATCTCCCACAAATATAGTTTATATGCGCCAAAACTACAGTTTACATTGCCCGGAATAATAATAAATTTACCCTATCTGCAGTGAAAGCACTCACAAATAAAGTTGATAAGGAGCATCGACTCTGAAGATTTTAAAAAAGGTGTCAGCAATATGCACAGTAATGTGAGAAGAGCAAGTAGAATGAAGCTGTTTTGGAAAATTCAGTAAAGGAGAAGATTATTTCATTAAATAATGACAGTGAGAGGCAGAAGTGACAGAGGCCATGGTACATGCAGCATCTGTGATGGTGACAAGAGTCATGTTGTATTTTATTGTATGTAACTGGTGACCTAGAAACGACAGAGTGGCTTCGTCCCTGCTGTAGCTCTCAGTGGTTCACAACCCAACAACAGGCTACAGCAGTCCACTCACCTCACCGCCTTCCCACACCGAAACCAGGGTTATTGTGCGGTTTGGCCCCCAGTGAGAATCCCCCCTCCCGGGAACATCTCACACCAGACAATTATAACCCCAATGTTTGAGTTGTAGAGTAATTAAGGTGTAAGCGTAAGTGGAGAAAGTGTTTGCACAGCAATTGCCAACATACTTTAACTGAGGCAGAGTAAGGGGAACCAACCTGCATTTGCCGAGGCAGATGGAAAACTGCCTTAAAAACCATCCACAGACTGGCCGGCAAACTGGACCTTGACACTAATCTGCCGGGCGGATTTGTTCTGGGATTTGTGCTGGGGACCAGCATGCCTTCCTCCCTGGAAAGCAGTGCATTAGACCGCACAGCTAACCAGGCGGTCATGTTGGTGGAATTTATTTTCCTCAGTCACCAAAGAAGTGAGGCTTAGGCATATTCCACTGAATGTTTGGAACGCATGGTTTGCAATGGTAAACAGTACAGACCAAAACATTTCTGCAAATTTTGACATTTTAACAAGAGGGCCACTATCAGCAACTAATTTCAAATGAAGCACATCTCAGCAGTTTAGTATATTATCACACAAAATAGATATCAGTAACTATTGCAGTACTGAGGCACTGTTTCTTGCTTTGGTTTTGTTCTTCTTCCCAATAATGGTTGTCCTAATTAAAATAAGTTTTCTCACCACAATAAACAGTACAAATCTTATTTTATGTTAGAAGTATGTATGAGAATCAGAAAAATTAATAACAGGTTAATTATAAACCTAGCAATCCATTTCTTGTAATAAAAACAAATGGGTGAGTGCTTAGCATGTTAGCCCTATCAGAGCATTGCTCCACATCTTCATGTGCTCCTGCTATAGTTTTGAACAACCTGTAGTTCTTTTCACTGTAGATTCCAAGCATATGGAGGACAGTGGAACCTGTAATTTGCGAAGCACAGGAAATTTAAGCTTTGTAAAATCTTTATAGAAGTCCATGATACTAGTCAGTATATTGTGCAACTGTGGTCCACACTGTGAATCCATCAGTTTTAACTGTGATCTAGTTCCAGTACTGTCCAAATGCACAGAAAATGCAAGTGAAAATATTTTCAACATTTCATCTTCTAGAAGTAAATTTAAAATGCATGATGAATGCAATTTAGTAGGTTTTGGTAACTTTCACAATTTCTCTCCCCTCATTTCCAAAATAGATAGTCAGCCTGAGCTCAGGGCAATTACCCCAAAGACAAAATGTTATGTGAACCACCTGTTTGTGGACTGCGTAAACTTTGTTTTGTTCTGTTAGTGTATAACAAAAACATTCTGGATTGAAAGAAAATTCATTGAGGAAGTGGTACAGGATGCACATAAAAACAGCACATTAATAAGCATCTTAGAGAAAAGGACTAAATTAATTGGACAAGCGATTTGGAAATTATATATATCTTTGAAGGAAAAATAGTGTGAGGAAGATCAAGAGGGTGCCCCAGAACATACATATGGTACATCATGATCACTAGAATGAGCTGTAACAATTTCAACCATATGGCACAGATGCAGACGGTGAGAGGCAGAATATGGCTACATCAAGGTGATGTATTTAGTGAATCACAATAGGGTATTGTATAATAAGGAAAATTCAAGTTATATAGGTTACAGAGTCTTTTGCAACTGTAATAAAGCCTCATTACATTAGGCTTCATTAGTCAGAAAAGACAGTATAATCAATACAACTTTTAATATGTGACAATGGAAAAAATAAGGATCAAAACAAAGAAGAGAACAGGAAAATTAATTTGAGAAAACCATAAAATTATGGGACAGAAATGGGGGCATTAATTTATCTTCAGAAGACAAAATATTAATACTGCCAATAAGCACACATAAAAACCACACGAGAGTACCTGTCTTAGTTTTTGGAACTATTAGTGTCTTCCTTGAGGAAGAGACAGGAAGGACAAGTCGCTCAGACCCCAAGCAGAAAGGGTCACTTCTACCAGGAATAGTTATATTGCTGCCCAAGTAGCACAACACTTCTACTTCATTTTGTATAGAATAATATTCCCTTACGTGCACATTAGGATCCATATTCTCCTTGCCATTTAAGTTAATGTATTCATTCGCAGGTAGATTGTCTTCAAAATCATCATCTGCATCCCTGTCATGATTGCTTTGTCCAAATTTAAGAATGTTTGTGTTCTTCTTGAAGTACAATCTGCAATATACAACAGTATAGCACAGGATTATTTTTAACAATAGAGAATTTGAACACACATATCACATTGTCTGCATGATGTGAAAATTTACGTTTGAAAGTTTTTAGTGTCATAGTGAACATCTAGTTCCTTTGTTACTTTACGTGACTCCCATGTATCACGAACTGTCTTCTTTTTTAGCATTATAGTGCCACCTAGTGCAAGTATTTTATAGATATCGTTTGGCACCATGTCAAAAATGTTTTCCACAATTTCTTTCTTCTTCCCTTTCCTGCCTTTCATCTTTGAAACAAAAGCACCTAGAAAAAAAAGAAAGTATTTCTTTAAACTTATATTCTACATTAACTGGATGTAATAGTAAATCAGGAATAATCTTCACATTCAAAGAGACACACAAAATTAATTTATTACCTAAGGTATAATTACGTATCCTAATTGAGTTTCTCATGCAATGGCATTTTCAGTGGAGATTTCTGTCTCAGTACGCTTCGCTACTTGTTGCTCATATCTGTCATGATTTTCAGTAGTAATGCTAATTGTGCAGTAACCCATCGGCTACTGCACCCTCTACTCACAGCAGACATATGCTGCACCACTAAGGCAAGTGCAGTGCGCACCAGCATCCAAATGGTGTGCCTGCAACTATGAGGGTGGTTTGAAAAGTTCTCGGGACGAATAGAAAAAAAGTACTTACGCCACTGAAACTTTTTTTATGTTTCAATGTAGTTCCCTTGTAGATTAATGCACTTGGTCCAATAATGTTTCAGTGCCTTGATCCCATCTCGAAAATGAGTTGCCTCCAGGCCTGCAAAATAGTTGTCAACTCCAGCTATCAATTCTTCGTTTGAAATGAATCTTCGTCCACCAAGAAAAAATTTTCAGTTTTGGAAAGAGATGTAAGTCTGACGGAGCCATATCAGGTGACTAAGGTGGGTGTGGCAACAATTCATACTTTAGTTCATGTAATTTTGCCATGGTGATAGTACGCTTTCGATCCAGTGTCAAGAGCACCCGTCTTGCAGATAATTTTTTTCATTTCTAATTCTTCAATTAAAATGTGATATACCCTTTCAGATGACCTCTGGCAGGCGTGAGCAATTTCACGTAGTTTCAATTGGCGATCCTCCATAACTATTATGTGCACTTTTGGAATGATTTCTGGAATGGTGACACATCTCGGCTGACCACTGTGTGGATCATCATCTAAGCTCTCCTGAGCAAATTTAAATTCATTTGTCCATTTGGCAACAGTTGAAGATCAAGGAGCAAAATCCCTCAGTGTATTCTGGAAATAGGCATGAATCTCCTTTGCTTTCATACCTTTCTTTACAAAGTACTTAAGTCACATGCTGACCTGAACACTTACGGAAGGCCATAACAAGATGTACCAATACCTATTTGATGGCCGGCCAAAATACATGGTGGCATGCCAAACGTTTTGTGTATCCTTGTAAACCCTTCCTTTGACAGGAAAATAACACCACTCAAAATACGGTGGTGCAGTGCATAAAAATTCTGAAGAGGATCCAATGCCCGGCCTGACGGATGGTCAGGTCACCCATGTTGTATCATAAGTATATGTGCCAGAGCACATGTGCTGCAGCAGAGGCAATATGGGAACGGGTGATCGGGAAGCTATCCACTGTGTGTCTTGCCTCCATGTTCAGCTGGGGTGTGAGGTGGGTGGGGGGAACAGTTCCTCCTGGTTGATGAGGGATCAGGGCCCAGGGGAAGCCAGTACAGAGTGTCTGTATTTGCATGTTGCGACATGGGATGAAAATGCAGCTTATAATTGTACCAGTTCAATAACAGAGCTCAGTATTAAAGATGATGAGTGACTTTGTCTGTTAAGGACACCAATGGGCTAAAAATGGGAAAGAGGGCTTATGGTTGTTAATTAAATGAAATTTTCCACCATAAAGGAATGTGAATTTTTTAAAGGCCTCGACAATGACAAGAGCTTCTTTTTACCATACGAACCAAGTTGACTGTTTTCAACACAAAGGCAATAGGCTGTTTGGAGACTTATGAATGGCGATGTTCCAAAACTGCCTCAACCCTTTACTGGGACACATCCATGGCCAGGACTAGATGCTTGCCAGGTTGAAATGCTGCTTCACTTGATGCAGAGTGAAGACTATTCTTAAGTTGCACAAAAGCATTCTGACAGGCTGCAGACCAAACAAAAGGAGCACTTTTCCAAAGCAACAGATGGAAGGGGTGCATGGTAGTAGCTGCACTAGGAATACACTTGTGACAGTATGCCACTTTGCTGAGGAATGCCAGACGTTCTTATAGATTAGATGGATAGGGAAAGGATATTGCACAGCCTGTGGAATGTTTCCAGAATGAGATTTTCACGATTAAAACTGTGTGCCGGACTGAGACTCAAACTCGGGACCTTTGCCTTTCACGGACAAGTGCTCTACCCATTCTGGAAACATTCCCCTGGCTGTGGCTAAGCCAAGTCTCCGCAATATCCTTTCTTTCAGGAGTGCTAGTTATGCAGGGTTCGCAGGAGAACTTCTGTAAAGTTTGGAAGGTAGGAGACGAGGTACTGGCAGAAGTAAAGCTGTGAGGACGGGGCGTCGGTTGTGCTTGGGTAGCTCAGTTGGTAGAGCACTTGCACCTGAAAGGCAAAGGTTCTGAGTTTGAGTAACGGTCCGGCACACAGTTTTAATCTGCCAGGAAGTTTCAACCCAAACACTACTTGTCAATAGGCTAGAGGCCAAAAGGAATATTAACCACAATCAGCTATTTTGATTCCTTATCCAGCAGAATCTGAAGATAGGCTTCGTCTCTTCCAGGCTAGGCAGGAGATGAGTGTCTAAGACTGCCTGTGCAGACCTTTAAATCACCACAGGAGGAGACACAAGGGGCACCAAGGAAGTGGTGTTCACTGTTCCCTCTACTGACTACATTTTTGTCTACATTGACCCATTTGGCTTGTTTGTATTGCAGTTACCTCCTTTCCCTCAGTGCACTAGGCTACTTGTGTTTGGGCTGTATTCTGTCAACAATAGTGACATCACTCCAACCTTCAGATTTGTGGCCTGCTGTGCAAGAGACCTCTAATAACTGTGCAATACTAAAAACGTGTTACGACATAGTTCCTCAAACTGAAGGGCACGTTGATGGACCTCCTAATCAGGGGCCAAATGACTGATTGTGCTTCTAACCCTGATCTCTGCAGAAAACCATGGAGTCTTAGCTGTGACAAACTGCAACACTGGTAGAAATCAACATGCACAGTGACCACATGCATATGCTTGTGGTGATGGGAGCACAGAAAACTACACACACCATCACACAAAAGCGACACTGATTGCTGCAGAGGAGCTAACTGGCACAGTACATGATACATTCGGGGGGTACACAATAAAAAGAGCCTTACAGACCTCTGTGACGACCACCTGGAACACTCAAAAATGTTGGCAAAACTGCTTCTTGTAAGCATCGAAGTCTTCCACTGATTCATCATTACAGGAAACGATGACGGCTGAACAACTGACACCTCTGCCTCATCTGTGACTGACAATCAGTATTTCCTTTTCATCCCATATGGCAGGTCTCCCCTGACCCACAGTTCTGGGTGACTTTCCCAAAATCTACCCCTTTTCCTAGACCTCTCCAGTCTTTTTCCTTCACCCTTCTTCTTTTCCCTTCAAAGGTTCTGCCCGAAGGAGGAGCCACAGCTCCAAAAGATTGCTAGTCACAACAGTCTTTTACGTGTGTATTCTGCCATCACTTGGTGAGTAAATTTTTTATCTATCCAATTAAATAATTTATATTAAAAACAAAGATTCCAAGACTTACCAAGCGGGAAAGCGCTGGTAGACAGGCACAATAAAATAACACACAAACACACACACAAAATTTCTAGCTTTCGCAACCAACGGTTGCTTCTTCGGGAAAGAGGAAAGGATGAAAGGATGTGGGTTTTAAGGGAGAGGGTAAGGAGTCATTCCAATCCCGGGAGTGGAAAAACTTACCTTAGGGGGTGGAAAGGATAGGTATATACTCTCTCACGCGCACGCGCACACGCACACACACATCCATCCATACATATACACACACAAGCAGGCATTAATTAAATAATTTTATCAATAAGTGATTGGTTTCCTTGTTAAAGTTACATAATAGGCATATCCAACATGTTGGCAACAACGGAGACCTTTGAAACTCAGTGTATTCCTTCATTATTGTTCTGACGACTTATGTGCACTGCAGTAATTGTGCTTCTAACCCTGATCTCTGCAGAAAACCATGGAGTCTTAGCTGTGACAAACTGCAACACTGGTAGAAATCAACATGCACAGTGACCACATGCATATGCTTGTGGTGATGAGAGCACAGAAAACTACACACACCATCACACAAAAGCGACACTGATTGCTGCAGAGGAGCTAACTGGCACAGTACATGATACATTCGGGGGGTACACAATAAAAAGAGCCTTACAGACCTCTGTGACGACCACCTGGAACACTCAAAAATGTTGGCAAAACTGCTTCTTGTAAGCATCGAAGTCTTCCACTGATTCATCATTACAGGAAACGATGACGGCTGAACAACTGACACCTCTGCCTCATCTGTGACTGACAATCAGTATTTCCTTTTCATCCCACATGGCAGGTCTCCCCTGACCCACAGTTCTGGGTGACTTTCCCAAAATCTACCCCTTTTCCTAGACCTCTCCAGTCTTTTTCCTTCACCCTTCTTCTTTTCCCTTCAAAGGTTCTGCCCGAAGGAGGAGCCACAGCTCCAAAAGATTGCTAGTCACAACAGTCTTTTACGTGTGTATTCTGCCATCACTTGGTGAGTAAATTTTTTATCTATCCAATTAAATAATTTATATTAAAAACAAAGATTCCAAGACTTACCAAGCGGGAAAGCGCTGGTAGACAGGCACAATAAAATAACACACAAACACACACACAAAATTTCTAGCTTTCGCAACCAACGGTTGCTTCTTCGGGAAAGAGGGAAGGATGAAAGGATGTGGGTTTTAAGGGAGAGGGTAAGGCGTCATTCCAATCCCGGGAGTGGAAAAACTTACCTTAGGGGGTGGAAAGGATAGGTATATACTCTCTCACGCGCACGCGCACACGCACACACACATCCATCCATACATATACACACACAAGCAGACATTAATTAAATAATTTTATCAATAAGTGATTGGTTTCCTTGTTAATAGGCATATCCAACATGTTGGCAACAACGGAGACCTTTGAAACTCAGTGTATTTCTTCATTATTGTTCTGACGACTTATGTGCACTGCAGTAATTGTCGGTGCTAAGGAATATGTTAAAATGAGAATTTAGTGTAACACTGTCACTTCTAGTGCACTCAGTGCAATGCACGACTGGTCATGTAAGATCTTTTCACAGCTTTGAACATAGTGGTTATTATACTTACAACGTTCCTATGGTCCGTGTTCAATATAAATTATCATTTAACTAACGAAGAGCTCTAATGGTTCTTGAATGAAGATCTAGATTTTACAAAAGATGTAGACACTATATCAGACAATGATACTGATGAGGAAGTGGAGGAATTGACTTGTACTGACCATGACACTGAAAGTGAGTCAGACAAAAATGAAGACAATAATTGTCAACCAGGCTCAATTGGTGATTGGTTTTGTGGGAAGAGAGAAAACTTCTAAATGGAGGAAAAGTACTAGCTCTGCCACAAGCAAAGCGAGAAGGAAATGTATTGTAAACATTTTTCCTGGTACTAAGGCTATTGCCAGGGATGTAACAAGTGAGGTTTCTGGATTCCTCAAGCTAATTAACATGGAAATGATCGGCACTATTGTAGAATATAAAAATAAATATATTCAGCTCCAACTAGACTTTTTTGATTATCAGAGACAAAGAGACAAAAAAGAAACAATGAGAAGTGAAATACTGGCACTCCTTGGGTTACTTTATCTCTCCGGAAAGAAGAAAGCTAACCACATGAATGTAGAACTGGAAGAACTGTGATGAGGTACAAGTTGCTTCTATTCTTGCTGCATTGTATTCATCATCATCATCATCATCATCATCATTTAAAACTGATTATGCCTTTCAGCGTTCAGTCTGGAGCATAGCCCCCTTATAAAATTCCTTCATGATCCCCTATTCAGTGCTAACATTGGTGCCTCTTCTGATGTTAAACCTATTACTTCAAAATCATTCTTAACCGAATCCAGGTACCATCTCCTTGGTCTCCCCCGACCCCTCCTACCCTCTACTGCTGAACCCATGAGTCTATTGGGTAACCTTGCTTCTACCATGCGTCTAACATGACCCCACCATTTAAGCCCGTTCGCCCTGACTGCTACATCTATAGAGTTCATTCCCAGTTTTTCTTTGATTTCCTCATTGTGGACACCCTCCTGCTATTGTTCCCATCTACTAGTACCTGCAATCATCCTAGCTACTTTCATATCCGTAACCTCAACCTTGTTGATTTGGTAACCTGAATCCACCCAGCTTTCGCTCCCATACAACAAAGTTGGTCAAAAGATTGAATGGTGCACAGATAACTTAGTCTTGGTACTGACTTCCTTCTTGCAGAAGACAGTAGATCATAGCTGAGCACTCACTGCATTAGCTTTGCTACACCTCGCTTCCAGTTCTTTCACTATGTTGCCATCCTGTGAGAATATGCATCCTAAGTACTTGAAACCATCCACCTGTTCTAACTTCGTTCCTCTTATTTGGCACTCAGTCCATTCATATTTCTTTCCCACTGACATTACTTTCATTTTGGAGACGCTAATCTTCATACCATAGTTCTTACATTTCTGATCTAGCTCTGAAATATTAGTTTAAAAACTTTCAATCGAATCTGCCATCACAACTAAGTCATCCGCATATGCAAAACTGCTTATTTTGTGTTCACATATCTTAATCTCACCCAGCCAGTCTATTGTTTTCAACGTATGATCCATAAATAATATGAACAACAGTGGAGACAGGTTGCAGCCTTGTCTTACCCCTGAAACTACTCTGAACCATGAACTCAATTAACGGTCAACTCTAACTGCTGCCTGACTATCCATGTAAAGACCTTTAATTGCTCGCAAACGTTTGCCTCTTATTCCATAATCTCGTAGAACAGACAATAACTTCCTTCTAGGAACTCGGTCATATGCGTTTTCTAGATCTATAAAGCATAGATACAATTCCCTGTTCCACTCATAAGACTTCTCCATTATTTGCCGTAAGCTAAAGATCTGGTCCTGACAACCTCTAAGAGGCCTAAACCCACATTGATTTTCATCCAATTGGTCCTCAACTAATACTCGCACTTTCCTTTCAACAATACCTGAGGAGACTTTACCCACAACACTGATTAAAGAGATACCTCTGTAGTTGTTACAATCTTTTCTGTTTCCATGTTTAAAGATTGGTGTGATTACTGCTTTTGTTCAGTCTGATGGAACCTGTCCCGACTCCCAGGCCATTTCAGTTATCCTATCTAGCCATTTAAGACCTGACATTACACTGTATTTGATGAGTTCCAACTTAATTTCATCCACCCCAGCTGCTTTATTGCACTGCAATCTATTGACCATTTTCTCCATTTCCTCAAATGTGATCCTATTTCCATCATTCCTATCCCATTCTACCTCTAAATCTGAAACATTACTGATCGTATTTTCACCTACATTGAGCAACTCTTCAAAATATTCCCTCCATCTGCCCAAGGCATCCACAGGATTCACCAGCAGTTTTCCTGACCTGTCCAAAATACTTGTCATTTCCTTCTTACCTCCCTTTCAAAGACTGCTAATTACACTCCAGAATGGTTTTCCAGCAGCTTGACCCATAGCCTTCAACCTCTTTCCAAGGTCTTCCCAAGATTTCTTCTTGGATGCTGCAATTATCTGTTTGGCTTTGTTTCTTTCTTCAACATAACTTTCTCTGTCTACCTGAGTTCTAGTATGTAGCCATCTTTAATACGCCTGCTTTTTCCTCTTACAGGCTGCCTTGACTGTGTCATTCCACCAAGCTGTTTGCTTCATCCTACTTCTACACACTACTGTTCCAAGACATTCTTTAGCCACTTCTAGTACTGTGTCCCTGTACCTTGTCCATTCCTTTTCAAATAACTGTAATTGACTACATTCAACTAACTGGTACCTCTCTGAGATTGCTGTTATGTACTTGTGCCTGATTTCCTTATCCTGAAGTTTCTCCACTCTTATCCTCCTACATATGGACCTGACCTCATGCACTTTCGGCCTCACAACCCCATTTCACTGCAGATTAAATAATGATCAGTGGCATCAAAGAATCCCCTGAATTTCAACGATAAAAGTGCAAGAGAAGAGAGGAGAAGATCTGTTAAGTTGGCTGCAGTACGTTCAATTCTGTATGAATTTGTAACCAATTGCAAACGAATGTACAGCATCAGTGAGTTTGTAACCACTGATGAGAAACTTCAAGCTTTTTTGTGGTCATTGTGGATTTGTGGAATATATCCCCAACAAATCTGCCAAATTGCACTTTGTGATGCAAAAACATTTTTTTACGAGCAGCCTTGAGGTATATTGTGGAAAGCAGCCCAAAGGCCCTTATACAGTCTCGAATTCAGTGTCGGAAATAGTTCACAGTCTTGCGAGTCGTATAGAGGATCCAACAGGATCAGGTATACAAGTTGCCCCTTGGCTGTGTTGCTATTAGGTAAAAGGGTTATGTGTATTGTGACACTAAGAAAATTCCCTTGGAATTCTTGCCTAAGAAAAATAGTGTATCCGGTTCATGGAAATGGAAAAATGGGAAATGGAAAAAATCAAAAGGTTGAGAGAACAGTATTTCTGAAGAATATGGCTTGTGACCTCATGAAACCACTACTAACAGAGCCAAAATTCAGCCTTCTCAAGGACATAGGTACCGGACAACTTCTGATCACATTGAGAAGCATTCAGCTAAGAAACGAGGATGCTGTGTTATTTGTGGAAGGGCAAAGAATATTAACACAACAATAAAGAGTAATTCTTGCAATAGTTTTGTTTGCAGGAACCATACAAGTGTTAGTTACACCTGTGAAAAGTGTCAAGTTACACCTGCAGACTCAGACGACAAGTGATTTGAATCTTGACATTTCTGAAATTACTAAGTAGTGGACATGGCCTATCTATAAGCTGTTATAGTATGGTTTCCGTAGCCATTCACTACCCATATATTACCTTTCAATGCTGGCAACAAAATATAGATTTTTGAGGACCATGTGTTTAGATGTGTATCAACTTTTCTAAATAAAGAATAATTAACAGCCATGTTAAATAACAAACATTCTTTCCCACTATAAGTGAGCAACAGTGTATAGACATTTCTTGGCTAGATATGCAACATTATTTCTTAGTATTTTCCACTGTAACCATAATAAATTATCTGTATTAATTGCACAATAAAATTTATTACTTCGATATTATCAATGTCAGTTTGAGTCACACTATATCTACCTTTAAAAGAAATAAACTAATTAATATCAACACTAGTGTGAACGCTTATGAAAATAACTATAGAACTGAGCAGCAAAAGTGACACACAAACTGTGCCACACGACTGCTCATGCAATAGAAAAACACATGCCTGCTATAGGGTTGAACATTGTAAACATGTATTTTTATTAAAGTGGACAATGTTACAGACAGCCTAGTAAGTATCATAGACACTGCCAGACAGTAGGCAGCATAAAGAATATCTTTGGGAAAAGGGATTTTACAGTCAGCAGTCTCGAATTCAGTGTCGGAAATAGTTCACAGTCTTGTGAGTCGTATAGAGGGATCCAACAGGATCAGGTATACAAGTTGCCCCTTGGCTGTGTTGCTATTAGGTAAAAGGGTTATGTGTATTGTGACACTAAGAAAGAATAAACGAGAAATTCCCTTGGAATTCTTGCCTAAGAAAAATCGTGTATCACTGAGTAAGCCAACACATACAGAGTGCAGAGGTAGTGAGTGAAGTGCAGTATTGACAGATGTAGTTGCATTTGTGTATAGAAACACCTTGAGATGTGACCTTTATCCATTTCACAAAGATTTACTCCTCTCTGTGAGTTCCTCTGGGTAATTCATCATCACATAACGAACATCAATGCATCACACTTTTCCTAACTTGAGAAAGTGTTTACATGAAAGCATGCTTTTTTAAGCATTATTTGAGAACTGTTAGCTTTGAAGGAACACATATTTCCTTGTGGATTTTTGTTGTTTTCTGGTTCATCATCTTCTCATAATAATGCTGGCTGTTGATTGTTGCAGCTTGCCTTAAGATGAAACATATGAGGAAGATTGTTCTAACCAAAGAACACTGTGATTTATTGCTCGAACAGTACATGCACATTGAAGACAAGATACAATACATTCAGCAATACAGAAGTGACTGGTGGAGCCTAGATGAGTCATTCCATGTCAAATCAACACGCTTTAAATAAAAATTTTCCCTCACCCTCTTAGATTTTTCTGAAAGTTGGTATACTTACAGTGGGTGCTGAAGTTAAGAAAAATTCCAAATTTCAATTTTTTACCTCAAACCATTCCTGAAATATGGTATATAAACTTTTCAAAAACCAGCCAAAAATGTGTGAACGGACTTTTTTTAAACTGCCCTAGGAGCAGCCCTAATTTAGCTAGAGTGTGGGGAAGGTGTCATTTTGCAGCATTTTTCATGCTCTTTCCAGTGATGGACAAACATAGCTTCTAATAAATAACCTTTTTCAAAATGGTAATTAATATTTCAATTTAATTTTTTTTACAAAAAGTACATAATTGAAAATTTTCAAAATATTTCCATAACTATTTCATACTGTTGTAAATCACATGGCAAAATATAAATGTGGGATGATGATGGGTTCATTTTTAAAAAACATTATTCCGGACTCTTGTTTTTCACTAACTGCCCTAGTTTGACTAAACTGACCTTTAAGGTAGTATGTCAGTAGAGGACCGTATACATAGGTATACCGTATACATAGGTATAGAGCCCATCAGTTATGAAAGTGTTGAAGAAGAATCTTCTGGATCAGAGACAATCATCCGAGACCAAGACCCTGACTTCACACCAACTTCAGTAGCTGTTAAAACATTTAACACAACACTTCAAGAACTAGGTGAGTCCCCAACTGACAAGAGAAAACTAGCATCTAGGCATTATGCCAAATCAAAAGTGAAGAAAATCTCATCAATGACAAGTAAACTTTTTGTTGCTCCTGAAACCTCTTCGGCAGATACTGGTACTGATGAATCCGTTCTTGAAAATCTTAAAATAAACTTTAAAAATTCTACAAGTAGTGCAAAAAAACTAATGATTCTTACAAGTTTACCTGAAAAGTGGAGTGTCAGGAAAATAATGAGGGAATTTAATGCTCCTAATTACATTGTTTGGCAGTCCAAAAAAATTTTGAAAGAAAGAAGATTCATGGAAGGTCCAAACTCAAAACCAGGGAAGTGTTTACCAACAGAAACAGTCAAAACTGTACATTCATTCTATGAAAATGATGAAGTTATCAGGGCAATGCCAGGTATTAAAAATTGTGTGGCAATTACAGAAACAAGTGGAAATAAAACAAAAATATCAAAAAGACTTATTTTGTGTAACCTTAAAGAAGCTTACAAACATTTTAAAGACAGGTTTCCTAACATATAAATAGGTTTCTCCAAATTTGCTGAGTTGCAACCAAAACATTGTGTATTAGCTGGCTGGAGTGGCACACACACTGTCTGTGTGTGCACAACTCACCAAAACATAAAATTAATGATAGAAAATGCCAAACTAAATACAGTAACAAACAGCAACTTAAACAATTATAAGCAGTGCATTGCAAAAATGCTTTGCAACCCATTATCAGTTGATTGCAACATGGGAAACTGTGAATACTGGCCAGGAGAAACTGTCATACGTAAAATTTTAAAAGGCTCTTTTCATGAAAACTTAATTGAACAAGTTCAGTTCTGACAGTGGATGTCAGTTGACTGATGTAATCTGGAAATTTTTCAGAAAACTTCTGAAGAATTCATAGATTTATTTTGTAGTAAGATGTCGACTTTGATTCGAGATGACTTCGTTGCCAAGCAACAACGAACATTCCTTAACTCCACAAGAGAAAACCTTATGGAATCTGAATTTGTTGTCATATGTGATTTTTCAGAAAATTATAATATAGTTGTACAGGATGAAGCTCAGAGTTTCCACTGGACAAGACAACAGATTACCATTCATCCTTTTGTTATATATTACAAACAGGAAGACAAAATTGAGCATATGTGCTTTGTCACTGTTTCTGATTGCCTGGAGCACAATACAACTGCAGTTTACACCTTTCAAAAGAAGCTAATTTCATATCTAACAAATAAATTTCAAAAGATTCCAAAAAAGATATACTATTAATCTGACGGTTCTGCCGCTCAGTATAAAAATAAGAAAAACTTCCTGAACCTTTGCCTTCACGAGGAAGACTTCAACATAAAAGCTGAGTGGTACTTTTCAGCCACAGCACATGGGAAAGGGCTTTGTGATGGAGTAGGGGGTTCAGTAAAGAGACTGCAGCTCGTGCAAGTTTGCAAAGGCCATACCAGAACCAGATCCAAACCGTACGAGATCTATTTGAGTGGGCAGTAGATAATATCACAAATGTTGATTTTGCATATTCCACTCAAGAAGACTACGCTGCTTCAGAAATATTCTTAAAAAGCCGACTTGAACAGGCGTTGACAATCAAAGGAACACAGCAATTTCACACTTTCATTCCCAACACTACATCAAAATTAATAGTCAAATACTTCTCAGGTGATATGCAGAGTTGGGAGAGGGAAGTAACTATATCACCAGACAAACTGAAGTTACAAGATGTATCAGGCTATGTCACCACAGTATGTGGCAGAAACTGATGGCTTGGGTACATTTTAGAAAAAAAAATAAAAAACTTGATTAAGTGAAAATAACTTTTCTTCATCCATGTGGACCAGCTAAGTCATTCTCTTATCCTGCACATGCAGATGTCCTGTGGGTGTCAGTTGTGGATGTTCTCACAAAAGTGTATCCATTTACTCCGACAGGGAGAACATACATTCTTAATGAAAGTGATGTAAACCAAACCCAGTCAGATTTCTTAAAATGTAATATGTGAAGTTCCAAGACAATTTATTGGGAAACTGCTTTCAACTCAAAACTTAATTTTTGTCTCAGGTTAGTGTTAATGTATATTTTATAGAAAGTTGTTTCAAAATTATTGTTAGTACCTATTGTGTTAAATTTAGCTATGTACAGATACCTGTTACTCAAAAACAAGCATTATGTATTTAATTTGTTTAATAGTTCCATTTCAAACATCATGGACCAAAACTATTACGTAAATACTTGTATTTATTCATACTTTATTTCAGTTTGTAGTTAAATGCTCAATTTCTTGTTTTTGTTATATCGGTTAATATACTGTCAGTAAAGTTGTATGAAATTAAAATAAGCAATCAACTTAATTATAAAATATGCTGATTAGTTTTGGTTTAATAAGGTGATGTTTTGATATTTCTAATACTTTTTTTTACTTACCTTTCAGTATATTTTAAAGATATTCCTGTTTGTTAAAGGTCAATTTGGTCGACCTAGGGCTGTTAGTGAAAAATAAGGGTCCGGAATAATTTTTTTTAACATTATTATCATCATCATCCCAGATTTATATTTTGCCATGTGATTTACAATAGTACGAAGTAGTTATGGAAATATTTTGAAAATTTTCAATTATGTACTTTCGTAAAAAAATTAAATCAAAATGTTAATTAATATTTTGAAAAATGTTATTAATTAGAAGCTATGTTTTGTTGTATATCCCTGGAGAGAGCATGCAAAATGCTGCAAAATGACACCTTTCCCAGTTCTCTAGCTCAATTAGGGCAGCTCCTAGGACAATTTAAAAAAGTCCGTTCACAACATTTTTGGCTGGTTTTTGAAAAGTTTACATAGCCATATTTCAGGAATGGTTTGAGATTAAAAAAAAATGAAATTTGGTATTTTTCTTAGTCTCAGTGCCCACTATAAGTATACCAACTTTCAACAAAATCTAAGAGGGTGAGGTAAATAGGTGTGTTGATTTGACACAGAATGACTCAGTTCCAAGAGGGGGAGCAGCTGGCAGGCTGCATAAATAACTGCTGTCATATTAGCAGCCTGCGTAGCCTCTAGTGGGTGAATCAAGCACAAACTTCAGGTGCTATGAACTATGAAGCGGTGCACAAGTAACTGGTAGTTACAGCACTCTTCTTCCTTTGTGAAGAAGTGATCACTGTGCTCACATCCATTTCTTCAGTGGTTGATGCAGGTTATTGAGTCTTGTGACACACTGCCACTGGTGTGTAGGGTCAGAAATGGTGCGAGCATTGACAGGTGTGATCCCCGCCCCCCTGTGAGAGGCCATATGGTAGGACAGCCAATGCTGACACAACGTCCATTTCTACATCCAAGTCCAACCACACGGAGGTTGTGGTGGAGGCAGCATCGGCTGCAATGGTGGTGGCGGCAGCAGCAGCGGAGGCATCGATCGCAACAGAATGGAAGCTAGGGTCCTGCCGTGCCCCCCCCCCCCCCCCCAGCACTATATGCAAGTCTTTGTACACTATGCTCCTCGACATTATTTCCTGTTGTGCTGTTTGCCATACCAAAATAGACTGGCATTTGGCCTACATTACCAATTTGATAAGGTAAATAACAATATTTGCGCTGATGCTGGATAACACGACACTGGAAAGATATAAAATTGTTTTTGTAAGCTTGAGGTGGTTTTTGCACAACTCTAGTTCTGCAATTAGATTGTTGTGTTTCATAAATCATCAAACTCACCCATACAAAACTTTAAATTCCATGTTTCTTTCACATGATATTTTGCACTTCAGTTTCAATCATTTTAGTTGTGGTCAAATATCCACATTCCCTCTTATGAAGTAGAAATTCAAACATGTCTTTTTTACCTATCTGGACATGTGCTCATTTGCCCTCCACTATTCAGACTGCTGTATATAAGAGTTTCTCTTCACTTGTTTTTTTTTCATCTATATGAAATGTACATCCTGTTTCTAACTTTTGGTGTTCCTTTGCATAATGCATATTGATAAGTTGAAGTTGCTCAATTGTTATGTAGGGGCGTCAAGATAATTTAGTGCCTGCATTATGTATGTAATGGCAGTAACACCACAGTTTAACATGGCAGCACTTCGTAATTGGAAGCAAATTTAGTAGTGAGGACTATATTTGAGACTTATCTTTCCCTATAACCTTGGGTCAAGAGTTTAGATGCAACCAATACTTGCATGCACCCTATATTTGTGCAAAAACTTTTCAAGACATTTGTACTGCCTCTGTGACAAGGAGTTAGGGGGATCAGTTCCTGAGAAAGAAAAGGGTGAACTTTAATGAAGACTGACTTGTACTATACCAAAGAACTGCTCTTAAACATTCACCAAAATTTATTTTCATAATCTTTCTAATATAAGGCAAATTAAACCTCCATGATGAATTATTCACTTATTACAAAATTTATAATGCCTAAACAAGCAAGGTAAAGTTAAAAATACAGTGTCACCCACTGAAAACAATGCACAGACAACTGACAAATATGCACAAAATGTGTTATTAGAGGAGAGAAAGGAATACCAAAAAATATGCAACCTATCTTCATCATAAACAGGAACTCAATGTGAATAACCTCAGCATATTAAATATTCCAATGTAATACAAAATGTAGAGTTCACCATCAACAAAAGCAAAGTTAAAAAAAAAATCCATGCAAAATAAATATTTTAGCCATTTTAAACTAGTCACATAATGAAAACAAATTGTACCTTGCTTCCTTGGCAGCTTCCAGTGTGATGGTCCAGCCCACAGCTGTAACTGCTCCATATTAAAATAAGAATATTCCAAAGGCTTTGCTGACAAATGCTTTGTTATATCAATAATCCTATCACGTGGTCTCTCTGATATACAAGCTGCTACACCAACAGCTGACTGGCAGTCATTCTCTGCCTCATCATCATCAGAACAAAATCCTATGACAAAACAAATGTTCAATTACGTTAGTTAGTTTGTTACTTATTCAAAAAACGAAGTCCAAAATTAATGTTAAGGTGTGGAATGTGTTGATTAACTTTTTCCATCATCATATGTCCATTAAAGGTCTGCAGTTGTAAATCGATGCTTTTGACACATAAAACACTTGTTGTTGTTGTTACTTACATAATAACTATGACTGATAGTATCACATTAAGAAATAAGAGAAACATGTCACTTATGCCATCTAAAACCTGGCTGTATACAGCTTTCCCCTAGCTACTTCCTTCTATAAGAAAGATCAGTAGTGTGAACAAGTTGCCAAATCAAGCTCAAGCAACCTTCATCCCATTTTAAACACGTTCATAATAATATTTCATTTCTCTGACTGTAACACCAGTAGTCTCATTACGGTGTTGTTTGTTTATTCCTTTTAAACTCACTGCAAATATTAATTTCTAAATGTCGCTTACTCTCAAACTAGCATGAATAGTCAATAACAAAATTCACAACATATGTTCTGTGAGAAAACTGTCGTTCCATCAGAATATTTCTTACTCAGAATGAGAGAACATAAGGCATGGAATACAACAAGGTTCTGCACCATGTCAGCCCCTGTTTTTCCTACCTATTTAAATTATCTTCAATGGCTTAAAAACAGTTTCTACATCACAATGTACTGTGATAACACCAGAAAGTAATCACAGAATGAAAGTCCATCCTAATACACAATCTAGATGACAACTCAACAGTCCTACAACTGCTTCACAGTAAACACTAAATTTTGATTTCAAAAGGACTAGTATTGTGAGGTTTAAAGCAAGTAAAAATGTTTGGCTATTAACAGAAATAGACACTGATGCTCAAGCATTAATGAAACAACACGAGTAAAATTCCTTGGTATCTAGCTAGGTAGCAGGCTAGAGTGAAGGAAAGTCACAAGATAATACAATTAAGAAACTCGGTTTTATGCATTTTGCACATTATGTTTGTTTGAAGAGATGAGTTTGGCCCACCTCCTGAAAGAAGGCAGAAGCTCCACCACATGCAGAAGCGACAACTTCGGATCCCAACACATATGGGCAGGCCACATGATAAGCAAATGTGAGATATAAGAAGTGCTAAGGGATGGAGTGAGGACTGCAGCTGGCATGCAACTAATGACCATGTCAACAGAACACTGCTTTGGGCCTAAAATTTCTGTCTACTGTTAATGATAACAGGATTAGGGATTGTATTTATTGGTGTTGTTTATGAACTTGGTTCTGTCCAAAATATTTTCCTCAAGTCCATGATTACTCACCAAGTGCTGGATCATGACAGCCAACTTGGACTTTATATTCCGCATGACTTATGTAGTGCGTCATTCTTTCCCCCTGTACAACAAATGCTGCACACTGTTGTATATAGCCAATAAACCTAAATTTTATCAGTGGCAATAAGGCAACAATATCACCTCGTTCTAGAATATCACTAAAATCTGGTGCAACAGTGTGTGCAGAAGAGTAATGATGGATCCAATTTTTTTATGGAAATGTGGCAGCAGTAAATAGTGTCCCAACAGCAATACCCAGTGCAACTACAGCATGAACAGCAGTTCTTAAAATAGTTAATGCAACACAAGGACAAACTGCCACTTCAAATACCACATATTTAGTAGGAGGTGAAAAGATGACAACAGCTTTCCTCAGTTGCTGCTTCATATCAAAGAGCAGAGAATGTATGGTGGTCAATATTGCTTTACAGTGCTTTTGCTTTCTATCTACTAACCTAAAATGTTATCACTGCTTTGAAAATGGCAGCTACTATCCAGAACTTTAAAGTCTTGGAAGTTTGAAATTGTTACCATTGTGTGATCATTCTAGGAGCAAAAATGTCATGCTGTTGCTGTTCATTAAAAATTTTTCATTGTTGCACACACAAAAAACAATCTTATGCTGCCTGGGCAAAGCCTAACATACTTTGTTTTTCTGCTGTTTCTGACCTTTGTTTACAAGCATTTCAGATAGACAATCCCATTCTTGAGGAAATATAGCATATGAGGTGTCTAGGATGGCACCACATTTTTTTGTCCAAAAATGATTATGTGTTCTGTAAACTCCACACCCCTTTCTTACAGAAACTCACAAGGTCGAGTCTGTTCAGTTCTGCTCGTTGTCAGTCTTCCATGCAGACTTGCAAATGGCACCCCATATAGCAAATCTACTGTAGCTCCCACTATAATTTACCAATATCATTGGACACTTCAGTCATATTGGTTCAGGCAGACCCATCAACCCAAACCCGACAAGTGTGCAACAGTTGTTTCCAGCACCAATTAAATTCTCGTTGTCCTCACATAGAGGGACAATACTGTTGTTGGAGTACTGTCAGCCATGTTTCCACTGTCTGTTAGAAACTGTTACCACTAACTGGCTAAGATACTTGGTGAGTAACTAGAAGAAATTTATTCAGAAATTTAAAGAGTAGGTCTCATTTTTAATGAAATGTCAAACAATGATGGGTTCTTTGTTTGATTTTCATACATCCGGAACCCCAGAGACTTGAAGAAATTGTATGACAGTGGCTATAGCAGTGAATAAAAAAACTGTAATGAGATACTGTTAAGCAAACATTAATCATAAAGCTTAAGATTAATTTTTATGCAGAAACAGCGAATTTAATTCAATAGTATTTTAATCATGTCAAAATAGAAATACTAATTTTCATTGTTAAGGGAGAATGAGTAAGTTGCAATGTGGACATGGTCCTGCAGCAACATCTAGCCCCTACTCTGTCTCCTGGTTGGAACACGGTCAATATCATCAGCCACTCCATTACTGTCCATACCAACTTATTTCTGAGGTTGGGAGTACCTTATATATTGTGAAGACAATTCAGTTATTGCTAGAATTCAGATATCAATACTTCAGGATTTCTTGTTCCTGGGATCATCAGCAGATGGTGTCCTATTTCCCACAAAAATAAAAATATCTCTGGTGCAGGCACCACTATATCAAAGTAATAAATTTACATGGTCTCCAACATTTGTATGGGCAGACTGTATGATCAGCAAACAAAAGATATGAAAACTGCCATGAGATGGAATGGCTTGAAAATGACAAGCTCTGTGTCAGCTGCACAGGAGAGACAGAGCTGATCATTTTTAAGGAGGGCTACTTTGGACCTCAGTTTGCGGCATATACTGTATTTAATGGCAATGGGATTACAAATTTGGCTCATTGTGACACTGCTGTTGATGGATTTGATGAGTGAGTATTGACTTGACTTTCACCTATTGAAAAAAACAAAGTGATACTTCATGGAGTCCAGCCGATTCTGGGACTTTGTATTCCACACTATTCGTGAAGTGTAGTAAAAATATTGTAAAAAGTATATCACTGAACATCTTGTAGGTAATTCTTCAAAGGGTTCTTTCACTCTTTTCTGAGGATGCTGATATTTGATGCTAATAGCACACAGCAACTTTAACTTGATTGTTACTTAGACAAGTCACAAAAATAATATTTTTGAGTAACAACTTATCTACGTTCGAGAAGTGAAAGTTACTTTTAGCTGCATGATTAGCAGAAATGTTCACTGTAAGCAGAACTTCATTCATGTGACATGTAGATAACAAATGTTGTAAAATAACTATCAATGTGGTCCTGTACATGTTTTGCTAACAGTAGGGCATAAACAACAGCTAATCTCATTTCACATATGAAACAGGGCCTATTTTCAGAGTAGCACCCTGCTGCTAATTTTGTTATGCCAAAAACGTTTTAGTACACATAGTTAATGCCAGTTTAACTACATTTAATTGCCAATGCTATTTCTGGAAGCAGATCATCTTTGTTAATCATTGTCGGCTTTGTTCACATCCCTGAAGATTCACTTCCATTATAGGATCTATGGAAAATGGTGAAGACATAAATAAATGCTGTAGGATCTTGTTTAAAGTAAGACAGAGAAAATTCAGTGTACGAATATGGATTTAGTTCATACTCATGTGCCACACAGTCTTTAGCATGCATATTTTGTTTTTCCACATTTTGGAATATACTTTTGGGAAACAGGAACAGTTACAGATAATCTTAATATTATTCTGCGAATAATCTATAATCTTCTAGCAATTTTCTGTATACTCATCATACCATTACACTCAGCTTCTGCTTCTCCATTTATTTTGTGATCTATTATTTCAGTCTGCACCTTTTCACTAAACTGAGAAGCTGCAGAACATGGAATCAGTCCCATGTAGCTAATTTTGCCTTTGTCTGCAATATCATGTCCTTCTGAAAAATCAGCAGGCTCACAGTTGTAGGAGCTGATGTGCATTTCTTTTAGACCTGCAAAGGTAATATCATGCCAATTATGGAGCTGTCATCTTTCTATATTAGAATCACTAAAGTTACTTCCTAGTTTCACATTAAGATAAATACTCAGAAACTCACCTTTTTAACAATGTTTTTTAATTCCTATAAATTTCACAAAACTTAAAAGAAATGTATTCCGTTTGTGTGTCATTACACACAATTTAATTTCATAATGGCAATAACATTATTTACAATGTACAAGTCAGGGAGAAACATAAATTCATTGCTTGTGTGTGTGTGTGTGTGTGTGTGTGTGTGTGTGTGTGTGTGTGTGTGTGTGTGTGTGTGCGCGTGTTTTATTCCAATCTGTCTTTATTTGCAACAGGGAGTTGTAACTTCTCTCTCTTCTAAGAAGTCTAAAAGTTGAAGTCAAAATGTATGGTGTGTGGAAGTATGAATATTCACATGTAAGTGCATAATTTCAGAGGCTCAAATAAATAACATTAGGCATAGTTCCATTAAATTAGACAACATCGGCTCTTAGCAATAACAAATAATGCCATGTACATAATTCAGGTTATATGTATATGGGCTTAAATGAATTTTGGTGACTGTTTCTAACTTAATTCTGCAGCTGAAAGAATCACTTTTTGTGGAGGAAGAAAGGAAAGCAATGCTACTGATTTTAATTTTACTACCAATAAACATCCATATGTAATAGGATTTAAGAAGGTAAACAAACTAAGCACGCATTTTGTTTAAGTTACAAACAACATACAGGGTGGTCCATTGATAGTGACCAGGTCAAATATATCACGAAATAAGCATCAAACGAAAAAATTACAAAGAACAGAACTTGTCTAGCTTGAAGGGGGAAACCAGATGGCACTATGGTTGGCCCGCTAGATGGCGCTGCCATAGGTCAAACGGGTATCAACTGCGTTTTTTAAAATAGGAACCCCCATTTTTGTTACATATTCGTATAGTACGTAAAGAAATATGAATGTTTTAGCTGGAGCACTTTATTTGCTTTGTGATAGATGGCGCTGTAATAGCCACAAACGTGTAAGTAGGTGGTATCACGTAACATTCTGACAGTGTGGACGGTATTTGCTTCATGATACATTACCCGTGTTAAAATGGACTGTTTACCAATTGCGGAAAAGGTCGATATCGTGTTGATGTATGGCTATTGTGATCAAAACGCCCAACAGGCGTGTGCTATGTATGCTGCTCAGTATCCTGGACATCATCATCCAAGTGACCGGACCGTTCGACATATAGTTATGTTATTTAAGGAAACAGGAAGTGTTCAGCCACATGTGAAATGTCAACCACGACCTGCAACAAATGATGATACCAAGTAGGTGTTTTAGCTGCTGTCACGGCTAATCCGCACATCAGTAGCAGACAAATTGCGCAAGATTCGGAAATCTCAGAAACGTCGGTGTTGAGAATGCTACATCAACATTGACTGCACCCGTACCGTATTTCTATGCACCAGGAATTGCATAGCGATGACTTTGAACGTTGTGTACAGTTCTGCCACTGGGCACAAGCGAAATTATGGAACAATGACAGGTTTTTTGCATGCGTTCTATTTAGCAACAAAGCGTCATTCACCAACAGCGGTAACGTAAACCGGCATAATATGCACTATTGGGCAACAGAAAATCCACAATGGCTGCGACAAGTGGAACATCAGTGACCTTGGCGAGTTAATGTATGTTGCGGCATTATGGGAGGAAGGATAATTGGCCCCCATTTTATCTAGGGCAATCTACATTGTGTAATGTACACTGATTTCCTACGTAATGTTCTACCAATGTCACTGCATGACAGAATGGTGATGTACTTCCAACGTGATGGATGTCCGGCACATAGCTTGCGTGGGGTTGCGGCGGTATTGAATAGAATATTTCATGACAGGTGGATTGGTTGTCGAAGCACATACACCAGATCTGATGTCTCCGGATTTCTTTCTCTGGGGAAAGTTGAAGGATATTTGCTACCGTGGTCCATCGACAATGCCTGACAACATGTGTCAGCGCATTGTCAATGCATGTGCAAACATTACGGAAGGCGAACTACTCGCTGTTGAGAGGGATGTCGTTACATGTATTGCCAAATACATTGAGGTTTACAGACATCATTTTGAGCATTTATTGAATTAATGTAGCATTTATAGGTAATCACGCTGTAACAGCATGTGTTCTCAGAAATGACAAATTCACAAAGGTACATGTATCACATTGGAACAATCGAAATAAAATGTTCAAATGTACCTACGTTCTGTATTTTAATTTAAAAAACCTAACTGTTATCAACCATTAATCTAAAATTGCTAGCCATATGTTTGTGACTATTACAGCACCATCTATCACGAAGCAAAAAAGGTGGTCCAACTAAAACATTCATATTTCTTTACGTACTACACGAATATGTAATAAAAAAATGAAGTTCCTATTTTAAAAAATGCAGTTGATATCGGTTTGACTTATGGCAGCGCCATCTAGTGTGCCAACCATAGTGCCATCTGGTTCCCCCTTCAAGCTAGACAAGTTTTGTGCTTTGTAGTTTTTTCGTTTGATGCTTATTTCACGAGATATTTGGCCCGGTCACAATCAATGCACCACCCTGTATATACCATCAGTTGCAGACTAAATTGTTGTCTGACAATGACATTTCAATGTATATTTTGACACACAATAGCAGTGGCAGCTTGTAGGTATTTTTAAATTCACTGGCCATTAAAATTGCTTCACCATGAAGGTGACGTGCTACAGGTGCAAAATTTAGCCAACAGGAAGAAGATGCTGTGATATGCAAATGATTAGCTTTCCAGAGCATTCACACGAGGTTTGCATAGATGTTTGAGGTCTCCTATGCTGTGGGCTGTCAATTAGAGGTTTGCTGTGATGTCGCCGTTGTTAAAAGCGTGCAGCCCCAGCACATGAAGTCAAACGCACTGGAGGAAGAGGAGGTAGCATCAGCACAAACAAGTCAACCTGCTGATGCAGACAAACACTTCATTGGCAGCAGGAACAGTGAACGTCACTTCCTTGGTGGACCTCTCTTGCCGTAAAGCATTAGCGGGCCTCTTGCTGTGAATGTAAAAAAAGTCCCACAGCAGCGGCATGGAACGTGCCACTGTCATGGCTTTTCCCTATATGACTATATCAAAGGACTTCAAGCTTTCCTTAGCAAAGCAGCATACTGTCAAAAGTTTATTCCCAGAGTGGCTGCTATCACCCATCCTTCGCATATGTCACCACATAAACATGCTTATTTTGTTTGGTCTGCAGCTTGTGAGCATCCATCTGCAACTTGAGCATAGTCATCGCAGCACATTGTGTCTTGCAACATTTCAACCTGGTAAACATATGTTATGTGACGTGAGCTGTCCTGGTCCATCGCCATTCAGATGGCTCCCAACAGCTTATTGCCTTTGCTTCGAAAACACTCACCTTGACTTGGCAACATTGTTCTCATGTGGGTTAAAGAAATCCATGTGTTCTTAAATGGTGCCAAATTTCATTTATTTACCTCGTTAAGGCCTTAGAATCCCTGTTTAGCCAGTCAGCATCCTTACCACACAAATTCACTCATCATCTTCAGCAATGAGCTCTGTTCTTGTACTGATGCAATCGTAAGATCCATTTTTGTCCCACGTTGCAAAATCCGAACACAAATGCTCTGTCCTGGCTCCCCGTGGGCCCAGAATCCTCATTCGATCAGGAGGAATTGCTTTGTTTTCAACTGGATAGAGAGGTAAGAGAGACAGTGAATGGCTTCCCCATCATCAGTTCCCATGTCGACTCTGCTGTGGCACCGGATCCGGTGCTCTGACAACCCATAAGTATGATACAGTACGGGTGCCTGACCATTTGCTGGGCCAGGCATCAGATCTGCTTTAGATTTATTATGCATTGTACCATTCCACTCCTCCTTGGACGGCATTATCCTTTTGGCAATCAAAGGAGTAATTCCTCACTTGGTGGTTCCAATGGCTCTGCATCAGGAGGTCCTTCCTTTATTACATATGGGACATTGAGTGATTTCCCACACTGAACTCTGCATGCACCTCTATGTGTTTTGGTTTGGCATTGACTGGGAAGTGGAATACATTGTCGTGGCCTACCGCAAGTGTTCAGTTCAGCAGGAAGTGCCACACCTTGTACTTTCACCATGACAGCCCCTACACAGCCTTGGGAAAGACTCCACACTGATTTTGCTGGTCCCTTTTTATATGTTTTCAGGTTACTGGCAACTGATGTTTTTCCTCATTTTCCTTATGTCATTTGCTGTCTGTCTGTCTGTCCTCTTGCAAGAAAGGAGAAGTTAAGTAACCCAATGGCTACTGCACCTACTGTGGACACGAGTAAGGTCATTAAGGCAAGCATAGTGTTTATCAACGTTCAAATGGTGCCCATACAGATACCCCGAGGCAACCGCTATGGGCAGCAACATCACCAACCACAATCAAAAGGACTGCTGTGCACACGCAGCACAAAACCAGCAATACCAAATGGAGACAGAGTGTTAATAAGGCTATATACTTGACTCTAGCCCTTGTTGGTCAGTGTTTCTGAGACATGTCAGTATCTGCTCTATATTCCTGTTGTTGTCACTTTGTGACTCTACCTACATTTTACTCTTGGTGTTGGCATTCTTTGATCCAATAAATGTGTATTTCTTTTACGGCTGTGTGTTTCCTTGTGTTCCTAGTTAAAACAGATGGAGTGTGGTCATGCACTTCCCTCCTTCACAGGTCTGCAGACTGAAAGTAAGCAGGTGATTCCCCCCTCTTGCTGCCCCAATAAGTCACAGGAAGCAGCCACAGGGCATTTCAGAAAGTGATATTGACTCTTCCACAGCTTGCCTGTAGGTCACTGATACCACAGTGTACCAGTGTACATGGAGGTATTTCCACTTAGTGCATTAACACAACATGAAACACAGATATGAGTTACTAATAATACTACTACAAGAAATACATACAGAGAGGATCTACATAAATGTCTGCACACGGTCCTATACTTCTAGAGGAGAAATTGCTTCTTAGCCATTGTAAGAGTTGCTCACTTTTCGGTGCTTTTGTACAGCAAGGTCACAATAATCCAGCAGACTGTATAGTCTGACATACCTCACAAATTTTCCTGCATTTGTAGCTTGGCACAATGGGCAGTGGAGTCAGAACTGTTAAGCTAGGTTGATATATCTCCCTAGCATTTCCTCTAACCTTCTATTAAGTGAGAGAACAAAATAACTTCACTGAGCTCATGCTTATGTAATGGAGTTATTTTCAGGTTATTGAGAGCTTATTTGTAATTGTTAAAGAGAGCTTTTATGTAAAAATACATTCCCATAAACAATGGCTGATAATGGTTTAATTTTTGTGTGTGATGTCTGTGATCTACGTAGTGTTTGTTTGGAAGGGACTGGATTTGAAAGTGTGGCACTTTGCTGCTGACTATCACAGACAAGTAACCATGTTATAGTCACTGATGGTGAATTAATGGATGGTCGAAAAGTTACAGCACTTCTCTCACTAACAATTGTGTTACTAGTACACTGCATACATCACTTTCATTTAGTAATTGCTGGCACTTGTACAGTGGCCTGCACTGAGTATATCACTTACACATATCCAAATTGTATCTTGTGAGATGGGTATAGTATGTCTGACGGAATGTGACTGACTGAGCTCAAATCTAGAACATTAATCTGCATTGCTTGACTTATGTTGAAATATCTGAAGTTCTGTAGCACCTATGTCACCAACTTCTGTTGTAGAGGGAGCCAATCTGAGCCTCTGGGCCTCTTCAAATGTTAGGAGAGCTGAAGCTGATGTGACACATTTGATACCCCTCATGCTATGAAAAGTATTCCAGTCATTAATAGTAGAGGCAATGAAATCAACATTGTAATATATTTACAGCATATCAAATTTGGGGCAGAGTTTTCAATGTGGTAGACAGTTGGCAGCCTCGACCCAGGTGTTAAGCTTTCTTACATAATAGCTCACTTAACAACTGCAAATAAGTACTGACTTAATAAACTGAAAATGAGTTCCTCACACAAACACAAGCTCAGTGGAGTTATTTTGTGTACTCTTGTAATGGAAATGCTGAGGAGGTATAGCTCTGTCTGTAAACCAAAAAGTGAGCAGTGTTTGTGGTCTGCGATCTCACCTTTCCTGGAAGAACAGTGCAGCTGTCATATAGAATGACTAAAAATCAATTTACTGTCTAGCAATGTAGAACAGTGTGCAATTTGCGTAAATTCTCTCCATAAATGTTTTTTGCATTAGTGTTATTAGTAAGTCATGTATGTATTCCATGTAGAGGTAATGCACTCTGTGGAAAATAAACACCACACTGCACTCTACGTCCCCAGTTATTCGTAAGTGACAGTCAATAGAACTTTCTTGTGATCTAGTGGGTATAGAGATGAGGCAACTGCCTGCTCGCTCTATAATTTGCAGACCTATAAAGGAATGAAGTGCATAACCACAATCCAGTGAGCTACCTTCCCTCACACTTCTACCTTCCAGCCATCCACTGCAATCCCATCATCCTGTTAAGGCCAGAGAACAAAATTTATCCCTTAAAATGGCTCTACTACACTTACATGCAGTACACACACTTAGTATTTGTTGCTGACCTACTTCAATTAACAAAAAATGTTAATTTTATACCATTAAAATACTTTTTACTGCGCTGCGGTCTACTTGACAATTGTACAAGTAGCTGAATATCGATACGCTCAATGACTTTATTAAAAACTGTTAAATAAGGCTGCACAATACTGATGCAAAAGTAAGTACTGTAAGTTTAGGTCTAGTGATACTTCACAAAGTTAATAATGCAACTGGCTTATGTATGCGAGAACATAATCTCTCACTGAGACAGAAAATTGTTACTGACCAGGCACTGTGCTGAACAGTTCTGATCTTTCTTGAAGGCACTTGACTCTACTGCCCATGGCGTTGAGCTAAAAATATAGGAAACTTTTTGAGGTGTGCCTGACTATCTGGTCTGATGTACAACAAGAAAGGAAAATCATGTGCCCACTTTTAATAAACTGGTTTATTATAGGTGAAAACCATTTTTATGATACTTAATAGAAAAGAATACATATGACACCAAATTTAATAATAAATATATTAATTAAATAAATGTGAAACTGAAATAACACCATCAACAATCTCCAATCATTTTTCTTTCTGTGGACAGCTTTAGTACTATCTCACAGATAGGGGCACATCAAAGCATTGAGGAGAATTTTTTCTCGATGCCACATAGCTTTTTACATTAACCTCTGCGGACTTAATATTCATGTTCTGTATAAGGGCAAGGAGTACAGTTTTCAACAGGCAGTGAAACAACATTTTCTTTTTTAGATCATAAGCACACTTATATTTCATCATAGCTCTCTTTCAGACCACCCCAGTTCGTCCACTGTTTTTCCATAGGTACATTCCATCTCACATGTGCAATCCTTGGAGGCAGTGATACTAAATGATTTTCCAGAGATGTATTTCTTCAGATCTGAGGATGCGTGAAGGTAAGAGGATTCCAAATTTGGAAACAAGTGAAGAAACAGCAACAATTTATACTCCAAATTTCCCAGTTCCTCCATAACATAACAAGCATAGTGTCTTGTTGAAATTTTCAGCAATGCAGGCCTATTGTCCATCCAGTTGATAAAGAAGACTTCTGTAACATTTGCCGTTACTGTTTTGCCCTTCACAAGGTAATCAGTAGAATGCCTTTGGCATCCTGATCACAAAATACATGGTTAATGAAACCTGCTTTGTCTTCTTTGTTACTGGATCACCACCTGCCACTCACTGCTTTGATTCACCCCGGGTTCTGTCATGTAGTTTTAGTCTCCTGTTCCAACCACAGTAGCAAATCAATGACACACTTGGTTGGATGTTTTATGACAATTCTGATACATTTCTTTTTGTATCTGTCTTGCACAAAGTTATTGCATAGTTAAATCTTCATATAAAAAGTACAAATCTTCAAAAATGCCAGTAGGGGTAAGGTATTCCATATGCCATTAATCACCAATCTGGCAATACTATACCGTACACTTAAACCGTTGTTTTCATTAATGAATGCAGTTCAAGGACATCCAACATATGGATCATCTTCCAAAGAAGAATGGTCATGTTTGTATTCAGCCACTCATTACTTTACAGTTGAAAATTATGTAGGAGTGAAGTAGAAAGTCTGCGTAGTGCCGGGTTGGGAACAGGGAAGGGGACAGGTGGAAAGAGGGCAGTGACAAATGAAGGTTGAGGGCTGGAAGGTTATGGAAACGTAGGATTTATTGCAGGGAGTGTTATCACCTGCACGGTTCAGAAAAGTGGTGGTGCTAAGAAGGATCCAGATGACTCAGGCTGTGAATCAGACACTGAAATGAAGAATGTTGTGTTGGGCAGTGGGCTCAGCGACTGGGTGTTCCAGCTGTTTCTTGACCATCATTTGTCAATGGGCATTCATGCAGACAGACAGCTTCTCGGATGTCATGCCCACATAAAACGCATCACAATGGTTGCAGTTTAGCTTGTAGATCACATAACTGATTTCACATGTAGCTCTGCCTCTGATGGAATAGGTGATGCTTGTGACCAGACTGGAGTTTACTGACCCTCCACCCCTACCCTGCTATACCTCCCCCTTCCCACCCCAGCTTCCTCCCTACCTTCACCAGCCAGACTGTTTGTCCCATCCTGCACTGTTGCTCACAGATCAAAATGTTGAAAAGCTGTATAAAAAGACTCATCTGCACGTCATGATGACACCTGCTGTAGGTTATTCGATAAAATGTACAAAAATAACAAAAACAACACATTTGATGTGCAATGTTCTGTAGTTTACATAAATTTCATGATCATCATCTTACTTTTGAAGAAGATACCTCAGTTGCATTTAAATTATTCTAATATCTAAACAGTATCTGAGCTAAGCCTACCACCAGGGAATAAAATATTATGGATTACTTTCTTAGATCTCCGAGACTGAGCAAAATTCATTAAAGTCTGAAGACACCATGTAAAACACAAATCATCTACATTCAAATAATATATCCATAAATTCATAAGTTTGTCTTTGCTCATACATGAGAATGTACCACATGACTACAGGTCACATAATGTAATCTGTGTACTGACGTACACTGTCAAGCAGAGGAGTACACAATTTCCCCTGGATGAGTAGATGGTATATGTTTTACCATTTACACTATGGTTTACCCAAATCCAATATAAAATTATGTTTTATCCCTTTATGAGTGGCTAAGCTGAAATAATGATCAGATAACAATATTTCTTGAAAAATAAGGTGCCATTCAACAAAAACAACATCTCAGTGATACTGGCACCACCTCTGCCCCAGGCACTTTTGATGTGACCCTTATAACACTGTGTCAGTGAAATTACATTGCATTTCTACTCCATAACCACAATATCTATAGTTGGTCGCAGAATCTCCTGCAGGATGTTTAAGCACTTTGTTGCTTCCTTATGGCTTCAAAAACTGCCCACAAAGTAGTATGATAAAAATATCACAATCATATTTACTTCCACCCAGCTAACAGCAGAAATAAATAAATGAATTAATAAAACTGTCACAGCACCAAGTATTGAAATATTTCTGGCCAGATGTGTATTTGTCTCAAAATACTGAGACACTGTGACAGAGCCTTCCTCATTATAGCTTCTTTGTCAGAATGAGAACGTTTTCACACGATATATTTGCTAAAAGATTACTTCAAAGATTTAAGGAAGGTGGTAATAAACAAAACCATCATTTATATTTTTCATGTAAAATACAAAAAATGACACACTTACCTTGTATAGATGGGAATGCTTTGTAGGTATCTGTGTTCTTCCATCCTTTGGGAAAATAATTTTCTGAATGAAGAAATTTTAATTTGCAGCTATCATCATACACCTCAACCCTTGTCAGTAAATTTGAACTTCCTGGCCGACAATCGGCAAACTTTTTTCTCATATATAAACATGATGGATGTAGCTGATAATTTTGAACCAATGGAGCATCAAGTGACTGGGAATTATCTGTGATAACTTTTCTTTCCTGAAGGAAAAAAGGGTTAAGCAATCAAAGAACAGAAACAATTTTTTAACAGAATGAAATTTCAATTCATTAATGGAGTGTACTTGGTTATGAAACTTCCTGACAGGATGAAACTGCTCACCAGGTGAGAACACAAATCAGGTCTTTTGTTTCTTCCAGACAACGTTCTTTTCAGCAGACCCACTCAAGACAACCTTAATATGCTAACACCTTTCTTCTTTTCTTTGAAAGCCCATAAAAATTCTCAATAAGCTCACTGGACTAGCACTTCTAGGATAAAGAATGCAGTAGTGAAAGGCTTAATCAAAGGCAAGAGGCTACTTCTAGATGGAAAACTTTTACTTTATAGGTGAGAGTATTCTGTGACCTACATCTATAATTATACTCCACAAGTAATGTATGGTTGAGGTCGGGGTATACAGCGTTCCAGAATTTTCTCTTCATTCTATACTGTTTGCGGATGGTCCACACGAAAAATGACTCTTGGTGTCCCTTTGTACAAGTCCAAATTTGTCTAAATTCATTGTCATGTTCATTCTACAAGTAACATTTTGAAAGAGAGGGTATGCTTTTGGACTAGTATTGGAATGTGGGCTTGCAGGTTTTTGAATGGAAGCTCTCTGCAGTGAAACTTTGAGATTTTAATGGCCTAAGTCCAGGACTGATCCAAGTCTGGTCTGCAGCTTTATTATGCCAAGAGATTTCAGTCCTTCAGTATGTTCAATATGTTAACTTACATCTCAGTTAAAGTCACAAGGCAATAGTTAAAGTCACAAGGCAATATCAACTAAATGTAATGTATATGTTTGGCAGTGGAAGGTGTGTAAATGATATTTGGTGAGTTTTACTCCATTTTGGCCAAAATAAAGCAGCTAAATGTTGCAAATAGCTCTTTAAAATTTGTTTTTAGTAATTTCACAGTTGTCAGCATAACTTTTTTTTTATTTAAACCAATATAATCACACCACAAATATAATGGAAACACAAAAAATAGTACATCATATATTATTAAATGAATATTTACTACCACTAATATACTGATACTGAATATATATTCTAACATAGTATTATGATTAAGGGAGTTCATAAGTCTTTCAGTGAGCATAAATATCTTCTTTATTAAGTGTTTTAATTTGTCCCAAATAAGATTTCCATGGAGTTGCTTGATAATATTCGACAATGTGTTTCATGAACCTCAAGTTCTGTAGTGGTGTTATATATCACTAATACATACAAGAAATAAAAATAGCACAAGAATGCCTTCCTTTTTGGCTCGACAACTGCACTTCTCATCTGATGATTTTATTGTAAGGATCTTCTCTTCATTTTTATAATATAGTTTGGTGCCTTGTCTTATTTTGTGAAGATAATAATTTTAGAGATCTAGTACTATGCCCTGTATACTGCACAAGAGTAATTTTCATTAGATTATTCAATGATTCACAGAATCGAAGGTCTTAGACTAATTTAGGCAATTCCCAATGACTGTTTCCTTTGTTCAGTCTGTTCAAAACATCATGGAAGGAAGTTGTTACTGCCGTTATTATGGAGTCCATGCTGAAAGTTGTTCACCAAATCTACTTAGCAGAAGAAAGGTTACACTTGATCAAGAATTACTCTTTCAAACAACCTGCCAAGTGTTGAGGTAGATGAAAATTATCTGTACTTAGGCAAATCAAGCATTGTCTCTTCCTTTATACACTGATTATATTTCAGTGACCTTCAAAAGGTACTGGAAAGTTCTTTGGTTAACTGAATTCTTTATTAAATATTATAATAATTTTAGTATTTCATTTCTGCAATTTAAATAATTTAATTGTTGATGTCATCTCAGCTATTGCAAGTTTTTATTTTGAGCTTTGAAATAATTTTTAAGATCTCTCATTCCAGAACTCTCACCAGGAAAAATGAATCACTCAATCTACTTGAATGTATCCCTGGTATTGGCCAATCCATGTTTTCCCTTGCACGCCTTACTATATTGTTCTACGAAAGCTTATGTCCTCTTTTTGATGCACTCACCAATATAATTTTCTCTTAGTACTATATTGCTATATTACCTACCCTGAATATTCTCTTTTCTAATATTTTCTAATTTACAATACTCCAGGCTGTTTCACTATCATCAGTGGATTCACTTGTCTGAACATTGTAAAACTGCGCTTTTATATTTTAAAGAGCTCTTCATGTGCTTTTCTGCTGGTTTTGTACTTTGTCAGGGAGTACTGAGAATAGGTGGTCCTATACAGGATATACAAGTCTTTCACATGTTTCATCGATTTGATGGCTATTAGAGGAATTTTAAGATTATTCCTATTGACCAATTTCTTTAGCAGTTTTGCTACTAGACACATATGATTTAAACTATGGCTAAACATTTCATGAAAATGTCCTCATATATGCTTCTAGTTTATAAGTAAGGACATCCTTAATCAATTTCTTTCATAAATAAGTGCTTCTGTGTCACTATTTTATCATCTGTCTTATTCTCCCTGGATAGAGCCCTAGGATTAGAGAGAGTTTCCAATAGTTCTAATTGCCACTTCTTCCCTATTTAAATTACTGGCAACATGTACAATGAACATCTGTGAGGAAGGTGTTATGCTGTGGGTTTGAATTTATACGGTTATGTTTTTAGTACTGTAACATACCAGAATACCTAACGCAATTAAGTTTGCAGCTGGAGGAGCATATACGAGGGTTGAAGCTTAAGTAGTGGCAACTATTTATTCACAACCGATACAAAAGAGTTACATGTTTGCACCTGTTACTGTCCAAAAATAGTAGGCACCATTGTTGTGTGGTGCCCGTTGCCAGTGATGTGGAAGGCGTAGTACACCGTTAGCAGAGCCTGTTCTGTTGATGGTGCGAATGGAGCGGTCTGAAGTTATGGTGATTCTCATGTATGACTGTGATGGTGTTATCCTAATGCATTATGTTCCTTCACAGTAGACCGTCAATGCACAGTATTACTGTTTGTTTTTGGAGCATCACCTGCGACCAGCTTTGAAAAAGAAGCAGCAACACTTTCTGCGCAACCCACCCATCATTTTGCACGAATATGTATGAGTGCATACAGTGCGGGCTGTGGCTGCTCTGTTTGGTCAATGGGACTTGGAAGTACTGTACCATCCACTATACTCCCCGGACTTAAGTCCTTGTGACTCTGATTTGATTCCGAAAACGAAGGGACCACTTCGTGACATTTGCTTCAGAACTGTTCCAGATATTTGACAGGCAGCAGACTGCTCCATTTGTACCATCAACAGAACAGGCTCAGCGGTATACTAAGCCTTCCACATCACTGGCAACGGGTTCTACACAACGCTGGTGACAACTTTGAAGGACAGCAACAGGTTAAAACATGTAACTCTTTTGTATCGGTTGTGAATAAATAGTTGCCACTATTTAAGTACCAACCCTCGTATTCACATGTCTTATTATTACCTGTATAACCACTTTTTTGTTCACTATATGGCTCTAAGGTATGCAGCTTGATTACAATCTGTTTATTGCACAATATTTCCTTGAGGCAACTGCCTGAAATTTTTAAATGGTGGCTGCTTGTTACTGATGACAAATAGAAACTGTCTGTATCCGCATGCTAAAGTCCATTATGGAAGCCTTGTTTTGAGGTCACGTTATGGAAGCCTTGTTTTGAAGTCACGAATACATGTTAGAGTTGCTTGCAGACAGATGGTGGTAGTATTTTGAAAGCACCCAGCTGAGAGCTGAAATGTGGTCTTTTGCACATGTGCTGAGTGTCGCTGTGGCTGGGAGTCATATCAAAATTGCTGCTAGATGGACCCTCCATTATGTCATGGTGTAACTGTTGTCAGAAAGGTTCAAAAAGCTACATCTCAACTTCTGATATGGAGTTATGAACATGCTTGTTTCATCTGTCCATAAGCAACTCAATTGAATAGGCGTGACTTTCAAACAATGCCTTCATAACACGCAATAGTAGTGCTGACTTAGGCACTTGCTAAATACTAGCAATAACGAGCAGACATCATCTAACAATGTCTTCCCATGGCTTTGAGGAAATATTTGTGTGGGATGCACAAAATTAATACAGCAAAAGACACGAAATTTTTAAAATTTTGTCTCCTTTCATGAGTTTCCCTATTCCTTTTATTTCTTTTCCAGTCATTTTTTCAGGCCATGTAGACCACTCTTGTGGTGAGAAATTCTCACCCACGCATTGCATCTTGTTAACCATTGTCTGTACTCTCAATTTTTGTGCGAATGTCTCTGATTTTTTCGATTTTCCCCTCTTTTTCTGTCTTTTTCCACCCTCTGCCTGTAGTTTTTGCCACCCCCACCATTCTGACACTCCAAACTGTCCTCTCTTGCCATGATGAATCCCATTACATATTAGATCCATTCTTTTAGAAAATGTACTTTTGCACTGTCAGAATTAAGGTCCCATTATTCTGTTTCTTGAAATCTGCTTGTCCCTTGGAGTTACTCCCAAAGGCCTAACACTGAAAGTCCCTGTTTCTGGATGTAATCCTATTCTACACCAGGCTCTTTTACAGTTTAAAATACAGCAATCTCTTGCACTTACCCGACTAATCTGTGACCTATATGCCTCATCTGCCAGTTTCCATTCCTCTAGACTTCTCTTCTTCTACAAAATCCTGCTGCTATCTGCCCTTCATGTTTCCCTGGACGGTATCATCTGCCAAGCCAACTCCAGACTGCAACAACAAGCTAGATATCACTTCATAAAGCTATCCCACCTTCTTCTAAACTACCTCAATAATGGTGTTCCCCTTCCTGCCTCTCTGCAGCTTCCCAAACAGCCACACCATCAACCACCCCTCTCTCCTACAAACCAAGCTTGGCCAACCTCCTTAACACCCGACAGACTTCACTACTGCCTCCCAGACCAGTAATAACTCAAAATCACAAGAATCACTCACAATACAGTGTTCTCACTTTCAGCACTAAAGCTGCATTTAATCATGCTGATTTGGTAAGGAGCTACTTTCCTTTAAACATAATGTCAACTGGAAATATCACTTTGCAACCAAATCCCAAAACTTTTCCAACAGCAAACATGGCATTCAATCCTGTCTTTAATAGTTTTGATCATTATACCATTTTGATTCACCACCACTACATCAAAATCATCCCTTACAAGCGTTCCAAGTATTCCTCACATCCAGCATTGTTTCACAGCCATTCCTTGGGTCCCTACAACATGATCCTAACCTGTCCTCTGTAGAACTCCAAGCTCTGCATTCCCTAAAAGGTAATGACTCCATCATTATCCTTCCAGCAGACAAAGGATCTACCAATGCTGTACGTGGCCAAAAGGAGTTTGTTAGTGAAGATCTGGGGCAGCAGTCTGACACCTCTACATACAGGATCTGCTATCAAAATCCCATCTCTGTGATTCACACTGTCCTGCAGTCCCTCCTAAAAATCCCAGGCCCCTCATGAGCGCTTACACGCCAAACCATAGAACTTCTTACCCCAATCAAAGCATGCACTCCTCACCTTTTACCTTCTTCTTAAATTCCACAAACTCCATCTTCCAGACCATCCTATAGTTTCTGGCTTCAAAGCACCCACCGTACGTATATCTGCCTTAGCTGGTCACACATGCAACCCATAGTACAGACTTCACTCCTATATTAAACAGAACAACCACTGACATCTGACATCCAAGCCTGTCCACACTCACTACACATCTTGCTTGGCACCACTGATGCCATCTTCCTCTATACCAAAATCCCCCACATACATGGTCTTTCTGCTGTTTAACATTTCCTCAGTCAATACCCATTTGATTCCAAACCTATGACATCCTTCTGGCTCATCTTAATCAACTTTAAACTTACCAATAATTACTTCACCTTTGAGAAGCAGACATACTAACAAATCAGGGGTACAGCCATTGAAACCTCATCTACATCTACACGACTACTCTGCAATTCACATTTAAGTGCTTGGCAGAGGGTTCATCGAACCACAATCATACTATCTCTCTACTATTCCACTCCCGAACAGCGAACGGGAAAAACGAACACCTAAACCTTTCTGTTCGAGCTCTGATTTCTCTTATTTTATTTTGATGATCATTCCTACCTATGTAGGTTGGGCTCAACAAAATATTTTCGCATTCGGAAGAGAAAGTTGGTGACTGAAATTTCGTAAAAAGGTCTCGCCGCGACGAAAAACGTCTATGCTGTAATGACTTCCATCCCAACTCACGTATCATATCTGCCACACTCTCTCCCCTATAACGTGATAATACAAAACGAGCTGCCCTTTTTTGCACCCTTTCGATGTCCTCCGTCAATCCCACCTAGTAAGGATCCCACACTGCGCAGCAATATTCTAACAGAGGACGAATGAGTGTAGTGTAAGCTGTCTCTTTAGTGGACTTGTTGCATCTTCTACGTGTCTTGCCAATGAAACGCAACCTTTGGCTCGCCTTCCCGACAATATTATCTATGTGGTCCTTCCAACTGAAGTTGTTCGTAATTTTAACACCCAGGTGCTTAGTTGAATTGACAGCCTTGAGAATTGTACTATTTATCGAGTAATCGAATTCCAAGGGATTTCTTTTGGAACTCATGTGGATCATCTCACACTTTTCGTTATTTAGCGTCAACTGCCACCTGACACACCATACAGCAATCTTTTCTAAATCGCTTTGCAGCTGATACTGGTCTTCGGATGACCTTACTAAATTACAGCATCATCTGCGAACAGTCTAAGAGAACTGCTCAGATTGTCACCCAGGTCATTTATATAGATCAGGAACAGTAGAGGTCCCAGGACGCTTCCCTGGGGAACACCTGATATCACTTCAGTTTTACTCGATGATTTGCCGTCTATTACTACGAACTGCGACCTTCCCGACAGGAAATCACGAATGCAGTCGCACAACTGAGACGATACCCCATAGCGCCGCAGCTTGATTACAAGTCGCTTATGAGGAACGGTGTCAAAAGCTTTCCGGAAATCTAGAAATACGGACCTGGATGGCTCCTTCCTATGCCAGCCCTTTCATGGGTCACTTGGAGGGGGCTTTCCTGGGATCCATAAGCCTTCAGCCCCTGGTTCGGTTTAGACAAATTGGGTACATCTTTGCCATACGGACTCATGGTGAGGCTGATCTATTAAAATTCCTGGAATATCTAAATAACTTCTCCCAATTAAATTTCACATGGTCCTATCCCTTCGAATCCCATGCCACTTTCCTCAATGTTGATCTCATCCTCACGAAAGGCCAGCTACACACTTCCACCCACATTGAACATACTAACAAGCAACAGTACTTACATTTTGACAGTTGCTATCCTTTCCATACAGGCTTGGCATTTCAGGCAGACATATTTGTTCGGATGGAGACACTTTACTACAATACACTGCTATTCTCAGCAGCAGCCTTCACTGGACGTAATTACCCCAACAGCCTTGTTCGGAAGCGTATTTCTTCGACCATCACATCCAATCCTGGTATTGCTGATCCCTCCAAAAAAACAACATTGGAGCACACCACTTGTCACTCAGTATTGTCCTGATCTTGAATGTATTAATTAATCAGCTACTTCAGCAAGGTCATGACTTCCTTAAATCATACTCCGAATTAAGATCCATTCTGTCTGAGCTTTTGCCCACTGCACCTAGAACAGCTTCACATTGTGCTCCCAGTCTTTGCATCATCCTTGTCAGACCCTATGCTCCTCCTGTGACCATCTCCCTACCCTATGGCTCCTACTCCTGTGACAGCCCTGCTGCAAGACTTGACCTATGCACCCTCCTACCACTAGCCATTCCAGCCCTGCAACTGGCAAAACATATACTACAAAGGTAGAGCCACTGTGAAAGAACGTGTTATAGACCAGCTGTTATGTAAACACTGTTTGGCCTTTTACATAAACATGACTGTCACCCATTAATCACCAGAATGAATGGGTATAGGCAGAAGGTGTATACCAGCAACACACAATGTCCCAGTGCAGAACATGCTCTGTAACATGATAGTCTTTACCTCAGTACCTGTTTCACAACATGTGCCATCTAGATTCTTCCCCCTTGACACCAGTGTCTCAGAACTCCACAGGTGGGAACTAGCACTACAACATGTCCTTGGTTCTCGCCACACACCTGGCCTCAATTTACGTTAATTACTTCCATCTCCCCCCCCCCCCCCCCCCTCCCCGAACCATGGACCTTGCCGTTGGTAGGGAGGCTCGCGTGCCTCAGCGATACAGATAGCCGTACCGTAGGTGCAACCACAACGGAGGGGTATCTGTTGAGAGGCCAGACAAACGTGTGGTTCCTGAAGAGGGGCAAAAGCCTTTTCAGTAGTTGCAAGGGCAACAGTCTGGATGATTGACTGATCTGGCCTTGTAACAATAACCAAAACGGCCTTGCTGGGCTGGTACTGCGGACGGCTGAAAGCAAGGGGAAACTACGGCCGTAATTTTTCCCAAGGGCATGCAGCTTTACTGTATGATTAAATGATGATGGCGTCCTCTTGGGTAAAATATTCCGGAGGTAAAATAGTCCCCCATTCGGATCTCCAAGCGGGGACTACTCAAGAGGATGTCGTTATCAGGAGAAAGAAAACTGGCATTCTACGGATTGGAGCGTGGAATGTCAGATTCCTTAATCGGGCAGGTAGGTTAGAAAATTTAAAACGGGAAACGGACAGGTTAAAGTTAGATATAGTGGGAATTAGTGAAGTCCGGTGGCAGGAGGAACAAGACCTCTGGTCAGGTAACTACAGGGTTATAAATACAAAATCAAATACAGGTAATGCAGGAGTAGGTTTAATAATGAATAGGAAAATAGGAACACGGGTAAGCTACTACAAACAGCATAGTGACGCATTATTGTGGCCAAGATAGATACGAAGCCCACACCTACTACAGTAGTACAAGTTTATATGCCAACTAGATCTACATATGTCGAAGAAATTGAAGAAATGTATGATGAAATAAAAGAAATTATTCAGGCAGTGAAGGGAGATGAAAATTTAATAGTCATGGGTGACTGGAATTCGAGTGTAGGAAAAGGGAAAGAAGGAAACGTAGTAGGTGGATATGGATTGGTGCTAAGAAATGAAAGAGAAAGCCGTCTGGTAGAATTTTGCACAGAGCACAACTTAGTCATAGGTAACACATGGTTTAAGAATCATGAAAGAAGGTTGTATACATGGAAGAACCCTGGAGATACTAAAAGGTATCAGATAGATTATATAATGGTAAGGCAGAGATTTAGGAACCAGGTTTTAAATTGTAAGACATTTCCAGGGGCAGATGTGGACTCTGACCACAATCTATTGGTTATGACCTGTAGACTAAAACTGAAGAAACTGCAAAAGGGTGGGAATTTAAGGAGATGGGACCTGGATAAACTGAAAGAACCAGAGGTTGTACAGAGTTTCAGGAAGAGCATAAGGGAACAATTGTTAGGAATGGGGGAAATAAATACAGTACAAGAAGAATGGATAGCTTTGAGGGATGAAGTAGTGAAGGCAGCAGAGGATCAAGTAGGTAAAAAGACGAGGGCTAGTAGAAAGCCTTGGGTAACAGCAGAAATACTGAATTTAATTGATGAAAGGAGAAAATATAAAAATGCAATAAATGAAGCAGGCAAAAAGTAATACAAACGTCTCAAAAATGAGATCAACAGGAAGTGCAAAATGGCTAAGCAGGGATGGCTAGAGGCCAAATGTAAGGATGTAGAGGCTTATCTCACTAGGGGTAAGATCGATACTGCCTACAGGAAAATTAAAGAGACCTTTGGAGATAAGAGAAACACTTGTATGAACATCAAGAGCTCAGATGGAAACCCAGTTCTAAGCAAAGAAGAGAAAGCAGAAAGGTGGAAGGAGTATATAGAGGGTCTATACAAGGGCGATCCACTTGAGGACAATATTATGGAAAATGGAAGAGGATGTAGATGAAGATGAAATGGGAGATACGATACTGCGTGAAGAGTTTGACAGAGCACTGAAAGACCTGAGTCGAAACAAGGCCCCTGGAGTAGACAACATTCCATTAGAACTACTGACGGCCTTGGGAGAGCCAGTCATGACAAAACTCTACCAGCTGGTGAGAAAGATGTATGAGACAGGCGAAATACCCTCAGACTTCAAGAAGAATATAATAATTCCAATCCCAAAGAAAGCAGGTGTTGACAGATGTGAAAATTACCGAACAATAAGTTTAATAAGCCAGAGCTGCAAAATACTAACACGAATTCTTTACAGACGAATGGAAAAACTAGTAGAAGCCGACCTCGGGGAAGATCAGTTTGGATTCCGTAGAAATACTGGAACACGTGAGGTAATACTGACCTTATGACTTATCTTAGAAGAAAGATTAAGGAAAGGCAAACCTATGTTTCTAGCATTTGTAGACTTAGAGAAAGCTTTTGACAATGTTGACTGGAATACTCTCTTTCAAATTCTAAAGGTGGCAGGGGTAAAATACAGGGAGCGAAAGGCTATTTACAATTTGTACAGAAACCAGATGGCAGTTATTAGAGTCGAGGGGCATGAAAGGGAAGCAGTGGTTGGGAAGGGAGTAAGACAGGGTTGTAGCCTCTCCCCGATGTTATTCAATCTGTATATTGAGCAAGCAATAAAGGAAACAAAAGAGGTATTAAAATCCATGGAGAAGAAATAAAAACTTTGAGGTTCGCCGATGACATTGTAATTCTGTCAGAGACAGCAAAGGACTTGGAAGAGCAGTTGAATGGAATGGACAGTGTCTTGAGAGGAGTATATAAGATGAACATCAACAAAAGCAAAACGAGGATAATGGAATGTAGTCGAATTAAGTCGGGTGATGCTGAGGGAATTAGATTAGGAAATGAGACACTTAAAGTAGTAAAGGAGTTTTGCTATTCGGGGAGCAAAATAACTGATGATGGTCAAAGTAGAGAGGATATAAAATGTAGACTGGCAATGGCAAGGAAAGCGTTTCTGAAGAAGAGAAATTTGTTAACATCGAATATAGATTTAGGTGTCAGGAAGTCTTTTCTGAAAGTATTTGTATGGAGTGTAGCCATGTATGGAAGTGAAACATGGACGATAAATAGTTTGGACAAGAAGAGAATAGAAGCTTTCCAAATGTGGTGCTACAGAAGAATGCTGAAGATTAGATGGGTAGATCACACAACTAATGAGGAAGTATTGAATAGGATTGGGGAGAAGAGAAGTTTGTGGCACAACTTGACAAGAAGAAGGGATCGGTTGGTAGGACATGTTCTGAGGCATCAAGGGATCACAAATTTAGCATTGGAAGGCAGCGTAGAGGGTAAAAATTGTAGAGGGAGACCAGGAGATGAATACACTAAGCAGATTCAGAAGGATGTAGGTTGCAGTAGGTACTGGGAGATGAAGCAACTTGCACAGGATAGAGTAGCATGGAGAGCTGCATCAAACCAGTCTCAGGACTGAAGACCACAACAACAACAACTTCCATCTCAGCGTTTCTTCACAGTAACCACTCAATATTAATTTTCTACATCTGTCATTTTCTGACCTGTCTATTTTTCACCACTCTCCCTTCCACCTCCATTACACACAATGCACCAAGCTTTTCACCCTTATTAACTCTTGCATGTTCTTTTAGCAGTAATCTGATCTTGCATATTACCCTGTCTTCTACCTTTAAGCTCTCAGATTTTCAAATCTTGTCTGGAGCAGTCACCACAATCAATCTTTCCTTCTCATCCCATCCAGTAAGTCTCACTTGATCTGGTGTTCTGGGCACCTTTTCTGATCTGTACCGCTTTTGCTAAACCTCTTCAGTCCTCTCCCTTCACCTCTCTTCCTTCCCCTTCATCCCTCTTCACCCCTCTTCCTTCCCCTTCGACTCTTCTGCAAGAAGAAGGAGCCACAGGCTTCGATAGCTTGTGAAAGTTAAACCTTTTTGTGTGCGTGTTCTCCTGCTGCTGTTTGGTGAGTACAATTTTTTATCCATCCATTTTTACATTACACTCAAGATGAGTGACTGACTTTTTCTGGTTTTACATACTGTTCCATCTAGGAGTTTCTATTGCTGCTACTTATAATGAATCTACGATAGTTATGACTAAAGAAAGGGACTGACTGTTAGGAAACATCCTGAGGCATCAAGAACTTGGCAATTTGGTAGTGGAAAGAAATGTAGGGGATAAAAATTGTAGAAGGAGACCAACACTTAAATCCAGTAAGTATGTTCATATGGTAGTTATGCAGAGATAGAGAGGCTTGCACAGGATATAGTAGCATGGAGAGCTGCATCAAACCAGTCATTGGAGAAGACCACAACAGCAGCAGCAGCAAAAAGAAAATGGGATAATAGTTTATTCTTCTCGCAAAATGTGAAATTTACTCTATTAATACAATTTTCATCTACCACACATTTTTTATGATAGCTGAGGCAGGTAAGACTATTATATTCTTGGCTACACTCCTGAAATATGATACCTCTGATCTGCTTATCAGAGGTGTCATATTTCAGGAGTAACACTGGAACAACTACAAAACAATTTTAGTCTTTTCATGCAATAACTGTATTACACAGTACAGACAAGATAAAAGAAATCCTACAGCATACATAACATGTCACAGTTTTACTATTTCCTCTTCCCCCATCTTCAATCCCATTACGGGCACAGTTAAATGTCACAGTTTCAGTTGCTGAATGTTGCTTGAAAGTGCCATGTGTGGTTTTAAATCATTCTCTAAGTTGTTATAAGACTGAATTTGAGTATTATTGATACAGTGCCACTTTTACCTTGGATTTGCTGTATAATGTGTACATCAAAACTTTGTTACTGATCTGCATATTTTCAACATCCTACATGTACACAGTTTCCAGGAACCCAAAACTGCCTGCAACCATATCATGAAACATTTTGACCTCATGTTATGTAAGGGTTAAATATCTGTTGGCTTTGATCTCTTCCTCAACCATTTACATACTATTGTGAGTGACCTCCCCATCATCATTTCTACACAAATATATTGCTTCCATCTTTGATGCATTACACCAGTTTTTCTCTCTGTCAATTCAAAACATTCCATTGTAGACAGAATTAAGTTTGTGATGAATTTTAGAAGCCATTTTCCCTTTCAATGATAGTATGAACACACCACTTGAGAGATGTGAAACTTGCATGTTCTTTTAGCTGACATGTGTAGCACTTTGTGTAGGTAATAGAAGAAATGATGGTGTTGTCAAAGCAGAGAAAAAGTAACTTTCATAATACAATTTAAAAAGAATGGACTGCTGTTCACCATATAGTGGAGGCACTGAGTGGCAGACAGCCACAATGAAAATGACTGCTGTATACTATTCAGCTATTGTAGAAAGCCCATCATAGATTTTCAATTTTCTAACTTTTATACTAATTGTATTAGACTTATATTTTTGCATTCAGGATAACACTAGCATAAATTTTAACAAACTGTGAGTTTGTGCTAACTTTTTTTTACATATAGCAGTGACAGGAACAAAGACATAAAAGATGTGGAAACGCACAAGAGTTCATAGCCAGTAGCTTCTTCTTCTGGCAGAAGGTTTGAAGGGAAAGGGAGAGAGATGAAGGAAAACGACAGGTAAGGTTTAGAAAATGGGAATTGAGTTATTGAAAGGCTGCCCAGAACCATGGGTCAGGGGAGATTTATTGGACAGGATGAGAAGGGAAGACCGATTGTTGGTATCAGTGCAAGCCACGATTTGAAAGCCAGAGAACTTAAAGATGTACAATAGGGTAATAAGCAAGACAGAGATTACAGAAAAAAACATTCTGAGAGAGTCACAAGAAAGTAAAATGAAATGCATTATATATGGTTGATAGGTGAACGTGGAACACCAATTACTTTTCATTAGATATCACCATGGTAACAAATCCATCAGGAACATTTTGTACATTCTAATGGTGCCCTAGTCCACTGTTGATGATGTGACTGTGAATTGGAAACACTACTGCTAAACCAATTCCAAGACAAAACAGACAGACAGAAACCATTGAGCATTACAGAGGCTGGCTATAAAAATTCCACAAGATCAGTGGAATGGATCAATCGTGAGTTACAAAGTGCTACCAGCAGTCCAGCTAGCACAATGACTGTGCCTAGGGAATTCAAAAGAATGGGGGGTACAATACTGAGCAGCTCCTCATAAGCCACACATTCTTGTCGTCGCTTGAGGTGGAATAAAGAGCAACACCACTGGGCACTGATCAACTGAAAATGTGTGGTTTGGTCTGGGCTGCCGGAGTTGGCAGTTATGTGTGTGTGGAGTGTGCTTGCTCATGTGTATGAATGGTGTGTGTTTCTCTTTTGCTGATGAAGGTTGTAGCTGAAAGCTTTATTTCACTCTTTTAATTGAGCCTGTCTACACTGTAAGTGTCTTCTTTACGGTAAGTAGCAATCTATCTTTTTCTACATTTTTGATATTACTTCCTGGAATTTCCATTCTTTTATTTATGATATGTGTTTGAAATAGAGAGCAAGTCTCTGAATTATTGTTTCAGTCATTTGGAAAGCACTTTAAAAAATGACACAACATGACAGGAAATCCTCCTGCATTAACACAAAATACCAAACTTAAAACGAATTCCAAATCATTGAACACCTGTACACGTCATTTTCTTGTTTTTGTTTAATTTCACTGTAAGCTTTTAGTAAGTGAACAATTACATCAAAAGAGACAATAGCAACAGAGTAGCAACATTTATGCAACACAGGAGAATACAAGTGAGCAAAATTGTAAACTTAACTATACCTTTCGTCTTCGTGTAACTTTTTTTGTACCTTCCACTGCATTTTCTATGCATTCCTTATCATTTTCGGCCTTCTTGCGATTATTCTTACATTTACCAAGCATACAGAGACTGCCTGCCATTTTCATGCCATCTGAATGCACACGATCAACTCGAGCAGCATATATCTTTGTACTTGCATCCAGAGCACAACTGGCAACCTGATAAAGGAACAACACAAACTTCATGTTAATTCTCTAATTTTAAAAATCAACATTTCATCTGAGCATAAGTTAAATTTTGTATGTCAATTCTTAAAAACGTACGGTACGAAACAACAGAAATATTTGTCAAGAAGGTCAAGGCAGGTGTAAGAGCAAAACTCTGTTCATCCTGGGTACAGTTTTTTTTGTATTCAAGTCAATAGTTAACACCTTATCACAATCCATATTATTCAAATGAATGCAAATCCAGTCACCTGTCAACTCATCACTGGTGATTCACCAATTGACGATAATTAAAGAAATTCTACAGAAATTATGACACAATGGTTTTCTGCAGAAAAAAAACAGTGATGACATTGTCTGATTTCACATAAGAAGTTTAGTAAAAGTGTATATGTGGGACTGTTTTCTACTGATGACTCTCTCCAAAAAAACCAGAAGACACTAATTGCTGACTTCACCACTACTGAGGAAGGATGTGCCACTTCCTTCAAAGGCACGTGACCTCTACACACAAAATATCTTTCACTTTACCATTGTAGCAGATGATATTTAAGCCCCACTGAACACACTATGTATTTAAGTCCACATCCAGGAGCAGCATATTAACGAAATATTCTGGTAGAACATAAATTTTAAAAAAATAATAGGAAACTGTTGTAGTTTGTTTAATGGACGATTCTTGCCTTTATGGAAATCAGACTTTTCTAGGCACCAAATCTTTCTTGTAAATACTTCACTCTAGAAGTTTATACAATCTAAATTAGGTTGGCCAAATAGGAATTCAAATTCAATTCCATCTGACGAGATGCCAATGTCATGAGCACTGTGCCACCTGACACGGTATTCACACTAGACATCACTTATCACTTTCTCATGTTTTGAGAAATCAGCAGCTGACCAAGAAATCAGAGAGGAACATTCTGGTCCAGGTTCAAAAATGTTTTTAGCTAACATTGCATAAAGCTTGCATGGACTGGAGGGTACAGTATCACCAGCATCTGAATTTGAATGTAGCATTACAGAAGTTAAGGACCACCTTTTTGCAGAGAACAACACCCATCTCAGACTTGTGGAATATCAGCAAGTTAAATGTCAGGATTAAGGAAGACATTGTTTCCAACTCAACAATGATTCTTATAGTCATATTCTTCACTGCAGTTATCCCTTCATCCTCTTATCATCTCTGTAGATCCCTAACATCAACATCCATGATTTACCTACACAACTTTAAAAACCTCACTACAATTAGCAAGACTGTGTCCTCCATATGATACTGTATAGTACTAATATGCTTTACTGTTGGAAGGTTAGATATTTGATATGAAGTATTGTTTTTCCTTTCTTGCACTGTGCCAGTTTAATGGACACCATAATCAAATAACCCCTTTTTTAATTATTATTACAGTCTCCTGTGCAGCTGTTCTCAACACATGAACAATAGTAATAAAGATTATGAATTTTTTATTTTTAGTTCCAAGTTAAATTTTGAGAACGAGGTACTGATATCTGCCTGATATTTCAATTCTCATTCAGTATGTCAGATGCAGCACCTGGTGTGAACTCAAGGAAATTGATATATTTGGGATGGTGAAAGAGAGCTGACAAGTGTAATAACACACCTATTAACTATGCATGCTTGATGGACCAGTTTCTGTGTGTCATCTGTACACAGATGTATCTGTATTTCGCTTGTTAATACGGGTATAGGTAGCGAGTATTGATGTGTATCTCATTAAGAATTCATTAAAGTGTTCTATTGCAAAAATCTAGTAATGCTTAAATCATTTAAATATGTACTGACCTTTCCTGCACAATTAGTAATGTTGATGTTGTTTGAGGTATTATTGAACAAGCTGAGAGCTGCAGTAAGAATATGTTTAACAAAGTAATGATAATATTGTGAAAGGGAAAGATACAAAGCCAGAAGGCTTTCTTCCGAAATAGACAACACACACACACACACACACACACACGCACGCACGCACGCACGCACGCACGACCACTGTCTGCACACGCACACTGTCTCGTATGAGTGAGCTGAATTTGCATGAATGTGTATGTGTCTATGATATCTACTGCAGAGGAAGGCCTTCTGGTTGAAAACTTGTGTGTTTGGTAGTATTTTGTTGTGCCTGTCTGTGACTTAACATTTTTGCTATATGGTGAGTAGCACGCGTTCCTTTTCATAATCTTGTCATTATTTCATCCTGGATTTTTCAATGTTTGATTTTAAAAAAGTAATGCATTTTGATTATTGTAAATTATTCAATTAATTTGACACAGAAGTCTTCTTAATGAGATTAAATGAAAGTTTGATTCTGTGGCAGCTAAAATATTATGAAATTTATAAAGTTAGTGGAAATGAGCAATTAGTGATTTCATTTTTTCTTTCAGTTTAGGAGAGGAGAGAGGATTATTCATTTTGTAGCCTCATTTGTGACAAAATAGGAGCCAATTCAACAAACCCCAGACCTGCAATATGTTAGTGAAATGTTTGAAAATCCATGGGCAATTCCACAACCTGTCTCGTCTTCTCTGTATGCCATAATTGTAAATTGCATACACCTAAATGTAAGATTTACATAATTTTGAATGAGAACAGTCTGTTCATGAAGTTTTCACGGAATTCCAAGTTCTGAGCTGTATTATATGTGTGACTTGGTCACTTTCCATATGTATGTCTAAGAGACTTTCCCAATTCATGGAAAGTACAATGGTTAATGTCAAGTAATAACCAGACAGAGAGAAAATGTTCATTTTTATTTTGTGGTGTCCAAAAAGTGTCTACTATTGGGGAGGGGGAGTGGGAGGGGGGTGCATCTGGCAGTTTGTGTAGCACTTGTAGGCTTTTCAGTGTCACTGAATGTTGTTTTTTGTGTGGTGCCGCTTACGAGTGGATGCCATTCAATGTGCAACTAACAAAATTGATTTATGTACAAAAACAGAAAGTATGCATAGTCTGTTTTACACAAAGCGTCACTTGCAATAGATGGCTTAAGAAATTTTTTTACCTTAGGTTATCACAATCAATATCATGCCATTTTACAGCCAAATATTTACCACCTTATTACCCTGATCAACATGCTATATAAACTGCTAGGGAGGATAATTTATAATTGTACAGACCATCTCACATAAAATAAAACCTCTATCAAGTAAGCTGGTTTCTAATTTCAGTATCCCCACCAGAGGACATCGACAAGGATGCACACAAGTCGGCCTGGGTCTCATGGCAGGATAGTGCGGCAAGCTGTCACAGACAGCAACACGGAGCATTGTATGGGCAGAACTGCTGACCCAGATGTTTACTTGCCAGTGGCAATAGGCTAGGCCCACTAGTTCTTACACTAACATTGGCCAGCATGGGCCTGGTCTCCAACATCACACCATGCTCTTGGTTCCACATGTTAGCTAGCTATTTAGGTGCTCACACTCGTTGTGTGTTGTGCCTTAACTTGTGCTCATCCCTATGAGGTGTTTGGACACTGCTCTCTGCTTCTGTAGTTGAACCACCACTGACTAGGAAAGCTACATTTGCGCTGACAGGACAGTTTCGAGGAATTGTCACACCTGTGTGGATATAAAAGTTGTGACTGAGAACATTCACACATGTGTGATATTTTTCTTCTTCTTCTTCTTCTTCTTTGTAGCGTTAAATTGTGGCCACCATGGCCCAAACATTTTTGGAATGCTGGTGGCAACAGTTGCACCTTGAGGAGCAGCAACAAAGCTGCAGCAGGAGCAAATACGGGAGCTGCCACTATGCTGGTGGCGAGCCATGTGTCTGCAGAGAAGCCTTCTGTCCCACCGCCACTGACACAGTTTGCCAGCTTCCAAGAGTCTACAGAATGCTGGACCAGTTCTTGCTGCGCTTCCAAGGTAAAGCATATTGTTCATCAAGCTGATAAGGCTGCCTTGTTATTATCCAGCAGTACGGGGTTGTATAAAATTGTACCAAATTTGAAATGCTAACACACACCCAAAAAAACTCCCTTTTTAGGAACTCTCTCAGTTGCTCACACAGTGTTCTGGATCCCAAACCAATGTGGTGGCAGCACGGTTGGATTTTAACCCACTCCACGGTGCCCTGGGGAGTTGTATGCAGCTTGGATAATTGACCTGCAAGGCCACTTGTGCTACTGTCTCTTAAAGTGTCCCCAATATGTTGCCTTGTGTACATACTCTCTGCCTAAAGATGTGCCTGCCCAACTGATATCCAACTCTGAGGTCCATGTCCAAACTCGGACATTGGTCTTGTCTGAACTTCTTTAGCAGAAGGAGCTCCAACTACTGAATCATATGAACTTTTGGCATCTACATCTAGATCATAGTCAAGCCATCTAATGGTGTGTGGCAGAGGGTACTTTCAGTACCACTATCTGATCCCTCCAACCCTGTTACACTCGCAAATAGTGTGATTGTGGGTAAGCCTCTGTATTGGCACTGATTTCTCAAATTTTATCCTCGTGATCAATACACGAGATGTATGTGGGGGGAAGTAATATGTTGTCGGACTCCTCCTGAAAAGTGCTGTCCTGAAATTTCTATAGTAAATCTCACCGTAATGCACAACGCCACTCTTGTAACATCTGCCAGTGGAGTTTGTTTAACATCTCCGTAATGATGTCCTGCCAGCTAAATGATCCCGTGACAAAACATGCCACTCTTTGTTGGATCTTCTCTATCTCCTCTATTAGTCCTACCCTGATGGGGATCCCAGATAGGTGAACAATACTCAAGGAGCAGGCGAACAAGCACCTTATAAGCCACTTTTTTCGTGGATGAGAACGCACATTTCAACAACTGGCAGGTGGTATAGTTAGATATATGTAGTAAACACCCCCAGGTGCGTTATGGGACTGGCCGCCAGCCTTGCCTTCTGCTAAGTCATTGTGTATCACCACTGTTGATAATACACATGCACTGGCATCACAGTGCTGCCTGTCTTTGTCCCTATTGAGGCTGGGCAACTTCGCATTAGTCGAAGTGTTCTGATTCCCACTTGCAATATTTTTTGGTTGATTGGTTGGTAGGATGATTAAAGGGAGCAGACTACTAGGTCATCAGTCCCTTTTTCCTCGAACAGACAGGTCAACATGACTATACATCAGAGATGGTCTACTCTGCAAAATCCAGTGGAAGAAAACCATAAGGTCTACCAAAGGTCAACAAAGGTCAGATAAGGGACAAAAAAGGACAAAGTGAAACACGGAAGAAAGGCAAATAAAAAGTTTAATAACAGCATGAAACTCTGTTTTCTCCATTTTATTCGCAGTCAACACAATGACCAAATCCGATTGCTGCCAACAATGCACTTACACTGCAGATTGTTGAAATTCTTTATACTATCATTGGAATAATCAAGCTTCCCAAGTACGAAGGTACAACAAAAATTTCCATTCTTTCATGGAAATTTACCAGACTTATCAAACTTCCCCAGCAACAACCAACTAGTATACTGGACAAAGTTGGTGGAACACTTTAGTTAGTCTGATGTAACATTGCATTAACATGTTATTTCTACCTTATTTGGATGTTCCTATGTAATTCAATTTGTCTAACTAAACTACAAGTTTTACTGTTTGTTTGTATCTCACTCAATATACCTGACAGCCTGCTCTTATTATGCAAATTGAAAGTGGGAGGGGAAGAAAGGAAAAAAAAGTGACGGGACTCATTATGTCAGATGCATCAAGACATATGCGGAGTCAGAAATATCAAGTGAAAATGTGTGCCAGATCGGAATTCAAGCCCTGGATCTCCAGCATACTAGGCAGCTGTGTTAACCACAGTGCCACCAACAATCTCAGTATGCCCCCGGCTAACCCACACTCCCACCTAGTGCCGCCTATGTGCAGTCCCCATCCACATCCTCCATGCTCGTTACTTTGAGATTCCCACATGAATTCGAACATGATTGTGCATTCACACTGAAGGTGGTAGATTCATAGCCCACTCAGGCAACTCAATTATATGAATGCATGACACCTGTTCTTTCAGACATGTCTGGAAGAATGGATATCACTCATTCATATAGGCTCCTGTTAGCAAGCAATACAGCTATTCTTTTAGCCATTTGGTTTTCAACAGTAAACAATTATGATTTTTTACAATGGAACAATATTTGTAATTATGGTTCATTAATAGTCTTAGAATTTTGCTGGCAACAGATGTAATTTCATTTGGTACAGTACAATATTAGCTAATATAAGTTTGTTTCATTATGGTTACTACTGACAGTATGATGTTGCATTTTGAATAGTTAATACTGCTGTTATACTAGCTGTATCCAGAGGCCTGAGGATGGCAGAGTGGCCACTGAAACTGGTGGCGTAAATAAAATATAGAGACACACAGCTGACAGTATTGTTCATTGCTTCATATATATTATCCATTAAAAGATACATGCATGGAAAAAAAAGACATCTGTCTTGTTCATCAAACTGACAGCAACAATGCCACTATCTGGATACAGAGGCTGTCTGGATACAGAGCTTTATTTACAAGTTTCTGCAAGTCATAACCTGCCAAAAACCAAACCACTCACTGAATCAGGAGCTCAGGAATACACCCCTTAATAGTTAACATAAGAAATAGAAGAAGCATAAAAATGAAACTAATCAATGGGCTCCCACACGGATCAGTCCTAGCACCACTTCTTTTCAGATTTTATATCACAGACCTGCCTCAAACGGAGGCTATAAAACTATGGTACACCTATACCTGGGCAACAGCTGTCCAGAGTAATGACACAGAAACAGTATAGGAAATGCTGTCGAAGAATTTAAGCACTTTTTCATGTGAATGGGTGCATAACCCAAACCCCACCAAAAAAGGTGTTACATTTAAATTTAACCAACAGGCTGGACAATCATAAAATTTTAATATATTATGGAAATATCACTCTTTCCTACTACAAAACTCCAACATATTTTGGTGTGACCATGGAGAGAACTTTAAGTCACATACAACATAGAATAATAATAATAATAATAATAATAATAATAATGGGTCATTCCATGGCAAGTGGTCTAGAGGCTCCCACATGAGCCTCATGGATTTTGATGAAATTTTGTATGAACATTCACTCATGTTCTCAATGAACACTGGTAAAGTTTCAGTTTCAGAAATTCAATTCTTTCGGAGATACAGTCACTTGTTTAAGAGCACAGTACAGCTTTCTATAGTGCATCCTTGAATTTTCAGCAACTTTGAGATGAGATATATCTGTAAGTATTTGCATGAAAGAAACAAAATGTGGCCATCTTATAAAACTTTTAGAGCTCTTTAAAGTAAAATATTAAGAAAAGGATTTCTGATCAATTTTCATCTGGATAATTTGAAGCAAAGTTGGGTGAAAAAATAGCTGTTAAAAAAATGCAAACTTTTGTTTTTTATATCTCCAAATGTAATTGAGGGATGTCCATGAAACTTTGCACACTCACCAACACAAGGTCTTAGAATATAAAATTTCATTCTCCTATTGCTTTCCATTATTTCACAAATCTAAGGTAAAGTTGACGATTTTCAAGAAGTGCTAAAAATGGGTATTTTAGTCAAATTTTTCAAAAAAGTGTTTTCCCCAAACTATGGTCATTAGAAAGAGCATATTCCAAACTATCTAGAAAAGTGGATTTGGTTTTGCAATGCAAGCATATAAGGCCCTAAAAAGTAGCATCATCAAAGAGGCACACTGGAAGTTTGAACTCATTTATCTGGCACTCAAATTATAGCTGAAATCTTTTATTTTGCCTTATACATGTTTATTAATGTCTGGGATAAGTGAAAGAAGAAGCCCTGATGAACAGGACCTAACTTAAGTCTGAATAGCAAAAGAATAAAAATAGAAACTATGTTATTTCTTAATTGTCACCTCCCCTGCCCCCCCCCCCCCTCTCTCTCTCTCTCACACACACACACACACACACACACACACACACACACACAATTATTATTATTAAGAATGAATGTAATTCGTAAAATTTATTTGCGTAATCATCTAATTATTAGTTGCCTGTTTAATGAACAGCTTACTGATGGAAAAGAAGTGTATAAATGAGTTGCTATGGTCCATGGTGGCTTAACCACTGCTAGTTTCATGTCACCTGAGAAAACCAGCATTCCCATTGCCGTAGGGGCTTAGCAACAACAGCCACGGGTGGGTTTCTTTACCACAGGATCCCAAGCCTGATAAGGGTTTCTTTACACAGGTTCCCAAGCCTGATAATAAAATTATTTAAGTGCTCTGTGTAAAATTAGAAGGCACTCTAGGATTCCTTGGATTGTTTTTCTAACTATTTCAATTTTTGATATGCTACATTAATTTTCTGGTGAATATCAAGAGGAATGGTGTATTGCCGGCCAGACGAATTTTCTGATGGAGCTGGAATAACTGCAATAATGTGGTGTTCCGGAACCCAGCACTTGTCACTTCTTGGTGGCCAATAAAATGAATTTGCTGGACCATGTGGGTGCATAAAGTTTATTAATGCATCCCTTTGCTCTGTGGAGGTCTCACAGATATTCCCAATCCACCACATGTTTTCATAGATGCATGCAACATATTGTCCTGGTTGGAGTGCAGACATTAATATGCCTCCTTTATTACTGTGACCCATTTTAGCTAGAAAAGATGAAAAATCATTTGAAACTCTGCTGACCTGAATTGTTGTTTCATCAATAGGTAAAAAGTGATGATTTTCTCTAGTGCCTGCTACAGTTTGTCGAAGTTTAAACCTCTCTTCTTGTGACAAAATATTTTTTTCAATTTCATCTTTAGTGACGGAAACAAATTTAATTCTATTAATGTTTTCAGAGCAGAAGTGAAACAGATCTAGGGGAGTAAGAATTTGTCCATTAAGTGGCCGTTGCAAGCTTGCTCTTGCTGCTAACCCCTTTGTTGTATCTCCAATCCCATCACAAGGTAATTTCCGTGACTAGCAGCAAAAAAATTCCGTTTGACTGTCATTCCAAAATCACTCTTATGGTAGCACAAATATAGGAAATTCTTGAAATTTTTATATTGAGCACTGGAGCCATCACTGAAATAATGAATGTGGGATATCTGTGCAAACCATGCTTTTACATATTTGATGAGCTCCTTGATAAAAACGTGAACTGTAATAGTGTGATGCCGCAAACAATCACTGATAATGCACATACTTAAAGATTCTACTTTCTCATTTTGACGAAAGTAGATAGCAAATGGATGAATTGTTGTTTGACTATTGTCCCAGTGGAAGCCTTGCACAGCATTCTGAATGATAAAAGAATAGTTTTCTGCAAAATCCATTAAGACAACAAGCTCTTTGTCTTTCAGATGACATTTAAGGCCTTTAAGATGCAAGCTTTGATTCTTCGCAATGTAATGGTGACCTGACAGACTCCATATTTCATTTTTTACATCTTCAATAAATTCATCCACTACCATTTGCTTCGTGTCTAGTGTGGGCCGATCGGTACGTATCCATTGCTTAAGCACAATTACTTCCTGTGGCTCATGATCTACGAAATAGCTGGCAATTTCAGATGCTATAGCTTCGGGCCCAGGACACCTTTCACAGCGATGTAGCATGCACTGTTTAGAGTTCAAACTGCAAACTGCCTTTCTGAGAATCTCCTTATAATTTTCACGTATACCAGCTCTGCTGAGCATAAGCTTAACATTTTGGTGAATTTCACAGACGCAAACTGCATGCATTCCAGCTGATCCCACTGTTACACACCATTTGGGTCTAAGTTCACAAAACTTTGAGAACCCTAGTTCTGGACCATTTATATTCTTATAGATAACACACATTTTCCGTATATTGCAAATTAACAATTGTTTCTGCTTGTACGTCTTTCTATCTAAAAGTCTAACTGAAATACTATCTGTTTTTCCAGGTGACACCCTACTACACTCTTCATCTTCAAAAAATTTTCACACTCTACTAGCAACTTCTGCTGGTAATTTCCTGCTTTGCCTATTTTTAGGCAGTGCCAGAGTGCCCTTCTCTGTCTTAAGCTTCCGAGCATTATTCGCCATTCTTTCGGACATGCCGAACTGAGCTGCTGTTTGTCTGACTGTCTAACTTACAGGTGTCAAGGTTAAAATTTGCATCTGTTCTTTATGAACTGCATTCTGCATCTTGGCTTTCAGTTCAGAACCAAGGACCTTGCCATTGGTGGGGAGACTTGCGTGCCACAGCGATACAGATAGCCTTATCGTAGGTGCAACCACAACGGAGGGGTATTTGTTGAGAGGCCAGACAAATGTGTGGTTCCTGAGGAGGGGCAAAAGCCTTTTTAATAGTTGCAGGGGCAACAGTATGGATGATTGACTGGTCTGGCCTTGAAACACTAACCAAAACACTCGTGCTGTGCTGCTACTGCGAATGGCTGAAAGCAAGGTGAAACTGCAGCCGTAATTTTTCCCAAGGGCATGCAGCTTTACTGTACGGTTAAATGATGATGGCGTCCTCTTCTTAAATATTCTGGAGGTAAAATAGTCCCCCATTCGCATCTCCAGGCAGGGACTAGTAAGGAGGACGTCATTGTTAGGAGAAAGAAAACTGGCATTCCACGGATCGGAGCGTGGAATGTCAGATCCCTTAATCGGGCAGGTAGGTTAGAAAATTTAAAACGGGAAATGAATAGGTTAAAGTTACATATAGTGGGAATTAATGAAGTTCGGTGCAGAAGGAACAAGACTTCTGGTCAGGTGACTACAGGGTTATAAATACAAAATCAGATACAGGTAATGCAGGAGTAGGTTTAATAATGAATAAAAAAATAGGAGTGTGGGTAAGCTACAACAAACAGCATAGTGAATGCATTATTGTGGCCAAGATAGATACAAAGCCCACGCCTACCACAGTAGTACAAGTTTATATGCCAACTAGCTCGACAGATAACAAAGAGATTGATGAAATGTATGATAATATAAAAGAAATTATTCAGGTAGTGAAGGAAGATGAAAATTTGATTGTCATGGGTGACTGGAATTCGAAAGTAGGAAAACGAAGAGAAGGAAACATAGTAGGTGAATATGGAAAGGGAGTAAGAAATGAAAGAGGAAGCTGCCTGGTAGAATTTTGCACAGAGCATAACTTAATCATAGCTAACATTTGGTTCAAGAATTATGAAAGAAGGTTGTACACATGGAAGAGGCCTGGAGATACTGGAAGGTTTCAGATAGATTATATAATGGTAACACAGAGATTTAGGAACCAGGTTTTAAATTGTAAGACATTTCCAGGGGCAGCTGTGGACTGTGACCACAATCTATTGGTTAGAACTGTAGATTAAAACTGAAGAAACTGCAAAAAGGTGGGGATTTAAGGAGATGGGACCTGGATAAACTGACAGAACCAGAGGTTGTAGAGAGTTTCAGTGAACGATTGACAAGAATGGGGGAAAGAAATACAGTAGAAGAAGAATGGGTAGCTCTGAGAGATGAAATAGTGGAAGCAGCAGAAGATCACATAGGTAAAAATATGAATTTAATTTTTGAAAGAAAAAATATAAAAATGCAATAAATGAAGCAGGCAAAAAGGAATACAAATGTCTCAAAAATGAGATCAGCAGGAAGTGCAAAATGGCTAAGCAGGGGTGGCTAGTGGATAAGGATGTAGAGGCTTATCTCATTAGGGGTAAGATAGATACTGCCTACAGGAAAATTAAAGAGACCTTTGGAGAAAAGAGAACCACTTGTATGAATATCAAGAGCTCACATGGAAACCCAGTTCTAAGCAAAGAAGGGAAAGCAGAAAGATGGAAGGAGTATATAGAGCGTCTATACAAGGGCAATGTACTTGAGAACAATATTATGGAAATGGAAGAGGATGTAGATGAAGATGAAATGGGAGCAGGGTGTATAAGTGGACAAGGAAAAAAAATTCCTGGATTTTTCCCGGATTTCCCGGTTAAAAATACCCTTTCTCCCAGATGAAAATACACTTTTTCCGTATTAAGTGACAGTATACTCTTCCTCGGTACTGTAAAAGTCATCAATCGTTTGAATGTTTATGGTTTTATCTGCTGATGTAGCATTTCCCGGCACTTTAGAAAACTAAAATCGGGGGAAAAACACGTTTTGAAAGACCTTTGATGTGCAGCAACATGTACGCTGCATATTTTCGTTTTACAAAGGTATAAATTTGAATTCGACCAAGTAACGCATGTCACTTTCCAAAGCATTGAAATTGAGATTGTGATGCGCTTTTGTAAGCGTCATAGCTCATTCACGTGATCTCGCCAGTTGATGACAGCAATAGGACACGTGATGTAGTCAACCAATAGGAAGATCACTCTTTAAGTAGCGCGAATACACAAATAAGAAAAGTTAATGGCTTAAATTAATATACATAGCATTCACATAAAATATTGGTCTCGAATACTAATAAGTTGGAAGAGACGCTAAGCTTCCACATATAAAGTTGATCTTTCTTGCATGTGTTGCACTTTAAGATACACACACAAATGTGCCAGTAAAATTTTTAATAATGACGCAAATGTCTCATCTTTTGGGTTCGATATACTTTTAAATGGTGGTCCTCAAAGAGTTGATTCTTAAATGAGAGTCAAATGCTTTGTGATTTAACAAACTCATCGTAATTTCTCGCACATAATTCATCTTGCGTAAAAGGAAATCTGCTTTGAATGTAACGCTTTTCAACCCCACCATTCGTAATATTTTCCCGCGAAATAGGTTCGTTTCAGCAGTTGCAAGAAAGCGCCAGATAACTGGCGTCACCAGGCTTGCGCAGCTACGATGATGCAGGAAGCCCATATGTTCGTACGTGTAAAACATTAAAAGATCTTACATTACATCATAGAAGAAACAAGACATCATAGGATACTTCAAGAGTGTCGGGACTTCGCGAACCATACTAAAGTGCATAATTCGACTTAAAATGCACATCCATGTGTAAATTTTCTTGGCGTACCAGCACTCATGTTTGGTTCTTTATGATAGCATAATGCCATATGTGCACTTGAAATGCAGCCAATAGTTGAAACTAGCCAATTCAGTGAAATTAAACACTTCATTTGAAATAAATTGACTGCCTCAGTAGAAAGGATTAATAAAAGCCAAATCTCTTTAGCAAACCAGCAAATATAACTTCATTGTTCTGTTAGACAATTAATGGCTCGACTGTCAAAGGTGGAAATAAAATCTGAAACTATTAACCTATTTTAGCCTGCCATAATTATGTGAATGTATTTTAATTCATTTTGATAGCTCCCGGCCACAAAAATCTGTTTTGTTATCATTTACCGTGAGAGCAATAAACGAAGAGGCAACAACAAAATCTCTGGACGTAAACACAGGTCACATGGAACCGACCCACCTCCCCACAACTCGGACTGCTCTGAGCGTCAGCCCCGTATCTACGATATTTCCGAACCGGAGCAATATTAAGTAGTGGCACCCAGCCACACTTCCCCAACCAGAAGCGGGAGAAGGTGCTACTCATATGCGACTCAACTACGCATGCGCAAGAGCCCGCCCGCAACTGCTCAAACAAATCTAATTTAAACAGTTGTCACGTCACGCTCATCGGAGGCAATTTGTTGTTATAATGCATTGCATAGTGTTCCTAATGCCTTTGATACACTTTACTGTTGGCAGACGCTTGTATGAGCACTGTTAAGTTGTTGTATGCGGCGCATTTCCTTTGCAACTTAAGTTTTATTTTCTTGTGCCCCCCCCCCATTCATGTTTTGTTGCTGCAGTATCATTCTGCGGGATACAATAATATTATTGGTTCTCACCAGTCATAATCACAAAAATTTAAGTGTAAACTAAAACAATGAAAAATTCCCGGAATTCTAAACAATTCCCGGGTTTTTCCCGGATGAAAAAATTCCCGGGTCTCCCGGTTGCCCCGGGTCGTGTACACCCTGTGGGAGATACGATACTGAGTGAAGAATTTGACAGGGCACTGAAAGATCTAAGTCGCAACAAGGCCTGGGAGTAGACAACATTCCATTAGAACTAATGACAGCCTTGGGAGAGCCAGTGCTGACAAAACTCTACCATCTGGTGAGCAAAATGTATGAAACAGGCAAAAACCCTCACATTTCAAGAAGAATATAATAATTCCAATCCCAAAGAAAGTAGGTGTTGACAGATGTCAAAATTACCAAACTATCAGTTTAAAAATACTAACGCGAATTCTTTACAGACGAATGGAAAAACTGGTAGAAGTCTACCTCGGGGAAGATCAGTTTGGATTCCGTAGAAATGTTGGAACACGTGAGGCAATACCAACTTTACGCCTTATCTTAGAAGAAAGATTAAGGAAAGGCAAACCTACATTTTTAGCATTTGTAGACTTACAGAAAGCTTTGGACAATGTTGACTGGAATACTCTCTTTCAAATTTTAAAGGTGGCAGGGGTAAAATACAGGGAGCGTAAAGCTATTTACAATTTGTACAGAAACCGGATGGCAGTTATAAGAATCGAGGGACATGAAAGGGGAGCAGTGGTTGGGAAGGGAGTGAGACAGGGTTGTAGCCTATCCCCAATGTTATTCAATCTGTATATTGAGCGAGCAGTAAAGGAAAGAAAAGAAAAATTCAGAGCAGAAATTAAAATCAAGGGAGAAAAAATAAAAACTTTGAGGTTCGCCGATGACATAGTGATTCTGTCAGACACAGCACAGGACCTGGAAGAACGGTTGAACATAATGGACAGTGTCTTCAAAGGAGGATGTAAGATGAACACTAACAAAATCAAAAAATAGAAGCTTTCAAACTGTGGTGCTACAGAAGAATGCTGAAGATTACATTGGTAGATCAAATAACTAATGAAGAGGTATTGAACAGAATTGGGGAGAAGAGAAATTTGTGGCACAACTTGACTAGAAGGAGGAGCCGGTTGGTAGGACATGTTCTGAGGCATCAAGGGATCACCAATTCAACTACCAAATGGATTGTTATGCTCAGCCACATTCACACAACACAATTAAATCAGGACCATCTTCTTGTTAAAGAATACACAAACAGTGTGTATGCGTGGATGAGGGTAAAAAATTCCCAGATTTTTCCTGGATTTCCCGGTTAAAAACACACTTTCTCCCAGATGAAAATACACTTTTTCCGTGGTAAGTAACAGTATACTTTTCCTCAGAACTGTAGAACTTGTCAATCCTTTCAATGGTTGTGGTTGTGGTTTTATACACCAGCATAGAATTTCCTGTTCTTTAGAAAATGAAACTCAGAGGAAAAAACACGTTTTGGAACGATGTCTGATGTGCAGCAACATGTACACTGCATATTTTCGTATTACACGAAAGTATAAATTCAAATTCCACTGAACACGGCATGTTAGTTTCCGAAGAATTGAAATCGAGACTATGATGCACTTCTGTAAGCCAGTCGTAGCTCATGTCAAGCAATCTCACCAGCCAATGACAGAATATTCAGAGCATAGAATACATTATGTAGTCAGCCAATAGCAACATCACTGTTAACTAGTGCGAACACACAAGTAGGAAAGGGTAATGGTTTAAATTAATATGCATAATGTTGCAAAAGAAAAGAAATGCTTACACCTTTTATATTGGTCTCTAAGATTAATAAGCTGCGAGAGAAGCTAAGCTTTCACACATAATTTTGATCTTTTTTGCGCGTGTTGCACTTTAAGATACATCACACAAATGTGCCAGTAAAATCTTTAACGACATAAATGTCTTATCTTCTGGGCTCGAAAATATTCTAAACGGCCATCCTCAAAGATTTGATTTTTGAATGAGAGTCAAACGCTCTGTGATTTAAGAAATTCATCGGACATTCGCGCGTAGAGTTCATCGTACGTAAAAGGAAATTTCCTTTGAAAGTAACGCTTTTCAAATAACCATTCGGAATATTTTCCCGCAACCTGTTAGAAATAGATATGTTTCAGCAGTTGCCAGAGAGCGCCAGATAACAGGCATTGCCGCACTTGCGCAGCTACGATGACGCAGGAAGCCTGTACGTTCGTATGTGCAAAGCATTAAAAGATCTTACATTATGTCTCAAAAGAAAAACAAGACATTAGAGGATACTCCATAAGCATGTGAATTGTGAACCATACCAAAATGAATAATTTGGCTTAAAGTGCACATTTGTATGTCTAGATTCAGATGTACTTTTTCTTGGAGTACTAGTACTGTATTATTTCATGTTTGGTTCTTTACTATAGCATAATGCCATACATGCTAGAAGATGAAAGCATGAACTTGAAATGCAGCAAACAGTTGAAACTAGCCAATAGTGTGGAATTAAAACACTTTGTTTCAAATAAATTGACTGCCTCAGCAGAAAAGATTAATAATAAAAGTCAAATTTCTTTAACAAACCGACAACAACAACTTCGTTGTTCTGCAAGACAGTTAACACTTGACTGTCAGAAAGGTGGCAACAAAATAAAATCTGAAACTAACAACATATTTCAGCCTTTTGTAATTATGTGAATGTATTTTAATTCACTTGATAGCTCCCAGCCACAGAAATCCGTTTTGTTTTCATGTGACATGAGAGCAATAAACAAAGAGGAAACAGCAAAATCACTTAACGTAAACAAACACGTCACGTGGAGACTACCACCTCCCCACTACAACTCAGACTGCTATGTGCATCAGCTCCAGAAATTGAAATGTCCTGTGGTGCCTCTCCTGCTCGCAATCGGCAGGTTTGACATCCTGCCCCTCTTAAAAAGAATCTTGCAATTAAAACTGGATGGGATTATTTGTAACGGGCTGAACAAGAACTCTTCAGAAAATTTACAGTCTTTACTGCCTATTAGCTAGTAACTTGCTGTTCTGTGTGACATAAAAATAAAACGAGTAAAGACAAGAGACAAGAAAGACAGTACACATTTAGTCAATCCTTAAGTCCTAGCTTTTTTGCAATGTAATCTTGCCACTGCTTTATTTGGCGTACTTTCTTTTCTGGGAATGACTCTGTTACCTCATCGAGGTTCGTCAATGTTTTGCTACATGACAAAATGAAAACAAAAGAGACCTGCCTAATAGTGCAGCAATTGTTACACACACCAAATATACGAGACTGTTTTGACACAAATGGTCATTTTTATAACATGATGGAATATAATTCACGAAGTACCAATATCAAATGCCTATTAGGCCTACTAAAGGCAAAAAGTTTTATGTTAGGAAATAGTTCCACATTTCATTCATATTCGCTAGCTTCTGAAGCACGAGATCGAAAAGAAGAGTACGAAATTTTTATATAAATTTGGAATTGTCATATTCTTCCGTAATTTGTGTGAGTCCGTTTCTTCTCCTTCCTCGTTCTAACAAACAATCTTGTAATCACTAATTCTGTATCTGTTCCTGCCGGTGTCAAAACTTATTCTCTAGTTAACTTCACTAACCCTGCCACAATCATCGCTTTAGTTATCCCGCATTTATTCTCCGGTTAGGCATTATTACGTGTTCGTACAACGCGTTTTCCACGCTACTCCCAGAATAGAACTTTAGCGGCTGCTAGCAGGGGACTGTATAACTGGACCTTAGTAGTGTAGCGGTCTGGCCAAAAACTTTCTGTCAGAATTTCACTTCCTTTGATACACAGAGAAGACAATACCTAATCTTTGTTGCCTTTTAATCCTGTTAGTCCTTTATTTCCACTCTGGAAGTCTGAATCTATGGAATTCGCTAGTAATTGTAACAACGCTAATAATTTTCAAACCCAGTCAACCGCATAAAAAGCGATTGGCAATCACCCATTCAACTTTATTACGCTCAGCTTGTACAGACCGGTCCCCGTTTGTCTGCAGGAAAGTTTATTTCTAGATGCGAGGGGGATTCCCCTGGCAGAAAAATCACGTACACTATGCACACGTTCAAAAATCAACTTATGATTCATTCAGAAATCAACTTAGAATTTGTTCAAAAACCAACAGGGATGTGTTCAAAATCATATGAGTAATTGATAGACCAAATTGCGTTGGAAGCCAGGCGCTGTGTGAAAAAAGGTCTTTTTCCTCAATAATATGAATTTTTTTTAGGCTTTGTTGTTGTGCATAACATGATTTTTGTCACAGAATTAACTAATGGGACATTATATTGTAGTTCTCTCTACAGGGATGTGGCTGTTATGGAGTCTGACAGGTGTCAGGGCCACTACAATTAACTGCAGTCACTAATGAGTGTATGACGATCCTTTCAAAAGAAGCCTATTTTACAATTATAAATTTCTTTTGACACATGTAATGTACCAGATTGAGATTCCTTTCAAAATACTGTTACGAGCTCGGTTCAGGTACTGAAATAATGCAATCTGTTAGCAGAACATGTAAATGCAGCCTCCGTTAGTTTTATTTATGTCAACAAGTTTACGGTGACAAGGTCGTCTAACAGATGGCATTGCACGTTGTGTATCCTGTATTGACGATGCAAGCACCTTCTGGAGCTAGCAGCATCATTCCAGAAAATACCAGCCTTCTCCAGTAGAATGGGGCAGGAACTATTTAAGCGGCACCATGGAGAAGAATCAGGCAGTTCCAATTTGAACAGCAATCTGATAAGACTATTCTTTCTAAATGTAATACGGCCAATGAGTGCGAAGTGTTTACTATGGGTACATGGGGCGTGAAGTGTATAGGGACATGTACTCCACTGACTTAAAACTTTTCTTATCACAGCTTAGGAAAGTGACTAAGAATGGAAAGTGGAAGTGTCACTTTTTGGATCACTACACCAAAAAATAGTCTTTTGTCAAGAAAAGAAGTATAGATCTGGACACGCTGTGTGAGACCTGTAGCTGTTTCATCTCAGTAACTCATGGAATGGAGGTAAGACAGATGTGAGGCATCACACTTCTATGGAATAATCAGACAAATAGATACATAGTAGCGTTGACATCAAAACCTATTTCTACAGCCATGATTAAAGAAAATACCTAGGAAGAACTGCTCATTGCTGCTGCAGAACTAACTACAGCTTCTAAAGTTGTCGAGTATCATCAACCCTTCAGTTCTCTTGACTGTACCATAAAAATAAATGCTGAAATGTATTCTGACTCCCAAGTTGCAACAGTGCAATCTACAACCAGGATCAAAGTTACAGCAATTGTTAAAAATATTTTCCATGTCCGAATGCATAAAACAATTGCAAGAAGTTTCATTTTTGGCACAGACACTGATGCATCAAATGCCAAGGCTGGAAAGATGTTTCCTTTAGTTGTTCAATACTTTACTGATGTTGACGGAATCCAATAGAAACTGTTTAAGTTCGATTTGCTGAGTAGTGGAACATCAGACACAATTACAAAGTTTTGTCTAGACACTTTAAGACAACTGCACATTTCACTAGATAAATCAATCGCTTTTTGGGGAGACAATACCAATACCAACTTCGGAGGGCTTTATCGACCTGGCCAGAAGAATGTTACCAAATTAAAGAAGAACTAGGAAAAAATGTAGAAGGAATTGGAAGCCTGCCCATATTTTCCACAGTAGACTACTACATCAAGTGCAAGTGCTGCAGGACTATTAAATGTCAAAATTGAAATAACCATCATGAAAATATTATTTTTTAATGTACACCGTAAGGACGGAGAAACTGAAAGAGATCTGCTCTTTGGTCTCACTCAAAAACAAGATGGCCGTCATTAATACTGGCAGTTGAGAGAATTCTTAAGCTTTGGATTCCATTAAAGCAATTTTTTGACACTGAAGACAGGCCACCTAAAATAATTTCAGATTTTTTTCAGCTGTCTGATCATTGAAATTTACTTCATGTTTCCGCAGTCCAACTTGGCTCTGCTTGTAAAAAAATTTAAAAAGAGTGGAGAAGAATAAAGTCTTGGTAGTTTAAATGAGAACTATATTAATAGACACTCAGAGATATCTGAATCGAAGGAAGACTGCCAGTTTTATTGACATGCAAACCAAGATGAATTTGAACAAATTAAAAAATGAGAAACCTAACCAAGAAATAATTAATATGATTTCGAAATTTGAAGAAGAAACAAAGACTTTCTATACCAAAGCATTTGATTATTTACAGAAATGGGCTATTTCATTCAATAAATATTAAGTATTTGATTGAAGGACGCTATTTGAAATCCCAGACTTGTGTGATGATTGAAAACACAATTACACACTTGACTAAACAGGTGTGAAGATTTCTGGCTTCAAATGTTTTTAGTAATATATGTACCTGAAGAGCTCTTTAGAAACTACCTATGACTCGGAAGAATGGAAGTCTGAACACACTGTGAAAGAAATGTAAATTTACTTTCTTAAGGAAACTGAAAATCCTGAATGTAAATGGAAAATGCTGAAATTATGTATTTGTTTTCTATTACCACACCCAACACCACTGTGGAAAGAGTATTTTCACTGATGTTGGCCTAGTTGACTGATGAAAGAAATTAGCTGCTGCCAGGGACTGTGGAGTCAATCTTATAGTGCCAGTTTAAATATAAGTTGACTTGGAGTTTTATAAATACTCAAAAGAGAAAAATGACTTGCTGAAAAAGGTGAAATCTTCCAAAAAAATATGGTGTACCAATTACTTCTGCCACAACAAGTTCCAATGTAATTTTCTTTTAAATAAAAAGTAATTATATTGAATAATTTTTTTATTTCATTTCTACACTCCCATCTCAGAGGGTCCCAACAAGGTCAGGGCTAGGTGTGGTAACCTTAAATGAGGATCATTCAATGTGGCAAGTTAGGTGGCGGATGTTTTAAAATGTGGTTGCATCTTATACCACTAGAGGGCAGGCCTGAACTACGTCGTTAACAATACTCTGCTAACCTCAACAAGCAAACTGCATGGTAGCTGGAACCGAATGCTTTGTGTTATGCATTGCTTGTTGTTTTCTTATTTTGAAATAAGTAAAGCCAGTAATCTTGCTCCATTACGAATTTCAATCATGACCGTTACAACATCAGAAGAGATTAGCAATCCCTGTGACAATGTGTCAGTTCTGTTGTAGGCTGCTGCCCTGCAAAAGGGAAGTGGGGTTGTTTCCCTACATTCTGGTGATCAAAATTATAGTTTGTTTAAACTCACAGTGACTGCCACTGTATCCTATGGTGCCCGCATGCTGCACTATAGTGATTGGAAAACAAAATTTGTGATGTTTTTTGACTGCACTGAAAGTCTTCCCCTAATGTTAAAACAGAGTTACTGTACATTTGGTTGTACACTGCTATGCTAAGTGCCTTGTCATTTCTATCTGTAGCCTTGTCAAGCATGGGTAACATGGCTACAAATGCCCATGAAAGGTTGAAATTAATAGCCTGTAGAACTGAGTGGATAAACACAAATAATGTCCAGAGACACCTTAAACCAGAGATACACTCAGTTCAACGGCTGGAAAATGCTGCTGCTTTTCAACAGAAAAATCATTTTTGGAAAGCAAACATTCCAGTCACATAGTTCACAGTCAGCACTTTTTTAAAGTCAATTTCAAAGAGCTAAGACATTATTTATCTTCACTCGTGTAATGTTACAACCTTTTAAATTTGTGCATCTGATCATATATTTTGACACAAAATAGATGTCAATTTTGTCAAAAATAGATGCTACATTTTCCAGTCCCTAGTATTTTGCATGAAATTTAAGGTTGTGCGGAATTAAATGATTAAAGAAATATATTACTAAAATTAAAATAAAAGACTAACTTTTTTCAAAATTATGGTTATGTCAAATACTTTTGCCCTTCTGCAAACATAATGTTGTATTCAAATTTTTATAACACGATAACATTTATCTATAAGCCTAAGGAGTTTTGTAATTAAAGAATTAAAGTGAGAAATTTGTGAAAAAATAAATTGCAACTGCTTTTTGTTTTTCAAAATGATTTTTTTAAAATAAAATCCCATTTATATTTGATTCACTCTTGTATAATTTTTAACAAATTGTTACACCCATCAGTGTTCTGTTCTGATCACCAATTTTATTTTGCTTAATAATTCATTGGGAAGACTAGTCTTACAAGGTTAATAGGCTGGATGTTAAGAGACCAAGACAATCCTCTCAAACTGCCGGGAGTCTTAGTTTCAGCTTCTAAGTCTCAGCAGAGTTCCCCAAAACCCTTGAAAAACAAAAGCAGACTCAGGCAGAATTCTGCGTACTTAAGGAAACATAAAAAGAGGTGGTGCGACAGTTGTAACAGACAACTGCATACTGAAAAGTTATTAACCCCAACACACATTCAGCTCTTCAGCATGTAGTTCAGCCTGAGATTGTGGGTTTAATTTGATGTTATGAGAGAGATCTGTATCACGCTCAACATTCAGGAAAAATAATATTCCTTTATTCTGAGATTCACAGTATTCGAATGTTTTGCCTCGACTGTGATAACTGAAGCATTCCCTGATGTTTCAAAAATAAAGAAATGGCGGTGAAGGAGACATTGTTGGCTCAACTTCCTAGACTATTCATCAGTTAGTATATGCAAGGGACAAACAGGTTACGAAACATCACATATGGATATACCTTATCCCATCACAAAAATAAATAAATAACTCCACTGCACAATATTAAAGAGGACTGTCCATTTTTATGAATCTGGAGAAACTGATAAAAAAACTATTCAGTTTTCAGGAACTACAAAACTATTGTCCAATGTCCTTGACACCATTTTGTTGTAGAATCTTAGAACATACTCTAAGCTCAATCATAATGAGATGTCTCAAACAAAATGATTTTCCTCTGTCTTAGCCAGCATGGATTATGAAAACATCAATCACGAGAAACCGGACTCATTTTTCTCACATAATACACTGAAAGGTATGGATCAAGGCAGCCAGGTAGAAGCAGTATTTCTTGATATTTGAAAAGCACTTGACTCAGTACCTCATCTATACTTATTATCAAAAGTATGATCTTATGGGGTATTAAGCAAAACTTATGACTGGATGTGGATTTTTTGCAGAGAGGTCGCAGCAAATTAGATTGAATGGAGAGTCATCAACATGTAAAGGAATAACCTTGTTATATTCCCCAGGGAAGTCTGTTGAGACCTCTGCTGTTCATGTTGTACAGTAATGATCATTTGGACAATATTGATAGTAAGCTCAGACTTTTTGCAATTTATGAGATTACTTACGACAATGTCTTGTTTGAAAGCTGCTTAGATATTCAGTCAGATCTTGATAAGATTTCAAAATGGTGCAAATACTGGCATCTTCCATTAAATGTTCAGAAAAGTAAAACTACGCACTTCACAAAATGAAAAAAAATAGTATCATATGACTATAATATTAGTGAGTCACAGATGGAATCTGTCAACTCATTAAATTCCTGAGTGTAAAATTTTGTAGGTACATGAATGGAATGATTGCATAAGTTAAGCTGTGGCTAAAACAGGTGACAAGTTTCAGTTTATTGGTATAATACTGGGGAAATGCAATCAGTCTACAAAGGAGATTACTTACATATCACTCACGCGGTCCATCCCAGAATATTGCTCACGTGCGTGTCGGACCCATGCCAAATAGGACTAATGGAGGATACTGAACATATACAGAGAAGGGCAGCATGAATGGTCACAGGTTTATTCTTCTGTGGGAAAGTGTCACAGAGAGGCTGCAGAAACTGAACTCTTAGACTCTTGAAGATGGATGTATATTATCCCAAGAAAGCCTACTTACAAATTTTAAAGCACTGGCTTTAAATGATGGCTCCAGGAATATACTAATCCACCTACATACCACTCCCGTAGATATCATGAGCACAAGATTAGATTCAGTACAGCAACCATAGAGGTATTTAAAGAATCATTCTTCCCATACTTTATGCACAAGTGGTACAATAGGATGTACCCTCTGCCAGGCACTTCACAGTGGTTTGCAGAGTGTAGGTGTGGAAAATGTAGAACCACTACCTTTGGCTAAAGCAGAAGTACAGAAATATTAAACTGAAGTCGTCATGAAATAAACACAAATTCAAAAAAGAATAGATTCTCTAAAGAAAAGTCGCACAGCTGGGACGTTTCCTGGAAACATGACATGCTTCATCGAACAATATTTCAGGATAAGTGTGATGGAGGAGGAGTGAGAGGTTACTGATGAAAAGATTTGTCCTTTTTAGGCGTTCTGATGACTGGTTGCTATAACAACACAACAACAACAATCAGATACATAGAAAAGACTGATATATATATAATAAAAAGATAAATATATAGATAGACAGCCAGGATCTACAGGTAAATTAAATAAATCCTTGAAGATAAGAGAAGCAGCTGTATGAATATCAAGAGCTCATGTGGCAAACCAATACTAAGGAAAGGGGAGAAAGTTAAAAGGGAAGGAATATATAGACGGTCTTTAAAGAGGAAACAAACTTTAGGACAATATTGCAGAAAGAAAAGAAGAAATAGTATGTGAAAAGGAGATAGGAGATAAGGTACTGCAAGAAGAATCTGACAGAGCACTGAAAGACCTAAGTGGAAACAACGAGCACTGAAAGACCTGAGTGGAAACAATGTCCCTGGAATAGAGGACATTCCCTCAGAATTACTGAGACCCTTGCAAGAGCCAAACATGACAAAACTATTCCACCTGGTGTACAAGATATTCTTCTATATACAACTTGGTAAATATACAGCCTGTGAATTAAGAACTCTAGTTAGCAAAACTGACTCCTCTGTGAAGAACTTAACCTGATTTATGGAAAGTGTAAAAGGAGGAACAATTTTACCCACAGACATATAGTCGGTTTTGACATAAGGTCACTATTTACAAACTTGTCATTAGATGAAACTGTTCACATCAAGACCATGTCCCACACGATATATGTGAGCTAGCTGATTTATGTTTGTCTTAAGTAGCAAGCAAAATACTACGAGCAGATGGATGGCTTAATTGCGGTTTCTCCCCTATCCCTGTTAGCAGCAGACATATTCCTGCTGGCCTTTGAAGCAACAGCACATTGATCACCTACTTTACACCCATGCTGCTTGGTCAGATACATGGATGACATGTTCATCACATAGATGGAGCTACACAGGTTTCATGAGTATTTGAACAAAATGAATGAGAAAATCCACTTCACACCCAAATTGCAGAAGAATGGTGTGATTCAATTCCTAAGTGTGGAAGTATATAGGATGGTATACTAAGGCACATAGTATGTCAGAAGCAAACACATATGGACAGGTATTTACACATCTTCTGACAATTTGCACGCAATGCTTAAGTGATGCTCTAAAGGCTGTGAAAAATCTTCTTGGTCAATGATTAAAACCCAAAATTGATCTGCACATCCTTGATAATGAATAAAAGAATGCCAGACAGACAGCAAATTGACCAACTGCAGCCAGCACCATGGTTATGCAAAGTGTGTCACTGACTGTGGGATAGTGCCCACACAATCCAGGATGTACTGGAATATGTTGAGGACTAGATGGATATTCTCCACACTGCAGATGTGTAAAGGTGGACTGTGAGTGTGGAGAAGTTACATGGCCAAAACCAGCAGGCCAGGGGCAATGCACATACGAAAGGCACAAGCACTACATTCGACTTGGGCAGCACAACAAACCTGCAGTGTCCGAATGCCAGAACGACTGTGGCAAGAAAATAAAATTCAACTAAATCAACAGGCTTGCCAAACAGCAAGGGATGGCAAAACACAAGATCAGAGAGACCATTGAAAAATTAAAACTTCCTAAGAACATGAATAAAGAGGATGGCCTTAGGCTTGCACCATCTTGGCTCAGCCCAACTGGTTACACTAATAACACGAGATGGGAGCATTACCAGCAAGTAGCTACTGCCACAGTCTATGTCCAGCATCACCTAAACAAAATTCAGAAACCCATTTGCCCATGACTACCAGTCATGGCACATCCTGTAATAGACAATAGTTAACAGCAGATCCTCACTCCCTTGACCACAGGAAACCACTCAGAATAAAGTTTATTCCTCCTTCCATTACAAGACTCCAATAATGCCATAATGTCATGCTCAGTAGAGCATTCGTGACAAAATATACCAGGCCCTCGACAACAAAATTGTCCAGCAGACCCATCAGAATGTGGCCATGCTCAAAATGTTGGCCTTAGCAGTGATAGTTATTAACAATATGACACAGTATTACCACCAGAAAACTTTAAGGTGAAGAATGTAATACTAACAGGTGTGAACACAGGTGAACTATCAGTTTAGCGGTTGCAAAACATTGACAAAAATTATTTACAGAAGAATGGAAAAACTGGCAGAAGCCAGCCTCAGGGAAGATCACTTTGGTTTCCAAAGAAATGTAGAAACACATGAGACAATAACAACACTAGGTCTTATCTTAGAAGGTAGGTTGACGAAAATATAATCTATGTTTGTAGCATTTGTTTGTTTAGAAAAAGCTTTTGAATATGTCGACTGAACTACACTCTTGAAATTTTGAAGGTAGCAGAGATAAAATACAGAGATAGAAAGATTGTTCACGACCTGTACAGAAACTAGCCTGCAATTATAAGAGTCCAATGATATGAAAGGGAAACAAGGCTTGAGAAGGGATTGAGACAGGACTGTGGTATATCCCCACATTATTCAATTTGCACATTTAGCAAGCAGTAAAGGAAACTAGGACGACATTTGGAAAGGAAATTGAGAGTTCAGGGGGAACAAATAACAAAATTGAGGTTTCTTGATGACATAGTAATTCTGCCAGAGACAGGAAGGACTTAGAAGAGCAGTGTAACGGAATGGCTAGTGTCTTGAAAAGAGATTATAAGATGAACATAAATAAAACTAAAGCAAGGTTAATTGAATATAGTTTAATTAAATCAAGCGATTCTGAGAAACAAGGTTAGGAAATGAATCTGTGAAAGTAGTAGTTGAAATGGAGAGAATATAAAATGAAGACAGGCAAAAGTAAGAAAAGCATCTCTGAAAAAGAAGAATCTGTTGACACCAAATATAAACTTAAGGGTTAGGAAGTCTTTTTTGAAGGTATTTGTCTGGAGTTGTGCCTGGTATAGGAGTGAAACACGGATGATAAACAGTTCCGAAAAGAGGAATAAAATCTTCTGAAATATGGTGCTACATAAGAATGCTGAAGATTAGACAGGTGGATAAAATATCAAATGTGGAGGCGTTGAATAAAACTATAGAAAAGAGAAATTTATGGCAACATGTGACTAAAAGAGGAGATCAGTTGATGTTGCACATCCTGAGGCAACAGAGAATATTCAATTTTGTAACTGAGGGAGGTGTGGAGGGTCAAAATTGCAATGGGACATTCAGGTATGAATACAGTGAGCAGTGTTACAGGGCTGTCACTTGCAATGGTTATTGAGATGAAGAGGCTCGCACAGGACAGACTAGTGAGGAGACATGCACCAAATCAGTCTTGAGATTGAAGGCCGCCAGCACCACCACCACCACCACCACCACCACCACCACCAACAACAACAACAACAACAACAAAAATATAGTTTCACTTCATAGCATTACCATTCTGCAAATTCTTTTAAATACAGTTATCTTATTTAATGCTTGAAAGAGCAATTAACTGCACAGAGGTATAAATTTAAAAAGAAAATAGAGACATTTTAAAGATTAGAATATTAACTACTGTACATCTTTCTAATACAAATCAATCTCCAAAATTAACGTTTATTAAAACATCAAATTATTTTGTTTAAGGCATGGCACACTTAAATATACCTGGAAGTTTTCCATCCTTGCATCTTTCTTCTTGAGCATAGATGACATGAAGTCAATAAGCTGCAGATGAAATGCATTCTTCTGGTTTATTTTCTGTTGAAATAAAAATCATTACTTTACATTTCATTTTAGTATGTTCCACACATAAGGAAAGCAAGACACAAATGAGCACACACTGATTATTGTTATCTCGAGACTGAAAACTGAAGATATAGTACACAAGTAAAAGTATTTAATTTAGCAAAAACTAGTGTTGACTAATGATGCCAGCATACTACTCAAGGGTTGAAACTCAACCACAGCACACACAGCTGAGACAATGGCTGAACAAGCCTACAATTGGTTGACGGAAAACCTTAATCTTACAGGAACTCTTATTAAACAATTTTACACAAGCAAAAATGATCTCCTAGAATCAGAAATAGACATTAATACCAATACACTAAATGTTGTAAATTTTGCCGACATAATTAAAGGAGAAGGAAGGAAGGTTAGAGTTTAATGTCCAGTTGACATTGAGGCCATTAGAGAGGGAGCAAAAGCTCCGAATATACCTAGGATGTGGAAGGAAATCTGCCATGCCCATCCAACCATCCTTGCATCTGTCTGGCTGGTGTGATTTGGGCAGGTCACAGAAAACCTAAATCTGGATGGTCATATTCAGATTTGAACCAGAGAGGGCGGAAGTCCACTATGCTATCTCACTTGGTCCCACCACTATTGTGGAGATTTTAGAACCTTAACAGTTTTTTCTGAATTACTTGTTAATTTGGAAACCAAGTATAACAGTGAATGAACTCATAACAGACACCTTCAGAAGTAACCTGTGAAACATAATCTAGAATATGGCCCGTAAGGCAATGAATGTAAATAATAAATTTAACACATTTGTACATAAATTTCCCTCAGACATGAACTCCTGAGAGAGAAATGTGAAGTATGGCTCCAGTGGTGTATCAAAGAAATCTTGGCTAACCAAATATATTCAAGTATCACATAGCAGAGTGACAGAACTATACTAAATGGTCAGGATAAGCACAGGTATGCATCTGCTTTCATATTATAGACAATTATAGACACTATTATTCTTTATTGAGAAGAACTGAAATGCTTGCATTTTATGTATGAGAAAATTAATTCTGAAAATAAAATCAAAACACTATGGCTTGTATTAAGGTGGTAAGTGGGATAGTCTATCAAGGAACAAGATGGTATAGTAATTAAATATAACGACTAAATGGTCAACAACACCAGACCTACTACAGCAAGCTTCTTTAACAATCACTTTCTAATGGTAATTGAGGAACTGGTGCAAAATATAAAGCATAGAATTATATGTGACAATCAGTACCACAAGCATTTAATCAATAACCGAGATCACTCCAACTTACTTCAGGGAATCAGGATTGTAATTATCTCTCTTAAATGCTAAATGTTTCACACAGTTGATAATATTTCAGGTACAAAGTACCTTTCCAGACAGACTAAAGTGAATCACTGTTAGATGCCACTTTGAGATAGGTTGTAAGACAGACATCAATAACAATGAAACTATATCACTACTGACCAAAACTTTGGAAAAGAAATTCTTCCAGTCCATCTGTGGCATGAATCAGCAAACCAGTGTCTAATAGTATTAGTTGAAAACAGTCTTGGTTGCAATTTTAGTGTTTTTTATGTATTTATCAACTACATGTTTCACCTTATTTAGGCATCTTCAAGCTGATCTTAGTTTGGTATTTCTTAGGACGATCCTTTAGACAGTGTAGCTAAAGGGCAAATAATAGAATAAGATGGGGCTTAAGTAGTTAGCATAACTCTGGAAAAGGTAATGTGTTAAAGAAAGACTAAGCATATTTGCAAATATAAGATGCTTAACCAGTCATAATTTGGATTTCAGAAGAGTTGTCTTCACTGAGCATGTTTTCAAAATTTCATTGAGTGTGTATTAAAACACCTGAAAGACAAGATTTCACTAACTGGGATTTTTCTATTGGTATTTGAATGTGCGAACAAATTATTTTAGAGAAACATCACTTTTGGGATATACTAAGTGGTTCACTTCATATTCAACTAATAGGAAACAAAGATTCATGTTAGCTCATGTTGCTCTCAGGTGAATCTTATTCTGATTGGAAACAAATTTCTACTGGCGTTCCATAGGGTTCAATTCTGGGACCACTCCAGTTTTTGCTATGTATAAATTACCTCTATCTCACACTGACAGGAGAAATAGTTGTCTTTGATGATAATACACACTTCATGATCAACACTAACACAGCTGCAACAACAACAAATGAAATATTCATTAAGTGTTACTGACTGGTTCTCGGCAAAAAGTCAATCACTTAACTTAGAAAAAACACAGTTCATTTTAATTTTGTACATGAAGAGCTTTATCATCATCAGTAGCAATATGGCATGGGGTAAAGGAAACACAAAAAATGACTGTTCTAAGCTCCTAATTGTGGATACCGATCAGAACTTAAATTGGAAATCACACATCACAGATAGCAATCGACAATCCTTTATTACAGAGCTTCTCAAATGCTCTAATTCAGCAACATCTGTCCTACACATAATTGCTAATTTTGGTGTCTAAAGCATTAGAAAAAATAGCTTTCTTTCAGTCATTTAAGTAATGTGGAATCACTTTCTGGTGCAATTCCAAACAGATACAAAGTTCTATGTATGTCGATAATTTTTATTTTGGAATTGTGTAATCACAACTGAATAAAACATAATTTTTGTGCCATCTGCATTGCATTGTACTTTTCTTCTTCGCAAGGCATGTTCAGTCGCCTGTAAGATGTATATACTTTCGTTTATACCATTTAGCTTACATTCAGAACATTGTATGTATAGGTTATAAACAATTCTGCCACTTTTTGCTTTTCATGATGCAGTTAAAATTTTTAAGCTATACTGACAGATTTCATGGATGTTCATCTACACGTTGTGTCTTTGTTCCTTTGTTATCACTGTTCCTCTTCTTATAACTGCCATTTGAAATTTTGTTTTAGACTCAACAGCACTAAGAACTAAATATTCAGTTTTGAGTTTTGATGCTAAGTTTGGTTAATGTTGTCAAACACTAAATGTTACCGGCAACTGTCGAATGTATTTTGTGATGTCTGTGATCTGCGTGTGTGTGTGTGTGTGTGTGTGTGAGATATATATATATATATATATATATATATATATATATATATATATATATATATATATATATTGAGAAAATATATGTATTTGTGTTAATATGGCTGCAAGTACAAGTGAAATAATTTTTGTATTATTTTTCTCTAGTAGGTTCACTTGAGAGTTTGTATTTATGTCTGTTTGCTGCATTATGATGTTTGTTCTCAACAACGGCTTTATGGACACTACAGTTTCCCTGTATCTGTATCAGGTATTTGTCATGGTTGTTTATTCTGATTATTTTTACATCTCGTTATATGTTTGTAGGATAGCGGTTGTGATTTTTTTAAGTGCACTTCAAATGTGGAATGGTTTCTTCCAAGCATTCCACACCTAATGTGTACTTCGTACTATGTTTTAAAATTCCTGCACATCATGCGTATGTATACTGCATCACAATTTTGACATCCACATTTGCATATCCCTGATCCCTGGACTTTGTTGCTCTTGATTGTTGAGTGGCTTAAGTTTGATTGGAGGATTTATACAGTTTTATATGCTATTTGGAAGCCCTGTTCCTTTACTTTATTTATCGCTGTGTGTTGTATGCAGAGCACTTAAAACACTACAACCACCATCTTACAAACATGGAACAACACATGAAAATCATAACAAACAGCCACAAGAAACTTATACAAATGCAAGAAGAAAACTACCACATCCATAAAGCCATTGTTCAGGACAGACACATGATAAATGAACAAATACACATCAATACGGACTCTCTACTTAGTAAAAGAAACAATGGAAGATATCAAAAAATTACACTCAATAGTTGGCAATAACATTCCATAGTTAGCGATACCATTCAACATTTGGCAACAACTGCCAAAACAAATCAATAACATGAAGTATTCAGTTTCTAGTGCTGTGAAATCTGAAAACAAAATTTGTAATGGCAGTTATAAGAAGCAGGACGGCAACAACAAAGGAACAAAGAGACAACATGTAGATTAACATCCATGAAAGAAGAACCTCAAATTATTACTGCATCACAGAAAAGCAAAATGAGCCAGAACTGTTTATAACCTATACCTACAACATCCTAAATGTAAACTAATTAGTGTAAACAGAAATATTTACATAGTCCAGGCCGCTGGAGATACCTTGCAAAGAATAAAGGTAAAACACGTATGGTGTAAAAATAGTGTTTCAATCAGTTGTACAAGGCATGTTTTTTAAGTAAGGGCCATTTTGTTGTAGACACTAGTAGTTCGGGCACATATCACAACAAGCATGTGTGTCGTGTACCAGCATGCCTTGGGAACAACTGTGCTCAGTTTAGCTCTGTAGTTAACCTGTACGGTTCTGTTCTGTGCTTTCAAAATGTTTAAGACTATCAACTCTCCCGCCACATGTCAGGTTCGCTAAGTGATATGGTTTTTGTCAGCAAGGAACCTGTCTGCAGCAGAAATTCATCGACAGATTTGCGAAGTGTATGGTGATACTGTTATGAGTGAAAGCAAAGTGCGTAAGTGAGTACGAGAATTCAAAGATGGTCGTGACAACATCCATAATGAGGACCACTCCGGTTGCCCTGCTTTGATTACAGACTATTTGGTGGGTTCAATTGAAGCGAAGATTCGTGAGAACAGGCACTTGACAATAACAGGTCTCTCAAAAGAATTCCCTGAAGTGCCAAGATCAGTGCTTTACAACATTGTTTCTGAACGCCTAAAGTTTAGGAAACTGTGCTCCCGTCGGGTCCTGAAACTCCTAACAGAGGACCACAAAAACCAAAGATTTGAGTGTGCGATGAAGTCCTTGACTCGTTATCATGAAGAAGCTGACGGCTTCTTAAGTCAGATCATAACTGGAGACGAGACACGGGTTTCGCATATCACACCCAAATCAAAGCAACAGAGCACAGAATGGAGACACACACACTCACCCGTAAAGATGGAGGCCAAACAGAATCTGTCCCAGTGCAAAATCATGGCGTCAGTGTTTTGGGATAGGCATAGTGTTTTGCTGGTTGACTTCATGCAACGAGGAACCACTATCAATGCTGAAGCATACTGCCAAACCCTGAGAAAGCTACACAGACTGATTCGAAACAAAAGATGCAGCATGCTGACAAAGGGAGTTGTCCTTCTCCATGACAATGCAAGGCCTTACACTGCAGGTCAGACCCGTGATTGATTGGACAGTTTTGGCTGGGAAGCTTTAGACCACCCACCCTATAGTCCTGATCTTGTGCTGAGCAATTATCATTTGTTCCTCCAACTCAAACACCACCTCAGTGGCAATCGTTACAATGATGACAATGACGTGAAAACAGAAGTGAGCTCTTGGTTATCGGAGCAGGTGGCAAATTTTTATGAAGAGTGCATTTTAAAATTGGTTGAGAGGTATGCTATGTGTTTGAACAAACTTGGCAACTATGTCGAAAAATAGAGTGAAGTATGTACTTTCTGAAAATAATTTTACTTTTTTGAAATAACCTTTCGTTGTGTATTTATGTTCAAATGGACCTCACTTAAAAATCACACCTCATAATTAAGTGGTCCCAAAATAAAAGCAGGATGTGGCAAAGTGGAACGCGGCAGCTTGCTGGGAAAGTCAGCTGCTTACAGTACATGATGAAGTATTATTAAATGTATTCACCAGAAAACTAGAATACGTTAAATTGGTTCACGAAATATAATTTCATAATGAATTTCTGTCACTATGAACAGTGGTCCATTGCTTCAAGACTACGCCAATTACTTCATCAAATGAATCAGCTGGTTTTACCTCAGAGCCATTCCTATGGCCTCCCTGGCCCTCATACACTTCTATGCCTTACTTCATCGACTCAATGCATCTAATGTTGCACTGTTCAGCTCTGAATGCCACATCTGACAGTTTCATAACTCAAAAATATTTTCTAGTTTTAATGCCTGTTGCAACATATAGTTTGTCTTAACATCAAGATCTGCTTTTACTAAAAATTTACAAATACCTTAAATTTATCAACAACATTCCAAAGCCTTTCAGCATTTGCAGTACAAAGTACCTTACTTTTCAGATTCCATTTCTGTTTTATCTTTCAGAGGTCGAGGAGGACTCATTTGCTCTACCTGGTAAAGCAAAACTAATAATTTTGTTAGCCTGGTCACGATTTTAATTTATAATGTCAAGACCACACTCTCTCCCAGAGAATTGAAATACATACGGATGTTGGTGCTGAAGGATATGCATAAGAGAATAATAATGAAAAGCTGCATATCTTAACTGACTACTCTTTATGAACAGTTCAAATATTGGCAGTATTTCCTTTATAAAAGGGAGATGCAGCAAAAACTAGGTAACATCACATGAACAAACTGCCAACATTATCTTTGGCTTGTATCACACAAGTCATACTGTCTGTTTCACTACTAAAAGGCAGCAAGCTGTTCGATCCTTTCCCTTTTCATTCAATATGATAATCAATTTCAATAGAGGATAATGAGGAGGCAGGATCTAAAAATAATAGATTTGAAGAGTAAATATGATGGCAGTGACCCTTCTTGTCTTAATTAGACAGACTCAGGACAGGCGATGTGGGGTTCGGCAGAAAAATGCGGCTTGGAAGGGAGCAGGGACACTGACATTTGTGAGAACGGAGTCTGGTCAGGCTGCAGGTAGGCAAAAGTGTGTTGGCCAGGTGAAAGTTGCGTTATCAGGCAGTCCCCCAGGAGACAGCAGCTTTTATTTAGTTTTACAGCACATTCCCACTCTGGCTGGGCAAGCAAAGCTGTGGGGTGAGAGAAACACTTATATCAGTAGGAGGCAAGCATTCTGTCATATTTGAGTAGTGCCTTCAGCAGATAAGAATCTCCAGCTTTCCAAAAAACATGAAGAGGTCGCAGAGTCAGAGCTAGCCACGGACACAGTTCTTAACTTTCTCAGGACCTGCAAAGTGATGCTAAATGCTGGACGCCAAACAATACTAATTAGTAAAAATACTTATAACATCAGGAGACCAGATCACATAGGGTAAGTTTTTTTGAGAAGAGATGAGGTTATGGAAGTCACTGGAGTTTTTATGTGAGACACTCTCTTAGCAGGATCTCTGCAGAAAAAGCAATTGCTCCATTTGCAGAGAGAGGGTTTGTAAAATCATTGGCGGTCAGATTGTCTTGGCGAGAAGAAAAGAGCAGGCAGCGAGGTCATTGGTCCCATGACCTAAGATGGTAAAAATCAAGGGAGGAATGACACAAAGGGCACAGTCCAGGTAAGGAGAAGGAACAATGGGCACACAAAGAGAGAAAAGGGATGTCAGAGCAGCAGAAAGATGAAAGAACAGGAGTGGGGTAAGTGAAAATGAGGATAGCAGGGACACCTCAGAAACACTACGCATGGTGTGGCACCAGCGCCACCACTGACCCACCCAGACACCCACACCACATCAATTATCATGATACAATGGGGACAACACCAGAGGAAGAAGACATAAAAAAAGAGGAAACAAAACTGCACAACACACCACACAAAACAGTGGGAAAAGGTGGGGAGAACCTGGCTGGTGTGGAGGAAAGGTCAAGGTCTCCATAACCAATGCCTACGATAACTGAGGGACTCAAATTACAGAGGAAAATGCAAGGACTTAAGCCTGAGAGCATAATTCACATTCGTGAGGAAAACCAAGGACAAATATAACCATGCACACGTCATCCACTAACAGCCGTAACAAGGAAGATGGGAAGGCATAATTACTGCAAAGGACCAAAAGGTGGGGACAGTCCAGCAAAATATGAATCACCGCGAGGGAAGTCCCACAACTCCAAAGGAAGACGGCTCATTGCGAGATTAAAAACCATGCATCAACCTAGTTTGGCAAATATGAAGATGGCAGATTCCTGTCAGGAGAGGCAGAGGGAAGAATACCACGTGGTGGGAGTTTCCTGGATTGCACAAATTTTATTAGGCAGGGGGGGCAGCCTCCCAAAAGTCAGAAAGTCAGCCCAAGATTGAGCGAAAAGGAATTTGATGTAAAGCTGTAAATATGCCCCTGGATGGGACACAATAACTGATCAGAGATCATCCATGCTGAAAGCTGCTCTGTTAAGGAGATAGAAGGTCCAAGATTTGAGGAACCAATTGAGCCAACAAGCCACAATCCATTCTAGTAACTTGCACGAGACATTGGTCAGGCTGACTGCCTGGTAACTATCAAGGGATGAGAGATCCTTGCCAGACTTACGGGCAGGAAGCACAATATTGTCTCTTCATTGAGAGGGAAAAATATTTTGCAGCCAAATATGATTAAACACCTGGACGAGATACTGTCATTGTGGAGGACTGAGTTGCTGAAGCGATTTGTTATGGATGGAATCAGGGCCAGGAGCTGAATCGTGGGAACGGGAGAGGGCCAGAAGAAGCTCCCATTCAGTGAAAGGTTGATTGTAGGATTCTGACAGTTGACAAGGGGAGGGAGGGAGGTGTTGCTGAAGGAGGGCAGTTAGGGCAGCAAATATAGGTGGCCGGTCAGGAGGGAGATAGAGATTGAAAAACGGTGACCACAGAGTTCAAGTGGACCCGGACACCAACTGCTTCCAATGTGGTACGAAGTGGGATCCATGTATTAACAATACATGTTCGAACCAATGGAAGCCACAAAGGACCAACCTGGTTCCAACACAGAGCACGGAACACATGAAGGATCAATGAGGGAGCATCAGTAAAATGAGATTCCTGGAGAACAACACAAATTGCCGAGTAAAGGCAATAAGGGATTGTAGCTCTGGGAGGTGATGGCAGTATCCATGACAGTTCCATTTAATAAGCACAGAGTGGGTATCCAAATAGGTAGTGAATAGGCCGGAGCCAAACATGGCACTGGGTCATCATCCAGCACTAACAAGAATTGGCTGACATCAATAAACAAGAATAAGACTCAGGTTGTAAGAGAGGAGATGACACCTCTGGGGCTATCGGTGGTGAGGGGTGGAGGGGGACCTTGTCCAGGGACTTCTTCTTCTTCTTCTTCATAGGCTGAGGAGGTCAGGGCATGGAGGGAGAGCGGCCTTTGGTAAAATCCAGAACTGAAAGAGAGCAGACAACCTTGGGGCGCAAAGACTGTGTCCCACAGCTAATTTGTGGGAACAAGACTCTGGCCTGACAGATGCCAATGGGAGGGGCTCCAGGAGGAAATCCTATAACTGGCAGGCACTGAAAAGGAGGAACACTCCTTTGGCCGGGAGGGGGAGCGGCACCCAGAAGGGAGAGTGTAGGAACTGCTGTGAAGGGGGAAAGGAGAGGGGTACAGGACTGGGGTAAGGAAGAAGGTGGAGGGGGAAAAGAACATGAGAGGCAAAAGCAGATGCCATCAACACAGGATGAAGTCAGACATATTTCTCACGACACTCAGTGTATGATAAATGATCAAGGGACTTATAATCTTGTATGTTCTTTCCTTTCTTATTAGCCGGCCAATCTGGTGAACGTGGAGAGTGACGGTCATGACAATTAAAACACATGGGTGGCAGAATGCAGGGGCTCCCCTAATGGAGTGGGTCCACTGTACACCGAGATGACATGTGCCCGAAATGCGAGCACCAAAAGCACCTCTTGTGTGGCAGGACATACGGCTTCACATCACACTGATAACATATAAGCTTGAGAGTATCTTCCTCAAAAGCGAGAATAAAGACAGCAGTACCTGTGCAATTGTCCTTACAACTTTTCTGCACAAGCCAAACAAAACAAATGCCCCATCGTTCTTCATCAGTTTGAAGGATGAGGTTCCTATGAGAAATGATCATATTCAAAGACTCGTCAGGTGTAATGGACACCATGACATCCCCTAGATGATCACAAGCATGAAGGGCTGCAGACAAGCAGCAGAAGTAGATTTAATTAAAAGTGAACCCAAACACATCCTGCCGAGACACTTTACTTTGCCAAACAAGTCTTTGATATTTTCCACAAAAAATAACAGCTTTGTGGCAGTGAATGTTTCCCCGTCCATCCCAGTACAGACCAGGTAGCGGGGAAAGCGTTTCACCCCAAGTTGGTGAGTCTGACCCTCCTCCCAGTGGGTAGACAGGGAAAGGATGCAGGGTCATAAGAATCAGCATTCAATGATCTGTTATCAGCCGAAGAAACAGCTGTAGAAGAACTGCCAGATTTTTGGAGCTTGATAAAGTTCATACGCAAAGCATTCACCCCGATACCACCCACTCCGATCAGTGGCTCTCCACAACAGCACCACCCAGCCACAGCAAGGGCTGTCTGGCACAGTGGCTGCTGCCAGGAGTTCCGATGCACAGGAATGACAAGCAACCACTCCTAGGCATACATAGACAGCAACAGCTCAGGTATCAGAAGTGTGATCCCTGTATTGTCATAGAGGTCAATAAGATGGGTACATAACAGCCTCATCACATAGATTGGCTAAAGTGCTGGTGATCTAGTGGGTTGAAGGGGGACTATAGATGGGAAGGACAAGAGGAAGGAAGGTGAGAGAGGAATCCACCTTGCAGCTCCTAGGGAGGGAGTTCTTCCCCAAATGGTTCACACTACAGAGAGAAAATTTAAAAGTGAAGGTCAAACCCCTAAGGGGGACCAAAAATGCCAAAAAGAATGGATGAAAAAGATAGGCAAGGCGAACCAAACTGCAAGGAATACAAGAAACCTGGTGGATAGCCAGGTTGGCATAAGTAAGAACTTTGACACCGGGGAAGGAAGAGGATGGGGAGGGAGGAGCAAGGGGGAAGAAATGCAGCCTGCAAAGGAAGAATGGGCTGCAATACCTCAGGGCCCTGTGAGCACCACGCACGAGCCCATGAAAGAATTGTATGCCCCCAAAGGATGTTAATGTCTTAAATACTTACATTTTGATATTAGGCAGTTCCCCCTTTAGAAACCCCAGCTAGGGCCTCAACATTTCATTGTGTTTATTAACCCATTTGCCTACAGTAATTTAGCTTGGTCTTAAGGAGTGTGCCTGTCCATAAATAATTTTTTGATTCAGATTTTGACATTCAACACACACGGGGTTTTGCACAGTGTCTCCTCCTATGCAAAAAATACAGTGGAACCTTGCATAGCGAGCATAATTTGTTCCAGAACCTTACTCATAGGGCAATACACTTGTTAAGAAAACCAATTTATCCTACATAAATTAACGTAAAATACAATAACGTGTTCTATGTAGAAAAAGTACTAAAAGTTTTATGTTATTCATGCCATTTATTCAAAAAAAATTATACTTACAGTATTATGTATTGTATTATTCACAATACATAACATTTTTTTTTTCTGGGAAGTTATCAACAGTCATTTATTTCTGCCGATGGTTCAGCACTTGGTGAAAATGACACACAGCATTATCATCAAATAAATTTGTAGCGCATGTAGGCACTGCTTTATTGAGATGATGATTTTCAGTGTATGATGCAACTAATTCCCATGCTTTCAGCATTTCTCTTACTGGGCCAGAAGATTACTGCTTTGCTGTTACCAACTCCTCCTCCTCCTCCTCCTCCTCCTCTGGAGAACTTCTCTCCACAACTTCCTGCTGTGAAACACACGGCAACTGCATAAGTTGGTCTTTTCTTGGCTGTGATCTACCACAATCTCATCAATATTATTATTATCCACTTCTAGTCCCATGCACTTAGCCAAAGACAATCTCGTTTACTTCAGGCTCCACAAGTACTGACACAAATTCCTCAGAGACACATTCGACAACACACTCTGGCCAAAGCTGCTTCCACACAAAAGTGAGAGTTGTCTTGGTAACCTCTTCCTATGCCTTTTCCATCACCTTGATGCAGGCAATGATGTTGACGTATTTTCAAAACTCTCAGAGTGAAATCGATAGCGTCAGTCAAATCAAAGCAATGGTCGAAGAGTACTTTATTGTAGAGCTTCTTAATGTCAGAAATAATCTGCTGGTCCATATGCCATAACAACAGAGCAGTGCTGGAATGCAGAAATTGGATCTTCATTAACTGAAATTCTTTGAAGAGGTGGTCTTGTAGGCCTGGAGAATAGGCAGGGGCATTGTCCATATCAAGCAAGACATGGAGGGGAAAATTCATCTCAATCATTTTTTTTTTTCCCCGACTGGAGGACCAAACAGTTCATTGATCCAATCATAAAAAAGATCACATGTCACCCAAGTCTTGCCATTGGATCTCCATATCACATTTCGCCTGCTCTTCTAAACTTTACACTTCTTGAAGGCTTTGGGAGTTTCTGAATAGTAAACAAGCAGTGGTTAAATTTTCAAATCATCACTTGCATTCGCACACAATAGCAATGTGAGAGGGTCTCTCATAGGCTTGTGACTGAGCAATGCATTCTCCTCTGGTGTTACAAATGTACACTTCAGCATCTTTTTCCATAATAGACCTGTCTCGTCACAATTAAAAACCTGTTGTGGCAGATAACACTCAGAATCTACGGGCATCTTAAAGTTTTCTGCTGCCTTTGACTGCTTCACCATGCCTCACAACACTGAGGATGCTGGTTCTTCTCTTAAACTTCTTGCACTACCCACAGATTCCCTTAAACACTTCCTTAGCCATTGATGATCCTGGTGTCTTCTTAACAAGGTTGGTGAAAATCATTCTTGCCTTCTCACAAATGATGTTCTCGTCAATAGCATCACCTTGCAATTGCTTTTCTTTTATCCATACAAGGAGTAACTTTCTGACATCATCCATAATACAAAACTATTGTTTAGATATACTTTTGTCACTCCCTTTGAAGCATCTATCTCCTTAATCTTGTCCTTGTTCTTGATGATAGAGCAAATACACTCCTGGAAATTGAAATAAGAACACCGTGAATTCATTGTCCCAGGAAGGGGAAACTTTATTGACACATTCCTGGAGTCAGATACATCACATGATCACACTGACAGAACCACAGGCACATAGACACAGGCAACAGAGCATGCACAATGTCGGAACTAGTACAGTGTATATCCACCTTTCGCAGCAATGCAGGCTGCTATTCTCCCATGGAGACGATCGTAGAGATGCTGGATGTAGTCCTGTGGAACGGCTTGCCATGCCATTTCCACCTGGCGCCTCAGTTGGACCAGCGTTCGTGCTGGACGTGCAGACCGCGTGAGACGACGCTTCATCCAGTCCCAAACATGCTCAATGGGGGACAGATCCGGAGATCTTGCTGGCCACGGTAGTTGACTTACACCTTCTAGAGCACGTTGGGTGGCACGGGATACATGCGGACGTGCATTGTCCTGTTGGAACATCAAGTTCCCTTGCCGGTCTAGGAATGGTAGAACGATGGGTTCGATGACTGTTTGGATGTACCGTGCACTATTCAGTGTCCCCTCGATGATCACCAGCGGTGTACGGCCAGTGTAGGAGATCGCTCCCCACACCATGATGCCAGGTGTTGGCCCTGTGTGCTCGGTCATATGCAGTCCTGATTGTGGCGCACACCTGCACGGCTACAAACACGCATACGACCATCATTGGCACCAAGGCAGAAGCGACTCTCATCGCTGAAGACGACACGTCTCCATTCGTACCTCCATTCACGCCTGTCGCGACACCACTGGAGGCGGGCTGCACGATGTTGGGGCATGAGCGGAAGACGGCCTAACGGTGTGCGGGACCGTAGCCCAGCTTCATGGAGACGGTTGCGAATGGTCCTCGCCGATACCCCAGGAGCAACAGTGTCCCTAATTTGGTGGGAAGTGGCGGTGCGGTCCCCTACGGCACTACGTAGGATCCTACGGTCTTGGCGTGCATCCGTGTGTCGCTGCGGTCCGGTCCCAGGTCGACGGGCACGTGCACCTTCCGCCGACCACTGGCGACAACATCGATGTACTGTGGAGACCTCACGCCCCACGTGTTGAGCAATTCGGCGGTACGTCCACCCGGCCTCCCACATACCCACTATACGCCCTCGCTCAAAGTCCATCAACTGCACATACGGTTCACGTCCACGCTGTCGCGGCATGCTACCAGTGTTAAAGACTGCGATGGAGCTCCGTATGCCACGGCAAACTGGCTGACACTGACGGCGGCGGTGCACAAATGCTGCGCAGCTAGCGCCATTCGACGGCCAACACCGCGGTTCCTGGTGTGTCCGCTGTGACGTGCGTGTGATCATTGCTTGTACAGCCCTCTCGCAGTGTCCGGAGCAAGTATGGTGGGTCTGACACAGCGGTGTCAATGTGTTCTTTTTTCCATTTCCAGGAGTGTAGTTGATGCAGGCCAAGGGTATGTGTGTGCTAGACCAGCAATTCTCACATGACATTCGTGTGTTTCATTTTTAAGGTCATATTCTTGCAGCTTTATTTTCAAGGACATTCTACAAAGGTTATTAAAATTTGCATACAAAAAAGCACTGTGTGAACATAAGTCTAGAAAAATGTGTGATCACAAGCTGTACTAAGATGGTAGCAGAAAGAACACTAAACCCAGACTGCAGTACAATCTAAAGACATTGTTAATATGTCGCTACTGACAATGAAAGGTGTTCATAGAGGTGAAAGTTTCCTCTGCTGCATGCGAACGACTACTGGCGCTATGCTAAATTGTCATCACTCATGCAAAACATCGCTCATTGAACAAGTAATTTTTTTACAATTTGTTTTGCTCGTTATGCGAATTGCACATTGTAGGAAGTGCTTGTTAAGCAAGATTCCACTGTATAGGATCTCAATTTTGCAAGATATTAGATTTTGTTTGCATTATTTCACAACATCATTATGCAAAACTACAACTGGCAGGCTGTTTCCTGGCAACACATTAAATTTAATCTTGTTTTATAACATATTTGTTCTAAAAGAAAAGGATATATTCAGTCACAGATGACAACTCATTCATACAGCTCATAGTTCAAATCAAATACTACACAGCTACTACAAAGGAAAATATCACCTAAAACAAATCCAATAGGAACTAATTCGCTTTAAGTTTTACTTTATTAACGGAGTATACTTATTCAACACATAATTATTTCAATCTGTATTTGAAAACAACATAAAAAGAAGAAAGTAGTGAATGCAACCGACATCACAACTAGCACTAAGAAAAGAGTTGTTAAAACAATTATTGCCTGTAACAAATACCACAAATATCTAAGTGGCTAGTGCACATGTTATTTGTCAATAACACGTGCAGTAGCTACTTAGATATTTTGTGTTATTAAAGTTCGCAGCAATCCTCTCATAACATACATTTTCTGCAGACAACTTCAAACAGTTTGTGTAATGTGCAAATATTTCAGGAACAGACAGAGAAATGTCCTTTGTACTGTTTCTTCTGTTTGGTGACAAAATAAGAGATTCCCTTCTGCGTAGTTCACTTTGTCTCTTGCGTTCTTGGATTTCAGCAGCATCGTCATTCTGAAAACAAAACCAAATGCCAAGATTAGAGTTGTTAAATAAAAGTAAAGAAATTTAATAGCCAAATACGTCCCATGACATTTGAAAGATAAACAAACTCATTTTAAAGTATGGTGATGGAAATTTTAATGTGCTCGAGTTGTGTTTCTGCATTATCGTAAAGTATGCTGGTGAAAACTGTAAATGATTAACTCTACGTAATTCTCCACTCAGTGTCGACTCCTGGAGTTCAGGGCAGGACTGTCACTCATTAACTGAGCTGTAAATGTATTTTTTCCCCCTAGATGTTCAGTTTTTTGAAGCTATGTTCAAATAACATTCATCTGTCATTCAGTCTTCAATTGCGGAAGTGTCAAACCACTATTGTATCATCATTTTATAAATGCAAGAACATTCATAGCTACACCTAAAATTGAATGAGACCACATTTTTCAAACAAATATGTTTTCTGAAATGTCCTCCCAGTGTGGTTTTCTAAGAATATATGTCATTTTAAAGCTCAATTCACACATTTCAAGTAAGCCACTGAGTAAGACATACTGAACAGCACCAAGGCAGTTACAAACGGCAACTTCTAAGTTAAATGCAATATTTCACTTAGTTTCAAATTACAAATGGCGATTCTAAGTTAAATCCAATGTTTCACTTAGTTTCAAGTGGAGAAAGAAGCCAGCGGCCACAGGAACATATCCATATCATATTCTGAGGCACATACAGTGATTAACAACATCAACATTAAATGACAGCAATCCATGAAATTTCTAGTTGTTGTTGAGGTCTTCAGATTGGTTTGATGCAGCTCTCCACAAAATTCTCTCTCATTCAAGTCTCGTGCAACTACTTTAACCTAAAGTCACTTGACCCTTTTTTGCTATAGTCATGCCTTCATGTCCTGGTCTCCCTCCACAATTTTTCATCCCATCCCCCTCTCTCCAACACACTTCCCTCAATTACCAAATTAACTATTCTCTGATACCTCATGAAGTGTCCTGTCAACCTGTTCCTTCTGTTACTGAAGTTGTGCCGCACAGCACTTCTCTTCAATTAAGTGGAGTACCTCTTTATCAGTTACTTGGTCTAACCATCTAAATTTAGCGTTCTCCTGAACATGGCTACACTCCAGATTAACACATACAGGACAGACTTCCTAACAAAAAAATTATATTACATGTTTCCAGGAACATTTTTCTTGCTATTGCACTTCTCCTTTTTATATCCTATTTTCTTCAGCCATTTACAGGTTACCAAATAGTAAAACTCATCTACTACTTATAGTGATTCATCATGTACTATTGTACATCATCTGCTTATAGTGTTTCAACATCTAAATAAAGCTCATACAGAGTGCTGGGGACAAAAAACAGAGAGACTGGATTTTAAGAAGTCAAGTAGATTGGCATCAAGTCTCTTAAGAAAACTAGAAGGAAGTCAACCCCACCTACAAAGGTCCTGAAGTGACACCAGACCAGACTGTAAACAGAATAACTTCCCTCTTCGCAGCACCCTCGTATAAGCCACATACAATAATGGTTAAGACAGGATTTAGTAAACTTTATGAAGATTTCATCTTAGACAATACCAATGCAGCACATACACAAACAAAATAAAAAAAGGATAACGCTTCACGATTTGATGAGATACATCCAGAGTTCCTCATCAACTGCAGAAACAAGACTCCAAAATTGCTCGCAAACTTTTTCATCAACATAAAGCTATTGGGTAACATTCTAAAAGCCTTCAAAGGAACAAAAACTGTACTATACTGAAGCCTTGTAAACCAAGAAATAAAGCTGTTGGATATCAACCAATCGTCTTCCTGAGTTGCTGCTGCAAGCTTTTAGAAAGTCATCCTTAACAAACAGAGAGCAGCGCGCTTCGTTACATGATCATTTAGTAATTGCGAAAGCGTTACGGAGATGATAGATAAACTCCAGTGGAAGACTCTGCAGGAGAGACGCTCAGTAGCTCGGTACGGGCTTTTGTTAAAGTTTCGAGAACATACCTTCACCGAAGAGTCAAGCAGTATATTGCTCCCTCCTACGTATATCTCGCGAAGAGACCATGAGGATAAAATCAGAGAGATTAGAGCCCACACAGAAGCATACCGACAATCCTTCTTTCCACGTACAATACGAGACTGGAATAGAAGGGAGAACCGATAGAGGTACTCAGGGTACCCTCCACCACACACCGTCAGGTGGCTTGTGGAGTACGGATGTAGATGTAGATGTAGATGTAGAAATCAGTCCAAAGATCCATTAAGTTGCTCTCATCAAATATAAGTTACTCCCATTGAATACACACGATTTAGGCCAACAGAAGCTGTACAAACCAAGAACTCACCTTAACTACTCACATAAAAGCTGGGTTCCAACAATGACTTAAAACATCAGTGGTGTTTGCTGATCTTGCAGCTGCCTATGACACAGTACAGAAACAAGGACTCCTACACGAACTTGCAAATTTTATATAATACCAAACTATAATGAGGCTCACAAACAACAGGTTATCTTAGAGATGCTTCCAAGTGGTCCTCAGCAGTTGATTACATAAACAAAAGAAACTTAAGAATGGTCTTCCCCAGGGTTCAGTTTTGGCCACAGTTCTATTCAACTTATATACATCTGGTCTTACTGAAACACAATTGAGGGAGTTCATTCATGGGGACGATTTGGCTTTGGCCACTCAACAGAGAAGTCTTGAAGCGGGTGAAAAGCTACTCTCTGCAGATCTAAGTTTAATGGGTGAATATTTCAAAAAGTAAAGATTAGCACCACATCCAATAACAATAGAATGGCCAAGTCCTCCACGACCTTGCCCTCCCAAAGTACTTAGGAGTAAGTCTTGACAAAACCATGTCATGCAAAACACACACAGAAAACACTGCAGCAAAGCCGAGGTAGTACAATATCACCATATAGAAGCTGAGTGGTACCTTATGTAGTGCAAGAGTTACAATACTAAGACGTTCTTCCTTAGGACCCGTCTACTTCACTGCCGAACACTGTGCCCTAGTGTGACTTAAAAGCTCATGTGTGTGAAAAATGCAGCAATGAGGACAATGCATCAGATCATCTCCTCTCCACTGGTTACCACCTTCAAGCTGCACTGTGCCATCAGATCTTCAAAGACAGAATGCACTTCACAAGGAGTACGAAAAATAATTAGAATTCCTCAGCTCCCAATCCATTCAGATGTGCCTGCACTTGGAATGACCCAATTATAATATAGTCAGTCACCTATCATACTGGCACATCACTGCACATTGGTTGGTTGTTGGAGTTAAAGGGACCAAATTGCGAGGTCATCAGTCCCTTTGTCCTATACTTATTGAACTATGAATAATCCTCAGAGGAAGGATACAAAAGGCAAGTCCTGAGAAGCCCAACTGTAATCAAGATACAATAAGACAGAGAGAAAATCAAGGAGAAGTAGGAGGGAAGTGAGAGGGTGTAACGTGGGTGAGCCGCTCTGCCCAGAATGAGCTGTGCACCATCTGCAGCCCCCCACCACCATCTCAACGTCTGGTACCCGAAGAAAACGAGCAGCGCAGACAAGAAGATAATATTTTAGGAATGAGAAAACATTAAAAGTGGCGAACATAAAAGAATAAGAAGAATAAAAAGGTGGGAAGGATATGGGCCAGGCCGGACTGGCAAGCAATTACTGCTGAGGGTCCTGTAAGCCAGAGCAGGTGAGAAGTGCCCCTTCAACCCCCCAGGTGGTCAATGAGGCCAAAGAGACAAGTAGTAACAACCTTCAACAGTGAAGTGTAAAACCAAGTCAGCCACTTTGGCACCATCTACTAACACCAGAGGTAGTGTGTCACAAAGTTTAAGATATTGTTGCAAAGTGGCCAAATTCGAACAGTCTAGCAGGATGTGGCCACCATCAGGCGGGACCACATTAGCATTAAGGTGGATTCTCACTTCGGAGAATATGGCCATTGGTCAGCCAAGTGTACCCAGTGCATAGTTGGCAGAGAACAGTGGATTCCCAGCAAGAAGCGGGAAGGGGAGACAACATGGTCATGGTCTCCTTTATTGCCCTCAGTTTGGAGAGCCCAGGGCAGACCATTCTGAGTTCCACACTTCCAACAATTGATGGCACAGAGTTAACTGAAGGTCCAGCTCTGGCCCCACTATTTCCAAAACCAGCATCCTGGTAGCCAACTTTGCCAACCGGTCAGCATGGTCATTTCCTAAGATCCCCACATATCCATGCGAGCAGACAAAGTTGACCAGCCATGCAGCTTGATGGAGGTCAGAAGAAGATCCTGGATAGTCATAATTAATCGGTAATGAGGGTAGCACTGGTCTATAGCCCGACGGCTGCTCAGCGAGTATCTGTAGATTGATGCATCCCGCTGGTGCAAGAGTGAGCATGGCTAAGGGCTCATTTGATGGCCCCCAATTCAGCAGTGTGCGTCAATTTGGCAGGAAGCATAGTTCACTGTACCGTGCATGTGTTTAAGCAAAACCAGTTCATCTAGCGACCATTGAGCTGTCAGTGTATACCGCATACAAACCCAGAAATGCATAGAGGACAGCCAGGAACAGGCAGCAAAATACCATGGGGTCAATAGCCTCTTTTGGTCCAAAGGATAAATCGAGACAGATCCATGGAGGCCTACTGATTGCTCCCTAACAAGAGATAACAGTGGGGAAGTTGAAGTCCTGAGCAGAAACACTGTAGTTGAACTTCAATTGTGACTTCGGTTCTGGGTTTCCGTCATAGAAAGGTGGATCTCCCTACTAGGAAACAGGGCACAATAGTTTGTATGCTTAGGGGTGCCGCAAACATGCATAACATAACAGAGCAGCTGTTGTTGGTGCTTGATCCTAAATGGAGGGACCCCAGCCTTTGTGAGTAGGTTGTTCACAGGGCTAGTTCAAAAGGCTCCTGTTGCAAGTCAAACTGCACAGTGGTGTGTGGTGTGCAGTAACTGCAATGCAGAAGGTAAGACTGAACCATCTGCCAGACTCCCGTAATCAAGGTGGGAAAAGATCAGGGTTTTATAAAGCTGCAGAAGGGTAGTGCACCCCAGCTAGTGTTACTGATGCAGCAAAGTGTATTAAGGTGTAGCCAGAATCTTTGCTCAAGCTGGCAAAAATAGTGAAGTCATGAAAGCCAGGCACGGAAGACCAGTCCCAAAAAGCGATAAGTAAATTGTCGTCAAGGTAAAGTTCTGATTGTGGATGAACAGTACGACAGTGACAGAAGTTCATGACATTAATCTGAGCTGCTGAAAACAAAGCCGTAAGTGAGGGGCCACGACTGCGCTTTGCAAATGCCACCCTGCAGTCAGCATTCAGCAACACCCATGCTAGAAGGGGAATAGTAAAAACAAAAATTGTGGGCATACAAGGAGGGTGACACTGAAGACCCCACAGATGCTGCTACACTGTTGATGGCCACTAGAAAGAGAATTAATACAGAGGTCTGTGGGCCCCTATTCTCTTGGATATGGAGATGTGGGAAGCACAAACTCGAACTTCGGAAGTACAGTGTGAAAAGAAGTTCTGGACAAAAATCACAAGTAGGCCCCAGAGACGCCACTCAGAGAAATCAGCGAGGACATGGCATCATCATTTGCTGTCATAAGCATTTTGTAGGGCACAGAAGACAGCAATAAGGTGCTGACATCAGCTGAAAGCTGTCCTGATTACAGACTCCTGGCAAACCAAATTATCAACAGCCTTGACAAAAACTGCCCTGGGATGGAGCCAGAAGGCCCTTAGACTCAAGGAACCAAACCAACAGCTGGTTCACCATATGTTCAAGTAATTAACCTTAGTGAGACTAATTGGGTGATAGCTGTCCATCTCTAGGGGATGCTTATGCAGTTTCAGCACTGGGGCAACAATGCTTTCTTCCCATTGAAATGGGAACTCACTCTTGCTGCAGGTACAAGTGAAGATGGTACAGAGATGACGCTGACAACACACTGGTAAGTGTTTGAGCATTTGGTTGTGGATGCGGTCAGGCCCAAGGACCGTATCAGGGCAAAGGCCTAGGGTAATGAAGAATTCCTACTCACTGAATGGTGCATTATAGAGCTCCAGCTGGTGTGTAGTGAAAGATAAGTGCAGTCGTTCCACCCACTATTTAAGGACACCAAAGGCAGTTTGATAATTCTCTCACACAGAGGCTGGAGCATAATATAGAGATGTCTGGTATTCATAGAGCCATCTGATCTTCGCCCAAACCCATGAAGGATGGGTACGTGGTCCAACGGTTGAAACATACCATTCCTAGCATTCTTGCTTCAAACATTTCAATAGGTGGCAGACCTGGGCCCGGAGCCATTTAAAGGCAATGAGGTGCTCCATCAATGGATGCCATTTATGGTATTATGGTATGATCTCCAACAGCGTCAATGATTTCTGCAGTCCATCAAGGTACTATATTCTGATCGCAAAGAAAAGAATAGAGGATTACTAAGTCAGTTGCCTATAGTATTGATGCTGTTGCAATCTGGACAGCTGCGTTAATGCCTCCACGTAGGGAGGGGGGAGGTAAGAATGACTGTGGAGGTGAAAGCATCCCAGTCAGCATTGTGAAGAGCCCATCTGGGTCAGTGCCCAGGAGAGTGAAGCTGAAGGAGGAACAGAAAATCAGGAATTGGTCACTAGCACACAGGTCATCTTGGACCTACCAGTGGATGGATGGGAGAAGACTAGGGCTACAAATAGGAAGATCAATGGCCGAGTAAGTTCCATGTGCCACACTGAAGTGTGTGGGGGCACCAGTTTTCAAGAGACAGAGGCTGAGATCTGCCAGGAAGTTTTCAATGTTTTTCCCACAGGCAGTGGTTGTGGTTACACCCCCCAAAGGGTTAAGGTCATCAAAGTCACTTAAGATTAGGAAAGACAGAGGGAGCTGAGAAATCATTGCAGACAATATGCTCTGGGACACTCCATTATCAAGAGACAGATAAATATTACAGATGGTAAAATTCTGAAATTCTCTTATCCAAATAGCCACAGCCTCCAAATTTGTATTAAGAGGCACATGCTCATTATATATGGAGTTTAGAACATATGGGCAAATTCCTCCTGACACCCATCATTAACAGCACAATTTTTAAAATAGCCCCAGTCCCAATAAACAACAAAGGGCAAGGGAGGGGGGGGTCTCGTTGCTGGAAACGAAGTTTCCTGAAGGGCAACACAGAAGACAGGGGAGGAGTTTAAGAGCTGTCGTAGCAAACCAGGTGGTGGGTAAAACTACTAAAATTCCAGTAGGGAATCATGCTGTCAGTATACAATGGGGGCATGAAGAGACCAAGGAGGTAGATTACATCGCTGGGTCACCTGCCGCCACTGCCTAAGAGGTTATGGTATCAAGAAGCAAAGGTTCTGAGATGACATGTGGTGCCTCAGGGCCCACCAGGATCATGGCCTCTGCCACTAAAGCAGAATATATGGAATCCAGTGGCGTGGGAACCACTGTAATCTCCTTTGCCTTGGAAGATTTCCTTTTGCCTTTCTTCTCCTTAGGGGTTTGGATGACTGGGAGGGTTTCCTTGAATTAGTTTCAGGGACTGAGGAAGACAGATAATCCCTATGACCAGCAGTCTGTGGCTCCTTCAGCCACTGGCTGGAATCTGGTAACAGACCGGCAGAAGCCTTGGAGGAGGGTGTCCCCAGGAATGCCTTCCTGGTGAGAGAAGCTGGACGAGAGTGATGCGTCTTTGGGTGGGCATGAGGATCAATGTCTCTGGCAGTTGGGAAGCCACTGATCCCAAAGTGGATGTGGGCGAAGCAGCAAGAGGAGAGCTCCCAACCGTCAGGGGGGCAGGCATAGTCAAAAGGCCCTGAGGGCTCGCTGTCGGAAACATAACAGTCGTGAGGACTGTCTGAAGAGAGAGCAACATCATCACAGCTGACGCATACAACATTGACATGTGTGCAGGATGTAGATGCCCTTACATTTCCTTGGCAACTTGGCAAGTTAATCTGTCCGGAGTTCCTGCATTTTTCCTCTTTGTGAAAGACTGTGCATTCTGGTGAGCATATGTCCGGAGTTCCTGCATTTTTCCTCTCTGTGAAAGACTTTGCATTCTGGTGAGCATAGAAAATAGGGCTCTCCACAGCTGATACAGACAAGTGGGGGAGGGAGGCATAAGGAACATTCCCATGCAACAGACCCGACACATTGTGCTGGCATTGCAACACAAAGAGATGTGCCCAAATTTCATAATGCAGCATTGCATGGGGTGGGGACCATAGGGATTAACATCACATTATTATACCATCTCTTTGACCTTTTCAGGCAACAAATAACCCTCAAAGGGCAAGATGAAGTCCCCGTTAGCAACCCTATTGTCCGTTGGCCCCTTATGGACATGATGGAGAAAGTGATCACCCCAGCACTCCAAGATGGCATGTAGCTCATCATGAGACAGCAAAATGGGGTCAAGATGAAAAATGTGCCTTGGACGATGTGTAGACTACACTATGTGACCAAAAGTATCCGGACATCCCCAAAACCAAACATTTTTCATATTAGGTGCATTGTGCTGCCACCTACTGCCAGGTACTCCATATAAGCGACCTCATTCATTAGACATTGTGAGAGAGCAGAATGGGACACTCCGCGGAACTCATGGACTTCAAAGGTGGTCAGGTGATTGTGTGTCACTTGTGTCGTATGTCTGTACATGAGATTTCCACACTCCTGAACATCCCTACATCCACTGTTTCAGATGTGATAGTGAAGTGGAAACATGAAGGGATACCTACAGACCTTCTCTGTTGACTGACAGAGACTGCCAACAGTTGAAGAGGCTCGTAGTGTGTAATAGGCAGACAACTATCCAGACCCTCACACAGGAATTCCTAGCTGCATCAGAATCCACTACTAGTACTATGGCAGTCAGGCGGGAGGTGAGAAAACTTGGGTTTCATGGTCAAGAGACTGCTTGTAAGCCCCACATCATGCCAATAAATGTCAAACAACGCCTCAATTGGTGTAGGAAGTGTAAACATTGGACAACTGAAGAGTGGAAAAACATTGTGTGGAGTGACGAATCACGGTACGCAATGTGGCGATCTGATGGCAGGGTGTAGGTATAGAAAAAGCACAGTGAACGTCATCTTCTGGCGTGTGTTGTGCCAAAAGTAAAATTGGGAGGCGGTGGTGTTATGGTATGGTATGGTATGGTTGTGTTTTTCATGGAGGGGGCTTGTACTCCTTGTTGTTTTGTGTAGCACTATCACAGTACATTTCTACATTGATGTTTTAAGCATGTTCTTGCTTCCCACTGTTGAATAGAAATTCGGGGATGACGATAGCACCTGTTCATAATGCATGGCCTGTGAAGAGAGGTTACATGGCAATAACATCCCTATAATGGACTGACCTGAATCCTATTGAACGCCTTTGGGATGTTTTGGGACGCCGACTTCATGCCAGGCCCCAATGACCGACATTGATACCTCTCCTCAGTGCAGCACTCCGTGAAGAATGGGCTGTTGTTCCCCAAGAAACCTTCCAGCACCTGATTCAACATATGCCTGCGAGAGTGGGAGCTTTCATCAAGGCTAGTGGTAGGCCAACACCATATTGAATTTCAGCATTACCGATGGAGGGCACCACGAAATTTCAAGTCATTTTCAGCCAGGTGTCTGGATACTTTCGACCACACAGTGTATTATGGAGAGTGATAGTCACCAGAATGTTACCCAGCTTGTCTGAAGCAAGTAACACTCGGCACGGGATGCTGTTTTCATCAAAACTGGCCCACTCTTCATTTTGGAGATGGCTGCAACTTCCCCAAATTTGTCCACTATATTCTCTACAGGCTGGATGAATGACTGATCGGGCCTTGTAACACTAACCAAAATGGCCTTGCTGTGCTGGTACTGCAAACGGCTAAAAGCAAGGGGAAGCTACAGCCGTAATTTTTCCTGTGGGCATGCAGCTTTACTGTATGGTTAATGATGATGGCGCCCTCTTGGGTAAAATATTCCGGAGGTAAAATAGTCCCCCAATCGGATCTCCGGGCGGGGACTACTCAAGTGGATGTCGTTACCAGGAGGAAGAAAACTGGTGTTCTACGGATCGGAGTGTGCAGTCAGATCCCTTAATCGGGCAGGTAGATTAGAAAACTTAAAAAGGGAAATGGATAGGTTAAAGTTAGATATAGTGGGAATTGGTGAAGTCCGGTGGCAGGAGGAACAAGACTTTTGGTCAAGTGAATACAGGGTTATAAATACCAAATCAAATAGGGGTAATGCAGGAGTAGGTTTAATGATGAATAAAAAAAATAGGAATGTGGGTAAGCTACTACAAACAACATAGTGAACGCATTATTGTGGCCAAGATAGACACAAAGCCCATGCCTATTACAGTAGTACAAGTTTATATGCCAACTAGCTCTGAAGATGACGAAGAAATTGAAGAAAGGTATGATGAAATCAAAGAAATTAGTCAGATAGTGAAGGAAGACAAAAATTTAATAGTCATGGGTGACTGGAATTCGATAGTAGGAAAAGGAAGATAAGGAAACGTAGTAGGTGAATATGGAATGGGGGTATGAAATGAAAGAGGAAGCTGCCTGATAGAATTTTGCACCGAGCATAACTTAATCATAGCTAACACTTGGTTCAAGAATTATGAAAGAAGGTTGCACACATTGAAGAGGCCTGGAGATACTGGAAGGTTTCAGATAGATTATATAATGGTAAGACAGAGATTTATGAACCAGGTTTTAAATTGTGAGACATTTCCAGGGGCAGGTGTGGACTCTGACCACAATCTATTGGCCATGAACTGTAGATTAAAACTGAAGAAACTGCAAAAAGGTGGGAATTTAAGGAGATGGGACCTGGATTAACTGAAAGAACCAGAGGTTGTACAGAGTTTCAGGGAGAGCATAAGGGAACAAACGGCAGGAATGAGGGAAAGAAATACAGTAGAAGAAGAATGGGTAGCTTTGTGGGATGAAGTAGTGAAGGCAGCAAAGGATCAAGTAGGTAAAAAGATGAGGACCAGTAGAAATCCTTGGGTAAAAGAAGAAATATTGAATTTAACTGATGAAAGGAGAAAATATAAAAATGCAGTAAATGAAGCAGGCAAAAAGGACTACCAACGTCTCAAAAATGAGATCAACAAGAAGTGCAAAATGGCTAAGCAGGGATGGTTAGAGGATAAATGTAAGGATGTAGAGGCTTATCTCACTAGAGGTAAGATAGATAATGCCTATAGAAAAATTAAAGAGACCTTTGGAGAAAGGAGAACCACTTGCATGAATATCAAGAGTTCAGATGGAAACCCAGTTCTAAGCAAAGAAGGGAAAGCAGTAAGATGTAAGAAGTATATAGAGGGCCTATACAAGCCCGATGTACTTGAGGACAATATTATGGAAATGGAAGAGGATGTAGATAAAGATGAAATGGGAGATATGATATTGCGTGAAGAGTTTGCCAGAGCACTGAAAGCCCTGAGTCGAAACAAGGCCCCAGGAGTAGAAGACATTTCATTAGGACTACTGACGGCCTTGGGAGTGCCAGTCCTGACAAAACTCTACCATCTGGTGTGAAAAATGTATGAGACAGGCAAAATACCCTCAGACTTCAAGAAGAATACAATACTTCCAATACCAAAGAAAGCAGATGTTGGCAGATGTGAAAATTACCGAACTATCAGTTTAATAAGTCACAGCTGCAAAATACTAACACGAATTCTTTACAGACGATCGGAAAAACTAGTAGAAGCCGACCTTGGGGAAGGTTAGTTTGGATACCGTAGAAATATTGGAACATGTGAGGCAATACTGACCCTACGACTTATATTAGAAGCTAGATTAAAGGAAGGCAACCTACGTTTCTAGCATTTGTAGACTTAGAGAAAGCTTTTGACAATCTTGACTGGAATACTCTCTTTCAAATTCTGAAGGTGACAGGGGTAAAATATAGGGAGCGAAAGGTTATTTACATTTTGTACAGAAATCAGATGGCAGTTATAATAGTCGAGGGACATGAAAGGGAAGCATTGGTTGGGAAGGGAGTGAGAGAGGGTTGTAGCCTCTCCCCGATGTTATTCAATCTGTATATTGAGCAAGCAGTGAAGGAATCAAAATAAACATTTGGAGTAGGTATTAAAATTAATGGAAAAGAAAGAAAAACTTTGAGGTTCGCCGATGACATTGTAATTCTGTCAGAAACAGCAAAGGACTTGGAAGAGCAGTTGAACGGAATGGATAGTGTCTTAAAAGGAGGATTTAAGATGAACATAAAAAAAAAAAAAAATAGGATAATGGAATGTAGTCGAATTAAGTTGGGTGATGTTGGGGGTATTAGATTAGGAAATGAGACACTTAAAGTAGTAAAGGAGTTTTGCTATTTGGGGAGCAAAATAACTGATGATGGTCGAAGTAGAGAGGATATAAAATGTAGACTGGCAATGTGAAAGAAAATGTTTCTGAAGAAGAGAAATTTGTTAACATCGAGTATAGATTTAAGTGTCAGGAAGTCGCTTCTGAAAGTATTTGTATGGAGTGTAGCCACATATGGAAGTGAAACATGGACGATAAAAGTTTAGACAAGAAGAGAATAGAAGCTTTTGAAATGTGGTGCTACAGAAGGATGCTGAAGATTAGATGGGTAGATAATATAATTAATGAGGAGGTATTGAATAGAATTGGAGAGAAGAGAAGTTTGTGGCACAACTTTACTAGAAGAAGGGATCGGTTGGTAGGACATGTTCTGAGGCATCAAGGGATCACCAATTTAGTATTGGAGGGCAGCGTGGAGGGTAAAAATCGTAGAGGGAGACCAAGAGATGAATACACCAAGCAGATTCAGAAGGATGTGGGTTACAGTAGGTACTGGGAGATGAAGAAGCTTGCACAGGATAGAGTAGCATGGAGAGCTGCATCAAACCAGTCTCAGGACTGGAGACCACAACAACAACATTCTCTAGAAAGAACTTCCCCTACAAAGAATAAAAGCGCTGTGGCCAAAAAAGAATCCCCATCTGCCCTTTTACAAACCAGGTAGTTGGAGGTAGGGGGAGTAGCACTCGTTGCTCATCGCTTAGCCCTAAGTTCCTCCCACAGCACAGCAAGGGAAAGAAACATTATGGGGTCATATATTTCCATGTTGAACGATTTCTTTCCTTTTGAATAGACCACTGGGGTTGTATGACCACCAGCAGGAGAAAGCTTCATGGCTTCATATGAAAGTCAGTCATCCCCCATGGTGCCACCCACTCCGAACAGGAGCTTTCCCCATGGGCGTCAGCCAGCCTCACCACCCTTAGCAATCGCTACCAATGCTCAGTGACCATCTGCCCCAGTCACGTTGGGCACATACTCCTTGGTTTACATGGAGAGGTTTCCGCTTAGGAATCAACAATGCAGTCCCTGTGTGGTCAGGTGATACCACCGTGCAGGTATGTAATGACGTAGCCAACTCTCCCCAACAACAGGATGGCTACCTGCTGGGTTTTGGATGTACTACTGTAGTGGAAAGGGAGAATGCAAAGGTGGAACATACAGTATATTGGGTGTCCTTCCCTGCACGATCCACACATTGGAAAAATTTGGAAAGTGATGGAAGATCAAATCTAATAATGGCGACCATGGGTTTATTAATAAAAAGGTGAAAAGAGTGCTTGAATGAACTGGAAAACCAGGTGTCTCAATCATGTATCAGGTCCAAGCAGGCTCTGTGCAAAGAAGAGCATCTGATGGGAAGACAGAGGGAGAAATGTGATATGGAGGTATAGACTTGCAGCACAGAACACAAATAGTGCTGCAACAGCTGGCGGCCAGAGGTAGCCAAGTGCATTCTCATAAAAGGATTGTGAGACCCGTGGGGAGCACTTCAAGTGCTGCGAATTTCAGCTTTAGCAGAAAGTGGTCAGAAACATGGAATAATATTACCCATGGAGAATATCACGTTCTCATAAGATCTTGCAAAAGACCAGCTGACATGGAATTACCACAATGTGCTTGGAAAATAATAGAATTCATACACCCTAGGCTTCTGTGCAACAAGCCTACACTGATGGGGAAAGCTTCAACTTCTAAATGTGACTGTGGCAATGAACATCAAACCATCAAAAACTTTGTAACAACCTGTAGAAGATGAGCTTCTCCTGGCAATCTAGGCGATTTCTTTGCAATGACAGAGGCAGCCCTTGACTTAATTGAATATCTGGATATTAATTTGTAGATTTGATTGTTTAATTCTTTTTTTAATTATGCAATTCATGAATGTTAGTTGCAGTTCAGATTTTATTGCCAAATGCTAAATAAATAAAATAAATATTATTTCATTTCCTTACCTAATTCCCTTAAAATCACTTGACATAATTTTATCAGACTCCATTACCCTTGTTTTACTTTTGTTGGCATACATCTTATAACATCTTTCAAGACATTATCTACACTACTGACCATTAAAATTGCTACACCACAAAGATGACGTGCTACAGGAAGAAGATGCTGTGATCTGCAAATGATTAGCTTTTCAGAGCATTCACACAAGGTTGGCGCTGGTGGCGACACCTACAACGTGCTGACATGAGGGAAGTTTGCAACCGGTTTCTCATACACAAACAGCAGTTGACCGGCGTTGCCTGGTGAAACGTTATTGTGATGCCTCCTGTAAGGAGGAGAAATGTGTACCATCACATTTCCGACTTTGATAAAGATCAGATTGTAGCCAATCACGATTACGGTTTATTGTATCGTGACATTGCTGCTCGCCTTGGTCGAGATCCAATGACTGTCAGCAGAATATGGAATCGGTGGGTTCAGGAGGTTAATACAGAATGCCGTGCTGGATCCCAACGGCCTCGTATCACTAGCAGTCGAGATGACAGGCATCTAATCCGCTTGGCTGTAACGGATCATCCAGACACATCTCGATCCCTGAGTCAAGAGGTGGGGATGTTTGCAAGACAACAACCATCTGCATGAACAGTTCGATGACGTTTGCAGCAGCATGGACTATCAGCTAGGAGACCGTGGTTGCGGTTACCCTTGACGCTGCATCACAGACAGAAGCGCCTGCTATGGTGTACTCAACATTGAACCTGGGTGTACGAATGGCAAAACGTGATTTTTTCGGATGAATCCAGGTTCTGTTTACATCATCATGATGGTCACATCCGTGTTTGGCGACACTGCGGTGAACGCACATTGGAAGCGTGTATTCATCATCGCCATACTGGCGTATCACCCAACGTGATGGTATGGGGTGCCATTGGTTACACGTCTTTGTCACCTCTTGTTCGCATTGACAGCCCTTTGAGTGGACATTACATTTCAGAAGTGTTACGACCCGTGGCTCTACCCTTCATTTGATCTTACATTTCAGCAGGGTCCTGTACGGGCCTTTCTGGATGCAGGAAATGTTCGACTGCTGCCCTGGCCAGCACATTCTCCAGACCTCTCGCGAATTGAAAACGTCTGGTCAAAGGTGTCCGAGCAACTGGCTGGTCACAATACACCAGTCACTACAGGATAGCGAAAAGAAGCGCAATAGTATCGAAGGAAATTGACGAAGATCCGACATGTGAAATAATTTGGGTGAAGGTCACAGTTAAAGCAGGCTCAGACATGGTAATTGGATGTCTCTATAGGCCCCCTGACTCAGCAGCTGTTGTGGCTGAGCACCTGAAGGATGATTTGGAAAATACTTCGAGTAGATTTCCCCACCATGTTATAGTTCTGGATGGGGATTTTAATTTGCCGGATATAGACTGGGAGACTCAAATATTCGTAACAGGTGGCAGGGACAAAGAATACAGTAAAATTTTTTTAAGTGCTTTATTCGAAAACTACCTTGAGCAGTTAAACAGAGAACCGACTCGTGGCAATAACATATTAGACCTTCTGGTGACAAACAGACCTGAACTATTTGAAACAGTTAACGCAGAACAGGGAATCAGCGACCATAAAGCGGTTACTGCATTGATGATTTCAGCCGTAAATAGAAATATTAAAAAAGATAGGAAGATTTTTCTGTTTAGCAAAAGTAACAAAAAACAGATTTCAGAGTACCTGTCAGCTCAACACAAAAGTTTTGTTTCAAGTACAGATAGTGTTGAGGATCAGTGGACAAAGTTCAAAACCATCGTACAATATGCGTTAGATGAGTATGTGCCAAGCAAGATCATAAAAGATGGAAAAGAGCCACCGTGGTACAACAACCAAGTTGGAAAACTGCTGCGGAAGAAAAGGGAACTTCACAGCAAACATAAACATAGCCAAAGCCTTGCAGACAAACAAAAATTACGCGAAGTGAAATGTAGTGTGAGGAGGGCTATGCGAGAGGCGTTCAATGAATTCGAAAGTAAAGTTCTATATAATGACTTGGCAGAAAATTCAACGTGGTAGGTGGATCAAAACAAAATGTCCAGACACTCTGTGACCAAAATGGTACTGAAACGGAGGATGACAGACTAAAGGCCAAAATACTAAATGTCTTTCTCCAAAGCTGTTTCACAGAGGAAGACTGCACTGTAGTTCCTTCTCGCACAGATGAGAAACAATTAAAATCGCTCAAAAAAGGAAAGGCCGCTGGACCTGATGGCATATCAGTTCAATTTTACACAGAGTACGCGAAGGAACTTGCTCCCCTTCTTGCAGCAGTGTACCGTAGGTCTCTAGAAGAGAAAAGGGCACAGGTCATCCCAGTTTTCAAGAAAGGACGTCGAATAGATTTGCAGAACTATAGACCTATATCTCTAACATCTATCAGTTGCAGAATTTTGGAACACGTATTATGTTCGAGTATAATGACTTTTCTGGAGACTAGAAATCTACTCTGTAGGAATCAGCAGGGGTTTTGAGGTCGTGTTTCTTGACTTCCACAAGGCGTTCAATACAGTTCCCCACAGTCGTTTAGTGAACAAAGTAAGAGCATATGGACTGTCAGACCAATTGTGTGATTGGATTGAATAGTTCCTAGATAACAGAACAGCATGTCATTCTCAATGGAGAGAAGTCTTCCGAAGTAAGAGTGATTTCAGGTGTGCTGCAGGGAAGTGTCGTAGGAACGTTGCTATTCACAATATACATAAATGACCTTGTGGATGACATCGGAAGTTCACTGAGGCTTTTTGCGGATGATGCTGTGGTATATCAAGAGGTTGTAACAATGGAAAATTGTAGTGAAATGCAGGAGGACCTGCAACAAATTGACACATGGTGCAGGGAATGACAATTGAATCTCAATGTAGACAAGTGTAATATACTGTGAATATATAGAAAGATAGATCCCTTATCATTTAGCTACAAAATAGCAGGTCAGCAACTGGAAGCCGTTAATTCCATAAATTATCTGGGAGTACGCATTAGGAGTTATTTAAAATGGAATGAGCATATAAAGTTGATTGTTGGTAAAGCAGATGCCAGACAGATTCATTGGAAGAATCCTAAGGAAATGCAATTCGAAAACAAAGGAAGTAGGTTACAGTACGCTTGTTCACCCGTTGCTTGAATACTGCTCAGCAGTGTGGGATCCGTACCAGATAGGGTTGATACAAGAGATAGAGAAGATCCAACGGAGAGCAGCGCGCTTCGTTACAGGATCATTTAGTAATCGCGAAGCGTTACGGAGATGATAGATAAACTCCAGTGGAAGACTCTGCAGGAGAGACGCTCAGTAGCTCGGTACGGGCTTTTGTTAAAGTTTCGAGAACATACCTTCACCGAAGAGTCAAGCAGTATACTGCTCCCTCCTACGTATATCTCGCGAAGAGACCATGAGGATAAAATCAGAGAGATTAGAGCCCATACAGAAGCATACCAACAATCCTCCTTTCCACGTACAATACGAGACTGGAATAGAAGAGGTACCCTCCGCCACACACCGTCAGGTGGCTTGCGGAGTATGGATGTAGATGTAGATGTAGCTGTAGACTACTCTTGATGAACTGTGGTATCGTGTTCAAGCTGCATGGGCAGCTGTACCTGTACACACCATCCAAGCTCTGTTTGACTCAATGCCCAGGCGTATCAAGGAAGTTATTACGGCCAGACATGGTTGTTCTGGGTACTGATTTCTCAGGATCTATGCACCCAAATTGCATGAAAATGTAATCACATATCAGTTCTAGTATAATATATTTGTCCAATGAATACCCGTTTATCATCTGCATTTCTTCTTGGTGTAGCAATTTTAATGGCCAGTAGTGTATTTATTCAGCTAATCTTCCAATTCCTCTGCTGTCTCTGACAGAATTATGTCAGTGGCAAACCACACAATTTATGTTTGTTTCTCTTAAAATTAATTTCGTTTCCAATTTATCCTTCAATATCTTTATTGGTTGCTCATTGTGCTGACTGAATAAAATGAGGGATAGGTTACAACACTGTATAACTCTCTTCTTAACTGCTGTTTCTGTTTCATGTCCTTCTACTTGTGTAACTGCAGTCTGGTTTCTGTATAAGTTGTAGATAACTATCCATTCCCTGCTCTTTAACCCTGATAACTTCAAAATGTGGGGGTGCCTTACGTCAACTTTTGCTTTGTATTCCTGTATTTCTATGGAATCCATATCAGTCTTCCCTAGTTCAGCTTCTACCAGGTGCTGCATTCTTCTGTAGCTAGTTCAAGTTAATATTTGGCAATAATGACTTATTAAGCTAATGGTCCAGTGATACATTTGTCAACAGCTGCTTTCCAGATATTTCTAGTTATAGAACTAAAAATCAACTGTGTAATCAACAACAGGAAAGTACACAGTGTGCCCAAAACCTTTTTGTACAAGAAGTCCATAAAATTTGCAAATGCAATTAATGCAACTAACAATAACCTGGTTCAATGGCCAACAACAATAATGTATACTCCAGATTCAAAACATATTTACCTTAAAAAAAATTCTTATTGCTATATTATTTATTTTATTTTGATGTTTATCTCATGTACATACAATCTATTTCAAGACAGAACTGTCTTTAGATACCTGTTAGGTACTCATACTTGCTCATAATTGAGGCAATATTGTCTTGAAATGTGTGTAGATGAGGTAACTATCAAAATCAAATAAAAAACAGCTTTAAGGAAACTTGACTTTCACTGGAATACGTAAATAGCACCTGAAACTCCTAAGGGCGATCGGCACATAGATAACTCCACAAAAATCAAACCATATCATCTTCTGAAGCACAAACATACGAGACTTTGAAGTGTAATCAACACGGTCCAGTCACTTTCATGTGACCAACACCTCTCTTTCTTTTCAATGTGCAATAACAACATATAGACAGCACTGGCATTGGAGGCATATAGAGAGTGTTGGGAGACATGGAAAACAGTGCAATCATTGCTATAATGTGGAAACAGAGTGATTTATCCGACAAAAAGAAGGTCTCGATCACAAGCTTTCAGGCTAAGTGTGTAAGCATTTCTGAAACAACTAAGTTTTCAAATTATTCACATGCTGCTGTGGTTAAAGTATACTGTGCACGGCAAAATGGCGCTGTCCAAAACTGGTGCCAAGGCAACTGTGGTGCACCACGGACCATAGATTAGAGGGTGAACAATGGTTGAAGAGATGTGTACAAGAAACAGATGCACAACTGACCACCCTAATGAACTACGAGGTACCAACAGTGTCTCCTCAACGATCATTAAACATATGTTACTGTGTCTGAGCCTCCGCAGCATGTGCCTGGTTAATGCACTCATGTCGGCAACTGTGTGTCAACAACGAATGTTGGAATCTGCATGCCAAAACCATAACTGCACATCCGCAGAGTGGTGATAGGTGCCTGTTTCAGATGAATCATGTTTTATGCTCCATCAGACAGATGGCCATCAACAAAAACAGCATGATATGTCTAAAATCAAACACCCTGCATCAATCATTAGAAGGGTTTCCCTTGGTGATCTCATCATACTGCAAGGCACAATGTATCAACAGAAGTATGCATCTATCCTTTGGGAGCTTGTCCGCCCCTACATGCAGTTTATTTTTCCTTGGCACGATGGCATACACCAGCAGGACAATGCAGTGTGTCACACGGCTCGAAGTGTATGTGTGTGGTTCGAAGAACACCAGGATGAGTTTACCTTACTCCCCTGGCCACCAGACTCCGCTGATTCAAACTCGATTAAGAATCTATGGGACTGCCTTGACTGAGCTACTTATGCCATAAATCCTCAACTGAGAAACTTAGTGCATCTGGCCACAGCACTGGAGTTGTCATGGCTCCACATCTTTGGTGGTACCTTCCAAGTAGGTAGGTACGTAGGTAGGTAGGTAGGTAGGTTGACTGGTTGGTTGGTAGAGGGCGGGGGAGGGGGAGGGGGGGGAGGGGAGGGGGATGTCCAAACAGCAAGGTTGTCGGTTCCACAATACTAGGTGGCAGCAACTAAGGGCAAAACAACATCAGCTGCACAGCCCAATAAATGTGGTAGGAAAATAAGCAAACAAAGAGCCAGAAGGAATGTCAGAGTGGCAAGAAGAGTAAAGAACAGGATGTTTGGGAGGATGTGGGGGACGAGAGCAGGGGTGTTCCAGTCACACTAGACGTGACAGGGCTTCAACTCCACTGCCGACACATCCCATTCCCCCCACCATACTATGATCATGACACAACAGTGACAACACCAGGCAAAAGACACAAGAAAAGGGTAAACCAAATGACACAAAAAAGGCAGACCATAGGGAAAATGGGAAGAACACCAGGCTAGTGTGGATGTAAGGCTGAAGGGCATCCAAACAAACACCAATGCTAACCAAGGGACTCCAATTCAGGAAGGAAATACAGGTACTTAAACCTAGAAGGAAATAACACTTTCATGAAGAAAATTGAGGGCAAACACAACTATGCAAGAGTGGTCTGCTAACATTTGGGACAAGCAGAGAGGGAGGGTGTGTTTATTGCAGAGGGCCAAAAGGCGAGGGCAGTCCAGCAAAATAGGAATACCAGAATGAGATTTTCACTCTGCAGCGGAGTGTGTGCTGATATGAAACGTCCTGGCAGATTAAAACTGTGTGCCGGAACGAGACTCAAACTCGGGACCTTTACCTTTTGCGGGCAGACGAGATACTGGCAGAAGTAAAGCTGTGAGGACGGGGCGCGAGTCGTGCTTGGGTAGCTCAGTTGGTAGAGCACTTGGCCACGAAAGGCGAAGCTCCCGAGTTCGAGTCTCGGTCCGGCACACAGTTTTAATCTGCCACGAAGTTTCAAAATATGAATAATCAAGAGGAGGACTCTGCAATTGCATGGGGTGGGGGGACTGCTCATTATAGAGTAAACCTAGTATGGCTGATAAAAAGATGGCAGAGAATGGTAGACACCAACCGGTTTGTGGTATTAAAGGGACCACACTACTACGGTCATCGGGCCCTTGTTCCAAGAAAAAAAAAAAAGAAAAAAAACTAAAACCTCCTAAAGAGAAGAAAAACGAACAACAGGAAAGACAGCAGACGACAAAGGACAAGAAATACTCAGACAAAGAACAGACAAAACAAAGTAAAACCACACAGAGTGTGGCGGTGGTTGCCGACCATAGGGATAAAAAAGGAAAAGCCAACCACGGAGAACACATTAAAAACTCAGTTTAAAATCGTAGGCCACAGGCCAGAATCAACACAATACAATAAAATGAAACAGAAACACTCAGATTAAAAGATAAAAACCCCCTGACCGAATAAAACGTAAAACTAAGTCAGCCATAGCAGAGTCATCTGTTAAAAGCACAGGGAGCGTGTCAGGCAGTGCGAACAATTGCCTGAGCACAGGTAAAAGTGGACAGTCCAATAAAATGTGGACCACTGTCAAAACAGAGCCGCAGCGACATAAAGGTGGGTCCTCATGTCGCAATAGGTGGCCGTGTGTCAGCCATGTGTGCCCAATGAGCAACCGGCAGAGGACAACAGACTCCTTGCGAGAGGCCCGCAAGGAGGAGTGCCACACACCGGTAGCCTCCTTGATGGCCCGAAGTTTGTTTCATGAAGGCAGGGCGTACCATTCAGTGTCCCAAAGGTCCAGAATTTTGTTGCGTAGGAATGCTCGCAAATCTGTCTCCGAGAGGCCAATGTCCAGAGATGGTGTACTGGTGGCCTCTTTCGCCAGGCGGTCAACATTCTCATTGCCGGGTATCCCAACATGGCCTAGGGTCCACACGAAGACCACAGAGCGGCCGCAACGCGCAAGAGTATGCAGGGACTCCTGGATAGCCATCACCAGACGAGAACGAGGGAAACACTGGTCGAGAGCTCATAAACCGCTCAGGGAATCGCTACAGATAACGAAGGACTCACCTGAGCAGGAGCGGATATACTCTGGAGCACAAAAGATGGCGACCAACTCAGCAGTGTAAACGCTGCAGCCATCTGGCAAGGAGCATTGTTCGGAATGGTCCCCCAGAGTTAGCAAATAACCAACACGACCAACAACCATCGAACCGTCAGTGTATACAACGCCAGAGCCCTGATACATGGCCAGGATGGAATAAAAGCGGCGGCGGAAGGCCTCTGGAGGGACTAGGTCCTTCGAGCCCTGTGCCAAGTCGAGCCGAAGGCAAGGGCGAGGAACACACCATGGGGGTGTACGCCTTGTGGCCCGGAAGGGAGATGGAACAGTGAGAACCCTAAGCCCGGAAGGGAGATGGAACAGTGAGAACCCTAAGCCCGGAAAGAAGCTCTTTGACTCGGACCGCGATCATACAACCTAACCGGGGCCGACGTTCTGGCAGATGGACGACCGATTGCGGGAACAGGAGACGATAGTTGGGATGCCCAGGCAAGCTAAAAACATGGGCAGCATAAGTGGCCAGCAAACGTTGGCATCGTAACCGCAGGGGAGGGACACCTGCCTCCACTAGTATGCTGTCCACAGGTCTGGTCCGGAAGGCACCAGCGGCAAGTCGTATCCCCGCTGTGTAGTATTGGGTCCAGCACCCGCAACGCAGATGGGGATGCTGAGCCGTAAGCCAGACTCCCATAGTCCAGACGGGACTGGATTAACGTCTGGTAAAGCCGTAGGAGAGTAGATCGGTCGGCTCCCCACCTGGTGTGGCTCAGGCATCACAGAGCATTTAGATGCCGCCAACACGCCTGTTTAAGCTGCCGAATATGAGGCAGCCAAGTCAACTGGGCATCAAAAACCACCCCCAAAAACCTATGTAACTCCACCACTGTAAGAAGCTCGCCGTCGAGATAAAGCCGCGGCTCCAGGTGAACTGTGCGTCGCCAGCAGAAATGCATAACGCAGGTCTTCGCTGCAAATACTGAAAACCATGCGCTACAGCCCAAGACTGCGCCTTGCGGATTGCGCCCTGTAGCTGTCGTTCAGCAGCTGCAATTCCAATAGAGCTGTAGTAAAGGCAGAAGTCGTCAGCATACAGGGAAGCGGAGACAGAATTTCCCAAGGCCGCAGTGAGCCCGTTAATGGCTATTAAAAACAGACAGACACTTAGAACAGAGCCCTGTGGCACACCGTTCTCCTGAACTTGGGAGGAACTATATGAGGCTGCGATGTGCACGCGGAAAGTACGATACGACAGAAAATTGCGGATATAGATCGGCAGAGGGCCCCGAAGACCCCATTCATGAAGCGTAGAAAGGAAGTGATGACGCCATGTAGTATCGTATGCCTTCCGCATGTCGAAAAAGACAGTGACCAGATGCTGACGGTGGGCAAAGGCAGTACGGATGGCCGACTCCAGGCTCACCAGATTGTCGGCAGCGGAGCGGCCTTTATGGAATCCACCCTGAGACGGAGCCAGAAGGCCCCGAGACTCCAGTACCCAATTCAAGTGCCGGCTCACCATCCGTTCAAGCAACTTGCAAAGAACGTTGGTGAGGCTAATGGGACGGTAGCTGTCCACCTCCAAAGGGTTCTTCCCTGGTTTCAGAATGGGGACAACGAGACTTTCCTGCCATTGCGACGGAAACTCACCCTCGACCCAAATGCGGTTGTAAAGGTCGAGGAGGCGTCGCTGGCAGTCCACTGAAAGGTGTTTTAGCATCTGAGAGTGGATGCTATCTGGCCCAGGAGCGGTATCAAGACAATCGGCGAGGGCACTGAGAAATTCCCACTCACTGAATGGAACATTGTACAATTCAGAATGGTGGGTGCGAAAAGAAAGACTCCGACGTTCTATCCGCTCTTTAATGGAGCGGAAGGCCAAGGGGTAGTTGGCAGAAGCAGAATTCAGAGCAAAGTGCTCTGCCAAGCGGTTTGCAATGACATCGGAGTCAGTACAAACTGCTCCATTCAGTGAGAGCGCAGGGACACTGACAGGGGTCCGATAGCCATAGAGGCGGCGAATCTTGGCCCAGACCTGCAATGGAGTGACATGGAGGCCAATGGTGGACACATACTGCTCCCAGCACTCCTGCTTGCGTTGGCGGATAATGCGGCGGGCTCGCGCACGCAGCCGTTTGAAGGCGATAAGGTGTTCGATTGAGGGATGTCGCTTGTGACGCTGGAGCGACCACCGGCGAGCTTTAATCGCTTCAGCGATCTCAGGCGGCCACCAAGGCACAGTCTGCCACCGAGGGGACCCAGAAGAATGGGGAATGGCAGATTCGGCGGCAGTAACGATGCCGGTGGTGACCGATTGAACCACCGCATCAATGTCATCAGAGAGAGGCTCAATAGCGGCAGTGGAGGAGAACAAGTCCCAGTCAGCCTGATTCATAGCCCATCTGCTAGGGCACCCAGAAGACTGACACTGTGGCAGTGACAGAAAGATCGGAAAGTGGTCACTACCACACAGGTCATCATGCACTCTCCATTGGACAGACGGTAAGAGGCTAGGGCTACAGATGGAAAGGTCAACAGCGGAGTATGTGCCATGCACCACACTGAAGTGTGTGAAGGCACCATCATTTAAGATCAAGCTGCCCCAATAAATGCTCAACGATGGCACCTCGACCTGTTGCCACTGACCCACCCCACAGATGGTTATGGGCGTTAAAGTCGCCCAGTAACAGGAAAGGTGGCAGCAATTGGGCTATCAGAGCAGCCAGGATATGCTGCGCGACATCACACCCGAACAGAGACAGCATCTAAAGGTGTTTGGAGAGGTACACACTCGCTGTGAAGAGAGTTCAGGACATATATGCAGACGCCACCAGACACCCTTTCATAAGCTGCCCGGTTCTTATAACCACCCCGATAGCCACGGAGGGCGGGGGTTTGCATTGCCGGAAACCAAGTTTCCTGCAGAGCAATGCAGAGGAAAGGGTGAAGGCTGATACGTTGGCGGAACTCAGCTAGATGGTGGAAGAAACCACTGCAGTTCCACTGGAGGATGGTGTTGTCCATGGCTGAGAAAGGCGTGATGGGACTGGGAAGGCAGATTACGCCACTGGGTCACCTGCTGCCTCCGATGGAGCACCCGTGCAAATGCTATCCATTGCGTCTGAGGGACCGGTGAGATCGAGGTCCTCAGGGGACTCAAGAATCTCCACCTCATCCTCAGACGCAGAGCTTGTAGGTAGTGGTGAAGTAGGAGCCATCGCAGGTGCCTTGGTCTCACGGGGCTTCAGTGTCGTTTTGTCTCGCTGTTCCTTTGGTTGCCATTGCTGATAGGGCTTATTGGAGTCAGTCTCCGGAGCTGAAGATGATCGCGAAGCTCGACGACCAAAGGCCTGTGGCTTCTTCAGCCACTGGTTGGTGTCTTCTGTGCCGCTGGTAGGAACCTGGGAAGGGAGTGACCCAAGGGATCCCTTACGAGCGAGAGAAGCCGAAGAAGACTTATGCTTCTCCGGCTTAGAAGTGGGGACTGGTGTCCCCGGTGGTTTAGTGGGTGCTGCTCCCTTGGTAGATGGTGTGGGAGCAACAGCAAGAGAAGGGGCCCCCATCATCAAGGGGGCAGGTGAGGTCCTCTGACGCTGAGAACAGACTGTCTGTGGTGCAGCTAAAGGAGCTGAAGCAGGAGTGACAGTGGAGGCATAAGATGACATCATGCGCACGGGATGTAGCCGTTCAAATTTCCGCTTAGCCTCAGTGTAAGTCAGTCGTTCCAGGGTCTTGTATTCCATGATTTTGCGTTCTTTCTGTAAGACCTGCAGTCTGGCGAGCATGGTGAATGAGGCTCTCCACAATTGACACAGATGGGAGGCGGAGTCCATGGAGTATCAGGATGAGATGGGCGTCCGCAATCTCGACATGTGAGGCTGGAAGTACAGTGGGAAGAGATATGGCCGAACTTCCAGCAATTAAAGCACCGCATCGAGGGAGGGATATAGGGCTTGACGTCACAACGGTAGACCATCACCTTGACCTTCTCCGGTATTGTATCACCCTCGAAGGCCAAAATGAAGGCACCGGTAGCAACCTGATTGTCCCTCGGACCCCGATGAACGTGCCGGACAAAATGAACACCTCTACGCTCTAAGTCGGCGCGCAGCTCGTCATCAGACTGCAGACATAGGTCCCTATGGAAAATAACACCCTGGACCATATTTAAACTCTTATGTGGTGTGATGGTAACGTTAACATCCCCCAACTTGTCACAAGCAAGCAACCTGCGTGACTGGGCAGAGGATGCTGTTTTTATCAAAACTGACCCAGAGCGCATTTTAGAGAAGCCCTCCACCTCCCCAAACTTGTCCTCCAAATGCTCTACAAAGAACTGAGGCTTCATGGATACAAAGGATTGCCCATCAGCTCTGGTACAGACGAGGTACCTGGGCGAATACATGTCAATATCATTCATTGCCTTTCGTTCCTCCCATGGTGTGGCCAGGGATGGGAACGATTTGGGGTCATAAACGTTAGCTTTAAATTGAGCCCTTCAATGCTTAGAGACTGCTGGTGGCTGGCCACCAGCAAGAGATGATGTACCACGCTTCATTGTGCGACATCCACCCTGATGCCACCTACTCTGACCAAGGGCCCTCCCCAAGGGCGCCACCCAGCCACAGCAAGAGCCACCTGGCAGGATGGCCATTGCCGGGAGTCCTGATGCCCCAGGGAGATGGGCATCTACTCCTTGGCATACATGGGGAGTAAACGGCGCAGGCATCAGTAAAGCAATCCATGTGTTGTCAGGGGCCTACAACCAACAGGGTACATGGCGGCCCCTCCACAATGGACTGGCTACCGTGCTGGATCTTAGGTGCAAAAATGTATAAGGTCGTCGTCTCAGCGGAAAGCAACACTGCACAGTGCAGCATGGTAATCGCACCCAGGGACGTATCCTCGCCCAAGAGATGGAAAACGAGCGGGACACCATTGCAACGACGAGAAAGCCGGCTAAACGTCTCAATGCACGACAGATACAGTGCATCATGTAAGGCGCGCATCCCCAAGTGGCTCGCTCTTAGGAACAATTTAGAAAAATGGAGGTCAAACCCGAGAGGGGACCATCATATAAGGCCGAAAGGGTTGAGACTCCTTTTAGTCGCCTCTTATGACAGGCAGGAATACCGCGGGCCTATTCTTACCCCCGAACCCGCAGAGGGGAGGTAGACGACAACTGGGAGAGGCAGAGGAAAGAAGGCCATGTGGAGGGAGTCCCCTAATATCACAATGTCTATTGAACACAGGAGTGCCCCCCCCCTTCCGCAAGAGTCAGTCCACAACCGAGCAAAAAGTTGACAGAGACCAATGAGTGGCAGGAAAACACTGGGTTATAGCCTGAAAGCAACTCATTGAGTCCGTACATAAAAAAAAAACCTATGTGAGGGAGGACCACGCCACTCATTGAGTCCGTAATTAACAAAACTCAGGTGAGGGAGGACCATTTATTAAAGCAGATAGTCTGTTAAATGGCCATCAGTTCCACAGTAAACACCCCTCACATGGCAGGCAAAATATGGTGTTCCATGGCAACAGAAGACGTGCAGGCATATCCCATGTCAAAAGCAGATTTAGAGCCATTGGTGTAAAAAATAATAACAACCAAAAACTCTTGTAAGAGCAGGTGGAACAAACAACAGTGCACCATGGAGCGATAGAGCCCTTCAGAAGCCAGAAGAGACACATCTGAACCCAGGGTTGAGAAACTAACCAAAGGGAGCAGGTGGAGAGGAGGAGGTGGGTGGCATTTGGGTGGGAACATAAGGAACAGGACAGAAGAAAGACGGAACCTGCTGTGGAGAGAAGCAAGGTGGAGCCCATCCTATAAACCAACCCTAGGGCGGGCAGGCAGGCGATGTCCAGAAAAAGAAAAGAATAGGAGGGGTGAACAATGAAAGAGTGGATAGCAGAGTCATAGGAAACCAAGAGATGGGACTCCTGAGACAAAAGGAGGGGCTTTCCAATGTCAACCAGAAAACTATAGACAGGGCTAGTGTGAAAGGCACCAGCAGCCAAACGGATATCACAATGGTAAGATGTGTCCAAGAGGAGCAGTGTGGAAGGGGCAGCTGAGCTATAAACCAACAACTGTAGTCCAGAAAGGACAGAAGTAATGCCTGATAAAGGTAGTGAAGACTAAACAATCCATACCCCAAGAGGTATGGGCAGAGAAGGGAAAGGCACTGAGTTTACAGAAACAGCCAGTCTTTAGAAGGCAGATATGAGCAACGAAGTAATCTTGCTGTCAGAAAGAAGTCCCAAGAAAAGGAACTGAGGGGACCACAATCAAAAACTGGAAATCGAGGTAGAGTTGTGGGTTGGGATAGACTGCAGTACAGCAGCAGAAATGCACCATTTGCAATTTAAGGGGGAGAACTGAAAGCCATGTGAGGGAGTCCATGTAGAAGAATGCCAAACGGCACCCTGGAGCTGTTGCAGAGGCCATGAAGTGGACACTAGCCCAGTTACAGAAATCATCCACAAACAGGGCAGGGGTGATGGTAAAGGCTGTGTTCCACCACAGGACTGTCTGGCATTGAAAGGGGCTTCTTGAGAAGGGGTCAATAGTGTCAGTAGCGCGAGTAATAGTACCAGGCACATCACAGGTGACTTGATTAATACAATCTGACAAAGAGAGGAGGTAAACACGACCTGGGAGGTATATAGATGCCGATCAGCAAGACGGAAAGACCATTGGGGTAACTTGGCCATCAGGAGGTGAGAAAGGAGAGAGAATCAAAGGTAGTGGTCACTATCACAAAAGTATAGTGTAGTAAGCAGTGTGCTCAAGGGAGAAGGAAGGGGAAGTGAGCAAAAGAATGGCAGTGGAAGTGCAATAAGCAGCCTTAAAATGGGAAGGGGAACCATTATTAAGAAGACACATATTGTAGTCCACAAGAAACTGGTAGGTATCCACATCCACCATATGGAGGGTTCCCTGTACAGTGGGAAGACATCTGCCTGAAGCACAAACACCAAAAACCCCTCATGGGTGGCAGGACGTACAGCTTCATGTTACACCGATAAACCATTACCTTTAACTTCTCTGGGAGGGTAATCTCCTTAAATGCCTGAATAAAGGGACCTCTATCAATGTGATTGTCCTTGTGGCCTTTCCGAACATGCTGAACAAAATGAATGTCCCACCATTCCATATCAGCCCGTAGTTCTTCATCAGTTGGAAAGTGGAGGTTCCTTTAAAAAAACGAAAGACCCCTTAAATCATATTCAAAGAATGGTGAGGAGTAATAGATGCTAAGATGTCACCAAGATTGTCACAGGCACAAGGGCAGCAGGTTGAGCAGCAGAACAAGTTTTGGTAACAGCAAACCCACCTGCATGTTGCTCTCTGAGTTCACTCATCAAACTTGTCTTCAACAGTTTGCATAAAAAATAACAGCTTGGAGGCACTAAAGGGTTTCCCATCAGTCTTGGTGCAGGCAAGGTAGTGGGTAAAGGGTCTCAAGCTGGTGAGCCTGGCCATCCTCCCAGAGGGTAGCCAGTGAAAGAAAGGCTGCAGGGTCATAAGCAGCAGCATTAAAGGTCCATTTCCAACTAAAGAGACTGCTGCAGAAGAATGGCCAGTTTTTTGGAGCTCAACAGGTTTCATACACAAATTGTCTGCCCTGGAACCACCCCCTTGGGAGTCACCCAGCCACAGCAAGGTCTATCAGGCACAGTGGTCATTGCCAGGAGTTCCAATGCCCCAGAATGACAACCAACCACTCCTAGGCATACATAGGGAGGTAACAGCTCCGGTATCAAAAGTGTGATCCCTGTGTTATCAAGTACATGAATCAAAAGGGTACATAATGACTCCACCACACAGACTGGCTACCATGCTGGTTTATAGATTACAGTACAATGACCTAAAGGGAAAAAAGTGGAAGAGGCGGAAAGGCCACATGCCGAAGACACTAAGAAAGGTTTTCTTCTCAAGTTGATCCACACTACAGAGACAAAATTAGAAGGGAAGGTCAGACCCCAATGGTAGACCATAAATGCTGAAAAAGGAAAGATGAAGAAAACAAGAGGAACAAAACTGTAATGGACAGCAGAAACCAGGAAGGTGGCTGGGACATCATAAGCAAGGACACCAAGAGAACAGAAGTGGGGAAGGAATAAGGACAGGGAGGGAGGGGTTTGGGTAAAAGAATACAGCCCACAAAGGAACAAAGGGCTGCAATAGCTCAGCACCCCGTAAGCAACACACACAATCTCACAAAAGAGCCATGAGCTCCCTGGAAGTCAATACATTCTGGAACTTCACTTACTCTCTTTCCTGCACACCTTGTAGCAGTCCACTCTGGAAAAGGTGATTATTCTGTCTTAACAGGTATGCTAGGTCACTGGGAGCTCTAACATTAGGTGAGTAATGGAGCCTCTCAGGTAAACAGTGGCTAGTTGTGGCTGGTTGGGAAAAGATACCAGTGTGTATGCGGAAGGTCTCTTCCGAGATGTGGAAAACAAAAATTTCCTCTTACAAAATCTTCTTGAATTCCACAGAGATCTTGTGAAACTCGGCTCACTCTGTCCCTCGATGAGATCCACATTGTTTACAGCACTTTAGACATTAGCGCTCAGGCTGATGCCTTTTCTTTAACTTGAGGATGCATTTGAAACTGTCCAGCACTGCCATCTAGTGTGTGAAGAGGGGAAGGAGGGGGGGGGGAGCAGGGAGAGGGGAGGAGCAAACAGGGGAAAAGCAGATGTCAGACTGAGATTCATAGGAAGAATCTTAAAGAAATGAAATTCGTCCATGAAAGAGGTGGCTTACAAAACACTTTTTCTACAGATTTTGAGTATTGCTCATCAGTCTGACCCCCCCTTACAGTATTGGATTAATAGAAGAGATAAACAAAATCCTACTAAGAGCAGCACATTTTATTATGAGATTGTTTAGTCAATATAACAGCATTATGGAGATGCTCAACAAACTCCACTGGCTGATGTTACTATTGAAATGTTACAAGATTACATACTGGGTAGAGTCAGACAACATTTTACTCCCTTCCGCATATGTCAAATGTAATGACCACAACAAAACAATTTGGGAAATTAAAGTAAATACAGAGATCTACCAACAATCATTCTTCCCATGTACCAGTCACAAACAGAAAAGGGAGGGGCAGAATTAGAAAGACGTACCATAAGTATACTCCAAAACACACTGTCATGCTCCTTGTGAAGTACAGATGTATATGTATATGTAGACATAAGAGAGCCTTAAGTGTGAAGGGCCCACAAGAACAGGTCATGCCCCAGGACCACCACCTTTCACCTGTGAGGGTAAAACAACATTAACAAACACTGTTTGGAGTTCGATGGATTCGTGGATTCTCGCATCTCTGCTGTCACTGGTAGCCCTCTCCCAAAATTTCTTCTTTTTCTCTTTAACTGCTTTAGAGGTATCCCTTGTGGAAGATTATACACTGTGGGAATAGGAACGGAGGAGGTGCAGAAAGCTCTTGGTCCTCCACCACGTGGCTTCCTCAGTCTTTGGATTTATGGGAAGAAAGTTCCCTAACTGGAGCCCTGTCTCTGGTAAAAGCTGAACAAGGATGTTGCTTCTCTGGCTTGGTGTGTAGAGTCCAGGTTACTGAAGTGCTGGTACAAGAATCACAAGTATGGCCAATCACACCCTTTGCTCATTTATTTGCACGGCTGCAGTAAATATTAGAGTTACTGCCAACTACCTGGCAACAGAAGGAGTTTCAGCGAGTACCATTTGAATGGGATTTAAGTGATAGTATATTTTTTCAAGCTCCAAAATATGAGGGACCATTGGGGTATGGTTGCTGGATTTTGCACTCCTTCATAAGGGTAGCACATGTCAAGGACTGGGAAGCAGTAATATCTGAAATTGACACTGGAAATGGTAGCTTATATGGAGAGCTTTCATGAAGTGGCCAACCATGCTCTCCACAAACTGGACTGTATGTACACTGGGAAGACATACATTGATGGAAAAAAAATGCAACACCAAATAATAATTAAGGTAAATTAATGAAATTTTGGGAATACATTTGTCTAGGTAACATATTTAAGTGATTGACACTGCAAGATCACAGGTCAATGTAAGTGCAAGGTAAGCCATTGCAAATGAGAAATGCTGGTACACTAACAGCCTGTGTAACAGCCAGAATGATGAATGCAATCATTCAAATGTGCATGCATCATGTTGTACAGGTGCCCGATGTCAGTTTGTGGGTTGTGGATGACGCTGTACTTCTCATGCGATGACGTCCCATATCTGCTTGACTGGAGACAGATATGGTAATCAAGCAGGCAACGTCAACACTCTATAGAGCATGCTGGGTTACAACAGCACTATGTGGGTGAGTGTTATCCTGTTGGAAAACACCTCCTCGAATGCTGTTCATGAATGGCAGCACAACAGGTTGAATCAGCAGATTGATATACAATTTTGCAGTCAGAGTGTGTGGGATAACCATAAGAGTGCTCCTAATGTCATACAAAATCACACCACAGATAATAACTCCAAGTGTAGGTCCAGTGTGTCTAGCATACAGACTGATTGGTTTCAGGCCCTCAACTGACCTCCTCCTAACCAACACATGGCAATCACTAGCACCAAGGCACAATCTACTTTCATCAGAAAAACAGGACAGACTTCCACATTTCCCTTCAATGAGCTATAGTGTGACACCATTGAAATCGCAAAGAGTGGTGGGTTTGGGGCCAGTGGAATGAACACTAGAGGGCTTTTGGCTAGGAGCTGTTCTTGAAGTAACCAATTTGCAACAGTTCTTTGTGTCACTGTGGTGCCAACTGCCCCTCAAATTGCAGCTGCAGATGCAAAATGATGCACCAGAGCCATACAACAAACACAATTGTTTTTACTCTTGGTAGCGCCATATAGCCATCCAACATCCAGTCTTCTTGGGGCCATACATTCTAGTGACCACTACTGCCAGCAATCACGTACAGTGGCTACATTCCTTTCACATCTTTCTGCAGTATCGCAAAAGGCACATACAACTTCTCATAGCCCAAATACATCACCTTGTTCAAACTTAGCAAGGTGTTAATAATGGCATCTTTGTAGCCTTAAATGCATGACTAACATCAACTGACCACAACCAACCTCAAAGGTATTTTTAAAGCAAACCTGATATGAATCTTCATGGCCACACTACTAGCACTACTCTTATGCGACTAGTGCGAAATTATAATAGACATCATCAAATGCAGAAACATGCCTACCAACTTTCATTTACGCTTTACTTTCATTTCGCAAAAGGCACATACAACTTCTCATAGCCCAAATACATCACCTTGTTCAAACTTAGCAAGGTGTTGATAATGGCATCTTTGTAGCCTTAAATGCACGACTAACATCAACTGACCACAACCAACCTCAAAGGTATTTTTAAAGCAAACCTGATATGAATCTTCATGGCCACACTACTAGCACTACTCTTATGCGACTAGTGCGAAATTATAATAGACATCATCAAATGCAGAAACATGCCTACCAACTTTCATTTACGCTGGACAACTCCCACTTCCCCCACCATTGCCTTTCTTTTTTGTTTTTTGTGCTGCTATTGTACATTCTGAATACATTTTTTCTCAGATTTGATCTCTAAGACAGATTGCCTGCTGACAACCTATCTTGCTCATAGGACATTGTTTATGGCTTTCCCCCTCTTTTTTGCTTTATTTTATACCACCTATTTTGATTAACCTGTGTTTTGTCATCATATGTGGGTTCAACCTTAACTTGTTTAAAACTTACTAGAGAAGTGCAGGCCATGCGGGAAAGGTAGTCCAGTACTTAGTATGACAGCCACTCCACATAGGTAGCCGTCAGGTACTCATAAAGTGATAGCCTCCTGACTATGCAGGGAATGCACTACTGAGTGTCTATTTGGCGACACCTGTATGCAGAGCAGTGGCCATAAAGCCAGGTTGTCATTGCTCTCACAGGTGCACCTATAGGAATAGCTTCCATCCAGGGTTGGTGACATCACCAAAGCCGGACAGGTCACAAGAGAGGGGCCTGATGAAGGGTGTCCCACAACTTAGGGAAGGGAGAGTGTGTTTTTCCTAGGAAGTTGCAACAGCAATGGTTGGGTACATGTAAGGTGACCCCAGGTTTCGAGCTGGGGACTGGCCAGCGCCAGTGGCATATTCCAGGGACCATTGCTAGGCATGGTAGTGGAACATCATGTGTTTCAGAGAAAGGGGAGCTTTAGATTCACACCTAGACTGCGATAAAAATACACCTGTCTATAAAAAAAAAAAAAAATACTCCCAACTTCCAGGTGTGCTACCTGCTGATGAGATAAATGGCTCTTGGGGTAAAACAGTCTCTAGTGGGCAACCTCTGGGTCACCAGCCCCCCCCCCCCCCCCTAGTTGTGTAGAAGCTTGCTCAGTACTAGTCTGCCATAACACATAACACTGACTCTGTAATCAAGAGAGCAGATGGAACCTTTGAGGAGGTCTCCCCTTGCTATTTTCACAAGGCATTTGGAGGGTATTGGTGGATTGTTAAAAAGTGTTAAACGACTTCATAACATAACACTTCTAGTTGAAACTGCCACATCATACCAAGTATTTAAGCTTCTCGGATGCAAGGTATTAGGCGACTACCATGTTGTGGCTAAGATGCATAACACCCTTAACTCCTGTGAAGATTTGGTAACCTGCTTCGACATAATGGATATGGACCCTGAGGAGTTATCTGAAGAATGAAAGAATGGGTATCACAGAAGTGCAGAACTGTATGAGGATGGTCAGTGGCACATTGGAAAACAATGGCAATGTTGGAGTAAATGTGCAACACTCCAGAATCGCCTGAACATATTCTTGCAGACCATATCCATCTTCTTGTTTGACTGTTTGTTCCTAATCCAATGTGATGCTTCAGGCATTGAAGATTTGATCAGTATATGATGGGAGGGCTACATGTGGAAATTGTGGAGACTTAGCTCACGAATCAGTTGGTTTTTGTACACTCGTTTCCAGAATGTATAAACTGCTCTGGAGATCACCCATTGTGGAGCAGGAAGTGCAGGGGTCATAACGAAGAGAGGAAAATTCAAGAGTTCAGAGTTATGAGACACATACCCTATGGTGAAGTTAAGAAAGCTCCGGTGCTTGCTACTGCTTTTGCATCGGCCCTTAAAGAGCCAGTTACCAAGTGTGATGCCTTCACCAAAATATAAACCATAGATTCAAGTGAGTGTACATGCACTTGTCAGTGTACCTGTGGGAGGAAAGCTTCACTTGAATCCACAGTCGTTCAGATGCCATCAACAACAGACTTGGAACCTCAGCTACATACCACTTCATTCCTTTAGAAGCCCACTCAGCCATCTTCTCTGCCCTTGTAAGCAACTCTTCTCATAAGTAATGAAAATTGTCACACAGAAATGTTTCAAAATCAAAGAAAGTGGCTGCAAAACTGTTCAATTGGTGAGCACACTCGCTTTCTGATAGTTATTTTATGATTGAGGACACTGATATTCACATAGAGGAACCACAGAGCAGGGCACTGCCTCTCTGACCTCTTGGTTAAAACTCCACCACAGAGGAAGGAGGACAAAGACAACCATCACTAATCAGTGTCATTGCTAATCAATGGCTCCCACAGGAACTTGGCTATTGCAGGCAGCTTTAATGGATACCGATAACATTTGGAAAAATTACAGCATATGGTCCAGGAGAGTTCATTCTGGATCTACTCACAACAAACTCATTTTAAAGTGACTGACATGTCTGCATTAACAGGTACCACTCCTGCAGCAGAGACGATGTTACTGTTTTCATCGATGACAGATACCACTCCTCTCCCTCTTACAAGACCTATCAGCAGTTGCAGGGGAAGTTCTCACACCACTTAAAGCCACAATGTGTTCTTTATACCTTCCACCTCACAATCAGTTGGATGCAGATGCAGATCTTTTCTGGATACATCCCCACCCATTCCTTTTCGTGTGGGTGACTTCAGAGTAGACAAGATGCTGCAGGGCTTGGCCACCGCTTTCTCCAGGGGTCAGATTATCAAATGCCTAAACCATTTAGAGAGTATATGCCTTATGAACTCAGGTCAGGTGAAACACTTTTCTACAGCTACAAGGTCATCTTCAGACAATGACTTTTTATTTTTGCTTCTCAGCTATTGCAGACCTACTTAAATGGGAAGTGGCCACAGATTTGCATTCCAGTGGCCACTGTATGGTTTGGATCCATCTGCTGACTCAGACAGTGGAGACTGCAAAGATGGATGGTTCATGGACTAAATTGGTTGTGATACAATCAACAGGCTATCTTCAAACAACAGGATTGTGTCCAGGAGGTGGTGGACCACATCACCTGTGACCCAGTGAGCTGCCACATGTTTCATTCTCCAGTCTAACAACCACACCAGGTGATGGCCTGTCTCTTGGTGGAATGAGTGTCACTCAGCAATCGGGGCCAGGAGCACAGCTTTGCAGGCGCCCAGGGGTCTTACAACTCTTTTGTAAGTATGTGTGTGGCACTCATGAGGCTCCTGCACCTTTGTAGTACTCCTTCCTTGTCCATGTTGCATGTCTATTCTCCTACTATTCTCTCTCCCCTCTCTTTCGGACCAGGTCTTGTGTAAAATCGGGTAATCAAAACTTATAGAAGTATCATTTTTGTCATTCTTTCCTTTCTTATTCTGACTTCTCCTGACCTTCCTCCACTTAGGTGTCCGAGATCCCTTTTTGTCGTACTAGAATGGTGTTTCACATGCCTGATGCACAAGAGGTGACTGGGTAATGCATAACTCCCAGCACCCAAGTTGACAAGTAGGACTCACACATACCGCTGGTAAAGGTCAAATCCATGGAGGGGAGATTGCCTGAGCTGTTACCTTCCCAATTAAAGATTGGTTCCTCTGTCTGGAGTTCAGGACGTGTGACCTGAGGTGTGAACAATCACCTGAGGTGGGTATGCTCCTCTCTGCGGGGAGAGGATTTTTTTTTTTTTTTTTTTTTTTTTTTTTTTTTTTTTTTTTTTTTTTTTTGGGGGGGGGGGGGGGTGTCACAGAATACAGGAGTGCGCCATTGGAGATGCTGACAATCATGGGGGATTCACCCACAATGGGTACATCAACTCCATCGACGCAACTTCTGTCTAATAAATGGAAATGGAATGAGACCAAAGAAATGACAAATCTTGCAGTTGCACCCCTCTACCTCATGGTGTCATGCACAGGTGGTCAGAACAGTGATCCTACTCATCATTCAGAAAGGTGTGAACACAACTGCAGCCCCGCTGCAATCCTTTACATAATACACAGAATCATCGTCATTAGATACCGAGCGAGGTGGCGCAGTGGTTAGCACACTGGACTCGCATTCGGGAGGACGACGGTTCAATCCCGTCTCCGGCCATCCTGATTTAGGTTTTCCGTGATTTCCCTAAATCTTTTCAGGCAAATGCCAGGATGGTTCCTTTGAACGGGCACGGCCAATTTCCTTCCCAATCCTTCCCTAACCTGAGCTTGCACTTCGTCTCTAATGACCTTGTTGTCGACGGGACGTTAAACACTAACCGCCACCACCAACACACTTTAAACAAAAATTTTACCTTACCCTCTTAGATTTTGCTGAAAGTTGGCATACTTATAGTAGGTGTTGAAACTAAGAAAAATACCAAATTTCAATTTTTTACCTCAAACCATTCCTGAAATATGATCATGTAAACTTTTCAAAAACGGGCCAAAAATGTGTCAACGGACTTTTTTTAAATTGTCCTAGGAGCTGCCCTAATTGAGCTAGAGAACTGGGAAAGGTGCCATTTTGCAGCATTTTTCATGCTCTTTCCAGTGATAGACAAAAAAATAGCTTCTAGTTAATAACCTTTTTCAAAATGGTAATTAATATTTTGATTAAATTTTTGTACAAAAAGTGCAATATTGAAAATTTTCAAAATATTTCCATAACTACTTCATACTGTTGTAAATCACATGGCAAAATATAAATGTGGGATCATTACTCTTGTTTTTCACTACTGGCCCTAGTTTGACCAAACTGGCCTTTAAGGTAGTACGTCAGTAGAGGACCGTATACATAGGGTTTGATGGCTGTACAATAATTCAGAGACTGGAGGCATTATTGAGATGATGTAGTCTGCATTGTTACCTTCTAAGGCTTTGTGTGCCTACAGCATTATTGTGCACTGTGGTTTTAGTGCAAATCAGTTGTTACCTCTGTGTTGACCAGTCTGTATCTATTGTGTTTAATAGTTCATTTTCAAGTAAATCTATACATTGAAGCACAGTTTATAAGTGGTTTTTGTATAAATATGGAATCAAGTAAAAAGTGCAGTGCTGTAAGAGTGCAGTATTGTAATCCATTGAAGAAGTCAAATCATTTTATTAGAGACAGAAAAAACTGAGATATGTCACAACATGGATGCCCAAATTATTTCCTCAAATACCAATTGGTGCCAAGATTTGTGATAAATGTACGAAAGATGTAACCAAATCGAAAAATACACCAGAGCCCATCAGTTATGAAAGTGTTGAAGAAGAATCTTCCGGATCAGAGACAATCATCCGAGACCAAGACCCTGACTTCACACCAACTTCAGTAGCTGTTAAAACATTTAACACAACACTTCAAGAACTAGGTGAGTCCCCAACTGACAAGAGAAAACTAGCATCTAGGCATTATGCAAAATCAAAAGTGAAGAAAATCTCATCAATGACATGTAAACTTTTTGTTGCTCCTGAAACCTCTTCGTCAGATACTGATACTGATGAATCCGTTCTTGAAAATCTTAAAATAAACTTTAAAAATTCTACAAGTAGTGCAAAAAAAAACTAATGATTCTTACAAGTTGACCTGAAAAGTGGAGTGTCAGGAAAATAATGAGGGAATTTAATGCTACTAATTACATTGTTCGGCAGTCCAAAACAATTTTGAAAGAGAGAGGTTTCATGGAAGGTCCAAACCCAAAACCAGGGAAGTGTTTGCCAACAGAAACTGTCAAAACTGTACATTCATTTTATGAAAATGATGAAGTTAGCAGGGCAATGCCAGGTATTAAAGATTTGTGACAGTTACAGAAACAAGTGGAAATAAAACAAAAATATCAAAAAGACTTATTTTGTGTAACCTTAAAGAAGCTTACAAACATTTTAAAGACAAGTTTCCTAACATAAAAATAGGTTTCTCCAAATTTGCTGAGTTGAGAGCAAAACATAGTGTATTAGCTGTGTGTGCACAACTCACCAAAACATAACATTAATGATAGAGAATGCCAAACTGAATACAGTAACAAACAGCACCTTAAACAATTTTAAGCAGTGCATTGCAAAAATGCTTTGCAACCCACCATCAGTTGATTGCAACATGGGAAACTGTAAATACTGTCCAGTAGAAACTGTCATACGTAAAATTTTAAAAGACTCTTTTCATGAAAACTTAATTGAACAAGTTCAGTTCCGACAGTGGATGTCAGTTGACCGATGTAATCTGGAAATTGTTCAGAAAACTTCTGAAGAATTCACAGATTTATTTTGTAGTAAGATGTCAACTTTGATTCGGCATGACTTCATTGCCGAGCAACAATCAACATTCCTTAACTCCACAAGAGAAAACCTTATGGAATCTGAAATTGTGATTTTTCAGAAAATTATAGTATAGTTCTACAAGATGAAGCTCAGAGTTTCCACTGGACAAGACAACAGATTACCATTCATCCTTTTGTTATATATTACAAACAGGAAGACAAAATTGAGCATATGTGCTTTGTCATTGTTTCTGATTGCCTGGAGCACAATACAACTGCAGTTTACACCTTTCAAAAGAAGCTAATTTCATATCTAACAAATACATTTCAAAAGATTCCAAAAAAGATATACTATTATTCTGATGGTTCTGCTGCTCAGTATAAAAATAAGAAAAACTTCCTGAACCTTTGCCTTCACGAGGAAGACTTCAACATAAAAGCTGAGTGGCACTTTTCAGCCACAGTACATGGGAAAGGGGCTTGTGATGGAGTAGGGGATTCAGTAAAGAGATGCATCTCGTGCAAGTTTGCAAAGGCCATACCAAAATCAGATTCAAACCGCACGAGATCTATTTGAGTGTGCAGTAGATAATATCACAAATGTTGATTTTGCATATTCCACTCAAGAAGACTATGCTGCTTCAGAAATATTCTTAAAAAGCCGACTTGAACAGGCGTTGACAATCAAAGGAACACAGCAATTTCACGCTTTCATTCCCAACACTACATCAAAATTAATATTCAAATACTTCTCAGGTGGCATGCAGAGTTGGGAGAGGGAAGTAACTACATCACCAGACAAACTGAAGTTACAAGATGTATCAGGCTATGTCACCACTGTATATGGCAGAAACTGGAGGCTTGGTACATTTTAGAAAAAAACAAAGAACTTGATGAAGTGAAAATAACTTTTCTTCATCCATGTGGACCAGCTAAGTCATTCTCTTATCCTGCACATGCAGATGTCCTGTGGGTGTCAGTTGTGGATATTCTCACAAAAGTGAATCCATTTACTTCGACAGGGAGAACATACATTCTTAATGAAAGTGATGTAAACCAAACCCAGTCCGATTTCTTAAAATGTAATATGTGAAGTTCCAAGACAATTTATTGGGAAACTGCTTTCACCTCAAAACTTCATTTTTGTCTCAGGTTAGTGTTAATATATATTTTATAGAAAGTGGTTTCAAAATTATTGTTAGTACCTATCGTGTTAAATTTAGCTATGTACAGATACCTGTTACTCAAAAACAAGCATTATGTATTTAATTTGTTTAATAGTTCCATTTCAAACATCATGGACCAGAACTATTATGTAAATACTTGTACTTATTCATACTTTATTTCAGTTTGCAGTTAGGCTCAATTTCTTGTTTTTGTTATATCAGCTGATATACTGTTAGTAAAGTTGTATGAAATTAAAATAAGCAATCAACTTAATTATAAAATATGCTGATAAGTTTTGGTTTAATAATGTGATGTTTTGATATTTCTAATACTTTTTTTTCTTACCTTTCAGTATATTTTAAAGAAATTCCTGTTCTTTAAAGGTCAATTTGGTCAAACTAGGGCCGTTAGTGAAAAACAAGAGTCCGGAATATTTTTTTTTAACGATGAACCCATAATCATCCCAGATTTGTATTTTGCCATGCGATTTACAATAGTATGAAGTAGTTATGGAAATATTTTGAAAATTTTCAATTTTGAACTTTTCGTAAAAAAATAAATCAAAATATTAATTAGTATTTTGAAAAATGTTATTAATTAGAAGCTATGTTTTGTTGTATATCCCTGAAAAGACCATGCAAACTGCTGCAAAATGACAACTTTCCCAGTTCTCTAGCTCAATTAGGGCAGCTCCTAGGACAATTTAAAAAATGTCCGTTCACACATTTTTGGCTGGTTTTTGAAAAGTTTACATAGCCATATTTCAGGAATGGTTTGAGATAAAAAATGAAATTTGGTATTTTTCTTAGTCTCAGTGCCCACTATAAGTATACCAACTTTCAGCAAAATCTAAGAGGGTGAGGTAAAATAGGTGTGTTGATTTGACATGGACTGACTCAGTATCACCTGCAAACTTCAGTCCTCAAGTAGGTACTGCATATCATTGGCATTTAATGACAATGGAAAAAAAGCAATATTCTTTGAAAATCACCAGTTCATGCTGCGACTCAGTAATTAAAATTGATACTTCTGTTGACAAAACTACATGTTACCAATGGACTAGTGATGAACAATGTATCAAAGGTCCATGTTATATTTTGAGGGTTGCAAGCAACACTAGCTGTACTCTGTATAAATTATACAATTGCATTAACATTCAAAATGTAGTTTAGATACATCAGTAATGTGTTGTATGACTTGGCACATTCCAGCCACAGTACAAAAAATATACAAGTATTATTTTAAAAATAAGTACAAATATCTATGAAAATCTCATTATGAACAGTATGTTTACACCAGAAACAAGGCAAGATGGCCAGTGATTGTTTGTAAACAGTGTGACTGAAATTTTTCCAAGTAGGCCTTACGTCCAATAAAGTAATTGCAGCAGAGATTGTTAAGCACTAGGTAACAGTATCATCTTATGAAATAGAATTATAATATTTTCTGTTATGTAAATACGAAATGACACTAGTTTCATACTGGGACGAGAAACGATATTTCTACCAACAAATAAAAATTAGTCTTTATTTCCATCCAGTTTCGGCAGATGGTGCACAAGACGGGCCACGAAATGAACACAGTAAGAAATCCATATTGAAACATTTGTCGTTCTGAATTTACCAGCATTCACAAACAATACTATTACATTACTCCTGTTCCCCCACGGAAAATCACCAGCAAAATCGTTCACTCATTTGCGTAGCTTGATCCCAATACTTATAATACTGAACGCAACATCGAAAGGCTATAACTTGTCAGAAACGTTTTACATACCACAGGAAGGCTGCTATCCGTCGAAGAAGCAAAGAGGGATCTTCTACCATAAGATGAAGAATTCATTTTTATTCCTCTGTTGTTTGTTTAACAGCATATGTTTACCATAATCTTTATAAGCCGTACGGAACCCATATCTCTAGTCACCACAAACTGTCGAACGACGAACAACCAAAACAAGCAATTTAAATTTGTGCGCCGCAAATCCAGAGTGTCATAAACAAAAGCGGGAGCGAAAAACTTAACAGACAGGTTGCTGTAATCATGGTTCCCTCGTTCTGATCTTTTGCCCAGCATTTTACACCAGCGTCGTTTGTTAGATTTCCTCCTACAGAAACAAATATAAAATTTCTTCTCGACACGCCGCTTTGAATTGTGTACCCAAGGAGGTGTGTGCGACATTCATAAGATCTTTGCTAGTATTTGACACCGCAGTGGACGGCTTTGATGAAATAAAATCTGTGAGAAGTTTGATGGCGTCAAATTTTGAAAGTTGGTGAAGCAGTTGTTCGGCATTCAGATGTTGTTGTATTTATTGTGTGTTTTCGTAGCCTTCTGTTGATATGGCTTTGGTTAATGAGCATACGGGTAATCCTACAACACCACAGTCTCAAACTCATGGCATAAATAAATCGCTCCTTACTCCTTGCAGACGTGTAGGCCTCAAAAGAAAATCTCCCACTGTTTCTCCCAGTTGTTCTTTTGTAAGTGGTCAAAATTTAAGTACACCTGATAAAAATGAGGGAAGTGATGAATTACTGTCAAAGGCGAAATGTGTGACACCAAACAGTTTCAAATCTGCAGAAACCCCGAAGAGAGACGTAAAGTCAACAGAAACGCCGAAAAGAGGTGAAGGCTCACAGAAAACTGTTATAAGCAAAAAAGAGCATCGTGTGAGGCGGAGAGGCACGCAGGCGCAACTGCGAGACGCAGTTGATGAAACTGTAAGCCCAGACGTAGATAACCGTAGTTCGCAAACTGATGTTACAGAGATTGCAAACAGTACGAGTGTTGCTACTGATTTCGAAATAGTTTACGATCAGAAAACATTGGCCGATTTAGAAAGAAATGTAGCCACGAAAGAGGATAAAGTACAGTCGCTGAGAGTTGCTCAGCTCTATCGGAAAAAGGCAAGCGAAACACGTTTGTTATATCTGTTGTTTAAAATTTAGTGTGGAGTGCCTGGTTCCACAGATTTTAATAACAATTTTATAAGACTATACAATATTGTTGCATGCTAAATGGTAACAAGTTACCGTCAAAATGTTTCATTTCATTGTAATTGCAATAGCTGTTCACTTTGAAATTGCTTAAAAGACACTTACATACGCAAGAAAATCATAATATTTATCAAATCATCACCCCCAGCCTGCTCTGGTTTTGCACAGTTGTTGAACTATGATCACATACTAGTTAAGTATAAGAAATATTTCAGGTAATGGCAAGGCTATATTCTACTTGGGCTTTGTGTACTGGGAAATTTTGTTATAGCTAAAAGTAATTACTTTGTGTGGCATCTTACGTACTACAGCCCTATTGCTTAATTTTTACAATCTGGCATTGTTTTTGTTTGCAGCATGATTTGACAAAGCTGAGGGAATCCATCTGTAAATGGAAAGCTGGATGTCAGAGTGCTCTTCAGGATTTATTAGAAATGACACATGAACGAGGACATAAAGTAACTATGATGCAGCTGTTGTCACATCTTGGAATACCACCTACTTTGATAGGATATGAACCCGAACAGGATGAATTTACATGAAAGCAACAGTAAAGTACAATGTATTACACAGGGGAGCCTATACACTCATAATCTTTGTAAATATGATAGTCTAGTTGTTTAGCATAAGTAATTATGTTGCCAATTATAAATATGTATTTTGAAGGATAACTAACTTATTTTATGTATGAATATGAAGGAAAAAAGAAAAATAAAATTGAGATTATTCTTATAAAGTGCGTAATACTTCCAGTAGGAATGAAAAAATTTGTCATGTAAAATGTCTATTTCTCTTTGTTTAGTTCTTCGCAGCATTCAGAACACCAGCATACAACATCTCAACATTTCAGAGTAACAAAAAACATTTTATTGAAATGTTGAATTTTGTTGTACAGAGGTTACTTAGACTGTCAGCCTGGGCTTCATATCAAATAAGCATTTCCTAATATCATCAGGGTCGAAAATTGGCACACACTTCTGTCACAGCTTGATATGCAGAGTGATACTTTGCACTAACAATGTTGGAGAGAAAAAGTGACTTTTCAGTGAGGGAAAATTAACATTGGTTTGTTTTCAGGACTTCAGAATATGAAATTTTGTTATGATATTGATAAGAATATGCAGTTATACAAGCAAAGCTTATCAAGTATGTAAACTACAAATAAAGGAGAACAAATACACAAACATAACTAAAAAGTATCGACTATACAAATTATACACAGAGAGATCTCATTGTTGGAGCCTAAATTTCTACTATCTGTATACATTTCCAGTCTGCATTGCAATAACGTGAGGAGATCAATATGTTCCTCCGTGATACCACATTGATCTTCCATGTGCTGTAGTTCACCACAGTGCCATTTTTTGGGCACTAGGAAATGATGGAATAGGCTATGTATTGTCCCAGAAGTCTTTTCTTGACCTGAGTCTTAAGTGGTTCCATTTTGTGACTGTAGAAGGGATTCCTGCTGCTTCTCAACCATCTGGGCAAGTGTCACATTAGTAATCCACTGGACTTGCGTTCAGGAGGACAGTGGTTCAAAACTTGTATTCAAGCACATTTCCATAATAGATCCTATGTTTTGGGTCTCTAATAAGACTACTTCTGTTGTTCAAGGTGACATAATGGATTATTTTGTGGATGATCTGTATTGAGTGCTAACCTGTTGTTGTAGCATATAGCTTCCTAATCCTTCCTAACTAACTTACTATGGCTAGCAGTGTCATAGGCTCCTATAATTCGATGTACGCCACACCTGTGACTAACCTGTCTCAAATCCGTACTTATTACATGTCGTCAGATAAAATATGCAGGTTGAGTTGGCATCCCTTCGCTCCCAGCTTCAGGCAGTGTTGGCTTCGGTCACACAGCTTGAGGCTGTTGCCAATGGACATCACTATGGGGGTTTGTCAGGGACGACCAGCTCGTCCCACGCATCCCCCGATCAGACTACGGCTGTGACTGCCCGGGATACTGCCCACATTGAGGCTGACCCTCACACATGGTAAAGTGGGAGGTCATCTTGAGGTGTGGCAGAGGGCGAAAGACATTCCGGAGGGCTGAGCGGAAGGCCTCTCCAGTTTGTCTGATGAACCGGTTTCAGGCTCTGTCTCTGACTGATACTGATCTTCGGCTGGACATGGCTGCTTGTCCTGTTTCATAGGTTGCCCCTCAGTTTGCAAGATCTGGACAGTCACAGAGGATGGGTTTACTGGTAGTTGGGAGCTCCAACGTCAGGCGCGTAATGGGGCACCTTAGGGATATGGCAGCAAGAGAGGGGAAGAAAACCAATGTGCGCTCCTTGTGCATACCGGGGGAGGGGGAGTCATTCCAGATGTGGATAGGGTCCTTCCGGGTGCCATGAAGGGTACAGGGTGCACCCATCTGCAGGTGGTCGCTCATGTCGGCACCAATAATGTGTGTCACTATGGATCGGAGGAAATCCTCTCTGGCTTCCGGCGGCTATCTGATTTGGTGAAGACTGTCAGTGTTGCTAGCGGGATGAAAGCAGAGCTCACCATCTGCAGCATCGTTGACAGGACTGACTGCGCACCTTTGGTACAGAGCCGAGTGCGGGTCTGAATCAGAGGCTGAGACAGTTCTGCGACCGTGTGGGCTGCAGATTCCTCAACTTGCGCCATAGGGTGGTGGGGTTTTGGGTTCCGCTGGATAGGTCAGGAGTCCACTACACACAGCAGTTGGCTACATGGGTAGCAGGGGTTGTGTGGCTTGGGCTGGGCGTTTTTTTTAGGTTAGATGGCCTCAGGCAAGTACAGAAAGGGAATCAGCCTCAAAGGGTACAGGGACCAAGCATAAATCGGTATTGTAATTGTAAACTGTTGACGCTGCATTGGTAAAGTACCGGAACTTCAAGTGCTGATAGAAAGGACTGAAGCTGAAATCATTATAGGTACGGAAAGCTGGCTGAAGCCAGAGATAAAATTCTGCCGAAATTTTTACAAAGGCACAGACGGTGTTTAGAAAGGATAGATTGCATGCAACTGGTGGTGGCGTGTTTGTCGCTGTTAGTAGTAGTTTATCCTGTAGTGAAGTAGAAGTGGATAGTTCAAGTGAATTATTATGGGTGGAGGTTACACTCAACAACAAAGCTAGGTTAATAATTGGCTCCTTTTACCAACCTCCCGACTCAGCAGCATTAGTCACAGAACAACTGAGAGAAAATCTGGAATACATTTCACATACATTTTCTCAGCATGTTATAGTGTTAGGTGGAGATTTCAATTTACCAGATATAGACTGGGATACTCAGATGTTTAGGACCGTTGGTAGGGACAGAGCATCAAGTGACATTATACTGAGTGCACTTTCCAAAAATTACCTCGAGCAATTAAACAGAGAACTAACCCGGGGAGATAACACCTTGGACCTACTGATAACAAACAGACCCGAACTTTTTGACTCTGTAAGCGCAGAACAGGGAATCAGTGATCATAAGGCCGTTGCAGCATCCCTGAATATGGAAGTAAATAGGAATATAAAAACAAAAGGGAGGAAGGTTTATCTGTTTAGCAAGAGTAATAGAAGGCAGATTTCAGACTACCTAACAGATCAAAACAAAAATTTGTGTTGCGACACTGAAAAGTTGAGTGTTCATGGAAAAAGTTCAAGTCAATCGTAAAATGCGTTTTAGACAGTTACGTGCCGAGTAAAACTGTGAGGGACGGGAAAAACCCATCGTGGTTCAACAACAAAGTTAGGAAACTACTGCGAAAGCAAAGAGAGCTTCACTGCAAGTTTAAATGCAGCCAAAAACTCTCAGACAAACAGAAGCTAAGCGATGTCAAAGTTTGCGTAAGGAGGGCTATGAGTGAAGCGTTCAGTGAATTTGAAAGTCAAATTCTATGTACCGACTTGACAGAAAATCCTAAGAAGTTATGGTCTTACGTTAAATCAGTAAGTGGCTTGAAACAGCATATCCAGACATTCTGGAATGATGATGGCATTGAAGAAGAGGATGACATGCGGAAAGCTGAAATACTAAACACCTTTTTCCAAAGCTGTTTCACAGAGGAAGACCGCACTGCAGTTCCTTCTCTAAATCCTCGCACAAACGAAAAAATGGCTGACATCAAAATAAGTGTCCAAGGAATAGAAAATCAACTGAAATCACTCAACAGAGGAAAGTCCACTGGACCTGACGGGATACCAATTCGATTCTACACAGAGTACATGAAAGAACTTGCTCCCTTCTAACAGCCGTGGACCGCAAGTCTCTAGAGAAACAGAAGGTTCCAAAAGATTGGAAAAGAGCACAGGTAGTCTCAGTCTACAAGAAGGGTCATCGAGCAGATGCGCAAAACTGTAGACCTATATCTCTGACATCGATTGTTGTAGAATTTTAGTACATGTTTTTTGCTCGTGTATCATGCCATTTCTGGAAACCCAGAATCTACTCTATAAGAATCAACATGGATTACAGAAACAGTGATCGTGTGAAACCCAGCTCGCTTTGTTTGTTCATGAGACCCAGAAAATATTAGATACAGGCTCCCAAGTAGATGCCATTTTCCTTGACTTCCGGAAGGCGTTCAATACAGTTCCGCACTGTCGCCTGATAGACAAAGTAAGAGCCTATAATATCAAACCAGCTGTGTGGCTGGATTGAAGAGTTTTTAGCAACCAGAACACAGCATGTTGTTATCAATGGAGAGACGTCTACAGACATTACTCAAAGTAACGTCTGGCGTGCCACAGGGGAGTGTTATGGGAGCATTGCTTTTCACAATATATATAAATGACCTAGTAAATAGTGTCGGAAGTTCCATGTGGCTTTTTGTGGGTGATGCTGTAGTATACAGAGAAGATGCAGCATTAGAAAATCGCAGCGAAATGTAGGAAGATCTGCAGGGGAAAGGCACTTGGTGCAGGGAGTGGCAACTGACTCTTAACATGTATTGCGAATACATAGAAAGAAGGATCCTTTATTGTATGATTATATGACAGCAGAACAAACACTGGTAGCAGTTACTTCTGTAAAATATCCGGGAGTATGTGAGCAGAACGATTTGAAGTGAAATGATCATATAAAATTAATTATTGGTAAGGCGGGTGCCAGGTTGAGATTCATTGGGAGAGTCCTTAAAAAAATGTAGTCGTTTGACCTATACTTGAGTATTGCTCGTCAGCGTGGGATCCGTACCAGGTCATGTTGACAGAGGAAATAGAGAAGATCCAAAGAAGAGCGGCGCGTTTCGTCACAGGGTTATTTGGTAAGCGTGATAGTGTTACAGAGATGTTTAGCAAACTCAAGTGGCAGCCTCTGCAAGAGAGGTGCTCTGCATCGCGGTGTAGCTTGCTGTCCAGGTTTCGAGAGGGTGTGTTTCTGGATGAGGTATCGAATATATTGCTTCCCCCTACTTATACCTCCCAAGGATATCACAAATGTAAAATTAGAGACATTTGAGAGTGCACGGAGGCTTTCCGGCAGTCGTTCTTCCCGCGAACCATACGCAACTGGAACAGGAAAGGGCAGTAATGACAGTGGCACATAAAGTGCCCTCCACCACACACCGTTGGGTGGCTTGCAGAGTATAAATGTAGATATAAATCTAACCAGAACACAACCTGCCTGGGTAAAATCTCTACAGCTCCTTTTATATTTTTTAAATGTTCTGCTTGCAGGTCTTGTAGCCAAAGCTTGTTACTTTGCCATGAAATGATGATAGTTTCAAGTTTACCCAGTCTGAAAGGAATTTTGTGACAGATGAGAGATGTTGAGTTCTAGTGAGATATCAACAAATTCTGCAGGGAAGTAGCATACAAAAACAGGAAACAGAAGTAGGTAGAATGAGCAATGAAACTAGGTGAAAATATATATGTGGAAAAGAAAGTGGATACCTAAGTTAACCGCAAAAACAATAAAGAGAAATAAAGTATAGTCCAATATCCCACTGCAAGATTCTCCTTCATTGTTTCAATGTAGATATTACTGACAGCCTGGCTTGGAAATGAGGAATTTTTTTATTAGAAACTAGTACTATGTGAGAGTTCGAAAGAGAATTGTTGGTGCATTCTGTTGTTACAGAAGAAAAGGATTGTAACTCAGTATGAACACTTGCAGCAAAAACAAATGATTGCTACAGCAAGTGACTTTCTGGTCATATGATGATTTCCTTCTATCTGCTGTTATTGAAATTTGGCTACACACAATTCATTCTGGCTTTCAAAGAAGTGATCTGATGAAACAGCAGCTGTCGAAACTCCTGATGATATTGCTACTTAAAAGTTGATATGATCCGAAGCAACTTGGCTCATGTACTGAAAGAGTGCATTCCTGCCCTTATCACAATGAACCACTTTTGACACGGCATCATTTAAAAACGCCAGGTACAGTCCTCCAATGCAATATTATGAAAAGGAAAGTTGCTATAGGGAAGACACAATAATTTATAGCTTTCGGCTGTTAAGGCCTTTGTCAACACACACACACACACACACACACACACACACACACACACACACACACGGCACACGGCTGCAGTCTCTGGTGTGGTTTCATTTGCCTGAGGCTGCAGTCGTGTGTGTGAGTTGCGTTTGTGTGCCTGCAAGTGGGGGGAGGGGGTCTGGTCTGTTGTTGATGAAGGCCTTAATAGCTGAAAGCTATTATTGTGAGAGTCTTTTTAGTAGCAACTTTCCTTCTCATAAAATTGTTGCATTCCATCCTTGATTTTCTGTTGTTTGATTTCTCCAATGAAATACATGTATTATGTTACAAAAGAGTAGGGGGAAGCATCTCAGATACAGAAACTTCTTTTCTTTTTCTGAAATAGATTTAAATGCAAGACAAGATAAAACTGTGTAGTGGGGACTCAAATTTGGTCACCAGCCTTTCACAAGCAGTGCCCTTCCAACTGAGCTATCTGTGCATACCTAATGACTGCTTTTTATTTGTCATGCTTCAGTTCTTTCCTCTGGTTGCTATGTGCAATGACTGAAAATTCATGTTAACTCTGTGGCAAGTTGAAACTTATTTTAGAGCTGTATTAAAAATAGTTTAATACAAATATACCTATGTATTTACACATATTCTCTTTGGAAAATAATATTTGGAAAATAATATTAAGAAAATACCAACAACAGCTATTTAACATATTACTTACCACAAGGCTGCCACAGCAGAATCTTACTCCACGTGCCTGCCAGTAGCCACAACAGTATCTGACACCATGGTCTCACTATGCATGTAGCAGTTAACATGTTAAAGTAACTGAGGAAGCAGAGTTTCTGTAGTAGTAGTAGGTTTCTATCTAATTTACTAGATTACATGTAACTGGTATGAGCACATAGAGTATTATGCAGTATTTGATAGTTATTTTTTACACAGGAACAATATCTTCTGTTCTTCATCAGGCATGTCATTTCTAATGCATTCAACTTGTTTATAGCTTTTATCTCTTTAATTTTTATTTAGTAGGTCCTGCGGCTGTCCTTGCTTTTCATTGCTCATGTATTGCTGCTGCAAATAAGTGTGTGATTACCATTTTATAAATTACCTTTATGTAATTGTTTTTTTGCATTGTCATTCCGGGGATCCAGTTGTGTCATACATTCATGACTAGATCACGCATGTTAGTTAGATGTGGTTGGTTTCAGTCAGAAGACATATGAAGTTTTCATTTAACTCATAACAGTTAAGGCAGAAAATAATGTTGGCTTTATGTATAATAATCACTAAGAGAGGGTGGAAAGCTAACAACAGTTATTAACACAGATTGTAATACATGTTGTGATGTCTGTCAACAATAAGTCAGCAATCATTTGAAGTAGTATACTTACGCATTGAGAAATGTATGGAGCTAAAACTAATATCAAGACCTTTGATTTTGGGATGTATGTAAACTGGCAGCACAGTATATGGATAAACATTACATCTAATTATATACACATTTTTTTCGTATGTAATCAGCTTACGTATGAAAATAAATTCCTAGTTTGAATACAACAAAATATATTACTTATTTGTTGAGTATCGTTTATGTGGAGACTTAAAAGAAAGAAATAAAAAGAAAAGAAAACCTTCAGATGTATCTGTCACACTTTCTGAGAGTTCAGTTATTTTCTGTCACTTTTAAGAATGATTTGAACAATATTTGTTTGACATGACATAGACTCATCTGATGCTAGCTATAATACAGCATTTATTTTGATTATTGGTTTCAACAAGCTGCTGTGTTGCTATAACAAGAAGCAATCCCACTCAGAATACATTACAAAATGGTTTTGTTTAAAATTTTTGAAGTTTTAAAAATATTTTTTAATTTTTTTATAAGATCTAAAAAAGTAACAGGATGTATTATATGTTCATCATAGCAGTTGATACATATGCAATTAAGTCGATTATATGACATTATCATGTAGAAAATATATTGACAAAATAACTTACAAAAGTTCACTTAAGGTGTAGATAACAAGGATACAGGAAAAATAAATTAAGTGCATGTCATATTATCACAGGCAACACAAAGACAATTAACTGGTGTATTCTTAAATCACAATAAGCAAATCTCTTTATTAGATACCACCAAATCCCTTTATTTGATACCACCAACAGTACAGCATGAAAACTAGGAACTACGTAAATTGTTGCTCAATGTCTAGGAGCAGTTTAATCAACAAGTAGATACTGAAATGGAACATTCAACTGTTCCACTCCTAACTACCATTACAAATCATTGAAGAACATATATTGCTATTAGGTATGTTTAATAAAAGTAATTTGAGATTATGTGATAAAAATACTAGAAACGTGGAGGAAACACGTAATAACATATGTGGTAACAAATAGGATCAGTTATCTCACTATACACAATTCATATCATCCACAAGCCATCAACAAAGCCTAGATGCTAGCATGGTGCTTAATGTCTAACTGTAGTATAACAAAGACATAAGGAATAAAGGGGATGAATAGCAAAGATCTGAAAATTGCAATGTAGTGATATGAATACAATATCAAGGTAATTGAAGTAAACATACATCTGGATATTATAACACTGTAGAACCATGGTAGCTCGAGGTATAAGTACACTACTGATAAAATTGTTACACCACGAAGATGATGTGCTACAGACACGAAATGTAATTGACAGCAAGAAGATGCTGTGATATGAAGATGATTAGCTTTTCAGAGCATTCACAAAAGGTTGGCACCGGTGGCGATACCTACAATGTGCTGACATGAGGAAAGTTTCCAACCGATTTCTCATACACAAACAGCAGTTGACCGGCGTTGCCTGGTGAAACGTTGTTTTGATGCCTCGTGTAAGGAGGAGAAATGGGTACCATCACGTTCCCGACTTTGATAAAGGTCGGATTGTAGCCTATCACAATTGCGGTTTATCGTATCGTGACATTGCTGCTCACATTGGTCGAGATCCAATGACTGTTAGCAGAATATGGAATAGACATCTTATCCACATGGCTTAATGGATTGTGCAGCCACATCTCAATCCCTGAGTCAACAGAAGGGGATGTTTGCAACTCAACAACCATCTGCACAAACACTTTGACGACGTTCATTTGCAGCAGTATGGACTATCAGCACGGAGACCATGGGTGCGGTTACCCTTGACGCTGCATCACAGACAGGAGCGCCTGCGATGGTGTACTCAACAACGAACCTGGGTGCACAAATGGCAAAACGTCATTTTTTTCGGATGAATCCAGGTTCTGTTTACAGCATCATGATGGTCACATCCGTGTTTGGCGACATCGCGGTGAACGCACATTGGAAGCGTGTATTCGTCATCGCAATACTGGCGTATCACCCGGCATGATGGTATGGGATGCCATTGGTTACACGCCTCGGTCACCTCTTGTTCGCACTGACGGCACTTTGAACAGTGGACGTTACATTTCAGATGTGTTACAACCTGTAGCTCTACCCTTCATTCGATCCCTGCAAAACCTTACATTTTAGCAGGATAATGCACAACCGCATGTTCCTGGTCCTGTACGGGCCTTTCTGGATACAGAAAATGTTCGACTGCTGCCCTGGCCAGCACATTCTCCAGATCTCTCACCAATTGAAAACGTTTAGTCAATGGTAGCTGAGGAACTGGCTTGTCACAATACACCAGTCACTACTCTTGATGAACTGTGGTATCGTGTTGAAGCTGTACTTGTACACACTATCCAAGCTCTGTTTGACTCAATGCCCAGGCATATCAAGGCTGTTGTTATGGTCAAAGGTGGTTGTTCTGGATACTGATTTCTCAGGAGCTATGCACCCAAGTTGCGTGAAGATGTAATCACCTGTCAGTTCTAGTATAATATATTTGTCCAGTGAATACCCATTTATCCTCTGCATTTCTTCTTGCTGTAGCAATTTTAATGGCCAGTAATGTATAATGTGTATAAAGTCATTAGCACTAGGCAGCTTATCTGTGCTGTGAAATATACCAATCAATTAGCAGCAATATCGTGTTCAAATGAAGTACAATTGAAAATAACATGTAATAATGTAACAAAAGTATTGTACGCAATGAGTGTAAATCATACAATGTATAGTGCTCGAAGTCTATGTTAGCTACAACTACATTCTCTATAACTAACCTACCACAATGCTGATTAAACTACCCTTATACATCAAGCAACATTTATGTAGTACCTAGTTTTTATGCTGTACTGTTGGTGCAATGTAGTAAAGGATTTTGCATATGGTGGATGAAGAATGCTTCAGGTAATTGTCCTAGTGGTGCCTGCAATTACATGACACACACTTTATATATTGTCTATGTATTCTTGTTATCTACACCTTAAGTGAATTTCTGTATGTTATATTGTCAATATATTTTCTACATGAACATGCCATATAACTGGGCTGATTACTCAAGTATTAAGCGATATAATGGACATACAACACATTCTGTTATGTTTTTATTAGATTTTATTTTGAAAATAAATTTAAATCATTTTTTTAAAATTCTTAATAAAATCGTGGTGTAATGTACTCTGAATGGTATAATTGCATTGTATATTTTTTGGATGTTATTTTGCCATTGTTCCTTATATGATTCAATGTATTTCTGTCCATCATTAATACCACATGGTAATTGATCATAAATCTGTGTTGTTTACTCCAGGATCTTGGTCTTTATTCAGCTACTGTACAAAAATAGCATTATAGTCAAACTTGCTGGCAGATTAAAACTGTGTGCCCGACCGAGACTCGAACTCGGGACCTTTGCCTTTCGCGGGCAAGTGCTCTGCCAACTGAGCTACCGAAGCACGACTCACGTCCGGTACTCACAGCTTTACTTCTGACAGTATCCGTCTCCTACCTTCCAAACTTTACAGAAGCTCCTCTGCGAACCTTGCAGAACTAGCACTCCTGAAAGAAAGGATACTGCGGAGACATGGCTTAGCCACAGCCTGGGGGATGTTTCCAGAATGAGATTTTCACTCCGCTGCAGAGTGAAAATCTCATTCTGGAAGCATTATAGTCAGTGCAATAAGCATTGTAGTTTATGCAATGATTGTTTTAGGCTTCACACACCATGGTTTTCGCATTTTTGAAATGTCTTTTTGTGATGTGACATGGTGCAGTGTTCACGTGGTCGAGATCCATTGAAATATATATCTATATTATGTAAAAACGTATCACATCCCATAATACCTGACCCCATTCTGCTTACAGTTTCAACGAGTGATGTGGCGCAGTGGTTAGGACACGACTCACATTCGGCAGGACAATGGTTCAAACTCATGTTCAGCCATCCTGACTTAGGTTTTTCATGATTTTACTAAATTGCTTCAGGCAAATGTCGGGATGGTTCCTTTGAAAGGGGATAGCAGATTTCCTTTCCCATCCTCCCCTTATCTGAATGTGCTCCATCTCTAATGACCTCGTTGTCAATGGAACATTAAACACTAATCTCGTCCTCCTCATTTACAGTTTCAATCTAATGCTTCACAGCTTACAGGTGGCAACACAGCTTACTGAAACTGGTAATCAAAATAAAGGTTTTACTACTGAAAGTTTATATTTCTAATTTCATATTAATCTGGATCACCCACATAGTTAAAAAATATGAATCAAATGACACTCAAATTCGTGTATTTTCAAAATAAACATTACAAATACTGTTCTATGATCAACAATATCAATAGTTGCTGTTTTCCTTTTGGGCAAAGCATGCTCTTGTTAAATATTATTTTTTAAGTCGTCATAATTACTACGTTGTTTCTGGAGGAATTTTTCTTTCTTGTAATTACAAAATGGTGGTAGTGTGATTATCTTCTTCTTCTTCTTCTTCATCTTCTTCAGTCTGGTTTAATGCTGCTGTCTATAATAGCGTCCTGTGTAAACCTTTTAATTTCTGTGTAGCTGTTGCAACTTACTATGAGGTGACGGAAGTCATGGGGTACTCCTAATTTCATGTCAGACCTCCTTCTGCCCGTTATAGTGCAGCAACTCAACATGGCATGGACTCAATAAGGTGTTAGAAGCCCCCTGCAGAAATATTGAGCCATGTTGCCTCCACAGTCTGAGTGCAGTAGATGCTCATTTGTTTTTATTTGAAAGCAACCATGTGTTCATTTAGTAAGCCAGTCAGTCAGGCTCCAGCTCTCAGCTAGTATACACTATGTGCTCAAAAGCATCCAAACACCCTCAAAAACATACTTTTTCAACATTAGGTACATTGTGCTGCCACCTACTGCCAGGTACTCGATATCAGCAACCTCAGTGGTCATTAGACATCGTCAGAGAGCAGAGTGGGGCACTCCGTAAAACTCACGGACTTCAAACTTGGTCAGGTGATTGGGTGTCACTTGTGTCATACATTTGTACATGAGATTTCCACACTCCTAAAGAACCCTAGGTCCACTGTTTCCAATGTGATAGTGAAGTGGAAACGTAAAGGGACACATACAGCACAAAAGCGTACAGGCCAACCTCGCCTGTCGACTGACAGAGCCCACTGGTAGGTGAAGAGGGTTGTAATGTGTAATAGGCAGACATGTATCCAGACCATCAGACAGGAATTCCAAACTGTAACAGGATCCACTGCAAGTGCTATGACAGTTAGGCGGGAAGTGGGAAAACTTGGATTTCATGGTCGAGTGGCTGCTTGTAAGCCACACATCATGCCAGTAAATGCCAAACAACACCTCACTTGGTGTAAGGAGTGTAAACATTGGACGATTGAACAGTGGAAAAACGTTGTATGGAGTGATGAATCACGGTACACAGTGTGGCGATCCGATGGCAGGGTGTGGGTATGGCGAATGTTCAGTTAACATCTGCCAACTCATGTAGTGCCAACAGTAAAATTCGGAGGTGATGGTGTTATGGTGTGATCATGTTTCTGGTGGAGGGGGCTTGCACCCATTTTTGTTTTGTGCATGGCACTATCACAGCACAGGCCCACATTGATGTTTTAAGCACCTTCTTGCTTCTCACTGTTGAAAAGCAATTAGAGGGTGGCGACTGCATCTTTCAACAGGATCAGGCACCTGTTCATAATGCATGGCCTGTTGCAGTGTGATTATATGAGAATAACGTTTCTGTAATGGATTGGCCTGCACAGAGTCTTCTGCTAATTCCTATAGAACACCTTTGGGATGTTTTGGAACGTCGACTTTGTGCCAGGCCTTACCAACCGACATCGATACCTCTCCTCAGAGCTGCACTTCGTCGAGAATGGGCTGCCATTGCCCAAAAAACCTTCCAGCACCTGATTGAACATGTGTCTGCAAGAGTGGAAGCTGTTATCAAGGCTAAGGGTGGGTCAACACCATACTGAATTCCAGAATTACTGATGGAGTGCCCTACGACTTGAAGGTAATTTTCAGCCAGGTGTCCGGATACTTTTGATCACATAGTATACATCTGCAGAGTGGCAAATTAAGTGTTTATCTTTTTCTGTGTTTTCCTCGTAGTATGCATAAAATTTCATGCATGGTTTTCTGCTTGAGAGGTGTAATCTCACATTTTTGTAAGTGTAAATTCCTTATGTCTGTAGCGCAGTAGTCACTCATTGGACAGCCAGTTACACAGCTCATTAACGTATCAGAATCCACTGATGACACATCAGGAGGGCAGTAAGTTTCATACCTAGGGTTCTGTCTGCTTTTGTAGTTTATTTCTTCTGTTAGTCTTGCTGGGATGGTTAAAATGTGTGCATGCTGTGTGTGTGTGTGTGTGTGTGTGTGTGTGTGTGTGTGTGTGAGGAACTGGCCAGCTATCAGTGGAGAAGAATCAAGCGCATCACATGGGACACTTCAGGTGTCGCTTGTTTTGCCCATGGGCTCTACTTCAGAGGGACCACCTAGTGCACCCGACTCGGTGAATCTATCCTCACAGCAGGAGGTGATTGGCTGCTGGTATTACACTCATATCGCTGAAAGTGGAGGGCCAATATGGAGGCTGGCTGCCTGGCCTTGCCCATTCACCCTATGAATGGACAGGTGGCTGCTCCCTAAGCAGGGACCGAGCAGTCACGTGGAGGGAGGGGTTTACTAGTTATCGGGACTTCCAGTGTTAGGCACGTTATGAAGCCCCTTAAGCAGACAGCTTTCAGAGCTGAAAAGAAAGCCATTGTGCACCCGGTATGTCAGCAGGGGAGGGAGGGGGGGGGGGGGAGGTGCTCATCCGAGACATGGAGGCAGCTTCACCTGCAGCTATGAAACATGCAATCGTCTGCAAGTTGTGGCTCACGTCAGCACCAGTGATGCCTGTCGCATAAGTTCTGAGTCCATCCTCAGTTCTTACAGGCAGCTGGCGGAGGTGATGGATATTGCTGGTCTCGTGAGCAGGGTGCAAGCACACCGTGCAGTTTGCAGCATTGTGCCCATAGTTGATAGGGTTCGTGTAGTTTGGAGCTGAGTGGACTTCGACTCTGTGACAGTCTTGGCTGCAGAACTCTCCTTGAGAAGTTAGGGGTCCACTACACAAAGGAGGCAGCTACTTGAGTAGCAGAGTATTTGTGGAGTGCACATGAGGGTTTTTTAGGCTTGTTGGTGGTTTGAGGTGCTCTGATGAAAACTCGTCAGTTGATATGCAGCAAGGGAAGAATACAGACACTTTGACTGTCAAAATTTTATCAGTAAACTGTCAAAGTACTCGTAACAAAGTTCTCAAATTTATTGCTCTTGAGGAAAGTTCTCGCGCACAGATTATTCTTGGGACTGAGAGTCCTAAGTAGAAAGCTCAGATATTTGGCAAATCATGGAACATACATCAGAAAGACAGACTAGAGGCCATAGCAGAGGGAGTAATCACTGCAGTTGACAAAAATATTCTCTCTCTTGAAGTCAATGTTGATTGTAACAGCAAAGTTATCTGGTCACTTGTAAAAGGTATAGGCGAAACCAAGTTAATTGTTGGACTTTTTTACCAGGCATCCAATTCCACTGTGACAGTTTTAGAGTCATTCAAAGAAAGGTTATGGTCAGTAGCATATAAAAACACCCAGATCATGCAGTACCAGTTGGAGGCGACTTTAACCTGTCAAGTATAGACTGGGATGTCTATGGATTCATTATAGGGGGTACAGACAAACAGTCATGCATAATACTTTTGAACATGTTTTCAGAAAACTGTCATGAGCAGCTAGCTCAGCAGCCCATACAAAATGGGAAGATATTAGACATCGTAGCTATGAATAGGCCAGACCTTATCGACTGTGCCAGTATAGACACGGGGATTAGCGATCATGATGTCATTATACATAGCAACTATGATTATGAAAGTTAAATCAGGCAAGAAGATTAGGACGGTGTTTCTGCTAGATAGAACAGATAAGCAGTTGTTAGCATCTCACTTAGACATTACTTCTAGTAAGATGGATGCAGAGGAAATATGGGCAAAGCTTAAGCAGATTGTAAATGGTGGTCTGGAGAGTTATATACCTTTTAAGTGGGTGAAGGATGGAAAAGACCCACCATGGTTTAATAACGAAATTCGGAGGATTTGAGGACAGAGGCTTTTGCACTCTTGGTTCAGAAGGGAACACACAAATGACAACAAGCAAAGGTTAGTAATATTTGTGCATCTGTGAAAAGATCTGTGTGCAGAGCATGCAGCAACTACCACTGTCATATCTTAGCAAAATATCTGGCAGACAACCTGAGAAAATTCTCATCTTGTTTCAAATCAGTAAGTTGGTCTAAGGCATCATTCAGTTCCTTGTAGACCAGTCTGATGTTGCAATTGAAGATAGCAAAATGAAAGCTGAAGTTTTACATCTCATGTTCAAGAAATCGTTCACACAGGAGAACTGTACAAACTTACCATCATTTGACCATCGGACAGACTTCCGTATGTATGATATAGTAATAAACATCTCTGGCATAGAGAAACAACTGAAAGATTTGAAAGCAAATAAATCACCAGGTCCGGATGGAATCCCAGTTTGGTTTTACAACGAGTACCCTATGGCATTAGCACCTTACTTAGCTAGCCTGCATTCACCTTGTATCTCTTGCCCAGCACAAAGCCCCAAGCGCCTGGGAAAAAAGCAAAGGTGACTCCAGTATATAAGAATGGTAAAAGAATGAACCCACAAAATTACAGACCAATATCCCTAACTTTGGTTTTCTGCAGAATCCTTTAACATATTCTGAGTTTGAATTTAATACAATTTCTTGAAACTGAGAAGCTTATGTCCACGAATCAGCATGGTTTTAGAAAGCATCGCTCATGTGAAACTCAGCTTGCCCTTTTCTCACATGATATACTGCAAACAATGGATGAAGGGCAACAGATGGATTCCATATTTCTAGATTCCCAGAAAGCATTTGACACAGTGCCCCATTATGCGCTGTTAACGAAGGTACAAGCATACGGAATAAGTTCGCAGATATTTGAGTGGCTCGAAGACTCCTTGAGTAATAGTACCAAGTATGTTGTGCTCAATGGTGGGTTGTCATCAGACACAAGGGTATTGCAGGAGTGTCCCAGGGAAATGTTATAGGATTGCTGCTGTTCTCTGTACATAAATGATTTGCCAGACAGCTTGGGCAGCAATCTGCGATTGTGTGCTGATGATGCTGTGATGTGTATGGTAAGGTGTCGAAGTTGAGTGTCTGTAGGAAGATACGAGACAACTTAGACAAGATTTCCAGATAGTGTGATGAATGACAGCTAGCTCTAAATGTGGAAAAATGTAAGTTAATGAGATGAGTAGGAAGAACAAACCTGTAATTTTTGGATAAGTATTACTAGTGTCCTACTTGACACAGTCAAGTCACTTAAATATCTGGGTGTAATGTTGCAAAGCAATATGAAATGGAACGAGCATTTGAGTATTGTGGTAGGGAAGGCGAACGATTGTGTTAGTTTTATTGGGAGAGTCTTAGGAAAGATTGGTTCAGCTGTAAAGAAGACCACATGTAGGATGCTGGTTTGATCTATTCTTGAGTAGTGCTCGAGTGTTTGGGATCCCTACCAGATTGGATTGAAGGAAGGCATCGTACCAATTCAGAAGCAGGCTGCTATATTTGTTACCGGTAGACTCGAATAACATGTAAGTGTTACAGAGATGCTTCGGAACCTCAAATGGGAACCCATAGAGGTAAGGCGACATTCTTTTCAAGAAATGCTTTTGAGAAAATTTAGAGAACTGGCATTTGAAGCTGACTGCCAAATTATTCTACTGCCGCCATCATACATTGCGTGTAAGTACCCCAAGGATAAGGTACGAAAAATCAGTGCTCATACAGAAGCATATAGTCGTTTTTCCCTTACTCTATTGGCATGTGGAACAGCAAAGGAAATTACCAGTAGTGGCACAGGGTGCCCTCCACCACGCACCGTACAGTGGCTTACGGAGTACCTATGTAGACGTAGATGTATACCTGCCCAAAACTGTTGTCAGTGCAGGATTTTGTGCACGAACTGACCTCTTGATTACGTGCTGTAAATGTTTGATGGGTGACCAAATCATTCACTTGAATTGTCCAGAATGTTCTTCAGACCAATCGCGAAAAATTGTGACCTGATAACATTGTCATCCATCAAAATTCCATCGTTGTTTAGGAACATGAAGTCCATGAATGGCTGCAAATGGTCTCCAAGTAGCTGAACATAACCATTTGAAGTCAATGATTGGTTCAGTTTGACCAGACAATCCAGTCCATTCCACGTAAACACAGCCCACACCATTATAGAGCCACCACCAGCTTGCACAGTGCCTTGTTGACAACTTGGGTCCATGACTTTATGGGGTTTGCACCGCACTCAAACCCTACTATCAGCTGTTACCAACTGAAATCAGGACTCATCGGACCAAGTCATGCTTTTCCAGCCATCTAGTGTCCAGCAGATATGGTCATGAGCTCAGGAGAAGCACTGTAGGTGGTGTCAATCAGTTAGTAAAGGCACTTGTACCAGTTGTCTTCTACCATAGCCCAGATTTTGCTGCACTGTCCTAATGAATATGTTCGTCATACGTCCAACATTGATTTCTGTGGTTATTTGAGATAGATTTGCTTGTCTGTTAGCACTAGCAACTATACACAAACATTGTTGCACTTGGTTATTAAGTGAAGGCCATCAGCCAGTGTTGCCCATGATGAAAAGTAACGCCTGAAATCTGGTATTCTCAGCACACTCTTGACACTGTGAATCTCAGAATATTGAATTCATTAACGATTTTTGAAATGATATGTCCCAAGCATCTAGCTCCAACTACCATTCCATGTTCAAAGTCTGTTAATTCTTGTCGTGTGATCATAATCATGTTGCAAACCCTTTCATGTGAACCAACTGAGTCCAAGTGATAGCTCTGTTAATGCATCGCCCTTTTATACCTTGTGTAAGCAATACTACTGCCTTCTATATATGTGCATATGCTATCCAATGACTTTTGTCACCTCAGTGTACATCCACTTTAATTGAGTCAAACTTTGGTATCCTCCTACAATTTTCACTGCACATTTCCCTCCGTTACCTGACTGACAGTTCTTTGGGTGCCTCAGAATGTGGCCTGTCAGCCTATCCCTTACATTAGTCAATTTGTGCCATTAACATATTTTCTCCCTATCTACTTCAGTATTTCATTATATTAAAAACAAAGATTCCAAGACTTACCAAGCGGGAAAGCGCCGGCAGACAGGCACATGAACAAAACACACAAACACACACACAGAATTACGAGCTTTCGCAACTGGCAGTTGCTTCGTCAGGAAGGAAGGAAGGAGAGGGAAAAATGAAAGGATGTGGGTTTTAAGGGAGAGGGTAAGGAGTCATTCCAATCCCGGGAGCGGAAAGACTTCCCTTAGGGGATGTGCGGATGGATGTGTGTGTGTGTGTGTGTGTGTGTGTGTGCGAGTGTACACCTGTCCTTTTTTTCCCCTAAGGGAAGTCTTTCCGCTCCCGGGATTGGAATGACTCCTTACCCTCTCCCTTAAAACCCACATCCTTTCATTTTTCCCTCTCCTTCCTTCCTTCCTGACGAAGCAACTGCCAGTTGCGAAAGCTCGTAATTCTGTGTATGTGTTTGTGTGTTTTGTTCATGTGCCTGTCTGCCGGCGCTTTCCCGCTTGGTAAGTCTTGGAATCTTTGTTTTTAATATATTTTTTCCATGTGGAAGTTTCTTTCTGTTTTATTTACATCAGTATTTCATTAGGTATCTGAGCTACACATTCGATCTTCTGCACTCTTCAGCAGCACTGTACTACAAAAGCTTCTATTCTCTTCTTGTCTTTTTTGTTTATAACATACATTTCACTTGTGTACAAGAGATACTCTCAGGAAAGACTTCATAACATTCAAATTTAACAACTGATCTTCCAATGTAACATGTTCTTTTATCAATGCACCTGAGCTGCTTGATACATTGGGTCAGTGGCCAGCCAGCCACTGAATTCTGCTGGGCTGACTGCCTGAATTTCTCACGACACTGAGGTACTCCACTGCAGCAGCAGTAACCTTGTTACTAAGCTGTGTGGTTTCCCATGCTAGGACGCTGTTTTCGACAATGGCATATCTGCTATGGTCCCTTGCAGTGCCCAGCTGCATCACAGTAGGGATGCCCACGCAGAGACGCCCATTCTGCAATGGCAGACAGTTGCTAGTGTACAAGAGGAGTCAGCCATGATGCTGGAGAAGATCTGCTGTGGCCCACTGCGCTGTGGCACTAAGTCCAGAGAGGGTCTTAATGTGTACAGCAGTTACCATGCACTTGTCTCAAACCATTGACTTCTATTGGCAGGTCCGTGCGGCATCGTCATCTGGCACAGCCCCGTCACCCTGGGGGTTGCGAGACTGAGGGTAATTCTATTACAAAAATGACCAGAACTTATAGTCAGCAGTGGCATACTTGTTGTACATATGTACTACTACTAGTCATGTATCCTGAAACACTACTGCCATTGTTAGTCTGAAAATCTACCTAGCTTCTTGCCACACTAATTTTCTGCAATACCACTGAGTTTGCTGTATTAGCAAGCTGACCTGCCTCACAACATTGCGCTGGCATTGTTGAATTACTACAGTGAGAACATCCAGCACTTGCCTGCTCTCAGTGCTGCTGGCTGTAATACACCGTTCAGGTTTACACTAATGCGTCCGTATATGGTTGGTACGCTACACAGTGATGGGATCAGACCCATTCCCATCAGACACCAAGAAATAATGCCATAGGTAATACCAGCATTGGACACAGGATATGTGCATATTAATAATTTCAACCTCCTTGTTCATTTGTGTAAAAAAACTGTCTACAGATTGTTAAGTTTAGTAGTTCCATTTAAATCATAAATGAATTACTCTTATCATGGATGCTAAAAACAAATGTGATCAATTGTTGTCAACTTGGTCAAATTTCAAAATCTGTGTTCAAAGTATAAGTGTGAGAATACATGAGCAAATGAGATCTGTCACTCTTGTTTTCTTGCCTGTAGGTGTCACCGCCCCCCTATCCCTCCACATTCAGGAGGTGTCACTATATAACGTCCATCTGTATTTCACAAGTTAGAAACATCAACTGACTTGGAGCAAGCTAGAAGTTGTGTTCCTCTCTCTTTAATAACTAATTACATAAATGGTCTTCATTTTTGCTGTGTTTATTTTTTAATTTTTAACCAAAATAAACTAAAGGAGTACGTTTTTGTTTTTATATACATAGACTGAAGCGGCAAGAGGAAATTTGTACCAAGGCCAGGGATAAAACCCAGGTTTCCTGCTTACTCGGCAGGTGCATTAGCCACGAAGCCACCTTGGAGAACCAGCCCCATTCACTTTCAATACTAAGGGGCTATTCCAGAACATGGAGAGCCTTGGAAATTCTGTGCATATGTAAGGGCAAATTTACAGTAGACTGGGATGGTAGTGAGAATTTGGATCAAGGAGGGAGGTGTGCCAGGGTAATCTGTGTAGTTGCGTGAACTGCTGTGTCAAGGTGCTTTAATGGCTAACACACCTGCCTAATAAGTAGCAGAAACGGGTTAGATTCCCAGTCTTGGTACAAATTTTCACTCGCCACCTCATTCTAGATACAGAAATCATATCTGTATGGGACCAGTAAAGTCTCTGAAGTTGTGTAATTAGCTTATTGTTGTCTGTAACAGTTTGAATAACTGCATATATAACCTACAAACAGATCCTTGAAGAAAATTGATCAAGACAGTGATACTTGGGTATCATTTAAATTTAAACACATAGGTACATTTTGTGTAGTATCATTAACTCAGCTAAAGAAGAACCTCCATTACTATTGACAGTTTTCAACTGCAGATCAGAAACAGCTGCAGGTGAAAACATTAGTCATCTATAGACCTGTGACAATCAGGAATTGTTATAGAGACATACACAAAATCGCATTATGTGACATACTGAGGAAGACAAACGAAACAGCTCCGCCAAGTCCACTGCAACTGTCAGAGATCTTCTTTTGCCAATTCTACTACAGCAATTTTTCATGTAAACAGTTAGTAAAAAAACTGTTATAAACCACATTTGATAAAGGCTACAGACAATTACAAATTACTTTCAGGTCTGTTAGTGTGCATTTGGCATACTTAAACACCTGTTCGAATACATCATTTATTGCAAAAAACTTTGAACTTGTGGTTTTGTTTCTTAAAATTATGAATGTAATAAGCTACAACAGGAATGCTTTTTATTGTTTTAGAGACTACCACTTCTACAGTTTCAAGGATCATACAACAAAAATGTACCCCACAGCTGGGATGGATTGCCACACCAGTATTGATTGGTTTTGTGGTTTTATATACACACACACCCAACCTACTTCTGAGTGAAATCCAGACATCAAGTCTGGGGGGAGGGGATAATAATCTTTCACTACTTGATAGGATCCCCATGAAAAACAAGTGATCATAGGACGACGACACTTTGTGTAAACTTGTAAGGATGCTTGGAAGAGGGACAGTGAATAAACCACTGAAGGAAATACATTTTAATTTCCCCATGAGAGTGTAAGTTGGTAACATTTGTTAACTGTGTACCATGTTCCATTCCAGGTTACATACACTGAGCAATATGATGACCAATTATATCCACAACAGCCGGGAACTGCACTAGAGACAACATTCATAATTGTTCACAGCACTTTTTCAGCACAGAACCATGGAATGTTCAGTTGTAACACAGCTCATGCACTGCTTGAAGACTGCACACTGCTTTCAGTGTTCTCAGCCACGTCAACAGGAAGTTCTTCGGCCTTTCACAGGAGCAATTCCCCAATTGTCAGTTAATTCAAACTTCCAATCACGTGTTAGTCAACCCCAGTGTGGAAAGAGGACTTCCCCTTATGCCTCGTGAAGAGCAGCAGTGCTGTTGGTGTTGTTTTGATAAAACAGCTTTAAGAGTAAAGCCCTGCTCACCTAGTCCACACACACACATTGACTGTCCACAACTGTAATGCACACTGATGTTTATGTTTCACCATACATCGCCATACCAGTACTGGCGCCTAATGTCAGGTCTTGACAATAACAATACTAAAAACACAAATATTGCAGTGCGCAGTGTGAACGTCATAAAGTCAAGTACCCATATGGTAAACTGTTTTCTGTTTCCATTGGCTCAAGTAATGCAAATTTAATCATAACTAACCTGTATTTTAAGAGCCACAAGTAAAAACACACACACTTACAAAAGTGCGGGAAGAACATGTGAACGAGATGTTTTAGTCACATGCTGTCACTAACACAGTAAGCAATTCCGTCCTATCTGTACCCACATTCTCAAGAATCAACATAAATCCACAATTGCAATGAACTTTGATAAAATGTGTTAAATGCTCTAAACACAATGTGGCTTATATATAATCATGGCAGTCACATTTTAGCTGTTTCGCTGAACCTGGTTAAAGAATGCAGCATTCTCTTCCTGCCTTCCAGCTAGTGATGAAAACAACCAAATGAAAACAATCGACTCATTCGGTTGTAGCTTTATGTGCCGGTTGAATTATTCATTCATTCTTTTAGGTGAAAATAGTCTACGAGAGCTACTGAATGGAAACAATCGAATCAGTCTGTCATAGTTTCATGTATCGGTGGGATTTATAATCATTCATTTCTTTCGCATGAAACCAGTCCCGGGGAGCAACCGAAGGAAAACAGTTTACAAAGTCCATTGGCGTTTTGAATATTATTGACCGAGTTATTCATTCTTTCCTTTCGAAATGAGAGCAGTATTTAGTTTTTCCGTCAGTTGAAGGTTGTGTTCATTTGTTAATACACTTGAAAGCACTGTTTAGTGGTTTAGCTGGCTGAATTATCCAATTATTCTTCAGAGTGAAACCAGTCTGCAGTATTTTCATTAGGTGAAGTAAAGCAGTGACCTGCAGTGCACCCCTCAGGGGTAAGCGAAAAGAAGCAATAAACACATTTGTTTCATTATGTACTGAAAGACTAATTTTTCTTTTCACAATTTAAAACTGATAAATAGATTGCTCTGAATTAAACTGTTCTATTTGCAATTAACATGTAACTAATAAAGCTTCACTGGGAGTACACTACTGAGCAAGCGTAGTTCTCTTCAGTATAAAGGAAGAAAGGAACATTGACACATTTTTGCAACTGTTATGTTTTACTGCAAATAGATAATATCCATAAATAAAATTAAAATCTGAGATAGTGCATGTGTTGCACTCTCTCCACAGCAGTGTCCTGCAACTGCCAAGGCCAGGGTCACAGCCAGTGTGGGTGGCCAGCACAGGTGCCGGCAGTGGTGCGCTTGTGCCACCTCCTCGTGCCAGCTGTGAACCTGGCCCTGACAGCTGCAGGAGAAGGCTACGGTGGCAGTGCCATGCACCCACCATAATGACATCATGGAAAAAGATGAAAAAGTATGTTAGTAAAAATCACTCAAAGCCAGAGACTGAGTGAAAACATTCATATAATGCCTGCAACTGACAGAGACTTGAGTCATTCGGTTCTCTCGCATTGAATGAAAAACCTGATCAGTGAGAGAAAACATTCATGTAACAGACACAAGTGATGGAAACTTCTTTCCGTTGATTGTATCATGTTGAGTGAAACCACTCAAAGCCAGTGAATGAGCAAAACATCCATGTTGCTAACATGTCTGCAGAGACTCGTTTCATTTGACTGAAAAAACATACTGATCGAAAAAACACTCTACTAACCAGTCGACTGTTCAAAATAGTCAGTTGTCCCATCACTACTTCCAACTACAAATTGCAGCCACTGGGCTGGACTGTTCTCAGCGCATCAAAAATAGTTACCACATTGCAAGTGGCAAAATAGGACGCAAAGCCTATCCATTAGTTTTCAAAAGTGTGAATATTGTAAAAGAGTCCTAGTGATTGGTATTGTTCCCCAAGCAAAGATGTTTTCACCAATGATTTATATCCAAGGTAATTTGTAACTAATAGAGCACTAAATGTCTCATGTTCCTTTGCAACATATAGATGATTTTTCACATAGATAGTACTGAAACTGGCACGAGTGCCCTCAATCCTAGTGTCATGAGTCCTCAAAAAGTGAAGGAGTAATTTTGACATAAGTTGAGAAACCTTGCCACAAAACCCTGCCTTATTTGATGAAAAATGGTAGGAAGAGAGCCAGATCAACTTGTTTTGCCTTTACTGCAGAAAAAATAGTATTTGAGACAAGGAGGGAAAAAAACTGGTTAAGTGCGAGTAGTACTTACATGCTGACAGTTCTGCACAAACTTTATTATGTACATAGATAGTTCATTTTTTGCCTGTTATCAATATTGGAAAGAGATCGATCTCTTAATCTTTTTATGTGATATAATTACATATCATCAGTTTTCAGATATTATCCTTTACTTGTACTGTGAAACCTTGCTTTTTGCTGAATTCCATGATTGTAGGTCAACAGGAAGTACCATATAGGATTTGATGAGTGAGTTTGGGAGTACCATATGGGTCAATCCAAATGAAGTGGTCCAATAAAATATTTTACTTTCTTTATATGAAGAGTACACGGGAAAAACCTGATAAGTCCAAAATTTCTGGGTTTTTTTTTCATAATTTAATAGACCAGCCAGTGTAGTTTTAGCTGGTTTTACAGAGCTGGTCAAAAACCTGATGAGTCAAGAGATATTCTGATATCTTGTAAGCATGTTCAGGCGAAAAACCTTATAAGTCCATGCAAAACGGGAATATCCTGACAAGTGTAGAGAATGCAACGATAAAATTTTATGACTTAATGATTCCCAGCCTGTGCAGGTCTGTTTTCACTAATGTTATCATTGTTTTATCATTGTTGCCACAGTCATTGTTGTGTATAAGTTGACCATTGTTTTTAGCTTTATGGAGTTTGTGAAGGAAGTTAGATCTAGCATTGTATTCTGTCAGTGTAAAACGAGTAAAGAAGACAGTAATTCATATACTTGCAAAGAAAACTACAGAATGTCATCAAAGAAGCCGACAAAGAAGAGGAAGAAGTATGGTCACATTAGAGATGCCTCCAAACATTTAAGGTTGCAGTCACATGAAACAGGAGGACCATGTAAGTGCAAAAACAATTGTTTAGATATTGTCAGTGATGAAAATAAAAGGAATATTATTAACATGAACCACTTTCAAAATCATGATGAAATAAACCTCTTTTTAAGTGATTTAATCAAAGTGGTCCTTGTTTAGCACAGGTGTCTGGGTAGAGAAGAGCAGGAAGCAAAGTTTCGTGATGAATCATATAAATTCAGTGTTTGTATTACCATTAATGGGAGTGTCCAAGAAGTACAAGTGCAAGCAAGCATTCATGTCGCTACATGGAATAAAGAAGGGCAAGGTAGATCATTTACTGAAGAAACTGAAATCTGCAGACCAACCTTTATGAGACGGCCAAGGGAAACACAGATCCCGCCCACAGGCTTTGAAAGATAAAACACGTGCAATAATAAGAGGGCACATTAAATCATTTAAAGGTCACAACAGCCACCACAGTTTTACGAAGTCAGAAAAAATTTACCTACCAGAGTCTTTGAATATTAAAAAACTGTTCCATATGTACAAGGAGAAGTTTCAGAACCATAATGTGTCGTATGAAACATACTGCACTATATTCGCTTCAGATATCAATATAAGTTTTGGATATTCACAATCTGATACTTGTGGCTCCTGCGATGAGTATCTAGCCAAGAAGAAAAATTTGGAGAAGGAACTGACTTTAACATCATCTGTTGAAAATAAAGTAAGGCTTCATTCCGAATTTCGATCCAATGAAATAGCCCATGAACTGCATCTCAGAAAACAAAAAGGTATTGTATGACAGGAAAAAAAAGGCAAAGATGGAATGTCAAAAAAAAAAATCCATCAAAAGTTGCAATTACGATGGACTACAGCAGAAACTTTCCTTGTCCAAATATAAAGACAAATGAATTTTATTATAAATGACAGCTCTCTGTATTTATATTCAATGTTCCTGTTTTGGCAACAAGGGACAGCTATTTTTACATGTATCCAGAGAGTACGGGCCTAAAAAGAGAAGACGAAGTTTCATTGTTCCTTCATCATTTTGTGCACAATTTTCTAAATCCAGAAGTCAGACATCTGGAAATCTTCTGTGACTCCTGCGGAGGGCAGAACAAGAATGCCACTGTGTTCAGATTCCTTCACCATCTGGTCCATACAGAAAAACGGTTGGACTATGTAAAGATGACATTCCCCATAAGACGTCATTCATACCCAGAATGTGATAAAAATATTGGTATGATAGACCAACCTCAGGAATTTCAAATTCCAAAGGACTGGTGTCAGGTTTTTTCAGAATTCACGCACTCACCCTTCGCCTTTTGTCATCATTGATGTTGAGGAGCAACCTGGGATAATCAAATGCTGGACAGAGCATCTGGATAATACAATACACAAGAAGAAACTCCCTTTCCAGTCCAGGCCAATAAGAGAATTGGAAGTCACATGGCACCATGTAGCACTGGTTTGGTATAGAGGAATCTGCAATGGAGCATACAAGCAAGCTTCGTTACTTCTTCATGGAAAGAAAGGGCGAGATTCCAGCCTGAAAGAAGGTGAGTTCAGCCTACTCTCTGCTAAATATGAAGATATAGTAATTCTTTTACAGCAATATAATTTGAAAGTTTTTTATTTATTGAAATAAGTATTTTTTAATATTAGGCACATAACTATTTAAATTAAGGGATTATGATTTTTTGGAGGTGATCTTAAAATATCTGCTGAGAAATACAGAGATTTACAAGACTTGAAAAGATTTTGCCATAGTGAAGTGCAAGTGTATTTTGGTCGTCTTTTGCATTAATCCACCATCGAAAAAGCACAGGACCTTTTATAGAAGATTATTAAATGATTATGTGAGATAATTTGTTGTAACATGAATCTGAAATCTTGTAGTTGCCTGCTGCAATATGTTATGGACTTGTCATATTTTTCCTCTGTTCAACCTGCCTTTGTAATAAAAATGCATTATATGATTGTAAATCCTATTCAGATGTGTATAATTACAGCAGTAAAAAAATGAAGAATATAACATGAAAAACTAAAATGTTATGAGCCTTGAAACCTTAAATTTCACCTCCTGAAAAAAAGAAGAATTGTGACTTATCAGGTTTTCCCCCTGGACTCTTCATATGTTATTACCCTATAATTAAGAAGTTCAGAACAGTTTTTAAAAAAACTGAAAGGCCATTTTCGTTTGTAAGCATGCGACGATGTTTCAGTTTACAGACATTAGCAAAAATATGAAAATCTCTGCACTTGTTTAAGTTACAACATTGCAACTGACATTATTGTTTCTAGAAAAGTGTCCTCTACAACATTGTCTATTACACAAAATACCCTAAATTCAAAACTAACCAGTCAAAGTGGCCTCCAAATTTGGTATCGAACTTTTCACAATCCAGTTTTTAGGCCCAAAAATAACAAACAAGGAGTGATTTCTGAGTCTGTTTTTTCCCTATAGTTACTTATCATACACTACTAGCCTCATATAGAGAAATGTTTCCTTAATTTTTTATGAATTTTTTAATTGAAAATTTTCATTTTTTGTAATATTTGGGGTTAGTTATTTCAGGTGGGACTGAATATAAAAATATGATTTTTGCACAGTCTGTACACCTATATGATAGCAACGTACTGTAAAAACTTCATCATTTATACCTGAACAAAGAATTTTTGAAAATGAGGAGCTAATTCATATTACTCTAAAACTGATCTTACAGCTGTTGCCTATTCATGTGCGGTATTGGAGGGATCAAATCAATTATTGTTGAAGTAAGGTACTGAATTACGTACAAAAAGTGGAAACATCACTGAAATTAACATTTATATTAGTTTGACATACTTAAAATAAATATTTTCAGTAAACATCCTTCAAGATGCGACTGTTCCTAAACCTGGAGGTGAATGTTAGGAACACTTATTTCTTCAGACACCTTCTGTGATATATAATAAAACCTTATTTTTGTGTTCAAGCACAGAAAGTTTCCTTAAAACATGATGTAATTTTACTGACACAATGATTGTCATAAATTTCGATTTCTGATGTTACATAGCATCGAACTAAGTTTTCTGCAATGCCAAGGAATTTGTGGAAATGCCTTGTTCCTTTTGTTGCTATACAGTTTTCAAATCTGGTTTGAAGTGTTGTTTTCATATGCAGAACCCCTTCTTCTTTCTTGATTTGAAAATAGGTAATGGCTTTAATATTATCCTTGCAAAGAAATACATGTCCTGTACTGTGAGAATTTGGTCTGTGGTTGGTCTTTGTAGGCTGGCTTTACTTCACATTTTGTTGTACCTCCTACTCCATCACATGCATTTTTATCATGGTAAGATGCAAGAAAGTGCCATTCAGCTTCCAACCCAAAGTCTACTTTGTGGTTGCACAGGTTTGAAAAATTCTTTTTGTTCTTATGCTAACACTTCCATCTGAAAAGTATATCAGCTTCTCAATGCTGGGAAAATTTTCTTGTATGTAATTTATTACAAAGTGTTGTACTCAAAGTAGTCTTTCAGATATTTTCTTCCTTTCTTCATCTGAGACCAATCTTCCTGTACTCCTTTTATTGATTTTCATTTGAGTCTGGTTTGCAGGTCTTGCAGTATTCTGGTTTTCTCTGTCATGTTTTTTAGGTCACCTACTGTAATTTGAAGTTCTTTTATATCTTCCTTATTTTCTGTTGTCCATTTAATGTTGCTCTTGCTATTCCTCAATTTTTGTATTATTTTTTTACTAATTCTGTTTTCTGGAGTTCTCATCAGATGTCCAAAGAATGAGATGTGTTTCTTCCTGATTGTGCTCATGACTGGTTCTATTTTCTTATATACTGTTTCACTTGATGCTAATCTCCAATGTCCATTTATTTTATACTGTTTATTTATACATGTCCTAATTATTATTCTTTCTATTTTTAGTATTCTGTCAATTTCTGCTGTATTAGTTGTTTTGAAGATAGTTTCAGCTGCATACACTATTTCTGGTTGTGTAACTGTTTTATAGTGTTTTAATTTTGCAACTATAGATAGGCTTTTTTTGTTGTATGTAGTTTTGGTAATGTAATTCGCGTAGTTCAGTTTTTTTAATTCTATTCTGCCATGATTGGCTTCTCATTTAGATTGTAGGTTATTATTTCGCCTAAATATTTAAATTTATCAACAATCAATTTTGATTTCCTGTCCTCCTATTGTAATTTTGTTTGCAAGTGGTGGGTCAGTTAGCATAATCTCAGGTTTTTTTTTTTTTTTTTCTCAAATGGTATTCTAAGGCCTACTTTCTATGCTATTTCTTGTAGCGATTTCACTTGTTGCCTGGCTTCTTGAACGGTGTTGGCTAGGAGAGCAAGATCAACGGCGAGTCCCAAGCAGTTCAAGCTAATATCATCTTTTGCACTTCCAATTCTTATCATCTTTGGATTGTCCTTGTACCATTCTTTCATTATGTATTCCAGTGCACAGTTGAACAGTATTGGTGATAGGCAGTCACCTTGTCTTAAGCCTGTTTTTATGAGGAATGGTTCCGAAATTTCTCCTCTAAACTTCACTTTTGATTTGGTGTTGGTTAGAGTGAGTTGTATTATTTTAATTAGTTTTGGATGGAGTCCTAGATTTCTTAAAATTTTTAATACTGAAGGTCTGTGGAGACAGTCATATGCCTTCTTAAAATTTACAAATGTTATTGCCAGAGGTTTGTTCCGTTCCTTGTAGTATGTCATAGTCAATTTTAAACTAATCTGCTCTGCACAGCTTCTCCATGGTCTAAAAACTCCCTGGTATTCCCCTAACTCCTGTCCTAATTGCTCCTTGATTCTTTCATATAGGATCTTGAATAGAATTTTGTATGTGCAATCTAGGAGAGAGATTCCTCTGCAGTTGTCTGGGTTGCTCTTATCTCCCCTTTTGTGTAGTGGGTGGATGATAGCTGTGGTCCAATGTTCGGGAAATCGTTCTGTTACTCAAATTTTTGTTAGAGCCAGTGTAAGGGGGTCTTGACTGTCTCACTTGCATATTTCCACATTTCAACAAAAACCTGATATTCTCCGCATGCCTTATAAATTTTTTTTTTTTTGCCCTTTAAGAATTTTTTCTACTTCTTGGAAAATTGGAGGGTCTAGTTTGTTAGGTTTGGTTTTTATTGGGGTATTTATGTTGATTTGTAAGGGTTCTTTGGGTTCCTCGCAAGTCAGAAGTTTGTTAAATGCTTTTGCCATGATTTCTGCATTTTCCTTGTTACTGTGTGTTGTCATTCCATCTTCATCTTTCAGTATTAGTGTAGGGGCCTCATATTGTTGTAGCTGTTTCCCAAAGATTTTATAGTAGTTCCTGGAGTTGGTTTTGTGATAATTACCTTCTATAGAGTTTATAATGTCTTTATGAAATCCTCTCAATTCTTCTAATATTTTGTGTGAATTTTTTTCTTTCATTTTTTAGGTTGATGGCATTTTCTTCAGTTTTGTGTGTTCGAAACTTTACCCATGCTTGGTGCCTATCTTCATGGAATTTGTCACACTCAGATGTCCACCATGCATGTTTCCTTTGTGGGTTCAAGGGAGCTAGATTATCTGCTGATTTTTTAAGATTAGGCACTAGTTGTTCTAGATCATCTGTTAATTTGATGGTTTGTGTTATTTGTTGGTCCTCTTCTTTAACGGAGTAAATTTGATTGTAATTTTAACCATATAATGGTCTGAGCCTGTGTCTACTCCTCAGTACTTTAACATTGTGGATCTCCTTCTGAAAATTTTTGTCCATACAGACATGGTCTAGCTGCCACTCGCCCTTCCTCCAGTCTGGATGTTTCCATGTTTACTTAGCTTCCTCTTAAAGTATGTTCATTTAGATATAAGGTTATGTTCTACAAGTCTTTGACCGTTTTTGTTTGCAAATTTATGCGGACTCCATTTTCCAATTATATCTTTATATTTCCTTTCTTTTCCCAGCTGAGCATTGAAATCTCCCAATAAGATTTTTACATTCTTTTTATTTACTCTGTTCACAGTATGTTCTAGAAGGTCCCAAAATTTATCTACCTCTCCCTTTGTTTTTGTTAGACTTTTTTTTTTTCATTTGTTGGGGCATAAGCATTTATTACTGTATAGGTTTTATTCGTTGTTTTAAAGCTTAAGAGTCACAATTCTTGATGATACTGCTTGGAAATCTGTTACTGAATCTGTTATTTTTATGTTCACTAAAAACCCTGTTCCAAACTGGGGACATTGTTTCATTGCCCTCGGTCCTGGTTTCCCATTATAAATTCTGTATCCTTGTAATTCGAATGGGTCCTCTGTGGTGTTTCTCATTTCTTGGATCCCTGTTATTAAACTTTTTTGTTTATTTAGTTCATCTGTGAGCTCCTTGATTTTTCCAGTCTGAAGTAGTGAGTTTATGTTGTGTGTTGCTATATAATTTATTTGTTCATGTTTAATCTTCTTTTTGTGTTTTAGTTTGCATTTGGATGGTTGCAAATGCTCCGATACGTTGCTGTCTTCTAGTTGACTACCCACCGAATCCACTGTAGCCTTTTTGAGCAGGACAGCGGAATTTTTTTTCCTAAAAGACCTTTCCATTTTTGACTTTCAAAGGTTGTTAACCTAAGTTGGAGCAAGCTCTGATTCACAGCTACGGTTGTTAGCCACAGAGGGTGTGTTTGGTCCGCGAGAGCTATTTTATTTCACTCAAGTCCACCAGTAAACCGGTGAGGACTTCCCTATCTGCCACCTGGGACGCGCCATGTAGGAGTATCACCTCTCCTCCTATTATGACAGCATAGTAGGTTTGTGGTGTGAATTGAATGATTATATGTAAACAAATTAATAACTGTATAATACCGAAAACTTATTGCACTAGCCATGAAAATATCAGAAAGAAACTTAACATCATTTTCAAAGTAATAACATAATTTCTGTTGTCACGGGTGTGACATGTACAAATTTCTCTCAATATTTCAGAGAATTAAGGGGTGATAATGGGTTCACTACACTTTTTGCAGTAAAAAACATTGCTTAATGAAAGTGGTGTTAATAAAAAACGCAGTTCTTTAATCGAGACCAACAGACAGATATCATCTTCAACTGAAACACTCTCTTAGCTCAACATAGTACACAATACGGAGAAACAAGACTTGTCATGTTCAAATAAAGGAATGAATACTCAACTAGCTAACTAAAGAAATATACGTAGAAATACATACTTAAATAGTCACGAAAGTAATAAAAAAAACTCAATTTCCTTTCATTTGAATCGCCAGAGAATTCAGAATTTTAACAACATTCTTTTGTAAAGAAACAACTGAAATGTCATTTTCATTAGCAAACAAGTGTTTTCTTTCTCACATTTTTTAAAAACATAACCTTGATTTCATCGGCCACACACATTGAGTGGCAATCAGCAACAAAATTATGTCCATTTCCCCTCTCACTCTGTAGCTTGGTGATAAAGGATCCAGCTTTAATTTCCTTAGTTGGATTTATGGTTGCCTGTACTTCATTTTCTGATGTTGCTTGGTTATCTTGAACATTAGACTATCCGGAATCTAAATAAACATCAGAAAATTTCAGCTGTTTCTTGGATTTAGGGATCTCCCGAAAGATTTCATATCTTTCATTTCACTGCCAGATGTTTCCACAGCTAAAGTATGGTGACTTTAGGAATAGAAATGACATCTTCTCAAAGCCTTTACTGCCATTCCTTTGTCCTGTCTACATCACTGCTTGAAAGGAAGAGAACATGAATTTAATTCAGTTTACCACTTGCATAATCTGAAAATTCCTTTGCATTATACACCACCAGTGTCCGACTTCTGATTCCTCTCCAAACAGTTCTCTTCACTGTTCCCCCTATCCCATCAACAGCCCCTTTGCTGTGCGAAGCAGCAAAGAAGTTCCACTCAATTTCAACTCCCAAACAGGACTTAGTGCAGCAGAGGTAGGACAATGTAAATTCATTTTTAAACTGTGCATTGCAGTCGTCTGAAAACAAATTATTGTAAATTTCAATTCTGTTGTTGTAGATGTGATTTGTTTCTTTCAAGAAAGCACCAAATCACAAATTTGTCATGGGAAAGATAATCACTTGCAACTGCATAAGAAGAAACAGTCTTTACACTATGCCATACACAGCATGTAAATAATGTTTATGGCTCCAATGCACAGCCTGAATTTCATCTTGTTACATTAAAGAAAAGTTCTCAGCGAAGTCAACTTGCATGGCAACATCATTCTTTGTACGCTCTTTCTTACAAGATTAAAAATATTTGGCTTGTTTTTCTCTTAGCCAGAAATGCCTTTTAAATGTTGACATCTTGTCCTCTTAAATCTTCAGTGGCTGCTTTCAGTGTTGATGTATTTTCCACCAACTTTGGCATCCCATCATTGTCCTTCCACTGCTTCCAGGACAGAATTTTATCTTTATTTTCATCACTCAACCACATGACAAGTCATGTTTGCACTTTCTGCATCACAAGTAACTTTCTGAAGCAACTATTTAGTAGAAATAGGAAAATCTGGAACCACATTTGAAATGTTTTCAGTTAGAAATTTAAAATTTGCATGGTATTTGCATATACATACATTATGAGGTGTTTCTGAAATAGGTAGTACATGGCTTGGCCTCAGTTCATAAAATGACTTTCCTAATGGAGTATCAGGGTTTGAATTCTTAAATTCGTCATAGGCCTCACCAACATATAATCATATACCACTTTTGAACATGTTCTCATTTTGCACTTCTGCAGTCTTTATCAGATTTTACATCATGAATACCAGGCGCAGCTCAACTAACATCTTGACAAAAATATTCAACTACTTTATTTCTTGTTTCAGTTTGCAAACTTCTTGAACCTTTTGGGGATATCTTAATATTTCTTTTAATGTCCGCAATGTCCAGTTCCTTAAACAGCTTTCTGACAACAGCAGTCTGTTTCCTTGGACTGTTTGGAAGTGATTTTTTTGCCTTACATACAGCTTTGCCTAATGTTTGGGAACATTTGTAAGATCCTATTCACTGGTATGGTTTGTTTCTGCCATATTTTTGTTTCCTTTCTCTACACAACCATTGCCTAGTTTTATTATTCTCTCTCTTTTTTTTTAGTAGACTGGGTTGGTTCATCAGTAGTTGCTCTCTGTTCTTCATTCTTCTCATTTTGTCATTTTCTCTCTCCTTTTTAAGTGTTCATTTTACAGTGGATCTTCCTTCATTTTGTCCTGCAGCTTTCTCATTCTTTCTGTTGGATAAGTCATTATCTGGGAATGCAAGATACATTATTTATATTTAATTCTAATGTCAGTAGACCTGTGTTTATTTGAAATCACACCAGTATAAGATTTCACAGAAACAGCTCGTTTTAAATTTTATATATTGGTATTTCATTACACTGGCATATCTTTAAATCTTAAAATTATGGAAATGGAAGAGGCTATAGATGAAATGGGAGATACGATACTGCGTGAAGAGTTTGACAGAGCACTGAAAGACCTGAGTCGAAACAAGGCCCCAGGAGTAGACAACATCCCATTAGAACTACTGGTGGCCGTGGGAGAGGCAGTCCTGACAAAACTCTAACATCTGGTGAGCAAGATGTATGAGACAGGCGAAATACCCTCAGACTTCAAGAAGAATATAATAATTCCAATCCCAAAGAAAGCAGGTGTTGACAGATGTGAGAATTACCAAACTATCAGTTTAATAAGCCACAGCTGCAAAATACTGATGCGAATTATTTACAGACAAATGGAAAAACTGGTAGAAGCCGACCTTGGGGAAGATCAGTTTGGATTCCGTAGAAATGTTGGAACACGTGAGGCAATACTGATCTTACGACTTATCTTAGAAGAAAGCAAACCTACGTTTCTAGTATTTGTAGACTTAGAGAAAGCTTTTGACAATGTTGACTGCAATACTCTTTCAAATTCTAAAGGTGGCAGGGGTAAAATACAGGGAGCGAAAGGCTATTTACAATTTGTACAGAAACCAGATGGGAGTTATAAGAGTCGAGGGGCATGAAAGAGAAGCAATGGTTGGGAAGGGAGTGAGAGAGGGTTGTAGCCTCTCCCCGATGTTATTCAATCTGTATATTGAGCAAGCAGTAAAGGAAACCAAAGTAAAATTTGGAGTAAGTATTAAAATCCAGGGAGAAGAAATAAAAACTGAGGTTCGCCGATGACATTGTAATTCTGTCAGAGACAGCAAAGGACTTGGAAGAGCAGTTGAATGGAATGGACAGTGTCTTGAGAGGAGGATATAAGATGAACATCAACAAAAGCAAAACGAAGATAGTGGAATGTAATCGAATTAAGTCGGGTGATGCTGAGGGAATTAGATTAGGAAATGAGACACTTAAAGTAGTAAAGGAGTTTTGCTATTTGGGGAGCAAAATAAGTGATGATGGTCAAAGTAGAGAGGATATAAAATGTAGACTGGCAATGGCAAGGAAAGCGTTTCTGAAGAAGAGAAATTTGTTAACATAGAGTATAAATTTAATGGTCAGGAAGTCTTTTCTGAAAGTATTTGTATGGAGTGTAGCCATGTACGGAAGTGAAACATGGACGATAAATAGTTTGGACAAGAAGAGAATAGAAGTTTTCGAAATGTGGTGCTACAGAAGAATGTTGAAGATTAGGTGGTTAGTTCATGTAACTAATGAAGAGGTATTGAATAGGATTGGGGGGAAGAGACGTTTGTGGCACAACTTGACTAGAAGGGACCGGTTTGTAGGACATGTCCGGAGGCATCAAGGGATCACAAATTTAGTACTGGAGGGCAGCGTGGAGGGTAAAAATCGTAGAGGGAGACCAAGAGATGAATACACTAAGCAGATTCAGAAGGATGTAGGTTGCAGTAGGCACCTGCACAGGATAGATTAGCATGGAGAGCTGCATCAAACTAGTCTCAGGGCTGAAAACAACATCTTTAAAAATGTGTGCATATTCTCACACCCATGATAAATATTACTGTCACACCTGTGACAACATTCCTAGATAAAATACAGTTATTTCCAAAACTTAATAGGTTTAGGAGTTAATATTTGTTCAAACAAAAAGGAAACTATATCTTCTTTTTTTGTCACAGGTGTGTGAGTAATCCCTGTCACTTTCAAAAAGAGAAAGTTTTTTTAAAAAAAGCTTACCGGAAAAAAATATTCAGCACAGGATATAAAGGAAACCTATTGTGAAACAATAAGATGCTTATTGTTGCATCGTTTCACAGACAGCATATCAGTTCAGCCAATATAATGAATCATCTTGGTGTTAATGGGGTATTGTCGACTACACTCTTTGGGATGACAATTCATAATGAATATTCTGAATACAATAAAAATGAGTTTCAAATCATTAAATTTGATATTTTGTTAGTGCATTACCATGGCTAAATATTTACTGTACTGATTTTCAAACAAATGACCGCTTGGCTCATTTCATACCGAATGAGCCATCTTTGTTCACAGTCAGATATCAATGTTGCAATTTTTACAGTATGTTGCTATCATATAGGTGTACAAACTGCAAAAATCATATTTTTATATTCAGCCCCACCTGAGAAATCTAGCCCATAAAATTCCAAAAATTCGTAAAAAATTAAGGAAATGTTTGTAAGTGGTCTTGCTCTACATGAGGCTAATACTGTATATCTTACTATAGGAAAAAATATACCCTCATAAATCTCTCCTTGTTGTTATTTTTGGGACTAAAAAGTGGCTTTTTGAAAATTTGGATACCAAACTTTGGAGGTCATTTTGACTGGTTATTTTTGAATTTAGGGTATTTTGTTCAATATTTACAATGATGTCAACTGTAGTGTTTTAGCTTAACCCAGTGCACAGATATTCAAATTTTCGCAAATGTCTCTGGACTGATTCAATCATCGCGTGCCTACAAATAAAAATGGCCGCCATCCAGTAAAGGTACAAGATAAATTATTTTAAAAAACCGTTTTGAACTTCTCAAATATAGGGCAATCACATACAAAAAAATTAAAATATTTAAAAATTGTCAAGCAACCATCACTGGATGACTTCTTATGGATTGACCCAAATATGTGATATAAATGGCCCTATCTTATGACTGCTTTGACTTAGAAGTGTATGCTTACTGTACCATCAAGGAACTATTGTCCTTAATATATAACGAATTTCAACTTGATACATCTACCCGTTCTTGTGAAAAAGGGGTTTTTAACAGTTGGATGGACAAAAATGTGATCCTACAAGGGTCCCGTTTCACCAACTGATGTACGGAACTGTAAAAGTGGCTACTCTGGGCTACGTAAAAATGAAAAAGATATCAGACTTCTCCCACACAAATCCAAAAGTGAAGATTTGGTTGGAATCATCAGACAGTTCAACACACAACATTAAGAGTTGTTTGTTCATACAGCGACAAAATTAAACACATGAATAGACTAACCCCAGGCATCCCTACTGAAACAAACAGTGAACAGGACAATTACTGGTTTCTAATGCCTTTAAAAAATTTTCTCCACAGGTAACTAATGCTATAATTTGTATACATACTTCATACAAATGAGCATTAAAAACTACCACTAGCTAAACTTAGTAATTTTCACTTCAAAAATTCTCTGCATTACACCCATCTGAAAAATACTGGAAAAAGCCACTGTAAGAAGAAGGAATGTTACAGCTTGTAAACTTTTATTATCAATATATTCTATAATACAACAACAAGATCAAATATAATGGTCAGTCTTTGAATTATTAATTGTTCCCCAAAGTTTCTTGAGTATACAACCCATATACAATTAGACTGATAAAGAAAACAGATCTAGAATCTGTGGGGACGCACAGGCTGTTCTGGATTGAACAGTTTTGGGTCCTTAAGGAATTCCACTTCTTTCAAGTAGTACGCCATCATACCTGTAAAATACATACCATTAAAAATTATTACACATAATTAAAAACACAAGCTATGTTGTTAATCCACTCTTACAGGTCCAACATTTTTTATTCTAATCTGCTGAACTGGACTTATTAACTTTATGTAAATCACCTTGTTCTTTGATTCTCATAGTCTACATCTCCGATTTCATTCAGACACTATTCTGTTGTCACTCCCAATCGTCGCTTCATATAGCACCCTTGTTTATATGTCATTGGTTCTTCATTTCTAAAAACAAAGATGAATATTTGATGCTGGGTACCCTAGTAATCAGCATTCTGTTTCTTCCTTCACTTCTTAACATATCTTTCAACAGTTTAGTCACAACACCCGCCTTATGGACACCATTTGCCTCTACATTAACTAAATAATAAAGCTGATGCATCTGCAACCAGATCAAAGACTTTATTCTCATGGCTCAGATTCTATTTCATTAATGTAGCAAGTAGTATAGAACTACCGCACGAGTGGTACTTGCTGTCATGTGCTCTAAGTAGGTTCAATGAACCTTTAAAATAGGCTGTTCCAACATCACCTGCTAAGGATGCTCATGGGCAAGGGCTGATAGTGTGGGCTACCCACCATCCAGCCACCCTACAGGCATCCTGAATGAGTGACATATCAGCGAGTCCTGGCTACTTGTGTGTGCAGTTGACTACAATCTTGAATACTACAGCCATTTGCCCACCCGTCCCCACTGCCCAACTGCTCTCTGGCAGGCTGTGAGCTGGAACAGCCTGCTCTACACCATAACTACGTAGGTGTAGCTTGTTGATATTCTTGAATATGAGGACTCATGTACCTGGCTACGATTGTGAACATGCCATCACAATTTGCACATGTAAATACTCGCAACATCACAATGCAAAATACAAACTGCATTACTAAACTACTCTAATTCTTCTACATCCCACAAACTAAAGTTGTAAGGCAGACCATCCCATGACTTTGCTAAAGAAATTTGCAGATGTCTGGGCAAGCATCAGAGATCACCATGATATTGTCAGTGTCAAGTTTTTCCTCTTGTGAGTGGTATGTTTTATCAACATAAGCTGACTGAGGGTACACTTGCACAAAACAATAACCCAAGGGAAATTTTTGTTTATTGTGTTGGTGCTGCTCTGACAGACTTATGCTGTATGCACCATCAACCAAAAAGTAGTATTTCCAGTTTTTTTCCATATAAGATATGAGGTCATGTATACATAAAAAGAACAGAAGTGGCGTTATTAACATGCATGTGTCACAGCAATAGTAATTTATCACAGTCTCAAAATTAATCATTGTACAGTCATACGAATCTGCGTAATATCTACTTCCTGATCAGCACTGTAACTGTGGATTTCTTGTCTCATATTAAAGGTTCACAAGGGTGTTTTTTTTTTTTTTTTTTTTTTTAAATAAGCAGCTCAGCTGAAAGCATTGTAAGTGTCAACTGTCAGTGTTAACTATAGATGAAGATATGTGCAATTTCTTCATGATTCGGGGGTTACAATTCCAACTGCAATCTATAACTTGTGTGACTGGAAGAGTGCACAGTATACTGTTGGGTAAATGTTACATACTGGACCAGCTTTGAATTTTTCGATATGGCACAAATATTAGGCTACACTAACAGTCAATTTGTTACAACGTTTACCTGGTTTGTACATTCGTTGTCTTCCCCAACTTTCAACCAAATTTACAACTTTCACCTAACCTAGATCTTCGGCTCTGTTACAGATCAGTCTGTCACCACAATCAAGATTTCAGGGGATGGGAGAGTGGCAGGCCATGATGACCGTGTTATACCATACTATTTGTGAAAAAAAGAGGTTTCACATCCACAATACTTTAATTAATGCGGTGCTTCCGATTGTTCAGCGGTGTTTTTGTTTACATTTTATGTACCATGATGTGTATAAAACTGAAACAACAACTAGTCTCAACATCTGAAAGCATGCCATTAACCACACCACGAAAACCTGAGCGATTGCAATCCTTTGTATTGAACATGTGAACTCCTGTGCTGCTATGGTCTCAGATCGATTACTAATACTGGTCCTTATGCGATGATAAATTCGTTGTCAATCATTAATTAGATAGAAAAATAGACAAATATCACTTCAATTGGATGCTTACCTGCATCTCGGGCTTTCTTTATTTCTGCTTCTACCTTCGCTTGTTGGTTAGAGCACAGTCGCGTGATGTGTCTGCCATAAACGCGACCTGTGTACGGCGATATAAACTGGGACAACAATTTCACGTTCTTGTAATTAGGTGTAATGTTATATTTGCACAAAACGCACAGCGTTTTGTCACGTTTATAAGGATTCTCCATATTCGAATCCGGCTGAAAATAAAAACTACTACTACTACAATTTGAAATTCCTTACATATTGCTATTTGTTAACGTCACTACTTCCCTTAAACATACCATGTCCTTTTGTCTTGCAGCTACCAGTTCATCAGGTGCATCGTAGGTGCTTTCGAAGTAGCATCTTGATGGTACTGTTTGTATTTTATACATATCTAACAACCGTTTCCACCCTGCAACAGGGCAACATTTTCTTAAATATTAAGACATTAACAAAAATTACTCAGGATCATGTCACCAGTATTTCTCGGGAGTATTACCACGCCACGGTGAACACATCTCGCACAGTTCACGTTCTCCCGACCGCCGGCAAGCTGCTACTGTAGTACTGTTTTGTTTTGGTTTCCGCTCTCTAGTTTATATCGATTTCATGCTACGACTGAAAACATCGATACGAGAACGGTCCTGCCATAGCTACTCTACGCAACTCCCAAGCCAGAGAGGTGTCTCGTGATAGTAAGTAGATTAGATTAGATCTACTTTTATTCCAATTGATCCGTAGTGAGGAGGTCCTCCAAGATGTGGAACATGTCGGAAAAAAACAATACATGACAAATATTTACAACTAAAACAAATAAGCTAATGTACCATTCCACAGGTCCCAGGTGGAATGATCGTCATTTTTTAATGGACACTATTTGAAAGAGTCATTTTACAAATACTAATGCGCTGAATTTAAAATAAAAAGGTTTTTTATTTGTTCACAAGGTAATAAACATGTAATACAACTACTATAATACTTATTTACAATGAACGCATTACTGTACTGAAATGGTGCAGAAGTTAAACTGTAGTTAGACACACACATTTACAGTGAACACATTACTCCACTGAAATTGTCCAGAAGTTATATTGTAAAGTCACTTAGTCTTGTACAAAAAGGGGTGCGTAATTCAGGAACACACATTTTCAATAACTTGCCACCAGCCATAAAAAGCTTAACAATCAATGAAATTCGCTTTAACAGAAGCCTAAAAGATTAACTGGTGGCCAACTCCTTCTACTCCATTGATGAATTTCTCAACAAAACCAAGTGTTTTGTATACATATATAAACCAACCAACTGTTTTTTGTATACTTTAGGCTTCTTTTAAAGTGAATTTCATTGGTTATTAAGCTTTTTATGGGTGGTGGCAAGTTATTGAAAATGTGTGTTCCTGAATAACGCACACCTTTTTGTACAAGACTAAGTGACTTTAAATCCTTGTGAAGCTATTCTCATTTCTAGTATTGATCCATGAATTGAGCTGTTGGTTTGAAAAAGTGATATAGTGTTTGTTGGTTGTTATGAGGTTTAGGACTAGTGTACATGAGTGATTTTCGTCACCATGACACTGTCACGTCACATCATAAAAGTGGAGCTACCTCAGTAAACAAGGGTGTAGAATAATAACCGCTGTCAGTCACAATAGAAGCTTATTTTATGTAACACACGACTGGTTTCAAGATTGTGCCCGTCTTCAGGTGGTCACTAAAATGTTTTTGAAATCCATATGGATTTTGAAGAGATCGTCATTACTGCCGAATTTATGAGATGTAAAAGAAAACTGTAAAAATGAGTAGGGGGTACATTCTCCCCTTTGGAGCGACAGGCTTATGAGAGTTAAGTTTTACGCAATGTTTCATAAATTTCGACAACATCAAATGAATTTTTTCAATATTTTCGAACTGTATGTTGAAACTTTTGATGAGTTACTTTGCAATATAAAATTACGAATGTGGGATTGTCTCTCCAGTTGAACACAAGTTGTCCCATGCACTTGAAAATATTATTCAACTGATCTCTTCCCACTCCTTAATTTTCAAATTTATGTCCGAATAAACTTTCAAATTTATGTTGAAGAATATTGGTCTTTCTTCCACCTCTATAGGAATAATATTATCCACATCATAATACACAGTCAAGTTGTGTGGAGACTTTGATACCATGTTTGGTTGTCACTCTCTCGGTAATCGAAAATCAAATGGGAAGCAGAGAATCCACAGAGAGTGACAATTTTTCACTTGTGCGTGCATGGCTATCAAAACCTAGTGGTGCACTGACAGAATTGTCATGGGCTTGTTTGTGGGTCAGTAGGTAAAAGTGTCACCTGACTGTCATGTCAAACATGCATGCATCTACATATATGTCCACTGACTGGACAAGGGTGACAAAGTAGTCATGCTGACAAAAGTCACCTGTGAGTGCTTATAGTTTTCTTACTGTGACTGTTTCGTCACTCTTGCCCATGTCTACAGATATCAATGCAGATGCATGCAACTTATGACATGAGAGTAGGGTGACACTTTTGCCTGCCAATGTATGAACAAGCCCGTGACTAAACTATTACCATGTTACTAGGTTTTTATTGCTACACACACACAGGTAATAGACTCATCACTCTGTGTGTATTCTCTGCTCCCTATCTGTATTTTGAGAAACAACAAAACGACACAAAATTATGGTATCACCATCTTTGCACAACATGGCTGTGCACAAAGCCAATATTGATAATGATATTTATTTATTTACCTTTTATGGTCTTCATTGGACCACTCCAGCCAACCTTTTGCAAAGAATTTTTCGGTTTGCTGTAATCCACTTAATGTTGCACTTACTATTCCACAATTTCTCTATTATTCTCCTGATGATCCTGTTCTCTGGTGTTCTGATTAGATGTCCAAAAAATTAAATGTGTTTCCTGCTGATTGTACTCATTACTGGTTACATTTCCTTGCAGACTGTTTCATTTGTAGCTATTCTTCAGTGTACATCTTTCTGGTATGATTTATTGATGCACGTTCTGATGATTCTTCTCTCTGTTTTGAGTATTTTGTCTATTTCTGCACTGTTAGTTGTTTTGAAGATCGTTTCATTTGCATATGTTATTTCTTGTTGAGTGGCTGTTTTGTTATGTTTTAATTTTGTTGTGATTGCCAGGCTCTTTTTGTTGTAGGTGTTCTTGGTGATATATTGTGTTCTAGTCAATTTGTTTATTATGTTATGCCATGTTAGCTTGTCATTGAGGTTATATGTTATGATTTCTCCCAGATATTTAAATGTATCTACAATTTTCAATTCTTGGTTTCATATGGCAATTTTGTTTATAATTCGTGGGTCAGTTAACATGGTGACTGTTTTTCCAAAGGATATTCCAAGCCCAATTTTCTGTGCTTTTTCCTGTAGTGAGATAACTTGTTGTTTGCTTTCCTGAATACTGTTGGACAAAAGAGCAAGGTCATCAGCAAATCCTAGACAATTTAAACTTATGTTGTCTTTGGGTCTTCCAATTTGGATATTCTTATTATTATGGAAGAAGTGAAATAAATCAACACTGTTCAACAAAAATTTGAAGGTTTATTCAGGCATTAATTTGAGAATTAAAGGATGTGTAGAAAGCAGTTCAATAATATTTTCAGATGCTTGGGACAGCTTATGTTCAACTTGGACAGACAATCTCATGTTTGTATTTTTGCATGTTGATGCATGTTGATGCATGTAAACAATTCGAAGTACACTCCTGGAAACTGAAATAAGAACACCGTGAATTCATTGTCCCAGGAAGGGGAAACTTTATTGACACATTCCTGGGGTCAGATACATCACATGATCACACTGACAGAGCCACAGGCACATAGACACAGGCAACAGAGCATGCACAATGTCGGCACTAGTACAGTGTATATCCACCTTTCGCAGCAATGCAGGCTGCTATTCCCCCATGGAGACGATCGTAGAAATGCTGGATATAGTCCTGTGGAACGGCTTTCCATGCCATTTCCACCTGGCGCCTCAGTTGGACCAGCGATCGTGCTGGACGTGCAGATCGCGTGAGACGACGCTTCATCCAGTCCCAAACATGCTCAATGGGGGACAGATCCGGAGATCTTGCTGGCCAGGGTAGTTGACTTACACCTTCTAGAGCACGTTGGGTGGCACGGGATACATGCGGACGTGCATTGTCCTGTTGGAACAGCAAGTTCCCTTGCCGGTCTAGGAATGGTAGAACGATGGGTTCGATGACGGTTTGGATGTACCGTGCACTATTCAGTGTCCCCTCGACGATCACCAGAGGTGTACGGCCAGTGTAGGAGATCGCTCCCCACACCATGATGCCGGGTGTTGGCCCTGTGTGCCTCGGTCGTATGCAGTCCTGATTGTGTCGCTCACCTGCACGGCGCTAAACACGCATACGACCATCATTGGCACCATGGCAGAAGCGACTCTCATCGCTGAAGACGACACCTCTCCATTCGTCCCTCCATTCACGCCTGTCGCGACACCACTGGAGGCGGGCTGCACGATGTTGGGGCGTGAGCGGAAGACGGCCTAACGGTGTGCGGGACCGTAGCCCAGCTTCATGGAGACGGTTGCGAATGGTCCTCGCCGATACCCCAGGAGCAACAGTGTCCCTAATTTGCTGGGAAGTGGCGGTGCGGTCCCCTACAGCACTGCGTAGGATCCTACGGTCTTGGCGTGCATCCGTGCGTCGCTGCGGTCCGGTCCCAGGTCGACGGGCACGTGCACCTTCCGCCGACCACTGGCCACAACATCGATGTACTGTGGAGACCTCACGCCCCACGTGTTGAGCAATTCGGCGGTACGTCCACCCGGCCTCCCGCATGCCCACTATACGCCCTCGCTTAAAGTCCGTCAACTGCACGTACGGTTCAAGTCCACGCTGTCGCGGCATGCTACCAGTGTTAAAGACTGCGATGGAGCTCCGTATGCCACGGCAAACTGGCTGACACTGACGGCGGCGGTGCACAAATGCTGCGCAGCTAGCGCCATTCGACGGCCAACACCGCGGTTCCTGGTGTGTCCGCTGTGCCGTGCGTGTGATCATTGCTTGTACAGCCCTCTCGCAGTGTCCGGAGCAAGTATGGTGGGTCTGACACTCCGGTGTCAATGTGTTCTTTTTTCCATTTCCAGGAGTGTAGTTCACCAAAACTTTCAACACTCGTTTGCAAATATTGAAAAATTTCTTTTGATGTTGTCGAAATTTATAAAAAATTGTGTAAAACGATAATGATGGAAGTTGAAGAAATGAACTAAAATCTATGCCCTGGTCAGGACTGGAACCCAGGTCTTCTTGCTTACTTTTTTATCTCATTTTGATTGTAAGTGTGCATTGCATTTGTTCACAGTGGATGTCTCATGACACCCATTTGATCCATCCATTCAGTTTTTTGTTACAGAGAGCAGCTAAACTTCTGACCGGACATGCTGAACTACCATACCAGCTGTTTGCTAGGCAGAAATGCTGACCATTATCACCGCAACACTATGGTCAGCATTGCTGAATATTGTATCCAAGCACCCAACACAAACTTCAATTCATATCTTCAGCTTATTTTCCCCCTACATTGTCTGAACTCTAATTGGTCATGAAGAGCGGGCGCTAAACACCTGTCAGAAACCTATAATGTGTATGTATCACAAAGAAGCTATTTTTTCTTTCTTTGGTGTATAAGGTAGAGGTTTCGTCTTCTTAAAATTATTCGCCTTAGTGATTGGGATAGAAAACTTAGCAGGTGTGTGTGTATCAGATGATGGAAGTATATTTCCTGCTTTGGACTATTAACAGCATTGCATTCTACAGCTAATATATCAGAAATCACACTGTTTTAACATTACAGCATGTTTCAGTGCAGAACTGTGTAGATTTAGGAGTGTGTTTTTATGTTCTACGACCGCACACCAACCACTAAAACAATGCTACAGAATTGATAGCATAAGTGATTGAAGTAAACTATTGAAAATGCCTTCCATCTGGAGATCCATTACGCGTAAATCATACATTTCTTCTTCTCCTTAAGTGTCCATTATATCACCACAATACTCTCAATTTTATCAGGCTCATATCTACTATACACCAATAAGGAGTTCTAACCCCTGCAGCATGCATGCGTCTAGAGTCATTGTGTGTACTTAAATGGGTGATGTGAGTAAGGTTGATACAAAATAGTTGTCACAGAATACCAGTCTATATAACTAACATAGGTTGGTTGTGCAAGTGTTGAACATGTGTTGCGCTCTTTCGAAAAGTAAAATAACGAAGTGTATCAATTACATGAAACTTATCTCATTCTGTACCTTCACGGAACATTGAATGTAGTTCGTATAGTGCACTTTTCTGGTCAGTTCCACATTAAATCAGAGACTGTGTAGCAGGGAGGACTGGTTAAAGGCAGAGGAACAGTTACAAGATGCACAGAGAGACCATCTAGAGTTTTGCTCAGCACCGTAGACAACAGGATAAGTGAAGGGGCAGCTCGTTTCAAAATACTTGTAGAGGGCAACGTGCTGCTATGGATGTGATTCGTTTGTTAGGGTTGTAATCATCAAAGGTGTTGGTGAGATCTTTCAGTTTCTGACTTTCTCCTATGAATGCGAGAATAGTTTGTGACTCCCACGCACACAGGGAGAGATGGCCAATCTTAATAAAATCTTACCGAATTTGTAAAGTGTTTTAACTAAGGAACATAGTTTTTGCATCCTCTCTCTGCTGCTGACTATTTCCTACACTGCAAAACAGTTTTTGTGTCATCTTACACAGGCAGTGTAACAGGATTCACAATATGTCCACATATATATGTAGCAGTCTCAAAGTAATGGAGGGAGTGGTTTAGCAATGATACAGAAATTGAGAACCATGCTGCATTGTTATTGGCTGATAGCATCACAAGATCGATCTGATGAGATGTCTTTGTTTGTATGACAAGTCGTTGAGAACAGTAATTTGGAACTCAAGTAATTTGGTAAAATGTGTTGTAATTATGGAAAACCTGTAAAAGTTGCAGAAAATGATTAAAAATATGTAAAATTGAGGAAAACTCGAAAAAAGATTGTTACAGATCTCCGACCTTGGCAGTTTGCTCATCCATCTTTCACAACAGTGTTGTAGACCAAGTTCATACTTTTACTCAGTTGGATGTTACGAAATAACGAGGACGGCAGGGTTGCGAATTGTAGCTTGCTGCCAGGTGTAAAAGTAACTGTGTTTTTTTCCAACAAGTGGATACATAGTATGAAAGCTACAGTTCTGTATCGATATGTGTAAGTCTGGAATGTATGTAATACCCATATCCATGACAATTTACTTACTAGATTTCCACATACACTAACTTTGAATGCTCGGTGACTAAGAGAGTAAACAGGCTACAGGAGGCTTCAAGGGTGGTCACCAACAGTGTATTGAATAGTGAACACCCACTGGTCACCACACCCACCCCTATGGTGAGCTCAGCCCCCTGAACTGCCTCTTCCCACCATGAGATGTAGCTGAGGACAGTAGCATGCTGTTGGCCGTTCTTCTCCCAGAGAGCTATCTTTGCCTCATCCATGACGAGTAGTCGAGTATTTTACTTTTCACTTTTGTTCCAAGTGTCAGCACTTCCTAGAAATATGCTTGACTTCTGCAGACCTGAAATAGTACATCATTGTCAATCCAACACCGACTAATGCAGAGCATCGCCATAGGTGGATCAGAACCAATGCCAGGATGTACTCATAGCATAACATAGTCACTGCTGTTATTTTTTTTTTTTATTGCCCTCTTATAAGAGGATTACATATCGGCTCTCCTAAGACACACTGGTACCATTCACAAGAAAATCACGTCTATCCATTCTGAAATGTTCGTTCAGTATTGGTTGCTATTTTGCTGTTTGGTCCTACCAGCTTTGCATTATTGGCGAAGTCTTCTACTCGCAATAGTGCGTGGAACTTGTTAGCTGAATGGGTGTTTAAGGACTGTTGGATGGTGTTAAGTGCTTATTTTGTAGCATTGTCAATGCAAGATTCAATCTTCTCTGTTCAGTATTGATTGTAACAAGCATAAGTTGATACCACGAGAGTGAGTTTACACTTATTTAGCTGGAGATTTCATTGATTTTAGTTCTATATTCACTACTTGTACTGTCACTGTATTCGTTTTTCCACGTGTAAGACAACACTCTTTACACACTGTTTGTCTGTACAACATTTCTGTCTGTACAACATTCGTCGCAACGAGCATAAGGATCACACTTGCAGAATATGCAATGGTATTACTTCACACAACAAATGGAAGTTTGTGTTTATTCAGTCACTTTTTTAAATAAATGAGCTGACATTGCAGCAGCTGAGCTGCAAAGAATGGCAATACTTCAGGCAGATATACAGTGTCAGGTTACCTTCCATTTGGAAAGCGGTTGCACTCAGTGACTGTTATATTGACTTGTAAATTATAGATTGCAGCACTCACTCGTCCTTGCTTGAATTTTATTATGCAGATCTAGATTTCAGCTAGAAGCTAGTCATTCTCAATCCACTATTATTTTCGCTCAAATCATGTAAGTATGTGAGTATTCAATGAACTGTGGGTGAAGCGCGATCAACAGAGACTTATATGCTTTGAGTGACGTCACCAACCGTTCGCGCGCGGCGGGGAAGACGTTCACCAGTATGAACACCTTTCACTGTTGGCAGCGGCATATGAACAATGTCTTTAGTACGTACTGCAGTCTTGGTTTAGAACTCTTCCTGCTACCATCTTATGATTACACATTTTTCTAAACTTGTGTTCACAGTGTTTTTTAGTGTGCAAATTTTAATAATCTTCGTAGAAATGTCGTCGAAGATAAAGCCGTAAGAAGACGGTCATAAGGGGAAGAAAATGACCTTAGAAATGAAACGTATAATCATTGGAAAACGTGGACGTGGTGTGAGGCTTGCTGCTTTAGCACGCACTTAACAATAGGTCTATATCAATTATTTGCACTATCCTAAAAAACAAGGACAAGATTAAGGTGATAGATGCTTCAATGGGAGCGTCTGCCTCTTTTTAGTTGGTATCAATGGGCTAGCTGCAGCTGTGGGAACGTCCGTATCGGCTTCTTTGTATGCTGATGACTTTTGGCTGTACTATAGCTCCACTGGCATTGCGGTTGCTGTACGGTAGCTACAGGGCGCAGTCTTGGGTGGTCACGCACTGCTTCCAGTTCTCGGCCGCCAAGACCTGCGTAATGCATTTCTGCCGGCGTCGTACTGTTCACCTTGAGCCACAACTTTATCTTGACGACGAACCTCTTGCCGTGGTAGAGACGCATCGGTTTTTGGGATTGCTTTTCGATGCCTGGTTGACTTGGCTCCCTCATCTTCGGCAGCTTAAACAAACGTGCTGGCGCCATCTTAACACTCTTCATTGCTTGAGTCACACCAGCTGGTGTGCCGATCGGTCTATCCTTCTACGACTGTATCAGGTGTAGATTCAGTCCCGTCTCGATTATGGGAGCCTGGCTTACGGTTCGGTATCGCCTTTTGCGTTGCAGTTGCTTGACCCCATACTTCACTGTGGGATCCGACTCGCAACTGGAGCTTTCCGTACAAGTCCTGTAAACAGCATACTTGTGGAGGCTGGTGTCCCTCCATTGTGGATCCGGCGCCAATGACTACTGGCCGCTTATGCTGCTCATGTTTGTAGCTTGCCCGGACACCAACTTACGTCTTCTGTCCCCCAACTCGGTCGTCCATCTTGAAGAACGGCGGCCCCAGTCAAGGCTTACGATCGCCCTTCGCGTCTGGGCTCTTCTGTCTGGGCTTGAATTTTTCCCTCTCTCACCTCTTTTCCGGCCCCATATAGGTATACCCCCGTGGTGTGTGCCCCGCCCACGCCTTCGGCTGAATTTGGCACAGGGCCCGAAGGACCCAGTCTCTCCTGAGGCCCTCCGCCGCCGCTTTCTTTCCATCCTTGACGCGTTTCACGGCTCTGACGTGGTCTATGCCGACGGTTCGATGGTTGCTATTCGAGCTGGTTATGCTATTACTCTTGGGGATCATTCTGAACAACGCTCATTGCCGGCTGGCTGCAGTGTTTTCACTACCGAGCTGGTAGCCATCTCTCGCCCCCTAGAGTATATCCGCTCCTGCTCAGGTGAGTCCTTCGTTATCTGTAGTGACTCTCTGAGCGGTTTACGAGCTATCGACCAGTGTTTTCCTCGCTCTTGTCTGGTGACGGCTATCCAGGAGTCCATCCATACTCTTGCCTGGCCACTCCGTGGTTTTTATCTGGACACCGGGTCATGTCGGCGTTCCGTGTAATGAATGTGTTGACACGCTGCCGAAACAGGCTGTCTGTGCAACAGCCCTGGAGATTGGCCTTTTGGAGTGCGATTTCCGGTCAGTTTCGCAGCAGAAGGTACTTCGCATCTGGAGTGATGAATGGCGAACCCTACCTTCACCCAACAAATTTCTATTCGTTAAGGAGACTACCAGTGTGTGGCGCTCCTCGTTGCGGGCCTCTCGTAAGGACTCCGCTGTACTCTGCCAGCTACGCATTGGCTACACCTGGCTGAGGCACGGGTCATTTATTGCGCCGTGAGACCCCGCCTCTGTGTCGCCGCGGATCAGTATTGACAGTGGTCCACATCCTGTTGGACTGTCCGCTTTTAACTGCGCTCAGACAGCCGTTGCGCTGCCTGCTACGCTCCCTGCTCTTTCAACGGATTAGGCTGCCTTGGCAGGTTTAGTTTTGGGTTTTATTCGAGCTTTGGGCTTTTATCGCTCGATCTTAGGGTTTATCTCGTTTTTTGTGTTGAGTCTGGCCTTGGGCCTACTGTTTTGGATTAGGGTTTTTAGTGTGTCTCTTGGTGGTCGGCTTTTCCTATTTTTGTTTCCGTGGTCGGCCAATCACTGTAACCTCTGTGTGTTTTTAATTCCTCTTTTTTGGTCCTCACCTATATCTTTCTTGTTCTGTATCGTCCCTTGTCATCTCCGTTGCGTGTTTTTGTTCCTTGCGGGTGTTTCATGATCATGGAATAAGGGACCGATGGCCTTTGTAGTCTGGTCCCCGTCAACTCCGCAAACCAACCAACCAGAGAGGAATTAAAGACCTTGGCTGTGACTGGCCATTGATTTAATTCAATGGGGAAAGTTGAAAATTTGTGCCAGACCGGAATTCAAACCCGAATCATCTGCTTAACAGGCAGATATTCTGATCACTAAGCCTTTCGGACATGTCCGAAATAACAGACACCACATATATATAATTAAGACTAGGTCAGCCAATCATCTGTTCGGTGCGTATGCACAACAGGCTCGATCTCTTACGGGAATCGGCGAAATGCCAAGGGTAATTAGGGTAATGGACAAGGGGAACTACATAAATAGTATGTGAATAAGTTGAGAATTTGAATCTGACGGGAGGTGTGCTAGGCTAGTCTGTGCAGTTTCGATGACCACTGTGTCTGGGTGGCTTAGAGATGGATTTTTGATACTATGATCCCAACAGTATTTCTCTTTATTTTCGAGAATACGTGAATGGATTTCTACACAGCTACGGGCAGCTTCACCGACTTCCTTTAGAAAAAAAAAATTGAAAAATAAGTAAAACACAACATGGGCACTCGAGGCGAAAAAAGAAAAAAACCTTCTTCTCTGTTACATACTTACGATACCTTCTCCACCCTTTCTTCCATCTTTCTTAGCTTAGGTAGAACTACTAGAATAGGCGTAGTTATGGACCAACACCAGATACGAGGCAGATATTTTTTTCAGGGTCAAAGTGGCAGTGGCAAACAGGCCTTTTTGTGTAGGTTCCTTTATAATCAGGACAGTGAGAGGGGAAAAAATAGTTGTCAGGGCATCAGCCTAGTAAGCTGGGGATCCTAGTTCGAATACCGGTCTGGCACAAATTTTCAACTTTCCCCATTGATTTAGATCAGTGCCCATTCGTAGCCAACGTATGTAATTCCTCTGCGTCTTAATTCGTAGCGGCTGCTTGACCAAAATACACTACTGGCCATTAAAATTGCTACACCACGAAGATGAAGTGCTGCAGACGCGAAATTTAACCGATAGGAAGAAGATGCTGTAATGTGCAAATGATTAGCTTTTCAGAGCATTCACACAAGGTTGGCGCCTGTGGCGACACCTACAACGTGCTGACATGAGGGACGTTTCCAACCGATTTCTCATACACAAACAGCAATTGACCAGCATTGCCTGGTGAAACGTTGTTGTGATGCCTCGTGTAAGGAGGAGAAATGCGTACCATCACATTTCCGACTTTGATGAAGGTCGGATTGTAGCCTATCGCGATTGCGGTTTATCGTATCGCGATATTGCTGCTCGTTTTGGTCGAGATCCAATGACTGTTAGCAGAATATGGAATCAGTGGGTTCAGGAGGATAATACGGAACGCCGTGCTGGATCCTAACGGCCTCGTATCACTAGCAGTCGAGATGACAGCCATCTTATCCGCATGGCTGTAACGGATCGTGCAGCCACGTCTCGATCCCTGAGTCAACAGATGGGGACGTTTGCAAGACAACAACCATCTGCACAAACAGTTCAACTATGTTTGCATTAGCATGGACTATCAACTTGGAGACCATGGCTGCATCACAGACAGGAGCGCCAGCGATGGTGTACTCAACGATGAACCTGGGTGCACAAATGGCAAAACGTCATTTTTTCGGATGAATCCAGGATCTGATGGTCGCATCCGTGTTTGGCGTCATCGCGGTGAACGCACATTGGAAGCGAGTATTCGTCATCGCCACACTGGCATATCACCCGGCGTGATGGTATGAGGTGCTATTGGTTACACGTCTCGGTCGCCTCTTGTTCGCATTGAACAATGGACGTTACATTTCAGATGTGTTACGACCCATGCCTCCAACTTTGATTCGATCACTGCGAAACCCTACATTTCAGCAGGATCATACACGACCGCATGTTGCAGGTCCTGTACGGGCCTTTCTGGATACAGAAAATGTTCGACTGCTGCCCTAGTCAGCACATTCTCCAGATCTCTCACTAATTGAAAATGTCTGGTCAATGGTGGCCGAAAAACTGGCTCGTCACAATACGCCAGTCACTACTCTTGATGAGCTGTGGTATCGTGTTGAACCTGCATGGGCAGCTGTACCTGTACACGTCATCCAAGCTCTGCTTGACTCAATGCCCAGGCATATCAAGGCCGTTATTACGGCCAGAGAAGGTTGTTCTGGGTACTGATTTCTCAGGATCTATGCACCCCAATTGCGTGAAAGTTGTAAGTAGGTTATTTAGGTTTTTTTTTTTATTGGTAACGCCGCCGCCACGTAGCGGTCTGTATGAAAATCACTGGCTGTGCCGTGTGCAGTCTGTGGCTGGTTTGCATTGTTGTCTGCCATTGTAGTGTTGGGCAGCGGCAGCTGGATGCTAACAGCGCGTAGCGTTGCGCAGTTGGAGGTGAGCCGCCAGCAGTGGTGGACGTGGGGAGAGAGATGGCGGAGTTTTGAAATTTGTAAGAATTGATGTCACGAACTGATATATATATATAATGACTATTAAGGTAAATACATTGTTTGTTCTCTATTAAAATCATTCATTTGCTAACTGTGCCTATCAGTAGTTAGTGCCTTCCGTAGTTTGAATCTTTTATTTAGCTGGCAGTAGTGGCGCTCGCTGTATTGCAGTAGCTTGAGTAACGAAGATTTTTGTGAGGTAAGTGATTTGTGAAACGTATAGGTTAATGTTAGTTAGGGCCATTGTTTCGTAGGGATTTTTGAAAGTCAGATTGCGTTGCGCTAAAAATATTGTGTGTCAGTTTAAGCCCAGTCCTGTATAATTTTTCTAAGGGGACGTTTCATATGTCGACCCTTAGCCGAGGATATCTCACTGGAATCTTCTGAATTTTTTCTTGTAGTTTGTGTAATTAGAGTAGCTTTTGTTTATTGCTAGCGCGTAATTATAGAGAGAATTTCTTTTGTAGTTGTAGTTTTTCATTGTTGTACAGTAAAACAGTTGTGGCATTCATGTAGGTTTGCACCAAGTATTTCGCAGCTGCGCTTGCAATTAACTAGATATTATTTTCAGTACTACGTTAATGTGTTCTCTTATTTTTGCTCTTCAAATTGTGCTTTTCTGTGTTATCTTGTGAAATATTGTGACAATAATGGGGTGTGAAAAACGTAATACTAGCCTGCAAAGTAAACTGAGAAATGACAGTGACGGAAGCAGTGTGTTAGCGCCACCATGTAATGAATTCACTAATGTTCAAAGTAGTAATTTGGTAATAGTGCATAGGGAAATGGAGCGGGCTGCATATAATGGTGTAGGCAGTGAAACAGTTAGTGAACAGGGAAGCATTATCGATCGATCGGTCGGCAACAGCTCGCGTCAGGAATCCGAAATGACAGGACACCATCTTGCAAATACTGTACATTCAGGTTTTTTGTCCTCACCGTTTTCTCAAATAAGTCAAGACACATTTTCTGGTTGTCAAAATGTGAAGGTTGCCGGCGCAAATGCACTGCCGAAAAGCATAGAGGAACAGATTCCAGACACTAATACATTATCATTGCAATTAATGCAACAAATGAAACAAAACCAGAGACAAACACAGCAACAGTTAGACACAATGGAACAAAATCTTCAAAAGTTAGACACAATTGAACAAAATCAGAGACAAACAGAACAAAAGCTTCAAAAGTTAGACACAAAGGAACAACACCAGAGACAAACACAGCAACAGTTAGACACAATGGAACAAAATCAGAGACAAACACAGCAAAATCTTCAAATGTTAGACACCACACTTGAATAAACACGTGAAGATTTAACTACTGAGTTACATAACATTGAATCGAAATGCCAAAAAATCTGTAATGAGGTAAAAACACAAATTTGTGAGCATTTTCAACCTATTTTTTCCCAGCATGAAAATGCATTACAGAATCATGAAGCAGCCATAAAAGAACTGCAAACTATTGTTCGTGAAAATCACGACACCTTGCAAGCTAAAATGGACTCAGTTGCATCCACCGATTCGGTTACGCAACTTGCAAGAACTCAGGAAAACTTAAAGGACACAGTAGATTCGATTTCAACACAAATGGACACTCTGAAACTTGGTTCAGAAAAACACACTGAGGAAATGTGTTCACTATCGGAGAAAGTAGCCGAACTTTCAGATCAGTTCATTAACTTATCTACAAAGGTAGATGATGATCTGAATGATACAGAAGAGTGCGAACAAATTAGGAAATTCAAACAAAATCAGAATCAAATTAATACACAACACCAAAGAGAAATCCGGGAAGTGCAAGATCAGCTGACACAGGTAATACAAGAATTACGTATCTCAGAGGACACTCGCGCTCCAACACGGGAAGAGGGACTTAGAAATACGGAAAAGCCACAAAATAATAACACAGGGCATTTCTGAAATTATGAAAGAAATTGGCAAGGTGCACCGAATTTTGAGATGGAACCGCCGACACGACATAACAATGACCGATATGCTAACCGCCGACACGATGATTTTGACTATAAGCTGTTCATTACTGCACGTAAATTCAAAACATTTAAGAATTCTGGCAACGACATTCATCCACAAGCGTGGCTCCATCAATTCTCTCATTGTTTTCCTCCCAACTGGTCATTAGAGCACAGATTAGAATTTATGTGTGGCTACTTGGAGAATGAACCAGCTGTAAGAATGCGATCGGTCATTCACGATTGTCATAGTGAAGGAGAATTTTATCATGCCTTCCTCTCAGCATATTGGTCTCAAGCTACACAAGACCGAGTAAAACATAGCATTATAATGATGAAACATTTCGAACAATCTGAATTTTCCAGTCTTGTCAAATATTTTGAAGACGTGTTACATAAGAATCAGTATCTTTCAAACCCATACAGCCCCTCAGAACTCATCCGCATTTCCTTAATCAAATTACCTGAACATTTACGACAGATTGTTTTAGAAGGACGATGCAAAGACGACATTGAAGCTTTTCAGGGACTGTTACAAGAACTGGAAATTGACACTGACAATCGCGGAACGCGAAAACAGGAGCACAACAATTACAGGTCACACCTGTCACAATTCCGCGATGACAGAAATAATACACGACAAGGCTATTCGTACAACGTAAATCGTGACCAAAACAGACACCACCCATATGACAACCACTGGCAGAGTAATAATTACAGAGAAAGATCGCATTTCTGTAGTAATGAATATCACAGAGACAATCAGAGAAACAGACAGTACAGGAACCAAAATAATTATTATCAAGGGAGGCGGAATAACTTCAGACGCAACGGTCCAGCGCGCAGTTACGATTCAGGGAGAAATTCTCCACCACGTGACCGACAAGAAATTAATTACAGAAATTACCGACATAACGACAGACCTGAATTACATCCGAAATGGTGGGATTCAAACAGATCAGGGCCCTCTCGACAACGTGAATTTGTGGAGGTTGGATCTCCTAATCCCAATAACGACGTGTGGCAACGGAGAAACAGACAATGACTCGCACCGCAGGCAGCCGCGTGCGCCGGCTGGCTCAGAGAAAAATAACATAAGCTAACCTTGAGAAAAACTCCAGTATTCTTTACCGACGTTTACCGCATGACAATTGCGTTCAAGTTGAAACCCTGAGTACTCTGAAGAGTAAAGGATTGCACCATATTTCACATGTAAAACCGTTTATTGAAAGATAATCTGCTTTTTAACTTTGTCTTTGCCACAAAACTTTCCACTTCACATTTCTAGTATGCTTTGTCAGACTTAAGAAATTGTTAACATGCAACAATGTTTTGAAGTTAACTATCCAGTCTAGAACTTAGGGAATATTTTTAAACAGAAATTACGAATGCATTGTTATAGTGAACAGACGACACAGTGTTATTGTGTGTACATTCTTGCTTCTTAGTTGCACGATACGTAACGGCTATAAGGCTTACATACTTAGAACATATAGTGTTAATGAGATTTTAATGCAACATTTTGGTTTACTTGAAAATACATTCTTTATTTGAAGTACATTCGGTGAGATTAAAGATGACTTAGCATTTGGTTTCTCTGATAGCTACACGATTATATCACGACGCTACTAATATGTGACACGATTTACATTGTTGCTTTTGTGGTGTATCTGTTTTATATCTGCACAGTTTTTCTGTATTATTCTGGAAAGTAAAACATGTTTTAGTAGTAACTTTTGTGGTATAGCTACAATGAGACAGCCTTTATCGTAGTACAACAATATGTTACATTATAGTACTTTCTTGATCACGGTAAGGTACGTAATAACTACGATATCTATATGGAAAGCATTTCACTTTCGTTTATGATGAGGTAAGTACGTCGACTACAGCAGAACTTTGCTTACAGAGGACGATAACTACGACAGTTCCACAGAATTATCTTACAGCAAAACGCACATTTAGCACTACAGGGCACGCATTTGAGTGATTAATTTGGTACTTAAACCATTTATTTATCAAGATTGTTGAATTAAAAAGAAAGTTTTTCGTGATACATTTCATTCCATTGCTGTAATTTGTAACACCTGAGGGTATAATTACATTAATCCTCAGGGGGGTACAAGATTACTTTGTGTACCATGTGTGTGGCAAGCACAAGGAGCCCTAGCTAATATGGTATTTGCTTATACAATTTTACACATCGGTACCATATTTCTCTAACACATAAATTACTCAGCTATCTGATCATTTAACAGAAACAAACATATTTTTTACTACATCAGTGACACATGTTCACACAATTACACAGTTGGATAACTTGACACTTATGAAACTGTATTTTGTCTGTACTTTCTGAACTGTTCATATTTTTTCAGAACCATTGTGATAATACGAGAGCTTTGAATGTCGTATTTGGTATGGGATCATGATTTTTAAAGTACGTTTGAGGTAGATGACACTTTTGACATGAGCAGAGAATTTTGTTTTACGTTTTGAAATTATTGCAGAAAGCTACGACGTTGCTGAGATTTGACTGAAGTGTTATGATGTTATTATTACGACGACGATGTGAATTATGCTGCTGAGGTATATGTTTAAGCTGATGCTATACGAGTTATTTGGTTATGCTATGTATCTGTTATGATGAAATATTGAAGAAGTGTCGACGAAAATGTATATGTGTAATAAGGTAAGGAATAATGAGTAGTGGTTAGGGACTCTGGTTTGTGAAAAAGGATGTTGAAAACCGAGAATCGTACTTTAAGAGTTATGAAATGTATGTAAGTGCGTGAATGTATTACAATGCCGACGAAAATTTTTTGGACACTGTTATATTTATAGAATTTTATTTTCTACACATTTGTAACGCAAATTCTCAACCTGTGAAAATATTTTTATATGAGTCTGTCACTGTAGTGGAAACTGCTGTCGTATATATTTCAGTAAGAAAGATAAGTGACCACCTGCACATAATGCGTCGTGGGCACCCAGCTGCGCGACAGGCGCCTGAAAAAAAAGCATTAGTGTGTGCCTTTCAGAGGCACAGGTGGAGAGAAAAGGAGGCCATTAACCTCGCTATTGACATTCCTTTGTAGAAAGCATTGAACTACGACACTCCCAAACTTGAAAACATATGATTACACTGTGGAGATCTTAATTTATGATATTCACTAAAATGCCTAATGAAACGATGAGAAACATTTCATGGCTATTGTCCTGCTAGTTGAGAGAAATGCCATATGGCTTGCTTTATGCATTTATTTACTCATTTTGTTTAATATCTAGTTTCTAACTGCACTGAAGCATTGGTTAAAATAAATTTTATGGATGTACTAATATAAATATTTTATGCCTACAGATCCAGTAAATAATAACTTTATGATGTACTTAAAAAAAAAACGAAGGAGCACAAAAAGACATTTCCCTTCAGAGAAATTGCATACATAATTTTCTTTTTAAGTACATGGTAATATTTTTTTACAATATATTTTTGTGGTGCACCACTTTAATTATATAGACATTAAGATGTGAATGTACACTTCCCTTATCTGCATTGTTGTCTTTAGTGCAATATTTTTTCTGCTGAGCTACGTCATGTTTACATATAAGTTATTGCATTTGCTGCTGCTGTTTGCCAGGCATAGTGCTACTAAAATTCACTTTGCATTACTCTGTTAAGCCAGTTTTACTACTGATTTATTTTTCTTGTTTGCTCCTCATTGCCTTATATTAGTTGTAATATGGCTGCTTGCTGTGCTAATTTGAATTTTTGTCATTGCTGGTTGTGTTAATTATTTTCTGCTGCTGCATTGAATGTCCCTTAGTTTAGCATCTGAGCTCAGTAGATTTAAGTTAGCTTAAGATGGGGTAGGCCATATAAGAGAACAAGTTATGACGAATTGGAAGAAATGCATTGAAAAGCTATAAGAAAATGGTTTGGCCAAAGTAGTAGTGTACAGTGGAGAAAAACTATTTTTGAAAGAGGATGTGAACAGAACACAGAAAGCAGGCTTAGATAGGACTTTTTGGGAATAATGATGAACAAAGGGAGATCTCTATGCAAAATACTGCAGTAAAACAAACCCTGTCCTTTCCTTTTGTGTTATCCCTCTATGTGTTTATGTACCCTTGTGTATTTGTCTTTTACCTGTCTTTATGTGTTTAGCTAATAAGATTTATGTTTTAGAATTTTTCAAATACTATGTTATTTTCTTTGTAAATATGTTTAGACATTATTTATTCTGTTTTGTTTTAATGCTCATGTGTGAAGTTGATGTTTCAAAAGTTATTCTGATCTTTTATGTATTTACTTGTGTCATAATTCCTATAACACTGATGTATTTGTTATTTCTATTCTTTTGTAAAGCATATACTACTGCAAATGTTATCTGTATTGTTATGTTATTTAAAGATGTATTTTGTACCTTTGTTATTGTATTCTTATGTTATAAAATTGTAATTGACACCAGTTCATCAAATTAAGTAACTTGTAAATTACATTTCACTGCACACGTTTCTGTTGGTCATAGTATATGGACAATATGTGAGAAGTAGGGACTGATAGTGTTTGCACGTGCGTTAATAATTCAGTAAGGGACTGGATAACAGCATTGCTGGTTCTAAGGACATTTCAAAAACAATTTTTGTGAGTGCACAAGTGGTGGTTATGGACTTGCTATATTATCTGCAAGACTCTTCAATGGTGATTGTGCACCTGCACAGTCAAACAGATGGCTGCTGGCCATTTCTACAAGGACTACAGTGGGTCTACACCTTTGATGACCCACCAATACCATTATTTCTACAAGGACTGCAGTGAGTCTGCATCTCTGGTGGCCCACCAATACCGTAATCTCTACCAGGACTACAATGGGTCTACTCTGAGACGACCTACCTACCCATATTCTTTAAAACTTCGACTGACTCTGCTGTGGGTTTGCTCTGTTGTGGCCCATTACCTGTCTGCATGTCAAGAGTCAGCACTGTCTTTCAGTTGGAAGGACAACACTAGTTCTTCAAGACTGCATGGAAATCCACTACTTCCGTGTGCATTTTCTTTTACTACTCAGACTTTGAGAAAAACACTGCAATTTTACTTTGATGAATGATCAGGACTGTCTTTATGGACTGTGAGAAAATTTTAGCTTTTGACCAACATTGTATCGATAAGTGTGTGCATTTCATTTCTTTGTTATTGTAATTATGAAAAAAATTTTCAAATCTGTATTGGCCACTGCCCAAAACAATTTGTAAATTTTTTTGTGGGGAGCATGGGGGCTATGTAAGTAGGATGTTTAGGTTTTTTTTATTGGTAACGCCGCCGCCACGTAGCGCTTTGTATGAAAATCACTGGCTGTGCCGTGTGCAGTCTGTGGCTGGTTTGCATTGTTGTCTGCCATTGTAGTGTCGGGCAGCGGCAGCTGGATGCTAACAGCGCGTAGCGTTGCGCAGTTGGAGGTGAGCCGCCAGCAGTGGTGGACGTGGGGAGAGAGATGGCAGAGTTTTGAAATTTGTAAGAATTGATGTCATGAACTGACATATATATATATATATATATATATATATATATATATATATATATATATATAATGACTATTAAGGTAAATACATTGTTTGTTCTCTATTAAAATCATTCATTTGCTAACTGTGCCTATCAGTAGTTAGTGCCTTCCGTAGTTTGAATCTTTTATTTAGCTGGCAGTATAGGCGCTCGCTGTATTGCAGTTGCTTGAGTAACGAAGATTTTTGTGAGGTAAGTGATTTGTGAAACGTATAGGTTAATGTTAGTCAGGGCCATTGTTTCGTAGGGATTTTTGAAAGTCAGATTGCGTTGCACTAAAAGTATTGTGTGTCAGTTTAAGCCCAGTCCTGTATAATTTTTCTAAGGGGACGTTTCAAAGTGTAATTACATGTCAGTTCTATATATAGCTGAGTGCTGCTCAAAATCCGCAAAAGTTTAAATAGCCGTCTCATCCTCTCATCGATCAATCCCTAGAGTTTGTACACGGTGGAATAAATCATCCTGTATGTTACAGTATAAGAATAACTTAGTGGATTACTCGGATGTTCCGTGAGGCTTTTAGCGAATGACGCTGTTGTATACAGAGAAGTCACAAAGCTAGAAAAATATAGCGAAATGTGGGAAGACCTGCAGAGGTTCGACGCATAAAGGGCAGAACGATCCATTATTTCACGATTACACAATTTCAGTACATTCAGCGGAAGCAATCATATCCGTTAAATATATAGGAGTATGCGTACGGAGCGATTTAAAGTAGAACGACTACATAAAACTAATCGCAACTAAAGCAGATGCGGGACGAGGTTCGTTGGAAGAATCCTCAGGAAATACAGGGTGAGTCACCTAACATTACCTCTGGATATATTTCGTAAACCACATCAAATACTGACGAATCGATTCCACAGACTGAACGTGAGGAGAGGGGCTAGTGTAATTGGTTAATACAAACCATAAAAAATGCACGGAAGTATGTTTTATAACACAAACCTACGTTTTATGAAATGGAACCCCGTTAGTTTTGTTAGCACATCTGAACATATAAACAAATACTTAATCAGTGCCGTTTGTTGCATTATAAAATGTTAATTACATCCGGAGATATTGTAACCTAAAGTTGACGCTTGAGTACCACTCCTCCGCTGTTCTATCGTCTGTATCGGAGAGCACCAAATTACGTAGGGATCCAAAGGGAACGGTGATGGACCTCAGGTACAGAAGAGACTTGAACAGAACATTACTTCCACATGCTAACATCTTTTTATTGGTCTTTTGAACTGACGCACATGTGCATTACCAAGAGGGGTGAGGTACACGTACACACGTGGTTTCTGTTTTCAATTACGGAGTGGAATAGAGTGTGTCCCGACATGTCTGGCCAATAGATGTTCAATGTGGTGACCATTATTTGCTGCTCACAATTGCAATCTCTGGCATAATGAATGTCGTACACGCTGCAGTACATCTGGTGTAATGTCGCCGCAGGCTGCCACAATACGTTGTTTCATATCCTCTGGGGTTGTACGTACATCACGGTACACATTCTCCTTTAACGTACCCCAGAGAAAGAAGTCCAGAGGTGTTTGATCAGGAGAATGGGCTGGCCAATTTATGCGTCCTTCACGTCCTATGAAACGCCCGTCGAACATCCTGGGAAGGGTCAGCCTAGTGTTAATTGCGGAATGTGCAGGTGCACCATCATGCTGATCCCACATACGTCGACACGTTTCCAGTGGGACATTTTCGAGCAACTTTGGCAGATCATTCTGTAAAAACGCGATGTATGTTGCAGCTGTTTGAGCCCCTGCAATAAAGTGAAGACCAATGAGGTGGTCGCCAATGATTCAGCACTACACATTTACAGTCCACGGTCGCTGTCGCTCTACCTGTCTGAGCCAGCGAGGATTGTCCACGGAGCAGTAATGCATGTTCCGTAGATTCACTGCCCCGTGGTTTGTGAAAACCGCTTCAGCGGTAAACAGGTAGAACTGCAACGCATTCTCTGTTAATGCCCATTGACAGAATTGCACTCGATAATTAAAGTCATAACCATGTAATTGCTGATGTAGCGACACATGAAACGGGTGAAAGCGGTGACGATGCAGTATGCGCATGACACTACTTTGACTCAGTCCACCGGCTCTTGCAATGTCCCGTATACTCATGTGTGGGTTCATGGCAGCAGCAGCTAACACACCAACTGCACCCGCTTCTCCTGTGGCGGGCCTGTTACGGACCAGTTTGCGTGCTACGACCATACCTGTTGCATACAGTTGGCGGTAGATGTTTTGCAATGTGTGGCACGTTGGATGCTCTCTGTCCGGGTACCGTTCTGCATACACCCTGCAGGCTTCAGCTGCATGTCGTCGACACTCGCCATAGATGAGTATCATCTCCGCCTTTTCAGAGTTCGAATACACCATGGTCACAGTTCCTACAACACTACACTATCACAGACGTCTGGTAACACGGTGTACTACAGTTGGTCTGCGTGCGGAGATGAATGCAGAATAACAATAGCAGCAAGCGCTACATGCGGACACTGCGACAGCTAGACCAAACTATAACAGTGCACTACAGCCACACGCGTAAACACGGTCGTCATCGTAAACATGTCCCTGCAGATGGTGCTCGCCGACCGTGGCCCATGTTTGTTACAACACGCAACTGAACGTCGGAGGTTTCAAGCGTCAACTTTAGGTTACAATATCTCCCGATGTAATTAACATTTTACATTGCAACAAACGGTACTTATTACGTATTTGTTTATATGTTCAGATGTGCTAAAAAACTAACGTGGTTCCATTTTAAAAACGTAGGTTTGTGTTAAAAAACATACTTCCGTGCATTTTTGTGTGGTTTGTATTAACCAATTACGCTAGCCCCTCTCCTCACGTTCGGTCTGTGGAATCGGTTCGTCAGTATTTGATTTGGTTTACGAAATATATCCAGCGGTAACATAAGGTGACTCACCCTGTATAGTCCAGCCAAACCGGCCGTAGCTGACGAAACCCTCGATCGACCAGTAGGCTAGCTGAATATTCATCGTCAGTCTGGAATCCGTACCGGAGAAAACTGATAGAGGAGATAGAGAAGATCCAAAGAAGACCATCACGTATTCCTTTCATGCTCATATAGTAAGTGCGAAAGAGTCAAGGAGATGTTCAACCATCTCAAGTGGCACATAATGTACGAGAGGCGTTCGGCTTCACGACATGGTTTACTGTTATAGTACTGAGGGCGTAAGTTTCCCGAGTCAACCAATGTATTACTTCTTCCTATGTATACAGGGTGTTACAAAAAGGTACGGCCAAACTTTCAGGAAACATTCCTCCCACACAAATAAAGAAAAGATGTTATGGGGGCATGTGTCTGGAAACCCTTAATTTCCATGTTAGAGCTCACTTTAATTTCATCAGTATGTACTGTACTTCCTCGATTCACCGCCAGTTCGCCCAATTGAAGGAAGGTAATGTTGACTTCGGTGCTTGTGTTGACATGCGACTCATTGCTCTACAGTACTAGCATCAAGCACATCAGTACGCAGCATCAACAGGTTAGTGTTCATCACGAACGTGGTTTTGCAGTCAGTGCAATGTTTACAAATGCGGAGTTGGCAGATGCCCATTTGATGTATGGATTAGCACGGGGCAATAGCAGTGGCGCGGTACTTTTGTATCAAGACAGATTTCCAGAACGAATGTGTTCCGACAGGAAGACGTTCGAAGCAATTGATCGGCGTCTTAGGGAGCTCGGAACATTCCAGCCTATGACTCGCGACTGGGGAAGACCTATAACGACGAGGACACCTGCAATGGACGAGGCAATTCTTCGTGCAGTTGACGATAACCCTAATGTCTGCGTCAGAGAAGTTGCTGCTGTACAAGGTAACGCTGACCACGTCACCGTATGGAGAGTGCTACGGGAGAACCAGCTGTTTCCGTACCATGTAAAGCGTGTGCAGGCACTGGTTCATCCAACAATGAGTCAATCCTCATTTCAGTGCAAATGTTCTCTTTACGGATGAGGCTTCATTCCAACATGATCAAATTGTAAATTTTCACAATCAACATGTGTGGGCTGACGAGAATCAGCACGCAGTTGTGCAATCACGTCATCAACACAGATTTTCTGTGAACGTTTGGGCAGGCATTGTTGGTGATGTCTTGATTGGGCCCCATGTTCTTCCACCTACGCTCAATGGAGCACGTTATCATGATTTCATACGGGATACTCTACCTGTGCTGCTAGAACATGTGCCTTTACAAGTACTACATAACATGTGGTTCATGTACGATGGAGCTCCTGCACATTTCAGTCGAAGTGTTCGTATGGTTCTCAACAACAGTCGGTGACTGATGGATTGGTAGAGGCGGACCAATTCCATGGCCGCCACGCTCTCCTGACTGCAGCCCTCTTGACTTTCATTTATTTGAAAGCTCTTGTCTACGCAACCCCGGCACCAAATATAGAGACTCTTCCTTCTCGTATTGTGGACGGCTGTGATACAATACGCCATTCTCCAGGGCTGCATCAGCGCATCAGGGATTCCATGCGACAGAGGGTGGATGCATGTATCCTCGCTAACGGAGGACATTTTGAACATTTCCTGTAACAAAGTGTTTGAAGTCACGCTAGCACGTTCTGTTGCTGTGTGTTTCCATTCCATGATTAATGTGATTTGAAGAGAAGTAACAAAATGAGCTCTAACATGGAAAGTAAGAGTTTCCGGACACATGTCCACATAACATATTTTCTTTCCTTGTGTGTGAGGAATGTTTCCTAAAAGTTTGGCCGTACCTTTTTGTAACATCCTGTATAGGAGGAGAGACCATGAAAGTAAAATTAGAAATTCGAGCCCACACGGAGGCTGGACAGCACTCGTTCTTTCCATGGGCTATTTGCGACTGAAAGAGGAAAGACGGGAAGCTATAGTGGTACTCAAACTACCCTCCACCACACACCATAAGGTGGCTTACCAAGTGTACATGAAGATGGAGATGTAGAACAACATACGTCACAATCATGATACCTGGTTCGTGGTTCAGTTTGTCACACACCAATGGAGCAGACTGTTATACTGTAACATATAAAGAATATTTTTTGTCGAGATAAATATGAGAAATTTGTATAATCTGACAATGGACCTGAACCCGAAACAAGTTGCGGGGAAAAATAAAATATTCCTACAGAAACTGTGTGGGTGCTTGCACTCTTCTGTCTCATTTATGTTCATGTTTGATGAACAAAATTGAGCTGATGTATAATCCTTGTGATTTAATACATAATGCACTGCAAACAGACGCCAAAGAATTTGTATTGGCTGAGAATATCTTGAATCTATACATAGGCTTGACTTTTTTTTTGTGTCCATCCCAAGCCATATTCCTGACATTACTTAATACTGAAAATTTATTTACTCAGTTGCATTTTTCATTTGACATAGCTTTTTTTCAGAAGCGGTTGGTGTACAATGTGGACTGAAAAACCATTTCCTAAAATAGGTCTATTTTAAATCTCTGTGTACTTTTCTGAACACATTTTCATTCGCCCTTCCCTTCGCATTACCAATATTACTGTTTGTGTTATCAGTAAACCAACTGTTCTTCGAATTTCTATTTTTCACACGTTGCCAAAGATACTGAGTCAAAACTTGACCAGTTTCAGCTGACACTTCATCGAAATTTAAAACTTTAACTTCAATTCCCTCCTCCAGACGCTTAATATCTTACAACAATCTGAACAAGTTTTACTTCACTTCTGTTTGAGCTATCAATCGTTACTGCTACATACTTTTTTCGATACAACACAACGCATTATCAGATACAAATTGAGAAATAACGCCGGCCGGTGTGGCCGAGCGGTTCTAGGCGCTACAGTCTGAAAGCGCGCGACCGCTACGGTCGCAGGTTCGAATCCTGCCTCGGGCATGGGTGTGTGTGATGTCCTTAGGTTAGTTAGGTTTAAGTAGTTCTAAGTTCTATGGGACTGATGACCTCAGAAGTTAAGTCCCATAGTGCTCAGAGCCATTTTTTGAGAAATAACGTTAACAATAATTTCCTCGGTTGTGGTTCTAGCAGATGAGACTTTTTAATCAGTTTAGTTGTTCAGTCCGATGTTTTGAAACAGGGTACTGTCTAGCAGTGAGGTATGAAAATTTAGCCTCTTTCCCAGCACACTTCGGATCGCAATTCCCATCTTTGACTTAAAAAAACTCTTATGTTTGGTGAAGCAATAGCATTGATAGCATCCTATCTTTAGCTGTATTCACTTGGTCTTTAATACAACCTTCTTTTTATATGCAAGACAAATTTCTTCAGTAAATAGTGCGTAGTGAACAAGTTCATTGTTATTTTCATTATACAGTTTGAAAATTTTGTATTCCTGATCCAGATTAATATTAAAATCACGATTTTTTTTGTTCATCCTTAAACGATGAGACAAAAAACCAATAGAGATAAAATGATATAAAGGGTGTAGACGAGTTACTTCACACTACACTGTCCCTCTTCTCCTGAAGTCAACTACAAGCTACCTGCGACGAACTGATTAATGGATAAAGACTTTTATTTGTCGCATAGTTGATGATGTGACCGCATGTTATCACGTAGCAGGTGCAAATCGTAGCATAGCCAGAACTCAGACGAACCCGCAACAATGCGAGTATTCATATAAGTGAAATTTTCTTCTATTTAAATGCGATTCTTTAGTAGCAGGCCCTTTTCGGTAACAAGGAATAGACACATCGGTAATTTGAATGTAAAATGTATTGAATTACGTTGGTGAAAACTTGCAACATTGTGAAACAAATAAAGACTCCATACATCCATGTTCAACCCTCCCGATAATCTCTAATGTCACTGTCCTCTTTCATATACTTTTATAATGAATTTATTTAACGATAAGTCTTAAGTACATGAGAGTTTGAATAACTACATTCAAGACACAGCATTAGCTGCACTTCGTTATTAAAGTTTAAATGTGAATGTTAACGTCAGATATGAATCACTGTGAGAGATAACACTCTTACCAAGAACAGAAATAAGTCGTGGCAAAATGTCGCTCCGATGTTCGTTGCAATGGGGTTGTAAGACACCAGTAAGTGTGTAACAGTCACAATTGAATCGTATAAGTTCTTTAACAACCGTAATTGACGTTAACAGGTCTTTGAAGTTCACGTGAGCTAGTCCACACGCACTGAATTCGCAGCTCTCGTAATATAGTTCGTTGATTTCCATTCGTGAGGTAACGGGCGAGTTGTGGCGCCCTGAAAATATTCTAATTTCGTAGTTGGCGTGGGCACACGGGCCGCCCGGCAAGTCGGGGCTCGTCAGCAACCGCTTTATGCCGAACATTAGCTGGAGCAAGGGAGGGTAGCCCCAGCGCGTGGTCCAAGCTGACTGCATGGCTGGGAATTCCAAGTTGACGCTGTGTCGAGGACTGTGCTTTGAGTCGATGAAGGAGATTAGTATGCCGGGAGTGCCAAAGATGGCAGACTTTGTGAAACCACAACGGCAGACATTTCACAGTTCATGTAGAAATTAATAATAGCCGGACGAATCATGATACCCTGAAAAGAAACATGTACATTACCATTATTTGCACGACATTCTGATGGTGTAATCAGATTTTCAATATCATTATTAGTTTAAAGTTTAGTATCCGACTGTAAATTGTACAAGTCACACCCACCAACGAATTTACAAAATTTAAATGGTTCATCCGATCTTGTCGATCGACGTGTCTTTAGAAAGCTATTAGTGTAAACCTAAACTGGTTTGAATTACAGGCATGTAACTTGAATAGTACATGAGCCATTGGAGATCAAAGTGGCTATAAGTACTCCACAGTTACACGAAAAAACGGTAGCAGCATGCTTATAAACATATTTATTCGTCTATGTCTTTGTTTATATTCGATATATACTATTCATGAAGAAATTGGTCAAATATTTATTATGTTTTAGAAAGCATAGAGACATTAGGCTAGTGGCCCACCTTTTGTTGCTATTCCTTTGATATATGTTTATTTAATTTGTTTATGCATTTAATAATTCGTGTTAGAGCGTGTTTATGGTCGAGCCGTAGAAATATTTATTTAATTTCAAGTTATTTAAATGTAAATCCAGTATTTCACATGTGTTTCAATATGTTTGTGAGTGTACGTTGCTTTGGAGACATGGCGGGAGCGCTCAAGCCAATCACAGAGCTCAGTACTATGGTAGGCGACTACTGAAGTCAATGGAGAGACTGGATGGAAGTCGGGGAGGAGCACGGGGTCGCACGAGACAGAGGAGTGCTGGATTGGAAGGCGCGACAGAGGGTCGCATGGAATATGGGAGGGTGTTGAGAAGTTTGCGCGGGAGACAGAAATATTTCGTAGTGCCGACTTGTGCACTTATGAGATTTCCGTGGCTTCTGCAGTGAAGTAGTATGTATTTAGAAGTGAATATCGCGCGAGCTATGTCGTTGTTCATAACTAATTACTTGAAGTGGGAATCTATTGTTTCCCTTTTACTCAACTTATATTTTATTTAATTGCTGGACCGTCGACACTAATAAGTGTCTTGCAGAAATAAACGGCATTCGTAAAAGTACTTCTGCTATCGTACTCATCATTTAAAGTCGTTAAAATAGGACCTGCAGATTTTATTTAATTGCAAGCTTCCATTTATAAATTTCTATGCTACATCCAAAATTCGCAATTGCCGAGTATAGGAACCTTAGACCATTCGATTCATGTGTATATTCACATTGTATACTGTAGACTCAGCAGTACGTATCCTACCCCCTAGACAACGAAACCAGCCAAAACGGTCAATATTTAAACTCTGAGGCTGAGGGTACGTAGTTGAGAGCCACCATTAATGTTTTTGAAAGCCTGCACATTTAACTACCAAATCACTATTGGTGCTGGTTAAACGAGCACCAACAGTTCGTAAATCTTCATCAAAGCTAAGTACAGTACATGCCTGAATAAGGAAGCGAAAATTAATCAGTCAAAATCTTTGCCCTATTAACTCTCAGACATATTGCAATAGTTTCGATCCTATACAATGCATGAAAACATTTACCATCATTTAAACTTCAGTTGAAACATCCATTTACTTATTCCGAGCTATAAGAATCTCCATTTGAAGTTGCTTGGATAATGTTCCTTCCGTTAGAAAGTAACGAAATTGAAGATTATCGTTTTAAGCATTTCTCCCAACTGAAATATCTTAACATATTTTCTGAGCACTTATTACGGAAAATCGATCAGCAGTATATACATATCTGATAGAATACGATTTTTAATGTTCACAGTCGGTCATCAGATACAAAGTGAATGGAATCCATCATTATATTCATTAGCAAGACTTTTTAAAATTAAAATTCAGCCTCGACAATATCCTCCAGGAAGTCTGTTTGACTTCAGTACTGTTCGCTACACCCGTTGCCGAGTCGTCAGAACAGCACTGGAACGCCTTACCGAACTCGATCGTGAATCATGAAACAAATACAAAACAAACATTTTCGTACATCAATTCACATAAAATCTATAATACAAAATTATACTGAAGCGCCAAATAAACTGAAACAGGCATGCATATTCACATACAGAAATATGTAAACAGGCAAAATACGGCTCTGCGCTCGGCAACTCCTATATAAGACAACAAGTGTCTGGCGCAGTTGTTCTAACAACAATCGGTTATTGTTGCTACAATGACAGGTTATCAAGATTTAAGTGAGTTTCAACGTGGTGTTGTAGTCGGCGCACGAGCGATGGGACACAGTATCTCCGAGGTAGTGACGAAGTGGGGATTGTCCAATGCTACCATTTAACGAGCGTACTGTGAATATCAGGAATCCGGTAAAACATCAAATATCCGACATCGCTGCTGGCGGAAAAAGATCCTGCAAGAACGGGACCAACGACGACTGAAGAGAATCGTTCAGCGTGACAGAAGTGCAACCCTTCCGCAAACTGCTGCAGATTTCAATGCTGGGCCATCGACAAGTGTCAGCGTGCGAATCCTTCAACGAGGCATCATCGATATGGGCTTTCAGTGCCAAAGGCCCACTTGTGCACCCTTGATGACTGCACGACACAAAGCTTTACGCCTCGCCTGGGCCGTCAACACCGACATTGGACTGTTGATGACTGGAATCATGTTGCCTGGTTGGACGAGTCTTGTTTCAAGTTGTATCGGTCAGATGGACGTGTGCGGGTATGGAGACACCTCATGAATCCACGGGCACTGCATGTCAACAAAGGACTGTTGAAGCTGGTGGGGACTGTAATGGTGTGGGGCGTGTGCGGCTGGAGTGATATTGGACCCCTGATACGTCTAGATACGACTCTTGACAGGTGGCAAGTACAATACGTACTCCTACTTGCCTGTTGTCGCTCAACAGAACCTATCAGCATTTTGCACGCTTAATCATAAACGCAACAACACACTAAAACAACATAAGCATACTTTCCCTGTTATGTTGCCAAATGACAACAAACAAGTGAAAAATTGTGGCGGAACTGATAGCCACGTCTCCCCATCTACGTGCTCACTATGCTGAGAGAGACACGGCCGCAAGACAATGTTTAAAAACGAAATGTCGAACATATAGGAACAAAATTAAAAAAAAAAGACATCGCCAGTCATAATATTATCAAACCCCAGCATTTTTGCAACCCCAGACATTACCCCAGACAGGACAAAAAAGCAAAAGTGTCTGGGATAATCCCGGGCGTATGGTAAGACCATTCCATACAGCAAGCTCAGTACTAAACTGTAGAGACTACTCGACGGCGTTTTTGCATACAAACCCGATACGGTGTTTGGCGGACACGCCATATTGGCTAGGGATATTCTGGGTGTTAGCACTGATTGCGCTTGCCACGTTCGAGCCTTCGTTCCCTGAACTACAGGCTAAACCTAGATGGTGCCACGTAGTATCAGTAAACAGTAATTCCATTTCTCCTCTTTAGTAGAACGATTTGTAATTTGGCTCAACCCATCATGGCGGCTGTGATGTATTGCGTCACGGTTTGGCCTCATGGAATAGTCACTCCAGCTCACTGATCTACATTAAATTACACCTAACTGCATAAAAATATCTTTCTTAATTCACGATTTATTTTACAACGAAACTATTATACCCATGAATTAAACTGTCAAAGCATGATGTAAAAACTTCCTGTTCAGGTATCAGATATTCTGATTGCTTGTAATTTATTTCAATTATGGATTTATGGAACATATACTCATAAAATAAATAATCTGACTCAGAACAGTTGGAAAATTATTACTTATGGTATAGTCTCCTCACTGATCTTGAAATGCGTTCTCCGTTATAGCTCGTTTTATGGAACTAGGATTTTAATGAGAGTTTGCCTTAAACTGCTGCACAATAAATAATTAGGTAAGTTGTAGTCGTCTTGCTAAAACTGTTTAATGTCAGGCTTAATAAAGGTGTAAATCTCTGTGTCTGGGAAATTTATGTCTAGACGTGTTCCTGTTCCTATTGTTCTGTTCGCGTTTCTTTTTCTTGTGAATTTCTATCCACAAGAAAGAGAAATGCTCAAAGGAATGATTTTGGTAAAAACTGCTGCATTATGTGGACGGTGTAAGTACGTATAGATATTCTCCAATTTTTTTCTTTCTTGGATGGTCCAATAAGGAATCTTCTTTTACTTCATGGACCCAAATTGTTATTGAATTCTTATCTCACAAATATTTGAAGATTTTTTTGGTTAATCTACTATCTTGCATTCGACATAAATGTCCAAAAAATACTAGCCTTTTTCTTTGTTACTTCTAACATGTTTCTATGTTTCGATAAATGTCATCATTACTATATTATTTCCAACCTTCCATAGTGTTTCATGGGTCTAATATGTTCTTAATCTTTCGCCTTTCTGGTGGTCCCAATATATCTAAATTCTAGTTTAATGCTAGACATTGGCTTGCGTGTAGATAGTCCGGCTTAACTAGTGTGCTGTAATGTGTTATTTTTGCTTTTTCCAAACCATTTTGTTGGATTACATTCCCCATCTTTTCAATTTGGCCAATAATTGTTTTCAGAAATTTCGGTGCATTTTTATTGTTTTTAAAATATTCAATTTTTCTCTGCACAAATTTTTAAGCCGGACCCACTGGATATTCATTGTGAATGATTAATTTGTGTTACAGCAGATGCCACATTATCAGAAAATATAGCAAAGTCATCTTCAAATGCGAGACAGTGTAGTCCGACACTTTGGTTTCCTCTTTCCAGCCTTATTGGTGAATACTTATATTCATTGAATTACTCATTCTAAATGTCACTGTTTTTTCCTATCGCACAATTACAAAGAACTGAGGGTAGGCCATAATCTCTGTCGTACACCTGTTTGTTTCGAAGGGCTGAGATAATTCTCCCATAAATTTCACTTTGGGTAGTGCGCCTGGGTTTCACGAATTAAATTTACAAATTTAGATTTTGCACCAAGTTCTCAGACTGTTTTATCTATAGTTGTTTGTCTGTCAACTGAATAAATAGCCTTTTTGAGATCAACGAATACTACTACAATATCATTTGAACTCAGTAATCGGTGATGAATGATTCATTTCAGATTAAATATTTGTTCAGAATATGATCTACCGTTCCTAAAACCACGTTGATATTCACCTAAATGGCTATCCAGCTTTTTTCTTTTCTGTTTGGCAAAATCTTGAAAAATATTTTATGTGCAACTGGTAGTAAAGAAATTACTCTGTAGCTGTTAACATCTTATTTATTAGTTTACTTATGTAGTGGATGTATCAAAGCTACCCACCAATCTCCAAGATTATTTCTGTTTTCCATATGTCCTCAAAGATTAATTTTGGCTCATTTTTATTTTTGGTAGAAACTATTTCAAAATTTTTACGTTAATTGAGCCTTCTCCACTAGCTTTATTGGTTTATGGTTTTCATTACTTCTTGAATTTCTTTGATGGTCGGAGGTAAATTTCCTCCTAGGTTTTCGTGAACATTTGAGAATTACGGCTTAAGGTTTGGTTTTACCCAACAAAGAAACCGAACAAAATATTTTTCCAGTATTTCGCAAGTTTCGGTCTCAGTTAAGCCAAGTCTGCCGTTTTCATTTATGAAACACACACTTGGGGTTTTGAAGTCATTCAGTTTGCTCTTAAAAGTCTGACAAAAGCTACGGGTATCAGTTTTTAAAGATGTTTCTGAATTTTTGTAACGTTCCTCTTCTCAGAATGTCTTTTAATTCCACTAATTATTTTTGCTGTTTGCTTTCTTTGATGTTTACATTGAACCACAGTGTTGAATTTCTCTTGAACATTTCCACTTTTTTCAATTTTATCCCTCTCCGTTACATCTGCTTCATCTATTTCATTGCACCATTTTTTTATTTTAATTTTTAATTTTTGAGTGAGCCGTATGTTTCCTGTGCAACATTGTTAACTTATTTAGATGATTCCGGCCAATTCCATCTTTAGCATATTTTTGAATCGATACTTTCGCCAAAGTAAGTATGTCTGTATTATATTTTATTTGTTTTTGTGATTTTCGTTTCAATTTATTAGATAGAAGTTTAACCTTAATTTCCCCAGTGGGTTTTTTTGTTTTCTTTTCATTGACATTAATACTGATAAACACTAATATTGTTCAAAGTTTTATTTTATTAAGAGAACGTTGGCGGTTGCTGTCGTAGCTACACCTCGCTGAGGTCCAGCTTAGCTGTCAACGGGAATAGGCTTCGGCAGCAGGCGTAACGACCATCAGGCGTCGATAGAAATGGACTTGTTGACGAGCGGCGGTATGATGACCTTGGCGATACTGCCCCATGTGGAAAGCGACGTGGCGTATATTCCACTCACTTTATACGCTACTGAACAGCAGTGAGTCACTTATATGAGGACAAATCATCAGGAGACTACAGAAATGCGACTACGGATTCGCAGTAAAACGCTAACCCACCATTTGTTCTTAAAAAGCTGCGGATACTAACCATCCTCTATTGACAAAGTGCGTGTGCTCTCGCAAATGGAAATCTTCAGATACATGCGAAGAGAACAGCTAATAGGATACAACAAAAGTTAACAACACTCGTGTTATGTTCCTTTATGATTATCTCTGGGCCAACTAAAGTACTATAGCCGCTTGGGGTAACCTCGCGGTCTCGGGCTAAGGGTGCTCGGCTCTCCCCGTGGCGTAGATGGTTCGAGACCTCTCTCGGGAGTGTGTGTGTGTGTGTATTGTCCTTAGCGTAAGTTAGTTAAAGTTAGTTTCAGTTAGATTAAGTAGTGTGTAAGCCTAGGGATCGATGACCTCAGCAGTTTGGTCCGATAGAAACTTACCACCACCTCAAGCACTACAGAAACATCACACAATCGAATAATTGTAGTTTAGAAAGAAGAAATAAAAATTTTAAGTTTTACGGATTATATTGACTTCAGTCAGAAACGGAAAGTGGCTTAGAAGGCTATTTGGACGGAACGGATAGTGTCCTGGAAAGAGATAACAAGACGAACATTGACAGAGTTGAAGAAGGGCAAAGGAATGAAATCCATTTAAATCAGGTGATGCTGAAGGAATTAGATTAGGAAATGAAACACCAAACGCATCAGAAGAGTTTTGGTGTTTGGGATCAAAATAACTGATGATAGTAGAAGTAAACATGAATAAAAATGCGAGTTGGCACTAGCATGAAACTCTTTTCTGAAAAAGAGAACTATTTTGCTATTTAGACTAATATGAATTTAAATCTTAGGATGTCTTTCCTAAAAATATTTGTCTGTAGTGTAGCCCATATGAAAACGAAACGTTCACGATAAACAGTGCTCAGAGGAAGAGAAAAGGAGCTTTAGTGCTACAACAGAATGCTCAAAATTAGGTGGTCAGATTGAATATTTAATTTATAGGTACTATTGAATTTTGCTTATTCCTTCAAGGTCTCGCTGCGGGACACGGATTTGGGACCTACATCTTTAGTTTTATCGTTCTGAGAAGATATTTTATAATTTCTGTGTTTCTGTAGTTTCCTCTGGCAGGGAGATACGCAATATGTACACTACTGGCCATTAAAATTGCTGCACCACGAAGATGACGCGCTACTGACGCGAAATTTAACCGACAGGAAGAAGATGCTGTGATATGAAAATGATTAGCTTTTCAGAGCATTCCCACAAGGTTGGCGCAGGTGGAGACACCTGCAACGTGCTGACATGAGGAAAGTTTCCAACCGATTTCTCATACACAAACAGCAGTTGACCGACGTTGCCTGGTGAAACGTTGTTGTGATGCCTCGTATAAGGAGGAGAAATGCGTACCATCACGTTTTCGACTTTGATAAAGGTCGGATTGTAGCCTATCCCGATTTTGGTTTATCGTATCGCGACATAGCTGCTCGCGTTGGTCGAAATCCAATGTTAGCAGAATATGGAATCGGTGGGTTCAGGAGGGTAATACGGAACGCCGTGCTGGATCCCAACGGCCTCGTATCACTAGCAGTCGAGATGACAGGCATCTTATCCGCATGGCTGTAACAGATCGTGCAGCCACGTTTCGATCACTCAGTCAACAGGTGGGAACGTTTGCAAGACAACAACCATCTGCACGAACAGTTCGACGACGTATGCAGCAGAATGCACTATCATGGCTGCGGTTACCCTTGACGCTGCATCACAGACAGGAGCGCCTGCGATGTTGTACTCAACGACGAACCTGGGTGCACGAATGGCAAAACGTCATTTTTTCGTATGAATCCAGGTTCTGTTTACAGCATCATCATGGTCGCATCCGTGTTTGGCGACATCGCGGCGAACGCACATTGGAAGCGTGTATTCGTCATCGCCATACTGGCGTATCACCCGGCGTGATGGTATGGCGTGCCATTGGTTACACGCCTCGGTCACCTCTTGTTCGCATTGGTGGCACATTGAACAGTGGACGTTACATTTCAGATGTGTTACGACCCGTGGCTCTACCCTTCATTCGATCCCTGCGAAACCCTACATTTCAGCAGGATAATGCACGACTGCATGTTGCAGATCCTGTACGGGCCTTTCTGGATACAGAAAATGTTCGTCTGCTGCCCTGGCCAGCACATTCTCCAGATCTCTCACCAATTGAAAACGTCTAGTCATTGGTGGATGAGCAACTGGCTCGTCACAATACGCCAGTCACTACTCTTGATGAACTGTGGTATCAAGTTGAAGCTGCATGGGCAGCTGTACCTGTACACACCATCCAAGCTCTGTTTGATTCAATGCACAGGGTTATCAAGGCCGTTGTTATGGCCAGAGGTGGTTGTTCTGGGTATTGATTTCTCAGGATCTATGCACCCAAATTCCGTGAAAATGTAATCACATGTCAGTTCTAGCATAATATATTTCTCCAATGAATACCCGTTTATCATCTGCACTTTTTCTTGGTGTAGCAATTTCAATGGCCATTAGTGTAGTTCTGCCTCCATCTGAGTAGACTTTTAGAGGCTCTGTTTTAGCAGCTGTTTGGCAGGAGTGCATTGTCTGTGGTGTAAAGTTAAATCAAAACCCCACATCCTAAATACTAAGGCGCAATACTTGATCACTTTCTGACATTTAGGAACATATTGAAATATTCAAACAAGAAAGTAAAAATAGAAACAATATTATTAGAAAGCAGAATGAAACAAGCCGAATTTACATAAGGCTTTCCATAAAGCAACACAATGGATTGTGTTTCCTGTTGTCGAATACTGTGCTCTTGTGTGGGCTAGAACTACAGAGCCTATATGGACTCTCTATGACAGAACCAGTCATTTCAGCAACAATGATGTTCAGTTAAACGACGCAATGAAAACAGTCCCTGGCACGCTAAAATCAGCACTAGCTCCTTGGCTTCATGTCTTGTCTAACACAGCACCACCAGAGCTCAGACAACAACAGCCTATAGAGCGAGAATGGAGTTAGATATACAACGGATCAGTTCCTATGACTCTGTACTTAACAAAATTCTTTCTTGAATGAAATTTTCAATCTGCAGCGGAGTTGTGCGGTTGTATGAAACTTCCTAGCAGATTGAAACTGTGTACCGGGCCGAGTCTCGAACTCGGGACCTTTGCCTTTCGCGGGCAAGAAGAGCTTCTGTGACGTTTGGAAGGTAGGAGACGAGACACTGGCAGAAGTAAAGCTGTGAGGACGGGGCGTGAGTCGTGGTTTGGTAGCTCAATCGGTAGAGCACTTGCCCGCGAAAGGCAAAGGTCCGGAGTTCGAGTCTCTGTCCGTCACACAGTTTTAATCTGCCAGGAAGTTTGAAACTTCTTTCTTACTTTCCACATATCTAGCGAATATCTAGAAAGCCTTTGTGGGTTCTAAACAGTCTCCAGCAACCTTCTCATTGCGATTTAGAAGAGCACTGGAAATCTAACTGTACACTGTTTGCCGGACAAGTTCTGGCGAATCAGATTGATCCTGCCGTATCACCAAGCATGCAGCCGCCAATACAACAGAGTCAAGCATACAAATTGCAAAGCATCTTTTATTAATGTATGTGACTGTAGCGCTACAGAGCTAACGGTAGACCATATTATTCGTGAATGTCCGAGAAGATTTCAATGGCACTTCAACGATTTCATAAAGGCCTCCCCAAAGTCTATTTCAGGATAAGGTGCGCTACAAATAGAGCGTTGACGATACTGTGAAATTAATTTCGTCTCCAATTGTTCACATGCTATAATTCTATATTAGGTTGTAAATATCTTAGTATGTTTACTTTACGTATTATTTTAATGTTTTACATGCGTCACATTAGTCTGCAGTTTTGTACCACGCTGAATAATTAACAAAAATAAATAACGTACTGAACAGATAAAAGACAGGTAAAAGGAAGAAAGGTATGGGGCTGCTTGAGTAAAAGAAAGATAGGGCGATTGGACATATCGTGGTGCATAAAGGGACACCCAACTTGGGAATGGAGGGAAGAGGGGGAACTTGGTATTATTCAGGGAGACAAAAGCTTGACCACAGCAAGCGAGTGCCAATGTACGTAGGCTGCCATAGTTACAAAGAAATGAAGAGACCTGCACGGTACATATCAGCCATGGAGAGTTCCATCGAACCACTCTTTGGGCCGAAAACGGCAACAACACACAGACTGCTCCAGTGCAACAAGAGAATATGAGAAGTGCTCACGGACACAGCATATCAAGAAGAAAAAGTTAGCCGATTAGATACAAATTTACACGAACAGATAAAAAACTGAGAAATAATACTGTGTTCTGTTTATTAAGTATGAGAGAATGAATGTTACAACTGCCATGAGACGATTCAGTACTAGTCGAAACATTGGCACTCGTAGAGGTCGTAACTATAACAACTTTTTCCAAATTCTGGAAGCTCTAACATTCAACGATTCACAAAATCTTAGGAAATCAATTTTCTACAAAAATTGAAAAATAAGAGACATGTAAAAACGTTCTGAAGGTAACAGTTCAGTATTAACGAGTGAAGGAAAAATGTCAGAACGCAGAATTCATCTGACTGAAATCTGATATCGGTATTAAACACAAAGCAATATCAGTGTAATTAGCGGAAGATGTAATTAGGAGCGGAAAGCAGTTGAGCATAAAAATCCCCAGCGCTGATTATCTCCTGATCATAGAACGAGTAACATTCTTGTGGTCGAGATAATGGAATGTTAATCAAAGATTGAGAGTCAAGAGGTAAATGCGACTAAATACCGTCATACCACGATGACCGCTATTTGGTTTGCAAAATCCACTAAACTGACGAAAATGATTGCTCCCATTTCTTCCACAACCAGTTGTGTAAAATTGGCGGATCGGACACTATTTTCTGCAAATGTGATTACCCGTAACGAACTTTCACATAATTCACATGCTCGTCCACTGGAAACGATATAAGAGAAGCAAAATGAAATCTTTATAGGAGCTCTTGAAACATACTCACCGCGTTTGCTTTATACCAGTGTTTTGAAATTTCAACTCAGAATGCACGTCACATCACAGCCAAGTTTATTGCAAAGGAAGACATACGTAAATGGAAAGACTGATGTTGAATCAAGGAATTAACTGCAATGAGCAATGTTACTACAAACAACTTATTAGCTATCAACCGTCAAATAACAACATTATCACATTTCTTTAATAGCCTCTACTTGATAGTAGACTTAAGAATTATATTTTATATTAACTGCTTTGTTGTATTTATTTACTGAAGTATGCAGCTTATGTAACACTTACTTCGGAACACCAGGTCTTAATATAGGGTGAGCACAAAGTCTTGCCCTGATTATAAAAATTTATAACAGAATAACCGTTTGACTTAATAAGCTACATTTGATGCCGTTACATAGGTTAGTGTTACTAGTTGTTGTGACAAATAGATGGCGCTAGTGCTCCACAACACCGACGCTCTCTGTTAGGTCGCGTTAGTTGCTGGCGAAATAGCGTCGAAGCAGGAAAAAGCGCAATGTGTGTTTTGGTTTCACGAAACAAAATCTCCCATCAGTGTTCAGCGTAAATTTCGGGCTTCTTATGGACGCAGCCCTCCTGACGTTAAATTAATAAAGCGATGGTATGCAAAGTTAAACGAAACAAGCAGCGTTGAAGATCGTCCTCGAAGCGGCAGGATTCGTGTGAGTGATGCAACTGTTGACCGTGTTCGTTAATCGTTTCAACGGAGTCCGTCTAAATCAACTCGTCAAGCATCACGTGAACTTCAAAAACCGCAAGCAAGTGTGGTGAAGATTCTTCATGAAAGGCTTAGGTCGCATGCTTACAAAATGTAAATCGTGCAGGCCTTGTAACCAAATGATTTGCTGGCACGTGCTGAATTTACAACTGAGATTTTCAACATGATTGATAGCGCTACCGATGAACCTACCTTTCATGTCAGTGAAATGGTAAATAGGCATAATGTCCGTATATGGGGTTCCGGGTCTCCACATGCTACTGTACAGTTACAGCAAGACAGCGAAAACGTGAATGTTTGGTGCGGCCTCATTCAAAACAAGGTTTTTGGACAATTTTTCTTCGCGGAAAAATCCATTACCGCTAACGTTTACTTGGACGTTTTGCAGCAGTTCATTGCCCCACAGTTAGAAGAATATCAATCACGGATTCTTTTCCAGAAAGATGGAGCACCCCACCCCCCTCCTCCCTCTCTGGGTTTTGATAGTGCGTGATTTCCTGGATGAAACATTTCCGGATCAGTGGATTGGAAGGAACGGTCCAACACCCTGGCCACCTCGCTCTCCTGACATTGCGACCCTTGACTTTTTTTATCGGGCTATATCAGGGACACAGTCTTCGTCACACCTGCTGCTGACGTCGACGAACTAAAGGCTAGGGATTAGGGGTTGGGTTTTTTGGGGAAGGAGACCAGACATCGAGGTCATCGGTCGCGACCGTTACGCTCGCAGGTTCGAATCCTGCCTCGGGCATGGATGTGTGATGTCCTTAGGTTTAAGTAGTTCTAAGTCTAGGGGACTGATAACTTCAGGTGTTAAGTCCCACAGTGCTCAGAGCCTTTTTTTTTTTTTTTTTTTTTTTTGTTTTGAGGTAATCGGTCTTATCGGATTAGGGAAGGATGGGAAAGGAAGTCGGCCGTGGCCTTTCAAAGGAACCATCCTGGCATTTACCTGGAGCGATTTAGAGAAATCACGGAAAACCTAAATCAGTATGGCCGGACGCGGGATGAAGGCTAGGATACAATCTGCTGTGGGTACTGTGACAGAACACATGTTACGAAACACCTGGCGGGAACTGGAATACCGCTTCGACATTCTCCCAGCTACCAAGGGAGCACACGGTGAGGTTTACTAACGTAAGTGGCCTTTAAAAATAACCAGTAGCACTAACCTATTAACGGTATTAAATGTAAATTATTATCTCAAACGGTTACTGTAATAAATTGTTGTAATCAGGGCAAGACTTTGTGCTCAACCTATACTATAGCACGTGATTTGTATATGGTACGATGTGGAAATACATAATAGTTTTAGTACACTATAAACGGTACCTGACAAGTGCAAAAATGTTACTATACTGTGACTGCAGTACCTAAAATGTATATAAGGTGAAAATCTAAAAAAAATATCTACACGTCTTCTTTTTGTCATTTTTTTCACTTCTCTGAACAGATTTATCCGGAGATAGACGTGATGCTCGGCGTTCTATGCATATTGTTAACTGTTGTCCATTCACAGCTTGTTATCGTACTATGAAACTATTTCCTTGGATAATGCTGCAAATACTATTTAAGTATTGATTCTAAAATACGTAAGGTATGTGTCGACCAGTGAGACTATTATGTGAAATAGGTAACCATGCATCCTAGAGAAGTCTTTACACATCTTTTTATACTTTAATCCTTGTACATATGATCCTTAATGCTGTCTGTGAAGGATAATAAAGACAACTTTCTGAAGACCTACAATATTAGACAAAAAAAATCATTGACGTTGCGACTTGGCATCCTTGTCTAGGGTCCAGTATAGGAACTTGTATACTAGAGAAAGGACTTTATTAAGCTGTCTACAGACGTGAGACAAGAAATAGGGAAACGTTACAAATATAAAAGAAAAAGATATTTTATTAAACATTACCTTTATAAACTACCTGATTATCCAGACGCGAAGATTAAGAATCACTGTTAGCAGCATGAAAAGTATCTTTTTTGCAAATAAGCTTTTATTTTCTTTATACGTAGATAATTGCTATTCTCTGGAAATTATAAGGGTGCAGATCTAGGGTAAGGTCAGCTGTAGTGGCCAGTGCTGGTAAAGAGGGCACATCGTGTTACTGTTTTGGAGATTGCTGCAGCCTAGTGGCGAACATTTAAACTCGTTCGAAGAGACTCTTTTGGTTTCGTCAGTGAGTTTCGTGGCGATAATTGCACACGCATCTTCCCAGTGAAATATTTTGTGTTTTCTCTACGTCTAACGTAAGGCAAGTGACAAATTCATCATGATTTATAAAAAAATATGCATTGTCACAGTTAATTACTACAGTACTGGTAAAACGTTCTACTTTAGCGTTCGAAACCACAAGTTTATGAAGCGTCTAGGGTGAGTAATTTCGTGTTCAGACAACATTTATCGTAATGGCGTCCAATCGGTAATACTGGCTACTTTGGCGAAACATATATTTTGTAATGTATTTATCATGTATACAATAACATAAATATACTGAGACATTATGTATTAACAACTGCTATACAAGAAAATCTCTGCAATAATCATGGAATTCCCAAGCTATGCAACAGGCATTGGATGCTGTAACAAAAGAAAAGATTCCGTTTGCTACAGCAGCAAAACAATTCAGTGCCGGAAAAGTTCCTGAGAAAAAAAAGGTGGTGATACTGAAGACAAAAGATTTTTGGGAACTTCAAATGTGTATTAAACCAAGAACAAGAAGAACAACTCGTTAGTCATATTTTTTACATTAACAAAAATGTAATGGCATTTCAGCTTTTATAATATAAGACATCCATTCAACAAAGAGAAAAAGATGACGAGAAAAGTTTGGGTGATACAGTTTAGGAATAGACATCCAAACACACGCCTAAGGAAACGAGATCCCACTCCATATGAGACTTATTTTTCGTGTTCACTGTCTCTGGCCACTTTGCCTCACCTCCAGAGCAAAGTGACCATTTTGCAGATTTTCAATGAAGATCACTTTTCTACTGCCAAAAGAGCATTTGAATAATAATAGAATTGTTTTATAATTTCAGTTTACACAAACATATTTCATGTCCTTACCTATGACATGATGTCAGAGAAAAAGAAGGTTTTTCTTAGAGTGGTCACTTTTCTTGGTTTTCCCCTAATATTGTATTAGTCATAAATTGGTGTACACGCATCAGTCGCACAAACCAACATGTTCGTCTAAGCTCTTCAACGACAGCGTCCTTCAACTTGTACTTGTGTGCTTTTTCCTCTTTCACTGCGACAGCTGAAAATTGAGTGAAGAGCAAATATACATGTGTGATATTTAGCAAAATGTAAGGTAATCTAAAAAGTATAATAATCACAGAAACAGCGAAACTAAACTGAAAGACATCAATTTCATTTGATGGATATATATTACAATGTCAGGTGAGTATAAGTCCCCTACTGTCGGAGCTAGAAGAATTAGCGACAATCGTAGACGATGAGAACACGAAAACAACTTTCTCCTGTGTGTGACGGCGGCGCAGTGATTAAGTGTCAGACTAAAACTTTCCAGTCGATCCTTACATTGTTTTCTATCAGTTTTCTCTCTTTAATCTTTGGCATTCATTTGACGATGTGATATTTGCCGAGATGAAGAGAGGGTCGCAGCCCACATTGAGCTGTAAGTGGTCCTGTAACAGAGTGGGTAAGTCAATTCTAAGGTCGGAGGAAGAAAAGGATATACCAACGTCGAGCTAGGCTCTATGACGTTCAAGTCAACTTTTGTGTTGAGGACAGTCCTGGCTTTACCATCTTCCGTTTTCTCAACCGTTAGATACAGCCCACTTTAGTACGTATATAAATAATTATCAGCACACTCGTAATGATATGATAAAATATTGATTTAAGCATCTGGAATATGGAGGAGCCGGCCGTTGTGGCCGAGCGGTTCTAGGCGCTTCAGTTCGGAACCGCGCTGCTGTTACGGTCGCATGTTCGAATCCTGCCTCGGGCATGGATGTGTGTGATGTCGTTAGGTTAGTTAGGTTTAAGTAGTTAAAATCAATGGGACTGATGACCTCAGATGTTAAGTCCCATAGTGCTTCGAGTCATTTGAGCCAATACGGAGAAAACAAATCAGGGGAGTATTACTTCATGATCAGAACGTACGATGGCCTTTTCAAGCCTCTCGGTGTGTTTTCAAGTCGACCGAATGGTTCAAAAACACATTTTAAAACAAAAAGAAAGAAAACCGACGCACACCAAGAAATTATCCGATGAAAAGGGAATCAGTATACTGAACCAACGGCCAAACAAATTATTATAATTTCAGAAGAATTGGAGATTTATTGAAGAGAAAGAGCTTCACAAACTGAGCAAGAGAGTAACGCATTTGTCCTATTTTGGCTCTTAAGCAGGCAGCTATCCGGCACGGCACTGATTGCTAGAGTTTGAAACCTCTTTAATTAAGTGAGTATGGCTGTACTTAAATTGCAGAATGACTGAGACTCAAAGTATCCATGCGCTACGCAATGTGACTGCTCAAAAAAAGATAACCTGACTTCAAATAATTAATTCAAAAAAATAGCCCTGACTAAAAAGAAATCCTAGGAATAACTTATACATTTCATTCAGCACTTAAAAGAATGGCCCTGACTAAAAAGAAATCCTAACAATAACCTATACATTTCATTAAGCACTTACCTCACAAAAATCTTCATCACGCGAACTAGTGCAATACAGCGAGCGTCAATACTTCCAGCTAAATAAAAGATTCTAACTACTAAAGCTACTAACTACTAATAGACATGTGGTTCGCAAAGGAAAGATTTTGTTGCAAACCAAATAATGTACTTTTTACCTTAATAATGTGACATCCAGTTCAAACACGAATATAAATCGTCGTTGACATCTAGTACAAAGGTATATAATCATGAATAATATTCAATCTCCAAGTCGGATATTTCCAGATCGTTAGCCTACGCTAACACTTCAGCTACCCTCCATCAATGCTAACTTCTCACATCTAACATCCATCACTGCTGGTTGTTCACCTCCAACTGCCCAACAGTACTTCCATCACTGCTGGCGACTAACTTCCAACTGCCCAACAGTAGCGGCGATTAACTTCCAACAACGAGTCCGACCAGCCACAGAGTCTCTTACAAAGAAAACGCAGTCATAGATACAATGCAAAGCGCTACACAGCGCTGCCAACACAGAAGCAGCCTACTTTACAAGTTTTTGGCAGTCCTCATGGGAAATATCGTGCCAAACTCTGTCCAATTGGGGAGTTAATTCGTCCAAATCCCGAACTGGTTGGAGAGTCCTGTCCATAATCCTCCTAACGTTCTCAGTTGGGTAGATAGCCGGCGACCTTAATGGCCAACATATGGTTTGGCAAGCACAAAGACAATTAGTAAAAGCCCTCGCCTTGCTCGGACAGGCATTATCTTACTGAAACATAAGCCCAAGATGGCTTGCTATGTAAGACAACAAAACGGGGCGTAGAATACGAGGGGCGTTTGAAGAGTCCTTGCAAAGTCCTAGAGATGGCACCACCGGCGCGTATCGAGGTCATGTTTAGTTAGTAGCATCTTTGGAAAGAACTCACACCAAGTTTCAGCCATATTGGTCTATTTATTTGTGTTTGGCACTCGTGTGAATCAAGGAAGTCGAGTGATTGTCAAAAAATGGACGAAAAAGAATTTCGTGTGGTGATTAAATAGTATTTTAAGAAAGACAAAACGCCTCAGGAGACTAAAAAGAAGCTTGATAAACATTACGGTGACTCTGCACCTTCGATTAGAATAGTTTATAAGTGGTTCCAAAAGTGTCGGAGTGGCCATATGGGCACAAATGATGCTGAAAGTTCTGGACGCCCTGTGGAGGTTACGACTCCAGAAATCATTGATAAAATCCATGATATGGTGATGAATGACAGAAGAGTTAAGCTGCGTGAGATTGCTAGTGCTGTGGGAATCTCGAAGGAACGGGTACATAATATTTTGCATAAACATTTGGACATGAGAAAGCTGTCCGTAAGATGGGTTCCACAGCTACTCACGCTTGACCAAAAACGGAATCGTGTGAAGTTTTGCAAGGATGGTTTGCAGCTATTCAGGTAGATTCGGCAGGACTTTAAGCGTCGTTTCGTCACTGTGGATAAAACATGGATACATTACTATACTCCTGAGACCAAATAACAATCTAAACAATGGGTTACCAAGGGAGAATCCGCACCAAATAAGGCGAAGACCATTTCTTCGGCAGGAAATGTTATGGCGACTGTCTTTTGGGATTCGAAAGGGATAATCCTAACCGATATCTGGAATAGTGTAAAACTATTACAGATGCATATTATTCATCGTTATTCGACCATTTGAAAACCGAGCTGCAAGAAAAACGCCGGCGATTGGACCGCAAAAAAGTCCTTTTCCATCACGACAATGCACCAGCACACACCTCAGCAGTTGTGGTCGCAAAATTTGTGGAAATAGGATTCCAACTCGTTTCACATCCCCGCTCCCTCGCACTACTGTTCGTTCCCCAATTTGAAGAAATAGCTGGTGGGACAAAGAGTTTTTCAAACGAGTAGGTGATTGCAGCAACTAACAGCTATTTTGCAGACTCGGACAATTCCTACTATTCGGAAGGGATCAACAAATTAGAACAGCGTTGGGCGAAGTGTATAAGTCTAAAAGGAGACTATGTCGAAAAATAAGAAAGGTTTACCCCAAACACGTAAGTAGTTTTTATTTTTGCACAGACTTTTCTAAAGCTACTCGTGTGTTGGACGTACCGCAGTGCTGTAAAGGTGTCGCGGAATAAAAGCAAAGGGGTCCTGTTATTGCAAGAGATGACACTCCGAACCATCATCCCTTGTTGTCGCGCCGTACATCGGGCGACAGTGAAGTCGGCATTCCATCGCTGTCCAGGGCGCTTCCAGACACGTTTTCAGTCAGCAATCTCATGAGTGGAGTAGAATTGTCTTCAGTGATGGGTCCCGCTTCTAGCTGAGCGATAAGATGCCAGCCGGACTGTCGCCCGCCGTACGGCCCGATAACAAGGGGTTATGGTATTGGCTGTCATTTATATTCATAGCAGAACCCCTCTGGTTGTCATCCGAGGCACCATTACAGCGCAGTGGTGCGTCGACGATACTCTACGCTCAGTTTCGTTGCCCTTGGTGCCAAGCCACCCTGGACACGGCGGGAGTCCCTACTGCTTGTCTTCGTACTTGCCATACCCTACAGGATGACTTCCAACAGCTCTATCAATCAATGGTAAACCGAATAAGCGCTTGCATAAGGGCCATAGGTGAACCAACGCATTACCGACTTGCTCAAGTTGTGAAGCTCTTTCTCTTGAATAAGTGGTCCAATTTTTTCTGAAAATTAAATCGGTTGTTTGTCTGTGAATGCACATAATTTCTATTGATTTCTGTTCCCTCGTGATAATTCCTTTGTGGTTCGTCGTTTCCTCCTGTCTTAGAGTGTATGATCACATTCAGCTGGTTCTATCGTGCTACGCCGCCCTGTGGTACACTTGTCATCAGAACTGGCCTTGGAGTGTGCTATCGCAAGTAACTCACTGTCGCACTGTGGCGAACGGCTGAGTATCACGGGCAGTGACGTGCTGCTGACTAGGCGCGCCTGACTACGTGTAAGCTGACCGCAACGCTTTCTGAATCATCGAAACGCTGTGGAGTTACTGATCTCTGATTTACATACTGTAGTCTGTCTAAAATAATGGGCACATTCAGTCACAGAAAACATTTTATTTAAAATCAGAAAATACTTTTAATATTTCGTCAGTTGCAACAATTTAAGAAGAGGGGATATGTTGAAAAACATCTCCCTGCACCACTGCGCACTTTTGTGCTCGTGAAATCACGCTTCAAATCACTTTATGCACGACTGTAACATCGTATGTTTCAATACACCAGCAACAGATTCTAGAAAATGTGAATAGAATGTCAACGAAGGTGCAAGAAAAGCCGGCCACTGTGGCCGAGCGGTTCTAGGCGGTTCAGTCTGGAACCGCGCGACCGCTACGGTCGCAGGTTCGAATCCTGCGTCGGGCATGGATGTCTGTGGTGTCCTTAGATTATTTAGGTTTAAGTAGTTCTAAGTTCTAGGGGACTGATGACCTCAGATGTTAAGTCCATAGTGCTCAGAGCCATTTGAAACATTTTTTCAATACACTAGCGTATGTTTTGCTTCAGTTAGTCTACCGATTAAGGGTTATTTTCTTTCAGATATCCTCCTGGATAATAATCACAAGCAGACAAACCAGCGAACGAGGACGCCACAAACCTTTACTGACTGGCCGCGGTGGTCTCGCGGTTCTAGGCGCGCAGTCCGGAACCGTGCGACTGCTACGGTCGCAGGTTCGAATCCTGCCTCGGGCATGGATGTGTGTGATGTCCTTAGGTTAGTTAGGTTTAAGTAGTTCTAAGTTCTAGGGGACTAATGACCACAGCAGTTGAGTCCCATAGTGCTCAGAGCCATTTGAACCATTTTTGAACAAGCGTTTACTTACTTGGCTATCTTCTGTGAAGTCTTCCTCTGTAAGAGAAACCGAATGACGAGACGTGTAGCATGTAGCTTCACCTTGCTGAAAAACGCAGTACTCCTTTTTACTGAGAGCTGAAGTTCTAGAAAATGAGATGATAAACACCTGCACTGACTGTGGTTTCAAGCAACATCGGGCCGACAATTCCTCTCCCAGAAACCGTCCACCAAAACCCGATTTTTTTTTTAATTTTGAAGAGGAATTTAGTGCACAGTGTGAGAGTTTGCGGTGGACCAATAGCAATTAGTTTGACTATTCACATAGCCAGAAAGCCGTAACCAAGTTTCATCGCTCTCTCTAAAATACGGTTTTAAGTCTGCGAACATTTTGCAAAAAATTACTGCTAGCCGGAAAGAAAACAGCGTTGCTGCTTACGCTACTGACAGGTGTTAAACGTACTTCGTGTCATTCTGTATTTAAGTCTTTACACATTAACCTTCACCGCATTTAGCGTGTTGAGGCATCACTTCCGACATAAAACAAAGAGGATTAAGTACTACGAATGACTCCTTAAAAAGAGTGTGGATGTGCCTGCAAACAAACAATAAAATTAATTACGTAACTTTATGTTTTGAGGTGACAACTGAAGCTTTGTGGCTACCTTAGTATACCCCACAACTCGATCTATGTTCCTGGAAGGAACACACTCTACATAGATCTGCACAAGACGCAGTGTGCCCAGGGTGACTTTGTTCCTCGTTCTTTTGTACTTCCTGTCTAGAGGGAGATTGCCAACGAATCGTAGAACGTTATCTCTAGTTTTCGCCTGGCCTGAGTGTACAAAGAGCTCCGCAGAATCGGCACTGCCCGCGACTATAAGCAGTTCTGCGCAACCCAAGGGAAGGAGGAAGGGAGAAGGATGGGGTGGTAGTGGTGGTGGCGGTGGGATGGGGGCGGGTGGGGGGGGGGGGGGTTGAGGTGGATCGAAGACAGAGCACACGATCAGTCACTTAGCTAAGTGTCAATTTATTTTCAAAGATACTATATTGCTAACTTCATTTTAAATACAGGCACTACAGATGATCTACATCTAGAAGAGTGTACACTGATTTGAAACTCCATGGCATGTTAAAAGCGTGTACTTCACAGGGTCGCGAACCTGGGGTCTTTGCCTTTCACAGGAAATTGCTCTACCGATTGAGCTATCCAAGCGCGACACACTACCCGTTCCTACAGCTTTATTTCCGCCACTATCTCATCTCCTACCTTCCAAACTTCAGCACTTGCCCACTAGAGGTAAAGGTCCCAGGTTTGAGTCCCCGTCCGACACACATTTGAAATCTGCCAGGAACTTTCCGATCAGGACACACTCCGCTGCAGATTGAAAATTCATTCTGGTAACAACCCGTCAGGCTGTGTCTAAAGCCACGTCTCCGGAGCATCCTTTGTTCCAAGCAGGAAAACTTGGGCGAAGCTCTGAAGAGAGTAGTTGAGGAACTGCGAAGTGCGTGCAGAGTGTATTTACTATCGTACCATATATTGAGATTTCTTTCCATTCCAGTCGGGTACGGAGCGCGGGAAGCATGACTTCTTAACTGTGTCTGTACTTGCTGTAATTTATCTAATCTTGTGCTCACGACCCCTACGGGAGTGGTAGATATTAAAACTGGTTCTCGAAATTTTGAAAATAGGCTTTGCAGGATAATATGTGCCTGTCTTCAAGAGTCTGCCATCTCAGGTTTTCCAGCATTTCCATGACGTTCTGTCAAGAAGCAAACATATCAGTGGTCATTCATGTGGCCTTCATAGGCAACAGCAAAGTGAAAAAGGGGGGAGGGAGGAAAAGCCCGGCATTTGCCCCCCCCCCTCGAATTTGGAGTAAAGATTTTTAATTTGTAATACAATTCTCACGAATTTGTAGCAATGACTGTCTGCCTTTTTACTGAATGTAGGTTTAACATTAACGAGCGCGAAGGGTAATATTGTGATTTAAGCAATCACTATTCATGTTGGATTTTCTTGACTGTCACGCTGATGATGGGAAATTATGTCAGTTGCTTTATGCTGAGGTACTTTGGGCGCTGTTATGCAGTGAAGGTGGACGCGAATGTTCACAGAATAATGCCGAAATAGACTCCTCAAAGTTTTGTCTGTCGCTTCCTCGTGTACTGCATACCGTGCTGCAACCTAGCGCGCTGTTTCCGACACCAATTCTGAGCAAAACATGAAAGTGGCAGCAATACACATGCCTGTCGTGCGTTCACAGTTCTCATAAGGTCTCCCCCTCCCTTTCTGCATAGCAGACTCACGAATGTGGCTTATTGGATGTCTGTGTGCAAATAAGACCCTTAACCAGTTGCTGACTCTACTTTGTTTTGCGCAACAGAGCTACTGTCGCAAACTCTGAAGAACAAAACTATTCTATACTGTGAGTTTGTACAGCTACAGTTCATATGTACTGCCAAATAGGCCTACATTACTCGAAAAGATAAAATATCATTTTATGCGCTAGGACAAAAGAAAAAAGTTTAAAATTTCTAGGTTGAAAAGATGTCCACACTAGGAATTGGCACTTTGTCAACTCTATGAGTGCAATACAGTGCCACATGCATAAAGTAACCAATTTTGTGCTTCAGATGTTATGCCAGTATAGTGACTAACTGGAGAGACGAGGACAAACCACGTGGTTTCGGGAGATTTCCCACACTTATCTTGTGTTATAGTGGCCCTGAGTTACATTTTACCCAATCAACCCCAAAAAGATGTAGTTTACAAAATGAATTGATGAAACAAAAATATCTCAGGCTACATTAAAAGATATAAATCATGGAATTAATGTAATAAATCAACCAACGTAATCAGTTGTGAATTTCCGCGTGCAAACACAATGTCCCCAGAGCTGAATAAGTGTATCAGTGTTAACCTAAACTGTTACAAGATGAACAAATTTATTGTCAATATTTTCTGGGTATATTTCATAACTCGTTGGATATGCCTGGTTTAATAATATCGGAATATAACTCCAAATTGCTGAATAAAAGAGTGGCATTTATATTCATACTAAGATGTATTTTGCATATGCTACTATTGAAATATGCTTACTATTTAAGTATCCAAGTGAGCTACCTTAAAAGTAGTAAATGAGTAAGTATCATCCGTTAGAGAAGAAATAAGGTTTATAAACATCCTGTCAATATCAGTCGTTGGGCTAGGAGGTCTTATGACTCACCGAATAACTGATATAAAAATGCTTACTTTAGAGTCTTGCTACCTCTTGGATCAATTTCTGTGGACGCCTACGCCCTAGGGTGACCATCTTCGTGTACGTTTAATAACCCCTATTTGTTATGGGTCCTACACGCTGGAGCAATAATCAAAGAAGGGATGTACCAATTTACTAACAGTCTTATTTTTACATTCACTGTATTATCCCTGCCGATGAACCGAAGTCGTCCACTTCGTAATCATCCCATTTCATAACCCTAAAATCTGTTGCGCCTACTTGTTTGTAGAGGCGTTGACCGTCTCCTATTGTTGCTCAATAATATTGTAGTCATAGGATACTACTCATCTGCCTTACATGAAGCACACAAATTTACATTTCTGAACATTTAAAGAAAATCGCCAATCTCTGCACCACTTTGTAATCTTATCTGTCTGAACAACAGGAACACCAGCACACTTCCCTGGGGCACCAAAGAAGTTACTTCTACATCGGTCGATCTCACTTCATCCTGGTCCTCCTTAACAAGAAACCCTCAACCCAGTCATAAATTTCACTTGACACCACACATGATCGTTCTTTCAGTAATAAGCGTATATCTGGTACCAAGTCAAATACTTTTTCGGAAGTTAAGAACTACTGACAGCTTCCAGACTGCCTTAATCCACAGCTCTGAGGATACCATGTGACAAAATGCGCATGTTGTGTTTTTCGTGATCGATGTTTTCGGAATCCAAGCTATTTGACATAAATGAGATACTGCATTAAGTTTGAGCTCCGTTTTATATAATTTTTAAAGACTTGCGACTCAAAGGTTTAAATGGGCACCTCCTTGAAGTTTAATTGAAATTAGAGACATTGTCAAGGATTTTGCGAATACTAAAATTCTGGAAGTAGATTTTCGGCAAATATTTTTGCTATTTTTAAAACTGAAAGATTAATTACTACTTCTAATGTTGTTTGTGTGATAATGAATGAAAATTCTACAAAGTATCTTTCTGTCTCAATCGTGAAACAAAACTAATGTCCCAATAAATTTTTGACTACTAGGGTTCAATTACCTAGTCAACCTAACTTAAGCATGAGCTGAGGGTGCCAGGGTAGTGCTAACATCTCAGTGACGGATAGACTAGAACTGTTTCCATAGCTCTATCTATTTCCTTTCAAAGGTGAATGTGACACTGTGGTGGAAGTGTTTCTATTACGTACTTCGGTGAAGTTTGAATTGTGAATTCTTCGCTGCTGTAGGCCAGCCTTCCAGACATTGCGTCACGGACGAGACCTGTCCTCCACCAACGAAAACATATTTCTACACACCGCTCAGCAGCAGTTCGACAGCCAATCATGTACTCACGTACTCAACTCCGCTAGAAAGAATTACATTCACCAAAGACCAGCGTTGTAGGTGACGACAACCCACGAAACAATACAAGAAAAGAAAACAGACGTTTCAATTTCGGATATTTCACGTACTCGGGTACACCCCCCCCCCCCAACCACACACACACACACACACACACACACACACACACACACATACTCACACACACATAAGCTATAAATTTGTTGTCGTGATAGGAATTTTTAAATGTAAAGCTCTATTTTTTGTAAGTAGATTTTAAGTCTATAAAAAGAATCAAGGATAAATTTGACAAGGGAATTAAAGTTCAGGGAGAAGAAATGAAAACTTTAAGGCTCGCCAACGATGTATTAATTGTGAAAGCGATGACAAAGGATTTGAAGTATAAGGTGAACAGGATAGTGCTTATGACCCGAACATATATGAAAGTGTGGCCGAGCGGTTCTAGGCGCTTCAGTCTGGAACCGCGCGACCGCTACAGTCGCAGGTTCGAATCCTGCCTCGGGCATGGATGTGTGATGCCCTTAGGTTAGTTAGGTTTAAGTAGTTCTAAGTTCTAGGGCACTGATGACCTCAGATGTTAAGTCCCATAGTGCTCAGAGCCATTTGAACCATTTTATATGAAAGTGAAACAGGGGTAATTACAGATCAGGTGATTCTGAGGGAATTAGATTATTAAATGAGACGGTTAAAGTATTAGGCGTGTTTTGTTGCTTGGGGAGCAAAAGAGTCACGGCAGAACAAGTAAAGAATATGCAGAGTGCCGAGTGACAATAGCAAGAAAAGATTCTCCGAAAAAGAGAAATATTTTATCTTGCTGTAAATTTAAGTGCTGGGTTTCAGCCTTTCGCGAGAGTCAAACATCGCCAATAAACGGTACAGATAATCAGATATCAGAAGCTTTTGAAACATGGTGCTACAGGAGAACGCTTAAGATTAGACAAGTAGATCGAGCAGCCTCAAGTTGAGGGGAAAGGAAATTTGCAGTATACCTTGAGTAAAAGAAAGGGTAGAGTGATACGACAGACTCTGAGGCATACGAGGAATAGTCAGATAATGGTGGGAAGTGCCGGAAGGGGATGTGGACTGAAGAGGCACATCAAGTCTTCACTGCAGTAAGCGGGTTAAAATGGATGTCGGTTCCAGCAGTTATATAGAGACGAACTGACTTGCACAGGAGAGGTTATCTTGAAGCCTGCAGCAACCAGCTCTTGAGACTGAAGACTAAACCAACAAGAAAACGAAGTTTTTCGGGGTGAAAAATGATTAAAAATGTAAAATTTACGTGTCTCGAATAGTCAGGTAATAAAGATCAGGAAAATAGCCTGCGTAATCATTTACCCAACGATGGTGAATGGAGAATAAAGATTTGTTGGGAGAATGCTGAAAAAGTGTTGCACATATACTAAGCAAATTACATAGAAGGCTCCTGCGCGAGTTCTTTCAGAGTATTTTTCAACCTTTGGGTTCTTTTACAGTCTATCAGCGGAAGACGCTGAACGTACTAAAAACGCGCTACCAGTATCGCTTTAGGTTGATACAACACGCACGGAATTGTGGCAGAGGTACTCTGGGAACTGAAATGGAGAACTTGGGAAATAAAGATGGCGTTGTTCTCACGAAAAGTCGTTGTGTGTAGCTAGAGAAGGAAGACAGTGTTCCATATCTGTCGCACCCATCGCATAACTAGCGCAAGAACTGCGAGAATCTAGTAAGCGTAGTGACATATGGTTGAAATATTACAGTCAGTTTTCTTTATTTATAATTTTCATGTACAATACGGTATCTATGTCGGAGTTGTAGGATTCCATCCTTAGATGTCCATATGACTGTTCAAACCAGTCGATCATGGAATGCAACGAACAAATCATAGTGTACACATACGGATACATACGCCAGGCTGACATAAAATAATCGTCTTACGAAGCATGAGGTCAAGAACTCACCGTATCAGCATTCGCGTTAATCAGTTTAGGAAACCTAACATAATGACCGCATAAAGGTTTGAACTCCCCCCCCCCCCCCCCCCACCTCCTGAATGTGAATTTGGTGTTTTAACCACCTCTCACACCTCGCTCGATCGTGGTGAATAAAATCTTCGGCACTCGCTCGACCCTTCAGGCATACTTGCAACATAGTGTTATTAATAAAGTTTCGTTCAGAGGAAACGATGAGGGCAAAGTTTTCCTCTCTTTTATAAGCTAGTATCTAAAGGCTAGGTGCTTCACGGTTGCGTTTACTTAACGAAACAACACAAAAACCATTTTTAGAGCCTCTAAAATGAAACAGATTATTTATTTATTTATTTCTGTGGTTTGGGGGATGTGGGTAATAAACTGTTTGCTGGCAACGAAGTAACATCGAAAACTGTCACCCGAATTACAAAATAATGCAAGATCCTAAGAGCACCAAAGTTATAACTGAAAGGAGAAGCCCCACATCTCGCGTGTGTTTAAAAAACATCGTAGCACGCCACCAAGGGCTGCTAATGTATACTTATTTATTACAAACGATTTCAGCTCTCAGAAGATCTTAAGATACCCGAGGATGGTCTGAGGACTGAAACCGCTTTCAATGGAGAAGTATTTATTAGCAGCTCTTGGTGGTGAGTTATGTTGTGTTTTTAAAGCGTAACTGATTGGTGTTCAGTAAGCTGCTTAAGTCATTTGTTATCTGCTGTTCAATATCTTTACATCTACATCTACATCTACGTGGATACACTGAAAATTTAAGTGCCTGGCAGAAGGCTCATCGAACCATATTCACAAATCTCCATTACTCGAAACTCGTATAGTGCGCGGAAAGAACGAACACCTATATCTTTCCGTACAAGCTCTGATTTCCCTTATTTTATCGTGGTGATCGTTCCTCCCTATGTAAGTCGGTATCAACAAAATATTTGCGCATTCGGAGGACAAAGTTGGTGATTGGAATTTCGTGAGAAGATTCCGTCGCAACGAAAAACGCCTTTCTTTTAATGATATCCAGCCCAAATCTGTATCATATCTGTGACACTTTCTCCCATATTTCGCGATAATACAAAACGTGCTGCCTTTCCTTGAAATTTTTTGATGTACTCCGTCAGTTATATCTGGTAAGGACCCTACACTACGCAGCTGTATTCTACAAGAGGACGGACAGTGTAGGCAATCTTCTTAGTAGGTCTGTTACATTTTCTAAGTGTTCTGCCAATAAAACACACTCTTTGGTTAGCCTTCCCCACAACATTTTCTTTGTGTTCCTTCCAATTTAAGTTGTTCGTAATTGTAATACTTAGGCATTTAGTTGAATTTACGGCTTTGATTTATCGTGTAACCGAAGTTTAACGAGTTCCTTTTAGCACTCAAGTGGATGACCTCACTTTTCGTTATTTAGGGTCAAATGCCACTTTTCGCACCATTCCGATATTTCTTCTAAATAATTTTGTAGTTTGTTTTGATCTTTTGATGACTTTATTAGTCGATAAACGTCAGCGTGATCTGCAAACAACTGAAGACGGCTGCTCAGATTGTCTCCCAAATCGTTTACATGGGCAAGGAGCAGCAAAGAGCCTATAACACTACCTTGGGGAACGCCAGAAATCACTTCTGTTTTACTCGATGGCTTTCCGTCAATTACTACGAACTGACAGGAAATCACAATTCCAGTCACTTGACTGAGACGATATTCCATAAGCACGCAATTTGACTACGAGCCGCTTTTGTGGTACAGTGTCAAAAGCCTTCCGGAAATCATAAATATGGAATCGATCTAAAATCCCTTGTCAATAGCACTCAACACTTGATGTGAATAAAGAGCTAGTCGTGTTTCACAGGAACGATGTTTTCTAAACCTATGTTGAGTGTGTGTCAATTCTTCGAGGTAATTCATAATGTTCGAACACAATATACGTTCTAAAATCTTGCTGCATATGGATGTTAACGATATAGGCCTGTAATTTTGTGGATTACTCCTACTACCTTTCTCGAATATTGATGTGACGTGTGCAACTTTCCAGTCTCTGGGTACGGATCTTTCGTCGAGCGAACGGATGTCTATGATGGTTAAGTATGGAGTATTACTAATTAGGATTTAGAAGTATGCTTCATTACTATATCTAAGATCACGAGGAGATAAAGAAGTTACACCATATGGAAAAATAATTACAAAACTTCTGCATATCATTAAGCATTAGTATGTTACTATTTTTAAAAGTTTAGCGCTGAAGTCGCTTGCCTCTATTGCAACATTATGTTCTTCTCTCCAGGCAGTGCCTCTAAGGCCAATTTCTTACAGAAAGCAGACAGCGCCACTGACTCACTTCTATCTGACGCGGCCAGCAGGGTGAATCGTCAGCGAGCGAGTGCACGTCGGGTAGCAGCTGACATTGGCCCACTTACTAAGAATACGCTTCAGCGTAAACATCAGCTGGGGCAGTGCTACGGAAGCACGTTTCACACTACCTTCCACCTGCCTTAGCCAAGAGGAATACGTGACTAGTCTGACTACTATCAAAAATGGTTCAAATCCCTCTGCGCACTATGGGACTTAACATCTATGGTCATCAGTCCCCTAGAACTTAGAACTACTAAAACCTAACTAACCTAAGGCCATCACACACATCCATGCCGAGGCAGGATTCGAACCTGCGACCGTAGCAGTCCCACGGTTCCAGACTGCGCGCCTAGAACCGCGAGACTACCACGGCCGGCGACTACTATCGATCCATCGTTTTAAACAATGGGAAGTTCAGGTTGGAATATCAACAATATTATGAAAAGGATGGATTGCAACTCACCGTAAAGATGAGACGTTGAGTTCGGACAGGCACAACTAAAAGTTGGTTCAAATGGCTCTCAGCAGTATCAGACTTAACTTCTAAGGTCATCAGTCCCCTAGAACTTAGAACTACTTAAACCTAACTAACCTAAGGACATCACACACATCCATGCCCGAGGCAGGATTCGAACCTGCGACCGTAGCAGTCCCACGGTTCCAGACTGCGCGCCTAGAACCGCGAGACCACCACGACCGGCGACTACTATCGAGCCATCGTTTTAAACAATGGGAAGTTCAGGTTGGAATATCAACAACATTATGAAAAGGATGGATTGCTACTCACCGTAAAGATGAGACGTTGAGTTCGGACAGGCACAACGAAAAGTTGGTTCAAATGTCTCTCAGCAGTATCAGACTTAACTTCTAAGGTCATCAGTCCCCTAGAACTTAGAACTACTTAAACCTAACTAACCTAAATACATCACACACATCCATGCCCGAGGAAGGATTCGAACCTGCGACCGTAGCAGTCCGGCGGTTCCAGACTGCGCGCCTAGAACCGCGAGACTACCACGGCCGGCGACTACTATCGATCCATCGTTTTAAACAATGGGAAGTTCAGGTTGGAATATCAACAACATTATGAAAAGGATGGATTGCTACTCACCGTAATGATGAGACGTTGAGTTCGGACAGGCACAACGAAAAGTTGGTTCAAATGGCTCTGAGCAGTATGAGACTTAACTTCTAAGGTCATCAGTCCCCTAGAACTTAGAACTACTTAAACCTAACTAACCTAAGGCCATCACACACATCCATGCCCGAGGCAGGATTCCAAGCTGCGACCGTAGCAGTCCCACGGTTCCAGACTGCGCGCCTAGAACCGCGAGACTACCACGGCCGGCGACTACTATCGATCCATCGTTTTAAACAATGGGAAGTTCAGGTTGGAATATCAACAACATTATGAAAAGGATGGATTGCTACTCACCGTAATGATGAGACGTTGAGTTCGGACAGGCACAACGAAAAGTTGGTTCAAATGGCTCTGAGCAGTATGAGACTTAACTTCTAAGGTCATCAGTCCCCTAGAACTTAGAACTACTTAAACCTAACTAACCTAAGGACATCACACACATCCATGCCCGAGGCAGGATTCGAACTCCGACCGTAGAGGTCGCGCGGTCCCAGACTGTAGCGCCTAGAACCGCTCGGCCACATTACCGGCACAACGAAGAGACCGTTACACATTGAGCTTTCGGCCAAAGCCTTCTTCAGAAAATAAAGCTCACAAACCCTCACACTAGTTTAATAAGGCATAGTTGCAAAATACTGACACGAATTACTTACACAAGAATGGAAAATATAGTAAAAACCGACCTCGGGGGAGGTCACACTGGATTCCGGAGAAATTAAGAAACACACGAAGCAATACCGACCCTACGACTTTCCTTAGAACATAAGTTGAAGAAAGGCAGACCTACGTTTGTAGCATTTGTAAAGTTAGAGAAAGCGTTTGACGGTGTTGACTGGAATACACTTTGAAATTCTGAAAGTCGGAGTGGTAAAAATATCATTGAGTGAAAGGTTATCTACACTTCCAATAGAAACCACGCAGCAGTTACAAGAGTCGAAGGAAACGAAAGGGAGCCGTATGTCAGTTTACGTTACCAGAGCCGCTACTTCTCGATCAAGTAGCTCCTCAGTTTGCCTCACAACGGCTGAGCGCACCCCGCTTGCCCACAGCGCTCGACAGACCGGATGGTTACCCATCCATGCCCGACAGCGCTTAACTTCAGTGATCTGACTGCAAAGGTGTTACCATTGCGGCAAGGCTGTCGGCAATGTAAAGCAAGGGTAATAGAAAATTATATCAGGCGATGCTGAGGAAACAATATTAGGAAATGAGACGCTAGAAGTCGCAGAAAAATAAGTGACGATGCCCGAACAGAAGTTAGGAATAAATGTTGTCAATTACTCCAAAAAAAAAGAAAAAAAAAGAAAAAAGAAATACTGTTACTTTAAGCCCAGCTAGGGTTCTGTGGACCTCTCGTCCTCTCTAAGCTTGTCGGACTAGTTGTCTGCTGCTTTAATTCGTTTGTTACACCGCTTAGACACAATGGCCCATATTTTAGAGATGTTGTAAGTTTGTCGTATGATGCTTTGAGGCTAGCTACTCGTATTTTTGAGAGCAAACGAGCGGTATGTTGCAGCGGTAAAGAACTGGAGTTGCAGTCGGCTCATCTAGATTGATGCTTTCCGTGGGTTCCCTCCAAGTGGAATGCGGCAGTGCCAAGTTGGTTCCTTTATGCGGCCGATTTCCTTACCCATATATCAGCCACTCAGGTTTCCGTTACTCCTCTAACAATCTCGTCGCCGAAGGTACGTAATCTTCCATCTTTGTCTTTGACAGAGCCATCCCTAATAAGCCATATGCAGCTACGTTGTCCATACTCTCAGACTGCAAGGGAGTAAGTGGCGTACTAATTCCTTCAAACGGTTTATGCTTGAACTGAAAATGATAAGATTATACTTTTAAGATTTATTGCCATACTTTATTCATTACATTTCTTAAACTTACGAATAATGTTTTTCAGAGCCTTAAGAACGTCAATGAATTTCTACGTGTGTAGATGATTTCTTAGGTACCACTCCACGGGTTTGGATTTTGTGTCTGTGGCGATACCTTTGAACTCACGAAGCAAGTATTTTAAATTCTACTACCCAAGCATTCCGTGTCAAAAAGATTTGTAGATATTCTCGGCTGTTCTGAAATACCGAGTTGTTTCTTGATTAGTCTCTTAGCGTCTCCGACATTTTTAAGGATCTAATTTAAATTGTTATTTGATTCTTTTTTACACTCCACTGCATACACTACTCATCACGGATGATCCGTCATAGCCTTGGCTGAAATAGTTTTCGCATCTAGTTCCTTTCCTTCTTTGTATTCAGTTAACTGAAATTCGTATCCTAATTTATCTTTGACTTGCGTGAAGGAGGTAAATGATTTGCGTATCTTTACTTTAGAATAATTTCCTAAACAAGTTTTCTTCTTTTTAACACAGTGAAAAATTTCTCTTGACTATTTGATTCCCCTAAAACTTCCAGTTTTTTCTTCCCCATTCACTTTTCCACATTGTTTCTATTTTTTAAATTCAAGTGCATTGTCACTCCAGTCCCATCCTATTACGTGCCTACTATTATCGCTGGATACTTTCATTAATTGTGAGTTGGTTATTTTCCTCATTCCATCTTATAAATAAAGAACTCGAATCGCGACATGACTCTTTTCTCAACAATACAGCGGTCTTTGCGGCGGTCCACGTCGTTGCATAGCAACAGTCTGAGATGAGACGATTGACGAGCAGCATGAATGTGTCTGTTCCTCGTCTGCAAAACTTAAGAACGCCATAAAACGCGGGAAGAACACAGTAGTAGCCAGAGCAGTCAGAAGGTAAATCATCAACAAACGTCTTATGTCCTGCTATTTCGTGGCAACCAAAACACATGCGTCAAATCGATTGCACCTTAGTGCTGCAGTGTAACACAGACTGTCACAGGCAGATCTTCGACATTCCAGTCATATATAAGTTAAGCGGATTTTGCAAACAAAGTGTACCATACCCAAGCTAGTGCTACTCATGTAACGTAGAACACGTTGAATTGACCAACCAGTGGTCCTTCCCACACATAACATCCTTGTCCGATCTATTCTTGAATATGGACCTCAAGCGTAGGTCATACCAACAAGCCAAGCGAAATGAGTTCAATCTCCTGACCGAAGGATGCTGCGTATTGTTGGAAATCTACATCATGACTTTCCTACAAATTCTCTTCACCAAACCCTCAACACGAAAAACATACTGGAAACAATCAAAGAAGAATGCACCAGATTCGGGCATAGCACGCTAATCCGCGACGGACTTACTAAATCTCTTTTACAACATGACCCTCTAACGTTCAACTTCCCAAAATTCAAGCACTGTTTCCCTCCCTATATCATTCTAGAAACAGACTCACTTCACCAGATGCTTCTCAAATAATGAAGAAGTCAACGAGATCGTCCTTAGACCAAAGCTACCCACAAGGATATACAGCAAAATAATTGATTAAGTATTCGTATTTCTTACAATGTCTACAGAATGAGATGAAAATTTTACATGGGCTAAATTTACAGTATCACAGTGATAACAAGAAGAAACAAAAGCCAGAACATCAGACAAATAATCCCAGCTGAGGCTTTTCGACCGGGACGATTTTCCCTTAGCCGAATCGCGGGATTCGGAATGAAGATGTTAAAAATAGGGACATCTTGCTGCCATCTATCTCCAACAAAACTCGTTGAAATTAAATAGCACCCAAATTCTCCTAAATAAATTGTGCCACCACAGAATAAACTACAACTAACAGCATTTAAGAGCTATACTCTCCTGCAGCCCGCCATCTCACTCGGAGATGGAGAAAAAAAACTAGATTGTTTGTTAAGGTACACCTGAGACACTTGGAGTTGGAGGAACGTGAATTCTATAAATCTTGTAATCACAGGAAAACGGGAATGCTAAAATTATACATTCAGAGATCTTGTACACAGTTGGAGTAGGAGGACCGGAAAATTTTGAGAGACATATGGGGCACCAAAAAACATGGAGATATCTGGGTACACAGAACACGACAGTTACTGTATGAAAATATTGAACGCATATCGAGCGAGATACAGAAGAGGAGGTTACGATTTGTTGGGCACATCATGAAGACGGACGAGGAGAGGTTGACTAATAAGATATGGATTGCAACATGTCATACGGGAAACAAATGGGTGAAGGAAGTCAGAGATGACTGGAAGACTGTAGCAATAAAAGAAAGGAATCTGCAGGCAGTAGAGCAGGACAGGGAGAAGTATAAAGGGTCGGTGGATGGTCACAGGTGGCCGGACACCAAAATCAAAGTTGTCTTAACAGAAGAAGAAAGAAACAGAAGAAGCGAGAGAATGAAGGGGTATTGGAAGAAAGAAGACGTGCAAAACAAGCCACACGTGATCCTGAAGGGTCCTAAGGAAGCAGGACAGGAGAAGAAGAGTACATTTTTCTACGAAGTTTCAGCGCCTAGCGATCTGTGTATTCGCTGGTGTAGAAATTATTCCATTAATCGAGTGTTTCACGGTGAAGTCTTGAAACACACGTTTTCCATGCACGTATCATCAGAAATAGTTCATGTTTATCAGAATTTCTAACATTTATAGACGAATATGAAATATTAATCTGTATTTTGTCAGAAATTGATTTTCTTTTTAAATCGTATGAAATACGACTTGAAATTGTTGGTTCTCCTTGTGTATAATTGTAAATATAAATGCCTTGTGGCTAGGACCTCCCGTCGGGTCGACCGTTCGCCTGGTGCAAGTCTTTCAAGTTGACGCCACTTCGGCGACTTGCGTGTCGATGGGGATGAAATGATGAGCATAAGGTTAACATAACACCCAGTCCCTGAGAGGAGAAAATTTCCGACCCAGTTGGGAATCGAACCGGACCGTTAGGAATGGCATTCAGTCGCGCTGACCGCTCAGTTACCAGGGGCGGACCTGTGTATAATTGTATAACGTTGATCAGCTTTAATGTCTTTGTGCCACTGTATTTCGTATCCTCGCTACCAGCACAATGCACCTACGTTTTCGTGGGTTATTGTCTCCCTATTACTACTTCGATAGAAGTCATTGTAGTTTGAGTGGTTAATAAGTTGATTCTTCCCGCTGTCAACTTTGGCCGTCTTCTGTGTGCAATAGACGTGACACTGTAGTTGTCTTTGCTTAACGCTGTGTTGCATTTTGGCGACAAGTAATTTGTAGCAGATAGTATCATTTGTATATGACATCTTACGCCTTTGTATACCCCTCCTCCTCCCCCCCCCCCCCCCCCCCTCGATCTGACACGACAAATAGTCAAGTCATCGCTCACTCTGGGATGACACTCGAAGCTGTGGCTGACGGGAGTAGCCATTTCGATAGAAGTCGGATGATATTCACATCAGTTTTCAATATTGTGTGCAAAGAATATTCCATTGAACTCATCAATCAGTTCAAACCGTTTCAAATTTACTTACATACTCCTATAACAGTTCTGTGATCTTTAACTTCACATGTTGTATTTACTTTCGTTTTCGGGTAGCCTACATAAAAGCATTGGACAAAGCGTCGTCTCCTAGCTAAAGTTCGCATATAGTTACGTCAGCACGGTTTCCAAAACGATCCCTGATTACTTTAATAGTCGATTTTATCAATTTTATTCGCTTTTTTGTTCTTTCTTTCGTGCGACATGCCTCGCGTAGTGGCCACATGATTTGAGGCGTCATCTCAGGCTTGTGCGACCCCTCCCGCCGGAGGTCTGAGTCCTCCCTCGGGCATGGGTGTGTTACAGGAAGCACATTCTTTTGGCCACGAGGACTACAATTTACTTCCAGAATGACAGGGCCCCTCCATATTTTACCAGACGTGTGAGGGAACATCTCAACGTCACCTACTCTAATCGCTGGACTTGTCGTGATAGTACGTTAACTAGCCAACTACATTGCCAGACCTTACGCCATCAGATTTTTTGTTCATAGTGTTGGATAAAGTACGTGGCGTACAAACGAAAGATAAATATGTGAGATGAACTGCTTGGTCGCATCACGGATGCTGCTGCCCTCATTAGGGAACGTGCAGAGGCGCTCACACAGCCAACACAAAGTGATCTTCCAAGAGTGAACTGTTTGTATGTTATTGAGCTTCTCCTGAGACCAGCAAGAGCCTCAGATCAGTCCCCGATAGAACACATGTGAGACCAGCACGGATGTCAACCCAATCCCAGTGGCACTATACAGGATATGAAGAGCAAGTCACAACAATTGTGGAGAAGCTTGCCTTAGGAGAGGATACAACGACTCGATGACACCCTTCCCGACCGAATCAGTGCAGGCATATAGGCTAGAGCAGGAGCAGCGCCAGACTGATGAGTGCGCTCATAGTGCCAAGTTCTTTGTAAAACCCGCGCGGGGTCTAAGGAACATTGTCACGGTCCGTGCGGGTCCCTCTGTTGGAGATTCGAGTACTCCCTCGGACATGGGTGTCTATTTTGTCCATACCGTAAGTTAGTTTAAGTTAGACAAAGTAGTGTGTATGCTTAGGGACCGATGATCTAAGCAGTTTGGTCCCATAAGACCATACCACAAATTTCCAAATTTCTTTGTAAAAAATGGTTGGGGTTGGGTGGGGTTGTTTTGGGGAATGAGACCAGACAGCGAGGTCATCGGTCTCATCGGATTAGGGAAGGATGGGGATGGAAGTCGGCCGTGCCCTTTCAAAGGAACCATCCCGGCATTTGCCTGGAGCGATTTAGGCACGGAAAACCTAAATCAGGATGGCCGGACGCGGGAAGGAACAGTCGTCCTCCCGAATACGAGTCCAGTGTAAAAAAAAAAAATTGTTCAAATGGCTCTGAGCACTATGGGACTTAACATCTGAGGTCATCAGTCCCCTAGACTTAGAACTATTTAAACGGAACCAATCTAAGGACATCACACACACCCATGTCCGAGGCAGGACTCGAACCTGCGACCGTAGCACCACCGCGGTTCCGGACTGAAGCGCCTAGAACCACTCGACCACAGCAGCCGGCAAGTTCTTTGTAGGTTGACTCGATTTTGTAATCACTGAAACAGCATGGCATACTCTCCCGGTCAATGAAGTTTCATTTGGTTTCTTCCTCCTCTTCTGGAAGCTTCACTTTCTTCTCTGGCCGTATGCAAAAGCACAGACGTTCAGAAAGTAACGCAGCCTTAAGGGAAAATAATAAACTTCTAAAAATTCACAAATGTTGTCTTCATTACGTGATTTACGAACCTGAATACCACGTCTTAAACTTCTGTTGTGATTTCTATTGAAGACTTGCGGTAGCGCATCATTCAGCTTCTTCCTACGGTTAGGGAATGGTGGAAGGGACAGTTTTGTAAACAGCAACCTTCAAGTGGCCTCACAAGAATACATTATTTGGGAATACGATGTCTGTCAAAAAAATTCCGGAACATTCGTAATTTCGCGCCAGTGGCGTGTTGGAGCGAAATGCGATTGGCACCCCTCCACAAGCCTGTGGTTAGTGTTAAACTCCCGGACGTTTCACTGTTGTATGTCTGTTAGGTATTATCTAGTGCTCTGTTCAGTAGAACATTGTATCACACAGTTTGAGACTTTCGAGACGGAAGAGCTACGAGAGCAATGAGTCTGCATTCATTAAATTTTGCGTGAAACTCAAAAAAACCTTTATAGAGACACACCAACTGATGCATGAAGCCTACGATGATGAGTGCTTGAGCCATACTCGGTGTCACGAATGACTCACACTGTTTAAAATGGCCGGACGGAAGTTAAAGTTGGCCCTCGTTCAGGACGACCTTCGACGTCTACCGAAGACGCTAACGTCAGGAAAGTCAACGAAATTGTGCGTGCCAATCGAAGACTGAGTCTCCGAGAGATTGCAGAAAAATGTAACATTTCAGTTGGATCATATCATGAAATCCTGACACAGCATTTGGAATGCATCGTGTTGCCACCAAATTCGGAAACGGCGTTGGGAGCGTTGTGTCAATTGTGGAGGAGATTATTTCGAAGGACACCATGCACAATAAGTAAAACGTAAGCGTTGAAAAAATTAGTGGACTAAGATCTGGAATTTTTTGAACAGACCTAGTGTTGAATTTTCGGTTGGATAGAATTCATCTAGCTTTTTCTGCAGGTTCGATAATTCGACAAATTTTGCGTTGGTCATAAAATAGACTGCACGTTAGTTGAGGGAAAGGTGATACGGCGAAGATGGACAAAATGCCGTCCGAGAAGAGACTTTTTCACAGTTCAAGAATATGAAGTGCAACTTGTTGTTAATATCAGATTCACGAAAGCGACGAGCAGATAGTTCGCTCTGGAAACAGTTTTGTGATATGAAATTTAATCGGCCGCTGTGGCCGAGCGGTTCTACGCGCTTCAGACCGGAACCGCGCTGCTGCTACGGTCACAGGTTCGAACCCTGCCTTGGGCATCGATATGTGTGATGTCCTTGGGTTGGTTCGGTTTAAGTAGTTCTAAGTCTAGGGGACTGATGACCTCAGATGTTAAGTCCCATAGTGCTTAGAGCCATTTGAACCATTTTGTGAAATGTTCGACGCGAAGTGTTGTACTGTGTCGGTATTTCCTGCATGAAAGAATACCTTTAATGGTTCAAATGGCTCTGAGCACTATGGGACTTAACATCTGTGGTCATCAGTCCCCTAGAACGTAGGACTACTTAAACCTAACTAACCTAAGGACATCACACACATCCATGCCCGAGGCAGGATTCGAACCTGCCACCGTAGCAGTCCCGCGGTTCCGGACTGAGCGCCTGAATCGCTAGAGAATACCTTTAATATTCCACGTAGAAATATTCTTGGAGTATTCTAAAGCTATTCCGATATACAGATTATCTTTGCCCTACAAGCTCTCGAAAATAAATAAATAAATAAATAAATAAAAATAAAAGATGCACCAGGGGACGTGAGATTCTCTTAGCATGTAAGTTCCGTAACGAAAGCTATATTTGAGAATTATTTTTTAACTCCGATATATTAATCAGTATTTTGTGTATCTTTCTTCATCTGTTGCAAGTATCCCAGTTGCATCAAAATCTTTTTTCAGCGTACTCATGTCTCATGTTTTGTTAACTATTTCGTACTGTATAAAAGAACGAACAATCTTCTCAGCATATGACATCTCCATAAAACTACTGTCACAGCTTCATGAAGCTATTGTCTCGGAATGTGCTGTGCAGTATGCAGAATTAGGTTAAAAATTTCAACGTTGAGTGACGGAGGACAGAGAGCGTATCTCGAAGCACGGTGGCTAGAAGCTGACAAACACAACGCCGCGACTCATGGGCGGAAGATCCCACGTTCAGCAATAAATAACTCATTAGATACCGAGTCGTCCCTGGACAGAAGGAGACATGCCAGAAATACCGTTGCCAGTATCTTAAACGTTGGTGACTGTACAGTTACGCCAACTTTTCGTCCGAATAATGAAACACCGTGGAATCGCCGCTTCATATAGCTCTGCAGATAGATTATCATATACTTAATTTCCAACGAGTACGCACTACGTAGTGCACACTGGACCGCGACAGTGAGTATGCTTCTAATATCAGTAACAATTTTTGTACTGTAATAATGTAGTTAATTTTATTTAGCAAAAGGAAGGAGTAACAGGTCTAGTGAGAATTGCCATTTACACTACTGGATATTAAAGTTGCTACACCAAGAAGAAATGCAGATGATAAACGGGTATTCATTGGACATATATATTATACTGTAACTGACATGTGATAACATTTTCATGCAGTTTGGGTGCATAGATCCTGAGAAATCAGTACCCAGAACAACCACCTCTGGCCGTAATAACGGCCTTGATTGAGCTAAACAGAGCTTGGATGGCGGTACAGGTACAGCTGCCCATGAAGCTTCAACACGATAGCACAGTTCGTCAAGAGTAGTGACTGGCGTATTGTGACGAGCCAGTTGCTAAGCCACCATCGACCAGACGTTTTCAATTGGTGAGGGATTCTGGAGAATGTGCTGGCCAGGGCAGCAGTCGAACATTTTCTGTATCCAGAAAGGCCCGACAGGACTTGCAACAAATGGTCGTGCATTATCCTGCTGAAATGTAGGGTTTCGCAGGGCTCGAATTAAGGGTAGAGCCACGGGTCGTAACAGATCTAAAATGTAACGTCCACTGTTCAAAGTGCCGTCAATGCGAACAAGAGTTGACCGAGACGTGTAACCAATGGCACCCCATACCATCACGCCAGGTGATACGCCAGTATGGCGATGACGAATACACGCTTCCAATGTGCGTTCGCCGCGATGTCGCCAAACACGGATGCGACCATCATGATGCTGTAAACAGAAGCTGGATTCATCCGAAAAAATGACGTTTTGCCATACGTGCAGCCAGGTTCGTCGTTGAGTACACCATCGCAGGCGCTCCTGTCTCTGATGCAGCGTCAAGGGTAACCGCAGCCATGGTATCCGAGCTGATAGTCCATGCTGCTGCAAAAGTCGTCGAACTGTCCGTGCAGATGGTTGTTGTCTTGCAAACGTCCCCATCTGTTGACTCAGGGCTCGAGACCTGGCTGCACGATCCGTTACAGCCATGCGGATAAGATGCCTGTCATCTCGACTGCTAGTGATACGAGGCCGTTGGGATCCAGCACGGCGTTCCGTATTACCCTCCTGAATCCACCGTTTCCATATTTTGCTAACAGCAATGTCGCGATACGATAAACCGCAATCGCGATAGGCTACAACCCGACCTTCATCAAAGTCGGAAACGTCATGGTACGCATTTCTCCTGCTTACACGAGGCCTTACGACAACGTTTCTCCAGGCAACGCCGGTCAACCGGTGTTTGTATATGAGAAATCGGTTGGAAACTTCCCTCATTTAAGCACATTGTAGGTGTCGCCACCGGCGCCGCTCTGAAAAGCTAATCATTTGCATATCACAGCATCTTCTTCTTGTCGGTTAAATATCGCGTATGTAGCATTTTCGCGGTGTAGCAATATTAATGGCCAGTAGTGTAAATGAAACTCCGCTTTGATCGATCCTCATGAAATTTTTAATGTGTTTTTCCCTTTTACAAAACATAAATGAAATGTACAGGGCGTCTCTACTAAGAATCGTCACATTTTCTCTGGTGTTACAGCAGATATCTGATAAAACGGTTCAAATGGCTCTGAGCACTATGGAACTTGACATCTGTTATTATCAGTCCCCTAGAACTTAGAACTACTTAAACCTAACTAACCTAAGGACATCACACACATGGATGCCCGAGGCAGGATTCGAACCTGCGACCGTAGCAGTCACGCGGTTCCGGACTGAAGCGCCTAGAACCGCTCGGCCACCGTGGCCGTCTAGATATCAGTAGTTTCATTTTTGCAGTGTGTAGATAGATTCGGACTAACCAAATACTGCTTGTAAAACGCTTCATGTGACATTTAGTGTCAACGTAAGGGGGCGGTTCGTTTGTAGTTACAAAGAAAATGATTTTTGAACTGGAATTTTACGTGCCCACTCGATAGAGTAGTCCCAGATTAGTGTAATGTGATATTCGGTTCGTCGATATGTATTAACACGGACAGTAAACTCGAAGAATAAACAGCATTGCAGCAGCGACTCAGCAGCGCTGCGGGCTTGGCGGTGGCAATCAGCATGGGCCAGTGCTGCACTGTCGCTGGTGGAGTACTGGTTGCTATTCGTCGTTTACTGTCCATTTTAATACGTGTCGATAAAAAATATCGCACTAGACTAATCTGGGACATACCTAACGATAGGCACGTAGAATTTCGCATTTTTTGGGGTGGGGGGTGGGGGGGGGGGGGAGGTCCTTACTCCAGCTACAAAATACAAAATCGAAACACCAGGGAAAGTGCGCCTGTTGACTCTCAGGAAGGGCTCTGAGCACTATGGGACTTAATTTCTGAGGTCAACAGTCTCCTAGAACTTAGAACCACTTAAACCTAACTAAATAAGAACATCACACACATCCATGCCCGAGGCAGCAGCGCGGTTCCGGACTGAAGCGCCTAGAACCGCTCGATCACTGCGGCCGGATGACTCTCAGGAAGGACATCCTGTACATACGAGGGGCGTTCAATAAGTAACGCAACATTTTTTTCCCCCAAAAGCAGGTTGGTTTTATTCATGATTCCTATGCACTATGCTATTCCCCTCTCTTTTACTGCAAAATCATGTTTTTTTAACATAATCTCCGTTCAAGGCGATGACCTTATGCCACTTTATTGGGAGGGCTTTAAGCCCGCATTGTACCATTCTACCGGTCGACGTCAGAGTCAGAGTTTTGCTGTATCAACAACCTCCCCGCCACCCACGTACTGCGTCCCGCAGAGTGCATCCTTCATTGGGCCAAACAGAAAGAGATCGGAAGGTGCGGCATCTGGGTTGAAGGGTGGATGAGGAAGAACAGTCCGATGAAGTTTTGTGAACTCTTCTCGCGTGAACCGACATGTGTCAAACATTGCGTTTTCATAGAGAAGAAAAAGTTATGTAAGTGGGCTGTTTACGTTTTTATGTTGGTAACGCGCGACGTAGCGCTCTGTATGAAAATCACTGACTGTGCTGTGTGCAGTCTGTGGCTGGTTGGCATCGTTGGAATAATCGCTATTGTAGTGTTGGGCAGCTGGATGGGAACAGCGCGTAGCGTTGCGCAGTTGGAGGTGAGCCGCCAGCAGTGGTGGATGTGAGGAGAGAGATGGCGGAGTTTTGAGAGCGGACGATCTGGACGCGTGTCCGTCAGAAAAAGAAATTTGTAAGACCGCATGTTATGAGCTGACATATATAATGACTTTTGAACACTATCGAGGTAAATACATTGTTTGTTCTCCATCATAATCTTTCATTTGCTAACTATGCCTATCAGTAGTTAGTGCCTTCAGTAGTTAGAATCTTTTATTTAGCTGGCATTATTGGCGCACGCTGTATTGCAGTAGTTTGAGTAACGAAGATTTTTGTGAGGTAAGTGATTCATGAAAGGTATAGGTTATTGTTAGTCAGGGCCATTCTTTTGTAGGATTATTGAAAGTCAGACTGCGTTGCGCTAAAAAAAATATTGTGTGTCAGTTTACTGTTGATCAGAATAAGTAAACAGAGAAATGTCGGAGTACCTTCAGTTTTGCTCAGCTGTTTGAAAATCAAATAACGTAAGAGGTTTAGCAGCACAGTAATTCATAAATTTTTCTAAGAGGATGTTTCAGTTCCTTTGCATGTTTATGGTAACGAACGGACTGAAATCGTTTCTAGTAAATGAGTTTTGCTATTCGGGGAGCAAAATAACTGATGATGGTCGAAGTAGAGAGGATATAAAATGTAGACTGGCAAAGGCAAGGAAAGAGTTTCTGAAGAAGAGAAATTTGTTAACATCGAGTGTAGATTTAAGTGTCAGGAAGTCGTTTCTGAAAGTATTTGTATGGAGTGTAGCCATGTATGGAAGTGAAACATGGACGATAAATAGTTTAGACAAGAAGAGAATAGAAGCTTTCGAAATGTGGTGCTACAGAAGAATGCTGAAGATTAGATGGGTAGATCACATAACTAATGAGGAGGTATTGAACAGAATTGGGGAGGAGTTCGTGGCACAATCTGAGTAGAAGAAGGGATCGGTTGGTAGGGCATATTCTGAGGCATCAAGGGATCACCAATTTAGTACTGGAAGGGCAGCGTGGAGCGTAAAAATCGTGGAGAGAATTCAAGAGATGAATACACTAAACAGATTCAGAAGGATGTAGGTATTGGGAGATGAAGAAGCTAGCACAGGATAGAGTAGCATGGAGAGTTGCATTAAACCAGTCTCAGGACTGAAGACCACAACAACAACAATTTCCTGACTACCGGCGGGCAAGCGGGAATGGCACAGGTTTGCGCGACCTTTTTGCGACGAAGACAGACGCCTCGCTCAACGACTCATTGTGCTCTGGTTCAGTGCCCGTTCTCCGTAGACATTCTGCAAGCGTCTATGGAAATCTGCGATGCTCTGGTTTTCTGCCTAAAGAAACTCAACGACGGCTCTCAGCTTGAAACGCACCTCTGTTACAGACGCCACTTTGAAGGCGACGTATAGCGCTGCCACCTACTCTCTCACCTTTTACTTTTCCCCCTTGAGGAAGTGTATTGAGAAGTTTTTACTCCATATAGTGTGCTTGTGTGTGTGTGTGTGTGTGTGTGTGTGTGTGATTATCTTGGATAGTTTAGGCTTTCTGTGTATTGTGATGGTGTTCTGGTTGTGTCTTGCACTTGCCTGAGGTCGGCGAGGTGTTGGGTGTTTTAAGGATTAAGGATTGATATTAGGACTTGGAGATTTTGGGATTTTTCTCTTCAACTTAGTCGTTTGTGCTTAACGCGGGACGTAACATACCGACGTAGGATGTGGATGAGGTTATTTCCAGATCTGGAAGAGCTCTCGTATAAAGCCCTTGCCATGTCTTGGAATATTTCTTTGAGGAGGGGCATATCGGCAGCGTCGTGCAAGTAGTCTGTTGGAAACCCATGGGGTAGATGCTGAGCCCTCCAGAGGGCGTGGTTCTGCAGCCTCTGGAGATGATCCAGGTGTTGCTTCGCCGCATACCACAACGCAGGACACGCACATTCCATTATTGGACGTATGACTGATTACCTATCGGAATTTCATGAAACTATATTGACTGAAGCGGAAATATTCCAGGTTGTGCCGCAACAAATACCACATTTTTCAACCGAAACTGGCCGAGAAAAAATGTGTTGCATTGCTTATTGAACGGCCCTCGTTTGATTTGAACACGGTGAGGTTAACAATATTTCTATCGCTGACCAGTATAAAGAGACAAATTTTATTTTTCACGACTTTCGCACAATTATTTTCCCTGCTGACCACAAACTGTTCCAACACAAAATAGCTCACAACAGGCAAGTACAACGCGGGAATGCTCTAAGGCCGTTCAAGTTGGATATAAATACTGAAGAGCCATAACATTATCACCACATACTTAATAGTGTATTAGCTCTATTGCGAACTGGGGCTGTTCACTTTGATGAAAATCTCCCAACCGGTGAAAAACACTAATTCAGGTGCCGTATTAGAAAGGATGCGTGTGTTCAAAGGCAGCGCACGCACAATGAAAGTAACTCAGAACATTTGGGAAGGATTGTTTTAGAATGCAGATCTAGCCTATCTGTCCTGCGTTGATTACTGTTCGAGGAACACAAACTAAATAATGTTCTCTGAACTAAAGTCGGAAGAAAACTAATCATCTGTCCTGATGTACTATTCGAAGAACAGCTCCAAACTAACTGTACTCGGTTAAATCTCTAGGCAGGTGGTATCTGTCCACATGCGATAATTCTATTCACTGTTCCGTTTCTACTGAAGACTAATGTCTGTCTATCGGCCACTGTTTCTATATCATTCGACGGCTTGAAGACACTACGAACGTTTTGCAGGAACTCTCTTCCAAGAATCGGACTGGCTTACAACTTGCAACTCACAACTTCTGCTCGTGCATGATTACTTAAACCGCGAGTCTCTTCCTGGGGGCACTGCCGCTCCAGGATAGAGCTGTTCAATAAATATTGAGATGTATCGGCTATATTTCTTTCACCGGTAAAATGAGCGTACGGCATTGTGGGCCGGGAGTCTCCCATTCGGTGAAGTTCGGCTGCCGAGGGCAAGTACTTATTGAATTTGACGCCACATTGGGCGACTTGCGCTTCGGAGATATATCGATGTATGAATGTCGAAATGGTAATATGGGGTGCCGATATTTTATTTTATATTTTTTTCACAATTTTCGGTAAATCCTTGAAATTGTTCTTTTGAAACTGTAGTAGATCATACTTTCAGTGTGTGAAAGAGTCTTACTACGTTTTGAGCTTTCATCACGTCCAGCCTTTCTCTTTGTGTGAAGCGTATAGATGGCACAAAAGAATTCCGATTGCACGGGGGGAGGGGGGGGGGGGGGTAGCAAGATTTCCGATGTGAAGAGGCAGCACACCAATTGCGTTGAAAAACAATTTTTAAGGCAACTAGTGTGTTATTTCTTCACATCGGCGTTCTTCAAAAACAGTTGCTGAAAATAATGAGCAAAAATACAAATGACAAGATTGGTCTTTCTGGTGGGCGGAGAGTGTGGGAGGAAATTGATTTAATCGGCACTCAGCGCTGCCAACAAAAACTGCAACGATTAACTTCACCAAGCAATTTTGACACTACAGTTGCTAGGTCGCTGGCGTTTGCAGGAATGAAAAAAAAAAAAAAAGGAAATCGACATGAAGTGTTCTGGACAAATCCGATACATGACGAAACCGAACGACGGACATATCGCACACCTTTTATTGTGCCACTTGCATGCGGTTACCACTGTTAGCAAAGCGGTTATCGACAAACGTGAACGTGCATCGTTTTCCTTGGTGATGATCTAGGGTGACCATACGTCCCGATTAATCGGGATTGTCCCGTTTTTCGAGGCTCAAAAATTTGTCCCGACTTTTTTTTAAAAAAAAAAAAAAACAGGCAATTTGTCCCTATTTTCAAGGATTATTTTCAGACATTTACAAAGTGGTTAAAATATTTTCTGAGTGTCGATTTTATAAACTATCAATTGAAACTGACATTCCGTGCTTTAGTACCCCCTGAGAATGTACAGCTTAAGCACTATAATTGTTGCGTACTCTTATTTTCTTTGCTTTTGCTTGCCATTGTTGCCAGCACTCAGTTTCGTGAAGTGCTAGCACATCGTGGCGATGCCGAGTCGAAAATCAAAGTTTTCGAAGAGCTTCGGAGGAAATTTCCTTGCTTCACTGCTACAGACAATGACTGTTCAGCAAAATGTAACTTATGTAACTGCGCTGTACCCGTGTCTCATGGTGGTGCTGCAGATCTCAAGCATCATATGGAATCAGAGAAACACAGGAAGAATCTTCGATCGGTAGGTTCCTCGCAAAAAATGACGAGATATTTTGTAACTTCAGATACACGGGAACAGGAAAACGTAGCTGCTGCAGAAGGAACCCTGTCATTCCATTTTGTTAAACATCACAGAGGCTGTAATGACTGCAGTGTTCAACTATACAAAAAAATTCCTGATTCTAAGATTGCAGAAAATGTTTCGTGTGGAAGAACAAAGTGTGAAGCAATTATCAAGAATGTTATAGCTCCGCATTCCCAGAAACAGGTAATAGCTGCTGTAAACAGTGCAAAATACTTTTCAGTAGCTACTGATGCTAGCAACCATGGGCATCAGAAGTGAGGGTGGACTGCAGACGAAATTGCTTGATCTTGATGAACTGCAGAACGAAAAGTCCGAAACAATTTCCAATTATCTTTCTCATGTTATACAGTTATTCTGTATCATCTCAAAGTGTGTTGCATTTGGTGCAGACAATACTAACTGTAATTTTGGGGGGTTAATGAAGAAAGAAGGTAATAATGTTTTCACACATCTGAAAGAAAAACTAAAAGACTCTAACATTGTTGGCATAGGTTGTCCAGCACATGTTGTTCATAACACACTTGAAAGTGATTGTGATGTTTTATCTGTTGACATTGACTGCACTGTCATGAAGTTGTACAACCATTGTTATATTTTTTCTATTCGTGTTGCAGAACTCACTGAATTCTGTGAATTTGTTGGTGTCACTTACAAAAATTTACTTTACTTTTCCAAAACAAGGTAGTTTTCATTGTTGCCAGCCATAGAAAGGATCTTGAAAATGTATGAACCTTCGAAATCTTACTTTTTGTCACAGTCTAAAAGTGCCCTACAATCTTAGAGTTTTTTCAGTGCTTATATAAATGAATGTTATTTACTTTTTGTACATTCACAAATGAGTGTTTTCCAACAATCCATTCCGAGCATTGAGAAACAGAATAATTCCATATGTGAAGTATTAGCAGTCTTAACAAAAGCTTTGACAAGTCTAAATTCATGGAAACATGAACATTATGTACCACTAAGCGTAAAAAAACTGCTGAATGATTGTGAAGACCAGTCTGTTAAGAAATTTGACATAGCAGTATCAACGTTTTATGATGCTTCAGTAGACTATTTATCCTCATGGTTACAGGGAATAGCTGCGTTTTCTATATTCTCGTGGATGATGCCCACAGAACCGACAGAATGGTCAGTAGTTGGAAATACTTTAATGTGGCTAAATCAAAAGGGCATTCTAGTAAATGACAGCCTCTTATTTGATGAAATAGTTCATATACAGTCATTTGTAAAACAACAAGTGGAAACAAACAGTGAACAATGGAATCAGTTGGTGGCACATGAAAAATGGTGTAGGTTTTTCAGATCTTGCCAGTGTAATGAACAGTTCAGAGAATCGCTTAATATAGCGCAGTACTTCTTTTCACTCCCTGCACACAATGCAAGTGTTGAAAGAGTTTTCAGCTTACTATCGTCACAGTGAACAGATGAGAGGAATAGATTTACGGTGAGGAGCGTTAAATGTATTTTACTGATCTGTTTAAACTTCAGTAAATACAGTTGCACTGACTTCTATTCATACCTATTAGGCAAACCTGAGTTGCTGAACGAAATTTCATCTTCGAACAAATATGATTGCAGTGTGGAATCCACAAAACCATAAATTCCTTGTGTTCACTAAGAACTTTTTTTGTAGTGATTGTTACTGTATGTCTTTCTACATTCTGTGTTATAAATGTTACATTTCTTAATAAGCAAATCTCCGAAAACTTGAAATGTACTTCTTTCCAGTCTTTCCATTCTTTGTTTGGTTTTGTAAACCCACCCACCCACCCTCCCACCCACCCTCACACACACACACACACACACAAATATCAGTGAAGGCTATATTTGCAGAGGAACAAGAAATGTTAGCATTAAAAGTGATATTTAACGAGAAATAAAAATTGTCCCACTTTTTGGCCAAGAAAATGTATGAAAGTCCCGCTTTTGTCCGAAGAAAATATGGTCACCCTATTATGGTCAGAATATCTAATAATAATATTATTATTATTATTTTGATAAGGTGGTACGTCGATATTTCTTCATGAATATATCGATACTCTTAGATATCGATATATCGGGTACACGAGACTTTAAAAAAAATCAACAGTCCTAGGTCCAGCGGACGTGATTCGCGCAGGCAATGTGACTGGTTTGCGAACAGCGATGTTCCTGATGCGAACCGACATCTACGGTACATCTGGTAGCAACTGTCGCAAACTCTTCTTGTGTAGTATCTAAATACACCATAGGTTCACTTTTGGAAAGCAGTAAAGCTGCGATTCTGAGTGGCAGTGATTGGTTTCCAGAGGTTGGTGGCAGCAAACGTCTGCGCACGGGACATATAATTCTCGTAAATTACGGGCCAGTGGTTTGTGGGCGCAGATTTCGAATACCATCCGTCCCATTGGGTTCAGATCCGGCGAATTTGGTGGCCAAGACATCGACGTGAGCTAACTAACATGGTGTCGGGGAACACAAGTATAAAGAGATGCATGTGATCCGCAGTAATGTTCACGTATCCGAAGCTGTCATTGTGCCATCGTTTACTACAGCAGGTCCTATGGAAGCCCAGGCGAAAGTCCTGTATAGCTGGGTGCATCGCGCAGTACGTGTTCGGAGCAGCCGTAAGCCTGGATGATGGCATATCCAAAAACGACCATCGACAAGAGACACGATTCATCGGTCAGACGTCACATTTCCTTAGACCCATAGTCCAGTCACAATGATGCCATGCCCACCGCCCTCCTATCTGATCACGCCATTGAGTGAAAATGGGAACACATACAGGCTGTCTGCTGCAAAGCCCCTAGTTCAACATTGTGTGCTGAACACTGTACTTCGGAATACCTGTGTGTCTGCACCAACACTGTACTCTGTCGTCAGTTGTACGTTCTATGATGAGACGTCGACGTCCAACGCCTTGTCACCTAGTCGTGGGTTCGCCGTCCTTCAGCCACTTTCCGTAGATGGTCACCACAGCAGCACGTGTAACAGCCGACCAGCTTCACCGTATCCGAGATGCTCTCCTTCAAAGGCGTCGTGCCATAACGTCGTGCTCTTTGTCAAAGTCGCTTATGTCAGTAGATTTCCCTATTTGGGGTCCGTATCATCGCTAGAACAATTCCCCATTCGTCCCAGCTCCGACTATATACAGGGTGTCCATAATTAAAGTTCCAGTTTCAGAACATTGAACATTGAACAGTAAGGATGGTGAAATGTGCAACTCAAACCATAGCCGCCGTATTGGGATTCATCTGTCACATGCAGCTGACCCAATTCACGTTAACACGCTTACAGCGCCCGCCATCTATTGGTCAAATTACACTCCTGGAAATTGAAATAAGAACACCGTGAATTCATTGTCCCAGGAAGGGGAAACTTTATTGACACATTCCTGGGGTCAGATACATCACATGATCACACTGACAGAACCACAGGCACATAGACACAGGCAACAGAGCATGCACAATGTCGGCACTAGTACAGTGTATATCCACCATTCGCAGCAATGCAGGCTGCTATTCTCCCATGGAGACGATCGTAGAGATGCTGGATGTAGTCCTGTGGAACGGCTTGCCATGCCATTTCCACCTGGCGCCTCAGTTGGACCAGCGTTCGTGCTGAACATGCAGACCGCATGAGACGACGCTTCATCCAGTCCCAAACATGCTCAATGGGAGACAGATCCGGAGATCTTGCTGGCCAGGGTAGTTGACTTACACCTTCTAGAGCACGTTGGGTGGCACGGGATACATGCGGACGTGCATTGTCCTGTTGGAATAGCAAGTTCCCTTGCCGGTCTAGGAATGGTAGAACGATGGGTTCGATGACGGTTTGGATGTACCGTGCACTATTCAGTGTCCCCTCGACGATCACCAGAGGTGTACGGCCAGTGTAGGAGATCGCTCCCCACACCATGATGCCAGGTATTGGCCCTGTGTGCCTCGGTCGTATGCAGTCCTGATTGTGGCGCTCACCTGCACGACGCCAAACACACATACGACCATCATTGGCACCAAGGCAGAAGCGACTCTCATCGCTGAAGACGACACGTCTCCATTCGTCCCTCCATTCACGGCTGTCACGACACCACTGGAGGCGGGCTGCACGATGTTGGGGCGTGAGCAGAAGACGGCCTAACGGTGTGCGGGACCGTAGCCCAGCTTCATGGAGACGGTTGCGAATGGTCCTCGCCGATACCCCAGGAGCAACAGTGTCCCTAATTTGCTGGGAAGTGGCGGTGCGGTCCCCTACGGCACTGCGTAGGATCCTACGGTCTTGGCGTGCATCCGTGTGTCGCTGCGGTCCGGTCCCAGGTCGACGGGCACGTGCACCTTCCGCCGACCACTGGCGTCAACATCGATGTACTGTGGAGACCTCACGCCCCACGTGTTGAGCAATTCGGCGGTACGTCCACCCGGCCTTCCGCATGCCCACTATACGCCCTCGCTCAAAGTCCGTCAACTGCACATACGGTTCACGTCCACGCTGTCGCGGCATGCTACCAGTGTTAAAGACTGCGATGGAGCTCCGTATGCCACAGCAAACTGGCTGACACTGACGGCGGCAGTGCACAAATGCTGCGCAGCTAGCGCCATTCGACGGCCGACACCGCGGTTCCTGGTGTGTCCGCTGTGCCGTGCGTGTGATCATTGCTTGTACAGCCCTCTCGCAGTGTCCGGAGCAAGTATGGTGGGTCTGACACACCGGTGTCAATGTGTTCTTTTTTCCATTTCCAGGAGTGTATTATTATTATTATTGTTTTTGTTCCAAATAATTACCGTTGCGTCAGTAATATGCTGCTGAAATTTGACTTCATTCTAAACAGTGATTCTCTTTCTACATAGTCTTCAAACAGGTACTTTTAATTATGGACACCTCGTAATTTGCTTAATGCGTCACAAGTCCACATCTATACCGGGCAGCATTAAATCTCGCTATGGTCGTAGTGTTTTGGCTCGTGGAAGAAACAGTAGTGGCAGAGTCTATAAGAGAGACATTGAAAATCACATCGACGTCTTTCTGTTAAAATTCCGAGAGCACACGTCCCCTAAAGAGTGAGGCAATCTATTACTGCTTCCCACATACATCCCGCGAAAGAACCACGACAGGAAAATCAGCGAGACTACTGCTCATACGAAGGCTAAGAAACAGGTGTTCCCATGAAGCGTTCGCCAATGGAACAGGACACGAGGCAAATAATACTGGTTCGCCACACACTGTAATGTGGTGGGCAGAGTTAAGGCAGAGACGTAGTTTTTGTTTCAATCTTTTGACCGCTTAGATACGGTGTGCCACGAATCTTCTCCTGTGAAAAACTCTGCATCCAAGAGAAGCACCTACACCCAACGCCCTCATTTATTTGTTGAATCTAATCAATCCTTTGTCTTCTCAAACAGTTTTTGCCTTCCATGGCTCCCTGTAGCACAATGGAAAATATTGCGTGATGCCTTACCAGAGCGAGGTGCTGCAGTGGTTAGTACATTAGACTTGCATTTAGAACGACGATGGTTCAGACGCAACTCCAGCCATCCAGATTCAGGTTTTCCGTTATTTTCCTAAATCTCTCCACTCAAACACCGTGATGGTCACCCGCCAGGTTAGCAGAGAGCGCTAATGCGCTGCTTTCTGGACTTGGGTAGGCGTGCCGGCTACAGATCGACTGTGCACGGCGGCTTAACGTCGAGGGCCGGTGTGTCAGCCAGCCTGGATGTGGTTTTAGGTGGTTTTCCACATCCCAGTAGGTGAATAATGGGCTGGTCCTCACGTCCCGTCTGGTACACGACTCGCAGACTTTTGAAACACGTTCACACTATTTAATGGTTTACACTAGACGCAGACAGATGGGGTGCACTGATTCCGTCCTGGGGGGGGGGGGGGGGGGGGGTATGGGGTGGCTGTAAGAAGGGCTCTGGTCACCCCTTCAATTAACCATGCCAAATCCGATCGTAACCACGCCGACCCTATGCAAACTGCAGGACAGTGACGTAAGTAAAAGAAAGAAAGGAAGAAATACCGTGATGGCTTCTTCGAAAAGATGCGGCCGATTTCGTTCCCCATCCTTCCCAAATCCGAGCTTGAGGCTCCATCTCTAATGAGCCCGTTGTCGACGGGACGTAAAACCCTAATCTTTCTTTCTTCCTGCTTGATGCCTTCACGCATGTCCTATCATTGTGCACTTATTCTAGTAATTGTGTTGTAGATGTGCCTTTCCTTGCCAATTGTGGAGAAAATGCACTCATCTTTTATCAGTCCAGCTAATTTTGAGCGACTGTCTGTAAAATACATCTCTAATGCTTTCATTTTCTTCTTTTCTTGTTTTGATATAGATATCAACTGTTAAACGAGCCCTCAGATGTTAATGTTGTAGCAATAGCTATTATTCAGGTAGCGAGTCTAAATCTGTATTAAAGTCAACGAAAGAAAGCTGGAAAATACCTACAAATACATAAAAATTAGTGAGAAATGCATTCAGCGTAAAGGAAGAAATTATAGAAACTACTTAGGCTATAGGTCACAGTTGAATCAGATGCAATGGAGAAGTAGGCATACTTGTGAAGGAAACTGTATTAACAATGACACAACTAAATATAAAATTATTCAACAAAACATTTTATAACTTCATTGAAACACTTTGCAAAGAACAACGAAATACTGTGCATCAAGATCGATAACAGGTAATTCTATGTACACAGCAATACTAGACAAAACCGCACAGAAATCTTGGTTCCACACACTAACTTCAATAGCAAAAACGTTCAAATCTGAAAAATGATAAGAGTAAATCATTGTAGTATCGTTAAACGAAATTCAATTTTTTTATAACAATATAAAATGCAACTAAATTTTTCAGGAGAGTAAATAGAAGGGAAAAAGAGTGAAAAAGCTTCTAAGTAAGTGCAGCCAAAAGCTACGGTCATTTAGATCACATACTTTGACATTCGTAAACTCACTTATCAAATCGAATAGAGTACTTCCCGTTTGAAATTTGTCAAGAAGCAAGGTTTCACAGTACAATTACAGCAAAAAAAAAAAAAAAGAAAAATCCGGAAATTGTTGCTTTGTGATTATATCGCACGAAAAAATATTCCTTCAGTCATTTTTTTATCCGACGTCACACTTGAAATTAAAAGAATCAGTAGTTCTGCATTTCAAGCTGACTGGGTCGCAATGGTAAAAATCAGACATCAGGCAAGAACTGATTTTATTGCTCATATGCCGCGCTTCGCAATTTATTCATCAGATACCCCGGGAGCGGTTTCTGCACGTAGACATGGCGTTTCACGCAACGCCATATCTATGTGCAGTAATGGCTAGATATCTGATGATGGATAAATTCCGAAACGCGTCGTATGAGCAATAAAGTCATTCCTTGGCTGGTATTTCGCTTTTACCATAGCGATCCTGTCAGCCTACTACTGATTATTATAAAAATGTTCGCGTGCCTGCTGCGTTAATCCATCTCTCATTCATTTTTTTTTAAGTAAGACATTCCCCACCCCCCATGAACCATGGACCATGCCGTTGGTGGGGAGGCTTGCGTGCCTCAGCGATACAGATAGCCGTACCGTAGGTGCAACCACAACGGAGGGGTATCTATTGAGAGGCCAGACAAACGTGTGGTTCCTGAAGAGGAGCAGCAGCCTTTTCAGCAGTTGCAAGGGCAACAGTCTGGATGATTGACTGATCTGGCCCTGTAACAATAACCAAAACGGCTTTGCTGTGCTGGTACTGCGAACGGCTGAAAGCAAGGGGAAATTATGGCCGTAATTTTTCCCGAGGGCATGCAGCTTTACTGTATGATTAAATGATGATGGCGTCCTCTTGGGTAAAATATTCCGGAGGTAAAATAGTCCCCCATTCAGATCTCCGGGCGGGGACTACTCAACAGGATGTCGTTATGAGGAGAAAGAAAACTGGCGTTCTACGGATCGGAGCGTGGAATGTCAGATCCCTTAATCGGACAGGTAGGTTAGATAATTTAAAAAGGGAAAATATAAAAATGCATTAAATGAAGCAGACAAAAAAGAATACGAAAGTCTCAAAAATGAGGTCAACAGGAAGTGCAAAATGGCTAAGCAGGGATGGCTAGATGACAAATGTAAGGGTGTAGAGGCTTATCTCACTAGGGGTAAGATAGATACTGCCTACAGGAAAGTTAAAGAGACCTTTGGAGATAAGAGAACCACTTGTATGAATATCAAGAGCTCAGATGGAAACCCAGTTCTAAGCAAAGAAGGGAAAGCAGAAAAGTGGAAGGAGTATATAGAGGGTCTATACAAGGGCGATGCACTTGAGGACAATATTATGGAAATGGAAGAGGATGTAGATGAAGATGAAATGGGAAATATGATATTGCGTGAAGAGTTTGACAGAGCACTGAAAGACATGAGTCGGAACAAGGCCCCCGGAGTAGACAACATTCCATTGGAACTACTGACTGCCTTGGGAGAGCCAGTCCTGACAAAACTCTACCATCTGGTGAGTAAGATGTATGAAACAGGCGAAATACCCTCAGACTTCAAGAAGAATATAATAATTCCAATCCCAAAGAAAGCAGGTGTTGACAGATGTGAAAATTACCGAACAATCAGTTTAATAAGCCACAGCTGCAAAAGTCTAACACGAATTCTTTACAGACGAATGGAAAAACTAGTAGAAGCTGACCTCGGGGAAGATCAGTTTGGATTCCGTAGAAACACTGGAACACGTGAGGCAATACTGACCCTACGACTTATCTTAGAAGAAAGATTAAGGAAAGGCAGACCTACGTTTCTAGCATTTGTAGACTTAGAGAAAGCTTTTGACAATGTTGACTGGAATACTCTCTTTCAAATTCTAAAGGTGGCAGGGGTAAAATACAGGGAGCGAAAGGCTATTTACAATTTTTACAGAAACCAGATGGCAGTTATAAGAGTCGAGGGACATGAAAGGGAAGCAGTGGTCGGGAAGGGAATAAGACAGGGTTGTAGCCTCTCCCCGATGTTATTCAATCTGTATATTGAGCAAGCAGTAAAGGAAACCAAAGAAAAATTCGGAGTAGGTATTAAAATCCACGGAGAAGAAATAAAAACTCTGAGTTTTGCCGATGACATTGTAATTCTGTCAGAGATAGCAAAGGACTTGGAAGAGCAGTTGAATGGAATGGACAGTGTCTTGAAAGAAGGATATAAGATAAACATCAAAAAAAGCAAAACGAGGATAATGGAATGTAGTCGAATTAAGTCGGGTGATGCTGAGGGAGTTAGATTAGGAAATGAGACACTTTAAGTAGTAAAGGAGTTTTGCTATTTGGAGAGCAAAATAACTGATGAGAGGATATAAAATGTAGACTGGCAATGTCAAAGAAAGCGTTTCTGAAGAAGAGAAATTTGTTAACATTGAGTATACATTTAAGTGTCAGCAAGTCATTTCTGAAAGTATTTGTGTGGAGTGTGGCCATGTATGGAAGCGAAACATGGACGATAAATAGTTTGAACAAGAAGAGAATAGAAGCTTTCGAAATGTGGTGCTACAGAAGAATGCCGAAGATTAGATGGGGTAGATCGCATAACTAATGAGGAAGTATTGAATAGGATTGGGGAGAAGAGAAGTTTGTGGCACAACTTGACCAGAAGAAGGGATCGGTTGGTAGGACATGTTCTGAGGCATCAAGGGATCACCAATTTAGTATTGGAGGGCAGCGTGGAGGGTAAAAATCTTAGAGGTAGATCAAGAGATGACTACACTAAGCAGATTCAGAAGGATGTAGGTTGCAGTAGGTACTGGGAGATGAAGAAGATTGCACAGGATAGAGTAGCATGGAGAGCTGCATCAAACCAGTCTCAGGACTGAAGACCGCAACAACAACAACAAGATATTTTCGAAAATCTTGGGAAACTTGGGGCCGATATCTTGTATCAATGTAAGTAACAGGCAAAAATGGCCGAGATTGTCAATTTAAGGAACGGATGAGCTGTCTGTATACATAACTAAGTTTGTATGGAAAATTCAGTGCTTAAGTCCTACTTGCTCCAGTCCAATTTTTAAAATCTGAACGTGGTCTGGCATTACCTATTTTTAACAATAATGCGTACGGTTGTGTACAGCTACACAATACACTGTAAGGGACATCCGACGCATTTTTTATGCACAGCATTACAGAATGTACGTAATGCTAATTGGAGCTACTTTGGTCAACTTTTTTGTGGGGCCGAAGTTTGTTTATATTTATCGAAAGTTACTTACAATCTGTTTACCTTTGTATTGGATGTCTCAAAATTCATACACACACACACACACACACACACACACACACACACACAAAGATGCACACTGCACCTTCATATTTTGAATTTTTGTCTGGAACAGTATTGTTTAACAAACAAATTATAAATATTTTCAATACATTATTCCCGATCTTTGAGAGATGTTCCTTTCCTCCAGGTAAGTCAAAAAAGTTTGAGATTAGAATATGCTCAAGGATCCTGCAAGAGACACAGACCAGCAATGTTGGTCTGTAAATCTGTACATCAAATCCTTTACCCTTCTTGTGAATAGGAGTGACCTGCACTCTTTTGCTGTCGCGCTGGAGTATTCGTTGTGTAATGCATTATCCATAAATATTAGCTAGGAAAAAGATTGAATCTACAGGATATTCGGTACAAATACTACAGTACGATTCAGTATGTTGAGTGTCAGCTGCGAGTCTTTGTATGAAGCGTGGAGGTTTCTAGTTCTTCCTGATTTTGGCAAAAACTTTCTAACCGCGTCGTCTCCACGTACAACTGCGTTGTCGACGACCAGCTTCAGTAACTTCCGACTGTATCTCCTCATTAGGAGTGACTCAAAAAAATGGTTCAAATGGCTCTGAGTACTATGGGACTTAACATCTATGGTCATCAGTCCCCTAGAGCTTATAACTACTTAAACCGAACTAACCTAAGGACATCACACAACACCCAGCCATCACGAGGCAGAGGAAATTCCTGACCCCGCCGGGAATCGAACCCGGGAGTGGGAAGCGAGAACGCTACCGCACGACCACGAGATGCGGGCAGGAACGAATCATCTGGGTTCTGTTTGCTACACAGGTGAGCGGATAAGGCAGCAAAATCTGTAAGAAACAGAACGAAACGACTGTTGGTAATCGTGTTTTACGAAACACTTTTGATGTGCAAAGTTGTTTGCTAGCAGCTGTATTAAGTGACCGGTCACAAGCGTCGTTGGCATCGATAAATACATGAGTTATTTGACGTCCAGTTCTCGATAACTGAATCTTTTAGACTTTTGAGTTTTATTGTCTTCAGCCAAATGGATGCATAATACTCCTTGATGCTTTTTAGTATCTATCCACTTCAGTAGGTCCCCGTCTGGGTCTGCTTTTCTACTGGGACGTCTGAACTACTTTGTATGGACACACTTTGTTCAGTGACATTCAAATGGTGATGCTGAGGCGACATCATCCAGGATTATGGAGAGATGATTGTATGGTACTCGGAAGTAACAATGACTCGTGAAAGCGGATTATATAGACATTCATTTTCAAACGAACTCGTTACATCGTTTTTTTCACAATTGATTCACACGACACAACAACACTTTGCAATGATCCGGAAGAGTTGTCAGCAATCGAAAACAGATAACGGCCAATACGAAACGTTCCGGTTTGTTTAGCCTACCTCCCGTACATGTTACAGTGTCAACGTTAACGTGTATCTTTGTTTGCTTCTAATGTGAATCAGTGTTCATCTCGCAGTGAAAATGGAATTGTAAAAGCTTTATGAAGCAAGAAGAATTAATACTGATACCTTTAAGTGAAGAAATGGGGGAAACAATATTCTTCATTAAGCCAATAGCCTCCTAAGTTCACCGAGCTTACTGTGTGGTACTTTACCTCTCTCGGTTTGTGGAGTTACCGCAAAATATGATACTGTATCACATAACGTAGTAAAACTTAGGAAAGTACTCAAGCTTTGACCGGCCGTTCTGGCCGAGCGGTTCTAGGCGCTTCAGTCTGAAACCGTGTGACCGCTCCGGTCGGAGGTTCGAATCCTGCCTCGGCCGTGGATGTGTGTGATGTTCTTCGGTTAGTTAGGTTTAAGTAGTTCTAAGTTCTAAGGGACCAATGACCTCAGATGTTAAGTCCCATAGCGATCAGAGCCATTTGAATTAAACTCAAGCTGTTTTTCATATTTATACACCCATTATCACCCATTCCAAGAAAATGCGATGCGATTGTGCTGTTGAAATTTATTGCGACAAAGTTCCCCGAAAAGCTCCCTTAAAGTAGTTTTACCCATGAGAAAATGTAGATCGCCCTACATGTGAAGGAATGACTAATCTTGCACAATTTGGTTTTCGCTCCTTGTTCCGCGATAGATCTATCGTACTTCGATTCGTATTGGCAGTCGGTTTGATCTGTATTAATTCCATAATCGAGATGAGTACTTTCGTCTGCGTCTGGAATCCTTCCACAGCTGCTAATACTCCGTCCATCGTTAAGAACTCCTTGCAGTAGTTCAAATATTTGGAATTTTGGCTATGAACCACAAGCGGAGGACACATTTGAAGGAAATTTGCTGTAACGATTATTTGTTAATGAAATTAGTAAGTCGAAGATGACTATTTTTAAATAAATCATAATGACACATACAATTTAATGACATTCTTTTCGATGAAATTGAAAGACAGAAATGTACAGGCGGAGTCCGAACCAGGGCCACCAGTGTAATAAACGATACTCCCGCGCTACGCACGTTCACTCGAAACATAATGAACGCTGCAGACATAGAGGATACGCATAAAACTTCGACATTGATTTTCTCGAAAACGAGGGGCCATCGCACGAAAAGTCGTTGACCAGGTACTCAAGACAGATCACTCTGCCACATACTGAAATTCATCAAAATCCGTGATTTTCAAAACTGATGGTCCTCTTATCAATGTTAAGCGTCAGAGTATTTGTAGCAGACGCTGAAGACTACGGACAAACTGTAGGTGTGATCATCTACACTTCATCTATGTATCCAGATTCATCGGTCGGGAAGAAAGGAAAAAAAAAGTGCGAAAAGATGTCCGCGACAGGAACTGGAAACTTGTTAGTCTACGGGTAGCAACAGAGAACAACATGTGGCCACAGATGTACGAATCCCTCAGTCCAGCGTTTCAAACTGGGAAGACGGGGTGCGCCATGGAACTTGCATTAAGGCGTTAAAAGTCGGTTCTATCGGTCAATTTTGTTGTAATTTCGGGATATTTACCGTACACGCCTAGTGAAAAAGTGGCCATGGGTTACATTTTACCGAACCAACCGAATAATGTATCTTTCAAAATATAATTGTACACCTTTCATCATGTTAGCCAACTTTAAGTGATGGAAGTCATGAAAATAATGCAATAAATCCATTACATAATCAGACGTGAAAATTTGTAAGCAAAGGCAGTGTCGTAAACGGCTTCAGAGTTGAATAAGCGATTAGCACATTATACTCCCTCCCCCCATGAACCATGGACCTTGGCGTTGGTGGGGAGGCTTGCGTGCCTCAGCGATACAGATAGCCGTACCGTAGGTTCAACCACAACGGAGGGGTATCTGTTGAGAGGCCAAACGTGTGGTTCCTCAAGAGGGGCAGCAGCCTTTTCAGTAGTTGCAGGGGCAACAGTCTGGATGATTGACTGATCTGGCCTTGTAACAATAACCAAAACGGCCTTGTTGTGCTGGTACTGCGAACGGCTGAAAGCAAGGGGAAACTACGGCCGTAATTTTTCCCGAGGGCATGCAGCTTTACTGTATTCATGGAGAGCTGCATCAAACCAGTCTCAGGACTGAAGACCACAACAACAACAACAACAACAACAACTCAATCAACTCGACGCATCAGTTATACCGAAAATGGCAGTTTTAGGAACTTGTCCCTTCGTATATACGTTTCTGCGGACGCCCATGGTGGCAGGGAGACGTACTGTAAAGACACATTGTGGCGGCGTTCTAAATAAATGAATAGAACATAAAATAATAACGCATAAACAACACTAAGGAACATTTCATTGACCTTAATTCAAACTAATAGCTATCTCTGGAGCTTTTCTGGTTGTCGGATTGTTTCTCTGAGTGGCCTATGCCGTTTGGTGCCAGGGTATATCAACGAACGATTTTTAGCCAAACTTTGTTAGCAGTGTAAAGCAAATACAGTGGAACCCCGCATAGCGAGCATAATTCGTTCCAGAATCTTACTCGTAGTGCGAAACACTCCTTAAGTGAAACAATTTATCCCATAAAAATTAATGTAAAATATAAAATAAATATAATAATAATAAATAATAAGAATAAATAAAATAAATATAATAATAATATAAATAAAACGCGTTCCAAGCCGATAATGTACTAAAAGTTTTATTCATGCCATTTATTCAAAGGAAATTATCATACAGGATTATATACTTTATTATTCACTATACATAACTAATTCTTTTTTACTAGGAAGCTGACTGTAGTCATTTGCTTCTGCCGACGCTTCAACACGTGACAAAAATGTGGCACAGCATTATCCTCAAATAAATTTGTAGAGCGCATAGCCACTGCTTTTTGCGGTGATGATTTTCAATGCACGATGCAACCGATCCCCGTGCTTTCAGTATTTCTCTTATTGCGCCAGAAGGTTGCTGCTTTGCTGTTATCGCCTCCTGCTCGTCCTCCTCGACAACGTCTGCTGTGAAACACACTGCAGCTGGTCGCAGTGGCCGAGCGGCTCTAGGCGCTTCAGTCCTGAACCGCGCTGCTGCTACGGTCGCAGGTTCGAATCCTGCTTTGGGCATGGATGTGAGTGATGTCCTTAGGTTAGCTAGATTTACGTAGTTCTAAGGCTAGGGGACTGATGACCTCAGAGGTTAAGTCCCATAGTGCTTAGAGCCATTTGAACCAGTTTGAAACACACTGCATCTTCTTAATCTCTTCGGTCTCTTGCTGTGATCTTCGATATCATCTTCATCCACTGCTAGTCCCGTGTTCTTGGCCAAAAACACAACCTCGTCGAGTAAAGGCTCCAGAGGTACTGACTCAAATTCCTCAGAGGCACATTCTACAACACAATCTGGCCAATGCTTCTTCCAAGCAGAAGTAAGAGTTCTTTTGGTAACCACCTGTTCGATCACCTTCACGCAGGCAACGACATTGAAGTGATATTTCCATAACTCTATGAGAGTGAGATTGGTACCTTCAGTCAACTCAAAGCAATGAGAATGTTCTAAGAGTGCTTTAGTGTAGACCTTCTTAGAAACAATTTGTTGGTTCATAGGCTGGAGCAAAGGAGTGGTGTTGGGAGGCAGAAATTGAAGCTTGATGAACTGAAATTCTTCTTCAGGTGTTGTAGACATGGAGAATTGGCAGGTGCGTTGTCTATAAGAAGCAAGACAGGGAGTGGCAGATTCGTGCGAAGCAAATATTTTTTCACCGGAGGACCAAACACTTCATTGATCCAATCACAAAAAAGATCACGTGAAAGTGTCACCCAAGCCTTGTTGCGGGACCTCCATAGGACTTATCACTTTTTGGAGGCTCGTGGATTTTCTGAATGGTAAATAAGCAGCGGTTTAATTTTCAAATTGCCACTTGCATTGGCACAAAATAGCAGTGTGAGGCGGTCTTTCATTGGCTTGTGACCGGCAGTGCATTCTGCTCAGCTGTTATAAAGGTACGCTTTGGCATCTTTTTCCAGAATAGACCCGTCTCCTCACAATTACGAACCTGTTGCGGCAGATAACCCTCAGAATCTACGAGCATCTTGATGTTTTCTGCTGTCTGTGACTCCTTCACCATGCCTCAGAACATTGTGGATGCTGGTTCTTCTCTTAAGCTTCTCGAACCATCCACGGCTTCCCTTAAACACGTCTTAGGCCGCTGATGATCCTGGTGTCTTTTTAACGAGGTCGGCGAAAACCATTCTCGCCTTCTCACAAATGATGTTATCGTTAATAATGTCGCCTTACAATTACTTTTCATTTGTACATATAAGAAGCAACTTTTCGACATAGTCCAGAATACGAAACCTTTGTTTAGACACTCTTGTCACTCACTTTGAAGCAGCTATCTCCCCTATCTTGTCCTTGTTCTAGAACATAGTGCAAATAGTTGATGTAGACCGATTGTATGTATGAGCTAAATCAGCAACGCTCACAACATGTTCGCGTTTTTCAATCATTTAAATTTTATTTCTTAGGTCATTTTCTTTCTCTTATGATCGTCTTTTTGCGGCCTTATCTTTGGGAACATTTCTGCGAAGGTTATTAAAATTTGCACACAAAGAAACTCTGTGAGAACACAAGTTCAGAAAAATGAGTGATCACAAGTTGCTCTAAGATGGCAGCAGAAAGATCACTAAACGCAAACTGCAGTACATACTACAGCCATTGTTCATATGACGCTACCGACAATTAAAGGTGTTCATAGTGTTGAGCGTTTCCCCCGCCGCCAGCGACCGTCTGGTGACGTCACACTAAATCGTTGTGCGTTAAGCGAGCCATTTTTTTTATAATTCGTTTTTCTCGTTATGCGAACTGCACCTTATGGGAGCTGATCGTTAAGCGAGTTTCCACCGTAATGTCTGTTAACAATATCGCTGTGCAAGATAATAGGAAACCCTCATGCCCTTGCAATGACAAATCACTTCTTATGGCGGGAGAATCTATTGGAGGTCAACGGCGTAGAATGCGGAAGGCAAGGGAAAGCCACATTAAAGTCCATTGTGGTACCCTTAGTCCCAGTGGACAAAATCCTTCTTGGAATGGGTGTTCCCGAAAAGAAATATTCCGGAATAAGTTGCGCACAATCGGATCTCCGGATGGACACTACCTCAGGGAAACAGGAGATTAAACAAGAAGAAGACAGAAATTCCTTGAGTGAGGACTGGAACTTTCAATGTGACTACAATAAATGAGAAAAAAAGCACTCTGTCTTCAGGCCACAAGTGGCCCATCGGGAACATCCGACCGCCGTGTCATCCTCAGCTGAGGATGTGGATAGGCGGGGCGTGGGGTGAGCACACCGCTCTCCAGGTCGTTATGATGGTATTCTTGACCGAAGCCGCTACTATTCGGTCGAGTAGCTCCTCAATTGGCATCACGAGGCTGAGTGCACTCCAAAAAACGGCAACAGCACATGGCAGCCCAGATGGTTACCCATCCAAGAGTCGGCCACGCCCGACAGCGCTTAACTTCGGTGATATGACGGGAACCGGTGTATCCACTGCGGCAAGGTCGTTGCCTAATGAATGAGAAAGGTGAGCTAGAAAATGTGAAGAAGGAACTGATGAGATAACACCAGCGTTTTAGGACTTCGTGAAGGGGAATGGGAGCGAGAAGGAGTGCTGATTTCTGGAGAGTATAAGATGATATACGAGAGAGGAGATCGCAAAGAAGGAGTAGGCTTATTGAACAAGAAGAATCTGGATAAGAACATAATCACGATAATGCCTATCAGTGACAGGGTGATACAATGAAGATATTGAGTGACCCTGTATTTGTTTAAATGTACATACCTATATTGTAAGCATATGAGGATTAGGTGGACGAAGTATATGAATAGATAGAACAGATGTTTGAAGAAGACGGAAAAGGTAAAATAAGAACAGTGACGGTGGGAGATTGGAAGAGCGTGGAGGGGAGATGTAGGCATGGAAATGTTGTTGGAGATTATGGACTAGGACAACGGGAGGAAAGGGGCGATAAAATGATAGGGTTTATGAGTGTCTTGGCTTCTGGACTGCCAACACCTGGTTCAGAAGTCATAAACGAAGACTGTATGCATGGAAAAGCCCTGGTGATAAAGCCAGGACCAGAGACATTAGATTTTAACCAACCAAAGGTTTAAAAACAGCACCAGGATGTCTAAAACTTTCCCTGGAGCAGATGCCAACACCTGTTACAACTTGCTTTTAGCAGGCTTAAGATCTTGGCTGAAACATATTAAAAAGAAACATCTCGTAAAGAAGTGGAATCTGGCAGAAATCAAGATGTCGAGCCCTTTAAAAATAGTGTGGAAGAAAAGTTGGGAAGGGTGAGACCAAGTTTGGATATATCAAAAGGCTGGGTTACGTTTAGAGATGCAGTATTGGAAACTAGAAAAAAAAAGTTGGAAAAGTGGAAAAAAGGAGGAATGAAAAGGGATGGATCACAGAGAAAGTATTAGATAAAATGGATGAGTGGAGAAAGTGGAAAAATTACTCGAAGAAGAAAAAAGACAATATAGAAAACTGAACAACGAACTTAGGAGGGCTTCTAAGAAAGCAAGAGAAGAGTGGATCAAGAAGCAGTGTGAGAAGATGCAAAAATACATGTTTAATTCCGGAGGTATGCATAAAATAAAACATCATCCGAAATTGTCCTAAACGCATTCTCTGAAAATTATTTCGAGCAGTTAGTTTGTGAGCCCACGCGAATAGTAAACGGTTGTGAAAACACACTTGACCTCTTAGCAACAAATAATCCTGAGTTAATAACGAGAATCAAAACCGATTCAGGGATTAATGAACACAGGGTTGTCGTTGCGAGAATGAATACTGTAATCCTCAAATCCTCGAAAAATAAGCGAAAAATATACCTATTCAAAAAAGCAGACAAAAATTCACTTGACCCCTTCCTGAGAGACAATCATTCCAAATTAATAATATAAGTGTAGATCAGATGTGGCTTAAATTCAGAGAAATAGTATCGGCTGCAATTAAGAAATTTATACCAAATAAATTAGCAAACGAAGAAGCTGATCCTCCTTGGTACACAAAACAGGTTAGAACACTGTTGCAGAAACAACGAAACAAACATGCCATCTTTAAACAGCTGCAAAATCCCCAAGAATGGCGATCTTTTACAGTAGCTCGAAATTTAGCGCGGACTTCAATGCGAGATGCCTATAACAGTTTCCACAACGAAACTTTTGTCTCGAAACCTGGCTGAAAATACAAAGAGATTCTGGTTGTGTGTGAAGTATGTTAGCGGCAAGAAGCAATCAATGCCTTCTCTGCACGATAACAATGGAGATACTATCGAAGACAATGCTGCCAAAGCAGAATTTACTAAACACAGCCTTCCGAAATGCTTTCACATAAGAAGACAAAGTAAATATTCCAGAATTCGAGTCGAGAACAGCTGCAAACATGAGTAACGTAGAAGTAAATATCCTCGGAGTAGTGAAGCAACTTAAATCACTTAATAAAAGCAAGTCTTCTGGTCCAGACTTTACACCAATTAGGTTCCTTTCTGAGGATACTGATGCATTAGCTCTAAACTTAACAATCATATATAACCGTTTACTTGACGAAAGATCCGTACCCAAAGACTGGAAAGTTGCACTGGTCACACCATATTCAAGAAAGGTAGTAGGAGTAATCCACTAAATTACAGGCCCATATCCTTAACGTCCATATGCAGTGGGGTTTTAGAACATATATTGTGCTCGAACATCATGAATTACCTCGAGGAAAACGGTCTATTGACACACAGTCAACATGGGTTTAGAAAACTTCGTTCCTTGTGAAACACAAGTAGCTCTTTATTCACATGAAGTGTTGAGTGCTATTGACAAGGGATTTCAGATCGATTCCGTATTTCTGGATTTCCAGAAGGCTTTTGACACTGTACCACACAAGCAGCTTGTAGTGAAATTGCGTGCTTATGGAATATCGTCTCAGTTATGTGACTGGATTTGTGATTTCCTGTCAGAGGGTCATAGTTCGTAGTAACTGACGGAAAGTCATCCAGTAAAACAGAAGTGATTTCTGGCGTTCCCCAAGGTAGTGTTATAGGCCCTTTGCTGTTCCTTATCTATATAAACGATTTGGGAGACAATCTGAGCATCCGCCTTCGGTTGTTTGCAGATGACGCTGTCGTTTATCGACTAATAAAGTCATCAGATCAGAAGAAATTGAAAAACGATTTAGAAACGATATCTGAATGGGGTGAAAACTGGAAGTTGATCATAAATAACGAAAAGTGTGAGGTCATCCACATCAGTGATAAATGGAATTCGTTAAACTTCGGTTCACGATAAATCAGTCTAATCTAACAGCAGTAAATTCAACTAAATACCTAGGTATTACAATTACGAACAACTTAAATAGGAAGGAACTCATAGAAAATGTTGTGGGGAAGGCTAACCAAAGACTGCGATTTATTGGTAGGACACTTAGAAAATGTAACAGACCTACTAAGGAGGCTGCCTACACTACACTTGTCCTTCCTCTTTTAGAATACTGTTGGGCGGTCTGGAGTCCTTACCAGATAGGACTGATGGAGTACATCGAAAAAGTTCAAAGAAGGGCAGCACGTTTTATTTTATCCCGAAATATGGGAGAGAGTATCACAGAAATGATACAGGATTTGGGCTGGACATCATTAAAAGAAAGGCGTTTTTCGTTGCGACGGAATCTTCTCACCAAATTCCAATCACCCACTTTCTCCTCCGAATGCGAAAATATTGTGTTGACACCGACCTACATAGGGAGGAACGATCACCACGATAAAATAAGGGAAATCAGAGCTGGTACGGAAAGATGTAGGTGTTCGTTCTTTTCGCGCGCTATACGAGATTGGAATAATAGAGAATTGTGAAGCCCTCCTAAGTTCGTTGTTCAGTTTTCTATATTGTCGTTTTTCTTCTTCTAGTCATTTTTCCACTTTCTCCACTCATCCATGAACCCTGTGCCAGGCACTGCCATGTAATTTGCAGAGTACCCATGTAGATGTAGATGTACTACACAGAATCGTGGAGCTAAAAGTATAAGGAAAAAAAGAAGGAGATGGTTTGGGATACTACAAATTTGAAAAGAGGAAGAAGTTACAAGCTAATGAGGGAGGATGCTCAGAGCAGAGAGACATGGAGGACGTCCAGCTGATACCAGTCTGAGGACTTATTTACTGAAAGAACAAGAAGTTAAAAGTAAAGCACAGCAAGTGTCAGTTGAACAGAACATCTAATAATACTGTTGTTTCAACCTTTAATTTGTAAAACATTGTTTAGTAAAGCAGACTCCTGTCGAATGTCTTCCTCCTACAGTCAGTCAGAAATACATGCCGTTACATGTCACTGACCTATTATTTCCAGAGCTTTAAAAATACTGTACAGTCGTGCACATAACCTTAAACAGTGTTGTTACATTCAATTTAACAAGTCCAACGATTGACGTTCCTGGAGAGAAAAGTCTACGCGGTACTGTTTACAATATAAATAAATGATCGAGCAGAAAGCGTCGGATGGTCTCTAAGGTTGTTCGCAGATGATGCGGTTGTCTGTAACAAAGTAGCAACGCCAGAAGGTAGAAACGATATGCAGAATGACCACCAGAGAATCGATGAATGGTGCAGGCTCTGGCAATTAAGCCTGAAGATAAATAAATTTAACATCTTGCGGATACAAAGGTAAAGAAATCCAGTATTGTATAGCTACACTATTGACGACAAACCGTTGGAAACAGGATCTGTCGTAAAATATCTGGAAGTAAGTATCTGGAGCCACCTTAAGTGGAACGACCATATAAAACAAATAGTGGGAAAAGTAGATGCCAGAATCAGATTCAGAGGAAGAATGTTAAGAAAATGTAACTCAACCACGAAGAAAGTGGCTCATATAAGGCGCTTTTTTTACCCATTCTCGAATATTGTCTATCTGGAATTCCTACCAGACAGGACTGATAGAAGAGATAGAGAAGATCCAACGAAGAGCGGCACGTTTCGTCACGGAATCTTTTAGCTGGCGCGAGAGCGTTACGAAGATGCTCAACATACTCCTTTGGCAGACGTTACAAGAGGAGCGTTGTGCATCACGGAGAGATTTACTATCGAAATTTCTCCGGGAAGAATCGGGCAACATAATTCGAGAAATTAGAGCCAATACAGGGGATTACCGACAATCGTTCTTCCCACGCACTATTCGCGAATGGAACAATGTTGGAGGACTCAGTTAGTCGCACAAAAAGTACAGTTCATCACACACCATTAGGTGGCTTGAGGAGTATGATGTAGATTTAGATGTAGATTACTGGGCCAACGACAGGGCGAGACCCCGCTGTATGCGCTACACGTAAAAACCGCCATTGCACAGCAGTACTCATTGCTGAGGGACGATCATTCGTGAAGGGGAGCGCGCGTGTACTGGGAAGCGGAGCTTGGCGCTGACGCCGCAGGACACGCTTCCGTATTTTGAAAACAAGGTGCACTGGTTAACAAACTGGCGCTCGCTAGTAAAGGGTGCGTCAGCAGAGGCGGTTATAATAGGGGGTACGGCACGCTGCGCCTTGCGAATTAACAACCGGGCTCCTAGCGGAGCTGTTTACTTCAGGAATAAGGAGGAGCAGGTAGCCAGTGTGTCACGTAGCCATGGCACCGTGGCGGCTGCTCGCCTTCGTACTAGCGGCGCTTGTTCTCAAGGTATGATGTATGGTGCCAAACTTTTTTAGTTTTCAGTTATTTTATTTCGAGTAGAAGTGTCCAGTTGCCAAGATGTAGTGCTGAGAAATACTATAAACAATCGTTGAATAAATTCATGCTCTTTTTTTCTTGCTTCAATGCAATATTTATTTACATTCCAAGACGCATTTCGCATTTTATATCAAAGGCACCTTCAGGAATCTTTCTCTGGAATATTAGTTTCGTTTTTACGTGGGATACTTAAAGATTCGAAACATTTACATACAAAAATGAAACTGTACTATTCCTGGGAAAAATCCACAGAATACCTCTTTAACGAAATAGGCGAAATACATGTGAAATACACGTAAATATGTTTCAGCAAGAAAAAGTTGTCCGAATTTATAGAAAGAACTAGCTGACCCGGCGAACTCTGTTCCGCCTTAAAGCCAATAAATAATGAGATTTTGGATGTTAAGTTCAATTTTTTATTAGGAACTATAAATAAAAAATTAAGTATTTTAATTCTTTTTTTGTTCTTCACGTTTTTTTGTGAATAGTTTCCATTCTTCAGTCAAGTACCTTGTGATACACGACATTTGTTTTGTTTTATTATCAGGCGCAAGAACAAACAAAACAGATGGTCTTCCGACCCGTAAACACGCCACATATAATTGACCCTGTGAAAAACATGGATATTCCAAATTTAAACCACAAACTTTTAAGGATTGGCCTTATGATGTGTTAATGGTCATGGTGATTGCAAGACGGATCGGAAATTGAAGTCTTTTAAACTCAAACGGCATATCGGCTGGGATCATCGGGATCCTCGGAATGAGAACTTCCTCACCTTCGAATTTTCCTTTGAGTATCTTCGCCTAAATACCATTGTTCATCAATTTACTTACCACCAAAAGCGTACCGTTGCATAGTTTTGGTTGGTTTATGTTTCGAAGCATGATTACTACGGAGCCAACTTTTAGGCGTAAATTGTGCGATGGTAAACCAGGCACATCCAAGGAGTTTAGAAATTCAATTGGATAGTTTGTCTCTTCTTGTGCGTCGAAAATTATCTACATGTTGATCTCTGTTGTTCGCTCGACGATTTCGCATTGCCAACCAAGCCGTTTCACGGGCTGCCTCACTTTGCTCTTGTGATTAAGAAGCACGAAGTCGAGCCATACTAACGCGGCGCTCTTCACGGGCAATTTGTTGTTCTTCTTCAGTCTTTTCATGCGCATTGTTTTGTATCCTTCTTGCGTTACGGCTTTGTCGAGAAATATACGATCGTCTTGGCCGCGGCATTATTAATGATGATTCAAAGAAAATACAAATTATTTCTTTAAATCTTTAATTAATGATATATACTGATACTTAACTATAGATGTTTAGCTGTCATTTCCGTTTTGTTACTCCATGCCAGATGCGTTTTTGTTATACCACGTTTTATAGCGGTCGAACGGAATAAAAAGTATCCCATGTCAGTCTCCTGGTTCTAAGCTACCTCTCCACCAATTTTCAGCCAAAGCGGTCCAGCCGCTCTTGAGTTATAAATAGTGTAACTAACACGACTTTCTTTTATATATATATAGATATTTATCTACGCACTGTGGAAACTGGACGCTCCAACAAACTTATTTAATTCATCCCTGTCATATGGAAAATGGTCAGCGATTGTGTTATAAATTTATGAATTTAGTTTTACTGCTTCAGTCACTTCTTACTAATATTTATTAGTACAACGAATTTCGGCAACATGCTGCCATCATCAGGCCCAGTACAGTTACAAGTGCGTTAATAATTGACAGAAAGGTATGGAGTAAAACAAATGTAATTTCTAGCGTTCACCAAGAAAGTATTATAGGCACTCTGCTGTTCCTTATCTACATAAACGACTCAGGAGACAACTGAGCAATCGTCTTAGATCGTTTGCAGATAATGCTGTCATTTACCGTCATGTAATGTCATCAGATGATCAAAATGAATTACAAAAATGATTTAGACAGGATATGTCTCTCAATATTAGTAAGTGTATCCTACTGCGTATAACAAGGCGAAAATCCCCAATAATGTACGAGTACAAAATACATGCTCAGTCTTTGGAAGCGATAACATCCGTCAAGTATCTGGGTGTGACTATTCGAAATGATCTCAAATGGAATCATCAGATTACACAAGTAATGGGTAAGGCAAACTCTAGACTGCGGTTTATTGGTAGAATCCTGAAGCGATTCAGTCCTTCAACAAAGGACATAGCTTACAATACGTTAGTTCGTCCAGTCTTGCAGTATTTTTCGTCTGTATGGGACCCTTACCAGTGGGGTCTGATTCAAGAGATTGAGAAGGTCCAAAGAAGAGCGGCAAGATTCGTGACGTACATTTAGCCATCGCGAGAGCGTTACAAATCTCATAGAAAGTTTGAAGTGGGACACACTTGCAGATAGACGGCACGCTAAACGGAAAGGGCTGCTCACCAAATTCCGAAATGCGATCTTCACAGAGGATGTAGAGCATATATTATTACCACCAACTTTCAAATCGCGCAGTGATCACCATTCAAAGATAAGGGAAATTAGAGCTCGTACTGAGGCGTCCAGACAGTCGTTTTTCCCTCAGCTGGGAACAGAGGGAGGGGGGGGGGGGGGATATGACTTTGGCGCGAATTGTGCCCTCCGCCGCACACCGCTTGGTGGCTAGCGGAGTATATATGTAGATGTAGATATCTGTATGGTGGGAAAAGTGGCAATTGAGTCTAAAGCCTGAAAAGTGTGAAGTCATCCACATGAAATCTAAAAATAATCCGCTAAATTTCAGCTACACGATAGATCATGCAAAAACTAAAGGCTATAAACCCAACTAAATACTTACGGATTACAATTACGAATAACTTAAATTGGGACGGTCTCGTCGATAATGTTGTGGGGAAAGCAAACCACAGACTGCTTTTTGTCAGCAGAGCACTTAGGAAATGAAATAGGTTTGCTAAAGAGACTGCTTACATTAGGCTTGCTCACCCTCTTCTGGAGTAGTGCTGTGCGGTGTGGGATTCATGTCGTATAGGATTGACGGAGGACATCGAAAAAGTTCAAAGAAAGGCAGCTCGTATTTTACTATCGCGAAATAGGGGAGAGAGTGCCGCGGATATGACACACGAATTGGGGCGGAAGTCATTAAAAAAAAAGGCGTTTCTCGCTGCAGCAGGATCTCCTCATGAAATTTTAAATCACCGTCTTTCTCCTCAAAGTGTGAAAATATTTTGTTGGCGCCCACCTATATAGGGAGAAATGATCATCATAATAAAATAAGAGAAATCAGAGCTCGCACTGAAAGATTTAAGTGGTCATTTTTCCCGTACACTGTTCGAGATTGGAACGGCAGAGAAGTAGCTTAAGGCGAGGTTCTCATTCAATGACCAAAAAATAGGCAAAGTTTGGAATTTCTTTTGAGACAATGAAAAGACGTACAAAGGATCTATTGAACTATTATGATTGGTCATGCTACGAACTTTACTTTAGCCGGCCGAAGTGGCCGAGCGGTTCTAGGCGCTTCAGTCTGGAACCGCGCGACCCCTACGGTCGCAGGTTCGAATCCTGCCTCTGGAATGAATGTGTGTGATGTCCTTAGGTTATTTAGGTTTAAGTAGTTCTAAGTTCTAGGGGACTGATGACCAAAGAAGTTAAGTCTCAAAGTGCTCAGAGCCATTTTTTTTAACTTTACTTTAGATTTTCAATACAAAAACGAGAAACAAAATGATACCCGTAATTATGATTTGATCAAGGGCCTGCGAGTTTGGAGTACGCAAGCTGCGTGCAGTGTAATCCCCCACTAAACAAAAAATGGGTAACATCTGTTGATACTACATTAAATTTATGGCAACTTGGTAGAGGGAGACCAAGAGATGAATACACTAAGCAGATTCAGAAGGATGTAGGTTGCAGTAAGTACTGGGAGGTGAAGAAGCTTGCACAGGATAGAGTAGCATGGAGAGCTGCATCGAACCTGTCTCAGGACTGAAGACAACAACAACAACACATACCCAACCGCAATGAAATAACTTTAAATTTAATGATATGGTGTTCATTCGAAGTTTTAGTTCTATTTTTGGGAGTTTGTTTCACTTTTTGTGGCTTTACAAAAAATAGTTAATATTAACAAATTTCATACATTGAAGGTATAAGCTCCCAAGAAAAGTAACTCAATATTAAGAAAACAGTCTTACGTAATCCACTCTTTTACGATGGTTATCGTTAGTTTTGTCTAAGACATATATTGTAATTTCACAGTATGTTCGCCCTGAAGATGGCCTCCGCAACGGGCTGAAACCGGTCGCCACTAAATAAAAAAAAAAGCGATTGAGAATGTTTTCTTAATACTGAGTTATTTTATAGCAATCGCTGTTTCTCCACAACCATGTTGTCCAAACACCCAAGAATAGTGTTCATTTTTCGGGGCAAAGGTGTAAGTTAATAGGTTTTTATTTGATGCTGCACGCTATTTTGAAAAATCGTTTCTCGAGAAAAGCCTGTTTAAAGTTTAGGGAAAACATTTATATGTATTATTAGCTCAATTTCCATAATCTACGTGTTATTATATATATTTTATGTCGCTGAACACGAAGCTGAAGTTGAATTTTTCACACTTCAAAATGGCTAATCCCATATGGCGGACTAAAATTATGTTTTGAGGAGTTTCGGCCAAAATTTAACCAAACAAAAAGTGTTTTCGTTACCTGCGTTTAGTCTGCAATTCCAGGGCTTTATATCAACCCTTCCTCTAACTCGAATTTTTCCTAAAGAGAAATTCCCTCGTTCTTCTTGGCGAGAAGAACCGGATATGCTGCTTTCGGCAGCTTGTACATGTTGTTCGTCAGCCTTTTCGGCGAATATGTCTGCTTGTATACTGCAATGTAAATCATTTTGTGAACGTGCGTCAAACCGCAACATATATTTTACCTGAGCCGGGCGTCTCCGGCTGAGAACGTCCCACGGTGATCGTGACGCTGCTTCCACTGTAGAAACTTCGATAACGCACAGATTAAAAAACCTTTTCGTTTCAACATTCTAGACACATACACCTTTCGAAAACTGCAATTACAAAAAAGTCAAATTTTTGTCCATTTTGAATGTTTCAGGCACTTAATTGTGAAATGCAAAGTAATCATGTAGATTTAGAATCTGAAGTGCGATTACGGTGCAATAACAGAATGATTCATTATTTTAATGTGAATTGCATGTATAAATTAATTCATTACTGTCTTTATTTATATATATGTTGGAATTGTTTGTCTGTCGCACAGAGGACAGTGATAAACATACTATCACTTAACACTTTCAAATTCAGGTGTTTGCAGTCCAAAAACTGTTGACTGCTGAGATAAGCCTATTTCAGTTGCTAAGACAGTACAAACAATAGAAATACAATTTTTAATATAAGCATATTTATGTAGTATTTTTGTCATCCAGACATGTGGTTTATTTAAGCAAGCATTGGTCTCGTCTGCTGGCCGTTGACTTGAGGATAGCTGCAAGTATTTGACGAAAGTCTCCTGTGAGTATGAGTAGAGCTCCTCCCATCATTTCGCAGTTTCCTCGCAAGTCTTGTAATGTGTTGTCCATAGCTTCAAGTGATTTTTTATGTGCCACTGTGCATTGGTCCCAGAACATAACTTTAGCTTACTTTAGAAGTTCGCCCCGTCAAGATGCTCTTGAAATTTCACATACTGGAAATTGTTGTTCGGCTATATTCAACGGTAGTTGTTGGGCAGAATGGACAGTTAGTTCTCCTTCCGAAAGTGTGGCTGCAATGCCGGATGACGCCATTGCAAGTGCGATGCGTTGTTTAGAACGTATTTCCGTCAGCAACAGATTTATTAGAAACGTTTCCCGTTGCCGCATGATACGTACAAGTAAATAATTCCACCAGTGTTGGTCTCGAGGCGGTCCATGACAACGTTGTAAATTTCCTATTGATTGTCACTGAGGAATGGTTAGTTGTGAGCAATGTATTGAAGTAGTTCGTTGACGTTGCTGCTTTTTTCCTTTGTAAATTCGAAGCTTAGCTCACTGATTGCTTCTTTTCGTTGTGCTTGCATCTCAAGTTGTACTAAGTTCCGGTTCTTTTTTACTATTCATTTACCTTCAAGGCGAATGAGTGTTTCATTGAATGATCAGTTCAGGATGAGCTTGTCGGATTTGGTACAGTATGTCATCACGCCTACTCTCTCTGAAGGAATCTCAAAGCTGTTTTGGATTCGATGGGTTTCACGTTGTTAGAATTATGGCGAATATGTCTTTCATTTGTTCAAATGAGACTGTGAGTGACGCTTCTTGTAGTGTTAATTCCCAGTAGTTGTCGTTTTCCATTAGTCCTAAGCGGTGGCATGCTTCTATGTACGTCTGGAGTACGTAACCCTTAACAGTCTTGAGATCTCTGAAACTTCTTGGTCCCCGTATTTCGTGTAGCAACATCCGGAGAAAGGAACATTCGGCGTTGTTCGGATGTACGGTTTATACTCGGCCAAGTGCGCAAGTATTCGTGATTCCTGGATGATCTTCTACTGGAATTCCTAGTTTTCGTCGTTGAAAGATTTTTCTTGTTGTGTTCCACGTACGTTACGTAGGGACGCCGATATACAGTAATGTTCTCGCGAATGGATCCGTTTGGCCCTGTTAGTGAAAAGCTATTAGTGTTGTGTTCTGAGGTAGCTCGCTTGCAATTTTTCTGACGGTATTCTGTGATGTAAACTCTCTCTCCATTCTCCAAACGTACTGCTAGATGTTGCGTAGTTGATTCGCGTTCGTGTATGAGAAAACCGAAAATCTGCCACGCCGCTTCGTTACTGTCAATGTATCTTTCCATTTGGTTCATGAGGGTTTCGTCGTTACTGTTTTGTTGTTCGCTGTCTGTGGCTATATGAAATACTGCCGTGTCACTGCATTTGTTCACATATTACAGACTTTTTTAGTATTTCACTGAATTGCAGTATTCTACGTTTATGTGTGCTTGCAACATTTTGGAAAGTTGAGTGTTATATGGTACTATCCAGTGGTATTTCCAGTTTGTCGCTGCCGCGTATTCGTACTTTTGGTGCGAAGCCACAGTTTTTGGGTGATCGTCTTCTGTATTTCGTATATCAATCAACTCCGGTACCAGTATGGTTTTGGGTATTTTTTGTACATTTCCCATCTTTCATACACGGCGAATTGGCCTACATGGTCCATGAATCATGTTTTTACTACTATGTCGTACAGTTCCGAATCTTCTTCTGGTCCGAGAAATTCAGCTTGGATGATTTTGTCGATATCCGTGGAATGAATTCTGTCGTGTAGCCGTATGAGGTTGTGTGAGTGAGGCAGTCCCGGTTTTTGCCATTCCGTTGTGTGCATCCAGCATCTAACGGTTGCAAAGATGTGATATTTTGTGATGACTTCAATAAATATCATTTGTTTTTGTCGGAAAACTCGGGTTATTGTGTCGTGTCGATGCATGGGGGCTTGTCCGTATCTTAATTGTTCTTTGATTTCTGACCACGACGAGTTGCATGCGAATGTTGTGAAGAGGTCAGATCGTCCATATTTTCTACTGTAGGTCATGGCATCTTGAGTGTATTCGTGCATGTGTCTCGGACTGCCTATGTATGATGAGAGTTAATGTCGTTAATGTCTCCATCATTTATGACTGCGTCTCGAAGGTGGATGCATTCTCCTGTGTATTGTTTCTTATGATTCAGTCTTATGTAAAGCTTCCGTTCCATTTCTGTTTTTGCACACATTTCTACCTGGAATTGCTGGAATAAATGGCAAGTGTTGAGAATGTGATTGTATGTTTCGTTGTCTCTGATCATTAAGCGGTAAGCATGGAACTCCTTGGCAGTGACTTTTTTGTTTGTTTCTACGCCTATTTCAGTTTGAATTTGTTCCAGATGAATATAATATCAATCCCCTCGTGCAGAAATATTAATGGATATTGGAGGAGCTCATATGAACTGTGTGTCTCTGTAATGCGTTGTTGTCCTTCTCTTTTTCGTTGTAGAATTACGTCAGAGCTTGTGTTTCCATTGTTCACAATTATGTTGGCGACTTCGTCTATCTGAGGTACTTTAAATCGACGTTTGTGTTCTCTCTGTGGTCTTTTGTTAGCTCGAATTATATCTTTATAGTCATGATAAATCATTCGGTCTAGTGCTGTTCTGAATATGTAAACCAGTTGATTGTATTCGTGTAAGATCCTCTGTACATCTCGGACTACTTCTCGTCTCTGTCCACTGATATCTGTAAATCGTTAATCAATTTCTGTTTCTTCATATACGATGGAATATACTTGCAGAAATATATAGTCTTCTTTGGATAGTGGTAGTAATCATCCTATGTTGTGATAGACTTGTCCTTGGATGGAAAAGACAATCGATTTCATCTCTGTTAGTGTTGATCGAAGTGACACCGAAACAATTCACTTGGAAGCGGGCGTTGTACGCTTTTATATTTAGAAGAAAGTGTTTCGATTCTGGAGTTTGGCTGGCCATGTAATGTAAAAATTCCTGCAGAGATGCTTCCAGTGGTGGTAACCGAATTTGCCGGCCGCAGTGGCCGTGCGGTTCTAGGCGCTACAGTGTGGAACCGCGAGACCGCTACGGTCGCAGGTTCGAATCCTGTCTCGGACATGAATGTGTGTGATGTCCTTAGGTTAGTTTGGTTTAAGGAGTTCTACGTTCTAGGGGACTGATGACCTCAGTAGTTAAGTCCCATAGTGCTCAGAGCCATTTGAACCATTTTTTAACAGAGTTTTTCCATTCATGCAACAGTGTTTCTCTACTGAATTTTTTCGCGTTGCAAAATTGTCAGATGTTATCCATTATTCCGATTACGACGTGGTAGTGTTGCTAGTATTCTTTCGGCGGGTCGTAGTGGTTCAAATGGTTCAAATGGCTGTGACCACTATGGGACTTAACATCTGTGGTCATCAGTCCCCTAGAACGTAGAACTACTTAAACCTAACTAACCTAAGGACAACACACATATCCATGCGAGAGGCAGGATTCGAACCTGCGACCGCAGCAGTCCCGCGGTTCCGGAGTGCAGCGTCTAGAACCGCACGGCCACCGCGGCCGGCGGTTGTAGTGGAATTCCTCATTTGTTAGGTTGTACTGTTTACTTGTCGTTGTCCGCTCTTCTCGTAGAGCGACATTTTCATGGTTGCCTTGAGCTCACAGTCTCTTATTATAAGCTTGTGTCGCAATTCTTGATTCTTCAACTCATTGCGCTGTTCTTTGATTTCTCTGCTTGTCACCGCGCTCATTCTTGTCTTTGATACTTAAACGTGCTTCACGCTCTTCGTCTGTTTCGTTTTCTCCCTGTTCTTTTTGTTTTCGCCATTTTGCTTCAGAACCGGCAGGATCTTCTCCTCTTTTACGTTTGGGAATTGTCTAAAACATAAACCAATTTTTTACTAACAAATACACTAAGTACACTTTACACATTTTGTTTTTGATTTATATTCAGTCACTGTATCACTTTGACCACTCACACTTCACTGTTTCTCTTTATTCACTCACTGCACTACTTTCACAGTTCCTCCCCAATGTTTCTCTTTATTCACTCGCTGCACTACTTTTTCGCTTCCTCCTTCTGTCACTGATAAGCAACTGACATTCGGACCGACGACGGGTCTTCCTTTATATACTCATACCAATGAGTAGCCCCACCAGTGGCGAATTCCATAACATATCAAAATGCTTCGAATGGTCCACAATGTTCCAGAACATTCCACAACATTCGAGAGTTTTTTGGAATGTTCCACAATGCTCTGGGATATTCCGGAATGTTCCCGAACATTCTGGAAACGTCCCGAACGTTTCAGAGTGTTACTGACCATTCCAGAACATCTCGGATCATTGTGGAACATTCCGGAACATTCTGGAACGCTGTGAAATGCTCTCGAATTTCCTGGAATGTTCTCCGATATTTTAGAATGTTCTTGAATGTTCTAGAAATCTCTAGAGGGCGAAACTCCTCAGCCCTTCTATCTCCAAAAGACACCCTACAAGGGGTAAAGGGCTATAACTCCCTTGATCGTACCGGGACTTGTTTCTGAGTTTTAGAGGCACGTGCGGTGTACACTTATTGTATAGTATGTATTGATTATGATTATATAGTATTTCTTGTTTATTTAGTAATGTTAACAAAATATTTTCTTTAAACCTTTATATTAATGAACGGAAATACCATACTGCAAAATTTTTTGAAGAAATTTACATTGTTATTTTCCAGCTCGTCATTAAGCAACCTGTTACAAATTACTACGCCATGAACGAAAATATTTAGTTCTTCAAACAAGTCTATTTGGCGTCCTATGTACATTTTATGTAATATAGCAACTGAAGTAGGTGTATTTTGGCGGTTAAATGTCTCTGGACGATAAACATCTGATTGTGAAAATGTTAAGGGATGGTTTGTTTATTGTTGTACTCTGCGTGCCAGACAAATTTCCAGCAAAAATGTAAGAAAAAACATCAGTTAAATTATTTAAGGGGAGTTTTACTATCTTTGGCCAGAAAAAGCATGTTCTTAGAGAATTTTTTCTCGGTATGTGTATATATGAAATTTGATCGAAATGTTTATTGATATTTTCTGTACAAACTGGAATTTTTTCGACCGGAAGTGTGGAAGAGCAAAGGCGGAAGTGCCGTCGGAACGAAACAAAATTTCGATGTAGTCCTCCATGCGCGGTATATCACAGGTCAGCCGGCTCGTCTGAAATCAAAATTGAGTTGACTTTAGCGAAGTATATGCGATTCTTTAGGAGTTGTACCTCTCTTAAGATATTTGGGCCATAGGAAACAAAATGGCGGCAATTTGAAAAAAATATAGGGTGGTTTTCATCGATTTTTCGACTTCGTCGACCAAGTAACAATATTTATAGTTGATAGATCGGAATAAAAGTGGTACAACTCCTAGACAATTTAGTTAGCTTCGTCGGAAACAAAGAATCATGCCAATCGATTCAGTAGATTTGAAGTTACCATACCGCGCGATGAAAAAAAAAGTCATTTCGAGAAAAACGCGTTTGAAGTTTTGACTTCATATAAATGCAATATTATGCAACGTACATTCAATCTGCTATAACGGGTCCATAAACTAGTTCTTCCTCATCCTCATAGAGGGTGTTCTGCTCGATCTGGGCCATCATGCGCTGCTCCAGAGCCGCTCGTACAGCCGGTGACAAGCGGTTTTCGTCTGCTTGAATCCGGCGGTCGTCCGAATGCTTGGCGAACTGCGTCGAATAGAGTTCCAGGGTGGCGTCCATCGTTGTCATGGTCTTCAGAATTGAATACCTTTTGTTGAAGCTGCTCACTGCCAGGAAGGTTGCAATCTTCACAGTCTTCGCACCAGAATGCAAATGCTTGGGGGCTAACTTCCAAACACACGAGTTCAAACTTTCATTTGAATGTTGTGCGTTTCCTCCCAAGCACCGGTACAATAACTCGTCCTCCGAAAGAAAAAAACTGGTACGTGAAAAATGCCAATTTCAGGCGGGTGTATTTTTGTGTTCAACCACGAATAACAAACATTTTCGTTCCGTATTCGGAAAAAACCGTTTCAGGGGTGGATTCTAAACACTTTTATCGATCCAAAAATGCAGCTTAAAAATAGATTTTTTGAACCAAAATATAGTAAACCTCCCCATAAACATACAATTCACCTAAGGTATACACTGAGATAAACGAATATTTCCGTTCACGGTTGAATTTCAGTATATAACCTCACTATCACACCCAGCAAGTAATCCTCACCAGAATTCCCGTTAACGTGCATGTAACTGTAATGCAATTCATGATGGCAGCATGCTGCCAAAACGCATCACGCTGTTATCAACAAAAAGTGACTGCAACAGAAAGAAATATTTCATAAACAAACTGCTTATTACAAACATCGTCCTGTGATACAGAAATAAAAGTAATTTAATTTTATTTGTTGCATTTATGGGGTCTGCATGGTATTTCACTATACAATCTTGATTATTTCATTTTTGTTTTTCACTGGCTTGACGCGTTTCGAGAGAAGATGTTCGTTATCCTGTGACTTTGCTTTAAATTATTTTTACGTGGTGCTGCTGTGGTCTTAAGACCCAAGAATGGTTTGATGCAGCTCTCCATACTAATCTACACTACTGGGTATTGAAATGGCTACACCAAGAAGAAATACAGATGATAAACGGGTATTCATTGAACAAATATATTACACTAGAACTGAGATGTGATTACATTTGCACGCATTTTGAGTGCATGGATCCTGAGAAATCAGTACCCAGAACAACCACCTCTGACCGTATTAACGGCCTTGATACGCCTGGGCATTGAGTCAAACAGAGCTTGGATGGCGTGTACAGGTACAGCTGCCCGTGCAGCTTCAATACGATACCACAGTTCATCAAGAGTAGTGACTGGAGTATTGTGACGAGCCAGTTGCTCGGCCACAATCGACCAGACGTTTTCAATTGGTGAGAGATCTGGAGAGTGTGCTGGCCAGGGCAGCAGTCGAACATTTTCTATATTCAGAAAGGCCCGCCCAGGACCTGCAACATACGGTCGTGCAGTGTCCTGCTGAAGTGTAGGGTTTCGCACGGATCGAATGAAGGGTGGAGCCACGGGTCGTAACACATCTGAAATGTAACGTCCAGTGTTCAAAGTGCCGTCAGTGCGAACAAGAGGTGATCGAGACTTGTAACCAATGGCACCCCATACCATCACGCCGGGTGATACGCCAGTATGGCGATGACGAATACACGCTTCCAATGTGCGTTCACCGCGATGTCGCCAAAGACGGATGCGACCATCATGATGCTGTAAACAGAACCTGGATTCGTCCAAAAGAATGACGTTTTGCCATTCGTACACCCACGTTCATTGTTGAGTACACCATCGTAGGCGCTCCTGTCTGTGATGCAACGTCAAGGGTAACCGCACCCATGTCTCCGAGCTGACAGTCCATGCTGCTACAAACGTCGTCGAACTCTTCGTGCAGATGGTTGTTGTCTTGCAAACGTCGCTATCTGTTGACTCAGGGATGGAGACATGGCAGCACGATCCGTTACAGCCATGCGGATAAGATGCCTGTCATCTTGACTACTAGCGATACGAGGCCGTTGGGATCCAGCACGGCGTTCCGTATTACCCTCCCGAACCCACTGATTCCATATCCTGCTAACAGTCTTTGGAACTCCACCAACGCGAGCAGCAATGTCGCGATACGATAAACTGCAATCGCGATAGGCTACAATCCGACCTTTATCAAAGTCGGAATTGTGATGGTACGGATTTCTCCTCCTTACACGAGGCATTACAACAACGTTTCACCAGGCAATGCATATTCTTCCTGTCGGTTAAATTTCGCGTCTGTAGCACGTCATCTTCATGGTGTAGCAATTTTAATGGCCAGTAGTGTATCTTGACCAAGTTTATTTGTCTCAGAATAAATATTGGCACCTATATCCTCTTGTAGTTGTTTGTTGTTACTTATAAAAGTAATTACAGGACTGTCCTCTAATAGGATCCTGGTGTAAGATCCTGTAGTAACCTGTTGGAAAACATCCCCTGGAATGCTGTTCATGAATGGCAGCACTACATCTACATCTACATCTACATCTACATCTACATGACTACTCTGCAATTCACATTTAAGTGCTTGGCAGAGGGTTCATCGAACCACAATCATACTATCTCTCTACTATTCCACTCCCGAACAGCGAGCGGGAAAAACGAACACCTAAACCTTTCTGTTCGAGCTCTGATTTCTCTTATTTTATTTTGATGATCATTCCTACCTATGTAGGTTGGGCTCAACAAAATATTTTCGCTTTCGGAAGAGAAAGTTGGTGACTGAAATTTCGTAAAAAGCTCTCGCCGCGACGAAAAACGTCTATGCTGTATCCCAACTCGTGTATCATATCTGCCACACTCTCTCCCCTATAACGCGATAATACAAAACGAGCTGCCCTTCTTTGCACCCTCTCGATGTCCTCCGTCAATCCCACCTGGTAAGGATCCCACACCGCGCAGCAATATTCTAACAGAGGACGAACGAGTGTAGTGTAAGCTGTCTCTTTAGTGGACTTGTTGCATCTTCTAAGTGTCCTGCCAATGAAACGCAACCTTTGGCTCGCCTTCCCGACAATATTATCTATGTGGTCCTTCCAACTGAAGTTGTTCGTAATTTTAACACCCAGGTACTTAGTTGAATTGACAGCCTTGAGAATTGTACTATTTATCGAGTAATCGAATTCCAACGGATTTCTTTTCGAACTCATGTGGATCATCTCACACTTTTCGTTATTTAGCGTCAACTGCCACCTGACACACCATACAGCAATCTTTTCTAAATCGCTTTGCAGTTCGAATCATCAGATTGACGTACAGTTTTGCGATCAGAGTGCGTGGGACAACCATGAGAGTGCTCCTTGTGTCATACGGAATCGCACGCCAGACCACAAGTGCTAGTGTAGGTCCAGTGTGTTTAGCACGCAGACAGGTTGGTTGCAGGTCCTCAGCTGGCCTCCTCCTAACCAACACACGGTCATTATTGGCACCGAGGCAGATACATCTTTCATCAGAAAACACACCATACCTCCTCGCTGCCCTTCAGTGAGCTCTCGCTTGATACAACCGAAGTGACAAATGGCGTTGTGGTGCCAACGAAATGCTCCGCCGGCCGATGTGGCCGAGCGGTTCTAGGGCTTCAGTCTGGAACCGCGCGACCGCTACGGTCGCAGGTTCGAATCCTGCTTCGGGCATGGATGTGTGTGATGTCCTTAGGTTAGTTAGGTTTAATTAGTTCTAAGTTCTAGGTGACTGATGACCTCAGCTGTTAAGTCCTATAGTGCTCAGAACCACTTTTTTTTTTTAACGTTATGCTCCCTACAGGGCACTGTGGTGAGAACTGCTCCTCGAATTGCTGCTGCAGACACAATACGAGGCGCCACATCCATACGCCGAACACGACGGTCTTCCCTCTCGATAGTGCCATGTGGGCATCCGGAGCCCGGACTTCTTGCGACCATACCCTCCCATGATCACCGCCGCCAGTATCATGTACAATGGCTACGTTCCTGCCAGGTCTTTCTGCAGTATGACAGAAGGAACAGTCAGCTCCTCGTAGCCCTATTACATGACCTCGTTAAAATCGGAGAGCAGTTGACAATGTCGTCTTGAATGCATTCTTGACTAACAACAACTCTCCACGTCCAATCTCAAAGGGTACTAACGCTCACGACCACTACAGCGCGTATTTAAAGCAAACCTGATTTGCGTCCTCATTGCGCCACCACTAGCGCCAATCGTATGCGACTGGCGCGAAATTTTTAATAGTTATCATCTTTCAGATGTAGAAACGCGCCTGCCAACTTTCGTTGATTTCGCAAAACTCCTTGGACATTTTTCCCGTCAGTGTATACAGAGCCTAGTCTAAGAAAGTAGGGCCGACACTCATAAGGACATCGCCGGCCGCGGTGGTCTCGCGGTTCTAGGCGCGCAGTCCGGAACCGTGCGACTGCTACGGTCGCAGGTTCGAATCCTGCCTCGGGCATGGATGTGTGTGATGTCCTTAGGTTAGTTAGGTTTAAGTAGTTCTAAGTTCTAGGGGACTGATGACCACAGCAGTTGAGTCCCATAGTGCTCAGAGCCATTTGAACCATTTTTTTTTCATAAGGACATTACGAAAGTCCATACCTATTGTGAACGTGGGAGAGCAGCTGACACTATAGTGGTAGTAGTATGGTATTCTGCCTTACGGCAGGTCTTGTCATGGGTTAAGCCTCTTCCACTTTTTTTTCTGTCCATAGCCAGTCTTTTCATTTCTGAATATTTGTCTCCTTCTATATTGTCCAGCATTCAATATCTTCTTTTTCCTCGTCCCCTTTTTCCCTCCACCATTCCTTCTGTTCCTTCCTTCAATAAACAGTCCCTCCTCAAACAATGTCCAATCCAGTTCCGTTTTCTCTTTCTGATAACTTTCTTCTCTTTCCGATAACTTTCAACATGTTTCTTTCTTCTCCAACTCTTCTTAATACTTCTTCATTCCTTATTCGGTCTTCCCATTTCACTTTTTCCATTCTTCTCCATATCCGCATCTCTAGTACCTTCAATCTTCTTTCATCTTCCTTCCTCACTGTCCAGATCTCCACACCATATAGTGCGACGCTCCAGGTGTAACATTTGGCAAGTCTTTTCCTCAGATCTTTGTTTAGTGGTCCACAAAGTAATTTCTGTTTCCTCCTGAATCCTTCTTTTGTCATTGAAATTCTTTTTCTAATTTCTGTTGAGCAATACATATCACTCATTATTACACTTCTCAAGTAATTGAAGTTATTCACTTGCTCTATTTCCTCTTCCCCTATTTTCTTACGGCATTTTCTCCCCTTTTCCCTGACAATGTAAGTAATGGAAATAGAATGTCGCAGCAGCAATTTCAAAGTATTTATTATTAAGACGATTAGTTTCAACGCCCCATTTGCGTCATCTTCGGGTCCTACTATTAATCAAATAAGTACTCCCAGCCATTAGCTCATGTATCATAAGATCAGTGTATATTCCTGATGAATAACAGTCCACAGCACACAGTTATTGTATAGATCCTATGATATATGAGCCAGTGACTGAAAGTACTTATTTGGTTAATAGTAGGACCAAAAGATGATGCAAATGTAGCTCTGAAACTAGCCAATTGAATTATAAATACTTTGAAAATACGGCTGTGGTGTTCCATTTCCATTACTCACATGGATCTGGTTGCTAGGATTATCACAGCCGCGGAAGCAGTGCACGACACTCCCGGAATTTTTCGACATGTGTGACACTCGTTGATGCGTCGCTGTGGCGCACTGGATGCGTTCGGGAGAACAAGGGTGCACAGTCTGGAAAAAAGTCTTTCGAATATGTACATTATTGTGCAGCCAGTTCCGGAGGGAAACGGATCTGATTAACATTGCAGACTGTTTAAAACAGAGTTAGGCTTAAGTTTCGATGCAAATACTGCATAGTTTACCATCGCAATAAATAAGGCTGCTGATAATTTATGATGAATTAATGAGTATAATTTTACACCATGCTTTCGATCTGAAATCTCACTACATTGAGCATTTGATACGTTGGCATTTTGTAATCTCTTTATTAAAATTGTCAGATTAGTATACTGCTTGGCTGGACACGAAGGCGCACGTTTGAAAATGGTTCAAATGGCTCTGAGCGCTATGAGTCTTAACATCTGAGGTCATCAGTCCCCTATAACTTAGAACTACGTAAACCTAACTAACCTAAGGACATCACACACATCCATGCCCGAGGCAGGGTTCGAACCTGCGACCGTAGCAGTCTCGCGATCCATGACTGAAGCTCCTAGAACCGTTTGGCGCGCACGCTACAGATAGCTGCACTTTCGAGGTATAGGTTGCCACATTTTCTTCCACCGTATCGTAAATCTAGTAAGCTGGCGCATTGATTAGCACATTGGAACCGAATTCGGGAGGACGACGGTTCAAATCTTCGTTTGGTCATCGACATTTAGGTTCTCCATAAGTTCTCTAAATTGTGTAAGGCGAATGTCGGGATGGTTCTCTTGAAAGGCCACGGCGGATTTCCTTCCCCATTCCTCCCTATTGCAAACTTGTGCTCTATTTCTAATGGCTCTGTTGTCGACGGGAGTTAAACCCAAACCTCCTTCCATTTTCTTCCGGACAGTAAAATTCTCTAGTTAATTGTATGAAAGTAATTGTTTTCTCCATCTACTATTGAGCAGCACCCGTGAAACGCTCCTTTCGAATGTATGGTTCTAGAATTGTAGTAAGGAATTTTTCGTAAGTCGTGGCTGTAACTTGCTGCAAGTTACATGCATCGTACCCAACTCCTATTGTTGACCCCTTTAAAAAATAGAATGCGTTTTGTTAACTAATTGCTGGTGGGGAACGGTAGCAGTTTTATTTTGCAACCACGCTCTGTTCCTGGCCCTCTTCATGTATTATTTTTGTTTTTATTTTATATTTTTGTTTTGTCCTCATTCCGGGACAGTTTGTTAGTACAGCGACATGTGGTTGGGTAAGCTCAATTGCTACAGAAGAATGATGGAGATCGGATGGGTAGGTCATGTAATTAATGAGGAAGTACTGAACTGAATCGGGGAGAAAAGAAATTTGTGGGACAACCTGACTACAGGGTGAACGGTTAATAGGACACATTCTGAGACATCAATGGATCACCAATTTAGCACGGGAAAGGAATATAGGGAGCAAAAATCGTAGAAGGAGATCAAAAGGCGAGTACAATAAGCAGACTCAGAAGGATGTAGGTTGCAGTAGTTATTTGGAGATTAGGCTTGCACAGGGTAGAGTAGGGTAGAGAGCTGCATAGCTCCTTGTGAAACGCAATCCAATGAGATTCGAGCAAACACGGAATAATATATGATGTAATGTTTACATAAGGTTTATTCTTATGATGAACACAAGCTGCGCCCCCGACGTCAGAGTGAACCCAACCAGCACTCATTTCTCCGTAATTACCATAGCGTATTGTGTTGAAATTGCATTACAAGATTGTTTACGGCAGTGCGAATTTTTATTCGTGACTAGCGATATAGTTCAGTGTCACGCCGTAATTATAGAAGCATTGAGGGATTTTTAAAGTAAGTTCTTAAGTGAAAAATAATGGTCTGCTGCACGATTGCCAGTTATATTAATCACACAAGACAAGTTAGCAATTAACTTTCATATATTTCATAAAAAACATGAGAAGCGAAATTAGAGAAAGGCTGCTAAACGTGCAGACTCGTTTTCAGTGGAAAACGCTCGTACCTGCTAAAGGTATTTTACTGATTTGGATTATGAAAGGGATTTGAAAAGCAAAGTGATGAATATTCGGTCGAAACGCAAGTTGAAGACTGATGCCGTTCCAGATCTAAATGTGCCATCCACTAGTGCTGATATATGGCGTGGTGATTTTTAGGCACAAAAACGGTGCTACTGTAAAGAAGTAGAAGATATTTTACTGGTAGATACATTACCAACTAACGAAGAAATTAGTACTGGACAAAACGTTTCATATGAAAACAAATACTGCTGTGAAAGCAACAATTCGTGCTTATGCCAACAGTTAGAAATTATGGAAACAGAAATTAAGGATCTTGGCAAAAGAATACAGATTTACACAATCGTTGCTCTTGACGTAGTGCTGAGTTACTGAACTTAAGACATGTTCAAAAAGTGTTTCAGGATCTTTTTCTGACTATCAACAACAAGTGGTTTGAAAGGACGGAGTACTAACTAGTCATCAGAAGATATTGTAAAGCCTGCAACTTTACATTGCCTATCCTATAAAGCGTTGTCTTGTCACGGACATATCGAAATAATATCCTCTTCCTAATGAAATCACTATTAAAAGAAGACTCTGGCACTTTAGCTCTAGACCAGGTTTTATTGATTTAAGCCTTAGTGTTTTGAAAACTTAGTCAAAGTTATCAAAAACATTTGAAAAAGATATAGTTCTTAGCTTTGATTAAATGAAAATATCAACCAGACAGAGGAGATTATCAGAGGGCCACAAAACAGTGTTCAAGTTATCGTCATCAGAAGTTCGACAGGAAAATAGATACGGCCCATTTATTATAACTTTGACACAGCCGTTTCTGAAGACTTGCTGTCTGAAACGATTGAAGTAATAGAAAATGTTGAATTTAAAGTGAGAGCATTTGTGTGTTATTTGGGGCAAACGAAAAAAAACGTATAGGGAATCTGAGGGTTACATTTGATAATTCAGGATTCGAAAATCTATCAAATCAAAGCAGGAAAGTATAGTTTTTTTTGTATTTTGCCGCATGCCTTAAAATTGTTACGGAATCATCTGCTTGACAATGGTTATCAACTAAAATTTGGCAGTTTGCTCACAAAAGAACCGTTCATTAAGTTAGATGAACTTCAAAACAATCGTAGATTTACAGTATGCCCATAAAGTAACCATCAATCATTAGTTATTTGCTGATGCGGAAACTCAATACTCAAGGAAAGCAGCTGAGTTTTTTTCTCTCACTGTAGGGCGAGCATTCGTCAGAACCTTACCGAGATCAGTTATGTTGGTGAGGCTTTAAAGTCGCGAACAATGGATTTGTTGCACGACCACCAGAACTGTTGATCGATACAAATTAGAAAGTGCATTTGGAAATTATTTACAAGAAAGAGATAACGCGTTAGAAGAACTCTCACAATGAGATTAAGATGAAATGAAGTGGGAGAGAAAAATGAGCAAAAATAGTTGACCAATGAATTTGTCTTATACCAAAAAGAAATGCGAAAACCGAAAGGATTAAACGCAAAAAGAAACTACTGATGATTTGCTGCTTTTCGAAAAAGGGTTTTTGTTGTCTAGTCCACGCTCTTTGTTTAAGGAGTTAACACTAGAACATTACAAGTACGTGATGTCTTCAAGATACAATGGAGATAATCTTGAGAACTACTTTTCCAAAATAAGAAGACTGGGGAGGTTCTCTGACCATCCTTTGCTTACCATCGTTTCCCAGAGAACTAAGTCTTTTGATCTTGAGCCATTATGCAGGCGAAATCCTGTCAGGTAGTACACGTAAGAATAATAAATAATTTGGCGCTTTAAGTGCTAACATATTGGCAGGAACTCGAGATACGACTGTAGAATCGTCATTTTCTGAGAAGCAAGACTCTTATTGCCTGCAGGAAAGTGAATCTGATAACAAGGAAGCCGAAAAGATTGTTTCAGAGGTTAGGAAAATTTGTGAGAACTGCACCAAACACGAAGGAATAATATTTCAGATTTGAAGGAAAATGTTGAGCTGTTAGAGATGATTGCAGGACATGTTCGTTATAGAGCTAAACCCAAATATCCCGAATTAGCGCAGCTGTATGGTAAATCACGTAAATATTTCAGGAGACAATTGGCTTCAATTTCAAGTTTAATGAAGCCAATCGAAAGTTTCATGGAATTCATTTTAAAGAAGGAGATAATTTCAACAATCCCACGGGAGTTTTATTGGTCGTCACCCAAGAGTTTTTGTAAGGTTAAAGGACATTGCAGATGAGAAGTATCCACGAATAGAGGATTTTGCTGTATTGTTTTTCGTAAGGAGACACACTTTCATCAAGATGAAAGGTATCAACAAGGAAAAAATGCAAGGGTAATAAGCGAACTGCGAGTGGACAAAGACAAAAACTGAAAAAAATGAAAAAAAGTTCTGGCAAGACTTCCATGAATACAAAAAGAAAACCTGTCAATACAGTTAAAGAGTTAAGCTGACAGTATAGGGTGTTTCTCTGCGCAGCAGGTCTATGTGGTCTAAGCCTGTGAAAGCCTTTTTCCCCAGAAAAAAAGCAGTGCCCTCCGAGAAGGAGATTTCACTCGTCGCCAGCCTCAACTATTTGTAGTGCGCTGAGAGAAACACCATGAGAGGAGAACGCTGAAACACTGATAATGAGTAGTGACAAGAACACACACGTTTGTTGCTGAATACTCAACATTGTACAATCCGGCTCAGGCAGCAGATCCTGAAGTTCATTTACTATTCCAGAAGCTAAGGCTGGATGGAAAAAAGTTGTTGTCCCAAAAGAATGTTCCCTGAAGATTGGGTACGTCTGGTGGATTTGTAACAATCATGAATTTCAACTCTATTACTTCTTAGTTTTTGTGGTTACCGAATTGATTGTTAGCTTTCTGTATGACAATAACGCCTATGAGAGCGGATGGTGGTTCGAAGGAGAGTAATGTAGGCCTGTAGCATAATTCTGGAATGCATCGCGATATTTCAAATAAACTTGATTCACTTATGATTTACTCTCTGGAAAGAAATAATTTGGTACTCGGATGGCCATGGATGGACTTGGGGAGAATCAGAGAAAGCTCGGTTATAATTAAGCATAACTGTGGAATGGACAAAGTTGGTCCTAATGTCAACTAAACTTTGTAAAAATATGGCTTACTGACTAGGCAAAATTACAGTAGGGATAAGGCACTTCTAGCAGTCGTATTTGTGGGGTGAGGAAGTGATGATATGTAAGCAAACATCTAGAAGGCCTGATGAATTTCAGTCAAACTTGGTGCATCTATGCTTTACTAGCTCAGTGCCCGCTGTTTCGCTCGCATAGACTATATGGTACGCGCAGTTTTTTGTTTTTTCTTAAATCGAGTTTTTATGTTGTCCACAAATTGCAACTTGTTCGGAACTTTTCACGATAATTGAGGCCTTAGAAGCATGGTCTTTTCCACGTGTGTTTCTGACCAAAAAGCAATTGTGTTAGCTGGAATGTGAGGTCTTCGTAAATCTTGCCTTTTGAGTTCTTCAGTGATATTTCCATATAAAAACTTTCATCCCCTAACACATATTTCTTTAGAATACAATAGGCAATTTTCATAGATTTAGATTTTAAAATGTTTTAATATAACGAAATATTCTTATAAAAAATTTCGTACCACATTTCACTGCCTTCGGGGTTGAATTTCCGAAAAACATTGAAAAATTTCCAACTGCGAAGCCAAGCACAATTTTTCAGAGATTTAGTTTCAAAAATCCTTTGGTGTGAAATAAATCCATAGAAACTAATGTTTTATTTCTAACCGAGAAGTCAAATACTACTTTCATAGACGTAGCTTTCAGAATGCTTTAGTAGTTCTTTAATAAAGATTTATTTTCAAAAAAAGCTTTTACCAAAATTTCATCCCTATAGCCGTTAAATTTCCAAAATGCTGAAACACGTTGACTTTTAATTCTGACCGAGGAATCAGATACTAATGTTCATAGTTCTCGCTTCAAAATTCGCTAAATAGCGACATATTTTCAAAAACCCTTCGGTATCATTCCCTGCTTCACTTCATTTGGGGTGGAATTTCGAAAAATCTCTTTTTAAACGATATGTACAGTATGAGATGAACACCCTCGCCAAATTTGAAGTTACTGTCAGCGATTTGGTCTGGGTGATGATTAGTTAAGCGGGGTTCACACACGCAACGAAAATATCGCCACAAGTCAAGTCAAGTCATTCTGAAGTGGCGCTGTGAGCTAACGTTCACACAGGACGCCACAAATTCTTCGTAATTGCGCGGTTTGCAAAATGGCGTCAGATGTCTCAGCTGATTAAACGGCTGTACATATTAGTAAATAAGATGTTTTGTAAACATAAAAAAATGTAAAATATTACTTACCAAAGTGTTTCTCGTCTCTCTTGTCTCGACTACATGTTTTAAGATCCGGTCTGCAGCTTCAAACCAAGCAAGGCTGGGTTTACAAATACCGTCTGTAGATGCACCACTCTTAAGTGATTTCAGTACTTTTTTATGTTCATTCATCTAAGCATTTCGAATGCTTTGAATTTTTAATTTTGTTGTAGCTACATCAATTCCAGGTACATATTCACGCATACTGTTTACTATTTCAATTAATGCAGCATCTCTCAAATTTTTGTCTTTGTATGATTCGCTTTTGTGGTTCCAAAGGCATTCTCGTTCTTGATACAACTCCAAGAATCTCATAATTGTCACTGTTGACCACATTTACGAATGACGTTATTCGATTATGGAGAAGGCAAAATGGCGCAACAAAGTAGAACCAAGTTCAACTTTTTGTGGCGTGGCTTAAGTTGCGCTTCTTAAATGGCGCCACCGAAAACTAGGAGTTCACACATGCAACTACAAAGCAACTGCAGTTCGCCATTAGCAGTGGCGATACTTTTGATGCCCGTGTGAACCCGGCTTTAGTCAGTCAGGGCGTTTCCTTTTACACACAGAAATTATCAGGTAAAGAATACTGGCGCGTTGAGACACCCGTATCACCCTTAGGGGTGTAGGTGTGGGAGTGAAGGGTGTGACGTGAAAATAATCCAAAACGAACGAACGAAATTATTGTTGAGTCCATAGTTTTCGGGCTTGCAAGAGATCTTGGATTGTCATGGAGATAACGGTATCTCGTATTCTGTCAAGAGACAAAACAAGAGTCACACTATCCACCAATGAAACTTAAATAACTTTGCTATAAGAGACTTAAAGATACTTTCCTGCTATACAGCTTAACAGCAGTATTACTAACATAAATGTTTGGTTGGTTACAGGAAACATTGTCCGCTGAAGAATCGGAGAATATTTCTGTGCTTCGAGGGAAAGACTGGCATAATACAAAATTTTTAAATTACCATAGTTCAGATAGTGGTTCTGTGGAGAATACGAAAAGTGTGTCGGTTAAAGATGGATCTACTGCTGAGAAAGAAGATTTGTCTATGAATCCAGGTGAACAAGATGATACAAAGAGTGAAGCAGAAAATATAGAAGATATCCAGAGACAGCATCAGGAGCAGAGACTGATTAACACAGGAAAGGAATCCACAAAACTGAAGGATATATTTATGGGCAATAGCCAGAGTCAACACAGGCAAGGAATAAACACTTCACCTGGAAGGATAATGGGTCAGAAGAGGAGAGTAATGTACAATGATCAATATAGCAGAAATGTCCAGAAACCACACTGGTACATAGATTCAGGAGAGTATTATGATGAGGATAATGTTTTTGAGAAGAGTACTGGTATATCAAATAAAATTGACAATAATTTCTACTATAAACAGCCAGCAGCACTGCCATATTATCTTAAGTCTTATAAAGGTTTATCTACCACAAAAGAAGATTATTTAGATGGTGACATATATAATGAGCATTTACTGTTTGGCAGTAGGCACATGAAGAAACCTGCACCTGTACCTGTTAGCAAGACTCCTACTTATTCAGTAATTTATCTTTTTCCTGTCAATGGCTATGAAGTTAAAAATATTCAAGAGCATCCTTTGCTGTACAGAGTTCAGTTACACAATGATCATCACTATCATCCCCTGAAAAATGCTAAATATGTTTCTTACACTCAGGGCACGGAAGATGAGCTAAGTGAAAAACTGGCTCCACTAACTGATGGCTCTCTTCTAGAGAAAGACATTTATTATAAGAGACACGTCAGGATAGATGAACCAGAAAGATTTGATCTCATTAAACCTCATCAAAATATGTTCTATCAATGGTTACCTGTAAACCATAATTCTATGAAGACTAGTTTTGGATTTGAAGACGAAATTACATCACATGAAACACTAGAGAAGTATGATCCCAACAATTTTGTGAAAGAGAAAAACGTCATACATTTTGCAGCAGAAAACATTGATGAGGACAGTCAAAGTAAGAAACTGTTCTCAGGTTCATGGTATGAACCATTTTATAGGAATAACAAAATAATACATTCAGATTCTTTAGTAGTGAAGACTGCGTCACAACCAATATACGGTTCAGAAGCCAAAAAATACACTCCATTTGCTACAGCAGAAGATATCTACAAAACCAATCGTTACTTGCTTGACAAATATCATAACAGTGGAAAATACAAATGCTTTTGTTACAAAGATGTTGATGAAGCTGGTCTTTTTAAGTATTATGACAGTTACACGACAAATAAAGATGAATATGACACCATGTATAGGCCTCCAAAGCCTTACCTGTTCCTTCAAGAACAGGACAATTTACACAATGATTTGACAGAGAGTGATGAAGTGACTGTATATGACACATCAGCTAAAATTCAACAAGATTCAAAAATAAAATTCTATCCATATGTTTATGAAGAGGATAAAGTTGTTGATTACACTGATAAACAAGACCATACTAAAGTTATTCACGAGGCTGATTTGAAGAGTGATACCCTCAATGATCAAAGCATCAATATTCATCAAATAGAAATGGACTCACACCTTGCAACCTTTGATTCAAACATACCTAAAGCAAGAGAGGAAATAATAGAGGAAGCAGCACATAAGTCTGTTCATAAGTTTTATCCCCAGTCTGCTGACAGTATAGAGGAGGGCAAATTTTTCAGTAATGATGAGAATCATAGCCATACAGAATTTATTGAAAAGGATGTATTGGAGGATACTACTCTAAATGACAAAGTAATTAAGCTCCAGGAAATTGACACAGTTATGTTAGATCAACCTAAAATAAATGAGGAAATAATAGAGGCTGTAGGACAGAAGTCTGTTCATGAATATCATCCTCATAATACTTACAGCCTGCAAGAGGATAATTTTTTTGGTTCTACTGAAAACCATGATCCCACAGGTATTATTGAAAAAGATATTGGTACCCTCAATGACAGAATAATTAAGCTTCATGAGATGAATAGAATAGTTAATGAGGAATCTACAAAAGATGAGGAAATAATGGAGAAATTAGCAGATTCAGAGAGAAGGTACCATTCCCATGATATTAATGGTCCTATAGAAGATAGCATTACTAATTACAAAGGATATAATGAATACATGGAAATTACTAACAAAGAAAATGTGGAGGCTGGTACTCTAAATCACCACATAATTGAGCTCCCTACAGTAAGTGAAATTATTTCTTACAAACCTATGATAACTGAAGAAATAGTAGAGAAAGCAGTAGATTCAGCAGTAAAATTCGACCAAGCTATTAAGTTCAATGCAAAAGAAGCCTTTTCATCTAAAATACCTATATTAGATGAAGAAGTAATGGAGGAAGTAGCAGATACAGGAATTAAGTACCACCCTCACTATGATTATGCTCTTGAAGAAGAGAAATTTTTTGATTACACTGGAGACCACTATCATGCAGGAGTTACTAAAAATGATCATGTAATAACTGGCACATTTCATCAACAGATAATTAAGCCCCAAGAAACAGAAAAAGTTACAGACTTTCCCTCCATTGTTTTAAATAAACCTATGGTAAATGAAAAAATTATAGAAGAAGTAGCAGGTAATTCTCCTCAAAAATATCATCCCCATTATATTCAAGACAAGGAAAAGAAAGAAATATATGTTGACACTGAAAATCGTGACTACACAGAAGTTCTCAAAACTAATAACTGGAAATCTGATAGTGTCAGTAATCAAATAATGCAATTTCATGAAACAGAACTGCCTTCAAAGAGTGGCCATACCATTTCACATGGATATAGAGTGACTGAGGAAATATATGATATTCCTCAAAAAGGAAGTTATTTGATTCCTGGACCTTATGAAGAGAAATCTGAAATCAGCTTATCCAAACACACAGGAGATTTAAAATTTGAAACGGAATATGACTCCACAATAACACACGCTGCTCTGTTGAATCAGGAAGACATTACAGATGACATTCCTCACAGTGAAACATTTGAAATTAGTGGTGACATCCCTTACACCCGCCCATTCTTACTTAAGGAAGTAAGTGAATATGATGAAGTGAAACATTTGGATGAGGACAGTGATGAAGTTGATGCTGATATTGATTTTCCATCCTTCTATAAAACAGAAGAAAATCATGAAGAAATAGGACATCACCCTGACAAATTTGCAAAGGCTGAAGGTAGTGCTGTAATAACAGATCAGATTTTGGAGGAAGCTGATCCTGTAATAGTACCAGAAAACATTGATAATGAAGTCCTAGAAGAAAATAAAACTGTAGAGGACATAGATTCTGCAGTGTTACTAGAAAACACTCATGATAAGCAATTGATAGAGGACAATGTTGCAATGAACTCTGATGTGGGGCATGACACCAAATATTTAAAAAATAATGGTGGTTTTCAAGATTTGCCAACTGAATCTACAGTTTTTGATTCAAATGTTGTAAGTGCAGTACAGTACAAAACAGAAGATATACTGTCCATGTCCAATGAAGAAATGAATTATGAAGTTAACCATGCAAAACTCATTTATGAAGAAAAAACCAGCATTCCACATCCATCACCTTATGGATATAATGAAGGATATGTATGGAACTATGCAGGCAGTAAAACTTACAACCAACATCTAACAGAAGCTGATGATCTTCAAAAAAAGGAATTAATGTCTGCAGATGTAGCCAAATATGACACCCATTATGAGAGTGAGGCCCCTTTTATAAATAAAGAAAATTTCAAAGTAACACTAACGGATGCTGATCCTGGCATACAAGAGACTTCTGAACCATTCTCAGAAAAATATGGGCCTATAACAAACTACTTCCCTTTGCCTAATCATAAGGCAATGCAACACCATTTTCATACAAAAGAACCAATGAATTATGAATATCAAAATTCAGAAAACAAATACAACAATGACCAATTCTTTGTAGAGGAAGAAAGCAGAGAAATCCAACAAGCAAGGGAGAATTATGATGTCGAGAAAAATATAGAATCAAAGGAAGCCAAATTTTCCGTGCACCATTTCAAAGCTGCTCCAAGACCTTGCACAGGACACAAATGTCTTCCATTTTACATCTCACTGTATCATCCATATAGCACTGGTTATGTGCCTCAGTGGCAAGTAAGACAAGGAGCAAAATTATTGAGTGATTTGGACAGTGTTCCTACTAGAAGTGACTTCTTCATCAATACATCTGGTGAGAAGAAATACCCATGGCAGTTTCACAGTCTTCCAAGATTTTAGACTAAGGGACTGTGTTTACTTCCTTCTTGCTTTTATGAAGTAATTTATTTGATACTTGTACAAAAATATTGTGTTAAGTGAGATATGTAAATAACTAACATAAATTATTATTTTTTATTATTTATTTTTGTTTTAATGAGTTAAATATTTTATGACAATTATTGGGAGCATAACCTTTGTGTTGATCAACCCTAAAGATGAAGTTCATAATCCTATCTTATAATGTCAGATCAACAGTTGCTATAGTTGAAACATGACAATGCATCAAAAATCCTGTGTTTTGGATTGTCACTATACATTAACTGTGTATTGAATTGTGTTGAGTGCAAAGATTAATTTTAACATTGCTTATTGTCATTTAAATGTCATACAATAAGGAAAGACTGCTTTTAAATTATAAGGCTTTTGTTTTATTAGGATTTGCCTGTTGAGTTTTACATTTTTTGTTAATTAGTTGAATGTAGATCCATCTGTTAATATTCATGGGTGCTGCAGATGTAATCATTCAGCTAACAGTGAAATTCTACAGTTTTGTTTAATAAACACAATCACATTTTTGATGGCATTAGACCAAGTATGTGAAATGCAGCTTTGTAAATAAATGTCATAAACTGTTATCACACATTATCTCTATTTCTCTTAAATATTTTTTATTTAGTTTTATTCGTCCAATGACCATCTCACAGAGGTACAGAGTTGTAATGGTAATGCTCTATTTCTGCTGAAGTACTCTTCAGTAATTTTCAGAGAGTTTTGCAGAACATAGTTTCAAGAATACAAATAAAATATATGAAGGAAATATACAGTTGCAGTTGTTGTAGATTGTATAATGATTATGAATGGGTATGTAACAGTAAAGTAAATCAGGAAGAAGAAAGATGTGTACAAATTATAGAACATTACGAAAAATAATTCTTGAGAGAAGATAATTTGAGAAAACCTGTTAAAGCAACAGCAGCAGTGGTGGCTTGTGAGTATACATTCTAGATATTCACAAATTTTTAGATGCAGATAAATATGCTGTTGTTGTTGTGGTCTTCAGTCCTGAGACTGTTTTGATGCAGCTCTCCCTGCTACTATATGCTGTGCAAGCTTCTTCATCTCCCAGTACCTACTGCAACCTATATCCTTCTGAATCTGCTTAGTGTATTTATCTCTTGGTCTCCCTCTACAATTGTGATCCCTTGATGACTCGGAACATGTCCTACCAACTGATCCCTTCTTCTAGTCAAGTTGTACCACAAACTCCTCTTCTCCCCAATTCTATTCAATACCTCCTCATTAGTTATGTGATCTACCCATCTAATCTTCAGCATTCTTCTGTAGCACCACATTTCAAAAGATTCTATTTTCTTCTTGTCCAAACTATTTATCATCCATGTTTCACTTCCATACATGGCTACACTCCATACAAATACTTTCAGAAACGACTTCCTGACACTTAAATCTATACTCGATGTTAACAAATTTCTCTTCTTCAGAAACGCTTTCCTTGCTATTACCAGTCTACATTTTATATCCTCTCTACTTAGACCATCATCAGTTATTTTGCTCCCCAAATAGCAAAACTCCTTTACTACTTTAAGCATCTCATTTCCTAATCTAATTCTCTCAGCATCGCCTGACTTAATTTGACTACATTCCATTATCCTAGTTTTTCATTTGTTGATGTTCATCTTATATCCTCCTTTCAAGACACTGTCCATTCCGTTCAACTGCTCTTCCAAGTCCTTGGCTGTCTCTGACAGAATTACAATGTCATCGGCAAACCGCAAGGTTTTTATTTCTTCTCCACGGATTTTAATACCTTCTCCGAATTTTTCTTTTGTTTATTTTACTGCTTGCTCAGTATACAGATTCAATAACATCGGGGAGAGGTTACAACCCTGTCTCACTCCTTTCCCAACCACTGCTTCCCTTTCATGTCCCTTGACTCTTATAACTGCCATCTGGTTTCGGTACAAATTGTAAATAGCCTTTCGCTCCCTGTATCTTATCCCTGCCACCTTCAGAATTTGAAAGAGAGTATTCCAGTCAACATTGTCAAAAGCTTTCTCTAAGTCTACAAATGCTAGAAACATAGGATTGCCTTTTCTTAATCTATCTTCTGAGATAAGTCATAGGGTCAGTACTGCTTCACGTGTTGCAATATTTCTATGGAATCCAAACTGACATTCCCTGAGGTCGGCGTCTACCCGTTTTTCCATTCGTCTGTAAAGAATTCGTGTTAGTATTTTGTAGCTGTGACTTATTAAACTGATAATTCGGTAATTTTCACATCTGTCAACACCTGCTTTCATTGGGATTGGAATTATTATATTCTTCTTGATTCTGAGGGTATTACATCTGTCTCCTACATTCTGCTCACCAGATGGTAGAGTTTTGTCAGGATTGTCTCACCCAAGGCTGTCAGTAGTTCTAATGGAATGTTGTCTACTCCCGGGGCCTTGTTTCGACTCAGGTCTTTCAGTGCTCTGACAAACTCTTCACACAGTATCATATCTCCCATTTCATCTACATCTACATGCTCTTCCATTTCCATAATATTGTCCTCAAGTACATCGCCCTTGTATAGACCCTCTGTATACTCCTTACACTTTTTTGCTTTCCCTTCTTTGCTTAGAAGTGGTTTTCCACCCGAGCTCTTGATATTCATACAAGTGGTTCTCTTTTCTCCAAAAGTCTCTTTAAATTTTCCTGTAGGCAGTATCTATCTTACCTCTAGTGAGATAAGCCTCTACATCCTTACATTTGTCCTCTAGCCATTCCTGCTCAGCCATTTTACACTTCCTGTCGATCTCATTTTTTAAATGTTTCTATTCCTTCTTGCCTGCTTCATTTACTGCATTTTTATACTTTCTTCTTTCATCAATTAAATTCAATATTTCTTCTGTTACCCAAGGATTTCTACTAGCCCTTGTCTTTTTATCTACTTGATCTTCTGCTGCCTTCACTATTTCATCCCTCAAAGCTACTCATTCTTCTTCTACTGTATTTCTTTCCTCCATTCCTGGCAATTGCTTCCTTATTTTCTCCCTGAAACTCTGTACAGCCTCTGGTTTAGTCAGTTTATCGAGGTCCCATCTCCTTAAATTCCCACCTGTTTGCAGTTTCTTCAGTTTTAATCTACAGTTCATAACCAATAAATTGCGGTCAGAGTCCACATCTGCCCCTGGAAAGTCTTACAATTTAAAACCTGGTTCCTAAATCTCTGTCTTACTAATATGTAATCTATCTGATACCTTCTAGTATCTCCAGGCTTCTTCCATGTATTCAACCTTTTTTCATGATTCTTAAAACAAGTGTTAGCTATGATTAAGTTCTGCTCTGCGCGAAATTCTACGAGGCGGCCTCCTCTTTCATTTCTTACCCTTAATCCATATTCACCTACTACGTTTCGTTGTCTCCCTTTTCCTACTATCGAATTCCAGTCACCCTTGACTATTAAATTTTTGTCTCCTTCACTATCTGAATAATTTATTTTATCTCATCATATATTTCATTAATTTCTTCATCATCTGCAGAGCTAGTTCGCATATACACTTGTACTACTGTGGTAGATGTGGGCTTCATGTCTAACTTGGCAACAATAATGCATTCACTATGCTGTTGGTAGTAGCTTACCTGCATTCCTATTTTCTATTCATTATTAAACCTACTCCTGCATTACCCCTATTTGATTTTGTATTTATAACCCTGTATTCACCTGGCCATAAGTCTTGTTCCTCCTGCCACCAAACTTCACTAATTCCCCCATATCTAACTTTAACCTATCCATTTTCCTTTTTAAATTTTCTAACCTACTTGCCCGATTAAGGGATCTGACATTCCACGCTAGGATCCGCAGAACGCCAGTTTTCTTTCTCCCGGTAACGACATCCTCCTGAGTAGTCACCACCTGGAGATCAGAATGGGTGACTATTTTAGCTCCGGAATATTTTACCCAAGAGGACGCCATCATCATTTAACCATACAGTAAAGTTGCATGCCCTTGGAAAAATTACGGCTGTATTTTCCCCTTGCTTTCAGCCGTTCACACTACCAGCACAGCAAGGCTGTTTTGGTTAGTGTTACAAGGCCAGATCAGTCACTCATCCAGACTGTTGCCCCTGCAACTACTGAAAAGGCTGCTGCCCCTCTTCGGGAACCACCCGTTTGTCTAGCCTCTCAACAGATACCCCTCCATCCCTCCATTGTGGTTGCAGCTACGGTATGGCTATCTGTATCGCTGAGGCATGCAAGCCTCCCCACCAATGGCAGGGTCCATGGTTCATGGGAGGAGGGGGAGCAGATAAATATAAGAGAGTGAAATTAATAGCATTTGCTGTATAACAGTTATGCTTATCAACATATTTACACAATTACAACCACTGCTTATAATAATAATAATAATAATAATATGGATAACTTGTCTGAACAAAGAAATAATTGTTTTTGTGAACCTTGCTGTTTTGTACATAAGTAATTACAGTTTAGGGCAAGAAAGAAATAATGTTTAAGCTTTCAATTATCTCAGTTTTGTATTTTAGCGTAAGTCTGAGTCTTTGTGCTTTTTAATTTTGTTTGGACAAATATACAAGTTCCCTAACTCATGTACAGGGTGTACATAAAGTCTGGGAACACTTTCAATTATTTATTGCACAAGAACCAAACATTGTACAGATATAATACATATTTCATTTTGAAGAGAAACCCCGAAAGTTTTTTTCGTGTACCACCACAGCATAGGCTTGGAATTTGATGATAGTCGGTGCTAGTCGCAAACATGGCGAGTTCACGTGCAGAGTGAGCTGCTTCGTAAAATGGCCTCCACCAGATCTCACTCCATGTGTGGACACATTAAATACCACCTCTACCACATGAGGTAGCAGAGCTTTGGGAGAGAATATGGGAAGCTTCTGCCACATTCGACAATGCCACGCTGGGATGGGTATGGCAAGAATTCAATTGTCATATTGACATCTGCCGAGTCATTCACGGTTTGCATATAAAATACTTGTAAAAAAAACTTTCAAAGTTTCTCTTCAAAATGCAGTATGTTTGATATCTGTACAATGTTTAGTTCTTGTGCAATGAATAATTGAAAGTGTTTACGGACTTTATGTACACCTGTATTAGGTAAAGAATTAACTTCCAGGTTGAAAATCAGATATTCTTACATTGTACCCATGCAGCAACTTACACTTGTTGTAAACAGTTGTGTTAAATTTTCACTGGTAGTCACGATTATTTTATTTTGTCATTTTCTCAGTCAGAGTGTCTGGTCTGGGAGACCCTAGTTCCTTTGCAGCTAACTTTTCCAACTAATTTTTTTTTCTGTTAACTCTTAAAACAGATTCAAAAAAATTCATGCTGACAATGCACATGAATGCCGATTCCTGCACAGTAAAAAACCAACTCCATACACTAACTGCTGTTAGTGAAAATAATTAAATTCAAGCAGTAATATCTATCAATATGATCATCTGACCAGAATACAAACTAGGTGCTGCGAACCACAAGGGCCAAAAGCACAGTGTCATCAATCCAGCATTTAAGTGAATATGAGAGAAACCAATGAGACAACTCTTCGTGAACGTTCATACATGCAATATTGATCTACAGCATAGATAAACCTGACTCACCATAAGATCAACTGATGTCAGAAGCATGAATATATGCTACAGTCTTACAATCGACATGGTTTGCGGTTCTCAGTGTCTAAGATGGATTACAGTATGATAAAATCCAAAACTTTATATTCTGTATCTCATTCGGAGTCCCCACAAAGTAGGTTTTTCGATCAGTATAACTGTAATATATACTGGGTATAAAGTCATATGGAATGAAAGTAGAAGTTGCTTTGGTGTTGCAAATTCTTCCTTGATTTGCAATGGAAATACAAATCTGGACTGTATTTTCTGATATTGAGAACTCAGAAGTAGCAATCTATGTTTTTCTTGGGAAAAACTTTCAATAGCCAAGATCACACACACTAATTTTATTTTATAGTGATTGAATTGGCACAACTAGGGAGTATGCTACTGTCTTACAGGACTTATGGCAGGTGGACAAAAATCTGCTGTAGTGTGCTACCATCTGGTGGCATTGATGTAAACTTTTAGGTGAGAGTACAAGGTTTAGCTGTGCATACCATTAACAGTACACATTGTTCATCAATTCCATGTGTATTTGGCCTGTCAGGCTATTACGTCATACCAGTTGCGTATATGCAAAAGCCTCTTAAAATGTGCACAACCCAAGGTGTGCTCGCGACCCTGATGCAAAGTTTCATAGAGTCCAGAGGAGGGGCAATGTAGTATAACGCAGTACGTTTAGTGCCGTGTATTGCAGATTACCACATCCACATTACATTGAACATCATTTGAAGAAAAATAAGCAATAAACCCGCAAGGTGTCAAAAGTTAGGGTGTTCATGTGCTCTTGTGCTCTTACACAGCAGTTGCCAATGAACATGAGGAAGAAAAAGAGGAATGCAAAGAACAAAGAAAAGATTAAAAGCAACAAATAAAAAAAATGAAATCCCAAAGGCTTGTAGCTGAAAAGCATTTAACTTTTATAAAAGAAATGGCACACAGAATAGAATTAATAAGAAGGTTACATGTAGCAAAAGACAACAGATATCAGTTTTTCAAGCCTGTGGCTCCTTTAGGAGGGAATACGTCATGTAGCTGCATCATACCCTGTCATAACTGTTATTTAACAGAATACAGTCAAACACAGATACATGCTATTGGCAGCAAACGTAAGCAAAAGAGGAAGTTAGATAAGCACCATATTCTGGAGACAGATGTTCTTTACATTTGGAAAAAAAGAGGAAAGTGATCAAGGAAATGGATCAGGTAAAAATCAGACACAGATTAAGTAGGAAAAATTCAAAAGGGTAATAGAAAAAGAAGAAAAAAAGCAAATACTGAAGATGGAATGGATTGTTACTGAAGCTAGCAACAAATAACAGAGGGAAATTATTTACTTCTTGTGGTGAGCTAAGGTTATATCTGCAGCAAGAAAACAACATGACACTTTTAAGAATGGCGTGCTTCACTGGAATATAGCAAGATGACATACATGAACAACACACAGTACACCAAATCATAAACAAAACAAAGAATACACTCTTAGAGCAGATAGGTGTCACACTTGGAGGGAACAGAACACATCAACATTCAATTAATTTTCTTTAATACTTCCCCCTAAATCAAACTGTGGTGCACAAAATACTTTTAAATAAGAAAAAACAAAATGACAAGATAACAAAACACAGTTACTTAAATGTCCTATCTTAGTACACATTAAACCAAATTTGTTTGAGTTGAAAGGCTTTGTAAGAATTTCCCTAGCTGATTTTAAGAACACTTATATTCCACATTGATATTCTCATTTTGATACACAGAGTAATAGCATACTCTGATGTTCTTAGGATGATTTTGGAATTCTGGATTTATCACCAATGCAATGACCTGCACATTATTAATGAATAATACAGGCAAGTCCCTTGTTCCACTAATTTGAGGTATCATGAAAATATCTCAAAATGCATTTTACGACATTCCTGTCAGAAGAAGTGGGTTTAGCTGTTAATTGAGTAATTTTTGAAACGGCATAAGTGAGATGTAGATGAGTTGCACATGTCAGATACATTAATGATTTCACAGCTAAACTATAAGGAATGGTGCTGTCAAGAATTTAGTTAGATTTGTTCTCTGATTATTCATTATTATATGGAATCTTTTTTGAATCAGATATGTTAAGATGATGCAGGATTGTGTCTGTGTAACCTTGCTCTCAAATAAACATATCAGACTCACTGTTCCATTCACATGCCTCAAACTAAGTCTAAAGAGGCCACTGCCATTTCTAATTCTAACTTTAACAAATCTGAAAAAGAATTCACTGCACTTTGAGTTGATCCTGTAGCCAGACCATCACTGATGTAAATAGCAATCTGCAGTTTTTCATTTTGCACTGCTGAATGTAAATGCAAGGATCTGCTGTTAAATTAATAAAGCCATTTTCCTTCATAAATGAAACTTATTACTCCAGCAACAAGGTGATTGCTTAAGCCCATATCATGTTTTCTTGTGACAACAAACATGATCCGGCCCATCAATGAAACCTTCCTGTTGAGCCATATATACATCTGTGACCAATTCACCAAACAAAAATGAAGTTCTGTTTTAAAATTGACCATGCTTCACGTATTCCTCAGCTACAGTGACTATTGAGGGATGAGTAGTATTGTAACAACCAATTTGTACTAAAAGTTTCATCGTAGCCAAGTCCTGTACATTGAAACATCCTCCAAACAGCCAGAAAGCAGAGTATCGATCAGTTGATCCATCAAGTTCATATTTTACCAAAGTATCCTTTGATCATCAATAACATGATTACCTTTAGGCAGTTCTACCAACACCCGAGTACATTTTCTTTGAAGACCTTCGCTTCTTCTTTTATACATGAATACCAGGTTTCTCCCTCAATGGCATTCCTGTAATATGAGCCACCCATGTGTTCTCCTGTTGCTAGTCCAAAATGCGTCAGACAGTTGTTCTCCTTCTACTAATGATGGACATTAATATGTATCATCTATAGTTGAATAAAGACAATTTTCTTTTAAAAGATGAAGCTCTCATTTCCATATTTCCCACTGATGTTCTCTTGACAACATGCAAGTGTTGGTACAACGACTGTCATCATTCTGTTGAATTTTTGTGTTAGCCATGTTCCACAGACCTCACCATCTCATGAACATCCTTAGTAAATGAAAAAAAAAAAAAACTAGGCTAGTGGACAAATACTGTAATTCTCACATCCTGAAGAATTCAATCTGGGCACATAACCTGTTGTGGCAAACTGTGGATATATTTGTGGTAAGAAAAGAAAGAACATTTTTAAGAATAGAGCAGTTTACTAGTATATAGTGACATGGACGTACATAAACAACACATTCTGTGCCACAGCATACACAAAACAGAGAATACAAACTTTTAGAGCAGAGAGGTGCCACAGTAGGTGGTAACCGAAAGTGCACTAAAGTTTGATTTATTTACTGAAACACTTCTGAAAGCTAGCAGTTTTGTAACCTTTTTGTTGTGGACCTTTCTGCAACTGAGTGGCTAATATAACATTTTCCATCTGTATTTTACTGTAGTTTCATTTATCAGACACTTTTTTTTTATCATTTGTGCTGAGTTAAAATTGTGTACTGGATCATGACTTCCATTGACACTGCAATACCAGTTGCACTGTCCAACCAAATGACAAGGATAGATGTAAAGATCTTTTCATCATTAGTTTCTTTTTCATTTTAATGATTAACTCAGTTACAAGCTCAGATGAACTATTATGATTACAGATACAATAAGGTGTCCACATAGATGAATCAGAAAAATGGCAGCTGATATAAATTAAAACATGTCAAGAAACTCACATAAATTGTCTGTCTGGATTACAGGATTACAACATTCTGGATAATACAGCCAGAATCTCTAAATGTAGTCAATTAAATCTTCAGTATTACACTACACAGACATTTATTTTCTGTCCCTAAGAGTGAATCATGTTATCTAAGCGAGTTTTCAGGATTGCTCTCATAGGTATTATAGAGTCTTGTTTAATATATGACAACCTGCACTGAAACATTGTCACAGGCAGTGTTCCTGTCTGCATGTCTTAGTTTTAGTCTGCATATACAACACCTTTTTGTAATTCCCAACAATCTTGAGGCCCTTTGATTATGTGACACATTTAGCTGCATTATGTTGTCCAATTGATTGATGAGGCAAGCAATGTCAACGTACATCCACATAGTAATGTGGATATGTGCTGGACTAGTTTCAATGGGAGCCAGAACTACCAAAGGCACTACTTTCAGTAGAGGAGGCAGTGGGTCGCATAGGAATTGCAGACACATGTCATCCATGTAATGGTATGGAAGGACAGTTTCCACAAAGGGAAGTTCATTACTAGCAAATTCTACAGTAACTGCAAATAGTATAGGGTTAGCCAGATGATTTAGTGAACATTCTCCATGATACCTATGTGGGGTTACTCTTTTCATCACCATGTATTATTGACATGCTGGCATATGAGTCTTGTTGAAATGTAGGTGCTGTTATCATGGCCTCTCTGTTAACAGTTTTACGTAGAACCATAAATTAACATCTTTCAACAATGTCAAAGGGAGTTTTATTGCCCAACATATGAGCTGTATGCAGCAAGTCATGCAACACATTTTATTTTGGTTGAAAAACACAAACAGAAATTTTTGTTGGACAGTGTGGAATTGGCCTGCTTCAGCCCCTGTATTTTCATGAACTCCTTATAGGAGGCAGGGCTATTCATAGCCTTCAAAATTGCATCTGTAACAGAGGTGCAGCCCAAGCAGAGAGCTTGCATTGAGTTTCTTTTGGAAAGATGCCGTACAGAAGATATCGCCGCCGTTCTAAACAAACAGTCTACAAGACCGTCGAGAACATCGAATTTGCTACAACAGCTGGAGACAAGAAGAATCGTATTCCAGTTAAGTCTGTCGCTGCACAAGCTCTGCTGGATGGTCCTGCTGTTTTCGTCAGTTGCAGACTTAATTTTAGTTTAGATATAAACGATTCATTTGGTCATGGTAACGGATGGTTTACCCTAGCCATTGTTCGTGGTGGTACAGGAGTACCAAATGTTCCTGGAAGAAAACCAGACTGATGCTCGCAGAATGTGTACAGAGATCTGATAGTGAACAAAAGTGTGGTGAGTCATTGGGCAAAGTGTCTGTCATCATAACAATAAGGGCATTCAAACTGGCTGACCAGGCACAGCTGCAACTCCTACAATGTTGGAACTTACAGACACTCTCAATCCAGGTGATAAACAGATTCACAACTAATCATATCTGTTGGCAGTGCAGACACACTCGTCCTCCAGCTGGGGTACTCAAATGATCAAATGTGTGTGCCCACAGGGTTCCTAACCACATAACAGACTAACCAAGGACAATTTGTGTGGAATTGCATGTGCATTGCGTGGCTCATTGTGCAATTTCTTGTCGAGTATCATTTCAGGTGACAAAACATGGGTTCATCAGTTCGAATCGAAAACAAAATGACAGTTCGTGGGGTGGCACCACACCACCTCACCTCCAATGAAAAAGTTCAAAGCTCCACCCTCAGCTGGAAAAGTGATGGCTAAGGTCTCTGGAACTGTGAAAGGGTTATTCTGTTTGATGTCTTCCCACTGATGAAATGATTACCTTTGAAGTGTATTATGCTACCTTCAGGAAACTGGAGAAATTTCTTCAGTTTGTTTGTCAACACAAAAATGAAAATGAACTTCTCTTACTCCATGACAACGCAAGTTTTCGCACAAGCCTGTGTACCCAAGAAGAGCTCACAGAACTTCATTAGACTGTTCTTCTTCATCCACCTTCCAGCCCAGATTTTTCACCTGCCAACTTCCATCTGTTTGGCCCAAGGAAGGATGCACTCCACATGAAGCACCACATGGATGATGGGGTGCTTTCTGATGCTGCGAGGCTTTGTTTCTAATGCTTACCAGTAGAGTGGTACCATGCAGGCATAGAGGCCCTCCCAGTAAGGTGGCACAAGGCTGTTACATTGAATGGAGATTATGTTGAAAAATTGGGTTCTGTAGCTAAAAGAGTGGGAAACAACATGGTGTATTGTAATCCTGAATAAAAACCAACATGCTTCTCATACAAAAATGTTTTGCATTACTTATTGAATGTCCCTCGTACATTATGCAATCTTGGTCTATGTAATTTGTAAAGTTCCCTGTCATTTTTTGGTTAGCAGAACAAAAAACAGCACTTGTTCATTAATATTATCATTAAATTGCTAGGCACTTTGGTACTTATTATATTTAACAAAAGTGATTTTATGTATATTTTGCACTAATACTAATGACAACATTACAAAGGTCTTAAACAAATTGGTTCACTTAAACATTTTTGTCCTTTCAGTACTATCATCCAACTTATATAGTTTTTTAGACTTCGCACCAATGTTTTGGACTGGATTCCAAGTCTCTCCAAAGTGTCTCCTGAAGTGAGGGTATATGACACAGTTGATAATGATTGGTCCATCAGACAGGGATGTGGGATGTTAGGCCTGGTGACACCTTGGTGCTACTTCAGTGGAGAAGGCTATGTTGCGCTGGCACTGAGTTTCACACTCTCTGTTTTCTCCCATTATATGACACAAATATGACACCACACTATATACATACCCATTAGTCACCTATATTCAAGAAATACAGGTAAGATACAAGTCTCATAAACCATGGCGAAATTGTTTGTTGTGTGCAGAGGAAGAAAATCTTTCTTATTAAACTGCTGAACATACCTCAGGGCCCCCAGTCAACAATTCCAGTTCATTTATTCTTTTCTTTTAAATACACTCCTGGAAATTGAAATAAGAACTCCGTAACACCGTGAATTCATTGTCCCAGGAAGGGGAAACTTTATTGACACATTCCTGGGGTGAGATACATCACATGATCACACTGACAGAACCACAGGCACATAGGCACAGGCAACAGAGCACGCACAATGTCGGCACTAGTACAGTGTATATCCACCTTTCGCAGCAATGCAGGCTACTATTCTCCCATGGAGACGATCGTAGAGATGCTGGATGTAGTCCTGTGGAACGGCTTGCCATGCCATTTCCACCTGGCGCCTCAGTTGGACCAGCGTTCGTGCTGGACGTGCAGACCGCGTGAGACGACGCTTCATCCAGTCCCAAACATTCTCAATGGGGGACAGATCCGGAGATCTTGCTGGCCAGGATAGTTGACTTACACCTTCTAGAGCACGTTGGGTGGCACGGGATACATGCGGACTTGCATTGTCCTGTTGGAACCGCAAGTTCCCTTGCCGGTCTAGGAATGGTAGAACGGTGGGTTCGATGACGGTTTGGATGTACCGTGCACTATTCAGTGTCCCCTCGACGATCACCAGAGGTGTACGGCCAGTGTAGGAGATCGCTCCCCACAACATGATGCCGGGTGTTGGCCCTGTGTGCCTCGGTAGTATGCAGTCCTGATTGTGGCGCTCACCTGCACGGCGCCAAACACGCATACGACCATCATTGGCACCAAGGCAGAAGCGACTCTCATCGCTGAAGACGACACGTCTCCATTCGTCCCTCCATTCATGCCTGTCGCGACACCACTGGAGGCGGCCTGTACGATGTTGGGGCGTGAGCGAAAGATGACCTAACGGTGTGCGGGACCGTAGCCCAGCTTCATGGAGACGGTTGCGAATGGTCCTCGCCGATACCCCAGGAGCAACAGTGTCCCTAATTTGCTGTGAAGTGGCGGTGCGGTCCCCTACAGCACTGCGTAGGATCCTACGGTCTTGGCGTGCATCCGTGCGTCGCTGCGGTCTGGTCCCAGGTCGACGGGCACGTGCACCTGCCGCCGACCACTGGCGACAACATCAATGTACTGTGGAGACCTCACGCCCCACGTGTTGAGCAATTCGGCGGTACGTCCACACGGCCTCCCGCATGCCCACTATACGCCCTCGCTCAAAGTCCGTCAACTGCACATACGGTTCACGTCCACGCTGTCGCGGCATGCTACCAGTGTTAAAGACTGCGATGGAGCTCCGTATGCCATGGCAAACTGGCTGACACTGACGGCGGCGGTGCACAAATGCTGCGCAGCTAGCGCCATTCGACTGCCAACACCGCGGTTCCTGGTGTGTCCGCTGTGACGTGCATGTGATCATTGCTTGTACAGCCCTCTCGCAGTGTCCGGAGCAAGTATGGTGGGTCTGACACACCGGTGTCAATGTGTTCTTTTTTCCATTTCCACGAGTGTAAGTTTGTAATACTGTAATTGTTTTCACAGTGGTAAAAGGAGGCAAGTGTTGTAGAGTATAAAAAATTCTTAAGCACAGAATTTTCTTTGTTCCATTGCTATTCTTAATGAATTTCTAAAAGTGAAGTATTTTGAGCTGAGGGCTTTATAACTAATCAAGTTTAAATTTTGTATTTCAATTATTATAAAAATTTTGATGGTAAGGAATGACCTTATCCAGCAAGAGGTTCTTAAAAAACCATCTCAGTCACAAAATCTTAATATACTATTAAAAGTAAAAAAGTATCTCCTAAAACAATAATTGCAAATTTAGAAATGTCATTTTTCAAAGGCTTTGAAAATTCTGAATTATGACATGTTCATAAGAAAGCAAAAATGCAGAAGGTACAGCTCCACCCTGCAATGTATCATTGGCTCTTGATGCTCTTTATTATAAACAAATAATTAATATGATTGGTCTTCTGTGTACAAAACAGGTAACGCACACAATGGCTGTTTCTCTCTACCAATGTCCTTTGGTTTCTATGTATGCTGGAAGGAGAAAGGAAACTAAGTTTTATATTGCATCCCATTAAAATAATTACAAATTGAGCAATAATTACTCTGGACAAGAGAGAGTTCTTGTAAAATAAACTATAAATTGGGATTTCAGTGCCACTCCCCACAAATGTGAGATTTGTGTCATAACCTCTGAACTACCTTGCCCACTTACTGACCTGTGAGAGTTCTCCTTCACAACTACTGAAAATCCTTTCATGAAAAAAATGTGATTGCCCTTTGGTGTGGTTAAACTAGCTGTGCTGGCTTTTGCCCCCACCAGTGAACATGATTAAGTGACAGTTTATACACTATGTGATCAAAAGTATCTGGACACCCCCAGAAACGTATGTTCTTCTTATTAGGTGCATTGTGCTGCCTCCTACTGCCAGGTACACATCGTGAGAGAGTAGAATGGGGTGCTCCGTAGAACTCACGGACTTCAAACATGGTCAAGTGATTGGGTGTTGCTTGTGTCATATGTCTGTACACGAGATTTACACACTCCTAAACATCCCTAGGTCCACTGTTTCCGATGTTATAGTGAAGTGGAAATGTGAAGGGACACATGCAGCACAAAAGTGTACAGGCCAACCTCATCTGTTGACTGACAGACAGAGACGTCTGACAGTTTAAAGAGGGTCATAATGCGTAAAAGGCAGACATCTATCCAGACCAGCCCACAGGAATTCCAAACTGCATCAGGATCCACTACAAGTACTATGACAGTCAGGCGGGAGGTCAGAAAACTTGGATTTCATGGTCAAGCGGCTGCTCATAAGCCACACATGACGTCAGTAAATGCCAAACAACGCCTCGCATGACGTAAGGAGAGGAAAGATTGGACGATTGAACAATGGAAAAACGTTATGAGAAGTGACAAATCATGGTACACAATGTGGTGATCCGATGGCAGGGTGTGGGTATGGCAAATGCCTGGCAAACATCATCTGCCAATGTGTGTAGAGATAACAGTAAAATTCGGAGGTGGTGGTGTTAGGGTGTGGTCATGTTTTACATGTAGGGGGCTTGCAAAACCTTGTTGTTTTGCATGGCACTATCACAGCACAGGCCTACATTTATTTTTAAGCACTTCTTGCTTCCCACTGTTGAAGAGCACTTGGGGGATGGTGAGTGCATCTTTCAACATGATCAAGCACTTGTTCATAATGCACGGCCTATGATGGAGTGGTTACATGACAATAACATCCATGTAATGGACTGGCCTGTATAGAGTCCTGACCTGAATCCTATAGAACACGTCTGGAATGTTTTGGAATGCCAACTTCGTGCCTGGGCCCACCGGCCAACATTGATACCTCTCCTCAGTGCAGCACTCTATGAAGAATGGGCTGCCATTCCCCAAGAAATCTTCCAGCACTTGATTGGATGTACGCCTGTGAGAGTGGAAACTGTCACCAAGGCTAAGGGTGGCCCAACACCATATTGTAGTAGTAGTAGTAGTAGTAGTAGTAACTTTATTCATCTGTAGATCTCTTTTTACAAGGATATACGACATGTCAAAGTATTTACAAATTTAGTTCTATTTAAAATAAGCTAATTCGTGTACACATATATTTACAGACTTCTAGTTAGAGACAATCATTAGATTTACCCCTGGTATACAATACTTGTTTACAAATAACTTATTAAATAATGTAATGCCACATTGTTCACTCATATCTCACTATCAGTCACTGCACACACTATACACACTTTGTTTCATAACACCTCACTCACTACACACACACAAGAGCAACTGAAAAATTTTCCTTTGTGGGATACTAGAGTCTTAGTGCATTGAAAAAAAGAGATGTAGTTTCTGTATAAAGATGGGTTCCACATGTCTTGAGATGCAAGTGTGACGTGAAGGAAGGATGGGAAAAAAAGTGGTGAAGCGTGTGCCTAGAAACCTGGAGATCGCGGTGTCAAAAAGCAGTGTGAAGGAGCGATGTAATACAAGAGGTCCAGCGAGATATTAATAAATTGAGTGCCAGACACCAAGCCTTTGTCCTGGTTTATTAATTTTCCCGAAATATTTATTTTGGTACACTCCTTAGTTATGCATGGCCTTTGCCCCACAATACCGTCTGGTTGTATTTCATTTCCTGATTATATTCGGAACGGTGTGGGATGACAGCTGATTTGTTCAGTTGCCTTTGAAGGATGTGTCGCTGATGTTACTTGCTTTTGTATCTATAGTCTGTCCCATATAAGGTATGCTACATTCAGACAGACTGTGATCCACACTCGGCTTTCGAAGACCAAGGTGCTCTCACGACCCTCATTGCTAAAGGCTCTGGAGGGTATACTTTGTTGTTTGGTACCACCAGTCTTCTTTGACTGGTGACATAGTTGCACAGTGTTGCAATGTGTTGTGTGACTCAAGCCGCGGTGTGTTTGTTCTGGAGTGGAAGTGAAATGTTGTAGAGTGCGCGGTGTATAAACAGAGAAGTGCTTTAGAATGAAATTTTCACTCTACAGCGGAGTGCTTTAATGGTTTAATTCTGCAGTGGTGTTATGTTTGTGAGGAATGTTATTATGTCATTTATTGTGCTGCAGTTGTCATGATGTGGTGACACAATGACATATATTGTGCACAATCTTGTCAATACAAGATATGATATGTCTTAAAATTTAAACTGCACTCCTAGGTGCCTGCATAACTACTGGGTAAGTGGGCCAATGTTGTTAATTACACCATGGGAGAAAGTAGATGGATCGGTGGTTATTAAAATGTCAAAAGTGCGACTCTAATATTAATAAACATTGATGTACTTATCTTCTCCCATGATTTAGTTAATAAACATTGATCCATCTACCTTCCCCCACGATTTAATTAAAAAGCATTGACTCATTTACGGTGTTTAGAGAAAACTATTTTCTCACGGGACCTGCCATCTTGTCCTATCCAACCCATCATTTGTCATGTTTACTTCCCATCATTCACCGTGCATAAAAAATAACCCTAGGATGGAACTTTGTAGGTGAAAATGAGGTTGCAATACTGGCTTTTGTAGTTGTCGGGGGAGAAGTTGTTGATATCCTGGTCTAGGGTTGGCTATAGAAGTGAACTGGAAATTGGAATACCGGCTTTTGTAGTTGTGGGCGGTTTAATGGTATCCTGATCTAGGCTTGAGCTACATAACTGGAGATGGGGATATCGTGGTCTCATAGTGTGTTTTGTATGTGGGGATTTATTTTTCGGCAGTTTCGAGTGTTTTTTTTTTTTTTCTTCACAGTCTTGCTTCTTGAACGGTGTTGTTTTTATTATTGAATTTTTAGTTGTCCCATTGCTCTCGCGTTTGTCCCGATAATTTCATTAGATGTGGTCAGTGTGTTTGTTTGCATGGTATTTGTATTTTTGCGGGAGTTACGATCGATATTTTGGTCTCCATGTTGTATACGCTCGAATAGGGCATGGTTAGAGCTCCTTACAGGAGCCGTAAGCATGGTGTTGACGTCATTCGCCAAAGCAAACTAGTGGTATTCCAGTCTCCGGTAATCCTGCTCTGGATTCTTATTCTGCACAAGGCAACCGGATTTCGGCAGAAATTTATTAAAGTCTTACCTCTTGTCTCGTTGTCGTCGCTTTCTTCTTGGCAGGAAACATCCAGTCAGGCTCCTGTCTCTGCTGGCATTAATTCATTTAATTCTTTATCTGTGGTGTTTCGCATAAATTAAGAAAAACTTTTATGCAGTCACCGTCTTTATTTGACGGACGATAATTACTTTTCACAATATCAACATGTCACCTAATTCTGGAACATGCAAATGCTTCTGCCTGCTACAACAGCTAGAATGTCAGAGACTTTAGTCTATAAGCATCTTCATTTGATCACAAAAGTAGGTGAGAGACCAAGTCTTAAATGTCGTTCACAAATAATAATATCGCAGTTGCAAGCTGCTCTACTCGTGTCGTTGGTTTGCTCACATTTATTAAATGAAATTATTTTTTTCGTCTTTGTCTGTAGGTGGAAAGCGTCCTCCCCATCTCATTCTTTCAAGGTCGGCTGGGCATCTGGTCTATTACACTGATGGACAGTTTATCGCAAGCGGAGGTTTATGCAAAACTGGTTTATAAGAAATCTATTCTTTCATTTCCTTCTGCAAAATTAAAAATATTGTAAACGTGGCCAATATGATGCAATAAATTTTTGACATGTTGGAATTTGGTTTATGCACAAATTCCTTATGAGGATGGAGTTTGCCGGCCGCGGTGGTCGTGCGGTTCTAGGCGCTCCAGGCCGGAGCCGCGCTGCTGCTACGGTCGCAGGTTCGAATCCTGCCTCGGGCATGGATGTGTGTGATGTCCTTAGGTTAGTTAGGTTTAAGTAGTTCTAAGTTCTAGGGGACTGATGACCTTAGCAGTTAAGTCCCATAGTGCTCAGAGCCATTTGAACCATTTTTTTTAGGATGGAGTTTTGTAGAAAATAGTTTCTCATCAGCATAATTTCATTTTATATTTTTGTCAACAGTAAACCGAGCTTAGTGGAAACATTGTCACTTGTTGTAAAGTGTCTAGACCAGGGTTTCCCAAACTGTGTTCCGCAGAATACTGGTGTTCCCCTGGAGATGATGAGGTACTCTGCGAAAAACTAGTAATAATATGGCGTTTTTCTTTTCGATATTTCGACAATTATAATTATTTTTGAATTTTTATTTTGAATATTAGCTATGATTCAAAATTGGAGTGCTCTGTGAATAAAGAAAGTTTTTTACGTTTTTTTATAATTGTATTAACTTTCAAAATAAACAAGGTGTGCCTCAGAGTACCAGGATCTCATTATGGTCCATCAGAGAAAACATTTGGGAACCCCTGGTCAAGACTATAGCGACATGATACTGTTGGCGTTACTGTGAACATTTTGTTTATGCTTCTTACGTATTACATTTTTTGTGGTGTTTCAGAGTGGTTGAGTGTTTTGGTTTCAGATAATTTCTTGGTGTTGTTATATCCTTCATATTCTGAACTGTGAGCATGATAGCGCATGAGTAAAAAATGAATAGTGTAAATAATTTACAAGTCTGAGAATTTTCCCAGCTTTCTGATGAGAGAGAAACTTGCTGCAAACGCTTTTGGAACACTGTTGTCGGATTTAAAAATCATGCAAAATATTAATACTAGAAGTCGTCAGTTTAAAAGAATATTTAAAAGAGATATTAAAGAAATAGTGACTGATTATGTGGTTGTGAAGTTAAAAATGCATCAGTCTGCTTCTCGTACCTGTTGTATGGCGGGAAACTAAAGTATTGTCATGGACATAAACCACCTAAGCATCAAAAGAAAATAAAAAAACACGAATCTTTAGTTCTTCACATACAGAACTATTTAAGATTGTCACTTTTTTGAACTGTCACAGTAGCCGCACTATTAATAGTGCATATAGAAAGAGAATTTCTGTGTATAACGAAGTGGTTCGGCGCAATAGGTACGTGTTTAATACCTTAATAATCTGTATTCGTTCTGTGGTTCTTTTGAATTGGCCGGAAAAGTCATGATGGAACTGGATCATCAACAAACGCATGTGTTTTCATTTACAGCTGAATTAGATGCTGTACTAAAAGGTCATTTAGGAAAAGTAACTGTACGTTCGAAGGAAAACACAAAAAATCGAAAATGAACTTTTGCAAATTTTGTTGAAGGTATGTCAAGAAGGAAGTTAGAATTTTTAGCAATTGTAACAAATGAAATCAGCGACATTACCAAATATATTTACGATGTCCGTTGTGTACCGTTCTGCAGTTAAAATAAAACCAACAGAAAGGTTGTGTAGTTTACTATCTCCTTCAAAACACGAAGCGCAGACGTTAGCTGCTTGTTTACTAGAGGAGTTGAAGCAGCCCAAAATAAATTAATGTCCTGAAAAATTATGCGCACAGTAATATCGGGCGGCATCCGTTACGGGTGGCTCCACTGCGGGTACAATCTCTTTTTTTTTTAATTTATATCCCAATGAAGAAAAGATGTACTGCTGTTCCCATTAAGTTTATCTCATGAAGAGTAAGGCGATACCAACCAGCCGCGATGTGAAAATATTTTTTACAAGTTTGCAAGGAATCTGCTCATTCTCCTCCAACAACACAAAGAGGACCCTGACCCTTGATGAGGTGGCGAGGAAGAGTTTGACACGATTTACTACGCGGAGTTTCCGGTCCCGATCTGTAAATAAAGTTCATGAGTGGCAGAAAGGCCTTATCGATTGTATGAAACAGATATTAGAATGTGATTTTGTAAAGAATGAAAGCAGAACTTATCGAACCCTCGGCCACAAATAAAGTTCTTTCCAATTGTATTTTTAATTATCAGTTGGAATTCATCCGTGAAGTTATGCTGTTAGTCGAAGATCTGTTCGGTCAGCTACAGCGAGCGTCCAGCACAGGAGACCATGTCAGTCTTCAAAGTAAATAGCAGCTGGAACCGAGAATAAATTGGTCACTGAAGAGAAGGTAACTGGACAGGACTGAACGGAAAAAAGAAACAAATAAGTGTGCGAAGTCATATTTTCGTCTTTTCTCAGGTCACTTTGTAGCGGCATCACTGTTTATCCAGAGAAATTCCCCTTGTATTTTTCTAAGTAGTAAATATACCTTGAAGATCTTCAGTATGTGTGTTTTTGGACAGATTGAAATTACGTTACAAACTATCTTGCATCTATGTAGCGCAAGAGTTCAAGTTATTTTCTGGCGCTATAAGTCTAGCAGAGTTACAGCAACCAATGAACTAGAGTAGACGTTAAATGAGTGTTTACAATTATTTAATTATTACAATCCCAAAGCCGTCAGTCGAATGAGAAAGGTGTTTTTCTACTTTAGAAAGAATAAAAACATTTTTAAGGAAATTCTGTGAGTCAGGGAAGATTGTCAACATGGCGATGCTTATTGTTGAAAGAGATTTCGCGAACGGGCTTCACTTATAAACATTTACTCGATTTGTAACTTCTCTTTCTGTTCGTGTTTATAGTACCCCCTTTGATGACGGTACTCAATTAAAGTCTGATGACAATCTTGTAGGCCGAAAACCGATTAACAAAGTAAATTAATACTGCAGAAAGTAGAAATTAATGTCGTGTTAATTTATAATTATGAGCGTTATTCTAGCAAGCAGTAACGGAAGAATCAGTTAACATGAAAAACAGGATGGAAAATTTTGTAATAGAAGCAAGGTAAGAATAAGTACAGTTACGTTTTATAATTTGCGTCTTATTTCCGGTAGCCGGCCGGTGTGGCCAAGCGGTTCTCGGCGCTTCAGTCTGGAACCGCGCGACCGCTACGGTCGTAGGTTCGAATCCTGCATCGGGCATGGATGTGTGTGATGTCGGATTAGTTAGGTTTAAGTAGTTCTAAGTTCTAGGGGACTGATGACCTCAGATGTTCAGTCCCATGGTGCTCAGAGCCATTTGAACCAACCATTTTCCGGTATTTTAGTCAGTAAACACATTTTAGCTTCAAATGGAACGTAGTTCATAAGTTAACGATATTTGTGAGTTTGTAATATTTCAGTTACATGACTTTCAGTCACATGACTTTGCATCTTCAAATTATTTTGCACAAGAAGCACTGGTCTCGTATCACGTGATCTTCCTCCATTCCTGTTCGCTGAAGGTAGAAGTTTGCGTGTCCAACATATTGGACTTAAATGAAGGCATCATATGTGAATGTAGGCTTTCCCGGTGTATACTGCTGATGAAATTTTCTCGGGCTTCCATCCGGGTAGCTGCGTCGAAAATCCGCGACGTTTGGATGAGTATCCTTCTCACCATCTTCTGTCCAGAAGATGATGATGGAAGCCCGAGAAGATTTCATCTGAAGTCATCATGGTTCATATACTTTGCTTTCTTGTACACTCTAAGACGAAAAAACGACGCACCGGAAGTAATTATCCGAATAGGACGAAAATAGGTAGATATGATGTACATGTACAGACAATTACAATTACAATTTGAAAAAAATTGATTGATTCATTCAAAAGAAACTGCTTCACAAATTAGACAAGTCAGCAACGCATTGTTGCACCTCTGGCCCTTATGCAGGCTGTACTTCAGCTTGGCATTAATTCATAGAGTCGTTAGATGTCCTCCTGAGGGAATCGTGCAAATTTCCGTCCGACTGTCGTTTTAGATCGTCACACTCTCGAGCTGGGCGAAAGGCCGTGCCCATAATAATGCTCCAAACGTTCTTGAGTGGGGAGAGATCCGGCCTATTTGCTCGCCAAGGGAGGGTTTGGCAAGCAGTAGAAACCCACGAGGTGTGCGGGCGGGCATTATCTTGCTGAAATGTAAGCCTAAGGTGGCTTGACGTGAAGGGCAACAACACGAGGCATAGAATTTCTTTGCCGTACAGCTAAACTGTAAGAGCGCCGCGGATGCCAACGAAAGGTCTCATGCTACGAAAAGAAATGCCACCCCACAGCACCACTCTTGGTTGTCGGGTCATATGGTGGGCGACAGATAGACTGGTATCCCATCGCTGTCTGGAGCATCTCCCGAAACGTCTTCGCTGATCATCTACATCTTCATCCATAATCCGCAAGCCACCTGACGGTGTGTGGCGGAGGGTACCTCCAGTGCCTCTATTGTTTCTCCCTTCTATTCCAGTCCCGTATTGTTCGGGAAAGAAGGATTGTCGGTATGCTTCTGTGTGGGCTCTAATCTCTCTGATTTTATCCTCATGGTCTCTTCGCGAGATATACGTAGGAGGGAGCAATATACTGCTTGACTCCTCGGTGAAGGTATGTTATCGAAACTTCAACAAAAGCCCGTACCGAGCTACTGAGCGTCTCTCCTGCAGAGTCTTCCACTGGAGTTAATATGTCATCTCCGTAACGCTTTCGCGATTACTAAATGATCCTGTAACGAAGCGCGCTACTCTCCGTTGGATCTTCTCTATCTCTTCTATCAACCCTATCTGGTACGGATCTCACACTGCTGAGCAGTATTCAAGCAGTGGGCGAACAAGCGTACTGTAACCTACTTCCCTTGTTTTCGGATTGCATTTCCCTATGATTCTTCCAATAAATCTCAGTCTGGCATCTGCTTTTCCGACGATCAACTTTATATGATCATTCCATTTTAAATAACTCCTAATGCGTACTCCCAGATAATTTATGGAATTAACTGCTTCCAGTTGCTGACCTGCTGTATTACAGCTAAATGATAAGGGATATTTTTTCTATGCATTCGTAGCACATTACACTTGTCTACATTGGGATTCAATTGCCATTCCCTGCACCATGCGTCAATTCGTTGCAGATCCTCTTGCATTTCAGTACAATTTTCCATTGTTACAACGTCTCGATATACCGCAGCATCATCCGCAAAAAGCCTCCGTGAACTTCCGATGTTATCCACAATGTGATTTATGTGTATTGTGAATAGCAACTGTCCTACGACACTCCCCTGCGGCACACCTGAAATCACTCTTACTTCGGAAGACTTCTCTCCATTGAGAATGACATGCAGCGTTCTGTTATCTAGGAACTCTTCAATCCAATCACAAAATTGGTCTGATAGTCCATATGCTCTTATTTCGTTCATTAAACGACTGTGGCGAACGGTATCGAACGCCTGGCGGAAGTCAAGAAACACGGCATCCACCTGGGAACCCGTGTCTATGGCCCTCTGAGTCTCGTGGACGAATAGCAGGAGTTGGGTTTCACACGATCGTCTTTTTCGAAACCCATGCTGATTCCTACAGAGTAGATTTCTCGTCTCTAGAGATCATTGGGGCTCAATTCCACTCCAGTTAATGAGAACCCAGGCCGAAGACTTGACTGAAGACGCTCTGGACAGTTGTAGGATACCAACGTGACTGCCTCCCGCCCTACAGCCCGAGAACCATGATGGTCTGGGGTGCCATTTCTTCTCATAGAGACACCTCTTTGGTGTCATACGCGGTACCCTTACAGCAGAGCAGTACGTCGACGATATTCTACTCTCCGCTTTGTTACCCTTCACGGCAAGCCACCGTGGGCTTAAATTTCAGCGTGATAATGCCCCTCCGCACTCGACGAGAGTTTTTATTGCTTGTCTTTGTGCTTGTCAATGCCTGCCTTGGCCAGCAAGATCACTGGATCTCTCACCAATAGAGAACGTTTGGAACATTGTGAGCAGGGTCCTCCAAGCAGCTTACGATTTTGACGATCTGACGCACCAATTGGACAGAACTGTACACGATGTGCCACGGGAGGACATCCGACAACTGTGTTAAATAATGCCATCCCGTTAACTGCTTGAAAAAGCGCAATAGGTGGACCAACTGAATTTGCGAAGCTGTTTCTCTTGAATAAATCAGCCATTTTTTTCTGTAATTATAATCATTTGCCTGTCTGTGCATGTACCGGGTGATAAAAAAGTCAGTATAAATTTTAAAACTGAATAAATCACGGAATAATGTAGGTAGAGAGGTACAAATTGATACACATGCTTGGAATGACATGAGGTTTTATTAGAACGAAAAAATACAAAAGTTCAAAAAACGTCCGACAGATGGCACTTCATCTGATCAGAATAGCAATAATTAGCATACGAAAGTAAGACAAAGTAAAGATGATGGTCTTTACAGGAAATGCTCAATATGTCCACCATCATTCCTCAACAACAGCTGTAGTCGAGTAATAATGTTGTGAATAGCACTGTGAAGCATGTCCGGAGTTATGGTGAGGCATTGGCGTCGGATGTTGTCTTTCAGCATCCTTAGAGATGTCAGTTGATCACGATACACTTGCACTTCGGGTAACCCCAAAGCCAATAATCGCAAGGCTGAGGTCCGGGGACCTGGGAGGCCTAGCATGACGAAACTGACGGCTGAGCACACGATCATAACCAAACGACGCGCGCAAGAGATTTTTCACGCATCTAACAATATGGGTGGTTCTAATAAAACCAGATGTCATTCCAAGCATGTGTGTCAATTTTTACCTCTCTATCTACATTATTCCATGGTTTATTAAATTTTCAAATTTATACTGACTTTTTGATCACCCAGTACATCACGTCTACCGCCGCCCGCTGTGGACGAGCGGGTCTAGGCACTTCAGTCCAGAACCGTGCTGCTGCTACGGTCGCAGGTTCGAATCCTGCCTCGGGCATGGATGTGTGTGATGTCCTTAGGTTAGTTAGGTTTAAGTAGTTCTAAGTTCTAGGGGACTGATGACCTCAGATGTTAAGTCCCATAGTGCTCAGAGCCATTTGAACCATCACGTCTACCGATTTTTGTCGTATTCGAATAATTCATTTGTGAGTTTTGTATCCCGCATGGAAGGCGGCGCGTGGGTCTGCTCCTGTGATCTGACAAAGAGGCCGAATGAAAAGGAAGCGACGAGGAGCAGGTGGGGGTAAAGCACGTCGGTACTACAAGTAAAGTAAAAGAGGTTTTTTCTGGTGTATGAACATGTAGTGCAGCCGAAGTCCGGATAAGAAAGTCTCAATATCAAGCTAAACTAAAAGCGATCGTTCTCGGCCGCCTGCTCTTCATGAACTGGACAAAAGCCGAGCGGCGCTCGTAGAGCTGCACAGCTTCGGCTAGATGGCGCTGTGGTCGGCGAAGATCTTCCGCTCTCGTAGTGCCAACCTACGCTGTGGCATCGGAACTATCGATACCACACCTCTTCTTCTTTTTTATACTTGCAATTTATTTTTGGGTCTGGCTTTAAGAGTTTCTGATTACGATAACCTGTACATCTTTACGATAAAGTCTTTTTTGAAGTATAATTTATTGGGAAGGTACATCGAGACGAGAGGTTTCGAGTTAAAAAACAATTTTCTTGTAAGGTTATGTAAAAATGTGACATCAAAAGCTTTGGTTCCCTACCCAGCTTTAAGGTACGTTTGTAAGCAGATTAGAGATCAACGTTCCGTCGGTAAGGGGGTCATAGAGACGAAGCGCACGCTTAGATTATTGAACAATGGGGACGGAAATCGGCCGTGCCCTTAACAAAAGAACCGCCCCGACATTTGCCTTAAACGTTTTTTGAAAAATTGCAGAGAACTGAAATCTGAATGACCGGACTGGGCTTCGAACCGTCGTCCTCCCTTCAGGCACTATCACCGCCACTGTTTAGTCTAGATACTACAATATTCACACTCAGCAGATAGACTTGAGACACATATCTCACTAACCGAGTAGAAAGGGGACACTGTGCGCGGAGGAAGAAAAGCTTTTCCGGTTAGGTGGCTGAACAACCCCTCGGGGTATCCCGGACAACGATGCCATACGTTCTTTTCTTTTTCATTTATGGTAGCTGGAGACGAATACTTGACGGAAATTTTAATTTAGGGTTTCAGGGATCAAATCTACCCATTGCGAAAACGAAACGTTAGTCGAAATCCATTGAAATAGTGTGTTGAGTAATAACCGCTACCAGTCACAATAGAAGGTGGTTTTATTTTACACACAACTGGTTTCGGTCTTATGCACATCTTCTGGAGCTATACATTCAGGTTATATTTCCATACTCATTGTTGGAGATCAGTATTTGCTGGCTTACCAATATCGTTTTCACATTGCGTTTATCCCATTTTTGTACAAAAATATTTCGTTTTTTACATACTAACTGTATGTTAGCCACCATGTTCATTGTTGGCGCCTCCATATAATGTCTTAGGTAAAGTAGTGGCGCTTTAGATGTTGGTAACTTCAGACACACATGCACTCACGACGTTGTTCCAATGTAACATGTTGTTAGTGCAATTGTGTCTGAAGCTATCAACACCTAAAGCGCCACTACTTTATCAAAAACGTAATATGGAAGCACCAACAGTAAGTATGGTGACTAAAAAACACCTAACGTGTAAAAAAACGAAATACTTGATACAAAAATGTTAAAAATGTGCCGGCCTCGGTGGCTGTGTGGCTCTAGGCACTACAGTCCGGAACCGCGTGACTGCTACAGTCGCAGGTTCAAATCCCGCCTCGGGCATGGATGTGTGTGATGTTCTTAGGTTAGTCAAGTTTAAGTAGTTCTAAGTTCTAGGGGACTGATGACCTCAGATGTTGAGTCCCATAGTGCTTCAAATGGCTCAAATGGCTCTGAGCACTATGGGACTCAACTGCTGAGGTCGTAAGTCCCCTAGAACTTAGTACTACGTAAACCTCACTAACCTAAGGACAATACACACATCCATGCCCGAGGCAGGATTCGAACCTGCGACCGTAGCGGTCGCGCGGTTCCAGACTGTAGCGCCAGAACCGCACGGCCACTAGCGGCCGGCTCCCATAGTGCTCAGAGCCATTTGAACCATTTGTTAAAAATGTAATGTGAAAGCGATATATACACAGCAGCTTCATTGGTCTCCAACACTGAGTGTGGGAACAAGTACCTGAATGTATACCACAAGTCCGAAACTGATGTGTATTAAATAAAATCACCTTTTATTGTCACTGAGCTGTTATTATTGAACACACTATAAAGGAACAGTTACGGAGTTTAATGCATCCACTATGGGCAAAATAAATAAAATCCATTGGCTTAAAAGCAAAGTACATTTTTTTTGTCAAGGAATACATTTTGTCACTGTCTGGAGAAAAGTGCTTCTATTTGCCACCATACCATTGTACTTGTAACTGAATAGTATAAAAATGGTTCAAATGGCTCTGAGCACTATGGGACTTAACTTCTGAGGTCATCAGTCCTCTAGAACTTTGAACTACTTAAACATAAACAACCTAAGGACACCACACACATCCATGCCCGAGGCAGGATTCGTGCCTGTGACCGTGGCGGTCACGCGGTTCCAGACTGAAGCGTCTAGAACCGCACGGCCATACCGGCGCCAGTAGTATATGCGGTCTTAATTTGAAGTAGATAATGAATTTATAGAATGTAACAAAATTGACGTGTCTTACGGATCCAGCAGTATACAATCTGTACCTGTAGCTACAGGGAGGTGACTATTCCCCCCCACCCCTTCCCTCATTTCCACTACTGCCCAACTTAATTTACGCTGTAGTTCATGAAGCTTCACCATTCAACGTAGAATGAATGGATACCGACGAAAGAATACTGGTCAAATGAATTTTTGAAGGAAGATTACGAGGTAAATAAATATTCTTACAAAGAGTTTATTTAGTAAAAAATAATATTATAAACATGCTAACAGTTCACAACGAATTACTGCCATTGATGTAAGGAGAAAATAGATGTATATCAATGTAAAATGATTCCCTTCGATTTGACTTTTTACTTCACCGGGTGTTGTCGAGGACATCTGCAAAATAAATATTACACTCAGTGAGGAAGGTGTGCCAAGCAACATTGTTATAATACGTAAATCATATAAAGACGCATACATACAATAATACTGGAAACTAGTGAATACTTGAATTAATTCTTGCTGTTTACTGGACAGAAAACACTGTTACTATAGCTAATCTCCTTCCCACTTTTCAGGTAACAAATGGATTCCTCTATAAAAAGTTCAGATTCTTTTGTAACTCATGGAGCCAGTTTTCAAGATGGTTAAAAGATGTCGAGTGTTGTTCAGAGACGCCATGCTGCATGAACTAAAACAAATGGTAATCGGAACGGTCGATATCTGTTGAATATGGCGGACAGGGTAAGGCATTCTATCGAAACTCGGTTTGCAACATGTCGTGAAGTAGAATGACTTTGTCTTGTGTATAAGTCTACTGCGTGCGTTTGTCTTCAAGTGTGCGACTCGGATTGAATAATTGTGCTTTGTAACGTTTAGAATTCGCCTTTTCACCAGGTTGCAGTAGTTCATGATACACCACAGCGACAAGGATGAATTTTGTCATGCACCTCAAAATTGATGTTTACGAATTGTCGAAACCAATCTCGGACGTTGTTTCATACATATCATATTGTCCATACGCTTTCATTAGCAAACTGTGACTTTCCGCAGCAGCTGCGCGGTGTGGGATCCTTACCAGGTGGGATTGACCGAGGACATCGAAAGGGTGCAAAAAAGGGCAGCTCGTTTTGTATTATCACGTTATAGGGGAGAGAGTGTGGCAGATATGATACACGAGTTGGGATGGAAGTCATTAAAGCATAGACGTTTTTCGTCGCGGCGAGACCTTTTCACGAAATTTCAGTCACCAACTTTCTCTTCCGAATGCGAAAATATTTTGTTGAGCCCAACCTACATAGGTAGGAATGATCATCAAAATAAAATAAGAGAAATCAGAGCTCGAACAGAAAGGTTTAGGTGTTCGTTTTTCCCGCTCGCTCTTCGGGAGTGGAATAGTAGAGAGATAGTATGATTGTGGTTCGATGAATCCTCTGCCAAGCACTTAAATGTGAATTGCAGAGTAGTCATATAGATGTAGATAAACGTGGAAGACTAAAACTTCCCGGCAATTTTGTCGGTACAAAATCCGACATGTTGAAGGCATTAAATCGGTATGTTATTTTCATTCCATTCGAAAGTCACACATACATCTTAAAGTGTAATGTTTCTACTGTCAAATGCGTCTCGTGTCGCTGAACCAGTATAACTACTGAGCAATTTAGTCAACAGCAAGAATTAATTCAAGCTCCCAATACAGTGACACAAGATCTACGTACTTTGTGACTGTGAAACATAAGCCCCATATAAGAACAGCATGAAAAAATAAACCGTGTATAGTTCATTTCCACGTGCAAAGATTTGTCGCAGATACAAGTAATCATCTCGAGAGGAAGAGAGGGTAAAAAAGTGTAATGGAAGACAAAGAGTAAACTTCAACTTTCAGGCAAAAGGTGTAGCACTACAGGGGTACAGGAGATAATGTAGTTCGCGAAATGATAGAAAGCTAGGTACCTTAAGACAGTAGGCAGCATAACTACAGGGTCTATGATAGGACGATTGCTTGTTTTACAAAATTTTTGGATGTAATTTTTCAAAACTATGCAGTAATTATGGAAAATGTATGCTAACGATTAAAACTATGAGCAGTTCTCTTAGATTGTTCGCAGAATATGCTGTAATTTACCGTCTAGTAAGGTCATCCGAAGACCAGTACCAGTTGCAAAGCGCTTTAGAAAAGATTGCTGTATGGTGTGTCAGGTGGCAGTTGACGCTAAATAACGAAAAGTGTGAGATGATCCACATGAGTTCGAAAAGAAATCCGTTGGAATTCGATTACTCGATAAATAGTACAATTCTCAAGGCTGTCATTTCAACCAAGTACCTGGGTGTTAAAATTACGAACAACTTCAGTTGGAAGGACCACATAGATAATATTGTGGGGAAGGCGAGCCAAAGGTTGCGTTTCATTGGCAGGACACTTAGAAGATGCAATAAGTCCACTAAAGAGACAGCTTACACTACACTCGTTCGTCCTCTGTTAGAATATTGCTGCGCGGTGTGGGATCCTTACCAGGTGGGATTGACGGAGGACTTCGAAAGGGTGCAAAAAAGGCCAGCTCATTTTGTATTATCAAGTAATAGGGGAGGGAGAGTGGCAGAAATGATACGCGAGTTGGGATGGAAGTCATTACAGCAAAGACGTTTTTCGTCGCGGCGAGACCTTTTTACGAAATTTCAGTCACCAACTTTCTCTTCCGAATGCGAAAATATTTTGTTGAGCCCAACCTACATAGGTAGGAATGATCATCAAAATAAAATAAGAGAAATCAGAGCTCGAACAGAAAGGTTTAGGTGTTCGTTTTTCCCGCGCGCTGTTAGGGAGTGGAATAGTAGAGAGATAGTATGATTGTGGTTCGATGAACCCGCTGCCAAGCACTTAAATGTGAATTGCAGAGTAGTGATGTAGATGTAGATGTAGATGCCATTTAATAAGGAAAAGAGTTGTACGGTACCGTATTATATGGACTATAATACGCACCTTAATTTTTAAGCAGTTTTGTAAAATTTACATGTTTACCATTTTTATTATTAGATTGCAGTGCCAGACTAAAAAAAATTCTTAGTTCATAAAACCGATCTGATCTTTCAAACCCCTGAAAATCGTCATCTGAACTTTTTTATTCTCCTCCTTCTTCCTCCTCTTCCTCGTCATCGTTGTCCTCTTCACATATAAGCTGGACTTCGCTGCCTTCAGCAGCGTTATTTTGTAAGTAGGATGTTTAGGTTTTTTTAATTGGTAACGCCGCCGCCACGTAGCACTCTGTATGAAAATCACTGGCTGTGCCGTGTGCAGTCTGTGGCTGGTTTGCATTGTTGTCTGCCATTGTAGTGTTGGGCAGCGGCTGCTGGATGCTAACAGCGCGTAGCGTTGCACAGTTAGAGGTGAGCCGCCAGCAGTGGTGGACGTGTGGAGAGAGATGGCGGAGTTTTGAAATTTGTAAGACTGGATGTCATGAACTGCTATATATAACTATTAAGGTGAATACATTGTTTGTTCTGTATTAAAATCTTTCATTTGCTAACTATGCCTATCAGTAGTTCGTGCCTTCAGTAGTTTGAATTTTTTATTTAGCTAGCAGTAGTGGCGCTCGCCGTATTGCAGTAGCTTGAGTAACGAAGATTTTTGTGAGGTAAGTGATTTGTGAAACGTATAGGTTAATGTTAGTCAGGGCCATTCTTTTGTAGGGATTTTTGGAAGTCAGACTGCGTTGCACTAAAAAAAATTGTGTTTCAGTTTAAACACAGTCTTATATAATTTTTCAAAGGGGACGTTTAAATTTATGTCGCACTTCTTGAATGATTTAACAGTAATGTCTTCTCTCAATTTAGACCACGACTGTTTAATCCACTGACACACTTGTTTGATTGTAGGTCGTTTTAAAGAACCCTTAGTCGTGAATTCATGTCGGGTTTTATCCATCATCCATTCCATTTCTCTCTCATATACACCTTAAAACTTTTATTTATCGAGACATCAATAGGTTGCAGTTGTCAAGTAGGTCCTCCCGAAATAGCAGCAAGCTCAATATTCCCCATTCTCAGTTTCTCTTGTACAGAATTTTTCAAATTACTGATCTAGCACAAGAAGAGTACTTTTCTTCAATAAAGCACCTTTCATCTCTCCCACACTCTGTTAATCAATAATTTCATACCAGCCTCGTCCATCCAACCCTTGTCACGTGCACAACAACATCTGGTAGTATTTCAGAAGTTTTGGATTGTTTTGCGCTTGAAAATGGTCAGTGAATTGAGTTCAGTACCGTCAGTGCAACATGAAAGGACAACAATGTAGTGTATTTTTTATGTCCTCTTGTTTTTATTGCTACAGGTTTAGCACCTTTCTTGGCAGCTGTTCCATCACTTGACACATAAAATGTGAGAGGAATTCCGTTCATATTCGCTATTTGGCTTACTTCCACACTGGTTTCTTTCGATGATGAGAAATAAAGCGTTGGAAAGATAATATTTTCTCTTCATAATCTTGTGGCATTTTCTGAGATATTTTGGTTTTAGTTCGCATGCTAAGACCATGACGCTTCATAAACCTGTAGCACCAACTAATTCCGCCCTCAAGTCTGTTGAGTTCCACTGTAGCGCTAGCTCACGAACGTGTGTTTGAATCATTTTGTATTAATTTCAGTGCCATTTAGACAGTATCCTTGACTGCAGTGCAGTACGTCATTTTCTTGGTTTGAATATTTTTATTCAGTCTTCTATTTGAACATTTAGTTTTCCTCATTTATTTCAGTTCTTTACTAGCCAGCCAATCGCGTATGGTTTTTTTTCTGTTGGCGGAAAGCCGAAATGCCGCTCAGCTGCTCGTTTCCACGTTCTTCAGCATGTGCTATTACTTTCAATTTATAGCCCGAAAAATATGTATAGCTTTTATTTTTTCCATCACGAAAACAACTACTAACAAAAATTTGTACTGTTACCTATAACACAGATCACTTTCAATTCAAGGTTCTTAGCACCGAAGACGGCAATGACGCACCATGGGCTAGATAGTGTTCCGGATTTGTCATGGAGGGGCGGGAGACAGACAGTGTTAACATGTTCATCGCATCGGTGCACTGCTGCTACCAGTTGAATCCAGTGTTGACACATAGAGGTCGGTTTCCGCGGCATCGAATATAAGGCCATTTTTAAAACTGGCGGGAGTTTGAATCTAACACTGCACATTTTTATATTAATTTCGAGTATGAGACGCACCTGAATTTGAGAGGCGATTTTTCGAAGAAAAAATTGCGTCTTATAGTCCGTAAAATACGGTAGATTGTTATGAATTGCTCAGTTTTTGGCAATGGATACAGTTGGTTCTGTTGTTACGTTGTTAAGCCAAGATGCTGTGTTGTGCAACGTGGAATACTTGGCGTTCGTTGATTGTGCAGGTGCTGAGAACCAATATTAGAAGATTGCAAATAAAAGAATGTAAAACGAATCACGTCTATCACATAAACAAATCATTGTTTCATAATTTTGTTTTGAAATTAAAAAACTAATAGATTTGTTATCGAATCAGATTACTTTTTTGTGCTTCAGACAAGAAATTTTTTTAAGAGTTTAAAACAAGAGCAATCTCAGAATAAATGTTTTTTTCCCAAATTTACATGATTATCTCCCTTTTACCACCATAAATCAAATTTCCCGACTATTTACTTTAACGTTAAAGAACAACTGTCTTTTCCACTTGTTACTGTGCTAACTTTTTTACATTGTATTTGGAGAAATACAAATGCCTGTTGCCAAATGGATGAAGTTTACGATGAAGTGTGTTTGAGAGCCAAGAATGAGTTGAGTTTGTAGATTCTACTACAACAGTAAATGATATTCCATAATATACGGACTTACTCCTCGCTTGCTCTCTCGTTTTAGTAGTAAATATTGTTCAAAAATAGGCCGTATAGTTACCAGAAGCTCTGTCGTCAGCTGCTGCAGCACAAGGACAGGCCTTTGGAACGAGGAGCCCGCAGTTCCAGCCACTGCTCCTGGTTGGGGACATACATTTCCGCTGGCAGCGTGTCCATTGCTTCTGAGGCGTTGGAGCCATTTGGCGATTCAGGTACTGCAAAGTATTCAGACAGGCAATATATAGTGACTGGGATAGCAAGCACTACGAAGCATTTAATCATCGGGATGGTATGTAATAAACAGTTCTATCTCTACATCTACTTGATTACTCTGCTATTCACATTAATGTGCCTGGCAAAGGGTTCAATGAACCATCTTCAAGCTATCTCTCTACCGTTCCACTCTCGAACGGCACGCGGGGAAAAAGAGCACTTATTTTTTTTTTCTGTGCGAACCCTGATTTCTCTTATTTTATCTTGATGATCATTTCTCCCTATGTAGGTTGGTGGCAACAGAATGTTTTCGCAATCGGAGGAGAAAACTGGTGATTGAAATTTCATGAGGAGGTCCCATCGCAACAAATAACGCCTTTGTTTCAATGATTGTCACTCCAATTCACGTATCATGTCTGTGACATTATCTCTCCTATTGCGCGATAATACAAAACGAGTTGCCCTTCTTTGTACTTTTTCTATGTCATCCGTCAGTCCCACCTGATGTGGATCCCACACCGCACAACAATACTCCAAAATAGGGCGGACAAACGTGGTGTTAGCAGTCTCTGTAGTAGACCTGTTGCACCTTCTAAGTGTTCTGCCAGTTAATCGCAGTCTTTGGTTTGCTCTACCCACAATATTACCTATGTTATCAATCCAATTTAGGTTATTTGTAATTGTAATCCGTAAGTATTTAGCTGAATTTACAGCCTTCAGATTTGTGTGACTTATGGCGTAATCGAAGCTGATTTCTTTTAGCACTTATGTGAATAACTTCACACTTTTCTTTATTCAGGGTCAACTGCCACTTTTCGCACCATACAGATATCTTATCTAAATCATTTTGCAAGTCGTTTTGATCACCTGATGACTTTACAAGATGGTAAATGAGAGCATCATTTGCAAACAATCTAAGACGGCACTCAGATTGTCTCCTTTGTCGTTAATATAGATCAGAAACAATAGAGGGCCTATAACACTTCCTTGGGGAACGCCGGGTATTACTTCTGTTTTACTCGATGACTTTCCGTCTATTACTACGAACTGTGACCTTTCTGACAGCAAATCACGAATCCAGTCGCACAACTGAGGTGATACTCCGTAGGCACGCAGTTTGATTAGAAAACGCTTGTGAGGAACAGTGTCGAAAGCCTTCTGGAAATCTAAAAATGTGGAATCAATTTGACATCCCCTGTCAATAGCAGTTATTACTTCATGAGTATAAAGAGCTAGTTGTGTTTCACAAGAACGATATTTTCTGAATCCGTGCTGACTGTGTGTCAAAAAATCGTAAAATACATAAATCAAAGAAAACTATTGTAATTTAAATGGCAAATTCGGAGAAAACATCGAGTTTGCGAACATCTGAAACAGCATGAATAACAAAATGAAAACGACGTTCCCGAGAAAGAATCTATTTTCTCCATAACTAGCGATAGGCATGGAATGCCGAAAATGAACGCGCCACTTTGAATAGCACAAGTGACAAATGTAGCCTCGATGTTTTCCGCAACTCAGATATTGTATAAGAAATTTTCAACGAACTAGTTGCTCTAAGGAAGGTAAATCTGCTTTTCTTAGATTTTCTAGCTGAGTAGAAGCCATTAAAAATATATAATCATTCAATAAAAGATCGTAATCACATTTATTGCGAAACTGACTTTTCCTACCAGGGAGCTTTGTTACTGCAGTCTGTCTTAACGTAATGCCTAAAAACACACATTACACATTTTGATAAAGTACACTTGCATTTGCCAAAACTGCAACAGCAAGTACACTTTTTGCGACACCCTTTTTTTGTTAGAGCTGACCACCGTAGTGGAAATGGAAATGAGCGTTTGGCGTCATTTGACCGGGAGGCCCCTTATAGGGCAGGTCCGACCGCCTTGGTGCAGGTCTTATTACATTCGACGTCACATTGGGCGACCTGCGCGCCGGATAAGGATGAAATGATGCCGAAGACAACACAACACCCAGTCCCTGAGTGGAGAAAATCCCCGACCCAGCTGGGAATCGAACCCGGGTCCCTTAGGATTGCAGTTGGTCAAGCTGACCATTCAGCTATCGGACTACCATCACCGTACTAACAACCTCACTGCTCTCGCCGCACTGTGTGAGCTGTGTTGATTTAACTGCTGGCTGTGTTTTCATCTGACCAATCAGGGTCTCAATGTTAACCTTAAGCTCCGCCTACAAAAATTTTGTCTATCCAATGAGAAACGTTATACTTTTCTTCGTGGGGCAATGTTTTTAAAGTTTGCAACATAACAGAGACGCGAAAAAGTCTCACGCTAAAATCTGCAGCTGTTGTGGTCCTTTTAGCGTTATCATAAGATCTATACTGTTCTTTTGGAGGGCTCTATCTTTTAACATGTGTTGGGGAGTGGTCCTAATGTAACAGACACGCGAAAAAGTCTCAGGCTAAAACTTGCAGGTGGTAGTGGCCCTTTTTGTGTTATCGTAAGATCTATACTGTTTTTCTGGAGGGCTCTAGCTTTTAACATGGGCTGGGGGGTGGTCCTTGACGTAACAGAAACGCGAAAAAGTCTCGCGCTAAAACGTGCGGGTGGTAGTCTTAGAGGTAGGCTGGCGACGTGGGTGTCCAGTCCGTCCTTTATCGTAGGGCCTTCTAGCTTAACATGGTTCTGCTCTCGGCTTCTGTTCTCGTTTCTCCCCTCGGAACTGCGTCGGTCTCACGGTGGGAAGGTACAACATGCATTTAGGCATTCTTGTGTTAGTCTGTGGTATTCCATTTGCTCACTCGTTACTCGTATTACTTTGGTTAATTTAATGTCACGATTTATTCGGAGTTATGTGACATACTACTGGATTTGTTTATCATGTCAGGGTTTTCATGGAAGGTGTTGGATTTGCCTGACACCTTACAAGTATATCATACGAGGAAGTTTACCCTGTCGACTGTGGGCAGAGTTGTGTGATATGGGCGAAAGACGACTAGGCAGGTGAACATTCACATGCAAGACTCCGATACACCATTGGGTAGAGGTCGACCGCAATCAAGCAGATGGCGCTGTCGCAGTGCCTGCGCAAAGCGGAGGCCAGCCGCTCAGTCTTTTCCCGGAGCTATGGAGAGAAGGTGCGTTTTGGAGTCGTGGTCAAAGGCGGAAGTGAGAGCTGCTATCCGCTATGAATGGGCACGTGGAGTATTCATAACCGCCATGTTGAGATGTATGGGTCAGGTGTGATATCGAAGCAAATGGTGCGGAGATGGTGCCAGCAATTCAATGATGGACGTCAGCAAGTGCAGGGCACACCGAGACCTGGACGGGCGCGCACGGCCACCAAAGATGCAAATGTCAGGAAGGTGGGTGACATGATTAAAGCGAACCGGCGTATCACCACCGATGGAGTAATCAAATGCTTCAAATGGCTCTGAGCACTATGGGACTTAACATGTATGGTCATCAGTCCCCTACAACTTAGAACTACTGAAACCTAACTAACATAAGTACATCACACAACACCCAGTCATCACGAGGCTGAGAAAATCCCTGACCCCGCTGGGAATCGAACCCGGGAACCCGGGCGTGGGAAGCGAGAACGCTACCGCACGACCACGAGCCGCGGACTCGATGGAGTAGCGGCAGAACTTGGAATCGGACATGAGCGTGCTCACAAGATCATCCACGACATTCTTCGATACAGGAAGGTGTCAGCACGATGGATGCCCCGCCAACTGACCCCGACACACATGGAACAACGCATGGCGTTCAGCCTGGAACAGCTCGTGCGTTACCTTGAGTCTGGCAATAACCTTCTGTTTCAGATTGTGATGGGGGATGAAACGTGGGTCCACTGTTACACGACCGAATCGAAGCCCGTATCCATGGAGTGGAAACATCCACCATCACCTGTCCGAATGAAGTTCAAAAGCATTCCGTCTGGTGGTAAAGTGCTACTGACCGTTTTCTGGGACGCCAAAGGAGTTTTGCTGCTGGACTTTCTGGAGGACGCAACCATCAATCCTGCGCGGTGCTGTGCTACTCTGTCGAAATTTAAAGAGGTGATTCGGAGAAAGCGGCCTGGCCTTCTCATATCTGGCGTTCTGCTGTTGGATGACAATGCGAGACCGCACACGGCGACGGCAACGCAAAACCATATTGCAACTCTTGGTTGGGAGCGCCTACACCATCCGCCTTACAGTTTGGATCTCGCACCAAGTGACTTCCATCTGTTTTCTGCTTCGAAGAAGACTCTCGGAGGAAGGCGCTTTGGTAGCAATGCTGACGTCAAACAATCCGTTCAAACGCTTCTTTCGTATGCAACGCCCTGATTTTTTCCTGGAAGGCTTTTTGAAGCTTATAAAGCGGTATGACAAATGTCTCAATGTACTTGGAAATTATGTAGGAAAATAAAGATATGCCTTATCTTTAATGTCTCATTCTCTTTTTTTTCTTTTCACACACAACTCTGACCACAGTCGACAGGGGAAACTTATTTTCGAACTCCCTCATGTATAACCGTTTTATACTCTCTTGAGCCAAGTTGCCCCACACCCGTTGTAACTGCTTCTTGACATCCAGCATAGTGGCGCTGGAACTGAGCTGACATCGGAGCTGGTACCACACTACTGGCCATTAAAATTGCTACACCAAGAAGAAATGCAGATGATAAACGGGTATTCATTAGACAGATATATTATACTAGAACTGACATGTGATTGCATTTTCACGTAATTTGGGTGCATAGATTCTGAGAAATCAGTTTCCGGAACAACCACCTCTGGCCGTAATAAGGATCTTGATACTCTTGGCCATTGAGTCAAACAGAGCTTTGATAACGTGTACAGGTACAGCTGCCCCTGCAGCTTCAATACGATACCACAGTTCATCAAGAGTAGGAACTGGCGTATTGTGACGAACCAGTTGCTCGGCCACCATTGATCAGACGTTTTCAATTGGTGAGGGATCTGGAGAATGTGCTGGCCAGGGTAGCAGTCGAGTATTTTCTGTATCCAGAATGGCCCGTACAAGACCTGCAACATGCGGTCGTGCATTGTCCTGCTGAAATGTAGGGTTTCGCAGGGATCGAATGAAGGGTAGAAAAATGTTCAAATGTGTGTGAAATCTTATGGGACTTAACTGCTAAGGTCATCAGAATGAAGGGTAGAGCCAAGGGTCGTAACACATCTGAAATGTAACGTCCATTGTTCAAAGTGCCGTCAATGCGAACATGAGGTGACCGAGACGTGTAACTAATGGCACCCCATACACACCACGCCGGGTGATACGCCAGTAAGGCGATGACGAATACACGCTTCCAATGTGCGTTCACCGCGATGTCGCCAAACACGGATGCAACCATCATGATACTGTAAACAGAACCTGGATACATCCGAAAAAATGACGTTTTGCCATTTGTGCAGCCAGGTTCGTCGTTGAGTACACCATCGCAGGCGCCACTGTCTGTGATGTAGCGTCAATGGTAACCGCAGCCATGGTCTCCGAGCTGATAGTCCATGTTGCTGCAAACGACGTCGAACTGTTCGTGCATATAGTTGTTCCGTATTACCCTCCTGAACCCAACGATTTCATATTCTGCTAACAGTCATTGGATCTCGACCAACGCGAGCAGCAATGTCGTGATAGGATAAACCGCAATCGTGGTAGGCTACAATCCGACCTTTATCAAAGTCGGAAACGTGATGGTACGTATTTCTCCTCCTTACACGAGGCGTCACAACAAAGTTTCACCAGGCAACTCCGGTCAACTGCTGTTTGTGTATGAGAAATCGGTTGGAAACTTTCCTCATGTCAGCACGTTGTAGGTGTCGCCACCGGCGCCAACCTTGTGTGAATGCTCTGAAAAGCTAATCATTTGCATATCACAGCATATTCTTCCTGTCTGTTAAATTTGACGTTTGTAGCACGTCATCTTCGTGGTGTAGCAATTTTAATGGCCAGTAGTGTACAAATTTTCTGTCGCAGCCAGATCTGAGGACGTTGTTGGCCACAGGACGCGGTCACTTTGTATACGCGGAAGCAGAAAATCAAGATTACTTTCTTACTTTGTAGTCTATGTCAAATGATGTGCATGTCAGATATGTTCTCTCTTTTCTTTTTTTAAAATAGACAAATGGCATCAATTTTTGTCCCTTACAAGGGGAGGCCACGACGCTGGGATCACCGATTTACTTGAAACTTTGTACACTTTTAGTCTTCCATTAAAACAACAATGCCCAAGTAGTAAGGTGCTCTACTCTGGCAGTTCCGAGAAAACAGCAAGAGAAGTTTTACGTGTCTGTTATGTAACTCATGTATCTGTGCGTAGGTGCCAGACGTTAGAGTTCATGGTGGTCACGTGATTAGCGTTTGAGCTCCGTAAGACGAACGTGTATGAGGGGGCGGTTCGACTGCTGCTCGAACTTAATTACTAATCTATTTTTTCATCAATGATCATATTATTTAATTTTCAATATCTCAACGAAGTGTGTTTTCCCTTAGAAAGTCTAAACATTCCCTATAAATGCGGGTAAACTGCAGTCTTTCGATGTAGTAGATGCCGTTTCAACTCATATTTTCCATGTCCCAAGTACCACCCTGCAACGTGTAATGTCGAGATCACTTTCGTGGCCCGGCACATTGTTACTTACGATACTACTGATTGTGAATAATGTCTTTTGCATCATTATTTATCGCGGTTTGACTTGGGTTTTCCAAACCTGTTCCTATTTCTTGAAAATTCAATTAAAAGTAGTAAATAGTCAAATGGTTCAAATGGCTCTGAGCACTATGCGACTTAACTTCTGAGGTCATCAGTCGCCTGGAACTTAGAACTAATTAAACCTAACTAACCTAAGGACATCACACACATCCATGCCCGAGGCAGGATTCGAACCTGCGACCGTAGCGGTGACGCGGTTTCAGACTGAAGCGCCTAGAACAGCACGGCCACACCGGCTGGCCTATTCTTGTTGTTTATCGTCTGTATCGGATTTCACTAACGAAGGGCTGTACGCCAGAATAGCGGTAAAGCTAATAAATAGTTCCGAAGTGCAGTTCATAGTGCACAACAAGGCGTCGTTTATCAAACCAATTGACCATTGTTGACTGTTTGGATATGTAGTTAATATAAACGCTGACACCCTTGACGCTTCTGGAAGAAAAGTTAGGCACTTTCTACTGAGTTACTTCTCAATACAACAGCTGAATTAGCAGCGATGCTTATAAACATTAACCGGTGAAGATCACTTTCACTTTAACGATCGACATTACCTTGTCGCGATCGGGTCTTGTGTTCCACCATAGGTATCGGTTCGCCTGGGCGCCTGAGCAACAAACGCCCAACTCCTTCGCAACGTCGCAGCACTTCGTGTTTCATAAGGTAATGTTGTATACTAGACGAAACGTCCTTTTGCTGTTCCAGCCAGGTAGGAATCGCGGCGAAGTCCATCAGCAACTGAACTGCGCCCCATTCGCTGAAAATTAAAGTTGCAAATTGAACTGTTCTTGCAGTGTGGATAGCATATTATTTTAACATTGCATCAAAGTAAAAAATGCAGAAGAATGCTTAGGTTGTAACTTTTATAAATACGCAAACTATTTGTTTATTTTTCTCAACAATTTACACAGTAGTTCGTTACATAAAAGTATTTCAGCTGCTAATATTTTTGTGTAAACGATGGTATAAAAATAGATTATAGGTAAACAATAAAAATTACCATTTTCTCTTATTATTTACTGAGCAAGGTGGCTGCTGCAGTTAACAAAGTCAGTTCCTATTCGGAGACAAGTCATCCAGAGCTAGGTTTACCATGCTACTGCTGAATTTATTCAGGCGAATACTGGAAGTGTCCCTCATTCGCAGAGCTTCACCACACTGTCCTTGTGCTGCATCTTTAATAACTAATCACCGATGGGATGACTGACACTAATTTTCCTCCATTCCTTGTTGCTAGTTTATTATGACACATTTGATGATGTGAGCCATTTACTAACAGCTTTATTGATCTTGTGTCTAGTGGAAAGCACTGATCGCCACCAAAATACGGAATACACATTCCACAGGCTAGCACTAATTAGGAATATGCTACAGGTGTCTAACAGAAAATGAAATTACACTACTGGCCATTAAAATCGCTACACCAAGAAAAAAAAATGCAGATGATAAACGGGTATTCATCGAACAAATATATTCTACTAGAACTGACATGCGATTACATTTTCACGCAATTTGGGTGCATAGATCCTGAGAAATTAGTACCTAGAACAACGACCTCTGGCCGTAATAACGGCCTTGATACGCCTGGGCATTGAGTCAAACAGAGCTTGGATGGCGTGTGCAGGTACAGCTGCCCATGCGGCTTCAACACGATACCACAGTTCATCAAGTGTAATGACTGGCGTATTGCGACGAGCCAGTTGCTCGGCCACCATTGACCAGACATTTTCAATTGGTGAGAGATCTAGAGGATGTGCTGGCCACAGCAGCAGTCGAACAATTTCTGTATGCAGAAAGGCCCGTAAAGGACCTACAACATGCGGTCGTGCATTATCCTGCTGAAATGTAGGGTTTGGCAAGGATCGAATGAAGGGTAGCGCCACGGGTCGTAACACATCTGAAATGTAACGTCCACTGTTCAAAGTGCCGTCAATGCGAACAAGAGGTAACCCCATACCACCATGCCGGGTGATACGCCAGTATGGCGATGACGAATACCCGCTTCCACTGTGCGTTCACCACGATGTCGCCAAACACGGATGCGACCATCATGATGATGTAAACAGAACCTGGATTTATCCGAAAAAGTGACGTTTTGCCATTCGTGCACGCAGGTTCGTCGTTGAGTACACCATCGCAGGCGCTCCTGTCTGTGATGCAGCGTCAATGGTAACCGCAGCCATGGTCTCCGAGCTGATAGTCCATGCTGCTGCAAACGTCGTCGAACTGTTCGTGCAGATGGTTGTTATGTTGCAAAACGTCCCCATCTGTTGACTCAGGGATCGAGACTTGGCTGCACGATCCGTTACAGCCATGCGGATAAGATGGCTGTGATCTCGACTGCCGTTGGGACCCAGCACGGCGTTCTGTATTACTATCCTGAACCCACCGATTCAATATTCTGGTAACAGTCATTGGATCTCGACCAACGCGAGCAGCCATGCCGTGATACGATAAACCGCAATCGTGGTAGGCTACAATCCGACCTTTATAAATGTCGGAAAGGTGATGGTACGCATTTCTCCTCCTTACACGAGGCATCACAACAACATTTCACCAGTCAACGCCGGTCAACTGCTGTTTGTGTAAGAGAAATCGGTTGGAAACTTTCCTCATGTCAGCACGTTGTAGGTGTCGCCACCGGCGCCAACCTTGTGTGAATGCTCTGAAAAGCTAATCATTTGCATATCACAGCATCTTCTTCCTGTCGGTTAAATTTCGCGTCTGTAGCACGTCATCTTCGTGGTGTAGCAATTTTAATGGCCAATAGTGTATAAAGCGATTATTATTGGTTTTCCCATCTTGCAAACAAAAAACTATAATGATTTCCATACGGCAAGTAATTCACAATTAACAAGATAAAGTGCAATGAGCTGTTGCACAGAATCTATTTTAATACTATATTTTTGTACTATCGACGTACTGGTTATTACAAGCGTAACCAAAAAATAACGTTTATATCATTACGAAACCTCAGAGCCAGCAGTACAGATATTGAGGAGCCTAGCACTAGCGGAAGCTGCCCAAAACGCGTTAAATAAGAGAAAAGCAAGATTTTAATAGACACAGTTTTTGACAAGAAATATTATATTGTTAAGTGTTTGGGTTCTGCATGTCCTCTGCACACTGCAGATACCTGGAAAATAGAAGACGTTAAAAAATACTTATTATTTTAACTAATTCAAAACAAATTTAATTTGTAAGAAATTAAATCGGTGTTACGAACGGAATTTTTAAGGATTTGAAAATACAAGTAAAATGTACAATATTAAATTTCTTCAGCCACTGTTTGATGCTCTTCAACCAACATGAAACGAATGGTGATTTGGTGTGATGGGCTGTGACTCGTAATTTCAGTGCTCAAATGTGTCCTCACGTTGCTCAGGGTCATCATTACAGTAACTATTTATTATTTCGTCTCTTCCCAACAGCAGCTGAAATATTTACCTGTAGTTTTCATTTCCCGCTTGCTTTGTAACGTTTAAATATTATAACTTTCATTAATTTGTTTAACAACAGAATTACATTAGTTTTAAATTATAAGCCACTAAAATAATGTTGAAATCAAGAAATTGTATGGTTCTATGTATATTTTTATTCTACAGAATTAAAAATACATGTACAAAATTTTGTTTTGTTGGCGGAAACGAATTTTACAGCTCAATAACTTCAGATGTAGGGTAACTCCATTTTACACTGTGAGTCTTCACAACTAAGAATAAGTTGTTTTGTATACAGGATGAATCGCCTAAAACTTGCACCGCAAATAAAGTATTACGGAAGTGGCAAATGCCATTGATGTGCGGTTTTCACAGAGTGGATTGTTAGCCAGGGGTTCGTATTGTTAGCTAATAAACAGACTCTATTAATACTTAGAAAGTGTGTCTTTTCTAGAAACATATACGTTTTTAAATAGAACAATTCCTATTGATTCAACAAATTAAAGTAAGATAAATTACAACGTCAGTGGTGCTTGTTGCAGGATTCTAGGGCGAGTCGTTTGCTAGATAGCCGGCCGGTCATGTGGGCGAGCGGTTCTTGACGCTTCAGTCTGGAACCGCGCTGCTACCGCCGTAGGTTCGAATCCTGCCTCGGGCATGGATGTGTGTGATGTCCTTAGGTTAGTTAGGTTTCGCTAGTTCTAAGTCTAGGCGACTGATGACCTCAGAAGTTAAGTCCCATAGTGCTTAGAGCCATTTGAGCCATTTTTTTTTTTTTTTTTTTGTTTACGAGATATCACATTTTGAAACTTTACCTGACTGACAGCTGTACGATACCTGTGGCAGCTTATACTTAAGAACAAGGCAACTGCATACACTAAATAAAGGGATTCTGGACATTAACGAGACAATTGGCCATAACAAGTTATGTTCAAAATTTTCACCGGCAGAGGTAATACGGGCTATTATGGGACGACTGCTGCACACGTGAGCGGAGATGTCCGAGTAGGGTGCAGTAATGCGTGGTTGCATATCATCGGGTGTAGTTGATATATCTTTGCAGGTAGCGTAGCGTCTTTCAGCTTTTCCCGCAGAATAAGTCTACAGGTGTCAAATCCGGGGTACGGGCCGACCAAGATACAAGCCCTCTGGGTGCATTACAACGAGTTGGAAACAATACGTGAGGACATTCTGTAGTACTTCGTGCACTATGGGCTGGACAGTTGTCAAATGTGTGTGTGCGTGTGTGTGAATTCCTAAGGAACCAAACTGCTGCGGTGATCGGTCCCTAATCTTACACACTACTTAACCTAACTTACGCTGAAAACAACAGACACATCCAACCCCGAGACAAGACTCGAACCTCCGGCAGGAGGGGCCACGCAATCCGTCACATGGCGCATCAAACCGCGCGGCCACTCCGCCCGGCGGACAGCATCAATTTTGGTACAATAGGTTCCTCGTGGTCTGGAGAGGTACGTCTCCAATCATCCGTGGAAGATGGTCTGCTAGGTGGCTGCAATACCTGTGCGCATTCAGTGTTCCGTATATGAATATATGAAAAACGGGCCTATGAGCCGACGGTCCACTACCCCACACCACAACTTTACACTCCATGGATGCTGACGTTCCACCTGACGAAGCCATGACGAACAGTGCATGTTCCGGTGCTTTACCTGGCCATAATTGGCAAATGTGACTTCATCACTAAACGAGGCACATGATACATCCGGCATATCCTCCTTTAGTACCCATGTACAGAAGTTAACAGATTCTCATGAACGTTTCCACGCAGCTCTTCACGGAAAGAGATCTGGTAAGAATGGAACCAATGTCGATGGAGAGTGTGTAGTATACTTGATTGACTCATGCCACTTCCTCGTGCAATTGGGCGGGAGCTAATGCACAGATCAACTGCAACAGCAGCAAGAACATTAATTTCCTCCTCTTCTGCAAAAAAAGAGGAAGATTAGGTTTACGTCCCGTCGACATCGAGGTCATTAGATACGGACCCTGTTCTGTCACCGTTTGTTTCCTTCTGTTATACTGTCTAGGCGTTACACTACCACTTTCATATCATTGCTGGAAGAGGTTGATTAATAATTGCCGAGACGGTTGACGTCCATTGGGATGTCTTACAGCATACACCGTACAAGAACTAACTGCATTATTTCTACACTCTCCATATACCAACAGCATGTATGTTTTTTCTGCATTGGTGAATCTCATCGTCCACTCACGACCTAGTGCTTGGACTTTCGCGCTCTGACTGACTTGCCAGTCGCAATGCACTCAAAGAACACACAAGCGCACTGTAACCAAACATAATAGTATCGTACCTAGTAACTACGCTGCCGGCCGCTGTGGCCGCGCTGCTGCTGCGGTCGCAGGTTCGAATCCTGCCTCGGGCATGGATGTGTGTGGTTTAAGTAGTTCTAAGTCTAGGGGACTGATGGCCTCAGATGTTAAACCTGTAGTGCTTAGAGCCATTTCAACCATTTTTTAACTACGCAGGTCGAATGGCACAAAAAATTGTCGGCGTGGAAACGTTTCAAAATTCAATATCTCGTAAACGATTCGTACTAGACTCCTGCAACGAACACCTACTTCTAGTTTGTTAATACCAATGGGCACTGTCCTGTTTAAAAAGTGTATGTTTGCACAAAATATACACTTTCTAAGTATTATTACAATCTGTATGTTGGCTAAGAACACGAGCCCCCGATTACCAATCCATTCTGTGAAAATCTCACATCAATAGCACTTTACATCTCTGTATTTGAGATGCAAGTTTTAGGTGATTCAGCCTGTATATCTACCAACTGCCACATAGTCGCGTATTTGAACAGTGATCCAATACTGTCAAATGTTTTTTTATTCCAGTCTATGATCACAATCCTCCCCCCATGAACCATGGACCTTGCCGTTGGTGGGGAGGCTTGCGTGCCTCAGCGATACAGATGGCCGTACCGTAGGTGCAACCACAACGGAGGGGTATCTGTTGAGAGGCCAGACAAACGTGTGGTTCCTGAAGAGGGGCAGCAGCCTTTTCAGTAGTTGCAGGGGCAACAGTCTGGATGATTGACTGATCTGGCCTTGCAACATTAACCAAAACGGCCTTGCTGTGCTGGTACTGCGAACGGCTGAAAGCAAGGGGAAACTACAGCCGTAATTTTTCCCGAGGACATGCAGCTTTACTGTATGATTAAATGATGATGGCATCCTCTTGAGTAAAATATTCCGGAGGTAAAATAGTCCCCCATTCGGATCTCCGGGCGGGGACTACTCAGGAGGATGTCGTTATCAGGAGAAAGAAAACTGGCATTCTACGGATCGGAGCGTGGAATGTCAGATCCCTTAATCGGGCAGGTAGGTTAGAAAATTTAAAAAGGGAAATGGATAGGTTAAAGTTAGATATAGTGGGAATTAGTGAGGTTCGGTGGCAGGAGGAACAAGACTTCTGGTCAGGTGACTACAGGGTTATAAACACAAAATCAAATAGGGGTAATGCAGGAGTAGGTTTAATAATGAATAGGAAAATAGGAATGCGGGTAAGCTACTACAAACAGCATAGTGAACGCATTATTGTGGCCAAGATAGATACGAAGCCCACACCTACTACAGTAGTACAAGTTTATATGCCAACTAGCTCTGCAGATGATGAAGAAATTGAAGAAATGTACGATGAAATAAAAGAAATTATTCAGATAGTGAAGGGAGACGAAAATTTAATAGTAATGGGTGACTGGAATTCGAGTGTAGGAAAAGGGAGAGAAGGAAACATAGTAGGTGAATATGGATTGGGGCTAAGAAATGAAAGAGGAAGCCGCCTAGTAGAATTTTGCACAGAGCACAACTTAATCATAGCTAACACTTGGTTTAAGAATCATGAAAGAAGGTTGTATACGTGGAAGAACCCTGGAGATACTAAAAGGTATCAGATAGATTACATATTAGTAAGACAGAGATTTAGGAACCAGGTTTTAAGTTGTAAGACATTTCCAGGGGCAGATGTGGACTCTGACCACAATCTATTGGTTATGACCTGTAGATTAAAACTGAAGAAACTGCAAAAATGTGAGAAATTAAGGAGATGGGACCTGGATAAACTGAAAGAACCAGAGGTTGTACAGAGTTTCAGAGAGAGCATAAGGGAACAATTGACAGGAATAGGGAAAAGAAATACAGTAGAAGAAGAATGGGTAGCTCTGAGGGATGTAGTAGTGAAGGCAGCAGAGGATAAAGTAGGTACAAAGACGAGGGCTGCTAGAAATCCTTGGGTAACAGAAGAAATATTGAATTTAATTGATGAAAGGAGAAAATATAAAAATGCAGTAAATGAAGCAGGCAAAAAGGAATACAAACGTCTCAAAAATGAGATCGACAGGAAGTGCAAAATGGCTAAACAGGGATGGCTAGAGGACAAATGTAAGGATGTAGAAGCTTATCTCACTAGGGGTAAGATAGATACTGCCTACAGGAAAATTAAAGAGACCTTTGGAGAGAAGAGAACCACGTGTATGAATATCAAGAGCTCAGATGGCAGCCCAGTTCTAAGCAAAGAAGGGAAGGCAGAAAGGTGGAAGGAGTATATAGAAGGCTTATACAAGGGCGATGTACTTGAGGACAATATTATGGAAATAGAAGAGGATGTAGATGAAGACGAAATGTGAGATACGATACTGCGTGAAGAGTTTGACAGAGCACTGAAAGACCTGAGTCGAAACAAGGCCCCCGGAGTAGACAACATTCCGTTAGAACTACTGACGGCCTTGGGAGAGCCAGTCATGACAAAACTCTACCAGCTGGTGAGCAAGATGTATGAGACAGGCGAAATACCCTCAGACTTCAAGAAGAATATAATAATTCCAATCCCAAAGAAAGCAGGTGCTGACAGATGTGAAAATTACCGAACTATCAGTTTAATAAGCCACAGCTGCAAAATACTAACACGAATTCTTTACAGACGAATGGAAAAACTAGTAGAAGCTGACCTCGGGGAAGATCAGTTTGGATTCCGTAGAAACACTGGAACACGTGAGGCAATCCTGACCTTACGACTTATCTTAGAAGAAAGATTAAGAAAAGGCAAACCTACTTTTCTAGCATTTGTAGACTTAGAGAAAGCTTTTGACAATGTTGACTGGAATACTCTCTTTCAAATTCTAAAGGTGGCAGGGGTAAAATACAGGGAGCGAAAGGCTATTTATAATTTGTACAGAAACCAGATGGCAGTAATAAGAGTCGAGGGGCATGAAAGGGAAGCAGTGGTTGGGAAAGGAGTGAGACAGGGTTGTAGCCTCTCCCCGCTGTTATTCAATCTGTATATTGAGCAAGCAGTAAAGGAAACAAAAGAAAAATTTGGAGTAGGTATTAAAATTCATGGAGACGAAGTAAAAACTTTGAGGTTCGCCGATGACATCGTAATTCTGTCAGAGACGGCAAAGGACTTGGAAGAGCAGTTGAACGGAATGGACAGTGTCTTGAAAGGAGGATATAAGATGAACATTAACAAAAGCAAAACGAGGATAATGGAATGTAGTCAAATTAAATCGGGTGATGCTGAGGGAATTAGATTAGGAAATGAGACACTTCAAGTAGTAAAGGAGTTTTGCTATTTAGGAAGTAAAATAACTGATGATGGTCGAAGTAGAGAGGATATAAAATGTAGACTGGCAATGGCAAGGAAAGCGTTTCTAAAGAAGAGAAATTTGTTAACATCGAATATAGATTTATGTATCAGGAAGTCGTTTCTGAAAGTATTTGTTTGGAGTGTAGCCAGGTATGGAAGTGAAACATGGACGATAACTAGTTTGGACAAGAAGAGAATAGAAGCTTTCGAAATGTGGTGCTACAGAAGAATACTGAAGATAAGGTGGATAGATCACGTAACTAATGAGGAGGTATTGAATAGGATTGGGGAGAAGAGAAGTTTGTGGTACAACTTGACTAGAAGAAGGGATCGGTTGGTAGGACATGTTTTGAGGCATCAAGGGATCACCAATTTACTATTGGAGGGCAGCGTGGAGGGTAAAAATCGTAGAGGGAGACCGAGAGATGAGTACACTAAGCAGATTCAGAAGGATGTAGGTTGCAGTAGGTACTGGGAGATGAAGCAGCTTGCACAGGATAGAGTAGCATGGAGAGCTGCATCAAACCAGTCTCGGGACTGAAGACAACAACAACAAAATGATCACAATATTAATTCTTTTGACGGTGACCGGTTTCAGTCAGTAACGACCATCCTCAGATCTTTTCTGCACCATGTCCTAAAGTGATAAGGCCGTAATGGCATCGTCAACACATATAAACATACTCAGCACAGCATCGTCACATAGATCTAAATGAGTTGCAAAAATGACTGTTTTGATGATGTGGCTTATTCTACACCTTATTTTAGATCTATGTACCGATGCTATGCTGAGTATATTTATATGTTTTTACGATGCCATTACGGCCTTATCACTTTAGAATATGGTGTAGAAAAGATCTGAGGATGGTCATTACTGACTGAAACCGGTCATCGTCAAAAGAATTAATATTGTGATCATAGACTGGAATAAAAAAACATTTGACAGCCTGTATATGGTTGTAGATGACAAGTGGGATATATAAATCGCGAGAGATTTTTAATACTCTTCAGCACAAGACTTGAATTAAAAAATGCCCCAAACAATCGTTATTTTTTGTATGTGCAACACAGCTCCCTCTGGCTCTAGGTCCCTACAGTTTATCTGGATGTTTCTTGTGGAACATTCACCAGTTACCTAAATTTGATGCGATGTATGTAGATGTGGTCCAGCCAGGCCTCACACAGTATTCTCATAACCATGGCCCCGACATGCTGCTGCACGGTCATTGGCAGGGGAGACATCGCCTTCAGTACTGGCTTCAGCACATTATCTGAAAACGTGATGAAAGAATTAGCAAACAGAAAAACACTCTGAACATTTTAGGAATCAGTGAAATTCTTCTCCTTATGCGACTACATTTCTGAACTCGAGTGTAATATCATAGCTATGGTGACGACCTCGTGCAACCTATAGGTGAGATTGACAGAGGAAGCAGAAAAGATGCAAAGAAGAGCAACGCGTTTCTTCATAATTTCGGTTAGTGAATGTCAGAGCCGCATTTATACATGTAGGCTATAAAGGCTGCAACAATCGCCCGTAGAAAAAAAGTAAATAAAATAAATAATTTCAATTTTAATAGCGCTGTGCCGGCCCTGTTTTAATCGCAACACCGAGAAGTAATCCTTTCGTATAGGCTTATGTGGATGAATTTGTCAGTGGACTGTTGGTATGGATTACGTCCTCATACATCTATGAAACCCAGTATTTTTAGGTAAAGCTGTCACGAACCCGAAGGTTGATTTGAACACCACAGTGCTTTAATAGGCATGGTCCTGCTGGAGGGATATAGTCTTGCAAACCTCCGACCTCCGAAGTGATTCACCCAGCCAGTTATCACCTCCTTGCATGAAATTCCCAGAGGTGATCGGTCAAATATGAGCGCTTCAAACGACTAATCCGCAAATACTTTTAAAATAATAGTAAACTATAGGCAGTTTGAGGTGAGATCGGTTTCGCAGTATGCCGATCTGTTCCGTACCTCATTTCATCCAAACGCAGACTAAACTATTATACATTTGTAGTCAGACGAGGATTTTTGAGCATTCGAGGGGGGCGGGGCAGTGGGGAAGGGGTGGGGGGACCGTTTTGTTTCCAGGCTCCGGATATGAAGGTTGTCAGAAAGAAATGTCTCGTATTTTTTTTCTCCATCATTAAATTGGTAATGAACTGGGCGGTTATAATTACAGTGCAGCTACTGACAGGCGTATAGTATGGGCTGCAATTACATTACTGGCCATTAAAATTGCTACACCAAGAAAAAATGCAGATTATAAACGGGTATTCATCAGACAAATATATTATACTACAACTGACATGTTATTACTTTTTCACGCAATTTGGGTGCATAGATCCTGAGAAATCAGTACCCGAAACAACCACCTCTGGCCGAAATAACGGCCTTGATTCGCCTGGGCATTGAGTCAAACAGAGCTTGGATGGCGTGTACAAGTACAGCTACACATACAGCTTCAACACGATACCACAGTTCATCAGAGTAGTGACTGGTGTATTGTGACGAGCCAGTTGCTCGGCCACCATTGACCAGACGTTTTCAGTGGGTGAGAGATCTGGAGAATGTGCTGGCCGGAACAACAGTCGAACATTTTCTGTATACAAAACGCCCGTACAGGACCTGCAACATGTGGTCGCGCATAATCCTGCTGAAATGTAGGGTTTCGCAGGGATCTAATGAAGGGTAGAGCCACGGGTCGTAACACATCTGAAATGTAACGTCCACTGTTCAAAGTACCGTCAATGCGAACAAGAGGAGACCGAGACGTCTAACCAATGGCACCCCATACCACCACGCCGGGTGATACGCCAGTATGGCGATGACGAATACATGATTCCAATGTGCGTTCACCCCGATGTCGCCAAACACGGATGCGACCATCATGATGAAGAAAGCAGAACCAGAAGAACAAATACGCCGGGAAAATTTCAGAAGTCAGAACCTGGATTTATCCAAAAAAGTGACTTTTTGCCATTCGTGCACCCAGGTTCGTCGTTGACAACTCCATCGCAGGCGCTCCTGTCTGTGATGCAGTTTCAAGGGTAACCGAAGCCGTGGTCTCCGAGCTAATAGTCCATGCTGCTGCAAACGTCGTCGAACTGTTCGTGCAGATGGTTGTTGTCTTGCAAACAATCCCGTCTATTGACTCAGGGATCGAGACGTGGTTGCACGATCCGTTACAGCGATGCGGATAAGATGCGTGTCATCTCGATTGCTAGTGATAACGAGGCTGTTGGTATCCAGCACGGCGTTCCATATTACCCTCGTGAACCCACCGATTCCATATTCTGCTAACAGTTATTGGATCTCGACCAACGAGAGCAGCAATGTCGTGATACGATAAACCGCAATCGTGGTAGGCTACAATCCGATCTTTATCAAACTCGGAAACGTGATGGTACGCATTTTCCCTCCTTACACGAGGCATCACAACAACGTTTCACCAGGCAAAGCCGGCCAGCTGCTGTTTGTGTATGAGAAATCGGTTGGAAACTTTCCTCATGTCAGCACGTTGTAGGTGTCACCACCGGCGCCAACCTTGTGTGAATGCTCTGAAAAGCTAATCATTTACATATCACAGCATCCTCTTCCTGTTGGTTAAATTTTGCATCTATAGCACGTCATCTTCGTCGTGTAGTAATTTTAATGGCCAGTAGTGTATCTTGTGGCCGCGAAACTTGGTTGATATTCTAATGCGTTAACGCGGAACCGATTTACACTGAAAAAAAATTCTTCTAATTTTGACCACCACGTGTGAATCTGCCGCTTTGACTGCAAAAATGACATACAGAAATTAAGTAAATTGAAGCTGGAGGGAGGAGAATGGAAAGAGAAAGATGTAATGATGTCAGCTGCATCGGGACGTTATGCGTGATCCGCGGGACTCAAACTCGAGATCTCTTGCTTACTAGGCATTTGCGTTAAGCACTGAGCCACCTAGACAAAGTGTTTATCGGAAATGCGTGGTCTCCCTCGGCAAGCTCCCCGACCGACGTACAGATCCACCTAGCGCCACCTATCCACGGTCCCCCGTCCGTGTCCTCGATGCTCGCTGATTTTACATTCCCACTGGAGATCGAACGTAGATGTGCATCTGCAATGAAAGATGTAGATTCATTGACCATCAAGGTGAATCAGTTATATGAATGCGTGATGTCTGTCTTCCGGACATGTCCTCCCATTCACATTACATTTGCTGGTATTCCTTTCCTTTTTCGCCCTCTCCACTCAGTTTACATGATATGTATCACAGCTGTGGATCCCATGTGGTGTCTGTTCTTTCAGACATGTCTGAAAGAAGAGACACGATGCATTAATATAACGTACAGAAATTGTTTCATATGTACTGGATTAGGAACAGGAACGTGGTTAGAAATGGTCAAAGAAGTGAGAAAGACGCAAAGTTGATTTTATTGTTAGCTACCACTTGTTCACTATGAACTCTGGATATGTTGACGACATGCCGTACAGTGGCACCTGGTGGTCAAAATTGTTACTTATTTTTTCCAATGTAAACTGGTTCCACATCAGCGCATTGGCATATCTACAAAGTTTCGCTGTTACACCGTAATTACAGCCAACACCAGACCTCCTTGCATAGCTGCACTTTGATTATAACCACCTAGCAGTAATCACGAAGCTGGCGCACTTTCGCTACTCTCCTCCTACGGTCCACTACACTAACAGTAACCTCCATCAACAGATGGCAGCACTGTATAAGTTTAGAAAATTGGCGCTATTGTCTCACATATAAGACAGCGTTCTGTGACTGCATTTCTTACTGTAGGGAGTAATGGGCCCAATCACATTCATGACAAGCTGACGAAGTTGTATGGAGAAGTTGCCGTCGACATTAACACAGTTAAACGATGGAGCCGTCATTGTAGAGGAGCTAAAGGGAAAAAAAATCGACCGATGCCGGGTAACAACAGATGAATTGTGCCGCAAGTTATCCATCGACAAAGTCAGCGTTATGGCCATTATTGAAAGACTGGCCTACTTCAAAAATTTGCACAATGGGTACCGAGATTGTTAACCGACCAGAATAAAGGGATCTTGCACCAAAAGATTTCCCTCTCTTCATAAACCGAGTGAGGTGGCGTAGTGGTTAGCGCACTGGACTCGCATACGGGAGGACGATGGTTCAAATCCGCGTCCGACCATCCTGATTTAGGTTTTCCGTGATTTCCCTAAATCACTTCGGGCAGATGACAGGATGGTTCCTTTGAAAGGGCAAGGCCGACTTCCTTCCCCATCCATCCCTATTCCGACAGCACCGATGACCTGGCTGTTTGGTCCCTTTCCCCAAATAAAGAAAGCAACTAAGTCTGCAGGTGGCGCTGCTGTATTTGACCACGAACGGCACCTGTGCAATGCCCTCAACACGTTGCGAGTGTCAGTAGTGGTCATAACAGTGTTTCATAACAGCGTTCTGGGTAGTTGTGAGTACATTATATCGGAGTTAAGTGAATTCGAAAGCGGGCAAATTGTTGTGTGCTTCGGTAACCAAAGTAACCGAAGATCGTTGTATTTCAAGGGGCATCGTAGAGAAGATTTACACTGCATAAAGGGAAAGCTGAAAACCAACATCTGCTAAGTCACAACGCAGACGAAAGTGTGTGTAACGGACGGTCGTTGAAGAGAACTGTGACGAAAAATAAGAGGACAATAGCTGCAGAAGTCACTGCACAAATGAATGTCGCGAACCCTTCCCGCACCAAAACAACGCGAACGGAGCTCCATAAGCTGGGAACTCCAAGACGAGCTGGAATTCCAAAAGCAGACGTCAGCGATGCAAATTCCTGTAACAGGTGTGTGTAAATGGCTCTAAGCACTATAGGACTTAACTTCTGAGGTCATCAGTCCCCTAGACTTGGAAGTACTTAAATCTTACTAATCTAAGGACATCACACACATCCATGCCCGAGACAGGATTCGAACCTGCGACCGTAGCAGCAGCGCGGTCCTGGATTGAAGCACCTAGAACCGCTCGGCCACAGCGGCCGGCTCTTTAACAGGAAAACCTCGTGCCAAAGCCATAAAACCTGTGTGGAGCAGTGGAAGAGAGTCGTTTGTTGTATGACCCTTGTGTCACACTGTTTCCAGCTTCTGGTCGAGTTTATGTCTGGCGTATGACGCCCAAGCTGTGACACAGACTGCTTGAAGCCAAGAGTGAAGCATTGCTGGGGTTGGCTGATGATGTGGGCAGATATTTCGTGGTATTCCATAGGCTCCATGGTTACTCTGCAAGGCCACATTACTGCCAAGAATTATGTGACAATTTTGGTTGATCATGGTGCAATATTTGTTTTCGAATGGTGATGGTGAGTTCCAAGAAGACAGGGTGCCTGTACACACAGATCTCATCGTCCAAGACTGGTTTTGTAAGCACAAGGATGAATTGTCGCATGTCCCCTGGCCACTACAGCCACCAGATCTCAATATCATAGAGCCTTTGTGGTCTATGTTAGAGAGAAGGGTGCGTGATCCTTATCCACCTCCATCATCTTTACCAGAAATTGCCACTACTTTGCTGGAGGTATGGGGTAAGATTCCCTTGAGTACCATACACGACTGGCATTTATCCATTCCGAAATCACTGGAAGGTGTTTTGAATGCCGGCGAGTTTCCTACACCGTATTAGGCATACTAATGTAATGTATTTTTGGTGTTTCCATATTTTTGTTCATATCTCCTTCACGTTATTATATTCTGTGGATTATAAAATTTTACATTTATGAACATTTAAAGCAAGTTACGTCTTTGTACCATTTTGAAATCTTATCAAAATCTGAATGGGTATCTGTAGAACATTTTTCATGCAGCTTTTCATTATAGATTACTGCATCATCTGGGAAAACTCCAATCTTGCTATTTGTATTGTCTGGCATGTCATTGACTTACAACACGGACAGCAATGCTTCCAACATATTTTCCTGGAGGAACCCTGAAGTTGCTTCTACATTGTAGATGACTCTTCGTTCAAGCAAGCCGCTGTGGTCGAGAGGTTGTAGGCGCCTCAGTCCGGAATCACGCGGCTGCTACGGTCGCAGGTTCGAATCCTGCCTCGGACATGGATGTGTGTGATGTCCTTAGGTTTAAGTAGTTCTAAGTCTAGGGGACTGAAGACATCAGATGTTAAGTCGCATAGTGCTTACAGCCATTTGAACCATTCTTTGTACAAGCAATGTCCTCCCTGTCAAGATATCCTCAATCCACTCACAAATTTCATTGTCACAGCCTGAGGTGTGTTATGATGTCTAAATGTTACTGTATTACCCTCTCTCTCAAGTGTTCACATAACAGAGGCGACTTGGTATTCTGTTTGACGATTGGGTGACAGGATGGAAACTGTCAGTTTGTGCAGTTTATTGACAGAAGAATTTAATTTTTATTTCATTTATGAAACTTTTTCCTGTTCATTTTGAGTAGCTTATTAAGAGATACTGTAAGAAAACTGCAGTGCTCAATAAGTGTTACCCTTGCTTCACCTTTGAAAATTTGATGTGTTCTCCCTTGCCCCTCTCTGCCATAACTTAACCCACCATAAGCTATCCTGCATTACATATTTTAAACAAGTGTATTCACCTAGTAACTATTATGTGGGAGGGTATGAGTACTTTATTGATGACAAAAATTATATTCACTTGATGTGATTGCCGTGTGCAGAGGCGAGCTGAGTTGGTGAGACTTCGCTCTCAACTCCAGGTTGTGTTGGCTTCAGTTACGCAGCTTGAGGCTGCAGTGGATCGGCATCAGTGTTGTGGACCGGCCGGGGGGATCCAATGGAAGTCCAGCAAGACCCACGAGTCTGCCGATTGCCCCTCACCAGTGGCCAGGCTAGTTACTACCTGCATTGAGGTTGACTCCTCACGCATGGTTGAGTGGGACGTCACCTTGGGGCGCGGCAGGCAGCGAAAGATTTCCAGGAGCGCCGATCGTTAGGCATCCCTAGTTAGTCTGAGAAACACATTCCAGATGCTGTCTGTGGCTATCAATGTCCCTCAGCCAGATGCAGTGGCTTGCCCTGTTGCAGAGGAAACCTCTCAGCCTGCAAGTTCCAGGCAGTCACAGAGGGTGGGATTATTGATAGCTGGGAACTCCAGTGTTAGGCGCGTTATGGGGTCCCTCAGGGACATGGCTGACAAGGAGGTGGAGAAAGCTGATGTCCACTCCTTGTGTATATCGGGTAGCGTCACTCCAAATGTGGAACGGGTTCCAGATGCCATGAAAAGCGTAGGATCCAGACAACTGTAGGTGCCAACGATGTGTGTCGCTTTTGATAGAATAGATTCTCTCTGGTCTCAAGCGTCTATCAGAAATGGTAAAGGCTGCCAGTCTTGCTTGTAAGATGAAAGCAGAGCTGAGCATTTGCAGTATAGTCGACAGGGCCGATTGCGGACCTCAGGTACAGAGCCGAGTGGAGGGTCTGAATCAGAGGCTCAGAGGGTTCTGTGACCGTGTAGGATGCAGATTCCTCGACTTGTGCCATAGGGCGCCGGAGTTTCGGTTTCCGCTAAATAGGTCAAGAGTCCAATGCACGCAGGAGGCGGTTACACGGATAGCAGTGGCTGTGTGGCATGGACTTGGCGGTTTTTTGGGTTAGAGGGCCTGGGGAAACAGAAAGGACTTCACTATCAAAGTGAGCAGTCGAACACAGGAAAGACGTAGATCTGGAAACCGTTGGTATAATAGTTGTAAATGGTCTTAATTCTGTCGGAAAAGTACCAGGACTCCAAGCGCTAACAGAAAGCACTGATGCTCAAATCGTTTTAGGCACTGAAAGCTGGATAGTGCCGGAGATAAGTTCAGCCTAAATATTTGCGAGGTACCCAACGGTGATCAGAAATGAGAGGCTAAATACAGTTGGCAGTGGTATGATTTTAGCTGTTAGAAGTAGTTTATCTTGTAGCGAAATTGAAGTAGATAATTCTGAGTCAGTAGGGGTAGACATCCTTCTTGGCTACCGGAATAAAATAGTAACTGGATCTCCTAACCGACCTCCCAACTTAGATGATACAATTGCTGAAAGATTCAAAGAAACTTGAGTCTAATTTCAAACACATAACCGACTAATACAATTATGTTTGGTGGCTACTTCAATTTACCCTCTATATGTTGGCGAAAATACATGTTTAAATACGGAGGTACAGATAAAACATCATCCGGAACTGTGCTGAACACATCCTCTGAAAATTATTTCGTCCAGTTAGTCCATGAGTCCACTCGAACAGTACACGGTTCTGAAAACACATCTGATCTCCTAGCATCACAAATACTACTCAGCTAATAACGTGCATCGAAAGGGATGAAGCGATAAGTGAACACAGGTTTGTCGTCGCGAACTGAATATCGTAACTACCAAATCCACCAAAAATAAAGAAACTATATACCTGTTCAAGAAAGCAGATAAAAGTTCGCTTGACGCCTTCGTGAAAGACAATCTCCACTAGTTCAAAATTAACAATGTAAGTGCAAACCAGATGTGGCTTGAATTCAAAGAAATAGTATCGGCAGAGCTGACCCCCAATGATACACAAAATAGGTGAGAATACTGTTGCAGAAACAACGAAAAAAGCATGCCACATTTAAACGAACGCTAAGCTCCCAAGACTGGCGATATTTTACAGAAGCTCTGAATTTAGCGCGGACTTCAATGCGAGATGCTTATAATAGTTTCCACAACGAAACTTGTCTCGAAATCTGGCAGAAAATGCAAAGATATTCTGGTCATATGTAAAGTACGCTGGCGGCGGGACACAATCAATGCCTTCTTTCGCTATAGCAAAGGAAATACCATCGATGAGAGTGCTGCTAAAGCCGAGTTACTAAACCCAGCCTTCTGAAATTCATTCAACTAAAAAGACGAAGCAAATATTCCAGAACTCGAATCAAGAACAACTGCCAACATGAGTAACACAGAAGTAGATATCCCCGGAGTAGTGAAGCAATTTAAATCAAGTCTTCCGGTCCAGACTGTATACCAGTTAGGTTGCTTTCAGAGTACGCTGATGCAATAGCTCCATACTTAACAATCATATACAACCGATCGCTCGATAAAAGATCCGTATCCAAATGCTGGAAAGTTTCACACATCACACAAGTATTCAAGATAGGCATAGGAGTTAATCCACTAACTTACACGATGGTATCATTAACATCTTTAGGCAACGGGATTTTGGAACATATATGGTGTTCGAACATTATGAATTACCTCGAAGAGAACGGGCTATTGACAAATAGTCAACACGGACTTAGAAAACATCGTTCTTGTCAGACATTCTCTTTACTCACTCGAAGTGTTGAGTGCTATCGACAAGGGATTTCCAATTGATACCGTATTTCCATATGGCTTTTGACACCGTAACTCACAAGCGGCTATTAATCGAACTGCGTGTTTATGGAATATCGTTTGAGTTATGTGACTGGATTCGCGATTTCCCGTCAGAGAGGCCACAGTTCGTAATAACTGATTGAAAGTCATCGAGTAAATCAGTAATGATTTCTGGTGTCCACAGGTAGTGTTGTAGGTCCTCTACTGTTTCTTATCTATGAAACGATTTAGATCTGAGAAGCCGTCTTAGGTTGTTCCTGTAGTTTGTCGTCTAGTAAAGTCATCAGAAGACCAAACCAATTGCAAAATTATCAGCCGGCCGCTGTGGAAGAGCGGTTCTAGGCGCTTCGGTCTGGAACCGCGCGTCTGCTACGGTCGTAGGTTTGAATGCTGCCCAGGGGATGAATGTGTGTGATGTCCTTCGGTTAGTTAGGTTTAAGTAGTTCTAAGTCTAGGGGACTGATGGCCTCAGATGTTAAGTTCCATAGTGCTCACAGCCATTTGAACCATTTTTTGCAAAATTATCTAGATAAGATATTTGTACGGTGCGAAAATTGGCAGTTGAGTCTAAATAATGAAAAGTGTGAGGTCAACCAAATGAGTGCTGAAAGTGTTGCATTAAACTTTGGTTACACGATACACCAATCAAATCTAAAGGTCGTAAAATGAACTAAACACCTAGGAATGACATTTACAAACAACTTAAATTGGAAAGAACAAATATTGTCAGAACGCTTAGAAGATGCAACATATTGTGTCTGACTGTTTAGAGGCACAAAACACGTGGGTGTTTTCAGCTCGTTACTAAATGCAAAGGCCGAGTTGATAGGAGCTGGAGTCCAGGTTACAATAATATGCGGTACGGCACACCTTTAGAGAGAAGGATTATTATTCAAGACACACATAGTATAATGAAATTACTCATCTTCAGTAGTTTGTAGAACTGCAACTGCGGCTATGAACAGACAATCTCGTAACATGGAATACCATGAACTAATACAGCATATTCTCGGGGACTAAGCCTGATGGGCCCTCCTCAGAGAAGCAATGCAAACATTACAGAACTGGTTGAGGGCCGATTATTAAAGTGCGTCTGCCTAGGTTGAAATCTAGCTAAGAAGTGAACGAGGCACTCTCCAGTTCCGTCGAGCTGCACAGCCCGCTAGAGTGCGCTATGCTCGGCAGACGACGGGCTGCCAGCCTTGTGTTGGCGCGGTTGTAGTAGTATCTGCGGCAATGATACTACACAACAGATGTACTAAAGAGTCTACCTACACTGCGTTTGTCCGTCCTCTTTTAGAGTACTGTTGCGCGGTGTGGGGTCCTTACCAGACAGGGTTACTGGAGTATATTGAGTAAGTTCGAAGAAGGTGCACGCTTTGTATTATCGAGTAGTAGGGAGAGAATATCATGGACATGATACAGGATTTGGGGTGGACATCATTAAAACACAGGCGTTTCTCGTTGCGAAGGATCCTCCCACGAAATTTCAATCACCAACTTTCTCTTTCGAATGCGAATATATTTTGTTGACGCCGACTTACAAAGGGAGAAACGATCATCATAATAAAACAAGGAAAATCAGAGATCGCATGGAAGGACACAGGTGTTAGTTTTTTTCGCTCGCTATTCGAGAATGGAATAATAGAGAATTATTGTGAAGGTGGTTCGATGAACCCTCTGCCAAGCGCTTATGTGTGATTTGCAGGGCAGCCATGTAGACGCTATGTGGGAGCTATAACTCTTTTGAGAGTGTCATAGAGGTCCTGACGCACCATTGGGTTCACAGTGAGATGTAAAATCACCTTCGGATGTAAGAAAGTGACACAGTCATCACATATTTTTGGAAGTTTTACGTGCAACCATTTATTTCTGAGATAACAATAGTAAACTATCGTTCTTACTTCCAAGTTACACATCTGATGTATTCACACATATGGCTGTTATGCCCGAGGTATTTATGTGGTTTAATATTACGTCTTACAAACTGAGCATTTCTCAGAGCAATTTTTTGATTTGTGGAGAAACTAAGGAATATATAAATTGGAAGTGTGAAACATATATTTACCTAGATAAATTTCCACATACGGACTCGCAGCTTTTGGCATCGAACGTGACTGGCGCCAGTATTTCGCCTCTGGGAAGCACATGTGAAGATTTGCTAAGCTGATGGTACGACAGACTGATGCCAAAACAGAAATGCATTCATCAGGAACTTGCTGCAAGAGAGTGAGAAAAAAAACAAACATGAATCATATATTGCTCACAATAGTGCGTACAAGAAGGCCTTAAAAATAACAATTGAATTATTCTATGCACGAGAAACTTCTAAGGTAGGCCAACTTCCACACAGCAGTTTGTTAGATTTCAAGTACACCAATGAACCAAAACATTATGACCACTGTTCTCAGCGACGCCGAATACCGCCTGATGACGTTCTAGCGATCACTCTGGCCTCAAACGCGAAAATCCACTTATACATGCGACTTTGACGAAGGGAAGATAGTTATGGCCGATGACATCTCGGAAACGGCGAAGCTAGTCGGCTGATCGCGTGCTACTGTCGTGATCATCTAGAGCAAGTGGTTGAAGGACACTAAAATCCCAAGTAGTAGACAAGGTGTTGGATATCTACGCCTCATCACAGAACGTGGAAGTTGGAGAGTTGCTTGCTCGGTGAAACAGGATAAGCAGCGATCTGTGGCAAATCTGACGACAGTGTAGATAAGGGATAAGTGTTTTAGAGCACATCATTCAGCGCACGTATATCCGAAGCAGACGACCCCTATGTGTTCCTCTGTTGACCCAACACCTTCAATTACGACTGCTGTGCCCATGAGATCACGAAGATTTGACCGTGGTTCAATAGAAACGAGACGTCTAAGCTGATGAACCACGTTTCTTGGACGCCATCTCAGCTGGCATGTCCGGAAACGCCATTTTCCAGGGGAATGGGTGATCGAAACGTGCACCGCCCCACGGTGGGGGGAACATTCACTTAGGCTTCCACGAGATCTTTGGTAGTAATCGAAGGCACCATGGCAACTGTGGAATGTTTAAACATTATTACGGGCCGCCTGCATCCCTTCATGCGTGGTGTGTACCCCGACGGCGTTGGAATCTGTACACCGTGTACAAACTCTAGAGATTGATCGATCAGAGGATACGGAACGACCAGGTCTAATGAACTTATGCCCGGAAATGCATGGTTTCCATGCCAGAGACCATTTATTCGATCATACATTGTTACAGAGACTGCAGTCTAATACGCGCTGCACCATGCAGCCCCAGTTACAGTATGTGCTAAAGCTAGTTTCCATGTCCCTCAACGCATGCGTGTACGCGCCGTAGCGTGTTATGTCTCACACGTTCACATCGACCAGGCTGCATGCCAACAGTGTCACAGGCAACAAGCCCTATGGTCTCCACATCTGGAATGGGCTCTGCATACACGATACGTTTGCAGATGGCCCCATAACCAGAAATTGCACCTGTTGAGATCTGGTGAACGAGCTGGCCATACACATAGACTCGCTCGTCCTATCCATCTACCAGAGAAGACACGATTGGTGCGTCCGGACGTTAACGGCGAAGTGGGCTGGAGCACCATCACGTAGCAGCCACATGACCCTTCGAATCATCAGTGACACTTCTTCCAGCAGGGGAGGCAAAGTCACCCGCAAGAAACGCAGATAGTTCTGGCCTGTTAGGTGACGTGGAAGAAAGACTGGTCCCAAAATATGATCGCCAATTAAGCCGGCCCACACATTCCGGCTGCACCGATGCTGATGATTCGCTGTCACCATACCATGGGGGTTCTGCTTACTATCCCACAGACGACTGTTATGAAAGTTGAAGGTACCACTCCGCGTAAAGGTGGCCTCATCTGTGAATAGGATGGATGACACAAATCCTGGGATCGTGGTTGCCCGGTGAAGAAACCAGTCACAAAGCTGCTCCAGATGTAGAAAGTCTTCCATTAGTAAGCTCTGAACACACTGTAAGTGATAAGGGTGGTAACAGTGGTCACGGAGAATGTCCCATACAGTCGTATGGCTTACCGTGTGCTGGTGGGCCAACTGCGCGATACTGACACGATGGTCGCCTTCCACAGTGTTACTCACATTTTCCTCCAGGTCTGGTACCCGGACATTTCGCGTACGTCCTTCATGATTTCCTACTTCCTGAAAAGACCCTGTCTCAGACAAACGACGAAACACTGTTGCAAACATTGAATGCTGTGGTTATTGTCGTCGGGGACAGGTCTCCTAATACATTCTTACTGCCAGCCGCCCGTTGCTATTTGCCTTTCCGGGAGTAAACACCATGTCGGCAAGCTCTCGATTCGAATACGGAACCACTGTGTACAACGCTGTAACACACCCACTGCAAGGTGAGTCAGCAAGAGATTATGGCAAGAGGGGTCGCTAGGGCATGACGTATGAGGAACAGTACCTCCCTCTAGGAGGAAACCGCGTATACTGTAACTGTGGCTGGGTTGTACAGCGCGTATTAGACCGCAGTCTGTGTAACAAAGTATGATTGAATAAATGGTTTCTAGTATGGAAACCATGCGTTTCCGCACATAAGTTCATTAGACCTTTTTTGTCCCGTATTCTCTCATCGATCAATCCCTTGAGTTTGTAGACGGTGGGAAAAATCACCCTATTTATCTCAAGGCTTGAACTGTGCTACCGTGGTTTGAAGAGGATGACAGTGAAGTGATGCTGATGTCTTGTCCACCAAATTCACCTGATTTGAATCCATGGGAACATGTCAGAGACGCTATCGAACGCCAACTACGCGCCCACAATACGCCGGCACGTAATTTACGGGAATTGCGTATCCTGCGCGTATACTTCTGGTGCTACATACGCCCGGAAGACTAACAAGGACTTGTCGTACCCGCGCCACGCAGAATCGATGGTATATTGTGTACTATAGGCCGACCTCATATTAAGCAGGTGGTCATTAATATTTTGGCTCATTAGTGCGTACCACATATGCTATCCCGTTAATTGTATTTGTTGAGTTATTCTTACATTGTTCGTTTCTCGTATTTTAGGATATTTCAGTACTTAATAAAGTTGGGTTATGGATGCTGTTGCCGGTCGGGTGGCCGAACGGTTCTAGAAGCTACAGTCTGGAACCGCGCGACCGCTACGGTCGCATGTTCGAATCCTGCCTCGGGCGTGGATGTGTGTGGTGTCCTTAGGTTAGTTACGTTTAAGTAATTCTAAGTTCTAGGGGACTGGTAACCTCAGAAGTTAAGTCCCATAGTGCTCAGAGCCAATTTCTTTTTTTTAATTTAATTTAATTTAATTTAATTTTTTATTTTATTACTTTTTTATGCTGTTGTTTGGAGCATATCATTTGATTGATTGGTAACCGACATTGCATGGTCAAAAAGTAGAATTTTATACCCTGAGGCGAATGCATGTGCAGGCAAGTGCGGCGATAGGATGCCGAGAAGTCAGAGCAATGCTTTTAAAATTTATGGTATGACCGACTAGAACGATTTACATAACGCGAACAACGTTCCAAAAGGAATGAAATCGGGAAGAGAAGTAAAGAGAAGGCTTTTTGAGCGTGGGAGTGTATACTGTGAAAATTAACGAGTGCAACCGTTATTAGGAATCATTTTATGCTTATTGATATGAATGGAGATTAGATGACAGGTTTATTGGTGAACTAACAGTTTAATATGACATGGTTGTAAAACAGTAACACTATTATCTGCGGATGGCAGAAATCAGCCCCAGGGATGATCAGTTTGGGTTTCGGAGAGCTGGAGGAACACCCTGGTCACACCGAACCTGCAACTTGTCTTAGGAGATATGTTAAAGAGATGAAAATTCACATTTACAGCAGTTGCAGGCACATTAAAAGCTACTGACACTGATGATTTTAATACTCTATTTAAAATCCAGAAGCTATTTAATGTACAAAAAAGAATATTTGTTTGTTCCAATACGCTTCATACCTTTCATCGGTCGGCGATGAAACTTTGGTGAGTTGCTATGCGCACGCCCGAGAAGGTTTCTGTGGGTTGGGGGTGAAAAGGGAGTGGCATAGAAGCTTAGCTCATCAAGGTCTGGAGCAATTTCAATCAAATATGGTACATATGTGATTCGTTATTTGCACAATTCTTCGCATAAAAGCACTGTGGGGGTAATCTACCAGAAAGATCGCTAGAAATAGGGGTGATGATGGGAACAGGTGACGTTTAAAAATATACGGTAGCGACGAGAGTATTAACACAAAATCCATAGCTTTGGGGTTGTGAGAGTTATTGGTCATAGTCAAGATGACGCTTCACTCTTAGAGATGGGGACAAGAGTGACGGGGGAGGGGGCGGGGGAAGGGAGCGAAAGGCATTGACAGGTCAGCACATACCTCTATGAAGCTTCAAGAAATTTCTAGCAAAATTAGTACATATATCATTTGCTGTGAGGAAAAATCTGCTGTGACGTTAACACCCCCCCCTAGTACACATATGGCTGAGGGTTCTGGGTGAAAAGGCGTGACACGATCGTGCGGTGTCGTCACACTCACTGTCAACAAACTGACGTCAAACGTCATCGAAGCGATAATTCGGAAAGGCAAGTTAAAGGAGAAGCTGTGCTGATTTCACGTATTCCCACCATTCTCAGTAGTATGTCGTTGGGCTTCTGACTGGGTTCTGCGTTTGCCTTGCATTCTCAAGCACAATCAACGGGACAAATCGTCGGTCACTTCAAGAGTTTGATTAAATCTGTAAAATTAATGCTTTTCAACCTCTCAATTGCATATTGCATGCTGAGCAGTGGAACAGCCAAAACTACACTCCTGGAAATTGAAATAAGAACACCGTGAATTCATTGTCCCAGGAAGGGGAAACTTTATTGACACATTCCTGGGGTCAGATACATCACATGATCACACTGACAGAACCACAGGCACAGAGACACAGGCAACAGAGCATGCACAATGTCGGCACTAGTACAGTGTATATCCACCTTTCGCAGCAATGCAGGCTGCTATTCTCTCATGGAGACGATCGTAGAGATGCTGGATGTAGTCCTGTCGAACGGCTTGCCATGCCATTTCCACCTGGCGCCTCAGTTGGACCAGCGTTCGTTCTGGGCGTGCAGACCGCGTGAGACGACGCTTCATCCAGTCCCAAACATGCTCAATGGGGGACACATCCGGAGATCTTGCTGGCCAGGGTAGTTGACTTACACCTTCTAGAGCACGTTGGGTGGCATGGGATACATGCGGACGTGCATTGTCCTGTTGGAACAGCAAGTTCCCTTGCCGGTCTAGGAATGGTAGAACGATGGGTTCGATGACGGTTTGGATGTACCGTGCACTATTCAGTGTCCCCTCGACGATCACCAGAGGTGTACGGCCAGTGTAGGAGATCGCTCCCCACACCATGATGCCGGGTGTTGGCCCTGTGTGCCTCGGTCGTATGCAGTCCTGATTGTGGCGCTCACCTGCACGGCGCCAAACACGCATACGACCATCATTGGCACCAAGGCAGAAGCGACTCTCATCGCTGAAGACGACACGTCTCCATTCGTCCCTCCATTCACGCCTGTCGCTACACCACTGGAGGCGGGCTGCACGATGTTGGGGCGTGAGCGGAAGACGGCCTAACGGTGTGCGGGACCGTAGCCCAGCTTCATGGAGACGTTTGCGAATGGTCATCGCCGATACCCCAGGAGCAACAGTGTCCCTAATTTGCTGGGAAGTGGCGGTGCGGTCCCCTACGGCACTGCGTAGGATCCTACGGTCTTGACGTGCATCCGTGCGTCGCTGCGGTCCGGTCCCAGGTCGACGGGCACGGGCACCTTCCGCCGACCACTGGCGACAACATCGATGTACTGTGGAGACCTCACGCCCCACGTGTTGAGCAATTCGGCGGTACGTCCACCCGGCCTCCAGCATGCCCACTATACGCCCTCGCTCAAAGTCCGTCAACTGCACATACGGTACACGTCCACGCTGTCGCGGCATGCTACCAGTGTTAAAGACTGCGATGGAGCTCCGTCTGCCACGGCAAACTGGCTGACACTGACGGCGGCGGTGCACAAACGCTGCGCAGCTAGCGTCATTCTACGGCCAACACCGCGGTTCCTGGTGTGTCCGCTGTGCCGTGCGTGTGACCATTGCTTGTACAGCCCTCTCGCAGTGTCCGGAGCAAGTATGGTGGGTCTGACACACCGGTGTCAATGTGTTCTTTTTTCCATTTCCAGGAGTGTATTTGTTCTTACTTAAGAAGGAAAGGCAATAAATATCTTCCAAAACTCTTGAATAAGCTTTTTCAAATTTAATTTAGTGCAGCAAAAAGATTGTCTTTCACATGTTTTGCACATTTAATGTGGCTGCTTTGTATACGCCCACGAACTTATAAATAAAAAGAGGCATTGCAAAACATGCCAGGCACAGTTAGTCTAAAGTGTAAAAATAAATGCTTGTTGGTTCGTCTTCTATGCATTCCTATATAGTTCATCTGATTGCGGCGAAAATATGAGCTGTTGTGGGCACGCCCCCGAAGGTTTCTAAAGGTGCGAGAACCGCCCGTCTCGCATAGGGGTAGAAAATGTTATGAAAAACGGGTGACATAGCAGCATAGCTCAGGATATTTTGTATATACATGACCCATTATTCGTATAATTATTTGTATAACACTACCGTCGCTTACTATACACCTACCACCTCAGCGGGTGGGTGTGGGGGTGAGAAGCTATGACATGTAACAGTATTCGATAACGACCGACATTTGCAAGAGTCCATAGCTTTTAGAATCGCTTGGCTCATTGGTGACAGTCCCGATAAATTTGCACCCCTTGGAGTGGTGGTGCCAACGGCAGGAGGGGGCGTAGGGAGGGGGCGGCGTGCGAACACAGTAGTATATTAACACACGTCAGGGACACTGAAGTAATTTCTTCAGAAACTGGTACACGTATGATTGCAAAAAAATACTGTGGCAATAAAATACACCTAGCATCCCTATGCCTAAGGGTGAGTATGAAAAAGAATGACATAAAAGCATATCAGGGACTCCTGGACCAATTTCAACCAAAACTGATATTACTATTTTAACCATATTCAGCAACTGTATTTGTGTACATTGAAGTTATCAGCAACCAGATGCATAAATGCAACTGGTTTTACACTCATACTTATAAATTAAGGATAATGCTGATACATGGTGAAACAATCCCGGCCGTTGTGGCCGAGCGGTTCTAGGCGCTTCAGTCCGGAATCGCTCTGATGCTACGGTCGCAGGTTCGAATGTTGCCTCAGGCATGGATGTGTGTGATGGCCTTAGGTTAGTTAGGTCTAAGTAGTTCTAAGTCTAGGGGACTGATGACCACAAATGTTAAGTCCCATAGTGCTCAGAGCCATTTGAACCATTTTTTGAAACAATGCTCTGGTGGGCGGTTTGCGGGTTTAAATCACCTCGGGCTTGCGTTGTATTTGACCTGCGGTCGACGCACGGTGGCGCTGGCATCAGTTCACATACGCAGAGGTATGTTGGTGCATGTCAGAGTGCGGTGCAGCGAGTAAGTGTGCAGACGTTTTCAGGCGTGCTAATGATGACATTCTGTTGAAAACGGCTCAGAGAACACATATGGATGACGTTATGAGGGGTAGAATACTAGAGCGACTAGAGTCTGGCCAAACACAGCAGGCCGTAGCACGGGCCCCCGTGTGCCACAAAATGTGATCTCAAGATTATGGCACCGATTCCAGCACACAGGAAACGTGTCCAGGCTCTACAGTACGGGACGTCCACAGCGTACAACACGACAAGAAGACCGATATATCACCATCAGTGCCCGCAGACGGCCACGGAGTACTGCAGTTAGCTTTGCTAGGGACCTTACGGCAGCCACTGGAACAGTTGTCTCCAGACACACAGTCTACAGACGACTGAACAGACACGGTTTATTCCCCCGAAGACCTGCAAGATGCATTCTACTGAGCCCTGGTTACAGGGGAGCCCGTAAAGCCAGATGTCAAGAACACAGTACATGGTCATTGGAACGGTGGTTCCAGGATATGTTCACAGACGACTACAGGTATAGTCTGAACAGTGATTCACGCCGGGTTTTTATCTGACGTAAACCAGGAACCAGATACTAACCCCTTAATGTCCTTGAAAGGGACTTGTATGGAGGTCGTGGTTTGATGGTATGGGGTGCAACTATGATTGGTGCACGTACACCCCTGTATGTCTTTGACAGAGGAACTGTAACAGGTCAGGTGTGTCGGGAAGTAATTTTGCACCAGTATGTCCGCCTTTTCAGGGGTGCAGTGGGTCCCACCTTCTCCTGGTCGATACCGGCCGCGGTGGCCGAGCGGTTCTAGGCGCTTCAGTCCGGAACTGCGCGACTGCTACGGTCGCAGTTTCGAATCCTGCCTAGGGCATGGATGTGTGTGATGTCCTTAGGTTAGTCAGGTTTAAGTAGTTCTAAGTTCTAGGGGACTGATGACCTCAGATGTTAAGTCCCATAGTGCTCAGAGCCATTTGAGCCATTTTTCTCCTGGTCGATGATAACGCACCGCCCGACCAAGCTGCTATCGTGGAGGAGTACCTTGAAACAGAAGATATCAGGCGAATGGAGTGGCCTGCCTGTTCTCCAGACCTAAACCCCTTCGAGCACGTCTGTGATGCTCTCGATCGACGTATCGCTGTTGGTCTTCAAACCCCTACGACACTTCAGGAGCTCCGACAGGCACTGCTGCAAGAATGGGAGCATCTGCTCGAGCACCTGATCCAGAGTATGCCAACCCATTGTGCGGCCTGTGTACTTGTGCATGGTGATCATATCCCTTATTGGTGTCGGGGTACATGCGCACCAAACAGTGGCGTTTTGTAGCACATGTGTTTCGGGACGGTTTTCTCAACTTACCACCAATACCGGGGACAGAGATCTGTGTCGTGTGTGTTCCCTATATGCCTATGCTATTAGCGCCAGTTTAATGTAGTGTCACGTTGTGTGGCACCAAATTGTGCAATTATCCTTTATTTATGAGCACGTGTGTATATAATGCGCATCACTCATTATTTGTACATGCAAATGTGTCTGTTTTCTATATGTGTACCTATTTAGAAACAAAAAGAAACATTGCAACGCATACCGCTCACCCAGTCTGAGGCATGAAACAGCCCTCTCCCCCTCACCGTTCTTTTTGTTCTTTTATTATTCGAATCGGTGTCCTTTTGGAAACAAAGGAAGTTCAAAGGAGATTCTTTGTTGTTGCAGTTCGTGAGGCGTTTCTCCGGCAACAGAGGGAACAGACGATTACGACATTGCCTGGCGTTACAGCTCCGCTGATGATACAGGTTCTCGTTGCCTTCAGACAATTTTGTGCAATTTAATGTGGCGGTTAAATGGAGGGACACTGGTTAATTGTACGGAGCTCTATCGGCGGCAGCGCCGACGGTGGCACGCAGTTACGGGGTTGACGACTTTTGTGGAACGGCAGATTGCATCGAGGCTGCTCTTCCTGAAAGGTGAGTTTTTCTTCCCGGTAGTTACCCACCATTGACAGTTAATTATTACTACTTCTGAGACAGCTACTTCGAACGAAATCTAATATATGAAAATGAACGTTAGTTAGTTTGTTTATTCGTCTTCTCTGCTTTGTTCCACCATTCATACAGTGCCGATAACAATTTGTTGAGTTTTTGTATGCACGCCCGGGTAATTTCCAAGATCCGTTGCAATTGATATAAATCGAGCAGGTGTCTATCATGGTGCGAGATATCGACTTTGTTTACATCATTGTTGATAACACAATATCTTCTGATGTAAGGAACATCTCAAGCAATTTCTACAATTTTTTATATGCCTGACTCATTATTTGCATAAAAAATTGTGGGGTAACACACCCCAGTCACCCCTAGGGATGAGGCTCGGAAGACACGGCATGTAAAAATATTCGACAACGACCGATGTCAGTATCAAATCCACTCTTTTAGGGGGCGCTAGATTTGTTGGTAACTGTTAGTATGTCTTTCATCCCTAGAGAGCTCGGGCAGGTGGGTGGTAGGTACGGCGCGGAGGTTCAAGACAGTGACGTATCAGCACGTCTGTGTAACGCTTGAAGTAATTTGTACCAAAAGTGACACACATATCATTACCCTTACTATCGCTAGGGGAGGGGGTCATAATGAGAAGGGGAATGTCTAGATACATTGGAAAACGACCTACTGGTATTTCTTACCTGTAAGTAGTTCCCTTGGAATACTTTAAAATTATCAAGCGCAATCTGCTCTTAGTTTTGTTGTTCAGTGCGTCAACTACATTGTAAAATTGAGCGCTGCACCGGGGCAATAATTTTGCCAGCCTGTTTCGGGGCCGAAGATAATGCCACATGGTTAGATACTACAGATAAATTTAACGTACTCCTTAGACTTGTATCGTCTAAAATAGCGGAGAATAGGACAGCTGCCAGCGACAGTTCCTTTTCTCGAAACAACAATAAGTTAGTGACATAACTACCAAGTCATGGTTGTCAAATGTCAAATGTCAATTTGACAACCGTGCGCCCAGTATAACAGTGGTAGTGGCGGAGGACATACGGTGCCATTTGTAATTTTACTTACGTTCGAAACAGGCTTATGTCTGTTGAAGTTATTTTATTAGTCTTGACGCAGTCGCTGGGCTATGACTTTTTCATTTATTAGTGTATATGTAAGTAAAATGTTATCACGTGCCTAATTTTGAAGTTCATGTGTACATTGTATCACTGGTCTATATGTTATTTTGATCATTTTTTCGGATTTCTGAAGAAGTCTGTATTATTATAGAAGAAACCATAGTCAAGGTTTAAAATGACGCAATTTAATGCAACTGTGGACTGTTTTTCATTCGGGACAATTTCGTAACGGTTGCTGTTGTCGCTGCCATGATGAAAATAAAGAACTACCAAAGCTTTCTCTGAATTCATATTTAACTGCAGAACGAAATTCGCTAGAGATACGGGTGAAATACGTATACAAATATGTGTGAAATATGTTAAATGTATATGAAACATATACAGGGTGAACCAGAATTTCATGGACAAACTTTCATGGGTAGTTCAGGGATACCTTTTGAGTGTTTTGGTATAAGGGAACAACGATCTCCACAGCCTATTTACAGAGTTACTGCATTTCGACTGGTTTCTTGCCTCCATTCACCACTTGTGTTTGTATTAGGGCTTTTTGTAAATTATCGATATATTTCCAAATCAACATGTCTATAGAAAGTATCGATATATGCTGGCGACACACGAGTCGATATATCGATTTCAAAATGGAAATATCGAGTGATGGAATATCAAGGTTTCCGATGTGAAGAAATAGCACACCAGATCCGTTAAGAAATAGTGTTGAAAGCAACTAGTGTGCTATTTCTTCACATCGACAATCTTCAAACACAGTTACTAAAAAAGATGAACAAAAATGTAAATAAGAAAATTTGTCTTACGGTGGGCGGAGACGTGTGATGGAAAAAATGGCTCTGAGCACTATGGGACTCAACTGCTGTGGTCATCAGTCCCCTAGAACTTAGAACTACTTAAACCTAACTAACCTAAGGACATCACACACATCCATGCCCGAGGCAGGATTCGAACCTGCGACCGTAGCAGTCGCACGATTCCGGACTGCGCGCCTAGAACCGCGAGACCACCGCGGCCGGCAGACGGGTGAGGGAAAATGCTGACGTAATCCGCGCTCGGCGCTACCAACAGAAACTGTAAGTTTAGTTTCACCACCCAATTTTGACACTACTACTGCTATGTCACTTGCGTTGGCAGAAATGGAAAAATAAGGAAGTCGAATTGAAGTGTTACGGACAAATCCGATATGTGACGAAATCGAACGACGGACACATCGGACACCTTTTATTGTGCCACTTACATGCAGTTACTATTGTTAGCTAAGTGCTTATCGCCAAGCGTGAAAGTGCATCGTTTTCCTTTCAATTCTTACTCTAAAGGAGGCAGGCGGCTGCTAGGTTGTTGATGTACAGAGTAGCTAATAGTAAATCGATACTTAAATATACAGTTCTAAAATTGGCAGTATATTTACAATATGCAGCTGATATTTTTATAGGCAGATAGGTCCATATTTCGTTCGTAGATATAACGATACTTTTCCTGATATATCGCGACATAACTAATGAGGAGGTATTGAATAGAATTGAGGAGAATAGGAGTTTGTGGCACAACTTGACTAGAAGAAGGGATCGGTGGGTAGGACATGTTCTGAGGCATCAAGGGATGACCAACTTAGTATTGAAGGGCAGCGTGGACGGTAAAAATCGTAGAGGGAGACCAAGAGATGAATACACTATGCAGATTCAGAAGGATGTAGGTTGCAGTAGGTACTGGGAGATGAAGAAGCTTGCACAGGATAGAGTAGCATGGAGAGCTGCATCAAACCAGTCTCAGGACTGAAGACCTCAACAACAACATATTGTATTCCTGATATTGCACTGAAAATATCCGCACAAACCTGCAAATGTTGGCGGCATGCGCTGCGTGTTTTGCTTGGAGACAAAATTGTTTCATTCAGTCTTCGTACATCCATATTTAAACTGGATAAAGGTGGGACACTGCTGGTATAATTTTTATTAAAAATGAAATTCCTCCAGCTGTACATAAGATTTTTTTACTATCTTGGTTGCTAGTTTCGGCGTTGCGTCAACGCCATCTTAAGGCCGTACACTTTGATGAAATTAGTTGTGAGCAGTAACTCACCCTTCTAGACTGAGCCACACACAACTAATTTCATCAAAGTGTACGGGCATGAAGATGGCGTTGACTCAACGCCGAAACTAGTAGCGAAGTAAATAAAAAATCTTAAGTACAGCTGGAGTAATTTCATTTTTAATAAAAATTGTTTCATTCAGTCACTTTTATTGTATCGCGCCTGGAAGGCGGCACGTAGGTTAGATCAGGAAAAGGTAAAACACGTCGGTACTGCTGTATGAATTTAAATCGCCTTTACTCAAGCAATAAGAGTACATAACTCGGAATGAGGTGCGATGCTGAAGCGCAGTGTCCTGGCTGGCTGCACCTGACCAAATGGGGAGAATCTATAGCAGAGTTCGTAGAGCTGCACAGCACCAGCTAGAGGGCGCTGCCGTCGGTGTCTCGTGGTAGTGCCAACCTTTGAAACTATGTGACATCGTTACTATCGATACCACAACTTTAGTTGCTGCCGACGAGGGGAGGAGGAGGAGATGATTAGTGTTTAACGTCCCGTCGACAACGAGGTCTTTAGTGCAGAAGCACAAGCTCGGACTAGAAAAGGAGGAGAAGGAAATCGGCCGTGTGCTTTCGAAAGAACAATCCCGAGATTTGCCTGGAGCGATTCAGGGAAATCACGGAAATCCTAAATCAGGATGGCCGGATGTGGGTTTGAACCGTCATCCTCCCGATCGCGGGTCAAGTGTCCTAATCACTGCGCCACCCCGCTCTGTGCCGACAAGAGTACGACCACTTTACTCTTCGCCCTCCAGTTTCCATTCAATATCGCTCGATTCTGTCTCGGGTTTGTTTTTCCGGCACTGTTAGTTATACGTTAACAGTGATACACGGTAGTATGGATGGGTTTACAGATGAAGAGTTGGCCGAAATGCATCTCGTGTGCGGTTTCACTAAATGCAGTCCGCCTCCGTAGCGTAGCGGTAGCGTTAGCGCCTACCACGCAAGGGGCCCGGGTTCGATTCCCGGCAGGGGACTGGATGTTGTGTGTCTATTATCATCATTGACTCGCAAGTCGCTGAAGTGGCGTCAACTAAGAAGGACTTGCAATACGGCGGCGAACTCCTCCGTATGGGGCCTCTCAGCCTACATGCCAGTGCATGCAGTGGGAAAAGCGGCAGAACGACGCTTTGCTCAGGTGTTCCTGCAGCGACTGCAAGCCCAGTATCACAGTGCTTCAGCATTTGACGGATGTTGCACTGCTCTGAGTTTTGTGATGTACGTTTTCGTGACTGCTTATTACAAGCTTTTCCTCTACTTCACAGGAGAAGGGTGAATGCGGTAGCAAACCGAATAAGTCATAATCACATTATTTCTCTGAAACGAGCGGCCGTTGAGCGTGTATTTCTTGTACAAAAGTTCTCAGACGGTATCCCTGACAGCGTCGGTAGAGTTCTCCTTCGCCCAGTGCGTGTTCCAAATGTGTGGGACATGGGTACGCTGTGTACAAATGCGTACCAGCACGTATATAACAGGACCGGTCATTCGAAGCAAAAAATTCTAATAACATGGACTCTAAAATGCGTATCTTATGAGCTATGAGGACTCGTTCATCTTGTATACTGCGAAACGCACCGCTTCAGCTGGGCAAGTGCTCATGCCTCTTAAAGTATGGATTTGAGAGCCCAAGTTTCCTGGAAAGTTTTTTCTTGTTTTGGCCCATATTACTTCCTCCCAAGATATGGAAAGCAGACGGCTTGCACGCGAAGAGATTTGTTTCACAGTACAGAAGAGGAAGACATGCTCATAGTTCTTAAGGTATGCATTTTAGAACCAATGTTCTCTGGACTTTTTTTATTTCGAATGATCCTTCCTGTCATATCCCAACATATTGACCATTCCTCATGGCACACACTGTATGTGCAACCACTCAGAAAGAAGAAGAGGGACCGCAATGCATGCTGGACATAGCTGGTAGCAATGCGTTTTGCCAATGTAATATTAATTGTTTCAGAGACGTTAAAGGACCTGAACGATAAGATTAATGGAGCGATTGGTTAAATCAGATCACGGCGACGGAATTAGTTTACCTAAAGAGATACTAAAAGTAGGAAACTACTTTTGTTATCAAAGCAGCAACATACCTTACGATGGCCGAAGTAGGACGGATTAAAATGTTCTTTATATGCCTATAGAATACAGAGAAAGGGTGTCAGACACAGTAGCGTAACAGTTTTGAAAAACTGGGTTAAGAATAGACTTTCGCACTAGTGGTACTCTTTGTTTTAAATTAAAACAAGGTGTAAATAAATCAAGTTGTAAATTTAGTGCATCAGTTGTGTGTAAGGTGAAATGCAACGACCTGTTCTAAACAGTACGTAGGTCAGACTGGCAGAACTTTTGAGATTCGATTTGAAGAACACTCTTCTACATCTACATCTACATACATACTCCGCAATCCACCATACGGTGCGTGGCGGAGGGTATCTCGTACTACAACTAGCATCTTCTCTCCCTGTTCCACTCCCAAACAGAACGAGGGAAAAATGACTGCCTATATGCCTCTGTACGAGCCATAATCTCTCTTATCTTTGTGGTCTTCCCGCGAAATGTAAGTTGGCGGCAGTAAAAATGTACTGCAGTCAGCCTCAAATGCTGGTTCTCTAAATTTTCTCAGTAGCGATTCACGAAAAGAACGCCTCCTTTCCTCTAGAGACTCCCACCCGAGTTCCTGAAGCATTTCCATAACACTCGCTTGATGATCAAACCTACCAGTAACAAATCTAGCAGCCCGCCTCTGAATTGCTACTATGTCCTCCCTCAATCCGACCTGATAGGGATCCCAAACGCTCGAGCAGTACTCAAGAATAGGTCGTATTAGTGTTTTATAAGCTGTCTCCTTTACAGATGAACTACATCTTCCCAAAATTCTACCAATGAGCCGAAGACGACCATCCGCCTTCCTCACAACTGCCATTACATGCTTGTCCCACTTCATATCGCTCTCCAATGTTACGCCCAAATATTTGATCGACGTGACTAGGTCAAGCGCTACACTACTAATGGAGTATTCAAACATTACGGGATTCTTTTTCCTATTCATCTGCATTAATTTACCTTTATCTATATTTAGGGTTAGCTGCCATTCTTTACACCGATCACAAATACTGTCCAAGTCATCTTCTATCCTCCTACAGTCACTCAACGACGACGCCTTCCAGCACACCACAGCATCATCAGTAAACAGCCGCACGTTGCTATCCACCCTATCCAAAAGATCCTTTATGTAGATAGAAAACAACAGCGGGCCTACCACACTTCCCTGGGGCACTCCAGATGATACCCTTCACCTCCGATGAACACTCACCATCGAGGACAAAGTATTGGGTTTTATTACTTAAGAAGTCTTAGAGCCACTGACATACTTGGGAACCAATCCCATATGCTCGTATCTTAGTTAGGAGTCTGCAGTGGGGCACCGAGTCAAACGCTTTCCGGAAGTCAAGGAATATGGCATCCGTCTGATACCCTTCATCCATGGTTTGCAAGATCATGTGAAAAAAGGGCGAGTTGCGTTTCGGAGGAGCGATGTTTTCTAAAGCCATGCTGATGCATGGACAGCAACTTCTATGTTTCAGGGAAATTCATTATATTCGAACTGAGAATATGTTCGAGTATCCTGCAACAAACCGATGTTAAGGATATTGGTCTGTAATTTTGAGGATCCGTCCTTCTACCCTTCTTATACACAGGCGTCGCCTGCGCTTTTTTCCAGTCGCTCGGGACTTTACGCTCGGCAAGAGATTCGCGATAAATGCACGCTAAGTAAGGAGCCAATGCAGTAGAGTACTCTCTGTAAAACCGAATTGGAATCCCAACAGGCCCTGGCGATTTATTTATTTTTAAACCAATTAAGCTGCTTCACAACCCCAGGGATGTCTATCACTTCGTCCTCCATACGGGAATCTGTACGAGACTCAAACGGCGGTATGTTTGTACGATCCTCCTGCGTGAAAGATTTCTCAAATGCTAAATTTAAAATTTCAGCTTTCGTTTTGCTCTCTTTCGTTGCCTGACCAGACTGATCAGTGAGTGACTGGATGGAAGCCTTCGACCCGCTTACCGATTTTACGTAAGAGCTGAATTTCCTTGGGTTTTCAGCAAGATCTCTCTTTTTACAGCAGCACCAATCTCTACTAACTTTTGCTTGTCCTCATTCTCCCGATCTTTCTTGTACCGCGAGTGCAACTGCCTTTGCTTCCCGAGCATTCTCCGAATTGCGCTGTTAAACCACGGTGTGTCTTTTCTGCCCGTAACCCACTTTTTCGGCACATACTTGTCCAATGCGTGATTTACAATGTGTTTAAAATTTGCCCACAATTCTTCCACGTCCATCGTACTGGAAGTAAATGAAGTCGATCGTTTACTAAGTGGGATACTAACAACTGCTTATCTGCTCTTTCTAGTAAGAGTACTTGACCGACTGTTTAACTTTCGTAACCACAGTCGTAATGACAGCATCATGATCACTAATCCCTGTCTCAACACTGACACCGTCGATGAGGTGTGGTCTGTTCGTGGCTACCAGATCTAAAATATTTCCGTCACGCGTTGGCTGTCGATTTAGCTGCTCAAGACAGTTTTCGGATAATGTGTTCAAAAGTAATTCACGAGACGTCTTGTCTGTACCACCTGTAATGAATCCATAGACATCGCAGTCTATACTAGGTAGGTTGAAGTCGCCTCCGACTAATATAGCATGATCCGGGTACTTCTGCGATACAGAATGTAGACTCCCTTTGAATGATTCTAGAACTGTCACGGTGGAACCTGATGGCCGGTAATAACACCCCACAATTAACTTTATTTCCCCTAGCCCTGTTAAACGTGTCCAGATAACTTCACAATCATACTCTACTTCGACCTCAGTAGACACAATATTTTTGTCAACTGCAATGAAGACACCACCTCCTACGGTGTCCTATCTGTCTTTCCGATACGCGTTCCATCCCTCAGTAAATATTTCATAACTTCCTATTTCAGGTTTCAGCCAGGTCTCAGTCCCGAGAATAATTTGCGCGCCACATGCTTCCTGGAGGGCAGTAAATTCAGGATCTTTATACGGAACACTCTGAAAATTTGCTGGTAATATCTTGATAGGTGGAGTGTCTTTACACTGAGCGCGTCCTGATTTCCCTGCCTGCACGTCGACTGATGAGTGTTTATCAAGACACCTCGCACTACTGTCCAGCCTAAAAAAAAAAACCATGTGCACGTCACAAGTACTCTGCTACCCGAGTAGCCGCTTCCTTTGTGTAGTAGTGAAACTATAAGATAGCATCCAGAGACCATCTAAATGAAGACAAACACTCGGTAGGACGAATAGAGAAGCATCTTGAAATTTAACAGAACATCCTGGAAGAAGTTGAAATCTATGGATTTCACCTGAAAGAGCCAGTTAATATATTCAATCTTCAAAAATTTTGTGTGCTTCAAGAATTTTCACGAGGTAGACAGACTGCCTAGTCAGCACCAAATCTCCAGGACTGCTACAGCCGCACAAGGCAGAAGACGACCTTAGCAGCCCGCCGCACCTGCTGGCAGCGTGGCAGAGCGGTAAAGTGAGTGCAATGCACAAAAGCGGAAACACACACCTCAGACACCCGATGTTTTAATTTTATCATGAATTTTAACAAGATGTATTATGTTTGAAGATTGGGTGCGTTTATCCAAATAGGCTACCAGTTTCAAATTAATGGATAATGTCTTTGTTATATGTTAATACCGCACAGTATTAGTTGCCTCTCCACTTCCCTTCCCGCCTTCCTCCTTCCCACTTTACCGGTCAGACATTCGGATAGACGAACGCGTTAACGCACTGCTCCCGGGACACTAGCAGGCAAGCTTCACCCGCCGGGTTAACGATGAATGCTGGTAAGGCGACCAGCATGGATGTGGTTTTTAGGCGGTTTCCCATAACTCAGCAGGTGAATACCGTGCTTGAGTCCACGTAAAGCCTCAGATAGAACGCTACGCAAACTTTTAGAACGCAGACTCACACTTGCACGTCGCATTAACTCCATCCGCAGACAGATGTGGTACACAGGTCCCATCCTGATTGGGGGGGGGGGGGGGGGGAGAGGGTGAGTAACAGGCTGATGGCTTTAGATGTTTAGTCTTTTTAAACCCACAATCAGTAGTTTCAGTCTTACCTATCGCCCAGTGTAGGATTAATGAAATACTGGATACCACTAATATTGTAACAATTGTACTTTAGTTCTGCTCATTTTACGGGTAATTTACAGTTAATAACTGTTCTTTTATAAAAAAAGTTTTTTTTGACTTTTCACAACTCGTGACTAATCCGGTAAATCTTAAGAATTATCAATATTTTCAATCTATGTTATCTACTTAAGTAAATTCTTATTAACGTTATACTTTTACTTTATTTTTAAATATGAGGATGATGATTAAGTGGTCGAAAGTAGTTATCATATGTGTTAAACTGCATCTGAGGCCGTTGCAATAAATATCGTATAAAAGTGCAGACTGACGATAGCAAGAAATATTTTTTATTATGGTCCTTCCGTGAGATATATGATGAATGCAATCCACTACGAACTACATACTTTTTGTTGCTGAGAGATGTTCCTTCCCATAAAAGACTGAACGCACGACTTATCCCAAAAGACCTAGCGTACCACGTCTAGTGTTGGTACACGTTGCACGCCTGAGTTTTCAGTGGATACTGGAGACTAAGCTCACGGGTTGAAAACTCCCGTCATTCCTTGCGACGTTCAGCAGAAGAAGGCGTTACAGTGACTGGACATTGCGAGGTAACAGGGTAAAACCTCCGTAAGACGACGCGTCAATATGATCAAAAACATGTGTTACTATCCCATTTTAAAATTAATTAACTCTGTTAACAAATTTGAAACCGCGCTCAGAGAGGTGTCAATAGAGGGGCCTCCATCAGATTTGTCTACGAATATACTCGTACTCTCTTGTATTATTCTCATATTTGTTTAGTTGGTGGGAGGCAATCACTAGTACTATAATCTGAAATTAATTAACCCTGTTGATAAAATTGGTCTGATATTCATCAAGGTGCCAATAAGTAAATCTCTGTGAGAGCTATACATACTTTCACTTGTATCATTCATATGTTTTTTAGCCGGCAGCAGGCCGTTACTAATTCCCATATTTGATTAATCACTTTCGAGAAGCTACATAATTAACAGAATGTTACACACAGAAGCATGAACTAATATTAATACCGAAATATAAGAAGAAACATAAATTCTAGCATCTATGAAAATTAAGCACAGAGTCAGACTATGGTAAATGTGTATTATTAGTATTACCGTCGGTTATGGGAGAACTAGAAGTAATATCAACTGGTGAGAGAGGATTTTTTTCCATATGAAAGGATCCTTAGATGTTGCAATAACATAAATTAATGTTCACTGAAGAGCCAAAGAAACTGATACACCTGCCTGATATCGTGTAGGGCCCCAGCGAGCAAGCAGAAGTGCCACAACACGACGTGGCATGGACTCGACTAATGTCTGAAGTAGTGCTGGAGGGAATTGGCACCATGAATCCTGCAGGGCTGTCCATAAATCCGCAAGAGTACAAGGGGGTGGAGATCTCTTCTGAAGAGCACGTTGCAAGTCATCCCAGATATGTTCAATAATGTTCATGTCTGGGCAGTTTGGTGGCTAGTGGAAGGGTTTAAACTCAGAAGAGTGTTCCTGGAGCCACTCTGTAACAATTCTGGACGTGTGGGGTGTCGCATTGTCCTGCTGGAATTTCCCAAGTCCATCGGAATGCACAGAGCATATGAATGGGTGCAGGTGATTAGACAACACGCTTATGTACGTGTCACCTGTCAGAGTCGAACCTAGACGTATCTGGGGTCCCACACCACTCCAACCGCACATGCGCTACACCATTACAGAGCCTTCACCAGCTTGAGCAGTCCCCGGCTGACATGCAGAGTTCATGGATTCACGAGGTTGTCTGCATACCCGTACACGTCATTCCGCTTGATACAATTTGAAAGTTGATTCGTCCGACTAGGTAACGTGTTTCCAGTTATCAACAAAACAACATCGGTATTGACGGGCCCAGGCGAGGCGTAAAGCTTTGTGTCGTCTAGTCATCAAGGGTACACGAGTGGGCCTTCGGCTCCGAAATCCCATATCGCTGATGTTTTGTTGAATGATTCGGATGCTGACACTTTTTGATGGCCCAGCACTGATATCTGCAGCAAGGCTGCACGTCTGTCACGCTGAACGATTCTCTTCAGTCGTCGTTGGTCCCGTTCTTGCGGGATCTTTTTCCTGCCGCAGCGATGTCGGAGATTTGATGTTTTACCGGATTACTGATATTCAAGGTGCACTGGTGAAATGGTCGTACTAAAAAAAACCCACTTCATCGCTACCTCGGAGATGCTGTATCCCATTTCTCATTGCCAACTGTAATACCACATTCAAACTCAATTAAATGTTGATAACCCGCCATCATAGCAGCAGTAACCGATCTAACAACGGCGACAGACACTTGTCTCATATAGGCGTTGCCGACCGCAGCGTCGTCTTTTGCCTGTTTACGTATCTCTGCATTTGAATACGCATGCCTATACCAGTTTCTTTGGCGCTTCAGCGTATATTTTAATTGTTCAAAAATTTATACGTTGTGCAAATGTTATGAATCACAATAACACATAGAATATTAATATAGTGTTTATTATCATCCTGATCAGAAATTAAGCGTTCATGTCATGGTACAGTTATTCACGTATGTGTTGTTCAAAAGAGATGAACTTTCCGAGACTGATGATTAATGGCAGTGACCGTTTCATACTGGAGGGGAGGGGTGGAGGGGAGGGTATAAACTGCGTGAAGCGAATGGGGGCGGACTACTATACTAGACGCACTTACACGAGGTACCAGTGTCGATGTGGGCGGCAGTTTAGCTGCGCTGGTAAAATATGAAAACTGCTAGATTCAGCACTTGAACTTTCGGAAAGTGTTTGTATGATAAGTATCCCGCGATACTTTTGAAGGAGCTTTGCACTGGAGGTGAAGATAGACACGGTACTTTAAGGGCTGTGAGACTTGGAGTAATTGGTCAGTACTTCTGTCTCCTATGAGATTTGGTAGAATTTAGTTTTAGTTAGACAAGTGCCGAATTACAGTCATTTAAGCCTAATTGCCTACGGTTCATTACACATTGCACGTATGTCTCAGGGTAATACGCGATTAACAGAATTTTAATTCTCAAGTGCTTCGGCAGTAGTAATTTGGAATCAGCTCTGCATCATATTTTGGGAATATTTGCAGGTGTTTTCGACGAACAGTATTTGTAGGAACGACTGCAACGGTGCACTGGAACCCCTTTGACACAGCTGACGCATAAGCTTTAAATTGTTGTGAGTGAATCGTGTTCTGCTACCGAGATAATATCGTCGCATTAACATTATGCCATTTTTAAAATGAGGAAGCATCGAAACATCATTTAGGACATTTACTACGAAAAACTGCCCAAATCTCCTACACATTTGCTCCAACGTTTGTTTAAATATTATCATGCTATCCTTTGTGTCGAGGTTTTATGATTTTGATTTTTGATTGGCTGCGAACTTTGACATGATATAATCAGAAAGTTATAGCGAAACCTAAAATTTTGCGTGGACCCCGATCCACGGTATAACTCGGTTTATTTTAAAACCTTAACGTCAACATTGTGTGTGCGTTCAACAAAAGTAGAAGTAATTTTTAAAAAATCATATTTATGAGAAAAGGGGATAATCTGAGACATGATTGTTTGGATTTTGCCGACGATCTCCCAATCTTAGGTGAATCTGTAGACGATGCAACAATACGAGAAACAACTTCCAATGCAAGCCCATGTATATTTTTCTTAAAAAAAAAAAAAGAAAAATCAGACTGTGTCACAGATTCCAGGAAGGCAACGAAATACATGGAAACAGATTAGAGAAGAATTATAAAAACTACAAAATTTAGATACCTAGTTGAAGTAATACAACAGAATGCCATGTACAAAGAAACTACTTAGAAAAGGCAAGTGAAACTAAAGTGGCCTCTCAATTAACAAAAAACTTGCATAAAAAGAAATAAACTCCGGCACTAAACAATGTAATTAGACCAAAATGTTTTTATTCGTCATAATACCTTCCCTTAAACACAGTCAAACAATTAGTTGAAATAGGAAAGAAGAGAGCGAAAGTAATCAGGAAAATCTTGGTGCAATTAAGAAGTAATAAAGTAGTTGAAACAATAGGACGAATACTGGACACATTGAGGAAGAGAAGGGTTGTGTCCTAGGGACAATCAAAATGGCTAGATAGGAAAAGAAATTAAAATTTCTTTTTCACAAAACCCAAAAAGATCAGCGATTTGAATCAAAGAAGTTAAAGCCGTCATGAGGGAAATGGAAATAACGGAGGAAGAAATAAGAAAAAGAGAAAAAAATCAGAGCAAAAGTAAAAAGCTGTGAATGGCTTTCACGGAAAAACAAAGAGACAACGTAGGGAAAGAATGAAAAGCTACTGGAAAGTGTGGAAGGAGAAAAGAGAAAAGACAAGAGTTCTTTCGTGTGGTCCTCAGGTGCTCAAACAAAACAGGAAGTTTTATACAATTTTTTAGAAACTTAGTTCCCTTACCTTGAGTTTTTCTATATTGCTCCTGACTTCTGACACAAGTTTCGCTCGCATCTTCGCACACACCATGACATGCTCACTGGACACGCTGCTGAGATCATTATGTTCAGCGAACTGAAAATAAAGGAAATTACTTGGTATTTCTCTCGCTGTTAATCAATTTTCTTAAATGTCAGAACTTTAACTTCGAAGGGATAATGATGAGGATCATCTACACATTAGCAATTTACAGGTGTTTAGAAATAAATATCGGGGGTTTAGAGTTTTTTAATATTTATTATATTAAACTTACAGTTATAAATGCTATGTCAAATGAAAAAGCAAGTCAAACAGTTTTACAAAGAACCTTATAAATGTTCAATGTGAGTACCGTTTGTCACACGGCACACATTAAGTCCATAGCCGAGTTCTTCCTAAACGTTGATAACTTTGTCTTCAGTGATTGTAGCAACAGCTTAATTCAGGGAGGTCTGCTGGTAGCGGAGGCACGTACACACGATCCTTGATGAAGCCCCAAAGGAAAAAATCGCATGGCGTTAGGTCGGGTGAACGTGGAACCCATGCAAAGCAAGCCCTGTCATTGGGACCCTTGCGACCTATACAGCGGTCGGCTGTAGACTTGATGTGTGCCGTGTGACAAATGGTGCTCACATTGAGCATTTATAAGGTTCTTGGTAAAACTGTTTGAGTTGCTCTTTCATTTGACATATCATTTATAACTGTAGGTTTAATGTAATAAATATTATAAAGCGTTAAAACCCCGATATTCATTTATAAACATCCTGTATTACAGTATTGAACATTTGATGCGTCTCGGATCTGAACATATTTGTTGTAAGAGAGGGAGTAATAATAGTGAGAAACCAAAGAAGACAATTTAGTTTTAAGCAGGCGCAAGGCAGCCTTGCAATTTATCACCTCTCTCGTTTGCAGTTGTTCACAAATAAATAATGAAAGAATAGAAGACCAAGGTGAATAAATACGTGCAATGCTATGAGGACAAGGTAAAACTTTTTTGGGCTATGCACTGTCGAAAATTCATATGTGCTTCGTCGAAGTCACAGTTCGAGTCTGTCCACAGTGTTCAAACGTTTTTTCAGTAAATGCACTCCGTTCTCGAAATGCGATTCTGGAAGATCTGCAAACTACCCATACACAGAGGCCATACCTCTTCATGGGACGTTTACCAGCCACAGTTTTCTTTGTTTATCGCAGTATGTGGAAGTTAGATTATAGATAACGAACGGTCCAGTCACATCAATGTGACCCCTCCTGTGCTCGACAGCTACGTGCAACAGCCGCTCACAGACGACAGCTGGCAGAAATAGCAGTGGATGATACGAGGGTGAGTCTAATGAAGACCTTAAATTTGTAATAACAAATCGAAATTTCGCGCCGTTATTCTGTAAGTTGGTAAGCGTGTTACAAACAGCGTGCAGAATGGCCTGTAGGTGGCAGCATAGTGCAAATGCACACATAACGTCGCAGTATCAGTATAAAGATGGCCGCCCCACTAGCGACTTGCACCAGGGAAGAACAGCGTTCGGTTATTCGGTTTTTGCATAGTGAATATGTGAAACCTATTGAAATTCATCGACGAATGAAGGTTCAGTACGGTGATGCATGTTTGTCACAGCAGCAAGTCTACGAATGGAGTAGGAAGTTCGCAAATAGTGTGACTTCAGTGGAAGATGCTCCTCGTCCAGGTCTGGCACAACGAATTGTGACTCCACAGAACATTGAAGCAGTTGAAGCCATAGTGAAGGAAAACCGCCGAGTGACACTGAATGACATTGCAGCATGTTAACAGATTAGTCATGGGTCAGCACACCACATTGTGCATGATGTGCTCGATTTTCACGAAGTGTTTACAGGATGGGTGCCATGGCAGCGGACTCCTGAAATGAGAGAACTACGTGTTGATGCTTGTGAAGAACTTCTTCGGCGCTTTGAACGAGAAGGTGATGGCTTCCTTGCAAAAATCGTTACTGGGTACGAAACGTGGGTTCACTTCCACGCCGGCCGGGGTGGCCGAGCGGTGCTGGGCGCTAGTCTGGAACCGCGCGACCGCTACGGTCGCAGGTTCGAATCCTGCCTCGGGCACGGATATGTGTGATGTCCTTAGTTCAGTTAGGTTTAAGTAGTTCTAAGTTCTAGGGGACTGATGACCTCAGAAGTTAAGTCCCACAAGTGCTCAGAGCCATTTGAACGTTGCTGTGTATTGGCTTCCACATTAGGCGCCTGGTTCATGCACCCGTGCTGGATGCTGTTCAGGGGCGACGAAGGCTGGTAACTGCACGCCAGAAACGCATCTGAATGTTCGCTGAGTGGCGACAGGTGGTGTTTTCAGATGAATCACATCTCATGCTTATCGGACAAATGGCAAATGGCGTGTACGGCATGAAACGTCTGAAAGCAAACACCCTGCATGGGGTATGGTGTGCGGGTTGCTATCGCGGCATTCCCTGCTTGATCTCGCCATTCTGGGATGGGCAATGGGTGAACACAAGTTTGCATTTATCCTGCGGGACCACGTCCATCCCTACATGAAGTCTGCTTAGTCCTCGGAGCAATGGCATCTACCAGCAGGACAATGCAACGTGCCACACAGCTCGAAGTGTACGTGCGTCATTCTAAGAGCACCAGAATGAGTTTACCGTACTCCCCTGGCCACCAGACTCCCCGGATTTTAACACAAATGAGAATCTGTGGGATCACTTCGACTGGGCTGTTCGCGACATTGAAACCCAACCGAGAAACCTATCGCAGCTGGCTGGCTACGCCACTGGAGTCAGCATGACTCCATATCCCAGATGATACCTTCCAGAACCTCGTTGACACCCTCCCTGGACGTCTCGCAGCGGTCTGCACGGCAAAAAGTGGTCATTCATGCTTCTCACATGTGATCACATTACTGTGACTGGAAAGTGGATGCTTCAGAAAATAATACAAGAAATCTCTCATTTTGATGATGATGACGTTTGGTTTGTGAGGCGCTCAGAAGTCCCAATTTTTACATATTCCATTTTCTTTTCACATGAAATGATTGTATGGCATTATTAGCCGGGAGTTCGGCTGCCATACTGTAAGTCCTTTTTACATTACGCCACATCGGCCACTTGCGAGTCAACGATGACTTTTCATAGTCCAATCTAGTCATTCTCACAAATGATGATGAAATGATGAGGACAACACAAACACTCTGTTCCCCGGCAGATAAAATCCTCAACCCGGCTGGGAATCGAACCTGGGACATCGTGATCCAGAGGCAGCATCGTGATCCCTAGACCGCGAGCTGCTCAAATGGATCAAGTGTCTCTCAGGACTATGGGACTTAACTTCTGAGGTCATCAGTCCCCTAGAACTTAGAACTACTTAAACGTAACTAACCTAAGGACATCACACACATCCATGCCCGAGGCAGGATTCGAATCTGCGACCGTAGCAGCGCCTAGAACCGCTCGGCCACTCCGGTCGGCCAGCGAGCTGCGAACAATTTCTGATTTTGCCAATTGCCAGAGCATCTTTGTCGGATGATTTATGCATTCATGAAACGGACTGTCTTGTTTTGATCTAGAAGATGTGTGTAGTAGTTGCCATTTCCCGCTTTGCTCATCGCAAGGTGGTATATAAGAATCCAATTTCGTATACACATGAGCAGCGACCTATAAATCCAGCCAACCTCCTTCCACATTTCGAGATACTACAGCGCGTCCATGCTCTGTGTGAGGTTAGTGGGGAAATGCGTTCGTGGTGGAGTCGTTCGTACCTCTGAACGTGTCACCCTTCAGTCTGTGCATGGGAGTGTATATAATGTCAGGCACAGTATGCGACGTAAGTCAGACCGAGTCAACGCAAATATCGGAGTGAGTTTGTTTTTGCTGCGTAATTCTAGACGCCGACCTGTATGACCATTCTAGGAGGTAATGAACTGGGTGGCTGTTATTAAAGCGTAGCTATTCACAGATGTCCAGTGTCGGCTGTAATTATCGTATGACAGTGGAACTTTATAGATATTCTAAAGCGTTAATGAGGAGCTGATTTACGCTGGAAAAATATTGGTTCCAATTTTGGCCACTAGGTGCAAATCCCGCTCTATGAATGCAAGAGTCGGCCGGTGTGGCCGAGCGGTTCTAGGCTCTACAGTCTGGAAACGCGAGACCGCTATGGTCGCAAGTTCGAATCCTGCCTCGGGCATGGATGTGTGTGATGTCCTTAGGTTAGTTACGTTTAAGTAGTTCTAAGTTCTAGGGGACTGGTGACGTCAGATGTTAAGTCCCATAGTGATCAGAGCCATTTGAACCATTTTTTTGAATGCAGAAAGACGTATAGAAATGTTTCCACATATAACGGAGTAGGAATGGGGCGTGGGATGAAAAGGTCAAACAAGTGAGAAAGATACAACGTTCATTCTATTATTCTCTGCCGCGTACACAATTTGTTCAATATGAGCACCACAGACTTCGACGAGATGCTGCAACCGCAAAGCGACGCGATCAACTATCGCTGGCACCAGTTCCGGTGGAAGCTGAGCAAAGTGTTCCTGCATATTGGCCTTCAGATCAGGTAGAGACCGAACGTGTCCCTGGTAAGCGCGTTTTTTTACAAATATCCCGAGAGCCAAATGTCACATGGATTGAGGTCAGACTTTGCTGGCCATGCATCTGGGAAACCTCTGGAGATAAGACGTTGGTAGGAAGCTCCATTAAGCAGAGCTTTCATTGAGCGAGCGAGATGAGGTGCTGTCCCATCTTACAAGAAAACAGTGGCGGAATTTTCTATTGCAACGCACATTTTCACACGTCACAGAAAGCAAAGTTGCTCATAAACAGAACACACTCTACTAACGCTAGATGCGTAATGAGTGTAGGAAACTTACGACACAAAGATGACGGCTGTACCCCACCGCCGTGATAGACCAAAACTTTTATCACTTTCTGGATAGTCCTCGTATTTAGTGTATAAGTTTTGAGCTACTCTCTTGGTATATTACACTGAGTTACATTTAGCTATTGTAAATGTGAACAGTTCAGAATCAACCTACAAAATCTGTTTGGAATGAAAAGAGTTTACAGCTTAACAGAGAAAACATGTATAGAACAAAGAGGAAAAGCACTAAATAAATCAAAAGAAAGGGAGTACAATAGCGCCTAATCAATATATCTAATTGTTTTCCTACTGCCGATTTACTGTTGTTTCGAAACCTCCCAGTTCTTATCTATTCACAGACAATTGACTGCAGAAGTCCTCAGAAACAACAGGTGTTGCACAGTTAACTAAGATACACTTGATAATATGGTCTTCTCAAATATTAATCCAGACGTTTCAAATATAGCTTTTTTAATGTTATATCCTGCCATGAGGTCGCAATCATATTGTGTTCCTCTGATGCTGTCGTCGTGTGGCTGTATTCCCTAGCGGCTTGTGTAAGTGTGACGTCCGTGGTGATCGGCGAGGTGCAGCAGCAGCTATTCTGGCATCATAGTTACTTATAATTAGGAAGCATTACAGACCAACTGACGTATTCCGTGTACAACTACAGGGTAGCACACGAAATGTGTTACCAATTGTTACATACAGTTCCGTATAGCGAATGGTATGACGCCATTAATAAATATAGACCTTAATCAGAAGCATATAGCTAAGGTAGAATATTCCAAATTTTTATGTGTGTCCATTGATGAGAGATTAAATTGGAAGAAACATATTGATGATCTGCTGAAACGTTTGAGTTCAGCTACTTATGCAATAAGGGTCATTGCAAATTTTGGTGATAAACATCTTAGTAAATTAGCTTACTACGCCTATTTTCACTCATTGCTTGGATATGGCATCATATTTTGGGGTAATTCATCACTGAGGAATAAAGTATTTATTGCACAAAAGCGTGTAATCAGAATAATAGCTGGAGTCCACCCAAGATCATCCTGCAGACATTTATTTAAGGATCTAGGGATATTCACAGTAGCTTCTCAGTATATATACTCTCTTATGAAATTTGTTATTAACAACCAAACCCAATTCAAAAGTAATAGCAGTATGGACAACTACAATACTAGGAGAAAGGATGATCTTCACTATTCAAGATTAAATCTAACTTTGGTACAGAAAGGGGTGAATTATACTGCCACTAAAGTCTTTGGTCACTTACCAAATAGTATCAAAAGTTTGACAGATAACCAACAAGTATTTAAGAAGAAATTAAAAGAATTTCTGAATGACAACTCCTTCTACTCCATAGAGGAATTTTTAGATATAGCCGGCCGCGGTGGTCTCGCGGTTCTAGGCGCGCAGTCCGGAACCGTGCGACTGCTACGGTCGCAGGTTCGAATCCTGCCTCGGGCATGGATGTGTGTGATGTCCTTATGTTAGTTAGGTTTAAGTAGTTCTAAGTTCTAGGGGGCTGATGACCACAGCAGTTGAGTTCCATAGTGCTCAGAGCCATTTGAACCATTTTTTTTGATATAAATTAAGGAAAATAAGAACAAAAAATTATAAGTATGTTGTTAAATTAACTTAATTATGTAATGTATTGGAAAATTTGACTCGTTCCACATCATTACGAAATATCTTATTCATGATCCATGGAACTAGTATTAATCTAATCTAATCACAATTTACGACGCATCTTAGATATCCCGCTGGGATCTCTACAGCAGTACCGGCAGAGCTTGGAAAAATAAATGAGTTACGAAATAACGTGTAATTCACGATACTGCCGCTAGGAGACTAGTAAGCAGCAATGGCTGACAATGGAAAACTGACGACACAGCAACGATCGGCAATTGTGTTACTTTTTCGTGAAACGAAAAGCCTTGTTGTGACTCAGAGCCGTTTCGACAACAGTTTAACACACGATGGGTCCCTTGCAAGAAGACCATCCACAGGTTGTACGATAAATTTGTACAGGAAGGAACAGTATTAGAATCGAAGCGACCTCGGCCTAAGCCTGTTTGTTCGTTGGAGAATATTGAAGCGGTACGAGTTGCTGTACAGAGAAGTCCCGAGAAATCGTGTAGAAAGGCAGACACTCCTTTTAACGCATTCTTAAAAGTGACCTCCATATGTACCCATACAAGATGACCTGTGCACAGAAGCTCACTGAAGAACACAAGCAGCAGAGACTACTGTTTGCTCAGTGGGTGGAGGATAGGGAAGAGACTCTCAACAACGTTTGGTTTTCAGACGAGGCACATTTTCATTTAGACGGTGTGGTTCACAAACAAAATGTACGCTTTCGGGCCACTGAAAACCCACAAGTGCTTTATGAACGACAACATTATACTCCGAGGATTACAGCGTGGGCAGCAATTTCCAGTCACGGACTTATTGGACCCTTTTTCTTTGAAGAAACTGTGAACAGCGTGCGTTATTTGAGCATACTTCGCAATAGCTTCATTCCACAGCTTCTTGCTACTGTCTTGCCCTTCAACACGCAGTGGTTCATGTAAGATGGAGCAAGGCCACATACTGCAAACACTGTGTTGGAGTTTTTACACGAGCATTTCGACATGCGGGTCATTTCACCCAGGTTTTCAAGTCGGTTCAATGACGGACAAAATTGGGCCCCCAATAGTCTAGACCTCAATCCATGTGACTTTTTTCTTTGGGAGTACCGAAAGGAAAAATTTTTCCCGAAACGTCCACGTGATTTAATGGAGCTCAGAAGACTTATTCTTCAAGTTTGCAGTGAAATTACGGAAGACATGTGCCGTAGGGTAATCACTAACTTCAGTGTTCGTTTGAAGGAAGTTAGGAAACGAAATGGTGGACATATTGAGCATGTGCTGAGTTAGAACAAATCTCCATGGACGGCTCTTCATTGTAGTATATGTTCCTTTCAGATTGTAATGACAATAAAGTTCATACACAGTGTGGTAGATAAGTAATGAGACTGGCCGCCGCGCGGCGCCCCAGTCGCTCGCAGGGCGGTCTCCACCTGTACGTCACGTGGTGGGGGATCTGAGCTAACAATAGAACCGGTTCGCAGTCGCGTCGGAGCTCTGGTGCAGTGAGGGTCGAGCTTCGCGTATTACGTTGTTTGTGTGCCCGTGACACTTGTGAAAACGCTGAAGATGGATCGCTCGATAGAACAGCGGTATGCAATCAAATTTTGCTTACACTTGGGCAAAACTGCTTCGGAAACTTTTGCTATGATTACGGAGGCCTACAAAGAAGACTCCCTATCAAGAGCTCAAGTGTTCCGGTGGTTTAATGAATTTAAAAACGGGAGGGAATCTGTTGAAGACATGGAACGATCTGGACGCCCTTCAACGAGTCGTGTGGATGAAACGGTGGCCAAAGTGAAAGAACTCCTGGACTCTGACCGTCGTTTAAGTCTCAAAATGATCGCCGATGGGGTCTCCGTGAATAAATTTACGGTTCACAAAATTGTTATGCAAGATTTGATGATGAGGAAAGTTTGCACAAAATTGGTTCCCCAAGTGCTCACCGCTGAACAAAAGCAACAACGAGTGGACGTTTGCCATGAGATGTTGAATGATTTGGAAAATAATCCAGACTTTTTAGACAACGTAGTAACAGGCGACGAATCGTGGACATTTCAGTACGACCCAGAGACGAAAGCCCAGAGCTCGGAGTGGCACAGACCGGCATCCCCGCGGCCGAAGAAAGCAAGAATGTCAAAGTCCTGCATCAAGAGAATGCTGATTGTGTTTTTCGACAAGCGGGGGTTAATTCACAAAGAGTTTGTCCCTCAGGGGAAGACTGTTCTTGCCAAATTCTACAAAGAAGTCCTTCAGCGATTGCACAGAGCCGTCAAACGGAAGCGACAGGACCTTGCTCAACGCTGGCGTCTCCACCACGACAACGCTCCGGCGCACACAGCGTTCCTCGTGACCTCCTACTTGACCCGAATTGGAGTTGAAGTTCTGCCACAGCCACCATACAGCCCTGACTTAAGTCCTCCTGATTTCTTCCTATTTCCGAAGGTCAAAAGATGCCTGAAGGGTCATCGTTTCGACGATATTCCGAAGGCACTAACTGGGATAACTCAAACGGACTACAGTGGGGCCTATGAAGCTTGGAAAACGCGCTGGCAACGTTGTGTCGACGCCCAAGGCGAGTACTTTGAAGAATATTCACGTTTTGTACAAATTGGATCAATAAATTTGTTTTTCTAGACTGAGTCTCATTACTTATCTACCACACCCTGTATTCAAAAACAAAATAGTAACACACTTCGTGTGCCACCCTGCAGTTCAAAGCTTTCTACGCTAAACTGTGTTTCTAAATAACAATTCAGTTTTACGAAGTTTTCTGGTAGACTGGTGCTCCGTATGAGTCATGCTGTGTTCGGCGAGTGACTGTGTGCTCGTGAGTGTTGCGTTTCCCTCAATCAGATGTTCCTCTACGTCGCCTTTTAAATGACACTGCTGCCCATTAAAACTGCAACAACCCGAAGACGGCATACAGCAAACGTAAAAATGGATTGCTTGGATATTCAAATGATTATCACTTCTGAGCAACCCCACAAAGCAGGTAGGAGTAACACCTTCTGCATTCTGTGTGTCAGGAAAGGTTATCTAGCGTGTTTCTGATTCACAAATCGCATCTGTTTGTTTCTTGTTTGTAAGAACACAGTGTTATCCCCCTGCAGGAAGAAGGAAAAACTACCGGAACGTGTCGAAATTCGACAGCGGCAGAATCGTGCGGTGTGGAGGTTGCGGTTTATCGGTCCGCAACATCGGTGCTAGTCACGCGAATATGGAAACGACGAGTTATGAAGAGCCACACTCAGCACCGTGCAGCATACCAACGGCCACAAGCTACTAACGCCTGAGAGAATAGGCACATTGTTCGCTTGGCACGCAGGATTGTACATCCACGTCATATACAGTGCGTCCGTAATTAAAGTCCCAGTTTCAAAACGCTAATCCTCATACTGTCGTCAGATCTGAACGGCATATTACTGACGCAGGGGGAAACGACATGAAAAAAAAGACAGAAGAGAGAGAGAAATTACCAATACTGACAGATGGCGGTGAAGCGTCTTAACGTAAATGGGGTAGGCTACAAACGACAGAGAAATCGCAATACAACTGTTATAGTATGAGCTGCATATTACACCGTTCGTGTGCATGACTGCAAAAGTTCGGCAGTCCATAGTTGTGGCGCTGTTAGTAAGGTAAACCCGTCCACCGCAGATGGGGGAGAAACCGGTTTTTAATGAACCTGTGACCAAACCCCGCGTAAAAAGCAAAATTACATAGGTTTCTAATTGTAGTGAGATAGGCGCAAGAAAAACGCAATATGCTGTCCACCGTTTTGTGTCCCAAGTTGAAATCGAGAAGCAGTATGTTCCACAACAGATTAGAGTGTCTCAGGAGCCGCGTTCAGAATGCGCTGCGCAATGCGTGCCTTCAGTTCAGCTACGTTCCTAGTAGGAGCACGGAACAAAACTTCTTTCAGATAAACCCGCAGCCAGAAGCCACATGGATTGAGGTCAAGTGATCTGGACGGCCATTCTGTAGGAAAATGATGACTGATAATTCTACCGTTCCCAAAATGCTTCTGCAGCAGTAGCTTCACTGGCTCTGCAATATGTAGAGGAGCGTCATCTTTCTATAAATGATTCTGATTACACATCCACGCTGTTAAAAGGCTGGAATGAAGTTGGTTCGCAGGAGGCTCTCATAGTGTTTACCAGTGACGGGAAAGATAACAGGACCCGCAGGACTCATCTCGTCGAAAAAAATATGGTCCTACGATAAACGATGCAGTCAACCTGCGCCACACAATCACCTTTGCAGAATGGATGGTATCGGTTGAAGTGCGTTCCGTTGGCCACATTCTGTAATTTTACGTATTGACATGTCCTTGGAGATGGAAACGGACTTAGTTTGTCGACAGACTGTTGCATAGGCATTCATTGTCCGCTTTCATGCAAGCAAGATATCCCAGAAGCGAACGTTTGTCTTTCTGGCAGGTCAGCAGGAAGCAACTCTTGAACAAGGGTGATTTTGAATGAATAAGAATGGAAGATATTTCGTAGGACTTTATGCACCATGTTCGCAAGCATGTCCAACGTGCGGCCAGTTGTCCGTGCACTGCATGTTTGCATACGACAGCTCAATCCCTCCTGCAATGCTGTGGCCACATCTTCTACAGACGCCAGATCAACTGCTTTCCTCGCTCCGCTATACTGCATTTCAAAAGAAAGTGTTTTTCCGAATTTCGTAATCATTTCCTCCACACCCTGAGCGGACATCAGACCAATCCCTTTTTTCACACCCTTGAGTGTCCGGAACTTCTGCAGGGTTGCTGATTTCATAAGAGCAAGTACACGTTCGACGTTTTTGTCGGTTTTTCAAGTTGAAAGTCTCGCTGGCTGAGGTTCGTCTTCCACGTGTTCTCGGTCTACCAAAAATGATTTATGCCAGCTGAAAATTTGTGCTCTTTACAAGGAATGTTCCCCATAGGCCTGTTTCAACTTTTGAAAGGTCACACTCGCGGATTCCCCTAGTTCACCACAAAATCTGATGACATAACGTTGCTCTGAATTCCACTGTTTCATTTTCGTAATACACAACAAAAACGCAACTTCAGTGATGACGCTCTCAAAAATCATGCAATGGCTGTATGGAGCTGAAACTCTGACTAAGCAAATGGAAGTGATGAACACGCTGGTCTATGCAGGTAGAACAATACGGAATTGCTAAAACGTTCGCAGTGTTGTCAGTCTCATTATCTTTCTCAAACACCTCATAACTTCATACGGTCACAAGAATTTTCCGAATATTCGAAGTGTCTTCGAATATTAAAGCATCACTTGATGCCTCCCTTTCACAACTCTTCTCCTGACGTGCAAAATTCGAAAGGTTTATAACGACAGTGCATTTCTACGACGCAGGTCACTCTAGTGTCCTAACTAACCGATGTTGTCTTCTTGAACGGAGGTCACGGACTGGGCAGAGCCTTCCTACCACCCTTGGACGATACCGCACAGCCAGTATCTATTAGATTTATGAATTATGTACATTATCTGAAGAACAAGTAATAAGCATACTACGGTGGTTCCAAAAAACGAGTGAGCTATGTTAGCACACCCCTCTGTAACCGGTGCCGTCTGATTTTGTGAATACCGCAGCAGGGTTCGTGTGCCCTTACATTGGCCGGAAAGTTGGTGACTGCATTGCAGATAGCGATGAAATGTGCTTGGACTGGGTAATCTGTTCAAAATGGTTCAACTGGCTCCGAGCACTATGGGACTTAACTGCTGTGGTCATCAGTGTCCTAGAACTTAGAACTACACTCCTGAAAATGGAAAAAAGAACACATTGACACCGGTGTGTCAGACCCACCATACTTGCTCTGGACACTGCGAGAGGGCTCTACCAGCAATGTTCACACGCACGGCACAACGGACACACCAGGAACCGCGGTGTTGGCCATCGAATGGTGCTAGCTGCGCAGCATTTGTGCACCGCCGCCGTCAGTGTCAGCCTGTTTGCCGTGGCATACGGAGCTCCATCGCAGTCTTTAACACTGGTAGCATGCCGCGACAGCGTGGACGTGAACCGTATGTGCAGTTGACGGACTTTGAGCGAGGGCGTATAGTGGGCATGCGGGAGGCCGGGTGGACGTACCACCGAATTGCTCAACACGTGGGGCGTGAGGTCTCCACAGTACATCGATGTTGTCGCCAGTGGTCAGCGGAAAGTGCACGTGCCCGTCGACCTGGGACCAGACCGCAGCGACGCACGGATGCACGCCAAGACTGTAGGATCCTACGCAGTGCCGTAGGGGACTGCACCGCCACTTCCCAGCAAATTAGGGACACTGTTGCTCCTGGGGTATCGGCGAGGACCATTTGTAACCGTCTCCATGAAGCTGGGCTACGGTCCCGCACACCGTTAGGCCGTCTTCCGCTCTCGCCCCAACATCGTGCAGCCCGCCTCCAGTGGCGTCGCGACAGGCGTGAATGGAGGGACGAATGGAGACGTGTCGTCTTCAGAGATGAGAGTCGCTTCTACCTTGGTGCCAATGATGGTCGTATGCGTGTTTGGCGCCGTGCAGGTGAGCGCCACAATCAGGACGGCATACGACCGAGGCACACAGGGCCAACACCCGGCATCATGGTGTGGGGAGCAATCTCCTACACTGGCCGTACACCTCTGGTGATCGTCGAGGGGACAATGAATAGTGCACGGTACATCCAAACCGTCATCGAACCCATCGTTCTACCATTCCTAGACCGGCTAGGGAACTTGCTGTTCCAACAGGACAATGCACGTCCGCATGTATCCCGTGCCACCCAACGTGCTCTAGAAGGTGTAAGTCAACTACCCTGGCCAGCAAGATCTCCGGATCTGTCCCCCATTGAGCATGTTTGGGACTGGGTGAAGCGTCGTCTCACGCGGTCTGCACGTCCAGCACGAACGCTGGTCCAACTGAGGCACTAGGTGGAAATGGCATGGCAAGCCGTTCCACAGGACTACATCCAGCATCTCTACGATCGTCTCCATGGGAGAATAGCAGCCTGCATTGCTGCGAATGGTGGATATACGCTGTACTAGTGCTGACATTGTGCATGCTCTGTTGCCTGTGTCTATGTGCCTGTGGTTCTGTCAGTTTAATCATGTGATGTATCTGACCCCAGGAATGTGTCAATAAAGTTTCCCCTTTCTGGCATAATGAATTCACGGTGTTCTTATTTCAATTTCCAGGAGTGTACTTAAACCTAACTAACCTAAGGACATCACACACATCCATGCCCGAGGCAGGATTCGAACCTGCTACCGTAGCAGTCACACGGTTTCAAACTGCGCGCCTAGAACCGCGAGACCACCGCGGCCGGCGGGTAATCTGTCCCAGAGCCAACTGTGTCTAGTTTCTTCATTAGCATTTGGCTGATTGTACCATTACTTTATGTTCAAAATATCCACGGGTGTACTGCCGGTCTATAGTGTCAAACGGTCACAATATTTCGGCGATCAAACATGTCGCCATCATCAGGTGAACTGAAGAACTGAGCTCCTGTGAACGTGCCGGCACGGAGATCCGTACACTATGGCTGCTCAGAGGGAACTGGGTTCGGTCGCGGCGGCGGCCGATTTAAATACCCTCCGCCCGCGACGCGCTCCCTCCGCCGTCCGCGCCCCGCGCCACGGTAGCGCGGTGGAACAGATTGCGACGGCGTCTGAGATGACGTCGGTGTGATGGCTCTGTCCGCCGTGGTCGTCACAACTATGCGTTTGCTCGATTTACTCTTGATTAACCCAATCGCTGGTTCCCAAGCCTTGCTAAGATTATAGCCACAGTCACGGTTTATGAGGTCGTCATTGGTGCGAATTTCGATAGCCTCTCTAACAACGCTGTCCCAGTATCTCGACGTCTGTACCAGAATCCTCGTTCGCTCATACTCCATAGCGTGATTTTCCGACAAACAATGTTCAGCGACCGCCGACTTGCTCGGATACATCAGTCGAGTGTACCTCTGGTGTTCACGGCATCGATCCTCGACGGTACGCATCGTCTGACCAATATACGACTTGCCACATTGACACGGAATCTGGTACACGCCAGCCTTCCTCAAACCGAGGTCATCTTTGGTGCTCCCCACCAGTGTACGAGTTTTATTCGGAGGACAAAACACAGGTCCAACCCGGTGTTTCTTCAGAATGCGGGCGATTTTCCCCGAGAGTGCGCCTGTGTATGGAATAAATGCAGTGCCTACCTCCTCCCTCGTGACTTCATCCATCTCAACAGGTTGTGCTGCAGTGGTTGGGCGGAGAGCACGTTGGATCTGCCACTCTGAGTACCCATTCTTTCGAAACACAGTTCTCAGATGTTCCAATTCCTGGGGTAGACTCTCTGTGTCAGAGATAGTGCGCGCCCTATGTACTAGAGTTTTAAGTACCCCATTCCTCTGTGAAGGGTGGTGGCAGCTGTCTGCGTGCAAATACAGATCAGTGTGTGTTGTCTTTCGATACACCCCATGACCTAGGGTGCCGTCAGCCCTTCTCCTGACCAAGACGTCAAGGAAAGGTAATTTACCCTCCGTTTCAGTCTCCATAGTGAATTTGATGTTGGGGTGTATGGAGTTTAGATGTGTAAGGAAGTCAAGGAGTTTATCCATACCATGTGGCCAGATGACGAACGTGTCGTCCACGTAACGGAAAAAGCAAGTAGGTTTCCATTCGGATGTCGACAGGGCTTCCTCCTCGAAGTTCTCCATGTACAAATTCGCTACAACCGGTGAGAGTGGGCTACCCTTGGCGACTCCCTCCGTTTGTTCGTACTATTCTCCATTAAAAAGAAAATACGTGGAAGTCAAGACATGCCTAAAAAGTTCAGTGGTATTCTCGTCAAACCTCTGACCAATCAACTCTAGCGACTCTCGCAGGGGTACCCTCGTAAACAAGGAAACAACGTCAAAACTCACCATGATATCTGACTCATGCGAACTTATTTTTGCATGCTGAGCACAAAACGTTTCGAAAATTTATTCGCAATTGTTTACACGAATACTTTGGTGATGTTTGCATGTGTGATTTCGTGCCTATTTACGTTATAGATGTCTTTCTAAGGTTATAGAGCAATCGGAAACTCGCACAAAATAAACCCTGAGATGTTTTTATATGCTAATGTTAGGAATAGTATTTTTGTTTATCTATTTACAGGTATTGTGCTTCCTCCATTACACAGAATGTTACACACACGCCAATCATCACTTAATGGTATCTGTTTTAAAAATCAAAACATACTACAAAGATATTACGACATTATGGTTTTACAAAGAGTTTGTATGCAGTCAGAAACGTTACAGTGTTTTTGGATTACGTTATATACATAAAGCTGTCAATAATAAAATTTATTTTTCCCGCTGTTGACTGCTGAATTATCAATTGGGAAATGTAAATATTTATGAAAATTTCTACCGTTATCATATGTAGAAGAAACATTTGAAAAAGTTAACTGATTGACTGTCTAGTCTGTCACTGAGAAATACACATGCAAATATCACCGAAATTATTTGTTTTTCAAATAAAAAACACCTTCTCTTGCAACACTGTATTTTATTCTCCCAGAAACGTTTCGTCGTTTTTCACTTTAAAGCATCATCACTGTGACCTATAATGATACACTTTTGTTCTGATATGTATTATTCGTAGATTATAAAACAATTCACTTCTCGCTTTTTATGTAAATAAGTGATTACTTATAGTTCTATGTATTGTTAGTTGGCACCTGAGTTTCCTCTCATCTGGTCACATGGAAATCGTAATACCGCTCTGTTTATGAAACATAAACTTGTTTTTGTGTTTAGCACATTTTTCTTCCCCCTTTTCATGTGACGTTGAAAGAAAACTGTTCTAAACACAAAAACATGCTTATATTTTTTAATCTACGAATAATACATATCAAAAGTGTATCATAACTATCATTATAGATCCCTCTAATGATATCTTAAACACAAATAAAGGGGAAGATGTATTTTTCTGATTGCTGCGGAGGTTGGCCACGCGAACAAACTCGTTATCAAAAAAATTATTCATGAAACAAATGCTGCTAAAAATTAGGATCAGTACTCTAAACGTGCTGTGCTAAGGACAATAAATGAGCAACTGTCGCAGTTTTCATTATTTAAATCATGAATATAATGATCGAAATTAAGTTACATTTTCATAACTTTTGTCGACACCACACAGCCTAAAACCCAAAAGCATTTTATTTCATGTTTTGACAAGTCCACTCAAAATATATCAATACAATGTGTGTTTCCTTCCAGTGGACGGTGGAAAGAAAGAATTTCGGAGTCATATATAAATACCAATGTATCGTCCGTCCGGGAAGTTAGGAGACTGATCTTATTACTGTCGTATAAGTAACATCAGCGCTGTAGCTGCGGTGGTAGCTTGAACTAACAACTGTAAATTACAGATGTGCATTCGACCATTCAACTGCGAACAGGCTGTGTCAAGTAGTGGACTTGTGGCCGTAGTGTGTCAACAGTGTCGTGCCACAAAGCTCAATACCGCAACATCCCTAAATCAAGTGTTCAAGAACGTTTTGAAGTAGAGAAATGTGTGTGGAAAGTTTGTTCCACACCTTGATTCCTGAACAGAAAGTAGGGTACATGGACGCCTGCCATGAATTAACTGAAATGTAAAATGAGAACAGTTTCTTTCTGGAAAAGATGATGAGACATGGTGTCAACACGAACGAACGAGACAGTGTGTCAACACGAACCAAACACAAAACTACAAAGTGTGGAATGGGTCTCTGATTAGTCACAAAGACTAAAGGAGGTGCCGAAGCATCGTACGAATTGAACATCCCAGAGAAGCTCTTTTCTGGCAGTTTCACATGGTTTTCTGAATGTTGTGTGTGTCGTACTAAGTGGGGGGGGGGGGGGGGGCAGGAGGGAGACAATGTAGGACTCCTGAAGCATTAAAACCACTATCTTAATTTTTCTCTTTTTTTATTAATCCAGTTTAGAAATTTTTTGGACTGAGGAGGTAAATAAGGCAGGTTGCTGATGATGTAGGATGGAGCCGCTGAAATGGATGTATGGCAAGTGATATGACTGGAGAACTACAAAAAACCAACTTTATGATAGATGAATGATACTGCTTAAAAATCGCTGACTAAATTAATAGTACAAGTCATAAGATGGAGCCTTATGGAAAATCGCATGTAAGACATACAGCTGGTATGTATATCTGGTGTGCACAAGTAATAGAGAACTGCATCGGAACAACCTTAGGGTACATGGTTGGATAGTTATGACAAGTCATTACTTCAGAGAAAAAATATAGGGGTGCTAAGATGGAACCTTGTGGGACATGTCAAATCTGATGAATACTTACGGCTGAAATTGATAACTGGCAAGCGACAGGTCTGGAAAACTGCATCGTGCCAGTCAGCGTAGTGACCGATACTGATGAAAATTCCCTAACTCACAGAAGAAAAAAGTACAGACGCTAAGATGGAATCTTGAGGGACATCACGTGTGAGACAAACAGCACACGGCGTTCCAGTGGCAGGTATTTCGTCTCTTTGCGCTTGTACCCCTGGCTGCGGGTGCGAACTCACGTGGAGCTCCTGGAGCTTGCGCAGACAGAGCGCGATGTCGGCCTGGCTGACCAGGAAGAACTTGGCGACGTCCCAGGCGGAGGCGAGGCGGCGCGCGTTGGCGAGCGCCCAGAGGCGCGTCGTGTGCACCGAGTGGTCCAGCCGGTGCAGCACGGGGATCTGCTCCACCAGCGGCAGCTCCTCCACGGGCGCGCCCATCGCCCACTCGGCGCTGCTCTCGCACTCGTTGCTCAGCGCCACCAGCCCGTGCAGCATGTCCGAGTACATCTGGCCCGTGTGCGTGCCCTGAGGCTGCCGGAAAACAGGGAACATCCGTAAAAACATAACGTACACTAGCAATGGTTGGGAGGGGAATGAGACAGGGTTGCAGCCTCTCCCCAATGTTATTCAGTCTGCATATTAAGCAAGCAGTAAAGGAAACAAAAGAAAAATTCAGAGTAGGTATTTAAGTCGATGGAGAAGAAGTAAAAACTTTGAGGTTCGCCGATGACATTGTAATTCTGTCACAGACAGCAAACGACTTGGAAGAGCAGTTGAACGGAATGGACTGTGTTTGAAAGGAGGATATAATATGAACATCAACAAAAGCAAAACGAGGATAATGGAATGTAGTCTAGTTAACTCGGTTGATGCTAAGGGAATTAGATTAGGAAATGAGACACTTAAAGTAACAAAGGAGGTTTGCTATTTGGGGAGCAAAATAACTGATAATGGTCGAAGTAGAGAGGATATAAAATGTAAACTGGCAAATGGCAAGGAAATCGTTTCTGAAGAGGAGAAATTTGTTAAAATCGAGTATAGATTTAAGTGTCAGGAAGTCGTTTTTGAAAGTATTTGTATGGAGTGTAGCCATGTATGCAAGTATAACATGGACGATAAATAGTTTGGCCAAGAAAAGAATAGAAGCTTTCGAAATGTGGTGCTACAGAAGAATGCTGAAGATTAGATGGGTAGATCACATAACTAATGAGGAGGTATTGAATAGAATTGGGGAGAAGAGGCGGTTCTGGCAGAACTTGACTAGAAGAAGGGATCGGTTGGTAGGACGTATTATGAGGCATCAAGGGATCACCAATTTACTATTGGAGGGCAGCGTGGAGGGTAAAAATCGTAGAGGGAGACCAAGAGATGAATACACTGAGCAGATTGAGAACGATGTAGGTTGCAGTAGGTACTGGGAGATGAAGCAGCTTGCACAGGATAGAGTAGCATGGAGAACTGCATCAAACCAGTCTCAGGAATGAAGACCACAACAACAACAACGCTAGCTGTATATAAGCCAGGTCACATGGCGTAATGTGCAGCACGCCAGCTTGTGGGACAGGGAGGTGAGCCAAATCCAGATAGCATCTGTGCACTGGATTATGAACCATTGGTCCTGTACACCGACACGCCAGATTGTGGGTTGTAGGCCATTTTCCACTGTAGTTTCGTCAAATGTTGGGACTGGTGCACAGTCACCGTCTCAGAAAAATACGATGTGCAAATAATTAAGCAATCGCAGGCACCACATGTAGGGGACACTAGTTTATGTCTAGTTGAAGCGCCACAGCTGGTGTATTAGTTGCTTCATTGGGTAGCTTCACTCAAAATACGCAAGAATCTTTAGCTGTTCACTGCCCCGGTAGCTGCTCGGCATCATCGTCAACACGAAGTGGTGTGAGGTGGATATCCTCATTCCTCTCAAACGCCTCACAGTTGGCAATGATGCAGAGCAGTGCTTTAAACCTCTCACGCAGTGGTCGTCAAACTTCGGCCTGTCGGCTGCATGCGGAACCAATAAAACATTCGTGTGGCCCGCGGTTCTCGGCCGTACTTTGTAATAATATGCGCGTGAGAAGTAGCAGCCGTATCCCTGAGAGAGCAATTTTTCTACTCAGTCACAAACGAAAATACTTACAGAGACAGTAACATTTTAAGATGTGCTTAATTTTTACTGAAGCTTCTGAAGAAGAAATTATTTACATCCTAAGCCAGTATAGAATAAATACTTACTATCTGCTACTGTTGGCTGTACCTGACTCCTTCGTCGATCATAAATATGTTACAAGGATTGCAATATGAGTGCATAAAGTTTGCCAGTCACCTCAGAGGCGAAGCTGGATGCAGAGGCGAAATGGTTCAAATGGCTCTGAGCACTATGCGACTTAATATCTGTGCTCATCAGTCCCATAGAACTTAGAACTACTTAAACCTAACTAACCTAAGGACATCACACACATCCATGCCCGAGGCAAGATTCGAACCTGCGACCGTAGCGGCCGCGCGGGATGCAGAGGCGGACAGATTTGTCGCTGCAAGGTGAAAGGGAATTTTTTGTTTTGCTTCCTGATGGTAAAACTTCATGGGCGTTTGTGTTACTTGGGCCGATCAGCCCCCATAGTCAAAATTTCAAACGGAAGTGACATGGACTCGTGAATGCACATTTCAGCCGGCCGCGGTGGTCTCGCGGTTCTAGGCGCGCAGTCCGAAACCGTGCGACTGCTACGGTCGCAGGTTCGAATCCTGCCTCGGGCATGGATGTGTGTGATGTCCTTAGGTTAGTTAGGTTTAAGTAGTTCTAAGTTCTAGGGGACTGATGACCACATCAGTTGAGTCCCATAGTGCTCAGAGCCATTTGAACCATTGCATTTTCAGAGACGATCGTCTTCAATTGAAGTACACTTTGCAGCAAGGAATATGAAGTGAAATAAAAGGTGTTATGAAACTTAAGAAACCTGACATTCAAAACATTTAGTAAACATCTGTGATCGCGTCTCATGTTGCATAAAGCATTAAAATACAAGTACATTTTCGTCATTTTTTTCTATTTTTCGTCTTTCCTTAGTTGCTTTAAATTCGTGGAGCTATGTTCCGTGCATGCAACTAATTAAAGGCACCTTGTTTATTGCCATACCCGTTTCGTTTCTTTTATGTGGGAAGCATCTTCGGTGGCCTGTAATACGTTTCTTTTTGTATTATGTGGTAGATACAATATGCTTCTATGTTACATTTTGTCGGGTTTTGCTCTTGTTTCCATAGGTTAGAATCACCTTATGTAGCACAAATTTCGTAATGTGAAATTATCATGTCCAGGATCGCACGTATGAGTTAACAGCGCTGGAAATAGTAACACCGAACAATAATTTCACATTACGAAATTTGTGCTACAAAAGTTGATTCTAACCTAAAAAACAAGAGGAAACACGACAAAATGCAACATAGTAGCATACTGTATCTACCACATAATAGGTTTATTGTATATATTAAAAAACATGTATTGCAGGCCACTGATGATGCTTCCCAAATAATAGTAGCGAAACCCGTATGGCAATAAACAAACTGCGTTCAATTAGTTGCGTAGACGGAACATACCTCCACGAACAAGTGCATTTCCTGTTACAAATCATCTGCACACAGAGACAACACAGAAACACTTCGACGATTACACAGTCACAACTTTGGGGTCGCTGAGGATAGCAGCAATCTGAAACCGAGACCAGTCGCCACGAAGTGTTTCGAATGGTGCCGACTTAACAAACGTATAGCGCCCTTAACCACAACTAGTCTAATGTGGTCTCAAAAGATACTAATTTATGTAGGATACCAATTAATAATAAGATCGGAACATACGCGACCCGAGGTGCCCTCCACAATGTCGCTATTGGCTCTTGAGCAAAAATGTTTGACGATCGCTGGTGTAACGTGTTGCCACAAGGGCAGCGAACGAAGACACTTGAGCCCGTTGAGCCAAACTAGCCAATGAAACAAATAGTACGCCACCTGTGGCGCTTTGCCCGGAAATATATTTACGAGGGTTGCACAGAACAAGCTTCACACGATCCATACACAGATGGCGCACACGACTTCCTCCCTTGAGTTAACCGACAACTGGCATCAGGCAGGGCATCCAGTCAGAAAGGTATAATAAATTTGCCAAATCAGCGGCAGGTACAGAAATCGTACTAGGAGAGAGAGAGAGGAAGAGAGAGAGAGAGAGAGAGAGAGAGAGAGTATTTTATAAACTGGGTACTTGAGAATTCTCGACGTTTCTTGGACAGAAAACAGATGTTTAAAGGAAAAGAATGATGTAAGATAATTTACGAAAAGTAGTATCCTTGGGCAGCTACAACCTCTTCTCACTTTTAGGATAACAAATGGATTCCGAGACAGAAAATATTGAGCTTCTTTGAAGTGTTACATTTAAGGCGCCAGTTTTCGAGACTGTTAAAAGTTATGAAATGTTGTTCAAAAACACCAAGTTGCAAGAACCGAACCAACGGTAATCGAAAGGGGAGCTGTCTGGTGAATATTGCAGGTGGAGTAAGGCATCTAGTCGAAGTCCCATCAAGGTTTCCTTTTCTCGGTTTCAAGACGTAGTATGGTATTGTCAAGAAGCACAATGACTTTGTCTTATCTCTGAGCATATTGCGGGGCATTGTCGTTAAATGCGCGTTTCACATTGAACAACTGAGATTCGTAGCGTTCAGCCTTCACCTTTTGGCGCAGCTGCAACAGTTTGTGGTGCAACACACCGACCAGGACTCATTCTGTCATTAACCTCAAAATCTTTGCCTTTAAACCGTCGAAACCAATCTCTATACTTTTTTCCGGCAGAGCATATTCGCCGGCCATGGTGGCCGAGCGGTTCTAGGCGCTACAGTCTGGAACTGCGCGACCGCTACAGTCGCAGGTTCGAATCCTGCCTCGGGCATGGATGTGTGTAATGTCCTTAGGTTAGTTAGGTTTAAGTAGTTCTCAGTTCTAGGGAACTGATGACCTGGAAGTTCTCATAGTGCTCAGAGCCATTTGAACCAGAGCATATTCTGCAAACGCTTCTACTAGCAAGCGATGGCTTTCCGTAGCTGATTTCTTGAAACGAAAGCAAAACAGTAACGCTTCCCGCAAATGCTGTTTTGTAGGTACAAAACCCACATGCTCAAGGCACTAAATTCATACGTTCTTTTCACTCCACTTCAAAGTCACACAGTGATCACAAGCCCTAACGTTTCTACTGTTACGTAAGTTTCGTCTCGCAGTCCGCCACGTTGCATTAGTAAAATTACTGCCCCTCTTCGTCAACAGCGAGAATTAACTTACGGAGAACATTATGACCCCGGTCCTACTATCGATGTAAGAGAGTCCAGGCGACAGCAGCGTCACCTGGTGAGGAATGACTGCTAGTCAGACACCACGCACGATGCATGTAGTATTAGTGTGTGCGCTGTCCGTGTGTAGAATGGGGAAGGTGCGCAATCTGAATCTGACTGTGGGCAGATTGTGATGTCCCGGAGGCCCGGCACGAGCATTTATAAAACTGCACGACTTATCAGATGTTCGAGGACTGCTGTGGTGAGTGACTATCACCTGGCAAAACAAAGGTGAAACGAAGTCCAGACGTCGTGGGTGCGGGAGGCCCCTCCTCGTTACACATTTCGGACGACGAAGGCTTGGTGGACTGGTAAGATAGGACATGCTGCGACCTTGGCTAAACTGACATCCGACTACAGTGCTTGGCAGAGAATAAGTGCGTCTGAACACACAGAGCACCGAACACCCCTAACGATGTTTCTCCGCAGCCGACGACCCATACATGTGCCAATGTTAACACCACGACGTTGGCAACTACAGCTGAAATGAGCATGCACTGGACGTTTGCAGAGAGCTGTATGGTCTGATGAATGAATGCCGATACCTCCTTAGACATGCCGGTGGGAGCGCACGAATCCGTCCCCTTCCAGGGGAACAGCTCCTTGACACCTGTACTGCGAGACGAAGACAAGCTGACAGCAGTTCCATTATGATCTGGGGACCATTCACGCGGGCATACATGGCCCCATTGGAACTTGTGCAAGGTACCATGATGACCAAGGAAAATCGTAGATCAGTTGCAGAGCACGTATACCATTCACGCGGGCATACATGGCCCCATTGGAACTTGTGCAAGGTACCATGATGACCAAGGAAAATCGTAGATCACTTGCAGAACACGTATACCCCTTCATGAAGATCATGTTGCAAAAAGGCACCGGCATTTTTCGACAAGATAATGCGCCATGTCGCGAGGGCAGGAGTGTGATGGAGAGGTTCGAGGAACACCGTGAAGAGTGCCAGTTGCCATGCTGCCCCCCCCCCCCCCCTCGCCACCCCCTCCAACTACCCAGATCTGAACCCGATCGAACACATCTGACATGTGATTGAACATGGCGTCAGAGCTCATCGCCCCCCACCCACCCCGGAATTTACGGGAATTAGGTGAGCTGCGTGTGCAGATGTGGTGCTAACTCCCTCCAATGGCCTAGCAAGGGCTCATTGCCGCCATGCCAAGACGCGTCGCAGCTGTTATCCGCGCCGAAGGTGGACGTACTGGCTATTAGGTACGTGGTCATAATGTTGTGGCTGATCAGTGCATAAAAACCTCGCGGCGCGCTGCCTCTTAGATCTAGTACTGTCTACGTACCATACAGGTTGAACAGTATATTACAGCCATTGCAGGGTCGTACAAATATGGAAGATTGTATACGACAACAATTTCAGTACCGTGTAAGGCCTATTCTTTCATCTACAAGCGGCAATCATAAAAATTTAACTATCACCTCGGGAAAAAATAAAGTTCGTCTATTAATTTTATGTTTGTTCGAAGCTACATGTCTGCTGTTTTGGTTCACATTGAAATAATCACACAGCAATACCCTAGCATGCCGCTAAGGTATCCAAAACAAAACTGCGCAGCCTATTAATAAACTTTATTACCGTGTGGTAAATATTTTTCTGCATTTTGAGGGCAACAGTGCTGCAACAATAGATGCCGTTTTGGTGCAAGTGTATAGCAACAATGCTTCCAGTGTGGTCAAAGAACAAGAAAATTGCAGGCCCTCTTTTTGTGAGGAACTAGCAATTGGAAGAGATGTAGAGACTCTCGTGGACGATGACTGGCGTATCATAATCGAGGCGATAGTGCAAAAGATATAATCAACCATGAACCAATTTTCAGTATCTTGCACATTCTGAACATTCAAAGGTCACGGCCCACTACGTTTCGCCACTGTTCACTCCCACTAAAAAGCCCGCCGAGATGGGGTAACAATGGAAATCCAACAGATAGGTCAGATCAACATGTTCCCCATACACGAGGCCTGGGTACATCACTAGGAGACCGAGGCAAACGAGCGAAGCAACGGCGGGAGACGTGGTTAGTCACCACAGTCGAAAAAGACGAAGGCCAACCATCACTGAAATAGGTGGAGCCGACTGTTTTTTTTCTACTGCATTGGTGTGGCTTTAAGACATTTTGCTCGTAAGGGACCGCAAATCGTCACAGGAACGTGCTACCGAAATCTCCTGATGAAGTTCCGTGAGGCTGTTTAAGCGAAGCGTTGTGGCGAATTGATCACTGGGGTGTTTTTGTTCCACAGCAATGCCTCAGCTAATTCTGCCTCCACCCTGCCTCACCCTCCCCCACCCCCACCACCTCTTGACATCTTCTTCTTTCCTCAAGTGAACAAACTATTCAGTGGAAAGCATTTCTAGGATGGGGACGACGTGGATTGAATGAAAACGCGGGGTTGTGCTGCCACAAGTCTCCCAAACAGGCACAGAAATTTGGACGCAACGTGACGTAAGGTCAGAGCGATTATAGCGCCAAATAGTGCTGGCCCCGCAACACGAAATTGTTGAAGGCACGAGAAAGGCCAGTGAGTATCAATCAGCGAACAGTTACGTACTTCATTGCATCATGGCCCAGAGAGAACATTTGGATGATTTAACATGGAGAAAAACACTGGGAAACTGGAAGAAGGACGAAGCATGACGATTGTAGCCCGGGAGTTTATTATGACTGACACAATTGTTTCACGTGCATGAGGAGCGTTCTGAACCACAGGAATAAGTAGGTGGTCGACCATGGTCAATTACTGCAGCAGATCACTGCTACCTTGTACAACAGGCAAAAAGGGACCCACATCAAACAGCGGACGCAGTTGCAATCACATTTAACAGGATTGTAAGGCACGCGTCACGCTCCAAAGTGACACGGAAACTGCTTGGGGATGGCCTCTTGGCCCGACGACCAGTACCTTGTGACCTGCTGACACTTGCACGTCGGCTGCACCTTTTGCGATGGTGATAAGGGCACAGGGAGTGGGCCAACTAAGAGTGGGGTCGTATGCTGTTCTCGGATGAGAGCAGATTCAGTATGAGCAGTGATTCTGGATTGCCCTCACACGGCGAGAGCTGGGAACACACAATACACCGTGGAACACTGTCTAACATAATCATATTGGTGGTTCAGGTACTGACCACCAAATCTTTCAACACGGTACACTCACTGGTCAACGTTATTACAACACTATACTCCTTCCCCAAATGCATCTTTTCAGGGATGCAATCGGCCCTGACTTAATTTTTACGTATTTCAATGCGCGACCACATCGAAGAGTGTATGTGGAGGACTCTTGGAACCAGAGGCTATTTGGCGAATGGACTTGCGTGCTTGTTCCCCCAATTTAAATACCATCGAGCTCTCCTGTGATAAAAGGCAACGGCCTTGCCGCAGTGGATACACCGGTTCCCGTCAGATCACCGAGGTTAAGCGCAGTCGGGTGTGGCCGGAACTGGGATGGGTGACCATCCGGGCCGCCATGCGCTGTTGCCATTTTTCGGGGTGCACTCCGCCTCGTGATGCCAATTGAGGAGCTACCCGACCGAATAGTAGCGGCTCCGGTCACAGAAAACCATCATAACGACCGGGAGAGCGGTGTGCTGACCACACGCGCCTCCTATCTGCATCCTCAGCTGAGGATGACACGGCGGTAGAATGGTCCCGATGGGCCACTTGTGGCCTGAAGAAGGAGTGTAATCCTGGGATACGTTGGGGAGACGTATTGCAGCATGTCCACTTGCATCAGCTACCATACAACCGTTGCCAACCATGTGGTGGAGGAATGGAACTCAAACCAACCTTGTGGCCAGCATGGGAGCACGTTGAAAAGCGTGCTCCACTGCTCCCGATGGTCACACACCCTATTAAGAACGATGTCCCGCATTATGTAATGTCCAGTGGACCATCATAAATTACAGTGACTTCATTGCAATTACTGTCTTTAAGTAAAAGTATCATTTCTGATCGCCTAATTACTTCAGTGAGCTGTGGTATATTTTAGGAGCTCTTTGCATGTATGGTCCAAGTTTGATAGAGTTATGTTACTTAGCAGTGACACACCGTGTGAAAGTTACTTTCGTGCTTAAGTTTTGCACACCAAGGTACATTCTACGCCCAATCTCAACCAATTCATCCATCGCTAGGAAAAGTGTATCACGATGAAGAGTATGCTGTAGAGAGACTGACACCATCAAAAATTTCACGGTCACACTTGGGGTTTTTCGGGGTGATAAACTAAATTTAACGAGCGCCCTCATACACTCCACAAGTTACCTAAGGTGTGTGGGGGTGATTACTTTGGATAAGTAAACCAGTTCAGCGTGCCTCCACAGCTGAACAGTCAGCGCGCCTGACTGCAATGCAGACGAACTCTGTTGGAATCCCTGTAGTGCCAAATATTTTTACTTTTTTGGAGGACTTGTAAGGGGCGCTCTTAGCCTCATAATTGAGGAACTACTTGAAGAAGAAGCGCTTCGAAAGTCTGCAAAGCCTACAACTCAGGCAGAGAGTGGTGCCGATCTCACACTCCTCCACACCGCGTCCAAAGGACGCCATATGGCAGACGATCACATGGGGGCCAGTCACTGATGCGTGGTATTATGGATCTGCAAATTACTTTTTTTGAGTCATTTCTTATCTTTCCTCTTCTGTTTGTGATTCGTGCGTGTCACTTTCGCTAGTCCTCCATATTAGGTCTATTTCCCCTAATTTAACTGTTTCTTGAGGTGCAGCTCTACATTATGAAGTAATATCTTTCTCACCTTTTCTTGCATCACACAGTCTCAGAATTTTAACATCTAAACCCCGTTTAGCATATAAGTCTCTCTTGAAACGTCTGAAATTAGAATTATTGACTGAACATCTCCGAAACGCGTTGATCTTCAAAGGATGTCATATTTCGCTTGTTGCTGTACGTGTTTTTATTTTTCTGCTGTAATTTCGTCATTATGCCATTGCTGTACATGTTTTTATTTTGCTGCTGTAATTTCGTCATTATGCCATTGTCAAGCATGCACTTATTAGCGGCAATGTCACAGTAGAAATGTCGGTTATAAGTAATAGTAACCTTGTTGAATTATGGTCCACAGAAGGAGATCTGAAAATGAGAGAGCACGAGACTAATGTTGCGGGTTGCATTCTTTACAATTCAAAGCGTTGCTGCTACTTCAGTGCTATACCGCCCTTCTCCCTTCCTGCAGTCGTTCCGCGAGTATCCCGAGTCAGAGAACGACAGCGCTGCGGTCGCTTCCTACTTGCCGGCTCGATCCTTCTTACTGAAGTGTGCGGGAGTGCAGCACTGATCGTAACTTGCAATCGTTACGGACGTTGAGTGCATGGTCTTGCTGTTGTAAAGTAACACTGACAAGACGAAATGACCGATTGTCGGTCTCACACAGCCTTTAACGTAGCGGTGTTTTCAGAGACTGTGGACGGTATAACATTTCAGCTCCTCAACACCAAATTAAAACGTTCCACTTCAATTTGTTTGCACTTATAGCGATCCCAGCTTCCTCAACCAAATTAAAACGTTACATTAGGAGGTGTCTGCTTCGTGCAAAAGGTCTTGAGTTCATATTGACGACAACAAGTAATTCTTCATTACAGACGTTTATTTACAAACAGAACTGACAGACTTCACAGAGTCAACAACTGACTCTCAGAGCTAACCGCACTGCATATCCGAACTGGCAACTGACAACTCCTAGGTGTATTAATATCTTTCCAAACAATGAGAGTCTTTGACAATGTTTTGTTTACAATACGATAGCAATTCACGACTTAAAACTAAATTAGACATTACAGAATTTTAGTACAGATTAAAGTAAGTAAAAGGATCAGTACATATAAATTCTTACAAGCATAATTTCCAAATAGATTTTATAACATTTTTCTACCAGCTTCTGGATAACCTTCACCAGATTTGTACCGATGTTTCCAGAAATATCTTGACATTTGATTTTGGATATTTCTTGAGTGATTTAGAACAACTATTTATATGTAAAATGATTTAAATCGTGTTTCAAAACGTAAATAAATCTTTTTAGCAATATTTCTTGATACAAATCGCCTTTCGAAATTAGGTTATGAAACAGTTTTCACAAGTTTTCGTATTTTTGCGATCATAATATAGAATTTCCCCATAGAAAGTTCCAGAAGTGTGCATTAAACGTTCATTTACAGACTTTCTCTTTAGCTGGTGAGTTTTTAAAAGTATCTTGTCCATATTATACGAAATAATTTAGCTCAAAACTGATAATTTATACAATTAATCAGAGCTACAGCAAACAGTGAGTCTTTCTTTTACAAAATGAAATATAATTACAAAATTGAATGAAAATAGGTTACTAACACCAATATATACCTACATCAATTCTATTTTTGTTCCTTCTGCGCTAAACGCCCCAATATTGACACAGTACAACACTCAAACATCACCAAAGTTTCCCTTTACATTTTGCATATCTGTATCGACATCCCCTAAAAGTCTACTGTATCGAATACTTCAATATGTCCCAATATGTCCTGTAATGTTACAACGGTGTAAGAAGAAAATTAAGTGATGCAGCATATATAATTGCAAATATTGCTCATTAGAGGGAGAATGAGGTCTGGAATAAGTTCGACGTTATAATCCACGATTCAGTCAAAAAACACACAAATATCGTCCAATACAAACAAGGCGGTTATGCTCTTGTTTAATCCACCTCCATCATGGGAAAACATATGTGCTCCGTCAAACTAAAACTGGGCACAAAACAACGTCGTTGTTATGTCCCTGAAACCAAAAAGCGTGCCATTTCTGTATTCTTTTCGTCGTGGCAACGTGCATTTATGGACTAACAGCGAGTCGTGTAGCTTATCATTCTTTTCTGTAAATTTTTCGAAGACTTTATCTTGCTAATTAATAATCATTAGGAGAATGTACTTCATCCTTGTGTCATGTTTCCTTGTACCGTCGTCACTGTTACACTTGTAACCAGTGTACTCACTCTCCTTTATACACGGGACGTTTGTATTGATTCTTATGTATGTCAACGCAGTTGAGTGTTTCAGACCATCCAGATTCTTGAAAAGAGGCGTTATGCATTACAAAGAGGTTTGATAAAATTCTAAGGCTGTACCGTACAAGAAGAGTCAGGTAAGTTGGTACGTCTTCGAGCGTGACAATAAAATTGGATAAATTAGGCCTCACACGTTGAACTACCGACAGTGCTGCGATGCAGTCACGTCACTTGACGCAACACGAATGGAAAGACATTCTGGGTCGGGTACCTCGCATAAAGATCATTGCTTGTAGAGGCACAAGAACCTGCACATCTTTAATGGCCCAGACAACACATAAATTGGACATCACTGACTGGAAGCATGTAGTATGGTCCGACAAGTCACAAATTTACCTCTTTCCAAACGATGGAAGGTGTCGAGTGCATTTTAACGTGCAGCGTGTGGAGGGCCAAGTTTAGGCAGGAGGTGCTCTGTAATGTTTTGGGTGCGCATGAACTAGGATGTTTATTTCAATATCACCTGTATCTTCATGATATTTTCATGATGGTTATGTTGTAGACATTCCCTTCTTCCTAAATTACAATAGTCGTATTAAAAGGGTTGTAAGCACACAGTACGTTACCGATTTGAGGAACGCTCAACCACTCTATCTCATCTCGACTGTCCACCAAATCTCCCGACCTTATTTTCATTGAAAACGTCTAATACTATTTGGAACAGTCAGCGACACGTAGCAATCTCCATCCTTGCTATTCGTCATCTTATCATCGACGAGTGGCTTTAGCAGGAAATGGCATAACTGAAGAAACTTGTGAATTCGCTTCCTCGCCGAATTCAACCTATAGCCGGTGTTACTCTATAGTTGCACGATGCCTCCAGGAGGGGCGGGGGGGGGGGGGGACTAATTTTTATCCACTTGTCAATAGTTACTCATGTATGTACTCTGTTAGTATCTGGTCTCCTGATTGCTCCCCACCTTGTAAATACACTGAAGCGCCAAAGAAACTGGTATAGGTATGCGTGGTTGGATTCAGCATCTCCAAGGTAGCGATGAAGAGGGAATTTCCCTGTACGACCATTTCACGTCTGTACCGTGAATATCATGAATCCGGTAAAACATCAAATCTCCGACATCTCTGCAGCCGGAAAAAGATCCTGCAACGATGACTGAAGTGAATCGTTCAACGTGACAGACGTGCAGCCCGTCCGGAAATTGCTGCAGATTTCAATGCTGGGCCATCAAAAAATATCAGCTTGCGAACCACTTGACGAAACATCATCGATATGGGCTTTCGGAGCCGAAGGCCTACTCGTGTATCCTTGATGACTGCTTCTGCCTCGCCTGGGCCCGTCAGCACCGGCATTGGACTGTTGATGACAGGAAACATGTTGCCCGGTCGGACGAGTCTCGTTTCAAATTGTATCGAGCGGATTGACGAGTACGGGTATGGAGACAGCCTCATGAAACCATGTGCCTTGCATGTCAGCAGGGGACTGTTCAAGCTGGTGGAGGCTCTGTAAAGATGTGGGTCGTGTGCAGTCGGAGTGATATGGGACCCCTGATACGTCCAGATATGGCTCTGACAGGTGATACGTACGTAAGCATCCTGTATGATCACCTGCATCCATTCATATCCATTGTGTGTTCCGACGGACTTCAGTAACTTCAGCAGGACAATGCGACAACCCAAACGTTCAGAATCGCTACAGAGGGGCTCCAGAAAGACTCTCCTGAGTTTAAACACTTGCGCTGGCCATCAAACTCCCCAGACACGAACATTATTGAGCATATCTGGAATGCCTTGCAACGTGCTAATCAGAAGAGATCTACACACCCTAGTACTCTTACGGATTTATGGACAGCTCTGTACAATTCATGGTGTCAGTTCCCTGCAGCACTGCTTCAGACATTAGTCGAGTCCATACCACGTCGTGTTGTGGCACTTCTGCTTGCTCGCTGGGGTCCTACAGGATATTAGGCACGTATACCAGTTTGTTTGGCTCTTCAGTGTGTCACTGTCTGTGTCTTTCGCAGCGCCACGAAAAGCTAGTTGGAGGGTGATGAGATGCGAGAGAAAGCCCCCAAGGCACACTATTACTCTTAGTCTACTCTACTCTCCAACAAACACTATCCGATGGTTCTAGTATACATTCACGTTGTATCTTTGCCCCTAATATGTGCTGCTGTTATCGCATGTCGACTGCTGGAATATTGCGCCGGTCCAGGTGCAAATCTGTATGCATCTGTCACTCAGACTGAAGACGACGAGCACGCAAACCTTCCTTGGATCATCGACACCAACACTTATAAGCCACTGACACGTAAAGTCCAACGTAGTGGGCTATGTTTCGGAAGCACCGTGCAATAGCCTGCGTACGCACAATAAAACCTCGCTCAAATTCACTTAATGGCACGAACAGTGTTTTTCTAAGCTTTCCTGGCATCCCTGTAACGTTTAATAACCCAGTACGATACCGAAATCGACAGACAACTTTTTCGGCATGTGATTACACTTCTTGCGAGCTTACCGTGTTGATGCTCAGCAGATTTCGTATTTCTGCATCATGCCGGCAGAAGTGTTCCATGTTTTATTTGAATATAATGTTGGATGTCTTTCGCAATCGTACTCATAAAACTACGAGAAGTGGAGCGTTGATTTCTTTTTAACAATCTCTGTGACCAATTTAAATAATCTCACGAAGAGGAACCATAATGTACACATTGCTAAGGTCATGGGGGAGGAGAAACGTTGAAGTAGAAATTAAGTGGGAATACCTCTATTACTTTGATGAATCACATAAAGAGGAGTCAAGGTACACAGTGGCACTGGTCTTGCATTCGGGAGGACGGAGATTCAACTCACTTTCCGAGCATTCAGATTTACATAATTTTACAGTTTTGGGAATTAACTGTCATGTAGAATTGTCTTAATCATATCCCTTTCGCCATTTGACTGTACTCTTATTTTCCACTGAATGATGTTAAAATTTCGGGTATATATCAATTTCAAGTGAGTCATCATCTTCCTACGACGACTAATTACAACGCGGTAATAATGGATCGCTCCAGAATGACTGTGGAGTAGAATTCGATCAGATTTAGGTGTTTTTTTTGTTTGTTAATGAGACGGCTTATTTTGTGCCCCAACCTTCGCTAATCCAGTTCGTTCTCCGTCCCTGATAATCTCGTCCTGAAGTAGAGTTTGAAACTTAAGATTCACTGTTTTTGAGACACAACTTGCAGGTAATTTCATGTGATATTCGTGGTGAATATCCAGGGTATACTGAAATTCCCGTTACAAGCTTCTATGACCTGTAGAGGGGAGTGAGTGTATTACATTTTGAATAGGAACCTATTTCGGCAACGTACCGTTCCCGTGCTACAGCCGTTTGAAAATATGTTTGCTAGATAAGTGTGCAACATGGTAGTAATGGTGGGGGTGGTTACATCGGATCAGCTGATGTTACTTGACGTCTGTCCTCCCTCTCTAACTTGGTTCGAGCCTCATTCACGTGTCTGTGAGTATTAGAGCTACGTGATTGAATACATGTTTGCAGAATACGCCGACATGATCCTTCTGAACGGAATGGTTCAAGGTAATCGAAGTGCTGCTCGTCGCCTTTATCAGGATCGTTCTCCACAACTCAATTGCATCCACTTTGATCCACAATTACGCAACGACTTCGAAAAAAGGCACCTTCACCATCAGCAGGCGTCACTCTGTTGCTCCAAGGACACGCCACACGCCCGAGTTGGTAGAGGCCGTACTGAATCACGCTGAAGAGAACCCGTCAACGAATACATGAGCAATTTCTTCGGCTACTAATCAGGAAAATCGTAAAAATGCTTTTCTGAAGATGGGTCCAACTTAAAAAAATTATGCACTCACTCCCCTTTACAAGTCCTAGAAGTTGGTAACAGGAATTTCCCAACATCGTGCATAATTTTAGCTGTAACACCTTCAGGTGTTGATAAGAGTGCTTAGCTTTCGTCTAATGTGATAGTCAAGAATTTTTAGCTTCTTTTTTGTCGAAGTTCAAATATACTTTATAAGGTGTGTTCTTCTATTGAAGATCGGAAGAAATTGAAGTATTTTGGTAGCAACTATAAAAATTTGAAAAATAAGTTGATTGTCCAAATACCTGATTTGACTGGTAGATGATGTGCTCCAGATCTTTGTTGCGCCGGATGACTGTCATCCTGAAATTCTGGTCCCACGACGCTGAAGTGATGTGGCAACACAGCCCGTCCATCAGGCTCTGCACGGCTGCAGTCAATGGCTGAGGCACACTACCTGGCACAACACAAACAGTGCATCACATGACATACCAGTTCAGAGTGGCCTCCGTCTAATGGTCTCGTTATGTTTACTTGTGTTACAAGCACGGTTGTGACAAATATAATTTAGGTGGAATATGATGGTTCAGTTTTCTTCTGTGAGCATTATTCTGATGGTGCTTGCCGAAAGATAACATTTACAGTACGACGATTATCTAACAACGTGGAAATGGTAAAGTCGTAATGTTTTCAGCTGTTGAAAATTCGTTAATCTCTTTTCACACAACTGAATAGTCACAAAGGGACTTTGTTTCTCAAAATCCAACTACGCTATCTACCATTGCAGTGCGGAACGCTACGAGACGTGCAGAAATGGAGCCAGTGATGTTCTGGGAAGTACCGACAGGGGCCTGAAGCCATGCCGACTCCACTGCCGTGGCCAAATCCGCTAGGTTTGTCAGTTGAGGATCCATGGCATGAACAGCCCGATCGAGGCTGTCAGATTCTCGATTGGGTTTTAATGGTTCAAATGGCTCTGAGCACTAAGGGACTTAAATTCTGTGATCATCAGTCCCCTAGAACTTAGAACTACTTAAACCTAACTAACCTAAGGACATCACACACATCCATGCCCGAGGCAGGATTCGAACCTGCGACCGTAACGGTCGCGCGGATCCAGATTTTAGCGCCTAGAACGGCTGAGCCACACCCACCGGCTTGGGTTTTAATCCGTGGAGTTGGTCAGCCAGAGAGGTACGGTAAACTTATCCTTGTGCTCTTCGAACGACGCACGTACCCTGCGAGCTGTGTGGGGGGTTGTTTTGGGGAAGAAGACCAGGCAGCGAGGTCATCGGTCTCATCGGATTAGGCAAGGATGGGGAAAGAAGGCGGCCGTGCGCTTTGAAAGGAACCATCCCGGCATTTGCCTGGAGCGATTTAGGGAAATCACGGAAAACCTAAATTAGGATGGCCGGACGCGGGATTGAACCGTCGTCCTCCTGAATGCGAGTCCAGTGTCTAACCACTGCGCCACCTCACTCGGTCTCTGCGAGCTGTGTGGCACGTTGCATTGTCCTGCTGGTAGATGCCATTGCGCCGAGGAAAAACAAACTGGATTAACGGGTGGACATGCTCCCCAAGAGTGGATGCATACTGGTGTTGACCCATTGCGCCTTCCAGGGTGAGGAGATCATCCTCGAAAACCTTCGCCAGACCATAACGGCTGCAGGGTGTTTGATTTTACCCCGTACGCGCACACGACTATCTGTCCGATGGAGCATAAAACATGATTCATCTAAGAATCTCATCTGTCACCAGTCAGTGGACGTCCAGTTACGGTATTCGCGTGCAAATTCCAGTCTACGTCGCCTATGGACAGTAGTCAGCATAAATGCACAAACCAGTCACCTGCTAAAGAGATCCATACGCAACAGCGTTTGAGGAACCGGCGTTGAGAAGACACTGGTGGTAACCCCTTGGTTCATCTGGGCGGTCAGTTGCTCAGTAGTTGCACGTCTATTGGCCCGTACACGTCTCCGCAGCCAACTATGGCCTGTGGTGCACTACAGTTGCTACGGCGCCGGTTTTGAATACCGTCATTTTGCCATGCGCAATTAACGCAAATACTTCCATCCTTGGCCCAAAAGGTAATGATCGTGCCTCTTACGACGTCGGATAAGTCGCTCTATGTCCGCATTATTAAAACTGCTGCACTGTTCACCGTGTTACCGTATCTCCCCACCCCACCCCCACCCCTTCGAGTCACGTTTTATATACCCTACACTGCTAGTGCTGCCACCTGCGGTCTGTGAGTGGTTTTGCCCGTTGACGTCGCACGTAGGTGGTGGTCATGTTAATGTGACTGGCCCGTGTGCCTTGTAGAGCTGAGAAGATATTTATGAGTGAAAATTGAGGAAGGATTGACTGATTGCTGTTATTACTGTGGAAGGTTCACTTGAAGATGTCCCGCACGCTCTCAACGGCAAAATGTATGAGCGACCTGGGAGATGCTTGGTTAAGTTTGTAAACATAAACGTTATCGCGGTTCTAGGCGCGCACTCCGGAACCGTGCGATTGCTACGGTCGCAGGTTCGAATCCTGCCTCGGGCATGGATGTGTGTGATGTCCTTAGGTTAGTTAGGTTTAAGTAGTTCTAAGTTCTAGGGGACTGATGACCACAGCAGTTGACTCCCATAGTGCTCAGAGCCATTTGAACCATTTTTTGCAAAAGATCATTCTCCATAAATGAGTAATATTTCTATGCTCTCTTCGTTAGTGTACATTATTCTCACACAAATCTTCAACGGATGGCAGTTGGCTTAATAATAATAATTTCGTGTATCTCAGTGGCTCGGTACAGGTCTCTCGATTGGACTCCACTTCGGCGACTTGCCTGTGTCCCTAATATACGCCAGTTATCCAACCGGGGAAAGCGGACCCACATTTTAACGGGGAAGCCGAACAAAGTTCCTCGCGGTTCCTCAAATCGTCAGGATATGAAGGATGGATTAAAGGTATAGTAGGCTGTCGATTATCCGAACGTCGATCAACCGAACGACCGGTTAACCGAACTGTGTACTCGCTCGCACCTGTTGCTCTCCAACTCTACCGCCCATCATCCCCCTCACTCCCAAACCAAGTTTCCCACAGTAGCCGCCGCACTTGGCTACCGCTGGCGGAACATTGCTTCTAATGGGGCCTTCACAAGGCGCTGCTGACCGGCCGAGCAGCCAGTCGCTGTGTTTCAACAATCGGCACACTTCTGTCTGGCTTGGCACTGGCAGTAGAAGTAGCGGCAGTATCAAAGCTGTTCACAGCAACAGCTGCGCCAGCTTAGAGTCGAGGCGTGCCGCTCCGCGCAGTTTGAAGGATTGTGCGCCCCCAAGAACAGCTTCTCACGGTGCAAACAGGCTCCTTCTGTTCTCTGTTACGACCACATTTGTGCTGCTGCGTGAAGAAGTTAGCTTGACGATACCAAATGCTTAAATGTATACGTGTTTTCCTTTCTATGAGGGACAAGTACGAGTTTATTAAAAGGTTAGAGGAAGGCGAATCTGCAACCACTTTATCCAATGAGTACAAGGTGGGGAAGTCGACAATTACGGATATAAAAAAAATAAAGGACGAGCATAGCAAATTTTTTTAAACGTAAATTTTGTATACTGTGTGTATTGTTCATGCAAAATGCATATGTAGTATGTATATATTTTTGTTTAATAAACTGTGCCACATACTATATATTCCTACTGAAGTTGCCTTTGTATGTTACTTTGTAATACTAAAAGAGATGCCGGTTTTTATAAATAAATTTACTGTACAGTACTTCTTTTTGGCAAATAAACATGTACAGTTCGATTATCCGAACAAACCAGTTTTCCGAACACCCATGTCCCCCAATTACTTCGGGTAATCGACGCCCTACTGTAAATGGAAAATTTCCGTTGGCCGACCGGGTTCAGTCCCACGACTTCTCGGTTTCCAGAGATGTGCCTTACCACTAACCCACCAAGCCCGACGGTTGATCGCATTGTCAATGTGCATTTTACTTATGTTTCCATTTGTTTACTGTGAAACTCTAGAAATTGCACGACTTAAGAATCCTGTGAGGGTCGAAGTCAGTTTTGTATTAAGTTTTTACTTATGTCAAGTATATGTGTATAGGACACTGTCATAGATTTCAAGAGGGTAGTTTTATAAATCTGATAAATTTCCATGGAAAGACTCTGGCGTGTAATGATGGATCCAGATTTCATCAATAATCACAAATCAGCACAAAAAGAACGTTTTTGTTGCACCTTCGTGGTTGGTAAGCGTGATTATTCTATGGATTTTACAAAGAATTTCAACAATGTGCAGCATGCAGTTCATTGTTGACTGTCATCTGAATCGGTCAGTTTATCGACTGTGATTGAAAATGAAGAAAACGGAGTTTCATGCTATTATTAACTGTATGAAGTCTGCATGGATTTCATCATTAGAGAACATTTATTTCTTGACTGAAGAATTTAAATGTGGTCCGACAAGCGCGCTCTGTCCGTCTAGTTGAGGTCAGCAAAAAAGAACTCACGTGACAAAATCTGTGATATGGTAATGCAAACCATAATAAGACTGCTGAGACTGTAGGCATCTCAACTGAACTAGTGCGTAATACCTTGCACGTAGAATTGGCTCCGTGGGTGTCGCGATTGCTCGCAGTCGACCAAAAGCGAATCCAGCACAACATTTCAACACAGTATCTGATGATGTGTAATCGCAATCTGCAAGACTTTTGTGCTGATTTGTGACTATTCTTGAAACTTGGTTGGATCCATCATTACACTCCAGAAGCAAACCAAGGAGAAAGGCAGGTGAAAGTGCACAAAGAAAGAAAAATACTATTTGGTCATTTAGGAAGGTGATGGCCACTGTTTTTGAAGATTCTCAAGGAATAGTCCTCGTACATTACATGGAAAAAGGAAAACTAGACCCTATTATGCTTCATTGATGGATAGTTTGAAACTTGAGTTGCCTGAAAAAAAAAACAACAAGTTGGCACGCAAAAAAGTGCTCTTCACCAGGGTAATGGAACATCGCACATATCAGTGTTAACAACGGCGATAGTGCATGAACTGGGTTTTGAATTGGTTCCTCATCCACCCTATTCACCAGACTTATCCATAAGTAACATCTTGTTGTTCCCTAACTTGAAACGTTTGCTTGGTAGGAAGAAATTTTCATCCAATGAGGAAATGATAGTAGTAGTCAACGAGTATTCTGCAGAGTTTGACAGAGCCTACTTTTCCGATTGAGTGATAAAACCGGAGGATCACTAGACCAAGCGTTTATACCTCAAAGGAGACTGTGTTGAGAAGTGAGGTAAGTTGTGAAACACATAGTTTTTCTTGCTTTTTTACCAGACTTATCAAACCACCCTCGTAAAACAGGTCTTGAGGAGAGGAATTGGATTACTAAATAGAAAATATACAGGGCGACATTTAAAAACATTGACAGCTGCTCATATCTTCGTGATGGACGAAGTTACAAGAAAAGCAGTCATGCCAGTTTAAGTCCGCCTGGTAGCTGAGAAATACTATCACGATACAGTTTTTAATTCGTTTCTGGAAAAAAGTTGTTTTGGTGGCCAAGACAATTGGGACATCCTGTATGAATAATATACTAGATCCTGTATGAAAAATATACCGGATCACGCTAAAAATTTAGATAAATATTTCGAGGATTAGTTTTTCACGGGGAAGTTAGGAAAAAATTTCCACATAGAAATCTTGGAGAAAATATTGGTTTAATTATTGTATATACATGGCACATAGTAATGCTAAGGGAAACAATATTTTACATAAGATATGTAACACTAATTACTACTGCCTACACTGGAACTCATAGATTCATGGAGAAATTGACTGAAGAAACAGCGTACGGTACTTCATACTGACTGGCAGTTTTATGGACGATAACATATTGTTGCTTTAATGACGATATTTATATGAAATGTAATTGGTAATTTCCATCTTTTCGCAAGTGGCGACAACATAATGACATAGATTAATTAGCGATCGTCGTCGGCGGCGGCGGCCGAGACTCGTATCTGAGTTTTCATTTTTCTTCTGCATTTCCATTATGACACGACAGTTCATGTATGAAGATGCCTATGGTGGCTTGGCATACCAATCCTGGTATGAAACATGCGGCAACCTACATTACACATAATAGAGGGTGTAGGGTGTGGATGGGCCTGGCGAAATTTCCATCTCTGACGTTTTTCATTTTGCTGCCTCCGACGTTTCTGCTCAAAATGTAAGTAAACGTAGCTTTCTACAGGTTTCCACCCCACATAGAGTATATCCAAGGGATACTGTCCGTTAATCGTGCAAAGCAAACAAAAGATACCAATATGGCTGCCTGGGCAGCTATTACAACTAACAATTTTATTTTATTTTTTTTTCTGTCTTGAGCTTACTGAATTTTAAGAGAGTTGCACATCAGAGATGTTTCGTTTTTGTTTACAGAACATCAGCTGTGTTTCATGTTTATTAATCGTTTTTATAGATATTGAAGCAAAGGTTGTGGACGATAAAATCTTTGTTACACTTTCACCCTTCGCGATTTTTTGGCATTTACATATAATTTACAAAAGCGAAGTGAAGTCCAAAGAACGCAAACGCAGCAAAAAAAAAAAAAAAAGAATGTTCCTTGAAGCCGAAGAATAGCGAGTGGAAGCACAACAAAGGTGATTCGTGTGAAAATGTTTCCGACGTGGTTATGGCCGCATGACGGGAATTAACAGACACTGAACGTGGAATGGCAGTTAGAGGCATGGGACATTCCGTTTCAGAAGTCGTTAGGGATTTCAATATTTCGCTATCCATAGTGTTGAGAATACTAAATTTCAGGCATTACCCTTCACCAAGCAACGCAGTGGCCGATGGCATTCACTTAATGACCGAGAGCAGTAGCGTTTGCGTAAAGTTGTCAGTGCTAGCAGACGAGCAACACTGCGTGAAATAACACCACAAATCAATGTGATACGCACAATGGGCATATCCGTTAAGACAGTGCGGCGAAATTAGGCGTTAATAGGGTATGGCAGCAGACGACCGACGCTAGTGTCTTTGCTGACAGTGCAACATGGCCTGCACCGCCTCTTCTGGTCTCGTGACCATATCGGTTGGACCCTAAAAAACTATGGTTCGGTCAGATGAGTGCCGACTTCAATCTGTAAGACCTAACGGTAGGGTTCAAGTGTGACGCAGCCCTTTGAAGCCATGGAGCCAAGTTATCAACAGGGCGATGTGCAAGCCAGTGGCGGCTCCATAATGGTGGGGGTTGTGTATACATGGAATGGATTGGGTCCTCTGTATGTTCGGGTACTTAGAGAACATTTGCACCCATTCATAGACTTCATGTTCCCAAGCAAGGTGGAATTTTTGTGGATGACAATGCGCCGTCTCACCGGGTCGCAATTGTTCGTGATTGGCGTGAAGAACGTTCTGGACATTTAGAGTGAATGGTTCGGCCACCCAGATCGCCCGATATAAATCCTTTTGGACATTTGTGAGGCATAATCGAGAGGTTAGTTCGTGCACAAAATCCTGCACCGGCAACACTTTCGCGATTATGGACGGCTAAAGAGGCAGCATGGCTCAATATTTATGAAGGGAACGTCAAAAGACTTACAGAGTACATGCCACGACGAGTTGCTGTACTACGCTCGATAAAACGATCCCCGACACAATATTAGGAGGTAGCCAACGAGTTTTGTCACCTTAATTTATACACAGATAAGTGCTTTAAGCACTCAGTCTTCAAGGCCACGAGTGACCTACCGGGACCATCCGACCGCCGCGTCATCCTCTGCTGAGGATGCGGATAGGAGGGGCGTGGGGTTAGCATACCTCTCTCTCGGTCGTTACGATGGTATTCTTGGCCGAAACCGCTACTAATCGGTCGGGTAGCTCCTCAATTGGCATCACGAGGGTGAGTGCACCCCGAAAAATGGCAACAGCGCATGGCCGCCTGGATGGTCACCCATCCAAGTGCCGACCACTCCCGACAGCGCTTAATTTCGGCGATCTCACGGGAACCGGTGTATCCACTGCGGCAAGGCCGTTGCCATAATTTATACACAGTTAAGACAGGAAACTGATGAGTCAGTTCAGTGTAACGTGTTATGATCGTACACGCAGTCCGAAACAGAGAGATTTTTACCTGCGAGTTGTACCTTGTGCAGCCAGGCCCGGAACTGCTGGGTGTGTTCGACAGGGAACACCCCCAGCGCGGAAGGGCCCCACCACAACGCCACGTGCTCCGACACCTGGCCGACCTCTCCCCACAGTATCTCCTGGTAGTATTCCACCACCTTGGTGTGGACTTCCTTCGTCACCTTTGGGAGACCTGTTACCAAAAGGCTACGTACAGTAAAATACCTCAGTTCTCTACTTACAGCTCTGCTTATGAAGGCAGTAGACTCTCCATAGTACGACGCGGTATCTCACCTGAGGATTTGGAAGGCTTTATTCCTCTGCTGCCCAGCATTTGTGGAACGCTGAAAGCAGCAACAGCTAAGAGCGTGGCTACGTGCTCCTCCTCAATTTCTAGCAGTCTTTCCATGGCTGACATGTTACCTCCAGGCAATACTAAAATCTGTTGTACGGTGGTGCTTCCAGGTGGTATAAACCCAATTGTGGGTGGGGTTATATGTTTTGCCAGTGCTCTGCAAAGGAAAAAGAAAACAAGATTTTATATAAGAATGAATTTGTACACCTAAGCGCCAAAGAAACTGGTTTAGGTATGCGTATTCAAATACAGAGATATCTAAATAGGCATAAAACGGCGCGGTCAGCAACATCTAGATAACACAACAAGTGTCTGGCGCAGTTGTTACATCGATTACTGCTGCTAGAATGACAGGTTATCGAAATTTAAGTGAGTTTGAACGTGGTGTTGTAGTCGGCGAACGGGCGATGGGACACAGCATCTCCGAGATAGCGATGAAGTGGTGATTTTTTCGTACCACCATTTCACTAGCGTACCGTGAATATCAGGAGTCCGGTAACGCATCAAGTCTCCGACATCACTGCGGCCGGGAAAAGAGACTGCAAAAACGGAACCAAGATAACTGAAGATAATCGTTCAATGTGACAGAAGTGCGACCAGCCCGCATATTGCTGCAGATTTCAATGCTGGGCCATCAGTAAGTGTCAGGGTGCGAACCATTCAACGAAGCGTCATCGATACGGGGTTTCGGAGCCCAAGGCCGATTTGTGTATCCTTGATGACTGCATGACACAAAGTTTTACGCCTCGCCTGGGCCCGTCAACACCGACATTGGACTGTTGATGACTGGAAACATGTTGCCTGGTCGTACGAGTCTCGTTTCAAATCGTTTAGAGCGGATGGACATGTACGGGTATGGAGACAACCTCACGAACCCATCGAACCTGCAGGTCAGCAGGGGACTGTTCAAGCTGGTGGATGCTCTGTAATGGTGTGGAGAATGTGCAGATGGAGTGATACTGGATCCCCTGATACGTCTTGATAAGACTCTGACAGGTAACACGTCCGTAAGTATCCTGTCTCATCACCTGCATCCATTCATGTCCATTGTGACTTCCAACGAACATGGGCAATTCCAGCAGGACAATGCGACACCCCACACGGCCGGAATTGCCACAGAGTGGCTCCAGGAACACTCTTCTGAGTTTAAACACTTCCTCTGCCCACTAAACTCCTCACACATGAACATTATTGGGTTCAGTAGAGATCTCCACCCCGCTCGTACTCTTACGAATTTATAGACAGCTCTGCAGGATTCGTGGTGTCAGTTCCCTCCAGCACTACTTCAGACATTAACCGAGTCCACGCCACGTCGTGTTGCGGAACTTCTGCGTACTCGCGGGGCCCCTACACCATATTAGACAGGTGTACCAGTTTCTTTGCCTCTTCAGTGTAAATACCACTTGCTTTACACTGCCTTTAAATGTGTACATTATTTTTAAGTTCCACCAATGAAGTGAAAGATGCTTGTAACATCTGACACTGTGTGACTAATTTTTCTTAGCGCCTTACGAGTGAATTGTAAAATTAAATCTGAATAACAGAATTAATGTTTCCATGAGTTTGACATTATAAGAAGAACTAAAATGAATGAGTAAGGAAATTAATAACGCAATAACAATTGGGTATTCACGACATAAATATCCCGATAATTCCTGTATCCCGGCCTGAAACAGAAGACAATACGGAGCTAGTTGTGGAGGCAGATCACAACAGTGAGGGTACCGAGGCGGTCGTACAGTCAGCAGACGTAAACATGGAGTTTATTACGGAAGTTGGTCGACGACATTACGAGGGGCACCTCGGACCTTTCGTTAGTTGCTACACTGTAGTCGAGAGGGCGCAGCCAATTTTCATGTGATGTCGAAGCCACGTATGCAGCACCGTGTGCCCTTGGCAGCTCCACTTATCCAGACCTTTATATACGTTTGGGCAGAATCAGGTCTAGGATGAGGTGCTACTTTTCAACAAAACGGAAATAAGCATGTATTGCTCCTGACCCTAAACCTAAAAAGCAGCTCTCATGAGTGGAACAATATTGGCCAATAATCATCCTTGGCAATCTAGGCAGTGTTTCAGTGGTTAACCCAAGATCATATCGTCAACCGTGAAACAATCAGCGCAGAATAGTTTGTCTTGCAGCGGAAGGTCTCTGCACAGCTCCAAGTACTTACGCTGATGGAAGACATTACTTTCCAAGTTATCAGCGACGGTGTTTCTCGACATAGAGAAAGCGTATGTAATGACATACCGATCGTACGTAACATCAAGATAGTACACTTCGCCGTCCTGACTAACCGACTAAATCACACTACAAACATAAAAATGTTGCCAGCTCAATTTAACGGCTCAGTGGTATCGCAATAACAAAATTAAAATCAGCGTCCTAAAGACAGCAGCTGCACAGTTTAGCAAGAAATGCCTTAACACCTAGACCAGACGTTAAATCTCCAAGGATAGATCATTCCATGAAGCCCAAACGCAAGTACACACATCAAAAATAGTTTTTCATCACCCCATTTCCCATAACTCCTGAAGAGAGATGTTGAATGTGGATATTGTGTCACAGATACAGTCCCTTTGACTGTTTAGAGATGTCACTAAACCCGCCCAAAGATGTAAACAAAGATGCATGACCAGCGCCTATTAGACGGATCAGTTCCAGTCATTCCACCAGGAAGGAGGTACATGGCTCGTGTTGTCTATAGTTCAACCATGCCTAGACGGTCAATACTGCGGTTCGATCGCGTCCGCATTGTTACTTTGTGCCAGGAAGCGCTCTCAACAAGGGAAGTGTCCAGGGGTCTCTGAGCGAACCAAAGTGACGTTGTCCGGACATGGAGGAGATACAGAGAGACAGGAACTGTCGATGACATGCCTCGCTCAGGCCTCCCAAGGGCCACTACTGCAGTGGACGGCCGCTACCTATGGATTATGGCTCGGAGGAACCGTGACAGCAACGCCACCATGTTGAATAATGTTTTTCGCGCAGCCACAGGACGTCATGTTACGACTCAAACTGTGCGGAATAGGCTGCATAATGCGCAACCCCACTCCCGACGCCTATGGTGAGGTCCGTCTTGCAACCACGACACCATGCAGCACGGTACAGGTGGGCCCAACAACATGCCGAATGGACCGCTCAGGATTGGTATCACGTTCTCTTCAACGATGAGTGTGCATATGCCTTCAACCAGACAATCGTTGGAGACGTGTTTGGAGGCAACCCTGTCAGACTGAACGCCTTAGATACACTGTCCATCCTGTGCAGCAAGGTGGAGGTTCCCTACTGTTTTGGGGTTGCATTATGTGGGGCTGACGTACGCCTCTGGTGGTCATGGAAGGCGCCGTAACGGCTGTATGATACGTGAGTGCCATCCTCCGACCGATAGTGCAACCATATCGGCAGCATATTGGTGAGGCATTCGTCTTCATGAACGACAATTCATGCCCCAATCGTGCACATCTTGTGAAAGACTATTTTCAGGATAACGACATCACTCAACTAGAGTGGCCAGCATGTTCTCCAGACATGAACCCTATCGAACATGACTGGGATGGATTGAAAAGGGCTGTTTATGGATGAAGTGACCCACCAACCACTCTGAGGGGTCTACGCCAAATCGCCGTTGAGGAGTGGGACAATCTGGACCAACAGTGCCTTGATGAACTTATGGATAGTATGCCATGATGAATACATGAATTAATGCAAGAAGACTGGGTATTAGAGGTACCGGGGTGTACAGCAATCTGAATCACCACCTCTGAAAGTCTCGCTGTATGGTGGTACAACATGCAATGTGTGTTTTTCATGAGGAATACAAAGGGCAGAAATTAAGTTTAAGTTGATACTCTTATTACATAATGGGGTACAATACACATGCCACAAGGCATCAGAGATGGCGAAACAGCTTGCTTCCCATATTTATAAGCACTAAGCTTCATACCCACCCAAAAGTGCGATTATGTCGGGCTACTGTCCAATCAAAAATATTCTATGGTAGCATCTTCGTCCTTCTCAGCAAGCAAGTGTCTCAGGTGAATGCTGCTAGTACTCATATACGCCATTACAGCAACGTACACCTGGTGCCTGTGACCCTACTACTCTTCATACAGCCGTGTTTCACGAGTGACTTTTCTTCTCCCCCACTCGCTACATGGATTCTAGCGATTGCAGGAAAACAATCCGACGTACACATAAACAGGGGCTAGTGGTCGTCATGCATACTGGTGGCACGTATCTCACCACATGGGGTGCTGCTGACACTACATCGGTGCCACGAGTGTCAAGTGTCAACTGTTCACATTCACTCAGTACGGAGCTCCATTCACTAAGTCAGCAGTAATTCATCGAGAGTCGCCCTATGGCCAAGAGCCAATCATCCACACTCCTTCAATATGGAGCTCCTTCACCGAGTGCAGCAACAACTCATCGGGAATCGCTCTATGGCCACAGTCTCTCTATATGGAGACCCCCTTGCCAAGTACAGCAGCAACTCATTGGAAGTTGCTCTGTGGCCAAGCGCCGACTTTCCAGATTGTCAATATGGAGCTCCATTTGCTGAGTGCAGCCTCAACTTATCAGGAGTCACTCCATGGCCAAGTGCTGACCCTCCATGGTCCCTCAATATGGAGCTCCCTCCGCCAACGTCACCAGTCTCCAAAGACTGATGTTCACAAGCAGCCAACAATCGAGGAGCACATCGCCTTGACAAACCGCTGGGCCATTAAAGAGTACCTCTTCCACTCCACTTTGTGGCACGTCATCTCCAACATCATCTCTGAGCTATCGCTTTTCAGGCCAGTACCTACAAAGTATGTACTTCACCCACAACCAATGACTGAAGGGAACAGGTCGCAAACTGCGTGTCAAGGCTTTGGGCCATCAGTCGATGCCTCCTTGGGACTCTTCATGGGACATCTCCTCCATCATAATCTCCAAGCTCTCTGCCTTGCGGGACCTCATCCTACTACTAACTGCGGTCGCCTACAACCATTACTAGGTCGTGCTGTAAGCTGGTACCAAGTCACACACCTAAGGACTATTGTTAAGTTGGCCATTATGCATCCAGTTACACACTTCTTCTGGCTGCCTGGGTTCGTATCTATAAGGAGCAGTCAAATGAAAACGAGGCAGCTGGAAACAAGTAAGAAAGCTGTTTATTATTTCAAAAGTAATCGCCATAACTGTTAATACATTTATCTCACTGTGAGACAAGACGCTTAATGCCTTCATGGATGCCCACGGAACCAAGATTATACCCACGCGTGCGCCTCTTCGTCCAAAACATATGGATGGCCACGAAAGTCTTTCTTCAGCGCTCCAAAAATATGGAAATCACATGGCGAGAGATCAAGATTGTATGGAAGATATGTAAGAGCTTCCCAATGAAACTTCTGCAGTGTAGTCGAAGCAGCCTTGGCAACAATGGGGCAAGCAACCAGCACTTCGTGTTTCAATCGTGTCGTGCTACATCTTCCTCATGTTTCAACAATGTCGTTGACAGTGCTGTGAACTGAACTCTGCTTGCAGTTTAACCTTTGGTCTAACAAGTAACTGCTGCACATCAGATACTGTCCTGGACTGCCTTACATACTCTACGTCCTTACAAACTCTCTATCTTAAGTGTGAGAGCAGCTCCTGGACTCTGCTCTGGTTCACTGATGGAACCGGAATGTTATTGTGCTGTGTTCAGTGGTGAGGGCGCACTAAATACTTTTTGAAACAGAAAAACATCGGTTATGCATCACACGAAATGATAGTGTCTTCTAAAGGTTTCATAAATCAGATAGCAGAATGGATCTTTAAAAGAAAAATTTACGATGCTTGTTCAATAAGTAATTCCCCAGACTTTTTATCAGAACGTATTTATTTTTAAGAGTCAGAATTTGGTGACAACATATCTTGTCCATGTCCTATTTTTCTCCGTAGTCTCCAACACGTTCTGTGGCCGTTCGCCAGAATTTTGGAAGAGCATGTATTCCCTGCTGGTAAAAGCTCTTGTCCTGAAGGCGTAGCCATGTTTTCACTGGATGACTAACACTCTCGTCATCTTCATAGTGTGTTCCCCGTAGAGAAATGTCGAGTTGTGCTGTACTGGTCGGCACGAATAATGGCATCCGCACGATTTAGCATGTCCGGAGCAGTGGTTATGACAGGACGTCCCGAGCGTTGGTGATCATGGAGCAGTTCCTGAGGCTGTAACTTTCCTTACCCATCACCCAGCTGTGCTCCTATCAACTGCAGCATCGCCATACACTGCACAAAAACGTTTAAGGATGTTCACTACGTTTTCTGTTTCTTCACACAAGAATTCAATAATAGCAGGCTGCTTGTAACGTGAGTCGTGTGTAGTTGCCATTTTGACGTTATACTACGGCTATGCCATCTGCCGGAACGATTCGAAACTTCACCGGCCCACAGAGCAAATATCAAACGTGAAGCACCAACAAGGACGTTTGCCTATGTGTATTAATGGCTTTTTAAACAAATGTAAGGCATTACTTATAGAACGACCCTCGTAACACTCTTTTCATAACAAACGGGAGAAATCGCAGGGGCAAATGGAGGAGAATAAGGGTTGAATTCAATGTATAAGATATGTTTTAGAATAAATAATAAGGGCCAATTCACTTCAGATGTCCAGAACCTTAGTTACATTAATTTGAACACTTAAGCAAATGAATTGAAAGAAGTTGCATTGAATTTGTAAGCAATGTATTCTTGGATAATAATAAATTTTTAGATATTGTTGAACGTAATTCCAACAGTAAGCATTAGACTAGCTGTAAAGTACAAGTCCATATTTTTTGTTTCAGATATTAATTTATGCAAGATCAAAGGCCTTAAATACTAATGTGTCAGAGAAGACATTCGATGCGGGAACATAAAAGAGTTCAAAAAGTTTGCCTATAAAGAATAAACGATACTGTAACTATTAACAACGTTAATTTCGTGACTTTATTCCATAATTTCTTGCACAACCATCTGAAATGTCTTTCGGGAGGAACATAAAACAAAGATTTCTTAAGACTTTCTGGCAGATTAAAACTGTCTGCTGGACCGGTACTCGACCCAGAATTCTTGTTTCTCACGGACAATGCGCTACCAGCTCTCAGCAAATTGAACGTTTGAGTCAATCATGATGTAATTTCCTGGTTACTTCTGTCGACAGTTGACCGTTGAGCAATAGTTTAAAAATGCCAACATTTACCACCAGCAGTGTTATTAAATGTATTTGTTCACGATGGCGATATCTGCCTATTATTCTATTCTCAAGTGACAGCACACTATGAAGTGCGTCAATGCATAACCGTTCCCTTTAATAAGTATTCTCGTGTCGGCCATGTAAACATACTTCATATGCGTCAACCGTGATTCCTGTCGCCATACTGGAAGTATCGAGGGCATGCTGAAAAGTAATGCCTCCAAATTTAATTGATGTGATGTCAATATCGGTTGAGGTATTACACATCGCGCATATTACTCGGTCGACTTTCCCGCTTCGCTGACGCTAGTTCCAACCCTCTGCCGCTAGAGGGCTCCGAATTGCAGAGTGTAACATGGCGGTGTGTAACGTAATTATGCCAGTGAGTGAGAAACAGCTTGCTGAAATCGAGTTCCTGACTGCAGAAAACTAGCGGCCAGTTCAGACCCACGGAAGAACGAAAGCAGTGTACGGTGATGATTGTATCTACTTCAGTAATGTGCGACGATGGGTTGTTCGACCTTATAATGAGGAAAACGTCGGTGCTAACATCAGCTCTTTATTCCCATGAAGTAATGAGTGCTGTCGACAAGGGATCTCAAATCGATTCCATATTCCTAGATTTTCAGAGGGCTTTTGATACCGTTCCTCTCGAGCGACCATTAATCAAACTGCGTGCATATAGAGTATCGTCTCAGTTGTGTGACTGGATTCGTGATTTCCTCTCAGAGAGGTCACAGTTCGTAGTGATAGACGGTAAATCATCGAGTAGAACAGAAGTGATATCTGGCGCTCCGCAAGGTAGTATCATAGTTCCTCTGCTGTTCCTGATTTATATAAATGATCTAGGTGATAATCTGAGCAGCCCCCTTAGATTGTTTGCAGATGACGCTCTAATTTACCGTGTAGTAAAACCATCAGATCATCAATTCCAATTACAAAATGGTCTAGAGAGAATTTCTGTATGGTGCGAAAAGTGGCAATTCGCACTAAACAAAGAAAAGTGCGAGGTCATCCACATGGGTACTAAAATAAATCAGATAAATTCTAGGTATACGAGAAACCGCGCAAATCTAAGGGCTGTCTATTCGACTAAATACCTCGGAATTACAGTTACGAGCAACTTAAATTGGAAAGACCACAGAGATAATATTGTGGGGAAGGCGAAACAAAGACTGCGCTTTGTTGGCAGAACACTTAGAGGATGCGACAAACCAACTAAAGAGACAGCCTACATTACACTTGTCCGTCCTCTGCTGGAATATTGCTCTGCGGTGTGGGATCCTTACCACATAGGATTGACGGAGGACATCGAAGACGTGCAAAGAAGGGCAGCTCGTTTCGTGTTATCGCGCAATAGGGGTGAGAGTGTCACTGATACGATACGCGAGTTGCGGTGGCAGTCACTGAAACAAAGGCGGTTTTTTTGCGGCGAGATCTATTTACGAAATTTCTATCATCAACTTTCTCTTCCGAATACGAAAATATTTTGTTGACACCCACATACGTGGGGGAGAAATGATCATCATAATAAAATAAGAGAAATCAGAGCTCGAACGAAAAGATTTAGGTGCTCCTTTTTCCCACGAGCCTTTCGAGTGTGTGTAAGTAGGCTGTTTAGGTTGTTACATTGGTAACGCCACGTAGCGCTCTGTATGAAAATCACTGGCTGTGCTGTGTGCAGTCTGTGGCTGGTTTGCATTGTTGTAGGCCATTGTAGTGTTGGGCAGTTGGCTGTTAACAGCGCGTAGCGTTGCGCAGTTGGAGGTGAGCCGCCAGCAGTGGTGGATGTGGGGAGAGAAATGGCGGAGTTCTGAAATTTGTAAGACTGGATGTCATGAACTGCTATATATATATTGTGACTTTTGAACACTATTAAGGTAAATACATTGTTTGTTCTCTATCAAAATCTTTCATTTGCTAACTATGCCTATCAGTAGTTAGTGCCTTCACTGGTTTGAATCTTTCGTTTAGCTGGAAGTAGTGGCGCTCGCTGTATTGCAGTAGTCGAGTAACGAAAATTTTTGGTGAGGTAAGTGATTTGTGAAAGGTATAGGTTAATGTTAGTCAGGGCCATTCTTTTGTAAGGGTTTTTGAAAGTCAGATTGCATTGCGCTAAAAATGTTGTGTGTCAGTTTAAACACAGTCATGTATAATTTTTTTAAGGGGATGTTTCATAAGTGGAGTGGTAGAGAAGTAGTATGAAAATGGTTCGATGAACACTCTGCCAGGCACTTAAGTGTGAATTGCAGAGTAACCATGTAGATGTAGACACAGCTCAGAGTGGATGGTCGCTACAGCAACCGACGAGACTAATCGGAACAGGACTGATGAATTCGTCATTGGCTAACACAGAAACAGCTCTCGTGCAAGTGTGGCACAGGAGTGTGTACAGGCTATCATTACAGAGTAGCGGCACAGAAAACGGTGGGAGCTTCGAATGCTCACTCCTAATATGAAACAGAGGAGACTGGACATCTGTCAACAATTTCTTTTGTCTTTTGAGCTTGAGGGTGACGGGTTCCTTAACAACTTCGTGACAGGTGATGAAAGATGGGTGCGCAATTTTGACCCCGAAAACAAGAGATCAATGGAGTTCCGCCACGAAGGGTCACCGACGCCCAAAATGCTCAAGACCATGCCATCAGCAGACATAGCTATGCTCACAGTATTCTGGGGTGTTCAAGGATTGGTGCATTTGGAATTCATGCCCAAAGGCACCACCATAAAAACTGCAAGGTACTGCGAGACCCTCAGAAGAGTTGTCCTCACATGGAGCACCTTTTCCTTCGGCATGACAACGCGAACCACACACGAGCAAAGCGACATCTGTAACAATTCGACGCCTTTGGTTCACTTTCATCGATAATCCTTCATACAGTCCCAACTTCGCCCTATCCGATTTTCATCTGTTTCCATAATCTAAAAGAAACCTTCGAGGACTTTACTTCGCTACTGACGAAGCTGTGCAAGCAGAGGTGAGGTTGTGGCTCCGTCAACAAACTCAAACATTTTGCAGTGACGATATCAACAAACTGGTCTCTCGTTGGAAGAAATGTGTTCTGCCCTATTATGACTATGTTGAGAAATGGATATGTAGACGCCAAGAATGAAGATGCTGAATGTTATTTATGATTGCTATGTTTAAAAAGCTTCAAGAATTTTCATAAAAACATCGGAAGCATTACTTTTCAGCACGGCCTCGTAGCGGCAGACTGCCCACAGAAGGTAGAGTTGCCAGAAGGCGCGGATCCAGGTTTCGGTTCTGAGCGGTTGCAGGGCAATGGTCATGGTTTCTCATTCTCCCCTCCTCCCCCTTCCCTAGTATAATTTGATAACTTGCCGTCACCTTCACTTCTAATGTGCCATATTCTAATATCAAAATATATGTATTCTTTTGATGCATAAATTCGTACCGTTTTTACACAAGTTTAGTGAACACAACAGAGACACATAACAGACACTTTAGTCACCAATAATACATTCTACTACACTGTTTACAACAATCTGGCATCAGTGTGGCATATTTTCGCTTCAACGACTGGAAATTACGTGGTTTTGAGAACTGCTTGAGCCATGTTCGGAAGCTATTTTCATCCGGAAGAAAAGGTCCTTGAAGGTTGTTCGACAGAGATCGGAAAAGGTGAAAATCTGAGGGCGCAAGATCATGTGAATAGGGTGGGCGCGGAATGACTTCCCAACCCAACTCCCACATAGCGTTTTTCGTCAGTCTAGAGGAATGCGGGCTGGCATTATCAGTAGTAGCAGTCTCCCTCGACGTTGTTATTGAATGGTGTCTGCATGACGTCTCAGTTGTTGACAGTAAATGTTAGTAACGATGGTTACACCTCGGGGAAGCAATGCGCAGTAGGCCACACTGTCACTGTTCCACCAGATGCATAACATTATCTTTTGTGGATGTTTGTACGGGACGTTGCTGCTTTGTTTGGGCTCAGCCATTCTTTCTTTTGGTTATGTTAGCATAAAGGGAGCATTTCTCGTCACCAGTAATGATATAGATAGGAGTGGTCGGCGTTGTTCAAGGACCAACTGGTGTCGAGCAAGCAGTCACGCACATATGGCGACCTGCTGATTTTTGTGATTTTGACTTACGACCTTGCGGTACCCATATATCCGACTTTTCAACCTTTCTCATTCCATAAAATGTTACAATATGGTGGAATGATGACATTTCACCACATTTGCCAATTCACAAGTACACTGACGTACATAATTGAGAATTAATGCCTTTAACCGATCTTCAACAAACTTCGAAGGTCTTCCTGAACGTGAAGAGTCACTAATGTCAAAACGATGGTCCTTAAAACGAAAAAACCGTTTTCTTGCCGTGCTCTGTCCAGTGACATTATCCATATACACGGTGCAAATGTTTCTGGCTCCCTCCGGAGCTTTCAGCTCTCTACTGAACAGAAACAGAAGAACACGACGGAAATGTTTCGATTTCTCCAATTGGCACTGCCTTTTCTGGCGTCCACAGTTTCCTTCTCTACTCTCAAAATAACAAAATGTCAATATGTAAACGCAAATAAAAAATGATAATCGATAAATGAGCACATAGCAAAACGATTTGCAAAACAAAAACTCTACGAACTTACGCACCAATAAATAGTAAAATAATAAACTGTTTAGTTACAATAAAATATACAAAAATTTTAATAAAAATAAAAAATTAAAAAAGATCCGATATTTTGTGAAATGATTTGTGTAAAAGTAAGAAATAAAATACATTAGAAAAATATTTGACGTGCCTTTTAATTATGTCCGAAATTATGTACAACAAAAGAGGTGCCGATTGAGAATTTGAAGTTCAATAATTAACTTGTAGAACTTAACAACTTCAAAGTGTACTAGATGTTGTTTGTCTGGTGGATTATGTAGACTGTGCTGTTGTGTTACGTAGGCATATTTCCATCATCTGTGATCGAAGGTGTAAGGAAGTTCAAACAATTTTGTAGTCTCAAATATTTTGCAGTACAGAATCATGTGAATATCAGGAAAGAGAATGCTAGTGTTGCAAGCAGTGATGCCTCCAGGTCAAGTGCTGTCGACATCACTGTTCTTTCTCACACAGTTTTATCGATAAAAAAAGCTGAAAGCTGGAACCTTTGATCAGATAGCAACTGGAATCGGCTGCCCAGTCGCACTCACTGGTCTCCTTACGTCATTGGCGTATGAGCATCTCAGACGCTCTCATTAACGATTTGCATAGCAATAGTAATTCTATTGGTAAAATATTTAACCGCTCGACTTTGCATAGCAATAGTATCTCAAGGAAAAACAAGAGCTGACACTCACACAGGAGCTGACTGCATGGTCTGCAGAATTCACCTGACAAATATTCTACAGTACTCTTTAAAATTCCTAGTTTAGTTCAAATGGTTCTGAGCACTATGGGACTTAACTGCTGTGCTCATCAGTCCCGTAGAACTACTTAAACCTAACTAACCTAACGAAATCACACACATCCATGCCAGAGGCAGGATTCGAACCTGCGACCGTAGCGGTCGCGCGGTTTCAGACTGTAGCGCCTAGAACCGCTCGGTCACCCCGGCCGGCCATAGTTTAGTAGTGAACCTGGGATTCTCAGTGAGCACCTCATTTGCTGTACTAAATTTCGAGCATCATCCAAAGACACGACAAACGTTTCTCTAATGTATTTTATTTCGTGCTTTTAATATTTTACTTTTTTTCAGAAGTTTTATTAACAAGTTTTGTTCAGAAATCATGAAATATATTTTGCAAACCTAAACCTCAATTTAGTGGATTTCTTACCTCCAGAGGATACTAGCTTCAAAATATGTTGCGAATAGCTTTATTAGTAAAGAAGTAATAAATTAAAACGCCATGTGTGGTGCTCAAGTTTTATTGCATGAACAATGAAAATGTAGTCAGCAATAAACTTTTTTCTTTCATTATTTGGTGGGAGGGTGGGTGGCAGAGAGAAAAAGTTTCTAAAAGGTCTGATATTATGTGTAAAATTTGTTGGAAATCGCTAAGTACTCTCATTCCCAAATACTGGTTGAATGTAACCTCATTCTGTGAGTTATGCTGCATCAAGACATGATTCTAATACCTGACTTGGTGTGTTAACCTCAGTGAGGATGCGGATAGGAGGGTCGTGTGGTCAACACACCGCTCTCCCGGTCGTTGTGATGGTGTTCTTTGACCGGAGCCGCTACTGTTCGGTCGAGCAGCTCCTCAATTGGCATCGCGAGGCTGAGTGCACCCCGAAAAATGGCAACAGCGCATGGCGGCTGGATGGTCCCCCCTCCAAGAGCAGGCCACGCCCGACAGCGCGTAGCTTCGGTGATCTGACGGGAACCGGTGTATCCACTGCGGCAAGGCCGTTGCCGTGTTAAACCTTTAAGGTAAGATTATGTCTCTTAATGACGAGATTATGACAGCATTTTAAATTCTTAAATTCGGCCAGTAGTTATACGAATGACTGAAAATCAAATTTTTGTTGCCCCTGGGAGTTTTGAGCAACCTGCAGTGACACTGGGCGACCCTTTTAGGCGTTTAGTAATATAGATAATAGTAACGACTCTCATAACTTTGACGTCATAACTTACACGATTGTGAACACAAGTGTGCAGACTATGTTGATGCAGTCGTGTAAAAGGATGAAGAGGGGAGAGTGGGGGGCGGTAATATTGTACTTTTAAATTTTTTCGCCCCACATACTGAATAGTCAGCGATATTGCCATTTTTGTGTCAGAGAAGGTCTTTCCTATTATGTACTGCCGTCCTTGACATCCTGTGGTTTGCCAGTTCTAGCTGGGATGTCACAATCCACAGAGTCTGATTTGTTGTGGAAAGCCCGTGAATGTGCGCCTTTTCCTCGTTGGAAAGTTCCCCACAGGCTGTCGGGCCACAAGCCCATCGACAAGGGCAAGCCCCATCACAAGCGACTGACAAGTATCCTGCCTTAAATATAACTCCTGATTTTCGTAATTCCCTATCATTTTAGTGAATATCAATTTTTGGCTGCTTTTTTCCTCCCAAAGTTGCCGAGAAATTTAGAAATTGAATATGTAAGAACATTTTCTACTAAAATATCTATTTTTATATTTTGTTATGTTTCTAATACTTTTCCGATCCGGGCCTGGGCCGTGGTTCGACTCCGGACCTGACACACAGTTATAACTTTTCACGAAATGAGAAAAATAGCTACGTGAGTGGCTTCATACACGTGCGTAGGCTCTGTCGTCCATCATCAGTTTGAAAAAAAAAATCCTTTTGGGCATTACGTCGCAGTATTATGTACAACTACAGAGCTGACGTTTTGCAGACATCTTCTTCAGTGCGATGAAACTGTACTAGTGTAAAGCCGTACTCCAACAGGATTTATAGTGCACAATGACAAACTACAAAACTTTTTTCATAATGATAAAAACTATTATTTAGTCTCATGCCTTCAAAGCTATTTAGTTATGGATCGTTATGTTACTAGGAATTCCCTCTTTCAAATATTGTAGATCGCTGATTTATAATTTGTAATTTAAAGACATCTTCAGGAAATTTAATGTACAGGCACAAATGTAAAATCGTCGTTTGAGATGTCATAAAATCTACAAATGGTTTTAGGAAAAGGCTAGAACTTTAACAAAACATGATCAAGCACTAATGAGGTATGTCAGAGAAGTGAGATCAAAATTCATTGCCTGAAGTAAAAGCATACTTCCCTGTAGAATCAGCGAGCTAACGCTCCAGAGAAATTTTTTGCCTTGGCAGTACCTCGTAACTAGACGTCAATTAAAATTAGACTGTTAGGGCTATTACTTATAGACTTCCAGGCTGGAGTTTTCTGTTTGCTCAGGGCTGGTCATCTCATCCCCTGTCAACAGCCCAGAGTGATCGTGAGCCTGGTAGCTGTGCATCAGCGTGTAGACCAGGCTGTAGCAGCTCCGCTCGGCTCGGTGTTGTGCCAGGATCTGTGCTCAACAACGAGAAATACAACCATTATTTGACATAACATTTATGTCTTTAGGGCTACACTAAAAAGTAACCACAAAACACAAATCATTTAAAGTTTAAACGTCTTGTAACTCCTATGTCATTCTCAGAGTCAATTCTGAAAATGGATTGAAATTATCAAACTTTGATTTTCGCACATCCAGTATTTCATATTGTACTCTCAGAGGGAATACAATGGCGATTAGACAGCACACATGAATACTTAGTGGCAGTTTAGATCACTTATCAACATTTGGACACGGTTCTTCGAAATTTTTCTTCTTTTTTAATTTTGCAGAACGTTAAATGCTCTGTTTACATTATATTGCGGTCAGTAGAATTCCAAAAGTTATAAATTCAATTGCTATTTCATTTACCCATATCCTTAGTAACACTATAAATGCGAAAGTAACTCTGATACGCTTTCACGACCAATGTCCTGAACCGATTTCAGCGAAATTTGGTATGCAGATAGCTTGAACTCTGAGGGAGAACATAGGCTACTGTCTAAAGTGTATAGTACGAGATATTTATTGGTTTTAATAATATAACTAGAATTACGAAAACATACTTACTCTTTGAAAGAGCTATTTACTCATTGACTTTTGAATTATTTATGAAAATTCTTTTATTGACTGCTAAGCGCTACATACTATGATTCATCGTGATGAATACACTGATTATGCAGTCATCAGTGTGGATAATCCATACTTCCATACTAATAATATTAAATGTGAAAATAACTCTCTCTCTCGTACGTTTTTACAACTAAACTGCTGAACGAATTTCGGTGAAATTTGGAATGCGTATAGCCTGAACCGTAAGGAACAACATAGGCTGCTTTAGAAATTAAAACAACAAAACTGACCCTAAGCGGGTGTAGTAGGGATTGCAACATCTATGTTTACACTAGTGAACACAAGGAATGTTTAAAAATATTAAAACTATTGCATAATGTACACGTTGTATAATGTATTACTACTTCAGTAGCACCATCCATAGAAGAGCACTCCTACCTACATGCATCGCCACATGTAGCGCTGAGGGGGACAGGAGAGCGTGAGCTGGACAGGAAGGGGGGGGGGGACTCGGGTGGGGGGGGGGGGGGGGGGGGGAAGGGCACATCACAAGCCACACTTACCCGAACAGCAAGACACGTGAGGGAAGCTGACGTTATTGTGCTTAAAATAGCTTACTTACTCACCATCACTCTTAGAAATTGAACTACTGATGAACAAGCATAGCCACAGTTCATGGATAGTAGACACTAAGGGATTATCTAAGCAGTATAATAAGTCACATTACTAGAGTCATTTCACAGTGAATGTGTTCAATATTTTGTTTACATGCGTATTTATTTATTTTACAGTACCTCTCTACAGTTAGTCATTATATTCTAACAGTTTTTCATTAACCAACGTACAACATCTGATAAGCTCTATTATTCTATAACCAAGCGAACTGACACAGTGATTAAGACACTGGTCTCATAATTGGGAGAGTGATGGTTCAAATCTGGGTCCAGGCATCCATGTTTAGGTTTTCCATTGTTCCCGTAAATAGACTGAAGGAAATTATGAGATGGTTCCATTTATTTCTTTATCATTCCATGATCCGATCTAGCGCACCGTTTCTAGTGCCATAGTCGTTCACTGAACGTTGAACACTAATGTACATTATTTTATGTGATATCCATGACACTCTTTTCTGTGGAACAGCACAGGTAAAGGCGGCAAAAAGCTCTTCTGATGAAGAAACTTGCTGCCATGCCTAGGTTTATTGTAACTTGGGAAATAAGTTGAAGTAGAGTGGACTCTTATCCTGTCTGTAGTAAACGTATTTCCCAAACCTGCTCAATCAACTTTTTTCTGTTACCGTTTTTCTGCACGGTTTTCGCAGAAAATCACAATAACACACTGCAGTGACATTTTCTGCGCAGTTAATTCGTTGGAAAATAACCAAAGGTTACCAATTACTTAGTCTTTGTATCAGCCTTTCGATTCTTATCTCTTTGTTTCGGGATAGTTAAACCTTTCAATTCCCTGGACGGTGGTTACAACTACGCCTCGAATTCTCTAACCCACGTTTCACCAGTGGCATCGGTTAGATATCGAAAGGTTTCACCTATAACGTAGAATCTTTGTTTACATGGGATGTACAGTAATTATTGCTTACCTTCGGTTATGGACATTTATTTACATATCGTACAACGATCGCTTCTTATTGTTTTAGTTATTCTTCCCTGTCTTGGATCATCATATTCTCTACTGTTAACTCATCGCAACCATAACTTACAAAGCTGTGTATTTGTATCTGGTATTTGTCAAGTAAAGTGTCAAACTTAGTGTACAACCTTAGATCTTCTACAATTAGAGTAACCAAGACTGTTTCAGATTCCATGTCAAGCTCGTATTACTTAAAAACAAATCGTTATGGATGAGAAAAAACACTTGCTTTTATTTCATACCTCAAACATATTTTCCACTGTTGTTGCCCCGTACGAACCTGACAAACTCAGTATATGTTCAACGAATAATACATACTAGCTGAGACCCGGCGTTGCCAATCTTTTATCAGTCCATCTCCTCCACCCCGTTCTCTGTCCTCTTCCTCTAACACCCACTCTGTCTATCTCGTCTTGTTGCTCTCTCCATCCATCTCCTGTTTTCCCCTCTCTTTGTGAATCTGCTCCCCCCCCCCCCCCCCCATCTGCCCTTCTGTTCTCTCTCCTTCAGTCCATCTCCTCCTCCACTCTCTAATCCCATATCCGCCTCTCATCTCTCTCTGTCTTTCTCTTCCTCCCCTGTCTCTGTCCTCCACCTCCTCTCCGCTTTCTCTATCTATATCTTCCTCTTTTCTCTCTCTGTCCATTTCTCCCACCCCTTCTCTGTTAATTCCCTCCTCCCCCTTCTCCCTCCACGTTATCATGCCCTCCCCTATTGGAAACTGGTAGTTCTTACCCCCACACTATTTCTTCCCAGATTGTGACTAATTTGTGTAGCAAATTTGATTTAAATCGTTCCATGGTTTTAGGCTGAGCTTTTTACCCTTGGATTTTCGCATGTATGCACACATCACATATATTTCACACGGATTTGAACATATATTTCATTTGTATCTATAGCGAATATCGTCATGCAGTTTCATTTTCGCTCAGCTCAGCGTTTATGACATCGTATCACCAGAACTATATGTTGTACACTGATATAATTTTGCATATACATCCAGTAGTATATGTAGGTACTGTCTTTGCAATGTGTTGACACTAGAGCTAATAATACATAAGAACAAATTAAAATGTTATGCATCTTCCAGTAGTTTTTCTAGCATCTAGGTTTTTATGACATATTTCCTGAGCTATGCGTCGTAAAATGATACATTCAGCGGCATGTCTGGATACTGTCTGCAAAAAGTGTTGCGAGTAGAGTTAGTAGCAACGAAGTAATAAATTTAAACGTCTTACATGACACATCAGTTTTTCACTCACCTCAGTATTTATGAAATTATATCTCCTAATCTACGTGTCGTACAATGATATAATTTTTATGCTATCTTTAGTGGTACATATGAATACTGTATGAAAAATGTGCCGCGGACACAGTTAGTAGTAAATAAGTAATAAATTAAAATGTCACGCTTCATGCAGCAGTTTTACTGCACGAACGGCGGAAAAGTAGTAAGCGATAAACATTTTTCTTTCCTTCATTTTGCGGGGGTCCTCATCGAGACAAATTTTGCAAAGGTTTGAAATTATGCGTAAAGTTTGTTGCAAGGCGCTAAGTGCACTCATTCTGTAATACTGGATGAGTGAAATATGGCTATTTGCGCGTTGTGTGCCACACATCGTTTTCACCCCCACCATCACACCTTTAATAAGTAAGTGGTTCTTTCTCCCACAGATATTCTTTACAGGCGACAAGTGACGTGTGTACCAAGTTTGGCTGAAATCGGTCCGGTGGTTTAGAAGATTTATTTAATCCTGTAGACTGGAGATAAACAGCGGGCCCTCTAATGACAGACAATCGTTAGTCACTCTCTTCTTTCAAAACACCATATTCGATAAAGCTTTCCAATATCGTCTGACTAACGGAGTATGCCAGGTAGAAACTGTGGTAGGTGTTTCCCCAATGCAGTGGCTCTTCTGCTGAGGCCGTAAGAAGTCTGCTGATCAGTGAAGTCACACACTGACCAGTTGCAAAACGCAGAAGCGTGATTCAGTTAGCCAGGATGTCAAGCAGTGAGTAGAGAGGCGAGTAAAATTGCGAACCACTAAATTCAGCTTGCCACAGGGAGCACAATCTGGCATACTAACGAAAATTTGTGGGGATACTAAATGTTACATTCTGCAGAATCATTATTGCAACAACTTGGTGTGGGTGGACCTGATGAGTTACTAACTCTGTAAATATCTCCAGAAGAATGTACCCACATTTCACCAGACGACGTACGAGCATAATTGTATAGATAATTTACAATCCTATCTCAAGAATTTATTTAATCCTGACCGTAAGATGCATTTCATCAGCTGATCGTCCAACTGCTTACTGTGTTGGTGACTTCACGGCGGATGAATCAAGTTCAGTCCCGTGACAGAAAACTGTGATGTTTCATTTTACAGAAGTATCAATGTTGTGGCTACAGGCTCCTTATCGGTGACCAATAATTCTTGTGTGTGATACTTGGACATAAAAGTAACATCGTCAGCACGAATGCTGGTTTGAAGACCATAGTGTTTGATAGGCATTGTCCTACTGGAGATGGTCTACCCTCACCTACCATCGACCTATGAAATGATATAATCATCTAGTTGTAGAGCTACTCACAATTTAACGTAGCATCATAATCGCTGTGCGGTTAGGAATTTTTCACACCTACAAAAAAATTGCCGGAAGTTAAATTATCGACGTAGTATCATGCTGATACATTGGCTACGTACCGCCGTGTCTGGTGAGAGAGTTGTTTGCGCTGCATATTTTGGTGGTATAGTTCTTCACAACAAACTCGAAATGCTATATTTTGTAAAACAACCGAGAATGTCTGGCATACACCTGACGGCCTGTGTACTTGGTTACAAGAATAATGATACAGTGATAGAGTTCGAAAGCTGTATATTGAAATACGTAGTCCCACTACTAGCTGTATAGCCATTATAAAATCCCATACTGCTGTTAAATGTGTGCGTCGTAATCCCTATATTTCGTGGTACTGTATTTCACTGCATCTCCCTATTGCTTTGAGGTGTGGTCGTTAACGCGTTGATAATCACTGACTCATTGTGGGCGCAAAGAATTCGGTGTCCATCAGCAAAATACATCACCAGTAGTTGCACACATTGCTGAATTAAAATTTCCAATCGCTTTATTTTTGCCATAATTTCAGAATCTGTAGTTACACTCACAGATTTATATTAATGACAGGGGATATTTCGAGACGCAGCTTAAGTACCGATCCAGGGAAACTCATACAATCTGACTGCTATTGCCACTTCGTACTTAATGCAGTGTCTTGAGAGGAGTATATAAGATGAACATCATCAAAAGCAAAACGAGGATAATGGAATATAGTCGAATTAAGGCGGGTGATGATGAGGGAATTAGATTAGGAAATGAGACACTTAAAGTAGTAAAGGAGTTTTGCTATTTGGGGAGCAAAATAACTGATAATGGTCGAAGTAGAGAGGATATAAAATGTAGACTGGCAATGGCAAGGAAAGCGTTTCTGAAGAAGAGAAATTTGTTAACATCGAGTATAGATTCAAGTGTCAGGAAATCTTTTCTGAAAGTATTTGTATGGAGTGTAGCCATGTATGGAAGTGAAACATGGACGACAAATAGTTTGGACAAGAAGAGAATAGAAGCTTTCGAAATGTGGTGCTACAGAAGAATGCTGAAGATTAGATGGGTAGATCGCATAACTAATGAGGAAGTATTGAATAGGATTGGGGAGAAGAGACGTTTGTGGCACAACTTGACCAGAAGAAGGGATCGGTTGGTAGGACATGTTCTGAGGCATCAAGGGATCACCAATTTAGTATTGGAGGGCAGCGTGGAGGGTAAAAATCGTAGAGGGAGACCAAGAGATGAATACACCAAGCAGATTCAGAAGGATGTAGGTTGCAGTAGGTACTGGGAGATGAAGAAGCTTGCGCAGGATAGAGTAGCATGGAATGCTGCATCAAACCAGTCTCAGGACTGAAGACCACAACAACAACAACAACTTAATGCAGATGCTGAAGAACCGCTTCTAGGCTCATTTCGCATAAAAATTCCGTTGTGTCTCTACATTTATTGGTTAAATAGAACGGTGTCCAGCTTATGAAATCAATGGTAGACCAGCAAAAGATACCCCATCGGGCAGTTTTAACTGAAAATAAAATCCGTGAATTCTTTGCGAGAATTCGAACTTCAGAAGCATTACCACATTTAACGGAATGATAGTAAATATTAGGAAAATGAAAAATGTAATGTAAACAAACTTACCTGCTTGAAAAGTTTGCATTTAGTACGTTAAATATACAAACAAGTTTTTTGAATAACATTCACTATCTTCAGAAAACAACAGCTACACTATAATAAATTCTTACATGACTTTGATGAAAGAAGTGGAAAACACAGAGAAAAGAATTGTTAGGATGCTGCGCAAATGGAACGATGTTACAAAAAGATAGATTTACTTACCTGAATAAGTTTGGTAATCGAGAGTTTCCTTAGGGGATGATACAGTATTGGGCAGGTGTTTCTACAAATGGTGGCTACACTAATTCTGTCGGCAGATGGTAGAGACAACAAGTCGTTATAGAGACTTGCTAATCTGAAAAGAAACAAATTAATTCAAGATGAGTATGACACTAATTGAGGTCTCTCTAAATTTTAGAGAATAGCAAGGCATTACTCTACTATTCCGCTACCGTGAAACACACACGATATCAGCATTCGCTCTGAACAATTGTTATAAATTTTGACAAAACGATATTAATCAAAGGTCTGAGAAAGAAGATGAGCTCTGTACTCGTTTTCAACCAGCAACGCAGCTGAAATGAGAGGCTTTGTGCACGTTGATTTTTTTGTACCGTTTTAGGGCAATACTAAGACAGATTCAGTGCCTTGAGTAACTGCATTCGGTATTTCATGACAAATACATTTAATTGATTTAACCCATTCAGACACACAAGAAATTCGCTTGAAGATGAAAGACGAAGTGGGGTTCCCAGAAACAGCTGCTGTACAGCAAAAAGAGCGTCTTATGTTAGGAGAATGAATGTTTCCAGGGGGTGGATACTACACCGTCTCGTGGGAGGAAAATATTCGCGACCTCGTGCAGAAGTTGTATACAGTTGCCTTTACGGTTAGAATATTGCTCACAGTCATCAGTAATGCTACAATGGAACTTGTTCACTTTGCGGACTTTCAGTCCTTGTGTCAAATTGAAAATATTTTATGTCTGAGCCGCACCAACTGATCGGAGTGCCGAAAAACAAGAATCATGGTTAAGTAATCCCAAATGCCGATACTTTCTCATGTACCTGATCTACAAGGTTGCGATTATTTCCTCGTTCTGATAGGCACCATTTTGAATACCTAAAAGCAACTGTGTTTGAATACAATACTCTGAGAATGCTTCTCAAGAAGAATAGCCGCAGAACTCTGACAAAGTTCCTTTGAGACGATCTGCTTGTACATAAATAACGGGAAAAATCAATATGAGACGATAAATTGTCAGTGAAGCATGAATTTACGTTACTCACCACAGCAACGCCCACGTAACAGCCCGCAGCGCACAATTTCACTCTGATTCAAGACAAATAGTCTATAGTGAACCATCCTGATTAATAACTTTTAACAACAGTCCGCAACTAGCGACAAACGTATGGAGCAAGGCCAATACGGGACAAAAATCGCTGGATGACATCTAATGCAATAAACAATGCACAGAAGTGTTGATTATAATAAACGACATCTTGTAATTCTTTTTCATGAATATTTTAACGAGAAACAAGAATAGTCCACGTAGTCACAGTCAAAGAAAAAGGAGAAAACGCCAAAAAGACAGGCATTTCTTGTAAACAGAGCTATCAACAAAAATGCCGAGATAGAAAACAGCTCTATTAAGATCTTTGTGTGTTCATGTTAAATGTTTTTCTGTTTCCAATTTTGTCCATGATTATGAGGCCATACTTCGAAATGTATTGCAAAAACTAAGGTAACTTTAAGTAAGTTAACCCCCCTTCCCTCCCACATGAAACATATACCTTGAAACTTCCTGGCAGATTAAAACTGTGTGCCCGACCGAGACTCGAACTCGGGACCTTTGCCTTTCGCGGGCAAGTGCTCTACCATCTGAGCTACCGAAGCACGACTCACGCCCGGTACTCACAGCTGTACTTCTGCCAGTATCTTCCAAAGGCAAAGGCAAAGGTCCCGAGTTCGAGTCTCGGTCGGGCACACAGTTTTAATCTGCCAGGAAGTTTCATATCAGCGCACACTCCGCTGCAGAGTGAAAATCTCATTCTGGAAACATCCTCCCGGCTGTGGCTAAGCCATGTCTCCGCAATATCCTTTCTTTCAGGAGTGCTAGTTCTGCAAGGTTCGCAGGAGAGCTTCTGTAAAGTTTGGAAGGTAGGAGACGAGATACTGGCAGAAGTACAGCTGTGAGTACCAGGCGTGAGTCGTGCTTCGGTAGCTCAGATGGTAGAGCACTTGCCCGCGAAAGGCAAAGGTCCCGAGTTCGAGTCTCGGTCGGGCACACAGTTTTAATCTGCCAGGAAGTTTCATATCAGCGCACACTCCGCTGCAGAGTGAAAATCTTATTCTGAAAACATCCTCCAGGCTGTGGCTAAGCCATGTCTCCGCAATATCCTTTCTTTCAGGAGTGCTAGTTCTGCAAGGTTCGCAGGAGAGCTTCTGTAAAGTTTGGAAGGTAGGAGACGAGATACTGGCAGAAGTACAGCTGTGAGTACCGGGCGTGAGTCGTGCTTCGGTAGCTCAGATGGTAGAGCACTTGCCCGCGAAAGGCAAAGGTCCAGAGTTCGAGTCTCGGTCGGGCACACAGTTTTAATCTGCCAGGAAGTTTCATATCAGCGCACACTCCGCTGCAGAGTGAAAATCTCATTCTGGAAACATATACCTTGGCGTCGGTGGGGCGGCTTGCATGATTCAGAGATGCAGATAGCCGTACCGTAGGTGCAACCACAACGGAAGGGTATCTGTTGAGAGACGAGACAAACGTGTGGTTCCTGAAGAGGGGCAGCAGCCTTTTCAGTAGTTGTAGGGGCAACAGTCTGGATGGTTGACTGATGTGGCCTCGTAACATCAAACAAAATGGCCTAGCTGTGCTTATACTGCGAATGGTTGCAATCAAGGAAAACTACGGCCGCAATTTTTCCCTACGGGATGCAGCTCTTCTGCAGGGTTAAGTCATGATGGTTTCCTTCTGGGTAAAATATTACGGAGGTAAATCAGTCCCACAATCGGATCTCTGGGCGGGGACTACTTAGGAGGATATCGTCATCGGGAGAAACAAAACTGGCGACTCATGAATCGGAGCGTCGAATGTTAGCTCCCTTAATCGGACAGGTAGGTCAGAAAATTAAAAAAAAAAAGAGATGGATAAATTGAAGTTATATATAGTGAGAATTAGGGAAATTCGGTGGCAGGAGAAACATGTTCAAATGGTTCAAATGGCTCTGAACACTACGAGACTTAACTGCTGAGGTCATCAGTCGCCTAGTACTTAGAACTACTTAAACCTAACTAACCTAAGGACATCACACACATCCATGCCCGAGACAGGATTCGAACCTGCGACCGTAGCGGTCGCTCGGTTCCAGACTGTAGCGCCTAGAACCGCACGGCCACTCCGGCCGGCAGGAGGAACAGTACTCCTGGCAAGTTGAATCCAGGGTTTTAAATACAAAATGAGATAGGAGTAATGCAGGAGAAGCTTTAATAATGAATAAGAAAACAGGAAGGAGGGTTATGATAGTATGAACAGCATAGTGAACGCATTATCGTAACAAAGATACAAACAAATCCCACGTGTACCAGAGTAGTACAAGTTTATGCTCCAACTAGCTCCGCAGATGATGAAGAGATTAAAGAAATGTATCATGAGATAAAAAAAAAGTTATTCACATAGTTAAAGGAGATGTAATTGGGAAATACCAATCGACTCAGAAGGTCCATTTTTGTTATTATATCTGTTTTTCCACATTCATACAAATCCTGTGAAAATCAATCAGAATAAACTAGACATAATTATTTACAAGTTCAAATTCAGGAAATAAAAATGAATATAATGATTACAAATGGCTATTACTAATGGATAGCGATGTACCGATAAGAATTATAGAGAACATGAAAGAGAGCTCTAAAGTTTGATTGTTACACAAGACGCCTGGATAAGTTGCCAGTAATGTGTTGTGTGCGATGCCAGCACAAAGATTGTACGGTCTAGCTTTCTTCGTTGGGCTGTGTCAACAAGCACTTCCCTGGACTACTTGAGCAATGGCAGATTTCGGTCTCCACGGATAACATCTTTTAGCGAGATGAAGGACTCCGTCATTGGGATATGGAGGTTCGTACATTTTTAAATCATCATCTTCCAAACCGTCTGACACCGTAGCTGAATGGTCGGCGTGGCTGACTGCAATGCGGACCACCCGGGTCAGTTTCCCGGTATTGCCAAGGATTCTTAGTGGTAGCGCTGGAACGGGCTGTACTCAGCTCCGTGATGTCACTTGAGCCGCTACCTGACAGAGGAGTAGCAGTTCCAGGCCGCGAAAACTGACAACGGCCAAGAGAGTTGTGTGCTGCCCCCACTCCCCTCCAAACCGCATCCATTGGCATAGGACGACACGGCGGTCGGTCGGCATCGATACGCCCCCTCCCCCCCAAGGGCCTGTGGACGAAGTTTACATCTGTGGTTCTTCCAAAGCGTTGGACATGACGAGATGCGTTCTGCTGTTGATCAACTACATCTCTGGACATGACACCAAGCTTTTATTTTTATCGGGTTAAGTGGAAGGCCTTGTGTATGTGACTCCTTCGACGAAAACAATTACGGAACTCAAAATGCGCATTTGTAATGAGCTCGCATCAGTGACTCTACATACACTATCTGGTGAAAAGTATCTCGGCAGCCCTATGTAATGCAGAACTGATTACTTAATATCACGAGAGGAGGACCACTGGCGAGTATAGAAGGAGATGGGGAATACTGTGTGGTCAGGGCAGAAGCAGCAAGTTCAGTAACTTCAAACATGGATTAATCACTGGATGACATCTAAGTAACAAATCCATCCGGGACGTTAGAACCCTCCTTGAGCTGCGCAAGTTGACTATTGGTTGTGTAATTGTGAATTGGAAATGCGAATGCAATCACAATTAAATCAAACCTGAGAGATAACATGTACGCACGGACATGGACTGTCGAGCATTGTGGAAAGATGATTTTAAAAACTCGCATGAAATCAGTGGAATGGATCACTCTTGAGTTCCAAAGTAGTGCCAACAGTCCAGCTAGCATAATGGTTGTGCATAAAGAGTTCAAAAGAATGAGCAACAATGGTCGAGCAGCTTCTCATAATGCACATATTTCTGTAGTCATTGTCAAGCAACTATTGAGGTGGTGCAAAAAAGAGCAACGACACTGAACAGAGGGTGACAGGAAACGGATGATTTGATGAGTCGTGGTACACCGTGTGGCGGTGCAGTTGAAGGGTTTGGATCTGCCGAATGCCTGGAGGACGTTACCTGCCATCCCATGTAGTGCTAACAATTAGGTCCAAATGGCTCTGAGCACTATGGGACTTAACATCTATGGTCATCAGTCCCCCAGAACTTAGAACTACTTAAACCTAACTAACCTAAGGACATCACAGATCACCCAGCCATCACGAGGCAGAGAAACTCTCTGACCCCGCCGGGAATCGAACCCGGGAACCCGGGCGTGGGAAGCGAGAACGCTACCGCACGACCACGAGATGCGGGTGCTAACAATTAGGTATGGAGGAGGTGGGGTTATGGTTTATGAATGTTTGTAGTGGTTAGGATGTGGACCTCTTATCACGCTTTAGAAAACGCTCAATGAGGTCTCTTATCACGCTTTAGATAACGCTCAGTGATGTAAGAAATAAAGACATTTTTCAGCATTATGTACTCTGTAGACCTGGGGAACACATCAGAGAGGATGACTGTATCAACATGACAGTGCACCCTGTCATAAAGCAGCGGCTGCGATGCGGTGGTTTATGGATAATAGCGTTCGTGAAATGGATTGGCCTGCGTAGAGTCCCGACCAGAACCCAATGGCACACCTTTGGGGTGAGTTAGAACTTCGACTTGGCTCTAGTGCCCGGTGCTCAACATTTATACCTCCTCTGGCTTCGGCTTGTGAGAGGAAATGGGCTGCTATTCCTGTACAGGCATTCAGACGCCTCACTGAAAGTGTCCCCATCAGATTTGCAGCCATCATAAAGACGACAGGTGGACAAACTCCATATTAATGAACACTAATATTGACTGGGCACTTTTAGTCCGATAGTGTATCCTTCAGACTGTTTGACGATAAACAGAATATCGCTTAAACTTTGCGCGAGAAACCAAAGGGGTTCATGTAGGTCACCTGTGAAATGTCTAAAAGAAATTGATCTTCTGCTTATATTCTCCGTAACTCTCTGCTCGACGTTGCCCCTGCTCGAGGCGTAGTGCACCTATTAACAGGTCACGGTCCATATCTCAAACTTCTGCATCGAGTGGGATGTAGTAACACACAAGTATGTGAATGTGGAGAGGAATAAACGATTTGGGAGACAATCTGAACAGCTGTCTTAGGTTGTTTGTAGATGATGCTGTCGTTTATCGAATAATAAAGTCATCAGAAGATTATACAAATAGCAAAACGATTTAGAAAAGACATCTGAATGGTGCGAAAATTGGCAGTTGACCCTAAATAACGAAAAGTGTGAGGTCATCCACATGAGTGCTAAAAGGAATCCGTTAAACATTGGTTACACGATAAACCACGCAAACCTGAAGGCCGTAAATTCAACTAAATACCTAGGCATTACAATTACGAACAGCTTAAATTGGAAGGAACACATAGAAAATGTTGAGGGTAAGGCTAATCAAAGACTGCGTTTTATTGGCAGGACTCTTAGAAAATGTAACAGATCTAATAAGGAGGCTGCCTACATTATGGCTGTCCGTCATATTTTAGAATAATGCTTCGCGGTGTGGGATCCTTACTAGATAGGACTGACGGAGTACATCAAAAAAGTTCAAAGAAGGGTGGCACGTTTTGTATTATCGCGAAATATGGGAGAGAGTGTCTCACTGAAATGATGCAGGATTTGGGATGGACGTCAGTAAAATATTTTCTTGACATCGACCTATAAAGGGAGAAACGATCACCACGATAAAATAAGGGAAATCAGAACTCGTAGGAAAGGTATAGGTGTTCGTTCTTCCCGCGCGCTATGCGAGTTTGAATAAAAGAGAATTGTGAAGATGGTTCGATGAACCCTCTGCCAGGCACTTAAATATGATTTTCAGAGTTTCCATGTAGATGTAGAAGGTTCCGCTGAGCATGACGTTCTCTGACGCCCCCTTTTTCAGGCAGAGAGAGACTGCAGACAATTAGACTGCGATCTGCAAACAATTGTTCAAAAATGTGCAAATGTGTGTGAATTCCTAAGGGACCAAACTGCTGAGGTCATCGGTACGTAGACTTCCACAGCACTTTAACTAACTTATGCTAGTAATGACACACACACCCATGCCCGAGGGGAACTTGAACCTCTGGCGGGAGGGGCCGCACAATCCATAACATGGCGCCCTAAACCACGTGGCCACTCCGCGCGGCAAACAATTGTAAGCGAATCAAACTTGTGGACTTAAGTCAATTGGACAGCACATGAGGTACCTAAAAAGCAGTTGCTTAAAAATGGACTCTCTGAATATCAAAATAATGTCAACAGGTCACAAGAAGCGTTCCTTCAACTATAGATAATAATAGAAACATGTAAATTTAACTAAGAGAAACTTCAGGAAAAAAAGGAAAATGAAATAAAAAGAAAATAAAAAATGCTATGGCTATCCATACGGTTATTCGTAAACTCGAGGATTGCCGAGTCATGCAAGTAACAGTGTAGGTGACGTAGAATAGTGTAGCACGAAAAGGTTAAGAAGTAGGTATTGTTGCAGCTAGTCATCAAACCTCGAGTTCTTCGAGACTGCCAATATTGATCTACTAAAGTATGATGGAAGTTATTCACTTAAAAGTTGAACTAATTCCCTTTTTTAATCTTTTTTTGAACCGATTCTTATTTTTTAAACTTTTGTTTGATTTCTACATTAATGCTATCTATGGTTGCTGTAAACATGGTTTACGAGGGTCACTCCAAAAGAAATGCACACATTTTTTAAAAAATCCAATTTTTTATTCTACATGTTTGAAAGTTTTACAGTGTGTAGACACATCCTTTAGGAACAATATTTTCATTTCTCCACATAATTTCCATCCCTCTCAACTATCTTACGCCATCTGATAACCAGAGCTTGTATAACTGTACGGAAAAATTCTGAACCAACCTCTTGGAGCCACTGTTTGGCAGCGTGCATAAGGCAGTCATCATCTTCAAAACCTTGTTCCACGAAGAGAGTCTTTCAGTTTCCCAAAGAGATGATAGTCACATGGAGACAAGTCAGGACTGTAAGGCGGGTGTTTCAGTGTTGTTCATTCGAGTTTTGTGATCGCTTCCACAGTTTTTTGACTAACATGTGGCCGTGCATTGTCGTGCAACAGCAAAACAAAAGGACGTCACACACATCCATGCCCGAGGCAGGATTCGAACCTGCGACTGAAGCGCCTAGAACCGCTCGGCCACACCGGCGGCAACAGGAAAACATCCTGCTTTTGCCGATGTGGTCGAACACGACTCAATCGAGCTTGAAGTTTCTTCAGTGTCGTCACATAATGCATCAGAATTTATGATGGTTCCACTTGGCATGATGTCCACAATCAGGAGTCCTTCGGAATCGAAAAACACCGTAGCCATAACTTTTGCAGCAGAAGGTGTGGTTCTGATTTTTTTTTTCTTGAGTGAATTTACATGATGCCACTCCACTGATTTCCTCTTCGTCTCTGGTGAAAAATGATGGAGCCATGTTTCATCACCTGTCACAATTCTTCCAAGAGATTCATTTCCGCCATTCTCGTAATGTTCCAAAAGTTCGCTGCATATAGTTTTTCTTGTTTCTTTGTGAGCCACTGTCAACATCCTGGGAGCCCACCTGGCACAAACCTTTTTAACGCCAACACTTTCAGTCTTCTGCAAAAACTTCCTTCCCCTATCCGAACGTAGCATGACAGTTCGTTCACTGTGATGCGCCTGTTAGCAGTCGCCAATTCCTTAACTCTCTGTGCACTGTCTGGAATGTGTGCAGTACGAGGTCTGCCGCTGCGAGGACAATCCTCAATACTGCCGTGCTCGATTTCATCACGTAACCTGCTTGCCCACCGACTAACTGTACTGCGATCGACGGCAGCATCTCCATACACCTTTTTCAATCTGTTGTGGATGTTTCCCACGGTCTCGTTTTCACAGTACAGGAATTCTATGACAGCACGTTGCTTCTGACGAACGTCAAGCGTAGCAGCCATCTTGAAGACATGCTGTGATGGCGCCACTCATGGGAACAGGTTGAACTAAGTTTGAAAACAAGCGGGAAGGATGTATCTACACACTGTAAAGCTTTCACACATACAGAATGAAAACTGTATTTTTACAAAAATAGTGTGCATTTCTTTTGGAGTGATCCTCACACTAGTACATACATATACTCCTGGACATTGAAATAAGAACACCATGAATTCATTGTCCCAGGAAGGGGAAACTTCATTGACACATTCCTGGGGTCAGATACATCACATGATCACACTGACAGAACCATAGGCACATAGACACAGGCAACAGAGCATGCACAATGTCGGCACTAGTACAGTGTATATCCACCTTTCGCAGCAGTGTAGGCTGCTATTCTCCCATGGAGACGATAGTAGAGACGCTGGATGTAGTCCTGTGGAACGGCTTGCCATGCCATTTCCACCTGGCCCCTCAGTTGGACCAGCGTTCGTGCTGGACGTGCAGACCGCGTGAGACGACGCTTCATCCAGTCCCAAACATGCTCAATGGGGGACAGATCCGGAGATCTTGCTGGCCAGGGTAGTTGACTTACACCTTCTAGAGCACGTTGGGTGGCACGGGATACATGCGGACGTGCATTGTCCTGTTGGAACAGCAAGTTCCCTTGCCGGTCTAGGAATGGTAGAACGATGGGTTCGATGACGGTTTGGATGTACCGTGCACTATTCAGTGTCCCCTCGACGATCACCAGAGGTGTACGGCCAGTGTAGGAGATCGCTCCCCACACCATGATGCCGGGTGTTGGCCCTGTGTGCCTCGGTCGTATGCAGTCCTGATTGTGGCGCTCACCTGCACGGCGCCAAACACGCATACGTCCATCATTGGCACCAAGGCAGAAGCGACTCTCATCGCTGAAGACGACACGTCTCCATTCGTCCCTCCATTCACGCCTGTCGCGACACCACTGGAGGCGGGCTGCACGATGTTGGGGCGTGAGCGGAAGATGGCCTAACGGTGTGCGGGACCGTAGCCCAGCTTCATGGAGACGGTTGCGAATGGTCCTCGCCGATACCCCAGGAGCAACAGTGTCCCTAATTTGCTGGGAAGTGGCGGTGCGGTCCCCTACGGCACTGCGTAGGATCCTACGGTCTTGGTGTGCATCCGTGCGTCGCTGCGGTCCGGTACCAGGTCGACGGGCACGTGCACCTTCCGCCGACCACTGGCGACAACATCGATGTACTGTGGAGACCTCACGCCCCACGTGTTGAGCAATTCGGCGGTACGTCCACCCGACCTCCCGCATGCCTACTATACGCCCTCGCTCAAAGTCCGTCAACTGCACATACGGTTCACGTCCACGCTGTCGCGGCATGCTACCAGTGTTAAAGACTGCGATGGAGCTCCGTATGCCACGGCAAACTGGCTGACACTGACGGCGGCGGTGCACAAATGCTGCGCAGCTAGCGCCATTCGATGGCCAACACCGCGGTTCCTGGTGTGTCCGCTGTGCCGTGCGTGTGATCATTGCTTGTACAGCCCTCTCGCAGTGTCCGGAGTAAGTATGGTGGGTCTGACACACCGGTGTCAATGTGTTCTTTTTTCCATTTCCAGGAGTGTAATATCAAACATCGTATGTCACCATGATTAACGAATATGCACGACCTGTTTAGAGTTTCCAGGTAACAGGTCAAAAATTCGTAGCAATAAATTGAATTGAAAACTGAAGTGTACCTCTTATAGCTATGCATTAAATAGTGGCAGCCGTTTGTAATTGTTATGCAGCTGCTTAGCCTACGGCCGGTGCGCCACTGCCCCCTACCTGAGCATGTTGGAGAGGGTGCGCTGGCCGTGGTTCTGCTGCGCCACGTCGCAGCAGTGCGCCACGGTGGCCACGACCACCTGGTGCAGCAGGTAGAGCACGGTGATGCGCACCGTGTGCAGGCGGCGCTGCCAGTACTCCGCCTTGTACACGAACACGGCGCGCGACACCTTGGGCTGCGGCGGGGGCGGCGGCGGCGGCTTCCGCTTCCGGTGCGACACGCTGGACGTGGACGTGTTGGTGTCGGTGCTGCCGCTCGGCGACGGCTTCCTCTCTTTGGCGACCTCCGTCTCGGCCTCCTCTTTCTTGCCACTTTCCGCCGGTTGCTTCTGGTACGACAGGCTCTGGAATTTCCCTGACAGCTTCTGCAGCAAATCCACCGCTATCTGCAGAGCCTAAACAATTTTTTTCCTTTATTGTTTTTTGAATACCTTTACAACAAAGGTAGGCCGGCAGCGGCCTATGTATGCCGCTCTTTGGCCCCAGTGAACACATGCAGGAAACAGAAAGACAGAAAAAACAAACACACATGGTGGACAAAAACGGGAGACAGGCATAGTAAAATAAATGAAGCCGTTCTCGGGTGCACTGTTTGAACAAAAAACGTGCATCACTCAATACAACGGGGAAGGACTAGTTTACACACGTGAACAGAGGAGCAGAGACAGAGAAATACTGAAGCACTGACACGAAGACACACTCGAGCACTGGCGACGATCACCGGCGCACGAAAATGCACTGATCACGTACAAAGCCGGGGACCTTCCAAAGGAAAGAGGTGCGGGTAGAAGGGAAAGGGGGTGGTTGTCGATGCCAGTGGGAGGGGAGAAGGGAGGAGGAGGGGAGAGGGTGGGGCCGGCCGCGGTGGTCTCGCGGTTCTAGGCGCGCAGTCCGGAACCGTGGGACTGCTACGGTCGCAGGTTCGAATCCTGCTTCGGGCATGGATGTGTGTGATGTCTTTAGGTTAGTTAGGTTTAAGTAGTTCTAAGTTCTAGGGGACTAATGACCACAGCAGTTGAGTCCCATAGTGCTCAGAGCCATTTGAACCATTTTTGAGAGGGTGGGGGGGAGGTTTGTAAGCGAGGGTGAGGGGAGGGAGGGAGGAAGAGAGGAGGGAGAGAAGTGAGAGAGGGAACCCTGGAGGAAAAACACAGGGGGAGGATCAAAGTTGGTAAGAGGAGTAGATGGAGGAGAGGAGGGCGTCATCAGAGACTGGAAGTTGGCAGAAGTCACCTTGAGCAAGGGTATGGAGTGTGAAGAGATGGAGAGTGACTGGGATGTGGGACTAAAGGTGTGGCAGCAGAGGGGGGTGTGAAAGGATGGGAGAGACAAGCGGGTGAGGGCGATCAAATTGGCAGGAGGTGTAAAGGATCCGTATCTGTTCGAGGAAAAGGATGAGGTGTGGGAATGGAATTAAGCCATACAGGATCCGTGTGGGGGAGGGGAGGTGGATGCCGTAGGTGAGGCGGAGCACTTGGTATTCCAGGATTTGTAGAAGGTACGAGGGGTGACGATCCAGACAGTATGGGTATAGCATAGGGCGAATGAGGGATTTATAGGTGTGGAGGACGGTGGAGGGGTCCAGACCCCATTTGCAGCCAGAAAGGAGCTTGAGGAGGCGGAGTCGGGAGCATGCTTTGGCTTAGATCATCCGGAGATGGGGGGTCCAGGAGAAGCGACAGTCGAGTGTGACGCCAAGGTATGTGAGGGTGGGGGTGAGGTTGATAGGACGGTCATAGATAGTGAAATAGAAATCGAAGAGACAGAAGGAAGGGGTGGTTGTGCCTACAATGATCGGCTGGGTCTTGGAACAATTGACCTTGAGCAGCCACTGGTTACACCAAGTGGTGAATCAGTCAAGATGAGATTAGAGAAGGTGCTGGGAGCATTGGAGGGTGTCATCGGCGTACTGGAGAAGGTGTAAGGGAGGTGAAGGCTGCGGTGTGTCTGCCGTGTAAAGAAGGTAGAGAAGGGGGGAGAGGACAGAACCTTGGGGCACACCAGGAGAGGGGTAGAAGGCGCCGGAATTCGTGTTATGGATGGTGACATAAGAAGGACGGTGGGAAAGAAAGGAGACGATCAGAGGGGTGTAGCTAATAGGAAGGGTGAAGGTTTGGAGCTTGAAAAGGAGACCGGAATATGATACACGGTCGTAGGCACGTTCAAGCTCAAGGGAGAGGAAGATGGTGGAGCGATGGGAGTGAATTGTTTGGAGAGGATGTGAGTGAGGTGAAGGAGAAGGTCATCGGCAGAGAAGGATGGACGAAAGCCACATTAGGTAGTGAGAAGGAGGCGGTGCTGGTGGAGACTCTGGTGGATGTGTCGGGTCAGGATGGATTCCAGGACCTTGCTGAAGACCAAGGTAAGGCTGATGGGATGGTAGGAGGACACAGCGGATGGCGGTTTGTTGGGTTTGAGGAACATCAGGATCTGGGAGGTTTTCCAACGATAGAGACAAGTAAGACATTAGTGGTGAAGAATCGTCTTAACAAGTGCAGAATTAGGTACCAATATAAACCGATCGGACAAAATACTAGTCACCCCATAAAAAGAGTCTATTGGTCACTTTGGAACGCTGCACATGGCATACGAGGTGGAATCCAAAATTTTCGCGACTGGCGCTGCCATCTGGAAAGTAGTAGGAGTAGTAGACCTTTGCACAACTATGTAACAAAAGTTGCATATCTGAGGAGTCAGTGTGCGGTGTGGCATTCAGCTGGGAGGACGTGCTGCGCGTCCACGGTGATTTCCGTAATACTGTGTGTGTGGCTATTTTACGATGGATCAGAAGGCACAGCATGTTGAAGGGTGTACAGACCTTCGTCATACCACATCTGATGATACGACCTTCTTGTCACGGGTTATCACCGGCGACGTGAGCTGGATTTACGGTTATGACTCAGAGACAAAGCAACAATCGTCCCAGTGGAAGAGGCCAGGCCCTCCAAGACCCAAAAAAGGGGACAGGTGAAGAGCAAAGTGAAGAGCATAATCGTCGTTTCCTTTGCTACCAAGGGAATTGTGCACAAAGAATTCGTCTCACCCAACCAAACAGTGAATTCTGCGTACTACTATTACCTTTTGCGATGGCTCCGTGAAAACGTGCGGCGACGATGGCCCGAACTTTGGCATCAAGGGAACTGGCTGCTGCATCACGACAACGCGCCCTGTCACACGTCCTTCCTCACCAGGATCTTTTTGGCAAGAAACAACATGGTGGTTGTACCCCAGCCACCACACTCGCCAGATTTGGCACCTTGCCACTTCGCGCTATTCCCAAAACTGAAACTCAAGTTGAAAGGCCGTCGGTTAGACACTCTAGAGATCGCTGGCTGTGATAAACACCCTCAAAGAACAGGACTTCCAGAAAACGTTTGACCAGTGGCAGAACTGCTGGGACCGGTGTGTACGTGTAGATGGGAACTACTTCGAGGGTGATAGTGACCATTAGTCCAAAGGTAAGGTTTTCAACAGATGGCAGCGCCAGTCCCGAAAATTTTGGATAGCGCCTTGTAGAACTGTCATCAGTCGCTCGTGTCACCATCACTTCTTACATATGTCATGACAGTGTTCAGACGTGCCCGTGACAACACCGTGTATGAAGTCGCCGATTTGTTGGTTTGTCAGTGTGGACCGTGCAACCTGTCTACGAGGAATGGTGTACCACTCGCTACCTTGTAACATGGCAAGAGAACACTCATTGTAAAGATCATAAGTGACAGGACCTGGAGATGAATGTCCAGTCTCGCCAGTGACCATCAGTATCAAACTCAATAGGAAATACTGCTGTCAGTGAATGCAACTCCATCTGAACCAATTTCTATTGCGGATGCGAACGGCTTGAAAGACCGTTATGAGTTGGGTACCTCGCAAACAGTCATTGCTCACAGCGGCACATAACGCCACGCGTCTTGAGTTGGTCAAACAACAGCAAAATTGGACAGCAGTTGACTGGATGCGTGTCGTGTGGCCAGGCAAATCACGATTTTGTCTCGTTTCATATCATGAGGGGAGTTGAGTGCATTGACCGCCCAATGGGATGTTTAACCCGCAGCATATGGAGATTGTTATTCAGGCCACTGATGGTTCTGTGCTTTTAATTTATATCTGTTTTGCAAGATATCTTTGAAGGTTCTTGCAATCAGTTCTGTTTTTTTTTCTTTTTAGCACACTCAGTAATCATGCAGTATTAATTTATTTCAGCAAGAGTATGAATCAAATTCCGACTGAATCATCCAGATTTATATTCTCTGTGGTTACCCTAAAGCTGCTTATGATAAATAATGGGATAGTTCATCTAAAAAGGGTACAGCCAATTTCCTTCCACTTCGTTCTCCAATCAGACCTTCTGTTTCATCTCTAATAATATTGTTCTGCAGTGCAGTAGTCTGTTTGCCGCATCCTGGAAATTTCAAAGTTTTTCCCTGGCAACGCCAGAGGGAGGGAAGAATCGGTCAGTAGCCAGGTGGAATGCCAGTGAGAATGGACTGCTGATGGAGTGGCAAACATGGAAACTATTGCCGCACCCTGAACGAACTGAGCACATGATCTAGTAAAGCAGCAAAATGGGATGAAGGCGAAGGTGGGCTATCGTCATAGCGGTGACTGGACAGAATGTTGCAAGAATGTTTAAGTCAGATGCAGGAGTAACTATTTAGTTTACTGACACAGCAGAAAAGTTCATCCGAAAGGCTAAGTTGTAAAAGCCTGAAGCGAACAAGAGAGCTGGCTGAATGGGAAAACCATGATGAATGATGTCTTTGCGCTCAGTGGGCCACCTGAGCTCAGCCTGTATAGATACTGCTTCTGTTCTGTTGGAGCTCTACTCTCAGTTTGCTGCTGTTCTGTGGAGAGGGAAGGCCTATATAGGTCGACCGTCTGCTCAACTAGTCGTCTTCGATATTCTATGGAGCAGCAGGTTCTCTCTGGAGTGACTTGATCACTGTGCGCAGCAGCGCCAATTGCTGAGACAACACTGATTTGGAGCTGTGGCTGTCACCATCCAGCAGACCTTCTGGAGGCCAAACCATCATGGCATGTGAGCAGATCGTCATCTGTCATTATGTGGGCAAGCAATAGCAGCTGATTACCTCTCTTCCTGTGGTGGACTCTGATGGTGCCAGTCTATCTCTCCTGATGGGAGGCCACAGCACTTCTCTGCATGGCTCGAAATACCCCAAGCCGAGATGGTAGATGCCTTCCAGGTGTGCAGGCTATAGCACGGTCCTTGGTACCCTGATTATCTTCTTTGGGAAGCTGTTGGCTGCTCATCCAGACATGGGTCTGTTGATCTGGGTCCTATAAATCAAAGATACTTCGAACCAAACTGGATAAACTGTACCTGGATAGAGAGCCGATCCAAGAAGATGTAAGCGATTCATCACCAGGTTTATGGCTCACACGAAAAAGTTCCACTATTATTCAACAAATTCCATTGGTCAACACAACAAAGAAATCTCCATAGTATGAGGACTTATTCTGAAAGTACCTAAAGCTGGTGTCCTAAAACTATTTCAAGCACATATTACTGCTGTCCAGATGTATCTCCCGCAGTAACAAAATTTCAGACTTCACAGTATCAAGATTTCGTTCTTCAATAGTAAGGAGGAGGAAAATCATAATGATGACGATGTAGACGTAGATCAAACGTAGCGAATGTCACGTTGATCAGTGCAAGTTTCGGGTAAGGCTGGTTAACGCACGTTAATTGACTAAATAAATTATTCTTGCCATATGACACGCGTAAAGAAAGACGTTTCATATTGGCAGGAAGGAAAATTAATGGCTAATGATCTGTGAACACAGATCTGGTTGACACGAATAAGTGAGTGGAAAGTAATTGGTCTTGCCTTGTTCGACGAATCGCCCAGCAGTGATTTGCAATAATCTGGAGAAACTAAAGGAAACAACATTAAACCGAAAACTCAGGCGGATGTCTGAAACCTCTTGCTCGGGATTACGACTAAAGTATCTTAACAACTGCTCCTACTTCACGTTTTGGATTCAGTAAAAGGAAAGCAAGCAAAGACATTAGTTTTCGTATGTCTTAGTTCCCTGTGGGGCATCATAATTGTTGCTAGATCTACTTGTTTTAGAAGTTCAGAGGTACATTTTCCAGTTGTGACCCAAACTTGCAAACGATTGTTATGATGGATGTACCGGGGGATCAAAAAGTCAGTATAAATTTGAAAACTGAATAAATCACGGAATAATGTAGATAGAGAGGTACAAATTGACACACATGCTTGGAATGACATGGGGTTTTATTAGAACCAAAAAAATACAAACGTTCAAAAAATTTCCTACAGATGGCGCTTCATCTGATCGGAACAGCAATAATTAGCATAGCAAAGTAAGACAAAGCAAAGATGATGTCTTTTGTTCTTTACAGGAAATGCTTAATATGTCCACCATCATTCCTCAACAATAGCTGTAGTCGAGGAATAATGTTGTGAACAACACTGTAAAGTTTGTCCGGAGTTTTGGTGAGCCATTGGCGTCGGATGTTGTCTTTCAGTATGCCTAGAGATGTCGGTCGATCACGATACACTTGCGACTTCAGGTAACCCCAAAGCCAATAATCGCACGGACTGGGGTCTGGGGACCTGGGAGGCCAAGCATGACGAAAGTGGCGGCTGAGCACACGATCATCACCAAACGACACGCGCAAGAGATCTTTCACGCGTCTAGCAATAGTTTTTTGTTCTAATTAAACCCCATGTCATTCCAAGCATGTGTGTCAATTTTTACCTCTCTGTCTATATTATTCCGTGGTTTATTAAGTTTTCAAATTTATACTGACTTTATGATCACCCGGTGCAAATGGGTGGCAAGGAAAGAAAGAGCGTGCAGTCATACCTGAATTTCGACGTCTTCTTTGTCATGCTTGTTGTAAGCAGTTCTTGGTTTGCTTTTTTGGATGTCCAGGCGTCGCAGTTCGCGGAGAATGCTCTGTAGCTTCCCGATGAGAATCGACGCTTGGTCCTGTAACTCCCGGCAGTGGCTGTAGAAAGCGGCGTTTTCCTCATCTTTCACCAGTCTCCATTTCCTTGACATACTGCGGTGAAACAAGTCCACTGACTCTTTGTAAGTGTTAGAGACGCACTTCAACACCAATCAGTAATACACTAAACACTTTTCTATTCGACCTTAGTACACATCAATTTTTTTAATACTTGGAAAAAAATTGGTCGAATATTACAAAGTATCGGAGAGTCTGTTTATCCCGGTTCGGGGTTTATAAAATTTGATATTGTCCACATTGTTTCTGTTTGTCTTGAATACTCACAACATTTTATACCTATGTACATGTGTACGTCAACAAACAGGCATTCAAGCACGTGCGGACAAACGTGCACCTATTCTGAAGTTGAGCGCCACAAGGGTCGATAAGAAATACATCTGAAATGATGTGTTTATCGATATAAATGCAGTCGGTCATCTCAAGTAACATTATGGAATTTCCTTTCAGTGTGTGTCGTCACAATCTGATGTAGATTTCTTTCGTAGGGATACCTGACGTCTTCGCAGGAACATTCTTGCAGCTGGTTCTCATCCTAAAACAAGAAAGAAGTTGGTAATAACAATAATTCCGTAAGTATTGAAGACTATGGTACGCATCACGTCGGTAGGCGCGCCTGCTCTAGGGCTGATTGCTATAAGGAAGCATGGAGGGGGTGGGTTTACGTTCCACGTGGCGGCAGAGAAAGATCAAACGCCTTCCATGTTGCCGAACCCTACGAGTTGTTGCCAAGAACAACAGTTAATAAAACTACATCGCCACTGGTGCATAGTCACATCGCAGTCTCCAGGAGAACACGTATCGCCACCCAGCGTTATTCACTGCATGGCGTGAAGGTGCAGAACATCTACCATTGCCAGCCGCAAGTTAGGCGAGGGAGATGCTTAGAACAGCTCAGAAGTGGGTCGCTTTCTGACGTGATGCGCAATGTTACACATACGCAACGGTAACATAACACATCAGATCACAAAATATTCAACAGTACACACAGTTTGTCAACTGTAGGACTGTCGGAGAGGGCTTGTGAACACACTGTGCGTAGTCGCATGAAAAACCTAAGGAGTAGTACTGAATAATTCTGGCTGGGAGGAAAATTTTACTGTCTGGGGTGCATCAATTGTGTGGTTTCATTGAGTTTGCTTATATATGCAAACGACTATACATTTGACATTCATCACACAAATTTGATACTTTTTGCAGCTGACACAAATATTATAATTAGTCCGAGTTGAAAGACATCAACAGAAGAAAATGTCAGTAATGTGTTTCAAAGAATTAAGTAATGGTTTTCTACATACGAACTTTAACTTACTTTCATAAGAAAACAGTAAATTCAGTTCTGTATGACAAACAGAATAACACAGGTAATCAACGTATCATATGAACAGGAAGAAACTTTAATATTGTCTTATCAAATGCTAAATTCAGTAGTATTACTCTCCTCATAGCAGTTAGTTTTGGAAACGAATAAAACAACACATTAACATAGTTTTGTTCTACAACCTCTTATGGTATAATTTTCTGGGGTAAGTTATCATCTAGATTTGGAATGCAAGAAACCGAGCAGTGGTGTACAAGCAGATCTAAGAGAAAGGAAAACGTACGGTGGAGTCTAATTTTTTTCTTACAAGAAAGTGATTAAAAAGTTGGCATTACACAGGTGTTTAACAGGGTCTGAACTGGAACTTTCTTATGGTTGCTTAAAAGTCGCATTCGTTTTCCAAAAAACTAAAAATGCTCCATACCCACAGACTTGGCCCCCCCTCCCCTCCACCATCGTATGGGCATCCTTAGACATAGTCATATTGTAGCCGCCATTCGAGCAGTCTGGCATTTTACATTGTGCTAACTGGAAGTTGATATATCAGCTCCCTAGTCCTGAACTCGGGAAAGTCGAAATGCTCAATCTGCCAGTCATTTGTTTTACGTTACACGTTACGTTTTAATTCACACATTACTTAGCCGACAGTACAGTGTGAGGTGACCATTGTTGACTGCTGTGTTAGTGTGTTGTACTTCAGTGTGCTTCGTAGGTTACTGTTTGCCTTTCCTTGCGAAAAGTGTGCGTAACTGTTTCAGTTAATGGTTTTATTAAGCGTTTTCAACACGTAAAATAATTTTAGTTTCTATTACGTACAAAATGAAGTGATTTTTACCTCCTCGTGTGACTTCTGCTTTCAGTGAACCATGAAGCACAGCAGATAAAGGTGCCTGCACTGCGGGAGGCAGGCGGTCCCCCCCCCCCCCCTCCCCCCACACACACACAACCGCATCACCCTTCACAGCTCATAATCCCTCGCCCACTAGTGGTCTATGTGGAAGCTGGAATTCCTTTTCCCGCTCCTCATAACCAACTTTGGCTATCGGCCAACTTACAGCTGATAACATTTAACTGTAATTGTGCAATATGTATACTCACCAACGAAATTCGTCGTAAGTAATCCATCGTTATTTAAGAAGCGTAGTAATGTCTTCAGCAATAACACTAAAAGAAAAAACTTTTTTTACTTATTACTTATGTTCTCGGTGGCTCTGAAGGGAAATCAGGAGGTAGCCACAGAAATCTTTTGTAGTTTGCCTAATAACACAAATTGTCCGTCAGGTACAAAGGCAAATTTTATACCTGAAGCCATTTTTTTGGGCAACTCTTTTTATTCCATGGACGAATATTTAATTAAATGCTCATATCATATGGAGAATAGTAGAAAAATTTTTTTTTACTTTGCTGTCAATTTTTAACTGTAGTAACAAAGATTAATATATTCATGTTGAGCAAATACAAGGCATAAACACGGTAGCCAGACAAAGTTGCACATCTAGCATGAAGAAAGATTTTCATTTTATTAGGATACGTTACGTTTAATCTATGACACGAAGAAGTACAAATTTTACTTATTTATCTCATTTCTACAGGAAACCAGGTAATTGATTGGGAGTAAAATTACTGACATTACTACCAGAGAAAATGTTTTTGGTATATATAGCGCAGGAGCTCATGAAGGCGTAACTGCAAAGCGATAGGATAGGCTAGAATGGGTGGTACGGAGGATTGAATTATAAAATAAAATAAAAGTGACCTAAGGGTAGCGGAAACTTCAAAGTAGGAGGACATCTCATTAACACCATCAAGTATACAGACGACCTGGTAGCGCTCGCCAAAAATCAGAGACAGCTGCAACACATGATGAACAATTTGGTGGAAACAGGAAGAAAATACGGCATGGAAATCAACATCGAAAAATTAAAAGTGATGCGCAAATCAAAACGTGGGAAAAACTTGAAGATAACTGTCGACAATCGGGAACTGGAAAATGTGAATCAGTTCGAGTGCCTGGGAAGTTTTATCACAAAGGATGCCGACTGCAGCAACGAAATCCGAGCAACAATAGCCATGGCCAAAGCTGCTTTCAACAAGAAAAGGACTCTGCTGACCAGCAAGTTGAGTTTGGCATTGACGAAAAAACTGATAAAGTGCTAAATTTGGAGCATTGCACTGTATGGAGCAGAAGGATGGACCATGAGAAAGAAGGAGAAAAAATACTTAGAGAGCTTTGAAATGTGGTGCTGGAGGTGAATGGAAAAGATCAAGTGAACAGATCGCATAAAAAATGACGTACTGCGAAGAGTTGTATTCTGCGTACAATTCTTCAGAGAAAGGCCAACTGGATTGGATATGTATTTAGACACGAGGGACTCATACATGAAATTCATCGAAGGGAATCTCAGAGGAAATGCAGGACGAGGAAGAAGAAGAATTCAACATCTGGACGACATGAAAGATGGAAGGAGATACAACAGACTGAAGGGAGAAGCTGAAGACAGGGAACAGTGGAATCAGAAATTCTCCGTACGAAGACATGGACCTGCCACTAGGCAGAATACTACATAATAATGATAAAGGGTAGCATGTTGGACTAGTAATCATTGACTTCGGAAGTTCCGGAATAGACCCCTGCCACTGCTTAAATTTTGAAAGGATCATCAGGAATGGCAGGCGAACAATGCCGGTAAAAGCAGTCACCCTCGCCCTGTGTCAAACGTCTTGTCAACTTGGCGGAGAAGTGGACAAAGAATGACGAATGACGCGCAGGGTAGCCGTCCGTCTCGGGTGTCTTGCCACGGTTTGCCCCCCCCCCCCCCCCCCCCCCGTCGGAATTTTTTTTGGACACAGAATTGGCACTTCATTTGGCCTTGAGGTTGGAATGCGAAAGAATCAGCAATAACGTGTGGCATGAGTATGTCACAGGACATGTGGTCTGCAGTTGGAAAAGGGTCATGGTCTCTCCGTTGGCAAAAGAAGTTGGATTAATCACTCTCCGGACCTCCGGGAGGGGAGTGACAAGACGGAGGTAGGCACGAGAAAAAGAGTGAATAAATAGCGAAATGGTAACATTCTACGAGTCGAAGAATGGAACTTCTGAGTTTTAAACGTGGTAGGGAAGCTAGAAAAACTGAAAACAGAAACGCAGAGAGTCATTATAGACATAATGGGCTGAAATGGAACGAATATGAGGGTTTGTGATCAGACGGATATAGGGTAATATCAACACCAGCGGAAATGTTATAACGAGACGCGGATTCATCGCGAACTGGAAGGCACAGAAAATAGTGGGTTAGTGCGAACAGTTCAGTGATGGAACTATTCTCATCAGAATCGACTGGAAACTACGTCAAAAACAATATTTCTCTGAAATACATACTGACTTCCAAAGCACGTGAAGAGGTAGAGGAGGTATATGAGAACATTCTTCGGATAAGGCAGTCAGTACAGTGAGATAAAATCTAATAATCATGGGGGGTGGGGGTGGGGGGGAGGATGCTGGAAGGCTCTAATAAGGGAGGGAATAGAAGAAATAGTTACAAGAGAATAAGGGGTCCATAGTGTGAGTCAGAGAGGAGAAAGATCTTTTGAATTAAGCAATAAAATTCCGCTAGTAATACCAAATACATTTTCCACAAATCACAAGAGAAAGAGGTATACATGGAAACATCTGCAGACACTGGAAAATTACAGCTGGATATATCACGATGAGGCAGATTTCGAAATCAGATGGTGGACTGTTGAACGTACCCAAGATCAGATATAGGCTCGGATCACAATTTAGTAGTCATAAAGTGTGGGCTGAAGTTTAAGAGAATCGTCCTGAAGAATAAATGTGGAAGGAAATGATACACTGAACCATTGAGGAATGATCATGCACGTTTCAAGTTCTCTATGGTGGTAAACAATGCGACAATGGATACCACAGTAGGCGGTCGAGTTGAAGAGAAAAAGACAGCACTAAATACGGCACTCAAAGAAGCTGGAGAGACAATCATAACATAAGTAAATGCGAAGAAATTTAAGGTAACAGAAGAAATACTTTAACTAATCGATGAAAGAGGGAAGTGCAAAACTGATCAACGAGACTCAAGGCTGCAGAAATATAAGTTACTTAGGAATAAATTAATAGGAAGCGCAGGGAAGCCAAGGTGAAAAAGCAGCAGTAAAAAGTGAAGGAATCGAAAAAGGAATTATCGTCGTAGAAACTTATTTAACATATAGAAAAGTCGTAACAGTCTTCGACGAAACAAAATCAAAGAAATCAACGTTAAGAGTGCAATGGGAATTCCAATGTTATGCGCCTAGGAGAGAGCGGATTGATAGCAACAGTCTACTGAAGGCCTCTACGAGGGAAAGGATTTGTTGATGACGTAATTGAAAGATAATTGGGTGTCGATATGGAAGTCATAGGGAATCCGGCAGTAGAGTCAGAGTTTAACGGAGCTTCGGAAGACATACGATCAAATAAGAGCGAAGCGATAAGTAATATTCCTTCGGAATTTGTGAAATAATTGGGGAAGTGGCAACAAAACGATTATTCAAGTTGGTTTGCAGAATATTTGCGACTAGAGATAAACCATCAGACTTTCGTAAAAATGGCGTTCAGACAATCCAGAAGAGAGGAGGTACGGATAAGTGTGAAAACTATCGTACAGTTAGCTTAACAACTCATGCAATAAAGCTGTTGACAAAAATAATACACAGAAGATTGGAAAAGTAAACTGAGGATCCGTTACATGACGAACAGTTTGGTTTTAGAAAGGGTAAAGGCACCAGAGAAGCAGTACCGGCGTTGCGATAGATGAAGGAGACAAGACGTAAGAAAAATCTAGAATCTTTCAAAGGATTTGTCGAGGTAGAAAAAGCATTCGACAAAGAAAAATAATAAAAAAATGTTCAAAATTCTCATAATAATATGTATAATCCATATTAAGAGACGGATAATACACATGTCAGACAAGAACTCAGACAGGAAAATAAGAACTGAATATCAAAAGAAAATGCTCGGATTAAAAAGGATGTAAAACAGGGATGCAGTCTTCGCCACTATTCAATCTATATAATCTATTTATTTATTTATTTGCTAATTCGTTTTAATCTTGTATCTATATTCGAGAATAGCACATTAATCGGCATGAATATAAAAAATAATACGAGGGTTGACCAGAAAGAAAGTTCCGAAAGGTCGCGAAATGGAAACTGTAAGTAGGCTGTTTAGGTTTTTTTAATGGTAACACCACGTAGCGCTCTGTATGAAAATAACTGGCTGTGCTGTGTGCAGTCAGTGGCTAGTTTGCATTGTTGTCTGCCATTGTAGTGTTGGGCAGTTGGCTGTTAACAGCGCGTAGCGTTGCGCAGTTGGAGGTGAGCCGCCAGCAGTGGTGGATGTGGGGAGAGAGATGGCGGAGTTGTGAGACCAGATGATCTGGACAGAGACAGTAACTTTGTAAGACTGGATGTCATGAACTGATATACATTGTTTTTTCTCTATCAAAATCTTTCGTTTGCTAACTATGCCTATCAGTAGTTAGTGCCTTCAGTAGTTTGAATCTTTTATTTAGCTGGCAGTAGTGGCGCTCGCTGTATTGCAATAGCTTGAGTAACCAAGATTTTTGTGAGGTAAGTGATTTGTGAAAGGTATAGGTTAATCTTAGTCAAAGCCATTCTCTTGTAGGTATTTTTGAAAGTCACATTGCGTTGCGCTAAAAATATTCTGTGTCAGTTTAAGCACAGTCATGTACAATTTTTCTAAAGGGACGTTTCATTTCTTATGTCTTCAAAATTAAATCATGACAGGTTAAAACGTTGGGCATTGTTTCTGCAAGAATTCCACTTCACCATAGTCTACATTCCAGGCAAGGAGAACATTGTTGCGGACGCACTGCCACGTGCGCCGGCTGGCTCAGAGAAAAATAACATAAGCTAACCTTGAGAAAAATTCCAGTGTTCCTTACCGCCGTAAACCCATGATAATTGCGTTAAAACTGAAACTCTGCGTACTAGGAAGAGGAAAAGATTGCACCACATTTCACATGTAAAACCGTTTATTGAAAGATAATCTGCTTTTTAACTTTGTCTTTGCCATATAACTTTTCACTTTACATTACTAGTATGCTTTGTCAGACTTAGAATCTGTTACCAAGCAACAATGTTTGAAGTTAAATATCCAGTCAAGAACCAAGAGAACTTATTTAAACAGAAATTACGAATGCATTGTTATTCCGAACAGACGACACAGTGTTATTGTGTGTACGTTCTTGCTTGTTAGTTGCACGATTACGTAACGACTATAAGGCTCACATACTTAGAACATTTACCAGTATTGCTAATGAGATTTTAATGCAACATTTTGGCTTACTTGAAAATACATTTTGGATTTTAAGTACTTTTTGTGAGATACCAGTGGTTAGTTTGTGTGACAGCTACACGATTTTATCACGACGCTACTAATGAGTGACAATTTACAATGTTGCTTTTGCGTTGTTTCTGTTTTATATCTGCACAGTTTTTCTGTATTATTCTGGAAAGTAAAACATGTTTTAGTAGTAACTTTTGTGGTATAGCTACAGTGAGACAGCCTTTTTCGTAGCACAACAATACGTTACATTATAGTGCTTTCTTGATCACGGTAAGGTACGTAATAACTACGATATCTATACGCAAAGCATTTCACTTTCGTTTATGATGAGGTGAGTACATTGAGAACTTTGCTTACAGAGGACGATAACTATGACACTTCCACAGAATTATCTTGAGGCAAGACGCACATTTAGCGCTACAGGACACGCATTTGAGTGATTAATTTTGTACTTAAACCATTTATTTTTCAAGATCTTTCAATTACAAAGAAAGTTTTCCGTAATACATTTCATTCCATTGCTGTAATCTGTAATACCTCAGGGTATAATTACATTAATCCTCAGGGGAGTACACGCTTATTTTATGTACCATGTGTTTGGCAAGCACAAGGAGCCCTAGCTAATATGGTATTTGTTTATGCAATTTTACACATTGGTACCATATTTCTCAAACACATAAATTACACAGCTATTTGACCATTTAACTGATAGAGACAAACATTTATTTTACTACATTAGTGGCCGATGTTTGCGTGATTATACCGTTGGATAACTTCACATTTACGAAATTGTATTTTGTCTGTACTTTATGAACTGTTCATATTTTTTCGGAACCATTGTGATACTATGAGAGCTTTGAATGATGTATTTGCTAAGGGAGCATGATGTTTAAAGTACGTTGGAGGTAGATGACACTATTGAAATGAGCAGAGAATTTTTTTTAGGTTTTGACATTATTGCAGAAAGCTACGACGTTTTTGAGATTTGACTGAGGTGTTATGATGTTATTATTACGACGACGATATGTATTATGCTGTTGATGTATGTTTATTATCAATAAGCTGATGCTATATGAAGAATTTGATTATGCTACGTATTTATTATGATGAAATATGATATTGTAGCTCCATGGGGCCCCTTAGGGATATGGCGGCTAAGGAGGGGAAGAAATCCAGTGTGCACTCTGTGTGCATTCCGGGAGGAGTCATTCCTGATGTGGAAAGGGTCCTTCCGGATGCCATGAAGAGCACAGGGTGGAACCAGCTGCAGGTGGTGGCACATGTCGGCACTAATGACGTGTGTCGCTTTGGATCTGAGGAAATTCTCTCTGAATTCCAGCGGCTATCTGATTTGGTGGAGGCTGCCGGTCTTGCTTACGAGATGAAGGCAGAGCTCACCATCTGCAGCATCGTCGACAGAACCGATTGCTGACCTTTGGTGCAGAGCCGGGTGGAGGGTCTGAATCAGAGGCTCAGACGGTTTTGCGACCGTGTTGGCTGCAGATTCCTTGACTTGCGCCATAGGGTGGTGGGGTTTCGGGTTCCGCTGAATAGATCAGGAGTTCACTACACTCAGCTGGCGGCTACACGGGTAGCGGAGGCTGTGTGGCGTGGACTGGGCGGTTTTTTAGGTTAGAAGGCCTCGGGAAAGTACAGGGTGGGCTGCAATCTCAAAGGGTGCATGGTAAATACAGGATGTGCTTGGATCAAGGAACAGTCGGAATTGAAGTTGTAAACTATTATAGTTGTGCTGGGAAAGTCCCTGAGCTTCAAGCGCTAATAGGAAGCACAGAATCTAAAATCGTTATAGGTACAGAAAGCTGGCTAAAGCCTGAAATAAGTTCTGCAGAAATTTTTACGAAGTCTCAGACGGTGTTCAGGAAAAGATAGATTAGGCAGAATTGGTGGTGGAGTGTTTGTCTCTGTCAGTAGTGGTTTATCTTGTAGTGAAGTAGAAGTAGATACTGTATGCGAATTGGTATGGGTGGAGGTTATACTTAACAGCTGAACTAAGTTAATAATTGGCTCCTTCTACCGACCCCCAGACTCCGATGATATAGTTGCGGAACAGTTCAGAGAAAATTTGAGTCTCAAATAAATACCCCACTCATACGGTTATAGTTGGTGAGGACTTCAACCTTCCCTCGATATGTTGGCAAAAATACTTGTTCATAACCGGTGGTAGGGAGAAAACATATTCCGAGATTGTCCTAAATGCTTTCTCCGAAAATTATTTCGAGCAGTTAGTCTACGAACCCACGCGAATTGTAAATGGTTGCGAAAACATACTTGACCTCTTAGCCACAAACAATCCAGAGCTGATAGAGAGCACCATGACTGATACAGGGATTAGTGACCACAAGGTCGTTGTAGCTAGGCTCAATACCGTTTCTCCCAAATCCACCAGAAACACACTCAAAATAATTTTATTTAAAAAAGCGGATAAAGTGTCACTAGTTGCCTTCCTAAGAGACAATCTCCATTCCTTCCGAACTGACTATGCAAATGTACACGAGATGTGGCTCAAATTCAAAGACATAGTAGCAACAGCAATTGAGATATTCATACCTCATAAATTGGTAAGAGATGGAACGGATCCCCCGTGGTACACAAAACAGGTCCGAACGCTGTTGCAGAGGCAACGGAAAAAGCATGCGAAGTTCAGAAGAACGCGAAATCTCGAAAATTGGCTAAAATTTACAGACGCGCGAAATTTGGCACGTACTTCAATGCGAGATGCCTTTAATAGGTTCCACAACGAAACATTGTCTCGAAATTTGGTAGAAAATCCGAAGAAATTCTGGTCGTATGTAAAGTACACAAGCGGCAAGAAGCAGTCAATATCTTCACTGCGCAGTGCCGATGGTACTGTTACCGACGACTATGCCGCTAAAGTGGAGTTATTGAACGCCGTTTTCCGAAACTCCTTCACCAAGGAAGACGAATGGAATATTCCAGAATTTGAAATACGAACAACTGCTAGCATGAGTTTCTTAGAAGTAGATACCTTAGGGGTTGCGAAGCAGCTCAAATCGCTTGATACAGGCAAGTCTTCAGGTCCAGATTGTATACCGATTAGGTTACTTTCAGATTAGGCTGATACAATAGCTCCCTACTTAGCACTCATGTACAACCGCTCGCTCACCGATAGATCTGTACCTACAGATTGGAAAATTGCGCAGGTCACACCAGTGTTTAAGAAGGGTAGTAGGAGTAATCCATCTAACTACAGACCTATATCATTGACGTCAGTTTGCAGTAGGGTTTTGGAGCATATACTGTATTCAAACATTATGAATCACCTCGAAGGAAACGATCTATTGATACGTAATCTGCATGGTTTCAGAAAACATCGCTCTTGTGCAACGCAGCTAGCTCTTTATTTGCATGAAGTAATGGCCGCTATCGACAGGGGATCTCAAGTTGATTCCGTATTTCTAGATTTCGGGAAAGCTTTTTACACCGTTCCTCACAAGCGACTTCTAATCAAGCTGCGGAGCTATGGGGTATCGTCTCAGTTGTGCGACTGGATTCGTGATTTCCTGTTGGGAAGGTCGAATTGGGATGGAAGTCATTACAGCAAAGACGTTTTTCGTCGCGGCGAGATTTTTTACGAAATTTTAGTCACCAACTTTCTCTTCCAAATGCAAAAATATTTTGTTGAGCCCAACCTACATAGGTAGGAATGATCATCAAAATAAAATACGAGAAATCAGAGCTCGAACAGAAAGGTTTAGGTGTTCGTTTTTCTCGCGCGCTGTTAGGGAGTGGACTGGTAGAGAGATAGTATGATTATGGTTCGATGAAACCTCTGCCAAGCACTTAAATGTGAATTGCAGAGTAGTCATGTAGATCTAGATGTAGAAGAAATGTCAACGAATATGTATATGTGTAATAAGGTAAGAATAATGAGTAGTGGTTAGGGACTCTGGTTTGTGAAAAAGGTTGTTGGAAACCAAGAATCGTACTTTGAGAGTTATGACATGTATGTAAATGCGTGAATGTATTACAATGCAGACGAAAAGTTTTTGGACACTGTTATATCAATGGGATTTTGTTTCTACACATTTGTAACGCAAATTCTCAACCTGTGGAATTTTTTATATGAGATTGTCACTGTAGCAGAAACTGCTGTCGTAAATATTTCAGTAAGAAAGGTAAGTGGCCTTGGCATAATGCGTTTTGGGCGTCCGGCTGAGAGGTAGTCGTCTGACAAAAGAAAGCCATTAGATGGAGAAAAAAGAGGCCATTATCCTCGCTATTGACATTCCTTTGTAGAAAGCATCGCAAATACGACACGCTCATTACTTTGAAAGATACTTACATCTACACACCTGATTATGACAAGCGTCTTTCTATGAGAGTTGAGAGAATTTCTACTAACTTATGAAATGTCACATGACTATTGAATGATATTTTCATGCTTTACTTTTCATAACTGCTTATTTCATTTGATATCTGTTTTCCAGCTATGTTGCAGCATTGGTTTAATAAAATAAACTTAAATGCATTTGCTAATGTGAACACTTCCTGTCAACGGATCTATTAAATAATTATTTTATGATCCACATTCTTCGAAAAAGGAGCTGTTGGGATGGAAAGAACAATAAGAAGGGACTAATAACAGTAACTGCATACATAATTTTCTTTTCAACTACTTGGTAATTTTTTTGGTAGAGTACGTTATCATGATGCATCACTAAAGTGTTAAGATGTGACATAGGTATTAAACATGGCCATTTTTACTGTAATATTTTTCTGCTTGAGCTTTGTCATGTTTAGATATAAGTTATTGCATTTGCTGCTGCTGTTTGCCAGGCATAGTGCTACTGAATTTCACTTTGTATTACTCTGTTAAGCCAGCTTTACTACTGTTTTATTTTTCTTTTTGCTGCACACTGACTCATATTAGTGATAATATTGCATTTGATTTGCTAACTTATATGTAACTTATATATATTGCTGCTTGCTTTGTCAATTTGCATTTTTTGTCATTGCTGATTGTGTTAATTGTTTTGTGCTGCTGTATTGCCTCATTCCTTAGTATATATATCTGAGCTTAGTAGATTTAAGTTAGCTTAAGAGGAGGTAGACTATATAAGAAACTAAGTATGATGAATTGGAAGAAATGCATTGAGAAGGGAGATCTCCATGCAAAATACTGCAGTAAAACAAACCCTGTCCTTTCCTTTTGTCTTATTTGTGTAATCTTGTATATTTGTGTTTTCCTGTCTTTATGTGTTTAGCTGATATGAGTTATATTGTAGAATTTTTCTAATAATATGTTATTTACTTTGTAAAGATGTTTAGACATTATTAATTTTGTTCTGTTTTAATGCTCATATGTGAAATTAATATTTCGAAAATTATTCTCATTATGTTATATATGTGCTTATGTCATAATTCGTGTAACACTGATGTATATGTTTAGTTCTATTCTTTTGTAAAGCCCCTATTACTACAAATGTTATCTGTATTGTTATGTTCTTTAATGATGGATTTTGTACCTTTGTTATTGTATTCTTATGTTATAAAATTGTAATTGACACCAGTTCATCAAATTAAGTAACTTGTGAGTTACATTTCACTGCACACGTTTCTGTTGGTCATAGTATATGGACAATATGTGAGAAGTAGGGACTGATAGTGTTTGGACTTGTGTTAATAATTCAACAAGGGACTGAGTAACAGCACTGCTGGTTCTAAGGACAATTCCAAAAACTTTGTGCCTGCACAAGTGGTGGTTTATGGACTTGCTATATTCTCCACAAGACACTTCGATGGTGATTGTGCACCTGCACAGTCGCAACAGATGGCTGCTGGCCGTCTCTACAAGGACTGCAGTGTGTCTGCACCTTTGATGACCCTACAAGGACTACAGTGGGTCTACACCTTTGATGACTCACGAATACCATTATTTCTACAAGGACTGCAGTAGATCTGCTCTGTGATTACCTACCTACCCATATTCTTCAAAACTTCGACTGACTCTGTTGTGGCCCATTACCTGTGTGCATGTCAAGAGTCAGCACTGTCTTTCCGTTGGAAGGACAACACTACTTCTTCAAGACTGCATGGAAATCCACTATTTCCGTGTGCATTCTCTTTTACTGCTCAGACTTTGAGAAAAACACTGCAATTTTACTGTGATGAACGATCAGGACTGTCTTTATGGACTGTGAGAAAATTTTAGCTTTTGACCAACATTGTATCGATAAGTGTGTGCATTTGATTTCTTTGTTATTGTAATTATGAAAAAAATTTTCAAATCTGTATTGGCCACTGCCCAAAACAATTTGTAAAATTTTTTATGGGGCTATGTAAGTAGGCTGTTTAGGTTTTTTTAATGGTAACACCACGTAGCGGTCTGTATGAAAATGACTGGCTGCGCTGTTTGCAGTCTGTGGCTGTTTGCATTATTGTCTGCCATTGTAGTGTTGGGCAGTTGGCTGTTAACAGCGCGCAGTGTTGCGCAGTTGGAGGTGAGCTGCAGCAGTGGTGCATGTGGGGAGAGAGGTGGCGGAGTGGCGGAGTTGTGAGACCAGATGATCTGGATAGAGACAGTAACTTTGTAAGACTGGATATATATATATATGACTTTTGAAACAATACTAAGGCAAATACATTGTTTTTTCTCTATCAAAATCTTTCATTTGCTAACTATGCCTATCAGTAGTTAGTGCCTTCAGTAGTTTGAATCTTTTATTTAGCTGGCAGTAGTGGCGCTCGCTGTATTGCAGTAGCTTGAGTAACCAAGATTTTTGTGAGGTAAGTGATTTGTGAAAGGTATAGGTTAATGTTAGTCAGGGCCATTCTTTTGTAGGGATATTTGAAAGTCAGATTGCGTTGCGCTAAAAATATTGTGTGTCAGTTTCAGCACAGTCATGTACAACTTTTCTAAGGAAATGTTTCAAAACCACCGGGAAAACCCGGTAAAGCTTTGCACAGATGTGTTGGGCAGTGTCTCTAGTATACCCGTCGATTGTGTCGCGTCGCTCTTTTCAGTTTTGAGTGAATAGTGAGCGAGCACGTAAAGATGCGTAGGGAATAGCGTATCCCGCCAAGTATGAGGGCCTGGTTAGAGATGTTTCCTGTGTCATGCAGCCCACACGACACAACTGTCGAGCACTTCATTCTTCATGCCAATTCTCGGCCGCACACTGCAGGGCAAATGAAGACGCTCCAGCAGCGTTTTCGATGAGAAGTCTTTGATCACCCTCAATATAGTCCGTAATTGTCTCCCCCTGAGTCTCGTCTCTGCTCACAAGAGCCGCTGCCAGTGAAGAAATAATTTTTCCACAGACAACGAGCTGCAGCCCAGTGCAGATAACTGACCGAAAGCACAGGCGGCTGCTTTCTGTGACGAGGATATTGGAAAGTTGATAGAACACTACGACAACACTCGAAGTTGGAGCGGCGACTATGTAGAGAAGTAGGTGGAAGTTGTACCTAACTGTTCAAATAAAACGTTTCTGGTTTTCACAGTGGTTTCTATTTCGCGACCGATCGGAACTTACATAATTTCAAATGCGTTAGTATAATTTAGTATCATACTATTTAAAGAGAAAAAACCTGTGTAAAATATCCACAAAAAAGAATTATAACTAAAAAATCATAAAAAATGGAATAAAGAATATACTACAGCTTGGCCATCTGGCGCACAGATATACACTCCTGGAAATGGAAAAAAGAACACATTGACACCGGTGTGTCAGACCCACCATACTTGCTCCGGACACTGCGAGAGGGCTGTACAAGCAATGATCACACGCACGGCACAGCGGACACACCAGGAACCGCGGTGTTGGCCGTCGAATGGCGCTAGTTGCGCAGCATTTGTGCACCGCCGCCGTCAGTGTCAGCCAGTTTGCCGTGGCATACGGAGCTCCATCGCAGTCTTTAACACTGGTAGCATGCCGCGACAGCGTGGACGTGAACCGTATGTGCAGTTGACGGACTTTGAGCGAGGGCGTATAGTGGGCATGCGGGAGGCGGGTGGACGTACCGCCGAATTGCTCAACACGTGGGGCGTGATGTCTCCACAGTACATCGATGTTGACGCCAGTGGTCGGCGGAAGGTGCACGTGCCCGTCGACCTTGGACCGGACCGCAACGACGCACAGATGCACGCCAAGACCGTAGGATCCTACGCAGTGCCGTAGGGGACCGCACCGCCACTTCCCAGCAAATTAGGGACACTGTGGCTCCTGGGGTATCGGCGAGGACCATTCACAACCGTCTCCATGAAGCTGGGCTACGGTCCCACACACCGTTAGGCCGTCTTCCGCTCACGCCCCAACATCGTGCAGCCCGCCTCCAGTGGTATCGCGACAGGCGTGAATGGAGGGACGAATGGAGACGTGTTGTCTTCAGCGATGAGAGTCGCTTCTGCCTTGGTGCCAATGATGGTCGTATGCTTGTTTGGCGCCGTGCAGGTGAGCGCCACAATCAGGACTGCATACGACCAAGGCACACAGGGCCAACACCCGGCATCATGGTGTGGGGAGCGATCTCCTACACTGGCCGTACACCTCTGGTGATCGTCGAGGGGACACTGAATAGTGCACGGTACATCCAAACCGTCATCGAACCCATCGTTCTACCATTCCTAGACGGGCAAGGGAACTTGCTGTTCCAAGAGGACAATGAACGTCCGCATGTATACCGTGCCACCCAACGTGGTCTAGAAGGTGTAAGTCAACTACCCTGGCCAGCAAGATCTCCCGATCTGTCCCCCATTGAGCATGTTTGGGACTGGATGTAGCGTCGTCTGACGCGGTCTGTACGTCCAGCACGAACGCTGGTGCAACTGAGGCGCCAGGTGGAAATGGCATGGCAAGCCGTTCCACAGGACTACATCCAGCATCTCTACGATCGTCTCCATGGGAGAATAGCAGCCTGCATTGCTGCGAAATGTGGATATACACTGTACTAGTGCCGACATTGTGCATGCTCTGTTGCCTGTGTCTATGTGCCTGTGGTTCTGTGAGTGTGATCATGTGATGTATCTGACCCCAGGAATGTGTCAATAAAGTTTCCCCTTCCTGGGACAATGAATTCACGGTGTTCGTATTTCAATTTCCAGGAGTGTATTTCTGATCGACACTACTATAGAACACTACACTACACAGCGCTACACTACAGAACACTACACTATACTACACTTCTATACTTGGTGTCAGAACCAAACTGAATTTTTTTTCTGTCTGGATTGCTATCAAGCACAAACTGAGGATTCATGATACCTATGCTGCTGTGTCACCCAAGATGTAGAGATTGTGATATGGATACCAGGGTCTCAGGAAATCATTTCTGGTTGGTTGTCATAGGTTTCCCGGACTATGTGCTCCGGGTAGCCGATTTCTCCACATACACAGATGTTTGTAGTGCGTTGCCACATTTTTACTAAGTAGCTACAATGTGGACCGTGTTCGGACAGGTAGTGTCATCCCTTGGTCGGAAGGAAGTATGGCATTCTTGTACTGTTTTTCATGTTAGCACTTTGCGATCCGCACGTCTCGTACAAATGTATTCGCTTGGCGCCGGCAGTGCTAATTCGGATTACTTGGCTTGTCGCCGGCCGCTTGTCACCTTTCCGCTGATGACGAGCTTCAAATACATTGACTTTTGCGCGCTTTAATTTTTACGGAAATCCTCTATTTTACCTCATTGTTCCACAAACTCGAATTTTCTTTTCAAGTAACTTCTCTGCAAGTTCTACACTGTTATAATAATTATCCATGTAAAGGTCATGCCACTTTCCATAAGAAGGTGTCAATAGTTCCATCACTGTTTTTGCTAAAGGTTATCCAGCGCCAGAATATGTCTTGAATGAGGAAATGTATCCCGTACTCGAATCACACTGCAACCGAATGACTATGTTTTGACTTGGATTGAACGTTTCTTTAAACTTTATCCAAAAATTGTCAATAACGAATTGCACTTTCAAAAGCCAGTCGACATTATCTGGTTTATTGTTGTTGTCGGAAAAATGTAAAAATTATAATATTTCTCTGAATTGGTTGCGGGCACCGTTTTGTGAAATATCTGTGTGTCTATCAACGCCGGCCGGTGTGGCCGTGCTGTTCTAGGCGCTCCAGTCTGGAACAGCGTGACCGCTACGGTAGCAGGTTCGAATCCTGCCTCGGGCATGGATGTGTGTGATGTCCTTAGGTTAGTTAGGTTTAAGTAGTTCTAAGTTGTAGGGATACTGATGACCACAGATGTTAAGTCCCATAGTGCTCAGAGCCATTTGAACCAAGCCATTTGTTTATCAACGGATTCGTTAACCAGTAAACACGATCCTTGCTTTTTTTACAATTCCCATAAGGATAGCAAGCCCACGCCATTTTCTAAGTTCAGGTCCCGTTTTGTTGACAAATTTGGCATTTTTTTAATCCAGTTTCCTTCTATTACAATTTTCACTGTAATACTTGTTGGTTTCGTTCCTAATATCTTCAAATAGATCGTTCCCAATATATAATTCTACGATATCCACAACACTGTGTGTATCTTTGGGATATATGTGTGGACCCGGAGATCCTTCAAATTTATTGTTGGTCCTCATTAAATCGTAGTCTGTCTTTTTTGTCTGATGCATCCGAATCAGTTGGCGACCGTAGCGTTCGCCGAGTTCTTCTTGGACGTATTTCATTATCTTCCTACGACTCTGTTTCACTTTCATTTTTTTATATCCAATGTCTTCTTCCCAATCGGCCAAGTCGTCCGGAGCGTCAGACAAGACGTGCTCGCATTCATCGCAAATAATCGTATCGTCTCTTTCGTCTGGTATGATGAAAGTGCGCAAGTACTTACAAAAACAAAAAAACTTGTTGACTTGTGTAAATTATTGTTACCTAAACAAAATAACAGAATGAAAAAGATACTTAAGTGCTGTCACCCGCCACTGCGCGGTAATATGTTGACGACACCACTGTGGTGTCGCCGGCCGTTGACCGCTATGAAGCGCACGACACCACTGTGGTGTCGCCGGACGACAAAATGTAAGGAAGGAACTGGCAGGTTCTCCTCCCTGTTTCTGCCCAGTCCCGCATTTCTTACCATTATCTATCAATGCATGCTTTTATTTCCTTATTCGATACGGCTCCTGTGCCCAGTATCTCCTTTACCTTATCATACTCGCTCTTTTTAAGCCTATATTGTGCACCTCTCTTTCTTACTGCAAGGTCTACAGGTGGTAAGCCTGATATCACCAGCAGCGCCTCAGTCGGTGCTCCTCTTCACGCGTCTGTCAGGCGCAGGGGTACAAATCGCTGTGCTCGCCGTGGAGAGTGTGCTGTCCTTGACTTTCTGGCTCTATGAGCTCAGCCGCTTGACCCGTAGCCCACAATAGCGAGTAAAATTGCGTTGTGGTACATTCCTGTTGCACCCAGAGGCAGCTGAAAACTTCTTTGGTCAATTCTTGCTGTTTTATTTAGAATTTTAATGCCTCTCAAGCAGATGATTTTTACACGTGCATGGAGTTTTGCTTTTCGTCGATGTCAATTCCATGGTACCTACATACTACGTTTCTTTTCGCAAGCTGCTCATCTATTCTAATTGTGTAGTTTCTCGCTCTTGATAACGTTCTTTTTAGTAACATATAGACTATTTTGTGTGCTGTTAGTGTTAGTTTGTTTTCTACGAATCAGTTATTTAGTTTTTCAAGAACTGCACTGCTACATTCCTCTAATTTAGTCGTTGTGTTGACAGATACTGTAATTAGAAGATCGTCTGCATAGGCGATACAGCTTCTACTGTTTGTTATATTCTGAAACTGGTTCAGTGATTGCTCTATGCCAACGTCCCATCGAGAACTCTGGACCACAGATAGAGCCCTGTGGACAGCCGTTGGTGATGTATTTCACAATTTTCATTCCTGCACATTCTAATTGCACCTGCCTGTCTGTGTGATAATATCGTAGAGTGTTATAGAGACAACTGGGACAGTCCATCTGTTTCAGATTTTTAAACAGGATAGGTCGCCAAAAATTATTAAACACCCCTGCTATAATAATCATTCTGCCTACAACATACTTGTCGTCTGAGGTGTTCACAATGTTTATGGGGTGATTTACTGCATGCTCAGTTGATTTGCCAAATTTCATGATTCTAGGTCAACGGGAAATACCAATAGGCTTTTGCTGAGTGAGTTTAGAAGTATCAAAATATTTTGACTACATTAACTTAGAAGCTTACATTTTTACGCCGATAAGGGACTATCTATCTTAGTACGTGACATAAATATGAACCTGATACGTTAACCCGTTCCTGATAAAAGGCGGCCTTAACAGGAGGACAAATAGAGAGTCATATAACAAATGACGAGAAAATTTGCATGTGATGTACTTAAGAATGAACCATTTTTGGATTTTCCCCCTTACTTTTACTGTGAAACCTTGCTTCTTGCCAAATTTCGTGATTGTAGATCAAGGGGAAGTATCGGTAAGGGTTTTATAAGTGTTTTAGTGAATATCAAAAAGTATAACAGACATAAGAAAACACCAGCGGAAAAGTGCACCTGTCAGAGCACAAAAAAGGGGTATAAACACCTCTTTAAAAGACTGACGGAATAGTGGGGAATTAGATGCCACAACTTTTCATTTGATTGACTTAGAGCTTAAATTTTTTACACCGTTAAGGGATCTCAGACCTTAGTATGTGACATTTCAATTTGGTACGTCTACTCGTTCCTGAGAAAAACCGTTCTGAACAGTCGGACAGATAGACAAAGAGAAAAAAAACGCACAATATAATGATCCTATAAAGGTTCCGTATTTACCGATTGCCTTACGAAACCCCTAAAAGAGCCATTGCTCTACATAGTACAACATGCAATCATACTTATAATAAAATCATAAAGATACGACCTTTAAACTGATTCTTTCCATATGTCTATGGAATCATGCAAATAGTTTCTGGAGTAAATTATTGTATTAATACCCGTACGTTGTGACCCGTTTTCAAAGCAGACCATGTTGTTGTTGTTGTTGTCTTCAGTCCTGAGACTGGTTTGATGCAGCTCTCCATGCTACTCTATCCTGTGCAAGCTGCTTCATCTCCCAGTACCTACTGCAACCTACATCCTTCTGAATCTGCTTAGTGTACTCATCTCTCGGTCTCCCTCTACGATTTTTACCCTCCACGCTGCCCTCCAATGCTAAATTTGTGATCCCTTGATGCCTCAAAACATGTCCTACCAACCGATCCCTTCTTCTAGTCAAGTTGTGCCACAAACTTCTCTTCTCCCCAATCCTATTCAATACCTCCTCATTAGTTACGTGATCTATCCACCTTAAGCAGACCATGAAACACGTTAAATATTACGATTGAATACTTCTTAATACAAGTGTCGAGCATGTCTCCGTTTCGAATGAATAGTTGTTATAACTGCTTGAGCTGTGTGGTATTGTGTTGCATTGTTATGGGTAATTATCGACAAGAAAGAAAATTTGAGGCGGAAACGCCGTGTTGACATGCAGCTTAGACCTCTAGATCGATACAAAACAGGTCACGAAATTTGAATTCCCCGGCAGATGACTCATCAGTTTGGGACACCTGTATACGACACTGAGGAGAGGTTCGGATTTTAACTGGTTAGTTTGACAAGACGCCCTGGTGATCAGGGGCTGTATATCAGCACCTCTCATCCCCTTGCGGACCCGATATTGGCTATGAAAACTTAATTAGGATACCTCTCACTCGAGTGTAAATGAACCAGCGCGCGTTAGCTGCCCAGATGGGGGTACAGATTACACACGTGTTTCGTCTATTTTTACTCAAATTCGTACTGAACAATTAATTTCAAATTTAAGCTAGGAAAATATTAATTTTAAATTGTTGAAGAGTGATGGAAGCAAGGCGAAAGGAAAAAAAATGTGCTTCTTCATATCCATATGTACTTCGCAAGCTATCGTACGGTGCATGACTGAGTGTACAGCATACCACTATTAGCAATTTTCTTTATTGTTCCACTCGCCAACACAGCAAGGGGAAAACGACTTTCTATTAGCCTCCGTGCTAGCCATAATTTGTCTCATCTTATCTTTGTGGCTGTTACCCAGAATCTAAGTTGGTGGCAGAAGAAACGTTCTGCAGTCGGCCTCAGATGCCGCTTCTCTAAATTTCCTCAAAAATGTCTCGCGAAGAAAACGTTGTCTGTTCTTTAGGGACTCCCATTTGACCATATCCGCCATTCCGTATTTGCGTGATGATCGAACCTAGCGGTCTAGCAATACACGTCGGGATTGCTTCAATCGCTTCCTTTAATCCAACCTGGTGGGGATCCCAAACATTCTATCAGTATTCAAGAATGGGTCGTACTAGTTTTGTATACGTCGTCTGCCTTATATATGAGCTACACTTTCCTAAAATTCTCCCAATAAAACGAAGTCGACCATTCGCCTTTCTTACTATCAACCTGACGTGATCACTCCATTACACATCGTTTTGCAACGTTAGGCTTAGAATAAATTTCCTTTACTTCACGTCTGTGTGACCATCAACGTGAAGGAAATTTATTCTATATTCCGGTCACTGTTCAATTTCAGACCATGTCGGAGCTTGTGGTTACATTTAGATATTTAATCCACTTGGCTGTGACAAACAGAACGCTACTAATGCTGCATTCGAACTAACAGGGTTGTTTTTCCTGCTAACCTGCATTACTTTACATTTTTCTACACTTAGAGCAAGCTGCTATTAACCACATCAACTATAAATTCTGTCTGAGTCTTCCAGTATCCTCTTATAGTAACTCAACGACGTGGAAGCTGTATGTTTAGCGCATCGATCTTCTTACGGATGCATTCATTTCCACTAATTTTTGTTTCTCGTCATGTGCGAGCTGTCTCTTGAACCGAGAGTGCAACAATCGGTGCATCTCAGCATTTTCTGCATCTTTTATTAATGATTTTTGGAAAAATATTGTTCCACGTTCTTGGCAATGTATCCATTTTGGACTCACAAGTTTGTAGTTGCAACAGGCTGGGGATATTGCAGTTGACACTGATGTCTTAAAAAAGTATCATGAAGTTTAATTCTCAGGAGTCCGTCGTTGCCTTTTACAAAGTGAACTGAAATGAAAACATTCTAATTTCATTTCCAGTAATTCACTGCAGTGCGTGGCTTATCGTGGATTGCTGTGTGAAGTTGGGACCACTGTTTCCTCTGTCCTGTCATATAATGCTCTACGATGCTTACCAGCGGAGGAATATTACTCTCAGTTGTCAGATGTGAATTGTAGGGTCCCAGTCGTAATTTTTGTACTGGCAAATTAATTTTTCCGGAGGATTTTTATTTTACGTCCCTTATACCGATGGTCCAGCAGTGGCAGACTATAACAACTGAAATTATATAGACTTTAGATCTCGATATTTACTCTTAAAATTATTTTTAAAGGAAGTGGAACTGTCACAAGGTAATTCTCGCAAGTATTGTTTCGCTGCTGTATGTCTACGGCGCAACAGCATAAAATCCCCATTGACTTGACTTACACTATGTTTCCGATCACAGAAGAAGAAATATGATTTTTGTAGAGCAATGTGTTCCGTTTCAGTCTCTTGATCTACACCAATATCTGATAGATGCCAGGAGCTTCTAAAGCAAGAAAAAATATCCAAGCGAATAAAACTACATCATACAGCCACCAAGTTCGTCATGAAGTGGAGAAGAAACTTTCGTAGGTGTTGATCGAAACGTAAGGGGTGTCGTTTAAATGTAGAGTGTTGTAAGTTTCCCTGAGTAATGAAAGAAATATAAGATCGGAAATATGAGAAAAAAGTTCTGAAGAAGAAATCTGTAATAGTCGAAGACAAATAAAGGTGCAGCCTCTGGATGGTGATAGGAAACAGGAGAGTCGTATGAAATCGTTGCTTCGGAAACCTCACCATTATAACTAGAAAGGTCTTAATGAACGGGTGCTCAGCAGTCCGGATGTACTCAGTAAAAGTCAAGGTGATGATAGAGCGTCGACAAACATCTGCATAAAAAATACTTATTTGTCAAAACCTAATCGATCTCGAACATTCCTCTCATTATCAGAGCTTTAACTGAATGTGTAATTCATGCTACTATACACTGAAAAGTAAGAAATTGTGGCTACCTGGTTGATACCACATTGATTCGTACTAGCAGCGCAATACACCAGCGATTTTGCGTGACTTGGATTCGACAAGTACTTGGCACGTTTTCTGAGGTATCTGGCACAAGCAATCTATGCACTAATCATCCAATTTCCATAAAATGGAGGCCGGTCTTTAGTGGGCCCATAGCTTGCGAAATGACAGCATCCGAGACATTTTCCAACAGGCGAATTCGGTAGCCCAAATCAGTTCACTGTCATGTTGCTCAAACCGCTGTAGCGCGGTTCTGTGTCACTGGCAGTAAGCCGGCCGGTGTGGCCGAGCGGTTCTAGGCGCTTCAGTCTGGAACCGCGCGACCGCTATGGTCGCAAGTTCGAATCCTGCCTCGGGCATGGATGTGTGTGATGTCCTTAGGATAGTTAGGCTTAAGTAGTTCTAAGTTCTAGGGGACTGATGACCTCAGATGTTAAGTCCCATAGTGCTCAGAGCCATTTGAAGCATTTGAACTGGCAGTAATCCTGCTGAAAGATGCCGTCGTCGTCGGGGAAGACATAAAGCACGAATGAATTCAAGTAGTCGCAATAATGTTCATGTAGTCCACAGGTATAATAGTGCCTTGAGTCGCTATCATGGTCAGACGAATGACCCCCACAGCATAAAATTACCATCATCGAGCAACGCCTGTGGCCCGGTGCAAGTCTCGAGCAGCCATCGGTTTAGATGAAATCGTATGCCGACACGGTGATAGACCGAGTTCAATGAGAAATGTGATTCATCCGACCAGGTGAAAACTGTCTCTTGAGGCACGGTCGATTAATCGATGAATCGGTACCCATTGCAATCGTACGCTACTGGACATACGAAGGCGACGTGCTACAGACGCGAAATTTAACCGACAGGAAGAAGATGCTGTGATATGCAAATGATTAGCTTTTCAGAGCATTCACACAAGGTTGGCGGGGTGGCGACACCTACAACGTGCTGTCGTGAGGAAAGTGTCCAACCGATTTCTCATACACAAACAGCAGTTGACCGGCGTTGCCTGGTGAAACGTTGTTGTGATGCCTCGTGTAAGGAGGAGAAATGCGTACCATCACGTTTCCGACTTTGATAAAGGTCGGAATGTAGCCTGTCGCTATTTCGGTTTATCGTACCGCGACATTGCTGCTCGCGTTGGTCGAGATCCAATGACTGTTAGCAGAATATGGAATCTATGGGTTCAGGAGGGTAATACGGAACGCCGTGCTGAATCCCAACGCCCTCGCATGACCAGCAGTCGAGATGGCAGGCATCTTATCCGCATCACTGTAACGGATCGTGCAGCCACGTCTCGTTCCCTGAGTAAACAGATGGGGACGTTTGCAAGACAAGAACCATCTGCACGAACAGTTCGACGACGTTTCCAGCAGGACGGACTATCAGCTCGGAGACCATGGCTGCAGTTACCCTTGACGCTGCATCACAGACAGGAGCGCCTGCGATGGTGTACCCAACGACGAACCTGGGTACACGAATGGCAAAACGTCATTTTTTCGGATGAATCCAGGTTCTGTTTACAGCATCATGATGGTCGCATCCGTGTTTGGCGACATCGCTCTGAATGCACATTGGAAGCGTGTATTCGTCATCGCCATACTGGTGTATCACCCGGCGTGATGGTATAGGGTGCCATTGGTTACACGTCTCGGTCACCTCTTGTTCGCATTGACGGCACTTTGAACAGTGGAGGTTACGTTTTAGATGTGTTACGATCCGTGGCTCTACCCTTCAATCGATCCCTGCGAAACCCTACATTTCAGCAGAATAATGCACGACCGCATGTTGCAGGTCCTGATGGGGTTTTCTGGGTACAAAAAATGTTCGACTGCTGCCCTGGCCAGCACATTGTCCAGCCGTCTCACCAATTGAAAACGTTTGTTCAATGGTGGCCGAGCAACTCGCTTGTCACAATAAGCCAGTCACTACTCTTGATGAACTGTGGTATCGTGTTGAAGCTGCATGGGCAGCTGTACCTGTACACGCCATCCAAGTTGTGTTTGAGTCAATCTCCAGGCGTATCAAGACAGTTATTACGGCCAGAGGTGGTTGTTCTGGGTACTAATTTCTCAGGATATGTGCACCCAAGTTGCGTGAAACCGTAATCACATATTAGTTCAAGTATAATATATTTGTCCAATGAATACCCGATTATCATCTGCATTTCTTATTGGTGTAGCAATTTTAATGGCCAGTAGTGTAACTGATGATTTTGGGTCAACTCGGAAACACGTACGCATCGTCTACTGCATGCTTAACGTTCCTGTCCAACAGGGCGATTAGTAGCAGTGTCAAATGTTTTTACTTAAGAGAGACACTACAGAGAAATCTGGAACACCAGCCAAAACATAAACACGCAGTCTTCTAGCGGAACCGTATACTGTAACATCTGATCTTTTTTCCTCTCCCTTTATAGGTAGCGAACGTTTTTTCCACATTTGCCATCGGATTCGTTTCTCTCGGAATACACGGGGCGCTTGGCGAGAGACCGCTCACTGTAATATCCCTTGCGAATGGAAGGGCATTACGGCAAAGGCGGCGTGACGTCGATGAATCGGGCGACCCGGCTCTGAGTCTATTGTTGGGGCAATCTGGAATTGTCGGCATTCTGGCCGGCACGGCTGATTTATGGCGCCCCCGCAGCAGCAGCCGCAGCAGCAGCACGTGTGTAGGGCCTACGGCAGTAATATCCTTGGGAATGGGACTGCAGTGGCCTTCAGCGTCGACGGTGGACCTTGAGCTGACGGCAATCGATGGCTTGGGGCTGCCGGCGACGGCGCCGGGGTGCGTGCGCTGGCACCACGTGTGCGGACATACACACAGGAAGACGGTCACGTGCGCTTACACCAATTTTCATTGCCAGCGCGAGAAACGCTTCACCTACTTTGTCGTATAGTGTGGATAACATACTCGACCAGACGACCCACAGACGAGGACGTGCTGTAAAGTAATGCCTCCGAATTTTTTGCTCTATTCTCATTATCGATTGAGGTATTAGAAGTCATACATATTACTCGGTCGACTATATCTCTTCGCTGACGCAAGTTGCAGCCCTCTGTTGTTAGATAGCTCCGAATTAGAGCGTGCAACATGGTGATGTCTGATCCAACTACCCTAATACATGAATGAAGATGGTATCTGTTCTTTCGGACATGCCCGAAGGAACAGATACCATCTTCATATACAGGGTGTTACAAAAAGGTACGGCCTAACTTTCAGGAAACATACCTCACACACACAGAAAGAAAATATGTTATGTGGACATGTGTCCGGAATTGCTCAATTTACATGTTAGAGCTCATTTTATTACTTCTCTTCAAATCACGTTAATCATGGAATGGAAACACACAGCAACAGAACGTACCAGCGTGACTTCAAACACTTTGTTACAGGAAAGGTTCAAAATATCCTCCGTTAGCGAGGATACATCCACCCTCCGTCGCATGGAATCCCTGATGCGCTGATGCAGCCCTGGAGAATGGCGTATTGTATCACAGCCGTCCACAATAGGAGCACGAAGAGTCTCTACATTTGGTACCGGGGTTGCGTAGACAAGAGCTTTCAAATGCCCCCATAAATGAAAGTCAAGATGGTTGAGGTGAGGAGAACGTGGAGGCCTCTACCAATCCATCGGTCACCGAATCTGTTGTTGAGAAGCGTACTAACTCTTCGACTGAAATGTGCAGGAGCTCCATCGTTCATGAACCACATGTTGTGTCGTACTTGTAAAGGCACATGTTCTAGCAGCACAGGTAGAGTATCCCGTATGAAATTATGATAACGTGCCCCATTGAGCGTAGGTGGAAGAACATGGGGCCCAATCAAGACATCACCAACAATGCCTGCCCAAACGTTCACAGAAAATCTGTGTTGATGACGTGATTGCACAATTGCAACATTACCTTCCTTCAATTGGGCCAACTGGCGGTGAATCGAGGAAGTACAGTACATACTGACGAAACTAAAATGAGCTCTAACATGGAAACTAAGCGTTTCCGGACACATGTCCACACAACATCTTTTCTTTATTCGTGTGTGAGGAATGTTTCCTGAAAGTTTGGTCGTACCTTTTTGTAACACCCTGTATAGTTAAGGCTAACCGGCCATTGACCTACTTCTTCTGTGCGGATGTACACGTATTGCCCGAACTCTTACGGGACTAGGTAAGATTGTCTGCCGCAAGTAATATGGGTGATTGGCAGGGGCACTATGAATGTAGTGTGTGGACATTACGTTTGGAATATGGGTCTCACGGGGAGCGTGCAGGGGATAAGTTCCTGCAGTCGCACTATCATCTGTGCCTTCGGTGGCTCAGATGGATAGAGCGTCTGCCATGTAAGCAGGAGATCCCAGGTTCGTGTCCCGGTCGGGACACATTTTCAACGTCCCCATTGGTGTATATCAACGCCTGTCGGCAGCATAGGGTGTTGATGTAATTATCAAATGGTTCAAATGGCTCTGAGCACTATGGGACTCAACTGCTGTGGTCATTAGTCCCCTAGAACTTAGAACTACTTAAACCTAACTAACCTAAGGACATCACACACATCCATGCCCGAGGCAGGATTCGAACCTGCGACCGTAGCAGTCGCACGGTTACGGACTGCGCGCCTAGAACCGCGAGACCACCGCGGCCGGCGATGTAATTATCATTTCAACTACATTGAGGTGGCAAAAGTCATGAGATAGCGCTACGCACAAATACAGACGGCAGTAATGTCATGTACACAACTTATAAAAGGACTTCGCGTTGGCGGAGCTGTCATTTCTACGTAGAAGATTCATATTCCGACGTGGTCATGGCCGGACGACGGGAATTAACCGACTTTGAAAGCGGAATCGTAGTTGGAGCTAGAAGCACGGTTCATTCCATTTCGTAAATACGAAATTCAATATTACGAGACGTACAACATCAAGAGTGCGCCGGGAATACCACATTTCAGACGTTACCTGGCTCGATGGACAACGCAAGGGCGATTGGCATTCACTAAACCACCAAGAGCACCGGCGTTTGCGTAAAGTTGTCAGTACTAACAAACAAGCAACACTGTGTGGAACAACCGCGGAAATCAATGTTTGACGGACGACGAACGTATCAGTTAGGACAGTGCCGGCGGCTAAATATAGCGTTAATGGGTTATGGCAACCAGACGACTGACGGTAGTGCCTTTGCTAATACCACGACAACGCCTGCAGCGCCTTTCCCGGGCTCGTGACCATATCAGTTGTACCATAGGTGACTCGAAAACTGTAGCCTGGTCAGATGAGCCCCGATTTCAGTTCGTAAGAGCTGATGGCAGGTATCGAGTGTGTCGTAGGCACCACGAAGTCATGGGCCCAGGTTGTCAACAAGGCACTGTGCAAGCTGGTTGTATCGAGTGTGACGCAGACACGACGAATCCTTGGACCTAGCTTGCCAAAGAGGCACTGTGCAAGCTGGTTGTTGCTCCGTAATGGAGTGGGTTGCGTTTACATGGAACGGACAGGGTCCTGTGGTCCAACTGAAGCGATCATTGGCTGGAAATGGCTATGTTTGGCTGGTTGGAGACCGTCTGCAGCCGCTCATCGACTTCATGTTCGCAAATAACGACGGAATTTTTACGGATGCAGTACACTTGCTTCCACCCGAAATCCATGGAAGAATGAAAGCTGTGCACGATGGTGATTGTATCGAAGTCTGTAATGTGTGACGTTGGGTTGTTCTCACTCGTAATGAAGGAAACGGTGGTGCTAACCTCAACTTGTGATTCAGAGCTCGGAGTGGATAAACACGCGCAGCAACCGGCGAGACTCATCGGAATGACGTTGATGAACCCATCAGAGAAGACCGTCGGACAAAGCAGCCCTAGCTCTCAGATAAATGTGGCATATCACAAGAGCATGTACAGGCCTTCATTGCAGAACTGCGGTACATAAAACTGTGTGTTTCGGCACGCCCTTTCTTCAACCTGTTTTATGTTCAGCCAACAATATTTTGAAAGGACCGACGGCGTCGCCATGGGCAGCGTCTTGTCTCCCCTGGTGGCTAACTTCTTTGTGGAGAATTTTGAGGAAAGAGCACTTATAGTGGTTCTTAAACCAACTGTTTCTCGGAGGTAATTGGATGATACTTTCATAGTGTGGCCTCACAGAGAAGATACTTTAATGGAGGTTTTACATCATTTTAACTTAGTTACATGAGAACATTTGATTTTCTATGGAATTAGAGAAAGATGGTTGTCTGCCATTCCTGGATGTTTCGGTTAGACAAAAGAGTGACGGCTCTCTGGGACATTCTGTTTATCGTAAGCCCTCTCACCCTGGTTTATACTTACATTCTTCGAGTTGCCATCACCCATCCCAACTCCTGAGTGTGCTTAAAATCCATTGAATAGAGAGCCTATACAGTGTCGTATGCAGGTAGTTTGCCTAACGAGCTTGCACATTTAAAGGCTGTGTTAATAAACAATGGACACTCTACCAGGCAAATTAACAGTGCACTCTCAGCTGAAACCAAGAACGGGAAAGTGGACAGAGAGGATAACGTGCCAGCAAAGTCCCGAGCTTTTCTTCATTTCGTTGGAAATATTTCCTTCAAAATAGCAAGAACCCTTAGTAATTTTCAGGTGGTGAAAGTGGTTTTGCGCCTACCGTTTAAGATTTCGGACGTGCTGGCATCAGTGAAGGATAATTTGTTACTGCAGAAGGCGGGAATTTACTAAATACCTTGCCAGTGTGGTATTGCCTATATAGGACAATCAACACGCATAGTGGAAGAACGCTTCGCAGAGCATAAACGTTGCACTCGCCTTTTCCAACCCAGCAAGTTTGCTAGTGCGTAACATTATATCACCAACGGTCATTCAGCGGGGTTGCTAAGACATTATTTTTGGCTACAGCAACGTCTTTTTGGGACCCTGTTATAAAAGAATCTGTTGAAATATGCATCTCGGAAAATCTAATGAACTATGACGGCGAATACTAGCTGCATAATGCGTGGAATCCCGTCATCTCCGAGCTGTTTCGTGGTTCCAGAGTGAGGCGCCTAGATTCGCTCAGTCACTCCGACCGGCTTGCAAGTTTTGTTTTATTAGTATTAATTGTGCATGTACGTTCAAAATTGCTTTTATTGGCGTTAGTCAGAGACATTAAAACTTAGCTGGTCTATTAGTGTACAAAAAAAAATTCAAAGCCTGATGCAGGCATTCATTAATAGAACTATGATCATTATTGGCATCTGCAATGTATTGACAGTTCGGCTAAATCTAGTATCAGTGTATCTCTGTGTTGTTTAAGGCTTAAACCGTGAGGTCTTTGTCATATTCAGTTCAAAATGTGACAGCAGGACGCGTATCACGGAGGTAAAAAATAAATTAGTTGTCACAAACTTGAAGCCGATGTCGGCCATCTAAGTATCCCAAAAATGTTAGGTTCACCACATTCAAACCTCCATACCTCCATAGCTCACCGTGGTTCTACTTCCTCGTGACGTCACTCTGACATGCTCGTGCCCAGTTTCGACCATGTTGGGTGCTTTGATTGTGTGGAGACGTAGCTGTTTCATGATAATGTCAGCTTGCCTATTTCTGATGTTTTTTGGAATTGGACTTATTTTTCTTGTGTGGATGATTACTACCACTTCTCAAACTATGGGAAGTTGTTACACACGCAGAGCTAAACAAAGGAGTAATTTGGTTTTGGACAGCCGAAAACGATGTAGTCCATTTTCTCCTCCGCGCCACAATCATACAGGGGAGAGTCAGTCAGTTGTAGCCAGTAGACGTGCAGTCGGAACCGTCCTTGGTGAAAGCGGAGACAGAAAGTACTGACCAGAAACTTTCTGTGGTGCATACCAAGGGATACTTCGTAGTATAGCTGCATAATATCTTGTTCCACAAGGTTCTGATCTTTCGCCGCACGTCTTGCAGATGGCCTTTGTAATGAGCATGTTTGCATATCTTTGTTCTGCGATGGCTGGCACTCCTAACGACATCGTCCACAATTCCATTGCCCCTGATACAATGGTGCCCTTCACCCAAAACATGGTGATTTTAGTGTTATGGCACTGAAATTCTGCAACACGCATTGTTGATCGCGAGTGTATCAGAATAAAAATTATGTTTGTACTTGTGTCGACAGTTTCCAAAGTGTAGCGAGAGCAAAAATTTTGCACTGAGTGTTTCTGCAGTCACAACGCAACGCTGCGTGTACTGCTTGCAACACACATATGTGACCTGTGCCTCAGCATGGCCCATACTATACAGAAACAAACCGGTGCCATCATCCGATACCAACGCTACACTCAAACAGATGACTTCAATGCTTATCAACAACGCGGACATAGATTTTCAAACGGACACTTGAGCTTCCCTATCCCTAATTAACCCTGAAATATACTGATGAATGCCTGTGGAGTAAACTAAACGCCGTTTGGTAATCAAGCTATTGTTTATAAGACACAGTAACAATCACCATTACCTGCAAACATGTGGACCGAAAGAACAGACACCATTCATGACATGCAGCCGTTTAGAACGAAATTAGAATTATATATTAATACTTTCAGCTGCTGACGGGCGTTGATATACATCAACGGGGACAGGTGAAAATGTGTGCCCCAACCGGGACTCGAATACGGGATCTCCTGCTTATATGACAGACGCTCTATCCATCTGAGCCACCGAGGACACAGAGGACAGTGCGACTGGAAGGACTTATCGCCGGTGCGCTCCCCATGAGATCCACATTCTCAACTTATTGTCCACACACTACATTCGTAGTGCCCCTACCATTACACCCATTACTCGCGGCAGACAATACACCGAGTCCCGTAAGAGTTCAGGCAATTCGTGTGCATCCGCACTGAAGAAGGTCATCAACCGGTTAGCCTTAACGATATGTATATGGTGTCTACCATATAAATATATAGTTCTGGCAATACCGGTCATGACCTTCTTCTTCTGTGCGGATGCACACGTATTACCCGAACTCTTACGGGACTTGGTAAGAATGTCTTCCACGAGTAATGAGTGTGTTGGGCAGGGACACTACGAATGTAGTGTGTGGACGTATACGGTGAGAATTTGGGACTCGCGGGAAGCGTGCGCGAGATAGTCCCTGTAGTTGCACTACTCTCTGTGCTCTCGGTAGCTCAGCTGGATAAGTGCCAGCACGGTAGCTCAGCGTGTTTGGTCAGAGGGCTTAGCTACCCTCTGTAATAAAAAACCTGAGTGAACGGATCAACGAACAACCTGAACGGGTGTCATCGGACGTCCGCCACGAACAAGTTCAACGAACAATATAGACAAAAAGAAATAAAAAAACGACGGATAGAGCGTCTGTCGTGTAAGCAGGAGATCCCAGGTTCACACAATTTCACCTGTCCCCGCTGATATATATCAACGCCCGTCGGCAGCTTAAGGTATTAATATATAATTCTAATAACACGTTCTGTGTTTTTGCCAGGAGCAAATAACATTTGCAGGATTTGATTTTCAAATGCAGAATTCGGCTAACATATCTAACAGTATCACGTTTAGTAATCCGTACACTATATGTGAGGAGTATTCAGACATATTTGATCCTTGGGTTGTACACAAAACTTTTAAGAACACATATCATTAAAACCGAATGCGTTTTTTCGGAGGGTACACCCCTTCGTTCTGCTATGAAGGACCGGTAAAAGTGAATTTCGATCGTTTAGAGTAGAGACATCAGGTGTTGTAACACCAATCGCATCTAACCAATGGGCCACGACCTTTAATGATAATTGAAAAGTCTAATCGTACTGTTTTGTTCTGTGGTGATTTTAAAGTATCTATCAATGATTGCAGTCTAATAAAGATGTTTATCTGACTACATACGCATAAGAGCTACTGGGTAAGTTAGCAGAACTCTTTTCTATTATTTAGCTGATGCTTTTCTACAATCACCTTAAGACAGAGAATCAAAACATTTTACGGTAATAAATACACCCTTTCGATTATGTCAGTATAACAGATTGACTTTTGGTGTTATGAGTGCTCCCGAAATATTTCAAAAATACTTAGAGATGTTTATACAGGGGCGCCATAAACTGTGGGCTATTCAGATGACGTTACAGTCAATAGGTCCACCTGGAACAAACACCTCAGTAACTTAAAAAAGCCATTTAATCGACTTCATGAGCTCAAATGTAAATTAAGTGAAGTTTTTCCAACAAATTATTCAGTAGTTCGCCCACATACCGAGTGCACAGTGTTTCAGGATTAAGTGAGGCCACATTAATATCACTGATAATCTCTCCGTGCACAAAGGCTTGAAGAAACTCCAATCACTCTTTGACAAGGTAATTTACTAAGGCAAACTTATACTACATATTGTGCAGATATTATGCCAGGACAGTCACCTTCAGAAAAAGAGAGTCAAATATCAATGGTTCCCCGGCATTCTTGAAGCTTGGAAGGAATTTCAGCTTTACTCTTTACGTGGCCACATTTACCCCAGTTAGTACTAGCTAAGACACTACATTTCGAGAAAGACACTATTGTATCAAGTAAGACCCTTGTTCACATGAAACAACATGTTGCATAAATGTCTAAACATTAACAGTTCCATAGACGTATTATAGAGAAATAAAAAATAAGGTTCTTGCTGTTATTTATAGTGTTAAAAATTCTGTCTTCTCTAATAGAGAACAAAATTACATCTGGCCAGGAAACTTACCAGATAAGACAGCGGACGATTACAGCAATCTGTGCTATTTCTGAGCAATTACCGTTATGAAATACACTACTGATCCTTAGATCAGCATGTAAATACTGACACAACGACGCGTCCGTTGATAAGTCCTGATCACGAGTTCAGTAAGCGATGGACGCTTTGTGTCCAGCTTGATGAAAATGTAAGGTACAAATTGGGCGAATTCTCTGTCGCAGTGCTGACGGTAGTTAGACAGAATCTCACGCATGGGGACCCGAGGCACCACAGTGGAGTATGTTGGGTGATTTTTGGTTGGTTGGAGCACCTACCAAAAACCACGGAACCGGCAGAATGGACCTATTTTTCTGTGCAGCACAGATTCAATATTAATCAGGGAAATTGTCACTGTTCACAAAAGAACCCGATTTCTGGGTCGTGACCCCAACTATGCTTCTACCGCACATCCTCAAACTACTACTTGAGGCACACTGGGGGATGTCACAGGGTCGAAGGAGTTGGCAAGGCATTATGTATGTTGGACGAGCATTGGTGCTGACATTGAATGTGCTATTGCCCAACATGCACATTGGTCGAATCTGGAACAACGTCTCTGTCCATAACCTACTTCCGATCAGAGATCGTACAGCATATATACCGTTTTACAGGCCTGTTCAAGGGTGCTGTGTGGTTGCACATGGTAGATACAGTGTGATCAAAAAGTCAGTATACATTTGAAAATAAGCCACGGAATAATGTAGATAGATAGGTAAAAATTGACACACATGCTTGGAATGACATGGGGTTTTATTAGAACCAAAGAAACAAAGTTCACAAAATGTCCGACAGATGCCACTAGACAGCAAAACTGCTACCGTGACGGGTGAGAGGTATGCCGATATGTTACAGAATCGCATCATCCCCAGTCTGGCTGATAAACACCTGCTGGAACGTACGATGTTTATGCAGGATGGCTATAGCTAGACGCGTGAAAGATCTCTTGCACGCGTCGTTTGGAAACGATCGTGTGCTCAGACGCCACTTTCGTCATGCTTGGTCTCCCAGGTCCCCAGAACTCAGCCCGTGCGATTATTGGCTTTGGGGTCACCTGAAGTTGCAAGTGTATCGTGATCGACCGACATCTCTAGGGATGCTGAAAGACAACATCCGACGCCAATGCCTCACCATAACTCCGGACATGCTTTACAGTGCTGTTCACAACATTATTCCTCGACTACATCTATTGGTGACGAATGATGGTGGACATATTGAGAATTTCCTTTAAAGAACATCATCTTTGTTTTGTCTTACTTTGTTATGCTAATTATTGCTATTCTGATCCGTCGGACATTTTTGAACGTTTGTATTTTTTTGGTTCTAGTAAAAGCCCAAGTCATTCAAAGCATGTGTGTCAAATTTTACCTCTCCATCTACATTATTCCGTGATTTATTGAGTTTTCAAATTTATACTGACCAGTTATAAGAGTCGAGGGACATGAAAGGGAAGCAGTGGTTGGGAAGGGGGTAAGACAGGGTTGTAGCCTCTCCCCGATGCTATTCAATCTGTATATTGACCAATCAGTAAAGGAAACAAAAGAAAGATTCGGAGTAGCTATTAAAATCCATGGAGAAGAAATAAAAACTTTGAGCCTCGACGATGACATTGTAATTCTGTCACAGACAGCAAGGGACTTGGAAGAGCAGTTGAATGGAATGGACAGTGTCTTGAGAGGAGTATATAAGATGAACATCAACAAAAGCAAAACGAGGATAATGGAATGTAGTCGAATTAAGTCGGGTGATGATGGTCGAAGTAGAGAGGATATAAAATGTAGACTGGCAATGGCAAGGAAAGCGTTTCTGAAGAAGAGAAATTTGTTAACATCGAGTATAGATTTAAGTGTCAGGAAGTCGTTTCTGAAAGTGTTCGTATGGAGTGTAGCCATGTATGGAAGTGAAACATGGACGATAAATAGTTTGGACAAGAAGAGAATAGAAGCTTTCGAAATGTGGTGCTACAGAAGAATGCTGAAGATTAGATGGATAGATCACATAACTAATGAGGAGGTACTGAATAGGATTGGGGAAAAGAGAAGTTTGTGGCACAACTTGACCAGATGAAGGGATCGGTTGGTAGGACATGTTCTGAGGCGTCAAGGGATCACCAATTTAGTATTAGAGGGCAGCGTGGAGGGTAAAAATCATAGAGGGAGACCAAGAGATGAATACACAAAGCAGATTCAGAAGGATGTAGGTTGCAGGAGGTACTGGGAGATGAAGAAGTTTGCACAGGATAGAGTAGCATGGAGAGCTGCGCCAAACCAGTCTCAGGACTGAAGACCACAACAACAACAACAACTGACCTTTTGATCACCCAGCACTTTTTGTAACTTCACATATGTCGCCTGGATGTCATCAACAATATCAGCAGCTACAATGTGGCACTAGCACTACACACCATCCTATCTAGCAATAGCCCATTGTTCACCCGCCAAGTTGTCTTACTTTTGCCATGCGCATTGTTTAGTCACAATCAGCTCTCGTCACGACGGCTAAATGACGTGAAGCCTCATCAGGACTCAGGCAACCACCCAAGAGCACCACTCCTGGATATGCCTCCTAGCTGGCCCATGTCCACATCGCAGCCTCCTAGAGTTTCACACTCTGCCAGTCAAAATTCATCGCATCCACACCAGATATGTAAGAGTACAACGTCTATCCCCATTGTATGCCCACCATTCTGAGACCAGAATGGGCTATAAACTTTGACGAGCCTCGAATATCGTATCGCTGTCCCCAGCTGTGGAAGTCCCCGCCGGAAGAACAAGTCCTTGAGGCCTCGCTGCCACCGCTAATTGTCACCAAACCATTGACACTACCTTTGCTATGGATTGGTTATAGACAAGAGGGGTGTAACACTTCGTCACTCTAGCAGTATGGAGGCAGAGTGTAGCGGCTATTTTATCTGTGTGCCAAATACTTCGGCTAACTGCAAGAAATAAATACCGAGGTGTCACCTGGATCAGGTGTTCATACATTTCTCTGCAAAACTTAACGACGAGACAGATAAAGTTACATAACATATTAACACGGTAGGATTGGATGAAAGTGCGAGAGAATGTTGCCAGAGGTCTCCCAGTCGTGCACAAAAAGCTGGGCGCCAAATGGTGTGAGGTCAGCGCGACTGTGGCAGCATATGGGGCTGGCCCCACAACACGAGGCAGTTGAAGGAACGGGGAAAGGCGGTGTGTGTCTACCAGCGAGCGTTTACGGTGCTTTGTAGTGACATACAACATGGCCTGTAGACAATGCTTGAATGACTTCAGGTGAGGAAGAATCACTGTGAAACTGGAAGAAGGAGAAAGTGTGACGAGTGTAGTTCTGGAGTTTGGTAGTACTTACAGCACTGATTCACGTGCACGTTGAGGGTTCCGAACCACGGGCACTGCTGCCAAAAGGAAAGGGGGTGACCGAACACGCTCAACTACAGCAGCGAACGTGAGCTACAATTTTCAAAAGGCGAGAAGGAACGCAAGACAAACAGCTGGTGCTGTTGCGACCACATTTAAGAGGGCTGAAAGACACTGTCTCATGCTCCACAATCACACGGTGACTGCGTGGATCTAGTCCCTTCACCCAACGACCAGTACCTTGTGTAAGCACCCGCACTTCTGTAGCACAGTTTGCGATGTTGCCAATAGCACAGGAACTGGACCAAAGAAAAGTGGAGTTGTAGCGTCGCAAGTGGTTCCGAGCCAACGTTTGTTTTAGGTTTTTAGGATAGCTTGCTGTATGTAACTTCGGGGGCCTGACATCTAGCGACCTAGACGGGAGACACACGTGCATCTGTCACTGCCTGCCGTGGGAAAGCTATTCAATGTCTCTTACTGCACGCGTACATTCACCGCCTATAAGAATCTAAATGAAGGGTAGTAGTTTTTGTGTAATCGCTTTCAAAATTTGTATACTGCACTATGTTATTAATGGAAAGGTGGTGTGAAAATCTCAGCTTTCTAGCGGACATACACTCCTGGAAATTGAAATAAGAACACCGTGAATTCATTGTCCCAGGAAGGGGAAACTTTATTGACACATTACTGGGGTCAGATACATCACATGATCACACTCACAGAACCACAGGCACATAGACACAGGCAACAGAGCATGCACAACGTGTGCACTAGTACAGTGTATATCCACCTTTCGCAGCAATGCAGGCTGCTATTCTCCCATGGAGACGATCGTAGAGATGCTGGATGTAGTCCTGTGGAACGGCTTGCCATGCCATTTCCACCTGGCGCCTCAGTTGGACCAGCGTTCGTGATGGACGTGCAGACCGCGTGAGACGACGCTTCATCCAGTCCCAAACATGCTCAATGGGGGACAGATTCGGAGATCTTGCTGGCCAGGGTAGTTGACTTACACCTTCTAGAGCACGTTGGGTGGCACGGGATACATGCGGACGTGCATTGTCCTGATGGAACAGCAAGTTCCCTTGCCGGTCTAGGAATGATAGAACGATAGGTTCGATGACGGTTTGAATGTACCGTGCACTATTCAGTGTCCCCTCGACGATCACCAGAGGTGTATGGCCAGTGTAGGCGATCGCTCCCCACACCATGATGCCGGGTGTTGGCCCTGTGTGCCTCGGTCGTATGCACTCCTGATTGTGGCGCTCAGCTGCACGGCGCCAAACACGCATACGACCATCATTGGCATTGGCACCAAGGCAGAAGCGACTCTCACCGCTGAAGACGACACGTCTCCATTCGTCCCTCCATTCACGCCTGTCGCGACACCGCTGGAGGCGGGCTGCACGATATTGGGGCGTGAGCGGAAGACGGCCTAACGGTGTGCGGGACCGTAGCCCAGCTTCATGGAGACGGTTGCGAATGGTCCTCGCCGATACCCCAGGAGCAACAGTGTCCCTGATTTGCTGGGAAGTGGCGGTGCGGTCCCCTACGGCACTGCGTTGGATCCTAGGGTCTTGGCGTGCATCCGTGCGTCGCTGCGGTCCGGTCCCAGGTCGACGGGCACGTGCACCTTCCGCCGACCACTGGCGACAACATCGATGTACTGTGGAGACCTCACGCCCCATGTGTTGAGCAATTCGGCGGTACGTCCACCCGGCCTCCCGCATGCCCACTATACGCCCTAGCTCAAAGTCCGTCAACTGCACATACGGTTCACGTCCACGCTGTCGCGGCATGCTACCAGTGTTAAAGACTGCGATGGAACTCCGTATGCCACGGCAAACTGGCTGACACTGACGGCGGTGGTGCACAAATGATGCGCAACTAGCGCCGTTTGACGGCCAACACCGCGGTTCCTGGTGTGTCCGCTGTGCCGTGCGTGTGATCATTGCTTGTACAGCCCTCTCGCAGTGTCCGGAGCAAGTATGGTGGGTCTGACACACCGGTGTCAATGTGTTCTTTTTTCCATTGCCAGGAATGTATTTTCGGAGATGGAAAAATTACTTTAAAGTTAGAAAAACTACACGTCAGAAAGGAAATTCACCTGGGAACATTTATGAGTTGTTTTTGTTTGTCATTTGAAATACTCACCTGAAGTATCAGGGTATAGAATTATTTAATTGAAATTTAATTTACAAATTTCAAAACCTTACAGTTTTCGTTGTATGAAATCTAGAGTAAGTTCAGAAATAACTTTTCAAACCAATATTTATTTCATTATGTGTTATGTGGGCCTATGAGTAAATGAGTGTGTGTATGTGGAACATTCGTCAAATTTCAATATTACATTATATACCACCTTAAGTAACGTGCAAGAGTTACACCAACCTGTCGTGGGAAAATGATCCTAGGGATTTTGCTGATGACGTATGTCTAGGTGTGATTGCTATCGTAACAGAGCAGCCAGAAAGTCATCTGGAGTAAGATCTGTATCTAAAGAATATTTCCAGAATTATTGTCTTTTAGTTTTCATTTATTAAACATTACTATAGTATTTGAATGTCAGATAGACAAAAATGCGTCTGTGTATAAGGATTGGTGCAGACCAGTTTTGGTCCGAGTATGATCACGAGCGAGTATTCTGATTGGCAGTCAGTATGGACAGCCGATCAGAATTGAGACGGTTCCCGCTCGTTGCCTGATAGATATACTGGGAGTGACGTTGCAAGAACGGAGTCTCTCGCTAGCTTTGAACGCGGGCGATCATGTCACTAGCGCCAGTAAAAATAATGTGCAAGATGAACAGTTACGTAGTGTTTGAGTTATTGGTGAGCTAAGTCGATAGCAGTTGGTGTTGAGGACTGTTTGGCGAAATTTCAGAGGTTTTGACCAAATCTGTTGGACACATATTCGCGTGTGAAGTATTGGACTCATAGAATCCGCATGGCATGCTTCAGTATTCAGCTACTGAGCATTTTTGGAAAGCAGTTTCTTTTTAAGAAATCCACAAGAAGGGCCGAATGTAATAACTCATATTAGTGGTGAAATTAATGACTGTGAAAACGTTGTTTAATTTGGATCGGGTTTGCACAGATTTCTGGCTGCTGTGTGTGTGAAATGTGTGTATGAATCGTGAACTGAAAGGAAATAGCCAATAGTTTGAATGTGGACTGAATAGTATCTTTTCTTTTGTTATCAAGGACAAAATAAACATTATTGTGTGGAAATTTCGGACATTATTTTCCAGAAGCCAATCTATTTTCTTACTGCCCGATAAAATTGGATGACAGTATTTGTACAGAACTTTCTTTCATAACTAGAGTGGCGTGGCCTCAGTAATTGTAGATATTAGGTGGTGTCTTTTATGAGCGCTGCTTTTACATCATCTTGTAAGTATCTACGTTTCCGAGTGAAGGGACATTGAGCAGACCCCGTTCTGAGGTAGGTGAATTTTAATTTGCAGCCTGCACAGTGATAACAACGAATAGACACGAGAAAATAAACCCAGACCCGCCGCAGGGTGTCGTGCTCTTCTTGGAGGAGAGCAGATTCAGTCTGAGTAGTGACTCTGTACGTACTGCCATACGACGAGAGGTGGAACAGGTAATACACCCAGGAACACTGTCGAACATTATCTTCTTGGTGGTCCAGGTGTTATGGTGTGGAGAGGCATGATGTTGCATAGGCGAAGTGACCTTCTAATCTTTGAGCATATTACACTCAGAGGTCAACCTTATTGTGACTCTCTACTCCTACCTCACGTGTGTCTTTTCAGGTGTGAATTCGGCCCTAACTCCAGTTTTGTGGGTAATTGTGCGAGACCGCATCGAACAGCGCATGTGAAAGAGCTCTTGGAATGTGAGAATATTCGCTGAATGCAGCGGCGTGTGCGTTCCCCCGACTTAATCTCTTCTAGTACATGTGATATGCGTCGCGGAGACGCACTTCAGAATGCCTTCATGCACCAGCTACCATCCAGCGTTGTCAACCACGCTGGTGGAAGAATGCCCTACCACAAGAACCCCTTGCCATTCTTCTGTCCAGCTTAGCATGCATTGCCTCTCATGGTGATCGCACATCCTATTAAGATTGATTTATACTTATATGGACATGATGTCTGTTCTTTCGGACATGTAAGTATACAGTTCTGGCAATACCGGCCATGACCTTCTTCTTCTGTGCGGATGCACACATATTCCCCGAACTCTTACGGGACTTGATAAGAATGTCTTCCGCGAGTAATGAGTGTGTTGAGGTGGGACACTACGAATGTAGTGTGTGGACATACAAGGTGAGAATGTGGGTCTCGGGGGAGGCGTGCAAGAGATAGTCCCTGCTGCAGCAATATCCTTTGTGCCCCCGGTGGCTCAAACGGATAGAGCCTCTGCTATGTAAGCAGGAGATCCCGGAGTCGAGTCCCGGTCGGGGCACACATTTTCACCGGTCTCCTTTGATATATATCAACCCCTGTCAGCAGCTGAAGGTATCAGTATAATTCTAATCATTAAGATTGATGTCGCGCCCTTTTTAATGTCCAGGGAATCATCATAATTAACGGCGACTCCAGTAAAATTATTGTTTTGGAATGGAAGTGCCATTTCTCTTGGTCTCAATGCGTATTTGTTTCAGTTACTTCTGTTCTATAGTGCTATAGTTATTTCTACGTAAGATCCAAGACTCATCGCGATAGGATACCTGGCAGTGACATGTCATGTGGAAGCTACTTTCATTCGTAAGTTTTGTACACCTGTGTATCTTACAAACTGACGCTTCCGTACGCCGATTCTCAAACAGGAAGACAAGTTTAACGCAGGATAGGAAGAGATTGAGGACAGCATCAAACCTCTCGTAAAATTATTGGCTTAAATAATATCATTGAGACTGAGGCATTAACCCTTTTTAAGAGAGAACGAGACATGCTCAAGACTTCTGAATCCGAAATGACAGAAAGTGCACTGTAATCCTCGCTTATCGAGATTAATTTTCCCACAATCTACCTGTGTGGCTTCTGATAATTGTCCGACTGATTTCTAAAGCAACGTCACTCCAGCTTTCCCTCCACGCTCTTTACATGTAAGGTATTCTGCATCTCTTCTGACATTAATGTCTACGAGGCTTTCTTCCTTGTACTCATTCTGAACGCATTTGGTTTCCGGCTTATTCTGACGTCTGATGTACTCATTCACAGACTTTTTCACATGTACGAAGCAGCGCGATAATTGCTTCTATCACAGGGTCCGCTGTCTAAGTCAGTAAAGGCATTTATTTTCCTGACTTCATTACTTTATTGAGGAAACTTTTCATTCACTCTCATGCTGTGCTTTTACGAAATTGGTTTACAGTTTACAGTGTGAGAAGGTCATTCAGTACGTGTGTGTGTGTGTGTGTGTGTGTGTGTGTGTGTGTGTGTGTGTGTGTGTATGAGAGAGAGAGAGAGAGAGAGAGAGAGAGAGAGAGAGAGAGAGATAGAAAGAGAGAGAGAGAGAGAGAGAGAGAGAAAGAAACAAGGAGAGACAGACAGAGACAGGCAGAAATAGTTTTGTGTATGAACCGAGAACTACACACTATTGAGCAATGAGAATTACGACATCATTGTCTTTAGTAGTCAGTTAGATGATACAAAATGCCAAAACTCAGCGTCTCAGCTACTACTCAAGAAACGATAAATATCTGTTTACAAATTAGTGCCTATAACACATCTAAAATGAAAAACCAACTCTCAGACCAACTGGTATTCAGCATAGCCGATGCGGTAGCCCTAAAACTATACTGCTCAACGGAATTAAAGGATCACTTTTTCGACGCCCTGTAAGTGCCTCCCATTGTGATACATAAGTTTAAAACGTGGCTCAAAGGTGCCTACACCCTTCCTATTTAGTGCTCCAGAACCTGGTGCGCAGAGACGTCAACTTCCGGATCGGCGAAGCTTCAGATAGCAAAGTGTCGACACACTCGAATAAAAGGCCACAGGTTGGAAATTCACGTGCGCTGTAACGTGGGTCCATGATGTCGCATTGGCACCAAATTTCACAACAAGTCTGCTCAATACCGCCATGGACGTGTCACGCGCTGAGGTCATCACAACCCCACTTACCCACAATTCACCATTTCTCTCGATGTCTCTGCGATGGAGGCCAGAACCGCGACACCCAGTGTTGAAATCACGCGCTTTTCTTATGGCTGGCTGAGGAAAACATTTCAAACACAGCGCAACCCACTGTCGACACGAAAAGTCCTCAACGAATGGCATAAAGGGCGCGTATTAATTAAACAACCTTATTCCCTGGGGCGTTTGATTCCCACGCATTTCGTGGCTGAAAATGACATTCGCAATCCGATGAGTAACAGAAAGATGTTCTTGACAACTTTTGACATAATTGATACCCTCGGACGTTTCAAACCCTGCTCTCGGGATACTGTGAGGTTGCATCCCCATTAAATATCAACCCCGCCCCCTCCCCCAACTGGAACCACCAGAGACCATTCAAAGCCATTCGACGAAGTTTGAACGTGATCCAAAGCAGCAACGCCTACTCAAGTTTTTTCAGTTCTCTCGTTTTCCGCCCTGTTTTGACGTGATCACGAGGGATTGCAAAATTACTATGTGCTTGAATATAACGGCAAAGGACCTGTCTAAGACCCCACAGTTCGACAACACCCACAAGGCCACCCAATCACCGTTTTTGAACACGTTAGAAATGTACCTTCAGAAATTTCATCACCAAATCAGCCTGGCGGCTACGCTAGTGCCTGAGGGTAAGGCAATCCTTTTGACGTCCCTTGTGGGGGGTTTGCCTACCCTCACAAGAAAGGGTGAAATGTGGGAGAGAGGGCCAGTGACGACCTTCTCATCATGTGACACGTCTACCTTGCTGTTTGAATCGTCGCCGACCACAAGACCGACGTCACAGGACGCCACTATTAAAAAGAGGGTTGCAAGCACCTTTGCGTCACATTTCAAACTTATGCCTCGAAATGGGAGACGATTACGGAATTTCGTTAAAGTTATCTAATTTTGTTATGTAGTGTACTTGCGTGGTCCCAGACAACCATCGTTTAAGGCTACAAGTTTCCTTTAATTTACGTCTATGGTCACAAACTTTTTGTTAACAGATTACCGGTTTCGGTCTATAATGACCATCATCAGATCTGTTTTACAAAAACAAAGACCTAATGTACTGCAGCCATGGTGGCATCGTCAAATGTTAAATGCAGAATCAGCACCAGCATCGACTTTTCTTTTCTTGTTTTCAACAGTAGTGCTACTGACAACATGACTTGTGCATATTGCATATGATGTTATTTATATATATTTGACGATGCTGATAATGATTTTGCACTTAACATTTGACGATTCCACTATGGCTGCAGTACATTAGGACTTTGTTTTTATTTTACAAAACAGATCTGATGATGGCCATTATATACAGAAACCGGTAATCTGTTAACAAAGTGTTTGTGACCCTAGACGTAAACTAAAGGAAACGTACTGTATATATGGGTCACTGTTTTATTCGCGGCAATGTCTCAACTTGTGAAACTTCAGGCTTGTTTGAGGCATGAAGAAGTTAGTATCTATCTTCCATACCGTGAGGACGACTGAGGAGTTTCCTGGAGGAGGATCAGTGTGCTCTGGTTTCGAAAGCCGACAATGACAGCTGGGAAAACAGTATGTCCCTGACATACGGCCGTACAATAATTCCATGGTAAGCTAATGAAGGAAACGTCTTTTTTCATGTTTAGCATGTTACTGGTAGAGAGCAGCGATGAGTGTAATAATTGAACAACAGCTTTTATTGCGGTCAAGTACTTGCATACCTAGGGCGTTCAATAAGTAATGCGATACATTTCTTTTCTGAACGTAGGTTGGTTTTATTCAGGATTACAATACGCCGTGTTATTGTCCACTCTTTTGGATATAAAGCGCTGTTTTTCAACACAATCTCGCTTCTATGTGATAGCCTTAGGCCACCTTACTGGGAGGACTTGTATCTACTGGTCGACGCTGGAGCCAACGTCTTACTGTATCATTACCGACAGAGACGTCCAGTTGAGAAACGATGTGTTTGTGATTCAATGATCGCAGAATGAAGAGAGCAGGCAGTCAGGAACCGCGCGACCGCTAGGGTCGCAGGTTCGAATCCTGCCTCGGGCATGGGTGTGTGTGATGTCCTTATGTTAGTTAGGTCTAAGTAGTTCTAAGTTCTAGGAAACTGATGAGCTCCGAAGTTAAGTCCTATAGTGCTCAGAGCAATTTGAACCATTTTGAGCCAGAATGAAGACACCATCGAAGATATTAAACATAAATAACATGAAAAGAAAGCTACCACGTCATAGTTAGGCTTCCCAGCAACTGCGCCCACTTTATGATCGTTTGCACTTTGTTTTGACCTCATCTACCACTGCCTGGAACATTCCAACTACACTGCGGTCTGTGGAAGGAACTCAGTAGGTCGTTTGCGAAGCATCGTCGATATCTGATATGCCCGGCAATAGCATGATGCCTTTCTTGCAAACAGAGCCAGAAGTCAAGTAAATTCTTGTGTCCGTCATGATAGAGGTAATGGACCGCATGTCCACGTATCACAGTGAAGGAGTTGGTCCGAGTCTTGGGGTAAAATGTCTCATCCGGAAACAATAACGTGCGTGCAGATATATGCTCCGGCGTAACTCGCAAGAGATAAGCCAGCATCTGCCGCACTAGATGCCAAACCGGTTCCGCCTCTCCACACCTGAGGCGGTGCTCGTCAGAATCTACTGTATTACAACCCACACAATTGGAAGATTCTGCCATGTGGATATTGTAGAGACGTTCTTGTGTCGCCAGCTTCCCATTAACGGCTACGTACCATTGGGAAACAACATCGGAATCAAGCATGGCATCGTGTACAGCCTTCCACACCACTCGCCACCGTACATCAGAATACTTTAGTTCGACCACATTAAGAGGGCGGCGTTGCAGCATGTCGTGATATAGGCGTCGAGTTGTGGCCATTCGCGGTGTCGTGAGCGCTGTACTGGAATAACATTGTTCTAAATAGAAACGTCCTATGTAAAAGAGGGGCGCTGGGATATCCTGTAGTGGCACCGGTGCTCTCAGTGAAGCAGGTCGTAGCGCAGTCAGAAGCAAACTCGTGAGCCTTGTAGGACAACGGCGCAGCAGACATACGTGTGAGCTAACATAGAGGGCAACGGCCCTAACCATTTGGCTATCCGTGCACGACTCACGGCTAGGCCCAAACTTCCGTATGCCGTCAACCATACGTCTAGGATGTGGATGTGCGAGTATACATCGTAGGCGTATGGTTGACGGCATACGGAAGTTTGTGTGTGGCTGTGAGTTCTGAGTTGTGTTCAGATAGCCAAAAAGTAAGGCGACCTCTCGCGATAAGCGGGAAATTCGGGTTCGATCACCGGTCCGGCACAAATTTTCATTGTCGCCGTTCCGTTCAACAGCTGATGGTAGTCATTATTCGCATTTGCGAATTCATCTGACGTGTTTAGTAACGGCTGTGGTCGCCGCAGTGCATCGTCATCAGAATAACACCGGCACTGCAATATCGTATATAGTTTCAAGAAAATGTTTGCTCGATGTTCGCTAATAGTTCGTACATGACTTATATGAAACTGCTGCAAACAACTGCCTGTTAGACAGTAGTCTTTTCTTGGCGACTTGGGCTTACGTAGTCTGTCTTGTTCCTCTTTTAGTGTTCAACCCTTAGGTTTGTTTGCAGCACAGCGCCATTCCTCTCTTCTGTCTGCCTTCCTCTTCATTCCCACATACGTGCTACATCCAACATAATTCATGACCTGTTGCATGTATGATATCCTTGGTCGCCGCCGCCGATTCCTTCCCTCAGTAGCTCCTTCTGCTATTGTTCCAATGCCGCTGTTGTGTCTTAGCATGTAGACTGCAAGTTTCTCTCTTCTTGTTGGGATATGCCTTCACAGAGATCCAGCTGATCTTCACAATTATTCTATAGCAGCACATCTCCAGGGCCTCTAGCCGTCTTCTCTCTTATCTTCTCATTGTCCAAGTTTCACATCCGTATAGGGCCACACTCCAAATGAAAGCTTTCATGATACGTTTCCTTATTTTGTTCTTGCTGGTGGGTAAGTTGTTCATCAGATTAAATGCAATTTTGGCCTGTTGATTCTGCTCACAATTTTTTTCCGGCTTCAACCATCCCTTGTTATTTTGCTTCCCAGGTAGGTAAATTCCTCTGTCAGTTCCAGCCTCTGTCTTCCAATCCTCATTCTCATAGGTTCAAAAATGCTGCTGAGGTCATCAGTCCCTAGACTTACACACTACATAAACTAACTAAAAATAAGTTATGTTAACTTAGGCTAAGAACAACACACACACCCATGCCCGAGGGAGGACTCGAACCCCCGAGAGCAGGGGTCGTGGCATGGTGCCTCTAACCACAAGGGCCACTTCGCGTGTCTCAGAGGTTCATATTCTGCTTCTTTAGTGCATACCATCATTTTAGTCTTTTTATTGTTTATTCTCATTCAATAATGATAGCATAGAATCCTTTCCAATGCTCTGAGGACTTTCTCTTGATGTTCTTTTGTCTTCGCGACTATAGCAATATCATTTGCATAACGTAGCATGTCTATCTTCTGCCCATTAGTTTTGATCTACACCTCAGTAGTTTCTCGAACTTGGTCTAAAGCTTCCTGGATGTAAGCATTGAATATAAGAGGAGAAAAAGCACATCCTTGTCTTACACCTTTTCTAATATTTGCTTCTTGTTCGTGGTGACAGTTCCTAATCACTGCCACATCATTCTTATAGAAACTGAGTATCACACGGATGTCTTTCTACTTCATTCCACTTCTACTCAGCACTCTGCACTCTTGCAAGATATCGTTATCAAATGCCTTTTCCAGGTCTACAAAAGCCAAATAAGTTGGTTTATTTTTTGTAATTGCTTTTCGATAAGGATTCTCAGACCCAGAATCGCTTCTCCTATTCTCAATCCCCTTCTGAAACCAAACTGAGTCAGCATATCCTCCACCTTTTCTTCAATCCTCTTCAGTATTATTTTTATTAGAATATTTGAAGCATGTGATACTAGGGTTAAAGTTAAGTACTGTTCACATTTTGTACCTGCTGCCTTCTTTAGTATGGGAACAATGATGCATTTCTGGAAATCTGTCGGTATCTCTCGTGTTTTATAGATGGGCCTACTAAGTTTAAGCAGCATCATTATCATGCCGTCACCAGCATTCTTTATTAGTTCTATGGGATGTCATCAATACCCGTTGCTTTGTTGTCCCGTAGTCGGTAGATTCGTTACTCTTCAAACATCGATTGTACACAAAAGCAGTTTTGAACGGATAAATGATCTTGATGACTTGTGGAACAGACACCTTCGCTTATTAAAGTATTGTGACGTCTCCTGGCGAGACATTCACAAAATCGTTGTAATATATGTGAAAAAGAGAAACATTTATCTCTATTATTATTGTTATTATTATTATTATTTCATTTCTATATGAACGGTTGTCGATTATGTAGACTCGGTAATAAAAAGAAATAATCTTTTTTCAGGTTTATGTTGTTTGTGCAGTAATTATGTATCTATATTTTGCAAATAACGTCTGTGATCAGCGAGTGTAGAAATCAAAGCAGACAATGATAATTAAAAAAGATAACAAAGATGCATATAAAATTGCCTATAAATAGCGGAAGTTAAAACATTACTCTCTCTGTCTTCTTGTTGTCGTCAAAATTGTAAGACCCTGTAACGCTGGATTGAATGCTTCGTTAGCTTTCTTTTGTTCCTTTTTCGAGAAAGACGCCATTGGAGGCTGATGAATGTAAAAGGTGTGTTCTTTAAATTTATGTTGATTTTTGAATTTAGAGATTGTTAAAAATACTTGTAATAATTTATTTCTAGCTTGCCCAGTATTTCATTCCACATTTTTAGCTGTTTTCAGCATATTTAGAATTTTTAATGACGCAGAGCTGTGCAGATATCGCTGGAGCCGCTCCCGGCGCAAACTCAAAATAAATTGAATGAAAGCAGTTTTCCTGCAATTAAGCGGGCAGGTAATGGTACATTAGAATTACTTCCTTCAGCTTCCCGGAGACCTCAGAGGTGAATGGTGGATTATGTCATTTTCAGGTGGACATGGGCAACTGATATTACAATATCAGTGACATAACTAATTTAAGTAAATCAGTGCAATAAAATTTTACTTGTGTGATATCAAAGACTGCTGTGATGAAACCCGTTCTGGCTAATAACACAACAACCAAATTTCATTTTTAGTTTCATGCTTTCTTGTTAATCGTGGCAATCAATAGTGTTCATATATTAAAAAATCCACTGCAGCTTTTACGTTTAGCGAACATAGCATACTGTAACTTTTGTACGTGTAATAAGAGTAATTTTCAGTGCATTTCAGAGATGAAAGTAGCGAAGGACATGTTTAGTTTCATAATTAGTTACAGTAATGATACCGTGTTCCATTTCTAACAAGCCAGATCAGGATTATATAAAATAGTTTGGAAATTAAAGATCATACGTGCACAGCAGGAAATCTTTTAGTGTTGTGCGCATCCCCACGTAATAAATCAAGGTGCACAAAGTTAAAATATTTTCAACTGCAGAAACTAATAGTGCGAATCGCAGTTTGTTTGTTGTGCTCGCAACGATAAGCAATATACAGTTAATTAATCATGCCATATACACTGCATATAAAGTCTAAAGCGCGGTGGGGATTCCGCGACAGTATTTTCACCAGCTTTTACCCATTAGAGCTATGGATCGTCCCCTTGTTAGCTCCCCCAACCAGAGCTCCCAACGCCACACGCAATCTGTCCGCCATTCACGCTGCATCACAACAAACCGCCAATTCAATTGCAGTGTTAGAGCTTTGCGACGTAAACGCATACCATCGTTGATGACCTTGCTATTTAGCTCCCTCAACCACAAATCCATCAATTAAACACGTACCAATTCTCAGGCACTGCGGCAGCCAGTTAAGGCCGAGTCAAACACAACCGTGACTTTACAGAGTCGTCACCGCCTGTATTGCTGTTGGTATAGAGGCATACGGCAAAAGTAATGATGGGTGAATGTTTGTCAGCTGAGAGGATATTCCAGCAAACTGGCCCCTACCAAACCAGACACTCAAGTTACATACGTGATTGTAGCTGGCGAGGTTCAAAAATGGTTCAAATGGCTCTGAGCACTATGGGACTTAACTTCTGAGGTCATCAGTCCCCTAGGACTTAGAACTACTTAAACATAACTAACATAAGAACATCACACACATCCATGCCCGATGCAGCATTCGAACTTGCGACCGTAGCGGTCGCGCGGTTCCAGACTGTAGGGCTGACGTTTGAGTTGCGCTAGAAGGATATCTGAAAACATTTATGGTATTATGACTAAAAAATTTAAAGAGGGCGATACAGGCATTTTCCAGGACACATGAATTACATAATTTTAGCCAGTTATTTACTGCTTGGTTTCCTTAAAAATATGTACAATTACAGTACTGGCCATTAAAATTGCTACACCAAGAAGAAGTGCAGATGATAAACGGGTATTCATTGGACAAATACATTATACTAGAACTGATATGTGATTACATTTTCACGCAATTTGGGTGCATAGATCCTGAGAAATCAGTACCCAGAACAACCACCTCTGGCCGTAATAAAGGCCTTGATACGCCTGGGCATTGAGTCAAAAAGAGCTTGGATGGCGTGTACATGTGCAGCTGCCCATGCAGCTTAAACATGATGCCACAGTTGATCAAGAGTAGTGACTGGCTTATTGTGACGAGCCAGTTGCTCAGCCACCATTCACCAGACGTTTTCAGTTGGTGAGAGATCTGGAGAATGTGCTGGCCAGGACAGCAGCCGAACATTTTTTGTACCCAGAAAGGCCCGTACAGGACCTGTAACATGCGTTCGTGCATTATCCTGCTGAAATGTAGGGTTTTGCAGGCATCGAATGAAGGGTAGAGCCACGGGTCGTAACACATCTGAAATGTAACGTCCACTGAACAAAGTGCCGTCAATGCGAACAAGAGGTGACCGAGACGTGTAACCAGTGGCATCCCATACCATCACGCTGGGTGATACGCCAGTATGAGGATGGCGATGACGAATACACGCTTCCAATGTGCGTTCACCTCGATGTCGCCATACGCGGATGCGACCATCATGATGCTGTAAACAGAACCTGGATTCATCCGAAAAAATGACGTTTTGCCATTCGTGCACCCAGGTTCGCCGTTGAGTACACCATCGCAGGCGCTCCTGTCTGTGATGCAGCGTCAAGGGTAACCGCAGCCATGGTCTCCGAGCTGATAGTCGATGCCGCTGCAAACGTCGTCGAACTGTTCTTACAGATGGTTGTTGTCTTGCAAACGTCCCCATCTGTTGACTCAGAGATCAAGACGTGGCTGCACGATCCGTTACAGCCATGCGGATACGATTGCTAGTGATACGAGGCCGTTGGGATCCAGCACGGCGTTCCGTATTACCCTCCCCACCGATTGCATATTCTGTTAACAGTCATTGGATATCGACCTACGCGAGCTGCAATGTCGCGATACGATAAACCGCAATCGCGACAGGCTACAATTCGACCTTTATCGAAGTCGGAAACGTGATGGTACGCATTTCTCCTCCTTACACGAGTCATCACAACAACGTTTCACCAGGCAAGGCCGGTCTACTGCTGTTTGTGTATCTAAAATCTGTTGGAAACTTTCCTCATGTCAGCACGTTGTAGGTGTCGCCAACGGCGCCAACCTTGTCTGAATGCTCTGAAAAGCTAATCATTTGCATATTACAGCGTCTTCTTCCTGTCGGTTAAATTTTGCGTCTGTAGCACGTCATCTTCGTGGTGCAGCAATTTTAATGGCCGCTAGTGTATATCACGCAATAAGTCGATTTTAATAACAGGGGTCACACGCCACAACACTTAACAAGTTGAAGGAGGGAACGCAATGTCGGGCGCATTTCTCTTGACAAAACATCCTCTCAGTACTTGAATTTTGATTCTGTGTCCATGGATATAAGTTAGTGTAAGTTTGAAATACGCCGTATGCGGCAAAGGTATAAACTTTAAAAAGTGGTATAATCTTGGTCCTTGAAGCGTTGCTACTAATGGTGCAATAGTGCACAAATATGCATGAACGTCGTGCCATTTGTTTCCATTTACACTGCAGTCCTACTTAACAAAGAATCTTGAAGTACGTGTGCATCAATTTTCGTTTGGACACATCATACAACACGAGATAGGTGAGCGCTGACTCAATTAACTTTTTGTCATTATTGTTTCTGATGATAAATGAAACACTAGCCTATAACATGAATAATCAGAAAACTGTATCACTTTACAGGCCGCACGGCCATGAAAGAAATCACACCGTGGTGATGACACAATATGTTCTTCAGGAAATGCGTCTTCACTGTACTGTATCGCAGAGTCCTATGGTGGTGATCGTGCGCTCTTGGGAGAACAGTACAACCTTTCCCTCTTCTGTAAGATTATCTTTTTGCAATTTTTCCTCAACAGACTTAGCAAGTTAAGTTTAATGAAAATGAACTATCATTGAAAAGTATAAATTAAATGGATGCTATACACGTAAAATATAGCACACAACAGCAATCAGATGTTTATGTCGATATTTTGTTGAGTTTCACCAGTACGATGACACAACTATTATTTCACAAATGCGTTACGTCTGTGACAGGAGTCATAGGACGTGAAAAGAAATGTATACAGAGACCGTAATGGAAAGTAATGGAAAAGCAGGTTCACATGGAAACACACATGGTGTAGTTTCTACAAAAGTTTAGAAGTCTTAAGAATGCATGTAGAATAAAATTATGGTTCTCTTTTGCATGTCCGCTACTGCGACGGTAGCAGCGACAACGTCCTTTTTAATATTTCAGTCTTTATATTTACCACTATCTGTGTTCCGTAGTAGTGGTCGAAAACATACGCACGCACGACATTTATGGAGTTCATGGTTGTCTCGTTTGCCCATTTATACATTCCTGTGAACAACATACAAATTGAGTAAAATATTGCATGCATGTGCGAAGGAACTTTGCATCGTACTTCTGAAAAACACAGGCAGTGCAGTTTCGTATTTATCCGCCGATATTGGGCAAGCAACCTTCAATTAATATGTGTACCCTGGACGGGAGTATACGTAATTAATGTACGAGTGTAGGTTGTAGGTGGTTGACAGCATAGGGAAGTTTGGGTCTCGCGTTCAGGCGTGCTTCCAATAGCCTAATGCAAGATCACTCGCAATTAGTGGGAAATCTAGGTTCGAGTCCCGGTCTGGCACTAATTATCATTTTCTTCATTCCATTATAAAGCTGATGGATGTCAATACTCGCAAATGTAAATACATTTTATTTAAGCAATTTGAGTGCCAGTGTGCATGTGCGCCAGATATCGAACTGAACCAAAACAATATTGTTTCAATGCCTAAAATGCGAGACGTGACACTGCGGTACCGTTTGTGATAAAAAGGAAGTAACACTGCGAGAGAGAGAGGGGGGGGGGGCGGGGGAGGGGGCAGGGAAGCATTTGCAGGGAAGGATGGAGACAGATGCCGCCTACCGATACGAAGCATATTCTGCATTTGCTGGACGAATCTGGCAACGTCTCGATAATATGTCGGCAACTACCTGCAAACAGGCTGATCTAACAACAATGTTGCCCGGTATTTCCATAATATTACCATGTATTGCAGCCACGTGGCAGCAATGTTGACGGCAACACTATTGTGTCCACACACTGTCGTAAAATACAGCCGGTGCAAACGCCCCTTCAGTGATAGATGTCTGTTTGGTAGTAACCATTTCTTTACGACTCTGGTTGAGCGAAATGATATTGCAGAAAGGTTTCTGTGACAACAAAACTCATTTACAGCTACAGGTCAAGGGAACGGCTTCCTCTCGTAGCCAGAACGTTGGAGCATACGAGGGGTAGGAGAACTGTAGTACTTCTCCCGGTACTTCTATAGACAATCTTCCTGTCTTGTATTGTTGGGTCAGTAATGCGTTCTATATGTTTGCACCCTATTGTTTCGACTCTTTTATACGCAATTTTCACATCTTTGTCGATGGAATTAAATTCTAGAGACGCTTGCGCGCTTAATTTAAACATCGCTGTAGTCATTTTTGCTCTACTCCCTATTATAAAATACAGTGCGTTCGGAAACTCTGGTTACAAACTTTAGTACTTGCAGAGGGGAGTGAGTACATAATATTCTGAATAGGAACCCATGTCCGGAAACGTACGGTTTCAATTCAGATGCTTAACTCATCCTTTTCTGTTCGAGGAATTGACTTAGGCGTGACGCAGTACAGTTATTAGGTAATAGTTCGAAAGAAAGCAAAACGAAACGTCCATTTATTACTTAACCAAATTTGATTGTATTAACACTTAAACATCAGGTGTTCACATTATCCCAAAACAAAAAGGAGCCCAGCATACTGTACGTACAGAACAATACTGGTGCATCACAACAGCGGCACGATGTTGATACAGACAGTGTACCTACGAAGCATATTGTGGTACACACACTCCATCCCACATGGTGTCTCTGGAATTTCTAGTGCAACAGACGTGGACGCGTTACACATCTGAATTAAACCGTCTTAGAATGGAAACGGTACGTTTCCGGACATGGGATCCTCTTCAAAATATTATGTACTCTCTCCCATCCAGAGGTCCTAGAAGTTTGTAACCGAACTTTCCGAACACTCTGTATGAAAGATATAGCTTCAATTTTATGAGCTGCATTTCTGGATAGAGCTCCCGTTTGTGTTAGAGGTGATTTCTTCGATAGGTTTTGCTTAGGTCCTAATACAGCATTAGATTTTATGAATCGATCAGGTAGTATGTGACTTACTTACTGAACTATTTAAGAAAGGAAAAGAATTACGGTCTAAAAAATATGACCAACTAAAATTAAATGTGCAAGTTTCGTGATCTTATCTGGTAACGTAGAATAGTCACTATTCAGACTAGTTTTATTTTGCTCATATATGAACCTGCTACACGTGTCAAATATAAACGTTCAGATTATTCAAATTAAAGCCTACCATAGTCAGAAATATTTTCCAATGCTAATTGCCGCCAGATAAGACGGGTGTTATTGTAGAATTGCAAACTAGCACTGAAAAAGCAAAGCTCGGTTTTCGCTACTGCAGTGGTAGTCGAAATTTTTTAATGCAGCCTTCCACTTTCTTGTTTTTTTTTCGTCAATTTTTGGTGGGGGCGTTTCTTACCACCCCGTACGTATAGCCCTACTGCAAGGTGACAGTGAGAGCTGTTTTGGCACCGACGCGGTCACCTGCGAATACAGCCAGCCCTGTTATAAGAACGCTCGTTTGAACTTCGCCGTAAGAAGCACCGCTTCGTCGCGGCACTATTACGTGATGAGCGTGTGAGTCGACCCTTTAACTGTCAGTATCCATGGACGACAAAACCGCCGTCTGCCGTATTATAGAGTATATATATCTATGGAGTGAGCATAGCCTATTATCCATGTTCTCAACATCGAATTAAGTTTGTCATTTGATTATGGCCGGCCGGAGTGGCCGTGCGGTTCTAGGCGCTACAGTCTGGAACCGAGCGACCGCTACGGTCGCAGGTTCGAATCCTGCCTCGGGCATGGATGTGTGTGATGTCCTTAGGTTGGTTAGGTTTAAGTAGTTCTAAGTTCTAGGGGACTGATGAGTCGCATAGTGCTCAGAGCCATTTGAACCATTTTTTAAACTTGATTATGGGTCACCTTCGCTTGTCAACAATTTGCGGTAATAGTGAAACTTGAATATGACACGTATTAGCCTCATGTTATATATTTATCTACACGTTTGAGTTTTAGTAACAGCTAAGATGCAGTATTATCGTTGCTACGGATGGATGGAGTAGTACGTAATGCGACAAATCTACAATTGTAATTGTCATATTAATATGAGGCACTTTCAATGTTGAAAAACTTTGAGACACGGTATTACAAAGTCTTGCATTGTTTTGTGGCCATTTGTTTACGAGACAAGTGCCAGATAAATTTACAAGTGTGTCTGAGTTAACTGCCAGCCATTGTATTCATATTGGTGCTATGTCCACATGCTGATAAAATGTATACGTGATAGTCTGAATAATTACCTCCAATTTATGTCGTCCAATGTCAGACCCTTGTGGGTATCTAAGTATTTCTGAGTGAGACAGTTTCCTACACAGTGTGACAGTAACGCAATTAATTAGAATAGATTCGACAATATGAATCAGGACATGGAAAACCTAATAGAAATATTGTTGGCTGTCGCTTATTATGTTACTCCAAAGTTTGAGCGCTGACCATGCATTTTTACTTCTCTGACAACGTGATGAAAAAGTGTTTTTAGTTCGATTCCCTGATGTAAAAATCAGGAGGATAAATAAAGAAAAACTGAAAATAATAATGAACAAGCAGCTGCAAAACGCTTGCGATATTTATTGTAACAATTTAAGAGTTCCAAATGCGTTATTTTTTCGGGACACTTTGCCGCCGTACGCTGTATCATTGAAACGTAATTAATCAGAACAGAGATTCGACAACACGAACAAGTACAATAGAAAAAGTAAAAAAATAATAGTTGGATGTCACATTTTCCAAAGTCCGAAAAAAACGTAAAGTGTAATCTGAGTTATAACACTGTGGCAAAAAAGGACAATACCATTTCTCTTCACATCTTTAAGCCAACTTCAGTACTCAGTATCAAACTGTTGTTGTTGTTGTTGCAAGCTTCTTCATCTCCCAGTACCTACTGCAACCTACATGCTTCTGAATCTGCTTGGTGTATTCATCTCTTGGTTTCCCTCTACGATTTTTACCCTCCACATTGCCCTCCAATACTAAATTGGTGATCCCTTGATGTATCAGAATATGCCCTACCAGCCGATCCCTTCTTCTAGTCACGTTGTGCCACAAACTCCTCTCCAATTCTATTCAATACCTCCTCATTAGTTATGTGATCTAGGCATCTAATCTTCAGCATTCTTCTGCAGCACATTTCGAAAGCTTCTATTCTCTTCTTGTCTAAACTATTTATCGTCCACGTTTCACTTCCATACATTACTACACTCCATACAAATACTTTCAAAACGACTTCCTGACACTTAAATCCATACTCGATGTTAATAAATTTCTCTTCTTCAGAAACGCTTTAAGATGTCTATATAACGCGTATACAATGTTCCACGGTAACTCTGAAGGCGATCTATCTGTAGCAGCGAAATAATAACACCGAAAATACGCTAAGTACTATCCACGACAAAATGCAACGTCCTAAAATCACGTGACTTGAGCTGCACGAGAGATTGCGGACAGAATTCTCGTTCTGCGCACCCGAATTCTCGCTCCATAGATATTTATACTCTACGGCCCCGCTCACTGCTGTCGGGGCTTTAACGGACGCGCACGTGGCAGTCGATGTGGCAACACTGTAGCGCCACGTGACAAACATCAAATAACAAGCCGTTTTGACCAGCGTGTAGGCTGGTGTACTACTTGCAGAGACCGTGCTAAGCAGAGTAATGGCGACCGTACCTGTGTGCACGTGCCACGGAAACTGTGTAGGCGATCTATCTGTAGCAGCGAAGCAATAACATCCAAAATACGCTAAGCACTATCTGCGCTAAAATGCGCCTTCTGAAATCACGTGACTTGAATTGCAGGAGAGACTGCGGTCAGAATTCTCGTTCTGGGCATCCGAATGCTTGCTCCATAGATATTTATACTCTACAGCACCGCTCTCTGCTGTCGGGGCTTTAACGGACGCGCACGTGGCAGTCTATGTGGCAACACTGTAGCGCCACGTGACGAACGTCAAATAGCAAGCGGTTTTGTCCAGCGTGCAGGCTACAGCTGTGTTCTACTTGCAGAGACCGTGCTAAGCAGAGTAATGGCGACCGTACCTGCGTGCACGTGCGGAGCGTGAGTGGGCGGCAGGCGTCGCGACGGCGTGGCTGTTGGACGCTCGCCGTGGCGGCCTCCGGCGCCGACTGTGTTCTCTGCGACGCCGCGTCGTCCGCTGGCGGTCTAATCGATAGGGCGGAGGGTCGCGGGGAGCCGGCCGTACCAAGCTCAGAGCGGGACCACCGGGCCCTACCCAACGGCGGTTCCCTAACCCCGCCGCACGCACCGGCCTCGCCCTAGGTAGGCTGACGCTGCCGTCGCACTCCACAAGCTGGCAGGCGACCCACTGCCCCAGGCGCACGTGGCGCCGCCATGCCGTAAAAAGTTCACGGCCTGCCCTCCAGCCTACCTGCCCACTTCCGCCAGTTTACGGCGAACCTGCTGCGGTAAATTCGTTCAGGTCACACAAGTCACGCAACGGACGCTAGCATCGAGTAGCAGGTTCACAGGGGGGCTGAGTGTTAAAACACTATTCTCTTACAAACAATACACTTTTCTGCTGGACTCGGGGCCCGCTTGAGACACGAGCGACGCAAGTCGCCCTTTGGGGCACCAAGCAGAGAGAGGCACCGCAAATGTAGATTTATACAAGGGCTATTCGGAAATTAAGGTCCGATCGGGCGCGAAATGAAAATTCGATTAAGCATTGTACAGATGTTCTCGGCATTGTCTTAAGTGTGCCTGTCGATGGCGGCACATCACTCTTTGCAGTTTTGCGTTGACAGCGAGCACATAAAAATACCTAGCTAAACAGTGTCTCCCACAAAGTATTAAGGCTAAGTGAGAGATTTCGCCTGATGTCTTGCAGCTCACATAACACAACTGTGTGTTTTTTTTTTTTTTTTTTTTTTTTTTTTTAGTTCGATTCCCCCCTAAGGGGGCGGGCTGGCAGCAGCTTAGTGCGCAGCTCTTCAGCCTACAGCATTTGTTTAAAAAAAATGAAGATAATAAATAATAAAAGCAGGCGATAAAATCGGTGGCTTAAATGGTAAAATGGCGGAAAATTGTGGAAATTAAAACATAAAAAAAGGGTTGATGATGCTAATAAAATACACAGGAAGCAGATAGGTAAAATAATAGACAATTAAAAAACACAGCGACAGTCTGGTTTCTGTTCGCAAGAGATATAAAAATCACACCCAGCGACAGCATGATTCCCAGCCAGTGTGGTCGAGCAGTTCTAGGCGCTTCAGTCTGGAGCCACGCAACTGCTACAGTCGCAGGTTCGAATCGTGCCTCGGGCATGGATGTGTGTGATGTCCTTAGGTTAGTTAGGTTTAAGTAGCTCTAAGTTCTTGGGGACTGATGATCTCAGATGTTAAGTCCCATAGTGCTCAGAGCCATTTGAACCATTTTTTGACAGCATGATTTCTGTTCACAACACTTTGGGAAGATGCAGAGAAAAGGGTGGGAAGGAGAGGTAAAATGAAGTGGGGGGAGGGGGGAAGGACCTGACGGAGGACAAGGACCGATAAGAGGTGGAAGGGGACTGGGCAGACGCGAGAGGGAGTGGGGAAAGGCAGAGGAGAGGAATGTAAAAGGACTCGAGGGGCTGGGGGAGAAGGGAGGCAGAGAGAGGTTAGGTGGGGAAAAGACAGAATGGAAGGGGGGCGAAGAGGGAGCCCGGGGAAAGGACAGAGGAAAGGAGGGGGAGATGAGGATCAGAGTTGATAGGAGCGATAAATGGAGGGAGAGAGGGCATCATCCGGGCGGGGGAGTTGACGGAAGCCACCTCGGGAAAGTAGATGAAGGGTGTAGTGATGGAGGGCAGGGGAGGGGGGACAACGGTGAAGGTACAGCAGACGGCATGGTTTGGAGAGGAGAGGAGCAACTAGGGGATGAGGGGGATCAATGTGGCAGGATGTGTAGAGTATGTGGATATGTTCAAGGAATAGGAGCAGATGGGGGAAAGGTCGTAGAGGATCCATGTGGGGTACGAGAGGCGTATATGGAAGGCGAGGTGGAGTGAATGGCTCTCGAGGATCTGGAGGAATTTATAGAATTTGGAGGGGGGGGGGGGGGGAGCGTAACACAACTGTTATGCTGTTCCTTCTTCATTACAATTCTCGGCCGCACTCTGCAGAGGCAATGAAGATGTTTCTGCTGCGTTTTCAATGGGAAGTGTTTGATCAACCCCCAGTACAGCCTGTAACTGGATGCCCCTGCTCGCATGAACCGCTGGCTTTGAAGACAGTCAACGAGCTGTAGACAAGAGTAGAGAATTGGCGGAAAGCACAGGCAGCTGCCTTCTATGGCGAGGGTACTGGAAAGGTGGTACACCCGCTAGGACAAATGTCTCAGTCGGAGTGGCAACTATGTGGACAAGTAGCTGGAAGCTGTAGCTAACAGTAGCAAATAAAACGGTTTAGTTTCTCACAGTAGTTTCCATTTCGCGACCGATCGGACCTTACTTTCGGAATAATCCTATTACTAGGTTCCCTAAAATTCCATTTACAGATTTCTAGGTCTTTTAGAGGGGACTGACTAGATAATGCTTTGAATTAAAACCCATTTCCGAAAACGTATTGCTTCCCTTCCCCTGCTATTTACGAACGTGTTAGTAAGGCGCCCACTTCTACAAGCAATTTGTAAGGTGTATTTTATTTTTATTTACACGTCAGGTTCCGTAGGACCAAATTGAGGAACAATCCTCCAAGGTTATGGAATATGTCATTACATGAAATTACAACATAAAAGAACAGACAAAAATAAAATGTTTATGAACTCAAAAACGTCAACCCATAAGTTTAAGTAAATGCAATCAACACTACAACAAGAATCAGCTTAATTTTTTAAGGAAGTCCTCGACAAAATAGAAGGAGTGACCAGAGGAAACTCTTCAGTTTCTATATGAAGGCGCGTGGATTAAGGTTAAGATTTTTGAACTCGAGCGGTAGCTTATTGAAAATGGGTGCATCAGTATACTGCACACCTTTCTGCACAAGAGTTAGGTAAGTTTGATCCAAATGCAGGTTTGCTTTCTGCCGGGTGTAAGGTGTCAGGCAAATCCAACACCTCACATGAAATCCCTGACATGATAAGCAAATCCAGTAGTATGTCACATAGCTCCGAATAAATCGTGACATTAAATTAACCAAAGTAATACGAGTAACGAGTGAGCAAATGGAATACCACAGGCTAACACAAGAATGCCTAAATGCATGTCGTACCTTCCCACCGTGAGGCAGAAGCAGTTCCGAGGGGAGAAACGAGAACAGAAGACGAGAGCAGAACCGTGTTAAGCTAGAAGGCCCTACGATAAGGGAGGGGCTGGACACCCACGCCGCCAGCCTACCTGTACGACTATACAACCCGCATGTTTTAGCATGAGGCTTTTTCGCGTCTCTGTTACGTAAAGGACCACCCCCCAGCCCATGTTAAAAGCTAGAGCTCTCCAGAAAAACAGTATAGATCTTACGATAAAACAAAAAGGGCCACTACCACCCGCAAGTTTTAGCGTGAGACTTTTTCGCGTCTCAGGTACGTCAAGGACCACCCCCCAGCCCATGTTAAAAGACAGAGCCCTCCAGAAGAACAGTATAGATCTTACGATAAGGCTAAAAGGACCACACCAGCTGCAGGTTTTAGCGTTAGACTTTTTAGCGTCTCTGTTACGTTTCAAGCTTTAAAAACATTGCCCCACCACGAAAAGTATAACGTTTCTCATTGGATAGACAGAATTTTTGTAGGCAGAGCTTAAGGTTAACATTGAGACCCTGATTGGTCAGATGAAAACATAGCCAGATAGTTTTTTTAAACTAACTTCGGTAAATTGTAGTAAGGAGAAGTTAGCAGAGAGTTAGTTCCGAGACGGCGAGCTGGATGGCTGGTGCGCCGGCCGCTGTCGCCCTGACGCTGCCTAAACACCGACAAGGTAATGAACGCACGCGATGCTGCATTTTTGAGCGCATAACGCTTCACTCAGAACTGCAGAAGTCTCATCTGTTACACCCCCTTTTTGCGTAATACAAGTGTCGATCGTTAATTAAAACTCATGGTGTTCACATTTGCCACTTGAAGAACAGATCTGAAACGCGATGATTTTTCTTTTATATAGTTATTGACAAGCCACATCAGCCACTGTAATTTACGACAAGTTAGATAAGTAATTAAAGATAATTGAGGGTCACTGTAGACCATTTTGATAGTTTTTAGTTTTGTGAAACTTAAATTAACCCTAGATTATAGATGTGATATGGCATAGGTCATCCTTCGATCGATTGTAGAACTTGGAAACCCATTCAGGGAATATTCATTCACATTTTTGTTGAACACAGTTGGTTTTTACCATCCTGTATTAAAACATCTCCTTTTATCAATAGTTCAATTTATAAACGATGTTTTGTGAGTAGAATAAAATTTCCAGTGGTAAACTTAACTGCTTTTTCGACGTTATTTTACCAGCTAACTAAAAATAGGAAAGCCTTGAACCCTTTCCACTAAATTTAGTTAGTATTAAGAATCTTTTACAGGGAGTGCAGTGGAGCTGACGTTGAGATCATTAAGTATTTGGTTATATCATCGCTAGTCTCACTGAACTCTTCTGAATTCTACATGTCATGTGTGGTCTGGCGTCTCCTTACCAGCAACAGGTCCCAGGTTCAAACTAGTTTATTCCCTTAAAAACACGCTCAGAGCGTCGTTGCGCGAAAGAGGTAGGGAGAGACTATATAGAACAATCAGACACCACCATGAATTTTTAGACGGGTATTAACTGAGTGAAAGCTGCTTATTCTTGGGAATGAGCTAATATTGTTAACAAGAAATGACAGCAAGTAATATATATATATATACTGAGAGGCCAATATCAAAATACCCAGACTCGTGAAGAGGGGTCGACAAGAAGTTCGTGAACTTACACCACTTATTGGCCGAACCACCTGTTTCTGAGCCAAAAATATCCTTTTAGAATGGGAAGAGTTACCCCAAAACGTAATACCATACGACATAAGCGATTGAAAATAAGCAAACTAGACTAATTTTCGTGTCGAACGATCACTCACTTCTGATACAGTTCGAATAGTAAAAATGGCAGCATTAAGTCTTTGAATAAGATCCTGGACGTGGGCTTTCAACGACAGTTCTAGCTGATCACCAAGAAATTTGAACTGTTCAGTTTCACTAATCATATGCCCATTCTGTGAAATTAGAACGTCAGGTTTTTTTGAATTGTGTGTTAGAAACTATAAAAACTGTGTTTTACTGTGATTTAGTGTTAGTTTATCTTCTACAATCCATGAACTTAGGTCATGGACTGCTCTATTTGAAACTGGGCCAATGTTGCACAAAGCATCCTTTAGTATCAAGCTAGTGTCATCAGCAAACAGAAGTATTTTAGAGTTATCCATAATACAAGAGGGCATATCATTTACATAAATAAGGAACAGGAGTGGCCCCAACACTGATTCCTGGGGCACCCCCCACTTGACCGTACCCCAGTCATACCCCACATCACAGCCATTCTCAACATTGTGAATAATGACCTTTTGCTGTCTGTTGCTAAAGTAAGAGGTGAACCAATTGTGAGCTACTCCCCGTATTCCATAATGGTCCAACTTCTGGAGCAATATTTTGTGATCAACACAATCAAATGCCTTAGTTAAAACAAAAAATATGCCTAGCGTTAGAAACCTTTTGTTTAGCCCATCCAGTACCTCACAGAGAAAAGAGACTTCTAAAGCCGAACTGCACATTTGGTAGCAAATCGTCTGATAAAAAAGATCAATTATCCTCACATACACAGCCTTTTCAATAACCTTAGCAAACAATGATGGCACAGAAATAGGTCTAAAACTGTCTACATTAGCCTTTTCTCCCACTTTATAAAGTGGCTTTACAAATGAGTACTTTAATCGTTCAGGAAACTGACCCTTCCTAAAGGAAAAATTACAAATATGGTTAAATACAGGGCTAACATGTGCAGCACAGTACTTTAATGTTGTGCTGGGCACTCCATCATACTCATGAGAGCCTTTAGTCTTCGGCGATTTAATTATTGACATCATCTCCGTTTGTATCACAGAGGAGTATTTCATACAAATGTCAGAAAGGCATTTGCCAAGAAAGTTATATGATTCACTGTAGAAACTAAATGTTTATTTAATTCACCAACAATTCTCCGAAAATGATTGTTAAATACTGTACATATGTCTAACAGAAATGTTTTTCTCCAGACTGACTTTATATTATCAACCTCGTGCTGCTGACCAGACATTTCCTTCACAACTGACCACATGGTTTTAATTTTATCCTGTGAATTAACCTTTCTATTTGCATACCACATACTCTTTGCCTTCCTAATAACATTTTTAAGCACCTTACAATACTGTTTGTAATGGGCTACTGTAGCTTGATTGTGACTACTTCTAACATTCTGATATAATTCTCACTTTGTTCTACATGATATCCTTATCCCACAAGTCAGCCACCCATGCTGCCTACTGCTGCTAGTACCCCATTTAGAACGTTCTAAAGGGAGGCAACTCTCAAAGTGCATGAGAAATATGTTAAGGAAAGCATTACATTTATCGAAACTTCCTGGCAGATTAAAACTGTGTGCCCAACCAAGACTCGAACTCGGAACCTTTGCCTTCGCGGGCAAGTGCTCTGTATGGTCCAGTCACATGACCATCATTAAATACCTGGCCACACATTTGTACCAAATCTAATTCTGGATTACATTTATCATCTATGTTATCAGCACTACAGACATCCTGCCACTCTTGTTCCTTGACAAGTTTATAAAGCTGTCTATTGCTGTTGAGTTAACTTTCCTACATAGTTTGTAATTACATGTGACATTTGTTTGAGTACAAAAGCCTTTTAGTGCTACAATTTGTGCATCATGGTCTGAACAATTTCACTCATTAATAAAGAGAAAAACAAAAAGGAAACTTAACCAGTTTTCACAAACACTGTTGTTTACAATGACATTTAAACCGTTTTTGTTCTTTTCAAAGGAGGGTTAGCATTGTGATCCACTTCAACTAAGGTTCGATGTTGCGACAACCATGTTTGGAGTTATGTTGAGGTACACAGGTTCTATTGCACCTGGTTTCTGTGCAATACATCCTGCAGTGACCACAACTTATGCCGCCAGATCTTCATCTGCCTCTGCAGGAGTTTCATAAACCAAACACTTCATTCGAACCCACAGGAAAAAGGCCTACGGAGTCAAATCCAGTCATCCTGGAGACTATGCCATTGGATCGCCTCCTGAATCGTTCGCCCAGATGTTCCCAAACATGATATTAAAAGTGAGTGGATGTGCTGTCATGCTGAAACCACATGGGCGTTCAATAGCACAACATCCAACAACATGCCCAAAACTTGTTTTAGGAAGAGCAAGGAGGTGGGAGCGTGAGCTTGGGTGGACGCATGTATGGTCCAGTCACATGACCATCCCGAATATCTGGCCACACATTTGTACCAAATCTGTGTTGGAATCCCTGGATAAGCGTGGCATGCGGGTTTTCGTCTGCCCAGACATGGCTGTTTCGAGGATCGAAAACACAGTCACTAATCAATTTACATTCATCTGTGAAGAGAATGCACTGTTGCTGGTTGAAGCAGTGGCGCAGAAACTGCTTACAGATCCCAAGGTGTAGGGCAAAATCGGCTGCCATTAACGACTGTATTCTTTGGAGGTGGTAAGGATGTAATTATTGTTCATGCAGAAAATACCAGACGGCGCTGGGAGCAACATCCATCGCATGAGCTATTCCTCACGTACTCTTTGATGGATTCTCTTTCACTTGATGCAGTGCAGCTTCTTCCAATTTGGATTTGCTGCGTCGCCTTGGAGCACCATAGTCACACTTGCGGACAATGAAGATACGTCTGTAAGTAGGCTGCTTCTGTGATGGCAGCGCTGTGTAGCGCTTTGCATTAGATCTCTCGCTGCTCTTTCTTTGTAAGAGACTCTGTGGCTGGCTGGACTCGTTGTTGAAACTTAATCGCCAGCAGTGATGGAAGTACTGTTGGGCAGTTGGAGGTGAACAGCCAGCAGTGATGGATGTTGGATGTGAGAAGTTACCATTGATGGAGGGTAGAGGTCTGAAATGTTAGCGTGGGCTAACGGTCTGTAGATGTTCGACTTGAAGATTGAATATTATTAATGATTATATAGCTTTGAATTAGATGTCAGTGACGATTTATATTCGTGTCTGAACTGGATGTCACATTGTTGTTTTTGTTGTTGTTGTCGTGGTCTTCAGTCCAGAGATTTGTTTGATGCAGCTCTCCATGCTATTTATCCACTCTCCCTTCCAAACCACTGCTTCCCTTTCATGCCCCTCGTCTCATATAAATGCCATCTGGTTTCAGTACAAATTGTAAATAGCCTTTCGCTCCCTGTATTTTACCCCTGCCACCTTCAGAATTTGAAAGAGAGTATTCCAGTTAACATTGTCAAAAGCTTTCTCTAAGTCTTCAAATGCTAGAAACGTAGATTTGCCTTTCCTTAATCTATCTTCTAAGATAAGCCGTAGGGTCAGTATTGTCTCATGTGTTCCAACATTTCTACGGAATCCAAGCTGATCTTCCCTGAGGTCGGCCTCTACGTTTTTCCATTCGTCTATAAGAGATTCATGTTATTATTTTGCAGTCCTGACTTATTAAACTGATAGTTCGGAAATTTTCACATCTGTCAACACCTGCTTCCTTTTGTTCAAATGGTTCATATGGCTCTGAGCACTATGGGACTTAACATCTGAGGTCATCAGTCCCCTAGAACTACTTAACCCTAACTAACCTAAGGACATCACACACATCCATGGCCGAGGCATGAACCTGAGACAGTAGCGGTCACGCAGTTCCAGACTGAAGCGCCTAGAACTGCTCGGCCACACCGGCCGGCGCTTCCTTTGGGATTGGAAGTACTATATCCTTCTTGAACTCTGAGGGTATTTCACCTGTCTCATACATCTTGCTCACCAAATGGTAGTTTTGTCAGGGCTGCCTCTCACAAGACTATCAGTACTTCTAATGGAATGTTGTCTACTCCTGGGGTCTTGTTTCAACTTAGGTCTTTCAGTGCTCTGTCAAACTCTTCACGCAATATCGTATCTCCCATTTCATCTTCACCTACATCCTCTTCCATTTCCATAATATTGTCCTTAAGTACATCGCCCTTGTATAGACACTCTATATACTCCTTCCACCTTTCTGCTTTCCTTTCTTTGTTAAGAACTAGGTTTCCATCTGAGCTCTTGATATTCATACAAGTGGTTCTCTTTTCTCCAAAGGTCTCTTTAGTCTTCCTGTAGACAGTATCTATCTTACCCCTAGTGATACATGCCTTACATCCTTACATTTGTCCTCTAGCCATGCCTGCTTAGCCATTTTGCACTTCCTGTCAATCTCATTTTTGAGATCAATTAAATTCAATATATCTTCTGTTACCCAAGGATTTCTATTAGCCCTCGTCTTTTTACCTGCTTGATCCTTTGCTGCCTTCACTATTTCATCTCTCAAAGCCCGCCATTCTTCTTCTACTGTATTTCTTTCCCCCATTCCTGTCAATTGTTCCCTTATGCTCTCCCTGAAACTCTCTACAACCTCTGATTCTTTCAGTTTATCCAGGTCCCATCTCCTAAATTCCCATCTTTTTGCAGTTTCTTCAGTTTTAATCTACAGTTCATAACCGACAGATTGTGGCCAGAGGCCACATCTGCCCTTGGAAATGTCTTACAATTAAAAACCTGGTACCTAAATCTCCGTCTTATTAACCTATCTGAAACATTCCAGTATCTCCAAACCTTTTCCATGTATACAACCTTCTTTCATGGTTCTTGAACAAAATGTCAGCTATGATTAAGTTATGCTCTGTGCAAAATTCCACCAGGCGGCTTCCTCTTTCATTCCTTACCCCCATTTCATTTTCACCTACTACGTTAGCTTCTCTTCCTTCTCCTACCACCGAATTACAGTCCCCCACGACTATTAAATTTTCTTCTCCCTTCACTACCAGAATAATTTCTTCTATCTCATCACACATTCCATCAATCTCTTCGTCATCTGCAGAGCTAGTTGGCATATAAACTAGTAGTACGGAGGTAGACGTGGGCGTCATATCTATGTTGGCCACAATATTGCATTCACTATGATGTTTGTAGTAGCTTACCTGCATTCCTACTTTTTAATCAATTATTAAACATACTCCTGCATTACCCCTATTTGACTTTGGATTTATAACCCTGTACTGACCTGACCAGAATTCATGTTCTTCCTGCACCGAACTTCACTGATTCCCACTATATCTAACTTTAACCTATCCATTTCCCTTTTTAAATTTTGTAACATATCTGCCCGATTAAGAGATCTGACATTACACGTTCCGATCCGTAGAACGCCAGTTTTCGTTCTCCTGATAACAACATCCTCCTGAGTAGTCCCCGCCCGGAGATCCTAATTAGGGGACTATTTCACCTCCGGAATATTTTACGCAAGAGGACGGCATCATCATTTAACCATACAGCAATACTGCATGCCTTCGGGAAAAATTACGGCTGTAGTTTCCCCTTGCTTTCAGCCGCTCGCAGTACCAGCATAGCAAGGCCGTTTTGGTTAGTGTTACAATACCAGATCAGTCATTCATCCAGACTGTTTCCCTTGTAACTACTCAAAAGGCTGCTGCCCCTTTTCAGGAACCACACGTTTGTCTGGCCTCTCAACAGATACCCCTCCATTGTGGTCGCACCTACGGTACGGTTATCTGTATCGCTGAGACACGCAAACCTCCCAACCAATGGCAATGTCCATGGTTCATTGGGGGCAACAAAATCGTTCCTTTACTAACTACATGCCTATTAGTGGCATGTGTAGTTAATATCTTTTATTTAGGTGGCAGTATTGACGCTCGCTGTATTGCAGTAGTTGGCGTAACGTAGATTTTTGTGAGGTAAGTGCTTAATTAAATGTATAGGTTATTGTTAGGATTTCTTTTTAGTCAGGGCCATTCTTTTGAATTAATTATCCTTTTTTCGAGCAGTCAGTTGTGTTGCGCTAGGATATTGCGGGTCTCAGTCATTCAGCAATTCACACTCATTTAAATAAAGAAGTTTCATCTCTTCCTCGAATTCGTTACGTAATTGTGGCAAAAGGAGTGTGCAATGGAGTTGGACATGGTGGATAACAGTCTAGTTCTTCCATTACCGTGAGCTTCGCCATACGTAAGGATCATATCGGCGTATTCTGCGAGCACGTACTCTACCATGTTGCCCTAACACTCACACACATGTGAATAAGAGTCGAACTAGGTCAGAGACGTAGAGCAGGCATCAAGTGACATCTGTCGATCCGACATAAGCAGCCCACACCATGGCTACCCTGTTGCATACCTACCTGGCAAACATGTTTTCAGTCAGAACGTGAGTTCCAGTTCAAATTATTGTCTCCTCAGTCCCCTCAACAAATCCTAGGAGAATTTTAGAGCAGCTTGTATACAGAATGTGTCACATTTAGTAGCGGCCGCTTGGGGGCGCGAAGCCATGGAGGGGCGCCAGAGGCGCCTAACTCGTACAAGATTTGTGGACTCTGTGTACCATAGTTAGAGATTAGTGAAAGCGTAGGAGCGAAAATGGGGGAAGGATGGGGGAGGTTGTAGAGGATAAGTGGCTTCCTTAGAAAATTGCTCTCCAGCCAGCGCTACTGAACCGAATCCATTCAGTCACTAGTTGACCAGTCTGGTGTGGCAACAGAATGTAGCAAAGGAAAACTGAAGTTTTAAATTTCTCGTTTAAGCAATGCTTCATGCAGGAAGATTGTACAAACATACCGTTGTTTGAGTATCGGGCAGACTCCTATAAGGAGGACATAGTAATTGGCGTCCCTGACTTAAAGAAGCAACGTAAAGAGCTGAAAACATATAAGTCGCGGGTCCGGATGGAATCCTAATTCCTTTTTAAAGAGTACTCTGCAGCATTAACCCTTTATTGAGATTGCATTTATAGCAAATCTCTCACCCAGCGCAAAGTCCCAAGTGACTACGAAAAGCGCAGTTGACTACTGCAAATAAAAAGGGTAAAAAAATGGTCTAGCAAAATTACAGACCAATATCCTTAACATCGGTTTTCTGCAGATTTCTTGAGCATATTCTCAGTTACGATATAAGAGACAGAATAGATTTAGAAAGCATTGCTCGTGCGATATTCAGCTTGCCGTTTTCTCACATGATACCTGCGAACAATGATTAAAGTGCAACAGGAAGATTCCACACTTCTAGATTTCCGTAAAGCATTTGACACCGTATCCCTCACCAGACTGTTAACGAAGGTCCGAGAAAAGGCTTAGGTTCCCAGATACGTAAGGACTCGAGGACTTCTTAAGTAGTACAACTCAGCACATTATCCTCGATGGCGAGTGTTCATAAGAGAGAAGGGTTTCGCCAGGACTGTCCCAGGGAAGTGTGATAGGACCGCTTTTATTGTATATATACGTAAACGATCTGACGGGTAAGTTGAGCAGCAATTTACGGCTGTTTGCTGATGACGCTGAGGTGTGCGGGAATTTGCCATCGTTGATTGAGTGATGCTAGGGGGATGCAGGATGATTTACCCAGAATTTCTATTTGGTGTGATCGATGGCAGCTAGCTTTAAATGTAGAAAAAGTAAGTAAATGCAGATGAGTGGGAAAAACAACCCAGTAATGTTGAACTACAGTATCAGCAATGTGCCACTTGACACAGTCAAGTCGATTTAATATCAAGGAAGAATGTTGTGAACCAATATCAAATGGAACGAAGGTGTAAGGATTGTAGTATGGGAGGCGAACGATCGACGTTGGTTTATTGCAAGAATTTTAGGAAAGTGTGGTTCATCCGTAAAACAGACCACGTATAGAACGCTAATGCGACTCGTTCTCGAGTACTGCTCAAGTGTGTGGGTTCCTCAGAAGGTCGAATCAAAGGAACACGTCGAAGCAGCTCGGAAGCGGGTTGCTAGATTTGTTACCAGTAGGTTCGATCAACACATAGGTACTATGGAGATGCTGTGGGACTCAAGTGGGAATCCCTGCAGGGAAGACGCCGTCCTTTTCAAGGAGCACTGTTGAGAAAATTTAGGGAACAGGCATCTGAAGTTGACTGCAAAGCGATTCTACTGCCACCAACGTAAATTAGGTTTAAGGACCATAAAGATAACAGAAGAGAAATTAGGGCTCGTACGGAGAGATATAGATAGTCGTTTTGCCCTCGCTCCATTTGGGAGTGAAATAGGAGAAGAAATGACTCGTAGTGGTACAAGGTACCCTCCGTCACACACCATGTGGTAGCTGGCGGAGTATGTATGTAGATTTAGATATCTATGCATATATAGAAATGATCAGCAACCAGTTGTATAAAAGAAAATTTATTTCCTCAACAGGTTTCAGGTACTTAGCGCCCTTCTTCAGAACGTTGTACAGAAAAATATGCTACAAATAAGTACGAGTTACATAGCGGTATCAAAATGACGGACGAAAAGATTTTCAAAATTTTAAAATTAAGGATATAAATGGTACATACTCATAATTGTCGCATTATTTGCACGTGTCAACAATAAGCTACATCCAGCATATTGCTGTGGTCCCAAGAAAAAAACAAGAGCAACAAGAATACCATAATGTATCCATTAATACAAGGAGAGCTGGTAAACGCTGATATGTGGTTCTTAGATCCTGTGCAAATATAGTATAAAGAATCCAAACAACAAGGGCACATATGAGCTAATCAACTAATGACATGACATGCTTTTCATGAGATTGGCTTCCACAAGTGGCTCTACAGATGGGCAATTTGGGAGCTAATTCCAAACAGCTGTAGTGAGATCAGTAGCAAGCTAGGTGGGAACCTGTGAGCAAAAACAAAGTGCGAAGCACATCATGGGGCTGGAAACTGTAACTGGCGTAAGTTGAGGGACATTTACGAGCCATTGGCTAATATTAAGTGTCGGAAAATGACTACAGTGAAATGAAGCGTGGATGCAATTATATTATAATGAAACTACTAGTACTAAAATATATGCAGGTAACAAGTACGTTTCATGAAAGAATTGTAACCAGCGTCATTATACCAATTTTACGGTACTGTAAGTTTTAGAACACGTCCCTGAAAAGAGCCAAGAAACGATAACTGGAGTAAACTGAGAAACAGTTCCTCGTGAGCAGCTAAACTGATGAGTCAAAAATAACTACGGATGAAAGGAAATGTGGCCATCATTGTACACTTTCGTTACAGTGGAATACGAAGTTCTACATATACTTCGCGAAGGAAATCTAACCAGTGGCTCTCACATAAGTTGTATCAAATAAATAATAAGTTTGAATTTCATAGTAGAAATATTAATAAGAATGACATTTCATTTAATGGTGGAGAATCTGAATTGCCTGATAAAAGATTGAAATATTCTATCAAATCAACATTCAATCAAAATAGTGTTGTAGAACTGTTTTCTGGTGTTAAACGAGGACTGGACTTACTTAAAATAGGTAGAAAAGAACAAACTAAAGTCACATGCAAAACGAGTGATATTGTTGATAGGAATGTGGATTCTAGAAGCAAGAATAGTTCTGCTGACCAGAGGCCATTGAATGACATTAAAAGTAATTTAAAAATAATGATGCACTAGCAATCTAAACAGACAAGAAGAAAACAGTAGTGATTTTGTATAAAAAAAGACAATGCAGCATAAACAGAGAATGTTTTTAATGGTAACAATATTAAGCTAGCAAACAGCAATTTAGTGAATGCTTGTAAAAAAAATCAGGGAACCAATTAATGCTTGTCAGCACCTGTTTCAGGCCAAAGATAAATATAAACTTATTTATACGAATCCTAGAATTTCAGTTAGAGTACAAGTCAAGATTCGCATAAAACACTGAGCTATAGAAAAAGTTAATTCTATTGACATAGCTACATATCAGGCATGTAAAAAAACTAGAAGTTTTGTTAGACAGTTTTTACAAATATGAAAGCGCTTATACAATCAAAAGTCATAAAGGACTTAAAAACGCTTTTTGCAACATTAAACAGACTAACTGCTCTATCTTAGCATCATTTGATATTGAAAATTTGTATGCAAATGTACCTGTTGTGGAAACTATCCAAATCATAACATTCCACAAAACATGAAATAGATGAACTTTTTAATTCATTGCACACTGCACTTAAATACGATATTTTTTTCCTTCAATAGCAAACTACATTAACAAGAAGAAGGATTAGCGATGAGCAAGTGCCTAGCTGGATGTATGGCCAATATCTTTATTAATATCTTGGAAAATAAATTTTTAATCAGTTTCTGAACCCTGGTAAAAATATTATGTTCTATAAACAATATGTTGGTGATATATCTCATTCATCAGGGGCCACCTACAAATGTTCCACACATTCAAGAGACTTTAAATAAGGTGCATAATAGTATCAATTTCACCTGTGAATTACAAGACAAAGCAAGCAGTATTAATTACATAGATTTGTCCAGCAAGGGCAAAGATAATAAAACCTCTTACCATAGATAACATTGTTCAAAGTACCTCTTGCCATTCAGAAAGTCATAAAATTAGCTCTTTTAACTCTATTATTTTAGAAGGATGTAGGTTGCAGTAGGTACTGGGAGATGAAGAAGCTTGCACAGGATAGAGTAACATGGAGAGCTGCATCAAACCAGTCTCAGGACTGAAAACCACAACAACAACAACAACAACAACTCTATTATTGATGGAGTTATGCAAAGTCTGCTCGCTGTTGGTGCTGTTCAGAGAGAGTAGCAGAATTTGGAATATTTGGTAGTTAATAAGGGCTACGATCTAAATTATAGTCAAGAAGTTATTTAAACAAAGAACACATGCATCTAAATCCACTACTTCAGTCTACAAAACAGAGAAATCAAATTATGTAGCAATTCCTTTTCTCAGAAATATTTCTTAGCAAATTGCCGACCTGCTTTAAGAAATGTTATTACAGCAGCCTTTTGTACCAAGAAGAAAATCAGTCAGTTACTAGTTCACAATCAGCAACCAGTAATGTAATGCATTAAACAAATCTTGCACATATCAAATGAATTGTGAAACCTGTACAGCCATATATATCGGCCAGACTGAAAGAGATTTAAAACTAGATTCTTAATAAAGGAGGAAAAATGAATTCCTGGAAGAAATAGAAAAATACAGGCAATCCAAGCTACAAGAATGTCATTTGTGAAATGAACAAACTCTTTTAAAAACAGTATATCTACACTTCTAGGAGACTCTTAATTTATTATTTTAAATTTGTATGCTTACTACATAGCTTGATACTAACGTATGCCTTCCTGTTTGTAACTGTTTTTTTTGTAAAACTTTAAGTGCAGACATCACTTACATTAATATTGCTATTTCCCTATTTATTTACATAATTTCACCCCCCTCTTAATTCCCCTCCCCCTCCCCCCCCCCCCCCACATGGTGTGGTATACTCATGCAGTTTTGTCCACATAATTAAGCTGTTCCCTCCCTTCTTCCCCTAACTGTCAACCTATCTGTTTATTTAAGACAGTTCCCTAATTTTCTTCTCCCAACTTCTCTCAATTGCCCCTCCCACAATGTCTCTCAGTTGTTCTCCTGTGATTAAAGTGCTTCATATTCTATCTCTTATATATAACTAATTTTCTTCCTAAGATACAGATAATTATTTATAAATACCTATTAACTTTCATGGATACAATTTTGTCATTCAGTAGGCCACAATTAGTGCTATTATTATTTAACTACAATTACAATTATTAGACTATACCCAGTATTTTCTGATTACTATGTTAGCTTCAATGGAGTGCTGAAAATTGGTATAATCAGGCAGCAACTAATTACCTTAACAGCTGCACATTATCAGTGATGAGGATCTAGCTGTTATAAGCCAATTTTCTTCTTTTGTTCCTGTTTATCATTTCTTCCCCTTCTCTCCACCCTACCCCCATCATTCCAAAAACTCTCACCCCCCCAGTCAATTATCATATTTCTCCCCCTTTCTTACCCCTGCCACAAGCCCACCACACAGCATCACATGTCATTATTTGCTCACTCAGTTTCACCAATTAGTTCTGTGTCTATCTCCTTCCGTATCTTTAAAACCTTTCCACATCTTCACTCTCTTTCTTTCCCTCCCACCATTTTTTCATAATTGGTATGTTGTAATTGCAGTGCTTTATTATCAGTCCCAGATATTAAATTAACTCCCATTTTATTTATAATTACTTATATAGGAATCTGTCAACCTTCTTAGGAAGAATGTAATTACTTAGTAAGCCACAATAATTTCATTGCTCTTATAATTAGTAGGCTACACTCCATAAGTTACGATTAGTATGTTATTCTCAATAGTTTGCAGAATGTTTGTATAATCATGAAGCAACTAATTATCATGATTGCCATACCTTGACAATTGTAAGAATTTAGCTGTTATAAGCCTATTTTGTTCTTGTTCATCACGTCTCCCCCATATCTCCCTCCCACCCCCATCATGCTCCTCCTCCAAGAACTTTCCACCCATACCCACCCACCCAACCCCTTCCCCACCCCCCCCTCTCTCTCTCTCCCATTCGACACACATTATGTTTTGCACACACCGTTTTGCGTATATAGTTTAGCTTCTCTCTTTCTTCTCCACTTTCTGTGTATTTGAAGCTAACCTGCTCCCTTCTTCCGTCAATTACCCTGCCCTTTCGTCTCTCAGTTTCCCCAGATCTTCCCTCACTCATATTTTTCTTGTTATTTGTCGGTTACGACTTCAGTACCGTCCAATCAGCCTCTGATATGTAACTCGATTCCCTTGGTGCAGATAGTTAATTGTATGAACCTATTAATTTTCATAGGTAGAACATTGTCATTTGTTAGGTTACTGTCACTACTACAAATATTAGTCTGCAGTTATATTCAGTAAGTTGCAGGTAGTAGATTACAATCAATATACTAATTTCAATAATTTGCAGTAAGTGACTATACTCAGATAGTCACTAATTTGATATTTATAACCAGTAAATTTCAGTAGTATTTTACACGCTATTCGCTTGGCCACAGATTCTTGCATTTATATTCTATTAGTTTGCTAAATAGAGTCAAATTTAAGCAGCTGCTCACAGCTACAATTGGTCAGTCTTTTTCTGTAGATACGTTTCTTATGTATGTAGTTAATTTTTTAATGGATTGAGACAGATTTTCAGCAGTTTGATCATCTATAGTTACAGGTTGTTGCGCATCTTCGTTCTAATTAGTGAAGCATTTTCAGCTCTACGTGGTTAGCCACTTACATTGCCAGGTAGTTAACTATTTATTATGGCAGACACTAAACGATTGTAGCATACAGATGGTGCTTTGTTTCTGCCGTAACTATATGTAAACAATGACACGTAGATGTGACTGTAGGCTTTCCCGGCGTAAAGTATTGCTGAAGGTTTCTCGGGTCTCCAGCCGGGTGATAGCGTTGATATCTCGCGACGTTTCGGGAAGTGTCATACTACCCATCTTCTGGCGAAGTGTCGAGATCCGTGGAGAGCGGGCTATTTGTATGCGCGGTCGCCCCCCTCCGCTGGACCTGGGTGGCTGCGGTGGTCGCTCCCCAGAGGCCGCGTTCGGTTCTCGGTGTAAGCCTTCTGTCTGCGTCCGCGGCCGAGGGCGTTGACGGGCGCGCTCCCGACGGATTGCCGCTATCACAGTGTTCCATGCTGCGCAGAGTTGGTATCCCTCGTCTCTGTTGACCAGATTCTCGTGAATCCTTATTTCTATGGATTCTTTGATAACGCTTTCCTAGAAGCCAGATGCTCGGCACAGTACCTTCGTGTTTTCGAAGTTGAAAGTGTGTTCTTCATTTGCTGTGTTCTGCTATGGCAGATTTTTCTGTGTGACCCAGTCGCACACATCTGATATGCTCTTCGCAGCGTTTAGATACGCAGCGCTGTGTTTGCCCGATATATTGTTTTCCACATTAGCATGGTATTCTGTATACTCCCGGTGTGTTAAGGTTCAGCGCTTCTTTGGCAGAACCTAATAGCTCCCTCGTCTTCGGTGGTGGTCGAAGAATGGTTTTTACAGTCCTGGAAATTGAAATAAGAACACTGTGAATTCATTGTCCCAGGAACGGGAAACTTTATTGACACATTCCTCAGTTGGACCAGCGTTTGTGCTGGACGTGCACATCGCGTGAGACGACGCTTCATCCAGTCACAAACATGCTCAATGGGGGACAGATCCGGAGATCTTGCTGGCCAGGGTAGTTGACTTACACCTTCTAGAGCACGTTGGGTGGCACGGGATACATGCGGACGTGCATTGTCCTGTTGGAACAGCAAGTTCCCTTGCCGGTCTAGGAATGGTAGAACGATGGGTTCGATGACGGTTTGGATGTACCGTGCACTATTCAGTGTCCCCTCGACGATCACCAGAGGTGTACGGCCAGTGTAGGAGATCGCTCCCCACACCATGATGCCGGGTGTTGGGCCTGTGTGCCTCGGTCGTATGCAGTCCTGATTGTGGCTCTCACCTGCACGGCGCCAAACACGCATACGACCATCATTGGCACCAAGGCAGAAGCGACTCTCATCGCTGAAGACGACACGCTCCATTCGTCCCTCCATTCACGCCTGTCGTCACACCACTGGAGGCGGGCTGCACGATGTTGGGGCGTGAGCGGAAGACGGCCTCACGGTGTGCGGGACCGTAGCCCAGCTTCATGGACACGGTTGCGAATGGTCCTCGCCGATACCCCAGGAGCAACAGTGTCCCTAATTTGCTGTGAAGTGGCGGTGCGGTCCCCTACGGCACTGCGTAGGATCCTACGGTCTTGGCGTGCATCCGTGCATCGCTGCGGTCCGGTCCCAGGTCGAAGGGCACGTGCACCTTCCGCCGACCACTGGCGACAACATCGATGTACTGTGGAGACCTCACTCCCCACGTGTTGAGCAATTCGGCGGTACATCCACCTGGCCTCCCGCATGCCCACTATACGCCCTCGCTCAAAGTCCGTCAACTGCACATACGGTTCACGTCCACGCTGTCGCGGCATGCCACCAGTGTTAAAGACTGCGATGGAGCTCCGTATGCCACGGCAAACTGGCTGACACTGACGGCGGCGGTGCACAAATGCTGCGCAGCTAGCGCCATTCGACGGCCAACACCGCGGTTCCTGGTGTGTCCGCTGTGCCGTGCGTGTGATCATTGCTTGTACAGCCCTCTCGCAGTGTCCGGAGCAAGTATGGTGGGTCTGACACACCGGTGTCAATGTGTTCTTTTTTTCCATTTCCAGGAGTGTATATTGTAGTTGCCCAGAAGTCGTGCAATTTTGGCCGAGAGCGGACCCACCTACGGAAGGAACGCGAGTCGTTTGTCTTCTTCTTCTTATTATTATTCTTCATCTTCTTCTGGGGTTCTCAGTGCTTCCTTTTTTCTTTTAAGCACCCTGTTGATCTGCGTTTCACTGTAGTCATTTTGGTGAAAGACTTCCCTCAGGTGCGCGACCTGCGACCAGCACTTTGAACCACAAAGAACCAATATCAAGAGCTTAGATGGAAACCTAGTTCTAAGCAAAGAAGGGAAAGCAGAAAGGTGGAAGGAGTATATAGAGGGTCTATATAAGGGCGATGTACTTGAGGACAATATTATGGAAATGGAAGAGGATGTAGATGAAGATGAAATGGGAGATACGATACTGCGTGAAGAGTTTGACAGAGCACTGAAAGACCTGAGTCGAAACAAGACCCCCGGAGTAGACAACATTCCATTGGAACTTCTGACGGCCTTGGGAGAGCCAGTCCTGACAAAACTCTACCATCTGGTGAGCAAGATGTATGAAACAGGCGAAATACCCTCAGACTTGGAGAAGAATATTGTGGTGTCACCGCCAGACACCACACTTGCTAGGTGGTAGCCTTTAAATCGGCCGCGGTCCGGTAGTATACGTCGGACCCGCATGTCGCCACTATCCATGATTGCAGACCGAGCGCCGCCACACGGAAGGTCTAGAGAGACTTCCTAGCACTCCCCAGTTGTACAGCCAACTTTGCTAGCGATGGTTCACTGACTTCTACGCTCTCATTTGCCGAGACGATAGTTAGCATAGCCTTCAGCTACGTTATTTGCTACGACCTAGCAAGGCGCCGGTATCCGTACTATTGATATTGTGAATGATGTACCATAAGGAGCGACGCTCTCCATTACTGGATTAAAGTTAAGTATTTCACCAGCTACGTCCGTTTTCCTCAATTCTAATTCCCTTGTCATGTTCCAGACCTCACGCCAGACTGCGTCAGATAAAACGCGTGCATATCGGCCTCCTTTAGGTATACGGGTTGGTTCTCCTGCCAACCACAACAAATATTTTAATTCCAATACCAAAGAAAGCAGGTGTTGACGGATGTGAAAATTACCGAACAATCAGTTTAATAAGCCATAGCTGCAAAATACTAACACGAATTCTTTACAGACGAATGGAAAAACTAGTAGAAGCCGACCTCGGGGAAGATCAGTTTGGATTCCGTAGAAATACTGGAACACGTGACGCAATACTGACCTTACGACTTATCTTAGAAGAAAGATTAAGGAATGGCAAACCTACGTTTCTAGCATTTGTAGTCTGAGAGAAAGCTTTTGACTATGTTGACTGGAATAATCTCCTTCAAATTCTAAAGGTGGCAGGGGTAAAATACAGGGAACGAAAGGCTATTTACAATTTGTACAGAAACCAGATGGCAGTTATAAGAGTCGTGGGACATGAAAGGGAAGCAGTGATTGGGAAGGGAGTAAGACAGGGTTGTAGCCTATCCTCGATGTTATTCAATCTGTATATTGAGCAAGCAATAAAGGAAACAAAAGAAAAATTCGGAGTAGGTATTAAAATCCATGGAGAAGAAATAACAACTTTGAGGTTCGCCGATGACATTGTAATTCTGTCAGACACAGCAAAGGAGTTGGAAGAGCAGTTGAATGGAATGGACAGTGTCTTGAGAGGAGTCTATAAGATGAACATCAACAAAAGCAAAACGAGGATAATAGAATGTAGTCGAATTAAGTAGGGTGATGCAGAGGGAATTAGATTAGGAAATGAGACACTTAAAGTAGTAAAGGACTTTTGCTATTTGGGGAGCAAAATAACTGATGATGGTCGAAGTAGAGAGGATATAAAATGTATACTGGCAATGGCAAGGAAAGCGTTTCTCAAGAAGAGAAGTTTGTTAACATCGAGTATTGATTTAAGTGTCAGTAAGTCGTTTCTGAAAGTATTCGTAGCGATGTATGGAAGTGAAACATGGACGATAAATAGTTTGGACAAGAAGAGAATAGAAGCTTTAGAAATGTGGTGCTACAGAAGAATGCTGAAGATTAGATGGGTAGATCACATAACTAATGAGGAAGTATTGTATAGGATTGGGGAGAAGAGAAGTTTGTGGCACAACTTGAGCAGATGAAGGGATCGGTTGGTAGGACATGTTCTGAGGCATCAAGGGATCACCAATTTAGTATTGGATGGCAGCGTGGAGGGTAAAAATCGTAGAGGGAGACCAAGAGATGAATACACTAAGCAGATTCAGAAGGATGTAGGTTGCAGTAGGTACTGGGAGATGAAGAAGCTTGCACAGGATAGAGTAGCATGGAATGCTGCATCAAACCAGTCTCAGGTCTGAAGACCACAATAACAACAACAACAACATATTGTGTTTCGTTAGCATGGTCCGTCATCAAGTACCAACCTATTAATTACACATTATTTTGTACATCTATATTTCCCATAACCATTATATGAGTATATCTCGTTGTTGTGAGTGTATATATGTCAATGTAGTTAAGTGGCAGCAACAACGCGCTCACACACACACACACACACACACACACACACACACACACACACTCAACAACAGCTGTTGTGGTAAATGTAAACATAAGAAATAGTGCATAATTAGTAACTGTATTATGCCGCCGAAATGCGATATGCCAAACTAAATATTGTTATTTAAACGTAGCTGGATAAGAAAAGTGAGGGTATTTATAAAATTCGTAAAACAATTGCTGTCCTCATCCAGTTCCATATAACACGGATTAATTTAAATAAAACATCTTAAAATTGCTTGTCAAAGATCTAAGGTACGACCATACAGGACGACTATCCCATGGATAAGGAAATATCACGTGCAGGAAGTGTAGACAATCTGCAGACAATACGCTGCGGATACGTACAAGGAAAAATGTGCCAGACATCCTCTTGACAGCATTCGCCAAGCAGTGCTACCAACCAATCCGAGAGGAAGTATGGTGGCCCAGAGTTATGGCCCTCTTTCGTTTGCTTCACTATTTGTAGTTTTATACATTTTACGACAAATGTTTAGAAAAAGAAACTTCGTGAATTTTATAGTATGATTATTTTGTATATGAATGAGTTAGTTTTATATTCTTCTTTTATTGCGCACGATGGCTTAATGTGGAGAGTTGCATCGATGCAGTCTTCGGAAAGATAACCGAGATAATAGCATTTTTGTGTTAGGAGCAGTAAACGGGTACTGTATCGAAGTTGACAAGTTGAACAGTGTAGGAGACATACGAAATATACTATATTTCCAAGACTTTACGATTTATTTTGGTGAACCCGGGCAGGAGGAACTACAATACAACGTTGGAGAAGTTTTATCAATAACGAGAGTAGTTATACGAACACATACACTGTTACTGCTGGAAATGTTACCATACCAACAAACTAAATATTGTTATTTAAACATGGCCAGATAAGCCGGCCAAAGTGGCCGAGCGGTTCTAGGCGCTGCAGTCTGGAACCGCGCGACCGCTACGGTCGCAGGTTCGAATCCTGCCTCGGGCATGAATGTGTATGATGTACTTCGGTTAGTTAAGTTTAAGTAGTTCTAAGTTCTAGGCGACTGATGACCTCAGGAGTTAAGTACCATAGTGCTCAGAGCCATTTGAACCAACCATGGCTAGATAAGAAAATTTTGATGTTTATAAAATTCGTAAAACAGTCGCTGACCTCATCGAGTTCCTTATAACACGGATGAATTTAAATAAAAGAAAAAACCTTGCCTTGTGTGAACGTTCAGCGACCATGGGCAACTCTTCTAGTCTACGCCTAGTTATAGTCAGAGTGGTAATCTTTGAGAACTTGCGCTCACTTGTTCTCCGAGCAAGGTGAAGCCACACGCACAGCAAATTCTATTACGAAGCCCTGTTTTGAAGTTAGTTTGCCCCTGATACAACTGTTGCGGCAATTAGCGGAACATCCGAGGAAAATAATATTCGCGCAGCCAGAGAGGAACAATGGGAGATTGTCGGATTACGGCGTTGCGTGCAAGCAGGCGATGCAAATGTTCTGCGACAGTTTGCAGAGGTCGAGGCCGCCCTCTGTGGCAGGTAGTTTAGGAGGGCAAAGCTGCCGCTTCTTTCGAGTTACGTTTCCCACACACAGTATATTTCAGTCTTTTCGGAGCCTTAGCAAGGGATCATGATGTAGTACTATTGTAAATATTTATGAGAGCTTTGCGTCTACAGGTTTTTTGAGATCTGTCACTTCTGCAGTTTTTGTGTCAAAGCGGTAATTTAGTGTGGAACTGTCCATGTGGGCTGTTGTCTTAGATGTAACGACCAAAACCGCCAGCTGATATCTTTGGGATGTTTTCATAGCATTTGATTGTGTAGATCATTTACTGTCTAAGAAAAACTAAATAGTTTTATGAAACTGGTGGCTTTACACACATCTGGTTTAAGTCGTATTTAACAAAGCCAATGCAAAATGCTGTGCTGAGATATTCACACACTGTCGACAAGTGAAAAAAATTTAGTGACAAGGAGAAATCATGGAGGGAGTCCCACAAGATTCAGTTCTGGGTCCTCTCCAGAAGTGAAGCTGTAATGTTGCAGCACGCATTAACCTTTGCTTTAGGGTTGCCTCATGCAGGGACAGTTACAATCATATCATCAGCGTTTTCAGTGATTTCATCACCATTATCAGTGGGAAGCCATAGCCCCTTCCCACAGAGTCTCCCATTCTACACCCTCCCACCATGTCCAAACAGTCTCAGTGAAGTATTAGAAATGAAACAATCAATAAAAAACTCATGATGGTGGAACTAATCCAGTTGTGTTAATGGTAAGTAAAAAACTGTCTCCCTCTCGCTTCTTTCTATCACCAACCAATACATTGTAGTATTAAAAATGAAAGAACTAATCAAAAAATCAAAAATAAGGGAACCAACCCGTGTGTATCCCTATCTACAGCCAGTGCCTGTGAAGTACTGAAAATGAAAAAGCTAATAATGGGAAAAGTAAAAGTCCTGTCTCCATCCTCTTTCCATCCACCACCCAATCAGGGTGTAGCATTAAAAATGAAACAGCCAGCTGGAAAATCCAAGATGGGAGAATTAGCTGAATTGTATTTTACACTCTCATGATCCCTTCCATTTGACTTTCCAACTTACCGGGCGTAAAAATGACACCAAGCTGCATTATTTCTATGATATTTACGAAAAACTGCATAAACACAAGTTGCATAGTGTACTACCTATCTGCTATCTCCTCCAATCAGGTTCTAGTATTTTAGCAGTCATGTAAGTAAAAGAACGAATCAGAAAGAAGCCTCACCTTCGCTCTGCTGAAAAAGATCTGAACGAACTGAAACATTTATCAGAAATATTATGTTTGCACTAATGAAATGCCAAAAAAACTGGAATATGTAAAAAAAGTATTGTCAAATATGTTTTCACTACTGACAGCAACTCGTTTGTGGACTGGCTTGCAGCTCACGTCTGTGAATTTCATTTGAAGCTATATATCGTTGCTGAAGGCGATTTTTACTTTAAATTCTGTTCTATAAACCCTGAAAAACGCGAAATACAAATCAGCTGCTGATTTTTCCCACTTGCTTACAGTCACCAATAGATATCTACACTGGTAGAAATGTTAAAAGTTGGACCTACTTACCATGCTAAGACACAACAGAGCCACATTTTTTATGCTCATTCCATGTCTGCGAAAATCGGGAGTTTATTTTTGAGAATGGCCTGGTATGAAAGTGTACTCATTTTATTTTCAGTCCATTTGAGTAGCATGCAGTTCTTTAAACCGCTGCATACAGTGGCAACGAATAATTACTATGAAACTGTTTCGTTAGCGGCACCCTTAGCGGCGGAAGATTATAGTGCAGTCGGATGCTAAACTAGATTCCCTTGGAAACCATACAGGACCTGTATTTAGCCATTCTGAAATGACTGGAAGAGGTTTTGAATGTTAACAGGTATCCTGAACCGTACTAGGCATGATAATGAGTTCGTGTTTCCTATTTCCTGCGTGTATAGAGTCCGGTCAGGTTTCGGGGCTCTCTGGAGCTGCGGGGTAACGGCTCCTCTGCAGCTGAGCATCTTATGGCTCCCATCATTGCTACGAGATGTCACTCCAAACGCTTTATAAATATGGTGTAAATAACAATAATTGTATATTACACACTCAACACTACTGCAATTATAAATTATATGCAAAATCAGTTCTCCTGAATCAGTCTACTACGCAGATGGGAAACAAATTCGTGCGCGAAGAAGAAGTTGGGGACGTGTTTCTACATCTGAAAGATGACGTCTGTTGATATTTCGTGCCAGTCGCGTAAATGGTGCGCTAGTAGCGCCACTAAGAGAATACAAATCACGCTTCCTTTAAATAAGCGCGCTGAGGCGGTCGTGATCGTTAGTTACCTTTGAGATTGCACGTAGTAAATTGATGTTAACCAAGAACCCTTTCAAGACGACGAAGACACTGTTATCAACAGCTCACTTAATTTGATCGTGGTCGTGTAACAAGGCTAGGGGATGCTCTATGTTCCTTCCGCGATGCTGCAGAAAGACTTGGCAGGAATGCAGGCACTGTAGATGATTGCTAGCAGCTGGCAAGGGAAGGTGCGGTCGCAAAAAGACCTATCTCCAGACGGCCACGTGGCACTGCCGAGATGGTCGTATTCGGCTTATGGCTGTGTGGGGTTGTACTGCCTCTGCATCAGCTGCTGGAGCATCAAATGGGACAACAGTGACATTACTACGGTTACTTTCCAAGCCGGACGTCCTGTAGCGTGTATTCAACTGACCCAAAACCACTGCCGTCTGCGACTTCTGTGGTATCAAGCGAGAGTTCACTAGAGAGCGGAGTGGTCTGTTGTGGTTTCTGCTGGTAGCCGGTTCTGCCGCGTTACCAGTGATGGTCGTAAATTGGTTAAAAGGATGGCAACTAATCGCCTGCAACCAACCTGTCTGCAGCCTAGAAACACCGGACCTACAGTTGGTGTTTGGGTCTGTGGTGCGATTTCGTATGACAGTAGGAGCACTCTCGTAGTTATCCCACGCATCCTGATTGCAAATTTGTACGTCAGTCTGCTGATTCGACATGTTGTGGTGCCATTAATGGGAAGCATTCCAGGGCGTGTTTTCCAACAGGATAAGACTCGCCCACATACCCAACATGTTGTATAAAGGGTCGACAAGTTACCTTGGTCTGCTCGATCACCAGGCCTGTCTCCAATCGAGCACGTACGAGACATCATAGGACAACACCAGCGTTATCCTCTATCAACGTTAACCGTTCCTGTATTGAGCGATCAAGTGCAACGGGCATGAAACTTCATCCCACAGACAGACATCCGGCCCCTCTGCGACACAATGCATGCAAGTTTGCATGTTTGCATTCAAGGTTCTGTCTGTTATACCGGTCATAAATGTATCATTATTTCATATTTGCAATGACTTTTCTCGCCTTTACATTAACCTGAGAACTTACAACGTTCATCACATAAATACCTTACTGAAATTTCATCACACTACGTTAATTAACATTAATTATTTCTTGGTGTTTGATTTTTTCCGTCAGTGTATTAGTAGAAATCGTATAAAAATTCTTAAACTAGTTCCCGAGACGGGAAAACATAGCGGGGGACTTTCATCTTAGTAATATGTTTATATAGGTGCCTGACGGAAGCCAATTGTTTCTCATCTCTCTCTACAGTGAAACACCCTTACAAGCTTTTATACTATTTCTGCCGTCACTGTATAATCTTCTAGAGACTGGCGTTTTCATCGCGGTGACATTTCATTATTTAATTTTCCATTCACATCGTCATCTCGATTCCCAGACACTATCTTTTATTATTTTATGCACGTAGAAAAAATATAGTACTCTATAAAATAGCCTTTAACTGCCAACACCGCTCACGAGTGAAAATAATTTATTTTTATTTTTATTATTATTATTTTCTTTTTTTTTGGGGGGGGGGGGGGGGAGACTATGGTACCAAACTGCTTAGGTCATCGGTCCCTAGGCTTACTTGCTACCTCGCTACTTAATCTCACTTAAACTAAATTAGGCTTAGGACAACACACATACCCATGCCGGAGGAAAGACTCGAACCTCCGACGGGGGGAGCCGCGCGAACCGTGACAAGACGCTTCAAACAGCACGGGTATCCCGAGCGGCAAAGAAAATTTCTGCAGCTGCTTCATTGAAATCTCTATTGATGACTCCATGCACAACATCAGGGTGGCTCTGTAGCTACAGCCAAGTATGCAGGATACTGATATTGTTCTCCAGTACAGTCTGCTCATTATACTCCAACACAAGCGCTATTAATTTTAGAGGAGACGCTGAAGATTAACAAGCGATGTGGCGAAGGGATGGGACACTGGATTCTGAATCGGGCGGCGGTTCAAATAACATTCAGCCATCCTGATTTCGGTTCTACATGGTTGTCCTAAATTGCTTACTGGAAATGACAGCGTTGATCCTTTGAAAATTTGATTCTCCTTCTTTCTTATCCCGAACTGAGGCACTCATCTAATTGAATTCCTTCTTCCATTCCCGAATGTGATAACGAACTACTGCATGCTGAAAGCAGTTATAACAGCATATATGCCATTCTGAGACAAATGAAACAATCTCAGTTGGAAGTCAATAGTTCCTGAAGTGCAATACGAGCATCGTCCTCTATTAATGGCGTAGACGAGGGTAGAATTCTTTTGGCTTAAAGTTTTTATTGGCTTTAAATGTTCCTTAGAAAGTCTATTTTTACGATTCATACATATAAAGTTTACCACAAACGTTAAAATAGGTTAAAACCGCGGTTTACTGCATCTCGGTCTGGCGCATCCGTGTGCTCGAATGCAACTGATGTCGTACTATAATAGTTACCGGTGGAACACAAACGTCCTGTTAGTTTCGGATAGTATCACAGACGGTATTAGTATCAACTAAAGTGCTATTCTGAACAAGATTTCGCTTCATAGCCGGTCTTTCTGGCCGAGCGGTTCTAGGCGCTTCAGTCTGGAACCACGCAACCGCTACGGTCGCCGGTTCGAATCCTGCCGTGGGCACGGATGTGTGTAGTTCTAAGTTCTAGGGGACTGACGATCTCAGATGTTGAGTCTCATAGTGCTCACAGACATTTGACCCATTTCCCTTCATAACATGATCTGTTCATAACGAACAGTGTGAAAACACGGGCTTGTCCCGCGTCTGCTTAACTTCGACATTTCGCATGTTTTTTGTACGAAGTAAAACGTGAGTTCTTGAAAATGACAAACGGACGTATTTATACGGATAGAAAAGGTTCGAAAAGTAATTCCAATGGGAAAAAAAGAAAAGCTTCGATTGGTAAGCAGAAACTACTTAATCGATATAATTTTATCAAAATGAGAGTATTTCGACTTCGGTGAAAGCAGGCCAACTGTACGGTGCTGACATTACCGATTAAAGGTTTGCTGAGTTTCAACATTAAAAAACACAAACTGAAACATAAAAGCCTTTTTTTCACAATAACATTTTTCGAGTTGGTGAGAAGTATTCAAATATACGCGAAAAGTAGGAGAATAAAATTTTCAAAAGAACAACGCTGTCATTTCACGTAAGCAATTTAGGACAGCCATATAGAACTAAAATACGGATGGCTGAATGTTATTTGAACCGTCACTCCGACCCCAGTGTTATTCTCATGTAGAACGAAGGATTTTTGAAAAATATTTTAATGTTGATTTTAGATGCACTCTTTTAAAACGACATTTTTGTCAAAAGCATTGGCTTCTATTCCAGAGTGCCGTCATTTGTTAAAAACTGTTCTCTAAATATCCCTAAGCACTACTTCAGACAATATAATCAGTTTGAAAACAGTTTTCGAAATTTTGCTTTGGGATGAAAATAATGGCGTTCAGAGATCTCACCAGCCGCCCTCGCACTCCACGAGGGCTTTTCGTCGATGACGTTTAGTGTCGTGTGGGTGCAAGTTTTTCACTTAAAAATACATGGCACATTCTTATGGGTGTACAATAACGGTCTAAAGACAGTTTTTTAATTCGTTTGTTATTTTATTGAAAAAAAGACATCAATATCGAGCGGCATCCTGGACTGTATACGCCGTTAAGACAAAGAGGAACTGACTATCCAATTATGAAAGTAACTTTCTCATTAGCAACTTCAGAGAGCGGATTACATTATCGATAGCCATTGCCGAACCTGACGCAAGTTCGCCAGTGTTACAGTGTTTGGCTTTGCGTGCTACGGAACCTTGGCCGAACGGCCTAGTTTTGTTTGCGTTACTTTGCTGAGCACCGAGTCGAGGCACGCAATATTGTTGAGAATTGAAAGCTGCGATGCACCTTGTTCCCTCCCGTCAAGCTCCACTTCCCCCCCTCCCCAGCGCGTTCACCACCTTGCACTTTGTCTATTCTCGTCTCTCTCAGGACCAATTATAGATTGCACCTGACACACAACCGCAGTTGTTTCTTTAGAACTCAGAACGAGGAAAGTGCCTGTTTCCACATCTCTGCTCTCCCCCTCCCTCCCCCGCACATAGTAGCTATAAACTACCACGGCTTTTCGGATAACCAGCAGCTATGCAGTATTTGCAAGATCCATTGCCATCTCTCATTACACGAAATGAGATTCTACTGTCTTGTCATATGTGGCTTACGAGTAGCTTCTTATTCGTGGAAACCAAGTAGCCGCACATCTATCTGGAAACTGTGGTCCAAGAAATAGATTCTACTAAACTGAGCAATTCGTTGGCGACAGTATCGACGGATGACTACTGTCTTCTCAAAACGACACTGCAACGTCCAAGGCCCGACGGTGTGCTCTGAGTCGTTGTTCATTTCCCTGTGAACACGTACAACTACAGCGGGGAATTCTTCAGAGGACTGAAAAATTCAGCGCCAACTTGTAAAATATATGGTACGGATTTATGCGACAACAGTAGAACGCAAATGTTTACACAAAATGCTCATGCTGCTTTATTTCGTTGCAAGTGTGAACGCCATCCATAGACCCTATGAGGAAGATGACATTTGATAGCTTAAACTATTCCCTGCGTTCGGAATAAGCCACAAAAAAAAGACCGCCTTGTCAATTACGTAGTGCTTAGGAAACAGCAGTGTTGCTACAAAATTCGCTGGTGCGCAAAGTAACGTTGGCGTGATTTGTCACTACGGAGTAACACAGCTCGATGACACTCGGACCACGCGAGATGAACAGAAATGAAACTTTTATTCAAAGACAGTAATTACGTTGAATTCGCCGTTATTCATGATAGTTTACGGACATTACAAAAGGAAGGATATAGTTCGTAACACACACATCTAAAAAAAGTTTTGCATTACCGCGGTTCCCAGAACTCCTGAAGACAGACGTTGACTGTGGATATTGTATCAAAGACACTGACCGTATGACTGTTCAGAGATGTGACTAAACCCACCCACAGATGTACACGACTCGTGTGGTCTGTAGCTCGACCACTCCTAGACTGTCAATACCGCAGTTCGATCGCCCCTGCAGTGTTACTTTTTGCCAGGAAGGCGTTTCGGAGTGAACCAAAGCGATGTTGTTTGGACATGGAGGAGATACAGAAAGACAGGAACTGTTGATGACATGCCTCGCTCAGCCCGCGCAAAGGCTGCTACTGCAGTGGATGATCGCTACCTACGGGTTATGGCTAGGAGGCACCCTGACAGCAACCCCACCAGGTTGAATAATGCTTTTCCTGCAGCCATAGGAGGGTAAGTGACTCAAACTGTGCGCAATACGCTGCATGTGCGCAGTACCGACGTCCATGGCGAGGTCCATCTTTGCAACAACCACACTGTGCAGCGCGGTACAGATGGGCCCAACAACATGCCGAATGGACTGCTCAGGATTGGCATAATGTTCTCTTCATCGATGAGTGTCGCATATGCCTTCAACCAGACAATCGTCAGAGACGTGTTTGGAGGCAACCCAGTCATGCTGACCGCCTTAGACACACTGTCCAGCGAGTGCAGCAAGGTGGAGGTTCCCTGTTGTTCTGGGGCGCCATTATGTGGGGCCGACGTACGCCGCTGGTGGTCATGGAAGGCGCCGTAGCGGCTATACGATACGTGAATGCCATCCTCCGACCGATACTGAACCATATCGGCAGCATATTGGTGAGGCATTCGTCTTCACGGACGTCAATTCGCGCTACCATCGTGCACATCTTGTGAATGACTTCCTTGAGGATAAGGACATCGCTCGACTAGAGTGGCCAGCATGTTCTCCAGACAAGAACCGTATCGAACATGCGTGGGATAGACTGAAAAGGGCTATTTATGGGCGACGTGACCCAACAACCACTCTGAAGGATCTACGCCCAATCGCCGTTGAGGAGTGGGACAATCCTGACCAACAGTGCCTTGATGAACTTGTGGATAGTGTGCCACGACGAATACAGGCATGAATCAATGCAAGAGGATGGGCCACTGGGTATCAGAGGTACAGGTGTGTACAGAAATCTGGACCACCACCTCTGAAGGTCTCGCTGGATGGTGGTACAACATGCAATGTGTGGTTTTCATGGACAATAAAAAGGGCGGAAATGATGTTTATGTTGATCTATATTCCAATTATCTGTACAGGTTCTGGAATTCTTGGAACCGAGGTGATGCAAAACTTTTTTTTGATTGTGTAGTACTGTGGTCTCTAAGGATCGTAATGGATGCTCTGCAAGATGTTCCCATGCTGTCCAAAAGGCTGTTAAAGAGTTTTTTTGGTAGCACGTGCCATTCTTCCTGCAGCGCAGTTGATAACTGCTGGACATTCCCTCATATGGCGAGAGTGGGAACAGGTAGCGAGCCCAGAAACACTATCAAAATAATCGTTTTGGTGGTCCAGCTACTATGGAGTGAGAGGGGTGATACTGCATGGGAGTTCTGACCTCCAAATGTTTGAACATGTTACAATCATCGGTTAACGTTATTGTAATACTGTACTCCTTCCCCCATGTGCCTCTTTTTCAGTGCATCGAGCAGTGCAGGTAAAGGAGCTCTTGAAGTGAGAGAATATTCGGATATATAACATGGCAAAAAAAAAAAAAAAAAAAAAAAATGTTTTTGTGGGTGAAGTTTGGGATGGGTATCGTTGCTTAGTACAACAAAAATAATGTTTAATATACTATGTCTTATCCTCCACCAATAAAATAATATGTATCTTGCGTAATCCGGGGTGCTGCTTCTTAATGCTGCCGTAGTATCATCTTAATCTTACTGCGTCGCCACACGGGAATCATGCAATGGTAGAAATAAGTTTCAGTACTTCTTGTTCACAGAGAATTTTATTTCGCATGCTGAATGTTCGGCGGCGAAAGTGCAAAGCCTGACTACATGCTGTTAAAACAAAATGCGCTCCAAGGCTGACTTAAGACTGACCTAGGGCGGCGTGCAAATCCCCTCTATTTTTACGGTTTTAAACAGTTACTTTCACTGTTAAATGTTGAATTTGGGATTTATACAATTAAAGTTTTTACATACATTTTCCCAAATCACATAGACATTTACATAAAATAAAAGTGAATAATTTCATACAAAGATGGAAAGAATCTGTTTCTATTAACACTATAAATTACGTGTTTTATCACTGAGACAATGTATTTCGTTAATTTGCATATATTATTTTACTGACTGAAACGAATATCATCATATCATTTTCAGGTAAACAGAGCAATTAGTTTTATTGAACAGAAGGCCTAGATTCAATTAATTAAATTTTGTATGAGTAAAATTTTACATTTCTATGTAGTGGTAATAACAGTTCTGTTAACTAACACCAACTAAAACGTGAGTATGCTTAAATCTGACTGAAAAATCATCATGTCATATTTCTATTAGGGATACAAATAGTTTTTTGATGTAACAAAGCATAAAAATAGCTGTCTCTTGATGACTAGAAATATCGGAACTTTAATCATTAATAACTCCATAATTACAATAGCAATTTTATTCCTACCATGTGCCTGTAGTTCGTATTATGTGCAAATTGTGAGGGTACATTAGCTTTTAATCCAACATGTTTTCTTCATTCTACATACTGGTGAGGCCCAACGTAAACAGTGTCAAAACAATAGCTTAAATTAGAGCAAATTACTAATTTGCTGCGCAAAAAAAACTTCGGTGTATTCGAATCCAGATAACCAGAAAAGACACAGTCAAATCAATAGTTTAAATTGGTCTCAATTGTTGTTGTTGCATATATTCCCTCTTTGGGAGAGTAGAGATGAGATTGGGAAAGGATACAGGATCCTATAAGGGATTGTGGTATTACACATTGCCCTGATTTAAATCCCATCTAGCACGTTGGGAGGAAATGCTGTAGCACGTACACATGTACCAACGACCAGCCAACAGTTGTCAACTATGCTGGTGAAGGAATGGAACTTCGTATCACAAGAACTCCTTACCAACTTTGTCACCGACATGGAAGCACTTGCACAGCCCTTGGTTATCTCGAACCGATTGGGAACCTTGTCCCGCCATTTGTAATGTCTAGGGGACCATGATGTACCGCGGAGATCAAACTAGTTCCATCCGGTCACGGCACTTCCTGCTGACAACAGTAACGTGCACGTTATTCTTCACCCTCAAGCTTGCATTTGGTACTGAATGATTCTGGCCCAGTCTTGCTTTCCCGGCAGTGTTAGTTGTACGTTAACAGTTCTGCACTTTAGTATGAGTAGGAGTTCCTGGAGAGTTGGTCAATATCCACCACGTGAATGAGTTCATTGAGTGGAGTGGAAGAGCAGCATAACGACATTTTAATGTAAATAATTTAATTTAATATATTACATTTAATTGAATATGTTCAGCCGCCAAAATAGTAGGAGAATTTTTTTAAGGTGCTGAGGAAGGTAGAATGAAGCAGCTGGTACCCCACATTTCGCTCAGAGTCTTTTAAAATAAACAGGTACATACACCTATTCGCATTTTTTTGTGCTTCGATAGCAGCATTTTTTTCGGTGGTTAATAATATCCACTAAGAATATTATTCAAATCTTTCGACACTGGGGTGATAAAAAATAGATAAAAATTAAGCATGTGGTTTGAATGCTTGTATATACTATCCCCAGCATGAGTGCTACGCACAAAAGGTTCAACAATCATGTGAAACTGTCATAAATGTCCTTCCATGGGAATATGCTGAACTCGCACATCACCTTGGCTTGAATGTCGTTAATGTCATCAAAAAGTTGGCCCTTCATGTGAATTTTTTGTACTTTGTCGATCTCCGGTACGTTCATGTTGATAACATCAAGTCTCATCATCAGTGATTATTTTCTCCGGGACAGAACAGTCGACGTTTTGCGTTTAAGCCAAATAGCGGCAGGCGTCCACTCGTCATTGTTTCGGTTTTGGGAACTAAGGAGTGAGGGACGAGCTTTGGACACACTTTTCTGTTCTTCAAACTATTCTAGAGAATGTCTTAAACACTTTATTTACAGATGATCCACTGTGATTCGTGACACAACAGCATTGACAGACATCGGCCCCACGTCCATTGCCTAACAATGCATGCTCCAACTGACTTGTCGAATGCACATCGGTTGTTTGCAGTTGCTAGTTTGAGCTGCCACCTCTTTCACAGTTCTAACGTCGTTTCTATGCCAGTAATAAAATCAGCCTCTGAACTTTTTGCTCCATGGTGTGTCCTGAATTGCATCCGCTCAAATGGTTCAAATGGCACTAAGTACTATGGGACTTAACATTTGAGGTCATACGTCCCCTAGACTTAGAACTACTTAAACCTAACTAACCTAAGGACATCACACACATCCATATACGAGGCAGGATTCGGACCTGCGACCGTAGCAGCAGCGCAGTTCCGGACTGAAGCGCCTAGAACCGCTCGGCCACAGCGGCTGACGACTGCAGCCGCAACGACGACGACCCCATTACACCGTGGTTTGTGTTATATATCTTGGTGATTGCATATTACAGACTTTTCACTTTAGTGAAGGTATTTTGAGAGCAACAAAGGTAACTGGGTAACGAACCGAATAAATCGTAGTTAAGTTATGATTCAGTTACGAGCCATTGGATACCAGAAAATCTTTATACCAAATTACTCAGAAAATATGAGTTATGATTCAGTTACGAGCCATTGGATACCAGAGGATCTTTATACCAAATTACTCAGAAAATATGCACGAACAACTTCTGAAATTTTCTCGATAGAGTCCATGTTCACTCTGCATATAGAAAGTGGGAAAGCGAAGTGGGTCGGAAATATTTTAAGGAAAAGTTCCCTGCAAAATTCTTTCATTGAAGATAAGCTAGAAGGGAAAAGAAACACACGTAGAGATAATGGGAAGCTGACAGATTTGAGAGAGGCAATATCCTACCAGGGAAGTAGCAAGGAACAAAACATCGTGGAGAAAAAGTACAAGCTAGTGTAGGGAAACCGTATTTACTTTTCAATGGAGCCATCCTGACATTCATCTTAATCGATCTGGGGAAAGTATGGAAGATTTAAATGAGAATGGCTGTGTAAGGATTTGAACTACGCTCGCCCAGAGCTTTCGCCACTGCACCATCTCTCTAGGTTGTACTGGAATTGTAGAGGCTATTGCAAGTGAACCCATTGCAGGACCCAATCGAGCATCCACCTGAAGTCTCTGTTCAGTAGAAAGTTGATTCAAATGGCCCTGTAGCCAACATGCCTTAGATTTTCCAGTGGGGTTCCCGAGTCATTCCAGGCAGGTGGTTCTTCAAAAAAAGTGCAGTTTTTTGCTTCTCTATTCCTCACCCAACTGAGCTAGAGCTTCGTCTCTAATAACCTCGACGTCCACTAGACGCTACGCGCTGATCTTGTTCCGCCACTCCACAACATCTTCTAAGTAGTACCATGCGACTGTAACCACATTTCTTCCTTCCAGTCGGACGATCGAATGATTTATATACATGATACCACCGCAGTAACGATCAGACGTAAGGCACTAACAAGAAGCAAATGACAGCTCTAAACATCAAACTAGGGGGCATCTGCCAAATGAGAAGCGAAGCCACATCCTCGACATTGCGTCACATGTACCTAATTTGAAATGAAATCTTTATCGGCGTAGGACACTTGCAGGTATGCTACAGCATTGAAGAGGGATTACCTTATTTCTTTACTAGCCTCACAATCTTTCAGAGTGTATGAAGGCAAGGTTTATCGCCGAACATCGTACCAATTAAAGATGATTCTCGTCTTCTTCACAAATCTCTCCAGTCTGATGAAAAGCTCTTGATATATGAATGGATGCTCTTGGATCTTAGCCATCGAAGATATCGCAACAAGCTGCCGTTCTCGACCGATACTGAAGGACACCAGCACTGCATCCTAGAGAGACAGGTGGCTGTAATAACTCTCAACTAGTCTGTCGCGCAAACAATGAAAAAGAATAGGAGATTATCATGGAATTCCAAGGCTAAACCACAAGATTCTTGCGTAAAGGATGAACCGTGAAAGAGTGTTGCTTTTATGAGTATATTGTTTCTTTCAAAAAAATTGGACATTAAACATTTTTTATTAAATGCATGTTAGTTGAGAAATAATAATAAAACTAAGCTGGACATGTATTTAGATCTAAATAAACAAATAAAAAATAAACATGGTACTCTTCTTAGGTTTGCTGTCTGATCCTAAAAACAACTTACACTGTATTTCAGCGTTCTACATCGCTGCCATCTGCAGATGAAAGACACTGGCCGACTCTCGACGAACAGATGCCAAAGTCTTTTGTTTTCTTCCTTTTATTGGTGTTTCAGTTCCACACGAAGGGGCAGACTGGCAGCGGATGAAACCAACCTAAGGGCACAATTGTGTTACACGTTGGCAAGCATTGTACATACCAAACAAATGAGGCCGTAATTTGGTTTTAAAATAATACATAGATGGCAATTTGATAGTCTTGCAGTACTGACAGGTGTTAACATACACTCTAAGACAAAAAAAAAAAGGACGCATCACGAAGGAATCATCCGAACGGGACAAAAATCGGTTGATGTGATGTACATGTGTACACAAACAAATGACTACGAGTTTGTTTGTGTGGCCATCCTCCGCAGCAAGCATATAAATACTTGTTTTGTAAATAAAACTGCCTTTTACTGCTGCTAGTTACTTTATTTATCCCACATGCGTTTCACCTTCTCCTGTTCTAAAGCATAATCAGTGGAATCTATAACGATTCCGTTTTGTTAGTTTTAGAGAGAAAATGACCACAAACCAACTGCTAGGGAAAATAACATGAAAATAATTAGAATCAACAATAAAAAAGGCCTCCTAACCATGCAAGAAAATTACTACATACAGAAAACCAAAGCAGAGGGGAAAATTCTGTTGAATAACCAAGTACACATGCCAAGCGATGGATTATTTACACTAACAGATAAAATAATAGAATAACGTTCGCAAAAAGTATTAGTATGATAATAATAGAACCCAACATCTTTACACTCACTCATCGATGAACCCCTCCAAAGAATTTTGAAACGAAAAGTCAAATCAGCTGCCACCAAAGTTTTCAACCACTCGCTAACAGCTAGTACACCAACCGCCACCCCTCCCTCAAAAAAAAATTTAGAATCTCGTCCTCTCTATCCCCCTCTCTCTCTCACTGATACACACACACGGTATAAACATCATAAATACTTCTTTAGATTAGCAACAAATAGGTAAACATACCAAGGAAGATGAAACACGTAATGGAGACGCAATATTTACGTTGTGAAAAAACAGTGTACGACGAAATAGTTGTATCGAGTGACAAAAGAACAATAGTCCACCACAAAAAAAGAGTGATAAACATGGTGAACAGTATGTGGAAGGCGAGAACACAAAGATGTGATTATATGGCAGTGATAAAAGTGGTAGTGCGAACTCCAGATCAGAAAATCGTAAGTAATTCCTTTTTTTTGCAAAAAAAATCGTAACGTGAACTGTTTAATAATCTAAAACTAACAAAATGTACCGTAATAGATACCACTGATTATGCCTTAGAACAGGAGAAGGCGAAGCACGTATGGGATAAATTAAGTAACTAGCAGCATGAAAAGCCAGTTTTATTTACAAAACCAGTAAATGATTACAGTTTCAGAAAAAAATGGATGATATATTCAATAGAAAGAACTTCATAAATTGAACAAGTTAGTAACTCTTCATTTGGCGCTTATGCAAGCAGTTATTCGGCTTGGTCTTGATTGACAGAATTGTTGGATGCCCTTCCTAGGAATATTGTGCCAAATTCTGTCCAACTGGCGCGTTAGATCGTGAAAATCCCGAGATGGCTGGAGGGCCCTGCCCATAATGCTCCAAACGTTCGGAATTGGAGAGGGATCCGTTGACCTTGCTGGCTAAGGAAGGGCTTGTCACTTACCAAAACAAGCAGTAGAAAATCTTGCCATGTGCGAGCGGGCATTACCTTGCTGAAACTTAAGCCCAGAATGGTTTACTATGGAGGGCAAATAAATGGATTGTAGAATATCGTCGATGTACAGTTGTGAGTGACGCGGATGAAAACCAAAGGAGTCCTGCTGATGAATAGAAATAGCACCCCAGACTGTCACTCCTGGGTGTCGGGCCATATGGCGGGCGACAGTTAGATTGATATCCCAGCTATGTACGAGGTGTCTCTGGATACGTTTCCGCTGGTCGCTGGTGCTCAGTTCGAAGCGGAGTTATAACCGAAGACCACTATATTCCGGTCAAAGAGACTCCAGGCAGCGGTGGGATACCAACCTGACTGCCCCTCGCCATACAGTCCGACAACCAAGAGTAGTGTGGAATGTCATTTCTTTTCAGAGCAGGACCCTTTGATTGTCATCCACGACACTCTTGCAGCACAGCCGTACGTTGACGATATTCTACCCACCCCCCCTCCCCTCACATTTGTTGCCTTCATGACAAGCAATTCCGGGAGTACATTTCAGCAAGATAATGCTCGTTCGCACACGGCGAGAGTTTCTATTGCCTGTCTTCCACCAACATCGCCGGATCTCTTCCCAACTGAAAACGTTTGGAGCATTATGGGCAGAGCCCTCCAACCATCTCGGGAATTTGATCACCTAACTCGCCAACTGGACAGAATTTGGCACGATATCCCCCCAAGAGGACATCCAACAACCCTATCAATGAATGCAAAGCCAAATACCTACTCGCATAAGGACCAGAGGTGGGCCAAAACGTTACTGACTTCCTCAATTTTCGAAGCTGCTTCTCTTGAATAAATCATCCAAGATGTCCAAGACTATAATCATTTGTTTGTCTGTAGATGTAGAACACATTTACCGATTTCCGTTCCACTCGGATAATTCCTTCATGCTGCTTCTTTTTTTTTCTTATGTGTGTACATACAGATGACTATGATTCTGCTGATATGATATAATGATGGTGCTGGTGGGGTATGAAAAACAGTTATGTTCACAATGGAGATGAAATTGATATTTTCTGAAACGGTATCACTGCAGGAGGCATATTGTATTGATTTCGGGGGGGGGGGGGGGGGGAGCAGGGGAAAAGAGCAAAATATGACAGGATAGCCTGCGGTAATATGGAGTGTTGTAGGCTGTGGCTGGTAGGAAGAGTATACGTAGGGGCCAATTTCATAGTTGTAAGTGGGAGTCGTTCGACGCTGCTGGGGTAGAGGATGAAAAAGGTATGGAAGTCACAGGGAAGATGAGATGTAGGTGTAGTGGCACGTGAAGTTGCCTGGTTTGGCTGATTAGTAGGCAGGATTCTGCGTTTTGGGGTTGAGTTTTTCGGTTCATGTAATAAAATTGTAGACGCTTGAGAGGAAGAAAGAGACATGAGGAGAAGCAAACGTATGAAGAAGGCGAGTAAGTGTGCATGTTTCTCCAGTAATACGAATGTGGGATTTCTGTTTCATGGATATAGAGTTCCATGGACTGATCAAACTACAGGTCACATGCAATGGTGAACTTGACTTCCAAGTAGGACGTGTAGCGATTGGCTTTGGTAGAATGGAAGGGACAGGCCTGCTATTGTGTGGGATGGGATGGCTGGGGTAGGAGATTTGCCTAAAAGCCTATCAAACACTTTCCATTACTTTCTTTAATTTACTAGTGTTTCGTTCAGTTTAGTGGGTGTTATAAGCCAGTCGCGATGTCTTTTTGCTTGGAAATAACTCCGAACATGTCATAAGAGCTGTTAGTCATGGGTACAGAGGACTACTGTAGAGACTACAGGTATGAAAAAAGGGTGGGATGGTCACGGATGATTGACCAAACAGGGTTATAACTGGTGACTGTGTTCATAACGCTATTTTGTGGGAAATCAGGATTAGGAATGGTGGGACTGTGTGTTTCTGTTATAAATGGATTCGGACACAGTGGGTATTCGTATTTTTGTTTGAAGGTAGTCCTAAATCGGCCAGGATGGACAACTGTGTGGGGGCTGGGCACTGTTAAGCGCGTGGTAATTGATCTGGGCGAGGATAGGCTACCGATTGTTCCAAGTTAACAGTATGAGGTTTGCGAAAGAAATGATAATGGCAGGAGTCGTTTTGCTGTTATGTCTGGTATCAACAGGGATGGATAACTCATGACGATCTATGCTGTCAATGAACTGACGGCTGAACCGTGAATTTACTTTCAAAACCTTTTCTTAACTTTCTTAACTTACTTTATTTACTAGCGATTCATCAAGAACATTAACACATTTAATCACACTATGTGAGCGTGGAAGTAGTTGCCAGTGGGTAACTGATGAAAATAAATTAAATTTCTTTCAACAAATGGAAATTTTATTCCTAAAAGCCCTTTTTTTAAACAGATTTAAAATTATATCAGATAGCACCCCCAAAATATCAAGTTACAATTTTATTAAGAGGCAGAAAGAACAAATATTGACAATATGAGCTTTTGGGCTGAGAAACTCGCCACTGTCTTTTGACACGGCCATAGTCACGACCGCTCACAACAGCCTCTGAAAGACTACACTGGTGCAAATCTGCAACACACCAGATTACTTTAAACTAAAAATTTTAACAACTCACACAAGCACATAAACTATGCACCCTGTAGGAGGGATGGAAATGGTGCAAAACACTAACATTATTTAAATTAACTTGCCACCAAAGGTGCAACTTGATTAAAAAAAAGAAAAACTCTTACGGTGGAAGGGTGGCAACTTTATATACTAAACTGACCATTTAAATAAAAACCCATGAAATGCAGTCTTACATAGCCCCCCACCCCTCTTATGGATCCTCATCCTCCATTGGCTCCTTTCCCCCCCTCTCCCCTTCACTTTTCCTCTACTTCCCCCCCCCCCCCTTTTTTTCCCGTCATCTGTCCAGTTTCCTCCCACCTGCTCTCGGCTGTGGTATGTCATATTTGTGCCAACCTTTTAGTGCAGTGTTTAAGTGAGTGTTCAGTGTTGTGCGTCTCTCCACAGTGTTGCGAACAGAAATCATACTGTCGCTGAGTGTGCATTTTATATCTCTTGCGAACAGAAACCAGACTGAAACTTCCTGGCAGATTAAAACTGTGTGCCCGACCGAGACTCGAACTCGGGACCTTTGCCTTTCGCGGGCAAGTGCTCTACCAACTGAGCTACCGAAGCACGACTCACGTCCGGTACTCACAGCTTTACTTCTACCAGTATCCGTCTCCAGAAACCAGACTGTCGCCGTGTTTTTTAGTTGTCTATTATTTTTCTGCTTTCTGTGTATTTTATTCGCATCATCAATCCTGTGTTTTATGTTTTAAGTTCCAGAATTTTCAGCCATTTTACCTTTATGTCACCGATTTTATCGCCAACTGTTACTTTTTATTATCTTCATCTTTTTACAACAAATTCTGTAGGCTGAAGAGCGGCGTAATAAGCTGCTGCCAGCCCGCCCCCTTCAGGGAGAATCGAAACTCAATAAAGGAAAAAAAACTCTTACATAAAATATACAAACAAGCTCTACATTACACATATACCGCCTCTTAAGAAGATAGGCAAGATAAAAACGTAATTCAGGAATTCGGCCGTTGCACTTCAAGCACTGAAACCGACAAACATGACAGAGGTAGCTATTAACGTACGGAAAATCGACAGACAGACACTAACTGCCTAACAAATGCGGACGAGATACAGACGAGCAAGCTGGGGACGAGAGACTGACCAAGAAAACAAGTAAAATTTAACAAGTAAATGAAACAACATATTACAAATCACTTAACTTCTAATAAACCGCGATGTCTGGCGAAGACCTGGCGCAGCACCCCCAAAACGCTCTTCCGAACCGTCTGCTGCCAGCCGCTTCAACAGACACAGGAAGGTGCACCGATTTCCCGTCTCCCGGCGTCGCAGCTCGCGCCGGCCAGACCGATGTCGTGGGTTGACTCGTGTTGCTCTCGTGTCGGCCGCGAAGCCACTACCCCTCGTTATACGGCGCGGTCTACTGAACTGACGTGGCGACCTCACATGCGCCGACGCTCAAGACGGACAAGCCATCTTGTGTCCCAGTGCGCGACCGACCAACCGATCGATCCAAACGCCAATCACCATTGCCTGAACAAACTCGAGCAGACCGCCCCACACTGACCCGGATGACCAACTGACCAGACTCGCCCCTAGCGAGTTTTTTTTTTCTTTATTGTTATTTTAAAGACTGTACAACAGGCACTCTGTCAGCAGCGTTCTTTGCTGCTCTTCAGCCATAGGATACACAATGAGAAAAAACAGAAAGATTACACATAGCTTACAGAACGGTGGGCAAGAAAACAGTTGACACAGAAAGACAAACACGAAGCCGTTCACACTCGACGACAGTCCACACTTGAAACTGTTGACACGACGACAAACACTGAAGACGGCGATGGCACAGGTGAACGATGGAGTGCGACGGTGAACACTGAACACTAAACACGACGGCACACACGAGACACTGATGGCGATGATCTCCGCGCGGGAAAGTCCACGTATCGTGTGCGAGTCCGGGGACCTGCCAAGAGGGGAAGTAGGGCGGGGGGTGGGGGGGGGGGGTGGAGAGGGGAGAACAAAGACGCCAATGGCTGAGGAGATGGGAGGAGGAGGAGAGGGACAGGGGAGGGGAAGCCTGGGGGAGGAGTGGGGAGAAAGGGAGGAGGGCGGGAGGGTGCCGAAAGGAACAGACACAGGAAGAGGGAAGGAGGATCAAAGTTGGTAGGAGGGGTATATCGAAGGGAGGAGGACATCATCAGGGAGGGGACCCCTGGCGAGCTCATAGCGCCCCTTAAATGCACGTGAGCAGGCTCCCTTTCCCCTTTCTCACCAGAGGGAGACACCAAAGCTGCGATTGCCACAGCGGCGCCACCGCCAGAAACGGAGGGCGACTGCTTCACACTACGCGCTACTGCGCGCTCTTCAAAACAGCAAATTTTACCCCGGCTCAACGGCAATGCAGTTTCTCAGCAGATGTCGGGCTATCACAGTCTGAGGTCCGGAGCTACCAGCTAGATGTTCAAAGTTTGGTCGGCATGGGTCAGGAAGTCTTACAGAGCTTGGTGGTGAGATCGGATATAAAATATAGTCACAAGTTTATTCAAAATATAGTAACGAGTTTATGATGATAACAGTGCGAAGACGATGAGGATGAGGTGTTCGATGGCTTCGTTTAGAAGTGGCTAAGTGATGGAAGAGATATGCAGAGATGGACTGTAGTGAATACAGCCAAGGCGACAGAAGAGGATTCTTGATGCGAGAAATGAGAAATGAAGCATGTGGAATGGTGGTGTTGGAATAAGGTTTCATGTAATAGAAATGCACACTTGAAATCATGTTTCCTGGTAGTATGAATAAGGAGAGTTTACTGGAGCGGAGATAATGGATTTCTCGGTACAGAACAACTCAAGTCCACTGCTCCTTTGACAGACAACTGCGAAAAGTTACTTGAGGGAATCCATCTGTAGAATGAAATCAAAGTAATTTCATTTGCGTATTTTAACATTTTATTATTCAAAATGAAATTCAGTTATTTATTAAGCAGGGCACCAGAGTTGAAAAAGAATAATCACAAAGAAAGATTGCATGCATTTTAATGGATTTAATTTGCTCATTGCTCAGTGCTGTTAACGGCATGGGATGCGCATTTAAGTTACTATGAAGAAAAAGAGCTCGTTCCACTAAGGACTCGCTGGCGCACTCCCAAAACTTGTCGTGGTACGTGCATGTACATTACTATGACACAAGTTCGAGTATTGAAATGAGGCACCACAACTCTGGACAGCTCGTCTTGTAGCTGGTATTAGCGCGGGAACACTAACCACAGCTTTCCATTTATACAGAGCCTTGCTTTTTCGAGTTGGCTGTATGCACGGCATTCCTTGGTTGCCCAGTTACTTTAGGTAAGTGAGGATATCCCCATCTCTAAACAATGAGAAACACATGACACGAGAAATTAAATATTAGTTCCTCCAAGGATAATTTGTCTACAGATTCCATGTATCGTTATCCACAAGGCATCATTCACGTCGTCATGACAACATTTTGGTATGTTTCCACAGGTATGTAGCCTGTTGCGTATTCCGTTGTTACGCTTGTTTATATTTGTAACTCTTTTTCTACCTCCCCTCTCAGAGCTGAGCTTGCTAGTTTCTTACAGACGTTTCCAAAAAATTTTTACTTTTTAAATTATTTTTTCATCAGCCTTCTTACTTATTTTTATGAGCTCCGACACACTTTGTCTCCTGTGTCAAAGATTTCATCTGCTAGTACTACTTACACCAAATATTCGTGGAATACTTGTTGGATGTAATACACTCCTGGAAATGGAAAGAAGAACACATTGACACCGGTGTGTCAGACCCACCATACTTGCTCCGGACACTGCGAGAGGGCTGTACAAGCAATGATCACACGCACGGCACAGCGGACACACCAGGAACCGCGGTGTTGGCCGTCGAATGGCGCTAGCTGCGCAGCATTTGTGCACCGCCGCCGTCAGTGTCAGCCAGTTTGCCGTGGCATACGGAGCTCCATCGCAGTCTTTAACACTGGTAGCATGCCGCGACAGCGTGGACGTGAACCGTATGTGCAGTTGACGGACTTTGAGCGAGGGCGTATAGTGGGCATGCGGGAGGCCAGGTGGACGTACCGCCGAATTGCTCAACACGTGGGGCGTGAGGTCTCCACACTACATCGATGTTGTCGCCAGTGGTCGGCGGAAGGTGCACGTGCCCGTCGACCTGGGACTGGACCGCAGCGACGCACGGATGGACGCCAAGACCGTAGGATCCTACGCAGTGCCGTAGGGGACCGCACCGCCACTTCCCAGCAAATTAGGGACACTGTTGCTCCTGGGGTATCGGCGAGGACCATTCGCAACCGTCTCCATGAAGCTGGGCTACGGTCCCACACACCGTTAGGCCGTCTTCCGCTCACGCCCCAACATCTTGCAGCCCGCCTCCAGTGGTGTCGCGACAGGCGTGAATGGAGGGACGAATGGAGACGTGTCGTCTTCAGCGATGAGAGTCGCTTCTGCCTTGGTGCCAATGATGGTCGTATGCGTGTTTGGCGCCGTGCAGGTGAGCGCCACAATCAGGACTGCATACGATCGAGGCACACAGGGCCATCACCCGGCATCATGGTGTGGGGAGCGATCTCCTACACTGGCCGTACACCTCTGGTGATCGTCGAGGGGACACTGAATAGTGTACGGTACATCCAAACCGTCATCGAACCCATCGTTCTACCATTCCTTGACCGGCAAGGGAACTTGCTGTTCCAACAGGACAATGCACGTCCGCATGCATCCCTTGCCACCCAACGTGCTCTAGAAGGTGTCAGTCAACTACCCTGGCCAGCAAGATCTCCGGATCAGTCCCCCATTGAGCATGTTTGGGACTGGATGAAGCGTCGTCTCACGCGGTCTGCACGTCCAGCACGAACGCTGGTCCAACTGAGGCGCCAGGTGGAAATGGCATGGCAAGCCGTTCCACAGGACTACATCCAGCTTCTCTACGATCGTCTCCATGGGAGAATAGCAGCGTGCATTGCTGCGAAAGGTGGATGTACACTGTACTAGTGCCGAAATTGTGCATGCTCTGTTGCCTGTGTCTATGTGCCTGTGGTTCTGTCAGTGTGATCATGTGATGTATCTGACCCCAGGAATGTGTCAATAAAGTTTCCCCTTCCTGGGACAATGAATTCACGGTGTTCTTATTTCAATTTCCAGGAGTGTACATTCACAGTCCGCATCAACAGTTCCTGCACTACGTGGGTAACACTTGTACTGCTGAAGGCATTCCCTGAGATCTTAATACATGTGCTGCCATCCCATCCCTTCTTCTAGTCAGTGTCGGTCAAAAATATTCAAACGGTAAGAGAAATGCGTGCTTGGACATAAATGCAGATGCTAACTAAGCCTGCAGGTTGCGCTGTTGTATTTTACCATGAAAGGCAACTGCAGCATGTCCTCAATACGTTGCAGGTGTCAGTTGAGGTCAAGGGCGTTCCATATACGAGGGTTGGAAATTTAATAGTGGCAAATATTTATTTACAGCTCGTACAGAATGGATACGTGTTTCAAAGTTTTACTGACCTTCAAAGTAGTCACCAGCATTGTGTATAACCGGTTGCCAGCGATGTGGAAGTCGTAGGATACTCTTAGCAGTGCCAGCTGTGTTGACAGTTCGAGCGGCGCGGTCTATTGCCCGAAGAATCTGTAGCAGTTCTGCAGCGAATGGTGTGAAGTGTTTCCTTCAGTTTAGAAATCGAGTTAAACTCACGAGGGCTTCAGTCAGAGGAGTGCAGTAGGTGGTACGGCACTTAGTAGCCGCATCAGTCAAACAAACCAGTAACAGCTTGCACTGTACGTGCTTGAGCATTGTCCTGCAAAATGATGGTCAGGCCCTGCACAAAGTGTCATCACGTCTATCTCTAAGCTGGTCGTAGGTTGTGTTCCAGAAATGAACGGCATATAGGCAGAAGTGATGACACTTTCTGCAGGACCTGACCATCATCTTGAAGGACAATGCTTAAGCACGTACAGTGCAAGCTGTTGCTGATTTGTTTGACTGATGGGCCTGCTAAGCGCTATACCACCTACCGCACTCCCTTGGCTTAAGCCCTCGTGAGTTCTACTCGATTTCGAAACTAAAGCAAACAGTTCAAGGCATTCGCTTCAGAACTGCTACAAATTCGTCGGGCAATAGACCGCGCCTCTCGAACTGTCAACACAGCTGGCACTGCTAGGAGTGTCTTACGACTTCCACATCGCTGGCAACTGGATGTACACAATTCTGGTAACTACTTTAAAGGTCAGTTAAACTTTGAAACATGTATGTATTTTGCATGAGCTGTAAGTAAATAGTTTCCACTATTAAAGTTCCAACGCTCGTAGTTGTGAGAGCCTTATGTCAGAGCTAAGTGATCTCGAAAGTGGGCATATTGTCGGTGTTGTTATGGTGGGTGCTTCCATGACCAGGGTACTCGATGTGTTTGGCCTTTCAGCAGGCACCGTTTAGAAAATTTATGCCGCATACAGGGAATCGGAAAAAAAAACAGCTGAGTCACAACGCAGACGAAAGTGTGGTGAGTGATCGTGACGGACGGTGGTTGAGGAAGACTGTGACAAAAGAGACGGGGACGACAGCCACAGCTGTCACTGCAGAATTGAATGTCGCACTCGCGAACCCTGTCATTACCAAAACAACATGAAGGGAGCTTCATAAGAGACCTGTAGAGCAATGAAAAAATGTTACTTAGTTAGATGTGTTTACTTTTACAATATTCGGGTGTTTGGTGACGAGTTAGGGAGCCATATCATACTAGTGGGCCCCTGGTGACTCCGCAAGGTAACAATATTGCAAAGGATCATGTGACCATTTTGGTTGACCAGGAGCATCCCATGGTATAATGTTTGTTCCCCAGTGGTGATGCTGTGTTCCAAGAACACAGGGCCCCTGGCCGTACAGCTCCCATCGTGCAGCACTGGTCTCGTGAACTCGACGTTGAATTTCGGCATCTCACCTGGCCACCACGGTCACCATATCTGAATATTACTGAGCCTCTGTGATCTACTTTGCAGTGAATGGTGTGCGATCGCCATCCATCCCCATCATTGCTACCTGAACTTGGTCGTAGTTTTGCAGGAACAGTGGTATCAGATTCGGGTGAGAACCTTACAGGACCGGTATTTATCCATTTCGAGACTGCCGGAAGCTGTTTTGTATCCCAACGGTTTTCCTGTACCGCATTAGGCATGGTAATGTGTTGTGTTTCTGGTATTCCCATAATTTCCTTCGCCCTTTGTGTACACTAGCTGATAAAAAGTATTCGGACATCCTGTGTCCTGCGGAATGGACCCCTAGTTACGACGAGAGGTGGATCCGCCAGTATAAAAGGAGGCGGAGAGAGTTGTGTTGGCGGTAGAGAAGCAATACCAGCAGAACAGGTTGGTCAAAAGAACTCAGTGACTTCGGTCGTGGATTAGTAGTCGGATGTCACCTGCATAAGAGATGCATCAGGAACTTTTCACCCCTTCTGAAGTTTCCCGTATCGACTACTGGTGATGTGATTCTGAAGTAGAAACGCGAAGAAAGCTAAACAAAGACGAAGCAGAACTCGTATACTGGCGACAGGGGCCGTGGAACATCGCAGGTGTTGCTTGCGAAAAATCTCATGAAATCAACGGAACGAATTATCCGTGAGTTTGAAAGTGTTACAAGCAGCCCTGCTAGTACCTTGGCAGTGCGTAGGAAGTTAAAAAGGACGCAGAACAATGGTCGAACAACTCCCCACCCTTCAGTGGCTTTTTACCCCCCCAACTCCCACCCACCCGGCCCTACATAAATGGATTTATATGCACCCCCCCCCCCTACCCTGCGATCGTGTGATCGTGTGATACACTACTGGCCATTAAAATTGCTACACCAAGAAGAAAAGCAGATGATAAACGAGTATTCATTGGACAAATATATTATACTAGAACTGACATGTGATTAGATTTTCACGCAATTTGGGTGCATAGATCCGGAGAAATCAGTACCCAGAACAACCACCCCTGGCCATAATAACAGCACTGATACGCCTGGGTATTGAGTCAAACAGAGCTTGGATCGCGTGTACAGGTACAGCTGCCCATGCAACTTCAACACAATACCACAGTTCATCAAGAGTAGTGACTGGCGTATTGTGACGAGTCAGTTGCTCGGCCTCCATTGACCAGACATTTTCAATTGGTGAGAGATCTGGAGAATGTGCTGGCCAGGGCAGCAGTCGAACATTTTCTGTATCCAGAAAGGCCCGTACAGGTCCTACAACGTGCGGTCGTGCATTATCCCGCTGAAATGTAGGGTTTCGCAGGGATCGAATGAAGGGTAGATCTACGGGTCGTAACACATCTGAAATGTAACGTCCACTGTTCAAAGTGCCGTCATTGCGAACAAAAGATGACCGAGACGTGGAACTAATGGCACCCGATACCTTGACGCCAGGTGATACGCCAGTATGGCGATGACGAATACACGCTTCCAATGTGCATTCACCGCGATGTCGCCAAACACGGATGCGACCATCATGATGCTGTAAATAGAACTTAGATTCATCCGAAAAAAGGACGTTTTGCCATTCGTGCACCCAGGTTCGTCGTTGAGTACACCATCGCAGGCGCTCCTGTCGTAGCGTCAAGGGTAACCGCAGCCATGGTTGGAAACTTATCTCATGTCAGCACGTTGTAGGCATCGCCACTGGCGCCAACCTAGTGTAGATGCTGTGGAGTGCTGTACCGCAAGGAAGCAAGAGAGGGGATACGGGTGGCTGGTATCCTCTTTCTATAACACGAATGCACACGTGGATTAATACGATCCTTTATTTCCATGATCTGAATACTTAACTTCAATATAGCCCATGTGTTTGGTAGGAGCTCATCAGCAATAGTTCTCTTGCAAACACATGCAAAGTACAATCCTGTCTGAAGTAAAATAGACCAGCTGTAGTCACTATGTACTGTTGTAGCCTGTGACGAACTTAACCTGCTCCGCGAATAAACTGACAGGCGCCAAAGTGGGTGATTGAGGATGATTGAGTGAGTGAGAACTCCGGTCAGCGGCGGTGGCCTAAATACATGCTGTCGATGGGGCGTTGGCAGCGTGTTGCTTGTGGATGTGTCTCTGGTCTCTCTCGTGACATGCACACTTGATCCGGCGCCTACTAACTGATCTTCGAGCTTCATTTTGGGTGACCGGTGTGCTGGCAACAGGTTACACCAGCACAGATGCTCACTTCTTTGACCACACTGATGCTTGCTTTGGGCTGCATGGAGCCTGTGGGTTGAATACCCTCGCTCTACACCACAGTGCTAAGCGACACTTGAGGTAGTGTAAACGACGACGCTACTGGGCAGTTGATTAGAGCAAGTGATGAATCATTCTGTATCCTGTGGCAATGGAAGGGTTTGGGCTTGGCGAATGTCTGGAGAACGTTACCTGCCCACTGTGTGTAGTGCCAACAGTAAAATACAAAGGATGCGTTGTTAGGGCATTACGCTGTGCATGTGTTTTTCCAGCTGAGGTTGTGGTTTCATTACTTCGCTTAAGAAAATTCTAATTTCTGGAATGTGTGAACATATTTTACAACACTGTGTAGTGCATACAGGAGAGGAACAGTTCGAAGACGATGATTGCTTGTATCAGTTTGACAATGATCCTGTCATAAAGGAGCATCTATGAGGCAATGGTTTGTGCACAATAACGTTCCTGAAGTTGATTGGCGTGTGCTGAGTAGCAATCCGAAACGAATGCAACACCTTTGGGTTGAGTGAGAAAGTCGACTTGGCTCTAGATCCCAGTGTCCAACATCTCTCTACCTTTTCTAGTTTTCGGTCTCGAGGAAGAAGGGGCTGGCATTCCTCCACAGACCTCGAGACACCTCACTGGAAGTGTCGGCCGCCCCCAGTAGCTGAATGGTCAGCGTGACGGATTGTCAATCCTCTGGGCCTAGGTTCGATTCCCGGCTGGGTCGGCGAATTTTCTCCTCTCAAGGACGGAGTGTTATGCTGTCCTCATCATCGTCCTATCATCCTCATCGACTGCAGGTCGCCGAAGTGGCGTCAAATTGAAAGACCGACACCCGGCGAACGGTCTGCCCGACGGAGGGCCCTAGCCATACGGTTAAATAAGTAAATTGGAAGTGTCCCCAGCAAAGTTCAAGCCGTTATAATGGGACAGTATGGACACGTCTCTTGTAAATGTCCAGTAACAGATGTTCTGGTGCTTGTAGTCAGATAGTGCATGCTGGCAAAGTGAGGTATTTATTTTCTGCGTCCACTGGATTAAACTACACTCCTGGAAATTGAAATAAGAACACCGTGAATTCATTGTCCCAGGAAGGGGAAACTTTATTGACACATTCCTGGGGTCAGATACATCACATGATCACACTGACAGAACCACAGGCACATGGACACAGGCAACAGAGCATGCACAATGTCGGCACTAGTACAGTGTATATCCACTTTTCGCAGCAATGCACGCTGCTATTCTCCCATGGAGACGATCGTAGAGATGCTGGATGTAGTCCTGTGGAGCGGCTTGCCATGCCATTTCCACCTGGCGCCTCAGTTGGACCAGCGTTCGTGCTGGACGTGCAGACCGCGTGAGACGATGCTTCATCCAGTCCCAAACATGCTCAATGGGGGACAGATCCGGAGATCTTGCTGGCCAGGGTAGTTGACTGACACCTTCTAGAGCACGTTGGGTGGCAAGGGATACATGCGGACGTGCATTGTCCTGTTGGAACAGCAAGTTCCCTTGCCGGTCTAGGAATGGTAGAACGATGGGTTCGATGACGTTTCGGATGTACCATGCACTATTCAGAGTCACCTCGACGATCACCAGAGGTGTATGGCCAGTGTAGGAGATCGCTCCCCACACCATGATGCCGGGTGTTGGCCCTGTGTGCCTCGGTCGTATGCAGTCCTGATTGTGGCGCTCACCTGCACGGCGCCGAACACGCATACGACCATCATTGGCACCAAGGCAGAAGCGACTCTCATCGCTGAAGACGACACGTCTCCATTCGTCCCTCCATTCACGCCTATCGCGACACCACTGGAGACGGGCTGCACGATGTTGGGGCGTGAGCGGAAGACGGCCTAACGGTGTGCGGGACCGTAGCCCAGCTTCATGGAGACGGTTGCGAATGGTTCTCGCCGATACCCCAGGAGCAACAGTGTCCCTAATTTGCTGGGAAGTGGCGGTGCGGTCCCCTACGGCACTGCGTAGGATCCTACGGTCTTGGCGTGCATCCGTGCGTCGCTGCGGTCCGGTCCCAGGTCGACGGGCACGTGCACCTTCCGCCGACCACTGGCGACAACATCGATGTAGTGTGGAGACCTCACGCCCCACGTGTTGAGCAATTCGGCGGTACGTCCACCCGGCCTCCTGCATGCCCACTATACGCCGTCGCTCTAAGTCCGTCAACTGCACATACGGTTCACGTCCACGCTGTCGCGGCATGCTACCAGTGTTAAAGACTGCAATGGAGCTCCGTATGCCACGGCAAACTGGCTGACACTGACGGCAGCGGTGCACAAATGCTGCGCAGCTAGCGCCATTCGACGGCCAACACCGCGGTTCCTGGTGTGTCCGCTGTGCAGTGCGTGTGATCATTGCTTGTACAGGCCTCTCGCAGTGTCCGGAGCAAGTATGGTGGGTCTGACACACCGGTGTCAATGTGTTCTTTTTTCCATTTCCAGGAGTGTATTTACGGGGTGTGGCTACAAAATAACAGAACTACTGCTGTATAACGTTTTATTTCAAAAAACGTACATATTCGTCTTTAGCTATTGTCGTCATCAATATACTCCTCTCCTCTATGCGTGCCATGCTCCATGTGAATTTTTCATTGATGGAAACAGCGCTGGAAATCTTCCTCTGTGAGGTCAATGGCGATGCGTGCCGCTTTTCCTTTCGCTACTGCAACGGACTGAAATCTTGTACCTTTTAACGCAGATTTGACCTTGGAAAATAGATAAAAGTCACGTATAGCTTAGGAGAGTCGAATAAGCTGGGTCATATAACAGTGAGGCGGTGTACTTTGCCAGAGATCTCTTAACAAGCAATGTAGTATAATACGGTGCGTTGTCTTGATACAGAATCCACAATTTGTTCTTCCACAATTCAGACTGTTTTTTTTCTTTTATTTTGTATTTTCTCATTTAGTTGAGCAAGAATCTCATGGTGGAAATAATGACTGATAGTCTGACCTCCAGTAACGCAATCAGTTTATACCATTCCATGAGTATCGAGAAAAAAACCTCCACTATCAATCTTGATTTGCTCGGTCGAGTATTTTTCGCTCTCGGTGAAGTTCAGCCCTCCTAGTGCCCTACCTGGCGCTTAGTTTCTGGATCATAAGTGAAAAACCAACTTCTTCACACGTTATCACTCTTTCGAAGAAATTAGAATCATTTTCAGTAGTATTCAAAGTGTCAGTGCAAGCATTCTGAAGAACTTCTTTTTGTACGACGGTGGGAATCTCCGGCACCAGTTTCGGTCACCCTTTTCTATGTTACATTGGTTATGTAAAATTTGCCTTTCGCGTTCTGTGTCAATTCCCACAGTTTCAGCAATCGATGGAATACTCTACCGACGATCGAATCAGTTTACCTACTTTTTCGGTATTTGCATCCGTTTTTGATGTTGAAGGACGTCCCGGGCGCGAGTCATCTTCGTATTCCCGGCCATCTTGGGAACACCCGAACCACTCAAACACTCGTGTTCGTGATAAACGGTCTTCGCCATATTCTTATTTTAGTAATAGATAGAGTTCAGTAGCAGTTTTTCCATGTTTCAAGTGAAACTTCAGGACACTTCGTTGCTCTGTTATCACAGTTATCATTCTTCCAGCAAAACAAGGGACATTTAAAATAAATTACAGAAAAACCTGGGACAATGAAGAAAAAAAACGGGACATAAATATTGTATTGACACAAACGAAGACCACTGCCACAGTGATTTGTCTAGACACCAGAGATACCGCATTCGACTGAGAAGGCTTTACGCTTCACAGCTATTGGTCGTTCATCTTAGATACACGCATACTTACGTCTGTAACAGCATCAGTGCTGTTAATTTATAGCCACGCGTCGAACACATTGGTCCTGCCGTTTCGGTAAAGGTAGGGTGCCCATTTCATTTTCATTGGAAAAGGGGACATTTAAAAATGGCTCTGAGCACTATGGGGCTTAACATCTATGGTCATCAGTCCCCTAGAACTTAGAACTACTTAAAGCTAACTAATCTAAGGATATCACACAACAACCAATAAAAGGGACATTTAAAATAAATTACAGAAAAACTTGGGACAATGAAGAAAAAAAAAACGGGACATAAATATTGTATTGACTAAATTTAATACACATACAAGCTTACCTTTACAACGTGCACTCAGATGATCCCAAATCACTTTTTACAATTATTCTGCCACTCTATCACCGTACGTTTCACTTTTATGTGCTTTATCAACAAGTGCATTTTCGTCTGAAATTGTATCATAAAAGTCAGTACACGATAGCTTCTTGTGCTGCCAACTGCCTATCCATTTCTGTTACTGATTTTAAGTTTACATAGTAGTCACTTACGCATTTATTTGCTCTTTTCGTTTGATCACTGATGCGATGTTTCTTCGACTTAATGTGATTCACAACGTCAGACCTTCCACCATGACCAACAGCAAATTTTGATCTGCACAACGTACATTCTACAGTTTCTCCACTACCACTGATAAAAGGAAACTTGCTTTTTATACTGCTGTTAAAATTACACTTTCAGTTTGATATAATGAAACAGTGATTGCACAGTGCAAAACATTAACAGTGTGATGACGAAAGCCAGACAGCAAGTATCAGTGGTGTAGACTGTCTCTGGACCGAAAGGACGGACTAAGTGGGTCGATTTAGAAAAGAAGAATCTTCGTTGTTGAAACTTCCTGGCAGATTAAAATTGTGTGCCGGACCCAGACTCGAACTCGGGACCTTTGCCTTTCGCGGGCAAGTGCTCTACCGACTGAGTATCGGTCCGGCACACAGTTTTAATCTGCCAGGAAGTTTCATATCATCGCACACTCCGCTGTAGAGTGGAAATTTCATTCTATATCTTCGTTGTTATTCGTAACCTACAGTGCGTTTAAAATTACTTGCGATTTTTGACAGTTCGGTACATATTTGGGGTATGCTGAAAGTCATCACACGCTTCCTAGCGTAAATAATTGCGCAGTTAATAGCAAGTCAAACAACCAGTAACGTAAAAAGTTCTAGCCATGCGGAATCACAAAAAAACGGTACATTTGAGCGTCCCCAAAAAAACTCTCGGGACAGCGGGACATTTTGGTAAAAAACGGGACTGTCCCGGGCAAAGCGGGACGAATGGACACCCTAGGTAAAGGCCTGTAGCGCACACATGAAGTATTGTGTCACGATTTTGACGTGATTAAATGTTGGTTTCTTCTGTTCACTACTTTCGAGTATGTAGACATTCATTTGTCCAACAAGTCACTTCTAGTGTCTGTGGAGCACGTCTGGGAAGGGGGGCGGGGGTTGGGGAGGGGGATTCCCCGACCGTGCGCAGTGACAGAGCGCCCGGTAGGGCTGACGTCACGACCCGCTTTGAGCGTCCCATGTTGTGCGCGTAGTCTGCCAGTATCGAGCGCATTGCGTCATAGCTGCGTCAGCCGCCACCGGGAATTCCAGCTCGCCGCCCCCGCCTCCTCCCGCGGCCGCATTAAGGATCTTCGTGAAACGTTCGCGAGAGCCGCGCGCGAGCGGGCAGGTTTATTCTTCCGCAGTCACGGCACCCACCCGACGCCGAGATGGGTTGGGTAGGCGCCGCTGATTTACTGGAATGTCGAGGACACGCTCTGCCGTGTTCACTGCGGGAGAGCGCTCTGGCCTTGAGGAACAGGCCGCCGTTTTGCAATATAGTGAGCCGCGCAGATACATCGATTTAAAGTCCGCTGCGCAGCGTGTGTGGAGCTTACTGGTGAAGTCGAACTGAAAAATAGTAAATTGATTTATTTATTTAACCTGATCAGATTAGGGCCATCAGGCCCTCTATTACATCGGACCAGTGTTCCACACATGCAGCATTTCACACATCAGAGTTACATCATGACCATAGTTTAAATAACAAAATTAGATTACTCTAGTGACAATATGAATGAAGAGTAATGACTAAGACCTAATAAAGTAAATACGGGCAGTATTTTTACAACAGGTGCTATACATACAAATTATGATAAAAGCAATAATAATAACAGTAAAAAAATCATATAATAATGATAAACATGAGAAAAATTGGCAATAGTAATGAGGATTTGTGCAGATATACATTAATATCATGGTGTGTAAAGTAGATGTTTACTAGTATAGCGAGTTTTGGGGAAGGGAGATTTAAGGAGGGGGAAAGAGGGAAGTAATGAGGTGAAGTGCATTCATGTACAGAGGAAGGCATTACTGTTGCTTAAGTAGATACGTCAATAACTGTTTTTGAAGCCGGACATGTTTTTAAGTTCTCTAACATAACGAGGGAAGTTATTACAGAGTCGTGTTCCCGCTACTGTAAAGAACTTGGCGAAGGCAACTGAGCGATGCAGTGGAACAGAGAGGATTTTATTATGATGGGAACGTGTTTTTCTGTCATGTTGTTCCGACATAAGCGTTAAGAACGAGGAGAGGTATGAGAGACAGTGTACATTTACAAGGCAGTAGATGAGACAGAGTGTTTGGAAATTCCTGCGTTTGTCTGCACGCAGCCAGGACAATTTTGCATATGCTGGTGAAATGTGATCAAAAAGTCAAGAAGTTAATATTTGTTCCATTTAGGATAAGAGATGGTACGGATTCCCGATGTTTTGGGCTAATGAGCTTAGAGTGACCAACAAGTACCGCTTGGGATTTAGATGGTTTTAGTTTTAGTCCTATGTCCTGTGCCCATTTTGATAGTGCATTGAGATCAGTATCGAAATTTTCAATAGCTTTCTTAAGATTGCTTGGTTTCGCACTTAGATATAACTGAAGGTCATCAGCATACATATGGTATTTGCAATAGGTCAGAACCGATGATACATTGTTGACATACAGAGAGAAGAGTATAGGACCTAATACTGAGCCTTGGGGAACGCCTGACACTACCTGCCGCCATTGTGATTTTATATTCCCGGATAGGACGCGTTGCTGACGAGACGTCATGTATGAGCGAAACCATTGCACTGCACTTGGTGAGAAATTTAGACCGCTAAGTTTGGATAGTAAGGTGTCGAAGTCGACAGCATCAAATTCTTTGCTGAAATCTAAGAAGCAAATGATAGTCGCTTCTTGTCTATCCATGGCAAGTTTCAGGTCATTTCTCACCTTTACCAGTGCGGATGTTGTGCTTCGATGTTTACGGAAACCTGATTGGTATTCGTCTAGTAGGTTGTTAGTAGTTAGGTAGTTGGTGAGCTTGTCATGGACTATATATTCTAAGGCCTTTGATAGTGCAGGAAGAAGACAGATGGGGTGGTAGTCAGAGGGTACTGTGGCGATGTCCTTTTTAGGCAGCGGCTTAATTTGTCCCAGTTTCCAGGCCTCGGGGAAAATACTTGTGATTAATGAATCGTTGAAAATGTCTGTTATAGAGGGCAGTAGTTGATCAATAATAAGTTTTACCATCTGGATAGTGATGCCATCATGTCCAGTAAATGCTGATCTAATCCGCATTATGGCTTTCTTGACAGTATTGCACGTGACGTGCTGTAGATAGAATTTTTCTTTGCTACAGTCTTTCATCCCCATGAAGTAATCAATGATTTTCTTTTTTTTTCGGTTCAATTGTGGTTGTAGGTAATGTGAAGAATCGGTGCAGTTCTTCAGCTGGGACCATGGGATTTTCTGCAACTTTTATTTTGCCTACGGAGTTTTTTTTTTCCACAGGAAAGCAGGTCTACATCCATTTAGATGTTACACTTCTCTCTCAGCAGATAAACTGAGTACTGCCTGCAGATCTCTTACTCTTTGATCGTGGCAGCTTCAGTGTTAGTCTCTACAGCAGATGTTTCCGTCAGAAAAAGTTAATTAATAAGGGACAATGGGAAGACCACAAACTCACAACAGACAAGGGGTAAATCAGAGGAATATAAATATACAGTCGATACCGTTTATAGTGACATCGCTTTTAACGACGTAATGGTTACAACAGCGAACTCTAACGGTCTCGTCTAAATCCTGTATCAACACTATATTTACAGAATCGCTTAGTACGACACCACGTATTGCGACTTATCGTATAAAACGACGTATTTTACTACATTTTCGGAGAAATATATCAGCTATCATTTCCGATGATCATTTTTCTTGTTACGTATTTGGGGATTACTAACAACAATGTAACGCTTACTTTCAAACTCTTGTTTTCTGCAGATTGTTGGTTTCAAATCAGACGTTGAAAATGAATGCATTGTTAATGCAAATTGTGTACGCACATCTATATGACTTAACAAGACTGTCTTTGCTGTGATTATAGAAAACAATAAAATTAAATTCCAACATGTGTTAATTTTTTAAAGGACAGAAGCAGAATAATAGTGTATACGTTATTGATGTTTTGTGATTTGTATGTTAGATATTTTCAATGTGGTAGATATAGTCTGCGGCCCCTGTGGCCGAGTGGTTCTAGGCGCTTTCGTCCGGAACCGCGCAGCAGCTACGGTCGCTGGTTCGAATCCTACCTCGAGCATGGATGTGTGTGACGTCCTTAGGTTAGTTAAGTTTAAGTAGTTCTAAGTCTACGGTATTTATGACCTCAGATGCTAAGTCCGATACTGCTTAGAGCAATTTTGAGACATAGTTTATCACATTTGCACAACATTTTAAAGAAAAACATACTAGAAAGTGTAGGCCTTCGTGTAATTTATGTATAGAATATTGTCTTTCCATTTAGCTGCTGTTTATTAATTTTTGTAATACATAAACTGGAACGAAATTGTTGTCATTCGTGACTCTTATGCTATACAAAACTTATAGCAAGCTTTAAACACGCTCAGCATTACATCTACTTCATTATTTTAAGAGCGTGTTCAACATTATTAAACAATTTACATTATTTCCACTTCTTTATTCACTTTTTAAAGTTTTTACATTTTGCTGTCGTATTGTTGGTGTCCGTATTGCATAAACATAAGAAAAATTCCTCTTCAGTACCTCTCCACAAATACTGTATTATAAATACTGTACGTGTGCTGTATTTAAGCTGCTTTTTGAAATGTTAACTCTATGACAACCTAAAACTTACAGATACGAAAATTTTATCAAAAAACAAAGTAAAAACCTGGTTTGTGCGACTGTCGGCTATAACGACCACAAACCGTCGGTCCCTTCGACGTCATTATAACCGATTTCGACTGTATTAATCTTTCAAACCCGTGTTTTAATGAGAGGTAGCCTGGGACATCAATTCACAATTCGGTACTGATTGTGCGATAGCCGATCGTCCGGAAGAAATTAAAGCAATTTGAGAAATCTATAGAAAGAGAAATGAAAGTGCGTACATCCCCTAAATATTAGCAACTAGTGAGACGTGATACTGAGACACTGAGTGAGATACTGACAGGTTTCAGATAGATTATATAATGGTAAGACAGAGATTTAGGAACCAAGTTTTAAATTGTAAGACATTTCCAGGGGCAGATGTGGACTCTGCCCACAATCTATTGGTTATGACCTGTAGATTAAAACTAAAGAAACTGCAAAAAGGTGGGAATTTAAGGAGATGGGACCTGGATAAACTAAAAGAACCAGAGGTTGTACAGAGTTTCAGGGAGAGCATAAGGGAGCAATTGACAGGAATGGGGGAAAGAAATACGGTAGAAGAAGAGTGGGTAGCTTTGAGGGATGAAGAAGTGAAGGCAGCAGAGGATCAAGTAGGTAAAAAGATGAAGGCTAGTAGAAATCCTTGGGTAACAGAAGAAATATTGAATTTAATTGATGAAAGGAGAAAATATAAAAATGCAGTAAATGAAGCAGGCAAAAAGGAATACAGACGTCTCAAAAATGGGATCGACACGAAGTGCGAAATGGCTAAGCAGGGATGGCTAGAGGACAAATGTAAGGATGTAGAGGCTTATCTCACTAGGGGTAAGATAGATACTGCCTACAGGAAAATTAAAGAGACCTTTGGAGATAAAAGAACCACTTGTATGAACATCAAGAGCTCAGATGGAAACCCAGTTCTAAGTAAAGAAGGGAAAGCAGAAAGGTCGAAGGAGTATATAGAGGGTCTATACAAGGGCGATGTACTTGAGGAAAATATTATGCAAATGGAAGAGGATGTAGATGAAGATGAAATGGAAGATACGATACTGCGTGAAGAGTTTGACAGAGCACCGAAAGACCTGAGTCGAAACAAGGCCCCGGGAGTAGACAACATTCCATTGGAACTACTGACGGCCTTGGAAGAGCCAGTCCTGAGAAAACTCTACCATCTGGTGAGCAAGATGTATGAGACAGGCGAAATACCCTCAGACTTCAAGAAGAATATAATAATTCCAATCCCAAAGAAAGCAGGTGTTGACAGATGTGAAAATTACCGAACTATCAGTTTAATAAGTCACAGCTGCAAAATACTAACGCGAATTCTTTACAGGCGAATGGAAAAACTAGTAGAAGCCGACCTCGGGGAGGATCAGTTTGGATTCCGTAGAAATGTTGGAACACGTGAGGCAATACTGTCCCTACGACTTATCTTAGAAGTTAGATTAAGGAAGGGCAAACCTACGTTTCTAGCATTTGTAGACTTAGAGAAAGCTTTTGACAATGTTGATTGGAATACTCTCTTTCAAATTCTGAATGTAGCAGGGGTACAATACAAGGAGCGAAAGGCTATTTACAATTTGTACAGAAACCAGATGGCAGTTATAAGAGTCGAGGGACATGAAAGGGAAGCAGTGGTTGGGAAGGTAGTGAGACAGGGTTGTAGTCTGTCTCCGATGTTATTCAATCTGTATATTGAGCAACCAGTGAAGGAAACAAAAGAAAAATTCGGAGTGGGTATTAAAATCCATGGAGAAGAAATAAAAATGTTGAGGTCCGCCGATGACATCGTAATTATGTCAGAGACAGCAAAGGACTTGGAAGAGTAGTTAAACGGAATGGACCGTGTCATGAAAGGAGGGTATAAGATGAACATCAACAAAAGCAAAACGAGGATAATGGAATGTAGTCGAATAAAGTCCGCTGATGCTGAGGGAATTAGATTAGGAAATGAGACAATTAAAGTAGTAAAGGAGTTTTGCTATTTGGGGAGCAAAATAACTGATGATGGTCGAAGTAGAGAGGATATAAAATGTAGACTGGCAATGGCAAGGAAAGCGTTTCTGAAGAAGAGAAATTTATTAACATCGAGTATAGATTTAAGTGTCAGGAAGTCATTTCTCAAAGTATTTGTATGAAGTGTAGCCATGTATGGAAGTGAAACATGGACGATAACTAGTTTTGACAAGAAGAGAATAGAAGCTTTCGAAATGTGGTGCTACAGAAGAATGCTGAAGATTAGATGGGTAGATCACATAACTAATGAGGAAGTATTGAATAGGATTGGAGAGAAGAGAAGTTTGTGGCACAACTTGACCAGAAGAAGGGATCGGTTGGTAGGACATGTTCTGAGGCATCAAGGGATCACCAATTTAGTATTAGAGGGCAGCGTGGAAGGTAAAAATCGTAGAGGGAGACCAAGAGATGACTACACTAAGCAGATTCAGAAGGATCTAGGTTGCAGTAGGTACTGGGAGATGAAGAAGCTTGCACAGGATAGAGTAGCATGGAGAGCTGCATCAAACCAGTCTCAGGACTGAAGACCACAACAACAACGAGACGTAATAACGCATTATCAGCGCCATGTCGGAAAAATTGTGACTCAGCATGAGAGACGAATGATTCGGGTAGAAACGGCGAAAAGTGTGGCAAGTATTACCCCGCTTCAGTGAGCGGTGTGCATGCAGCTTATAGGGAAGCTGCGAGTACGCACGTTTTCAGCGGTCGAGGTCAGCACGTACATACTCTCACAGTTTCAGCAGAATCCTACTGATGAGCCTTTAAACCCGACTGATTCCAGAATAATGGAAATGAGCTTATGTTAACTGAAGATTGAGGCGACTTCGTACTAATGAATTAATAATACTGCCACGTATCTGCAATCAAATGGGCGCCATCTGACGTCTGCGTAAGAGTCTCCTAGGCTTTATTATCTCGGAAGAAATACAGTGGAATTCCTACTGCAGTACAAAACTAGTTTCTATAGCCAATCTTTCTGAGAAGGGTAGAGGTGGGTTGTGGCTGAGGAGGGGAGGGGGGGGGGGGGCAGCGCTGCCTGTTACAGTGGATTTTGGTCGGAGCAGAGCGGGAAGTGTCGCTGGCGTTAAAGATGGTCATTCTGCGGTGGAATCCGGAGAGCAAGGCCCCCGAAAACAAGTCATTCCTTTGTGATGGTGTGTCTGCATCGCGAATTTTGACGCTTGGCTCTGTCTTTTACCGACTTATGCCATCTTTAACTTTTTCAAATTAATTATTCGGCGGATATTATAATGGATTCATCCCACCATCTCATGGTCGGGCATCAGGCAACATATTGGCGTCCAGAAGGTTCAAGAAAATTGATATTATTACTGATATTTGCCTGTTAAGTTTTACGACTTATTCAGTATTTATTTAATTGGCCCATGAGTACTGTCACTGATTTGGTAATGTGCCTCCTCTATGAATCTGTGATTGAAAATATTATTTCACAATCAATTTAAAATTGTTCCTTTGTAAGACACTGGGTTACACAGCCATTGTTGCCTTTCCACGTGTAGGTGATATGTCGTGGAAAAGTCTCGGGCTTTCGACCGCGTTGCCATTATTGAGAGTTGGAATCCATCGATTCACTGTACATTATACAGGGTGAACTTGAGCTCCACTGACGAAAGTTTGGATGTTGTTCAGTGATATTTTCCGATTATTTTAGTAGCAACCCGTGGTCTCTAATGACTTTCTACAGAGTAATAACATAATTACGATTTGTTCAGTTCGTTACCTTAATAACCTTTGTTTCCCTGAAAATATATTTTATAGCGGTGAAAGATCATGTAGAAAGTCGGATGTTCATATCTTTTCTTGGAAAGTCGACTACTGATTTTGCTGTTGCGTGGATACGCAGACCCTCAGTCTTTGATACTATTATCGCCAGTGGTAGCGGGCGAACAGTTGAGAGTAGTCGGACGCAGCCCGGCGTGAAGAGAAGCCGACTCCATGACTGTGCTAGTGGCGCCAGAGGAGATTTCTGTATTAATCGAGGATTTTTGGTAATTTGCCTTTCTTCTGCGCGTAATTGTTGATTGCACGCGCACTGGAGGGATTTTTGTCAGATTTATGTATGCATACGTTGAAAGAAATATTCGTATCTTTGTTGTCACCAGACACGTGACTATTAATTAAAGACATTGTGGAATAATTGGAGTTTTTGGTAATCAAACTGCCCAAGGAAAAGAAAGGTCGTCAGTGTGTGAACAGTCAGTTTTCAGAATACAGGGAATTAAAAGTTTTTATTGATTCCTTTCTTTATTTACATCACTTAAGGCTTGTTGATTAAACCTGTCATGATCCTTTACTTTCAATAAGAAAGAAAAAGGAGAGTAGTTGCATTAGTTGTTGTGATCAAGCATTGCACTCTGCATGCAGAATATTCATGCAGTTGCAGCGGTAAGATGAGGTAAGTTCTCCTTTGCGTATAGGAGCATTACGATATAATTGTTAGGAGGTATTAAGGAATATTTTAAAAATGGCAGTAAGATACAAGAAAAGTGACTTTAATGACATATAGGAAAAGTAATTAATATCTGAGATTCTTGAGTTTCTCCCGGCGTATTTGATAATCAAAATATCCACGGGTGTACTGCCGGTCTTAGTGTCCAACGGGCACAATATTTCGGCGATCATACATGTCGCTACCATCAGGTGAACTGGCGGACTGAGCTCCAGTGAACGTGCCTGCACGGAGATCCGTACGCTATGGCTGCTCAGGGGGAACTGGGTTCGGTCACGGCGGCGGCCGATTTGAATACCCTCCGCCCGCGGCGCGCTCCCTCCGCCGTCCGCGCCCCGTGCCACGGTCGCGCGGTGGAACAGATTGCAACGGCGTCTGAGATGACGTCGGTGTGATGGCTCTGTCTTCCGTGGTCATCACAACTATGCGTTTGCTCGATTTACTCTTGATTAACCCAATCGCTGGTCCCCAAGCCTTGCTAAGATTATAGCCACAGTCACGGTTTATGAGGTCGTCATTGGTGCGAATTTCCATGGCCTCTCTAACAACGCTGTCCCAGTATCTCGACGTCTGTACCAGAATCCTCGTGCGTTCATACCCCTTAGCGTGATTTTCCGACAAACAATGTTGAGCGACCGCCGACTTGCTCGGATACATCAGTCGAGTGTGCCTCTGGTGTTCACGGCATCGATCGTCGACGGTACGCACCGTCACATATTGGTCAGAACATCATGATCTTCCCTCTCGGTAATGTCATGTGGCCGACTGGGCCCGGGTACATTCTCGTGACCACCACTGCTAGCAATCATGTACAGTGCCCACATTCTTGCCACGTCCTTCTGCAACAACGGAAAAGGAACATTCAGCTTCTAGTAGCCCTGTTACGCGAACTCATTCAAACTCAGTGAGGTCCTGATAATGGCGTCTTTGTCCCCTTGAATGCATCCTTGACCAACATCTACTCACTAAGTCCAATCGTAAAGGCAACTAACGCTCACGACCGTTACGGCGTGTGTTTAAAACAAATGTGATTCGTATCCCCATAGTGGCGCTGCTAGCGCAAATGGCGCAAAAACTGAATAGATATCTTTCAGCTGCAGATACACGCCTACCAACTTTTAGTTTATGTCGCACAACTCCTTCTTGGTATTGCTGTTTTTTTCTGTCAGTGTAATTAGCCCATTTTAAAACTAAGTCGACTCATTCTTCCAAGATAAATCGTGTGTTCTGGCATCTTTTAAAAACATATTTATAGGAAATACAAGTGATATCATTGTAGGAAAGTCGACGAGATGACATCCATTACCACTTACAAAAGTGGTAATCGTGCCTGAGAGGTGAATTGGCCGAGATCGTAGAGTGGTGGAAAGAGACGCTTATGGTCTAGGATTCGATTCAAATATAATGGCAATTTTATTTATTCCGAAGTCGAAGTGCGGTGGCGTATACGACAGAAAATCAGGAAAAATACCACTGAATTTGGGTTTACGCTGGTGTGCAGCGTGAGGGCTCGTAAAGTGCGCACCCAATGCTTCTGCCTCGGAACAGCTGGCTTGGGGTGCCCGTTGTACTCATTTGGCGTCTGGTCTAGTGACCTAAGCAGTCCCACCCTGGGGTACAATAGTTTCTCTAGTTGGCTCTGGCTTCACTGTCTGCCATAGCGATGCGCCTGCCCTTTTTTTCTGAGATTCTTTCTACAGAGAAATTGTTGTTGTTGTTGTTGTCTTCAGTCCTGAGACTGGTTTGATGCAGCTCTCCATGCTACTCTATCCTGTGCAAGCTGCTTCATCTCCCAGTACCTACTGCGACCTACATCCTTCTGATTCTGCTTAGTGTACTCATCTCTTGGTCTCCCTCTACGATTTTTACCCTCCACGCTCCCCTCTAATACTAAATTGGTGATCCCTTGATTCCTCAGAACATGTCCTACCAACCGATCCCTTCTTCTGGTCAAGTTGTGCCACAAACTTCTCTTCTCTCCAATCCTTTTCAACACTTCCTCATTAGTTATGTGATCTACCCATCTAATCTTCAGCATTCTTCTGTAGCACCACATTTCGAAAGCTACTTTTCTCTTCTTGTCCAAACTATTTATCGTCCATGATTCACTTCCATACATGGCTACACTCCATACAAATACTTTCAGAAATGACTTCCTGACACATAAATCTATACTCGATGTTAACAAACTTCTCTTCTTCAGAAACGCTTTTCTTGCCATTGCCAGTCTACATTTTATATTCTCTCTACTTCGACCATCATCAGTTATTTTGCTCCCCAAATAGCAAAACTCCTTTACTACTTTAAGTGTCTCACTTCCTAATCTAATTCCCTCAGCATCACCCGACATAATTCGGCTACATTCCATTATCCTCGTTTTGCTTTTGTTCATGCTCATCTTATATTCTCCTTTCAAGACACTATCCATTCCGTTCAACTGCTCTTCCAAGTCCTTTGCTGTCTCTGACAGAATTACGATGTCATCGGCGAACCTCAAAGTTTTTATTTCTTCTCCATGGATTTAAATACCTACTCCGAATTTTTCTTTTGTTTCCTTCACTGCTTGCTCAATATACAGATTGAATAACATCGGGGATAGACTACAGCCCTGTCTCACTCCCTTCCCCACCACTGCTTCCCTTTCATGTCCCTCGACTCTTATAACTGCCATTTGGTTTCTGTACAAATTGTAAATAGCTTTTCGCTCCCTGTATTTTACCCCTGCCACCTTCAGAATTTGAAAGAGAGTATTCCAGTCAACATTCTGAAGAAACACCGGGTCGGAACTGTGTTTTGCCCTCCGAATAAAACTCGTGCATTGGTGGGGAGCGCCAAAGATGGCCTCGGTTTTAGGAAGGCCGGCGTGTACGTGATTCCGTGTCAATGTGGCAAGTCGTATATTGGTCAGACGATGCGTACCGTCGACGATCGATGCCGTGAACACCAGAGGCACACTCGACTGATGTATCCGAGCAAGTCGGTGGTCGCTGAACATTGTTTATCGGAAAATCACGCTATGGATTATGACCGCACGAGGTTTCTGGTACAGTCGTCGAGATACTGGGACAGCGTTGTCAGAAAGGCCATCGAAATTCGCACCAATGACGACCTCATAAACCGTGACTGTGGCTATAATCTTAGCAAGGCTTGGGAACCAGCGATTGGGTTAATCAAGAGTAAATCGAGCAAACGCATAGTTGTGACGACCACGGCGGACAGAGCCATGACACCGACGTCATCTCAGACGCCGTCGCAATCTGTTCCACCGCGCTACCGTGGCGCGGGGCGCGGGGCGCTGACGGCGGAGGGAGCGCGCCGCGGGCGGAGGGTATTTAAATCGGCCGCCGCCGCGACCGAACCCAGTTCCCCCTGAGCAGCCATAGCGTACGGATCTCCGTGCCGGCGCGTTCACAGGAGCTCAGTCCGTCAGTTCACCTGATGATGGCGACATGTTTGATCGCCGAAATATTGTGCCCGTTGGACACTATATATCGGCAGTACACCCGTGGAAATTTTGATTATCAAATACGCCGGGAGAAACTCATGAATCACAGTTTACATATTGTATGTACTTTTGTTTGAATGGTTCAAATGGCTCTGAGCACTATGGGACTTGACATCTGTGGTCATCAGTCCCCTAGAACCTGGAACTACTTAAACCTAACTAACCTAAGGACACCACACACATCCATGACCGAGGCAGGATTCGAACCTGCCACCGGAGCGGTCGAGCGGTTCCAGACTGAAGCGCCTAGAGCGCTTTTGTTTAAAGTGTCTTCAAAGAAAATCATTCTTTACAAATAATCCGTGTTGTTAATAACATGCTCTTTGCGTTTTTTGGGTCATAATAAAGCAGACAATTGACTGAAGAAACTGTATCAAAGTTAGCTAAATTATTACTATAGTAAAAACATCATTTCATGAGTACCTTTACCGCATCATAAATAGTCAAATGTTACCGAAGGGAGAAATGTTGGGGGTTTATCGTCTTTTCGACAACGACATCATTAGAGACGGGGTATGGAATATGGAAGTTCGTAAATAAGTTGGCATTTAATGCTTTTCTTCCGAGAACATACGATACGTAAACACAATCTCCACAGGAGTAAATAATTCTATAAGCCCGTTTTGAAATCAGTTATTAATAACTAACTCACACCGTCTTTCGGCCACAAGTGGCCTTTCCGTACCGTCCGACCGCCGTGTCATCATCAGCTGAGGATGCGGATAGGAGTGGCGTATGGTGAGCACAGGGCTCTCCCGGCCGTTATGATGGTTTTCGTTGACCGGAGACGCTACTATTCGGTCGAGTAGCTCCTCAATTGGCATCACGAGGCTGAGTGCACCCCGAAAAATGGCAACAGCGCAAGGCGTCCCTCATGGTTTCCATCCAAGTGCCAGCCACGTCCGACAGTGCTTAAATTCGGTAATCTGACGAGAACCGGTGTATCCACTGCGGCAACGCCGTTGCCAATCAGTTATTAATGGACCCTTTTAAACTTTGCGATTGTGTTTTTAACTTTTCGTAGTACTCTTTGATGCTTTTCAGTTCGACCGTACCTCAATCATAGTCACTTCGCAGCTGTCACTGAACTGTAATATGTATTCATGTTTCGTAAGATCACAAAATACATTGGTCTTTCTCCTGCAACGACGCAGTTGTGAAGTAGCACTCCTATTTTACGCTATCTCTAACAATGGAGAGGAGAGGAGAGAGAGAGAGAGAGAGAGAGAGAGAGAGAGAGAAAGAAAAGAAATCAGATGCCGTCAGAGCACGTGTAGAACTGTATGCATAAAAACTTAATGAGTGACACCATTTGCAAGAAAATCGCATACTCCTGTAGAATGTATTCGTAACAATCTCTGAGTTACGCTATCTTTTGCAACAAACCGCATAGCAGTGTGGTTCCTTCGAAATAAACTTTCGTAACGAAGAAAGACTTCATGTTCACTTTGTAGGACTTGGCGAGATATGGACTGGTGATTCAAAAATGGAACACAGTTGGTACACTGCACATTTAGAAAAAAACCATCAACTTTTTTGTTTATACTGGGCGGTCAGAATCGGACTGCAGCACTTGTAAGTGTGTTTCAGGGTATGTTGCTCTGAGAAGCAGTTATTAAGAAAAAATTCGATACATTGTGCAGTTTCCGAGTTAATTAGCGTTGAAGTTAGCCAATGAGGCCATCGCACGAGCAAATTCAAGTGGCCGACCAGATAAAATTAATGTCAGTTCTTCCCATGGCGTAGATGACAGCACACGAGACTGCTCATCCTCTGGCTCAGGTTCCACCCTTACTACTGTCTCGCGTCCAATTTTTGTATCGCTCTGTTGTTCGGTTTTAAGAACCCAAACTATGACCACGTTAGGCGTCATCGTCTCTGGTGGACCGATTGAATTTGCGTCCTCAAAAATAAGTGGAAAACGGGGCAACGTATCGATTTTTTTCTTGACAATTACTTCTCAGCAAAACGTACCCTCCTACTCCCTTACAAGCTATTATGACTGTTTCTTTCCTTCTTTTATACATAAACAAAACCACACTCACAAGCAATAGGTTTTCATACTTTTTATAGAATATGTTGCCTCATAATCACATTAAAAATAGTGCCACCTCTGACCATGATTTTCGGGAGGTGTCAATTGGTTAAAGGGAAATGCCGCAACAGGAAACCCCTCTAGATGTTCCTACATCTACATCTACATCCATACTCCGCAAGCCACTTGACGGTTTGTGGCGGAGGGTACCCTGAGTAGCTCTATCGGTTCTCCCTTCTATTCCAGTCTCGTATTGGTCGTGGAAAGAAGGATTGTCGGTATGCTTCTGTATGGGCTCTAATCTCTCTGATTTTATCCTCACGGTCTCTTCGCGAGATATACGTAGGAGGGAGCAATATACTGCTTGACTCCGCGGTGAAGGTATGTTCTCGAAACCTTAACAAAAGCCCGTACCGAGCTACTGAGCGTCTCTCCTGCAGAGTCCTCTACTGGAGTTTATCTATCATCTCCGTAACGCTGTCGCGATTACTAAATGATCCTGTAACAAAGCGCGCTGCTCTCCGTTGGATTTTCTCTATCTCCTCTATCAACCCTATCTGGTACGGATCCCACACTGTTGAGCAGTATTCAAGCAGTGGGCGAACAAGCGTACTGTAACCTACTTCCTTTGTTTTCGGATTGCATTTCCTTAGGATTCTTCCAATGAATCTCAGTCTGGCATCTGCTTTACCAACGATCAACTTTATATGATCATTCCATTATAAATCACTCCTAATGCGTACTCCTAGATAATTTATGGAATTAACTGCTTCCAGCTGCTGACCTGCTATTTTGTAGCTAAATTATAAGGGAACTATCTTTCTCTGTATTCGCAGCACATTACACTTGTCTACTTTGAGATTCAATTGCCATTTCCTGCACCATGCGTCAATTCGCTGCAGATCCTCCTGCATTTCAGTACAATTTTCCATTGTTACAATCTCTCGATACACCACAGTATCATCTGCAAAAAGCCTCAGTGAGCTTCCGATGTCATCAACAAGGTCATTTATGTATATTGTGAATAGCAACGGTCCTATGACACTCCCCTGCGGCACACCTGAAATCACTCTTACTTCGGAAGACTTCTCTCCAATGAGAATGACATGCTGCGTTCTGTTATCTAGGAACTCTTCAATCCAATCAAACAATTGGTCTGATAGTCCATATGCTCCTACTTTGTTCATTAAACAAATGTGGGGAACTGTATCGAACGCCTTGCGGAAGTCAAGAAACACAGCATCTACTCTGAGTCTCGTGGACGATTAGCGCGAGCTGGGTTTCACACGATCGTCTTTTTCGAAACACATGCTGATTCCTACAGAGTAGATTCCTAGTCTCCAGACAAGTCATTATACTCGAACATAATACGTGTTCCAAAATTCTACAACTGATCGACGTTAGAGATATAGGTCTATAGTTCTGCACATCTGTTCGACCTCCCTTCGTGAAAACGGGGATGACCTGTGCCCTTTTCCAATCCTTTGGAACGATACGCTCTTCTAGAGACATACGGTACACCGTTGCAACAAGGGGGGCAAGTTCCTTTGCGTAGTCTGTGTCAAATCGAACTGGTATCCCGTCAGGTCCAGCGGCCTTTCCTCTTTAGAGCGATTTTAATTGTTTCTCTATCCCTCTGTCGTCTATTTCGATATCTAGCATTTTGTCATCTGTGCGACAACCTAGAGAAGGAACTACAGTGCAGTCTTCCTCTGTGAAACAGCTTTGGAAAAAAGGCATTTAGTATTTCGGCTTTTAGTCTGCCATCCTCTGTTTCAGTACCATTTTGGTCACAGAGTTTTGATCCACCTACCGCTTTGACATAAGACCAAAATTTCTTAGGATTTTCTGCCAAGCCAGTACATAGAACTTTACTTTCGAATTCATTGAACGCCTCTCGCATAGCCCTCCTCACACTACATTGGGATCACTTCTGCTGTAGTACCATTTCGACTCGTATTTGCATGAAAAGTTCCTGACTCTACATGGGTCATTCCTCGAACATCGGGAGAGGATCAAAAGCATAAAATCAACAGAACAGTCCAAGTAGTCCATCGCTGCCCAAGTCATATAGGGGCCTGTGGCGACGCCGCCGACAGGCTGTCCGCCGAATTCTCGCCTGGCGATGTCAGTGTGTTCGACGAAGATGCACGATGACTCTGTAAGGTGCTATGGGCAAAAAGTGGAGAACCTAAATCAGGATAGATGAGTATTTGAATGCCACTCTTCCCAAATATGAGTACATTTTCAAGATAGTTTTAGTGGAGCGATATACTCCGTGTACTGAGATACCACACAAGAACAGCTGGCGATAGCTGGTACCAGAAGTCCCGAGGGTGTCCTTCCACAGCAGAATATCGCTGCGCGCTAATCTGTCACGGGGCCCGCTACAATCGCGCCCCATGGGGTGGCAGCCCCGCCGTGTAGAGACACGCGCGCTCAAGTAACAGAGCACGAGTGCAATGTTGTCAACTGCAAGTTGTCAATCAGTCCGAGTCTTGCCAGCGAGTTCCTGCAGAAGGTTCGTCGTGCTTACAAGTCTTCAGGTCGTCGAGTGAGATGGAAACAGTTGTAAGTAGGCTGTTTAGGCTTTTATGTCGGTAACGCCACGTAGCGCTCTGTATGAAAATTACCGACTGTGCTGTGTGCAGTCTGTGGCTGGTTGGCATTGTTGCAATATTCTCTATTGTAGTGTCGGGCAGTTGGATGGGAACCGCGCGTAGCTTTGCGCACGTGGAGGTGAGTCGCCAGCGGTGGTGGATGTGGGGAGAGAAATGGCAGAGTTTTGAGAGAGGACGATCTGGACGTGTGTCCGTCAGAAAAAGGAAATTTGTAAGACTGGATGTCTTGAACTTATATATATATATATATATATATATATATATATATATATATATATATATATATATATATATATATATATTAACAAAGATTTTTGTGAGTTTGTGTGTTGGTTTAGTGTTGATCAGAATAAGTAAAGAGAGAAATGTCTGAGACTTTCAGTTTTGCTCTGCTGCTTGAAAATCAAATAACATAGAGGTTTTCCAGCACTGTCATTTATAAATTTTTCTAAGGGTATGTTTCACAGTGGCCGATAGACAGACAGTGGTTAGCCTTCTGTAGAAACAAAATAGTGAACAGAATTATCGTGTGTGGACAGAGAACGCCTGCCTAGAGATCTACTGTTAGTTTGGAGCTGTTCTTCGAATAGTACATCAAGACAGGAGATACGTTTTCTTCCGACTTTAGTTCAGAGAACATTACTTAGTTTATGTTCATGGAACTGTAGTCAACGCAGGACGGCCATGGTAAATCTGCATTTTACATTTACTGTAATCAGCGTTACCAAAGTTGAGTAATATATTTCACTATTCACTATTTTGTGTTACTTTCACTGCGTGTGTGATGCCCTAGAACCCACGCATCAGTCCTCCCAGGACATCTTTATTAGCCTTTTTCAGCAGCAGCGAGATTTTCTTCAAAGCGGACACCACAGCCCACAACACTATCGGATATCGACTAACGCACCAATACATAGTAGCAGACTTTGACATCGATTTCACTTTCGCCGCGCGGAATTAGCCTAGCGGTCTAGGGCGCTGTAGTCATGGACTGTGCGGCTGACCCCGTCGGAGGTTCGAGTCCTCCCTCGGGCATGGGTGTGTGTGTGTTTGTTCTTAGGATAATTTACGTTAACTAGTGTGTAAGCTTAGCTACTGATGACTTTAGCAGTTAAGTCCCCTAAGATTTCACACATATTTGAATTTTTTTTTTAAATTCATTATCAGACAAAGATACACCCACAATATTGTCCGTTGCATTTTTCCATTCATAAAGGTCACAACGTGAGTTTCTGGGCAGTATAAGACAGACCACACTTAAGAAAGAATAAGAACAGACATGGCGCGTCTCTTGTACTGTGAGCGGAAGTGAAATGCGTTTCTGTTATGAAATGCGAATGGGGACGAAACTTGCAGTCATATACCGCACTGTGTCAGTGTGATCTACATGAACGTCTGTGGAGTTTACATGGTAATAGGCGCCCTGTGTAAGACTATCAATATGGATAAGAAGTACGGAGATGCTTAATAAAGATCATGTAGAACGAACAATTTAGTCTGATGTTGCAAACGATCTTTGAAAACCGTGTTTCTCTTACAAATCTCTCAGTTTTCCGAAGCATAACCAATGACTCGGTCAAATCATTTAGATACACTAAAAGTATTGAGCTACCAGCCAACTACTGTCCTACTTCATGTAACAGCTGTTAACATCCGAAAGCCCATCACTACACGGAAAACAGCTGCTATGACACATACATCTTAACAAAAGAGAAGCATGTGAACACGCTAGTAAGGCACAAGCCCAGCACCTGTCAATGTCGGCAGTACGGCCTGGTATAGTTCAGACACTTTAACGTGCCAGCCGGCGACCAGGGTAAACAAACGGGAACAATGACCGGCAGAGGGGTAATAAGAGGTGCGGAATCAATCCTTGTCTACCTCTCGCAGGGCTAACGATTTACGCCCTTGATCTGCGGTCCTGCGAAAGCAGAGCTGATATATGGTCATAGAGGCTGCCGATACCTTCTGGTGCCCTGGTAATCGTACTCGAATCCGTGATAGATTAGGATAGGTCTTGGCTCCTTTCAAAATTAGATCAGCGAACAATGAACGACACAAAATGAAGTGGGGATTACACAAATCATTTGGCAACGACTATGGTGCAAATACTTGCTGAGGTTGGCAGAGTCACAAACGAGATGGTTCACGCCCAACCTCCAACGGTAACTTGCACTCCGCCTATCGGGGCCATCCGACCGCCGTGTCATCCTCAGACGAGGATGCAGATATGAGGGAGTGTGCTCAGCACACCGCTCTCCCGTTCGATATGATGGTTTTCTTTGATCGGAGCCGCCACTGTTCGGTCGAGTACCTCCTCAATTGGCATCACGAGGCTGAGTGCGCCCCGAAAAATGGCAACAGTGGATGGCGCCCTGGATGATCACCCATCCAAGTGCCGGCCAGGCCCGACAGCGCTTAACTTCGGTGATCTGACGGAAACCGGTGTATCCACTGCGACAAGGCCGTTGCTCTAACAGTAACTTACGCAACAATAATTCAAAACACCCCCACTTCCTTCCGCACTTAAACTAACACATTACAGTGTCTGTACCATACTGCTGACAGTCTATAACAAGAATTAAACAACTTACTTGATTCCACAGCAACAACGTTTTCAGTGGCGGAGCCCATTTAAATAGGAAAAATTGCTCAGTATCACTAAGTACGGCGCCAATCCCACAGAAAGATACGTCAAACACAGCTTCCAATCTGGTGTCTGTTAGCCCACTCTGTGCCGAGAATTTTGTACCTTTGGCCTCCGTGACGAACGCATGTTTTTTGGACGGCTAGTATCTGGCAGTTTTGCATGGAAAATTACTGCAAAAGCGCACTTCGTTTTCAAAGAGTTCTTAGAATGTCTCTTTCTGTTCTGCACCTGGTGGTGAAAAAGACACACAAGAAGTTCAAATGGCTCTGAGCACTATGGGACTCAACTGCTTAGGTCATCAGTCCCCTAGAACTTAGAACTACTTAAACCTAACTAACCTAAGGACATCACACACATCCATGCCCGAGGCAGGATTCGAACCTGCGACCGTAGCAGTCACACCACACAGGAAGTCCGTCAGACTGTTTCACTTGCTTTCAGACCGAGTCTTCCGCGAATTCGTCAAAAGTACAAAAAAGCTCAAAAGACAGACCGTGTTTTCGTGGAAGAGCTGAATAGTAAAGACAGTCGCTCCTCTGTTGGGATGATTCGCTACGGTGCCGGTTTAATGGGGTACGAGCGTGCTAGCATTGTTATTCAGCTGGTGAAAGTTGGCCCAAGACACACGATGAAGCCACGCCGGAATACAATTAAGGCCGCACGACACACATCAGTGACACAATAGTGACGTGAACGGCCCGTTACAGCGCAGACATGTGTGAAAGTATTATTCTAGGAATTTTGAAGGGCAGTGTTCACACTCGCCCGTTGATCGACCCAGACAGCGTCATTCCGTGATCGTCGTATCTCTTGCGGGCGATATTTTCTCACTTCACAGCCGCGTTGTTGTGCAGTAGTTCACCATCATAAACACTAATGACGGAAAGCAACAACTATCGTGTGTTGTATCATCTCTCCATTCCCAAATACATGGACACAGAACTGAAGAACACACCCTGGGATAAAATAGGTGCAGAAACAAAAACAACTCGTAAATACTTTGATCAGCCAGACTATCATAACCACCAACCTACTGTCGAAACAAACCCGTCCAGGAGATAGCAACGTTACCTGGCGAGGTTTGCAACAACTCTGTTCGCAATTTCTGAAATTGTCGCTTCGTTTGCACTTCTGTTTTGGGTATGCGGTTATCATATCTTTTCAGCGTTGCTTTTGTGATACGTTTGTGTAACACACTGTTTTCAACAATTGCACGCGCTGTACCTGCTGCTTGTCTAGTAATTACGTTTATCTGTTTCTTTAGTTTCTTGACTTCTCCCTGGGTGTTGTTACGTAATGTTTTGATCTCGTCCTCAGTGTCATTACACAATGTTTGTACGTCCGCTTGTACCTTGTCAATGTCTGTTCTCAATTGATTGTGACCTATTATTAAGTTTCCTATCACTTCTCGAGATTCTTTTGCCTCGTCTTCAATATGACTTAGGTGTATCTGAATTTTTTTGTTTTGTTCTTTAATCTCACGCATTTGTCTCGTGGTTTCTGCATTCTGAATTTGAATTTGGTTCGCTATGTCTTTATTTTGCCTTGTCATGTTTTCCGTAATTTGTTGTAATAATTCTGTCAAATTGGTGGGTCCTATTGCGTTTTCTTCCGACTTCCTACGCTCTGTGTTTTCACCCAAGTGTTGGTTCGCAACCGATTGCATTGAACTGTGCTGTGGCACGTTTCTGCTCGCATTCTTTGTACTCTGTGGTGAGGGAGCTCTGATTACTTGTACTATGGGTTCTACGTATTCAAGACGCAAGTTAGAATCCTCATCCACTGTCTCTCTACTTTCCTGCTCCTCTGTCATATGTTGACCTAGGTTTTCTATGCCTTGACGTACATTATCCTCGTTACGGTGCGTTATCTGTCCTATTTCTCGCGATACTGCATCGTCTGTTACATTGTCCTCTATTCTCTGTCCATTTTCATGCTGGGTCCTTACCTCAATTCGGACAAGGTCTCGATCTGCCATAGCTAATCTTTCCGAATCCCTTATTTTCTGTTTTAAAAGCAATTCACGCGCCCCATTTAGCGTCAACATGCGCTCATACGATCTCACGCGTTTCATAAACTTTTTTGTTCACACGATTTGACACTACCAAGACTGACAATCCATTCACTTACTTGTTCAGTCAGAACCAACTTGTCAACGACGTATCCGCCACCCGTGCGCTTGCATTGGAGAGAAAACTTAATTCTAACAATTTTCAAAATTCATAACTTAATAATGCTATTGTCTCTGCTAGAATGTCTTTCTTGAATACTTTTACTATCTATCGCTGCAGCTATTGTTTTCGACTATGTATAACATTAGAAAAAAAATTTTTTTACAAAAATTTTTAAACAAGATATTTTTCTGACCTACTTACGCATGTGGTCGACCTTCAATCATGGTATTTTACCATCCTGGCAGGGTCGCCATTTTCTAAACATTCATGGTGGTGTCTGTTTGTTCTATATCGTGTCTCCCTACCACTTTCATGCAATGACACTCTGAGTGTGTATTTTAGGGAATTAACTAGTTTGAACCTGGGACCTGTTGGTGGTAAGGAGACGCCAGACCACACATGACATGTAGAATTCAGAAGAGTTCAGTGAGACTAGCGATGATATAACCAAATACAAAATGATCTCAGCGTCAGCTCCACTGTACTCCCTGTAAAAGAATCTTAATACTAAATAAATATAGTGGAAGGGATTCAAGGCTTTCCTATTTTTAGTTAGCTGGTAAAATAACGTCGAAAAAGCAGTTAAGTTTACCATTGGAAATTTATTCTAATCACAAAACATCATTTATAAATTGCACTATTGATAAAAGGAAATGTTTTAATACAGGATGGTAAAAACCAACTGCTTTCAACAAAAATGTGAACGAATATTCCCTGAGTGGGTTTCCAAGTTCTACAATCGATCGAAGGATGACCTATGCCTATCACATCTTTAATCTAGGTTTAATTTGAGTTTCACAAAAGAGAAAACTATCAAAATGGTCTACAGTGACCCTCAATTATCTTTAATAACTTATCTAACTTGTCGTAAATTACAGTGGCTGATGTGGCTTCTCAATAACTATATAAAAGAAAAATCTTCGCGTTTCAGATCTGTTCTTCAAGTGGCAAATGTGAACACCATGAGTTTTAATTAACGATTGACACTAGTATTACGCAAAAAGGAGGTGTAACAGATGAGACTTCTGCAGTTCTGAGTGAAGCCTTATGCGCTCAAAAATGCGGCATCGCGTGCGTTCATTACCTTGTCGGTGTTTAGGCAGCGTCAGGGCGACAGTGGGCGGTGTGAAGCAAAGCAAGCGCTGTATCATGTATAAGATACAGAGGCGAGCGAGTGCACGGGACTTACCCTAGTTCACTGCTAGTAGCGTCACGTCATCGTAACGCGCCTGCATATAGTATTGCACCACATTTAACATAAAAGTAAAAATTAAGATTTGTGTGTAAAACTTTGTTAAAGTATAGTTCTATGTAATAATGTTTCAGGTAACAAATCTTAATGTTATAAAATTAGTAGTTTACGTAAAATTCACGTTTTGAAAGAAAAATAGGAGGCGCTAAATAATGACGCTAGGAAGCCAAAATTTGGTGAGAAGGTGCAGTAAGAAGTCATTAATGAGTGGTGCTGGTTTCCAAAACCATAAAACTAAAATTGACTCCAGAATCCGCGTTTTTCGGAAAAATCAGAGGCGCGAAATAATAGAGCTACAATATTGAAAATTGGTAGGATGCTTCAGTTCACCCTAATAATAATAATGGAAATACCACAATCAGTTACCTCTTCTAGTTTTTTAGTAATTTAGTAAAAACTACTTTTGTGAGTAAAATGTACATAAGCATTATAGATTAAGTACTTTAAATTTTAATGATAAAACAAATTCTTTAAGACCAATGATCAGATAGGACAATTAACAAAGCTACACCAAGTTTTAGTCTTGTAGCATAGTTAACAGCTGATACAAGTCTTGATAAAGCTATGGTTCAGAGGTAACAATCTACCGTTAGTTCCATTGTAAAAATTCTAGAGAGTAAAGTTTTAATTTTAGCGGGCTGAGATTTTCTACGTGCTTCTGTACTGCTCAGATGTATGTATACAAAAATTGAGAAGTTTGTAAAGCTATTATTAAATGTGATATTTAAGATTATGTGCCTGAGATAGCGATCATTTGGAGGCTGCAGGCATCTGCATAGGAACGGAAAGAACAGATGCTCTCTTGGCGGTACGCGCCGGAGCTATATAAAAAGAGCGGCAGAGGCAGTAGGAAGCTCACTCCGCATTAGACCAACGCCTAGTCCACGCGAGCTTAACGTCCGATCGCGCCTCGCCTCGGGTGACGTCATAGCGGGCTGTGACATGCGCGTACTTAGCAATGTAAACGGACATTGAAAATCGCGAGGACTGTACACCGTCCTGGATCGTTTAGACTTCGGTAACAAACTGTTATTTTGCCGTCCGTGTGAAGTATAATTCCGCGTGGCAAGTGGTGACTAACTCCACTTTTAAGGCGAGCATTAATCTTTTTTTTTAACATTATTGCGAACTATTAATAGAGCACCGTTAGTTAGAGTAATGAACTATTCGGGAGGAACTTGCTGTAGAAGTCGCCTCTGAACTATTAAACGATTGGCTGAATTAACAATATTTAATGTCTTTAGCATTTTTAGAAGTTTCGAGTAATTTGTGTGAGCCTTTAAGATAATAAAATCTTGTTTGGAACTTTAAATTTTATTGAAGCAGCCCTAATCCCGTGAAGAACTATGGATATTTTTCGTTTAGCTGGGCTGTACAGGAATGTGGCCGTGCAGACTGGGAACTAAGGTCAGTAAGTTTCCCTTCGCTTTCTGACTGGCCACCAAATTAGTTGCCAGGCTCGCGTGATTTAAGGTGGCAATGTTCAACTTTCATTCAACATTAAACAACGACTTCTTCGCCGTCCCACATATGTTGCATCGGCAATAGTCTGTTACGTGAAATGAACATTCAAACAACTCATTCGACAACTTCTTCGCCGCCCCACATATGGTGCTTATCGGCCGGGAAAACTGAATTAAAAGCAAATAAAAGTGCTCGATGTGTGAAAGCGATTGGTATAAATTAACGAACTCGGTAGGCAATAACAGGACACTGAATTGAACTAGTGTGGGAACAGTGTTACCAGTAAAGGCGGGTGTAGTGTATAAACAATAAGTGTCTACCGCTGTACGTTGGTTAGTGACGATGGTGAGGAAGGCGACGATGCTGGATCGCGGCTGCCGACGGCGCTGAGACTAAAGGAAGACGGTGCGTCATCGCGGAGCTGCGCTGATCTGCGAGACAGCTGCCGGCTGCGCCGAGCGGTCAACGGTGCCTTGCTGCCCCCCCCCCCCCCCCTGGAGCTATTGCAGTAGGCGATTCCTGTGGCGGTACTCGACGCTACAGCTGCTGCTGCTGCCTTCAATAAGTCGCGACGCGTCGCATCACGATTGCTGGTACACCGCGACGACATCATTCGTCGAAATCAAGCATTTAAGTTAAGTCAAAGACTTTTATAATATTTATTAACTGCTGCTAACAAACTAAAAGATATGGAAAGTAGTGTACATTTCAGAAGGGAACCGGTCTCTGACCAAGAATCCTCAGGATCAGGAATTGAGTTTAATGAGGATGGTTCCATTAATCCCTCAAATATTGAACTAGAACGTAATTTGTCACCAGTAAATTATGACTTTAATTTAAATGAGAGTGCAGGGATGCAATCAATAAGTGAAATAGAAGTCAAAAGGGAGCCAGTAGAGTTGCTAACTTTGTCAGGTAGTGAAACTGAGCTCAATATATCTCCAGCTCAGTCAAGTCAAGAGATACAAAGTATCAAGGTAGAAGCTCCGGATTGGATGCAAATACTGTTTGCCAAACTCGAATCAAACCAAAATAAAATTGAGGCTAAAATTGAGGATAGTAATAAAGAACTAAAAGAAGAACTGCAATCAAAATGGAATAGTTTGAATTATAAGATAGATGCTATTCATCATGACATTCAAGTAAAAGTAGGGCAACAGTTAACTAAAATGCATAGTACTTTCAAATGTGAAATAGATCAAATTCAAAAAAATTATCAAGAGGCAGATGAACTTTTGGAAGTGAGGTTGTCCGAAAGATTGAGCAACGAGTCCAAACTTTGCTCTGACAAAGTTAAAGAGGTACAAATTAAAGTAGATACTTGTCAGAAAAACATTGAGAAAGTAAAAGAAACCTGTACCGAAATTCGTGGTGCAGTGGAACAAAGATGTTCTGCCAGGATAGAAGCAGTAGAGTCACAAGTAGAGGAATTAAATACTAACATTGCTAACCTAGAAAATAGAGTAACCTCTGTTAATTCTAGTCATTCTACTGTACAGCATGTGACTTCAGTTGACGCCGCTTTTATAGGGTGTCGACAGTTTTTGCGCTTTGATCCTCATAAGTACATTCACCCTCTTGAATTTTGGAATGACTTTGAGGATGTTCTCCCCAACACTTGGTCAGAAAGAGAAAAAATTTCATTTATAAGAAGTCATTTGTCAGGTGATGCTTTGCGATGGTCAGCGGATGTAATGATCAAATGTAAAACTTTATCTGAATTTAAGTCTGCATTTCTCAACGAATACTGGTCACATAACAAACAAAATGATGTGTTAAGGGAATTCTGGAGTGGTAAGAAGTTTTTCCCAGGGCGTGAATCAGTAAAGGATTTCGCTAGGAAGTGGGTTTCAAGACTGTCACATTTGACAGAAAAGATGAAGCCAGATATGATCATTATGGGTTTAGAAGGTAAGCTGCCGTGGTACTGGCAGAAGAGGATCATTTCCGCCCCTAGAGATAATATAGACAAATTTATTGAATATCTGGAAAGAGTGGAAAGAGTAGCTGCTGCTGAGGAGCAGGTGCAGCAGAATAACAAATCTTCTAACAATCACGTACAAAATAATGGAAACGTGAACGTTAGAAATATGGAAGTTAGGCACACCAAAACAAACTATCGAAACCAAAGCCGTGGCAGAGGAAGAGGGGGTAGATACTCACCACGCTTTCGTAACAACTACTATGACGAAAGTGGAGAAGTAAATACTATGCCATTAAGACAAGAAGGGAGTCATGATGCTACTATATCTAGTGGTGTCACAGATGAACACAACAGGCCGCGTGTGGGAAACTAAATCCCGTCTATGAGGAAACTGGCGCTCACCAGGCGGTAACAGTAACACAGCCAGTAACGGAAACACAGACAATCAGCCAACATACACAGACAGACAACATGGATGACGAAATAAATACAGATAATACCAGTGATGTGTTAAGCCACTCTCACAAAATAGTGGATAGTATTTTGGATACACTAGAAAAATGGGTCAAGGAAGAACAGGAACTCAAGGTAGATAATGGGGAAGAAATAGATAATGGGTTTGAGTCTGATGGGAATAATGATGAAGTAAAAGCTTACATCTTCGATGAAAATGGCAATCTAAAAGCTGAAGTAGAAGTAGCAGAAGTAGAATCAGTACTGCAAAACTTTAGAGAGGAGAAAATGATGAATGAAGGGGGTAGAAATAGTAACGAGGTGAAAGAATCTAGTAGCTGTGTAAACGTGCCACAAATGGTTGAAGGTGACGACATTCTTATGAACAGCAATATTGCGCAGGGACGCAGTTGCTCAGAGGTAGAGGATAGTTTGGCTGATGTGCAGCAAACAAAAGTAGAAAAAGTCCTCAGATGCTTCGATTTAAAGTTAGTGGACAGATTAGAGAAAGCAGCTAAGATTGTAGAGCATGATGAGCCCCAGGATGTAAATGTAAATGTAATTGCAACTGATCAGAATTACTTTAGCTGGAAGAACATAGAACGAGATTTATTAGACGAGGTGTGTGAGCAACCTGTTCAATGTAAAATAACTCACCCTGTTATCAAAGTAAACATATCAGGAGTCACTGTGCGTTGTCTGCTTGACAGTGGCAGTGAAGCAAGTGCTTTATCACAAACATTTTTTGACACCATACCCAATAAAGAGAAGTTAACAGTTATGAAAGTAAGTGGCTTAAAGATTATAGGTGCTACTGGAAAAGTCTCTAGACCAGTTCAACACGAAGCTTTGATACCCATTGGTATAAATGACGTAGTAATAGATCATCCTTGTTTGATTGTGCTAGGCTTAAGTGTTGATATGTTGATTGGTACTGATTTCTTATCAAAGTACCAGGGAAAGATCAATTTTGATCAGAACAACTTAATTTTAACTTTACCTGACTCTAAAGTGATAAGAGAGTCTTTTATAGGAAGTCATATAGGCGGTAGTAATGAAACTTGGGAACTGCCTATTAGAGTAATAAAGAATAAAGGATACTTGCAGGAAAATTTGGTTTTCAGTGAGAATGAGGAAAGTGCTAAGGTTGAAGAGAGACACATCCTAAAGGAATTTAAAATTAACAGTAATTAATTACTGTAGGGAGTCTGCCACTCTTTGGCGGATACACGGTTTGGCGTACCGTGCAGTCCCAGCTGGGTGAAACTTTATTTCCTTTTCAAGTTTCATTCCCTTCTTCTGGTCTATCATAACAGGTAAGAATCACATATGTCTTCATGTTGTATATATGCTATTAGGTTTTAAGTATTCTTAGTAAGGATCTACCTAGTGAATGGCAAAACAAAAGTCTGAGTACCAATAAGAGGCAAACATGGCTAAAATAAATAAATTAAAATATTTCATGTAATTGTAAAGGGTTAGAAACTACAACTAAGAGAGACACTTTGCAGTATACGAAGTACGGTATGAATATGAATAATCCATGAGATTATGCAGAAGGTAGTATGTTGCTAGAAATAAGGTTGTCTGAAGGAAAACAGCGTAAGAAGGTAATGCTCATAGAGGCAAGCAATGGCGTTTTAGAATTAAATAAATGGAGATGTGTGGAAGTGGTGTGAGGATCGCACCAAATATATAGAAACAGGACGTCAATAGGCTGACAAAAGGAAAAGGGAGAAAGAAGTGGAGAAATGAAGTATTTTGAATCTGGAAGAAAAGGGAGAAAATGAATAAAGTGAAGAAGTGAAGTAAGTAAATTGAAGTAAATGATGTAGGATTAAAGAATAATTCCCTCACGTCTCGTGAAATGGTGAAAAACGCTAAATCTTGCTTGAGGCAAATAAATAGTTAAACAGACAACAGAAACACACAAATATTGGAAAATGCAGAAATTTGGAATCGGTATACTGAAAATAACTAATTTCTTTAGTAATTCATACAATAAAGCAAAGTGCTGGTCAGCAAATGACTTCTTTGATGAACTAATCCATACGATAATTAAGCCAGAGTACATTAAAACTAAAAGGTTACTCAATTTTCTAAGTTGAAGCAAGATCTTAATATATTAATTTGCAAAAAGAATTTTCACTATTTAGGAACCTAAAAGATTATTTATGAAGGAAGAAAGTAGGAGCTATTGTATCAGATACGACTTAGTGCTAAATGTCTTTCTGACAACTTCACAATTAGTAAAATAGTGCCAGAATATAAACTATAAAATGTACTTTGTCCTACCTTAGATATAAGTTGAAAACAGAAACTTAGACTGTATTGTCTGTTTCTCAGGGACATGCAGGCTGCATGAATGACTGACAACAAGCGGTAGGGAGATTGGAAGTAGAGACGCAAACCCCAGTGAATACAATTTCCTCCCACAATTTTGTCAATCAGTGAAATTAAATGAGTGTTACAATAGGACACCCACCACAGTGCCGAGTATTATAGTAAAAGAAAAATGTGAGTGCGTTGCAGTGATAAAAGTCGTGTGTATTTTCTTTTTCAGGAAGAGACTGATTTTAAAGAAAAAAAAATAACTATTTTGTAACCATTGAAAAATTTATATTTCCATGTAAATGTATGTAAATAATTTGTGAATGTCTTCTGTACTAGGTTTTCTATGTGTATATGAGTATGGTTATTTTGTGTATGTAGTAATAAGGAATTTCCTAAGAAGAAGCAACTTAAGTTGAAAGAGGTATACTAAAGTAATCCATCGCTTGTTTGTTCTTTTAGAAATTTAATTTTGTTCAAAAATAGATTTTCACGAAAATTAAAAAGGGGGTGATGAAGCAAAGCAAGCGCTGTATCATGTATAAGATACAGAGGCGAGCGAGTGCACGGGACTTACCCTAGTTCACTGCTAGTAGCGTCACGTCATCGTAACGCGCCTGCATATAGTATTGCACCACATTTAACATAAAAGTAAAAATTAAGATTTGTGTGTAAAACTTTGTTAAAGTATAGTTCTATGTAATAATGTTTCAGGTAACAAATCTTAATGTTATAAAATTAGTAGTTTACGTAAAATTCACGTTTTGAAAGAAAAATAGGAGGCGCTAAATAATGACGCTAGGAAGCCAAAATTTGGTGAGAAGGTGCAGTAAGAAGTCATTAATGAGTGGTGCTGGTTTCCAAAACCATAAAACTAAAATTGACTCCAGAATCCGCGTTTTTCGGAAAAATCAGAGGCGCGAAATAATAGAGCTACAATATTGAAAATTGGTAGGATGCTTCAGTTCACCCTAATAATAATAATGGAAATACCACAATCAGTTACCTCTTCTAGTTTTTTAGTAATTTAGTAAAAACTACTTTTGTGAGTAAAATGTACATAAGCATTATAGATTAAGTACTTTAAATTTTAATGATAAAACAAATTCTTTAAGACCAATGATCAGATAGGACAATTAACAAAGCTACACCAAGTTTTAGTCTTGTAGCATAGTTAACAGCTGATACAAGTCTTGATAAAGCTATGGTTCAGAGGTAACAATCTACCGTTAGTTCCATTGTAAAAATTCTAGAGAGTAAAGTTTTAATTTTAGCGGGCTGAGATTTTCTACGTGCTTCTGTACTGCTCAGATGTATGTATACAAAAATTGAGAAGTTTGTAAAGCTATTATTAAATGTGATATTTAAGATTATGTGCCTGAGATAGCGATCATTTGGAGGCTGCAGGCATCTGCATAGGAACGGAAAGAACAGATGCTCTCTTGGCGGTACGCGCCGGAGCTATATAAAAAGAGCGGCAGAGGCAGTAGGAAGCTCACTCCGCATTAGACCAACGCCTAGTCCACGCGAGCTTAACGTCCGATCGCGCCTCGCCTCGGGTGACGTCATAGCGGGCTGTGTCATGCGCGTACTTAGCAATGTAAACGGACATTGAAAATCGCGAGGACTGTACACCGTCCTGGATCGTTTAGACTTCGGTAACAAACTGTTATTTTGCCGTCCGTGTGAAGTATAATTCCGCGTGGCAAGTGGTGACTAACTCCACTTTTAAGGCGAGCATTAATCTTTTTTTTTTAACATTATTGCGAACTATTAATAGAGCACCGTTAGTTAGAGTAATGAACTATTCGGGAGGAACTTGCTGTAGAAGTCGCCTCTGAACTATTAAACGATTGGCTGAATTAACAATATTTAATGTCTTTAGCATTTTTAGAAGTTTCGAGTAATTTGTGTGAGCCTTTAAGATAATAAAATCTTGTTTGGAACTTTAAATTTTATTGAAGCAGCCCTAATCCCGTGAAGAACTATGGATATTTTTCGTTTAGCTGGGCTGTACAGGAATGTGGCCGTGCAGACTGGGAACTAAGGTCAGTAAGTTTCCCTTCGCTTTCTGACTGGCCACCAAATTAGTTGCCAGGCTCGCATGATTTAAGGTGGCAATGTTCAACTTTCATTCAACATTAAACAACGACTTCTTCGCCGTCCCACATATGTTGCATCGGCAATAGTCTGTTACGTGAAATGAACATTCAAACAACTCATTCGACAACTTCTTCGCCGCCCCACAGGTGCACCATCCATCCAGCTCGCCGTCTCGGAACTAACTCTCTGCTAACTTCTCCTTACTACAATTTACCGAAGTTGGTTTAAAAAAAACCTATCTGACTGTGTTTTCATCTGACCAATCAGGGTCTCAATGTTAACCTTAAGCTCCGCCTACAAAAATTCTGTCTATCCAATGAGAAACGTTATACTTTTCGTGGTGGGGCAATGTTTTTAAAGTTTGCAACGTAACAGAGACGCTAAAAGTCTCACGCTAAAACCTGCAGCTGGTGTGGTCCTTTTAGCGTTATCGTAAGATCTATACTGTTCTTCTGAAGGGTTCTATCTTTTAACATGGGCTGGGGGGGTGGTCCTAATGTAACAGACACGCGAAAAAGTCTCACGCTAAAACTTGCTGGTGGTAGTGGCCCTTTTTGTGTTATCGTAAGATCTATACTGTTTTTCTGGAGGGCTCTAGCTTTTAACATGGGCTGGGGGGTGGTCCTTGACGTAACAGAGACGCGAAAAAGGCTCATGCTAAAACGTGCGGGTGGTAGACTTAGCAGTAGGCTGCCGACGTGGATGTCCAGTCCGTCCGTTATCGTAGGGCCTTCTAGCTTAACACGGTTCTGCTCTCGGCTTCTGTCCTCGCTTCTCCCCTCGGAACTGCGTCTGCCTCACGGTGGGAAGATACAACATGCGTTTAGGCATTCTTGTGTTAGTCTGTGGCATTCCATTTGCTCACTCGTTACTTGTATTACTTTGGTTAATTTAATGTCACGATTTATTCGGAGCTATGTGACATACTAGTAGATTTGCTTATTATGTCAGGGTTTTCATGGAAGATGTTGGATTTGCCTGACACCTTACAAAGTGGTCATATTATTCTGGCTGTTGGAGTACTTATGCATATATCTCCAATCTTACATTAACGAATACAACCATATAAGAAAAAGATTGTTCTTTGAGGGTGCTGGATACAGCTGTAACATTTTCTTTCCCGTATAATCCGACATCAACACTACATTGTTACTTGCACTGAGCGCCTGCTAGAGGTAAGCAAGTTATAGACAGTGTCTTTGTGTAATAAAAGAACAGGGACCCCGTGTTTGAAGGGAAACGTGTTTCCCATTCAAAGCTCCTATAAAGTTGGGGAAAATGCGACATTTAATGAAAACCAGAGATGATCTGTCACATTTCTTGTGTCGGAGTAGGCATCAATTTGTCAATCATATTGCTTGAATTTATCCTGGAGGTGGTCTTAGGGGTAATGGATCAGAATCGTGCGGAACAGAAGAAAATGCTCAAGACTGTACAACAGAAGGCAATAATGACGAATTATGCTTTCATATATGTAACTACCACTAAACTGTCAAAGTGTGTGTCAATTACAATACACACAAACAAACCTCAGGCAAATGGCTAGCCGTCCTCTTGGTGTGATATCTTTCCTCCAGTGCGTGATTCGCTTTTCGAGATTAATTTCCAACTTGTTCAATTGTAATCTAAATTAATTTTCTGACATTCTGAAATATTCATAAAACGTTGCTCCATCGTCCACCAGTTCGCTGCAGAGAGTCCTAAATTCCACTCCTGTTGCTCTATTTTTCCACGTCTAATGAACCTACTTTCTTTTTCTCACTTTTTTTCTCTTACTCATCCAAAATCATAGATATCAGCATGAGATCAATGTCCGAGAACTTCGCCACCCCGGCCGCTCAAGTGCACAGCCACACACCGGAAGAAACACAGACCACTGTGAATAGACGCTATTGGAGGATCTCTGCCGGTGCAGTCACGAGCCGGTCACGGCATTGTCGCGTCACTGGTCTGTGTGAAGCGGCCTCGGTTTACTGGGCGCCTACCTGCTATTCGACTCTGTCACTGGCCTCCGTCCTTTGAGCTGTGTGCCATCCGCACCGTGCGTCTGACCTATATCTACACTCCGCTCCCACAGCGCCATCAAAAACTGCGGTTCACAAGCGAAATACAACCCCTAATTGAGCCCATATTGTTGAAGAAGATGATCTATGCCGTGGCGCGCACAGCCTCCCGAACGCAACGGTCGCGACCGCGGCAGAGTTAAGTGGCGCCTGCAACGTAGTACCGGCGCGTTCCGCCAGCCAGCGCTACAGGCGTTCCCGCCAAACATTCAATCAGCCGCGAACTACGCACGCGAACGAGCCTTTTTCCGGCGCGGATGGTTACACTATGATACCACCATCCATCAATCAGCGACCGCCAACGGCCGCCAATCACCACTCCGGAATCAACGGAGGAAGACTGGGGCCGCCGTGTTAAATAGCCGGAAGAAAGGGAAGCAGGCGCCCCCACCCCTCTTCCCCCGGGCTACCCCCCTTTTTTTTCCTCCCCTCCCCCTGCCTCCCTTGCCCATGGCATCTGCCCTCCCCTCTCCCTGTCCCAATCCCCTTCCTCCTCCCCCTCCCTTGGCAGGTCGCCGGACTCGCAGACGCTCAGTGAACATTCGCGCGCTGGAGATCATCGCCATCAGTGTCTCGTGTGTGTGCCTTCGTTTTGTGTTCAGTGTCCTTTCGCCGTCACGCCACCACCGTTCACGTGTGCCGCCGCAATCGTCCGTGTTATGTGCGCTGTGTCACCAAGTGTTAGTGTTTTTCTCATCCAGCGTGAACGGCTTCATGTTTACTGCTTCTTTGTATCTACATTTTTTTGCCCGCCATTTTTATTGTATTATCTGTGCCACCTATATGTCATGTTATTGTACCACTCAAGGCTGAAGAGCAGGGTAATATGCTGGTGCCAGCCCACCTCGTATTGAGGTGATTAAAATTACAATAAAGAAAAAAAAAAAGGAAGCAGGCGTCTTTCGACCCTCAGCGGACTGCCGCCCGCAAGATACGTCGACGCAGCCGGAACGTCCAGGTGCCATGTCTTCGCTACGCCGGCCAACGACCCCGGACTCTGCGCCCGTCTACTTCCTCGGCATCCACCGGAAAGCGTCGAGAAAAAGCCTGACAAAGGAACGTAAATTCAGCTCAGTTGCTAATATTTCAATTCAATAACGTGGCATAATTCTTTGGCTTGTTATAAACTTTTGATAGGAGAAGAGCCTTTTCTTTTTTGAAGGAAGTTTATCTTTGTGTAAAATTAAGCGGTGGCCTTGCTCCACCATATAAAAATTTTTTGTTCGTACATGTGTGTTAATCTGTGGATATAACAATCCGACCTTACAGTCATTGCTATTACCGTATTTTAAGGACTATAAGAAGCTACAAACCTAAGACGCGCCTCAGTTATTAAGCAGTTATTATTAAATAACATTTTTATCGTTAGACTGTAAAGCCACACTAAAAAATTATTTAGTTTATAAAACCGAACTGACCTTTAAAATCCCTGAAAATCGTAATCTGGATCTTCTTCTTTTTCTTCTTCCTCCTCCTTGTCGCCATCGTTGTCCTCTTCATATATAAGATGGTCTTCATTGCCATAGAGAGGGTTACTTACGCCGCACTTCTTTAAGGATTTAACGACAATGTGTTCTCCGACTGCCGGCCGGAGTGGCCGAGTGGTTCTAGGCGCTACAGTCGCAGATTCGAATCCTGCCTCGGGTATGGATGTGTGTGATGTCCTTAGGTTAGTTAGGTTTCACTAGTTCTAAGTTCTAGGGTATTGATGATATCAGCAGTTTAGCTCCATAGTGCTCAGAGCCATTTGAATCATTTTTTTTTTTTTTGTTCTCTCACTCTATATCACGACTGTTTTATCCACTTACACACTTGTTTTATTGTAGGTCGTTTTAAAGCTCCCTTCGGCATTAATTGATGTTGGGTTTCACCCATCATCCATTTGTTCCATTTTTCTCTCATATACACTTTATTTATTCATCGAGACATCAAGAGATTGCAATTGAGAAGTAAGTCCTCCAGGAATAACAGTAAGCTCTGTATTTCCCTGTATCAGTTTCTCCTTCTCCGAATTTTTCAAGTGACTACTAATTTGGTATGGCACAAGAAGAGAACTCTTCTTCAGTAAACCACCTTTCCTTGTCTCTCACATTTTGTTGATCCATAACTTCATACTAGCCTCTTCCATCCAACACTTTTCATGTACGTTAACACCTAAATGTGGCGGTATTTCGGAGGGTTTTGGCATTGTTTTGCGCTTGACAATGATCATTGCATTAAATTTAGTACAGTCAGCACAAGATGAAAGGACAACAGTGTAGTACATTTTTTCATGTTTATTTGTTTTTATAGCTAGTTCTGTAGTTTTAGCATCTATCATGGCAACGGTTCGGTTACTCGATCCATCCAATGACAGAGGAGTTTTGACCATTTGCATAAACACTCCTGGAAATGGAAGAAAGAACACATTGACACTGGTGTGTCAGACCCACCATACTTGCTCCGGACACTGCGAGAGGGCTGTACAAGCAATGATCACACGCACGGCACAGCGGACACACCAGGAACCGCGGTGTTGGCCGTCGAATGGCGCTAGCTGCGCAGCATTTGTGCACCGCCGCCGTCAGTGTCAGCCAGTTTGCCGTGGCATACGGAGCTCCATCGCAGTCTTTAACACTGGTAGCATGCCGCGACAGTGTGGACGTGAACCGTATGTGCAGTTGACGGACTTTGAGCGAGGGCGTATAGTGGGCATGTGGGAGGCCGGGTGGACGCACCGCCGAATTGCTCAACACGTGGGGCGTGAGGTCTCCACAGTACATCGATGTTGTCACCAGTGGTCGGCGGAAGGTGCACGTGCCCGTCGATCTGGGACCGGACCGCAGCGACACACGGATGCACGCCAAGACCGTAGGATCCTACGCAGTGCCATAGGGGACCGCACCGCCACTTCCAAGCAAATTAGGGACACTGTTGCTCCTAGGGTATCGGCGAGGACCATTCGCAACCGTCTCCATGAAGCTGGGCTACGGTCCCGCACACCATTAGGCCGTCTTCCGCTCACGCCCCAACATCGTGCAGCCCGCCTCCAGTAGTGTCGCGACAGGCGTGAATGGAGGGACGAATGGAGACGTGTCGTCTTCAGCGATGAGAGTCGCTTCTGCCTTGGTGCCAATAATGGTCGTATGCGTGTTTGGCGCCGTGCAGGTGAGCGCCACAATCAGGACTGCATACGACCGAGGCACACAGGGCCATCACCCGGCATCATGGTGTGGGGAGCAATCCCTACACTGGCCGTACACCTCTGGTGATCGTCGAGGGGACACTGAATAGTGCACGGTACATCCAAACCGTCATCGAACCCATCGTTCTACCATTCCTAGACCGGCAAGGGAACTTGCTGTTCCAACAGGACAATGCACGTCCGCATGTATCCCGTGCCACCCAACGTGCTCTAGAAGGTGTAAGTCAACTACCCTTGCCAGCAAGATCTCCGGATCTGTCCCCCATTGAGCATGTTTGGGACTGGATGAAGCGTCGTCTCATGCGGTCTGTACGTCCAGCACGAACGCTGGTCCAACTGAGGCGCCAGGTGGAATTGGCATGGCAAGCCATTCCACAGGACTACATCCAGCATCTCTACGATCTTCTCCATGGGAGAATAGCAGCCTGCATTGCTGCGAAAGGTGGATATACACTGTACTAGTGCCGACATTGTGCATGCTCTGTTGCCTGTGTCTATGTGCCTGTGGTTCTGTCAGTGTGATCATGTGATGTATCTGACCCCAGGAATGTGTCAATAAAGTTTCCCCTTCCTGGGACAATGAATTCACGGTGTTCTTATTTCAATTTCCAGGAGTGTATATTAAACCGGGGACCTAGAAACGACGGAGAGGCTTCGACCCGCCATAGCCCTCAGTGCTTCACAACCCCAAAACAGGCCACCGACCCTACCGCTGTCCCACACCGCACCCAGGGTTATTGTGCTGTTCGGACCCCAGTGGACCCCGCTGGAACGTATCATACCAGGCGAGTGTAGCCCCAAATGTTTACGCGGTTGAATAATTATGGTGTAAGCGTACGTGGAAACGGTGTTTGGGAAGCTGTCTCGGGCATGGATGTGTATGATGCCCTTAGGTTAGTTAGGTTTAAGTAGTTCTAAGTTCTAGGGGACTTACGACCTAAGATGTTGAGTCCCATAGTGCTCAGAGCCATTTGAACCATTTTTTTGAATGGCAGTACATTTAATTACAATTATATTTTATTGGCATTCGTTGTCAGTCCCTTCCCTTACAGGCTTCGAAATCCCGCTGAAAGTAGATAGAGTGATGAAGTTTCAGGCCACAATAGCTTTATGTATTCTGTTCGCTATATTTAGCCAGGGCTTGTAGCAACAAATGAGGAAGGAAGAGGAAAGGAGGAGCAGAGCATGTTTCATTAAGTGTAGTTTCAGCCTGTTACTATCCGTGTTCTGCTCGTGTGCTGAAAGAACGTGTTACTGAAGTATAGTTGCACGTAGGTATTTCGAAGAAGAAAAAGTCTTCCTTGCATATCCTATTATACCGTCGATCTTGCTACCAGTGCCTAACACTGGCTGTTCCTGTCCCATCTGATATCGACAGTGGGAAAGGCGGTAGTGAAGCTGGTGCGTCTGGTGGAGTGGCCAAGCGGTTCTAGGCACTTCAGTCTGGAACCGCCCGACCGCTACGGTCGCAGGTTCGAATCCTGCCTCGGGCATGGATGTGTGTGATGTCCTTAGATTAGTTAGGTTTAAGTAGTTCTAAGTTCTAGGCGACAGATAACCTCAGATGTTAAGTCCCATAGTGCTCAGAGCCATTTGAACCATTTGAAGCTGGTGCTGCAACCATAACCTTCAAAACCCAGTAATTCAAAATATCTTCATATTGTGTGTAACGATGAGTATACAGATATTCACAATATAACACAGTGTGAACTTAATGATCTAGTGACAGATCTGGAACTGTCGAAAAGTAAAGCTGAACTGTTAGCGGCAAGGCTACAACAGTGGAATTGCTGGTGTGTGCATGAATGTTTGTAATTTTACCGTCATGTCTGTTTGCGAGATATACCTAGGACGAAGCAAAATATTTTGGTTGACTCTTGTAGGAACATACGCTCTCAGAACTTTAGCGGTATAAGACGGTAAATGTGACTTCGTTCCGTACCCGCCATTCCTTCCATTTTTCGAACGTGAAAAGGACGTGGTGTTTTGTAGTGATGTACAGGACTAATGGCAGCTATGGGTATTGATTATAAAACTGGTCAGTGGAGGTTGTTCATCGACTTCTCCAACGCAAGTTTCAATTGTGTGGTATTCAATAATAACAACGCGTTGCCATCGATTCCGACAGCATATGCACCGTACATGAAAGAAATATACGATAATATGAAACAATTGTTACTGCGATTGAACTGTGACAAGTTTAAATTGCGGATTTCCAGGTATCTGAAAGTCATAGGCATGTTACTTAGGCTGCAACACCGCTACACCAAATTCCGTTGCTTCTTGTGCGACTGGGATAGCCGCGCTAAAGCTCTTCATTATAAAAGCAAAGATTGGCCTAAGCGGCAATCACTTGAACCAGGATATCACAATGTTATGCACGAAGCAGTTGTTAATCTAAGGACACAATTCTCCCTATTCTTCATATAAAATTGGGGCTGATGATAAACTTCGTTACCGCCACGGACGGAACTGGGGCAGCAATTTCTCTGTTTGCACGAGATACTACTACATCTTAGTGAGGCGAAAATAAAACAGTGGATTTTCGTCGGCCGTCAGCTACGCAAACTGTACAAAGATGAGTATTTCAACACCATTCCTGACAGGTGATAAAAAGTTAGCTAGAGATGAGTTTGTTCAAATGTCAACAAACTTTCTAGGAAAGAAGAGGACACAAAATATTAACGAACTGGTGCAAATCATCTGCATTACTACAGAAGGCTGGGGTGCAACATGCCCTTAAAGTTATATTTCCTACGTTCTCACTTGGACTTCTTTCCTAACAACTGCGCTGCTGCAAGTGGCGAAAATACTTCCACCAGCATATTTCAGACATGGAGATGAGATTCCAACGAAAGTAGAATGCAACAACATTAGCTGATTACTGCTGGATAGTAATCAGGGAATCACCAGCAGAAAACTACAAACGGCAGGCAAAGTGGCTGCGCCCCCGATGATTTTCTTCCGAGGGATGCAAGGTAAACAGATTCATAAGATGGTACAGGCAAGAACGTAAAGATACGGTAACTTCAAAACGGGAGCTAATCTTGCATTCCATTTAATATTTTCGTTATCAATACACCCGAAAACATGAAGATTAACTGTTTTCATCCCAGTTACAGAAAAACTGCAAAATTTTGTTACCTAGTGTTATTAAATCAGGGAAAGATTCGATTCACCTGAACACGTATTGTCGAATTATTAGTTGTATTAGCGTATTAAAAAATTGAGGAGAGGAAGGCCTGACGCTTCTCATACTGTTAAAGTTGTGAGAGTGTACGTTCCTGGAAGAGTAATCCAGTATATTGCTCCTCCTAAGTATATCTCGCAAAAAGACCATGAAGATAAAATAAGAGTGATTCGTGCACACACGAATGCTTACCAGCAGTCCCGTGAACCATTCGTATCTGTAGTGGGAAAAGGGGCAAATGACACTGGCACATAAAATATCCCCCGCCGCTCACCGTGAGGTGACTTGAGAAGTATAGACGCAGATGTAGATGGAATTAAATAGAAAAGCCGTTTGAAGTCTTTACTATCATATGCAAGAACTGAGGAAGAAAAAAATTTAACTGCAGCTACACTACTGGCCATTAAAGTTGCTACACCAAGAAGAAATGCAGATAATAAACGGGTATTCATTGGACAAATATATTATACAAGAACTGACATGTGATTATATTTTCACACAGGTTGAGTGCATAGATCCTGAGAAATCAGTACCAAGAACAACAACCCCTGGCCGTAATAACGGCCTTGACACGCCTGGGCATTGAGTCAAACAGAGCTTGGATGGCGTGTACAGTTATAGCTGCCCATGCAGCTTCAACACGATACCACAGTTCATAAGGAGTAGTGACTGGCGTATTGTGACGAGCCAGTTGCTCGGCCACCACTGACCAGACGTTTTCAAGTGGTGAGAGATCTGGAGAATGTGCTGGCCAGGGCAGCAGTCGAACATTTTCAGTATCCAGAAAAGCCCGTACAGGACCTGCAACATGTGGTCGTGCATTATCCTGCTGAAATGTAGGATTTCGCAGGAATCGAATGAAGGGTAGAGCCACGGATCGCAACACATCTGAAGTGTAACATCCACAGTTCAAAGTGCCGTTAATGCGAACAAGAGGCGACCGAAACGCGTAACCAATGACACCCCATACTACTACGTCGGGTGATACGCCAGTATGGCGATGACGAATACACGCTTCCAGTGTGTGTTCACCGTGATGTCGCCATACACGGATGCGACCATTATGATGCTGTAAACAGAACCTGGATTCATCCGAAAAAATGACGTTTTGCCATTCGTGCACCCAGGTTCGTCGTTGAGTACACAATCGCAGGCGCTCCTGTCTGTGATGCAGCGTCAAGGGTAACGGCAGTCATGGTCTCCGAGCTGATAGCCCATGCTGCTGCAAACGTCGTCGAACTGTTCGAGCAGATTGTTGCTGTCTTGAAAACGTCCGCATCTGTTGACTCAGGGATCGAGACGTGGCTGCACGATCCGTTACAGCCATGCGGATACGATGCCTCTCATCTCGACTGCTAGTGATACGAGACCATTGGGATCCAACACGGCGTTCCGTATTACACTCCTGAATCTACCGATTCCATTTTCTGCTAACAGTCATTGGGTCTCGACCAACGCGGGGAGCAATGTCGCGATACGATAAACCGCAATTGCGATAGGCTACAATCCGACCTTTATCAAAGTCGGAACCGTGATGGTACCCATTTCTCCCCCTTACACGATTCATCAGAACAACGTTTCACCAAGCAACGACGGTCAACTGCTGTTTGTGTATGAGAAATCGGCTGGAAACTTTTCTGATGTCAGCACGTTGTAGGTGTTACCACCGGCACCAACCTTGTGTGAACGCTCTGAAAAGCTAATAATTTGCATGTCACAGCACTTCCTCCTGTCGGTTAAATTTCGCATCTGTAGCACGTCATATTCGTGGTGTAACAACTTTAATGGCCAGTAGTGTACAATGAGTTCACGATACCTCATTGAGCGTGTCAGTTTCTGCTTTTATTGATACCCAAGACAGTTTTAACTTCGTGTGCCGGTACAGCTACGACAGTTTGAAATTGCTGTAACACTTCCTCACAATATTGAGTTCAGAGCTGCACGTTACTTTGAAGCTGAAAATCAAAGTTCCATCACTACCACGTAGACGACGATGCAGTAACTGGAACGCCAGAAAAGTGCTCGTAATTAAACCATTTCGTATACAATAGCCAAATGACCAGCTAGACACTTTTTGTCCAAGACGGGCTAATGTAAAAGTGTATCGTTGCAAAAGGTGACCTAGTTGTAAAAAAAGCACGTTTGCACAGAAAATTGTTATACTTTACTATAGAAACCATATAAATGCCACTAAGCACATAAAATTTATATATATAGCGTGCCCAATTCCATAACGTTTCATTAATGCATCGTAGGCCACAGTATATCATGTCTCGCACTACACTGGCCGTCATCCACCCCTCAGTCTCTTCTCGACATTCAGTACTCACAATCGATAGCAAGGCTCTCATGTGCAAGGATTAGTATTCCACAAAATACACTATTCCTTAACTTTTTAAAATTATAAAATATCAAGCATAATTATTGTATGATTAACATTAAAATATAATTTAACTTTTTAAGGAAGAATTGTAAGAATTGTTATACATGATCTAGCGATTACTATGGAATGTCGATAGTCTGCTCGTCAGAGCGACACTGTAGACAATATACAATGCAGGAACTGGACGCTGCAGGCGTCACAACGACTCGCCGGTAACGTGTGTTAACTGGGCTGCCACTGCCTTCTACAACCAGTTCCGGTCTTGTCTGAACACCTTCAACCTCGACTGCCATCAAATATCCACCCTGGGCATTTCTACTGGGCTATGGTTTGCGATTTGGACTTATTTTTCCAAGCACTGACTTCCCGCCAACCTGTTTTATCCGACCTAACAGTACAATTTTCTTCACTCCCCTAGAGGAATTAGTCCAGTGCTTGCTATTGCACACTTATTGAGTTAAATGAATGTGGCCTGTACTGGTACACACTTAGGTGACGAAGGCATGGAGCCGGCCGCTGTGGCCAAGTGGTTCTAGGCGCTTCAGTCCGAAACCACGTAGCTGCTACTGCCGCAGGTTCTAATCCTGCCTCAGGCATAGATGTATTTGATGTTCTTAGATTAGCTAGGTTTAAGTAGTTCTAAGTCTAGTTAGGTTTAAGTAGTTCTAAGTCTAGGGGACTGATGACCTCAGATGTTAAGTCGCATAGTTCTTAGACCCATTTGAACCATTTTAAAGTCATGGATAGCGATATGTACACATACAGATGGCGGTAGTATCTTGTACACAAAGTACACATGGGCAGAACATTGGAGGGAATGTCATTTGCACTTAGGTAATTCATGAGAAAAGGTTTCTGATGTTATTATTTCATGATACACTTGTAAGAGAATTTGAAAACTGTTTCCCCAAGAACGTAGTTAAATACAATTATAAGAAACCGCGCAAAAACCTTATATCTTGCAATCACAAAAGGGAACTGTATCTAACAACAAGAAGAGTAATGACCCAGAAACAGCCAAATATTATAAAAACTACTGTGCTACATTAAGAAAGGTTATTAAAAAGTCCAGAAGCATGTCAATCATGTCTGAGATTAATACCTCTGATAAACAAAATCAAAACAATTTGGAATGTAATTGCAAGGTAGACAGAACAACCAAGAGTACAGTATGAAAACATTTTGAACAATCATCTTTTAAATGTTGTAGAGAAAATGTTCATTAGAAAAAGCAAGGCAATTAATGGAAGAGGCCTTACCCACAACATATGATACAATTGAAATTCCACCTATCTCTCCTGCTGAAATTAGGAAGATAATGAACTCTGTCAAGAATAAAAGCTCACATGGAGTTGATGGCATTTCCAGCAGGATAACAAAAGCTTCTTCCCAAGAGATAAGTGGGATTCTTAGCCACATACGTAATAGCTCTCTGAAGCAGGGTATTTTCCCAGATAGACTGAAGTATGCCATTGTTAAACCACTGCATAAAAAAGGAGATACGTCTGATGTCAACAACTACCGCCCAATCTCTCTTCTGACTCCCTTATTCAAAGTTCTTGAAAAAGTGATGTATTGTAAATTCACACTTCGTAAAAATAAAGTTTTAACAAAATGTCAGTTTGGTTTCCATAAAGGTTTTTCAACGGAATATGCTATATATACTTTCACTAATGAAATATTAAATGCTCTGAGTAACCGGAAGTCACCCACTGGGATTTTTTTTTTTTGATCTCTCAAAGGCTGGTTTAAATCATATCTAAATGGAAGAGTGCAGAAGGTTGAAATAAGCTGTCATATAATATGCAAAAAAATTGGCGGTTTCTCAAACGGGGAAACAATCAAGAATGGGGTGCCGCAACGTTTGGTCTTGGGTCCTCTGCTGTTCTTAATATATATTAATGACATGCCATTCTATATTCACGAAGGTGCAAAGATGGTACCTTTTTCCGATGATGCAAGTATAGCTATTAAACCCAACAGACTAGAATTAACTGGTGAAATTGTAAACGATGTTTTTCAGAAAATCATTAAGTGGTTCTCTGCAAATGGGTTTTCATTAAACTTTGACAAAACACAGTCGAAGCGGCTAGCAAGGGACGGTTCGGGAGAGCGTTGGGGGTGCTGCACCAGGTCTTCGCCAGAAATCGCAGCTTATTAGAAGTTCAGTGATTGGAGATATGTTGTTTCATTAACTTGTTAAATTCGACTTGTTTTCTTGGTGAGATCACCAGCCGCTTTGTTTTGAGGTCGTCCCATCATTATTCTCCGTTTGCCCACCCGCGGGAAGGTGGTTATTTATGGATTGGGTGGTCCATTTTTCCCTTGTGGAGTAGGGGCGGGTTAGAGCAACCTGTGGTTCGGGTTGTTCAGTAATCTCCATGTCAATCTACCATACGTTAATAGCTGTCTCTGTCATGTTTGTCGGATTTGGTGTTAGCGAATTTATTGCTTGAAGTGTAATGGCCGAATTCCTGAAATATGTTTTTATCTTGCCTGTCTCATACATGTTGCTCACCAGATGGTAGAGTTTTGTCAAGACTGGCTCTCCAAAGGCTGCCAGTAGTTCTAATGGAATGTTGTCTACTCCAGGGGCCTTGTTTCGACTTAGGTCTTTCCGTGCTTTTCACGTAGTATCACATCTCCCATTTCACCTTCATCTACATCTTCTTCCATTTCCATAATATTGTCCTCAAGTACATCGCCCTTGTGTAGACCCTCTATATACCCCCTCCACCTTTCTGCTGTCCCTTCTTTGCTTAGAACTGAGTTTCCATTTGAGCTCTTGACATTCATACAAGTGGTTCTATTTTCTCCAAAGGTCTCTTTAATTTTCCTGTTGGCAGTATCTATCTTACCCTTAGTGAGATAAGCCTCTCTCCTTGCATTTGTCCTCTAGCCATCCCTGCTTAGCCATTGTGCACTTCCTTTCGGTCTCATTTGTGAGACGTTTGTATTCCTTTTTGTCTGCTTCAATTACTGCATTTTTATATTTTCTCCTTTCATCAATTAATTTCAATATTTCTTCTGTTACCCAAGGATTTCTACTAGCCCTCGTCTTTTTACCTTCTAGATCCTCTGCTGCCTTCACTATTTCATCCCTTAAAGCTACCCATTCTTCTTCTACTGTATTTGATTCCCCCATTCTTGTCCATTGTTCCCTTATGCTCTCCTTGAAACACGCTACAACCTCTGGTTTAGTCAGTTTATCCAGGGTCCATCTCCTTAAATTCCCACCTTTTTGCAGTTTCTTCAGATTTAATCTACAGTTCATAACCAATAGATTGTGGTCAGAGTCCACATCTTCCCCTGGAAATGTCTTACAATTTAAAACCTGGTTCCTGTATCTCTGTCTCTGATACCTTATAGTATCTCCATGCTTCTTCCATGTATACATCCTTCTTTCATGATTCTTGAACCAAGTGTTTGCTATGATTAAGTTATGCTCTGTGCAAAATTCTACCAGGCGGCTTCCTCTTGCATTTCTTAGCGCCAATCCATATTCATCTACTACGTTTCCTTCTCTTCCTTTTCCTACTGTCGAATTCCAGTCACCCATGACAATTAAATTTTCGTGTCTCTTCACTGCCTGAATAATTTCTTTTATCTCGTCATACATATCTTGAGTTTCTTCATCGTCTGCAGAGCTAGTTGGTATATAAATGTGTACTATTGTAGTTGGCGTGGGCTTCGTGTCTATCTTGGCCACAATATGACATTCACTATGCTGTTTGTAGTAGCTTACCTGCACTCCAATTTTTTTTAATCATTATAAAACTACTCCTGCGTTACCCCTATTGCAGCATGCATTAACTGAAAAACTGCTTCCGCAGGTCGAAAGAACATGCCATTAAGGGCGTAAAGCCACAAGGAAAAGTCCCCAAGTGCAGGAGCTGCAAAGATGGTCACCAGAGATAGCTGCCCATCGTGGCTGAACCTCATGCTCACTGTTGCGAAGAAACTGCAAATCCGTGACCAGGTCGCCGTGCTCGATCTCGAACGTTGGACCTTCGCTCGATCGCCACCCGTGGACGAAACTCACTTGCTCAGCGTCCCCAGACGAACTCTTCACCTCAGTGTCCTGGAATCACTCCTCAATGCATACAACCTCCCATCCCTGGAGGACGTCCCCACTTTGGTGTAGCAAAATCAACTCCCCGATACATACACTCCAGGAGGAGCATCTCGAAAATCTCAACCGACCAAATGTATGCGGCAAGATTCCTCCACGCCAATAGCGTAATCAAAGTTGGCTCAGAGTCTTACGAAGAGAGCGCACGTAATTTTTTTACGGCAATCTGTCTGTCTGAGAAAATCTCTACAACTGGTTTAGCATTATTCAGGAGTTTTATGCCATCCACAGCCATTATGTTTCACAATTCACACTGCTTTCGTCGTCAAATCTTCCATCGCAGCATAAACATTGTGATCAATTGAGTATGAACTTACCACGAACGGCAACACAGTGTTGTTGCTCGTCTGGGGCAGTGACAAACAGCAACCAGTAGGATTTTGGCAAGAGAACATTGTGGGTTGACCCGCGTTGTGACATTGTTCACTCATGGGTGCAACAAACATGCAGTCACCCTTCTTTCACTACGTTACTGGAAATATCGTTGGCAGATGAAATTTTTTGTTCAATACTTCAAATTATTTTAGCACGACCCAGCTCGATGTTACAGCAGGTCACGAATACTATAGTTTAGTGGACAAAATACAAGCTTACCGACAATCGCACCAGATTCGTGATTGCGTCCAGGACTGTCCATGCTGACAGCAACCAATATTTCGTTCTTAAGAAGACAAAATCGAAAAATGTAAAGGTAATTCTCGGAATACCGCAAAGGACTGTTGTAGGTTCCGTACAGTGTGCAACGTATGTTGTTGTTGTTGTTGTTGTTGCGGTCTTCAGTGCTGAGACTGGTTTGATGCAGCTCTCCATGCTACTCTATCCTGTGGAAGGTTCTGCATCTCCCAGTACCTACTGCAACCTACATCCTTCTGAATCTGCTTAGTGTATTCATCTCTTGGTCTCCCTCTACGATTTTTACCCTCCAATACTAAATTGGTGATCCCCTGATGCCTCATAACATGTCCTACCAACCGATCCCTTCTTCTGGTCAAGTTGTGCCACAAACTTCTCTTCTCCCCAATCCTATTCAGTACTTCCTCATTAGTTATGTGATCTACCCATCTAATCTTCAGCATTCTTCTGTAGCACCACATTTCGAAAGCTTCTATTCTCTTCTTGTCCAAACTATTTATCATCCACGTTTCACTTCCATACATGGCTACACTCCATACAAATACTTTCAGAAATGACTTTCTGACACTTAAAGCTATACTCGATGTTAACAAATTTCTCTTCTTCAGAAACGCCATTACCAGTCTACATTTTATATCCTCTCTACTTCGACCATTATCAGTTATTTTGCTCCCCAAATAGCAAAACTCCTTTACTACTTTAAGTGTCTCATTTCCTAATCTAATTCCCTCAGCATCATTCGACTTAATTCGACTACATTCCATTATCCTTGTTTTGCTTTTGTATATATATGTATATAGTGAATTATGTCGAATGGTCCCTGAGGCCGTATGCGGAAGTTGCTGCTGTCTGTAGGAAGGTTCCAACGCTAGAAATGTGTAGTGAAATGTAGGGAGAGGATGACTGTCTGATGCGGGGAATAGGAGTTGAAACTGAACGTAAATAATAATAAATGTACAAAGAAATCCATTAATTTCGATTACGCTATTAACGAGAAATCATTGAAACCAGAACATCAAAAAATGCCTCAGAGTAGAACGACATTCGGAGCGACGTAAACTGCAATGGGCACAGAAAACAAATTGTAGTTCCCGATGCCCGGCTGAAATTCATTGGAAGAATCTTTTGGAGATGTAATTCATCAACGAAAGAAGTGGCTTGCAAAACACTTGCTCGATCAATTCTTGAGTATTGCTTATCAACTTAGAAACCTTGCAAGGTTTTAACAAAAGAAAAGATACAGAAGGTCAAATGATGGGCAGAGTGTTTCGTGATGGGGTCGCTTAGTCGACGCAAGAGCGTTTAAAAATGTTCAACGAGATCCAGTGTTTGTATTTTGGAGAGATTTCCTGACAAGATTCCGAGTGGGTACGTGCCAGAAAGTCATGCGACATTATTTCCTCCCATATATGTCTCGCGAAATTACCACAGCGAAAAAATACACTACTGGCCATTAAAATTGCTACACAACGATGGTGACGTACTACAGAGGCGACATTTAACCGACAGGAAGAAGATGCTGTTATATGCAAATGATTAGCTTTGCAGAGCATTCACACAAGGTTGGGGCCGGTGGCGACACCTACAACGTGCTGACATGAGGAAAGTTTCCAACCGATTTCTCATACATAAACAGCAGTTGACCGGCGTTGCCCGGTGAAACGTTTTGTGATGTCTCGTGTAAGGAAGAAAAATGCGTAACATCACATTTCTGACTTCGATAAAGGTCGGATTGTAGCCTATCGCGATTGTGGTTTATCGCATCGCGACATTGCTGCTCGCGTTGGTCGAGATCCAATGACTGTTAGCAGAATATGGAATCGGTGGGTTTAGGAGGGTAATACGGAACGCCGTGCTGGATCCTAACGGCCTCGCATCACTAGCAGTCGAGATGACAGGCATCTTATCTGCATGACTGTCACGGATCAACAGCCACGTCTCGATCCGAGTCAAGCGTTGGGGACATTTGCAAGACAACAACCATGTGCACCAACAGTTCGACGACGTTTGCAGCAGCATGGACTATCAGCTCGGAGACCATGACTGCGGTTACCCTTGACGCTGCATCACAGACAGGAGCTCCTGCGATTGTGTACTCAGCGACGAACCTGGGTGCACGAATAGCAAAACGTCATTTTTTCGGATGAATCCAGGTTCTCTTTACAGCATCATGATGGTCGCACCCGTGTTTGGCGACATCACTGTGAACGCACATTGGAAGCGTGTATTCGTCATCGCCATACTGGCGTGTCACCCGGGGTGATGGTATGGGGTGCCATTGGTTACACGTCTCGGTCACCTCTTGTTCCCATTGACGGCACTTTGAACAGTGGACGTTACATTTCAGACGTGTTACAACCTGTGGCTCTACCCTTCACTCGATCCCTGCGAAAGCCTACATTTCAGCAGGATAATGCACGACCGCATGTTGCAGGTCCTGTACGGGCCTTTCAGGATACAGAAAATGTTCGAATGCAGCCCTGGCCAGCACATTCTCCAGATCTCTCACCACTTGAAAACGTCTGGTCAATGGTGGCCGAGCAACTGGCTCGTCACAATACTCCAGTCACTACTCTTGATGAACTGTGGTATCGTGTTGAAGCTGCATGGGAAGCTGTAGCTGTACACGCCATCCAAGCTCTGTTTGACTCAATGCCCAGGCGTATCAAGGCCGTTATTACAGCCAGATGTGGTTGTTCTGGGTACTGATTTCTCAGGATCTATGCACCCAAATTGCGTGAAAATGTAGTCACATGTCAGATTTAGTATAATATATTTGTCCAATGAATACCCGTTTATCAACTGCATTTCTTCTTGGTATAGCAATTTTAATGGCCAGTGGTGTATGTCTCGCGAAATTACCACAACAAAAAACTAAGGGGAATTAGAGCTCATACCGAGCTGCTTCGTCAATCATTTTTCATACACGACATTCACCAATTAAACACGGAAAAGGTGTTGGAGTATTGGTGGAGGAAGGGAGAGGGGGCGAGTTAGTAGTATCAGCAGCACGCACTTTCACCAACCGTAAGGTGACTTGCCGAATAAGATGTAGATGTACACTACCTGATCACAAGTATCAAGACACCTAAGAGTGGACATTAATATGGAATGTGTAGACCCTTCGCCTTTACAACGGCATGAATTCTGGTGGGGACACTTTCAGTGAGGTTTCTGAATGTCTTTGGAGGAACGGCAGCCCATTCTTCCTAAAGGGCCGGAACCAGAGAAATAGTAATATTGGATGCTGGAGTGTCGAGCGAACTGAACGTTCTAAAGCATCCCAAAGGTATTACACTGAGTTTAGGTCGGGACTCTGGGCAGTCCCGTCCATTTCAGGAACATCATTGTCCACAAACCATTGCCTCACAGATGCTGCTTCACGACAGGGTGCACAGTCACACTGGTACAGTCTTAGTTTCCGAACTGTTTCTCTACTGCACGCTGTGCTTCACATGTGTGCATATCCTCCCAGATTTAACGTCTTCTTAAGCACCATAAAGATACCACACTCTAACCACTAAAACACCCCCATTACCATAACACCACCTCCTGTTCTTCACTGCTGACGCTACACGTGATGGCACGTAACGTTCTCTAAGCGTTCGCCATACTCAAATCCATCCTGTCGGATACCCACAGCTTACAGCGCCATTCATCACCCCATACCACTGTTTTCCAGTCATCCGCTGTCCAGTGTCGCCTCTCCATCACATCACTTTAAGCGCTGCTTAACATTGACTGATGAAATGTGTTGCTCATGACAATCTGCTCGACCACTGTAGGCCATTGTTTTTAACTTTCTACGCACAGTCATTGCGCTAGCTAGATTGCTGGTAGCATCTTGGTACTCACGAGTGATTCCCACCGCGATTTTTCACAGCCACCCTCCGCCGTACACGACGGTCCCTGTCCTTCACTACATGAGGTCTCTCTAGTTTCGATTTAGATGTAGTTGATCCTTCATGTTTCCACTTCACAGTCACATCACCAACACTTAACTTGGGCATCTTCAGAGGGGTTTAAGTATCACTGATGGATTTGTTACTCACAGTGACATGACATCAGTTATAGCAAAGGATGTGTATGACTGTAAGGATAAATGATCGTTTCATTTCACATAATTTGCTGTCAAATGTTTATTTTGGTTTTAGAAGTGGTTTAAAACCGTAAGATTCTACATTCTCTTCTCTCTATGAGATACTGGATGGATTAGAGAAAATGTTTCGAAAGCTAGTCACCTTTTTTGATTTAACTAAAGCATTTGATTGGGTTGAGTTATTGAATACTGGGAGTAGCTCACAGTTGGTTCACCTCTTACTTTAAAAACAGACAGCCAAAGGGCATTCTCTACATTATTAAGAATGGCTGTTATGTAGGGTACGAGTGGGGCACAGTTCAATGGAGAGTACCCCAGGGATCAGTGCTGGGGCCACTCCTGTTCCCTATTTATATAAACCATATTCCTTTTAGTATTAAGATATTTCTGTTCGTTGCTGGTAGTAAATGATGACGTGTACAACACTGGCACTGTTTAAAATAGCGCAGTTCAAGACATAAGTTCATAGCTTGTAGAAAATAAACTAACGCTAAATCACAGTAAGTCTCAGTTTTTACAATTTCTAACATACAATTCAACAAACCTGAAGTTATAATTACACTAAATGGGTATACGATTGGTGAGATTGACCACTTCAGATTTGTAGGTGTTCGAAATACAGTAAACTGTCGTGGAAAACGCATATTCAGGATCTTGTTCAAAGACTTAATGCTGCCATTTTTACTATTAAAACAGTCTCTGAAGTAAGTTATGGTTCGACATGGACAATAGTCTACTATGCTTATTTGCATTAGTTTTGATGTATGGTACTATATTTTGTGGTAACTCTTCCGATTCTCAATGGATATTTTTGGCGTAAGTTCACGAAGCCCTTGTCGACCACTGTTCGTTAGCCTGAGTATTCTCACATTGGCCTCTCAATATATATATATTCTTTTATGTCATTTCTTGCTAACAATATCAGCTTGTGTCCAAGAATTAGCAACTTTCACTCAGTTAATACTAGGCGGAAATGCAAACTGACCCTGACCCTTGTGCGGAAATGGGTGCAGTATTCCGCCACATCCATTTTGAGTAAACTACCCCCATGAACCATGGACCTTGCCGTTGGTGGGGAGGCTTGCGTGCCTCAGCGATACAGATGGCCGTACCGTAGGTGCAACCACAACGGAGGGGTATCTGTTGAGAGGCCAGGCAAACGTGTGGTTCCTGAAGAGGGGCAGCAGCCTTTTCAATAGTTGCAGGGCCAACAGTCTGGATGATTGACTGATCTGGCCTTGCAACATTAACCAAAACGGACTTGCTGTGCTGGTACTGCGAACGGCTGAAAGCAAGGGGAAACTACAGCCGTAATTTTTCCCGAGGACATGCAGCTTCACTGTATGATTAAATGATGATGGCGTCCTCTTGGGTAAAATATTCCGGAGCTAAAATAGACCCCATTCAGATCCCCCGGCGGGGACTACCCAGGAGGACGCCGTTATCAGGAGAAAGAAAACTGGCGTTCTACGGATCGGAGCGTGGAATGTCAGATCCCTTAACCAGGTAGGTTAGAAAATTTAAAAAGGGAAATGCATAGGTTAAAGGTAGATATAGTGGGAATTAGTGAAGTTCGGTGGCAAGAGGAGCAAGACTTTTGGTCAGGTGAATACAGGGTTATAAATACAAAATCAAATAGGGGTAATGCAAGAGTAGGTTTAATAGTGAATAAAAAATAGGAGTGTGGGTAAGCTACTACAAACAGCATAGTGAACGCATTATTGTGGCCAATATAGACACAAAGCCCATGCCTACTACAGTAGTACAAGTTTATATGCCAACTAGCTCTGCAGATGATGAAGAAATTGATGAAATGTATGACGAGATAAAAGAAATTATTCAGGCAGTGAAGGGAGACGAAAAGGTGGGAATTTAAGGACATGGGATCTGGAAAAGCTGAAAGAACCAGAGGTTGTTCAGAGTTTCAAGGAGAGCATAAGGGAACAATTGACAGGAATGGGGGAAAGAAACACAGTAGAAGAAGAATGGGTAGCTCTGAGGGATGAAGTAGCGAAGACAGCAGAGGATAAAGCAGGTAAAAAGACGAGGGCAGCTAGAAATCCTTGGGTAACAGAAGAAATATTGAATTTAATTGATGAAATGAGAAAATATAAAAATGCAGTAAATGAAGCAGGCAAAAAGTAATACAAACGTCTCTAAAATGAGATCGACAGGAAGTGCAAAATGGCTAAGCAGGGATGGCTAGAAGACAAATGTAAGGATGTAGAAGCTTATCTCTCTAGGGGTAAGATAGATACTGCCTACAGGAAAATTAAAGAGACCTTTGGAGAGAAGAGAACCACTTGTATGAATATCAAGGGCTCAGATGGCATCCCAGTTCTAAGCAAAGAAGGGAAGGCAGAAAGGTGGAAGGAGTATAGAGAGGGTTTATACAAGGGCGATGTACTTGAGGACAATATTATGGAAATAGAAGAGGATGTAGATGAAGACGAAGTGGGAGATAAGATAATGCGTGTAGAGTTTGACAGATCACTGAAAGACCTGAGTCGAAACAAGGTCCCGGGAGTAGACAACATTCCATTAGAACTACTGACGGCCTTGGGAGAGCCAGTCCTGACAAAACTCTACCAGCTGGTGAGCAAGATGTATGAGACAGGCGAAATACCCTTAGACTTCAAGAAGAATATAATAATTCCAATCCCAAAGAATCAGATGCTGACAGATGTGAAAATTACCTAACTATCAGTTTATTAAGTCACAGCTGCAAAATACTAACGCGTATTCTTTACAGACGAATGGAAAAACTGGTAGATGCGGACCTCGGAGAGGATCAGTTTGGATTCCGTCGAAATGTTGGAACACGTGAGGCAATACTGACCTTACGACTTATCTTAGAAGAAAGATTAAGAAAAGGCAAACCTACGTTTCTAGCATTTTTAGACTTGGAGAAAGCTTTTGACAATATTGACTGGAATACTCTCTTTCAAATTCTGAAGGTGGCAGGGGTAAAATACAGGGGGCGAAAGGCTATTTACAATTTGTACAGAAACAGATGGCAGTCATAAGAGTCGAGGGGCATGAAAGGGAAGCAGTTGTTGGGAAAGGAGTGAGACAGGGTTGTAGCCTCTCCACGATGTTATTCAATCTGTATACTGAGCAAGCAGCCAAGGAAACAAAATAAAAATTAGGAGTAGGTATTAAAATTCATGGAGAAGAAGCAAAAACTTTGAGGTTCGCCGATGACATTGTAATTCTGTCAGAGACAGCAAAGGACCTGCAAGAGCAGTTGAACGGAATGGATAGTGTCTTGAAAGGAGGATATAAGATGAACATCAACAAAATCAAAACGAGGATAATGGAATGTAGTCAGATTAAATCGGGTGATGCTGAGGGAATTAGATTAGGAAATGAGACACTTAAAGTAGTAAAGGAGTTCTGCTATTTAGGAAGTAAAATAACTGATGATGTCGAAGTAGAGAGGATATAAAATGTAGACTGGCAATGGCAAGGAAAGCGTTTCTGAAGAAGAGAAATTTGTTAACATCGAGTATAGATTTATGTATCAGGAAGTCGTTCAGAAAGTATTTGTATGGAGTGTAGCCATGTATGGAAGTGAAAAATGGACGATAACTAGTTTGGACAAGAAGAGAATAGAAGCTTTCGAAATGTGGTGCTACAGAAGAATGCTGAAGATAAGGTGGATAGATCACGTAACTAATGAGGAGGTATTGAATAGGATTGGGGAGAAGAGAAGTTTGTGGCACAACTTGACTAGAAGAAGGGATCGGTTGGTAGGACATGTTTTGAGGCATCAAGGGATCACAAATTTAGCATTGGAGGGCAGTGTGGAGGGTAAAAATCGTAGAGGGAGACCAAGAGATGAATACACTAAGCAGATTCAGAAGGATGTAGGTTGCAGTAGGTACTGTGAGATGAAGCAGCTTGCACAGGACAGAGTAGCATGGAGAGCTGCATCAAACCAGTCTCAGGACTGAAGACCACAAGAACAACACCACAAGAATTCAAAAATCTTAATAGTAATCCTTGCGCTTTCAAATCTAACCTGAAGAGTTTCCTCATGGATCACCCGTTCTATTCTGTCGAGGAGTTCCTTGGAAAAGTAAACTAATTCTTGTGTTAAATTTTTGATTACGTTCACATAAACTTATATTTTGTCGTCGTTTTAGATTTCACAAACATTTATTTTATAAAAAATGGTTCAAATGGCTCTGAGCACTATGGGACTTAACATCTATGGTCATAAGTCCCCTAGAACGTAGAACTACTTAAACCTAACTAACCTAAGGACATCACACAACACCCAGTCATCACAAGATTTATTTTATATTATCTGTTATTACTTTTCTGTTGTAATTTCGTGCACTGATACGTTCCATGACCATCGAAATTTGCTTCTCAATTTGATCCTACGGAACTAGATGTGTAAAATAAAACAGATAAATAAATCCAGTGACTAGTACACGTTCGAAGCCAGTAACCTCTCCTGAAAGACCCATTCTGCTAGACCAATTCTGCTACAATTGCTTTTCTACTGACGACACAGTACTCTCTGCCTTGCCTTATTTTGGAAGGTCCGCCTATAATGATATCGAGTGGTCAATTACCCATTACATAGATGGATCCGTATAGTGCAGAAGTAGATACTAGACGCCAGAGAACGAGGTCAACGCCGGAACATCGTCTGCGCGTCGAAAGGTCACAGTAGACCGTCTTTTGTCAGTAAAGGTGGCATCAGTGGAAGGCAATTGCCGCATTGCGGTCGCCGAGGTCGTAGTTCGAGGTCGATTAGCAGTGCCCCCGGTCGCTTTCAGCTGCTCAAATGTTTTTTACGACACTAGCAGGCGCTTTGAAGTATTTGCATTAACGGAATTGTTCGTCCGTAATTAATAGGGACTCAAATTAGAAGCAACAGGTTAAAGAATACTAAGACGATCTATACAATTCCTCAACTGCTACACAGGATCTATCGTGATTAATAGCGAAAACTGTCATGGATGAAAGCATATGAAAATACATGCAAAAACGTTCCACTAAAAGAGACGAGACTTCTACGATGTAACTGCGGTTGTAGATTAGATTAGATTAGATTAGTTTTTCGTTCCATAGATCCGTGTTGAGGAGATCCTCGTCGATGTGGAACATGTCATCTTTTTTTTAAAGCTGAAATAACAATACTAATAGTATGAATATATACAATATATCATTTGTTTCTATTTAAATTTCGTCAATGGAGTAGAAGAAGTTGGCCACTAGTAAGTCTTTCAGGCTCCTTTTAAATTGATCTTTATTTGTAACTAAATTTTTTATGTTTTCTGGGAAATTATTGAAGATGAGTGTTCCTGAGTAGTGGACCCCTTTTTGAACTAAAGTAGGTGCTTTTAAGTCCTTGTGCAGATCATTTTTGTTCCTGGTATTGTATGTATGAACTGAGCTGTTTGTTGGAAAAAGGGATATATTATTTAGGACAAATTTCATCAAGGAGTAAATATACTAAGAGGCAGTAGTTAGTATACCCAGTTCTTTGAAGAGGTTTCTACAGGACGTCCGTGAATTTACTCCACAAATAATACGTATTACACGCTTTTGGACTCTGAAAACTTTTGTTTGACTTGAAGAGTTACCCCAAAATATTATACCATATGACATTATGGAATGAAAGTAGGCAAAGTATGCAAGCTTTTTCACTTTTATATCGCCTATGTCTGCTAACACTCGAATTGCAAATACAGATTTGTTAAGGCGTTTCTGCAGTTCTGTGGTGTGCTCCTCCCAACTGTGTGCTTACGAAGAGCTACTGAGCTCAGTATGAAATATTATCCAGTTAGCATAAATGTGTTTTAAATATACATTTTTCGATTAAGTCTACATCTAATTGGGATAAGATTTGACGGAAACTCACAAGCTGTTGTAATCTCGCCTTTTTGGAATTTACATATATTATTGTTTATTTAGTTGATCGGCGATCAGATTTTTGAGCGAGACGACTTGAAACACATCACAACCACCAAAGAAATAAGCCCATTACCTGTTTGTTCGTGACGTACCTGTAATTAGTTACCATTTGTGTTATCGTAATCGTTTCATCCCGTCTTCACCGCAAAGACGCACATATCGGCGAAGTGGCATCGAACAGAAAGACTTGACTTAGGCTGCGAACAACGTCACATGTGTTCTTTCGGCTAACAACGCCATACAATCATTTCATATTATCGATTTGGTAAATATATATGATAAGAATCTGTTAGAAACGACAACATGTTTCTTGTGAAGTTATGTTAATGGTTGCTTATTAACAGCGTTGCTACCTTTACCTTCCATACCCACAATTTTGTAATCAACGCTGATAATTTGTCATCCCATAGACGTCACCACTTAATTGATATTGCCTTTTTTATCGATACTAGTTTCAACTTTCAGTGCAGTCTCTGTAGGTTGTCCGTTCACGTAAATTCCAACTAATAACTTTAGTTGTACTCACACTAGAAAGGTACTCACTCCTTTCACTTAACTTTTATATATATGATTGTTAACTGATAACGACTCGACTTCTAAATGCAGTTCCTCCTTCCTCACAACTTTTATTGCAATCCATCCCCATCTTTTCTTCTTTTCCGTTTTTCACACAGTTTATTATTCATTTTGCTACATTGTTCTGCATCAGTTATGCAAGCCCAGAAATTTATTTCTCAAATTTCCACCTATGATTACACTAACATATGCCTTCCGGAGTGTAAGCCTCCTTTTGCCTGTGCTAGCTTCTTTCTAATGTAATTATTTCAATTGTGACGCATTATTTGCTTCCAGTGAAGCAGAATTCATTCTCATGATGTTCGGTTTGCTGCTAATCTCATTTCTGCTTATCCTCAATATTTTAGTCACTCTTTCGTTTACTTGCAATCCATATTCTGTGTTCATCAGACAATTCATTCCATTCAATGTGTCTTGGAATTCTTCTTCGCTTTGGGACAGGCTAGCAATGCCACCACGCAGCAAATCGCTGATGTCTGTCACTGCTGACTTCGAGTCACACACAAAATCTTTTATTTATACTTCGTAGCCTATTCGATATACAGGTTGAATAGAATAAAAGAATGACACCATTCCTGCCTTGAGCCCTTTTTAATCCTACACTTCCATTTTCACAGTTCAATCTTGATTCTTGTACGGAAGTGACGAGTCAAAACATTATTGCCACCTGCTTAACTGCGCAATATTGCACCGATTCTGCGTCACATGGACTGGACAAAGTTTTGGTAGCGTTTCAGGAGTATCTGGCACCAAAAGTCTACTAACAGGTCACACAATTCACGTACATTATAGGGTGAGCGTTTGTGATCGTGAAGCTGATGTACGATTGCGTTCCAGATGAGTTCCATCGGATTCAGACTAGCGCTGATGATAAAATATCGATAAATAGATATTTTTCCAAAAAGTTTCGGTAAATAATGGCTGTACCACTTTTCCCAATATATCGATATATAGGTATCGAAATGGCAATATCAAGTACCGATATTTTTGTTTTATATTAAACTTTTCAGGATTTTTGATATATGTTAAAAATTGTTCTTTTGAAATTGTTATAGGACATAATTTTACGTTCGGTGTGTGGAGGAGTCTTACTACTTTTTGAGCTTACATCACGTCCAGTTTTTCTCTTTGACTGTGTGAAGCAAGTATGGGTGAAGTCGGATTACACTGGGGGATGGTGGTCTGACTTTAATAACAAGATTTCCAATGTGAAGAAACACCAGAACAGTTGCATTAAAAAAATTAATGAGAGGAAATGCTGACATAATCGGCGCTCGGCGCTACCCCGAGAAACTGCAACGTTTAACTTCACCATGCAATTTGGACACTACAGCTGTTAGGTCAATGGCGTTTTCAGAAATGAGATCTCAGGGAAATCGACTTTAAGTGTTCCGGACAATCCCGATATGTCACGAAATCGAACGACGGTGACACATGGGACAATTTCTCTTGTGCCACTCACATGCAGTTACCATTGTTAGCAAAGTAGTTGTCGCCAAGCGTTAACTTGCATCGTTTTCCTTGCAATTCTTGTTCTCAGCTAAATATGCTGGCCGTTACTTTAAAAATGGCTCTGAGCACTATGGGACTTAACATCTGTGGTCATCAGTCCCCTAGAACTTAGAACTACTTAAAGCGAACTAACCTAAGGACATCACACACATCCATGCCCGAGGCAGGATTCGAACCTGCGACCGTAGCTTTCGCGCGGTTCCGGACTGAGCGCCTAGAACCGCTAGACCACCGCGGCCGGCGACCGTTGCTTTGTTGATGTACAGAATGCCTAGTAATAAACCAATACTTAAATATAAAGCTCTAAAACCGGCAGTATATTTACAATGTGCAGCCAATATTTTTATAGGCCGGTACGTCGATATTATTTTCGTCGACATATCGATATTTTTTCGATGTACTGAAGGCCGGCTTTGAAACATTTAAATATCGATATGTCGGGCTCCCGATGTTTTTGAAAATATCAACATTCCTTAATCAGACCAGAGGAATCTCATGTCAAAGACAGCAACTCTTATGCTCCTTACGCCACTGTTACATAATTCTGTCCTTGTGACACTGGAAGATGGTATCGCAGTAAGTGCTTCCAAGCACTTAAGTCTAATTTGCACAGACTCAGTGCAGATGTAGATGTAAACAAAAGATGTATGTAACAGAGACTTTAGTCATCAGCAATATATATTCTGCTCCGCTGTTTACAATAGTCTGTCAACGCTAGGATAACTTTCCTATTCCGCGACTGCAAAAATCACGCCGTTTTGAGGCAAAGAACTCGTTGAGCCATGTGCGGAGCGCATTTTACCCTGTAAGACGTGTATATTTCTATCGTTTATTGTCAAACCAAAATTTATGAAAGATGTTTATATTTTATTAATAGGATTAAAAAGGAATAATTAATATTTGTCATGTTGGAAATAATTGTGGTAGAAGGGAATGTCTGCACCAAAGTATTGTTGGCAAGAGACACCGCAAATTGATATAATTTTAAAAAGGGCGGGAGAGACCGCGTATGGATACATTTTAAGAAAAGAGCGGGAAAGACCGCGCATTGATACTTTTTGTAATGGTAGTAGGGATTGTCTGCACCAGAAAGCATTGTTGGCAGGAGATGCCGCACTTTAGCGTTCGTAGGAAGTGAGTAGTAAGCGAGAAGTGAAGCGAGTCGGTAGCAGGTCTGAAGCGAGAGGTTGAGAGGAGCGGTGTGCCTGCCAGCCACTAGCTATGATTTACAAGAGATTATACACGGATGTACAGAAACATCAGATAACTATTATAATAAGATGAACTAATATTATTGAATTAATTTTTTGAGATACTCAAGACTACCGAAGGTATGTTTGCACATTGCTAGTTGTAAGATTATTGTTAAAAAGTAAGTCCCATTTGAACGTTTGTAAAATCATTTCATTCAGAATATAATTAACTTTTGCCAGCAATACTGCATTTCTAATTATAGTCCATCCCAAAAACCATCAACGTAAACTTTGCAAAATTTTATTGTTGTCAAGAAAAAGCTTAACTATGAATTACGTAATAATCAGAAAATCACTTTTAATAAGCAGCAAATAAATTTGTATGCGAATATTGAGAAAGAGAATAAATTTCAAAGGGAAGATTTCATTTGTTATTATTAAGCAACAGATAGAAATCCTAAAAAAATGTTACATAGTTTGTTGTAAAAGGGAAGGTTATCAATAACACAAGAGGCATATAGGAGACGGGAAGGTTTCAAGCCGGTTGGGAAGTTGTCTGTAGACGTCGGTAGAGTGCGCAAAAGGTGAAAATATCAGAGCGCAGAATCGGGTGAATAAGGTGGGTACGGAATGACTTCCGAAAGCAACTCCTGCATAGCGTTTTTTGTCAGTGTAGCAGAAGCCGGACGGGTGTTGTGGAGTAACACACTTCATGCAGTCTTCAAATGGCTCTAAGCACTATGGGACTTTGCATCTGATGTCATCAGTCCCCTAGAACACAGAACTAATTAAACCTAACTAACCTAAGGAAATCATACGCATCCATGCCCGAGGCAGGATTCGAACCTGCGACCGTAGCAGCAGCGCAGTACCGGACTGAAGCGCCTAGCAGCGCTCGTCCACAGCGGCCGGCGCATGCTGTCTTCCTGGTCGTTGTTCTTGGACTGCGTCAGCAAGACGTCTCGGTTGTGCACAAGTCAGCAGTGAGTGTTGCATCTCGGAGAAGCAATTCGTAATACACCACAGGATCGCTGATCCACCGGGTGCATAACATTACCTTTTGTCGACGCGCACAGGTCTTTGTACGGGTAGTTGCTGCTTTGTTTGGACTCTGAAATGCCTTTCTTTCGTTTATGTTAGCATAAAGACACCATTTCCCGTCACTGTAACGACACGCTATTGGAATCGTCGGCATTGTCCACGAGCCAATTGATGGCGAGCAAGCAGAGATGAGGAGCAAGCAGAGATGCACATACGGGCACCAGGTGTTTTTTGTGATTTTGGTTTAGAGCATGCGGGACCCCATACTCCAGATTTTTGGACCTTCTCCACCGCATGCAAAATGTTTCACGATGGTGGAGTGATCAAATTTCATTAAATTTGCCAGTTCTCGAGTACACTGCCGTGTTCATTGTGGATTAAAGCGTTAAATCGACCACGACCGTCATCGAACCCTGAAGATCTTGCTGAACGTGGAGAGTCGCGAATGTCAAAACGATCTTTCTTAAATTGAGACAACCGTTTTCAAAAAAAAAAAAAAAAAAAAAAAAAAAAAAAATGTGTTCAAATGGCTCTGAGCACTATGGGACTCAACTGCTGTGGTCATTAGTCCCCTAGAACTTAGAACTACTTAAACCTAACTAACCTAAGGACATCACACACATCCATTCCCGGGGCAGGATTCGAACCTGCGACCGTAGCAGTCGCACGCTTCCGGACTGCGCGCCTAGAACCGCGAGACCACCGCGGCCGGCACAACCGTTTTCAATCGCTCTCTGTCCTATGGCATTATCCCAATACACGGCGCACATGTTTCTGGCTGCCTCGACTGCTGTCGCCTTTCTGTTAACCTCTAACATAAGAATATCTCGGAAATGTTCCGATTTCTCCACTTGCCATTCCATTTTCTACCGTCCACAGCTCCACTCAGTCTCTCCAAATGACAAACTGACATTACGTAAACTCAAATAGCAACAGTGAACAACAAACGAAAAATTACAGTCGATAAATAAATCCGTAGTAACCGGAATGTCAACTGCAAAACCGAAACGCCATGAACTTATGCGCTCTCGGTCAGTCAACAGACGAGGTCGGCCTGTGCATTTTTGTGCTTTACGTGTCCCTACACGTTTCCACTTCACTATCACATCGGAAACAGTGGAACTACGGATGTTTAGGAGTTTGAAAATCTCGCTACAGGCCTATGACACAAGTGGCACTCAATCACCTGACCACGTTTGAAGTCCGTGAGTTCCGCGGAGCGCCCCATTCTGCTCTTTCACGATGTCTAATGACTACTGATGTCGATGATATGGAGTACCTGGCAGTAGGTGGCAGCACAATGCACCTAGTATGAAGAACGTATGTTTTTGGGTGTGTCCGGATACTTTTTATCACATAGTGTGTGAGGCGCTATGGAGAGGTTTAGTTCCCATCCCATACATTGGCGGAAATTTAACTTCAGCACCATTTCCACGTCTTCCAACCTATGTAAAGCAAGATTTTCCCTCATATTTCTTATATTGGTTTCTTCGATTTTTCCGTGGCTAGGGTGTGCCTCATATACCGTACTCTTCAAAATGTGCAGACAGATATTCTACAGGAACGAAAATGAGGGTTCAACTGTTTTCACATCACTAAATATGACATCTATTTCTTCAACAATGTCAGATGTTTTACATAAAAGATTTTCAGTTTCTACCCAAAATTTAGTAAATGTTTAATTTTCTTGAGCTATTTGAAATGAGCGATGCTTTAGACCCTAGTTCTTTCCGAAACAGTTTCTATTTTATGAAAGCTGAACACACTTACCCCCTTACACCAATTTTCAATCCTGAATTAATCAAGTTGCTTCATGCACGACATGGAGTGCTATTTACCTGGCTATTTATCTGGCTGCTTAAAGAAATTTGCGTATTTGTAATTAAATTATTAAAGTAATTAAACTAATAATTTTCCAGCTCCGGCTTTTTTTCTAAGTGGTTAGGAAGGGCTTAGGCTGGTGGCGACCCTGAATTTCTGAATTCTTATCATCAATTTTATGAGAGAAGCAACTAAAAATGCGAGATAACGTATATGGCTCGATGATAATCGGTGTAAACGTAGTAATACGTTACAAGTGCTTCACAATTTACAACTGTTATTGACTATTAAAGCACCATTTGATGCGCTAGTTAACAAACTGTTCCCTTGAAGCACAAAATGTTCAACATTTACAAAAGCACATTTCCATCCGAGACTTGAATAACTCTTTAGCTCTACTGAACGATGCTGACTGCTTCAGATGGGGTAATGAACTGGGCAGAGTGCTTCAGTGTCTGGCTCTGTATTGACTTCGATGTGAGGGCGCTGCCATGTTGAAAGGTGTGGTTTTCAGGAGCACCTCCCATTCATTATTGCGGATTGCAGCGAGTCCTTGTTAACGTGTGTGGTACTACTTTGGTGCGGCACAGTGATCTCTGGATGATACCACAGTTTGGAGGTAGGAGATGAGGTACTGGCGGAACTAAAGCTGTGAGGACGGGTCCTGGATCTTGCTTGGGTAGCTCAGTTTATAGACCACTCGCCAATGAAGGGCAAAGGTCCCGGCACTGAGTCACGGTCTGGCACACACATATAATCAGCCAGTAAGTTTCACTTTTGCTTTCCTTAACAGAGGAGGAGGCCCAACGGTTGTGGACATGTAATTACAGGGGCTTTTCTTCTCTTTTTAGCCAATACTACCTCTTGTAGCAATATGTGATACTTCCAGATCCTGTCCTTGAAACCAAAGCTTCGTTCTCCAGTAATGTCATCTCTGGCTCAAACTCTACCCCACAAACCATCCATTCAGTAACGTAAAACATCAACGCATTGCTCATCCGTAGAGAATCTGTCGAGTTATCTTCAACACTGATGTACCATGCATAGATATTACCGGACCTGAAAACTACAACTAAACAAATCATCGACACTACGCAGTATCAGTTTGAGTGCCATTAACTGCTTAATCCCCAACGCTATAGTGTCAAGCCACACCTGCTGAATCACTTTCTCACGTAAATCTCCTAAGACGCCAACATCTTCATCGTATTTGCTTGTTATCTACATTTCCTCTATTGGGGGAGGTTTGTAGTTGAGTCTTTGATTTATAAAGAATGTGATTTGGGTGGTAGGAATTAGGAGACGAGTAAGCTTGTTGTTAGAGAGGAAAACGGTGTATTGGAGTCTTCGTTTTTGATTGAATGTGTGGGATAGGTTGCAGCTGAAAGTGAGGGTAGACCTCAGGCATTATTTCATCTGGGAGAAAGAGCTGTTTAATGGGAGTGACAAGACTTGGGTGGATTGGAATTCGAGCGGAGATTTGCACTAGCTGAGAATAAGCTCGTGTGTATGGACGACGATTCTCATGTTCTGTCACATACTAATTCTCACAGAAATAGCAGTAAACTAGAGAGAAAGACGAGCGATACACAACAAGTACAAGAATCAAGAGGGATCAAGAAAACAGCAAGACCAAGAACGAATTTTTTCCGATTAAAAATTGGTAAGACAAGGATGCGATCTTTCTCCTCTGCTGTTCAATCTGTGCGCAGAAGAAGCAATAACAGAAATGAAAGACATGTTCAAGAGTGGGACTAAAATTGAGGGTGAAAGAATATTAACAGTTAGATTCGCCCATGACAGTGGTATACTCAGTGGAAGAGAGAATGAATTATAAGATATACTGAACGAAATGAACAGTCTGCTGGATACAGAATGTGAACTGAGAGTAAGCCGAAGAAAGATGAAGGTGAAGATGAGTAGCAGAAATCAGATTAATGATGAACTTATTATAAAAATTGTGACCAACGAAGTAGATGTAGTGAAGGAATTCAACCTTAGATGCAAAATAAAATATCAGGGCAAACCGAAGAGGACATAAAAAACAGACTAACACAGAAAAAGAGGGCATTCTTGGCCAAGGGAAGTTCACTAGTTTAAAAAATGAGCCTCAGTTAGAGGAAGAAATTTCTGGAGTGCAGCACTGTGTGGCAGTGAAACACAGACTTTGCAAAACCGGAACAGAAGAGATGGAAATATCTGAGATGTGGTGCTACCATATATAAATGACCTAATAGATAGTGTCGGAAGTTCCATGCGCCTTTTCGCGGATGATGCTGTAGTATACAGAGAAGTTGCAGCATTAGGAAATTGCAGCGAAATGCAGGAAGATCTGCTGCGGATAGACAATTGGTGCAGAGAGTGGCAACTGACCCTTAACATACACAAATGCAATGTATTGCGAATACATAGAAAGAAGGATTCTTTATTGTATGATTATATGATAGCAGAACACACAGTGGTAGCAGTTACTTCTGTAAAATATCTGGGAGTATGCGTATGGAACGGTTTCAAGTGGAATTATCATATAAAATTAACTGCTGGTAAGCAGGGTGCCAGGTTGAGATTCATTGGGAGAGTCCTTAGAAAATGTAGTCCATCTACAAACCATACGCGACTGGAACAGGAAAAGGAAGTAATGACAGGGGCACGGAAAGTGCCCTCCGCCGCACACCTTTGGGAGGCTTGCGGAGTATAAATGTGTGAGGTAGATGTAGAAGAATGCTGAAAGTTTGGTGAGTTGTTAAAGAAGAAATGAGGGGGTTCTGCACAGAATCGACAAGGAATGAAATACGTGGAAGACACTAATAAGATGGATTTTCAAGATGATAGTGAATAGGTACTAGACTGTAGAGGAAGCTGTAGAGTGTTATAACTGTACGGGAAGGCCGAGAGTGGAGCATAAGCAACAGATAATAGAGGGAAGTTGGGTGTAGTTGCTATCCTGAGATGAAGAGGCTGGCACAGGAGACAAATTCGTAGCAGGCCGCATCAAACCAGTCAGAAAACTGATAACCCAAAAAAAAGCACTACTGTTGGTAACATGCAGATACACTAGATCTCGATCAGAAATGTTTCTCTAAGGGTTTACAATCCAAAAATGTCCCATTATCAAGTTGAAGGCGTACAGGTGAGAATGCATTCTGAACTCTCGCAGTAGGCAATCAACTAGCGAGGTCAGAGCGCCACCTATTGATTCCGCCAGCAAATGAGGTTTCATCGTGCTAGCCAGCCATCGATTATCAATACTTGTGGCACGAACAGAAGGGCATAAATGTATGCACAGCGGCACGCGAGGGCAGGTATTGGTAGCTTAGGGCCGGAAGTGGGGGCGGGGGTGGGGGTGTGGGGGCAGGCAAATTCCATCGCTGTCAAGGCCACACTCCAGCTCTGGCTCTCTGTTTAAGGCACGTCAGGAGAAAACAGGCAGAATTTACTGTTCCTCTCTGCGGCAATTTCCTCAACTTACTTTCGCAATTCACTTGTCAGCTTGGAATCCCATACTTTTAAAGTTGTACGGGCGTTTCTTTACCAGGACTCACTTTGTAACGGACCTACATTTCCTGTTAATAAAAATTTTTAAATGACACATGCACCTAACATCCTCTGTTGTTTGGGAAAGGCATCAGTTCCGAAGAATAACGAATATCCGGAAAAGGGCAGATACAGACATAACCGAATCGTTATCTAGCGACTACTTTTGCACGATAAAGATCGAAAGAAATTTTGGCCAAATGCTAAAAATAATAGTTAGTGAAATATGGAGCAAATAAACTGAATCTGTTAGAATTTTAGATCACGGTCGCCGGCTCACTGTGTGAGCAAAAATTACTATATGGTTATCCATTGTTTATAGACTATAATTACGAACTAATCGCCGAATTGTTATCAGGCAAGAACGGAATCAGAAGCACTAGGTCGAGGTCAGATGTAAAAACACAGTTATTATCTTTGCTTAAAGTTAAGCAGAAAACCAGCAAAATCATTTGTACTGAATACATGCACGGAAACGTTAATTTTTTGTCAAACAGTTCACTTAAATAAACAGCTTCGCGATACTCACTGTAATGCTAACTGTTGTTGATTTTGGAAATGCACTTGTTTGCTATTATGCTATTATTTCCGAAAAATTCACCAGAAGCAACTCATGAAACTAGGACCCGGCAAGTTTCGTCAAGGCTAGCCAACATTGTAGTTTTTCTTAATTGAATAACAGAGTGTTTAGTGCAACAAATGGTATGTCATAATGAACACTACATCAGTCATTTATCTAACAGGGTCCTGCGCTACGGCTACTCGCTTTATAACGGGCCTACATTTCCTGTTAATTAATATTTTTAAATGACATGTGCAACTAACAGTCTCTGCTTGGGAACCTTTATACAAATGTAAAGTAAGAATAATCTGTTTTACACTTCACTGTTACGTAATTTTCAAATGTGAGGAGAGTTTGAAATGCACACAAACATTCATTTAAATTATGTTTTACTCTTTTACTCTTAGTCGTTATTCTTTAAGTAACTAATTTTTCTACAAAACAACAAAGTTCATTGCTGTTAAACAGTTTTGGGTAGTTCTCAGTTTTGTAACTTGCACTTCTTTGACTTAGTAATTGAAATGAAATAATCTCATCGCTTTCAATATTTTACTACTCTTCCACTGGTGATCTTCTCGAAGCGTAGGACTCTGTTAGGTAAATAACAAAGGGAAAGTTCATTATGCTGTAACAGGTGCTGCACTAAACACTCTGTTATTAAACTAAGAAAAACTACTAAGTTGGCTAGCCTTGTACAACCTAAAGATGATACTTGTCGGATCTTGCTTTGATTATTTGCTTCTGGTGCGATGTAAGGTATTATTCGTCACAACGTGGGGCAAAAGGCTCTTCTTTCTCGTCGCTCTATGTAACAAGTTTGGGACCACAGTACTTTTCTTGAATACTAATTTCTCTTGATCACAATGTACTGTGCCATTTACAACCACATAATAGGCCTGCCCATACATTAAAATCTTGCTGTTTATTCCTTACATTCCCGCGCACCACATCGGCATTTGACAGCTTGTCGCTAGCAACTCTCTTCGCCGATTACTTCTGCCCGACTCCGCGCTTATGTGCCCTGTGACAATACTCCTTACTTAAAAAAAAAAAAAAATGGTTCAAATGGCTCTGAGCACTATGGGATTTAACATCTGAGGTCATCAGTCCCCTAGAACTTAGAACTACTTAAACCTAACTAACCTAAGGACATCACACACATCTGTGCCCGAGGCAGGATTCGAACCTGCGACCGTAGCAGCAGCGCGGTTCCAGACTGAAGCACCTAGAACCGCTCGCCCACATCGGCCGGCTCTCCTTACTTCAAACGTGTTTCTGACTCTATACAACAGCAAATTTCCGTGACTAGGACAGCGATTGTAGTTTGTCATAAATATTCTTTTATAATTAGTTTCTTTGAATTAATTCTCTTACATTTAATTATGTGACAATATTAAACAAAACAATAAAAGGTACATATGACAGACATTACCTCACATTTACATTGTGGCTATAGAACTAATTACGCGAAAAAATTGTTAGACACTGTGTCGTTCTGTTCGTGCACCATCTTGTATCCTGGAATGAAACGCATTCTACAACGAACTCGTCAGATTTGCAAATGAAGTGAGTTTCGTTAATGTCTTAACAATTTTCTCATACTTGAGAATGTGAACTTTTGTTATTTACCGTAATAGTTTCGCGTTCATGTTTAAGCCAGGAGAAGTGTAGTAGATGAGAAAACACCGCAGCAAAGCTGAGATCACGCAATAACATCATACAGAAGTTGAGTGGTACCTCATGGAGCGCAAGAACTACGACATTGCGATGCGCTGCCTTAGGGCAGGTCTATTCTGTTGCTGAATACTGTGCCCCAGTCTGGCTCAATAGCACACGTGCGAGAAAAAGTGACGTGGAGCTAAATGCAGCAATGAGGACAATAACAGGCTGCATCAAACCTACTCCTCTATACTGGTTACCACCTTTAAGCAACATTTGGCCACCAGACCTCCGAAGACAGAACGTCCTCCTCAAGGAATACCACAAATTACTTAAAATCCCCGAGCTTCCAATGCACTCTGACGTTCCTGCACTTCAGATGAACCGATTAAAATCTAGACAGCCATCTGTCTTACTGGCAGAATCGCTACAGGCAGCTACTTTCAGTGTCAACAACAAGTGGACAGAAATGTGGAACACTATTGCCCATGAGGAACGCCAGGCCCTACAAAGACCTGACACAAGACGAGCCGGTATGGAACTAACGCGACGTGCATGGAAAACAATTAATCAGATCCGCACGGGCCACGGCATCTGTGCTGAAAACCTCTGCCGATGGGGAAGGGCTTCATCTTCTCAGTGTGACTGTGGAAATGAACACCAGACGATCCATCACATTGTAACAATCTGTAGCAGAAGAGCCTACCATAGGAACTTGGAAGATTTCTTTGAAGTGACCGAGACAGCCCTTGAATGGATCTACAAATTAGATATTAATTTAAAGACTTATTTTTTAAATTATAAATTATGAAATTAATAATTTTTTTTATAAAATTTCGTAAAACTATGTAATCCACAATTGCTAGACGCTGTTCATATGTAGTACCATAGGCTAAATAAATAAATAATGTTATTTACAAATACATAGCTTCTGTTTCAAAATGTATTTAAATTGTAACTAGTTTGTGATAGCACATTTTCTTAATTTGATTTCTCTTACCGTTTATTTGTGTGTAATAGATTGATATTATAATATGTAGACTATTAAACACAGTATTAATAAGCTTTTCTTGATTGCAACACTTTTAAATTTGAATGGGATATTTATTCCTAGCTACATGACCATGTTGTACCTTGGAACGGCTTTTCATATTTGAAAAAAACCTTACTTTTCCGAAGTAATTTTTGTAATTTGAGAAAAAGACTTCATTACACACAGACGGAATGTTACCATTTCAAAATGGAATAAGTAAATTTATTAAACTTCTGTTACAGGACTGACTAGAGGGGAAAGTTTGAAAAGTGTTCCAAGACACAACATTCTACCCTAATTTGTACAGCAATCAAACAATAGCTACAGAAATTGAAAGACTTGAAAGTATGGCTGAGAGGGTAGTGAGAAAGAATTGTGATGTATCCCTGATGTTATTTAATCTGTGCATTGAACAAGTAGCAAAGGAAAGCATGGAGACATTTTGAAAGAGAATGTATGTTCGGGAAAACGAATAAAAAGTTTGAGGTTTGCCAGTCACATTGTAGCTCTATTAAAGATAGCAAAGAACTTGGAAGATGAGTAGAACACAATGGACAGTATCTTGGAAAGAGGTTGTAAGATGAATATCAACGAATGTGAAATACACTGATAAGCCAAAACATTATGACCACTGCCCACCGCGACGTTGGATGGCGTTTACGGGCACGTGACGCTCTAACAAGAGTATGTAAGAGAAGGAGACACGAACAGTGGATCACCCTAGCGAAGATATGGGCTGCGAATGGGGAAATCCATTGAGACAAGCGACTTTGACAAAGGGCAGATAGTTATTACGCTGAGGCTGCGACCGAGTGTCTCGAAAATGGCGAAGCCGGTCGACTGTTTACTTACTACAGTCGCGAGCATCTATTAAAAGAGGTAGAAGGACAGTAAAACTACCACTAGGCGCTAATGGTTGGACGTCCATGACCTTCACAGTACGTGAAGGCTTGTCTGCTGTGTAAAGTAGGATGGATGGTGATCTGGGGCATCTCTACCAAAAAAGCACAATGGTAGTGCACACACAAGGGTTTCGGAGCACACCGTTCATCAGACATCGGTGAAAATGGAACTCCGCCGCAGACCACCCCAACGAGTTTACACATTGACCCAACGATATCGTCAGCCACGTTTTCAATGGGCACAGGTTCATCGGGATTCGGCCGTCGGCCAATGGAAACGTGTCGGCTCTTCGGGTGAATCACGTTTTTGCTACACTAGGTCGAAGGTCGTCATCACAAACGCCGTCATCGAGGTGAACGGCGGCTCGAAACGTGTAGCGCGCCACAAACGCAGGCTGGTGGGAGCAATGTTATGCTATGGGAAACATTTTTCTACGCTTGCATGGGACCTGTGCCAGTAATCGAAGACACGCTGACAGCTGCGAACCACCCGCATCCCTTCACGCTTGATGTCTTCCCCGACGATGATGTTACCTTTCAGTAGTATAATTGTCCATGTCTCGGAGCCAGAACCGCACTACAGTGGTTTGAGTGGTTTGAGCAGCGTTATAGTAAACTCAAGTTCACATCTCGGCGACCAACGCCTGATGTAAATCCTATGGAACGCATCTGTGGCCTAGCAGGCGCCAACACAGCGAACGCAAATCGGCGGTAATTATTTACGCGAATTCCATGACCAGTGCTTAGGCATCTAATTCCATGTACCTCCCGAAGCTACCAACAAACTGTCGATTCCGTGTCACGCAGAATCAGTGATGTATATCTTACTAAAGACGGACAAACAAGCTATTAAGCATGAAATGATAATTAAATCAAGACCCTAAGCTGCCGACAGGCGTTGATATACACTACTGGCCATTAAAATTGCTACACCAGGAAGAAATGCAGATGATAAACGGGTATTCATTGGACAAATATATTATACTGGAAGTGACACGTGATTACATTTTCACGCAATTTTGGTGCTTAGACCCAGAACAACCACCTCTGACCGTAATAACGGCCTTGATACGCCTGGGCATTGAGTCAAACACAGCTTGGATGACGTATACAGGTACAGCTGCCCATGCACCTTCAACTCGATACCACATTTCATCAAGAGTAGTGACTGGCGTATTGTGACGAGCCAGTTGCTCTGCCACCATTGACCAGACGTTTTCAAGTAGTGACAGATCTGGAGAATGTGCTGGCCAGGGTAGCAGTCGAACATTTTCTGTATCCAGAAAGGCCCGTACAGGACCTGCAACATGCGGTCGTGCATTATCCTGCTGAAATGTAGGGTTTGGCATTTTTCGAATGAAGGGTAGAGCCACTGGTCGTAACACATCTGAAATATAACGTCCACTGTTCAACAAGAGGTGACCGAGACGTATAACCAAAGGTACCCCATACCATCACTCCGGGTAATACGCCAGTATGGCGATGACGAATTCACGCTTCCAATGTGCGTTCACCGCGATGTCACCAAATACGTCTGCGACCATCATGATGCTGTAAACAGAACCTGGATTCATCCGAAAAAATGACGTTTTGCCATTCGTGTACCCAGGTTAGTCGTTGAGTACAACACCGCAGGCGCTCCTGTCTGTTATGCAGCGTCAAGGGTAACCGCAGCTATGGTCTCCAAGCTTATAGTCCATGCTGTTGCAAACGTCGTTGAAATGTTCGTACAGATGGTTGTTGCCTTGCAAACGTCCCCATCTGTTGACTCAGGAATCAAGACGTGGCTTCACGATCCTTTACAGCCATGCGGATAAGATGCCTGTCATCTCGACTGCTAGTGATGCGAGGCCGTTGGGATCCAGCACGGCGTTCCGTATTACCCTCCTGAACCCACTGGTTTCATATTCTGCTACCAGTAATTGGATCTCAACCAACCCGAGCAGCAGTGTCGAGATATGATAAACTGCAATGTCGACAGGCTACAATTCGACCTTTATCAAAATCGGTAACGTGATGGTACGCATTTCTCCTCCTTACACGAGACGTCACAACAGCGTTTCACGAGGCAAAGCGGGTCAACTGCTGTTTGTGTACGAGAAATCGGTTGGAAACTTTCCTCATGTCAGCACGTTGTAGGTGTCGCCATCGGCGCCAACTGGTGTGAATGCTCTGAAAAGCTGATCATTTGCATATCACAGCATCTTCCTCCTTTCGGTTAAATTTCGCGTCTGTAGCACGTCTTCTTCGATGGTGTAGCAATTTTAATGGCCAGTAGTGTACATCGATGCGGATAGTCGAAAATGTGTCCCCCGACTGGGACTCGAACCCAGGATCTCCTGCTTACATGGTAGACGCTCTATCCATCTGAGTCACCGAGGGCACAGAGGATAGTGCGACTGTTTGGATTTATCCCTTGCACGCTCCCCGTGACACCCCCATTCCGAAATTGATGTCCACACATTACATTTGTAGTGCCCCTGCCCATTACACTCATTACTCACGGGAGTCAATCTTACCGAGTCCCGTAAGAGTTTCGGGAGGACGACGGCTCAATCGCGCGTCCGGCCATCCTGATTTAGGTTTGCCGTGATTTCTCTAAATTGCTCCAGGCAACTGCCGGAATGGTTCCTTTGAAAGGGCACGGCCGTCCTTCCCCGTCCTTCCCTAACCTGATGAGACCGATGACCTTGCTGTCTGGTCTCCTTCCCCAAAACAACCTAAACGCGTAAGAGTTCGGGCATTGCGTGTGCGTCCAGCACAGAGGAAGAAGGTCAATGGGCGGTTAACCTGAACTATATGTAGATGATATCTGTTCTTTCGGACATGTCCGAAAGAACAGATACCATCTTCATATAGCTATTAAGCATGTGGTCATAATGTTTTGGTTCATCAGTGTAAGGTTAATGGATTATGCTCCGTGTTTTGCAATTTGTGCAAGAAAGTAAATGACGGTTGGCGAAACAGAGATGATGTGAAATGCAAAAAAATGGTTCAAATGGCTCTGAACACTCTGCAACTTAACGTCTGAGGTTATCAGTCGCCTAGAACTTAGAACTAATTACACCTAACTAACCTAAGGACATCACACACATCGATGCCCGAGGCAGGATTCGAACCTGCGACCGTAGCGGCCGCTCGGCACCAGACTGTAGCGGCTAGGACCGCACGGCCACTCAAGCCGGCTATGAAACGCAGAGTAGCAGTAGCAAGTAATGCGTTTCTGCAAGACAAATTATTAATATCGTGTTATGAAGCCCACTTTAAGAAATGACGCACCACAAAGGAATTATGGAAATAGGTCACAAATTTATATTCACACAGGTATTGGCGGAAAACGCAGAACTGTAAACTTTGGCGGCCGGTGGATAAATGTGTGGCGCTGCAGCGCAGTCTCACTATGCAGCTGGCAAGGACAGTAGACAGGCGATATTTCTTCGCGGATTTCATTCCATGTACTCAGTAGGACAGTCACTATGCTTCGTCGACAGGCCGGTGAGCAGAATACGCAGGCGTACAGCTGGGCTCAAAGAAGCCGGTTGCAGTAATCGGCAAATCGCTCGTCGTTTCAACAGAAGCGATGTCACTATTCGACGATGTTGGCAGGAATGGGAGAACCATGACTGAACACAGCGTCAAGTAGGGAGCGGTCGACCTAGAGAGACGACAGAAGGAGAGGACCGGACAATCGTCAGAGAGGCATTCAGAGCCACTGATTCATCGTTTTCATCGATCGGATGTGCAACTGGTACTTCACTGAGCACAAGGATTATTAATAGGCGGCTCACAGAAAGGGGATTGAGCTCACAGCGCCCCATGCGCCTACTGCCATAGCCCTCTGTACACTAACAAGCTCATTTCCAGTGATGTTGGGCACATTCTGCCTGAAATTTCATTGTCTGCAGTAGATCTGTCTTCAGCGACGAGTCCCTCTGCGAACTGGGTCCAGATGACCAGCGAACACGTGTCTGAAGATGCCCCAGACAGCAGTGGTGTACCAACCCGACTGTCGCCCGCCTGACACCCAGGAGTGATGGTACGCGGTGCCATTCCATTTCATAGCAGGACCACCTTTATTGTTATCCGGGGCAACCTTACAGTACAGCCTGTAATGGTTCTTTATTTACGTGACCATTACAGCACTCCGACCGCATTTCTCGATACCAGTAATATCGTACTACTTTTCTGCGAAGTAACAGACATATTTTTGTGACAATATTCACATTTGGTTTTATTAATGTAGAGGTACTCCAATGTATTGATACATTACAGTGATACGGTTCTTGTGTGTATTCATTTCTGTGAGACTGTCATAATCTTTGACTTACTTGTAACCGTTTTGGCGCGAATGCGCACAGAGCAGTCTTTGTTTCACTTAGCAGAAGTTAAGTGGTTATTTCGCTTTGTAAAAGAACAGTCAAGTCTTGTGTTTGATTAAAGTGGAAATTAAATATATGAAGATTGATACAAAACTGTTTTCTTGATGATGTGACAATTAAGAAGAAGTATATGTGAATTTACATTAAGTTTAATCAAAATGTGGATCGTGAACACCAAGTCAAAAATTATTTTTACCATACCATTGTTCTGAACTGGTATTGTTTGATCATTAAGAATTTCCTGAAAAACGCATTTGTTAGGTCTTAAAATATTGCTAAAATACAGATCTGGACCTTCTAGCACTCAAAGTGGAATCACCCTAGAATCAATAAGATGAGCCATAACAACTTCGACGAAATCTACGTCTGAATCCATTCAAGATAAGTACCAAAATTAATAACTTTTTTTATAGTGGCTTCATTATTTCCATTCTGACGATACAATCCACAGTCAATAACTTTGTTGTTGCCCGATAAAGCGAACATATGCTGCGTGAGCAACATTATTATTCTCATTTCTAACCTACTTTGCAAGTGGTGGTATTGTTAGAAGCCGTACGGTCACGATATTCTACGCCCCGCTTTTGTTGCCACTCAAGGCACCTCATTCTTTGTTTATGAGTACATTTCAGCAAGATAACGCCCGTCCGCAAACTGCGAGAGTTTCTGCTGCTTGCCTTACTGCTTGTCTAACCCTGCATTGGCCAGCAAGGTCGTCGGATAACAGGAAGGGCCCTCGAAACAGCTCGTGGTTTTGACGATCTAATGCGCCAATTGCACGTAATTTGTCACGATTTCCCTCAGGAGGAAATCCACCAACTTTATCAATCAATGTCAAGCCGAACAACTGTCTGCATAAGGGCCAGATGTGAACTAGCCAGCCGGCCGCTACGGTCGCAGGTTCGAATCCTGCCTCGGGTATGGATGTGTATGGTGTCCTTAGGTTAGTTAGGTTTAAGTAGTTGTAAGTCCTACGGGACTGATGACCTCAAAAGTTAAGTCCCATAGTGCTCAGAGCCATTTGAACCTTTTTTAACTAGCGCGTTACTGGCTTGACTTGCTCAATATGCGAAGCCGTTTGTCTTGAATCTATCATCCAATTTTTCAGGAAAGAGTAGAAGCTTTTAAAGATACAAAAGAATGCTGAAAAATAAATTTCAGAGGGCAGAAAATTTATAGCTCTACCTCAGTTGATAGAACATATAGTGGGGCATAATACAATAGTCAGTTTGGTAATCAGTTGAACGTGTGCGTGATAAAAATTATATTGGTAGAATCAAAACTTGAGTAATGAACCAAATTCGAATAGAGCTACATTGCAGTAGTTGAGCAGAAATGAAGCAGCCTGCATAGGATAGACGGAAGTCGACAACCACATCAGACCAATCCTCGGATTAAAGATTGCAATAACAACAATTAGAAACACAGCTTCAGTAACAGGACTTTTAAATACAAAAGTATTGCACTATAACTGACAAGAACTTGGTCTGAATCCAGTCTGGCTACTATGATTTTAGGTTTTAGTACTTTCACTTAACCGCTCTCGGAATATTCTGAAACATGGTTTGTCCAATGCATTCTTATATCCTCGGCACATGTTGTACACAGTACATGCTCAGTCTCTAATGCCCGCAGATTGAAAGAAGCTTATCTATCCTATAACCGGAGGGCCCCAGATAACATTTTACTGCAAGTAACTTTTAACAGCTTAAAGACATCGGTGACTTTGTGGTCACAGTCATGTAGGTTTGCCTATTCTCGATTTCAAGTCTGCTTTCTTTTAAATAACGTGGATGAGCTCTATTTTGTAAATGATTGGCGATGAATGACATGACACTATCGCAAAAATGGTTCAAATGGCTCTGAGCACTATGGGACTTAACTTCTGAGGTCATCAGTCCCCTAGATTTAGAACTACTTAAACCTAATTAACCTAAGGACATCACACACATCCATGCCCGAGGCAGGATTCGAACCTGTGATCGTAGCGGTCGCGCGGTTCCAAACTGTAGCGCCTTAGAACCGCGCGGCCACCCCGGCCGACTGACACTGTTACAGTTCCCTACCATTACTGCTGCTAAATTTAATACCGTCATGCGTTTAACACGAGATGTTCACTTATTCCAAGTGTTTATTAACGGTATCCAACACATTTTAGTGTCTCTGCAGTACAGATCACCAGCCAGTCCGAGAAACAGAAATAGAGAAACGTTTTTCGTCATATAGTACCACCCCAACAGACACACCTAATTGGACAATTGCGTTGTGGGCATCTTCTGGTAGATCATTGTAGATGCAAGGCTGAGAGACCCGTCTCATACCTTTTTATTGCTCTGCAGAGGCAACATCAGTACCATTACGACTGTTGAAACCGCCTGTAAAATAGACAATTGATCCTGACATGGACTTTTTGAAATATCAGAAAAAAATATAATTCAAGATGGTGCAAAGGTACTCTCAAAGTGGACCTTCCTTTTGCGTGTGAATTTCCTCAAACGATTGAAAGGAGGACCTTATGCTACAACAATGGTAGTTGTTGTCAAATAATGCTGTTCAAGAGCCAAATATTTCTAAGTGACGAATGCGATTGGTGTATGCACATATCATAACGAATCTTGCAAAACTCTAGGAGACAGAGCCCTCTCGTATGAGAAACTTTACTGCTAGGACTTGTGAGAAAGACTTTAAAATTAGAGACTCGGGTTCGAGTCTCGGTCCGGCACACAGTTTTAATCTGTCAGGAAGTTTCACACCAGGGCACACTCCGTTGGAGAGTGAAAATTTCATTCTGATAAGTAAATATGTTTCATTATTCAATTATAGACTGTCTATAGTTTCTTTTTAGTGTACCGAGCAATCCTGATCTGTCTTTTGCTTCCTCGTCTACAAATTATTTTTGTGATCAGCCGAAATACAAGAGGTATGATTTAAAGTGAAACAGCCACTTCTCAAACCGCTCGGACGCCGTCCAGTAATTTCGTGCCACCTGACGATGTTCTGCTTCTCTCAAACTAATAATGAAAACTGTAGACAGTGACGATGAGGTAATTATTAACACAATGGGCATATTATTGTGAGGTGGAAAGATATTATTCTACCAGAATAAGTTTTGTAGAGAGTAACTGAAATAAGCCAGACATGGGTCGTAAACCGATATATTTTCTGTGATTCTTCAGTTTCTCCCGGCTAATTTCTTGCTCGAGCAGTTCACGTGTGTACTGCCGGTCCATAGTGTCCAACGGGCACAACATTTCGGCGATCAGACATGCGCTGAGGAACTGAGCTCCTGCACTGCACTGCACTGCAAATCTCTGGTTACATCTACCAGGAGTGAGACAGGCTAAGCAGCGAAGCTGCTGTTCCTGTTTATACCTCAAGCACTATTTCTGTCCTCACGTGTAGGATTGGCCTATGTGAGCGGCCGCGTGGGTGCGTCAAAAGTGACATCAGGGCTGCGGAAGAAACTACTCCCGCAGCAGATCAGGCCAACGCGTGGTCGGCCTGCGGTGGACTTGGTGTCCCAGTCCACGAATAAGACGACTGCCAGAGTGTTCGTCAGAGGCGTAGAACACCTTGGCGGACTGCCTGAAGCGATCCCGCAACAGCGGGACGCCTGCTTCCTCATGAAGGAGCCTCGTTGAGTAACGAGGTGGCTTGTGGAGAGCGAGTCTTAGTGCCTGATTGTGGACGCGTTGGAGCAACGCAACGTGCGACGGGGCGGCATTCCCCCACACAACGGCGGCGTACTCGAGTACCGGCCGGATGTGGGCCAAGTACACATTCAGGCCGTGCCGGGGTGGGAGGGTGGATGAGGGGTCCAGCAGCGGGTAGAGCGCCTGGAGACGCCCAATCGCTCGCCCCCTGATGTCTCGGATGTGCGGCAGCCAAGTAAGATGCCTGTCCAGCGTCACACCGAGGTATTTGCCTGATGGTGACCACGGGATGGGGCCTCCCGAGATCGTGACAGGCGGCAGGTCAAGAGGCAGCCGTCTCCCAGTGAAGACGACCGCCTGGCTCTTGGCGGCGTTAAACTTCAGTCGCCACTTGGTGGACCACGCCCCCAGGACGTCGCGCGCTAGTTGGAGTCGGCGGCACGTCGCGACCACGTTCATGCTGCGGGTGAACAGCGCAGTGTCATCGGTATAAAGAGCCAACTCCAGGCGCGCCACCCGCGGTGCGTCAGCAGTGTACAAGGTGTACAGCAGGGGGCCGAGGACCGACCCCTGCGGTAACCCCTCACGAATCGGCCGGTCGATGGAAGTGCCGCCGGCGGCCCCGAGGTGGGAGGTGCGGCCCGCGAGGTAGGACCGCTCCAGAAGGCCAGAAGGACGTGTGACGTCTGGACCCCATGTGCAAGGAGCTTGTACACGAGGCACTCGTGCCACACGCAGTCGAACGCCTTGGAGATGTCGAGGAGTACCGCCCCAAGGCACTCCCGCGTCTCCAGCGCCCGCATCACCTGTTCCACCAGGCGTAGTAGCTGTTGCGTGGTCACGTGGCCCCGCCGGAACCCGAACTGCTCCGCTGGCAGCCCTTCGGCAGTGACGTGGCGCCACAGCCGCTCCGCGTACCGTCTCTCAAAGATCTTGGAGAGAGACGGGAGCAGGCTGATCGGCCGGTAGTGCGGATCCTTGCCGGCCTTGGGGATAGCCACCACTTCCGCGCGTTTCCACGCAGAAGGGAAGATCCCAGAACGGAGAACGCAGTTGAAGGTGTCCGCCAGTGATTGATGGAGTTCCAGCGGCAGTAACTCCAGGAGGCGGTTCGTGACACCATCGGAGCCACCCGCTTTCCTGGGGTTGAGGCGGCGGAGCTGGAGTCCAACCTCATCGGCTGTGATGGGTGCGTTCACATCGTCATCGGCCCTGGCGGCGAATAAAACCGGCAGGCGGTCTTCCATGAGACAGACGTGGTCGGCATCCAAGACGTCCGCGATGGGGCGGAAGTTGTCGGCGAACACGTCGGCGAGGGCGTTGGCCTTGGCGTCTGCGGCACAGACAAACTCGCCGCCGACGTGGAGCGGAGGAACAGGTTGATGGCGGCCAGGCACTCCCATAGGTCGTGTCCAGGGTGGCCACAAGGCCAGCCCAGTCACGGTTCCGGTGTTGATCGATAGTGGCCCGGATTTCGCGTCGTGCCCGATGGAGGCGGCGCTTGGTCGCAAGTTGGTGAGTGAGCTGCCACTCACGGAGGAGACGGTTCTTGGCCGTCATAGCCTCCAAGATGTGCGGCGGAAGCTGCCGTGACATCTCGCGAGGCCACCGCGTCTGTCGGGGCGATTCAGCTGCAGCAGCGCTGAGAGTGTGCCGCGTAAAGAAGGCCAGCGCAGCATCGGCCCCCTCCAGGGCAGGATCGGAAGCACCGTCGAAGCGACCGAGCAGTTTAGCACGAAATCGGACCTCATCAATATCACGGAAGGTGCGGCGGTCAGGCGGCAGGGAGGCGCCGACGACGTCCATGTCGTAGACCACCGGAAGGTGGTCGGAGGACAGGGCGCGGCGGACGGTAGCCGACGTAAAGTGCCCGACGCCTTTCAGGACGGCGACGTCGAGCACGTTGGCCAGGCCTCTGTTGGGGAAGAAGGTGTGGTCATATGGACCCAGGACGACAGCACCGCGATGTTGAATGATGCGATGAAGGCGCCGCCCGCTGACGTTGGTGACTCGAGAGTTCCACTGCAGGCTCTTGGCGTTCAAATCGCCCGCAATGAACAGCTTCCCATGCAGCGTCAGCAGTGCATCAAGGTCGGCCTCCAGGAGGTGGCCCCTCGGTGGCCTGTAGACTGCGACGGAGGTAATGACCCCCGCCGTGGTGGTGACAGCCACCCCAGTGGCCTCCACCGTAGCAAGAGACGGTATCTGGACTTCATGGTGCCTCAGCGAACACTTCACATAAATGGCGGTGCCTCCGCCATGGGTGGGCCGTCGGTATGGTAGCAGCGGTAGTCCGCCACCCCGACGGCCACACCAGGTTTCAGAAACGTCTCGCAAACGAGACAAATGAATATCGCCTCATCACGGAGGAATTGGCGGAGTTCCTCTTGTTGGGGAACCAAGCCGCGGGCCTTAAAACCGGACACTGTTCTAAACATTCATGGTGGTGTCTGTTTGTACTATATCGTGTCTCCCTACCACTTTCGCGCAACGACGCTCTCAGGGTGTTTTTTTTTTTTTTTTAGGGAATTAACTAGTTTGAACCTGAGACCTGTTGCTGCTAAGGAGACGCCAGACCACACATGACATGTAGAATTCAGAAGAGTTCAGTGAGACTAGCGATGATATAACCAAATACTAAATGATCTCAGCGTCAGCTCCACTGCACTCCCTGTAAAAGAATCTTAATGCTAACTAAATTTAGTGGAAAAGGTTCAAGGCTTTCCTATTTTTAGTTAGCTGGTAAAATAACGTCGAAAAAGCAGTTAAGTTTACCATTGGAAAATTTATTCTACTCACAAAACATCGTTTATAAATTGCACAATTGATAAAAGGAAATGTTTTAATACAGGATGGTAAAAACCAACTGCGTTCAACAAAAATGTGAACGAATATTCCCTGAATGGGTTTCCAAGTTCTACAATCGAGCGAAGGATGATCTAAGCCATATCACATCTATAATCTAGGTTTAATTTAAGTTTCACAAAAGAGAAAACTATCAAAATGGTGTACAGTGACCCTCAATTATCTTTAATTACTTATCTAACTTGTCGTAAATTACAGTGGCTCATGTGGCTTCTCAATAACTGTATAAAAGAAAAATCATCGCGTTTCAGATCTGTTCTTCAAGTGACAAATGTGAACACCATGAGTTTTAATTAACGATCGACACTAGTATTACGCAAAAAAAGGGGTGTAACAGATGAGTCTTCTGTAGTTCTGAGTGAAGCCTTATGCGCTCAAAAATGCGGCATCGCGTGCGTTCATTACCTTGTCGGTGTTTAGGCAGCGTCAGCGCGACAGCGGCCGGCGCACCAGCCATCCAGCTCGCCGTCTCGGAACTAACTCTCTCCTAACTTCTCCTTACTACAATTTACCGAAGTTGGTTTAAAAAAACCTATCTGGCTGTGTTTTCATCTGACCAATCAGGGTCTCAATGTTAACCTTAAGCTTTGCCTACAAAAATTCTGTCTATCCAATGAGTAACGTTACACTTTTCGTGGTGGGGCAATGTTTTTAAAGTTTGCAACGTAACAGAGACGCTAAAAAGTCTCACGCTAAAACCTGCCGCTGATGTGGTCCTTTTAGCGTTATCGTAAGATCTACTGTTCTTCTGGAGGGCTCTATCTTTTAACATGGGCTGGGGGGTGGTCCTTGACGTACCTGAGACGCGAAAAAGTCTCACGCTAAAACTTGTGGGTGGTAGTCTTAGAGGTAGGCTGCCGATGTGGGTGTCCAGTCCGTCCCTTATCGTAGGGCCTTCTAGCTTAACACGGCTCTGCTCTCAGGTTCTGTCCTCGTTTCTCCCTTCGGAACTGCGTCGGTCTCTCGGTGGGAAGGTACGACATGCTTTTACGTATTCTTGTGTTAGTCTGTGGTATTCCATTTGCTCACTCGTTACTCGTATTGCTTTGGTTAATTTAATGTCACAATTTATTCGGAACTATATGACATACTACTGGATTTGCTTATCATGTAAGGGTTTTCATGGAAGGTGATGGATTTGCCCGACACCTTACACTGTGAGCCCATGGACATGCTCATTATCCATGGCGGTTAGCAGGAACAACGCCGGCCTGGAGGGCGGACGTGACGGCGGTGACGAGTACCGGGAGCTGCTCGAGCAGCCGACTCAACGAACGCAGTAGCGTACGGAGCTCAGCGGCATCGGGAGCCGTTGGGGCCTCTGGGGCGGCCTCCAAAGCAGGAACAGCAGGTTGCGGTGGGACTGCAGGAGGCGGTTGTCGAGGGGACACAGCCCGAGGGGAAGCCTGCTGCGCTAGCGGGGCATCAGTGGCCGGACGTTCCGCCGCGGGGACGGTCCGGTGTGGCCGTCGGCGGCGCCTGTGGGGAGCGGCAGTTGGTGCGGTAGGCGTGGGTGCAGGGGCAGCAGCCGCCTCGGACGAGGCAGGCCGCTGCTGCGCAGCGCTATCGGAGGCAGCAGGCCGCTGGGGGAAGGGGGCGGGCGCCCCTCCCTTGGCGGCATCAGCGAAGCTGGTGCCAGGCTCTACCTTGCGGGAAGGGGCAGCCCGGCCACGGTGCTGGTGTCGGCCACGCTGGAAGGCCAGACATCCACGGTAGCTCGCGACGTGCGCGCCGTTGCAGTTGCAGCACGTCGGCTTATCCTCTCGTGGGAGCGTGCACTCCTTGCTCTGATGCTGGGCCCCGCACTTGACGCAGTGGGGCTGCATCGAACAGTAGCGAGACACATGGTCGAGCCGTTGGCAACAGAAGCACTGGGCCCTCTTGCCTTTGGCCCGCAGTGGCACCACTGCGACGTCGACACGCCCAACCCGCCGCACCTGAAAGATCTTGCGGTTTTCCAGGTTGTCGACAAGAACGACCTGGTACAGCGGCATGGGGCGGGGGGTGCGTGGGGAGTTCATGAGCCCCGTGTGGCGGATGCCGAAGCCCGTGTCCTCCAGTTCTTCACTTAGGTAATCCGCCCCAAACTGCAGGGGGAGGCGGCGGAACACCACCTTCAACAGCTTGAGCGGTTCCGACCGGTGTGTGTAGCAACGGAGGCCACCTTTGCAGATGACATCCATTACTGCACGGTAGTACTCGGCAGTGGTCACGGAGAGCCGATAAAGATCATTGCCGGTAGTCCTGACGCTGGCAGTGGTCGCCACCCGAGTGATCTTCTTCTCGAACGGCTTATAATGGCCGTCCCAGCGGACCACAATCGGTGAGGGGCGCGGCGCCGCTTTCCGGGGTGGAATCCCGGCGTTATCCGTGACGTCGTCAGACGCGTCCTGGAAGGCGTTGGCGGTCGGCAGCGGCAGCGCAGGCTGTAGGACAGCCGCTCTTGCCGTGTGCCGCCTGGCAGGGGTGATGAACCCGTCCTCATCAGGGTGGCGCACGGCAGCACACCCTGTGGTGGACCGCTGCTCCCTCGCGCGCGTCTTCTTCGCGACCGTCTGAGCCGCGGGGGCAGCGGCGGCGCGGGAGGCCGTAGGGGGCCTTCTTCCGCGGCCGAGCAGTGTCGGAGGCTCGGGAGCGGACGTCAGAGTCGTCAGTTGTGTCAGCCCGGCGCTTCCGGAGTGCTCGTGCATCGTCAGCGTCTCGTCTGTCTGCGTCGGCAGGTACCTCCGTGAGATTGGCGTCTGACATTTAATTGTCATCTTCGATCAGGGCGGCTCTTGAGCTGGCTTTGCACCCGCCCAGACCGCGGTAGTGCCCTTCGCGCAGGGCAGGGCAGAAACTGGCGTGGCTACAGGCTCTTGCTGTTGCAGGGCCGTAGGGGCAACCACGAGCGAAGCGACCTCTTGCACGGCCGGCCCCTGTGGCGCACCCAGTGAGACCGCCGTCGCCAGGGACGCAGACTTTGCGCCTGGCGAGGCCCCCACCGGCTCACCTGCCTCTTGTCGCCCTGTGCCCGGCAGCGCACCAGCCTTCCGGGTCCCGCAGTATGCAGGCACGGCAGCTACGTCGTCCTCACGACCGGGGTAGTCACCCCCATGTGCGAGCTTGTGCATTCGCCCGAGCATGCGCTCCTGGGAGCGAGAAACGTCACCAGTAGAGACATTCAAGTCAGTATTAGGTAGTCGGCGCCGGTTCGTCATAAGTTGGGGGGCCGGATGCAGCCGCCGGCGGGAGCAACTCAGTCGCCTGAGCTGACCCCGCCGGACAGCGATCCGCCACACCCTTTGCTCGACCGTCAAACACGCCCTTCCGCCTCGACATCGCAGCTCGGAATGTCGCGTGAACTGAGCTCCTGAGGGCGGGCGGCCACCCCTCGCGAGGCGTTCTCTCCGCGGTACGCGCCCGCGCGTCAGCGGTCGCTGAGACGCTGGCGTCGGCGTCTGTGGTGGTGTCGGTGTAACTGCCTCGTCCGCCCGTTCGTTTCCTTTGCTGAGCGTCTTTTTAGTTAGACTCTATGCTGCTTCCCATGCCTTGCTGAGATTATAGCCGCAATCTCTGTTGATGAGTCCGTCCCTGGTACGAATTACGATAGCCCCTCCAGCGACACAGTCCCCAGTATTTAGATGTCTGTGCCAAGACCCTGGTATGTGGGTGTCCATTTCGTGATTTTCGGGCAAACAGTGCTCTGCGACCGCCGACTTGTTGGGGTACCTAAGTCTTAGTTTACTACCACAGGACACATGCAAGTGCAGGAGAATTATACTGCTTCGACAAGGCTGCGTCCGTGGCGCGCTGCACGTTTCGAGCTGCCATTATGGATGGACCTAGTGTAGCAAAACTATGAGTCAAGCGAAGAGCCGACACGTTTCCATTGTTGGTCGAATCCTGAAGGTTCCGTGCCCACTGCTATAGTATTTGATGATGTTCGTTCAAACTGTAAACACGTAGGGGTGATCTGCTGCGGAGCTCCGCTTTCAAAAACGTACGATGAACGGTGTGTCCCGAAATGGTTGTGCGTGCCCCAGCATTGTACTCTCAGACGGAGGTGCCATAGATCACCATCTGTCCTACTTTACAGAGCAGACAATCCTCCGAACCTCACGTTCTGTGAAGAGTTGCGGACGTTCAGCATATACTCTCTAATTTCTCTGTCCTTCTACCTCTTTCCGTAGACGCTGATGATCGTAGCAAGTGAACATTCGGCCAGTTTCGCCGTTTTCCAGATACTCGTTCACAGACTGTGCGCAATAATAATCTGCCCATTGTCCAAGTCGCTTATCTCAATGGATTTCACCATTTGCAGCAAGGATGTTCCGTCCGACCGTGTCTGCTCCGCTTACATACTTTTATTACCGCGTCACACGCCACACTGCCAACAGGCAGCATCCATCATGGCGATGGGCTGCGGTCACGACGTTTTGGCTCATCAGTGCATGTTGCAGTACTTATAAAGAGATGTACAGATTAACACAGGGTAGGATAGTGTGAAGAGCTTCATCAAATCAATCTTCAGACTCAAGACTACCACAAATACAACTACAGCAACAATATAGACACTGAAGAGCGAGGCCATACCATATATCACTACAGCTGTCGAACAAAGAAGAAATAAGTACCAAAATGTTTTTAGGAAGGGGGTCGTACTTTACGGATAACGTCGCACTGTGTGGCTGAAGCATTTAACAGTCGGCGATTGCATCTGCTTGTGCAGAGTCGCTGGGTAATGCAGAACACCGTTGGTGCTAAAGTGCCATTCATCTTAAGACACAGACCAAACAAGGCTCCGCATTGCTTACCGTGACCATCGGTAAGATAAGAGAATGAAATTAACGTTGTTGCCCTTTGTTCCGCGAATTATGCTTCCTGAAATTTTCGTTATTTTAAAGTAGCCAGCGAAAGTTCAGAAACTGCCTGTAAGCACGATCTTAAACTGAGCTCATAAAAGAAACAAATGTCTTCATCACACAATGTGCACCTGCTCCTGCTTTGTCGAGGACACTCATTTCTGTTTCTGTTTTACTTTTTCCTAAAATGTAATTGCTACAGTTACTTCACACTTATCAAAAAAATGGTTGAAATGGCTCTGAGCACTATGGGACTTAACATCTGAGGTCATCAGTCCCCTAGAACTTAGAGCTACTTAAACCTAACTAATCTAAGGACATCACACACATCCATGCCCGAGGCAGGATTCGAACCTGCGACCGTAGCAGTCGCGCGGTCACACTTTTCAGCCTGCAGTAAACTTCTAATTTATTGCAAGCAGTTTTGTATCTTTTTGCTTGTATAACAGCGCAAGAAGTTTAATGAAGACACTTTTGTTACTCTATATGCCGTCATAACATCAAGTTCACATCGCATTACCCATTCTGCGACGCAAAAACACATTAACTAATGTCGACGAATGTGCTTCTTTTAGACTGCATTAGTGTGCATGGCGTCCAGCGTTAAAATACCGGCTCATGCACCTAGAATAAAGATAAAATAACGTGAGTACTTCAATTGCATCCGTGTCTTCTTAAGGTGATACACCCCGGAAACTGATAAAATAAACGAAAATGGAATGGCATGTGTTATCCTGGATATTTGTCACCGGCGCAATAACAGCCATACACGTGCACGGCCCATGTATCCTCCTGGAAGCTACATCCTGCGGATAAATACAGAATTAATTGGAGTGATCACTTCCTGAATGTAAACACGAAATCAAATACGTATCGAAGAGACAAAGATGATGTAAAGCCATACCGGGTAGCCCAGAAATACAAATTCCATCATGAAAAGAAATCTAACGGTATGCTGTAAAGTGGCTTGTAAGGTGACAGGCAAATCCAACACCTTCCATGAAAACCCTGACATGATAAGCAAATCCAGTAGTATGTCAGATAACTCCGAATAAATCGTGACATTAAATTAACCAAAGTAATACGAGTAACGAGTGAGCAAATGGAATACCACAGACTAACACAAGAATGCCTAAATGCATGTCATACCTTCCCACCGTGAGGCAGACGCAGTTCCGAGGGGAGAAACGAGGACAGAAGCCGAGAGCAGAACCGTGTTAAGCTAGAAGGCCCTACGATAAGGGAAGGTCTGGACACCTACGGCGCCAGCTAACCAGTAGGGCCACACAACCCGCATGTTTTCGCGTCTCAGGTACGTCAAGGACCACCCCCAGCCCATGTTAAAAGCTAGAGCCCTACAGAAAAACAGTATAGATCTTACGATAACACAAAAAGGGCCACTACCACCCGCACGTTTTAGTGTGAGACTTTTTTGCGTCTCAGGTACGTCAAGGCCCACGCCCCAGCCCATGTTAAAAGATAGAGCTAAAAGGACCACACCAGCTGTAGGTTTTAGCGTGAGACTTTTTAGCGTCTCTGTTACGTTGCAAACTTTAAAAACATTGCCCCACCACGAAAAGTATAACGTTTCTCATTGGATAGACAGAATTTTTGTAGGCGGAGCTTAAGGTTAATATTGGGACCCTGATTGGTCAGATGAAAACACAGCCAGATAGTTTATTTAAACCTACTTCGGTAAATTGTAGTAAGGAGAAGTGAGGAGAGAGTTACTTGCGAGATGGCAAGGTGAGCGGAGCTGTGCTGCCCGCCGCTGCCCTGACGCTGCCTAAACACCGACAAGGTAATGAACGCACGCGATGCCGCATTTTTGAGCGTATAAGGCTTCACTCAGAACTGCAGAAGTCTCATCTGTTACACCTCCTTTTTGCGTAATACTAGTGTCAATCGTTAATTAAAACTCATGGTGTTCACATTTGCCACTTGAAGAACAGATCTGAAACGCGATGATTTTTCTTTTATATAGTTATTGAGAAGCTACATGAGCCACTGTAATTTACGACAAGTTAGATAAGTTATTAACCATAATTGAGGGTCACTGTAGACCATTTTGATAGTTTTCTCTTTTGTGAAACTTAAATTAAACCTAGATTATAGATGTGATATGGCATAGGTCATCCTTCGATCGATTGTAGAACTTGGAAACCCATTCAGGGAATATTCATTCACATTTTTGTTGAACGCTGTTGGTTTTTACCATCCTGTATTAAAACATTTCCTTTTATCAATAGTGCAATTTATAAACGATGTTTTGTGAGTAGAATAAAATTTCCAATGGTAAACTTAACTGCTTTTTCGACGTTATTTTACCAGCTAACTAAAAATAGGAATGCCTTGAACCCTTTCCACTAAATTTAGTTAGCATTAAGATTCTTTTACAGGGAGTGCAGTGGAGCTGACGCTGAGATCATTTAGTATTTGGTTATATCATCGCTAGTCTCACTGAACTCTTCTGAATTCTACATGTCATGTGTGGTCTGGCGTCTCCTTAGCAGCAACAGGTCCCAGGTTCAAACTAGTTAATTCCCTAAAAATACGCTCAGAGCGTCGTTGCGCGAAAGTGGTAGGGAGACACGATATAGAACAAACAGACACCACCATGAATGTTTAGAGGCTGAATAATTACAAATGTTAAAAAGACTCTGTAAAGTTTCTGTAAAAGATTTTTTGTGTCACCTGTAAATTGTTCATTTAATGTATTATGATTCTCCACTCTTTATAAGGCAATCTACAATTACTCTACTAGATTCAGTTTCTTGCGTTTACCTTGCATATACAAAATTGCGAGTACACATCACTTTCCAAATATGGGGTGGCCGGTATTATGAATACGTATGGCTACGGCTGACTTCTCGAAACTGATAAACCGAATAGCGTCTCTGTGTTCTTTGTGACTTAATTTAAAAGACTTAATAGTTTGGCCTCTGTAGTTCACATTGCAGGAGTTGCATTAAATTTTGTAGATACCAAGTTCTCTCGTATTTGTCGATTTCATGCTGCCAATTGTTCCTTAGCTTAAATCGCAGTGTATTGTTGATCGACTTTGATTTTTACAACCACGACCTCATATCAGTTATGGATAAAATCAAATGTATGGTGTTCCTTGTTCGTCACAAGGCGTAGTGATCATGCTGCAACCTCCCAACCATAATGTACAGTAATTCCAATTGTAGGTATGAGTACCATATACGGGGTGCCCCAAAACCTTTGGTATTGAAATTATATAGATAGTAGACTATCTTAATCTGAATATTTTGGTATGAAGTGAATGTTTAATGTTTTATTTACACAAATAACTTACCTAATACAACAGGTACTTAAGCTCGAAATAATGCGCAGCGGGAAGAGCCAACAGTTTCCAGTGCATGCATTACAGCGGAGAATATAATTTTGTCGCACACTTTCAGACAGGTCGTACCAAAAAGGTATTTTCCTCATGCATAAAGAAATAAAATGTGTTACATGGACATGGGTACGGAAACGCTTTGTTTCCATTTTAGAATTACTTTCTACTTCTCTTCATAATTACATCAAGGGGAACACAAACAGAATGTACCAGCATTAAATGAAACGTTTTCTCGCGTCAGGTGACCAAAATACCCTATTAGTTATTTTAAGTTAGAATAGATAGTAAGTTGTAGTTCTTCGGATCACCGCCAGTGTCTGCTTGCTGCTCCAACTGAACGAAGATAACGATGACGTGTGAGACACTTCATTGCTTGTGTTGACGTGCAGCTAACTTCATTGCTCTTTTAGCACAAACCACGTAGCATTATCTCTTTACTGCTCACCTGCGGACTTCGTTTCAGCTGGAGTACAGTGGAAGTGAACTCAAATGCAGAACTGCCAGGCGCCCATTTGCTGTACAGATCAGCAGATGGTAATGGTCGTGGCACTCAATGTTTCAATCAGGAGAGGTTTACAGAACGACTGTGCCCCAATAGGAGGATGCTTGAAGCAACTGACTCTCGTCTTAGGGAGCATGAGACATTCAAGCTCACTACTCGCGCCTGGGAAGGCTAGGAGGAAAAGGACACGTTAGCTGTAGGCGGAACTTCTTCGTGCAGTTGACGACAAGATTAGTGTCAGCGTAAGGCAATTAGCTGCAGCAGTTAATGTTGACCGCATGGCTGTCTGATAGTGCTAAGTGAGAACCTGCTGCATCCGTATCATGTATAGCTTCTTCAGGAACTATCAGCAGCTGATTGTCCTACACGAGCAACACTTCTGCGAATAGTTTATTCAACAATTAGTCAGTACTCATTTTAGTGCAAATACGATGTTCACGGACGAAGATTAGTTTCAGGGTTGACGATTATTGGGTTAGACGGTGGTACAAATTGAGCTCTAACATGGAGACAGAGAGTTTCCGAGCTTATGTCCCTGAAACACAAACAGTCTGCTACATGGTTTTGTTCTTGTAAACGATTTTCCACCTTTTATATACTGGAATGTATCCACAATTAAATTGCCATATTGTATCACACTGACTGATTTTTTAAAAACGTTTCATGTCATATTAGGTGCGGCTTACAGTTGATATGAGCGGAACAGCCCCGCTGTAACATATAGAGAGTTCTACACCAGAAAAGTTTGTAGAGAAAGAAGTGTCACGTAGAGATATTCTGGATTTTAAAAGCTGGTGGAAACTGCACAACAAAAAATACGTTGTCACTGAAGAGACAAAAGGCATACTTAGAATGGGAAGAATTGGGTTTCCGTCAGTGTTCTTCACTTTGTGTATTTACATGAAAGGAAATGTTACATCATGGGGTATTCGACAATAAACAGTCTGGTCTGCCATACTTTCTTCGTCGGTCTTAGATACCAGAACCACCATCATCAGTGTCATAGTCTTCTGTAAACATTCTAATAAAAAGATCAAAGATTGAGCACCTGATGAAAATTGATACCTACGTTCCTAAAGGGCACAAGGATTTCTATTCAGAGATAATTTGGTAGCCAACTGAGCATGAAAATGCCACAGATAAGAACAATGAAAAGATTTAGCACAGTTGATAGCAGTATCAGTGTTATATTATTTACTAAGTATTCTGTTCTGAAACATGAACTATGACTCTTAATAATATTTTCAAGCCGTTGAAAAATTATTAAATGAAATGCAAAAACAAAGCAAAGCTCAGTTACTTCTGACCTTAATTGTTTAATTAAATACGTATTTTTTAAAGGCTTTAGATCAGTGTAGTTTATAGTTCGATAAAGCAGAGCATAATTAATTACGGTGAATAACTGTTTGATATATTCTCAAATTCTAACGTATCAAGCACTAAAACACTAAAATCCATGTATATATCTTACTTTGATTGGCATAGGTTTTTAGTGTTTCCTGAGAAATTTACTCAGCTTGACATACGCTCTTTTAATAAAAGTCAATTAAACTAGTCCCGCCTCCCTCTCGTAGGTTTGCGGTTCACGGGCGTAGCTAGCCTGGGGCAACCAGGGTGGTATCGTGGGACCCCTGAGAATTAGGAACACCTGGTCCTCGGAAGAAACGCAAAAAACAAACAAGGAGAAATTAGTAAAATTGATCAATCAAGTGGAGTCTTTCCCTGTGTTAAAATGATTTTGACTTCAAGATAGGTGAATCATTTAGTCAACTTTAGCACACAGGTAATGCTGTGTGCAGTACGTCTATGAACTGAAAGCAAACATCACGCAGAGCCAAAAGATCACAGAAACATTATAATTAACTGAATCTGAAATGGTTTAAATTTATTGCTACGATCAGTGAAGATACTCTTTGCCTACAATTCTGAAAGCTAAGATTGACATCGACCGGAAACAAGTGAATCTCAGGCCGACGTTATGCACAGTCTCTCGACTCCTATGGAACCAGCTACTCCAATTAGCCACAGTTCCGAGGGAGACTGATACTTGTTGTGTCAGTTGAGGGTGTACGCAAAGGCGTGAGAGGTCGTATACTGAGGATACTGTCTGCCACAAATTACTAATCAGCAAAATAAAACACTGCATTAAGCGAGGCACAGTAACATTTGATAGTCAACCTCGGCAGTGAGAAGAATCAACACATTAGTTGCTCGAATTAGTTCTAGAAAGACGATAAACCAAGAAAATGTGGATACATTGTACTAGGACTGAGGATGCGAACAGCACTACGTCAAAGACGAAAGATGACGATCCACCTTATTTAATTTTTCCTAAGCAGAAACAACAATTCCAGATTATTTTTCATTCTGTCAACAAAGTCTTGTTTCAAAAGCTTAATGTTTCTAATTCATCTATAATCCTTAGAAATTCTTAAAATGTATTATTTTTTATCATATGTGCATGGAAAAGGTGTTTCAAGGCACCCTTGTGACACATTCAACTTGAAGAAAAAAGTTTATACGTGAGAATACAGAGTTCACTTGGCACGGAAACATCGTAGGACAATGTATAATAGCTAGTGCGCAGATTTTTCTGCGATTACAATATTTACAAACTTCATGGTTTTTAACGCAAACTGCCCCAAACAAACACTGAACAACCTCGCTGACTGGTTCGCAAAAACAGAGTGCCCTGAATGTAACTGTAGTGTTGAAGATCTCTACATTCGTTAAATTTACGCACGTGTGAGAATTTATGTTGTGCGTCGGCGAAAAAGTGGCAATCGATTTGACGCCTACGTTTCGGGTGCAAGTAATCTTGGATATTACCAGTCTCGAAATTAACTCCCTCCAGATGATAGTGCAAATCCACACAGCACGGGCTTCCGTTCACTCATCTGTGGGACACTGCTGACAAGGTTCACTATAACAAGATCTTCCATTATAGGCTAAACGTTGTAAACAAGAGCAAAAACTGATCGATATCTGCCGCAATGACAGTAGCGCATTTGATATATATGTATCTTGCAAGTGACCTTGAAAATTACGAAGATGGCTTACTTTCTGACTGCTATTGTTTCCTCGTGTTCTTGCTGCACTTCACGTTTTTCTTAAGGACAGGGGCCGGATACATTTTCGTTGCTCGACAGCCGTCTTATCTAACTGTTGCTAAGCAATGGCGTCTGCAGCTGCAGAGAGCCCTGTATTGTTGGGAAACACGTCACGCCGCGATATGTTGTTTACCCCAAGAGGTTATGCGATAAAAAATAATCGCACAATTAACGACACTACCTGGCGATAGCAGCAGGGCTGGATTGGGATGAGCAGGGCAATATTCATGACGATAAGATTCCTCTGGAAAGATATAGAAATAGTAAAAAGTGAAGAGAAAATTAGTAAAGTCAATTAGTCAAGAGAAGTCTCTCGCTTTGTTGAATTATTGTTTTGGAGATCATTCTAATATAAAGATATGCGAATCATTTGCCTCCTTTACTCAGGTCAAAAATGAATCGGCATTAGGACACAAGCATCCGTTAAACAAACATACAGAACGAAAGAGGCTACATGTGAACAAGTGTTGCGACCAGAGATGTGACGGACCATCCACTATGTGTGGCGTACAGAGTGGTGTAAAAAAATAATCGAGCCACAATTTAAATTAAGTCCTAATTAGTATTGTAGAGATTAAGAAATTAATCAAGAAACATCTCTGTATTTACAAATGTTTGGAACATATACAGATTTCTTACTCAGAGCATGCTACAATGGTAGGATTTAAAAACATGTTTCATGAGTACTTTCAGTACAACGCTGATATTTCTGAGGATCTCACAAATATAATTCGTAAGAGTATGAAATGTGACAAAGTGTAACAATAGATCTTAAAAAATATAATCTTATTCTTTTCAGATTCAGTAAAACCAGCTGAAAGCATGACGAGGGTTGCCCAGAAAGTAATACACTGCATTTTTTTCTTAAACAATTCTTTATTGATAATGGGAATTAAACATACGAAAGAATAGTGTTTTATTTACATACCCCATTTTTACATGTAATCTCCATCTCATTCTATGGCCTTTCTTCAGCGCGAAACAAGGGCGTGTATGCCCCATCGGTACCAATCCTTGTCCTGGTGGCGTTGCCAGGGCTTCAGTGTGTGGATCACCTCCTCATCGTCCTCAAAATGTCTTCCACGAATGACATCCTTCAGTGGCCGAAACAAGTGAAGTCCGAGGGGGCAGGAGTGACAGCCGTGCATGGCCTCTCCGACGCTGCAAATCGTGGAGCTCTGCCGAACCGCCTTCTGATGACTTCACCCTCCGTGCCCAGCGACTAACTGTACTTCTGTCGACGGCAGATGCTACATAGACTTTGCACAAGTGTTTGTGAATATTCCCCACAGTTTCTCTGCAGTGACAAATACAAACACGGCACGATGCTTGTAACGTACATCACCTACAGACGCCATTTCGAAACGGTCCTGCAGTTACGCTATCTGTCGGAAGAGGCGGAAACTTGGCGCACGCATTCAGGAGACTTCAAATAATACATACGTATTGTTTCGCATTCCTAGAATTGTTCTCGGATGAGAAAAAAATGCGGTGCATTACTTTCACGGTAACCCTCATAAAATACTGGCTGAGGCCTTGCAGTCTGTGAGCATGGACATTGCAGGTACATGAGGCTGCTAGGGAAAGGCGCTGTCAAAAATAAAGATGGAAGATTAGGGTTTCATGCCAACATGACGAAGAGGGCATTAGAGACACAGCGAAAACCCGGTAGGGGAAGGATGTGTAAGGAAACCGGCAGTATTCGTTTCAAAATATCCAACTCGCCATTTGTCTCATGGGATTTTGGGGAAATAAAGGAAAACTTCAGCGTCGATAGGCAATGAGAATTTGAATCGCAAGTGCCTAACCTGTGCGAAATTTCGTCCGGTTGCTATCAGAAATTGCTAGCACCAAAGGATTATGCAAGGTGTACATTTTAAGTTGACAAACCAGAATAACTCGAAAAATAAGCTTCACACGAAAAAATGTTTAGAATCCAAAGCTGATTATTTTCGAGGGGAACATCTGCTGGTACTAAAATTAGCCCACCTCCCCCAGCCCCATGGGGGTGGGGCGGGAGGCAACTTTAAAATTTGACATGGGAACCCCCATTTTTTATTGGAGAATCAGATTCTACATAAAAAACTACGTACATTTCGTCTTAAACATTTGTCTTGATTCTTAGTAGTTGGCGCTGTAATTCAAGAAAATCCATGTTCTCATTTTTGCGTGGAAAATGGTTACGGATAAATAAAAAGTACTTATTTACTTGCTACATTTTGATTCGCTAATCCTAAAACTATCCCTCTCTCCCCATTGGGTGGGGTTTGAGAGAGAGGAATTAGAGTTTTAGAAATGTTGACCCACATACATTAATTTTTTACGCAGATTCGGATAAGTTTTGTTTATTTCGTGGTCATGAGGCCACACAACTTTTAATTATCAAACAAGTCATCTGACTAGCTAACTAACTAAGTAACCGAATCAAAATTTACGAAGTAAATAAGTATTTTGTTATTTATCCGTAACCATTTTCCACGCCAAAATGAGAACATGGAATTTCTTGATTTGCTGTGCCAACTACCAAGCACCGAAAGAAATGTTTAAGACAAAATGTATGTAGTTTTTTATGTAGAATCTGATTCTCCAATAAAAAATGGGGGTTTCCATTTGAAATTTGAAATTTTCTCCCGCCCCACCCCCAGGGGGCTGGGGTGCAGGGCTAATTTTTGCACCAGCATATGTCCCCCACGAAAACAATCAACTTTGGATTCTACACATTGTTTCGTGTGAAGCTTATTTTTCCAGTTATTCTGGTTTGTCAACTTAAAATTTACACCCTGTATAATAAGCTACTTGACGAAACTTTCAACACCTGTAAATGAAGAGTTGTTGAGTGCAAGGTGCCTAACAAAAGAACTACAGTACTAGAAACGCACATCGACAAGCTTTGGGAGGACAGAGGCTAACAGAGCTCGTAACTGGACTCAACAGTTTCTTATGCAATCACTGAAAATATTTATTACCACGTAAATACCTGGTTTTAACGAATGGTGTATGTCAGAGACGCACATGTAACAATACAACCTTATTTCGTATCTATTACCTGATATTTTGTCATGAAATGTGTCTTCTTTTCCCAGCACAGCTAGTGTTGATAAGAGCTTCATTCAAAGTACAAATGTACATAAAAGTCTCGTATACAAGACTTAGCAGAGCTGATATCAAGTTACCACGGCGTATTGGCGACATATTCCTGATTCGAGAAAAAATAAATAAATAAATCTATGACTGTTGCAATAATAGAGCGTTCTCTTTCCAAGAATACAATGTTTCTGAAAATGCTTACTTTTAACATGGCAGTATTAGGAGAGAAATCTTAACTGGCAGAACGCGAAGCAGGACCCCACACATCTCTCAAGAACGTGTTTGAAAAACTCCAAGACCCATATTCCAGCGCAGAGACAACGAATGCCCAAACTGTTACTTATCTGCCCAACAGAGATCGTGCAGATGAAATTAGGCTCCCGCATGAGCATAAAAGCAATCATTCCCCATCTGCGAATGGAGCAGGAGCAAAGTTCAGTGTATGGTTCAGTGAAAGGTAGCGTCTATCACGAAGTCTATAGTTATTTGCACAACAAAGATAAAAATGTGGGTGTATTAATTTAGGCAGAAAATGAGCGAACGCGAAATACTGACTTTTCTAAACGAACCAATTTGTATGTACGAGAAAGAGAAAAAACTCTTTTAACTAATTTTTGTTTTATGGGAATTAGACTCATTATGTGACTAACGTTTCATCGCCTAATGCTGGAGAGATCGTCAGAAGTTGTAAACACTCAGACAGCAGTTTCTAAGTTAAATAAGCTCAAGCCAAACTGTTTCGGAATTATGGTAGGAAATAATGGGTGTTGTTTGCCTAATCTGGCACTAGAATCCTTCAAATACACCAAAGCAACCTGTGCAGAAAAGAATCCTTTATCACAAAATAATCATTCCAAACGACAAAAATAGCTTTGGCATCGCCTATACTTCTAAACTACAACTTCCGTAATTCACGTCAGCAATACTTCGTGATCTTAATGTTCGATTTCAGTGTGGTACCTGTGGTGATACAACCTACATGGCCAATGGAAATCATTTAATGTAACTGAATGCAAGCTTTTCAAAAGTGTCACTGTAATCGTGTGACAGTAGATGTGATATTTGAAAATGTTGCATTCAGTTACATTAAAAGAATGCCATTGCACAGGCACCTATGAAAACACTTCATTCAGTTACATTAATGGAATGCCTTTGGACAGGCGTCTTTGGAAAGCGCTGCATTCATTTACTGTAAAGGAATGCCATTGGACAGGTGTCTTTGGAAAGCATTGAATTCAGTTACATTAAAGGAATACCTTTTGTGAGGCATCTTTGGAAAGCGTTGCATTTAGTTACTTTGAGAGAATGCCATTGCACAGGTGTCTGGTAAGCATTGCATCCAGTTACATAAAAAGAATGCCTTTGGACTGACGCCATGCAGTTTGCCTCGCCACAGGTGCAACATTGAAATTACACCTTCAGACAGTGGTCTGATGACGTCACGACCCTACTGTTTGTCTTGCTAGGCTTGATTAAGTATGAAACTGCTGTCTGAGTATTTATACTCTTGGAGAACGTCTCCAGCATTGGGAAACGAAATTTTAGGCTCGGAAGAATGCTTTGGTCCACATCCTAACGTACAAAAAAAAGTGACCAAGGACACAAATGACATGGTAAACTATACGGTATGATAATTTCAGTAAGACAAGAAGCATATACAGTTCACTAGCAGTTTACATTTTCATATTCATATTCATACTTATGTACCTCTCTGAAATTATCTGTTCGTTCTCGTTTTGTCTTGCACTATAGGGTTAGATGTTATTTAACTTTTTGTGACGTTATCACTGTCGTTAGCCTTGCCTGCCTGTCGAAGTTTGAAAGCTACAGCATTGTGAAGACACAGACTCTGCACAAACACAAACATCGTAACCATCAATGACGTATCCATGTGTCGGCAAGCTATAGTGACAACATGATGTTTGTCTCCCTGTGCGGGAATTAAATTGTGGTAGCATAAGGGTTGTGCCTGGGTGAAATATGGAAGTTTTGATCAGTCCTGGAGGCGTACTCGGAAAGCCGAAGTGGTTACGGCGACACGATGAGTGGGAAGTATGGGTTCAAATTCGAATGCAGCACAAGTTTTCATGTGTCGCAAACAGCTTACGTCTATGCACAGTCGCGGAAGGCGAATCTATTTCAAAATTTTTACCACAGCTGTAATCGTCAGTGACGTCCGAAGGACATTGTATTGTGAAGATACACTGTATACCATAAACACACACTTTGTAACCATGCATGCACGTCCGAAGAACATTGTATTGTGAAGACACAGACACTGCATACCATAAACACACATACATTGTAACCATCAATGGTTTAGATACTTAATATTTGAAATGAGGATTAAATAGAAAGGAACGCCTCCTGTGTCATAAACATGTTAATAATGAACATGTAACTGCGGAATTAGTATATATCGTACTATGAACTGTCCTCAGCACAACATCGTTCAACATAGTCGCCATGCATTTGTACGCATTTGCAAGATCGTTAAACCAGTTTGGAAAAATTCAGCGTTTGGCCTCCTGATGCTTCTTAAGTACAGCTGCAGAGGTTTCGCTGTTTATTGTGAACTCTAACGCATCTTTCTCCTCAGATCACTTCATCAGCACGTCCTCTATTGGTATCTGTGACACATGTTGTCGCCCTGTCGCTGTCCAATTTATATGCAATTCTGTCACCAAACATCTTTACACAACGCTGTACATTGCTGATGTCCGTTACAGCGTTCCCATACACTTTCACCATGAATGAGAGTTCTGATTTCATCACAAGGTTTTAGCCTCTATAAGCTCATGCAAGTCACTGAAATCACCAGACAAACCATCAACCAGAAAGACCATACAATAAGCGAGTACCGTTTGAGGCAGAGACACATTCAACGCTGGCGCACGTGCTTGTTTTAAAAGCTCCGCTCCATAGTTTTCTTGCTTAAGTCGTCTCTCTGATTAAGAGCTTCAAGTGTCACAGGAAATTTTCTCCAAACGTAGAATCAACTTCCTACCAAACTGCGCATAAGGAGTAGAGTACAACAGAGTGAGAGCAGTTCATAAAAATCATCTTTCGAGTCGCGAGTCGCTGGTCTGTTGCATAGAGTAAATGTCTCTGGAGTGAGAATTGCGTTCTGCACATGTTGTCAACATTAAACCAGGATTGTCACGTGTTTTCGGGACTTCGCTGTGCTGTCTGCACCGTTTGAAGTTTATAATATCAAGAGTTTTGTTGTGTTTCACCGTTTGTTGATAGTGTAATAGCGATAGTGAATTACTGTTGTTGCTACGGATGCAAAGGAAAACATGTGAAAGGATAGTAACTTTTCATGGGTACATACCATGTAGTTCTAATTATAGTTATCATATTAGTAAGAGACACTGTATATGTTTAAAAATTTCGAGACGCGTTATAATTAAGGCTTGATTCTGTAGACCTATTTTTCTACGATTTTATGACTATATAATAGATATCACAGCTCGTACAAAAGCTTACAAAAAATCGCTTCCTCTCGTAAAGTTGCTAGTGGAACAGGAAAGGGAATGGTTAGTAGTTTCAGCAAATACTATCCTCCATGCATTTATCGGTGACTTGTCGATATTATATTTACATTACTCAGTCTACCATTTATTTAATAAACTGGGAGCAGGTACGTAAAAATAAATTCTTCAAAGTGGCACCAGTAAGAAAAATTGTGGTTTAGGTCGCAAAAACGAGAAAATAAACACGCAGAAATAGCAGAAAAAAGGGCGAATTAGTAGAGATATAATCGCTAATGTGTGGCAAATTCGGTGTTTTTCGGACACTTGTAAAAGTACTAGCGTACTGTCAAGTCGTTTTGCATGACTATCACTGCAAAAATGTACGTCAGGCTTTGTAATACTCTAAAGTACCGTATCATACCGAAAACTACCAAAAATCGAGTGCATCTGAAGTGTGACACCTATCGCAAAGAAGCAGGATGTAATATCACTTGCCCTTAAAAATTACGTAGCTGGTTTATTCCCGGTATCAAATGGATACTGTTAAAATGTCTGCGCAACATATGTAAATAATCCACGACACGTACGAAAAGAATCCGTCTGTACTAGGGATGTAGTGACATTCTAAATATACAGGGCGCTATACAGACAAAAACACGATGTCCTGAGAACACGTCACCAGGCCGGCAATGTATGTTGACGACACAAAATCTGTTCTGCGCACGTGATTGCTCACTCCAGAGATATTTACTCTGAGGTCTGTTGCAAAGATTTACCGGACTCGGGTTCTTAATGATCTCTATGCTGTCTGGATGCCGAACACCAATTGTCTGAACAAACCAACCAAGGATGCTCGTATTTCGTGCTTGCCTAATTACAATATGGCTGCCACAAAGTGACATGAGAGTGCAAAATGTAAATACTTCCCGACTCTGCTCCCAAATCAGACCAATCATCACATGCTGCTGTTCATAGCAAGAAATATGTAACGAATTCTTTATCAACTACAGGCCTGTGCAAATTTTGTTGCCTAATTACAACGTGGTGGACTATACAGCTGACAAGAATCTGCATGCACGTCGAAGTTCCATGCTCTGAGATCAGAGATGTACACCTAGGTAGTAAAGAGGTCACAGCGTGTTCGCTATTGCTAATCACAATACAGTTCAATTATGTTTCGTCATAAAGACTTCTTCCAATCCATCTGTGGCATGAATCAGCAAACCAGTGTTTAATAATATTAATTGAAAACAGTCTTGGTTGCAATTTCAGTTTTTTTTTATTTATCAACTACGGGTTTCACCTTATTTAGGCATCTTCAGGCTGATCGACATAAAAAACGAAGAACAAATACATCAATTTAGTGATCGCGATCGCGTTGTACAGACTTGGATAACCTAAAAACATCTATAAACAGATAAAATACTGAAAGGGGTAAGGCCTTATCATAAGGCTTCGTCAATGTGATTGCATTTCTGAGTGTCCGATCATTGGTCAATTCTCTTATCCGTTTTTACTATTTCATATTTCTAGTACTTACTGAGGTTAACGAAGGAGATGTTCACCTGATGTACTCAACGATGCCCTTTAACTACACTGTCTAAATGATCGTTCTAAGAAATACCAAATAAAGGTATTTGGTCTTTTAGTATTTTATCTGCTTATAGATGTTTTTAGGTTATCCAAGTCTGCACAACGCTATCGCGATCCTTAAATAAATGTATTTGTTCTTTGTTTTTTTTATGTAGATCAGCCTGAAGATGCCTAAATAAGGTGAAAGGCGTTGTTGATAAAAAATAACTAAAATTGCAAGCAAGACTGTTTTCAACTAATACTAAAGATAAGGAAACTTTCTTATTTTACAACGGAAATTTATTCTTGAGTTCCCGAAGTGTTTTGCCTATTCATTTTAGGCATCTTCAGTGGCCTATAATACATGTAAATTTTTAAATTTGTGCCATACATTCTTGGGGTTTTTGCAGTTCGTTTGGATCTAGCAATTTCTATTTACAATTATATGTTGTTGTTTTTTACTTACAGTCATTTCTGTGTCCTTTTTACTCAGCCATTTGTTGTCCTATACATAATATTGCACATAACCTATATAGGGGAAATTGCGCATGTTTGACCTGTTTGCGCTGCTCTTGGTCACATGCTTTAAAGCTGAAGGATCACAGGATCTGGCTGGGATGTTGGAGTGGGGTGCTGGGTTGGAGATGGAGGAAGGATGATGGTGGGGTATTGTCCCTACATCTGCTTTTCTTTTTGGAGTGTATGTTCTTTTCTAGAACATATGAGAATTTAATTGGTAGTTAAATGGAACCGTATTTGTTCTGTAGAATATTAATAGGGCTATGAAGTGTAACTTTTGCTTGTTAATAGTCTGAATTAATTTCCTTAGTGAAACACACTTCTGGAACACTTATGGGTGAGTGCAATAGGTGGATTTGAAACACTGAAATCGTAGTGGAGGCTAATTCACTTCCTTAGTTATGTTAAGCTGTGGTGAGAGTTGTAGTTTTTGCAGTGTCAGTGATTCCTCCCCCTCCCCCCCCCACAAACAAACACACACACACACATGCACAAACACACACACACACACACACACACAGACACACACACACATTTATTGGTTGTGAGGTGAATGTTTTACAGTGGAGTGTATGGTCAGTTTTGCATGTTCTAAATGGACTGTAATTAATGGATTTTGTGATTTTGCTTCATTTATTTACTTAAGAAAGTGTAGTGCAAACCTTTAAAAGTTGTGTTCTGTTGAGGTCTGAGTGACTGTTGGGTTTTGACTGTGGAATTTTTGGTCGTTTTTCTACCAGTAATGATCATTTGCTTCTTGTTTGACACCAGTATGTGTATGATTTATTACTCTATCCTTTGGTGTGAATTTGGAATGGAGAACATTCAAGTGCCTACACTGTGTGTTGCTCTACCCTACACAGGTACAAGTATACATACAGAAGGCTTGGTTGCTTTGTTAGGGAAACATATAGGGGAGATTCTTGAGGCCTGTAATGAGAGAATTATAAATGAAGAGAAGGCTGCTTATGACAGAATAGGAGAACAAATGAGGTAGAGTAGTGAGGAACTGAAGGCTGATTACAAAATGTTGAGAGAAATGTGTGGCCAGACAGAGTGATCTTAAGGGATTGATAAGGGAAACAAAAAAGCAATGAAAATATAAGGCCAGTGAATGACAAGAGGAAACTGTTGTACGAGATGGGATTACAGTTCATCATGAGGAGTTTGTGGGTAAATTTCCTTATCACACAGTAGATAACAGACTGGAATTGAGAGATGAACCTGAGTTAACATTGGTTGCAATAAATGTTCAGTATCACGTGTAGATTTGATTGAGAAAGAGTAGGGGACCCAGTAGTGATTAAATTACTAGTGAGAAGTGAGTTCACAACTACTGCAACCCCTTTGTTGAAAATGGGTGTAGTTTTGTGAATGCTGTGTCAAAAAAGGCCTAAGCTCCCAAACTTGTCGTTTTCATTCTGAAACATATAATCTTCTTTTTTCTGTTGCCAGATGGATGTGATACAGTGTCTGATTTCAATCACTGTGGTGCTACCAAGAGAAGTGGAACTCAATCTGTTTGGGAGTTGGTGAGTTTAACCTGAAAGGCTTCCAACACGAATCATGTTGCAATTCCTGTGATTTTGCCTTTATATGAAATGATTTTTCTGTAATCAAATTGCTTCACTGGATTTTTCTTGTGTAACCTGGCAGCATTCATATATGCTGTTTTATGTGCAATATATTTACTGTGTTAGGATCTTTTATACAAGTGAGGTATCAGTCAAGCATTTAGATAATTTTTTTCCATTTGAGAATCATCTGTGCAATGAGGAATATTTAGTGTTCTTGAAGATTGGAGTTGATGAGATATTTTAAGTGATTTTTCATTTATTGTGGTTAATGAGTTGTGTGTAGTGATTTTAAAAATGATAATTTGACTAGGAATGGGGTTGCCATATGTTCTCCATATTTTGTTACTTTTATTTTATCCATTGATAACGTAATTATTCATATAGTTTAGGTGATCACTTCTTTTGAGTGTCGTGTCTGGTTTGATAGTATACAGTGTTGTTCCATATGGTGGTTTTAGTATTGAGTGGTCGTAGGTGCTTTGTCATGTGCTTTTCATGAACATTTTAATATAATGGTATTAGACATGTCTGAATATTGTATATATAGTGAACTCACACAAGATGATAATGTTTTTGGTTATAGTGCGTCTGGAACTGTTATATGTCATCATGAGTGGATATCCTCTGTGCAGTGGGGTTTGGTACAAGATGTGAATGAAATGCAGAAAAATTTATGCCCAGTAGTATGTAACCTTTCCTTGATGTTTTATTATTTCACTGGTCTGATTACGTTTTTCTGTGAATGAGTAACAGCCGTCTTAAACAGAGACCAGTTCTTAAGCAAGATAGGTTAGTCATGATCTTACATTTTGTAAAAGTTTATATTTTCTTGAATTATCAATCATGAGTGTATGATTGCACAGTTGTTTGCATCTAGTTTGATTCTACTCTTGTACACTGACAAGTGAGTTTTGATTTTGTCATTGGTTGTGTTTGGTTAATGTGATGCATCTAGATAATGTGAGAGAGGTTTTGCCACTTCTGTGATTAACAAGTAAACTGTGACAATGAATGTGAACCTGCTATGTAGTGAAGTTACTATCTTAACCCTGAGGGCACATGATGATTTCATATGTGATCCTTGTAGGGAGCATAAGGCCACATACGCTGGGACAGTACACATTTCACTTTTTATTTTCTGTGATGTTTACTACTTTGGCCCTGTCCTATGTCCATGTGAATATATATGTTTTATTATCACTGCATTTCGTGTGAAAGTCTTCGGTACAGTTGATAATCTGTGAGAAAATCTAGTATCCATGTGAAGTGAGAGTAAATTGATTAATTCTAGTTGTGTGAGCCTTAAAGGATAATAGCAATTAAGATATTGATGTGGCTTTTGCTCCAGTGACGTCTGATTATGTTCTGTAATGGTTTCTCCAGATTGTGTTTGTGCGCAGAGTTGTTTGTAAGGATGTCCAGAATTAAATGATTACTTTCATTCATTTGTGGCTGTATTGATTATTGTTTATGTACTATCAGCGATGGATTTTTGTATTTTCTCTAAGGTAGAGGATGAAACATTGTGGTTTTATGTTGTCTTGTGGATTAGTTGGAGATGTAAAGTTAATTGGTTTAGCAACTGGCTGGAGACTGTTACTCGGTGACAATTTTTGCCGTAATTGTAGTCTTGTGCAGTAGTCTGAAAGACTAGACAATCTTGTAATTTTGATTAGGAATTTATGTTTGCTAGTGTCTGAAGGAATAGGACCAGGACCATGTGAATTTATGATGTTTTATGACTGCCTGTGTATGAAAGGACAGTCCTGTGTGACATAGTGAGGACATTAATGTGTTTCCTGCTGTCTGGAGCACTGCAGCCTATTTGTTGTTTGAAACGAATTAAGAAGAATACTGTTGGTTGAATAAGGATAAAGCATTCATCTATAACCTAGAGCAAGATTCACAGCTTGTATCCAACTGGAGGTTTAGAAGGAAACTAACGAAGATTTAATTTTACAGAGTATGAGACATCACAATCCCTACACAATGAAATATGCAGAGGAACTGATAAAAACGAGGTGCAGACATTGTAGTATTGATTAAATAAAAGCTTATGTGGAGATGGATAGTGGTGTGCTGGAATCTGGATTTGGGAATGATAATTGTAAATTTTGTTTGCTTCTTTCTCCATTTATGTTAGGAAATGAACAGAAACATTCTACAGGTAACAAAGTATGTGCTTCGAAAGTAAAGTATTATACACTCTAATTTTCCTTTTATCTTAACTGAAACAGTTTATGTCCTTCAGTGGGACATGGATCCTTCAGGAGATAATTGGTAACTAATATTTTGAATTTCTGTGAATAACTTTCTTCTTTTTTGTCGCTGTGGTAGCTACAATTTGATGTAAAACACATAGTGAAACGTGTGAGTTATGTCTTTTTCAGCTTTTTTTTCACGTGTAGAAAGAGTGTCCCCTCATGGACCTTGCTGTTGGTGGGCAGGCTTGCATGCCTCAGCAATACAGATCGCCATACTGTAGGTGCAACCACAACGGAGGGGTATATGTTGAGAGGCCAGACAAACATGTGGTCCCTGAAGAGGGTCAGCAGCCTTTTCAGTAGTTGCAGGGGCAACAGTCTGAATGATTGACTGATCTGGCCTTGTAACATTAACCAAAACGGCCTTGCTGTGCTGGTACTGCGGACGGCTGAAAGCAAGGGGAAACTGCAGGCGTAATTTTTCCCGAGTGCGTGCAGCTTTATTGTATGGTTAAATGATGATGACATCCTCTTGTGGTTAAATGAGGATGGCATCCTCTTGAGTAAAATATTCCGGAGGTAAAATAGTCCCCCATTCGGATCTCCGGGCGGCGACTACTCAGGAGGACGTCGTTATCAGGAGAAATAAAACTGGTGTTGTACGGATCGGAGAGTGGAATTTGATAGGTAGGTTAGAAAATTTAAAAACAGAAATGGATAGGTTAAAGTTAGCTATAATGGAAATTAAGGAAGTTCGGTGGCAGGAGGAACAAGACTACTCGTTACCTGAATACAGGATTATAAATACAAAATAAGGTAGGGGTAATGGCGGAGTAGGTTTAAAATGAATTAAAAAAATCGAAGCGCGGGTAAGTTACTATGAACATAATTGTGAACGCATTATTGTAGCCAAGAGAGACACGAAGCCCATACCTAACACCTGAGTACCAGTTTATATGCCAACTAGCTCCGCAGATGACGAAGATATTGAAGAAATGTATGATGAGGTAAAAGAAATTATTGAGATAGTGAAGGGAGACGAAAATTTAATAATCATGGGTGACTGGAATTCGATAGTAGGAAAAAGAAGAGAAGTAAAAGTAGTAGGTGAATATGGAATGGAGGTAAGGAATGAAAGAGAATGCCGCCTGGTGGTGGAATTTTGCACAGAGAATAACATAATCACAGCTAACACTTGGTTTAAGAATCACGAAAGAAGGTTGTATACGTGGAAGAGGCCTGGAGACACTGGAAGGTTTCAGATGGATAATGTAACGGTAAGACAGAGATTTAGGAACCAGGTTTTAAATTGTAAGACATTTCCAGGTCCAGATGTGGACTCTGACCAAAATCTATTGGTTAAGCCATAGATTAAAATAAAGAAACTGCAAAAAGGTGGGAATTTAAGGAGCTGGGACCTGGATAAACTGAAAGAACCAGAGGGTAAGGAGTTTCAGAGAGAGCATTAGGAAACGACTGAAAAGAACAGGGAAAAGAAATACAGCAGAAGAAGAATTGGTAGCTTTGAGAGATGAAATAGCGAAGGCAGCAGAGGATCAAGTAGGTAAAAAGACAAGGGCTACTAGAAGAGATATTGAATTTAATTGATGAAAGGAGAAGATATACAAATGCAGTAAATGAAGCAGGCAAAAAGGAATACAAACATCTCAAAAATGAGATCGACAGGAACTGCAAAATGGCTATGCAGGGATGGCTAGAGGACAAATGTGAGGATGTAGAGGTATATATTACCAGGGGTAAGGTAGATACTGCCTACAGGAAAATTAAAGAGACCTTAGAAAAAAAGAGAACCACTTGCATCAATATCAAGAGCTCAAACGGAAAACTAGTTGTAAGCAAAGAAGGGAAAGCAGAAAGGTGGAAGGAGTATATAGAGGGTCTATACAAGGGCGATATACTTGAGGACAATATTATGGAAATGGAAGAAGATGTAGACGGAGATGAAATGGGAGATATGATACTGCATGAAGAATCTGACAGAGCACTGAAAGGTCTAAGTCGGAACAAGTCCCCAGGAGCGACAACACTCCATTAGAACTACTGATAGCCTTGGGAAAGCCAGCCCTGACAAAACTCTACCATCTGGTGAGCAAGATGTATGAGACAGGCGAAATACCCTCAGACTTCAAGAAGAATATAATAATTCCAATCCCAAAGAAAGAAGGTGTTGACAGATGTGAAAATTACCGAACTATCAGTTCATTGCATCATCTGCAGATAGTGAAACAGTTCATGAAATAAGTGTATTTTTGTTCTTAATTTAGCCATTGCCTGGCTGCAAAATACTAACACGAATTCTTTACAGACGAATGGAGAACTGATAGGAGCCGACCTTGGGGAAGATCAGTTTGGACTCCATAGCAATATTGGAACACGTGTGGCAATACTGACACTACGACTTACCTTAGAATATAGATTAAGGAAAGGTAAACAGACGTTTATAGCATTTCTGTACTTAGAGAAAGCTTTTGACTATGTTGACTGGAATACTCTCTTTCAAATTATGAAGGTGGCACGGGTCAAACACAGGGAACGAAAGGTTGTTTACAATTTGTATAGAAACCAGATGACAGTTATAAGAGTCGAGGCATACGAAAGGGAAGCAATGGTTGAGAATGGAGTGAGACGGTTGTAGCCCAACCACGATGTTATTCAGTCTATATATTGAGCAAGCAGTAAAGGAAACAAAATAAAAATTTGGAGTAGAAATTAAAATCCATGGAGAAGAAATAAGAACGTTGAGGTTTGCCGATGACACTGTAATTTTGTCAGAGACAGCAAAGGACCTGGAAGAGCAGTTGAACGGAATAGACAATGTCTTGAAAGAAGGATGTAAGATAAACAGCAACAAACGCGAAAAGAGGATAATGGAATGTAGTCAAATTAAATCAGGTGACGCCGAGGGAATTAGATTAGGAAATGAGAAACTTAAAGCAGTAAACCAGTTTTGCTATTTGGGGAGCAAAATAACTGATGATAGTCGAAGTAGAGAGGATATAAAATGTAGGGTGGAACTGGCAAGGAAAATGTTTCTGAAGAAGAGAAATTTGTTAACGATTTAAGTGTCAGAAAGTCTTTTCTGAAAATATTTGTATGGAGTGTAGCCATGTATGGAAGTGAAACATGAACGATAAATAATTTAGACAAGAAGAGAATAGAAGCTTTCGAAATGTGGTACTACAGAAGAACGCTAAAGATTAGACGGGTAGATTTGGGAAGAAGGGGAATTTGTGGCACAACTTGACTAAAAGAAGGGATCCGTTGGTAGGACATGTTCTGAGGCATCAAGGGATCACCAATTTAGTATTGGAGGGAAGCATGGAGGGTAAAAATCGTAGAGGGAGACCAAGAGATGAAAACATTAACCAGCACCAGATAAAGTAGCATGGAGAGCTGCATCAAACCAGTCTGTGGACTAAAGACCACAACAACAGAATGAGTGTAGTTTAACACCAATACTAGAATTAATATTGTGCTGCTTTGTATCTGTTCCTTTCTAATGGAACTGTCTTTGTGACTTGTACTGTAACATTTGTATTTTTTTGTGCTTTTGCCTTGATGATAATTCCTCTCCTGTGGAGCTGCCGTGGTGACTGTTGTATTATTGCCTTTATGCACTTTGTATAGTCACACCTCCATTCATTTTATTTCCTTGTCTGTTCCTAGGAAAATATCACGCTGTCTTATCTTGCATTACTTCATCTGTAGATAGTGAAATCGTTCATGGAATAACTTGTCTTGTTTGTTCCTAATTTAGCCATTGCTGATGAAGTTTGAAACTTTCGTCTTGTCTTGTGTTTTTCTTAGCTGTAAGCGAAGAGGCTGTGCACATGCCGCAAAGGTGATGTGCCATTGTAATTTGTACTGATGAACATTTTATCTTGTTAGACCCTGTTTTTGATAGTATGCAGTGCACTTTATCACAAGATTAATTTTTCATTTTTATGGTATGGATTATAGAATTTGTTTTGGTGTGAATCTTGTACATTTGTGTATCTGAAGGGAAACGTGATACTCTTATTATAGATATGTAAATTATGTTTAAGATTACAGTAACTTTACTTTCGTTTTTACGTACCGCACCCCCCCCCCCCCAAAAAAAAACCAAAGAAACTTATAAGTATTTAAATATGTTAATTATGTTACAGAGTATAATGACTTAACTTTCATTCTCTGATGGCGCGTAGAAGCTGTTCCCAAGGTGGAACATATGCAACTGCACTGTATTTAATTGGTAATTGGATTACTTTCCTTAGGTGAAGCAAATTAATTGAGTATTCATTTATGCAGAAAATCTTTTTAAAATTTCTCTAGTGAGTAAAACAATAGATTTCCAGATTTGAAAACCAGTTTCAAACGGCAGTTTGCTGTAGCTGGGAGACCACTGTGTTGCACTAACTTTTACCTCCACAGTAAGCTTTAATAGTCTTTTGCATGTCGTTCTCAGTCTACAAAGAAGAATTTTTTCTTTTGTATTTTACCATCTGTAGTAAAAAAGGAACTAATACTTTACTTAATAAATTACTAAACGAATTGTGATTCATATATTCATTCGAACCCAAAGTTATTTTACAAAGCAAAACGTTTACATGATTTAAAACGACAGGAAAATATCCACACATTCCAACTCAGCAATGAACACACGTAACAACGCCTTCTAGTTTTCAACATGATGTATATATTCAACGGTTACCACCATACTGCACCCAGGAAGAAAAGTGACACAAGTCAAAAATTTGCAAATTTTTAGTTTTTGCCACTGAAAAATAGTGTGAAGTGCCCCAACGTGCACGAAAAAGATCACACCTCTACCTCGTAATTTGCCCACTGCAGACAGTTGTGTCAGTTTTGTTGTAGGCTGCTTCATGATTCACCACGACAAGAGCAGTGTCATTCACGAAGAGACGCACATTCTGTATATAGAAGGTAAGCTGAATGTAATTTTTAATATCAATGATATTTACAATGTCTGTGTTTATACAGTGTCTGTATCTTACATTATAATATCCTTCAGAGAGCACGGATGTCTGAAAGAAGAGAAATTGTTTTAAAGATTCTGGATCTTGTAAATGTTACGAAATTTTGTACGTTGCAGTGTACGATAAAACGACGAACATTTCTGCTACAAAAAAAGTTCATACTGAATCCCTTTTCTCGGCGAAAAGTATTCCAGCAGTACATAAGCCCATTTATAATTCTGTGTTTTCGTAAATTACGTTCCTTAAATTGTGTCTAATTGATATTCCTTATTACCCTGCATTCATTTTCATAAATTGCAATTTTGCATTTTGCACCTCTCTTATAAAACAATTTCAACGTGTTATTCCATTTTTATTTCCACTGTAGTACTAATTTTGCCTTATGGAGGTTCGAATGTCGTGTTATCTAGCACTGAGTGAAAAAGAAGTGTAAGTAGGCTCTATATGAAAATCACTGACTGTGCTGTGTGAAGTCTGTGGCTGCTTTGCATTGTTGGAATATTTGCTATTGTAGTGTTGGGCAGTTGGATGTGAACAGCGCGTAGCGTTGTGCAGTTGGAGGTGAGCCGCCAGCAGTGGTGGATGTGGGGAGAGAGATGGCAGAATTTTGAGAGCGGACGATCTGGACGCGTCTCCATCAGAAAGAGTAAATTTGTAATACTGTAAATCATGAAGTTATATATATATATATATATATATATATATATATATATATATATATATATATATATATATATATATATATGATGACTTTTGAATATTATTAAGGTAAATACATTGTTCGTTCTCTATCAAAATCTTTCATTTGCTAACTATGCCTGTCAGTAGTTAGTGCCTTCAGTAGTTTGAATCTTTTATTTAGCTGGCAGTATTGGCGCACACTGTATTGCAGTAGTTCGAGTAACGAAGATTTTTGTGAGGTAAGTGATTCATGAAAGGTATGGGTTATTGTTAGTCAGGGCCATTCTTTTGAAGGGATTATTGAAAGTCAGGTTGCGTTGTGCTAAAAATATTGTGTTTCAGTTTAGTATTGATCAGAATAAGTAAAGAAAGAAATGTCTGAGTACATTCAGTTCTACTCAGCTGTTTGAAAATCAAATAATGTAAGACGTTCATCAGCACAGTAATTCAATAATTTTTCTGAGGGGACGTTTCAGAAGTATATTATATGGTGCGGAAAAGTGGCAAAATTATTACGTGAGTGGTCATAACAAAAACAAAAAAATATTTTAGAACATCAAGAAAAGTGATACAATGGAATAATTAATTAATAATTACCTGATAGCACCTCTCATTTTCGAGTACAGAACTACGTGTGCCTATTACTTTTGTATGTAATGGAGTTTACAGCCAAAACTACTTACTCGAAATTTAAAGGACGCTTATACCATTTCAATATCACTTTTATAATTAAGTCTTCTCGGATTGACAGCCGAATCAATGCACCAGAGAACGACGCATTGACTTGGCTGTCAACCCGAGAAGATTTTATCATCGAGATTCACCGAGAAAGCCTACATCCTCACATAAGTTTTATAGTATTCTTTAAGCCGATTTTTTTCAAGTATTGTATTTTTGAGTTGTGTCACTCTTCTTGCCGAGCTGCAATATGGTAGTACCTCCTTCACCAGTTTGCTTGTAACGATTAGAAGGAATTTTCTACAACTGATCCGGTCCATTTTCTAACCTGATTCGTCCGACCATAGTCTAAGTGAGACCATCAGATATTGTACTGAGTCGAGAGGTGGTGGAGGTGTCGGCCGCAGTAGGTGCCAGCATTACTTTGGCCCAGCCCTATGTCAGGGTTCAGGTCAGGCGCGTGGCCCACGTAAGAGCCCTGTGGCGTTAACCTGTGGCGCCCCCGGCACGGCGGCGGCCAGCTCTTGGGCAGAGCAGCAGGTGATGAGCCCCTTGCTGGGTCGGTTCCAGTTGCGCCTCGCCCAGCCCGCCGTGGTGCACACGTTTTCGGGGCAAACCTGCGTCAACACCTGCACCGCCCTGCACGATGCGAACGGGTTGTTGAGCCCCACGAAGACTATCGCCGTGCCCGATCGCGGGTCGTGCACCAGCTTCCAGAAGAACAGCGGTACCGCAATGCGGCGGCCCCCCGCCAGGTACAGCTCCTCTGTGTCATCCAGCGACAGCACGCCGTGTGTCCCAGTCCAAACCTGCGCAATGTCAAGGAAAAAAGGTTTTTTGTTTCCAGTGTAAAATTTATAGCATAAAACAAGTAGAGTAGCCAACTCCTTCCCAAAAGTGTCTTATCTACACTCATGCTCATAAATTACGGATATTTGCAGAATGTGGTGCCACGCAATAGGCACTACACAAAACTAGCGCTATAGCATAGGCACAGTAGTCCACAGTATAGGTGATAAGTTGAGAAAACCCTCGCGAAACACATGTGCAACAAAACGCTACTGTTTCCTGTGCATGTACCCCGACATCGATCACCATGCACACGTACACAGGCGGCACACTGGGTTGGCATGCTCTGAATCAGGTGGTCGAGCAGCTACTGGGGTATAACCTCCCATTCTAGCACCAGTGCCTGTCGGAGCTCCTGAAGTGTCCTAGGAGTTTGAAGACGTGCTTGACGGGGTTTAGGTCTGGAGATCAGGCAGACCACTCCATTCGCCTGATATCTCATGTTTCGAGGTACTCCTCCAGCTCGGTGGAGCTGTATGTTATCGTCCATCACGAGGAAGGTGGGATCCACTGCACCCCTGAAAAGGCGGACATATTGGTGCAAAATCACGTCCTGATACACCTCACCTGTTACAGTTCCTCTGTCAAAGACATGCAGGGGTGTACGTGCACCAATTATAAACCCACCCCACACCATCAAACCACGACCTCCATACTAGTCCTCTTCAAGGACATTAAGGGGCTGGTATATGGTTCCTGGTTCACGCCAGATGAAAACCCGGCGAGAATCGTTGTTCAGATTCCACCTGGACCCGTCAGTGAACATAACCTGGGACCACTGTTCCAACGACCATGTACTGTGTTCTTCACACCAGGCTTTATGGGCTCTCCTGTGGCCAGGGGACAGTGGAATGCAACTTGCATGTCTGATCAGTCGGTTGTAGACTTTGTATCTGGAGGCAACTGCTCCAGTGGCTGGGTTAAGGTCCCGAGCAAGGCTACCTGCAGTACTCTATGGCCGTCTGCGGCCACTGATGTTGATATATCGGTCTTCTTGTGGTGTTGTACGCTGTAACCGTCCCATACTGTAGTGCCTGGACACGTTTCCTGTCTGCTGAATCGTTGCCATAATCTTACGATCACACTGTGTGGCAGACGGAGGACCCGTGCTACGACCTGCTGTGTTTGACCAGCCTCCAGTCGCCCTAGTATTCTACCTCACATAACGTCATCAATATGTGTTTTTTGAGCCATTTTCAGCACGCAGTCGCCATTAGCACGTCTGAAAACGGCGCACACTTACCCGCTGCACCGTACTCTGGCATGCACCAACACACCTCTCCGTACGCAGACTGCTGTCAACGCCACCGTGCGACGACAGCAGGTCAAATGCACCGCATGGTCATACGTCGAGGTGATTTAAACCCGCAAACCGCCCACCAGAGCGTTGTTTCACAATGTATCAGCATTATCCTTAATTTATGAGCATGAGTGTACATCTATACTGTATATACTACTGTGAAATGCATGGCAGTGAGTACTTCCGGCTGTACCGAATATCCCTGTTCTTCCTTTCTCGTTCATTTAACCAGCGTGGTAAGAATGATCGCTTGAATTCCTCTGGGGGCTCTGTGGTATGAGGGTGATTTGCTATGTCTGGCATATTTCCATGAAAGAATGCAACGTTTTTGTTGCACCTTTACATTTGGTTAGTTTCATTATTCCAAGGAACATATAAAGAATTCCAACAATGTACAGCGCACAGTTCATTTTTGACATCTGTCATGATTGGTCAGTGTGTCGACTGCGATTGAAAATAGAGAAACAGAGTTTCCAGCTCTTATCAAACACTCTAAATTGAAGAGCTAGATTGCTGCATAAATCAAAACAGTTTGCAACATCACTGAAAACCATTTACTAATGAATTTAAACGTTGTCCAACAAGCACCGAATTCGAAGCACGCACCGGCCGCCCAACTTAGGTCACTAGAAAAATCCATGATACGGTAATGCAAGACCGCTCAATAAAAATCAGTGAGATTGGTGAGACTGTACGCACCTCAGCTAAGCGAGTGTATAACATCCTGCATAGATGATTGACTACGAAGAAGCCGCGTGTGAAATGGATGCCGCAGTTGCTCACACTCGATCAAAAATTCATCTGGCATATTTCAACACAATATATGACAATGTTTGATCGCTATCCTCAAGAATTTTTGGGCCGATTTATGACTGTTGATGAAACCTGGATACGTCATTACACACGAGTCGAAACGGCGATCAAAATAATGGACAAAAGCCGGTGAAGGAGCACCGAAGAAAACAAATCTGCTATGGCGATGACCATTGATTTTTGGGACTCCCGAGGAATAATCGCCATAGATTATTGTGAAAAAAGCAGAACTATAACTGGACCCTATTATGCTTCTTGTTGGACCGTTTCAGACTTGCGTTAGCTGAAAAATACCAACGTTTGCACCCAAAAAAGTGCTCTTTCGCCATGATAATTCACCGTCCTACGCATCAGCGTTAGCATTGACGAAAGTGCATGAATTTGGCTTTGAATTGTTTCCTCATCTACCCTTTTCACCAGACTTGGCCACAAGTGAGTTTTTCCTGTTCCCTAACTTGAAACTTTGGATTTCTGGGAAGAAATTTTCATAAATTGAGCACGTGACAGTTGCAGTCAACGAGCATTTTGCAGAGTTTGATAGAACCTATTTTCCCGATGGGATGAAAAACCTGGAGGATCGCTGGACCAAGTGTACATTCCTGAAAGAAGACAACGTCGCGAAATAAGGTGAATTGTTTAGGAAAAAACTTCTTTTTTTTAACAGTCGTATCATACCACACTCGTACATACGGTGCTTGAAAAACAGTGTCACATATTCCTACAGGAGGTAATATCAATCAAAACTAGAAGAAAACCTCCATAGCAGTACACACACGCGGTGGCGCATCTGGTTATCATGCATTTTGCCACATCTTTTAGCACTTCTTTGTAGTGAATCAGATGCTCTTTCAAATACATCTGGCTTCAATCGGACTGTGTCACATACCTTGATCACTCGCTCCCATAACGACTCCACACTGTCGATGGATGAGCCTATTAAATGTCTACAAGGCAGGAAATCCAATGGATTCAGTTCCGGTGATAAGACAGGCCATGCTACAGCATCTCATCGACCATCATCCATGAAATATGGCTGTGGACTACAGTCGCACGATCTCGGGAAACTGAAGCTATTAACGGAAAATCCATAGCACAGATCATGAATGGATCGGAATATACGCTCATTGTACCCTGTTAGTTGTATTTGGTATGGGTCCCTCACACTTGAGCAACATTTTAGGACAGCTTTCTCCCATTACCCTAACAGTGAACCGAAGTTTCTCATATACTTTACCTTTGCCCAAGCCATTTCATTTAGTAACAGCTAACCAGGTATTTTTTTAACTAGATCGATATGGTGAAATGGTTAAAACCCTATGCTTGTATCTGGAACAATGGCGATCCAGATTACGTTTTCCATGGCTCCTCTGGATCACACTAAACAGGGAGAGAAATGTTATCTATAACTCCTACGCCGGCCGCGGTGGCCGTGCGGTTCTGGGCGCTGCAGTCCGGAGCCGCGGGACTGCTACGGTCGCAGGTTCGAATCCTGCCTCGAGCATGGATGTGTGTGGCGTCTTTGGGTTGGTTAGGTTTAAGTAGTTCTAAGTTCTAGGGGACTGATGACCTAAGATGTTAAGTCCCATAGTGCCCAGAACCATTTGAATCATATAACTCCTACTGTTCCAATTATGAGCGTCATCCATGTAGGGAAGATATTTTTAGCGAGGAGACGGGATAAAAGTTGGCTTTGCTGGTATGTCATAACAGCGTTTTGGTTGCATCTAAGGTGTGCTTTCCTTCTAGAGCAGGATGTGTGTCACTACAATATTTAAAAACAGACCGTCTGTGCTCCCGCAGCATTCATATGTTCCTCACGTTACGAAGTTCCGACATGCTGTCTCATTTTTTATCCACTGAACTTCTTCTAAGGAACTACCACAGTAAACGCATACCTGATTACATAAGAAGTTTTATTTATGGTGCGTCTACAGACGATAGAAGATGGTACAAAGGCAAGCCTGCTTATATAGCATTTCTAGATTTAGGGTAAGCTTTCAAAATGTTGACTGGAATACACTCTCACAAATTATGTAATTAACAAAGATAGAATGCATTAAGCGAACGGTTATCAACGACTTTCATAATTTTACAGAAACCAGACTGAAGTGTCGAAGGATATAAAAGGGAGGTGTTAGCTGCTTAGCAAGTAAAACAGGATTGTTCAGTCAATCCATTGAGCAAAGTGTAAAGGAAGTCAAAGAGAAATTGGGAAAGAGAATTAAAGTTCAGGGAGAAGAAATAAAAACTATGAAGTGTGTCGATGACACAGTAATTCTCTTTAAGACGGGTAAGGACTTGGAAGAGCAGTTGAAAGGAATGAATAGTATCTTGAAAAGAAGTTACTAATATCAATGAAATTAAAACAAAGGATGTGGTGTATAGTCGAATTACATCAGTGATGCTGAGGGTGCCTTTCTGACTGGGAAATGACACACTGAAAATAGTAGATCAATTGTGCTGTTTGGCCAGCAAAATAAATGCTGACAGAAGTAGAGACGATATAAAATACAGTTTGGCTTCGGCAACAAACATGTTTCTGGAAAAGAGATATATGCCAATAATTTGTGTAAACTAATATATATTAGGAAGTCTTTTTGATAGCATTTGGAGTGTAACCTTGTACGGAGGTGAAACATATACGACAAGCAGCACCGACAATACAGATTTATCAAACGTGGTGCTGAAGAAGGATACTGATGATTAGATTGGTACATCAGATTACTAACCAATCGCGAATGGTTGGTAATAATCCGTCTCACATCGAATCTCTTTAGTTTTACCTCTGTGGAGTTTTCGTGAGATATCCATAGGAGGGTGAAATATAATAACTGATTCTTCTAGAAAAGTGTGCTCTCGGAAATTTAACATTAAACCACAGTACGACGCTGAGTGTTTTTTATCGTCGACCATCGGAGACGGATGAAAATCTCCGCGATGCTTTCGCGCTAAGTAAATTAACCTGTGACAAAACGAGCTGCTTTTCTTTGGATCTTCTCTATATCTCCTGTCAATCCTATCTGACACTAATCCCAGACCGAAGAGCAATACTCAAGTGTTTGTTGAATGCAGGTTTTGCAGACTACTTCCCGTGTGGGTGGGCTATACTTTCTAAGGCTTCTGCCTTACTTGCGGTTAGTTCATATAATCATTTTACTTTAAATCGCTCCGTATCCTTCCTTCTAGACATTTTGTGGATGTTGCTGCTTCCAGCGATTGTTCTGCAATTTCTCTTATTTATGCACAATATGCTACGTTTGTTTATGTTAAGCGCCAACTGACAGTCTCTAGTCTCTGCACCAGGCATCAAGCCCCTGCAGGTTTTCCTGCATTTCCGTACAGTTTTCTAGCGTTGCAACTGCTCTGTACACACTTTCATCGGTGAGAAGCCTCTTAGAACTCATAACGATATTCAAATGTCAGCTGTATACAGGGTGGTCCATTGATCGTGACCGGGCCAAATATCTCACGAAATAAGCGTCAAACGAAAAAAACCACAAAGAACGAAACTTGTCTAACTTGAAGGGTGAAACCAGATGGCGCTATGGTTGGCCCGCTAGATGGCGCTGCCATAAGTCAAACGAATATCAACTGCATTTTGTTAAATAGGAACCCCCATTTTTTATTACATATTCGTGTAGTAAGTAAAACATTTGAATGTTTTAGTTGGACCACTTTTTTCGCTTTGTGATAGATGGCGCTGTATTAGTCAAAAACATATGGCTCTCAATTTTAGACGAACAGTTGATAATAGGTAGTTTTTTTTAATTAAAATACAGAACGTGGCTACATTTGAACATTTTATTTCGGTTGTTCCAATGTGATACATGTACCTTTGTGAACTTACCATTTCAGAGAACGCATGTTGTTATAGTGTTATTACCTGTAAATACCACATTAGTGCAATAAATGCTCAAACTCATGTCCGTCAACCTCGATGCATTTGGAAATACGTGTAACGACATTGCTCTCAACAGGGAGTAGTTCACCTTCCATAATGTTCGCACATGCATTGACAACGCGCTGACGCATGTTGTCCGTCGTTGTCGGTGGATCATGATACAAAATATCCTACAACTTTCCCCACAGAAAGAAATCCAGGGACGTCAGATCCGGTGAACGTGCGGACCATGGTATGGTGCTTCGACGACCAATCCACCTGTTATGAAATACGCTATTCAATACCGCTTCAACCGCACGCGAGCTATGTGCCGGACAGCCATCATGTTGGAAGTACATCACCATTCTGTCATGCACTGAAACCTCTTGTAAGGTGTCAGGCAAATCCAACACCTTCCATGAAAACCCTGACATGATAAGCAAATCCAGTAGTATGTCACATAGCTCCGAATAAATCGTGACATTAAATTAACCAAAGTAATACGTATAACGAGTGAGCAAATGGAATACCACAGACTAACACAAGAATGCCTAAATGCATGTCGTACCTTCCCACCGTGTGGCAGACGCAGTTCCGAGGGGAGAAACGAGAACAGAAGCCGAGATCAGAACCGTGTTAAGCTAGAAGGCCCTACGATAAGGGACGGACTGAACACTCACGTGGCCAGCCTACCTCTAAGACTACCACCCACACATTTTAGCGTGAGACTTTTTTGCGTCTCTGTTACGTCAAGGACCACCCTCCAGCGCATGTTAAAAGCTAGAGCCCTCCAGAAAAACAGTATAGATCTTACGATAACACAAAAAGGGCCACTACCACCCGCAAGTTTTAGCCTGAGACTTTTTCGCGTGTCTGTTACATTAGAACCACCCCCCAGCCCATGTTAAAAGATAGAGCCCTCCAGAAGAACAGTATAGATCTCACGATAACGCTAAAAGGACCACACCAGTTGCAGGTTTTAGCGTGAGACTTTTTCGCGTCCCTGTTACGTTGCAAACTTTAAAAACATTGCCCCACCACGAAAAGTATAACGTTTCTCATTGGATAGACAGAATTATTGTTGGCAGAGTTTAAGGGTAACATTGAGACCCTGATTGGTCAGATGAAAACATAGCCCCAGATAGTTTTTTTAAACCTACTTCTGTAAATTGTAGTAAGGAGAAGTTAGGAGAGAGTTGCTTCCGAGATGGCGAGGTGAGCGGAGCTGTGCTGCCCGCCGCTGCCCTGACGCTGCCTAAACACCGACAAGGTAATGAACGCACGCGATGACGCATTTTTGAGCCTATAAGGCTTCACTCAGAACTGCAGAAGTCTCATCTGTTACACCCCCTTTTTGCGTAATACTAGTGTCGATCGTTAATTAAAACTCATGGTGTTCACATTTGCCACTTGAAGTAAAAATCTGAAACGCGATAATTTTTCTGTTATATAATTATTGAGAAGCCACATCAGCCACTATAATTTACGACAAGTTAGATAAGTAATTAAAGATAATTGAGGGTCACTGTAGACCAGTTTGATAGTTTTTTCATTTGTGAAACTTAAATTAAACCTAGATTATAGATGTGATATGGCATAGGTCATCCTTCGATCGATTGTAGAACAAGGAAACCCATTCAGGGAATATTCGTTCACATTTTTGTTGAACGCAGTTGGTTTTTACCATCCTGTATTAAAGCATTTCCTTTTATCAATAGTGCAATTTATAAACGATGTTTTGTGAGTAGAATAAAATTTCCAATGGTAAACTTAACTGCTTTTTCGACGTTATTTTACCAGCTAACTAAAAATAGGAAAGCCTTGAACCCCTTCAACTAAATTTAGTTAGTATTAAGATTCTTTTACAGGGAGTGCAGTGGAGCTGACGCTGAGATCATTTTGTATTTGGTTATATCATCGCTAGTCTCACTGAACTCTTCTGAATTCTACATGTCATGTGTGGTCTGGCATCTCCTTACCAGTAACAGGTCCCAGGTTCAAACTAGTCAATTCCCTAAAAAACACGCTCAGAGCGTCGTTGCGCGAAAGTGGTAGGGAGACACGATATAGAACAAACAGACACCGCCATGAATGTTTAGAATCTTGTAGTAACATCGGTAGAACATTACGTAGGAAATCAGCATACATTGCACCATTTAGATTGTCATCGATAAAATGGGGGCAAATTATCCTGCCTCCCTTAACGCCGCATCATACATTAACCCCCCAAATTCGCTGATGTTCCACTTGTCGCAGCCATCGTAGATTTTCGGTTGCCCAGTAGTGCATATTATGCCGGTTTACGTTACCGCTGTTGGTGAATGGCGCTTCGTCGCTAAATAGAACGCGTGCAAAACATCTGTCATCGTCCGGTAATTTCTGTTGTACCCAGTGGTAGAACTGTACACGTCGTTCAAAGTCGTCACCATGCAATTCCTGGTGCATAGAAATATGGTACGGGTGCAATGGATGTTGATGTAGCAGTCTCAACACCGACGTTTTTGAGATTCTCGATTCTCGCGCATTTTGTCTGCTACTCATGTGCGGATTAGCGGTGACAGCAGCTATAACACCTACTTGGGCATCATCATTTGTTGCAAGTCGTGGTTGACGTTTCACATGTGGCTGAACACTTCCTATTTCCTTAAATGACCTAACTATCCGGTGAAAGGTCCGAACACTTGGATGATGTCGTCCAGGATACACAGCAGCATACATAGCACACGCCCATTGGGCATTTTGATCACAATAGCCATACATCAAGACGATATCGACCTTTTCCGCTATAGGTAAACGGTCCATTTTAACACGGGTAATGTATCACGAAGCAAATACCGTCCACCCTGACGGAATGTCACGTATTGCCACGTACTTATACGTTTGTGACTATTACAGCGCCATCTATCATAAAGCGAAAAAAGTGATCCAACTACAGCATTCATATTTCTTTAGGTACTATACGAATATGTAATACAGATGTGGTTTCCTATTTTAAAAAACGGATTTGATATCCGTTTGACCTGTGGCAGCGCCATCTAGCGGGCCAACCATAGCGCCATTTGGTTTCCCCCTTCAAGCTAGACGAGTTTCGTTCTTTGTATTTTTTTCGTTTGATGCCTATTTCGTGAGATATTTGGCCCGGTCACTATCAATGGACCACCCTGTATATTGAAAAGTGATGGTTCCCTCATTTGGGGTATATCTGAAGTCAATTTTACGCTTGAAGATTTCTCTCCTCTAAGAATGACTAGCTGTTTCCTGTGCGTTAAAACAACCACCGTCTGAACAGGTCTTGAAGGTCCAACGGTACTTACTGGCCGCCGTGTCAGCCTCAGCCTGTATTCAAATACAGAGATATGTAAACAGGCAGAATACGGCGCTGTAGTCGGCAAGGTCTATATAAGACAAGAAGTGTCTGGCGCAGTTGTCAATTCGGTTACTGCTCCTGCAGTGGTAGGTTATCAAGATTCAAGTGAATTTGAACGTAGTGTTATATTCGGCAAACGAGCAATGGGACACAACATCTCCGAGATAGCGATGAAGTGGGGATTTTCCCGTACGACCATTTCACGGATGTACCGTGCATATCAGGAATCCAGTAAAACATCAAATCTCCGGCGTCGCTGCGGCCGGAATAAAGATTCTGCAAGAATGGTACCGACGAAGACTGAATAGAATCCTTCAACATGACAGAAGTGCAACCCTAACGCAAATTGGTCCAGATTTCAATGCTGGGCCATCAACAAGTGTCAGCGTGCGAACCATTCAACGAAACATCATCGATATGGGATTTCGGAGCCGAAGTCCCATTCGTATACCCTTGATGACTGCACGACACATAGTTTTACACCTCGCCTGGGTTTGTCAACACTGGCATTGAACTGTTGATGACTGAAAACATGTTGTCTGGTCGTATGAGTTTCGGTTCAAATAGTATCGAGTGGATGGACGTGTACAGGTATGGAGACAACCTCATGAATCTATGGATCCTGCATGTCAGTAGGGGAGTGTTCAAGCTGGTGCAGGCTCTGAAATGGTGCGTACAGTTGGAGTGATATGGGACCCCTGTTATGTCTTGATACGATTCTGGCAGACGACATGTACATAAGCATCCTGTCTGATCACCTGCATCCATTCATGTCCATTGTGCAATCCGACGGACTTGGGTATTTGCAGCAGGACAATGCGACGACAGCCCACACGTCCAGATTTGCTACAGAGTGGCTTCAGGAACACTCTTCTGAGTGTAAACTCCCCAGATATGAGCATGGTTGAGGATATCTGGGTGTCTTGCAACGTGCTACTCAGAAGAGGTCTCCGCCACCTCATACTGTTATGGATTTATAGACAGCCCTGCAGGATTCATGGTGTCAATTCCCTCCGGCACTACTTCAGTCAGACATTAGTGGAGTCTACGCCGTGTCGTGTTGTGGCACTTCTGCGTACTCGCGGTGCAAATGTTTCAAATGGCTCTAAGCAGTATGGGACATAGAACTATTTAAACCTAACTAATCTAAGGACATAACACACATCCATGCTCAAGGCAGGATTCGAACCTGCGACCGTAGTAGCAGCGCGGTTCCGGGCTGAAGTACCTAGAACTGCTCGGCCACTCCGGTCGGCCAGGGACAAGTTCTTCCGCATATGTTATTAGGTTGTCTCAGAAACGTTGCGACAAACTTCAAGGGGTTTGTAAGTGGTGTCTTCAGGAACAAATCGAGGACAGGAAACTGTGTCCGGAAACGTCACTGAGCAACGCTACAGAGCGTTGAACTTACAGGCATCCGCGCCTGACGCTAGGCCACCAATTCGGCAGCAAACTTGACATTGTACGCTGACGAACCGTAGGCGGCACGTCTCGTAATGTTGCTTGTTATTCAGTGATCGCGACAGATTTTCACGGTCGCCAGTGGAAAAGGTGGAACTAGCGGAGAAGATGGAGGTAGCTGTAACGTAGACAGGCCTTGTTTGCTACGAATACGATGCTCTGTTGTCTTAGTGGATGACGGTTTCCATCTGCTGTTCATTTTTCTAGTAGACTCTGTAGAGTTCTTCGGTATACAGGAGAAAAATAAACTAAAGATGGAAACCTGTGAACAAAAGCATCATCCACCGAGACAACAGAGCATCGCATCTATAGCAGACGCAACTATCTTCATCTTGTCCACTGACAGTCGTGATCACTGAATAACAGACAACTTTGTGAGATATTCCTCCTACGCCCCATCAGCGCACAAAGTCACGTTTGCTGCCGAAGGGGTGGCCTAATGGCAAGGGCCGGTGCCTAAAACTTCGACGCTCTGTAGTGTCTTTGGTTGATGTTTCCAGACACGAGTTCCCATCTTTGATTTATTCCTGAAGCCACCCTATACAATCCTCGAAGTCTGTCACGATACTTCTAGGACACCCTGCATAGATGCCCGAAGAGGTCCAATGGTCTCTTCTCTGTTGATCGATTTCAGTTCATTGTCTATCCCGCGATCATTTATTTTGATATCCGTTAATTTGTCACTAACGAAACAATTTTAAACGAGGAAAAACAGTACGATCTTCGTCAGTGAAAGAGTTATGCAAAAATTACTTTTTTATTTTGGCCTTCTTTGTGTCATCCTTCATTTCGGCATCATTATGGTCACAAAGTGGCTGGACAGATAGCTTCGATCCGTTAACTGACGTAACATAAGACCAAAACGACTTTGGACCTTCCGTCATATTGGGAGATAGAATGTTACTTTCGACTTCTCTGAACACTTCACGCATTGCTTCTTTTCCCTAGTTTGTCTGAAGCTACGGCTGTGATGCTCTCATTGCTTTCAGAGCACTTTTCTAATACGGCTGTTCAACCACGGCGTGTCTTGTCACAACTTTGCTCGACACGTAACTGTCTTAGGCTCACTGTACAGCACTCTTGAACTTTGTCCGTTTATGCTCAACATTTTCAGTTCTGGACATGAACGTTTATGTTGACCGCTCAAGTAACCTCCTAAACTGTTTTTAGTCTCACTTTCTAAGTAGAAATATCTTCCTATTTTTGTTTACATTCCTTGTTACAGCAGTATTCAGTTGTTTTGTAACAATCTTTTTCCAAGAGAGACAAGGTATTTCATATGTGATACGCAGAATATGGGACGTTATGGTTAGAGGGTCTTTCAAAATTAGCCTTATCGCCGAGGAATGTAAGAGGAATGCACCTGCGCAACGCATGGAAGACCACAGAGTCCCGTAGTTGACAAATGAGTGCCGCCCTCTCAGACGACCACTGGGGAGACCCTGCAGAAGATGGCGTGACTGAGACGGGAATGGTCGACAGGCCAAAACCTTGAAAGAAAAGAACGAGAAGCCGCGCGGGATTAGCCGAGCGGTCTCAGGCGCTGCAGTCATGGACTGTGCGGCTGATCTCGGCGGAGGTTCGAGTCCTCCCTCGGGCATGGCTGTGTGTGTTCGTCCTTAGGATAACTTAGGTTATGTAGTGTGTAAGCTTAGTGTCTGATGGATGACCTTCGCACTTAAGTCCCAAAAGATTTCACACACATTTGAACGTTCTTGAAAGGACGAGAAGATTCCGTTCACATATTTATCACTAACAAGGAGAGTATCGGGTCTCGAACAAACACATGTACACCACAATCCCGCGAGGGATCGTTTAAAGGTCCCTTATTGCACCGGTGATATACGTTTATCTGTAATGCTCTGCAGTCGTCCATTAGAGGCCCCTGAATAAGCCATGCCGAATTCAACCTTCGTCTGCCGCTACGTCAGTCGTGACCAGTAGAGATGGTGCAGTGTGTATGTGAAGCTGCATTCTGTGAAGTTATATGCGTAGCCACGCGTCAGATTGGTCGGCGACTGGTAACCAGCTATCCTAATCAAATGGCTCAAATGGCTCTGACCACTATGCGACTTAACTTCTGATGTCATCAGTCGCCTAGAACTTAGAACTAATTAAACCTAAGTAACCTAAGGACATCACACAAATCCATGCTGGAGGCAGGATTCGAACCTGCGACCGGAGCGGTCGCTCGACTCCAGACTGTAGCGCCTAGAACCGCACGGCCACTCCGGCCGGCAATTATCCTTATCCATTGCAGTTGGTTGACGTGAAGTTACCATGAACTCTTCTTCGTGAAAATCGTATTGATGTAGCTGCATTATTCGTATATCCGCCAGCGATAGCTGAGTGGTCAGCGTGACGGATTGCCATCCTACGGGCTCGGGTTCGATTCCTGGCTGGGTCGGAGATTTCAGGGACTGGGTGTTGTGCTGTCTTCATCTTCATTTCATCCCCAACCGGCGTGGAGGTCGCCCAGTGTGGCGTCGAATGTAGTAAGACCTGCACCAAGGCGGCCGGAACTGCCCCGCAAGGGGCCTCCCGGCCAATGACGCTAAACGCTCATTTCCATTTCCATCATTCCTTTGTTTCCTGGTATCTATTATAGTGAAAAAAACATTATCACCGACTAGAAACGTATACTGTTGTAACACTAACACATAATTATGATGCTAGTGATGATAACGGAGAAAACCTCAATGCAAGCGGTATCACGGGGATGTCAACCCCATCCCGTCTGTCCCCAGATCGGTCTGCCGCTGTGGTTGCCCCGGTTGCTGCCCGCAGTGGGGCTGAGCCCTCGCCTGTGGTTGATTGGGAGGTCGTTCCAAGGCGTGGCAGGCAGCGAAAGGCGTCCCCGGAGGCTGATCAGAAAGCCTCCCCGGTGCGTCTGACAAACCGGTTTCAGGCACTGTCTCTGGCTGAGCCAGATGCAGCTGCCTGCCCTGTTTCAGAGGATCATTCTCAGCCTTCAAGGTCCGGGCAATCGCAGAGGGTGGGCTTATTGGTAGTTGGGAGCTCCAATGTTAGGCGCGTAATGGGGCCCCTTAGGGATATGGCGGCTAAGGAGGGGAAGAAATCCAGTGTGCACTCCGTGTGCATTCCGGGAGGAGTCATTCCTGATGTGGAAAGGGTCCTTCCGGATGCCATGAAGAGCACAGGGTGGAGCCAGCTGCAGGTGGTGGCACATGTCGGCACTAATGACGTGTGTCGCTTTGGATCTGAGGAAATTCTCTCTGGATTCCAGCGGCTATCTGATTTGGTGAAGGCTGCCGGTCTTGCTTACGAGATGAAGGCAGAGCTCACCATCTGCAGCATCGTTGACAGAACCGACTGCGGACCTTTGGTGCAGAGCCGGGTGGAGGGTCTGAATCAGAGGCTCAGACGGTTTTGCGACCGTATTGGCTGCAGATTCCTTGACTTGCGCCATAGGGTGGTGGGGTTTCGGGTTCCGCTGAATAGGTCAGGAGTTCACTACACTCAGCTGGCGGCTACACGGGTAGCGGAGGCTGTGTGGCATGGACTGGGCGGTTTTTTAGGTTAGAAGGCCTCGGGAAAGTGCGGGATGGGCTGCAATGTCAAAGGGTGCTTGGCAATTACAGGACGTGCTTGGATCAAGGAACAGTCGGAATTATAGTTGTAAACTGTTGTAGTTGCGCTGGAAAAGTCCCTGAGCTTCAAGCGCTAATAGAAAGCACAGAAGCTGATATCGTTATAGGTACAGAAAGCTGGCTAAAGCCTGAAATAAGTTCTGCAGAAATTTTTACGAAGTCTCAGACGGTGTTCAGGAAAGATAGATTAGGCAGAATTGGTGGTGGAGTGTTGGTGTCTGTCAGTAGTGGTTTATCTTGTAGTGAAGTCGAAGTAGATACTCCGTGCGAATTGGTGTGGGTGGAGGTTATACTTAACAGCCGAATTAAGTTAATAATTGGCTCCTTCTACCGACCCCCAGACTCCGATGATACAGTTGCGGAACAGTTCAGAGAAAGTTTGAGTCTCGTAACAAATAAATACCCCACTCATACGGTTATAGTTGGTGGGGACTTCAACCTACCCTCGGTATGTTGGCAAAAATACTTGTTCAAAACCGGTGGTAGGCAGAAAACGTCTTCCGAGATTGTCCTAAATGCATTCTCCGAAAATTACACTCCTGGAAATGGAAAAAAGAACACATTGACACTGGTGTGTCAGACCCACCATATTTGCTCCGGACACTGCGAGAGGGCTGTACAAGCAATGATTACACGCACGGCACAGCGGACACACCAGGAACCGCGGTGTTGGCCGTCGAATGGCGCTAGCTGCGCAGCATTTGTGCACCGCCGCCGTCAGTGTCAGCCAGTTTGCCGTGGCATACGGAGCTCCATCGCAGTCTTTAACACTGGTAGCATGCCGCGACAGCGTGGACGTGAACCGAATGTGCAGTTGACGGACTTTGAGCGAGGGCGTATAGTGGGCATGCGGGAGGCCTGGTGGACGTACCGTCGAATTGCTCAACACGTGGGGCGTGAGGTCTCCACAGTACATCGATGTTGTCGCCAGTGGTCGGCGGAAGGTGCACGTACCCGTCGACCTGGGACCGGACCGCAGCGACACACGGATGCACGCCAAGAACGTAGGATCCTACGCAGTGCCGTAGGGGACTGCACCGCCACTTCCCAGCAAATTAGGGACACTGTTGCTCCTGGGGTATCGGCGAGGACCATTCGCTACCGTCTCCATGAAGCTGGGATACGGTCCCGCACACCGTTAGGCCGTCTTCCGCTCACGCCCCAACATCGTGCAGCCCGCCTCCAGTGGTGTCGCGACAGGCGTGAATGGAGGGACGAATGGAGACGTGTCGTCTTCAGCGATGAGAGTCGCTTCTGCCTTGGTGCCAATGATGGTCGTATGCGTATTTGGCGCCGTGCAGGTGAGCGCCACAATCAGGACTGCATACGACCGAGGCACACAGGGCCAACACCCGGCATCATGGTGTGGGGAGCGATCTCCTACACTGGCCATACACCTCTGGTGATCGTCGAGGGGACACTGAATAGTGCACGGTACATCCAAACCGTCATCGAACCCATCGTTCTACCATTCCTAGACCGGCATGGGAACTTGCTGTTCCAACAGGACAATGCACTTCCGCATGTATCCCGTGCCACCCAACGTGCTCTAGAAGGTGTAAGTCAACTACCCTGGCCAGCAAGATCTCTGGATCTGTCCCCCATTGAGCATGTTTGGGACTGGATGAAGCGTCGTCTCACGCGGTCTGCACGTCCAACACGAACGCTGGTCCAACTGAGGCGCCAGGTGGAAATGGCATGGCAAGCCGTTCCACAGGACTACATCCAGCATCTCTACGATCGTCTCCATGGGAGAATAGCAGCCTGCATTGCTGCGAAAGGTGGATATACACTGTACTAGTGCCGACATTGAGCATGCTCTGTTGCCTGTGTCTATGTGCCTGTGGTTCTGTCAGTGTGATCATGTGATGTATCTGACCCCAGGAATGTGCCAATAAAGTTTCCCCTTCCTGGGACAATGAATTCACGGTGTTCTTATTTTAATTTCCAGGAGTGTATTTAGAGCAGTTAGTCCACGAACCCACGCGAATTGTGGATGGTTGCGAAAACACACTTGACCTCTTGGCCACAAACAATCCAGAGCTGATAGAGAGCATCATGACTGATACAGGGATTAGTGATCACAAGGTCATTGCAGCTAGGCTCAATACCATTTCTTCCAAATCCATCAGAAACAAACGCAAAATAATTTTATTTAAAAAAGCGGATAAAGTGCCACTAGAAGCCTTCCTAAAAGACAATTTCCATTCCTTCCGAACTGACTATGCGAATGTAGACGAGATGTGGCTCAAATTCAAAGATATAGTAGCAACAGCAATTGAGATATTCATACCTCATAACCTCATAAATTGGTAAGAGATGGAACGGATCCCCCGTGGTACACAAAAAAGGTCCGAACGCTGTTGCAGAGGCAACGGAAAAAGCATGCGAAGTTCAGAAGAACGCGAAATCCTGAAGATGGGCTAAAATTTACAGACGCGCGAAATTTGGCACGTACTTCGATGCGAGATGCCTTTAATAGGTTCCACAACGAAACATTGTCTCGAAATTTGGTTGAAAATCCGAAGAAATTCTGGTCGTATGTAAAATACACAAGCGGCAAGACGCAGTCAATACCTTCGCTGCGCAGTGCCGATGGTACTGTTATCGACGACTGTGCCGCTAAAGCGGAGTTATTGAACGCAGTTTTCCGAAATTCCTTCACCAGGGAAGACGAATGGAATATTCCAGAATTTGAAACACGAACATCTGCTAGCATGAGTTTCTTAGAAGTAGATACCTTAGGGGTTGCGAAGCAACTCAAATCGCTTGATACGGGCACGTCTTCAGGTCCAGATTGTATACCGATTAGGTTCCTTTCAGATTACGCTGATACTATAGCTCCCTACTTAGCACTCATATACAACCGCTCGCTCACCGATAGATCTGTACCTACAGATTGGAAAATTGCGCAGGTCGCACCAGTGTTCAAGAAGGGTAGTAGGAGTAATCCATTTAACTACAGACCTATATCATTGACGTCGGTTTGCAGTAGGGTTTTGGAGCATATACTGTATTCAAACATTATGAATCACCTCGAAGGGAACGATCTATTGACACGTAATCAGCATGGCTCCAGAAAACATCGCTCTTGTGCAACGCAGCTAGCTCTTTATTCGCACGAAGTAATGGCCGCTATCGACAGGGGATCTCAAGTTGATTCCGTATTTCTAGATTTCCGGAAAGCTTTTGACACCGTTCCTCACAAGCGACTTCTAATCAAGCTGCGGAGCTATGGGGTATCGTCTCAGTTGTGCGACTGGATTCGTGATTTCCTGTCAGGAAGGTCGCAGTTCGTAGTAATAGACGGAAAATCATCGAGTAAAACTGAAGTGATATCAGGTGTTCCCCAGGGAAGCGTCCTGGGACCTCTACTGTTCCTGATCTATATAAATGACCTGGGTGACAATCTGAGCAGTTCTCTTAGGTTGTTCGCAGATGATGCTGTAATTTACCGTCTAGTAAGGTCATCCGAAGACCAGTATCAGCTGCAAAGCGATTTAGAAAAGATTGCTGTATGGTGTGTCAGGTGGCAGTTGACGCTAAATAACGAAAAGTGTGAGATGATCCACATGAGTTCGAAAAGAAATCCGTTGGAATTCGATTACTCGATAAATAGTACAATTCTCAAGGCTGTCAATTCAACTAAGTACCTGGGTGTTAAAATTACGAACAACTTCAGTTGGAAGGACCACATAGATAATATTGTCGGGAAGGCGAGCCAAAGGTTGCGTTTCATTGGCAGGACACTTAGAAGATGCAACAAGTCCACTAAAGAGACAGCTTACACTACACTCGTTCGTCCTCTGTTAGAATATTGCTGCGCGGTGTGGGATCCTTACCAGGTGGGATTGACGGAGGACATCGAAAGGGTGCAAAAAAGGGCAGCTCGTTTTGTATTATCGCGTTATAGGGGAGAGAGTGTGGCAGATATGATACACGAGTTGGGATGGAAGTCATTACAGCATAGACGTTTTTCGTCGCGGCGAGAGCTTTTTACGAAATTTCAGTCACCAACTTTCTCTTCCGAATGCGAAAATATTTTGTTGAGCCCAACCTACATAGGTAGGAATGATCATCAAAATAAAATAAGAGAAATCAGAGCTCGAACAGAAAGGTTTAGGTGTTCGTTTTTCCCGCTCGCTGTTCGGGAGTGGAATAGTAGAGAGATAGTATGATTGTGGTTCGATGAACCCTCTAAATGTGAATTGCAGAGTAGTCATGTAGATGTAGAAGTTAGAGAAAAGGCGACGGAAGCTGTGGAAGTGAATTCCAACCTTCTCCTGATAAGAAGTTTAAAGTCGAAAGTGTCATCTCGGTGTTTGACGACAACTCACTGAGGAACATGTTCTATGATTAGAACGTCAAAGGTTTCAACACAGGTGACATTCTCCGGGAAAGATACTCTTAAGTGAAGGCTTAAAGCAATATTAAAAGCTTGCTGGGCAATGTGGCAAATAAAAGAGAAGGCAATTCAATTTTCAAAGAAAATCATATGCTGCAGTTCATTATCATCAAGCAGAGTGCAATGTCGAAGTTCTATGAAGCGTGAGAATGTGGCTCTTCTGTCATTGTTGGCACCAGACGTAGTCATAAAAAATGGTTCAATTAATTCTGAGCACTATGAGACTTAACATCTGAGGCCATCAGTCCCCTAGAACTTAGAACTACTTACACCTAACTAACCTAAGGACATCACACTCATCCATGCCCGAGGCAGGATTCGAACCTGCGACCGTAGCGGTCACGCAGTTCCGGACTGTAGCGCATAGAACCGCTCGGCTACTGCGGGCGGCGTACATAGTCAGAAACCATGAAGATTTATTACTGGGATTTATTACTAATTTGAAATAAGGGGTTAGGATAACCGTATAAGTAAGCTCCAAGCACGAAAAGATAACAACGACGAAGGAGAGATAATTCAAAGACCCGAAATATTTGTTGCTGAAATACATCTGTGATCAGAGCCAGTTCAACTACGCTATCCATGAAATGGGAGAGAAGTCCTGTCTAGATGTTACTATCAGTTAACAGTTTAACACTCAGCTACCTTATCACTGTTGCTATATCAATGGATGGACGACTGGCAGGCAAACTCTATCTATGCTTCCAAGAACCAGACAGACAGTTTGGACCCCGTGTGGCAAGAGAAATAAAAACGTCTGCCGTCCAAATGTCTTTCTAGATGCTAGTATGAGCGAGAAGATGCCGAAAGAACATCTGAAGACGTTTTTTCAGTCAGTTTTGTTTCCACATTTGACGACAAAGTCACTACAACTGTGTGACTCCTGGTCCGAACGTAAGGATCAACAAGTACTAGAGACCTCTGGAGGATAAGATGTAGTTTTAAAAATCATTCCGTCTAAAACAATAAAATATGCAAAGCTCTGGAAGCGTATTTTTTTTTTCAGGAAAGAGAATCACAGGCTTTCATAAACAACCCTGCAGCAATATGAAGCGATAACAGCATGACAGATTCTTTATCACGGTAATGCATTCTATCAAAATGCTCAAATGTGTGTGAAATCTTATGGGACTTAATTGCTAAGGTCATCAGTCCCTAAGCTTACACTCTACTTAAGCTAAATCATCCTAAGGACAAACACACACACCCATGCCCGAAGGAAAACTCAAACCTCCGCCGGGACCAGCCGCACAGTCCATGACTGCAGCGCCCCTGACCGCTCGCCTAATCCCGCGCGGCTGCATTCTATCATTTAGAATCAATTATCTGTTGAAAGTTTACAGACCAGAGTTCACCGGCTCTGAGCACTATCGGACGTAACATCTGTGGTCATCAGTCCCCTAGAGCTTAGAACTACTTAAACGTAACTAACCTAAGGACATCACGCTCATCCGTGCCCGAGGCAGGATTCGAACCTGCGACCGTAGCGGTCACGCGGTTCCATACTGAAGCGCCTAGAATTGCACGGCCACACCGGCCGGCCCGATTGCGTTCCCAGATGGTTTATTTCACTGTGTTGGCTTCGCCCTTGTGCACAGAGGATTACTACTATGATAACTTACATATTATTTTGTGAAAGTAAAGAGCATTGAAGCTGTATCTCCAGATATTCCTCTGTTGAAACAACGTCCACTGCACACGCTCGTCTTGCATCAGTACACTGTACTCTTTAAGTGCTGTCGTGTAAAAGCAACGAGCACTGCACGCTCTCGACTTGCATAAGCGGACACAATGGGATAACGATTCATTTTACAAAATTGTTTCAATGAAATGCGCTAAAACGGAAATGTATTTATCAATACTGTGCTGATTAGGTTCTTGATTAATAATTATTTTATTCTGATGACCAGCCTGACTTGAATGGGACGCGTTTACAGGTTCGGTACAGCTTTAAACATGCTAATTTAATTCAGCTTTCACTCGTGTTGCGCCACACTCATGTGTCACCTTTTGAAGCTACTTGCTTGCAACATGCCGCTGTCATGATAGGTTTAAACACTCAGCCGCTTGGGGACTATACAACCGCAAATGTCCGAGGGTAAGTCAATTATTAACCGCAAAGTAGTTATAAGATTTTATTGTAATGAAATAGGGAACTTACAAGATCATCATTTCTCGACATAGTCTCCTTCGTTTCAACGCACTTGTTCCGTTGTTGTACAAGCTTCCTGATGCCCTCATAAAAGAAGATTCACGGTTGAGCTGCGAGCCAGGAATGCAACGCTTCTTTCACTGCTTCGTCCGAGGTAAATCGACGGCCCCTTAATGCCTGTTTCAGTGGACCAAACAAGTGATAGTCAGAAGGGGCAAGATCAGAACTATATGGAGGATGATCCAGTACTTCAGATTTGAGTTTCTGGAGCGTTTCAGCAGTGTGGGCAGGAGTATGTGGACGGGCATTGTCGTGCAACAACACAACACCTTCCGACAGCAAACCTCGGGGTTTGCTTCGAATTACAGGCTTTAGACTGACAGTAAACATCTCACTGTAACGTACACTGTTTATTGTTGTGCCCCTTGCCCCATAATGTTCGAGTACGACCTTGTGCGTCCCAAGAAACCGTAAGCATCAGTTTTCCTGCGGACGGTTGGGTCTTGAACATCGTGCGTAACATTTGTGAGACCATTTCGGGATTTTTCAATCCATTCGTAGACACCCTGTTGTGGCAAAACACTGTTCCTGTACTGTACCGAAAGTCTTCGGCGAATTTCGGCCTTTGATACGCCTTCCGACCACAAAAAAGGATCACTGAACGTTGCTCTTCTTTGGTGCGAATAGACAGCGGAGAACCCATGACTAACAGCACGGCAGCGATAACGGAACTACCCTAACAGCTCGAAAACTGCAAAGATATAACAACAAATAAACAAAGCATGCGTCATCAATGTAAAACGACAGTACTACCAAAATAAAGAAAAATATAACTAAACTACGTACAATAATTGACTTATACTCGTATCATTAGGCTATTTTTTCGGAGAGATAAAGAATAGTTCGTAGCTGACGAATACTGCTAAGGGAACAGAAACTATCGGCATGTAATTTTAGCTAGTCAGCCGCTGTGGCCGGGCGGTTCTAGGAGCTTCAGTCCGAAACCGCGCTGCTGCTACGATCGCAGGTTCGAATCCTTCCTTGGACATGGATGTGTGTTATGTCGCTAGGTTAGTTAGGTACAAATAGTTCTAAGTCTAATGGACTGATGACCTTAGATATTAAGTCCCATAGTGCTTAGAGCCATTTCAATTTAAGCTAAAAAGCGAGAATAAACTTGTTGAAAGGCTCCTTGGGTAGGGTCAATTTTAATATAATACATTTCGGTGTTTGGCTGCGTCTTTATTAAACACTAATATAAGTAAACAACCTACGTTTCGACCATCTTTCTAGCGGTCCTTTTCAGCTTGAATTGTTGTTGTTGTTCTGGTCTTCAGTCCTGAGACTGGTTTGATGCAGCTCTCCAAAATGCTCTATCCTGTGAAAGCTTCTTCATCTCCCAGTACTTATTGCAATCTACATCCCTCTGAGTCTGCTTAGTGTATTCATCTCTTGGTCTCCCTCAACGATTTTTACCCTCCACGCTGCCCTCCAATGCTAAATTGGTGATCCCTTGATGCCTCAGAACATGTCCTACCAACCGGTCCCTTCTTCTTGTCAAGTTGTGCCACAAACTCCTCTTCTCCCCAATTCTATTCAATACCTCCTCACTAGTTATGTGATCTACCCATCTAATCTTCAGCATTCTACTGTAGCACCACATTTCGAAACCTTCTATTCTCTTCTTGTCCAAACTATTTATCGTCCATGTTTCACTTCCATACATGGCTACACTACATACCAATACTTTCAGAATCGACTTCCTGACACATAAATCTATACTCGATGTTAACAGCTTGAGTAAACTACTGAATTCTGGGGATGCTTTTCCGTATCTATATACGGTCTTATTTCGAGTATCAGGTGGCAACCGATGCCACAGTCTTGTATGTTCTGAGACAGTTCAGATTCAAGACTCCATGGAGAGGTGGTGATACTGTAGGCTATTGTCTGTGGTTCTCTAACACGTTATATTTTAGGCTATACGAATCGATAGTTTGTACACAGGAGCATAGTTTACTTGTAGTAAATGTTAGGTAGCGCACATCAACTTTCTTGCGCCCGTTTGCTGATCTTGTTGAGATCCAATCTACTGGAGCATCTGGCTTGTAAATAGAGGTGACTGGAATCGCTGGCAACTAGGCTGTCAGTTGCTTGTAACTATCGTCCCTGTTCGCGCTGTTGTGTTGTTTATTATGTAAATATGCTCTTCAAATGGTTCAAATGGCTCAAAGCACTATGGGACTTACCATCTGAGGTCATCAGTCCCCTAGACTTAGAACAACTTAAACCTAACTAACCTAAGGACATCACACACATCCATGCCCGAGGCAGGATTCAAACCTGTGACCGTAGAAGCTGCATGGTTCCAGACTGAAGCGCCTAGAACCGCTCGGCCACAGCGTCTCGCTAAATATGCTCTTCAATCCCGTTGATGCACCCATGGCTGCCGACCGAGCGGACGCGTTGCTTGAAAATCGATCTATCGCCTACAGCCATAGTGTTCAGTTTTGCTGAATTTATGTGATGCCACAGTCTCAAGTAGCATTCATGTTCCGCTACGAGTATATTAATACTCTGATGGAAAAAATCTCAATACCAAGAAGGAGATGTACGACAAGGACTAAAGTTGTTACGGGTGTTCCTGCAGTTAAAAAATATCTATTCAAATTTTGCGCCATTTGCTACTAGAGCCACTATGAGGACGCAAATTAGGTTATACGCTGTAACGGTCATGAGATTTAGTTACCTTTGATATTTGGCATGGTGAGTTGATGTTAGTCAAGAATGTCTTTAAAGTGACATCGACCCCGTAACCAACACCTCACTGAGTTTGAGCGAGGTAGTGTAACTGCGCTAGGAGAAGCTACATGTTCCTTCTGCGATATTACAGGAATACCTGGTAGGAATGTAGGCACTCTAGAAGATTGCTGGCAGCAATGGTTCAGATGTCTCTGAGCACTAAGGGACTTAACATTTGACATTTACTTAAACCTAACTAACCTAAGGACACCACACACAACCATTCCCGAGGCAGGATTCGAACCTGCAACCGCAGCAGCAGCGAGGTTCCGGACTAAAGCACCTAGAACCGCTCGGCCACAGCGGCCGGCGAGAGGGAAGACCGTGTTCCACATATGGGTGGCACATCATACTGCATCTGCAGCAGCAATCTGACGAGCTATTGGCTTCCCAGCGACACAACGAACTCTAACTAATCGATTACTTCAAGGGCAGCTTCGAGAAAAAGCGCGTATTCCACTGAGCACAAACCACCGCCATTTGCGACTTCAGTGGTGTCAAGCGAGAGCTCATTGCATGCCAGGGTGGAGGTTTGTTGTGTTTTCTGATGAAACTGTTTCTGCCTCGGTGCCAGTGATGGCCGTGTGTTGGTTGGGAGGAAGCGAGTTGAGGCCCTGAAACCACTCTGTCTGCGTGCTAGACAGATCGGAGCTATGGTGTGTGGCGCGATTTTGTATGACGGTAGGGGCACTCTAGTGGTTATCCCACATATACTGACTGAAAACTGAACGTCAGTCTGGTGATACGACCTGTTGTACTGTCATTCATGAACAACATTCGGTGCTTTCCAACAGGATAACGTTCGCCCATATACAGTTTCTGTAACCCAGCTTGTCCTACAGAGTGTCCAACGTTGCCTTGGCCTGCTCTACCACAACATCTGTCTCCAATCGAGCACATACGGGACGTCATCGGACGACTCCAGCGCCACCCACTAACATAATTAACTGTCGCTCTATTGACCGACAAGTGGTACATGCATGGAACGCCATCCCACAAACAGACATGCGGCACTTGTAAAACACAAAGCATACACGTCTGCCTGTTTGCATTCAACATTCTGGCGGAGACACCGGTTATTAATGTACCAGCATTTCACATGTGCAGTGGATTATCTAGCGCTGACATTAACCTGCAACCTTGCAATGTTAATCACTTAAATATATTACACAGACAAATGTATTTCCGAAATTTCATTACTCTACATTAATTATTTTTCGGTGCCTCATTTTTTTCTTTTTTTTTGCGTCGGTGTACGTTTTCCAGTAGACTTCGCCGCACTCACATCGAAGCTTGTAAACGCCTGCGGTGTGCAGAGGGTCTATGGACTCTTTTATGGGTTTCACTCTATATCGAATTCGTCGGCCACTCTGTAATAGAAGCTTACTTCCTGTGTGGGGCAGTACCTTGCCTACGCAGTAGCTGATATCTCTAATGTAAGGTACGTGACGCGCTGCTGCTACGGTCGCAGGTTCGAATCCTGCCTAGGGCATGAATGTGTGCGATGTCCTCAGGCTAGTTAGGCTTAAGTAGTACAAGTTCTAGGGGACTGATGACCTCAGATGTTAAGTCTCATAGTGCTTAGAGCCATTTGAACCATTTTTCTAAGGTACGTGAGCAAGATGAATACATTTTTCTGTTTCACGCGTGGAAACTCGATTATTTACGCGAGTTGGAATTTTGCATACTCTAAGGCATGCATTTCATGCACCATTGCTGCGGCGGCAGCTGCACGCCGGCCTTCGCAACCAGCCAAGGGATATGCGGGCCAGTCACTGACGTAATTATTCAGCTGGCCACTGCATAGTACAGGCTCAGCTTCCCGAAACTTGCTGTTCTGCCGTCAGTGGTGGATTACAGAGGGTGGACAAAACTATGGAAACAGCGGAAGGAATTCGTGCTTCAAATACACAAAAGAGCCAAAGAAACTGGAGCACCTGGCTAATATCGTGTAGGGCCCCCGCGAGCAAGCAGAAGTGCCGCAACACGACGTGGCAGGGACTCGACTGATGTCTGAAGTAGTGCTGTAGGGAACTGACACCATGAATACTGCAGGACTGTCTATAAATCCGTAAGAGTACGAGGGGGTGAAGACCTGCTCTGATCAGCTCGTTTCAAGGCATCCCAGATATGCTCATTAATGTTCATGTCTGGGGAGTTTGGTGGCCATCGGAAGTGTTTAAACTCAGAAGAGTATTCCTGGAGCCAATCTGTAGCAATTCAAGACGTGTGGGGTGTCGAATTGTCCTGCTGGAATTTCCGAAGTCCGTCGGAATGCACAATGGACATGAATACAAGCAGGTGATCAGACAGGATGCTTACGAACGTGTCAACTGTCAGAGTCGTATCTACAAGTATGAGGGTCCTATATCACTCCAACTAGACGCACCCCACACCATTACTGAGCCGCCACCAGCTTGAACAGTCCACTGCTGCCATGCAGGGCCCATATGGATTCACGAGGTTCTCTCCATACCCGTACACGTCCATCCGCTCGATAGAATTTGAAAGGAGACTCGCCCGACCAGGCAACATGTTTCCAGTCATCAACAGTCCAATGCCAGTGTTGACGGGCTCAGGCGAGGCGTGAAGTTTTGTGTCGCGCAGTCATCAAGGATACACGAGTGGGCCTTTGGCTCCGAAAGCCCATATCGATGATGTTTAGTTGAATGGTTCGCACGGCGACAGTTGATGGTCCAGCACTGAAATTTGCAGCAATTTGCAGAAGGGTTACAGTTCTAGTGATTAAAATTCTTCTGGGTAATATGCCGCGTCATTTCTAAAAAACTAACAACAATAATAAATTAAAACCGACGTTTCGGCCGAATTGCAACGGCCTTCCTCAGGGCACGACTGGTTTTGCATGGGGTAGGTGCTACTATTTATTACAGACTATCGATGTCTGACGTCACGGTTGTAGAATTTTAATTGGCCCTCTAAAATGATTGGCTAGTCATGACGTAAGGGAAGATGGAAGGAAAGGGGCTATTCGTGGATATCCATGTCGTCAACGATTGGTAGCTGACCGCCAATCAGCGTTCCGCTTCTGGTCGGCAAGTTTTCCTCCTGTTGTGCGCGGAAGTGGACTGACAGTTGCTCTACAGCTGTTTATGTAGATACGTCCGTGTCCCGTGTAGCTTCTGCCCCGCGGCCGCTCGCGGCCCGTTGGACTGGGATGGCCGGCAGCCAGGACGCTGGGAGTTTGTAGCCGTCTTCTCTGTTGATGTTGTCAGGCTGCTTAATAATTTCGATCACCTCCCGAATTTTGCGTTCTCGCATCCACGATTCTTTCGCCAGTACTCGTGCTTCCTGGAACCTGATAGGTTGTCCACAGTCACGGTGGTGTTCCGCTATCGCCGATTTATTGTGTTGTTGTAGTCGTACGTAGCGTTCGTGTTCTGCTACTCGTAAGCTGATAGGTCTTCCTGTTTCTCCTATGTAGGCAGCTCCGCATTCACACCGTAGTTCGTAAACACCTGCAGTGTTCAGATGGTTGACTGCATCCTTGGTGGAACCTATCATTTCGTGGATCCTGTGACTGCTTCGAAAAATCGGTCTGAAACCTCGTCGGCGGAAGATGTTGCCTAGCCGTTCACTGACGCCTTTTACATATGGTAAGTGTACCATTGGAAGCTTGTCTTCTTTGCCTTCTTCTCGTGTTCTGCTCCCTTTAGTTTTAGCTACCTTTCTTATGATGTTGTCATCATAGCCGTTGGCACGAAACGTGTTTTGTAGCTCCTTTAATTCTTCTTTGATATTATTTTCATCGCTTATCCGGTAGGCTCGGGCAGTTAACGTATGCAGAACAGAATACTTTTGAGCTGGGTGGTGGTGGCTCTCAGCGTGCAGGTACCGATTAGTGTGAGTTGGTTTCCGGTACACTTTGTGTCCCAGTTTACCTTCCGCAGCTCTATATACTTCCACATCCAGAAATGGCAAGGTACCATTGTTTTCAGTCTCATGTGTGAACTTTATATTTTTTGTGCTGGCTATTTAAGTGCTGGAGGAAGTTTCCCAATTCCGCTTCACCGTGAGGCCAGATAACGAATGTGTCGTCCACATATCGTAGCCAACAACTGGGACGTAACGGAGCAGAAGCTAGGGCCGTTTGCTCAAAAGCTTCCATGAAGATGTCCGCAGCTACAGGGGAGAGCGGGGAACCTATTGCCACACCATCTAACTGTTCGTAATATTTTCCCTGCCAGGTGAAGTATGTTGATGACAGGCATAAGCGCACCAGATCGCAGATATCTGGTGGGATCCGATCCTGTAGAATGCGCATAATCTCCTCAATAGGGACGTTAGTGAAGAGAGACTTGACGTCAAAACTGACCATAATGTCTGATGGCTTTATTCGCTGTTCACTAATCAGTTGTATGAAGTGGGAAGAGTCTTTCACGTAGGAGTCTGTTTGCCCCACAAGACGGCGTAACTTAGGTGCCAGATGTTTCGCAACATAATACGTAGGTGAATCTATGCCGTTCACTATGGGCCTCAGCGGATAACCCTCCTTATGGAGCTTAGGTACTCCGTAGATTCTAGGAGGAACAGGCACCTTAGTGATTAGTCTCTTGGCTGTGTCAGGATCAATTCTCGAGTCCTTTACGAGGGCCTTCGTATTTCTGCCTATCCTCGCCGTCGGGTCACTCCTTAGTACTCTGTAAATGGGATCGTTTAGCAGTTCGTCCATCTTCTTTTCATATTCAGAAGTGTCCATCAGAACCGTAGCGTTTCCTTTGTCCGCATGTAGGACCACAATATCCTTGTTATTCCTGAGATCCTTTATGGCCTGTCTTTCTTCACGTGTGATATTGGCTCTGGGTGGTTTTGCTGTTTGTAAAATTCTTACAGTTTCCTGCCTTATCTTTTCTGCTTCGACACGTGGTACTTGGTGGAGTGACGCCTCTACAGATTGAATGATCTCTTCTGCGGGAATCTTTGTGGGCGTAGCTGCGAAGTTTAGCCCTTTGGACAGAACCGACGTCGCTGCCTCACTGATGGTCTGTGTCGAGATGTTAACCACGGTACGAGCTGTATCCAGACTTAGCTGTGAGTGGTGTTTGTCTCCCGTTAGCTCCTCAAATTTCTTTTTCTGTCGACTGCTGACCAAGTCCTCCTCGATGCAGGCCTGGTTGTGGGTTATTCTGTCGATGTTATCCCAGTCCTTCGCTGATAACGTAGTTGACAGCCATAAATGCATGCTGTATAGTTGCCTGTTGTTGTGGTCTATGAAGCGCCGGAGGTGTTGTATCCTCTCCCTTAATAATGCATGACTGGCCCGATAGTAAATGGCTCTTGCTCTTCTTGTATCGATTTGAGGCCGCACACTGATAAATTTCGGGATGACATGATGATCACGGCACCTTTTAAGGAACGCCAAATCATTCAGCAGTTTCACCTTCCTCTTCCTCAGCAGCTCCAGTTTCCGTATGCGTTGGTAGATTTCCTGCCCATACAGGTCACTGATATAAGAACGTAGGCTTCCGCGGCCGGTGTCATAGTGATTAAAATTCTTCTGGGTAATATGCCGCGTCATTTCTAAAAAACTAACAACAATAATAAATTAAAACCGACGTTTCGGCCGAATTGCAACGGCCTTCCTCAGGGCACGACTGGTTTTGCATGGGGTAGGTGCTACTATTTATTACAGACTATCGATGTCTGACGTCACGGTTGTAGAATTTTAATTGGCCCTCTAAAATGATTGGCTAGTCATGACGTAAGGGAAGGAAAGGGGCTATTCGTGGATATCCATGTCGTCAACGATTGGTAGCTGTTTAGGTGTTTACGAACTACGGTGTGAATGCGGAGCTGCCTACATAGGAGAAACAGGAAGACCTATCAGCTTACGAGTAGCAGAACACGAACGCTACGTACGACTACAACAACACAATAAATCGGCGATAGCGGAACACCACCGTGACTGTGGACAACCTATCAGGTTCCAGGAAGCACGAGTACTGGCGAAAGAATCGTGGATGCGAGAACGCAAAATTCGGGAGGCGATCGAAATTATTAAGCAGCCTGACAACATCAACAGAGAAGACGGCTACAAACTCTCAGCGTCCTGGCTGCCGGCCATCCCAGTCCAACGGGCCGCGAGCGGCCGCGGGGCAGAAGCTACACGGGACACGGACGTATCTACATAAACAGCTGTAGAGCAACTGTCAGTCCACTTCCGCGCACAACAGGAGGAAAACTTGCCGACCAGAAGCGGAACGCTGATTGGCGGTCAGCTACCAATCGTTGACGACATGGATATCCACGAATAGCCCCTTTCCTTCCATCTTCCCTTACGTCATGACTAGCCAATCATTTTAGAGGGCCAATTAAAATTCTACAACCGTGACGTCAGACATCGATAGTCTGTAATAAATGGTAGCACCTACCCCATGCAAAACCAGTCGTGCCCTGAGGAAGGCCGTTGCAATTCGGCCGAAACGTCGGTTTTAATTTATTATTGTTGTTAGTTTTTTAGAAATGACGCGGCATATTACCCAGAAGAATTTTAATCACTATGACAGCGGCCGCGGAAGCCTACGTTCTTATATCGGTTACAGTTCTGTCATGTTGAACGATTCTCTTCAGTCATCGTTGGTCCCGTTCTTGCAGGATCTTTTTCCGGTTGCAGCGATGTCGGAGATTTGATGTTTTACAGGATTTGTGATATTCACGGTGCAGTTATGAAATGGCTCACGGGAAAATCCCCACGTCATCGCTTCGTCGGAAATACTGTGTCCCGACTATAACGCCACGTTCAGATTCACTTAAATCTTGATAACCTACCATTGTGGCAGCAGTAACCGATCCAAAAACTGAGCAAGATAAATCTTGTCTTATATAGGTGTTGCCGACCGCAGCGTGGTATTCTGCCTGTTTACATATCTTCGTATTTGAATACACATATCTGTACCAGTTGCTTTGGCGCTTCAGTGTAAATGCAGATATTAGCCAACCCTGCTAGTTGCGCTGTTCTGTTTCACAACGAACAACATCTGCCCAATATCTTCAACAGATTGCAAGAGTCAGTCGTGCTCGGCGCGGTGTTCCGTGTAATTGAGTCCGCATTACGGCGGGGCTCAATGCATTCGAATGTGGGCAAATGGTGAGTGCGTGTACGGTGGGTGCTTCTGTAACCAAGGTAGCCGAAGTGTCTGAGGCACCGCATCGAAGAACTATAGACCTATACCTCTAACGTCGATCAGTTGTAGAATTTTGGAACACAATGCAGGAGGATCTGCAACGAATTGACGCATGGTGCAGGGAATGGCAATTGAATCTCAATGTAGACAAGTGTAATGTGCTGCGAATACATACAAAGAAAGATCCCTTATCATTTAGCTACAATATAGCAGGTCAGCAACTGGAAGCAGTTAATTCCATAAATTATCTGGGAGTACGCATTAGGAGTGATTTAAAATGGAATGATCATATAAAGTTGATCATCGGTAAAGCAGATGCCAGACTGAGATTCATTGGAAGAATCCTAAGGAAATGCAATCCGAAAACAAAGGAAGTAGGTTCCAGTACGCTTGTTCGCCCACTGCTTGAATACTGCTCAGCAGTGTGGGATCCGTGCCAGCTAGGGTTTATGGAGGAGATAGAGAAGATCCAACGGAGAGAAGCGCGCTTCGTTACTGGATCATTTAGTAATCACGAAAGCGTTACGGAGATGATAGATAAACTCCAGCGGAAGACTCAGAAAGAGAGACGCTCTGTAGCTCGGTACGGGCTTTTGTTGAAGTTCGAGGACATACCCTCACCGAGGAGACAAGCAGTATATTGCTGCCTCTTTACATATATCTCGCGAAGAGACAGTGAGGTTAAATCAGAGAGATTAGAGCCCGCACAGATGCATACCGACAATCTTTCTTTCCACGAACAATATGAGGCTGCAATAGAAGAGAGAAGCGATAGAGATACTGAAGGTGCCCTCCGCCACACACCGTCAGGTGGCTTGTGGAGTATAGATGTAGATGTAGAAGAGTTATACTGCATACGGGGAAGGCGGAAGCTCATCCATTATGCCAGAACGCGGACGAAACTGTGTCTCGAGTGATCGCCGTACTGAGTGATAGCGTCCCTTGAACCTGACTCAGCTAATCTAGCTGCAATTTCTTCTTGTTAATTTACGCGAAGAGGGACATAAACAGAGACCGATTTGATGACATAGATGCCATCAAGAACAGAAGATGGGGTTAATCCATCATTGTAGATGTGTATCAAATATATTTCCAACAATTCAGTGGATGATTGAACAACTGTGTTAAGTGTAACAGAGTGTTTTTGGAGGTGATCAAGTCGGTTTGTAAAAAAAGGGAGAGGGAGGGAGAGAGAAGGAGAGAGAAAGAGAGAAAGAGAGAGAGAGAGAGAGAGGGAGAGAGAGAGAGAGATCATGAATTGTAGTGATTTAGTAATTGATAGTGATTAGGCCCCATGCTGAAGGAAAATGGTTTAAATGCCCCTGAGCACTATGGGACTTAACTTCTGTATGAACATCACTGGCTGTGCTGTGTGCAGTCTGTGGCTGGGTGGCATTGTTGGAATTTGCTACTGTAGTGTTGGGCAGTTGGCTGTTAACAGCGCGTAGCGTTGCGCAGTTGGAGGTGATCCGCCAGTAGTGGTGGATGTGGGGAGAGAGAGGGCGGAATTTTGAGAGCGGACGATCTGGACGTGTGTCCATCAGAAAGAGTAAATTTGTAATACTGGATATCATGGACTGATATATATATATATATATATATATATATATATATATATATATATATATATATATATATATTATGACTTTTGAACACTATTAAGGTAAATACATTGTTTGTTCTCTATCAAAATCTCTCTTTTGCTAACTATGTCTATCAGTAGTTAGTGCCTTCAGTAGCTTGAATCTTTTATTTAGCTGGCAGTAGTGGCGCTCGCTCTATTGAGTAGTTCGAGTAACGAAGATTTTTGTGAGGTAAGTGATTTGTGAAACGTATAGGTAATATTGTGTGTCAGATTAAGCACAGTCACGTATAATTTTTTTAAGGGGAGTTTCAGATATATCGCGACGTTTCGGGAAGTCTCATATTACGCATATTCTGGCGATGTGTCGAGATGCGCGGAGAGCAGGGTATTTATACATGCGCTCTCCCTCCTCCACTAGTCCTGGGGAGGCTACGGTGGTCCTGTCGCGTTCGTCTCTCAGTGTGGGCATTCTGTCTGCAGGACGTTGGTGGGCGCGTTCCCGACGAAATGCCGCTATCGCAGAGTTCCACGCTGCGTTTCGTTGATATCCTTCAATCCTGCTGACCAGTTTGTCGTGAATCCTTATTTCTAGGGATTCTTTGATAATACTTTCCCAGAAGCCAGATGTTCGCCACAGCACCTTAGTGTTTTCGAGGTTGAAGGTGTGTTCTTCCTTTATGCTGTGTTCTGATATGGCTGATTTTTCTGTATGTCCTATTCGCTCTCATCTGATACGTTCTTCACAACGCTTATCGCGAGTGGTCACCTTACCGCTAGGCTACCTGTGCACGCTTCCTGCACTTCCAGACCTCCGTATGCCGTTACTATCTACAACTGCTCGCAACGTAACTTAGATTCCAGCAAGCGGGTTAATGAGACAATCGTGATCAACGTTAGTATTATGAGCGACGATTTGTCCGTACAGGTATGTACGAGGGGCGTTTGAAAAGTCCGTGCAAAGTCAGTCAGATGCACCACCGGCGCGTATCGAGGTCATGTTTAGTTAGTAGCATCTTTGGAAAGAACGCACACCAAGTTTCAGCCATATTGGTCTATTTCTTTGTGTTTTGAATTCGTGTGAATCAAGGAAGTCGAGTGATTGTCAAAAAATGAACGAAAAAGAATTTCGTGTGGTGGTTAAACATTACTTTATGAAAGGCAAAACGCCTCAAGAGGCGTAAAGAGAAGCTTGATAAAACATTGCGGTGACTCTGCACCTTCGATTAGAACAGTTTTTAAGTGGTTTCAAAATTTTCGCAGTGACCATATGGGCACAAGTGATGCTGAGCGTTCTGGATGCCCTGTGGAGGTTACGACTCCAGAAATCATTGATAAAACCCATGATATGGTGATGGATGACAGAAACGTTAAGGTACGTGAGATTGCTAGTGCTATGGACATCTTGAATCGCCGGGTATATTATATTTTGCATAAACATTTGGACATGAGAAACCTATCCACAAGATGGGTTCCACGATTGCTCACGCTTGACTAAAAACGGAATCGTGTGAAGTGTTGCAAGGATGGTTTGCAGCTGTTCAGGAACAATCCACAGGACTTTAAGCGTCGTTTCGTCACTGTGGATGAAACATGACTACATTACTATACTCCTAAGACCAAACAACAATCTAAACAATGGGTTACCAAGGGAGAATCTGCACCAAAAAAGGCGAAGAGCATTCCTTCGGCCGGAAAGGTTATGGCGACTGTCTTTTGGGATTCGCGAGGGTTAATCCTCATCGACTATGTGAAAAAGAGTAAAACTATTACAGGTGCATATTATTGGACCGTTTGTAAACCGAGTTGCAAGAAAAACGCCGGCGATTGGACCGCAAAAAAGTCCTTTTCCATCACGACAATGCACCAGCACACACCTCAGCAGTTGTGGCTGCAAATTTAATGGCAATAGGATTCCAACTCGTTTCACATAGCTCCTATTCTCCAAGCTTGGTTCCCTTGGACTACTTTTTGTTCCCCAATTTGAAGAAACGTCTGGCGGGACAAAGATTTTATTCAAACGAGGAGGTGATTGCAGCAACTAATACCTATTTTGCAGACTTGGACAATTCCTATTATTCGGAAGGGATCAACAAACTATAACAGCATTGGACGAAGTCTATTAGTCTAAAAAGAGACTATGTCGAAAAATAAAAAGTGTTTACCGAAAACACGTAAGTAGTTTTTGTTTTTGCACCGACTTTTCAAACGCCCCTCGTAATAGCTATTTTAAAATGTCTGTTCCTTCAGACACGCACGCTTCTTTTGGTCATCATTGAATGGGTTTGGGCTATATGTGCAAAGTGTAGCGGTGTGACTCACCTCCAGGTCCAGGGACTGGCGCTGAGCGTGGTTGCGCAGCGCCGATTCGACGGACAGCCAGTTCCCGTGGTTGAATGTCTGCCACTGCGGCGCCGCGTTCGCGTAGAAGAAGGAGGCGTGCTGCTGCGTGTTGAGGATGAAGTCTCCGGAGGGCGCGAGGTGGCCGCGACTCAGCGTAGACTGCGAGAGCATCTGACTGGCCGCCTCCCGCGACCCCAGCGCCGCCGCCAGAGTGTCAAGAACGGCAGAGGGCGAGTACACTTTGGGCGGCGAGACGCCCACGTACAGCGTCCCAGTCTCGCTGCCCTGCGAGAACGACGGCCGTGCCGTCTGCTTCCGCCGGAATCGCTGCAACGACCTGTGCATACAGCGAGAGGGCTCCATCAGATTCCTTTCATGTACACTCCTGGAAATTGAAATAAGAACACCGTGAATTCATTGTCCCAGGAAGGGGAAACTTTATTGACACATTCCTGGGGTCAGATACATCACATGATCACACTGACAGAAACACAGGCACATAGACACAGGCAACAGAGCATGCACAATGTCGGCACTAGTACAGTGTATATCCACCTTTCGCAGCAATGCAGGCTGCTATTCTACCATGGAGACGATCGTAGAGATGCTGGATGTAGTCCTGTGGAACGGCTTGCCATGCCATTTCCACCTGGCGCCTCAGTTGGACCAGCGTTCGTGCTGGACGTGCAGACCGCGTGAGACGACGCTTCATCCAGTCCCAAACATGCTCAATGGGGGACAGATCCGGAGATCTTGCTGGCCAGGGTAGTTGACTTACACCTTCTAGAGCACGTTGGGTGGCACGGGATACATGCGGACGTGCATTGTCCTGTTGGAACAGCAAGTTCCCTTGCCGGTCTAAGAATGGTAGAACGATGGGTTCGATGACGGTTTGGATATACCGTGCGCTATTCAGTGTCCCCTCGACGATCACCAGAGGTGTACGGCCAGTGTAGGAGATCGCTCCCCACACCATGATGCCGGGTGTTGGCCCTGTGTGCCTCGGTCGTATGCAGTCCTGATTGTGGCGCTCACCTGCACGGCGCCAAACACGCATACGACCATCATTGGCACCAAGGCAGAAGCGACTCTCATCGCTGAAGACGACACGTCTCCATTCGTCCCTCCATTCACGCCTGTCGCGACATCACTGGAGGAGGGCTGCACGATGTTGGGGCGTGAGCGGAAGACGGCCTAACGGTGTGCGGGACCGTAGCCCAGCTTCATGGAGACGGTTGCGAATGGTCCTCGCCGATACCCCAGGAGCAACAGTGTACCTAATTTGCTGGAAAGTGGCAGTGCGGTCCCCTACGGCACTGCGTAGGATCCTACGGTCTTGGCGTGCATCCGTGCGTCGCTGCGGTCCGGTCCCAGGTCGACGGGCACGTGTACCTTCCGCCGACCACTGGCGACAACATTGATGTACTGTGGAGACCTCACGCCCCACGTGTTGAGCAATTCGGTGGTACGTCCACCCGGCCTCCCGCATGCCCACTATACGCCCTCGCTCAAAGTCCGTCAACTGCACATACGGTTCACGTCCACGCTGTCGCGGCATGCTACCAGTGTTAAAGACTGCGATGGAGCTCCGTATGCCACGGCAAACTGGCTGACACTGACGGCGGCGGTGCCCAAATGCTGCGCAGCTAGCGCCATTCGACGGCCAACACCGCGGTTCCTGGTGTGTCCGCTGTGCCGTGCGTGTGATCATTGCTTGTACAGCCCTCTCGCAGTGTCCGGAGCAAGTATGGTGGGTCTGACACACCGGTGTCAATGTGTTCTTTTTTCCATTTCCAGGAGTGTATATACAGGGTGGTCCATTGTTCGTGACCGGCACAAATATCTCACGAAATAAGCGTCAAACGAAAAAAAACTACAAAGAACGAAACTTCTCTAGCTTGAAGGGGGAAACCAGATGGCGTTATGGTTGGCCGGCTAGATGGCGCTGTCATAGGTCAAACGGATATCAGCTACGTTTTTTAAAAAGGAATCCCCAATTTTTTATTACATTTTCGTGTAGTACGTAAAGAAAAATGAATGTTTTAGTTGGACCACTTTTTTCGCTTTGTGATAGATGACGCTATAATCAAACTTCCTGACAGATTAAAACTGTGTGCCGGACCGAGACTCCTACAGTTCCATAAGGTTCTTGTAGGTGGCGGCGGTACATGTAGCCTTCAAAATGGCGTCTGTAATGTTGGTGCGTTCCAAGCAGAGTGTTGGCACTGAGTTACTTTTCGTGCAAAACCAGAGCATCGCAGATGTTCATTGGCGCTTGTAGAATATCTACGGAGACCTAGCAGTGAATAAAAGCACGTTGAGTCGTTGGGTGAGGAGTCCATCATCACCCCAACAAGGTTGTGTAAGCCTGTGTGATCTGCTGGACGCCGGCCGGCTGCACACAACAGTTGGAACGTGCGGACACTCTCATTCGAGGTGATCGACGGATCGCTGCTCAGCTGGACGTTTCCGTTGGTAGTACTGCACACTCGTCCACCAGCTGGGGCACTCAAAGGTGTGTGCCCGCTGGGCTCTTCGCCTTCCGACTTGAATCTGTTTGGTCCACTGAAGGATGCACTCCCCAGGAAGCAGCTCGTGGATGAATGGGAGGTTATTGCTGCAGCAAGAGGTTGGCTCCGACGTCGACCAGTAGAGTGGTACCAAGATGGCATACAGGCCCTCTCAGTAAAGTGGCGTAAGCCGCTACAGTGAATGGGGAGTATGTAGAAAAATGACGTTTAGTAGCCAAAAGAGTGCGGCGTAATATGTTGTATTAGAATCCTGTATAAAACTAACCTGCTTTCAGAGAAAAATTTTACGTTACTTATTCAAGAAACTTCCTGGCAGATTAAAACTGTGTGCCGGACCGACACTCGAACTCGGGACCATTGCCTTTCGCGGGCAAGTGCTCTACCAACTGAACTATCCAAGCACCACTCACGCCCCGTCCTCACACCTTTACTTCTGCCAGTACCGCGACTCCTACGTTCCAAACTTGGTAGAGCACCATCTGAGCTACCGAAGCACAGGTAGGAGACGGTTACTGGCAGAAGTAAAGCTGTGAGTACCGGTCGTGAGTCGTGCTTCGGTAGCTCAGTTGGTAGAGCACTTGCCCGCGAAAGGCAAAGGTCCCGAGTTCGAGTCTCGGTCGGGCACACAGTTTTAATCTGCCAGGAAGTTTCATATCAGCGCACACTCCGCTGCAGAGCGAAAATCTCATTCTGGAAACATCCCCCAGGCTGTGGCTAAGCCATGTCTCCGCAATATCCTTTCTTTCAGGGGTGCTAGATCTGCAGGGTTCTCAGGAGAGCTTCTGTTAAGATTGGAAGGTAGAAGACGAGGTACTGGCGGAAGTAAAGGTGTGAGGACGGGGCGTGAATCGTGCTTGGATAGCTCAGTTGGCTCCCGGCACTGTAGCTCAGCGTGTTCGGTCAGAGGGTTTAGCTACCCTCTGTAACAAAAAAACTGTGTGAACGAATCAACGATCAACCTGAACAGGCGTCATCGGACGTCCGCCACGAACAAATTCAACGAACAATCTAGAACAAAATGAGATAAAAAAAGGTTGGTAGAGCACTTTCCCGCGAAAGGCAAAGGTCCCGAGTTTGACTCTCGGTCCGGCACACAGTTTTAATCTGCCAGGAAGTTTCGTATCAGCGCACACTACGCTGCAGAGTGAAAATCTAATTCTGGACGCTGTAATAGTCACAAACATATGGCTCTCAATTTCAGACGAACAGTCGGTAACACGTAGGTTTTTTACATTAAAATACATAACGTAGGTACAGTTGAACATTTTATTTCGGTTGTTGCACTGTGATACATGTACATTTGTGAACTTATCATTTCTGAGAACGCATGCTGTTACAGCGTGCTTTCCTGTAAATACCACATTAATGCAATAAATGCTCAAAATGATGTCCGTCATCCTCAATGCATTTGGCAATACGTGTAACGACATTCCCCTGAACAGCGAGTAGTTCGCCTTCCATAATGTTCGCACATGCATTGGCGATGCGCTCACGCATATTGTGAGGCGTTGTCGGTGGATCACGATAGCAAATATCCTTCAACTTTCCCCACAGAAAGAAATCCGGGGACGTCAGATCCGGTGAACGTGTGGACCACGGTGTGGTGCTTCGACGACCAATCCACCTGTCATGAAATATGCTATTCAATACCGCTTCAACCGCACGCGAGCTATGTGCCGGACATATCATGTTGGAAGTACATCGCCATTCTGTCACACAGTGAAACATCTTGTACTAACATCGGTAGAACATTACGTGGCAAATCAGCATACATTGCACCATTTAGATTGTCATCGATAAAATGGGGGCCAATTATCCTTCTTCACACAATGCCGCGCCATACATTAACCCGCCAAGGTCGCTGATGTTCCACTTGCAGCCATCGAGGATTTTCCGTTGCCCAATAGTGCATATTATGCTGGTTTACGTTACCGCTGTTGGTGAATGACGCGTGCAAAAAATCTGCCATCGTAGCGTAATTTCTCTTGTGACCAGTGGCAGAACTGTACACGACGTTCAAAGTCGTCGCCATGCAATTCATCGTGCATAGAAATATGGCACGAGTGCAATCGATGTTGATGTTGCATTCTCAACACCGTCGTTTTTGAGAATCCCATTCTCGCGCAGTTTGTCTGCTACGAATGTGCGGATTAGCCGCGAGAGCAGCTAAAACACCTACTTGGGCATAATCATTTGTTGCAAGTCGTGGTTGACCTTTACACACGTGGCTGAACACTTCCTGTTTCCTTAAATAATGTAGCTATGTGGCTAACGGTCCGGACACTTGGATGATGTCGTCCAGGATACTGAGCAGCATACATAGCACATGCCCATTGGGCATTTTGATGGCAATAGCCATACATCAACACGATGTCGACCTTTTCCGCAATTGGTAAACGGTCCATTTTAACACGGGTAATGTATCACGAAGCAAATACCGTCCGCACTTCCTGAATGTTACGTAATACCACGTACTTATACGTATGCGATTATTACTGCGCCATCTATCACAAGCGAAAAAAGTTGTCCAACTAAAACATTCATATTTCTTTACGTACTACACGAATATGTAATAAAATGGGGGTTCCTATTTTAAAAAAAAAAGAACGCAGCTGATATCCGTTTGACTTACGGCAGCACCATATAGTGGGCCAACCATAGCACCATATGGTTTCCCCCTCCAAGCTAGACGAGTTTCGTTCTTAGTAGTTTTTTCGTTTGATGCTTATTTCGTGAGATATTTGACCCCGTCACTATCGATGGACCATCCTGTATACGTACATATACAAGGTATTTCCGTAAGAGCGTGCAAAATGTAACAGGGAATGGAGAATGGTCCACTGTACAATTTGAGGTATGGAACATAGGGTCGGAGATGCCAGCTTAAGGAGATATGGAAGTAGATCTGTCTCCCGCTTTGTTTAGAATTACTGCTTTCCACCTTATTTACAACTAACATGTGTACAGGTTTACACCTACTGTGCTGTTTATTTAGATGCACATTCTTCGCCGTCATCGTAGGCGACAATCGCATTGGGCCATACCTTCTACCTGGCCGTCTGAATGGCCACCTGTACTTAAGGTTCGTGCAGAGAGTTCTACCAGAGTTGTTGGAGAATGTACCCTTGGCTGTTCATGGGAGGATGTGGATACACATTGTGAGTAGGCTGTTTAGGTTTTTATGTCGGTAACGTCACCTAGCGCTCTGTATGAAAATCATTGGCTGTGCTGCGTGCAGTCCGTGGCTAGTTGGCATTGTTGTAATATTCGCTGTTGTAGTGTTGGGCAGTTGGATGTGAACAGCGCGTAGCGTTGGGCAGTTGGAGGTGAGCCACCAGCAGTGGTGGATGTGGGGAGAGAGATGGCGGAGTTTTGAGAGCGGTTGATCTGGACGTGTGTCTATCAGAAAGAGTAAATTTGTAATATTGGATATCATGGACTTAGATTGCGTTGCGCTAAAAATATTGTGTGTCAGTTTAGTGTTGATCAGCATAAGTAAAGAGAGAAATGACTGAGTACGTTCAGTTCTGCTCAGCTGTTTGAAAATCAAATAACGTAGAGGTTTATCAGCACAGTAATTCATTAATTTTTCTAAGGGGACGTTTCAACATGACGATGCACCGCCCCATCTTCAGTGTAGATACCCGGAACCATTCTAATGTTGTACTTCCTTGTCGCTGGGTTGGGAGTGAAGGTCACCTGACCTGCGTCCCCTCGATTATTTCATATGGGGATATCTGAAGTGCCGGACGTGGTGGCCATGTGGTTCTAGGCACTTCAGTCCAGAACCACGTGACTGCTACGGTCGCAGGTTCGAATCCTGCCTCGGGGATGGGTGTGTGTGATGTCCTTAGGTTAGTTAGGTTTAAGTAGTTCTAAGTTCTAGGGGACTGATGACCTCAGATGTTGAGTCCCATAGTGCTCAGAGCCATTTGATATCTGAAGTCATTTGTGTATGAGACCCCAGTGGATACAGAGATGGTATTAATTGCCAGAATTGTAGCTACTTGTGGTGCGATTCGAAACACACGAGGGATATTTGTCAGGGTGCATTAGAATCTTGTTCGCCGATGCCATGCTTACATTGAGGTTGATGGCTGTCAATTTCAGCACATTTTGTAAGATACAGAAAAAATGATACGTTCATTGTGTCAGCAATGGTGTTTGCAGTTAAGTGTTAATCATGTAAATAAAAAAGTACACAGTAATGTTTTCTCCTTAAAGTGGCTTCTTCGGCCCCAGGTTCCCTATTTCAAATTGCTGTGGAGCATCCTCTATGTCCTGTTAAATTTTTGTGCACTGTTGCGTAATCATTCTGTGGAGATCTTTGTGCCTATATAATCGTATCTGTTGCATGTGCGGCACTAAAGTGGGCGTCATTTACGACGGCGGCCGAGTTTAGGTTCTTTCTGCGCATCTGATGTCACAAAACACAGTCAGCCAATGAACGGAGAACGACGTTGCCAGAGCTCGACTGCAGTGCAGAGCACGGACGAGTGTCTTCAGTTTTAGAAACGTTCAGTCATAAAGAAAGTAATTGAACAATAGCAATTTCTTGATAGCAGATTTTCTATAAAAGGAAGTTTGGAAAAACATTGTTTATACCAACTGCTTCATATTCTATTAGTTAATTAAACCAAACAAGCAATAAGCCTCCTAATTCAGGCGATAGTAAGGAAATTCATTCTCACTAACCGCTTTTTCGCAATAAAGACCAGCGGTAATTGTATATTTCCTATTGTACTTCAACGAAACGTGAGTAATTCATCGTCATACCAACAGTGTTTGTCGGTATTTAGCGTGATTCTTATCCCAGCAAATTCTGATAAACGACGAGCTGCATTAGCATAATGGTTAAGGTGTTGCATGATAGCAACGAGTGAATGTTAGTTTTCGTGAGAGTAGGCAGTAGCTGTCTGCTAAAGTAGTTTTTCCTCCAGTATTGTCAACAGCTTTAGCGGAAGTAGAAAGGCAGAGGGGTCTAGCTAGGTAGTGAGAGCTGGTGCATCTTTCGTGACCCCCTCCCCCCTCTCCCCTCCCCACCACAGCAGCGGCGGAGCCGGAGAGGGGGGAAGGGTTACTGCTTTGCTGGAGCCTGGTGAGTACAGACTGATATGGGGCAGGCCACGGATGGAGTTATTTGAATTATCTAGAATTTGAATTTCAGTCATTTTTATTTCAGTTTCTCTGGTAGTCAGCAGTAATTATGCTAGTTATCGTGGAAATAATTTCATGTGAAAATTTAATATCATTCTTGAGTTTTTCGGTAATATCTAAAACTGAAAATAAAACTCCGCCGGAACAGGCCATGAAAGCCCAAAGGTAGAGACCGGCCGCCGTGTCACCCTCAGACCACAGATGTCACTGGATGCGGATATGAAGGAGCATGTGGTTAGTACACCACTCTACCGGCCATATGATATTTTACGAGACTGGAATTGCTACTTCTCAGTCAAGTAGCTCTTGAGTTTGCCTCACAAAGGCTGAGTGCACCTCGCTTGCCAACAGCCCTCGGCAGACCGAATGGTCACCCATTCTAGTGTCATCCCAGCCCCACAGTACTTAACTTCGGTGATCTGACGGGAACGGGTGTTACCACTGCGACAAGGGCGTTGGATGTCAGTAAGAACACTCTGTGTATACGTGCGCTAGGCTCGATGTTTAGGGCAGAATAAAAAGACTTTGGCTTTCCAGGCCGGTAGTGTAGGGGATTCAGAGTCACTGTACAGGATAACTTCATTAATTACGAGAGGCGCGAGATTGAATTTTAGACAATTCATGAGTTTTTTGGAGCTTGAAAGTCAGTGTCTTTCTAGAGCCACATTGATACGTGTCGATGGCAGTGTCTAACCTCATTCTTTGTTAACCTACAGTAAATGTGTGCACTTTTAGTGCGCGAGTATTGTGTGAAATGAAATCCCAATTTGAATGAATTTTTCTGTTGTAAATCTATGCTTTTCACTGTGGGAATTTGGGTTTCTCAATCACGTGTGAACAAAGTGTATTGCATCTGTGCAATCAATTAATAGACTGATTTCAATCTATAGTGTGGAATATGTATTTGCTTATCCGTGCTATTTTGTGATACAAGGACTGAGCACTTCAAAGTACTTTCGCTGTTTGAGGAACTTGATTGCATTGAGTTCGTCCTTTTCTTACGTTTCCAACAACTGGTCGCGCCTTCAGCATTCGTGGATCGTATGTACGCTTCACTACATTTCGGTAGATTTTGTCGAAGCTATAACAAGGGCCACGTGCGACCACGTATTGATCAGCCCACGTACTATGTCATGTCTCTAGCCAAGATACTCTCCTCTGAACAGCCATTGTTTTTTCTGGTAGTTTTGGTAACAATAATTGAGTATTTATTTCGGTGTGTTGGCGCGTTGTGGTATGAGAGGGTGTACAAGCGCTGAATTCGTTTTCATAATTCCTTTTCGCCTTGGTTCCCGCATTATTATTCGATTTGGTGCCCTAATGAATTACATTGAATCTTCGTGTAAAGCAGGGATCGCACAAACCTATTACTTTGTGAATGCTGCTGTTCAGTCTTTATTTCGTCCACGTTCAATCAAATTGTTTAATAAATCATTCGAATCACATGCTGAAAAGTAATTCACGATTTCTATATTGCAATCCCATCCCATTTTCTCTAGTGCTTTTGTGGAAGAATGAATTGAAAACCTCCTTAATAAATTAGAAGTCCACTCTGTCTCCTTGATTAACATGTTACATATAAAAAATAGTAAGCGGTTGCGCTTTCTTTTTAAATGGCCATCAGATGCAAGCAATGATCTGGGCCTACATTTAAAACTTAGAGGAAAGGAGCTCTCTCTAAACTGAAATAACTATTTTAATCTATACTCCGGATGCACATTTTAATAGTGACAGGCACATGTCATTTGGCGACTCTTTCAACGGTGCACTTACAGTAAAGAAACAATCTGTCATGCACTTTACACTCACATGCAGAATAAGGTTACAAAAAGATCTTTTACAGTGTTTGTAGGAAAAGTTGGGGCGTAAGCTCAGAACACCTAGCATCATTACTTCGAAATATTGATAACGGCAATACTTCAACCATGAGGTGAGTGGCGAACACTCAGAGTTTTTCGATGTGACAAATGGAGTCTGACAAGGTTGTATACTGTCACCTATATTGTGGTATCATGTATCGATACCCCCTCAGGGACGACATGCAGTTGGCAAAGGATTTGCAAGTTTCTATGAAATGATAATTAAATAAAGACCCTACGCTGTCAATAGGCGTTGATATACATCAAAGGGGACAGTTTAAAATGTGTATCCCCACCGGGACTTGAACATAGGACCTTCTGCTTACATGGCAGACGCTCTCTCCATCTGAGCCACCGAGGACACAGGGGATAGTGCGACGGCCTGTGGGTGTGGCAGTGCGGTTCTAGGCGCTTCAGTTGGTCGAGATCCAATGACTGTTAGCAGAATATGGAATCGGTGGGTTCAGGAGGGTAATACGGAACGCCGATGGATCCCAACGGCCTCGTATCACTAGCAGTCGAGATGACAGGCATCTTATCCGCATGGCTGTAACGGATCGTGCAGCAACGTCTCGATCCCTGAGTCAAGAGATGAGGGCGTCTGCAAGACAACAACCATCTGCACGAACAGTTCGACGACGTTTGCAGCGGCATGGACTATCAGCTCGGAGACCATGGCTGCGATTACCATTGACGCTGCATCACAGACAGGAGCGCCTGCGATGGTGTGCTCAACGGCGAACCTGGGTGCACCGATGGCAAAACGTCATTTTTTCGGATGAATCCACGTTCTGTTTACAGCATCGTGATGGTCGCATCCGTGTTTGGCGACATCGCGGTGAACGCACTTTGGAAGCGAGTATTCGTTATTGCCATACTGGCGTATCACCCGGGGTGATGGTATGGGGTGCCATTGGTTACACGTCTCGGTCACCTCTTGTTCGCATTGACAGCAGGACGTTACATTTCAGACGTGTTACAACCAGTGGTTCTACCCTTCATTCGGTCCCTGCAAAACCTTACATTTCAGCATGATGATGCACGACCGAATGTTGCAGGTCCTGTACGGGCCTTTCTCGATAGAGAAAATGTTCCGACTGCTGCCCTGGCCAGCACATTCTCCAGATCTCTCACCAACTGAAAAGGTCTGGTCAATGGTGGCCGAGCGACTGGCTCGTCACAATACGCCAGTCACTACTCTTGATGAACTGTGGTATCGTGTTGAAGCTACATGGGCAGCTGTACCTGTACACGCCATCCAAGCTCTGACTTAATGCCCAGGCGTATCAAGGCTGTTATTACGACCAGAGGTGGTTGTTCTGGGTACTGATTTCTCAGGATCTCTGCACCCAAATTACGTGAAAATGTAATCACATGTCAGTTCTAGTATAATATATTTGTCCAATGAACACCCCTTTATCATCTGCATTTCTTCTTGGTGTAGCAATTTTAATGACCAGTAGTGTACGTCCTCAATTATTTGCTGTATGCAATTCCAATATCTGTCTTCCTCCACAAATTTTTCCCTCTGCAGCTCCCTCTAGAACGACGGATGATAGTCCATAAGATCCTAACACGTGACCTACTAGCCTGTCTCTTCTTTTTGACAGTGTTTTCCGTATGTTTCCTTCCTCACGCGATTCTGCACAGAACTTTCTCTTTCCTTACCGTATTAGTTGACCTAATTTTCAACATTCTTCTGTCGCACCGCATCTCAAATGCTTCGATTCTCTTCTGATCCGGTTTTCCCATAGTCATTCTCTCATTACCAAACAACGCTGTGCTCGAAACGTACATTCTCAGATATTTCTTTCTAAAATGAAACTTATGCTTGATAATAGCAGACTTCTCTTGGACAGGGCTGCCCTTATTGCCAGTGCTAGTCTGCTTTTTCCTCCTTGCTCTGTCCGCCATGGGTATTTTGCAGCCTAGTTAGTAGAATTCCTTAACTTCACCTACTTTGTGATCCCAATTCTGATGTTAAGTTTCTCGCTGTTCTCATTTGTGTGCTCCTTCTCATTACTTTCGTTTTTCTTCGATTTGCTCTCAATCGGTATTCTGTACGCAATAGACTGTTCATTCCATTCAACACATCCAGTAATTATTCTTCACTATCATCTGAATAGCGATGTTATCAGCGAATCTTATCATTGATATCTTCTCTCCTTGAAATTTAATCCCAGTCTTGAACCCTTTCTTTTATTTCTGTCATTGCTCTTTCGAAGTATAGATTGAACAACAGGGATGAAAGACTACACCCTTGGTTTATCAATTTTAATCTGAGCACTTCGTTCTTGGTCTTCAGTCTTATTGTTCCCCCTTGGTTCTTGAACATATTGTAGGTTACTCATCTTTCCTTATAGCTTATCCCAGTTATTCTCAGGCTTTCGAAAATCTTGCAGCATTTGACATTGTTAAAAGCTTTTTCCATGTCGACAAATCTTATGAACGTGTCTTGATTTTTCTTCAGTCTGGCTTCCATTATCAGCCTCACTGTCAGAACTGCCTAAATGGTGCCTTTACCTTTCTTAAAGCCAGACCGATAGTCATCCTACAGATTCTCAATTTTCTTTTCCATTCTTCTGTATATGATTCTTATCAGCAACTTGGATGTATGAGCTGTTAAGCTGATTGTGCAACAATACTCGCACTTATCGGCTTTTGATGCTCGCACTTATGGGCTCTTAATACTTTCGGAATTATGTGGATGATGGTTTTCCTAGAGTCTGATGGTATATCGCCAGTTTTACAAATTCTACACACTAGCGTGGGTACCTGTTTTTTTTTTTTCGCTGCCCCCAAAGACTTTAGTAACTCCAATAGAATGTCATCTATCCCTTCTGCCTTATTTGATCTTAAGTCGTCCAAAGCTCTTTTCAAATCGGATTCTAATACTGGACCCCCACCTCTTCCCTGTCGTTTCCTGTTTCTTCTTCTATTATGTCATCAGGCAAGTCTTCCCCCTCGTAGAGACCTTCAATGTACACTTTCTACCTATCTGCTCTCTCTTCTGCATTTAACTGTAGAAATTCCATTCCACTTCGTGTTACCACCTTTGCCTTTAATTTCACAGAAAGTTATTTTGACCATTCTATATGCTTTTTCGATTTCTTCACTTTTTCCATGCAACCATTTATGATGTACCTTTCGCATTTCTTGCTTTAAGTTTTCATTTTCTACAAAGGCAAAGAGAAAATGTGAAGCGGTAGCCAGGCGTAGAGCTTGCGCCTACCGTCATGTATTTTTGATTTTTAAATGTTAAAAAAAAAGATATCTTTACTGTTTCTCGGTAAGAGAAAGGACACGATCTCTGTTAATGAATGAAGGTAGACGCACGTTATTTTAGAGCGTAATCGGTGGTAGCATTTTGGTTGTGAGAATAAGTAAAAAGGCTGTATGTCTGATGTGCATCGAAGGAAGAATATAGAGGCAGTACTCAAAATTCCAATTTCAGATAACCTCTTTATTATTTTCTTATCTGTCATTAATTAATTTAATTATTTCCAAGTAGGCTGTTTACATTTTCTTATTGGTAACGCCACGTACCGCTCTGTATGAAAAATCACTGGCTGTGCTGTGCGCAGTCTGTGGCTAGTTTGCATTGTTGTCTGCCATTGTAGTGTCGGGCAGCGGCAGCTGGATGCTAACAGCGCGTAGCGTTGCGCAGTTGGAGGTGAGCCGCCAGCAGTGGTGGACGTGGGGAGAGAGATGGCGGAGTTTTGAAATTTGTAAGAATTGGTGTCATGAACTGCTATATATATTATGACTAGTGAGGTAAATACATTGTTCGTTCTCTATTAAAATCTTTCATTTGCTAACTATGCCTATCAGTAGTTAGTGCCTTCAGTAGTTTGAATCTTTTATTTAGCTGGCAGTAGTGGTGCTCGCTGTATTGCAGTAGCTTGAGTAACGAAGATTTTTGTGAGGTAACTGATTTGTGAAACGTATAGGTTAATGTTAGTCAGGGCCATTCTTTCGTAGGGATTTTTGAAAGTCAGATTGCGTTGCGCTAAAAATATTGTGTGTCAGTTTAAGCACAGTCTTGTATAATTGTTCAAAGGGGACGTTTCATATAGACCAGTCGTGTATAATTTTTCTAAGGGGACGTTTCATATGTCGACCCTTAACCAAGGATACCTCACTGGAATCTTCTGATTTTTTCTTGTGGTTTGTGTAGTTAGTGTAGCCTTTGTTTATTGCTAGCGCGTAATCATAGAGAGAATTTCCTTTGTAGTTGCAGTCTTTCATTGTTGTACAGTAAAACAGTTGTGGCACGCATGTATAATTGCACCAAGTATTTCGCAGCTTCGCTTGCAATTAACTAGATCTTATTTTCAGTGCTATGTTAATGTGTTCACTTATTATTGCTCTTCAAATTGTGCTTTTATGTGTTATCGTGTGAAATATTGTGACAATAATGGCGTGTGAGAAACGTAACACTAGGCTCCAAAGTAAACTGAGAAATAATAGTGACGACGAGCGTCGCTTATCAGCACCACAGTGTAGTGAATTAACAGACATTCGAAGCAGTAATTTGGTAATTGTGCATAGGGAAATGGAGCGGGCGGCCAATAATGGTGTAGACAATGAAGCAAGTAGTGAACAGGGAACAATTATCGATCGATCAGTCGGCAACAGCTCGCCTCAGGAATTCGAAATGACAGAACACGATATTGCAAATACTGTAGACTTAGGTTATGGGTCCTCACCGTTTTCTCAAATGAGTCAAGACACATTTTCTGCCCGTCAAAATGTAAATGTTGCCGGTGAAAATGCACTGCCAAAAAGCATAAAAAAACAGATTCCAGACACTAATACATTATTATTGCAATTAATGCAACAAATGGAACAAAATCAGAAACAAATGGGGCAAAATCTTCAAAAGTTAGACACAATGGAACAAAATCAGAGACAAACACAGCAAAAGCTTCAAAAGTTAGACACAATGGAACAAAATCAGAGACAAACACAGCAAAAGCTTCAAAAGTTAGACACAATGGAACAAAATCTTCAAAAGTTAGACACAATGGAACAAAATCTTCGGAAGTTAGACACCACACTTGAACAAACACGTGAAGATTTAACTACTGAGTTACATAACATTGAATCGAAATGTCAAAAAATCTGTAATGACGTAAAAACACAAATTTGTGAGCATTTTCAACCTATTTTTTCGTGGCATGAAAACGCATTACAGAATCACGAAGCAGCCATAAAAGAACTGCACACAATTGTTCATGTAAATCATGAGACCTTGCAAGCTAAAATTGACTCAGTTGCATCTACCGATTCGGTTACGCAACTTGCAAAAACTCAAGAAAACTTAAAGGACACAGTATATACTCTGAAAATTGGTTCAGAAAGAGACATGGAGGACAAAGCAAACTAGTAATGTAAAGTGAAAATTTTTATGGCAAAGACAAAAGTTAAAAAGCAGATTATCTTTCAATAAACAGTTTTACATGTGAAATGTGGTGCCATCATTTACCCTTTCTAGTTCGCAGAGTTTTAACTTCAAAGCAATTATCATGTTGTGTACGTCGGTAAGGAATGCTAAAATTTTTCTCAAGGTTAGCGTCTTATGTTATTTTTCTCTGAGCCAGCCGGCGCACGTGGCTGCCTGCGGTGCGAGTCATTGTCTGTTACCTCTTTGTTGGCGCGCGTCGTTACTGGGATTAGGAGACCTAACTTCTACAAATTCACCTTGCCGAGAGGGCCCTGTCCTGTAGGAATCCCGCCAGTTATGATGCAATTCAGGTCTGTCATTTTGTCGGTAGATTCCATAGTTTCTTTCTTGTCGGCCACGTGGTGGAGAATTACTTCCTGAATCGTAATTGCGCGCTGGACCGTTGCGTCTGAAGTTATTCTGTCTCCCGTGATAATAATAGTTCTGGTTGCCATATTGTCTGTTTCTATGATTGTTTCTGTCATGTTCATTACTACGCAAATACGATCTTTCTCTGTAACTATTATTCTGCCAGTGGTTGTCATACGGGTGGTGTCTGTTTTGGTCACGATTTGTGTTGTGAGAATAGCCTTGTCGTGTCCAGTTATTATTTCTTTCATCGCGGAATTGCGACGGATGTGACCTGTAATTGTTGTGTTCCTGTTTTCGCGTTCCGCAATTGTCAGTGTCAATTTCTAATTCTTGTAAGAGTCCCTGAAAAGCTTCAATGTCGTCTTTGCAACGGCCTGCCAAAATAATATGCCGTAAATGTTCAGGCAATTTGATTAAGCAAATGCGGATGAGTTCTGACGGGCTTTATGGGTTTGAAAGATACTGATTCTTATGTAACATGTCTTCAAAATATTTCACAAGACTTGAAAATTCAGATTGTTCGAAATTTTTCATCATTATGATGCAATGTTTTACTCGGTCTTGTGTGGCTTGAGACCAATATGCTGAGAGGAAGGCGTGGTAAAATTCTCCTTCACTGTGGCAATCGTGAATGACTGATCGCATTCTTACAGCTGGTTCATTCTCTAAATAGCCACACATAAATTCTAATCTGTGTTCTAATGACCAGTTGGGGGGCAAACAATGAGAGAATTGATGAAGCCACGCTTGTGGATGAATGTCGTTGCCAGAATTCCTGAATGTTTTGAATTTACGTGTGGTAATGAACAGCTTATAGTCAAAATCATCGTGTCGGCGGGTTGCATGTCGGTCATTGTTACGTCGTTTCGGCGGTTCCATCTCAAAATTCGGTGTACTTTGCCAATTTCTTTCATAATCTCCAAAGTGCCCTGTGTTATTATTTTGTGGCGGTTCCGTATTTTTATATCCCTCTTCCCGTATTGGTGTGCGAGAGTCCTCTGAAATACGTAATTCTTGTATTACCTGTGTCAGCTGATCTTGTACTTCCCGGATTTCTCTTTGGTGTTGCGTATTAATTTGATTTTGATTTTGTTTGAATTTCCTAATTTGTTCGAACTCTTCTGTGTCATTAAAGACTACCGGTTTTGTGTCATTCAGATTATCATCTACCTTCGTAGATAAATTATTTAGCTTATCCGAAAGTTCAACTACTTTCTCTGATGTTAACATGCAACAATGTTTGAAGTTTACTATCCAGTCTAGAACCTACAGAACATATTTAGACAGTATTTACGAGTGCATTGTTATAGTGAACAGACATCACAGTGTTATTGCGTGTGTACATTCTTGCTTGTTAGTTGCACGATTATGTAACGACTATAAGGCTCACATACTTAGAACATTTACCAGTATTGCTAATGAGATTTTAATGCAACATTTTGGTTTACTTGAAAATACATTCTGGATTTAAAGTACTGTCTGTGAGATACCAGATGACACAGTGGTTAGTATATGTGACAGCTACACGATTATATCACGTCGCTACTAATGAGTGACAATTTACAATGTTGCTTTCGCGGTGTATCTGTTTTACATCTGCACAGTTTTCTGTATTCTTCTGGAAAGTATAACATGTTTTAGTTGTAGCTTTTGTAGTATAGCTACAATGAGACAGCCTTTTCCATAGCACAACAATACGTTACAGTACAGTACTTTCTTCATCACAGCAATAAGCGTAATAACTAAGATGTCTATACGCAAAACATTTCACTTTTGTTTATCATGAGGTAAGTACATTGACTTCTGCAGAACTTAGCTTTCGGAGGACGATAACAACGACACTTCCACAGAGATTATCTTACAACAAGACGCACAGTTTAGCGCTACAGTACACGTATTTGAGTGATTAATTTTGTACTTAAAACATTTATTTTTAAAGATATTTGAAGTACAATGATACAAAGGTTTTCCATGATACATTTCATTCCATTGCTGTAATCTGTAACACCTGAGGATATAATTACATTAATCCTCAGGGGGTACACTCCTACTTTGTGTACCATGTGTGTGGCAAGCACAAGGAGCCCTAGCTAATATGGTATTTGGTTATACAACTTTACACATCGGTACCATATTTCTCTAACACATTAATTACACAGCTATCTGATCATTTAACTGGGAGAGACAAACATTCATTTTACTACATCAGTGACAGATGTTTACGTAATTACACAGTTGGATAACTTCACACTTACGAAATTGTATTTTGTCTGTACTTTGTGAACTGTTCATATTTTTTCAAAACCATTGTGATACTGTAGGAGCTTTGAATGACATATTTGGTATGAGATCATGATTTTTAAAGTACGTTTGAGGTAGATGGCACTTGACATGAGCAGAGAATTTTTTTTTAGGTTTTGAAATTATTGGAGCAAGCTACGACGATTTTGAGATTTGACTGAGGTGTTATGATGTTATTATTACGATGACTGTGTATTATGCCTTTGTGGTATGTTTACGGTCAATAAGCTGATTCTATATGAGTTATTTGATTATGCTATGTATCTGTTATGATGAAATATTGAAGAAGTGTCGACGAATAAGGTAAGGAATAAAGAGTAGTGGTTAGGGACTCTGGTTTGTGAAAAAGGATGTTGGAAACCGAGAATCGTACTTTAAGAGTTATGAAATGTGTGTATATGCGTGAATGTATCACTTTGCTGGCGAAAATTTTTTGGACACTATTATATTTAAAGGATTTTGTTTCTACAGATTTGTAACGCAAATTCTCAACCTGTGAAAATATTTTTATATGAGACTGTCACTGTAGCGGAAACTGCTGTCGTAATTTTTTCAGTAAGAAAGGTAAGTGACTACCTGCACGTAATGCGTCGTGGGCACCCAGCTGTGCGACAGTCGCCTGGGAAAAAAGCCATTAGTGTGTGCCTTTCAGAGGCACAGGTAAAAAAAAGAAAAAAGGGAAGCCATTATCCTCGCTATTGACATTCCTTTGCAGAAAGCATAGTAAATACGACACCCTCAAACTTGAAAACATGATTACACTGTAGAGTTCTTAATTTATGATATTTACTGAAATGAAATGATGAGCAACGTTTCATGTCTACTGTTTTGCTAGTTGGAAGATTGTTTACTGAGTTATGAAATGCCTCATGGCTAGTGAATGACGTTTCACGCCTTGCTTTGCCTATTTTGTTTAATATCTAGTTTCTAGCTCCACTGCAGCATTGGTTACAATAAAATTTAGTAGATGTACTAATATAGTTATTTTATGCCTACAGACCCAGTAAAAAAAATTATGATCTACTTCCAAGAAAATGAGGGAACATAAATAGGCATTTCCCTTCACAGGAACTGCATAAATAATTTTTTTACTATTTGGTAACTTGTGTGCTAGCGTATGTTCTCGTGATGCATCACTTTAGTGTTAAGATGTGACATAGGTATTAAACATTTTTACTGTAATATTTTTTCTGCTTCAGCTTTGTCATGTTTAGATATAAATTATTACATTTATTGCTGCTCGCTATGCTTACTTGCATTTTTTTGTCATTGCTGTTTGTATTAATTGTTTAGTGCCGCTGCATTGCCTCGTCTCTTAATTAAGCATCTGAGCTCAGTAGATTTAAGTTAGCTTAAGAGGGGGTAGCCTATATAAGAGAATGAGTTGCGATGGATTTGAAGAAATGCACTGAGAGGTTATATGAGAAAAGTACTGAAAGCAGGTATAGATAGGACTTTTTGGAAATAATGAAGAACGAAGGGAGATCTCCGAGAAGTAAAGGAAGTTTTGTTTGCAAAATACTGCAGTAAAACAAACCCTGCCCTTTCCTTGTGTTATCCCACTATGTGTTTGTGTACCCTTGTGTATTTATTTTCTTCCTGTCTCTGTGTACTGTTTCATAGAAATTTTCCTCTTCTAACACTAAGCTACATTCACTATGATGAGGAATACTGTTTTCCTCAAATATAATTTGCATTAATAACATGTTATTTACTTCGTAAAGATGTTTACACATAATTTATTCTGTTTTGTTCTAATGCTCATGTGTCAAGTTGATGTTTCAAAAGTTATTCTGATCTTTTATGTATGTTCTTATGTTGAAATTTTTGTAACACCGATGTATTTGTTATTTCGATTCTTTTGTAAAGCCTGTATTACAGCAAATGTTATCTGTATTGTTACATTCTTTAATTATGTATTTTGTACCTTTGTTATTGTATTCTTTTGTTATAAAATTGTAATTGACACCAGTTCAACAAATTAAGTAACTTGTAAATTACATTTCACTGCACACGTTTCTGTTGGTCATAGTATATGGACAATATGTGAGAAGAAGAACTGATAGTGTTTGCATGTGTGTTCATAATTCAGTAAGGGACTGGATAACAGCATTGCTGGTTGTAAGGACATTTCAAAAACAATTTTTGTGAGTGCACAAGTGGTGGTTATGGACTTGCTATATTATCCGCAAGACTCTTCAATGGTGATTGTGCGCCTGCACAGTCAAACAGATGGCTAATGGCCATCTCTACAAGGACTACAGTGGGTCTACACCTTTGATGACCCACCAATACCATTATTTCTACAAGCACTGCAGTGGGTCTGCATCTCTGGTGGCCCACCAATAGTAATCTCTACCAGGACTACAGTGGGTCTGCTCTGTGATGACCTACCGATAGTCTTCAACGTCGACTGACTCTGCTGTGGCCTATTACCTGTCTGCATGTCAAGAGTCAGCACTGTCTTTCGTTGGAAGGACAACACTACTTCTTCAAGACTGCTTAGAAATCCACTACTTCCAAGTGCAATTTCTTTTATTGCTCAGACTTTGATAAAAACACTGCAATTTTACTATGATGAACGATCAGGACTGTCTTAATGGACTGTGAGAGAATTTTAGCTTTTGACCAACATTGTATCGATAAGTGTGTGCATTTCATTTCTTTTTTATTGTAATTATGAAAATATTTTTCAAATCTGTATTGGCCATGGCCCAAAAATTTTTTAGTGGGGAGCATGGGGGCTATGTAAGTAGGCTGTTTACATTTTCTTATTGGTAACGCCACATAGCGCTCTGTATGAAAAATCACTGGCTGTGCTGTGCGCAGTCTGTGGCTAGTTTGCATTGTTGTCTGCCATTGTAGTGTCGGGCAGCGGCAGCTGGATGCTAACAGCGTGTAGCGTTGCGCAGTTGGAGGTGAGCCGCCAGCAGTGGTGGACGTGGGGAGAGAGATGGCGGAGTTTTGAAATTTGTAAGAATTGGTGTCATGAACTGCTATATATATATTATGACTAGTGAGGTAAATACATTGTTTGTTCTCTATTAAAATCTTTCATTTGCTAACTATGCCTATCAGTAGTTAGTGCCTTCAGTAGTTTGAATCTTTTATTTAGCTGGCAGTAGTGGTGCTCGCTGTATTGCAGTAGCTTGAGTAACGAAGATTTTTGTGAGGTAACTGATTTGTGAAATGTATAGGTTAATGTTAGTCAGGGCCATTCTTTCGTAGGGATTTTTGAAAGTCAGATTGCGTTGCGCTAAAAATATTGTGTGTCAGTTTAAGCACAGTCTTGTATAATTGTTCAAAGGGGACGTTTCATATAGACCAGTCGTGTATAATTTTTCTAAGGGGACGTTTCACCATATATCTAATTCTTATTTTTTATTATATTATAAGGTGGCGACAAGTGACAGGCACGATATGTATTGGGTTAAACAGTGAGTACTAGTATTACTAAGATAATGCATAGACATGTATGTTAATAATTTCTTTATGATCCATATACTCTGATGACATGACGGAAACAATGTAGTACTGGTAAAATACTATCTGAGAAAAAAATAATAATAAACTAATTATGAGGAAGAAGTCAACACCAAGGGTGGCAACTAAAAGTATAATAGAGGAAAGTGTCAGTTACAAGACAACAATAAGGTAGGACTGTGCCTAGTAGACCTATTAGAAAATCCAAGCACCTATTTCCTAAAATCCAGAACCTAAACCTTCAGAGGGTAACGCAACTACAATCAAGTATAGATAATGACATTTATTTGTCAGAAAAAGAAACATAATGAGTGAATAACAATTGAGATTACATTTAGATATAGCTGTATATGCATTCTGTCGCGTGAGAAATGGCGCGGAAGTAAAATCCAAACAGACAAGATATTAATTTTTGTAACTGCAGAGATGTAATGATTTTCATAATGGGTGGATAAAACGACAATGAAATGTGATTTCAAAATCCAAATGCTAATGTAGCAGACTTGCATTTGGAACTGTCAAATGGTGTTTATTTGGATGCCGGGTGCCACCTGACATAGTTGCAAAAAATGGTTCAAATGGCTCTGAGCACTATAGGACTTAACTTCTGAGGTCATCAGTCCCCTAGAACTTAGAACTACTTAAACCTTACTTAAGGACATCACACACATCCATGCCCTAGGCATGATTCGAAACTGCGACCCTAGCGGTCGCGCAGTTCCAGACTGAAGCGCCTAGAACCGCTCGGCCACCCCGGCCGGCGCCATTATTGCATTTGACGCTCGTGAATACGGAACATTTCATTACAAGCAATACGTCGACTACAGTAAACGAAATTAATGACACCTCAAGGCAAAGGCATATTTTAAATGGAAGTAGTATGCGTAGTACAGATGCAGATGCTGACAGGTGTAGGCCAGAAGTGACTGGCGAAAAATATGCAAGTCTTATTTCGAGCCTTAACAGAAACAATACAAACAGACAGGAACGCTATGAAAACAGACATGAATTCAAAAGTGTCAAGTTTAGAGACCAATTTGAACACAGTAAATTCAAAAATGTCAAGTACAGAAACAATAAATTCAAAGACGTCGAGTTTACACACAATACAAACAGACATGACTAATATGAGAGCAGACATGACCACAGTAAAGTCCGAGATCTCGAAGGTAAATACAAGCATGACACATATCAGGCGAAGTAAAAAATTTGCTCGCAGAACTCAATAATTTGTATACGAAGTACACACAGCAAATTTCGCGAATCTCCGCGGAAAATTAACGAATAAGTACAAACTTCAGTTCGCAATATGAGTGAGAAATTACGAGGCACAGTGGAAGAAAAATTTGAAAAACACGCACGTATGGATAGGAGCCAGCAGAAATCAGAGGAAGTTCGGATAATTTACAGGTAATGCAAAAGAATACGCAGGTTAACGTAGATAATGTACAGTCAGAAGCAGCGAAGACATAAAATGTAGAGAATATCACAGTGGAGATAGGATTAGTCAAGTTAGAACATAAAAGAACCAAGTCAGCTATTGTGCAACTTTACGAAAGAGTAAAGGATACTACAAAAGACGAAAACACAAAGTTCGCGGTAAAGGATATAATGGGGGAGAAGGAAAAAGAAATTTTAAAACGCGTAGGACATGATATCAAAGAGGTAGAACAAAGATTCATGGGCGAAACAGCAAACAAAGTACGGTAATATCATCGCCGGAGGCGGTAAGCGGAGCTATAAACAGCCGTCCGCCGGTGAGAGAAATAAGTGGCGCGGGCAACAATGGCCAACCCACGCCCCGCGGGCGCATGCCGACGCTCGACGTGAGCAATAGGCAAAACGTTTGTGAGACAGGTATGTCACACAGCGTGTAACTGCTCTTCCATCCGGCTGGACAGCGTTGTTAATGGACGAGAGTTTAGTAAAACGCCGACAGTTTCCTCTATTTTCAAATGAAACAAAGCGAACACACCCGGTAGTGTTTGTCCGAGTCTTTAGGAATGTACTGCCTAGTACTTGGACAGAAGCTCAAAGATCAAATATGTGGTAAGGCACACAGACGGTGACGCCCTTTTGTGTGCTACAGAGGCGTCGGAACTCTGCGAGACATATGATCAATTTGAGAATGCATTTTTAGATAAATACTGGTCAACAGCTGCCCAGGAGAGATTAAGACGAGAAGAATTTAATCCATTATCGTATCATCCAAAACTTGGGGGACTAAGTAACTATTTTGAAGCATATCTAAACAAGACCCGCTACTGTAGTAAACCGATATCTTACGTCAACGCACTGAAAATCTTAAAGAACAAACTGCCTGCAAATGTTAGGGAAAAATTAGTAACGATTCCCGATTATGATCTCGAGTACTATCTCTCAGTGCTCGACTCAATAGATCTAATTCATGAGGTTCGGGAAGCCATGCTTAGTTATCGGAACGGTAATGAACACAACCCAAATGGGAGAAACAACTACGGCAACAGCAATCGCTTTGGAAACTGTAATGGTCTTGTGAGTAAGAGTGAATGGCATCCTTATGCACCGCCACACAACAGAAATCTGTTCAGTCGATTACCTGTCACCCACATGGTGACCGAAGGTACGAAAGTAAATATCAGCGCCAGCCTGTGTGGCCGAGCGATTCTAGGCCCTTCAATCTGGACCCGCGCGACCGCTACGGTCGCAGGTTCGAATCCTGCCTCGGGCATGGATGTGTTTGATGCCCTTAGGTTAGTTAGGTTTAAGTAGTCCTAAGTTCTAGGGGACTGATGACCTCAGATGTTAAGTCCTATAGTGATCAGAACCATTTGAACCATAAATATCAGCCCCATCGGTATGGCAGTGGCCGAGGTAGGAGAAATTCGAGAGAAAACTTTGATACTCGACGACAAGGAGATGTAAATTACCAGGATCGGAATGTGGAACACAGGGATCATAGAGAGAACCGGCAGGCCATATAGTCAAACCGAAACAGCCGGGACACGAACTGCGGTGCACTCGAACATACAGTGAACATAGTAAAAGAAAAAGCAGAAAATGAAACGATACCTTTACCATCTCCAGGAAATAACAATAAATCAGCATGACTAAACCAAAGATTAAAAACAGATTTTCAAGAGGAGGAAGGTAATGAACTGACAGTGGACCACAGTAATAATATTAGCGGTATAAACACTAACATGAACAGAAATAGGAAAGAAGAGGTAGGCGCTGAAACAAGCTTACATGAACAGCATATCCGTAATCTAATTTTAGGGTATGATAAGGGAGCAAAAATGAATGAAGATTTGTTCTCTGAAAAGAAGGAAATAACCTGCAAGGCAAGCGAAATTATTCAAGCAAAAATAAAGGTAAAGGTGGGAAACATAGATATATCAGTTGCTTTGTATACTGGCGTGTCAACAAGCCTGATGTCAACAAGATTGTTTGAAGACAGTACAGGAAGTAAATGTACCTACGCTATCCTTAGAGAACTGTAAGATTGTAACAGCGATGGGAAGTAACTCTAAAGTTATAAAACTACAGGCCAGCATACCCACTAGCATATGTGGTGTAATTTTGCAGCGTACTTTCTTGTTGGTAAACAAACTTAAACTGAAATGTGTACTTGGTATGGAGGTGTTAGACGGACGTTGTGACCGAGCGGTTCTAGGCGCGTCAGTCCAGAACCGCGCTGTTGCTACGGTCGCAGGTTCGAATCCTGTGTGATGTCCTTAGGTTAGTTAGGTTTAAGTAGTTCTAAGTCTAGGGCACTCATGACCTCAGATGTTAAGTCCCATAGCGCTCAGGGCCAATGGAGGTGTTCGGAAGGTATGGAGTAAAGATAGCTACCGCCAGGGGAATGTCAATTTCACATAGGAGAATGCACACTGACAATAGACTTAATAAGAACTACAACGACAAATCCAACTAGGCAGACTCCTGACATTAGTGTTAAACTTATCTAGCCCCGAATCTTAATGGCTCTGAGCACTATGGGACTTAACATCTATGGTCATCAGTCCCCTAGAACTTAGAACTACTTAAACCTAACTAACCTAACGACAGCACACAACACCCAGTCATCACGAGGCAGAGAAAATCTCTGACCCTGCCGGGAATCGAACCCGGGAACCCGCCGAATCTTAATGGTAAATGAAATAGAACATGATGATGTTGACAGAGAGATCCTCAATAAGCCATCAGTAGACAGTAAAATAAGTAAATCCACTGCTCTTAACAATGAACAGCGAAGCGAACTGACAAAATTACTCTTTAAGTACCATAGCATTTTTCGTAAACAATTCAGTGTTATTCAGCGATTTGAATATAAAATGGAAGTGTAGCCATATGAAACTTATTGTAGAACGTCATATGGCATTCCTTGGGCAAAGAATGAGGCACTAAGACAAGAAATAGAGCGTATGATTAGATGGCACGTTATTGAAACATCACACTCGCCTTAATGCAGCCAATTCTCTCAGTTGGTAAAACTGACAGAACGGTGCATTTGGGATTAGATACGAGAGAAATAAACAAAATCATCGTTGCTATAAGAACAATGCCAGAGAATTTAGAAGAGCAGTTATCAAAGTTTCATGGCGTTAGGTACTAAACATCCCTAGATTTAAAGACATCATACTAGCAAATTTTATTACATTAAGAGAGTAGAAAGTATACAGCTTTCACAAATGCCAGAAGGAGCTACCAGTTTAGGGTGCTACCTTTTGGATTAAACATGAGCGCTGGTGTGGTTATTGAAGTATTAGACAGAGTACTTGGACGGGACTGCTTAGCAAAATATGTGGACAACTTACTTCAACACACGCACCGCATATGGGGACACTATGGCATGCTAAAGTGCGCTGCCAAAATTTCTGTGTTTTGTTCTTTTCCTAATATGGGGCGACGTATAGAGCACGTTGTCAGACACTGTTATCAGACACTGTCAAAATGTCAAGCATCAGAAGAGGACCTGTCTTAACGTACTACACCCAATAATACCAAAGCAACTATAGCGTAGCCTCCGCTAAAAAAGGAGTATAAATACGTTATCGATACACAACAATAAAGAAGCGTGATCTGCGCTCTCCGAATCGAAATAATTGTGATCTTTGTCCATTTTTATAAAAAGAATGAGCGTTTTATCTTTCATTGTCTTCTTGATTCTGATGTTCTAGGTGACGGTCGCTTATTGTCCACAGTATGTAATAATTAAATGTTTCCCTGGCCATTTTTGTGTAGGCTCATTGTTGTAGCGACGCCATTAATGATAAAAATGATATAAGCTCTTTTAATAGTCATTTAATGCTAAAAGTATTAAAAAGAATAATCTCAATAAACGGAAAATGGCGTCTTGTAATATTTTCCAATTCATATTAGGCCAGAGGTACAGTTTTTTTATTAACAGGAATTTCTATAACTGCTTAGACTACCATTGCACATAGACAGCTATCCTGTAGCATCAAGCCTCATAGAAAAAAGTCAAGTTTTGTGTTTAATGGATTATCGCGTAATGTTAAAGAAAGATTTTTAATCCATTGTGAGTAAGACGGATATCTTCACGTTGGGATACGTATGATATTTCTGGCGATAGTGCCCTGAGAAAATTTAGCCATGGCTTTTAACAAACACAAAAAAAGTATTTTCAAAACCATTTCATACAACAGGAATAAAGGCACAGTTGTATGAATTAACAGCATTTTCAAAAAGTTACGCGATACAACCAAGAGATCTTATATCCGCTGACACCGCAGGACCCCAAGACTGTGGCGGGATGAAATACATCGTAGCCCTGTATGACGTTTTTAGTAAGTATCTCCAGCTATACACAGTCAAAAATGTTAAGTCTGGAACGGTTATAAGGCGGATTCTAGAAGACTACATACGATGCGTTGAGGAACCCCGTGCAGTACTAACTGATAACGCACCAAATTTTACAAGTGACCAATGGAGATCAGTTTTGAAATCACAAAACATACTTCATATTTTAGTATCCAAATTCCATCCGGAAGAAAGTCCCATTGAACAATACTTTTGTGAATTTAAAAGATTTATCTCGACATATATACCACACAATCGAAAGAAATGGATAGAATACCTGGGTCCATTTCAGCATATAGTAAATCACCTACCACACACATCAACAGGGTACACACTGGACAAACTTATGTTTGAAAAAGTGGAACTTGATGAATGGGCAAAATCAATGCCTAAATTAGGGAAAAAGGACATATCCTTAGATGAGAAAGTACAACGAGTGCTAATAACATTGGAAGAGAAAGCTCAAATAAGGAAAGGAATTTACTACAGGAAATTGAAAAACAGAATGTAATTCCAGATTGGACAAGAGGTACTACTAAGAAATCATCCAAAATCATCGAAGTTAAAAGCATTAAATCAAAAATGGCAATTATTATACGCCATATATCACTGTTGACAAGCTACATCCTGGGTGCTACTTGATAGGAAATATAACAAATGGTAAAATAAAAGGCATGTATGCACATAAAGATTTGCGGTAATTTGTGAAATTAAAACTGAAGCCTCGTTCTTTCCCTATCTGTCGTATCAATAAAGCACATAAAGGTAGGAGGTTTGTCACCCTTTGACGGTCGGCCGGTGTGACCGAGCGGTTCTAGGCGCTTCAGTCTGGAACCGCGCGACCGCTACGGTCGCAGGTTCGAATCCTGCCTCGGGCATGGATGTGTGTCATGTCCTTAGGTTAGTTAGGTTTAAGTAGTTCTAAGTTCTAGGGGTCTGATGACCTCAGATGTTAAGTCCCATAGGGCTCTGAACCATTTGAACCCTTTGACGAATAAACCGACTGGCGCTCGGTTGCTCTGCAGCTCTCTTCCTCTTCTACTACCCTGTTTAGCCAATTTCCGGTACTCCCTCCCTCTTCTACTATCCTGTTTAGCCAATAAGGAATGTTCAATTTTCTTCTACTATCTTAAAATGCAAAGAATGACATGCAACCTAGTGAATAGAAATTATCCTTTCTTTTGATATTGTACTTTCTTAAGACTTAAATATCTATAGAAGCAAAGGAAAACTTTTGATATTTCATAAGGTAAAAGGGAATATACAACAAGAATTAAGACAACTATACATAATACTGAACACGTGAAAGCCATTAGATGACGTAGTTGTACTACATCATGCGCAAAAAAGAGTAATAGAAAAGGTAGGAATTCACAGCGTGTGAGATTTAAGCAAGAGCAACGAGTGGTGAAATGTATTGAGACACGCAACCGCGCTTAAAGCTGAGCGTACAGTAATAACTACATGTGAAGTGGTTAACAGCTGATCGAAGGGGTAGAGCAGGCAAAATGCAAAATCAAGGTCAGTGTCGCCTTTAAGGACAGGCGACTACAGCCGAGGTGTGCAAAGACACACCGTGCACCACGATGGAAACTATTTTGGAATTTAAGCGAATCGGCATCCGCGGCGCGCAGCCAACTGGACAAAACATGTGTGAAATCGTATGGGACTTAACTGCTAAGGTTATCAGTCCCTAAGCTTACACACTGCTTAACCTAAATTAGCCTAAGGACAAACACATACACCCATGCCCGAGGGAGGACTCGAACCTCCGCAGGGACCAGCCGCACAGTCCATCACTGCAGCGCCTTTGGCCGCTCGGCTAATCCCGCGCGGCTGGACAAAACAGAAGCAATACAAAATGGAGTACCTATCAGGTAATTACTATAACGTAAATCAGCTACACAGTCAAAACGAAGAGAAACATTTATTCCCAAGTCGCAGACTATACTGTAAAGAACACTGATTTTAAGAGTGTACCATTAGGTTAAGCATACGTAGTTTTAAGAAAAGGAGCGCATCGACGCAAGTAAACTGTAAGGAGCATAGAGTACGGCACATTTGTGAACGTATCATGGGCTATTGAATGTACATAGTTAGAAATAAGTATCAGGATTAAAAGCAGAAGAGAATATACACAGGAAATGACCTATCCGACTATACACAACAGGCTTAAAACAAGTTTTAAAAAGAATTAATAACATGTACACTTAAAACTATTAGCACAGAACTTAAGAACAAAGCTACTTACATACTGCACGCAAGAAAGCGATGGTAAGAAAAATAGAAAGAAATATACACATAGAAAAATGGCCAGGATGTAAACTATAAAATAACATATCGTACAAGATTTAGCGAGAGGAGCAGTTGTGCACTTATAGAACTACACTTCTTTACAAACAGCATTAAAAGTATTGAGCTTAAAGTACAGGGAGAATACATACCCACAAATCTGGTGTTACAGAACTCACTTAATTTAGTTGCTGTTAATTACATAGTACCTTATATGAAAAGCGTAGGTAGCAAAATAAAACTGTAAACATGAATCGGACAAGACGCGGGAGATCAAGCGACAAACCAATACGCACACAACGTAATCACATGAACTTTAACTAAGTAATTGAGCTAAGTACTGTATGTTTAAAAAACAATATGGAGAAAAAAATGAAATTTCACTGCTGGATTATACTTGGAAGAAGAGAGAGTGTGAAAGATTTTAGATTCAACTGGAGGTATTAATTAGTTAATGTACGTTTGTGGTGACATATCACACATGGAGTGAAACCAGGAAAAGCATGAAAGTGTATTAGACTAATACGAGTTTATTTATATTTGTGGGAAGAAATAAGTAGAGTGATGGTGCCAGTGTGAGGAACCCACTCGTAATATATGGATAAATATGAAAATTTATGTGGAAGATTTGTAATGAATAATTTTATGCGTCTACGGTGATGAATATGAAGATGAATATTACAGTGGTACCTAGCAAAGGGCCACGATAGCGACGTAAGAAAGAATTGATTATATAGTTTTAAGTCTTAGACTGAATGATTGTATGGGTGTGGAAAGCGAAGTATTATGATCCATGTACGGTAAATAATTGTGAAAACGAACACCTTGAAGAAGCAGTGGAGAGTAAAGAAGAGACAGTCAAGCCAGTAGTTCACAGGTACACTGTACATTTAATGTACACGACAGCACAGTCATTTGCAGCACATGCATTAGAATGCAAAAAAACCTAAAATGAAAATTGTTGCCTTACCAACTAATTGTCACAGCTTGAGCAGCCCTAAGTTGAATAAAAATGAAAATATGATACACAATTCGTACTATGTATGAACACAAAATGCAGTGAAACGCTGGCCAGAGTGGCCGAGTGGTTCTAGGCGCTACAGTCTGGAACCGCGAGGCCGATACGGTCGCAGATTCGAATCCTGCCTCGGACATGGATGTGTGTGATGTCCTTAGGTTAGTTAGGTTTAAGTAGTTCTAAGTTCTAGGGGACTGATGACCTCAGAAGTTATGTCCCATAGTGCTCAGAGCCATTTAACCATTTTTTTGAAGTGAAACAATATTTTCTACATTGAGTTCTTGACGCATGCAGAAGCGAAAGCAGTACATTTAGCATAAGCACGTTCTTCTTTAGTGGGAATGAATTATGAGTGAAATTACACACGAAAAAGTTAGAGGTCACGCGTTACGAAGGTAAACATGTATATGTTGCCGCACCAATAAGGGAGATATACTCCTTGAAATATGTGTACATGAATGTGAAATATTCGACGATTAACAAGCAGTGATGAAATCAGGATTGTCAAGGGATAAAACATTCCCCATACTCGCTCGCTTGTAAATATCTTACATAGTATGAAGATTTATCAAATGCCAAGGACAGAATAAGTGCACGAACGACGCACTAGAAGTAGCAATCCTAGAAGTAGCTTGATCTGTGAAGCAGATCCTAGCAAAGCCTCTTCGTTCCATGTAGTGAGTAGTGCTGGAACGTATTTTTTATGTGTAGTGCGCGCATGGCGTCGGTCCTGCAAGGAAGAAAGGAAAATGCAAATATTCAGTATAAATGCAAGATTCCTCCTAATTTACATATTAGTGTGTAAGATGGTGCCTGTCATAGAGTCCAAGTATGAAATGTGAATTGTACATTTATTTGTCAGCTTTATTATTGTCAATGTCTGTGTCTATGTAACATGTATTATCATTTTATGTGAAATTTTATTCTTCAAGGAGAACCATTTATGCACACTCCTGGAAATGGAAAAAAGAACACATTGACACCGGTGTGGCAGACCCACCATACTTGCTCCGGACACTGCGAGAGGGCTCTACAAGCAATGATCGCACGCACGGCACAGCGGACACACCAGGAACCGCGGTGTTGGCCGTCGAATGGCGCTAGCTGCGCAGCATTTGTGCACCGCCGCCGTCAGTGTCAGCCAGTTTGCCGTGGCATACGGAGCTCCATCGCAGTCTTTTAACACTGGCAGCATGCCGCGACAGCGTGGACGTGAACCGTATGTGCAGTTGACGGACTTTGAGCGAGGGCGTATAGTGGGCATGCGGGAGGCCGGGTGGACGTACCGCCGAATTGCTCAACACGTGGGGCGTGAGGTCTCCACAGTACATCGATGTTGTCGCCAGTGGTCGGCGGAAGGTGCACGTGCCCGTCGACCTGGGACCGGACCGCAGCGACGCACGGATGCACGCCAAGACCCTAGGATCCTACGCAGTGCCGTAGGGGACCGCACCGCCACTTCCCAGCAAATTAGGGACACTGTTGCTCCTGGGGTATCGGCGAGGACCATTCGCAACCGTCTCCATGAAGCTGGGCTACGGTCCCGCACACCATTAGGCCGTCTTCCGCTCACGCCCCAACATCGTGCAGCCCGCCTCCAGTGGTGTCGCGACAGGCGTGAATGGAGGAACGAATGGAGACGTGAATCTTCAGCGATGAGATTCGCTTCTGCCTTGGTGCCAATGATGGTCGTATGCGTGTTTGACGCCGTGCAGGTGAGCGCCACAATGGGGTCTGCATACGACCGAGGCACACAGGGCCAACACCCGGCATCATGGTGTGGGGAGCGATCTCCTACACTTGCCGTACACCTCTGGTGATCGTCGAGGGGACACTGAATAGCGCACGGTATATCCAAACCGTCATCGAACCCATCGTTCTACCATTCCTAGACCGGCAAGGGAACTTGCTGTTCCAACAGGACAATGCACGTCCGCATGTATCCCGTGCCACCCAACGTGCTCTAGAAGGTGTAAGTCAACTACCCTGGCCAGCAAGATCTCCGGATCTGTCCCCATTGAGCATGTTTGGGACTGGATGAAGCGTCGTCTCACGCGGTCTGTACGTCCAGCACGAACGCTGGTCCAACTGAGGCGCCAGGTGGAAATGGCATGGCAAGCCGTTCCACAGGACTACATCCAGCATCTCTACGATCGTCTCCATGGTAGAATAGCAGCCTGCATTGCTGCGAAAGGTGGATATACACTGTACTAGTGCCGACATTGTGCATGCTCTGTTGCCTGTGTCTATGTGCCTGTGGTTCTGTCAGTGTGATCATGTGATGTATCTGACCCCAGGAATGTGTCAATAAAGTTTCCCCTTCCTGGGACAATGAATTCACAGTGTTCTTATTTCAATTTCCAGGAGTGTATGTATGGGAAGTGCAACGCACCGGACGAGTAACATACTCGCACGTGTGAAGTGATACAAAAACAGTAAGACCTGATAATAGTGAAAATAACGGCCGAGCCGCGATAAGAGTAAACGCTACAGCCTAGCGAAGGGATTATATTGAGTGTGATGCGTGTGCGACGGAAAAATCATAGATCATCCGTATAACTACTAACTGACGTTTGAGGACCGCCGAACTACAGTGGTTCAAATGGCTCTGGGCACTATGGGACTTGACATCTATGGCCATCAGTCTTCTAGACTCAGAACTACTTAAACCTAACTAACCTATGGACATCACACAACACTCAGCCATCACGAGGCAGAGAAAATCCCTGACACCGCCGGGAACCGAACCCGGGAATCCTGGCGTGGGAAGCGAGAACGCTACCGCACGGCCACGAGATGCGGGCAGGAGCGAATGCATCAACATACTCGGAAAGCAACCTATTGGGTATACAGTCTGGACCAGAAGACTTGCTTTTATTAAGTGATTTGAGTTGCTTCACTACTCCGAGGATATTTACATTCATGTATAGATCTGGTGTTCATTTTTATCACTGAATGTCAAATTAAATTAATCCCGTTGTAAGACATTTACTGTTAGACTGCCATAACTGGTAGTAGAGGGAATTGGGAAGAAATCTGCCTATGAGAACTACAGTGCCCACGAGTCAAGAAAGGACGGCCAACTTCCTGGCAGATTAAAACTGTGTGCTGTACCGAGACTCGAACTCGGGACCTTTGCCTTTCGCGGGCAAGTGCTCTACCAACTGAGATACAGAAGCTCTCCAGCGCACATTCCGCTGCAGAGTGAAAATGTCATTCTGGGAATAAAAAGTATCAATTTCGATAGACAATATTTGATGCTGACGAATCAATATATCGATAATGAAGTGTTATCGGTATTGATCGGTTTTGTTATTAAAATTGCGATGTTTCCATAAGTCGATATTTACTGCCCATCTCTACACCACAGCAATCATCCGCACGACATGTATAAAGCACCGAACAGGTAGCATACAACTACAAATCTATAATCTACGGAATTTTCTTAGTGACTTGTCAGTATCTGAAACATATGCCAGCGCTGGTGTGAGCGACATACCCGAGCAGCCGGTGGTGGGAGTACAAGGTGTTGGCAGCGTCGGTGTCGTGGCACACCTGTATGGCGGGCAGCCAGCGGTGGGAGACGTTGAAGCCCAGCTCGAAGACGTGCAACTTGTCAGCCGGGCCGCAGCGGCGTCTCGTCATATGGGCCACGGGCAAGGAGCGGCTCTCACACCACAGGTCGCCAGCCGTAACACGTTTGCCGGATACCTGCAAAGGCAGTCGTCTTCACAGCTGAACGCGTTACAGAACATGAAAACGCATCATGAAGCAGCGTACGGGAAAAACTCGAAATCTATACGGAGTTGATGCCTTTACGCACAGACGGTTTGACTCATACTTAACAAACATAATGCGAAAGCTTGTGCTGAATAATTCAGACAATAATTTTTTTTATTATGGGCCCTGCAGCATATATTATGTTACAGTAGGACATTACGCAGAGAATTAGTAGACAGTATGCTACTTGATATTTAATTTTTATATACAGGCTTGTTTCGGCTTTGTTACCTTCATCAGTACATCTGTAAACCATTGCACTTATTTATATTTTACGTAATATACAAATTATAAACATTTTTTTTTAGATTTTGTACTCACGTCCTAACGAGATGAAGAGGAGGCTTCGATACGAGGCGTTGGCTTTCGAGAGTGACTTAAAAACATGCGACAAAGTCGTAAACATTATGCCAAATATTATTAAAGTGGATTTCTTCAACGTAACAGACAGAAACAGTAAGTAAAAAAATAGTAACGTCGCCCAGCAAATACTTCGGATTATGAATATTGTAACGAAAGAAACAGTTTTTACAACGAAAATGGAATCGAGCAGGCCCTATGGTAAAGACACACTCTACCCTTATAATGGACTTCAGGAGGTATAATATGGTGCGGAAAGAAATGATTCTGGGAAAAATTGAAACTATTCGAAAATACGCTTCTCTTATATATATTCATTTCATTACGAATTTACAAACGCCTTAGATGACTAAATCGAATCACAGCCGAGAACTATAATTACGGGTATCTGAGGAAAACGTCAGAAGTTACCAAAGTAAGAGCTACACATTAATTTTCTCAAAATACAGCCCATTTAACTGGAAAAAATCATGCTGAAGGAAAGAGCCAAAACTATCATATTAAATGTAAACTATAAATACAGTACAGACTTCTCCAAAGTCTGCTACTGTTGATGATGGCTCCCACGATTCTTGGAAACAATATTTGCTCCGCGAATAACCGTAGCTAATATTACACTCGGAAACAGCGAAATATTTCTGATAAATAATTCCTCGTAAATCAAGTCGTATTCGGAACTAAGCCGAACAAGCATCACAACGAACATGCTCTTAACGTTAAATTGTTAGTATGTTTTCAGCTAATAACAATAATCATTCGTAGATAATATCTGCTGCAGATTTCTACTAATACCTCTTAACTGAATTACATAGTCCAAGTATTCGACAAAGTCGTAAATACAAGAAGGATATTGCGAAGAGCATCACATATCACGACATACGATGTAGATCAACCACGCACCGAAATTCGCGTTGGCATTCATTTCCTTCGAGGCCTCATTGAAATTGGCACATTACACCCAACACTACAGGCGAGTCTCTTAATAAGTGTAGCTTTCTTGGCTTTAACGAGAAAAACCATTGAGTTACAACCTACCTCAGGCTACGCTGCAGATCAGTCTGTCACCACAGAAAGCTTTTCCGCTGTCACTTCCGTTGCTTCGCGAACTCAAAACCAAACCGTTGCATTCCAACACAACATGGACCACGGGCTAAGTTCCGATCAGTCTTTCACCACAAAAATCTTTTCCGCTGTCGCATTCGTTGGCTTTGCCACCTCACGATTAAGCCGTTGCATTCCAAACTAACATAGATCTCGGTCTAAACAGCAGATCAGTGTGTCACCACAGAAATCTCTTCCGCTGTCGGACTCTTTGGCTTCGCCAACTCAAAACCAGATTGTTGCCTTCCAACCTAACCTAGACCTCAGGTTACGCTCCAGATCACTGTAGCACCACAGAAACCCTATTCGCTGTCAGATTTGTTGGCTTTCGCCAGGACAAAACGAAACTGTTGCATTCCAATCTAACCTAGATCTCAGGTTACGCTACAGACCAGTGTGTCACCACAGACAACTTTTCCACTGTAAGAACCGTTGGCTTTGCCAACTCAGACCCAAATCGTCACATTCTATCCTAACCTAAACCTCCACCTAACGCAGTCCTTTATAGTGACATTAAGCTGTTCACCCCACTCACGAGGTAATCACTCTTTCAGCAATTCGTAACTTCTTCAGTAATTTCAGAAGATACATCTCTCGTTTTCACTCCACCTACTCTTCGACATGTACTCAGTTGCTAACTACAAATTCTCTAATTCAACAATTGCCAGCATCAGCACACAGTCCAACAACCTCCAAACGGCTAGTCACTATTGGACAAAACCAGCATAGAAATGAAAATTACGGTAACAAGGTACACACCAGTACTTACCAACAGTAGATTATTATTCCCTATACGCTGACGTCCAAGAAGTCAAGGCTGTTTATGAACTATTAAAAAAATATTCTAATACCTCGAAACCAAACATGTAACAAAATTAACACAATTAACTGTAAAAATTAAAATAAAAAACAAAAAATGCACCTAATTCTAAAAGAGAAAGTTATCTCTCTTTCTTTGGCGCATACATGCTCCCTGAAATACTCATCTTCTAAACATTCATGGTGGTGTCTGTTTGTACTATATCGTGTCTCCCTACCACTTTCGCGCAACGACGCTCTGAGCGTGTTTTTTCGGGAATTGACTAGTTTGAACCTGGGACCTGTTGCTGGTAAGGAGTCGCCAGACCACACATGACATGTAGAATTCAGAAGAGTTCAGTGAGACTAGCGATGATATAACCAAATATTAAATGATTTCAGCGTCAGCTCCACTGCACTCCTTGTAAAAGAATCTTAATACTAACTAAATTTAGTGGAAAGGGTTCAAGGCTTTCCTATTTTTAGTTAGCTGGTAAAATAACGTCGAAAAAGCAGTTAAATTTACCATTGGAAGTTTTATCCTACTCACAAAACATCGTTTATAAATTGCACTATTGATAAAAGGAAATGTTTTAATACAGGATGGTAAAAACCAACTGCGTTCAACAAAAATGTGAACGAATATTCCCTGAATGGGTTTCCAAGTTCTACAATGGATCGAAGGATGACCTATGCCATATCACATCTATAATCTAGGTTAAATTTAAGTTTCACAGAAGAAAAAACTATCAAAACGGTCTATAGTGACCCTCAATTATCTTTAATTACTTATCTAACTTGTCGTAAATTACAGTGGCTGATGTGGCTTCTCAATAACTATATAAAAGAAAAATCATCGCGTCTCAGATCTTTACTTCAAGTGGCAAATGTGAACACCGTGAGTTTTAATTAACGATCGACACTAGTTTTACGCAAAAAGGGGGTGTAACAGATGAGTCTTCTGCAGTTCTGAGTCAAGTCTTGTTGTTGTTGTTGTTGTTGTCTTCAGTCCTGAGACTGGTTTGATGCAGCTCTCCATGCTACTCTATCCTGTGCAAGCTGCTTCATCTCCCAGTACCTACTGCAACCTACATCCTTCTGAATCTGCTTAGTGTACTCATCTCTCAGTCTCCCTCTACGATTTTTACCCTCCACGCTGCCCTCCAATGCCAAATTTGTGATCCCTTGATGCCTCAAAATATGTCCTACCAACCGATCCCTTCTTCTAGTCAAGTTGTGCCACAAACTTCTCTTCTCCCCAATCCTATTCAATACCTCCTCATTAGTTACGTGCTCTATCCACCTTATCTTCAGTATTCTTCTGTAGCACCACATTTCGAAAGCTTCTATTCTCTTCTTGTCCAAACTAGTTATCGTCCATGTTTCACTTCCATACATGGCTACACTCCAAACAAATACTTTCAGAAACGACTTCCTGATACATAAATCTATATTCGATGTTAACAAATTTCTCTTCTTCAGAAACGCTTTCCTTGCCATTGCCAGTCTACATTTTATATCCTCTCTACTTCGACCATCATCAGTTATTTTACTTCCTAAATAGCAAAACTCCTTTACTACTTTAAGTGTCTCATTTCCTAATCTAATTCCCTCAGCATCACCCGATTTAATTTGACTACATTCCATTATCCTCGTTTTGCTTTTGTTAATGTTCATCTTATATCCTCCTTTCAAGACACTGTCCATTCCGTTGAACTGCTCTTCCAAGTCCTTTGCCGTCTCTGACAGAATTACAATGTCATCGGCGAACCTCAAGGTTTTTACTTCGTCTCCATGAATTTTAATACCTACTCCAAATTTTTCTTTTGTTTCCTTTACTGCTTGCTCAATATACAGATTGAATAACATCGGGGAGAGGCTACAACCCTGTCTCACTCCTTTCCCAACCACTGCTTCCCTTTCATGCCCCTCGACTCTTATAACTGCCATCTGGTTACTGTACAAATTATAAATAGCCTTTCGCTCCCTGTATTTTACCCCTGCCACCTTTAGAATTTGAAAAAGAGTATTCCAGTCAACATTGTCAAAAGCTTTCTCTAAGTCTACAAATACTAGAAACGTAGGTTTGCCTTTTCTTAATCTTTCTTCTAAGATAAGTCGTAAGGTCAGTATTGCCTCACGTGTTCCAACATTTCGACGGAATCCAAACTGATCCTCCCCGAGGTCTGCATCTACCAGTTTTTCCATTCGTCTGTAAAGAATTCGCGTTAGTATTTTGCATCCGTGGCTTATTAAACTGATAGTTCGGTAATTTTCACATCTGTCAGTACCTGCTTTCTTTGGGATTGGAATTATTATATTCTTCTTGAAGTCTGAGGGTATTTCGCCTGTCTCATACATCTTGCTCACCAGCTGGTAGAGTTTTGTAAGGACTGATTGTCCCAAGCCCGTCAGTAGTTCTAATGGAATGTTGTCTACTCCGGGGGCCTTGTTTCGACTCAGGTCTTTCAGTGCTCTGTCAAACTCTTCACACAGTATCGTATCTCCCATTTCGTCTTCATCTACATCCTCTTCCATTTCCATAATATTGTCCTCAAGTACATCGGCCTTGTATAAACCTTCTATATACTCCTTCCACCTTTCTGCCTTCCCTTCTTTGCTTAGAACTGGGCTGCCATCTGAGCTCTTGATATTCATACACGTGGTTCTCTTCTCTCCAAAGGTTTCTTTAATTTTCCTGTAGGCAGTATCTATCTTACCCCTAGTGAGATAAGCTTCTACATCCTTACATTTGTCCTCTAGCCATCCCTGTTTAGCCATTTTGCACTTCCTGTCGATCTCATTTTTGAGACGTTTGTATTCCTTTTTGCCTGCTTCATTTACTGCATTTTTATATTTTCTCCTTTCATCAATTAAATTCAATATTTCTTCTGTTACCCAAGGATTTCTAGCAGCCCTCGTCTTTGTACCTACTTTATCCTCTGCTGCCTTCACTACTGCATCCCTCAGAGCTACCCATTCTTCTTCTACTGTATTTTTTCCCCTATTCCTGTCAATTGTTCCCTTATGCTCTCCCTGAAACTCTGTACAACCTCTGGTTCTTTCAGTTTATCCAATTCCCATCTCCTTAAATTCCCACATTTTTGCAGTTTCTTCAGTTTTAATCTACAGGTCATAACCAATAGATTGTGGTCAGAGTCCACATCTGCCCCTGGAAATGTCTTACAAATTAAAACCTGGTTCCTAAATCTCTGTCTTACCATTATATAATCTATCTGATACCTTTTAGTATCTCCAGGGTTCTTCCACGTATACAACCTTCTTTCATGATTCTTAAACCAAGTGTTAGCTATGATTAAGTTGTGCTCTGCGCAAAATTCTACTAGGCGGCTTCCTCTTTCATTTCTTAGCCCCAATCCATATTCACCTACTATGTTTCCTTCTCTCCCTTTTCCTACACTCGAATTCCAATCACCCATTAGTATTAAATTTTCGTCTCCCTTCACTATCTGAATAATTTCTTTTATTTCATCGTACATTTCTTCAATTTCTTCATCATCTGCAGAGCTAGTTGGCATATAAACTTGTACTACTGTAGTAGGTGTGGGCTTCGTATCTATCTTAGCCACAATAATGCCTTCACTATGCTGTTTGTAGTAGCTTACCGCATTCCTATTTTCCTATTCATTATTAAACCTACTCCCGCATTACCCCTATTTGATTTTGTGTTTATAACCCTGTAGTCATCTGACCAGAAGTCTTGTTCCTCCTGCCACCGAACTTCACTAATTCCCACTATATCTAACTTTAACCTATCCAGTTCCCTTTTTAAATTTTCTAACCTACCTGCCCGATTAAGGGATCTGACATTCCACGCTCCGATCCGTAGAACGCCAGTTTTCTTTCTCCTGATAACGACATCCTCCTGAGTAGTCCCCGCCCGGAGATCCGAATGGGGGACTATTTTACCTCCGGAATATTTTACCCAAGAGGATGCCATCATCATTTAATCATACAGTAAAGCTGCATGTCCTCGGGAAAAATTACGGCTGTAGTTTCCCCTTGCTTTCAGCCGTTCGCAGTACCAGCACAGCAAGGCCGTTTTGGTTAATGTTGCAAGGCCAGATCAGTCAATCATCCAGACTGTTGCCCCTGCAACTACTGAAAAGGCTGCTGCCCCTCTTCAGGAACCACACGTTTGTCTGGCCTCTCAACAGATACCCCTCCGTTGTGGTTGCACCTACGGTACGGCCATCTGTATCGCTGAGGCACGCAAGCCTCCCCACCAACGGCAAGGTCCATGGTTCATGGGGGGGGAGTGAAGTCTTATGCGCTCAAGAATGCGGCATCGCGTGCGTTCATTACCTTGTCGGTGTTTAAGCAGCGTCAGGGCGGCAGCGGCCGGCGCAGCAGCCATCCAGCTCGCCGTCTCGGAACCAACTCTCGTCTAACTTCTCCTTACTACAATTTACCGAAGTTAGTTTAAAAAAACTATCTGGCTATGTTTTCATCTGACCAGTCAGGGTCTCAACGTTAACCTTAAATTCTGTCTATCCAATGAGAAACGTTATACTTTTCGTGGTGGAGCAATGTTTTTAAAGTTTGCAACGTAACAGAGACGCTAAAAAGTCTCACGCTAAAATCTGCAGCTGGTGTGGTCCTTTTAGCGTTATCGTGAGATCTATACTGTTCTTCTGGAGGGCTCTATCTTTTAACATGGGCTGGAGGATTGTCCTAATGTAACAGACACGCGAAAAAGTCTCACGCTAAAACTTGCGGGTGATAGTGGCCCTTTTTGTGTTATCGTAAGAGCTATACTGCTTTTCTGGAGGGCTCTAGCTTTTAACTTGGGCTGGGGGTGGTCCTTGACGTACCTGAGACACGAAAAAGCCTCACGCTAAAACGTGCGGGTTGTGTAGTCGTACAGCTAGTCTGGCGGCGTGGGTGTCAAGCCCCTCCCTTATCGTAGGGCCTTCTAGCTTAACACGGTCCTGCTCTCGGCTTCTGTCCTCGTTTCTCCCCTCGGAACTGCGTCTGCCTCACGGTGGTAAGGTACGACATGCATTTAGGAATTCTTGTGTTAGTCTGTGGTATTCCATTTGGTCACTCGTTACTTGTATTACTTTGGTTAATTTAATGTCACGATTTATTCGGAGCTATGTGACATACCAGTAGATTTGCTTATTATGTCAGGTTTTTCGTGGAAGGTGTTGGATTTGCCTGACACCTTACAATCTAAATGACTCTGTAGTACTGATATTATCTTTTTTTCTCTCCAAGTAACACTTTTTGTTGCCGCCCCCCCCCATACCCTTCAATTGTGTTTGTACATGCCCCTGTTTTTTTGTCCCTAAATTCAACGGAATGATTCACAGCCAAATGCATGTACCCAATTTCATTTCACCCCTTATAACCAACCCACTCACCTGATGTGGTTGACCCATCTGCTATATAACTTTTTACTAACTGAAAAGTATTACAAGCTGTTCTATCCTTAATTAGCTTAAAATCATGTCTTGAGAAGAGAGATTCCCTGAAAGAACTGTCCCGCACAACCACGGTCCAACATCATCATGCTCTCTCTCATCTCTTTTTTACAATCTGTTTATGTCTCATGAGCAGCAAACCAAAAAGGGGATCTTAAACAAGAAAACGAAGAAAGTAATAACATTCTTTTCATATAAAGCCCTGATTTCTGAAACCACGTTCCTCTACGAATAGACCGCCATACACAATCTTTTCCACAGCACCACATGTAAAAACGCTCATGCGTTTTTTCGAAACCTTGCACAATGTCATGTCCTTGCCACAAACACTACACTTAACAATAAGAAGCAGTTAAATTGTACTGTCTGACAAAACTGATGACATTCATTGGTTTCCTCAATTCATCAGCAAATTTCACGAAAGTGAAACGAAGTGATGAGTATGTTGTTCCCCCCTGTCATACTATTTTCCACATCTTCAAAATTAGGAGTAGAACTTGACCCCACACTTGCCTCCATATTTCGTGATGCTACTAATACTTAAAGATATTTCAAATATTAACTAATTATGTGACTTTTCATGCTTTCCCGACGGATCCGTTGCAAATATGCTTCTCGGGTTTGCCGCCATATCGTATTGTGTAAATCGCACAATATTTCTTCGATGCAACTGCTCGACATCATCAGGTGGTGGCAACTGCTGCTGTCACTGCTGCAAGGCAGTAAAGTGCCCTCCGCCACACACCGTTGGGTGGCTTGCGGAGTATAAATGTAGATGTAGAAGAAATATTGTGTGATTTACACAATATGATCCGGCGGCCAACCCGAGAAGCGTATTTGCATTATTACTTTCTGTGTGAACCAACGAGACTGGATCGAGAGAATGTAAGGCTACAGAGAAATTCAGTTCAAAATATCCACCAAAACGTGACGTCGTAGCACCCATTACGTCACAGGTCAAAGATGACAGCTAGTATAGAACGTTCCTCTAGATCCATAAATGGACATAGTCAACTTTGGGTTAACTGTTGCTGCTGTCCATAGTATTAAATGTAACATTTGTTCAATGATTTGCCGTTGCGCTTATATTATAATACGTTTTTTGCAATTTTGACAGTTGTAGAACTTCAAGTCTGATAGGTAGTTGTTTGCACAAAGATATTTATGTTGTTGCGGGTCGTGTATGTATGGAACTGTTATTGATGTGTTTTATTTATTCGTTATTCTTATATAAAACTTCGAAAAACACTATGTTGAGAACATTGAAAACGCACTACAGATCCTGCACAAAATCCCAAAAGGTGAAAACATGAATATTTCGGAGGAATTCGAAATATACATATGTACTAAAGAATATCCTCACTTGAACAAACCGATTTATAGCACGCACAGTTTTTTAAAAAAAATTATTGAAATTTGATACAGGGATAACAGATAATCAAAATACTAAAGATTGCAAACATATCAGTAATAGTTCCATAGATACACGAACCGTATCAACATAAAAATCTTTGAGTAAACAACTAGCTGTCAAACTTTAATTTCTACGACTAATAATCCATAACAATTTGAGAAGAACAGAAATATCCATAACTACAACACTAGAGGGAAAAAGTGCTGTAATGCCCATTGTTAAAGATCTCGATGGGTTCGGCATACAGCAAAAAAATTGTTTTTGGTCATTTGCCCAATAATATAAAATGTTTGACAGGCAGCGAAGCAAGTTTTAAATCTAATTTAAACGATTTCTGACAATATTATGAAAAGGATAGTTGCTACTCACCATATGGCGGTGATGCTGAGTCGCAGACAGGCACATCAAAAAGACTGTCAAACAAAGTTTTCGGCCGCGGTCTTTTTTTGTGCCTATCTGCCACTCTGCATCTTCGATGTGTGGTGACTAGCAACTATCCTTTTCATTTCTACTTGAAAGCTGTCAGTCAGTAAAAAAAAGTGTAGCAGCATGAGTAAGACTAAAAATAATTGTGTTCATTAATGTTAACACCAATCATGCACACATACCGTGTAAAATGACACGTTCTACATTATTCCGATAAAAGAATTGCTCAAATTATCTAAGGAAAATGTAACCAACTTACTAATTATCTCCAGAGCAACGATGATGACCATGGGAGTCAGCAGAAATATATACAAACCGAAAAGATTGTAAAATTGCCATTTTTTAACCAGAATGGCGAATATACTATCACATACTCCTACTGAAAGTAGTATTCGTCAAAACTAGAAGAAAGGTTTCTATAACGACATGTCCGGAAAACAGTACTTGCTGAGTATGAGCAAATCTGTCCTCTCATTGGCATCTGTCCGTTATGTAGAAGTATACAGTATAGACAGTGCTGCATGTTGTTACTGCGCATTCTGACACATCCCTAAGCCCTTCTTCGCAGTCAATCACCCACGCTTCCTAACGAATATGCACCAGTTTGGATTGCAACAGGTGCGTTGGTCACCCACACTTATTAAGTCTGCACATTTTCGGTGGGTTGAGCATACAACAATTCATTTAAATGTTCCCACAGCCAGAAATCCGAAGGGATACGTAAGGCATGAGGAGCGCTTCAGTATCAGTGTAAGGTCAGGAATTGTCAGCGATAGACTCTTTCGTCCACGCAACTTACCATACAGACTAGCAGGTGCTGAGTGTCACTGACTGCTACGCGACGAATTACCAGCACAATCGGAGAAAGTTGCCCTCACAGAAAGACAACGACGATGGTTTATGCTCGGCGGGACACAGCCTTATTTTCTACTTTCTCAGTGCAACGTTTCATAGGCGGTGGATTGGGCGAGGGTGTCCCGTAGCATGGCCTTCCCGATCACCAGATCTGACTGCATGAAGGGTTTCTTTGCTGCAAAGATGGGCTGAAAGATGTGCCGGGATGGGTGGTAACCACACGCAGCACTATCTATAGTGTCTACTTTTACTTAAGGGACGTATGGGAATGAGAGGACGGAAACATGAGCTCTAAAAAACTTAAAACCTATGAACACTTCTTCATCTTAAATAGTGTGAAACAAATCTACTCTACTGCAGGTTCTTTGCTTTCCATTCATGCAGTTAACATAGTCTGTAAAGAACTATGAGGAATTGTTCATCTTCACTGCTGTAAACGACAACTCTTCTACTGAAAATGTGCACTTAGGTCTTAAGGCACGTATTTTAGAGCCTATGTTGACTAGATGTTTTTACTTCGAATGAATCTTTTCTATGATATTCCTGAATATTGACCTGTTCTCCTAGAACACACTGTATGTGAATATATTCCGTATGATGAAACCTTGCAGTCGAGACTGTAATACAGTTTTGGACGATTTTCGGAAATTAATGCAGACGGTCAACTGTTCACCTATACCAACTACATGCTTTTCCCCCTTCCAGAAACGACAGTCTGGGCTCAAAGGATGCCTGCTATCCCGCAAAGGTACGTTTGCGACATTGGTCTACAGTTCTGTGCATAGCCTCTTTTCCACGTCTTGTTGACGAGAGTAAGGTGCGCTCTTTTGTTGTCACGTGGGACTCTTCGGTGCACGTTCTGTTCTCGATAAATATGAGTTAGAAAAGAAGTTAATTCTGCATTAATGTTAAGAACTCGTTCTCGAACTGCTTTCTAGATCGTTTTGAGAAGCCTTTTGTTTCAATGCATGTTGTAGTTGAACACTTGTGTAGCTGCTGTATCCACATGGCGGGTGCGTTTAAAAATACTGAAATTAACAGTTTGGCTGTCTGTCTCATTACTTCAGCTTCAGCACCAGACTGGTCCACTAGAACAGCGTTTTCTAATCTTTCCGATAAGAGGAAGCCTTTTTAATGTTCACTTTTATGGTGGAACCCCTGATTTGTTTCTGTAGCAATTTTTTTTAATAAAGCACTTGAAGCGGTTGCGATACATAAATCGATGATGAAGGGGAGATTAATTACCACTTACTTATCAACAGGTAAAGGACTTATTAGCTGCATATCTTCTGCTCCTGACCGTGGCAGAATCGGATGACGATACAGACAGAGATACTGGGAAGACCACAAAGAAGTAAGACGCAAGCAGCTAATTAATGGAATAATTATATACTGAAATTAAAGAAACACATTTGAACGCGAAGTCGTCTTGTTGGGCATGGATTACTTCTCGGATAGCCGGTAACAAGAGAAAATCTATTGAATAAGAAATAAAGATCGTCCACCGTCAAGAGAGTTCTAAATAGTGAAACTTGAGATACCAACGAAGGAACGTACGTGAGGTACAGATGTTGACCGCGAGAGATGTGAGATACGTATACAAAGCGCAGCAAGTGCAGCAATTATTACTTTATCAACATCTGTGTGTGTGCTGTGCAGCGGGCTTGGGGTGCAAGCTGCATACTCGCGTAATTACAGCAATTGAGGTAGGCACGAGCATACACTAACTGCGCGGCCGGTATTTTCCCGATGTGGTCTTACACAAGACTGATTCCAGAGTAATGGTAGTCAGTTCATTTTACTTGACGAGGACAGTGAGTTCCACACTAGTGACCGATAATATTCTGTGTACGTACTGTTCCGTCAAAAAGATGTTTCCGAGTGGTCTCTGTCAGAATAAGTTATCCATAGTTTTATTCTCTCAGGGGAACAACAGTGGAGTACCTGAGTAGCAAAAGGGATTCCTATGGCGAACCTTACCGAGGGTTTGGGGAGGGGGAATGGGTAGAACTAACACTTCCTTTCGCTTTTTTGCCGAAGGGGCAGCAGTAATTCACATTTTTTAGGTTGGACACGCTATGATGGCGCCAGGAGGGTGATCTCCATAAGAAAACAGCCTCTTTTCATTCTTAGGTCTCTGCCTCACCAATCTTAACACAATAATGATTATTATCGCATTTGTGTCATCTTGTGGCTTTCTTAAACAAGTTGTTTGATATTACAATTAATTCGCCCCACACATCTGATGGCCCTGCATCTTGGCAACACATCTGTGGGTCCAGAAGGCCGAAGAAAACTGATAATATTAAAAAATTTTGCCTAGCAGGCTTTCCAAGTCGTTAAATATTAACATAATCAGCCCATGATTACCTTCATTGGATTTGTAATTTAAGCTTCAGTATGAATCCATGACGGGAAGCAGTATTTGTCAATCAATTTAGTACTCTTCCTTTGCGGAGTACTTGACTATACAGCCGTTGAGGCCTCTCCTCATGTGTGCGTGACACATGGCAGACAAGTCTCAGGTTTCTACATTCTGTAAATGGATTATCTGCAACAAAAACGTTCCCACATAACATTTATTTGCTTCGGAAGATCATTTCACAGTCAACCCCAGCCTCTTAAAGACACATTTAACATAACGCAATCAAAGAGCTCTGTTAAATTTCAATTTTAATGAAACCAGTGGTACTATTTCTTAATTTCCAGATATACTTAATATTAGGCTTTATTGATGAAGATTGAGTTGTCATTGCACATTCGGCATAGGGTCTGTTGCAGCATTTATTTTTTGTCGACACATAAGCCGAGAACTCTGTTCCACACATTGCAGTTGTTAAAAGTAGCAACATGGCCATTTGTGTTTGCATGATAAACACAGCCTTATCGCTAATGGCGTCGCATTCGTACCGACTATTTATATTATTAGGTGGAAGCAAGGGTTAACTGTTATTCCATTATTTTATTTCGTAGAGACGTTAATTTTTATTAAGTTATTGTCTGGAATGCAACGAAAAAAGCCATATAACCAGTGAATGATCTCCACTAACTCCAATGTTCTGTAGTAGGTAGTTCAAGAATCGCTGGCTAGAAAATGAGTAGAGGGTTTGATCCGTTCAAAAACGTTAAACATAACAAGAAACTTCTAGCACCTTCTGATTTATGTTTCGTCACCATCTGTGCGTGAAATTATTGCTGGCTACAGGCACAGTCCTTCTTGTGGATGCACGAGACGGTATTAAGTCTTCTTCATCAGTTTTCTTTGCATTTGTTTTTTGTTTTTTTTAGTGACTGTGTGACTGAATCTGTTCTGCAACAATAACGATTCACATAACACGGACATCTACAAAGGACAAGAACAGGTACCGTTACAGCATAGTGGTTAAAGAACGCTGAAGAATAAACAGCTGTTCGAAGGTATTGTAAGAGTTATTGAGGATGGAACATTACCATTGGGATTTTGAAAACGTAAAACAATGACAGTCCCTAAAACAGAAAATAGCGGTAAGGGTTCAAGCAACAGAACCAGCCGTTCCAATTAGACTCTTAAAACAATTGTACTACACGCTGTTGTTGTGGTCTTCAGTCCGAAGACTGGTTGATGCAGCTCTCCATGCTACTCTATCCTTTGCGAGCCTCTTCGTCTCCGAATAACTGGTGCAACCTACATCCTTCTAAATTTTCTTACTGTACTCATCTCTTGGTCTCCCTCCAGTAATAAATCGGTGATCACTTGATGTCTCAGAATGTATCCTAGCAACCGATTCCTTCTTTCGGTCAACCTCTGCCACAAATTTCCTGTCTCCCCGATTCTGTTCAGTACCTCCTCATTAGTTACGTTATCTACCAATCTAATCTTCAACATTCTTCTGTAGCACCACATTTCGAAATCTTCTATTCTCTTTTTGTCTAAACTGTTTATAGACCATATGTCACTTCCATACATAGGTACACTCCAAACAAATATGCTCGGAAAAGACTTCCTAACACTTAAATCCATATTCGATGTTAACAAATTTCTCTTCTTCAGAAATGCTTTTCTTTCCATTGCAAGTCTACATTTTATATCCTCTCTACTTCAGCCATCATGTTATTTTGCTGACCAAATAGCAAAACTGATCTACTGCTTTAAGTGTCTCGCATCCTAGTCCAATTCCCCTAGCATTGTTTGATTCAATTCGACCACATTCCATTATCCTTGTCCCGCTTTTGTCGACGTTCATCTTATATCTATCCTCCTTTAAAGACAATGTCCATTCCATTCGGCTGTTCTTCCAAGTCCTTTGCTGTCAGAATTACAGTGTCATCGGCAGATCTCAAAGTTTTTATTTCTTTTCTCTGGACTTTAATTGCTACACCAATTTTTTTGTTTACTTTTGTGCTTGTTCTGTGTTCAGATTGAATAACATCGGGGAGAGGTATAACCCTGTTTCACTCCCTTCTGAACCACTGCTTCGCTTCCATCCTCTTCGATGCTTGTTACTGCCGTCTGGTTTCTGCACAAGTGTAAATAGCCTTCCGCTCCCGGTATTTTACCCCTGCTGCCTTCAACATTTCAAAGAGAATATGATAGTCACCATTGTCAAAAGCTTTCTCTAAGTCTACAAATGCTATATATGTATGTTTGGCTTTCCTTAATCTATCTTCTACGATAAGTCGTAGTGTCAGTATTGCCTGACGTGTTCCTATGTTTCTCTGGAATCCAAACTGATCTTCTCCGACACCAGTTTCTACCAGTTTTTTTCCATTCTTTCGTAAGTATAAAATTTACATGTTGAGAACCGTGGCTGTAATACTATAAAGTTTATAATTGAAACAGCAACCAGCGAAAAGTATGATTTAATAAGGTTCAAAGCATGACCGATTCGTTTTTTTTTTTTTTTTTTTTTCCAAAGTCATCGTCAGATTGCTGTTGTACGTTGCGTTGGTTTGTTGCTGGGCCTTGTTTTGTATCCGTTATTGGTTTTCTGCACTAGGATAGCCAGAAAGTATTTTTTTCACTACTTGGTAGAGTTTACGATGGATTTATTTGTTGTGAACCCTATCATATAACTTGTGAAATGGTTTTAAATTTATTAGAACGCCAAATGTGGTGAATACTTACGTACTGTATGCTTCTGTGTGTACAGCACGTAATTTTCACTGATGCCCTAAGCAGGAGTAACCTAAGGACAATCATAAAAAGAAAACAAACGTGGCAGAAAAACTCGACATGGAAATTGGAGCAAACATTCAAATAAGAACTACAATTCTAAAACAAGTAGTTCTTCTACTCTTGTAACAGAAGAACCGATGGTAACAGAAATTTTGGAGGTTTCAAAAATGGACTCGCACTCTTGGAAAAAATGTGATAGGAAAAACAAATTAGAAAGGCCAAAGATGGAATATGAACAAGTATCACAAAACATCGAATAAGAAAGTAGCAAACAGACAGTCGAAAAAAATTATTAACACCTTAGAGAAAAGAAATTAACTAAATTAATTTGACATCCAGTTCCGCATAACGCATTTACAAAGAATATCTTCGAGAAAAATATGGTTGGAACAAAATAAAGAGGCGTGTCTAGAATATCCGTACTGCAAAGGGTGATTAATGTAATGAATCTCCAACAGTTACAAGCGAATAACACACGTGTTCATAAACAGAGCAGAATGCCCTCACTAACAAGGTATTACCTTTAGTGGAAGAAGATCAGCGACGAGATCGTTAAAACGGATAAGATGTTGAGAAACAGATAAACTGGGTATGTTCCTGTTCAAAGGCGCTATCATCGCATTCGCTTTAACTGATTTAGCGAAATTACAAAGAGGGGAAAATATTAATCAGCTGGCGCAGATCTAAACGCCACTCACTGCGAGTGCGGTTCCCGTGTCCCAGTAATAGCGTCACACATGCAAGACGACCACTCCAAAACACTCTTTGAATGTTTGGTACACATGGTGTGATGTGAGGAATCGGTATGGTTGAAAATGAATACACTTTGTACGCCGCGATCGGAGTGTAGAGTCTTTAATTGCTCCAAGATTACCTGTTTCAACAATCTTATGTTGCCATCATCTCATCTCATGGAACTTGTTATGACGTGAAATTGCCGTATTACATTTAATGAAGTCAAAGCATAAAAGGCGCTCCAAATGTACAATTGTATTCATAAAAATCCAGATAATAAAATACGTACAGCTGATCAAATGCACGCAGATGATAAAAAGCACACAGTTGCAACCCTCGCATCGTCCATGCGTCCTGGTGGTGAACACAAGTTTGCTGCGCAGCACTATGCCTACGGAGAGCTAACACAGAGCTCTATTTTAACAGTGCGCGCACGGCCGATAGGAGGATGTTAACTGAGTGGTTTTTTTATCGTCTGCGTACATTTTTCCAATTGTTTGTATTTTATCAACTGGATTTTTATCAAGAATGCCTTTTGTGCTTTGACTTCACGAACTGTAACATGGCAATTTTGTAACAAGTTCCATTAAGACTAGATGATGGCAGTATAAGACTGTTAAAACTAGTCATCGCGTTGCAATAAAAGTGTATAAATTGCGACCGCGGCGTACGAAGTGTGTTCATTTAAAATTCTGTGGATGGCCATATACTGACTGTAAATAGGCCAGACTCGGTAACAGATGACCAGTTGATAAAATGTTCGTCCTTTGTGTGGTCACTGACTTGGGTCCAATGAAATCGCATTTCACTGAGGGTGATCGTACTGTGGTTTCTCCTTCAAATCGTCGCACGAACATCAAAATGACATATGCTGGAAGAAGAAATTTGAGATCTCTGAACAGAGGAAAGGCCACTTGACCTGATGGAAAACCAGTACCATTCCACATAGAGTACGCGAAACAAATTGCTCCTCTTCTAGAAGCAATGAGCCATAGATCGTTGGAAGAATGAAACACTCCTAGTGATTGGAAGAAAGCGCAAGTAATTCTCTTATTCAAAAAGGATGGTCGAACAGACACGCACCTCTGACATGAGTCTGTTCTACCTTTACTCATTCCCTATGTCTTCTTATTTTTTGTTCGATTCTTGCAGTTACCACCAAGAAAGAGATACGATGGCGTGGACTTCTTGTCCTCGATGTCCTTCTCAGCATGGGGGTCAGTTCATACACAGACATCGTATGGCTTTTGGTAGTCGCTACAATGAGCTAAATCTTGGAAACGGTTCCGATGAGACGCTGCTGTTATGGAGGGCGATCAAAAACAGTATGAAAAACTTGGCAGGATAGGTAATGCTGAGAAATAATTGTAAAGAAAAAACCTCGTCGGGCTGCACCGTTTCTGAGTCAATTGACATCGAAGTTAGCTGCGTGGACGGATTCAAGTGGCCCGCCAGATAACGCACGAGAATGCTCAGCTTTTACTACCGTCTTGTGTCCAATTTTTGTATCGTTTTCTTGTTCTGGTTTAGGAAACTAAACGAAGCAAACGTTTGGTGACACTGCCTCTGGGTGGCTGCCGAATTTTCGCCCTCAAATTGGCTAATTTCAACGCTAATCAACTCGGGAATGGCACACGTATAGAATCAGTTATTTCTCAGCATCCTTACTAGTTTTTCAGATTATTTGGACCATCATGTATATTAACCAACAGGTAGCACAAAATCAGAAGCGAAACTACGTTTTTAAATAGCTCACAATGCACCACATTGGAAAACGTGGAGAACTAAAAATAAGAAAAATGAGGGCCGACAATCACGTTGTATCATTGTCATTTGCTATGAACATCTTTATTATTGCTACGAGTTTCAGTTTTTATTGTCCGTTATCAGCTACAAGAAAAAATAAAATGACCATATGGCATTGTTGGCCGGGAGGCCCCATGCAGGGGAATTCGGCCGCCGTATTGCGAGTCCTTTTTAGTTGACACCACTTTGGCGACTTGCGAGTCAATGATGATGAAATGATGTTGAAGGACACGCCACTTTGTCGACTTGCGAGTCAATGATGATGAAATGATGTTGATGGATGCATAACACCCAGTCATCTCGAGGCAGAGAAAATCCCTGATCCTGCCGGGAATCGAAACCGGGACCCCGTGCGCGAGAAGCGAGAACGTAACCGCAAGACCACGAGCTGCGTACATCTATAAGAAATTTTTGAACTACAGTATTTTTCTGGGAGCCAAAATAACGTCCCATTCCACTTTAAGCAATGTCAGAAACACGAACTGGACAACAGAATACACTGTTTTTGACACAGTTAAAGTGGGATGGTGCTTCTTGTATGCATCTATACACATAACGTAGATGAAATACTTTTTGTTTTCGTAGAAGCTGAATGTAGTACAATACGATTTTCGGCAAAAAGCTGGAAGCAAACAGTGGGGCAGCAACTACTTAAAATATAAATGAGAACATTTTGTTTGGCACGTTAAGAGGCCATACGCACCTGACGCAAAAATGTGCCGCGCAGACAAGGTTACGCTCTTTTATTGCAGTACACGTCATGCCCACCTGCGTTAATTGCTGTGTTCATTTTATAGCTGTCGTCACTATACGTGCACCTTTTTGACCTAGTGGCGAAACCAAAACGGACACCTGCTTCTTTTTTTTTCTGAAGAAACACAGTTCATTTGGAATCATAGAAACAACTCGTACTGGCCATCAAGGCAACGCTATCGAGGCAACGCTGTCGAGGCAGAGCGAATATTTAGAATTGACGTCACTTCCCGACCTTGAATAGAGGCAATATTTCTTTAATTAAGCAGTTGTTCCATAAGACTGATTCAGGACAGTTAAAGGGTGCACAGGATCAATTGTCGCAGCGGATAAAAAACTGGACTGGCATTTGGGAGGACGGCGGTTTGAAGGTCCGTACTACCAAACATATTTTTGTTTTCTGTGGTTTCTCTATATCGCTATATGTATGTAGGCAAGGTTGGTAACACAAGCCTGTGCTATGGAGCTAGATTCATTTCGATATTATTGCTATTGGGATAGTCATTACCTTGTAAAATTTTAGCTTTGTATCCTTTCTTGTTACCAAGCGTTCTTTTACTAAGCCAAATGTCATATGAAACTTATTTAATTTACGAATGTGTCTTTTCATACACGTAGTAATATAGCAGTCCGACAAATAAAATAGTGACATCTGTTCTATTGATTGATCATCTTGTACTGTTATGGAGCTTGCTGTAGACGTAAATTGTCCTTTGAAGGCCATTACTTTAGTCTTTTTTTAACTAAAATGTTTAGATGTTAATTCTTACAAATTTCATTTAGACAATACATTAGAACTGTATTCTGAATTACTGTATTATTCATAGGTCATCGGCAAACAGCATAGTGCTTGTGTGTACGTGTGTCCTGCATTAAACTGACAATTTTTTTAATTTCTCGTTTCCATTGTGCAACAATGTTGTCTAAGTATATACTTAATATAGCAGGTGAAGTCGCCACACTCCTCTGTTGACCTTCACTGGTCCTGCTGTCTCTTCCCTGTATCTATTATAATTTCCGTGCTTTGAAACAAACTCTTTATTACTTGTATCGAAAGTTTCAAATTCCCTCATTTCTTCGTGATTTTCCAAAACTTGCTTCTGCTAACTCTAGTAAAGGCCATTGCATAATCAGTTAATGCGATGTATGTCTCCAGCTTGTATTTTCGTCGTTTTTCAGTTAACTGTCGTACGACAGTAATATCGTAACTTCAAGTTCGTCCCTTTCTAAGGCCAGTTTGTTCCTCCATTAGGAGGGCATCAACTATCTTTCTCATTCTATTTTTAATAATTCTTCTCTAGAGTTTGTAAGAAGCATAGAAGTATTATTCTTCTATAGTCTCACTGACAGTGCCATCCTCATTTTCCAGCAATCATTTAAGAGGTATAAAAATCTCCATTTGAACATTAATCCTCCATATTTAAGAAGTTCTACGTTGCATTCATCGTCCTCCATCTCATCTAGTGTATTGTCATTTCCCTGACACATAAGTGGATCCCCTTAATCCTCTAATGTTGTTGTTTCTTTCTCTTTGTCGCCTTCTTCAGCCCATAGACCTTAGTAGTTTATCTGAGTATTTTCTACGACATTTCTTCTTGCAACATTTTTCTTCCTTCGTTAGTTGTTTCACGAATTTATATTCCAAGTCTGGCCTACCATGCATGTCATTTTGAGTAGTTTATATTAATCTGTTGCACGATTCTCGTTGATCTTTCCTTACTACGATTTCGTTCAATTTGCGCCTTCTCACCTGCGTCCCTCGAATCTCTTCTGTATTTTCGCGTAAACTTTTTAGGTATGATTTTTGCTTTTCTTTAACTGCATTTTCTGTTTCATCCTTCCGTATTATGAGACCATTCTCCTTTCCTGAATTTCTTTTTTCTCCTTAAAACTTCCACTGCTGCTCTGTAAACAAGTGACTTGATTTTTACCTTTCTTTCTTTACATTGCTCTGTGTAATTTCGTTCTGTAGATATTGTGCGAGTCGTTCTTGGTACAGATAATTTATACGATTTTGTGTGGTTTATACGATTTTGCGCGATTTTTTTTTCTTCCATCTAGCCAACCTTCACGGAGTTTCATATAGAGTGAAAGCATGTGACGTTGTTGATGATAATTTAAGCCCGGTGTCGCCTTGGTGCTATGCGAGAGGAATAGACTTTCCCTTCCTCCATTATTACACAAAACAAACATGTTATCACACTATACATACATCTATCATAGTCATCTACACTCAAAAGACAGACTTAAGACACAATTTTCACGTACCACGATAAAAGTGGCCATTGTGTACGGGGGACGAAAACCTTCGCGGATTAGGCGACAATGCCAGACAGTTCTTTCTTCCTTTTTGCGTATTGCTTAATCTTTATTTTGTGATAGTCATCATGCAACCACAATATAAAGTCAGTTTGAACATATTACAATGTTTGACGATTGCTAAAGAATGGAGACATTCTTGGACAAGAATAATAATCACAGGTAATGATGGACGACATGAAACACAGTACATACGTAATATAGGTGAAGAGGTACATTCATAACGAAAAATGGCACGGATTTCATCTCATGAGAAAACGGAAATTAGACTTAAATAACGTTCATATCTGACACAGGTCAGACTCCCAACATAAAGGTCAAAATCGGACTCTCAGTAAGAAATTTGCCCATTTTACACCTGTTATTCTTGCTGATTACCAAACTGTTGAGGAGTCCTTGGTGGATATTGTCCCACTCCTCAATCAAGGCGCTTTTCAGTTCTTGCACTGTTCGGGGAGGGGGTGTTCTGTGAGAAACACGTCTGCCAAGAGTATCTCATGCATGTGCTATAATGTTTAGGTCCGGAAAGTACGCACGTCATTCCGCACGTTCGATCTTCACTTCGGACGTTTTCGACAACTCAGCGGTCCTGTATGGGCGGGCATTGCCATCCATAAATAGAAAGTCGGGACCTATCACATCCCTAAACAGAAGGACATGACGAGGAATAATTTCCCTGCAATGCCACTATGCTATAAAGGTGCCTCTCGCAAAGGTATGCAGCGGTGTTAGGCATAATGCCTGTTCACACCATAACGCCTAGGCCATACCTATGGGGTTCTTGAACATTCTGCGATGTGTAACCTGTCCCCCCCCCCCTCTCTCTCTCTCTCTCTCTCTCTCTCTCTCTCCACACTAACTGATGGCCAGAATCGCTTTCCACAGTGGCGCGGGATTTGTCAGAGAACATCACTCTCGACTACTGTTGCTGACTCCAACAACATGCTCCCTACACCAACGACCTTTTTATCGACGATGGAGCGGTTGAAGTGGGATGCATTTAACAGATCTCCGAGTATACAAACCAGCCTGATTTGATTGCCGCAAAATGGCTCTGTCAGAGACACGGGTACCGGTAGCGGTTGCTCGGTCTGCAGCGACCTGCCAAGGAGTGAGATGTCTGTTCCCTGCAACCCTAGCGCTACGTGTCGACGCTCTTACAATGTGGTGGTCTGTGTTCGACCCGACCACTATCATGCTTTTACATAACATTCTCAGTTTCAGGAGTCTTTTTTGATCTTGAGATGACACTTTTGGACTCATCCATTACTGTCACAGTACTGACATTTTGACCACCTTCGAGCCGTCCAGCAGCTCGTTCAAATGGCTCTGACCACTATGGGACTTAACACCTGAGGTCATCAGTCCCCTATAACTTATAACTACTTAAACCTAACTAACCTACATCCATACCCGAAGCAGGATCCGAACCTGCGATCGCAGCGATCGCGCGGTTCCAAGCTTGAAGGGCCTAGAACCGCTCGGCCACAGCGGCCGGCAGCAGTTCGTCCATGGTCGTAAGCACTCAAATTATGTCTTGCAGACATGTTGTACTACACGGAATGTCACACTAAACGGTTCCACAACACTCTTCCTCAAACTCTGTACTGCATGAACTGTCGAATGCATTCAGGGCATTTATCCACAGGCTTCGGTGGAGTTAACACGTCCCACCCTCTACATTTCCTTTTACTACATCGATGGAAAAAAATCGCAACGCCAAGAAGGAGTTGTGTGGCACAAACGAGAGTCGGTAAGCGGGTTTATACATCTGAAAAGTGTTATCTAAATTTCGCGCCAAACACATAAGAGTGGCGCAATTAGAGCCACTATGAGGATGGAACTCAGGTTTGCTTTAAGTACACGGTGTAACGCTCATAAGCGTTAGTTACTTTTGAGCCGGCCGGTGTGGCCGAGCGGTTCTAGGCTCTTCAGTCTGGAACCGCGCGACCGCTACGGTCGCGGGTTCGAATCCTGGCTCGGGCATGGATGTGTGTGATGTCCTTAGGTTAGTTAGGTTTAAGTAGTTCTAAGTTCTAGGGGACTGGTGACCTCAGATGTTAAGTCCCATAGTGCTCAGAGCCATTTTTGAGCTACTTTTGAGATTGGACGTAGTAAGTTGACGTTAATCGAGAATGCCTTTAAGTTGACAAAGGCGCCATTGTTAACACCTCACTGAGTTTGAACGAGGTAATATAATAGCGCTACGAGAAGCTGGATGTTCCTTCTGTGATATTGCCGAAAGACTTGGCAGGCATGTAGCCACTGTACATGATCTCTGGCAGCGGTGGTCACCAGAAGGTACAGTTGCAAGAGGACCAGGTTCCGGACTGCCACATGGCACCACCGAGAAGGAAGACCATCGTGTGCTCTGGTGCAACGTACTGGATCTTCAGCAACAATTTGAGCAACAGTTGGCATCACAAGAACACAATGAGCTCTTGCAAATTGGTTATTTCAAGGACAGGTCTGAGTCAGAGGCCCTGTGGTGTGCCTTCCACTGAGCCCAAACCTCCGCCATTTGCGACTTCACTGGTGCCAAGCAAGAGCTCATCAGAGAGCATGGTGGAGGTCTGTCGTGTTTTCTGATTAAATCTGGTTCTCCCACAGTGCCAGCGAAGGCCGTGTGTTCTTTAAAGGAAACCACTTGAGGGCCTGCAACCACCTTGACTGCGTGGTAGTCGCCTTGGACCTACACCCGGAGTTATGGTGTGAGGTGCGATCTCATATGACAGTAGGAGCACTCTCATGGTTGTTCCACGCACCCTGTTGCAAATTCGACCTGTTCTGCTGCCATTCATGAACATAGTTCCAAGGGGTGTTTACCTACAGCATAACCCTCGCAAATGTACCGCTGTTGTAACCCAACATACTCTACAGAGTGTCGACATGTTGCCTTGCCCTGCTCGATCACCAGATCTATCTCCAATCGAGCACATATGGGACATCATTGGACGACAACTCCAGCTTCATACACAAACGGCATTCACCGTTCCTTCAATGCCCATCCAAGTGCAACAGGCATGGAACACCGTCCCACAAGTTGGCTAGCACCCGTGCAACTCAATTCGCGCACGTTCGCATTCCTGCATTCAACATTCTGGCGGTTTACCAGTTGTTAATGTACAAGCATTTCACATTTTCAATGGCCTATCTTTCGGTTACATTAACCTGTAATCTTACAGTGCTCCTCACTTAAATATGTGATCTAGGTAAATGTAATCCCGAAATTTAATTACTCTACATTAATTATTTTTTGTTGTTGCAATTTTTTCCGTCAGTGCACCATTGGTTGGGTGTTGCATAGCAGTTGCTACTTGTTCTGTAGCAACTGGCAGTTGTTCTTCAGCTAGAATCTGTTGTTCCTTAGCAATTGTCAAGCAGTTTACTATTTGAGATGTGGGCTAATCTGTACTCTCATTCTCATCTTTCTGTTACATGGTAGAAGACACTATAGGCAATGCTGCATGTAGTCACCACACATCCAGATATACCCATGATCCCTTATTCTCAGCGAATCACGTAGTTTCTCAAATACACGTGTTTCCCGTCGTATTATGTCACATGCATTGATCACGTGCTCCTGTAACATCTGCAAATTGTTGAAGGGTTGAGCATGCACCAGTGCCCTTAAGTCTCCACCCAGTAAGAAATCCAAGGGATGTAAGGCTATCCTCGACCGATTCAGCACTCATGAAACATTGACGTGAGGCATTGTCGCACGATCTGTAGAAAATGAGACGGTGACTCATTGTTCATAAACCACAATCGTTGCCTCGCTACAAGAGTAACATGCTCCACTAGCGCTGGTATCTCATCATGAAGGACTCTGTTTGGCCCTAAGAGTCTCTCACCGACAATTCGTGCCCATACACTGAAGCGATCCTGATGCCTCACCTCCATGACTGCTCGAGGATTTGCATCTGCTCATGCGTGTGTGCTGTCATAATTTGCTGTAGCATCTCCTTCGAATCACGCCTACACCACAATACTGCACATTACTCGTGAGAAGTAAAACTTCCCATAGCACAACAGGTATTGACTTACAGGCATACTATTTTTATAGGGAATTTTCTGCTAATTGTGACAGTGGTACCTCTTTCAGGAATATGTGGCACTTTTTTGAAACATCCTGTATTCTGACTGACATCATTGTGCATTATTATAGTCTTTTATGAGATTATTATCTATGTTTTTACACAATTTTGTTTTAAACAAAATGAAGAATTACAAAAAAATATATGTGAGGAAAGAAGCCTGTAGAAGATAAGTTCAGAAGAAGGGATAGGGACATCTGCTATTTGCAAGCAGAAATACACTCCTGGAAATGGAAAAAAGAACACATTGACACCGGTGTGTCAGACCCACCATACTTGCTACGGACACTGCAAGAGGGTTGTGCAAGCAATGATCACACGCACGGCACAGCGGACACACCAGGAACCGCGGTGTTGGCCGTCGAATGGCGCTAGCCGCGCAGCATTTGTGCACCGCCGCAGTCAGTGTCAGCCAGTTTGCCGTGGCATACGGAGCTCCATCGCAGTCTTTAACACTGGTAGCATGCCGCGACAGCGTGGACGTGAACCGTATGTGCAGTTGACGGACTTTGAGTGAGGGCGTATAGTGGGCATGCGGGAGGCCGGATGGACGTACCGCCGAATTGCTCAACACGTGGGGCGTGAGGTCTCCACAGTACATCGATGTTGTCGCCAGTGGTCGGCGGAAGGTGTACGTGCCCGTCGACCTGGGACCGGACCGCAGCGACGCATGGATGCACGCCAAGACCGTAGGATCCTACGCAGTGCCGTAGGGGACCGCACCGCCACTTCCCAGCAAATTCGGGACACTGTTGCTGCTGGGGTATCGGCGAGGACCATTCGCAACCGTCTCCATGAAGCTGGGCTACGGTCCCGCACACCGTTAGGCCGTCTTCCGCTCACGCCCCAACATCGTGCAGACCGCCTCCAGTGGTGTCGCGACAGGCGTGAATGGAGGGACGAATGGAGACGTGTCGTCTTCAGCGATGAGAGTCGCTTCTGCCTTGGTGCCAATGATGGTCGTATACGTGCAGGTGAGCGCCACAATCAGGACTGCATACGACCGAGGCACACAGGGCCAACACCCGACATCGTGGTGTGGGGAGCGATCTCCTACACTGGCCATACACCTCTGGTGATCGTCGAGGGGACACTGAATAGTGCACGGTACATCCAAACCGTCATCGAACTCATCGTTCTACCATTCCTAGACCGGCAAGGGAACTTGCTGTTCCAACAGGACAATGCACGTCCGCATGTATCCCGTGCCACCCAACGTGCTCTAGAAGGTGTAAGTCAACTACCCTGGCCAGCAAGATCTCCGGATCTGTCCCCCATTTAGCATGTTTGGGGCTGGATGAAGCGTCGTCTCACGCGGTCTGCACGTCCAGCACGAACGCTGGTCCAACTGAGGCGCCAGGTGGAAATGGCATGGCAAGCCGTTCCACAGGACTACATCCAGCATCTCTACGATCGTCTCCATGGGAGAATAGCAGCCTGTATTGGTACGAAAGGTGGATATACACTGTACTAGTGCCGACATTGTGCATGCTCTGTTGCCTGTGTCTATGTGCCTGTGGTTCTGTCAGTGTGATCATGTGATGTATCTGACCCCAGGAATGTGTCAATAAAGTTTCCCCTCCCTGGGACAATGAAGTCACGATGTTCTTATTTTAATTTCCAGGAGTGTAGTTAACTGTTTGGTGAAAGCAAAACTAGAAGACTGGAGATAGCCAGTGGTAACAGCCCATTGCATTAGGAGGATAGGACGGCCGCTGACGTCTGCAGAAGGGAGCCTCAGCAGAGAAGCAGTGGCCAGCAAGAAGACACGATAGCTAATGACCATTTAAAAGGGTAGCCAGCTGCAGGAGACAGAGCAGAAGTTCGCACAGCAAAATGACGGAGGCGGCCCGGTAGAGTCTGCAGCCTGGGTTTGTAGCGCTTGCTGTCCAATCAACACAGAGCATCGGTTTCAGTGTGAATGAGCGGATAGAGCTAGCCTTGTGGATCCAAGGAACGTATGTAAGTAGGCTGTTTAGGTTTTTATGTTGGTAACGCTACGTAGTGCTCCGTATGTAAATCGCTGACTGTGCTGTATGCAGTCTGTGGCTGGTTGTACTCATTGTTGGAATATTCGCTAGTGTAGAGGCGGGCAGTTGGATGCGAAAAGCGTATCGTTGGGCAGTTGGAGATGAGCCGCCAGCAGTGGTGGGTGTGGGGAGAGAGATGCGTGAGATTTGCGAGACCCGCCAGGGTAGCCGAGCGCGCTAACGCGCTGCTTCCTGGACTCGGGTAGCGCGCCGGCCCCGGATCGAATCCACCCGGCGGATTAACGTCAAGGGCCAGTGTGCAGACCAGCCTGGCTGTGGTTTTTAGGCGGTTTTTCACATCCTGCTAGGTGAATACTGGGCTGGTCCCCACACGTTCCGCCTCAGTTACACGCGTCTCAGACACTTGAAACACATCCGCACTATTTCACGATTTACGCTAGATGCAGACAGTTGGGGTACACTGATTCCGTCCTGGGGGGTAAGGGGTGGCGGCAGGAAGGGCATCCGGCCATCCCTAACACTGACATCGCCAACCGTTGTAACTACGCCGACCCTGCGATTGCCGCCGGACTATGGCGTAAGCGAAAGAAAGAAAGATGCCAGAGTTTTGAGAGGTGGTCACTATGAGCGGACGATCTGGACGTGTGTCCGTCAGAAAAAGGAAATTTGTTTACTTCGATGTCACAAATATATATTATGACTTTTGAACGCTATTAAGGTAAATACATTGTTTGTTCTCTATCAAAATCTTTCATATGCTAACTATGCCTATCAGTAGCTAATGCCTCCATTGTTAGAATCTTTTATTTAGTACTGGCGCTCGCTGTATTGCAGTAGTTTGAGTAACAAAGATTTTTGTGAGGTAAGTGATTCATGAAACATAAAAGTTATTCTTAGTCAGGGATTATTGGAAGTCACATTGCGCTGCGCTAAAATATTGTGTGTCAGTCTAGAAATGATCAGGATAAGTATAGAAAAAACAGTCTCAGTACGTTCAGTTTTACCCAGCTGTTTGAGTATCAAATAACGTAAGAGTTTTTCCAGCACTGTCATTCTTTATATACAAAGGGGAAGTTTCATGTGGTGCTGCCGGGACACGAGCTGTTATTAGCTACTGGGTGTATTCGGCTATGACAGTTAAAGGAGTATTGCTGCTTGTCTCCAGTGCAAACCTTTATGGTATCTGCGTCTGGCTCGAACTTTTTAAGTAGTGCAAGACGCCACACCGCCAAGACGCTGAGGCCACTGTAGGTGCTACTGTGTTAAAGAATTGGTACTATTTTGACTATTGTGTTCTTTGAAATTGTGATCTATTTTACGCTGGCGTTGACTGAATTGCCCTCTCATTTATTGTGGCTGTGGTTAGAATTGGATAATGTGGTTGTCGTGCTCTATTAAATATGCTACGGTTGGCATCCTTTATTAATTATGCTGTGCTTGTTTTAATTTAGGGTGCCAGCTTTGGTGAAACATTTTATCTTAAGAGTACAGTATTTTATAAAATGTGTTATATTGTGCTTGATAGTAAGTTGATATTTTGTAAATTGTGCGCTGGATTATTTGTTTATCATCGGCGTAAGCTCGCGCTCGGATTTGTTGAGTTTGATTAATAAATGTGTGGAAAACTTTTTAAGGGGTTACGCTAACACAACCCCCAGCATTTTTCCACTCTCACCATTTCCTGTGGCGCAGTTGGATTTCACAGGATAACAGACTCTCTTTTCAAGAGTCTACTTGAGGTTTTCCTATATTTCCGTGACACTCTTATATTTCCCTGAAACTCTATATTGTATTTCTTTGACATCCTATATTTCCCTGAAACCCTATATTTACGTGACACTATATTTCCGTAACAGTCTTCCGTGAGGCGAACAAACCTGCAACTATTTGTGCCACCCTTCTTTGTATGTGTTCAGTATTTCTTATTACTCATATCTGGTATGGGTCCTACACTTCGCCCCTGGTAGCTGAGTGGTCAGCGCAATGGAATGTCATACCTAACGACCCGGGTTCGATTCGCAGATGGGTGGGAGATCTTTCTCCGCTCAGGGACTGGGTGTTGTGTTGCCATTAATCATCATCCTTTCATCCCCATCGACACGGAAGTCGCCGACGTGGCGTCAACTCGAAAGACTTGCACCAGGCGAACGGTCTACCCGACGAGAAGCCCTAGCCACACAGCATTTCCAATTCCATGGATCGTACACGCTTCAGGAGTATTCTAGAGCGAGATCGAATACCAAAGTGATTTTCAGGCACCCTGTTTCGCACATTGACCAGAAGTCTGCCACTTTTCTTCCCTACGAATGAGCCTTGACGTAACTCTATGCCTACAAATTGTTACAGCCAGATATTTTCGTGTGTTGACTGATTCCAGCTGTGGCCCACTGCTGTTGTTCTCATAGGATACTAGCTATTCGAATTTTGTGAAGAACATTGCGGTACATTAAACTGTGTTACCGTACATTGATACCACCCCCGTCAGTGCTTCATAGTTCGCAACGGAAAGCACATTTCCGACGGACGCCGGTATCGGTGAAACAGTGACCTGGCGATTTGAGTGATGTGAGCCCACCGAGCCACGCTTTAAGCACCTCCAATTGCGAGCGTCCTCTGCCGCCGCGATATACGATTTCCGGCGGTAGCTATACGCCCGAGTCTCTTTCGCAGTCTTCGAAAGTCTTCAGTCTTAGCCTTCGACAGGTCACTCGTCCATTAGTAGCGGTAGCCTCACTCTGCACGCCACTATTTAGTTGCTGAAATTTATTGGTGTTCGTTTTTTTGTAAAGTGTCTTCGCAATGCTTGGAGAGTCCGCCCCCGGTAGCTGAGTGGTCAGAACGACAGAATGTCAATCCTAAGGGCCCTGGTTCGATTCCCGGAGATTTTCTCCGCTCAGGGACTGGGTGTTGTCTTGTCCTAAGCGAAAGACTTGTACACGGAGAACGACCTACCCGACGGGATGCCCTAACCACAAGACATTTACATTTTAATGCTTGGAAAAATCTATAAGTTAAGTGAAACTTCTGTTTACTGTATTTAAGTATTCGCTAATCATTTCTGCTTATGTCCAGCTTCCCTGCTGCATCACTCTATATGCCTACTTTCCTTACCAATGTGTACGAAGTAGTACACAACAAAAATGAGTTGCTATTCTCTGTACTACTTTGAAATCTTATCAACGTTTTACTTCATGAATGAGATTTTCACTCTGCAGCGGAGTGTGCGCTGATATGAAACTTCCTGGCAGATTAAAACTGTGTGCCCTGGCAGAAGTAAAGCTGTGAGTACGGGGCGTGAGTCGTGCTTCGGTAGCTCAATTGGTAGAGCAATTGCCCGCGAAAGGCAAAGGTCCCGAGTTCGAGTCTCGGTCGGGCACACAGTTTTAATCTGCCAGGAAGTTTCATATCAGCGCACACTCCGCTGCAGAGTGAAAATCTCATTCTGGAAACATCCCCCAGGCTGTGGCTAAGCCATGTCTCCACAGTATCCTTTCTTTCAGGAGTGCTAGTTCTGCATGTTTCGCAGAAGAGCTTCTGTAAAGTTTGGAAGGTAGGAGACGGATACTGGCAGAAGTAAAGCTGTGAGTACCGGGCGTGAGTCGTGCTTCGGTAGCTCAATTGGTAGAGCACTTGCCCGCGAAAGGCAAAGGTCCCGAGTTCGAGTCTCGGTCGGGCACACAGTTTAATCTGCCAGGAACTTTTACTTCATGTTTGTGCAGCTCTTTACAGAGATTACATCACTGTAGACAACAGCATCAGTTACAAAATCTGAGATTACTATTAATATAATGCGCCAGATGATTAAGATACGACATGTACAACAAGAGTGCCAGCACATTCCCCTGTGGGCACATCTAAACTTATTTCTACGTATGCCAATGACTGTCCTTTCGAGGTAACATGCTTCGTTTCCCATACCAAAAACTCCTGTAACCAATAAAAAATTTTGTTTGCTACATCGTATAGTAGTTTTGTCAATAAACGGTGGTGCGGTTCGATTACAGCCTGTCTATGTGTACAGGGTGATAATTATTGAACTATATGAAATAAAATCGTCATAAATTCTGAACGGTTTGCATTAGGACGTTCAAACTGCACTGTTGGCTGAGGGGGGGGGGGGGGGGGTCATGATGGGAATTAGTGGGGGGCATGATGGGAATTAGTGTGTGCACGCATGGTTTTGTTTAGCGACGAAGCCCACTTGCATTTGCATTTGGATGGGTTCGTTGATCAATAAGCAAAATTGGCGCGTTTGGGAATCCGCATTTCGCGATCGAGAAGTCTCTTCAAACTCATCAGGTGCTGCGTGATGCGCAGTGTCCAGTCACGGAATAATCGGTGCGATATTTCTTGATGGCACGATGACTACCGAATGGTACTTAAAGGTTTGGGAAGATGATTCAAGACGAAGCTCCGCCACATCGAAGCAGGAGAGTGTTGGATGGAGGAGTATTTTGGGACCGCATTCTGGCTCTGGGGTACCCAGAGGCCACTGGTGTGGGCCTAGATTGGCCGCGACTTTCTCCGGATATGAACATATGGATTCATATTTGTGGGGTTATATTAAAGGCAAGGTGTACAGCACTTACCCCAAAACCATTGCTGAGCTGTAAACAGCCATTCAGGAGGTCATCGACAATATCGATGTTCCGACACTTCAGCGGCTCTTGCAGTATTTCGCTATTCGTTTGGGCCACATCATCGCTCATGATGGGAGGCATATCGAACATTTCATAATGTAAATAAAAATATCTAGTGACGTTTACATGTATGAGCCATGCGCGGCTCGTGTTCATCTCGTTCATTGTTTGTCATCTTCTCTTGCGGCACTGCCGCCTCGTTTTGTTGTTTAATTTACTGGCGTCACTAACTTCCTGCCTTACCTTTCCGTGAGTGGCAGCAGTAGCGCTTATCGAAGGTGCACTGTCGTACAATCTCTAGAGCGACCAATAGTATTTCCGGGTCGTCGTGTGTCTCGAGAGGAGGTGGGAGCCCAGTCGGGGCGCAGCAGGACTGAAGACAGGACACAGCATCGCTAGTGAGGCGCGGACAGCCGACGCCAAGCGATAAGTGCTTACATAACAAAACTGTTACATCCTTGAGCCTCCGGTTCTAGATGTACCCCTGTCCGGTTAGTGGCTAACGCTACAGATCATTACTTATGGAAATATACAGTACAATCAGATACAAATTTTACATATTCACATACACCTTTACTTTTAACCCAAATAAATACAGAATCATTTTGATTAATTTTTCTTTTGCTACAAGACAAGAGGAGATGTTGAGTCATAAGCTGATTTACCAAAATCTTTACTACCAATTTCAAAAATATGATAAGTACTATAGGCAATTACATCTCTATCATTAAAACTTTCAAGTCCTGGTACATTAGGAACTCCGCTACCACCTCTTCCTATGGCGACGGTGAACCATCCATTTCCATGTGAGAAAGTGTCTTTTACATCCAGGCTAAAATTAAGAGAACATCCAAGAAATACACAAGGTCCATCGACGAGGGCGTGGGCTGCAACACTCTTCACTGTAATGCGACTTTTCTTGTCTCCTGATGTTGATGTAAGTTCGTCTCATCGGACAAGGTGTATTTTGTCGCCGACCGCTTGTGGAAACTCTGTGTGTCGAATTGATTCGTTCTTGTTGTTCCACAGTGATTGCTTTTACGATAGTTCGGGTTCTTGTGCAAGTGTGTTTACGTGGAACCGTATGTAGCTTCTGTGATTTCCAACAGATGAATGCCGTCTGCGTACTGGAGTAGTCAGTCGGTGGGTTGAAATACAGCAAAGAGTGTGTCAGGTGGAACGAAATTGATTAGGCTGTTGGTTGGTTCTTCAGCCATCCCTAGGTAGTGTTGCCACCCGATTGTTTGGTGTTACGCTTGGCTGCCTGTCTCACCTAAACTGTGGTTAGAGGTTCCGACCCTGCGAACACTTCTCAGCAGAACTGTTTGTTGTTCGTGATTGTCATTTTATTTGGTTGCAGTTACTGTGTCAGGCCTTCATCCGTCTACTAATATCGTTTGTTTTACGTTTAGTATGTGGCCTTCAGCCGAACTTTATAACAATTTTAAGATTAGGCCTTCAAAATTCTTGTTGCTCTGTATTTAACCTTCAGCAGCGTTTGTTTCAGAATCTGTGGCTTTAATATGTAAATCCTTGTCTGTAAGGTTTCTCCTAAATTATCTTGAATTCTTGAAACGGCCTTCAGGCATGGTCTGTAAATGTTTAACTTAAGGTTGTCTTTAATTACTCTTGAGTTATTGTTTTGGCCTTCAAAAATCGTTCAAATGACTCTGAGCACTATGCGACTTAACTTCTGAGGTCATCAGTCGCCTAGAACTTAGAACTAATTAAACCTAACTAACCTAAAGACATCACACACATAAACGCCCGAGGCAGGATTTTAACCTGCGACCGTAGCGGTCGCTCGGTTGCAGATTATAGCGCCTAGAACCGAACGGCCACTCCGGCCGGTTTGGGCCTTCAGCCGACAAGATACTTCAAGTTTTCAGTTTTCTTGAGATGTTTCTCTGTTGTGCTGTGTAAAAGCTTATCTTTAAAGATTCTCTTTTACTTGTTGTTGTTGTTGTTGTCTTCAGTCCTGAGACTGGTTTGATGCAGCTCTCCATGCTACTCTACCTTGTGCAAGCTTCTTCATCTCCCAGTACCTACTGCAACCTACATCCTTCTTAATCTGCTTAGTGTATTCATCTCTAGGTCTCCCTCTACGATTTTTACCCTCCACGCTGCCCTCCAATGCTAAATTTGTGATCCCTTGATGCCTCAAAACATGTCCTACCAACCGATCCCTTCTTCTAGTCATGTTGTGCCACAAACTTCTCTTCTCCCCAATCCTATTCAGTACCTCCTCATTAGTTACGTGATCTACCCATCTAATCTTCAACATTCTTCTGTAGCACCACATTTCGAAAGCTTCTATTCTCTTCTTGTCCAAACTAGTTGTCGTCCATGTTTCACTTCCATACATGGCTACACTCCAAACAAATACTTTCAGAAACGACTTCCTGATACATAAATCTATATTCGATGTTAACAAATTTCTCTTCTTCAGAAACGCTTTCCTTGCCATTGCCAGTCTACATTTTATATCCTCTCTACTTCGACCATCATCTGTTATTTTACTTCCTAAATAGCAAAACTCCTTTACTACTTTAAGTGTCTCATTTCTTAATCTAATTCCCTCAGCATCACCAGATTTAATTTGACTACATTCCATTATCCTCGTTTTGCTTTTGTTGATGTTCATCTTATATCCTCTTTTCAAAACACTGTCCATTCCGTTCAACTGCTCTTCCAAATCCTTTGCCGTCTCTGACAGAATTACAATGTCATCAGCGAACCTCAAAGTTTTTACTTCTTCTCCATGAATTTTAATACCTACTCCAAATTTTTCTTTTGTTTCCTTTACTGCTTGCTCAATATACAGATTGAATAACATCGGGGAGAGGCTACAACCCTGTCTCACTCCTTTCCCAACCACTGCTTCCCTTTCATGTCCCTCGAATCTTATAACTGCCATCTGGTTTCTGTACAAATTGTAAATAGCCTTTCGCTCCCTGTATTTTACCCGTGCCACCTTGAGAATTTGAAAGAGAGTATTCCAGTCAACATTGTCAAAAGCTTTCTCTAAGTCTACAAATGCTAGAAACGTACGTTTGCCTTTCCTTAATCTTTCTTCTAAGATAAGTCGTAAGGTCAATATTGCCTCACGTGTTCCAACATTTCTACGGAATCCAAACTGATCCTCCCCGAGGTCCGCATCTACCAGTTTTTCCATTCGTCTGTAAAGAATTTGTGTTAGTATTTTGTAGCTGTGACTTATTAAACTGATAGTTAGGTAATTTTCATATCTGTCAGCACCTGCTTTCTTTGGGATTGGAATTATTATATTCTTCTTGAAGTCTGAGGGTGTTTCACCAGTCTCATACATCTTGCTCACCAGCTGGTAGAGTTTTGTCAGGACTGGCTCTCCCAAGGCCGTCAGTAGTTCTAATGGAACGTTGTCTACTCCGGGCGCCTTGTTTCGACTCAGGTCTTTCAGTGCTCTGTCAAACTCTTCACGCAGTATCGTACCTCCCATTTCGTCTTCATCTACATCCTCTTCCATTTCCATAATATTGTCCTCAAGTACATCGCCCTTGTATAAACCTTCTATATACTCCTTCCACCTTTCTGCCTTCCCTTCTTTGCTTAGAACTGGGTTGCCATCTGAGCTCTTGATATTCATACACGTGGTTCTCTTCCACACAAAGGTCTCTTTAACTTTCCTGTAGGCAGTATCTATCTTACCCCTCTTTTACTATGTAAAGAAAAATTTTTTATTGGGCCTTCAGCCAAAGAATTATCTTGAAGTTTCCTTAATATGGCGTTTAGCCGGAATTTGTAAATGTCTGGGTTTTAAAGAATGTCCTTAGCTGACCTGAAATATTATTTCGGCCTTTGCCGAGAAGAGATTCTAATTTTGCTTAAGTAAGGCCATCAGCCGTTACTTTAAATCCTGGTGTTTTAAAAGCAATCTTTCAAACTTATTCTGGAGGAGTTACCTCGGGGAAGATCAGTTTGGATTCCGTAGAAATATAGTTAAAGGAAAGGCAAAGCTACGTTTCTGGCATTTGTAGGCGTAGAGAAAGCTTTTGACAATATTGACTGGAAAACTCTCTTTCAAATTCTAAAGGTGGCAGGGGTAAAATACAGGGAGCGAAAGGCTATTTACAATTTGTACAGAAACCAGATGGCAGTTATAAGTGTCGAGGGGCGTGAAAGGGAAGCAGTGGTTGGAAAGGGAGTGAGACAGGGTTGTACCCTCTCCCCGACGTTATTCAATCTGTATATTGAGCAAGCAGTAAAGGAAACAAAAGAAAAATTCGGAGTAAGTATTAAAATCCATGGAGAAGAAATAAAAACTTTGAAGTTCGTCGATGACATTATAATTCTGTCAGAGACAGCAAAGTACTTGGAAGAGCAGTTAAACGAAATGGACAGTGTCTTGAAAGGAGGATATAAGATGAACATCAACAAAAGCATAACGAGGATAATGGAATGTAGTCGAATTAAGTCGAGTGATGCTGAGGGAATTAGATTAGGAAGTGAGACACTTAAAGTAGTAAAGGAGTTTTGCTACTTGGGGAGCAAAATAACTGACGATGGTCGAAGTAGAGAGGATATAAAATGTAGACTGGCAATGGCAAGGAAAGCGTTTCTGAAGAAGAGAAATTTGTTAACATCGAGTATAGACTTAAGTGTCAGGAAGTCGTTTCTGAAAGTATTTGTATGGAGTGTAGCCATGTATTGAAGTGAAACATCGACGATAAATAGTTTGGACAAGAAGAGAATAGAAGCTTTCGAAATGTGGTGCTACAGAAGAATGCTGAAGATTATATCGGTAGATCACATAACTAATGAGGAGGTGTTGAATAGGATTAGGGAGAAGAGAAGTTTGTGGCGCAACTTGACCAGAAGAAGGGATCGGTTGGTAGGACATGTTCTGAGGCATCAAGGGATCACCAATTTAGTATTGGAGGGCAGCGTGGAGGGTAAAAATCGTAGAGGGAGACCAAGAGATGAATACACTAAGCAGATTCAGAAGGATGTGGGTTGCAGTAAGTACTGGGAGATGAAGAAGCTTGCACAGGATAGAGTAGCATGGAGAGCTGCATCAAACCAGTCTCAGGACTGAAGACCACAACAACAACAACATACTTGGGCCCTCAGCTGTGGATTGATCTTTTTTGTTTTAAAGAAAAAACTGTCCATTGGTTTGATGAATAAAGTTGCGTGTGTTCTTGTATAACTAATTGACCTTGTATAGCTAATTGACCTTGGCCCCTTTCCACAATTGAATCCGCTTTGTCTTGCGAAACCACATTTCAATGTTAAATAAAGTGTGTGCTACCGTAGTTTGTTATCTGGTGCCATATCATCGCCAATGGTAGCAGGCATATCGAACATGTCATAACCTAAATCAAAATATTTAGTGACGTTTGCATGCTGAATAAAGTGTGTGCACGCCGTAGTTTGTGACTAATTTACGGTTTTTTTTTTCAAACAGTTCCATATTGTCTCCTGTATGTTAAATAGAGTTTTATAGGCAGCGGTGCAGTGGCAGGAACTAGGGCAAGGCGAGGAGAGTTCGGTACCTGTAAGGTGCCGGCCGACGTGCAAGTGGTGTTGGCGTGGCGGAGTCCTTTGCCCAGCTTGAGGCTGTTGCCGGCCCCGGGGCAGCCGACTAGCACGACACCGCCATTGGGCAGCAGCAGCTGTCCCGTCTCGTGGTCCGGCAGCGCCAGCGCACCACCCACTGCCAGCACTGGCTCGTGTCGGCTCTTCACGCGCCACACGTCCACCGAACATCCCTCTGCGAATCAGCACACACACCACCAACATTATAATGCGATTAAAATTACTTGATAGTTGATATCTGCCACTTGCCGCTAAAATGTTGCCACATTGGCTCCCGGCTATCTCTCGGTTATGGGTGTAAACAAACACGGCAGGTCACCTCACGTCCACAGCGTAAGTGCCCCGAATCCTCTATCATCAGGATATTGAACTGCCTTCTGGAGACCCTATTGTATCTACCAACAACAATCCCATCAGCTTTTTGAACACCATGGCGAAGGTCCTGGAGTCTCTCATACTTAGGGTGACCAGATGCAATTGTTTAAAAAGGGGGACAAACAGCTTCAAAAATGAGGACAAAAGAAGAAAAAAGAGGACAAATCAGAGGGGTCAACTGCAGATGAGGATACCACCCGTCAGCTTAGGAAAAGTCACGTGACTGCCGGGAATTACCGGTAAAACTAGTAGCTAATTGTTGCAGATGGTCAGGTGATGGGTAACTCAGCAACATAAAAAAATTTAAAACATTGATTGTGGTGACAGTGTGGCGTCAATTGTTTTGTTATGTCAACAACACGGAATTGCTTTCAAAAAAAACGAAAATCGTAAGACCATTCACCTCCCTTCATTCAGCGCACCGCTACCAACATCTACAATTCAAGCAGCAGCTGACGACATGTAAACTGCGCTTTAACCTTCCGAATACAAATAAATTGAATGACTATGAAACAATGAAATAAAACCATGACACTTAATATGCTGAGTTATTTCTTACCTTTATTGGTCACTGAAACGTACGCTCCAGCTCCAGATATCTTACATCTCTACCGCTACCAACATCTACAATTCAAGCAGCAGCTGACGACAGGTAAACTGCGCTTTAACCTTCCAAATACAAATAAATTGAATGACTATGAAACAATGAAATAAAACCATGACACTTAATATGCCGAGTTATTTGTTACCTTTATTGGCCACTGAAACGTACGCTCCAGCTCCAGATATCTTACATCTCGCTTCAAATTCACTTCTCCCTTTCTTAAAGCCGGATATTTGTAAGAAAGGACATCAGAAAATATACACTTTCGTTTAGGTATAGCCAAATATTTTACGTAACTCACTCGGTTAAAAATTACTCTCACAAATCACACGTGCACTACTGGAAGCCGAGCCAATACAAAGCGAAGATACAAAACGAAAATTTTAAATAATCGATATCTGCATTCGCTTATAGGTAGACCAACGACAACATCAACGATTCTGGTGCCACCTACATGACACAGCCTTCGTGCGTGTTTATCAGGAAGGCTGTGCCAATAGTTAAAGTACTTAAGAAAAGATCAATAGAACGGGACTAATTGTAAATTTAATCGTATTATGCTCAACTTTGCGAAAAAGCCGGACGCTGTAAAAATCCGCCCGGACCCCGAACAAAGAGCTAAAAAGGAGGACACGTCCGGATTAATCCGGACGTCTGGTCATCCTACTCATACTCCACCGCATTTCCCAGCCTCTGGCGGCAGCTGGAACGATCCGTCCAAAACAGTTTGGGTTTACGTCCCACCTGTCCGCTGACCTGCAAGTTCTCTGGATCACGGAGCACATCAGCAAGGGTTTTAATTCCAGCATGTGTTCTCGGAGGTGCCGAATGCTCATGGTAAGACTTCGCAGGACAACCTGGTGGATAAGATGCTGACATCATCTACGTTAAGATATGATTTCCTTCACCAGACGACCTTCCTCGTTGCTCAACGGGGAAAGCGCTCCAGTGTACGCCACATGTCAATGGGTACCCCTCAAGGCTCTGTTCTGTCCCCTCTTCTTTTTAATGTGTATGTCAATGACATGCCCGTCATCCGTCACTGCTATTTGGCGCAATATGCCGATGACACGGCTCTTTATACGACCGGCCGCAATCCTGATCAACTCATTGCCTGCCTACAGAGGCAAGTGGACGCAACAGTCAACCTGTGTCGCTCCAATAAAATGGCCCTCATTGCCGCCAAAACCACGGCTATGTATTTCACTAAACGACGCCCCATACTCCACAACAGCATCTCATTCGGAGGCGTCCGGGTCCCGTGGGCCCCAGCTACCAAGTATCGAGGGGTCTGGTTGGATAAGAAACTTTTGTTCCACCGCTACGCAGAATAGGTCACCCATAAAGGGTTAAAGTTGACAAAGGCCTTGTACCCGCTCTTCTCCAGACGAGAGCTCAATTTAGATACCAAGCTCCGGCTGTATCACTCTGTTGTCCTACCCTCACTAACGTATGGTTCCCCTGCGTGGGCCACGATTAGTAAGTCCCAGATGCTGACGCTCCAGATCCTACAGAATAAAGTTCTCAGGTAGAGTCTTCACGCCCCTCCGCTCACCACATGAGGAGACAAATACAGCCCTTCTCAAGACGACCATTCGCCGTAAGGCTCACCAACTGTACAGAAAAGTGGACGTCCTCCGTGAGACATTCGCCGGACTCCAAACCATGGGCACTACAATTCCACGGCGCTGGCACGGACACCCCGTTCCGCTCACCATCCTGGAGGATTCGTATTCGGGCTATGACTGGCGACAGGCCCAATACGATCACGATTTTCTGCCCGTTTCGTACAGTCACTAGCATTGATCTGTTCTCGTCCAGCCACTTTCCTCCTTGACGATAGAGTTGGCGCATTACTGCACGCTGCCTCTGTCCTTCCACCGTCGGCGGGTGGCACAGAACTGAACGCTCCACCGGCACACCTTCAAAGTGCTATGCCCGGCTGTTATTTAGCCGTTGCTTTGGGTCTCCTCTTACTTGTCTACCAAGACAGTTGGACCGGATGTGAACCGATGACGCTAAGTAACTTGCAAGAAAAGGAAAAAAAAGCGGGTCACGTCATACTATCTGTTAATATGTAATGCTGAGCAATACTGGAAGTGGCCACCGCGATGTTTGCCGAAATGCGAAATGCTCTGTCAACTGCTGATTTTAAGCGACCAGCGAACGAACTGTGGTTGACGACGTGTGTTTGTAGCCCTGAATTTAAACTCACTTTCTAAGCTAACCATACCCTCGCGATGTGGAATAGAGCCAAGAAAAAGATGGTCAGTAATATGCGGCCGTACTAATCATGATTGCTTTGTTGCCAGTGATTAAACCTAACTTTTGCAAGCAAATTCAAGACAGAAAATGTTCAGTTTCAGCAAAAGCAAACTGTTACTCCTCGCTATCATTGGTTACCTGAAACCATCCTCACACTGGCTACATGAGCTGCGGCGTTACCAACTGATGACCAGTTCTCGTAGACACTTGGTTGCAGATTGAAGACTACATAGGTAGATTCCAAACAAAAAAATTAGGAAGGAAAATAAGAGCAAATAAAAAAGCCAATGTAGTGTCGAAAAATGACCCGAAAAAGAAGATTAAATAAAAAATTACATTTAAACCAATTATTAGAATAAAAAAATAACAAATTATTTTGATTCGATTTAAAAATTGACTACGTTCGAACCTACGACCTTCAAATTCTAATATGATAAACATCGTGCTACACTACATCACTACATAAACTCATGATACACTACTGGCCATTAAAATTGCTGCACCAAGAAGAAATGCAGATGATAAACGGGTATTCATTGGACAAATATATTATACTATAACTTAAATCTGATTACATTTTGACGCAATTTGCGTGCACAGATCCTGAGAAATCAGTGCCCAGAACAATCACCTCTGGCCGTAATAACGGCCTTGATACGCCTGGGCATTGAGTCAAACAGAGCTTGAATGGCTTGTACAGGTACAGCTGCCCATGCAGCTTCAACACATCACCACAGTTTATCAAGAGTAGTGACTGACGTATTGTGACGAACCAGTTGCTCGACCACCATTGACCAGACGTTTTCAATTGGTGAGAGATCTGGAAAATGTGCTGCCCATTATTCTGCTGAAATGTAGGGTTTCGCAGGGATCGAATGGCGGGTAGAGCCACTGGTCGTAACACATCTGATACGTAACGTCCACTGTCCAAAGTGCCGTCAGTGCGAACAAGAGGTGACCGAGACGGGTAACCAATGGCACCCCATACCATCACGCCGGGTGATACGCCAGTATGGCGATAACGAATACACGCTTCCAATGTACGTTCACCGCGATGTCGCCAAACATGGTGCGACCATCATGATGCTGTAAACAGAACCTGGATTCATCCGAAAAAATGACGTTTTTCCATTCGTGCACCCAGATTCGTCGTTGGGTACACCATCGCAGGCGCTCCTGTCAGTGATGCAACGTCAAGGGTAACCGCAGCCATGGTCTCCGAGCTGATAGTCCGTGCTGCTGCAAACGTCGTCGAACTGTTCGTGGAGATGGTTGTTGTCTTGCAAACGTCCCCATGTGTTGACTCAGAGATCGAGACGTGGCTGCATGATCCGTTACAACCAATCGGATAACATGCCTGTCATCTCGACTGCTAGTGATACGAGGCCGTTGGGATCCAGCACGGCGTCTCGTGTTACCCTCCTGAACCCACCGATTCCATTTTCTGCTGCCAGTCATTGGATCCCGACCAACGCGAGCAGCAATGTCGCGATACGAAAAACGGCAATCGCGATAGGCTACAATCCGATCTTTATCAAAGTCGGAAACGTGATAGTCCTCATTTCTCCTCCTTACACAAGGCATCACCACTACGTTTCACCCGACAACGCCGGTCAACTGCTGTTTGTGTATGAGAAATCGGTTGGAAACTTTCCTCATGTCAGCACGTTGTAGGCGTCACCACCGGCGTCAACCTTGTGTGAATGCTCTGAAAAGCTAATCATTTGCATATCACGGCATCTTCTTCCTGTCGGTTAAATTTCGGATCTGTAGCACGTCATCTTCGTGATGCAGCAATTTTAATGGCCAGTTGTGTATTTATAAGTGTGGTGATCCAGTCGCAATGATGAATTGCAGCTTTTAAAAAGTTCGACTTCAGCAACGCCCTACAGAGCTTATCGAATCTAAGCTGATCTCTGTAATTATGATAACTCTGTATGTGCCTTGAATCGCAGCTTGTGCGGAAATTTCCGGTAGTGTTCGGTTAGTACAGTGTATGAACGTGTGTATGCCATTAGCATCATTCTGTGTGTGTGTGTGTGTGTGTGTGTGTGCGTGTGTGTGTGTTGTTTCTGGTATGGTTATTATGTGTGATGAAATACGACATAAAAGTACTGGACCCATCATTCGGGATCCAAATACATGAAGAAAGAAAGCCTGACAAGAAATTGGAAGCGAACTGACCAGTTGTTGTGACACTTTGGCAGCGGGGAATGATTCGGGCGTGACGTTAAGCACTCTGATTGGAGAATATGTGCTGCAATGCGTGAAGCGTCAACCATCAAATAATTTTGATCGGTCTATAGAGAGTGCGCAAAATAAGTTAGCAAAGAACAGCATCTTGGGATGAATATCTTTCTTTACACGTCTGCCTTAAACAACTTCGAAACCACTACATATAACGGGGGCATTTTATGATGGGTACCAATTCAGGAAAACTTCTCAGTTGAGGAAAGGACAAAATGTTGCATGGATTCAACAGTGCATTCCAAAAACACCATGGTATTCAAAGTTAAAACTTTCATGATGATACACAACATCCAAAACAAGATGCAAAATAAACATGGCTGTTAGCCTACACATGCCTACAAAATCGAAGTTCTAGACTCTCTATATTGCGAAGATCATCCCTCAAAAGCAGCAGAACTAATTCAGCTTCTGCTTGGCTGTTCCCACCATGCCGATCAGCAGGCCAAACTTTATAAGGTAATCATCAAACTGGAAATTCACCTAATCACAACAGCCATGAATGTAGCCAGATATCCGTAAACCTATATCCACATCACAATATACTTTAAAGACATGGTGCCTTGGCATGGGGTGCAAAACATTGAATCTTGTAAGTCACTGCAGTCGAAAGATGCTGCCATTTATGTCACATATTTTAACACTCGGAAAAGCCATTCATTAAAATCTATAAGGACTAGAATCATGAAATTTGCTAAAGAAGAAGGTTTTACAGTACAACTAAAGGGAAAAAATCCGAAACCGTAAATTTTTAATTATATCACACGAAAAAAAATGTTTTGTCAGTTGCTATTTGTCTGTCTGTGAATACGTCTCTGAAGACCCCTTTTCCTCATGTTGAAATCTGTGTCACATACTAAGGTCTACGGTCTCTTGTCGGTCTAAAAAACTGAAGTTTTTAAGTCAGCGTTGTCGAAAGATACGGTCATTTATGTCACATATTTTGATACTCGCTAATTTACTCATTAATACCTACAGGGCACTTTCCGATGGCCTAGAATCATGAAGTTTGACAAGATGCAAGGGTGCACAGTACAAGTAAAGGAAAAAAATCTATAATTATTTCAAACGAAAACAAAATTTGTTTCGTCATTTGTTACCCAATGTCAAACTTGAAATGGAAACAATCAGTAGTACTGCATTCAGGGCGACTGGATCGCAATGATAAAAGTCGAACATCGGGCAAGGAATAATTTTACTGCTCATGTGACACGTTTCAGAATTTATCCATCAGATATCCAGGAACGATTACTGCACGTAGATATTGCTTTCAGGTTGTATGTGAAACCACCATTCGCAGACTAGTCCGCAAATGCTTATTTCACATACAACTTGAAATGCTGCATCTACGGGCAGTAATTGCTCCTGGATATCTGATAATGGAAAAAAGTCCGAAACACATCATACGAGCAATAAAGTCATTCCTTGCCCGATGTTTGGCTTTTACTACAGCGATCCAGTCAACCTGAATGGAGATTTACTTATTATTATAATAATGCTAGCCTGCCGCTCGCATGACTCTACGTCAAATTTATATTATTAAAATTAAAACGATCTCGAAAATTTTGGAACCTTAGGGGCCAATCTCTTGCCAGCATCAATTTCGATGAAAGACAAAAACGGTCGAGATTCTCAATTCCAGGAATGGCTAAGACGTCTGTATACATAATTAAGTTTGTACGGAACCCTCTGCACCAGAGCTCATTGCACCTGGCCATTTTCCTTCTTTTTTTGCGTGGAAAGAAGAGATAGGCACTGAAATTTTTAGGTTTTGTGCTACACTTGCTCTCATTTCCAGTTCTCTGTTTTAATAAATTAATAGGGAGCACGCCCGGCTACTCACAAACACTACTGTCTACGACCGGAAGACTTGTTTGGCTCAGCGGTAAAGTTGTTTACGAACCACAGTGTAGAGTTATGATTAAAATTCAGAGAACGACGTTACGTAACTGATTTATCACTTTCAAACAATTTAAATGATGTAATGAGGGTACGACAGGAAAGTGCTCAGGACACATACTTTTTCGTATTAGGTGCATTCTGCTGCCACCTACTGCCATGTATTCCATATCACCGACCTCAGTGGTCATTAGACATCGTTGAGAGAGAAGAATGGGACGCTCCGCGGAAATCACTGACTTCGAACGTGGTCAGGTGATTGGGTGTCACTTATGTCATAGGTTTGTACGCGAGTCTTCCACACACATAAACATCCATAGCGCCACTGTTTCCGATGTGATAGTGAAGTGGAAGCGCGAGGAAACACGTACAGCATAAAAGCATACAGGCCGATCTCGTCTGTTGACTGACAGAGACCGCCGATAGTTGAAGACGATCATAAATTGTAATAGGCAGACGTCTATCCAGGCCAACACACAGGAATTACAAACTGTATCAGGGTCCATTGCAAGTATTATGACCGTTAGGCGGGAGGTGAGAAAACTTGGATGTCATGGTCGAGCAGCTGCTCATAAGCCACACATCACACCGCTAAATGCCAAACGACGCCTCGCGTGGTGTAAGGAGCGTAAATATTGGACGATTGAACAGTGCAAAAACGTTGTGTGGGGTGACGAATCATGGTACACAATGTGACGATCCGATGGCAGGGTGTGGGTATGGCGAATGCTCGGTGAACCTCATCTGCTAGGGTGTGTAGTGTCAATAGTAAAACTGGGAGACGGTGGTGTTATGGTGTGGTCGTGTTTTCCATGGAGAGCGCTTGCACTCCTTGTTTTGCGTGTCACTATCACAGCACTGGCCTGCATTGATATTTTAAGCACCTTCTTGCTTCTCACTGTTGACGAGGAGTTTGGGGGATGCGATTGAATCTTTCAACACGATCGAGCACCTGTTCATAATGAACGGCCAGTGGCGGAGTGGCTACACGATAATAACAACCCTGTAATGGGACCTAGATCCTATAGAAGCCTTTGGGATGTTTTGGAACTCCCACTTCATTTCAGGCGTCACCGACAGACATCGATACCTCTCCTCAGTAGAGCACTCCGTGAAGAATGGGGTGCCATTCCCCAAGAAACCTTCCAACACCTGATTGAACGTTTGCCTGCTAGAGTGGAAGCTGTCATCAAGATTAAGGGTGGGACAATACCATGTTGAATTCCAGCATTACCGATTGAGGGCTCCACGAACTTGTAAGTCATTTTCAGCCGGGTGTCCGGATACTTTTGATCACATGGTGTACGATTTAATGGAGAAACATGATACACAAAGCTTCTTCGCGAATCAGTATATTTATTAGTGAAAACCGTGTCGAAACCCCTACAGTAGTTCTTGAGATTAGCCTTCACACACACACACACACACACACAGAAACTGACCAAATGCGAGGAGGCCTCATCTGACTGTAAGTAACGTTGGCAACGCCATGTAGCGCTCTGTAAGAAAATCACTGACTGTGCTGTGTGCAGTCTGTGGTTGGATTGCATTGTATAATTTCCTATTGTAGTGTTGGGCAGTTGGCTGTTAACAGAGCGTAGCGTTGGGCAGTTGGAGGTGAGCCGCCAGCAGTGGTGGATGTGGGGAGTGGGAAGAGAAATGGTGGAGTTTTGAGAGCGGATGATCTGGACATGTGTCCATCAGAGACAGTAAATTTGAAATTTTTGTAACACTGGATGTCATGAATTGATATATATATATATATATATATATATATATATATATATATATATATATATATATAATGACTTTTGAATACTATTAAGGTAAATACATTGCTTGTTCTCTATCAAAATCTTTCATTTGCTAACTATGCCTATCAGTAGTTAGTGCCTGCAGTAGTTTGAATCTTTTATTTAGCTGGCAGTAGTGGCGCTCGCTGTATTGCCGTAGTTCGAGTAACGAAGATTTTTGTGAGCTAAGTAATTTGTGAAAGGTATAGGTTAATGTTAGTCAGGGCCATTCTTTTGTAGGGATTATTGAAAGTCAGATTGCGCTGCGCTAAAAATATTGTGTGTCAGTTTAGTGTTGAGCAGAATAGGTAAAGAGCAAAATGTCTGAGTACATTCAGTTCTGCTCAGCTGTTTCAAAATCAAATAATGTAAGAGGTTTATCAGCACAGTCATTCATAAATTTTTCTAAGCGGACGTTTCATATGTCGACCCTTCACTGGGATCTTCTGATTTTTTCTTGTATGTGTAATTAGTGTAGCTATTGTTTATTGCTAGAGCATAATTGTAGAGAGAATTTCTTTTGTAGTTGTAGTTTTTCATTCTTGTACAGTAAAACAGATCTGGCATGCATGTAGATTTGCACCAAGTATTTCGCAGCTGCGCTTGCAATTTACTAGATATTATTTTCAGTGCTATGCTAAAGTGTTTTCTTCTTTTTGCTCTTCAAATTGTGCTTATCTTGTTATCGTGTGAAATACGTGATAATTATGGCGTGTGAAAAACGTAACACTAGGCTCCAAAGTAAATTGAGAAATAACAATGACAACCAGAATGAGATTTTCAATCTGCAGCGGAGTGTGCGCTGATATGAAACTTCCTGGCAGATTAAAACTGTGTGCCCGACCGAGACTCGAACTCGGGACTTTTGCCTTTTGCGGGCAAGTGCTCTACCAACTGAGCTACCGAAGAACGACTCAGGACCGGTACTCACAGCTTTACTTCTGCCAGTATCCGTCTCCTACCTTCCAAACTTTACAGAAGCTCTTCTGCGAAACATGCAGAACTAGCACTCCTGAAAGAAAGGATACTGTGGAGACATGGCTTAGCCACAGCCTGGGGGATATTTCCAGAATGAGATTTTCACCCTGCAGCGGAGTGTGCGCTGATATGAAACTTCCCGAGTTCGAGTCTCGGTCGGGCACACAGTTTTAATCTGCCAGGAAGTTTCATATCAGCGCACACTCCGCTGCAGAGTGAAAATCTCATTCTGGAAACATCCCCCAGGCTGTGGCTAAGCCATGTCTCCACAGTATCCTTTCTTTCAGTAGTGCTAGTTCTGCATGTTTCGCAGAAGAGCTTCTGTAAAGTTTGGAAGGTAGGAGACGGATACTGGCAGAAGTAAAGCTGTGAGTACCGGTCGTGAGTCGTGCTTCGGTAGCTCAGTTGGTAGAGCACTTGCCCGCGAAAGGCAAAAGTCCCGAGTTCGAGTCTCGGTCGGGCACACAGTTTTAATCTACCAGGAAGTTTCAACAGTGACGACGATTATAGCTTATCAGCACCACCGTGTAATGAATTATCAGACACTCAAAGTAGCAGTTTGGTAATTGTGCACAGGGAAATGGAGCGGGCGGCAAATAATGGTGTAGACAGTGAAACAATTAGTGAACAGGGAAGCATTATCGATCGATCTGTTGGCACAAGCTCGCCTCAGAAATCCGAAATGACAGAACACACTCTCGCAAATAATGTAGATTCAGGTTTTGGGTCATTACTGTTTTCACAAATAAGTCAAGACACATTTTCTGCCTGTCAAAATGTGATTGCTGCCGGTGAAAATGCACTGCCCAAAAGCATAGAGGAACAGATTCCAGACACTAATACATTATTATTGCAATTAATGCAACATATTATCAAAGTCATGGACAAACCCAGCAACAGTTAGACACAAAGGAATAAAATCTTCAAAAACAGTCACAGCAACAAATGGATCACAATGAGAAACAAATTAAAGAAACACTTCAACAAACACGAGAAGATTTAACTACTGAGTTACGTAACATCGAATCGAAATGTCAAAAGTCTGTAATGTCGTAAAAGCACAAATTTGTCAGCAATTTCAACCTATTTTTTCTCTGCATGAAAATGCATTGCAGAATCACGAAGCAGCCATAAAAGAACTGCAAACTATTGTTCATGAAAATTACAAGACCTTGTGGACTAAAATTGACTCAGTTGCATCTACCGATTCGGTTACGCTACTTGCAAAAACTCAGGAAAACTTAAAGGACACAGTAGATACTCCGAAAATTGGTTCAGAAAGACACATGGCAGAAATCAGTTCATTATCAGAGAAAGTAGTTGAACTTTCGGATCAGCTAAATAATTTATCTACGAAGGTAGATGATAATCTGAATGACACAAATTCGGTAATCTTTAATGACACAGAAGAGTTCGAACAAATTAGGAAATTCAAACAAAATCAGAATCAAATTAAGACGCAACACCAAAGAAAAATCTGGGAAGTACAAGACCAGTTGACACAGGTAATACAAGAATTATATATTTCAGAGACACTCGCGGACCATTACGGGAAGAGGGATATAGAAATGAGGAACAGCCACAAAATAATAACACAGGCCACTTTGGAAATTATGAAAGAAATTGGAAAGGTACACCGAATTTTGAGATGGTACCGCCGAAACGACGTAACAATGACCGATATGCGACTCACCGACACGATGATTTTGACTATAAGCTGTTCATTACTACACATAAATTCAAAACATTTAATAATTCTGGCAACGACATTCATCCATAAGCGTTGCGCCATCAGTTCTCTCATTGTTTTCCTCCCAACTAGTCATTAGAGCACAGATTAGAATTAATGTGTGGTTATTTAGAGAATGAACCAGCTGTAAGAATGCGGTCGATCATTCACGATTGTCACAGTGAAGGAGAATTTTATCATGCCATCCTCTCGGCATACTGGTCCCAAGCTACACAATACCGAGTAAAACATAGCATCATAATGATGAAACATTTAGAACAATCTGAATTTTCCAGTCTAGTGAAATATTTTGAAGACTTGTTGCACAAGAATCAGTACCTGTCAAACCCATACAGCCCCTCAGAACTCATCCGCATTTGCTTAATCAAATTGCCTGAGCATTTACGACATATTATTTTGGAAGGACGTTGCAAAGACGACGTTGAAGCTTTTCAGAGACTGTTACAAGAATTGGAAATTGACACTGACAATCGCGGGACGCGAAAACAGGAACACAACAATTACAGGGCACATCTGTCACAATTCCACGATGAAAGAAATAATAACTGGACACGACAAGGCTATTCTTACAACGTAAATCGTGACCAAAACAGACACCACCCGCATGACAACCGTTGGCAGAGTGGTAATAGTTACAGGAAAACATCACCTCTCCGCAGTAATGACTATCACAGAGACAACCAGAGAAACAGACAATATGGGAACCAAAATAATTATTATCAAGTGAGACAGAATAACTTCAGATGCAACGGTCCACCGTGCAGTTACGATTCCGGGAGAAATTCTCCACATGACCGAAAAAAAAAAAAAACTATGTAATCTACCGACATGACGACACACGATATAATCGTAACGACAGACCTGAATTTCATCAGATCTGGCGGGATTCAAACAGGGCAGGGCCCTCTCAGCAAGGTGAATTTGAAGAAGTTTGGTCTCCTAATCCTAACAACGACGAGCGCCAACAAAGAGACAGACAGTGACTCGCACCGCAGGCAGCCACGTGCGCCGGCTGGCTCAGAGAAAAATGACATAGACGCTAACCTTGAGAAAAATTCCAGTATTCTCTACCGACGTATATCACCTGATAATTGCGTTGAAGTTGAAACTCTGCGTACTATGAAGGGTAAAGGGTTACACAATATTTCACATGTAAAACCGTTTATTGAGAGATAATCTGCTATTTAACTTAGTCTTTGCCATAAAACCTTTCACTTCATGTTACTAGTATGCTTTGACAGACTTAGAAACTGTTAACATGCAACTATGTTTTAAAATTAACTATCCAGTCTAGAACATAGGGAACATATTTAGACAGTAATTACGACTGCATTGTTGTAGTGAACAGACGACACAGTGTTATTATGTGTGTACATTCTTGCTTGTTAGTTGCACGATTACGTGACGACTATAAGGCTCACATACTTAGAACATTTACTGCTACTGATAATGAGATTTTAATGCAACCTCTTGGTTTACTTGAAAATACGTTATGGATTTAAGAGATATCAGATGACTCAGTGGTTACTTTGTTTGACAGCTACACGATTATATCACGACGGTACTAGTGGATGACACAATTCATATTATTGCTTTTGCACTGTATCTGTTTCAAATCTGCACACTTTTTCTGAATTCTTCTGGAAAGTAAAACATGTTTTAGTAGTAACTTTTGTGGTATAGCTACAATGAGACAGCCTTTTCCATAGCACAACTATACGTTACAGTACAGTACTTACTTCATCGAGGCAATAAACGTAATAACTACGATATCTATACGCATAGCATTTCACTATGTTTATTACGATGTAAGTACATTGAGTTCCACGGAACTTTGCTTACAGACGACGATAACTACGACACATCCACAGAATTATCTTACAGCAAGACGCAAATTTAGCGCTGCAGGACACGCACTTGAGTGATTAATTTTGTACTTAAAACATTTATTTTTAAAGATTTTTGAATTACAAAGATACAAAGGTTTTCCGTGATACATTTCATTCCATTGCTGTAATCTGTAACACCTGAGGGTATAATTACATTACTCCTCAGGGGGTACACGCCTACTTTGTGTACCAAGCGTGTGGCAAGCTCTAGGAGCCCTAGCTAATATGGTATTTGCTTATACAACTTTACACATCGGTACCATATTTCTCTAACACATAATTACACACCTATCTGATTATTTAACACAGAAACACACTTTTTTTACTACCTCAGTAACACATGTTTACACAATTACACAGCTGAATAACTTCATACATATGAAATAGTATTTTGTCTGTACTTTGTGAACTGTTTATATTTTTTTGGAGCCATTACGATACTATGAGAGCTTTGAATGATGTATTTGGTATGGGATCATGATTTTTAAAGTACATTTGAGGTAGATGGCACTATTGAAATGAGCAGAGAATTTTTCTTAGATTTTGAAATTATTGCAGAAAGCTACGACGTGTTTGAGATTTGTCTGAGGTGTTATGGTGTTATTATTACGACGACGATGTGCATTATGCTGTTGAGGTATGTTTATGATCAATAAGTTGATGCTATATGAGGAATCTGATTATGCTACATATTTATTATGATGAAATATTGAAGTGTCGACGCAAGATTGACGCGTCGACGAATATGTATATGTGTAAAAAGGTAAGGAATAGTGAGTAGTGGTTAGGGACTCTGATTTGTGAAAAAGGATGTTGGAAACCAAGAATCGTACTTTAAGAGTTATGAAATGTGTGTAAATGCGTGAATGTATCACAATGCCGACGAGTATTTTTTGGACACTGTTATATTTATAGGATTTTGTTTCTACACATTTGTAACGCAAATTCTCGACCTGTGAAATTTTTATATGAGACTGTCACTGTAGCGGAAACTGCTGTCGTAAATATTTCGGTAAGAAAGCTAAGCGACCTTGACGTAATGTGTTGTGGGCATCCAGCTGTGCCAGCCATCTGGAGGAACAGCCATTAGGTGGAGAAAAAAGAGGCCCTTAACCTCACTATTGACATTACTTTATAGAAAGCATCACAGATACGACACGCTCATTACTTGGAAACATATTATTACTCGTACTTTGTGCTACTTATTGAACTGCATATGAATTGATGGGAAATGTTTTTACATCTGAACAGCTGATTATGACAAGTGTCTTTCTACGAAAGTGGAGAGAATTTCTACTAACTTATGAAATGCCACATGACTAATGAATGATATTTTTATGCTTAGCTTTATATAGTTGCTTATTTCATTTGATATCTGGTTTCCAGCTGCGTTGCAGCATTAGTTATATAAAATAAAATTAAATGCATTTGCTAATGTGAACACTTTCTGTCAACAGAGCTATTAAATAATAATTTTATGATCCACATTCTTCGAAAAAGGAGCACTTGGAAAGGAAAGAACAATAAGAAGGGACTAATAACAGTAACTGCATACATAATTTTCTTTTCAAGTAATTGGTAATTTCTTTTGTAGAATAAGTTGTGGTGCGCCACTTTAATGACATAGACATTAAGATGTGAATAGACGTTTCCCTTATCTGCATTGTTGTCTTTAGTGTAGTATTTTTTCTGCTTGCGCTATGTCATATTTAGGTATAAGTTATTGCATTTGCTGCTACTGAATGTCACTATGTATTATTCTGTTAAGCCAGTTTTACTACTGATTTATTTTTCCTGTTGCTGCACATTGGCTCATATTAGTTGTAATGTTGCATTTGCTTTGATAATTTAGATACACTGCTACTTGCTTCACCAATTTCAATTTTTTTGTCATTGCTGTTTGTGTTAATTGTTTTGTGCTGCTGCATTACCTCGTCCCTTAGTATATATATCTGAGGTCAGTAGATTTAAGTTAGCTTAAGAGAGGGTAGACTATATAAGAAACTGTGATGAATTGGAAGAAATGCATTGGGAAGTTATACAAAAATGGTTTGGCGAAAAAGAAAGTAGTGTACAGAGGAGAATAACTATTTTGATAGAGGATGTGAATAGAATACAGAAAGCATGCTAGGATAGGATTTTTTTGGTGGAAACAAATGTTGAAATAAGAGGAAAGATCTATGGAATGAAGTTTTGGGTTGGACTGCAGTATAAATGTTACACTGAAAACAAACCCTGTCCTTTCCTCTTGTGTTATTCCGCTATGTGTTTGTGTACTCTTGTGTTTTTGTGTTTTTCCTGTTTTTATGTTTTTAGCTGATAAGAGTTATGTTGTAGAATTTTTCTAATACTATGTTATTTACTTTGGAAGGATGTTTAGACATTATTTATTCTGTTCTGTTTTAATGCTCATGTATGAAATTAATGTTTCGAAAACAATTCTCATGATTTTATTTATTTATTTATGTCATAATTTCTGTAACACTAATGTATATGTTTATTTCTATTCTTTTGTAAAGCCTGTACTACTACAAATGTTATCTGTATTGTTATCTTCTTTAATGATGTATTTTGTACCTTTGTAATTGTATTCTCACATTAGAAAATTTATAATTTTATAGACACCAGTTCTTAAAATTAAGTTTCATTTCATTGCACACGTTTTTGTTGGTCTTAGTACACGCACAATGTGCGAGAAAAATAGGGGGGCTGTTAGCATTTGCACGTGTGTTGACAATTCAGCAAGGGACAGGTGAACAGCATTGCTGGTTCTAAAGTCAATTCCAAAAACTTTGTGAGTGCACAAGTGGTGGTTCATGGACTTGCTACATTGTCCACTATGGTGATTGTGCACCTGCACAGTCGCAGATGGCTACTGGCCATCTCTACAAGGACTACAGTGGGTCTGCATCTTTGATGGCCCACCAACACCCTTATTTCTACAAGGACAGCAGTGGGACTGCACCTCTGGTGGCCCACCAATACCATAATCTCTACCAGGAATACAGTGGTCTGCTCCATGATGACCTACCTACCAATATTCTTCAAAACTTCGACTGACTCTGCTGTGGGTTTGCTCTGTTGTGACCCTTTACCTGTCTGCATGTCAAGAGTCAGCACCGTCTTCCTGTTGGAATGACAACACTACTTCTTCAAAGCTGCATGGAAATCCACTATTTCTCTGTGCATTTTCCTTCACTGCTCAGACTTCGAGAAAAAACTACAAATACTACTGTGATGAACGATCAGGACTGTCTTTATGGACTGTGAGAAAATCTTTGCTTTTGATCAACAATATATCAATACTGTTTGATTTCTTTGTTACTGAAATTAAATTTTTTTTCAAATCTGTATTGGCCACTGCCCAAAACCATTTGTAAATTTTTTTTTGAGGAGCATAAGGGCTATGTAAGTAAGCTGATTAGGTTTTTATGTTGGTAACGCCATGTAGCGCTCTGTATGAGAATCACTGACTGTGCTGTGTGCAGTCTGTGGATGGTTTGCATTGTTGGAATTTGCTATCGTAGTGTTGGGCAGTTGGCTGTTAACAGCGTGTAGCGTTGCGCAGTTGGAGGTGAGCCGCCAGCAGTGGTGGACGTGGGGAGTGGGGAGAGAAATGGTGGAGTTTTGAGAGCGGATGATCTGGACTTGTGTCCATCAGAGACAGTAAATTTGAAATTTGTGAGACTGGATGTCATGAACTGCTATATACATTATGACTTTTGAACACTATTAAAGTAAATACATTGTTTGTTCTTTATCAAAATCATTAATTTGCTAGCCGGCCACTGGTGGCCGAGCGGTTCTGGCTCTACAGTCTGGAACCGCGCGACCCCTACGGTCGCAGGTTAGAATCCTGCCTCCAGCATGACTGTGTGTGATGTCCTTAGGTTAGTTAGGTCTAAGTAGTTCCAAGTTCTAGGGGACTGATAAGCTCAGAAGTTAAGTCCGATAGTGCTCAGAGCCGTTTGAACATTTTATTTATTTATTTATTTTTTTTTTTGACCGCCTCTTCTACAATGCACACTTACGCATCCTTGTTACTTCCGTTTGATATTCATGCCATACTGGCTGATCGGTATTAGTTCTGCACGCTCGTCAGTTGTCAGCATTGGAAGACAAATAGTAAAATATTCTCACTTCCATTCACTCTGCATAGGCCGTGGTACATGCCACTCTGCCCCTGAGGTAAGCGGCCAACTTTACTTACCTCACGGCTTCATTTACCAACGATGATTAAAACTGAACATATCTTAAAACATTACTGTGTCTGTGAGCATTTTTATTTATTACTGAACAAGAAAAATACACTCTTCAGAAGTTCTTAACGTTAGTTGACGTTTTGGAATTCGGCTGTTGGCTGCTACAAGCATACTGTGTTATTATAAAATACCGCTGAGAAACAAGGGCCGCTCGGATACTTGATATGGGCCGAAGTTTGACGACCTCTGCAGTATAACGGTTCCGTTTTTACCGTTTGAGACAAGAAACCTAAATTATCGTGTCTAAAATTTATAATATGTAGTGATGCAAAGGTAATATCGGGGAATCATTTCCTAGTACGGACACGTGAAAGTGTTCCGAAAAACAACTAATTGGGAACCACAACATGTAGCAGCTTAACGAATAATTACACTAAGGAATATTTTAGAGATGAAATTCTCCTATTCTTACTTTGCATTATCATACTTTAGATCTCAGTTCATCCTTAGGAAAACTAAAACATTATGTTCCACGTCATAGGTACAAGTAGTGTAGCTTCCTATCGTGACCATTTTAAAATAACGACGGTGGTTTGGAAATTGTATACTGTGTAGGAACTGAACCAAACTGTCATAATTTTCACCTGCAGATGGACATTGCTCTAAATGCGTATTCAAGACTCCTACGGTACTAAGTTTATGTAGCACTTGACTTCGTTATACTGTACCTCGATATGAATCACCATATAAAGCGCCTCTTACTATCTTACTAGAACCTTCCAGGTAAAGTAGCTTCCTCCAGTGATGAATTTCGATTTGCGTCCATAACAACAACAATTCAGCACCACTGTTATTAGCGACGAATAAACGTGTAAAACCAGGGCAAATAAGTGTTGCTGTTTGGGTCGTAGTGGAAAATGTAAACATCAGCGCCGTACCGACATCTTGTGGGTACTTCGGTTTGACGTATTCTCAGTACTACGCCATGAAACTGAACTAAGACCAAGTAGCACCTTATCAGCATCTAAGCTTAGGAGAAGAACACGCCGTGTGCCATAACCCGATTCCCCAGAAACATCGCTCATATCACGTCGTAACCGTGGATAGTCGTCCGTTTCTGAGAAAACGAAGTTTCAAGTTTTCAAGGTACTTTACAAGCCTTTTAGCGGGTAAGTTGTTCAGCCGAAGTAGTGGCACAATGGCTAGCAACACGGGTCCACGTTTTCTCACCCCACGTTCCTGTCTGTAGAAAACTACTACACTCACAACCAACGGTAAACGTCTGATTTTGGTAAAGTGCTATGTTATGCGTCATTTGGCGCGAAGTAATTGCCAACGAGTGAATCTTCAGCAACGTTAAAGCCTTTTCATTCCTGAGTGAGTTTCAGACAAAGAAATGCTGCGGCAAATCTGCCTTCGCGCGATGCTAATGGTGTTCAGAACTTGTACATCTACATCATGTGAAACGTCCCCTTTGAAAAATTAAAGAATGACAGTGCTGGAAAACTTCTACATTATTTGACACAGAAACAGCTGAGTAAAACTGAACGTACCCAGACATTTCTCTCTTTACTTATTCTGATCATCACTAAACTGACTCACAATATTTTTAACGCAACGCAATCTGACTTTCAATAATCCTCACAAAAGAATGGTCCTGACTAACAGTAACCTATACCTTTCATGAATCACTTACCTCACAAAAATCTTCGTTACTCGAACTAATGCAATACAGCGAGCGCGAATACTGACAGCTAAATAAAAGATTCTAACTACTGAAGGCACTAACTTCTGATCGGCAAAGTCAGCAAAAGAAAGATTTTGATAGAGAACAAACAATGTATTTACCTTAATAATGTTCAAAAGTCATATATATATATATATGTATCTATCAAGTCATGACATCCATCTTTACAACAACAAAAAATTCTGGCGGGCACACGTCCACATCGTCCGCTTATAGTAACCTCTCAAAACTCTGGCATCTCTCTCTCCACATCCACCACTGCTGGCGGCTCACCTCGAACTGCCCAATGCTACGCGCTGTTCACATCCAACTGCCCAACGCTACACTAGCGAATATTCCAGCAATGAGTCCAACCAGCCACAGACTGCACACAGCGCAGTCAGCGATTTTCAAACAGAGCACTTCGTGGCGTTACCAACATAAAAACTTACTTAGACATGCTCTCCAAGCCATCCAGTGATGTGTGGCTGAGGGTACATTTGGACCACTAACTGAGCCCTCCAACCCTGTTCCATTAGCGAATAGCGCGTGGGAAGGATGCTTGTCGGTGAGTCTCTGTATTGGCTCTAATTTCTCGAATTTCCTCCTCATGGTCATTGCGCTAGATGACTCTTCCCTCTCAAAATTTCAACAGTAAATCTCTCCGTGATGCACAACGCCGCTCTTGTAACGTCTGCCAATGCAGTTTGTTGAGCATCTCCGTAACGCTCTCGTGCCGACTAAATGATCCCGTGACGAATCGTGCCGCTCTTCGTTGGATCTTCTCTATTTATTCTATCAGCCCTATCTGAAAGGGATACCAGATAGATGAACAATACTCATGAATCGCTAGAACAAGCGCCTTATAAGTCACTTCCTTCGTGGATGAGTTACATTTCCTTAATATTCTTCCTGCCGACAAGTGTTGTTGATATACCTCGATGAGGACAGCTGAAAATGTGCCCGGAACTCGAACTCAGGATGTCCTGCTTACATGGCAGCTCCTCTATCCATCTGAGCCAACGAGGACATAGATAAATAGCGCGACTGCAGGGACTTATACATTGCACTCTTCCCGTGAGACCCACATTCCCAACTGTCCACAATCTACATACGTAATTTACCTAATAGATATTTGCCCATCCACTAATTACTCGTGCACACTAAGGTGACGATTCCCGTTAGAGTTCGGGCAACCTGTGCGCATTTTCAGCCGTCCTCATCGACGTATATCAATAACACCTGTCGGCAGCTGAGGGTTTCAATGAATTATCATTTATTCTAGAGAAGCTGCACGGTTATCATTGGTATCTGTTCTTTCGAGAACAGTTACTATCTTCATATATTACTCCTAGATATTTTATTGCTGATACTGTTTCCAACGGTTTGTCATCAAGCTATACAGTAGTCGATTTCTTTTCTTTTGTATGCGCAGTATGTTACATTTATTTACATTCAGGGTCACCTTCCAGAGCCTGAGCCATTCATCAATTCTCTGCAGGTCATTCTGAAAATCGTTACTATCTTCTGGCGTTGCTACGTTGTTACAGACAACCTCATAATCTGCGAACAGTCTTACAGTGCATCCTGGAAATTGAAATAAGAACACCGTGAATTCATTGTCCCAGGAAGGGGAAACTTTATTGACACATTCCTGGGGTCAGATACATCACATGATCACACTGACAGAACCACAGGCACATAGACACAGGCAACAGAGCATGCACAATGTCGGCACTAGTACAGTGTATATCCACCTTTCGCAGCAATGCAGGCTGCTATTCTCCCATGGAGACGATCGTAGAGATGCTGGATGTAGTCCTGTGGAACGGCTTGCCTTGCCATTTCGACCTGGCGCCTCAGTTGGACCAGCGTTTGTGCTGGACGTGCAGACCGCGTGAGACGACGCTTCATCCAGTCCCAAACATGCTCAATGGGGGACAGATCCGGAGATCTTGCTGGCCAGGGTAGTTGACTTACACCTTTTAGAGCATGTTGGGTGGCACGGGATACATGCGGACGTGCATTGTCCTGTTGGAACAGCAAGTTCCCTTGCCGGTCTAGGAATGGTAGAACGATGGGTTCGATGACGGTTTGGATGTACCGTGCACTATTCAGTGTCCCCTCGACGATCACCAGAGGTGTACGGCCAGTGTAGGGGATCGCTCCCCACACCATGATGCCGGGTGTTGGCCTTGTGTGCCTCGGTCGTATGCAGTCCTGATTGTGGCGCTCAGCTGCACGGCACCAAACATGCATACGACCATCATTGGCACCAAGGCAGAAGCGACTCTCATTGCTGAAGACGACACGTCTCCATTCGTCCCTCCATTCACGCCTGTCGCGACACCACTGGAGGCGGGCTGCACGATGTTGGGGCGTGAGCGGAAGACGGCCTAACGGTGTGCGGGACCGTAGCCCAACTTCATGGAGACGGTTGCGAATGGTCCTCGCCGATACCCCAGGAGCAACAGTGTCCCTAATTTGCTGGGAAGTGGCGGTGCGGTCCCCTACGGCACTGCGTAGGATCCTACGGTCTTGGCGTGCATCCGTGCGTCGCTACGGTCCGGTCCCAGGTCGACGGGCACTTGCACCTTCCGCCGGCCACTGTCGACAACATCGATGTACTGTGGAGACCTCACGCCCCACGTGTTGAGCAATTCGGCGGTACGTCCACCCGGCCCACTATACGCCCTCGCTCAAAGTCCGTCAACTCCACATACGGTTCACGTCCACGCTGTCGCGGCATGCTACCAGTGTTAAAGACTGCGATGGAGCTCCGTATGCCACGGCAAACTGGCTGACACTGACGGCGGCGGTGCACAAATGCTGCGGAGCTAGCGCCATTCGACGGCCAACACCGCGGTTCCTGGTGTGTCCGCTGTGCCGTGCGCGTGATCATTGCTTGTACAGCCCTCTCGCAGTGTCCGGAGCAAGTATGGTGGGTCTGTCACACCGGTGTCAATGTGTTCTTTTTTCCATTTCATATATATATATATATATATATATATATATATATATATATATATATATATATATATATGGACAGTGTCAAATGACATCCTGAAGTCAAGGAACACGGCGTCAGCGTGAGCGCCATTGTCTACGGCACTATGGATCTCAGTGAGGAACAGAGCAGCTGGGTTTCGCAGGAGCTCTGTTTGCGGAATCCATGTTCATTTTTATAGAGGCGTTTTCCTTCTCCAAGGACGTCATAATTCTTGACCATAAAACACGTTCCATAATTCTACAACAGATTGACGTCAACACTATAGGTCTGCAATTATATGCATCTGTCTTACGACTCTTCTTAAAAACGGGAATGATCTGCGCTTTCTTCCAGTCGCAACTTCGTTACTCAAGCGATCTACGATAAATTACTGCTAGAAGGAGAGCAAGACCTTTCGCATAATCTTTGTAGAATCTTACAGGTACCTCATCTGGTCCTGAAGCCTTGCTACTAGTAAGCGAGGTGTAGTTGTTTCTCTACTTCACGATCGGGTGATTCAATATCTGCCATTTCGTCGTTCGTACAGCGATTGAAAGGAGGGACCGTGTTATCGATCTTCCACGGTGAAACCATTTCGGAAGACCCAATTCAATATTTCGGCCTTCTATCTGTTACCTTCCGTTTCGGTGCCAGTATGGTCACTGAGTGAAGGAATAGATGATTTTGACTGATTTTAAACACGACCAAAACCTCTTAGAGGTTTTACTGTGATCGGCTGACAAAGTTTTACTTAAGTCATTGAACGCTTCTCTCACTGCTATCCTTACGCTCATTTTCGCTGCGTTCAGCTTTTGTTTGCCGCTAGGTTTTTACTTCTCTTGGTCATGAGATGCAATTCTCTTTCTTTATGTAGCAGTTTTTCAACATGACCTTTAAACTATGGTGGGTCTTTCCTATCCTTTAAGACCTTACTCGGAACATACTTGTCTAGGGCATATTGCGGGATTCATTTGAGTTTTTCCCATTTCTTGTCCACATCTTCGGCCTCATCACTGAATATTTGTTGTTGACTACTCAGATACTCCGAAATTTGTATCCTCTTGCTAAGCAAAAACATCTTCCTACCTTTTTAAAATGTTTTGTCAAACCAGTTGTCATAGACGCTATCACAGGCGTATGATCACTAATACCTTCCTGTGCGTTAACTGATTCGACAAGTTCTGGTCTGTTTGTTGCGAGGAGGTCAAGAACTTTACCCTCACTTGTTGGTTCTCCAACTATCTGCTCAAAGTAATTTTCGGACAAGACATGCAGAACAACGTCACACGAATCCCTGACTCTGTCACCAGTTTTGGTAGCATGACACTCCCAATTTACACCTGGCAAGTTGAAGTCACCCTCTATTAAACGGCATGGTCAGAAAATCATTAACGATATTATACAAGTTCTGTCTGAAGCGCTCTACAACTACAGATCCTGACACAGGTGGTCTAAAAGGCATCCGATCACCGTTTTCTACCGTTCTTTGATCAATTTCATCCAGCCTAATTCATATTTGGAATCCGTGTAATCTCCCTTGATTTTATGGAATTCCTTACTGCAATAAATACCCGCCGCCATTGCCGACTAACCTCTCCTTACCATAAATATTCCAATCTGAACTTAGGGTTTCGTTGCCATTAATGTTTGGTTTCAACCAACTTTGTGCTCCTAATCCTAGCTATCTATGCATTATAACGTTCAGTAAGCTATACTAATTCTGAGACCTGTCTTTGGATGCTCCTGCAAGTTAGTAAAATCATATTAACCTTTTCTGTCTCTGATTTGCGACGAGGAACGTTCTCTGAGCACATTGTAGCTAATTTATCAGGCAAATCACCTTTGATCCTAACGGAGGGTTTCTCTAATCTAAAAAAAGTTACATGTACACGCCACAAGTACTCTGCTATCCTAGTAGCCGCTTACTGCGTGTAACCACTAGTCTACATAGTAAATACACGGGTGTAGTTTACTTCCATGCAGAGGCACGTGAAAAAAAAAAATAAAGTAAAGAAACTAAACAACTGTGTATCAGGCAGCTAATGCTCTGCTACCGCTGCTGGTGCGTCTGCCGGTACACTTAATGTTTCGAATGTTTCAACAATCGGTAGAAACCAAGGGAATGTACCAAATCTTCCTGGAGAATAAACATAAGAATAAAATTGATATACGAGTGAAATACAAGAATAGGAGAATTTAAAAAGATTGAAACCGTTGAAGATATAATACACATTTTAAATTGACGAACCAGAATACCTCGAAAAATAAGCTTAACACGAAAACATGTGTAGAATGATTATTTAAAGGCGGACGTTTGGTGGTGCTAAAATTAGCCCGCCACCCAGCCCCCTGGGTGTGGGGCCGGAGGCAACTTTAAAATTTCAAATGCGAACCCCGATTTTTTAATGCAGAATCAGATTCCACATAAAAAACTAAGTACATTTTGTCTTAAGCATTTGTTTTGATTTCTGGTAGTTGACGCTGTAATTCAAGAAAATCCATGTTCTCATTTTTGCGTGTAAAATGGTTACAGATAGATAAAAAATACTTATTTACTTCGCAAATTTTGATTTGCCAAAACCAAAAATCTCCCTCTCTCCCCATAGGGTGGGCTTTGAGAGAGAGAGGAATTGGAGTTTCACAAATGTGGGCATAAACAAAACTTATCCGAATATGCGGAAAAAATTAATATTTGGGTCAACATTTGTAAAATTCTAATTCCTCTCTCTCAAACCCTGCTCTATGGGGAGAGAGTCAGAATTTTAGTTTTAGTTTTAGCGAATCAAAATTTATGAAGTAAATAAGTATTTTTTATCTATCCGTAACCATTTTCCACGCAGAAATGAGAACATAGATTTTCTTTAATTACAGCGCCAACTACCAAGAATCAAAACAAATGTTTAAGACAAAATGTACTTAGTTTTTTTACGTAAAATCTGATTCTGAAATAAAAAATGGGCGTTCTCATTTGAAATTTTAAAGTTGCCTCCCGCCCCGCTGCAAGGGGGCTGGGGTGGTGGGCTAAGTTTAGCACCAGTAAATGTCCCCCTCGAAAATAATCAACTTTGGATTCTACACATTTTTTCGTGTGACGCTTATTTTTCGAGTTATTCTGGTTTGTCAGCTTAAAATTTACACCCTGTGTATCACATAATGAATGTATGGTACTTATAGTGAAATCCAGTTGCAATTTTACAATTTATATCCCCTAACATGAAAAGAAACATTCGCCCAGTAGCGTTCTACGGACGTGGATAGATAAATGAAATAAATAAATGAAAGTAATAACAAGGTTTCAAACACCGAGCGGGAAAGTAATACGCCGCGATGCTAGCCATGGCGCCACCATTCCAGCTGAAATTACGGCTCGCGTGGAAGCATATAAATTACGTCGCAAGCTTCGAAAGTCGTTTTCTCAGAAACGGTCGCCATTGTACGGACAAGCCAGGACACGCGTTCGCTCATTTTCACTCCTCTTCCACTGAGCTTAGTTTCTGAGAACACTGGTTATGGCGTTTTGAGTGTTACCCTTGTAGTCCTGTGTGCTGCCTACGCAGCGTTCCTGTGAACACAGGAGTGTACAGTTATTTCTAGGTTACCGGAGTGGGATCGAATTGACGTGGTTGGAGGCAGCAGCTGGTGCAGAGACTGGTGTGCAAGTGCGAGTGGGACAGAAGTGGACGAATATTGTTTGCGGTGTGTTGAATGTTGCTGAGTTACTTACCGTAACGCTGGGCGTGCGCGAAGTACGTCAGACAGAGTGACAGCAAGTAACAGACGGCGCGCATCTCGGTAGCGGTCCTGCGGCCGGCGGCGCGGAACAGGTGTGCACGAGTGTGTGCAACAGCGACCGCGGCCGCGGCAGCAGTAACTGTTTTTAATGTTGGACGTGCGGCCTCACTTCAATGGGAACGTTTCCGTTCCCCCTCCCGCCCACCATTCACACGCTCGCGACTCACCTCTCGCAGAAAACTAGTCTCTCCTCTCATTTTCGCGATAGCCTGCTTCGTAGAGTAGACGCGCAGTTTGCTGGCGAAAGGAACACTCCCCGCTTCGGAGACAGAGCGCACGAGATATGCTCCCGCCTAGGTTGATCCCTGATCATTACCACGCGAGAAGTGAAGACGAGAGATGAGACGAGCAGCTGAAAGGAGACTAGCGATTTTCTGAATATCGAAAAATTAGGAAGACAAAATAGAGCAAAAAGTAGTGGAAAATTCTCCTATCTAGGAAGCAAGATAAGGCGTCAGATGGCCGAAGCGAGGCGGTACACTATAAGTACAGGGTGTTTATAAATTAATATCGGTCTTTTAAAGCTTTATAACACACTACTGGTAATTAAAATTGCTACACCAAGAAGAAATGCAGATGATAAACCGGTATTCATTGGACAAATATATACACTAGAACTGACATTTTCACGCAATTTGGGTGCATAGATCCTGAGACATCAGCACCCAGAACAACCTCCTCTGTCCGTAATAACAGCCTTGATACTCCTGGGCATTGAGTCAAACAGAGCTTGGATGGCGTGTACAGGTACAGCTGCCCATACAGTTTCAACACGATACCACAGTTCATCAAGAGTAGTGACTGGCGTATTGTGACGAGCCAGTTGCTCGGCCACCATTGACCAGGCGTTTTCAATTGGTGAGAGGTCTGGAGAATGTGCTGGCGAGGGCAGCAGTCGAACATTTTCCGTATCCAGAAAGGATATGAAATGTAGGGTTTCGCAGGGATCGAATGAAGGGTAGAGCCACGGGTCGTAACACATCTGAAATGTGTTCAAAGTGCCGTCAATGCGAACCAGAGGTGACCGAGTCGTGTAACCAATGGCACCCCCTACCATCACGCCGGGTGATACACCAGTATGACGATGACGAATGTGCGTTCGCAGCGATTTTGCCAAACACGGATGCGACCATCATGATGCTGTAAACAGGACAAACCTTGATTCATCCGAAAAAATGACGTTTTGCCATTCGTACACCCAGGTTCGTCGTTGGGTACACAATCGCAGGCGCTCCTGTCTGTGATGCAACGTCAAGGGTAACCGCAGCCATGGTCTCCGAGCTGATAGTCTATGCTGCTGCAAATATCGTCAACTGTTCGCGTAGATGGTTGTTGTCTTGCAAACGTCCCCATCTGTTGACTCAGGGATCGAGATGTGACTGCACGATGCGTTACAGCCATGCGGGTAAGATGCCTGTTATCTCGACTCTGCTAGTTATACGAGGGCGTTGGGATCCAGCGCGGCATTCCATATTACCCTCCTGAACCTACCGATTCCATATTCTGCGAATCTCAGTTGGATCTCGACCAACGCGAGCAGCAATTTCGCGATGCGATAAACCCAATCGCGATTGGCTACAATCCGATCTTTATCAAAGTCGGAAATGTGATGGTACGCATTTCTCCTCCTCACACGAGGCATGACTACAACGTTTCACCAGGCAACGTCGGTCAAGTGCTGTTTGTGTATGAGAAATCGGTTGGAAACTTTCCTCATGTCAGCACGTTGTAGGTGTCGCACCGGCGCCAGCCTTGTGTGAATGCTCTGAAATGCTGATAATTTTCATGTCACAGTATCTTCTTCCTGTCGGTTTAAGTTCGCGTCTGTAGCACATCATCTTCAGGGTGTGGCAATTTTAATGGCCAATAGTGTATTTACTCTATTAATCTTACAGTTATAAATGATATGTCAAATCAAAGAGCAACTCGAACAGTTTTACCAAGAACCTTATAAGTGTTCAATGTGAGCACCATTCGTCACACGGCACGCATGAAGTCTATAGCTGATGTTTTCCCAAACGTTGATAAGTATGTCTTCAGTGATTGTAGCAACAGCTGCTGCAATCCGGTTTCTCAATTCTTCGAGGTCTGCTGGTAGCGGAGGCATGAACACACGATCTTTGATGAAGCCCCAAAGGAAAAAAATCGCATGGCGTTAGGTCGGGTGAACGTGGAGGCTGTGCAAAGCAAGCCCTGTCACTGGGCCCCTTGCGGCCTATCCAGTGCCTGGGTACAGTGAAGTTCAACTAATCGCATACTTCGCTATGCCAGCGAGTTGGCGCACCATCTTGCTGGAAAATGAAGTTCTCTGGCTCATCTTCTTCCAACTGAGGGAAGAGATATTGCTCTAGTGTATCAAGGTAAGAAATGCCAGTTCACCAAAAAAAAAGAAAGGCCCATAAACGTTCTGCCGGGATACAGCATAAAAAAAGAGTCACTTTAGGGGCATCTCATTGCATTTGTACCACCTCGCAAGGATTTTCTGAGCCTCACATGTACACATTGTGAGTGTTAACATGTCCGCTAAGGTGAAAGATCGATTCATCACTGAAGACAACATGATCCAGAAAATCTCCATTGTCATGAAGCAACATTTCGTTTGCCTGTAATAACTGTAAACAGTAAGGACGTAGTTGTACGCGTTTTCTTAAAACTTTCCAAACAGTCGACGCGGTTACTTGTAATTCACGACTAGCCTTCCGGACTGATTTCTTTGCGCTATGAGTGAACGACTCTCACTCGCTCAACAATCTCTTCACTAACTCTTGATCGTCCTGTGCTCTTCCCTTTAGAAATGCAGCCAGTAACCAAATTGATGATACCATCTACGAATGATATTATCACTTGGAAGATCACAATCGAACTTCAGCCGGAACGAACGTTGCACGGTAACTACAGATTCAGTCTTTGCAAACTGCAAAACACAAACTGCTTTCTGTTCACTAGTCACCATCTTCGCTACTACCGCTGTCTAGCGGATTGAGGCAGAAACATTGCGCACTGCGCATGAACACTGGTGCCATACACAACTGTTTGAGTTGCTCTTTCATTTGACATATCATTTATAACTGTAAATTTAATGTAATAAATATTATAAAGCGTTAAAACCCCGATATTCATTTACATACAGACTGTACATTGGCGCAAGCTATGGTGTCCCAAATTCTGATAACAAATTGAAGCGTAAGGACATCTGCAGCAGAGCTCGGTTGTTTTTGTTGTCATTTACAACCCGAAGAATGGTTTGATGCAGTTCTCCATGCAAGTCATGCTGTGGATTCCTCCTCCTCTCTGTATACTTACTGCAACAGCAATCCACTTGAACCTGTCTTCTGTAGTCAAGCTCTGGTCTTCCTCTACAATTTTTAGCTTCTACAGCGCCCTCCATTGCCAAATTGAAGATCTGTAGTTGCTTCAACAGGTGTTCTACAACAGATCCTGGTTTTTAGTTATGTTTCAAACTTCTTGTTGGTGTTCAAATGAAAAGATACTTTAACAAAAAGAAAAGCAATAACATTCATACTATGTCTCAAGTAACTGAAACTGACTGGGATCATATACTTGAAAGTCAGTTAACGAGCATATCTTTATAAAGTTACTGAATTATGTTGATATAATGCCGTAACAAAAATTCTTGAATTTATTCAGTTAAATAACAGTATCCCCAGAAAGTGAAAGCGGTAGATGAATTCGTTGAACATTTACCTGTGTGATCTGCGTCGAAACGATGTCTTTTGCTGTAAAAAAGGAAAGTCCAAATCTGGGTACATCAGCAACTGACGAAAGTAGCAAATTGCTCAGATTAGTTAGTGCCACACACATTTTTGAATTTCTAAGTAATGCTTTTCCATCTTGAAGTCATCCAGAGTGAGCAATAGCACAACTGAGCTAAATTGGCACAATGTGTGCCTTCAAGAATCGTTGCATTTTTACAAATAACATCGGCACAGTAGTCACCTCGGCAGTTCGTGCAAAACTGGCATAGAACAGTGGGCCTTGTGTACATGTAGCTACGATTTCGGTGGTCGAAAATTAATGAAATACGATGAAATTTGGCATACAGTCCAACAGAATATGCAGTATGATTTGCAACATAAAATGTCATTAGGCAGTAAACGAATCTCGTTACAGAACAGCCCAGTTCACAATGAAAATAGTCAAATATGTAAACATAACAATACATAATGCATGTTAGTGGATTAGATGAAAAACATCAAATATGTAAATATAACAGTACATATTGCATGTTACTGGATTACATGAAAAACATCGACTGTAATTTCTTCCTAGCATGCTTTCTAGCCGCAATAAAAACGTACACCATTTCAGTAATAACGGTATTTCGAAAAACTGGCTTGAAGTTTCTTAAAGTAGTTTCTTTACATATGGCAATTAGCTTTTTTGTTTACAACACAGTAATTACATTTGACACAGACAGGAAAAAGCTTTGCAATTACATAGTAAGGGCTGCATTTTACTTTAATTCGGCTTTTTAGTTACAAATAACATCGAATTTAAAGTAAGTGTCGCAGACAAATATCGTAACCGTATTTTAGTGATTTTAAGTAAATGGTATGGTTTCGATCATTCCTACCAATTACTGTGTGTACCTTAGACATAATGAGTATATTTCATAGGTTTATTTCATCTTAACAGTTCACAATTTGTAATATTACATATATCGCCCAAATTTGGCTTTGCTATGTAGACTGGCAGTGGCAAGGAAGGCGTTTCTGAAGAAGAGAAATTTGTTAACATCGAATATAGATTTATGTATCAGGAAGTCGTTTCTGAAAGAATTTGTTTGGAGTGTAGCCATGTATGGAAGTGAAACATGGACGATAACTAGTTTGGACAAGAAGAGAATAGAAGCTTTCGAAATGTGGTGCTACAGAAGAATACTGAAGATAAGGTGGATAGATCACGTAACTAATGAGGAGGTATTGAATAGGATTGGGGAGAAGAGAAGTTTGTGGCACAACTTGACTAGAAGAAGGGATCGGTTGGTAGGACATGTTTTGAGGCATCAAGGGATCACAAATTTAGCGTTGGAGGGCAGCGTGGAGGGTAAAAATCGTAGAGGGAGACCGAGAGATGAGTACACTAAGCAGATTCAGAAGGATGTAGGTTGCAGTAGGTACTGGGAGATGAAGCAGCTTGCACAGGATAGAGTAGCATGGAGAGCTGCATCAAACCAGTCTCAGGACTGAAGACAACAACAACAACAACATAGGATTACTATTGATATGTTATTAGCTTTTCAATTAACCAAATGCGAACGAAAATCTGGCGGTAATAAATTTCAATGAAGTGGAAAGGTTCCCACGTGTTACGTTTCAACACTGAGGTTGGTTTGTACAAATGCGCCATTCTTCTCTTTTGTCCGCATTCCCTTTCATTTTTTCGTACGTAACAATCTGCTGCATGTATAACATCCTTGGTCGTCCCTGGCGATTTCTTCCCACAATAGCACCATCTGTTCGTGTCTTAAAATGTGTCCCACGAGTTTGTCTCTTCTTGTTTGGCTGTTGATCGAACCTGCTCATTGGTAACTCTGTTTCTCGAACCTTCTGTAACACCAAATCCCCAGGGCTTCTGACCGCCTTCTCTCCGGTTTTCCTATCGTACAAGTTTCAAACCCTTACAGGGCCACACTCCGAACCAATACTTTCTTGATCCTTTCTTTTATTTACATAGTGATGTTCTTTGCTGGTGAGTAAGAGCTTAATATCTTTATCACATTAAATGCAGTTTTGACCTGCTGTATTCCGCTCACAATTTCTTTCAGCTACTACAGTTGATTGTGTTCGTGTTCCTCAAGTAAGTAAATTCCTCTATCACTTCTAATTTATCTACCCCAAATCTTAGACGTTCATATTTTTCTTCAATAGTGCATACCATCACTTTACTTTTTCGCTAGTTTATTCTCATACCATCCTGATCACTGAAAATCCTTTCCATTGTCCTGAGGACCTTCTCTAGGTCTTCTTTCGTCTCTAGCGGCTTAAGACAGATTGTCTGTCTTATGCCCACTAATTGTGATTCCAATACCAGTAGGTTCACGAAACTGGTCTACAGATTCCTAGATGTAAATTTAAAATAAGAGAAGAGGCAGCTCATCTTGTGAACTAGTACCATGAATTCCTTTCCTCCCTATTTCGATTCAATACCTCCTCGTTTGTAATCCGACCTACCTATCTAGCACTAATTTTCAAAATCTTCTATTCTCGCCGGGCGCTGAGGCCAAGCGGTTCTAGGCACTTCGGTCCGGAAACGCGCTGCTGCTACGGCCGCAGGTTCGAATCCTGCCTCGGGCATGCATATGTGTGATGTCCTTAGGTTAGTTAGCTTTATGTAGTTCTAGATCTAGGGGACTGATAACCTCAGATGTTAAGTCCCACAGTGCTTAGAGCCATTTTTTTTCTATTCGTATCATGTCTGACCTGTTTATCGTCCATGTTTGACTCCCGTGAAAGTCTACACTCATGACTAGTACATTCAGAAAAGACTTCCCAACATTTAAAATTACACTGAGGTGACAAAAGTCATGGGATACCTCCTAATATCATGTCGGACCTTCTTTTGCTGGGCGTAGTACAGTAACTCGAATTAGCTTGAACACAAAAAGTCGTTGGAAGTCCCCACTAAAAATATTGAGACATGCTGTCTCTCCAGCCGTCCATAATTACGAAAGTGATGCTGTTGCAGGATTTTGTCCACTAACTGACCTTTCGATTACGTCCCGTAATTATTCAAGGGGATTCATGTCGGGCGATCTGGATGGCCAAACCGTTCGCACGAATTGTCCAGAATGTTCTTCAAGCCAATCGCAAACGACTGTGGCCCGAGGACGTGGCGTATTGTAGTCCATAAAAATTCCATCGTTGTATGGGAACATGAAGTCCAAAAATGGCTGCAAATGGCCCCCAAGTAGCCGAACATATCCATTTCCAGTCAATGATCGGCTCAACTGGACCAGAGAACCCAGTCTAATCCATGTACACACAGCACGCACCATTATGGAGCTACCACCAGCCAACACAGTGTCTTGTTGATAACCTGAGTCCATAGCTTCGTGGGGTCTGCGTCACATTCGAACCCTACCATCAGCTCGTACTAACTGAAATCGGGGCTTCCAGTCGTCTAGGATCCAACCGGTATGGTAACCAACCTAGGAGAGGCACTGCAGGCGATGTCGTGCTGTTAGCAAAGGAACTCGCGACCGTCGTCTGCCGCCATTGACTCCAGATTTCACCGCACTGTCCTGGAGGATACGTTCGCCGTACGTACCACATTGATTTCTCCTGTTATTTCAAGCAGTGTTTCTTGTCTGTCAGCACTGACTACGCACACGTCCCTGACCTCGGTCGTTAAGTGAAGGCCATCGGATGCCTGAAAATTGGGTTCTCTGCACACTCTTGACACTGTGGCTCTCGGAATATCTAATTCCCTAACTATTTCTGAAATGAAATGTCCCATGCGTCTAGCTCTAAATTCCATTTTCTGTTCAAAGTATGTTAATCCCCGCAGTGCGCCCGTAATCAAGTCGAAAACATATTCACATGAGTTAACTCAGTACGAGTCCGCCCCCGGTAGCTGAGTGGTCAGCGTGGCGGATTTGCAATCCTCTGGGCCCGGGTTCGATTCCCGGCTGGGTCGGGGAATTTTCTCCGGCTAGGGACTGGGTGTTGTGCTGTATTCACAATCATGCTATCATCCTCATCGATTGCAGTGGCGTCAAATTGAAAGACCAGCACCTGGCGCTGACCTTTCATACCTTGTGTACGCGATACTAACGCCATCTGCTCAAATGCTTCAAATGGCTCTGAGCACTACGGGACTTAACATCTGAGGCCATCAGTCCCCTAGAACTTAGAACTACGTGAACCTAACTAACCTAAGGACATCACACACATCTATGCCCGAGGCTGGATTCGAACCTGCGACCGTAGCAGTCGCGCGGTTCCGGACTGCGCGCCTGGAACAGCGAGACCACCGCGGCCGGCTAACACAGGTACAGTTAGTGGCTCTAGATGCTTTACATTAGACGTCAGACGGCTGTAAGAGATTCCCTTTTTTACAGTTCTTACAAATAATGAGAGTGCGGCAGGCGAGCGTCAGAGGCGCGGCCAACCGCTACGTCGGCCGCAGGATCGATCAGGAGGTGGCTGAGCCTACGACGGCGCTGCAAAATGTGTCTGCGCCTACGGTCTGTCGTTTGCGGCGAAACAGGCAACCAAGAAAGCTAGCTGCGCCGCCCACACATGAGGCTCATATCTTTGCAGGCAGTACTTTGTTGACCCCGACTTCGTAGGTATTCTTTGTTCCGTAGCATTGTGTCCCTCTAGGCAGGGTTGTTATAAAGCTATATTGAGGCCTTCACGGCTACTTCAGCGGCCACGGGCCCACAAAGATCCCACCACACTTCACACCCGACAACAGTCCCCTCCTTTAGAGCCTTCATTTTTCATGTCGGTGTTAATTATACCGTTACCCTACTCCTCGTTCTTATATCAGAATTTTCAACATATTACTGAAGTTCTTTTGTCTGCCTTTTTTGCTCCATATTTTTTAATACTCTTCTTTCACTTATTCTCTACGTTCTTGTCCATTAGGCCTATTATTTCCGGTTTTTGTTTATAACATAGCTAATATGATTTCCAAATATCCACCATAGTACAAAAGCATATACACTCCTGGAAATGGAAAAAAGAACACATTAACACCGGTGTGTCAGACCCACCATACTTGCTCCGGACACTGCGAGAGGGCTGTACAAGCAATGATCACATGCACGGCACAGCGGACACACCAGCAACCGCGGTGTTGGCCGTCGAATGGCGCTAGCTGCGCAGCATTTGTGCACCGCCGCCTTCAGTGTCAGCCAGTTTGCCGTGGCATACGGAGCTCCATCGCAGTCTTTAACACTGGTAGCATGCCGCGACAGCGTGGACGTGAACCGTATGTGCAGTTGACGGACTTTGAGCGAGGGCGTATAGTGGGCACGCGGGAGGCCGGGTGGACGTACCGCCGAATTGCTCAACACGTGCGGCGTGAGGTCTCCACAGTACATCGATGTTGTAGCCAGTGGTCGGCGGAAGGTGCACGTGCCCGTCGACCTGGGACCGGACCGAAGCGACGCACGGATGCACGCCAAGACCGTAGGATCCTACGCAGTGCCGTAGGGGACCGCACCGCCACTTTCCAGCAAATTAGGGACACTGTTGCTCCTGGGGTATCGGCGAGTACCATTCGCAACCGTCTCCATGAAGCTGGGCTACGGTCCCGAACACCGTTAGGCCGTCTTCCGCTCACGCCCCAACATCGTGCAGCCCGCCTCCAGTGGTGTCGCGACAGGCGTGAATGGAGGGACGAATGGAGACGTGTCGTCTTCAGCGATGAGAGTCGCTTCTGCCTTGGTGCCAATGATGGTCGAATGCATGTTTGGTGCCGTGCAGGTGAGCGCCACAATCAGGACTGCATACGACCGAGGCACACAAGGCCAACACCCGGCATCATGGTGTGGGGAGCGATCTCCTACACTGCCCGTACACCTCTGGTGATCGTCGAGGGGACACTGAATAGTGCACGGTGCATCCAAACCGTCATCGAACCCATCGTTCTACCATTCCTAGACCGGCAAGGGAACTTGCTGTTCCAACAGGACAATGCACGTCCGCATGTATCCCGTGCCACCCAACGTGCTCTAGAAGGTGTAAGCCAACTATCCTGGCCAGCAAGATCTCCGGATCTGTCCCCCATTGAGCATGTTTGGGACTGGATGAAACGTCGTCTCACGCGGTCTGCACGTCCAGCACGAACGCTGGTCCAATTGAGGGGCCAGGTGGAAATGACATGGCAAGCCGTTCTACAGGACTACATCCAGCATCTCTACGATCGTCTCCATGGGAGAATAGCAGCGTGCATTGCTGCGAAAGGTGGATATACACTGTACTAGTGCCGACATTGTGCATGCTCTGTTGCCTGTGTCTATGTGCCTGTGGTTCTGTCAGTGTGATCATGTGATGTATCTGACCCCAGGAATGTGTCAATAAAGTTTCCCCTTCCTGGGACAATGAATTTACGGTGTTCTTATTTCAATTTCCAGGAGTGTATTTTCATTTCTTCTGACCGAGCGAGGTGGCGCAGTGGTTAGCACACTGGACTCGCATTCGGGAGGACGATGGTTCAATCCCGTCTCCGGCCATCCTGATTTAGGTTTTCCGTGATTTCCCTAAATCGTTTCAGGCAAATGCCGGGATAGTTCCTTTGAAAGGGCACGGCCGATTTCCTTACCAATCCTTCCCTAACCCGAGCTTGCGCTCCGTCTCTAATGACCTCGTAGTCGACGGGACGTTAAACACTAACCACCACCTTCATTTCTTCTGTCTTCAAAGATAAGTTTGTAAGTAGGTTGTTTGCTATGTAAGTAGGCTGTTTACGTTTTTATGTTGGTAACGTCACGTAGCGCTCTGTATGAAAATCACTGGCTGTGTTGTGTGCAGTCTGTGGCTGGTTGGCATTGTTGGAATATTCGCTATTGTAGTGTTGGGCAGTTGGATGTGAACAGCGCATAGCGTTGCGCAGTTGGCGGTGAGCCGCCAGCAGTGGTGGATGTGGGGAAGTGAGATGGCAGATTTTTGAGAGCGGACGATCTGGACGTGTGTCCATCAGAAAGAGTAAATTTGTACTACTTTATTTGAACACTATTAAGGTAAATACATTGTTTGTTCTCTATCAAAATCTTTCATTTGCTAACTATGCTTATCAGTAGTTAGTGCCTTCATTAGATAGACATTTTTATTTAGCTGGCAGTATTGGCACTCGCTGTATTGCAGTAGTTCGAGTAACGAAGATTTTTGTGAGGTAAGTGATTCATGAAAGGTGTAGGTTATTGTCTGTCAGGGATTGCGCTAAAAATATTTTGTGTCAGTTCAGAATAAGTAATGAGAGAAATGTCTGAGTACGTTCAATTCTGCTCGGCTGTTTGAAAATCAAATAACGTAAGAGGTTTATCAACACAGTCACTCAGTAATTTTTCTAAGAGGTTGTTTCAAGTTGTAAGGTCAGAATATCCTCTCATGTTTCTGTATTTCTCCGGAACCGGTACTCAACTTTGCTAAGGCCAGCTTTTATCATTTTACCTTTGTTTTGGAAACAATACGTGTCAATATTGCATTACTCATGACGGCTCAATGACATTCGCACCTGTCATTACCAACTTTCTTTGGAATTGGAATTATTTATGGGGGCGTTGAATAAATAAGGCCATGAAAACTGTCAACGGCCAGGAGAGCGGTCTTCTGACTATATGCCCCTTCTTCTCCTTATCCTGTGGCGCCTATCGGCTGACGATGACATGGCGGTCGGTCAGTACCATTGGGCCTTCCGAGGCCTGCTCGGATGGAGTTTACTTTTTCAGCTCTTAGTTTAGCTGAATACGTAACGTAATTTTTTTTTCTGAACGCAGGTTAGTTTTGTTCAAGATTCTATTACACCATATTAGTCCGCACTCTTTTGGCTACAAATTCCTGTTTTTCAACATAATTTCCATTCACTGTAACGGCTTACGCCACTTTACGGGTAGGGCCTCTATGCCAGCTTGGTACCACTCTACTGGTCTATGTCGGAGCGAACCCCTTGCTGCAACAATAACCTTCCATTCATCCACGAACTGCTTTCTGGGGAGTGCATTCTTCATTGGACCAAACAGATGGAAGTAGGGCAGACATCTTTGAGTACCCCAGCTGGTGGACGAGTGTGTCAGTACTACCAACAGAGTCATCCAGCTGAGCAGCGAGGTGTCAGATTGGGATCAATCGATCGCCTCGAATGAGAGTGTCCGCACGTTCCAACGTTGCAGGAGTCACTACTGTGTGTAGCCGCCCTGCGTCCAGGGGATCGGACAGGCTTACGCAACCTTGTTGGGATGCTGACGGAGTCATCGCCCAACGACTCACCGTGCTTTTATTCACTGCCAGGTCTCCGTAGATATTCTACAAGCGCCAATGAATATGTGCGATGCTCTGGTTTTTCACGAAAAGGAACTCACTGACAACTCTCTTCTTGGAACGCACCACCGTTACAGGCGCCGTTTTGAAGGCTACATGTACTGCAGCCACCTACCGGTACTCTATGGAACTGTAAGAGCTGAAACAGGAATATTCCACGATGCACCACCACCAATCCCGCATTTTTTCAACCGAAATGGACCGAGAAAAAACATACGTTGCATTACTTACCGAATGCATTGTTATGTTGGCAGAAGAGCCAACACCATGTTACGAGAGGAGGCCGAAATGCACGCGTTTAGCTCACGCAGGCTGGCGTGAGGAGGGAAGGACTATACTGACGTGAGGTCTGGAACATGACAAGGAATTAGAATTCAGAAAGCGGACGTAATTAGTTTCATACTTAACTTTAATGCTTTAATGATGAACGTCGCTCTTGACGGTACACGAGTCACAATATTATCTGTTCAGAAGACATAGTAACTGAATATGGCGCCTTGCTAAGGTCGTAGCAAATGCCGTAGCTGAAGGCTATGCTAAACTGTCATCTCTGCAAATGAGAGCGTATGTAGTCAGTGAAACATCGCTAGCAAAGTCGGCTGTACAACTGGGGCGAGTGCTAGGAAGTCTCTCTAGACATGCCGTGTGGCGGCGCTCGGTCTGCAGTCACTTATAGTGGCGAAACGCGGGTCCTACGTATACTAAAGGACCGTGGCCGATTTAAAGGCTACCACCTAGCAAGTGTGGTGTCTGGCGGTGACACTACATGCATCTCTCACACTTTTCTTGAACTCTGATAGTATTTCGCACGTCATATGTACCCTGCCTATTAGTTCTCCACGTACGCGTGCACCACCATTACTCTACCATGCAAACATAGGGATCAGACTTGTCTGTTGTGATACGTTCCCTAGAGGGGGGCGAAGGGCGGGAGGGGGGAGGCGTACACCGGGATCCGAACCGTAATAACCCTGAAAGAGTGGTACGGTGTGGGGCGGCGGAGGGGTGAAGTGGACTGCGGTGGTCGTCGTGGGGTTGTGGACCACTGCGGCTGCGGTGGGGACGGAGCCTCTCCGTCGTTTCTAGGTCCCCGGTTAACATACAATACAATACAATCCTGCCCTACTGGTGAAATACTTTTCTGATGGCATGTTCTCCCAAGAATCTCATTGATTCTGAGCGAATGTCGTATACTCCAGATACCTTATTTCGACTCAGGTCTTTCAGTGCTATGTCAGATTCTTCCCACAGTATCATATCTCCTCCATTAGCTTCTTCTTCCTTCCCTTTACATAATATTGTCTTCAAGTTTGTACGGATGTAAAAGCTTGGCGAACAAGAAGCCGTAAGCATTTGAATATTTATGTTAGAGAATGACTGTAAGACTATGGTTAAAAGAGACCATATGCTATCACATACCACATTGTATAACAAGTTCACATTTTAGACAGTAAATTAAGACGAATCTCCTGTAAAATTATATGATCCGACAATATAACGATTAACAGTTTAATAAATTTCAAGATCTATTTTACACTCCTGGAAATGGAAAAAAGAACACATTGACACCGGTGTGTCAGACCCACCATACTTGCTCCGGACACTGCGAGAGGGCTGTACAAGCAATGATCACACGCACGGCACAGCGGACACACCAGGAACCGCGGTGTTGGCCGTCGAATGGCGCTAGCTGCGCAGCATTTGTGCACCGCCGCCGTCAGTGTCAGCCAGTTTGCCGTGGCATACGGAGCTCCATCGCAGTCTTTAACACTGGTAGCATGCCGCGACAGCGTGGACGTGAACCGTATGTGCAGTTGACGGACTTTGAGCGAGGGCGTATAGTGGGCATGCGGGAGGCTGCGTGGACGTACCGCCGAATTGCTCAACACGTGGGGCGTGAGGTCTCCACAGTACATCGATGTTGTCGCCAGTGGTCGGCGGAAGGTGCACGTGCCCGTCGACCTGGGACAGGACCGCAGCGACGCACGGATGCACGCCAAGACCGTAGGATCCTACGCAGTGCCGTAGGGGACCGCACCGCCACTTCCCAGCAAATTAGGGACACTGTTGCTCCTGGGGTATCGGCGAGGACCATTCGCAACCGTCTCCATGAAGTTGGGCTACGGTCCCGCACACCGTTAGGCCGTCTTCCGCTCACGCCCCAACATCGTGCAGCCCGCCTCCAGTGGTGTCGCGACAGGCGTGAATGGAGGGACGAATGGAGACGTGTCGTCTTCAGCGATGAGAGTCGCTTCTGCCTTGGTGCCAATGATGGTCGAATGCATGTTTGGTGCCGTGCAGGTGAGCGCCACAATCAGGACTGCATACGACCGAGGCACACAAGGCCAACACCCGGCATCATGGTGTGGGGAGCGATCTCCTACACTGCCCGTACACCTCTGGTGATCGTCGAGGGGACACTGAATAGTGCACGGTGCATCCAAACCGTCATCGAACCCATCGTTCTACCATTCCTAGACCGGCAAGGGAACTTGCTGTTCCAACAGGACAATGCACGTCCGCATGTATCCCGTGCCACCCAACGTGCTCTAGAAGGTGTAAGCCAACTATCCTGGCCAGCAAGATCTCCGGATCTGTCCCCCATTGAGCATGTTTGGGACTGGATGAAACGTCGTCTCACGCGGTCTGCACGTCCAGCACGAACGCTGGTCCAATTGAGGGGCCAGGTGGAAATGACATGGCAAGCCGTTCTACAGGACTACATCCAGCATCTCTACGATCGTCTCCATGGGAGAATAGCAGCGTGCATTGCTGCGAAAGGTGGATATACACTGTACTAGTGCCGACATTGTGCATGCTCTGTTGCCTGTGTCTATGTGCCTGTGGTTCTGTCAGTATGATCATGTGATGTATCTGACCCCAGGAATGTGTCAATAAAGTTTCCCCTTCCTGGGACAATGAATTTACGGTGTTCTTATTTCAATTTCCAGGAGTGTATTTTCATTTCTTCTGACCGAGCGAGGTGGCGCAGTGGTTAGCACACTGGACTCGCATTCGGGAGGACGATGGTTCAATCCCGTCTCCGGCCATCCTGATTTAGGTTTTCCGTGATTTCCCTAAATCGTTTCAGGCAAATGCCGGGATAGTTCCTTTGAAAGGGCACGGCCGATTTCCTTACCAATCCTTCCCTAACCCGAGCTTGCGCTCCGTCTCTAATGACCTCGTAGTCGACGGGACGTTAAACACTAACCACCACCTTCATTTCTTCTGTCTTCAAAGATAAGTTTGTAAGTAGGTTGTTTGCTATGTAAGTAGGCTGTTTACGTTTTTATGTTGGTAACGTCACGTAGCGCTCTGTATGAAAATCACTGGCTGTGTTGTGTGCAGTCTGTGGCTGGTTGGCATTGTTGGAATATTCGCTATTGTAGTGTTGGGCAGTTGGATGTGAACAGCGCATAGCGTTGCGCAGTTGGCGGTGAGCCGCCAGCAGTGGTGGATGTGGGGAAGTGAGATGGCAGATTTTTGAGAGCGGACGATCTGGACGTGTGTCCATCAGAAAGAGTAAATTTGTACTACTTTATTTGAACACTATTAAGGTAAATACATTGTTTGTTCTCTATCAAAATCTTTCATTTGCTAACTATGCTTATCAGTAGTTAGTGCCTTCATTAGATAGACATTTTTATTTAGCTGGCAGTATTGGCACTCGCTGTATTGCAGTAGTTCGAGTAACGAAGATTTTTGTGAGGTAAGTGATTCATGAAAGGTGTAGGTTATTGTCTGTCAGGGATTGCGCTAAAAATATTTTGTGTCAGTTCAGAATAAGTAATGAGAGAAATGTCTGAGTACGTTCAATTCTGCTCGGCTGTTTGAAAATCAAATAACGTAAGAGGTTTATCAACACAGTCACTCAGTAATTTTTCTAAGAGGTTGTTTCAAGTTGTAAGGTCAGAATATCCTCTCATGTTTCTGTATTTCTCCGGAACCGGTACTCAACTTTGCTAAGGCCAGCTTTTATCATTTTACCTTTGTTTTGGAAACAATACGTGTCAATATTGCATTACTCATGACGGCTCAATGACATTCGCACCTGTCATTACCAACTTTCTTTGGAATTGGAATTATTTATGGGGGCGTTGAATAAATAAGGCCATGAAAACTGTCAACGGCCAGGAGAGCGGTCTTCTGACTATATGCCCCTTCTTCTCCTTATCCTGTGGCGCCTATCGGCTGACGATGACATGGCGGTCGGTCAGTACCATTGGGCCTTCCGAGGCCTGCTCGGATGGAGTTTACTTTTTCAGCTCTTAGTTTAGCTGAATACGTAACGTAATTTTTTTTTCTGAACGCAGGTTAGTTTTGTTCAAGATTCTATTACACCATATTAGTCCGCACTCTTTTGGCTACAAATTCCTGTTTTTCAACATAATTTCCATTCACTGTAACGGCTTACGCCACTTTACGGGTAGGGCCTCTATGCCAGCTTGGTACCACTCTACTGGTCTATGTCGGAGCGAACCCCTTGCTGCAACAATAACCTTCCATTCATCCACGAACTGCTTTCTGGGGAGTGCATTCTTCATTGGACCAAACAGATGGAAGTAGGGCAGACATCTTTGAGTACCCCAGCTGGTGGACGAGTGTGTCAGTACTACCAACAGAGTCATCCAGCTGAGCAGCGAGGTGTCAGATTGGGATCAATCGATCGCCTCGAATGAGAGTGTCCGCACGTTCCAACGTTGCAGGAGTCACTACTGTGTGTAGCCGCCCTGCGTCCAGGGGATCGGACAGGCTTACGCAACCTTGTTGGGATGCTGACGGAGTCATCGCCCAACGACTCACCGTGCTTTTATTCACTGCCAGGTCTCCGTAGATATTCTACAAGCGCCAATGAATATGTGCGATGCTCTGGTTTTTCACGAAAAGGAACTCACTGACAACTCTCTTCTTGGAACGCACCACCGTTACAGGCGCCGTTTTGAAGGCTACATGTACTGCAGCCACCTACCGGTACTCTATGGAACTGTAAGAGCTGAAACAGGAATATTCCACGATGCACCACCACCAATCCCGCATTTTTTCAACCGAAATGGACCGAGAAAAAACATACGTTGCATTACTTACCGAATGCATTGTTATGTTGGCAGAAGAGCCAACACCATGTTACGAGAGGAGGCCGAAATGCACGCGTTTAGCTCACGCAGTCTGGCGTGAGGAGGGAAGGACTATACTGACGTGAGGTCTGGAACATGACAAGGAATTAGAATTCAGAAAGCGGACGTAATTAGTTTCATACTTAACTTTAATGCTTTAATGATGAACGTCGCTCTTGACGGTACACGAGTCACAATATTATCTGTTCAGAAGACATAGTAACTGAATATGGCGCCTTGCTAAGGTCGTAGCAAATGCCGTAGCTGAAGGCTATGCTAAACTGTCATCTCTGCAAATGAGAGCGTATGTAGTCAGTGAAACATCGCTAGCAAAGTCGGCTGTACAACTGGGGCGAGTGCTAGGAAGTCTCTCTAGACATGCCGTGTGGCGGCGCTCGGTCTGCAGTCACTTATAGTGGCGAAACGCGGGTCCTACGTATACTAAAGGACCGTGGCCGATTTAAAGGCTACCACCTAGCAAGTGTGGTGTCTGGCGGTGACACTACATGCATCTCTCACACTTTTCTTGAACTCTGATAGTATTTCGCACGTCATATGTACCCTGCCTATTAGTTCTCCACGTACGCGTGCACCACCATTACTCTACCATGCAAACATAGGGATCAGACTTGTCTGTTGTGATACGTTCCCTAGAGGGGGGCGAAGGGCGGGAGGGGGGAGGCGTACACCGGGATCCGAACCGTAATAACCCTGAAAGAGTGGTACGGTGTGGGGCGGCGGAGGGGTGAAGTGGACTGCGGTGGTCGTCGTGGGGTTGTGGACCACTGCGGCTGCGGCGGGGACGGAGCCTCTCCGTCGTTTCTAGGTCCCCGGTTAACATACAATACAATACAATCCTGCCCTACTGGTGAAATACTTTTCTGATGGCATGTTCTCCCAAGAATCTCATTGATTCTGAGCGAATGTCGTATACTCCAGATACCTTATTTCGACTCAGGTCTTTCAGTGCTATGTCAGATTCTTCCCACAGTATCATATCTCCTCCATTAGCTTCTTCTTCCTTCCCTTTACATAATATTGTCTTCAAGTTTGTACGGATGTAAAAGCTTGGCGAACAAGAAGCCGTAAGCATTTGAATATTTATGTTAGAGAATGACTGTAAGACTATGGTTAAAAGAGACCATATGCTATCACATACCACATTGTATAACAAGTTCACATTTTAGACAGTAAATTAAGACGAATCTCCTGTAAAATTATATGATCCGACAATATAACGATTAACAGTTTAATAAATTTCAAGATCTATTTTACACTCCTGGAAATGGAAAAAAGAACACATTGACACCGGTGTGTCAGACCCACCATACTTGCTCCGGACATTGCGAGAGGGCTGTACAAGCAATGATCACACGCACGGCACAGCGGACACACCAGGAACCGCGGTGTTGGCCGTCGAATGGCGCTAGCTGCGCAGCATTTGTGCACCGCCGCCGTCAGTGTCAGCCAGTTTGCCGTGGCATACGGAGCTCCATCGCAGTCTTTAACACTGGTAGCATGCCGCGACAGCGTGGACGTGAACCGTATGTGCAGTTGACGGACTTTGAGCGAGGGCGTATAGTGGGCATGCGGGAGGCTGCGTGGACGTACCGCCGAATTGCTCAACACGTGGGGCGTGAGGTCTCCACAGTACATCGATGTTGTCGCCAGTGGTCGGCGGAAGGTGCACGTGCCCGTCGACCTGGGACAGGACCGCAGCGACGCACGGATGCACGCCAAGACCGTAGGATCCTACGCAGTGCCGTAGGGGACCGCACCGCCACTTCCCAGCAAATTAGGGACACTGTTGCTCCTGGGGTATCGGCGAGGACCATTCGCAACCGTCTCCATGAAGTTGGGCTACGGTCCCGCACACCGTTAGGCCGTCTTCCGCTCACGCCCCAACATCGTGCAGCCCGCCTCCAGTGGTGTCGCGACAGGCGTGAATGGAGGGACGAATGGAGACGTGTCGTCTTCAGCGATGAGAGTCGCTTCTGCCTTGGTGCCAATGATGGTCGTATGTGTGTTTGGCGCCGTGCAGGTGAGCGCCACAATCAGGACTGCATACGACTGAGGCACACAGGGCCAACACCCGGCGTCATGGTGTGGGGAGCGATCTCCTACACTGCCCGTACACCTCTGGTGATCGTCGAGGGGACACTGAATAGTGCACGGTACATCCAAACCGTCATCGAACCCATCGTTCTACCATTCCTAGACCGGCAAGGGAACTTGCTGTTCCAACAGGACAATGCACGTCCGCATATATCCCGTGCCACCCAACGTGCTCTAGAAGGTGTAAGTCAACTATCCTGGCCAGCAAGATCTCCGGATCTGTCCCCCATTGAGCATGTTTGGGACTGGATGAAGTGTCGTCTCACGCGGTCTGCACGTCCAGCACGAACGCTGGTCCAACTAAGGCGCCAGGTGGAAATGGCATGGCAAGCCGTTCCACGGGACTACATCCAGCATCTCTACGATCGTCTCCATGGGAGAATAGCAGCCTGCATTGCTGCGAAAGGTGGATATACACTGTACTAGTGCCGACATTTTGCATGCTCTGTTGCCTGTGCCTATGTGCCTGTGGTTCTGTCAGTGTGGTCATGTGATGTATCTGACCCCAGGAATGTGTCTATAAAGTTTCCCCTTCCTGGGACTATGAATTCACGGTGTTCTTATTTCAATTTCCAGGAGTGTATATGTCTTCTACAAATGAGAGATGACTGCGACATGCAAACAGCACAATTAATCGATGTCATATAGAATGAGTAGTACCGGGGAAGGGGATGCAGCATGTTTTGCTGCACGCTCGATGTATAGCCTCTTCAAGTTAGGCGTCCTGGTTCCATGGTCCGAGTAAAATTAAAATTCTTTGCCATATAGTTATAATTTTCCACGTTGAAATCGAAGGTAGTAATTTTTTAATGAAGGATATAGCGACAGGAAGGGATTCTATTTATGCGGAGAACTGTTGATATTACTCGTCCCATCGATCGTTTTTAATAGGCATCCTGATGCAGCTGTTCTAGCAAACTGTAGTGGTATTAACGCGGTTGTCACCTGTTCTTTTCGGTAGCATCACAAATTTGTCGCCTCAAAACTGAAAACTGGTGTTAAACAATAATGGACGCAACACCACTGTTTTTAATTTCTCATGTTCACTCATTTATTAAATTTAAATCGACTTTCTGAACGATGACTGACTTCTTAACTCTGCTCGTCATACATGGTGTTTCAACAACTCGCCAACGAACTTTGAAGAACAATAGGTCACACAAAGAGCATCATTTTTTACTACGGAACATATACTCTTAAGCGTGTACATAAGGTTAGAATAGTGAATAAATACTATTGCACAAAAATTACCTTTTGTTATTATTAGGCAAGTTTTGACAGTAATTTCCATGAATTATTCAAACAATCCGAAGTGTGTCTCAATACATGCTTCTCATCTTCATATAATTGCCCGTTCAACTCCGAAGAACATGTCAGGATCCTGTTGCATTTGGTGGAGTACATCAATGATTCGGGGTGTCAGCTCAACCCTAGTGGCAATTGGAGTAACGTAACCCATACTTTGACGTGTCCACAAAGAAAGTAATCAAGGGGCGTCAAGACAGGCGAAAGCGCTGGTCACGCAGCAGGTCCTTCTCGTCCTATTGAATGTTCCCCCAAAACTGAAAGGCAGCTGTGCTCATCCATCATCGCTGAAGTTTGCTGTGGCTTCATCTTGCTGGAACAAGCTGCCTCTGTGCACAGAAAGTGGCAGATTGTCCAGAAGTTCCGGAAATGTGCTCTGTAGGATCTGTAAGTAAGCTCCTCCAGTGAACCTAGGTGGCAGTACAACATGTCCTAAAAGACTACCCACTCTTCCCGCCCAAATGTTTACGGAAAACATTGGTTGGTGCCTTCTAATAGCAACAGCATGCTGATTCTCATAGCCTCTGATGTGGCTGTTCCTGCTGTTAAAATACCCATGACGTGTAAAGAAGGCATCATCTGCAAATAAAATATGTGTGTGGAAGGCAGCATCTTTGGTGTACGAACCAGTGCACAAACTGCCTACCATGTTGTAAGGTGTCAGGCAAATCCAACACCTTCCATGAAAACCCTGACATGATAAGCAAATCCACTAGTATGTCACATAGCACCGAATAAATCGTGACATTAAATTAACGAAAGTAATACGACTAACGAGTGAGCAAATGGAATACCACAGACTAACACAAGAATGCCTAAATACATGTCGTACCTTCCCACCGTGAGACCGACGCAGTTCCGAAGGAAGAAACGGGAACAGAAGCCGAGAACAGAACCGTGTTAAGCTAGAAGGCCCTACGATAAGGGACGGACTGGACACCCATGTCGCCAGCCTACCTCTAAGACTACCACCCGCACGTTTTAGCGTGAGACTTTTTCGAGTCTCTGTTACGTCAAGGACCATACCCCGGGCCCATGTTAAAAGCTAGAGCCCTCCAGAAAAACAGTATAGATCTTACTATAACACAAAAAGGGCCACTACCACCCACAAGTTTTAGCGTGAGACTTTTTCGCGTGTCTGTTACATTAGGACCCCATGTTAAAAGATAGAGCCCTCTAGAAGAACAATATAGATCTTACGATAACGCTAAAAGGACCACACCAGCTGCAGGTTTTAGCATGAGACTTTTTAGCGTCTCTGTTACGTTGCAAACTTTAAAAACATTGCCCGACCACGAAAAGTATAACTTTTCTCATTGGATAGACAGAATTTTTGTAGGCGGAGCTTAAGGTTACCATTGAGACCCTGATTGGTCAGATGAAAACACAGCCAGATAGTTTTTTTAAACCAACTTCGGAAAATTGTAGTAAAGAGAAGTTAAGAGAGTTGCTTCCGAGATGGCGAGGTGAGCATAGCTGTGCTGCCCGCCGCTGCCTAAAAACCGACACGGTAATGAACGCGATGCCGCATTTTTGAGCGCATAAGGCTTCACTCAGAACTGCAGAAGTCTCATCTGTTACACCCCCTTTTTGCGTAATACTAGTGTCGATCGTCAATTAAAGCACATGGTGTTCACATTTGCCACTTGAGGTAAAAATCTCAAACGCGATAATTTTTCTGTTATGTAGTTATTGAGAAGCCACATCAGCCACTGTAATTTACGACAAGTTAGATAAGTTATTAACGATAATTGAGGGTCACTGTAGACCATTTTGATAGTTTTCTCTTTTGTGAAACTTAAATTAAACCTAGATTATAGATGTGATATGGCATAGGTCATCCTTCGATCGATTGTAGAACTTGGAAACCCATTCAGGGAATATTCGTTCACATTTTTGTTGAATGCAGTTGGTTTTTACCATCCTGTATTAAATCACTTCCTTTTATCAATAGTGCAATTTATAAACAATGTTTTGTGAGTAGAATAAAATTTCCAATGGTAAACTTAACTGCTTTTTCGACGTTATTTTACCAGCTAACTAAAAATAGGAAAGCCTTGAACCCCTTCTACTAAATTTAGTTAGTATTAAGATTCTTTTACAGGGACTGCAGTGGAGCTGACGCTGAGATCATTAAGTATTTGGTTATATCATCGCTAGTCTCACTGAACTCTTCTGAATTCTACATGTCATGTGTGGTCTGGCGTCTCCTTACCAGCAACAGGTCCCAGGTTCAAACTAGTTAATTCCCTAAGAAACACGATCAGAGCGTCGTTGCGCGAAAGTGGTAGGGAGACACGATATAGAACAAACAGACACCACCATGAATGTTCAGAATGTAGGTAGTACTGCATAGGATGCAGGTAATCAACCGGTGCTAAAACCTGCACCCTTCGAAGACGGTATGCGTGTACGCTGTACCTTTCAGTGCTCCCCAAATGGATAACTGACCTTCTCCCAAAGGGCGAGCCATAGAACCTCTGTCTCTCTCTCTCTCTCTCTCTCTCTCTCTCTCTCTCTCTCACACACACACACACACACACACACACACCTACACACAAAGCATAGAATTAATTAATATCAGCCATAGAAATAACAATTTCAAATCGTAATTTTGGCTTAAATAATTTATCTACTTTAAGGTGTAAGTAGTTGCAAATGACAAACTTCGGAACAAAACAGTCACTTAGAAACACAACACATCAGAAAAACCACACCATGTCGTAAAAAAGGTACGAATTGATAATTTATGTGTTTTTCAAATGTGTAATTACTATTTAAAAACTAATAGTTACATGTATACAAATAGTAAAGAACATAAGAAATAAAAGCCCACTGAAGATGTTGCAACTGCAGTGAAACATGTCAAGGGTTAAAAAGAAAACTGTTTCGCTAAATGCGCACACTATCCAAAAACATACGTATAGAACCCCTGTTGCTTGAAGGTTCATTGATAAATCTACGAATCACTTCATCCTCAAAATCTAGTGTCCTCACGTCACACCTACCAACAACATGCAGAGTACGCGAACTCTTCCTTTCTAGTAAGTGTCCTTGAATTGCAGCAAAGGTGCCGTGGCGCAGATGTCTTCTGTTGGGAATCGATTTTCGCAGATAGGAATAGCTGCTCCTCTGTTTCCCCTTGACTAACTCTGACACATAATCTAATCATTCAGCAAGCTCATCAAATCCATACTCCATGTTGAGTACTAACAGCAAGAAAACCTGCATTTCGGACTAGTAAGATGTGTGACTCTGAAGATGTAATCTTACAACAACACGAGCTGCACAGAATAAGAAGCTCCCTAGGAGCTGTGCAGCAGATGAGTTGGTGTCAGAGCACATCACGACCATGTGGATAACTCATGAGTGGAAGACCAAAACGGATATGTTCCTTAACGGAAAGTGATAGTATTTGTGTGATCTACCAAACCTCGAAGTTTGTCGTGGGGTCCTGAACCTGCTTATACATCGCAAAAGCCAGTGTAGCGCATATGAGTAGTTACAGTTCAGTAGCAACACGTATCATAGACCACATTCTTTCATTAATCGCAGTTCATAGAAAACGTGGCCACATAAGTGCTATCCGCGAGCCTTGTTACATTTCCATGAAGCGAGCTGCGAACTTGCATCGACAAAATGGCTCTGAGCACTATGGGACTCAATTGCTGTGGTCATCAGTCCCCTAGAACTTAGAACTAATTAAACCTAACTAACCTAAGGACATCACACACATCCATGCCTGAGGCAGGATTCGAACCTGCGACCGCAGCAGTCTCACGGTTCCGGACTGCGCGCCTAGAACCGCGAGACCACCGCGGCCGGCTGCATCGATCCGTTATCCGGACTTGTTCTTATGTGGTCTCACAAACAGGTAATAAAAGATTACAATGGAAAATAGTACATGATGTCGCTGTTAAGGCGTCCAAGCCTGGACTAACGTTTACCAAATAAGTTCATAAAGGTAAATGACTAACGTTGTTCAGTAAACGAGAACGCGGAGATGTTAGCCTGGATAACTCCAAGCGTGTCCTGACTATTTTTAGGAAGGGGCATGTACTTGTAGATAGTTTATGATTTCAGTAGAGACGCATTAGTTTATAAACCAGTAGAGTAAGGTCTATTATTGTAGATGAGCTGTGTGTTCCAACGACAACTTCATTTGCATTATGTATTCTTAGTTAAAGTAACAAAATATTACACAACTATTTAATATGCATCTGCTATGAGTTACCTTGTTTACACGTACAGATATCACGTTTGAAATTATGCTAATTTATACACATTTTTAATTAGTGACTTAATTGAACAATGGAGAGTTTCATATGGTGCATGAAAATTAAGGTAACGAAAGTATAATGTCGACTTCGAGAATTAACAAGTATAATGGCTCAGGTGTCAAAAATAAATTTGGATATATCAGAAATTTAATTATAACTATCTGCTAAGTCACTTAATTTCCAGAAACACAAATATAGTTACCAGGAATAATCGATATAGGACTTTCTACTGAGTACTGCCAATCCTCTCAGAGCTTATGGTTAGCTCATTCGATTATCTCCAGTGTTACATTATGCATTACTTTTAATAGGCATGGTTTTAAACAAAACTAACTATATCACTACAACCACCAGTTTGAAAATCGCCACTTAAATAATAAATTATTGTGAGTTATTGCATGTATAGTACTGTGGCCATATCTAGTATATTGCAACTTGGCATGAACAGTGACACAGCTAAAAATGCAGTACTGGAGAAAATTCGAATAAAATAAGTAATTCCATAAAAGATTATAAGCTTGATTTAAATTTCAAATGGAAGCAAATTTCATTACATTTTTCTTGCAAGCTGGGACACCTCACGCGTATTTTTCAGTGACATAAACTTGTCACTTTCCTTGCAGGGGTGCGAGATGCAACACACATACTGAAATGCCTGGGCTAGCAGGAGAGAGCGGATTGGGTTGTGGAAAGGGGCCAAAATAAGTTCCTGTCCGTTACACTCAACATGAAAACTTTATTAATCAACACATAATATTACAACAAGGATGCATAACACTCAAAACTTTAATCGTCCTCCTTTGATTAAAAATCCCCCACCGAAATACTCCCTCTGACGCAACCGTGCAAAGGCAACACTTGGCCATTGGCCACCCGACTTCTATGCACGGGAGAAGGAACCGATCGAAGTTTCGTAAGGTGCCGAAATTCCAAAAACCACTCGAAGCTCAATAATGAAAAGGAGCTACCAGAATCCAGAAGAGCACCAATCGTTTCGCCACCTAGTCGAGAACAAACGTAAGGCAAGGCCGGTGATGAGGGAGCGACGACACGGGTACACCAGGGTCTAAAGGCTCGATCCCGAGGTCGCTGCACAGTCCGGCGTCATTTATTGGCTCTGAGTGCGCGAGACTGAACGCAAGAGTGCATCAAATGAGCCGTACTGCCGGACCTGAAACAACGCCGGGGTTCCCTTCCAATGACTTGAGCTGATGTAGGGATTTGGGAACCAGCACCGACGGCCTGCCCCTTAACCTCGTGCCGTACATCGTTTCGTTAACTGCGCCAGCACCCTATCCAGCTGACCGTCACTAGGTTGGGTTCCTTCTAAAACACAAATAGTGTCCTCAATGCCTCTAACAGCCTGAAGGGGGGGTAGGACGTCAAACGGGCCAACTTGGAGCAGGAGAGGCACCACAGGACATTTTAATTTCCACTGTCTACACTTTTACAAATAAATCCATAAAACTTTAACAGCATGACCAGGATGGATTCGGGATTCATACTCACAGCATTGGAAGCTCAAAACCGTAACTATACACTTTTTTTTTACATGTGAAATTTCATCATTTTTCTCTCTTACTGGTTGGATTTGTTTCTATAGGTACACTTTTCTTCCTAAGAAAGAGAGATTCTTCGATGACTTTTGTACAGCATTCAAACCATAGTTACAGGTGTATGAAACTCTACAAGTTATTTAATTTATGAAAAAAATGAATGAACTGTTACATTTTAAACTTCATGTTTAGAAAAAACTCAAGTTTTATAGTTAATTATCTCAATTTGTCCACAGTTTTTTAATAGATTTGGAAAATTCTAGAATTTCATACACCTGTAGCTATGGTTTGATTGCTGTACAAAAGTCATCGAAGAATCTCTCTTACTTAGGAAGAAAAGTTTACCTATAGAAACAAATGCAGCCAGTAGTAAATGAAAAAATGATGAAATTTCACATGTTAAAAAAAGTGTTTTGTTACGATTTTGAGCTTCCACTGCTATGAGTTGAATCCTGAATCCTTCCTGGTCATGCTGTTAAAGTTTTATGAATTTATTTGTAAAAGTGTAGACAGTGGAAATTAAAATGTCCTGTGGTGCCTCTCCTGCTCCAAGTCGGCCTGTTTGACGTCCTACCCCACTTAAACAAAAATTCAGTGGCCGCTACTGTCTCACCCACCAACGCCGGCGTGACGTTAACCGGATGAAGTACGGCAGCGTGCAAACGAGCCACTAAATCCGGAACACTGCCCTCAGTAGGTTGGCGCCTTATTGCCAACTCGTAAACAAGATGGTCCTTCCTGAGCAGGCCGATCCCTGGACACTGACCGCCATTAGAATACACCTGAAAGAATCAACCACCAAAACAATACTGTGCCATAGAACAGAAACAAGGGTGAAACTGACAGTAACTGGAGTGGCAAGCACAAAGGTAACCACGCCCTGCTACCAGTGAAATGCCTGGGCTAGCAGGAGAGAGCGGAATAGGTTGTGGAAAGGGGCCAAACTGAGTTCCTGTCAGTTGCACTCAACTTACTACCTCTATTTATCAACATATAATATTCAACAAGGATGCGAAACATTCAAAACTTTAATCGACCTCCTTTGATTAACCTTAGATCGATTGAAGGCCACATTCAAAATCCAAGACACAAGGCTTAGGCAAAATTGAAATACAAGGTTCTTCTGGAGGTTTCACCCAAGAATATTTTCTAAATCTTCAATCTAATAGGCTGAAGGCCTTAGCAATTTAATTTTAATGGAACTAGGCTCGAAGTCTCATATTAAGCAATAAGAGGAGTTTCAATCAAAAGGCACAAGGCCTTATCTTGAGACATTTGAAGCAAATTGGGCTGAAGGCCCCATTCAAAAGCATAACAATCTTATGCCTTAAGGGCAAGAGAAAAAGATTGATTTAAGAGATATTAAAACTCGGCCGAAGGACGCTCACCAACAATAACGGCTTAAGCCCTAGCAGAAGAGTTTGAATTTTAAATGGCAGAAGGCCGTATCTTAAAACATTCATATAAAATCAAGTATAACAATCTCATGCCTTAAGGGCAAGACTAGGACATTAATTTAAGAGATATTAATACTCGGCTGAACGCCGTTTAACGGCTTAAGGCCTAGAAAGAGTTTCAATCTAAAAGGCAGAAGACCTTATCTTAAAACCTCTCCAGTACGGCTGAAGGCCCCATATAAAAATATAACAATCTCATGTCTTAAGGGCTTGACAAGAACATTAATTTAAGAGATACTGATACTCGGCTGAAAGCCACACATCAACCAAATAACTAAAATCCAAACAGGGAAATTACTACATAACACAGGGAACGGCGCTCAGAAGTTTCCAATGAACGGCCTGGGTTCCAACACTAACGCCCGTTTAGGTGAGGCAGGCAGCTTGTCCACTGACTTCTTAATCTGGAAGCAACCCAAGCGACTGATCAATCAACCAAATCAGTTCCTCTCCGCGCAACCAGAAAAATGACCACAAGATTTCAATACACGACACACACAATATTGGCGCCCACAACGAACAACAACACCTCAGCTGTCGAACTACACACCGCACTGGACAGCAACAACACGATGAGGAAAATACACTGCCTAAAATTACGTCAGAGACCAGGGCAGGAAACTGGAACGTCAATGGCCACAAGGTGAAAGATACCGCTGGTAAACTTCAATAACCGGGCATAAATTAATTTAAATTTCACAGGAAGACAGCTGGAACCTCATCCGACTTAAATGCACACACGTTGTTGCTCCCGGGAAAGTCCCAAAAGCGATTACCAGGATCCAACGAAGAAATGTTAACAGTTGAGGCTTAAGTGAGGACTCAACTTTTATGTTCAAGATCGGTGGGCGACGAACTTCGTAGCACTCGCAAGCAGCACCTCACATTCCAACCGCGCGTGCACGCCGCCAGCGGCTGCTGCCCCCCCCCCCCCCCCCCCCCACTCGGGGCGACTGGGCTTGCTTGCTGCTCCACGCCAGCCAACCGACTCGACTGCTGGTCCGTCGGAGACCGCTGCTCCGTCGAGACTGCACTGCTGGTGCGCCTCCCACTCACTGACCACCCGACACACGACGACCCGGAAATACTATCGGTCGCTGCAGAGATGGTTCGACAGTGCGCTTATCGATACGCGCTGCTGCTGCCACTCACGGGCAAGTAAGGCAGGAAGGTAGTGACCCTAGTAAATGGAATAAGAAAACGAGGTGTCACTACCGTAATAGAAGATGACAAACAATTAATGTGATGAACATCAACCGTGCACAGCTCACATACAATATGTTTTATCAGACTCAGTTGAAATGCAAAAGGAAACAAAACAAAATAGTTAATTATAGGAGTACAGCAGTAGCATATGGAGAGCTTCGAACTTGCTGTGTTTAGAATGCTAATTGAGCGTATAAAGAATTTTCAAGGTAGATTCAGCACATATCAGTATGTCATGGTTTTAGTACAGTGTCATATGCAGAACGAGGTTTCATGCAACAGGACCACAAGTGAAGACAATTACTGCTGGACACATGAACGATTAGGAGACATTGGCATAGACACGCTGCCATGTGTATCCTTACACTACTACAATCTGAAAGTTATCTATGTCTGAGTGCAGTCCCACTCACCCTAGTTTCTATGTAATCAGCAGTAGAGGGGTGAAGAGAGAATGAGCATAGTTTGCAACAATGCAGATTTACTCAAGATAGCAGACCCTCCACCACTCTGCCCCTGACTCCTGGTGTAAATGTGTCAACAGTGCACTGATGACATCATGGATTTTTCCCTATCCTCCTTCACCTCCACATCCCACCCCACCCCTCCCCTCACTGAACAAAACTGTCAGAAAAAGTCGGTCTGTATTGAACTGTTGGTGTGAAAGGCATAGGGTGTTTCTTTTCTTTATTTTGGGTGTTATCCTGTTGGAAATTGGTATGTTAAACTGATGAGGTGTTGGTGTTGTACAGAGAGGATTTTAATAACTGTATTACCAGTAAGCATTCAACAAAGGACTGTGTCCATAGCAGCCAACATGAGGATTAAAAAGGGAAGGTAATGGAAGAATGTTGTGGTGTTTTTAAAAAAAAAATATTCATATTTCGATTAAATTATTATTCTCTTGTAAAGATTCAGAAATCTGTTGTGAGTTTTGCACCACTTCTTGGCGGGAAGAGCAAATACTTTTCAAAAACTTAAATGCTGTTTATATGTCATGTGAAATCGTTTGCAGAAGGCATAGTGTTCTCAAGATTAAGAACAGAGTTCCATTGCCACTTAATTTATTTGTGTCATGATCATGTTGGATCACGACCGGATATGAGACATGGGAACTACGGACAGAGAAACCTAAGGGACCAGACAGAGCTGGAAATTTTCTTTGCTATACTACACCACATGTTAAAAAAAATGGATTTAAATCACGAACAAGGTAAATGGCAATGCGCCTTCTGCCTTAACCACGACGTTTGCCGACATGCGGTAGCTGTATGAAAACTATAAAAACTCCGATATTTCTGTTGCCGTTAATAGGAGATGGACACCATAGAAATACTTTAAGTAATAAGCAGGCACTACAGCATTTGAGAGCACAATAACCAATTTAATTACCTTAGTCAGTATTGCTAACAATAAGCTCCGTACTATTTGATTTTCTGTCTTGGCTGACTGTTTCTTTAAATAAAGTCCTTTAACATCTTCGATATTTCATCTTACAAGGCGCTGAACAATGGTAATATTTTATAATAACTAATTAGTGATTGCGTACCACGCCACCTTCGCGTCCGCCCTCTTTAAAAAATATATCAGGACTATGGTAACAAAAGAGCATTACAATGCTTCAGCTGTCAAAAAATAAGAAACACAAAATATCGCTATCGATACAATTTATGAACAATTCGTATTATGCGTCGTGTGGCGTAAGATATTCTTTGAAATGTCAGGTGGTCGCTGCTCAGTGACGATCTAAGAAATGTTTGCACAAATTGCATGGCCTGCATGGTTAGCTTATCGAATGTAAGTTTATTAGAGCTATCGAGACAGATAGTAATATTACACTGCCTTCCATGAGGAGGGGAGGAATACCGGAGGAATACCGGAGGTATTACTTCCATCCTCATGTCACTCGTAATATTAATGGCTTCCAGTACATGTCTATTGCTGAAATTGAGTAGTCATGTAGTACTATGCGTTCGACGTTTCATAAAGTTACCATAATAAAGAAACTATTCATTGTTAAGACCATTAGTAAAAATTGTCTTTGTGCAGTCCATCTGCATCTGTGTTTTTGTCACAGGGTTCCTTAACACCTACAACAACATGGAAAGTATTACTATTCACAATAAAGGGCTATATATATTAAGTGGAGATGACAGGCATTGTCGCAGAGAAAAAAAATACACATACATACAGGGTGTTTCAAAAATGACCGGTATATTTGAAACGGCAATACAAACTAAACGAGCAGCGATAGAAATACACCGTTTGTTGCAATATGCTTGGGACAACAGTACATTTTCAGGCAGACAAACTTCCGAAATTACAGTAGTTACAATTGTCAACAACAGATGGCGCTGCGGTCTGGGAAACTCTATAGCACGATATTTTCTACATATCCAACATGCGTAGCAATAATATGGCGTAGTCTCTGAATGAAATTACCCGAAACCTTTGACAACGTGTCTGGCGGAATGGCTTCACATGCAGATGAGATGTACTGCTTCAGCTGTTCAATTGTTTCTGGATTCTGACGGTACACCTGGTCTTTCAAGTGTCCCCACAGAAAGAAGTCACAGGGGTTCATGTCTGGCGAATAGGGAGGCCAATCCACGCCGCCTCCTGTATGTTTCGGATAGCCCAAAGCAATCACACGATCATCGAAATATTCATTCAGGAAATTAAAGACGTCGGCCGTGCGATGTGGCCGGGCTTAAACCACGAGGTGTTCGCAGTGTCGTCTAAGGCAGTTTGTACCGCCACATATTCACGAAGAATGTCCAGATAGCGTGATGCAGTAATCGTTTCGGATCTGAAAAATGGGCCAATGATTCCTTTGGAAGAAATGGCGGCCCAGACCAGTACTTTTTGAGGATGCAGGGACGATGGGACTGCAACATGGGGCTTTTCGGTTCCCCATATGCGCCAGTTCTGTTTAATGACGAAGCCGTCCAGGTAAAAATCAGCTTCGTCAGTAAACCAAATGCTGCCCACATGCATATCGCCGTCATCAATCCTGTGCACTATATCGTTAGCGAATGTCTCGTGCAGCAATGGTAGCGGCGCTGAGGGGTTGCCGCGTTTGAATTTTGTATGGATAGAGGTGTAAACTCTGGCGCATGAGACGATACGTGGACGTTGGCGTCATTTGGACCGCAGCTGCAACACGGCGAACGGAAACCCGAGGCCGCTGTTGGATCATCTGCTGCACTAGCTGCGCGTTGCCCTCTGTGGTTGCCATATGCGGTCGCCCTACCTTTCCAGCACGTTCAACCGTCACGTTCCCAGTCCGTTGAAATTTTTCAGACAGATCCTTTATTGTATCGCTTTTCGGTCCTTTGGTTACATTAAACCTCCGTTGAAAACTTCGTCTTGTTGCAACAACACTGTGTTCTAGGAGGTGGAATTCCAACACCAGAAAAATCCTCTGTTTTAAGGAATAAACCATGTTGTCCACAGCACACTTGCACGTTGTGAACAGCACACGCTTACAGCGGAAAGACGACGTACAGAATGGCGCACCCACAGACTGCGTAGTCTTCTATATCTTTCACATCACTTGCAGCGCTATCTGTTGTTGAAAATTGTAACTACTGTAATTTCGAAAGTTTGTCCGCCTGAAAATGTACTGTTGTCCCAAGTATATTGCAACAAACGGTGTATTTCTATCGCTGCTCGTTTAGTTTTTATTGCCGTTTCAAATATACCGGTCATTTCTGAAACACCCTGTAGAAGTACCTACATAATCCTAAAATGCTTACATACTATGAAACTGACATGACATCTTCATCATTCTTTCACATGTTTTCCTAGTTTTCAATGTCGCTCCAAGCTCAATAGGTTCGTGTTTATTTCATCGTAATATTCCTTCTTATTTTACACACATTGTACATTGGTTTGTGGATCACACTGTGCCGTCGAATTGTTTGTCAACAATCGCTCACGATGGGATCTCTTTTCTACCACTTCACTGAATGGAATTTGCCACTCTCCGTCAACTCATGGAATATGGCACATAAATAGAGAATACTCTGCAAGAGTATTATTTAAAATTATCGGTTTATTTACAATGGGTTCAGCATGGGTAAGAATCATTTCTTTCTTTCTTTCATTTCGCACTGATTTCTGCTCTTGTTTATGACAGCGGTTAAGGCAAATATCAACCTCATTCTGATCGTGACAGAAATTTATTCTAGTTGTGACTTTGTTTAATACAAACCGTTCTCTTTCAGTATCTAAAATATGATGTTTGCAATGTACAAATAGAACAATGTCTTTCAAAGTAGAATGAAGTCTCAATTATTGTCAGAGCGAGTCAAGTGGACCCGGCCATTAAAGTTTCAAATATCCATTATTTCGTCATATGTCGCTGCGCGGCAATGTTGACATACCAACACCGGCCAAAATCGCGCGCGCAGTCGAAGATTGGGTGTGTTGTCCGCCGATAACGTGCTGCGTTTAAAGCACGTTGTTTGAGGATTGCTGCTGTTGCTTCACCGAGGAAGCCTGCACGAAGTCATCTCGTCGTACCACTTGTCTACTGTCCGTAAAGGACTCACAGGTAAGTGAAAAGGAAGTTATTTTGCTGTCTTGCCAGGGCTTCATGGTGAACGATTCTTGTTCAGTGACCGTTGCACACGTTAAAAATAAAACTGATTCACACAAGATGTGGTATAAAGAGTCGTTACACAGACTCGCCTTTCGACGCAAAATTTTTCACTTTCACTTTGATAGGTGTTCTTGAGCTAAACGTCCTTCATCTCACTTACTCTTTGCAAAAATAACACTTTCACAGAAGGATAACAAGATACCTTGACTAATAATATTTACATGTCACGTCCGGTACAGAACTGCTGTCGATAATTTTCTTTATAGCTCTCTCTTGCCTACCAGTTAAAATTTACGTCTTCCTCTTAAGACTGTTTTTCAATCTCCTCTTATTAACTCAGCTACCAGTTTCATTTATTCTTTACCGTCAAATTCTTATTACATTTTTTAACTAATTGATTTCCTCTTTTAGTAGACGCCTCTTTTTATCACTCTTTTCATTTGTGTGTCCATTAACTTGTGTTTGCTGTGTTATTTAAATTGAGGACAGCCTACAAACAGACTGCCTCCTTTTCCATGCGGCATACTATTCGTTTAAAAATATACGGGCGGTGTCTAACTAATCGTGCGTTACAAAGACAACAAACTCAATTGCATGCCAAACAAGTGTCTTGACTTTAGTTGGCTTCAAAAAGCAAAATTTAACTGATCTCGTCGCGAACCTACACGCTTTTTATATGAGTTGCTTCGGCCAGACGGTACAAGTAAACCTCTTCGAACTGATCCTTGGAATAGGATGTTTGAAGGATTATCAGGGGTCGGTGTTTTGAATAAGATTTTATAAAGAAACACAAAAATCAGCATTAAAATATTCTGGGCATTATAAAAATTATCATGCTAACTAAACAAGAAACACTTATATACGAGCGCTTATTCTGCTGCAATTGCTTTTTGCATTTCATTCACTTAGTCACTTAGAATATATAATTGATTCATTTATATGCCTCTATGCATGTGCTTGTTTGACCAATTATTTAGTTGGTTACTTGACTCTGTAGCCTTCTACAAGAAGCTGTCATCTTTTTTTCCCTAAATACTGTTGTAAGTTTTGTACCGCTTCTTGGCGGCGAGAGCAAAGACTTTTCAAAAACTTAAGTACTGTATGTAATAGTTTATATGTCGCCTGAAATCGTTTGCAGAAGGCATACCGTTCTCAAGATTAAGAACAGAGTTCGCATCGACTTTTAATTTATTTGTGTCGTGTTCGTGTTCGATCACGACTGGATATGAGATATAGCAACTACGAACAGAGAAACCTAAGGGACCAGACAGAGCTGGAAATTTTCTTTGTTATACTACACCACACGTTTAAAAAAATTGGTTTTGGATGAGAAACAAGGTAAATGGCAATGCCTTAACTACGACGTTTGCCGACACGCAGTCGGTCCCTGGTAGCTGTATGAAAACAATAGCCGACCAGAGTGGCCGAGCGGTTCTAGGCGCTACAGTCTGGAACCGAGCGAGCACTACGGTCGCAGGTTCGAATCCTGCCTCGGGCATGGATGTGTGTGATGTCCTTAGGTTAGTTAGGTTTAAGTAGTTCTAAGTTCTAGGGGACTGATGACCTCAGAAGTTAAGTCCCATAGTGCTCAGAGGCATTTGAACCACTTGAAAACAATAAAAACACCGTTATTTCTGTTACCATTAATAGGAGACGGATAGCATGGAAATACTTTAAGTAAGATACAGGCAATACAGCACTTGAGAGCACAATAACCAATTTAATTACCGTAGTCAGTATTGCTAACAATAGGCACTGTACAGTTTCAATTTTCTATCTTGCTGGCTGTTTCTTTGATGAAAGTCCTTTAACATCGATATTTCATCTTAGATGAACACACAAACTTTTACATAGCACTGAACAATAGTAATATTTTATTGTAACTAATTAGTGATTACGGAGCACGCCACATACGCGTCCACCGTCTTTAAAAAATACATCAGGACTATGGTAACAAAAGAGGATTACAATGCTTCAGCTGTCAAAAAATAAGAAACACATCGATAAAATTTATGAAAAATTCGTATTCTGCGCTGTGGCGCGTAAGATATTTTTTGAAATATCAGGTGTTCGCTGCTCAGCGACGATCTAACAAATTCTTACACAAATTGTATGGCTTTTATGAGCCTACATGATTAGATTATCGAATGTAAATTTATTTAAGCTATCGATTAAATGTATCAATTTTCAAGTAGGAGAAACGAAGACATATACTCTACTGGTTCAGTACATTATTAAAATATAACATGTAAGCAACCGCCAGCAACTTACTGTCAAACTATTGTCTACTTCATTTGATTGCAGTGGGTAACTTCTCTAATAGCCCTTATTCGCTTGTTCATATTGCTGCATAACCTTGAGTTCCATAAATTCGTTTGCCTTTGCAGTGCCTCTGTGTTATTACAGTGTGATAGAGACAAATGTAAGGATGTAGAAGCTTATCTCACTAGGGGTAAGATAGATACTGCCTACAGAAAAATTAAAGAGACCTTTGGAGAGAAGAGAACCACGTGTATGAATATCAAGAGCTCAGGTGGCAGCCCAGTTCTAAGCAAAGAAGGGAAGGCAGAAAGGTGGAAGGAGTATATAGAAGGTTTATACAAGGGCGATGTACTTGAGGACAATATTATGGAAATGGAAGAGGATGTAGATGAAGACGAAATGGGAGATACGATACTGCGTGAAGAGTTTGACAGAGCACTGAAAGACCTGAGTCGAAACAAGGCCCCAGGAGTAGACAACATTCCATTAGAACTACTGACGGCCTTGGGACAACCAGTCCTGACAAAACTCTACCAGCTGGTGAGCAAGATGTATGAGACAGGCGAAATACCCTCAGACTTCAAGAAGAATATAATAATTCCAATCCCAAAGAAAGCAGGTGCTGACAGATGTGAAAATTACCGAACTATCAGTTTAATAAGCCACGGCTGCAAAATACTAACGCGAATTCTTTACAGACGAATGGAAAAACTGGTAGATGCAGACCTCGGGGAAGATCAGTTTGGATTCCGTCGAAATGTTGGAACACGTGAGGCAATACTTACCTTACGACTTATCTTAGAAGAAAGATTAAGAAAAGGCAAACCTACGTTTCTAGCATTTGTAGACTTAGAGAAAGCTTTTGACAATGTTGACTGGAATACCCTTTTTCAAATTCTAAAGGTGGCAGGGGTAAAATACAGGGAGCGAAAGGCTATTTATAATTTGTACAGAAACCAGATGGCAGTCATAAGAGTCGAGGGGCATGAAAGGGAAGCAGTGGTTGGGAAAGGAGTGAGACAGGGTTGTAGCCTCTCCCCGATGTTATTCAATCTGTATATGGAGCAAGCAGTAAAGGAAACAAAAGAAAAATTTGGAGTAGGTATTAAAATTCATGGAGACGAAGTAAAAACTTTGAGGTTCGCCGATGACATTGTAATTCTGTCAGAGACGGCAAAGGACTTGGAAGAGCAGTTGAACGGAATGGACAGTGTCTTGAAAGGAGGATATAAGATGAACATTAACAAAAGCAAAACGAGGATAATGGAATGTAGTCAAATTAAATCGGGTGATGCTGAGGGAATTAGATTAGGAAATGAGACACTTAAAGTAGTAAAGGAGTTTTGCTATTTAGGAAGTAAAATAACTGATGATGGTCGAAGTAGAGAGGATATAAAATGTAGACTGGCAATGGCAAGGAAAGCGTTTCTGAAGAAGAGAAATTTGTTAACATCGAATATAGATTTATGTATCAGGAAGTCGTTTCTGAAAGTATTTGTTTGGAGTGTAGCCATGTATGGAAGTGAAACATGGACGATAACTAGTTTGGACAAGAAGAGAATAGAAGCTTTCGAAATGTGGTGCTACAGAAGAATACTGAAGATAAGGTGGATAGAGCACGTAACTAATGAGGAGGTATTGAATAGGATTGGGGAGAAGAGAAGTTTGTGGCACAACTTGACTAGAAGAAGGGATCGGTTGGTAGGACATGTTTTGAGGCATCAAGGGATCACAAATTTAGCATTGGAGGGCAGCGTGGAGGGTAAAAATCGTAGAGGGAGACCGAGAGATGAGTACACTAAGCAGATTCAGAAGGATGTAGGTTGCAGTAGGTACTGGGAGATGAAGCAGCTTGCACAGGATAGAGTAGTATGGAGAGCTGCATCAAACCAGTCTCAGGACTGAAGACAACAACAACAACAACAGTTCTCATTGTTTTGTGTTGCAAAAGCGAATCGTAGCCAGTAAGTGCTGTTTCTGCTACGGATACACAGAAATCATGGCATTTCATAAGAAGAGACAAACCAGATGACGAAGCATTCTGCAAATATGGTTCCTTTTATTTTTCAGTTAAGTATGGTGGGAAATCTGTCGTAGGTCGTACTTTAAGACCCAAAAGCACAAACGAAGAGCTCAGGAGCTCAGGGAGAAGCATCCAACCTTTCTTTTGTAAAGCTGGATACAATAAAGCAAATGGTGACTGTTACCGCTGAACTGACGAAAGCATTTAAGTCACTTGATTACACGACCAAATAGTGTTCAGCTTTTTGACTGCTAAAAAGCAAAGTGTTGCAAGAACTGAAGCCACAGCAGTTATCAAACTTATTCTTGCTCCTCATCCTGTATCCCTTCGAAATCTGGACTTGGAAAAAAAAGGTCGTTTTACGGACTAGCAAATGATGGCGTCAATCATAAACCATTGAAATTATTTCCTATATTGTTCAGTATTTTGATGCAGATGAAGGGATAAAAACTAAACTAATTAAGCTGGCTTGTGTACAAAATGAAACACCAGAGACAATATCCAACTTACGCATTTCAGGGCTAACAGATGTTAAAATTAATTTTAAAAAAATGTGTACCATTTTGGAGCGACAACTGCAGTGCCAATTTTGGGGGTTAAACCGCAGAGATGAAAACAACATATTTGGCCTTTTAAAATCGAAACCCGGGAAGAACCTGGGAGGAGGTGGCTGTTAATGACACATTTTGCGTATTTATGATGCAATTTTATCTATCAATATCGAGTTAATAGTGATAAACTTTTAAACTACTTTCCCTCTACACAATCGAAAGACATAGCGAAAGGGGGAATCCAGGGACCGGGGCAACCTACACCTAAATGAAATTACACACCACCTATATGCCATATAGAGAAACTGAAAGATATTTTGATTTTTATACTTATATGGAGATGGTGTCTGTTCTTTCGGACATATCCGAAAGAACAGACACCATCTCCATATAAGTATGTAATTCTGGCAATACCGGCCGTGGCCTTCGTATTCTGTGCGGATGCACTCATATTCCCCGAACTCTTACTGGGCTTGGTAAGAATGTCTTCCACGAGTAATGAGTGTGTTGGGGTGGGACGCTACGAATGTAGTGTGTGGACATAGATGTTGAGAATGCCGATTCTCAGTTCCCCAAATTCGCCAGTTTTGCTTACTGACGAATCCGTCCAAATGAAAGGGGCTTCGTCGCTAAACCAGATCACACATTGCGTACTAATTTCATCATGCTCCCCGGCCAATAGTGCAGTTTGAAGATTCTAATGCAAACCATTCAGAAGTTATGACGATTTTACGAGGAGCGTTTTTTTTAATGGGTTGAGAGGCATGATACGTGTTTGAACAAACTTGGTAACTATGTCGAAAAATAGAGTGAAGTATGTACTTTCTGAAAATAAATTTATTTTTTTGAAATACCTTTCGTTGTGTACTTGTGTTCAAATGGAAAAAAAACACGCCTCGTATTTCATACTGTTCAGTAACTGTCACCATGCATTTTCGCGCGGTCGCAGCGCCCGTAAGCGTTCGTCACAGTTAGCTCACAGAGGACGCCGCCTAACACACGAGGTGTGACAATCAAGTGATGTGACACGTGGTGCGCCAGACACGTGGCGCTGACGTGTCACGCGCCTTACTCGACGCTAAAAGAAGTAAGAATAGTTAGTAACGTGCCACCACATCTTCTTCGGACGACGAATCTTTCCTGACTTCGATCAACTTCATTAACAATAATCAACAAATGTTAAAACTTATTGTTAGGTACATCCTTTCATTAATGTTGGAAGGTATGGCTGCAACAGTGATGATTGTTGTTGTTGTTGTTGTTGTTGTTGTTGTTGTGGTCTTCAGTCCTGAGACTGGTTTGATGCAGCTCTCCATGCTACTCTACCCTGTGCAAGCTCCTTCATCTCCCAGTACCTACTGCAACCTACATCCTTCTGAATCTGCTTAGTGTATCCATCTCTTGGTCTCCCTCTACGATTTTTACCCTCCACGCTGCCCTCCAATGCTAAATTTGTGATCCCTTGATGCAGTATTAAAAGAAACCTGTTGTGAAGCTATATTACATCTGTATTATGGTGTCAGTTCGGATGTGTCCAGGTGTGTGCTTTATTTAACTCAAAAACACAACATGTCTGGAAAGACATGATCCCTTATCAAGTTCTTAAAAATATTACTCGATCCTGTAATCATAATGCAATCATGTCCTTCCCAATCATCTTGTGACTTAAAATGAAATAAAGCACACATCTAGACAACTGGTGCGTCATATTTTCTATACTGATAAAGTTATTATGGTAAAGTCTTGCTTACGCGTGAGAATACACTTCCCGATCCAACGCCTTTGCGGAAAGAAGATTTGCAAATTTCCTTGTTATTTTACTGCGTAAAAGCTTTTGGCCTCAAAAGACGCAATATGGTAGGGACAGAACCTCATAGACAATTAACTGATGAAAGGTGAATGTTTAATTATAGATTAGCTAAAAGGAGGAGTATATACCAGTGACCTCTGGTCGAATTGCTTGTGAAGTGGCAACGCTGTTTCGAAAGTTGGCTACACTGCATTTTAACAGAAAGTTAAGTGCAGCTGTGTGCTTGTGCGACAGTTGTTGTGAAAAGCCCAAATAGTTTTTACAGAAATGGAGCAGATTGCATAGAACAGCGAATTGATATTGTGGATTGGTACATAAAGACACTCACCGTCAAGAAGCGTAAAGAAATGTTTCAAGCATAGGATCCTCATAGGAAACTCCTCACGACCAGGACTGTTCAAGAGCTATACAAAAAATGGAGGGCTGTAGGACCCGTTTAGAACGTGCAGAGAAATCCGCCACCGACAGTGAGGACCCTGACACTATAGAAAAAGAATCGTATGGACATTACGAGAAGTCTCCGCAAGTCGTTAAGGAGGTTATCACAGCAGGTTGGTGTATCTTGTACATCGTGCACTAAAAGATATTAAATTAAAAGCGCATTTGAACAGCCAATGTGCCGTGGTTATGTGGCCACGGTGTTGGACTCCGAACTGTAAGATCTGTGTTCAAATCTCTGTCGTGCTCCATATTCTTTTCCACAAAATTATGACCGAGCGAAGTGACGCAGTGGTTAGCACACAACACTCGCATTTGGGAGGACGGCCTTTGAATCCCACGTCCGGCCATCCTGGTGTAGGTTTTCCGTGATTTCCCCAAATCGCTCCAGGCAAATGCCGGGATGGTTCCTTGGAAAGGGTACGGCCGACTTCCTTCCGCCTCCTTCCCTAATCCTACGTAACCGATGACCTCACTGTTTGGTCTACTCCGCCAAATCAACCCAACAAAATTATGAACTCTTCGCCGAGTCAGTGGCATGTCTACTCGATGTATTGAAATAATGCGTCTGTGTCGTCGTGTAACATCCGTTTGTAACAGCGAGTTGTAAGGAAGGGACCTCCTATTTGTTGTGTCATGGTGTAATATAAAGGGGTTTTAATCTACAATAAATGTATAAGCGGAAACATCATTTATCATTTGGTAGTTACTAGTTCCCTTAATCATTCATTTATGTTTGTGTTGTAATTTATATGTTAAAGTGCAAGAAGGAGGAGATAATCACAATTAAGAGTTACTAAGATCTGCTTCAGGGGGTAGTCAAACAGGGCCAAATCTTCATTTTCGCGTCCCGTATCTCCGTTGCGCACATTCATTTTACACCCGCCAAGAGTAGCAACTTGGAACACTTCTCACGCTGACAATGTAGCGGACGATTGTCTCTCGCGTGTTCAAAATGGTTCAAATGGCTCTAAGCACTATGGGACTTACATCTGAGGTCATCAGTCCCCTAGACTTAGAACCACTTAAACCTAACCCAAGGACATCACACATATCCATGTCCGAGGCACGATTCAAACTTGCTGTCGCAGCAGCAGCGCGGTTCTGGACTGAAGCGCCTATAACCGCTCGGCCACAGTGGCCGGCTCCCTCGCATGTAAACAGTGAGCTAGATATGCATTCTTACCGATTCGCATTTCGACGGGAAGTTTTCGACGATTTTGACGATGTGCCCCACCCTGGAATCCGTGTAACCTTCGGCTTAGGTCGCACTTTTTTGTACGGTCTGGTATGGAGAAAGACTGTTGGGAGTGGACACGGACATGTCTCCAGTGTCGGCGCTGTAACGTGTCACGTCATGTGCACGCATGTAAACGTCGATGATTTTCCAGATGCAACTTCACGTTTTGCACGTGAACACCACGATGTTGTAGGCCTGCTTCCTCTGTTACATGGCCAGCAGGATTTCCTCATCACAACAGATCGTTTTACGTACTGTCTGGAGGAAACACCTCTGTGGAAACAGTAGCCGCCACATTCACTTCAGCGTGACTAGCGAGATTCGGGTGCTCGCCACACGTAACTACTGACTACGGCCGGCCGTTCACATCTCATCTGTGCGCACAGCTGGCAAATTTCTGCGGATACGTACACCACGAGACCACCAGCTGCCGTCCTGTGAGTAATGGTACGATCGAGCATTCGCATCATTCCCTGGCTGCTTGTTCTGAATAACTACCTGGATGTCTGTCCATCTGACGGTTCTCGTCGGACTAATAATTATTTGCCGAGTTCTACATCGACTCCTTCGCCGTAGAATTAGTCTGTGACGAAACATTGCGTCTTCCTGGAGGATTTATAGACGCCAATTCTCTACAGATACCAGCCGGAGTTCCTACATCAGTTTTGAGACTGTCGCTCAGATGGGACTGGTTGGTTCAAATGGCTCTGAGCACTATGCGACTTAACTTCTAAGGTCATCAGTCGCCTAGAATTTTGAACTAATTAAACGTAAATAACCTATGAACATCACACACATCCATGCCCAAGGCAGGATTCGAACCTGCTACCGGAGCGGTCGCTCGGCTCCAGACTGTAGCGCCTAGAACCGCACTGCCACTCCGGCCGGCCAGATGCGACTGTCCAGGGCCTCCAAGCACAGTGCACTGACCACTTACGTGCATCGCGATCTATACTGCAGCTCCCACTTAATGTTCCGGACTCAAGATGGCGAGCGACATCCTTATCCTGGCCCGTGTCGTTCTTAATAAAAGATATGCAGATGCTAGACATTGCCGTAAACGAGAAATCCCCAACTATGTCAACCGAGCTCGTGAATCCAGGGTACAGTATTTACGAAGCACCACCAACCGTGGGAGCTTCGAGACCGCAGCGTCTGCCCGCACCAGCGCCACATCCTCCACTGGGGTTGCAACAACTGAGTCATTCCATGTCAAATCAACACATTTTAAATAAAATTTTTACCGCACCCTCTTAGATTTTGCTGAAAGTTGGTATTCTTATAGTGGGTGCTGAAACTAAGAAAAATACCAAATTTCAATTTTTTACCTCAAACCATTCCTGAAATATGGTCATGTAAACTTTTCAAAAACTGTCCAAAAATGTGTGAACGGACTTTTTTTAAATTGTCCTGGGAGCTGCCCAAATTGAGCTATAGAACTGGGAAATGTGTCATTTTGCAGCATTTTTCATGCTGTTTCCAGAGATATACAACAAAATATAGCTTCTAATTAATAACCTTTTTCAAAATGGTAATTAATATTTCGATTAAATTTTTTTACAAACAGTATATAATTGATAATTTTAAAAATGTTTCCATAACTACTTCATACTGTTGTAAATCACATGGCAAAATGTAAATGTGGGATGATGATGGGTTCATTGTTAAAAAAATTATTTCACATTCTTATTTTTCACTAACGGCCCTAGTTTGACCAAACTGACCGTTAAGGTAGTACGTCAGTAGAGGACTGTATACATAGAGATACCAAGTGGTGCCAAGATTTGTGATAAATGTAGGAAAGGTGCAACCAAATTGAAAAATACACCAGAGCCCATCAATGTTGAAAGTGTTGAAGAAGAAACTTCTGGATCAGAGATAATCACCTGAGACCAAGACCCTGACTTCACTCCAACTGCAGTAGCTGTTAAAACATTTAACACAACACTTTAAGAACTAGGTTAGTCCCCAATTGACAAGGGAAAACTAACATCTAGACATTACGCCAAATCAAAAGTGAAGAAAATCTCATCAACGACACGTAACTTTTTGTTGCTCGTGAAACTTCTTCGCCAGATATTGATACTGATGGATCCGTTCTTTAAAAATTCTACAAGTAGAGCAAAAAAACTAATGATTCTTACAAGTTTACCTGAAAAGTGGAGTGTCAGGAAAATAATGAGAGAATTTAATGCTCCTAATTACATTGTTCAACAGTCCAAAAAAATTTTTGTAGAGAAAGGATTCATGGAAGGTCCAAACCCAAAACCAAGGAAGTGTTTACCAACAGAAACTGTCAAAACTGTACATTCATTTTATGAAAATGATGAAGTTAGCAGGGCAATGCCAGGTATGAAAGATTGTGTGACAATTATAGAAACAAGTGGAAATAAAACAAAAATATCAAAAAGACTTATTTTGTGTAACCTTAAAGAATCTTACACGCATTTTAAAGACAAGTTTCCTAACATAAAAAGAGATTTCTCTAAATTTGCTGGGTTGAGACCAAAACATTGTGTATTTGCTGACCGGAGTGGCTCACACTCTGTCTGCGTGTGCACATCTCACCAAAACATAAAATTAATGATAGAAAATGCCAAACTAAATACAGTAACAAACAGCAGCTTAAACAATTTTAAGCAGTGCGTTGCAAAAATGCTTTGCAACCCATCATCAGTTGTTTGCAACATGGGAAACTGTGAATACCGCCCAGGAGAAACTGTCATATGTAAAATTTTAAAACTCTTTTCATGAAAACTTAATTGAACAAGTTCAGTTCTGGCAGTGGGTGTCAGTTGACCTATGTAATCTGGAAATTGTTCAGAAAACTTCTGAAGAATTCATAGATTTATTTTGCAATAAGATGTCGACTTCGATTCGGCATGACTTCATTGCCAAGCAACAACAGACATACCTTAACTCCACAAGAGGAAACCTTATGGAATCTGAATTTGTCGTAATATGTGATTTTTCAGAAAATTATAGTATATTTCTACAGAATGAAGCTCAGAGTTTCCACGGGACAAGACAACAGATTACCATTCATCCTTTCGTTATATATTACAAACAGGAAGACAAAATTGAGCATATGAGCTTTGTCATTGTTTCTGATTGCCTGGAGCACAATACAACTGCGGTTTACACCTTTCAAAAGAAGCTAATTTCATAACAAATAAATTTCAAAAGATTCCAAAAAAGATATGCTATTATTGTGACAGTTCTGCCGCTCAGTATAAAAATAAGAAAAACTTCCTGAACCTTTGTTTTCATGAGGAAGACTTCAACATAAAAGCTGAGTGGCACTTTTCAGCCACAGCAAATGGGAAAGGGCCTTGTGATGGAGTAGGGGGTTCAGTAAAGAGACTGGCAAGCTCATGCAAGTTTGCAAAGGCCATACCAAAATCAGATCCAAACCGCACGAGATCTATTTTCTAAACATTCATGGTGGTGTCTGTTTGTTCTATATCATGTCTCCCTACCACTTTCGCGCAACGACGCTCTGAGCGTGTTTCTTAGGGAATTAACTAGTTTGAACCTGGGACCTGTTGCTGGTAAGGAGACGCCAGACCACACATGACATGTAGAATTCAGAAGAGTTCAGTGAGACTAGCGATGATATAACCAAATACTAAATGATCTCAGCGTCAGCTCCACTGTACTCCCTGTAAAAGAATCTTAATACTAACTAAATTTAGTGGAAAGGGGTCAAGGCTTTCCTATTTTTAGTTAGCTGGTAAAATAACGTCGAAAATGCAGTTAAGTTTACCATTGGAAATTTATTCTAATCACAAAACATCGTTTATAAATTGCACTATTGATAAAAGGAAATGTTTTAATACAAGATGGTAAAAACCAACAGTGTTCAACAAAAATGTGAACGAATATTCCCTAAATGGGTTTCCAAGTTCTACAATCGATCGAAGGATGACCTATGCCATATCACATCTATAATCTAGGCTTAATTTAAGTTTCACAAAAGAGAAAACTATCAAAATGGTCTACAGTGACCCTCAATTATCTTTAATAACTGATCTAACTTGTCGTAAATTACAGTAGCTGATGTGGCTTCTCAATAACTATATAAAAGAAAAATCATCCCGTTTCAGATCTGTTCTTCAAGTGGCAAATGTGAACACCATGAGTTTGAATTAACGATCACCATTAGTTTTACGGAAAAAAGGGGTGTAACAGATGAGACTTCTGCAGTTCTGAGTGAAGCCTTATGCGCTCAAAAATGCGGCATCGCGTGCGTTCATTACCTTGTCGGTGTCTAAACAACGTCAGGGCGGCAGCGGCCGGCGCAGCAGCCATCCAGCCCGCCGTCTCGGAACTAACCCTCCTCTAACTTCTCCTTACTACAATTTACCGAAGTTAGTTTAAAAAAAAACTATCTGGCTATGTTTTCATCTGACCAATCAGGGTCTCAATGTTAACCTTAAGCTCCGCCTACAAAAATTCTGTCTATCCAATGAGAAACGTTATACTTTTCGTGGTGGGGCAATGTTTTTTAAAGTTTGCAACGTAACAGAGACGCTAAAAAGTCTCACGCTAAAACCTGCAGCTAGTGTGGTCCTTTTAGTGTTATCGTAAGATCTATACTGCTCTTCTGGAGGGCTCTATCTTTTAACATGGGCTGGGGAGTGATCCTAATGTAACAGACACGCGAAAAGTCTCACGCTAAAACTTGCGGGTGGTAGTGGCCCTCTTTAGTGTTATCATGGGCTGGGGGTTGTCCTTGACATACCTGAGACGCGAAACAGCCTCACGCTAAAACGTGCGGGTTGTATAGTTGTACAGGTAGGCTCCTGGCGTGGGTGTCCAGCCCCTCCCTTATCGTAGGGCCTTCTAGCTTAACACGGTTCTGCTCTCGGCTTTTGTTCTCGTTTCTCCACTCGGAACTGCGTCTGCCTCACGGTGGGAAGATACGACATGCATTTAGGCATTCTTGTGTTAGTCTGTGGTATTCCATTTGCTCACTCGTTACTCGTATTACTTTGGTTAATTTAATGTCACGATTTATTCCGAGCTATGTGACATACTAGTAGATTTGCTTATTATGTTAGGGTTTTCATGTAAGGTGTTGGATGTGCCTGACACCTTACATATCACCACTCTTCGAACTTAATTTTTGCACTGAATTTAGGCAATGATTGAATCGTTGTCTAAGTCAGTCAATAATTTTGCACACTGTTCAGCCACATTATTCTGTTCTATGCTAGTTTTTATTACTAATTTATTTATTTATATTCTTCAACATTATAGTTAAAATGACAAGAGAAGAATATTTTTATACTATTATTAGTTTTTAATTATTTTCTTTCTTTATTTAAGTGTGATGTTTGTTTTTTAAGAAGTTTGTTATCGAAAGTGAGGAGTCTTTCACATCGATTTTCTTAGAAATATTTTTTTTTTATGAATGTAGTAATTGAGTAAGATCTATTCCTAACACATTTTCTAAATATCATGTGCAAGAAAAATGTCTTTGTTCTTAGACACTCATTTCAACATTGTTACACTAACAAATAAGAATTATTTCCAAGAATTGCTTTGACAAAGAAATATACATACACAAGTATTGAGATATTATCCTAACAAATGGTACAAATGTTAAAAAAATTGCTTTGACAGAGAAATATACATACACACGTTTTGAGGTATTATCCTAATAAATGGTACAAATGTTAAAGAAAGGGAAAACATCCAACAAGATAATTTTTTATTCTTTGTTTTTATAAGGAGAAAATAAGTAAAATATAGTTATTCTTTCATTTTTATGAGGAGAAAATAAGTGGCATATTGTTTCTTTATATACTGTCCATTTCAGAACAAATGACTTGTTTTTATCGACAGTCTATTTTTTACTTAAGTCCATAGTCAATGGCTGTTATTTTGTAGTTTATTAGCTGTCTGGTGTGCTTAACGTATTTAGTTTTTCACACGTTTCTTTTGCACAATTCCTACATCACATAATTTGATTTCACACGTTCACACAATCCTATGAATGTTTAAGCATGACGTTGGCGAATGTTTTTGAACGAAGGTGATGGACTTGAGCGAGATGGATGTGGGCAAGCATTTGATGTACAGCTTCGTTCGTCGTTCCTGGTTGGCTTTGCAAGTGTGTGTTGCTGTTGTGGCGGTCCCATAATGGAATGGAGCTGTGAGTGCAGAATCCCGTGGTTTACTGGCTTTGTATGCGTGAAAGTCATCGTTATGTGTCGCTGAGTGCGGTCGTTTTTCGTTGTAATACTTCGCAGACGACTAGTTTACAATAGGCTAGGGATTTGGGAAGGTATGTCGTCTATTCTTCACCCATCTTCTTTCTTGGTCTCAATCTTGCGAATCTTCAACTTCTGTTCTTCCCGCTTTTTCTCTGCTTCTTACTTGCTTCTTGGTTCTTCTCTAGGCAGGATATGGAAATATTTATTGATAACTAGTCGCTTTGAAGTTCTCCTCCTAGTAACAGTTTGATAAATTGTTTAGGTGTGTCATTTTTACTTTATGGAAGTTTTCTTCAGTTTCGTGCATCAGCGTGCTGTTTAATAGCAGTAGTGTGACTTTTACACATATTTTTTGCCAGGGGTTGCTTGCCCAAGCGGTCTTCTCGTCCGGCCGTTTTTTGCTCGCTCCGCTGAGTCGGGGGCGCCCTGGGGTTTACGAGCGGTGAAAATCCGGTGTCCTGGCGTCCCGTGGCGCCTCTGCAGGGCTGTCACTGTGCGGCTTCCTGTTCCATCCCAGCAAGGTTCTACCTAGCGGGCACATTTATTGCCCACTTTCGCTACAAGGGCCGTCTGTTAGTTTCGCCTTTCCCTTCTCTCGACGCTCCTGCTATGTGGGAATCGAGTCTTGCTGATTACGTCCTTTTCTTTCCTGATACATCTCGCGTTGCAACTTGTGGGTCGTTGCATCTCTTCCTTGCTGGAGTTTTTACAATGGTTCTTACAAAAAGTTTTACTTATAATCATCTAACATATATCTAGTATCTACTTGTTATACACCTTCTTAAAAAGCTTTACAAATTTCGGCGCCCTTTCCATGTTACAATTCTAAGATATTTGGAGTCTTAACGTCTACTCAAGAATCCTCAAATTCGTTTTTTATTTTTGTGTAGTGTCGTGGTGTATAGCATTTTAGTATTTCATGCTGTTAGACTATCTACGCTTTATCCCTTCACCTTAATCTATGGTACTATTGGTGTTAATATTGAAACTACTTTCTTTTTTCCACCTTTCTCTCTCTTCATTCTTCTTTCACCTGACGAACTTATCTGCAACATAATCTTGAAATATTGTGCTGATTATTTACGAGTAATAAAATTAATCTTCAAACCTGTACTGAAAGTGTTTAATACTGCCAGTCTTAGGTAAATGTACCTCTGCTTTATCTCGTAAAATACTCTCTAATTCCCTTTTACTGTGTTCCAAAATACCTTGAACTTCTTGCAATTACTCGTCGATTTCTTTATGGACTTCTAACATGAGTTGAAGCGATTCCTTCTTTTTGTGCATACCTTTCTAATTCTTTATCCTCTTAATCTCGCATCATTCTTAATTGTTTGTTTATAACTGGTACTACTTCTAATTTTAGCTTTTGCTCAAAGAGAAGTCTGACATTCCCGAATGTTACGCTACCTTTCCCCATATCTATTATCGCTCGTCTCTCATTTAAAAAATCCGCACCTATAATCAAATCTACAGTTAGCTTAGGTATAATCACGAAGTAGGCTTCGATCTTTTGACCTTGGCACGAAAGAGTTAACCTTGTTTGTCTCGTAACTTCCGCAGCATTGTTTCTAATAGGACCTCTTACTTTAATCTTACGTGTTTTCAGAACTGGCAATTCCTCATTGGCATTACACTGCATGAATAAATTTTCTGAGATCGCAGTCAGTTCACTTCCGCTATCAATTACAATATTGACTGGGATATTCTTTACCATGGCCTTCACAATTGGTTGAATTTGAAAGGGTTGGTTCTGTTCTTCTTCCTCTTGCATCAACGAATCCTCCACTGAATCATACATGAGTCTTTTTTAGGAATTTCCCTTGTGAATTCGAACTTTCTGTAGGATAAGCTTCGACTGCTACTTTTCTCTCTTTTATTTCCTCTTCTCTACTTCTTCCTTCATTTGCGCTTTCTTCTACATCCTCTACTTTTTCCTCATCCTCGTCTATCTTCTCCTTTTTCTGTCGCTACTTCCACATAATCGCATCTAAATGCACTATTTATCGCTTCATAACTTCCTTCATCATATACGTTGTGTTGTGTGCCCACTCGTAACTTATTTTCAACTTCTGTCGACTGTGCATTATCCTCATTGAATTCGCTTTCCCTGGTTTCCATCTCAAATAGCTCTGCAATACTCATTACTTCGTCCTTTCGTCCTACATTCGTTGTGCATGCCTCTGGTAATTCATCTTCTTCGTCAGTATTCTCCCAATTAATTTCGTCCCAACATGATATTCTTATTTTCTTGTCTTCGTTTTCATCTGGTCCCTGCGGATTTGTTTCTTCCTTTTTCTCTTCTCGTGATAAGACTTTTACTTCTCTGTTCCAGGTGCTGCAATTGTCCTGGGTCGGTGCGTCATTCTCTTTCGCATGGGCGCTTAGTTGTCAATCCGAACGTTTATCGGGTTTTGGTGGTCTTACCTCAACCTTTTCTGTCTGTATTCGCTTTCCTTGTTCAGCTTGTTGATAGTGGTTTCTTTGTTGATAATTTGTCGGTCTATTGGTTCTCCAGTACCCGTTCCGGTTGTCGTTATTCCCTCTATAATAGTTGTTGCCGTTCCTGGGTGAATTAGAGTTATTGCCATATTCTCTTCTAAATCCATAACCGGTTCTTTGTTGAAATCTATTGTCGTTTCTTGGTGCGAAGTTATCACGTGGTTCGTAATTATTGTTTCTTCGTACTGTGTCTTGTGGATTCCACCGCTTTTTGCTTTCGTTTTCACGTGCGCTTCGTCTTTTTCTTGCGTCATCTTCCGAAAATATGAACTCTAGTTCCCTTAGAATACCTTTAAATGCTTCGACGTCATTGCCTCCGCGACCTACTAATGATTGCTGGTATTTCAATGGTAGCTTCATTGCGCATAATTTAATCAACTCTTCGTCACTGTATGGTACATCTAAGAATTGATTTTTGTTTTCCATTGCTTCGAAAAATTTCACGGGACTCTTCTCTCCAGAATTTTCAAAATATGGGTTCTGTAATAATCCATACTTCACTCTGTTCTGTGCTTCCCTTGACCAATATCGTGAGAGAAACTTCTCTCTGAAATCTTCGTACGATCGGCATGTCGCTGCAACATTTTGCATGATTTCTGCGACTGTTCCTGACATGTGTGCACATATAAAGTCTAATTTGTGTGCTAGCGTCCAGTGTTCTCGTAATCCTACTCGGAATTTATCAATAAAAGTTCGTGGATGTAATGAGTTTCCTTCTCGAAAGTGTTGAAATTTTCTGACTGTGAGGAAATGATCGTTGTCGTACTTCGTCATAGTTCCATATGAAATTCGCGATTCTTCGCCACTTTTGTTTCTGATCATTTCTCTCGTCGTTCTTTCCTGTTGTGGTAGATCCATTGGATATTGTCCACTGTAACTTTCGCATACCCGCGGTGCAGGATGTCTGATTTCACGTATGTTACTTTCCGCCTGTGATTGGAATCGAAAATGCGTAATATCTTCGTCAATTGCTTGTTTTTTCCGGTGCCGTTACAGATACGGATGTGATTGCAGACTCTGTGCTTGTTCGATCCTGTTCACTACGCTCTTCAATGGTTTGCAACAGCTCTGTTCGCAATTTCTGAAATTGTCGCTTCGTTTGGGCTTCCATTTTGACTATGCGGTTATCATATCTTTTCAGCGCTGCTTTTGTGATACGTTTGTGTAACACACTGTTTTCAACAATTTCACGCGCTGTACCTGCGGCTTGTCTAGTAATTTCGTTTATCTGTTTCTTTAGTTTCTTGACTTCTCCCTGGGTGTTGTTACGTAATGTTTTGATCTCGTCCTCAGTGTCATTACGCAATGTTTGTACGTCCGCTTGTACCTTGTCAATGTCTGTTCTCAATTGATTGTGACCTGTTATTAAGTGTCCTATCACTTCTCGAGATTCTTTTGCCTCGTTTTCAATGTCATATTGGTGTAACTGAATTTTTTTGGTTTGTTCTTTAATCTCACGCATTTGTCTCGTGGTTTCCGCATTTTGAATTTTAATTTGGTTCGCAATGTCTTTATTTTGCCTTGTCATGGTTTCCGTAATTTGTTGTAATAATTCTGCCAGATTGGTGGGTCCTATTGCGTTTTCTTCCGACGTCCTTCGCTCTGTGTTTTCTCCCAAGTGTTGGATCGCAACCGATTGCATTGAACTCTGCTGTGACGCGTTTCTGCTCGCATTCCTTGTACTATGTGGTGAGGGAGCTCTGATTACTTGTACTATGGGTTCTACGTATTCAAGACGCAAGTTAGAATCCTCATCGACTGTCTCTCTACTTTCCTGCTCCTCTGTCGTACTCTGACCTAGGTTTTCTATGCCTTGGCATACATTATCCTCGTTATGGTTCGTTATCTGTCCTACTTCTCGCGATACTGCATCGTCTGTTGTCCTGTCCTCTATTCTCTGTCGATTTTCATGCTGGGTCTGTACCTCAATTCGGTCAAGATCTCGATTTGCCATTGCTAATCTTTCCGAATCCCTTATTTTCTGTTTTAAAAGCAATTCACGCGCCCTACTTCGCGTCAAAATGCGCTCATAAGATCTCACACGTTTCATAACCTTTTTGTTCACACGACTTGACACTATCAAGACCGACAATCCATTCACTTACTTGTTGGGACAGAACCAACTTGTCAAAGATGTATCCGCCACCTGCGCGCTTGCATTGGAGAGAAAACTTAATTCTAACAATTTTTAAAATTCGTAACTTAATTATGCTATTGTCTCTGCTAGACTGACTCACTTTTTGTTGAATACCTTATTACTATCTATCGCTGCAGCTACTGTTTACGACTATGTATAACTTTAAGAAATTTTTTTTACAAAATTTTTTAAATATGATATTTTTCTGACCTACTTAGGCATGTGGTCGACCTTCAATCATGGTATTTTACCATCCTGGAAGGGTCGCCATTTTCTAAACATTTGTTCTATATCATGTCTCCCTACCACTTTCGCGCAACGACGCTCTGAGAGTGTTTTTTAGGGAATTAACTAGTTTGAACCTGGGACCTGTTGCTGGTAAGGAGACGCCAGACCACACATGACATGTAGAATTCAGAAGAGTTCAGTGAGACTAGCGATGATATAACCAAATACTAAATGATCTCAGCGTCAGCTCCACTGTACTCCCTGTAAAAGAATCTTAATACTAACTAAATTTAGTGGAAAGGGTTCAAGGCTTTCCTATTTTTAGTTAGCTGGTAAAATAACGTCGTAAAAGCAGTTAAGTTTACCATTGGAAATTTATTCTAATCACAAAACATCGTTTATAAATTGCACTATTGATAAAAGGAAATGTTTTAATACAAGATGGTAAAAACCAACAGCGTTCAACAAAAATGTGAACGAATATTCCCTAAATGGGTTTCCAAGTTCTACAATCGATCGAAGGATGACCTATGCCATATCACATCTATAATCTAGGTTTAATTTAAGTTTCACAAAAGAGAAAACTATCAAAATGGTCTACAGTGACCCTCAATTATCTTTAATAACTGATCTAACTTGTCGTAAATTACAGTAGCTGATGTGGCTTCTCAATAACTATATAAAAGAAAAATCATCGCGTTTCAGATCTGTTCTTCAAGTGGCAAATGTGAACACCATGAGTTTGAATTAACGATCACCATTAGTTTTACGGAAAAAAGGAGTGTAACAGATGAGACTTCTGCAGTTCTGAGTGAAGCCTTATGCGCTCAAAAATGCGGCATCGCGTGCGTTCATTACCTTGTCGGTGTCTAAGCAGCGTCAGGGCCGCAGCGGCCGGCGCAGCAGCCATCCAGCCCGCCGTCTCGGAACTAACTCTCCTCTAACTTCTCCTTACTACAATTTACAGAAGTTAGTTTAAAAAAAACTATCTGGCTATGTTTTCATCTGACCAATCAGGGTCTCAATGTTAACCTTAAGCTCCGCCTACAAAAATTCTATCTATCCAATGAGAAACGTTATACTTTTCGTGGTGGGGCAATGTTTTTTAAAGTTTGCAACGTAACAGAGACGCTAAAAAGTCTCACGCTAAAACCTGCAGCTAGTGTGGTCCTTTTAGTGTTATCGTAAGATCTATACTGCTCTTCTGGAGGGCTCTATCTTTTAACATGGGCTGGGGAGTGATCCTAATGTAACAGACACGCGAAAAAGTCTCACGCTAAAACTTGCGGGTGGTAGTGGCCCTCTTTAGTGTTATCGTAAGATCTATACTGCTTTTCTGGAGGGCTCTAGCTTTTAACATGGGCTGGGGGTTGTCCTTGACATACCTGAGACGCGAAACAGCCTCACGCTAAAACGTGCGGGTTGTATAGTTGTACAGGTAGGCTCGCGGCGTGGGTGCCCAGCCCCTACCTTATCTAGCTTAACACGGTTCTGCTCTCGGCTTCTGTCCTCGTTTCTCCCCTCGGAACTGCGTCTGCCTCACGGTGGGAAGGTACGACATGCATTTAGGCATTCTTGTGTTAGTCTGTGGTATTCCATTTGCTCACTCGTTACTCGTATTACTTTGGTTAATTTAATGTCACGATGCTGCAAAATGACGCCTTTCCCAGTTCTCTAGTTCAATTAGGGCAGCTCCTAGGACAATTTAAAAAAAGTCCATTCACACATTATTGGCTGGTTTTTGAAAAGTTTACCTAGCCATATGTCAGGAATGGTTTGAGATAAAAAATTGAAATTTGGTATTTTTCTTAGTCTCAGTGCCCACTACAAGTATACCAACTTTCAGCAAAATCTAAGAGGGTGAGGTAAAATGGGTGTGTTGATTTGACATGGAATGACTCAACTGTCCAACACAAAAAGACGACATGGTTCCACAACCTATTCCGCCTGGATAAGTTATTTTCCCCCCTGTCTCCAAGATGATACTCCGCTTCTACGAAAGGGGCTGATGTAGCATCTGCTACACGAGTGACAGTGTCAGTCAAGATTCGTGTCAACCGGTCGCATTATATGTATCCAGTGGTGTAGCACAGTCTAGTACATGCAGTCACGACACTCACTGTTGTGGAAGTTGTTCCGTTTGACAGCTGGAGCGACATTAGCGCTCCATGTGGAGAGAAAACAAGCAGTCACGTGATACTGTTTGTTATTATTTTGTACGTAATGAATGAAGTAGAAGACTGCACACCAATAGCACTTTCCATTTCCGCAATATTTGTGTATGCTGCACCATATAGTCAGACACTTGCGTAGGTGCACCTGCAGGTCTGGTACAAACAGGGAACAATCTTCATAGGAAGGTATACTCCTCGTCATACGCCTTTAGCAGCTTGGGGCTGTGCACGGTTGCATCACAATGGAATCCTACCGCCGTCAGTCCATAACGCTGCCGACCAGCCGAGTGTTGGTCACCTCAGGAACGAGGTGGTATAGTGACAAGAGATCAGCTCCTATAATGGCCTCCGTGACGTCCGTCAAGGTGAAATCCCACATCATTGGGTGGCGACATCAAAAATTTAGTTCAATCCACTGTGTTCCATACATAGAGTTGGAGGAGTTATTAGTGATGGACAAACATAATTCTGTCAGCGGTCTGTAACCATGCACTGAACTGTGAAGTAAGATGTTCAAGTCCGAGTTGCAGTTTGTTAGGGAGTTCTGTTTGCATCTTCTGTCACTGATGAACAGTGTTGTGACTTAATCAGTTCCACCTACAGCTGACTGACTGCTGCTGGCGTTTGGGAATCAGCAGGTTGTTGTAGATTTCTGTGCCTGTGCACAGAACATATGGTGATACTAGCAGGTAGTTGTTGCATGTTAGACAATGCAGCCTTGGACACTCAATGGCTCTGGGAAAGCCAACGACAACGCCCCCTAACATTTCCAGAAGTGTGCCACTATGCATGCATAACAATTCCATGTTTGACGCAAAGGAGTCCAAATCTGCACGTGAGACTGTGGGAGCCATTGCTCTACTACCACGTGCCATTAACCTGAGCAGGTGAAATGCCCTCTCAGATGCGATCTGCGAGATCCGCCACATCATCCAATGACTGCTCCGTTTGAGATACCACGATTGCTCTGACTTGTGCTGGTAGTCGAATGCTCCACAGGGTGCTTAGTAGCTTGTCTGGAACACCTACTGTGTCTACCTTGCTTCGTAATTGACGTAATTATTGTGACAGCTTGCGATCACTCATGTTCTCTTTCTTCAGTACCTGCCCCATTTGAGCCTCTTGTGATACGGTAACTCACCAGATTAGTTCGGATTTAAGTTTCTCATATGATTTTTCTCGTGGTGACACAGTAGTGACTGCCTGAATGTCTGCGTTCACGTCGAGAGCAAGCTTCGTCGAGTCAGCCTTGATTCTCACCTAGCAAAGGATTGCTTCCATTTGTGGAAACAACAGCACTAGCATGTTGGCCCAGAAGGGAGGCAAACGGACCGATAGTTTGGACATCTTTGGTTTGCAGGTCATCACACGAACTAGTAAATTCAGTGGTTGTTTAGCATTCTTCAGCTCACGTTGTTTAGCTCTCTTCAAATTAGGTTCACCATAGTAGTAGGACAAAGTATGTGTCACCCGACTCTCCACTGTTGCCAGGTGTATCCAAAATGGCGGCGATGATGTCATCCATGATGGCGCCCTGTAGACTTGGCAACAGCACGTGACGTCATCCAAGATGGTGGATGTGGCGCAGCTGATGGCACGAATACCGTTTTCCAAGGTGGCGGCTTTTGGCGAGAAGTTTGAATTTTGGTGGGAATATAGGTCAATTGGGCTACCTCTATTTACCTAAACCCCTTCCCTCCCCTCCCCCAGAAAATGGTGGGAACTTCAAATTCCATCAGGACAATGCAACACACCACAGCTACCTCCACTAACATAAGGAAATGGCGGGAAAATAGGTCACTTGGGCTACCTCCACTAACCTAAGTCATCTGACTGCGGCATAATCCTAGGAATTGGCGGGAAATGGGCTCAGACTGTGCTGGACATAAGACTTTATTTTGCATGCAGTCTTTATGTAAACAACAAGGACCAGAGTCCAAGTGACCTAGAACACAGTACCACCACCAGAGAGTGCTGTCATCCCCTCGATGACGTAATCCAAGATGGCGGTCTGGGGTGGGGAAAAATGGCCATCACGCTGCTGACAACAGCATGTGAAATTCAGATGTACAGTTAAATTTCTTTCAGTGTTATACTGATACCACATGTCTACCTAAATAAGCTCCAAATCATCCTCTGAGCCACACACACATGTGTTTACCATTGCTGAAGCTACGAGGGAAATGTTGCAATCAAAACCTGATAATTACATCAACTTTCTGTGGATCGACAGTAAAACTTTTAATAGCTTGTGTAGAGCTAGTTCGCCCTCACATTGAAAATGACTGCACAAATATGCGTAAATTGTCTTCTACTCGGTCGTCTAATGACAGTTCATTAAAATACCACAATGTAGGAAGATATGTCTCACATCATTTGAGGAATAACCGGATAATTTCCATTTTTTATATTTCATTGCATTCCTGCTTACATGTAATGCATAGAATATGGTTGGGAAATATGTGACATCTCTACGATATTGACAATTGCCAGTGCTGTTTCGATTCTATCCCAGATCGTAATTTCCATAGTTGTGGTAACTCTCAGTTCAGAGATGTACATTGTAAAACAAAATACACTCCTGGAAATTGAAATAAGAACACCGTGAATTCATTGTCCCAGGAAGGGGAAACTTTATTGACACATTCCTGGGGTCAGATACATCACATGATCACACTGACAGAACCACAGGCACATAGACACAGGCAACAGAGCATGCACAATGTCGGCACTAGTACAGTGTATATCCACCTTTCGCAGCAATGCAGGCTGCTATTCTCCCATGGATACGATCGTAGAGATGCTGGATGTAGTCCTGTGGAACGGCTTGCCATGCCATTTCCACCTGGCGCCTCAGTTAGACCAGCGTTCGTGCTGGACGTGCAGAACGCGTGAGACGACGCTTCATCCAGTCCCAAACATGCTCAATGGGGGACAGATCCGGAGATCTGGCCAGGGTAGTTGACTTAAACCTTCTAGAGCACGTTGGGTAGCACGGGATACATGCGGACGTGCATTGTCCTGTTGGAACAGCAAGTTCCCTTGCCGGTCTAGGAATGGTAGAACGATGGGTTCGATGACGGTTTGGATGTACCGTGCACTATTCAGTGTACCCTCGACGACCACCAGAGGTGTACGGCCAGTGTAGGAGATCGCTCCCCACACCATGATGCCGGGTGTTGGCCCTGTGTGCCTCGGTCGTATGCAGTCATGATTGTGGCGCTCACCTGCACGGCGCCAAACACGCATACGACCATCATTGGCACCAAGGCAGAAGCGACTCTCATCGCTGAAGACGACACGTCTCCATTCGTCCCTCCATTCACGCCTGTCGCGACACCACTGGAGGCGGGCTGCACGATGTTGGGGCGTGAGCGGAAGACGGCCTAACGGTGTGCGGGACCGTAGCCCAGCTTCATGGAGACGGTTGCGAATGGTCCTCGCCGATACCCCAGGAGCAACAGTGTCCCTAATTTGCTGGGAAGTGGCGGTGCGGTCCCCTACGGCACTGCGTAGGATCCTACAGTCTTGGCGTGCATCCGTGCATCGCTGCGGTCCGGTCCCAGGTCGACGGGCACGTGCACCTTCCGCCGACCACTGGCGACAACATCGATGTACTGTGGAGACCTCACGCCCACGTGTTGAGCTATTCGGCGGTACGTCCACCCGGCCTCCCGCATGCTTACTATACGCCCTCGCTCAAAGTCCGTCAACTGCACATACGGTTCACGTCCACGCTGTCGCGGCATGCTACCAGTGTTAAAGACTGCGATCGAGCTCCGTATGCCACGGCAAAGTGGCTGTACCAACACTTGGTTATCGTCTTTATTGTTTACGGTAATAACACCTACTTTTGGCTTTTCAACATTTCTCCTTTTCTTAAAAGCCTTCAGAGGATTTCTAGTCACTTTACCTTTACCCATGATTATGAGAGATGTATATCGAACTACCAAAGGCTAGCCACAACACTTATTTTGTAACATTTACCTTCTCTTGCATCACTAAAATGTACATGATGAGCATATATTCATGAGTACAGCATTTCACAGCAGTTAAAAAGCCCACAGTGGGTCACAGCCATGCAGAACGTATTTCAAAAATATTTTAGAAATAGTTGTAGTCTTCTGAGCTAAATAAACTACATATCAATCGCAAGGTGAAAGTCTGTAGATTTTTTAAATGAGAAAAAATAAAAATTGAACATTTCATGATTTTGAACATTTAAGAGCCCCTTAAAGCACTTTTAATATAAGGTGTGGCATGAATATGGTTTTTCATTTTCCTGTCATAAACATTCTTAAATCACTCAATGCTTCTCCAACCTCTGCAAATGTAATAGGCTATCCTTCTACCTTCAATACTGCTGTTGAAAAGTTTATCCCTGATTATGTAAAAACATAAGGAATTCAGAACATGGACTTGATAAAAAAAAAGTCTTACATATTTTGAGGCATTTTCCTTCTCTCAAAAAATGTGATTTTAGTGGTCCATACAGCTGCACAACTCTGTCAACTACTGGCATCAAGACCATCCACCTAATATTGTTGTATCCAAGCAACCGTATGTTCTCTGTGTCGAAAAAGGTACAGAAATTGATTGTACCTTTGATTGAGACAAATTTTGACTCTCTGAAAGTGTGATGTATCGCCGCATAGGTTTAGTGAGAGATACACTCCTGGAAATGCAAAAAAGAACACATTGACACCGGTGTGTCAGACACACCATACTTGCTCCGGACACTGCGAGAGGGCTGTATAAGCAATGATCACACGCACGGCACAGCGGACACACCAGGAACCGCGGTATTGACCGTCGAATGGCGCTAGCTGCGCAGCATTTGTGAACCGCCGCCGTCAGTGTCAGCCAGTTTGCCGTGGCATACGGAGCTCCATCGCAGTCTTTAACACTGGTAGCATGCCGCGACAGCGTGGACGTGAACCGTATGTGCAGTTGACGGACTTTGAGCGAGGGTGTATAGTGGGCATGCGGGAGGTCGGGTGGACGTACCGCCGAATTGCTCAACACGTAGGGCGTGAGGTATCCACAGTACATCGATGTTGTCGCCAGTGGTCGGCGGAAGGTGCACGTGCCCGTCGACCTGGGACCGGACCGCAGCGACGCACGGATGCACGCCAAGACCGTAGGATCCTACGCAGTGCCGTAGGGGACCGCACCGCCACTTCCCAGCAAATTAGGGACACTGTTGCTCCTGGGGTATCGGCGAGGACCATTCGCAACCGTCTCCATGAAGCGGGGCTACGGTCCCGCACACCGTTAGGCCGTCTTCCGCTCACGCCCCAACATCGTGCAGCCCGCCTCCAGTGGTGTCGCGACAGGCGTGAATGGAGGGACGAATGGAGACGTGTCGTCTTCAGCGATGAGAGTCGCTTCTGCCTTGGTGCCACTGATGGTCGTATGCGTGTTTGGCGCCGTGCAGGTGAGCGCCACAATCAGGACTGCATACGACCGAGGCACACAGGGCCAACACCCGGCATCATGGTGTGGGGAGCGATCTCCTACACTGGCCGTACACCTCTGGTGGTCGTCGAGGGTACACTGAATAGTGCACGGTACTTCCAAACCGTCATCGAACCCATCGTTCTACCATTCCTAGACCGGCAAGGGAACTTGCTGTTCCAACAGGACAATGCACGTCCGCATGTATCCCGTGCCACCCAACGTGCTCTAGAAGGTGTAAGTCAACTACCCTGGCCAGCAAGATCTCCGGATCTGTCCCCCATTGAGCATGTTTGGGACTGGATGAAGCGTCGTCTCACGCGGTCTGCACGTCCAGCACGAACGCTGGTCCAACTGAGGCGCCAGGTGCAATTGGCATGGCAAGCCGTTCCACAGGACTACATCCAGCATCTCTACGATCGTCTCCATGGTAGAATAGCAGCGTGCATTGCTGCGAAAGGTGGATATACACTGCACTAGTGCCGACATTGTGCATGCTCTGTTGCCTGTGTCTATGTGCCTGTGGTTCTGTCAGTGTGATCATGTGATGTATCTGACCCCAGAAACGTGTCAATAAAGTTTCCCCTTCCTGGGACAATGAATTCACGGTGTTCTTATTTCAATTTCCAGGAGTGTATTTTAGCTGCCCACTAAAACAATAAAGGTACATCTGAAAATAGTTGCACAACTAACTACAATGGCAGTAGTGGAGGAATGAAAGTGGCTGGTGTTGCTAATATATTTCAACGTTCTATTCTGTGTGATAAAGTAAGCTATTTGAATTACATTAGTGATGGTGATTCTAAAAGTTTCAAGAACTGAACCTATGACAATGATGTAGATGAGAAGTTTGAGTGTATTGGAGATGTACAAAAACGAATGGCATCAAGACTTCAGCAACTGAAACCTTGATACAAAAAGAAAAATTCAGTCATGGTAAAGGGCTGGATGGGAAGGGAAGGTTAACTGACAGTGTAATTGACAAAATAAAGATATTTTATGGAATGGCTATTAGGGAAAACATGTAACTTAACACAGGCTTTTTCCACAAACATGAGTATTGTTGACTTATAAACAAAAAATGGTACAAAAAGTAGTGCATTTGCATCACAATAGAAAAAAATTAATCTCTAACATCAGAATTCAAATTTTTAAAAAACCCCATGTTAAGTTGGAGCCAATACTCAAATAAATAACTTGCAAAAATTTCAGCTTCCTAGCTCACATACTTCCCTAGAAAACACGTAATTTATAAGCTCTGTTTTAACTTTTAACGTTGGAAAGATAGGCTTTCTGAAGCCCATTAAGTAAACTTAACAAGAGTGCAATATAAATGTTACGAAGTTCACTAAAACCGTCTGTGAATTTTGAGATAGCGGAGCACAATACTCTGAGAAGTGGAGGGATATCGTGTTAATGCCTTTTCAGACTATGAGTAGAGCCTTTTGCACAATATATCTATATGGAATGAGGTACAAAAATGCTACAAGTCTCTGACAAATGTGTTACCAAATTGAAAAAAGTAATGACAATGACTAGTTTCAAGAGTATGTTAGTATACAGCAATTTGTCACACCTCAACAAAAAGAGAAACGAAGTATAGAAAAAACTCTCACCAATATATGTTGAGTAGAAAAAGGTCCAACACTTGACACCCAAACATATATCTTGAAAATATTTCTAAAATTGTGGAATTAATGTTATGTCTTCCCATTACAAATGCACCAGTCGCGTGTCTCTTTTCTTTGATGAATAAGATATGGATTTCTAAGGAAAGTCAAATGAAAGTAGAGACTTTGAAAGCAATTCTGATGATGAAAATTAGTTTGAAATACAGTTGTTCAGAATTCTTTCTGAGTCCAATTCGTTTTATCCCATGTATTAAGTTTTAAGATCAAAACTGAGCCAACTTGGTCCTTTGGGACAACTTTGTTCTACATACAGAAAAAATATAAATTATTTTCCTCTAGAAATTATGCTGAATATGTTTGAACCTGGTGCTCTATACTGACAAAAATGCAAGACATAATAAACTGTAACGTTCAAAAACCGGGAGAAGTGGGCAACAGCTGTTGTACTTTACGGTTATCATAATCATACAGTTCCTGGCATGTGCCTCTGTTTTGTATTATGTTTGTTATATTATCATTTGGCCCCTGCTGTCATTTCATTTAAACTTTAGTAATGAAATCCAATATCACAGCATTGCTGCATTACGAATAGTAAGGAGTTTTAAAATTCTCGCCAGTTGCGACTTCTAGAAATATGGCCATCTTGCATGTAGTCTACAAATGCTGGTTTGTAAATCTAATTCGAAGATTACCGCTGCACATCTGACTTGCAGTATGATGTATCTATCGGTGCTAAATCAAGTTAATAAATGTGACAGAACAAACAGATAAGTACACAACGACTTCTATACGCAAATGATTAGTGTTGCGAACATAGACAACAGCGATCTGTCGTACTGCTGCCACACTGTAGACTGCACCGCTGCTCTGCCATCTGTTGACCAAGCCGAGCAACTGATGTATGGAATTCCGCTCGATTGTATCCAAAGGCGGTAGTTAACTTTAGTTTCTATTTTGAAGTTCTCTGTGGCCAGAAATGAAGTAAGACTCATATCCACGATTACAGGTACCTTGGTCGTTCTAGGAGTGGTTATAAATTAACGTGTATCCGAAATATTGATGGTGAATATATTTCATACTCGCTTGACGTTTATCATAACGATTGTTTGCATATACCTTCGTTTCATTCGTGTCGTGTGCAATGAAATAACTTCTGAGTATCAATTTTTGTGGGGAGTATTTGCCGAACGGCAAATGAACTTTCACAACATGTGGTAAACGCATTACGTGGAGATACGATGAGGGGTGCACGTGTTGCTAGATTCCGTGACCGATTGTAGTAAATCTGGAGAAGTGCAATTTTAATTCAATTAATAACGATGACCGACTGCGTCGTGCCCACTACGCAGCCGGGCTATAAAGAACTCCGCACTAAGAGAAGGTGCGACAGGAAGCCGACAGGATATGCCACATTTACCGGAGCTTGTTCACATATAGATAAAAGGCATAGGTATTCGGACTGCAGCCTTCGCAGCAGCATCGGCAGCTTTATTCCCCGACGTGACCAGGGACCATGTGATATTCGCTATTTTTGACTTCATTAAAACAGCAAATACGAGTAGTTAATACTTTCAGCAAGAAGGCAAATACTTCTTAATAAATAATGATTAATGTACAATAAGGCGTCGCATAGCGACGGTGGAATTTTCTAAATAATGTAATTCGTCGTCTTTGGGCGGCAATATAAACAGAAAAATACGGATAGGTATGCGATCCTTCACTATTTTGTTCGCTGGAGAACAAATGAAGCCTTGAGCGCTAAAGACTTGTACTGTTTTTCTGAAGTAAGACGGACGCAGATTTGTGGCGGTCTGATCTAATTTTTTAACAAAATAAATAAAAACGTGTTCCGTCTAAGTTTGAGTGAAGTGTAAGAAGAACTGTTACAACTTATCGTGACGACGCACGGGTGACTCAAAAGGACAATGGCTATATAAAAGAGCGCTTAATGGACATGATACGGACATAAAAATCTACCGTCATTGTAGTACTAAGCTTAAGGTACGATATATGTTTTAATTATAATAAATATTTTTTCTGGGAATACTGAATCATTTAGCAGTGCTCATTCCTATCATCCCCTCAGTATTATTTTCATTTTAATTATGAATTTTGCTAAGATTACAGACACCAAGATCAGCAGTCCAATGTGCGTGTTACACTGATAAAAAGAAAACTGTTTTATCCTCTTCTTGCATCAGCTTTACTACTGAATTTCCCTTTTGTGTGATGTTACAGTTGTTTTTGCGCCCTTAAGAACTTTCTGGTCCCTTAGGAAATTGTTTTGTCATAACAATAACTTCGGGTATGATCGTATCTACGATCATGAAGTAATTAGAAAGACGATAATGCAATTTATTAATCAATAGCACGCTAGCTGTGACTGCTTCAAGCCACGCGAAACTGCAAGTAAAAACTATTCACATTTCATACTGCAATATTTTATGACAATGGTCAATCCATGATTCTTACGCCAGTTGTGATTGATAAAACAGTAAGCGAAATCTCAAACTCCAACTTTTCAATTGAATAACAACATCACTTCTATTTTGTAACATCACAACCCTCATGAACATCAGCGAGCGAATGGAGGAATTCGTGGATTCGTTGTACAAAGGGGTGCTATGTGTACAGTACATATAGGCCCTGGAGGGCACTACAGAAGATCATAATACACAATATTGAGAAGCCTGTGTCGTCGCATGTACTGGGTGGACTGGTAGAGAGTGGAAAGCTCTGCAGTAAAAATCGAGCACTGGTCTAGAAGCCGGAATCTAAAATGCTTGCTGCCAATGAAAAATGTGGACCCAACACCATAGTCGGTGTTAAAGCTCTCAGTATAGACGCAGGTGCTGTCTCCAAGTTGTGTGCAACGTTCGAGAAACTTAACAGCGATTGATCGAATCTATTTGGGTCTTTGGGAAATGAACTAAGTTCAAGATGAATGCAGATCTCTGTACGAAGCCAAGGCGGTGAAGGGCTGTCACCCACCGGGAACGTGGCAGGTAACGTAAGGTTAGGATTCGAAAGCAGTATACGAAAGCAAACTCTGGGAGGCAATAAACAAGCTGCTCTTACTCCGTATAGGCGATCAAGGGGAATTACCAAAAACGGTTGGTTGATTTGGAGAGTTTGGTTTGCCAATGGGTAATGGAGCCTTTACAACGTGATAAATCTGTGATAAGAAAATGAATGTTGGTTATGAGACCCTTTACTCAAAGAGAAGATATCGTGGAAAGACGACCTGAAAGAAAACAAGTATCTCCGTGATAAGAAAATGCTTGGTTAACAATGAACTGCATTTATTAGTATACAAGTAGGTTCACCATGTGGAGGGTCCGACTTGAGTAAGAGAATTTTTAAGTTTTCAGTTATTTCCCAGACATGATTTGCTGAAGTTCCAGCATCATCTGCGGGCTGTCATTATCTCTTTCTATAACAGGCAATGTACCAACAGACTGCCTCACTGTCTCATGGGGTGGAGAGGGTGTGGATCTCATAACGTTGGCATCATTTGAGAAGAGATTGTCGAAATTCCTCTCCTAAGTTTATAAAAGACTTTTTGAAAATATGTCGCTATTAAGGCAGTTTTGAAGCTAGAACTACAATAATTGGTATTTGGTTTCTCTGTCAGAAATAAAAAAAAATACTTCTTTCAACGTTTTTGGAAATTCAATTGCTGAGAGGGTAAATAGTGGGTGAAAAGTTTTTTGAAAGCAGATAAGTATTAAAGAAGTACTAAAGTATTTTTAAAGTTGCATCTATGAAAACTGGTACTTGACTTCTAAGTTAGGGATAAAAAAATATGTGTTTCAATGTTTTCGGAAAGTCATCTCCTAAGTGGCTGAAACAGGGTATGAAAATTTTTAGGAAAATATTTCTTTGTATTAAAATAACTTTAATTCTAAATCTATGAAAATTGTTACTTCAGGTCTAGATTAGATATTTAAAAAATATGTGTCACTAGAAAAATTTTCTATGGAAATATCACCGTAAGGACGCAAGAGGCATGATTAACAAACACCTTGAACTCGGTCTACCAGAATCGCTTTTTGGTCACAAGCACATCCACGAAAGACAAAGCTTCTGTGGCAGTAATTAGCCCGAAAACTTACTAGTTTGTGAAAAAAACCATAAAAATTCGATTACAGAGAAACAAAAAAGGTCTGTGCAGGCCATGCAACCCTTGCGAGTGAAGCAGTGGACGTACGGCTAGTCTTTCTATAAAACAGGAAAACTCTCTTTACTACTTGCATACATCGGAATTTGAGTTTTTGCGACAGTGTTTACAAATTTGAAAACAGACCAAGCGTTTTTATATGTACCTCTTTACTACATGCTGCAGTTTTCATGAATTCTTTTGCTACTAACAAGGCACGGTATTTATACAAAACTTTAACTGTTTTTCAAATTTGTAAATACTTTCTTATTTGTGTGCAATTAGTAAAGAGCATTCTTCCTGATTTGTAGAAAGATTATGTAAGCCCACTACTGATGCTGAAACTTCAGCGAATCATGTCTGGAAAATAATAGAAAGGTAAAAATATGCATTTTGATCAACGCAGTCCGTCTCCACAAACATTGTTGATTTGTAAGTGGTATGACCTCCTTCCTGTTCTCAAATACTTTCATTAGAGGAAACATTAACAGTTATACACTGCAAATAACATATCTATTTTTCTGTAATAGTTGGAAGGTAAATTTCCAGCTCTCGAAATAAAATTTTTGAGACATAGCATAAGTTTTTTCAGATGTTAATTAAAATGTTTCTCCTTGATAATCCCTTCTATACCATAGAGAAATTCTGTGTAGAGAGAGTTACTTGTTTTTAAAGAAAATAATGCCTGTACGTGGTCTGTATGTAGCTATATAAGTATTACCATTTTTTATTTTAGTTGTATGCAGGTGTTCTCTGTTTGTTCTGTTGACACATTCCTGATCGTAAGGGGCAAACGTGGTTGTCAGATTCGGCCTTACCAGCTGCGGATTTGTCAAACACGTTTGTACTCGTTCAAATAGGGTTTGTCAGAACTTTGAAGCAGACGCTGCTCGTGTTCCTGAGTACTTTGACGGTAGTAAGAATGGCCACAAGTGCACGCGCACTTTGGCATTGAGCTTGGCACTGTCTTTAAAGAAGAAGAGGAAGAAGAAACAAGACGCTAGTCCAGGGACTGCCTTAAAATAAGAGTGAGATTTACTCATAAAGTATAAATATGTAAAGAGAATTCTGCGCGCAACATCTGCAGCACCTCAAGTCACGTTATTTTGAGCGCATTTTAGCCCATAGAATGCTTAGCGTATTTTGGTGTTATTGCTTCGCCGGTAGATATACATCACCTTCAGAAGTACTGTGAGCTTTTTATATGGAACTGAAAAGCGATTCATGTTACCTAACATATCAAAACAATCTTGTGCGAACTGTTTACAGCACAGTTTTGAATATGTTTGTAGAGATGAAATGCTTCCGTTTCACTTTGTGGAGCAATATTTTGACTTTCTGTTCATCTTTCAGGAAGCTAGAATACAAATACCACGCATAATGTAGGGAACTGTCTCACGGTAGAAGTACTGAAATACACAGAACGGTTTGAAAACCTGCATAAACTGGATGAAATTAATCAGACTATCAAGTATAAATTTTATCTGCACATGAACGTAGCTCAAATATGTATACGCTGACTGCCAGTTTACTCAAACACACTTGCAAATTTAAATAGCTCTTGTCTCCTAAACACATGGTCTAAAAATCGCAGAAGTTGGCTCTACAATACAAGGCTTTATAATACCGTGTTCCGATTTTTTCAACATATTAGTGCCTCATATCAATATGACATTTACTGTTATACATTTGTTGTACATACCTATGAAAAGTAACTGGCCCTCCTTTCACAAAATTCTCTTTACACCAGTAGCTACAACAACGATACACAGTAGCTGTCACTGATTCTCAAACCTGCAGAAACGTAATATAATACAGCGCAGATAAGCGTAATGTTCAAGTTTTGCTATTAGCGCAGAATGAAGACAAGCAGCGTCGTCCCAAAATCACGTGAGCAGCCCGGTTTGATGCTGAGAACATGCGCAGTAGGCTATGCTCACTCCGTATATGTATATACTCTGTGGATTTACCCAGTGACCTCTGTACTCAGGTAATTTGATGTCGAACTCCAGCTGTCTGAGCATGACGGCCAAAGAAGCTCGTAATACGTTTCTTGCTCAATACCAACATGGCTGCCACGAAATGTCACGAGAGCGCAAAGCGAAAATATTTTTCGATTCTGTTTTCTCATCAGTCTATTACATTGCATGTTGACATAAAGTTGGAAGCCAGAAATAAGTAAAGAATTATGTATCACATACAGCGATGGAAATTTTTTGGCCTAACTACAACATTGTGGGCTAAGCAAACGTAAGTTTGTGCAAGCATGTCAAAGTTCCACGCTCTATGATCAGAGTTCTAAATCCATGTAGTGTAGAGATCAGTGGATTTATCCACGAAAATCTAAAGGAGTCATTACTCACAGAAACCATTATTTATATCAGCCTCCTTCGAATGTGTAAGAAAATTTTTAATAATGTGTAAAAGCCCTCGTAAAACTTCTCTGTCAAGTTCGCTCCTACATAGCCACGGTCGTGTCAAATTAGCTCGCATACATACCAGCAAAACTTTCAATTTAACCTTACATTTGAAGCAGATCTTTTTGGTGTATTCTGTATTTTGACACTAGTAGGAAAGGCTACAAATGCAGATAAAGCACTGTGGCAACAAGATTAAAGAAAAACAAGAAAACATGGAAACAACAAAACATGGAATGGTTTAAAATGGTAGAGAAAAATATGCATTATAACCTGTCAGTGGTATCGGGATCTGCGTAATTTGGGTTGACCGACCTTTGAAATAGCGTATTCCGGGTGAGACTAAGAAAAGAGCTGTATTAAAATTCTTCGTTGATGACTAATTTCATCTGTTTATTAGCCCGGAAAACAGATTGTTACAGGAGACAAGTAGAAGGTCAGGAACACTTTACAAAAATGGTTCAAATGGCTCTTAGTATTATGGGACTTAACTTCTGAGGTCATCAGTAAATGGCTCTGAGTACTATGGGACTTAACTTCTGAGATCATCAGTCCCCTAGAACTTAGAACTACTTAAACCTAACTAACCTAAAGACATCATACACATCCTTGCCCGAGGCAGGATTCGAACCTGCGACCGTAGCGGTCGCGATGTTCCAGGCTGTAGCGCCTAGAACCGCTCGGCCACCACGGCCGGCGAATACTTTACGCACAGCAGTAACGTTCCTTAGCTTAAGAATATTTCGTGAAAAGCAGGCTACTCGTTATTATTGTAATCAGGAGATTAGGAACCCGGAGTAATACTAAGTACAGAACAAATAAACATGGAATATGCAAGAACATATAAAAATCATACGCTGAAATCCTAAGAACATATACAAAACACGGCGTCCTGGTGGTTGGATCGGAAACTGTTTGACAGTCCCGATTTAATTGCCTTAGCGCACGCGTGACGCTACGCAACTGATAAGGGAAACTTCCCATCGCACCCGTCTCAGATTTAGCGGTAAGATGGCGCGTCAAGTATCGGGCGCACTTGAATAACGACGGTCTCGTGCTTCTATGGTCACGGTGTTGGACTACAAACGGTAAGGTCCGTGTTCGAATCTCACTCGTATTTCATATTTGTTATCATTTTACACAAAATTATGAACTGTCCACCCAGTCATTGATGTGTATATTGAAATTTGCGTCCGTGTCGTGGTGAAATGTCGGTTTGCAACAGCGACGTGTGACGAAGGGACCTCCTATTTATTATACACAAGTACCACATGTTATGACTCTCGCGTTCTTTTGTGTCATCTCGTTGTCACTGTAGGATTGTACGATGTGCTGCATGCACATATTAATAGCAAACTGTATTCATAAGAATAAGAAAGCTACCTAAGGTAGTTGTTGTGGTACAAGCACTTCCATAATAGTCCACGTTAGCCTCACTGCTGGTGAAGTACGCGTCCCGCTATGCACACTACTCTGGTCGCTAGGTACTGACTGACTGACTCTGCGACTGCGACTCCCACTGGTCTGCATCTGATGACTCCGTGGGAAGCTTGTGTAAGATACATTACATTGGCCATCGGCGGCTGTGGCGCGGTGACAGGGGGTTGAAGGGGCGGGATAGCTATGGTTTACACAAATAACGTTGTAGCAAAAAAGTATGCATGGCTTCTGAAAAGAGAAATTTGATTAGTTCCGCTGTTCCCCTCCTGGAATACATTCAAGAACACAACAAGAAATTAACAATAAGAAATGAGCACCCCTCCAAGCTAAAACACAAGAGAAGAAAGCAAAATCTGCACTGAATTATACTCGTCCTCAGTTTTTGTGTCACCTCGTTGTTAGCGTAGGCTTGTACCGTGGGAAACAAGACGAGGATGTTGTTGATAGCCGGTATCCTCTTTCTACAACACAACTGCATGCATATATTAACAGGATCCTGTATTTATGTTAATAAGAAAGCCACTTACGCTGTGGTACAAGCTCTTCCATAACAGTCCACATTAGCCTCACTTCTGAAGTACACATCCCGCTATGTACAATACTCTGGTCGCTAGGTACTGACTGACTCTGAGCTAAAGGATCAGACTGCGACTGCGACTCCAACTGGGCTGCGTCAGATGACTCGACTCGTGGACTCACTGGATGACTGACTGGGCCCTCTGGTCCGCATTTGTGATCTAAAAACTGGTGGCCGAGAGGACATTGGCGGTGCGGTTCTTGCGAATCTGTCTTTGGCCTCTACCGATCTTTTCACAACCTCTTCTCCGCCCCGTGTGCTGACGACAGCTTAGGCACATCACAACCCCCCCCCCCCCCCCCCCACGAAATGCTTCGTCATTGTCGTGTGGTGAGGCTGTGAATGACAACGGGGAGACAGATTGCTGTGACATAGAGACGAGCCGGGAGCCGTAGCTGTGGAGGACGACATACTCTGGACCGTACCCTGCCATCTGGCTTCTGAACCGACAGGAACATCCTCTGGAAAATTGCTGCCAGAGCATATGTCCAAATCTGAGGATGCGTCGTGGGGCAATGACGCAATGGTGGGTCCAGGTCCATTGGGTTGGCGAGTGGGGACGGCAGTGGCGAGGGCACATCGTCCATCCAATCCTCCTGGGATACACAGTGGCACCAGTGAGGGGAGGGTGGGGGGGGGGGGTGGGCTGCGAAGGCCGCGTGATCCTGTGAGGTGGTGAATCTTGGTTTAGAGAAGCACCAGAATCAGGGGACAAATGAAACGCACGCTTCTGGTGTCAGTGGTGCAAATCATCGGGACCTGAAATCAAACACATAGAAGAACCAATGAATTCCTGGATCACACCTCTTTCCTAGCGCTCACGGTTGCCATAAAACTGGAAAGAACAAGATCGCGTGGCACAAAACCATCTCTGCAGAGCATTGGTGGCCAGATGCTGCAGTGGGCGTAATAAATGGAGCAGTGTCCATAGGCGGGCCATGCAGAAGTTCCTCGAGTGATGGTCCATCTCATAGGTGGGAGCGATAGGAGGCGAGAAGGAGTTGCATCGCCTGTTGCCTTGTGTGGGTGGTGTGAAGTTTGATCATCTTTTATTTGAAAGTGCATACGAAATGTTCTGCTTCTCCGCTGGTCTGCGGGTGAAATGGAGCACTTGTGAGATGACAATGCCATTTCATCACTAAACTGTTCAAAATCATATGAAGTGAAATGTGGTCTGTTGTCCGTCACAAGTACTTCTGGCAACCCTTCTGTGCAAAGTATGAAGAACAACGCTTGAATGGTGGTATGTGACGTGGGAAGAGGATATTGGTGTTTAACCTCCCGTCGACAACGAGGTCATCAGAGACGGATCACAAGCCCGGATTAGGGAAGGGTGGGGAAGGAAGTTGGCCGTGCCCTTTCAAAGGAACCATCCAAGCATTTGCCTGGACTAATCTAGGGAAATCACGGAAAATCTAAATCAGGATGGCCGGACGCGGGATTGAACCGTCGTCCTCCCGAATGCTATGTGACGTGGTCTAGTTCATAAGCACCGCAAATGGGAACTTGCTAAAAGGGTCTACCAGTATGAGCCAACGAGTATTCCAAAATGGTCCTACAAAGTCAATGAGCACTAGTTGCCATGGCGATTGAGCCATAGGCCAAGTTGAGAAGGTCTGTGGAGGAGCTGATCGGTTTTCCGCGCATCCGCGACACTGTTACGTCATCTGTTCAATGTGGGCGCCCATGCCCAGCCAAGTACAGTACCAGCACGCTAACGTTTTGGTGCGAACCATTCCTCCAATCGCAACACATCCTTTTGCAATACTTTGAGAATAAGCACATGTGATTGTCCACTGTCATTTTGAACTAGACTCACTCCCTGTTGAACTGAAAGGCTATGCTGACAAGAAAAGTATTGGCCCGCAACTGAGTTCCGGATACTGTTCAATGAACGAGGCCAAGACGTACGAATTTAATGAAACAAAATCTTGAGGTCTGGGTTTGCTTCCATGGAAACTTGTGGTAAGGTCTTATGGGACCAAAGTGCTGAGGTCACCGGTCCCTAAGCTTACACCCTACTTAATCTAGCTTAAAGTAACTTACGCTAAGGACAACACACACAGCCATGCCCGAGGGGGGACTCGAACCTGCGACGGTGAAACAGCCTGGGCCGTGACAAGACGCCTCAGAATGCGCGGCTACCTCAAGCTGCTTCCATGGCTTGTGCAATTTTTCAGTAGTGCAAGGGAAAAGTTTCCAGCAATTCATAGTCCTGCGTATCGATTTGGCAACAAGAAGCGGCAGATGCATCAAAATCAAGAGTCTGGGCCAATCGGAAGGCGAGATAGGGCGTCTGCGTTGTCAGGTTTTGTCGTAGGTCGGCACACAATATCATACTGATACTGCGAAAGCAGCAAAGCACAGCGTTGCAATTTTTGAGTTGTTGCGTGTAGGAACTGGCTGTGACGGATGAAACAAGGACTGCAAAGGCTTGTGATCTGCCACTAAATAGAATTTGCGACCATACAAATAGTCATGGAATTTGGTGACAACATACACAATAATGATGGCCTCTGTTTCTATTTGAGAATAATTGCACTGACTTTGCTTTAAGAACTTTGAGGCAAAAACAATAGGTCTGTCTTGTGCACCAATTCTGTGCGAAAACACAGCGCCGATTTCGAAGGAAGAAGCGTCGACTTGCAAAAGTACCGGTGCGGCAGGGTCAAAATGCGCTAAACATCTGTCACTAACCAAAGCATTTTCGTATTTCTGAAATGCGTCTTGACAGTCGTTAGACCACATAAATGATACATTTCTGCTACGCAAGCGATGCAATGGGGCCTTGATCTGATCGGCATTCGAAAATGAACCTAATGTAGTACGACATCTTGCCGAGTACTCACAGCAGTTCGGACACATTGCGAGGAACAGGCAGGTCACGGATTGCAAGCAAATGAGATCGAAGGGGGTGCACATCTCGACTGTCAATCACATGACCTAAGGACTGTAGTCCAGTTTGAAAAAGTCACTCTTTTCGAGACGACACTTGAGGCCTGCTTCTGACAACGCTCGAAAAACAGTACGAAAATTGGCAATATGTTCCTCTGGTGTACGACCTGAAACGGCAACATCGTCAAGGTGGTTTAAACGAAATGGCACTCTTGCAGTCAGCTGTTCCAAGTAATGTTGAAAAATGGCGAGTGCAGAAACTCTGCGGAAGAGCAAAGACAAATAATTGCAAAATTGTAAGTGTGTATTTACAACAATCACTTTCTGTGATTCCTCATCCAATGCAATTTGCAAGTAGGCATCACAAAAATCTGTTTTAGAAAACTGACGTCCTGCTCGAAGCCTGTCCATGAGCTCCTCAGGGCGAGGTAACGGGTAAGTACCAACTACAATCTACGGATTAACTATAGACTTGAAGTCAACATAAATGCGAATGCGACCAAAAGTCTTAGGCAACAAAACTAGTGGACTTCCCCATTGGCTAGCTTTAATGGGAGCAGTTATACCATTAGCATGCTATTCTTTCAATTCACTAGCTACTTCGTCTCTTAAGGCAGTGGGCACGGGGCAGGTCCAGAAAAACTTTGGCTGTGCTTTGCCTTTCAGTGTTAAATACGCTACAAAGTTATTAGCTTTCCCATTCCTTCTGAAAATAGTTCAGGAAATTCTTTAAGCAAGCTAGCGACACTGCCTCTTGGTGCAAATGTAGATACTGACAGTACATTGTCGTGGATACTAAGGCCGAACAAATCAAAGGCATCTAAACCGGATATTTTCTCACTGTGTCTTGATTTCAACACAGCAAAATTCAGTGTCCTAGTGTGAGACTTGTGAGTGGCAGGCAAACTACACTGTCCAATCCCTGGAATTTTCTGTCCATTGTAAGCAGTGAGGTGCTTGCTAGAGTTAGAAAGGCGTGGTGAACTTCACTGTTCGTGCGTGACACGATTGAGCAAAGTTTCTGAGGCACGACGGCCAGCAACGCGACAAATAGTTTGTTAGGATGTCGTTGCACAGCGTTAGGGCGAGAATGAGGCACAACGTTAATCTTATATTTGTCAGAACCTGTTGTAGTTTGGAAAACACAACCCGCACTGACATGAAATCTCGTTTGGCTAGGGCCTCCCATCGGGTAGACCGGTCACCTGGTGCAAGTCGTCTTAGTTGACACCACTTCGTCGATTTGCGCGTCTATGGGGATGAGATGATGATGATGAAGACAACACCTAGTCCCTGAGAAAAATCTCCGATCCACCCGGGAATCGAAGCCAGACCCCTTGGCATGGCATTCCTTGGCGCCGGACACTTTTTTTGAGGGATAGTGGATCGGTGTGGGCTTGGAGGGCAAAGTGGGCAGGGGTCGAAACCCGAAACCTGACCGCAGTGTCCCCCGTACCACAACCGAGCCTGTGGGTCATAGGGAAGTGGGAGACGCAGGAATCAACAGAAGTGGAAGGCGTTGTTGTCATTTATTTGTTTGCATTATTCACTATTATTATGAAATTATGTGGACCATCGGCGACAGAGATAAAAATAAAATTGCCGGGTAAAGACAGCGCTACAGACTGCCAATCCTAAGGGCCCGGGTTCGATTCCCGGCTGGGTCGGAGATTTTCTCCGCTCAGGGACTGGTTGTTGTGTTGTCCTAATCGTCATCATTTCATCCCCATCGACGCGCAAGTCGCCGAAGTGGCGTCAAATCGAAAGACTTGCACCAGGCGAGCAGTCTACCCGACGGGAGTCCCTCGTCACACGCCATTATTATTATTATAGGCAACCCCCTCCCCATCTTAGTGAAGGTCTAACAAAGACCCCTTGAAAGATAGATAGCAAAAAATGTTCGGTATTGTGGGGTGTTTTCGAGAGCTGCATGGGCTGTTCCTAAATAGATCCAGAAGTGAAGGCGGGATTTAGGTTCCTCATGAAAGAGATAAGCGATCGCCCACCCTTTGACCGACGTAACAGCATGACATTTGGCGGTGGGAAAATGTTTGTCCTCCAGGTATAGATAGTAATATTCGAGCTTCGACTGTGTCTGGTGGCACTCGGAGATAGCAGGCAATGATTTGCTGCACGAGGTTGCTGCCAAACGAGACAAAGAGGGGAATCTGGCAAACCAATGTTTTGCAGTCGCTGTTTTGTGGCAAATTTCCTGTTCACTATGTGATATCACAGTTCCTGGGTATCCATAGGGAGGAAGGGCCGGTGGTCGGTACTCCACACTATGGGCCACTGGATAGTGGCATGTTTGGTCTCCATCACATTCTGGGGAACACGGCATAATAGTAGACTGTAAAAATTCTTAGTTCTGGGTGGGCGCGTATCTGGGAGACTGGTATGTATGTAACTGTAGTCGATGAAAAAGGTCGAAGTATGAGACAAATGAGGCATTACATGGCCGACAGACACCGGCGGTGAGGTGGAGGCAGGCAGGAGGACCTCAAGCAAGAGATGTGCTCCAGGCACTCCACTGTCTTCTCATGACACTCATATACAAGGCCTCAGCTCGCATACAGAAAATGACAAGCCCGAGGCCACCATCCCGTGGGGGCGGGGTGTCTCATAACGGACTTTAAACATGGAACCAGCCATGAGATAATAGCCAAAAGCACCAGAAGGTTGCACCCAGTCGCCGTTGGCAGACGGAGAACTTGCCCGATGTGGACCAGATTTGATGCCACATAAATATTAAGAAACTCAACGCATTGAAGTGTGTCCTGGCGGCGCAGGACGTTCTGGCGGACGTCGTTGCGGATGACATAACAGACGACGGAAATTCGTTGCCGCTCTGCATATGACCGTGGTGGTATAGGTAATGCCCAGATGCAGGAAAGTCCGCACAAGCGGCTGGGGTGCCACTTCATCTTCCTGGATGCCTCGTCCAATGTGCATTGCAGAAGATTTGTCGACATTCATTGCACAGCCAGCGGCAGCCCCATAAAGGGTAATCAATTCGAGGACGCTCGAATCTCAGAGCCGGAGCGAATGAGGAGGAAGAGGTCATCAGCATATGCCTGACAGCGAAAAGTGTGTTTTTCGCAGGGTAAGGCCAGTCCCCCAATGAGGAGCTGAATGGCAGTGACATACAGGAGGGTAGAGAGGGGGCACCCTTGCTGTATGGAACAGCGGATGGATACCAGCCCTGTTGAACGTCCACTGACTTGGACACGTGAGCTGGCACTGTCGTAAAAACGCTGGAGGACGTCGAGGAACGGAGGGGGGATACCCATTCGGGTCGCCACGGAAAACAGAAAACGGTGGCGCACTTTATCGAAGACGCTGTCGAAGTATGAACGACCGCTGCACGGAGTCTGCAGGCCGCCGCCATCGCAATTAAGTTACGGCACTCTCCTGTGGCTGTCTGTATGTTAACCTGTTCGCCAGGCGTCGTTTGCTCTGGCGAAAGGACATGAGTGAGTATTGTTCGGGGCCGCATTGCCAGTGAATGACCGAAAATATTTTAATCGGCATTGAGCAGAGTGAGTGGTCTGTAACTCGTGACCATCGAACCACGGGCTTGTTTGTGGATCGGAATAAGGATGCCCTCAGCAAAGGCAGGTGGGATTGCTTGGTGAGATGTCATCAGTTCTTGATACATAGTCGTCCACCGCGGTGCCATGAGGTCCAGGATGGTACGGTAAAACTCAATCGGTAAGCCGTCAATGTCGGGCGATCAGTTGACTGCACCCTTGTCGATGGCATTGCCGACTTCGTCTCGCGTGACTACCACAGGGTGCGCGTGACGTAATGCAAAATGGAGTCGTCTGCTTCAGAATCAGCATCTTCTCCACTATAAGTACGACGGTAGTGTTCGGCGAAAACATAGATGATGTCATTCTGAGTGGTCACCTGCGTGCCACGAGGCGAGGTCAGAGTGCTGGTGATCTGCCGACGACGCCGTCGTTAGTCCGACACTATATCATGCATGGATGGAATTTCTTAACCCGCATAATCGTGGCGCCGTGTCCGTATCACGACCCCTTGCAATTTCAAGTGTGCCAGCGCAATTATCCTCGCCTTAGTTCTTTGCCGCTGCAATTAGTTGTCTGGAGTTGGCGGTTGAGTGTCCAGATCTCAGTGAATCGCATAATAAAAGTCAACAGTGTTGCGATGCCAGTTGGTCATGTCCTTCCCGTATCTCATCAGTGTCCTCCGGATAGCTGGTTTGGTGCAGTTCATCCACGGTGTCAGGGTCGAGCGGTAGCGGGGAAGGCGTCGTTTGCAGGCTGTCCAGGCCTCAGTGCCTTGTTGGCGACAGGTAAGGTCACGCAGATGAGAAGTATTTAGTTTCCATGGCGCACGGCTGCGCCATACAGATTGTGGCAGAAGGAAGACCGTACAGATGTAAGCGCAATGGTCGGAAAAGGCCAGTGGCAAGTGTTCGGCGTCCCGTATCGCAGATCCAAGAGTTTGTGAACCATATATCCTGTCTAGACGGCTTGTGGAATGACTAGTAAGAAAGGTATGGCCAGAACAGTCGCCGTGTTGAACTTCCCAGGTATCGTGAAGCAAGAGGTCTCGCATCACTATACGTAGTTCCTGGCATGTAGTATAACGTGGAATCTGATCTTTGGTGTGCAGAACGCAGTTAAAATCGCCTCCCAGTAGGGAGTGATCATATCGCGCTAAAAAACAGGAGACGATAAAATTGGGACCGTTCATGTCATTGGTCAGTGTCTGAAGGAGCGTAGACATTAATGATGTTTGTCCCCATGGCAGTGAGTGCCATGTCCTGAGCTGATGGAAGGAAGGCGACGTCGCTCACAGAAATCCCGTGGCGGATGTAGATGGCCACTCCGCGGCCCATAGGATCACTCGCAGAGGCGTGGGCGGTAATTGATCCGGGAGACCGGCCAAGTGAATGTCTTTCATAAGGGCGAAATCAATATCCGAAGCCCAGAACACCTCCTGCATAAGGCGGATTTTCACCCTGGAACGGATGTTGTTGGTGTTGATGGTTGCTATCTGGTAGTCCTGGTAGCGGACTGCTGGAGGCTGATCCACTCCGGCGTCAGCGAAAGGACGGGGGCGTCGCAGTGGAACGTTGTCCCTATCGCCTGGAGAGGATTCTGGGGAGAGTAAGATTACTGGTTCGGCCCCTACGGCGCAGGATCCCGTAACGGGTCCTGCTTCTCGACCTCCTCCTCGTGCCACGCCATAGGAGCAGGTACCGGTGTATCGTCCATTTTGGCTGCAAAAGATAATGTAATGCTTCGCGGTGTAGTGTCGTCTGTGATATGTCCATGAATTAGTTCAACGACCTCATGCGGCGTCGGAGAGACGGGCGCAGGCACACCGGTTGATGTCTCCGTGCTCATAACGTCTTCGTCGGCAGTAGCGGATTCGGGGGCGTCGTGCTGGTCGTCGGTTGCATCATCCTCGACTTACAACGTCCCCTCTTGGCCGGAAACGGTGCGGCGCCTTCTCTTACGATGTTTCGGAGAAAGTTGTTTCCTAATGCGACCCTCCGTGTCAACGGAATGAAGTCGCTCTGGCAGAAAGGCCGCCGTAAGGACGATGAGCGAGTCGATCTCCATCGTGTTGCCGAGGGTCGCGTCCGGTTGCGTCGGCATCGTCGGAGCGGCGTCGATGGCCGGCCGAGGCGGCGTTCCGTCCGAGGTGTTCTCCGTCGTTGTCTGGTCGGGCTCGTTGGTGGCGTCGTTGGTGGCGACGTTGCAAAGCGGTAGGAGAAGCTAGAGCAGCGGCGTAAGTCACCGGTAGCACTGTAGGTTGCGACATGGATGGTCCTTCGGCTGTTGGAAGTTGTGTAATACGCCGTTGTAGGCACTCGGATCTAAGGTGGCCTTCTTTGCCGCACCCCAACAGGTCTTAGGCTTGGCCATCGTATTGCACGGCATCCGCCGATCTGTATGAAGGATGGCTTTGGAGATCAATGGTGACCCACCCGTCTGACGCGATTTAGGGCACGATATCTCCGAAACTGTGTCCACTTCTCCGCAGTGTGGCCATGGACTGCGCCTCTATGGTTGGAGTGCCGTGACGACTTACACAGCAGGAAATTCGAATGGCAGTTCGTAAATGCGTATCGTGCGCATACCATGGTCGACGGTTACCGCCCCCACATTGCCATCAGCACGACAGAAGCGGAGCCGCTGTTTGGTATCACCGTAGGTTATGTTCGCACGGCGCGCCGTTAATGATTTTAACATAGACCATGCAGCTGACGATCCACAAATGTATGGCGATAATATCGGTCGCCGAGATCTTCACTTGCTCTCGCAGAAAACGCTCAACCTCGAGCGCTTTGGGTCATGCATAATCGTTGCAGAAAGTAAATCGGAGTGTAGATTTATGGAAACTGTTCGCCATGGATCGTACAAGGTAAGCCGGCACTTAAGCAACGGCCGTCAGAATGTAAACAAGGCGAGCTTGCGCCCCGCACGCAGTCAACACGGACTCGTCCGCTCTGTTGCCCTGCCACCCAGCTATCGTGGCGGACACAAAGTTCACTGCATGTGCACGAGCCTGTTTTTTCTGGGAGTGGGCAAAACTCGCGTTTTTGTGCCGTTGTAAACAACCTGTTTTACCACATGTGCAACATGTTGCATTACGTGGTGAGCAATCCTGTCTTTTATGGCAAGCAAAACATCTGGGACAAGACTTTAGTCAATTCTCAGGCTTGTTTACATGTCTGCGCGGCTGTGTACGCGGTCGTTGTTGAAGCTGCTTGGGGAGTCACGAGCGACCCGATAAATCGGAGCTTGGTTAAACTTACCGACCGCTATGCACACGAAACATATTGCTCTAAGATTTGGAATACATAGAGAAGTGGTGGATCAGAGTATTTTAAAATCGATTTCCATATTATACTATCTGGGACATTGAATATTACAGCATCCATTATCATTAAATCACTGTAAAAGTTGCCACAATTACACTTCCTAGTCATGGCCGTTATTTCTGTATACAGCTGACGGTAAGTTTGTTCCAGCTTTTCTGCAAGCGAAGGAACTTACATCTGGCTGCAGCTACTTGGACTTGCTGGTCATAGCAGTTGGTTAATGCAGTGATTACTTGATCCTAACTGGGTTCTTCGAGAGACACATTTGGGAATAAGTTTTGTATGAACCTGAACACTGTGGACCCCCACAATCGAAAGACGGTATTGTGCTTGGAACTGACAGTGTGCTTGGGACTGTGTCAGGTATTCGAGCCATTCCTCTTCGTCTCGCGGTTAAGGCGCTGAGTCCGGAACCGCGCGACTGCTACGGTCGCAGGTTCGAATCCTGCCTCGGGCATGGATGTGTGATGTCCTTAGGTTAGTTAGGTTTAAGTAGTTCTAAGTTCTAGGGGACTGATGACCACAGCAGTTGAGTCCCATAGTGCTCAGAGCCATTTGAACCATTCCTCTTCTGTATCTTTAAATTGCTGGAAAGGTGGTATCATGGTTGGCAGCACTTGTTGGTCCTGTCTGTTGATCGGTTGTTGTGCGGCCGACGCAGCTCGTGCAGCCAGTAGTTGTTGCACTGTCGTTAGTAGGGCAACAATTTGTTGATTCTGAAACTGGAAAGCTTGGCGTTAGACCAATTAAACTGGCCATCGGCGGCTATGGCGCGGTGATAGCGGGTGGAGGTGGCGGAATAGCTATGTTTTCACAAGTACGTTCAGAAAAGAGAAATTTGTTTAGTTCTGCGGTTCCCTTCCTGGAATACATGCAAGAACACAACAAAAAATTAGCAATTAGAAATGAGCACCCCTGCAAGCTAAAACACAAGAGAAGCAAGCAACATCTGCTCTGAATTATACTAGTCCTTAGTTTTTGTGTCGTCTCGTTGTCACTGTAGGCTTGTACCATGGCAACCAGTGAGAGGATGCTGTTGACAACCGTTATCCTCTTTCTATAACACAACTGCATGCATATATTAACAGGAATCTTTATTCGTAAGAATAAGAAAGCCATTTAAGCTGTGGTACAAGCTCTTCCATAACAGTCCATTTTAACCTCACTGCTGATGAAGAACACATCCTGCTATCCACATTTATGTGGTTGCTAGGTACCAACTGACTCCGAGCTAGAGGCTGAGCTAACTGCGACTGCGACTCCCACTCGGCTGCGACTGATGACTCGACTCGTGGACTCAACTGGATGACAAGCTGGGTGCTCCGGCGGCGATCTAAATATAGTACTGGTGGCCGAGGGGCCACTGGCAGCGCGTTTCTTGCGAGTCTGTCTTTGGCATCTATCGATCTTCTCCCAGTCTCTTTGCCACCCGGTGTGCTGGGACAGCTTACGCCGCCACACGTTCAATTTTGGAAGTTTTGATTCTTGAACTGTTGTAACGTAATTCACACCCATTTATTTGTTGTTTTCATACCTGAGTGGTCTATGTGGCGTCTCACAGGCTCTCACTATTCATCATATTTGCTTGTAACAGTAGTATATTCTTACCATATGACTCATAATCTACAACCGATGTGTAGCATAACAATTACAAAGACCATAGAAGGAGTAAAGAATTGTCAATGAGGGAGTGGACAGTTCATACTATTTTCATAAAAAATAAGAAAAATAAAAATTGGGGCTTGAAGGGGAATTGAACAGGCATTTTCCCCTTTGCCATCCAGCGCCTTGAGCCCACAACCACAACGCCAGGGCTATACCAGCTAGCTCGATGTTGCTTATTTTTATCTTCGACTGTTCACTGTTTCTATTTTGCTTGGTTTTCTCACAGTTCAGTACACCTTCCTATTTTCATGCTTTATCTGTGTTCAGTTTTTGACAGACTATCCTCTGTACCATCTCAGCACTAGACCTGAGGGGGCTGTGATTGGGATTTTCTCTTGTCAGTGAAGAGGTAAGGGAGATTTGAGGCATCACATATCTTCCAAGAATCATATAAATGGATTCACAGTAGCATCGACATCAAAGTCTGTTTCTGCATACATGGTTGAACTGCTAAAATTATGGGAGTATTTATTTTCTATTCCTGCATACAATGGCACTGTGGAAAGATTATTTTCGCTGACGTCGCCCCAGTGTACTGGTTAAAGAAATCGACTGCTGCCAGACACTGTGGAATCAGTCTTACAGTGCCAGTTTAACTACAAGTTAACTTGGATGGCGTTTTATAAATACGTCAAGGGTTAAAAAACACTTCCTCAAAAAGGTGAAATCTTCGGAAAAACATGGTATACCAACTACTTCTGCCACAACGAGTTCAATGTAATTGTGTTCTAGTTAAAAATTAATCATTTTAAATAAATTTTTACATCATTTCTACATCACTATCTCAGAGTGTCCGACGAGGTCCCAGCTAGATATGGCAACCCTACACTTGGTACATTTGTTAGGCACCTGTCTAAACGACATCGCATACACTGCATGCATCCACGGCGGTTTCGCATTTTTTTTTCTTTCCGGCTGCTGTTGTGAGTACAGAAAAAAACTATGTTGTTTTGCTTAGCTTTACGCTTGAGAGAGACGGCTAGGAAACTGAAGATACAGTATCTATAACTGGGCTTGAACAGGTGCAGGCAGCTGGACGGATACGTCGAGAAATTTCAACAAATATTGTGAAGAACATAATCATGGATTACTTTTTACTTCAGCAGGCTCCATAAACTGGCAGTTTTCTAGAATATATTCGTATAATGGATAATACATATGGAGAGGTTTTAATAAAGCAAGGTGATAGACAAGGGTGTACTTTACTGACTACACGTTTTAATATTTATACAATCGACGCAATCAGAAAATGGAAAGAAAGAACACAAGAATGGATTAATGTAAACAGGAAAATACTATTATATCCTGATGACGTATTGTTGGCTAATTCTCAAGACAAACTACAAAAATCAACCTTTCTTCTAAGCTTTAATTAATGGATTATAATTTAAGACAGCACTACCTAACACTAACGCAACGGTGTCCCATGGGAAGTAATCAGCATGAAACAGAAATGTAGTATGATATTCTGGAAAAAGTTTAACACTTCATTTACTTGGGATCTGTATCACTTTTAAAGTGTAATAGCATGCAGATGTTAAATTACTGAAATATTAGGCTGGATGTGGCATTATTAGCAAAACATTACAAAACTACACGAAGAATCTGTCAGCTGATGGCGGAACCTGTTTAACCGTGTAGCAGTGAAAACTGGGTTATGAAGAGAAAAGATTCTACCAGCATTCTTGCGGCTGAAATGAAGTTTTCATGGCAGTCAGAGGTTGCACTAAGCTCCTGATGAAAACATACCACAAGAAACAAATATTTTTGCAATAAATGACACAATTGGAGAATACAGACAAAACTGGGAGGAATATATGGAACGAATGAAAGTAACGACAATTCTGAAGACAGCCTTACGATATAAACCCAGAGGGATCAGTGACATAGGATGGCCACATAAAAAATGGAACTAATGCCTCCATCGCCTTCTTTTTGGGTTGTCCTGTCCGATTTCTTGCTGTTGTTCAATCATCTCGTGACTAAATCGAGCAAATGAACTAATGCCACTTGCTATAGTAGATCATGCTAGCGACACTGATCGGAAAGAGGTAGGAAGCGTAAGGGCGCGTTATGCTGCCACGTCATTGCTCACAGGTGTGGCACGACGATGATGAATCTCTGAGACGCCCATTTCACCTGCAGCGTCGGTGCTGGCTAAAGGCGACTAAACCAAGCTGGTTCGCGTTTCGCGTTGCGACCATCGTTGTATGTTCCGTAACTTGAGCTGTGATTGGCTGCTTCAGGGTCACTACAGCAGTGTCGTGTTAGACTGCTGTTCGTTGCACACGGTTTATTGGGGCTGTATGCAGACAGTTTTATTCGTTGCAAGCCGTGGGAGCAGTTCAGTCACAACTACAATTAACTGTTTTAAACTTTGCACTTATTTCAGCCATTTTCACTCTCAGGATAAAAAACGCATTTCCACTTAGCCTTGGTTTCATTGCATTAATTCCCTATGATAAATGCAATTCCTAAGAACTAAGCACAGTTCTCTGAAGATGGGTCGATTTAAAATAGGTTCAAGTGGTTCTGAGCACTATCGGACTTAACATCTGAGGTCATCAGTCCCCTAGATCGTAGAACTACTTAAACCTAACTAACCTAAAGACATCACACACATCCATGACCGAGGCAGGATTCGAACCTGCAGTCGTGCGGTTCCGGACTGCGCGCCTAGAACCGCGAGACCACCGCGGCCGGCTCGATTTAAAACATTGAATTATCTATACCTTGTGATACTACACTTTCTCAACATGACAAAAGCGTATTATTCAAACTTAGAAGCAGAAAAATCTATAACAATGTTATTATATTTTTTAGCATCTGCCGGTTTTTATCTCCGACTAGGAAGGAATTAAGTTCTTGTACAACGTAAGTTTTTATTACAGTCCATCCCCAGGAAAGTCTCATTTTAAATTAAGTTATTCCTCTAGTTCCAAATATCAAATGCCCATTCTACTTACGGGATGTGAACAACAAATAACTGTTCTCATTTTGGAATCTAAAGTGTGGCTAATTGTATAACCACTGCAGGAGTTTGTCACGTGTAATCGGACGCCGCCGAAGTAAAAATTGGTTTATATTAGGATTTTTCTAGACTTGATTCATTGAAATAACACGAGAGACCGACACTAGACCTGAATTGATCGCTAGTAATTCGTTTTATCCATCTTGCAATGTTTGGCATTTTGCTAAACCCACGCAAACTCCATAGGTTTACAGTTGCAGTGTTGATGCCTATCAATAATCTGCACTGACTTGTGAATAGAGTCTGATATCAATGTCACTACCATATCAAAAACTCTTTTGCACTTTTAGTTATATTTCATAGGCATTAATGTATGGTGTAAAACTTAAATGACAGTAAATTACCCACTATCAATCTTTGTCACTACAACATTTGTAAATTCAGTATATTTGGTTGGCAAATAGCGTCATGTCACGATGGCTGTTATAAATTATGAAAAGGTAACGGGTTTATTAAGAACCTAAGATGCTGCACTACTGTGTACAAAAATAAAGTTTTTTTAACTGATTACGTTTTTTAAAATCGGCATACAAACGTCACGGAACTAAAAAAAGAAAAAAAACAAGCGAAATGAAAAGTAGTCGTTTTCCTTTCTTTACAAAGAAAGGAAAGCTCTTAAGGGAAAAAAAGAAGGTCATAAAACATCGTGCCATAGTCTTACATACCACTTAGTGTTGTAACAACGTGAAAATCAGAGCCATCCGAGCCAGGTACGCAGTGTGGATGTAGCGTAAAAATGTAACAAGGCTCTGGGCGAGCACCAACATTTGAAGTGCCAGCTGTCAGCAGCGCGGCTGCAGCATAAACATACCCTAAAGTGACTTAGCACATCGCGCATGCGCACACTGCAAATTCGCAGCTAATATGCAAGCGAGTGCAAGCACGTGGCATCCGCTTGGTGGTAGATAAGGCTAGGCGCAAATTGAGACGCGTATAGCGCGTGCGGCGCGACGCAGCGCAGCGCGCGTTTTTGTAACATCACAGGTTCAAATGGGACGGCGCAAATTGCGACGCGACGAGACTGGGACGCGACACGCGCCTGCGCCAGGTCGCGCGGCGTTGTGGTTGAGGCACAGTTTCTCGCGCGGCGCGTCGCGCGTCGCGCTTGCCTCGCTAGCATCGTGGGAATTTTTAGGCGGGGAGCGGAAAAGTAGCACGGCCATATGCTCACATCGGAAGGCGCATATGAGCAGTGGTAAATTTTGCCTTACTGTGTAGCGTCCAAGGAATAGAAAAGCAACTGGAATCACTCAACAGAGGAAAGTCCACTGGACCTGACGGGATACCAACTCGATTCTACTCAGAGTATGCGAAAGAACTTGCCCCCCTTCTAACAGCCGTGTACCGCAAATCTCTATAGGAACGGAAGGTTCCAAATGGTTGGGAAAGAGCACAGGTTGTCCCAGTCTTCAAGAAGGGTCGTCGAGCAGATGCGCAAAACTATAGACCTATATCTCTGACGTCGATCTGTTGTAGCATTTTAGAACATGTTTTTTTCTCGAGTATCATGTCGTTTTTGGAAACCCAGAATATACTCTGTAGGAATCAACATGGATTCCGGAAACAGCGATCGTGTGAGACCGAACTCGCTTTATTTGTTCATGAGACCCAGAAAATATTAGATACAGGCTCCCAGGTAGATGCTATTTTTCTTGACTTCCGGAAGGCGTTCGATACAGTTCCGCACTATCGCCTGATAAACAAAGTAAGAGCCTACGGAATATCAGACCAGCTGTGTGGCTGGATTGAAGAGTTTTTAGCAAACAGAACATAGCATGTTGTTATCAATGGATAGACGTCTACAGACGCTAAGTAATCTCTGGTGTGCCACAGGGGAGTGTTATGGGACCATTGCTTTTCACAATATATATAAATGACCTAGTGGATAGTGTCGGAAGTTCCATGCGGATTTTCGCGGATGATGCTGTAGTATACAGAGAAGTTGCAGCATTAGAAAATTGTAGCGAAATGCAGGAAGATCTGCAGCGGATAGGCACTTGGTGCAGGGAGTGGCAACTGACCCTTAACATAGACAAATGTAATGCATTGCGAATACATAAAAAGAAGGATCCTTTATTGTATGATTATATGATAGCAGAACAAACACTGGTAGCAGTTACTTCTGTAAAATATCTGGGAGTATGCGTGCGGAACGATTTGAAGTGGAATGATCATATAAAATTAATTGTTGGTAGGGCGGGTACCAGGTTGAGATTCAATGGGAGAGTCCTTAGAAAATGTAGTCCATCAACAAAGGAGGTGGCTTAGAAAACTCTCGTTCGCCCTATACTTGAGTATTGCTCATCAGTGTGGGATCCGTACCAGATCGGGTTGACGGAGGAGATAGAGAAGATACACAGAACAGCGGCGCGTTTCGTCACAGGGTTATTTGGTAACCGTGATAGCGTTACGGAGATGTTTAACAAACTCAAGTGGCAAACTCTGCAAGAGAGGCGCTCTGCATCGCGGTGTAGCTTGCTCGCCAGGTTTCGAGAGGGTGCGTTTCTGGATGAGGTATCGAATATATTGCTTCCCCCTACATATACCTCCCGAGGAGATCATGAATGTAAAATTAGAGAGATTAGAGCGCGCACGGAGGCTTTCAGACAGTCGTTCTTCCCGCGAACCTGGAACAGGAAAGAGAGGTAATGACAGTGGCACGTAAAGTGCCCTCCGCCACACACCGTTGGGTGGCTTGCGGAATGTAAATGTAGATGTAGTGAATTTTACTGCCTTTGGATAGTGTTTCGTTTTTCGCCATTTAAATGCTCCAGCTTTCTTTGTTAGCACGTTATACTTTTCTGTTATTTATATGTGCATAGTTTTGTTTTGTTTTTCTTCTGTCAAGAAAAATGTATACTTCAGTAACTGATGAGCCAGTGGCCGCTGGAATTGCACCATGTGCCTCTGCGATGTTTTCAGATCGCAAGAAGGGACAGAGGGTAGTGAATAAGGAAGCAAGGAATATTATAAAATCATGTGATTAAGAATCAAGGAAGGAAAGTAAAGCAAGGTTATCTTCTCGCTGCCTAGTAAGGTAGCGTATCTGTACGATCTGTTACAAAAATTTAGAAACGGATAATGTCCACAGGTTTGATCCCTTTGTGCATCTGGTAAAAAGCGTCCAAGATCTGAAGTATGGAAGTTTCACTGTGATTACTCTGATGTGGATGTAATAATGTAATACGACACACTGTACTACATGCATGTCAACAACATATTTCCACTGTAAGCTAGAAACAGTCGAAAAGCAGTCTCAAATAACAATGTTTTAATTGGTTCGCCGTGATGAGAAAAAGCATTTTAATTGTTGCACGGACATTATCAGCATTAATAAACTAATTATACAACAACAGGCTACACAAATGAAGAAAATGGTCGGTATTATTACGAAAGTTGGAATATCCTAAAAGAGTGTTATGATTAGATATATTTCATTTGTTGAAATGTGCTGCTGACAAACGCAGATCTACTTTCATGACAATGTTTTTCGAACTCCATCTCACATGGCACACATGGCTAGCTTGTGCATTCCTGTCGCGCGCATTATCCTTCGCTGCTGACAAAACACTGACCATTGTGTTGCGCGACAGATCAATAGTATATTTTTCTCAACAACGACTATTTTATCCGCGATCACGCATTGTCAGTTTGGCAAGTCCTAGGTGAATAAACAGTATCTGCCATGTGCCTATCATTCCGCCTGACAGAACGCTTGTCATTATTTTAATACTGCTCAGATCAAGAGAAGGAATAAAATCCTTTGGTAAGTTTCCATTCCAGTCGCTCAGTGTTAAAAGTACGATGGGTTACGAGGATTCCACCAAAATTCCAACAGAATTGCCAAACTGTTTTTGTGTGAGTTGTTAACCTTTTCTCATTCGAAGAAGCATCACCATTTATGAGTAAAGGCTACATTTCTCTTGGTGACTGGTTTAATTGTACTTCCTTTGTCACAATGTAATTTGCCAAACTCATCTCACATCAGCTATTGAGACAGAATTCTGAAACGGAGAGACTCATTAAACAAGTAATTGGCAATCACAGAGCTCAATAGCTTACGAAAAACCTCGTAGTATCGGTTTGCAGTAACATAAAACAAGAAATTTCGTGTTTATTTTCATACTAGGAAGCTCTTGTTTCGCTAGCTGTCGATAACTCTTAAAAAATAAGAGTCACTGGAGCGAAATAAATAAAAAAAGAAGTATAAGTAGTGATATATCGCCATAGATAAGAAAGTCCCGTGTGTTCAAATGTGTGTGCAATCTTATGCGACTTAACTGCTAAGGTCATCAGTCCCTAAGCTTACACACTACTTAGCCTAAGTTATCCTAAGGACAAACACACATCAATGCCCGAGGGAGGACTCGAACCTCCGCCGGGACAAGCCGCGCAGTCCATGACTGCAGCGCCAAGACCGCTCGGCTAATCCCGCGCGGTCCCGTGTGTTTAATAATTGGCAAAACACTCTCCTCCTTGTATGCTATCATTCGCCAAACTTTCGTTTCGATGTCTCGAGCGGTTTAGGAGGTACGAGAGATGTTGCGAGTATTTCATTCTCGTGGGCGTGAGATCAGAAGTGAGCGCGCTACATGGGATCCATTTTCTCGAGATCGGAGGCAGATAGAGATCTCCTCCCATGTCTAAACAAAAATTCAGCATGTTAGCTGAATTTCATACGCAGCAACATATGGTGTAACACGAACAAAACGCAAAATCATAGCGACCCCTAATTTTCGTTGCAAACTTTAGGAGTTTTGCGTAGTGTCTCACTAAAATGTGTACATCACAATAAGAATGATCATTAGAGAGGTAGCCGGCCAGTGTGGCCGTGCGGTTCTAGGCGCTTCAGTCTGGAACAGCGTGACCGCTTCGGTCCCAGGTTCGATTCCTTCCTCGGGCATGGATGTGTGTGAAGTCCTTAGGTTAGGTTTAAGTGGTTCTAAGTTCTAGGGGACTGATGACCACAGATAAGTCCGATAGTGCTCAGAGCCATTTGAACCATTTTTGAACCATTAGAGAGGTGATGGGCACTTTGTCACGAAGCTGACATATAACGCTACAAGTAAGGCAAAAATCATATATTTTCAGAAAATAGTTTCTGTAAAATACACTCCTGGAAATGGAAAAAAGAACACATTGACACCGGTGTGTCAGACCCACCATACTAGCTCCGGACACTGCGAGAGGAATGTGCAAGCAATGATCACACGCACGGCACAGCGGACACACCAGGAACCGCGGCGTTGGCCGTCGAATGGCGCTAGCTCCGCAGCATTTGTGCACCGCCGCCGTCAGTGTCAGCCAGTTTGCCGTGTCATACGGAGCTCCATCGCAGTCTTTAACACTGGTAGCATGCCGCGACAGCGTGGACGTGAACCGTATGTGCAGTTGACGGACTTTGAGCGAGGGCGTATAGTGGACATGCGGGAGGCCGGGTGGACGTACCGCCGAATTGCTCAACACGTGGGGCGTGAGGTCTCCACAGTAGATCGATGTTGTCGCCAGTGGTCGGCGGAAGGTGCAAGTGCCCGTCGACCTGGGACCGGACCGCAGCGACGCACGGATGCACGCCAAGACCGTAGGACCCTATGCAGTGCCGTAGGGGACCGCACCGCCACTTCCCAGCAAATTAGGGACACTGTTGCTCCTGGGGTATCGACGAGGACCATTCGCAACCGTCTCCATGAAGCTGGGCTATGGTCCCGCACACCGTTAGGCCGTCTTCCGCTCATGCCCCAACATCGTGCAGCCCGCCTCCAGTGGTGTCGCGACAGGCGTGAATGGAGGGACGAATGGAGACGTGTCGTCTTCAGCGATGAGAGTCGCTTCTGCCTTGGTGTCAATGATGGTCGTATGCGTTTTTGGCGCCGTGCAGGTGAGCGCCACAATCAGGACTGCATACGACCGAGGCACATAGGGCCAACACCCGGCATCATGGTATCGGGAGCGATCTCCTACACTGGCAATACACCTCTGGTGATCGTCGAGGGGACACTGAATAGTGCACGGTACATCCAAACCGTCATCGAACCCATCGTTCTACCATTCCTAGACCGGCAAGGGAACTTGCTGTTCCAACAGGACAGAGCACGTCCGCATGTATCCCGTGCCACCCAACGTGCTCTAGAAGGTGTAAGTCAACTACCCTGGCCAGCAAGATCTCCGGATCTGTCCCCCATTGAGCATGTTTGGGACTGGATGAAGCGGTGTCTCACGCGATCTTCACGTCCAGCACGAACGCTGGTCCAACTGAGGCGCCAGGTGGAAATGGCATGGCAAGCCGTTCCACAGGACTACATCCAGCATCTCTACGATCGTCTCCATGGGAGAATAGCAGCCTGCATTGCTGCGAAAGGTGGATATACACTGTACTAGTGCCGACATCGTGCATGCTCTGTTGCCTGTGTCTATGTGCCTGTGGTTCTGTCAGTGTGATCATGTGATGTATCTGACCCCAGGAATGTGTCAATAAAGTTTCCCCTTCCTGGGACAATGAATTCACGGTGTTCTTATTTCAATTTCCAGGAGTGTAGTTTGAGAAAGATAAGAGGTTACGCGCGCTTCGTTTCAGTCAGCGCAGAGCGTCGCCAGTCGGCGCGTGCGAAGTATGGTGTACGCGTCGCAATATGCGCTGCACCCGCGTGACCCGTGCGGCACGTGCGTGTCGCGCTGTAGTGTCGTGACACGTCACACGTGCTATACGCTTCTCAATTTGCGCCTAGCCTAGGCGTGGCTCTCGCGTCGAGTGGCTGCGCTGTTTGAGACGCCATATCATGGACTGCTCCCCTCCTGCCGGAGGTTCGAGTCCTCCCACACGCATGGGTGTGTTGTTCTTAGTTTCAGTAGTGTTTAAGTCTACGGACTGATGACGCCAGCAGTTTGGTCCCTTTGTAATTCACACACATTTGAACATTTTATGCATGCCTATCAAGGAGTGCTCATGCATCCGCGTTACCAAGCATCAGTCACCTTCGGCAAGTTTCGCCAATGTTTGTGACGGGTTGTCGCCCCCCAGCCGTGTGCAGGCCATGTGGACAGGGGTCATATACTGTATCGTTCATACCGATCGGTGCGATAGGTTAGCATCTGTGGTGACGTCATTTTCGGTTCATTATCTGAAGCTGCTATTCTGTAAGCTTCTGAGACCTGCTACCGATCGGTTCTCCTGCCGATTTTCCGACAAATGTGGAGAGAGGTGGTTAGGTTTTGGTATGGCCACTTCTTCGATTGGGTGTGATTTATTTACCGCTAGAATTTGTTATTTTGGAATTACTGAGTGGCTTTAATTTCAGACTGAGTGATTATGTTTTACTGGAGAATCACCAGGAGGCATCCGAATGGAAAGTGAGTTTATAAGAGACTGTTTTCCTTTGTTACAAATATGGTTTGTATTGTTGTCACTTTGAATGATTATAACATTAAAACACATTTTCGGTCAATACTCTTATAAAATACCTGATACTTTTATGGAATTAAGAGTTTAAAAATCACTAAATTTCAAAAGGTCAGCTCTGCTTACATATGATACACGAGTGTTAGCTAAAATTACTAGTGACTTCACATACTTTTCCCACAAATTTTTAGTTAATAACTATCGAAACTTGTTTAAAACTTTTAAGTAACAATGGAAAGGACAATTGTGAAGCCTGATAGTGTAAAACCTTCGAAACTTTCATGCATTTATGGCTTATGCCCACATCACTTGGCAAACAAAGTCAGACTGCATCTCGCTCTATTATCATTTGGAGGAATAAAGTGCTCGTTAATTACGAGTTGTAGTAACCGAACGATGTTGCTGTTCGGGACAGCTCTTCTGTCCACATAATTTAACCTGGAGGGGGTTTAGGAGTATACATCAAGGATACGCTGAATGATTAAGTTGGGTCTGGTGATGAAGAGAAATCTCAGGCCGCAGAAGAAGAAAATTTGTATGCTGAACTGCCACCAGATGAATATAACAGTGAAGATGTTAAATGTGTGCTACTGATAAAGATTGATTACCTTTCCCCAGTCTATGAATGCTGTAATTTATGACTGCAGTTAGCAATCATTTTATTTATCTCATTTAATTGTAAGCTAATCATTTTTCTTGTTATTTTTGTGGAATAAAAAGAAATGGTTAAAAAAAGCTTTTAATTCACTGAACTGCAATGTCGAAGGTCGTAGGTTCGCATCCCCCTTGGTACGATTTTTTTCCCTCCTCGTGTTTGTAACACATCTGAGACTTCGTTATTCATGAAAGTTAAGTATTTATGTGAAATATTCGGTGCTATGTACTTGTAAGACTGCACTTTCTCAGTAATGAGTATCTCCAATTTCGTGATTTCCATACGTTTAAGAAACGAAAGATACCGTAAAGTTGCTGCAGATGAAACTGCTATGCGTGAAACAACTGACACTGACGTTTGTATATTCTTTGTCGCAAATAATTCACCATTTTTTCCGAATACTTAGGGTTATTCGAGAGCGTGGTTAGACAGGAATCTAAGACCACAACTTAAATTACTGCAAATGACCCTAGCAGCAATCATCTTTATACTCTTGCTTGTCACAAGTATTTACCTGCGATCGAAACCTTAACAACAGTAGACAGAGATGAAAGATCCCCGCCATAATATTTTTAGACGATATCGCTATATATGAAACATTCTTATTCATCAGATGCATGTTATAAGTTACAACGAACTTCAATAACTGCACTCGCCACACATTCTCTAAAAGGCGTTTTTTAAATTTTGTTTTTAAGACCCAAATTGCTGATGAATCACATAGGAAAGTAGGCTACTTCATCATTTGGATCTATAGGAGCCAGTTATTACCACATTCCATGCATCTCCTTATTCTTTAATAAACTCTTAAACAATTTTTTGGATGTTTTTACATCTGTACGATGTGCTACTACATACCATTCCTAACTCTCTGAGATGTAAAATACAAAACAAGACTTCGACGTGAATAAGAATAAAATAACATAATACGACATTTATATCAGTTCCCAGAACACAGTCAAATATCCTGTCGTTATTATGCATGTACGGAAACACGTGGCCAGCGAAATTTGAGCAATACTTCATATTCTAAATACACTTTCAGTACTGCGAAGAAGAGTGCACCTATGTCGGCTGCTAGCTGCTTCAGGTTCACACCGCTGTCCACACTGCAATGCAGATGCACGGATCTACAACCATTTGCTTTTGATTGGTTGGCGCTTTGAGAACTGACAATAGAGCCTCTGTTTCAGAGAATCGTGTGGCATTGCTTCCGAAATGTTTATAGAATAACGTGGGGGCTCTCCGAAAACAAGGCCGCTTGGTGCGTACGTAGAATAGTTCCCCAGGCCACACTTGTGCAGGATTCCGTGCACACGCTCGCATTTTGTGCTTTGTGGTGGTGGATGGTCACCATAAGGCAATTATTGTGTGTATTGATCCGTTCCAGCATGTTTCTAGCAAACTCAGCACATCTGGGCCTATCATCTGGCTGTGAAGCTTGGGGAGTTGCACTTTTGAGTGTACGTAGAAATGCAGCTATTTGTGTAAAATCGTCAGCACAGTGCTCTGAGCTACGCCTGTTTCTCTGCAAACATATAGCATCGATTTCTGTGGACTGTGTTGAAATGCTGTATGCACGGTATCAACAGCATCCTCCAGGTACACCGTTTCTTGCCTCGCCATCAAGACTGCTACTCACTCTAAACTTCCCATGCCCTTCACATCTGGCGGCTCTCAACGATAGGCACTGAGACACTGTCGCTGAACTATAATAAGCGATCATGCTTCGTGAAACTATAACACACAATGCGCTTTCTCCTGCGTAGATGCCATTGTAACAGCAGCACTCCTAAATTATACTATGTGTATCAAGAGAGAGAGAGACAAGAAATAGGAAACCGTCAGAGCACATATATAAACGTATCCATAAAAACATCATGAGTTAAGCTCAGTTTTGAAAAAAAAACCTGATAGACATGTGTGGAAGTGTGTCCATAAAAAGCTTTCAGTCAAACGAAGATTTGCAACAAACCACGAAGCTGTATCCAGCATACGAGGTCTGTTCAAAACATTCTGGAAATGGGTGCACAAAATTTTTCTGTGCTTACCTTTTACTTATTGTCCATTGCCTCCTTCGAAGCACTCTTCCCTATTGATACACCGCTCCCAACCTCGTTTCCACGTCTGTAAGCCGTCTTGGTATGCCTCTTGCTGGATAGTGCGAAGTGCCTCCCTACATTTTATTTTATGTCGCCAATTGGAAATAAAAAGAAGTCCTCAGGGATGACGTCTGGAGAATATGGAGGTTGAGGCACCACAGTGATTTCGTTTTTTGCGCAATAGTCACACACCAACAGGAACGAATGTGCGAGTGCATTATCGTGATCCAAGAGCCATGAATTGTCTCGCTACATTTCAGGATGTTTCCTTCTCTCATTTTCTCGCAGGAATCGCACCACGCCCCTATAATACCATCGGCTTAACAGTTTAACCCTGTAGCACGAGCTAATCCTTCAACGTCAAAGGAAACTACACTCCTGGATATGGAAATAAGAACACATTGACACCGGTGTGACAGACCCACCATACTTGCTCCGGACACTGCGAGAGGGCGGTAAAAGCAATGATAACACGCACGGCACAGCGGACACACCAGGAACCGCGGTGTTGGCCGTCGAATGGCGCTAGCTGCGCAGCATTTGTGCACCGCCGCCGTCAGTGTCAGCCAGTTTGCCGTGGCACACGGAGCTCCATCGCAGTCTTTAACACTGGTAGCATGCCGCGACAGCGTGGACGTGAACCGCATGTGCAGCTGACGGACTTTGAGCGAGGGCGTATAGTGGGCATGCGGGAGGCCGGGTGGACGTACCGCCGAATTGCTCAACACGTGGGGCGTGAGGTCTCCACAGTACATCGATGTTGTCGCCAGTGGTCGGCGGAAGGTGCGCGTGCCCGTCGACCTGGGACCGGACCGCAGCGACGCACGGATGCACGCCAAGACCGTAGGATCCTACGCAGTGCCGTAGGAGACCGCACCGCCACTTCCCAGCAAATTAGGGACACTGTTGCTCCTGGGGTATCGGCGAGGACCATTCGCAACCGTCTCCATGAAGCTGGGCTACGGTCCCGCACACCGTTAGGCCGTCTTCCGCTCACGCCCCAACATCGTGCAGCCCGCCTCCAGTGGTGTCGCGACAGGCGTGAATGGAGGGACGAATGGAGACGTGTCGTCTTCAGCAATGAGAGTCGCTTCTGCCTTGGTGCCAATGATGGTCGCCTGCGTGTTTGGCGCCGTGCAGGTCAGCGCCACAATCAGGACTGCATACGACTGAGGCACACAGGGCCAACACCCGGCATCATGGTGTGGGGAGCGATCTCCTACACTGGCCGTACACCTATGGTGATCGTCGAGGGGACACTGAATAGTGCACGGTACATCCAAACCGTCATCGAACCCATCGTTCTACCATTCCTAGACCGGCAAGGGAACTTGCTGTTCCAACAGGACAATGCACGTCCGCATGTATCCCGTGCCACCCAACGTGCTCTAGAAGGTGTAAGTCAACTACCCTGGCCAGCAAGATCTCCGGATCTGTCCCCCATTGAGCATGTTTGGGACTGGATGAAGCGTCGTCTCACGCGGTCTGCACGTTCAGCACGAACGCTGGTCCAACTGAGGCGCCAGGTGGAAATGGCATGGCAAGCCGTTCCACAGGACTACATCCAGCATCTCTACGATCGTCTCCATGAGAGAATAGCAGCCTGCATTGCTGCGAAAGGTGGATATACACTGTACTAGTGCCGACATCGTGCATGCTCTGTTGCCTGTGTCTATGTGCCTGTGGTTCTGTCAGTGTGATCATGTGATGTATCTGACCCCAGGAATGTGTCGATAAAGTTTCCCCTTCCTGGGACAATGAATTCACGGTGTTCTTATTTCAATTTCCAGGAGTGTATTATTACATTAGAAAGAAGTTTTTCAGAACTGCGTCGTACAAAGACAATGCTGATGTCGACAGCGAAGCAGGGTCGACTTAATGGCTTAGCTCTGTTGAACACTCACCCTGACAATGATTGTCCTACTGACGAAGTAATTAAACAATTTGACAGTAAGAATAGGCGCATAGAATACATCATTTAAGGAAGAAAACCACAATTGTAACTTTTTAATATAATAAGATGTCCTTGTCTTTTGTTAGTGTAAAATCAGTTTAAATAAAACTTCCTTATATTTTGCATGTGATTTGGTTATTTTTCAGTACAGTGAAAGTAAAGGTAGCTCAAGATATCTTTAGCGCCCCCTCCTTGAGGTTTTCTTGTATCCGTCACTGAGTTACCATTACTAGCAAATTGGTTATCGCCAAGCTCAGAATCCATAGTTTTTCTTTCAGTTCTCACTCTAAGGGGAGTAGGCAGGCTCTAGTTTGTTGATGAACAGAATATGTACTAATAAATCAATACTTAAACATACATGAAATAATAATTATTCGTAATCCCCCAACCAAGTTTACGAACTGTAATAGATTTATAGGGTCAAAAATATCTGTATAGAATCTATGAACAAAGCTGTGAAGAGGCAGTAATAGAAAACAGTGGTAACAGAGACTTGACTGAAGCATTCGATGGAACCTGGCATAAACGAGGACACAAATCTCTTCATGGTGTGGTATCTGCCACCAGTACTTATACAGGGAAAGTTTTAGATGTAGCAGTAATATCTAAATATTGTAGCTATCCACAAAACAATAAAGGTACATATGAAAGGTACATATGAAACGAATGTGATCAAGACTTCGGCAACTGAAAGCTTCGTACAAAAGCAAAATCTCAGTGATGCTAAATGGTTGGATGGGAAGGGAAGGTTAACTGACAGGGTAATTGACAAAATACAGAACGTTTATGGAATGGCTATCAGGCAAAACATACGCAGTGTCGATGAAATGAAGAAGGCTGTTTGGGCTCTCTTTTTCACACTTTTTCAACCGATGAAAGTCACCATTATTAGTCGAGTCCCAAAGGAGATTACAGTTGATGTAAGTACAACAAGGGATTGCTCACTGATGAAGTGTACACTCAAAAACTTAGTCTGCCTGATGCAGTAATGGAAGTGATAAAACCTATTTTCAGAGACTTAGGAGCAACTGAACTATTGAAAAAGTGTGTTCAAGGAAAAACTCAAAAACCCAATAAAAGTGTAAATAGTTGTTGTATAGTGAAAAATCCCCAACACTGTGTTTGGTGGAATAGAAACACTTCACTTTAGTGTGTATGATGCTTTTGCTATTTTCAGTTATGGAAATGTTGTAAGGTGCAAAGTGTTTCAAAATATGGGAGTGAAGATAGGTTTCATCATGGTACGAACGATACTTGCTTTAGACAACGAAGCCAGAGTAAACAGGAGAAAGACAAAGAGGGAGCTGAAGGAGGAGTTTGCAGAAGATGAAGATAATCCAACCTACGGACCTGGAATCCACTAAAAAGTTAATCCTAACTTTGTCTTTCAATTCCCAAAAGTTTTATTTTTTCATACAAAATACAAGTTTTCTCAGGATCTACCAAAGAAATTTGCTTCAAATTTTCAGGTACTGATTCACAGTCCTTTCTATACAGGCTTTTCCTAAAAAAAACTGTGTATTGTTGAATTTATAAACAAAAAATTACATTAAAGGTAGGTTTTCCATCACAATTGAAAAAATTAATATCTAACAACTGAATTAAAATTTTTAAAAATCCCCGAGTTAAGTTGGAGACAATACATTAGTAAATAACCTGTAAAAATTTCAACTACCTAGCTCAAGTACTTTCTGAGCAAAGATGTAATTTATAAGCGCTATTTTAACATTGCAAAGATTGGGCTTTCCCGAGCCCATTAAGTAAACTTGAACATGATTGCTATATAAATGTGACTAAGTTCACTAAAACAGTTTGTGAATTTTGTGATAGCAGTGCACACTACTCTGAAAAGTGGAGGGATATCATGTTAATGCCTTTTCAGACTATAAATAGAGCCTTTTGAATTATATACCTACATGGGTTGAGGTATAAATATGCTATAAGTCTCTTACAAATGTTGCCAAACTGCAAAAGTAATGGCGATGACGTGTTCCAAGAATATGTTAATACACAGCAGTTCGTCATACCTCAACAAAAAGAGAAATGGAGATAGAAAAAACTGTCACCAATATTTTCTGGGTAGGAAAAGGTCCAGCACTTGACACCCAAACATATATCTTATGAAAATATTTCTAAACTAGTGGAATTAATGTTATGCCTCCCCACTACAAATGCAGCAGTAAAGTGTGTCTTTTCTTTGATGAAAAAGATCTGGACTTCTGAGAAAAGTCGAATGAAAGTAGAGACTTTGAAAGCAATACTGATGATCAAGGTTAGTTTGAAACACAGTTGTTGAGAATTCTATGACTTCCTAAAGAGAAAAAAAATGTTTTCTAAATCAAATTCGTTCCGCACAGAAGCATGGGGGCATGAACAAGTATGAAAAGTGTGTATAGTTACCTAAGCAAGTGTTTTATCCTGTTTATTAGCTTTTAAAATCGAAGAATACCGAAAACTGATCCAACTTTGGCCATTTGGGGTAACTTTGTCCCACATACAGGAAAAATATAAATTATATTCCTCCAGAGATTATGCTGAATATGTTTGAACCCGCTGTTCCATACTTTTTGTTAGTAGGTATAATCTCAGTTTTTTAATCACACTTATTACCAACCGCGTTCTCATATTCGAAACATTGTTGCAAGCGATACGCCTCTTTGATCATGGTAAATTAGTATAAGAAGTTTTTTGTCTGTGGATCTTAATTTCATTCTTAACATTCAAGTAAGTACTATTTTTTCGCGTACTTTAGTACAAAATAAAGATTTAATAAGGCTTAATTTCTGTGTAGTTTCATTTTTAAATTACACTGGGTGTTGCAATATAGGTTATCTACGATGACATTGTCCCGTGCCACAGGTGCCCAATTTCAATTAAACACACACTAAACTATTGCATGCCAAAGTTTGGCCATGTCACGTATAAAACTATAGCACTGTAGTACCCAGTCATAAATCTACAATACTTAGCTGAAGAGAAACATTAAGCCCACTGCGCGGACGAGGTCGGTAGGCCGCGAATTATAGATGCATAAAAGTAGCTACCTTTACGTTAGGAACTGGATTATTATAACCATTGAAACTATTAATGGCGTAATATGTAACCCAACTTACTTCGGAGGGCAACGAGAACCCTATAAACGGGTTCGGAGCCCGTAAGAAAGACTAGCTATTACTCAGCAAAATTGTTCCTCAATTTTACATTACTACTCGACTAAAGAGAATGGAGCCAGGCGTCGGCGACTGCAAGGGCAACGTAACACCAGGGCCAGTGAAGCAAAGGTTGAATACCTTCGAAAAAGATCTTATTCTCAATTGTAGCTGGTCATTGTGCTCTATCAAGCAACAGGTGTTTTAAGATTTGCAGTTTCTCAAGGATGTCAACCCTAGTGCCATTAACCTCGCAATTTAATAGTTCTGTGTTATTTGGTGGATTGGGAGCATGGGCCATTTGAACAAGGTGCTAGGCAAAAGTAGAGCCACTCGTGCCATCACCATTTTTCGTGGGTATGTCTATACAAGGGCAGTGTACTTGAGGACAATATTATAGAAATGGAAGAGGATGTAGATGAAGATGAAATGGGAGATACGATATTGCGTGAAGAGTTTGACAGAGCACTGAACGACCTGAGTCGAAACAAGGCCCCGGGAGTAGACAACATTCCATTAGAACTACTGTCAGCCTTGGGAGAGCCAGTCATGACAAAACTCTACCAGCTGGTGAGCAAGATGTATGAGACACGCGAGATACCCTCAGACTTCAAGAAAAATATAATAATTCCAACCCCAAATAAAGCAGGTGTTGACAGATGTGAAAATTACCGAACTATCAGTTTAATAAGTCACAGCTGTAAAATACTAACGCGAATTGTTTACAGACAATTGGAAAAACTAGTAGAAGCCGATCTCGGCGAAGATCAATTTGGATTCCGCAGAAACGTTGGAACACGTGAGGCAATACTGACCCTACGACTTATCTTAGAAAATAGATTAAGAAAAGGCAAACCTACATTTCTAGCATTTGTAGACTTAGAGAAAGCTTTTGACAATGTTGACTGGAATACTCTCTTTCAAATTCTAAGGGTGGCAGGGGTAAAATACAGGGAGCGAAAGGCTATTTTCAATTTGTACAGAAACCAGATGGCAGTTATAAGAGTCGAGGGACATGGAAGGGAAGCAGTGGTTGGGAAGGGAGTGAGACAGGGTTGTAGCTTCTCCCCGATGTTATTCAATCTGTATATTGAGCAAGCAGTAAAGGAAACAAAAGAAAATTTCGGAGTAGGTATTAAAGTCCATGGAGAAGAAATAAAAACGTTGAGGTTCGCCGATGACATTGTAATTCTGTCAGAGCCAGCAAAGGACTTGGAAGAGCAGTTGAACGGAATCGACAGTGCTTTGAGAGGAAGATATAAGATGAACATCAACAAAAGCAAAACGAGGACAATGGAATGTAGTCGAATTAAGTCTGGTGATGTTGAGGGTATTAGATTAGGGAATGAGACACATAAATTAGTAAAGGAATTTTGCTATTTGGGGAGCAAAATAACTGATGATGGTCGAAGTAGAGGGGATATAAAATGTAGACTGGCAATGGCAAGGAAAGCGTTTCTAAAGAAGAGAAATTTGTAAACATCGAGTATAGATTTAAGTGTCAGGAAGTAGTTTCTGAAAGTATTTGTATGGAGTGTAGCCATGTATGGAAGTGAAACGTGGACGATAAATAGTTTAGACAAGAAGAGAATAGATGCTTTCAAAATATGGTGCTACAGAAGAATGCTGAAGATTAGATGGGTAGATCACATAACTAATGAGGAGGTATTGAATAGAATTGGGGTGAAGAGGAGTTTGAGGCACAACTTGACTAGAAGAAAGGACTGGTTGGTAGGACATGTTCTGAGGCATCATGGGATCACAAATTTAGCATTGGAGGGCAGCATGGAGGGTAAAAATCGTAGAGGGAGACCAAGAGATGAATACACTAAGCAGATTCAGAAGGATGTTGGTTGCAGTAAGTACTGGGAGATGAAGAAGCTTGCACAAGATAGAGTAGCATGGAGAGCTGCATCAAACCAGTCTTAGGACTGAAGACAACAACAACATATGTTTCTTAGCTACTGTTATGCATCTACATTTCCATGAGAGCATGCGCATGACCGTCAGCGGTGCTCGGTACATAGCTGCACGCTGCGATTAGTTCTGGTGCAGCTCTCACGGCCTACCGACCTCGTCCTCGGAGTGTGGTCTGCTGTTACTCTTCATATAAGTAATGTAGATTTATGACTGGGTGCTACGGTGCTATAGTTTATACTTGACATGGCCACAACTGTGGCATGCAGTAGTTCAGTGCCAATAGCTTCTGAAGAAGGCCAAACTATTTTGGCTGAAACCTAGATAAAGATTGGTTTCTATTTGCAACTGAGGCTGACGTGTTATATGTTTAATTATCACAGATGCTGACGGGGCTGTACGATGTTAAAAATTCTTCAATTAAATGATTTACTCATTACGCAAAACTTCAAGTGAAGAAAAAGTCAAGATGGCATAAGGACGTGTTTCCCAGTTTCCTTAATAAGCCATGACAGAATGTCTTCAAGATAAATAAGAAAACATGGTTTCAGGTTTGAGAGAGATTTTGATGCAAATGGAGTTTTGGAAAGACTACGTGGTGCTGAAAGGTATGTGAATATTGAAAACGTCAGTGAAGAGGTAAGCGAGCAGAGACTACAGCTGTTATAAAAAGAAAAAGGAAACTGGTAACTGTGGGGCCCGAAAAGGAATCATCCCTGCACACTTGGAAGTGCAAATGATTGCTTCACATGGAAATGAGAAGATGAGGAAGGTGGCAAGGCCAACATAAATTGCTGGTGTGTCAGCTCCCCTAGTGAGGAGTCTGACTTCAGTGTTGATGATTCTGCAAGTGTGATGAGAGCACTACTCTAAGAGAGGATCAGTTGTGGAAAAAAGACCTGAAAGAAATCAAGTATGTTGCACTCATTTATATATGACTACTATATCCAGCAAAAGTGTTGTTTTTCTGACACCAGAGGGATCTAAGAAAGTTATAATAATTTGTGGAGAAACCAACAATTTTTGAAAGTGACCAACAGAAGAGAAAGAAGACGCAGTCACCTATGACTTTTCAAATAAAAATATGAGAATAAATGAGCCCATCCCAATTATGAGACGATTTTACTCTGTTTTGGAACTAGCTAACGTTATTCTTTTCTGACCTCATAAATATACTTCCCCTATGTGAGTTACTCTCCTATGTATAACATTTTCATTCAGTAAAATATTCAATTTAGAACCAGTACATTACTTTAACTGTATTTTTTCAGCATTACTTTATCTTACAGAAGCTGTATTAACATTATTTCTTCAAAACTTATGTAGAATACTGACTAACTGATCAAAAAATATTTACGGAAACATAAAGCGGTAAATAAAATAAAGTCGTCCTACAATGGGATAACATTAGCCCATTTAGGAATACATTTTTTTCCCAATCATCAATTATTAACTGTGCACCGTGACTTAAAATGTACTCAGAAATCATCACTTTTCCCACAGAATTTATTTGCATTTTTAGGCAAAAATGTTGGATATAATAAACTTTAATCTTCAGAAACCGGTAGAAGTGGGCAAAAGCTGGTCTATTTTATGGTATTATAATCATACAGTGACTGTGCATGTGCCTATGTTTTGCGCCATGTGTGTTATATTATCATTTTGAGTCTGCTATTCATTTCGTTTAAAGCTTTAGTAACGGGATCCAATAACAGAGTATTGTTGCATTACTAGTAGTAAGCAGTTTTAAAATTGGCGCCAGTGTCGACTCCTTGAAATATGGCCATCTTGCATTTAGCCTACAAATGCTGGTTTGTCAATCTAATTCGAAGATTATGGCTGCACATCCGATTTGCAGCATCTATCGGTGTTGAATCACGTTAATAAACGGACAAACACAGAAGTGCACTACAACTTCTATATGCAAATGATTGTAGACTGCACCGCTGCTCTGCCATCTGTTGACCACGCCGAGCAACTGCTGTTTGGCATTCGTATCGATTGTATCAAAAGGCGGAAAGTAATTTTAGTTTCTATTTTCAAGTTCTTTGTGACCGTAGATAACTGAGACTCATGCCCAAGACTACACGTACCTTGGTCGTTTATGATGTGGCTATAAATTAACGTGGATTTATTGATGGTGAATGTATTTCATACTCGTTTGACGTGTATTATAATGATTGCTATATATGTCCCCTCGTTTCATACTTGTGTCGTATGAACCTGCAAATATAGTGTTATTTTTGTAGGGTTTAATTGCTAATAAGCAAATCAACCCATGACATTTCGTTAATAGCATAATGAATTTCTGAATGATGACCAGGGTATGAAAGGGCTGTGTGTTCGCGTGCTCTATGTTGCAATAGTCGGTTCCAGTAAACCCAGAGCGATGCAGTCACCACTTAACATATACCGGTGACTGCACCGCAGTGACAAATGCTTAGCCGAGCTAAAAGTATCTCCGCACAAATAGAGGGGGCAAGAGGAAGCCGTCGGGAGGTACTTGGTTTCCCGGAGCTTGTTCTCATATAGAGAAGACCAGCATTCGTGCCAGAGTGACAGAGTGCTCATACGTGCAACAACATAGAGATCATCTGAAGGGACAGAATAGCTAAAAGGCCTAGGTGGTCAGACAGGAGCTTCGCAGCAGCATTGACAGCTTCATTAACCGACGTGACCAGGGATCCACGTAAACATCAGCGAGCGAGTGGAGGCATTTATGGATTCGTTACACTGAGGGGTGTACGTGTACAGTACAGAGAGGCTCTGGAGGGCGCTACAGAAAGATCAGAACATAACACACAATATTGATAAGGCTGTGCCTTTGGATATACTGGGCGGACTCGTAGAGAGCGGAAAGCTCTGCAGTAAAAATCGAGCACTGGTCTAGAAACCGGTATCTAAAATGCTTGTTGTCAATGACAAAGGTGCATCCAACACCACAGTTGCTGTTAGAGCACTCAGTGTAGACGAAGGTGCTGTCTGCAAATTGCGTGGAATGTTCGAAAAACTAAATAGCGATAAATAAAATCTAGAGTAAGGTCTTCGGGAAGTGAACTAAGTTCAAGATGAACGCAGAGCTCTGCACGAAGCTAATGCGGTGAAGGTTTATCACCCATTGGGAACGTAGTACGTAACGTAAGGTTAAGTTTCGAAAGCTGTATACGAAAACGATCTCTAGCAGTCAAGAAACAAGTTGTGCTTACTCCGTATAGGCGGTCGAGAGAGTTATCAAAATTGGTTCCTTGTTTGTGGAGGATTCTGTTTGTCAGTGGGTAACCCAGACTTTAAAACTTGGTAAGTCTGTGATAAGAAAATGTTTGTTGGTTAAGGTTTTGGTTTGTCAATGGGTAGTCTTGGTTTTAAAATGTGGTAAGTCCATGATAAGGAAATGGTTGTTAGTTAACTAGAAACTGCGTTTCTTACAATACAAGGGTATTCACGATGGGGAGCGTCCAACTTGAGTTAAACAATTTTTACGTTTCCATTTATTTCCCAGTCATGATTCGCTGAAGTTTTGGCATCATCAGTGGGCTCTCATTTTCTCTCTATATATAAAAGGCAGTGTACCAACAGACTAACTCACAGACTCATCATTGCCCCGCCGAAACCGCTAAGGATAGGAACTTCGTATGTGAAGAGGGTGTGTATCTTTTAAGAAGAGATTGTCGAAATTCCTCTCCTATTGATATGAAACACTTTCTTAATATGTGTCGCTATTAAAACACTTTTGATTCTATAACTACAAAACTGGTATTTGGTTTCTCTGTTAAAAAATACTTTTTTGAGTAATTTTGGAAATTAAATTGCTGAGAGGGTAAAATAGTGGGTGAAAAATTGTTTTTTTATTTTTTTAAAATAAATCAGTGTTAAAGAGGTACTACAGCATTGTTAAAGTTACATCTATGATAATTGGTACTTGACATCTAACTTTGATATAAAGTAATATGTGTTTCAATGTTTTTGGGAAGTCGACTCCTAAACAAGTGAATGAGCGTGTGAAAAATTTTATGAAAATATTTCATTGTATTAATATAACCTTAAATCTATCATCATCATCAGTGTTCTGTTATAAGGCATTTCTCACATGGTAGTTCTCCAGACTATCCAGTCTTCTGCCATCCTCTTCAGGTCTGCATAATTTCCTCTTCCCTTTATGTTGTCTGTCATCTTGTATCTCCTTCCTCTCAGTCTTCTCCCACAAACCAATCCTTCCAGAGCATCTGCTAGCAAGCACTCCCTTCTCAATGAACGTCCCAACCATTCCTTTTTCCTTTCTTTTACAGCCTTCAGCAGACGTCTTCTCTCACCAACCCTTTCCAATACTCTTTCATTGCTCACTCTTTCCATTCAGCTTATTCTCTACATTCTCCTCCACATCCACATCTCAAATGCTTCTAACTTTCATTTAATCCTCTCGTATCAGCGTCCATGTTTCTGCCCACATATAGTGCCACACTCCAAACAAAACATTTGCCAAGCCTTTTCCTTAGATCTTTATCTAATTTGCCACAGAAGTCTCCTCTTTCTGTTGAATGCCTCCTTCGTTGTGGCAGTTCGAGTTTTCACCTCCTGGTGACATCTCAAGTCTTCAGTTATTGTGCTTCCAGGATGATTAAATACACTTACTTGGCTAATGGTAGATTGTCCTATTTTAATATTGGACAGTCTGCATCTTGTACTGATGACCACACTCTTTGTTCTTGCTCTGTTTATTTGCATCCCACATTCCATACAAGCTGCATGAGGAACTAGACTGGTGGTCCTGTGCTCTTCAGATTTTTTAGTGTTTATCTTTTTCTCTATTAGTATCATAACTGTTGCAAGGAAGTCCTCAGGCCATTCCCCTTTGTCATATATCTTGTTACAGATTTAGACAATTTCTTTTCTTGCCTTGTTTCCCAGGCTCTTCAACAGTTCTGCTGGCAAATCACCAATTCCACATGCCTTCCTATTCTTCATCTCCTTCAGCGCCTTTTCTACTTCTGCTTCCAAGATGGTGAACCCCTTTCCATGTCCCGGCACATATTGCTCCTCCTCAACCTTAATTTCGGTTTTTATTTCATCCCCCTTATACAGACAATCAATATATTCTTACCATCTGTTCAAAACCTCCTGTGGTTCTTCTGCTAGAGTACTATCTGCTCTTTCTATTTCCATGCTATTTCTCTTTCTTTTACGTTTAAAAGCTATCTCACTAGCTAGTCTATACATCATTTCATACTTTCCCTCTTTCTCCATTTTCTCTATTTCGTCGCATTTCTGTTTCATCCATTTTTCCTTTGCTTCCTCAGTTTCTCTTCTTAATTCATTATTCAGTTTCCTGTACCTCTTTTTGCCTTCTTCAGTTTCTACATTTTTCCACTTTCTCCACTCTTCCATCTTTCCAACATGTTTCTGTTATCCCTTCTTTCCTGGTACTTTGGGATACTCTAATTCCTAGTACTTCTTTGGCAAAGTCCATGAGTCCTTCCCTCATTTTTGTCATTAACACTTTCATCAAAACTACCTCTTTCCCATTTTTCCATAAATCTGTTTTCCAAATCTGATGCCTTTCCTACCTCTTTGAGTCTTTCTATGTTTAGTCTTTCTTTTGCTTTACCTCTCCAGACTTTTTTCAACTTCACTTGTATTTCTAGGTTGTGGTCTGAATTTATATCCGCTCCTGGGTAAACTTTGGCATTCTTCAAACAGTTCCTAAACTTTTTTTTGTATCAGGATGTAGTCCAACTGATATCTTTCCCTATTCAAATTTGATATACAGGTGCAACGTCTCCTTTTGTGGTGTTCAAATATTGTGTTACCCACTGCTAATGAATTTTCTTTAGAGAAACTAATTAGTCACTCACATCTCTCATTTTTCATTCCTAATCCAAATCTTCCTACTGTATCTTCATCTCTTCTTTCACCCATGACTGCATTCCAGTACCCCATGATGATAATGCAGGCATTTCTATTTTCTTTATCGATGAGTTCTTGTCTTTTCTCATAATATTCTTCCGCTTCCTCATCTCTATACTGGCTGGTTGGCTATATACCTATATAAACACCAAATATTTTGCACTACCCTTCAGTTGTATCATCATCAGTCTTCCATCAGTATATCGTACTTTCATTACCTTATTTTTAAGCTTTTGCTCTATCAATATTCCTACTCCGTTTTCACCACTCTTGATTTCCCCTGAGTAAAAGAGCTTATAATCTCCACTTTCTATCTTCCCATCTCATTTCACGCAAACCGAGGACATGTGATCTGTTCCTTTTCATGTCCTGTTCTGCATTCTCTAGCTTTTCGACTTGAAGTAGTGTCCTCACATTCCATGTTCCAATACTTTTCTTTCCTTCCTTGACTGTCCCTTTCTTCCTTTGAAATATGTGTACTCTCAATGTGTTCCCCTCCCATAGATCCGAATGAGGGGAATGTTTTAACTCTGGAATCTTTCACATGGGGAGACGTACCATGTACTGATTGGGAATGTAATGTGGTAGTTTCCCGTTACTTTACACATAGGCAGTAGGTTGCCCAGCCTAAAATCAGCCGCTCACTATGAGTCAGATGCTGTCTGTAGCCGCCCCTCTGGGGTATAGTCGCTCCTTGTACTCTTTTTGTGAACAAAGAGAAAAGGTGCCTCTTCCGCCAGCTTCACCGTACCGAAAGACTCTTTCTCCACTGTCTCTGCCGTTGAGGTCTTATACATATAACAGAAAATGACAGGAAAGGACATGGTGAGGATAGGTTTGGGATAGGAAACGGGGAGCGATAGACCGTTGTGGGACACACAACCTTGTTTTGCGAAACAGCACAAAAAACATTCACTTTTGGTGAATCACGTTTGTATTCAATTGTTTCATGAGAATTTTCGAGCCCCCATATACTCACATTATGATGGTGAACCTTCCTGCGAATATGGAAAGTTGCCTCATCGCTGCATATCAACCATGACAGAAAAGTGTCATCTTCCATGTGCTCTAGAATAGCATTGCTAAAGTCCACACGCTTCACTTCGTCAGTATCTCGAAGAGCTTGTACCAGTTGTAATCGGTATGGTTCGAGGGCTAAACGACGCCGTAACACACGCCACACTATCATGCACGGCAACGCAAGTTCTCGGCTAGTACGACGCGCAGACTTGCGGGGGCTCCGCTCAAATGCTCGTCGGATTTGTTCCTCTGTTTGTTCAGGAATGTTCGACCAGCCAGGACTTCTGCCTTTACAGATGCACCCCGTTTCTTCAAACAGTTTATACCACCATCGAATGTTCTTTGGTGATGGTGATTTAGCACAAAATCGAATATGAAACGCCCACTGAACTGTGATCACTGAGTACGACTCAATTCAATAACACAATACACCTTCTGTTGCGCGGACGCCACATTGCGCGAGACTGGCTGCACGTTCCAGGTCAGCTCCCGTAGCGACATCCAGCGGATTTTTTCTGGAACTCTAGACCATGCCAATTACATCTATCGCTGTTTCAGGTACCTGGAACGCCCTGTATTCTATAACTGGTTCTGGTGTAGTGCAGTTTTGACGTTCTCTTCCACCTGCTGCTTCTCGTCCAGCTAGTAGTGGTGCAGTATTACATAATACATGCGTCCATGGAAGTGGTGTTCATTTAGTGGTGCGCTAACTGTTCTCATAGCCCAGTTTGTACAGTTTTGGTATTGTCTTACAGCTGCTGCTTTTCAGTGGTGCAGTATTACATAATACAGGCATCCATTGAAGCAGTGCCACTAATTATTCTAATAACCTGATTTGTACAGTATTGGGATTCTCTTACAGCTGCTGCATCTCGTGAAACTGATGGTGGTGCAGTATTACATGTATGGAAGTAGTGTTCATTCAGTAGTGCCACTAATTACTGTCATTGCCTGATTTAGGTTAACATCAGCTGTGCTTGTATGTGCACTATGCTTCTATACCAGAGCACAACTTGAATAACTGTCAACGATAAATTCAATCACCATGATATGGCGCTATTATAAACAGACCAGGCCAACATGTATACGATATAAAGATTTCATCTTTCGGTATCCAGTTTTATTTCCTGCTTTTAAAAAACATCCGCTGGTGTGGGGTCTGCAGTGCCTCTGGCCCCTTGGTGATTGTTCTACATCCCGGCTCAGACACTCTTTGCAGCATATATGCAACAAACTTTCACAAAATTATCAATGAATCGCTCAGAAACAGACGCTAATAAAGCATTCGATAACTGGTTTCGGTAAGATTACGTTACCTCTTCATATCTGCAATGAATAGAACTAAGTTGACAGGGTAATAGGTTTTCAAATCATGTGTTAGAGTGTACAAAATTAATGTGCATACATTTGGAAAAGTAACATACCTTACGCCCTAGAAATTCACGTCACTTTCTATGTCTGTGCTATGTATTGTATCATATCACGAATGGGCATGTGAAGTGCATGAAGACCACTAGACATCGGCCTGTCAAATTTAAAGTAAGCAATGTGTGTGACCACCCAGCTAGCCACGTGGTCTAATGCGCTGCTTCCCGAGCAGGAAGGCGTGCCTGTCCCCAGCAGGAATCCGCCTGGCGGTGTGTCAAGGTCCGGTGTGCCGGCCAGTCTGTGGATGGTTTTTAAGGCGGTTTTCCATGTGCCTCAGTGAATGCAGGCTGGTTCCCCTTATTACGCCTCATTTACAGATGTCGCTGATTGCTGCGCAAACACTGTCTCCACATACGTGCACACCATAATTAATCTACCACGCAAACATTTGGGGTTACACTCGTCTGGTATGAGACGTTTCCGGGAGGGGGGGGGGGGGGGGGGGGCGCTGGGGACCGAACCACACAATAACCCTGGGTTCGCTGTGGGGTGGGGTGAATGGACTGCCTATTGTGGGGTTGTGAACCACTGAGGGCTACGGCGGGGACAAAGTCTCTCCGTCGTTATCGGTCCTCAGTTCCATACACGATACAAGCAATATAGACAAACATGACAGTGTGCGGAATACAAGTGCTAATACTCACACAACAGCTAACCACAGACAGAGATGGAGAGAAAACACAACTAACCCATATGCCCACCAGGTGGCTCTGTGGTACCACAATTTGGAATCGTTTTGTGTCAAGTAAAGACATTAATATACAATACCAAATAATTATTAATATACTAATTGAAAAAAGAGCTTCTAAAACAACGTCGTTTATATACAAAGCGTAATCCAATCCGAAATCATAGTGGTCTTAAAACAACATTTTTTTAAAATAGAAAAGCCAAGCATTCTTCATAGTCTATAACATACATCGATAAAATAGGTTCCAAATTTGTGTTTGGGACAACAAATTCAGAAACTACACTCCTGGAAATTGAAATAAGAACACCATGAATTCATTGTCCCAGGAAGGGGAAACTTTATTGACACATTCCTGGGGTCAGATACATCACTTGATCACACTGACAGAACCACAAGCACATAGACACAGGCAACAGAGCATGCACAATGTCGGCACTAGTACAGTGTATATCCACCTTTCGCAGCAATGCAGCCTGCTATTCTCCCATGGAGACGATCGTAGAGATGCTGGATGTAGTCCTGTGGAACGGCTTGCCATGCCATTTCCACCTGCCGCCTCAGTTGGACCAGCGTTCATGCTGGACGTGCAGACCGCGTGAGACGACGCTTCATCCAGTCCCAAACATGCTCAATGGGGGACAGATCCGGAGATCTTGCTGGCCAGGGTAGTTGACTTACACCTTCTAGAGCACGTTGGGTGGCACGGGATACATGCGGACGTGCATTGTCCTGTTGGAACAGCAAGTTCTCTTGCCGGTCTAGGAATGGTAGAACGATGGGTTCGATGACGGTTTGGATGTACCGTGCACTATTCAGTGTCCCCTCGACGATCACCAGAGGTGTACGGCCAGTGTAGGAGATCGCTCCCCACACCATGATGCCGGGTGTTGGCCCTGTGTGCCTCGGTCGTATGCAGTCCTGATTGTGGCGCTAACCTGCACGCCGCTAGACACGCATACGACCATCATTGGCACCAAGGCAGAAGCGACTCTCATCGCTGAAGACGACACGTCTCCATTCGTCCCTCCATTCACGCCTGTCGCGACACCACTGGAGGCGGGCTGCACGATGTTGGGGCGTGAGCGGAAGACGGCCTAACGGTGTGCGGGACCGTAGCCCAGCTTCATGGAGACGGTTGCGAATGGTCCTCGCCGATACCCCAGGAGCAACAGTGTCCCTAATTTGCTGGGAATTGGCGGTGCGGTCCCCTACGGCACTGCGTAGGATCCTACGGTCTTGGCGTGCATCCGTGCGTCGCTGCGGTCCGGTCCCAGGTCGACGGGCACGTGCACCTTCCGCCGACCACTGGCGACAACATCGATGTACCGTGGAGACGTCACGCCCCACGTGTTGAGCAATTCGGCGGTACGTCCACCCGGCCTCCTGCATGCCCACTATACGCCCTCGCTCAAAGTCCGTCAACTGCACATACGGTTCACGTCCACGCTGTCGCGGCATGCTACCAGTGTTAAAGACTGCGATGGAGCTCTGTATGCCACGCAAATTGGCTGACACTGACGGCGGCGGTGCACAAATGCTGCACAGCTAGCGCCATTCGACGGCCAACACCGCGTTTCCTGGTGTGTCCGCTGTGCCGTGCGTGTGATCATTGCTTGTACAGCCCTCTCGCAGTGTCCGGAGCAAGTATGGTGGGTCTGACACACCGGTGTCAATGTGTTCTTTTCTCCATTTCCAGGAGTGTAGCTTGTAATCCTATTACCCTGTCAACTTGGTTCTATCCACTGCAGATCCGAAGATGGTAACGTAGTTTTACCGAAACCGGTTATCAAAATAAATGCTTTTTTAATTTTTTCTCCTCCGTTTTTTACACTTCATATCGCACCCATCCTGGCGCAATGTCAGGAATATATAACTCAGAAATCGTTTAAGGTTCGCTATCTTCGCTTTTACATTTTAAATTAATGTTTCAAGAGGGAATTATGAAACACCAGTTACATTGCAGTTAGTAACATATAAACTTTTTTTTCAGCTACTCTTGACTTTACGAATAAATTGATTTCTTATGATATTTCATTCCGACAAGCAACCTGTAGGTTATCGTGTAGAGCAGTAGTTTGCCGAGCGGCAAGTTTTTAACGCAGGATTGAATCCATTTGTGGAATTAACGAGCATTGATCTGCTTACACTCATCAGCCTGAGTGCGGTCTGTAACGACCATCTAAGGAAACGTCGGCTGATTCCCCTATTTTATGCCACAAAGACAACACAGAAACAGTGATAATATGAAAACGCTCTATTCAAACGCTACACGATTCGAAATTAGATGCCGTGCATTAGTTTAAGCCACATTTCCGATTCGTATGACGTTGTTGAAACGGGAACGGGTGCCGACACAGAAATAAAATAAATGCTAGATCCGAGCCGACGATTCTCATCATGCCCGGACCTGAAGAAACAGGAATGACGGCACAGAAGTAGGCGTGACTTTCCATTGTCAGATGGCAATATTGGCCATGTGAATTACGAATGCTGCTAGAGGTGTAACGGAACGCAGCGACGCGACGTAGACTGAGGTACCGTTTATTTCCTGCCCTCTCTCGCACCATCTGCGCAACTAATGCTTTTACTTAGCATTTCGTACTTACGTTGGCACGATAACGTCCGCAGCACTTACTCCACAGTTTAAAAAAAAACATTTCGTAAACAAAGCAGAGTATCCGTGTGTCCGTGGGAAGCACCGCCATACGACATGATACGCCGCCTTGAGGAGGTTGCGAAACATATGATAACTGTCTAATCGGGAGTTGCAGCTGCGCATGACACATTGCTCTGCATCTGGCGTCGGAGAGTGAAGCAAAGAAAGATCGCACACGTTATTAGGACTCGGAAGACTTCTGCGGACGCTGCTCTTGCAAAAGCCGAGACATATTACGCAGCAACGCGAACCGTAGAACACGCCGAAGAGAGGGGGGGAACAGCCTCGTTGGTCACGCGGTTCGGTACAGCCTTGCCTCAGAGTAGTGAGTGTACAGAAAAGAAAGCAGAGGGCGCTTCCTTTGATTTGTATGAAATCAAGCGTTGACCTCGGCGCCATATTGAAACCAAGTAAACACGTAACGAGTTGCTAGTAACAACTACGACTCGAAATGGACATTTCTCCGAAACGGAATTAATCTAACCGATAAAATAAGGACTTTCACGTAAGGGAACGCTAACGTAGTCTACGATTTGACCAACTCAACCATGAAACATGGACCTTGTCGTTGGTGGGGAGGCTTGTGTGCCTCAGCGATACAGATAGCCGTACCGTAGGTACAACCACAATGGAGGGGTATCTGTTGAGAGGCCAGACAAACGTGTGGTTCCTGAAGAGGGGCAGCAGCCTTTTCAGTAGTTGCAAGGGCAACAGTCTGGATGATTGACTGATCTGGCCTTGTAACAATAACCAAAACGGCCTTGCTGTGCTGGTACTGCGAACGGCTGAAAGCAAGGGGAAACTACGGCCGTAATTTTTCCCGAGGGCATGCAGCTTTACTGTGATGATTAAATGATGATGGCGTCCTCTTGGGTAAAATATTCCGGAGGTAAAATAGTCCCCCATTCGGATCTCCGGGCGGGGACTACTCAGGAGGATGCCGTTATCAGGAGAAAGAAAACTGGCGTTCTACGGATCGGAGCGTGGAATATCAGATCCCTTAATCGGGCAGGTAGGTTAGAAAATTTAAAAAGGGAAATGGATAGGTTAAAGTTAGATATAGTGGGAATTAGTGAAGTTCGGTGGCAGGAGGAACAAGACCTCTGGTCAGTTGACTACAGGGTTATAAACACAAAATCAAATAGGGGTAATGCAGGAGTAGGTTTAATAATAAATAGGAAAATAGGAATGCGAGTAAGCTACTACAAACAGCATAGTGAACGCATTATTGTGGCCAAGATACATACGAAGCCCACACCTACTACAGTAGTACAAGTTTATATGCCAACTAGCTCTGCAGATGACGAAGACATTGAAGAAATGTATAATGAAATAAAAGAAATTATTCAGATAGTGAAGGGAGACGAAAATTTAATAGTCATGGGTGACTGGAATTCGAGTGTAGGAAAAGGGAGAGATGGAAACGTAGTAGGTGAATATGGATTGGGGCTAAGAAATGAAAGAGGAAGCCACCTGGTAGAATTCTGCACAGAGCACAACTTAATCATAGCTAACACTTGGTTTCAGAATCATGAAAGGAGGTTGTATACATGGAAGAACCCTGGAGATACTAAAAGGTATCAGATAGATTATATAATGGTAAGACAGAGATTTAGGAACCAGGTTTTAAATTGTAAGACATTTCCAGGGGCAGATGTGGACTCTGACCACAATCTATTGGTTATGACCTGTAGATTAAAACTGAAGAAACTGCAAAAAGGTGGGAATTTAAGGAGATGGGACCTGGATAAACTGAAAGAACCAAGGTTGTACAGAGTTTCATGGAGAGCATAAGGCAACAATTGACAGAAACAGGGGAAAGAAATACAGTAGAAGAAGAATGGGTAGCTTTGAGGGATGAAGTAGTGAAGGCAGCAGAGGATCAAGTAGGTAAAAAGACGAGGGCTAGTAGAAATCCTTGGGTAACAGAAGAAATTTTGAATTTAATTGATGAAAGGAGAAAATATAAAAATGCAGTAAATCAAGCAGGCAAAAAGGAATACAGACGTCTCATAAATGAGATCGACAGGAAGTGCAAAATGGCTAAACAGGGATGGCTAGTCGACAAATGTAAGGGTGCAGAGGCTTATCTCACTAGGGGTAAGATAGATACTGCCTACAGGAAAATTAAAGAGACCTTTGGAGAAAAGAGAGCCACTTGTATCAATATCAAGAGCTCAGATGGAAACGCAGTTCTAAGCAAAGAAGGGAAAGCAGAAAGGTGGAAGGAGTATATAGAGGGTCTATACATGGGCGATGTACTTCAGGACAATATTATGGAAATGGAAGAGGATGTAGATGAAGATGAAATGGGAGATACGATACTGCGTGAAGAGTTTGACAGAGCACTGAAAGACCTGAGTCGAAACAAGGGCCCCGGAGCAGACAACATTCCATTGGAACTACTGACGGCCTTGGGAGAGCAACTTCTGACGAAACTGTACCATCTGGTGAGCAAGATGTATGAAACAGACGAAATACCCTCAGACTTCAAGAAGAATATAATAATTCCAATCCCAAAGAAAGCAGGTGCTGACAGATGTGAAAATTACCGAACTATCAGTTTAATAAGCCACGGCTGCAAAATACTAACGCGAATTCTTTACAGACGAATGGAAAAACTGGTAGATGCAGACCTCGGGGAGGATCAGTTTGGATTCCGTCGAAATGTTGGAACACGTGAGGCAATACTGACCTTACGACTTATCTTAGAAGAAAGATTAAGAAAAGGCAAACCTACATTTCTAGCATTTGTAGACTTAGAGAAAGCTTTTGACAATGTTGACTGGAATACGCTCTTTCAAATTCTAAAGGTGGCAGGGGTAAAATACAGGGAGCGAAAGGCTATTTACAATTTGTACAGAAACCAGATGGCAGTAATAAGAGTCGAGGGGCATGAAAGGGAAGCAGTGGTTGGGAAAGGAGTGAGGCAGGGTTGTAGCCTCTCCCCGAAGTTATTCAATCTGTATATTGAGCAAGCAGTATAGGGAACAAAAGAAAAATTCGGAGTAGGTATTAAAATCCATGGAGAAGAAATAAAAACTTTGAGGTTCGCCGATGACATCGTAATTCTATCAGAGACAGCAAAGGACTTGGAAGAGCAGTTGAACGGAATGGACAGTGTCTTGAAAGGAGGATATAAGATGAACATCAACAAAAGCAAAACGAGGATAATGGAATGTAGTCAAATTAAATCGGGTGATGCTGAGGGAATTATGTTACGAAATGAGACACTTAAGGTAGTAAAGGAGTTTTGCTATTTGGGGAGCAAAATAACTGACGATGGTCGAAGTAGAGCTGATATAAAATGTAGACTGGCAATGGCAAGAAAAGCGTTCCTAAAGAAGAGAAATTTGTTAACATCGAGTATAGATTTAAGTGTCAGGAAGTCATTTCTGAAAGTATTTGTATGGAGTGTAGCCATGTATGGAAGTGAAACATGGACGATAAATAGTTTGGACAAGAAGAGAATAGAAGCTTTCGAAATGTGGTCCTACAGAAGAATGCTGAAGATTAGATGGGTATATCACGTGAGTAATGAGGAAGTATTGAATAGGATTGGGGAGAAGAGAAGTTTGTGGCACAACTTGACCTGAAGAAGGGATCGGTTGGTAGGACATGTTCTGAGGCATCAAGGGATCACCAATTTAGTATTGGAGGGTAGCGTGCAGGGTAAAAATCGTAGAGGGAGACCAAGAGATGAATACACTAAGCAGATTCAGAAGGATGTAGGTTGCGGTAGGTACTGGGAGATGAAGGAGCTTGCACAGGATAGAGTAGCATGGAGAGATGCATCAAACCAGTCTCAGGACTGAAGACAACAACAACAACAACAACAAGGTAAAATAATCTATTTTCTACCTCAATGGAAAGCTTAGTGACAAAAATAAAGTACAGAGACGTAAACTAATTTCTTGCCAAAGGGAGCTGAAGACAGCCAGACTTTTACGAAAGGGAACGTCCATTCTGCTCCCCTCCATTTCGCGGCCGGTTCTTGCACCCAGTTTTGATTCATAGTAACCTGTACATCGAATTTAGCCTTCATACGCTCTTGATTTATTTAACTGGTCCTAACCTCCCCCCATGAACCATGGACCTTGCCGTTGGTGGGGAGGCTTGCGTGCCTCAGCGATACAGATGGCCGTACCGTAGGTGCAACCACAACGGAGGGGTATCTGTTGAGAGGCCAGACAAACGTGTGGTTCCTGAAGAGGGGCAGCAGCCTTTTCAGTAGTTGCAAGGGCAACAGTCTGGATGATTGACTGATCTGGCCTTGTAACAATAACCAAAACGGCCTTGCTGTGCTGGTACTGCGAACGGCTGAAAGCAAGGGGAAACTACGGCCGTAATTTTTCCCGAGGGCATGCAGCTTTACTGTGATGATTAAATGATGATGGCGTCCTCTTGGGTAAAATATTCCGGAGGTAAAATAGTCCCCCATTCGGATCTCCGGGCGGGGACTACTCAGGAGGATGCCGTTATCAGGAGAAAGAAAACTGGCGTTCTACGGATCGGAGCGTGGAATATCAGATCCCTTAATCGGGCAGGTAGGTTAGAAAATTTAAAAAGGGAAATGGATAGGTTAAAGTTAGATATAGTGGGAATTAGTGAAGTTCGGTGGCAGGAGGAACAAGACCTCTGGTCAGTTGACTACAGGGTTATAAACACAAAATCAAATAGGGGTAATGCAGGAGTAGGTTTAATAATAAATAGGAAAATAGGAATGCGAGTAAGCTACTACAAACAGCATAGTGAACGCATTATTGTGGCCAAGATACATACGAAGCCCACACCTACTACAGTAGTACAAGTTTATATGCCAACTAGCTCTGCAGATGACGAAGACATTGAAGAAATGTATAATGAAATAAAAGAAATTATTCAGATAGTGAAGGGAGACGAAAATTTAATAGTCATGGGTGACTGGAATTCGAGTGTAGGAAAAGGGAGAGATGGAAACGTAGTAGGTGAATATGGATTGGGGCTAAGAAATGAAAGAGGAAGCCACCTGGTAGAATTCTGCACAGAGCACAACTTAATCATAGCTAACACTTGGTTTCAGAATCATGAAAGGAGGTTGTATACATGGAAGAACCCTGGAGATACTAAAAGGTATCAGATAGATTATATAATGGTAAGACAGAGATTTAGGAACCAGGTTTTAAGTTGTAAGACATTTCCAGGGGCAGATGTGGACTCTGACCACAATCTATTGGTTATGACCTGTAGATTAAAACTGAAGAAACTGCAAAAAGGTGGGAAATTAAGGAGATGGGACCTGGATAAACTGAAAGAACCAGAGGTTGTACAGAGTTTCAGAGAGACCATAAGGGAACAATTGACAGGAATAGGGGAAAGAAATACAGTAGAAGAAGAATGGGTAGCTCTGAGGAATGTAGTAGTGAAGGCAGCAGAGGATAAAGTAGGTACAAAGACGAGGGCTGCTAGAAATCCTTGGGTAACAGAAGAAATATTGAATTTAATTGATGAAAGGAGAAAATATAAAAATGCAGTAAAAGAAGCAGGCAAAAAGGAATACAAACGTCTCAAAAATGAGATCGAAAGGAAGTGCAAAATGGCTAAACAGGGATGGCTAGAGGACAAATGTAAGGATGTAGAAGCTTATCTCACTAGGGGTAAGATAGATACTGCCTACAGGAAAATTAAAGAGACCTTTGGAGAGAAGAGAACCACGTGTATGAATATCAAGAGCTCAGATGGCAGCCCAGTTCTAACCAAGAAGGGAAAGCAGAAAGGTGGAAGGAGTATATAGAAGGTTTATACAAGGGCGATGTACTTGAGGACAATATTATGGAAATAGAAGAGGATGTAGATGAAGACGAAATGGGAGATACGATACTGCGTGAAGAGTTTGACAGAGCACTGAAAGACCTGAGTCGAAACAAGGCCCCCGGAGTAGACAACATTCCATTAGAACTACTGACGGCCTTGGGAGAGCCAGTCATGACAAAACTCTACCAGCTGCTGAGCAAGATGTATGAGACAGGTGAAATACCCTCAGACTTCAAGAAGAATATAATAATTCCAATCCCAAAGAAAGCAGGTGCTGACAGATGTGAAAATTACCGAACTATCAGTTTAATAAGCCACGGCTGCAAAATACTAACGCGAATTCTTTACAGACGAATGGAAAAACTGGTAGATGCAGACCTCGGGGAGGATCAGTTTGGATTCCGTCGAAATGTTGGAACACGTGAGGCAATACTGACCTTATGACTTATCTTAGAAGAAAGATTAAGAAAAGGCAAACCTACATTTCTAGCATTTGTAGACTTAGAGAAAGCTTTTGACAATGTTGACTGGAATACTCTCTTTCAAATTCTAAAGGTGGCAGGGGTAAAATACAGGGAGCGAAAGGCTATTTACAATTTGTACAGAAACCAGATGGCAGTAATAAGAGTCGAGGGGCATGAAAGGGAAGCAGTGGTTGGGAAAGGAGTGAGACAGGGTTGTAGCCTCTCCCCGATGTTATTCAATCTGTATATGGAGCAAGCAGTAAAGGAAACAAAAGAAAAATTTGGAGTAGGTATTAAAATTCATGGAGACGAAGTAAAAACTTTGAGGTTCGCCGATGACATTGTAATTCTGTCAGAGACGGCAAAGGACTTGGAAGAGCAGTTGAACGGAATGGACAGTGTCTTGAAAGGAGGATATAAGATGAACATTAACAAAAGCAAAACGAGGATAATGGAATGTAGTCAAATTAAATCGGGTGATGCTGAGGGAATTAGATTAGGAAATGAGACACTTAAAGTAGTAAAGGAGTTTTGCTATTTAGGAAGTAAAATAACTGATGATGGTCGAAGTAGAGAGGATATAAAATGTAGACTGGCAATGGCAAGGAAAGCATTTCTGAAGAAGAGAAATTTGTTAACATCGAATATAGATTTATGTATCAGGAAGTCGTTTCTGAAAGTATTTGTTTGGAGTGTAGCCATGTATGGAAGTGAAACATGGACGATAACTAGTTTGGACAAGAAGAGAATAGAAGCTTTCGAAATGTGGTGCTACAGAAGAATACTGAAGATAAGGTGGATAGATCACGTAACTAATGAGGAGGTATTGAATAGGATTGGGGAGAAGAGAAGTTTGTGGCACAACTTGAATAGAAGAAGCGATCGGTTGGTAGGACATGTTTTGAGGCATCAAGTGATCACAAATTTAGCATTGGAGGGCAGCGTGGAGGGTAAAAATCGTAGAGGGAGACCGAGAGATGAGTACACTAAGCAGATTCAGAAGGATGTAGGTTGCAGTAGGTACTGGGAGATGAAGCAGCTTGCACAGGATAGAGTAGCATGGAGAGCTGCATCAAACCAGTCTCAGGACTGAAGACAACAACAATAACAACAACAACCTTAGGTACTTCCCATCGCAGTGATACTGTCTTTGGTGGATACAGTGTATTGAATGATGCTGGGAAAGCATCAGGATGCAATCGATTTTTGAAAAGGTTATCGAACGTGGGAGCCGGCCGCGATGGCCGAGCGGCTCTAGCCGCTTCAGTCCGGAACCGCGCGACTGCTACGTTCGCAGGTTCGAATCCTGCCTCCGGCATGGATGTGTATGATGTCCTTAGTTGGGATTAAGTAGTTCTAAGTTCTAGGGGTCTGGTGACCTCAGATGTTAAGTCCCGTAGTGCTCCGAGCCACTTGAACCATATCGAACGTGGCCTATTAGACGGTATGCGTGTACCTGCAGAGTGCAAGACTTGCCCTGCCTTGTCTACATTGTAGTTTCTCACTGTCGTCGTCCGACTAAAGTCGTATTACAGAACTCCACCATCCCTAGTTAGTAGTATTTTATGAAGTGCAAAATCAGTGAAAAACAATGCTCCATTTGCTTTATTAGAAACGGGAGAAGCCACAACAAACTTGAGACATAATATAAGGAGAAAACCTAAAATTTAACAGTTCAGCCATACTTCTTCTTCTACTTCTTTCTCGGGTTCTTCGGCCAACGTTCGTCTTATGGTTTTTCTGACGTTTCGTTAGCACGAGTGGCTTGCATTGTCAAGTTTCTCCGTCCGTTGCTGGTGGTGGATTGGAGCCGAGCTCACAGCCGCAGACTGTACCTGGCGCACCAACAACCCAAGGGCTTCTCCGCGGTCATTTCCGTTGCGGTTCTCTTGCTACCTGCGACGGTCGTTCGCTACAGCATGGGAAGCCAGGATCCGTTCACCTCGAAGCTTTCTTCTTTGTTGTTGAAGCTTTATCGTGTCTGTGTATTTCTGTAGCTTTTCTGAACAAGCAGGTGTGATAGTTTTTCTCTACAGCCAGAACTTCCGTGTCGCCGAATTTTACTAAATGGTCAGTCTCACACAGGGCGTGCTCTGCCAGAGCAGCGTCAGTGTCCTTTCACTGAGACAGCACTGTGTAATTGTGGCTCTCGAAGGCAAAGCTCAGAATTGGTTGTTGATTGCCACTCAAGAACAGGTATTTATTGCGTGACATCTTTAATTGCAGACTTCGTTCATTATGACAGACGTCCTTGGTTGCTGTCATCATTGGAAGTGATATCATTGTTGCAGGCATCACGTGAGTTACTTGGTACTCTGCAGACAGAAAATACTTATCGAAACAACTTTGCAGAACGTTTTACACATTCCTGTAAACATAAGTGATAATAGTTAAGCAAGTAACAGCACATGCAATTTATATCAATGAAAGTTTGTAAATTGTTTCATATGAGACACAAATATATTAACATGAATCTAAAATTATTGTACATGAAACTCATACGAGTATCATTATGAGAACTGTTTAATTACTAATTAAGATGTCTGCTCATGAAGCTTATTAAGGTAAACATATAAAGTATAAATCAAATATTAAGTAATGCTGCACAGGCAGTGTTTGCTTATAATATAAACATCAAAGAAAGTGTGCTGCATTTTACAGTGTCATAAAGAAAATGAACAAAAAAAATTTATATTGCCCAAGAAATGCTTTGCTTATTGCAGCGTCACACACAAAATGACACAAAAATATTATATTGCGTAACAAATGCGTTGTATGTGTGGACATAGGAATGCTGCTTGATGCAGCTATATGCAAGAATGCTAAAAAAATATTGTTCTGCACAGTCAGTACTTGGTGAATATTGGTTAAAAATCTTAACAGTGACATATATCACTGTTTTACTTAAGTAACCTTGATGTCTTAATAATCATATATGTACTGTTCTAGCAGCTGTTTGTATGATCAGAAGTAAACGTTTGTTGGTGAATGAAAGTATTATCCTACCATCACCTTATCTACCACAAAACACACAGTAATCTACACTACACATAAATTGGATCCATCCTTCTACAGGATACGTAGTAACGTGGATCGGTATAGTTAGCTTTTTCAGTCCAGTATTCACTGTGGAATACTTTTCAATATAATGTTCTCTGTTGTCTTTTCATCTGAAAAAATTTGATTAGTCGTTATACTAACAATAGAATTAATGTTACATAAAATTCTCTTTTCTCATGAGGCACGTCTTCTGTCTCTGAGCTCTCACCAACACTACTGAAATATTACTCTCGCAGACAGACCTCGTCTCACAACAATGCTTAGAATATAGCTCCTATGTTTCGCCCTCAAACTGTTGCGTCGATACCTGAGTGCTTATTTATTTCCATAGAGAACAGCAGAATCTTAGTCAACGCAATGAATAACCCAAAGTTGGCTATATTGTTTTCGATACTCAATGTAATATTTAATCAATGTAATGGAGAGTTCTGACACACTCGTTACATTCGTAAATGAGTGTCTGTGCATTATGCTTGAAGTAAGATTCTAGAAGTTTGCAGTGAATCTCTGAATCATAACTGTAAGCCTCCGTATGTAAGATTTAAAGAGCGTAGCTTGAAAGCCTGACTAGCAGCGTGAGTCATTCTCGAAGCGGTTCAGTATTAGCAGATAATGCGAGTAAGCACCGAGCTCTTAAGAATGCGAAGGGCAACGCCGCAGCTGTATGTAAACAGTGGATACAGCTGTGGTGAAAACAGAAACAATGATAAACCACTCTCGTGGTAGGATGGAAACAGTGAACTTGTTTTAAATAACCAAAATCAAACAAAACATCATGTATCATGTATTAATATGGCAATAGTATATGAAAATATGTTTATTTAAATTTTTGTTTAAACTTATTAGCAAACTAATTTAAGGCGTTTTTTTTAATTGTTACAGGGAAACTTACTGGAGCTGTACGCTGGGATTGAAGGTGGGAGAATGGGGTGACAGCTGTTGACCTCAACTCCAGTTGGGAAAGTCTAGACAAGAGAATAATCAATATGGGTTGCTGATATGCCCTGCTTGGGTACGTTCTGGTAAAAGATGTGAGCGTGGTTGTGAACTTTATAGTTGTTGTGTTTGTTTTTATTTGTAACCATATGAAGTAGACGTCTTTATGACGCGTTCAAATATAAACAAGTGTAAAACAGAATGATGACGAAACAATAGTAAGAAGGAATGGGAAGTGCAGAAAATGGCATGATAAAGGCATCTGATGATGCACATGTTTCTTCAAACTGAAAGTACAGCAATATGCAGATAGTCATTGTATATCATATAACACCTTATGACAAATACTTTGTTCAATCTAGAGAACGGCAATGCGTCGATGGTAATGTTATAGCAATTTCACTTCTCATGAGAAATATTTTGTTGAATTTAATGGTCGGCAATGCACCGATAGTAACTTAACAGCAGTACAAAATTTTGTGATTGAAACGGCTTGGAGATAGTGTTTTGGAACGGAATATTCTAGCAGAAATGATAGACTGAAAGTTAATAAGAGACTACCATGAACATAAAGGTGCAGAAGAATGCTGCTTTGAAAATATGTACTATGAAAATCATGATATAATTAGGAGTATAGAAAATGTAACTAAAGATTAATGATTTTAGATACTAGTTTTTGAAAGAATTCATTGAGGGTATCAATTTGCTTTTATAATCATAAAATAATTAAGTCTATGATTGTATAAGTTAATTAATAATCTGAGAATGAAAAATAAAGCAGATACAATTTTTGAAAAACATAATGGAAAACTGAAAAAATTATAAACGCTTGGTTATTTCCAAAACTGATTGCCATGTGCGAGAACGTTTCAGTTTCTGGTAATCTCGGAAGGAAGTGGATGTGTAACATTTCTGGCTTTACAGCTATCGCACTTAGCTACAAGCAGCTCTTCTTACAGCAATTGAGAAGGCAGCGGTGGGAAGATGACGTAATGTGATGTGAGGTACTGATGACAGATGATTTGTTCGGAACGGATATCATGGAAAGACCGCCTACATTATGGTCCTCCTCTGCGATTGTCTTCTGCGTTCGGAAGTTGCGCGCCAAAATCATTAACTTCTGTTATTAATATTAGAAAAACTAAAATGCGAATTTACTTGCCTTTTATATAAAAGCAGCTCTCAATATCAGGCTGTCATTACGTCATTCCAAAAGTATTAATTACCAGCAGAATAATAAACAGTTGCGAAACGAAAAGGCAGATGAAGCACTTCGGAGATCTTCGCCCACCATCACTTGGATGGTGAGCGAAGTGGTTCGGCTTAAGATCAGAGCTATATCGGCAGTCTCGGAGGATAGACATGTTGTATGCCTAGTTCAATATCGGTTAAGAACGTAATTAGCAATCTCTAGTTATTTGGACATGTAACTGAGAACGCAGTTCATTATTTTATTTATTTTCTATGAAAGTGTGAAGAATGGATATTATATGTGATTCATAAAGCGAAACGTAATTGGGCAATTTCTCGTATTCTGGTAATGAAAAGTGAGTGGCATCCCGTTTAAAGAAACCAGTTCCAAATTCAATTATTTTCACAATACCACTTCCTCGCTCACAGTGTAATACAGCCTCAAGATAACGGACTCACCACCTACGTGCTGTTTTCTGCGCAGGGGTCAACAACTATGGTAGACTGCAGGTTGGTGAACATTATTCAGAACTTCTGCATTCCCCTCAGGACGGTGGAAGCAAGTAGGCACCTTGCATGTGCTGCAGTATTAGTGCAAATGAGATAAGTGACACATCATCTGTGGGTACGGAGAGGAAGTATGAAGGAAGGAAATTTTCGAGAGAAGGGATTTATCATACACACGTAAATTCCTCTCGCAATCAATACCACCCTCATTTTCCGTAATGTCAGAGTAGCATTTACATCCAATGTCGTCGATTATTTGTTCGACATGTTGCGATTCCTATATTCCCTAACAGTGTTTCCCTATGCAGCTCCCACCATGCCAGCCGGCCGGAGTGGCCGAACGGTTCTAGGCGCTTCAGTCTGGAACCTCGCAACAGCTACGGTCGCAGGTTCGAATCCTGCCTCGGGCATGGCTGTGTGTGATGTCCTTAGGTTAGTTACGTTTAAGTAGTTCTAGGGGACTGATGACCTCAGATGTTAAGTCCCATAGTGCTCAGAGCCATTTGAACCCACCATGCAAACGACGTCTTTACGCACGTAATATCATCCTGCCTCTTCTTCTTGTCAGTGTTTACCACATATTACGTTCTCCGTCGATGCTTTGGAGAACATCCACATCTTTCACTTTTCAGTATATTCTGGTAACACCATATCACAAACGCTACAATTCTCTTCTCTCTCGGTATTTCCACAGCGTATGGTTCACTTCCATATATACCTATGCTCCAGACGTTCATTCTCAGATATTCATTCCTCAAATTATGGCCTATCTTTGATAGTAGTAAACTACTTTTAGAGAGGAATGACCAGTTTCCCTGTGCTAATCTATTTCAATTTCCACTTGCAAGCAGAAACCTTTCACTTCGTCTATAAGACGGCTCGCAGTCATGAAGTTACTTTTGTCGCTAATCTCATTTCTTCTACTCCCCGTACCTACGTCTTTTATATTTCAATCCATATTTTATGCTCAGCAGACTACTCATTCTATACTAAAAGTTCTGTAAATTTCAGTTTCACTGAGGACAGAAGTGTCATCAACGAATCCTACCATTAATACCGTTTCACCAAAAATTTTAAAATCAATCTTGAAACTGTATTTTTTTTCCTCATTGCTTCTTCGTTATACATGTTAAACAAGAGCAGACTGGGAATGAGACCCGCCTTACGCCATTATTAATTCGAGGACTCCTCAATTCCATTCTTTTCAATCTGGTCTATGGTGCAGGATATGAATGCACTGACAGTTTCGTATTCCCGGAGTTCATTCGTGTCTTTAGGTTGTGTGCACTACGGTATGCAAATCTAACTCCAGAAATACGAAACTAACAGTGTATTGATATCCTGGCGTATACAAAATTAATTTTAATGACTGCGGAAAATTCTATATAGCCCAAACAAGCAGAAATTTCCAAATCAGATACCAAGAACATACCAGAAACAGTGACACAAACCCATCTACATTATTTAACCATGTAAAAAGTGAAAATCACAACATAGATCAGATTGAAAATTCGATGCAAATTCTTCACATAACACCAAAAGGCCCAGTATTGAACTTTCTGGAAGAGATAGAAAACTATATACACACCCGCAAATATCCAGAACAAATTTTAAACGAACAAACCTATTTAAAACATTAAAACTATTTTGATAACTTTACTGAAATTATTGACCACGTATAATTTCATAAAACTAACACCAATATACAGCTGTAAAGATTTTACTATCACACAACTACATAGATTTATAAAAACAAATTTCTAACCATGTAACATCGCTGAACGATACTGACCAACGAAGAAAAATTCCACAACTGAGACATTACTTAGCGAGTAATTTATAATTTCGCCTGTGCTTTGCTTAAAAACGCACCAAGTAAGATATCTGACAGGAAGAGCGTCAACGGCGTAATATAGAAGTAAGTTTTACGCCAAATGTACAAAATAATTATTTATTACGAAAACTCACAAACATATGATCTAAATACCGTACTATATCTTGCAGACTACTTGAAAATGGCATTTGAGCCGAAATAGGCCTATAGCCAATGAAAATAAAGTCGCAATAATAACAACTGCTACAGAAAGTAGCGTTTTGACTTAATGTACACATAATGTCCTTACAAGACATATATTACGCTGCAGGCCCAGAAGAATTTAATATATTTCTTGCTAGCCCAAGGTATCCTTGCAGTTACGTTCCTTGCCCTCTATACACTGATCAGCAGAAACTTTAGGGCTACCAGCTTAACACCGTGTTGTTCCCCCACACAATACAGCAGCGATTCTGCGTGGCATTGGTTCCACAAGTGGCCCGTTGCCGGTGAAATGTGGTACCAGGTGTCTTCCAACAGGTCACGCAGTTCCCGTAAATTCTAGACCTGTGGTTTGTGGGTGTGAAGCTGCATCCGATACTCTGCTGGTTAGTTGTGTGATTTGGGGGAGGGGACCGAACAGCGAGGCCAACGGTCCCATCGGATTAGATGGGGATGGTGAAGGAAGTGGGCCGTGCCCTTTCAAAGGAATCAGCCCGGCATTTGCCTAAAGCTATTGAGGGAAACCACGGAAAACCTGAATCAGGATGGCCGGGCGCGGGTTTGAGCAATCGTCCTCCTGAATGCGAGTCAAGTGTCCGATACTTTGCCAAATGCATTCCATGGGAATCAGATCAGGCGGCTTTGGTAGCGAATACATCATCGTGACTTAAGTATCAAGCTCTTCAAGCAACTGGTCTTGTGACAAGGCCAGTTATTCTCCCTGAAGATGCCATCACCATCGGGGAAGACACCAGGTTTGAAGGGATGCTGATGAACGGCAGCAACGGTCATGTTTCTAGAAAGAATTTTCACTGTGCAGCAGGATTTGCACTTATTTGAAATTTCGTGGTAGAGCTTCTTCGAAGAACTGCCGTTAAGGTTGGAAGGTAGGGAAGAGCAGTGATGGTGGGTCGTGTATCCGCTTGGATAAGACAGTCGACGGAGCAGTTGTCTGCAAAGGCAGAGGTTACTGGCCCGAGTCCCAATCTGACACGCAGTTTTAATCTGACAGGAAGTTTCTACATTTACATAGTCCACAGCTATCATAGTGTTTTCTATAACTAACACAAGCCCCATGGAATGCCTTCACAGCATAATACTGCCCTCGTCGATATGCGTATGTGGAGCGGTATGTTTAGAACAGTTGTTAGCCTGGATTACCGTGTGGCATGACATGGCCATCGGCATGGTAAAACGAAACGTGCGATTTATCCGGTACAGTTGACACATTTCCACTGATCCACGTACCAGTTTTTATGACCCCACGGCCACTGTAATCATAACTGACGATGTTGTTGGGTTAACATGGGAATGTGTAAGGGGCGTCTGCTGTGGAGCTACGTGTTCAACAATGTGCTGTGGCACATATATTTGGTGTTTCCCGCTGCCACATGTACGCATTTGAATGGCAAAAACGCGGATTGTCACACAAACATCTGCTTCTATGACTAAGTATTAAATCAGACCAAGCAACGTCGACAGTATAAACACAGTAGAGATGCCGAATAAAGAGGAAGACCCGGTACTTTATAGCTCAGTGGTAAGGCACACAGTTCGTGACGCACGTTTAACTTCAAATTCTAAGCTGGCAAGCACGAATGAAGTAAACTGCTCAAAAAAATTTTCCAAAAGTCTTTCAGAATCATACATCACCTGGTTATGACGGATACCCAAAATACAGACGATAATCTCTTGAAAAAGGTGAACAAAAGACTGCTATCCGAAACTGCGAAATTGTGAACAGAAGGGTTCACAATAAATTTTACTCAAAGGAACTGAAGCGCATACAAATGTGGAACTCTATAGTTCTGTGAAATCGATAAAATATGTCACAAATTAGAGGGTGGCTGTAATTAAACTTTCGCTACTTGCGCCAGTGCAGAAAGAAAACTATTTATTGTAAGGGTACTCATCTTTGCAGGTATGATGTTTAGACTGTGCGCTGCAGGACTTGCATTGTTCGCAATGTTAGTGTCATGATTTACCATCAGGCGCCGCTCCTGACACGACGACGTAGCGTTGAAACACAAGCATCAGCGTGCATTGCGGTTACAGATAGCCAACATGGGTCTAGACAAGGTGAGTTGGGCGTTACTCGTAAAGCTGTTGAAGAACATGACTCGGAAGTTCAAATTTACTAGTTGTTTGGGAATTGCTGCTGGGAGATGCCGACGGCCAACTGCGCCACATATTGTTGAAGAAGTTACTGTTGCCATGGTTGAGAATGCTGGATGCAATGTGCCATCTTCAAGCAGTGCACGAGCTCTGATCAAGTTACGTTTAGCTTTCAATCGACCAATGAACTAGGGCAATTTCAGTCGAGCCGCTACATCATTTTTAGGCAGTTTGGCGGATTTTATTTTTTAATGTACACGAAAAAGTGCCAACTATTATCCATCCTGCTATTTATTTGGAAACTGACCACAGAACAACATATATCTTATTTCGATTATAATTTACCATATGCCTCGTATCTCAATACCTGTAGTAGTTCTGTGTGTTAAACATTAAAATTCTGAATAATACATGATTTAGCTTAGATTAGTAATGAGTCAAATGCGATACGGGTTAGGCACGAAAACATCATCAAATTCCCAGATGACGTTGATAACGTCGTTCTAAAATGTATTCAATGTCTTCTGAGTAAACTGTAGAGGCAGTTGTTCCTTCAAATCGTATGATGTATGAGGCACATCCAAAGAGTGCTACTGTGATCTTTGGTGACATCGATATCACTTTCCTACATGACAATCAGGTAATCGCACTCAAGTTTTCCCAACAGCAAACATCCCGAATGCCCCTGATGCCACGAAAATAGTAGAAGTAAGCCGCATCCGCCAGAATTGTCACACCTCTGACGAAACAAAGGCGGTCCGCCGCGAAAATATCCTACATCTTGCCTCACGGTAGCAGGAATTTGGCAACTGCTTCCCGTCAGAATCCACTGAAACGTACAGCTCTTCATATTTGCTCGTGGCAATGCTACATCCAGTTCTTTTCTATTACTGGAACTATCATACGCAAAAGTACCCGAACCATCTTAGTTGTGATTAGCGCGATTCCTGTGTAACCTGCATAATACAGCTTCATGCGGATTTTCTAGCCACATGGTGGTGCTGTCGTATGCTATACTAAACTGGTACTCGTTGGGAATAGTGCACCATTTTATTTTATTTTACACAAAATTGAGGAGCGAATATTCATGGTTATTGTACCAATCAGTACATGAACTTAACATCATAAAAGAAATAACAGATAGTAAAATATGCACAAATGCTAATCAGACCACAAGCTGCGAGAATATATTAGCATAACCAACAACATCACATATGAATTAACTTAATGAGGTTTATTATATTAGAAATCGATGCAGCAGAATACTGCACGCCTTTCTGCATCTGTCCAGTACCAACTGAGAGGATGCCGATATTTCTTGGGAATAAGCTCATATTGTTAACAACAAACGACGTTAAAGAAAGTACTAGAGTAAGTAAATTATTATCCGCAATTTGGTTATATTTTTGTTTATTTTGGTAGTACTGTCGTTTTATGTTCATCACGCATGCTTAGTTTATTTGTTGTTATATCTTTGCAATTTTCAAGCTGCTAGGTTAGTTTCTTTATCGCTGCCGTGCTTTTAATCATGGCTGATCCGCTGTCTATTTGCACCAAAGAAAAGCAGCGTTCAGTGATCCGTTTTTTGTGGTCGGAAGGCGTACCAGGGGCCGAAATTCATCGAAGACTTTCGCTACAGTACGGTAACGGTGTTTTGCTACAACGGAGCGTCCACGAATTCATTTAAAAATTTCGAAATGGTCGCAAAAGTTTTACGCACGACGAAGGAGCCGGACGACCGTTTACCACCATAAATGAAGAAACCATTGAACGTTCACGTGAAATGATTCTCTTCGACAGAAGATAAACTATTGACGAAGTCGCACATTGTCTGCAAATTGGACACGGTTCGGCGTACTAAATCATCACCAACAGACTTGGGTTTCATAAAATTTGTGCAAGGTGGGTCTCAAAACAACTCACGCAGGTGCATAAACAAACGCGCTTTGACATCTGCATAAAACATTTGGATCACTATGGTAACGAAGGGGACAACTTCTTAGACAGGATCGTTACTGGTGACGAAACATGGATCCATCATTACGAGCCGGAGAACAAACGGCAGAGAATGCAATGGAACATCCAAATTCGCCGTGCAAGAAAAAGTTAAAGACCCAACCTTCCGCAGGAACATTGATGCTTACGGTTTTCTGGGACGCACAAGGTCCAGTACTGAAACATTGTGGGGAAAGGGGCACAACAATAAACAGGGTACGTTACAGTGTGATGCTTACTGCCAGGCTAAAGGCTGCAATTCGAAGCAAACGCCAAGGATTGCTGTCAGAAGGTGTTGTGTTGTTGCACGACAATGCCCGTCCACATACTGCTGCCCACACTGCTGAAACGCTCCAGAAACTCAAATTTGAAGTGCTGGATCATCCTCCATATAGTCCCGATCTTGCCCCTTCTGACTATCGCTTGTTTGGTCCACTCAAACAGGCATTAAGTGCCGTCGATTTGCCTCGGACGAAGCAGTGAAAGAAGCGGTGCATTCCTGGCTCGCAGCTCAAAAGAGAACCTTCTTTCATGAGGGCATCAGGGATCTTGTACAACGATGGACCAAGTGGGTTGAAACGCAAAAAGACTATGTTGAAAAATGATTTTGTTGTAAGTTTCCTATTTGATTCCAATAAAATTTTGATAATTGACTTACTGTCGTATATATTGAGAGCCCAATGTCAGAATTCCCAGACCCTTGAACAGCGAACTTACACCAAATATTGCTCGAACTGCCCATTTCTGAGCCAAAAGGGAAGAGTTATGAGAGGGAAGAGTTACCCCAGAATATTTTGCCGTACGTCATAAGCGAATGAAAATTAGCAAAGTAGACTATTACTTATTCCAAATACTGGTAAATATAGCAGCATTCAGTTTTTGAACAAGATCCTGAATATGGGCTGTCCTTGACAATTTACTGCCTATCTGAACACTTACAAATTTGAATTGTTCAGTAATCATCTTGTGGTGCAGTTCTCACTCACTGACCATATGCCCATTCTGGCTCAGCAAAATGTCAGTTTTAGTTGAACTGTGTGACTGTAAACATAGTCTTACTGTGATTTAGCCACGAACTTAGGTCTTGAACTCATGCCTTGAAGCCATGAATCTATGTCTTCTCTGCACTACTTTATAAATTATCTATGTTGCGCTCAGTATCCTTTACTACCACGGTAGTATAATCAGCAAACAGATAGGTTTTAGATTCACGTGTCATATTAGCAGGCATACATTTATTTACACTGATGAGCTAAAACATTATGACCATCCATTTAAAAGTGTGTTGGTTCACTTCTGGGACACAATTCAGAAGTGGAAATCTCATTCTGAAGAAAAGGAGAAGAAAAAAAAACAGGTAATATGTATCCCAGTATACGAAGACTCCGAATTGTAAAGTGGTTTAAGTGGTACTCTGATATACCAATGCAGTCAGAGTCAACATCAACAAGCACTTCAGGAACTTTATATCTAATACGTCTTATACTTTGATGAAATATGCAAATTCCTTCATTACTTAGATATTTGACCTCTTCTTGAAGGTTGAAACAAACTTTTGTGAACTCAGCGATGAAACTGTATCTCATCTTAGAAATTCAATTCAACGCTATAATTATTATCCGTGTTCATGTTTGTGACATACGGAGACGGCGTAACTGTCTCCTTCTTCCTGCTTGAGCCTAACTGCTAGAAGATAATGTATTAAACTAATGAATCATTTCTCTGTATATTTTTCAGCCTTTTGCGAGAGGCGTTCAATAAGTAATGCAATACATGTTTTTTTCAGCCCGTTTCGGTTGAAAAGATGAGGATTTGTTGTGGGATATTGTCGCAGTAGAATCCGAGTAGCACCGTGGTGTAGTAATTATGATACTAACTGTTGCATAAAGGGTCGTGAGTTCAAAACTCACCTGGACTGTATAATTTTAATTTCTATATACGTTTTTTTCCCTTTATTGGATTTCGATTCCCCCCGAAGGGGGTGGGCTGGCAGCAGCTTATTGCGCCGCTCTTCGGCCCACAGAATTTTTAAAACATAAGAAGATAAGAAACAATAAAAACTGACGATAAAACGGTGACGTAAAATGTAAAATGGCGGAAAATTATGGAAAGTTAAAACATAAAACAAATGGTGGGCGATGATGATAAAATACACAGGAAGCACACAGCGAAAATAGTAGAGAGACAATTAAATACCACGGCGACAGTCTTGGATGCTGTTCGCAAGAGATATAAAAATCACACCCTGCGAGAGCATGATGTCCGTTCGCAACACTTCGGAAATGACGCACAACACTTAACAATCACTGGGAACACTGCACTAAAGAGACGGTACGAAGATGACACACCACAGGCACTGGCTGATGGGGGGGGGGGGGGGGGGGGCGGGGAATGGGGGGAGGAAAGGAAAAACGAAGGGCGGGAGGGGGACGGGGAACCGACGAAGGGAGAGGACTCAGAAGGGGGTATATTCGGTTCGAGTACATTCTAGAAATATCCACAAATGTCAAGAATCATTGTACTGGAATGTTCTGTTGCTGTATGTATACTTTGTGTGTTCTGGCCGGAGGTAGTTCGCTCCGCGCCCTTGTATGTGCAAGTGCTGAATAAGCCTTCGTCAGGTGAAGTTAGTGTTCGTTATTCATCTAATTACAACTGCTTCTACGTGACAATATGGTGGAATGTCCCCTCTTCAGCTCGCATAGTTTCACGAAGTTCCGATGGTTGGCGGCGCTGTACGTAGCCTTCAAAATGGCGTCTGCAGCGGAGGTTCCAAGCAGAGTGGTGTCATTGAGTTTCTTTTGGTGGAAAACCATAGCATCACAGATATTCATGGGTGTTTATAGAATGCCTACGGAGGCCTGGTAGTGAACAAAAGCACGGTGAATGGTTGAATGAGGCGTCTGTCATCATCGCAACAAGGTCGTGCAAACCTGTCCGATCTTTCGCGTAGCGGCCGGTCGCACACAGCTGCCAGTTGTGCAATGTTGGAACGTGCCGACACTCTCATTCGAAGTGATCGACAGATAACAATAAAACACCTCACTGCACAGCAGGACGCTTCTGTCGGTAGTGCTGACATCCTCAACCACCCGTTGAGTTACTCAGAGCTGTATGCCCGCTGGATTCCTCGCCACCTAATAGACAATCATAAACGGCAACTAAACGTGATCTGTTCGGAATTGCTTGCGCGTCACGAGGCTGATCTTGCCCCTTTTTTGTCGAACAATGTCACAGGCGATGTAACAGAGGTCCATCAGTTCGAACCAGAAACAAAACGGCAATCCAATGCATGCCACACTCTCAGGCGGTAAAGTCTTAGCGACGGCCTTATGGGACTCTCAACGTCTTACTGATGCCCTCCCTCATGGTGCAACAATCAGCTCTGAAGTGTATTGTGTTACTCTGATGGAATAAAAGATACGATTTCAGCGTGTTTGTCGCCGCAAAAGTTCAAAACAACTTTTCCTTCTCCCCGTGACAACGCAAGGCCTCACACAAGTTTGCGCACTCAAGAAGAGCTCACTAAAATTCCATGGACTATTCTTCCTCATCCATTCTACAATCCAGATCTCGTACCTTCCGACTTATTGGGTCCAATGAAAGATGAACTCCGCGGGGTACGGTACGTTGATGATGAGGTTACTGATGCAACAAGGCGTTGCCTCCCATGTCGACGAATAGAGTGGTATCTGCGGGAATCCTGGCCTTCCCAGTAATATGGCGTAAGGTAGTCGCAATGAACGGAGATTATGTTGAAAAACGGGGGTTCGTAGTCAAGGTAGTGGGGAATAACAGGGTGTATTGGAATCCTGAATAAAGCCAACCTGCTTTCAGAAAAAAATGTGTTGCATCCCTTAAGAACGGCCCTCATAAGTACTTTGGAAGAGCACGGCTTGGTGGTGCATTGTTCGCGCGTTTTAAGCACGCTGTCGTTCATGCGTTTCAGTGCTTGCAAGATGACCATGCAATCCAGCCATTTAACGATCATTATTACTATTATTTAATAGTCATGGGTGACTGGAATTCGTCAGTAGGAAAAGGGAGAGAAGGAAACATAGTAGGTGAATATGGACTGGGGCAAAGAAATAATAGAGGAAGCCGCCTGGTAGAATTTTGCACAGAGCATAATCATAGCTAATGCTTGGTTCAAGAATCATAAAAGAATGTTGTATACATGGAAGAATCCTGAAGATACTAAAAGATATCAGATAGATTATATAATGGTAAGACAGAGATTTAGGAATCAGGTTTTAAATTGTAATACATTTCCAGAGGCAGATGTGAACTCAGATCACAATCTACTGGTTATGAACTGTAGATTAAAACTGAATAAACTACAAAAAGGTGCTAATTTAAGGAGATGGAACCTGGATAAACTGAAAGAACCAGAGGTTGTAGAGAGTTTCAGGGAGACCATAAGGGAACAATTGACAGGAATGGAGGAAAGAGATACAGTAGAAGAAGAATGGGTAGCTCTGAGGGATGAAGTAGTGAAGGCAGCAGAAAATCAAGTAGGTAATAAGACGAGGGCTAATAGAAATCCATGGGTAACAGGAGAAATATTGAATTTAATTGATGAAAGGAGAAAATATAAAAAGGCAGTAAATAAAGCAGGCAAAAAGGAATACAAACGTCTGAAAAATGAGATCGACAGGAACGGCAAAATGGCTAAGCAGGGATGGCTAGAGGGCAAATGTAAGGGTCTAGAGGCTTATCTCACGAGGGGTAAGATAGATACTGCCTACAGGAAAATTAAAGATACCTTTGGAGAAAAGAGAGCCACTTGTATGAATATCAAGAGCTCAGATGGAAACCCTGTTCTAAACAAAGAAGGAAAGGCGGAAAGATGGAAAGAGTATATAGAGGGTTTATACAAGGGCGATGTACTTGAGGACAATGTTCTGGAAATGGAAGAGGATGCAGATGAAATGGGAGATACGATACTGCGGGAAAAAGTTTGACAGAGCACTGAAAGACCTGAGTCGAAACAAGGCCCGGGGAGTAGACAACATTCCATTAGAACTACTGACAGCCTTGGGAGAGCCAGTCCTGACAAAACTCTCCCATCTGGTGAGCAAGATGTATGAGACAGGCGAAATACCCTCAGACTTCAAGAAGAATATAATAATTCCAATCCCAAAGACAGCAGGTGTTGACAGATGTGAAAATTACCCAACTATCAGTTTAATAAGTCACAGCTGCAAAATACTAACACGAATTCTTTACAGACGAATGGAAAAACTAGTAGAAGCCGCCCTCGGGGAAGATGAGTTTGGATTCCGTAGAAATGTTGGGACACGTGAGGCAATACTGAGCCTACGACTTATCTTAGAAGCTAGATTAAGGAAGGGCAAACCTACGTTTCTACCATTTGTAGACTCTGAGAAAGCTTTTGACAATGTTGACTGGAATACTCTCTTTCAAATTCTGAAGGCGGCAGGGGTAAAATACAGGGAGCGAAAGGCTATTTACAATTTGTACAGAAACCAGATGGCAGTTATTAGAGTCGAGGGACATGGAAGGGAGGCAGTGGTTGGGAAGGGAGTGAGACAGGGTTGTAGTCTCTCCCCGATGTTATTCAATCTGTATATTGAGCAAGCAGTGAAGGAAACAAAAGAAAAATTCGGAGTAGGCATTAAAATCCATGGAGAAGAAATAAAAACTTTGAGGTTCGCTGATGACATCGTAATTCTGTCAGAGGCAGCAGAGGACTTGGAAGAGCAGTTGAACGAAATGGACAGTGTCTTGAAAGGAGGATATTAGATGAACATCAACAAAAGCAAAACGAGGATAATGGAATGTATTCAAATTAAATCAGGTCATGCTGAGGGAATTAGATTAGGAAATGAGACACTTAAAGTAGTAAAGGAGTTTTGCTATTTAGAGAGTAAAGTAACTGATGACGGTTGAAGTAGAGAGGATATAAAATGTAGACTGGCAATGGCAAGGAACGCGTTTCTGAAGAAGAGAAATTTGTTAACATCGAGAATAGATTTAAGTGTCAGGACGACGTTTCTGAAAGTATTTGTATGGAGTGAAGCCATGTATGGAAGTGACACATGGATGATAAATAGTTTGGACAAGAAGAGAATAGAAGCTTTCGAAATGTGGTGCTACAGAAGAATGCTGAAGATTAGATGGGTAGATCACATAACTAATCAGGAGGTATTGAATAGAATTGGGGAGAAGAGGAGTTTGTGGCACAACTTGACAAAAAGAAGAGACCGGTTGGGAGGACATGTTTTGAGGCATCAAGGGATCACAAATTTAGCATTGGAGGGCAGCGTGGAGGGTAAAAATCGTAGAGGGAGACGAAGAGATGAATACATTAAGTAGATTCAGAAGGATGTAGGTTGCAGTAAGTATTGGGAGATGACGAAGCTTGCACGGGATTGGGTAGCATGGAGAGGTGCATCAAACCAGTCTCAGAACTGAAGACCACAACAACAACAACATTACTATTATTATGCAATCTAGTCCTTTGCATTAAAATCTGACAATACACAGTTTTCTCTCACCAAACTTACCGTGTACCAACAACGATACCTGGCCCTGACGCAGTAACAGCAGTTACCCACCAAGAGAAATTGACCTAGTTTCAATTCATAATTTCTGTGCCGGGTCCGCAGCTCGTGGTCGTGCGGTAGCGTTCTCGCTTCCCGCGCCCGGGTTCGATTCCCGGCGGGGTCAGGGATTTTCTCTGCCTCGTGGTGACTGGGTGTTGTGTGATGTCCTTAGATTAGGTAGGTTTAAGTAGTTCTAAGTTCTAGGGGACTGATGACCATAGATGTTAAGTCCCATAGTGCTCAGAGCCATCTTCTGTGCCGGACAGCTCTATATACTTTCACCACTCTGTTGTTGTTGCCAATGTGATGCGCCTTTTCTTCATCAACGTTTTACCTTCTCATTTGCAAATTAAAATAAAATCCACCACCGGTACGAAGCATGTACAAGTACATGATGGGTTCATTGACAGTGAAACTTCTCGTGAGCGGGGATATCTATCAGCTGACTTCAGTCTAAAAAAGGTCCATATGGCAATCATTTGGATGTAAATGCAAACAGTAGGTAACGCGTTTTTAGAGGAAAGAGAGTACTTAACGCCTGTAAAATCAATTTTCTTACAAACAATGACATTTCAAACATGTTATTACTTTGATTAGAACATTATGAAATAATACCTGTAATTCTGTTACATCAGTCCTTCAGGACGCTTAGTCAACACAGTTTTTTTTTTACTTTGAATAACAGATTTTGAAAGAATATCTGTCCTTACAGAAGTTCTACGATAATTCGAAATACTCTTTCTGCTTAAAACATCCAGCGCCTTTCACAACCATGCGGTAACAAAATGCTGCACCAGACTTTTGTTAGAGGGTATTTTCGTATTGTTGGCTTTTTGACGTATTCTTACAGGTTAAGAACCATTTCATATTCGTACTTTATGTTTCTTTTTAATTTTTGCATCTGATGCAGATAATATGTATTCTTCCTATTACTAGTATGTTTCTTGAGTATTTCCATTTTATAGTATTTGATCTACTTAAATTTATATAATGACATTACTTTGTATATCACATGTATTTACTTTTACTGAAACGTTGAAGACTATATGTGTCTTTTTTGGAATTAAATCTTATATATACGTTATTTTATACTTTATTTCGTTCTTGTTGTTGTGAAAGATTAATCACGATTAGAACTGTACAAATTTGTACAGTGTGATTTGATAAATAATAATCGCTTAAGACAACTTCCTAGGATCTGGCATGTTATTCTTATTTGAATCCTAAGGTGTCTGCTTGTTTTGCATTTAGCTTATGTGTCACTTGCTGTCACTTTTCCACTCAATCCTCATCTTAATCATCGGTTTGGTCATATATGTTTGTGTCAGTTCATGTTGTTGTTGTTGTTGTGGTCTTCAGTCCTGAGACTGGTTTGATGCAGCTCTCCATGCTACTCTATCCTGTGCAAGCTCCTTCATCTCCCAGTAGCTACTGCAACCTACATCCTTCTGAATCTGCTTAGTGTATTCATCTCTTGGTCTCCATCTACGATTTTTACCCTCCACGCCGCCCTCCAGTACTAAATTGGTGATCCCCTGATGCCTCAGAACATGTTCTACCAACCGATGCCTTCTTCTGGTCAAGTTGTGCCACAAACGTCTCTTCTCCCCAATCCGATTCAATATTCCTCATTAGTTATGTGATCTACCCTTCTGATCTTCAGCATTCTTCTGTAGCACTACATTTCGAAAGCTTCTATTCTCTTCTTATCCAAACTATTTATCGTCCATGTTTCGCTTCCATACATGGCTACACTCCATACAAATACTTTCAGAAATGACTTCCTGACACTTAAATCTATACTCGATTTTAACAAATTTCTCTACTTCAGAAACGCGTTCCTTGCCATTGCCAGTCTACATTTTATATCCTCTCTACTTCGACCATCATCAGTTATTTTGCTCCCCAAATAGCAAAACTCCTTTACTACTTTAAGTGTCTCATTTCCTAATCTAATTCCCTCAGCATCACCCGACTTAATTCGACTACATTCCATTATCCTCGTTTTGCTTTTGTTGATGTTCATCTTATATCCTCCTTTCAAGACACTATCCATTCCGTTCAACTGCTCTTCCAAGTCCTTTGCTGTCTCTGACAGAATTACGATGTCATTGGCGAACCTCAAAGTTTTTATTTCTTCTCCATGGATTTTAATACCGACTCGAAAATTTTTCTTTTGTTTCCTTTACTGCTTGCTCAATATACAGATTGAATAACACCGGGGAGAGGCTACAACCCTGTCGTACTCCCTTCTCGACCACTGCTTCCCTTCCATGTCCCTCGACTCTTATAACTGCCATCTGGTTTCTGTACAAATTGTAAATAGCCTTTCGCTCCCTGTATTTTACCCCTGCCACCTTCAGAATTTGGAAGAGAGTATTCCAGTCAACATTGTCAAAAGCTTTCTCTAAGTCTACAAATGCTAGAAACGTAGGTTTGCCTTTCCTTAATCTTTCTTCTATGATAAGTCGTAGGGTCAGTATTGCCTCACGTGTTCCAGTGTTTCTACGGAATCCAAACTGATTTTCCCCGAGGTCGGCTTCTACTAGTTTTTCCATTCGTCTGTAAAGAATTCGTGTTAGTATTTTGCAGCTGTGACTTATTAAACTGATAGTTCGGTAATTTTCACATCTGTCAACTTACTATGTTTTTATGTGTTATACAGCTGTTTAAAACTGAACCCGGTTTGCAAACAAAATTATTATAGACGTCATAGTGTCACGCATTTCTTGGTTTCGCCTAAGCAAAATGTTTAACGAATATAGAGTACCGTCTCACTACATCGGAGAGAGGTAGCACAGTGGTTAGCACACCAGAGTCGCATTCGGGAGAACGAGGAGCAAAGCCGTGTCCGGCATCCAAGATATAGGTTCTCTGTGGTTCCTGTAAACCGGTCCTTGCAAATGGCGGTATGGCTTCTTTGGAAAGGGCACGGCCGATTTCCTTCCCCATCTTTCAATAATCCGAGCTTGTGTTCTCCGGCTCTATTGGCCTCACAGTCGACGGCACGTTAAGCTCCAAACTTCCGTTTTCCTTCCTCTCAGTGCCATACGCAACTGACTTTATCACAAGAGACATAACACAAAACCGAAGCCAGTGAAACTCTCTTGCTTTCTTCAGTTCATTGCACTACGTATGGACTTCATAAAATGTCATGTTGTCCCACACCAAGACCACTGCGCAACAATAATAAGCGGGACGGTACGTTTCCTCTGGGCAAAACAACGTAAGTGCACAGTGAAATTCTGGCGGACGAAATGTAATGTTGCGTCCATCCGTAGTGAAACTGTGCCGGAAATTTGACCAAGGCAGCACAGACGTGGACGATGCTGATCGGGATGGAAGGCCACCGTCATAGACCTCAAACGACGATATCCAGGAAATCGAGGAACTAATTCGCAACAATCGCAGGCACTGGTGAGCAGATGCGTATCCGAGATCGTCTTATTTGAGCGGTTGACAAAATATCGGTATATCGGTATTAATACGAATACGTATGACGCATGACGCCGACATTTTTGTAACCGATCTATCGTTATCGAAATTGCAATATCAAGTGTCGATATTTTCATTTTATATTATATTTTTCGCAATTTTGGGCAAATTTATGAAATTGTTCTTCTGAAACAGTAGTAGAACATAATTTTACGTTCACTTTGTGAAGGAATCTTAGTACAGGGTGACACACGGGAGACGGACGGTTTTGAACTGCGTAGTACTGAGGGCGCGGTTGTGGGAGGTGGTCGTGGTGGGGATGGTTCTGATCCAGACAAGACGCCATTTCATTTACTCAGTCCCTATGGAGCACTGGGAATTGGAACGTCAGGTGTTTGTCTATGATAGTTTCGTGATCGTTCTGTGCGCTGTTTAATGTCAGTCGACATGGAGCTGTTCCGAGCCGTAACACAATCCTCAGATGGGTGGAAAACTTCAGATCAACTGGAAATATACTGGATAAGAAGCATCCTGGTCTGAGACGCAGAGTAACGACACCAGAAAATGTTGAAAGGGTAAGGCAAGCGGCAGTGAGAAGCCCAGGACGGTAAAAAAAAATGGCTCTGAGCACTATGGGACTCACCCGCTGTGGAAATAAGTCCCGTAGAACTTAGAACTACTTAAACCTAACTAACCTAAGGACATCACACACATCCATGCCCGAGGCAGGATTCGAACCAGCGACTGTAGCAGTCGCGCGGTTCCGGACTGAGCGCCTAGAACCGCTAGACCACCGCGGCCGGCCCAGGACGGTCAGCTAGACGTCATGCTAGTGAGTTACGAATCAATCGTGAATCGTTTAGACGAATTTTGCATAAAGAATTAAAATTCTATCCCTAAAAAATGCTCATTGTCCAACAACTTAAGGAAACTGATTTAGCTGTACGAGAAGACTTCGCTTACAGAATGCAAGTGATTTTGGGATCGAATGAAAATGAAATTTTATTGATGAGCAATGAAGCTCATTTTCATTTAAACAGGTCCGTAAATAAGCAAAACTTACGTTACTGGGCTGGGAGAGCATCCACCCCTTATCCATGAGCGTCCTCTACACTCAGAGAAAGTAACAGTCTGGCGTGCTCTTGGTTCTGTTGGCATTATTGGACCTTTTTTGAAGAGAACGGGGCCACAGTTACTGTTAATTCGGTTCGTTACATTCGTATGCTGGAAACATTCTTGCAACCAGAACTAAGAAGACGACAAATCCCTTTAAAACGCGTTTGGTTCCACCAGGATGGGGCAACATCGCACGCCGCAAACACTTCAATGACATTTCTTAGACGCATGTTTCCTGACCGGATTATCTCATGTTTTTGCAATGTTCCTTGGCCACCCAGGTCTCCCGACTTGTCAGTATGTGACTTTTTTCTGTGGGGGTACCTTAAGGACTGTGTCTATAACCACAAACCATAAAATCTGGACGAGCTGAAGAATGCAATCATTCAACAAATTGCTGCCACCCCTGCAGAGATTTTAGTCCATGGGATGGAGGATTTTGAGAAGAGACTTGAGTCCCGCATTCTAAATGCTGGACGTCACCTTGACGACATTATTTTTCACAAATAACTTTGTTAACTAAAATGGCAAATAATGAGCTTTGATTTTGTGTAAATAAACATGCTTTAATTTTAAAGTTGGCTGAGTATTATTTCATTAAAAACCGTCCGTCTCCCGCGTGGCCCACTGTACTTCTTGAGCTACCTTCACGTCCAGTCTTCCTCTTTGACTGTATAATGTAAGTATAGATGACACAAAGAAGAAGTTCGATTGCACTGGGGTGGTGTCGGTGTGAATGGATCAACAAGATTTCCGATGTGGAGAAATGGCACACCAGTTGTGTTAAAAAAAAAAAATTGACGCTACTAGTGTGCTTTTACTTAACATCGGCATTCTTCAGTAACAGTTTCTGAAAAAGATGACCGTAATGCAAATGACAAGATTGGTTTTTGCGGTGGGCAAAGAAGTGTGACGTAAGCGGCGCTCGGCGCTACCAATAGAAACCGCAACGTTTAAGTTCAGCACACAATATTGACACTGCAGTGCTAGGTCGCTTACGTTTGCAGAAATGAAGAAACAGGTAAATCGGCATGAAGTGTTCCAGACAAATCCGATATGTGACGAAACCTAACGACGGATCCTTTCGACTTCCTGTGATATGTAAGCTATAAGAGAATCTGAGAGCAAAGAGCAGTGTTGACTGCAGTAGGAACTGTGTGGCAGTAGCAGTAAGTAGTTGCTAGCAGTCTGGTGTAACGTGTTGGCTGCGCCGGTCGTGTGCAGTGATGGCGGAGCCTGAACGTTGTAGTATAAGGTAAAAGCAGCCTCGCGCATATGTAGTGTTGTTGCAACGGGTCCCATGTAAATGTTTCTAAAAAAATCTCTTAATAATAATCTTTCTCATAAAAAGTAACTTTTGACGGTCATTCATTTCAATTTAAAGAATTTACTAATTTGTCCGATCCTTGGTCATCCCGATTATTGAAAGGAAAAATCAGTTCTTTCCTTTTATATAAGACATATCTATCGGCCAGCATCGCACCTGGCTGCGCCAGAAGGGTTTCTTATAGGAGCAGATATATACACGTTGTCCGGCGACCTAATTAAGGTACGATTTTTCAGTTTATTCAGAATGATGTATCAGGGCCATGACGCAGCACTGCTGACGTCCAAAATTTACCAGGTTAAATTGACAGTCAATTATTGAATGGTTATAAGTGAGTCGCAATTTTATTGAGAGATTAGTCGCATTGTATTATTGGTAGGTTACGCAATTTATCTGTTGGTAGGTTACGCTAAATGTCAATGTCATGGTTATAGTTTTTACTGTTGGGAGGTTTGGGAACTTTTACTTTTGAGAGGTTACACTAAATGTGAATACTATTCATATTATTTTTCTGTTGGGAGGTAACAAAAGTGATTAGACGCAAGCGTAAAAGTGCATCGTTTTCCTTTCAATTCTTGTTCTAGGGGGACAGGCAGGCAGCTAGCTTGTTGGCGTACAGAATATCCAACTATGAATCAATAATTAATTATTCAGATCTAGGGTCGGCAGTATAACCACAATGTGCAGCCGATATTTTCATTGGCCGGTACTCGATACTTCTTTCGTCGACATATCGAAGCTTATGTGATATTTAGAGGGCCCATAACGATATTTTTTAAATATAGTTTTATTGGGTTCCCGATATTTTTAAAAAGTCCTAGACTCTGCATTATCAGAAACCCTGTGCTCACGCTGGATTTCTGCATTACAGACGCCTGCGCACAAAGGTATGTGGCGTGGAAATTTAATCAAAGGCATTATTCTCTGCACAAGAATGAAGTACCCCGCAGGGCGCGCACAATTCGTGCGTCACTTCAGTGTTTTTGGTGGGAGGTCTGGAAACATCCGCCATACCGTCCAGATCTTGCACCTTGCGGTGTCTGTCTCTTCTGCAATGTGAATGGGAGGGGGAGGGCAGAGAGTTTTTCCAGTGTTGAGAACGTTCACAAAGCGGTTCTCTAATGGCTCTGTCTATTACCAGGGAGCGGATTCCTACCGTCGAGGGACTGTACGATTGACAGAACGATAACGATGCGACCGTTGTAGAGTCTTGATGACTGCTGATAAATAGTGTCATCTATACAGGTTAGTTGGCCTGATATAATAATGTGTAACTCTCTTGTCAAGTTCCCTCGTATAGTCAAACAGCTTAATATGTAGGAGTGCTCTTACAGTGAACCAGCATGACCAAAACATTTGCGCAAAATACTTGGATATCATCATACACGAAAAGAAAAATATCGTAAACTGTCAACAAATGAACAAAAGTAATACGTTTAGTGCATTTAGATGTGGTGTGTTATTAAATTCTAGGTTCTACTTACTGTATCGTAACTTTTGATAGGTACCGGTTGCATTTTAGAGAGATTTTGCGACAAGTGATACGATTTCATACTTCGCATCCTGTCTGTTTCAGAGAATTGGGGGTTTTACTGAGATCTATTTCTAAATAAAAATCAGAAAACTACTAGTCACCCGAAGTTTCCAAATTTACGTGGCTTAGGTAACATCCAGTAAACCGCCGATTCCCTAAAGAATCGAACTGACATGAATAACACTATCAGGTTGTGGATCCGCTTTAATGCAAACACTCGTTTTGTTTTTATTTTCTTCTACAAATTAGTTTCAGCGACGACGGCGGCATCGTCAGAGGGTTTTTCTTTTTTATAAAACACACAAAATTACAATCGTTACAAACGTTACAGAACATCGTTACATGTGGACTGTTTGGTTATAGGTACTGTAGTTTTATAATACCTTATTTACTTTTAAGTCACAGCACGATTTTAGGTTTTTTGCCATTACAGCATATCATCTGAAGCTGTATGAGCGGCTGTTATTAAAAAATATGAAAATGTGAACTTACAAATATCAGTGTTATACTTCTGGAAATTGCGGTAGTGTTTTCGATACAATTTTGGTGGTCAGTAGGTTGTTACGTTCCCTGCTCCGCATGTAGCTACTTTAAAACATAGAAAAACATAACTTTTACACCTTGGCCGTAATTCATATACTTGAGACTTCTTGCTGTTCGCATGTGTGATTAACGGTGTCAAGTGCTGTATGAAAACCTCAGAATCCGGTGCTCATCGATCGGTTTTTGCTAGCAGTTTTTGGAAGTCGTGTTTTGTGTCATCTTTGGCTTATTGGACAGATGCCGTCATTGCTCACTAGACAAATACCAAACGTTTCGCTTGTGTCGAAGTGTTAGCAACCATGAACTAGAATTACGTAACGCAGGTAGTACATTAGTCTAGGAGACAGCGGGCACGCATAAGACTGCAGCTTGTTTATAGAGAAAACGACTAGGCTATAGTGTGTGCTACTCCTGTGACATCAAACAAAGACCTTGCAGCCCGAATTTCGCTGCACGCGTCACTCTCCTCTGCAATCAAGTTTGAGGTCAAAAATGTGAACCCTTTTCGTAGTACACTCCTGGAAATGGAAAAAAGAACACATTGACACCGGTGTGTCAGACCCACCATACTTGCTCCGGACACTGCAAGAGGGCTGTACAAGCAATTATCACACGCACGGCACAGCGGACTCACCAGGAACCGCGGTGTTGGCCGTCGAATGGCGCTAGCTGCGCAGCATTTGTGCACCGCCGCCGTCAGTGTCAGCCAGTTTGCCGTGGCATACGGAGCTCCATCGCAGTCTTTACCACTGGTAGCATGCCGCGACAGCGTGGACGTGAACCGTATGTGCAGTTGACGGACGTTGAGCGAGGCCGTATAGTGGGCATGCGGGAGGCCGGGTGGACGTACCGCCGAATTGCTCAACACGTGGGGCGTGAGGTCTCCACAGTACATCGATGTTGTCGCCAGTGGTCGGCGGAAGGTGCACGTGCCAGTCGACCTGGGACCGGACCGCAGCGACGCACGGATGCACGCCAAGACCGTAGGATCCTACGCAGTGCCGTAGGGGACCGCACCGCCACTTCCCAGCAAATTAGGGACACTGTTGCTCCTGGGGTATCGGCGAGGACCATTCGCAACCGTCTCCATGAAGCTGGGCTACGGTCCCGCACACCGTTAGGCCGTCTTCCTCTCACGCCCCAACATCGTGCAGCCCGCCTCCAGTGGTGTCGCGACAGGCGTGAATGGAGGGACGAATGGAGACGTGTTGTCTTCAGCGATGAGAGTCGCTTCTGCCTTGGTGCCAATGATGGTCGTATGCGTGTTTGGCGCCGTGCAGGTGAGCCCCACAATCAGGACTGCATACGACCAAGGCACACAGGGCCAACACCCGGCATCATGGTGTGGGGAGCGATCTCCTACACTGGCCGTACACCTCTGGTGATCGCCGAGGGGACACTGAATAGTGCACGGTACATCCAAACCGTCATCGAACCCATCGTTCTACCATTCCTAGACCGGCAAGGGAACTTGCTGTTCCAACAGGACAATGCACGTCCGCATGTATCCCGTGCCACCCAACATGCTCTAGAAGGTGTAAGTCAACTACCCTGGCCAGCAAGATCTCCGGATCTGTCCCCCATTGAGCATGTTTGTGACTGGATGAAGCGTCGTCTCACGCGGTCTGCACGTCCAGCATGAACGCTGGTCCAGCTGAGGCACCAGGTGGAAATGGCATGGCAAGCCGTTCCACAGGACTACATCCAGCATCTCTACGATCGTCTCCATGGGAGAATAGCAGCCTGCATTGCTGCGAAAGGTGGATATACACTGTACTAGTGCCGACATTGTGCATGCTCTGTTGCCTGTGTCTATGTGCCTGTGGTTCTGTCAGTGTGATCATGTGATGTATCTGACCCCAGGAATGTGTCAATAAAGTTTCCCCTTCCTGAGACAATGAATTCACGGTGTTCTTATTTCAATTTCCAGGAGTGTAAATTTTACATGCATTGTGGTATATAGGTCTTGCATTATTTTTCACATAATCACCACTTACATCAATACATTTTGTCATCCGTGGGACGACTTTTTGATTAAAAAATGTTTGATAGACGTCTCCCGCCACCTTTTTCAGGCAGTTCTTGACTTCGATATTCACCTCGTCGTCGTCGGAAAAGTGTTTTCTACGAAGACGTTCTACGGCAAGTTGAAAAAGAGAGAGTTAAGAGAGAAGTGATATATACGTACATATGATAAACCTCTGCCCTCCAAAATATTTATTCTTTCATAACTCCTCTGTGTTATCATAGATGACATGTCACTGATCTCATTTGTACTAAACCTGCAGTACACAGGAGGTACCTATTTGTTCCTACTGCCCTGAGTGGAATGCGTAAGTTCAAATAACTGTTCACCAACCCGCAGTCTAGAATCGTTGACCCCTGCGCAGGAAAGTGCACGTAGGTCGTGAATCCGTTATCTTGAGGCTGTAAGAAACTCTTGGCGAGAACTGTTACTTTAGAAATAATTAAATTTCCAAACAGTTTGTTTATACGGGATGCCACTCGCTTTTTATTGTCAGAACACGAGAAACTGCAAAACTGCATTCCACTTTAGAGTCACAAATGATTTCTATTCTTCAACAAATTAATGAACTGCATATTTCTGTAATTATTATCACTTTGTTCTCAACTATATGTCCAATAACCATAGATTACTAATAAAGTCTTAACTAACACTACGGCAGACAACATGTTCGTCCTCCGACACTGCGGAGCCAGCTATGATCTAACAGCCGAACCACTTCGCCCGCCATCAAAGTTAGACGCGATCCGAAAATCACCGAAGTGCTTCGTCTGCCTTTTAGTTTAGCAGTTGTTTATTATTCTGCTGGTTATTAATACTTGCGCAATAACGGAATGATAGCACACTACTGAGAGATGCTTTAAATATGAAATGCAAGTAAATACTCTGTTCAGTTTGTCTAATATTAATAATAAAAGGATGTCATTTTGGCGTGCAACTTCCGAAATCAGCAGCCAATCGTGGAGGAGTAACACAATTTAGGGGGGCTTTCTCAAGATACCCGTACCTACCAAACCATCTGTCATCGGTACCCTCGCACCACACTACGCCATCTTTAAACTGCTACCTTCTCAACTGCTCTAAGAAGAGCTTCTTGTTCCTGAATATGATGGGTGCAAAGCCAGAAATACTACACATCCCCCTCCTTCTGAGATTTCCAAAAATTGGGATGCTCTAGCAATTTTGGAAATAAACACATTTTTATTCAAATTTTTATGAATTTTTCTGTTATGATCTCTCAAGAGCCATACCTTTCCACTATACTTGTAATTTGTTACTGTTTTCATTTCATATGTTGAATCTACTTTATAATTCTTCGTTCTCAGATTATTAATCGACTTATATAATCATAGATTTAAGTATTTTGTGATTAGAAAAAAATTGTTACCCTCAATGAATTCGCTTATAACCTTACATATCAAGATCATTAATCTTTAGTTACACTTTCTACACTAATTACATCATTCTTTAAATAGTAAAGCTTTTAAAAGTAGCGTCATTATGCACCTTTATATTGTTGACAGTTTTTTGTAAACTCTCAAACAACCATTTCTACTATAATACTCTGTAGCAGTCCACTATTTCCGAGGAAAATTTCATTCACAACGTTTTATATTGCTGTTAAACTACTATCGGTACATTGCCGTCCATGAAATTCAACAAAATATTTCTCGAGAAGAATTTACATTGTTACTCTTTTTTTTCACATTGCCGGTCTTTAAATCGACCAGCTGCTACACCACTACAATCGGCGTGCTGCCGTCGATTAAATTCAACAAAATATTTTTCGAGAAGTTACACTGCTGCAAAATTACTAACGGCGTAGTGCCATCCATTCAATACGATGAAACATTCTTTACACTTTCCCTCATTATTATGTCAGCATCATGCCGTTCTGCACTTAATTATACTTGAATGCGTCGATAAAAGACGTCCACTTCACATGTCTACAAATAAAATAAATACGACACCTATACATTTCACAAATATACAATATGGAGACGGAAGAATTTTGCAATCACACATTTTACCAGAACATAACGCTAGTAACCCATAACAGCAACCCAAATCAATGATTCTGTCGTCCATAATGCGGTCTTGTGTTGCGAAACACCAGACTTTCCAATCTGGTGTTGAGTTCAACAACTTTAAGTCCAGTCTGCGACCTGCAACTTCAGCATACAAAATGCCTTAAATTAGTATCCAAATAATTTTAACAAATATTAAATAAACATGTGATCATACACTATTACAATATAAATACATAATGCAAAATGTTTTGTTTAGATTTAGTGTGTGTATAAACAGAGCCCATGTTTACGTTATACTACGACAGTGATTCGTCAGTGTTTTTGTTTTGGTCACAGCTGTAGCTATATACAGCTGTGTCATTGCCCTTCACATTCCTTAACAGCTCTGTGGTTGCTTGCACCACCTGTTACTTCGCTAGCCGGCGTCACCTGCTCTTTAAATCATACCTACGGAGGTTTAAAATTGCGATTCACAGATACATCAAGAGAACAGTTCAGAATCTTGCTTCAATGATGATGTACAACAACTCATTTGTCAGATCGTTGCTTAATTCCACAGTATGAGGCATCATTCCTTCTGCATCTGTGTGTTATTGTTAATACAAACCATATTGGTAGAACTATACTGATTTAATGATTGTGTATTTTCTACTGACTTACATATACGAGCATTACATGACTTTTTAATATGCCGGTGCTAATATATTACTGTTAGTTTGACCTTTACTCCACATTCTTTTCATATTTAAAACCAGTGTGTGTTTTTACTCTCTGTACTTCATATTACGTGACCTTCTGTTCAAACCTTATTCCCTACATTTGTCTTTACGAGATTTCCATACCAGACTTGTGCCCTATGTCGACAATACGTCCATTCGCTTGTACTTCATAAAATAGTGGGCGGAAACCATTTCTTCCATAAACACTACGTAATGGTCGGCCTACACGTCGCCTTTTGCCTTTCCTCCCTCACACTTCATAAATGATTGGCCGACTTCCCTGCCGCCTAATAACAATATTTCACCTTTTTCTCCCTAAGTATACAATTTGCCGACTTTTCTGTCGCCTGATCTGTAACTCTTCATTTACTTCTTTTTTCTCTTCGTAAATAATTGGCCGACTTTGCTGTCGCCTAATAACCGTAACCCTCAATTTACCAAATGTTGTGTTGGCAGAAAAGCCAACACCGTATTACTAAAGGAGGTCGAAATGCACGCGTTTTAGCTCACGCAGGCTGGCGTGAGGAGGGAAGGGTCATACTGACGTGTGATCTGGAACATGACAAGGAACTGGAATTCAGAAAGCGGACGTAATTAGTTTGACACTTAACTTCAATCCATTAACGATGAACGTCGCTCTTGACGGTACACGATTCACAATATTATCTGTTCAGAATAGTAACTGAATATGGCGCCTTGCTAGGTCGTAGCAAGTGACGTAGCTGAAGGCTATGCTAAACTATCGTCTCTGCAAATGAGAGAGTATGTAGTCAGTGAACCATCGCTAGCAAAGTCGGCTGTACAACTGGGGCGAGTGCTAGGGAGTCTCTCTAGACTAGAACTGCCGTGTGGCGGCGCTCGGTCTGCAACCACTTTTAGTGGCGACACGCGGGTCCGACGTATACTAACGGACCGCGGGCCGATTTAAAGGTTACCACTTAGCAAGTGTGGTGTCTGGCGGTGAAACCACACCATGAACTTCTTTGGCAGGACTATTCCTAGCCTATCAGAGCACCACAAGTCATTACAGCAGAAACCACTTCGCCGTTACAGTTCATACTAAAGAGTAACGATATGTCTATTATGACGATCTGCACATCATCTCAAGACTACATTTTATTATTTCCACAATTTTCGCTACGAGATTTGCTTTGTATCCTACATTGCCGTATTCATTTACATGGTTTAGCGTCGTCCACTTCTGCGGCTTTCAGATAATTTTTGTGTCATATTTATTAGTCCCCGTCTTGCATTCACAATTTTAAAATATTTTCAGACGTAAAGATATGTATATAATTGTTGTAAATATTTAAAAACTCTTCCAGTGCATACTTTATGTTTTTGTTAGGTGGATTAATGTGGTCCTGGTGTCTTGCTGTAACTGTATACTATGTTGTCTTGTTCGTGTACCTGTAATCCTATACTTCCTATATTGTGCCTGTCCACATAAATGCCGTCAAGTCTGTTCACCCATGCTTCGCAGATGTTCATTCTGCTGGGTCCGTTTTGTTTTGTCATTGCTGTTTCTTTCTGTCACATTCAGTGTAAGAAAATTTGCTCCTTTTAATGTTGATTGTGAAGAGTGAATGAAGACATATACAGTTCTGAATGAAAAAAAGGGGATGAACTAACAGTATGAAATGAAAATGAAGTATGTTGACAGTTAACTCGGGAACCTGGTAATCGTCAGTTACCTAGCAAAACAAAGAACGTTATTGCACCCTGAGGTTAGTACTCATAATATTTCTTCATGTCACTGATTCACATGTCATGTATTAATTGTTGTAGCGGCATTTCCGTGGTAGAATGAGGCATTTCACTCATCTTTCTCAAATTCAACCACGTAATCTACCCCTGTATGACACTTCTTAGACGAATGCAGTATATATTTGAACATTTTTTGCTAGCGGCCTCTGTCAGAAGCTGGGTGCCAGGTCTGTGTTTATTGATATCTTGACGCCATAGAACTTCTGTACAGGACCTTCTAGTGCCTTACTCCTATCCATTTCTAGTATAATGACTTTTTCTCCGCAAAAATTCTGTTCACAACTACTACATGTCTCGCTTTGTTTTGCGTGCTGCAAGACCAGTCTTGATTCAAGAATGCTTGAACAAATTATTTATATGTTTTACATGTATTACTGATCCCTGTTCCCCACGATTTTGCTTCTCCTTCCAACCTAGCAGCCACGATTTCGATTTTTTGTTGTTCAGTCATGTTTTCAGGAATGATGTCCTAAAACTGCCTAATGAGGGCTACTGGGTGTATTGCTTCCTTACTTGAGAAAAGATAGAATTTATGCGCATTACCGTTATTTTCTACGTCAGTTACATGAATAATACCTTTCTTTCTTTCAAGTTCATAACAAATTTCGACTTTTTGTTAAACTTCATTCTCTATTTTGTCTCGCATTTCAGTAAGTTCTTTTTATTTATTTATTGTTCCGTGGGACCAAATCAAGGAGAAGTCTCAATGGTCATGGAATTATAACACGATATTGGAAACAGATAAAATGAAATATAAAAAAACCATATTCAGATGACAAGTCGTAAGATTAAATAAAGAAAATCAACAATGTAACACTGGAATTTGCTTAATTTTTAGCTCTTCCAGGAGCTCCTCGACAGAATAGGAGTGAGCCATGAGGAAACTCTTCAGTTTAGACTTAAAAGAGTTTGGGCTACTGCTAAGATTTTTGAGTTCTTGTGGTACCTTATTGAAAATGGATGCAGCAGAATACTGCACTCCTTTCTGAACAAGAGTCAAGGAAGTGCATGCCACATGCAGATTGGATTTCTGCCTAGTATTAACTGAGTGAAAGCTGCTAACTCTTGGGAATAGGATAATATTGCTAACAACAAACGACATTAAAGAAAATATATACTGTGAGGGCAATGCCAGAATTCCCAGACTATTGAATAGGGGTCGACAAGAAGTTCTGGAACTTACACCACATATAGCTCGAACAGCCTGTTTTTGAGCCAAAAGTACTCTTTTTGAATCAAAAGAATTACCCAAAAAAACAATTCCATACGACATAAGTGTATGAAAATATGCGAAGTAGACTACTTTTCGTGTTGAAGTGTCACTTATTTCAGATACTGTTCTAATGGTAAATAACGCAGCATTTAGTTTCTGAACAAGATCCTAGAAATGGGCTTTCCACAATAGCTTACTATCTATCCGAACGCCTAGGAACTTGAACTGTTCCGTCTCGCTTATAATACGCCCTTTCTGTCCGATCAAAATATCGGTTCTTGTTGAACTGTGAGTTAGAATCTGTAAAAACTGAGTCTTACTGTGATTTAGCATCAAATTATTTTCTACAAGCCACTAACTTATTTCATGAACTACATTATTTGATACTGTTTCAATATTACACACAAGATCCTTCACTACCAAACTAGCGTCATCAGCAAACAGAAATATTTTTGAATCACCTGTAATACTAGAAGGCATATCATTTATATAAATAAGAAACATCAGTGGCCCCAGCATCGACCCTTGGGGAACGCCCCACTTAACAGTGCCCCATTGGGACTGAACATCGCTACCACTCTCAATATTGCGGAGAATTACCTTCTGCTTTCTGTTCTTAAAGTAAGAGGTGAACCAATTGTAGGTTACTCCCCTTACTCCATAATGGTCCAACTTCTGCAGTAATATTTTGTGGTTAACACAGTCAAAAGCCTTCGTTAAATCAAAGAAAACACCTAGCGTTTTCAACCTTTTATTTAATCCGTCCAAAACCTCACAGAGAAAAGAGAATATAGCATTTTCAGTTGTTAAACCATTTCTAAAACCAAACTGAATATTTGACAGCAAATTATGTGAATTTAAGTGCTCCAGTAACCTTGTATATACAACTTTCTCGATAATTTTAGCAAACACCGATGGCAAAGAAATAGGTCTATAATTGTCAATATTATCCCTGTCTCCCTTTTTATAAAGTGCCTTCACTACCGAGTACTTTAATCGGTAAGGAAACCGACCACTCCTAAAGGAAAAGTTACAGATATGGCTAAGTATTTGGCTAACATACATACAACAATACTTTAGTATTCTGCTAGATACCCCATCATATCCATGAGAGTTCTTGGTCTTTAGTGATTTAATTATTAACTCAATCTTCCTCTTGTCAGTATCATGGAGGAGCATTTCAGGTAACAGTCTCGGAACACTTTTTTCTAAGAGCGCTATATGATTCCCTGTTGGGACTAGGTTTCCATTTAGTTCACCTGCTATATTCAGAAGGTGATTATTAAACACTGTACATATATGCGACTTATCAGTAACACGGACATTCCCACTACGCACTGATTCTATATCCTCGACCTGTCTCTGCAGACCAGCCACTTCCTTTACGACTGACCATATGGTTTTAATTTTATCCTGAGACTTAGCTATTCTATCTGCATACCACATACTTTTTGCCTTCCTAATAACAGTTCTAAGCACCTTACAATACTGTTTGTAATGGGCTGCTGCATTTAGATTTTGACTATTTCTAACGTTTTGATATAGTTGCCACTTTGTTCTACAAGATATTCTTATCCCTCTAGTCAGCCACCCAGGCTGCCTGTTTGTGCTAGTACCCTGTTTTGAACGTTCCAACGGAAAGCAACTTTCAAAGAGCACGAGAAAAGTCTTGAGAAAAGGATTATATTTATCATCTACTGTATCAGCGCTATAAACATCTTGCCACTCTTGTTCCTTGATAACGTTTACAAAGGTCTCTGCAGCAACTGGATCAGCTTTACTAAACAGCTGATGACTATATTTAACACGTGTTGCAGCACAAAAATCTTTTAGAGTTAAAATTTGCGCATTATGATCTGAAAGGCCATTCACCTTTTTGCTAACAGAATGCTCTTCTAGTAATGAGGAATGAACAAAAATGTTGTGTATGGTTGTTCTATTGTTCCCTTGCACTCTCGTTGGAAAGAATACTGTTTGCATAATATTATATGAATTAAGGAGGTCTACCAGCATCCTTTTCCTTGCACAATCACTTATACAATTAATATTGAAGTCACCACATATAACTAACTTTTTGTATTTCCTATAAAGTGAACCAAGAACCTCCTCTAGCTTTAGCAAAAATGTTGTGAAATCAGAGTCTGGGGATCTATAAATAACAACAGTTAGAAGTTTAGCTTCATTAAATTTAACCACACCTGCACAACCCTCAAACAGCTTTTCAGTGCAGTACTTTGAAACATCAATTGACTCAAATGGGATGCCGTTTTTCACATACATGGCTACTCCCCTACACTGCAAAGAGCTACTAGAAAAGCTGCCAGCCAACCTGTATCCTGGTAGAGGAAGCCTCTGAATTATCTCCTTATTTAAGAACTGTTCAGATATACCAATAATTTCAGAGTCAACATCTATAAGCAATTCACTAACTTTATCTCTAATACCTTGTATATTTCGATGAAATATACTAATTACCTCATTACTCAGCTACCTAAGCTTTGTTAAAAGTGGTTCCTTTCTTAGAGAGACTTCCCTTAAGCAGGAATACCTATCAGCTGACTTCAGTCTAAAAAAGGTGCAGCTCTAACTCCCACTACTGGAGAAATTTTGCCATGAGTGATCCCACCAACCCCACCTATGCTGTCACCTATAAGCTTTGCTAACCTCCCCTTCCCATAGCTGTTGAGGTGCAGACCATGTCTAGTGAGACCCGTCCTGCTGATAGACTCCACCGACACCACTGAAATGTGACCCATGCTTTCTGTCATCAGCGCATCCCCAAGCCTCATGTTATTACGCCTGACGGCTGTATTAAGATGAGGCTGATCGTGACGCTGAAACAGTTCCACGAAATGCACATTCGTGTTGCCAGTATGAGTGGCTATCTTTTCCAGGTCACCATCTATGTCATACTCCCCATCCCTATCAATATTATTACGAGCCCCACCCACTATCATTACCTGATCGTCTTTAGTAAAATCCCTACTAAACCACCCTATGCTAACAGTCACCTGAGCCAATCCTGCATTAGGCTTCACAATGCTGGTGACCTGGTACTCACTCCCCAACACTTCCTGCAACTGCTGGCCTACACCTCTGCCATGAGAACTACCTAACAGCAGAACCTTCTTCTTCCTCTTCGAATTTGCAACTGTTGTAGCCACCGTAACTACTGCGTTCTGCTGCATACTTCCTACATCTACAGCTACTAGAGATTCCTCTCCACTAGACTCTGACAGTTGGTCATATCTATTGTAAACATCAATAGTAAAACCGTCTGAAAATCTTCTTCTCCTAGCGGATCTCTTGCCAACAGCCAGCTCCCATTCCCCAACCCTCTTCTCCCTCCTATCTAGCTCCTCCTGTGCGTTTTTCAACTGCAACTGAAGGACACAGATCTTACGCTCCTGCTCCTCTATTAACTTACTCTTGCTACATAACCTGCAGTTCCAGGAGAGGATCTCACCAGAATGCCCACTGGCTTCCCCACTGCATTCCCCCCAGTGAAAATACTTCGAACAAGTCTCACGCCGCAATCCGCTACTCACGAACCTACGGCAAAGCCCACACTTCTCACTCATGGTAAAATTTTACTTTTTGTAAGTTCCGCTACTACAATAAGAAGATGTTAAAAAACTGACTACAATAATCACAAACTTACTCTACAAGGAAAGTAACTACTATTATTAACAGTATTAATAAACAACAAATGTGAATATAACAAAAGACTAATACAGAAAGAGAATCAAACGTCTAATTACACAGTAAGGAAGCTGGAAACAGTTCCCAAAAGGTTCTTCTGAAATTATTTCACCAGAAAACACAAAAAACACCGGTTGAAGATTACTAAAGTTCCTGAATAAACCACTATACACAAAAAAATTGATTAGTTTTTAGCTTTCGATGCGCCGCTACAGCTGCAACTGGTCAGCGCGGAATGTAAACACAGGTAAGAGGTTACGTTGCTCGATACGAAACACTCACAAATATCAGGTCACAACACAAGAAAGGCAGTGGTGAATGAAGAAACCACTAATACATCACTTATATAGTAAATATTATCACAAAACCGTTAAAATATGTATCTGAAACCTAAAAATATATAAAAAACTTAGAGAGCAATCTCACACGCAGTCACTCGCTTATGACGTCACACCAAAACTTTTTGCTCTATATCTTTCAATTTACCCTGAATCGCACTTGTGTTGCCTTTACAAGAGGATTCTACATGTGAAATGTTACAACTAAGTATCTCCTGATCATTTTTGATAGTCTGTAAATTACTCGTGATAATTTTGTTTTGCTTTTGTCTTACAATACTAATGTCACTAGTTGTTGTTTGTACTACGCCATTTTGATTCTACAAATCCGTATTTAACTTTTCGATTTCATGGTCAACCTTTTGATTTATTTCTAACTTACTGACTACTTCTTTATTACCCCATTATTTTGTTTCGTCATCTACTTTCTTGCTACATCCCTCAGTTTTAGCTTCAAGATTCATATCCCTTTGCTCCAAAGCAATGAACTTAGCGATAATTTGCGCTATTCTTAAACTGATTTCTTTTAACCTCTTAACTATTTTCTCTATTTTATTATGCCCAGCATCTATTTTCTCTTGCGTTTTTCTTAATTCCTCTTTATTTTCTTTTTGTGCAGTACCTAATCCTTTCTCTGTTTCATTTTGTTTTTTCTTGATTCCTCTTTTAGTTCTTGTAAAACTTGTTTTAGTAAATATCTTATATTCTGATCATCATCACCGTTTATTTATATCTGTCCCACCGGTTTGTCATTAACATAACAGTCGCGACACTCACTGCTGTAAAAGTTGTTACAGTTTGACAGCTGGAGAGACACTAGCATTCCAAGCGGCGAGATTAAGAACTTCAGATGTGTCGTAACCATAGTGTTTGTTTTGGATCCCTTTCGTACGTGATTTACGAAATATTTGAACTATTTTTTTGCCTCAAAGAGTTTGTGCAAAATTAGAAGACATAGACGTTTCTAAAAATGATTCTAAAATAAGTGCAAGTAGGGACAAAACTCATGAATGCAGTCGCAAGTTACAATATATTGGTGAAGAAACACTTGTGACGTTAGATAGAACTGCAGTTTACCACGTCGACATCAACGGAATATAAAAACATAATTGACACATAAGAAGCACAGAATGTACCTCTACATGCAAAAGGTATCGACGCCTCATTTGTCGTTCCATAGTTCTCGTGTGTTGTAGTCATTGTTGCCTGCTGACACAAATACGACCTTTATCTTTATATTATTCTGAGTGGGAGAAGCAACTGCCAAATAGTGGAGAAATACACTGTGAGTGTAAACCCCAAGTCCTCAAAGCCAATAACACTGTCAGAAGTGCTGTCATATGTTAAATTTGCCATTAGAGACTTTTCATCCAACGACATATGCACCAGTTTATCAGTATCGTAGATATGCTGTACCTCGATCTTTAAAAGGTAGAAGATATTGTCGCTTATCCCACATTTTATTGGCATGACTTCCACATACATCTGTAATGTACACACTGAGGTAAACATAAAACATTCTGACAACACCTGTATGCCTGAGTGCTGATATATAGTAAATTTAGAGCAAACAGTTTGGTTTTGTCTTTCCACCTTGGTTTAACGACAAGCCAACAGCATTTTTTTAAAAAAATATTGGGATCCTATAGTCTTCAAAATTTGTTTGTTCCTATTAACTTGATCCTTCTGATACAGTTTCTGTTGCAGTTTATACTTAAAATAGGCACTTTCCTTGTCCCATAACAGTTTTGCTTGAAGTCTAGCAATCTGCACATTTTGATACTCCACAAGCTTTTTCTAAACACGAATAACTGCACTTAATTTTACCACTTCATCGTCAATTCTGGTCTGTGCTGACGATTCAGATGAATCTGGCACTGATAGATGGGTAGATGTAAACTGGCTGCTTTTTTACAGGAAGAGTGTTTTACAGATTTAGACGCATTGTCGAACGTTTGTGGCAGTTTCTTCTTCATCGGCGGTGGAGGTGGCATATTTGAAATGTCAAACAGTGTGGTTAGCTGCATTACACACGACTTTATAATTATCTGCATCCAAGAACTGGTTTTCTTCGACGTATAGTGGACAAAACATTACTATAAAAGTATGCCGGCCGCAGTGGCCGTGCGGTTCTAGGAGCTGCAGTCCATAGCGGGACTGCTACGGTCGCAGGTTCGAATCCTGCCTCGGGCATGGATGTGTGTGACGCTCTTAGGTTAGTTAGGTTTAAGTAGTTCTAAGTTCTAAGGGACTGATGACCTAAGATGTTAAGTCCCATAGTGCTCAGAGCCATTTGACCATTTTTATATTCTAAAACGAAACATTAATCAACAATATACATGTAATTTGCAAGCGAATCCTGACGATGCAGTTAAGCAACATGATGGTGCAGGGCATTTCAAAAATGACCGGTATATTTGAAATGGCAATAAAAACTAAACGAGTTTCGATAGAAATACACCGTTTGTTGCAATATGCTTGGGACAACAGTACATTTTCAGGCGGACAAACTTTCGAAATTACAGTAGTTACAATTTTCAACAACAGATGGCGCTGCAAGTGATGTGAAAGATATAGAAGACAACGCAGTCTGTGGGTGCGCCATTCTGTACGTCGTCTTTCTGCTGTAAGCGTGTGCTGTTCACTACGTGCAAGTGTGCTGTGGACAACATAGTTTATTCCTTAGAACAGAGGAGTTTTCTGGTGTTGGAATTCCACTGCCCCTACAACACAGTGTTGTTGCAACAAGACGAAGTTTTCAACGGAGGTTTAATGTAAGCAAAGGACCGAAAAGCGATACAATAAAGGATCTGTTTGAAAAATTTCAACGGACTGGGAACGTGACGGATGAACATGCTGGAAAGGTAGGGCGACCGCATATGGCAACCACAGAGGGCAACGCGCAGCTAGTGCAGCAGGTGATCCAACAGCGGCCTCGGGTCTCCGTTCACCATGCTGCAGCTGCAGTCCAAATGACGCCAACGTCCACGTATCGTCTCATGCGCCAGAGTTTACACCTCTATCCATACAAAATTCAAATGCGGCAACCCCTCAGCGCCGCTACCATTGCTGCACGAGAGACATTCGCTAACGATATAGTGCACAGGATTGATGACGGCGATATGCATGTGGGCAGTATTTGGTTTACTGACGAAGCTTATTTTTACCTGGACGGCTTCGTCAATAAACAGAAGTGGCGCATATGGGGAACCGAAAAGCCCCATGTTGCAGTCCCATCGTCCCTGCATCCTCAAAAAGTACTGGTCTGGGCCGCCATTTCTTCCAAAGGAATCATTGGCCCATTTTTCAGATCCGAAACGATTACTGCATCATGCTATCTGGACATTCTTCGTGAATTTGTGGCGGTACAAACTGCCTTAGACGACACTGCGAACACCTCGTGGTTTATGCAAAATGGTGCCCGGCCACATCGCACGGCCGACGTCTTTAATTTCCTGAATGAATATTTCGATGATCGTGTGATTGCTTTGGGCTATCCGAAACATATAGGAGGCGGCGTGGATTGGCCTCCCTATTCGCCAGACATGAACTCCTGTGACTTCTTTCTGTGGGGACACTTGAAAGACCAGGTGTACCGCCAGAATCCAGAAACAATTGAACAGCTGAAGCAGTACATCTCATCTGCATGTGAAGCCATTCTGCCAGACACGTTGTCAAAGGTTTCAGGTAATTTCATTCAGAGAGTACGCCATATTATTGCTACGCATGTTGGATATGTGGAATATATCGTACTATAGAGTTTCCCAGACCACAGCGCCATCTGTTGTTGACAATTGTAACTACTGTAATTTCGAAAGGTTGTCTGCCTGAAAATGTACTGTTGTCCCAAGCATATTGCAACAAACAGTGTATTTCTATCCCTGCTCGTTTAGTTTGTATTGCCATTTCAAATACACCGGTCATTTTTGAAACACCCTGTATATACCTCTCAGGGCCCTACGCACCCATTAGTAAAAACCATTGTAGAATCCCAAAATAAACAACTACTATTCGCTTTCGCTTTCATCATCGCGCCGAACTCAACAGTTTAACTTATTGGCCGCTTGGTGCGCTGCTGGCTCAGTAGGCAACAAAATGGAGGCGAAGTGTTGCGACTGTTAGGTTAAGGCTGCTGTACACGGGCGAGAAGTGGTAGCCAGTTCTGGTGATTAGAAGTGGACACCACCAGTTTTACCGGCCAGTAAGCTTATATACGAAGCCAATAATGGCTTCCAATATTTTCTCATCTGTGGCCGCCAGTATGTCGTCACAGGTGGTAGAGTAAACAGTGTCAAGTGTTTCCTGGTGAAAAATATGGAATGTGACAGTGATAGTGAGTTTGAGGAGGCTTTTAACGAAGTGGTGAGTGAAATTGTTGTAATTTTAAGTGAGGAGGTGAGAACCATTTTAAATTAACGTAGACTGTGGGTAAAAGACTGCGTAGGACGAAGAGAAACCCTTCGAGCATCATCCACTTTGTTTCGTGAACTGTCAGTGGAAGATCCTTTAGAATACAAGAGACAATTAAGAATGACTGTTGAACAATTTAATGAGCTTTTGAGCATAATTGAACCACAGGTAGCCAAGAGAGATACTATTATGAGAAATGCAATAACTCCCAAACAGAAATTACCAAATTTGATTGAGAATCTCCGAGTTACAACGACGCTGTTTAGAAAAGTGTCAGGCGTTTTGAACCAAGGTAGCTTCGGCGTATAACATCATCAGCCCCAGCTGCGCTTCTTTTTGATGAGATAACTTTTAGTAACTCACTTGTGTATGTTGTCTTGATAGTCTTTATTCTAGCTCTCAAAAACGTAACAACAGGAACAACTACATCCTGACTTTCTAGGTCTTCTTTCAGTTTCGAAATACTACTTTCCCCTTTTTTTTGTTGGAGTAACCTTCATGGCGTATATTCCACCATAGTTCATAGTTTTGGAATGTTTCTAAAAATGTTTCAATATTATCAGACCCCCACTTCACGTTCTTCTTAATACCGGTATCTATGTTTGTTTTTGAACAAGACATATCAAGTCACTACACAACTGCATTGCACAGGTCCTCACATGACAGCTGAATCAGCTCAATACACCTATTTTACCTCGCCCTCTTAGATTTTGCTGAAAGTTGGTATACTTATAGTGGGCACTGAGACTAAGAAAAGTACCATATTTCAATGTTTTATCTCAAACCATTCCTGGAACATGGCTATGTAAACTTTTCAAAAACTAGCCAAAAATGTGTAAGCGGACTTTTTTAAATTGTCCTAGGAGCTGCCCTAATTGAGCTAGAGAACTGTGAAAGGTGTCATTTTGCAGCATTTTGAATGCTCTTTCCAGGGATATACAACAAAACTTAGCTTCTAATTAATAACCTTTTTCAAAATACTAATTAACATTTTGATTTAATTTTAATTTTTTTTACAAAAAGTACATAATTGAAAATTTTCAAAGTATTTCCAGAACTACTTTATACTGTTGTAAATCAGATGTCATAATATAAATCTGGGATGATGATGGGTTCATTGTTAAGAAAAATTATTCTGGACTCTTGTTTTTCACTAACGGCCCTTGTTTGGCCAAATTGACCTTTAACAAACAGGAATGTCTTTAAAATATACTGAAAGGTAAGTAAAAAAAGTATTAGACATATCAAGACATCACCTTATTAAACCAAAACTAACAGCTTATTTTATAATTAAGTTGATTGCTTATTTTAATTTCATACAACTTCACTAACAGTATTTAACCGATATAACAAAAACAAGAAATTGAGCATTTAAATAAAACTGAAATAGAGTATGAATAAGTACAAGTATTTACATAATAGTTCTGGTCCATGATGTTTGAAATGGAACATATTAAACAAATTAAATATGTAATGCTTCTTTTTGAGTAACAGGTATATGTACATAGCTAAATTTAACACAATAGGTGCTAACAATAATTTTGAAACAACTTTCTATAAAATATACATTAACACTAACCTGAGACAAAAATTAATTTTTGAGTTGAAAGCAGTTTCCCAAGAAATTGTCTTGGAACTTCACATATTACATTTTAATCAAGCTGACTGGGTTTGGTTTACATCACTTTCATTAAGAATGTATGTTCTCCCTGTCAGAGTAAATGGATTCACTTTTGTGAGAACATCTACAACTGCCACCCACAGGTCATCTGCATGTGCAAGATAAGAGAATGACTTAGCTGGTCCACATGGATGAAGAAAAGCTATTTCCACTTCATCCAGTGCATTTTTTTCTAAAATGTACCCAAGGCACCAATTTCTGCCATTTACAGTGATGACATAGCCTGATACATCTTGTAACTTCAGTTTGTGTGGTGATGTAGTTACTTCCCTCTCTCAACTCTGCATATCACCTGAGAAGTATTTCACTATTAATTTTGATGAAGTGTTGGGAATGAAAGTATGAAATTGCTGTGTTCCCTTGATTGTCAGTGCCTCTTCAAGTCGGCTTTTTAAGAATATTTCTGAAGCAGTGTAGTCTTCCTGAGCGGAATATTCAAAATCAACATTTGTGATATTATCTACTGCCCACTCAAATAGATCTCGTGTGGTTTGGATCTGATTTTGATATGGCCTTTGCAAACTTGCACGAGCTGCGAGTCTCTTTACTGAACCCCCTACTCCATCACAAGGCCCTTTCCCATGTGCTGTGGGTGAAAAGTGCCACTCAGCTTTTATGTTGAAGTCTTCCTTATGAAGGCAAAGGTTCAGGAAGTTTTTCTTATTTTTATACTGAGCAGCAGAGCTGTCAGAATAATTTATCTTTTTTGGAATCTTTTGAAATTTGTTAGATATGAGATTAGCTTCTTCTGAAAGGTGTAAACCGCAGTTGTATTGTGCTCCAGGCAATCAGAAATAATGACAAAGGTCATATGCTCAATTTTGTCTTCATGTTTGTAATATATAACAAAAGGATGAATGGTAATCTGTTGTCTTGTCCAGTGTAAACTCTGAGCTTCATCCTGTAGAACTATAGTATAATTTTCTGAAAAATCACATATGACAACAAATTCAGATTGCATAAGGTTTTTTCTTGTGGAGTTAAGGAATGTTCTTTGTTGCTTGGCAATGAAGTTGTGCCGAATCAAAGTCTACATCTTACTACAAAATAAATCTATGAATTCTTCAAAAGTTTTCTGAACAATTTCCAGATTACATCGGTCAACTGACATCCACTGTCAGAACTGAACTTGTTCAATTAAGTTTTCATGAAAAAGAGTCTTTTAAAATTTTACATATGACAGTTTCTCCTGGGCAGTATTCACTGTTTCCCATGTTGCAATCAACTGATGATGGGTTGCAAAGCATTTTTGCAATGCACTGCTTATAATTGTTTAAGCTGCTGTTTGTTACTGTATTTAGTTTGGCATTTTCTATCATTAATTTTATGTTTTGGTGAGTTGTCCACACGCAGACAGTGTCTGTGCCACTTCGGCCAGCTAATACACAATATTTTGGTCTCAACTCAGCAAATTTAGAGAAACCTATTTTTATATTAGGAAACTTCTCTTTAAAATGCTTGTAAGCTTCTTTAAGGTTACAAAAAATAAGTCTTTTTGATATTTTTGTTTTATTTCCACTTGTTTCTGTAATTTTCTCACAGTCTTTAATACTTGGCATTGCCCTGCTAACTTCATCATTTTCATAAAATGAATGTACAGTTTTGACAGTTTCTGTTGGTAAACACTTGCCTGGTTTTGGGTTTGGACCTTCCATGAATCCTCTCTATTTCAAAATCTTTTTGGACTGCTGAACAATGTAATTAGGAGCATTAAATTCCCTCATTATTTTCCTGACAATCCACTTTTCAGGTAAACCTGTAAGAATCATTAGTTTTTTTGCTCTACTTATAGAATTTTTAAAGTTTCTTTTAAGATTTTCAAGAGCAGATTCATCAGTATCAGCATCTGACGAAGTAGTTTCAGGAGCAAAAAATGTTTACATGTTATTGATGAGATTTTCTTCACTAAATTTGGGGTAATGCCTAGATTTTAGTTTTCTCTTGTCTATGGGGGACTCACCTAGTTCTTGAAGTGTTATGTTAAATGTTTTAAGAGCTACTGAAGTTGGAGTGAAGTCAGGGTCTTGGTCTCGATGATTATCTCTGATCCAGAAGATTCTTCTTCAACACTTTCATCACTGATGGGCTGTGGTGTATTTTTCAATTTGGTTACATCTTTCCTACATTTACCACAAATCTTGGCACCACTTGGTATTTGAGGAAATAATTTGGGCGTCCATGTTGTGACATCTCTCAGGTTTGCACTCTTACAGCACTGCACTTTTTACTTGGTTCCATATTTACACAAAGCCACTTATAAGCTACCCTTCAAACTATAGATTTACTTGGAAATGAACTATTAAATATAATTGATACAGACTGGTCAACACAGAGGTAATAATTGATTTGCACTAAAACCACTGTGCACAATAATGCTGTAGGCACACAAAGCCTTAGAAGGTAACAGTGCAGACTACATCATCTCAACAATGGCTCCAGTCTCTGAATTATTGTACAGACATCAAGCCCAATGTATACGGTCCTCTACTGATGGACTACCTTAAAGGTCAGTTTGGTGAAAAACAAGAGTCTGGAATAATTTTTTTTAACAATGAACCCATCATCATCCCACATTTATATTTTGCCATGTGATTTACAACAGTATGAAGCAGTTATGGAAATATTTAAAAATTTTCAATTATGTACTTTTTGTAAAAAAATTAAATCAAAATATTGATTACCATTTTGAAAAAGGTTATTAATTAGAAGCTATGTCTATCACTGGAAAGAGCATGAAAAATGCTGCAAAATGACACCTTTCCCAGCTCTCTAGCTCAATTAGGGCAGCTCCTAGGGCAATTTAAAAAAATGTTCGTTCACACATTTTTTTGGCCGGTTTTTGAAAAGTTTACTTGACCATATTTCAGGAATGGTGCGAGGTAAAAAATTGAAATTTAGTATTTTTCTTAGTTTCAGCACCCACTATAAGTATACCAACTTTCAGCAAAATCTAAGAGGGTAAGGTAAAATTTTTATTTAAAGTGTGTTTATTTGACATGGAATGACTCAACCGTCCAATAATGGCTGCTGGTAGATCACGTGACCTGCTACTGGCCGCCTCATCGGCCACTAAAATCAAACATGCCGCCACTCGCTATTGGCCGTGGAAGGCGCCAGTACCCCTATACACAAGGCCAGCAGCACCGTAATTGGTGGCGGCCAATACTGACCATTTATAGTGGACGCCACTACTGGCCCCGTATACAACAGCCTTTATACTGTGCTACTACTATGAGACTGAACTCCTTCTCAGTTCCTCAGAGCGTAGCTTATTTCTTTCCCTCCAGACCTACTAATACTAATGTTCCAATTACAAATCTTAGACTGCTAAATGCAAGCGTAACACTTAACTGATTTTCTGCCTCGACGTACTGTCACTGATTTTGTAAGCTGTGGGCTGCACCGCTGGCTGCAACCCTGCCGTCTTGGTGTGCTACCAACGCGCCGTGTAGTGTTGAGTGCGCGTCCGCTGCTTGCCGCGGCCGCACCTTGCGTCTGTAGCTGCATCAAGCTGCTCCACACGCTGTGCCGTCTCGTAACAAGAAAAACTTGATTGATATCGTAATCCTAAGGTCCGCGCACGTAGACTTAACTTTTATTCTTATAGCAGTTCAGAAGAGAGAGAAATATTGAGAAAAATACTAGGTCCCAAAAGAGGTGGAGAGAGGTGGATGCGAAGACCTGGGGAAGAATTGTACCGGAACATGAGGACAATATACGGGGAAATCAGACTCAAAAGGGCAAGGTTTGCTGGACATGTAGTTAGGATGAGTACGGACAGAATGACGAAGAGAGTGTGGGAAACAACAGGGAGGACAAAGGGAAAGACAGGAACCATGTGGGTTGTTGAACTTCGAAAAGACTGGTTGGAATTGGGGATCAAGGTCGAAGGAAAGGAAAATAGGAGGAACAAATATACACCGACCAATATGCCGGAGATCAATGACAGAGAAGAATACAGGAAAAGATTACAGCCTCACCAGTGGAGCCGGCAGGAGAAACGGAAACTGAAGATCTCGGAAGAAGAGCGGGAGAGAAGGAGAGAAAGAATGAAGAGGTTCTGGGAGAAGAGGAAAATGCAGTCCATAAAGGGCCTATCCGTGGTCCTACAGAGGCCCTAACGGAAGAAGAAGAACAAGAATAGCAGTTCAGCACTTCCAGTTCATTAATAATTATTACTATTTCTATTGTAAGTGAAAATTTGATTTTGCGGCATCGGATATTATACTTGAACTAAAGTTCAAAAACAGTTCAGACACGGTTCATCTCCTACTTATCACAGTTCTCATGCAGTTCTCTGGTCCTTCACAGTTCACACGTATCACAGTCCTTACACAATTCGTTGGTCGGTTACAGTTCACAGTTCTCGCTAATAAAATCTAGCCTCATAATTCCAAAGCACTTCGACTTCAACGATTATCCCTACCAGGGATGCTATGTACGGCAAGATGAAAAAGAGAGAGTTAGAGAGAATTGATATGCGTGCGTATGATAAACCCTTTCCCTCAAAAATACTTCCCTCTTTTACACCTCCTCTGTGTTACCACGGACGTATCATTGATCTCATTGTACTACGATAGCAGTACACGTGAGGTGCCAATTTGGTTCCATCGCCCTGAGTGGAATGCATAAGTTCTAATAAATGTTCACCAACCTGCAGTCTTCTATAATTGTTGTGCCCTGCGCAGAAAACAGCACGTAGGTCGTTAATCTGTTATCTCGAGGCTGTAAGAAACTCTTAGCGAGGGACATTTATTTTAGAAATAATTAAATTTCCAATCAATTTGTTTATGATGCCGCTGATTTTTACTGGCAGAACACGAGAAACTGCAAAACTACATTCCACTTTAGTCACAAATGATTTCTGTTCTTCAACTAATTATTGAACTGCATATTTCCATAATTAGTATCACGTTGTTCTCAACTATATGTCCAAATAACCTTAGATTGCTAATATAGTCTTAACTGACTACGGCAGACAACAAATCTGTCCTCTGACACTGCCAAACGAGCACTATTAACAAACCATAGATTCCTAACAAAGACTTAACTAACACTGACTGTGGCAAATAACATGTCTGTCCTTTGACACTGCCGAACCAGCTCTGATCTTACAGCCGAAAGACTTCGCCTTACATCCAAGTTAGGCGCGATCCGAAGATCACCTAAGTGATTCGTTTGCCTATTCGTTTAACAGTTGTTTATTACTCTGCTGGTTATTAGTCCTTGTGAAGTAATGGAAATATAGCACGCTATTGGGAGATACTTGAAATATGAAATGCAAGTAAATACGCTGTTTAGTTTGTCTAATATTAATAACAGAAGATTGTCATTTTGCTCGCAACTTCCGAACGCAGCAGCCAATCGCGGAGAAGGAACACAATTTTGGAAGTCTTTCTCACGTTACCCGTACTAAAAAACCGTATATCATCGGTACCTTACACCACATTATGTCATCGTGCAACTGCTGCCTTCTCAACTGATCTAAGAAGAGCTTCTTGTACCTGAATAAAATGACTGCAAAGCCATAAATATTACAGTTCCTTCAGTTTAGTGAACAGATGATAATCACTAGGTGCGAGTTCGGTGTTGGGCGAGGGGTGACTTAAAACATACCAACCAAACGATGTCAACAACTCTTGTGTTGCATAAGCGGTGTGCGGACTCGCGTTGTTATCAAGGAGATAGACGCCCATTGTTAGCATCCCGCGACGTTTGTTTTGTATGGCTCGGCAAAGTTTCTTCATGGTTTCACAATATCTTGCAGCATTTATTGTTTCACCTCTTTCCAAAAAATCAACGAACAGAGCCCATTTTCTGCCCAAAATACTGATACCATGATTTTCCTCTCTGTTTCCTAATCATCATCATCATCATCATCATCATTTAAGACTGATTATTCCTTTCAGCGTTCAGTCTGGGGCATAGCCCCCTTATAAAATTCCTCCATGATCCCCTGTTCAGTGCTAACATTGGTGCCTCTTCTGATGTTAAACCTATTACTTCAAAATCATTCTTAACCGAATCGAGGGTACCTTCTCCTTGGTCTGCCCCGACTCCTCCTACCCTCTACTGCTGAACCCATGAGTCTCTTGGGTAACCTTGCTTCTCCCATGCGTGTGACATGACCCAACCATCTAGGCCTGTTCATCCTGACTGCAACATCTATAGAGTTCATTCCCAGTTTTTCTTTGATTTCCTCATTGTAGACACCCTCCTGCCATTGTTCCCATCTACTAGTACCTGCAATCATCCTAGCTACTTTCATATCCGTAACCTCACCCTTGTTGATAAGGTAACCTGAATCCACCCAGCTTTCGCTCCCATACAACAAAGTTGGTCGAAAGATTGAAAGGTGCACAGAAAACTTAGTCTTGGTACTGACTTCCTTCTTGCAGAAGAGAGTAGATCGTAGCTGAGCGCTCACTGCATTAGCTTTGCTACACCTCGCTTCCAGTTCTTTCACTATGTTGCCATCCTGTGAGAATATGCATCCTAAGTACTTGAAACCGTCCACCTGTTCTTTGTTCCTCCTATTTGGCATTCAATCCGTTTATATTTCTTTCCCACTGACATTACTTTCGTATTGGAGATGCTAATCTTCATACCATAGTCCTTACATTTCTGATCGAGCTCTGAAATATTACTTTGCAAACTTGCAATCGAATCTGCCATCACAACTAAGTCATCCGCATATGCAAGACTGTTTATTTTATGTTCACATATCTTGATCACACCCAGCCAGTCTATTGTTTTCAACATATGATCCATAAATAATATGAACAACAGTGGAGACAGGTTGCAGCCTTGTCTTACCCCTGAAACTACTCTGAACCATGAACTCAATTTACCGTCAACTCTAACTGCTGCCTGACTATTCATGTAAAGACCTTTAATTGTTTGCAAAAGTTTGCCTCCTATTGCATAATCTCGTAGAACAGACAATAACTTCCTCCTAGGAACCCGGTTATATAACTTTTCTAGATCTATAAAGCATAGATACAGTTCCCTGTTCCACTCATGACACTTCTCCATTATTTGCCGTAAGCTAAAGATCTGGTCCTGACAACCTCTAAGAGGCCTCAATCCACACTGGTTTTCATGCAATTGGTCCTCAACTAATACTCGCACTTTCCTTTCAACAATACCTGAGAAGATTTTACCCACAACGCTGATTAAAGAGATACCTCTGTAGTTGTTACAACCTTTCTGTTTCCATGTTTAAAGATTGGTGTGATTACTGCTTTTGTCCAGTCTTATGGAACCTGTCCCGACTCCCAGGCCATTTCAATTATCCTGTGTAGCCATTTAAGACCTGACGTTCCACTGCATTTGATGAGTTCCAGCTGCTTTATTGCACTGCAATCTATTTACCATTTTCTCCACTTCCTCAAATGTGATCCTATTTCCATCATCATTCCTATCCCATTCTACCTCGAAATCTGAAACATTGCTGATCGTATTTTCACCTACATTTAGCAACTCTTCAAAATATTCCCTCCATCTGCCCAAGGCATCCACAGGATTCACCAGCAGTTTTCCTGACCTGTCCAAAAACTTGTCATTTCCTTCTTACTCCCTTTCGAAGACTGCTAATTACACTCCAGAATGGTTTTCCAGCAGCTTGACCCATAGTCTCCAACCTGTTTCCAAAGTCTTCCCAAGATTTCTTCTTGGATGCTGCAATTATCTGTTTGGCTTTGTTTCTCTGTCTACCTGAGTTCTAGTATGAAGCCATTTTTGATACGCCTTCTTTTTCTTTTTACAGGCTGCCTTGACTGTGTCATTCCACCAAGCTGTTTGCTTCTTCGTACTTTTACACACTACTGTTCCAAGACATTCTTTAGCCACTTCTAGTACTGTGTCCCTGTACCTTGTCCATTCCTTTTCCAATGACTGTAATTGACTACATTCAACTAACTGGTACCTTTCTGAGATCGCTGTTATGTACTTGTGCCTGATTTCCTTATCCTGAAGTTTCTCCACTCTTATCCTACTACATATGGACCTGACCTCCTACACTTTCGGCCTCACAATCTTAATTTCACTGCAGATTAAATAATGATCAGTGTCGTCAAAGAATCCCCTGAATACACGTGTGTCCCTCACAGCCTTCCTGAATTCCTGATCTGTTATTATATAGTCAATGACAGATCTGGTTCCCCTGCCTTCCCAAGTATACCGGTGAATGTTCTTATGTTTAAAAAAGGAGTTTGTGATTACTAAGCACATACTAGCACCGAAATCCAAGAGTTGTTTCCCGTTCCTGTTGGCCTCCATATCCTCTCCAAATTTACCCATAACCTTTTCATACCCTTCAGTTCGATTTCCAACCCTGGCATTAAAATCACCCATGAGCAGAACACTGCCCTTGTCCTTTACTCTAACAACTACATCACTGAGTGCCACATAAAAACTATCCATCTTCTCTTGATCTGTCCCTTCACAATGCGAATATACTGACACAATCCTAATTTTCTTGCTAGACACTGTCAAATCTACCCACATCAGTCGTTCGTTTACATACCTTACTGCAACTACGCTGGGTTCCATTTATTTCCTGATGTAAAGCTCTACACCCCTTTGTGCTATTCCTGCTTTGACTCCTGACAGGTAGACCTTGTATTCTCCCACTTCCTCTTCTTTCTCACCCCTTACCCGAATGTCACTAACAGCTAAAACGTCCAGCCCCATCTTACTTGCAGCCTCTGCCAGCTCTACCTTCTTCCCAGGGTAGCCCCCATTGATATTAATAGCTCCCCATCTCATTACCATTTGTTTGCCAAGTCGTATCTTAGGAGTCCCTGGTTTGTCAGTTAGAGGTGGGACTCCGTCACCTCCAAAGGTCCGAGGCATTTTGCTCTGATTGTTGCCAGCATCATATTTAAAGTATCGGGGAAGCATGTTGCTAGCCTTACTTGCCCCGAGCCCCATTGAATTTTACCCTTAACGGTTGAGCGACTAACCGGTGGATTTGGTAGTCTTTGCCGTATGTGCACAAAGGTGACCACGACTCAGAATATGTCGAGATGCCCAGCCTTGTTCCAAAGTTACTGGTATCCCGACTGTCGGGACCACTTACATGGCCACTCATACGTTGCTGTTTCCTAAAATTTGAATTTTTTGGCGGAAGGAGAATGAGAATGGCGCCACTACATTGATCATCATTTTCTCTCTGGAGCATGGTAAGCCCAGGTTTCATCTCCTGTCGCTAAAGAGTTGAGAAAAGCCTCGACTTCAGTCTCAAACGGTCAAGAAATTCAGGAGCGGCACTGACTCTGTTCATTCTGTGCGCTTGGGTAAGCATCTTGGGCACCCATCGCGCACGCAACTTGGGATAATTTAGTTGATCAGTTACGATTTCATGAACAACAGTTAGTGAAATGTTTGGAAAAATTGCATGCAAGTCATCCATTATCGAACGGCGATCAGAAAGAAGATGTTCTTCAATTTTTTGTACCATATCATCAGTCACAACAGACGGCGTTCCGCTTTTGTCTTCATCGTGAATTTCCGTCCTTCTAAAATTCAAATTCCGTATCCATTTCGTCACATCCTGCCTTGACATTACGTCATCTCCTTAGACTGAAACAATTTCACGAGTAATCTCAGCGCTGCTCATGCACTATCATTTAGGTAACGAATTACAGCGCGCACTTCGCACTTGGCGGAAACCGGAATGAGAACGGTTGTTTTTAACAGTCATCACAACACCAATCGACGAGCAACTGGAAGGGAATGCTCATTCCTTCCGCTGCCTTCCAGCTACACGGTAGTGAAACCAACTTCTCTCACGGACATTCCGTGCCACAGCTACTTGCCTGGTTACCTCAGCTTCCGTATAACCCTAGTAGTTTAACTCTGAAATGTGTTGGAGATGAGATAAACAATTACAGCTGAGGACATTCTACTACTGCAGACTACTCTGCTATAAGTATTCGTTAACTTTCGTACAAAGATTTTTAATAAATGTTAACATCTTTTCCGCAGATCAGTTTCACTTCTGTCTGTGATTTTTTGCATCATTAAGTATGTGTTAAATAACCTGTTCTTTTTGCCTAACTCTTTCTCTTTTCCTCTTTGAGGAGTATCTGATGACAAATAACCCTTGCAGGCTCTCTTTTATTATTATTCTAAATCTATTCCTTATCTCAATTCATTACCATATCATTGCGTAAGGTACGTAGCAGAAATTACACTGCAGAGCCAAAGAAACTGATACGCCTGCCTAATATACCGAGCGAGGTGGCGCAGTGGTTAGCAAACTGGACTCGCATTCGGGAGGACGACGGTTCAATCCCGTCTCCAGCCATCCTGATTTAGGTTTTCCGTGATTTCCCTAAATCGTTTCAGGCAAATGCCGGGATGGTTCCTTTGAAATGGCACGGCCGATTTCCTCCCCAATCCTTTCCTAACCAGAGCACCGTCTCTAATGACTTCGTTGTCGACGGGACGTTAAACACTAACCTAACCTAACCTGCCTAATATCGTGTAGGACCCTCGCGAGCACGCGGACTTGCCGCAGCACGACATGGCAAAGAGTCGACTGATGTCCGAAATAGTGCTGGAGGGAATTGACACCATGAATCCTGCAGGGCTGTCCATAAATCCGTAAGAGTACGAGGGATGGCGATCTCTTCTGAACAGAACGTTGCAAGGCATCCCAGATATGCTCAATAATGTTCATTTCTGGGGAGTCTGGTGGCCATCGTAAGTGTTTAAACTCAAAAGAGTGTTCCTGGAGCCACTCTGTAGCAATTCTGGACGTGTGGGGTGTCGCATTGTCCTGCTGGAATTGCCCAGGTCTGTCGGAATGCACAATGGACATGAATGGATGCAGGTGATGAGACAGGATGCTTACGTACGTGTCATCCGTCAGAATCGTATCTAGATGCACCAGGAGTCCCACATCACTCCAACTGCACACCCCCCACACCATTACAGAACATCCACCAGCTTGAACAGTCCCCTGCTGACATGCACCGTCCATGGATTCATGAGGTTGTCTCGATGCCCGTACACGCCCAGCCGCTCGATACAGTTGGAAACGAGACTCGTTCGATCAGGCAACATGTTTCCAGTCATCAAAAGACTAATGTCGGTGCTGAAAGGCCCAGGCGAGGCGTAAAGCCTTGTGTCGTGCAATCATCAAGGGTACACGAGTGTGACTTCGGTTCCAAACGCCGATATCAATGATGTTTCGTTAAATGGTTCGCACGCTGACACTTGTTAATTGAAATCTGCAGCAATTTTCGGAAATGTTGCACTTCTGTCACTTTAAACGATTTTCTTCAGTCTTCGGTGGTCCCATTCTTACAGTATCTTCTTCCTGCCGCAGCGATGTCCGAAGATGTTTTACGGGATTCCTGATATTCAAGGTACACTCGTGAAATCGTCGTACGGGAAAATCCCCACTTCATCGCTACCTGAGAGATCCTGTGACCCATCGCTCGTGCGCCGACTACGACACCACGTTCAAACTTACTTAAATCTTGATAAGCTGCCATTGTAGCTGTAGTAGTAGCCGACCGCAGCGCCGTATTCTGCCTGTTTACATATTTGAATAAATGGTTCAAATGACTCTAAGCGCTATGGAACTTAACATCTGAGATCGTCAGTCCACTAGACTTAGAACCACTTAAACCTAACTGACCTAAGCACATCACACACATCCATGCCCGAGGCAGGATTCGAACCTGTGACCGTAGCAGCAGCGCTGTTCCGGGCTGAAGCACCTAGAACCGTTCGGCCACAGCCATATTTGATTACGCATGCCTATACCAGTTTCTTTGGCGCTTTGGCGCTTCCTCCTTTGGGAAAAGCGATGTTTTGATGCGACCAAAATTCTGGAAAAATTACAAAGTAACAGTGCTGTTATAATGCAGGTAAACACGTACGTTCCTTGCTGAAAGTGATGCCGCAACAATTAACCGTTCTCCTTCCATTTGCAGACATTCCACTGTCAACAAAGAGAAGAAATTCGAAATAGTTCGTTTCTCTACAAACTATACACGTACGGAAACAGAATATAAGTCTTGATTTCCACGGCGCAGTACCGTTTTTGGCACACATACAGCAAGTAATAATTCACCGATAACACTAGCAAACTTTGAAATGTTTTAGCACAGTAACCATAAGACACATTGTCAATAAAAATAACGAAATATTTCCGTGGTAGCCTGAAGTTAATAATAGATTACTTGTTACTATCGGTCTGTTGATAACACACAATCACAGTGTTCTACAGGTTCAATCATGAATGAGAACCATCGCACACGTGATACTAATCACTTTGTTCGGCAATAGAAGCTAGCGGTTGTCAGGAAACAATTCTGTAATAATACTTAACTATCCGTAAATAGTCATGTACTGTTTTTGCTTATGCACGCTGAACTGAGCACGTTAAAATTAGATACAATTCTGTTCCTGTTATGCACTTATACTTCAATTTCATGTCAGTATTTGGTACTAGTATCGCTTGCGTTAATGCGGAATCGATTCACGTTGGAAAAAATTCGTTTCCATCTTAGCCACCAGGTGCACATCTGGCGCTGTGAATGCAAGGAAGACCTATGTGTAATGGATTACGAATGGGACTTGGGCAGAAAAGGTGAAACAAGGGAGAAGCGCATAGTGCTGATTTTATTATTAACTGCCACTTACACAGTTTGTTCTATATGAGCATAGAGATGTCAGAGACGTGCTGTACAGCGTCAGGTTTGCACCTGGTGGCCAAAATTGGAACTAATTTTTTTTCCAGTGTAAATCGGTTCTACATTAACACATTAGCATATCTTCGAAGTTTCGTTTTCATACGATAATTACAGCCCACATTGGACCTCTGTGAGTAGCTGCACTTTAATTATAATCACCTGTTACTACTAACGTATCGTAGTTCCTGACGTCTTGTATCCAAACTTGCTTCATATCTAGGGGAATCTTTTCCAAGTAACTAGTCTCCTTCAAACTACTCCTCACTCCCTTCATCACAGCATTTCGCGCGGTATTGATAAGGGAACAAGTCGATCGGAATTGGACTTCCCGCTGTTCGTGATGCGAGGAGTGTTCATTTTGCCAGCCAGCTACACGTCTGTTCAGCGCAGCGAGGCAGGCTCTCGCCAAAGAGACGACAGACCAGCTCTCGCGAGAGGACGAGTCACGAGTCTGTGCAGGGAGGGGCGGGGAGGGGGAAAGGAGAGGTTCCCGCTGAAGTGACGCGGCACGTGCGGGCATTAGCGGTGGTAGCTCCGTCGCGGTCGCACAGCCTCGTAGGAGCATAGCTTTGTTTCGCTCTACTGATTACCTTGCGAACTACCGAGATGCGCGCTGTCGCCTGTCTGCTGACTCTGTGCTTGACGTACAACACGCACGCCCAGCGCAATGGTAAGCTGCGTTATAATTCACTATCATCAAACACACTTAAAGCAATGTTCACCAAACACCAAACGTGTTTCGAGAGTCAATGCCGCTCGAGTGTCAATCTTCGATAAATCTCACGAACGCTACTAAAACACACGTATTGGCAGTAATGACATAAAATGCGTTGGACAAAGAGTTTACTGTATAATAGTGTACTTCCGTAACAATTGCCAGTCTCATCACAACTGGCGCTTGCGTGCCAGTTTACACAACCTCATTACCTATTGCTCCCGAGGCCAAGCCAAAACGTGTAGCAGTAGCAATTGCGCCCCTCTGCTCGCTGAAACACTCTGTATGCGGCAGAATGTTGCTAATGTGTTTATTTGCTTTTTGTACCGTTTCAGGAGTACTCTCACAGATCTGGGAGTTCTCTGATTACTCTTGTCATCTGTTACATCTGTGAACTCCGAAAATACCATTGTCTTGTTTTCGCGTTTACGAAGAGGTCTGTAAAATCTTTAAAAAATCTTGTAGTTCTATACTCCGTTGATACATTCAGAACTTTTAGCAGTTACCAGTTGTGTAAACGTGATTTGCTGTAATTACATAGCCTGGAGGTGTATCTGGCTGAGGACGTCCTCACTCTTTGTCCAATATATCTTCCGCCACACAACATACATTGAATACACAAGAGTTTTCGTATTTAATCCTCACTTATCACTTCTTGTTCTGTTTCACTAAAATGTTCGCCTGTAAAAATATTTCAGCACTGTACGGCTTCAAGGTGTTTGATCTCCTTGTCTTCTTAATTTTGTCGTAGCACAGTATGATGACCACTTTCATTTTTTCCTGTGCTAGTTCCTTCGTATCCTTTCTGTTTTTGTGCATTGCTTGATTTACAGTATTTACGTTATTACCGTTAACAATGTTTAATTCGGTTTGTTCACATTCATCGATGTCCGCTCCGATAGCTGAGTGGTCAGCGTGATGGATTGCGGTCCTACGGGCCCGGGTTCGATTCCCGGCTGGGTCGGAGCTTTTCTCCGCTCAGGGACTGGATGTTGTATTCATCATCATTTCATCTCCATCCAGTGCGCAGGTCGCCCAGTGTGGCGTCGAATGTAGTAAGACCTGCACCAAGGCGGCCGGATCTGACCCGCAAGGGGCCTCCCGGCCAATGACGCCAAACGCTCATTTCCATTTTCCATATTCATCGATCGATGACACCATCCACTGATCTGCCGAATGTCATTAGGTGGCAGTGTGTGTGATGCCCACCGTCGACTAGTGCTCTCTATGTGCTGCATTTATCTCCGTACAATTCTGGTTGCCGCACAGTCAAATCGTCCGTGATCTCACTCGTTGAACGCCTGTCGCCGGTATGCCTCAGCAGATACGACATGACGTCAACATTTGCAGTCGTCATGTGCTGTGGTTTACACAAGCAGGAAACATTATCTCTATGATATTGAACATTCTACGAGGCCCAGATAGCCGAGCGCGTTAACACTCCGCCCCCGAGATACGGATCGTTTTAGCGATGAGTCGGCTAGCTTGGATGTGGCTCTAAGGTGGTTTCCCACACACAACTAGGTAAATACGAGGCTGATACGCACGTCCCACATCAAACACATGCTACAAAATTATTCAGAAAATGTTCTCACACTGAAGCTTGAGATTTGCTGAAGACGCATACAAACAGGGTACTCGAATACCGTCCCGGGAGAGGGAGAGAGGAGAGTGGTGGCATCGCAAAGGACATCCAGCCACCAACCGCCACCACTGCAGAAAATAACTTACCATTGGTGCTTCCGCTGGCAAAGCATTAGTTTTAAATGGGCGCTTTCAGACGGCTAGCGGAACATTGCTTCAGATCAGCGGCCTTTACACAACGCAATTCGGTGGTGCTGTTGACCGGCCAAGCACCTTAACGCCGTTTGTTAACAGGGCGTGAAGTACTGGGCTTGCTGCTCACTGTTAGTTGGTAGTACGGTCGTGTAAGTCAGAAATGGGAGTCAGTGCAGAAGATTTAAATTAAAGTTTTCACAGGATGATGGACGCAAACGTCCTTCAGAGAAGACGTCGATTCGTGAGCGTCACTCACATTTCTTTCCACTTGTTTTGGGTCTGTTGACATGTCATGTAACACGCAAGTACGCAAAGTACCCTCAAATCTGTACCTGCCGGCCGGAGTGGCCAAGCGGTTCTAGGCGCTACAGTCTGGAACCGCACGACCGCTACGGTCGCAGGTTCGAATCCTGTCTCGGGCGTGGATGTGTGTGATGTCCTTAGTTTAGTTAGGTTTAAGTAGTTATATGTTATAGGGGACTGATGACCACAGTAGTTAAGTCCCATAGTGCTCAGAATCTGTGCGTCTCGATTACGGACAAAAATGGTTCAATGGCTCTGAGCACATGGGACTTAACATCTGAGGTCATCAGTCCCCTAGAACTTAAAACTACTTAAACCGAACTAACCTATGGACATCACAGACATCCATGCCCGAGCTAGGATTTGAACCTGCGATCGTAGCGGTCGCGCTGTTCCAGACTGTAGCGCCTAGGACCGCTCGGCCACACGGGCCGGCGTTTACGGACAAAACTGTGCAATACGCAACAAGTTTTTGTAATATTTTCCGCAAATTCTGGAGATACATTCGACGGGCGATCAAAAATTCTGCGCTCTTGCAAGAATGCGAAAAATACATTCGACGTGTCTTCTTTGAAAAGAAATTGTCACCGTATTAGCGTAGTAAGAAAGATGGCATCCCGGAAGACTTAATCACCAACGATTGCAAGAGGAAAGTAATGACAGCCGTCACACAACTGCCTGCTTTGAGAAAATTTAGTTTCTTTGTCAATGAAATTCTTCAGAAGCTATCAGCTCTTGAACACAGATCAATCAGGCGATCTTCTATTTACTCCAAAGCCAACGAACATGAGTCTGTGCTGGGAGTCCCATAAGGCCAGCAACATTATCGAGAAAATGTTTTTGTTGTAATAAAGGGACCCACAGTTGCCTTGATAACGCGTATACGTTTACCATTTGTAGCCGCAACACAGTTGGGTAAATTGGCTGCCGTTCTAGTAAACCTTTAACAGCTCTTCGTTATAGAAATGCTGGCACCCAGGATTCGCATTTAAATTTTTTTACTTTTCTTGTCTAGTAAGGGAAGTGAAAGACAGGCATCATGTTGACCAGGCTCCTTGACAGAACCGAAACAAGGCGGCGCGGCAGATCAAAGCGGCGTAGCGCGACGACAAAGTAGCCGCTTGTGTTTCCAATAGCGCGGCGCCGTGTGAATACACAGAGCAGAGTAGCGCTTCCCGGTAGCCCTGTGTGAATGAGCGCAGTGCTGTGTCAACCACATAACAGCGCCGGCCAGTAGAGAAACAGGAAAAGGCAAAGAAGAAGTGGAAGAAGAATCAAAGATTCACACTAGATACTGCTGTCTTCAGGAACCATATTTCTTGAGTAATCTCGGAAATACTATGACCCGTACGTCTTGTACCTTTTACCACACCACATTCAAAGGCTGTTAACTCGACACATCCTGCCATGTCCAGTACACGCCTGACTTATACAAACTGCTCATATATCGTGCAATAGTCCCCAGTAGCTTAGTTTTTTATGTTTAATGTATAGGTCTTCTACATTTCTTTCTCTGACAGGTAAATAATTCATTTTTTGTGTGTTAATTGACTTTCTCATTCTTCGTAACCTGCATCAACTTTCGCAGTTATGTTAGGTTTAAATGAATCAACGGACTCATGGAGACACACCGGAACATAATTAAAGTGTCTGGCCTTTCTTTTGGTCTTTCAACTGTAATAGCCGGGATTATGTGTGACATTAACACTCGCAATACCATTGGAGTGGGGAAGGGAGCACTTTGTGCTCACCTTTTGAAAATACCGTAATATAACCTGCTACTTTATATTTTAAAATATTGAAAAAATATTGTTATTAATGATGAGTGTGTTAAATTTTTCAGTAAAACTTTGTAATCCAAAAATATAAAACTAATACTGACTGTGACTTTCCACAATAAGTGTCATGCATATTTTCAGGTTTAGTTCCGTTCATAACACATCTACATAATTTTAAAATGTATGTTGAGAATGAATGTCAAAGAAATTTATGTTTTTAAAAGTTGTTGTGGTGGTCATAACATAAAGAAGTACCCATGCACTCAGTTTAAACATTACGTAAAATACGTTGGTGGTGCTCAGGTTGTGTCCAAGATATTTTCAGGTACTGTTCCCTAGTTATACTCGTACGTCAGTACTTATTTGAAAAGTATGTCATTAATAAAAGTTAAACTCATTTAACGAAATTTGTCTTTTTTTTTGGGCACAAAGTACCGCCATGACCCCCCCCCCACCCCCTCTCCCCCTTGGTATTAGGCATTGTGGAAAATGCGTTGGTATTGATAGGGATAACTCTGAGCATACATTTGTGACAAAATAGTGGCGAATTTGAATTCAAACGCAAATTCCTCCATTCGGCAACCAGTGAACCACTAATTGCACTGCCTAGAATAGTCCTCACGGATCGGCTACAAACCTCAACTTGTCACGACTTCATCTTCTTCCCTTCCTGACTCCATATCCTATCCAACAATTGATAGGAAAAATACAGCAACGAGTAATAATTAACCAAAGCCTCAGGGATGTCAACTAAGACGTCTCAAAAACGTGTGAGCTCCAGACACCCGAGAAATCGATACAGATTAATAAGACATCAGACTCACGCTGTGCAACTTTCACCCCGTAACACAATGGTAACGTGTACCATATATTATTTTATCCATAATGTGAAGTAGAGGACGTTTCGCCTTCAGACACAGATAACTTACATTGTCTGATCAAAAGTATCCGGACACCTTCAATGAACAGTGGTATGGGGTGTCTCCATCTTTCGCCTTTATAGCGGCTTCAACTTCTGGAGACACTCTGAGTGAAGTGTCTGAATGTCTATGGAGGAATGGCTGCCCATTCTTTCTCAGAAGCCGAAACCAGAGAAGTTAGCGATGTTGTACGCTGGGGTCTGGAGCGAAATCGACGTTTGAACCGATCGCAAAAGTGTTGCACACGTTTCAAGTCGGGACTGAGGGCACGCAAGTGCATTTCAGGAAAGTTATTGTCCAGAAACAATTGCTTCAGAGATGCTGTTTTACGACAGGATGCACCGTCACGCTGATACCAGCAACCATAGTGTCAGTGCTTTTCCTCTAGTGTACGCAGTAGACAGTTCTATAAAATGTGTTCAAATACTTCCGCATGTAGCGTTTTCTTAAGAGCTTCCAGCCACGAAATATTCTCCTATACAGTAACACAAACTCCCCAGTACTTCAATGATGTCACTACAGATTATGGCAGAAAGCGATCTCCAGGTATTCCCCAAATTCAAACCCTTCCATCGGATTGCCACAGGCTACTGCGTGGTTCATCACTTCAGACCATCCACAGTCCAGCGGTGTTGCTCTAACACCACCTCAAGTGTCACTTGGGGAAGTGGCTGTACGAGCTACTCGACCGTTATACCCCTTCCTATTTAACTTTCTACGCACAGTCATTGTGCTGTATGTACTACTGGTAGCACTTTGGAACTTAAAAGAGTCATTCTTTTCGCTGATTTCATCTTACTATTTACAATCACTGTCCGCAGCGGTCCGTGTTCGCAGTGCGTTAGGTCTGCCTGGTCTTGGTTTAGCTGTGGTTGTTCTTTCGTTCCTTCCCGTTTCTAATATAAAATCAGATTTCAGAACGAAACTGTTTTGTTATAGACTCAGATGTTCAAAACTGGATAGAATCACTTTCATCTCAACAAAACTTTACCGCAGACAATAAGTTCGCTGGTTTTGAATATTGTTGTTTGTACCGTACGTTTCTTTCTGTACATTGTTTTTGGAACTGTCCAGTATAACTTGAGAGCTTGTGATTGTAAGTTCAGTTACGTGTCTAGTACGGGATCGATTATTTTTAATAAAGTATGGCTAAAAGACAAAGTACTTGCAGTTTTACAGGAGCAGTATTATTTCGTCGAATTTAGAGGAAACCTGTGTGTTTATTGTGTAACAGTAGTGTCTCTGTTCCCAAGGAAAGTTATGTAGAACGTTATTTTTCGACAAAACACACAAACTTTAATCCGAGATTCTAAATTAGGAAAACATAATGTTAAAATCTGAACACCAAAGTGTGTTTACAAAGCCAGTCCAGCATAATAGTGATGTGACAGTTGCTTCTTATGTTATAATGAAAAGGAGAAAAAATGAAGTAGCTACAGAAGCAACTACCAGTGTCGTGGAATCTGTTCGATGGCCCCAAAGATAAATATGCACTTTATCTTCTACAAAAGAACTACAGCTGTTTCACCAAATTTTTGCTGGACATGTTGAAAAGATTTCTAAAAACTTAGAACCTCAGTTATATCACGACCTGTAATCATGTGAATATTTTTCGCTTCAGTTTGATGAATGCACTGATATTTCATATTCTAGAATTCTGGTTATTTATTAGAACGATCTTTCATGTTTTTATGGTTAAGGGAGAGTTTGTAAAAGTTGTAGTAGAGGAGAAGACATATTTATTGCTTTCCTGAAAGTTGGGAAACGTAGCACCTTCAATGACTGGAAAGAATAATGGGTTCTTGCTCTTTGTGATAAACATGATTCATTTAAAAATTTTGTTTCCACCAGAAAGTTTTATGTGCAAAGGTTTTGAGGTCTGACCATCTCATAAAAGTTGTAACATGTGTAGTAATTACATCCGACCTTCTGCACGTCACCGATTGTTCAGGAATATTTGAATATATCAGATTCTGAGTATCGTGACATAATTCTTAACGCACGCGTAAGGTAGCTTTAAGTGGAAACTCCAGAAGAATTCTGGGGTCGTCTGGATAAGAGATTCTTTACGACAGTATTGTCAAGAACCAGACGAGATCTGTGGCACCGAGATTCAGGTTTCATGGGACATATCACCTCAAAATTAAATGAGCTAAACCTCGAATTGCAAGGGAAAATTGACAACACTACAGCCATGATAAGTACAGTAAATGATTTTCAGAGGAAACTAAAATTATAAATTGTACATTTAAAAAGAAATTCCGTATCACGTTTTCCAGGTTTGATTTCAGTTACGGAAATCGTAAATGTCGGCCAATACGATTACCTGTCTTTTGCCAAGCATCTTTGAAATCCAACTCACTGAATTTTGTTACAGCTTTAGCTGGTTTCAGCACTTGAACCAGTAATTGTGTTCAACAATGATCTATTCGTTTTAGTTGGCATTACTGAACTTGGAGGTAGCATATATCAGATCTTCGGAAATAGTAATTCTGAAGAACTGGAAATGGACATTTTTCTGAACTCTGGTGGACAGGAATAAACATCCCATGGTTGTTATGGTTACTTTGAAAAACTATTCTTGTTTTAGCTCGACGTATCTTTGCTAGGCCACATTTTCATATATGAGGATCATCAAGAATAAAAGTACCCATTCAGCCACACATCTGAAAGACGTATTTAAGAAAAAATGTTCAAATGTGTGTGAAATCTCATGCGACTTAACTGCTAAGCTCATCAGTCCCTAAGCTTACACACTACTTAGCCTAAATTATCCTAAGGACAAACACACACACACCCATGCCCGAGGGAGGACTCGAACCTCCGCCGGGACCATCCGCACAGTCCATGACTGCAGTGCCCTAGACCGATTTAAGAAAAGCTTGTTCCAACTACACACCAGATTTTTCTGAAATTGCAGAGCATAAGCAGTGCCAGGCTCCACATTAATTATTTAAGTTGTAAGTGAAGAGTATTAATTAAAATTATTTGAAATACTTTCACAGCATTACACGTTTGCAGTAGTAGTAGTAGTAGTAGTAGTAGTAGTAAAGTAGTGATTGCGCTGGGATGGCGGCAGCGCCCGCATCACCTTAGGCTTGAGTTAGATATACCTGACCGCATAAAAAGTAGAAAAGCACAGCTTTACAACAATCATGTCTGATGGTTACTTACAGTAAAGTCAATTACTGCTACCGCCAAGACATATACCTCGGTTAAAGATATGGCCATTAAAATTGCGACACCACGAAGATGATGTGCTACAGACGCGAAATTTAACCGACTGGAAGAAGATGCCGTGATATGCAAACGATTAGCTTTTCTGAGCATTCACACTAGGTTGGCGCCGGTGGAGACACCTACAACGTGCTGACATGAGGAAAGTTTCCAACCGATTTGTCATACACAAACAGCAGTTGACCGGTGTTGCCTGGTGAAACGTTGTTGTGATGCCTCGTGTAAGGAGGAGAAATGCGTACCATCACGTTTCCGACTTTGATAAAGGTCGGATTGTAGCCTATCGAGATTGCAGTTTATCATATCTCGACATTGCTGCTCGTGTTAGTCGACATCCAATGACTGTTAGCAGAATATGGAATCAGTGGGTTCAGGAGGGTAATACGGAATGCCGTTCTGGGTCCCAACGGCCTCGTATCACTAACAGTCGAGATGTCAGGCATCTTACCCGCATGGCTGTAACGGATCGTGCAGCCACGTCTCGATCCCTGAGTCAACAGATGGGAACGTTTGCAAGACAACAACCATCTGCACGAACAGTTCGACGACTTTTACAGCAGCTCGGAGACCATGGCTGCGGTTACCCTTGACGCTGCATCATAGACAGGAGCGCCTGCGATGGTGTACTCAACGAAGAACTTGGCTGAACGAATGGCAAAACGTTATTTTTTCGGATGAATCCAGGTTCTGTTTACAGCATCGTGATGGTCGCACCCTTGTTTGGCGACATCGCGGTGAACGCACATTGGAAGCGTGTATTCGTCATCGCCATACTGGCGTGTCACCCGTCGTGATGGTATGGGGTGCCATTGGTTACACGTCTCGGTCATCTTTTGTTCGCATTGGCGGCTCTTTGAACAGTGGACGTTACATTTCAGATGTGTTACGACCCGTGGCTATACCCTTCATTCGATCCCTGCAAAACTCTACATTTCAGCAGGATAATGCACGACCACATGTTGCAGGTCCTGTACGGGCCTTTCTGGATAGAGGAAATGTTCGATTGCTGCTCTGGCCAGCACGTTCTCCAGATCTCTCACCAACTGTTGCCGCTGCCAGATCTTGTACAGGAACTGACCTCTTGATTACGTCCCACAAATGTTCGATACTACCAGCTGAAATAGAGACTCATATTACCATGCTACGGTTTTCCAATAGTCTAGGGTCCAATCAATATGGTCACCAGCCTAAAAGAGGCGCTGCAGGCCATGTCGTGATGTTAATAAAGGCACTCGCGTTGATCGTCTGCTTCCATAGGACATTAACGCCGAATTTCGCCATACTGTCCTAATGGATATGTCCGTCGTACGTCTACATTGATTTCTAAGGTTACTTAACGCAATGTAGCCTGTCTGTTTGCACTGACAACTGTGCACAAACATCGCTGCTCTCGGTCAGTGAAGTCCCGTGGCCACCGTGTTGTATGTAGTGAGAGTTAATGACTGAAATTTAGTTTTCTCGGCACGCTCTTGACACTGTGGATCTGTGAATACTGAATTCCCTTACGATTTCCGAAATAGAATGTCCTAAGCGTCTAGCTCCAACTACCAATCCGCGTGAAAAATCTGTTAATTCCCGTCGTGCGGCCATAATCATATCGGAAACCGTTTCAAATGAATCACATGAGTACGTATGACTGCTCCGTCAATACACTGCCCTTTTGTACCTTGTGTGCGCGATACTAGTGCCACATGTATATTTGCGTATCGCTATCCCATTGCTTTTATCACTTCAGTATAAGTTATTCGATCAGCGTCTGCGTCGTCATCCAAATATTTGAACTTCCGACTCGATGAGCTTGCCGAGTCGGCTTCACGACACTTTGGCGGCGAAATGTGTCAACATCGCTGCTTATTTATTCAAGCAGCTCCTCATTTGGCCTCGCGAAGGCTAAAGCACTCAACTACAGACCTCCTCGTTACAGATACATCAGAAGTAGTCGGCAGGGACAGAACACTCAAACTCCGCGTCTGCAGCGAGTACAGCTGACTACTGATTCCGTCTGGCATTGGTGATGCGATATTGTGATTTGTGAAACGCCCATGCTCTGCGGAAGGTGTTACAGTCCGATCCACGAACGACGGCGCTTCGCGCATATCGAGGCACGGACGGGGATGACGTTGTTCACGATTCCAAGCGACGGTTGCGGTACAGGCATGGGCATGGTTCAAATGGCTCTGAGCACTATGGGACTTAACATCTGAGGTCACCAGTCCCCTAGACTTAGAACTAGTTAAACCTAACTAACCTAAGGACGTCACACACATCCATGCCCGAGGCAGGATTCGAACCTGCGAAAGTAACAGCGATCACGTTTAATGCTCGTATTAGCTACGAATTTCAGAACAGAGCGCTCAAAACACTACTGAACGCTCATGGGATGTCGGAGTATGCGTGACGTAGGAGCGCGGAACAAGCATAAACTCGACCGTCATTGTTCGTGTAAGAAAGTGGTTGTTGAATTCTCTTATTACAGTTATAGCCTCAAAACCGGGAGAAAACTGAACTACATAGAAAGCTATTGCAGTATTCAGCTGCTTGCTTTATTAAGACATATACAGAGTGTTACAAAAAGGTACGGCCAAACTTTCAGGAAACATTCCTCACGCACTAAGAAAGAAAATATGTTATTTGGACATGTGTCCGGAAACGCTTACTTTCCAAGTTAGAGCTCATTTTATTACTTCTCTTCAAATCACATTAATCATGGAATGGAAACACACAGCAACAGAACGTACCAGCGTGACTTCAAACACTTTGTTACAGGAAATGTTCAAAATGTCCTCCGTTAGCGAGGATACATGCATCCACCCTCCGTCGCATGGAATCCCTGATGCGCTGATGCAGCCCTGGAGAATGGCGTATTGTATCACAGCCGTCCACAATACGAGCACGAAGAGTCTCTACATTTGGTACCAGGGTTGCGTAGACAAGAGCTTTCAAATGCCCCCATAAATGAAAGTCAAGAGGGTTGAGGTCAGGAGAGCGTGGAGGCCATGGAATTGGCCCGCCTCTACCAATCCATCGGTCACCGAATCTGTTGTTGAGAAGCGTACGAACAGTTCGACTGAAATGTGCAGGAGCTCCATCGTGCATGAACCCCCAGGTAGAGTATCCCGTATGAAATCATGATAACGTGCTCCATTGAGCGTAGGTTACTGACGAAACTAAAATTAGCTCTAACATGGAAATTAAGCGTTTCTGGACACATGTCCACATAACATCTTTTCTTTATTTGTGCCTGAGGAATGTTTCCTGAACGTTTGGCCGTACCTTTTTGTAACAGCCTGTATAGAGCAGTGAAGAATGTTAGCGTCTCGAATAACAAATGGAGTAGCTATTACAAAAGTGATAGTTGGAAATATTTCTTTAAAATAGTTGTCAATCGAAGTGGTGTACATATAGCCAAAAAATTAAAAAAGTCACTTTTATTTCCGTAGCACCTGGATGCATAAATCTGAACAGTTTTCTCTCTCATTTGATGCTGGCCAGGGCATTAGCGCTATTTCTAAGCGGATGCTTGCATAAAATGAAAAGTCCGGTACGATGTCGCCCATCAGATGTTCTGGTAGTAACGAGACTTGAATTTTAACACATCATTATGCTACTGCTGCGATAGCATCATCGAAAGATAAGACGCCCTGTAATTCCCCTAATTCTGAAGTTAGTTTGTAATCTGAACCGATGAGTCATGTGACTTTCTACGTCTTTCCAATCGCGTGATTCAGATACTCCAAAGCATTGCAATCGGGACTTCACGTCATTCTATCTCAGTGTACCAAGAAATTCCGCGTGAAATAATGAGTGGGCACGAGATTTCAACACTAACTGTAAGTAAAGTCCGTTTGTGACACTCAGGATGCCAATTCTTATCTGACAGGTAACTGACTTACCTGTTATGGTTTAATGATAACTTCTCTCAGAATAAGACGGTATTTAATTTCTAGATTATACGAAAGTTATTATAAACTGGTCCAAGCTGTGGGCTATCCTTATCGACGTGAGTACGCCGAAATGCCAGGTGCAGACGATCCGGCAACTGTTCTTTTCGAACACAGCGACATTCATCTCATTTTAATAACGTTGGCGAAAGACAAGGTTGCCTCTCTCTCCATCATTGTATATAGTGAGAACGTTAAGGACGTGCGCCTTCATAGCTGAGGGGTTAACGCAGCATAATGCCCTCCGCGAAACTCGTGTTCTAGTCCCGGCTAGATAGAAGATTTTCTCCGCTCCGGAACCGAGTGTTGTGTTGTCTCCATCATCATCTCATCCTCATAGCCACAGTCGAAGAGGCGTCAACTAGGAAAGACTTGCACGAGGCAATCGTTCTACCCGGCGGGAGGCCCTAACCACACATTTCATTTCATTAATTTATATGAGGGAACTTCTTGAGGACAAGAATGACGGCATCGTTGTAGGTGGCAGAAAAATTATCAATCCCAGGTACGCAGATGACATTTTGATAACTGCAAGAGAAGTACATCATCTGGAAACCATCATGCGTGGGTTAGCTGAACGAAGCAGAGAGTATGGTCTTGAAATCAACAACACAAAGACTAAAGTGGTTATTGTATTTCTCCCTAATGACAACAAACCTGACATCACAAAAATTGCTGAGGTCGACAGTCGCTTCGGGTTTTTAGGGTCTGTTGACACTGATACTGCAGTAAGATCCGTAGGGCGCTTTTCGATTGCGAGAAATTCCACAAGAAAACTTGCCCGCATATAAAAGGACACCTCCACGACAAAGCTCACCTTCGTCCGAATTCTATGCAGCAGAAGCTTAGACAATGAAGACGAAGGATCGTCGTGGGATTGCTGGTCTGGAAATGTGATGCTATATAAGAGCGTTTTCAGGCTTCCAGTATTCGCGACCCAATTTTCAGTGATAATTACATACCGCATTGCTCTCGCCCCCACTTTTCCTCATATAATAATAAAATATGTACCGGTATATGGAGTATTTTGAAGCTAAGGATACAGGGTGACAATTATTGAACTATATGAAAAAATACAAAATTATAAGGGTTTCGTGGCCACTTGTTGACAAACTGCCTATTGGCTTCTGTCTCGGGTTCTTCGGCCGACGTTCATCTAATGATTTTTCCTACGTTTCGCCAGCACGAGTGGCTGGCATTGTCAAAGCCGGTGGTGAACTGGAGCCGAGGTCGCGGCCGCAGACTATGTGTACCTGGCGCGCCAACGTCCGAGGGCGTCTCCGCTGTCATTTCCGGTGCGGTTCTCCTCTTGCTACCTGCGACGGTCGTTCGCTGCAGTACGGGAAGCCAGGATCCGTTTACCTTAAGGCTTTCCTCTTTCTTGTTCAAACTGTTCGCGTGTTTTTGTATTCTACAGCTTCTCTGAACAAGCGCGTGTGATAGTGCTTCTCTACAGCCAGAACTTCCGTGTCGGAGAATTTTATTACGTGGTCGGTCTCATTCAGTACGTGCTCTGCCACGGCCGATTTCTCCACATGCCCCAACCTGCAATGTCGCTTATGCTCTTTGATCCTGGTGTTAATGGATCGTCCAGTCATTCCGACATAAACTTTTCCGCATGTGCATGGTATACGGTATATTCCCGACATTGCAAGCGGGTCTCTTTTCTCCTTCGCCGATCTAAGACACTCTTTGATCTTCTTTGTCGGTTTGAAAATCGTCTTTACGCCATGTTTGCATATACGGCCGATTCTGTCTGTCACTCTGGGAATGTATGGCAGAAAGGCCGTACCCGACATTTCTTTTTCTGGTTCCTTACTATGAAAAAAGCACAAATTAATTACAAACTACGGGGTGGACAGACTTTATTCAACATGTAAACCTCACAACAGATATTCCAATTTAGGTCCTGACATGTTCAATATGCCTGCCATTATTGGCGATGATGTGGTGCAGACGAATAGCGAAATTCTACATGACCAGCTGAAGTGTCGGAACACCGATGCTTTCGATGACCTCCTCAGTGGCTGTTTTCAGCTCAGCAATGGTTTTGGGGTTATTGCTGTACACTTTGTCTTTAATATAGCCCCACAAAAAGGAGTCGCATGTGTTCAGATTCGAAGTATATGGCAGTCTGCCGAGGCCCATCCCAGAGCAAGAATACGGTCCCCATACCGCTCCTCAAGGACGTGAAAAACTCTTCTGCTTTGATGGAGTCGAGCTCCATCTTGTATGAACCACATCTTGTAATCAGGGTCGCTTTGGATAGTGGGGATGAAATCATCTTCCAAAACCACGTACCGTTCGGTCATCCTGGTGCCATTAAGGAATATCGCACCTATTATTCCCTGACTGAACATTGCACACCACACAGTCACACGTCGGATATGAACAGAATTCGCGATCGCGAATTGCGGATTCTCAGCCCCCCAAATGCGCCAATTTTGCTTATTGACGAACTCATTCAAACGAAAGTGGACTTCGTCGCTAAACCAACTGCGTACGCGCATACTAATTCCCATCACGTCTTGCGGCCTACTGTGCAGTTTGAACGTCCTAACTCAAACCGTTCAAGAGATACGACGATTTAGTTTCATATAGTTCAGTAATTGTCACAAGGTACAAAGCTTACAAACTACCATGAATATGCAAGTTTGTTGCCATTTCGCAATACCGATCCGGTACATTAACAACAGGATCAATGTACCTCTGTTTCTCTGCCAGCAAAAATACTCTCGAAGGTCTTTCAATAGCCGAAGAAGTAGTCTTCATAGACTTCATACCAATTAGGGAAATCAAAAGACTATTTAGCAATTGAAATCACTGGATTTTGGGCAGGGATGAATTTATGATTTTCTGCACTGAAAACAAGAGCATTTCGTGTACTATTACCATTTTCGAAATCACACCTTTGCCAATTTTCTGCGTTGTCTGCTTTACAGACAAAGTATAGCTCTCAGCTAAACATGGAAAAAGAACTCAAGAGTATCTATTTCTAACATTAACTCCTCCTTCGAAAATCTTTCCTCTGCTTGCCAGGCCTAGAGAGTCTCTAGTAAGTACAAAACTAATTTTTGATTGAGTATTGAAAAGTTAATTATTAAATTCATTGTGCAGTATTGATAGAGGCCTATTTATAAGTGGAATATATCAGTGTAAATGTGAATTTTAATTTGTTATTTCAGAATGCATTTTGTTTTGCTTTCCTTTCACAGCAAATTAATGAATTTCTGAGTTCGTATTGTTTTCTTTTCAGAAAGCTCTCCCCTCCCCCAATTTAGTGTTAAAATGCCCCCCCCCCCCTCAGGGGAGAGGGCGGGGTGTGGTCCCCTACAGTAGAGTCGACATTAGTAAATCCCAGATCCCTTACAGCGCTCTTGACAGCTTTCAATTACGAAACGCAACCGGCTGTTGGCTAAAACAATCGATATTCATAGGGCTATGTAGAGACGGTGTCATAGATAAGCTTACAAAATCGTGTTGTAGAAAGCAGCTGCGTCCATCCTACAGAAACTGTCCTCGATATTACACTGCAAACACAGCTCATTTTTGTGTTTTTGTTTCTAACAGGAAATTAGCAAAATGAATACTACGGCAAAGCTGCGTTTGTCAGGTAGTTTCAAAATAAAAGAAGAGCTCTTCAAATTACTTTCAGACTGACAGCTGCGTTGGAAGTAGCGGGGTGAGGCTCACACGCAGGCAAGGGTATGCTATTAGCCAGTCCCAAGAGAGATGCAACAAGAGCAGCCTGTCTCAGCTGCCAACACCCACCACCACAACGACATTACCTCCTACCTGCACTATCCTTCAAGCTCAAGACAGCGTGCTGTTCTCTGACGTCGTTCGTTGCACACTGTCGTTTCATTTCATACGATTGTAGAACCGACTGACAAAAAAGTAAATTATGTAATTACGATTTCAAAAACGCAGCAAAGTCAGATCGTTTTATTCGTTACAATAGGCCTATTTCGGCAAACAGCCATCGTCAGATTATCTGTTAGTAAATGGCACATAATTCCTGTACAATATTTCTAATATTACAGGTAAATATTAATTAGAAAATGTGTCTATAAAATTTGTTACGTATATCAGATGGGTTTGACATCCATTCATTATCGTGGGTCTGTGGGTGTCTCTTGTTTTAATTACACTCCACTAGTGTTCTTGGAGGAATAACAGTTGGTTATACTAGATATGACAAGTGTCTGATATAATTTTCAGAACCATGGCAAGACGCTGACACCACGTGGCTACCGTGCGCTGCTCGTTTCCTTTAAGGGCTACAAAAATGTTAGTTGATTTAGTTTTCCTTGAAAGGGTTACGCATGTAAAATTGTCCTTAAGTAAAGACGGGATTTGGTAAACACAAACAAAGGTCCCGAGTTCGAGTCTAGGTTCGGCACACAGTTTTAATCTGCCAGGCAGTTTCAAACAAAATCCTGTTTATAACGATCGCAAATGCACTTTTAGTAAGCAATTGTCTTCTGGTCAAAGACATGCTTAGATCAGGTGGTGTTAAGTTTTCCCGTGGTGCTACAACAGTTTTCCCGGTGTCAAACAGTTGAGCATTAATTGCAAACAAGACTTTCCAAGTTTTACAGTTGTCGTTTCGGAAGATATATTCGTTTAGAAAAGTACGACGGTCAGAAATGATGTTCTACCGCAGTGGTCACGGTTATTGTCTATGCCAATAAGGTATACAAATTATCCAGTTAATGAGTACCTTATCAGAAATAAAATGGTATTTGTAATAAGACAGTATGAAAAGGGAATCTCTTATTCTTGATTAATCAGATAGTTTCGTAAAATGTGCTCATTTGTCTGTGATACTTTTCTGTATTATAATTCTCAGTTTTAGCGCAAAATCGGTATGCAGTTTCAGCAGCTGGTTAAAAGGTTAAAAAAAGACTTTGTAATGATACCTCATTCATTCCTTTAATGTTAGTATATGTTGAAAAAAAGGGATGTTGGCTTGATAAAGGTATGATCCACTTCGCCTAATGTAGCAGAATATCCGATTTCCTCTTCCAAGCAATTCAAAACATAGCTAACGTTCAAATTACCAATGTCGAAAGTATTTAGAGCGCGAGCATTGGGCTACCAAATACACAGGAAGCAGACGAAAGCAGTAAGGGACACGCGAGCACTGGGCTAACAAATACACAGGAAGCAGACGAAAGCAGTAAGGGACACAACACAAAACATAAATAATTCGAAGCGCCTTTGCGAAGCGTAGTTACTTCAGAATCGGAAAACTGCTTGGTAGGACAATGCAAAAGCCCTTTCCTGTGCAGCATACGTTGCTACCAACAGAGGACAGGAGGCACAACGTTAGATCCTATTTTTTTCGCCCGGCACGAGCAGGGCTCGGTCGCCGTCCTCCCGGGTAACTGCCTCATTGAGTGCTGCAACATATCAGCTGGGATACCACGAATTTCATCTTTAATTCTTTGTTTCAATTCATCCATTATTCTTGGCCGAGTCGTGTAGACTCGACACTTAAGGTAGTTCACAACAGAAAACCACAAACGGATCTTGAGGGCCAGGGAATATGATTGAATCTTGGGATGACATGGTTACTGAACAGTTCTCCGACTGCTGTCATTTTTTTCCCTTGCAGTGCGTGATGTCGTAACACGCAGTGAGACCACGTCTCGTGAAGTTGTGCATTATTTTTCAATTCATGTTGTAATCTTACCTTCCCACAATCACCAGTAAATTTTCAGGCTCTTCATTAGCTTCATAATCTTCGAGAGAAGTAAGATATGCAAAAAATTTTGTTACGTATCTTCATTTTCTCGTTGTTTCCTGCAATGGGTCTACGGGTAGATTCTTGAGGCTTCAATTTTGACTTTGTGGGTTCCAGTTGACGTAATAATTGACTAAGTACTTTGACGCTATGACTTTTTTATTTTAGCCCATTCTTCTATAAAACACTGACTTCACAATCTCCATTTTCATAAAACCAAAAATTACATAATTATTGCCAAAATTTTAAAAAAACACGTCCATTTCCATCAGAGGCTTGCCCACTACTACCAACACATCCTGCAGCACTAACACATTCCAAAGAGCTTTCAAAATAAAAGATTTTACAAACTTTCTTGACAAAAGAAGAATCATCACTAAGTTATATCATTATTTTGTAAAAGAATCCAGAAATAAATTTAATAATTAGCTTTAGATTGTGCAGTTAATCAGTAATATGAATTTTAAGCGTGCCAGATATCTCGTAATTTCAAATATTTCTAAAAGAAGAAGAATTTTAGCTATACTAACAGAGCTAGTAAATATCGATTGTAACAAATTAATTTCTTTTTATACATTCTAGCCTGAAATACAACACATCGTATACAAAATCATATGTAATTCTTTCAGTGAAACAGCCGAGATAATGTTTACCTATACGAGATTCGAAAATATCGCTTGTATCGGCTATTTCTATAAAGAAAGGTAATGTCAGAGTAGGATGTCCCAGTACAAGGTGCAACAAAAGATGGGAAAGTTTCAATATACGGATCCGAACTGGCATGCACTGTGAGTCCGATGACCACGTGTGACGAAACTGCTCACCAGCTGTCACCTTGTAGACCTGTGAATGGTGTTCATGAACTCCATTAGGGTTGCTGCGTGCCCAGTAACGGAGGTTCTGCTTATTCATGTTACTTGTGAGATGAAAACCCGCCTCATCTAACATTCATAGCTTCTCCAGAAGTCCGCAGTCCTCGTTTATGTTTGTTATAACTTGTTGAGAGAATCCTAATCGCAACAGGTAATCGTTCTCCTTCAGATCCCGTATGATATGCAGATTGTGCGGATGAAATTTTAATTAAAATTGGAGAATTCAGCAAAGACACTTTCGGGACACACTGGCCGGAGCTGTTTGCCCACGAACTAAACTTCGTGGGTTCCGTGAGACTGAAACTCCCTGTTGTTTTTTTTTTTTTTTTTTTTTTTTTTTTTTTTTTACAGCAGATCCAGTCTCTTTCAAACTTTCTAACCCAAGTTGCTGCACACTTTCAAAACAATCATGCGAAAACACGCTGTTGACCGTTCCACTCAACCGTGAATACTAGAGTGGCCATCACAAAATTACACACCTCAAGGTCACAGCCGCTAGCGCTGTGATTCGTCCGCCTCGAAGTTTCGTTGCCGTATGTTCACTTACCAGTGCAGTGGGTCAGCGCCAGGTATATGTTCTTTGTTTTCGACCGATATCGTGTGTTCACGTGTGGTTTCAGTCTTCCATGGAACGGTGCACTGACTTGTTTGGGACTTTGGTACTGAGCGAAATGCGGTAGCAAGTAAGTGCCTGCATTCGGTAGCGAGCGAAATGCAGAAGCAACTGCCTGCGTAGAGGGCGAAAAGGACATTCGAAAATAATCTAAAATTGTCGTATCGAATATACTGAAGTATTTTACTCAACTGGCTAATACTGAAGAAACCCAGAATAATATAATATTTTCTATATCTACATCTACATGGATACTCTGCAAATCACATTTAAGTACCGGGCAGATGGTTCATCGAACTACCGCCACAATTCTCTATTATTCCAATCTCGAGTAGCGCGCGTAAAGAACGAACACCTGTGTCTTTCTTGACGAGCTCTGATTTCCCATGTCTGTGCACTTAATGCTTGCTGAGAAGAATAATCTTGTAGTGTACTTTGATAAAACTGAGCTTGGCTCAAATGGCTCTGAGCACTATGGGACTCAACTGCTGTGGCCATCAGTCCCCTAGAATTTAGAACTACTTAAACCTAACTAACCTAAGGGCATCACACACATCCATGCCCGAGGCAGGATTCGAACCTGCGACCGTAGCAGTCGCACGGTTCCGGACTGCGCGCCTAGAACCGCGAGACCACCGCGGCCAAAACTGAGCTTCCAGAAAAGCATAAGCACAAACATATTTTGTTGTACATCAAACGGGAATAGCGGCCTGAAAGTACCGGCTTTTGCATAGCGTATATGGGCGATTTGGGTGATGGGTGCAGTGACGAAGGTTCAGTAAGAGCCGTAAATAATAAATTTTCGGAAGGTAAGGGGATATTCACGGCTGTATTAAGGCGAGCCGTCAGAACTAAAGTCCCACACAAGTACTTGGCACTGCCGCGCATTGAGTCTCACGCGAACAAAATGTGTTCATACGTTGAAGAGCCAAAGAGACTGGTACACCTGTCGGATAACTGTAGGGCCCCCTCGAGCAAACACAAGTGCCTCAACACGACGTGACATGGACTCGACTAATGTCTGATGTAGCGCTGGAAGTAATTGACACCATAAATTGTGCACGGCTGTCCATAAATCCGAAGGAGTACGAGGGGGTGGAGATCTCTTCTGAACATCATGCTGCAAGGCATCCCAGACGTGCATAATAATGTTCATGTCTGGGGAATTTGGTGACTAGTGTGGTGAGTGTTACTGGAGCCACTGTGTAGCATTGTCATGCTGGATTTGCTCAAGTCTGTCGAAGTGCACAATGGACATGAATGGATGCAGGTGATCAGACAGGATGCTTACGTACATCTCTAACTGTCAGAATAGTATCTAGACATATCAGGAATCCCACACGACTCCAACTGCACTAGCACCACACCACTACAGAGTCTCCACCAGCTCGAACAATCTCCTGTTGACGTGCAGGATTAATTTATTCATGAGGTTGTTTCGACACCCGTACACGTCCATCCGCTCGATACAATTTGAAACGAGACTCGTCCGACCAGGCAACATATTTCCAGTCCAATGTCGGTGTTGACGGGCGCAGCCGAGGCATAAAGCTTTGTGTCGTGCAATCACCAACAGTACGCGATTGGACCTTTGGCTTCCAAAGCCCATATCGATGATGTTTCGTCGAATGGTTTGCACGCTAACACCTGTTGATGGCCCAGCATTGAAATGTGCAGCAATTTGCTGTAGGATTGCGCTTCTGTCAGGTTGAACGATTTTCTTCAGTCGTCTTTGGTCCCGTTCTTGCAAGTTCTTTTTCCGGCCGCAGCGATGTCGGAGATTTGATGTTTTACGGGATTCCTGATATTCATGGTACACTCGTGAAACGGTCGTACAGGAAAATTCCCTCTTCATCGCTACCTTTGAAATGCTGTGTCCCGTCTCTCGTGCGACGATTATGACACCACGTTCAAACCCAATTAATTCCTGTTAACCTGCCATTGTAGCAGCAGTAACCGACGTAACAACTGCGCCAGGCGCTTGTTGTCTTATATGGGCGTTGCCGACGAAGTTAATTTTATAGTTTTGTTAACAACTTTCTCACTGGGAAAGATTCTACAAGCTCCAACAGTATGCAGGTTCATCAGCGACGACATTTTTCGTTAATACAGGCGGAACAGTTCCACACCTCGTACGATATTTTATTTTTCAACTCGGTATGCTCTTATAGTTCCACGATAAAACATTTATTATATGCATCTACAAACTTTCCGAATGTTCATATATATTTTTCAGTCCAGATATGTCGGTGGTTCTGTCTTAATCAACAATTTGAATCAAAAATCAATTTTTCTTAAAATCTCTTGTAAAATTATTTTTTATTCTTTTCGTAGCAGCTAACAAGAATTTTCTTTTAGAAAGTACTGCATCACATTCTAGACTAAAAATAGGGGCACCTACAAATTTTTTTCAGAATTTTTAAGATCTTCTGAATCTAGCAATGCTATAAGAGGGTAAGATCGTGAGGTGCCTATTTTCATGCGGCCGTTATAAATGGCAAAGTTGTTTACACCTCAAGGTCCCAGTTCCGCAGTGCTGCCAGCTGTATATGGCGGTCACTATGCATCTCATTAGTTCCCTGTGTCACCCTCTAGTTCACTTTTTTCTTCTTGTGGTTGATGGTGACCGTGAGTGTGAGTCACGTCCACTGTCACTTTTTCAGTATTTAGAGCGCCATTTGCATTTGCGTCTTGTGTAAACACATTAACGAGTGCGCAGTGCGCCTTTGGCGAGAAGACGCCTCGCGCAGCAAGTCAGTGACCGGTAAGGAGATCAGTGGCGTGCCGAGATAACGAGCAGCCCGCTCACAGCTGTTTGTGCGGGTACCGCTATGGCAGACAGGGGCCTCACGCTAGGTCACGCCAGAAACTCGCAGCGGGCAGGCAGGAACTGTGCACTGCTGGTGGGCGGCTCTGTCGCAGGAAGCTTTCTGGCTCTCTTGACCTCGTCCCAGCCGCTGTCGCCACCGAGGACATCCGGGCAGAGCGTCCACTTCCGTGCACGCATTAGCTCGCTACGCCATACGCCGATCACGTGCCATCCTCTCAGAGTAGTTTCGTACACCCAGGGCCGTTGCTAGGTATTTTGCTACCCTAGGCGACACCTGAAAAATGGAGTCCCACATTTTTTGGTACTACCGGTCTCCCGGATACTCCCCTCCCCCCCCCCTCCACCACACCACCACTGAACACTTGCATGAATTCAGTCTATATGACAAATTTCAATCCGGTTTCCGTAAACATCACAGCACAAACACTGCTCTAATTAAAGTAACTGATGACCTAAAATATGCCATCGACAATCGAAAGGCAACAATATTGACGCTACTGGACTTCAGCAAAGCTTTTGACACTGTTAACTTTGACATATTACTCAGAAAAATGCAACAGCTTAATTTCTCTGATAGTGCAATGAGATGGTTTGAAAGCTACTTAAAAGACAGACAGCAATGTGTTGTCTGCGCAAATGAAAAATCTTCCTGGAAACATGTTTCTTCGGGAGTGCCACAAGGATCAGTCTTAGGACCACTTTTGTTTTCTTTATATGTCAACGATATTTCGTCGGTTTTGTCCTCCTGTAAACATCATTTCTATGCCGACGACCTCCAGCTCTACCTCAGCGTCAGACCTGAAGACGTAAACACTGCAATCGCTCTGATGAATGATGATCTGTCTTCAGTAGTGACATGGGCGAAAAACCTGGGGCTTAAATTAAATGCAAAAAAGACGCAAGTAATCTTAATAGCCCATCAGAAATTAATAAGTTCAGATTTCCGCGAACGGCTACCTCCTATTCTGCTCGAAGGTACTCCAATACCATATCAGAAAACAGTGAAGAACTTGGGTGTAACTTTGGACGAGCATCTCAACTGGGCGGAGAATACAGTCGCAGTGTGCCGAAAAACGTCTGCTTGTCTCTATGCTCTCAAAAAGTTTCGTAACATATTCCCACAGGACTTGAAACGCCAGCTCGTGCAAGCACTCGTTCTACCGAACCTCCACTATTGTGATGTGATTCAACAAGGCATGAGTAGTGAAAACAAAAGACGGCTAGAGCTAACCATGAATGCCTGTGTGCGTTACACCTGCAACATTCGCCGATATGATCATGTTAGTGCTTCATACTCCGAGCTAGGGTGGCTGCGGCCGGACAAACTGCGTGACTACCACACTCTATGTCTACTTCACCGACTCCTCATCGCGCAAGCACCCCAGTACCTAGCTTCAGAGATTAAAATCCTGTCATGCCATCATAATCGAAACACGAGGTCACTCTTATCTGGTATCCTAACTGTGCCCACTCACAAAACAAAAACTTTTGCAAACTCCTTCTCAGTTGCCGCTGTCAGCCTCTGGAACAAACTGCCCCTTACCTTGAGGAAAATTCAATCTCCTGTTGCTTTTAAGAAGAAGTTGAAGCATTTCCTACTATCATCCGCATAAAATTCTCCACAAAATTAATGTGCAAGGCAAATCCTCTCATCTGTCAAATAGCAAAGCTAGTGTCTCCTATCTTGCTCCTGAGATGCCTTCCTCTTCATCTATCTCTATTAGACACGCAGTCTCCTTTTCCTTTATATTTTCCTTAATTATGTTTCATCATGTCTCTCTATTCTTCTCCTCGCTTCACCATGAGTCTCCCTCATACTCCCTGCTGCCAGCACTCCTATCTTAAATCTTTCACTTCAATAATGTATTTTTCGAGGTGTACCTTTCTAATTGTTTATCTCACTTTTTGTATTAGATGTAGTTTAACATGCCTACTGAAACATATGACTGTAAAATAAGTAGAATGCCTGGTTAGATGTAAGAGAGGGCCTGATGGCCCTAATCTTGCCAGGTTAAATAAATAAATAAATAAATAAATAAATAAAAAGCATCCAACCTCACAGCAACGCAAATCTCCTATTACACTGGGTGATCAAAAAGTCAGTATAAATTTGAAAACTTAATAAACCACGGAATAATGTAGATAGAGAGGTAAAAATTGACACACATGCTTGGAATGATATGGGTTTTATTAGAACCACCCCATATTGCCAGACACACGAAAGGTCACTTGCGCGCGTCGTTTGTTGATGATCGTGTGCTCAGCCGCCACTTTCGTCATGCTGGCCTCCCATGTCCCCAGACCTCAGTCCGTGCGATTATTGGCTTTGTGGTTACCTGAAGTCGCAATTGTATCGTGATCGACCGACATCTCTAGGGATGCTGAAAGACAACATCCGACGCCAATGCCTCACCATAACTTCGGACATGCTTAACAATGCTGTTCACAACATTATTCCTCGACTACAGCTATTGTTGATGAATGATGGTGGACATATTGAGCATTTACTGTGAAGAACATCATCTTTGGTTTGTCTTACTTTGTTATGCTAATTATTGCTATTCTGATCAGATGAAGAGCCATCTGTCGGACATTTTTTGAACTGTTGTGTTTTTTCGGTTCTAATAAAACCCCATGTCATTCCAAGTATGTGTGTCAATTTGTACTTCTCTATCTACATTATTCCGTGATTTATTCAGTTTTCAAATTTATACTGACTTTTTGATCTCCCGATACTTCCAGTCATTAACCTAAGGTCACCAGAAGTCCACACTTTCTTGGGACACTCAGATGGAGACAGATTTACAGACACCGACTCATTGCTATATATGGAATTGATGAACTGCACTTACCTTTTACTCCTTTTAAATATGTTACTACAAAACTTAGCTTGTGAATACGTGATACATTGTCTACAGGATATAATAGTAGAACTAGAAACATGAAGAGAACCACTCAGTCGAACTGATGCTTGACAAATGGTCTACAGAGACAAAAGCAAAAAAGGGCCTGGTATCAAATAGAGCTGTTGATAATATATAGATACGTGGTTGTTTTCTCCAGAATACATTGTTATATAACGGCGTTATATTTTGCCCCGATATAGAGATAGCAATACACAGTGCCGATATTTTAATTTTACATTATATTTTTTTCCAAATTTTCGGTAAATATTTGAATCTGTTCTTTCGCAATTGTAGTAGAACGTAATTTTACTTTCACCGTGTGAAGGAGTCTTACTACTTTTTGAGCTTTCATCACGTCCCCTGCATGTGCATGTGGCACAAAGAAGCCCGAATGCACTGGGGATGGTTATATAAATGGAATAACAAGATTCAGATAAATAAATGTAAATTAAATGTCGTGTGACACGAGACTCCCGTCGGGTAGACCGTTCGTGCGGTGCAAGTCATTCGATCTGACGCCACTTCGGCGACTTGCGCGTCGATGGGGATGAAATGATGATTGGGACAACACAACACCCAGTCCCTGAACCGATGTGACGAAATACAGCGGCAATTAATTAAAAAAAACAATTTCTGTCGCAAGTAGTGTGCTATTTTAGCACATCGGAGTTCTTCAAAAACAGCTGCTGAAAATGGTGAACAAAAATCAAAATGACAAGAGTGGCCTTTGCGGTGGGCGAAGACGTGTGAGGGGAAAAGCTGACGTAATCAGCGGTCGGCGCTCAGTGCTACCAACGGAAGCTACAACGTTTTAGTTCTCCATGCAATTTTGACACTGCAGCTGCCAGGGCGCTGGCGTTTGTAGAAATGAAAAAAAAAACAAAAAAAACAGGGAAGTCGATATGAAGTGTTCCAGACAAATTCGATATGTGACGAAACCGAACGATGGCCCCGCCGTATACCTTTCATTGTGCTATTTACATGCAGTGTTACCATTGTTAGCAAAGCGGCAATCGCCAAGCGTGAACGTGCATCGTTTCCCCTTTCAGTTATAGCTCTAAGGGGCATAAGCAGGCTGCTAGCTTATTGATTTACAGAACATCTAATAATAAATCAATACTTAAATATACAGCTCTAAAGCCGACAGTATATTTTCAATGTGCAGCCGACAATTTTATAGGGCTGTACGTCGATACTTTTCTCTGTATCTCGATAGCCGATAATGATATGTTCTTAAATATCTATATATCGAATTTTGATATTTTTAAAAATCTCAACAGTCCCCTTCAGCGCTTGACCGAAATGAGTCAGTGTCATGTTTGTTTCTGTTCCGTACCCAGTAGCACGTGCTTTAGTTTTAAGGTAATGTATTTACTTTCGTCAAAGTAAGTAAAGACTTACTTATTAAGTAACTGTTCCGTACTTTTCAAAATATTCAGCGTATGAATTTTTGCTCTTTTTCATTCTTTTATCCTCAATTTTTTCAATGTTTGTTTCAGAATTAATTTTTTGCACCCTTGGCCGCCCCTAAAATTTTGTTGCCCTAGGCGCCAGCCTAGTCTTACCTAACAGTACAAACGGCCCTCCGTACACCCAGCGTCTAAAGGGGCTGGGGCAGCACCGCCATGTTTCCAACGTGGAGGCAGTTACCCACTGCCCGGTAAAATGAAATATTCTGAGAGGAAAAAACAAAACAAGAAATCCATTCTTTTTCGGCCACAAAACGATTTTTTGTAAAAGCTCATAGCTATTATTAGCATTCATAATACTGTGGTTCTGATTACAGAAGTTACCAATAATTACTTTTTTTAGGACTCCGTACCTCAGTTGGTAAAAACGGATACCTTAAAGGATCACTTTCTGGTCCATCCGTTAGTCTGTCTGTCCCACTCTTAAAAACCCTTTTCCTCAGGAACGGGTAGACGCATCTGAAGTTGAAATTTATGTTATTTGCGTTCCCTTGGCGGTGTAAAAAATTTAACCTTCTAAGTCAGCTACAATCAAAAGATAACGGCCTGTTGTATCACATATTTTCATACACGCAAACTCTAGTATTTCATCCATCCTCAACAACAATAATAAGCAACTAGTTGCTTTTATGCAAATTGTTGCTTATTATTTCATTATGCACGTAAACTCACTCGTTAAGACTTATAGCGTACTTCCCGTTGAACTAGAATCATGAAATTCGACAACAAGCAATGTTTCCGAAAATTTTTAGTTTGTAATTATATCTCAGCGGTACAGATAGTAGTACCGTAGGTGCAACCACAACGGAGGGGTATCTTCGAGAGGCCAGACAAATGTGTGGTTCCTGAAGAGGGGCAGCAGCCTTTTCAGTAGTTAGCACGGGTAACAGTCTGGATGATTGACTGATCTGGCCTTGTAACATCAACCAAAACAGCCTTGCTGTGCTGGTACTGCGAACGGCTCCAAGTAATGGGAAACTACAGCCATAATGTGAATTCTGAAATTTTCCCGGCGTATTTCTCCTTCTAGTAATTTTCGGGTTTGCAGCCGCACCCAACCAACATTCTGCCACGATATTTCGGCCCGGAGATGTCTGCCATCCTCAGGTGAGGGGACGAAGTATTGAAGAGACCTCATGCAGTCATGTTGTTTATAGCGAATTCCGCGAATGCCAATCGTACTGGCGGTTCACGGAGCATGCGTTAGGAGGTGACCTGCGCGAGGCAGCCAAGTTGTGTGTGCTGCCCTCAGTGGTGAAGAGAACAGTCTAATCGCTGAGTATCGACTGAGCCTGTCGATTCCGTAGTGACCGCATAATGTTAATAAGTGGATTACAGTTTTTATCCAGCTGAAAGCCGTTATCACGATTCATTAAATTATCAGCAAGACGTATTCCCCGGAGTTCTTTAAGTACGGAATCCCAGAAGCTGGAAACCGGTGCTAAGATTATTGTATTCTATTGAATGCCCCATGGAAATGCCATGTTCTACTACTGCTGATTTTAAAGTTTGCCGCAGACGGGTTTGTGCTTCGTGTTCTCCACAGCGTTCCTGGACCATTCGTGTCGTCTGACCTATATATGCACAGCCACATTCACAGGGAATTTTATAAACACCCACCTTCCTCAATTGTAAATCGTCTTTAACAGATCAGACTAAGGCCCAGCTTTTTGCTGCTGAAAGGAAGATGACGTTAATATTATTCTTCCTAAGCAATCGACCTATTTTAGAAGACATGTTGCCGCATGTGGAAGGAACGCAGTTGATTTATAGTCGTCATCAGTCTCCTTAGAGCGTTGCTTCTCGTTATTATAATTGCACATGGCCTTCCGTATTTGATTAGAAGTATAGCCGTTCTATTTAGCAACCTTCCCCAGCTGCACTAATTCTTCGTGAAGGCTATCAGCATCCGATATTACATGCGTCAGATGAACGCCGTAAGAATGATGGGTCTTTGGGACATTCTGTGTATAGAAAACCCACACATACAGATCTATATCTTCAGACGTCCAGCTGAAATCACCCCGCACAAACCGCCGGTGTTCTCAGTCCTAAGCAAAGAAGGAAAAGCAGAAAGGTGAAAAGAGTGTATAGAGGGACTATACAATGACGATATACTTGAGGGCAGTATTATGGACATTGAAGAGGACTTAAATGAAAGTGAAACGGGGACTATGATACTGCGTGAAGAATGTGACAGAGTACTGGAAGACCTAAGTCGAAACAAGACCCCAGGAGTAGACAACATTCCGCTAATACTACTGATGGCCTCGGGAGAGCAGCCATGACTCTACCATCTGGAGAGCAAGATGCATGAGACAGGTGAAATACCCTCAGACCTCAAGAAGAATATAATAATTTCAATCCCAAAGTGAGCAGGTGTTGACAAGTGTGAACATTACCGAACTATCAGTTTAATAAGTCATAGCTGCAAAATACAAACACGATTCTTTACAGATGAATGGAAAAAGTGGTAGAGGCCGACCTCTGGTAGGATCAGTTAGGACTCCGTAGACATGTTGCAACACGCGAGGCGATACTGACCGTACGACGTATCTTAGAAGATAGATAAAGGAAAGGCAAACCTACGTTTCTAACATTTGTAGACGTAGAGAAAGCTTTTGTCAATGTTGACTGAAATACTCTCAGATTCTGAAGATGGCAGGGATAAAATACAGGGAGCGAAAGGCTATTTATAGTTTGTACAGAAACCAGATGACAGTTATAAGAGTTGAGCGGCATGAAAGGGTAGCAGTGGTTGGGAAGGGAGTGAGACAGGGTTGTAGCCTATGCCAAATGTTATTCAATCTGTACATTGAGCAAGCAGTATTTTTTTGGTCATTTGCTATCTGAAAGTCTGTCCTTTTGTTTGCTCAAGAATGTGTAGGCGTATATCTTGTCTTTATTGTTACCGGGGACGGACAAGAATCGTAGAGATTCTCAGTTCACGGAATAGGTGAGTTACCTAGACACATAATTAAGTTTGTAGGGAACTCTCGATGCGCGACCCCTAAGTGCACTTATCTGGAATTTTTTTTCCAGATGCAAGGATCAGCACGTGAGACTGCAGTAGAGATTGCAGCTTCTGAAGAGAATGTACGAACGTTTTCCTCACACAATCCACGCACTACACACATTCTTTGTACCATGCATCTATGAGAGTAAACATACACAGGGTGTCCCAAGAGGAATGATCAATATTGAGGCGTATGACAGGAACAATAGTTCGAAGCAAAAAGGTGTAATAAACATAGGTTCTAAATTACGTACCTTAAGAGCTATTATCGTATGTACTCTTGTTAAGCTCAAGAGTAGCGAATATGGACAAGTGCTCGTAGCTCTTAAAGTATGCACTTTAGAGTCCATGTTTATTCGACATCTTCTTCTTGTTTTGGTCTATAGTACCACCTCTCAAAATATGGAAAGCAAAGATCTTGCAGCAGAAGAGGTTTGTTTCATTGTGTCTAAGAAGTCCTCATAGCTCTTAAGATATGCATTTCACAACTCATGTTTACTAGACACTTTTACTTCGGATTTCCTGTCCTATCCCTGATATTGACTTCCTCCTGAGACATGTTGTGTATCACATATGTTTAAATCTCTTATGAAAATGATTTCTAGTATTGTAGATATTTGCCACAATAGATCGGGAAATTTTTTCATTATTTATTTGGTAACAATAAAGCAACAAATTGACAGTACAACACAGCACTAACTACATAATGGCCACTACACTGCTGTAGGACCTACACAGCATTATTACGAGAGGCGTCTTATAAGTAATGCAGCACCTTTTTCCTGACAGCAGAATGATTTTATTCAGAAATCCAATGCACCATATTATTTCCAACTCCTCTGACTACAAAACTCTATTTTTTAACATACTCTTCGTTCAATGAGACTGCCTTACGCCACCTTACTGGGAATACCTGTGTGCCTACATGTTATCACTCTAGTGGTAACATCAGAGCCAACGTCTTGCTGCGTCAATAACCTCCCCATCATCCACGCACTGCTTCCCCTGCAGAGTGCATCTTTCGTTGAACCAAAGAGTTGTAAATCAGAAGGCGAGAGTCCCAGCGGGCGGGCCAGTGTGGCCGAGCGATTCTAGGCGCTTCAGTCCTGAAACCACGAGACCATTACGGTGGCAGGTTCGAATCCTGCCTCGGGCATGGATGTGTGTGCTTAGGTTAGCTAGGTTTAAGTAGTTCTAAGTTCTAGGGGACTGATGACCTCAGATGTTAAGTCCCATAGTGCTCCGAGTCATTTGAACCATGTTTGGACCCAGCGGGCGCACAGTTTTTGAGTACCCCAACTGGTGGACGAGAGTGTCAGCACTACCAAGAGAGACGTCCAGTTGGGCAGCAACGTGTTTGGCAGCGATCCGTTGATCTTCTCGAACGAGAGTATCCCACATTCCAACATTGCAGGAGTCACAATTGTGTGCGGGCGGCAAGCATGCTGGAGATCAGACAGGTTTGCGCCACCTCGTTGCGAAGATGACAGACGGCTCACCAAACGACTCACCGTGCTTTTGTTCTGTGCCAGATATCCATAGAAATTCTGCAAGTGCCTAAGAATATATGCGATTCTCTGGTTTTCCGCCAAAAGAAACTAAATGACAGCTCTTTGTATGGAACGTACCTGCGGTGCAGACGCCATTTTGAACGCCACGTATAACGACACCATTTACCGGAACTTCATGAAACTGTAGGGGCTGATGCCAAAATATTCCACGATGGTCCACAGCAAATTCCGCATCTTTTCAACTGAAACTGGCCGAGAAAAAAACGGCGTTGCATAGTGTATTGAACCGCCCTCGTATTGTTATTATTATTATTGTTATTAGTGGTGATAGTGCTGAGACACAAAGCATCGGCAACCCAAAGTCTTCCAGTTCCTTTCATTTCAGAAGTAGTGAGGCCAGGTATAAGGTGAGTTGCAAACAGTAAGCATAGCGCAAACATTTTAATCTGATTCATTTTAAATAGAGATTCTAACAATACCACCACTTGCAAAGTAGGTTAGAAATCAGATTAATAATGTTGCTCACGCAGCATATGTTTGCTTTATCGGGCAAGAACAAAGTTATTGACTGTGGATGGTATCACCAGAATGAAAATAATGAAGTCACTGTAAAAAAAGTCTTTATTTGGCACTTACCTTGAATGGATTCCCACGTAGATTTCGTCGAAGTTGTTATGGCTCATCTAGTTGAAGATCAGTATCTAACAAATGCGTTTTTCAGGAAATTCTTAATGATCAAACAATCCCAGATCAGAACAATGGTATGGTAGAAATAATTTTTGACTTGGTTCAAATGGCTCTGAGCACTGTGGGACTTAACATCTGTGGTCATCACTCCCCTAGAACTTAGAACTACTTAAACCTAACTAACCTAAGGACATCACACACATCCATGCCCGAGGCAGGATTCGAACCTGCGCCCGTAGTAGTCACGCGGCTCCGGACTGAGCGCCTAGAACCACGAGACCACCGCGGCCGGCTTTTGACTTGGTGTTCACGATCCACATTTTTATTAAACCTCTTGTAAATTCACATATACTTCCTCTTAATTGTCACATCATCAAGAAAACAGTTTTGTGTCAATCTTCATATATTTAATTTCCATTTTAACTAAACACAAGACTTGACTGTTCTTTTTCAAAGCGAAATAACAACTTAACATCTGCAAAGTGAAATAAACACTGCTCTGTGCGCATTCGCGCCAAAACGGTTACAAGTAAGTCAAAGGTTATGACAGTCTCACAGAAATAAATACACACAAGAACCATATCACTGTAATATATTGATACATCGGAGTACCTATACATTAATAAAGCCAAATGTGAATATTGTCACAAAAATGTGTCTGTTACTTCGCAGAAAAGTAGTATGATACTACTGGTACCGAGAACTGGGGTTGGAGTGCCGTAATGGTCACATAAATAAAGAACTATTACAAAGTGCAGCTTGTAGGTGAAGCAAGTGTACCTAGGCAGACTAGTGCCGCAGAGTAAACATGTTTTGTAAGAAGTGTCTACCCTCAGTGTGTATTAGTTAGCTTTCCTTTCTGAAAATGAGTTGTAGGTTGTGCGCTGCACTGACAACTGCTACTGCAGTCAATCAAAAAAGATTGACAGAAATAAACAATGAAACGTCCCCTTAGGAAAATTATACATACCTGTGCTTAAACTGACACACAATGTTTTTTAGCGCAACGCAATCTGACTTTTAATAATCCCTACAAAAGAATGGCCCTGACTAACATTAACCTATACCTTTCACAAATCACTTACCTCACCAAAAATCTTCGTTACTCAAACTACTGCAATACAGCAAGCGCCACTACTGCCAACTAAATAAAAGATTGAAACTAATGAAGGCACTAACTACATAACATGTTATTTACTTCGTAAAGATGTTTACACATTATTTATTCTGTTTTGTTCTAATGCTCATGTGTGGAGTTTACGCTTCAAAAGTTATTCTGATCTTTTATGTATGTACTTATGTCGTAATTTATGTAACACTGATGTATTTGTTATTTGGATTCTTTTGTAAAGCCTGTATTACTGCAAATGTTATCTGTACTATTATGTTCTTTAATGATATACACTCCTGGAAATGGAAAAAAGAACACATTGACACCGGTGTGTCAGACCCACCATACTTGCTCCGGACACTGCGAGAGGGCTGTACAAGCAATGATCACACGCACGGCACAGCGGACACACCAGTAACCGCGGTGGTGGCCGTCGAATGGCGCTAGCTGCACAGCATTTGTGCACCGCCGCCGTCAGTGTCAGCCAGTTTGCCGTGGCATACGGAGCTCCATCGCAGTCTTAAACACTGGTAGCATGCCGCGACAGCGTGGACGTGAACCGTATGTGCAGTTGACGGACTTTGAGCGATGGCGTATAGTGGGCATGCGGGAGGCCGGATGGACGTACCGCCGAATTGCTCAACACGTGGCGCGGGAGGTCTCCACAGTACATCGATGTTGTCGCCAGTGGTCGGCGGAAGGTGCACGTGCCCGTCGACCTGGGACCGGACCGCAGCGACGCACGGATGCACGCCAAGACCGTAGGATCTTACGCAGTGCCGTAGGGGACCGCACCGCCACTTCCCAGCAAATTAGGGACACTGTTGCTCGTGGGGTATCGGCGAGGACCATTCGCAACCGTGTCCATGAAGCTGGGCTACGGTCCCGCACACCGTTAGGCCGTCTTCTGCTCACACCCCAACATCGTGCAGCCCGCCTCCAGTGGTGTCGCGACAGGCGTGAATGGAGGGACGAATGGAGACGTGTCGTCTTCAGCGATGAGAGTCGCTTCTGCCTTGGTGCCAATGATGGTCGTATGCGTGTTTGGCGGCGTGCAGGTTAGCGCCACAATCAGGACTGCATACGACCAAGGCACACAGGGCCAACACCCGGCATCATGGTGTGGGGAGCGATCTCCTACACTGGCCGTACACCTCTGGTGATCGTCGAGGGGACACTGAATGGTGCACGGTACATCCAAACCGTCATCGAACCCATCGTTCTACCATTCCGAGACTGGTAAGGGAACTTGCTGTTCCAACAGGACAATGCACATCCGCATGTATCCCGTGCCACCCAACGTGCTCTAGTAGGTGTAAGTCAACTACCCTGACCAGCAAGATCTCCGGATCTGTTCCCCATTGAGCATGTTTGGGACTGGATGAAGCGTCGTCTCACGCGGTCTGCACGTCCAGCACGAACGCTGGTCCAACTGAGGCGCCAGGTGGAAATGGCATGGCAAGCCGTTCCACCGGACTACATCCAGCATCTCTACGATCGTCTCCATGGGAGAATAGCAGCCTGCATTGCTGCGAAAGGTGGATATACACTGTACTAGTGCCGACATTGTGCATGCTCTGTTGCCTGTGTCTATGTGCATGTGGTTCTGTCAGTGTGATCATGTGATGTATCTGACCACAGGAATGTATCAATAAAGTTTCCCCTTCCTGGGACAATGAATTCACAGTGTTCTTATTTCAATTTCCAGGAGTGTATTTTGTACCTTTGTTATTGTATTCTCATGTTATAAAATTGTAATTGACAGCAGTTCATCAAATTAAGTAACTTGTAAATTACATTTCACTGCACACATTTCTGTTGGTCATAGTATATGGACAATATGTGAGAAGTAGGGACTGTTAGTGTTTGCACGTGTGTTGATAATTCAGCAAGGGACTGGTTCTAAGGACAATTCCAAAAACTTTGTGCGTGCACACGTGGTGGTTTATGGACTTGCTATATTGTCCACAAGACTCTTCGATGGTGATTGTGCACCTGCACAGTCGCAACAGTTGGCTGCTAGCCATCTCTACAAAGACTGCAGTGGGTCTGCACCTCTGGTGGCCCACCAATACCATAATCTCTACCAGGACTATAGTGGGTCTGCTCTGTGATGAGGACCTACCAATAGTCTTCAACTTCAACTGACTCTACTGTGGGTTTGCTCTGTTGTGGCAAGAGTCAGCACTGTCTTTCCGTTGGAAGGACAACACTACTTCTTCAAGACTGCATGGAAATCCACTACTTCCGTTTGCTTTTTGTTTTACTACTCAGACTTTGAGAAAACCACTGCAGTTTTACTGTGATGAACGATCAGGACTGTCTTTATGGACTGTGAGAAAATGTTTGACCAACATTGTATCAATAAGTGTGTGTGCATTTGATTTCTTTGTTATTGTAATTATGAATTTTTTTTCAAATCTGTATTGGCCACCGCCCAAAACAATTTGTAAAATTTTTGTGGGGAGCATGGGGGCTATGTAAGTAGGCTGTTTAGGTTTTCTTATTGGTAACGCCACGTAGCGCTCTGTATAAAAAATCACTGGCTGTGCTGTGTGCAGTCAGTGGCTGGCTGGCATTGTTGTAATACTCGCCATTGTAGTGTTGGGCAGCTGGACGTTAACAGCGTGTAGCGTTACGCAGTTGGAGGTGAGCCGCCAGCAGTGGTGGATGTGGGGAGAGAGATGGCGGAGTTTTGAAACTTGTAAGAATGGATGTCATGAACTGCTATATATATTATGACTATTAAGGTAAATACATTGTTTGTTCTCTATTAAAATCTTTCATTCGCTAACTGTGCCTATCAGTAGTTAGTGCCTTCCGTAGTTTGAATCTTTTAGTTAGTTGACAGTAGTGGCACTCGCTGTATTGCAGTAGTTCGAGTAACGAAGATTTTTGGTGAGGTAAGTGATTTGTGAAAGGTATAGGTTAATGTTAGTCAGGGCCATTCTTTTGTAGGGATTTTTGAAAGTCAGATTGTGTGTCAGTTTAAGCACAGTTATGTATAATATTTCTAAGGGGACGTTTCAACAATACCAATTGTCTCAGTGATTCATTAGTTGCAGCGATTACTGCGCTCTGGACTCTCACTGGGCGGCACCACAACAGCAGTGGATGTTGATTCATCTGTAGCAATTTTCAAAAAATGGTTCAAATGGCTCTAAGCACTATGGGACTTAACATCTGAGGCCATCAGTCCCCTAGACTTAGAACTACTTAAACCTAAGCACATCACACACATCCATGCCTGAGGCAGGATTCGAACCTGTGACCGTAGCAGCAGCGCTGTTCCGGACTGAAGCGCCTAGAACCGCTCGGCCACTACGGCCTGCTGTAGCCGTTTTCGATCGACTAAATGGTTCAAATGGCTCTGAGCACTATGGGACTCAACTGCTAGGGTCATCAGTCCCCTAGAACTCAGAACTACTTAAACCTAACTAACCTAAGGATATCACTCACACCCATGCTCGAGGCAGGATTCGAACTTGCGACCGTAGCAGCAGCGCGGCTCCGGACTGGAGCGCCTAGAACCGCACGGCCACCGAGGCCGGCTTTTTCGATCAACTTTCCGTTTGTATGCGACAGAGTCTGTTTCACAGAATTTCGCGAGAAGCTTCAGTATCACAGTATGGGTAGTGCGTTGTCTTGGTAATGTGGTTGTAATCCTCTGGGATAGCACGGGTGTTCCTCTCTCTTAGTAGCAGGAAGATCTCAGTGCGCTCGGCTTGTCGCCAACAAAGAAGAAACATCAGCCATAATTCGAGAATTAATGAAGCTAGCACTTTTTTCTTGTAACATTCTGTAAATATTTGGTACGTCACTTTACACCCTTTCCATTTGAAAATTACTACTTGCATCGAAGATTACGTCTTCCAAAATGGGTGCTACGTTGATACCTTCTCACATCTTATGTTATGTGACTTTAAACTTTTGTTCATCCAGCTGTGTTTTCGCTTTAGAAGGGTAATGGGCCAAAACATTATGGCCATTTGCTTAATAGTGCGCTGTTCCAGCTTTCAGCGATATTTGTCATGGCATGGATTCGACAAGTTTCAAGACATATATGTGGCACCAAATGTTTTCACAAGTCTCGTAAGCTGCAGGCCAGTGGTTTGTGGACGTTGAGATGGTGCCTGATACTGTCCGAGATTTGTTCCAACGGATCTATCTATCTATCGCTTGCGCCTTATCCCACGGTGATGCAGGGTTGGCCATGGTGAAACGGATTTGGCATGTTAATGGTAAGGGGTGGCCGGATGCCTTTCCGGCAGCCACCCTGTACCCCCCAGGACGGAATTAGTGTAACCCAACTGTCCGTGTCTAGTGTAAATCGTGGAATAGTGCTAACATATTTTCAAATGTCTGTGACGCGTGTAACTGAGGCGTAATGTGGGTACCAGCCCGGTATTCACCAATCGGGATGTGGAAACCGCCTAAAAACCACATCCAAGCTGGTCAGCACACCAGCCCTCGTCGTTAATCCGCTGGGCGCATTTGATCCGGGGCCGGCGCGCCTACCCGAGTCCAGGAAGCAGCGCATTAGTCCGATCGGCTACCCTGGCGGGTTAGATGTGTTCCAATGAATGTGGTGGCCAAAACATCAGTATGAGTGCAATGTCGTGGTCTTCAAACCATGATAGACCTTTCTGGCGTAGGGACACTGACAGTTATCCCACTGCAAGATGCCATCGTCTTCGAGGAAGACATCATGCATGAAGGCATACAGGGTGTTTGCGCTAATATTCAAGTGCTCCACAGCCATCATTATACTTTTTATTACTAGCACGTCCCAGAGAAACCCAGATGTATGTCCCCAGTATGCTCCGAGTTGCCAATCGACTGGACAATGGTGTGTCTGAACACAATCATCAGCCTGGTGAAATAACAAAAGTGATTTATTCGATCACATGAACTGATCCATGGCCCAACGTTAATGGCCTGTGCCAGTTGTAATTGCTGATGTCATTGGATCAGTATGGAACACATAGGGATCACCTGATGGGGTGCCCCATGTTCATGTGCGCTGAAAGGTGTACTCCAAAATACTTGTGCCTGCATTCTATTGTACTCTATCGTCAGATCCGCCACACATCACGCCTGTCACGCTTTGCAGACCAGGTAAGTCACCAATCTTCCCAATGGGTGAGTTCACCATCCTTTGAACACTATTATACGAGGGCTATCCACAAAGTACATTACATTTTGGAATTAAAAATAAATAAAGTATTGGAATTTTTTTATTATATACAGATGAAAGCCACACTTAAATACTACTTTTCTACATAGTTGCCCTTTAAATTAAGGCGCAGGCGGCCGAATTTTACGACGAAGGAATTTCCAAGCTTGTACATCGCTACGATAAGTGCCTTAATTTAAATGGCAACTATGTAGAAAAGTAGTATTTAAGCGTGGCTTTCATCTGTATATAATAAAAAAATTTCCAATACTTTGTTTATTTTTAATTCCAAAACGTAATGTACTTTGTGGATAGCTCTTGTAGATGCTCATGACATTGACCATTTTCGAAATACTCATTTCTAGTTTACCCTTCTTACTATGACACATGCCTAGAGTGTCACAATGTGGGATTCAAATTCGCGATAGGCAGTGGTCATAATGTTCTGGGTTATCAGTGTAATATGGTATGACTCCTCAAAGTTGTCACAAAAACACAGGATGCATCATTTCCAGAACGACCGTTGCACACTGTGGAAGATAGTCTCTGTTTCCTGTGTAGTTTGGTGAGAGCAGGAGGCATATGAGTGTTGGTGGTGTGTGTGTGTTGCAGCGGGCTGCTCGGTGGACGTGTGGCGCGTGAAGAGCCGACACGAGCCGGTGCTGGCGGTGGGTGGCGCATTGGCGCTGCCGGATCGCGAGACGGGACAGCTGCTGCTGCCCAATGGTGGTGTCGTGCTAGCCGGCTGTCCTGGGGCCGGCAACAGCCTCAAGCTGGACAAAGGACTCCCCCACGTCAACGCCTCCTGCACGTCGACTGGCTCCCTACAGGTACTGTGCTGCTCTATCTGCTGGCGCCGCACCGCTGCCTATCCAACAACTGACTGAGCAAGGTGGCGCAGTGGTTAGCACGCTGGAGTCACATTCAGGAGGGCGATACTTCCAATACCGGACCAGCTATCTAGATTTAGGTTTTCCGTGATTTCCCTGAATCACTCGAGGCAAATGCTAGAACGGTTCCTTTCATTAGGCCATGGCTGATATCCTTCCTCATTATTTCTTAACCCGAGCTTGTGCTCCGTCTCTAATGGCAGTGCTGTCTGTAGAATGTTAAAAATCTAATCTTTTTTTCTTCCTTCCCACATTGTGCAATGTACACGTGTGTCAGTCTGCTCCAAAAATGGTAAAGCAATCATAAACAGGAAATTTTCTTTGTACACTAAAGTATTTTATTATACATAATTGTATCAGAGATGGTATTTAGCTTGTCTTCCTCCAGCTTTGGTCTGACTTACCCTGCGATTTACAGGACACCTGCAGATTAATGAGGACTCTTAATCATCTTGCACATCGACATTTTTCACATTAGCAAACACGTGTGATATGAAATAGAATGACCACATTGGCTCAACTGTTGGTAGACATCGGTTCATTGCCAGACTACTGGCACAATGGAGTCAAAGAAGACTACTCACAAATCATTGTGCATCCATTTTAGAATACTACCCTGATTGGTACAATACCATGTTGTAACCTCCCCACAAAATAATTTCCGTAACCTCAAAACAGTAAGAAATATAATTATTTATAGCATTCAGCGTAACCTCCAACAGATAAATTCCGTAACCTACCAATAATACAATGCGACTAATCTCTCAATAAAATTGCGACTCACTTATAACCTTTCAATAATTGACTGTCCATTTAACCTGGTAAATTTTGGATGTCAGCAGTGCTGCGTCATGGCCCTGATACATCATTCTGAATAAACTGAAAAATCTTACCTTAATTAGGTCGCCGGATAACGCGTATATACCTGCTCCTATAAGAAATTTTTCTGGCGCAGCTAAGTGCAATGCTGGCCGATAGATTTGTCTTATATAAAAGGAAAGAACTGATTTTTCCTTTCGATAATCGGGATGACCAAGGATCGGAGAAATTAGTAAATTCTTTATATTGAAATGAATGATTGTCAAAAGTTACTTTTTATGAGAAAGATTCTTATTAAGCGATTTTTTTTTAAAACATTTACATGGGACTTGATGTAACAATACTATATATGCGCGAGGCTGCTTTTACCTTATCCTACAACGCTCAGGCTCCGCCATCGCTGCACACGACCGGCCCAGCCAACACGATACACCAGACTGCTCGCTAGCAACTACTTACTCCTACTGCTACACAGTTCCTACTGCAGTCAACACTGCTCTTTGGTCTCAGATTCTCTTACAGCTTATATATCGCAGGCAGCGCGTGAGCAATCCATCGAAATTACATCAGCTCGAGTGCGCTAGCAACAAATTCTTTAATCATGGACCTCTTACATAACCCTCCACTGGGAGGCAAAAATTTGGCAGCGATGGTGAGTCAATTGGACTTGCCATGAGCAACAAATTTTTCTATAATCTATTTAGTTTACTAAGGCTACAGCACAGAGTATATACATTATTGATAAGTGCAGAACATATTAAGAAATTAGAGTGCACATGCACTGAGTACAAAACATATTCAGAAATGACAAAGTACATACGCAATGAGTGCAAAATATATTAAGAAATGACATAAAGTGCACACATACTTCATAAGTCCTTAGCATTTTTACATGAACTGATCACATTAACAAATGAAATAAAGTGCACAAGCGCTATAAAAGTTTTTAACATTTTGTAAGTGCTGAATTCACACGCACACGCACGACATAAATCTTCAGCATATTTAGGACAACTGATCATATTAATAAATGAAATGAAGTGCACGTGCACTGTAGAAGTCTTTAGCATATTTAGGACAACTGATCTTATTAACAAATGAAATGAAGTGCACACGCACTGTATATGTCTTTATCATTTTACAAGAATTTAAATGCACTGTATAAGTCTTTACCATTTTTTTACATGAACTAAAAACATTAAGAAATTAAATAAAGTGCACACGCACTGTAAAAACTTTGTCATATTTAGGACAACTGATCATATTAATAAATGAAATGAAGTGCATATGCACTGTATAAGTCTTTAGCATATTTAGGACAACTGATCTTATTAAAAAATGACATGAAGTGCACACACACTGTATATCTCTTCTCTTTATCATTTTACAAGAATTTAAATGCACTGTATAAGTCTTTCCCATTTTACAGGAACAAGGAAAGGAATGAGAAGGATTGCATCATGGTTGTAGCACAGTAGGTTGCACGTAGCTGCACTAGCACAGTAGGCTGCACGTAGCTGCACTGAAAGTCCATATCTTTCTACAGAAGCACAACACCAAGTGAGACAATCTGAAATTCTCTTCCCTGAAGTATTCATCAGTGTAACCAAGACATTGAAATCTTGTATTAAAATTGTATGTTATCATTTGGTAGTACATTAGGTACACTAAACAGTAGGACCATAATGACACCTCCTTCGGTCAGAGTGGTGGACAACTTGATATGTCAACACCACATTCTTGTAGAATCCATACTCTCACATCAACAGAGAATTAGTGCAAAAACCAAATATAGTGCTCCATGATCATTAGGATGGACAGGACATACGGATATTGCAGTAATTGCTGGTAATTAGATCAGAAGGTGAAGGACATTAACTCTTATGCTAGTCATCATAGAATTACACTAGTGTATCAACCGATATGAACAATTATTGGCACTCGTTGGTTAGTTACTAAAGATGTAGCAAGTATTGAGTATTACAAAACACTATTCATAACTCATCTGACTGCAGTAATTATTGGCACTCATTGGCCACTTACAAAGTATTCATATAGTGTTACAAAACATTATTCAGTGTTATTCACAAGTCATCATTTAAAACAGGAGCTATTGAATTATTGACATTCATTGGCTAGTTACAAAGTATTCATATAGTGTTACAAAACATTATTCAGTGTTATTCACAAGTCATCATTTAAAACAGGAGCTATTGAGTGTAGCATCAAGGTACTGGTGTTTATATATGGTATCGTGTAAGTGACATAAGACATATTTAAAATGTAAGACATTGGAACTATTACTCAAGGTCGGTAGTCCAATAATACATAGACATAATGGAATCAATACACAGAAAAATTTGAATTTTATTTAAGACTAAAAATATATCTTCAACTGGTAACATTATTTAGTTGTATACTGGTAATAGTTGAGACTGGTTTTTTTGTGCTAGCAATGCATTGTGTTAGGACCGATAATTGCTGGGGCATGAAAATATTTGCTTTTGACTTATTGCTGGAAGTAAGGATTATTAACATCATTCGTCATGAGTCAGCTGTAGCAAGGTTATGAAACAAGTACAGTATATGTGATCACATTCATAAATGATAGTCACAACTGGGTAAAAAAAATGCAAGAACTAGAACAGATTTAATAACTATCTACTTATAGCATATTATGTCACGAAAATCTTCTCCTGGAAAAGATACAAAATGGATTATTGAGTTGAAAGAAGAAATGCATATAATGCTGAAAAATAGTGAACTTCGAATTAACAGGTAATGAAACGTGTACTTAATATGTATGTACTCCAGCTGTCTTTCCCAAAAACATTCAGTCATTATACTATGCAACATAAGGCATACTGTCAAAAGGAACTGCAGCAAATACTTAAATAACTACGTAGCATCTCTTAACTAATAGTAAATATATAAACTTCATCATTATTCTCATCTGCAAGGAAAAACTTCACTATTCATATTATAACTTCATCATTATCATCATCTGCAAAGAAAAACTTCATTATTAATATTACCATATTCTTCATATAACTATTCATCATCATTTATTATCATCTGCAAAAAAATAGACACTTCATTATTCATATCCATATTACCGTTTACTTCATACAACTATTCATTATCATTCATTACTTCATATAGTACAGAGTTTCTTACTACTGGCATATTTCATCACTAAAATCAACATCTGTAGTTCTGTCTGACAGTCTGCATCAATCGCCTCGTATTCTGGAAGAAAAAGAATTAGTCAAGACTGCTATCATACGATGTGTACAGTATATTCTGGTTAATGGTTAATGCTTGTTAATTCTGATCCATTTACTCTTCATGACAAGATATCGCATTTTCTTTCCTTCATTCGTTGTGAAATTTCCATTTCGTACTAAACCCCTGTGGTTGTTTAATTTAATTCTTTTTACGGTATTGCTTTCTGAAAATGATGAATAAGGATTAATATCTTGTATTTAAATCACATACTCATTAAATGAAAACTTGTTTCTAGTGATATGATTAAGCTTACAGCATAGCATGACAGAAAACGTATTAGGTCAAAAACATAGACAGTTTTTAAGTGAATAAAATATACACACAGTATCATAATGTAGTAGCAAAAAATGTAGAATAGTCAAGATGTTGAGATATGATAATGAAAAATGTCAATGTCAACTGGTGTTTCTGACATCTTAAACATTTCATAGGGCATACAGACAAAAATTCTACTTTCGATAGGAAAACAATCATACATACACAAAAAATCGAAAATGTGCACGGTCTGATATATAACGACAAGGAAAGCGACCTGCTAACCTTACCTTGCCGGGCACTTGCCAGGAAAAAATATTATAATCATCAGTAAGTGTTCATATCAATAACCGGAAAAGGCATTACAATGTGATAAATCATAAAGTATATTCATTCAATAAAGGGTTTAATACTGGAGACATGGTGATTGCCTTTGCTTTTTCTGGTTCTCAAAGTTTCAACATGTACCACATTGGGATGAGGAATGCTGCGAATTCTGTATTGGACCTGCGTATATAAGTTCAAATTACTGCATCTAGTCTTTCTTCTGTTGGATAAATAGTGTGTGCGTACTAATATCTTCTGTCCAATGTGGAAGTCACGGCGTGTACAAACCTGTTTTTGCTATCTTCTCCGGCGCTCTGCGGCACGTTTGATGTTGTTGAGTGCAATGACAATTATTACATGGTGGCGTAGTCGACGAGATGTAGGAAAGGATACTAATTCTTTAATTTTATTGGGTGCTTCAACATTTTTCAATATAACAGTCGGAGATAGCATAGTGGATTCATTTGGTATGGAGTTAATTACATCCTGGAATGAGAGTATGTGTGTATCGCAATCAATATGTCTTTTATGGCAGTACATTCTACACAGTTTACCAATTTCTTTCATCAGTCGTTCACAAGGGTTCGAAGAAGCGTGATACTTGGATATATAGATCGGACAAATGTTTCTAGCTCGTAACATATGTCCACATCGCAGATCGAAATTGTGGTCCATTGTCGGAAATTACTTTCAATACATGCCCTACATGAAACAAAAAATGTTTTACAAATGCATTCGAAATAGATTTAGCAGTAGCTTTGCGCAACGGAGTGGAGGTAACAAATTTCGAAGTGAGTTCAACAGCGACAAAGATGTAGCATAAACCTCTATTAGTTCTGGCAATCGGTCCAAAAATGTCTACAGCGACCATGTGTCTCAATTTAACAGGTACAATGGGATGTAATGGAGGAATATGTGAAGTCGTGTCTGATTTAGCTTTCTGGCAGATTTTACATGACGCTAAAACTCGTCGAATACGTTTCTCCATGTTGGCAAAATAACAGTTCTGTCTCAGTATAAGAAAACATTTTCTGGCTCCGTAATGTGCGTAACTCAAATGAGTTTACCAAATTAATTTGTTAAAACGGTCGTCAGGATTGCATAGTAACCAATTTTTGCTGTCAGGGTGAGAGCGGCGGAACAGAATGTTACTGCGTACCGTGTAATGGTTCCTAATGGTAACGTTATTCTTATCTTGCCAAAGGTGTCTAATTTCTTTCCATACGTTGTCTTTACTCTGCTCTTGGGCTATGTCTCGTAATGACGATGAAATGAAATTTTCAAATGCGACATGTTGAATATACATGACGCTAGAATTTGCTTGGCAGAAGTTGGTTGCGATGTCTTGCTGATTGTTGCAGAGAGAACGGGATAGTGCGTCTGCTACAGTATTTTGTGTAGCGGGAATGTGAACAATTGTAAAATTAAATTCCTGTAAATAAAGTTTCCATCTGCTTAATCTGTCATGTGTAAATTTAGCGGAAAGTAAAAACTGGATAGCTCTGTGGTCTGTGTAAACAGTAGTATGTCTTCCATAAAGAAAATGCCTAAATCGGGTAAATGCCCATACAACACATAATGTTTCAAGTTCTGTAACAGAATAATTGCGTTCAGCAGGTGACAGAATGAGACTTGCAAAAGCGATGTTTTTAATTACTGTATTACAGTCTTCTTCAATTTCCTGAAAAATGTGTACGCCTAAAGCTGTGTTAGAACTGTCGGTGGCAATGGAAAAATTTCTAGTGAGATCTGGGTGTGATAAAAGTGGTGCGTTCAACAAAGCTTGTTTCAGATTGACAAATTCAGACTGCGCTTGGCTATCCCAGGACCAAATACTGTTTTTACCCGTCAGTTGGCATAATCTAGAGGTGTCCAAAGCAGAGTAATGAATAAATTTACGGAAAAAGTTAATTAAACCCAGAAAGCTGCGTAGTTGTTTCTTCGTCGTTGGAACAGTAATGTCACGTAAAGCTTGAAGTTTTTCCGGGTCAGGCGCAATGCCTTCTGCTGAAATTACATGTCCAAGAAATTTTGTGGAAGTTCTGCCAAAGTGAGATTTGTTAAGATTAACTCTGAGTCCTTGTGCACGAACAGTTTGCAACAGTTGTTTCAGAATCAAATTATGTTCAGACCAGTTAGCTTCTGCAATAAGAATGTCGTCTACATATGTTGTGATTCTGTCTTTAAGTTCTGTCGGAAGTATAGTATTCAAACCGCGAATAAACGCTGCTGAAGAAATTGTTAAACCGAATGGTAATTTACAAAATTGATAACAGTCCCCAAAACAGAGAAATGCTGTGTACTTTCTGCAGTTCGGATGGAGCTGAATTTGCCAAAATCCCGATTTCAAATCTATTGTGGAATAAACAGCAGTACCATGAAATTTCTGTAGAAGTTCTTCTAGTGTCTGTGGGCGATCTGTTTCATTAATAATAATGTCGTTGACATGACGCGAATCAAGTACGAGTCGAAGTGATCCATCCTTTTTCTTAACAATATGGAGCGTGTTTATGTACGGACTAACTGCCGGTTCAATAATACCTTGGTCAAGCATAGCTTGCAATTTTGTTCTCTGTGAATATACAGAATGGGATCATGTTTGGCTTTAAACGTGTCGTGCTGTTTAACTTGAAATTCATACATGAAACCGGACATAGTACCAGGGATGTTGTCAAAAACTGGAGCTTGCTGTAAAAGAATTTTGCGTAGTTGCGTACGTTCGTCGTCTGTATTTGCGCTGCTTTGTTTTACTTTGTCAGAAATCATTTGCATAACGTCATAGTCAGCTTCGTCTGGTGTATTATAGTTGTGTACGAACGTATCTGTGAACAATGTGGAATGACAGCCTATGTTACGTGATGCAGAAATGACCTCTGTTCGATTAATTGTTTGTTCTTCTGCAGATAAAGAGTGCTGAAATTCTAATGCCAGTTGTACATTTTCATCCTTTAACATTAAATAGTAATTTCGAAGTCAATAATTGCGTCGTGTTGTACCAAAAAATTCGTACCTAAAATAACGTCTGTTGTCAATAAGGGAACAATCCAAAAATTTGAGTGGAACGTATGACCTGCAATACAAAATGATAAGTGTGTCTGTAATTTTACATCTACTCCTTTACCAGATACTGCTCCTTTTACTTTAGTTTTGCCTAATGGTAACGTAGGATAAGTATTCTCTTCGTTGCATTAGTTGAAAGTTTCCTCATTTATAACTGACATAGGTGATCCAGAGTCGATTACTGCTGAAAATGTGGATGATCCAATCTTTACTTCAATGACAGGGTGGGAAATGGTTTTTTGAATAACTGGTTTTTCCTGCAAAAGAGTGTCTCGGATGTCGTCTAAAGTGATAACATTCTCGTGAATAACATTCTGCGTGTCAAAAGTAGTGCTTACGTTGTTGGAAGATGCAACCTGTACTGTATCTAGTCAAATTCTTTCTGACGTGTTGTTATTTGCAGAAGGATGCTGTGGCATCTCGACTATTTGTACTGTTCTGTTATTTCTTCCTGACGTATTAGGTTCGGGATGATACAGACTGTCAGGTTCATTCATGATAATCTGTTGTTGCGGATGATTCTGCTGCTGCTAAAACCTACTGTTATTAAATGTACGCTGAAATCTGTGCTCATTACTTTTATGTCTGTCATGATAGTCATTGCTATACGGCGCATTGCGATAGGAGTTGAAATGGTGTGTTTTCTGTACGTAGTGATTTCTTTGCTGCTGTGCGTTACTATTTGGTGTAGCCGACGTGTAGGCGGCGAAACATTAAAGCTTGGTTGACCTTACAGACTACATTGTTGGTTAGGTATGCTAACAGACTGATTTTGTTGATGTTGTGGGGAAAAGCCTCTATTGTTGCCAAAATGCGTTTGCTGTTGCTGATAATTTTGACGATACTGATAATTAAAATTTTGTCTATTAATAAAGTTCTGGTGGTTGTCATTCCTGGACCGTCTATCACCTTTGCTATTAAAATAGCGTGGCTGATCGTAATTTCCGTATGCTTGTTTGCCGTGGTTATGATGTGAAAAATTTTTGTTAATGAAGGAATAGTCTGATTGCTGAACTTCCAAAAGCTGTAACAGTTCTCTGAATGCCGAAATATTTTCTTTCTGCTGACCTGTTAAAAGTGATACTCTTAACGATCGTAGTAATTTAGAAATACACAATTGGATAAGTGCTGATTCACTGTATGGCTCACTTAAGTATTGGTTTTGTTGGACCATGTGTTCAAAAAATTGCGTGACAGTGGGAAAATTTGAGTTCTCATAATTTGGTAAGCTAATTAATTGATCCTTGATTCCGCGCTGTGTCGTCTTCGACCAATACGCTGACAGAAAAGCATTCTGAAATTCTTCTACCGAGTAGCACTGTCTCGCGATCGGTCTCATACGAGTTGCCGGTTCGCCTTCCAAAAAACTGCAAATAAATTCAAGTTTGTGTGTCACGGGCCAAGTTGGTGGAAAAGCAAAGCTAAATTGTTGTATCCAATCCAAAGGGTGAATCTGTGTTCTGTCGTTTTTAAATACCTTAAATTTCCTAACGGATAGAGAGTGCTTGTAATCAAAATTTTCGTCTCTGAATGTCTGAACAGGTTCAGGATTGTATGATAATTTGTTTGTCTGTGACTGTTCGGAATCTAAGTCACGTACTCTCTGTAAATTACCTAAATTGTACTGGCTGTGTGAGTGTGAGAAATCTTCGGAGAGTGGCGTATGCTGTGTCGTGTTACAGGCTGAAACATTTTTCATCTTCTTGCTGTAACGATGACAATTTTCTACGCAATGTATTTATTATTGGACGAACCTATCTCACTGATTGTCTGCTGTAAATTTTGGAATTCGGGTGTTTGGTTGAAAGAAATTGGTGACGTATCGTCTGATTTGGTATCATTGTTATTTTCGATAACGTCAATACGATTGGCCAATTCATCAAATTTTTCAGTCAGTGCTTTTACCTGATCGTCATGTTTAGTGTCACAAACATTAATTTGTTTTTGGATTTTACGGGTAGTTTTGTTCAATTTCTTAACGTCTCCTTTAATGGCATCGGGATCCTGTTTTAACTCCAATTGTTCAAGTCTGCTGGTCACTGTCTGAAAGTTTACTGTGTGTGTGTCTGTTTTTTTGTTTTAAGATCGGACATTTCATCATGCAATTCGCTGTTCAACTGTTTGATTTCGTCTGATAATGTAACAATGTTGTTGTCTACGTATTTTTTTGCTTTCGTAAATAATTTACGCTTATCTTCCTGTCTCTGTGCAGTAATTGTTTCCATGACTGTATAAATTTACGGTAACGCGTTTCACTGTTTTGTAGGTGGTGATTAAAACGTTCGTCAATTTGGCTGTTTTGTTGTTCAAATTTCGTGTCTACTTTCACATCCAGTGTGCGTGAAAGTTCTGATGACTTTAATTTAAACTCGTCGCGTAACTGTGTTGCGTTTTCAGAACATTGTTTAGCGACTGCACTAATTTCATCTCTAAGTAATTTAGTTGTGGCTGCATGTGTATTACTTAATTCTTGTGCAACGGATCCAATTTCTTTACTACTATTCCTAGCACAAGCCTTAATTTCCTCACGTAATTGTTCTTTAGTATCATGACATTACCCGGCAACGGCTTTAATATGTTCACTAAGCTGTTTGAAATTGTTGTCTTGTTTGCTAATTGGATGTGCACTGAGGGTCACTACCTCGGAATCAAATAAATCTGACGTATTTTGACTACATTGTTCATCTTCGTGAGAAAAATTTATCTGTGCACTGTGTAAATTTTGCAAATCAGGTGTGTTAAACTGGGTCCCCACAAAATAATTTCCGTAACTTCCCAACAGTAAGAAATATAATTATTTATAGCATTCAGCGTAACCTCCCACAGATAAATTCCGTAACCTACCAATAATACAATGCGACTAATCTCTCAATAAATTTGCGACTCACTTATAACCTTTCAATAATTGACTGTCCATTTAACCTGGTAAATTTTGGACGTCAGCAGTGCTGCGTCATGGCCCTGATACATCATTCTGAATAAACAGAAAAATCTTACCTTAATTAGGTCGCCGGATAACGCGTATATACCTGCTCCTATAAGAAATTTTTCTGGCGCAGCTAAGTGCAATGCTGGCCGACAGATTTGTCTTATATAAAAGGAAAGAACTGATTTTTCTTTTCAATAATCGGGATGACCAAGGATCGGAGAAATTAGTAAATTCTTTAAATTGAAATGAATGATTGTCAAAAGTTACTTTTTATGAGAAAGATTCTTATTAAGCGAATTTTTTTTAAAAACATTTACATGGGACTTGATGTAACAATACTACATATGCGCGAGGCTGCTTTTACCTTATACTACAACGCTCAGGCTCCGCCATCGCTGCACACAACCGGCCCAGCCAACACGATACACCAGACTGCTCGCTAGCAACTACTTACTCCTACTGCTACACAGTTCCTACTGCAGTCAACACTGCTCTTTGGTCTCAGATTTTCTTACAGCTTACATATCGCAGGCAGCGCGTGAGCAATCCATCGAAATTACATCAGCTCGAGTGCGCTAGCAACAAATTCTTTAATCATGGACCTCTTACAATGTAAATACATCTAACAGGGGATAGTGCGGCCCGCTGTCGCCGAGCGGTTCTAGACGCTTCAGTCTGGAACCGCACGCCTGCCTCGGGCATGGATGTGGATTCTGTCCTTAGGTTAGTTAGGTTTTAGTAGTTCTAAGGCTAGGGGACTGATGACCACAGATGTTAAGTCCCATAGTGCTTAGAGCCATTTGAACCGGGGGATAGTGGACATAAGCTCTCTGATCGGAACTATCCAGCCACCCCTATGTAATGCGGAATTGACAACTGGATGTCACGCGAGGTGGACCCACCAGTATGAAAGGAAGCAAATTGTGTAGTCAGTAGAGAGGTAGTCAGGAGAACCCAATGAATCTGAACGTGGACTAGTCATTGGCTGCCATGTGAGTAACAAATGCCTGTGGAACATTTCAACCCTTCTAAAACTGCACAAATCGACTGTTGGCGATGTGATTGCGAAATGTAGACACGAAAGAATAACTCAATTAATCGACGACTAGGCGCATCTTGTGTAGTGACGAACAGTGACCGTCGAGCATTGTGGAAGGTGGTTGTAACAAATTGCATGAAATAAGAGGAAAGAATCACTTGTGAATATCAGAGTGTTACCAGCAGTCCAGCTAGCTCAATGACTGTGAGTTGAAAATTAAAGAGCGTGAGGTATAATATTCGAGAAGCTCGTCCTAAGCCACACCTTTCTATAGTCAGTGCTAAATGACGCTTGAATTGGTGTAAAGACCAACGCCACTGGGTAGTGCATGGCTGGAAAATAGTGAATGGGTGGATGGATGGACCGATTGATTGATGAGGTCAAGGGGACCAAACTACTGTGAGGTCATTGGTCCCGTAATTCTTTGTGCGCCAACCCAGGAATAGTCCGCAGAGATGGTGATGATGAAGTCCCATACTCCTTTACAGAGCGTAGGTGAACGATGCGAGAGACCCGCACCGCTGTACTAGGCAAGGTCCTAGTGGAGGTGGTTTGCCGTTGCCTTCCTCAGACCATAATGGAAATGAATGATGGTGATGAAGGCGACACAACAACACCCAGTCATCTCGGAGCAGGTGAATATCCCTGACCAGCTGGCAATCTAACCCAGGACCCCGTGCTCGGGAAGCGAGAACGCTCCCGCAAGACCACGAGCTGCAGACTTCCCCAGAGAGGGAGGACACAAAAGACAAATCCCAATAGACTCGACTGTATCTAAGAATAGAGATAACCAAGGGATAGAAGCAAACTGAAGTGAGGGAATTGAACAAGAGTGAAGGTGGGAATGTTGTCCAGCCCAGAAAGCAGATGGAGTTCCCCAGAACATGTTATGCGATCAGTGATACACACTCTGCATTGGGCCAGTGTTTCCATACCCTCCGTTACCACAAGAAAACTAGCTACAATAACAAGATAAAATATCACGAGATAGAACAATGATGACGAGCCTGTCAACCAACGATAGATGTAAAGGAATAAGAATAATTAAAAAGGTAGGAAAGGCAAAATGAATCACACTACTCCCTGTGGCCATCAGATGGAAGGGTTCTGGTTTGAGGAATGCCTGTAGGACAGTATCAGCTGTCATGCATTGTGACAACAGTGCAGTACGGAGGATACGGTGTTATGGTATGACGATGTTTTTCATGGTTAGGGTGTAGCCTCCTTATTGCGCTTAAGAAAACACCTAAATGCGAAAGGATATCAACAAATTTTACAGAATTGTGTATACAATAGAGGATATAGGAACTGTCTGGAGGCGTCCTCTGGTCTTGGGGGGAGGGGGGGGGGGGAAGAAGACTACCATTCTTACTCTTCTATTGATACTGAATATGTTCCCAGCCCCCCCCCCCCCCCATGAACCATGGACCTTGCCGTTGGTGGGGAGGCTTGCGTGCCTCAGCGATACAGATGGCCGTACCGTAGGTGCAACCACAACGGAGGGGTATCTGTTGAGAGGCCAGACAAACGTGTGGTTCCTGAAGAGGGGCAGCAGCCTTTTCAGTAGTTGCAGGGGCAACAGTCTGGATGATTGACTGATCTGGCCTTGCAACATTAACCAAAACGGCCTTGCTGTGCTGGTACTGCGAACGGCTGAAAGCAAGGGGAAACTACAGCCGTAATTTTTCCCGAGGACATGCAGCTTTACTGTATGATTAAATGATGATGGCATCCTCTTGGGTAAAATATTCCGGAGGTAAAATAGTCCCCCATTCGGATCTCCGGGCGGGGACTACTCAGGAGGATGTCGTTATCAGGAGAAAGAAAACTGGCGTTCTACGGATCGGAGCGTGGAATGTCAGATCCCTTAATCGGGCAGGTAGGTTAGAAAATTTAAAAAGGGAAATGGATAGGTTAAAGTTAGATATAGTGGGAATTAGTGAGATTCGGTGGCAGGAGGAACAAGACTTCTGGTCAGGTGACTACAGGGTTATAAACACAAAATCAAATAGGGGTAATGCAGGAGTAAGTTTAATAATGAATAGGAAAATAGGAATGCGGGTTAGCTACTACAAACAGCATAGTGAACGCATTATTGTGGCCAAGATAGATACGAAGCCCACACCTACTACAGTAGTACAAGTTTATATGCCAACTAGCTCTGCAGATGATGAAGAAATTGAAGAAATGTACGATGAAATAAAAGAAATTATTCAGATAGTGAAGGGAGACGAAAATTTAATAGTAATGGGTGACTGGAATTCGAGTGTAGGAAAACGGAGAGAAGGAAACATAGTAGGTGAATATGGATTGGGGCTAAGAAATGAAAGAGGAAGCCGCCTAGTAGAATTTTGCACAGAGCACAACTTGATCATAGCTAACACTTGGTTTAAGAATCATGAAAGAAGGTTGTATACGTGGAAGAACCCTGGAGATACTAAAAGGTATCAGATAGATTATATAATGGTAAGACAGAGATTTAGGAACCAGGTTTTAAGTTGTAAGACATTTCCAGGGGCAGATGTGGACTCTGACCACAATCTGTTGGTTATGACCTGTAGATTAAAACTGAAGAAACTGCAAAAATGTGAGAAATTAAGGAGATGGGACCTGGATAAACTGAAAGAACCAGAGGTTGTACAGAGTTTCAGAGAGAGCATAAGGGAACAATTGACAGGAATAGGGGAAAGAAATACAGTAGAAGAAGAATGGGTAGCTCTGAGGGATGTAGTAGCGAAGGCAGCAGAGGATAAAGTAGGTAAAAAGACGAGGGCTGCTAGAAATCCTTGGGTAACAGAAGAAATATTGAATTTAATTGATGAAAGGAGAAAATATAAAAATGCAGTAAATGAAGCAGGCAAAAAGGAATACAAACGTCTCAAAAATGAGATCGACAGGAAGTGCAAAATGGCTAAACAGGGATGGCTAGAGGACAAATGTAAGGATGTAGAGGCTTATCTCACTAGGGGTAAGATAGATACTGCCTACAGGAAAATTAGAGAGACCTTTGGAGAGAAGAGAACCACGTGTATGAATATCAAGAGCTCAGATGGCAGCCCAGTTCTAAGCAAAGAAGGGAAGGCAGGAAGGTGGAAGGAGTATATAGAAGGCTTATACAAGGGCGATGTACTTGAGGACAATATTATGGAAATAGAAGAGGATGTAGATGAAGACGAAATGGGAGATACGATACTGCGTGAAGAGTTTGACAGAGCACTGAAAGACCTGAGTCGAAACAAGGCCCCCGGAGTAGACAACATTCCATTAGAACTACTGACGGCCTTGGGAGAGCCAGTCATGACAAAACTCTACCAGCTGGTGAGCAAGATGTATGAGACAGGCGAAATACCCTCAGACTTCAAGAAGAATATAATAATTCCAATCCCAAAGAAAGCAGGTGCTGACAGATGTGAAAATTACCGAACTATCAGTTTAATAAGCCACGGCTGCAAAATACTAACGCGAATTCTTTACAGACGAATGGAAAAACTGGTAGATGCAGACCTCGGGGAGGATCAGTTTGGATTCCGTCGAAATGTTGGAACACGTGAGGCAATACTGACCTTACGACTTATCTTAGAAGAAAGATTAAGAAAAGGCAAACCTACGTTTCTAGCATTTGTAGACTTAGAGAAAGCTTTTGACAATGTTGACTGGAATACTCTTTTTCAAATTCTAAAGGTGGCAGGGGTAAAATACAGGGAGCGAAAGGCTATTTATAATTTGTACAGAAACCAGATGGCAGTAATAAGAGTCGAGGGGCATGAAAGGGAAGCAGTGGTTGGGAAAGGAGTGAGAGAGGGTTGTAGCCTCTCCCCGATGTTATTCAATCTGTATATTGAGCAAGCAGTAAAGGAAACAAAAGAAAAATTTGGAGTAGGTATTAAAATTCATGGAGACGAAGTAAAAACTTTGAGGTTCGCCGATGACATTGTAATTCTGTCAGAGACGGCAAAGGACTTGGAAGAGCAGTTGAACGGAATGGACAGTATCTTGAAAGGAGGATATAAGATGAACATTAACAAAAGCAAAACGAGGATAATGGAATGTAGTCAAATTAAATCGGGTGATGCTGAGGGAATTAGATTAGGAAATGAGACATTTAAAGTAGTAAAGGAGTTTTGCTATTTAGGAAGTAAAATAACTGACGATGGTCGAAGTAGAGAGGATATAAAATGTAGACTGGCAATGGCAAGGAAAGCGTTTCTGAAGAAGAGAAATTTGTTAACATCGAATATAGATTTATGTATCAGGAAGTCGTTTCTGAAAGTATTTGTTTGGAGTGTAGCCATGTATGGAAGTGAAACATGGACGATAACTAGTTTGGACAAGAAGAGAATAGAAGCTTTCGAAATGTGGTGCTACAGAAGAATACTGAAGATAAGGTGGATAGATCACGTAACTAATGAGGAGGTATTGAATAGGATTGGGGAGAAGAGAAGTTTGTGGCACAACTTGACTAGAAGAAGGGATCGGTTGGTAGGACATGTTTTGAGGCATCAAGGGATCACAAATTTAGCATTGGAGGGCAGCGTGGAGGGTAAAAATCGTAGAGGGAGACCGAGAGATGAGTACACTAAGCAGATTCAGAAGGATGTAGGTTGCAGTAGGTACTGGGAGATGAAGAAGCTTGCACAGGATAGAATAGCATGGAGAGCTGCATCAAACCAGTCTCAGGGCTGAAGACCACAACAACAACAATGTTCCCAGCACTGTCAGTGGCTCACAAAAGAGTTCAATATTCAACAATAAAAAAATTTTATCGTTTTCCCAATAACATAAAATGTCTAACAGGTAGCGAAGCAAATTTTAAATCTCATCTAAAATCATTTCTCCTGGACAGCTCCTTCTATTTCATTGACGAATTTCTACTTAAAACTGGTAAAAACAACCAAACTTGTTTTTAGGTGTAGTTGCATGAATAGGAACAAAAGTATAATTTGTTCATCATCTAATCATGTATATACATCCTGTAAACATCATTTCGATAAAAGCATCGTTCAAATGATCTGTGGAACATGTAACTAACTATCACCCATTTTTAAAGATTCGTGGGTGATTGTTAGTGCTGAACCGTCACTTATGTTGAGTTCATACATAACGTTAACCGTTCTGGCACGATGATCATCATGAACGGTTTGCTTCGATGTTCTTTAGAAGTCAACTGTCTACCAGAAGGCACTTCGTTGGATATAGATGCATATCCACTTTTAAAGAGAGCTATCCACTTGTAAATTTTCATTTCACGAAGACGGCATTCATTACACTGAAGCTGCGTTCTGCAAATAATTACTGCATCTTTAGCCCCTTCAGAGTACATAAAATGAATCACGTCTTTCGTTTCTTATTTAGTGCATAGGGAGCATGGGGCACTTCAAATTAAATGCTCTGAACTTTCTTCGAACAGATCTTTTCATTTAACCAAGGTAGGTAACGCACAGAAACAATAGCAAGGTTAACGCATGTCATTGTTAGATCAGTGCTGTCCAACCATGGAAAACGAAAAAGAGCTGCTTCTACATACTGACTTGGCCTCTTAATCAGCTAGCACACTGGACTCGCATTCGGGAGGACGACGGTTCAATCCCGTCTCCGGCCATCCTGATTTAGGTTTTCCGTGATTTCCCTAAATCGCTTCAGGCAAATGCCGGGATGGTTCTTTTGAAAGGGCACGGAGGTGAATCACCTAAAACTTGCACCGCAAATATTGCTGAAATGGAAAGTGCTATTGACGTGTGGTTCTCACAGAATGTGCTGGTAGTGAGGGGTTTATATTGTTAGCATCTCAGCTAATTGTAATAAGTGTATTTTTGTACAAATATACACGTTTTTAAATGGAACAACGCATACTGACATTAAACAGACGCAAAATCCCCAAGATTGGCGATTCTTTACAGAAGCTCGAAACTTAGCGCGGAGTTCAATGCGAGACGCCTATAACAGCTCCCACAACGAAACTTTGTCTCGAGACCTGGCAGAAAATCCAAAGAGATTCTGGTCGTATGGGAAGTATGTTAGTGGCAAGAAACAATCAATGTCTTCTGTGCGCGATAACAATGGATATACTATCGAAGAGAGTGCTGCCAAAGCAGATTTACTGAACGCAGCCTTTCGAAATGCCTTCACAAAAGAAGACGAAGTAAATATTCCAGAATTCGAATCGAGAACAGCTGCCAACATGAGTGACGTAGAAGTAAATATCCTCGGAGTAGTGAAGCAACTCAAATCACTTAATAAAAGCAAATCTTATGGTCCAGACTGTATACCAATTAGGTTCCTTTCGGAGTATATGCTGATGCACTAGCTCCATACGTAACAATCATATACAACCGTTCGCTCGAAGAAAGATCCGTACCCAAAGACTGGAAAGTTGCACAGGTCACACCAATATTCAAGAAAGGTAGTAGGAGTAATCCACTAATTACAGGCCCATACCGTTAACGTCGATATGCAGCAGGCTTTTAGAACATATATTGTGTTCGAACATTATGAATTACCCCGAAGAAATCGGTCTATTGACACACAGTCCAGATGCAACTAGCTCTTTAGTCACATGAGGTGCTGAGTGCTATTGACAAGGGATTTCAGATTGATTCCGTATTCCTGGATTTCCGGAAGGCTTTTGACACTGTACCACACAGGCGGCTCGTAGTAAAATTGCGTGCTTTGGAATATCGTCTCAGTTATGTGACTGGATTTGCGATTTCCTGTCAGAGAGGTCACAGTTCGTAGTAATTGACGGAAAGTCATCGAGTAAAACAGAAGTGATTTCAGGCGTTCCCCAAGGTACAGTTGTTTGCAGATGACGCTGTCGTTTATCGACTAATAAAGTCATCAGAAGATCAAAACAAACTGCAAAACGATTTAGAAAAAATATCTGAATTGTGCTAAAAGTGGAAGTTGATCCTAAATAACGAAAAGTGTGATGTTTTCCACATGAGTGCAAAAAGGAACTCTTAAAACTTCGGTTACACGATAAATAAGCCTAATCTAATAGCCGCAAATTGAACTAAATACGTAGGTATTACAATTACGACAACTTAAATTGGAAAGAAGACATAAAAAATGTTGTGGGGAAGGCTAACCAAAGACTGCGTTTTATTGTCAGGACACTTAGAAAATGTAACAGTCCTACTAAGGAGACTGCCTACACTAGCTTGTCCGTCCTCTTTTAGAATACTGCTGCGCCGTGTGGGATCGTTACCAGGTAGGACTGACATCGAAAAAGTTCAAAGAAAGGCAGCACTTTTTGTATTATCGCGAAATATGGGAGAGAGTGTCACAGAAATGATACAGGATTTGGATTTGGGCTGGAAATCATTAAGAGAAAGGCGTTTTTCGTTGCGACGGAATCTTCTCACGAAATTCGAATCACCAACTTTCTCCTCCGTATGCGATATTTTGTTGACACCGACCTACATAGGGCGGAACGATCACCACGATAAAATAAGGGAAATCAGAGCTCGTACGGAAAGATATAGGTGTTCATCGTTTCCGCGCGCTATACGAGATTGGAATAATACAGATCGCATTCGGGAGGACGACGGTTCAATCCCGCGTCCAGCCTCCTGATGTAGGTTTTCCGTGATTTCCCTAAATCGCTCCAGGCAACCAGGCAACTGCCGAGCTGGTTCCTTTGAAAGGGCACGGCCGACTTCCTTCCCCAATCCGATGAGACCGATGACCTTGCTGTCAGGTCTCCTCACCCAAACAACCCAACCCCAATAATAGAGAATTGTGAAGGTGGTTCGATGAACCCTCTGCCAGGCACTTAAATGTGATTTGCAGAGTATCCATGTAGATGCAGAACTAAAAGCAGGGTAAATTAGAGAGTGAGATGTGTTCGTTGCAGGATGTTAGTGCGAGTCGTTTAAGAAATATCGTATTTGGAAAAGTTCACACAACGGCACTTGTACAATACCAGTGATAGCACATACTAAAGAACAACACAAGCCCATACACTAATTATCTGGATTATGGACAGTAACGAGACAATTGACCATCACAGGTTGTGTTAGAGATGACTACCGAAAGCGGCATTCCACGGTTCCAGTCTGGTAACGGAACGATTGCTGCACACGTGCTAACATCTCAGCGGAGATATCCAAGCAGGCAGCATATCATTGGGTGTGGTTGGTATGTCCTTGTAGACAGCGTCTCTCAGATTTCTCCACAAAAAAAGTCTACAGGCGTCAAATAGTCTTTCAATTTTCACCACCAAAAAACGTCTATAAGCGTCAAGTCCGGGGAACGGTTCGACTAAAGTACGGGTCTTCTGCGTCCAATCCAACGATTTGGAAACAATTCGTCAAGACATACTGAAGTACTTCGTGCACTGTGAGGCGAACAGCCATTATATTGGTAGCAAAGGTTCCACCAAGTTGCTAGCCTTCTAGCATCAGTAGAAGATGGTCCTTTAGGAGGTTGTGCGCGCTCAGTGTTAAGTCTTTGGAAATGGAGCCTATGAGATGATGGTTCACCATCCCGTACCACACATGTACACTCCGTGGACGCTGACGTTCCACCTGGTGAGACCTATGCCACATCCTCATGCGACTGCGCGGAAACGAACGTGCGGAACAACTGCAAGAGCGTTAATTTCTCCCTCTCCTGTCATCACGTTTCCTTCTGTTTATCTATAACTGGTTGAAGAGGTTGACGTCTGTTAGGATACCTCGCCGCGTACGCTGTTCAAGAACGAACTGCTTTCTTCATACTGTCTCCATACCCTCATGAGAATGTCGGCTTTTTCTACAGTTGTAAATCCCATAGTCCACTCACAACCTACTACTGGCCGGGGTGGCCGATCGGTTCTAGGTGCTACAGCCTGGAACCGCGCAACCGCTACTGTCGTAGATTCGAATCCTGCCTCCGGCATGGATGTGTTGATGTCCTTAGGTTAGTTAGGTTTAAGTAGTTCTAAGTTCTAGGGGACTGGATGGCCTCAGAAGTTAAGTCCCATAGTGCTCAGAGCCATTTGAACCGTTTTATTCACAACCTACTGCTTGGACTGTCACACAGTAACTGACTAGCAAGTCGCATTGCACTCAAGGAACACACAGACACACTGTAAGGAAACATGAATACATCGTACCTAGCATAAACAAGACCCGGAGTGGAAATTTTTAAAAATACGATACTTCGTAAACGACTCGCATTAAAATACTGCAACAAACGCCACTGACATTCTAATTTACCCTGCTTTTAATTTGTTAATATCAGCATGAATTGTCCCATTTAAAAAGTGTAAGTTTGCAGAAAAATACCCTTTATAAGAATTCTAAGAATCTGTTGATAGGCTAACAATACGAGCCCCTGGCTACCAAACCGTTCTGTAAAAACCGCTCATCAATAGCACTTTCCATTTCTGCAATATTTGTGGTGCAAGTTTTAGGTGATTCACACTGCATATATGCCATACTATAAAATACAGACGGTGGGCAAATCTCACCACCGCGGGAAGCACATTCCCATTTAATGTACAGGGTGTCCCACCTAAACTTTTCACAGCCAACAACAGATATTGACAAACGGCTTTCACTGGTATGAACGTACGGCAGGGGGCTCACAAAAGTAAATACAGGGTGTTCATAAAGTCCGAGAACATTTTCAATTATTTATTGCGCAAGAACTAAACATTTTCTCGATGTCATACATATTGCATTTTGAAGAGAAACTCTCAAACTTTTTTTTACAAACATTCGATATGCGAACCAGAGTGACCCGCCAGACGTCAACACGGTAATCGAATTCTTGCCAGCCGGCCGGAGTGGCCGTGCGGTTCTAGGCACTACAGTCTGGAACCGCGAGACCGCTACGGTCGCAGGTTCGAATCCTGCCTCGGGTTTGGATATGTGTGATGTCCTTAGGTTAGTAGGTTTAAGTAGTTCTAAGTTCTAGGGGAGTGATGACCTCAGAAGTTGAGTCCCATAGTGCTCAGAGCCATTTGAACAAATTCTTGCCATACCCGATCCAGCATGGCATCGTCGACTGTGGCAGTCGCTTTCCGTATTCTCTCGCGGAGTTCTGCTACATCACATGATAGAGGTGGTACAGACACCAGATCTTTAGTTTGTCCCCACAGAAAAAAGGCGCACGGAGTGAGATCTGGTGATCGGGGAGGCCATTTCATGAAACAGCTCGCTCCGCACCTGAGCTCACCATGTTTGCGTCTAGCACTGACTGAAAAATAAAGTCATGTCATCGGCAACTTGAATTTTATCTTTTCCTTTTCACTATAGTAGACACAAAGGGTATAAATATTCACCATTAATATGTGAAAATAAAATCATGTCATCGGCCCAATAAAAACAAATGGTTTCCTTCATTGAGCCAGGCACTTTCCGTGAATGGTGTGTAGTGTGATAGCTATTAAATACTACACGTATTTAATTAAGTGTCAATACATGTCATATATTTTATTTTTAGGGGTTTTTCGTTGGCATCTGAAACCGAATAATATGTTTTCGAAGGAGACTAAAAGTATACGCGTCACCTTCGCAGATAACAAGCAAAAAAAGTCTGATTATCAAAACACAAACTATTAAAAAACATAAAATGAAATCAATACTCACTTAGCTTTTGTTCATAGTAAATCATTTAGACTAAAATTTAAACAAAATTCGAGGTAGCTCATTCAAAGCAACCCACGCTGCAACGCTTAATAACACCTAGTCTGCATTCACAGCATTAAATTGTGAAAATATCAAAATGATGTGAATTTCTCGTACTTTCCGATGATGGCTGCGGAAACTTTATCGCAAATATATTACTACGACGTTTTTGGCGTCATTGTTACTAGTCAGCTACAAGAACAGTGTGCAAACCTTACATTCTCACTGTCTTTTTCGGTCTTCGTAAAACAACTCACCCCTCAGATGGCGAATTTTTGGCCACTTGGGGTACCCTTTTTTGTATCCCGCCTGGAAGGCGGCACGTGGATCTGATCCTGAAAACAAAGGTTGGCCGAATGAAGGAAGTGAGTAGGAGCAGGAAAAGGTAAAACACGTCGGTACTGCGTTTCAAATTATAGATGTTTACTGTAGGCAAAAACAAGTTAATAAATGGTTACATAACTTTGCAATGATGAGCGAAGCCTTAGATCCGTCTTAAGTATTACAGAGTCTTAATAGCAAGCCAACACCCTCTGAGGTGGAAGCGATGTTTCCAGGCCGTCTGTTCATGAGCAAATGGGCTGAAGCAGGAGCGACACTCGTACAGCTCCACAGCGCCGGCTAGAGGGCGCTGTCGTCGGTGTCTCGTAGTGCCAACTTAAAACTTGCACCTACGCCGTGGCATCGTTGCTATCGATGCCACACACTTAATGGCCGCTAGAATGCGCGCCTATTGTCAATATCCACAGAGAAATCGAGCCGGTCCATCGATGCAGTCAGCCCATCGATAGCAACCTTCTTCTATTTGAACATCAACTACACCTTTGCAATTTAACAATTCGTTGCAAGTGTTAGCCGTCGTCAGAACCGTGTTTTTCGTGTAGTTGTAGATGGATTTGTCACAGATAACTGAATTCGAACGTGGGCAAATTGCTGGTGCTCTTACAGTAGGTGTTTCCGGAGCCAAGGCAGCTGAGGTGTGTGGTGCTTCAAGAGGCACCGCATGGAAGGTCTATACCTCATACAGGGAAAGCGGAAAACATCATACGCTAAGTCACAACGCAGACGAAAGAGCGTGTTGAGTAGGCCTGACGGACGGTCATTGAAGAGGATCGTGACGAAAAATAGAAGAAAGACACTGCAGAACTGAATGTCGCACTCTCCAACGCTGTCAGCACCAAAACAACACGAAGGGAGTTCCATTAGGAGGGAATTGCAAAGCAAGCTAGAATTCCAAAACCACTCTTCAGTGATGCAAATGCTCGTAACAAAAGAACGTGGTACCGAATCCATAAAGCCTGGTCTATGGAGCAATGAGGGAAAGTCATTTGATCGAATGAATCTTGTTTCACACTGTATCCGACCTGTGGCTGAGTTTACGCCCATATTGCGTCAGTTCGGTGGTGATCTGGGCAGCCGTATCGCTTTATTCCATGGGCCCCCATGGTTACTCTGCACTGTCCCGTCACTACCAAGGACCATGTACCATTTTGGATGATCAGGTCCATCCCATGGTACAGTGTTCATTCCCTAATGTCCGCAGCTCGTGGGCTCGCGGTCGCGTTCTCGTTTCCCGAGCACGGGGTCCCGGGTTAGATCCCCGGCGTGGTCAGGGATTTTCACCTGCCTTGAGATGACTGGGTGTTTGTGTTGTCCTCATCATTTCATCATCACTCATGAAAGTGGCGACGCCGGGCGTTGTCGCCGAGCGGTTCTAGGAGCTTCAGCCAGGAACCGCGCTGCTGCTACGGTCGCAGGTTCGAAACCTGCCTCGGGCGTGGATGTGTGTAATGTCCATAGGATAGTTAGGTTTAAGTCGTTCTAAGTCTAGGGGACTGATGACCTCAAATATTAAATCCCAAAGACTTAGAGCCATTTGAACCTTTTTTTTTTTTTTTTAAGTGGCGGGATTGGACTGATCAAAGGTTGGGAATTTGTACGGGCTCTGATAACCGCGAAGTTGAGCGCACTACAAATCATTCATCATCATCATCATCATGATCATCACCATCGGCGGCCGTGGTGGCCGAGCGGTTCTAGGCGCTACAGTCTAGAACCGCGCGACCGCTATGGTCGCAGCTTCGAATCCTGCCTCGAGCATGGATGTGTGTGATGTCCTTAGATTAGTTAGGTTTAAGTAGTTCTAAGTTCTAAGGGACTGATGACCTCAGAAGTTAATTCCCATAGTGCTCAGAGCCATTTGAACCATCATCATCGTTCCCTACTGGTGATTCTGTGTTCCATGACGATAGGACCTCCGTTCACATAGCTCGCATCTTCCAGGACTGGTTTTACGAGCACGATGATGAATTGTAGCATCTCCCCTGGCCACAAAAGTCACCTGGTATCAGTGTTTTTGAGCCTTTGTGTTCTACTTTGGAGTGATGGGTGTATTATCACTCTCCACCTCCAGCGTCATTACCTGAACTTGTCATCGTTATACAGGAAGAGTGGTATAAGACATTCTTTAAAACTGTTTAGAAACTTGTATTTATCCATTCCGAGACGACTGGAAGGTGTTTTGAATGCAAACGATTTTCCTTGGCCGTAATAAATGTATTTTTGGTGTTTCCGTATTTCTGTCCAATACCCGTGTAGTGTTTTGGAGAAAGCACAGAAAATCGAAATATGGCTGGTCAAACCGGAATTAAAAGCGCTGTCCTCCTGAATGCGGATTCAGTCTCTTAACCACCGCGAAAGCTTGATCGGTGCACCCTTTAACTGGTATCATTCGGTGAAGTGAAGCCAACTGTCCGATTAACGAAGTGTTTTTTTTTTTCAGTACAATTCCAAAAGGTGTGTTGATTCTAAATATTCGGCTTTCCTTCACAACCAGTTCGGGTATTTTACATTATTTCAAATTATTTTGTTTTGTTTACGAAAAACAAGGAGTCGCCTTTGGTTTCGTCACCAGATCAATGACGCAGCTATAAAACGAACACAGCTGCTGACACGGCACACACTGTAATAAAACAGAGTAACCTTGTGTGCGCTTCATATGTTTGTAGCAGGTGCCTGTGACCTGTTAACGTCACTGGCACTTCTATCGATGCAGGCAAGTTCCAAAAACGCTGAATGATTTCACTTTCTTCTCTTTCTTTTGCCAGAAAGGTCTTCAGTTCGGTGAATGTATGACGAAACTCTATACATAGTTTTATTTCTGGATCTTGTGCTCGCTATGAAATTAATGTATAACAGCAGCGTCTCAAAGACTTCAGATTTCGCTGTTTGCAGTGACTGAGGTGTGTAATACGGTCCGCGCGTATGAAGCGACCCCAATGCTTACATGGACATCATCTCTCTGTCTTCGTTGTAAATACAATTTTGCATGCTACATAGCGTTGTGTCGTAAGAGCAAAAGGGCTAGACACTACGTTTGATACATCTCTGCTGTCTTTTTTGTTCTGCCCATTACACAGAATCTGTGACCAAATTAACGACAATCGCATAGGTAACTGTCAGTCTGACATAATTTCAATCTTTGTGCGTCCAAATTAGGCATCGTCCGAGTGAAGTGCCACGACGGTTGAGACACTGGACTTGCATTCCCATAGAGTGCAAGCGGGGTAATCGGAATAAGTCACGATCCTTTTTCTTACCAAATCTTCGCCCAATTCAGAACTTGTACTCCGCTTCCAGTGGCCCCGTCACCGATCGTTGATGAAGGAAAGCATCTCTGTCTCTTGGCATATGTACCATTCAGTCGCAGCTCGTTAAATTAATCGCAATACTGATTCTCTGGTCCTACCTCTCTAACAACTTCCCTTCAAAGGTGCTGCCTCCTTCTGCATGATTGTGCCGTCTGCAAACAACCTTACAATGATGAGGTATGTAATGTTATTTATACAAAGTGAGTAGTAAGTGAGGAAAAGTATGAACGGCGATGGAAACGTTTATGTTTGAGGGCTTTGCTGCAGCGTACATGAAACATAGGGCGACTCCGATGCAGGTATAAAAGCACTGAATGTAGGCGTGGAATCAATATGGCATTCGCGTCTTTCCGATATGTGTACGTTAAATGCGAAAACCGGCGCTACTAGCTCGGTCAGGATAGGCTGCGACCTCTCCTGACGTATGGCTTCTCACCAAGCCAGACTGCATCGGACTCCTCTCAACAACTGTTCTCTCGCTAGCACTCGCGATAATACAGGGTGTTTATAAATGAATATCGTGGTTTTAACGCTTTATAATATTTGTTTCATTAAACTTATAGTTATAAATGATATGTCAAATGAAAGAGCAACTCAAACAGTTGTGCTTGGCACCAGTGCGCTGTCGCTGTCGCTATATTGACGGGACTGCCTTGGCCCGAGGTGTAGGAGTTTAAGCTTGACTAAGCTATTCCTCCTGCGCGTGCGCAATGTTTCCGCCGCAATCCGCTAGACAGCAGCAGTAGTAGCGAAGATGGCGACTAGTGAACAGAAAGCGTTTTGTGTTTTGCAGTTTTCAAAGATCGAAACTGTAGTTACTATACAATGTGCGCTCTGGGCCCGCATCTCGTGGTCGTGCGGTTGCGTTCTCGCTTTCCGCGCCCGGGTTCGATTCCCGGCGGGGTCAGGGATTATCTCTGCCTCGTGATGGCTGGGTGTTGTGTGTTGTCCTTGGGTTAGTTAGGTTTAAGTAGTTCTAAGTTCTAGGGGACTGATGACCATAGATGTTAAGTCCCATAGCGCTCAGAGCCATTTGAACCTTTTTTTTGTGCTCTGTGGCTGAAGTTCGGTTGTGATCCTCCAAGTGATAATAACATTCATAAGATGGTATCATTAATTTGAAGAAGCTGCCTTTGTAAAGGGAAGAGCACAGGACGACCAAGAATTTGTGGTTCACTCATAGCCCAAATAAATCAGTTCAGAAGGCTACTTGTTGAATTACAAGTTCCCGTGTCGACTGTTTGGAAAGTTTTAAGAAAAAACGTACAACTACGTCCTTACTGTTTACATTTTACAGGCTCTAAAGTCGTAAGACCATGGATTATGTGTCAACTTCGCAAACGAAATGTTGTTTTGTGACGATGAAGATTTTCTGGATCATGTTGTCTTTAGTGATAAATCGACCTTTCACCTTAGTGGACATGTTAACACCACAATGTGTGCATCTGGGGCTCAGAAAATCCTCACGAGATGCTAAAAAGCAACGAGATTCCCCTAAAGTGACTGTTTTTTGTGCCGTATCCTGGCAGAAAGTTTATGGGCCTTTCCTTTTTTGGTGAACCAACTGTAACTGGCACTTCTTACCTTGATACACTAGAACAATGGCTCCTCCCTCAGTTGGAAGAAGATGAGCCAGAGAACTTCATTTTCCAGCAAGATGGTGAGCCACCTCACTGCCATAGCGAAGTACGCGATTGGTTGAACTTTACTGTACCCAAGTGCTGGATAGACCGCAAGGTGCCCAATGAAAGGGCTTGCTTTGCATGACCTCCACGTTCACCTGACCTAACGCCAATCGATGTTTTCCTTTGGGGCTTCATCAAGGATCGTGTGTACGTGCCTCCGCTACCAGCAGATCTCCCTGAATTAATAAACCGGATTGAAGCAGTTGTTGCTACAATCACTAAAGACATACTTATCAACATTTGGGAAGAACTCGGCTATAGACTTGATGTGTGCCATGTGACAAATGGTGCTCACATTGATCATTTATAAGGTTCTTTGTAAAACTGTTTGAGTTGCTCTTTCATTTGACATATCATTTATAACTGCAAGTTTAATGTAATAAATATTATAATGCGTTAAAACCCCGATATTCATTTATAAACACCCTGTAATATCTCAGACTAAGAGTTTTTGTATACACGCAACAGCAGAACCAGTAGCCAACTTTCCAAAAAATGAACATTCAACTTCGACCAGGAAATTTCATGGCATAAAGCATGTCTATTTGTTTGACACTATGTCGGCGTTCCTCGAACGTCGAAGATCGGCAGCATACTCCTTGGTTGTATACGCCATATTTATTCCACTTCAATACCCATGGAAGACTGAACATAGTTTGTTTCTGCATTCCAACCTTCCTTGTCACTTCAGTTCCGGTTCTCGTGCAATACGGATGTGTTATTCTGTCCACTCCACACAGTGACGTGGTATTTACTTCCAGCGAGCGTCTGAAGCATTCATTTTCATTCAAGCGTGTTTAATGGTGTGTTATACACACACTGTCAGCTGAAGGGATGGCAGATCTTCCTGAGACGGGTCAAGTTATATGGGCAGTGATAGGAACTTGTTACTAATTATATCATGCATCGTCGAGTAAAATATGTAATAATATGTCGCCTGTTCTGTCTGATGGTAAGTGGGGTAAAACAAATTGACTTTCGCGGCATAAAAATGAAAGCTTTTATCTATGGAGACTATCGCGAAGTTGCAGATTCTTAAATCAGCCGTAATAAAAAAAGATGATGCAGACAGAACCCGAATGCATCAAAAATGACATTATACTACTCTTACTTCTTTCGTGCCGTGATCGCTAAAGATTTTTTTTTGCTATACTTCATTTATACATCAGTGGCTGGGATTGGTTTAAACTACATAGTTTGAGTCAAATTATTTGAATTATTGCTTGAGGATACAATGTCGTAATGGCAGTACGTTTTTCTTTACCAATAAATCAGTTCAGGAAGATCGAACAAAATGGGGTTTAGTAATGGATGACAATTACTTATATATTTTCTGATTTCAGCGAGTAGAATAGGGACAGAGAGTTTTAAAGGACCACCTGGATTCTTACGCAAACTACCAAAGGTAAAGGTAGCACTAAGTATGCGATCTTTATAAGACAGAAATGTGATCTAAGTAAGATACGTCACACAGGCTCCTCTAAAACAAATTACACTGAAGTCAACGGTAACAGTGCAACAGCAACAGCCTGCCTAGCAGACTCTACAACAGCAACAACAGGAGCTACAGATACACAATCTGCTCCACTTGCAACAGGAACAACATTTATTACTACAAGACCAACAAAATAACCTGCAGCAATAACATCATATGCAGTTAACACCGCAACAATTATGTCAACAGCCCAGTCCAAAAAAAATTAACCTCCCTGGAAGCTGCACATGGTTACTGCCGAATGTAAGTGTAACTATAATAGTGCAAGACGATATATACACATATTTGTACTGAACCTGACGCATGGTCTCATGTAATTGTTGACAGAGAAGAGACAATAGATACATACACTGTAGAACATAGCCCATAGTAGTATCGGCTCAAAAAGTCAGTAAGCAGGTTCGAGTTCGCGAATCACATCCAGTACAAAATATGCATGAACGTAGACGTAATAACAACAGACACAGTACAACGGATCAAGAGCCTTTCATTGTGTTTGTGGAAAGCCTAGACAAAAACAGTGGAAATTTTCTTCTTCTGTCTATTGGTAAATTAATGCATTCGGACAGCGCCCACCTTAAAAAAGATGTTAGTCTGTCGGGCAGAGACAGAGTGAAAATGAAAAAGAAGCCAGCAATTGCAGTGGACGATCCACTGGAGTTATCTATATGTAAAGGAAGAAACCTGATGTGTCTACTTCCAACTTCTTGTTTATATACATATGGGATCAAACACATTGTTGATGCAACTCTAACAAACAAAGAGATCTATACGGAAATACTACGTGAATACCCAGTTATTAGCGTCAATCGATACACACGGAAAATTGTTACAGACCCAGAAAGAAATGTGCCACTAGTGGTATACAATATCGCATTTAAGTCACAAATCTTAGCACATCAAGTGATAATCTTCGGTATGAGATGCTTGGTACAACGCTTTACTGCTCCATTCAACAATGCAGGAATTGTTTACAATATAACCATCTCCCCCCGCAGTGCAGAAGTCAAACTAGATGTAGTAAAGGTGGCGGACCGAATTCAGTAGATGTTTCCACGCAAAAAATGCCAGTGCGGCGAAATTTATTTTGCCGCGTGCCATGCCAATAGGAAATATAAGATGGTTTGGCCCAATGTACGACAGCGGAAATAATGAGAAATAAATTCCAACTACAGAACACATAACTGTAAATAAGCCTACTGCATATGACAGTTACCCGGAATATCGACCCCTACGGCCACGTGTGTAGCAAACAATGAGGGCATCTGTAGCTCAACGTAGTGCAGCCAATAACACAACAGAAACGGCAACAATTACAGCATACCGCACGATAGTCAGGGCAACAACAGTATAGGCAATGAGCTGTGGAGCGATCGTGGTGACCAGTAAACCCTAGAAGCCAGCCTAAATCACTCAGCTGTAACAATGCCTGGCGCCAGGATTGTGCACAGATAAATCAAGAAATATATATGCCACATCGTCTCCCCACACACTCTAACTTACGAAGCCCATACGCACCTCAACATCATAATCTCACGATCTCACCGAATAGGAGAGAACCCTTTGCATAAAAAATACAGAGTTTATAGTAAATATAATTACAGAAGCTAAGTCCATGCCATCAGGAGCCATTGATATCCTACGATTGCATGCTAACTTCTTATCTAAAACAAGGAAACGTATTAATTACGAAATACAAAATTTTGGAGTGAAATTCTCGTTCAGCGGGTGTAAATAAAGATGCCATGCGTCGTGCATTAATTGGAAGAGATATATGTGTGTAATGTGATTCAAGTTAGGATATTCGGTTTATTTCAGAAGCTTATGTGTATTTAGAGGTGAGGCGATCGGAATCATACTACATACATACTAACAAGGGAACCTCCCCATCTCACCCCCCTCAGATTTAGTTATAAGTTGGCACAGTGGATAGACCTTGAAAAACTAAACACAAATCAATCGAGAAACAGGAAGAAGTTGTGTGGAACTATGAAAAAAATGAGTAAAATATACAAACTGAGTAGTCCATCCGAGCCGGCCGCGGTGGTCTCGCGGTTCTAGGCGCGCAGTCCGGAACCGTGCGACTACTACGGTCGCAGGTTCGAATCCTGCCTCGGGCATGGATGTGTGTAATGTCCTTAGGTTAGTTAGGTTTAAGTAGTTCTAAGTTCTAGGGGACTAATGACCACAGCAGTTGAGTCCCATAGTGCTCAGAGCCATTTGAACCATTTTTTAGTCCATCCGAAGATAGGCAACATCAAGGAAAACGTGAGCTCAGGAGCGCCGTGGTCCCGGGGTTAGCGTAAGGAGCTATGGAACGAGAGGTCCTAGGTCCTAGGTCTTCCCTCGACTAAAAATTTTACTTTCATTATTTTCGCAAAGTTATGATCTGTTCGTTTGTTCATTGACGTCTCTGTTCACTGTAGTAAGTTTAGTGTCTGTGTTTTGCGACCACACCGCAAAACCGTGCGATTAGTAGACGAAAGGACGTGCCTCTCCAATGGGAACCGAAAACATTTGGTCGCAAGGTCATGGATCAACCGATTCCTCCACAGGAAAACACGTCTGATATATTCTATACGACACTGGTGACGGCATGTGCGTCACATGACAGGAATATGTTGTCGACCCACCTAACTTGTACACTTAGCGAATGGGTAAAAAGATTCTTCAACCTTGCCCGATTTAGGTTTTCTTGTGGATGTGATAATAACTCCCAAAAAAGTGATGAAAATATAAGAGTTTGTCACATAAACTGAAAATAAAAAATTAAACTTTTCACTCGAGGGAAGACTTGAAGCTAGGACCTCTCGTTCCGTAGCTGCTCTCGCTAACCACGGGACCACGGCGCTCCTTGAGTCCCATTGTCCTTGAAGTTGCCTATCTTCGCATGGACTACTTAGTTTGCATATTTTACTAATTTTTTTCATAGTTCCACACAACTTTTCCCTGTTTTCTCGATTGATCTGTGTTCAGTCTTTCAAGGCCTATCCACTGTGCCAACTTATAACTAAATCTGAGTGGGGTGCGATGGGGAAGTTCCCTTGTAAGTTCGCATTCCCGGCACAAATCCGCCCGGCGGACTTGTGTCGAGGTCCGGTGAGCCAGCCAGTCTGTGGATGGTTTTTAGGTGATTTTCCATCTGCCTCGACGAATGCGGGCTGGTTCCCCTTATTCCGCCTCAGCTACAATATGTCGGCGATTGTTGCGCAAGCAAGTTCTCCACCATTACTCTACCACGCAAACATAGGGTTACACTCGTCTGGTGTGAGACGTCCCCTGGGGAGGGGGGGGGGGGGGGGGGGGGGGTCCACTACTGGGGGCCGAACCGCACAATAACCCTGAAAGAGTGGTTCGGTGTGGAACGGCGGAGGGTTGAAGTGGACTGCGGTAGTCTTCGTGGGGTTGTCGACCACTGCGGCTGCGGCGGGGGCGGAGCTTCGCCGTCGTTTCTAGGCCCCCGGGTAACACACAACACACAACAAATTCGCATTTGCCTTGAAATAAAATTCGAGAAAGAAATGTCGGTAGTATTACTGTATTGCCTACAGAGAACAGCTATCTCAAGAAGTGAATGGCACAATTTAATGCGCCATTGGAAACCGCCCTCAATTATTTGTAAAGATTTTAATGCCCACAGCTATGCTTGGGGATGTGGTTGGCAAGACTGTTGTGGGGCATCTTTACTTCACATAATGGGTGACTTCGGCCTTGATGTTTTGAATGATAGAACGCCAACATTGATTCCGAAACCGAAAGAACGCCTATCCGCTGTCGACATCTACACCTACATGACTACTCTGCAATTCACATTTAAGTGCTTGGCAGAGGGTTCATCGAACCACAATCATACTATCTCTCTACTATTCCACTCCCGAACAGCGAGCGGGAAAAACGAACACCTAAACCTTTCTGTTCGAGCTCTGATTTCTCTTATTTTATTTTGATGATCATTCCTACCTATGTAGATTGGACTCAACAAAATATTTTCGCATTCGGAAGAGAAAGTTGGTGACTGAAATTTCGTAAAAAGGTCTCGCCGCGACGAAAAACGTCTATGCTGTAATGACTTCCATCCCAACTCACGTATCATATCTGCCACACTCTCTCCCCTATAACGTGATAATACAAAACGAGCTGCCCTTTTTTGCACCCTTTCGATGTCCTCCGTCAGTCCCACCTGGTAAGGATCCCACACCGCGCAGCAATATTCTAACAGAGGACGAACGAGTGTAGTGTAAGCTGTCTCTTTAGTGGACTTGTTGCATCTTCTAAGTGTCCTGCCAATGAAACACAACCTTTGGTTAGCCTTCCCGACAATATTATCTATGTGGTCCTTCCAACTGAAGTTGTTCGTAATTTTAACACCCAGGTACTTAGTTGAATTGACAGCCTTGAGAATTGTACTATTTATCGAGTAATCGAATTCCAACGGATTTCTTTTGAAACTCATGTGGATCATCTCACACTTTTCGTTATTTAATGTCAACTGCCATCTGACACACCATACAGAAATCTTTTCTAAATCGCTTTGCAACTGATACTGGTCTTCGGATGACATAATCCTGTATTCACCAAAGCTCGTTGTGGATGTCCAGTGGAATATTTGCGACTCTCCCTTGGTATAAGGTCAGTATGCCATAGAGATACATAGAGGTAGCCTTCACCCATTTATTACTAAAAACGGTTCACAGTACCGCGCCCGCTGCACCGACCGACCATCACCGAGACTGTCGCCCTAGCACCGGATAATTACGGACTCATCGAGAAACGCTCCATTGTGAGGCGAGAACACACGTGTTCCGCGTCCGTGCCACGCCAGTGAACACAGCTTCACCCTGCGCAGGCGGCCAGTGACTCAGTGTGGAGGCGCTGTAGTTGGTCAGCATTTCGAGATAGCGACACCTCACGCGCGTCTACGCGCGAGTCTGCGGAAAAGCTTCTAACTCTTAACACAACTCAAGATTGCCTTCGAATGCCCAAGAACCCATCAAGAAAGCGGAAAGTAACCAAAACTGACTGCGTCAAATATCAAGAAACAATAGAGGACCGGATTAAGACGCTAACCACATAATTGTCACCGTTGGAGAGGTGTGAATTTTTAGTATTATCATGATGGAGCAACTGCATCAATTCCTACACAAAAAGCAACCTACGAGGGGCATTTGAAAAGTCCGTGCAAAAATAAAAACTACTTACACTGCTGGCCATTAAAATTGCTACAGCAAGAAGAAATGCAGATGATAAAGACCTATTGGTTGGACAAATATAGTATACTAGAACTGACATATGTTTACATTTTCACGCAATTTGGGTGCATAGATCCTGAGAAATCAGTACCCAGAACAACCACCTCTGGCCGTAATAACGCCTGGGCATTAAGTCAAACAGAGCTTGAATGGCGTGTACAGGTACAGCTGCCCATGCAGCTTCAGCACGATACCACAGATCATCAAGAGTGGTGACTGGCGTATTGTGACAAGCCAGTTGCTCGGCCATCATTGACCAGACGTTTTCAATTGGTGAGAGATCTGGAGAATGTGCAGCAGTCGAACATTTTCAGTATCCAGAAAGGCCCGTACAGGACCTGCAACATGCGGTTGTGCATTATCCTGCTGTAATGCAGGATTTCGCAGGGGTCGAATGAAGGGTAGAGCCACGGGTCGTAACACATCTGAATTGTAACGTCCACTGTTCAAAGTGCCGTCAATGCGAACAAGTGACCGAGACGTGTAACCAATGACATCCCATACCATCACGCCGGGTAATACGCCAGTATGGCGATGACGAATACACGCTTCCAATGTGCGTTCACCGAGATGTCGCCATACACGGATGCGATCATCATGATGCTGTAATCAGAACCTGGATTCATCCGAAAAAATGACGTTTTGCCGTTCGTGTACCCAGGTTCGTCGTTGAGTACACCATCGCAGGCGCTCCTGTCTGTGATCCAGCGTCAAGGGTAACTGCAGTCATGGTGTCCGAGCTGGTAATCCATGCTGCTGCAAACGTCGTCGAACTGTTCGTGCAGATGGTTGTTGTCTTGCAAACGTCCCCATCTGTTGACTCAGGGATCGAGACGTGGCTGCACGATCCGTTACAGCCATGCGGGTAAGATGCCTGTCATCTCGACTGCTAGTGATACGAGGCCGTTTAAATCCAGCACGGCGTTCCATATTACCCTCCTGAACCCACCGATTCCATATTCTGCTAACAGTCATTGGATCTCGACCAACGCGAGCAGAAATGTCTCGATGCGATAAATCGCAATCACGATAGGCTACAATCCGACCTTTATCAAAGTTGGAAACGTGATGGTACGCATTTCTCCTCCTTACACGAGGCATCACAACAACGTTTCACCAGGCAACGCCGGTCAACTGCTCTTTGTGTATGTGAAATCGTTCCTGATATCAGCACGTTGTAGGTGTCGCCACCCGCGCCAACCTTGTGTGAATGGTCTGAAAAGCTAATTATTTGCATATCACAGCATCTTCTTCCCGCCGGTTAAATTTCGCGTCTGTAGCACGTCATCTTCGTGGTGTAGCAATTTTAATGGCCAGTAGTATACGTGTTTGGGGTAAACATTATTTTTCGGCCTAGTCTCCTTTTAGTCTTATACACTTCGTCCAACTCTGTTCTAATTTGTCGATCCCTTCCGAATAATAGGAATTGTCCAAGTCTGTAAAATAGCTACGTATCAGTTGCTGCAATCACCCCCTCCTTTAAATAAAATCTTCGTCCCGCCAGCCATTTCATCACATTGCGGAACAAATAGTAGTCCAGGGTTGCCAAGTCTGGAGAATAGGGGGGATGTGAAACGATTTGGACTCCTATTACCATTAATTTTGCGACCACAACTGCTGAGGTGTGTACTGGTGCATTGTCGTGAGGGAAAGGACTTCTTTGCGGTCCAATCACTGGCGTTATTCTTGCAACTCAGTTTTCAAATGGTCCAGTAACGATGAATAATATGCACCTGTAATAGTTTTACCCTTTTCCAGATAGTCGATGAAGATTATCCCTTGCGAATCCCAAAAGACAGTCGCCATAGCCTTTATGGCCAAAAGAATGGTCTTCGCCTTTTTTGGTGCACATTCTCCCTTGGTAACCCATTGTTTAGATTGTTGTCTGGTCTCAGGAGTATAGTAACGTATCCATGTTTCATCCACAGTGACGAAACGACGCTTAAAGTCCTGAGGAATCTTGCTGAACAGCTGCCAACCATCCTTGCAACACTTCACACGATTCCGTTTTTGGTCAAGTGTGAGCAATCGCGGAACCCATCTTGTGGATAGCTTTCTCATGTCCAAATGTTTATGCAAAATATTATGTACCCGTTCATTCGAGATGCCCACGGCACTAGCAATCTCACACACCTTAACTCTTCTGTCACCCTTCACCATATCATGGATTTTATCAATGATTTCTGGAGTTGTAACCTTCACAGGGCGCCCAGAACGTTCAGCATCACTTGTGTCCATTTGGCCACTCCAACAATTCAATTTTGAAACCATTTATAAACTTTTCTAATCGAAGGTGCAGAGTCACCTAATGTTTATCAAGCTTCTCTTTAGTCTTCTGAGGCATTTTTCTTTTCGTAAAGTAATGTTTAATCACCACACGAAATTCTTTTTCGTCAATTTTTTGACAATCACTCGACTTCCTTGATTCACACGAATGCCGAACACAAAGAAATAGGCCAATATGGCTGAAACTTGGTATGCGTTCTTTTCAAAGATGCTACTAACTAAACATTATCTCAATACGCGCCGGTGGTGCCATCTCTCGGACTTTGCACGGACTTTTCAAACGCCCCTCAATACAGAGCAATGAAAACATGTCCGATTGCCTGTCGACAGCGCCGACCAATACACTCCTTGTAGGAAAAAAATAACCGCACAAGGATCACTAGAATGTGACGGCCAGGAAAATCCAGCACTTACATCAAATCCTGTAGCCCAAAAGTAAGAAAAGAAAACCATATGCATAGAGCTCCTCTTCTTATAACTATCATCAGCTTCGAGAATTATTCCAACGAGAAAACGGTATACTAGAACACAGCCTTGGGAAGCGAAAACGGTTGGCTAAATTAAGTCGAAATCTACATGGACGGCTCCAAGACACCAGAAGTTGCAGGTTATACTTTCTACTGCCCATTGACAAACACTTCAGGGAGGCTATGCCGTACCTAGTGAAGCATCCATTTTCACTGCTGAAATACTAGCAGTTGGCGAAGTGGCTACTTATGGTTGGTTGGTTGGGTGGTTGACTGGTAGGTTGATTCGAGGTGAGGGGACGAAACAGCGAGACCATCGGTCCCATCGTATTAGGGAGTCCCATCGGATTAGGGAGGAAAGGGGAGGGAAGTCGACCGTGCCCTTTTCACAGGAACCACCCCGGCATTTACCAGAAGCGATTTAGGGAAATAACGGAAACCCTAAATCACGATGGCTAGACGCTGGTTTGAACTGTCGTCCAAGTGCGAGATCATTGTGCTAACCACCTACCTACGGAACAAGGAACGCATTTCAAACGGTCTTGATCTTAACTGACTTTCAAAACACTTTCCAGAGGATATAAACTTATCGGAATATGACCACTCTCAATTATATATGGTATAAGATACATTGAGTTTGATTCATACTAAAGGAAAAGTTTGCATTGACGTTAACCTCCTGTGGTTCAAGAGGCATTCAGGCATAATTGGGAACGAAATAGCTGAGAGATATGCTAAAGGAAAGTATATTTGCAAGAATTTGATACCCCTGTAGTGACTTATAAGGAAAATGCGCCAAGTCTTAAAGGATTAATGGAACAAGGAGATAAGGAATGGATGAAAACCCCAAGAAACAAGGAATATTTTACGCCCGTATTCAGCCAGAACTGCGGGTGGAACCTGCCGAGGAAACTGTGGTACACCAGAATCAGGATGAGTAAACAGTACCAGGGCTACGGATGCGGTTGGGACGTGGATGTTACCACAGTCGCCTTTTTCAAATTAAAGTTGTAGCTTCACCAGTGGCGTGGTTGTTGCAGTGGAAAAGAACGCGATTTAAACATGTAATAGCGGGATGCACACAGCAAGGGAAATTATACCTCGAGCTGAAGGTGTTAATACTTAAAACCATTACTGTCCTCTTAAGTATGAATGATATAAGGATATCTCACATAACAGGAATGACTCGAAACTGAAAATTTAATCTGATTTTGTGTCGATGTTTATATTTGTATACGTGCAATGTATACACTCCTGGAAATGGAAAAAAGAACACATTGACACCGGTGTGTCAGACCCACCATACTTGCTCCGGACACTGCGAGAGGGCTGTACAAGCAATGATCACACGCACGGCACAGCGGACGCACCAGGAACCGCGGTGTTGGCCGTCGGATGGCGCTAGCTGCGCAGCATTTGTGCACCGCCGCCGTCAGTGTCAGCCAGTTTGTCGTGGCATACGGAGCTCCATCGCAGTCTTTAACACTGGTAGCATGCCGCGACAGCGTGGACTTGAACCGTATGTGCAGTTGACGGACTTTGAGCGAGGGCGTATAGTAGGCATGCGGAAGGCCGGGTGGACGTACCGCCGAATTGCTCAACACGTGGGGCGTGAGGTCTCCACAGTACATCGATGTTGTCGCCAGTGGTCGGCGGAAGGTGCACGTGCCCGTCGACCTGGGATCGGATCGCAGCGACGCACGGATGCACACCAAGACCGTAGGATCCTACGCAGTGCCGTAGGGGACCGCACCGCCACTTCCCAGCAAATTAGGGACACTGTTGCTCCTGGGGTATCGGCGAGGACCATTCGCAACCGTCTCTATGAAGCTGGGCTACGGTCCCGCACACCGTTAGGCCGTCTTCCGCTCACGCCCCAACATCGTGCAGCCCGCCTCCAGTGGTGTCGCGACAGGCGTGAATGGAGGAACGAATGGAGACGTGTCGTCTTCAGCGATGAGAGTCGCTTCTGCCTTGGTGCCAATGTTGGTCGTATGTGTGTTTGGCGCCGTGCAGGTGAGCGCCACAATCAGGACTGCATACGACCGAGGCACACAGGGCCAACAGCCGGCATCATGGTGTGGGGAGCGATCTCCTACACTGGCCGTACACCTCTGGTGATCGTCGAGGGGACACTGAATAGTGCACGGTACATCCAAACCGTCATCGAACCCATCGTTCTACCATTCCTAGACCGGCAAGGGAACTTGCTGTTCCAACAGGACAATGCACGTCCGCATGTATCCCGTGCCACCCAACGTGCTCTAGAAGGTGTAAGTCAACTACCCTGGCCAGCAAGATCTCCGGATCTGTCCCCCATTGAGCATGTTTTGGACTGTATGAAGCGTGGTCTCACGTGGTCTGCACGTCCAGCACGAACGCTGGTCCAACTGAGGCGCCAGGTGGCATGGCAAGCCGTTCCACAGGACTACATCCAGCATCTCTACGATCGTCTCCATGGGAGAATAGCAGCCTGCATTGCTGCGAAAGGTGGATATACACTGTACTAGTGCCGACATTGTGCATGCTCTGTTGTCTGTGTCTATGTGCCTGTGGTTCTGTCAGTGTGATCATGTAATGTATCTGACCCCAGGAATGTGTCAATAAAGTTTCCCCTTCCTGGGACAATGAATTCACGGTGTTCTTATTTCAATTTCCAGGATTGTATATGTTTATCACATCAAAGGAATCTAACTAAACGACTCGCACATCAATATTTAATTTCATTTTTGTTTCGGATGTTTGTATCTGTGTATGTAATCATGTTTATATGTTTATGTAACTTACAAATTCTAAAATGCATCGTATGTAGGTGTATAAATAAACTAAATGTAGCAGACGAATTTGTGGTTATCACCTACGGACAACTAGAAATAAATAACTTGTCTTGAGCACTGAAGTGTAAACATAGATTCTATTAACTAACCGAAGATCACAAACAGCACGCCCAGGAAGTTTGTCGCCCTGTGACATCAGCAACGTTACATCTTATCTGCAATCCCTGCGGGGCGTTTAGAAGGTGTGTTAAGTTGTGCGCTCAGCAAAATGAACACACGTTTGAACGTCGCTCTTAAATGAGCGTTCTGCTAACAGAACATCCATCTGCACACAGCCAATCGCATAAAGCATATTGCATCCACCTCGAAAATTTCGAGTTTCTATCTCTCTAGCTAAAATTGATGGAAATTTGATTTAAACTGCTTTCTATACATCAGTTACATGAAAGAAAAGGAAAATAATGTTCTGTCTAAAAATTATAGCTCATTAATACAGCTTACTGAAAAAAAAACTAAATAAACTATATTCATTACTCGGCAGAAAAAGTAACGTTTTTATGTTCACCTATTTAAGTAAATACTTCTTCCACTAATTATTTCGTGAATTACAGGAAGAAACACTTTATCTGAAACGCCCTGTATGTTGAGATATCAACGAATAACTTCCACGGTACTTGAAAGAATTGTAGAGAGGAATAACCGTAAAAGAAGACGAAGATTAGAATATATCCGAAAAATAATTGAGGAGATTGGGTACAAGTGGTGCTCTGAAATCAAGAGCCTGGCACAGGAGAGAGATTTGTGGAAGACAGCATCAAACCAGGCAGAAGACTGATAATACAAAGTACGGTCGCTAGCTGTGCTTTGATCCACGACACAGAGTTACACTTCTCTGTACACAGAGGTCAATCTTTAAGTGCCCTATGGGCATTTAACCACTCCTAGGAAGATTCCGAGATCTGACCATTGGACTTCTTGTCAACAGTTGAGTTGATGTTCTGCCACCTTATACACCGTATGTGTTGACAAGCGTCGTTTTACCAAACGCTGAGGCATTGGACCTTATACAAAAAATTTAGTAATGATTTCCCAGAAACAGTGTTGTCACCCAGAATCACAGAGGGACCTGAAAAGGGAGCACTCCCTAATACCGAAACTGAATGCGTACCAATAAAACCAACTGATGATGTTATCTGTACTACATATATGATACAATAGCAGGTACACTAACAGGTGTGGTCCTAGTATCTATTAGAACAAAAACTTCAGGAATTTTTTTTGTGTATCTCAGTAGTCATAGAAATCTTTTAAACTTTATCAAATTATGTCCTTTGAGAAAGACAAAGTGGGCTACCTTCTTTCATAAATTACCCCCCTGGTAGTGAGTCATGGTGAGGCTACTGGAGGGTCACTATTCACGGTAAGACATACAACCGTAAGTATTCTTTGCCATTGCTGTAGTGTTAATTCTAAAACGTATATTTTGGATATTAGTGAAACAAGATTACTAGAGATGTGTTTAAATTGTAGGACTAAAAAACCAAATGAATGATCTAACAACAGTATATGGGAATGAATACTAAAAACTGTTCTGTTAGGACTAAATACTTTCAAAATTGTAACATGGCTGACGCAGCAACTGTTGAAAATCGTCACGGTAAATAGTAACAGCCAAACAGCTGCACAATAAAGATTTATCGAAATCCTTGACCACGGTTTCGGTACACTCGTATTTCAGTATACCTTCATCAGAAGCAAAAATACACCTGACTAGGGAGACACCTTCATTAGCAAAAAACTTAGCAACATAACTGAGATGGAAGAAAAAAACACTTATAGCCTTAAGTAACCATGAAAAATACCAAAGTATTACAAGCACAAAAACATTTAGTCACTTACTAAAATATCCTGCAGTGGAGATGCATAAAACAATCGTGCCAAAGGCGTCGTCCGTAGAACTGTCATTTATTTTTCGCAGCTATGATTCTCATTCTACCCTTTTGACTGGTCACTGGTAATAGCGCACCCCCCCCCCCCCCTCCCCCCAACGAGTGGTGACTGAGTGAGCACAGTTATAAGCAACACCACTCTCTGAGCTGCAATATCAAAATAATGGAACAGCCAACTAACGAGCAGACCAGTAACGCAGGCTCGGAAATATTACTTGACATAGTACCTTTTGAGCCATCGGCCGCGTTTTACATTATACTGTTTAATCCGATTTATGTTTTTTCAAAACTAAACTACGAGGGTAATCCCAAAGGCAAGGTCTCCTATTTTTTCATAAGTACAGAACTCTGTGTGGCAGTTGGTCACATTGTTACGAAGAGTGCTTCACGCGCTATGTGTAAACATGGCGCACGCCGCGCTGAGGCGCTCAGTATTGGCTTGGCAGCCGTTGAGAATGGAAGTCCTGTTGGACGTTACAGCCAAATGCGAACTGTGCGCAGTTATTCTGTTTTTGAACGCAAAGGGCACTGCGCCGATTGAAATCCATCGCCAATTGACGGAAGTGTATGGTGAGTCGTGCATGGATGTCAAAAATGTTCGAAAGTGGTGAAGAGAGTTACAGCTGGTCGGACCAAAATTCACGACGAACAAAGGAGCGGAGACCGTCAGTTTCTGAGGAGACTGTGTTTTTTTTGAGCAAAGCATGCGTGAAGATCGGCGGATCATCCTGGATAATCTCTGCACGTTGGCTCCTGAGGTTTCCCGAAGCACCGCACACATAATTTTAACGGAAACATTGAACTGCCAGATCGTGTGCGCAAAATGGGTGCCACACACGCTGACTGAAGACCACACATGGCAACGAGTTGATGCTTCCCGCGCATTTCTTTACCGTCTTGCAGCCGAATAGGACATCTTTCTGGACTCCATTGTTAGGGATAATGAAAGCTGGGCATATCACTTTACACCTGAGACCAAGCAACAATCACACCAGTATCGGCATCCTTCTTCGCCAAAGCCGCGGAAACTCAAACAAACACAGTCTGCCGGTAAAAAGTCATGACAACAGTTTTTTGGGATGGGAAAGGGGTATTGTTGGTCGACTTTATGCCCACTGGGACCACAATTAACGCTGACAGGTAGTGTGAGACTCTGAAAAAATTCCAACAACGGGTAACTCAGAACCGGGGAAGAGGAATATGGACCAAGGGCGTACACATTCTCCATGACAAAGCTCGCCCACACATCGCTCAGCAAACCTTTGCTCTCCTGCAACAATTTCATTGGAACATAATCACACACCCAGCCTATATAGTCCTGACTTGGCGCCCAGTGACTATCACCTGTTCCCTAAGTTAAAAGAACATTTGGCCAGAAGGCAATTCAGCTCCGACGACGAGGTGAAAGAAGAGGTTCATAACTTTCTGAACAGCATGGCGGCGAGCTGGTATGATATGGGCATACAAAAACTGCCACAGAGTCTACAAAAATGCATCAACAGAAACGGTGATTATGTCGAAAAATAGCTAAATGTTCAATCTGTAAACTGATGTGAACCATTGTAGAAATAAACAGATCTGTGTACTTATAAAAAGAAGAGGAGACCTTACTTTTGGGATTACCCTCGTACTATAGGAAAGAGTACGAAACGACACGATCTGACTCAATAGCGTTAAAGAGCATTCCACGGCTGCATTTAATACGTTTTGAAACGATACTCGTCAAACATGCATATTTACCAGTGATCCTTCGAAACAGAGAAATCAAAGTTGAAGCCACCAAAGAAACATGAAAGAAAAGCTGAATTCTGAAAAAGGAAAGGGAGGTAGAAGAACATCAACATCGAGATGAACATGAACCAGGGATGTATTAGTGTTGCGTCAGTTAGACAGAAAAAAGTTTTAGCTTTTACCTGAATTTCCCAAAAGTTCACTTTTTTAGTGATCTGATGTACGTCGGTTAAAAAATGTTAAACAGAGGGAGCTGCAGTTTTATCTAATGTCTTAAAACATACCTAGATAAAAACCTGACATTTTTTATGACCTAAATTCAAAAATTGAGAATTTTTTAAACAAAAACTAAATTTACTAATTACTAAAATTCTAATTAAAAAGGTTTTGAAACATTATTTAAGACAGCAACATCCTTTTTAAAGATATGTATTAAAAATAATTGCGTAAAGAACTCCAAGCAAAAAAAAATCGCTTTGTTTTCTTTTTGAGATATGTGTGTCTATCCTGTAAATACAAAAGTAATATGCTTTATTTCGCTTGAGTCACAAAATACAATCCAGAAAAGAGCGTGTGATAAAATGCCAGGGTTCATACATCAACATTTTTTCCAAATGATTTGTTAAAAGATGGTAAGTAACACATGGACTTACAGCTGTCATTTTTTGAGCTCCAGTGTTTAAACAAACTGACAAATTCTTACATTTGTGTTCACGTAGCAGACCCCTTAAATGTGATACTGCTTAACACTTACTCTCCATGTACATTCCAGACTTTGCAGCCACACTCCGTGGTGCATTTGTACTTTCCCATTCGCGTACTGTGTACAGAGGAGCTGTGATGACTTGACACTTTGCAGGCGCCCGGCGGCCGCGTTACGGCTGGTAACCTGTGGTGCGAGAACCGCCCCTTGGCCGAGGCCCACAAGACGGCGCGGCGGTGCGGCCCGTCGGGCAAGCTGCGCGTCTTCGAGCTGGGCTTCAACGTCTCCCGCCAATGGCTGCCCGTTATAGAGGCGTGCCACGACGCCGACAAGGCCAGCACCTTCTACTCGCACCACCAGCTGCTCGGGTACGTCGCTCACGCAACACTGGTTCCCGATATAAATACAATGAGACGTCGCTATGCATATACTGTAGATTACATCTATTAAAACAATACGGACTATTTTGCCATTCCCGAGGCGCGCTGAGTGGACGCTCGGTTAGAGGCGCCACGTCACGGATTGCGCTGCCCCTCAGGCCGGAGGTTCGAGTCCTCTCTCGGGCATCGGTCTGTGTGTTGTTCTTACCTTAAGTTAGTTTAAGTAGTGTCTAACTCTAGGGACCGATGAACTCAGCACTGTCACGGTCTGTGCGGCTCCCCCCCCCCCCCTTTGCCCCCCCCCCCCCCGTCTAAGGTTCGAGTTCTCCCTCGGGCATGGCTGTGTGTGTTGTCCATAGCGTAGGTTAGTTTAAGTTAGATTAAGTAGTGTGTTGACTTAGGGACCGATGTCCTCAGCAGTTTGGTTCAAAATGGTTCAAATGGCTCTGAGCACTATGGGACTCAACATCTTAGGTCATAAGTCCCCTAGAACTTAGAACTACTTAAACCTAACTAACCTAAGGACATCACACACACCCATGCCCGAGGCAGGATTCGAACCTGCGACCGTAGCAGTCCCGCGGTTCCGGACTGCACCGCCAGAACCACAAGCCACCGCGGCCGGCAGCAGTTTGGTTCCTTACGTATACAATCACATTTGAACATTTTTTATGCCGTGCCCGAATTAATTAGTAGTCCAAAGCTTCGTCTTCAAGTGGGATTGTAGCTTCTATGAAGCTTCGATTTGCACCCTGACTCGTTACGACCTGCAGTAAACGTTCGTTACTGCGAGTTCCCGTGCAGAGGGGTGATGTCACATTTCTCCAAAACTGGAGTACAGTTGGTTGAAACCAGCAGAGAAGCATTAATTAAGCTGTTCATTGCTAAACATTTCTACAGGGTGTTACAAAAAGGTACGGCCAAACTTTCAGGAAACATTCCTCACACACAAAGAAAGAAAATATGTTATGGGGACATGTGTCCGGAAACGCTTAATTTTCATGTTAGAGCTCATTTTAGTTTCGTCAGTATGTACTGTACTTCCTCGATTCACCGCCAGTTGGCCCAATTGAAGGAAGGTAATGTTGACTTCGGTGCTTGTGTTGAGATGCGACTCATTGATCTACAGTACTAGTATCAAGCACATCAGTACGTAGCATCAACAGGTTAGTGTTAATCTCGAACGTGGTTTTGCAGACAGTGCAGTGTTTACCAATGCTGAGTTGGCAGATGCCCATTTGATGTATGGATTAGCACGGGGCAATATCCGTGGCGCGGTACTTTTGTGTTGAGACAGATTTCCAGAACGAAGGTGTCCCGACAGGAAGATGTTCGAAGCAATTGATCGGCGTCTTAGGGAGCACGGAACATTCCAGCCTATGACTCGCGACTGGAGAAGACCTAGAACGACGAGGACACCTGCAATAGACGAGGCAATTCTTCGTGCAGTTGACGATAACCCTAATGTCAGCGTCAGAGAAGTTGCTGCTGTACAAGGTAACATTGACCACGTCACTGTATGGAGAGTGCTACGGGAGAACCAGTTGTTTCCGTACCATGTACAGCGTGTGCAGGCACTATCAGCAGCTGATTGGCCGCCACGGGTACACTTCTGCGAATGGTTCATCTAACAATGTGTCAATCCTCATTTCAGTGCAAATGTTCTCTTTACGGATGAGGCTTCATTCCAACGTGATCAAATTGTAAATTTTCACAATCAACATGTGTGGGCTGACGAGAATCCGCACGGAATTGTGCAATCACGTCATCAACACAGATTTTCTGTGAACGTTTGGGCAGGCATTGTTGGTGATGTCTTGATTGGGCCCCATGTTCTTCCACTTACGCGCAATGGAGCACGTCATCATGATTTCATACGGGATACTCTAGCTGTGCTGCTAGAACATGTGCCTTTACAAGTGCGACACAACATGTGGTTCTTGCACGATGGAGCTCCCGCACATTTCAGTCGAAGTGTTCGTACGCTTCTCAACAACAGATTCGGTGACCGATGGATTGGTAGAGGCGGACCAATTCCATGGCCTCCACGCTCTCCTGACCTCAATCCTCTTGACTTTCATTTATGGGGGCATTTGAAAGCTGTTGTCTACGCAACCCCGGTACCAAATGTAGAGACTTTCGTGCTCGTATTGTGGACGGCTGTGATACAATACGCAACATCGAAAGTAAGTGTTTCCGGTCACATGTCCACTTAACATATTTTCTTTCGTTGTGTGTGAGGAATGTTTCCTGAAAGTTTGGCCGTACCTTTTTGTAACACCCTGTATATGTCTTTCTTGCTTTCACAGCGCCAGATTTGCAACTAGTGGCGAAAATTAGAACGATTTTTTTTTTCAGCGTAAATCTGTTCAGCATTAAAGCATTAGAATATCTACTAAGTTTCACTGCCATGTAATAACAACAGCCCACACTAGACCTTTGGGATTAGCTGCGCGTTAACCATAACCACCTATTACCTACTAGGCAGTCATTTCTTACGACTCTTGAGTACTGCGAATACACAGAGAAAATAATTGCTAGAGTTATCAGTATCAGTGATTATACAACCATTGTTGCTCCCTTTAGACTTTTCTGTACTAACATCCTCAACGCTTATGCAGCCATGTTCCTTGTGCATGTTAACTAATATCTTATTTTTTGGAATTTAGCAAGAAACTTCCTTGGACTGTCTTCCACCTATTAACCTCGATACATATGTCAGCTCACTTCCATTTCATTTTAATTGAAGCCATAGAAAGTGTATCTAAGTCATTTGTTTGTTTTCCTCTTTCTCCTATTTAAATAATGGTTCAAATGGCTCTGAGAACTATGGGACTTAACTTCTGAGGTCATCAGTCCCCTAGAACTTAGAACTACTTAAACCTAACCTAACCTAAGGACATTACACACATCCATGCCCGAGGCATGATTCGAACCTGCGACCGTAGCAGTCGCGCGGTTCCAGACTGAAGCGCTTAGAACCGCTCGGCCACACCGGCCGGCTTTCTCCTATTTAGTCCCAACATTCAACGCTTCATTGTTTGCTCAGCAGAGCGAGGTGGCGCAGTGGTTAGCACACTGGACTAGCATTCGGGGGGACGACGGTTAAAACCAGCGTCCGGTCACTCTGAGTTAGATTCTCTGTCATTGCCCTCGCATTAAAAGTACGCACAGTACATCACTGAGATGTCAGTACTGAAAGTAATCACTGATCATGAACTTTCCATTTAGACACATGGAAACATTCGCTTCGAAAACTCCATTTGGTTCACTAAAAGTTTTCCAGATCACATTTACTCTTCCATTTCTTTTGTTGTCGATCTATTTGTTTTCGACTGTCGTTCATACATCAACAGATTCTGTAACTATGTTACTTATTTGCTATTTTTTTGCTTATACGTCATTTTACTTTTCTGAAATTTCATTTCTTGGTGTGCCTATAAATTTGCTCTGTTTCGGTATTGTAGTTTGTTTACGCTAGACACAACAGAACAGTTTCGCGGCCGGCCGCTATGATCGAGCGGTTCTAGGCGCTTCAGTCCGGAACCATGCGGCTCTTACGGCCGCAGGCTCGAATCCTGTCTCGGGCATGGATGTGTGTGATGTCCTTAGGTTAGTTAGGTTTAAGTAGTTCTAGGTTCTAGGGGACTGATGACCGCTGATGTTAAGTCCCATAGTGCTTAGTCATTTGAACCATTTGAACAGTGTCGCAAGTAGAAACAGAAGTGGTTCGGAGTTGTTTTCTGAATAAGTACTGCTTCTCACTTTTCCCAGCTTTAGGATCTGGAGTTTCCTCTAAGACTGGTAAGAACAGTGTTGATGACTCTTTGTAACTTCCAAACGTTCTTTCTGTTTCTTTGGACAAGTCACAAAGAGTGCGATGCAGCAAAGGGTAAGTTGTTCCTTTAGGAGAAACACCATCTTCGTTTTCTCGATTTAAGGGTCTGAATAATTGTTCTAGCTATGATGATAATAAGTTTACTGATGTAGACTCTTGACTCGTCTGTCAATAATTTATTACACACCATCCTGATGAAACGTATGTTCCTCTCTGTACTAACATGGATCGAATTACTGCCTTATTTCTGAAAGACTGTTAGTACCCAAATATATATTTCGTAGGTCACTTGAAGCAAAATACTGGGATAATTGTTTTCATAACGGCCTCGGTTGAAGCCCCCTCTCACCCCCCCCCCCTCCCTCCCTTTTCCCCTCTTTCACACTCATATGCGCTGCTATTCAGTCTTTACGGACGTCAACGGGATATTAAATGTGAACAATCTTTGCCTCCTTCCTCATTGGCCTTTAATCAAGACGACATTTCCTGTCATCACTGGAAGTGACATCCAATGACTAGTCCACTTTCGAAATCACTGAGCTCTCCTGACCGACCCATTATGCTCTAATTGCTACATTATTGTCGTTGACACCACGATCCCCGACTCCTTCTATACCGACGGTAGGGTTGCCATCCGTTTCGATATATCGGGACCGTCACCAATATGGACCTCCTTAGCCCGATATCCCGGCAAAATCCAATTTTGTCCCGATTTTGCAAATTACTGTTACGAACTTGCCTCAGATGCTGAAGTAACGCCACCTGTTAGCGCAACACGTAAATACAGACTCAGTTAGTTTTATTTATGTCAACAATTTTATTTTGACAAGGTCGTCTCATAGATGCCGTTGCATGTTGCGTATTCTGTATCGACGATGCAAGCACCTTCTAGATCCAGCGCCATCATACGAGAAAATACCAGACTCCTTCATTAGTATGGGGTGGAACTATTTAAGCAGCGCCACGCGGAAGAATTCGGGCATTTCCCATTTGATTAGCTATTCGATAAGACGGTTCTTTCTAAACGTAATAAAGACAACGAGGGCAAGGTAGTAATGTCTGAAGTGTTTCCTGCGGGTGTATACGACGTGAAGCGTATAGTAAGTGTACTTCGATACTTCGAGTTTTATTGTCGACTGTTTACCGTCTGATAAACTTATCATAGCTTACAAAAATTACCAAGGATGGAAAGAGAAACGGTCACTTTTCGGATGATTACACAAAAGAGTGGTCTTTTATCAAGGAAGGGCGTACGGATCAAGAGGCGTTGTCTCAGATATGTAGCTGTTTAATCTCAGTAACACACGGAGGTGTGCCAGATGTGAGGCAGAATATTTCTACGAAGAATCATTCAAATAGATTAGCGGTAGCGTGGACATCAAAGCCTATTTCTACATTCGTGATTAAAGAAGTTACCCAGGAAGAATTGCTCGTTGCTGCTGAAAAACTATCAACAGCTCATAAAGTTGTCAAGCATTATCAGTCTTTCATTTCTCACCGTAAAACTGAATACCGCAGTGTATCCTGACTCCAAAGTCGCCGAAAAGCAGTCTACAACCAGGATCAAAGCTACAGCTATTGTGGAAATATTCTCGCACCACACTCTGTGTCCGAATCCATACAATTGCAAGAAGTTTCATTTTACGGCATAGGAACCGACGCATCGAACCACAAGAATGAAAGATGTTTCCTTTAGGTATTCAATACTTTACTGAAACTAACTGTCGAAGTTTGATTTGCTGAGTAACGAAACATCGGAGACAATTGAAAATTTTTGTCTGGACACTTTAAACAACTGCAAATTCCATTAGATAAATTAATCGCCGTTTGTGGAGACACTACCAGTACCAACTTCGGAGAGCTTCATCGATGCGGCCAGCTGTATGTGTTTCACAAAATTAAAGAATAAGTAGGAAAAAATATAGAAGGAATTGGATCCCATTCCCATATTCTCAATGCTAGATCAAGCGCCGTTGGAGTCTAAACTGTCAAATAATCGTCGTGAAAATATTTCATTATTTTTCAATATACACGGTAAGGAGATGTGCTTATACGTTTACGTCGATCATTAGACTCTTGTATCTCATTCACTTTCTGGAGAGGGTACGTGAGAGGGGAAATACTGACGTGTTTGTTGCTTAGCACTCCTCGTGGCGATGAGTTGCTGGCTCATAAGCTACAAACTACGCACGGAAGTAACATAGATTCTGGTATCCGAATTACGAGACAATCGTTTTCAAATGCGGTACGTATTTGTAGCAAAAAGCGTAAATTGAAGTTGTTGCAGTACAACATAGTGATTAGAAGAAAAATGGCCACTGTTGAGGAAAGCATGATGCTAGCAACAACCGTGAATACAACAATCGACGCGAAGTGCTCCGAATGGGTTCGACGTGCGATGACCCAATCCATGGGACCATCAGGCAGAATTTAGCGCGTCCACTGTAATCTCTACACCATTGTTACTTCCACAATTACGTTCTTAACTTCTGCGGCGACTCTGTCTTTTTTGTGTGTTCAGAAATTGAAAATAAAGGTTGCACAGCTCGCGTAGATCAGTTCAGTTCCTTTAGCCTTAACATAAGCTTCTAAAGTTTCTTTTTATGGGATGCGTAACTACAGTATGAGTATTGTTTTGTTGTAGATTCAGCACCGAAAAAGAAAAGAGCATTACAAAAGAGAGAAAGTCAAAGCCGAAAACAGAAATTTAGGGACGTGTTACGTAAGGAAGAACAATTTAAAGGGTGGTTAACTGCACATGCCAAGGATATTTATCGTGCTCATTAGTTTGTGTGCTGGAAGAAACGAACTTTTGAAACAGGCAAATCGCGACCCGCGCAAAAACCTGGTGTTACAGTTTAATAAACAATCAGTGCTTTCATCGTGGGTGCATCACCGTACTACGTGCACTGCAAGTTGTCGAAGAGGATACCAAAGCTGCTGAAATATGATTCGCGACGCCAGTTGTTGAGCATCCACTATCCTTGTCAACAACAGAGCACATATACTGATCAGCCAGTACATTACGACCAGCTACTTAATGGCGGGCAAGTCCACCTTTGTCCCGGATAACAGCGGGGACGGGTCGTGGCACGGAAGCAGTGAGTCCTTGGTAGGTCACTGGAGGGAGTTAGCACCACATCTGCACACACGTCACCTAATTCCCGTAAATTCCTGAGTGCGGGGCGATGAGCTCTGACCCTACGTGCAATCACATCCCAGATGTGTTTGATCGGGTTCAAATCTGGTGAGTTAGGGGTCCAGCACATCAACTGGAACTCGCTGCTGTGTTTCTGGAACCATTCTACCACACTCCTGGCCTTGTTACGTGGCATATTATCTTGTTGAAAAAAGCCACAGCTGTCGGGAGACACGATCGTCAAGAAGGGGTATACGTGTTCTGCAACCAGTGTACGATACTCCTTGGTCGTCATGGTGCCTTGCAAGAGCTTCACTGAACCCATGGTTGCCCATGTGAATGTTCCCCAGAGCACAATGTAGCCGCCGCCAGCTTGTCTCCATCCCGCAGCACAGGTGCCATGGAGCTGTTCTTCTGGAAAACGACGGATTCGCGCTCTCCCATCGGCATGATGAAGAAGGTATCGGACTATGCAACGCTCTGCCTCTGAGCCAACGTCCAGTGCCGATGGCCACATGCCCATTTCTGTCGTAGTTGTCGATGTCGTGGTGTTAACATTGGCACATGAATGGATCGTCAGCTGCGGAGGCTCGTCCGTCAGTAGCAGTGTTCGGTGCACTGTGTGTTGAGACACTGTTGTATCCTACCCAGCATTAAAGTGCGATGTTAGTTCCGCCACAGTTCGCCGCCTGTCCTGTTTTACCAGTCTGCCCAGCCGCCGACGTCCGACATCTGTCATAAGGGGTGCCGCGCTGATTAGCCGCGCGGTCCAACCGCCTTGGCACGGTTCGCACTGCTTCCGCCGTCGGATGTTCAGTTCTCCCTCGGGTATTGGTGTGTGTGTTGTCCTTAGCATAGTTTAAGTTGTGTGTAAACCTCGGGACCGATGACCTCAGCTGTTTCATCCTATAGGAACTTACCACCACAATCAGAACAATCTTGTTGGGTGACCGCCCAAGCCCACGACGTCTGGGCGTGATTTCACCTTGGTTTCACTACTTGTTGAAGACACTCACCACAGCACTCCTCAAACACATGACAAGTCGTGCAATTTTGGAAATACTCGTGCCGAGCCTCCACGTCATCACAATCTGTCATTTGTCAAACTCAAATAATAATGTGTGTGAAATCTTATGGGACTTAACTGCAAAGGTCATCAGTCCCTAAGCTTACACACCACTTAACCTAAATTATCCTAAGGACAAACACACACACCCATGCTCGAGGGAGGACTCGAACCTCCGCCGGGACCAGCTGCACAGTCCATGACGGCAGCGCCTCAGACCGCTCGGCTAATCCCACGCGGCAAGCTCAGATAGATCGCCCGCTTTCCCATCTAAACACGGACACTGATGCTGCCGTGCATGTGTCTGAGTAGCAGAGATTCATCGCTAGGTGACGCTGCTATCGCCTGGGCGGTTTTATATAAATAGTTGGTCGGTGGTCATAATGTTATGACTGATCAGTGTAGATGATTTCATAAAAGACATTTTCCTCGATTCTAAAATTGCTCAAAATACTAATGGCACCAGGCTTCCCTAATTTCACCAGCTGCCACATGGTCGCGTATACAAACAGTGATCCAATACTGTCAAATGTTTTTTATTCCAGTCTTTGATCACAATATGAATTCTTTAGACGATGACCGGTTTCAGTCAGTAATGACCATCCCCAGATCTTTTTTTCACGAATTTGTTTGAAAACAGGACTGTTCAGTGTACAAAATTGTTGGTGAAGGGGACATGTTACTACCCAATACGTCATTAGATCCTTTTTTTGTCGCAACTCAACAAGTTTTTTGCCTCTTTAGGAACTTTCAAGGTGAACATAGGGACTTTTTATATATTGTATGGGGACATGTTTAGAAATCAGTTGGCAACACTGTCCTCAGGTCGCTGCTGCGGTTCCGGCGACAGCAGACGCAGCCGCGACCGACATTCACTCAGGGCTGCGAGTCGGGAGAGCTGTTCCTGGGCGTGTCTCCTAGCAACGCGTACTCGCCGTCCGCCGTCCAGCAGACTCTATCGACTACGCTGGGGTCAGAGGAGAAGGCGAGGCAGCTGCTCGCCCAGACGACGCTCAGTCGCGGTCACCTCGCGCCCTCCGCAGACTTCATCCTCAACACGCAGCAGCACGCCTCCTTCTTCTACGTGAACACGGCGCCGCAGTGGCAGATATTCAACGAGGGCAACTGGTTGTCTGTGGAATCGGTGCTGCGCAACCACGCACAGCAGCAGTTACTGGATCTGGAGGTGAGTCACACCGCCACACATACACTTCCGGAATAAAAATTAGTACACCCTTTTAGAGATTTCCCATTCACTCAAGATTTATTGTTGCAACAGTGCATATGGAGTACATCAAATGATTACGTTTACATATCAATAGCATTAGAGGTTCTCTGGCAGCAGGTATCGATCCATCTAAAACACCACATTGGCACGTGTTGTAGCCTCCACGGGCGGCAGAGCAGCTGCTGTCTCTGGAATACAGTCGACCGGACAGATGGCGAATATTCTGGAATACGTTATGTCACGCCTGCTCGACCTGTTCACGAACCTCTGAAGAGTTGGTTGATGAGCCGCGCGAGTCACTTCTCGTCCCATCATATTCCACATATGGTCGATTGGAGACTTGTCTGGAGATCGTGCTGGCCAGGGAAGTTGCTGCACGTCTTGTAGAGCACGTTGAGTTTCACGAGCAGTGTGTGGACGAGCATTATCCTGTTACACCACTGGCCATTAAAATTGCTACACCACGAAGATGACGTGCTTGAGGCGAGAAAATTAACCGACAGGAAGAAGATGCTGTGAAATGCAAATGATTAGCTTTTCAGAGCATTCACACAAGGTTGGCGTAGGTGCCGACACCTACAACGGGCTGACACGAGGAAAGTTTCCAACCGATTTCTCATACACAAACAGCAGTTGACCGGCGTTGCCTGGTGAATCGTTGTTGTGATGCCACGTGTACGGAGGAGAAATGTTTACCATCACGTTTCCGACTTTGATAAAGGTCGGATTGTAGCCTATCGCGATTGCGGTTTATCATATCGCGACACTGCTGCTCGCTTTGGTCGAGATTCAATATGGAATTGGTGGGTTCAGGAGGGTAATATGGAACGCCGTGCTGGATTTCAACAGCCTCGTATCACTAGCAGTTGAGATGACAGGCATCTTATCCGCATGGCTGTAACGGATCGTGCAGCCACGTTTCAATCCATGAGTCAACAGATGGGGACGTTAGCATGACAACAACCATTTGCACAGTTCGACGACGTTTGCTTTACCATGGACTATCAGCTCAGAGACCATGGCTGCGATTACCCTTAACGTTGCATCACAGATAGGAGCGCACGAATGGCAAAACGTCATTTTTTTCGGATGAATCCGGGTTCTGTTTACAGCATCATGGTGGTTGCATCCGTGTTTGGCGACATCGCGGTGAACGCACATTGGAAGCGTGTATTCGTCATCGCCATACTGGCGTATCACCCGGCGTGATGGTATGGGTTACACGTCTCCGCCAACTTTTGTTCGCTTTGACGGCACTTTGAACAGTGGACGTTACATTTCAGATGTGTTACGACCCGTGGCTCTATCCTTCATTCGATCCCTGCGAAACCCTACTTTTCAGCAGGATAATGCACGACCGCATGTTGCAGATCCTGTACCGGCCATTCTGGGTTCAGAAAATGTTCTACTGCTGCCCTGGCCAGCACATTCTCCAGAACTTTCACCAATTGAAAACGTCTGGTCAATGATGGCCAAGCAACTGGCTTGTCACAATACGCCAGTCACCACTCTTGATGATCTGTGGTATCGTGCTGAAGCTGCATGGGCAGCTGTACCTGTACACGCCATTCAAGCTCTGTTTGACTTAATGCCCAGGCGTTATTACGGTCAGAGGTGGTTGTTCTGGGTACTGATTTCTCAGGATCTATGCGCCCAGATTGCGTGAACATGTAATCACATGTCAGTTCTAGTATAATATATTTGTCCAATGAATACCCGTTTATCATCTGCATTTCTTCTTGGTGTAGCAATTTTAATGGCCAGTAGTGTAGAACAACACAACAGCTTCCTTTTGGAAGAACGGCAAAAGAATGTGTCTAACAACATTTTGTACGTACCAAACACTGGTTAGCGTCCTCCAGAAACGCCTTCATCCCTGACTAGAAATCCTAGGATGGGGTGACGGTGTGTTGGACGTGTGCACTCTGCACCGGCAGTGTAGCTCATACTGGGAGTAGATGGAGATCCATCTTGCGGTTGAAGCTCACTCTTGGTTCCGTGTTTCCTTAGAAATAAGTTATTTGGTCGGATTCCGCCTTGAGCAAACACAAATGTTGCTCTCTTTTTATCGAAGCTTGTTTAATTGAAGTTACAGCATGCACAGTGGACTTTTTTATTTGCTTTCCATCAAATATCCTTTTGTTTGATAGAATGCAAACAGAAAGCTACAGAAATCATTGCCTCTGTTAACAAATATGACGTGACTGTCACATATTGCCGAGCGGTATTTGATTATTTTTCTGCTCATTTCTTGGTTGTTTTTGTGGACAGTACATGACGTGCTAACTCTGGAGGAAGGCTTCAAATTACCTTGTTAAAAGCAAGAGGCCCGAAGTGTCCGTTCTATGGTCTAGCTTGGCCACAAAAGATCAGTCCCAGAGACTCTGAAGAAGGGAAGTGGATCGCCAAGGCATTGCAGTTCTCAGAAGTGGGTGTGATAAGCCCCTACCCCTCGCTTTGGTGGTTACCGCGGCTGTTTTCATTTGAAGGCAGCTGCCACTAAGCCGCTGTAGGTTCCTAGAATGTATCTGTGTGTGGCGAATTTACCTTCCTGTACGCAGATCTGACAACATGCTCAAACGGCGCTGCCCTGATCCCATGAGAAAACTCGTTTTTATCTTCCTTCCAGATCTTGCCCGACAACGTGTTTTGGCACGAAGATCTCTACCAATGAGTGGAACTTGGCTAGCAGCCGATACCAACCTCATGAATGTTGAGATGCATTCAGTAAGTAAAGAATGGGAAATTTGTGCAGGGTTCCCCGGTATTCACGTAAATAAAGCTAAAATCTCGCTGGACACTGAGGCAACGGCTGGGTGTCCTACCCTGCACCGGAAAGTAGACCTGCACATTCCTGCAACAGAGTCGCAGAGACAAATCATCAACGGAACCACGACTGCGCGAGATCTTCCGGCAGAGAGACACAAGAAGGCGCAAGGGGGATAAAGAGAACTATGGCCACGTCTCCCTGATGTGTCCCATCTGCAACTGACACGTGAACTGTTATGTTGTTATAACCAACCACATCCTCAAGTGCCCGAACCGGCGAAAGTGTAGAAAAGAGTCCAGAGCTTCTGCTCACAGCCCATCGACAGACAGTTGGTCAACTGTCAGAGGTGGCGCAACAGTGTTCATAAAAAAATACCCGATTTGTAGCATATAGGAGAGTCGTTCTTCCACCACGACAACGCACCTGCACATACAGCCGTCTCTGTTAGACAGTTTTTGGCTAAAAATGGCATGGTTCCGCTGCCCTAAGCACCTTACTCGCCTAACTTGGCTTCGTGACACGTTCTCTTATTTCCTCGCATGAAAAGTGGCATGAAAGGACACCGATTTGACAGCATTGAAGAAGTCAAGAAAAAATTGAGAGGGGAACTGTCAGCCATTTCTAAAGATGACTAAAAAAACGTTTCGAACAGTGGAAGCTCCGATAGGACATTTTGAAGAGGAGAAGGTTGTTTTGCAAAAAATTTAAAAATAATTCTGGCATTTTGAGTACCCACTTGCATTCCATAACACTTATTCCGTACACTGTGTTGACTTACCCAAAAAATTTCGAGTCTGCTTGTTACTAGCAGATCTAAGACGTTTTCCTCGGTTCTCTGATTATTCCAGTTAATTTCGCAATATTCACTGCGTTTTCTGAGGTGAGGTTGGCGTTGTACGAGGGCTATCCACAAAGTACATTACGTTTTGGAATTAAAAATAAATAAAATATTGGAATTTTTTTATTATATACAGATGAAAGCCACACTTAAATACTACTTTTCTCCATATTTGCCATTTAAAATAAGGCACTTATCGTAGCGATGGACATGCTTGGAAATTCCTTCGTCGTAAAATTCGGCTGCCTGCGCCTTCAACCACGTGGTTACCTCTTTTTGGACAGAAAAGGTGTGATTTTTGTGGATTTCCTGGAAAGAGGCACTACAATAAGCTCTCAAAGGTATTTTCAAACTCTGCACAACCTCAGAAGAGCAATACAAAACAAGCGCAGGGGAAAGTTGGGCTCAAAGATCTTGCTGATTCACGACAATGCCCGGGCCCACACGGCAAATGCCACTCGTGAAGTTCTCGAATCTTTTAAGTGGGAGTTGTCTCCTCATCCACCGTACAGTCCCGACCTGGCACCGAGCGACTTCCACTTATTCCCAACAATCAAGAAGTGGTTGGTTATGCAGCGTTTTGATGACGACGCACAGCTTCAAGAAGAGGTACCCACGTGGTTGAAGGCGCAGGCGGCCGAATTTTATGACGAAGGAAATTCCAACCTCGTCCATCGCTACGATAAGTGCCTTAATTTAAATGGCAACTATGTAGAAAAGTAGTATTTTAGTGTGGCTTTCATCTGTATGTAATAAAAAAATTCCAATACTTTATTTATTTTTAATTCCAAAACGTAATGTACTTTGTGGATAGCCCTCGTATGTTAGACGTTCGAGGCTTCAGTATGATTTGGCTTGGGAGTTGGAAGGTTCAGTGGGGTTGTCTTCAGTGGTACATCAGACAGCCTTTGGTAATAGAGGGGATGAATAGCTGAAGGGATTTCGGGAAAAATAAGAACAAGGAAGTTGGTCGAGAATTGTTGCGGATGTTGATCGGTGTGTCCGGGCCGTAATTTAACTCACATTCAGCTTTCTCTGTCGTGATCTCAAGGTCATCTCCTTTTATCATGGCAGTGAGAGCCTATGGGTGGTTGGGGAGTTCAGATTGTCTGAGACATGGAGGTCTGAATGGGAGAAAAGGAAGCATGGGAACCAAAGGCTATGGCAGTGAGTCTGCGCAGCAGGTGGGAGTGGAATTCATGATTTGATGATTATGTTATCTCCGAGTCTTTACAGGGACCAGTTGTGCTATGTTCAGTTTGGGGAGATACTTTTAATTACGAAGGATAGAATCTTTAGGGTAAGGCATTTTTGTCCAGGTTGAAACAGCACAAAGGATAGTGTTGGATAATAGGTTTGTAGAGTTATTAGGCGGAGCCCGTGGGTTCTGTGTGTCCAAGATATAGTGGGGGTATTTTGGTCTTTTCGGATAATGTTTGCAAGGAAGTTAACTAGCCTGCTTGGAACGTGTAGTGCGGTGGTTTACTTGGGGTATGGGCAATCTGAGATAAGGCTGGTGTGTTAGTGGGTGCTGGTGGCGAAGTTGATGTAGCTGAGGCTGTTGATAGTTAAGCTGGTGCAAACGACAGAGGTATTGTAGCTACAGCTGATGGTGACGGTGGTGCGATGTAAGCTGGAGGGAGTGGTGAGTGAAAAAGAGAAAAGAAAATTGAAACACCTGGACCCCTCCCTTATGAATTTAATTTATTTATAACTACTTCCGGTGTTACATAACACCATCTTCAGGTCCCTTGACCAAAGTAAGCTTGGAGGAATTCAATCTTGTGTGCAACTTTAACAGGAAGCAATACTAACTAACTAGTGTTCTTAGATCTCTGGTTTACAACACAGTATTCATTCGTTTATCAATTGACGACTCAAGATTTTGCTTGCTGAACGAAGGTTCCCCTAGAACTTAGAACTACTTGAACCTAACTAACCTAAGGACATCACACAACACCCAGCCATCACGACCCAGAGAAAATCCCTGACCCCGCCGGGAATCGAACCCGGGACCCCCGGCGTGGGAAGCGAGAACGCTACCGCACGACCACGAATGCGGACTGCTGAACGAAGGGATAGCGTCATGTAAGCCAGACATCTACAGACACCGGTTGCTTAATATTGACTCCTGCTATGACTGAACACGAGATTGGATTCCTCGCAGTTTACGTTGATCAGGGGACCTGAAGATGACCTAATGGAAGACCCAGAGTGGTTGGGTAAATAAATTAAATGCAAACGAGACCGCTGCAGGTGTTTTAATTTTCACTTTATATTGAACGTCCAAAGTTCCTGTAACCATCTGTTATAAGGGTTGATATAAGAAGCTTTGGGAAAGAAAGGGTGGCGCAGTTATAGATTGAGGAGTGAGGGGAAGGAAGGTTCAAAAGTGGTTAAAATGGCTCTAAGCAATGTGGGACTTAACATCTGAGGTCATCAGTCCCATAGAACTACTTAAACCTAACTAACCGCCGACCTTTCTGGCCGAGCGGTTCTAGGCGCTTCAGTCCGGAAGCGCGCTGCTGCTACGGTCGCAGGTTCGAGTCCTGCCTCAGGCATGGATATGTGTGATGTTCTTAGGTTAGTTAAGTTTAAGTAGTTCTAAGTTCTAGGAGACTGATGACCTCAGATGTTAAGTCTTATAGTGCTCAGAGCCATTTTGAACCTAACTGACCTAAGGTCATCACACACATCTATGCCCGAGACAGGATTCAACCTGCGACCGCAGCATCCGCGTGTTTCCGGACTGAAGCGCCTAGAGCCGCTCTGCCACAGAGGCCGGCGGAAGGAAGGGAAGGGACATCGCAGTAGTTGAGAGAGTAGGAACGGTGAGAACAACTATAGGGGATAATTATTACTGGATAAATATGTATATGGTTGTGGGAGTGAGATTTCGATACAGGTGAGTATTGCCGACAGCGGAAGTAATGGTTGGTGGAACATCCATTCTGATCACGGTGTTGTGAAATACGAGCTAATAAACGATTGACTGAAGGTGATAAACGGCAATGAAAACTATAGAGCTGATGGCGGTGTGAGGACTGGCGTAGTGAAAGGCGGCGAAGAAAGCGGTACGAAGGGTATGAAGATGATAGGGGATTACGGCGTCGGCACGACAGCGCTTGAGACAGTTGTCGATGATGATGACGATAGTGACGACAAAGGGCTGTGCCAGTGAGGACGGCGATGACAGGAAACTTTTTCCAGATATTGAATGCAAGTCGGGGAGTAGTTCGACGCTTGTATTCCCTACAGGAAGGTGAGGTGCCAGTCCTCGGATGGCAGTTATTGACCTAGCACTAGAAACTTGGTCTAGCCTTCCCAGCCAATAATCCTTCATATGACTAGTTGCGAGCCGATATATCCATGAGGCAAGCGCTACTACAGTGCGTAACTGTATGCTTTATACCCGTATGCGAACCGGTGTTGTGCGTCCACTACTTTAAAAAGGTGCGCTCACCAAGGAGTCTATCCGGAACAAATATTTACTCTTGAGGCTTCTGCAGCTGTTTGGTTACCGTTTGATTACTTCACTTTCTGAATCACTTCTCGGCGGGGTATCTCCATTTACGTCAGCACTCTGCCAGCAGCCGATATAAACACCATTCGCGAATGGTGGACGGGAAGAACGGCTGTTGCTGCACCTGCGCAATCTACGCAAACTCCGTTGCTCTAGGTCGTTAAGTGAAGGCCATCGGCCACTGCGGTCTCCGTGGTGGGCGGTAATGCCTGTCATGTGTTATTCTCGGCATCTAGACACTGTGTATCTCGGAATATTGAATTTCCTAACGATTTCCGAAATGTAGAGTCCCATGCGTCTAGCACCTACTACCATTCCACGTTCAGAGTCTGTTAATTCCCGGCGTTGGAGACAATCACGTCGGAGCCTTTTGACATGAATCACCAGAGTACAAATGAGCGCTCCGCCAATGCACTGCCCTTTTATATGTTGTGTACGCGATAGTACCGCGATCTGTATGTGTGCATATCGCTATCCGAAGACTTTTGTCACGTCAAGTATGTTCGTATCCTTCCGCACTTAGCGTTTTCCGTAGATCAACAGACGGATTGCACCCCAGCCACGGAAAACACCTCTGTCATAACACTACCTCCTCTGTAGTTCACTAGTTCCAATATACACTTCTGACCATTAAAATTGCTGCACCAAGAAGAAATGCAGATGATAAACGGGTGTTCATTGGACAAATATATTATGTTAGAACTGACATGTGATTACATTTTCACGCAATTTGGCTGCATAGATCCTGAGAAATCAGTACCCAGAACAACCACCTCTGGCCGTAATAACGGCCTTGATACGCCTGGGCATTGAGTCAGACAGAGCTTGAATGGCGTGTACAGGTACAGCTGCCCATGCAGCTTCAACACGATACCACAGTTCATCAAGAGTAGTGACTGGCGTATTGTGACGAGACAGTTGCTCGGACACCATTGACCAGACGTTTTCAATTTGTGAGAGATCTGGAGGATGTGCTGGCCAGGGCAGCAGTCGAACATTTTTTGTATCCAGAAACACCCGTACAGGACCTGCAACATGCGGTCGTGCATTTTCCTGCTAAAATATAGAGTTTCGCAGGGATCAAATGAAGAGTAGAGCCACGGGTCGTAACAGATCTGAATTATAACGTCCACTGTTCAAAGTGCGGTCAGTGCCAACAAGAGGTGACCGAGACGTGTAACCAATGGCACCCCATACCATCACGCCGGGTGATACGACAGTATGGCGATGAAGAATACATGCTTCCAATGTGCGTTCACCACGATATCGCCAAACGCGGGCGCGACCATCATGATGCTGTAAACAGAACCTGGATTCAACGGAAAAAATGACGTTTTGCCATTGGTGCACCCAAGTTCGTCGTTGAGTTCGCCATCGCAGGCGCTCCTGTCTGTGATGCAGCGTCAAGGGTAACCGCAGCAACGGTCTTCCAGCTGATAGTCCATGCTGCTGCAAACGTCGTCGAACTGTTCGTGCAGATGGTTGTTGTCTTGCAAATCCCCATCTGTTGACTCAGGGATCGAGACGTGGCTGCGCTATCCGTTACAGCTATGCGGATAAGATTCTTGTCATCTCGACTGCTAGTGATACGAGGCTGTTGGCATCCAGCAAGGCGTTCCGTATTACCCTCCTGAACCCACCGGTTCCATATTCTGCTAACAGTCATTCGATCTCGACCAACGTGAGCAGCAATGTCGCGATACGATAAACAGCAATCGCGATAGACTAATATCCAACCTTTATCAAAGTCGGAAACGTGATGGTACGCATTTCTCCTCCTTACATGAGGCATCACAACAGCGTTTCACCAGGCAACGCTGGTCAACTGCTGTTTGTGTTTGAGAAATCGGTTTGAAACTTTCCTTCTGTCAGCACGTTGTAGATGTCGCCACCGGCGCCAACCTTGCGTGCCGGCCGCGGTGGTCTCGCGATTATAGGCGCGCAGTCCGGAACCGTGCGACTGCTACGGTCGCAGGTTCGAATCCTGCCTCGGGCATGGATGTGTGTGATGTCCTTAGGTTAGTTAGGTTTAAGTCGTTCTAAGTTCTAGGGGACTGATGACCAGAGCAGTTGAGTCCCATAGAGCTCAGAGCCATTTGAACCATTTGAACCAACCTTGCGTGAATGCTCTGAGAAGCTTTTCATTTGCATATCACAGCATCTTCTTCCTGTCGGTTAAATTTCGGATCTGTAGCACGTCATCTTTGTGGTGTAGCAATTTTAATGGCCAGTAGTGTACGTGATGGCAGATAACGTTGTCCAGGCATTCGCCACATCCAAACTGTTCCACCGGGTTATCAAAGTGTATAGCACGATTGATCACTCTGAATCACCCGTTTTCAGTCATCCACCATCCGGTAGCATCGCTCTATACACCACTTCAAGCGTCTCTTATCTTTGCGTGTATGGCTCATGAGGAGCTATCCGACCATTGTACCGCATTCTTTTTAACTTCCTACACACAGCAGTTGTATTAGCTAGACTGCTTGTATCACTCTGCAGCTCACGAGTGATTCCTCCCGCTGACTTGATGCGGTATTTTTTTCAAACCATTCTCCCAAAGCTTGACGGTTCCTGTCCGTCAGTGCATGAGGTCTTCCTGGTCTTGGCTGAGTTGTGCTTGTTCTTAGGAGTCATCTTAGCCAGCTGTAGAAGAGCTGAAATGTCCCTGATAATTTGTTACTCAGGTAACATCCAATCACCAGTCCACGTTCTAAGTCACAGAGCTCTCCCGACTCACTCATCCTGCTATTACTGCTTCTCTAGTGACAATACAATATTCCCCACGTCCTTTTATACTGGCAGGTCCGCCTCGCATGACATTTAATAGACAGTTCCATGTTTCATATGGTTGCCCTGATATTTTTCAAAAATGGTTCAAATGGCCCTGAGCACTATGGGACTTAATATATGTGGTCATCAGCCCTCTAGAACTTAGAACTACTTAAACCTAAATAACCTAAGGACATCACACACATCCATGCCCGAGGCAGGATTCGAACCTGCGACCGTAGCAGTCGCGCGGTTCCGGACTGAGCGCCTAGAACCGCTAGACCACCGCGGCCGGCTGATATTTTTCGTTAGATGCTGTATATCTCCCTCTGGGTTCTGGATATGGATGATTCCATTGTATGCTCGACGCTACTATCAGCAGTTGATAACGGGACTTTCCGTCTGCGTACACATGTTACATGATTTTTGGATGCTTATAAAAAAAAAAGGTTCAAATGGCTCTAAGCACATCTGAGGTCATCAGCTCCGTAGACTTAGAAATACTTAAACCTAACTAACCTTAGGACATCACACATATCCATGCCCGAGGCAGGATTCGAACCTGCGACGGCAGCAGCAGCGCGGCTCCGAACTGAAGCTCCTAGAACCGATCGGCCACAGCGGCCGGCGTATGTTTATAATTGCAGGTCTTTGGAAAAATGCTGGTCTCTCTAGAAAAAAGAATATTCGTTTCATTTTTGTTGCGAACACAAGAGTTCAAAATGTTAGTGTGTCTAAATAATCGAATGTAATATGCAAAAACTGTTTCTTTTTTTTTGCAGTATAAATTACTCACACCTCAAGCCAGTTGAAGGAATATTAGAATCGGTCCAGTGGGAACTGCTACGTGCAAACAGTGACTACATACTGATGTCAAGCATCTGAAAACGAGCCTTCAAGCTTCGAAACGCAAAGTGCAGCTTGACACAAATCTCGATTTCCTACTGGAGTCAGATATTTTTTCTGGTTTATTTTATGAATGAAATTCAGGCATGGCCCTAACAGGAAGTATGGTATAATGGATAAAATTTGGTGTTCGTAATATGTTGCTTCAGTACCTGGTACCTAAAGGATGATCGTTTGGCGAGAAAGCTTTCAAATTATCGACTTTGTTTTGGAATTCAGCCACATGAAATGTGGTGAAATGAAGCTGACAGTCCTCTTTTAACTAAAGGTACATGCCGCGTAATTGCCCTTCCCATTGAATAATTGGATCGCTGTGAGCCATACCTCCTTCACAAAAAAAAAAAAAAAAAAAAAAAAATGCATCACAATTGAGCGTTTAAATCTGTCATGACAGCAGCATGTTGCAAGCAAGTGACCCCAAATGAAGATGACGCACGAGTCTGGCGCAACACGAGTGGAAGTGGAGTGAGTTAACACAGTGTATCGCTAACGAGCCGGTAGTAGGCTTCCCACTCTACTCACACTGGAAGCAGGGGAAAAACTAAAAAGAAATATTATACAGCTACTTAATCAACACAACGCTGATATACAAGGTGAACATTATTAAAACCAACAAACTGCAGGGACAGGTTCCGCACTGGAAATGAAGCAGAAAAGGCTCTACACTCCTGGAAATTGAAATAAGAACACCGTGAATTCATTGTCCCAGGAAGGGGAAACTTTATTGACACATTCCTGGGGTCAGATACATCACATGATTACACTGACAGAACCACAGGCACATAGACACAGGCAACAGGGCATGCACAATGTCGGCACTAGTACAGTGTATATCCACCTTTCGCAGCAATGCAGGCTGCTATTCTCCCATGGAGACGATCGTAGAGATGCTGGATGTAGTCCTGTGGAACGGCTTGCCATGCCATTTCCACCTGGCGCCTCAGTTGGACCAGAGTTCGTGCTGGACGTGCGGACCGCGTGAGAAGACGCTTCATCCAGTCCCAAACATGCTCAATGGGGGACAGATCCGGAGATTTTGCTGGCCAGGGTAGTTGACTTACACCTTCTAGAGCACGTTGGGTGGCACGGGATACATGCGGACGTGCATTGTCCTGTTGGAACAGCAAGTTCCCTTGCCGGTCTAGGAATGTTAGAACGATGGGTTCGATGACGATTTGGATGTACCGTGCACTATTCAGTGTCCCCTCGACGATTACCAGAGGTGTACGGCCAGTGTAGGAGATCACTCCCCACACCATGATGCCGGCTGTTGGCCCTGTGTGCCTTGGTCGTATGCAGTCCTGATTGTGGCGCTCACGTGCACGCCGCCAAACACGCATACGACCATCATTGGCACCAAGGCAGAAGCGACTCTCATCGCTGAAGACGACACGTCTCCATTCGTCCCTCCGTTCACGCCTGTCGCGACACCACTGGAGGCGGGCTGCACGATGTTGGGGCGTGAGCGGAAGACGGCCTAACGGTGTGCGGGACCGTAGCCCAGCTACATGGAGACGGTTGCGAATGGTCCTCGCCGATACCCCAGGAGCAACAGTGTCCCTAATTTGCTGGGAAGTGGCGGTGCGGTCCCCTACGGCACTGCGTAGGATCCTACGGTCTTGGCGTGCATCCGTGCGTCGCTGCGGTCCGGTCCCAGGTCGACGGGCACGTGCACCTTCCGCCGACCACTGGCGACAACATCGATGTACTGTGGAGACCTCACGCCCCACGTTTTGAGCAATTCGTCCACCCGGCCTCCCGCATGCCCACTATATGCCCTCGCTCAAAGTCCGTCAACTGCACATACGGTTCACGTCCACGCTGTCGCCGCATGCTACCAGTGTTAAAGACTGCGATGGAGCTCCGTATGCCACGGCAAACTGGCTGACACTGACGGCGGCGGTGCACAAATGCTGCGCAGCTAGCGCCATTCGACGGCCAACACCGCGGTTCCTGGTGTGTCCGCTGTGCCTTGCGTGTGATCATTGCTTGTACAGCCCTCTCGCAGTGCCCGGAGCAAGTATGGTGGGTCTGACACACCGGTGTCAATGTGTTCTTTTTTCCATTTCCAGGAGTGTATGAACATGTGTTCGGAAATACATCCTTGCGAAGGTAGATGGTACCGACGAATGACCCCGTCCCGTGTATTGTAGGCTGTGTGATTGAGTCAGCGTACTGTAAGCAACATAATGGTCCGGTATACATATCGGGAACAAGCCGAGATGGTGTTTGTGTACGGCCAAGCAGATGGAAACGGCCGAGAGGCAGCACGGCTATATCAAAAATGTTCAAATGTGCGTGAAATCTTATGGGACTTAACTGCTGAGGTCATCATTCCCTAAGCTTACACACTACGTAACCTAAACTATCCTAAGGACAAACACACACACACATGCCCGAGGGAGGATTCGAATCTACGCTGGGAGCAGCCGCACAGTCCATGAATGCAGCGCCTAAGACCGCTCGGCTAATCCCGCGCGGCAGCTATATCAAAACAAGACACCAACCACATGACGCAACATTTCATGTCCTTTTTGGGCGATTGTGTGATCATGCGTCCTTTCAGATGGACAAACTTGCAGGGAGGCGGCGGACTGTACTTGCAACAGATTTGGAGGACAGGGTTCGACAGGATATTGAGACGAACCCAAGCTCCAGGCAAGTCGCCTACCTACATAGTGGAAGCCAAAGACGATTTTGTGCATCCTCCGTGACATTGCATCCCATAGAGGCCACTTCGAGCATCTTTCGTGACAAGGATGCGATGCAGCTCTGTTCTATGTTCCGGGACGATTTGTTGTCGTTGCACGTGCACTCTCCATTTCCGAACACATGTTCGTAGGACCTTTCTTCTTCCATTTCCAGTCAGGAATCCGTCCTTGCAGTTTGTCGATTTTATTAATGTTCACCATGCATTTCTGTTTTATCTCATTAATTGAAACATTTGTAAACACATACGTTATTTTCTACCAGAGATGCTGCGGTAAATGGGATACTTCCTTTTACGAACTTCTGGTCAGATTCCCTCAGTGTAACTTTGAAGCCGGCCGCGGTGGTCTCGCGGTTCTAGGCGCGCAGTCCGGAACCGTGCGACTGCTACCGTCGCAGTTTCGAATCCTGCCTCGGGCATGGATGTGTGTGATGTCCTTAGGTTAGTTAGGTTTAAGTAGTTCTAAGTTCTAGGGGACTGATGACCACAGCAGTTTGAGTCCCATAGTGCTCAGAGCCATTTGAACCATTTTTTTTGTAACTTTGAGCTTTTATTTGCTTGTACATTTACCAAGAGAACCACATTAGCGAGATACACGTGAAAGGAATCTCCTTCTTCCACTTAAAGAATTTGGCTTGTCGACCATTTCCGGCTCAGTCACGCCACCTTTAGCGGTATCTTCTCAGTGGTTGTCGTCTGATAGAGCTGTAATCATACGTTAGCCTCGGGATTCTGGAGTCTTCCACGTGTGCCGGCCGAGGTGGCCGAGCGGTTCTAGGCGCGCAGTACGGAACCGTGCGACTGCTACGGTCGCAGGCTCGAATCCTGCCTCGGGCATGGATGTGTGTGATGTCCTTAGGTTAGTTAGGCTTAAGTAGTTCTAAGTCCTAGTGGACTGATGACCTCAGCAGTATTGTAAACCCAATACCACCAGACTCAAAGCCGCCAATCACAGAAGAAATAAAAAAAGTCATAAAAGACCTTAAAAATAATACGTCACCTGGAGAGGATAATATAGTTGCTGAACTATGGAAGTACTTTAGTGACAACATGATAGAATGTCTATCAGAAATACTCAAAGAAACTAGACAACACACAGCTTACCACCAGAATGGACTTCTGCACTAATACATCCACTACATAAAAAAGGGAAGAAAACAGACCCTAGCAATTATAGAGAAATCTCTCTCTTACCATTGACCTATAAGATCTTGTCTAAGGCCATTTTAAAAAGAGCAGAAGAAATACTTGACAAACAACTAGGGAGTATCAGGCTGGATTTAGGAAGGGAAGGTCATGTGCAGAACACATATTAAACTTAAAGAACATAATAGAAATGAGAAAAATCAGGAACTTAAGATATGTAATTACTTTTGTGGATTTAGAAAGCCTATTATTCAAGTGAAAGAAATACACTGCTTCATATCTTAAAAGAATTGGGACTCGATACTAAAACAATTGAAATAATTAAAGCAACTTTGACAAATACAAAATCGAAAGTAAAATTTGTGGGAGAGCTCTCAAAATCGTTTGAAATAAATATAATGTCCGATTGGGAGATGGTTTGTCACGTCTGCTTTTCAATTATGTGTTAGAGAAGGCAGTTCGAGAATGGACGAAGGCCATCAATCCCGAAGGGATTCAACTAGGAAGGAATCCAAACAAGATCACTGTCGACTGTTTACCCTCGGAGGTGACATGGCATTGATTACAGATTCGCTAGATAATTCCCAAGGACAAATAAGAGAACTGCAAAACAAGCAGCCAAAGTAGGACTACAAATATCCTTTGAAAAAACAAAGTTCATGACAAACATCTGTGATACTCCTCAAAATATTGCAGTTGACAACAATACAATACACTAAACAGATTACTTTGAATACCTAGGAAAGTGGATTACATACAATGCAAAAGAAAAGACAGCTATAGAAACCAGAGCGCACAAAATGGAAACAATATTTCATATGACCAAAAACGTTTATAACAAAAAGTCCTTGTCCTGGAACACGATATTAAGACACTACCAAACAGTGGCCAGACGTGAAGCTATGTATGCGGCAGAAACGCTTAAACTAACAAGAAATGGAGATCTTGAGAAACTAGAGAAGGTCAATTTTAAGGAAAATACTGTGAGCTAAAAGAAACGATTATGCTGAATACAGGTTAAGACCAAACAGAGAGCTATACTCGAAAATTGAAAAACTAACTGACGTAATGAGGAAGAGAAAACTACAGTTTTTTGGGCATATATTCAGAATGGATAACAACAGACTAATCAAGCGGATATTGACATTACTCAATAGCTACAAATCCAAGCCCGTATGATTCATAGAGACTGAAAAGGACATGGAAAACGCTGGAATTACAATGGACACAATGGAAAACAGAACACATTTCAGAAAGGCAGTTCAAAGGCAGAGTTTCAGGAGAGAAAGAAAACAACTTGGCGAAAGTGGACTCGAGAAGAAAGGGAACAACACTCTAAAAGGATGAAGGAAATTTGGAAACTAAGGAAATGTAATACAATGAAGAGGAGCCAAAGTTGATTCATCGTACTCTGCAAAAGGGTTATTTGAAAGAAGAAGAAGAAAAGTTTGCTGTTTCCAAATTTAATTCCTACATTTTTTATTGAAATGTTGAATGGTAAACACGTCTTCCATATAGGAACGTATTTTTTGGTGTCCTTATTGTGCCTCAATTATTTAGGGTCGCTCAGGAATCCTGGCCTCTGTCATCCACCAAGCAAAATCACGCCACGTCCATAGTTTTGACGGTCGCTTATGATTGAATTGTACAAATATTCTGTACCCGGACGAGAATGCGTACTTACAAAGCATCGATGGCGTGTTGTGTGCACGGAGGCTCACAATCGAACGCCACAACAATGACCGATTTCCGTCGACCAAATGCACATGGCTGTAGTCCTTTATCATTGAGGTCAGACTGCTGCTGAGTTTTGGAACTCGTTTTATGGTCGAGTATCATGAGGTCCCCGGAGGCCAAGATCTTATCAGTAAAAATCAAAAATGGTTCAAATGGCTCTGAGCACTATGGGACTTAAAATCGGAGGTCATCAGTCCCCTAGATTTAAAACTACTTAAACCTAACTAACCTAAGGGCATCACACACATCCATACCCGAGACAGGATTCGAATCAGCGACCGTAGCGGTCGCGCGGTACCAGACTGAAGCGCCTAGAACCTCTCGGCCACATCGGCCCTTAAAAGTCAACATGGTTGCCGCAAGCGATGAAATCCTGCTCGTTTCATTTCTTCACGAAACTATCAGTACAACACATGCCGGCGCCCGGATTGATGTCGTATTCCTTGACTTTTGGAAGTCGTTTGATACAGTGCCGCACTATCGTCTAATGAACCAGATACTAGCGCGCAGAATATCAGACCAGCTTTGTGAGTAGAGCGATGAATTCTTTAGAAATAAAACACAGTATGTCACTCTTAAAAGAGAGAAATTATCGGGGCAGCTCCCTTGTCTTATCAGGAAACGGGGAAGTGAGCTTCACGGGTATGAATGAGAGTTTGGGTTGGCAATCATTTGAACAAAAGTCTTTTTCGTTCCGACGAGATATTTTCATGAATTTTAACTGCTGACTTTCTCATCCTAAATTCAATAATTTTTACTGTCACCCACATAGAAGGAAATGATCATCGTAATAAAATGAGTGAGAGTTCGTATGGAAAGACAGAGGTGTTTGTTTCTCCCATGTTTGAAGGTGATTCTATGAACCCTTTGCCAGATGCGTAAGTATGAGTTGCGGAGTAATCATGTATATGTAGATGTGTAGATAAGTAGCTTTAAGCATACTCCAATGGAGTATTACAGGGTCTATACTGTTTACAAGATCAATAAATAAACTACTGGGTAACGTCGGAAGTTGACACCATTTCAGTATCATTCACTTCTGGCTTTTATACTTGAGTATAGCTTCGCCGATATTGACACACAATTACACACTGCAGCCAAGATCGGTAATATCACAAAATTATAGGAAAACTTGAAAAGAAGACGTATATGTGTTTATATACTGAGTCTAGAAACCAGTTATAATATCTTACCAGGCCGGTGTGGCCGAGCGGTGCTAGGCGCTTCAGTCTGGAACAGCGCGAGCGCTACGGTCGCAGGTTCGAATCCTGCCTTGGGCAGGGATGTGTGTGATGTCCTTAGGTTAGTTTGGTTTAAGTAGTTCTAACTTGTAGAGGACTGATGACCTCAGATGTTAAGTCCCATAGTGCTCAGAGCCATTTGATTTGATTTATAATATCTTATTAGGAGATACGGTAGTACGAGACTAAAAAATGAAAGACTAGGACATCTGTGTGAATACTAGCCAGTTTTCTTTTTAAATTTTACACGGTAATAAGTATCTCTCTACAACAGTTGCGCCGCGCGGGATTAGCCGAGCGGTCTGAGGCGCTGCAGTCATGGTCTGTGCGGCTGGTCCCGGTGGAGGTTCAAATGGCTCTGAGCACTATGGGACTTAACTTCTGAGGTCATCAGTCCACTAGAACGTAGAACTACTTAAACCTCACAGTCCTAAGGATATCACACACATCCATGCCCGAGGCAGGATTCGAACCTGCGACCGTAGAGGTCGCGCGGTTCCAGGCTGTAGCGCTTAGAAGCGCTCGGCCACAGCGGCCGGCCTGGCTGAGGTTCGAGTCCTCCCTCGGGCATGGGTGTGTGTGTTTGTCCTTGGATAATTTAGGTTAAGTAGTGTGTAAGCTTAGGGACTGATGACCTTAGTAGTAATTCCCTTAAGATTTCACACACATTTGAACATTATGAAGTTGCACATTCTGGTTCAGGTAATTTTAATAGAAATGTAATCTCCATTAAGTTATGCTAATTTGATTTTTATTAGATATATACCAACTTGTTTGAGAGAAACAACGAAATTAAACAGTTTTTAACGTTTGTACACCGAGGTGACAAAATTCATGGGTTACCTCCTAATATCGTGTTAGACCTTTTGCCCGGCGTAGTACAGCAACTCGACGTGGCATGAACTCAAGTCCTTGGAAGTTCTCTGCAGAAGTATTGAGCCATGCTACCTCTGTACCTGTCCCCAATTGCGAAAGTGATGCTGCGCAGGATTTTGTGCACGAACATACCTCTCGATTGTGCCTCGTAAATGTTCGATGGCATTCATGTCGGACGATCTGAGTGGACAACTCAATCTCTCGAACTGTCCAGAATGTTCTTCAAACTAATCGCGAATAGTTGTGGTATGCCACATTCTCATTCATAAAAATTTCATCGCTGTTTAGGAACATGAAGTCCATGAATGGCAGGAAATGATCTCCAAGTAGCCGAACATAACCATTTCCAGTCAATGATCGGTTCAGTTGGACCAGAGGAGCCACTCAATTCCATGTCGCATGGAAACACCACAAGCTTGCACAGTGCCTTGTTGGCAGCCTGGATCCATGAATTCGTGGGGTCCGCGCCATACTCGAACTCTCCATCAGTTCTTACCAACTAAATTAGGAGCTCATTTGACCAGGCCACTGTTTTCCAGTCGTCCAAGTTCCAACCGATAAGGTCACGAACCAGGAGAGGCGCTGCAAGCAGTGTTAGCAAAGGCACTCGCGTCGGTCGTCTGCAGCCACAGGCCATTAACGCCAAATTTCGTCGTATTATCCTAACGGATACGTTCGCCGTACGCCCCACATTAATTTCTGCAGTCATTTCATGCAGTGTTTCTTGTCTGTTAGCACCAGCTCTAGACAAACACCATTGCTCTCGGTCATTAACCGAAAGTCACCGGTCACTATGTTGTCCGTGCTAAGAGCTAATGCCTGAAGTTTGGTATTTTCGGCACACTCTTGACACTGTGGATCTCAGAGTATTGAGTGGATCTCGGAATATTGAATTCCCTAACGATTTCCTAAATGGAATATCCCATGCGTTTTGCTCCAACTATCATTCCGCGTTCAGAGTCTGTTAATGCCCGTTGTACGGACATAATCATGTCGGAAACCTTTTTACATGAACCACCTGAGTACAAATCACAGCTCCGCCAGTGCAATGTCCTTATATAATGCGTATACGCGATACTATAGCATCTGTACACAGGAATATTGCTATTCCGTGACTTCCGTCGCCTCTAAGTGTTTCATGTATAACAAATAGTTTAATAGTTTTCAGCATATATAAAGTCAAAATATGAAGTGTAGAAAATTGTACAATGACAATTTCGTTGTAAAATGACAATTTTAGAATAATACAATTTTTTTTAAATTACGAAGTATAAAACAAATACAGACAGAAAGGGTAACAGTTGTGATTCTGATAGCCTCTAAATTTATTGAAAATGTCTATTTTTAAGCAATCTAATCTCTGTCTTCCTGTACAGCTTTTATCTTATACAGCTCCCTGTAATACCTAGGGAGTTATTCCTTGATGTGTTAGACCACAGCTGCAGACTACTGTTTGTCACGGTAATCTGCAGCTGTGGTCTAATGCATGTGTGACTAGTGATGGGTTAATGAGCACGTACATTTACAGATTATATTATTTTACGATGTTTGTATACGTGTGCTCGCACTATGTAACAACGACACGAATGTATTTATCAGGACTGACAACGAAACACAGATGTGTCAGCTTACATTACGTTTACATGGCTTAAAGCCATAATTATCAGCACTTTATAATGGTCTAAGGCCGAAATTGCAATAGTGTAATAAAAACGTATAACAGTCACTGGCGTAAAGATAATGTCTTTCGTTGAATGGTTCGCACACTGACACTCCTTGATGGGCCAGCATTGAAATCTGGAGCAATTTGCGGAACGGTTGCACTTCTGTCACGTTGAACGATTCCCTTCAGTCGTCTTTGGTCCTGTTCTTGCAGGATGCGGCAGCGATGTCGGAGATTTGATGTTTTACCGGATTCCTGATATTCAAGGTACACTCGTGAAGTGGTCTTCTGAGAAAATCCCCATTTCATCACTGCCGCGGAGAAGCTGTGACCCATCGCTCTTGCGCCGACTTTAACACCACGTTCAAACTCACTTAAGGGGGGCGTAGGACGTCAAACAGACCGTCTTGGAGCAGGAGAGACATCAGAGGACATTTTAATTTCCCCTGTCTATACTCTTATGAATAAATTCATAAAACTTTGTCAGCATGACCACGAAGGACTCAAGATTCACAATATAACAGTGGAAGTTCAAAAACATAACAAAATTAATTTTGTTTTTCATGTGAAATTTCATCATTTTTTCACTTACTATTGGCTGCGTTTGTTGCCGTATGTACACGTTTCTTCATAAGTAAGACAGATTCTTGGATGAATTTTGCACATCATACAAACCATACTTACAGGTGTATGAAACTCTAGAAATTATTTAATTTATGAAAAAATGAAGGTGCTATTACATTTTAAACTACATGTTCAGAAAAAACTCAAATGTTATGCTTAATTATCTCAATTTTTAGCACAGTTTTCAATAGATTTCGAAAATTCTAGAGTTTCATACACTTGTAAGTATGGTTTGTATGCTGTACAAAATTCATCGAAGAATCACCCTTTCTTATGAAGAAAAGTGTACCTATAGCAACAAATGCACCCAATGGTAAGTGAAAAAAGGTCACATTTCAAATGTAAAAAAAAAAAAATTTTTTCTTACATTTTTGAACTTCCATTGCTATAACTGTAAATCCTGAATCCTTTCTGGCCATTTTGAGAAAGCTTTGTGAATTTATTCGTAAAAGTATAGACAGTGGAAATTAAAATGTCCTCTGGTGCCTCTCCTGCCCCAAGTCGTCCCGTTTGACGTCCTACCCCCCTTAAATCTTGGTAACCTGTCATTGTAGCAGCTGTAACCTATCTGACAACTGAGCCAGAGACTTGTCTTATATAGGCGTTGCCTACTGCAGTGACGTATTCTGCCTGTTTACATACCTCTATATTTGAATATGCATGCCTGCACCAGTTTCTTTGGCGCTTCAATGTAGTAGTTCATGAGGTACGAGGGAAAGAGATGGGCAGAGGCAGGAGAAGGAGGAGATGGACAGCGAAATGTGAGAGAGGAAGGGATGGACAAGGAGAGAAGAAAGAGGAGGTGTTCATAGAAAGAGAAGAGGAGGAAATGGACTGAGAGTGGGGAGAAGGAGATAGGCAGGGAGAGGGGGGAGCAGCAGCTGGACAGGCAGAGGAGCAAATGAGATGGAGAGAGTGGGAGAGAGAAGATGGATAGAGAGAGGGGGAGGAAGGGATGGGGAGTGAGATGGGGGAATAGCAGGTGGACAGAGAGGAGAAAGACAGAGGAGATGGGCCGACAAAATTGCAATACTCACATACCAGGGAAAGGCTGGGTACTTAGCTGGTGTCTAAATCTTTCTTTCTTTCTTTCTTTCTTTCTTTCTTTCTTGGGCCTTTGTCCCGTTCCAACGCGGGGTCGGCTTTGTTTTATTACGTATTTGACGCAGTTAACTGCAGAGAGTGGCCAGATGACCTTCCTGACCACCACAAACCCCTCGGGACGGAAGTAGTGTACCCCAGTAGTCTGCAACTAGTGTAAGTCATGAAATAGTGCGAAAGTTTTCAAATGTCTGTGAGACATGTGTCTGAGGCGGAACTTGGAGATCATCCCGGTATTCACCTAGTGGGATGTGGAAAACCGCCTAAAAACCACATCCAGGCTGACCGGCATATCGGCCGTAGTCGTTAGTCCGCTGGGCGGATTCGATCCGCTGCCGGCGCGCCTACCCGAGTCCGGGAAGCAGCGCATTAGCGCTCTAGGCTACCCTAGCGGGTAGCTGGTGTCTAAATAAAGATGACGAATTTTTCTTTGTGGTGTGCAGGTATGGACAGGGACGCACGGCGTGCTGAGGTTGAACGACACGGAGGGCCGTCAGAAGGAGCTGTACCTGGCGGAGGGCGAGCGCATGGCGGTGCCGCTGTTCTTCTGGAAGCTGGTGCACGACCCGAAGTCGGGCACGGCGATCGCCTTCGTGGGAGTCAACAACCCGTTCGCCGCGGGCACGGCGGCGGAAGCGCAGCTGTGTCCCGACGTCTGCGGCGACGCGGGCTGGTCGAGGCGCAAGTGGAACCGACCCAACAAGGGCCGCGTCACCTGCTGCTCTGCCCAGGAGCTGGCCGCCGCGGTGCCGGGGGCGCCGCAGATCGACGCTTCTGGGCTGCTGGCTGGGCCGCGCGCCTGACCTACCCCAATGCTACTGGCACCTACCGTCACCTCTAGGCGAGACTGATGTCCACTGACAGCCATTTGGACGGATTATTTCCACCAGTAACGTCCCCCATACCACAGTCCTGTTATGGCTTCACTGTACAGCCAACACGCAGTGTGAATAATGTATCACTAAAGCTGCATTCTCACCAGTATGAAACAGTTTCACCATCTACTGCCGTCAGTAGCACTATTGTCTCTAAACCGAGTCTGACGTACTTCACAGTCGATTCAAGATACTCTTATCTAACGTCAGTGTCCACATCCACAGCAATATCAAAGTACTCCATCGCTGCTGTGGTTGGTCCTCTAATGATCCCATGAAGGAACTACTTCTGGCAACAATGCCTCCCACAACATCAGCCTGACATGCCCTCACTATGCACCTAATATACAATGTGAATAATATAACGTCTGTACAATATGAAACTGTTTCACCAGCTGTTTCCATCGAAACCGCTAGTGTCTCTACGTCACGTCTAATCACCTTAAGGGAGGGTAGGACGTCAAACGGGCCGTTAATTTCCACTGTCTATACTTTTAAGAATGAATTCATAAAACCTTGTCAGTATTACCAGAAAGGATTCAGGATTCACAATCATAGCATTGGAAGTTAAAAAAAATTTTTTTTCATGTGAAAGTTCATCATTTTTTCACTTCTATTGGCTGCGTTTGTTGCTATAGGTACACGTTTCTTCATAAGTAAGAGAGATTCTTCGATGAATTTTGCACATCCTACAAACCATACTAACAGGTGTATGAAACTCTAGAAATTATTTGATTTATGAAAAATTGAATGTGCTGTTACATTTTAAACGTTATGTTTATGTAAAACTCAAATATTATAGTTAATTATCTCAATTTTTACCACTGTTTTTAATATATTTGGAAAATTCTAGTGTTTGATACATACATACCTGTAGGTATGGTTTGTATGCTGTACAAAATTAATCGAACAATCTCCATTACTTATGAAGAAAACTGTACCTATAGCAACAAATGCAGACAATGGTAAGTGAGAAAAAGGTGAAATACAAATGTAAAAAATAAATTATTTTCTTATATTTTTGAACTTCCAACACTGTAAGTGTAAATCCTGAATCCTTTCTGGTCATTCTGAAAAAGTTTTATGAATTTATTTTTAAAAGTACAGACAGTGGAAGTCAAAAATTCCTGTCGTCCCGTTTGACGTCCTACCCCCGTAACGGTCTCTTGTAGCAAACTGCTCCACCGATAACATCTGGCATACCACAACCCGGACGTGGACGTCTTGCGCAACCAGTGCTTATCGTGAAATATATCAGAACCCGTCATTGTTATGCACTCCAATGTGAATTCTTCCAGATCTATTGAACTTAGATCTACTGTGACATTTAGGCTTACTCTTTGATTAAGTGTGAACCACCACGAGAGACCTCCTTATGTATCATCCTGTAATAACCCACTGAAACACAGTGTCACATCCATGAAAACAAGAAATTACTACAGTATGTATTACATTCAACTCATATAACAATCTTTGGGCTCAAAAAGAAGTGTTGTACTGGTCTCTCAGTGCAACACGGAAGTTTACAGACATGCTGCATGACTGGAGTATGCAGATCTGCATACCTATATGCTCATATATATGATTTATTCCAGTGACGAATAAACTAAAAAACACCATGATATCCATTTTGGTCTGCCTGTCGCTAAAATGGTTTCATGGTTACTATATTCATCGCCAGCATTACCAGTTTTTAACATACTGTGACTGTGTAGTGACATCCACACTAACTATTTGCATCAGTCCACTACTGTAGAGAACAACAAATTGTCTTCGGTTGAACTTGATAAGCATTATTAATGTCTACAAGGAGCCTCTTCTATCTACAGCATCTACTTTAAAGGGGAAAACTATTTCAGTGAATGTACACTGAATAAAAAAGTACACCGCCATGAAATTACATCAGTTTTTTCTTCGCTGTTTCACTCAGCGACCTGTTGGCCACCCCAAGGACAGAATTCTCAGCATTAGCTACTCAGAGTTCGATCCATTACTACATGGTCAGAACCAGAAAGTTCTGTCCATCCATGTCCACCCTTATACACAATGTCTCACTATTGCTGAATGCAGGGCTACTGTGATCTCTTAGATTGCATTATGAATCCTCACAATATACTTCTGCTTCAACATCTACTAGACACAAAAATATTTCAAATGCTGTATTACCATACTCACGTTCACGTCAATACGAAATTGCTCCAGACTGTGATAAGCTCAGTTAATCAGAAGATCTGAGCCATATTGGCGACACTGAGATTTAGGCACTTCTTCATGACTGGAGCTTCCAGTAATACAATCCTATCAACACAGTAATGTGAAACATTTCCAGCTGACACTAAACTCAACACTGCCATGTTATCTTATTTGTAGTTGATATTGTCTACCTTCAAGTTATAAACCTACTGCACAATTATGACTACTGAAAAGTGAAATACGATCACCGCCCTGGGATATAATTTTAAAGCCTGCTATGCTGAATACCACTGACATCTCTAAAACTCTCACGGTGTGTTTTGGCTTCTGTGCCAATCATCAGATCAAGTTTAATCATCCATCCGATATATTTCCCGCTGGTCTCGGACATTACTTTGGGCCACACCATCTACTACACAGCAGAATGTTTCACCACAATGGTAGCTGAGTATGAAACCCATTTTATCAACTACTGTTAACAACATTTTATCAACTACTGTTTACAACAAAGAATATATTACCATGAATATATTCCTGCTGCAAATTTATTTTCAATGTGCACTTAAAGATTAATGGGCTGAATCATCATATCAGTTCACACTAACGCTAATGTGCAATAGTTACAGTGACAAATTGAACAACATTAGCTTTTCATGTTTCTAAGAAGATCTAAGACTTCACCTGAAGTGTTTATGTTTAATTGAAAATCAAGACCTTCCAATAATAAAACGCAATTGGTGCCGAAAGTTCCACCCTATTCAACATTAATGTGAAAATGTGATGTCGACTCTAGCGATTTCAGCACAGACCTACATAAAAGTAGAAACAAAATTTATCCGACGAATACTGAATTTGATATTGCTGTGACCCCTGTTCTGATCCTGATATACAATAAGCGCCTCTCCAAACGGTCACTTAAAACTTTTGCCTGTATTCCAGGATCAGAACGTCAGAGTTACTTCTATACCAGAACAAAACTGTTTCATCAGCAGAAAAGCCCAACTGCAGTATGATCTCTAACTGCCTCTGATATGTTCAGTGACCACACCGCATTCAGTGCACAGTAATAGAGAATAGTAACACCACAGACGTACACAGAGCTGTTATTGAACTCTGATCTTTCGTTAGGACGCATCGTGAGTCTCCCAATAAGTTGATTCGGACTTTTATGGCTTTTGCACACTACGCCAGTATAAAATTGTTCAAACGCCTCTTACCTAATGCCTTCAGATTGTTGTATCGATTTTATTGGACTTACAGAGTTGTTACAAAATTAGTTCTATAAGTTCTGCTCCATTCAACATTGATGGAAATGGTTAATAAATATTTCTGATCATAAATAATGAGTACTTTGGTTGAAAAGTTAGTTAACTTACACACTCATAAGTTGCAAAGATCCTTGTGACTTTATTCAGGTTGTTAAGAACTATTGCAAAATGATGTATCACATCAATATACTTTATGTTTACAAACAAGCAAGAAATGATAACTTCTCTTTGTGAAACTGTAATATCAGTTATGTGAAACATAATAAATAATAAAAGTTTATAAGGCACAAGCTTCTGTATATCATTTATTCTAAAGTTTAGTTGTTTGATTACATATATATTCACATTCATCAATAATATTGCTTCAGGTATGTGAACTGTTGTAAATATGGTCCGATCAGGATCAAGGTGCAGTTAAGACTTAGATACATCCAGTCTGTTACCATGAATATTTCAGTAGTACAGGACAAAGAAGTCCCAACAAGTATCCACATATTGCGTTAATGGGCATCTCAGATTGACAGCATTGATCACTAAAGTCATAGACCAGAGTGTGAGTCATCGCCTCACACAAATTTATCAAAAGGGTTCAACACCTAGTCCTATTTGAGAATGGCTGTAAGAGCATGAATAAAATACTTTTCATGAAGCTACAATGTGTGGTATCGATAGCTAGGATGCCACGGTGCAGCAAGTTGGCACTACGACAGACGACGACGACAGCGCCCTCTAGCAGGCGAAGTTCAGCTCTACGAGCACCACTGTAGGTGCAGCCCATTTGGTCAAGAGCAGACAGCCGGGACACCTCATTGCAAAGTTATGTATTCTTCTTACTAGAATAAAGGTGATTTCAATTCATACGGCAGTACCGACGTGTATTACCTCTTCCTGCTCTTACTGACTTCCTTCATTCGGCCAACCTTTCAGATTTCCGTGAGCAGACCCACTCGCCGCGTTCCAGGCGGGATACAGAACAATGCTTTCGCATTAAATACTGTGGAGACGAATACCTTCTAGCCTTCAAAACTCCACAGTTAAATGAGTTTTAAGTTGGATGTGTGGCGAAATTATTTCCATACAGAATTTCGTTCATTAGACATAGGACATCCACAATCATAATGTGGGTTGTCCAGTCAGATCTCTTTATCATTGTGTTTCTTTGATTTCCTATTCGGATTACCGACTCAATTATGAAGAATACAGGTTCGTACAGAATGTGGATCAGTGACTTAAAAACATATTCCACAGTAAATTTGTGTTGGTGGTGAAAACTAGTTGAGACCCACACTGGGATTTGAACATTCTCCTTCATTGTTCTATATTTCTTCTTGAGTAACTATACCAGAAAGTCACACTTGAATGTAGCACATCATTTTATATTCTTTCATGAACCAAATCGCAAGATAGAGACTGTATGATACATCTAGCTCATTTTAATGGTACACCCATTGTGTAATCAGACATACATATATGGGCTTATTGAGGACAGACACCCGTATCCAAGATGTGATCCAAATCCACGATTCCCTTTTTCTGAATTATACTGCTATAATTAATTAACTTCATTTTGTCATCTAACTCTATTTTAAACATAGAGAAATGGCATTTTACCACCCTAAACGACATTCTGGTGAATATCCTCTGAATGTTTACAGATTTTTTTCTTTTGATCTTTTAAGAAACATATTTTTGAAGGTCTTCATCCACTTAATGAACTTTCTTTTAGGATACAACTTAAGCTACAGTTCTGAAATGGGAGGCACTCACAACTACACAAAACACTGTTCTGGCCATGACTGACACTTTTGAAACGTTATGAGGAATCTGCACAGGCGCCGCCCAGGGCCAAATACAACAGAGCACATACAAATCATTCTGTGTGTTGTGACAGTATTTGTTGAGTGTAGTTAGTTAAATAAAACTAAAATTCCTGTTTTTGAATAAAAACGTAACCGAACAAGTGTACCGGTTGCTAACATGCAGAAACTGAGTCGATATAAGCAGCACTCGGGATAAACAATATTTGTGGTGAAGATTATTTTATCGTGGCTCATGTTATATTCGCTGTATGGGTCATCTTTCTCGTCACAAAATGGTTCAAATGGCTCTGAGCACTATGGGACTTAACATCTTAGGCCATCGGTCCCCTAGAACTTAGAACTACTTAAACCTAACTAACCTATGGACTTCACACACATCCATGCCCGAGGCAAGATTCGAACCTGCGACCGTAGCGGTCACACACATCCGACGAGGAGAGGGGGGGGGGGGGGGTCCCATGGCAATGCGCCTGAGAACTCGCGACTACCCCATGCGGCGCAATGGGCATGGGCTTAGAGTTTATGGTAAGACTGTACAAAACATGATACATCGAATAAACATATTTTCTGTAGCAGAATGCACCAAAACCCACCTCTTCTGCTGCAAACATGCACAGAAATGTCAAGTATAACATTCGACTGACTATAACTATTATTGACGTGAACTGCATTAAGATAGGTAGCCAAGTAACAAGTTTCAAATGAAATTACCGTGTACCAACTATTGAATACAAATTAGCCACGTCAGCTTAAATAGAATGTTTAAATGTAAATTCAAATAACTGATCTCAGTAGAATGAATAAGTCACAACGACACAGGTATTAGTTACGACTAGAGAACACGTGACATATGGGCAAAATGTAAGAAAATTTAACAAAAGCTTGACCCAATATAAACTGCAAAACACTTGCAAATATTTAGTAATAGAGACTGACTAAACTGACAGTACCACAGTTCGGATGAATTAATAACACGCAAATTCTGTACCGATCCTCGAAACATACTCGCCTCACAAAGACCAGAGAGCTGATAACCATATGCGAGACGCGAGTCCAACACGTGAAAGTTAATAAGGAAATTAATAAGGAACTATAATATGTCGTTTTTATTAATGTAATCGCATTACGTGTGTGCATTCCCTGCAGGCATCCAGGCTACATGTTACCACCTCTCCGTATAGTATAGAAACACAGCAATCGCCGGAATTCAACACCAAGTACGTTCTCTCTCTACACGACGGAAAACAAGCAAGTGTACTTACTCAAACCCATGCCCCATCATTCTCAGTAAGTCCACAGTGACGTAATTGGTTCGCTCACCTGCAACTCGAAGAATACTTCACGGGTGCCTTACAATCTAACGCTAAAGATAAATAAGTTATTTATACCCAATACTAGGTACAAAATTATATCTTTGCAGTAATTGTAACTCAAAAATTGTTGAATTGTGAAATAGCAAATTAAATACTGAAAGTTAGAATTTAATTGCCAACTTTCAGTGTCATGTAAAATACCAGAATGCGTTGAAATAAATGATGTATCTACGAAAAACAAACTAAGGAAACCTTACAGAGTAATCTACTACAAAAATGACGCTGTGTTATAAAAAAACGGAGGTAATATTTGTAAGACTGATTGAAAGTAAACGTTTGCCTCCCGCGTTCCTGTATCCGAAAAATACGGATTTGAATGTGTAGCAAGATGAAAATGACGAGCAGTTTTGGCAGTAAATAGTTATGTATAGGACAGTAACTCGGCTAACATTGGATTCGATCACAAGCACATCCTGTGAGATGCAGCGACTTCTGGGCGTACAAAGTCATTTTCGCTCTAATTCACTCATTTCTCTTAGTTGACTAATTTTGGCAGAAATCACGTCTGTGGTAGAGACGCCTTCGCTTGTTCTTATATATAATAGCAGATACATAGCCTGCAGTCAGAGAGAACGTTTTTTGGTGGGGTTTCCAGGGACCTTTGTAGATCTAGAGTAACAAAAAACTGGCCAGCTGTGCGTGGGACTCGCGCTCTCAGAGTTCCGGAAAACTTAATTATGTATAGAAACATTTCATCCAATACGGGAATCGAGAACCGAGGCGGTATTTGTCTGTTATTGACACTGCTACTGCCAAGGTATCGGTACCGGAAATTCAAAGACCTTCGAAAATGCCCCAATTTTAATTTTGAAATCGGATGACAAAGAACAAAATAAATATTTTTGTGCTATAATTACAGCAGGTGTTGACAGATGTGAAAATTACCGAACTATCAGTTTAATAAGCCACGGCTGCAAAATACTGACACGAATTCTTTGCAGACGAATGGTTAAACTGGTAGAAGCCGACCTCGGGGAAGATCAGTTTGGATTCCGTAGAAATATTGGAACACGTTAGGCAATACTGACCTTACGACTTATCTTAGAAGAAAGATTAAGGAAAAGCAAACCTACGGTCCTAGCATTTGTAGACTTAGAGAAAGCTTTTGACAATGTTGACTGGAATACTCTCTTTCTAACTCTGAAGGTGGCAGGAGTAAAATACAGGGAGCGAAAGGTTATTTACAATTTGTACAGAAACCAGATTTTTTCCTTCACTTGTACTGTGAATCTTGCTTCCTGCCAAAACAGATGATCCTAGACTAACGGAAAGTACCCTACAGTTTTTAATGAGTTAGTTGCGAGTATCATTCTATATTACATAAATAACCGTATCCTTTTCCTTACATTGACTTAGTAGCTTATATTTATTACACGGCCAACCTACCTGAGATCTCAGTACGTGGCATAAACTTCAACTTGATGCATATACCCGTCCCTTGAAAGACGAGGTCTTACCAGACGAACGGAGAGACAGACAGGATAACCAATGACAAAAAAAGTTTTTTTCGTGTGATATTCTTACAAATTAACAGTTTTCTGATTTTTTTCTTTAGTTGTACTGTGAAACCTTCCTTCTTGTCGAATGTCATGATTATATGTCAACAGAAAGTTTCCTGTAGGTTTTGAGGAGTGAGTTTGCAAGTACGAAAATATATATCATAAATTGCCGTATCTTTTGATTTCGTTGAAACTTCAATTTTGTACCCAGCCAAGAGACCTTAAGTGACATAAATTTCAGTGTGCTAGCTCTGCCCTTATATTAGAAAAGGGTTTTCAAAAGTCGGACAGACAGATGGTTAGATAGACAAACAGAGAGACAGACAACAAAGTGATCCTAGAGCTCCGTTCTTAGCGACTGATGCACGGGATCCGAAACATGGTAGGCAAATTGACTTAGGAGTTAATTTGTTGATTTCAACCATCAAATGTGTGTATTATAGTTAGAATATTAACTGTTTATTGCAGTTAAAAACTAGCTCCGATTTCGTTCTCGGGCATTTTACTCTTAATAGGGTAATTCATTTTTAAGGACGTCTCTAAAGTAACAACACTACACAAAGCATGTACTTGCAACTGTCTGTTCTTGTTCAACGATATTCTGTTAAAACTTTTCGCACATGGTTGTAAACTATGTATTGCGTGAGTTACTACTTGTATTATTTACACTTGCATTTCTTGCCTCCATTCCGAAAAAAAATGTTGTGTTTCCTAACTATGTTATCGCAATTCTTTTCAAGCTGACCTTTTTCTTGGGGAAAAATGGCGTGCAAAAGTTAGGGACGAAAGTAACTTTCGGATGATGTGTCACTATCAATTGAAATACCTCGATTAAATTTGAACCATAAATGGAAAGAACTGGTACAGTATAGTACAGAAGGTAGCTGAAAGAAATGTACAGTGAGACGAACAGAAATAAAACTTTTATTCAGTTACAGCTAAGTCACCGCTGTTTATGGTAGTCCCCTGGACGTTAGACAAGGCGGGATGTGGTTATTAATAGGGAATTCATACTCAGCAGCGTACTACCATGCAGTCCGCAATGTTGTGAAGGAACCCTTGTGGTAGGCCGTTTCAATTCTCCATCAAGCCGATGGACAGCTGGTGGATGGTCGTTGGTACATGTGGACGTGCTCTAGTGTGTCTCCGCCGGCCGCTGTAGCCGAGCGGTTCTAGGCGCTTCAGTCTGGAACCGCGCTGTTGCTACGGTCGCAGGTTCGAATCCTGCCTCTGGCATGTATGTGTGTGATGTCCTTAGGTTAGACAGGTTTAAGTAGTTCTGAGTCTAGGGGACTGATGACCTCAGATGTTAAGTCCCATAATGCTTAGAGCCATTTGAACCATTTTGAAGTGTGTCTTCCAAACACATCCCACAGGCGCTCGATAGGATATAAGTCGGGGAAACGGGTAATCCAGTCTGTTCGCCGAATATTCTCTAGATTCAATAGTTCCTTCACCTGCGCTGTTCGATGCTGTCACCAATTTCATCCATAAAATTGGAGTTGGAGGATGCACACACACACACACACACACACACACACACACACACACACACACACACACATACTTCGCTCTCCAAATCACAATTCCTATTTAACCCCGACCTCTATCTAGGAAATAGGCCAAGCAGAGAGCTCCTAAGCCGACACATGCACATACTACACATACATTTTGTACTGGCAATCACACCTCTGTATTTCACCGATATAAGAATGAGAGAGAGATAGCCATTGTGCTTTTGTATCTTCACTTGACGCCAAAACCCGACAGTTGTTCGAGAATTCTATCTACTTCATGAAAGGCACAGTGGACCCTCAGATTAAATGTCACACTTCATTCCTCGTTTAAATTGTCTGTGTTATTCATCACAATATGTAAATATTTGTTCAGTATCAGTACAACACATATGTGGCTCACTTCATTGGCACTAATGTTGTATCTTACAGTTTAAGGGACACTTGGGGTCAAAACACAAAGTGAGGTTTGACCTTCGCACCAAACTAAAAATAGCACTTGACAGAAACCAACAACTGTTTGCATTGTTTATCAAAACATGTAAAGATATTGCCCCTACTGCTGTAACTTACAAGTAAGGATACACATGTTGTCAAAACACTATAGTTTGATCTTTGTATCAAAGTAAAATAACGTTTTACTTTTGTAGCTTACAGGTCAAGATACATTCGGTTTCAAAACACGACTATAGTTTGATCAAAAGTGGCTCTAAGCACTATGGGACTTAACATCTGAGGGCATCACTCCCCTAGACTTAGAACTGCTTAAACCTAACGACATCACACATATCCAAGCCCGAGGCAGGATTAGAACCTGCCACCGTAGCAGCTGCGCTGTTCCGGACTGAAGTGCCTATAACCGCTCTGCCACAGCGGCGGCTATAGGTTAATCTTTGTACCAAAGTAAAGTAACACTTTAAAGAAACCAAAAATTGTGCATATTATTTATCAAAAAACATGAATATTTGTTCTACTCATATAATAGCACAAAACACGATTGACTCACTTTATTAGCATTACTGTTTCATCTGTGATGTTAAGGTTGCATGAAAACATGACTATGGTTCCATCTTCGTATCCACTTGGTGCTTACTAGCCATAATGGACCCCCAAATTAAATATGCAGTACGGCAAAGTGCTGGTCCACAGTGCACATGCTTAGTACCATACCGTTCTTATTACACACAAGCGAATACAGGTGGCCTTCACTTTCCGGTGCTGCAATTCGCTGCTACGAAAGCGAGTGCGGATGCTTCCACTGGTCAGTGCAGCAGTCGAAGGTCATGTTGCCCTGCTAGTAGCGATGTGTTCAAAAGTATCTGAAGGACCTAAATTGTGTTAAGTGCCATCATACTCAGAAGTTTCTGAATGACCTGAGCTGCGTAAATTGGCACCTTTCTCAAGGGTATGGGAACGAGATAAATTGGATAAACTGGCTCCATGTTCAAAAGTATCCGAATGGCCTGTATTGCATAAATTGGCTTCATGGTCTAAAGTGTCAAAACGAAGTGAATTATTTCTCAAAAACATGTAAAGATATTGAAAATATTGGTGAAATTTACAGTACGTATTTCCACGTCTAAAAGTCAGGATTATTTATCAGACATACGTGCGACTACATCTACTCCTATACTTCACAAGTCACCTTAGGGTGCGCGACAGAAGACACGTTGAGTACCAGCGTCCCCTTTTTCCTGTTCCAGTCTCGGATAGTTGGCGGGAAGACCTATTATTCGTACGCTCCCGAGTGAGCTCGAATACCCCTGATTTCATTCCACTGGTCTTTTTAGGGGATATCAACATAGGGATTGTTTCTTCTAGGAAGTTACAATCTCGGAACATGAACAGTAGAGCATACGATGATGCAGAATTCTTATTTTCAAGGGTCTGCCACTGAAGTTCCTTGGGCCTCTCCGTGACCCTTTCACACTTACTAAATGGACCTGTAAGGAAACGTACTGCTTTTCTTCGGATCTTCTCCATTTCCCCTATCTGATACAGATTCCAGACTGACGAGCTATATTCAAATATTGGTCGAACGAGCGTACTGTAAAGTGCTGCCTTTGTTGTTGACGAACCACATTTCCTGAGGATTCAGTGAATCTCAGTCTGGCATCTGCCTTCCCTGCGATTAATTTCATGCGGTCGTTTCACTTCAAATGGCTCTACGCATACAATCCTAGATATTTTATGAAACTACCTGCTTCCAGTGATAGCCATGCAATCGTGTGATTGTACATCAAAGGGTCTTTCTGTCTGTGTGTTCGCAGTTCATTACATTTGTTTATGTTGAGAGACAGTTGGCACTCCCTCCGGCACGTGTCGATCCTTGGCAGGTCTTCCTCCAGTATCTACAATTAGAGTTGCAACTTCTCGGTATTCAAGAGCAACATCCACAAAAAGTCTCATGGAACGCCCGACGAAATCTGTTATGTCATTTATGTATATTCTGTAATGGAAATGGAAATGAGCGTTTGGCGTCATTGGCCAGAAGACCACTTACGAGGCAGGTCTGGTCGCCTTGGTGCAGGTCTTATTACATTCGACGCCACAATGGGCGACCTGCGCGCTGGATAGGGATGAAATAATGATGAAGACATCACAGCACCCAGTTCCTGAGCGGAGAATATCCCCGACCCAGCCGGGAATCGAACCCGAGCCCCTTAGGATGGCACTCCTTCGCGCTGACCATTCAGCTATCGTGGTGGACATATTCTGTAATGTAGTGGCCCTACAACATTCCTTTGTGGCACATCCAAAGTTACTAATACCTCTGAAAGCTTCTCTCCGACTAAAATGACTTGCTGCGTTCTCTTCGCTAGAAACTCTTCACTCAAGTCGCAGAGTTGGTCTTATATTCCGTACCCTCCTATTTTGTTCATTAGGCAGCGCTATGGAACTGTACTGAACTTTCCCAGAAATCCAGGGACAAAGTATCTACCTGAGTGCGTGTATTTACTGCCTTCTAGGTCTTGTGCAGAAACAGAGCGAGCGTTTTAGGAACCCATGTTGATTCCTACAAAGGAGATTTTTGGTCTGCAGAAATGTCATAATATGAAAGCATAAAACAGGCTACAAAATTTTACAGCAAACCGACTTCAACTTCACCAGCAAAACACACACACAAGATGTTTTTGTCAAGTGTCACAATGTTGTTTCCACGTCTAAATTGACCATATTACTTATCAAAAATCCATGACTGAAATATCTAAATTGTTAATCAAAATACAAATAAGCAGTCTGCATTACTGCTGTGCAAATGTGACACTACTGATCTACCTTCCAGTTTAAGCAGCTCTTGACAACGAGCAAATTGCGATATTTGTACCAAACTATTTGCAAGCCACAATGAAGCCCCAAATTAGATATTTCCACGTCTAAGTTATTTCTACTATAGTTGTATAACGGTATTAAAAAGATGTAAGCTAAATTAATATGTTACGCAGATAAGGCAGTGATAGTTTACGTTTTCAAACTAATAGGCAGTCTGCGCTATTGTTCTGTAACTGTACAAAACACATGTTGGCTACAATAATATGCTAAGCGGGCAAGATAGTGACAGTTCACAGTTGAAAACAAACAACTACGCAGTCTATACTATTGTTCTATAACAGCACAAAACACATGTTTGCTAAAAAATGATAGCTGACACAAACAAATAGGCATTCAGGAGAGAAATAGTATTCTAACACGAGAAGCTGCAGCGGGGTGTCAGCTGATGAAAGAGTGCAATATTGTAAAATTTACAGGTTAAGATACAGTTTGCCCATGAAACGTGACTATAGACTCTCAAACTAAGTGCCCAAATGCTATTTCCACATCTAAGTTGTTTACATTTCTGTGCTATAACAGCACGAAACAAATGCGGTTAAAATAACGTGCTAAGCGGGCACGCAGTAACAGCTGAATGAAACTATGCTTCTAGGGGTACAAAAACGAACTATTTACTGACTAGATGATATAGACTGAAGTGTCGAAAGCTATGGGATAGCAGTATGCATATACACAGAAGAGCCAGAGAAATTAGCACACCTGCCTAATATCGTGTAGGGCCCGCTCGAACACACAGAAGTGCCGCAAAACCGACGTGGCATGGACTTGACTAATATCTGAAGTAGTGCTGGAGGGAACTGACACCATAAAGCCTGCAGAGCCGTCCATAAATCCCTAAACATTCGAAGGGGTGGAGATCTCTTCTGAACTGCGCGTCACAAGGCATCCCAGATATGCTCAACAATGTTCATGTCCGGGGAGTTTGGTGCCCAGCGGAAGTGTTTAAACTCATAAGAGAGTTCCTAGAGCCACTCTGTATCAATTTTGGACGTGTGGGGTGTCGCATTGTCCTGCTGGAATTGCCCAAGTTTTTCGGAATGCACATTGGACATCAGTGGATGCAGGCCATCAGACAGGATGATTACTTACATGTTATCTATCGGAGTCGTATCTAGACGTATCAGGGATCCAATATCCCCACACTATTACAGAGCCTCCACCAGCTTGAACAGTCCCTTGCTGACATGCAGGGACCAGGGATTCATGATGTTGTCTGGATACCTGTACACATTCATCCGCTCGATAAAATTTGACAGACCAGGCAACATGTTTCCAGTCATCAGTCCAGTGTCGGTGTTGACGAGCCCAGGCGAGACGTAAAGCTTTGTGCTGTGCAGTCATCGAGGGTAGACGAGTGGGCCTTCGGCCCCGAAAGCCTATTTCGATGATGTTTCATTGAATGGTTCGCACGCTGACACGCGTCGATGGCCTAGCAATGAAATCTGCAGCAATTTACGGAAGGATTGTACTTCTGTCACATTTAACGAATCTTTTCAGCCGTCGTTGGTCCCTTTCTTGCAGGATCTTTTTTCGGCCGCAGCGATGTTGGAGATTTGATCTTTTATCGGATTCCTGATATTCACGGTACACTCGTGAAATGGTCGTAAGGGAAAATCTACACTTTAATCACTACCTTGGAGATGCTGTATCCCATAGCTCATGCGCCGACTATAATACCACGTTCAGAGTCACTTAAATCTTGATAACCTGCCACTGCAGCAGCAATAACCGACCATTTTAGCAGCAATAACCCATATAACAACTGCGCCAGACACTTGTTGTCTTATATGGGCGTTGCCGACTACAGCCCCGTATTCTGCCTGTTTACATACTGTACCTGTATTTCGATACGAATGCCTATACCAGTTTTTTTGGCGCTTCAGTGTTTGTGGATGCTGGTAGTATAGCGTGCACAAGGCATAAAAACGCAGTGCATTGGCAGAGCTGTACTCAGATGTGTACATGTGAAAAGGTCTCCAGAATGCTTATGTCCGCAAGACGGGCATTAACAAACATTGAACGCGGAATGATAGTTGGAGCTAGATGCGGGGGATATTCCATTTCGGAAATCGTTAGTAATTCAATACTCCGAGTTCCACAGTGTCAACAGTGTGCCGAAAATATGAAATTTCAGGCATTACCTGTCACCACGCACAGCACAGTGGCCGAAGACTTTCACTTAACGACCGAGATCAGCGCCATTTGTGTATAGTTGTCAGTGCTAACAGACAAGCAATACTGCTTGAAAGAACAGCAGAAATGAATTTGGGACGTAAGGCAAAGGTATCCGTTTGGATAAGCGGTGAAATTTGGCGCTAATGGGCTATGGCAACAGAGGACCGACGCGAGTGTCTTTGCTAACAGCACGACATGGCCTGCAGGACCTATCCTGGGCTCGTGACCATATTGATTGGACCCTAGACGATTGGAATACCACGGCTGGGTAAGATGAGACTCGATTCCAGTTGGTAAGAGATAATGGTAGGGTTCGAGTATGACGCATACTCCATGAAGCATGGATACAAGTTGTCACATAGCTACAGTGCAAGCTAGTGCTGTCCCCATAATGGTATGGATTGTGTTTACACGGAATACACTGGGCCCTCTGGTCCAACTAAACCGATCATTGTTGGGAATAATCATGTTCGGCCACTTGGAGACAGTTTGCAGCCATTCACGAACTTCACTTTACCAAAAAACGATCGAATTTTTATTGATGACAATGCGCCCCCTGACCGGGTCTGAGTTGTTCGCAGTTGGTTTGAAGAACATTCAGGACAATCCGAGCAAATGATCTAGCCAGCCATATCGCCCGAGATGGGTCACATCGAACGTTTATGGGGTGTATTCGACAAGTCTGTTTGTGCACAAAATCCTGCAATGGCAACACTTTCTCAATTATGGATGTTATAGAGGCAGCATGACTCAATGTTTCCGCAGGGGACTTCCAGCGACTTGAGTGCATGCCACGTCGAGTTGCTGTACTAGACAGGGCAGAAGGGGGTTCGATAAGATGTTAACAGGCATCCCATGACTTTTGTCACCTCAGTGTCAGTGTAGTTTTTTTGTTGCCTACCCGTGGTTACGTTCCGCTGGTATACACAGTCTAAACACTAAATAATACCAATACTACTAAATAATATCAATATCTGCTGCATGTTTATCCACTGACGTCATATTTTCCGACACTTTACTGCAAGAAAGTATATTAAAAACAGTATGTTTTGGCGATCTCTTTAATGTTCTTAAACAGCATATAAATTGGGAGTCACGCAACATCCCTTTCATTTCGAGAACTGTTCCAAATATCGAAACAAGATTTTACTCAATTGTAGTATGCTGAGATGCATGTAACGTATTGGACAGATAATGCTCTGAGCTCTGGTATCAACCGAAATATTGAAACAAGCATGTTTTTTTTTATAATGGAATCGTGCACTTTTCATAACTGTATTCAATATCTCTGCAAGCGATTTTCTTCTCAGTTTTGAGGTTAAGGAGATAAGGACAACACAACACCCACTCACCAACAGAGAAAATTTCCGGCCCGATCGGGAATCGAACCAGGATCCTTTCAAAATAAATACTTCTCTCAACGAAACTTAGTTTTACGCTTTACCGAAATATTTTGTTTACCATCGACTGCCATTCGAAAAATAGATGAACACCTGACAGTACATTATTTTGCATGCTGTGGCAATTCGACAGTGCATATCGTCTGGCGTAGTTGGGGCTTCATGATAGACTGCATTTCAGTGTCCCCATAGAAAGAAATTAGGAAGAATTAAATCAGTGGACCTGGCTCATCATTGTACTACAGCATTCCGTCCTATACAATGGTCAGGAAACTTTTCATTCAGTATTTACTTTGCAACCCGGGGAGAGTGAGCTGGCACCCGTCATGTCGGAATCACATACACTGTCGCAAATCCAGTGGTACCTCTTCTAGAAGTGGAACGTTCCTAAGAACATGTGTAAATGTATTCCTATTTAACAGCCCTGGGATGAAGTAAGGTCCCGCAATGGAATTTCCTACGATGCGGCACCGCCGGCAGGTGTGGCCGAGCGGTTCTAGGCGTTTCAGTCTGGAACCGCGCGACCGCTACGGTCGCAGGTTCGAATCCTGCCTCGGGCATGGATGTGTGTGTGATGTCCTTAGGTTAGTTAGGTTGAAACAGTTCTGAGTTCTAGGGGAATGATGAGGTCAAGTGTTAAGTTCCACAGTGCTCAGAGTCATTTGAACCATTTGATGCGGCGCCATACGATTACACTCCACGGTCGTACCTAACGAAGCAGGAATGGATTTTCAGGTGCTCTGTAGTGCACGTTACGTAAATTTACATTAGCGTGGTTCATAACTGTTCCTTCATCGGCAAAGAGCACACGTTGGAAAAACGGAGTATCGTCTCCCAAACGCAGCACAGCAAACTGTCAAAATTCTAATTTAACAATACAGTGATTCGGGGTGCTCAAAAAGGCTCTGCGCAGTGCCGTATGATTGTTGGCAGCGCATGCTGTATGCCGCAGTGAATATACCAAAATGAAACTCAGTGAAATAAAAGTTATTAATTTAGTGAATATTCATTTTTACTTCAGATTTTCACGTTCAATGTTGAAAGTGTCCCCCCTGTTGTTGAATACACAATTCAATTCGTCTAATCGTGTTTCCAAACACAAGTTGTAACATTTCTTCTGTAACAGAAGCAGTGAAAGTGAGTATTTCAGTTGTCAATTCATCGATGGATTTTGGACGGGTTTTTAGACAGTTGCTTTCGCTGCACCCCAGAAGAAAAAGTCAGGTGGTGTTAGGTTAGGCGACCGTGGAGGCCAAGGTCCCTGAAAAATTATGCGATCACCAAAAACATCAGGAAGCAGTGACACTGAAACGCGAGCTGTATGCACGGTTGCACCATATTGTTGAAAATAACCGTTGAGTATTTCACTTAACACAAGTTCTCCTATGAGTGGGTACAGAAATCACTGCAGTATCGTTGTGCTTTTATTGTATCGTTGAAAAATATGAGACCCACAATCCGACGTTTAGAAATTGCAATCCAAACTCCTATTGTCACAGAATGAAGTGGTTACTAATGAATACCCAATGGATTTGCAATACCCCACATACGAGAATTTTGCGAATTCATGTACCCGGATAAATGAAACCACGCCTCATCAGCGTGAAACGTTTTATTGAGAATATCCCTCACATTTTGCTGAACGAAATTTTTGAACCATTGACAATAATGCAATCTCTTCCCATGATCAGTATTTTTCAGTTCTTGCACGACGGTCACTTTGTATGGGAGAAGTTCTAATTTTCTCCTTACAGCTGTATGGGCCTTTCCGAAACTAACATCGATTTCCTGGGCGAGTTTTCTTACTGACTTGGTTGGACTCATGGACATTTTATCGGAAATATCGAGTGGTTTACCCTTAGAGAAAACGCTAGGACGACCACTTCTCGGTGCATCTGTCACTGAGACGTACTTCGAAATTTGTTAATCAAATGTCGCTCAGTATCGCGTTGTGGGAGCGTAGTCTCCGGGAAAACTGAATTAAATGTTTGACGAACCGAAATTGTGTATTTACCGCCAGCTTTGAACATTTGTTCGACGAAAAACACGCGCTATTCAATGGTTAGCATTTTAACAGTGACAAAAACGAAAGAAACGAACAAAGGAACTAAACTTAAACGTTCACGTCAACACGTAACGAGATACACCAACGATACTACTGACGCAGGCTGAGATAAACGAAAAGAGTGGAATGTTGGGAGAGTCCACTTGAAGGGAAGTAATCCAGGCAGGCGAACAATCATACGGCACGCGCGGCTAACAATCACACGGCCCTGCGGAGAGACGTTTTCAACACCCCGTAAATCTCCGGTGAAGGCCACACGTTGCAAAAACATAGTGTCGTCTCCCAGGCGCTCCATACCAAACTGACAAAATTCTACACAACTTTCGAAATCTCGACGTCCGAATGTCTGATGTAGTGATAGATGATACGGGCAGAATTTATGTCGATGCAAAACGCAAATGATAGTCGTTTGGTTGATCACCATTTCTTTGCAACACGTCTCGTGCCACCATCTGGATTGTTCGCAGCCGAACAAATTCTGTCAGTTGCAGTCTTCCGTTTGACGTTGAAGCTACCTGTTTGCAAAAAATGGTTCAAAGGTCTCTGAGCACTATGGGACTTAACATCAATGGCCATCAGTCCCCTAGAACTTAGAACTACTTAAACCTAACTAACCTAAGGACATCACACAACACCCAGCCATAACGAGGCAGAGAAAATCCCTGACCCCGCCGGGAATGGAACCCGGGAACCCGTGCGTGGGAAGCGAGAACGCAACCGCACGACCACGACATGCGGGCCTGTTTGCACTAATGCCTTATGCGACAATAAGCATAGACGTTCTTATACCGCTGTACCCGCTGTACATTTTCGAAAGCATTTTCTTGGCAAGCCAAACTTCATCTCATTGATGTATATGTCAGCATGAAGGGAATGATTAAGTAGAAATGATCTACATATAGACGACACAGTTCCTGCTGGTACTGCAGTGCAGACACTTAAACAGTCGAAGAGCTTGATGCAGCGACATAGCACGGCATGAGTGCATTTACAATGCAGTAGTGATTCAGGTTGACTTGTCTTTCAATGTTTGAAATATTTCTCGGAATCGTTTACTAATAGTTTCAACTTATAAATTAATTGTACTCGCCTCTCCAAGCCCATTCGGATGCTGTTAAAAAAGCATATCATTCTACACTCCTGGAAATTGAAATAAGAACACTGTGAATTCATTGTCCCAGGAAGGGGAAACTTTATTGACACATTCCTGGGGTCAGATACATCACATGATCACACTGACAGAACCACAGGCAGATAGACACAGCCAACAGAGCATGCACAATGGCGGCACTAGTACAGTGTATATCCACCTTTCGCAGCAATGCAGGCTGCTATTCTCCCATGGAGACGATCGTAGAGATGCTGGATGTAATCCTGTGGAACGGCTTGCCATGCCATTTCCACCTGCCGCCTCAGTTGGACCAGCGTTCGTGCTGGACGTGCAGACCGCGTGAGACGACGCTTCATCCAGTCCCAAACATGCTCAATGGGGAACAGATCCGGAGATCTTGCTGGCCAGGGTAGTTGTCTTACACCTTCTAGAGCACGTTGGGTGGCACGGGATACATGCGGACGTGCATTGTCCTGTTGGAACAGCAAGTTCCCTTGCCGGACTAGGAATGGTAGAACGATGGGTTCGATGACGGTTTGGATGTACCGTGCACTATTCAGTGTCCCCTCGACGATCACCAGAGGTGTACGGTCAGTGTAGGAGATCGCTCCCCACACCATGATGCCGGGTGTTGGCCCTGTGTGCCTCGGTCGTATGCTGTCCTGATTGTGGCGCTCACCTGCACGGCGCCAAACACGCATACGACCATCATTGGCACCAAGGCAGAAGCGACTCTCATCGCTGAAGACGACACGTCTCCATTCGTCCCTCCATTCACGCCTGTCGCGACACCACTGGAGGCGGGCTACACGATGTTGGGGCGTGAGCGGAAGACGGCCTAACGGTGTGCGGGACCGTAGCCCAGCTTCATGGAGACGGTTGCGAATCGTCCTCGCCGATACCCCAGGAGCAACATTGTCCCTGATTTGCTGGGAAGTGGCGGTGTGGTCCCCTACAGCACTGCGTAGGATCCTACGGTCTTGGCGTGCATCCGTGCGTCGCTGCGGTCCGGTCCCAGGTCGACGGGCACGTGCACCTTCCTCCGACCACTGGCGACAACATCGATGTACTGTGGAGACCTCACGTCCCACGTGTTGAGCAATTCGGCGGTACGTCCACCCGGCCTCCCGCATGCTCACTATACGCCCTCGTTCAAAGTCCGTCAACTGCACATACGGTTCACGTCCACGCTGTCGCGGCATGCTACCAGTGTTAAAGACTGCGATGGAGCTCCGTATGCCACGGCAAACTGGCTGACACTGACGGCGGCGGTGCACAAATGCTGCGCAGCTAGCGCCATTCGACGGCCAACACCGCGGTTCCTGGTGTGTCCGCTGTGCCGTGCGTGTGATCATTGCTTGTACAGCCCTCTCGCAGTGTCCGGAGCAAGTATGGTGTGTCTGACACACCGGTGTCAATGTGTTCTTTTTTCCATTTCCAGGAGTGTATTTATAAAATCATACTTACTTCGATATCTCGATCGGTACAAGAGTTACGACTCTTTATCTAGTAAGAAAAGTACGTGCCCCTTAAAAGTACTATCATTTGCCGGAAACCTCGTTTCGATATCTGGAACCATTCACTAAATAAAGGGGTCTTGTGCCCTAAGTGATTCACCCTATAAACACTAGTGCAACTCCGAAATCCGAAATGCACGGAATACTGGCCGGTTTGTGTATATCAAAGACAATGATGGACAAGGTGGCACACAGATCTCTCACCAGAAACGAAAATACATGAAGATTTCTTCTGCAACTATTAGAAGCACACATTCGTCGTTTATTGGTGCTGATGATCTAACTGACATGTTGAAGAGCTCTTGTCAACGGCGTTACCTCGATCTTTGTACAACGCTTTAAAGAAAACAGAAATTGTCTATATTCATCTACATCTACCTCTACATGGATACTCTGCAAATCGCAAATCACATTTAAGTGCCTGGCAGAGGGTTCATGGTACCAACTTGACAATTCTCTCTTATTCAAATCCCGTATAGAGCGCGTGAAGAATAAACACCTATATCTTTCCGTACGAACTCTGATATCCCTTATTTTAGAGTGGTGGTCGTTCCTCCCTATGTAGGTCAGCGTCAACAAAATATTTTCGCTTTCGGAGGAGACAGTTGCTGATTGGAATTTCGTGAGAAGATCCCGTCGCAACGAAAAACTCCTTTCCTTTAATGATGTCCAGCCCAAATGCTGTATCATTTCTGTGGCACTCTCTCCCATATTTCTCTATAATATAAAAAGTGCTGTCTTTCTCTGAAGTCCTGTCTGGTAAGGATCCCACACCGAGCCTCAGTATTCTAAAATAGGACGGACAAGCGTAGTGTAGGCAGTTTCCTTAGTAGGTCTGTTGCATTTTCTAAGTGTCCTGCCAATAAAACGCAATCTTTGGTTAGCCTTCCCCACAACACTTTCTATGTGTTCCTTCCAGTTTAAGTTGTTCGTACTTGTAATACCTAGGTATTTAGTTGAATTTACTGCTTTTTAGATTAGATTGATTTATGGTGTAACCGAAGTTTAACGAGTTCCATTTAGCACTCATGTGGATGACCTCACACTTTTCGTTATTTAGGGGCATCTGCCACTTTTAGCACCATTCAGATATCTTTCCTTAATCGTTTTGTAGATTATTTTGATCTTCTGATGACTTTTCTAGTCGATAAACGACAGCGTCATCTGCAAACAACAGAAGACGGCTGCTCAGATTGTCTCCCAAATCGTTTATATAGATAAGGAACAGCAAAGGGCCTATAACACTACCTTGGGGAACGTCTGACTGTTTTACTCGTTGACTTTTCGTCAGTTACTACGAACTGTGACCTCTCTGACAGGAAATCACAGATCCATTCACATAACTGAGAGGATGTTCCATAAGCACGCAATTTCACTACGAGCTGCTTGTGTGGTACAGTGTCAAAAGCCTTCCGGAAATCCAGACATACGGAATCAATCTGAAATCCCTTGTCAATAACACTCAACACTTCATGTGAATAAAGAGGTAGTTGTGTTTCACAGGAACGATGTTTTCTAAACTCATGTATTTATCGAAATGCGTAGAGATTTGTTCTAGAACAGTATAAACACGTATCTGTCGTTTACTGGGACTACTGATACAACTTACAGGTTGAAGTACACTTGGCAAGGGCTGATTTATGCTGTCAGACACTGGAATCTCCCTGACACTTCGATGAAACAGCACGCTGAACACTAGTTTTAACACATAAATTTAACGCACGTTCACATATGTAATAAATGCTGTACTTTCAACACACCACTTTCAACTAATTTTCAGAGTCACCTAAACATTATAGTGGTTCAGGTGCGTTATAGCGGTTTTAACTACCCACTTTCGAATACACTTCAAAGTCTGCCAGATATAATGTAAGTAGCCCCTTTATATGTTTGTATGTTGGCAGCGCTGTAGACTGCATTAATATCTCTGACAGCGCTGTGCGCTCTCGCTAAGAGTTTCTGTGGCTGGTCGGACTTGCACTTGTAAGTTAATAGTTAGCAAACAGTGTTGGAGGTCAGCAGTGAGCGAGCGGACAGTCTGGACTTGGGACCGTTAAGAGACTTAGTGTTGGTTGGAAATGGATTGTAAGATGATGATTGATGTATTCGCCAATGCTTGGATAATGGAATTATTGACAATTATATAATTTTTGGAACTGTATGTCACATGAATAAGGTAAAATTGCCAAATACATTGTTTGCTTTGCAACAAAATCTTTCCTTTGCTAACCACATGCCCATTAGTAGTTAGAGCCTACAGTAGCTAGAATCTTTCATTTAGCTGGCTGTAGTTGCTGCTTGCTGTAATTACTGTGGTTCGTGTCATGAAGATTTTCTGCCAGGTAACTGACTTATGAAATGTATGGGTTATTGTTAGGATCTTTTCTAATTCAGGGCCATTCTTTTGTGTTAACTATTTGCAGCTAGACTGCGTTGCGCTTGTATACTGTGGGTTATAAATGAACAGGATAAGTTTGAGTCTTCCTTGTCAGGAAAAATTCTGTGGATCAGTGCTAAAATGATAGAAACAAGCAAAGAGACAGTTGGTTCAGTTGCACTCAGCAATTTTATCTCGTGATAATGACAGAAGGTTCAGTAGTAGTCAGCTGTTTCAGGATTAAACGTAGAAGTTTTAGTTACAGTAAATTCATACTAAGGTTAAAACTTTATATTGCAGTACAGAAGTGAACGTCTTCTGCTGATAATGCTGTGTTATGTTGTTGCACAGTAAAAATACATGACACTTCAATTAAAAGACATACTTGAAAGTAGTTATAACATCTGAATTTAATACACATTCAGTGACCCTGTAACATCTAGCCACCACAAAGTGGTAACAAATTGCCCCACATAGCGCCATACGCATGACATGGGGTAGCACGTTACACTGTAACAACGAGCTCCAGTAAACAGCCCCTATTCCAATACCAAAAGCTGACAGGGCACGTGACATAACCTGTCAGCTACTGGATCTCAAATAGTGTTTGCCACAACCTAACAGTGGCTGTCAGCTACTGGACCTCAAATAATATCACCAAGTGAGATGGTGCATTGATTAGCACACTAGGCTTGCATTTTGGAAGACAGTGATTCAAATCCACATGCCAGCTATCCAGATTCAGGTTTACTGTAATTTCCCGAAATCACTCCAGACCAATGCCACAGTGGTTTCTTTCAACGGATATGAACGATTTCCTTCCCCGTTCTTGCAACTATCTCAGCTTATGCTCCGTCCCTGATGATCTCAGTGTCGATGGGATATTAAACCCTAATCTTCTTTCCTTATGTCTTCAAAGGAGTTCTAGCACCTGAATCTGATATCCCAACTAGCCGCAACGAAACTGTGAAAGATTGCTACATACATTACCATTTTATATTTGGTTACAGATAAATATCAAACAATTAGCCCCACATAATTGTAACAAATTGTCGCGTACGTCAGCTTCTTTGACATTACAGACCATGCTTTCTCTAATCGTCGTTGCCAGTGATTATAGAGCTCTGCGGTGCAAATATATCAGGTAACTCTCAGACAGGAGGCAGATATGTACTAGTGCATTGCCAAGAATAATTAGGGAAAGGAGCTAAAATGACAGATGCATATTTTTATACACCCACACAAGGTAACGTGGTAAAAGTACGACGATGGTAGTAGCACTTGAAAATGGCACAGTGCTACAATCAGCCAGTCATGTAAAGCAAATGACAGTGATTGTATAACAGGCAAGTTGGAAAATGGAATAGTCTTCTAATAAAGTTATTTGTAAAATCAAGGTCAACTCAAACGTAAAATACATCTGTAATCCTGGAACCTTGGACAAACCAATAATCACAAAATAATATTTGTTTTGTAAAAAATTTTGTGCTAGCTGCGGAGAATAGCAACGCAAACAAACTTGTTAACCACAAAATAAGTTTATCCACAGATGTCTGTGATTTGAGAATCCGTAATGGGATTTCGCTTTTTATAAACAAAAGAGCAAAGAATGAATTTTCATATTGCAGTGGAGTGTGCGCTGATATGAAACACGGTTTTAATCTGCCAGGACGTTTTAAAAGAGCAAAGCATAAGTATATCTCATGCTGTGCACTATGACCTGTTGCAGGCTGTGGGAAATGAAAATCTCTTGGTAAGTGTGGTGTTCTGTGATGAGGCAGCATTCCACACCTTTGGGCATGTTAATAAACAATTGCAGAATCAGTGTAAACGAACTACCACACACACGCTACAAGAGTGGCAACAAGACACCGACAAAGTGAATGTGTGGTTAGGGATGACCAGTACTTCCATCTATGGGTCCTACAAGTTAGTTGTGAAGCAATAGCAGTGCGCACATATCTTGGAAATTTTTGTGTAGCCACAGTCGGTACAAGATGGAATTAAGGACTCAGTCGTTTTCCAGCTGAGGGTAATTACCTGGCTGCAGTTTTTTCCCAGTAGGTGGGTTGGACATGGTTCTCAAAGACTTTCAACCCCTCACTCTCCAGGACTGACCTACACAGGCTTCGTTCCATGGGGTTTACTAAGTTCAGACTGCAGCAGGCGAAGATTAACAGCATTCCAGAATTGAAACAACGAATCAGAGACTCAGCTGATCGATTCTCTGTGTGGATTCGATAGTAACGATGCCACGGCGTATAGAAGTTCTTAGGTTGGCACTACCACGAGACACCGACGACAGCGCCCTCTACCCGGTGCTGTGCAGCTCTAGGAGCTCCGCTAGAGATTCTCCCCATTTGATCAAGAGCAGACTGCCGGGACACTTCGTTTCAGATTTGCTCTACATACGACGGGTCTCAGCATCGCACCTCGTTGCAAGTTTTGTAACCATGTATTAACTTGTTTCTTTGCACCAGTAAACCACTTTTACTTACATGCAGTACCAACGTATTTTTCCTGCTCCTGCTCCCACCCACGCGCCGCCTTCAAGGCGGAATACAAAACTGTCCACCTTTGTTGAACAGAGTGTTTCGGTCTGTGAACAAGCACTGGGAGCTTTGCTTGTAGTTGGAGGGCCCTCACACTGAGATGTACCGATTTGTGGCTCTATTATGATGTACGCAGTATTATATATTCCAGTATCGCACATGTTTCATTATTTTGCGTATCCAAATAAGATACAGAGACTTTATGTTTATCCTGCATACTTAAAAAGCGTTTATCAGACATGTACTAGAATAGGGATCAGTCCCAGTGGACCACGCGATACCGGCCGGCCTCCGTGGCAATCTCTGCCATATGGCCTTGTTCTGTGCGGTGTGGTGGAGCATGGGGGCAGCAGACCACTGTCCCAGCGGTTGTCGGGTTTCAGACCTTGGAGCCGCAACTTCACAATGAAGTAGCTCTTCAATTGTCATCACGAGACTGAGTGCAGGCCATCCAATTCTCCCAACAAATAAAATCCCTGACAGTAGCGGAAACAGTATCCAAAGCCTCAGCACGGCAGTTACGCGAACTGTCCAATAACGTATGGTAGTGAACAACCTGCTTTTTTCCTGGTATTGGGGTTATTATATTCAGGTTACAAGACTTGTAACAAAGAGGTTACCAACAACTTTTCGGTTAACCCTCATAGCAGACAATCCACACTATTGTCAGTTGAAATTGCAGTATCACGAAGATGGAATGTAACAAACATCAAATTGGCATGACGTGTACTATATGCTTGAGTATGTACATGATATGCATTTCAGTACAACTGCACATGTTAGACATCTTCATTCTGTGTGTAAGGAAAGATTTTACAATTAGTTTCTCATTCCGAAATAGCAGTTGAATGTTGGTTGTGTAAGGTGTCAGGCAAATCCAACACCTTCCATTAAAACCCTGACATGATAAGCAAATCCAGTATGTCACATAGAACCGAATAAATCGTGACATTAAATTAACCAAAGTAATACGAGGAACGAGTGAGCAAATGGAATACCACAGACTAACACAAGAATGCCTAAATGCATGTCATACCTTCCCACCATGGGACAGACGCAGTTCTGAGGGAAGAAACGAGAACAGAAGCCGAGAGCAGAACCGTGTTAAGCTGGAAGGCCCTACGATAAGGGATGGACGGACACCCACGTTGCCAGCTAACCGCTAAGACCACACCACCTGCAAGTTTTAGCGTGAGACTTTTTCGCTCCTTTGATACGTCAAGGAACCCCCCCAGCCCATGTTAAAAGCTAGAGCCCTTCAGAAAAACAGTATAGATCTTACGATAACACAAAAAGGGCCACACCACCCGCAAGTTTTGGCGTGAGACTTTTTCGCGTCTCTGTCACGTGAGGACCACCCCCCAGCCCATGTTAAAAGATAGAGCCCTCCAGAAGAACAGTATAGATCTGATGATAACGCTAAAAGGACCACAACAGCTGCAAGTTTTAGCGCGAGACTTTTTCGCGTCTCTGTTACGTTGCAAACTTTAAAAACATTGCCCCACCACGAAAAGTATAACGTTTCTCATTGGATAGACAGAATTTTTGTAGGCGGAGCTTAAGGTTAACATTGAGTCCCTGATTGGTCAGATGAAAACACAGCCAGATAGTTTTTTTAAACCAACTTCGGTAAATGGTAGTAAGGAAAAGTGAGGAGAGGAGAGTTGTTTCCGAGATGGCGAGGTGAGCGGAGCTGTGCTGCCCGCCGCCGCCCTGACGCTGTCTAAACACCGATAAGGTAATGAACGCACGCGATGCCGCATTTTTGAGAGCATAAGGCTTCACTCGGAACTGCAGGAGTTCCATCTGTTACACCCCTTTTGGGGTAATACTAGTATCGATCGTCAATTAAAGCTCATGGTATTCACATTTGCCACTTGAAGTAAAAATCTGAAACGCGATGATTTTTCTTTTATATAGTTATTGAAAAGCCACATCAGCCACTGTAATTTGCGACAATTTAGATAAGTAATTAAAGATGATTGAGGTTCACTGTAGACCATTTTGATAGTTTTCTCCTTTGTGAAACTTAATTTAAACCTAGATTATAGATGTGATATCCATTGTAGAACTTGGAAATCCATTAAGGGAATATTCATACACATTTTTGTTGAACGCAGTTGACTTTTACCATCCTGTATTAAAACATTTCCTTTTATCAATAGTGCAATTTATAAACAATGTTTTGTGAGTAGAATAAAATTTCCAATGGTAAACTTAACTGCTTTCTCGACGTTATTTTACCAACTAACTAAAAATAGGAAAGCCTTGAACCCCTTCCACTAAATTTAGTTAGTATTAAGATTCTTTTACAGGGAGTGCAGTGGAGCTGACGCTAAAATCATTTAGTATTTGGTTATATCATCGCTGGTCTCACTGAACTCTTCTGAATTCTACATGTCATGTGTGGTGTGGCGTCTCCTTACCAGCAACAGTTCTCAGGTTCAAACTAGTCAATTCCCTAAAAAACATTCTCAGAGCGTCGTTGCGCGAAAGTGGTAGGGAGACACGATATAGAACAAACAGACACCACCATGAATGCTTAGAGTTGTTTATGAGAACAGTGTGATATGCCTGCTGGCAGAAGGAGAAACTTCTACCTCCAAATGCCAAAAACTGCCAACGGCAGAGTCGCGGCCTGCCCTTACGACGGTTTATCGTTCCTCGATATTGTTGCATGTGTTGTCGGAGGTCACACAGCGTTCATGAGAATATACAATCGATAGGTTCAGTAGGACCATACTCAGCACCATGTAGGTTATCAGGCCCCGCGCAACTAGTGCACGAGAGGACAGCCATACAATTTGCTCAGTCATGTAGTGTTTTACATCGACGTTATAACCAGGAAGTGGACTTGTGTGCAGCAAGACAAGTATCCATGCAGACAGTGCGACAGCATCTGGAGAATCATTGGCCATCAGTAAGGTGACTACTTTTGCGGCTTCTCTTGACACAGCAGCAGAGAGAGGTGAGCTAACAGTGATGGGCCCAGTAGCGACACTAGACTGAGGAGTGGCATGACATTGGCTTTTGAGATGAATCCTGGTTCTTCATACAGAGTCACGATTAGTGTACGGTATCTATATTTGATCCCGAGGGAAACGAATATTTCCAGGCTGCATTCGTTGTCATCACATGGCCCCTGCTCCTGGTGCAGTGGTATGAGATGCCGCTGGGTACACAACAAATCACCTATAGTTCGTATAGCCAGTAATATGGACCACAGCGGTCACATATGTGTTGTGGTAAGGTTAGTGGTTGTTCCCCATTTCAGAGGCCTCTGTAACGTTATCTTTCTACAAGGTAAATCGATACCACATGTAGCCCATGCTGTCCTGACCTACCTCAACACAGATAGTATCTGACCATTGCTCCACCCAGACCATTATCAAGATCTTCCATCCAAAGAAAACATGTGTTCATGAGTTTACGAGACGCTGGTACCTCTCCACTCGGCAGTCACAACAATTGACGAACTGTGAGACAGAGCTGAAACAGTATCCATAGACTTACCGGTATCTGTCATCCAATCTCAGTTCAACTCGATGCAGAGCTGGGTTGGAGCTGTTGTTGCTGCCAGAGGGGCCGTCTCTGTGTACTATATTTCGTACCCTCCATCTCCAGACCATCTATAAATTTAATTACTCATTATTCCTACTATGCTGAACACCCACATTAAGAAAAATTTAGTTGCTTGTTGCCCTTCCTGGTGCTGCAGTTTCAATGGCCAGCAATATGTACAAGGGTAGGAGCGAAGTAAAAAGCGTCAGACACAATCCACTTAAAAAGGGAAATATTTTATTACGATGAATACATTTAAATTTACAGTTTACAGCAGGCGCCTTCCAAGGTGTACACTATCTGATCAAAAGTATCCAGACCACCTACGTAATGCAGAATTGACTACTAGATGTCACGAGAAGCGGACCCACCAGAAAGAAAGTAGAGAAGCAGTGACAGTAGAATGGGTCAGTCGGCACGGCTGTGTGACTTCGGATGTGGACCAGTCATTCGATGTCAGTTGGGTAACAAACCATCATGCACATGTCAACTCTTCTAAAGCTGCCGATCTCGACTGCTGGTTTTGTGACTGCGAAGTGCAAATGCGATGGAACAACCACAGCTAAACTAAGACCTAATTGATCTCTTTTACTGACAGACACGGATCATTTTGAATGACATGAAATCACCAGAGGGAATAACTTGAGAGGTCCAAAGTGCTATCAGCAGTATATCTAGTACAATGACTGTGCACAGAGAGTTAACAATTTTGCATATCATGGCCGAGCAGCTCCTCACAAGTCACACATTTCATCAGTCAGCCATAAGCAACACAAGATGGTGCTAAGAGTAACGCCAGCAGACAGTGGCAGATTGGAAGCGAGTATTTAGGGATGGTGAATCACACTTCACCCTATGGCAGTTAGATTACTGGGTTTGACTTTGAAGAATGCCTGGGGAATATTACTGTGTATCATATGTAGTGCTAACAGTGGAGTATGGACTATGTGATGTTAAGGTGTGGGCTTGTTTTTTGAGGTCAGGGTGTAATCCACTTACTGTGTTTAAGAAAACGCTAAATGCGGGAGGATATGGGCGCATTTTACAGCACTGTGTAGTGTGTACAGTAGCGGAGCAGTTCCGAGAGGACGATTGTCTCTATCTGCACTACAATGGACCCCATCATAAAACAGCAGGTGTGAGGCAATGGTTTGTGGACGTCGACATAACCGAAATGGACTAACCTCCCCAGAGTCCCAATCTTAACCCAATGGAACACCTTTGGGGTGAGTTAGAACGTCTACTTCGCTCCAGACAGCAGTGTCCAACATCACTGTCGTCTCTGGTTTCGGATCTTGAGGATTAATGGACTGCCTGTCCTCAGCAAACATTCAGACACTTTATTGAAAGTGTCCCCAACAGAGTTTACCGTCATAAGAGCGAAAGTTGGACACACCCCATTTTATCGTCATGTAATAGACGTCCATACACTTATGATCAGATAGTGTACATCGGCTGATATTTATTTCTGGGTAGTAAATGCACGTTTCCCACACTCCGGCCACAGCTAACCCATACATACACATACACACACACACACACTCACACTTGACTTGATGAAGTCCCACACGTCATCAGCCAGCACTTTGGGTTCCACGAATGCCGCGAAAAGTCCACCCTTGAAGACGTTGTAGCGTACCAGGTTGGGGTGGGCATCATGAGCCATCGACTCGGCGGTGAAGAAGAGGTCGTTCTCGAACTGTGCCACGGCTGTCGGCGGGTACTTCTCGATGCTGGAACACAAGAGTACACACAGGCTGTCAACCCAGTATTGGACACTAATACACTCACCGCAAATGATCATTAGAGGATGCACATAGAAATGCTTCAGTATTAACAAGGGGAGTTAAGCAATGTCCATTTCTCATTTCCTTCATACTTTGGAATTTCAAGGTCAGTGTACGGTGTCAATTTCATACAGCAGTACGAAGCAGTACTAAAAAGTCTCGAGAAAACTGCCTTTCAGGATTAGAAGATTTCCGAGCTCTGTTAAAATTTCATAATTAGTAATGGAATTGTAACACCAAGGTCTTTGGTTCGAATTTCATTAGCAACATTCTTTGTTATTTGAGTTCAATGTTTATTAACAAATGGAAATGTTAATTAACAAAGAGGAATCATAATTTTTAATAAAAATATTATTTTTCATTACTGCTTGCATGCAAATTGAAAGTAAATTAAAATTTGGTACAAAAAACTAAGAAACATCAAATAGAAAATGCATTACTTTTACTTTTAGAGACTCAAATGTATTACTGATGTATTCATTTAACAAAAAGGCATTTCGCGAGTCTGTATCAAATTTTAATCTATGTTGGCACAAACAGTAATTTTAAAAAGATGCTATTTCTGTTAAAAAGCTGAATTTATATTTGTTAAATTAGAGTTACAGTCGTTATTAAATATAGAATTTAAAAAAAAAGTAAATAAGAAGAATCCGACTGGCAAGATTCGAGCCAGTGGTCTATTGGTTACAACGCTGTTTTTTTACATTGCTTTACTTTTTTCAAACAATTTACATTGGAATATACCAATTAACAAAAGTTATTGGTGCTGAGATAGCGGCAAATGCCTCAACCGAGTACAGAATTTTGATGCTTAATAACGCTCGGAAATATTTAAGCTTGGATGGCGGCTTTTTCACGTTTTTCATTCTGCGCATTACGCAGAAACAGAGGCGCCGTTTCCAAGCTTTAAAGTCTAATATTTCACAGTGTATGAGGTTTACAACAGTGAAACTGTCTGCCATCTTTAACTGTACCTCTGGTTTTCATTTCTGTAGCAAAAAATAGCCATATGCATTTAAAAAACCTAAATATGTGTTGAAATTGATGTTCGTTGATATTTATTGGTTATGCAACCCTGCCCATTGTGTGAGCTCTACACATAGGTACATTACTGGCAAATTGCATTTTTCACACTTTGTTCCTGTTCGGAAATATGTGAGGTTTCAGAGCTGAGTGTGATTCCCCATATACTGCGTGGTCAGAGGCAGTCTGAAAAGCTTGTAAGGGTGTTGCAAATTTCCTGCAGAGAAACAATTCTTAAGAAAAGAATTTGACACATTCCACCGTTTACGTGTTAATTAGCGCTTAAGTGAGCCAATCAGGGCGTTGTGCGAGAAAAATCAAGCGATTCGCCAGTGACGGTGCTGCCAGAAGTGTTCTTCGTTTGGTTCTTAAAACCAAAAAAGAGAGCGACGGGATATAAAATGTATACTGGCAATGATAAGGAAAGCTATTCTGAGGAAGAGAAATTTGCTAACATCGAGTATAGAATTAAGTGTTCGGAAGTCTTCTGAAAATATCTGTCTGGAATGTATCCATGTGTGGGAGTGAAACATAGCCGGACAACAGTTTGAAATATGGTGCTACAGAAGAATGTTAAAGATTAGATGGATTGATAGCGTAATTAATGAGGAGGTACTGATCAGATCTGGGGAGAAATTTGTGGCACAACTTGACTAAAAGAAGGGATCGGTAGGTAGGACACATTCTGAGACAGAAAGGTATAAGAAATTTAGTATTGGAGGGAAGTGTGAGGGGTGGGGGGTGAAAATTGTAGAGGGAGACCAAAAGATTGAAACGCCCCTTAGAAAAATTGTACAAGACTGTGCTTAAACTGACACACAATATTTTTAGCGCAACGCAATCTGACTTCCAAAAATCCCTACGAAAGAATGGCCCTGACTAACATTAACCTATACGTTTCACAAATCACTTACCTCACAAAAATCTTCGTTACTCAAGCTACTGCAATACAATGAGCACCACTACTGCCAGCTAAATAAAAGATTCAAACTACTGAAGGCACTAACTGCTGATAGGCATAGTTAGCAAATGAAAGATTTTAATACAGAACAAACAATGTATTTACCTTAATAGTCATAATATATATATCAGTTCATGACACCAATTCTTACAAATTTCAAAACTCCGCCATCTCTCTCCCCACGTCCACCACTGCTGGCGGCTTACCTCCAACTGCCCAACCCTACGCGCTGTTAACAGCCAGCCGGCCAACACTACAATGGCGAGTATTACAACAATGCCAACCAGACACTGACTGCACACAGCACAGCCAGTGTTTTTTCATACAGAGCGCTATGTGGCGTTACCAATAAGAAAACCTAAACAGCCTACTTACAAGATGAATACAGTAAGTAGATTCAGAAGCAGGTAGGCTGCAGTAGTTATTCGGAGATGAAGCGTCTTGCACAGGGTAGAGCAGCATAGAGTTCTGCTCTAAACCAGTCTTCGGAATAAAGAATGGCACAACAACAACATAGCACACTTGCCTGCATATCAGAACAGTGAGATACTCAAGATTAACAAAACTTGTGATCAGCTCGTATGTACATTTCCTTCTAAATTTTTATCCGACTTTCACAGTGTTCATCGACGGAGTTTCATTTAATGTGTGATGATTAATATCTAACGAGTTACTACTAGTTGTTAATCATTTGAACTTCCATATTCTTTGACTGCAAGATCAAGAGTCAATCTTTTTGTGCTGAACATATCATTAGCCAATTCTACTATTATTGTGTCTGAAGTGTGTGAAATCTAAATAGCTCCGTAGTTAGCGAGAGCGCGTAATCTGCACTTGAAAATAGCCGTTCTGTAACGATAAAGAACAGAAATGGGCCAAGTAAAGGTGTCTGAAGAAAGCCATTCTTGACATTCCTCAGTTTTGAGTTTTACATTATTACTGCTGTGCTTCCCGTTAATTGGACTCTACATTTCCTGTTACGTAAGCAGAACTTGACACACGTATGAGAGACGTAATCTGTGTCACAAAACTGCAGCTTCCCTAAAAGAATGTTATCCCCTGTACAATCAGAACATACATCTCTTTTTTAGCTACGGAAACAGGATTGGCAAGAACTAACATTTGTAGAGAAGTCTATTCGGAACCAAACGTAGATTCCGTTAAGTACCTTTGTTCTCTGTCACAAACTACACTTTCAAACGGTCTTAGGAAAAGGGATCAGCTTTCTGTCAAAACTCGTGTGCTTACAGCTGCCCTTGTGGACAAGTAATACAGGGTGACACAGAAAAACGGGAACATTTCCACATTCCAATAAAACTAGAAGCCATGAAGGAAAGAAATTTCATTCATGGTAATTGAAACCTTACAACTTTGCCATTTACGAAACATTGATGACATTTATCATTTTTTAGGAATTACGTTCTTAAATGGCGTCCTCCTGTACGAATACATTCGTGAAATCTTCTGTTGAGATTCCTCATTGATCGGTGCAACATCTCAGCTGGGATACTGTGGATTTAATCCAGAATTCTCTGTTTTAACTCATCCAGGATTCTTGGTCGAGTCGTGTAGACTTTGCTCTTGAGGTATTCCCACAAGAAAAAATGACAAACGGTTTAAATCTGGCGATCTAGCTGCCAGGGAATGTTACCGAATCTTGAGATCACACGGTTGCCAAACAATTCTCGCACATATGCCATTGATTGCCGTGTAGTGTGCGATGTCGCTCCGTCCTGTTGAAACCCGGCTTCTTCAGCGTTCGAAAAGTTGTTCAAGGCAGTGTAACGATCGACGTTGACATTTATTGTGTTTCTCTGTCCATTTGCGAAAAAATACGGTCCGATAATCCCATGTGATGAAACACCACATCATACTGTCTGTTTACTAGCGTGTAAAGGGCGCTCATGAACGTCATTAGGATTTGTGTTTGCCCAGTAACGATAGTTCTGTTTATTCACGTAACCTGTGGGATGAAAATGTGTCTCATCTGAGATCCACGACTTGTGTATAAATTCATCGTCATTGTTTAATTTTATCATTTGTTGACAGAATCCTAATCGTAACTGGTAATTGTTGTCCTTCAGTTGCTTTTATGGATGAAATTTTAAATGAAGATGAAGAATTCTGCCAACACTCTCCGGCGACATTCCAACCACAGCTGCTTGCTAACGAATTGGTTGTCCTGTTGGTTTCTTCTTGAGGGCAAACCCAGTCTCTTCAAAGTTATTAACCCAACATTTTATCGCGTGTGTGGACGGAACGGCATCATGACGTCCTAAATTATAAAAACGTCGAAACTACCTCTACGCCGCTACCAAACTATCATATTTCATAAAACATTCGTATGGCTAACGCAAGGTGTTGTCCGTTCCACTGGTCCATGATTACTGAAATGGCGGACTGTTTACTCGCTATTTGTCACGAACCCGCAGTGCTGCCACCTGTCCCTGGCTGCCACTACTCATTTCAAACATTCCCGTTATTCTGTGTCACCCTGTATTTTGAAAATCGTAGGTTCGAGTTTGGATACGTACAGGCACAACATAGACGAATGATTTTCTGCTTCAAGGTGCTTCACAAAAGGGTAATAGCAATACTGACACTCTCTTTCGGCCGACTCTTGCCGCTTTCCCATAGAATTCAGAGTACAATCTTACGGCGGTGTTAATTGAGTTGGTGACCCAGTAGATCATGACGTTATCCAGCAGGTCCGTCAGGTCGTATTTCTGCGTCAGACCTCCATCGGGTAGAGTCTTCCAGGATGGGTCTGTCCAGGTGGAGAATTTCTCCAGGATGTAGGCGGCCAGGCCAACAGGTGTAGTCTGCAGTACAATCCCTGGGGACACCACGATTTATGAGTGGGCAATAAAATATGAAAGTAAAAGTTTTCAAAAAAGCAACTCTTGAAGCAGACAAAGCACGGACATGCTTTTCAGATTCAGAGGAGAAACTGAAGGACAGGGTAACGAGAGAAGTGAACAATCAAAGTAGAGCAAATCAGTAAAGAAAGTGAAATTAAAGAAAAAAAGAAAACAAAGAAAGAAAGCCAAATAATAAATGAATGCAAATATCTTGACAGTGGTAAAGGAAATTTACATACTGTAATTATTAGGATAATAGAAATCCTGTATTACTGGCTATCAGCAACAATTACTGCAATATACACTCCTGGAAATGGAAAAAAGAACACATTGACACCGGTGTGTCAGACCCACCATACTTGCTCCGGACACTGCGAGAGGGCTGTACAAGCAATGATCACACGCACGGCACAGCGGACACACCAGGAACCGCGGTGTTGGCCGTCGAATGGCGCTAGCTGCGCAGCATTTGTGCACCGCCGCCGTCAGTGTCAGCCAGTTTGCCGTGGCATATGGAGCTCCATCGCAGTCTCTAACACTGATAGCATGCCGCGACAGCGTGGACGTGAACCGTATGTGCAGTTGACGGACTTTGAGCGAGGGCGTATAGTGGGCATGCGGGAGGCAGGGTGGACGTACCGCCGAATTGCTCAACACGTGGGGCGTGAGGTCTCCACAGTACATCGATGTTGTCGCTAGTGGTTGGCGGAAGGTGCACGTGCCCGTCGACCTGGGACCGGACCGCAGCGACGCACGGATGCACGCCAAGACCGTAGGATCCTACACAGTGCCGTAGGGAACCGCACCTCCACTTCCCAGCAGATTAGGGACACTGTTGCTCCTGGGGTATCGGCGAGGACCATTCGCAACCGTCTCCATGAAGCTGGGCTACGGTCCCGCACACCGTTAGGCCGTCTTCCGATCACGCCCCAACATCGTGCAGCCCGCCTCCAGTGGTGACGCGACAGTCGTCAATGGAGGGACGAATGAAGACGTGTCGTCTTCAGCGATGAGAGTCGCTTCTGCCTTGGTGCCAATGATGGTCGTATGTGTGTTTGGCGCCGTGCAGGTGAGCGCCACAATCAGACTGCATACGACCGAGGCACACAGGACCAACACCCGGCATCATGGTGTGGGGAGCGATCTCCTACACTGGCCGTACACCTCTGGTGATCGTCGAGGGGACACTGAATAGTGCACGGTACATCCAAACCGTCATCGAACCCATCGTTCTACCATTCCTACACCGGCAAGGGAACTTGCTGTTCCAACAGTACAATGCATGTGCGCATGTATCCCGTGCCACCCAACGTGCTCTAGAAGGTGTAAGTCAACTACCCTGGCGAGCAAGATCTCCGGATCTGTCCCCCATTGAGCATGTTTGGGACTGGATGAAGCGTCGTCTCACGCGGTCTGCAAGTCCAGCTCGAACGCTGGTCCAACTGAGGCGCCAGGTGGAAATGGCATGGCAAGCCGTTCCACAGGACTACATCCAGCATCTCTACGATCGTCTCCATGGGAGAATAGCAGCCTGCATTGCTGCGAAAGGTGGATATACACTGTACTAGTGCCGACATTGTGCATGCTCTGTTGCCTGTGTCTATGTGCCTGTGGTTCTGTCAGTGTGATCATGTGATGTATCTGACCCCAGGAATGTGTCAATAAAGTTTCCCCTTCCTGGGACAATGAATTCACGGTGTTCTTATTTCAATTTCCAGGAGTGTATTCAGAAATGTAGTTTCACGGTACATAAATATTCACTTCGCGACGTATCTTAGAAACGCCAACAATATAACTAAAATGATGTGGAACGGATCGAAATGACAGGCAGGAAACCCAACCTTTGCACAACATACTACAGCAATGAAGCCGAATGACTATAATATGACTGATAATTCACATACTGCATGTATGTTTAATATTCCTTTTTTCTACATTTGTTAGCAGAAACAGGATCAAATAGTTCATTTGAGGAAGCAGACGGATACGGTGAAGACAATCCAAATTTTAAACAACTAGAATTAGGACCAATCTCTTTGAAAAATTAAAACATTTATTGAATATTCCATCGGTACTTGGAGCAACATAGATACATTAAAAACTGAAATACACATTATTGGTGTTGCACAATAATATATATTTTATAGTTCGATATGATATAGTTTTCGGCTATCCTCAGACAACGAAGGACTAAACAGAAGTACCACAGAACATCAGCGAAAGTTTATAACCGTAGAAAGATCGTTTTTCCATTGATATGTGACCTTTTACGACTATGGATTAATAAGAAAAACACAAGCCTGTTGAAACAAACACAATAAGACGAATATGTTCCTGTTTAAAAGAATCTGACAGAAAAGTGGGGTACCAGCTGCCTCATTCTACCTTCGTCAGCGCCCTTAAAAATTTTCCCAAAAATTTTGGGATGAGAACATACTAGCGCTCTTTTTAACATGCAGGTCGCTTCTCACTCCCACTAATACCACTAATTGTAACTCGTCACTACTACAGCGCGCAAGCCTCTCGTACTCAACTACTCCCACTTACCCATTGTCACTCACTCGTTCATCTCAACTCATTGTCATTCTATCCTTGTGTTTAAGTAACTGTCACTGTCTCCGTGTCAGAGTCACTGTCTCATTGTGACTGGCTCCTTCTCGCATTATCTTACTGTTGCCACCTCATTCATTCCTTCCCACTGCTGCTGTATCTTCTCACTGTCACTATCTCTCTCTTTCTCGTTGTCATTGTCATAGGCTGTCTCTCATCGTCACTGGCTCTCACTCACTTCCAATTTCTCCTTCTCTTTAATCATCTCTCAGTGACACTGTCTTCTTTACTCTTTTTCTAGTACTGTTTTGTCACTGTCCGCTATATACTACTGTCGCTGTGACCCTTTCTTTATCTCACGCTACCACTGTCAGTTTCGCTCTTTCAATATCGCACTTACTGTCTACTATCTTCCAGTATTTATGACTTTTCTGTCACTTTCCCTCTGCGACTGTCTCCATCTCAGCATAAAAAGGCGCGAATATGTTCCCATGCCAAAATTTTTCGGAAAATTTTTAAAGCTGTTGAGGAAGGTAGAATGAGGCAGCTGGCACCACACTTTTGAGTGAGAGTCTTTCAGTAAAGAGGAGCACATTCTCCTTTTTTGTCCTCCGATAGGAGCATTTTTCCGCTGGATCCCTTCTTTTCCCTGCCAAGGCAGGGCATGCCACTCATCGGTCAGTGAAATTTAGATTGTTTACTTACGTGATACTGAAATAACGCAAAACTAATTTTACACCACAGACCGTATATTATATGGACAGAAATTTTACTTGTACTTCAGTAGCGCAGCATGGGTTTCCCGGAATCCTTGTGACCATAACAGACACTTTCCAGCAAGTTCTCCGTGCTATGTCATTTTATAAGCTGCGTTTTCGCCTCAGCCCCGCATTGTACGTGCATATTTTACCCGTAGAAGTAAGGTATCTTTGAGCCTATGTATCTTGATATCAAGAAAATTTCCACCGTTGTTCAAGATCAGGGTCTTAGGAATATATCGTAAAAATTACACACATTTTCTGTGCGTAGCCGTTATGAAATCAGCGGCTCGGTTTTGGTACCCAAAAACGATATTTTTGGGATGTTTCTCGAGAGCGGAAAAATATTTTTGAAAACTGAAAGATGTCACTTCTAGATAAATGCCTAGAGAATATAACGTTGAAATTCGAGCAATTTTATGCGGTTATTTATTATTTAGATTTCGACTCACACAGGATTTTGTGTGCTTATTTCACTTGTACATGTAAGATAACTCTGAACCTCTGTAGCATCGGTAAAATTGTCACGATTATCCGAGATCGGGATCTTACGAATATTTTGTAAAAATTTCAGCGATTTTCTGTGCATAGCTGCTTCAGAATCCATGGCTCGGTTTTGGTACGAAGAAATTGTAAAAATTCCTTTTTTTGGGGTTTTCTAAGGCACCGGCCATGGACTGACGCTGTCTCCACCTTAGACCATATCAAATCTAAAATTAAAAAACAAAAAACAGAAATTCATTTTCTAAGAGGAGGAAGTGTGGAACATTCATATTTCGACCCTTTACTGTACGATAGTGACCCTAAGACGATCCTTCTATTAGGTATACAAATGATCCGAACCCCAAGGGCTACCCAAAACATTTAACTGTACCTTTCCACCACCAACAGAACCGGCGGTACGAGTCCCGGAAAGATCCCGTTTTTATGGGCGGCGTTTTGGAACGTACACTCATTAGAAAGCGCAAGCTGCCTCGTGCGTACCAATACATAAGGGAGCTATGAGTGAATTAACCTTATATTACATTACTGTTACAGACTACTATGATATATGGAAATAGGAAAAAGGGAGAGGGCAGAGGGGAGGGAGGACTCATAGGAATGGGGTGGGGTACAATTGTACTATGTAAAACAAGTATCACATGATAAGAAAAATATTAACTAGCTGCTGCTACATTAGTAAGCGCGAATAATGGAAATGTACTTGTACCGAGTGGTTATAATTAAAGTGTGGGCTGTAACTATCGTATGGCAACGAAACTTCGAAGGCATTCTAACGCATTAATGCGGACTCTATTTACTTTGGAAAAAATATTAGTTCCAGTTGTGACCAAAAGCTGCAAATTTGGCTCTGCGAACACAAGAAAGACGTATAAAAATGTTTCCGTATGTAATAGATTAGGAACGGGACGTGGACATAAAAGGTCAAACAATTGAAAAAAAATGTTAATTTTATTGTTAACCATGGCTTACAAAATTTGTTCAAAAAGAACACCTAAGGCGTCGACGACATGCAATCGTGAAACGATGTGATCGACAATTGCTCGCAGCAGTTCCGGTGGAATCCGAGCAATGTGTTCCTCTATACAGGCCTTTGGATCAGGTAATGACCGAACGTGACCCTTGTAAACGCGTTCTTCTATGAATCCCCAGAGCCAAAATTCACACCGATTCAGACCAGGCCATGCCAACCTCTGCATAAAACACGTTCGTGGAAGGTTGCATTAAACAAATCTTTCATTGGAAAAGCGACTTGAGGTTTTGCCCCACCTTGCATGAAATGAATGGTGTCCACACAGTTGCACTCTTCCAAAGCAGGAATTACTTGCTGTCCAAGAAGGTGTCTATAACTTGCAGACATCAAGGTACACCTGACAGGCTGTCTGGGTGAATTCTCCTCAAAGAAGAACGGGCGAGAATAAAGGTGCTTGTGAATCCACACCACACAGTCACATGCGGCGAGTGCAATGGCTCGTCGTGCACAACACTTGGTTTAACAGTACCCCAAATTCGCTAGCTCTGTGTACTCACTGCATTGTGTAGTGTAGAATGTGTCTCGTTAGACCACCAAATATTACCCGACCACATTTCATCAATTTTGATCCCTGCCAGAAACCAAAGAGCAAGTTCAGAAGGTTGCTGCGGATCATGAGGTTTCAGTTGATGCACCGTCTGGATCTTGTTGTGGGAGGGGGGGGGGGGACCCAACAGCGAAGTCATCGGTGCCATTGGATTAGAGAAGCAGGGAGAAGGAAGTCGGCCGTATCCTTTAAAAGGAACCATTCTGGCATTTGCGTGAAGCGGTTTAGGGAAGTCACGGAAAACCAAATCAGGATGGCCGGACGTGGCTTTGAACCGTCGTCCTCCCCAAAGCGAATCCAGTGTGCTAACTACTGCACCATCTCGCTCTGTCCTGGATCTTGTGCGTGTACCACAAACCTTTCCGTACTGTTGACCATGGGGTGTACAATTCTCATAAAACTGCACGAGCACCAGCACTATCCCGGGCACGTCAGTTACAGCAATCACTGGGATGCCTTCCCTTCCAGGCGCCACATCAAGCTCACCCCTGTTTTAGAATTTCATTATAATCTTCTTTAAAGTATTTAATGTCATCAGCCCTCTTCTCAGACTTTTCAGTCGGCGGTATTCTCTCAGCGCAGCACTATAATTGCATCCGTCCACAAAAACACTTTCACTAACAGCGCACGGGCTCTCTTCTCAATAAGCATACTGTTCAGTCATGTTATGGCTTGTCAAATGATAGCGTGGGTGTCATACCGCTCTGAGCCTGGCGACCACAAGTGGAATTAATGTTTTTTTGGTTTTTTTGTTTTTTTTTCACCCTAAATTGGTACCGCATTAACGCATTTAGCATATCTACCAAGTTTCTCTGTCACACGATAATTATAGCCCACACTGGACCTCCGTGGGTAGCAGCACTTAAATTATAACCACACAGTATTTGATGATTAAAGATTAAGTCAGGATTCTGGGGTTGGTATTTGCTGATAACTAGAATTTCAGGTAATGTTAATTTTCTGACTTCATCTGCTGTGTGGAGAACACCCGCCGGGTTAGCCGAGAGCACTAATGCGCTGCATCCTGGACTCGGGTAGGCTCGCCGGCCCTGAATAGAAACCGCCCAGCGGATTAACGACGAGGACCGGTGTGTGGGCCAGCCTGGATGTGGTTTTTAGGCGATTTTCCACACCCCACTATGTGAATACAGGGCTGGTCCCCATGTTCCACCTCACTTACACGACTTGCAGACATTTGACAATGTTCGCACTATTTCCTGGCTTACACTAGATGCAGACAGCTGGGGTACACTAACTCCATCCCAGGCAGTACAGGATGGCGACAGGAAGGGCATCTTGCCACCCTCCGACACTAACATCGCCAAATCCATAGTAACGAAGCGGGGCAAAGGTCCCAAGAAAATCATGAAATGATGATTTTCTCAATGGAGATCATCACATTTAATTCAGAACAGTATAGAAGTGCGATTCATTACTACGACGCTACTTCTCAACAGACTCTACTTACCAGTCACGTAAACCACACAGCGGTTTGTGTTGTGGTGTTAACACCAGTGTATGCACGTGGCAGTACTGGCATAATCCGACATCTGCTAGTCTTCAAACGATGGTGCGAGATGACAAAGAATGTTGGAAGGAGTCCATTACTTGCACAGACGTGATGGGGTTACGACATGTTTGGTGCACAATATGGTGAACCTCCATTGTAGTGGTGAGACGTGGTCGACTCCTTTCAAACTGCCAGCTGCAGATAACGGAGTCCCAGAGGAGAACAAGGCATCTCCGAATCCTTCACAGGGATCACTTAACACTTGACGCTGTTCACGGCTCTTCCGCACCCTACCAGGCTTGTTAACAACACCGAACGGGGACAACACTAGTGCAGAATGAAATTTTCGCTCTGCAACGGAGTGTGCGCTGATTTGAAACTTCCTGGTAGATGAAAACTATGTGGCGGATCCAGACTCGGCCTCGGGACCTCTGCCTTTTGTAGGGAAGTGCTCTATCGGCTGAGCTACCCAAGCACGACTCACGACCCGTCCTCACAGCTTTGATCCTGCCAGTACCTCGTCTCCTACGTTCCAAACTTCACAGATGCTCTCCTGAGAACCTTGTAGAATCAGCACTCCTGGAAGAAAGGATTTGCAGTAGAGCACTTGCCCGCAAATAGCAAAGGTCCCGGGTCCGACTCTCGGTCCGTCATACGGTTTTAATTTGCCAGGAAGTTTCACTAATGCATTCTGATGACTATTATACATATCATAAAGAGTTTTCGAAACTTAAATCACTTACATATCGACTGATGGTGTGTTCGTGTACGTAGTTACATTCACATCCGACCACCTCTTCTTCGTATTTATTTTCTTTCTTTTTTTTCACGCAGTGTATATCCAGAGAGTAATAGCTATTTCCGAAATCTCTGTCTTACTGTTACATAATCAATCTGAAGCTTTCTGTTGTCTCCAGGTCTTTTCCATCTATAAAGCCTTCTTTCATGATTCTTAAATCAAGTGTTAGCAATGATTAAATCATGCTCTGTGCAAAATTCTGCCAGGTGGCTTCCTCTTTCGTTTCTTTCGCCCAGTCCACATTCATCTATTATTTTACCTTCTCTTCCCTTCCCTACTACCGAATTCCAGTCCCACATCGCAATTAAATTTTCCTCTCTCCTTACTAACTGAACAGTTTCTTTTAACTGATTAGAAAGTTTTTCAATCTCTTCATCTGCGAAGCTAGTTGGCATATAAACTTATACTAATGGTGTAGATGTGGACTTTTGTCTATCATGGCTACGATAATGCGTTCACTATCCTATTCATAGTAGCTTACCCGCGTTCTTTATTTTCTTGTTCACTGTCGCGCGGAGTGACCGTGCGGTTAGAGGCGCCATGTCACGGATTGCGCGGACGCTCCCGCTGGAGGTTCAAGTCCTCCCTCTGGGATCGGTGTGTGTGTTGTTCTTAACATAAGTTAGTTTAAGCAGTGTGTAAGTCTAGTGACCGATGACCTCAGCAGTTTGGTCCCTTAGGAATTCACACACGCATCTTGTTCATCATTGAACCTACGCCTGCATTACCATTACTTGACTTTGTGTTTATAAGTCTATATTCGCCTGACCAGAAGTCCTGTTTCCCCTGTCACCGAACTTCACTAATTCCCACTGTATCTACCTTCAGCCTATTCATTTCCCTTGTCAAATTTTCTAATCTACCTGCCCGATTAAGGGATTTAACATTCCATGCTCCGATTGTTTCTCCTGATGACTACATCCTTCTGAGTAGTCAAAAGGTTCAAATAGCTCTAAGCACTATGGGACTTAACATCTGAGGTCATCAGTACCCTAGACTTAGAACTACTTAAACCTAACTAACCTAAGGACATCACACACATCCATGCCCAAGGCAGGATTCGAACTTGCGACCGTAGCAGCCGCGTGGTTCCAGACTGAAACCCCTAGAACCGCTCGGCCAATTGAGTAGTCCCCGCCTAGGAATCCGAATGCGGGACTATTTCTCATCCGGAACATTATACTCAGGAGGACGCCGTCATCATTTAATCATCATTAGAGCTACAGATCCTCGGAAAAAATCACTGTTGTAATTTGCCCTCGCTTTCAGTCGTTCGCAGTACCAGTACTGCATGGCCGTTTTGGTTGATGTTACAAGGCCAGAACAGTCAATCAAGCAGACTGTCAGTCCTGCAGCTATTGAAAAGGCTGCTTGCCCTCTTCAGGAACCACACGTCTGGCCTCTCAACAGACACCCCCCGTTGTGGTAGCACCGTCGATATCGCTGAGGCACGCAAGCCACCCGACCCACAGCAAGGGGATTGGGGGAGGGGGGGGGGGGGAGAAGTGGAGTTGGTGGAAAAAAAGTAGGTACACATTGGTAATGGCGACTCGATTAAATGCCAGTAAATACACTATCTGACAAATTTCCTACACATACTCACTATCGGTGAGCATGACAGATAGAACACACACAGAGTGCAATAGCGTTATTCGTGTTTAGCGTTTTTACGAGGCATAATAGGGTATATAAGGCGCTTGAACAGCGTCGGATGTAGGCTGATCGCTATGAAGGCCACAGAGAAGACACATACTTGAGTGATACAGAGTCATGAGCACCTAACGGTGTTAGAAAGGGACTTCATTGTGGTTCTCAGTTTGCCCAGCTGGATGAATCGTGCAGTATCAACATTTGTGTGGCGCTCAGAGTTGTACTGCACGGGATGAGGGCAGACATACTGGTCGTCAAGGTGCTGGTCGATGATATCTGACCACCGCAAGGAAGGATCACCGTATGTGCGCCAAACACTGCGTAGCCCCTCCTGCCTTTCCGAGACAACAAGTGGACTGTCTGCAACACTATGTGTCACCCTGGACCATAGATCCGAGTCCAGCAGCTGAAAGAATAAGAAATTACCTTCCCACTCTTAGGCTGCCATTAACACAACACTGCAAGCGATTGTGAATAACTGATGAACGGTGTCGAGTTCAGCGATGAATCGAGGTTCTGCACCGCCCTGGTTGTCTGTCGCCAGCGAGTACGGTGGCAAACTAGGCTGAGGACCCATTCTCCCAATGTTATGGGAAGGGACAGCGGTGTTACTCGTGGCGTAATCATGTGGAGAGCCGTTCGATATGACTTCAGGTCGTGGCTGGTAGCGATTGGTAACTGTGACGGCACAACAGTATGTCATGGACATACTGCGATCTCAGGTTTTACCGATACCACCCATATGTCAATATGGTGGTACCATTTTTCGACTGGACAGTGCTTGTACATACACGACACGTTTTACTTTGAACAGTGTGCATGATATTGAGGTATTCCGGCGGCCAGCAAGATGCCAATGTCTGTCCGGGTGTGAGGCTTACTTGGTCACCTAACCGAGCGAGATGGCGAAGTGGGTAGGACACTGGACTCGCATTCGGGAGGACGACGCTTCAAACCCATATCAGGGCATCCTGGTTTAGGTTTTACGTGATTTCGCTAAAGCACTTCAGGCAAATGTTAGGATGCTTCCTTTGGAAGGGCACAACCGGCTTCCTTCCCCATGCTTCCCTAATTCGATTAGACCGATGACCTCGCTGTTTGGTCTCCTCCCCCAAAATCAACCAATCAACCATCCGGACGCCTCCTCCGTCCCAGTGCTTCATCGAGGATATCGAGGATCAGTTACAGCAGTTGTGGATCAGTTTGTCTCAGGAGAGAGTACAACGGCTTTATGACGGACTTCCCAACAGAGTCAGTGCATATATCCAGGTCAGAGAGGGTTCGACGTTGTACTGATAAGTGAGCTCAGACTGCCAAATTCGTCGTAATGTGGTTCGATATTGCAATCACTTTAATAACGTCACATACCTTTTCAACCCGTGAAGTTTCATTTCGTCACGTCCTCTCCTTTTGGGAGACTGACTTTTTTTTTTTTTTGCCAGTACAAACATCTGTAGACCTCAGTGGGAGAAATTTGAGAAAGGGAAAACGAATCACCAAATTCAGCTGCGGTGGCAGAGGCGCTGTCGACTGCTGTTGATGGTATAAGTGAATATAAGGACCACTAGTCAATTCAAAAGCGAACAACCAAAATATCCGGTGAAACTGTACCATCCATCTGCATGGAGTACTAATTGTGATATAATTAAGTGAATCGATCAGTATACTAACGGTTGTTCGAACTCATTTCCACATGATGGAACAACATTGCGCAGAACTGTTAATTAAAATCTGAGAGAAAGAGTATCAGTACAAAGGCGGACCACCCGCTACGAATATTGGTTCAGACGACTTATCTAGTTCGTACCTCCAAATATACTCTCGTTCCTGTCATTTGTAATTGAACCTCTGCAAGAACATACGCAAGCGCGTAGTAGCAACGCATTTACAATTCATGCGAATGCCTGAGACAGAGTTCAAACCCGCTGCTTCCGATACACAAATGCAACACTATGACGACACAATGAGGACTGTTACGCATTAGTTGTGTGACGTTTGTAAATTGTATGCAGTACCGTTACATTTACAGTGATGGCCAAGGAGTACCTAGAATTGAGAAACGACTAAATTTGCTACAATTAAGCAAGACTCCAAGTCCCGATGGCATCTCTATCAGATTCTATGAAGAACCTACGGCTGAGTTGCCGCCTATTTTAATAATAACGTGTCGTAGATCCTCTAAACATAAAACCGTGCCCATTAGTTGGAAAGAGGCAGAGATCACCCCTGTCTTCAAGAAGACTAACAGAAGTGATTTACAAAACTAATGTCCAGTCTCAATAACATCTATCTCTTGTCGAATCCAAAAACATTGGTCATGCGAAAAAGTACTTGCGTTTTTCTCACATGGCGTCCTGAAAGCAGTGGATCAAAGAAATCAGGCGAATGCATTATTTCTTGACTTCGAAAATCGTCAGTCTTTAATAACAAAAGTACAATCCTACAGGGTATCAAATAAAATCTGTGACTGGATTGAGGATTTCTTGGTACGGAGTGCGCAGCATGTTACCTCAGATGGACAGTCATCGACTTCTTAATGTACAGGCACACAGCATTAATAGTACCCTCAGATATTTTACTGATGCTCCAGTCGTCTATGATGTTGGCCTATTTGAAAAAAGCTGCACAAATATTCAATATGATCTTGATAAGATTCCGATTTGGTGCAACAATTTGCACCTCGTTTTACATGTAGAGAAATGCAAAATTGTGCACTTCAGAAAAAGAAAAAAAACTTAGTATCTTGTAACTTCATTATCAATGATTCTCATTTAGAATCAGTCAGCTCACGTAAGGGGGTTGAACAATTTGTGCGGGACGTAGAATGGAATGGTCACGCACGCTCAATCATAGGTAAGGCAGGTGGCAGACTTCGGTTCATTGGTAGGACACTAGGAAAATACAGTCAGTCTGCAAACGAAAACGGTTACGTCACTCACTTGTACGTCCATCTTACATTTTTGTTCAAGTGGGTGGGACCAATGTGATATAGGACTTAACATGGGATATTGAGTATATAGACAGAAGGGGCCACGAATGGTCAGAGGTTTGTTTCACTCACGGGATCGCGGCACGCAAATGTTGAAAAACTTGAATTGAATGATGCTTGAAGACAGACGGCAATTATCCCTCCAAAGCCAATTTACAATTTTTAAGAACGAGTATTAAGTGAAGAATCTAGAGGTACCCTTCAACTCAATAAGTATCACTCTCGCAGCGACCATAAAGGAAATAATAGATTAATTTCAACATTCTCAGAGGCACTTACGCATGCATTCTTCCGTCGCTCCATCCGCGATTGGTACAGAAAGGGATCTTAATATGTGGGAAGTACCATGCCCAGTACTCTGTTCAGTGTATTTCACCGTGGTTTGCTGAGTATGTGTGCAGTTGCAGATGTAGATGGAAATGATGGAGCGACCTGCTAGCTGATAGTCGGTATGGTCTGGAACAGAAACGTTTTGCTTATCTATGGTGTCTGGTTTGGAAGCTTGAAGGTGCAAGTAGCCCATCTCCTGCAGAACCGTGGTGAGGATGTTGGTCCAGTAGATAAACGCTTTGTGTGCGTAGCGGCGTTCCACGAACAGAGTCGGCCAGAAACTACCGATCGCGCCTTTGATCATGGGCATCAGGCCTTCAGCGGGGCACATGTTTACATGTAATGCCAGTACGCTGTAACACACACATAAGCAAATATGTTATTGTTCCAATCAGTCACTTACATTAGCTGACAAAAGTGGGTCTGAAGTTCCCTTTTACACTGTCTGGTCAAAATTATCCGGACATCCCTATGACTAGATGTCGAGAGGGCCATTCATGTCAGTATGGAAGAAGACGGGGAGTATTGTGTTGCCAATATGGAACAGGAACGTCAGAATGGTTCGGTCAGGAGAGCTCAGACACTTCAAATGTGGACTAGACATTGGGTGTAACATGAGTAACAGGGACATTTCAACCCTTTTAAAGCTTCCCAGGCTGACTGCTGTTATTATGAATGTGAAGTGGAAACGCGAAGGAACCAGCAAGTACTAGACCAAGACCAGGCTGACCTCAGCTCCTGACGTACAGGGACCACCGAGAATTCCAGGGAGTAGTTGTAAAAATCGCATGAAACCAGCAGAAGGAATCACTTGTCAGTGCGAAAGTGCTACCAGCAGTCTATCTACCACATTTATTGTGAGTAGGGAGTTAAAAATAATGGGGTACAATGGTCGTACGCCACATCAGGAGGGTTGGTGGGTTGATTTGGGTGAAGAGACAAACAGGGAGGTCATTTGTCTCAGCCGCGCGGGATTAGCAGAGCGGTCTGAGGCGTTGCAGTCATGGACTGTGCGGCTGGTCCCGGCGGAGGTTCGAGTCCTCCCTCGGGCACGGGTGTGTGTGTTCGTCCTTAGGATAATTTAGGTTAAGTGGTGTGTAAGCTTAGGGACTGATGATCTTAGCAGTTAAGTCCCACAAGATTTCACACACATTTGAACATTTGTCTCGTCGTATTACGGAAGGGTGGGGAAGGAAGTCGGCCGTACTCTATCAAAGTAACCATCCCGGCATTTGCCTGAAGCGATTTTGGGAAATCTCAGAAAACCTAAATAAGGATGGCCGGACGCGGGATTGAACCGTCGTCCTCCCGAATGGGAGTCGAGAGTGCTAACCACTGCACCACATCGCTCGGTCATTCTCATGAGTCACGCATTTCTGCAGTCAATGCTAAGCGACGCTCAAGATGGTGTAAAGAGCGGCGCCACTGGATAGTGGATGACTGGGAACGAGTGATTTGGAGTGATGAATCATGATATACCCTGTGGCAATCCAATAGAAGGACGGTTTGATAAATGCCTGCGCAGCGTTACCTGCTATCGTGTGTAGTGCCAGCAATGAAGTGAGATGGTGTAATGATATGGATGATGGGTGTCTTTTTCATGGGTTGGATATGATCCCCTTATTGCGCTAAGAAAACGCTGAACGCTTGATATGAACACTTTCACAGCATTGTGTACTGCGTACAGTAGAGACTCTGTTCGGATGTGATGAATGCTTGTATCAGCATGTCATTGCTCCCGGTCATAAAGCAGCGTTTATAAAGCAGTGTTGTGCGGACAATAACATTGGTGAAATGGGATGGCCTGTCCAGAGTCCAGACCTGTACCCAATGAAATACCTTTGGGATGAGTTAGAACGTCAATTTTCATCCGGATTCCGGCGTCCAACATCACTACCTTCTCTGTTTTTGTCTGTTGAGGAAGAATGGGCTGCCACTCTTCCATAGACATTCTTACACCTCATTCAAAGTGTTCCCGCAAAATTTCAAGACTTCATAAAGGCGAAGGGTCAACACACGTAATATGAATGTCCACTAAAAGGCGCATGAATACTTTTGATCATGTCTCTTTGTAAGTCCACCTTTTCAGAGATCGTTCAGGACCTTGGCTGTTCAGTACAAAATGTCAAATCAAACACCTTTCAGCCGTCTATTTTCCGAACTGTTATTTTATTGGGTTACCAGTTCTGGCGATATATTACACCACCTTCAGACCCCTGAGCGACGTGTAGGAACATTCCAACCTCGGTTCTGGTCGAAATAGGAACCAGCATTCAAAGACTGGTATCTGTAGATTTTAGGTACAGCGATCACTTCAAACAGCATCCGCCGACTCAGATGATGTCTGAAGTGATTGCTGTATCAAAAATCTACAGATACCAGTCTTTGAATGCTGGCCCCTATTTTGGCAGGGAATGAGGTTGGAATCTTTCTAGACATAGGTGAGGGGGCCTGAAGGTAGCGTAATATAGCCCGAACTGGTAGCCCAGTAAAATAACAGTAAGGAAATTAGACGGCTGAAGGGTGTTTGATTTGACGTTCTGTTTTGATCACATAGAGCATACCTGCTTTGACATTCTTCACAATTTTCTTAAACATCGGGTACAGTTATCAACATCGGGTACAGTTATCAAATACTGCCATCACAAACGTTAAAACTAATAATTACACAGGACACTTTTAGGACTAAAGCTAATGATAACAGTAATAATAACCTTGAAAGGAGTATACTGGGGCACACTTGTATGTGGCAACAGAATAAGATAAGAATATTAACAAACTAAAATGAAACTAGTGTACTATAAACGATGAATGTCTCTGATAGGCTCGACAATGGGGATCGCTGACTGTGCGCGACCGCAGAGGCAAAGATACTGTTAGTGTTGGAGTAAGAGGGCGCTCGGTGCACAGATGTAGGCGGCTGTCTGTGAGGGAAAGACGATGGAGGAGACAGTTTCTGTAGAGTGCTGTGTGAAGCCACCAAGAGTTAGATAAATGTAGGTCTGTCAATATTGTTGAACATGGTAGCAGAAGTCTTCAGGAAAATAAGGTGAAGGTTTAAACAATTATGATTTCTGTTTTTGCCAGCGCGTAAGTATAAATGAGTTGGCTGATAATCTGTAATTGTTGAGTAACCCCAGAATGAACGTAAACGATTTTGATAGAGACGCTAGTTAAATATTTCATTTTGTAATGTTTTAACATTTGGTGAAAGAGTTATGTGTAATTTGATGATTTGAATTAATGTTGGATTAATGAAGTTAGATAATATTTGCTGTTTAAATCTCATTGTTTGTGAATCAGTTGAGAGCAACGTAACTTCAATTGTCAGATGTTTTTGAAAAGACAAACTTAACCCGCAACATAATTTTGCTAGAAACGTGTTAGTAATTCATCATAATCAGTACCGCCTTCCTGTCCAGGTCATATTTTTAAAGAAGTTGGATGTTCTTAAATGTTCTCGTTTATCAGTCAAATGAATTTCATGTGCATTTAAAGTATTATTGTCAGTACTGCACACTGCTGAGCCTGTAGCTAGAATATTTATATTTTTTTTATGAGAGACCAGAATACATCCTGTTACTCCGGCGCTGCTTAAGAGGTAAGACAATTTAACTTATTCGCTGTGTGCACAGGGACTCAACTTATCATGTTTTAACAGGGCCAGTACCTAAGGGGCTGAATATATTTTGCAGTGACTGTAGTTCTTTATTGGTATTGGGAGTTGCATTGCCCAGTCGATTCGTGTAAAGTTTTGCTAACAATAAAAGAGAGTCAGCACACCTCTTGCACTTACAATCCGCAACACGACAATTCGAGGTCTGTATCCATTCCACAAATCAGATAATTCAACATAATAGTATTTTTTTATATTTTTAAGGAACGTTGCAACCTCACGGGACAAAATATCGTACCCAGGCGATCAAGTCACTCACCACTGCTGTCGTAAGCCGTGGCAGTGAAGAGGTGTCTATGCACCAGTCACTAATCAGTTCAAGATGATGGGTCGACATGGACGTATGACAGAAAGGAGCTATCATCTTTGGTTGTTTGCAAGACCACAGCGTGAACTAAGTTGTTCGATTTCTTGGTAGATCAACGCTGGCTGTCCACCGTCTTCATGACTCGTTCAGGACGCCCTTCGATGTCTACAGAGGACGCTCATGTCGGGAACGTCAACGAAATTGTGCGTGCAAATCGAAGACTGGCTGTCCGAGAGATTGCAGGAGAATGTAGCATTTCAGTTGGATCATGTCATGAAATCCCGACACAGCATCTTGGGATGAGTCGCGTTGAAACCAAATTTCTTCCACGGCTCATGAGTCACGACCAGAATGAACTTCGCTCGCAATCTACTACACACACACAAAAAAAGAAATCACTATGCTGCCTCATCCTCCGTACTCCCCAGGCCTGGCCCCTGCGGACTTTCTTTTATTTCCAAAGTTGAAAACCACGTTGAAAGCATGAAGATTTGCAACGGTAGACGAGATAAAAGAAAATTCGCAGATGGCGCGTCGCACATCCAGGAGGAGGCGTGTGAAGAGTGCTTCCAGAAGTGGAAAGCGTGTTGGGAACGGTGCAGCAATTGTGGAGGAGAGTTATTTCGAAGGAGACCATGCACAACAAGTAAAAGGTAAGCGCAGAAAAATTTTGTGGACAAAGTTCCTGACTTTTTTTGAACAGACATCGTACAACTGAACTGAGTTTTTTGAAACTGAGAAGAATTTGTGGGTTATGGAGATACACAGTCAATCTTAAGTCTGGGTTCATATTCACTGCCTGACAAAAACAGCGTACACATCCACACCACCGGCGGCTATGTGAATAATAAGAATTGCTATTCCCTTAGACAGAACGGCCACCAGGATGTATAAATTCTGAAACTTCCTGGCAGATGAAAACTGTGCGTCGGACCGAGACTCGAACTAGCGACATTTGCCTTTCGCGGGCAAGTGCTCTACCAACTGAGCTACCCAAGCACGACTCACGCTCCGTCCTCACAACTTTAATTGCACCAGTACCTCGTCTCCTACCTTCCAAACTTCACAGGAGCTCTCCTCCGAACCTTGCACAACTAGCACCCCTGGAAGAAAGGATATTGCAGAGACATGGCTGAGCCACAGCCTGGGGGATGTTTCTTTTCATTCTGTATTAGCTGTGGCGGCCGGAGTGGCCGAGCGGTTCTAGGAGTTTCAGTCTAGAACCGCGCTACCGCTACTGTCGCAGGTTCGAATCCTGCCTCGGGCATGGCTGTATGTGATGTCCTTAGATTAGTTAGGTTTAAGTAGTTCTGAGTTATAGGGGACTGTTACCTCAGCAGTTAAGTCCCATAGTGCTCAGAGCCATTTGAACCATTTTGTATAAATTGTGTTCGTGGTCATTGTTGTTACCACGCCTAGTGTGGTATATAAGAGGCATGAACAGCGTCGGATGTTGGTTGACCACTGTGAAGGACACATACTTGTGTGAGACAGCGTTATCAGCACCTAACATTGTTTGAGAGGGGCCTCACAGTGGGTATCCATTTGGACAGTTGGTCGAATCGCCCAATGTCCGGATTTTTGTGGCGTTTGGATGTTACACTAGCCCAGTGTTGGACTGCGTGGGATCGTGCGGGATGGCATGCTCGTTGTCAAGGTTCCCGAACATGGGGGAGGGGTGTGGGGGGAGGATTGCTGTATTGTGCATCAACGACATCATGAGCCATCCACGTCTGGACCTGCCATTTGAGAACGAGTTTTCGGGTTTTGACTCCCTGCAACCTTCTATGTCGACTTACAGAACAGGGTAACGCACAGGTTAGCACACTGGACTCGCATTCAGGAGGACAACGGTTCAAACCCGCGTCCAGTCAACCAGATTTAGATTTCCCGAGATTTCCCTAAGGCGCTTAAAACAAATGCCGGAATGGTTTCTTCGAAAGCACAGGGCCGCTTTCCTTTTCTATCCTTCCATAATCCGAGAATGTGCTCCTTCTCTGATGACCTCATTGTCGACCCTGAACTTGTGCTGTGTCAACTTGCACCTCCAGTCGGAAGTTAGCAGCAGATGGATTGGGGAATTACTGCCAACAACACAAACGGATGCCGTGACTGGGAAGCTTGGACTGCTGACGAATGGCTCTGCATTGTATCTAGTGACAGCTCACGTTTCTACAGTGCCCTGGATGACCACTGTCGGCGAGTATGGCGGCGACCTGGTGAGAGGTCCCATTCTTCCAGTGTTTTGGAGAGTCAAGGGGTAGCCCCATGGTATGGAGCCGCTTTGGGTACGATTTCAGGTCACGGTAGGTAGTGACTGAGGGAAATGGTACGTCACTGACATGTGTTCTCATGTGTTAACTCTCTTGCGAAAATATTATGGCACCATTTTTAAACAGGAAAGTGCTGATACACAAATGACGCTTGTCGTTACGAACCGTCTGCGTGATGTTGAGCTACTCTTGCGCCCAGTAAGGTCCCCACATATGTCCGCAATAAAACACACAGATCTGACGTCAACCTTGTCCCAACGTCAATATCTAGGTTATTAAGGACCAGTTTCCAAAGTAGTGAGCCAACTTGCCTCAGGAGAGCGTGCGATGGCTTTATAACACCTTTTCCAAATGAATCAGTGAGTGCATCCAGGACAGAGTGTGTGCAACGCCATAGTAATTTGTGGGCTCGTACTGCCAAGTTCCTTGTCAATTTGACTTGATATTGTAGTCACTGAAATAACATCACATACTGTCTCAACCCTTGAAGTTTAATTCCGTTTCCTTCTTCCCTTCTGAGTGATTTTTTTTTTGTTAGGCAATGCATATACAACACTACAGTAGAATTCGTTGCCACATTTTAATGGCTCTATAGTAATCATCATTGAATGATTTCATTTCGCTATAGCATATCTGAAAAACTTGTGGACTCTCTTCCACGCCACATTGAAGTCTTCACCAAAATTAGAGATGGTGTTACATAGTATTAGCGTGATACCTCCCAGATGTCTCTGATTTCTTGTGTGGTGTGATTAATTTCATCTTCTATGTGTGAGCAATGCGTCATGACAGTTTGGACATACGGTTTCCTTACATTCTCTAAAAACAATAGAATAGAGCTGCACTGTTGCGTATCTGTGATAGTACTTACGAGGTCGGAAAGTACTGCGCCAAAACGGTTCCTATGATGGCTCCCCAGTTTCCACCCAGGATGTAGAACTTGTTGTGGCCGAGTCTCTCCATCAGCCTCTTCATGATGGCGGCCATCTGTACGGTACCGAGACCTGGCTTTGCCGCGCCCTGTGAGAAGCCGAACCCAGGCAGAGAGGGGGCCACCACTTCGAAGGCGAAGCCCTCCCCCTTCCTGGGGGTGGTCAGCAGGGATAGGAACGAATAGAGCTCCCTCACGGAGCCAGGCCATCCGTGCATCAGCAGCAGCGGGACCACCACTGTGCCCTGCGGGACCTCGGCCGGCTTGACGTGGATGAAGTGCAGCTCCAGACCGTTCACCGTCGTCTTGAACTGCGGGAACTGGTTCAGGAACTTCTCGCGCTCCCTCCAGTCGTACTTGGTCCGCCAGAACTCCACCACCTCCTGCATGTAGTTGGAGTTGAAGCCATACTCGAATCCGACACCCTCCAATGGTGGCGTCAACTTTGGCGTGGTTTTTAGTTTTTCGTGCAAGTCTTCAATCACCTACATGAAAAGAGCAATGTGATTAAAATAATGAAGAAATTCGCAAGCTGCTTCCTCACAGTACTATTACACTGAGTATGTGAACAATTCACGGATACTTTTTTGCAGCTGACAAATATTGCAGAAAACAGTAAATCAAAAATAGATTAATCAAAATATCCTTTAATTTCATTGGAATATTACGAAATAAGAGCAAATTCCTCAAAATGGCTAAAATCGTGTGTCTCTGACAAGGAACAACTCCGAGCGAGGTGGCGCAGTGGCTAACACACTCGTCTCGCATTCGGTAGGACGACCGTCCAAACCCACGTCCGGCCATCCTGATTTAGGTTTTCCGTGATTTCCCTAAAGCGCTCCAGGCAAATGCTGGGATGGTCCCTTTGAAAGGGCACGGTCGACTTCCTTCCCCGCCCTTCCATAATCCGATGAGACCGATGACCTCGCTGTCTGGTCTCCTTCCCCAAACAACCCAACCCAACAAGGAACAAACACTGTCAATATTACACACTTCTGTATTAAGTTATCTGTCGTCATCCAACTGGGAATTAATTACATACAGTGTCCTATCAGTTTCCCTCTTAGGGACTTACTTTTCCGTATGTGGATTAATAACTTTCCATCAATGACATTACCGGATTCCAATTTTATTTTGCTTACAGATGATACACACGTGGCAACAAACAGCAAAGCGATAGCAGTTTCACAAAGACCAGTTAATGAAAGTTTCGTGGGCGTTAGTAGATGCTTGCTAATCGCCTCTTTGTCATTAGAGTTTGACAACGCACACTATACACATTTCAGAAACTGTAAGTGGTTTCTTTCTGGCATATGTCTAAAAGATGATGACAAGCAGATTAAAGAGGCTAACTGTCTTAGATTCTTAGGAATGCAACTAGATAATATATTTAGTTAGGAGGAGCATACAAAGAAATATTTCAGAGCCTAAACAAAGGTCTGTTTAATTTAGATGTTTGTAAGCAGGTTATAGTATTCCTGCCTGCCCAACCGCAGTATCGACAGTCGCTTCTCTCGAGAGTGTGGAGCTTAATTGCTTTAGTGCGCGGTATGTGAACCTAGGTAGTGATGGTTCAAATGGCTCTGAGCACTATGGGACTTAGCTTCTAAGGTCATCAGTCCCCTAGAACTTAGAACTACTTAAGCCTAACTAACCTAAGGACATCACACACATCCATGCCCGAGGCAGGATTCGAACCTGCGACCGTAGCGGCCGCGCGGTTCCAGACTGTAGCGCCTTTAACCGCTTGGCCACCACGGCCGGCCCTTGGTAGTGAGTTTCACGTGTTGTGCTGGAGACGTTTCCTGCAGAAATGCAATTGCTGTAATTGACAATAACGGTTAAAGCTTTCATCACAAAAGGTGTGTGTCTTACATCAGTTCCAATATCAGTGAGTTATTATTAAAGCGAAAATTCTGCATCCATGTTTTGATAATCAAAGTAACAATGAACCATGTCACGATGGCTACAGATGTAACAAACGTGGACTTGATCTCAGTTCTGTGATTATGCGAGTTGAGAGAGAGTCGCAAGCTATATAACTAAAACTCACAAGTGGAGGAACTTCATTCGCATGTTGTGTTACAAGCGCAACAACCAGTCGTAAGGTAGAATGGTTACTATTGCACACATTAAAATCATAGGTAGCATCGTTAGGATGAACTACGTTAATTGTGAGAAATTCGCTAACTATTGCAAGCAGAGCAAACTACCTGAACGGTGATTTTTAGTGCTAGTACTCGAACAGAGCGACTAAACAGCTTGATAATACAGCATGATAATAGGTTTCATTGTACTCCAAACAGACAAGTGGCTGAAGTACCAACTATAACTTACATCTACTGTGCTCAATCTATCTGTGAACAGTGCAGCCAACATTCTCGCGTTTTACTGGTACGACATACTTGGAAATGTTACAATATATTTATGGTCCTTCCAAAATCTGTAGTTAATTAATGAAAAATTACAGGATTAATCTTATTTGGTGGTTGGAGCATAAAGAGAATAATCGTATAGTTACGTGTGATCTAGGCACACAATCATTAACTGATTTCTGGTCGTACGAAAGGAAGTCCCTTGAAGTCTGAAATTTGATTTTTTTCTTTTTCTCTTTTGGCTTTCCTGTGGAAATGAATAACTCTCGGGCAAATACTCTCTGGAAACTGATGTTGCTGCTGTTATTGAAAGCTTCTAAAAAGGCGCGTCTCATTTACTGGACGGCAAGCTAATTACAGGCGGACTTCGCGTCCAATCATTCGACCTAACGCGTCTGCATTGTAAACTGCAATTGTGAAACTTTTATCTAGTGAATGACAAAGATTGGGAAAGGGATGATAATGTGGTAAGTTACGTTAATGCTGATTTCTTTAAAAGGTGTATTGAAAAATTTCGAAAAGTCACTTTACAAAAGTATTCTTAATTTAATCAAGAATTGCAAAGAAATAATAGACTCTGAAAATACTTTGAAGTTGTTTGTTCATCAGTATCACGTTCATTGAATGATTACAAATAATATATATTCATCGTAGATTACACAAGGTTGCATTAAATGAGTTAATATGAATTGTCGCAAATGTTACATAATTAAAAAGAGGGGGAAAGTTCTGCTATGGATACTGAATTGTTATAATGATGGGCAGGCAGCAGCTCGGGCGCAATTAAAGCAAAGAAAATTAATTATTAACTTATTATGAAGTCCTCATCAAATCAATCAAAAATCTATGGTTCAAATAGCTCTGAGCACTATGGGACTTAACTTCTGAGGTCATCAGTCCCCTAGAACTTAGAACTACTTAAACCTAACTAACCTAAGGACACCACATACATCCGTGCCCGAGGCAGGATTCGAACCTTCGACCGTAGCGGTCGTGCGGTTCCCTAAGTTCTATGGGACTGATGACCTCAGTCTGGAACCGAGCGACCGCTACAGTCGCAGGCCCGAATCCTGCCCCTGGCATGGATGCGCGCGATGTCCTCAGGTTAGGCTCGAGTCGCGCCCCGGGCACGGATGTGTGTGATGCCCTCAGGTTAGTTAGGCTTAAGTAGCTCTAAGCTCCATGGGACTAAGCTCCATGGGACTGATGCCCTCAGATGCTAACTCCCGTAGTGCTCAGAGCCATTCGAATAAATATGAATTTTATCATAAGTTCTATCGGACTGATGACCTCAGATGTTAAGTCCCATAGTGCTCAGAACCATTTGAATAAATATGAATTTTATCATTCTTGGCATGTCACTCTCTCGGCTGTGGTTCACTTCACAATAACACGATGCCAATTGAGAGTGTCTGCGAGCAGCATCCACGAGATGCGGCCGACGCAGAGATATTACTGCAGACCAGCAATGTCACAGAAGACATTGCGCGTTGTCTGAGAAGCAAAATAAGGCCGACTGCCCTATGTGAATCCAAGATACAACGGAAGCTGGTACTGAACACCTCTTTGAAACTTTGTGTTCGTTCTTCGCCACATGTTCAACCTTCAATGTAGTACTTTTCCGTCTCAAAGCTCTTTGCGTAGACCTTGGGTGTAGAAGTCCGCTTTTTCGCTGTTTGGCAAAAATTTCGCCTCATATTAATTACGTAACTTTTACCTTTAGAAGTGAAAAAACTTCATCACTACCCCTTTGAACTGGGAGACTGACTGGGAAAGCGTTTGTGTCAACTGCTATTCCTTTTCCACCATGCTCTTTTTCAGTTTGCAGTGGTTGCACAACATCAATAAAACATGGCTATGTCTTGCTATACATTCTGTTACAGCGATAGGCACTGATGCAGCTGCAGGGTGATGGTTAATGAACTATATGAAAAGAAACGTAAAGGAGTTACAAACTACTGCGTGGGCACAATTTATTCAACATGTAAACGTCACTACTGATATTCGGATTTAGGTTATGACAATGATGTGGCGCAGACGAATAGCGAAATTCTGCATGATCCGCTGAAGTGTTGGAACACTCATGCTCTCGATGACCTCCTGAATTTTGAGCTCAACAATGGGGTTGGGGTTATTGCTCTACACTTTTTGTTTGATATAACCCCATGTGTTCAGATCCGGAGAACATGGCGGCCAATCGAGGTCCATACCAGTGGCCTCTGGGTACCCCAGAACCAGAATGCGGTCCTCAAAGTGCTCCTCCAGGACATAAAACACTCTCCTGCTTCGATGGGGTCGAGCTCCGTCTTGCATGAACCACATGTTGTCGAATCCTGGATCACTTTGGATAGTGGGGATGAAATCATCTTCCGAAACCTTCACTTGTCATACGGTAGTCACCATGCCATCAATGAATAGCGCACCGAATATTCAGTGACTGGACATTGCACACCACAGAGACACCCGTTGAAGGCGAAGAGACTTTAAGTAGTGCCCAGTCCCTCAAACGCGCCATTCTGTTTATTGACGAACCCATCCAAATGAATGTGAGCTTGTCGCTAAACCAAACCATACTACACTACTGGCCATTAAAGTTGCTACACCACGAAGAAATGCATATGATAAACGGGTATTCATTGAACAAATATATTATACTACAACTGACATGTGATTACAATTTCACGCAATTTGGGTGCGTAGATCCTGAGAAATCAGTACCCAAAACAACCACCTCTGGCCGTAATAACGGCCTTGATACGTCTGGGCATTGAGTCAGATGGATGGCGTGTACAGTTACAGCTGCCCATGCAGCTTCAACACGATACCACAGTTCATCAAGAGTAGTGACTGGCGTATTGTGACGAGTCAGTTGCCCAGCCACCATTGACAAGACGTTTTCAATTGGTGAGAGATTTGGAGAATGTGCTGGCCAGGGCAGCAGTCGAACATTTTCTGCATCCAGAAAGGCCCGTACGGGACCTGCAACATGCGGTCGTGCATTATCCTGCTGAAATGTAGTGTTTCGCAAGGATCGAATGAAGGGTACAGCCACGGGTCGCAACACATCTGAAATTTCACGTCCACTGTTCAAAGTGCCGTCAATGGGAACAAGAGATGACCGAGACGTGTAACTAATGGCACCTCGTATCATCACGCCGGGTGATACGCCAATATGGCGATGACGAATACACGCTTCCAATGTGCGTTCACCGCGATGTCGCCAGACACGGATGCGACCATCATGATGCTGTAAACAGAACCTGGATTAATCCGAAAAAATGACATTCGTGCACCCAGGTTCGTCATTGAGTACACCATCGCAGGCGCTCCTGTCTGTGATGCAGCGTCAAGGGTAAACGCAGCCATGCTCTCCGAGCTGATAGTCCATGCTGGTGCAAACGTCGTCGAACTGTTCGTGCAAATGGTTGTTGTCTTCCAAATGTGCCCATCTGTTGACCCAGGGATAGAGACGTGACTGGGCGATCCGTTACAGCCATGCGGATAAGATGCCTGTCATCTCGACTGTTAGTGATACGAGGCCGTTGTGATCCAGCACGGCGTTCCGTATTACCCTCCTGAACCCACCGATTCCATATTCTGCTAACAGTCATTGGGTTTCGACCAACGCGAGCAGCAGTGTCGCGATACTTTAAACCGCAATCGCGATAGGCTACAATCCGACCTCTCACACGGGGCGTCACAACAATGTTTCACAGGCAACGCCGGACAACTGCTGTTTCTGTATGAGAAATCGGTTGGAAACTTTGCTCATGTCAGCACGTTGTAGGTGTCGGCACCGGCGCTAACCTTGCGTGAATGCTCTGAAAAGCTAATCATTTGCATATCACAGTATCTTCTTCCTGTCGGTTAAATTTCGCGTCTGTAGCACGTCATCTTCGTGGTGTAACAATTTTAATGGCCAGTAGTGTAATTCCCATTAAGCTCCGCGATTAACCGTGCAGTTTGAACGTCCTAACGCGAACCGTTCAGAAGTTATAATAATTTTATTTGATGTACTTCAGTAATTGTCACCCTGCACTTACGCTGTCTGGGACGGCGATGGTGAATGGCCGGACGGACTCGTCCACCTGCTTGGGTTCTCCGGGCCCCCACCACGCGTCCTCCAGCCGGCGCGGGTTGAACGGCTCCTCTTCTGCAGGCGTCAGCCTCTTCCAGACCAACACCGCCAGGACGGCGGCCAACACCAACAACAGGAACATCTCCGAAGACCACGAGAGCAGCAGCCGTTGTGTATACGTCTAGTGCCCAGCTGCAACGAGTAAGAAGGGCATCCAGAGGTAAGAGTCAGGTGTTATATCTACAACTACAGCTACAGTCATACTCTGCAAGCTGCTTTTTACGCTTTACCATTTCTTGGCAGTTATAAGAGTCGAGGGACATGAAAGGGAAGCAGCGGTTGGGAAGGGAGTGAGACAGGGTTGTAGCCTCTCCCCGATTTTATTCCATCTGTATATTGAGTAAGCAGTAAAGGAAACAAATGGAAAATTCGGAGTAGGTATTAAAATCCATGGAGAAAAAATAAAAACTTTGACATTGTAATTCTGTCAGAGACAGCAAAGGACTTGGAAGAGCAGTTGAATGGAATGGACAGTGTCTTGAAAGGAGGATATAAGATGAACATCAACAAAAGTACAACTAGGATAATGGAATGTAGTAGAATTAAGTCGGGTGATGCTGAGGGAATTAGATTAGGAAATGAGACACTTAAAATAGTAAAGGAGTTTTGCTACTTGGGGAGCAAAATAACTGATGATCGTCGAAGTAGAGAGGATATAAAATGTAGACTGGCAATGGCAAGGAAAGCGTTTCTGAAGAAGAGAAATTTGTTAACATCGAGTATACATTTAAGTGTCAGGAATCGTCTCTGAAAGTATTTGTATTGAGTGTAGCCATGTATGGAAGTGAAACATGGACGATAAATAGTTTGGACAAGAAGAGAATAGAAGCTTTCGAAATGTGGTGCTACAGAAGAATGCTGAAGATTAGATGGGTAGATCACATAACTAATGATGAAGTATTGAATAGAATTGGGGAGAAGAGGAGTTTGTGGCACAACTTGACAAGAAGAAGGGACCGGTTGGTAGAACATGTTCTGAGGCATCAAGGGACCACAAATTTAGCATTGGAGGGCAGTGTGGACGGTAAAAATCATAGAGGGAGACCAAGAGATGAATACACTAAGCAGATTCAGAAGGACGTAGGTAGCAGTAAGTACTGGGAGATGAAGAAGCTTGCGCAGGATAGAGTAGCATGGAGAGCTGCATCAAACCAGTCTCAGGACTGAAGACCACAACAACAACAGCAACACCATTTTCTTTCTTTCTTTCTTTCTTTCTTTCTTCTCGAGTGTTACGGCACAGATAGTATGATCTAGAGTTTAGAAAAAAGTTTATTAAAACGCACTGACACTGCCTTAGGAAAAAATCGAATCATGTCAGAGACGGTGGTGGAAGCAGGAAGCAAGCAATTATGTCGCAGTTTGGTTAGGTCGAGGACACTGTTTGCCGAGTAAAGAATAAGCATTCAGCAGAAACAGGACGGAAAACCCAAAGAAAATTGTCGACTTTGGGGTCCAAGGACAAGGGCCACAGTTGCCCAGCAGTTACCATGCTGCAGGGTATTTGTCTTGCTTAGGGTGAAGTTAAGAACTCCACCCGAAAAGACCGATGGACCATGCAGGACGACTTGTGCACCCACATAGTTCTTCGCATTAATAGCATAAGTAATTAATCTGGTAGGAAGGCGTCAGTCTTCGTGCAGCCGAGCGAGCAACAGCATTGGACCGCTCACACACAAGATGTAATAGGAGAAGAAGGACACATTTGGTCATTACGAACCGAACTTCGCATGATAATCGCATGATAGTTCCCTTTAAATACTCCATCCCTGCAGCTCTTGTTGTGAGTTGATCATTGGGATCGAAAGCAAAAGCATTCAGAGTAACAGCACTCGATTTCATGATTGCGATACTTTGGTGAATCTACGTTCTAGATGCCCCAGCACAGTCTATGAACTAGCCGAATATGTACTCAAGATGAAGGCCTTTACCAGATGAATTCCATGCTGCCCGCCGCCTAATATCTGCTGATGGAGAAACTGACTGCCTTCCGACAACATCACATCTCAGAGTGCTGCCAGTACCGGACTTCAACGTGGATGATGATGATGATGTTGTTTTGTGGGGCGCTCAATATCGTGGTGATCAGCGCCCGTACAAATTCCTAATTTTTTCAGTTCCAGTCTTGCCACTTCCCAAATGATGACGAGATGAGGACAACACAAACATCCAACCCCAGGCGCAGAAAATCCGCTACCCGGCCGGGAATCGAACGCAGGACCCCGCAATCTAGAGGCTGCAACACTAGCCACTACACCAAGAGCTGCGTACACTTCAACGTGGAAGACACTAACAGGGCCTCTTGGGGCCCACGTTCCTTTTCAGCACTCAGGCGTCTTCGGGTGCTGAAACTTACCAGGATGGGGAGGATATCAACCGACCATATGACTAGCGTCCCCAGGCACGTCGCGGATGTGTCATTAAGGGTCATCGTAGAATTTGGAGTGGGACCGAGTGCACTCCGCAACCGGCGCGAGGCAGCCTGGGTCGCTGACATCACATCCCGGGTGTGCAAACGCTGAGCAGACTCAACGGGCATCAGCTGGAATCCAACGTGCAGCTGAATTAGCAACAACCGATACTGCTGCAGAAGAATGACGACTTGTAAACAATGCGAATAAATAACTGAACTCTAAAAATGTTTTACTGGCGTCGTTGATGCTTTGCAGTTTCCCAACAGCTATCTCATTTCACACAGAGGTGTCTCCGCTCGACCCTCTGTATATGGTACAGGAAACCGCGTATTGGTTGACTCTTCTCTGAACTTACGCTCTCGGAATTTTAACAGTTAACCACACCGTGATGCACAATGGTTCTGTTTTAGCGTCTGCCATTGGAGTTGGAGTTGGAGTTGACCTCCCCCCATGAACCATGGACCTTGCCGTTGGTGGGGAGGCTTGCGTGCCTCAGCGATACAGATGGCCGTACCGTAGGTGCAACCACAACGGAGGGGTATCTGTTGAGAGGCCAGACAAACGTGTGGTTCCTGAAGAGGGGCAGCAGCCTTTTCAGTAGTTGCAGGGGCAACAGTCTGGATGATTGACTGATCTGGCCTTGCAATATTAACCAAAACGGCCTTGCTGTAATGGTACTGCGAACGGCTGAAAGCAAGGGGAAACTACAGCCGTAATTTTTCCCGAGGACATGCAGCTTTACTGTATGATTAAATGATGATGGCATCCTCTTGGGTAAAATATTCCGGAGGTAAAATAGTCCCCCATTCGGATCTCCGGGCGGGGACTACTCAGGAGGATGTCGTTATCAGGAGAAAGAAAACTGGCGTTCTACGGATCGGAGCGTGGAATGTCAGATCCCTTAATCGGGCAGGTAGGTTAGAAAATTTAAAAAGGGAAACGGATAGGTTAAAGTTAGATATAGTGGGAATTAGTGAAGTTCGGTGGCAGGAGGAACAAGATTTCTGGTCAGGTGACTACAGGGTTATAAACACAAAATCAAATAGGGGTAATGCAGGAGTAGGTTTAATAATGAATAGGAAAATAGGAATGCGGGTAAGCTACTACAAACAGCATAGTGAACGCATTATTGTGGCCAAGATAGATACGAAGCCCACACCTACTACAGTAGTACAAGTTTATATGCCAACTAGCTCTGCAGATGATGAAGAAATTGAAGAAATGTACGATGAAATAAAAGAAATTATTCAGATAGTGAAGGGAGACGAAAATTTAATAGTAATGGGTGACTGGAATTCGAGTGTAGGAAAAGGGAGAGAAGGAAACATAGTAGGTGAATATGGATTGGGGCTAAGAAATGAAAGAGGAAGCCGCCTAGTAGAATTTTGCACGGAGCACAACTTAATCATAGCTAACACTTGGTTTAAGAATCATGAAAGAAGGTTGTATACGTGGAAGAACCCTGGAGATACTAAAAGGTATCAGATAGATTATATAATGGTAAGACAGAGATTTAGGAACCAGGTTTTAAGTTGTAAGACATTTCCAGGGGCAGATGTGGACTCTGACCACAATCTATTGGTTATGACCTGTAGATTAAAACTGAAGAAACTGCAAAAATGTGGGAAATTAAGGAGATGGGACCTGGATAAACTGAAAGAACCAGAGGTTGTACAGAGTTTCAGAGAGAGCATAAGGGAACAATTGACAGGAATAGGGGAAAGAAGTACAGTAGAAGAAGAATGGGTAGCTCTGAGGGATGTAGTAGTGAAGGCAGCAGAGGATAAAGTAGGTACAAAGACGAGGGCTGCTAAAAATCCTTGGGTAACAGAAGAAATATTGAATTTAATTGATGAAAGGAGAAAATATAAAAATGCAGTAAATGAAGCAGGCAAAAAGGAATACAAACGTCTGAAAAATGAGATCGACAGGAAGTGCAAAATGGCTAAACAGGGATGGCTAGAGGACAAATGTAAGGATGTAGAAGCTTATCTCACTAGGGGTAAGATAGATACTGCCTACAGGAAAATTAAAGAGACCTTTGGAGAGAAGAGAACCACGTGTATGAATATCAAGAGCTCAGATGGCAGCCCAGTTCTAAGCAAAGAAGGGAAGGCAGAAAGGTGGAAGGAGTATATAGAAGGTTTATACAAGGGCGATGTACTTGAGGACAATATTATGGAAATAGAAGAGGATGTAGATGAAGACGAAATGGGAGATACGATACTGCGTGAAGAGTTTGACAGAGCACTGAAAGACCTGAGTCGAAACAAGGCCCCCGGAGTAGACAACATTCCATTAGAACTACTGACGGCCTTGGGACAACCAGTCCTGACAAAACTCTACCAGCTGGTGAGCAAGATGTATCAGACAGGCGAAATACCCTCAGACTTCAAGAAGAATACAATAATTCCAATCCCAAAGAAAGCAGGTGCTGACAGATGTGAAAATTACCGAACTATCAGTTTAATAAGCCACGGCTGCAAAATACTAACGCGAATTCTTTACAGACGAATGGAAAAACTGGTAGATGCAGACCTCGGGGAGGATCAGTTTGGATTCCGTCGAAATGTTGGAACACGTGAGGCAATACTGACCTTACGACTTATCTTAGAAGAAAGATTAAGAAAAGGCAAATCTACGTTTCTAGCATTTGTAGACTTAGAGAAAGCTTTTGACAATGTTGACTGGAATACTCTTTTTCAAATTCTAAAGGTGGCAGGGATAAAATACAGGGAGCGAAAGGCTATTTATAATTTGTACAGAAACCAGATGGCAGTAATAAGAGTCGAGGGGCATGAAAGGGAAGCAGTGGTTGGGAAAGGAGTGAGACAGGGTTGTAGCCTCTCCCCGATGTTATTCAATCTGTATATTGAGCAAGGAGTAAAGGAAACAAAAGAAAAATTTGGAGTAGGTATTAAAATTCATGGAGACGAAGTAAAAACTTTGAGGTTCGCCGATGACATTGTAATTCTGTCAGAGACGGCAAAGGACTTGGAAGAGCAGTTGAACGGAATGGACAGTGTCTTGAAAGGAGGATATAAGATGAACATTAACAAAAGCAAAACGAGGATAATGGAATGTAGTCAAATTAAATCGGGTGATGCTGAGGAAATTAGATTAGGAAATGAGACGCTTAAAGTAGTAAAGGTGTTTTGCTATTTAGGAAGTAAAATAACTGATGATGGTCGAAGTAGAGAGGATATAAAATGTAGACTGGCAATGGCAAGGAAAGCGTTTCTGAAGAAGAGAAATTTGTTAACATCGAATATAGATTTATGTATCAGGAAGTCGTTTCTGAAAGTATTTGTTTGGAGTGTAGCCATGTATGGAAGTGAAACATGGACGATAACTAGTTTGGACAAGAAGAGAATAGAAGCTTTCGAAATGTGGTGCTACAGAAGAATGCTGAAGATAAGTTGTATAGATCACATAACTAATGAGGAGGTATTGAATAGGATTGGGGAGAAGGGAAGTTTGTGGCACAACTTGACTAGAAGAAGGGATCGGTTGGTAGGACATGTCCTGAGGCATCAAGGGATCACAAATTTAGCATTGGAGGGCAGCGTGGAGGGTAAAAATCGTAGAGGGAGACCGAGAGATGAGTACACTAAGCAGATTCAGAAGGATGTAGGTTGCAGTAGGTACTGGGAGATGAAGCAGCTTGCGCAGGATAGAGTAGCATGGAGAGCTGCATCAAACCAGTCTCAGGACTGAAGACAACAACAACAACAATTGGAGTTGACTGAGCATTGTGATGTAATGTGGCTTAATCCGAATTACGAACTGTCTGATACCGATGGGTATCGGCAATTTTATTTATAAGACATACGAAACCATTTGTACTTAAATGCGATATTTTGAGGTGGCCAAGCGGTTCTAGGCGCTTCAGTCCGGAACCGCGCAACTGCTACGGTCGCAGGTTCAAATCCTGCCTCGGACATGGATGTGTGTGATGTCCTTAGGTCAGTTAGGTTTAAGTAGTACTAAGTTCTAGGGGACTGATGACCTCAGATGTTAAGCCCAATAGTGCTCAGAGCCATTTGAACCATTTGCGATATTTTGTGCACTACTGCTTACATTCGATGTGAATTGAAGTGTAACGATAAATTTGATGAAGTAATTTACAATATTTCCAATAATTTTTGTTGATGTTTACATAGAGGATATACGAAAGTGAATTTGAATGCTGGTTCTACCAACGATGTGAATAATTAAATTCTTTGTCTATAAATGTAACGCTGTTCTTTTTCCCTTGGCGGGAGGAGTAGTTGTGGGAGAGAGTCGTGTGAAGTCGTTCGTAAAGAATAGACATTATTTAGTTGCAGTTTGTAAGTCATGGGAGCAGTTAGAAATTATTTTGGTCAGTCAGTTATTTGAAATGTTCAAGAATGCTGAAGTTAAAAGTGTAAATATTTATTACCGGCAATGTTTCACAATTGCTAAATAAGAACTGGAATTGAATGTACGTCCTACTCTCCTTCTCTCTCCCCCCCCCCCCTCTCTTCTCTCTCTCTCCACCTCCTTCTCCCCTCTCTCTCTGTGTACCTCCTCCTCCTCCCACTTCTCTGTCCATCACTTCCTCCCATCTTCTCTCTGCCCATCTTCTCCTGTCCCCTACATTCTCCATCTCCTCTTCTCCCCTACCTCTCCCCTTCAGACTTGATTTTTGTTACAGAACAGCACCTTCATTGGGAATAGAAGTCGCTTAAAATGAGCGGGTAAATTGGCTGGTATCATTGGTATAGATCGTATGAGGCAAATCTCACAAGCAATTGTGTCTGTAAGAATAGTAGTTTCAGTGTCAGTACTTCGGTATCATTCTTCAGTTTCTCCCGGCGTATTTCTTGCTCGAACAATCCACGGATGTACTGTCGGTCCATAGTGTCCAACGGGCACAATATTTCGGCCATCAGACATGTGGCCATCGTCAGGTGCGCTGACGAACTGAACTCCTGTATACGCAAGCGGATAGCTGCCACCACGCTGCACAGAGGAATGGGGTGCTATAACACTGGTGCACAGGGCGCGCACCATCTCTGATGCAGAGAGTCTGTCCCAAGAGCTGGAACACCTCAGAACTGTATTCCGGAAAAACGGGTCCTCTACAGTACAGCGTGTGGAGACAAAAGAAGTCACATAGAAAGAGATAGCCACTGCCTATATACCGTATACTGGCGCACTATCGAGAAAATTGGACGAATATTGAGGAAACACAGAGTAGGAACTGTCTTTTTCCCACCAAATAAAACGCGAGCATTATTGGGAAGTGTCAAAGACGATCTGATCGTTGCCGAGAACATCAGAGGCACACTCGACTTGGGTACCCGAACATGTCGGCGGTCGTAGAGCACTGTTTGACTCAAAATCCACGAAATGGACTACCAACATACCAGGGTCTTGGCACAGACATCTAAATACTGAGACAGCGTCGTTAGAGAGGCTATCGAAATTCGTACCAGGGGCGGACTCATCAACCGAGATTGCGGCTACATCCTCAGCAGGCCATGGGAAGCAGCATTGAGTCTAATTAAAAAGACGCGCGGGCGCGGACCGCGGAGAGAACACCTCGCGAGGGGAGGGGATTTAAGACTGCCGCCCGCCCTCAAGAGCTCAGTTTGCCAGCGTACCTGACGATGACGACATGTCTGCTCACCGAAATATTGTGCCCGTTGGACACTATGGACAGACAGTACACCAGTGGATTGTTCGAGTATTTCGGTAGTTTTAATCTGTCAGCGCGTAGGATTACAAAATTCCTGACGATACAGATTCTGCAGTAGTATTCTAAAATTAAGCCAGCAACCCAGAAACCCGGCCTTGCTCAATCATTTATTTGTAGCTGTGCGTCCACGCCAGTACCAAGCAGCGTCTGGCCATGTGCTAAATGTTTATCACGTCATATCTTCTGAACTATGCGCCGTACAATGATATAATTTTGTAGGTACATTTTGCTGTATATATGGATACTGTCTGAAAAATTTATTGCAAATAGAATTAGTAGGAACGAAGTAACCAATTTAAACGTCATGTGTGATGCATCAGTTTTTTACGCATCTCATTTTTTATGACGTCATATCTCCTGAGCTACGTGTCTTGCAATGATATAATTTTGCACTTATATTCATCGGTATATGTGCGTATTATCTGTAAAATGAGTCGCGAATACAGTTAGTAGTAAAGAAGTAATGAACTATAACGTCATACCTCATGCGGTACTTTTACTGCATGAACAGAGGAAAGGTAGTAAGCGATCAACACATTTGCCTTCACCATTCTGTTGGGGTTGTCAGCGATAAAAAATTTCGTGACAATTTGAAATACGGTGTAAATTTTATTACAAGTCACGCAGTGCTCATTCTCAAATATTGGATGAATAATATCTGGAAATTCACGCGTCGTTGCCTACGCTTCTTTTTAACGCCCACCACTTCGATAGGAAAATGGTTCTCACCTCCACAGTGATTGTCACTTGACAGTAAGGTACACTTGTACCAAGTTAGGTTGAAATCGGTCCACGTTCATAATAGCGTAAAAATTTCAAGTAAATTGGTTAAGAACTTTTAATAATGCGTATATGGTAACAACGTTAAACAACGACTTGTCTTTATACGGTAGTGTACCAGGTAGATATATTTATACGCTATTTATTTTAAAAAAACGTAGCCTATGCCCACCCCAACGTTTATTAGAGTATCATGTAAGAATCTGAAGCAAATCAGTCTAGAACTTTTCGAGAGTTCTGTTAACAACGATTATTATTTATGTAATAGTATAGATTTCGTAGTTGATGATCTATCGAATTTTTACAATCCTTAAAATCTCAGATTTCTTCGTACAGGAAAATCCGGAGTCAACAATCACACTCCGAAGACAGGGAAGCCAACGTATAAAACCAGCTAAGTAGCAGATACAAAAACTATTTAATGTGAGCGAATCCGCTTTTAAAATTCCACAAATTCACATACTGTACATCTGTAGTTAGATTTGTCCGTAGAGGTTTCACCTATGACAATATCTCCATGACGCTCTCGTTCTTGCTATACGTAGCTGAGACAAAACGCGCTGCTCTTACACTCCTGGAAATGGAAAAAAGAACACATTGACACCGGTGTGTCAGACCCACCATACTTGCTCCGGACACTGCGAGAGGGCTGTACAAGCAATGATCACACGCACGGCACAGCGGACACACCAGGAACCGCGGTGTTGGCCGCCGAATGGCGCTAGCTGCGCAGCATTTGTGCACCGCCGCCGTCAGTGTCAGCCAGTTTGCCGTGGCATACGGAGCTCCATCGCAGTCTTTCACACTGGTAGCATGCCGCGACAGCGTGGACGTGAACCGTATGTGCAGTTGACGGACTTTGAGCGAGGGCGTATAGTGGGCATGCGGAAGGCCGGGTGGACGTACCGCCGAATTGCTCAACACATGGGGCGTGAGGTCTCCACAGTACATCGATGTTGTCGCCAGTGGTCGGCGGAAGGTGCACGTGCCCGTCGACCTGGGACCGGACCGCAGCGACGCACGGATGCACGCCATGACTGTAGGATCCTACGCAGTGCCGTAGGGGACCGCACCGCCACTTCCCAGCAAATTAGGGACACTGTTGCTCCTGGGGTATCGGCGAGGACCATTCGCAACCATGAAGCTGGGCTACGGTCTCGCACACTGTTAGGCCGTCACGCCCCAACATCGTGCAGCCTGCCTCCAGTGGTGTCGCGACAGGCGTGAATGGAGGGACGAATGGAGACGTGTCGTCTTCAGCCATGAGAGTCGCTTCTGCCTTGGTGCCAATGATGGTCGTATGCGTGTTTGGCGCCGTGCAGGTGAGCGCCACAATCAGGACTGCATACGACCGAGGCACACAGGGCCAACACCCGGCATCATGGTGTGGGGAGCGATCTCCTACACTGGCCGTACACCTCTGGTGATCGTCGAGGGGACACTGAATAGTGCACAGTACATCCAAACCGTCATCGAACCCATCGTTCTACCATTCCTAGACCGGCAAAGGAACTTGCTGTTCCAACAGGACAATGCACGTCCGCATGTATCCCGTGCCACGCAACGTGCTCTAGAAGGTGTAAGTCAACTACCCTGGCCAGCAGGATCTCCGGATCTGTCCCCCATTGAGCATGTTTGGGACTGGATGAAGCGTCGTGTCACGCGGTCTGCACGTCCAGCACGAACGCTGGTCCAGCTGAGGCGCCAGGTGGAAATGGCATGGCAAGCCGTTCCACAGGACTACATCCAGCATCTCTACGATCGTCTCCATGGGAGAATAGCAGCCTGCATTGCTGCGAAAGGTGGATATACACTGTACTAGTGCTGACATTGTGCATGCTCTGTTGCCTGTGTCTATGTGCCTGTGGTTCTGTCAGTGTGATCATGTGATGTATCTGACCCCAGGAATGTGTCAATAAAGTTTCCCCTTCCTGGGACAATGAATTCACGGTGTTCTTATTTCAATTTCCAAGAGTGTATTTGGATCTCCTCGTTTTCATCTGTCAGTCCTATCTGGAACGAATCCCCGATACGCAGGCCGGCCGCGGTGGTCTCGCGGTTCTAGGCGCGCAGTCCGGAACGGTGCGACTGCTACGGTCGCAGGTTCGAATCCTGCCTCGGGCATGGATGTGTTTGATGTCCTTAGCTTAGTTAGGTTTAAGTAGTTCTAAGTTCTAGGGGACTAACGACCACAGCAGTTGAGTACCATAGTGCTCAGAGCCATTTGAACCATTTGAACCCGATACGCAAGTGTTGGTAGAACAAGGAATATGTAAACAACCTCATTTGCGAGTGGGCATCACGGCCTGAGATTTGTTTCACTGAATCTGTCTCGGTGTTTGCCTTTCCTGTGAAGAGTTTTATCTAGTCGTTCCACTTCAGTTTACTCCAAAGACAGATGCGCGGGATTAGCCGAGCGGTCCAAGGCGCTGCAGTCATGGACTGTGCGGCTGGTCCCGGCGGAGTTTCGAGTCCTCTCTCGGACATGGGTGCGTGTGTTTGTCATTACGATACTTTAGGTTAAGTAGTGTGGAAGCATAGGGACTGATGACCTTAGCAGTTAAGTCCCATAAGCTTTCACACACATTTAAACATTTTCGAACTCAAAAGACATATTCGTATATTTGTGATCGGTGCCACTGCTTCCAACGTTTCGCGATCGTGTAATAATGCAATAATGGGTATCTCCGCCTGTTTATAAGTAATACGTTACATTTCTTTATGCTGAAGATAAACTGCCAATTCTTGTACATGCACAGGATAGATCCTGCGCATGTCTTTATGCATATCGCGATAATGTTCTGGCGTTGCGACTGCTCTGTATTTTTGGTCTCCACAAACGACTTCATACGCGAATACGCGAGCATAAAACATTTTCTGAAATTCTACAACCGACCGACGTCAACGATACAGGCCTGTAGTTTTGCGCGGCCGTACGACGACTCACCTTGAAAACGCATTTTTCCAATCACTAGGAACGAGCAAGCTCTTTCATATACTGTGTGTCGGAAGGTGCTCGTATCCTATAACGTTCAGTCGCCTTGCCTCTGCTGAGTGATTGCGGCTGATTTCGTAGCTCATGGTCACTCATTTCGATATCTCTCATTCTAACGTTGATGCCTCGATTGAAAGGAGAGACCATAGTACTTTCTTCCCCAGTGAAACAATTTTGTTATATAAGTAATTTTTTTTTCTCTGCCTCGTGATGACTGGGTGTTGTGTGATGTCCTTCGGTTAGTTAGGTTTAAGTAGTTCTAAGGTCTAGGGGACTGATGACCATAGATATTAAGTCGCATAGTGCTCAGAGCCATTTGAACCATTTTTAAGTAAATTTTGCAACGTCGAAATCTGGGTGAGCTCTCTAAACATAGTAATCATCCCTGCAGAACAAAGCAAATAAAAGTTCTGACTGGGAGCTATGACCTTAGGAACATTAGAGTTTCTTTCGCATCAGCCAATAAACATATCTTCATCAACGACTTCTCCGCATGACATGACACCTGTCACTCACATTTATCTGATTCTTTGTTCGGTTGCAGTTTTCTGACAGTGCAACAAGATTCTCTTAAGTTATACGAGGGTCGGTCAAAAAGTAATGCCTCCCATTTTTTTTCTACTTAAAAAAATTAAGTTAAGTGAAAAATTTGAATTTGGCGCCATTCCTCAAACCTTCTTCTGCAATCCACTGCAGTAGTAACTTTCTGTGTCAACAGGTGGCAGCACAGCAGAAGTTTGTAAGATGGCCGACATCGATGTTCGTTTGAGACAGCGTTGTGTGATTGAATTCTTGAATGCAGAAAGTGAAACGCCCATACGCATTCATGAAAGACTGAAGAAGGTGTATGGTGTTGTGACAGTGGATGTCAGCACTGTTAGACGATGGGTTCGTCGTTGTAAGGAAGCTGAAGGGCAAACACCGTTGACTGACGAAAAGCGGAGCGGCAGGCCGGTGAGTGCAGTGACTCCGCACAACATTCAGCAAGTTGATGACATCATTCGTGGTGACCGTCGGATGACTGCAGATGAAGTGTGTCGCATTATTTCTCTTAGTAAAGGCAGTGTGATCACGATTATTAAACAATTGGGGTACTCAAAAGTTTGTGCACGGTGGGTTCCAAGAATGTTAACCGATCAGAATAAAGAGGCAAGGAAAACAATAGCCTCCCAACACTTGCAGCGCTTCCGTTTGGAGGGAGATGAGTTTCTGAAAAAAAATTGTGACCGGGGACGAAACATGGGTGCATTTTTTTGAACCCGAATCAAAGAGGCAGTCAATGGAGTGGCGTCACACAAGCTCGCCGAGGAAGAAAAAATTCAAAACTGTGCGATCGGCAGGGAAAGTTATGGCAACAGTTTTCTGGGATACAGAGGGTGTGATTCTGGTTGATTTTTTGGATCAGGGATGCACAATAAATTCTGTTCAATACGTCACAACCCTCAAAAAACTAAAAGCACGTCTTCAGCGAGTTCGCCCAACAAAATCAATGGCAGATGTTCTTCTTTTGCATCACAATGCAAGACCACACACCAGTCGTCACACCTCTGACGAGATTGTCAAAATTGGATGGGAAGTTTTGCCTCATCCCCCATACAGCCCTGACCTGGCACCATCAGACTTCCATCTGTTCGGGCCACTAAAAGAAGCTCATCGTGGGATTCATTTTGAAGATGAGGAGGCCGTCAAAACATCCGTGCGTCAATGGCTTAGGAAGCAGAGCTGTGATTTTTACCGTGCTGGGATACATGCCCTTGTTCTAAGATGGACCAAAACTGTAGAGATGGGCGGAGATTACATTGAAAAATGACAAAATGATCCTCAATGTTGTGGTTTTCAACCTATGTAATTGCATTTAAATTTCCTGACAATTAAACGTAGAAAAAAAATAGGAGGCATTACTTTTTGACTGACCCTCGTATGAATAACAACGGAATGAAAGAATAATACCACATTCTGCTTAAGTACGCAATCACGCTGACTGGCACGATTATCTGTCTGTGATCGTCTATGTTAACACTTCACAGTGTACACTGTGGGCCATTAAAATTGCAACACAAAAAAGTATAGGAAATAATGATATTTTTCATTCCTGTGAGCCTACAATACACGAGGTGCGTTCAATAAATCCTGCAACTCATTTTTCTCCCGGCCGATTTATGTTGAAAAATGCGGAATTTGTCGTGGGACAACCTGGAGTATTCTCGCTTCAGTCCCTATAGTTTCAAAAAGTTCCGACAGGTGGCGGCGCTGTATGTAGCCTTCAACATGACGTCTGTAACAGAGGTGCTCTTCACGCAGAGAGCAATCAGTTTCTTTTGGCGGGAAACAAGAGCATCGCATAATACTCATAGGCGCTTGCAGAATGACTACGGACCCCTGGCAGTATATAAAAGCACGATGAGTCGTTGAGAGAGGCGTCTGGGATCATCGCAACAAGGTCGTTCAAACCTGTTCGAACTAGCGCTTGCCAGCCGGCGACACACAGCTATGACTTGTGCAATACTGAAACGAGTTGATAGACAGATCACGATCAAACACTTCGATGCACAACTGGACGCCCCTGCTGGTTGTGCTGATACACTGGTCGACCAGTTGTACTCAAAGGTGTGTGCCCATGGGTTCCTCGCTGCGTAACAGAAGGCATTAAATGCCAACGAAGGGCTATTTCTGAGGAACTGCTTGCTCGTTACGAGGTTAATCGTGACAATTTTTTGTCGAACAACGTCACAGGCGATGAAATGTGGGTTCATCACTTCGAACCTGAAACAATATGGTAAATCGTGAATTGGCGCTACGCAACCTCTCCTCTGAAGAAAAAGTTCAAGACATGGCGACAGTCCCCTGGGACTCTGAAGGGATTATTGTGTTTGATGTGCTCCCTCATGGTGCAACGACCAACTCTGAAGTGTATCGTGCTACCCTCAGGAAATTGAAGATACGACTTCAGCCTGTTCATTGCCTCAAAAATGCAAACGAACTTCTCCTTCTCTATGATATCACAAGGCCTCACACAAGTCTGTGCACCCGAGAGGGGCTCACAAAACTTCATTGCACTGTTCTTCCTCATCCACCCTACAGCCCAGATCTCGCAACTTCAGACTTCCAACTGATTGTCTCAATGAAGGATGCACTCTGTGGGCAGAAGTACTCCAACTGGTTGTCTCAATGAAGGATGCACTCTGCGGGAAAAAGTACGTGGATGATGAGGAGGTTACTGATGCAGCAAGATGTTGGCTCCGATGTAGCCCAGTAGAGTGGTACAATGCGGGCATACAGGCTCTCCCAGTAAGACGGCGTAAATTCGTCGCATTGAACGGAGATTATGTAGAAAAATAGGGTTTTGTAGCCACAAAAGTGGGGTATAATATGATGTACCGGAATCGTGAATAAAACCAACATTCTTTCAGAAAAAAGTGTTGCATTATTTATTGAATGCATGTCATAGAAGGAAGCACTCCATCTTCAGGCCACAAGTGGCCTATCGGGACCATCCGACCGCCGTGTCATCCTCAATTGAGGATGCAGATAGGGGGGGCGTGTCGTCAGCACACTGCTCTCCCAGTCGTTATGATATTTGTCTTTGACCGGAGCCGCTACCATTCAGTCGAGTAGCTCCTCAATTGGCATCACAAGGCTGAGTGCACCACGAAAAATTGCAACACTGCATGGCGGCTGGATGGTCGCCCATCAAAGTGCTGGCCACACTGGACAGCGCTTAACTTCGGTAGTCTCACGGGAACTAGTGGATCCACTGCGGCAAGACCGTTGTCTTCGGAGAAGGAAGACTGCAAGAATAATATGTAGATGATTTGGGGGTGTACAGATTCGAAGTTAAGTATACAGTGGCTCTAATTCTGCTGGGCATCGAATACAATGAACCATGGACCTTGCCGTTGGTGGAGACGCTTGCGTACCCGTTGTGTGTGAGGAATGTTTCCTGAAAGTTTGGCCGTACCTTTTTGTAACACCCTGTACACTCCGCAAGCTACCGTACGGTGCGTGGTGGTGGGTACCCTGTACCAATAATAGCCGTTTCCTTTCCTATTCCACTCGCAGATATAGCGAGGGAAAAACGACAGGCCGAGCGGTTCTAGGCGCTTCAGTCCGGAACCGAGCCGCTGCTACGGCCGCGGGTGCGAATCCTGCCTCGGGCATTAACTGATGTCCTTACGTTAGATAGGTTTAAGAAGTTCTACGTTCTATGGGACTTATGACCTCAGATGTTAAGTCCCACAGTGCTTGAAGCCATTTGAACCATTTTGAAAAACGACTGTCTGTATGCCTCTTCATGAGTCCTAATTTTTCTTACCTAATCTTCGTCATCCTTACATGAAAAGTATATTTGCGGCAGTAGAATCGTTCTGCTGTCAGCTTCATATGCCAGTTCTCTAAACTTTCTCATTTGTGTTCCTCGAAAAGACGCGCCTTCCCTCCAGCGTCCCCCACTTGAGTTCCCGAAGCGTCTCCGAAATACTTACGTGTGGTTCGAACCTACTGGTAACAAATCTAGCAGCCCGCCTCTGAGTTGCTTCCATGTCTTGAGCGTTACTCAAGGACAGGTCTCACTAAGCGCTCCATATGCGGTCTCCTTTACATGCGAACCACTCTTTCCTAAAATTTTCCCAATAAACCGAAATCGACCATTCGCCTTCCCTACCACAATCCTCACACGCTCGTTCCATTTCATATCGCTTTCTACGTTGTTGTTGTTGTTGTGGTCTTCAGCCCAGAGACTGGTTTGACGCAGCTCTCCATGCTACTCTATCCTGCACAAGCTTCTTACGGTCGCAGATTCGAATCCTGCCTCGGGCATGGATGTGTGTAATGTCCTTAGGTTAGTTAGGTTTAACTAGTTCTAAGTTCTAGGGGACTAATGACCTCAGAAGTTGAGTCCCATAGTGCTCAGAGCCATTTCTCTTCTCCCCAGTTCTATTCAGTACCTTCTCATTAGTTATGTGATCTAACCATCTAATGTTCAGCATCCTTCTGTAGCACCACATTTCGAAAGCTTCTATTCTCTTTCTGTCTAAACTATTTATAGCCACGTTTCACTTCCATACATGGTTACACTCTATACCTGACAATTAAATCTATACTCGATGTTAACAAATTTCTCTTCTTCAGAATCTCTTCACTTGGCATTTCGAGTGTACATTTTATATCCTCTCTACTTCGACCATCATTAGTTACTTTGCTCCCCAAATAGCAAAACTCATTTACTACTTTAATCTAATACCCTCAGCATCACCCGATTTAATTCTACTACTTTCCACTATCCTCGTTTTGCTTTTGTTGATGTTTATCTTATATTCTCCTTTCAAGACACTGTCTATTCCGTTCAACTACTCTTTCAGGTCCTTTGCTGTCTCTTACAGAATTACAATGTCATCCTTTCTACGTTATACCTAGATATTTAAGCGACGTGACTGTGTGAAGCAGCACGTTACTGATCCTGTATCCGAACATTACGGAATTGTTTTCCCTACTGATCTGCATTAACTTATATTGTTCTACATTTACAGCCAGATGCCACTCATCACAACAACAACCAATTTTGTTTAAGTCATCTTATACTACTGTTTAGTGACTTATCTTCGACACCTTCCCGTACACCACAGCATCATCAGCAAACAACCACAGAATGCTACCGACTCTCTCCGGCAGATCATTTATGTATACAGAAAATAATAGTGGTCCTACCACCCTTCCGTGGTGCACATCTGACGATGCCCTTGTCTCTCATAAACGATAGCCGTCAAGAACAATATACCGGACTCTATTATTTAAGAAGTCTTCGGCTATTCACGTATCTATGAACCTGTATCGTAGGCTCGTAACTTCGTAAAACAATCTGTAGTGCGGGACCATGTCAAATGCTTTTCGAAAATTAAGAAAACTCTTTCTTATCCTTCATCCGCAGATTGCACTACATCAAATGAAAGGTTTGGCAAGCTGAGTTTCACAGCCGGCAGCGTTGGTCTCGCGGTTCTAGGCGCGCAGTCCGGAACCGTGCGACTGCTACGGTCGCAGGTTCGAATCCTGTCTCGGGCATGGGTGTGTGTGATGTCCTTAGGTTTAAGTAGTTCTAAGTTCTAGGGGACTGATGACCACAGCAGTTGAGTCCCATAGTGCTCAGAGCCATTTGAACTATTTTTGAGTTTCACACGAGCGATGCTATCTAAAACCATATTGATTCGTGAACATAGGTTTTGCGGTTTCTAGGAAATTTATCATATTAGAAATGAGAATGTGTTATATACTTCTGCAGCAAAGTGATGTTAAGGATGTTGGTCTGTAATTTTGCGTCTCCATTCGTTCACCCTTCTTCTATGCATGAGTCACCTTGAAACGTTCCTTTTGGAAAATTAAGATAGACTGTACTGGTCAACTTCTACGTTGTTTGATACAGAAACAACTGACTAAAAAACAACTTACTCAGAAAGTTTTCGGTAATATCCAAGAATGATTGCCTATCGAAGGCGTGGTGTCTAAACGATGCATATCGAATGTACGGTTGTAAATCGATCATGCGACTATGGTGACGAGCGTTATGATCAATTATTTGTGATCGTCATTTTTATCTGTTTTCCGTCGTTCCCTTAGTTGCTCTAAATTACAAACCTCCGCGAATTAATGGCAAAAAGGGAATTATTCCCGAAGTGAACACACACATGGACTTTCACATAACGACAACACCGACGAATAACGAAAGTCATGTCCTTTGTAATTACAAGTATTTTTATAACGGTCTTCTTTTGTCATTTCGGTGCTGACCACCGTAAACATACTCATAACGCTCGCCACCAGAGTCGCGTGAGCGATTTAGGATCGCACGTTCGATATGTATGGTTTGCACCCCGCGACTTCGATACGCAATCATTCTTGGAAATTACCCAGTTTTCTCTTTACTTATTCTGATCTTCACTAAACTGACACACAATATTTTTAGAGCAACGCAATCTGACTTTCAATAATCCCTACAAAATAATGGCCCTGACTAGCAATAGCCTATACCTTTCATGAATCACTTACCTCACAAAAATCTTCGTTACTCGAACTACTGCAATACAGCGAGCGCGAATAACGCCACTAAATAAAAGAAAGCACAAACTACTGATAGGTAGCGTTAGCAAATGAAATATTTTGATACAGAACAAACAATGTATTTACCTTAATAGTGTTCAAAGGTCATCATATATGTATCTATTAATTCATGACATCCATCTTTACAAAATTCCTTTTTCTGGCGGACACACGTCCAGATCGTCCGCTTATAGTAACTTCTCAAAACTCTGGTATCTCTCTCCCCACATCCACCACTGCTGGTGGCTCACCTCCAACCACCCAACGCTACACGCTGTTCACATCCAAGTGCCCAACACTACACAAGCAAAATATTCCAACAATGAGTCCAAGCAGCCACAGACTACACACAACGCAGTCAACGATTTTCATACACAACACTACGTGGCATTATCAACATAAAAATCTAAACAGCCTACTTACAACCTGCACTTTTTCCACTCACTTGGGACTTAACGCTGGGCGATAGATTCGCGATAAATGTGAGCTAACTAAGGGACCAACACCGCAGGATACACTTTGTAAAACCGAATTGGGATCCGGGCCTGGCGTCTTATTTGTTTTCAATTCTTTCCGTTGTTTCTCTTCGCCATGGATGCTTATTGCTATGTCGTTCATACGGGATTCAGTGCAATGGTTGAACGGCGGTATGTTTGTACGATTTCCCTGCTTGAACGATTTCTTAAACACAGAATTTAAAACTTCGGCTTTCGTTTTTCTATCTTCAACTGTCACATCAGACTGGTTAACGAATGACAGATTGGAGGCCCGCTTAGCGACTTTACGACGGACTGAACTTTTCTCGGTCTGTCGACAAGATCTTTTGCTATGTATGACAGTGGTAGTTGTTGTATGCTTCGTGGGTAGAGCTTTCACAGAGGCACGAACCGCTACTAACCTTTGACTGTCATCATTTTCGCAAGAAGCTTTGCTTCTGCAGGATTTTCCAAATTTCGTTACTAAACCATGGTGAGTCTTTTCCCTGCTTAATCCACCTACTAGGCACATACTTGTCCAGAGCACAGTTTACAGTCTTTTTAAACTTTGCCCATAATACCTCTGCCTGCGTCATACTGGAAGTAAATGATTGCAATTCATTGTCTGAGTGAAGTTCCAACAACTGCTTATCTGTTCTTTCTAGCAGAAACAATCTCCTGGCCATCTTGACTGAGTTATTAACTTTCGTAACCACAATAGCTATGTGAAATCATGATCACTTTTCCACTTGTGTACACGGATGCCGTCCATAAAGTCAGATCTGTTTGCAGGTACAAGGTCTAAGATATTTCTATTACTTGTGGGCTGCGGAACTAACAAAAAAATGGCTTTGAGCACTATGGGACTTAACATCTGAGATCATCAGTCCCCCAGAACTTAGAACTACTTAAACCTAACTAACCTAAGGACATCACACACATCCATGCCCGAGGCAGGACGCGAACCTGCGACCGTAGCGGTCGCGTGGTTTCAGACTGAAGCGCCTAGAGTCGCTCGGCCACTCTGGCCGGCCGCGGAACTAACAACTCAAGATAGTTTTCGTAAAACATTCCCAAAAGTATTTCGCAAGTCTGTCTGTCGGCGGCCCCTGCAATGAATCCATTGATTCATCCGACAGGTTAAAGTTGCCTCCGACTAGTATTACATTATCTGGATACTTACGCACTACTGAACGTAGCCTTCCTTTGAGTGGCTCTAGAAGTGTCAAACGGAATCAGGTGGCCGATGAAAACATCCAACAATTAACTTCGTTTCATTTAGACGTGTTATACTCGACCAGGTTATTTCACTGCCACACTCAATATCTCAATAGACAATATTTTTGTGACTGCAAGGAACAATCTCCTTCCAATGTCATCTAAACTGTCCCGCCGATAAATATTACATGACTCGCTAAATATCTCAGAGCCGTCTACTTCAGGTTTTAGCCAGCTATCGGTCCCAAGAACAATCTGAGCGTGAGAACATTATTACGAATACTTCGACAATTTACTGATAAAATTTAGACAGTCGAAGTGTGTGACGCGGTCTGATTTTCCTATGTGCGTATCGACTGGCGAATGTTCATCGGAGTACCTCAAATTACGAGCTAGCCTAAAAAATACGCATGTGCGCACTCAATAGTGCTCTGCTACCCCAGTAGCTGCTCCCGTTGCGTAGTGCACCATGGACCCATCCTACAATTCCCCACCGAATAATGCAGGTCTAGAAATCTGCAGACAAGACTGTCACAGAGTAAACCAAGCCTTTGGCTGAGACCCTCCACTCGGCTCCAAGCCTGAGGACCCCGACCAACACTGGGAACGTTGCTGCAAATTGCCAGCTCTGTTCGCACTCCAGGCGCAAGGCCAGCAACGTCCACCACCTTCGCCAACCGCTGAATGAACTGAGAATGGTATCAGAACCCATGCGACAGATGTCGCTGGTGCCTACGTGAGCCACAAGTTGCAGACAACTGCACCCTCTCTGATCGATAGCCGCAGACAAGGCCGCCTCCACAGCACGGATGATCGCTGCTGCCGACGTGTGCTTTGTAGTGTTTCTTTATAATGTCAGCCGTAATTGAAAATGCCGCCGCGAGGCGCAATTTCTTAATGGTCTCGCACTAACCATGTGCATTGATTGTTTGCCATCGTGGTAAGAAATCAATCAGCAAAATGCCTTTTCTGCCCCAAGAAACGGTCTCTCCAACATATTCTCAAGCGCTGGATGGGATTTAAGTCGAGGGAACGAACAGCCCAGTCCATTCATCAAAACCTCCCTCCTTCCAAACGTCCTCCGCCAACACAGCTCGATCCGGTCGCGCATTGTCGTCCATAAATGTTGGCCAGGTGCGAGTGGGGCTCCGTACGTACTTAATTATGTATACCGACAGTTCATCCACCCCGAGAATCGAGAAACTCGACTATCTTTGCCTGTTATCGATACTGGTACTGGCGAGAAATCGATCCCAGCCATTCCAAAAATTTTGAGGATATTTTAATTTTAAGATTGAAGTCGAATAACAAACAACAAAAGAAACAGTTTTGTGTAATATAACTACAAATTAACAGTTTCCTAATTTTTTTACTTTATTTCTACTTTGAAACATTGCTTTTTCCAAATTTCATTATTCTATGAAGCCCTATAAGCTGTAATGAGTCAGTTTGGGAGCAGCAACATATGTATTATAAATTTAAACTGACACAAAATCTCCAAATTGGCGATCTTTTACAGAAGCTCGAAATTTATCACGGACTTCAATGCGAGATGCTTGTAATAGGTACCACAAAGAAACTTTGTCCCGAAACCTGACAGAAAATCCTAAGAGATTATAGTCGTATGTGAAGTATGCTAGCGGCAAGACACACTCAATGGCTTCTCTGCACGATGTGTTGTTGTCATCAGTCTGCTGACTGGTTTGATGCGGCCCGCCACGAATTCCTTTCCTTTGCTAACCTCTTCATCTCAGAGTAGCACTTGCAACCTACGTCCTCAATTATTTGCTTGACGTATTCCAATCTCTGTCTTCCTCTACAGTTTTTGCCCTCTACAGCTCCCTCTAGTACCATAGAAGTCATTCCCTCATGTCTTAGCAGATGTCCTATCATCCTGTCCCTTCTCCTTATCAGTGTTTTCCACATATTCCTTTCCTCTCCGATTCTGCGTAGAACTTCCTCATTCCTTACCTTATCAGTCCACCTAATTTTCAACATTCGTCTATAGCACCACATCTCAAATGATTCGATTCTCTTCTAAATGGTTCAAATGGCTCTGAGCACTATGGGACTCAACTGCTGTGGTCATTAGTCCCCTAGAACTTAGAACTACTTAAACCTAACTAACCTAATGACATCACACACATCCATGCCCGAGGCAGGATTCGAACCTGCGAACGTAGCAGACGCACGGTTCCGGACTGCGCGCCTAGAACCGCGAGACCACCGCGGCCGGCGATTCTCTTCTGTTCCGGTTTTCCCACAGTCCATGTTTCACTACCATACAATGCTGTACTCCAGACGTACATCCTCAGAAATCTCTTCCTCAAATTAAGGCCGGTATTTGATATTAGTAGACTTCTCTTGGCCAGAAATGCCTTTTTTGCCATAGCGAGTCTGCTTTTGATGTCCTCCTTGCTCCGTCCGTCATTGGTTATTTTACTGCCTAGGTAGCAGAATTCCTTAACTTCATCGACTTCGTGACCATCAATCCTGATGTTAAGTTTCTCGATGTTCTCATTTCTACTACTTCTCATTACCTTCGTCTTTCTACGATTTACTCTCAAACCATACTGTGTACTCATTAGACTATTCATTCCGTTCAGCAGATCATTTAATTCTTCTTCACTTCCGCTCAGGATAGCCATGTCATCAGCGAATCATATTATTGATGTCCTTTCATCTTGTATTTTAATTCCACTCCTGAACCTTTCTTTTATTTCCATCATTGCTTCCTCGATGTACAGATTGAAGAGTAGGGGCGAAAGGCTACAGCCTTGTCTTACACCCTTCTTAATACGAACACTTCGTTCTTGATCGTCTACTCTTATTATTCCCTCTTGGTTGTTGTACATATTGTATATGACCCGTCTCTCCCTATAGCTTACCCCTACTTTTTTCAGAATCTCGAACAGCTTGCACCATTTTATATTGTCGAACGCTTTTTCCAGGTCGACAAATCCTATGAACGTATCTTGATTTTTCTTTAGCCTTGCTTCCATTATTAGCCGTAACGTCAGAATTGCCTCTCTCGTGCCTTTACTTTTCCTAAAGCCAAACTGATCGTCACCTAGCGCATTGTCAATTTTCTTTTCCATTCTTCTGTATATTATTCTTGTAAGCAGCTTCGATGCATGAGCTGTTAAGCTGATTGTGCGATAATTCTCGCACTTGTCAGCTCTTGCCGTTTTCGGAATTGTGTGGATGATGCTTTTCCCAAAGTCAGATGGTATGTCGCCAGACTCATATATTCTACACACCAACGTGAATAGTCGTTTTGTTGCCACTTCCCCTAATGATTTTAGAAATTCTGATGGAATGTTATCTATCCCTTCTGCCTTATTTGACCGTAAGTCCTCCAAAGCTCTTTTAAATTCCGATTCTAATACTGGATCCCCTATTCTTCTAAATCGACTCCTGTTTCCTCTTCTTCTATCACCTCAGACAAATCTTCACCCTCATAGAGGATTTCAATGTATTCTTTCCACCTATCTGCTCTCTCCTCTGCATTTAACAGTGGAATTCCCGTTGCACTCTTAATGTTACCACCGTTGCTTTTAATGTCACCAAAGGTTGTTTTGATTTTCCTGTATGCTGAGTCTGTCTTTCCGACAATCATATCTTTTTCGATATCTTCACATTTTTCCTGCAGCCATTTCGTCTTAGCTTCCCTGCACTTCCTATTTATTTCATTCCTCAGCGACTTGTATTTCTGTATTCCTGATTTTCCCGGAACAAGTTTATACTTCCTCCTTTCGTCAATCAACTGAAGTATTTCTTCTGTTACCCATGGTTTCTTCGCAGCTACTTTCTTTGTACCTATGCTTTCCTTCCCAACTTCTGTGATGGCCCTTTTTAGAGATGTTCATTCCTCTTCAACTGTGCTGCCTACTGCGCTATTCCTTATTGCTGTATCTATAGCGTTAGAGAACTTCAAACGTATCTCGTCATTCCTTAGAACTTCCGTATCCCGATAGCAATGGAAATACTATAGGCGAGCTACTAAACGCAGCCTTCCGAAATTACTTCACTAAAGAAACTGAAGTCAATATTCCAGAATTCGAATGGAGAACAGCTGCCAACATGATTTAGGTAGAAATAGATATCCTTAGAGTAGTGAATCAACTTAAATCACTTAACAAAAGCAAGTCTTCCGGTCCAGACTGCATACCAGTCAGGTTCCTTTTAGAGTATGCTGATACACCTCCATATTTAACAATCGTATAAAATGTTCGCTCGACGAAAGATCCGTACCCAAAGACTGGAAAGTTGTACAGGTCACATGAAATATTCAAGAAAGGAAGGAGGAGTAATCCACTAAATTACAGGCCCATATCATTAACGTCGATATTTAGCAGGATTTTGGAACATAATATTGTGTTCGAACATCATGAATTAGTATACAGAGAAGTTGCAGTATTAGAAAACTGCAGCGAAATGCAAGAAGATCTGCAGCGGATAGGCACTTGGTGCAGGGAGTGGCAACTGACACTTAACATAGACAAAGTAATGTATTGCGAATACATAGAAAGAAGGATCCTATATTGTATGATTATATGATAGCAGAACAAACACTGGTAGCAGTCACTTCTGTAAAATATCTGGGAGTATGCGTACGGAACGATTTGATGCGGAATGATCATATAAAATTAATTGCTGATAAGGCGGGTTCCAGGTTGAGATTCATTGCGAGAGTCCTTAGAAAATGTAGTCCATCAACAAAGGAGGTGGCTCACAAAACACTCGTTCGGCCTATACTTGAGTATTCTTCATCATTGTGGGATCCGTACCAGGTCGGATTGAAAGAAGAGATAGAGAAGATCCAAAGAAGAGCGGTGCTTTTCGTCACAGGGTTATTTGGTAAGCCTGAAAGTGTTACGGAGACGTTTAGCAAACTCAAGTGGCAGACTGTGCAAGAGAGACTCTCTGAATCGTGGTGTAGCTTGCTGTCCAAGTTTCTAGAGGGTGCGTTTCTGGATGATGTATTGATATATTGCTTCCCCCTACTTATACCTCCCAAGGAGATCACGAGTGTAAAATTGGAGAGATTCGAGCGCGCACGGAGACTTTCCGGCACTCGTTCTTCCCGCGAACCATACGCGACTGGAACAGGAAAGGGAGGTAATGACAGTGAGTTTGAAAGTGACCTCCGCCACACACTGTTGGGTGGCTTGCGGAGTATTAATGTAGATGTAGATATGGCAAGATGTGGGACCACACAGTACAGCCAGCCACGTTGTCGAACATAATGGTTTTGGTGGTCCAGGTGTTAGTGTGCGGATACATAATGTTGCAAGAGCGTACTGATTTCCAAACCTTTGAACACGGCACACTCACTGACCAAGGTTTTTGTGTCACTGTACGCCTTCCCCATGTGCGTCCTTTCAGGAGTGCATTCGACACTGACTTTTTTAGATGGCATCTAACTGTGCAGGTAGAGAAGCTCTTAGAGACGGGGTATATTCGGCGAATGGACTGGCCTGCCCTTTCTTCCAATTTAAGTGCTATCGAATACACTGAGTTGAGGAGACGTTCTGTAGCACCTCCACGTGAAGCAATGACCATCGAATAGTTGCCGACCAGGTTGATGAAGGAATGGGACGCCCTGTCGCAACACGCTCTTGCCAACCTTGCTGTCAGCATGGGGCCACGTTGCAGGGCACGCATTGCCATCAGTGCTGATCTTAAATATAATTAAGAACCATGTCCCGCCCTTTGTCCAGGGTACCATCTTGAATTGCGGGTGCTTTAGTGCAATTACTGTCTTTGAATAAACGTGTCAGTTTTGTTCGTCTCACTGCCCATTTCCTTCAATTACCTCCTGCTTAATACTGTAGCAGTGCTTTATATAAGTTCCTAGTTCCACCGAGCTGTTTTACTTGACAGTGACTCATCATACGAAAGCTGCTTTCCGTCTTAAGTTTTGCACACCAGTGTAAATGGACCATAGAACCGTTTGAATAATTTTCTCAATAAATCTGACGAAATCGCAGAATCACAATGAGTAACGCACAAGATGTGCTGCATGTTCAATGCTCAAGATGTCCGCCCCCGGTAGCTGAGTGGTCAGCGCGACAGAATCTCAGTCCTAAGGGCCCCAGTTCAATTCCCGGCAGGGTTGGAGATTTTCTCCGCTCAGAGACTGGATGTTGTGTTGTCCTAATCATCATCATTTCATCCCCATCGACGCGCAAGTCACCGAAATGGCGTCAAATCGGAAGACTTGCACCCGGCGAACGGTATTCTCGACGGGAGGTCCTAGTCACACGACATCTATATTTAATGCCCAAGACAACACCAGTGTACGTCAATAAAGACTGTGGTAGAGCAGGAGCCTTCAGTAGAGCCGGTTTTCGTGCTACCGAAGGCTTCAGTGCCTTGGTAATTATACACTGAAGCGCCAAAGAAACTGGTATAGGTATGCGTATTCAAATACAGGGACGTGCAAACCGGCAGAATACGGCGCTGCGATCGGCAACGTCTATATAAGACAAGTGTCTGGAGCAGTTGTTACATCGGTTGCTGCTGCTGCTACAATGGCATGTTGTCAAGATTTAAATCAGTTTAAATTTTGGAGTCGAAGGCCCACTCGTGTACCGTTCATGGCTGCACGACACAAAGCTTCACGCTTCTCCTGGGCCCGTCAACACCGACGTTGGGTTGTTGATGACTGGAAACATGTTGCCTGTTCGGACGAGTCTCGTTTCAAAATTATATCGAGCGGATGGACGTGTACGGGAATCAAAACAACCTCATATATACAATATACTTACGTGGATGTGGTGTCTGTTCTTTCGTACATGTCCGAAAGAACAGACACCATATCCATATAAGTATATAGTTCTGACAATACCGGCCATGACATTCTTCTTCTGTGCGGATGCACACATATTACCCGAACTCTTATGTCTTCCACGAGTAATGAGCGTGTTGGGTAGGGACACTATGAATGTAGTGTGTGGACATAGGGGAATGTGGGCTCGTGGGAGACGTGCGCGAGATAGCCCCTGTAGTCGCACTATCCTCTCTGTCCTCGGTGGCTCAGATGGATAGAGCGTCTGCCATGTAAGCAGGAGATTCCGGGTTCGAGTCCCGGGCGAGGCACATATATTCACCTGTTCTCTTTGATGTATATCAACGCCCGTCAGCAGCTGAATATGTAATTCTAATTTCATATGTACAAGGACCCTGCAAGTCAGCAGGAGACTGTTCAAGCTGTTGGAGGCCCTGTAATGGTTTGGGAGTGTGCAGTTTGGGTGATATGAGACCCATGATACGTCTAGACACGACTGTGACAGGTGACACGTTCGTAAGCATCCTGTCTGATCACCTGCTCCCTTTCATGTCTATTGTGCATTTCGACGGATGGACAATTCCAGCAGGACAGTGTACACCCCACACGTCCAGAATTGCTATAGAGTGACTCGAGAAACACTGTTATGAGTTTAAACACTTCCGTTGCGCACCAGACTCCCCAGACATGAACATTATTGAGCATGAAACTTCCTGGCAGATTAAAACTGTGTGCCCGACCGAGACTCGAACTCGGGACCTTTGCCTTTCGCGGGCACGTGCTCTACCAACACGTGCCCGCGAAAGGCAAAGGTCCCGAGTTCGAGTCTCGGTCGGGCACACAGTTTTAATCTGCCAGGAAGTTTCATATCAGCGCACACTCCGCTGCAGAGTGAAAATCTCATTCTAGATTATTGAGCATATTTGCGATGCCTTGCAACGTGCTCTGCAGAAGAGATTTCCACCCCCTCGTACTCTTACGGATTTATGGACGGTCCTCCAGGATTCATGGTGTCGATTCCCTCTAGCACTACTTCAAACATTAGTCGAGTCCATCTCACGTCGTGTTGCGGCACTTCTGCGTGCTCGCGGGGGTCCTACACGATATTAGGCAGGTGTACCAGCTTCTTTGGCTCTTCAGTGTACATTGTTCATCCAAAATATTCCAAAAACTACGTAAGAACCGTGATCTCCCCTCCGGTCACTAAAGAAAAATTTTAGATTGAGGTAAACAGTTTTATAACTTCAATCACGACCGGTTTCGGCAGTTATAAACCCATCTTCAGGTGAACAAGAACGTGAGTCCCGTGGCGACCGCACATTAGGCACCAACTGCGGGCAGGTGACAGCTGCACATGAAGCCGAGATAACCGTATTCACGTACCGCCCGAAGTTTCGTGTCTAGTGTGCGGTCGCCAGGCGAGTCTTGTTCTTCTTCAGCTGAAGATGGGTTTATGACTGCACAACGGTCATTATTGAACAAAAAAAATTATTTCCAACTAAAGTGGTTTATTGCCTGAATCCAGGATGCTCAGTTGCGGACGTCGTGTCAACCAAATTTGATGAAAAAATTTAGATAGACCAAGACGAGCAAAATTCTTACCTGACTGCAAGAGCTGCGTCGTGCGTTGGAGTCCAGCCGTGTCTGGGCCAAGTGCAGCGTCATGCAGCGTATTTATTCTGGAGAAATGAGCCGTCATCTCAGCACAGATAGGAGGCACCGGCCTCAGACAACACCTGTCTCTGCTCGCGCCCGTTACGATAAAGCCCGTCGCTTCCGATAGCCGCAGGGCCTCGTGTGCGGGATCCACGATCTGCGACGCTTCTTACTACTTACTAATACTGTCTTCTTGTTTTCTGAGGCCTTTCTTCAACAGTTTATAAGCAATATGGGAGTCATGCCGACTTTTGCGACTGTGTAGCTCCTACGAGGATCGTTCAATACATAATTCTCCACAATTTTTTTTCTCAGATCATGTGTATTCTTAAGAGTTAGAATTTGGGACCATATGAGTCAACATTTCTCTTACGAGTACTACTTTTCTACGCAGAGCCCATCATACATTGAGGTAACAACCACACAGACTCTTACGAGGATCGTTCCATACATAATGCTCCACAATTTTTTTTTCTCAGATCGTGGGTATTCTTAAGAGTTAGAATTTGGGGCCATACGAGTCAGCATTTCTCTTAAAAGTACTACTTTTCTACGTAGTTCTCATCATATATTGAGGTGGCAACTACACACATTATTAGAAATTATTTACATCAAGAGTTATGGAAATCAGCAGTGCTACTTTTGATCATATATCCATGGACACATCAAGAATTAAAAACCATTATGTAAATAGATTCCATTAAACCACAAGATTAATGAATTAAAAAGGAACTGACGGGTAATAAATGAATTACGAATTGTTCACTAAGGTGACAAAAGTCATGGGATGGCGATATGGAAGTATAGAGATGGCGTTAATGTTGGGTACACAATGTATAAAAGGGCAGTGCATTGGTGAAGTTGTCACATATATGAGGTGATTCATGTGAAAAGACTTCCGACATGATTGTGGCCGCACGACGGTAATAAACAGACTCTGAACGCAGAACGGTAGTTGGAGCTAACAGCATCGGACATTTCATGTCGGAAATCGTTAGGGAATTCAAAATTCCGAGATCTACAATGTCAAGAGTGTGCCGCGAATACCACATTTCGGCAGTGACCGGCGGCCTTCACTTAACGACCGAGAGCAACGGCGTTTGCGTAGACTGCCAGTGGTAACAGACAAACAACGCTGTACGGAATAACCGCAGAAAGCAATGCGTGCCATATTTCGGACGTATCTGTTAGGAAAGTGCGGCGAAATGTGGCCTTAACGAGATGTGGCAGCAGACGATAGACGCGGGTTCCTTTACTAGCAGCACGACATCGCCTGCAGCGCCTCTCCATATTGGTTGAATCCTAGACCACTGGAAAACTGTGGCCTGGTCAGATGAGTCCCGATTTCATTTGGTAAGGGCTGATGGTAGAGTTCGACTGTGACCTCGTGAAGCCATGGACCCAAGCTGTCAATAGGGCACTGTGCAAGCTGCTGGGGGCTCTATAATGGCGTGGGCTGCATTTACCTGGAATGGTCTGGGCCCTCTGGTGCAACTGGTTATATTCGGCTACTTAGAGACCATTTGCAGCCATTCGTGGACTTCATATTCCCAAACAGCAATGCGCCATGACACCAGGCCACAATTGGTTGCCATTGATTTGAAGAACATTGTGGACTATTCGAGCTAATGATTTGGCCACCCAGATCGACCGCCATGAATCCCATGAAACACTTATGGGACTTAGTCGACAGGTCAGTTCGTACGAAAAATCCTTCACCGGCAACACTTTTGCAGTTATGGTCGGCTATGGAGGTTGTATGGGCCAGTATTTCTGCAGGGGACTTCCAACGACTTGCTGAGTCCATGCCATGTCGAATTGCTCAACTAAACCGGGCAAAGGAAGTTCGACGCGGTGTTGGTAGACATCTCATGGCTTTTGTCACCTTTGCGTAGTCTAAGGTCTTACCGTGGCGTCGTGGGAGAGCATCTTTTCCTTGTTGGTAACAGCTGTTGTCCTTTGGCGTAGCCATGTTTTCACTGTATTAATTAGGCTCTCATCATTTCCAAAGTGTTTCCCACGTAGAAAATCCTTAAATGGGGCAGACAGATGGAAATCCAAGGGCGCCAGTACTGGGCTGTTGACTGGATGAGGCAATGATGTCCATCACTATTTGGCGATACTTTCCCAGTTTCTGAGAGGTTTGTGGGGTGTATTGTCGTGTTCGAGCAAGATTTTTTTTTGGTTTCTTGTCAGACCGAACAAATGATTCTTCAGTTTGGTCTGAGTCGTTACATACGACTCTGAATTAATGACTGACGCTTTTGGGAAAACATCCATAAGAATGACAACATCACTATCCCATAAAACAGTCATTATAGCTTCGTCAACAGAGATAGCTGCCTTGAATGCCTTCTTTTCAGGGGATTGCGGGTGGTACTACTACTGTGATTGTCTTTTTTGTTGCCTTCTCGGAGACCGAGCGAGGTGGTGCAGTGGTTAGCATACCGGACTCGCATTGGGGAGGACGACGGTTCAAATCCGCGTCCAGCTATCCAGATTTAGGTTCTCCATGATTTCCCCACATCCCTCCAGGTAAATGAAGGGATGGTTCCTTGACAAGACACGGCCGATTTTCTTCCCCACCGTTCAAACATTCCGAGTTACTTATCTGGCTCTAATACCTTTGATGTCAATGGGACGTTAAATACTAATCTTCCTTCCTTTTTTCCTGCTCAAAGTCATGTACCCAAGATTCGTCATTTGTAAGCAGGGACGTATCGAGGTGATTCTGTACTCCTGGCGGAACTACTAAAGTTGTGCTCCCATCCCCTTGTAAAATCACCTTTCAGTTTTTATCTATGCTAATTTAGCAGATTTCATAATTCAACACATTACATAGGTGCAATAAAAATGAAGCATTAGGGGAGGAGTGGGAACAGTGAGACATTAGGCTTATCTGAAACTTTCGTTTCAGCTGTTGGTACCTACTGTGGCTGTGGTAGTGTGAGCGACATGTGGGTGCTATTCTGTCATTCTGCGCAACAGATTAATCTGAGATGTACCCTTTCCTCTGTGGCTCCTGCAAGATGCAATTTCCACCCCCACACTACTACAGACGTCAGACAAACGCTCCTAACGTTCTAAAGAGAAATGCTTGAAAAACTTTCAGCAATAAATACCTTCTGGAGTCGTCCGCTGTAAGGAAATGACACAAAAATTCACAAATCTTCTTACGTAACTTGTGAGATACTTGGGTACTGGAGTAGTGCTAGTTAGTGTAAGAAAAACACGAAACTAACGAAAATGATTATTTATTTTGCAAAAATTCTGAGAAATCACAATGGCACGGCACTTTTAGTTATGAACTGAACAAGTTATTTCCGGGTTATTTTCGGAATGTGAAGTTACCTCTAAGGATAGGATTCGCTAATGAAATTTCTGTACAAAGGTTAAGATTGTCATTGACTCGGCAGAATGGCTGAGAGCCGCACCTACTCAACTTGAATAATTATTCGTTAGAATGTTGCTAGGTACAGTCAAGGCTGTCGCGTGTGAAATGCAGTGAAGTGTACTGATGTGGAGGAGCTCGCAAGAACTGTAGCGCACAATACCGCAAGCTGCCAAGACTGCTGTCTGAGCAGCTCGCTGCTGAAAAATAAGATAACTCTCGTTCTATCTGGATTGACCTTCGCCAATCAAACTCTCCCTACGCCTTGATGAAGTCAAGGACTCCTGTTCACCCCTAGTCTAACTATTGGCGTGGTACACTGGTCAGATAACCAGTCCACCACGATGCCACTCAAAAATTCACTAGCAGGCCTTTAACTATAACTCTGTGTGTTCACACCGCACAATAAATGTGTCGGCCAACACAGTGAACAACGCTTAATCGCAAGGACTCAATATAGAGTCGCACTCCGATTCGCTCTCGACGGATGAGCTCTCCCAGTGAAGTACTGAGGAGAGACTTGTTCCTCGCTCTTTGAGTACACGTACGAGCGCACACGCTCTCGTTACTTGTTGTCACTCCAAGAGCGACAACGGAACAGGCATGAAGGGGTATATCTTTCGCTCTCTTCCATTACTCCTTCAGTTCAAGGCGTCAGGAATATCGTCTGCCAATCAGCATTGCTCTTCTAAAACGGGAGAATGACGCTTCGTTTAAGGCTACCAATCTGAAAATCTGTAGCATCAGCGTTTGGTGTTTGCTGTCTCAATATGAAAACCTTTGAAACTGCGTGCTATGTTTGTAAAGAATGTGTAGGCTGAGCGCTCTCACACGATGTAGCGGAATTTGCTTTTAAGTCGAACACGAGGTCGTTCTCCCTTTCACTTGGGCAAACGCTGTCTGCTCTACAGGCGGTCGCCGGCCGACGTAGATAGGTCGACTTGTCCTCTGAAGGGACCAGCCTCATGGCATGCGGTTTGCCTCTCCCGAACTAAAAGCTTTTATGACTGCCGTGTCTTGAATGTGTGTGTGCGTAGACCATCCTCGAGAATTTTAATCTCAGTGCGCATTTGCGATTTACTTGTTATTTGCATATCGTGCATTGTCCTGTTGGAACAGCAAGTTCCCTTGCCGGTCTAGGAATGGTCGAACGATGGGTTCGATGACGGTTTGGAAGTACCGTGCACTATTCAGTGTCCCCTCGACGATCACCAGAGGTGTACGGCCAGTGTAGGAGTTCGCTCCCCACACAATGATGCCGGGTGTTGGCCCTGTGTGCCTCGGTCGTATGCAGTCCTGATTGTGGCGCTCACCTGCACGGCGCCAAACACGCATACGACCATCATTGGCACCAAGGCAGAAGCGACTCTCATCGCTGAAGACGACACGTCTCCATTCGTCCCTCCATTCACGCCTGTCGCTACACCACTGGAGGCGGGCTGCACGATGTTGGGGCGTGAGCGGAAGACGGCCTAACGGTGTGCGGGACCGTAGCCCAGCTTCATGGAAACGGTTGCGAATGGTCCTCGCCGATACCCCAGGAGCAACAGTGTCCCTAATTGGCTGGGAAGTGGCGGTGCGGTCCCCTACGGCACTGCGTAGGATCCTACGGTCTTGGCGTGCATCCGGGCGTCGCTGCGGTCCGGTCCCAGGTCGACGGGCACGTGCACCTTCCGCCGACCACTGGCGACAACATCGATGTACTGTGGAGACCTCACGCCCCACGTGTTGAGCAATTCGGCGGTACGTCCACCCGGCCTCCCGCATGCCCACTATACGCCCTCGCTCAAAGTCCGTCAACTGCACATACGGTTCACGTCCACGCTGTCGCGGCATGCTACCAGTGTTAAAGACTGCGGTGGAGCTCCGTATGCCACGGCAAACTGGCTGACACTGACGGCGGCGGTGCACAAATGCTGCGCAGCTAGCGCCATTCGACGGCCAACACCGCGGTTCCTGGTGTGTCCGCTGTGCCGTGCGTGTGATCATTGCTTGTACAGCCCTCTCGCAGTGTCCGGAGCAAGTATGGTGGGTCTGACACACTGGTGTCAATGTGTTCTTTTTTCCATTTCCAGGAGTGTAGTTAAGACAACGCACAAGGTGTGGTGTCAGGCGGAAATCAAAAAGTAGGCTAGCGCACTGTATGAAGTCAGACTTGTTTATGGGAAGCAGTTGCGTTGTAAAAATTGGATGAGGACAACAGCCTCAGATACTCAGGCGACTAGCGGACGCTGCATACAGCCAGAATATTCGACAATCTTCTGGAATGTTCTGTGTATATTTCAATCATTGAGAAAATCTTCGGAAGAGTTAGAGGCTACAAGGCTGCGAGAAAAACTCATCCGAAAAGTCCCTTAAGAATACGTATGTAAGAAACTAGCATTCAGGGCCAAGTCAGTCGGTACCATGGATTAGGAGGAGTCGATACCGTGAGCGAAGCAGTGAATGGTGGGGACAAAGCAGTAATCAACAGGAAGCAGCTAGGAGTAGTACAATAGCTGAGTCGTTGGGAGCAGTCACTGTTGAGTAACAATTTGATGCTGATGGAATAGACGCTATGAACAAACACATTCGAGGAAGACCAACTGAGTTTCCGACGGGTATCGAGGAACAGTTACTACCTTCATTTTTCTGACTGTTGTTGTTGTTGCTGTCTTCAGTCCTGAGACTGGTCTGATGCAGCACTCCATGCTACTCTGTCCTGTGCAAGCTCCTTCATCTCCCAGTACCTACTGCAACCTACATCCTTCTGAATCTGCTTAGTGTATTCATCTCTTGGTCTCCCTCTACGATTTTTACCCTCCACGCTGCCCTCCAATGCTAAATTTGTGATTCCTTGATGCCTCAGGACGTGTCCTACCAACCGATCCCTTCTTCTAGTCAAGTTGTGCCACAAACTTCTCTTCTCCCCAATCCTATTCAATACCTCCTCATTAGTTACGTGATCTACCCACCTAATCTTCAACATTCTTCTGTAGCACCACATCTCGAAAGCTTCTATTCTCTTCTTGTCCAAACTAGTTATTGTCCATGTTTCACTTCCATACATGACTACACTCCATACAAATACTTTCATAAACGAGTTCCAGACACTTAAATTTATATTCGATGTTAACAAATTTCTCTTCTTCAGAAACGCTTCCCTTGCCACTGCCAGTCTACATTTTATATACTGTCTACTTCGACCATCATCAGTTATTTTACTTCCTAAATAGCAAAAGTCATTTACTACTTCAAGTGTCTCATTTCCTAATCTAATTCCCTCAGCATCACCCGATTTAATTTGACTATATGCCATTATCATCGTTTTGCTTTTGTTAATGTTCATCTTATATCATCCTTTCAAGACACTGTCCATTCCGTTCAACTGCTCTTCCAGGTCCTTTGCTGTATCTGACAGAATTACAATGTCATCGGCGAACCTCAAAGTTTTTACTTCTTCTCCATGAATTTTAATACCTACTCCAAATTTTTCTTTTGTTTCCTTTACTGCTTGCTCAATATGCAGATTGAATAACATCGGGCACAGGCTACAACCCTGTCTCACTCCTTTCCCAACCACTGCTTCCCTTTCATGTCTCTCTACTCTTGTAACTGCCATCTGGGTTCTGTACAAATTGTAAATAGCCTTTCGCTCCCTGTATTTTACCCCTGCCACCTTCAGAATTTGAAAGCGCGTATTCAAGTCAACATTGTCAAAAGCTCTCTCTAAGTCTACAAATACTATAAACGTAGGTTTGCCTTTCCTTAATCTTTCTTCTAAGATAAGTCAAAGGGTCAGTATTGTCTCACGTGTTCCAACATTTCTACGGAATCCAAACTGATCCTCCCCGAGGTCCGCATCTACCAGTTTTTCCATTCGTTTGCACAGAATTCGCGTTAGTATTTTGCAGCTGTGACCTATTAAACTGATAGTTCGGTAATTTTCACATCTGTCAGCACCTGCTTTCTTTGCGATTGCAATTTTTATATTCTTCTTGAAATCTGAGGGTATTTCGCCTGTCTCGTACATCTTGCTCACCAGCTGGTAGAGTTTTGTCATGACTGGCTCTCCTAAGGTCGTCAGTAGTTCTAATGGAATGTTGTCTACTCCCAGGGCCTTGTTTCGACTCAGGTCTTTCAGTGCTCTGTCAAACTCTTCACGCAGTATCTTATCTCCCATTTCGTCTTCATATACATCCTCTTCCATTTCCATAATATTGTCCTTAAGTGCATCGCCCTTGTATAAACCCTCTATATACTCCTTCCACCTTTCTGCCTTCCCTTCTTTGCTTAGAACTGGGTTGCCATCTGAGTTCTTGATATTCATACAAGTGGTTCTCTTCTCTTTAAAGGTCTCTTTAATTTTCCTGTAGGCAGTACCTATCTTACCCCTAGTGAGATAAGCCTCTACATCCTTACATTTGTCCTCTAGCCATCCCTCCTTAGCCATTTTGCACTTCCTGTCAATCTCGTTTTTGAGACGTTTGTATTCCTACCCAAGGATTTCTACTAGCCCTCGTCTTTTTATCTACTTGATCCTCCTCTGCCTTCACTACTTCATCCCTCAAAGCTACCCATTCTTCTTCTACTGTATCTCTTTCCCCCATTCCTATCAATTGTTCCCTTATGCTCTCCCTGAAACTCTGTACAACCTCTACTTCTTTCAGTTTATCCAGGTCCCATCTCCTTAAATTCCCACCTTTTTGCAGTTTCTTCAGTTTTAATCTACAGGTCATAACCAATAGATTGTGGTCAGAGTCCACATCTGCCCCTGGAAATGTCCTACAATTTAAAACCTGATACCTAAATCTCTGTCTTACCATTATATAATCTATCAGATACCTTTTAGTATCTCCAGGATTCTTCCATGTATACAACCTTCTTTTATGATTCTTGAACCAAGTGTTAGCTATGATTAAGTTATGCTCTGTGCAAAATTCTACCAGACGGCTTCCTCTTTCATTTCTTAGCCCCAAACCATATTCACCCACTATGTTTCCTTCTCTCCCTTTTCCTACTGACGAATTCCAGTCACCCATGACTATTAAATTTTCGTCTCCCTTCACTACCTGAATAATTTCTTTTATCTCATCATACATTACATCAATTTCTTCATCATCTGCGGAGCTAGTTGGCATATAAACTTGTACTACTGTAGTAGGCATGGGATTTGTGTCTATCTTGGTCACAATAATGCGTTCACTATGCTGTTTGTAGTAGCTTACCCTCACTCCTATTTTTTTATTCATTATTAAACCTACTCCTGCACTACCCCTATTTGATTTTGTATTTGTAACCCTGTATTCACCTGACCAAAACTCTTGTTCCTCCTGCCACCGAACTTCACTAATTGCCACTATATCTAACTTTAACCTATCCATTTCCCTTTTTAAATTTTCTAACCTACCTGCCCGATTAAGGGATCTGACATTACATGCTCCAATCCGTAGATCGCCAGTTTCCTTTCTCCTGATAACGACGTCCTCCTGAGTAGTCCCCGCCCGGAGATCCGAATGGGGGACTATTTTACCTCCGGAATATTTTGCCCAAGAGGACGCCATCATCATTTAATCATACAGTAAAGCTGCATGCCCTCGGGAAAAATTACGGCCGTAGTTTCCCCTTGCTTTCAGCCGTTCGCAGTACCAACACAACAAGGGCGTTTTGGTTAATGTTGCAAGGCCAGATCAGTCAATCATCCAGACTGTTGCCCCTGCAACTACTGAATAGGCTGCTGCCCCTCTTCAGGAACCACATGTTTGTCTGGCCTCTCAATAGGTACCCCTCCGTTGTGGTTGCACCTACGGTACGGCCATCTGTATCGCTGAGGCACGCAAGCCTCCCCACCAAAGGCAAGGTCCATGGTTCATGGGGGGGGGGGGGGGGGGGGCTGACTGTTAGAGAAGAATAAGCTTTGTAGAGGTTGTCTGTAACAGTAATGATGATTATAGTTGATATTTTCTGTGTGTCAAAATATGAAGAGAAACAAGCGCTGTCTCAAAGTTGTCTCCCATTGTGGTTAAAGTATTTGATTGTGTATTATCAGAGTACTCTTCTCTGATAGCAAACAGTAGAAATAAGGAACTGAGAGGTGCTGGAAATTACTACCATGTAGAGTGATAGGGTTTAGTCATTTACTTGCAAAGATATAAAGCCTATGTAAGACACCTCTTCAAATAAGGGTGAACTACTGGGAGCTAAATTGTTCATAAATTGATTCCGTAAGTATTTACACACTTATTCACTTCATACGAAGTGAACTATTTCTTCTCTCCATTCCAAAATCATCTGTGCTAAGCATACTAGGATACTTTCTCCCTCTCACTCTGTTAAAGGTAACTTAGTAGACTTCAGCCCACTTTGTCAGCAATGTCCTGATTGCGTCCCATAGGCCACACCTTCTTCCAAAGTTCCAAAGCTGGTGAACAGACCTGTGCCAATACTTATAACGAGTGTCTTGCGTAGATGCCATTTTGACGGTTCACAACGGTTCTGCCATCTATCGGAATTGTTTGATACTTCACGCACATGTAAAAGAAACATCAAATTTGAATCACCTGAAAGGACGTTTTCCTGTAGATGAACTTCAGATATTATGGAACAGTCGAGCAATCGGAATACCGCGATTTCTCATCCGTCGTGTGGTGCTCCCAAGCAGGAGATGCGTTAACTATTTTAAAATGTTCATATGATGCTCTGTGGAGAATACAGTTCGTCTCCAAACATCGTATAAGTTACAGTCCAGAAGAAACTGTTTTCATAGTTTGATAAAATTTCTGGTGGAAAGTTTTAAGAAGTATGCAGTAGTTATTGAAAGTGTACACTAACGATTATTAAGTAAAAGAGTTGTAGATCGTTATCTATTGCTCGATTTTTATCTATATATGTAGTTGATTCTTTTGTATGGTAGTGATAAGTTCAAGATAACCTGTTTGGCAATAAAGAATACAGGGTTTTCCATAAAACCATCTTGACTGTGCAGCTGCTGAGAACGAAGATTAAATTTGTGATTTATACAAATATATGAACGCAAAACGAGTCACCTGTACTACGTATACCGATAATTGTTTCAGAATTCTGTACTGAAGTTAATAAGCTGAACAGAACTGTTATCGAATCAAACTGTTTTTTCTATTACTTATACGTAATTCTTTTAAGCGTTTAAATTAAGAGCAATATCAGAATTGTATTTTGTGTACATAAAGTAATAATTTTACCAAATTCCCACGATTGTCTCCATGTTTATACCCCTGTTCCATATTTCCCCACTTCAAGTGGAACAGTTTTAAAATTATTTTTCGATGATATGGTTTTTTAAATTTTGTCACGAGAAATACAAATACTTCTTGCTAAATAGTTGAAGTTTATGATAAAGTATATTTGATAGCTAAGTATTAGTTCAGTCTGGATATATAACTACAAATGTAAATGATGATCTATTTCACTCCAACTTTATGTACTAACGACTGCAAAACTGTCCTCATATTTTGACCAAACTCGTTTTACTTTATTCAATGCAATATCAGTCATCACTGCAACAAATCTGGCTTTTCTTCAACTTTGTTTCACGGGATAATAAGTAGTTCTCTTGTTTATAATTACTTTTTTATTACTTACGATTCTTGGTCCTACGCTGTATCCCATCACCTGTATGCTGGAGGATAAATGTAAATAATGGGTGAACCAAAAAATAAGATTTAGTCAAAAAGACGGCATAGCTTCCATATTACCTAACACTCTCAAACGCTGCCATGCGATGTTTCACAATTCTGCATCTACACCTGCTTCTCCTAGGCATACCCTCCTGGACTCTTACACGTATTGCCAAATGCATTGAGGCTGAAGGACATCATTTTGAGCGTCTATTGCACTAATGTCGTATTTACAGGTAATCGCGCTGTAACAGCATGCGTTCTCAGAAATGATAAGTTCACAAAGGTATATTTATCACATTGGAACAACCGAAATAAAATGTTCAAACGTACCTACGTTTTGTATTTTAATTTAAAAAACCTACCTGTTACCAACTGCTCGTCTAAATTTGTGAGCCATATGTTTGTGACTATTACAGCGCCATCTGTCACAAAGTGAAAAAACTGGTCCAACCAAAACATTCATATTTCTTTACGTACTACACGAATATGTAATAAGAAATAGCGGTTCCTATTTTTTTTAAAAACGCAGCTGAGATCCGTTTGACCTATGGCAGCGCCATCTAGCGAGCTATCCATGGCGCAAGCTGGTTTCCCACTTCAAACTAGACGAGTTTCGTTCTTTGCGGTTTTTTCGTTTGATGCTTATTTCGTGAGATATTTGGCCGGTCACTATCAATGGAGCACCCTGTGTACCCCTCTCCTAATCCATAGAAACGAGTTTGGAGACTATCCGACCAGCCTTCTTAGAATGCTTCGGATGATGCTGTCATTTACCGTCTAGTAAAGTCATCAGAAGATCAAAACCAATTGCAAAATGATATCTGAATGGTGCGAAAAGTGGCAATTGGATCTAAATAATGAAAAGTGTGGTATCATCCACATGAGTACTAAGACGAATCCATTAAATTTCAGCTATACAATGAATCAATCAAATGTAAAGACTGTCAGTTCAACTAAATACTTCTTGATTAAACTTAGGAATAACTTAAACCGGAACGATCAGTGGATAATGTTTAGGGGAAAGCGAACCAAAGGCAGCGTTTTATTGGCAGAACAATTAGAAGATACAACAGATCTACTAAAGAGACTGCTGACACTACTCTTGCCCACCCTCTTCTGGGGTATTGCTGCGCGGTGTGGTATTTTTATTAGATAAGATTGACGAAGGACATCGAAGAAGTTCAAAGAAACGCAGCTCGTTTTATATTATAGCGAAATAGGGGAGAGAATGTTACTGATATGCGTCTCGAGCTGGCGTGTCAATCATTAAAAAAAGGCATTTTTCGTTACAGCAGGATATTTTCACGAAATTTTCATCACCAACAGCGAAATTATTTTATTGTTGCCCATCTACGTAGGGAGAAATTGTCATCATTATTAAACAAGAGAAATCAGAGCTTGTACGAAAAGATTTAAGTGTTCGTATTTCCCGCTCGCTGTTCGAGAGCGGAACAGCAGAGAAATAGCTTGAAGGTGGTTCGATGAACCCTCTGCCCGCCAATTAAATGTGAGTGGATTTAGATGTATGGATCATGAAATAAGATCTATGATGTGAAACAAGTAAACAGTCCTTAATCGCCTACAGATCAGTCTAAACTTTTTGCCCAACTGCAACACAGCAGTTGATGCGATGCACAGAGATCAGCAGCCATGTGGATGTTCTTTGTTCACAGATCAGAGTTCCATATCCAAGTGTACTGTCAAGGTACCTGCGAACATGTGAAGGAAGAAAATATTCTTTTGTTAATATTTACAATCTTATTTATTTCAGGAAAAACATGTATGGGCAAATAATGCTATTTGGATTATAACTAACAAATTATGGAAGGAATGAACAACGGAGTCTGTTTAGCGTTGGAAATTGTTGAGGGCTATAATAATATCTCAGAGTTGACATAACGACGAATTTAACTGATATAAAGTTATATCTCTCTTACTTGTTAACAATCAGTCTTCTGACAACAAGCGTACAAATTTTTTGCACATACTTCATTACTTTTATTTCAAAAAATGATTTACAAATTTAGACTTGGAATTAATGTTATTGACCTGTGAGAATACTTCTTTTTCTATTTTCTCTCTGTATTAAACGAATATTTTCATAAATACTTGTAATATAATTATTATCGATGTATTTTTGCAATGTATGTTTTAAAGATTTGTAATCCTCGGAAATTAACTATGAAATTTACGTGAGTGTGTTTGCATAAGAATGTTACAAAAATCTGTTATAATTTTAACTTTTGTTGAGCTATCTTACAGATGCAGCAACTCGGAAAAGCAAATAAAGTAAATTAAAATAAAATAAAAAAGAACTATAAAAGTATCTCTGTGCTGTCATAACGAAGGATTTAACCATGGATGTGTAATAAGGGGCGCTACAGACGCACGCTGTACATTGCTCTGAAGCGGCTCCGCCATGTTTGAAGCCCCTGAACATCAGCAGACGACTGTTTACAATCGCTTCTTGTTCTAACATTTCAGACGTTTTTCTGGTCTTAAAGATCTATTTGACCTAGTAATATGAAGCATTTGTCCTCGTTAATGTACCTTTCTCCTTGTTATACGTTCCGAATAAACAAGAAGCGAAGTATGTGATGTGAAAAGGCTGCTTCCGTAGCACAGCATTTTCCTTACTTCGGAATCATGAAACTGATGTTTCGCCTATATCCTCTTTCCCAAAATGCCGAGAACATGTTTTATTATGTATGCACAGTTTGCAATATTTCTTTTTCAGAGCGCGCTTCGAGTTGTGCTGTTAGGAAGTATATAGTCAGATTACAGAAATAAAGCCACTACGCTAAAGTAACCAGAGCAACTAAAATTCATGAAATGTATTCTAAGTTGAAACATTGCATAGTTCTTAACAACACAGACACTGGCAATATCACAACTAAAATACAATATCACAACTAAAATACCTGTACTAAACTACATGTACGCATGAACGAGTCCACTTATGAATGAAATGTGACTTCTTTACAGTTCAGACTATAATATGAACGACTAGAACACCTGTAAATGATTCAGGCTGGCACTTATTACAAAACTCTTCCACCAGAAGCTAAAGTTTGGGGCTACGAATATGGCGGACGTCGTTTTCATGTTTGTGACATCATAACAATTCACAGTATCATGACCCCATGGATATAACAAAGAAAAGGAATATCTAACGGAATTAACTTAAATAATTATTTAAATGTTATATATATCAGTCTTATCGTATCTTCAGCAAACAGTGAAAAACCACAGTCAATATTATCTTTAATTTAGCAAACAAAAGCATTGCGTATGATGGTAGTTAATAAAGAAACAACACTCAAATTAAGCTGTGTTTTGACAATTCAGAGGGGCGAATAAAATCGACCACTGTTCTGGACATGGTCATACAAGAAAATTTCTGAATGTACCATTACCTAACTTCTAGGACTAGAGTCCTCCATAATCTTCATAGTGCATCACAGAAACTAGTTTCCAATGCCAAACCAATATAGGAGAAAATAATTCCACTCCCTACGTTTGACCGCGACGCTAGTGAAGGAAATATTCCGTCAGTTCCTAAAGTAATTTACAAAAATCTTTGCAGAAGTACAAGCAGTTTCAGAAAGACTCATCAGATTTCAAAGAACTATCTTCTACGCGAAGATAAAAACAGTGGGCACATTTTAACTTATTTATAGGACTACGAAGTCTCGTTTATTTAGTTATTTTTCAAGAGAAACATCCGATTTCACAGTTCGCAGCTCGTGGTCAACTGTTTAGTATCGCTGCTTCTAGATCGCGGAGTTCGATTCCCGACCGGATGGAAGATTTTCTTCACTTCAGGACTGGGTGTTTGTGTTGTCTTAAATCGATTTTGCGAAGGTATACCTTCTACGTGAAGTGTATTCGCAGTTGCGAAAATGGACTACCATCAACTGTTTAACGGAATGACGACAGTGAAAATTTGTGCTGGACCGGAACTCGAACCCTAATTTCCCGCTTATCACGAGCCGTCGCTCTACCACTATCTTATTTCTTTTTTTTTTTGTTGCATTTTGTTGGTTGTTGAACGTTGTATTTGGTCGTTGCGGACGTCACATGACATCCGTTAAAGTTCGTTTGTTGATCGTTCCACTCAGTTTTTTGGAACGGAGACCAACCGGCTCTCTGACCGAACACGCTGAGCTACCGTGCCGGCTGCCAGCAGGCTAACCGAGCACGCTTGCTGTCCCATCCAGACTTCCACATTTCGTCAATCATGTGTCTACTCGTACATCCATTACGCATATCCCCATACAGGGGTGACATTTTTATTGAAAGTCTCTTGTCTCGTGTCGTTGGACAAATACGATCTCTACATCTACATCTACATCCATACTCAGCAAGCCACCTGACTGTGTGTGGTGGAGGGTACTTTGAGTACCTCTATCGGTTCTCCCTTCTATTCCAGCCTCGTATTGTTCGTGGAAAGAAAGATAGTCGGTAGGCCTCTCTGTGGGCTCTAAACTCTCTGATTTCATCCTAATGGTCTGTCCACAAGATTTACGTAGGAGGGAGTAATAAACTGCTTGACTCCTCGGTGAAGGTATATTCTCGAAACTTCAACAAAAGCCCGTACCGAGCTACTGAGCGTCTCTCTTGCAGAGTCTTCCACTGGAATTTATTATTTCCGTAACGCTTTCACGATTACTAAATTATCCTGTAACGAAGTGAGCTGCTCTCCGTTGGATCTTCTCTATCTCTTCTATCAACCTTATCTGGTACGGATCCCATACCGGTGAGCAGTATTCAAGCAGTGGGCGAACAAGTGTACTGTAACCTACTTTCTTTGTTTCCGGACTGCATTTCCTTAGGATTCTTCCAATGAATCTCAGTCTGGCATCTGCTTTACCGACGATTAATTTTATATGGTCATTCCATTATAAATTGCTCCTAATGCCTACTCCCAGATAATTTATGAAAGCAACTGCTTCCAGTTGCTGACCTGCTATATTGTAGTTAAATGATAAAGGATAATTCTTTCTATGTATTCGCAGCACATTACACTTGTCTACATTGAGATTCAGTTGCCATTACCTGCACGATGCGTCAATTCGTTGCAGATTCTCCTGCATTTCAGTACAATTTTCCATTGTTACAATCTCTCGATATACTACAGCATCATTCGCAAAACGCCTCAGTGAACTTCCGATGTTATGCACAAGGTCCATATTCGCGTTCACGAATACTTTTCATGTATTTCATTACCGCAGTGCCTGTTCTATAGAACGTGCATGCTTGTGTGAAGGAATATTACATCGCACTTCCCAACAACATAGGCACTGCAAAAAAAAAAAAAAAAAAAAAAAAAAAAAAAAAAAAAAAAAAAAAAAATGGTTCAAATGGCTGTGAGCACTATGAGACTTAACATCTGAGATCATCAGTCCCCTAGAACTTAGAACTACTTAAACCTAACTAACCTAAGGACATCACACACATCCATGCCCGAGGCAAGATTCGAACCTGCGACCGTAGCGGTCGCGGACTGAAGCGCGTAGAACCACTCGGCCACAACGGCCGGCATAGGCACTGCAGTATGGTACATCTTTTGGTTGCGTGCAGATTCAACCTTGGGAGACATCTTACAATTACGTTCACAATAAAAGATTTCATTTGCCTTTCATCAACAAAACATTCATACGATACTTTACGTCCCATACTTTGTAACTGTATTCACTGCTGTCTAACAAGGTAAAAATTCATGGTTTGGTTATACGCTGATCAGCGACAACACTATCACCGACTTACTATCGATATAAACCCATCCAGGCGATAACGGCTTCACCTGGAGAGGAATGACTGCTAGTCAGACACACGCACGGTGCATGTAGTATTAGTGAACGCGCTGTACGTGTGTAGAATAGGGAAGACGTTAGATCTGTCTGAATTTGACAGAGGGCAGATTGTGATGGCCCGGAGGCTCAGGGCGAGTTATTTCGGAAACTTCACGACTTGTCGAGTGTTTGAGGAGTGCTGTGTTGAGTGTCTTCAACACGTGGCGAAACCAAGTTGAAACCACGTCCTGACGTCGTGGAGTTGGGCAGCCACCCCTCATTACAAATGTCGGAAGTCGTAGGCTGGACAGACTGATAGAACAGGCAGCGGACGGTGGCTGATCTAACATCAGATTTTAAAGCTGGGCAAAGAACGAGTATGTATGAACACAGAGTGCATGGAACATTCCTAACAGTGGGCCTTCGCAGCAGACAACCCACGCGTGTGCCAATGTTAACACCACGTCATCGACAACTACGCCTGAAATGAGCACGTGACTATCAGCACTTGGCGCCGGCGCAGTGGCAAAGCGTTTCATGGTCTGATGAATTCCGATACCTTTTTCATCATGCCGATGGAAAAACGCGAATCATTCGTCTTTCAGACGAACAGCTCCTTGCTACTTGTATGGCTGGACGGAGAAAAGCTGGTGGCGGCCACACCATGTTCTGGGGAACATTAACGTGGGCATCCAGGTGGCCAGTGGAGGTCGTGCAAGACACCATGACGGCCAAGGAGCATCGTACACTGGTTGCAGACCACTTACACTTCCTCATGACGATCAGGTTTCCCATACGGCAGTGGCATTTTTCAGCACGATAATGAGCCATGTCACAAGGCCAGGACTGTGATGGAGTGTTTCGAGGAATACAATGGCGAGTTACAATTGATATGCTGGTTCCGCAACTCGCCAGATCTGAACCCGATCGAACACATCTGGGATGTTATTGAACGCGGCGACAGATCTCAGTCCCCTTCCCAGGAATTTACGGGAATTAGGTGACTTGTGTGTACAGGTATTACGTCAAATCCCTTCAGGAACCTACCAAGGTTTCGTTGCTTCCACGCCACGACGCGACGCAGCTGTTATCCTTGCCGAAGATGGACACACCGGCTGTTAACTTGCTAATCATAATATTCTGACTGATCAGTTCACGTCCGCCAAGAATGAAGCAAACTGAAGTTCCGTCCGCCATTTTTTTCTTTTGCCGAGGGCGTCGTCTGCTTTGTCACGCCCCATTGCAATTGCCTTTGACTAACTTGAAATTGGTAGTGCTAGGCTATTTTTTCTCAAAAAGTAGTAAACAGGGGTGATTTCTGTGTACACCGGCAACAACAAGTAAGGTTTTAGTCCAGATACGGATAAATCTCTAGATTCAGATAAAGTTGCAAGACGATTCATATTAGTCCACGCATGATAACGTCACTTGTTGCTCGCAAAGTGAACTTAAATCAATGCAATTTGAACAGGTACCAACGGAAGATTGTAAAAAAAATGGTTCAAATGGCTTTAAGCACCATGGGACTTACCATCTGAGGTCATCAGTCCTCTACACTTAGAACTAGTTAAACCTAACTAACCTAAGGACATCACACACACCCATGCCCGAGGCAGGATTCGAACCTGCGACCGTAGCAGCAGCGCGGTTCCGGACTGAAGCGCCTACCACCGCTCGGCCACAGCGGCCGGCCTGAAGATTGTAGAGTAAACTTCGATACACGTTGTGGTTTGCCGTCAGAAACGACAACTGAAACAGAAATTCTGTATTTTTCGTTTGTATTTTAAGTGTGGAGTCATAGCCTCAAAAACCAGTCCACCATGGGCTAAAATACTTCAAAAAAGTCAAAATTACGATACTTGATCAAATTATGTATCGCGCGTAATAAACAGAAGTAATTCAATAATTAGAATAATATAATAATAATAACCAGAGGAAGGCAATGGCAACCCGCATCCGCTAGGACGTTCGCTAGTAGGCGGTGCGGATCTCCCGCATCGTCCCCCATGCTCCGCGGAGTGTGGGACATCATCATCACCAATAATAATAACAATAATAGTAACTTACAAGACGATAAAATAATTTATTAACATTTCATTTTTACAATATTTTCATTGCCACTTGATTTTCAGTGTCTACATTGACATTCAGTTTCTGCGAAGTTTTCACCGACCTTTAAATACAATAAGCTTAGTTGTTTTATAGCTTCACCTCTCTGCTCAAAATCTTTAGATTTATGTAAGTGATTTATACTGCCGAGAAAATAATGGTTTTACGTCATGGGTTTCAATTCCAAATTCAGCTGCTACAAAAAGATTGTAACTGTTTTAAATAATGAACTTCTCACCAAATGCAGTGAAGAACTCTTGAGTGCGGCAATCACATAAGCTCTCGTAAGTAGCCTTAGCTGACTAAAAATGTAAGGTCAGAACAAATTTGTTTATTTGCTAAGAATACTGTGATACTTTACTGCTAGTCTGAAGTGTTTCCACAGATTCGTTACATTTTCACTATTTAACAAATCAAAAACTATATTACGTAGGCTTTTTCTCACACCAGCAACTAAAATCTCTAGATGCATTCTTCTTCTTCTGTAGCACATTCCCTGCTTGTATTCTTATCACATTGCGCTTTCAGCTTTTTTGGACTTCGAAGGCAGTAACTGTGGTCATCATAAACATATGTAATAAGCGCTCAAAGAATTAAATTCGACCATAAGCTTATATACAAAATTATCAATGTAATAAGAACATGAAGTAAATTTAAATTATAGATTTATTATATGCTAATGCTGGCACATTTGTAGCATTATCTTACAAACTGTCGAAAGCTCGGTTTCTGAGTAGTGGTCGTGGTATTTTATCTTTTTGTTTGTAAATGTAGTGGAAAGGTATAGTTAATTATTCGTACCTTGGACGAAATAAGCTTCTGGTCATTTGTTTGACACGTATATTTATCTCCAAAAGAGCGGACTGTTTGTAGTAGGAAATCAGTTGTCTCGTTTCACATTTACAACTCATCTTTTTGTATCTCCTTGTCTTTCGAAAGAAATTTGTAATTACTGAAAACCAAATTACTTACCTGCATTTGTCTTCAGCACAATTCCAGTTCCCGTCAGTCACTGACTCTTTAATAAAAATTTAAAAAAAGAAGTGTGTCGTATTTTATTTACACAAATATACTGGTTTGTAATATGAAATATTTGTCGTTCATCGCTTTGACTTGTGCTGTTGAATGCTGAAGACACTGCAGACGTGTTTAATTCATATTTTGTTACTAAGATCATCCAGAGAAATTGAATATTTTGCTAATAACAGAACAGCTGACACGTCGAATATAAACACCAGACTGCGTTTTCGTAATGTTTTGACTAAATCAAAACATGGTGCCCGAGGTAGTGTGGGTTGCCGCTAGGAGCGCTGTAACCGAGCGAGGTGGCGCAGTAATTAGCAAAAGGGACTAGCAGTTGGGAGGACCCTCGTCCGGCCATCCGGATTTAGGTTTTCCGTGATTTCCCTAAATCGCTCTAGGCAAATACCGGGAGGGTCCCTTTGAAAGGGCACGGCCGATTTCCTTCCCCATTCTTGACACAATCTGAACTTGTGCTCCGTCTGTAATGACCTCGATGTCGATGAGACGTTAAATCCAATCTCCCTTCCTTCAAATCCAGCTACGGGTGTTGAAGTGTCTTAGTCACTGTAAAATTTTAACTCATTGCTGCTGTTGCTAAGCTTCATCGCAGTTCTCCCAAACATGTTGGAAGGGGACACACATGGACTGTTTCACAAAGTCTACAAAAATGTCTTGAGATCAGATGACCTTCGAGGCCAATGTTCTAGTTCGAGGACCGTATGCCCCCTTACGGCTGACTCATGGTTGCGCCAGCCCTTTGTTAAGAAATGTTGTCGCATCCAGACGCTAACGTGCTGGTGTTCCGCACAGCTGAAAAACGAAGTTTCCGGCGTGTTCCCACAGCTGTGGAAATATTCCTGATATCTAAACACACAGCCCAGTCACATTAACTGTTGAGCAACTGACGACCCAGATGAACCAAGGGGCCAGCAACCGTGTCTGCGTATGGGCCATACTGCACAAAGTGATAAATGTCATGTTGAATGGCATGAGTCATGGCATACGTCACGACATCATGTATCATGTTACTTTACTTGACATAAAAGGTGTACCGGTATGAAATGAGCGTTAAGATAGAAATGTGTCGATAGGGGACATTTGTTGTGAACGAGCCTTAATTTTTGTTTGTTTGTTTGGTTGGTATGACATCTGTCAAAGATATTTAGTATACATCAAGTCATGGAACAAACAACATCGTATGTTTTCATCGTGTTAAGAATGTCGAATTTTGTACCAGAAAGCATTAATTTTTTGTTTTCATTTGAAAAAAAGTGCTTCAGAGTCGCATCGAATGCTTGTCGAGGCATATGGTGATCATGCTCTATCAGAAGCAACATGCAAAAGATGGTTTCAACGGTTCAGAAATAATGATTTTGATGTAATAAATGAAGAACGTGGAAGACCACCAAAAAAGTTCGAAGACGTCGAATTGCAAGCAATATTGAATGAAGATGATACTTTGAGACAGAAGCAAATGGCAGCAATGCAAAATGTTGCACAACAATCAATTTTTGACCGTTTGAAAGTTATGCGAAAGATCCAAAAGTGTGGAAAATGGGTGCCACATGAATTGAATGAAAGACAGATAGAAAACCGAAAAACCATTCGTTAAATTTTCCTTCAAAGACATGAAAAAGAAAATCATTTTTGCATCGAATTGTTACTGGCGATGAAAACTGGATTTATTTTAAGAATCCTGAACGGGAAAAAGCATGGGTTAATCCGGGATAACCACCAACATCGACTGCAAAACCAGATAGATTCGCCAAGGAGACAATGCTCTGTGTCTGGTGGGATCAGAAAGGTGTGGTGTATCATGAGCTTCTAAAACCCGGTGAAACTGTGAATACTAATCGCTACAGACAACAAATGATCAATTTGAACTATGCATTGATCGAAAAAAGACCAGTGTGGGCCAGAAGACATGGCAAAGCAATCTTTTTACAGGACAGTGCACCTGCACACAAAGTAAAACTGGTTCAGGATACAATCAAAGCACTTGGTTGGGAGCTGCTACCCCGCCCGCCGTATTCACCAGACTTTGTCCCTTCCGACTACCATTTGTTTTCATCAATGGGACACCCAGTGACTGAGGAACACTTAGATTCCTACGAAGAAGTCGAAAATTTGGTGTCTGATTGGTTTGCTTCAAAAGACGAACATTTCTATTGGTGTGGTGTCCACAAATTGCCAGAAAGGTGGTGAAAATGTGTAGAAAGCAATGGTCAGTACTTTGAACAAATGTTTTTACTTTTCAATTCAAAATTAGTGTTTCATTTTCACAAAAAACGCTCATTTCATACCGGTACACCTGGTAGTAATACTAACAAGTAAAAATGCGCGAATATGTCAAGATGTCTCTGAAGCTGCCAGCTAAGTCGAAAAGCTGGTTCCCTTCTCTTATATCCCTAACTCTACCCAGGATATATTCATTTTTTTGTGCTACGATTTTAATTCTGGTTATGTTTATTATGTAAATTTGTCTAACAATACCTGTAGAATTTGATTATGAGTGCTAGCTGAATTTTGTTGCGTGCTTTTCGTCGGGAGTCCGGTGCTCTCACATGCCAAAGCATTCTGCAGAGTGCTGCAAAAGATGGCAAGTCAGGCTTCTGACAGATCGTTGAAATCCGCATGTCTTCCCGGTGTGCTCATTCCAGTGGAAGAGCTCATTCAGTACAGTTTTGCTCGCAATCGCCAGATGTAAACTCGTCATGCCAGCCGACAGTTAGCCATTCCGCTCAAGTCTGTCTGACGAGTTTTACGGTGAAGTTTCTGTTTAAAACCGTACAGAATTCAGTTGCTATAATCGCTTCATGACGGAAATACATAATATCTTGTAGACTTTTACGAATTTATTCTGGGCGTAGAGACAGAAGACCACAATTTCTTTCACACATAAGTATCAGTGACATGTCTACGTTCCATTTAAGTGGACGAGTGAACTGCTACATTGTAAGAATGCTGGGGACACAACAACCACATACGAGAGATACTCTTCAAAGGTCCTGGTGTTTTGTGCGTCAAGTGCTCTTTTTTATTTTTGCGGAAAAGAGAGTTACAAGGATCATGTACCTGAATATACACGGTTCAGTCACTTTGTGACTAACTGCCACAAACTGGAATTGAGATATTTGGCAGCACGCTGCAGAATGCTTCTAGATGTGGGAGCGCCATACTCTCGACGAAAAGCACTCCCCTCAGTTGCAACAAAATTCAGCGAGCACCCATGACCAAACCGTACAGGTGTTGCTGGACAAATTTAAGCAGTAAACGTAACCAGAATGATAATCTTAGCTCGAAAAAGTGAATATATCCTGGGTAGTGTTACGGATGTAGCAGAAGGGAACTAGCTTTTCGACTCATCTGGCAACTTCAAAGACATCTTGACATATTCGTACTTTTTCATTTTCCTGTTGTAGATGCACTCCCACTTACTGATTCCTCCTATTGTAGAAGCATCCCACTCTCTAGATACATATACAATGATGTGCCGAAACTTTGTGATGACATGCTTAATAGCTTGTTTGTCCGCCTATGGAACGAACTGCATCACTGATTTTGTGCATCAGGGATCCGACAGTTTGTTGGTAGCTCTGTGGAGGTATGTGGCATTAGATTTCTACACACAGGTAATTAATTCGCGTAAATAATGGGCCACTGATTTTCGTACTCCGTGATGGCGCCCGATAGCGACCCAGGTGGCTTCCCTAGGATTTACATCAGTCGAATTTTGTCGCCGAGACATCAAGGTGAGTTCAGTATAATGCTGCTCAAACCACTGTAGCACGGTTCTGGCTCCAAACCAAGGATAATTATACTGCTGAAAGATGACATCGCAATCGGGGAAGACATTAACCGTAAAGGGATGAAGGTGGTTCGCGGCTGTCAGCGAGTCTTCGATTTCTGTCACAGGTCCTCATGCGAGCTTAGGACAATATCTCCCATAGCGTAATACTGCTCCCACCAGCCTGCATCCGTGGCGCGCTGCACGTTTAGAGGCCCCGTTCACCTCGATGAAGGTGTTTGTGGAGACTTCCATCAACCAAGTCTACCAAACATGAGATTCACCCAAAGAGCGACATGCTCCTATTGATCGACGATCGATTCCCGACGGTTCCGTGCTCACTGCAGTCGTAATTGACGATGTCGTTGGGTCAACATGTGAACACGTATGGGTGGTCTGTTGCAGAGATCCATGTTCGACAATGTTCGATGAACAGTGGGCTCCGAAACGCTTTTGGATGCACCAGAATTTTGTTCTTTCTGCAAAGATGCCACAGATAGCCATCTATCTTACTTTTCCGAGCAGATAAACCTCAGAACCTCACATTCTGTGAAAAGTCATGGACGTAGAAGTGGTGGTTTCATTGTCCTTCTAGGGTAAATCCGGGGGAAGCGCCGCATACGGTGTAGACGGTGCACCCCTCATAGTTTCAGCAAATATGACACAGTGTGCGTGTATTGGCACTGCAGTTGCTCAGTGGACGCCAGGCCATAATAAAAGTGTATACGATTCGATCAAGTACCTTTTAAATAAGCCCTGAAGGGGTAACTGAGGTACGTCTATAAATATACCTTCAGGATCTTTTCGGCGTCACGATTAGTTCTAAGTCTGTACTAGATAGACAAACATTTCCAAATGTTAGAGTAGTTGTATGAACAGTAATTTCCATTGGGCGTCCTTTTTTTTTTTGTAGTACGGCCTTCTTAGCTATCAAGGTCGTGAATTTATAAATTGCGGCGTCTCTTCCCTACATATTGGGAAACATGACGCAATAAAATCCGGTACATACGCCGTACATTTTTTCGTTGGGATACTTGCTGCACATATCAAATATTCTGCTCCCGGCCTTTTCAGAGATATTTGTTACAGCGCTTCCGCATTTATAAAGTCACATTTTCTTAACAATCGATTTTAAAATTACATATATTGTCAGTAAAAATAGTGCAATTTTTTTTTCTGGGATGATACATGAGACTGCTCGTTTTGAAATTCTAAATGTACACATATCAGGCTCGCGCTAGATACACAACTGGCAAGGGCCCATGTGCCCGAGCGGTTCTAGGCGCTTCAGTCTGGAACAACGTGACCATTACGGTCGAAAGTTCGAATCCTGCCTCGGGCATGGATGAGTGTGATGTCCTTAGGTTAGTTAGGTTTAAGTAGCTCTAAGTTCTAGGGGACTGATGACCTCAGCTGTTGGGTCCCATAGTGTTCAGAGCCATTTGAACCATTTGAACAACTGGCAAGAAACCAGATAGCGCCAAGTATGACCAAGAGTGGAACGATTTACCTAATTACAGCGGAATCTTACGGAATCTTTTCCCCAACAGTCTACAGAAGGTTTTAGAAATCGGCAGGGCACATTCTTAAAAAATTTCTGAAACCCATCCTACCTTCTATGTAGTTGTAATTTCTCGAGAAGATTCATACAACAGTAATATTCCCCTAAAACAGATCTCTCTTACAGTAACGTCTAAATTTACTATTTTTTCTTTTTAATAACGTTAAATTAGTAAGGCTCAAATTAAACGCGCAGAGTACAGTTTCTTGAGATATCACCTTCAGATTTCTGTGGTGCAACTGATTTCGAATGTGTCGACGCGCGAATCTGCCAAACAGACTAACGGGATCGATCTACCTCGCATTTGTTAGAGGTGTTTTGCCTACCCTGTCGAATGGTGTGCCACTTGTTCGGATGGACATTTGGCTGCAACACGACGGAGGTCCGACACACTTCGATGCCGATGTGCGGCATCACCTCAACGTCGCATATCCCAGTGGATAGATTGGAAGAGGTGGACCAGTTCCATGGGCAGCACAGTCTCCAGATCTGACACCTCTCGATTTTGGGGTAGTATGGAGAGTAACGAGCGTTGCGATATATGTCTTGCGACCGTCCGAATACAAAGTCGGGCGACTTTGTCGCTAGGTGCGTACATCCCGTAAGAAAACACTCGATGCGGAGGAGACGACTCAGCATGACTGCCGAGCAGACGAGTTAGCGTGACTGGCGAGAAGACCAATCATCTCGCTCGTACTCGGAATCCCTCGTCAGCACGCCATTACCGATACGGCACACTTCTGAAAAAAAAAAAAAACACAAAAGCGTCTCCGGAGTACGGATTTACACAACTAATGCAACATTTCATCATCGGGATATGTCTACAGAATTTACACTCGGAAACATGAAGGGTGGTTTTCGTTAAACACGGATCAACACCATGTCCGTAAAAAAGAGGAAGAAAGCTATAGTATTAGATTACAAGATGGGTGCTAAGCTCTCGTAGTGTTTCACACCATTTATACAGGGTGTTTCATAATTAATAGCAAAAAATGAGACAGGAGAAATTGTACCTTAACATAAGCAAAAATTAATATTTACTAATATTGGAAGAACAAGCAATAAAGGAAAAAAAAGAAAAATTCGGAGTAGGAATTAAAATCCATGGAGAAGATATAAAAACTTTAAGGTTCGGTGATGACATTGTAATTCTGTCAGAGACAGCAGCTGAACGGAATGGGCAGTGTCTTGAAAGGAGGGTACAAGATGAGCATCAACAAAAGCGAAACAAGGATAATGGAATGTAGTCGAATTAAGTCGGATGAAGCTGAGGCAATTAGATTAGGAAATGAGTCACTTAAAGTAGTAAATGAGTTTTGCTATTTTGGAAGCAAAATAACTGATGATGGTCGAAGTAGAGAGGATATAAAATGTAGACTGGCAATGGCAAGGAAGGCGTTTATGAGGGAGAGAAATTTGTTAACATCGAGTATAGACTTAAGGGTCAGGAAGTCTTTTCTGAAAGTGTTTGTATGGAGTGTAGCTATGTATGGAAGTGAAACGTGGACGATCAATAGTTTAGACAGGAAGAGAATCGAAGCTTTCGAAATGTGGTGCTACAGAAGAATGCTGACGATTAGATGGGTAGATCACATAACTAATGAGGAAGTATTGACGAGAATTGGAGAGAAGAGAAATTTGTGGCATAACTTGACTAGAAGAAGGGATCGGTTGGTAGGGCACAATTCTGAGGCATCAAGGGATCTCCAATTTAGTATTGGATGGCAGCGCGGAGGGTAAAAATCGTAGAGAGACCACCAAGAGATGAATACACTAAGCAGATTCAGAAAGATGTAGGTTGCAGTAGGTACTGGGAGATGGAGAAGCTTGTACAGGATAGAGCAGCATGGAGAGCTGCGTCAAACCAGTCTCTGGACTGAAGAATATAACAACAATATTTGAAGTCATTCTTCCTCATTTGTATTTCAATCATTTTTATCTTTTATATAAGGGGCGTTTCTAACCAAACATGTTTCTCTTATTCATGCAAGGCATCTTCAGTTGTCTATAACATATAGAAATTTATTTAAGCTACGTAAATAAAAATATAAATGTCCATATCTGTTGTTGTTGTGGTCTTTAGTACTGAGACTGGTTTGATGCAGCTTTCCATGCTAATCCATCCTGTGCAAGCTCCTTCATCTCCCAGTACCTACTGCAACCTAGATCCTTCTGAATCTGCTTAGTGTATTCATCTCTTGGTCTCCCTCTACGATTTTTACCCTCCACGCTGCCCTCCAATGCTAAATTTGTGATTCCTTGATGCCTCAGGACGTGTCCTACCAACCGATCCCTTCTTCTAGTCAAGTTGTGCCACAAACTTCTCTTCTCCCCAAGCCTATTCAATACCTCCTCATTAGTTACGTGATCTACCCACCTAACATTCAACGTTCTTCTGTAGCACCACATTTCGAAAGCTTCTATTCTCTTCCTGTCCGAACTATTTATCGTCCATGTTTCACTTCCATACATGGCTACACTCCATACAAATACTTTCAGAAACGTCTTCCTGACACTTAAATCTTGCGCGACAGGCACAATGGGTCATATAACGCATTAGATAAGCCTTATTTTGGGTGTGCAGGATAAATAAGACGACCTGACGGGTGTACACCGATCGGTACTGGTTCATATTGTGTACGTAGATACGTAAAACGTGCAAGAGGGAAACCATTATGTGCTTACGAGAGTTGATGAGAGCATACCGTATTATTCGTTTCGGACCTCTTGATAAGTATGAAGGTGTGATTACACATGTCAATCACATCGCGATTACGGGCAGCATGGCGTTCACGCTTGAGCCTCAGGACGTGCGCTAGCGGCGCATGTCGGGTGTTTTTCAAGCGTCAACTTCGCTATATATATAACATAGTTTGCCGCTCTATTAGGTACATAAGACACACGTATCCGAATGCAAAGTTGTGACAAAATTTCAAAGCAATCGCTTAGAACACGCATGTTTCTATATACCTACAGGAACACTATATGCTGTATAAATATATATTGCATACATAATAAATTTTATATACCATTTGGCGCTATAATAGGTACATAATATGCACGTATTGTAATGAAAGGTTGTGACAAAATTTCAAAGGAATCGGTGTAGAGCTTTCGGATGTTTAAGGTTTTAAACAAATCAAACACGATATTTTTGTTAACAACGTATCTCCTTTGTGTATTACATACAGGGTGAACATTAGTAAAACCGACATACTGCAGGGACGGACTCCTAACTGGAAATGGAGGAAGAAAGGTCCTACCAACAGTGTCCGGAAGTGTATCGTTGCCACAGCAAATAGAGCTAACCAATGATGGTTCCTCTGACCACGGGCCGTGTGTGTCTTCTGTGTGGCAGCGTACTTTAAGCATGAGAAAGTTATTAACCGATTGCTTCGAAATTTTGACACAGCGTAGCATTGGAATATGCGCGATTTTCTATATATTTATATTTTCTATATAGAAGTAAATACGTAATATATAAAGGAAACCGTAATTAACAACAGTCTCGAACATTTCTTGAGCGGTTTACTTTCAGCTTTTACGCAATACTCTAATGAACATTCGGACGGACAGAGAAGAAACATTTTTAATATATATTATATACCGTGTGATCAAAAAGTTAGTATAAATTTGAAAACTTAATAAACCACGGAATAATGTAGATAGAGAGGTAAAAATTGACACACATGAATGACATGAGTTTTTATCAGAACAAAAAACAAAAAAACAAAGTTCACAAAATGTCCAACAGAAGGCGCTGGACAGCAAAATTGCTACCGTGACTGGTGAGAGGTACGCCGATATGTTACAGAATCGCATCATCCCCAGCCTGGTTGATAATCATCTGCTGGAACGTACGATGTTTATGCAGGATTGCGCTCCACCCCATACTGCTAGACGCGTGAAAGATCTCTTGTGCGCGTCGTGTGGTGATGATCGTGTGCTCAGCCGCCACTTTCGTCATTTGATCTCCCAGGTCCCCAGATCTCAGTCCGTGCGATTATTGACTTTGGGGTTACCTGAAGTCGCAAGTGTATCGTGATCGACCGACATCTCTAGGGATGCTGAAAGACAACATCCGACGCCAATGCCTCACCATAACTCCGGACGTGCTTTACAGTGCTGTTCAGAACATTATTCCTCGACTACAGGTATTGTTGAGGAATGATGGTGGACATATTGAGCATTTCCTGTAAAGAACATCATCTTTGCTTTGTCTTACTTTGTTATGCTAATTATTGCTATTCTGATCAAATGAAGCGCCATCTGTAGGACATTTTTTGAACTTTTGTCATTTCAAGCATGTGTGTCAATTTGTACCTCTCTATCTACATTATTCCGTGATTTATTCAGTTTTCAAATTTATACTGACTTTTTGTTCACCCAGTATAAATATACACGTAAAATATATAATAGTGAAACGTTGTTAGCAAACAGGAAAGTTGTATTTGTGGCTTATTGGCTTATGATTAGAATACTACTACAGAATTTGATTTTGCAGTAACAATAAGCAAAACTCAAGGTTAAAGGAGGAGAGGGGGAAAACGAGATGGAGACAGGGGTGAGTGGAAATGGACGTAGGAAGTGCAAAGGAGAAGATTGACAGAGAGATGGGGCAGGAGGACATGAGGAGGTGGATAGAGGAGGTGAGGAGAAGATGGACGTAGTAAGGGGGAGGGGTGATCGACAGAGAGAGGGGGAGAGAAGGGGCATGAGGAGATGGAGAGAGAAGTGAGTGGAGGGTGGACAGAGAAGAGAAAGGACGATTTGGTGGACAAAGACAGGGGGAGGAGAAGATGGACAACCACAGAGGGGAGGATATTATGACGTATATCCAGTACCCATACACATTAGAAACGTGTGCTTCCTGTTTTCTTTGTTTTCCATTTACCCAGACTGAGGCACCGCAACGCGTGGCCAGAAACAGCTAGTTTACATGTTTGTTAGGAGATCTGTAGTGATTCCTAGCAGCTCATTTAAGTAATCAGACTATTTACAAATATATAGTAGACATTTATCACTTTTTTTGTTTTTCTGTCCTTTTTCATGTATCCCTGTGTTCTTCTGCAGGTAGTAGATGCACTCAGTACAGGTTTCCAGGAAAGGTTACGTGTAGCGAAATGTGTAAATGTTACCTATCAGTTGGAGACCTATACTGTGTGCCCTGTGCATCTGTTATCAATAGAAGAACACAAGGATACACGAAGAGGATAGAAAAATGAAAATCACTGATGGTACCTTGCACAAGCTGGTGAAACACGTTAGTAAATAAAAACAACAGTGTTGTGTATGCTCCTGTAGAACATATTTTGTTTATCTGTAGACATTATAATGAAATTTTTATTGCACACTGCTAGAAAAAGAAATTCGTTCACCGGGAAAAACGACATCTATTTTGATGCGATGATGGCAAATGCCACTTGGAGGACAGTAGTTTACTTAGAATACTAGTGAACAGCCATTTTGCATCTGGGATGTGATACATCAACTAGTATGTATTTTCGTGTGTAGAATCCGAATATACCTTTCAAAATATTTTAGCACGTACAATTTTTGAGATTTTAAAGGTTTTTCTTATTTTTCGTATCAGTATTTCACATTTTGCTGTTCTTCTGACATGATATTTTTTTTTGTTTTTGATTTGCAGAGGAGAACTAGAAGATCTACAAATCGCCAGTAAATGGTTGGTGTGGTAATACAGAGGTGTGAAAGATCCTCAGTGAGTGTTTCCCGTGAAAGGTAGTGCAAACTTTTTGTGTTTAAAACATACACTAAGAAAAATGGCAACTAGTAAATCTCATTGATGTCTAACTCCCCCCCTACAACTCTTGTTATGTATGAAGGAAATTCACTCCAAAAGCCCAAAGAAAACCAATAACTGATTTAGTTAAGAAAGCATACAAATTGTATTTGGTGATAAAGATGAAATTTTTGCACCTCATACTGCCTAAATAACCTGTACTGCAGCCTTAACCAACTTGAAGGAAAACGCCGAGCCATGCCATTCGTTGTTCAGATGGTGTGGTGTGAGCCTAGAGGCCAGTATTCAGACTGTAACTTCATTCTTGCAAAACTAGACATAAAAATAAAATTAGACATAAAATAAAATAACCAAATGTATCTTCAGTGCATTTGCCTGTGCCCCATGATGAGGGGTTGCCTGTTCCTGTCTGTAACTTGAAAGCCACGGAACCAGACACCTTGTCAAGTGAGTCAGAAAGCATCGAACATTTAGAAGAGTACTGCCCTCAATATCATGACACTTCACCTCAGCTCTTTAATCAAAAGGAACTGAACGAATGGTTCGCGATCTAAAACTTTCGTAACAGCAAGTGTCCTTTTGGGGTCGAGACCGCGACAACGGAACCTTTTAGCTCCAGGGACAAAAATTTCTGTTTCAGGTCAAGAGGTGCTTCCTTAGCTCAATATTTCGATACGCAGACTTCAATGTGTGTATGTAGATATTCAATGGTTTGATAATGCAGCTACGTGTACAACATAACCCACAGGAGTGGCGACTCCAATAAAACCAGCTTGAAAGCAGCACTACTGCATAATGGCAATGCATTTACATTCGTACCTTTGGCCTACGCAGCAGATACGAAAGAAACTTATGAAACCATGGCTTTGCTGCTAGAGGCAATCAAATATAAGGATCATGAATGGCAGCTTTGCTGTGATTGAAATGTTGTTGCATTCCTTACAGATTTACAGGCTGGATTCACGAAATACTGTTGCTTTTTCTGCCTTTGGGACAGCCGTAACTCCAACAACCACTATACAGTTAAGAAAAGGGCTATAAGGAAGTCATATGTTCCTGAAAACGTAAATGTGAACAATACCCAATTGGTTGAGCACGATAGAATCATTTTGCCTCCCCTTCGCATGAAGTTGGGCCTTATCAAGAACTTTGTAAAAGCTCTGGATAAAGAAGGTGAGGCCTGCAGTCACTTAAAAGAAAAGTTTCCCAAATTAAGTGAGGCAAAGCTGAAAGAGGGTAAATTTGTTGGACCACAAATAAGAAAATTTCTGAAATATCCAACCTTTGATACCAAATTCACAGATATCCAATTAGCATCTTGGTATTCCTTTAAAGCAATTGTGAAGTGCTTTTTTGGGTAACAGAAAAGAGAAAAACTATGTTACCATGGTGAATGATCTGTTGGACAACTCTAAGAAGATGGGGTGCAGAATGTCGCTTAAAATTCACTTTTTACATTCTCACCTTGATTTCTTCCTGGATAATTTGGGAGTCGTAAGCGATGAGCATGGTGAACGCATTCACCAAGGCATTCTTACCATTGAACACCGTTACCAAACCCATTGGAACTCTTCGATGATGGGTGACTACTGCTGGGGTCTTGTTGGGGAGAGTGATGAAACAGCATACAAAAGAAGAGCTCCGTCGTCGCATTTTTCAGAAACCAAAGACAATTAAAAGTGAAAATATCTTCTGAACTAATTTGGATCTATTATTGGCATCATGCCCATATATTGTTGTTGTGGTCTTCAGTCCAGAGACTGGTTTCTTGCAGCTCTCCACGCTACTCTATCCTGTGCAAGCTTCTTCACCTCCCAGTACCTACTGCAACCTACATCCTTCTGAATCTGCTTAGTGTATTCATCTCTTGGTCTCCTTCTACGATTTTTACCCTGCACGCTGCCCTCCAATACTAAATTGGTGATCCCTTGATGCCTCAGAACATGTCCTACCAATTCATCCCTTTTTCTAGTCAAGTTGTGCCACAAACTCCTCTTCTCCCCAATTCTATTGAATACCTCCTCATTAGTTATGTGATCTACCCATCTAATCTTCAGCATTCTTCTGTAGCACCACATTTCGAAAGCTTCTTTCTCTTCTTGTCCAAACTATTTATCAAAAATTGTTCAAATGGTTCTGAGCACTATGGGACTTAACATCTTAGGTCATTAGTCCCCTGTAACTTAGAACTACTTAAACCTAACTAACCTAAGGACATCACACAACACGCAGCCATCACGAGGCAGAGAAAATCCTTGGCCCCGCCGGGAATCGAACCCGGGAACCCGGGTGTGGGAAGCGAGAACGCTGCCGCACGACCACGAGATGCGGGCAACTATTTATCGTTCACGTTTCACTTCCATACCTGGCTACACTCCATACAAATACTTTCAGAAACTACTTAATGACACTTACATCTATACTCGATGTTAACAAATTTCTCTTCTCCAGAAACGCTTTCCTTGCCATTGCCAGTCTACATTTTATATGCTCTCAACTTCGACCATCATCAGTTATTTTGCTCCCCAAATAGCAAAACTCCTCTACTACTTTAAGTGTCTCATTTCCTAATCTAATTCCCCCAGCATCACCCGACTTAATTCGACTACATTCCATTATCCTTGTTTTGCTTCTGTTGATGTTCATCTTACATCCTCCTTACAAGACACTGTCCAATCCATTTATCTACTCTTCCAAGTCCTTTGCTGTCTCTGACAGAATTACAATGTCATCGGCGAACCTCAAAATTTTATTTCTTCTCCATGGATTTTAATACCTACTCCGAATTTTTCTTTTTTTTTCCTTTACCGCTTGCTCAATATACAGATTGATAACATCGGGGAGAGGCTGCAACCCTGTCTCACTCACTTCCAACCACTGCTTCCCTTTCATGTCCCCCGACTCTTATAACCGCCATCTGGATCCTGTACAAATTGTAAATAGCCTTTCGCTCCCTGGAATTTACCCCTGCCACCTTCAGAATTTGAAAAAGAGTATTCCAGTCAACATTGTCAAAAGTTTTCTCTAAGTCTGCAAAGGCTAGAAACGTAGGTTTGCCTGTCATTAATCTATTTTCTAAGATAAGTCACTATGGTTGCAGATTCGAATCCTGCCTCGGACATGGATGTGTGTGATGTCCTTAGGTTAGTTAGGTTTAAGTAGTTCTAAGTTCTAAGGGACTGATGACCACAGATGTTTAGTCCCATAGTGCTCGAGCCATTTGAACCATTTTTTAAGATAAGTCATAAGGTCAGTATTGCCTCGCGTGTTCCACCATTTCTACGGAATCCAAACTAATCTTCCCCGAGCTTGGCTTCTACCAGTTTTTCCATTCGTCTGTAAATAATTCGCGTTAGTATTTTGCAGCTGTGACTTATTAAACTGATGGTTCGGTAATTTTCACATCTGTCAACACCTGCTTTCTTTGGGATTGGAATTGTTATATTCTTTCTGAAAGCTGAGGGTATTTCGCCACCAGATGGTTGAGTTTTGTCAGGACTGGCTGTTCCAAGGCCGTCAGTAGTTCTAATGGAATGTTGTCTACTCCCGGGGCCTTGTTTCGACTTAGGTCTTTCAGTGTTCTGTCAAACTCTTCACGCAGTATCATATCTCCCATTTCATCTTCATCTACATCCTCTTCCATTTCCATAATATTGTCCTCAACTACATCGCCCTTGCACAGACCCTCTATACAGGGCGTTACAAAAAGGTGCGGCCAAACTTTCAGGAAACATTCCTCACACAGAAATAAAGAAAAGATGTAATTTGGACATGTGTCCGGAAACGCTTAATTTCCATGGTAGAGCTCATTTTAGTTTCGTCCACCTACGCTCAATGGAGCACGTTATCATGATTTCATACGGGATACTCTACCTGTGCTGCTAGAACATGTGCCTTTACAAGTACGACACAACATGTGGTTCATGCACGATGGAGCTTCTGCACATTTCAGTCGAAGTGTTCGTACGCTTCTCAACAACAGATTCGGTGACCGATGGATTGGTAGAGGCGGACCAATTCCATGGCATCTACGCTCTTCTGACCTCAACCCTCTTTCCTTTCATTTATGGGGGCATTTGAAAGCTCTTGTCTACGCAACCCCGGTACCAAATGTAGAGACTCTTCGTGCTCGTATTGTGGACGGCTGTCATACAATACGCCATTCTCCAAGGCTGCATCAGCGCATTAGGGATTCCATGCGACGGGGGGTGGATGCATGTATCCTCGCTAACGGAGGACATTTTGAACATTTCCTGTAACAAAGTGTTTGAAGTCACGCTGGTACGTTCTGTTGCTGTGTGTTTCCATTCCATGAGTAATGTGATTTGAAGAGAAGTAGTAAAATGAGCTCTAACATGGAAAGTAAGCGTTTCCGGACACATGTCCACATAACACATTTTCTTTCTTTGTGTGTGCGGAATGTTTCCGGAAAGTTTGGCCCTACCTTTTTGTAACACCCTGTATACTCCTTCCACCTTTCTGCTTTCCCTTCTTTGCTTAGAACTGGGTTTCCAACTGAGCTCTTGATATTCATACAAGTGGCTCTCTTGTCTCCAAAGGTCACTTTAACTTTCCTGTAGGCAGGGTCTATCGTACACCTAGTGAGATAAGCCTCTACATCCTTGCATTTGTCCTCTAGCCATTCCTGCTTAACAATTTTGCACTTCCTGTCGATTTCATTTTTGAGACGTTTGCATGCCCCTTGCCTGCTTCATTTACTGCATTTTTATATTTTCTCCTTTCATCCTAATTGCACCTCACGGCCAAAACATTGTCGTAAACAGCCAAGGCTTATCTCATGCAAGCGAGAAAATTATATTTACCGATACTGCATTTGTTGCGTTCACAAATAGTTGGTGTTTTATCATGAAATTCTCTACAAACATTGCACCACAGAAACTGTTCAAATATCTGTCATGAATCATAAAATTGTGCCATGGTTAGCACATAAGAATCTCGAAATATATTGGAATGACCCTGGGGTGCCTTATGAAGATATGATGACACGGCTGCGAACTTTTGGTTATATAGAAACGAATGCGTATGTCAGTGCTGGTCATATTTACAGAAACGCTGCAATCAAAAACCGAAAATCTCACAGCTTTCCACCAATACACTCTCTGAAGAAGAACGTGCTTCAGAATTTTCTGTGAGTGCATAAGATAACGTATAACTACTATTACAATGGACAACTTTTTTTAAACCAGTGTCTTGTATATTGTCATACACTCCTGGAAATTGAAATAAGAACACCGTGAATTCATTGTCCCAGGAAGGGGAAACTTTATTGACACATTCCTGGGGTCAGATACATCACATGATCACACTGACAGAACCACAGGCACATAGACACAGGCAACAGAGCATGCACAATGTCGGCACTAGTACAGTGTATATCCATCTTTCGCAGCAATGCAGGCTGCTATTCTCCCATGGAGACGATCGTAGAGATGCTGGATGTAGTCCTGTGGAACGGCTTGCCATGCCATTTCCACCTGGCGCCTCAGTTGGACCAGCGTTCGAGCTGGACTTGCAGACCGCGTGAGACGACGCTTCATCCAGTCCCAAACATGCTCAATGGGGGACAGATCCGGAGATCTTGCTGGCCAGGGTAGTAAACTTACACCTTCTAGAGCACGTTGTGTGGCACGGGATACATGCGGACGTGCATTGTCCTGTTGGAACACCAAGTTCCCTTGCCGGTGTAGGAATGGTAGAACGATGGGTTCGATGACGGTTTGGATGTACCGTGCACTATTCAGTGTCCCCTCGACGATCACCAGAGGTGTACGGCCAGTGTAGAAGATCGCTCCCCACACCATGATGCCGGGTGTTGGCCCTGTGTGCCTCGGTCGTATGCAGTCCTGATTGTGGCGTTCACCTGCACGGCGCCAAACACGCATACGACCATCATTGGCACCAAGGCAGAAGCCACTCTCATCGCTGAAGACGACACGTCTCCACTCGTCCCTCCATTCACGCCTGTCGCTACACCACTGGAGGCGGGCTGCACGATGTTGGGGCGTGAGCGGAAGACGGCCTAACGGTGTGCGGGACCGTAGCCCAGCTTCATGGAGACGGTTGCGAATGGTCCTCGCCGATACCCCAGGAGCAACAGTGTCCCTAATTTGCTGGGAAGTGGCGGTGCGGTCCCCTACGGCACTGCGTAGGATCCTACGGTCTTGGCGTGCATCCGTGCGTCGCTGCGGTCCGGTCCCAGGTCGACTGGCACGTGCACCTTCCGCCGACCACTGGCGACAACATCGATGTACTGTGGAGACCTCACGCCCCACGTGTTGAGCAATTCGGCGGTACGTCCACCGGCCTCCCGCATGCCCACTATACGCCCTCGCTCAAAGTCCGTCAACTGCACATACGGTTCACGTCCACGCTGTCGCGGCATGCTACCAGTGTTAAAGATTGCGGTGGAGCTCCGTATGCCACGGCAAACTGGCTGACACTGACGGCGGCGGTGCACAAATGCTGCGCAGCTAGCGCCATTCGACGGCCAACACCGCGGTTCCTGGTGTGTCCGCTGTGCCGTGCGTGTGATCATTGCTTGTACAGCCCTCTCGCAGTGTCCGGAGCAAGTATGATGGGTCTGACACACCGGTGTCAATGTGTTCTTTTTTCCATTTCCAGGAGTGTAGATTACATCTTACCTTCTGTGAGCAGTTGTCTGCAGGGACAGCACCCCCACACATTTTTTCAGCATGCATCTGACCTCAGCGACACCTTGTGTATGAGCAAGTGACGCTTACACTCTTCACACTTTCTATGGCCTAGATTATTTAAGTCAGACGCACAGCCATGTCTGCACCATTGTACAACCAGCCGTCATAATGAAGTATTGTAACAGCAAAATCATCAGCAGCTCTGGTGAAGAAGTTTTCAGTAGCCATTGAAGACATCTGCATCTCAATGCTGCTGCTAGCCTACAATTGCTGGCATTCCACGTAAGGACTGACTGAAAAATTGTGTGTGTGTGTGTGTGTGTGTGTGTGTGTGTGTGTGTGCACCAGTGATTATGGCACCCTGTTGCTCTCGCTAGTGGAAGAGGCTGATGCATGCTTTTTAAGGGAACAAATAGTTGGTCCAGAAGTGGGGGTATGCATGAAATTTGTCAAAGTATTCTAGATAACCTATAATGGGCGTATGTGTACATATGAGACTATAAATGCTGATGTTTATGATGGCTCTCGATCTTCCACCACAACTGAGTCCATCAACATGAGGTGGCAAATAATGAGGTAGCAAAGGATGTGGAAGCGTGGGTTCTACTATGCCAAGACTGCTTGGTAGCTACAACAGGAAAAACAATTAATTAGCAGGAGTAAAAAACAAGGAAGTATTTACTACTTAACTTTGTTGCAGTCCATGAACTGTTGGTGAACAATTATAGAAGACGTGGCTAGATTAAAAGTGTGCAGAATAACATAATTTACAAGTCACAAATCTTGCAGTGACGAATTAATCTCTCGCAATATTGAATGTCGAATGCGGTGAATTTGAAGACTAACTTGGAATTGCGCTACAAGGACTTGATGGCAGCAATGACTGAGCTGCAGACGATGACTAACATCGGCGCTGGCTGATACTCAGCGCGGCTACGAACTGTAGTCTGGCACAACTGCGCTACACTCCTGCAGCACATGAAGTGGCCTAGCGGCGAACGTAAGTACTGCGACTGGCTGTGTACTCTTTGGCTAGCACAGCCGTTCTTCTGTTGCGTTTAGCGAGAGCATCGTATCCGGCGCATCGATCTCTCAGGCGGTGGTGTGGTCGTATGGCTGACATCACAGTTGAAGAAAAGTTATTTACATGATGCTTATCCATTCTTTTTCTGTCTCTTCCCTTAGTGTTTAATGACCTGCTGCTACCAAAGGGGCCCAGCCCATTGTCAACGCCTAATCTACGCACACCCAAGAACTTGTGGGGTACAGCAGACAGCTGTATGTGTAAGTGCGAATAACATAACTCTCACACACACCATACATCGTCACAGCACTTCCTCTGAAAAGGTCATGTGCAGGATACCGGTTTTTGGGTGTGGTGTATGTCTGTGTGTGTGTGTGTGTGTGTGGGGAGGGGAGGGGGGGTGTCTCTGTGCTCGGTTCCTCTTTCAGCTATGAACATGGAGTAAAAAGTTTTTTATTTAGCCCAGACCAGCAGCAATTTCTATAGCTGTTCGAACATGTGTCTTACTGTAGCTACGTTACAGAATATTAAGCAAGGTTTGAAAAACAAACTTAAGGAGGTGCCCTGGCATTTGGCAAATCAATTAATTCCTTTGGCAAGAGATTTTAATTGGACTGAAATTAATGTTCAGCGAATGGCATCATTTGAATGTGTTTCATTCGGATTTTATGTACAAAAACATGCAAAAAACACATTTTTCTGGTAGATTTTTGAAGTGTATCACTTCTATACTTTAGACGTGTACTAATCAGTTCAAATTTTGCAAGAAGGTAGGTAAATGGATGAAGTCAAAACCAACTTTTTTATCCAATATGCTTTATTGTTTGTAGAGATACAGTGGTTTAAAGTCAAGCTAAATGTAGGACACATTTCTCTGTAACGTTTCTGAAGCGCGCGACTTATATACTTTACATTTATACGAATCAATTCCAACTTCGCGCGAACATAGATAATGGATAAAGTCAAAACGAATTGTTTCATGCAATAATCTTTATTCGTTGTCGATATATGTTGCACGTAAAATTCGTTCTTACGTGTATTGAATGCACGGAAATAGTTTAACGTGAATCTAATAAATTTCGTCAGAAGGTAGACAGATATATCCAATTGATGGTAGTCTTGTTGTTATGTGAAAGGTGTGTAAGCAATTTGGTACGAAAGACAATCCAAAAACATATATAATGTCGCCCCATTCAATAAAAACCTACATTGGTTGCCAAGTTGCGTCTACATTACGCTAACATAAAGGTTAGGAACCAGAATAAAAAAATGCCCCTTTTATAGCAGCGTTAGGGTTTTAAAAAAGCGGCACTAGCTTTTCGGCTTATTTGGCTTTTCAAAGACATTTAAATCAAAACATTTTGACATATACACGCTTTTCTTATGAGTGAACTCTACTTCCACAATGCAGTGAGCTCTCTTAGCTGCAAGGTTTTGGCACACCTGCATCTTGCAATTTATATTCTGAAGTCTCTGATCCTGTGCCGAGAATACAGAAGATCCACCAGCCATAGTAAACAATATGTAATATAATATGGCTGAGGAGCATACATGCAATAGATAATAAAGTTTTCTGAAGGAACAAAATTCATAAGGGTGGATTTGTTCCTTTGCAGATACTAAAACTTTTTTTTTTAATTTGTGGGTTGGGGAGGGAGTTGATTTTTTTTTCCAAGGAAACCATTTCTCTCTCAAAACGCACCCCCTGTTGCATGTATGGTAAGGTGTGTAACAACAAATAGACTCAAATTTATGTGCATCTAGAGAGTTGGATGCATCTGCAATGGAAGGTAACCAAGAGTGCGTGTGCATCTATAATACAAAGTATCCCAGAGAGCGGATACATGCATCCTAAACTTTAACGACATGTTGTTTAATAATGCACGACGAGACAAATGCCATGTTGGATGACATGATGGTATGTGTCATGTGATACAATATGACATATATCGTATTACTTTACTTGACACAATGCATTATTCTATGTGACATGAATACTTACACTACAAATAGAAAAGCACGGTTGTGTCAATATGTTCTGATTCGAATGTCTTTGAGCTGCCAGATAAGTCGAAAAGCAAGTTCCCTTCTTTTGCATCCCTAACTGTGCCCGAGACATATTCGATTTTTTTGTAGTGTGGCGGCAGTAGTGTTAATTCTGCTGTGTATGTATTTGTTATGCCTTCATGATACTTATTGGCCATTGTGGTTTTTCTAGAAATACTAGATGATGATGATGTGATGAGCCCAGTCTCATCATCCATTAGCTCACAGACCTATCGCCTGACTGGGTAGTGATGTTTGTGTCCAGTAAAACTTGACACAGACACCGAGTCCATCACATACATTAGATCCATTTGCATGAAAAGACTTGGGGGCCTTGTGTAGATAAGTGTATGTGTAAGTAACATGTCCCTCTCTCACTATATATATCTTTACTCTTACATGATACTTACCTGCTATTGTTTTTTGGCTTTTCTAGAAATACTTGATACTATATTGACGTTCTATTTGTCACAGATATCCAGTGCACGTATCAGACTGTTATAGGACAGATTTATCACTTATGTCTGATGGCACTTGGCAACTTTATTGTTGGATTAAAAACATGTCAATCTCATTTCCTCAGAACTGGTCATAAATAAAAATGCACAACGGCATATTTGTTCCTAGTGTCTGTATCAATTTTATACAAACCAACTATTATTAAAAGGGCACCAGAAGGATTGCTCTATCCAGAACCTGGTACCTACAGATGCAAAAAGTTCTCAAGGTTCAAGAACTTTCTACACAAGGAGCGAGTACCTTTTGTAGTTTATCCTGACTTTGAATGACTTCTCTTTCCTATGAACCCATTACCTCACAAGCAAATGCAACTTCCACAAAGTGACACATACCACAAGTGACAGCACATCTGATTATATGTTCGTACAACTTGAATCATAATTATTTTAAATTGCATGGTGGGGAAGATGTTCCAAGATAGTTGCCCTCTGAACTTTAAATTTGTAGAGGAAATTGATCTGGTTTAACGCACCAACATTCTTCTGTCTATCATCCAGAAAGATAAATAATTGTACAGTAAAGCTGCCATCAGTGAATACCAGCAAAAAAGGTTGTGGATCATTGTCGTCTAACTGAAAAATTGTGCATTGTAGTGCTTTCTAAACTGACAGGTAACTTGTTCTTTTCCCTGACACACCAGTTCAGAGGCCGCAGGGAATCCCAATGAAACTAGCAATCGTCATGTAAACCAACTTTGTGCACAAAGGCTGTTTGTGTGTTGTTGCTTTAAGGTACAAAACAGCTGAGTTCATAGGCGCCTGTGACGTAACTTTAAATGGTTAATTACCGAATGACTTTGAAGCCGGTAACACTCAGAGCTTAATCGACTGGAGTAGAGGGATAGCTAAAACCGATCACTTCCTCTTTAAGGAGGATGCTCAAATACTTGAAAATTGTATGTCCTTCGTCGTATTTCTGCAACGAATAAAAAGTAAAACTTATCAAATGACAGTCACTGAAACGACACTGCCCATATGCGCAGCCTAGCTAAAAGTCCCTCCTCAAGACGGTAGGAGTGAGAGGAAGTGGTCCAAGCCATGGGGAGGTTTAATTTCCCAGGGTTTTATCCCATATAGAGAAGACTGGTGTTCATGCCAGAGGAACACAATGTTCCTATATGTGGCCACACAGAATTTATATGAAGGGACAGAATAGCAAAAGACCTAGGTAGTCGGAGGTAGTCGGACAGCAGCATTCGCTGCTTCATTCGCCGATGCTCTGACATGACCAGGAATCCAAATGAACATCATGTTGGCTCCATCATTTATGAGCGGGTGGTCGCATTCTTAGATTCTTTGTACTAAGGGGTGGTAATTATATAATACACACAGGCCCTGGACGGCGCTAAGTGAATCACAACATAATACACAATTGAGAATCCTACGTTTTAGCATCACTGGGTGGCCTGATAGATGGCGGAAAGCTCTGCAGTAAAAATCGAGCACTGTTCTGGAAGCTGGTAACTAAAATGTTTATTACAATGACAAAGACACTTCCGACACCACAGTCGGTCTTAGAGCCATCAGTGTAGACGGAAGTCCTGTCTCCATGTTGCGTGGGAAGTTCAAGAAACCTGCATCAATAGGTCGAATCTAGAGCAGTGTCCTTGGGAAGTGAACTAAGTACAAGTTGAATGCAGACCTCTGTTCGAAGCCAAGGCAGTGAATAGCTCTCACCCATCGGCAGGTAAAGAAAGGTTAAGTTTCCGAATTAGTATATGAAAGAGAACTCCAGGAGCCAACAAAGAAGCTGCCTTTACCTCATATTGACAGTCGAGCCGTCATCAAAAAAGGGCGCATATGATGGATGGATGAGGATGACAGACAACATGGATATGTGCTAAAGAGAAAAATCACACCGGTATGAAAGTGGTAGTTTGGTGGTGTCTGCATAAAGACTCGTACCTGTGATAATCTAGGAAGATCCAGTGATCAAACATATGCCTTGATAGTAGATTGTGCTGAGACGGTGTAATATAGATGGTAGTGCATGTGAGTAAATAGGACACCCATAGTCCATTTTTGATTGGACAAAAGAATGATGTAAGTGAAGGAGGATTTTCCAATCTGTTCAGCGTGTTGCCAGATAAGATGTGTGGGAGAACCATCGGAGTTTCCTGTCGAACATAAGCCCCAAGAATTTGGTGGTTTCAACAAATGGAAGAGCAATGGAACCAGATGTGAGGACAGTGGAAGAAACTCCTTACGCCGCCGAAAGTTCAGACGGACAGTTTTTTCAGTGGAAAAGTGGAAGCTGTTGTCGATTGTCCACGAGTGAAGACAGTCAAGTCAACGCTGAAGTTGTCGCTCGAGTAAGCAGGTCTGTTGAGAGCTGCAGTAAATCGCAACTCATTGACGAAAATAGAGCCTGATAAACCTGGCGGGAGACAGTCCATGATAGAACTAATTGCAATGGCAAGCAGGGCTACGCTCAGCACAGAGTCCTGATGCTCCCTGTGCTCTTGAATAAAAGTGTTCTACAAAGCCGAACCCACAGGTACCTTGAAAACCCGGTCTTTCAAAAGCTCCTGAATAAAATGGAACAGGCAACCTAGGAAGTCCCACATGTGCATTGAATGGAGGATGCCTACCCTCCAGCAGGTATCGTAAAGCTGCTCCAAAGCAAAAAACACTGCTACAGTCTGGCATTTCTGCAGAAAATTGCTCATAATATGGGTTGACAGAGTGACGAGATGATCAACTAAAGAGCAGTGGTTATGGGAACCACACTGTGCATTTCTTAATAGATCCCAAGCGTCAGGTCACCGTACCAGTCAACCATTGATTTTGTGATCCATCACCTGGCAGACACTGCTGGTGAGGAAAACTGGGTAGTAGCTGAATGGGAGATGTTTGTCCTTACCAGGCTTAGACATGAGGATTACAGTGGCTTCATGCCAACGTCTGGGAAATGCGCCGTCTGTCCAGATGCAATTATACATATGAAGGAGAGTGTTTGCCATCAAGAGGTAGGTGCTGCAACATCTGAATGTAGATATCGTACAATTATGGAGGCGGAGGATCGTGACGAGCTGTGACCATGTACGAGCGCCATCATAGTAAAAACGGTATTGTAGCTTCCGCGATTCTGAGAGAAGAAAGATATCTACCGGGCCTCCTCTGCTCGTTTCCGAGGCAGGAAGGGTGGACTGTAAAGGGTGCGGGGGGGGGGGGGGCTTGCAAAGCATCGACCCAAGATGTTGGAAATATCGATAGGGTGAACAATGCCATCGTTCGCTTAAGTCAGGCTAGTAATCGCAAGTTGTATCTTGTTTCCAGAAATCCGACGTAGGTTACTCCAAACGGTTTAAAGAATTAGTAAAAGAGATCCAAATAGCTTTTTCGCTCTCTCTTATTACGCGACACTTCGCGCTCAACTGTTCAAAACGAATACAGAATGGCGTTCAAAGACACAGAGAGCACGTCACAGCGGTCGAACCGCGTGGCAGCATTCCTCAGTCCTCCAGGAAACTGGTACATGTCACAGTAGGGAAGATATTCAAGGGATGGAACATTCTGCAGCGGTAAGGACAACATTCGCACGGTACTCTACCTGCTCATCACTTATGTGGAAATTTTGTTCGTCGAAGGTTGAAAAGGTTGAAAAGTGAAGAATAGAGCCTACAGTTAACTTTAGAAAGCTGCCAGTTTTGTGCACAAATGGGACATGAGTTAGCAGACGAATTAAACACCGGAGGTGGCCCCTCGAGAACGTGTATGAGAAGACGGACCACTCTAGATGGAGGGCAAGCTGTGCATTACAGAATCAGAGATCTATCTGCGAGAAAGTGTGGTGGAATGTGGTTCATCAGTGCTGAGAGAAATGAGAGTAAGCTGGTTGAGATCATATGTCAGGAGACAGCTTCTCAGACAGGTTCTCAGAGAGCCCCAAGTGGGATGGTGGGTGTTGAAGTTGGCAAATAGCAAAAAGGGTTGAGGTAGCCGAGCAGTAAGTTGCAATATGTCTGCCCTGATGAGATCAGATGAGAGGGTATGCCGACATTACAAAGAGAAAAGATATAAATGAGAAGAGAAAGACAGACAGCAACAGCTTGTAGCTGGGTGTTCAGTGAAATGTTTAAATGGTTCAAATGCCTCTGAGCACTATGGGACGTAACATCTATGGTCATCAGTTCCCTAGAACTTAGAACTACTTAAACCTAACTAACCTAAGGACATCACACAACACCCAATCACCACGAGGAAATGTTTAAATGTTTTGTTATCGATGTCGTCCTGAATGAGCGTCATCGCTCCCCTGTGAGCTGGAGTTCCTTTTCCAGAAGGAAGGTCGAAAAATACTAGAGTGAAGCATAAGAGGTCAAAGTGGTCTTGAGGGCGTAATTTCGTTTCCTGGAGGTATAAAGCAATTGGGCATTGCCATCGCAATAGCAGCTGTAAGTCTGCACTGCGTGATCTGATTCCACGATGTTTCCATTGGAAAACAGTTATGTTAGGTAACAGGAGATATTTCTCTTATAAGAGACAATTATTTCAGTGGCTGCTAAATGCTAGATTTCGGCTGCGTACTACTAAAGGGTTCTCAGGCAGGAGGATCCTGTTCCATTATTTCACCAGAGGTACCAGTAACCTCCCTGGATCAGTGAGCTGACTCCAGGGTGGACAACCAGTTCGTGATTCGCACCATTGAAATGGAAGTCGACCAGACAGAGGTTTCGCATGGTATCACTGTTGGAGAGGATCTCTGAGTTAGAGAAGGGGAAGCACTTTGTCTTTGTTCGACCTGTTAGTACCTTTGAGTTTGTCAGACGTGGATCCAGACGTTTACTGATTTGAGGTGCACAAAAAATCAGAATGGAAGAATTCCTTCTTAAACATCTGCTCTTCTGGTAATATCACAAGTGATTTCACCGGTGTGGGCGAAAGCTTTTTGGTGCGTTAAGCAACAGCAGTGGGTGGAGGGGTGAGAACGTCACCTTAGCACAAGCGATTTCACAACCGTAGCACTGAACTAGAGGTCACCGGTCTGTGTAGCCGTGTCTTTCGTGGTTTGTGACGTAGCAACAACGGTACTGTAACTGCTGGATAGTGGTACTCAAGGCTTTTGGCTAGCTAACATTTTGCGAGCAACGTCGAGGGCCGCCTATTTGTTCACCCAGATCTCCTGAAAGTCTCGCTCATCGAAGTATACAGGGCATTCGCAGCACGAAGTGGCATCGTTGACAGTGCAGTTGATGCAGTGGGGAGAAGGAGATGGGCAATCTCCCTCGTGAACATTCTTGCCACAAGTTACACTTCTAGCTGCATCTTTACAAGATATTCAAGTATGGTTATAATGTTGATATTGGTAGCAAAGCACGTGTTCAGTATTTAGGGTCTGATGTTGATGACTTTATAGCCCGCTTTAGTCTTTAATGGGAGCTCCTTTCGATCAAACGTTAAGAAAAGGGCGTGGGTAGACACTAATTCTGCATCAGCCCTCTTTTAAACCAGTGGACTGTGGTTACACCCTGATCAGAGAGACAGTGTTGCATTTTTCCCTCAGTCATACCATCAAGCAGCCAGGTGTGTATGACACCACGCAAAGAAATCTGCGTTCGATGGGCCTCTACACGAAAAAGGTATCTGTCGAGGAACGTAGTTTTAAGCAGTTTTTGGGCTTGAAAGGGAATGTTTGTCTCAACAAGCAAAGTTCCATTGTGTAAGTGAGGACTTTAGTGGGCTTGCAGTTGTATCCACTTCTTTCTAAATGACGAACTGGTTCACCGTACGAAAGTTCTAACGTGATACAATGAGGCAGCGAGGTGTGGCCGGAAGATCTGTCGTATCTTCAGTCTCATTTCATTCACTTTTATTTCAAGGACGTGGAGCTGAAGGATCTGATGTACTCGTTATAGTGAATCAACCATGACTGCCAGCAAATCCGATGCCATGCTCCTTCCTGGTGGGGGCTCCCAGAGAGGGGAGGACACCTGCCTTAGGTGATTCTTCACGTCTCAGGTCACACCTCCTCAACTGCACACGGAGGGACCACCCAGTAATTGGGACGGTAACAGACGAACAGATCAGGCAGTCGCCCCTCTCTGGGCGAGCCGTATCTGCCGACCCAGGTGCTGGGAGTTACACATTACCTAATCGGCCTTTATGTATCAAACGCATGAGCTGGCCTTCAGGAAAGCACAGGGAGGAAGAAAGACGAAAAGGGAGATCTCAAACGCTGAATCAGAAGAAGGACAGTAGAAGTAAGAACAAGAAAGGAGAGAAAGACAAAAATGAAATCCAACTAAGTCTTCCAATGCTTTCACAAGTTTCGGTTTCCCTATTGCGTAAAAGACAGGGTCCCCAAGGGAGGGGAGAAAGAATAGCAGGAGGATAGACACACAGTACAGAAGAGGAAGGAGTACTGCAAGGACAGTGGCCCCACGAGCTCACAAAAAGAGTTGTAAGTTCCCTGGGGGGATGTGCTTAAAGGGAATGCCTGCTATCCTACGAGATTTGATTGTGGCCACAACCGTTAGCTTACAGTGAAGGAACCGACTGCTATCAATACAAAGAGATTCCCCTCCCTGCTACTAAGTGAAATTCCTAGATCTGGCAAGACATAATTTATTCAATAAGACAATAAGTAAAATTAATGATTTAACAGCGAAACAAAAATGAGTTAATATAGACTAATACAGGGTCGCCACCAGTTGAAGTCACGGGACAATTAATATCTGAATGTCGGTAACCAAACCAATGGTGCTACATTAAAGTTTATGAATTGACGATTGAGTACGAATAACAGACGATAAAACCCGCAATCGGGATGTTATGGAAAAGGAAGACGGATATGTTTACCATCAATAACATCGTGGTTGTCTCTACCATTAATTAATAACTTAAGCGATTATTCGACCCATTACCCTCACAGAAAGAGAAATACAATAAGAACGCCATTGCTGCGCCACTGATATTGCACAGTGCATAGATATGAGGAGTCACCTTGAAGTTAACCATTCTAACAAAAAGAACCATCTCCAAACTATTCCTCTCTTCTGTACCAATATCTCGCATTGCAGTGCCCTATTACCACCGTTGGATTGCGTGTGTGGCTACCAACTTTGCGCCTATGAGCTCTGCTGGACTGTTGCATTAGGTGTGGGCAGATTGCCCGTACAGTGGCGGTGCTTGCAGACTCCGCACACGATCAGAGAAGATGCTGTTCCGAAAGAAAAATTTTAAGACTCAGAACACGAAAGGCCAACTCAGCTGCCATCCTGGGACAAGACTGTCCAGTTGTCACTTATCTGGCTTCCCATCTAAACTTGGAGCAGCGCTCATATTTCTCCCATGCAGCCAATCATACAGCAGCCCTGAAAGCTCTTCCAATAACATCAAGTTAGAATGAACGTTTGCCTCCCACCAGAATGGTAACTGAGGACCAGCCAGTCAGCAACCTCTGAATAGTCAGTGGCAGCTGGCTAAATTTCCACGATACGGGAGTCGTTTGCCCTGCTTGTGAGATTATTAGAAACTGGAATGGGAAATTTTAAGAGTCTATGTTCCCATGGAAGAATCTGAGTCTGTTTTTCCTGGAGTATTCTCGAGACGATATTATTTTGATTAGCAAGTGTGTCCCATTGTCTCCCAGCACAATGTTAGCTCTTCAGGTCAGCAGTCACAAACTCAACTTTCGCTCTGGCTAACAGGGATGACTCGCCTCGCCCTGCCTTCACATGTGGGTACTTTACTGCGCGGAATGCATCTCCCTGAAACTGGAACCATACGCTCAGCTACAAGCGGTTTAGCCATGGCCCAGTGAGCACCAGACTCTTTGTGTTTTGCCCAAATGTCGCCTGCCGAAAGGATGTTGTGAAGGTCCACCTGTGTCAGACACAACAGAACACCAAGTTCAGAGGCCCCCACATGTAGCTCCAGACACTGCTCCCACATGCAGAGATGTTAGGTAGAAAAAACATAGTACTGAAAACAGGCTAAAGAAGGTTGCAATCAGAATAAAACCCAATGAACCTCATAATCACTCAGTTCCACATTCTCATTAAAAACAGAATGCAAGAGTGAATTGTTTGGATACTATGTGATTCTACATTGATTTGTGGATTTGATGTGAGGACAAAGCCAAGATGAGACCAGCGCCTCACAATAAATTTAGATACTGAAAAAAAAATACGTCCATGATGTGTGCTTTTGATAATGGTGTTTACAGAAAGACTAATTCGATTCTTGTTAAGATGATGGAAAAACTAGGAAATAATATGGTACCAAATTAATCAGTTGTTCAGAGCAGTGTTATGAAGCCAGTCAGTGAATCATTAGGGCAAAATTTAAATAGTCTCCTATTTGCTATGAAGAATTTGTGGATCTAGAGAGGGTCAAGGTTGAAACACTGTTCGTCAAAACTGTTTACACAGTATGTATGTATTGGACCTATCAAAGCTCCACATGTAGTACAGTTTTCATTACATTCATTACATTTATTCTGGTGACTCATAGAGTCTTTATATGTATACAGCGCCATTTATTGTGTATAGAGCTGTGATCCATATGAGGTGCCAGTGACATGTCTGGATATGAAGCCCATAGCCCTTACGGCATGAATCCTGCAAATGCTAAGGTTATTGTCTTCATGGGAGAGGAAGTGAGTGGCTCAGGGATTGTGGTGTAAGTGGATCTACAGTCCAAAATGTATGAATACCATACTGAATCAGGTGCTAAAGGTGTGCAACACACAGCCACATGGTCTCTTACAGTTGAAGATTGTGTGGCTTGTCTGTATGGTGGTATAAATGATGTTCAACGTGTGATGAGCCAGGTAAATTTTCAGTCTAGAAGATATGTCACCTGTACAGTGGTGCAGCTGAAGATCCAACTGAAGCATAATGATGGTAAGTGGGTCATTTCTGGAGGTAGAATTGAAACCTTACCATACTTGTGCTATTCATTGAAATAAGAGAGAGAGTAAGAATGGATGCATGTGTTGTACATAACAAAAATGTATGTGTGTGTTTATGTGGAACAGGATGGCCTGTTTATCTTAATGTATGTATGAGCTAACTGTTAGATATATGTATACTGCATCGTACATATATGCAAATTGTATACCTATCACATACTATGAGTACATGAGTTAGCCACATACTTTGTATGTGTATGATTATTAATTGAGTTTATGGCACCATGTGTACATGTGAATTGTTAACATGTGATCTTCACACTACGTCTATGTGTGTGCAAATTATTAGGCAATTTTGTTTCACACTTTGTGTGAATTACTTGTTGTACCATTCTGGTTCATCCAAAGTAAAAAATTTAATTTTAAGTCTTATCACATATTCCTCAAGCAAGAAAAAGTCTGAACTATTAAGTCTCTTTATAACACTGCAACAACTGCTAAATTTCATCTTTCATATATACCTCTCTGATGTAGCAACAACTGAAAATGTATGAAGTGCTAAGACTCTCTGATGTAGCACAACTGAACTGCTGAGATTCGTGGAAACTATGTATGATGGAAATAAAACGTACTGCAAAATGTAAAAGCTGTTATTCGCTATTTTTAAACATTTTCATATAATTTTTGTACATTGTTAACTGAAAAATATACATTTTTATACCTTGTTAACCATGAAAAAAATCTGAGTTGTTAAAACATTTTTATACTTTTTTCTAGGTAAGCTCCAATCACCATCCTGTAATATTTTTCAAATAACATTTTTATGTGACTTAAATCTATCATATAGGAATTCAAGTCTATTGGAGCAATGACAGATGCAGGTATACCAACCATAAACTTTATAGTCTGGAATTTCTGTTTATGGGAGTAATACTATCTGACTTAGGTATAACAAACATACATGCACTTAAACACTTGTCTAACTCCACTTCCTTGCAAACGTTTATATTCCAACACACACTTGACATCATCAAAGGGTGCTTTAATATATACTCACCTTAGATTGAGCCTGTCTGTGATGATCCATATCACACAATCACAACACCTGAATGTTTTAAATAAGTGCACTGCATAGATTCTTTAAATATTAACTTCAAGTTAGTGTCCTCAAACATATTGACAATGGATATCATTCAAGGAAACTGTTAATAATCCATCACCATCAACACTCTCATTCAATCACAGTGAACTGCAGTTTTGCACCCCAACAAGCATTCTCCACTTCTGCTATAACTTTGAAATTCATCAGGTGTACTGCTGATGTTAATGCATTTCAACTCAAAGTTGGTCAATTTATAAATATTGGCAAACAGCAGAATTGTAAAACAAACTAGCTAGATGGGTGAACTTCCTTCCATGTTGACTCAGAGTGGTGGTGGAGGCCAGTATCATCCTATCATCCTCTAAATTGTTTATGTACTGGGTGTAGTGATAGTTTTTTAAACATTAAGTGTGATGAATTTTCCACAACATTTTGGCTCCACATTAATGTTAGGACTTTTTTAATTTTATGCCACTTTAAACTTTGCACAAGTGGGCTTTCTGAAGTCAGACAGATGGGGAGAAAACTTTGCCTGCACCAGTTCCTTTCTAGGGGGTGGGTAAAGCCCAGTGAAAATAGGTCATTGGAATAGGTTTGAGGTGGGAGAAGGGGAATCTGGCTATTCTGTGTGACATAATAGCAGAGGGGAAAAGTAAGTCAGGGGAAATCTGGCACCAATGTGGGGTGCGCCAGCTCTGCCTTCTATCCTCTACATGTAAAACATCAGATTAAGTCAAAAAACAAGAGTACAGATTATTTTCGATTCGCTGGTGCATGTCGATGGAGATCATTTAATAATACACAATATGAGACACTCAGAAACAAGAGAATTACATTATTTGTCATTTGAAACTAAATTCAGTGAAAAAGATTGCACAGCACAAGATATTCAAAATTATGCTGAAATTCTCAGGGCTACCAAAACCTATAGATAAATTTATCTCCCCTGTACAACAGTGAATTCCAATATAGGCTAAAAGTGTGTGAAGGACTCAATAGGCAGAAGTGGTGTATCATCCTTGAGAGTTGATGAAATCCATATTGACTTGAAAGTGTGCAAGTGTGGAGGGAACATGACATTAAAGACTGGAACTCGGCCTCCAATGAACCATCAGTACATATCGACTACATCCACTGAAATAATCAAAAAGAACTGGTAGAGTTATTACTTTTCTTGTTAACAGCAAAAATGGAGGGCAATAATGTACATGGCAATGGAAATGAACAGGAATTTTGGGAAGTGGGAATTATTGCTTGAAGTTTAAGTTGTGAGAACAAGAATGGCTCCAGAAAATGAAGTAAAAGGCTAAAATTCAGAATGGAAAATTACATATGATAACGCCCTGTCACTTGAAACTCTGTCACAAGAGGTGTGATTTGCAAATCTGAAACATATGGAAACAGTACACAAAATTATTATGTGGGATTTCACTTATCACACAGTGTGCTTAGGAACCAAGGAATAGGTAGTAAAAGACTGTATGCGACTTAAAAGCAAGTTAGAACTTATAAACAGAGACGTAGATATGGTACTACAAACCCATCACAGAAGGTAATTGTCAGGTTTTGTTTGTTGTGTCAGGAGATGTGTGCTTTGTCTAAATGTGAGTTGGCTGCTGTGTGTCTGTCTTATCTTGCCAACGATTATCAGCTGAGCTGCTCGTGGATGCATGTCGACCTGTTGCTCCAATGTGCATAGCACCAGACAATTACACAATTTTCGTCGCCATGGGATGAAAACAATGTCATTTCTCACCCTGAAAATTTAACACATTTGTGGTTATGCTTCATGATAATGTAATTATAACCTACATGTTATAGATGCATTATGAAATTGAAAATTTAAGACTTGGTTGTAAATGTATAATGAAAATGTAACTCTATCACACTATTTATGCAACGATCTTTTATGAGAATATAACGAATAACTTCCACAACATATTATGAGCTAAATATCCCAGTGCTTTGCTTGTGATCTACACCTATCACACCTACTTGAACCTACAAGGTGGACACTTACACAACTGCCATCATCACTGGAAATTATGACGTCATGACCTGCCCATCTTTACCACAGAAAGTCTTCTGATTGCCTGTTTCATCTTCCATCTGAGCTCCGATTGCGAGATCTAAATATGTCCAACATAAATGGCTAAGAAGCTCCCTGATTCTCCTCTTTTGAAGAAATTTATGTGGCTTAGAGAAGACATTGCAAATTGTTGAAATTGTTGAAATAAGTGGTTCATATAATGTTAAAACAATAGCTGATTCCTCAAACTGGGGGGCTATCAAGTACGGGGTCCCACAGGGTTCTGTCTTAGGTCCTTTGCTGTTCTTGATATACATGAATGACTTACCATTCCACATTGACGAAGATGCAAAGTTAGTTCTTTCGGCTGATGATACAAGTATAGTAATAACATCCAAAAACCAAGAACTAAGTGATGTAATTGTAAATGATGTTTTTCACAAAATTATTAAGTGGTTGTCAGCAAACGGAATCTCTTTAAAGTTTCATAAAACACAGTATATACAGTTCCGTACAGTAAATGGCACAACTCTAGTAATAAATATAGACTTTGAACAAAAGTCTGTAGCTAAGGTAGAATTTTCAAAATTTTTAGGTGTGTCCATTGATGAAAGGTTAAACTGGAAGCAACACATTGATGGTCTGCCGAAACGTCTGAGTTCAGCTACGTATGCTATTAGGGTTATTGCAAAGTTTGGTGATAAGAATCTCAGTAAATTAGCTTACCATGCCTACTTTCATTCACTGCTTTCGTATGGCATCATTTTCTGGGGTAATTCGTCATTGAGTAGAAAAGTATTCATTGCTCAAAAACATGTAATTACAATAATTACTGGAGCCCACCCACGGTCATCCTGCAGACATCTATTTAAGGATCTAGGGATCCTCACAGTAACCTCACAGTATATATATTCACTTATGAAATTTGTTGTTAATAATCCAACCCAGTTCAAAAGTAATAGCGGTGTGCATAGCTATAACACCAGGAGAAAGGGTGATCTTCACTATGCAGTGTTTGGCATAGAAAGGGGTAAATTATGCTGCCACAAAAGTCTTTGGTCACCTACCAAACAGCATCAAAAGCCTGACAGATAGCCAACTAGCATTTAAAAATAAATTAACAGAATTTCTAGATGACAACTCCTTCTACTCATTGGCTGAATTTTTACATATAAATTAAGGGGAAAAAACAACGTAAACATTAGTGTCATGCAATATCTTGTTTAATGTAATATCTTGTACGACATCTTTTATTGACCTGACACGTTACACATCATTACGAAGTGTTGTATTCATGATCTATGGAACAAGTATAAACTAATCTAATCTGTGAGTCTGTGGACTAATATACGGCAGTAAAAAGCTGAGCTGTGATTAGAGGAGCTCTCTGGCTGGCCTGTTTCCAAGAAAGGAGCATGGTTTTCAAAAGATCTGAAAAAATGTGGTTGGATAGTAAAATACTAGTTTGTTTTGGGGGAGCTACATATGTGTGCTGACTTAGATACTCTCTGATTGTCCTACTTACAAGGAAGGAGAGTGGCTTGGTAGAGAAGATGAAAGGGGAAGGGGCATGACTGAGGAGTGAGAGAGGGAGGACAGGTGATGATAGGGAGAGGAAGGCAGAAGGAAGGGGAATTGGGGGTATTTGGAAAGGTATGAGGGGTGGGAGGGGTGTTCAAGGTCATAATTTACCCAAATTAGGCTCTGTTTTCCTAATGCCCCTCTATAGCTCACATATTATTATGTTTTAGGAGACTGAAATCTCCTCTGTCCCAGTCTGCATGAATTCCTCAAACAATGAGCCTTGAGACCCAGAAGGCAATAAGTGCATGAACTTAGGTTGATGTCACATGCCTTGACTTCCATAAAGCCTTTTATACAGTTCCACACTACCACCTAATGCACAAAATATGAGGGTACAGAATATCAGACCAGCTTTCTGATTGGATTTAAGAGTTCCAAACAAAAAAGATAGAGCATATCATTCTTAATGGAGAAAAATTTTCACATGTAAAAGTAACTACAGGCTTACTGCAAGTGAGTGCAAGCCCGTGTCATGAAAGAAGGTGCTTCGGCGCTTAGAGATGGAGTGATAGAGAAGTGGAGAGGAGATGAGATCTGCACATGAGTGGCATCAGAGAGAGGGCAAACAAAATCCGCGTTACGTAACTCTGTTGGAGAGAACAACAATCAGGTTCATTCACCATATTATACGTTCCAACAAATGAGGGGAATAATACATTTGAAGACGGAATTCGATCAATTGTCTACATGAGAGAACTTGTACTTCACGTCTTGACGTTGCATCACAGCTATAGTCCTTGTGACGTCAAAAGATTAGAATGGCTGCTGCAGCATTGTGAAGACGTCAAGTACAATTTTTCTCCAAATAATCATTGGCTAATGACAAGATCATCGAAGCTGGTTGTAATATTTATCATTAACTGCGATTTGGACTGTATTATAAGTTAAAATACAATACATAACAAAGTTACCATCAAATTCAAACAGAAAACATTGTAACTGCTTGACAGCTGCTTGAACTCCATATCTTTTTAAAATATGTATGTGTGCACGTTGATGTGGTTGACTGTAGTTAAATCACAGTGTGTAAAAAAACAATTACTGGTAGCAAAGACTATCGTAAATAATTGTGAGCATATTATCACATTGTTCTCCATCAATGGGCATTATGAGTCTAAACTAACTTATTCGACATTACAGTGAGTGACCGCAGTTAAGATCCATGGAACAAGTAAACAATTAACCACTTCTGTTAATAGGTAACCCTCCATGTTATTTTAAGGCATTTTCCAATTTGTGCATTGAAAATGGCGCGGGTTTACTTGGTCGAAATACCGGATGTTTTGGCGAATTTAGAGCATACAAGGCGTTGGGAAAAGATAAACTTCTTGGGTAATATGTAGACCATAATAGTCTGCATACTTCATATAATACAAATTCCTAATCAATAAGGGCTAGGGAGTTGTCATATCCTATGTATGCAATTGATATGTCAACAAACACGGTTTTTAATCCACAAGACTTTAAAACCAAAAAGTATTAGTACTTTGCTTTGTTCCAAAGACTACATCGTAATACCACCATTACTGCTATCTGAGTCTGTGTCTCTACCATCTGATTGTAAATTTGGGATGACAGGTTCATGGTTTATATCCATCTTCATCTCTCAATAAAAGGCTTCTTTCTGCAGCTATTCAGTGTGCAGCACACAATGTGCCCTCATTGATGGAGGGATGTCGTCTATTGCCTCATGCACAAGATATTCAGGGTCTGTTTATCTTAAATGTTTTTGGTTTACCGCCAAATATTCTTTAACTTGTGCCCAGATAAATTCTATCAGATTATACTGATAGTGATGTGTGGATAAATGCAAAACTGTGTGAACACATTCACGTGCTAGAAAGCCATATTTGTACATCATGTCACATGATTTTATAATTAACAAGCCACAAGAATTTGGCACGAGTCTGACTTGTACTGCGCATAATATTTTTATTTGTAAGCCATGGTACGACATCCGCTTTTCCAGTGTTTATGCTAGGTTTCTTCTATGTAGCAGTTGAATGATAAATGGCATGATAGACCAAATTACAATGACCGACTTATATGTGAGGTATAGCAAGAACTGCTCAGTGAACCATTTCATAAAACTTATGGCGTTCATTTTCGAATGGTAGTCACAACTGGTATCTAACACCCAAATACGAGTTTATTCGTAGGAACAGAACCAGTAGACAAGCAGCATGCAAAATAATCGTCCACAAACCTTTGTCTAAGGGAACTTTAAAACAGCCAGTATCATCAATCATTTTCCATTAGTTACTCATGGAATGATTCTGATTCACCCATGTTTCAACAACGTAATACATTGTTTAACTACTTCCTTCTGTGGTATCGTAGACCCTACACCTCTAAAATTCTTTGCATGGACGAAGCGCTACGTTTGTAGCCAATTTTCTCATGTGTACTTGTAACAAGTTTTTGTAATGTTGGGTATTCGCTAGTTATACATTTCAAACATGGAACTACGTAGAACACTATTGTCAAAACCGTCAATTTGTGTTGACGGTTTCTTGCGTTTTCGATGCTTTTCAGGCGACACAAAACAAAATTTTCTTGAGCTTTCTATAGCTGTGACACTTTCGTTCACTATTCTCTGTACAGTTCTCTTGCCGACACATGTTTCTGCAGTTTGTTCATGTCTCTTCAAAATGTCAAAAACAGGAGCCCCACTTTCAGATTCACGTTCGAAAAGTTATAAATGCAGTAAATAAATCTACTGCCCTGCTTCTGAAACACTTCTTGTTAATTTCTCTCAGGTGGCATATTTATTTGTAAATCGTGCTAACACATTTGCACATACACATTCACAGTTATATTGCTAGAATAAAATAACATCAACATTTGAACGAATAATTTGGTCCTTCTGTGAATGAAACTGCATTGTCGCGAAGCACGGCACCAGCACAGCATGAGATGACTGGGTGTTGTGTGTCCTTCAGCATCATTTCATCCACATTGACTCGCAAGTCACCGAAGTGGCGTCAACTAAAAAGTACTTGCAATAGAGAGACCAAACTCCCCGAATGGGGCATCGTGGCCAACAAGGTCATACGATCATTTCATTTAGCTCAGCACGAGGGTGAGGAATTCTCGTAGTCTCGTAGTAACTCGTAGCTATCTGCTCAGAGAGAGAATGAATCTTATTGGCTGCTGGCAATTAATGGAGGGAGGGTGCGCAGTGTGGCGTAAAATTGGGGCACCTTCCTATATGATGTGAACTATAAAGAACCATTATATTTCACTATATACATAAATGGCAAATGGACAATGGTAGGGGTCCCATGTTGTGCCGCAGAGATGACACAGAGAAGCTGCAAGCTAGAAAATTATAGCAGAATGCAGAAAGACTTGCAGAAGACATATGCTTAGTGCAGAGATTGTCAGCTGACATTTAACACAAATAAATGTAACCTACTGCACATAAATAGGCTGAAAGACCCATTATTGTATGGGATTGAAGTACAAGCCCTAGAAGTGGGCACACAGCTTAAATATCAGGGAGTATGCATATGGAGCAATTTAAGACAGAGTGACCACATGATCTTAATTTCAAGTAAGGCAGATAGCAGACTGAGACTTATTGGAAAACTCTTCAGGACATGTAGTCCACCCAAGAAGTAGGTAGCTTACAAAACCTTCATCCTACCGATTCTTGAGTATCGCTTATCAATCTGGAATCTGAGCCAGCTGGAAAATATACAAGAAATAGAGAAGATTCAAAGGAGAATATCATATGTAATCTTTCTAGTGTTAAGTTCATTAAACTAATATACTTCTAAAATAGCGAAGAACGTTTTCTAATTTATTTTATGACCATTACATGGACTCATAAGAGCAAGGGTGTACATGGCAAAATTCACCACTAAAGAATCGTCCATAAAGTAAGTTATAATGCGCCTAGTATGTCTATCTTACAGAATCTAATCATACACAACAATTATATATATATATATATATATATATATATATATATATATATATATAATTATTACTAAATGTACCAGTTTAATTACAGAATCGCTAATTATGTTTGAGTGTAAATGGTACAGTCGACTTCTAACAAAAAACCATGATTACTAATCAAGAAAAAAGATTTTAATCTTATCTGTAAGAATTTCCATTAGATGTAGTAGCCCAATAATTGCTGTATTTATTGCAACAACTCTACAAAAAAATTAATCAATGTCTGAGGAAAAAACTACCATTTAAAAATGGACTTGGTCCTGAAACTACAACTCAAATAGCCTCCCTTCTGGTTCTCTTGAATTTCTGTTAAGTTTTTTCGTTTATAATAGAGAAATCACACTAATTTTATCAATGTTAATCATTATAAAAACTTCAAATAGTATAATCTATATAGTATTCAAAATATTTTAACATGGTGCTTTTAGGAATGAAATTAAGTAGTTTTGTAATGACCGAAATGATGTTGATATTAATCGATCATTTTTACACTGCATGAGAAATGAGTAAGTAGAGTCAATTTCCACATTGAAATTTCATAAATACCTTTCAAATTTTCACACTTCTGCAGTGATGTTAACTGCAACAAGTCGATACTCTCAGTTATACTACATAGTAGTATTAAAATGGTAAGCCTATCCTGTGATACCTGTAATTTTGTGTAGCATGAAATCACAGAGTGAAATAAGCTCAGAGTTAAATAACAATTGCTCTTTATTAGAAACCAAATGTGACACAGTAACAATGCAACAAGGAAACCAAAGATACATGCTAAATAATGTCTTAGCATGAGTGCATGTAAGTGCCCTCTGACATATTCCTAATCGTCAACCGAGCATTCCTGTTTGATATGAATTTGATTCTAATTATAGGGGTTTCTAAAAAATCAAATCTGCCAATTCTTTACCAGAACAAATTAAAATACTTCAGTCTTATCATTTTCAATGTATTCACATATGTGATGGTATTTAATATCTAAGATTTTTGTGCATTTTAGAGTTCTCCATTTTTAATCAAGCAAATAGCACCTTGGCCATCAATACAGAGTGTGGTTGATATTTCTAACTGAAAATCCAATTGCGCTGAGTAAATTACACAACCAAAGAACTTCATTAGCAGCATCTCAAGCCACCATATATTCAGCCTTCACTGTTGATCTGGTTACAAATTCCTGCCATTGTAAACACCATGACACAGGCCCAGCTGCTAACAAACTCGCATAGCCTGATGGATGGATTTCATTGTCACTAGCAAAACTGGCATTAGAGTAGACCACCAGTTGATTGTGTCAGCTTTGTATCTTATGACCGGATCCTTGGTCCCCTATGGATACTTCATAATTCTTTTAACAGTGTGCCAGTGTTCAAGGCATTGAATATATAAAAACCTACTCAATGTGATCACAGTCAACCTGGCATCTACCTGTGAGACAGTTGCTGCAAACATTTAGCTATTGTCTGCCTGTCAATACAGGTTATCCATCCGCTTTACTTCATTCTGAACTTCTGAAGAAGGCACTAGATTTACTCTGGCTGACTTACTTAGATTTCTTTTGCAGAATGGTTGAGTTCAATTTCCATTCCACAGAAGTATTTTCCATTGTGCACAGTAACTTCAAAAGAAGAACTTAGTGTCACTAAGTTTCCTGTATTTCTGGAGACTTGCAAATGGATTACATCTACATGACTACTCTGCAATTCACATTTAAGTGCTTGCCAGAGGGTTCATCGAACCACAATCATACTATCTCTCTACTATTCCACTCCCGAACAGCCAGCGGGAAAAACGAACACCTAAACCTTTCTCTTCGAGCTCTGATTTCTCTTATTTTATTTTGATGGTCATTCCTACCTATGTAGGTTGGCCTCAACAAAATATTTTCGCATTCGGAAGAGAAAGTTGGTGACTGAAATTTCGTAAAAAGGTCTCGCCGCGACGAAAAACGTCTATGCTGTAATGACTTCCATCCCAACTCGTGTATCATATCTGCCACACTCTCTCCCCTATAACGCGATAATACAAAACGAGCTGCCCTTTTTTGCACCCTTTCGATGTCCTCCGTCAATCCCACCTGGTAAGGATCCCACACCGCGCAGCAATATTCTAACAGAGGACGAACGAGTGTAGTGTAAGCTGTCTCTTTAGTGGACTTGTTGCATCTTCTAAGTGTCCTGCCAATGAAACGCAACCTTTGGCTCGCCTTCCCGACAATATTATCTATGTGGTCCTTCCAACTGAAGTTGTTCGTAGTCCACATAAAGTGCGAAGTAGGTGTCCAGATCATCTGTTAATACACTGAAAATCCATTTGTCTGCATCAGTTGCTCAAATCCAGACACTGTCAGAAAATGTACAAATTTTTGATTCCTGCAATGCAGTGATGTTTTAGCTTGCGTAGACTCTTCTTCAAATGACAAACAAAATTTGAGTTCTCTAAAATAAACCATTTTAGGTGCTCTGTGTAAACTACTTTCAAATTCCTATTAAGGAATGCATTCTGAACATCAAATCACCTGATGTCCATATTGCCTGAAGTTGCTACTGCTGATAAAACTGTAATTGACTCATGTGGGACTACAGGAGAAACAGTCTTTTCATAAGCGATACTTTCTCTTGGGAATACTCTTTTGTAAATAATCGTGCTTTAAATCGATCAGCTTTCTTTTAGAATCTGCTTCATATGCTAGATCCATTTATATCGAACTGCCTTTCGATTATATAGTAAAGGTCATAGATGTTCACCGAGCCTGCACTGCCCAGCTGGTACTGCAGCCATGACTGCCGGGCGAGCTTGACTCGTGCTGCCCGGTCTGCCAGTGGAGCTGCACCAAGGCCTGTCATGCCACACTGTAGCCCACCACTGCCTGGATTCTCTCAAGTGGCCTATGTGGGTTAACTGCCAGATTGCTGTGAGCACAGGCACGAAACAAAATTTCTGAGGCCCATTTGCAAGTATTTTCTAACTTCGCCCAGTATATACCAGTACAGCACTTCAGAACTGATCTCTTGTACTGTGGGAGACTATATCGAATCTTTTATTAAAAATTTTGAAGCTTTAGAAATCTGTTTAAATTCCAGTCAATTTCAGTATTTCGACGCCTTCCGTTATTTCACAGTAGAAATTCATTTTACTTTGGACGAAACTGTCAAGAACATAATTAAAGAATATTTGAAGGGACTTGGAAAACTTTCAAAGATTATTTCCCTGATTTGTCTGCACATCATCTTCTTTAAATACGACCTCTAATTCAGTTCTGGGTGTTTAATATATTTAACAAAAATTTACATTTTGGTTGTCCATAAATACATCCTTTTGCATATGTGGGAGTGCTCACCTGATCCTCTGCCACAGTCTCAGCACAGGTTCCCTATAGCTGATACACCCATGTCACAAGCAACTGTCAGCTTCCATAGTCTTAAAATACTCCAAGAAGTTAAATTAATTTGTCAGCTGCCTGCTAATCCCTGTTATCAGACAAGTTTAAGTCATATAAAATGTTATCAATTTGTTTATACTGCATGGACATGGATTTTAGCATGACCCACAAAATATACCAGCAAGTCTCAATGTGTTGCCTTATGGTAAACTGCAACTCTGAGTCTTTCACATGCTCACTACTTTTTTAATAACTTATGACGTTTTTCATTGCTTCCAACGATGCACAAACATCAGGACAAGATTTTTGCAACTGGTGTGGCGAAGAACAGTGCTAAGTGATTTGTTGTTGCAGGGAATGTGACAATAGTTCTCAAGTGCCGTTTTCACTTTTTCCCCCTGATCGGTAATGAAAGTAACCCTTACAGATGACTTGTAAATATGCCTAACTCGTTCATGTTAGCTTCAGTTTCCTGCCATATGACGGGGTTAAAGCTGAAGTGGTGTAAGTCACGCTTTTAAAATTATTGACTTAAGTGCTGCCATACAATTTTGAAATATAGATCTGTTAAATGGAAGAATGGTGTAACTCACAGTTTTGTTCTTACTCCCATAGATGGAGTTAGCAGTTTCATTTGTGAATGAAATGGCCGCTTTGTTTACAGGCATTGCGGTGCAAGTCTGACTTACATCATTATTCCTCTAAGTGCTTCTAAGGCGTGCTTTCGTACTGTGTAGTTTACGTGTTTTGGTGAAGATGGATCCTCAATTTGATGAAGACACAAGTAGTGAACCCAATATATTGCAAAATGCAGGATCTAGTAATGATTATGATCCTTCAGAGAATGAAATGTTTGGTTCTTCAGGTAAGTTTAACTCACATAGTATCATTTGGCCAATTACATAACACATTATCATGTCTTTGAAGTTTAACAATGACTGGCCTATAAACGTAATTTCACTGAAAATAATAGCAAATGTGGTGCGCGAGCTAAACGATGTAGCATAATTTCTGCAAAACAATTCATAAAAATAATAACAGTCTTGAAACACAACCTCAAAACGTCGTAGCAAAAAATTCGTAAAATAATTGTGCGTGTTTGTTTGGTTGCAGAGGAAGAAGTGGAAATAACACAACATGAATTATCAAATCGAAGTAGAAAGAGGCAAGAAAGGGGGAGTACAAAGCAGGAAAGAAAGAAAAAAATAAATTTGGGTCAGGCATATGAAACTAACGAAGGGACAAAGGTTCCTGAAAAGACGTTCTCAAACATAAATTGTAACTGCAGATTAAAATGTATAGATAAGAAATCAGAAGTGGCACGCAGAAGTTCATTCGAAGCATTTTGGAATTTAGGTTCTTTTTCCTGTCAGAATACTTTTCTATGTGGGTTAATAAAGAAAATAAGTCCTCAACACAGGCGTCCTAGAGATAGGTCAAGATTGCCAAAGTCAACCAGCAATCAACTTCATATTCAAGTTGATGGAAACAGTGATAAAGTATGCAAAAAATATTTCCTTCAGACATTCAAAATATCAGATGGGCGGATGACCAGAGCTGTACAAAAGTTGGAAATGGGAGAGCAATCAGGATCGGACAAATGAGGAAGTGGGATACCCGTGAACAAAATCTCTGATGAAAGAATGGATATTGTCCAGAAGCATATTTCATCATTCCCCTCATACCAGTCTCATTATACAAGAGCTCAAAATCCAAACAGAAAATATTTATCCCCTGACCTTAATGTACGTCTTACGTATAACTTGTACAGAGAATACTGCAAAGAGAAAAAAATCTTACCTATTAAAGAGCCCATTTATTGCAGATGTTTCAGTCATGACTTCAACTTGCACTTTCATGCTCCACGTAAAGATACTTGTGTGAAGTGTGACAAGTACAAAATACAGATGTCTACTTTAGAAGATGCAATAGAAAGAAAGAACGTGTAAGTACAACACGAACTTCATCTTCGAAAGGTGGAGGCTGCTAGAATATCTATGGAATTAGATGAAGAAAAGTCACAGAAAGATAAATTGTATTATGCTTTCACTTTTGACTTGCAGAAAGCTCTACCATTCCCCAAACTCACCACTTCTGTGGCCTATTATAAAAGAAACATGTACTTATACAATATTGGCTGTCAAGAGCTGTCAACTGATATTGGCTTTATGTACACATGGGATGAGACAATGGCCTCACGTGGGTCACAAGAAATAGGTTCTTGTGTTACAAAACATATTACTACAAGAGCTTCAGCTTCAAAACATGTTGTCATGTATAGTGACACTTGTACAGGGCAAAATAGGAATTCGAAATTTGCATTGTGTCTCATGAAATTGCATCACACCAGTGTTAACATCGACATTATGGACCATAAATTTATTGTTAGTGGCCACTCCTATCTCCCTAATGATTCAGATTTTGGATCTATAGAATCGTATACAAGAGGTAAAACAGTTTATGTTCCTGCTGATTGGTGCTCCATAATCGCAAAATCAAGAAGAAAGAAAGCTTTTATTGTTATGCAAATGTCACGTGTAGACTTCAAGTCTACGAAGAATCTTGAACAAGCTATTACAAGGAGAAAACAAAATGTTGCTAAAAAACCAGTGTCATGGCTTAATATGCAGTGGATTCGTTTACTGAAGAATGAACTTTTATGCTCTATTACAAGGAGACTCTTAATGAGAATTTTCCATTCTCCGCTCTATGTCTAAAGCCAGCCAAACCAGGAAGACCAGTTTCACTTGGACATACTGCTATGGAAAACCTATACCATGGACCAAGACCTGTAATCAAGGAAAAGAAAAGGGACATGCTAGATCTTCTACCATAAATTCCACCCATCAATCATACTTACTTCCAGGTACTTACAACTGCTGAAGCAACAGTAGATGATACAGGCCTGCTGGATGTTGTTGATACTGAATGTGACTGAACATTGTCATAGCTAAGAAAGGATATTTCGTTATACTGCTCTTAGTTATTTCTGAAATATATCATTTGTCATTGAAAATAACTTTTGGTTTTATTTAAATTTACTGCAAATACAAGATTGGTTAAAGGCAAAATGGTGTAAGTCATTTGGGCCCTTCAAAAGAGACATACTTTTGTATTAAACTGTGTTCAATTATGAACGCATTGAAACAATGACACCTTTCTGTGATGTAAAACACAAAAACGTGGTATTGATTTCTTGTGGAAATTATTATAATACTTCTCACAAAACCTTCTGTTTCTCAAAATGCATGAAACATGACTTACACCACTTTGGTTTTAACCCCCTCATATATTTGCAGCACTTTTCTCCATATCAGTCAAGAACTCTGCAACAAATGGGAGCAGATTTTTCCAGTACAGTTCTTGTAAGATTGAATATATAATCAAATAATCTATCTTTTAGCATACAAAATTGTCCATATATCAGTTTTATGTATGCACTTGCCAACTTCCATGTTCTGGAACACTTGGGCAACCATAGCCACATAGTATTTGTCTCGCATGTGCAGATTTTTACAGCAATGGGCCAGGCCCTATGTGCGAAGTCAATGGGTTTTACTGTGCTTTTCACATATCAGCAAATTATAGTTGCATTCAATTTGGTGAAGAAATGAACCACTAACCACATCAAAAAACTTATAAAATTGTACCACAAAACACCTTGCTTGAGAAAAAAAACCAGGAACATTACACAAACAACAATATAAAAACTGAGGGTACAAAGAAATGGCTGAAACATTTCTAGACGATATTCCAACTGTGGATCAAAGTGTAATATAATCTTAGCTACAAAATTTGAATTCAAGATTCAGAAAAGAGCTCAGAAATATGGAGGCCTTAGAAGGAAGCAGAGATAGGGAAGAATGAATTGTGTAAACCAATCTATAGTTTCTTGTACTCTATTCATTATTTTGTTATGTATTATTGTGTTACATCCACTATTTTACATTATGAGTTGTTTCTCTTTGCAAGAGATCAAAAATGCGCTCTCCTATCATATCAAACCTTCATGATTCTCAAAGGAGTGCTGACGATTCAGATAGCTAATTCGCCTCTGTGTTGTCTCTCATTCCTGCCTTCCCAGTGCTGTCTGTTTTCCTGTTGCACCAAACCCTGTTAATGCTCAGGTATGGCCGGATACTCGAATGAGTCATGGGCCTCAGCAATGCTTTCCAGGTCAGTCTCTCAGTACCCAGTACAGTTGAGCTCTACTACCTACAGTGCAGAATGGAGCAGTCGGCTGCAGGCAGGATTAGGTGGGTAAATGTGGTGGAATGCGCAGTTCTGGTAATGGTACCAAATCTCGAGTTTCATTCTTCTTCAAAGACACCATTTTCTCTTTCATTGTTTGCTTCCACTTTGATGACACTTGTAACAGCATTACTTCCTCAAAAGTTGAGGTTCAAAGATAATGTCAGAGTGAGCTGCATCTAGGTCTTGAAAATGTACAGGTGCTTACAGACTAAATCGATCCTTCAGGTTCATCCTTTCATTTTTGACCTGTTTACCATTATCACACTCTTCAGTTTCTTGTTGAACATCTAAAATGCCCTGATCACCCAAGTAAGGCATGGGTTTCTTCTTCACTGAAAGAAGCATTGAAGCAGATCGTAATTTTGTTTGATTCAGGATTGTACTCCTAGAAGCGATAATTGCTATTACACTAATCACAGCCAACCATGATTAACTTCTTTAATATACTATCTCATTTTGATCTAAATTGATCAGGAATGTGTACATATGCTCTTATCCAAACTTCCTCGTGTGTTTTAAAGATGGAGGTATTCCAAACCATTTTTCATACACTGTAAGATTTTGTGTGCTTTACACAATCGTTCATTTAAGATACATGCTGTACAGTTTCCTGCCTCCGCCCACAATTCATGAGACAGGTCCGTAGTCAGCAACATGCTGCATGCAGACTCAACAATAAAAACATTCTGTCGCTCAGTATGGCCTTTTGTTGTGGTGTATAGTGTTCGTTTTCTCAGGTATTATTCCATTTTACTTGAAATAGTCTTCATATATTTTATTCATGATTATTACGAGTATCAGCAAGCTACGTTGCTCTTTAAATCTTTTTTATTTTATAAATCATTCACCATGACCACATTTTGGCATATTGCCACTATCATGTGCTCTCTCAACATATAAGTATGTGATGGTCTTAATATAATGGTTTGTAACTATGATGAAAAAAGATATAACACATCGTTAGGCATATTGGTGCTGCCATGTCCTGTCTTCTCTTAGAATTATTAATTTCTTTTTCTATTGACAGCTCGGATTATAGTGAATCAGCGATATTACATGTTTAAGTAGTTACTGTTGTTTTTTAATATTTGGTTCTAATTATTTTTTGGTCTGGACTTCTTTTTAGTTTTATTCGAGATTTTTTATTATATTTTTATTTTTTCGTAATAATTTTGTAATTGTGAATGATTTACGATATTTTCATGGTGTTATGTCTTTGTTTTATACCCTTCATCCTATCGCTGTTACTATGGATATGTGTTATTTAGTGTCTCTCATTTATTACCTTCCCCATTTTCTTGATTTATAATGTGAATAAAGTTTTCTATGCATTTTTTGTGCCTAGTTCAGTTTGTTCATTCTGTGTTTTCAGACTTGAGAAAACCATTTGACTTTGTGTCACATAAAACTATGTTACAAAAATTATCTTACTATGAGGTAAGAGAGAAATCATTGAGTATATTTAGAACCTGTCTAGTGACAGGCCAGAGGCAGTATATACAAATAATCAGGCATCACAGTTGTTGAAAATAAAATATGAAATATCACAGGAGGCTCAGTTCTCTGACTTTTCCCCTTTGTTGTTTACATAAATGATTTCTCAAGTCATGTATCATACGTGAATGTGCTCTGTGCTAACACCACACTGATAGCAACAGGTGAAAACTTACAAAATGTTCTAAATTTCAACAAAGAAGAAACCGAGATGCTCAGTTACTGGTGTCCGGCCAACCAGTTATCCATTAACAAAATAAAAATAGAAGAACTATATTTCAATCTCAGAGCAATGAAGTCTGTGAGTAGGAATGTGAAATTAATTGGACTCGTGACTAATAAAAGACTGCCATGAGATGGATGCGTAAATTACTTAAGGAGTAAAGTAGTAAGAGTATTATTTTTGTTATATGAATTAAGACAAAATGTCAGTAAGAATCTACTGCCATACTTTTATTATGCATTATTCCATTCACACCAGCGATATGGAATACTGTTGTTGGGAAATGCACAAGAGTAGACCTATATTCTTCAATGGCACACGAAAGCCATTAGATATAATCTAGGTTTGCCTCTCAGAGAGACTTGTAGAAGTCAGTTCACATCACTTACGATTTACTTGTATAGTTCTCTTATTTATGCCAAAGAAAATTCAAACAATCTGAGACTACGAAATAACATTCATTTGCAAAGTAGAAGAAAAAGCTGCACGATAAATTTACTATTCTCAAGACTTTATCACACAAACAGTAGCCGTAAACACATGAGCCTGAAATTCTTCAACAAACTGCCAAACACAGCTCACTTAACTCCCTTCCACAAGTTTAAAGAAAATTTAGAAGCTTTGCTAAAAGAGTGAGTTTTTTAACTTCATGGAAACTGATTTTCAAGAATTGTGCTTTGAGTAGGTATACTTTTCAATGAAATTGGATCTAATCATTCATTTATTTACCTGTGGATAAGCATACTGTTATCTTTGCTCCAGTAGCCATTGATGATTTTAAATGTAGATAATTAATATGTAAATGTATGTAATTAATATACAATCGTAATTAAGCATTTGTATGTGTGTGCAAACAAGTGTTTCTGTAACTACACAGCGTTGTTAATAAGTGTTCTGTTGTATTAATTATATTAACTTTACCTCGCATATTGCCAAGGCCAATTGTATCAAAGTGTATTGAAAGGCTGATAATAAACGTTCTGAACGATTCACTTACTCTTTAGCAAGATCTCGCCAAACTCAACACTATCACTTGCTGGTCACTTGTAGCGCCTCAGTTGCAGTGAGTAACAAAGACAGGACGGATTGTCACGACAGTTATTTTAGAGTGTGAGAATAACATTCATTACAAGAAGCTTATTTTTACAATATGTTATTCAGTGGTTAAAGGAAATTGTTGCAGGCTGGAATGAGATTCCCATTTCAGTGTTTCAGAATATTTACCGATTTAAAAAGTATTTATTTTCGCAGCTGAAAACAAACCTCAATTAATGCATTGACCTTAACTATTCCCTTACAAAACAAACGTCTCAAGCCCTGTGCTGTTGAACGCACTATTGCAGAGTAAAGTCAGCTGCTTAAGTTTTTGGACGGTGATAGAGGAGAGTGTATCTGCCCTGTACGTTAAACAGCCTGTTGAGGATAGGCATATGCTAAGATTGTTTTCTTTGTATGTGGAAACCAAGGAAGTTAGAATATCCTTGGTGGGTGGAGGTGGGAGTGCAGCTTAAGGCCCGTCCACACGCAACGATCTGTCTGCGCAAATGTCTGTGCACATCACATCTTCTCAGAGGCATCGTTGCATGTGGTCAGACGATTTGTACCAACCTGAAGTGTGTGCAAACCTGGAAGTTGGAGGTTTGAGCGAAACCTCTCAAATCTGTGGGTTCAAACCACATCTGCGCAGACAAATTGGAGCGTGTGGACAGGAGATCGCAGCAAATCTGGCGCGAAACAGCTGTTTGCTCAGTCTAGTGTTTGTATTTGTGCGCATAGGGCATTAAAATGGCTGATACTCGTCAGTGTTCCCGAGATTTTGTAAGTGAATTCATTGAAATATATACACTCCTGGAAATTGAAATAAGAACACCGTGAATTCATTGTCCCAGGAAGGGGAAACTTTATTGACACATTCCTGGGGTCAGATACATCACATGATCACACTGACAGAACCACAGGCACATAGACACAGGCAACAGAGCATGCACAATGTCGGCACTAGTACAGTGTATATCCACCTTTCGCAGCAATGCAGGCTGCTATTCTCCCATGGAGACGATCGTAGAGATGCTGGATGTAGTCCTGTGGAACGGCTTGCCATGCCATTTCCACCTGGCGCCTCAGCTGGACTAGCGTTCCTGCTGGACGTGCAGACCGCGTGAGACGACGCTTCATCAAGTCCCAAACATGCTCAATGGGGGACAGATCCGGAGATCTTGCTGGCCAGGGTAGTTGACTTACACCTTCTAGAGCACGTTGTGTGGCACGGGATACATGTGGACGTGCATTGTCCTGTTGGAACAGCAAGTTCCCTTGCCGGTCTAGGAATGGTAGAACGATGGGTTCGATGACGGTTTGGATGTACCGTGCACTATTCAGTGTCCCCTCGACGATCACCAAAGGTGTAAGGCCAGTGCAGGAGATCGCTCCCCACACCATGATGCCAGGTGCTGGACCTGTGTGCCTCGGTCGTATGCAGTTCTGATTGTGGCGCTCACCTGCACGGCGCCAAAAACGCATACGACCATCATTGGCACCAAGGCAGAAGCGACTCTTATCGCTGAAGACGACACGTCTCCATTCGTCCCTCCATACACGCCTGTCGCGACACCACTGGAGGCGGGCTGCACGATGTTGGGGCGTGAGCGGAAGACGGCCTAACGGTGTTCGGGACCGTAGCCCAGCTTCGTGGAGACGGTTGCGAATGGTCCTCGCCGATACCCCAGGAGCAACAGTGTCCCTAATTTGCTGGGAAGTGGCGGTGCGGTCCCCTACGGTACTGCGTAGGATCCTACGGTCTTGGCGTGCATCCGTGCGTCGCTGCGGTCCGGTCCCAGGTCGACGGGCACGTGCTCCTTCCGCCGACCACTGGCGACAACATCGATGTACTGTGGAGACCTCACGCCCCACATGCTGAGCAATTCGGCGGTACGTCCACCCGGCCCACTATACGCCACGCTCAAAGTCCGTCAACTGCACATACGGTTCACGTCCACGCTGTCGCGGCATGCTACCAGTGTTAAAGACTGCGATGGAGCTCCGTATGCCACGGCAAACTGGCTGACACTGACGGCGGCGGTGCACAAATGGTGCGCAGCTAGCGCCATTCGACGGCCAACACCGCGGTTCCTGGTGTGTCCGCTGTGCCGTGCGTGTGATCATTGCTTGTACAGCCCTCTCGCAGTGTCCGGAGCAAGTATGGTGGGTCTGACACACCGGTGTCAATGTGTTCTTTTTTCCATTTCCAGGAGTGTAGAAACCACCCATGTTTGTGGAAGATTAAAAAAAAGAATATAGTTATCGAGACAAAAAGACAGCAGCATACAATGCTCTAATTGAAAAATTGCGGGCAGTTGACGCCTCGGTAAACTGAGAAGCGGTAATAAAAAATAAAAAAAAAAATTCGTTGCGAACTGACGAAATTATTTGCGGATGGATGTCGAAACTTATAATTGTCTCTTAAAGCTTGTAACACCTCATATTATGAGAAAAAAATACTTCTATGAGAAGGGCAATTTCTCTTCATGAGCGGCTGGCGGCAACATTAAGATTTCTAGCAACAGGAAGGACCTACAAGGATTTGGAATTTTCAACTGCAATATCGAAACAAGCATTGAGTAAAATAATACCCAACACATGTGAAGCTATTTACGCTGACCTGAGGGATGAGTTCATGAAGGCAAATCAAGTGAATTAAGTCTGTCAGCGAACTGTTTACCGAAAAAGGTTATCCAGAGTGCAGAAATCTAGAAGATCTGGTGTAAGTGTAGGTCAAGTATACAAGCCAACATTATGGTATTTTGATCTGCTTGGTTTTCTTAGTGATCAAGAAACGCCAAGACCAAGCAGGAGTACAATTGAAGATGAAATTGGTGTGTCAATGTGCCAGGAAATGGAACACGAGGTAATGTAAAACACAACAGGTTCGCCCTGCAACTCTCGCAGTAAATGTACGTGAGAAAACTGCTTTCGCTTTAGCAGCCACTGTCTACACCATTTTCACCGCTTTCTCTGTTTCCTGCGGTTGGTCTGAATGTTGTTTGCAGCACAAGTTGCGAACACAGACCACAAAAGAACTTCCTCCATTTCTATATTTCAAAATAACTGAATTAAATTTTTGACTTTTACGGGGAGCGTAGTCGCTTGCCACTGATATTTCTTTACTACACCGACAGATGGCGGGCGAGTAGTAGATTGAGGTTTGTGTCGTGTGAACACAACACATTTGCAGCGATCTTTTGCATGTACAGACATCTGGGCCAATGTCTGCGCAGACAGATCGTTACGTGTGGACCGGGCTTTACATGGAAGTGGTAGCTTCACGCAAATCACTACACTAAAGTCACCTTTGGTGGCATAGAGAATCTTTGGACAGTATGTTTATTATTTTCGTTCGAAATTGTGGGATAATAACAGCTGTTAATGTTGTGTTCCCGTATATGTGATAAAATTACAGTTACATTTGCCGTGTAATAATGGATAGTCAGGTATCAATTGAAGGAAGATTTTTGGATATTGTTGATGACGCATGGCGTGAAGACAAACTTCCATGTGATGACATAGAAGTTCCGCCGTTTGAATTACCTGATCCCGAAGCAGACAACGGCGATTCACATCTTACACTGAAAGAACAAGAACAGAAGTGGACCGACCTTGGACTAACTGTACCAACCGAACATAGCCAAGGATTTCCAAATTAAAGCAAGTTTTGTACAATGCAGTAGCCTTATTCGAATGAGACGTAGCAATATTATTTTATCTTCTGCTCAGTTGAGTGAGTTGTTCTTAATGTCTACTAGGATTGCCGTCGCCCATGGATCAATTCGTGACTGGTTGATGTGCACAAATTTCATAGACGTTTACATAAAGCTAATGTCTTTCTGTCTGTTGGTTGCATAAACGTCTTAGTACATAGAGTACACATCTTTGTATCTTGTTGTTGTTACATACATACGGAGTGCTCTCCATTATGCAGCGATAGTTTGATTTATGCCAAGTAACTAACTAAAAACCATAGAGAACCTGTCACAGCAAGTGCCAACTGCAATAGAAATTAATGTTATGTAACCTTAACTAAAACTTCAGAATGAGGGAAGTGGCGTCAGCACATACAAGACACGAGTGTAATAAAATGAAGCGTAAACATTTGTTAGAATAATTCCTTTCAAAATAACACTCCTGATTTCCTTACCCATTCTGATCCTTTGCCCCCAGCTGAATGAAATTGTGCTCAATAACATGTTAAACTCCTTATTTCTCATCCTTGGCAGATTGCAGTTAAGAGAGATTAATGAATGTTATGAGCTGCATATCTTGCCCATCATAAAATATCATCCTCAAAAGAGACTATTAGAGCAGCCTTCTTGATAGATTCAGATCAGAATTGGAAACACTTGACAGTAATAGGACATGACAGGGTACATTATTCATAATGTTTGCTAGTATGTGAAGGGAGGGATGTAATTGAAAAAGTTGTCTTTATTTACAGAACAAGCTAAAGACAGTTTAAAATTTAATAAACTGCGTATAATGCTTATTAAAACATTTTCACCTTATTACTGCTTCATGGATCACTGGAAAACTTAATTGAAGGTAGCATTAATGGCTAAACATTTGGCACTTGTTTCATGAGCACTGTAGCAGGTGTTCGGATGGCTTAGTTGTTAATGATCTTGTTGTTGGTTGCAGTGATGATGCCGAATGTTTGTTGAGGCAGCAGGTATGTAAAGTTAGGGGAACTGTTGTCATGAAGCCACAAAAACCATGAGAAGACAATTGCCCAGTTATTCATTACACACAGTACAGTAGTTGGGATGACACCTTGCACAGTCAGCACCCACCGGTGCATTATGGCTCCAGCCATTGGTGTGTACTTGCTCTATACGTGCCCTCAGGTTTCAGCTGGCCCATGGAGTTGCTATGCTGGATATGCATACTGAAATGACGTTGTGATGCCAGCACCTTGGCAAGTGTAGATATGTGTCACACCTGTGCAGGCAACAGGCATACAGTGACAAGTTCTGCACAGATGCAGACCAGCCTGTGCTGGGCTCAGTGTAGAGAGTATGTGTACATTCTGAGAACCAAAGATCCCAGCATAGGATACAGTAGCCTGCGGACACCAATATGTGGTGCAGGCAAGGTAGGTAGCAGCAAGGCGCATTCAGGTGCAAACCCTGGACCCCTGGTAGGCGCCCTGTGGTCACTCGAAGTCAGCTAGCAGATGGCCCATAGCTGGAAGGCTCCAGTTTGGCTTTTAGTAGTTGTAGCCTGGATGACCAATATCGGTACTACTACTGTCATTGGGCAACTCGTGGAGCTGGCAGTAAAGAATGACAGGTACTGTGTGACTGGAGTGGGTGGTATTTGTGGTTGCTCGAACCCATCCTGTTTTAGCAGAACATCATTCTCGGTCACATAGGGGCCAGAAGCAGTGCAGTGCCAGGCTTGGTTACGGAATAACCTGAGTCACCACTGTGACAGCCTGGTCCCTGTACAACAGTGTTTCAGCCGTGCCAGAACCAACTTGGGCTGAACAAGTGGTAACTAACCTTGCTCTAGGTCCAAGGATGAGGCTTCTGTCATGTCAGCACGGCCTGTCTTTAGCTTCTTTCTCAAAATGCTGTGACTACTTTGTTTGCTTGGCCACAGGTTACAGCTGCCGAGCTGAAAGGCAGTGGTGTAACTTGATGTTTATCATACCTCCTGGCTAAGAATGTCAGCCTTTAATGTTAAGTGTATTTTGGAAGTACTCAAATAAGGCTGACATAACAACCAAGTAAACAAGAATAGTCAGGAGTCAAGAGGAATGTTCGATTTGAGTCATTGGGTATGGTGAGTGATGTAATAATAATGGCTGCTGTCACATCAACCTGTGTGTGTGTGTGTGTGTGTGTGTGTGTCCCCTTGGTCAGAGCAGATGACACATATTGAACATTCCTCTGTATCTGAATATTCATAGTCTGCAGTCTTTGCCACATATATGTGTCTATGAAACTATTGATTTTCTGCTACTTCATTCAGTTGTTGAGTAACTAGGTATGCTAAGCAGTGTACATTTTTGTAGTATCTGTGTGTAATGTGTCAAAATAACATGTAAGAAATGAACAAAGATAACAGTTTGTGAGCCATTAAGATCCAAGAATGCCCTTTTTATGACAGTTGAAAAGTTTAAAATACAGTGTGAGTTCATTTGAAAGTTCTCTGTTTTTAGTGACTTACAGTTTTTCCCAAGGACTGGGGCAGAGCAAATAAAGGCCCTCAGTGTTTGAGGTGGCAATTATATTGTCATTGGGAAAACATGTGAAATGGACCTTGGAATAGTGTCTACACTATTCTGAGAAGCAGTAATTTTACTTATGCAGGCTTTCTTTGTTTTAGGTAACTGCTGTACATTATGGAGTTGCCACACATAGGGAAGCAATGTGCTCATACAGACTGCAAACAGCTCGATTTTCTTCCATTCCAGTGTGAACACTGCAAGCAAATCTTTTGCAATGATCATTACCTGCCAGATAGACACAACTGCAGTGAGCAGTGTGGCACTGAAATTTCAGCAGTGCCTGTTATCTCGTACAAGTGCTCTATATGTGACCATTCCAGTGCTGTCCAGATGAACTGCCCAGTGTGTTGCCAACATTTCTGCCTGCAGCATCGTCATCACGGTTGTTTGGATGACGATGATGGAAAGTTAAGACAGAGGGATGTAAACATATGCAAAAAACAATATGAACTGGCAAAACAAGAAGCAGACATAGAGGTATTGCAAGATTTCATGTATTAGATACGTTTTTAATTTACTTATGTTTCTCATTTTTCTTCTTCTGTTTTTTCATGTGTTACTCCTTAATTTCAGCATTACATGAAACTGTATGAATAACACAGAAACTTGTCGCTTGGACCTGTGTCAGAATAATAAAGTGATTGGTAGCTAATTGTTTACAAGACAGCTAAAAACACAACTCAGAGAATGAACTTGATCATATCCTTGGTTCTTTTCATCTTGGTTGTATTTGCTCGAAATTTGGTAGAAAATCCGAAGAAATTCTGGTCGTATGTAAAGTACACAAGCGGCAAGACGCAGTCAATACCTTCGCTGCACAGTGCCGATGGTACTGTTACCGACGACTGTGCCGCTAAAGCGGAGTTATTGAACCCAGTTTTCCGAAATTCCTTCACCAGGGATGACGAATGGAATATTCCAGAATTTGAAACACGAACAACTGCTAGCATGAGTTTCTTAGAAGTAGATACCTTAGGGGCTGCGAAACAACTCAAATTGCTTGATACGGGCAAGTCTTCAGGTCCAGATTGTATACCGATCAGGTTCCTTTCAGATAACGCTGATACTGTAGCTCCCTACTTAGCACTCATATACAACCGCTCGCTCACCGATAGATCTGTACCTACAGATTGGAAAATTGCGCAGGTCGCACCAGTGTTTAAAAAGGGTAGTAGGAGTAATCCATTTAACTACAGACATATATCATTGACGTCAGTTTGCAGTAGGGTTTTGGAGCATATACTGTATTCAAACATTATGAATCACCTCGAAGGGAACGATCTATTGACATGTAATCAGCATTGCTTCAGAAAACATCGCTCTTGTGCAACGCAGCTAGCTCTTTATTCGCACAAAGTAATGGCCGCTATCGACAGGGGATCTCAAGTTGATTCCGTATTTCTAGATTTCAGGAAAGCTTTTGACACCGTTCCTCACAAGCGACTTCTAATCAAGCTGCGGACCTATGGGGTATTGTCTCAGTTGTGCGACTGGATTCGTGATTTCCTGTCAGGAAGGTCGCAGTTCGTAGTAATAGACGGCAAATCATCGAGTAAAACTGAAGTGATATCAGGTGTTCTCCAGGGAAGCGTCCTGGGACCTCTGCTGTTCCTGATCTATATAAATGACCTGGGTGACAATCTGAGCAGTTCTCTTAGATTGTTCGCAGATGATGCTGTAATTTACCTTCTAGTAAGGTCATCCGAAGACCAGTATCAGTGGCAAAGCGATTTAGAAAAGATTGCTGTATGGTGTGTCAGGTGGCAGTTGACACTAAATAACGAAAAGTGTGAGATGATCCACATGAGTTCCAAAAGAAATCAGTTGGAATTCGATTACTCGATAAATAGTACAATTCTCAAGGCTGTCAATTCAACTAAGTACCTGGGTGTTAAAATTACGAACAACTTCAGTTGGAAGGGCCACATAGATAATATTGTGGGGAAGGCGAGCCAAAGGTTGTGTTTCATTGGCAGGACACTTAGAAGATGCAACAAGTCCACTAAAGAGACAGCTTACACTACACTCGTTCGTCCTCTGTTGGAATATTGCTGCGCGGTGTGGGATCTTTACCAGGGGGGATTGACAGAGGACATCGAAAGGGTGCAAAAAAAGGGCAGCTCGTTTTGTATTATCACGTTATAGGGGAGAGAGTGTGGCAGATATGATACACGAGTTGGGATGGAAGACATTACAGCAAAGACGTTTTTCGTCGGGGCGAGACCTTTTTACGAAATTTCAGTCACCAACTTTCTCTTCCGAGTGCGAAAATATTTTGTTGAGCCCAACCTACATAGGTAGGAATGATCATCAAAATAAAATAAGAGAAATCAGAGCTCGAACAGAAAGGTTTAGGTGTTCGTTTTTCCCGCGCGCTGTTCGGGAGTGGAATAGTAGAGAGATAGTATGATTGTGGTTCGATGAACCCTCTGGCAAGCACTTAAATGTGAATTGCAGAGTAGTCATGTAGATGTAGAGTCTGTTGCCACTGGGAGTTGCAAATGACAGTTGCAGCCACCAGTGTACCCGTTGAGATTCATTTACATTTTTCCTTTGTTATATGTCAAACATGATAGCTGTGAAAGCAAACAAACAAAAGGTTATTTAAGTCCTGCAAATCATACTCCATACTGCACTTTTCAGGATAATGTTTTAACGGAAATACGGAAGCGTTCGATCCTGCCCGTCTGCTTTGACCCATGACGTCACAAATATGGCGGGAACGACCATAAACCACGACTCCAATATGGCACATATAAAGTCGTTACTTACGCATTATGAGGACGAGAATACATCAAAAAACAAACACACACACACACACTCCACAAAAAGCCTAATGACACTAGCGGGACAAGAGCGGGAAATAGGGGTTTTTTGGGTGGGGACAAGCTAAATATAAACAAATTTGGACACCCACCCCCATACAAAACCATGCAAAATGACGAAAAAAAAACAACATCACGAAACTCCCTAAATACCACTAAACACAATTTCACCTGGAATCGAACACTTCCCTTGACATATATAGCTCAAAAACATCTCCCGATACCAATACCAACATTCACAGCCGCACATTGGGATAGAGCACTTGCCTTGACCTGTTATCCTTACGATATCTCCACATACAGCCGTCCCTGGTCCGAGATGCTGGAACTTTAAGTAAGCCTCATTTCTTCACGACATACTGAACACTTCACGACTTCATCCAAAAATCCGAATAGTTGAAGAAATTTTATTAGAGACAACGCACTGGCCCCCATCGTAGCCGACAACTGAAAACTGTGGACCCTGTCAGTCATATCCATACCTACCAAAGACATAAAGAGCAATTTACAAATATTCACATACGCAAACTAAACCAACAACATCACCTAACACACCACCAGAGAGCACCATCGATCGCAACAAAACGACCCCTACAAACATGTCTTTCTCACAAACTAAATTCCACGCTGTCGTGACTTTACACACAACAACAGCCTTGCGTCACGGGTCAAAGCCGACGGGTGGGATCGGACGCTTCGGTTGACCCGTTTTAACATATTCAGCATGATGTCACATATCTCTTATTGGTACACCGGTACTGCGCCTATGGTTCTTCGTGATTGTCCTTCAGTTACTTTATTATTCTGATCAGTCAAAAATTGAAGTTTGAAAGTAACAGTTAATAATCAGCTATACTTACTGAAAACTTTGCTCTTCGTTTCATTTAGCATCAAACCTCTAGCATATAAAAGCAGAGGCTCCTTCACTGAGAGAAGAAGGGGAAAGGGAGAGAGAAAGAGACTCTTTCACAGAGAATGGAAGGAAAAAAAAGAAGGTGTAACAAAGGACAAGGTGTCTCTGACAGCAATGAATCTGAAAAAGTGCTAGGCACTGAAAGAGGAGATGGAAGGAAGGAAGACATACAGGTTAGAGCTCAATATCCTGCTGATCTGAGTTCATTTATAGAGCCATTCACTCAGTTGGATAAGAGAATGAAAGTACTGTGGTCTTCAAAAGTAGTCATTATAACATTTAATTAAAATGATTCATGAAGTCTTAATCTGCATAGCTCAGCAGAGATCAGAATTACACTGCCCTCAATTATTATTAATTTCTGTTCAACTTCATTAGGCTCACCACAAAGAGAAATTCAGTTCAGATAGTGCATTGCAACAGAGAAGATTAAAACCCACATATTCCGTAACAGAAAACAGTTGATTGGTTGAGAGACAGGAAGGAACACATCTATTCATTAGAGTGTTCATTACAGTCATAAGAAGACAGAAAATGGTGCTCAGCAGACACGAGAAATTTGGATCAAGGAGGAAGTGGAGAGAGGAAAAAGCAGAGGAAACAAAGAGTAAAGTGAGGTGTAGGGAATTAAATAGTAATTGAATATCTTGATGAGAGGGCATGAAAGCAGTTGTAAAGGGATATGTATCCCAAAGTGAGAAATTCACATACTGTCCAGATTCTGAATAATTAAAAACCTAGTGCAGACCAAGGGCCAGTAAAGTCTTTCCAGTTTCGTGAGGAAGCATTATTAACTGATTGTATCTGTGTGCTGTATTGTTAGTGATGCAGGTAAGGTAAATCAGAATGATTTTGTCTTGTTGGTCTCATGTTTTCCTGTATCTGTAGAAATTACATGTTCGTAGCAGTGTTTCTTCTTTGGGTCATAGTGAAGGATATTGAACTATTTAAGAAAATTCCAAAGGGTGTAGTACTACACTTCGGCTTTGACCTGTAACGTCATCAAGTTGGCAACTACCCAAATTGAAACTTGTGCAGTATGGCAACCGTGACATCACACATTAAGCACGTGCACCAGCACAAACAACATGAAAAATATTTAATTGCAGAAATAACATGAAACTCACAGGACAAGTGCATGGAATTGGGGGTTATGGATGGAGACAAACTCAATGCTCGACAACTCTAATAATGAAGACTCATCAAAACAAATATTAAAGTAAAAATCAACCATACAAAAACCTTGGCTATCAACAAAACCACAATAAAAAAAAATGAGTATTGGAAATTTTACTTGACCTAAACAACTCAAACGAAGCCCATAATCGTAAAGAATCACAACTAATAGAACTATTATCAAACCCTAACCAGACCAAAATAACTACAACAAACTCCCCATGATATCCACCCAATTCCATGGGATCCGTACCAGATAGGATTAATAGAAGAGGTAGTGAAGATCCAACAGAGAGCAGCGCGCTTCGTTACAGGATCATTTATTAATCGCAAAAGCGTTACGGAGATGATAGATAAACTCCAGTGGAAGACTCTACAAGAGAGACGCTCAGTAGCTCGGTATGGGCTTTTGTTAAAGTTTCGAGAACATACCTTCACTGAAGAGTCAAGCAGTATATTGCTCCCTCCTATGTATATCTTGCGAAGAGACCATGAGGATAAAATCAGAGAGATTAGAGCCCACACAGAAGCATACCAACAATCTTTCTTTCCACGAACAATACGAGACTGGAATAGAAGGGAGAACCGGTAGAGGTACTCAGGGTACCCTCCGCCTGGCTTGCGGAGTATGGATGTAGATGTAGATAAATTTTAAATATGAACTTCAACAACCAAGCCAAACCACAAAATCACAACAACAAAAAAAACTACTCCAACACAACTTTCGATACATTTCAAAGAAAATCGTATACATTATAAAAAAAAAACCAATACACTTTGTTCATTAAAAAAGAAAAAAAATTATAAAAAATGTACTAACCACCCAAAGTCAGCTGGCAGATAAATCTGCGCTGACACACGCCTGATGCCCCCACCCCCCCACCCCCCTCTCTACACACACACACACACACACACACACACACACACACACACACTAAAAAACAAATCACACTGATAACCACTGCATGTAGACTTTCCTGATTTGACAAGCAATGGCTTCAGTTAATTTCATGAATTTACTGCACTGCCATGAGGCTATATAACTGGAGAAATGTAATTGTATTAGCCATATTCTCACCTGTAGCAGCAAATAATGAATGGCTTGTAAATTTCATCATAAGAGCTACTCATAGTATCAAACCAAAAACACAAAAATTGCATTTCAAACCATTAACAGTATAATGAACTAGCAATTCCAAAGCCAGAACAAATCAGTAGCTGTTAACTGATGACATTAAAATAAAGGACTGACAAACCAACAAAAACGAACTCCCAAAACACCGAGTAATGTACAGCACTAAGTCCAATGCTGTCCTAACATCACTTGCAAACAATTTAGAAAATAAACATCTCACACTAGAGTGTGCCACCACTTCTTTCAGCTCACATTCTGCGAACACAATCTGCTTAAAAAATGCTGCACCGCAATGACATCACACAATACAGTTATGTGTATGGTACCTTAAATTTTAGTTGATCCCTGTTTACAGAGATGACTTTCTTTTTTGGTACCTCTGGTGAAGACCGAGTAAAACTTGGCAGATTGTATGGAAGACGCAAATGTTAGAAATTCCAGGGTGGCAACAACATACAAAAATTGAGGACAGGCAACTGATTATCTGTATGTGGCACACACAAGGAGACAAGATCCTGTATTTAATTGGGAGTGGAATGGTGCTGTGGTAAAACTGCATGTACAAGGAAGATTTTGCCTTGAATTCTAGTCCATTGTTACTAGCGTATGTGTCGAACCCTGTAAAGTGAAGATTTTGGCAGGTGCACAAATTATTACATCAGCTGTGGTGATGCATTGCTGATTTTTCAGTAATGATGCAGAATTTCTAGTGATATTATCCTAGAGCCCACTTCAAAACATCAATTCTCCTGGTTTGTATGTAGAGCAGTGGCTCCATGTATATCACCATTCTGAAGAATCACAATGAAGCCTCCAATTTTGATGTGTGCATTGGTGTCCCAATATTGGTACTTGGAAGCTGGTGTTGTATCTGTAAACAGCCTGACTGACTGTACCTTTTTTTAAAAGGCAGGGCACTTACACAGAAGACATGTAGGGATGCATACCATCACTCTGTGAGCTTTTTAATTCTTGATCATTGTGTGTGTGCCATCTGCATAAAGGTTGTGTGACAGTGTTGTTGCCTTCAATCGCATATTGCTTAAAAGCATTCTTGAGTGAACCAGTTGTATTGCTCCCTCCCTCCCTCCCTCCCTCCCTCCCTCCCTCCCTCCCTCCCATTCCAGAGAACTTAGATTAAGACTCTGAAAGCATTACAAGAAATATCAGGAACTGGTACAGTTGGCTGGGGAAGTGACCACATATAAGGACAGGAGGCAAATAACATCTGTGAGCTTATGAGATCATATCTCAAACTGGAGAATCAGCACTCAGCCTATAGCATCAGTAATGAGTACTGAGTAAGTCAGTCAGTACTGAAAATTTGGGTTACATGTCTAAAGCCCCAAAAATCTCCATTTCATGTACCTACCAACCTCAGAAGATTACTTTCTGCACCTCTCTCTTGCTTTGGAATCAGAACAGAAGCATCCTCAAAATTCTAAATCTTGGAACACACATTTGATACTGCTGTGATATATCAGTTTGTTGTAGCCATTTCTCTCAGGTGTATTGAGGTATCGTTGAGTGGCATATTTTGATGCATGCTGCTTGTTGACGAGCTGTGTTATGACAACTATCAAAATACTGTCACTTCAGAACTTAACTATAACTAGCTGAAACCAGTTATGTGTGTATTATACTGTTTGATGGTGACAAAATAAAAATATTTGTAACTGTATAGACTTGGCCATAGGCTTGAATTTTGATGAGTTCATCTTTTCACATTGCTTAGTAAATTCTTTATGATGTACAACAGTTACATGTCATCTTTATTTGCAGGTTGAGTGGAGACTTTCACTTGCAAAGAAAAAGAACAACAAGACAGCATTTAAAGTTCAGCTAATGAAATTGAAGAATAAAGCAGTGGGCAACAAGGGGATTCCGTCTGCAGACAGAGTTTACTTCATGATCTATCCACCACTGACTCTTTCAAAACAATCTGTTCCTGTTTTTGTTTCCAGCCATTGGACTGTTGGAAGAGCTATTGACTCCATTTCTGATTTGTGTGGTGTTCTTAATCGAAATAATGATGCTACAGCACCAAAGTTGAGGTTGTTTCATTATGAGGGTGGACAGCTACTTTGCGTGCAGGTGGATAAGAAACTTAATGATTTAATACAAGAAAATGATCTAGTGGATGGTGAATCTTTAATTTTGGAGTATGTGGATGATGTGAGTGATCCACATAAACATTTGGAAAATACAAAACATTACAAAGTTTCATATGCTCTCGAAAAGTAATACTGTTATGTTTTACACAGATGTATGAAGAAATGCATTCACCATTTTCTAGCATTGTTAATACTGAATTTTGTACTTATTAGCAATAAATTTATAATTGCTTACAGGATGGTGTGTAGTGCTTTTGTGCCACATCCAAGACTGTTAAATTACGTACCACAGACACTTGAAAGAAAATTTGATCAAGACTTTCCCAGAGTATTGAGTAAAACTATACTCTCTGTAGAAGGCACTTCATCTAGTGCTGTACTGCTCTGAGAATTTGGATCTATGATTATATTTACTGTACAGAGTATCCCAGTGGTGTATGTATAAGCACATTGTAGGATGGTGTGTTTAACTTAGCAGTAATATGTGCATCGTGGAATTGGGATATGGCCTGGCACAGCAGAGAATTCTCCATCTCTTTGTCTAGTCAGGAATAATAATCATACTTGCAGGGCTCTCATGATCAAATATAATAGCAAGGGAATTTCCAGACTTATACCCTTGTTAACAATATATCTGACAAGTATTAACGACAGTTTCTGAGAGAGAAAGAGAGATCTAGATATCTAAATCAATTGTAGGCCCAAAGCATCCAGGCCTCAGTTATAAATTGTACTCAATTCCAAGTGAATTTTTGGGGAGCTCTAATGTATATATGATGGACGACTCTTTTTTGCGATAAATGACATTTCTCGCGATGCTTATCCTTCTGCTTTTCTTAAAAAATGTCAGATATCCACTTTCCAAAAGAGAGTTTTCTTGGCCTTATGAATCCATGAATGACATTACTTGGTCCATCTACTACCTATTTGCGTGGATGAATGTTTAGTCTACCTCCATTTCATTCCATCACATTCATAATTGTCTCCTGCTCCAGCATATTTATTTTGTTTTCCTGTCTCTCCTAATAATTGCCAACAGGCATCTTACCATTGCAAGCTGAGAAGCACCTCAGTTTTTTAAATGGTTTTTCACATTAAACATCCACCTCTCCTTTCTATTATGTCGTAAATGGTAATACAGCCTGACTGTGAACTGGCAGTTTTAGACACACTGGCAACTTAGTTTTGAAAGCCTTAATTAGTTCAACAAAAGCAATCTTTACTCTTACATGTGTGTCTTGTGTTGTCCATCCTATTCTTTCCATCAACTGCCCCATACACAAAAAATCTATGAACTTAATTCTTTCACTACATCATTAATAATTTCTTTTTGATCTGTTGATTATACGTTATTTTAGTCAGTTTATGATTGATTTTCAGGTCTATGTGATCTGTCAGTTGTTAAATGTATATTATTCAGCATATTAACATCAGTAGAATCAAGGGCCACTACTTAGTTGATACGTGTGATCTGATACTGTACAGTGTGCTGTAGCAGTCAGACAAAATGTGTTATGTTTTTGATGATTTTAGTATTTGACATTAGGCTATGGTTCAAGATATATTTCTCTGCCCAATGTTTCATATTCCAGTACTAGAAGCATCATTTAAACATTGTCTAACATTGACTTACTTTCAGTGGGCCACAATTCATGAGTGAATTGATGGCTAGGCGAACTTACTCGTGCAGTTGTAGCGAATTTTTAGTAGAAGAAACTGGAAGTTGGGAAAGAAGAAACACTCTTGTTGGTTTTGGTACGTTGCTGATACTTTTGTTATATTGCACCCACAGAATATGTAAATTTTCAGAATGATAGTAATAATGATACAAGGTTCACTATGAAAAAAGAGATAGGTCAAATTTCATTTCTGAGCATACAGGTAATTATAAAACATGGCGCAACTTTAGGGCTTTAAGTCTACAGAAAGCTCACTCACACAGATAGATAACTCCGCAGAAATTATAATCAATGTACCAAGCAGAAAAGAGGAGTGCTCAAAATGCTGGTGCACAGTACTAGGAGGACGAGCTCAGTCATTTAAAAACTGCCTTCAGAAGAAATTGCTACTCTAGAAGGAGATTAACGGACACTATAGCATAAAAGATCTGGAGCTTCTAACAAAAAAGAACCAAACACAAAGGAAAGTTTTCCTCTCATTCATAAAAACTGTCAGAAATCACAGCAACAGAGTATTTGGAAGACACAGTATTGATACAGTGTTTAAACAAGAAAGGTGCACAAATACTTGAACAGTGCAAAGACATATGATCTCTGCGTGCCACAGCAGGAGCACGAAAAATCATTTGCATGTGCTGTCGAGTGTACATAGGAACTAAATTGACAGTAGCAAATCATGCCTTGGAACCACAAGACAACCAAATTTGTTTCTCTGCATGCCACAGCAGGAGCACGAAAAATCATTTGCATGTGCTGTCGAGTGTACATAGGAACTAAATTGACAGTAGCAAATCATGCATTGGGACCACAAGACAACCAAATTTGTTTCTTAAACACTATGGTTCTGTGAAGATCTAGTCATCTAGGACATTGAAAGGCCATAGAAATTCAAAAGCACAAAAATAACTTTAACAGAAGAGGAGGAGGATTGAGAGTAGACAAGTTGTTGGCCTTGGTGCTAAATAAAACAAACAGTGCCAACTGTTACTTACTACAAGCTCCTTAACATGTAGGTGTGACTCTGCAATTTTAGGGAGCAGTTTGATGACGTCACAAACTTACTGTTGCTTAGATACATCTAAACACTTTGGCTTGCTGACCAGGTTTCACATTGTAACTGTTTTATGAGCCACTATAGCATCTGATGGTGCCTCCAGCATTGGAAAGATGAAATGGTAAGCAGAGAGTGACCTGGTGAAGATAGCATCAGCAACGAAGCATACGAGTGTGGAATTTGTGTCTTGTATTGAGACGCCATGATCGTCGTCATTTGAACTCTTCTGTAGGGAGGGTGAACTTGGAGTTGGAGTGGCTGCTTAGGATGCATATAGGGTCCCATATTGGTTTGATTCCTGTGGATGCTATTGATAGGTGGGACTACACTAGGCATGGCCTTCACCTCAATAGGAAAGGGAAGGGAAAACTGTCTGGGTTGATTGCAGAAAACTTAAGGGGAGACACTGTCACAAGTGGTAAAATACCAGTGGTCACAGGTGTCAGAGGGATGCCTTTTTTAGGATAGGAAAGAGGGATAGAAAACGAGTTTTAGGAGAGATTGGCAGACACATTCAGTTTGAGAAAACAGATGAACAGGAGTCAGGTTTCAGCATACAGCCTCTGTTTAAACAATGTTTAACAGAAAGTAATCAGAAACTGCCAGTTCATCTTCACCAAAGCAGTTATAATCCCATTAGTATGCAGTATCAGTTATCTTTATTACACCAGAACATTTCGGGACTAAGAAATAAAGTTGATGAACTACTCATTTGTATTGATGAAATGAATTCATCTAACCAAATTGACATAATCTGCCTCTCTGAACATCAAGTGACCCCTTTTATAGATATGTTAGACATTTCAGGATTTAAGCTAGCTTCCTACTTCTGCAGAGTAGATATGGATGGAGGAGGAGTTGCCACATTTATTAAAAACTGCCATAAATTCAAGAACATTGACATTAATAAATTCTGTTTAGAGCAGCATCTAGAAGCATGTGCAACAGAAGTAGAGTTCCATAACAGATCCTACATAATAGTAACTATTTACCGAGCACCTGCAGGAAATTATAATCTATTCATAAATCATCTAGAAGCCCTTTTGGGGTTATTTAACAGGAAGAAACAAAGAAATTTTGATGGCTGGTGACTTTAATACAGATTTTCTGATTCAATCTTACAGTAAACATTTACTGCTGTTAGTAATGTTGTCTTTCAATCTAACTCACACTGTAAACTTTCCAACTAGGATCACTAAATCCTCAAGGGCAGCCATTGATAACATTTTTATAGACAAATCAAAAGAACAAAATCATATCATAAAACCTGTAATAAATGGACTATTAGATCATGACATGCAGCTCCTTGTTTTAGATGTAAACTCTAAGCAGATTATCAATACTGCTAAATCTGAGTACAGGAGAGTATTCAACCAACCAAAAATTGATTGTTTTAGAAAACTGCTCAAAGATATGAAGTGGAAAGATGTTTATAGTGCTCATGACATGAATGAAAAATATAACACATTCATAAACAATGTCAGTACCATGTTTGAAAACTGTTTTCCTCTAAAAGTTACTCAAATTAAGCAGAAATCTATAATAAAACCTTGGATCACACAAGGAATAAAGATTTCCTGTAAGACAAAAAGGAAAATGTATCTGTCAACCAAGAATATCTTCAATGCTGATGATTTAGCTAAATACAAGGAATACTGTAAAATATTAAAAAAAGTAATTCAGACATCTAAGCAAATGCACTACAAGAAGATAGCAATGTCAGGGAACAAAATAAAAACAACATGGGATATAGTGAAAGAGGAGACTGGTAGAACCAGAAAGGAACAGGAGCAAATAGCACTAAGGGTAGATGACACATTAGTAACCAATGGGCATAGTGTGGCAAATCTATTTAACAAGTACTTTATAGCCGTTACTGGTAGAATGGGATTGTTAGGATCAGTAAATAATGCCCTTGAATATCTGAAACTAGCCTTTACAAATTGCTTCAGGTACATGAATAGGTCACTCACTTCACCAAAAGAAATAACTTCCATAATAAAATCTTTAAAAACAAAGCATTCTAGTGGTTATGATGAAATATCAACAAAGTTAATTAAGGCATGTTCTTGAGAGTTTAGTACAATTCTAAGTTACTTGCGTAACCAGTCAATTATAACTAGGACATTTCCTGACTGACTGAAATATGCAGATGTTAAGCCTCTATTCACGAAAGGGGATAAAGAGATGCCATCAAACTACAGACCAATTTCACTTTTGCCACCATTCTCAAAAATTTTAGAAAAAGTAATGTACAGGCAGCTTCTCAACCATCTGACCACAAATAACATATTATCAAGAACACAGTTTGGATTTCTAAAGGGTTCTGATATCGAAAAGGCTATTTACACCTACAGTGAAAATGTTCTTAATTCATTAAATAACAAGTTACAAGCAGCAGGTATTTTCTGTGATTTGTCAAAGGCATTCGATTGTGTAAACCACAACATCCTTTTAAATAAATTAGAATTCTATGGTGTCACGGGCAGTGCTGCAAAATGGTTCAAGTCATACCTCGCTAACAGGAAACAAAGGGTGTCAGTGCAAGGGACTAGTGAATTAAATCATCAGTCATCATCAGAATGGGAAGAAATTACATGTGGTGTCCCACAAGGATCCATCTTAGGGCCATTGCTTTTTCTTGTGTACATTAATGATCTCTCATTAGTTACACTGCCAGAAGCAGAGTTTGTTTTGTTTGCACATGACACAAGTATTGCAATAAATAGTATGTCGAGTGTAGTTCTAGAAAGATCTGCTAATGATGTTTTCATGGATATTAATAAATGGTTTGAAGCCAACTCACTGACATCAAAATTCGAAAAGACTCACTATATGCAGTTCAGAACCTGTAAGAGATTTCCACCCAGCATATGCATAAAGTACGAAGAAGAGCAGATAGAAGAGGTGGACAGTCTTAAATTCCTGGTATTACAACTTGATAATAAATTCAGTTGGGAGGAGCACACCACAGAACTGCAGAAACGCCTTAACAAATCTGTATTTGCAATTCAAGTGTTAGCAGACATAGGCGACATAAAAATGAAAAAGCTTGCATACTTTGCCTACTTTCATTTCATAATGTCATATGGTATAATATTCTGGGGTAACTCTTCAAGTCAAACAAAAGTTTTCAGAGTCCAAAAGCGAGTAATACATATTATTTGTGGAGTAAACTCATGGACTTCTTGTAGAAACCTCTTCAAAGAACTGGGTATACTAACTACTGCCTCTCAGTATATTTACTCCTTAATGAAATTTGTCCTAAATAATATATCTCTTTTTCCAACAAACAGCTCAGTTCATACATACAGTACCAGGAACAAAAATGATCTGCACAAGGACTTAAAAGCACTAACTTTAGTTCAAAAAGGGGTCCATTGCTCAGGAACACTCATCTTCAATAATTTACGAGCAAACATAAAAAATTTAGTTACAAATAAAGATCAGTTTAAAAGGAGCCTGAAAGACTTACTAGTGGCCAACTCCTTCTACTCCATTGACGAATTTTTTAATAGAAACAAATGATGTATTGTATATATTCATACTATTAGTATTGTTATTTCAGCTTTGTTCCACATCCACGAGGATCTCCTCAACATGGATCTATGGAACGAAAAACTAATCTAATCTAATCTAGAAATATGTGATGGGCTAATGCCCACAAAATTGAAATCACTAAATATGTAAATTCCAGCCACGAAAGCCTGCATTGTAAAACATGCTACATGTGGTACATAATGGTTTATAGTACACTGCAACAGATTTAAATAACATTTACTTCACTGAATAGTTGATGTGTTGCGCTTTAATCATAACCAGCACAATTACTGTCCAAGGTATTTTTTTATAGAGAAAAATAGTGACATAGCAAATATCATGGCTTCACAAAACAGCATATTGTCTTCAAGAGACTTTTATTCTTTTAAGGTGCTAGTGAACAAATGAACACCCATGTGGAATGCTACCATTCTATGAAGTTGTGTATTGTCATGTAACACGTACTGGTTAATTTTTTTCTAGTGTAACATTTGTGACTTTTCACTATTTTTGTCTGCATTCGGTTGGCACTATCTTATTTTTTAAGAATTTCACAGTCCCAAGAATATATAATGCAGGCAGTCTTAGGATGTGGAGCTTTCTGAAAATGGGTTCACAAGAGCCAAATTTAGTTTCCATTATTGATCCTCATGGCTCTCTTCTGGGTTCTAAAAGTGCTAAGAGCAGCTGGAGAATCACCAGAGAATGTAACACCATATCTTAGGTGAGCTTTTATGTATAGTTGAATGCACTTTTTAACCGTGTTCTGCTTAGTGTGTGCTTGCAACATTCTTAAGGCATAGCAACCAGTACTTACCATTTGTAGATGAATAATAGATGCAGCCTACTTTTAAGGCAGGAAAGACAATATTGGCTTTATTTTTGTTTTATTTACAAAAAAAAATCATTCTAATATAATGATTCAATTCATCATCACTTTTGTCGTTGTCACTAGCGGAAGAATCGTTGTTGTTGCCATCTTCCAAAGAGCGTTGGCCTCGGTCCTGTCCAGTGAATTTGTAATACCACATATTTTGAAGAATTTTTCCGACAGTGGTAGTGGAATGGAGTCCTATGCGCATTTCACTCACTCACAAATCTAGCCACTGGATTTCTCCACTCCGAGTAAACTTAAAGGCTTTTGTCAGCCATTCATTAAGTGCAGCTTCGAATGCTGTTTCGGGAAGTGAAGAAACTGCACTGCAGTTCCTTAATCTACAATTTTTTATTGTTTATACGATGCTTGCAGCAAACTCGAGGCATTGTGTATACAATAAAAGACAGTGGATTAAGCAACTGCCCTGTGGTATCTTCGTTTTTAAAATATACTTGTACAGTTACAGCTGCCCTGTTAGAAGTCTGTGTCCAGCTTCGAATGGCAGATTTATACACCTGTCTAGTGGGTGTAGGATGGATGCTAGGCCTCCAGGGATAATTACCAAGTCAGTTTTTCCTTTTTCACTTGTCTTACACTTTCTTAGTTGAATGCCCACTGAACCTGTCCAGGACTAGCATGTTGTGTAAATTCAGTGCTGCCACTTTGCATCACGACACTTGATTCCCCTTTCCAGTTCATGGTATTGTCGAGTGGCATCTCACAATAGACTTGTGTTATTGAGCAACGATAGTTTTCCTCCTGGAAGCCTAATCCATTTCCTTTGAAAAATCATGATTGCCAGCCCTGGCTAGCTTTGAAACTGGTGATGCCTAGTTCTTTGGCTAAAGCCAATGCTTTGAGTTAGCACATTTCACTTGTCACTGTGAATTCATAATGTTGCTTCTCATCCACATAATCACAGAGCTTTTTTCCGAGGTCTGGATGCTTCACTTTTGGACCGTAAAATGCCTTGTGTTTACCATTCATTTCTTAAAGCCGCATTTTTGTTTTTTCACCCGTCATGAATACAACATTTGCTCACATTTTATTGCACAATTTTCTGTTTTCTCTACTTCTTCAGTAATTTTAAGTTTTTCTTTAGCTGTGTATGAACGATAATGAGAACTTGTGGCTGTAATTAAGAAGTTAAGAAGTGGTTAATTCTTCAATTTTGATATGCTGCTGATGCATCACAGACTGAGGCTGCAACGATGCTACAGTACAATAGAATTTATAGTTGAAGGTATAGCAGTACCAACCTTATTACAACTAATCCGTGCATCCCAGTTGTTTGTTCTTAAATTCAAGATAATATATGTGCAGATTTTTCCCATATATGAGGTAGTTTAGTGTTTACCTGATCAATACGTTTATTCCATTTCAGTTTATCTTGTGCTGTAAGCCCAGACACAGGAATTTAAATTCAGTGTTTATTTCAATTCGTTGCTTGTTTGGCATTCGTGTTCTGTGTTGTGTAGGAGTTCATGGAAAAAGTATGAAAGCACTGACTAGTCTGTTGTTTGTAGCCCAAGTTGCTGAGTTGTTCAGAAGCCAAGTTCACAGCTTGGTATGACAGCTCTGGGAGCATCTACATTCAGATTAAAGTCATTGGAGAATGCACACCTTTTTTGACTGTTTTGCTTCCAGGTAGCAATTAAGTTACTGAACTGAGTTGCTTGTCTGTGTAGAGCATGCTGATCCTCTGTAAACAGTAATTTAGAAATGATGCAAGCCATTTCTTTCCCAGTCTTCTAATACAATATTTTTCTATTCTTGTCAACAATATTTTGAGATTCATTCTACAAAGCCTTTTAACAGATGAAGAAATATGCCTATAGTAGGTTGCTTTGTACCCAAAAGATATAGTCTCCAACGAATGCACTCATAAACAGCTACCGTTTTTGTTTGTACAGGCTTTGTTGATATTGAGTCAAAAGCTTTTAGAACATTAGTGAAGATGATTTACATTATGGAGAGGAGGACTGGGAGATATATTTTTTAATGTTTTATCTGCCTACTTTCTTGTAAACTACAACAGGTACAGTGTTTGGAGAGCTGTCTTCTGCGGACATTCTGTGATTTTCTTTTCCGTCATTCTGCATCCAGCTACAACCATTTTTATTGAAGTACCGTCACTTGCAGATGATTCACATCACTTCTGAAATGTCATCTTTGCTTGTTGTAAGCATGCTCATCTGTTCACGATGGGAAGGTCAGCCAATGCTTTCAGAGGTATTTGTAACAAGATTATACTTCATTTTCTGGCTCATCCTTCAAACTACTACTGTTTTGATTTACTAGCAGACTCATGAGTTGCATTTGGCAGATACTATGGGAACTGGATGTACACTCATGTTCAGAAAAAACAGAACACCTTGAACGACTAGAGAGAGGACATTCAGCTTCACAGGGCATATACATTAGTATGTTCTGCAGAAATGATTAGCATTTGAACTATATTTTTACTCAGGGGTGAGGTTAACATTCATATCACAGTGCAACACCACCTACAAATAAAATGTACCTGTGGCTCTCATCACTATAAACTGAGGATAATGGGTCATTGTCACTGGAAGAGAGGTGCAGGATGCCTCGCAGATGTATCTGCGAACCGTACCGTCAAATTGGTGGGTTTGAAAGAGGCAGCATCATTGGCATGAGAGAAAGTGATACATCCATCCGGGAAATTGGTGCTCGTGTGGGACGAAGTGCAATGGGTTTGTGCAGAATGGTTCACGACGATGTGGGTCAGGTCACACCATCCAGATGATTCCCCCCCTCCCAGAGAAAACTGACACCTCATCTGAAATGCAGTACTGGACAGATCTGCATCCTCCTGTGGTTTAACAGTGTAACACAGCACACCGTTTATTACGGCACGAGTTAAGTGCATGTCGTCCACTTCTCCGTCTACCTTTGACAAAGGTGCAGAAACAGCTAGACGGCAATGGTGTATGGAACACCATCACTGGGGACAGTAATGGTAGTAAATAGTGTTTTCGGACATATCCAGGTTCTGTTGGAAAACAATGGCCATATTTTGGTTTGCCGCAGACAGGGGGAGCAGCATCACAGTGACTGCATTTGCACAAGACACAGTGCCAGCTCAAGGCCTTATGGTGTGGACTGCTATTGAGTGCAACCACAAATCACAGTGGGTGTGTGTCCAGGGCATTGTGAGCAGTGTGACCTGTAGCTGTACTCTTTCTGCACAATGCCATTTTTCAGCAAGACAGTGTACGATCACGTCTTCTTAGTTTCACAGGACGTCAGCCTTTTGCCCTGGCCTACCAGATCACCAGACTTGTTGCCAATTGAAAATGTGTGGAATATGGTTAAATGACAGGCGCAGCATTGTGACCCAATGCCAACCATCACAGTGGACTTTGGTACAAGGTGAATGCAGCATGGATGGCTATACAACAGGATGGCATTCGCACCTTATACATGTTGGTGCCATCAAGCATAGAACAAGTTATCAGGGCCAATGGCAAACCCTGTGCTTACTAGGCAACAGGACACATGCTGAAATGAGATGACTGCAATGCTAATCATTTTTGTGAGAAAATACTAATGTCCCTGTCCTGTGAATATGAACATCCTATCTCTAGACATTCAAGGTGTTCTGGTGCTTTATTTTTTATTTTATTTATTTATTTGTTTATTTTAACATTATATTACATCCTAAAAATCTCCCCCTGCCTCTCTCTCTCTCTCTCTCTCTCTCTCTCTCTCTCTCTCTCTCTGACCCTGAAATTTGTTTGTTGTTACTCCCTAGTAAACCTTAAAAGGGAATTGAAGTCACTGAAAATGAATATGTGTGTTGGGATCATTTGTTGGTACTGGGATATGAGACAGACACCTCCAGCTTCTGGATCTGTGACGATGTTAGTATACTTTTCATCTGCGAACAGTTTTGGATGATTCACATTGTGTAGTAGTATTCTAATCATAAGCCAGTAAGTCATAAACACACCATTCCTGTTTTCTGTAAAACTGACAGCAAGAAAGAAAATGAAATAGCACATTTTCTATGTAAAATTTTTGTTTAGAATTATATATAAGGAGAAAGAACATAAATGCGTGGAACAGTTTGTCTAATGATTTACATGCTTTGCTATCGTAGTTCAAACTGACAGCAAGAAAGAAATTGAAACCACACATCTTCACAGATCAGCACAGAACAGCATTTTCTTCTTCGTAGTAGTCAGTCAGAATGTGTATTGCTGTCGATGTAAAAATTTGAAGTACAGCAGAGTCCCGCCGGTTCAATTAATCCAAACATGTAAAATGTTAGTCTAAGTATGGAAAACTGTGCGGTTAACTGCTGTACATATTTTAATTTACACAATACAGTTAACATGTATTAGAAAAATTGGCAAGAAAATATTAGGTGTAAACAATGCATAACAATGAAAGAAACGCTGTCAATCTTTCTAAAATACAGCGGACATTTTATCCCTACTTTTTAGATGACAAAAACTAAGTCATTGTTTTTTGGCATATTAAAGACAGTCTGTTATATGATGCATAGTTGTGCCATCGTCTCATAAACATCAAATCAGCAGGTGTAGCAAAGGGCTGTTGCTTCCAATAACATAGCTCAAGGTCAAGGGCTTCTGCTGTGTCACCATCTCTCCTTTGTCAGTTTCAGGCTCATTGTCACTTCCATCACAGCCGTCCACTTCTTCCTGGGCTTGAGTCACAGTAGCAACTAAATCAACATCAGTAAGGTTCTCCACACATGCCCCATCCAATGCCATCCACCCATCTATGTCTCCTTCACTAGCTTCTTCACATCCAGGGATTGCCAGTATCATCTGTAGTAGATTTTGCTCTTCAATTTCAACTAGGTTGTCCTGAAATTCAAGAGATGTCCACAGTTTTCTCAGAGTATTTTCTGAAGTATTCTGCCTTGCCTCAGCAGCCCAATGAACATCCTTCACATTAGTCTTTTTTATTTTGTCCACTAAAGGTATGCTATCATCTTGGATCAGCGTTCTTAAAAATTGTTTTCTGTAAATCAGTTTTAATGTTTGCAGTGCGTCCTGGTCCATTGGCTGTAGAAGTGGTGTAACATTCAGCAGCAAAAAGTTTGCCACAATTTCTCCAACACATAATTCCTCAGTGCTGGGGTGAGATGGCGCTTTATCAATCGGAAGGATTGCACAGGGGGACAAACTGGCCAGGAAACAGCTTACCATCTATCCATCCATACTTTTTGCTGGTTGCGATAATGTATGGGCAGGGACTTCATGTTGCAGTTTTTAAAAGCTCTGGGCCTAGCAGATTTGTCTATCAGCATTAAAGGCAGCTTGTGATTACCAGCAGTATTGCTGCATGCGAATAAAGTCACACGATCTTTGCACATTCTGCTTTTGATGCCAGGCTGTGTGTTGGCGATGCCCTAAAATTAAGGCCAGTCTCGTCAGTGTTATAAATTTGTTGGGGAGACTACTTTCCCTCTCTTATCGTTTTTTCCAACTCACCCAAGTATTTCTTCGCTGCATCACGGACAGAAGAAAGCTTCTCTCCAGTAATTGTTAGCTGACGGATTCCATGATGTTTTCTGAATCTGTCCAACCAACCCGCACTCGCACTAAAAGATTCGTCACCATTCATTAACTCACCCTTCCTGGACCAGTGCTCCACTCAAAGGAGTTCACCTTTCTCTATCCTGTGTAAACCCAAGGAAAAACAGCTCCATCCACTTTATCGTACTGGGACTGTTTCAAAGTTTTCCCCGAAGATATTGCACAGGACTATTCAAGCTTCACTCGGTTCTTCTTCCAATCACAAATGGTTGCTTTACCAACACCTAGTTCCATTGCCAGTTCGGATATAGTCTCACCATTGTCTGTCTGCTTCAAATCATTCAGTTTTTCTTTGAGAGTTATCATAGGTTGCCGTTTGCTCATGATGAAAATACGTACATCACTACACCTGAATGAATACAACTGTTACGCATGCCAGCGATTGATAACATAACCAAGTGCTTTGACCCAACTGGCAGTGCACTGACCTCAGACAGTACGTAGGTCTCAACAACGCACAACAACAAGGGCAGGAAGTGAGAGCGAGTCATTGTTCCCACACTTGTTCCCTTGGTGTACCTACTCACCTGCTTGGTATACTTCATTCTAGACACTCGTCACCGTAATTCTGACTAATCCGAACAAATCGGTGATCCGAACATGGTCTGGTCCCAATTAGTTTGATTTAACAGGACTCTACTGTAAATCGGTTAACGATTTTTCCAGGTTTTTGGTAACACTTAACAAATACCTGTAACGTAAATGTAGATGAACTTTATTCACTTTTCCAATTGAGAATTTACTCTCAAACTTCCACATGTAATAGATGTACAGTTGTAATATTTGAAGGTATATTACTGGCCATTAAAATTGCTACACCACGAAGATGACGTGCTACAGACGCGAAATTTAACCGACAGGAAGAAGATGCTGTGATATGCAAATGATTTAGCTTTTCAGAGCATTCAGACAAGGTTGGTGCCGGTGGCGACACCTACAACATGCTTACATGAGGAAAGTTTCCAACCGATTTCTCAGACACAAACAGCAGTTGACCAGCATTGCCTGGTCAAACGTTGTTGTGATGCCTCCTGTAAGGAGGAGAAATGTGTACCATCATGTTTCTGACTTTAATAAAGGTCAGATTGTAGCCTATCGTGACTGCGGTTTATCGTATCGTGACATTGCTGCTCATGTTGGTTGAGATCCAATGACTGTTAGCAGAATATGGAATCGGAGGGTTTAGGAGAGTAATATAGAACGCCATCCCAATGGCCTCGTATCACTAGCAGTCGAGATGTCAAGCATCTTATTTGCATGGCTGTAATGGATCGTGCAGCCATGTCTCGATCCCTGTGTTAACAGATGGGGACATTTGCAAGGCAACAACCATCTGCATGAACAGTTCGATGACGTTTGCAGCAGCATGGACTATCAGCTCGGAGACCATGGCTGCGATTACCCTTGATGCTGCGTCACAGACAGGAGTGCCTGCGATGGTGTACTCAAAGACGAACCTGGGTGCACAAATGGCAAAACAGTTTTTTGGATGAATCCAGGTTCTGTTTACAGCGTCATAATGGTCGCACCCGTGTTTGGCGACATCGCGGTGAACGCACATTGGAAGCGTGTATTAGTCATCGCCATACTGACGTATCACCCTGCGTGATGGCATGGGATGCCTTTGGTTACACGTCTCGGCCACCTCTTGTTCACAAGGACGGCACTTTGAACAGTGGACGTTACATTTCAGATGTGTTACGACCCGTTGCTCTACCCTTCATTCGATCCCTGCTAAACCCTACATTTCACCAGGATAATGCACGACCTCATGTTGCCTTCCTGAATACAGAAAATGTTCTACTGCTGCCCTGGCCAGCACATTCTCCAGATCTCTCACCAATTGAAAACATCTGGTCAATGGTGGCCGAGCAACTGGCTCGTCACAATATGCCAGTCACTACTCTTGATGAACTGTGGCATCGTGTTGTAGCTGCATGGGCAGGTGTACCTGTACACGCTATGCAAGCACTGTTTGACTCAATGCCCAGGCGTATCAAGGCAAGTATTACGGCCAGAGGTGGTTTGTCTGGGTACTGATTTCTCCGGATCTATGCACCCAAATTGCGTGAAAATGTAATCACATAATCACATAGCAGTTCTAGTATAATATATTTGTCCAATGAATACCCATTTATGATCTGCATTTCTTCTTGGTGTAGCAATTTTAATGGCCAGTAGTGTAATATTTGAAGCCAAGAAGCTGAACTATACTGTTGGCTGGAAACTGACCTACCTTCCTGAGTTTCTTGTTTCATGTTTTAGAAATGTCTGGAATGGCAGAGGAAAGTAATTTTGAACTTTTTTTGTTTTCTTGGCTGGATAATGTGCTAGACTGCACAGAAGAAAAATTTTATACACCTGATTACTTGACATTTGTAACAGCAAAATATCATTAGTGAAAAGTTTATCAGAATCTAATTAGGAAGAGACAATGCCTTAAATGAATTAAGACCATTTTTACTGATTCCATTATAGAAAACATTTGTGGCCTAACAAATGTCTGTATCACACAAAGACACAAAATGATGGATCACAATGAGACACAGAGTACAGCAGATGAACAATCATTGCTGGTCACAACTTGATGGGAACACATGTTTTACCTGATCCAAGATAAACCAGTCCCTTTTTATGTATTAGTGCTGTAGCACAGTTCATATCAAAGACATGATTCATTTGCATTACAGCAATAATACAGAATTTGTCTCATGAAGCACAGTTAACTTACAGAGACATCTAATGGACTTCCTGATTATGTGAATTGAAAGTGGAGGGGGGAGAAAGGAAAGGAAATGGAAGAAACTGATGATATCAGCTGCATTGAGATTATGCAGAATTGGTGGTGATGAGTGAAAATGTCTGCAAGACCGGGAATCGAACCCAGGGTCTCCTGCTTACTAGACAGTTGGATTAACCACTGTGCCATCCGATCACAGCGTTAATCGCAAATGCAAGTGCTATCTTGGCATGCTCCCCACCTGGCGCCATGTATGCTAATTCCCGTCCATATCCTGCAAGTTTGCCAATTTTAGATTCCCAGAAAAGGTCGAATGAAGTTCAATACCCGCACTGAAGGTGGTAGTTTCATTGCCCATTGAGATGAATCAATTATCTGAATGTTTGGTGTCTGTTCTTTCAGACATATTCAAAACAACAGACACCATACATTCATGTAACAGATGAGTTGATTATTAGTCGGACTGTTAACAAGCCAGTGAAGTAGCCTATTCCAGCACCAGGCAAGTGGGTGCCCGAAGGCACAGGTTGGCAGGGGTGGACAAATGGCTAGTGTTTTCACAGGTGGGCAGGCAGGAACCAATGTGATGATTCTGCAGTGGCTGAGCATATGCAGGCAGGGTTGGCCAAAAGGTTGGTGCTTGTGCAGAGTGCATGTAATAGGGCCACTGGACGAGTAGCCTATACTAACTGTTTATGTCCACGAGTGAGCTGAGGGACACTCGGCAGTGCCCACACCCTATGGAGCAGTGTTTGAACAGCCTGTGGTGAAGGACACCTACACGTAAAATTTTTCTTCTCATTTTGATATTCACACCAGTAAAATTAGAGGACAATATGATAACTTACTTTATATATATTGCTAAGATTCTGGGGGACGTAAGTGAAGTCCCGCCACCTTGTTGCCTCTGACAGTTTCCTTACTTTTTGCCAGCCAGTGCTGTTTTCTGTAAGAATTTGGGTTTTACACCGTGTGCAGTCAGGCTGAATAAAATGGGACTTTATTTATACTACTATATAAAGAAAGGATGTTGTTTAACTTTGTTACCAAAAATCCCTAAGTTCTTGTCCAGTTTACTTCAGACACTTACATAATGCTGTAATAAATATTTAAGCAGACATAAGCTGTATATTCTTTAATACATATTATCTACACATTTATACAGGGTGTTCAAATTAATACAGGAATGGAGGACATGAAAACAAATATGCATTTAGTTATGGTACATATGGTCCCTGACGGCAATGTCTGATGCTAGTGATGATTTACACAGAAAGTAGTTAACATGCTAATTACAGCAGTGGCATTCACATGAACTGCTCAAATGTGTGATCATTGGCCTGTATGCACACAGTACGTCATTGGAGCATTAACTGTCATGTCCATTCGAAGATTCCTGGCACGTTCTCAATGGTAGCAACAGCAACAGCAATTCTAGTTACGAGGTCTTCTTGTGTTTCCACAACAGTTTCATACACCATCTGCTTCATATGCCCTTATATGTAGAAATCCATACACATTAAGTCAGGTGACCTTTATGACCAGGCCGTAGGGCCATCTAGGCTGATCAATCATTCTTCACAGCAATGCTGAAATGGGCTGGTGCCCCATTGTGCTGCAAGTACCCGTACGTCCTTTTTCTAACATTCAGGGATACATTCTCCAGCAGTTCTGGACACACTTTCGACAAAGATGTGATAAATCGGTCCGTTGAGACAGAATGGAATTATGTATGGTTCAAGCAGTCTATCACTGAGCATGTAGGACTACACCAAACTGCTGTTGATGAGCACGAGGTTGAATATCTTGTGGATAAACATGTGAATTGTGGGTATCAAAAACAGCCTTCACAGGAAAAGAAAAAGGGTTGGTGTTCAGGACCTTGCCCTGAAATAAGGGGTGCAGGGCATCTGTCTGCCATGGCCTGAAGATGCAAATGAAGAACCTTATGTGCTTGTAAATGGAGTGCCTTCAATGTCTCACAGAATGTTGTCTTTCATTTCAGGAGTCCACACTGATTGATTCTGACCAGCAACACACATACTTGCAAGGAAAGTGCCCATTTCACATTGCATATATTTTTTAAATACAAAAATTGTATACACAACTTTGCTGTTTTGTTTTATTCCTCGCATTCAGTTTTAATAGAAAACAGGAAAGTTGTATTTTTGGCTTATCAACAGCTGATTAGAGTACTACTATGGAATATGAACCATGTGAAATTTGGTAATGCTATCTGTTTGCAGATTAAAACTATGCAAAGTACTGTCATTGAAGCTACTATGGTCACAGATCCAGGAACTGGAGAGGTCTCCCATATTCTGTATGCCAATGATCCCAACTGATTTACCCATTTGCTTTAATGGACTTTCAGTTCCCAATCAACGTTTCATAAGAGAGAGAGAGAGAGAGAGAGAGAGAGAGAGAGAGAGAGAGAGAGAGAGAGAGAGAGAAGGGTGGCAGAGAAGGATCTGCTAGTCTTCTTACAAATGCCATGTGTGTACCATTTTATGAGAAGCTAAAAAAAAAAAACACCATTGATAGGGAGAAGGAAAAATGAGTATTTTGTAGCCAAATTCAGAGTTATTTTCTACCAATTTTGAAATTATTTACTGCCGAGTTTGGTACTGTATTCGTTTCTGAGGGATTATTTTTTTAAGCACTATTTTTTTGGCTTGCTGTATTATGGTGAAACGCTATCTAGCAATTACTTTATAGCGCGGCTACCCCCGTTGTAGGTTCGAGTCCTTGTAAGCCTAGGGACCGATGACCTTAGCAGTTTGGTCCCACAGGAACTTGCCACAAATTTCCAAAAATTACTTTATATTTATTTACATCACAGATCATATTTACATTGAACCCATTAAATCTAATTAAAGCAAAATAACTTTACAACAGTACACTGCTGAAAGTTTTTCAAAGGAAAGTATTATCATAACTCCAAAATTTTTTTCTGGAACTTTGCACCACTCATCTTTCGACACTTCACTGCAGTGTAGTAGGGCCAGAGACTAAATTTGAACACCAAAGGCAAACTGCCTTCAGCACGCCTCCAAATATTTAATGTCCTCATATCTTCCTGACAGGGAAAGTTGCATTTCAACTAAATTATGAAGGGATTTGCATCCCTTCAGAATAATTTTGTACACCTGAAGATGAGATTTTAAAATCTTGAAAGCATTCAAGGTTTGAATAAGTATTAATACAACTGAAGTGGATCCGTCTAAATTAATTTTTCATATCTCTCAGTTGTGGATACATACTAAATCTTGCAGTATAGGTCAGAGATACAAACCTGTGTTGGTTTATGAATCTGTCACTTTTGCCTTTTGTCAAAGGTTTTATAATATGAAGGGAAAAAAAGTTTCTTAATGATTCAGAGTCCTTGGTAAGCTGTAGGTTCCCTCACAGACTGGCCAAGGAGCCCCCTTGGCAATATGGTGTGTGTGTGTGTGTGTGTGTGTGTGTGTGTGTGTGTGTGTGTGTGTGTGTGTGTGTGTGTGTGTGCGCGTGCGTGCGTGTGTCCTGAAGCAGATCACTGTAACTTTCAAAAGTTCTTGAAGAAATTGACTGAAGTTTATCAGGATCTTTAATACTCTAAAGCATGTTCTATTTTTTGGACAGGCAGTGTGGATTGTGGAAAAATGCTCGCCTGCAATGTTGGGGGGCCTGGATTTGATTCTTGGGTGACAAATTTCTTAAACAAAGGTGCCTATTCTACAAACATTTCCATGAAATGGAAAATACAGGTGGGGGAGGGAGTGGGGAATCTGTGGCTGTAAAGTTGTAACCAAAGGACTGCTGATTTGAGTCTCCATTTGGTTTCTTTTTTCATCTTTTTCGATTCATGTATTTCATTTAAAGGAATGTACACATTCCACCACATAAATGCAAGAGATACTGAGACATCATGATGTGTGGCCCCGCATGGGAACGAAAGTTACGTCATTTAAATTTAAAATTTATTTAATATGTGCTAATTAACACATACTAAGTTGTCATTTTTAAGAAAAATGATTGACGACTTATTTCTGATTAAATATTGCACACAAAAATCCAGTTTTATTGGAAATATAAATTTGATTTCACTGACCTTAAAAGATTATTAACAAAAATCAATTTTTTTGTTTTACCATCCATGGAAATGCACCTTCGTTTAAAAATTTACCATGGCTGGAAATCGAACTTTGGCCACTCGTGTAGAAGGTGACCATCTACCACAAAGCCACACTTATTTTAGTGTATTAAAAGTGTGTGGAAAACTTCAAAGTTGATTTTCTTCAGAATTTTTTTTAATTTGATCAAACTGCTTCAAGAGCTCTGAACATCACGCGGCATAAATATATAAAAATATACAAAATTCTGATTTCTGTGTGACAATCTTAAATTCAGTCAGGTCAAAACAGTGAGGAAGGCAAAAGTACTTACAACCTCCAATAGGACCAAGCCTAGTAAAGCTCTCTAGTGATCAAACCAACCATTGTATTGAAAGCAACTTTACTTAAAGTATGGAACAAACAAAACAAAAAATATTGTTTCTCTCCATTTGAAGTTGAAAATGCTGACTCCTATGGCAACATTCCCATTTTTTTTTCTCTTCCTGTTCCACCAAAAACTTTCTGAATGCGCAATGTGTGTGTTGCATAGAGTGAATATAAAATATAAATCACTATTTGGAATATATTTAACTGATGCAAATGATCAGCATATTGCTGTATTTTCCACTGATTAAGTATATTATAACTCTAAAATAAAAGTCTTATTCTATATCAAAACTCTAGAAATTGTAATTCAGATCCATGGAACAAACAAATAACCCATTAACTGAACATACTTGAAATGTCACATTAGTTTAATTACACACCATGCATTAATATTTTTTGTGTCACATTTAATTTGGTTGCCATTCAAGTCCTGAACCTTCTAAGCCAGACCTTAGTTTATTAAGACACTAAAGACATTTGTTAAAGCCACCTTTACAAACCTGTAATAGTAATTCACTAATCCTATTACTACTACTATTATTACAACTGAAATATTAAGGGCTTAATATGTCCTTGTTCAAAATGGACTCTTAAATCTGTGTGGTCAAAACCTGTTCACACTAGCTGAAAACCAACAGCATGTAGTACCTTACACTGATAATATAAAGATTCACCTCACTCCATGCATAGGAGTGCATTTCTTCTGCTTTTAATGACAAATTTATGCACAGACTTGAATAACCTTTTGAAGTTCACCAGCATTAAGTAAAGTGGTCTTGGGAAAAGGAGGTGGGGGATATCTTCATTAGGATAGCAGCACCTTGTGTACCTTTTTTTCTCATGGAACTAAAAAAAACTTTGATACATACAATTTTTACTTGTTACAAGTCATATTACTGTGAAGATACATTGAGTCATACTCTAAAGTAACAGTACCTGTTGCACATTATCTTCCAATTTTATGTTAATTATGACATTAATAAAATGCAAGGTTCTACTTTTGTCACAATCTTATTTCTTTGCCTAAAAAATCTGTAATGAAAGATGCAACACATTCGCATGTAGATGTCCTTTTCCTTCTCACCAAAAAATATATCGCTAAATAGTGAAATTGTAACGTTCCAGAATCTGTTTAAAACGAGGAAAACTGGCCTAGGTTGCAGTCACTAACTGCACTTCTTGCATATCCACAGTAAATAAACAATACTTTTCCTGCATCAGTTGCCACTGCATAATGTGACATGGTGCATTGTCATCCACAAAAATTCTATCATTGTTTGGGAAGATGATGTTCATTAATGGCTGCGAATGATCTCCAATTAGCAGATCATAAACAAGCCCATCCCATGCTAAAATAGGGTACACCATTTATTCAGAAGCTTGCATGGCGTCTTGTTGGCTGCTTTGGTCCACAGTTTTGTGGCTTTAGCATCCACAAAATTTTCAATGGTGCTAACAGAACGAAGCATACAAATACACAAATGAGTTTAACTTGAATGTAAAGCCTTTTCACACAAAAATAAAAGTCCTAAAGAGTTCTGTGTTCTTCTGTAATTTGTTTGACATTCTTTATAAAGAAAACTCCATAAAAAGGATGATAATCTCTTGGAATAACTGATTTTACAGGCAGTAAATCATATTCTTTTGTGCAGAAATTGCAACTGGTCCAGTGTACAGATATTTTTATAATCCTTATGACTGCATTGGGGCACCATCAAAGTCACATTTATCTTTCTTTGGACAGAATAAAGCAATGTGACACACTTATTTCTTTTATAGGCGAGTCTTTTCCAGCTATTGGTTCAGTATTATGGCTAATGCAGTCTGTTTTTAAAAAACTGTACAGTATATTAAATTGTGAAAAATTTGGTTTGGACTCAAGCTTGGAAGCAGATGCTTGGCAAAAATGGGCTGGAAACTTGGGAGTTTGATCTAAACATTTCATGAACATTTTCTTGCAGTTCATTACTTTCTTCTCTCCATTCACTTCCCGCTTTGAAATATTATTGTCCTCTTTACTCTGTTTAATCCAACTGCTGTTTAACCAGTCACCTAAAGTTGAAAGGAAATGTCTTTACACATGTGTAACACACGTATTGTACTTTTAAATTTTACTAAAGACTACATTTTTCCCCTCATTTCTCCTACCTCCCCCCACCCCCTTTCCAGTGAACTAGAGTAACAGCATAAATTTTCTGTTCCTAATTCATATTTGTCTATAGTTATTCTCAGATACGGATGAACAAATTCTCCTGTTCCTTGATTTGCAACAGAATTTCAGTGATCATTGTGGACCCATTTTCCTAGGTTCTTTTTTTACTTCAATTTGTTCTCCTCTTCTCATACCCACAATGTTGTTATATTCTTTGCCTTTCATTCTAGAAAATTTGGCTTAATTTCTTTTCCATATAGAAGGATCTGCCGTACCTTTCTTAGCTTGTTATTTAGTTCTCTTCATTCATAGGTTCTGGCTCCCCAACATTATTCCAAATGTTTACTTGTACAGCTTGCCTTTTCCTTTGATTCTGATTATTTAATACCACTTTATTTTCAACAGCTGCAATTGACTGTAAATTTTAATTTTTTCTTTATTTTCTAGTTTCTTATGTATTTCTTCCCTTCCCCTGTTTTCTTGTTGGTTTTGGATCACCTACTTCTGTGTCTTCATATTTCTGTGCTGTAGTACATTCGTAACTTTCCTAAAATTCTCACAAGAAACCAAAGTCTACCATTCGCCTTCCCTAAGAGAATCCTTACATGCTCATTCCATTTCATATCACTTTGTAAGTTATACTCAGATATTTAAATGGTGTGACTGTTCCATTCTGAACATTACAAGTTTGTTTTTTCCTACTCATCCTCATTAACTTTTATTTTTCTACATTTATAGCCAGCAGCTATTCATGACAACAAGAAATTTTGTCCAGTTCATCTTGTACCATCCTGCAGTAAATCACCTGCAACTTCTTCCCATGCATGAGAGCATCAACAGCAAAGAACTGCATATTGCTGCCCACCTTTTCTGCCAGATCATATATGTATACAGGAAACAGCAATGGTCCTATCACACTTTCCTGGGGCCATCCTGTTGTTACTCTGTCTCCAATGAACACTTGCCGGCGAGGACAACATATTGGTTTCTGTTAATTAAGGAAGTCTTTGAGCCACTCTCATATCTGGGAACTCACATCGTTACCAGTCTACATTGGGGTAACATGTCAAATGCTTTCCAGCAATCTAGAAATATGGAATCTGCCTGTTGCCCTTCACATACAATTCGTAATATATCATGTGAGAACAGGACTAGCTGAGTTTCACATGAGCGATGCTTTCTGCCAGATTTCTGAACATAAACTTTTTGGTCTCTAGGAAATTCATTATATTTAAACTCAGAATATATTCCACAATTCTGCAGCAAACCAATGGTAGGGATTTTGTTCTGTAATTGGCAAGTCTGTTGTTTTACCCTTTTATATACAAGAGTCACATGCACTTGTTTCCAGTCATTTGGGGCTTTGTACTGGACCCCTATTCAGACTTGGTGACTTATTTTCAACTCTATTACATGTTTCTCTACGCCAGGGACACTTATTACTATGTCATCCATATGGGACTCTGTGCAATGGTCAAATGACAGTATGTTAGTACAATTTATCTGCATGAAAATTTTCTCAAATGCAAAATTTAAAACTTCGCCTTCCATTTTGACATCTTCAACTGCTACACCATACTGGTCAACAAGTGCCTGGACAGAAGCTATAGACCCACTTAACGGTTTTACATGTTGTTGTTGTTGTGGTCTTCAGTCCAGAGACTGGTTTGATGCAGTATTTTCATAGGACCAGAATTTTCTCCGGTTCTTTGCCAAGGTATGACAGTGGCAGTTATTTTATGCTTCGCACAGGGATATTGTCACAGGCGCACTAATCTCTAGTAGCTTTTGCCTGTCATTGCTATGAAATTCGAGTGCAACTGCCTTTCCTTCCTCAGCATTTTCCAGATTTCATTGCTAAACCACAATGGTACTTATCCAGCCTTAGTCCACTTGGCTTGGTACATAATTGTCCACAGTGCGACTTTCAACCTGTTTAAATTTTACCAAAAATTTCTACATGTCCATCGCAATGGAACTAAGTGATTGTAATTCATTGTCTAAGTGAGATGCTGGCAACTGCTTGTCTGGTCTTTGCCGTAAATACACTCCTAGCCTTCTTGATTGTTTGTTAACTTTCGTAACCACAGCCACTATGATACCATGATCACTAATCAACATTTGAAGCTACTAAGTTTGAGATACTTTCATTGAGTGTGGGCTGCGAAACTACCTGCTAAAGAGTTTTCATAAAATGTGTTCAAAACAACTTGACAAGACTTTCTGTTATAGCTCCTGCAATGAATCCATAAACATCCCAGTCTATATTCAGTAGATTGAAGTAAGTCACCTCCATCTAATATTGCATCACCTGGGTATCGTCCGCCCCGGGCCCCGGGTAGCTGAATGGCCAGCGCGACAAAGTCACTCCTAAGGGCCCGGGTTCGATTCCAGGCTGGGTCGGAGATTTTCTCCACTCAGGGACTGGGTGCTATGTTGTCCTAATCATCATCATCATCATCATCATCATCCCCATCGATGCACAAGTCCCTGAAGCAGCATCAAATCGAAAGACTTGCACCCGGCGAATGGTCTACCTGACGGGTGACCCTAGTCACACAACATTTTATTTTTATCTGTGTATTTATGCAATACTGACTGCAAACTTACTTTAAATAACTTTAGAACTGTCATAGTGGAATCAGGCAGTCAGTGAAAACATCAAAAAATTAACATGGTTTGATCTAGATCTGTCATATATGACCAGATAACTTCACTGACAAACACAGTTTCAACATCAATAGACAAAACTGTAATGAACACACTCCCTCCAATGGCATCTAACTGTGTTTCTGATAAACATTCCATAACTCACTAAACATTTCAAAGCTTTATACTTTGTGTTTTAGCCAGCTCTCACTTCCAAAAATAATCTGATTGTCAGCACTTTCCTGGAGGGCAGTAAATTTGGGAACTTTGTTATGAATACTTCGACAATTCACTGATAAAATTTTGTCATTTGAAGTGTTCTTACTCTTAAAGCATTCTCATTCCCTAACTGTGTATGAACTGTCAAGTGTTCATCAGTGCACTTCAAACTACCACCTGGCCTAAAAAACCCAATGTGCACTCCAGGAAATACTCTTCTACCTGAGTAGCTGCGCCAATGACCTACCAAGGTGAGTTATATACCTCCTCACCTGAAAACGCAGGTCCACAAATCTGCAACCAAGACTGTCACAGAGTAAATGAAGTATTTGGTCAAAAACATCCACTAAGCTCCAAATCGAAGGACCTCTATCAGGTCTGGGAACAACACTGCAAGTCACAAGCTCTGCTTCCACATCACATGAGGCCAGTAGCCTTCACCATCTCTGATATCTGCCAGAAAATTCACTTACTGCCTATAAAATTTATACAATACCTACTTCTCGGCCTCTCTGTATAATAATTATAGTCCTATAGTAGTATCATGCTGTCTTCCTACACAGGTACACTAGTGTCTGCAAAACTAAAGTTAAGCTTTGTCGCAGAAACAATACCACAAATGGAATCTAAGCTAAGCTTACTTTTGTTGGTGAATTTTGATTTACAATAGGCCTGCACTTGATTGTTCTCTTACTGAAAATAACATACTTCATTTTTGTGTACTTACCATTTTTTGGATAGTGTTTTTAATCTTCTGCACACATTAACTAATCTCTAAAACACTTAATAACTTGTTGGATATAAATGCCTACACTATTCCACAGTTAAATTACACAAAGAGTGTTACCTATGTCACCAAAAAACTCTAAATAATTGTTACATTGGCAGAACTCTACACATGTCACACAGTCAAACAGAAAGGTTTTCACCAGGCAGCCAAACAACCTCAATGGGATTTCCCAGCCAATAATGCCATACAATATTTTTCAATAGCACAACAATGAAAAAGTGCAGTTAATTTCCAAATGGAAACATTCTTCGAGATACTAGATTTCACTCCTTAAGATTTGAATGCCACAAGGTTGTGACACTTTTCTGTACAAGAACTAAGCATCAAAACTTACAATTTTTGAGTAACAAGATATTGCTATCTTAACAACGATATGCAGAAACTAAGTGCAGCAATGAACTATTGAGGGGTGCGAATGTAGTGTGCTGATTATATATTGATAAAATTGTGTTGCAAAATATTTGTTTTATTATTTGACTACTGCTTAAAGCTTTTTATACAATTATCATGCTATCCATTTAATAATAAACAATGATTAGTCAAGCATATATTTATTTGACTGTATTAATACTGTGGGAAAAATCATATAAGCATATGTATACATTTAACAGTCTGAGGCACCTTTTCTTATTTTACAGAATTTACAACAGCTCTATCAGTTCCATATGACTGAAGAAAGAGGTGAATTATTGTTCAACAAATAACCATTTTTCCCAAAGCTGGGAATAATCAAAATTTTATAAGAGGGAACTTTAAATCTTAGTGGTAGGCACAAAAGTTTTAAATAAATTCTCTGTTACCAACCACATTTTTTTTATATAAAATCTTCTATTATACAAGCAATACTGCAGAATATAAAAATATAACAGAAACACATGTTATCACATACCAGAAGAGTTTTCTTTTCTGTCCAACCTATACCTTAAACAATCAGTGTTTTGTATAATTATGAAATCTAGTAAACTGATTCTTCTTGGTACAGTTTCAGTGAGCCTCCTATGTTACTCATAGAGCACTCATGTGACCAGTTTCCCAAGTTACAATTTATCACTGTCACACAGTGCCCATCAAGTAACTTCCACAACCAAGGAAACTACATGTAAAATTATGTGGCCTGTTTCCTGCAAAAGACTGTTACAAATAGCCATCTTATTTATCTCATGCAGCAAGTTAAGATGTCAATATTATTGTGTGTAAGCATGTGGTGAACATTGCAGAAGCTCACCTCCACCTGGAAGAACTGCATTCCATTCTGGAATTATTTGAGATACAATATGAGCAGTGTGACAAAATGAAAATATGAGAGAAAAGAGAACAAGTAAGAATACTGACTGACTGGTTCTACTTTGTATTAGCCTCTGAAGCACCAAATATCACATTTCTAAGCAAAAACTTACTGTGAGCTATAGTATATTGATGATGGTCTGCAAACAACTGTGTACCACCAATGTTGCTCAAATATCATTTACAATTTTCTTTCTACTGGCATTAACTTAAGTACCCAAAAATGCTACTTCTCCTCTTACATGCGTTTCACAAAAATCTAGTGTTGACAAATACCAAATTCTATACCTGCACTGTAGAGATTGTTCTACACCAGAAAAAAATTATTAAACCTATTTCCCAATTTGCATTTAGCCCTTTATTTATTTCACTAGTCTTTCCTTCATGACTTATCAGTTTTTAGCATGAAACAGGTATCTGAATTATTCACAAATATGTACATGAACAGAGTTGTTAATAATAATATCACCTGTTGCATCTTAAATGCAACTGTTTAGAAATTGTAAGTTTCTAGTTATGATCACACACAAATTCTTCATAGTCTGACCTCTGTTTTTCATGAGGAACCAGAAGTACTTCATGTCTGACAAAAACAAACCAAATTAATTTCTCAAAGACAGATACCTCCCTCCACTCCTCCTGAAAAAGCAAGTCAACTACTGAAATATACATTAAATGTGAAATCCATCCTGGATTTTCCATTGTTTGATTAAATGTGAAATATTAATATTGCTCAATACTGACATGTTTCACTTCTCAAAATTTCTCTATAAAAGTGGAAAACAGTTGAAAATATTTACACTTCTGTTGATCAGTGTGTTTTTTTTTTTGCAGTTTTCCTCCAATGTGCTTCCCTTGGTGAAAAACACTATATTATAAAGACATCTTTAAAAATATTCATATATAGATTTTGACACAGAAGATTAGGTATTCCGTTCTTAAATTCTGAAACCATAAATATTCATAGTCTGCAGCTCAATGAAACAATGAGCAATACAAATTTGTAAAAATATTTTACTAATTTTTATGCCTGTGAAAGACTTCAGATAAGAGCAGAGGTAATGATCTTTATAAAATGTGTAGCATAGTAAGCAAACAAAAGATGTAATAAAATTAACTTTTTGCTATGTACTATAATCTTTACCATCACAGTAATTGCTAAGTGGAATCAATTCCTGAAATTCTCTTCCCATCCTCAGCCCTGAATGAAAATATCTCCAATTAATTCTTTGTACACTACTACATAATCTTCAAACATTTGATTTCACTTATAAAAACAACAGACAAAAATTAATGTGTCACATCCAAATAATGTTAAAAAACTACAGTTAAAAATACACAATCCTGAGTTTCCACAAGGAAAATAGGAATATAAGGAGTTAAGTAAATGAAACCACTCGGAACAACAATACGTAAAGGACAGATTACTACTCACCATATAGAGGAATCATTCAATCACAGACAGGCACAATGAAAGAGACTGCTAAGTATCTAAGCTTTCAAACAAAGAAGTAAGTCTTCCAAAATAGGACACACACACACACACACACACACACACACACACACACACACACACACACACACACACAGTGGCCATGTGTGTGTGAGTTGTGGCCATGTGTGTGTCCTTTTTCAGACGAAGGACTTTTCACTCCAAAAGCTTAAATATTAACAGGATTTTTCATGATGTCCATACGCGCCTCAACAGCTCCTCCATATGGTGAGCAGCAATGTCCTCCTCATAGTGCTGTTATTGCTTTCTGGACTCCATATTTTTTAAAACCATTCTGAACAGTTTCACAAAGAGAAGAAAAAAGTTGTAGTCATTGAAACACAAAGTAGAAAGATACTGTATCACAGGCAACAGTGTTAAATATGTATTCTAGCTGACCTGTTCTCCCACTACAACCTTTCCACCTGCCAACTTCCCACAACATGTTCTCTCATTCTACTACTGAAATGCAGTACTCCTGAGTTTTCTGGTATCCTTGTCACAACTCACTTTAATAGATTAATCTATTTTCAATAAAGTTTCATACTTTATACTTCCACTTGTTGAACTTTTGCAATAAATGCTAGTTTAAATAAATAAGTTAAGTTATTAAATTGATAGAGGCCACAATCAATTTAAAAATCTTATTTACAGAAAGCAATAAAGCTCAGTTTACTTCCATGTAAGTACTTTGTGCTTAGTGCGCTAACAAACACCTAATGGAATTAGCAACTTCTTGTGCAGAAGCTTCAATTGATCATCACTTAAGAAAAGTGAGATCTTATCTGGGACATCTTTATCAAGCTGTTTGTCTCTGGGTAGTTTCAGTTTTCCGATTACTACTGGCCGCGTCTCCTCGAGAGCCTATGAAAAAAAATTAAAAGATAGTTACATAGTGACAACAATGATATGAACAGAAAAAGCTTTTATTTGTACTACAAGTATTCTAATGGTTGTAAATAATGTAAATAACCTTCCTTATTTACTGAGAAAGCTGATATTTGACAAGAAAAAAAATTATTTAACAACATTATACCTTATAGTAACAACATTAATTTATGGACTCATAATTCAGTCTCTCAAACAGTTTATGAAATAAAAAACTTTTAATTTATTTTCTACTTCACAAGAATTTTCCCATTCATCTCTCCATGATTGTGAGAAAACAGAACACAGTAAAACTCCACTTTTAACAGTGGGCAATGATGCAAAATTAATGCAAAAATAATTAGTGTATTTTTGCTAGGTATATAACAGTTCATCTGAAACTACTACTTTATTAATCATATTTACAGTCTGCACTGCTTTCTGCTTCTAGCATGTTACACCTACTTTGCATGTCATCTGAAACTGACTATAATACTGGCAATAAATATAAAGAACAAATACACCTGAATGTAAGAGTAAAAACTCCAGGGCTCTCAAAGATGCCAACTAAAGTTACAAAGCTATCAAATTTATGCATTATTCTCATGAATATAAAATAAACAACCACACTTACAGTTAACCCCTTGACAACTTTTTTTCCAAATCATGTTCAAAATAAAATTTTTTTATCAATTAATTTCCTACAATTAATGACATTTCATATAGACATATAAAGGTGGCTTTGAAAGCTCAAAATTATGAGTTAAAAAAATTTTTAAGATCACCAACAATAAAATCCTGAGTATACTCCTGCACCGTCTGACTTAAATATCTTGGAACTGAAAGTCATTTTTTAGTTTCTGTGTAGCTATGAAGTCTAACATGTATTTCACAACGGTTTCCCTTGAACATAAATTTTGGAGGATCTGGCTGGTGCACAGTGTATGTACTTATCTCGTACCACTGGCGAACACTGGTCACTCAACTGATGAACTGTTGGTACTTTCAGTCTCTAAAGAGGTAACATCACATTCCTCTCCACTTTGTGAGCTGCTAAATCAATGTCAAATTCAGGATCACTATAATATTACTTTTTTGAAAGCACTGCCTAAACAATAATATAGGAGAGAGTCTAAAAGTATGCATTTTGTTTTCAAGTATTCAAAGCTGCACACAGTGAAGACAATATTTAGTGACAGCAACCTCAACCAAAACACAACAGCAAGGCTACCAGATGCTCTCTAGCGGCCAAACATGCACTGATCAGCCAAACATTAGGACCACCGACCTATTGACATAAAAACCGTCCAGGAGGTAGGAGCCTCACTGGGTGAGGAACGACTGCTAGTGTCTCTCTCTCTCACACACACAAACACACACACACACACACACACTCACTCACTCACACAACACACACACACTCACTCACTCACTCACACAACACACACACACTCACTCACTCACTCACACAACACAACACAACACAACACAACACAACACAACACAACACAACACAACACAACACAACACTCACTCAACACAACACAACACTCACTCAACACAACACAACACAACACAACACAACACTCACTCACTCACTCAACACAACACAACACAACACAACACAACACACACTCACAACACAACACAACACAACACACACTCACAACACAACACAACACACACTCACAACACAACACTCACAACACAACACAACACAACACACACTCACAACACAACACAACACAACACACACTCACAACACAACACACACTCACAACACAACACAACACAACACACACTCACAACACAACACAACACAACACACACTCACAACACAACACAACACACACTCACAACACAACACAACACAACACACACTCACAACACAACACAACACAACACACACTCACAACACAACACAACACACACTCACAACACACACTCACAACACAACGCAACACACACTCACAACACAACGCAACACAACACAACACACACACTCACAACACAACACACACACTCACAACACAACACACACACACTCACAACACAACACACACACTCACAACACAACACAACACACACACTCACAACACAACACAACACACACACTCACAACACAACACACACACACACACAACACAACACACACACACACACACACTCACAACACAACACACACACACACTCACAACACAACACACACACACACTCACAACACAACACACACACACACTCACAACACAACACACACACACACACTCACAACACAACACACACACACACACTCACAACACAACACACACACACACACTCACAACACACAACACAACACACACACACACACACACACCACACACACACACACACACACACACACACACACACACACACACACACACACACACACACACACAGCTTGCTGTCCGGAAGACCCACAATCTATCCAAGTTTACATGAGGGTAGATTGTGATGGCCCGGAAGCTTGGCGTGAGCATTTCAGAAACTGTTCAAACTGTTGGGTGTTGAAGGAGTGCTGTGATAGTGTCTTCAACATGTGGCGAAACCAAGGCAAAACCACATCCAAAAGACATGGAGGTTGGGTGGACACCCCTCATTAAAGATGACAAATATCATAGGCTGAGCGGACAAGTAAAACAGTTTAGTCAGCAAACTGCGGCCAAACTAACATCATACGAACACATGATGCACCGAACACTCCAAACGACGGGCCTCAACAGCTGAGAACCCATGTATGTGCCACTGTTAATACCATGACATCGACAACTACAACAGAAATGGGCATGTGACCGTCAGCACTGGATGTTGGCACAGTGGCAGAGTGTTGCATGGTCTGATGACTCCCGATACGATCTTCATCATGCAGACGGGAAGGTGCGAATCCACGGCCTTCCAGAGGAACAAATCCTTGGCACATGTACTGTGAGATGGAGACAAGCTGGTGGTGTCTCCATTATATTCTGGGCAACATTCACCTTGGCATCCATGGGTCCAGTGGAGCTTGTGCAAGGCACACTGATGACCAACGAATATCGTACACTGCCTGCAGATCATGTATACCCCTTCACGACAATCATGTTTCCTGATGCCAATAACATGTTTTTCAACAAGATAATGCACAATGTCACAAGACTGAGAGTGTGATGGTGTGGTTCAAGAAACACAGTGACGAGTTCCAGTTGATGTGCTGGCCTCCTACTTCACCAGATCTGAACCTGATCAAATTCATCTGGGATGTGATCAAATGTGGCATCAGAGTTTATTCGCTGTGTGTAACTGTCAGTGCTGAAATGGATACAAACAGATTATTTTTTTTTTTTTTTTTTTTTTTTTTTTTTAAAGGTCTCTCCTTATGTCGCCCGAGTATGATCAGGATTTTTAAGTTTCTGTCAAAATAATAAAAATGAGATACCTCATTCAGTAACTTTACGAAAATATTCAAGCATCTTGCAGAAACACAGAATGTGCCATCAAATGCTTATGTACTTGAACCTATTCACTGGCAAGGGCATCCATACCTGGGGTCGAGCGACCCCAATCCCACCAGCTTTCAGGGAAAGGGAAAGGGAAAGGGAAAGGGAAAAAATTTAGTCTGTTCAGTGTTCCCCTTTCAAGAAAATTATTTAAAAGTCTATATTACACAGGTTTTTAGCAGGATCAGAACTGACACTTTTTATGGCTACTTAAAAGTCGCCATTTGTATATAGTGGAAAACAAAACTCCATGCCATCAACAAAGCACTATCTGTTGATTACCTTCTAGTGGATGGGAGCATAATAAATACATCCATAAACGTGATATAACCAGGTCTTGACAGTTCTTAGAAACTGCACCACTTACAGCAGTCAGTAGTCACTAGTACACCACATGGCATGGCAGGACGGGACATGAATACATGAATATCACAATCATTTTGTGTTAACCGAAGTTTATCACCCCCATATCATATTGTATTTGCTGATAGTAGAAGACTTTCTCCTTCATAAGCATAGGTATTTGTTACAGTACTCCCACTCTTGATAACTCTTATTGAACTATTTTTCAGTGAAAATGTTAAAATATTCATGAAGTGACAACTGCAAGACACTTCATAATAATAGGTAACAAAATAAATAAATAAATAAATAATAAAAATCAAGTTCTGTAAAAAGTGCTCTGCATAAAATTACTAAAACATATTAGCATCTTAATTAACTGTGAAGTTATATTAACTCTTTTTATAGATGTCATTATTAACAAAATTAACTTTACTTTCTACTGTTATTACCTAGTGCTAATCTTTGCAACACGTCAGTAAATGAATTATTCCTAAACTGTTAACTTAACAAAATTTTTAATCTCATTTCACAAAAAAACAACATATAATCAATAATGAGAGGATGTGCTACACATTATTGCGAATCTATTCATGGCATGTAGCTGAAGCCACGTCACGGCAGTCTTGAGTGAAGAGAAACCAATGCCCATCTGATTTACATCTTTTAACTGTTGTGAGTACATGAAAAAGTCTAATAAAATCATTATTTTAGGCAGAGTGCCACTACATTGTTTTCAGTCTATTCCAGCTAAAGTTCAAGCTGAAATTGTCAGCTTTACACATTTACTAAATTGCAACACATTGTTCCACTGTTGGCAGGTGTAAAGCAGTTGATGGGAGTCCATATTTTTTTTAAACTTTTCCTGAAGGTTGTTCAGCATTTTCAATACAAAGAATCAACAGTAACTAAAATACACAACACAGTGATTTTATAAAACTTTTTCATACTTTCATAAAAGTTGTATATATCAGGCTGACATAAGCTCCTCACAGCAAAAGTATGCTTCAGCCAATTACGTTAAATGTATTCACAATAAGATATGTATTTTCTCAATGCCAGTTACATGCCTTTTATGAAATAATTATAAACATTTTTTTAATTTACAGATTTAGATATGTTGCAAAGCTTTGCACTAGATAATACACTACAAATTCATTGATACTATGACACATAAATACACAAAGTTAAATTTCTTTTACAATGGCATGTATAAAAATAAAAATAAAAATTACTATGAGGTTACAGTGATTTAATAGATTCTGAAACTTTTCATCAATTTTCACGCAGAGTACTTTTTACAGAACTAATTTGCACAGTCTTACTACTGGGATTGTTTATAAACTGACAATGAAGAAATGATTTGCAGTTTTATAATTTTGTGAATTTTCTAAAAGTTCAGCCAAAAAATAGTTAAATATGAGTTATCAAGAATATAGGTGTGAGTACTGTAACAAATTTAGGCACATAAGCTGAAAGTCATCTATGATGAGCGAATAGAATACATAGTATATGTGCTGTAAACTTCTGTTGACCTGAACTATTGTGATATTGATATATCCAGAATGTGTAGTCCCATTCTTCCATGCAACAAAGACATGGAAATGCACAGATCGCAGTTTGTTCAAAGTCGAGTTAAACCAGTGTAAAACTGTGTGCCCGACCGAGACTCGAACTCGGGACCTTTGCCTTTCGTGGGCAAGTGCTCTAGCAACTGAGCTGCCAAAGCACATCTCACGCCCAGTCCTCACAGCTTTACTTCTGCCAGTATCTCGTCTCCTACCTTCCAAACTTTACAGAAGCTCTCCCGCGAACCTTGCACAAGAGCTCCTGTAAAGTTTGGAAGGTAGGAGACGAGACACTGGCAGAAGTAAAGCTGTGAGGACTGGGCGTGAGTTGTGCTTCGGTAGCTCACTTGCTACAGCACTTGCCCGCGAAAGGCAAAGGTCCCGAGTTCGAGTCTCGGTCGGGCGCACACTTTTAACCTGCCAGGAAGTTTCAAAATAGCTGATGATGGTTGAAGTAGGAAGAATATAAAATGTAGACTGGCAATGGCTCAAAAAGCATTTCTGAAGAAATAGATTTAAGTGTCAGGAAGTACTCTCTGAAAGTATTTGTATGGCGTGTAGCCATGTATGGAAGTGAAACAGAAGAGAATGGAAGCTTTTCAGACGTGGTGCTACAGAAGAAATCTGAAGATTAGATGGGTAGATCACATGACTAATGAGGAGGTACTGAAGAGAATTGGGGAGAAGAGAAATTTATGGTACAACCTGACTAGAAGAAGGGATTGGTTGGCAGGACACATTCTGAGGCATCAAGGGAACTGGAGGGAAACATGGGTGGTAAAAATCATAGGGAGACTAAGAGATGAATACAGTTACACAGATTCAGAAGGATGCAGGTTGCAGTTGTTACTCAGAGATGAAGAGGCCTGCACAGGATAGAGTAGCACGGAGAGCTGCATCAAACCAGTCTTTGGACTGAAGACCACAACAACAACAACAACAACAACAACAACAACAACAACATTTCCTTCCAGCAGAGATTGCATTGTCCAAATTACAAACATGAAGCTATATTCATTGTTTTTATTTCTCACTGCACACCTAGCACAAAGCAGTGGTCATTTTGACTGCTTAATGTTTCTTTATGCATCTATGTCACCTAAGAAATGGCAAATGAGCTGCACCTGATTGTGAAAATGTTGGAGAGTATGCCGAAGCCTTGCTAGACCTAAAAAGATTAGTTGGGTATAAGTCGTGAAACAAATATTGAAAATGACTTAAGTTATCAGACCAGCAAGCGATAGAATATTTAGAATATCTGCACCAAGTTTCAGAGCAAGAGTCCAAAGACACTGAAATAAAGACAAGAAGAAATAAGAGGTGATGATTATAATCTTATTCCCGACATTGCTGAATCAAGTAAAAGTTACGTTAATTAACAAGGTTACCCCCACAGGATAAACTTTTCTATCAAACTAGTATTTTATTCACAAACAGATGACATTCGATATAATAGAGGAAGAGGCAGGTGTGGGTTATCTTCTTCATTTTATGTGAGACATTCATAATTTGAAAAATACATGAAATTATGGGAAATTTTAGATCATATCTTGAAGGGAGATGGATGACTACGCAAGCAAAATGTTTCACACAAGACAGGACCATCAACGCCATCTGTGAAGAGAAACATGAACATTCATAGCACTGTCTGTGGATGATGCAATGCTTAACTGCATAATGCTGTGTAAAGAGGCAGAAGCACACTGACAACTTTGAAACAACAGTTCGAGTTACTGTTGATATTTGTTTTAGTGGCTTTAGACTGTGGGCCAAGACATAACTGTATGCCTAACATTTCGCTTTCCGAAGCTGGAGACACTGCCAGAGACTTTAGTGACTCCGAGTTACAATCTGAAACAAGATCAGCAACCTGAATTATTTACACATGCAACCATCAGTTCGTGACTTCATCACACCAATGCTTAATATCGTAGAGTCACGCTGACGTATATTACGGAGCTCATCATGGGGAAGAGTTGGAGGAGTTTGTTTTATTTCTCTCCCGCTACTTGCTCCAAAACATCCATTGGTGCGACTCAGCAATCTTAGGCAGCGTTCTGATGACGTCACAAACCAACTGTTGTGTAGATACACATAAATGGTTTGGCTTGTTGATACTGTTTAAGACTGCAGCTGCTTTCTGTGTCATTAAAGCCTCTGATGAGGTTGCCAGCACTGAAAGATGAAATGTTAGGTGGTGAATTATACCTTTGATCATGGGCCAACTCCATAAAACAAGTACCAGCAGTAATACAACTATTAGCCATAAATGCCAGCATTAGATTTACAGTTTTCAGTGCTTATCTTTCTGAACTAGATCCATTCAATGCACTTTTGTATGATTTTTTTACACTTTGATATCAGGTGATGTAGGTCAATAACAGATAAATCTGATTTAGTGTCAGAATTTCTTGAATGGTTGACTGAAAATTGTTCCTTGCTTTACAAACTAGGATAGGTAATCTTCAGTGATTGCTAGGTCTTTCCCACTACATCCAGATTGAGATTTACACAATACTTGGCTGGTAAGGTAGATAAATTCTGAATCAAATTTTGGTTAAAAGTAGGTAAATCAAATATTCATTCAGCATACCATAAAAAGGATAAGCATCCACCAGAGAATCAAAACTTCTTCACGTATGTTGTCCTGAAGCTTTTGGCATCATTTCTTAGAAGCAGAAGAATATAGTATGTTAAGAGGGGTGTTCAATATGTAATGCAACACTTTTTTTGGCCAATTTCAGTTAAAAATGTGGAACCTGTTGTGGGGCATTGCGGATTCAGCCCTACAGTTTCATGAAGTTCTGACAGCCTTTGAAATGGCATCTGTAATAAAGATGTGTTCCAAGCAGAGTGCTGTCATTTGAGTTTCTTTTGGCAGAAAACCAGAGCATCATAGGTGCTTGAAAATGTCTATGAAGACCTGGCAGTGAACAAAAGCACAGTGAGTCAAGGGTGAGCCATCTGTCATCGTCACAACAAAGTTGTGCAAACCTATCTGATCTCCCGCATGCTGATCAACTGCACACAGTTGCCATTCCTGCAATGTAAGAACACATTGGTTGCCACAAAAATGCAAACGAGCTTCTCCTTCCCCATGACAATGTACAGCCTTGCATAAGAACGGTCATCTGAGATGAACTCACAAAGCTCCTTATCCACCCTACAGCCCAGGTCTCACACCTTCCAACTTCCATCTGTTTGGTCCAATGAAGGATGTACTCTGTGGGAAGCAGTACACGAATTAGGGGAGGTTATTGATGCAGCAAGATGTTGGCTTCAATGTCAATCAAAATAGTGGTACCGTGCAGGTGCCTTTCACTTTTAGAGTCCTAATAGAAAAGAATGAACCAGTAACATAACTGGAAACATGAATGCTGCAGATAAATGTCCCTTCAGTGTCAAGGCCAAGAGAAATGCAGCAGAAGCTCTAACAACCAAGATTACACATATTAATAATAACTTTTGTTAAAGAATCAATAGGACATCCTGGTGAAAGCAGGCCTTTCAGATAAATATGGTCCCTGTAGCAAGCATAGTTGCAGTCCAGAGTGTTTAGTAAGAGTATGATAATGGAGAGACAAGCGCTTACCTATAGTGAACTTGTGATTGGAGCATAGAGACACACAACAGGAAACACTATTCATAGTAAATTTCAGGTTATTTTCCTTTTTCTAGAGAAAGTACAGACATAACTACACAGACACCCAAATGTACAATCCTGTAGCAACGGTGAGACTTCATTGATTATCAGTTATTGAAAGCAATTTTCTGGGCTCAAGAATATGGGGGGGGGGGGGGGGGGGTTAAGGGTAGGAAAGGCTACCAAGAAAGAGGTGTATTTCAGCAGAAGACTCTGCAGCCCTACAACAAGACAAAAGGAGTACAGAGGGTACAGCATAAAAGAAATATAGAAAGAGGGAGGGTAGTGGAAAAGGGAGAGGGAGAAGGAATCAAGATTTGGTGGGGGGGAAGAGAGAAAGCAGTACATGATGTGGATGGTGAAAGAGTGGTGTGGACAGAAGAGTTAAGGTACAATGAGACACTGTGAAACAGGTTGATGGATGTTTAGTCCAGGCAAATTGCAAGAGAGCAGGATATGCTGAAAAAGAGTTCCCACTTGCACAGTTCAGAGAAACTTGTGCTTGAAGGAAGTATCCATATGGCCTATGTAGTGAAGCAACAACATTTTCTTATCTTCCCTCTAACTTCCTACGTAGCTCTTTATATAGTACCTACAACTTTGATCATAAGTTTTCTCCTTCCATTTCACAACAGAAATAAGTTCAACAGCTGCTTCACTATGCAGCCCATTTTGATGTTCTTCCAGCACATGTTTCTCTGAAGCACACAGGTGGGAATTGTCTTTCCACCACAACCTGTGCTCGCACACTCACCCTCTCCCAAACCTCCATGAACCTGTCTGCCACCGCCTCACTTACCTTTTCCCTTCTCTCTTCTGTCCACACCACTCTTTGCCTGCCCCTGCCCCTCCCCCACCCCCCCCCCCCCCTCCCCAAATATCATGTACTGCCTTTTCCAACCAGTCCTCTCCCCTGCCCTCCACCCACACCATTTTGGCACTCCCCCCCTCCACCTCTTTTTATAGTTTTTTATGCTCTACCAACTATTCCTTTCGTCTTTGTAATAATCTATGATTCATCTCACCATGGCCATGGGAGTATGCATTTGGGTGTCTGGCTGGTTGTGTGCATACATGTTTGAAAGAAAATGTGAACAGTTTTATGTTTAATGTGAACAGTGTTTCCTGTTACATGTTTCTCAGATCTACACATCAGTCTGCTACAGATGAGTGGTTTTCTTTCACTTATTTTATGTATTGCTCCAACCAGGAATTTCCATCATTGTGTAATAAGAGTGCTGTTTTGTGGTTGTTTATCAGGCATGGTTTCACTACCAAGAGGATATGATGGTCTTTAATTTTTGAGGGTAGTAAGAGGCCTTCTGTAGATTAGGATGCACTTCGGTTAGCAAGACTGACGACTTTCCCATGCACAATGGGGTAACAACTGCATAAGATGATGTATTACTGACATATAGTTGGCTAACTATGCATAGGGGATCTTAAGGAGCCATCAGAAGGGTAGATGTCAAGGTCTAAGAAGGTGTTTTGCTGGGGAGAGGTGGTACAAGGAAATCAATTGGACTGAATATGCCACAGTTATTTAAAAACAACTTCTATGCAGGATTGAGATAAATCTGAAAACATATGAAAAACTTAACCATATATAATCCGCACACTTTTTATTTGTGCCTTTCAGAGATATGTGACTGAATGTATTAAAAAAGAAGAAGAAGAATGAAAGAAAAGAAAAGAAAGAAAGAAAGAAAAGGAAAGGAAAAAAAGGAAAAAAAAAACAAAACAAAAAGAAAAGAAAAGAAAAGAAAAAGAAAAACGATATGCAGTGCTACAAACAAAATTAGTCATTTAATAGCAACACTGCATTGTCTGATTACAGATTCTGGCAATTAAAGCATTTATGTAAGACATTTGATTTTTGCCATTTGAGGATTAGAGAGCTAGGATGTAAAGAAAGTCCAAGGACAGTAATTCAAAATTGTGCAATGATAAACATATAGGAAAACAGTAACTCACTTTCTTCATTTCAACTGTTGGAAACACCGCGAAATCTGCTTCTATTTTGCCACCTGTCTTACGCTTCACAAGGAACTTTGCAGCTTCAGACTGCAAAATAAATAAATACATGTATATTTAAAAAGTGCAGGATAATGATTATCACTTAAATTATGATGAAATGATGAAGAATGTAACTAACAATAGAACAAATCATTTGTTTTACTGTGTGAAATTTAATACTTTTACTTTGATTGCTCTTTAACAAGAAGTGAAAGATTATGATGAAACAACACAGGTCTATTTTTGCGGAATATTTACTTGGTCAATACCACAAGAATTGAAAGAAAATGTTTAATGCATTAAAAATAGTGTTTAACACTTAACAGTATGCCATCATTATGTACAAATAATTTTCTAACGTTGCACTGTCCCTCCCGCAAGCATTATGTAAGCTTCAGTCATAGGTTTGATTACTTTGAACATGTTATTACATACTAAATGTAACGGTCTATCCAGTAACTTTTTACACTTCATTACCATATTTTACAAATAGAATTATTAATATGTACCTCCAACTGTGCGACTTTTTCACGAAGATGTTTCAAACGGGCAGCTTCATTTGCCAAATGTTTAGCAGGAGCATTATGATCCAACCACTCTTTGCTGCCTGGAAATCTTTTACTGATATCCACTACTTTTGGTGTTGCTAAAGCAGTATATATCTCCTGCAAAAAATAAATTAAGTAAAATGCACAATGAGCAGTACAATAAATTACAACAAATATGCATTTCAATTGAACACACATTTTTTATCTTTTGTGGTATGTAAACTAAAATAATTATCTTACCGAAAAGTTTATCACCTCTGAATGGCATTATCTGAAGAATTATTAACAGTGGCAACACAGTGACAAATCGAGCAACCTGGTAATGAACGAGGTCTGTACGGAAAAGAGAAATGAAATCTGCCTCTGCACCACATCCATAAGATCCGTATCTGCATCTACATATATTAAAATTTTGTAAATAACCATTTTAACTTATTTGTTATGCCAGAGTTATAACAATATGACTGTCCCTAACCTAGATTTTCTTTTCCTGAATTCTGATCTCACAATTTACATTCCACTGACTAAGAACAAAGAAGCCAATCACGAGCATATTTCAGTACAACATAGCCTTTAAAATTCATGATATGTTTGCTCAGCTAAAATTTAGTCATTAATTAATGAAATGGATTTTGTGAAATTTCATATGGAATATTTCTGATGTTGGGAAGTCTCATTAAAACTGTCATCACATATTGCATACTGTTTGAAGTTAGTTATGTAGTTCATTTAGCAAATGTATATTAGGTCACCATAATGTTCCATCATATGGAGGATTCCAGTGAACTGCCCTTGAAAAACATTCAAGTCGCATTGTGGTAGCTTTCAGTAATTGCACAAGTCACCTCTATTACTGTAAACTAAATAGAAATAACTGATGTAAGGCAGCTGTTGGTATAATTGAAACAAGATGCACATTTAATTGTATGGAAAACAAGGAAGATGTGTCTTGTAGATGTCAACTATGCATGTATCCAACATTGTGCATTCAAGCCAATACAGTGCAGGTCCATCCCAAATGAATACAAATAGCAACTTAAAATAGATACCAATACTAATACTAATAGTGACTAAATTTTGTTTGTTTGCTATAGATGAGCTCTTTACATTCATCCGATTTTTAGAAAACTATTAGATGAAAATATTTAATTTTTGCGTATCTTACAGTCTGATATCTTCACTCGATAAAGAATTGAATTTGTTTTCATTATTCATCATACTTAACTGTAACTGCATCAAGTTAAGTAAAACATCACACGAAACTTTACAGAGTTGGAAAAGTCAAAAATGCACTGCATATACTTTAGATACAGTTGATTTTAGCTCGAAAGAAATGCAGGTAAGGTATCAATATTTTATTTAAAATTGAGAGCAGATAGATATCTTATTTCATTCTTGAGTTATTGGGTTTTATATACGAAGGATGGTCGTGTGTGACACTCCAGTTCACATCCTTGCACACGAATCATGTTGTCATAATGATAGTCATATACCACAAATGATTTAAGATAATGAAACAAGGTTTCCTGTAAACAACAGCACACAATCAGCCACATGTTGTATGACAAATACTAAAACACTTTTATTCATCAAGATATGGAAGTAACTCATCTGCAGCACAGAGGTCAGTCGCTCAGGAAGCATTCTGACATCCATAGTACCATAGGAAAACCCAAGCAGCATGCATGAACATGTCCACAACACCTGGGAATGGGGTAGCAGGTCAAGTCTACACATCCACAGCAGATAAAGTGTTAATACTGATACTGTCCTCCAATTGTTAATCACACAAGTTATTACTGTGGATATTCACAGATATACTTGTAGATATCCACATCAACACAGGCTTTTATCCACAAAGTAGTTATTACTGTCTAAATCCACAGATATATTCACAAATACAATAAAACTCACTCAAAATGGAATCTCATGGGACTATAATAATTTTACAAATTGGGCAAGTTTTCTGATTATGCAAAACTCAATAGGCTACATAAAATTTCTGGTATCATGCACAAAATATAAATTTGTAACTATGCACTTGTTTACATACGTTCACTCCCAAACTGTAGCAGTTAATTTACTGTATGTTGTACAACAAAACACCAGATTATTACACTAACTGATAAATAATACAGCATTTCTGTATTTTTACTCTAACTTTAAATTCATTTATTGTTGTTTGTACATAGAAGAATTCCCATGTTTATTTGCTTTACATTTCACGTTTTTCCACCACATATCAAAGAGGGTTACCCGTTTGAATTTCCTGTTCAAAATGGTTTAACATATGCAATTTTTTGCACTATACAATAGTTCCAACACCTTGGGGAATTTGTGTATGCTGAAAATTGCATAACATCTATTATGCATGCAACGGCTTCTTCAGGCGTATAAATTTTCCTACAGGCATCATTTTGCACCTTTCTGTCTTCCTTTATTTCTTCCTAATTATCATCTGTGTTGCAGATTCCTATTACATCTATTGCTGAACTAACAGTGGACCAAGTTGACACAGTCATCACTTTGAATATGGTCATCTGCACAACATAAAATTTTTCTGCATTTTAATTAATTCAGCAATTGCTGCTACATTTTCTTGAGTTTTGATTGCCACAGAAGAGTTTTATTATTGAGCTCCAAATCCTCTTTCAACAAAGCAGGATTTCAAGGTCAAGAGTTCTCTGCAAAGAGAAAGCTTTATTGAAGCAACCCTTATTGCCAAGCCAATCCAAATTAATGCACCCAGGAAGAAACTGACCATGGAAGAGCAAATGCGTCAACACTAAGAATTTGAGACAGCACTAATACATGACTATAATGGGACTTAAAAAGTGTACATAACCTCCTGATCCATGTGCAGTGTGAGGCTGGCTGAACCTGGCAGGAGCCAAGCCAGTTTCACATTTTATAACTTGACATTTGGGTGGCAAGTTTCATAGTCTAGGAAAGAGAGAACTTGGCGATTTCATTTTTTTCATTCTGACAATGAAAGGGGCCAGCTATTCTTTCATCAGACCTATCATCATCCACGCCTTTTTACTGCTTCACCCTGGGACTCGAAACTTACTGACATTATGTTTTTGGAACAATACAGTCTTGCAGCCGTTAGTCATGAGTGGCTTCCCCATTTCACCTAACATGTTTCTACACAGCACTAAAGCGAGTCCTTCCTTGGACATTTTCCTCCAGTTCACTTTTTCACCTCTGATTACTTCAGATTTTAAAGGCTGTGTGTGATAAAACAGTCCTGTTTCATTGGCACTGAATTTGTCGTATCAGTCAAAATTGATAATCGAGTTTTGTACTATAGTCTTCAATTCTGTTGCTACACTTCCCTCCACATTCTTAGCTTCCCCCACACCTTTTTCCACACAATGTTGTGGTTATCTTGAAACTGTCCAATCATCCTGTGGATGTCTTAATCACTGTATTTCCAAGCTCTTTAGAGACTTTCAGAGCTACACTCTACAACATGGATCCAGACAAGGTAAGTTTTTTACTCATGCACTTACGGATCACTCAGACAACATCTCGTTAATTTCTTCATTTCCCATTTTCTTCGTCTTTCTTTTCCTTTTCCCCCTTTCCCTTTCGCCCGTCCACCCTTTATCATAACCTTGTTTCTTAAAGTAACATAAATTTGTGTTTTACTGCATTTAAAAAGCAACATTATTTCCCACACAGAGTTTGCTTTCTCACTCACCTTGAATACCTTAATTTTTTCGTTAAGTGTTAGCGATGCACACTTTTTGTTCAACAGCATGTTATTACTTAAAGTGGTTCTAGTAAACTGAAACTGGCAGAAAATAATGCACGTAGTGCATTTCATTGGAAAGCTTGACATTGCTGGGTAAAACCACTGTTTAACGAAACAATGCCCACCTCTTTCACTGCAGAGGGTTCATATGTGCGCAACAATGTTCCAGAATGCATTCTGCGCATCAGTAATAATGGAAAATGAGAAACACCAACAAACAGAGCATTCATGAAGGAGCCATTTCTTCTGATGTACTGACACTGCACATTCTTATTCATCGTCGCACAGAGCAACATGGTTTGATGTCCACATATGCCGACAAACTTTTTTCTTGGTTTTATGCCTTTAACAGCATTTTCTGGGCTGTAAAGTCTTTTAGAGTTATGAATAATTTACTACAGCAATGCAGCAGTACTGTGTAAGCTCTTTCCCACATTACACAATGAATTATGAATTGACTCTTGAAATTTGCAATCCATTTCTGTTAGGCATGCTCCACCTTATGCAAAAAGTTAGCATATACAACTGCATTGAATGCGTTGGGACTGAAATGTGTGTACAGTTTGGGCTGATTTCCAAATTATGCACTTTCCACTTTATCAAGTTTTAATGTATTTGTATCTGCACAGATCTATACTAACGAAAGACAGTCACTTGCCAAAAGGAATGGGTATGGTCTGCAAGCAATACAGGGTAATTATAGTACACTATAATTACTGTTTAGCACAGAATCAATGGTTACTGCAGAAAGCAAGGCAATATAAAACGTTCAGTCAGGATTATCATTCACACATCACATTATGTAAATTCCATAATGAAGAAGAATCTGGAGAGGAATGGAAAAAAGTCAAGTCATACATTAACAGGCAGAATGAGCCACTGCAGGCTGCTCCTGTAAAATACATTTACAATAAATTAAAGCTAGTGCTAATCTACTTGCACTGATGAATGTAGGAATTTCTTCCACATTACTTTGGAGACATTAGGAGAAAAACAGCTACTCTGAAAAAAGCCACTGGTCTTATACTACTTAGATGCAGTTTTTTTTAATCTAACACTCCAAACAAAACATGTATCTAACATTACACACACCACTACCAGCTATCTATATACTGGCAAAGCCAATATCTGATTAGTATATACTTTGTAGTAACATTGAATTTATATTCTCAAGTCCAAATCTTGTTATCAATTTGTTGCGTGATGTGCACCAGCAACCTATTACTGACTTTTGCATCAAAGGATAAAATTACATTCTGAGTCATTGTTTATAAATGATTCATTAACAAACTTCTGGGACTGCTGTTATTCCTAGCATATAAGCAATGTCAGTGCAGTAACTAAAGTGATAGCTTGAACTACAACTGTAAACAACAGAATAAAACTACAATGAAATCCAGACCTTTAGCTGCTTACAGGCACTGATAAATATCAACGGCGACAGTTGAAAATGTGTGCCTCAATCAGGACTCGAAGCCGGGATCTCCTGCTTACATGGGAGACACTAACCGTCTGAGCCACCGAGGACACACAGGATAGTGCGACTGCGCGAACTTATCTCTGGCATGCTCCCCGTGAGACCCATATTCTTCGAGAGCTGCAAGACGCCAAGGGTATCTGTTCTTTCAGATATGTACCAAAGAACAGATACCATCTTCATATATGTGAACAACAGATGTGCATTCTACCAGCAGGTAGTAGTATGCAGTGATCGTGTAAGCACAGTATTCAGTTTTGTGATGCAAATCACAATGGAGCAACACCTCAAAATCAGATGTTCAAGACACTCTCCAGAATGTTTTGAGGAAGAGAGAGGTATGTGCAGAGTCTGCCCTGCAGACCTCAACCCCAGACAAAAATAACACACAGACAATACTCTTCTGGAAAAAGACATGTTGGTAACAAGACTTGGTCTTATCTACATGAACCTACCACAAAATGACAAATTGCAGAATGGTTTGTCAAGCCCGAAGAAAGTATGAATATGACATGTAGGGTCAACACGATTCCAAAGAGAGCTTTTTCTGACAGGTTCACATGGTTGCACGTGTGTTCTGTGTGTTGTACTCAAGTATAGGGCAGAGGGGAGGGGAGGGGAGATTACATATAACACATCGTCTTTTTTTTTATCATCTGGCCTGGAAAAGTTTTAGATTTGTGGGGCACGTAAAGTATTTTTACTTCTTGTATTGTAGTTGTGAAGTGCAGTGTTCATTTTCATTTCATTCTTGCTATTAACCACAAATACCATTAGGGGATATACATATTGATACGCAAGTGTAAGAATCTCCAGGCTCCCAAAGTGGGTTCTGCAACATGTCTGGTCATCAACTGTGCACATTATACTTACTGCTTGCTTCTGTAGAATAAATACTTTTTTCACTCTAGTTGCACTGCCCTGGAAGATTACGTCAAATGACAACACTGAGTGAAAGTATGCTAACAATCCTGCCAACACAATGGGAAAGCTTTATGTCATGTGGAAAACAGGCAGAACTGAGCTTTTTGGTTAACTTGATCATGTGAGGGTGACCCCTCAGTTTATTATCTATCTGGATGTCTAGCAACTTTACAAACATTGCCTCAAAGAGTATGCCTGGCCGAGCTCTACTGCTGGTACTTTTAAGTAATTATTTGTGTTTAGAATTTCGTGATGCAAGTTTGTGAGTTTACGTATGATTATGAGTTAAGCTGTTGGTTGTGGATCCGTTGTAATCTGTCCCACTATTCTCCTCACTGTAATTGATTTGGGCATGTTTGCACAATTCATCCATATCTGTGTCATAAGAACACACAATTTTTGATTTCATGTACTTGATACTCAGTATATAAGCCTTTTTATATATAACCCTAGCTGAACTGCTGTTACAAGGTTATTCTTAGATATGTAATAATTGATGCTAATGACTTACAAACAAATGATATGTATGCTTATTACTTACCTATTGTCAACATGAATTCAAATCCCCCAACCTCTCCAATTGTGACATCATTCCTATTTTAATAGGCAACAGTTCTTTCACTCTTTGGTAGTAAAAATCTTACATAACTGGTTACAAGTTTACGAAGTCTGTTTGCATATGCGTCTGTTTGTGTATCTACAAATTAACACCTATCACATCACAGGGCTAACAACATTATCTCTGCAATAAAGAATAATGTAAGTAACCATCTTCTATCTCACAGAATTTTTTCTGCAAAACAACAATGTGATATAAACACGTAAAACGGATTGCCGGACTGAGACTTTAATATGAGACCTTTGTCTTTCACGATCACATGGTGTATTATTCAAGCATGACTCACGACCCACCCACACAGCTTCTCTCCCAACAGTATGTCCCTCATAAATTCCAAACTTTAAGCTGCAATGCATTTCAAAAAAGATACTAACACATTTGTGCACTGTTGCACTGGCCTAGTGCTCCTGGTATCTGGCAGTCCTTAACTAGGCTGTAGCCTCCAAATCTCCCAAGTTCAATGCTTCCTTCAAAATTATTGACTGATCTGCAATATTTTACAGTTTATGGCACTGAAGCTGCCTGTATAACTGCAGGAAGAATGAACAGTGAGTAACCAGTCTTCTTCTTGTGTCCTTTGGTTGGCATGTCAAGAGAGAGACTTGGGAACCCACATAAGATGTAAATCCTGGTAATTCTCAATGTCTATCACTCACCCGCATGTAACTCAATGCGTGTCTGTTAAGCGATCTTCACTTATGCTTGTTTATATAATTCTTTATGGTGATTTACAAATTCTCATTTTTTTTTATTTGTAAGGAATCTCCAGTTCTCTTGTGGATACCTTCTCTGCTACTTTTTTATTTAACTCGTGCTACAGTGATTTCTCCTGTATTTACGATGTATACTGTTCCATTCCATATTCCAGCTCATCAAAATATGTAATGTGTGTGAAATGAATACAGCAATGAACAGTGTGGTCTGGCATTCCAATTTCTGTGGAATCACAGATACCAGTAGGCTGCCAAACTATTCTGTTTAAATGAATTGGATGAAGCTGACTGGGTAATAATAATAATAATAATAATAATAATAATAATAATAATAATAATAATAATAATAATAATAATAATAAGTGAACATATCCCTCAAGGCTAGAACATACAATGGAGTGCAGAATAGTACTGCCCCCCAAATTTTTTATGTGAAACTCTTAAAGCTTTTTTAATAAAACAAAGGTTATTGACATTCTGCATATTTGTTCTTCATGTCTACACATTTGCAACTCTCTGCCACTAGAGGGATGTGGATTATAGCACGTAACATGCCAGGGCTTAACATAACTATGGCAGCATGAGTGTAATTAAATTTTGAATTTCAAGGTTTGTCCACACGTGGAGCACTCTCTCCTTCAGCATGACAATGCCAGACTGCACATGCCGCAACATCGGCAACAATCCAAAACCTTGGGTGCACTGTCATTCATCACCCTCTATACACTTCCAACCTAACGTCATCCAATCTTCAATCTGCTCCAAAATTTCAAGAACACCTTTGAGGACTTCACTTTGATACTGATGAAGCAGTGCAAGCAGGCCTGAAATGGCTCCATCAACAAAGTTAAACACTCTACAGAGATGGTATCAACAAACCAGTCTCTCTTTGGAAGAAATGTGTTCACTGCCGGGGTGACAAAGTTAAGGAGTAAATATGTTAGTATGGAGAATAAAGATGCAGAATGTTGTTGAAACACAGGCACTGCATTAGCAAATTAGTAACACTTCTTTTATTTAAAAAGCTTTATGAGTTTTCATATTAAAAATCTGAAGGCATTAATTTTCAGAACACCTCTATATCTTATTTGAAGTTTTTCCTTCACAGTGGGAAAAAATTCCTTCACACAGTGTCCTTTTGTACCTCCTGCCCAGTTGTCCTGCCATTCTTGCATTGTGCAGATAATGTTTTCTTCTTTAGAGTTTGTTCTTTTCTCTAACACCTGTACCACATTTTTAATGTCTTTATTTCATAACTAGTATTTAGTTCTTTTTTTTCTAATTATCAGGTCCTAAGTATAATTTTCTTATGTTGTGAGAAGATCTTCTGCAGACGCGCTCTCAGTAGTATGCTCCCCTCCAACTCTGTGAATGGCTTGTTTAGTTTTAACCTGTCTTGCCCCATGTGTTCACACACTCTCTGTGTAATGTATTATGGAGGTAAATATAACATTGTTATACAATATGATGGTGCCTAGAAGTAGGGGAAACCTATTTTGACTATTCACTGCAATTTTGTTCATGAGACTAAAAGCTCACTGGTAGATAATTTCAATATGTTCGTGAAAATTTTACTTCTTTTCAATATACAACCTAAAGTATCTTGTTACTCGCCGTCTCTTGGTTGTATTCTCATTTTTCCTTATAGCGGATTTCTTGTCCATGACAATTTCCCCTTAAGCACCAAACATAATGTTTTCTTTGAAGTTATTATATGTTTATTTTCTGAACCCTGATGTCTGCAAGGTCTGTTACTATTATCATCAAATTACTGCTGCATGTTTCCTTTTGATTAGGGTAGTTCACCTATTTTCTGTATGAGACATTCCAGGAGGGGTTCTCAGAACTGTAGTTACGTTATTTTATCACTGTTTCCTGACAAATCAATTGTCTTCCTTTCTCTACATTATTCTTAGAGACTTAACTACGGGTTTCTTGGGCATCTTATTTGTCTCAGTCTTGAAACAGGCCACCATAGCTGGCCAAAAGCTCAGCCAATATTTATTGTAATGCCAAATGTATAGTTCTCCTCTAATGTGTTAATAATTTTTCAAACTTTATTTGCAATATCACCTGTGGATTCCCCTTCCTGAATCCAGGCTTAGAGTAATTCACACTGGCTAAGATACTATCTTATTTCAGCTTACTAAACAGTAGTTTCTCTATTATTCCTTTTGAAGCATTGAAGAAACGAATCATCCTTTAACAGTTTGTTTCCTTGGTGATCTCTGTCTTCTGCTTTGAGGGTAACTACCTCTGCTGTTGCCTCACAGTGGGCATTCATTTAGCACAACCATAAAGTAAAGCACTACTTGCTCAGTATTAGCAGTATCTCTGCATTTACTGAATCTAGATAAGCTGCATTCTGGTTTATTTATTTATTTATTTTATTAGAGCTGAACTACTATTTCAGCAAAGTGGTTTACCACTCTTGTTTCTGTAGGCACCTTTTGTTTCTTTATGTAGCTAGCACTACTTCCCTCTATCTCCTGCTTTGCTGTTATTGGGGAGATATGCATTTTACAACTCAGTCTCAGATTTCACTCACCAAAGTACCATGCACAGCACTCTATGATTTCCCATAGCAGACAAAGACCTATTATCTTAACAGGAGGGAATGTCTGTATCTATTGTTTGATCACATCCTATGTGAATGGACCAGGTAGGAACCATACTAACAAACTGGAATGTACACTCTCAGTGGTTTGCAGAGTATGGATGTAGATGCAGATATATATGTAGAACTATTATGGGCACCTGTTCTCTTGATATTCAATTGTAATTTGATATCGTTTTTGGTTTGTCGGTTTTTTGCATTCCTGGAAACTGATACTAGGTATTTAGCAAAGTCATTCAAATTAATTGAGTTTTTGGGTTTTGGTTGCAGGATTTGGTAACTCTAGTTTCCTAATGATAGACAAGGGCTTTCCTTCTAGGGTGGGTGTAATCTAAGGATTATACCATTCCATGCTAGATCTGTGTTTGACACTCGTCCAATGGCTGGAAAAATCTGTCACACTGTCAAGAGTTAGGATGTTCCTCACATTCCCTTAGAAATTTCTCATTCCTTGCTCTTCAACCAGGAATGTACTCTTTATGGTATTCTATAATGAAAGCAGAACTTCGGTTTACAAACCTATACTTCTAATTTGCTCAGCAATTTTCAATGGCTAATAGAGTGCATTAGTAGTGATATCACTGAACTGGTCAGGTAACATTTCTGGTAGACAACAAATCCTGAAGTCCAGGGTTCACCACACACTTAGTGCAGTGATTTTTTTCTGTCATTGCTTCTGGAAATAATGTCAAGCTCCATGATGGTTTGGAGTTTATGACAAAATGTAGTGATGGGGTAGAACTGCTGTAAGTCTGGAAGGAAGCAAGAGCACAATACTTTCCCACGGCGCCATGCCCACTAAAGTACTGTGGTATTCAAACCAGTCTTCAAGTTCAGGGCACCTTTACCTTACTCACATTTACAGTACAGCTCTGGAAAAATTGACACACAATGATGAAGTAAATGATGAATAACTGTTACAGTAATCTTATAAATGTAGAACCTATTTGTTGCCACCTTTGAATACTCAATTTAACAAAATTGTCACTATTACCTTTTGCAGCTCAACTGCCTTTTTAAGTATTGATTCAGCTGTCTTCAGTGACCAATTATCTGCTTCTTTCTCCCTCACCTTCTCCATAAGACTAGCTGTTGTTACCCTCTTAGGCACCTACAAAAAGAATACATTCAACTATCATATAACGAAAGTAGCTTGTAACAGATATCTATATCCACAGCTGTACTCCAAAACCAAGAAAACTCATGGAAGTATAAAACTTGAATAAATCAGAACCTTGAGAGGCTTCATGTCCAAAAAGCGCTTATATTTGATGGCTGCTTCTAGCTTCCACTTCTCTTCTAAGGCAACTGACAGGGCACGGCGAAGACTCTGAATCTGTTCCTGAAGAAGTAACTCGTTTCCACCAGCTCCAGCACTTGATATGATGCTAATAGGACCCATGAGTGAGTGTTCCTGAGTTGCAACTGCTGTAAGTCATATAACACAACTAGAATTAATGCCCACAAATACAGACTGTGAGTCAGATAGAACTTTACAAATTCAACAACCTATTAACTTTGCAGTCTTCACAGACTGAGCAGTAACAACTAATTAATAGTCCAACTCAAGTGAAATTCAAAATAAAAACTTCACAGTCAGTCATTCTTAAAACACGTAAAATTGTACCCTGCATTGCATTTAACAGATTCAATTACTTATGTGTAACACAGAGCACCAACTTTACTATCTTTGGACTCAGCATTTTATATTGCAGCTCTTTTACTGCTAATTTCCGATCTTAGCTACGCTTCTCATAGAAAATATGAATAGATCATTTTGGACTTTTTTCCGAAAGGCTGAAGCATCAGAAGCTTTCTGATCATATCCACGTAGCACAAGAATTTAAGCTCTGTTATATTACATGGCTGAGGAAACATTTAAGTGCTGGATTCTATTCCAACGAAATCTATGCATTATTACTAAACAGTATAAAAGTTGAACATTTATGATATATCATATGAGCTTAAGAATGTAAAACTGTTGCAACTCTATGAAGTTATTTTGAAGATCCAATTCGTACACAATGATCTACAACATATACATTTAAAAACGCTACATCACTGCTGTCTTGATGTGGGCTAGTGAGAGGAGGGGGGGGGGGGGGGCAGGGGGGGAGCAACACTGAATAAAATAACATTGCCACTGAAGTACAGCTGTGTAGCAGGCTGGAGAAGAGCATTTGTTACTGTCCAGAGCTATTCATGGCATGGCATTCAGAATAGTTAATTCTGCCATCTTCCGACATGACACTTATCTAAAGCTTCACTTTTCAACTGGGTATATTTTTTAATTAAATTAAATTCAGATGTATATATGAAAAGTTTTGACTAAATTGGCAGCAGAGAATATAATAGGAAGTCCCACAAACAATATCCTAAAAACCAATGGTCATTTCATCTAATAATAGACAGAAAAGAAAGGTGGGAATGAGATTCAACAGTGATTAGATACAGAATTCACCCATAAGTGTAAGACAAGTGAAAGATAGTAGGTCAGGATAAAAAATTACCAACAATGAAATGATAGCAACAAAGAAAACAGTAGAATGATTACCAAGACAAGTGAAAGATAGTAGGTCAGTATAAAAAATTACCAACAATGAAATGATAGCAACAAAGAAAACAGTAGAATGATTACCAAACTGATAATGCTATTTCATGTATCATAGCTGCTGCTGCATATGTGACACCCAATGCAATAGCTGCTTCCAGGAAAGGATAATGAATCGTCATGTGTTAGCAACATTTTCATAAACAATTATCAGTGCTCAATAATCTCGCTAAACATAAGTATGTAACCTAGAATTAGCAAGCAACAAAAGAGGAATTGAGATACAATATTACAATATTAACAGTGATAATAGAACGAACCTGTTTTCCTTGGAAATCCCTCATTAATAGCTTTCTTGTTCAAGCTCTTCAATTTGTCTTTTAACTCACGCCGTTCAGTCTCTAGTGAATCTATATCTGCTTGTAAATGGTCCATTGATGCTTCATGTTCCTTCTCCTTTCGTTTCAGAAGTTGTTGAAAATCATCTAATTTTCTCTGTGGAAAAGTTAATCATTACTATTAATATAACTGGTAAAAGACAGAATTTTAAAGTATAGTATTACCTTCTATACGAGAGTACAGCTTGCTTGGAAAAATTTCACAAAAAAGAAAAATTTGCTATAGGTCACTTGCAAAACACATGGCGGCCGATAATCAGGCCTCTAATGGCAACATGCTAGTTTTGGTGTATGTACTATTAACTTGAAAGGCAAACACTAAACCATGCATAATATATCAATTTTTCTCTTAGTAATCCCAAATCTTTACCATGTCATACTGTCATCTCATATATTCACAACTCTTCTTTATTCTATGTTTACTCGGTGCAATAAATTCTTGTGAAAACATTTTTCCTCCTTAATCACAAAACAAAAATCTTGGCCTCAGGTGCAATGATGTTCACTAAAACCATTTCTCTCCTACCAGTTTTTAATGATGTCCCTGGTTTGTATTTTCCACTGTTTCCAGGGTCCAGGGAAACTCGTGTTAATAATCCATATTTGGACTAACAGACTAAAGTAACTATAGACATGCATCAGGTGTTCCAAATCTCAGTCATTTGATAATTACGCCTCACTGAATCACCTCCAGACACAAGATGGCCAATATTTGCATTATTGTTGTTAAATTGCCTACCAGTCAGAACTATTATCTGTAAATAACACTTTACGCAGAGATTTTCAAGTACCAGTAGGTACCACTGCATTATCAAATATGAAATTACTTCTTTTACACCTAAAAATTTAGGTCTTATCCTTCTTCAACCAGTTTGTTCATGAACTTCTCCTAAAATGTCTTGTTACTATAGACATTTATTTGGTATATTTTGCTTTCCTATTCAGTCCTCCATCTGTTTTACTTGTGTTTCTCTAACACATGAAGAGTTTCATGAAACAAAATAATATAGTAATTAACACTGGAGCACACATCATAAGGAAGCAGGTATCAAGTTTTTCTTTCTAACAAAACACCATACATTACTCTTTCAGAGCACTGTATGGTAAAATTGCATTCACATCTAAAACACCTCAATTATCCAAAACATCAGCAACATCTGGTGACTTTGTAAACCCTTCATAGATATCTTGGCCCAGAGCTTTTTACAGCTCAATAACTGTCTCATTTATTTCCATACTGACTTCATAGTTAGGAACAACTCTCAGTACTTCGACTCCATCCTCTTAGCCATCTATTTTTTCCTCTAATGGAAATTACTTATTAAAAATGCTTTACTGGAGCATTTTAAGTAGTCAGTTACAAAGAAACAATATTTTGCCAGTGCCACAATACGCAGGACACATGACACTGTTGTTGTAGTGGTTTCAGTCCTGAGACTGGTTTGATGCAGCTCTCCATGCTACTCTATCCTGTGCAAGCTTCTTCATCTCCCAGTACCCACTGCAACTTACATCCTTCTGAATCTGCTTAGTGTATTCATCTCTTGGTCTCCCTCTACGATTTTTACCCTCCACGCTACCCTCCAATACTAAATTGGTGATCCCTTGATGCCTCAGAACATGTCCTAACAACCGATCCTTTCTTCTGGTCAAGTTGTGCCACAAACATCTCTTCTCCCCAATCCTATTCAATACTTCCTCATTAGTTATGTGATCTACCCATCTAATCTTCAGCATTCTTCTGTATCACAACATTTCCAAAGCTTCTATTCTCTTCTTGTCCAAACTATTTATCGTCCATGTTTCACTTCCATACATGGCTACACTCCATACAAATACTTTCAGAAACGACTTCCTGACCATTAAATCTATACTCTATGTTAACAAATTTCTCTTCTTCACAAACGCTTTCCTTGCCATTGCCAGTCTACATTTTATATCCTCTCTACTTCGACCGTCATCAGTTATTTTGCTCCTCGAATAGCAACACTCATTTACTACTTTAAGTGTCTCATTTCCTAATCTAATTCCCTCAGTATCACTCAACTTAATTTGACTATTTTCCATTATCCTCGTTTTGCTTTTGTTGATGTTCATCTTATATACTCCTCTCAAGACACTATCCATTCCATTCAACTGCTCTTCCAAGTCCTTTCCTGTCTCTGACAGAATTACAATGTCATCGGCGAACCTCAAATTTTTTACTTCTTCTCCATGGATTTTAATACCTACTCCGAATTTTTCTTTTGTTTCCTTTACTGCTAGCTCAATATACAGATTAAATAACATCGGGGACAGGCTACAACCCTGCCTCACTCCCTCCCCAACCACTGCTTCCCTTTCTGCCCCTCTACTCTTATAACTGACATCTGGTTTCTGTACAAAATGTAAATAGCCTTTCACTCCCATATTTTACCCCTGCCACCTTTAGAATTTGAAAGAGAGTATTCCAATCAACATTGTCAAAAGCTTTCGCTAAGTCTACAAATGCTAGAAATGTAGGTTTGCCTTTCCTTAATCTTTCTTCTAAGATAAGTCGTAAGGTCAGTATTGCCTCACGTGTTCCAGTATTTCTATGGAATCCAAACTGATCTTCCCAGAGGTAGGCTTCTACTAGTTTTTCCATTCGTCTGTAAAGAATTCGTGTTAGGATTTTGCAGCTGTGGCTTATTAAACTGATTGTTCGGTAATTTACACATCTGTCAACATCTGCTTTCTTTGGGATTGGAATTATTATATTCTTCTTGAAGTCTGAGGGTATTTCGCCTGTTTCATACATCTTGCTCACCAGATGGTAGAGTTTTGTCAAGACTGGCTCTCCCAAGGCCGTCAGTAGTTCTAATGGAATGTTGTCTACTCCTGGGGCCTTGTTTCGACTTAGGTCTTTCAGTGCTCTGCCACAGTCTTCACGCAGTATCGTATCTCCCATTTCATCTTCATCTACATCCTCTTCCATTTCCATAATATTGTCCTCAAGTACATCGCCCTTGTATAGACCCTCTATATACTCCTTCCACCTTTCTGCTTTCCCTTATTTGCTTAGAACTGGGTTTCCATCCGAGCTCTTGATGTTCATACACGTGGTTCTCTTCTCTCCAAAGGTCTCTTTAATTTTCCTGTAGGCAGTATCTATCTTACCCCTAGTGAGATAAGCCTCTACATCCTTACATTTGTCCTCTAGCCATCCCTGCTTAGCCATTTTGCACTTCCTGTCCATCTCATTTTTGAGACGTTTGTATTCCTTTTTGCCTGCTTCATGTACTGCATTTTTATATTCTCTCCTTTCATCAATTAAATTTAATATTTCTTCTGTTACCCAAGGATTTCTAGCAGCCCTCGTCTTTTTACCTAATTGATCCTCTGCTGCCTTCACTACTTCAACCCTTAAAGTGACCCATTCTTCTTCTACTGTATTTCTTTCTCCCATCCCTGTCAATTGTTCCCTTATGCTCTCCCTGAAACGTTGTACAACCGCTGGTTCTTTCAATTTATCCAGGTCCCATCTCCTTAAATTTCCACCTTTTTGCAGTTTCTTCAGTTTTAATCTACAGGTCATAACCAATAGATTGTGGTCAGAGTCCACATCTGTCCCTGGAAATGTCTTACAATTTAAAACCTGGTTCCTAAATCTCTGTCTTACCATTATATAATCTATCTGATACCTTTTAGTATCTCCAGGGTTCTTCCATGTATACAACACATGACACAACGGTCTAGAATTACACTCACCTGCAGCTTTTCAATTGTCATTTCATATTCTTTGGAAGAATTTCCTAATTTCTTCTCTGCAAATTCTTTTCGAACACTCATTTCACTAAATTCCTCTTGTTTCAGTTTTAGTGCTTTCTTCAGTTCCTGTTCAAATTAGTAAGAACTATCAGAGCTCAATTTTTTTGTGAAGGATGATATAAACTATATTTTAGACATTGTATTTCAAATAATGAAAATTCTACATTGATTAAAAAACTACCTGGATAAATAAAACTATTACATACTTTTATATCTGCATCTCTAGCCTCTAGTTTATGCTTTAGATTTTTAGTTTCCTCCAGTTCTTTTTTTATTGCTTGTGCCCTCAGTACAATAGGTGGGACAGGCTAAAATAAAATACACAAAAAGCAGTTACAAATTGGTATATCAATTTAATATTTGAATTTTACATTAGTTGTCATACTGTACTTAATATACCTTTTCTTCTGCCCCAGAACTTACTGCAAGCTCATACTCATTGTCCTGCAGAACCTTATTCAGTTTTGCTACTTCTCCTGATATTAGTCCCATAGATGCCTTCATACTCTCAATTGGCCCCCGATCATCTTCATAAACGGAATCAATTGCAACATATGCAAATTCTCTTATTTTTTCGTGTGGGACACCAAAATCAGGTTCTGCAAGAGGACGAGAGAATAATTAAATAGCAATACACCATAACAACCAAAACAAGGGAAACACTCTGTGGCAGTATTTCTCCCACTACTGTACAACTCTGAAGGGTCTAGACATTGTTTTGATGCAGAGTTAAAAGACTAAGGTATGAATAAAATCTATCTCAGTGGAAATGGGGCACATCACAAAATTTCATTATTGGTTAAAAAGCTATAAATCATCCATGAATCTAAAACATGCATCCTCTTACTTTTAGCTTTCATGATGAGCCTTCTATTGGGTTGGGGCGAGTTTTTGTTTTGCATTTTGGTATTCCAGTTGCTATGGGTTTCTTTATTGTTTATCATTTTTTATTTTTAGTCCACTGCTGCTACTTGAGTTTACATATTGTCATTTTATCATTTGGAGATAGTGAGTGGAGCTATGGACAGAAGAAAATGGAGTGCCACTTGGAGAAATGTGAACATTGACATATTCTTCTGTTTGAGTGCAATAGAGGGGGTGGGGGGAGGGGTGACAGCAGCAGAGAGAGCCTGAAACATTTGTGGCTTGTATGGGTATACTGGCACGGAACAGAGCACGGAAGAAAAATGGTTTCCTCTTTTTAAGGAGGATTGTCTTGACATTAATGACTTTTCACATACAGGGAGACCCTCAGTGTTTAATAAAGATTGTTTACATGCTTTAATCCACAATATTCCACATCAAATTACTCGAGAATTGGCAAATGAGACAAATGGTGATCTATCCACCATAGTGTAAAATATGCATGCAATAGGGAACGTTCAAAAATCAGGTATATGGGTTCCACAAGCTCTAAGCCAAAAATCATACGCGTATCTGCTTGCTCGTTGTCAACTTTGACCATTCCAAAACAAAAGAAGTTTGTTATAAAACCTGTTATTCACTTACTTATCTCTCTCTTGATTTGTCACTTGCAGAGTTTTTGTGAGTTGTAATCAGATATGTTGAGATTATAAATCAGTGTTCTGCTTGATTGACATTAAAAAGTTTACAAGAAATATTAAAATACAGAAGAATTATTGAAAATGTGGTTTGTGTGATTTCATAGATAGTCAACACAAAATATGAACTCCCTTGCAGCCTTCCACCCGCAGTAGGTGGAATGAAGTGAGCCTGAGCAATTTGTGGCCCTGTATAGCATGACCACTGCATCAAGAATTGACAAAACATCAACTGTACGAAGATATTCACGGTAATGGTCATTTCTATTAACATCAAGGTGACAGATCACTATATGGAATAGGTAATCTCATTAATGGAACTGCAGTCCAAGCAAGACGGTGACATTCCATTTTGCCACCCCAAAATGAGTAACTTTTTATGGTAAAAAGAAGAATTTTTGCATAGTATCAGAAGATAATATGATGTTGTCATGAGCAGCGTACAACAAGTAAACAAGTGAAGGAGAAATACAAGTGCACATGCTGTTGGGTTACTTCGAGTAATTACAATATTTAAGACAAAAAAAAATTTTTTGATTGCGTACCAATCAAATAAATTTGAATTGTCACAAAATGTGACAGAGGAAATCGGTTGACCACAGCAACCCGGTCAGGAACCAGGATTGTTTGTGCATTTCAATAACTTCTCTGCACATAAGTCACAAAGCACCAAGTCAATGTGATTAAAGATTTCTGCGTGTGGTTTCGAGGCTACGAGTGCAACTGCAGCTTCCTACAGCATCAATCCATCGCTACACATTTTCAGCAGTGGTGCAGCTAACTGGGGCAATGGCTACTTAGTCGCTGCATATCTGTATTGGCAGCAACCTGCAGCTATTTGAACAGCAAATTAGGTGTGCTGTACTCTGTACTGCCTACAGTTTTGTGTAGTGCATCATACTTTGTAAAGATTTGTGATAGCATTATTAAATATAATTGTGTAATGGTGCTAAAATGTTTGTGCTACATGGAAAATGCTACAGACTGTGTAGACTTTTAGATTTACTGTATGCTTATCACAACCCATAGCATGGATAGCTGCACTGTAACAGAAAAATTAGATGAAATGCTTAATTGTGTGATGACAATACTAACAATATGACTACACTTACAGCTAAGGTAATAAATTAGATTAAATTTACAATAGTATTATGATACTTCAATCCCTAGGGGAAAAGTGGGAACAATTAGGTGATAGTGTGACTAAAGTAAATAAAATTTCTAAAATGGAGGAAACCTCAGTGAATTTACCTAAGGAGTTCAAAACAGAAATAAAGAAGCACTGTGATTCAGCAAGGGAAGAAGCTGAAGAACAATTTAAAAATATAAATGAAATGATAGAACTAGAAGCGTCAACTAACTACCGAGTTGGTGCATACATTCATAGTGTTTTCCCACCAGTTTAATAAACACAACAGATACATATAATAGAGACTTTAGTCACCAACAATAGATTCTCCTTCAGTATTTACAACAGTCTGCCAACACTGGAGTAACTTTTCGATTCCATGACTGTAGAAATCATATGGTATTGAGGCAAAGAATTTATCATGCCACCTTCAGGGCTCATTTTTATCCAGAAAGCAAGTTCCTTGTAGGTTATTCAACAGAGAGCAGAGAAGGTGAAAAATCTGAAGGCTCAAGTTCAGCTGAATAAGGTGGGTGCAGAATGACTTCCCAACGAAACTACTGTATACTGCTACTACTACTACTACTGCTTTTTCTTCTTCTTCTTCTTCTTCTTCTTCTTTTTCGCATTCTGATCATGGACTAGCACCACTTCAAGCAAAAAAATAATAATTTCCAATAAATAAATAAACCGGTAACAACCAGAATACAAACATGCAAAACAAAAACACTATGAACTTTTAACCCAACTAATACAACTAATTTCAGAACTACAGGGTGAGTCACTAACTATTGCCAGCTAGAATAACTCCAAAAGTATGATAGCAGCTGAAAAGTTTGTGGCACAAAAGTTGAAGGGGACAATGGGGGCCACAATATGGCGTTGGTTTTTTAATGCTAGGTCTGGTCGCATCTGAGATACGAAGGTCAACCCTTTTTTTTTATTTATTTAAATGAGATGCTATAGTTTGGTACTTATTTTCTGATAGTGGCTTTTAACATGAATCCAATGTGATGTTTAACATTAAGGTCTTTGAAGGTCACGAATGTGGCATGAACATCCATTTACAGAAGGTGTTTGAAGTGATGACCATCGGTATCAATGCAGTGCTGTAATCTTATCACGGATTGAGTGGTGTTCCTGACCACATCAGCACTTACCGAAGCACATGCTCTGACAATTCTCTCTTGCATATCTTCAGGTGTAATTGGAATGTGTTTATAAACAATGTCTTTTATGAAGCTCCACAAGCCGTGCGTGACTTGTGTTCCTGCCATCATGTATTTTACACCCTGTTTTTAATGTACTTCCACCTCACTACATTAATTTGAATTACTACTGTCAGCGAGTTGCTGCTTTGCCTGACCGTGAGCGGCATTTGCAGCGCGTATATTGCCTCTCGTAGTATCTTTGCTTGACTGCTATTACTTCCTGGCCGTTGTCTGTCGTAGGCCAGTTCGGGTGTGAGGACGTTGTCGGCATTCTGAGGGTAGTCGGTTGGTTGCTGTGAACCAGGGAAGTTTACTCAGCACAGTGCAGTCGGCTGGGTCTGCTGGCAGTCCCTGCACAGAGTCTGAGTGTGTGTGGAGCTGTCTGATCACTACGAGCTTCATGGTTCACCGACCCAGGACGTCAAAGTTGAAGTAGTGGATTCAAGTACCCAAGCCACGTCCGTTCATGTTGTGTGGTTCGTTTCGGTGGTTTGCTGTTGGGGAGGTTTTCCTGTGAGCAACACTGAGGGTTTCTATTCCTGAAATTTAGACGCCATGCGGTGAAACTAACTATATTGGTTGATTACAATTCAAGTGCACCAGCAGAATTTTCTGCCTTGTGGCCGTTAGTGTTCCGGATACCTGCCCTGGCCACTAACGTAATTTCAGGCAGTGTCCTTTCCTCACCTGTTGTCGCTGTCCGACATGGTGTTTAGTTTTGACAGCTTAATAGATATACATAATTGATTGTGGATATTCACGCCCATAACATTGTGTGTTTGAATTCTTATGTACCAATTGGTGGCAAGTAAGTCATCGGTCGGTCTGTGGCTGTCCCTTGGTTGGGTTCTGATGGATCAAGTGTAGTTGGGCTCACCACCTTTCTCACTTAAGTGAACAAGGACAAACGGACCCCCTAGAGGCTTCTGAGTGCTGTTGTCTCTACTGTCTTTCTCATCGGTGTTTAATTGTCTGCATATAATCTATCATAGCCAACGATAAAAAAAAAATCTTGGTTTTACTGTGTTTTATGTAAGTACATTTGAATTCCGGCAAGTGGATATTTGCTGAAAGGTTATTGCCGTTGTGCTGTCTTTTCCTTTAGCCCGGTTTCAGCTACTTAAGGCTTATGGTACCATTTTTTTAAAATTATGGGCCTTCAGCCTTGGAACCTCCTTATTCTTAAAATTACCTTTCAAGCTTAAACATTGCAGCCTTCTGCCCTTGAAAGGTTATGGTAATTTATTTTAAAATCTTGAAAATTTTCTTGTTGATTTTTAAGATTTCTTGACTAGATGCCTTCGGCTGTGAAAGAATTTACACTCATAGTTGCAAAGGTTCGGCTATGTGCTGCTTTAGTTGTAAATGTGTATCAGATTACAATAAATTACAATTTTAAGATGAAACTGACCCCAACCTTATTTGTGTAGGGTGAGTATATCGAAGATATCTTTCAGCATTTAAGTCTGTAGCTCTCACTGAATTTCGTTGGCATTCTCCATAAACGAGGAGCTTATTGACTTGTTCTTCAAAGGGATACATCATTCACATTCGCTTGATTCGATGATACTGGCGTTATCGTTCCTATTGGTATTTTCTTGCAAAACCGTCAAATGGTGTTTACATGTCAATGGCACATTAGAGGGATACACCGTATTTGACAAATATTTACTATTCGCATGATATATGAGAGAGAATTGTTAGAGCATGTGCTTCAATAAGTGACGAAGTGATAAGGAATACCATTTAATCCATGATAAGAAGATTTCAGCACAGCATTGATACCAATGGTCATCACTTCAAACACCTTCTGTAAATGGATGTTCATGCCACCTTTCTGACCTACGTTGATATTCAAAGACCCTACCTGTTATACATCATTGGATTCATCTCGATAGCTGCTATCAGAAAATAAGTACCACACTATAGCACATCACATTTAAAAAAACAGCGTTTAGCTTCACATCATGGCGCCCGGTGTCCCACAAACTTTTCAGCTACTATCATACTTTCAAAGTTATTCTAGGTGGCAATAGTTAGTGACTCATCCTGTATAAGCAATCAAATCTCTGATACACAAAATCGAGTACAAGTATCATAACTAAGCAGAAGAATTACTGAAATTGCTAACGATTCAAATACTGTAATTAATTTGGAGAAGCATGTATGGGTGCAAGAGAAAGTAGTAACCATTAGTGCTACTATTAATTCTGTGGACAATACGGTTGATCATGAGAGTGAACTTCAGAAATTGTGCCAAGAATTAGAAGATACTATGCAGGAACTTAGAAATAATACAGCTGTATCTAGCCCTGGGTTATTTACTAAGCTGTTAGAAGGAAATTCAAAAGGGATTGAATTGGTCCATAAAGTTTCCGAAATTTAAGCCGGATTGTGAATGCATTCAATGTATTTTTTAAGAGTGCTTTCTAGTTCTATGCCCAAGAAATGGGAAGATTATAAGAAAATAAATTTTGCACTGGCTCATTTAGTAGTTGATGCTGCAGAATGGGAAACAGCCCATTCTGAAGAATTTAAATCATGGGAACATTTCCGGAAAAAATATAAGAGAAAATACTGGTCAGCTAGTACTCAAGAAAAATTACGATGAGAATTATTAATATTGAATGACACTAGCTACATCTAAATATTTGGACAACCCACTAGATAAAAAAGATTTAGTTCAGGTTCTTGATAGGTGATTCTTTTGTGCGAAAAGAAATGCTGTACAGTGGGCAGCCTAGTGTAGATCAGTTAGCAATTTTTACAGGTGGTTTAGTTACATTAAATAAAGAAAGAGGAGATTTCAATCCTGAAGACAATCAGAACCTAGCAAATAAGCATACAGAGAACACTGAAGGGTATCACTATAGAACAAAGTGTTGTAAGAGGAAAGAATATACTATTGTTATGTAGATAGGAGAACCAATAATGGATGCTGTAAGAAGAAAAGTAATAGGGATAAGAACATCTCACAAGTATTTGTATCTAGCAATATTCCAATGAGCATACAACAGAGGACAACGTATCTTGTTCTAAATGAAGTTCAGATACTAGTAATTATCCTCTAACAGTGATTGAAAATGGATCCAGGACGTAACAACTTTGTCATAGTCCCATGTACTGAAAGATTAATTTCTTCCACTCAATTTATACCTAAACGAGAAGAGGATAAAGTAGCAGAGGAAAAACAAACAAAACCAACATAATAGGAAACACATGGGGAAAGAGTGGTAGATATTTATATAGATTTGGAAAGCAAAATTTCATTTGTGTACCTAGAATTCCTATACACTATCAGTAATAAGAATGCTTGCCCTATATTACCTGTGACAGGAGTACACATTGTAGGAACAGCAGCAAAGAAAGAAACTCTAATTTGAGAAAAGACACAGTTACCCAAAGAAATGTGTAATTTTAAGTTTATGCAGACCATGTTGGTAGTGCCAAATGTAAAGTTACGTATGTTATTAGGCACGTATTGGTTTAGAAAGTATAAAGCCAGATTTTGATACTGGAGTATTGCACTGGAATAATGGAGGTACTAATTATGGTGCACCATTTAAGGTAAACTGCCTAGTAGATAATAATGACTACTGCACAAGTAATAAGTAAAGAGGAAGCAGTAGTAAAGCTTGAATTCAATAAGCAAATAAGGATCAAAGCCAAGGAATCTAGTATACAAACAAAACAACAACACTATTTATGTAAGATTTTATTGAACTATATAGACGTATTTTCTGATAAATCAGGAGTAATTGGTGAACACATTTGTCAGTTCAAGATAGAAGATAATGAACCATTCTTTTGCAAACCATTGGAATTCCAATAAGTATAACACCAGTCATAAGTGAGGAAATAAACAAAATGGTAGAAAATAAGGTAATAAAAAGGAGTGTAAGTGTATATAATGAACTTTTACTAGTATTTAGGAAACAATAAGAGGGAGGCACTTTGAGATACAAGGACGTTAAACTGATACACAGAAACAGGAAGAGAGAAACACCTATGAGTATTGATGACTCATTAGCCATGTTTGAGTAAGGGAAGTATTTTATCTCAATGGATCTGATGGACAGATACTGGCTGGTAAGATTATTCATGAAAAAACACTGCATGTGCATTTGATGGGAAATCTTATCAGTTTAGCGACTTGCCCTTTGGACAAGGATTAATTATTCATGTGAATGATATCTTACTTGTATCCAAAACATGGGACGAAAATCTGTTTTAGGGGTTTATTGTTTACATTTATTCAATCCTAAAACACCTATTCTTGTTCTTTATTTTCTTTCTTCTACAATAGAAATGGCGATTCCAGCCCCCCTCTTTCCACACGCAAATGTTACTATTACCCAGACTACATAATGGTAATGCAAACCTGTTTTCACAGGGCCCCATCATAAGAAACAGGTAAAACATGCGACACAAGGGCACAGATACTGCCACCTACTCCAGTCCAGTCACAACTGTCATCTATCCCATCAAATGCAGGGCTACCTGTGAAAGCAGTCATGTGATCAACAAACTAAGTTGCAATAACTGTGCTACATTCACCATGGCCCTGACAAGCAACATGCTGTCTGTCTGCATGAATGGCCACTGAGAAACTGTAGCCAATACACAGCTGGACCATCCAGTTGCTGAGCACGCTGCCGAACACAGCAATCTTCACTTCAATGGCAGTTTACAGGCTGCACAATCCTACCTACACCACCAACTTTTCTGAATTGCGCAGTTGTGAATTCTCCCTTTAATAGATCCTACTTTCTTGTAACCCTCCTGGCCTCAACTTTAGTTAGTTCCTGCCTTCACCCGCCTACCCCTTTCCCTGCTTCTATTCCAGCACTACACAGCCTTCCATTCCACCAATATACCCACAGTTTTCCTTCCCCTCCTCTACTTCTCTCCCTTACTGCTCCCTTTCCCCTCCACCTCCTCCCTTTGCCTAACCTCAACTGCACCTAGCTGCCCTTTCCTGTCTACACCATGGCCCTGCATGCTACTACAAGAAGGATTTTACTTCCCCACTCTTACTTTGTCACCCCTCTCCCTTCCCACACCAGCCTCCTGCTTACCTCCACCACCCTGATTGTTTCTCCCATCTTGCTGGTTTCGAAGAAGGTATTTCAGCCCAAAATTCACATGTTTAGCTGTCTTTTAGTTGCACCTGTCTGTGACTCAGCATTATTTGTATAGGGTGAATAACAATCTATCATGCTCATAATACTGTCATGCTCATAATACTGCCAGTGAACAATATAAATATACCGAAAAGGAAATAACATAGTTTAAATAATGGAAAATCCAGGATGGAATGTAACAATATTATGAAAAGGATAGCTGCTACTCACCATACAGTGGAGATGGTAGGTCACAGATAGGCCCAGCAGCAGGGTGGGGGTAAGGAGAAGGCTGGGGTGGGGAGGGAGAGGGATAGCAGGATGGTGGTGGGGGACAGTGAAGTGCTGCTAGTGAAAGTGTGCAGGGACGAGGTGGAGAGGGGGCAGGGCAGCTTGGTGCAATTGGGAGATTTTATGGAGAAAGGGAGGATGGGAAACGACGGGTACGATGGTGGGATAGAGGGCTATGTAATGTTGGAATCAGCACAGGGATGGAGCTAGATGGTTAAGGACAATGACTAATGAAGATTGGGGGCAGGATGGTTATGAGAACCTAGAATATATTGCAGGGAGAGTTCCCATTTGCGCAGTTTCTGTCAAAATTGTCAGAACTTTTGCAGTTTACATCAAGAATCAATATTTTAAAACAGTTGGCATGTTTATCTTTGCTTGGTTCTCATCTCTGGGATCAGTTATGCACTAAAAATGGGTTTACAAACCAAAACCTAGATCGTACAGTAATAACAAAGTTTGTGAAACAAGGCAGGTGTTTCATTTCCATTAATATAATATACAATGTTTCACCAAGAATCCACAGGTGAATCAATAACAAAGTTCTGTCATTTAATTCAGGGAAAAATCTATTAATGAATGCTTGCCAAAGCACTGCTATTCACAGAGTTAAATCACTTCATTGTAATTTATGGTATCAACATCAACATTATTACTATAGTCACATACTTATATTGTAAAGAAAATATAAATAAGCAAGAGAAAGTTTTTTCAACACTACATATTTTTTTAGATTATATTCAAACAAGTGGCTGTATTGTAACTGACAGGACAGCTGAGTCGTCATTCACTGAACATAGTGTTAATGAAGTTAATAGTCATTGTAAACTATTGTAACTATGAAATAAGCTTTCCTGATATGTCTGCAGTATGCATCAAAATTTTAAAACACACAGTATAATGTTAGTTTGGAACAGAGCATTACCTCCACTGATGGCTATTTGCTGAATTGCACCCTTCAGCACCTGCTGCAAAACCTTGCAGATACGTGTTGCGTGCTGACAACAGTGCATGAGAGTAACAGCAATTTCATCTGAGAAGCCTAGTTTTGACAAAGCATGATCCTGTGGTAAGCGTCGTCTAATCTGTTTCAAAAGTTGCAGCACATTCTCAGATGTTGAACTCAGGTGTTGCAACAGAAGATTCATTTCTCCTGTTTCTTGTCCACTCTATATATATATAAAAAAACAATTAAAAACATTTAAGAAATAAGTAATTATTCTTAATTCCTATAATGGCAATCTTACCTGCATCAACACTGCTTATTACTCAAGATTTCATTCGACTAGGTCCACCTACTTAATAATGATAAGATAAAAAGAAATCTATATTACTGATAAATGCAAACATGAAAGTTTAAGGGCATTTTACCTCCATAAGAGTTTTTATTGAAGTGGCATCTGTCAGAATTGCATCACAGGCACTTGATAAGGCTTTGCCAGCATCGGCTAGGAGATTTGTCTGGTTACTTTTCATCTCATCCCCCAAGAGCACAGGGAACATTGTGCTGAAGAATGTTACACATTTCTCAAGAGCGTCAAGCATGACATTTTCATCTAACTGCACAAGAACAGACATTCAAAGATTAATGGGCTTACACATACATGCACACTCCAAAACCAAGCACTATTTACAAATACAAAATAAATAATTTTTGGAATCAAGTCGGCAATGCATTAAGTATAAGCTAACTATGATCTGGTACTATAACTGGCAGAATTGCCATAATTATGTATGTAGACTGGAAACTACACTTTGAAGTGCTTTTTTTCTCTCTTATCAACATTACCTGATCTCGACGTAAGAGATCAACAAATGCATCTACAGCTTTTTCTTGTGCAGCCATTTCAGGATATGCTGTTCCTACTTTCAGGAATGTTTCTGGAGAGCAAGCATTGAGACTGTATGTGAACTGATGAAGTATCATCTGCAAAAATTATTAGATCTTAAACTTAAATAAAAGTGATCAACATTTAGGAAATGTAACGTAATTACAGAATTTTGTAACTGCATGTGGAAAGAAATACCTGGAGTGAATGCACGAAGTGGCTGAATCTTGATTTGAAGGAAAACTGTTCAACAGTGTGACCTTTTAGGATAGCTGCTCGATCAATCTTTTCCACATTTGGAAATTTGTCACGAACTTGAGATAGTAATATATCTGCCTTCCAAAGCATACGTGGGACAAGCAGTAGCACTAAAACTGCATCATGATCACCTATGGGGAAAACATCACATCAATGTTTTGAAGCAACAGTTATTCTGCTTTCCACACTATGATTTAATTACTTCAGTATGTGTGTACAGGAGTCAACAGTAATTTACACTGATGAGCCAAAACGTTATGACCACCTGCTTAATAGCTTGTTTGTTCATCTTTGGAAAGAAATAAGTCATTGATTCTGCATCTCATGGTCCTGACAGTTTGATAGTGGGTTTGTAGAGGTACGTGGCATTAGATGTCTATGCACAGGCCATGTAACTCATGTAAATAATGGGCTGCTGATTTGCATACACAGTTATGGCACCTGATAGCAACACAGATAGGTTCCACACGATTTATATCAGACAAATTTGGTCGCCGAGATATTAATGTGTGTTCACTATAATGTTCCTCAAGTCACTGCAGCATAGTTACAACTCTGAGACATGTACAATTATACCGCTGAAAGATGGCATCACCGTCGGGGAAGACGACAAACGTTAAAGGACACAGGTGGTTCGTGGTTGTCAGTTTGTCTCCTCTTACTACCACAGGTCCCATGCAACTACAGGAGAAGGTCTCCAGTAGCATAACAATTCTCTCTCCAACCTGCATCCATGGTGCACTGCGTGTCTGCAGCCATTGTTCACTTCAATAACAGCTTTTGTGGAGATGAACATTGACCTACTGTAGCAAAAATGTGATTAATCTGAAGAGTCTACACATTTCCATTGATCGATGGTTGAATCCTGATGGTCCCATGCCCATTGCACCTTAATTGATTATGTTGGGTCAACATGTGAACATGTAGGGGTCTGCTTGGAGCTCCATATTCAACAATGTGCAACGAACACTGTGCTCGAAAACACTTGTGCGTGCACCACCATTGTGCTTTTCTGGCAGAGATGCCACAGTTCACCATGTATCCTACTTTATAGAGCAAACAGGACTCCAAACCCCATGTCCTGTGCAATGTCATGGATGCCCAACCATTTGGCGCCTAGTGGTAGTTTCACTGTACTCATACTCCTTTCCGTAGATGTTCACAACACTCGTATGTGAACATTCAACCAGCTTTGACATTTTTGAAATGCTTGTTCACAGGCTTTGTGTAATAATAATCTGTCCTCTGACAAAATTGCTTATCTCAGTGGATTTCCCTACTTATAGCCTGTATCTTTGCCCTTATCTGTATCTCTGTTATGCTGACATACTTTCCATAGTGTGTCACATGCCCAAAATGTCAGCAGGCGGCATCCAACCTCACAGTGGGCAGTGGTCATAATGCTTTGGATTATCAGTGTATTTTTAATAACTACAACTGAGTGCTGGGAGCATACAACTAAAGAGCTTTGGTGTAAAGAATAGTTACATATTTCTTAATACTCTTCTTTATCAGCAAAAGAAGATAACTAACTTTGTATGTCGAGAAGGGATGTAATTTCATTTATCCCTTGGTATCACACTAAATGACTTCTAAGATATAATAAAAACAATTCAGCTGTCCACATTAGTCCCCTGCTTCATCAGTCTCACAGCAATAATACATTAACTACATGGTAACAAGTGTCCTTTTAACACATGGTGTTAACATCTTTTTCACGTCCTGCTGTGTCCACAATTAAATGAGGCATTATTCACTTTCCAAACCCGTGTTCATCACGCACGTGTATGTCACATAGGCCAAAATAAGTTGAGAGAAGAAGACCTGAGTAAAAAAAAAAAAAAAAAACTGTTTATTTCATATCTTTTAATTAACACTTAGTTGCACTTGACATCAAACTTTTAAAATCTGATATGATAATATAAGTACGTGCAGTCAGTCAACTAAGTAGTTAAGACAGCACGACGGTTCTCAATGAAGCACATTTGGATGCAAAGGCAGTTCAGTGATAGAAATACTGCAAAGATATTCTGTACAGAGTATTTAACAAAGTAGTGTGCAGGACTTAAGTGGGTAATTTGTGGAAAATGCTATCAAGAATTGTAAATATTTATCAATTTAAAAATGAGAGAATACTCTCACATTGCAATTAAGAGTGACTCATTAACTGTATGGTTGGACAAGATGTCCGTTCTCAAATATTAGCATTCCTTGCTAACCCAAGATGGTTTGATGACTGTTCGGTTAAATGACAAAGTCCACCAACTATCTTTCAACAGTGTATTTTACTTGTTAATATTCATTCACCTTCTTGACTCAAGATGGCAACTGAAAAGCCTACGTTTTGATATGTACAAGAAATACATGTGAATGGTGTACTGCTTCATTTAATACGAAATCAAAACATATACCAACACAGGCAATACTCTGTCCACAAAACGTAACAATAAAATAACTACTGTCACTGTTATCCGTTGTTTACAGGCACGCTGATGGAACAATGACGCAAGCCAAGTCATGATTAAACATTCAATGATCCTTAGTGAATAATTTTGGTAATACGAACAATAATGAGGCAACAGAACCACAGCAAGAATAAAAACAATCATTCATGCAAACCTGCAAAAACATGAATAATTATGCTGAATACCAAAATTCTCCAATTAAAAATAGCAAAGAAGATGGAGTGCGTTATTCTGGAGTGTATCGAAGAGTGCTAAGAAGAAAAGGCTGGTTGGGCACCAAAATTCATTCTGATTTCAGGCAGGTTTCAGCCAAATAGCAAGTAATGGTGCACTAGTTTCAGCACAAAGATTTCAGTGATGTAGCTTCTGGCCAGATCTAATACAATAAAAATGAAGCATCCAAAATATTAACACTCCCATCAGTCTGCACAAAATACAACTATAGTAAAGCTCCAAACAAACAGCCTCGATTTTCAGTGTCCAGCCCAGTTCCTTCATCACACCGAGTATCATCAGAACAGAAATTCTCTCTCTAAATTTACATCATCTCCTTTGCCCACAATCCCCATCCCTCACCTAACTTCACATTATGTTAGACAATGGAAAGGTCATGTTTATTAACCACATTGTGGAAAGGATAGACTTCTCACTGTAAATCCTTCTTCCCTACCCACCACCTTTTACATATTACAGGGATAGAATAGAGGGAGTTGTCAAAGAGACAATTTCTCAAACTTATCAAATTTTATTTTGCTGTCTGTCAGACAAGTTACATCACTGGCTAAGTGATCAAAAATTTTTGTTGCAGCAATGTGGACAACTTTTTGTACTAAAGACAACCTTAATTTGGAGTAATAAATTTCATTTTTCCTTTTGGTATTGTAATTGCACATGTACCTCATTGCTCCTTTTAACTGTAGTGGATTATTTACAACAAACTTCATGAGGGAATAAATAAACCGTGCAGCAGTAGTCAGAAGTCCTTAAACAGATGACCGGGGGTAAGCACCACATATTATTCCCACAACATAATTTTGCGCAATGAAGACTTTCTAAAAGATAGGTTACACCAGAACATTATTCCATATAACATTATTGAATGAAAATATGCAAAATATGTCAACTTACTGATTTGTCTCTCCCCAAGATTTGTAATTATCCTAAGTGCAAATCTGGCTGAACTAAGTTGTTTTAGGACTTCCAAAATGTGTTTTTCCAACTTAAATTCTCATCGATATTGGCCTCTAAGAACTTTTAAGTTTCCACCTTATTTATTATTTCTTCAGCATACATTACACTGTCATCGGTATAGTATCTCTAGATGTGCAGAACTGAATATGTTGTGTCTTTTGAAATAGAGGATGACGCCATTTGCAGAACTTTTCTGAATGTCGGTTACCATTCCTTCTGTTTCCATAAGTATACTTGGATTGATTACAATACTAGTGTCCTCTGCAAAAAGAACTATTCTACTATTCTGCTTGTTGTGTACTAGACGGAAGATCATTTACATATAGCTCATACACGATTTCTCCCCAATCACAAGTCTGTCCATGGACTATATTGCTTGGTTCACTAAGTACAATTTTCTGCATTTTTTGGTTATATATATGACATTATCAATTGTTTGGCTATGACATCAGTCCCATAAAACATCAATTTACCTAGGAGAATACTATGGTTCACACAGTCAATTGCTTTAGAAAGGTTGCAGAAAATACCAATTGGCGCTAATTTATTATTTAATGCTTGTAAAATCTGGCGAGTGAACATGTAAATGGCATTTTCAGTGGAGCAACCATTATGAAACCCAAATTGTGATTTGATAAGGATACTATTATTTCTACGGTGAGACACAATTCTAGACTAAATAATCATCTCAAAAACTTTGGAGAATGATGTCAGCAGTGAAACAGATCAGTAGTTCTTGATATCTCTCTCATTGTCTTTCCTATAGAGCGGTTTAACAACAGCATATTTTAGTCTCTCTGGAATAATACCTTGAGTTAATGATGTGTTACATATTTAAGATAAGACTGGACTTCTTATATTGAAACACATTTTAGTACTGTATCGGCAATGCCATCAAAACTAGATGAGCTTTTATTTTTAAGAGAAAGTATAATTTTCTTAATTTCAGAAGGAGAAGTTGGTGATACATTCACAATGATAAGAGTTTTATGAAAGTTACATTTGCAACACACTGCTGTGATTTTGTTCTTTAACTGTCTGTTCCTATACTTTCTACTACATTTAAGAAATGATTATTAAATGCTTTTGCTATCTGTAACTCATTGTTTATAGACCTTCCATAAATTTCAATAGTGATTATGTCTCATTCTGTGGCTTGCTTTCCCATCTCTTATGTCACTACATTCCATATAGCCTTAAGTATGATGTCTGAAACACTGATTTCTGATATTATGTGCACTTTCTTCGACTTTTTAATACCCTTTCTTAGTAATTTTGAGTATTTTTTGCAGTGTGCAACTACTGGAGGATCCCTACTTTTTCTTGCCAAAAGATACATCTTCATTTTCTTTACTGATACTTTAATCCCTCTACTGATCCATGGGTATTTCTTTTTTTACATGGCTGCTTAGTGTCATTTCTGATGAGCTTACCGAAAGCTATTTTCAAATCATGATATGAATTTATCATGGGCTAGATTAACTTTTATGTTAGCATTTGGTTCATCATAAATTATACCCTTGTCATCCCCCATAAACTATTCTTAGTAACATTTGTCCTGGAGTCATTAATTTTTCCAACTGATTTCCACTTAGGAGTATCTATACTGTAAGGTGCTGTATTATTTACCTAACTAACTGTGTATCATGACCAGAGAGACCATTTTTTACTGGGTACACAGTTATTTTCTAGGTTTGAGCTCCAGCAAAGAAAATATTATCAATTAGGGCCCTACTATCTTTATCCACCCATGTTGGAAAGATAATTACTGAGATCGAATTGTAGGATCCAAATAAGATTTCCAGATTATTTTTCCTATAAGAATCTCTTAGAATATCTACACTGATGTCACAGACTGCTTGCTGCTGCCTGACAGATAGCACAGTAAGGAATCTAGATTCCTCAAATAGCTGAAAGTTTCCCAGTGCGGATATGTATGCAGTTTCTATTAAGAGTGGACTATTTTTGAGCATTAATTCACAAGAACATACTTCCGTGCGCTTATCACAACAAAATCTGCTTGTCTCAATGTTTTTGAATTTGTGTTCTGTCTTAATACATGTAGCTACTCCTCCTCCTCCTCCTCCTCCTCCTCCTCCCATGTTGTTTCTGCACGAGTGAACTGCCATAGAGCAATCTTTTACATAATAACAAAAAAATCTGTTTGACAATATAATGTAATTTGATAGATAAAAAATCTACTCAACACACCAAGTGGCAGCAGAACACAGACATAAAAGAAGGTTATAATTAGGCAAACTTTCAGAGTCAGTGGCTCATTCTTCAGGCAGGAGGGCTGATGAGAAAGGAAGATGGTAAAGCACTGGAGGTGTCTCAGAAATACGGTAGATTTTGGAAAAGTCACCCAGAACTGCAGGTCAGAGAACACTTACTGGACAGGATGAGAAGGAAAGACTGATTGTTGTGGACTGCACCAGATGAGATTTGAAAATCTCAGAGCTTAAAGGTGGAAGAGGGTAATATGCATCTTTACACTCTCAGGTTTTCAAATCTTGTCTGGCACAGTCCCCAACAATCAGTCTTTCCTTCTCATCCCACTAGGTAAGCCTCCCGTAACCTGTGGTTCCTGTCAACTTTTCCGAAATCTATCCCCTTTCCTAGACCTCTCCAGTCCTTTTCCTTCAGCCCTCTTCCTTTCCCTGCACCCCTCCTGCCTGAAGGAGGAGCCACTGACTCCAAAAGCTTGCCTAATTATAACCTTTTCTTTGTGTGTGTGTGTGTGTGTGTGTGTGTGTGTGTGTGTGTGTGTGTGTGTTTTCTGCTGTTGCTGCTTGGTGAGTGAATTTTTATCCATCCAATCACATTGTAATCTTATTCATGTTTATCTAACCCTGTGGTTACGTGGTGTTCAGACAGGCACAAGATGTTTTCCGAGCTCTATAAATTTTTCAAACAGAGAAGAAGCTCTTCTACTTTATTACTCAAAATGTAAAACATACAAATTACACTATTTCCTTGTACAAAATTCTGAATCGGGTGAGAAAAATCTTATCCTGCATTACATTAAATACAATAATGCAGAACAGACCCTACCTCTTAGATTCTAAATAGGAAGTGTAATGCAGGAAAGAGGTGACTTACTGAACCACTAAGTATGTGTACATCTGTACTCTACAACTTATTGTTCCATATTTGGCTGCGTTTTGGTACGATACATTAATATTTCTTTCCATTCTATTCATAGAAGGAGCAGGAGTTAAAATATATAGCTTATATTTCTCTGGGTGAAATGTTGTTAGTATGTGTAAATGCTGTAAAAAGCAAATGGCAATGTTTTCATTTAATTTTTCTTCTTGTGTATCTAACATTTTTAGTTGTATAAATATGTATAGACCGTTTACTCATATTACCTCCTCGATTCATGAATGTATCGGGCATGTATGCAGCGAGATATTTGACATGCTGACTTGACTGTTGAACATCCATCTGACGAAGTTCCAGATCAATTGCTTTCGTATGAGCTTTTGTCTCTGTAAACATTTTCTGTGAACAAAACCATCAGAAAATAACAAAAAAATAAATGATGCAAATGTAATTGTCTTTCCTGGTATAAATTAAAACATCCTAGTGACATAAAACTTTAATGGCTTGGCAGGATTATACATTTCGCAAAACTTAATGGAAAAATAAATATGGTTTCCTCTCTTCGTAACCAATACCTGTCAGTGTCTGGAAATCAATAATTACTCTGTAATTAAAGGGGAGGACATTCTCATATTAAATAATGAGTAAAAAATGAACTGCAAATGTTTGTTTTGATGTTTATCACTTTTGGCTAACAAGGTTATTAGACTCTACAGTCTAGCAATTAGCACCACTGACTATTCACACAGAGGTCCTAGTTTTGTTTCCCAAAGACCACCTCAAGTATTTTTTCTTTTTCTTTTTATGAGAATGTCAAGAACAGGGACCCACCCACCTCGAAGTTAAATGGGAAGCCAATTAATATCATATGTAGCAAAACTGACAATCAGACTGTCAAAGGAGCATCAAATCAAAAGGCTTGTGGCAGGCTGGGAGGAACGCGACTTTTTTTTAATCAGATAATAAATGATTGTTGTCAAAACAATAGTGCACATGTAAACAATTCCAGCAAATATAAACTATAATAGATAATGGAAAACTTTCTCAGTGGCATTAACCTTGGAAACAAACTATAATTAAGCAGTAAACAAAAAATTGTAAGTTAAACATTATATAAAACTGAAAGATAGAACTAATCAGACTGCACATTAGAAACTGTGCTGGAACTAAAGTGCAGTTTTAGCTACCATCATGTTACCAATTTCACAACAGATATGAATGTCGGGAATAAGATAATTACAAACAATTAACACACATGAGCTGCTGAGAGTCAAAGTGGTATAACTCCATTTTTACCACTTATGAGAAATGAAAGGTTTTGCATTTCGTTTAATGTAAATTCAACCTTTACAATAATTCATGATTCATTTGATGAAATGCACAAATGAAATATTATAATTATATTTACTACAGACATTTTAGCTATTTGTACCTTAAATTCCTTTTTATGGTGCTTAAAAGTTGGAGTACCACTTTTCCCTTCAGAAATTTACTCATAGTGAAAGGCACAGTGGTATAAATTAAGAGTTTTACCACCTTTCTTATAGAGGTTTTGGTGAAGTTGAATACCTGAGAAGGCATAGGCTGTCTTTTAATCTCCACAATTGTAATTTATTTATAAACCATAAACATAAAGTTATACAGTAAATGTGAGTCAATGCTTATTGCTCCCATTATGCACTTTTCTCTCACAAACTGGGTTAAAATAATTCATTATTGTTGTTAATTACTAGAATGCTACCTAATGAAACTGTCTAATAGTACAGCAGTGCATTCATGTGTGGATTATTAATAACTTGTTTATATGTGTCAGGCTTCTCTGTTTATCTTTCCTTTGTCAAATGGTTGAAATGGCTCTTAGCACTATGGGATGTAACATCTATGGTCATCAGTCCCCTAGAACTTAGAACTACTTAAACCTAACTAACCTAAGGACAGCACACAACACCCAGTCATCACGAGGCAGAGAAAATCCCTGACCCTGCCGGGAATCGAACCCGGGAACCCGGGCATGGGAAGCGAGAATGCTACCGCACGACCACGAGCTGTAACTTGTTGTTTCTAAATTTCTCAAAATGTAATAATTGTCATTCTGCTATTTCAAGAGGCTTTATAATGGAGCATGCCTGTTTACTGATTTCACTGTCCACATCATCTTCCTCTGCCAAAGGATCACCATGTCCAGGTCAAATTCCTGAGCCAAACTTGCAGTTCTCAACTGGTTGAAGAAAGTGTGGTGCACCAGAAGGATGTACAGGAGGAATGTCATCATGTCTTTCCTTTCTGCCTCAGTGACAGGTTGCCCAGCATTGTTGAGAGAGGTGAGTTTTGTGGTTTATGTATTTAATGTGGGACATCACTGTTTGATTCGTGCAGGCTTAAACCTAGACTTTGACACTGAGTGCAAACTTCCTTATAATGACAATTTATGCTTTAAAAACATTTGGATATTACAAATCTAAAGAAAGGAAACAATGTTAATACATACTAGTGCTGTTGAGATGCCTTTTTGACTTTAGAGTGTAAATAAACACACAAAACAAGACCACATGACCTTTACACTTGTCTTATACCACTATTCCAACATATGAGCTTCACTCTGGCATGAAAGGAAGAATGCATTTGGAGCTCCCAAATGGCTCCAGTGGCAGTTACTGCCATACCACTTCTCCACAACAATTTTCTGTGCACTGTGAGTAAACAGAGTTTTACAGCTCAAAAGCTAATTTTTTTTTACTTAGACCACTCTGGTCCTCAGCAGCTCATAGATTTCAAGAAAACTTATAGACTTCTAATATGTACACATATTAAACACAGCAGTTACTTATACAAGAATATGATACTAAGAGACTTAGACAGAAGAGTGTGTAGGGCTAAGCTTTGTAGTGGGGACACAGTGACACAAAACGTATACTGAAAGAAACAGTACACAATCAACAAATTACAAATCATACAGGTATGGTGTATACTAATCAATCAATTATGAATATAAAGCAGTGTGGAACAAACAGTATGATAAGGTAAGATAAGCAGCTGAGGAGACTGGGCAAATCTCAGGAGAAAGCAGCTGCTAAATCATGACTGATCACATAAAAACAAATGAGTGTGCACCAGATGATTTGGAATTTCAACACACTCAATTAGCAGTCTTGGTTAACCAAGACTGCCTTTATTAACAGTAGCTTTCAATCTGCACATGTTCAGCAAATTTGAAGTTAGACTACAGGCATCTCAGATTCACCCAGTCTGACCACCACAGTACTGCACAATTAACCAATCTTATCACTGGACAGGAAAGTAACTCAGCACACCACAATGTTGTCCATTGGCCTCGTCATCACCAAAATAGTAACAGGCTATTGCGTCATTCATATAAAGTGAAAATTAACTGCAGCAGACTCTGAAGGTTTGTCAAAATGTTGCGATATTACAAGTGCATTGCCTGTAAGTATTGGTAGATAGCAGAGATAGCATACGGAAGGGCGAAATAGTCACGTTTTATTAAGGTATTGTCAATTAAGAAGCAGTAGCTACCATTGAGAATATAAATTCTAATATTTCTACTCCGAAAATCATTTTTAGACATGGCAACATATGTGTGAGTTTAAGCTTCTACATACAGTCTCATCTTCATTACAAATTTTCCAGCTTTGTAGCCACATCATCATGTTTTGTACACAATGTTTCACCCACTTGAAACAGTGGCCAAAATCTGCATACTAAACTTCTATCCCAGAATCCAGAACCCAGTACCAGTTGCAGGTTGTCTCTATATTAGCTTCCAGAGATAACATAAATGTGGTATTCATTATTTCACATGATTAATGACCAAATTTGATAATTTAAAATGTCATCATAATCTACTCAACAAACAAGTGTAATCTAACGTACCTGTTAGAAATTTACTTTGTTTCGAGGCAGTGTAACTGACGGTGCACAAACACCCGGACTACATTCCAATAAATTTCATATTTAATTTCTAAACTTTACAAATCTTTTTGTCCCCGACACCCTCCACAAAATGATCAAAGGAAAGAAGTTAACTGCCTACTACATTTTTGCTGTTCATACAGTCAAATGTCAGCATCACGCACGATGTTTTAAATTATTACTTCTTTATTACCCACTCTATTTGTAACATAGTTTCAAGACAGTATCGACATATACCACTGGCAAACAGTATCAACATATATCACTGAGTATACCTGTAAAATTACATCATTGTGAGACAACAGTTCAGGAGATATGATGTCAGACACCGAGATATGTGAAAAACGATAAGTCGTGCTGTTTACAATGCCCATGTTGCTAGGCGGAAGCCATATGTCAATCGTGTGTATCAGGTTTAATAATGATTATGATACATTAACTATAAATTATTTATAAATCAACCAAAACTGAGAAAGGTAATATAAATACTAAAATTTTGAGTAACCCTGATACAAAATGTACAATAAAGTTTCAGCTCTCTGTGACTGAGCGCGCGCGCGCGTGTGTGTGCGTGTGCGTGTGCGTGTGCGTGTGCGTGTGCGTGTGCGTGTGCGTGTGCGTGTGCGTGTGCGTGTGCGTGTGCGTGTGCGTGTGCGTGTTCGTGTTTTTTTTTCTTTTTTTCTAGGACTCACAACTACAATGGTCATTAGCGTCCAGACTAAATTAGGAATGGACCACGAGGCACAAGGTTAAAACAGCAACGAAAAGGGACAATACTATAAAAGACAGACAGGCAAAGGATTAAAAAAACAGCATAATCAAATGTCCTCAGAGAGGTTTGCAAATTGATAGAACAAAGAACGCGAGCAGCTGCTCCTGGGTCATCCGCTAAAATGGCATCAAGAGTACATGGCAGGCCAAGATCAACATGCAGTCTATTAAAATTAGGACAGGACGTTAAAATGTGGCGTACCAACAGCAATTGCCCACATGGGCAGAACGGTGCCGGCACAGCCGTCAGCAGATGGCGATGGCTGAACCGGCAGTGTCCAATTCGTAACCGGGCCAAAACGACCTCCTCCCGCCAAGAAGGGCGTGAAGAGGTCGTAAAAGCCGGGAGAAGAGGTTTCAAGGCCCGAAGCTTGTTGTCAGTAAGTGCAGCCCAATCGACATGCCACAGCGATAAAATGCGCTGACAAATGACCCTGCTACAATCTGATGAAGGGACACAACAAGTAGCTGTCCAAGGCCGGAGGATCGCAGCCTTGGCCGCGGCATCCGCAGCTTCGTTCCCAGGGATACCGACATGGCCAGGAACCCACATAAAGTTAACCGGAGAACCGTCATCCACCAGCTGCTGAAGAAAGCGTTGGATCCGGTGCACAAAAGGGTGAACCGGATACGGATCACTGAGGCTCTGGATGGCGCTCAGGGAATCGGAGCAGATGACATAAGCAGAATGTCAGTGGCGGCAGGTGTCAAGAACAGCCTGGTAGAGGGCAAATAGCTCAGCTGTGAAGACCGAACAATGGCCATGGAGCCGGTATTTGAAACTGTGTGTCCCGACAATAAAAGAACACCCGACACGGTCATTGGTCTTAGAGCCATCTGTATAAATGAAGATCATGTCAATGAACTTCGAACGAAGTTCGACAAAATGGGAGTGGTATACTGAACCAGGGGTAACCTCCTTTGGGAGCAAGCTGAGGTCAAAGTGAACGCAAACCTGAGCCTGGAGCCAAGGTGGAGTTTGGCTCTCGCCCAATCAAAAGGTTGCAGGGAGTGAAAAATCAAGGTGCTGAAGGAGGCGACGAAAGCGAACTCCAGGGGGTAGCAGGGCAGAGACATACAACCCGTATTGATGGTCGAGAGAGACGTCAAAAAAGGAACGGTAAGACGGGTGGTCAGGTAGGTTAGTGGCAATTCACTGGCTTCAGCATGAAGACTCTCGACGGGACTAGTATAAAACGCTCCGATCGCGAGACACAAATCCCAATGTTGTATGGAGTTGAGGTGGAGTAAGATGGACGGCCGTGCAGAGGAGTATATGAAGCTCCCATAATCCAGCTTGGAGCGGATGATCGATCGATATAGGCGAAGTAGGATGGTTCGATCGGCTCCCCACGACATACCACTGAGAATACGGAGGACATTTAGGGAACGGGTACAACAGGCAGCCAAATATGACATGTGGAGGCCAGCTAAGTTTCCTGTCAAATGTAAGACCTAAAAATTTTGTTGTCTCCACGAATGGGAGAGCAACGGGACCGAGTCGTAAGTACGGTGGGAGAAACTCTTTGCAGTGCCAGAAGTTAATACAGACCGTCTTCTCGGCAGAAAAACTGAAGCCACTGGTGACACTCCAGGAGTAAAGACGGTCAAGACAACACTGAAGACAGCGCTCCAGGAAAAAGGTACGCTGCGTGCTGCAATAGATGGTAAAATCGTCCACGAAAAGGGAGCCTGATACATCAGCTGGGAGGCAATCCATTATTGGACTGATCGCTATGGCGAAGAGAGCAACACTCAAAACTGTGCCCTGTGGCACCTCATTCTCCTGGCGAAAGGTGTCAGACAGGACAGAACCCACACGTACTCTGAACTGTCGATCCATTAAAAAGGCATGAATAAAAAGAGGGAGGTGACCGCGAAAGCCCCATGTATCCATGGTGCGGAGAATGCCCGCTCTCCGTGTGTGTGTGTGTGTGTGTGTGTGTGTGTGTGTGTGTGTGTGTGTGTGTGTGTGTGTACTTCTGACAAAGGCCTTAATGGCCGAAAGCTATGATTGTGTGAATCTCTTTATTGTGCCTATCACGATTCAGCATTTCTGCTGTATGGTGAGTAGCAACTTTTCTTCTCTGGTATTGATACATTCCATCCTGGATCTTCCTTCTTTCATATATTTTATTTCTTTCTTCATCTTACATCACACTTCCTGTACTCCTTTAATTGATCTCTGTTTTCAGTCTGGTTTGTATGTCTTGCAGTATTCTGGTTTTGTCTGTTTTGTTTTCGGTCATCTAACATAATTAAGATTTCTCTTATATCTTCCTTAATTTCTGTGATTTATTTACTGTTGCTCTACACTACTCCACAATTTTTCTGTGATTTTCGATTTAATTCTGTTTTCTGGTGTGCTCATCTCATGTCCAAAGAATGTGTTTCTTCCTGATCATTTTTTTTTAAACTGCTTCATTTGAAGCTATTCTGCAATGTCCATTTATTTGTTACTGTTTATTTATGTGTGACCAAATAATTCTTGTTCCTGACTTTAGTATTATGTCAATTTCTGCTGTATTAGTAGTTCTGAAGATGGTTTCCACTTTATGTGTCATTTCTGGTTGTGTAACTGTTTTATAATGTTTTAATTTTGCAGGTATAGATACGCTTTATTGTTGTATATGGTTTGGTAACTTAATTCTCCTTGTTAAGTTTTTTTTCCTACTTTGCCACATTGGTTTCTCATTTTGATTTTATGTAATGATTTCACCCAACTATTTAAGTTTATCAACAGTTGTGATTTCCTTTTTTTTTAAGAAAAGAATACTGTGATTCTGTTTGCAAGAGATGGATCAGTTGGCATGATCTCTTTTTTCATATGTTATTCTGTGGCCAATTTTCTGTGCTATTTCTTTTAGTCTGTGTCATCTTGTCCTATTTGTGGAATGTTGCTGGCTAGCAGAGCAAGATCAGTAAATTGCGATCAGTTTAAACTTACATCATTTTTCGCATTTCCAATTCTTACGTTCTTTGGGTTATTCATCCATTATTCTCTCATTACATATCCCAATGTACAGTTAAACAGTAATGGGGAAAGGAAGTCACTTTTTCTTTAGCCTGTGTGCAGAAGTGGTTCAGAAATTTCTCCTCGAAACTTTACTTTCAATTTGATGGTGGTTAGAGTAAGTGCCATTAGTTTATTCAGTTTTGGATAGAGCCCTGGATTCCTTAAAATTTTTAATAGTGAAAATCTATGGAAGCAGTCCTATCCCTGCTTAAACTCTACAAATGTTATTGCCAGAGGTTTGTTCTGTTTCCTATAGTATGCCACAATCAATTTTAAACTAATGATCTGCTCTGTACAGCTTCTCTGTCATCTAAAACCTCCCTGATATTCCCCTCAGTCCTCATCTATTCGTTCGTCAGTTCTTCCCAGTAGGGTCTTGGAAAAAGTCTTGTACGTACAGTCTGACAGAAAAATTCCCGTGTAGTTGTCCAGACTGCTTGTCCCCCTTCTTGTGTAATGGATGACTGTGATCCAATGTTTGGAGAAGTTTTGTTAGAGCCCTGTGTAAGGTCTTGATTGTGTCACTTGAATATTTCAACACTTTAACAAAAACCAAATCTTCTCTAAATGTATTATAACTTTTTTGTTCAAGTGTTTTTTCTACTTCTTGGAAAGTTGGAAGATCTAATTTGTTATGTTTTTTCTCTATTGGTGTATTCATTACGGTTTATAAGAGACCTTCTGGTTCTTTGCAAATCAGAAGTTTATTACATGCTTTTGGCACATTTTCATCATTTTCTTTGTTAGTGTGTGCCATTCTTCCATCTTCATTTTTCAGTATTAGATTAAAAGGTTCATACTACTGTTGTTGTTGTTATTGTCATTGTTTCATTGTTGCTGCTGTTGTTTCCCAAAGATTTTGCAGTAGTTCCTGGAATTGGTTTTGTGGTGATTACCTTTTACAGAGTTTATTCTGTGGCCATGGGGAAGATTACTGCCAGCACTGATATCTCCTCCTCACACATTAAATTATCGTGATACTCAAGTATTTTAAACTCATTAGCACTGTCCTTTCTGATAAGTTAAAAAAATTACTGTCATGTGTATACTGTAGACTGCCTTATATTCATTTAGGTTCTTGTTTTCATTTGTAAGTGTGGAAAAGCAAACACATTTAAAAATTTCCACAAGAATTTTGGATTATTTTCAATAATCGATGACTGAAAGCACGTCTACCTGCCCTAGAACTGAACAGGTTCAGAAATGGCTTTCATCAGCACTGCTGTTCAAAGTATGCATTTCAAAGAGCAAGATGTGTCAAAAAATTTAAGTCTCTGGAAAATTGTTCACAGCAGCAGTTAAACACTGCACATGCATTTCACATAGAAATTCCTACATTTCCCGTACTTTTCCAAAGCAGTCCTGACAGACAGTATGAAGTGGTACACTTCCACAAACATGTGGCAGAAGATGCAGATCAGAAATTTATTATTTTTTATAGAAAGAAAACAGAAATTGGAGAACCACTATAAAGTGCTTACAGGAGGCTTTCGAAATAGAATAAAATTAGTTTCCATACCTTAAAGTCAAGAATTTCAGGCATTGCTGTTACAGGTTTGCTGGATTCACGTTCCAGTCTTTGTTGTAATTCCACGCACTGTTCATGCTGTCGTTTTACAAGTTCCCTGAATTTAATTATTGTTTGTTCACGATCAGCAATTGTTTCAAATGCAGCCTCTTTTTCTCGAATGGCCTGAAATTCAAAGAAGTAATACTATTATAATGATGCTTCTACTGGTATACAGAATGCAAGTACCTAGCTTGTAAGAATGAATAAAAGTGATTTCAAAAAAGAAATTATGTAATAGTACATATTAATTCCAGATCTTATCTTCTAAACATACAGAGGATTTCAAGACAATCAATAATCTATGTTTACATATTGTGACACCAAGTGTAGAGCAACAGTTTAAACCATCTTAAGTATTATAAGACACAAATTAATAGCAATATTTTGTGTTTATTCGCCAGTAAAAATACTGCATTGTTCCTGTGCTTGACAGATCTGCAAATTTTAGACAAACAGCATTTGTTCCGACTTAAATTTTCATGTTTGAAATCAAATGTTTAATTTCTGTTAATATGAACGAACCTCTCGAGTTGCAGCACGAGCTAAGTCCAGTTCTTCTCTCAGTTCTACTTCCACTTCCCTGCTGTTTTCTTGCAACTGCTCATTCATGTCCTGTAACTCTTCCAAGTCAGCAACTGCTTCCTGTAGTTCCTTTACCTTTTCTTCAAGATTCATCTTTGCATCTACAAGCTGTTGCACCATTTCCTCTGCCCCCAGTGCTGCATCCACCTGACAATACAAAAAGAACAACAAAAAATTAAGTTCTGCCTCTTCCATATAAGACATGACATATACTCAATAACATAAAAATAAATATTTTAATCTGCTAAGAGAAACAAATACCAACAATATTTTTCATAAGCAGAAAGCCTTCAGAATCAGAGAGAGGGAGAGAGGAAAAAGTTGGAGGAAATCATACCAATGATGACAAATTCATCAGTAAATTTGGACAGATCTCAGCTCCAGAACAACACAGTGGGGTAATACAAAAGGAAGCTCAGTAATGGAATGACACCACCAGAAGAAATTTATAAAAGATGTAAAAAGTGACACAAAGATAGTGAAAACATCAAAACATGACAAGAAAAGAATAAAATAATCACAGTTATAGCATACAGTAACAGGCAGAGGAATACAGCCCATAGTACTGACATGGTCTATGGAAGACACAGCTGTTGTCATTCTCTCTCTCTCTCTCTCTCTCTCTCTCTCTCTCTCTCTCTCTCTCTCTCTCTCTCTCTCTCTGTGTGTGTGTGTGTGTGTGTGTGTGTGTGTGTGTGTGTGTGTGTGTGTGTGTGTGTGTGTGTGTGTGTGTGTGTGTGTGTGTGTGGGTGTGTGTCTGTGTTTTCACCCATTTCATTTGCACGAGTGGCCCAGGGTGTTCCGATATTAGTGTTCAGATTTCACAAAGACCCATAGCCAAGTGATTCTTGGAAGTTTTCCCAGCATACTGAATGTTCTATGAGGTTTTGGGATTGTTGCCAGATCATACTGACTTCTTGCCACAATATTTCAGCGGGCAACTGTCCAGTCATCTTCAGGTGAGTGTGTTTCAATGGAGACTGTTGGTTCATGATGTTGGGCTTTACAGCAAAAATTGGCACAGAAATGCATGCACATTGGCGCCTGTTACATGTGCATCCTCTATTGAAATCCGTGCCCACTGCAAATACTGTTCCATGTGTCATGTGCAGGCGCATGCATAAAGGTGAAACTACATGTCTACTCTCTGTCTGAATGCGCGCTCGTGTTGCCAAAAACAAACATAAGGTATTGGCAGACATGTCATTAGGAATAAATTTTTTTCTTTCAGAAGAAATTAGAGATATCACTGGGTCCCAAGACTTGTCCAGTTTAAATGGTTCAAATGGCTCTGAGCACTATGCGACATAACTTCTGAGGTCATCATCAGTCGCCTAGAACTTAGAACTAATTAAACCTAACTAACCTAAGGACATCACACACATCCATGCCCGAAGCAGGATTCGAACCTGCGACCGTAGCGTGTCCAGTTTAAAGCTTCTGTCACGATTTCTAAGATTTTGTGCTAGACATACTTCCACAGACTCTTAATTACTGAATCCCAAAAGGATCTCACCAGAGCCAAGATTTTTGCAGAAGAATAATTCTTTGTGTGTGCCGTGGTAATACAATGCTGAGCTCTGGCCGACTTCCTGGGCTGCGAAAAGCGAGTGTTGCCGTCATGTTCGTTCAACACACCTTCTATGTACTGTGCATATCGTCTGACCTATGTATGTTTTGCCACACTGACAAGGAATTTTGTAAATCCCAGCCATCTGCAGATCCAGATCGTCTGTTACTGAACCAAGGAGGACAATAATCTTTGCTGGTGGCTGGAAGATTACTTAAACTTTATGCTTCCTTAGGCTCCTGCCTACTTTAGACAAAAGGTTGCCGATGTCTTAAAGGAACACTCTGGACTTGAACAGCTGCTTATCTTCTTGATGTTGTTGACGGTCACGTTTCTTCCCCCTTAGTGTTGTACTAATCTGATGTGGAGAGTAACCATTATATTTAAACACCAACTGTAGTGTTCTAGCTCCTTTGTAGTGCTGCCTCCATCAGAAATAACATGAACCAGTAGTTAGTGAAAGGCGATGGCAGGTCGATGCTTGCAGATAGAGGTCCATATGTGTATGCTTATGGTAGACAGAATGCTCTAATGACCTACCCACTCTCCTAGAACCAGAATGTCCAAAAACATCCTCCTATTTGCATAAAAGCAGGGCATTCTTCTGGTTTGAATACAGATGTCGCAAGAAATGTGAGAGGAGTTCTTCACCATGGGGTCACACTACAAAAGTATCACCTACATATCGTCAGAAGACACTCGGTTTAAGTTCTGCTGAATTAAGTGCCCTTTCCTCAGTCTTCCATAAAGTTTGTTATCAGAGGAGTGAGAGGACAGCCCAAGGCAACATCATCAGTCTGCTCAAAATATTCGTTGCTAAATAAAAAGTAGGTCGAGGAAAGGACATGATTAAAATGTTGTTACATCGGCTGTGAACTTCTTGCTGAAGAGTGAAAAAGCCAGTAAGATGAACCTTATTGAAAATGAGATGACACTGAAGCTCACTTTTAAGTCAGTTTTACTGAGTTGAAGTGACTTCAGTCTGTTGATAAAGTCTGCAGAGCTGTGAATACAATGAGTGCACTTCTCTACGAAAGGTCTCAGTAGAGAGGTGAATTGTATCGGCAAATTATACGTGGGGGCATCGATATTAATGGTGATCGGCCGTAATGGAACCTCTTTTCTATGAACCTTCAGGAGACCGTGTACCCTGGGTAGCACAGAACTATGAGATCTTAAATCTTTTGGTCACTTCTTATGAAACAGAAGAATTGAGCAGAGCTGATTATTTCCTTTCCACTTTCCTTGTCAGGTCTATGTCAATCCTCCGATACATTGTTTCATTCATCAAGTTACAAATGTTCCGTTCATAGACCTTACATGGCAACAGCACGGAGGCATTTCCCTTATCCACTGGTAAGACCTCCTTGTAAGGATCTTATCATAGTTTTCGTAGTGCGGCTCTTTCCATGGCAGAAATGTAGCTCTACTGAAGTGGAGCTTTCATGAGTGCACAACAAGTTTCATGTCTTATTTCTTATGCAGCATCACTAGGAAGAGGTCTAACAGCTTCCTCAACTGCACTAATAAAATCAGTCAGAGGCGGGGCTCTCAGCATAGGGATGAAGTTCAAGCCTTTGCTTAGCGCTGAATATGAGCGCCTCGCTCGCCTTTCAGAGCCCATTAAGTCAGCCATAACTGAGCATTGTATTACAACAGGGCACTCCAGGGATTATGCTGCCACATAAACTTGGCCCCAGTGATGTCTTTTTGGTATTCAGTAATTAAAGAATCTGTAGAAATAAGCCTAGCACAAAATCTTAATCATGACTGTGGCTTTAAACTGGACAAGGCTTGGGACCCGGTGATCTCTCTAATTCCCTCCGAGAGAACACATTTGATTCATAATGACATCTGGCAACACCTGATGTTTGTTTTTAGTGATGCGAGTGTGCATTCTGCCAGAGGGCAGACATGTAGTTTCACCATTACACATATGCCTGCGCATCACACACAGAACGGTATTTGCAGAGGGTGTGGACCCACCTGTGATGGCTGCCAATGTGCATGCATTTCTTCACCAATTTTTGCTGTACAGCCAACACCATGAACCAGCAGTCTCCAGGAGAATGCTGGATGGTTGCTAGCTCAAATGTTGTGACGAGAAATCAGCATGATCTGGTTGCAATCCCAAAATCTGATAAAACACCCACAGACAAAGTCTGATGATAATGTAAGTTTCTCTCAGTTTCATGACATATTGAGGATGTGAGAAACAGCATGTTTGCTTTGATATTAAAAAATCCAAAACAATGTCACAGATTAGGAGTCAGTCTCCACCTAGTCCTGGTAATGATATTGTACAGAACTCTATGCAACAGTGTAAGATCCAAAGCACCATGACTCAATGAAATCTCTATTATATTAAGTACAGAATTTTTAGTTTGCAGCTGAGCAGGCCCCTCAATCATATTATATCATACATACATCACACAACACCAATACTCAGCAGTTGGAAGAAAACACCCATCTATATGAAGAGTAACAGAAGCAGTCCATGAAACCAAAATCCAGTATTATTTGCATCGTCATTCTTTGAATGCATCTGCAAGACATCTCAGTTGTTGGCAATAGCTGTCAGCAGTGATTATACCTCGGGGAAGCAATCCATAGTACATCACACCATTGCTGTTCAACCAGATGCATAACATTATCTTTTGTTGATGGATACAGATCTTTTTATGGGGAGTTGCTGCTTTCCTTGGGTTCAACTATCCCTTTATTTTCCTTATGCTCGCACAGTCACCATTTCTTGTCACCAGCAATAATACACAGTAGGAATCGTCAGTTTTGTTCACAAGTCAATTGATGGCGATCAAGCAGGAATGCACATATGGCCACCCATTGATTTTAGACTTAAAGTATACACTATTTTTGAACCTTCCCCGTTGCATGCAAATGATGTACGATTGTGTAATGATGATAGATCATCACATTTGTCAGTTATAGAGTATAGTGACATGGAATAATGCTTTAAACAATCTTCTTCAAACCTCAAAGGTCTTCCAGGGTGTGTAGAGTCATTAACGTCGAACTTATCCTCCTTAAAACAAGAAAACCATTTTATTGCCATGCTCTGTCAAATGGCATTATCTCCGTAGACGGTGCAAACATTTCTGGCTGTCTCTGCTTTTGTCACCCCTCTACTGAACTCAAAGAGAAGAAAATGTCAGATATGTTCAGATTTCTCCATGTGGCACTCCGTTTTCTATCATCCACAGCTCCATTCACTATGTCCAAATGAAAATATGTAAACTCAAATAGCAACAGTGAACAACAAATCAAAAATGACAATTGATGAATAAACCCATAGAAACAGGAATACAAAAATGCTACAAACTTATGCACCAACCTAATAATTCAAATCAACTTGACATGCTCTTCATGAATCTAAGATCGACTGCAACCATTGTGTCTATCCAAACTGATTTCTTCAAATGAAAACAGCTTTGTTCATCAATACCCAAATTCTGTGCTCAGATGTAATGTAACAAATACTTTTGGCCACTACACAAAATAGCTTAAAATTGTTGGCCCCTTTCCACATCAATATTTCTACTTATATTCACTTATCTTCCTTCTTATTTTTCAAGTCTTCATATTTGGTTTTGGTTTTAAAAACTACCCCAAACTTTACTAACATGTAATGGAAGTCAAAAACACCTCTTATTTGCAGTGACATAATAGTTTTTGTGGGGTATGGCTGCCCCTCAAATAACACTGCAAGGCCTGAAATTAGAATAAGACTCATTTTTGACACTCACTTGGAAAAACCTTTTGTAACAGTTAATATGCATCAATTGAAGCTGCAAGTCAAAATACCTTGATTCTGACAACTAGTTCCACTTAAAAGATGATGTTTCAATTACTATTAATTAATTAAAACACTGACAGCGATTTACCAATAACTTTCATAATATTTCATCTCAACAAAATCAAAGTTCAGTTCCATAATCCTCCTACCAAACACAATCATTTGATACACATTGCAGTAGCATTCTGTAGGATTTTTATTTTGGTATTTTTCTAGTGATTTTTGTTTTTGTATGTTTTTGCCCTTCCCACTCCTTCAGTACAGTATTATAAACACAATATCTAAGTGACTGGAACTGGTGATTTGGGATGGTTTGCCAATGTTATTTGAGTGCATTAACCTATATGTACAATTAGCCATCAATATAATGTTAAATTTAAATTATACCTAATTTAAATCATTATACATGTCATAATTCCGATGTAGGTCTGCCTGACACCATGGGAATGTCATCACTAGCCACCAGAATAAAAGCAATGACCTCAGAAGAGGGGAGGCATTTTTTGGGAGGGACATGTGGGGGCAGTAGCTGTGGTGGGGACTTTGCACACACTTTAGCAGATGTTACCACATAGCATTTGCTTAGGGTGAAGGTAGTAACACTGAGGAAGCAGGATACCAGTCCTCAGATCTCTTATTTTTGTGTATGTAAAGAACAATAATAAACAAACATTATTCAAAGTTACTGTTAGTCATTTAGGAAGTTAAAAGATCACCTCACGCATAAGTGAAGCTGTGAACCTGCAAACCTGGATAAAAAATGAATAAAAGATAAGTATATCAGTGAGAGTTGTTGATTCGGAGATCTACATTATAAGCTGGGGTTTGAATTAATACTATTAAAAATAAAACACTACATAGATCTCAATGTGAAACATAATGTGTGCTTTTCTCACATTAAATCCTGAATTGATACAATCACATGACACTATATTTCTTGAATTCTGATAAAAGCATTTGATTTGGTACCACACCAAAGCTTATTAATGACAGTACAATCATATAGAGTATCAAATGAAATCTGTGACAATCAAAATTTTCTTGGTAGGGAGACACTGTATCAGGGTATTATCTTGGATGCAAGATCACCAACAGATGTAGAAGTAACTTCATCAGACATGTTTCAGGGAATTGTGCTAGGATTCTTCCTGTTTATGGTGTCTGTGTGAATGATCTGGCAGGTATTGTTAATAGTGACCTCAGACTTTTTTCACATGATGAGGTAATCATAAAAATGTACAATTCAAAATTGTTGCACAAATGCAACGACTGCCAACTTGTATTATATGTTAGGAGATGTAAAATTATGTCCTTCATGAAGTGTAAAATTGTAATATACAAGGTCACCAATCCTTAACGCAACCATCTGGTAAGGATTTTGTTACCTGCCCAGCAGCCAGCTGGCTGTGGCACTGGCAGTGAGGCCTTTGTTTGTGTCATGTATGATTCATAAGTGCCTACATAATCAGTGGGTACAGCAAGAAGATTATTTAAACAGGAATTTCCTAATGTTCAGATTCCTAATTGTAGTATGATTCAAAGATTGATAAATACACTTTGCTAAACAGGAAGTGTTCTTGACAGGAAATATAGACAACCACATACAGCACTCACAGAAGAAACTCTGGATAACATTGGGCATGTTATGGAAACGTCTCTTAGAAAATCAGTTCAACATCTTTCAAGGCAAATGGTAACTTATTATGGCTGTGTTCACGTGGATATGAACTTACACAAGTTATGGCCCTATAAAATAACTGCAGTGGAAGAACTTTAACCAGGTGACTCTGCACAATATTTGCGTTTTGTGAATGGCTTTGGATAGGGTGAATATCAGAAAAACTGACCCTCTTTCTTTTCGGTTTAATCATGGTTCCACTTAAGTGGACATGTTTATTCACAAAATAAATGTAACTGCAGTTCAGGAAAGCCTAACATACTACATTAGGCACACCTGGCTGTTCAAAATGTAGGGGTCAGATTGTAGTGATACATCCCATTCTTTGAATGTATATCAGAAGAAAGATGTTTGTGACAGTTGGGAGGTATTTTAAATTGTAGGTGCTGATACCTGAGCTAACGATCCAGTGACTGCATGGAAGTGGGTAGCAGTCAGATGACCCTATCTGCTGGTGTGGAGACAAGAGTTCCACGGAGCAGGTGATACAGAAGAAAGAGCTCCTTGAAATCTAAGAACGAAAATGTCAAAGATAATAAATCTACTGTAAATGTTAATTATCAAGTTAAATATCAGATCAGTTATGTATGTAGTACAGAGAGCCACTATACGAGTTGGTAGCTATTCTCATTTATCATATATTGAGTTGTAATTTTGAAGATAATATACGAAGATGAATTGCAGTTCACTTCTTGTTTATGTGGTGGGGTGAATGAGAATGAGAATTTAATTTTCAGCAGTTTTATTTGCAGCCCGTAAGCAGACCAAGTCTGAGCCAAGTTGGAGGAAGAAGTCACACGGATACAGGGCACAGACTAGCTGGACCTTTATTAATAATACTTAACAGTGGCCAAATATTCAGTAAGCAACATCCATTGTATATAAAAGAAGTGTTCAGGTGGAAACTTATTTGAATGTTTGGTGCCTATGGTGAAGTATAACAAACCATCATGCACCGCAAGCCAACCTGTAACACTTAAAGATGTGCTATTTGCGGTGAGAGATTAAGAGGCCCCATTCTGTTTCCAGGAAACAGTTAACAGTGATAAATATGTGGAAAACATTTTGAGGCCTCTTTCTAGCTGATTAACAAAGAGAACATGCTTTCATAACCTTTCAGCAGGGCTCTGATGGAACACACAGCCAACTTCCCATTAATGGAAATTCGTGACGTTTCAAGATAAGAGTTATCACTAACAATACATGGCTTCCTGTGGTCCCCTGATTTAACCCCCTGTGATTCTATCTGAGGTGGTATTAAAAGGGAAAATGTAAAATCAAATCCACAAACTTTAGATGAACTTGAAACTAACATTTGTCAAGAAATTTCTACCATTTCTCAGAGGGAACTGCACAGTATAATGAGCAATTTCCAAAGCAGGTGTCAGAAATGCTCCGGGAGGCAATTCCAGCATCTCCTTGCTCAATGTAAGTGAGTAATTTAATTTTCTTTTGCAGTGTTTATGTTATGTATGTTAGAAATAAATGACACAGCATGAGTACTATATTTACTGGCGACAACATGTCACCCACACCGCAAGCACAGCAACCTGTCTCGTCAGCTGGTCGCACACTGTGAAAACTGTTGTGTTAACCATCGTTCAGTCTGGACAGTATCAAATAGTTTTAACTGGAATCAGTCAACTTGTACAAATACCTAATTGTAACAATTTCTGGGGATGTGTAATGGAAGATCAAAAAGACTCAGTCGTAGATACAAGAGGTGAAACACTTCATGTTGGTAGTGTCTCTGGGAAAATTCACTCTAGGAGCATGTATAAAAAAACTGAGTTGTTTCTTAAAAGCTATATATTTTCAAACTGTTTACATAACAATCTTATACCTTTCAAAAAGCTCTCCATTACGAATAATAAATATGTACCACTGGTGCTTCCACTGTTCAAAACATTTTTGTAGTTATATTTATAAATGGCTGACAGTTCCTCCCTGGTTTATTTCTTGACTTCTTCAATGTTGTCAAATCTGTGTCTTTTCCTGCCCCTTTTTTCATGCATGGAAATAAGAAAAAGTCACCCTGAGCCAGGTAAGGCGAGTAAGATGCGTGGGGCAGTGGAACCATGCCATTTTTAGCCAAAAACTGTCTAACAGAGATGGCTGTGTGTGCAGGTGCATTGTTATGGTGGAAGAACCAGTCTTCTGTCAGTCACAAATTGGGTCTTTTTTGATGAACACTGTTGTGCAATGTTCTTAAAACAGTCTGTGAGCACAAGCTCTCAAATTTTTTCAATATTTCCATCAATTTGCGCAGTTGATGGACACCCGAAAATAGATTTGTCATCAATCAACATGTCGCCATTTTTAAATCGATCAAACTACTCTTACACTTCAGTTCTGCCATAGTGTCATCTTGGCAAGATGTTTGCAACATTAAAACAGTTTCAGCAAAATTTTTACTAAGTAGAAAAGAAAATTTCACAGCTGCATGTTGTTCACTTAAACTTGCCACCATAAAAAACGAAACACGAATAAAACAGCACTAATAAAACCAATCATTGCAGATGAACAGAACACAGGTGGCACTGAACTGGCAACAAGTTGTGGTAGAAATGCATACTATACAAGCTTTGCCCACAGCAATGTTATACAGTTTTTTTGGGGTATCCCATCATACAAAGGAGATCAGTTACAAAACTCCCATGCGATCCACGCTGGAGCATTGGTCCAATGTATGGTACCTGTACACAATAGGAGTAATTGGGGATATTAAATGCATACAAAGAAGGGTAGGAAAAATGGTCACAGGTTTATCTGATACATGGTATAACATCATGGAAATGATGAAAAACCAGGGTTGCCAGGTGGCTGAAGAAAGAAGTAAACACTCATGAAAACCTACTCTCAAAATTTCAATTAACCAAAATTAAAGGAGGCATCTAGGAATATAATACAGTCTCATATGCATCGTTCCCACAGGGACAGCAAAGACATTAGACCAATTATAATGTCCACAGAGCACTTCATATGCAAATGGAGCAGGAAAAGAGCCTTAAATTTGGTACGATGGGAGATACCCTCTGCCAATGCACTTCAGTGATTTACAGAACAGAGATGCAGATGTAATACAGGTGTGTGTTTTGAAAAGCTCTTTATTTTAAGATTTATATTTCAAACAGTAGTGGCTAGTGACCTGCCCTGGCTGCACATGGGTAGCACCAAGTTACGGCTGGACAATTTGAATGGCACAGTGGTAATTATGTTTATGGGCCAGTGCATAAAGTTATGATTAAAATTCAGAAACCAGCATTAGGTGAATATTAACTTCAGAAGGCAATACAGAAAATGACTTAAGCAGTACAAGCCAGGGAAGTTTTCAGGAGTCACGACTTATCATCATCATCATCATCATCATAGTTCAGCCAATTTGCATAAATTTACATAAACAAACATTCCTCCCAGATCAGTCCATCTATTAGTGAAACCACATCAAAATTCTTACAGTAGTTCCTGAAATTTTTATACTTCACATACAGACATAAAAACACATTGGGGGACTTAATAATATGTAGTGATAACAGTGTTTTTAATCATTCCAAATACAGAAATATTAATTGAAATTCCAGTTTCATAACTATCTTTATTACTTTAAAATACAATAAGTTTACCTGCTCTTGAAGATCTGCAACTTGATTTTCCATTTCTTCTATTCTGGAACTCAATTTTTCTTTGGTACGAGCTAATTCTGCGACTTCCGATTTCTTTTGCTCAAATTCTTTCTGCAGCTTTTGAAATTCATGTTTTTCATGGGCAGACAGATCACGCATCCTGTGAATGAATCAATAAAAACACAAACAAAAAAAGTGGAATAAAGACAATAATGGAATTTTCAACTTAATGTAAGAATAAATGTGATAATTAAATCTCACTTTGAGAAACAAGTGTGACATAGTCCACACATGTAATCTTGCATTAAGTAAACAAGCGCAATACTATAAATCTGTTTGAATGTATTAGATTAAAGTCACATTATGGATGAGACACATTATCCTTACCATGTAAGCTTGAAAGATTTATAACTGACCAAAAAAGGCTAAAATTGTCCATGATTTCTACTAAGAAATAATTGACTCGCTTCAGAAAGGGAACCACACAAAAAATGAAGTGAGAGAATTGATGCATGGGAAGCCTTCCAGGCCAATGGAAAAGGAGAAAGTAGAATTAAATAGTGTGACTAAAGGAGACACTATACATAGCACTTACATCAACACAGATGTAAGGGAAAGAACAGGACGTCAATTAAAAATGATCATATCTGAAAGTCAGATTCAAATGAAGTGAACTTTAAAAAGAAAATTTGTTTCCAGAAAATAAAGAGGAACATAAGCAGATTTAGATGATTTTAGTGTTGCTAAATACAGAGGAGAATATCTTTGTCAGTTTCTTTATGGTAAAAGGTAAGTTATCCCACAACCTTAGGTCACTATTGATAAAACACAGTGGCTCAAGTTGTAAACTGAAACAGGATCCATTGCATTATACCATGAATGCACTGTCTCACAATAAGAAAAGATGTCTCTGATGTTGTCTAAAGAGTGAGGTCTCATGGTAAAGTTGGTACCTCAAGACAGAACCACAAGCTAAAGACAGTCACTGCCAGGCACAGCCATGAATGAAAGACATTGATGAAGATGTGTCCTCAAGAAGCTCTGTACACTGCTGTTGCATGGAAGTCTACTTACATCAGAGCACAGCACCACTAAACCACTCTGATATCAGCCTCATAATAATTCAGATCCAGCAGTGAGCTAGTGAGATTAGTCAGGAAGTGTAACAAGGGATATTTAACTCTTATGTTGGACTAACAAGATTTTTGTTTAGAACAACTGTCCAGTACAAGAACTATAAACAGTTCAGACAATTGCAGTATTATTCTTCAAAGTAAAGCACAGTTTGTCATTGAACGTGTTCTAAGATTGTATTATGTATTATAGTTCCACATGTAGACATGCTTGTTTTCTGAATGTAAGTATTTGTTGTTAATGTGTTTTACTGAAACTGATCAAATATATTTAAATCCTGAAGCTTCTTGACCTCCACTATAAGTTCGAACTGTAGAACCATCATTTAGGCTTGCTGCAACATGAAAAAATGTCAAAATGGATTAAAATCATTGTTGTTTTGTTTTAGGGCACAAAGACAACCGAGTCATATGCACCCAAGTAAAAACTATAGAACACAAAGACAGAAGGGAGTTGAAAAACGACTACACGTCAATGGCAGTCGATGTAAGAGGAGACAGCTAAAAACAGGGACATGGAGAATGGGCTATATAATACACCATAGAGAAATGGAGATAAAGAACTAAAAATTAAATGACCTTTGCCTTATTGCTACGACAGATAAAAAATAAAACACAGTTGACAATCCTTGCGACGTTCGCTAAAACGATGATAACTTGGACGGCAAACACAAACATGAAAGTAAACAGTTAAAGAAATAAGCATTCCGTTACGAAATGGTGGACAGTTAAAACTTGGGTACAATGTGCACAGTGGTGGGGGAGAGTCACTTAACAAATGGCAGGTAGAAAGGTAGTGCCCTATAAGCAACCTAGTTAAAATGACCTCCTCCCAGTGGGAGGGAAGAGAGGAGGTTGTCCAAGTTGCTGGGAGAGGCTTAATAATCTGGAGCTTATTCCCATGATGTGAGGACCAACGGTGATGCCAAAGTGACAACACCTCCTGGCAGACGACAACACAGAGATCATTGGAGGGGACATAGGAACTAGTGGGCTGAGGTACGAGAACTGCAGCCTTGGCAGCAGCGTAGAAGTCCCGTTCCCTGGCAGAGCGATGGGGACAGGAACCCACATAAACATCACAGTGGCTCATCAACAGCGAGTGACAGTTTTTCTGGATCTGCTGCACTACGGGATGGGCTGCATACAGTGCAGAAAGACAATGAAAGGCACAGAGAGTCAGAGCAGAGGACACAACTAAAAGGCCTGTGTCGCTGGATGTACTCCGTGTCCTGATACAGGGCAAAGAGCTGTGCTGTAAATATTGAGCAGTGTGCCGGAAGCCAATACCGAAAGATGTATAAAGATGGTAGGAGAAACCAACTGCGCCACCACAAATTCATACAAACTGTTTTGTCAGTGGAAAAATGAAAGCCATTGTCGATACTCCATGAGTAAGCACATTTGAGACATTGCTGAAGACACCATTAAGTGAGTGAGGTCTGTGGAGAATTGCAATAGATGGCAAAATCATCAACAAAAAGGGAGCCGGAGATGCCCAGTGAGAGTCAGGCCATTATAGGGTTAACGGCAATAAAGAGGACAACACTTAGGATGGAACCCTGAGGCACACTGTTTTCCTGGATAATGGTGTCAGACAAGGTAGAACCCACACGTATGTTAAAAACTCTGTCTTTTAAAAATGTCTCAAGGAAACAGGGCAGGCGGCCATGGACGCCCCACGTGTAGAGTGTACAGAGAATACCAGTTCTCCAGCAGGTGTAGTAGGCATTCTCCAAATCGAGAAACATGGCCATAGTCTGGGATTTCTGCAGAAAACCATTCATGACATAGGTGGACAAAGTGACGAGACGGTCAACTGCAGAACGGCACGCTCGAAATCCACACTGTGCAGTGGTCAGTAAATTGTTAGACTTGAGCCACCATATCAGATGAATATGAATCATATGTTCCATCACCTTGCAAACACAGCTGGTGAGAGAGTTGGGGCGGTAGCTAGAAGGAAGGTGTTTATCCTTACCGGGCTTTGGTATTGGTATGACGGTGGTGTCACACCAGCACCCAGGAAACGTGCACACTGCCCGTATGTGGTTGCACATGCTAAGCATAAAGTGCTTGCCTGCAAGAGAAAGGTGCTGCAACATCTGAATGTTGACAGCAGCTGGGCATGGGGCAGAAGATTGGGATGAACTAAGAGCATAATCTTGCTCCTTCATAGTAAAGGCGGTGTTGTAGCACTCTTCATTCTGAGAAGAGAAGAGTATTTCCCGAGCCTCCTCCACTTGTTTCCTATGGAGGAAGCTAGGGTGATAGTGAGAAGAGCTCAAAATTTCCACAAAATGGTGGCCCAATGTGTTGGAGATAGCAATAGGGTCCACAATGATGTTGTCTGCTACTGTTACACTGGAAACTGGTAAAGGGATATAGGTCCCACAGAACTGTTGGAGGTTGGCCCACATGACAGAGGACGGGATGGAACTGTTAAAAGAACTAGTGAATGAAACCCAGCTAGCATTTTTGCTATCCCAACAAACTCGATGACACTGTGCATGCATTTGTTAATAATGAATGCAGTTTGCCCTTGTAGGATGCTGGTAAAAAATTCAGAGAGCATGTCTCCGCACACTAATTGCATCGCGACATTCCTCAGTCCGCCAAGGGACTGGGACACGGCATAGTAAAGGGGAAGTGTGAGGAATGGAACATTCTGTAGCGGTAAAGACAATGATTTTAAGATATGGGTGGGCGCACAGGTGGGGTAGGAAGCAGCAAACGGATAGCACAAGGGGAATGGTTGCTCGAGTATGTGTCAGAAAGAACAGACCACTCAAGAGGATGGGCAAGCTGGGCAGTGCAGAAGGATAAGTAAAAACGGGAATAGGTGTGTCAGGAGTCTGAAAGGAATGTAGCTGCTCCTGTGTTAGGGCAGAAGCGGTTATGTCAATTAGGAAGGTCAGCCAAGAAGGCACCTCTCTGACAGGTTCTGGCAGAATCCCAAAGGGGATTGTGCGCATTAAAGTCACCAAGCAGCAGAAATGAGTGAGGTAACTGCCCAATAAGATGGAGCAAGTCTGCCCTGCTGACATCGGATGATGGAGGGATATAAATGGTACAAAGGAAAGAGTCAGGTAAGGGCGGAAAAAAAAACTGCAACAGCTTGAAGTTAGGTAGTCAGGGATATGGGTTAACTTTGAACGTCATCCTGTATGAGCAGCATGACTCCACCAAGAGATGGAATGCCGACCTCAAGGGAAAGCGGTCATGAGGACACAATTTTGTTTCCTGAAGGAAGAGTTACAAGGGGCCGCTGTGATTCTAAAAGCAGCTGTAAATCCTCTTTGTGGGATCAAAGACCACGAATGCTTCATTGGAGGAAAGTCATGCTGAGGAAAAAATGAAGGGGTGTCACCTGCCAGCTACCGAGAGCCAGCCTGCGGAGACTTGGTGCTGCATGGCACGCAGGCAGGAGGATCCTGCTCCATGAGATCCACAGGAGCATTGGCTTTCTTGTGATGTCTGTCTGTCTGGAGTCCAATGCAGAGAAACAGTTGGTGGTGCACATCGGCAACATTCAGGCCAGCTGGGCAAAAGTATCACGTATCGACAACGTCAATGAGGATCTTCGAGTTGGTGAAGGTGAAGACTGTTTGCCTTTCTTGGACTTCTTTGAGCCTTTTTCAGTTAGCAAAGGAAGACTCAGGTGTTGGGACGTAGGAAGTCTTTATGGGAGTACTCCTGTTCTTTCCAGCCTGCCGGATGTGTAGGTAGTGACTTCGCCTCTTGAGGCTGGAGCTGGACAAGGGGACGATCATGCTACCATAACACATCAGAGGTGAGGTAAAAGACTTTCAATGAACATAAAGCAGCAGTTCTATTTGTTGTACTGCCTGTCATCATATGCACCATGCGACAGTGAGCAGCTAGAGATATATACCCAAGAACTACATAAGCACTTATAGCATCAATAACAAGAAATAGGTGTTTCCAAGCAAGGTTGCCTCTTGAAGTTTGTGAGTAGGAATCTATCCTTTACCACAATTTACTGTATGAAATATTCACCTGACAAGTGTTTCCCTAAGCCTCAGATTCTGCTGTTCCAGCTGTTTCACTTCATAAGAGGACTTGCCACCCTCTTCACCACCAGATCTCTCTGACATCTCAGCCTTTAGTATTTCCAGATCCAGTGTCATTTCTTCTATCTTTTCTTTTGCCTGTTCCAGTTCCAACTGTAGAGTTTCAGCCTGTAAGCAAGTAATGCTTGTATCAAACATGAAAAGCCTTTGATGTTTTCTCTCAGATGGTACAGAAAGGAAAACTTACATTTCCCAAAACAAGCATAATAATGAAAAACAAAATACCACATAATTAGGGCTCATTTAAGTACTACGAGTACTATAACAACCATTTAATTAAACACTGATACTTCTGTAATCCGGAATGAACAGACTACGCAGCAACAGCATTCAAAATTTATAGAATTCTCCTCCCTCACCTCCACAACGTAAATTATCCACAAACAACTGTTTTAAAAACTGGCATGAGAAAGGGTCGCAAATTACAAATCCGTTCATGTAATGTATTTAAGTAACTGCCATAACCGTTAGTACATTTATCTCTCACTGTGAGACAAGATGGTCAATACTTCCATGGAAATATGCTTGCATTTGCCTATGGAACCATCACTGAACACAGTTGTACATCTCTTCATCCAAAGCAAATTGACAGCCATGAATGTCTTACTTCAGAGCTCCAAAAATACGGTTGCATGGGGAGAGATTGGGACCATATGAAGGTTGTGCAAGGGCTTCCCAGTGAAATTTCTGCAGCACAGTAAAAACGACCTCAGCAACATGTGGGCATGCATTATTCTGTAACAGAATGATGTCATCTGCCAACATTCCAGGGCATTTGGACTTTATGGCAAGCTTCAGTTAATACATGGCAGTACATGGACACTTTGCAAAAACTTGAGCAAACCTTCAAGTCCAAATGTCCAGGAATACTGATAGACAGCATCATTCTGTTAGAAGATAATGCCCACCCACATGTTGTCAAAGTTATTTTGACTATACTGAAAAAGGTTCACTGGAAAGCCTTTATACATTGTCCATACAGTTTTGATGTCTCCCCATAAGATATCCTTATTTTTGGAGTGCAGAAGAAACATTTGTTGCTGTCACTTTGATTTGGAGAGACGGAGGTTCGGGAGAGACGGAGGTTCGGGAGAGACGGAGGTTCGGGAGAGACGGAGGTTCGGGAGAGACGGAGGTTCGGGAGAGACGGAGGTTCGGGAGAGACGGAGGTTCGGGAGAGACGGAGGTTCGGGAGAGACGGAGGTTCGGGAGAGACGGAGGTTCGGGAGAGACGGAGGTTCGGGAGAGACGGAGGTTCGGGAGAGACGGAGGTTCGGGAGAGACGGAGGTTCGGGAGAGACGGAGGTTCGGGAGAGACGGAGGTTCGGGAGAGACGGAGGTTCGGGAGAGACGGAGGTTCGGGAGAGACGGAGGTTCGGGAGAGACGGAGGTTCGGGAGAGACGGAGGTTCGGGAGAGACGGAGGTTCGGGAGAGACGGAGGTTCGGGAGAGACGGAGGTTCGGGAGAGACGGAGGTTCGGGAGAGACGGAGGTTCGGGAGAGACGGAGGTTCGGGAGAGACGGAGGTTCGGGAGAGACGGAGGTTCGGGAGAGACGGAGGTTCGGGAGAGACGGAGGTTCGGGAGAGACGGAGGTTCGGGAGAGACGGAGGTTCGGGAGAGACGGAGGTTCGGGAGAGACGGAGGTTCGGGAGAGACGGAGGTTCGGGAGAGACGGAGGTTCGGGAGAGACGGAGGTTCGGGAGAGACGGAGGTTCGGGAGAGACGGAGGTTCGGGAGAGACGGAGGTTCGGGAGAGACGGAGGTTCGGGAGAGACGGAGGTTCGGGAGAGACGGAGGTTCGGGAGAGACGGAGGTTCGGGAGAGACGGAGGTTCGGGAGAGACGGAGGTTCGGGAGAGACGGAGGTTCGGGAGAGACGGAGGTTCGGGAGAGACGGAGGTTCGGGAGAGACGGAGGTTCGGGAGAGACGGAGGTTCGGGAGAGACGGAGGTTCGGGAGAGACGGAGGTTCGGGAGAGACGGAGGTTCGGGAGAGACGGAGGTTCGGGAGAGACGGAGGTTCGGGAGAGACGGAGGTTCGGGAGAGACGGAGGTTCGGGAGAGACGGAGGTTCGGGAGAGACGGAGGTTCGGGAGAGACGGAGGTTCGGGAGAGACGGAGGTTCGGGAGAGACGGAGGTTCGGGAGAGACGGAGGTTCGGGAGAGACGGAGGTTCGGGAGAGACGGAGGTTCGGGAGAGACGGAGGTTCGGGAGAGACGGAGGTTCGGGAGAGACGGAGGTTCGGGAGAGACGGAGGTTCGGGAGAGACGGAGGTTCGGGAGAGACGGAGGTTCGGGAGAGACGGAGGTTCGGGAGAGACGGAGGTTCGGGAGAGACGGAGGTTCGGGAGAGACGGAGGTTCGGGAGAGACGGAGGTTCGGGAGAGACGGAGGTTCGGGAGAGACGGAGGTTCGGGAGAGACGGAGGTTCGGGAGAGACGGAGGTTCGGGAGAGACGGAGGTTCGGGAGAGACGGAGGTTCGGGAGAGACGGAGGTTCGGGAGAGACGGAGGTTCGGGAGAGACGGAGGTTCGGGAGAGACGGAGGTTCGGGAGAGACGGAGGTTCGGGAGAGACGGAGGTTCGGGAGAGACGGAGGTTCGGGAGAGACGGAGGTTCGGGAGAGACGGAGGTTCGGGAGAGACGGAGGTTCGGGAGAGACGGAGGTTCGGGAGAGACGGAGGTTCGGGAGAGACGGAGGTTCGGGAGAGACGGAGGTTCGGGAGAGACGGAGGTTCGGGAGAGACGGAGGTTCGGGAGAGACGGAGGTTCGGGAGAGACGGAGGTTCGGGAGAGACGGAGGTTCGGGAGAGACGGAGGTTCGGGAGAGACGGAGGTTCGGGAGAGACGGAGGTTCGGGAGAGACGGAGGTTCGGGAGAGACGGAGGTTCGGGAGAGACGGAGGTTCGGGAGAGACGGAGGTTCGGGAGAGACGGAGGTTCGGGAGAGACGGAGGTTCGGGAGAGACGGAGGTTCGGGAGAGACGGAGGTTCGGGAGAGACGGAGGTTCGGGAGAGACGGAGGTTCGGGAGAGACGGAGGTTCGGGAGAGACGGAGGTTCGGGAGAGACGGAGGTTCGGGAGAGACGGAGGTTCGGGAGAGACGGAGGTTCGGGAGAGACGGAGGTTCGGGAGAGACGGAGGTTCGGGAGAGACGGAGGTTCGGGAGAGACGGAGGTTCGGGAGAGACGGAGGTTCGGGAGAGACGGAGGTTCGGGAGAGGGATATGGGGGGCACCTGGCAGCACATGCAGAGGGAGGGGGAAGGGCGATATGGACAGAGTGAGGGGAAGAAGATATCGAAAGAGAGAAGCGTAAGGAATAAATAAAGAGGCAGAGACGGTGTGCGTGTGCATGTGTCAACATAATGAACACCGTTCTGGTATGGCAATTTCAATTATGTTCTCACAGCTACAGGCATCAGTAACTCATCCTATCTGTTTTTCTCTTATAAATATGAGTTTTTGTGTTAAGTTATGGCAGCAGGAAGAAGATACCTCATCCTTCGTAAGGCACAGTAATTATGAAATCCACTGTCATCAACATTACATGACATGACATGAACCTTTCCTGTAAGTAGACAAAACAGCCTGTATTGCTTGTGCAAACGATAAATTATATAATCACCAATTTTGCATATTCATTAATACAGCAGCATCTCCTAGAAGCTTATTTCTCCCCCCAGCTGCCACCACCATCCAGTTACCTCCTCACCCCCACATTACAAGTACAACCAGTAAAATATGAAATTGCAGCAATCACAGCAACAAAACAACATTTTCAACACTGGTTTCTTATAATAGATTGAAAAAACTACTGGGAAAAGAGATGCTGTCAAAATGAAAGAACGTAATTACAGCATATTAGTGATCCTCTTTTTATTAATTTTCTTTGCAGCACATTTCACAATAAAGTAAAATCAATAAATAAACTTGTCTAAAACTCATTTCCATCAGCACAAATAAAAAATATTTGTTTTTATGCTGCATATATCTCTACCCTGGCTACCAAATATTCTGATTTATGAAAAATGGACCTTTAATTGTTGTTATTCAATATTGACAGTTGTTTAACACATATCTCAAGAGAGAATCTTCCTTCCAGCTGAAAACTGAACACAATGATATGTTAATAATTTTGTTAAATTGATTATTGTACATCTATTTAATGGAATTCGTCTAGTTTTAAAGCCTTTGAGGTATTTTAAAGTACTTCAATAATATTTTCGTATCTGCACAATATTTCTCAATTTATTTTCAATAATATTCTTGTAGAATATGAAACACACCTATGTTTGTGAACCTCGCATTTTTAACAGAACAAAATATAAGACTGTTAATAAACTACATGACACTATCCTAGCTTTTGGTACAATTAATTCCTTCCTCAGGGAGGTGAGAGTTATAGGTTGGTTGTTTACTGCTTTCACTTCTTCATCTTTGTTTTCCTCTCCCCCCATTTGCCCACTTTTTTTCCCCTTCCATCTTAATTACACTAGTAATTTTCCTTCCTCTTAATCTACATTTACTTCTCACTATGTCCCCCATCTCTAGACTTGACTAATGTTGGTACAGTGTCTACCAGTGTACTACCTCTGAATCATTCTCTCTCTCTCTCTCTCTCTCACACACACACACACACACACACACACACACACAAAGTGGATATTTCTCATTCTGGGACATTAATGACCTACGCTTTCTTTCTAACCTTCCCAACCCGTTCCTCTCTCCTCCCCAGAAAATGCACAAATAGTTACAAGAGGTTATGAAAGCTAAGATAGTGTCATGTACTTTAAATGATGTATGTTTATCTGCAGTACTAACTATTTCACATCCTAAAGGTAACACTAACCAGGAATTCTGTTTAATAGTTCTCATAGTTGAAATTTATTTCTCATAAAATATGAGATTCAAATTTTCATTTCTCTTCCTGAATCAACTAACATAAGAAGTCTCACCTTTTCCTCAGCCATCTCTTTGTCAAGAGTAGCCATTTCAACAGTTTCAGCAAGATCAGCCATCTCTTCTGCATGAGCTTCTCTGGCCTCAACAGCTTCTCGAGCTTCCTGTTTGGCTCTTTGCAAGTCCCTCTGCAGCATTGCCTGGGATTCCATGATACGAGCCTTGAATTCCAGTAATTGCTCTAACTGAAGTTTTACTTTCTCATGTTCCTTCAATTTCTCTGCATCTTGCAGACGTTTAACTGAAAATTACAAACAATATGCACCATCAATACATAAACAAATTAATTAATGAAAGCAATAGTTGTTAGATCAAGGAATTAATCTCATAAATTAAGCATAATTACGTTTCAAAGTCTCCAGCTTCTCCTGCAGATCACGTACTTCTGTTTGCAAATTGTCAATTTCCTGCTGCTGTTGCAAATTTGTTAAACGTTCCTCAACCGTTCCAATGGATGAGCTCATTGCCCCAGGTGAAATCATTGCTGGACCTGGCGTGTATTGCGGTTTTAAAGTCTCTACAAAACCAGTCTGTAAACACACAAAAATTTACCATTTCAATTTTCACAGCACATTGTTCCACACACTTCCAAAATGGAAATCTTTCATTAAAAAATCATTTATTATCTACACGATTATCTGTGAGAAAACTCTGAACTATTCAATCATGAAATGAGTGACTTTGCAATGATATTAACATTGAGTACAGCCATTTGTCATGCATAGTATTTTTTAACTTCATGGATACCTAAAAAGAATTGTCAAGGATTTTGAAATACATTTTTTTTATTAAAGACGAAGTTTGAACTCCACAAATAATTTTTTTTTTTTTTTCCTAGCACACTGAATCCAAGGAGGAGATAGCATTCAACTAAGTAGTATTTAAAACACATGAACAGCTGGGAGTATTTTCAGGGTCAATAAATAAACTTGAACAATGACAAGAGTCAGTAAGCAGATAGCAACTACACACCATATGAACACAAACAAATGTACACATTCCTGCAACATTCATAATCCATGCAGGAAATGTTCACCAAAAAACAAAAATGTAATGAGCTTTACAGGAATGAACAAATGTCAAAATTAAGATGCTCCGAAGTGTGGCCTCAAGCATACATGTAATTAGCCACTTCTAGCATTTACGCTACTAGTTCTATTACAGACTGTGTAAACAGATAGTCCTGAAGGAGATCTATGTAACAGCTGGAGTACTCTTGTAATGTAGTAGGAGAGTCCCTTGGATTTGTGGAATAGCAAGCAAATGAATATTTAACTATCAATAATTGGCTTAATTAACAAGCAAGTATATCAATTACTCATACAAACAGGTAACATTACAAGAGTGTTTATATACAATGAAAACAATTATTGGTTTTTAAGAATTTCAAGGCCCTCCAATAGCTGCAGCAATCCTCTACATTTTACACCACCAGTTTAATTTATGCAGAGAGAGAATGCCTTCTGTTCTCCTCTAAGAAACTATCTGGAATAATTTAACAAAAGTGTTGTTACACTGACAATTTTTTTCCCCATTATTCACGAAATTCAAGTAAATAATAATTACATGCAACACTGTCTGCATATAATCTGCAACAAATAAATAATAGCGAGATACACTATCTGCTCAAAAATGTCAGGACACCACTAACCAGAACTAGATATCAAAAGATGCAGATACACCAGTATAAAAGGAGACAGGGAGTATCGATTCATCAGTAGAGACGCAGTAACAGCAGAATGGGTACGTCAGGAGTCATCAGTAGTTTCGAACAGACTAGTCATTGGGTCTCACCTGAATAGTACGTTCATTAGAAACATTTCAGTCCTCCTAAAACTGCCCAAAAGTCTACTGTAGGTGATGAGCTTGTGAAGTGGAAACATGAAGGCACAAACAGAGCTAAACCAATACTAATACAGACCTCGTGCATTGATGGACAGAGACTGAACATTGTGGAGGGTGGTTGTAAAAAGACTGCATGTAATCAATGGAAGAACTTACACATTTCTGTAATCACTGCTCATTGATGCTTGAGGTGGTGTGAATAGCTATGGCATTGGACACTGAATGACTACTAATGAGTAACTAGGAGTGATAAATCACGTTGTACCTTATAGCAAACTGATGGAAGGGTTTTGGTATGGTGAATGCCTAGAAAAGGTTACCTGCTGTCAGGTGTAGTGTCAGCAGTGAAGTACGGAAGACGTGTTATGGTATACCATGGTATGGTATGATATGGTATAGGGGTGTTTTGTGTGGTTAGGGTGTAATCCTCTTATTGCAGTGTAAAAAAAACTGAATCCAAGATATGGACACATTTTACAACACTGTGTACTGTGAATGTTAGAAGAACAGTTCAGAGGCAATGATTGATTGCATCAGCATGAAACGCGCTGTCATTAAGCAGCATCTGTGAGGCAACGGTATGTAGGCAATAACAGTCCAGAATTGGACCGGTCTGTCTCGAGTCTTGACCTGCACCCTATGGATCATCTTCGAAATGAGTTAGAACATTGGCTACACTCCAGACTTCATCGTCCAACATCACTACTACTCTGGTTTCAGCCCTTGAGAAAGACTGAGCTGCCATTCCTTCAGACAGTCAGACACCTCATTCAAATAGTTGCTAGCTGAGGTGAAGCCATCATAGAGGGTAAGGATACACATACTCCATATTAATGTCCATTAACAGTTGTCCAGACACTTTTGATCAGATAATATATACTTTTAATAGAAGTTAGTTTTGGTTTTGATGCATCACAACTGACATACACCAAATTCATAAGAGTACAACCTCCACTAACCATAAAATAAAAATTAATTTTCCATTCTCAGTATCATGAAGGAAGAAAACTGAAGGTTATAAAGCCATTCCAAGCAAAATTAGAAGTTAGAAACAGTCACCCCAAAAGCAGTGTGTGAAAAAAAATTGTGTTTATTCTACACATTTGGTACTTACATCATAAATAATGGCAGCTCCCTAATTGCATTTAAATCTAATTGAATACATTTTCATTAATGGCACTTCCAAATGAGCCCCCAAAGGCAATATATTAATTTGAGTTATTGAGCTGTGAGAGTGATACCAAGAAATCTTTACTAGAAGCAAAAAACAAAACACATGTATGGAGAAAATGTAGTAAAACTAGAAAGCTAAAATGTGGGGTCAGCCACACACAATGCAAAAGCACTAATTTAATGCATGTCAAAGGTACATGCTTTTAAAACCTATTAAATTGGTGCTTTTGCAGTGTGTGTGTGTGTGTGTGTGTGTGTGTGGCTGAGCCTATATTTTAGCTTGGAAGTACAGCCGTGATCCCCTATCCAGTGATGGATAAATTCATAGCAAAATTTGTTACTATACACACATTAATTGATGATCAGAGGATGCTGTAGTCTCCAGCATTTTTCACTGACTGACAAACCACAAGTAGCATACACACTGTACAATGTGAGAGATTCAACATAAAAATGCTATTAAACAAATCAATATGCAGTGTTTCTGAAAACACATTTTTCCTCCCTTTATCTAGCCCTTTATCAGAATATGAGACCGGACAATAAGTCATTATGTACAGTGATACAGTAATCAACCTGAGAAACTTTTTTTTAGCAGTGACTCCTGCAAAAAATGTTGACCTTCACAAATTATATTCAGATGTTGTTGTTGTTGTGGTCTACAGTCCTGAGACTGGTTTGATGCAGCTCTCCCTGCCACTCTATCCTGTGCAAGCTTCATCTCCCAGTACCCACTGCAACCTACATCCTTCTGAATCTGCTTAGTGTATTCATCTCTTGGTCTCCCTCTATGATTTTTACCCTCCATACCGCCCTCCAATACTAAATTTGTGATCCCTTGATGCCTCAGAACATGTCCTACCAACCGATCCCTTCTTCTGGTCAAGTTGTGCCACAAACTTCTCTTCTCCCCAATCCTATTCAATACTTCCTAATTAGTTGTGTGATCTACCCATCTAATCTTCAGCATTCTTCTGTAGCACCACATTTCGAAAGCTTCTATTCTCTTCTTGTCCAAACTATTTATCATCCATGTTTCACTTCCATACATGGCTACACTCCATACAAATACTTTCAGAAACGACTTCCTGACTCTTAAATCTATACTCTATGTTAACAAATTTCCTTTCTTCAGAAATGCTTTCCTTGCCATTGCCAGTCTACATTTTATATCCTCTCTATTTCGGCCATCATCAGTTATTTTGCTCCCCAAATAGCAAAACTCATTTACTACTTTAAGTGTCTCATTTCCTAATCTAATTCCCTCAGCATCACCCGACTTCATTTGACTACATTCCATTATCCTCGTTTTGCTTTTGTTGATGTTCATGTTATATAACTCCTCTCAAGACACTGTCCATTCCATTCAACTGCTCTTCCAAGTCCTTTGCTGTCTCTGACAGAATTACAATGTCATCGGCGAGCCTCAAAGTTTTTATTTCTTCTCCATGGATTTTAATACCTACTCCGAATTTTTCTTTTGTTTCCTTTATTGCTAGCTCAATATATAGATTAAATAACATCGGGGACAGGCTACAACCCTGCCTCACTCCCTTCCCAACCACTGCTTCCCTTTCATGCACCTCTACTCTTATAACTGACATCTGGTTTCTGTACAAATTGTAAATAGCCTTTCGCTCCCTGTATTTTACCCCTGCCACCTTTAGAATTTGAAAGAGAGTATTTCAATCAACATTGTCAAAAGCTTTCTCTAAGTCTACAAATGCTAGAAACGTAGGTTTGCCTTTCCTTAATCTTTCTTCTAAGATAAGTCGTAAGGTCAGTATTGCCTCACATGTTCCAGTATTTCTATGGAATCCAAACTGATCTTCCCCGAGGTCGGCTTCTACTAGTTTTTCCATTCGTCTGTAAAGAATTCGTGTTAGTATTTTGCAGCTGTGGCTTATTAAACTGATTGTTCAGTAATTTTCACGTATGTAACCCCTGATTTCTTTGGGATTGGAATTATAATATTCTTCTTGAAGTCTGAGGGTATTTCACCTGTTTCACACATCTTGCTCACCAAATGGTAGAGTTTTGTCAGGACTGGCTCTCCCAAGGCCGTCAGTAGTTCCAATGGAATGTTGTCTACTCCGGGGGCCTTGTTTCGACTCAGGTCTTTCAGTGCTTTGTCAAACTCTTCAAGCAATATCATATCTCCCATTCCATCTTCATCTACATCCTCTTTCATTTCCATAATATTGTCCTCAAGTACATCACCCTTGTATAGACTCTCTACATACTCCTTCCACCTTTCTGCTTTCCCTTCTTTGCTTAGAACTGGGTTTCCATCTGAGCTCTTGATGTTCATACAAGTGGTTCTCTTATCTCCAAAGGTCTTTTTAATTTTCCTGTAGGCAGTATCTATCTTACCCCTAGTAAGATAAGCCTCTACATCCTTACATTTGTCCTCTAGCCATCACTGCTTAGCCATTTTGCACTTCCTGTCCATCTCATTTTTGAGATGTTTGTATTCGTTTTTGCCTGCTTCATTTATTGCATTTTTATATTTTCTCCTTTCATCAATTAAATTCAATATTTCTTCTGTTACCCAAGGATTTCTACTAGCCCTCGTCTTTTTTACCTACTTGATCCTCTGCTGCCTTCACTACTTCATCCCTCAAAGCTACCCATTCTTCTTCTACTGTATGTTCAGATAGGATTATGATATACATAAAACAAATGCCCATCATATTAGGAACTAAAGGAACCAATGTGTACAGAGTATTGAGCAATCTGGGGTTAGAACCTATATGGCACAGATGCGTTACAGGTATGTTGAAACACTGCCACAAAGAAACACCCGAATATAATGACACATTTCTAGCCACAGTATGTCGTGGTTATAAGTTTCTTTCACCTGTGAATTGTGACAAAAGATGAAATGTAGCTATGCCTTTTCAAACATGGAAGTGACAGACATGCACTGACATGTCAGAGAGAGAAAGTGAGCAGAAATTCTGGGTTTTCGGCAGCCAAGGTTCCACTTATGGAGTGTCAACGTATCACATAAAGAATGAAGTATGTAGTCAAAACACTTCAGTGGATAACAATGCCAAACTCTTCTTACCATTTTGGCCTTGTACCAAGTGACTCATACCCCCTTAGAAAACTAATAGAGCCCTTTCTTTCAATGTGGTTAGAAGATACCTGCTGAACTGTGGTCAGTGTACAACAGTACCGAGTCTTAAACCTCTCAGATCCTAGTCGTAATACAACATAAGGTAGCCAAGAACGGGAAAATTGTGTGGAGAACACATTTCATTTCTAAAGTATTCACATTATGACTAAATAACAAACACTGTTCATTTTAGTGAGAGTGGTTCTCTTACAATGAAGCATTGTCTTATTAAATACTAGGTTTCAAATCAATCATGCAAACACCAATTGCTTTTTGTAAATATTGTCATAAAACCATCTTTATGTACAGCAAGCACCATACATAGTATTCATTTCAGCTATAATAAAAAATAAAATTTTACATTTTATGTAAAATTTATACACTAAATGATAGATGATTTGCATGTCATTCTTTGATATAGTAAAGAAACTTTGATCTTCTGTAAATGTAAGGCAACTGCTGGTAGCTACCATTACATACACTACCTGTGTGGAGGTTTTTATTTGAAATAACACACATCTCTGGCCATGTGCATGAAACACTTTTTTCTTCCTACAAAGTGGTGAAATTATTTAACATTATAACAAACACAATGAAATCAGTGGCATGAAACCCATGTAATAAATAATCCTTTACGTAATGACTGAAGATCTATCTGCATCCCTGCAATAGCCTAAATAGAATTCAGACTGGTTATGAAACTGACACTATGCAGATGCATCACACAGACGTTAGATGTATTTTACAAAACACAAAATCAGTAATAATTCAAAGGCAACTTACCACTCCTGTTAAAAATGTCTGCACATTGTTTTTAAAATAAGCTTTAACTTAAGATTGAAAAGCAGCCAAGACCTCGAAGCAAGTACAGAGCACACACATGGGGAGGGCAGGGGCGAGGGAGGTGAAAGGTCAAATATTTTGTAATGGAAGCCTTTACTATTTTAATGTAAAGAAACTAGATAAACTAGTTATATCAGAAAGCACTAGTACATCTGCTTTATTCTGATTTAACTTCTGATGTTTTAGTTTTTGTGTTAGCTAAAAAGCAGTTCTTTTAGAATTATCTGGCACACCCTAACAACCTATCTAATCTACAGAATAGTGGTTTGAACAATTCCATTTCATTGACTCATTGGCATAGAAAGTAACATTTAAGAAGCAGTTTAAAAATCATAGTTATTTACTGCTGAGAAAGAAGCTATTTACTTTAATGGATGTAAAGCATCAAGTTCCTAAAAAAAATGTCAGTTGCAAGTAACTACTGTTTTAATGATATTACTTAATGTTACGTTAATCCCATTTTAAAGAATTTATAATAATCATTACTATGATGGACTGTTGAGAATTCAAACAGACAGCATCATGTAATAAGAGTGAGCAGCAACAATGCATTTTCTTCACCATTGCAATATCTCATTTTAATTGCTCCATGCCTAAAAAATGTATCTCGTTATGTATAATAATCACATAATGTGAAGTCGCAAAAAGCTGAATATCACTCCCAGAATGACAAGGGAAGTAAACATGAATAGGAAACATTTAGTAAATTACACTGACTATTAAACATGTTTAAAAAATCCTGAGTATCAATGGTGACATGTTTAACAAATTTTTTTATGTCCACACTTACTCATTTCTCTGTGAGCGCATAAAGGTAATTTATGATCAACTTACAGGGGAGTACAGAAAAGATAAGAGAGCTGAAAATATAAGTGAACAATGTTCTTCACTCACTAATACTGACTGCCAGTGGTGTGGTTACACTGTACAACCACATGAAATTTGCTTCAAACATTTCACATGTTTACACATTAATGTAAAAAAATTCATTTCCTTTCAACATATGAATATGTCACATATATTCTATGCCAATGAGCTCTAAAGCTATGAAGCTAATAATCATCAACTACAATGCATTCAGAGAGTGAGTGTTCCAACAGTATAAATGACCAAGACAAATGATGGATAATCAAAACACAATATCCTCATGTGTAACACAAATTTAGAACACAATTAGAGTTGAAGAAAAGATCTATAAAAATTACTTGATCCTCCCCAATGCTACTCCCTGCCAAGCTTCGAGGTCTTTGAGAACTCTGCTTCAAAGGTACAGATTCTGGGCTTGTGACGCCCTGTTTGGAAGATGCAGTAGGTTTCTGAAACATAAGACACGATTCATCTGTTCTTAGAATACTAATGATTGAGTTGCACCATAAATCTACAAATACAACTTAAAAAGAATCAGAAGAACATTCATAAACATCGAGGCTTTTGCTGTCTCAGTTTACTGCTTACAGCTTACTCAAACAGATCTCATTACTTTTGGCACTATCATCAAAAGTACCAGATTAATTATAGCAATCCCATGAACACTACGATTACATAAATCATTACAGTCTCATAATGAACATTTAGTAGAAATACAATTAAATTTTAGCTAACTTAAAATTCTACCAATGGTTGCTTTAAATCAGTTTTTTCATACCAATTAAACAAAATACTTCATAAATAAATTTTGCAAATGTTCCATATAGCACAGCTAATGTTCTACTCTCTATTTAGAATGTGCATGAGAGGTCTGTTTTAGAGATTCTCAATATACACTCACTCATTATTCAACAGTGAGTAAACGCAAATTCACATGCATTGTCTGCTAGCTCCTTCATGCTACAAGTAGTTATGTATGCAAAAATACTATAAGAATTCAGATGTTTAACATAAGCTCTAACATTTCCACAATCTACTTTTCCAGTGGCAACAGGAGACGGTAGAAAAACTCCACAATAGCTGTTTAATTCATTTTGCACAGTGCTGAGCAAGAGCATCCCATTAAATGAGCTATTTCTTCTGCACACATTCTGCCTGCGAAAGGTACACAAAAACCTGCACTTGTGTTTGGGTCACACTCTTCAAGCAATGAAAACAATAATATACAACAACATAATAGTTCTTTAAAGTTGTGTGTCCCTCAAGCAAACAACTATTAATAATCCAGAACATATAGGAAAAAAAAAATTCACTAATTAGTACAAACAAAACTGGAAGACGAAGTGACATTGGGATGATAAAATAAATCGTGATAAAATTTATCCACAGGAATTGTTGTGTGTTTAAATGCAGTGCTAGAGGGCAGTAATATACTCTTAAAAAGAATATACCCTGAACATTCTATAGAGTAGAGGTTTAGAGTACTTCTATCTTTGACAGAATAAAACTGCCCAATGCACAATTCTAACCCTAATACCTGTTTTTTGTAGATAATACTCCACTGACAGAGACACCTGAAATAACATTTAGATAACCACAGATTGTGAATGGGTGAGGCTACATAAACAGATTATTATTCCCTGTTATTTACAAACATGTGCAACTACCATAGTGCAGGCACTTTTACTTGCCAGTTGGCTATGACAGTAAACAACCACAAACTTCTGCTGCTGTGGGGAGAGGAGACATACAGGAGAACAAGCCCCATCTCGCTCTCACAGGACTGGCCATCTACAACTACGTCTTGTGCTTATGTGAAAGCACAACTGATCTATGACCATAGGGATCATCAATCCTATATTTTCTTGTGAATTTGTATTCTAATCTCCTAATGGACAAGGATTAGTTTCTTCACTCTTTTCAAAGTAAGGAAAGACAACAAGCAATGCACAACACACAACACAGCAAAGTAGACAAAGCATCTGGCAATGGCTACTGTGCAATTGCTTTTCCAAGTTGGCAGTGTTGTCGACTGACTAGTTCAGGTTTGACCTCTGCCTGTATCTTCACAACAATAAATCAAAACATACCCAAACTGAAACTACAACATTAAAGTGTCCACGCTGTAGTAATCAACCTGTGCATAACTTGGAATTAAAAATGGACACCAAATTCTGCTCCACCAAGGTCCTGGTACTGATATTGCAACAATGAAATACCCTTGAGCTAGGACATATTAAATGGAAAAGCTTATGACATTTGTTTAAGGTAATTACAGATAAAAGGTAATGTATGATATGGTGTGTAACAGTCACTACAGTACAGACACTTACCACCCATTATCAATGTGAAAAGACAGGTGGAGCCCAAAATTTTACTAAGGCTATACATGTTGTCAGTCAGACAAATGACAGACTTTCATGAAACGCGCGTGTGTGTGTGTGTGTGTGTGTGTGTGTGTGTGTGTGTGTGTGTGTGGGCGCGCGCGCTGCTAGTTGTAAACTGGTGTACTGCAGAAAATTCCAATCAAACTGATCTCATGTATAGAAACCTATCTGTACTCAAATCTTGTTCCTGATCTTCCCCTATCCACTATCTGCTTATTAAATTCGACATTACTTGAACAATTGAAAGCTGGAGTGATCCAACAATGATTTCTGTAACTATCTGTTAATTTTAAGCTATTAATCACACAAATTGTGTGTTTCTATTCAAGTTCATAGGCTTACATGTGTATTCCTGACAAATATACATTTGCTTTTAATGAATTCGTTGCTAAGAAACAACAGTGTTAACAACAAAAGTAGCAACAGACAGATATACTGAAGTTAAGATCATATTTCTACATCTTCAAAGAGGGCAAGTACAGTACAGTATGTGGCACAAGAGTTTTACATTATCATCGTTTTGGACCTTTTCCTATTCCATTAGAAGCACTACACAAAAAATATTTTAAGTGTCCAGGGCCTCGCTGCAATGGAGCACTTCCTTTCACGCCGATCACCTGCCACCCTACCTAAAACCTCTTTCCTCGTCACCTTAGCCAGCTTTATCCTGACCCACAACTTCTTCACTTTTGAAGGCCAGACATACCAACAATTAAAGGGAACAGCCATGGGTACCAGGATAGCCCCCTCGTATGCCAACCTATTTATGGGTCGCTTAGAGGAAGCCTTCTTGGTTACCCAAGCCTGCCAACCCAATGTTTGGTACAGATTTATTGATGACATCTTCATGATCTGGACTCACAGTGAAGAACAGCTCCAGAATTTCCTCTCCAACCTCAACTCCTTTGGTTCCATCAGATTCACCTGGTCCTACTCCAAATCCCATGCCACTTTCCTAGACGTTGACCTCCATCTGTCCAATGGCCAGCTGCACACATCCGTCCACATCAAACCCACCAACAAGCAACAGTACCTCCATTATGACAGCTGCCACCCATTGCATATCAAACGGTCCCTTCCCTACAGCCTAGGCCTTCGTGGCAAATGAATCTGCTCCAGTCCTGAATCCCTCGACCATTACACCAACAACCTGAAAACAGCTTTCGCATCCCGCAACTACCCTCCCAACCTGGTACAGAAGCAGATAACCAGAGCCACTTCCTCATCCCCTCAAACCCAGAACCTCTCACAGAAGAACCCCAAAAGTGCCCCACTTGTGACAATACTTCCCGGGACTGGATCAGACCTTGAATGTGGCTCTCCAGCAGGGATACGACTTCCTAAAATCCTGCCCCGAAATGAGATCCATCCTTCATGAAATCCTCCCCACTCCACCAAGAGTGTCTTTCCGCCGTCCACCTAACCTTCGTAACCTCTTGGTTCATCCCTATGAAATCCCCAAACCACCTTCCCTACCCTCTGGCTCCTACCCTTGCAACCGCCCCCGGTGTAAAACCTGTCCTATGCACCCTCCCACCACCACCTACTCCAGTCCTGTAACCCGGAAGGTTTACACGATCAAAGGGAGAGCCACGTGTGAAAGCACCCACGTGATTTACCAACTGACCTGCCTGCACTGTGACTCTTTCTATGTGGGAATGACCAGGAACAAACTGTCCATTCGCAAGAATGGACACAGGCAGACAGTGTTTGTTGGTAATGAGGATCACCCTGTGGCTAAACATGCCTTGATGCACGGCCAGCACATCTTGGCACAGTGTTACACCGTCCGAGTTATCTGGATACTTCCCACCAACACCAACCTATCCGAACTCCGGAGATGGGAACTCGCCCTTCAGTATATCCTCTCTTCTCGATATCCGCCAGGCCTCAGCTCCGCTAATTTCAAGTTGCCGCCGCTCATACCTCACCTGTCTTTCAACAAATTCTTTGCCTCTGTACTTCCGCCTCGACTGACATCTCTGCCCTTACTCTTTGCCTTTAAATATGTCTGCTTGTGTCTGTGTGTGTGTGTGTGTGCGCGCGCGCGCGCGCTCGCGCGCGCACACACACACACACACAGACACAAGCAGACATATTTAAAGGCAAAGAGTAAGGGCGCGAGTGTACACCTGTCCTTTTTTTCCCCTAAGGGAAGTCTTTCCGCTCCCGGGATTGGAATGACTCCTTACCCTCTCCCTTAAAACCCACATCCTTTCGTCTTTCCCTCTCCTTCCTGAAGAAGCAACCATCGGTTGCGAAAGCTAGTAATTCTGTTTGTGTGTTTTGTTCATGTGCCTGTCTGCCGGCACTTTCCCGCTTGGTAAGCCTTGGAATCTTTGTTTTTAATATATTTTTCCCATGTGGAAGTTTCTTTTCCACATGGGAAAAATATATTAAAAACAAAGATTCCAAGACTTACCAAGCGGGAAAGTGCCGGCAGACAGGCACATGAACAAAACACACAAACAGAATTACTAGCTTTCGCAACCGATGGTTGCTTCTTCAGGAAGGAGAGGGAAAGACGAAAGGATGTGGGTTTTAAGGGAGAGGGTAAGGAGTCATTCCAATCCCGGGAGCAGAAAGACTTCCCTTGGGGGAAAAAAAGGACAGATGTACACTCGCACACACACACACATATCCATCCGCACATACACAGACAGACATATTTAAAGGCAAAGAGTAAGGGCAGAGATGTCAGTCAAGGCGGAAGTACAGAGGCAAAGAAGTTGTTGAAAGACAGGTGAGGTATGAGCGGCGGCAACTTGAAATTAGCGGAGGTTGAGGCCTGGCGGATATCGAGAAGAGAGGATATACTGAAGAGCGATATATGAGAGAGAATAACATATACTTTGAACATCTTTGAAGGTAACTTTATCATCTCATGTTAAGCACTGTGACTTTTCTGATTTATACAGCTTGTTAAATTCTCCCACAATTAAGAATCTTTCCACTCCTTATTTGTTGTAATAAGGACTGTTGGCAGATTAACATCACTCAAGACAAGGTCGTATAACAGTTTTGTAAGGTCTCCTTTGGTTCACCGGATTCCCCAAACATACATTTGCTTTTCTCTATAGAAACTGTCAGACTGCCCTAAAGGAACATCCTTACAAAGGGATCGCCAGCCACATCTGCAAATCACACTTAAATGCCTTGCAGAGGGTTCATTGAACCACCTCCACAATAATTCTCTATTATTCCACTATCTAACAGTGTGTGGGAAAAAAACAATTATTCTTTTTGTGTGGGCTCCTATTTTCCCCATTTTATTATGATGATCATTTCTCTTCATGTAGGACGCTATCAACAAAATATTTTCACTTATGGAGGAGGAAGTTGGTGACAAATTTAGTGAGAAGATACCACTGCAATGGGAAGCACTTTTGTTTTGATGATTTCCACCCCAAATCTTGTACAATGTCTGTAACACTCTCTCCCATATTCCTCAATAATATAAAACTTGCTGCTCTTCTGTGAATTTTCTCGATGTACTTCATTAATCCTATCTGGTAAGGATCTCAAGCCACACAGCAGTACTCCAATTTAAGTTTTTTATTATTGTAATTCCTAGGTATTTACTTCCATTTACAGCTTTTAGATTTGACTTATCTATCATGTCACCAAAGATTAAAGGGTTCCTTTCAGCATTCATGTGGACAACCTCACACTTCATTATTTTGGATCAACTGCCAGTTTTCACACCATACAGACATCTTATCTAAATCTTTTTGCAATTGGTTTTGATATGCTGATGACTTTACTAGTAAACGACAGCATTATCTGCAAACAACTGCTCAGACTTTCTCCTAAATTGTTTATATAGATACGGAGCAGCATAGGTCCTGTGCTGACTGTGTCAATAGACCACCATCTTCACAGTATTTCATAATGTTCAAACACAATATATGTTCTAAATTCGCACTGCATATCGATGTTAACAACCTGGACCTGTAACGTAGAGGGTTATTCCTACTACCTTTCTTGAATACTGATGTGACTAGGGTCTTGCCGCTAGCATACTTGAGACGTGGAAGAGCGGCTATGTGGATAACCATTTTATACATACAGTGAACTAGTGACCAATATATGATGAACAAATTCACCTGTCTGGTAGAAAGGGGAAGAAAAGGGAAGATTAGGGTTCAGTATCTTGATGATGCGGTAGTTATCTCTCAGTGTTCAACTCATAGACAGCTGCCATCACCTAAAGCATGGATACATTCTGTGAAATCTCAGAAGTTATAACTTGTTTGTAGAAATCTGGAGCTGGAATTTTAAAACATTTTTATTCATTTTGTACTTTCTACTAGAAAAACACCAGTTATGATATAGATAGTGTTGGAACTGGATACAGAGATGCAACTTCAGCTCAGCAGTATTTATTGAAGAAAAGAAATTGGGAAAAAATTATTCAAATACATAGGAAATTGGATAATATTTTTATTTGAATTCCTTTCACAGTCAATATCTGTCGCAAACATGAAACACAAGATCATATTGAAATTTGGCATTCATAGTGCAGTGAAGTGGATGCACATGCCAGTTAACATTTTTTACACTGCTGTCCATCTTAAACAATATGCCAACTCACACACTGACAGGAATGACTCTTGTTTGGACTGTCTCCCTACACCCAGCACATAGGACTAACACCAGTTCTGGATACAGCACTGCAGGTCCAACTTCATGTAACTGCATCATAAGCACCGGCAAAAACCCTACTCGAGACATCTTACAATTTACCGGGGCACAGTAAGTGGAAGAGACATGGGACCTTCAAAACACAAACTGCCTGCCTGCTTGCATTGCTTTATCTTCCTTTATCAGCTTCCCCGGTTTCATGTTTGTGCTAGTTTAATTGACTGGTTGTCTCAGTGCTAGCTACATCACCACCTTCCCTGTGAGAGGGCAGCAGGTTTCAGACAAATACTACACTCATCAATGGAGAGAATTTCAAGACACTGATATAGAGTCCATTCCACATGTTACCTTGCCTGCCTTTTTGTGCATCGTGGTACAAGGGAATTAGTAATGGACACCCAGAGGAGAAATTCAGTGTGTGGATGCAGTTAACATACTGTAATGGACAACATAACCTTCCTATGTGCCTCCGAAAAGGTGATGAGCAGTTCTATTGTTTTCTTCTTGGGGTAACAATGGGCTATAATCTATAGGAAGCAGTTATCAGCTTGTGTTGTTGACCACAAGCGACAATTATGAGAAGGATCTTCAGTGTTTTCTCTCTCATGATAGCAACTGAATGTTCATATGTTGTCGGTTTGATGTACGTCAATTCAGTGGACAATCTCCCCTTGCTGACAACAATTCTTACCGTCAGTGACAGTGATGCACGATTTGCACTTCAAATGACACTTCAACTTCTGCTGACACACTGAAAAGTGTATGCAAGCTGTGTTGTCTCATTCACGCAATTGGAGACCCAACACTGAATGGCACTGACAATTACGTAGATTTTTACCCTCCTTAAGTAACTGTGTTTAGTGATTTCCTATGGTAGAAAAAGTAGATGAAAAGCTGTTTCCCCAGGAGGGACAGCGGAGGGGGGGGGGGATACATATGAAAACAACAAAGAGAATATAAAATGTTTTTAATCAGATTCTACACCAACATTTTATATGATTTTGTTGTTACTTCATTTAATTTACCCTTTTTTCTAAAAAAAATTGTGAACACACAGTTTTGTCTTCTACTTTGAGTCAATGACCAATTATATCAGACGTAAAAACTTTGAAGAGATAAAGAAAACATCATGGAAGGCTTTTGTATGCTTGATTACATTCCTGTTTGCCATAAGAAATCTGATTTTCCATCACTGTAGTGGGGTACTGATTTCCAAGACATCACAATAACATCATTTTCCACAAATTTTAAATTAAAAGCAAGCTTCTACTAGAAGCAAACAGTAAGCTGCAACAACAGAAACACTATTAAACAGGAATTTTTTTCACTTTTCACAGCTGATGGAGCTCTGTGAAGCCATTGAGTACAATGTTTCTCAAAATGAGGACTATCTCAGAACAGAGTCATCAAAAGCTGCCTGCTATAATTGCCACTTATTGCGATTTGGCCTGTATTATAAGAAAAAATTTAATACAAACAAAATTAACTTCAGACTCAAAACCATTATATCTGGTCAACACAACTTGTACTCCACACAATTTTTAAATATGTATAATGCATGTTTGTTGGTGTGTGTGACTTTTAGTTAACTGTAGATCACTGTGTATAAAACGAGTTACTGATAGCACAAACTAGTGTTGTCAGTATGTTATTGTATCTTTCATTGTCAACAGGCATTGTTAGTGTAAGCTAGCTCGTTTGACATTACAGTGAGAGACTGTATTTATGATCCACTGAACACACAAACAACCATCTCCTGTGAATAAATCAAGAGAATATTAATTGATAATGTCAAAAACTAACAATATTTTGACAGGTAACCCTTTCTGTCATTTTAAGGTATTTTCCAATTCATGCCTTGAAAATGACAGATGTTTTACTTGTTGAAATATCAAGAGTTTTTGACGAACTTCTTGGGCAGCATTCTCATAAAAATTAGAGCATACAATGTGCTGGGAAAAACTTACCTTCTCCTTGGACAATAGGTTTAATATGGGGTGTACCATTTATCTGATGATTGCCTGTGAGGCACAGTAGATGCTGGGCAGTGAGTGCTCCGTTGCCCAGCGATCAGATTCTGTGTTGCCATCTACTGCTGTGGCATAGCATGACTAAATGTAAAATATAAGCACATAATTTTTGTACTCACCCATGTCACACAAGAAGATGCTGGAACTGCGTGCCATTATTTTCCATACATTTCTTACACATACTCAAGAAATTATTAATCATTCAATGTAATAACCTGTGAGATATTGAATTAATTGATTCACAAAAAAATGGCTGAGCACTATGGGACTTAACATCTATGGTCATCAGTCCCCTAGAACTTAGAACTACTTAAACGTAACTAATCTAAGGACATCACACAACACCCAGCCATCACGAGGCAGAGAAAATCCCTGACCCCGCCGGGAATCGAACCCGGGAACCCAGGCATGGGAAGCGAGAATGCTACCGCATGATGGTAGCACGACCAATTGAGTCACAGATATTATCTTTGAGTTCCTCTATCGTGTGAGGATTTGTTGTTTTCACTTTGTCATTCAGTGCACCCCACAAATAAAAATCGCACAGAGTTAAATCAGGACTTCTAGCAGGCAAGATATTGTTACTAATCACTCTCACTTTCATCAAACACATCGTGAATTGCATTCAAGGAATCATTTGCCATATGAGCCCTTGCCAAATCGTGTTTAAAACACACAAAGCTTTGCTCTCTTTCACTCTGTCAGTGACAAAATGTCTTGCACATTTCTTTCACTTTTAACTGTGTGATTAAAAAAATTGGGCCTACTATTCTGTCACCACTAACTGCATACCACAACCCCTATTTTCCGAACATGAAGGGGTTCCTCATGAAGCAAGACAGGTCTATTGAGAATTAAGATACCTGTGTAAATGGAACCAAGCCTCATATGAAAACAAAATAAGGTAAGGATCCATTTCATCTTCATGCACTTGTTTCAAACCCATTAAAGCTTAACCCTGTGCACAGGATCACCAGTCAAAGTTCTTGTACTACCGATACTTTACAAGGCTTTAGCTCACGCAGCTTAACACCTCTTTGTAAAGAGCTGCACAATATTTGTGTTTACTGTGAAAGACATCTAAGAGACATTTTAGGGGAATTTTCCAGGCTGTATGAAATGTCATCAAGACAAGCTTCTGTGAGCACAGTACGAAATTTATCCACTAATTTGTGAACTTCATCATGACTCTGAACTTGAATACCTGGAAACTTCTGTTCAAACAGTGGAATGCGAGCATCATTCGTCACACATTGAATTGATAGGCAAGTTCTTCGCAAGCCCTGATTAGTGTGTGTGGAGTAATTGTTGTAACAATGCTGTTTTTGAAGTCGGGTAGATCACCTGGTAGTGGAGACGCATACCCATGATGGTTTGTGAATCTCCAAAGGTAAAAATCGCATGCAAAACAATTTGTCATCTGCCCCTTGCAGCCAATCCAGCAGTTGGGCACAACATCTTTTAACCAACTGGGTACTGGCTTATGCCAGTCAGATGGCACACCATCTTTCTGCTACAGTTGTGTGTTTCACCTTCTTCCAGTTGAGAAAAGAGCTATAGTTCATGAAGATATCAAACACCAGTTACAGTTGCTTGACTATTAACCTTCCCGCCAGGGTATGACAGTTAAAATATCCCCTGATGATTTGCTGACCCCCAGATGCACACATTATGTATGGTGATATTTCCACTTAGGTGAAATGTTAATTCATCACTGAAGACTACAGTATTCAGAAAATCATCATCATCATGCAGTAGCATTTAGTTTTCAAAGTTGGCACATGAACCGTGGTCTGTAGGATTTTGAGTCTGTAAGAACTGCAAACGATCAGGAAGTAGTTGAAAGTATCTCCTCACTGGAACTGCTTGTTCATAACTAGCCTGGCAAACTGATATCTTGGCACTACTTGTGAAAGTCTCTCACTTGCTCAACGTGTTCTCCACTCTCATGGTAGGTCCACACTCTTACATTTGTGCACTGGTATACAAACAAAACTATTTGAGCTTCTCTTTTATTTGTAATTGTAAACTCAATGTAATAAATGCTACAAAGATTTTAAACCCATATATTCATTTTGAAGCATCCCGTACTGACAGTGGTGTGTAAGTGAATGAAAAACTGTGTCATCACATTCATATGAAAAAGTCAAATCACACTCTGCAGGAGTTCTGCACAAGTCTTGCTTAAATTGTGCAGAATATTTTCATTTTTAGGTAAGGGCACAAAAATCGGCTTTCCTGGTGTTTGTACTTGGTGTTTTCTCTGTAACAGCTGAAAGATAACTGCAATCACTAACTTTCAAGCAAGGTATGGTAAACATTGTTCAGTGAACCACTTCTTGAAACTGACAGCACTCATTTCTAAATTGAAGTCACTGCTATTTTTCTTACACCTAAATACAAACTTATTCTCATGAACGAAACCAGAAGGTGAGAAAGCATGTGGAGTTACGATCTGAGAACCTTTCCCTATGTGAACTTTAAAACTACTGTACCATCATACACTTTCCAGCATGTATTCATGGAATGATTTCAAATCACCCACGTTTCATCAAAGCCATAAACTGTTGGACTACCTCCTCCTCTTGTATCACGCATCTTTATAACTGATGTGGTTTGTGCCGCACCTGTGTCGCTTCCTTTAATCAAAAACTCTCTTCTTAACATATCTGAAACCAAGTCTTACAATTCTTTGCCTCTCATAGAGCTACCTCTGAAGCAAATTTTATTATGCATAACTGTAACAAGTTCTTGTAATGATGGATATTCACTGCTTACATTCATTTCAAACATGGGCATTTTAAAATATCATTGTCAAAACCTTCCATTTGTGTTACAAGGTTTCTTATAATTTCGATTTGCTTTCCAGGTGACAGGAAATAAAATTTTCCTGAAGTTTCTACAGCTGACACTTTTTTTACTATTCTCTGTAAGTTCTGTTGCACATACATGCTTCTGTGGTTTGTTCTTGTGTTTTTAAAATGTCAGAAATGAGAGTCCCACTTTCAGATTCACATTCCAAAAAGCTATAAATGCAGTAAATAAACCTACTCATTTGCTTGTGAAGCACTTCACATTTACTGTCATCACCTGATGTATTTATTTGGAAATCCCACTCAAACATTCACATATACACATTCACCGCTACACTGCTACAAGAAAAGAACATCGATATATGAATGAACAACTCAGTCGCTCTGAATTAAGCTACACTGTCAGGATGTACAACAACAGTGCAGCATGCATGAGAGAGAATCTCTTTGTCTAGTAACAACTCGCAGCTAGCTGCGTGGAGAAAGAATGAATGTTGTTGGCTACTAACAGTTATCTAAAGGGGATGTGCTGAATGGCTAAAAACTGGGCTGCCTCCCTACAGGACGTGAACTATAACACACTGAACACGGGATACACCATAGCAATGATGTTACAAAAGGCAGCCCAAAAGTCAGTGAGTAGAACTGCACAACAAAAATTTTACTGTTGCTTTAATTTTGTACAGTGTAAAATTCATTACGTGACAAATGTATCACCACCACCACCCAAAAAGATACTACGACTGACTGAAACAGCGATATCAAAAATAATTCCCAGTGTAGTACATTCTGAATCGTGTATATCTTGAAAACAGCGAGTGCAAGTGCAAACGTAATATTAAATCTATTACAGCCTATCTGCAGACAGTCTCAATTATAAAACTTAGCTTATGTTCATACACAGACCTTTCAAAGTTGTAGGAGTGGACTACCTATTCAATAGACTGTATATCTATCCCATCATCAATAATGCTGGAATTAATTCAGAAGCTTTTAAATTAATTTTTAAAAACACACACACACACACACACACACACACACACACACACACACACACACACACACACACACACAGAGAGAGAGAGAGAGAGAGAGAGAGAGAGAGAGAGAGAGAGAGAGAGAGAGAGAGACAGCACAACAGGCATGTTGTTGTGGAAATGGTATCAGCTTGCCTTAATGACCCGCTTAACAGAGCAGCCAACACACCAGGAACAAGAAATGGTTTTTTTTTACGCCTGGCGTGTAGGCTGCCCCCACACAGCAACGTGTGCTGGAGTAGCAACAGCCTCCTTTTTGAACTGTTTTGGAGGGGCTTCAAATACAGATGGGTATGTCTCAGTTTAGGTTGACATGGAGACAAAAGGAGATGGAAAGAGAGAGGGAGGGACAGATGCTGATGGGCAGGGGTGGGAATGAAGGGTGCCAGGGAGGGAGGTGGGAGAGCACGAGTTGGACAGAGATATAGAGAAAAGAAGAGATGGAGGAGGCGTTTGTGCAATGAGTCCAATGGACATGTGGACAAAGCTGCAGGGAAAAAGCTAGTTACTAAACAAACACTCATAATCTACATTTCTGACTTTGAAGTTAAAGAAAGTTTCTTTCTAGTTGCCTACTATCCTGCGTCTCTTGTGTCGATGATCACTCAATTTGGAAAAGACGTAGGACTGTCACATCATGAACAATTTCTTTACTTCTTATAAAATTAGTCTATTTTTTTTTTTTTTACCTAGGACAAAGCTTTCAAATCCTTTAAGTGAGGAAACAAAATGAAAATATGGGTTACGAATAATAGCTGAATCACATTCATTTTACTTACAACGTTGTAGTGTTTGCTTCTAATGTATGTAATTATACTGATTAATGACTTGATGTATTAAGTTTGAAAGAATGACAGGAAAATAATCACCAAAAAATTAAAATAATTTCCAATCAACACAAAAAGAGCATACATACTACAAAGTATTATGTTGTCAAGTCTTTCTACTGTTGCGCTACGGCTCGGTTATTGGCAGTATGAATACATTGTCTAGTTTATGTTCATTGTCGTTTCGTTTGTTTTTCTTCTATTTGGATGGTTACCATCAAAAGTGACAAAATGGCTACTCCACAGCAGAAATCATTTTGTGCTCTGGCGTTTACAAAATATTATTCTGTGATTACAATGCAAAGAGGTTTTAAGTTGAGGTACCAAACTAATCCTGCACATGGGTGAACATTTGCAGATGGTATTGACAGTTTGTAAACACAGGCTGTGTATGTAAAGGAGAGTCCTTGCCACACACTTGTTTCTGATGAAAAACGCACAAATTTAAACCACTTTTTGGAGAAGTCAAACTTAATCAACTTGTTGTGCCACTTAGGAGTTACAACTGCCTACAACAACAACTTGGTAGATGCGTTTTGAGACAGTTTGGTTATGAAGCTGTGTAAGTTACATCTGTTGCAGGCTCTGCTTCATGATGACAAATGCAAATGTGTGGAATTTTCTGATGAGTTTTGAATACTATTGACAATGACAATACTTTCACACAACACATTGTGTTTAATGATGAAGTGACTTTTCACTTCAGTGGGCAAGCAAATAAACATAATGTTTGAATGATGCATACAGAACCCACCTCCACACACTGAACTTGTACAAGACTCACCCACTCAATGGATTTTGTGTGAAATCCCAATCATATGTTTGCAGCCCATTCTTCTTTGGTGGAAACACAGAAATGGTCTGCAGTATACTGTTACATTACAAAACTGGTTGTTTCTGAGGCTGAGTGTGGACAACATTTTTCAAGACAGGGCACCCCCTTACTTATAAAGTGCGTGAATATCTGAGAAACTCTACCAAGCCATTGGATTGGTCGTCAGCCGGCCAGTCTTAGCACTTCTAAGCTGACCTTCATGGCCACCGGATTTGGTGCCCTGTGACTTCTTTCTATGGGGTTTCATTAATAACAATGTCTATGTACCATCACTACCACAGAAACCTAGAAGAGTTGAAAGACCGCATCCCTAAAGTCAGTGATGCTGGACTTACACAAGTATGAGAGGGATTCAAGTATTGATGTAATATTGTTTGTGTCATTGCTGGAGGACATATTGAACATACATAATCTAAACTCGACAGGTACGTAAATGTGTGACCCAAGTTTCAAAGCTGAGTCTTAGAGTTTGATAAACAAATGCATTTGAATTGCATATATTCTTTTTGAAACACCCTGTATTTAGAGCAGTTGAAGATGGGAAGGCGAACTTGAAAAGAAATGGAAGAGTAACAATGAACTGAGGAATGTCTGGAAAATATTTTTTTTCTTCAGATCAGAGATAGCAATGAGTCTTGAACACTAAGTCTATGATGAATGTGTATTATCAGTTCTAATTTATGGCAATGAGGCATGAGCTTCTAATTCAAAAACCATTAAAAGTTAAGGGTGACCTTCTAATACAAAAACCATTAAAAATTAAGGGTAGCTAAACAAGCAATGGAGAGATGCATATTGAGAATTAGGTAGATAAACATAAGACAAATAAATTGCCCAGGGAACAGACTAAAGTGCAAAGCATAATTATGATTAATGAAAATGAAATTTTATCAGGTAGGGGATGTAGCCAGATGGTAGACAGACCAAGGCAGTTCTCTGGCAGATTCCAAGAGATAAGAAGAGATTCAGATGGTGACCAACTGGAAGGTGAATTGTGGCAACTGTCAACTGCAAGGTGGGTAGACAGTCTAGAAAACATTCGGATGCTACTTGGATGCATATACCCAAAGACTGTTATGCATGGGAAAGTAGAGAATGTTTCAAATCTATCACTGGATGGTTGGTGAACATACAAGCTACAAATGGTACTATTTACCAAATAGATATATGGTAATCCTACAGACACATTAAGAAAGAAACCCTTAGAAGCTTTTATAATCACCGGTACCTCCACCTGCTGCTAAAGTAGAAAAATGAGGTAAATATATGAAGGGAACAAAAAGGAATGCGAAAATGTACAGATCATTTGAGACTATCAATTTTGGGAAGTAAAATAGCTAAAATAAGCCGCATTAATAACAGTAAGTATGTGATGTAGGGTCACTTTACACCAGATAGAAGAGGCACTGAGCAATGCACAGGTATGCAGACAGCAAAAAAAGATTTTTAGCTTTCAAGCATAATATTTCTTCTGCATTAGGAAAGATTGCAGATTTACAGTTATACTTTTCTTTGACTGCTAACTGGTTCTTCCTGTCATGTCTCCTTGAGGATTATTTCTACCAATATATTTACAAATATTCTGTACAATCATTTTGGTACATAGTAGTTTTAATTTCTTACATTTGACACTTACACTCAAGGTGGTGATTCCACGCAGCCAAGATGCTTTTTATTAACCACTATGTTCCAAATTTATTTTAGATTTGTTCAAATTACTGGACGCGGCAGTCAGTGCTCCCCAAACAACATTCTAAATGTTTTCCAATTCTTCCATATTCTTTCTATATGTTATTCAGATAATGTGCAAGACAACCAAATGTAAGTAAGAATGCAACATACATGTGTCAAAAAATAAATAAATAAATATTTTGCTAGTGGATCTTTGACATCCATAACAACATATTGCTACTATATGGACTGCAGTGTTTTGGGAGACCACAAGCATGTGAAGTTATGTGATGTTAGTATGAGACTTTTTACAGAGCCTGCAAAAGGTCTGTGTGGGCAGTTTACCAAGCCTGCAACAGTCCATGTGGGAAGAAGACTTGAGTATGATGATTGAGAGTAGGGAAAAACAGTAGTAGGGGCACAGTCAACCACGGGGTAAGCCTTAGCTTCTGGATGGGATCTATAGCAGCACCATTGTTCTTATCCCAGGTCGAATCACGTAGGAAGAGGGCACGCCACTGCATTAGTTACTGAGGTTACTGAGAATGACACACAGAGGATGTTATATAGGTGATGCTAGGTAGTCTTTGTTCATGGCGCACATGGAGCTGCATCTTTATTGTGGGGAGCGGTGCAGGTGTCAATACACTTTTGGCTGGTTTGATGTGACCAACAGTGATAACTTCTATCAAACCTACCTCTTCATCTTGGAGTAGAACCTACACCCAATATCCTTAATTATTTAATGTATGTATTATAATTTCTATTTCCCCCTACAGTTTTTGCCTTCATGGTAATTATAACCTGATGTATTAATACATATCCTGTCATCCTATCCATTCTTCTAGCTTGTGTTTTCTCTGTGTTCCATTCCTCCCCTATTCTATGGAGATCATCATATGAGTCCACCAAATTTACTTCATCCTTCTGTAGGATCACATCTCAAACACTTCAATCCTTTTCTTGGTTTATCCCTGCGTGAGTCAATTCCATACAATGTCAGACTCCAAGACACACAAACTTTCTAAAATTAAGGCCTGCATTTGATAGTTGTAAGACTTCTTTTGGTGAAAAATTATCTAAGCTTGTCTGCTTCATAATGCTGCCTCTGTTCATCCACATTGCATGATTTAGGTTTCAAGATAGCAGCATTGCTTCAACTACTACATGATCCCTAGTTCTGATGCAATTTTTTGTGACCAATCTCATCTCTGCTATTCCTCATTACTTTTTTGGCTTTCATTCATTTTCAGTGTATATTCTGTGTAGACAGTTCATACCATTTAAAAAGTCCTGCGATTCTTGGTCAGTGCCACAGAAGAGAGCAACATCATCAGTGAAATCAGTGGATCTTATCATTGCTATTCCTTCACCATAAATTTGAAACCCTCTCGTAAAGCTTTCTTTTATTTACATAACTGCTTCTTCAATAAATATGTTGACCAGTAGATGAGTAAGACTGCATGCATGCTAAAGGCCTTTTAAATCTTAACACTTTTATTATAAACTTACTTTATTGTAGTTCCTCTTGATTCTTGGGTTATATGTAATGGATAATGGTCAGAAACAGCTTGCCTGGTGGACGACAACTTTTAACAAGAGAACACTCATTTGGAAAGCCCAGTTCACTCCCCAAAGTGAAATCTGATTGAAGATGAGAAAAAAAGGGGGAGGGGGAGGAAGGGACCAGGTGGGGGGTGGGAGGAAGAGGGAGAGAGGGAGAGAAGGGAAGGAGAGTGAGAGAAGGGAAGGAGAGTGAGAGAAGGGAAGGAGAGTGAGAGAAGGGAAGGAGAGTGAGAGAAGGGAAGGGGAGTGAGAGAAGGGAAGGGGAGTGAGAGAAGGGAAGGGGAGTGAGAGAAGGGAAGGGGAGTGAGAGAAGGGAAGGGGAGTGAGAGAAGGGAAGGGGAGTGAGAGAAGGGAAGGGGAGTGAGAGAAGGGAAGGGAAGGGGAGGAGAGAGAGAGAGAGAGAGAGAGAGAGAGAGAGAGAGAGAGAGAGAGAGAGACCAATCGATTGTCCATGGAAGGAAAGCCATCTGCACAACTATAAGAAAGTTTAGATTTTGTTCATAATACTGACCTCAATAAATGATGCCCTCTTTGAAGTAGGTTCTGATGCAGATGGCGTCCCTGTGTCCTTGCCAGAGCTCGATGGAGAGTCTTCTTTAGCAAATTCACTCTGACTGCGAGAACTCGCCAAGGACAGGCGAGAACTGTGAAAAATATAAATGACTGTCAGTAGGTATGTGCATTCTTAATGGAAAATGTAACTTAATTCCGATAAAACATTACATGGCATGTATTATTTTGGCTAATGATTGCAAAAGGTTAAAATAGAGCTCTACTGTCTCCATTAGAAAGATAAGTTGGAAGTGATATCTAGAGGCTGTAGGCTAATAGCTAAAGAAAAAGAGCATCTATAAATATTGAATAAATTTTCAACTGCCAAGATTGCTAAAATCATTTATTCATATGGATTACCACTTTGGCAATTCTCTGTTGCCATCTTTGGATCTGTGTTTACATCATTACAAAATCTTCTCCTTCAATAGATCGAAAGATGACAACAGAGAAATGCAGAAACTGGTAATCTATACGAACAAATGATTTTAGCTATATTGCCAGTTGAAAATTTATTTCGTGTTCATAGTACTACACTTCACCTCCATGCTGACAGCATCAGAAGTGTGTAAGCACCTAAAAGATCACCATCAAAAGATTCAATTTTCTTCCAAATGGTGTTATACTTTGAAGATAAGTGGGAATGATACCAATTTCCAGCTGAGTGCAAGTAAGTTACTGACAGTCTTTATTTCACCTGCCACACATCCTGACAATAACCAGCAGCATAAATTTTGAACTGAATAAAACCTGACACATCTGATTGGAAGGCTGACTGATAAATGCGACATCTTTTCAAAGATTATACTGTGTGTGTGTGTGTGTGTGTGTGTGTGTGTGTGTGTGTGTGTGTGTGTGTGTGTGTGCACCCGCACAAAGTAAAGTAATAGTACTTAACACCACAAATGGCAGAAATTTCAGTAGTGATGTAATGACACTGTGATCAAGATAGTATACATCAACACCTGAAAATTTGTGTTACAGGCAACACACCAATGCCAGAAAAGTATCAAAATGGGTGCTGCTTCTTTGTAGATGCAAATGTCTATAGAACATGAACAGTTGGTGGACAGGACAAGAAATTGCGAGGATCAAGTCAGTTGTTATGAACACATTCATTTGAGATATTTACAGAATTCTTTAATCTTTACATCACTCCATAATTAAAAGATCAGCAGTGTACAATCATAATTCTTGCATTTATTTAATAATTAGTCTGAGACGGGAAGGATGCTTCCCTCATTTTACAGTAGATCGTTTCTTCACACATTTCACACCAAAATGCCAGACAAAAAGCTCAGTGAGATTTAGATAAAGTGATCTATACCAAGGTGGCAAACAGTTTCAGACCAGTCTAACAACATAGTACAGCATCCAACAGCTGGTAAGCACTGCCACCAAGCAAGAATAGCTAGTTTTTGTCTTCTGTAGGGCTCAACAAGCAGTAAGTTAAGTTATAACAAGACATGCTAGAAAAGAAAAAGACTCAAACTTCTCATCACTGATATTAATAACTTCTAAACTGGTGACTGCTGTCCACATCAGTGCATTTTATTGCACACTATTCTTCTTGGTTCCTTAATATTGCTAGACCATATTCAGCACTCCAAGTGCCTTCTGTCAACAACAGCTCAGCCATATATAATTTTGATATTACAAAAAGATAACTGGACTCAGTACTCTACTTGCGGCGTTAGTTCAAGAACAGCCTCAAAGCTCTTTAGCTTCAGAGATTTATCTCCCATAGAACAGTAAGTGTCTGCCTATACTCTTCTTAGAATTTTTTTTCCTTTGTCAATGAACATATCAACGAGTCCTTACCGAGCAAGGTGATGCGGTGGTTAGCGCACTGGACGTGCATTCGGGACGACAACAGTTCAAAACCCACGTCCGGCCATCCTGATTTATGTTTTCTGCAATTTCCCTAAATCACTTCAGGCAAATGCTGGGACGGTTCCTTTGAAAGGGCACTGTCAATATCCTTCTCCAATCTGATGGGACTGGCAATATGGGTGCTCTAGACCAGCACCAAGATTGACAATACCCAGAAGGAAAATTAAGTTACCATACATCTTATTCATTCTTTTTATTTCTCCAGTCCTACGCCCTTTGAAAGGATTTTAAAACATTCTGACAGCTAGAGATACAGTTTGCTTTTTTGTGTTAAATTGTCATCAATGCTACTCCAACAAAGCATTTACGTTATAACTTACTTTCAAGACTGTACGCAGTTGAAATTGAAAACTGTATACTATGCCATTTTTGGCACTTATACATTCTATTTATATTCCAAAGCCATCTTCATCACAGTCTCAGCCTTTATATGTTTACAAAGAGGCAGTTTTAGGCTTGCCTGTAAGCTTTTCCATGGCATGCCATGTCAGCACCAATAGCAGAGTAATAATTGCTGACTGTCTATTCAGGCTGGTCATGCGCAATTAAAAAAGTAATTTATAGTGTAAATGTTACAGATGAGCATCACTTATACTTTGTATACTTTAACACAACACAACTAATTTTAATGAAGGAAACTGCATAGCAGTTACCGGCAAACATGATTTTCCCAGCAGCATTCTTAGAGACTTTCATATTTCATTTAGAAAGATAATCCTAAGTAAATGCAGATACAATTTTCACAGAAATGTAATAACAGTAAATATTTTTAAACAAATCCACAAACCCATAGGACATCACAATTTTATCATCATATATGTATAGAGTGTGTGTGTGTGTGTGTGGTGTGTGTGCGTGTGCGTGTGCGTGTGCGTGAGAGAGAGAGAGAGAGAGAGAGAGAGAGAGGGAGGGAGAGGGAGGGAGAGGGAGGGAGGGAGAGAGAGGGAGGGGTGGGGGCAGGGGAAGGGGGGGGGGCAAGAAAGAAGTGGAAAATGAATATAACAGGAAATAAAGGACTACGACAGGAAATAAAAAAAAGACAAGTGCCACAATGCCACTAAGGAAATACAAATAATAATAATAATAATAATAATAATAATAAATCAAGAAGAATGAAGAATATCCATTTGTGCATGTAGGGGGAGGAGGCCTGGTGGTAAAGACACATGCTTCAACATGAATACAACCCTACTGTTCTATTTTCCCCACTTTCACCAACCTTCTGTTAGTCAAGTTCCATCTTCATCTATTTGATTAAGAAACAGTTCATGATAAGTTGTCCCATGCACAGTCTCACCACTATCTGCTCGAGTTTCATTGCTGACACAGTTTACTACATCAAAGAGAAAGCACAACATGTGAAACGAGTAATACAATATACCAGATGACATGCTATTATTCTTCTGCTTTCCGTACTGCTATGGTAAGCAGATGGTCGGGATGAATTAGCACATGAAAAGTCTCCTCTCTGGTAGCCTTGTTGAGAATCTTATGTGCTTAATACCACCTACCAGGTATATCTTCAACAGCAGTACTGTTGAACTAAAATTTTGGAAATTACTCAGCAGCACACACATATCTGAAATGTCCATTTACCATCAATATACTGTAATCTCTTCAGTTGTCAACTACTTTTGTGCTTTTGTTCTCTTCCACCATTATTTTTGCATTCCAAAGTCAGATGTGCCTCTCATTCCACACTCCCAAATTCTTCTTCTGAATGCTTCCTTTTTATTCATTTACCTCCTGTTTTCTCTTCTGTGTTGTACTTTACCTGCATTATTTGTTCCAAATCTATTACTCTTGAAATGAACCTTTTGTCTCCAAACTTCAGTTTTCTTACCTCATCATCTGCTAGCATTTCTGTGTTTATTTGCCTCTCCTTTAGAACTATTTCATTCTACCTCCCGCACAGCACTTGTGCCGCAGTTCCACAAATTCACACTAATCTCTCTGGTTGATTGTCTTTCCACTGATACCATAACAGCTGGATTGTGTTGTGATTACATTTGTTAGTGATTTTTCAAAATGTTTAAGACAATCTCTGAGCACACATACTGTGAAAAGCATTTTGCAATACAGTTTTTCAATGCAAAGAATGTTATTAAGCCAACTGAAATTCATCACCAACTTTTGGAGATTTATGGTGAAAATATAATGATGGATGGACTGGTAAGAAAACGGGCAGGACAATTCAATGTTCGATGAACCAATGGAGTGGGCAGCCTTCTGTTGTCAGTGATGGTTTGGCTGAGAAAGTGAATGAGAAAATTCATGAAAACAGTTGGTCCACAATATGAATATTTTGTACTGAGTTTCCATAAATTTCAAAAACTGTTTTGCATAAGGTTTCACAAGTAGCTTAAATTTTCACAAACTGGGTTCCCGATGGATTCCAAACATGCAACAGGGAAAGGAAAACAGGGAGGGTAGCAAGGATGGAGGCATGGTTGTCAGAGGGAAGCCAAAGATATTCTACTCATATCTTTGGCTTCCCTCTGACAACCAGGCCTCCATCCTTGCTACCCTCCCTGTTTTCCTTTCCCCGTCGCTTCATAACCTGGGTTGTGAGTAACTAAATCCACTTTCCCTTCTTCCCTTTCTTTCCCCTCTCTCCTCCCTGATGAAGGAACATTTATTCCGAAAGCTAGGAACATAAATTTTCGGGTTTCTTTTTTGTGTATCTATCGGCTGTACTGAGCTGAGGTAAGTACTGGCCAGCCCCGCTATCTCTTTGTTAGTATTTGTTTCACATCTTTATATGAGATTTTCCATTAATTATTTAAATACAGTAATGAGTTAGATGAATTCCTGAACAGACCTGTGACCAGTGATTATCCTCCACCTCCACAAAAAAATTCAAAACCATGTCGTCAGTACAAAAAAAAAAAAAAAAATCATGTGCACAGTGTAACGGTGAGAAAAGTTTGGTGCAATTCAAAACAGAAAGGTGTGGAATGTTCATACTAGGTATTGTGTTGCTTCTTGACAACTCAAATCATCAACGTACTGGTAATTCAATAATTTAGTTCGGAGTAGTTCCATCACCTACCATACAGCACCAATCTCGCACCTTTTAACTAACACTTGCTCTTTAAATTTAAGCACTATTCTGGAAGGAGGCACTTTAACTGTGACAATGATGCAAAAAACAGGGTTCATCAGTGGCTGTCTTCACTGGCCACATCTTTCTATGAAGAGGGCATAGGAAAGTTGGTTTCCCCGCTACGACAAACATCTGTACGATGGTAGAGCTACATAGAAAAATAGTTTAAAAAATGCTCTTCCTTGTGAAAATAAATTTTGGTTTGAAAAAATGTTTTTATGAGTTTTTCCCAACATGATATATATTTTCCAGACATGTCCCATAACCTATCTATGTAACCAAATGTCTAAAGAGTGTGTGCTGCCACCTTGTGTAACATCTATGTGACTGACATGCACGTTTTTTAAAAAAGATTATGAAGGAAAAATACACAGAATTCTGGAAATACTCTATATCCTTTGTAGAATACAATGGACAGTTTGTACACCTGAACTGTTAATTTTTCCATCACCTAAAAAGAAGTATTTTGTGAATTAAAGTGAAAAGCAATTTTCCAGTAACAATAGCAATGGGACAGTACCTCACTGCTTCTAGTTAGATTTGGGGAAATAATCAGTATATACAAAAGTAAGTACACTTACAGGACATTAATTTTTCTGTCAAAATGCACTTCTACAAAATCAGGGAAATCATTCAAAATGTCAGACTGGTACCACATTACATGCAAGTAGGTATACTGACCTATCACAAATACCTCACTTCCTCAAACAACATTACTACTCCATACATCATTAGGATAATTAAAATGCCAAAGAATTGCACTGTAACAGTTTCTTGCATTTTTCTCACCTTGAGACTATAAATGTAATCAGAAGATGACACTTTACACATTCTTGTGTAAAATTAATTAATATAGGAAAGGATTAGATCTAAATTGGAATGAGACCATAGTAAATAATATGGCTCTATCCCCTAAATGCAACTTTAAAAATCACTTTAACAAATGATGTTCATGATACCAGTGATATTTATGACGGGTATAATGAAACATGCCACATTCCTTATGGGCATACATCAAAGCTAAAATAAGAAAACAGAATTATGTCAGTATTATAATTTACTGTTTAGTTAGAGATTCAATCATGAAAACAGAACATAGTGTTTCCAGTAACAAACAGAAAGTATTATTCATAACTTGAAAGGCAGTTGAATCATGCATAACAAGATTTTAAGTTAAGTGTACAATTACATATTATCCAACTGCAAAGTTAAAAGTACAACATACATACAGTTTCTGTAGATGTGCAAAACAAAGAAAATTTTATATAACATTAGGAGGAAATCTCATTAATAAAGAGAGGAAAACCAGAAAAAAGGAAGAAGGACTAAATGCTGCTGCAATGTCTTCACAACCATTCTCCCCCCACCCCAAAAAAAAACAACCAAATAAATAAATAAATCACGCACGCATTCTGTTGTGTGGCCAAAGTGAAACTGACTCAAAGTGTTTTTGGTATTTTTGCAACAATGTAATCTAAACAGGTAAGAGCTCAATAGATATGAGGAAAAATTAGAAATTGTAACAGACAATTTTTTTACAGTGCAAGCCAAACACATGCCTATGTATAAAACAATCTATAAAGTCCTGCAATGAATGATATGCAAAATAAAGGAAAGGCAACCATTCCCACATGTAGGAACACTAGCTTTCGAGCTGATGCTCATTCTATAGCAGAAGTACACACACACACACACACACACACACACACACACACACACACACACACAGACACAGACACACACACACAGAGACACAGACACCCAAATGCACACACCTGCAGCCATGGTTTTACTGACTGTTGATTAGCTATTATTGAGAGCAGTTGCCTGGATAGATGGTCATCTCTAAGTTTATGAGGTGCTGAGAGAAGAAAGGAGTCAACAACAGGTGTAACACACAGAAAATGCTATTGCTACCATCTCTCAGGTAGAGCTGCTAGATGTATCTCTTGGTTTGCTTAATCATGCACTTTAACACCCCCACACTTCAGTGAAACAGAGGGAGACAGATTGGTAATAATATTATTCATGGGGCACACAGTTCCATTTCGGCTGCTGCAACTCCATAGTGTGGGAAAAAGCTGTTAGCCCTCTACATTAAATACATGAATACAACAGTAACCTTGCTTCTGAGACATGGACTTTGAATTGTATGTTACTGTTCAGGACAGTTCTGGCTTTGTTTATTGGTAATGGTTTGAGCTCACATTACTTGTAGCTGTAACACTTGCCCTCTGAGTCTTTGGCCATGGCCTTAATGTTGATCTTTGTTTCCACAAACTACATGGCTGCTAGCAATAACTGGACTAGGTTTTGTCAGCTAAGGCATGAAATGCACACTGTTACTTTGACATCAGAAACAGCCATGTCCAGCAAATGCTTTTAAACGTCAGTTCATCTATTAATTAACAACAGAAATTTGTGTGTGTCACCTTATAAAAATTTTCTGGGCTAGTTTTATTTAGGTCACTAGCTGGTGCACGTATGCCTATGCTCTGCTGCATCTGCAATTGCACCCTCACATTCAGACGCTTAATGTTGTTGGAAGCTTTTAACTGTATTAAACATTCAGCCAAAAGTGGCATACTCAAAATTATAGGTTCTATGAACCAGAGTGTCTGCCCTAAGGGACGACCGACAAAAGTGTGAAAGAAGAGGAGAGTGTAAATAATAGATGCCTGCAAAGAAAAAGAGATGATGAAGGACAATTTCAGTTTTTTTATCAATGTTATCAAGATAGGCAAAGAAGTCATACAGAGGCAGCTGGATTTAATGCACCAAAATAATGCAGTGCATGAGCTTTCAGTTCCAAGTAGTCAGTCATACTCTCACCATTAAATGTAGTCACCTCCTACTAACAGACATCAAAAATTAAACATTTAACAGTAATTATGAGTAAAACAATATCAGCACGAAACACAAAATGAAAGCTAAAATAATAATAGAAAGGAGTACAAATGTCAGAAGCTCTTTCTTCAGGTGCATCGACACAACGTGTTGATCTGTTCAGCTTTGCATACAAGTTTGGCACTTTCAACAGCACAGATAAGGCATTCAATTCACACATTGCTCTGGGCACAGAATGAAAGACGTGTATTGAAGAGAATAGTCTCCAGTCCTTAGCTGGACTCTCTTACAGTAAGCATGAACTGCCTGTTTACAAAGTGTGTATTATTTAGAAGTTTTTTGACAAATGCTTTTGACCATGGCATTTATCAACAATTACTAACACATGTTGAAATTAATACAGCATTAAACACTTATTCTGCGAGATTATTTCAGAAAATTATATTAAAGATATGAGAAGGATAAATGAACAGCTCACAAACAAATATAAGTCGAGAGAGAGGGGGGGGGGGGGGGGAAAGGCGGAGGGGGGGCTAACATATTGTGATTTCTGAAATCAATTATTTACACGAAAAAGTGTATAAGTGATAAAGTGATAAATTTATTGATCATTTGTATAAACGAAGTCAGAATATTTATGATTTCAGTACAATTCTCAATAGCATATAAGTTATTATCTGAAATTATTTTATTATTTTTCACATCTAAAAATACCAATATAAAATGTTTTCATTACAAAAGAAATGTAATAAAATACAATGGTACTTTATTGTCACTTAGAACACACCTGTCACAAGTGTAACAAGAATCACTGAAATCTTTTTTTTTCCAAACCTAAAATTATTGGGTTAAACTCTGACATAACTACTACGTTTCAAGGCAATAAGTGTCAGCCTTCCTCCACACAAATTTTATTCAGCATGGCATTACCTAGCCTAGATATGCATTATCAGTTGTACAAGCAGAAGACCAAAATATTGCAGCAACGTTTGATAGCAAAGTGATTAAAGCAACTCTGGGACACTTTCGAGCATGTGTGTTAATCCCACGACTTCAACCAATTCCGTCACATACACTGATGTTTCTGTGCATCTGAACTAATCTATGGGAAATGAGGCATCATGTGGATGGTCCTTTGTGACTACTCTCATCTCATCTCACACACAAAACACAAAATGATCTCTCTCTTTTATTCTGACTTGTGCCTACTTGCAGCTCTTAGCACTTCAGTGGGTAATAATTATCTTAATGACTTCTTTCTCTTACATCATGCCATCAAATTCTCTAATTCTGAATCTTATCAGTATATGCCACAGCCAATCAGTTCCTCTGCTGGATATGACTTCTTCACACAAGGTTCTCCAGTGACCTATTTTTCCATTTTGAATCTATGCATGGCTTTGACATCAATTACAAATACGTAAATTAAAAATTACAAGCTTATAGATTCTGACAACATATTCAGAAAGGTAATAGGTAACAAAAAACATTAGAATACAATTTTACAAATCAAAAGTGATACATGGAAATGACTTATGCATTTCAAAAATTGACAAGCAAACACAATAGTCAATTATCTGAAATGAGAGTAATTAGAACAATGAGAGTATGGAAAGGGTCAAAGACTCGGGAAGAGTAATTTAGAGGAGAGTGAACATTCATAGGCCCAGAAATAATTTCAAAACATCATCTGAAACTTGAGAAGGCAGAATTTAGTTATGAGTAGCAAAAGATCACTGTCGAAAATGAAAAGGTATAAACCAGAAAACTGAAGTGTCCCAGCAAAACTAGGTTGGGTGCCACAAGGCAACAGATATTTGCCTATATGCTGAAGTAGTATAACAGATCCCGTCATAAGCCCTAATACATATTCACTATCTGCATTCAAAAATAAAGCTTCAATTTTCAAAAACACAAATATCAACAGAATTCATGGTCAGGTGAATCACATGTGGAATATCAAGTATTAACAGTGGTTTCTTCCTTTTTTCTGAATAATGGTGAGAGAGAAGAATGCATATAGGAAACATTATGCAATTGGTTCCTCTATTCTTTGTCAGTTCATTTCAGAGATCGGCTAACTAGGTGCATATCCCATAGACAAGTAAGACATTACTAGTCTCCTCTTTCAACTTTACATATAAATGAAACTAGTCTTCTATTCACTGTAGTACTAAAAATGCAGTATTAAGATAATGCAGGGAAGGACACTGTTTACATCAACGAGAAAAAATCTACACAGTTAAAGAACTACAGATTTGATAAACCAGGGCTGCTAGATAACAATTAAGAGAAATATGCAAGCTGAAGCATTATGTATAGCTAGGTCATACTCAAACTCCCCTAATGACCTGAAGAGGCAATTTACGAACAGCAAAGCTGGTTATAGCATTTTCTGGGAATTTGGCTTGGTTGGCATGTAGCAAAACTCCGTACAAAGAAAATAATTATTATTGCTATGTGTAAGCGTATATCCTTTGCTTGAAGAATAAAGTATGAAATGCTTCTCTCTCAGTGTGTATAATGAGTGCAATGGTTTTCTAGATTTTACTCTAACAACAAATTGCAACCCTGGTTTAACACATTTCTACAATGATGTCTTCCTACCTGGGTTTCCGACCAGGCACATTTCTGCCGAAGTTTACCACAGAAAATAAACAACATGAGTCAAAATAGAGAAACTGCACAACAACAATTAGTAATACACAATTTTTACAGAACATCTGAATAACTATTAGCAAGCAATACTCTACATATACTTTATCTTTTAAAATATGCACAAATCTGTTTACAATTCAGATCAAAATCAAGTCTTAAATAGAAACCAATGATGTTGCAGATATGTTATTTCTAAGTGGCCTCAACTTCTAGGCAGTAACTGGTCATCAGCATGCCGCCGCTGAACCTACCATTCCAAAATTTGATCCAAATTCATAAACAAGCTCTTTTGAAACAACATACTACAAGTATGACCATTTACTTTATTTCTCTCACCATTTTCCTCTGGTGAATCCCTCCCAGGTTAGTGAAATAACATATATACAAGTGCTTTTTTTTTTTACTGCTCTTCTATAAATTGTTGGTAACCTGTTTTTGCGTCATTATATTCAGGAAAATACATGAAAATTACCTGCCATGATTATCACTTGCTCTACAGAGCACATACTTTGTTATGTTTGCACCAAGCGTAGTGATACAGGGGTTACGAGGCTGAACACACATTTCTGAACATGGGGTGGAAATAACCATCCTGTTATCCTAATTTAAGTTTTCTACAGTTTCTCTAACCTAATTATGTAAATGCTAAGATGATTCCTTTGATAAAAGCACAGTCTATTACTTTCCCCATCCTTGTCCAACTGAGTTACTTATCTATTGCTGAAGAGATTGTTTATGAGATGTTCAAATCTTTCAGTATTTTTTACATTTTCACAGTCCTTTTGATGTGCATTTTGTGTGTGAGTGATTTAATTTTTCTGATTTTCAATGTATGTACATTCAAACAAACATACATATCTGAGTGAGCAGTGAAATTCTAAAACAATTAATTTGATATAACAAAGACATTTCTGATCTTTTCCATGAATAATAGAAATAAGTCATTTATAAAAGCTTTTAAATGAGTATCATGATGTGATTATATACCAATAATTATCATTTACTATTGATACCTCCACTGACTGATTCATATTATAAATTTATTAATTTACGCACATACTGATTACCAGTGAGATGGCATTTTGTGAGGAAACAAAATCTGAAAAGAATCATTTCATTTTGTGAAGACCTTATTTTTAATCATCTCTGAGAACTCACTGAAAACGTACCACATTAAAAATTTATCACTAGTAAGCATACTCAAATGTCTTAACTGAAACTAATAAGCTTATTAACTGACCATTATTATGAAAATTAGTTTTGAACTGCATATGAAATGTGCTTCAACTCAAAAAGAAGATACAAACTACTTATAAAAGACAACTCTTATAATAGTTATTTTATGAGAAATAACTCACTAAGTTATAAATTTACCTACATTAAGAAGCCAAGCAAACTAAGAAAAGAAGTCTGTTTTAACTGGTATTACATTTCACACAAAAGAGATAATAAGTTAATCAACACTAAAAAGTTGCAGTCAATTTTTTCCTCACACATGCATTAATGTTTTTTACATGATTATCACACAAACTAACATCTTCTGTGCTTTCAATTAAATGATGGAATAATTTACCTCGACTTATCAGAACGAGTTCGAGGAGCCTGAGCAGGAGAAGATTTTCGCCGAACACTTCAGAGAAAGCAGCAGAAACAGAGACAAACCATTACAGATGCATGGAGAAATCACAAATTGATAAAAAAAAAGATTACAAAGTCAACAATTTGGAGTACTTACGCAGTAGGTTCTGTTTTCCTTTTGACACTGTTCCAAGCAAGCCAAACAAAAAGAATTTAGAGTTGCTTAGTAACAGTATAGAATATTTCAGTAATCTCTACATCAAAAAGATAAAACTTCTCAATTTAAAAATGGTTCTTGCAACAAAAGAGTATTATGGAATAGTGTGATTATTATCGTAAGAAAGTTTTTTTCTAGGACTATGTTGTTTGCCTTGCCAATTGCACATTAAGTCAGTACATAACATAATTAAAAAGAACGTTGGATGGCCTGTACACATGTAACTACAGGAACTGAGTAGATGAAAAATTTTATGAATTTCATATGAAATTTGTGTCACAGTATGAAAATAATTTCAATGAGCTAATTAGAAATTTGATTAAAAAGGAATGGACAAACCCATGGATCACTCAAGGAAAAATATTTGCACATGGAAAAGGGAACGTCATTTAACACTTCGGAGACTGAGCTATTTGCAGTTCAAGCCACATCACTGTGTTCAAAAGAACATGCTGAAGTATTGCTCGGGCCACAATTTTCTCAACATGAGACACCTGTTGCTTGAAAACTGGAAAACTGGACTCATTTCACATGAGAATAATGTAGAGGTCTCGTTACCTGTCCCTTGACAGGTGCTGCCTTCTTCTGGCAATTTCTATAATTATTTCGAAACATTAGTGAATGGAACAGCTGCTGTCATGAATGGTTGAGCCAATATATGATCACATTGACACAATTTCGTGCATACAACTGCAAGGTTTTGCAGTAGTCACATGTCAGTAACACTTTAAAAAATGGCATATATGGCTGGTGTTCTTAAACCAATATTACTCTTTGGGCAGTCTTCAAATTGTTAAGAGCTATCCCAAATTAAAGTGTTAAAAACTGCTCTAGTACATTTAAAAAAAAGCTACACGTCAGTCCAGAAATTCACACACTAAATCAGAAGAAATAAATCAGATTGTAAATTATCTAACACCATGAATGATGATAAATAATTCTTTTGAAACTTTCTGGCAGTGTGTGTCTGACAAACCTGAACTCAGGACCTTCGTCTTTCGCAAGCAAGGTCTACCAACTGAGCTACCCAAGCTCAACTCACTATCTGTCCTCACAGCTTTCTTTCTGCCAGTACCTAATTTCCTACCTCATTATGGAAATATTTTTTTTTTTCTTGTTGTGTGTATACAGTACAGTAGGGAGAATACATGATTAATCTTGAAGGATACACAGGATTCAAAATTTAGTTCACACTGCTGCCACCTCTGGCTGCACCAATGGCTCTAATCTGGCTTGTCATTTAGTCAATCTGGTTGTGAGCTGAGATAATATATAGGTGCTTCAATTCTATCTCAGAGTTGATCAACCTTAGTGCCTAGCAAGTGGCAGGCTACCAGTCTCTCAGCAACCCATCAGCAGACATTTTCAACAGACGACTGATCTGGAGAACATGCTGGCCAGGGTTACAGACCCTCTATACTATGGTAAGCCAGGACAGCACGAGCAACATGTGATCTTGTGTTATCTTGTTAAAATGTAATGTCATAGAGGCTTCAAAGATTAGAAACAACCACTGGTCTTAATTCATCAGAAATACAGGGTGGCACAGGCAGTATCCCTCTGAAGGTTTATTTTTAAAAAAGATCATAGAACAAAACTATGCAAGGAGTGTTCAATATGTAATGCAACACATTTTGTTTCTGAAAGTGGGTTAGTTTTATTGAGGATTGCAATACATCACATTATTCCCCACTCTTTTGGATACAAAGCCCTATTTTTCAACGTAATATCTGTTCAATGCAATGGCCTCATGCCACCTTACCGGAAGGGCTTGTGTGCCTGCACAGTACCACTCTACTGGTCAACATCTGAGCCAACATCTTGCTGCATCAATAACATCCCAATCATCCAATCATCCATTGGAACAAGCAGACAGGAGACTGAAGGTGCAAGTTCTGGGCTGTAGGGTGAATCAGGAAGAACACTCAAATAAAGTTGTGTGTGCTCCTCTGTGGTGCACAGACTTGTGCGAGGTCTTGCAATGTCATGGTGAAGGAAGTTAGTTTGCGTTTTTGTAGCGACAAACATGTTGAAGTAGTTTCTTCAATTTCCTGAGGATACTACGATATACTTCAAATTTGAAGATGCACAATGAGAGAGGACATCACACAGAATAACCCACTCAGAGTCCCAGAAGACTACTGCTATGAATTTACCAACTGAGAGGTTGGTTTTAAACTTTTCCTTCAGAGGGGAGCACTGCAAGGATGGCCATTTTGTTTTGGGTTTGAAATAATGAATTCATGTTTCACTGCTTGTGATTACGTTCGACAGAAAATTGTCATGATCAGACTCTTAACATGCAAGCAATTCACACAAACTGTCCTTCGTTGCTCTCTCTGATATTCTGTTAGGCAACGGGCACATATCTTCAGCTATCCCAACCAGTGGATGGCACCACTAACAGTTGTCCAGGTGAACAACGAGATGCTTTAGTGTGGTTTAACAGATGTCCAGTTGAGCAATGAGATGTTTTAGTGTGGTCTGTTGATCACCTCAAATGAGAGTGTCAACACATTCCAACACCGCAAGAATCACAGCCATACACGGTCAGCCAGCACACAGGAGATCGACAGGTAGGAGCGATCTTGTTGCTATGACGCAGATGCCTTGTCAAAAGCTTTTTTTCGCTGCCAGGTCTCCCTAGACGTTCTGCAAGTGCATATGAATATCTTTGATGTTATGGTTTCCCACCAAAAGAAACTGAATGACAACCTTGCTTCGAGTGCACCTCCATTACAGATGCCATTTTGAAGGCCACATATAGTACCGCCATCGACTGGAACTTCATGAAACTACAGGGGCACAAACAGGAATATTCCACAAAGTTAATTTCAAGAGGTTTTAAACAACAGTTCTAGCAAGTCTTGTTCCTCACTGTTAATGCACTGCTGCAGCCATTCTGCCTAAGTTTGTGAAGCATCTGCTGCAGAATGCAGTCTACTTCAAGGTTTGTAGAGTCCTTGGTCGACTTTTATACACCTCACTCTGAAGGTATCCCCATGAGAAGTAGTCACACAGAGTTAAATCCAGTGAGTGTCCAGGACATGGAATGTCACCAAACCAGGAGATCAAGCACTGGGGGAAGATTTCCCTCAAAACAGTAACTGAATTATTAGCACTGCACTGCTAAAACCATGCTAGTGCCAAATTGATTTGCTGATGCTGTGGTCCAAAACAAATGTTGAATCATGTCGCCATATGCTCAGAATGAATGGTAAAGCCCTGGCAATTTTCAAAAAATTAATGCCTACATTAGCGATAGCACACCAAACTGTCACTATCACTGTGCATAGGTTTCTTGTGAATTGCTCCATTGTTCTCACCTGCACAATAACGCATATTCTAAATACACATCTATAGCTATACTCTGGAAACCACTGTGAGGTGCATGGCAGAGGGTACATATCATTATATCAGTTATCAGGGTTTCTGCCCATCCCATTCATGTAGTAATCTCACTTTTCCTACATGTTGAGATTCCTATCTGGAGTTTCCATTGTTTGATTTTGCCGAACAGCTTTTCTTCCATCCTACAACCCTATGACTTTTCCTTTGTTACTCTTCTCTATCACATTACTCTTCTCAGTGTCTGTTCTCTCTCTTCTTTCCTGTGTTTTTTCACCACCCTCCAAAACCGCACCTACTTCTGAGCCACACTGTATCAATGATCGACTGCATACAACACAGGCTTTGTGTCCAGGCGAGTTGTTGATGCAGCATCTGATGCGCAGATTCTTGCCTCAGATAGTTGTAATAACTTGGATCCTCGACATAACCCAACCCCCTTTCCTCTCTTCCCTTACCACAACACACACACACACACACACACACACACACACACACACACACACACACACACACACACACACAAGCCCAATTCATTCCTTTATTACACGTTTCCGTACATTTTTAATGTATTTGTGCGCATTTTTATGTGGTTTCACTCATTTTTGTGTATCTTGAGTTTTTTTATGCACCTTTTCTCTTACTCAGCTCCTCTCTCCCCCATGACGACCTATTTTGCCTTTTTACATGTCATTCCAATTTCCTTACACCATTCATGCCACAAGGGACCCCTGCTCCATCTTTCTGCACCAATTCAGAGAAGTATCCATTTCCCTGGCTAAAGCCCAGTCCCACATCCTATTTCTTGAATGCTGTCTAAACTATAGAATCCTCCCAAATGCCCCAACCATAAGAATTCCTTTCTCTGGAGCCTACCTCTCCTTTTACCTCCTTCAACTTTTCAGATTCCACCAGTCCTTGACTCTTGTAAACCTGGTACTGCAAAAACACATCTCCGTAACACAGGAATTCCAGAACCACCTCTGCTCCCTCTGCATTATACTGCTACTGTAAAGTACCTGCTTCATACATAATGTTTCTGAAACTGGATCCTTTGTCCTCCAGCATCTGGAGGCACATTCCAGACACCACCTCTGTAAGTTATGCAACCTGCTGACATCCAACTGCCACCTAAAGGCACCACTTTCCCATCCCTATCCTATCACAGTGTTCCTCCTTGTCCATCCCTCTCAGCACCTAATCCCCGTCTAACTGAACTTTTCAACTTGACACACCTCCCAAAACTCCCTACCAACACGCTACCAAATTCAGACCCAAAACATTCCTGTAACAAAGTTGTTGTTAACCTTCCAACCATATCCCTCAGCTCCACAGAAGTTTCAGTACTACCCAAAGGTCTCACCTTTGGCCCTACACCCAAATATAACCATGCTGGAATTGTCAAAGACTTATTGTCCTCCTCCCAACCCCTGCAATGGAAACACTTCTTTGCTGCCAATCACTTTGCCTAATTCCAGCAATGAACCTTGCCTCTCCCACTTCATACCACTACCCAACCACCCACTCGTCACCTTCCAGGAATTCCTTCTTCCAACTTAGCCTTATCATCCTTCCCCAGGTCCCATCCTTAGAACACCAACCTTTCAACAGAAGAAGATTAGCCGTACACAACCTCAACAATAATCCACACCTAGTCATCCTACCAGCAGACCAAGGTTCCATCACTTATGAAGTGCAGTGACTACATGGTGGAAAGCTTCCACCAATTATTTGACCCCTCCAACTATAAACTCTGTCAGAGTGATCCCATCATAGAAGTCCTACACAACCTACAATCCCTGCTTAAAGCCGTAGGCCCTTCCCAGAACCTATCTCCTAAATCCATTTTCCTCTTCACCACTATGATATCCTGCAATCACACCTGCTACATGCTCCCCGAAATCCACAAACCCAACAATCCCGGACACCTCCTTGGGGCTGGTTATCGTGCCCCCACTAAAAGAATTTTGGCCCTCATTGACCAACACCTCCAACCAATTGCTTGTAATTTAGCCTTACTACATCAAAGATACCAACCACTTCCTTCACCAACTATCCACCATCCTCAGCCCTTTACCTCCTGGATCCCTACTTGTCACTGTTGATGCCCCCTCCCTATACACCAACATCCTTCATGCCCATGGTCTTATTGCTATTAAACACTACCTTTCCCAATGTCCTTCAGACTCCAAACCACTTCCACATTCCTTATAAACCTTACTAATTTTATCCTAACACACAACTACTTCTCCTTTGAAGGGAAGGTATACAAACAAGTCTGTGGCACAGTCGTGGGTACCCACATAGCACCCTCTTAAGAGCCATCTAGAGGAGACCTACCTTGTCTCTCAAAATGCCAACCCCTAGCCTGGTTCTGGTTCATTAATGATATCTTCATGACCTGGACTCTTGGCCAAGACACCCTATCTTCATTCCTGCACCCCTCTTCCCACCTGCTTCACCTAGTCCTCTCAACCCAGTGTGCCAGCTTCCTAGATATTGACCCCCTTCTCTCTGATGGCTCGATCCACATCTCTGTCCACATTAAACCCACCAACCATCAAAAGTACCTGCATTTTGACAGCTGTCGTCCCTTCCACACCAAAAAGTCTCTCCTATACAACCTGGCCACCTGGAGGTGGTGTATCTGCAGTGGCAAGAACTCCCTTGCCCGGTATGCTGAGGTTCTCACCAAGATCTTCACAGGCAGGCATCATCCCCCACACAAACCGATCTCCAGTGCCATTTCCCCTCACACCCGCTATCCTCCCAACACCCCTACAAACCCGCCACAAAGGACTGCCTCCTTTATCAGCCAATACCAACCCAAACTGGGGTAACTGAACCATATCATTCACCTGGCTTTGATTACCTATCTTCATGTCCTGAAATGAAAGACATCCTGCTCAAGATCCTTCCCATTCCTTCTAAAGTGGCATTCCATCACCCAAACAACCTCCACAACATCCTAGTTCACCTCTATGCCACTACCAAACCCAACCCCTTGCCATAATGATCATATTGCTGCGGAAGACTCAGGTGCAAGACCTGCCAAATCCACCCACCAGCACTTCCTATTCCAGTCCTATCACAAATTTATCCTACCCTATCAGGAGCATGGCCACCTGCAAAAGCAGCTGTGTCATTTACCAACTCTGCTACAATCACTGCACAACTATTTATGCTGGTATGACTGCCATCCAGCTGTCCACCAGGATGAATGGCCACCACCAAACTGTGGCCAAGAGCATAGTAGACGACCCTGTGGAGCAACATGCAGCTGAACATAACATGTTTGATTTCAATGGGGATCCTCCCTTCCAACACCAGCTTCTCTGAACTGCACAGGTGGGAGGTACCCTTACAATACATTCTCTACTCCCATTATCCTGTCCTCAACCTATCAACTCCTCCCCATTCTCATGCTCTGTTTTCCCCACCTCCATGACCCATAACCTCCTGACTGTAGCTGTTGGTATTCTAGTCCATGCACACTCGCCAGACAGTGCTCCTCCACCAGTACACTGTTATCCCTTCTCCACCCCCTCCAATTGCTGCTTCCATCGAACGTAATAGCTGCCTTCTGGCCCAAGCTGCCAAAGGTGGCAGTCATGTGTACACAAGGTGTGCTTACTTGTGTGCATGATTGGTGTGTGTTACTCTTTTTCCCATTAAGGCTGAGGCAGATGGCTTATGCATAAGTGTCTTAATTGTGTGTGTCAGCAACTTAGCATGATATGTTTACGGCAAGTAGTTATTTATCTTTTCCTATGTTGCTGATATTCCTACCTGGAGTTTCCACTGCTTGACACTACATTTTTTCATTTTGCGAAGTGCACAATTTTACATCTCTGAACAATTAAAGAAAGTTACTAACTTTGCACCACTTTGTAATATTATCAAGATCTCACTTAATATTTATGCTGCTTCTTTCAGTCAGTACTTCATTATAGATAAAGATATCTGCAAAAAGTCTGAGGTTACTATTAATATTGCCCTTAAGGTCATTAATATACAACATGAACAGCAAGGGTTCCAACACACTTCCCTAGGCCACACCTGGTTACTTCTACATCTGATAATGACTCTCCATCCAAGATACCATACTGCATCCTTCCTACCAAAAATTCCTCAATCAAGTCACAAATTTCACTTGATACTCCATATGATCGTACTTGGGACAATAAGCATAGATGTAGTACAAAGTCAAATGCTTTCTGGAAATTGAGAAAAACTCCATCTACTTTACTGCATTGACCCAAAGCTTTCAGTATGTCATGTGGGAAAAGTACGAGTTGGGTTTCACATGATACGCTTTTTAACACATCCAGAAAAGTGGAAGTGAGAACAAAACAAATACATCTTTAGTCAAGTTATGAACCAACATTTCACATGCCTGTGGCAGATACTGCCAGTCCCAGTGGACAGTTCTTAAACAGTGACCATCTCGTATAGATGGAAGTGAAGGTCTTCCTAGAGAATTCAACACACGATACAGTTGGGAAGTGCTAGGGCAGAAATGCTTGTGAGCAGAATGCTTAGGAGACTGCATACTAGGGACCAATGACCTCAGCAGTTTGGTCCCATAAGGGGGGGGGGGGGGGGGGGGGGAAATTGCAAACGTGACATCCTTAACTGCTCTATGTTTCCTGTAGTTTGACCAGTCCTCAGTGTTCCAACTCTCTTGCACAACAGCACCACAAACACAGAAGTTCCCCACCCATAAAAAAATCTATTTCAGTTAGGATGGTGATAGTGATCATGAGTTCACAGAGACTGAACTACTGGATCATCAGTCCCTCCTTATCATACGAGAAACACACAAAAATAGGGGGCATTGGATTCCCTAATCTGTATCAGTAAGTGAAATAATTTAAAATGGTCTGACTGGTAAAAGAAAATAGAGATAACCCAAAAGCATCTTACACACCAGGGTCTAAAGGCACAACAAGGTGAGAGGGGAAGAAAGTAACCTGCAGTTGCTTGCTGAGTACCAGCCACTAGGGGAGGCTCTCACCCTACAACCACTCCTAACACTGGAAGAGGAGAGTATTACAGGTTAGAGTAAAATCTGCTCTTGCTCAGGAAATGCAAAACTATGTTAGTGGCTGTCACGTCATCCACAAGCACCTGAGGTAGTGAGATAGGCTAACCAAGACCTTGCCGCAGATTGGCCAGCAGGGCACTTTCGAGAAGACCATGCACTGTTGTCAAAAGATTACTGCAGCTGCAGTGAGGGGGATCCTCCTGACGCAGAAGGAACTCATGGGTGAGTCTCGTGTGGTTGCTGCGTAGTCAGCACAACACAATGGCATCTTTTGGAACAGCCTGTAAAGATGTCTGCCGTGTCTTAGTGGACCCTTTAATCACTCTCAACTTGTTTTGGGTTGTAGTAGCCTACCATTCCAGTTCCCAGAGCCTCAAAATATTGTGTTGAAGTTGTAATCATAAATCTGAGCCTGGCATCCCAACATTAAGTTGATCTCCCGTGGTTGCGACTTTAGCTAAGGGATTGGCAAGTTTATTTCTTGGAATGCATATGTGGCTCAGTATCCACATGAAGGCCACCGTCTTTCCAGAGCTGCAGAGGTCAGCCAGTAGGTCCTAGACATTGGCAGCCCAAATATTTTTGGGATAGCACACTGTTATGCCTTTAACTAACTGATGTCCGCCTCGTCAGCGTGACGGAATGCCATGCTAAGGAGCCCGGGTTCGATTCCCGGTTGGGTCGGAAAATTTTCTCCACTCAGGGGCAGAGTGTTGTGTTGTCTTGTCTTCATTATCATCTCATCCCCATTAAGATGCAAGTCACGGAAGTGGCGTCAAATCGAAATACTTGCGCCAGGCGACCGGTCTACCCGATAGGAGGCCCTAGCCACATGGCATTTCATTCATTTCAGTAAGTGTTACAATTGCTACAGATCAGAAAGTTTGTCAGGGCCTGGGATTTGATGTACCACAAAGCCTTAGAGACAGCTACCAATTCTGCAATGTATACACTGTAGGTACTTTGCAGAGAGTGTTTCTCGTGCAAAAGCATAATGGACCCTGTCATTAACTTTCAGTCCATCAGTGTAGATGCATACAGAATGTAGAATAATCATGGAGGATTGAAAGATACAGGTGTCGGAGAAGGGTAGAATCAGCATCCTTCTTGTGGCCACAAGAGAGGTCCATTACTATCACAGGACATGGTACAGCTCACAGGGGATGAGGGGATGCTGAGAGGGATGTCTAGCAACTAACAGAGGCTGTTGGGGGTCCTTCAGTATAATATCGAGTCAGATCCCAGCTGGTCTTCCCAGTTTTGGATGACGCGCAAACAGTCTGAACTGCTGGTTGTGAAACAGAGTTGAGTGACATGGGTGGGTAGGCATCTGACAGATTGTGATCGTGTAACTTGCCAGAAGCTGCTGCTATCCAACCTGCAGGGATGGGACACTGGCTTCCATCAGGAGGCGAGCTCATACGGAAAGCCCCCATAGCAAATTGCACACCAGTGTGGTGAACAGGGTCCAGCAAGCTCAGTACGGACCTTGCTGCCAACCCATGGGCAACACATCCATAGCCCAAGCAGGATAAAATAAGCACTTTGCAAAATACCAGAAGAACAATGTAATCTGTGCCCCATGCAGAGTGATTAAAAGAAGGAGAGCATTCAACTTCTTCACACAAGTTGCCTTAAGCCGGCAGACATGCAGCTTGCTTGTGGTCAAATAAAATACCTAAGAATTGGTGAGTTTCAATGACCAAGATAAATTTATGGGTGCAGGTGCAGTCTGGATTAGTTTTGGTTTTGTTTTGCTTTAGGGTGCAAAAAACAACTGGGGTCATACGCGCCCAAGTCTATAAAACATGGAGACAGAGAGGAGTTAAAAAACTGACTGTACATCAGTCCCAATTGACGTAAGAGACGGCAGCTAAAAACAGGGACGTGAAGAAAACACTAGAAGAGACACCATACAGAAACAGACTTCGAAAACTAAAAATTAAATGACCTTCACCATATTGCTTTGGCATATAAAAAGGAAAACGCAGTCGAGAGCCCGCATGGCATTTGCTAAAATGGACAATAACTCAGACAGCAAACCCAAGCGGGAACGTAAATGGTTAAAAAAATGTGCATTCTGTCAGGAAGTGGAGGACCGTTAAAACTTGGGTGCAAAGTGGTGGGGTAGCATCACTTATCAAATGATGATGGCTAAAAAGGCAGTGCCCAATGCGCAGTTGTTGGGAGAGGCTTAAAAGGCTGCAGCTTATTCCCGTGAAGCGAGGACCATTGGCGACACCAAAGGGACACCACCACCTGACAAGACAGAGAGATCATCGAAGGGAATATAGGAACTAACGGACTGCAGCCTTGGCAGCACCAACAGCAGCCTCGTTACATGGCAGACCGACATGACCAGGAACCCACAATCATCACAGTGGCTCCACAAACAGTGAGCAAGTGACAGTTTTCCTGGCTTCACTGCACTAAGGAATGGGTGCTGTACAGCATACATAGAGTTTGAAGGGCACTGATCGAGTCTGAGCAGAGGACACAACTGAAAAGTCTGTGTCGCCAGACATACTCTGCGGCCTGATACAGTGCAATGAGCTCTGCTGTAAATAATGAGCAGAGTGCCGGAAGCTGATTTCGATAGACATGGGTGCCGATGATGAAGGCAAACCCAACCCCACAGTCAGTTCGAGAGCCATCAGTATATACATAGGTACTATCGCTAAGTTCCACGGGAAAGGCGTGAAACTGAAGGCGATAGAGCGAGGCAGGAGTAGTGTCTTTAGGAAGTGAATGAAGGACAAGGTTAACATGGGCCACTTCATGAACCCAAGGTGGTGAAGGGCTCACACCCACTAAGAAAGTTGCAGGTAGTGTAAAGTTAAGCTGCCAAAGCAAATGCTAAAACTGCCAGGAAGTAACAGAGACAAGGGACACACCTCATACTGACGATCAAAGGAATCATCGAAGAAGGAGGCATAGGATGGGTGGCCACTCAAGGCAGACAAATGGCATGCGTACCTGCTGAGCAGAAAGTCACAGCAGTAGGAAAGTGGTAGTTCAGCAGCTTAAGCATACAGACTCTCAACCAGGCTAGTGTAAAAGGTGCCAGTGGCCAAACATGCTACGAAGGTGGATAGTGCTGAGATGGTGTAAGAGGGATGGACATCCAGACACACAAACAAATAACTCATAGTCTAGTTTCGAACGGATAAGGGACCAGTACAAGTGGAGGAGGGTAGTTTGATCATCACCCCAGGAAGTACCATTGAGGACACACAGCACATTGAGAAGACGTGTATAGTGGGCTGGCCGGTAAGAGACATGGGAGGACCAAGAGTGTTTCCTATCGAGCATGAGCCCCAGCAATTTCATAGTTTCAACGAATGGAAGGGCGATAGGCCCAAGATGTAAAGATGGTGGGAGAAACCAAATGCACCACCAGAAATTCACACAGACAGTCTTGTCAGTGGAAAAACTGTAAGCCACTGTTGACGCTCCATGAGTGAAGACGATCAAGGCATCGCTGAAGATGTCACTCAGTGGGACAGGTCCATGGAGAACTGCAATAGCTGCCAAAATCGACGACAGTTGGTATCGTATGCCTTCTTTGTGTCAAAGAATACAGCAATCAGATGTTGGCAATGTGCATAAGCGCTGTGAACTGCAAACAAACCAGATGATATGTGGCAGACCGGAAAGCCCAAAAGCCGCTTTGGAATGTCGGTATATGCCCTCTGGCTTGAAGGCACAAGCAAAGTTAGCAGTCAACCACCCGTTCATATAGCTTACATAGCCCATTCATCAGAGAGATTGGCCATAGGTAGTTAAGGTATGTGGTGTTTTTTTCGCAGTTTCAGGACAGGAATAGTAATAGTAATACTTTCCTGCCACTGAGAAGGAAATACTGCCTCCCACCAAATGTAGTATGTTTCATATTGTTGGCATGAAGTTGTTTGAGCATTTGGTTGTGAATTTTGTTTGGTGCAGGGGACGTATATTGACTCTCTGCCAAAGCTCTGCAAAGGTCCCACTCACTAAAAGGGACACTATTTGATAGACAGATGTGTGCATGGAAAGATAGCAGGTAGCACTCAATAAGGTGTCTCCAGCTCAGGAAACAAGGTGGTAATAACAGAAAGTGGACACTTCAACGAAGTGTGCGGCAAAACGTTTGGAAAGAACCATGGGATGAGTGCAGATGTTACTATTGACAAGGATTCCAAGAACTGCCTTGACTGTTGGATGGATGCAAATGCAGCAGAGTTTAGTCTATACTTGGGACAGGGGGGTGTGGGTCCGTGTGGTTGAGACACATTGCTCCCAACACTCCTGCTTCTATTTCTTTATTAAAAACTGTGCTTTCGCATGGAGTACCTTGAAAGCCATTAAATTATCCATAGAGGGATGATGCTTGTGCCATCAAAGTGCCCTGCGGCATTCCCCGATAGTTGTGGCTACATCTTCAGACCATCACGGCATCGGCAATCGTTGGGATGAGCCAGAGGATTAGGGTATCATTGCTGCTGAAGCATGATTAATAGCATCAATAGAATCCTGTACCAATTTGTTGATATGGTACATGACTGGATGCAATAGTGGCTGCAGAGGAGAAAGCCTGCCAATCAGCTTTCCGAAATGACCAAGGTGACGAATGTTCTAGATGTCTGCGAATGGATAGGCATAGAACAATAGGGAAATGGTTGCTGTCACAAAGATTGTCATGGACACACAATTGAATCAGGGTAAGATACTCGGGCTGCAAACTGTGAGATCAATAGCTGAAAATGTTCCATGGACCCCAATGAAAATAGGTTGCAGCTCCGGTGTTGAGTAGGCAGAGGTCCAATTCTGAAGGGAGATGTTCTAGTACTCAGCCTCTGCGAGACGTAGTGTCACCACCCCATAGAGGATTATGGGCATTAAAGTTCCCCCCCAATAAGAGAAAGGGGGCAGGGAGCTGCCACTAACTCAAACAGCTCATGATCACAGAACGGTCCATACAGGGCTAAACAAAAATTACATATTGTCATTCGAACTGACAGGTAGACACTAACAGCTATGGCCTTTAGTGCATATGCAAGGAGCACCTGCTCACTGAAAATATGGAGTGTGTTAGAGTACAGACTACACAGGACGCTTTTTCGACGCTAATGCAACTGGTGTAGTGGGGTTGGTAGTTTCTCAGAGCAGGGAGGAGTTCACCATAAACAGTGTTTCCAGAAGCACTATACCAATTACCGAGTAAGTAGAAATTAAATGACTGAGTTTGGTCGTATGATGATAGTAGCCATTATAGATTCTTTGGAGATGCATTGGAGTCAGGTCTGAGAAAGTGGAAAATGTGAAAGATGGATGTGATTACTTCGCTACCAGGTCATGGTACACCTGATTGCGTGATCCCTTGTGCATAGGCTCGACCACTGCAGGGTCAGGGAGCAGAACATTTGAAGCCTTGAAGCAGCTTATCATTCTGCTTATCCTTCTTACCCTTCCGAAACTTCAATTTCTGTGAAGATTTCCGCAGTGAATTTTCTAGAAGAGAAGAGGACTGAACTTTTCTTCAGCCTGCAGCCTGTGGCTGCTGGCCCTTGTCTTGAGGGGGGGGGGGGGGGGGGGGGGGGGGCACCTTGACAAGAGTCCTCAATTCCTGACACCAGAGGATGACTAGGCATCTCTGGCTGCAGAGATGGCGTGGGAACAACTGGTGCTATAGGTGTACAGGATGAGGGAGCTGATGTTCCCTCCTCCAACTGTGGGGCAGGCCCTGGGGTGCGACCAAGGCTAGGAAGTGTCACGCGAGACCCTGTTATTATGTGAAGTGTGGACTGTGACAACACAAAACTGGATACCATATTATTCGGATGAAAGCTTTCGAACTTTCCTCGCATTTTGTTAAGACAGGACAGTCAAGCATTTTATACTACTGAATTTTCTGCTTCCTATTGAATACTGTGCATTGCGGTGAATGAGAAGGGTGCAGTCCTGGTCAGCTGACACATTCAGAGGATTCATCACAAGGGCTGTCCTCATGGGACCTGTCCATGTGCCCAACAGACAGCCTCATTAGAATAGTGGGAATACATGTGTCAGAACCTTTGGCACTTTAAACATATCTTTGGAGGAGGTAAGTAAAGCGTGACATCACAGCTATAAACCATGACCTTAACCTTCTCAGGTAAAATGTTGCCAACGAAGACTAGGATAAAAACTCCAGTGTCTGTTCTATTATCCTTAGGTCCCTCCTGGATGCAGCAAACAAAATGGACTCCACGCCACACCAGATTAGTATGCAGCACTTCATCAGTTTGCATCATTAGGTCCCAAAGGAAGATAACACCTTCAATTCTACTGAGCTTGTTATGAGGAGAAATGGTAACTGGTGTATCTATGCAAGACTGAAGTGCCCATGATTGGTTGATGTGCAAAGTTTTGATGAGCAAAGATGCACTTTGCATATCCTTTATTGCCACAACCTCCCCAAACCGAATTTCAATATTCTCAGCAAAGAAACATTGGCTTTGTTAAGGTGAAAGAGCTGCTGTCAGTGCGGGAACACACCAAGAATCGGCAAACTGTCCACTTCCATTTCTCCTTGTCCGGCTCTAGTCTTAAGGCGAGGTAAATGACAAAAATGCCATAGGATTGTAAACTTCTGCATTAAAATCACAGTCCCCGACTGATGAGACGACCATGTTGGCATGGCCACCATGAAGTTTGATCTGCTTTATTTCGGATCATCTGCCCCTGATGCCACTCACTTTGATCGGAGGCCCTCCCCATGGGTGCCACCCCACCATGCAAATGCCATCTGGTACAGTAGCCGTTGCCCAGAGTCCTGGTACACTGAAGTGGACAGGCATCTGCTACTGGGCTGACAAAGGGAGGTCACGTCTCAGGCATCGGTAGTGCAATCCCTGTGTTGTCGGAGGGTGGGGGGGGGGGGGGGGGGGATACGGGGGGGGGGGGGGGGGGGGTGGTAGCCACCGAGAGGGTACATAACCCCACCAAAGTGCAATGGCTACTGCACTGGATTTCGTGTGCAAAGGTAGATTCACTTGACCGATACATGCAAAAGGTAACAGGGCACAATGGAGATGTAATTCACCACAGTAAGGCATCCTTCCCCAAATAGCCCACACTTCAGTAAAATTTAGGAAATGGAGGACAAACCCAAAAATGGAACCAGAATAAAAAGCCAAAAAATGTGAGGAGAAAAAAATGTTAAAAAATAAGGGAAAAGAGCAAAAACGTCCAGAAGTCCAAAGAACAATCAAGACCAAAGGAAAAATTTTAATCCAATAAAAAATACTCCTGTTAGTTGCCTCTTGCAACAAGCAAGGAAGGGCTGCAGGTCTATTCCAGTCCCCAACACTGCAGTTAGGAACAGTGTTTGATAATGAATATGCATTGCAAACTGTAGTAGAACAATAGACCAGTTTTGGAAAAAGTACATTTTGATAGCACAAAAGGAAACTTTCACTGCTATTGAATCATTAGAGCACATACCCACACTTCAAACACCTGCCTTCCACAAGGTCATCTTTAAAGTACGGATACTTCCCTGCACCTCCCTATATAACAGACGCTGTCTGTATTACCACACATGTACATCATAAGTTGGTTGTTTGTTCATTTATTTTGTTTTAGGGTGCAAAAACAACTACAATCATGCACGCCCATATTAAAACTGTAGAACACGAAGAGAAAGAGAGGAGTTAGAAACAGCACCATGTTAATCCCAATCAATGGAAGATAAGAGAGGAAAAAACAGGCATGTGGAGAGAGGTCTATAAAATACAAAGTAGAGAAATGAATGTCCACAACTAAAAATTACATGGACTTTGCCATACTACTATGAGGCATAAAAAAAAATTTAAAAAATAAAATAAAAACATGGTTGACAGCACATGTGTCTTTCATTAAAATGGCCAACAACACAGACAGCAAACCTGAATGAAGACAAACGGTTACAAAAAGGGCTTCGATCAGAAACTGGTGGACATTTAAAAGTTGAGCACAATTTGCACAAAGTGGTAGGGGAGCACTACTTAAATGACAATGGCTGAAAAGGCAGTGCCCAACATGCAACTCAGTTAAAATGACCCCCACATGGCAGGAAGGCAGAGAGGAGGTCGTCCAAGTCGCTGGGAGAGGCTTAATAACCCAGAGCTTATTCCTATGGAGGGAGGACCAGCGGCGATGACAAAGTGACACCATCTCCAGACAGAGATCATCAGAGGGAATATAAGAACTACTGGGTTGAGGTACGAGGAATGCAGCCTTAGCACCAGCATCAGCAACCTCATTTCCTGTCAGACCGACATGACCATGAACCCATATAAACATCACAGTGGCTCCGTCAAGAGTCACCAAGTGACAGTCCTCCTGGACCCGTTGCACTATGGGATGGATAGTGTACAGCACAGACAGATTTTGAAGGGCACTAAAAAAGTCTGAGCACATGACGCAACTGAAAAGCCCGTATCACCGGATGTACATAGTGGCCTGATACAGAGTGAAGAGCTGTGCTCTAAATACTGAGCAGTGTGCCGGAAGCCAATATTGAAAACACCGGCGTCAATGGCAAGGCACTCCCGACACCATGGTGGCTCCAAGAGGTATCAGTATACACAAAAGTACTATTGCGAAGTTTCTGTGAAGGACATGAAACAAAGTGAGAGTGAGGCCAGAACAGCATCCTTAGAGTATGAAGGACAACGTGAACATGGGTTGCCACACGAAGCCAAGGTGATGAAGGGTGCAGGTAGTGTGAAGTTAAGCCGCCAGAACAAGTGCCGAATATAGACTCCGGAAGGTAACAGAAGAGCGATGTACGCCATACTGGTGATTAAAAAAGTCATCAAAGAAGAAGGCAAGGATGGACGGCCACACATAATAGACAAATGGTATGCATACCTGCTGAGGAAAAAGTCACGGCAGTAGGACAGTGATAGTTAGCACATTCTGCATACAGACACACAACCGGGCTAGTGTACAAGGCACCAGAGGCCAAACGGATGCCAGGATGGTGGGTAGTATTGAGACCGCATAAGAGGGATGGACATGCAGATGCATAAACGAAGCACCCACTCTACTTCCAAACAGACAAGGGACCAGTACAAACAGAGGAGGGTGGTTCGATTGGCACCCCATGAAGTAGCATTGTGGACACTGAGGGACCACATACAGCAGGCTGCCAGGTAAGACATGTGGGAGGACCAAGATAGTTTCCTATTGAGCAGGAGCCCCAGGAGTTTCTTAGTTTCATCAAATGGATGAGCAACAGGCCCAAGATGGAAAGATGGTAGGAGAAACCAACTGCACCACCAAAAATTCATACAAACTGTTTTGTCAGTGGAAAAATGAAAGTCATTGTCAATGCTCCATGAGTAAAGACAACTGAAACATCACTGAAGACACCGCTCAGTAAGAAAGGTCCATAGAGAATTGCAATAGATGGCAAAATCGTCAACAAAAAGGGAGACTGATTACCAGCGGGAGACAGGCAATTATAGGGTTAATGGCAACATCAAAGAGGACAATGCTCAGCATGGAAGCATGAGGTATACCGTTTTCCTGGATAAAGGTCCCCAACAAGGAAGAACCCACATGTACCTCAAAAACTCTTGTCTTTTAAAAATTCCTTAATGAAACACAGCAGGTGACCACAGAAGCCCCATGTGTAGAGATCACAGAGGATACCAGTCCTCCAGCAGGTGTCATAAGCTTTCTCCAATCCAAAAAACATAGCCACAGTCTGGGATTTCCGCAGAAAACCAGTCATGACATGGATGGACAAAGTGACGAGATGGTCTACTGCAGAACGGCACACTCAACGTCCACAGTGTGCAGTGGTTAGTAAATTGCGAGACTCAAGCCACCATACCAGCCAGGCATGAATCATACAAGCCATCACCCTGCAAACCAGCTCGTGAGAGATGGGGCGATAGCTAGAAGGAAGATGTTTGTCCTTATCGGGCTTAGGTATGGGTATGACAATGGCTTCACACCAGCGTCTGGGAAACATACTGTATGCCCAGATGCAGTTGTACATATTAAGCAGAAAGTGCTTGCCTGCAAGAGAAAGGTGCTCCAACTTCTGAACATGAACAGCTTCTGGCCCTGGGGCAGAGGATTAGGATGCAGTTTAAGCATGGTCTAGCTCCTTATAGTAAAGGTGGCATTGTAACACTGAGGATTCTAAGAGAAGGATATCGTCTGAGTCTCCTCCACTCATTTTCAGTGGAGGAAAACAGGGTGATAGTGGGACGAGCTCGAAATTTCCGAAAAATGGTGGCCCAAGGTGTTTGAGATAGCATTAGCGTCCATGACGACCTTCTGCTACTGTCAGGTTAGAAAATGGGGAATGGATCTCGGTCCAGAGGGATATTAGAGATTGGCCCACATGATGGAAGGAGTGAAACTGTTAAAAGAACTAATGAATGAAATCCAGCTAGCTTTTTTGCTATCCCGAAAAACAGCGATTCAGAGCACGCATTTGTTTATAATTGCAGTAGCCACCAAAAATATCGAGGGAGGTGCACATCGGCACGGCGCGTCACGGACAGTAGTTGCCGCAAGTAAAGTCCCGTCCACCAGAGGGCAGGCGAGAATTCGGCCACACCCACTGCCGGCAGAACAACAACAACTTAGACAGCACGGGCTGTGCCCAGTCAGTTTACATTGGGCATGCCTAGCAGACAGTTCCCAGTCTACAAAATTTGAAGGGCGACGGACATCGTCAATCGTGTTACTACACAACTGGTGATGAGTAGGGTTGTTCTTTCAGGTGTTGCGTCGTTGTTCCGGTTTCGCAGCTTATCCACGGCATGGAGGATTTAGTGCATGTTTTGGCTGAGCAGCAGGAGGAGCAGCTCATGGCAACCACGAAACAAGCACTTCCGGCATTGTTCTCCACACGGTCTGCTCCAGCGCCGTTCCCTCCTCCCTTTCCCCCCGTATGACGAGACAGCGGCGGATTGTGACGCATATGAACATCGCCTTCGGCAGCATTTCCAGGCATCTCTTGTTGCCGATGTAGAGGTATGTCGTGCTCTTTTCTTGTGTTGCATATCTCCCTCACTGTGTCAAGTTTTGCGGCAGCTAGCGCCGTTGCAGGAACCCTCATCCTTGTCTTTTGACACATTGTGTTCATTGCTGTCTTCACATTATCGCCGCCGCATGCATGTTGTGGCGGCTAGGGTCGAGTTCTATCAATGCAAGAAACAGCCCCATCAGTCTTACCAGGCGTGGGCCGCTACCCTGCACGGTCTTAGTCGCAAGTGTCATTTTGACATGGAGCAGTCGCGAGAGTCGTATGCCCACATTATGGTGCGAGACGTCATTGTTTGTTCGGCCCCTGATAGGGAGGTCTGGCAACCGGCCCTGCAGTTGGATGACCCTTCCCTTGAGGAAGTCCTGTCCATTACTCAATCGTAAGAAGTCTCTCATGCCGCAGGTCAACAGTTGGAAGCGTGGTGCAACGTCGTGTCAGTTCAGGGCGGCGCGGCCGTGTCCACTGCATCCGAGGTGCACAATGTTCGAGTGGTTAAATCCAGCTGCTCCCGCACAGTGCGTAAACAGAGTTCTGGCTGCCGGTCCCTGTTACCGTCCTGTGCGTCGTGCTATATACATCATGATCGGTCAGAGTGCCCCCAGCATTGGGCCGTTTGTCGCAAATGTAATAAAAAAGGACACATTGCTAAAGTTTGCCGCTCAGCCTAAAAAGTATCAAAGGAAGCAGATACAAAGGACATGGACTTTGACATTCAGGAAGTTTCATCGGGCCAGGCTCCCGCCGCATCAGCAAACAAACTCTTTATCGAGGTGTCAGTTTAGTCACGCCGATTACAACTGCAAGTAGATACGGGCACAGCAGTTTCCTTGTTGAATGCACAAACTTACTCTGACCTTGGGTCACCCCTGTTGGCGCCCATTTACCGGCGTCTCCGCAGTTATCGTAAACAGTTCATTCCCCTACTGGGTCAACTCACTACTGATGTTACTTACAAATCAGTCACTCGGCCTCTTACCTTTATTGTTGTCAGTGATGCGAGCTCTGCTAACCTTTTTGGATTGGATGCCTTTCAAGCTTTTGGTTTTTCTATCGCAGACACCGTACAGTTGGTCTCTGAGGATTTTCCCTATCAATCACTGGAATCTTTCACCTCCGACTTTCAGGATGTCTTTGAGGAGGGCCTGGGGCGTGTTTTCAACTTTGAAGCTCATGTAACATTGAGGGCGTCGGCTCGCCCGCATTTTCTATGCATGAGGCAGATCCCCTTGGCTCTCCACCCTCAGGTAAAAGCAGAGCTAGACCGGCTGACAGCCCTTGGGGTCGTTCTTCCCATTTCTTCTACTGAGTGGGCTTCGCCCCTCGTTATTGTCAGGAAACCATCGGGAAAATTATGTCTTTGTGGCGATTTCAAGGCCACCATTAATTCCCAATTGGTGGCAGACACATATCCCTTGCCTCGTTCTGATGAATTGTTCTCCACCGTGGCGGCAGGCCAATATTTTTCGAAAATCGATCTTTTGGAGGCTTATCATCAGATACCACTTGATGAGGACTCCAAACGGCTGGCGGTCGTCAAAACCCCATTTGGCCTTTACAAATACCAATGGTTGGCCTTCGGAATATCCAGTGCCCCGGCAATATTTCAGCATTATCTTGAGCACGCCACATCAACAATCCCTCATTGTATTAATTACCTGGATGACATAATTGTCAGAGGCCGCAGCCCGAAGGAACACTTGCACAACCTTCAAACCCTCTTTCTCAAATTCAGGTCCGTGGGCATGCGTTGCAACCTGCTTAAGTTGAACTTCTTCCAACCGTCCATCGAGTTATGTGGGCTACACCATCTCTCAGCACGGCGTCCAGCCAGTAGGAAGTTTGGTCCAAGGTATCGTCGATCTTCCGCGGCCCACTTCGCTGAAGGAGTTACAAGCTTTTTTAGGCAAAATTACCTATTACCACCGGTTCATTCTCAGGGATTCCACCACAGCCTGCCCCCTGTACTGCCTTCTGCGCAAGGGTGTTCCTTTTCATTGGTCGCTGGCATGTGAGAGCGCATTCACCTCAATGAAGAGGCTCCTCACGTCAGCGCCTTGTTTGGCTACTTTTGACCTCAATAAGCCTTTGGTCCTGGCTATGGATGCTTCACAGTATGGGGTGGGTGCAGTCCTGGCCCATCGCAAAGCAGATGGCTCCGAACAGCCGCTGGCGTTTGCGCCTAAAACTCTTAGTCCCACGCAGGCCCATTACTCACAGGTGGAAAAGAGGCTTTGGCTATTGTCTACGCTGTTACCAAGTTTCACCCTTTCTTGTATGGCACAAAGTTTCAGTTAATCACTGACCATAAGCCATTGCTACTGCAGGACGCTCCACCATCCGCCGCACTGGATCACAATGGCTTCACCCCCCGAAAGAGGAGGAGTGCAGTAGCCACCAGAAAGATCGGGGGAGGTGCACATTGGCAACGAGCATCACGGACAGTAGTTGCCGTACATAACTCTTGTTCACCAGAGGGCACGCGAGAATTCGGCCGCGCCCTCTGCCGGTGGAACACCAACAACAACTTAGACAGTACGGGCCATGCCCAGTCAGTTTACATCAGGCATGCCTAGCAGACAGTTCCCGGTCTACAAAATATAAAGTGCGACAGACATCGTGATTCGTATTACTACAATAATAAATGAAGTTTGTCATTCTAGATGTTGGTTAGAAACACAGAGAGGATGTCTCCGCACCCAATTTGCATCGTGGCATACCTCAGTCCATCAAGGGACTGGGACACAGTGTAGTAAAGAGGAAGTGCTAGGAATGGAACATTGTGCAACAGTGAGGATAACTTTTGTAAAATAGTCCACTTGGTCATCACAACTGGGGAACTGTTGTTTGTTGAAGGTCACCAGAAGGAGTAAAGCTGCCAGTCGGCCTTAGTAAGCTGCCATTTGGGTGTGCACGCAGGTGGGGTAGGAATCAGCAAACTAATATCGCACGGGAAATGGTTGCTCGAGTAGGTGTCAGAAAGAGCAGACTACACAAGACAATGGGCAATGCTGAAGGATGAGTAAAAATGGGAATAGGTGTGTGAGGAGTCAAAGGAATGCAGGTGCTGCTGTGTTAAGGCAGAAGAGGTTAAATTTGTTAAGGTCAGCCAAGTGGGCACCTCTCTGACGGGTTCTGGGAGAGCCCCAAAGGGGATTGTGCGTATTAAAGTCACCAAGCACCAGAAATTGGCGAGGTAGCTGCCCAGTAAGCTGGAGGAAGTCTCCCTGATGACATCGAATGACAGAAGAATGTAAACGGTACCAAGGCAAAAGGTCAAGTGAGGAATGAAAAGGCGAAATGCAACAGCCTGAAGACAGGTAGGCAGGAAGATGAGTTGACTATGAACATCTTCCCATATCAGCAGCATGACTCCTCCTTGTGATAGAATGCTGACCTTGGGGAGAAGGTCAATACAGAACATGAAGAAGTGCAAAAGCTCAGTGGTCATGAGGATGCAATTTTGTTACTTGAAGGCAGAGTACAAGGGAATGATGCAATTCTAAAAGCAGCCCTAAATTCTCTTTGCAACATCAAAGGCTGCGAACGTTCCTTTGGAGGAGAGTCATGATGAGGAAAGAATGAAGGGGTGTCACCTCGGTGGCTAATGAGTGCCAGCCTGCGAAGACACACTTCTACAGGACACAGAGGCACGAGGATCCTGCTCCATGAGGTCCACAGATGCATTGCCTTTCTTTTGCTGTCAGCCTGCAGAGTCCAACACAGAAAAATGGTTGGTGGTGCACACCGGTGACACAGAGGCTGGCCGGATGATGGTATCACATGTTGACACTGTCAAAGAGGATCTTTGAGTAGGTGAAGGAGAAGACTGTTTGCCTCTGTTAAGACTTCTTTGAGCCTTTTCCGTCAGCAGAGGAAGACTCGTGTTTGGCTGGAGGGACGTATGAAGTCTGCATGAGAGAATTCCTTCTGTCCTTTCCAGCCTGCCTGTTATGTAGCTGCTGACTTCGTCCCATGCAGCGAGAGTTTGATGGCTTGTTGCACATATGGACAAGGGGCTACCATGTGACTGGGTGATAACCTCAGAGGTGAATTTGAAGTCATATGTATGCATGGCCACATCCTTCATGGAGCAAGATGTCGCAAACAGAACTGTAAGTGCCAGATGGTAGAATGCAGGGTTTGTGACTAGCCAGTAACTTTCAAGTGTCTGGGTAAGGTACTTTTTCCTTTACCCGAATCTCCTAAACAGCCCGCTCATCGAGATACACAGGGCAATCTGAAGAGGAAGTGGCATGGTCGCCATTGCAGTTGATGCAGTAGGGAGGAGGAGGCAGACAATTGCCCTCATAAGCATCCCTACCACAAGTTACACATTTGGCTGGGAGTCGACAAGACGTTAGAGTGTGGTTGAAATGACGATACTGGTAGAAGTGCATTGGGTTAGGAATGTGTGGTCAGACTGTTATAACTTCATATCCTGCTTTGATCTTGCACGGAAGCACCGCTCTATCAAAGGCGAGAGAAAGAGTGCGTGTGGGCACTAAGGAGGCGTATAACTTTTCTTACCCAAAGGATGGAAATGCACCCTGATCAGATAGGTGCGTTTGGATTTTGGCCTCTGTCTGGTTGTCAAGCAGCCTAGTGTAAATAACACTACGGGAAGAATTCAGAGTCCTATGGGCCTTGACACAAACAGGATAGCTGTGGAGAAGCGAAGCAGCAAGCTGCTGTTGTGCTTGAGAATCAGAAGTAGTCTGAAAAAGCAAAGTGCCATTCCATAAACGAGAGCAGGATTTCATAGGGTCAGCAACTGCATCAACACCTTTCTGAATAATAAATGGATTTACCCTTGCGAAGGACTGACCGTCTTCAGTAAGTGAAACCATAAGGAAGTGTGGTGCAGCTGGGAGGACGTTCTGATCGGGAGCTACAATCTGTTTACGTTTGGTAGACGGGGACTACAAAGATAATGATTCGCTCATTGTGAGGAAATACGCCATGATTGCCAGCATCTCTGGTGGCATGCTCCTTTCAACTGGGAGGGGGGAAGAACTTCACAAGGGGGAACACCTGCCTTAGGTGACTGTTCACACCTCAGGTCACAACTGCCGAACACCTGACAGAGGGACCAATCAACAAATTGGGAAGGCAGCAGCTTAGAGTATCACTCCTCCCTCGGCCTGGCCTGAACCAGGGGGTACGCATTAACCCTACCTGCCGATCCGAGGCTGGGAATTACGCATTACCCAGTCACCTGTTACGCATCAAGAGGTTAGGTTAGGTTAGTGTTGTTTAACGTTCCGTCGACAACGAGGTCATTAGAGACGGAGCGCAGGCTCGGGTTAGGGAAGGATGGGGAAGGAAATCGGCCGTGCCCTTTCAAAGGAACCATGCCGACATTTACCTGAAATGATTTAGGGAAATCATGGAAAACCTAAATTAGGATGGCCGGAGACGGGATTGAACAGTCGTCCTCCCGAATGCGAGTCCAGTGTGCTAACCACTGCGCCACCTCGCTTGGTACACATCAAGACACATGGGCCAGGAGGAAGTACAAAAAAGAGGAGCTTCAATAGCCGAAGCAGGAAGATGATAGGATAAGGTGAATGAAGAAAGAAAAAAAAGGAAGGAAAAACAGTGGTGAGACCGTTCTTATATCAGCTATGGACAGTGACGAACATTCCCCAAGACACTCTAGACTTGTTCCCCAAGGGAGGGGAAAAAGAATAGTAAGAGGACAGACATACAGCACTGAAGGGAAAAGATACTGCAAAGGCTGGGGCCTCATGGTAGCCATGCATGAATGCGCGAAAGGCTGGCAAGTCCCCTGGGGGGACATCAGAAGTGATTGTAGAGCTTTTTATATGTGATTATCTATGGCTGTTGAGTAACTTGGAAAAAATGTATTCATGCCATCAGCTGCACATTTTTGTTCATTCTCGACTGGTTTTGATTGGTACAGTCACTACTGCAATTGTGCCAAGGTGTAGTTTTACATTTGTATTGAGAATACCCCAGCCTCCGTCTAACCTCCCGACTGCTCCTAGCTACCCTACCCTCTTTCCACCTCTTATATTTATGTTCCCACAAGCAGCACTTTTACTGTCCCCTACCCCAACCCTGCTATTCCTTCCGCTACCTGCCCCAAATCACCTACTTACACCCACCACATGGTTACTTCTCTCATCATGTGCAGCTGCTCACAGTGTGGCCTCAGCAGCCAGAGACTGCAGTCACATGTGTGCGAGTTGTGTTTGCAAAAGTGTGTGCATGTTCTATCACCGACAAAGGTCTCGTTGGCTGAAAACTCATTTTCTGACAGTGTTTTTGTTGTGCCTATCTGTGATTCAGCATTTCTGCTATACGGTGAGTAGCAACCACACTTTTCACAATAAGGTTACATTTGTATGATTCATATATGACAAACGTATGGTTGATCCACTGATGTGCAGTGCTTTTCTTCTTTAAGATGGTTGTAACAATTGAAACCGGTAGAGAATAAACATAAAATTGTGCAGCTGATGGCAGGAATATGCTTTTTCCAAAAGAAGCTATTGTTTAGCACACATAACAATGACGAATGCAACCTGTCAAAGTTTATTCTCCTTGGAGCCTTTATGCAATGATAAGTTCATTGTGATGCTGGCCTTTATGCAATGATAAGTTCATTGTGATGCTGTAGGCATAAGTGGGATTCATTTGGAAGGACTACTTGGTGCTACTTAAGTGCCCAGTGTTGTCAATGGGTGCAGCATAGTCAGTTTGTCTCTCTCTTCTGCCACATCACGAGAAGCTGCAACAAAGGCGATCATGCTGGCAGTCCACAGTGGCAATGTCACACTGTCTGTGTGGATACTTGCAAAGCAGCTCAGTTCCGGCTAAAGGCATGTGATGTGGCTGTATGATCCTGCAAGGTCAAGAGAAATGTCTGTTCTCTGAAACATTAGACACTAGTGCTAATAGCTGAGATGCTACACAGTGTGAAGTATGGCCTTTCTGAACCCACTAATTCCAGATTCATGTGACAATTGTGGTATACCGACAAATGTGAGCACCAGTATTGTGGAATTGTAAATCACTGTCTTGATAGGTCTTGGTCATGCTGCTGTCACTTTCCAATGTGCTGGTTAACATTTCTCTCTCTCTTAGACAGTGCATAACACAACCATCTCACAAATTACCAAATTCAAAGGTGATTTCTGAGTGAGAAACCTGCAGTATAATATTTCCTCAAATTTAAAATGTCTATGGCATTACTCCTGCCTACTTGCTGCAGTATTGTTGTTAACAAACAAAAAATGGCATAAAACACTATGTTCTGAGAAGAGGTACAATGAAGTACAGAATAAAGAAAAAATGATTTCAACAGAAGTAAAGCTAGTACAACAGATGTTCAAAATCAGAGTAATTGCAGGTTAAAGAATGGTGTAGGGAAGGGTTTAAGCTCAATGGCAATTATGTTTAATGTCTGAGAAATGCAATGAAAGAACTAAAATCAAAACTCATAATGAGAATGTAAATGGTAAAATTTATGCCTAAAGTAAGAATGTCACAAAAGAATGTAATATACAAGCTACTTCGGAGGAACATGTCATAATAACAAGGAAAGGATACATACTAAAAACAAATGCAGAGTACTGGAAAATGGATAACTATCTGCTACACACCACAGCTGTCAGCCTCTTCTCAAATTCATGTGTACTGCCATACTGTGAACACTACAGGTTGTCTTTAGCTACCCCCTTTTTAGATGTTACCTACCAGCTCCACCAAGTGACATTTTCATAAATACAAACATGCAAGTGTCACTTAACAAACATACTATCAGATACTACGGTAAACTCTCACTCCTCACACTCTACTTACTTGGACAAACTTCTCTTTCAATCTGTTATGAATGAGATAATGGTTGTAACACTGAATTCACAACCCACAAAAATCTCCATTTATCTACACACAAATTATTTGCGCTGTTTCAATCACATGCAAGATCATAAACAACCTAAAACTATCAACTGTGATCTTCCTCTTATGATCAGACATTTGTCAGCTAGTTCTGCTGTCACTCATGATGAACCCCAATAAATCTTCTGTTACTGATCTACTTAAAAAGTAATTTTGTTCCAAGACAAACAACTGTTTACCAGTTTCACAAAAAGCTCCTCCGCAGCAAAAGTCTGCAAAAAACTGTATATTAACAATTTCTTACCTCTCAAACCAAATTTTTTACTGTTGTAGCTACAAAAGGAAGTCCACCCATTTAAAATAAATTTTTTCTGACTATAATTTTATATTTTTTTGTACATTTCACAAACTGCAGTTATTGATTTCCAATGTGGCTCTAATTACCTGCTGAGTCTCGGACGTGTCTTTGCATTATCATCTGGTGTTGTTGCAGTAGATGTACTTGATGTACTCCCATAATCTTTGACAGGTGCACCACTTTCATCCAGAAGTGTAAGCTGCGACTGCCGCACAAACATGCCATGGTTGTCCTTGCACTAAAATTAACAGTTGAAGCAGTTAGTCTTTAAGGAATCTTTTTTCAGTAATCTGTTTATACAAATGATTTTTTTAATGCAGCATACATTAACTAAAATCTTTAGGATCAGTACTTTGGAACGAAAATCAACAACTAGAATGACAGTTACATGCAAGAGGGCATATTTAATTTTTTATCCATAATGGATCAATGAAGATTAAGATATTTAATATTAGTTTTAGACTATTTCAGTGTATACTGCAAATGAAAAGCTATCACATTTACAGAGAGACGGCACTGTTAGAAAATGCTCTATGTTTCAGTGAGTATCATACACATAATCTTTTGGGGAAGTTAAACACAGGATAAAATAGGCTCATGTGTAAGTAATATATATGAGCCTCAATCACGTGACATCCACCGCAGGCAAATGGCCTCCTCTAGAATTTTCAATGTCGCTGGCTACACATATAATGCTGCTCCTATTTGTTGCAAATGTTGTCTACCTGTCTTCTATTAGCCCACTGTCAAATTGAGGTTCACTTTTCAATACACAGAAGATTTCAAAAAAATGACTCATATGATGATCGTCAAAGGGATGCCTTTCAAATTTTAATGACCTAAATATCACTGTCATTAGAAAGTAGCACTAGCTCAATTAAACAATTATGGGAAGGAGAATGGATTTTCTGAAAGAGCTAACTTAGTATTTACCTTAAATAATGCAGTCCCTCTCATAGCTGTTCTACAACCTGGGAAAGGAATAGATGGCCCCTAGCAGCTACAGATCAACTATTACTATGCCATCTTCATAAAATTCTCAGGAGGTTCAAACAAGCAATGGAGTCTCTTCTGGCCCCACAACAAGCTGGCTTAAGAACAGGCAAATGTTGCACATTGCAGTCACTAACAATGATAACACACTGAGGATGGATTCAAGGAAAGAAAGATCAGGGGGCTGTGTTCATACATTTCTCAGCTTCTTATGACACAGTCAACCATGAACTGCTATTATGGAAAGTGTACACAATAAATAAAGATTATGGCAAGTCATAAATGATTAGAAATCTCATCGGAAACAGAAGATCTTTTGTCAGCTTTTAAAGGCAAGGAAGCTGGCGCAGAACACATAACAATGACTTACTGCACAGTAGCATGCAGCTTATTGCACAGTAGCATACAGGTTCTGTTGATTTTCAATATGTATAAAAATGACTCACTGTTCCCAGAAGGCACTTGGATGTTACATTACATACCGTGCCCACTCACAGGAAACACTGCATGAACTACGCACACAACAACTGTTAGAAACAACATAGTACACAACCCAGAACAGTAAGGACTACAACTTTAACCTTGTGCTACTCAGCTACAGAGCACACGTCCGGAGTGGAGGAACTCCAGCCATGCCAAACAAGTGGGCATACCACACAAAGCATGCAGCATCATAGCAGGTTGTCTGAGACCAACATCAACTGAAAAGCTGTACTGCCGAACCCATGGTTGGTTTTGGAGAAGGAGACCAGACAGCGTGGGCATCAGTCTCATCGGATTAGTGAAGGATGGGGAAGGAAGTCGGCCGTACCCTTTCAGAGGAACCATCCTGGCATTTGCCTAGAGTGATTTAGGGAAAGCACGGAAAACCTAAATCAGGATGGCCGGACGCGGGATTGAACCGTCGTCCTTCCGAATGCGAGTCCAGTGTCTAACGAACCCATGTCGCACTCCATTTGTATCAGATGCAAAGTTCCAGCCAGGAAGGAAAAACTAAATTATTGACACCTACAGCACATCCCCATTTTGGATACCAACCACCCAGCTACAGACAATTAAAATCAAGTAGTGGTTTCCTGTTCACACATGTTTCCTGTGAACACATGTTTCCTTTGACTCATATGGTAATCTTTAAGCAGGCTATGTTCTGGAGTTGCAAGAACCAAACGCAATGTAAATACATGCGACCATCAGCCAAACCAGTACTGTGTGATTATGGACTAGAGTTGACTACTATTCATCTTATGCAGAGTGAACTATGTGCAAACTCCTGTGCTATTAATGTTACTTGTATGTTTACACACAGTTTTCAGGTTTACAAGTTTTATCTTCACAGATTCATCCATTGTTTATTGTTATATAGGATATTTAATAACTTCAGAAAAAAGTTGGACATAACTTATATCCATCTAGATCTTGATAAGATTTTCAAGTAATGCAGAGATTGCCTAATTGCTTTAAATGTTAAAGAATGTGAATGTGAGCACTTCATAAAATGCAAATGAGCAGTATCCTATGACTACAACTTCAATGACTCAGTCAGAACCAGTTACTCTGACAAACACATGAGCATAAAAATTTGTAGCAATACGAAATGGAATGATCGCATCATCAGTCATAGGCTAAGCAGGTGGGTTTGCTGGTAGGATTCAGTATGGAGAGGGGGGGGGGGGGGGGGTGTGGAGGGGGAAGCATCCCACCCAAAAGTACTGATCAGGCATGTGGTACCCATACAAATAGCAGTAACAACAGATATTGAACAGCCACAAAGGTCTCACAAATGGGTACGGATTAGGTAAAAAATACAGCCTTACGATAAAAACTTAACACTAAACCCTTGGCAGTTAACATGGTAAGTTTGCAGATTACCTAACTGACAGAGTACTCTCTATAAAACCAAACTGGGATCCCCACCTTTCCCGGTGACTTAGTTCTTTACAGTCTTTCAGTTGTTGGCACGCAATAACAAAAAACCTGGACAAGCAGCGAACTGTATGTGATGTTTCTTTAATACCATACTACTGCAAAAGACGTGTATTACGGGGGAGCATTCGCTTTAGAAGAGACTCTCGACACCATTGTTGTTCCTCCAACCCCATGTACCTCAAAAGGGTGTATTTATCTGCTTATACAAATTTCTAGTTTAATGAGCAATAATTATGAATATGGATAACTCTTCATGCTTAGCCTCACTGCCTGGTTAGATCACTTAGCCCTAGAACATTCACGAGGGGGGTGAGGGATGTTACATTGCTACTCAACCATCATAAGATTTATTATTCTACATTCTACTCAAAGGAAATCTTAATTTTTAGGTTACACATCAGTTCATTACAATGTTTGTTCTCCAATGGTATGTTACATACCAAATTAAGTGCAAAATATCCTCTTTTATATCCTACTGTAATCTTAATTTTACGAGGTTTTAGTAATCTAAGATGAAATACACTGTAGTAATTCTGTATGTACTGACAGCCAACACAATGACACATCTCAAACTATTAACAGGTTTTGGAATGTTTCGTAACTAGCTGGTTAACGCTGGTTGTTTCTTAGAGGGCCGAGGGCTACAAGCACATGAAAAATTTCATCTGTCACATCATCAATCATGCTAGTTTGTATTAAGTGAAGTAGTCTTTTTGAGTCATCCTATTGTACTTTGGCCACGTTACGTCCTTATGCACAAACCCAAGTGTGGAGTAAGGTTGTCTCTCATACTTTTGTATCTCAGAACAGAGGGTCTCGGACCTACAGTAACAGCTGATACCACAATGAGCTTCAGCTCATTGTTGCACGACGTTCCGTCCAACTAGAATTCAACACAATTCATACAATACCAACTGACGAAGGGCCACAGACCAAACTTTCGGAAGCATTCATAAAAAGAACTTACTCTGGCGCAAAATTGAAAAAGGAGTAGGCTGCAGAAAGTAAGTCACCTGGAAATACGTTCTTCCTTGCACAGTACCATTGTTCTTTCCTTTGGGTTCATCCAGTATTACACCAATCCACTTTCCACTAGAAAAAAGGGTTGTTCCGACGTATGCAACTACACCTTTCACATCTTTACCCGTTACCTCCACACGCTGCCCTTCCTTTAGAGGTCTTTCTGTCATTGCTGCAAATAAGACGGACCGCTTTTATTTTCGTTTGCTTACGATATAAAAATATTTTGGAAAAATAATTTACACTGCACATGCTGGTTAATTGTTCCATTTGAAGGTAAATAAGTTTATTAGCACAAATGTTAAAAAACTATCAATGCAGTCAACCGGTAACCATAAATATATTTGCTACAGTGGATTGTACCTTCTTAGTTTATAGAAAATGGAAAGAAATATTTAATTATTAAAAAAATTACAGTTTTTCTCATCGAATAACGAGTTTAATCATTGAATAAAAATCAATTCCTCTGTTTGCAGAGCTTGACGTAAGCCTCTGTCATTTCCCAAACAACACTGACAGCGAAGTTCAGGATCACAGAAATACCACACTACCGCTAGTAGGACAATTTTTTTATCACACTGATAATTAATTTTTAAGAAAATTTACCATTTTCTAAACTGTTGAAAAATGATAACTGTGGAAGTTTCGAAGATCTGGGTGTTAGGTACATGTTTATAACTCATATGACTCGTTACAAGCACTGTCCCAATGAGAACTGCTAATAAGCACCTGTCACGGCCCGCCGGCAAAAGCAGACTGCGGAGAAGTTGTCATTTGTCAAAGAATGAAATAACCAACGGTACTAAATCTATGGTTTCTGTTGGTTTTCGTAATTCAGCACATCCTAGGGCAAGGCTGGTGAGTTATTCACTTGTATTTACGTTAGGAGGTCTGCATCAAAAGGTAGCTATACTTTCACTTTACATTGAATTAAATTCCAGCCTGCAATTTCTCATGCAGCTCAAATTAATTTTCCTCGTTACAACATTTGCACCTACTTCCCTAGACTGATATGTGTGCTACATCTAAGCAGTACTCAGTCCTTTGCGTAAAAGACTTAGATACTGAAATAAGATGAAATTTTTACACACAAAAACCTTGTTACGTCATTAATAAAAACGACAAACTGCAAGGACGTATTCCTGACAGGAAAAGGAGGAGAGAAGATCCTATGAACTTGTGTCTAGAAATGTACGGTATCATTGCCAGAGTAGATGACGCTGACGAATGACAGTTCCTCTGACCAACTGCCGTGTATTCATTGTGTATTTCAGGGTGTATGACTGACGCAACGAACCGTAAACAGCAGAATGGTGCGGTATTCACATCGGGAACAAGCCGAAATGATGTTTGTATACGGCCAAGTGGATGCAGACAGTCGAGAGGCAGCACGGTTATATCAAAACAAGTACCCTGACATACTCCAATTTAAGTACCCTGACATACTCCAACTACCTCACACAACATTTCAAGTCCTTTTTGGGGGTTTGTGTGATCCTGGGTCCTTTTGAGAACGGACGAACGTGCAAGGAGGCGTACATCAGATTTGGAGGACCAGGTTCTACAGGATATAGAGGTGACCCTAGTACAAGCTCCATATCTGGTCTACACACAGCCCGCCGCTTCCCTGCATGTGTCTGAAAGGACCAATCTCCAAAAAAAGTTTGAAATGTTGTGTGATATGGTTGGTGTCTGTGAGGGTACTTGTTTTGCTATGGCCACACTGTTCCTCGACCATTCCCATCGGCTTGGTCATACACAAACACCATCTCAGCTTGTTCCAGGCATGAATAACGGACTATTCTTCTGCTTTGCAGTATACTGCATCAATCACTCAGCACACAAGGAACACACGGTACGTGGTCAGAGTAAGTGTGATTCTGTTGGGGATATGTGAACAAACATTTTCCAGCGTGCATAGTGGCACACAAGATATGATTTGCAGAGTGCATTAGACTCTATGGAATATACATGTTCTGTGTTTGTTGATGGGGCAATATAATATAATTTTGTATTAATATGTGTTGTGCGAATATAACATAAGTTTATTTTGTCCCTTAAATAGTTGTTACTGTCATTTAGCTGCGTTAATCTACATAAACTACAACAGGTTATGGGCCCAGCTACTGCATTAAAGCGAAATAATGACCTTTAAGGTGATGTGTATTTGGGCAAAAGGTATGCGGAAGTTCGTATAAATTTGGATTGTGTACGCTATGCGAAAAAAAAAACTGTAAAATGAGTACAAGACAGATACCGCAAATAGAGCGGCTTGTAGGGCGCAAAAATTACGCGACCTGGAAATTTTCCGTTGAGGCATATTTACACTTGGATGACTTATGACACGCCGTAAACGGTAAATTGGCACTTACAGAATCAAGTTTTGCCACTAAGGATTGGAAGGCGAAATCAAAACTAATCTTCAGATTGATCCAGTGAATTATGTTCACATAGGAAATGCTACGTCAGCAAAGGAGGAATGGGACAAGCTGAGAAACGCATCTGAAAATGGTGGTTTAACCAGAAAAGTAGGATTACTTCGTGAGCTGACAACCACAAGATTGATTAAGTGTAAAAGCGTGGATGACTATGTGAATAAAATAATTCCAATCTCCAATCGTCTGAGGAATATTGGTTTTGAAATTGCGGATGAATGGATTGGAACTTTATTGTTAGCTGGACTACTTGAGAAATATTCGCCAATGATTATGGGTCTGGAAAGTTCGGGAATATCCATTACAGCGGATGTGCTAAGATAAAGATTCTACAGGACGTGAGGAATGAACCAGATTCTAATGTGTCAGAAAAAGAAGCAGCGTCGGCTTTATACTCCAATTACAAGAAGAAGAAGCCAATAACATGTTTCAGATGCCAGAAAATTGGACATATTGTTTAAAGGTGCAAAGAAAAGTTAAGTATAAAAGAAAAGAAACATGTTAATTCTAGTAATCCTGAGAGAAAGGCTACCGATAAAAACAAGGCATTTTCTGTTGTTTACTGTTTTAATGAAGAGAGTGATGATCATGCAGAATGGTTCCTACATTCAGGAGCATCTATGTACATTATCATAGCTCTGTTAGGTTTGTATGATGTTCAATCAAGGACTGATATTGGAATTTCTACAGTTGATGGATCTAAATTAAGGTGTGAACTCGCAGGAAAAGTGGATCTTAATTTGCTTGTGAATGGGGAAAAGGAAATTGTTACTGCTCATGATGTTCATTATGTAAAGAATATTGCAACTAACTTGTTGTCAGTAAGCTAAATAGTAAAGAAGGGTAATAAAGTTTCTTCAATATAGAAGGAGCCAAAGTAATAGACTCTTATGGTGATATTATAGCTAGTGCACGTAATGTAAGAGGTATTTACAAAGTGAATATAGTTCAAACTACTGCTGAAACAGGAAATCACACTGTTTATGCTGCAAAAGGTTTATTTTGTCATAGGAGACTTGGACATTTGTATAGGAAAAGTATGACTTTACTGAAGAATGTGGCAACAAGGATGGGAAATCAAGGAATGAATAATGTTCAATGTGAGGTGTTCTTGCAAGGGAAGCAGGCTAGATTGCCATTTAAATCGAGTCAGAGCAGATTTGCCGAAGTCTTGCAACTCATACATTCAGATCTCTATAGACCTATGGAGATTGAGTCATTAGGAGGTGGCTTCTATTTCCTGACATTCATAAATGATTTTTTCTACATACATGCATATTTATTTTATAAATAGCAAGAATCAAGTGAATGATGTATTTGTTGTTTATTGCAAAATGGTGAAAAGACAGACTGGGAAGAAAATTAAAATCGTTAGATCAGACAATGGACAAGAATATGTAAACAGACGGTTTATGGAACAGTTGAATGGAATGGGTATTAGGCATCAGACTACCATTCGCTACAGATCTTCTCAAACTGGAGTTGCAGAAGGAGCCAACAGAACCATTGTAGAAAAGGCAAGAAGTATGTTAAGTGATGCTGAACTACCTAAGTATTTTTGGGCAGAGGCTGTGTCAACAGCAGTGTATTTAATTAACAGATCACCTACCAAAGCTGTGAGACACAAGCCACCTTATGAAATATGGACTGGGAAGAAATGGATCTAAAGCACTTAAAAGTCTTTGGATGTGAAGCCATGGTTCAGATTACAAAACCATTAAGAGGAAAGTGGGATGCAAAATATCAAAAATAAATTTTTGTTAGCTACTGATTCAAAAGGCTACAGATTTTATAATCCAGTGAATAAGAAGGTAATAAGTGGTAGAGATGTAGTATTTTTGGAGGATTGTAGACCTAAAATAAAGGAAAGTAGTCAAAATGGTACAGGAATGCAACCAAGCATAATATGTGATAGTGTTGAAACAGAGGTGAAAACTGAAACAGAAGAAAATGAGAATAAAGAGGAAGCTGATGTGCTACCCAAGAATCAAATTCAGGAAGAAGATTCAACAGAAGTAGTCAGTTTAAGGCAGTCTTCGCGTATAGCAAAACCAAAAGAATATCCAGATTATGAAATGTATGGTGCCCAAACAATTAGCAATGAACCGATCACAGTTGATGCAGCTTTAGCAAGTTCAAATGCTCAAGACTGGAAAAAAAGGCCATTGAAAAGGATCTGCAATCTTTTGTGGATAATGACACATATGAATGGGTTGACTTGCCTGAAAATAAAAAGTCACTAAGAACGAGATGGGTGTTTAGTATTAAAAATCCTGAGAGTGCAATATCAAAATTCAAAGCCAGATTGGTAGTTAAAGGATATTCCGAGAAAGAAGGAATAGATTACAATGAAACTTTCTCACCAGTGGAGAAGTATTCATCATTAAGATACCTTTTACCTATGGCAGTAAAGAAAGACTTATTAATTCATAAAATGGATGTGAAAACAGCCTACCTGAATGGAAGACTGGAAGAGGAAATATATGTGATTCCACTTGATGAAGTTAAGCGACCTTATCAAGGGAAAAGGAGAATTTGGAGTTTGAAGAAATGCATATATGGATTAAACCAAAGTGGCCACTGCTGGAATAAATGTTTGCATAAAAGTTTGATAAAACTTACAGCCAAAGGCAGATCCCAGTATATATCATAAAAGGAGCAATGAAGAAATTTCAGTCATGGCCATATGGATAGATGATTTTTTTATTTTAACCAATAGTGAAAGCCAGATGGACTTTTTTAAAGAACAGTTATGGTCAGAATTTAATATACAATATTTAGGGGAAATAATCAATACTTAGGCATGAAGATTCTTAGAAGTACCAACATAGAAGAATTATGGATTGTTCAATCTCTGTACACGAGGAAGATCTTAGAAAAGTTCAATATGGAAAACTGTAAACCTATTCATACTCCTATGGGAAACAATGCAAAACTGCTAATAACTGGTGATGACAAGAAATGTAAGGAAAATGTACCCTATTTGGAAGCTGTAGGAAGTCTACAGTACTTAGCACAGAGTTCCAGACCAGACATTGCATTTGGCACAAATGCAATAAGCAAGTTTTGCAGTAATCCAAGAGAAAATCACTGGGTGGCAGTCAAGAGAATATTCAGATATTTAAATGGAACTGCTGATTATAAATTAAAGTATTCTAAAACTGAACATGTAAATTTGGAAGGATACAGTGATGCAGACTGGGGAAATGAGTTGGAAAGCAGACACTCCATCACTGGAAGTTGTTTTAGACTAATGGGAGGATTGATATCATGGCCTTGTAAGAGACAAAGAACTGTTGCTTTGAGTACTGTAGAAGCTGAATATATGGTCTTGCCCTCCACTATCCAAGAAGCTCTTTGGATCTGTACACTGATGAGTGAAATAGAATTTCCTCCAACTTTAAAGCCAGCTGTAATATATTGTGACAATATGGGAGCTATTAAACTTGCAAAAAAACAAGTTACCAGTGTAAGACCCAAACATATTGACACAAGGCATCACTTTATAAGACATCATGTGGAACAGGGGAATATAATCCTCAGTTATCTATGCATGGAAGAAATGTCATCTGATCTCCTTACCAAGCCTCTCAGTAAGGATAAATTTCAGAAGATGATGAAACATTATGGTTTAACCTGGGATGTATAGTGCTGAGTATCAGAAAAACATTTGTTCAAGGGGGTATGTTGGGGATATGTGAACAAACATTTTCCAGTGTGCATAGTGGCACACAAGATATGATGTGCAGAGTGCATAGACTCGATGGAATGCACATGTACATGTTTGTTGATGGGGCAACGTAATATAATTTGGTAGTCAAATGTATTAATATGTGTTGTGCAAGTAAAGCGTAAGTCTATTTTGTCCCTTAAATAGTTGTTACCTGTCATTTAACTGCGTTAATCTGCATAAACAACAACAGATTCTTCAGTACCATCTTCAATGGCGATGATGAATTCTGGACACATGTTCATAAGACCTTTTTCCCTCTTTTCCAAGTAAGAAATCCGTCCCCACAGTTTATCAGTTATATTGATGTTCAGCATATATTGATGTTCACCAAACTTTTTGCCTCCTAAGAAAAATCAGGCACGTTTTCTCTAGTGTTTTGGCAGATATTAACAGTTTCGTTTTTGCAGCATGTAGATGATGTCAGCCTAAACAATTACACCTCATCACTTCTTTCGACGTCTGGTGTTGACAGAAAGAATCGACTTGTTTGCCGTTACACGCAAAATTATTTTTAAGCAGAATTTTATGTGGCAATTCGATAGAGCGGTCCAAACTTAGTCTAATGATATTAGTTTTATCGATATATATAAACATGGACATTAAAATATGCAGAATAAAGGCCAATTCACACTAGCCATCACACCACCTCCCGTTCTGTCCCATCCCATCAAAACCTTCTGCAGATGGCAGCATTCACATTGGCTGTTCCGTCACGTCATGGCAACATCAATGTTTCCCAGGAAGAAAGTTTTGACGTCATCCATATGTTTTTGATCATGTTCAAAATGGCTCTGAGCACTATGGGACTTAACTTCTGAGGTCAACAGTCCCCTAGAACTTAGAACTACTTAAACCTAACTAACCTAAGGACATCACACACATCCATGCCTGTGGCAGGATTCGAACCTGCGATTGTAGCGGTCGCGTGGTTCCAGACTGTAGCACCTAGAACCACTCAGCCACTTCAGCCGGCTTTTGATCATGTGACCTCATGCTCATTTTCTCTAAATACACTGTTATGTGCAGATCCCCATATTTCGTTTAGTTGTGGTTTCCTTGGTTGATATTTATTGTTTATAGTTCATTATTGGTCATAAATTGTTTTGTTTCATTATTTCTTTTGTTAAAATTTGTAATAAATGATGGAAGATTAATTGAAGCACTGAGGCGGTCTGAATTGTACAACATGAGCATACTAAATTACTTGCCCTCTACTGATTAGTAAGTGAAATTTATTTGTATGTTGTCAGGCATTTGTATTGTTTCATAAAGAAATGGATTGAAACTTTCAGCCACTACAAATTGTTTCTTTCAATATGTGTTTGTAGCATGCTTATTTATTGTTAAGTAGTTCTCTGGATTGTGTGTCACACAATTTTACAAGCCTCAATGGTCAATATTTATGTGGTTTCACTAGCTAACTCAGTACAAAAAAGGCACTTGAAGTATAAAAAGCCAAATACAAGATGTAAATAAAACCTATAAATCTTGAATACAAAAGTATTGATGGAGATATGACAGTTGTCAAAAATTTACACTGGACTTGCAACTAAACCTTAAACAAACCAATTTTTCATGGAATGTGGTTCAATTTGATGTAATAAATGGAAATAGCTGATGCTTCGACTTTCTCAAACATAAAGTGCAGATTCCTCTTTCTCGAGCTCCTTGTATATGGGTGATATTCCCATTATGTACAACATAATGGCATTTTTGAGGCCCACAGTCTTTTTCTTGTTTTTGTTTGGACTTAATCTTGTTTCTCTAATGTACGAGCTATACCTGCAAGCTACAAACCATTTGAGTCAAATAAATGTCATTTTCATACAAATGTGGACTTCAGCATCCATGTATAAGATTCCGTGTTATGAGTATGCACTTCATGCGTGAAAATCATATTGTGAAGACTGCAATTCCCACGAAAATACAACTGAGGACAGCAATGTGAAATGCGATCACATGATTTGAACTGATTTGATGTGCCATGGTGTGACAGAAAGTGTGAATAAACCTTGATGTGATGTTGCTGTAACATGACACTGCTGGCTGTAACCAGTAATCTTACTCCAGCAGTGGCTGAGTAGCTCTACTGCGCAGTAGTAGCGCGCCAGTGTAGGCGCTGCTCAGTCGCTGCAGGATGAGTGAGGCCTGTTGGTTATTCTTCATGTTTCAATTTCCCAGTTAATACATATTGATAAAACGAATATCGCACTAGACAGATTTTCGACTGTGCTATCGAATGGGTCTTTAGAAGTCCTACTTTAAAAATAATTTGTTTGTGAGAGGGAAGAAACTCAGGCTTTCCATCAGTACTGGGCATCACATGAAAGACGGTATGAGCAATATTTGTTTGGGTTGGTTTGTACATTTCTTCACTGTTTTCAATCACACATAACCGTAACTTGCTCCACTTTCCTTAAACAGTACCTCAACAGTTGCTCGATAATCCACAGAAAAGAGCTATAGTTTGGAAAAATATGGTAATAATATCTTCATGCATTCACAAATTCTAGCTGTCCTTCCTGACATTTTGTAGGAAATGTTCACCCCAGGAAAGTATTATTACTGCTAGCAGTGACAAAATTGCTGATTGTTCTCTAAATTATTTTTTCCCCTTTTAAGAGAGACAGAAAAAGAAGGAGGCAGAATAATAAGATATTAATTGTTTCTAGATTATATTAAAATTTCAACATTTAAATTTATTTCAGATATTCAGTACCACATTAAATTACTCTTCCTTAATCTGTAGAATGTGAAGAGTACAGAAATGTTTCGAAAGGAATGTGCTTGTGTCTTATGAAATGTCCAAGATAGTAAGGTACAATCTTATAACACCCACAGCATGCATATGTCGTGAGATATTGGACAACTACTGCTATATAAATATGTCCTCTAGACATTTTGACTCATTTCGTTCTTAAACCATGTTCCTACCTGTTTTATAATCCTGTTAATATACCTCTGAGTAGATAGTCATCTTGGGCTTTTCTTATTTATTGGCATCTGGCAAGGTAATTCTTTGCTGTTTATACCATCCATTCACCAGGTAACATGTCTTGGCCCGCTATTTCATTTCCATAAGTCATAATTACATCAACTGCTTCAATCTGCTCCCTGATGCTACGCTTTGCTTGTCTGTTGCTTTCCAACATACGTACATTGAGTGGTAAAAGAGCAGCCCTTAACTTTTGGATGTGTTTCACATTAAATGTGAACATCTCACTGCCATGAGTGAAAACTGGTAATATACATCAATTGTAAACTATCAATTCTTCTTTTGAAAAACTGTTTTGTTGCACATTACTTATACATATTGACTTGATTCAAATTACATATGATGCAACACACAACTTTGTTATTCTAAACAGTTCAACATATTAAAGTAGGTCCTCTATTATGCTATCTTGGAATTCTCAAACTTTATAATGTCCTGTACTTTTAATTCAACATAGTCACTGTATAACTATTTTGTTCGAGTTTACCAGTGAGGATATCGTTACAGTTATCTCAATATCAACTCAGACAGCCAAATCTATGGCCTGCAACACTACTGTTGGTGCTGCTCATCGGAGACCCTAAGATCCTAAGTAACAGTCACAGGGACCACTCAACAAGCAGTCCCTTTGGATAAAATTGCTGTCGCCTCCGTCCTCTGTCAGAGACTTGTGTGTACCTGAATGTGCTACATGTCAGCTCTACATGAAGGATCCTCCATTGTGGCTGTAGCTATGAACTTGGAAGTGATTTGGTGTTGCAATATGGCTTTTGGTAAATCCAATGTACTATGAAAACCTCACAGTAATTTTTGAATGAACTTTTGTTGAGATTATAATTGTTATTTCACAACAGATGCATCTACTTGTGGCATTTGTGTGGTTCTGTCACATGAAAAGAAAATGGAGCAGAGTATATTTCAGAGAAATTAAACTCTACTCTAATTACTATTTACAAACTGAAAATAAGACATTAGAAATTTAAACACAGTCCACAATTTACATATATGGGTCAAATTATGTCTGGTAGACCCAAATCGACCACAACCCACTAAATGCACTTTTAGACCCTACATCTTCCTTACCATATGGAGCAGCTCAACATCTGTAGAGGTGGGCACTGTTTCTCAGTTCTTGTTCATATACACCCCAATACAGGTCAACGTGATGCCATCTGAACTCTGATGCATTGTCTCACCTCGTGCAGGGCCATGACCCCTAATTTGATGTGGAACAGGTAAAGTGTTTCTGCTTCGATAAAATGATATGTCACACACTTCAAGAATTTCCAGTAAAAGCATCATAAGTTGCTTCAGAGTCCTCAAAAGATCTGATATTACTAAAGGTCCTCTGTTGGGTGCAAAATGTTTGGGTGCAGCACATCAATTGCACATGGAAAACTTATTTTTCATTTAAGCAGAGGTTTACAGTTATAAGGGAAACAGGGGGAGGAGAGGTTATCCACCTAGCTAAACAGAATGATGCACACTTCAAGCATTAACATTGTAAAATTATTCTAGGCAATTAAATTTAATTTGGTTTGTAATTTGTTTCATTTAAATTTCTTGATATTTGTGGCTGCACTTCTTTGTCCAACAGAAAAACTAGGTTCTTTTTATTTAGAGATTACCCCAGTTTAATAATCTAACTATCAGGAAGATCTAATTTATTCCTATAAAATTACCTTCTTTTTGACTTAATATGAGGTAATATGTGAATTAATATAAAGTCATTCTGCTGGTTTTGCCATTTATGTAACAGGAACCGAACAGTCTTGATGCATAAAGTAAATAGCTTACAAATCTACTCTTAACTTCCTGTCTATGTTTATGCCATTAAATATTACTGTATTTACGTGAATCTAATGCACACTTTTTCTTACCATATGCAGTATTCAAGATTGGGATGCATGCGAGATTCTATGGCACATTACATTCGAGTACAAACTTGAATCTGTTGTCACTGGAACGCCATTAAAATTTAGGTGTTGTTCCCTACACCGCAGTGCATTATTGTTATTTCTCAACTTTGTTACTTCATTGTCATCCGATTACTGCGTAGTGTGTTTGCATTAAGTAGACACAAAATGGAAGGCAAGCAGAAAAGAACATCGTATGGTGATACTTTCAAAAGTAAAGTAATTATTTATGCGGAAAAATATGGTAACAGGAGAGCAGGACGAGAGTACAGTGTAGCTGAGAGTAACAATCGCTTATGGAACAAAAGAAATCATATTATTCGCAACTACCGCTACCAGATAGAAATTTACTGTCAAAGGAAGATACCTTGACACTGAAGTAAAAGTTTTGGAATTCGTCTGCGAAAGGTGAAAGAATGGGCAACCTGTGACTAGCGACATCATAAGACACAAACCAAAAGAGGTGGTAGCAGTTCTTAATATATCGAGGCAGGACCTAACGGCTAGCTGTGGATATTTCTGCGGCGCAGTACAACAATATGCCAAAAGCTTCCTTAGGATTTTGTGAAAAAACTTGAAGAATTGACGTGGTATATCTTCACATTGCGGAAAGAGAAGAATTTTTTGATGGGCCAAATTGACGACGCTATTGAGAAGCCAGTTTGGTTTTATATGCCACCTAATCACATGACTTTTGAAAAGGGGATAAAATAAGTTACCATCAGAATGTCATGGTCTCTTAACTTTGTTAAACTTCAAGTGAAGAATATGCCCCAAGACCCCTAGAGATGAAGAGCTGTTCTGTGATGATGTCATTGTTCTAAATAAGAAGGAATGGATAACTGAAATTTTAATGCTTGACTGGTTCCAAAACGTTTGGAAACTCTGTCCTGATGGGCTTTCCAAACTACCATCAATGCTTTGTCTTGATGCATTTCGTGATCGTCTCACTGACAATGTAAAGATGATGATCCACAACCTTGCCAGTGACTTTGTTATTATTCCTGGAGGGATGACTTATTATGTTAGAATTCCTAGAAATTAGTGTAAATAAACATTTCAAATGTTATGTTCAGGAACAGCACGAAAAATGGTTTTGCGAACCACACCGTGAACTGAGTCTGACAGAAAAATTAAGCATGCTGCACCCCACATTACTGCACATTGGATTTTGGCTGCCTGGAAAAGCATCAAAGCACCAACGATCGTAAAATCGTTCAAGAAATCTCTTATTTCAAATACTCTGCACAGCAATGAAGATGATATGCTCTGTAACGAGACTGAGGATGATTGGGAAAGAGGAAATGAATCTGTTTTTGATGTAGACTCCCCCAAAGATACCAATAATGATGACATTAGACAATAATGATGAGTAACGCCTGCAACATACAGTATGCTTGTTTGTATATCATTTAGGTAATCAAGAAAGATGTTCCTTTTTAATAATGAATGTGTCTCTTAACATTGGATTGCTTACAAATTATTGTTGTTTTGATGATTCATGTATAGACTCATTGTTGTGTAAAATAAATTTAGAGTACCACTGATGTGTCAACAAATAGTTTATTATGATTTTAATTTTTAAAACTGGGATGTGCATTACATTCAACTGCGCTTAACATTAATGTAGATAAGTTAATATTCCATCACTTTCATTGTTGAGGTGCAGGTCTATAAACTTCTTGGTCAAGATTTCATTTTGTTTAGGAGAGTGATATTACAACTTTGCCGTCAATGGTTGAAGACTTATGGATGGCAGGGACCATGGACATCATAATAGAGAAGAAGTATAAATTCCTTAAATCGATAGGCATTGATGTCACTTGATATAACAACTCCAGTTCAGTATAACACATGAATAACAAATCAGGAATGTTTCTCCCACAAACCTTCTCCATGGCTGCCATTTGGTATAATGTTGAGATCAGGGTTCTTACTGAACACCACGAAGATTTAACAATTGCAGCCAACTGCTTCCTACACTTTGAAGGAAAATTTGTGAAGAAAGGATGGTGACTTTGCAACTTACACGTAATGCTTTTGTCTCCCTGTATCTGGAAAGAAGATACGAACTGAACTGTATTGAAATTGACATACAAGGAAGGCTAGAATCACACCAGTCCTTAAAACATACGTTTCCCCATCATCTTTCGATCTGGATGGTTTAGAAAATGCACAATTTATCATAACAGGATCAAGAAGTTACTACATGTGCTTTAGCACTTGCATACCACTCAAGATACTGATGGGATACTTTGAGGATATGAAACATGGTACAAAGTACAACAAATAATAACTCTTACATTCAGGGACAGTAAGGTAATCCCAAAGAGAATAAAACCGTTCTTTAGAGGTTAGCATGAAAAATGCTTCATGTCTGGATTAGAGCATTTGTAATTTTTAAGCATATTGTTGGTGGCATTCAACTGCCATTAACTTCCTGTTCATAGAAACTGTTTCAGTATCCTGTACTACAAACCACATCGAGACAGACATGGTCTATAAAATTAGCTGCTCAATTAGAAATGCCTTGATCATTATACAAGTGCTGCAGATTAACAGAAAAGGAAGCCTGAAAATGGTTTAATTCGGTTCAACTGTTGTAAACTGACTAATACTAAAGCTTACCTTAATTCACAGTTCTGTCCACATGATAATTTACAGATGGACTAAGGTAATAAAGTTTGACATGTCTGAAAGGTTTCACTCTTCTGACTATGAGGTTGATGGTGAATTCTGATGCATCCTGGGACTACAGAAATTTGAAAAAATTAGCACCCATTGGACTGATAGATTGCCAAAAGCCGAAAGAAGATCTTAAATAATGATCGCTATATACACTCCTGGAAATTGAAATAAGAACAGCGTGAATTCATTGTCCCAGGAAGGGGAAACTTTATTGACACATTCCTGGGGTCAGATACATAACATGATCACACTGACAGAACCACAGGCACATAGACACAGGCAACAGAGCATGCACAATGTCAGCACTAGTACAGTGTATATCCACCTTTCGCAGCAATGCAGGCTGCTATTCTCCCATGGAGACGATCGTAGAGATGCTGGATGTAGTCCTGTGAAACGGCTTGCCATGCCATATCCACCTGGCGCCTCAGTTGGACCAACGTTCGTGCTGGACGTGCAGACCGCGTGAGACGACGCTTCATCCAGTCCCAAACATGCTCAATGGGGGAGTGATCCGGAGATCTTGCTGGCCAGGGTAGTGAACTTACACCTTCTAGAGCACGTTGGGTGGCACGGGATACATGTGGACGTGCATTGTCCTGTTGGAACAGCAAGTTCCCTTGCCGGTCTAGGAATGGTAGAACGATGGGTTCGATGACGGTTTGGATGTACCGTGCACTATTCAGTGTCCCCTCGACGATCACCAGAGGTGTACGGCCAGTGTAGGAGATCGCTCTCCACACCATGATGCCGAGTGTTGGACCTGTGTGCCTCGGTCGTATGCAGTCCTGATTGTGGCGCTCACCTGTACGGCGCCAAACACGCATACGACCATAATTGGCACCAAGGCAGAAGCGACTCTCATCGCTGAAGACGACACGTCTCCATTCGTCCCTCCATTCACGCCTGTCGCGACACCACTGGAGGCGGGCTGCACGATGTTGGGGCGTGAGCGGAAGACGGCCTAACGGTGTGCGGGACCGTAGCCCAGCTTCATGGAGACGGTTGCGAATGGTCCTCGCCGGTACCCTAGGAGCAACAGTGTCCCTAATTTGCTGGGAAGTGGCGGTGCGGTCTCCTACGGCACTGCGTAGGATCCTTCGGTCTTGGCGTGCATCCGTGCGTCGCTGCGGTCCGGTCCCAGGTCGACGGGCACGTGCACCTTCCGCCGACCACTGGCGACAACATCGATGTACTGTGGAGACCTCACGCCCCACGTGTTGAGCAATTCGGTGGTACGTCCACCCGGCCTCCCGCATGCCCACTATACGCCCTCGCTCAAAGTCCGTCAACTGCACATACGGTTCACGTCCACGCTGTCGCGGCATGCTACCAGTGTTAAAGACTGCGATGGAGCTCCGTATGCCACGGCAAAGTGGCTGACACTGACGGCGGCGGTGCACAAATGCTGCGCAGCTAGCGCCATTCGACGGCCAACACCACGGTTCCTGGTGTGTCCGCTGTGCCGTGCGTGTGATCATTGCTTGTACAGCCCTCTCGCAGTGTCTGGAGCAAGTATGGTGGGTCTGACACACCGGTGTCAATGTGTTCTTTTTTTCCATTTCCAGGAGTGTATTTGTACATGATCAGAAAATTTCCCCATAGACATTTCAGCATTTGCATTAATACTACATAACCATATGATTAATTAGCCACCACTCACAGAAATTGTACAATGAGCTATATAGGTGAACAGGTGCTTCACCGCATCTAACTCACTCTTGATGACACCTCAGAGAGCAAACATGATTATAGATGCTGGGACTCCTACAATAAATGTGGGCAATTTATGTTTTAGGTTATTGCTTTCATACACTGAAGTGACAAAGAAACTGGTATAGGTATGGTTATTCAAGTACAGAGATATGTATACAGGCAGAGTATGGTGCTGCAGTCGACAACGCCTGTATAAACAACAAGTGTCTGGTGCAGTTGTTAGATCGGTTACTGCTTCTACAATGACAGGTTATCAAGATTTAAGTGAGTTTGAATGCGGTGTTATATTCGGTGTATGAGCGATGGTACACAGCATCTACAATGTAGCGATGAAGTGGATATTTTCCCGTATGACCATGTCATGAGCATACCACATCAGGAATCTGGTAAAACATCAAATACCCGATATTGCTGCAGCCGGAAAGAGATCCTGCTAGAACAGGTTCAACGATGACTGAAGATAATCGTTCAATATGACAGAAGTGCAACCCTTCCGCAAATTGCTGAAGAGTTCAGTGCTAGGCTATAAACATGTGTCAGCATGTGAACCACTCAACGAAACATCATTGATATGGGCTTTCGGAGCCGAAGGCCACTCGTGTTACTTGATGATGCAAAACACAAAGCTTTACACTTCACCTGGGTCTGTCAACACCGACAGTGAACTGTTGATGAATGGTAGCATGTTGCCTGGATGGTCGAGTCTCTTTTCATATTGTATCAAGCGGATGGAAACGTGCAGGCATGGAGACAACCTCATAAATCCATAGACCATGCATGTCAGCAGGGGACTGTTTTAGCCAGTTGAGGCTGTGTAATGGTGCGGCACATGTGCAGTTGGAGTGATATGGGACCCCTCATACTTCAAGATACGACTCTGATGGGTGACACATATGCAAGCATCCTGTCTGATCTCCTGTATCCATTTATGCCCATTGTGCATTCCGAGGGACAGGGGCAATTCAGATAGGACAATGCGACACCCCACACGTCCAGAATTGCTACAGAGTGGCTCCAGGAACACTCTTCTGAATTTAAACTCTTCTGCTAACCACCAAACTCCTCAGACATATCTGGATACCTTGCAACATGCTGTTCATAAGAGATCCCCACCCCCTTGTATTCCCTCCAGCACTACTTCAGACACTAGACGAGTCCATGTCACGTCGTGTTGCAGCACTTATGCATGCTTTTGGGTATCCTACACGATATTAAGTAGGTGTACCAATTTCTTTGGGTCTTGAGCGTAGTATTCACAGAGATTGGAAATGTTATCACAATGTTTCCTACAAATGTTGCATCGCTGAAAACATTCAAAGATGTAAAGTGTACCAATACACAAACAACTGCACCATGATCAATGTATAATTACCATTAGCTAATGTATATATGCTGACATCACTTCAAATTTTGATCATATGGAAACAAGTATGTTTGTGGAGGTACTGAGAAGCTTGTGGATATGTAATATTTACAGTCGTGTTGCAGTTTGGAATATGTAATCGTACAGAAGTATGAAGAGAAAGAACAAGAAGAAAATAGTGATTCAACCTTTTTTATGTGTTGAAAGCTGTGCACGTGTTTCACACTCTTTTGATAACTGATATCTTTTGTAATATTATGATGGAATGAATGTTGTTGCTCTTAATTTTCTGCATAAAAATCACACTTATACTTAAGGGAGGTTGTGATCAAGGAATTTGCTTTATTTTCCTTAAATGCAGCCATCCGTCTCATTTAGTCATTACAGTTTCCTTTATATTCGTGTCCGTTTAGTTTGAAAGCTTCGGTGAGTGATTCGACTGCTTTGTAAAATCCAAAGAAGTTAATAAGTAGCTCTAGTGACTTTGTGTTAATTCTCATTGGCTAGTGGAATGGGTGCCACCTCTTTCTGCTCAAAAGTTGAACCTCCACTTTGAGCAAAGGACAGATGTTGACTTTGTGTTAGGAAGTAGTATTCCATCCCTTGATTGGCAAGCATGTCTGTCCCTATTGGACACAAAATTAGGTTAAGTCACGATATGTTTGAGCTAGGAAATCAATAAACGTGAAAACATCAGCATTTACTTGTTTCCCTGTAAATTATTTGCGTATTTTTCTACTTACTGCATGTAAAATTCAATTAGTTCACCTTATACATGCACAACAGTTTGTTCATCAACATCACCATGGTGTTTTGGGAGGTGCTCGAGTTTGCAGCATAACACTCCACTGTGCATAATGGTAGGATACAGCAGACCAGTTACGATTTTAGGAAGCTGCCTTTCCAAAATGAGTAGATATCTGTTTAGGGAATGGGTCGGATGTGAACGCAGAATTGTCGATGTAGGAAAACGAGATCCAATAGCCAGATGCACCTCCAATCACTGATTAAGGTAAAACGGCCGTGGGGCATGCCTGACGCTTGTCAAAGCTAATAAGTTCAGCCTAGAAGCTACTAGCTGGTGGATTTGTATAATTAGCAGACGTCGATTGCCAGGAAGTGGTTACTTTGTTAGGTAGTTACATGTGTCATAGGCCATTTGAACGATTATCTTATGATGTGGAATGAGTCAGTTGACAAGATATACAAGGATGAGTTTTTTATTTCCTTAGTTACCCATGGTTTACTTGTTTTCCTTTTTTTAATGAATTTTCTGGAAAAGTGTTTAATGAAGGTATTTTCAAATACTGACATAAATTTAATGTGGAATAAATTAAATTTACCATTAGCATCTCTTTCTGTATGTGCCTTATCCCATACCCTCTCTTTTAACATACATATAAAATATTGTATACTGTTCTCATTAATGGCAAATAGCAGCAATGGATAGAATACAGTGGAGGAGGAAACTTCTAGATGCATGCGGTCCACTGGGCCTGACCACGTAGCAGTAGTAGTAGTAGTTCTCGTTAATAAGCCTCACTGTTTTGTGTGAACCTGCCTCAGGGTTGTTTGGTGCTATATCGTTTATTTCCATTACTTGTGCATTTTGATCAGGTAGTCCATTAACAATTAGGCACATATTAACTGTATCAGCCTATAAAAACGTTATCTGTCAGTGTCCTACTATCTTGCGCACAGGTTGGAAAATTGACTATTGACCTTAGATTGAAACACCCAAATAATGCTTCCAGTTCATTTCCCTGTCTGCATGTTTTAAGAAATCTCCACAAACTACTAACTGTTACTTTTTGTCTGACAGGTAGCTCAATAATGCATCTAGATTTTAATTAATATCTGATGACTACCTCGATGGGATCTGCAAACTGTTACAATTACCAGCGAAGTGTTCTGCACTAACAACTCACAAGCACACAAAAAACTATTTGTTTCAATATTTTGACTTTCTCTCCAGCTTTTACATATGCCACAACTTCTCATCTGCTTCATTTCCAACTCCCTAATGTTGTGATGAAGCGAATTAATGTTATTACTCTGGAAACTGTTACATATATTATAGTCGTGTTATGCTCTAATTTCTTTCAATACTGTCTGCATATAACATGACTTTAATAACAAAATTGGGTTCCTCTGAATCCAGTAACCACAAGAATTTTGTCATGTGTACCTGTAGACCCCTTACAAGCTGCTCAGCCAATCTTTTCTTCCACCTCCTATTCGAGAGCAGCCCATGACTTGTGTATCTCCGTCACCAAACTGCAGCAAAATGCATTTCACAGACACGAGGCTTTGTTTCAGGCAAAAGCAATCCACTCAGCTCTCTTTTTAATGCCTAACAACAATGTTAACCCAGCACAGTAAAACATCGACAAACCTCCACATGAATGTCTACTGTTGCTGCTCCTATTTCCTCCAGGTCAACTTTAATACTATATATTGCTAACCAGCTTGTTTCATGCTCCTCCTAATATACCTATCTAATCCTCTCTATCGAAAGCTCTGCACAAAACACCTATGTTCTCTGTCACCTGACTAAGCTTGGCATTATGTTCCTACACCTAACTTTTTGTGTAGCATTTGGTCTACACCCTTCCTGTGACTGTCACCTTGAAACAGTACTCTTTCCTTTCTACCTGACTTTTCCACTGGTATAGCCTTAAAGTTGTTCCTACGAGTCTGCTGAACTGTACTTTGTCCAAAACTGGTCCAGACTCTTCTCCTATGCCAGGTAATAAGTCAAACTGATTGCTAACCTACATGTGAAACTTAATTTCTTAAGCTTGAATTTTTTGTCACCTTTCCCAGCTCCCATTGTCTCTTTCCTCCTCTGACTTATCAATTCAGGATATGCCATTTCTAATTCTGCCAGAAGGGAACAAATCTTTGTTCCTTGTTCCATGATTTTCTTGTCTCGATTACATGATCTACAACTTCATGGAAGAACTTCATCTGATACTTTACTGGCTTCCACGCTACAATCACCCCAGTGTAACATCAACCCATAGCCTCCATGTGTTCCTCCCATTTTGATTAACCTACGGTAACATCCACAGTTTTCAGTCACGGTGCTGTTTTTACAGTAAACTAGAAAGCACTACAGAACACTTAACCTGTTATTTAAAGTAACAATTAGTAAAAACTTAGGTTGTGGTGTGTTGTGCAGCTAATTTCTTTGTGGCAAGCTGACATATAAATACTATAATGTAAACAACACACTGCATGTAAGTTTTAAGCAGTAGCAACAGACATGAAATAAATGAAATCTACAAAGCATGATATTCTCCAATAGCAGTTTTAAACAGACACTGCAGGAAACTATGTAAAGCACTGAAATTGATTCAGAAGACACCACAGATACTCACTGGACGTAAGTTTTACATCACACAAGACACTAAACGAATGAAAACTAGAAAAGCACGATATCTCCAACAACTCTATTAAACAGACACTATCTGGAAATTAAGAAATGCAAAACAACATGTAGTATTCTGCAACTGCTGGTGTTTGTGCCAGAGTGCATGGAGTGCAACCATCCACCACGACTGCCAACTTGTGATAGTGTTGTCAATGGCCTAGACTGAGTTGATCGTCATTTCAACCATCCAGGTTGGGGTGTATTGTGACACCGACAATCCAGGCCCGCATGATCAGGATGGTGTCGACGGTCTCAGCTGGGCTGTTGGTATAAGACCCCATCCTGACACTTCGAGCATTCCTGCAGAAAGAAAAAACGAAATAGATAATTATTGTGTGTGATGACTGAAATAGAAAAAACAAACACAATAGATAAGAAGCACACACAGTCATAAATAATTTTTGGTACTGATGTAGACAATCGTTCATATCAGAAGGGCTTCATACAGATTTCATCTTCTCATTAGTAGGCTCTAATTAAAGCACATTTCTCACTAAAGAGAACATCCCCTTATCTCCACCAGCTTTTACTTTGGCAATGCCATTTGCTGTACCATCGACTCACTCCAACATACCTATGTCATTATCCGAGATTCCTAGAACAAGAAAAACATCTGATAAGCGCTGTATGCAAGTGTAAATTATTGTTGTAGGAATAATTTTATGAATTATCACTTACATATTCGTTCGCCCATAATCAATGACCAGCCCTGGTAACTAACAGTTGAAAATGGTATCACGTGGTGTTGCCAAAATGTTGGTAATCTCACTATGTTATAATAGGGCAATATCATTTCATGAGGCATCGACCCATTGCGACATAGCTATGTCCTTATCCTAGATTCCCAAAAACAATACGTCAGATAGGTATTGTATGCAAGCATAAATTATTATTGTGGAAAATCTTTTGTGAATTACCACTTAAGTATTTGTTTATCCACAGTCTGGTTACAGTTCTGGGAACTTATGGCTGAGAATTGTGTCATACATGATATACCTAAATACTCATCTACACGATACCTGGGTGCCTCATCGTCGTCATTGGGGACCTGGCTAGCCCTCATACGTCTCCCCATTTCGTACCACCAGCCATGCAGTGTTTGTGAAGATTGGACTGGTATTTCCAAAAACCAAAAGATCAAGATATAGAAGTGTTAGGTGTAAATATATACATACACATATAGAGATCCACAGTATATCATAACTGGTGTACCACACAGCAGGCTGATCTCTGATGGTTTACCGTAAGTGTAGTGCTTGCACTCTGCGAGGATGAGGGTGATCTTGATCTTCACAACAATGTGTACCGGGCTTGGACTGGCTCTGTACATCAGCAAAAGCAAATACAACAGCAACAGATGCAATTTATGGAGCAGCTATTTTCTCTCTCTGAGGTGACTCCACCTTCCAGTAATGGGACAGAGCCACTCTGAGCCCACTCTGCATTGTTGAAAGTTTTCCCTAAGGTCAAGGTCAATTCTCCTCCCCCCACTCCATACCCTCTCCCCTCCGTCACCCGTCTAGGCCAGTTACCTTGCTAAGAAAATGGCAGACTGTTATTCTTCCCAACTCTTCTCATTACAGCCCACATTGGATTCATTCCTTTCAAACAACAACGTAAACCGAGAGAGGTGGCGCAGTGGTTAGCACACTGGACTCGCATTCGGGAGGACGACGGTTCAGTCCCGTTTCTGGCCGACCTGATTTATGTTTTCCGTGATTTCCCTAAATCGCTTCAGGCAAATGCCGGGATGGTTCCTTTGAAAGGGCATGGCCGATTTTCTTCCCCACCCTTCCCTCCCCCGAGCTTGCACTCCGTCTCTAATGACCTCGTTGTCGACGGGACGTTAAACACTAGTCTCCTCCTCCTCCTCCAACAACGTAACCAAGGAATGGAGTTCATATACAGCATGCCTGCATCATCGTCTTACAGCAGAACACGTTACAAACTGCTGTCACGGGAGACTGTGCAAGTGCTTGGGCACACAGAATTCTCTCCCTAACACCAGCACAGGCAGTTATCAGGGTGCAATGCAGAATACTTATTTGGTTGATGGAAACTTTTAGTACTGTGTCAGTTGAAGCAATGCAGGTTGCACTTGGAATATATCTGCATGGTCTCCCTTTACGAAAAAGAGTGGCAATGTGTTGGCTGAAGAAAGAATATCATCAGAAAGTGCAGAATTTAGTAGATATATGGGCAACAAGCAAGCAGCAAATTCATAATCTGGCCCTCCATCTGTGACAGAAGCATTGCAATTTTACCCAACAGCGAGGTGCACCCACGGTGTTCTCCCAAATTTAATACAGCTACTCGAAATGAGGCACCTTAATTTTCCAAGAAAGCTAACACACTGCTTGATGAGTCATGGGCCTTAAGTATCTATTGGTCAAAGAAAGACCTTCAAATGTGCTTGTGGTGTATACGCCACGTTAGAACATCGTATCTGGTGATGTCTACTGTATACCAGTATTGCTGATACTGATGGCACCAAATGAAATGGCATGGAGGTCTTTATGTCAAGGACATACTTCATTGTGAGACAGTACGGCAGTTCTTGTACAATATTGCCGATTTTGTTTCAAGAAAGGCTTCAGCAGCACTTTATCTTATAACTAAAGCTTCATATACTGCACTACGGGGGGGTTGCTACAGAAGATCGAGAAGAACATAATGAAGGTAACTGAGGTCAACAGTTGCAGAAGACGAACGTGCAACCGCATCGTTACATCAACAACACCAAGTGCAACTGTGAGCCTTGACTCGCCACCCGTAGAACCAGGGTGTTGTGGATCGGCATGTGGCTGCGAGCTCACCAACAGCAATGATGAACTGTCAGAGCTGGGAAATAGTTCCATGCAAACAGGGAGGTAACAGATTGTGGAATAGGCAGATGAATCCACAACGCCCTCCACAGTGCCAAAGGAATTGGCAGGGTGTGTCTACGGCTCAGGGAGGAATGGAGTGTGTTGTGGAGTGTGGCAGACAGGAACTGGTGCTATTACTGTTTCTAATCTGTTTCATTTAATTATAGTGTATACTAGTGACAGAGACGAGTGAAACAAGTTGTAGGACAGTGACAGTTGCAGACACATATTTGGAAATAGATTTATTTTTATCAAGAGTAGAAACAGTTATGATGATGGGAAGTAGTACTCTGCTGGGCGTAATAATGTAGACTGTTTCATTACTTCCTGATGTATAGGAAAAAGCTTGCTGTTACCAGTAATAATTTGTGTAATAATGAAGATAGCTTGTGGTTAAGTTATAAATAACAGGCTATGATGAAATAAATATACAAATCGTTAGGATATTCAAAACATATTTGGAGTGGAATTTTCCGATGTATTATTCCACACACAATTACAGACGCTATTCATGTGTTATCAGAAGTCATTCCAATAAGCTTTAAATAGGCAAAAGGGTTTTCAGCACGTATCACTCTTCCTGTCGATGCTATTCCACAATTCATACGCTGTCGTCTCATACCTTATGCCATCAGGGAGACGACAAAAAATGAACTCGATCACACTGTGGCCTGGGGCATTCACCGCTGAATTCCATCAAGCCTCTGGTCATCCCACACCATATTGATCCCTAACTGAGATGGAACTCTTCGTACCTGCAGTGGTTTCAAACTACAGCATATTTCCAAGCTGTAACACTACAGCAGCTTGAAGAATTATTTCCTCACCTTGCAGAAGGACATTACTACTCAAAGACTGAATTCTGTGCAGTATCCTTCCCACTTCTTCTTGATGCAAATCTCAAACTTTTATGGTTATCAATATACTATTTATATTATATCAAGAGTATAGGATGCTGACTGGAATAACAAGCGCCTCAGCAGTATTTAAGAACTTGGGACATACAAATATTAAAGAAAAGACAAAGCGAGATCAATAGAAACCCACCTAAAGGCCATGCTGTAACTATATGAACTGGAGAGTCTGAAAGACCTAAATCAGTACTTCACAAAATACCTATAGACGTTTCATTCGAAATATTGCCATGATAACCACATCACGGAACAGACTCCAGAAAGCTGATCTCCAGTTTGAATTTACTTTTGAATGTAAGAAAACGTTCTCTGCTCTTAAGTGCTGTCTAATTTAAGCTCTGTGTTTCTCCCAATTTTTCCCAGAATACTCTCCTGTCCTGATGACAGATGCCTTTCACTATAGGGTTTAAGCAGTATTGTCACACCATACATCTCAGTGACCAATCACATGTGTTGTTGTTGTGGTCCTCAGTCCTGAGACTGGTTTGATGCAGCTCTCCACGCTACTCTATCCTGTGCAAGCTGCTTCATCTCCCAGTACGTTCTGCAGCCTTCTGAACCTGCTTAGTGTACTTATCTCTTGGTCTCCATCTACGATTTTTACCCTCCACGCTGCCCTCCAATATTAAATTGGTGATCCCTTCATGCCTCAGAATGTGTCCTACCAACCGATCCCATCTTCTAGTCAAGTTGTGCCACAAACTCCTCTTCTCCCCAATTCTATTCAGTACCTCCTCATTAGTTATATGATCTACCTATCTAATCTTCAGCATTCTTCTGTAGCACCAAATTCCAAAATCTTCTATTCTCTTCTTGTCCAAACTATTATTCGCCCATGTTTCACTTCCATACATGGCTACACTCCATACAAATACTTTCAGAAACGACTTCCTGACACTTATATCTATGCTCGACGTTAACAAATTTTCCTTCTTCAGAAACGCTTTCCTTGCCATTGCCAGTCTACATTTTATATCCTCTCTACTTGGACCATCATCAGTTATTTTGCTCCCCAAATAGCAGAACTCCTTTAATACTTTAAGTGTCTCATTTCCTAATCTAATTCCCTCAGCATCACATGAGTTAATTCGACTACATTTTATTATCCTCGTTTTGCTTTTGTTGATGTTCGTCTTATATCCTCCTTTCAAGACACTGTCCATTCCATTCAACTGCTCTTCCAAGTCCTCTGCTGTCTCTGACAGAATTACAATGCCATCGGCGAACCTTAAAGTTTTTATTTCTTCTCCATGGATTTTAATACCTACTCCGAATTTTTCTTTTGTTTCCTTTACTGCTTGCTCAATATAGAGATTGAATAACATTGGGGAGAGGCTACAACCCTGTCTCACTCCCTTCCCATCACTGCTTCCCATTCATGTACCTCGACTCTTATAACTGCCATCTGGTTTCTGTACAAATTGTAAATAGCCTTTCGCTCCCAGAATTTTACTCATGCCACCTTCAGAATTTGAAAGAGAGTATCCCAGTCAACATTGTCAAAAGCTTTCTCTAAGTCTACAAATGCTAGAAACGTAAGTTTGCCTTTTCTTAATCTAGCTTCTGAGATAAGCCGTAGGGTCAGTATTGCCTCATGTGTTCCAACATTTATACGGAATCCAAACTGATCTTTCCCGAGGTCGGCTTTTACCAGTTTTTTCCATACCTCTGTAAAGAATTCGCGTTAGTATTTTGCAGCCGTGGCTTATTAAACTCATAGTTCGGTAATTTTTACATCTGTCAACACCTGCTTTCTTTGGGATTGGAATTATTATATTCTTCTTGAAGTCTGAGGGTATTTCGCCTGTCTCATACATTTTGCTCACCAGATGGTAGAGATTTGTCAGGACTGGCTCTCCCAAGGTTGTCAGTAGTTCTAATGGAATGTTGTCTACTCCCGGGGCCTTGTTTTGACTTAGGTCTTTCAGTGCTCTGTCAAATTCTTCATGCAGTATCATATCTCCCATTTCATCTTCATCTACATACTCTTCCATTTCCATTATATTGCCCTCAAGTACATCGCCCTTGTATAGACCCTCTATATACTCCTTCCACCTTTCTGCTTTCCCTTCTTTGCGTAGAATTGGGTTTCGATCTGAGCTCTTGATATTTATACAAGTGTTTCTCTTTTCTCCGGTCTCTTTGATTTTCCTGCAGGCAGTATCTATCTTACCCCTAGTGAGATAAGCCTCTACATTTTTACATCCTCTAGCCATCCCTGCTGTCACATATACATCGAAAACGCTGTCACCATCCCAACAAAATTACTCACAGACTGAAAATCAAGCTCGCCCTGTCATCTATGACATACAAAAATTCCATAACAATCCAGTCAGGAGAGTAACCGACGACTAGCCACTGCTGGAAAATTTGGACCTGATCAACGCATTCCAGAATGCACAACCTGATGCCTACAGTGTCGATGGCTGTTTCAGAGTAATTACCAGCATAAGATCACATGTAGATATACAACTTACCATGGAAACGCAGACTCTGTATCCCTGTTACCACTGAGTTCAGACGAGACATTTGATCCCCATCCTCCTCACTGTGCTGGAAGATAGACGATCAATCACTAGCAGCTCTAATAAATCTTCCCCTGAGAGCCAGAAAGGTATCAGATACAATGGCTGGGCCGGCCGATGTGGCCGAGTGGTTCTAGGTGCTACAGTCTGGAACCGCGCGACCGCTATGGTTGCAGGTTCGAATCCTGCCTCGGCCATGGATGTGTGTGATGTACTTAGGTTAGTTACGTTTAAGTAGTTCTAAGTTCTAGGGGACTGATGACCTTAGAAGTTAAGCCCCATAGTGCTCAGAGCCATTTGAACGATGGCTGGACCACCTTTTTCCCATTCGGAATTACACATGCGATTGATGACCATCTTGCTTTCTTGCAAACGTCAGGTAGCCAAAAGTATGCCTCACTCTGTCATAGGATTAGAGTGTGCCAAGGAGTACTCCTATTGTCAGAAGCCACAGAGGGTAACAAGGTGATAATTTCAAACGCCACAAAATCAGGGGTATTAGCACTCCTCCATCAACACATTGGGGCATATCAGAGTCAAAAAGCTAGTACATTGGTATGTATACTATAATGATGTAAATGAAAGGACCACCAAACCCATCGATCTCTGCCAGGTGTGCATCACATTCCAGACAGCACCACATAAGCAGTTCAATTCCTGGCTACCAATTTAGGGTATCTGGGACTGCTTTCACATAGCCTTTGTGGGACCATTTCTACAATTTATGTGAATGGTAGTATCTGGTGTGTATCCATATTTTTCTTATGTGGTGCAAATTCCCTACACCACAGCAGATACCACTAAACTGGCGTGTATTCAAATAGAGAGATATGTAAACAGGCAGAATACGGTGCTGCGGTCGCCAACGCCTATACAGGACGACTAGTGTCTGCTGCAGTTGTTAGATCTGTACAATGGGAGGTTATCAAGATTTCTGTCAGTTTGAGCGCGGTGTTACAGTCAGCGCACGAGCGACGGGACGCAAAATCGACGAGGTAGCGATGAAATGGGGATTTTCCCGTACAACCATTTCACGAGTGTACCATGAATGTCATGACTCCGAAAAAACGTTCAATTTCTGACATCGCTGCGGCCAGAAAAATATCCTGCAAAAACAGGATCAATGACGACTGAAGAGAATCGTTCAACGTGACAGAAGTGCAACCCTTCCGCCAATTGCTGCAGATTTCTATACTGAGCCATCAACAAGCTTTCAGAGCCGAAGGCCGACTCGAGTACCCTGTGCATGACACAAGGCTTTACGCTCCGCCTGGGCCCATCAACATCGACATTGACCTGTTGATGACTTTAAATATGTTGCCTGGTTCGATGAGTCTTGTTTCAAATTGTGTCGATTGGATGGACGTGTACGGGTATGGAGACAACCTCCTGAATCCATGAACCCAGCATGTCAGTAGGGACTGTTCATGATGCAGGAGGCTCCGTAATAGTGTGGGGCGTCATATGGGATCCCTGGCATCTCTAGATATCACTCTGACAGGTGATATGTACGTAAGCATCCTGTCTGATTACCTGCATTAATTCACGTTCATTGTGCATTTCGATTGATGTGGGCAATTCTAGCAGGACAACGCGACACCCCACACGGCGAGAAATGCTACACCGTGGTTCAAGGAGCACTCTACTGAGTTTAAACATTTTCGCTGGCCACCAAACTCCCAGAGGCGAATATTGTTGAGCATATCTGGGATGCTTTGCCATGTGCTGTTCAGAAGAGATCTCTAGCCCTTCGTATTCTTACGTATTTATGGGCAGCCCTACATGATTCATGGTGTCAATTCCCTCCAGCACTAGTTCAGACATTAGTCGAGTCCATGGCACGTCGTGTTGCGGCACTTCTACATACTCTCAGGGCCCCTACATGATATTAGGCAGGTGTACCAGTTTCTTCGGCTCTTCAGTGTATATTTAAAATAGAAAACATCACTAAAGCGATTGTTTGTGACATGGACTCCAGTCCGTTTCAAACTTCTATACCCACAATCGAGTACATCTGCCCCATTCTACTCCTCTTCCGATGGACATCTGGTGCGTATGTCCACGGCACTCACGGCCTGGAAAGTACACAAGAAGAATTTGGGGACAACATTTACCACCATTTTAACTATGTACTAAACCACACCCATCTACAGAAGAAGCATATAAGAAATTATTTCATGGTAGACACCCAAGGACAGCACCTCACCTCGAACAACTGAATGAACACCAGCCATCACCATAAGCCCAGAATACCATCAGAGAACAAAATACAGCCCATGTTGATGGGTGTTGGTGTCAACCTTATAGACTGTGGAGCACCATCATTACCCTCCAGAGTACAGCAACGGTTGCTGTAGAGTATCATGTGGGAATGGTTCACCGACACATCACCCAAATGTTCCATCGAAGAGTTTCCAAGCCTGATGAATCAATTTCGCTGTCAGCAACAATAAGAGAACCACTACCACCAGTGAGGTTATATACAGAAGCCAGCCCATTAATTCTAGCACCATGAAATTTGTTACATCCTAGACTTGGAAATGGCAGAAGCTATCGCACTAAATCCATCACCATGCCTGGCAGAAGATGAATCAACACTATCATCAAAGAAAATCCTCAATTACCACCAGCCACACCAATATTAGTACCTTCAGTCATTCAGACCACGGGCCACATCGTCCACATGCAAGACAAGGAGGAGTGTTCCAGTCTTAGAGGGCGTCTTTGTGGAAAAGTGATCTTAGATCATTGCCATCAATGTTCCAGAATTCATAACTGGCAGTGACCATGGGCACTGTAGTGGCTCCACCACAAACGGCAATAACTTTGCCATGCGATCACTGGAAACGCAAGGCGGCCACCTGGAGAACTACAAAGATTAAAACATAACTGGGCACAGAACAGGTGGAAGTCAGTTCCCTTCGAGTAGCTAACTCAAGACCACAGACAGCTACGGCACGACACCATTTTCTCACCTCCACCGGTACTGGACTCTGTTTCCTGAGACTTTGCCGAATTCGTCGTCTCGTTCTGCTGTACTGTCGCAAGACTAGCTGTGTTAGCAGTTTTCGACTACAAGTGGCAGACTTGGAAACATATCCTCTACATATCTGTGCTGCTGCGGCGTAGGTCGTGAGAAAAACCGATGAAACTTGCTCAAATTGTTATCAAATGTCAATGATTGTATCCTATTTTAGACACTGATCCACTGGAACGCCAAGTGTCAGTTCATTCTACTTCAATTAGTTTTTTGGGAACTTCTAATTTTTTCAGATACATTGATCTGGCTAGTTAAGTTTGATTAGTGTTTGATGACCCATAAATATTGCTTCTGTGAAAGTATTTATCAATTACTGTAGGTCACAGCAAGTTTTAGTTTGTAGTCTTGGTGTCGCAATATGTCCATCCTCAAAATTTGTTTTACAAGTTTCTCACTTACATCTACAATTTCATAGGTTAGATTTTCTCTAGAAAAGAGTTTAAACACTGTTTTATAAAAATGATTTTAAATCTGGAGGGGTTTCAACTACATTGATTTTGGGTGGCTACAATGGCAAATGAGGAGCAATATGTCTTCTCTCTCCTGCATTTCTAAGCACACCAACCCACTTCATGAACTAAAGTAGTGACTATTCCCTTTCCTCCACTACTTCCTTTGCTCAATGAAAGGTGAGTTGAATTTCTGGAAAACTCTCATACACATCCTGGCAAAAAAATTAAGAAATCGGAAGGGAAAGAGGAAATGAAATGAAACTTTACGGACTGAGATGGTATATGATGTTATTTCAATGATTACAAAATGATGTGAAATGTACAAAGAATATTTTTACAGTATAAATCCAATTATAGCTATGACTTTGCAACCCCTCTTACCTGGATGCTTGCGCTGATTTGGTTAAGAAGAGTGTCATTAAGCCCTTGTATCCTCTTCTGAGGCAACCTGGCCCACAACTGTTATTAATATCCTAGTATGAAGTTGTCAAGTGGTTCAAATGGCTCTGAGCACTATGGGGCTTAACTGCTGAGGTCATCAGTCCCCTAGAACTTAGAACTACTTAAACCTAACTAACCTAAGGACATCACACACATCTATGCCGGAGGCAGGATTCGAACCTGCGCCCGTAGCGGCCTGAAGTTGTCATCCAAGATGGTACCACACATGTTCTATCAAGGACAGCTCTGGGCATAATGCAGTCAATTCTCAATATATATAAATGACCTAGTAGATAGTGTCGGAAGTTCCATGTGGCTTTTCGCAGATGATGCTGTAGTATACAGAGAAGTTGCAGCATTAGAAAACTGTAGCGAAATGCGGGAAGATCTGCAGCGGATAGGCACTTGGTGCAGGGAGTGGCAACTGACCCTTAACATAGACAAATGTAATGTATTGCGAATACATAGAAAGAAGGATCCTTTATTGTATGATTATATGATGGCGGAACAAACACTGGTAGCAGTTACTTCTGTTAAATATCTGGGAGTATGCGTGCAGAATGATTTGAAGTGGAATGATCATATAAAATTAATTGTTGGTAAGGCGGGTACCAGGTTGAGATTCATTGGGAGAGTCCTTAGAAAATGTAGTCCATCAACAAAGGAGGTGGCTTACAAAACACTCATTTGACCTATACTTGAGTATTGCTCATCAGTGTGGGATCCGTACCAGATCGGGTTGACGGAGGAGACAGAGAAGATCCAAAGAAGAGCGGCGCGTTTCGTCACAGGGTTATTTGGTAACCGTGATAGCGTTACGGAGATGTTTAGCAAACTCAAGTGGCACACTCTGCAAGACAGGCGCTCTGCATCGTGGTGTAGCTTGCTCGCCAGGTTTCGAGAGGGTGCGTTTCTGGATGAGGTATCGAATATATTGCTTCCCCCTACTTATACCTCCCGAGGAGATCAGGAATGTAAAATTAGAGAGATTCGAGCGCGCATGGAGGCTTTCCGGCAGTGTTCTTCCCGCGTTCCATACGCGACTGAAACAGAAAAGGGAGGTAATGACAGTAGCACGTAAAGTGCCCTCCGCCACACACCGTTGGGTGGCTTGCGGAGTATAAATGTAGATGTAGACATGTGCCCTGTGTAGACAAGTATTATTCTGTGTAAAAATGGCAACACAATACTGTTGTATGAGAGTAACACATGATGATGCAGAATGTCTGTGACATGCTGTTGTCTCATCAGAGTTTCTTCAATCTCTACCAATAGTCATCTTAAGTCTTACCCTATGGCTTCCTACACCATGACAGCACGAGAACACTGATGTGCCTCTCCAAAACATTGGAAGAATGAAACCTCTCCACAGGTCGTTGACATACTCCCCAGCAATGCTCATCTAGAGTCACTGAACATAATGCAATGCCATCCATCAGTAGCCCATGCTTCCTGGTCATGGCACCACTCCAAAGGCATTCATTTGATTTGTAGTGTTAAAGGCCGCCTACACATGGGAAGACAAATCCCTAGTCTGGCTGCTGCTGGCCTCCGACCAGTAGTGCAGAGTTGCCACAGAATGCTATAGGGAGTGCATTACTTGTTCTAGGATGGCAGGGGTGGATGTGAAGAGGTTACAATGTGCCTGGTGCACAATACAGCGATTCTCCATTGTGGTGATTGGTCGTGATCATAAGGACAACGAGTATGCCTGTCCTCACATTTCTATGCAGCCCCACATCAGGCTCCTGTCACATCTCAATGACATGGCATGATTCGACCAGTCTGCCAAATAGGGACCTACAATGAGGCCCTTTCCAAGCTCAGAGAGATCCTTGTAATGCTCTCACACAAGTATGCTGCACCTCCGTGTCCTCCACAGTGAACTCTCAAAATCTAATGCTTTTCGCAAGCCTTATACAATCCACCATTACTGGTAACAACACCAAACATGAACATTAGTACTGCACTCTGATATCCAATCTACTCCTCACAGAGAACTGCAATTCTAATAGCATATATACCCACCAATGGTGTGTATATGTGCAAAGTTACTTGACATCTTACTATGTATTCTGTGTGTTTAATTTTTTTGTCAGTAAATATTAGAATGGATTTGTTTGTGTTTGTTCCAACATAGCCATGGAACAACTGGTGCAATATCAATTACACTGACTTAGAACCAATAGTTACTTGCCGTATGTGTAGAATAACCCTAGCACTGCTGTCTGAGAAGATTGGTAAATGGCGACATGTAGGTGTAACCCCAAAGTACCTTACGAAACTTGGAAGTTTTAGACTCACTGTCTGAAAAAAAAAACTATTTACATAAGCAAGCCACCACCATTAGGGGTAGACCATGATATATACAAGTAATAAAAAATTTCATGATGTTGCTGTCGAATGTATAGTTATCAGTTGTGACAGGCTGATTATTGTCGGTCCTAACGTTTAACTCGCACTACTGCGGGTGGGAATAGGAAAAAATAGCATGTTGGAAATAGAACTGGATTGCTTGAAGCAAATTCAATGAAATTTTGTACACATATAATTTACTATCTGGAAAACTGCTGTGTTACCGCCGTAATAGTTGCACTCTCAGGAATGGGAGTGGCGGTAAATGTATACATAGTATACATACGCGGTAGTGTACATATGCCTTATTATCCACGACACACTATTGTAGAGATCATTCTGTAACGGGTCCTAATGAGATCAGTAGTGTTCAGCCGAGTTTCTAAGCTTGCTTGATGCAGTACAACTGCCAACACATCATCCTTTTACTTAAAATGGGATATCAATTTATTTTGCTACTAAACTTCAGTCTCATAAAACTTCTTCAGTGCTACAAGACTGTATGTAAAGAAGGTCCAGCTCGGTTAAATCGGAATGACTATCTTAATAGGAAAGGGAAAAGTCGAAACAGTCTCTGACCCATGAATGACACTCATTCAAACGGATCTCTCTATTAACTTTAAGAGATTACAATTTTTAGTGAGATTGACGTCCTCAATGATTATCAATGAACCACAGGGATAGTTTAATAAGTACTGTGCAAATCACAGTACACTGTTTATTTACTTTTAAGCTTTGTGTAGCTGGCTCAGGAGAAGATTCGCCCAGGATTTAATTCATTCTTGAATCAGGAGGAAACAGTACACTGTTTCTTTCCTTTCAAGCTTTGTGTAGCTGGCTCAGGATAAGATTCGCCCAGGAGTTAATTTATTCTTGGATCAGGAGGAAACACTAAAAATTATTCACTATAGCCAACATATTCTCCCAAGAGAATAAAAAACTGTATTGATATTTAAAACTATTTGCAAAGGAGACTGAACAATAAATGAGATTAGTTGTAAACTAAAAGTAATTATTATTGATTACGTTTTGTGTTTAATTAATATTCCACTGAATTTATAAAAGAAATAAATTAGTAAGATGTGAACTATATAAAAACTTAATAAACCACGGATTAATGTAGATAGAGAGGTAAAAATTGACACACATGCTTGGAATGACATGGGGTTTTATTAGAACCAAAAAACAAAAAACAAAGTATCGCTAGACGCGTAAAAGACTCTTCCGCGCGTCGTTTGGTGATGATCGTGTGCTCAGCCGCCACTTTCGTCATGCTTGGCCTCCCAGGTCCCCAGACCTCAGTCCGTGCGATTATTGTCTTTGGGGTTACCTGAAGTCGCAAGTGTATCGTGATCGACCGACATCTCTAGGGGTGCTGAAAGACAACATCCGATTCCAATGCCTCACCATAACTCCTGACATGCTTTACAGTGCTGTTCACAACATTATTCCTCGACAACAGCTATTGCTGAGGAATGATGGTTAGACATATTGAGCATTTCCTGTAGGGAACATCATGTTTGCTTTGTCTTACTTTGTTATGCTAATTATTGCTATTTTGATCACATGAAGCGCCATCTGTCGGACATTTTTTTAACATTTGTATTTTTTTTTTGTTCTAATAAAACCCCATGTCATTCCAAGCATGAGTGTCAATTTGTACCTCTCTATCTACATTATTCCGCGATTTATTCAGTTTTCAAATTTATACTGACTTTTTGATCACCCGGTATATATGTATTTTTTCTTTTAAAAATATAAAAATAAAGTATTATTGTTTTTCTTATTGACAGTTTTAATTTAGATTCGTATCTAACATAAGGTTGCAATAAAAGAAGTTAACCAAGCAGCGCCTAGGTACGCAGAGTAGTCATGAACTTTTAATTATCATTTCGAAAAAATGAAGTTAAATAATTAACTTTTCGATTGCACATGTCGGCAGTCCTGGGTGCACTTCGTAATCCCCACGCCACAGTACCGTAGTAAGCCACTACTGGAGCCGAAACAAAATTGCGTATCCTGTTGTTAAAGTGGTGTATCATGCAGTAATTCACTTTCTTCATTTGAAAGTAAACAACGCTGCTACGATACATGATGAGCTACTGAAGTATGCGGCAACAATGCACCATCATATGAAACAGAGGTTAAGTGATGTAGACCCTTCCAGTGTGGCCAAAGAAATCTGAATGACGAAGAACGAAGTGGCACATCAGCTTCTATGAAGAACCACAATTCGCAAGAGAACTGGAAGCCCTGCTGCTCGAATACTGTCGTATCACAATAGACGCGATAGTGAAAAAAGTGAAAATCAGTCATGGATCACCTTTCAGTTCTCGCACGAAATCTGAACACAATAAAGGTCACGATCCGCTACAGTCAATGGCTGCTTACGTCCATTCATAAAGCCTACCGAACCGAGATTGCTGCGGTACAGCTGCTTTGAGGGCGATCTAGGTAACTTATCTAGTCACCTAGTCACTGTGGAAGAGTGACCGGTGCGTCATTATAATCCTACAACAAAGCAGCAAAGCAAGCAGTGGAACCTATAGATTTGCTACCACCGAGAAAGGCGAAGACCCAAAGATAGTCGGAGGAGATGATAATTGGTGTGTTTTGGGACTCCCATGGGATTGTGCTAGCAGATTATACTCATAAGGGGCACTTCACAAGAGCTTACTACTGTAACCCCCTGATGAGGTCATAGTAGTACGTAGAAATAGTTGCTGAACAGTTCAAAGAAAACTTGAGTCTCATTTCAAATAGGTACCCGACTAATAAAATTATAGCAGGTCTACCCTCGATACGCTGGAAAAATTATACTTTTAAAGCCGGCGGCAGGTATAAAACGTCATCCGAAACTGTACTAAATGCTTTCTCAGAAAATTATTCTAATTTGTTCATGAGCCCACTCGAAGCGTAAATGGTTGCGAAGGTATACTTGACCTGTTAGCAACAAATTGTCCTGGGCAAATAGGGAGTATCATGACTAATACAGGCATTAGCGACACAAGACAGTTGCTGCTAGGCTGAATACCGTACCATCCACAACCATTAAAAAGAAACGCAAAGTACATCTATTTAAAAAAGCTGATAAAAATGCTCTTAACGCCTTTTTGAGAGACAGTTTTCACTCGTTTCGGTCTGATCACTAAGCGTAGAAAAGATGTGGAATGATTTCAGAGAGATAGTATCGACGGCAATTGAGAGATGTATACCACATAAATTGATAAGTGATGGTACTGATCCCCCATGGTACACAAAACGGGTCAAATCGCTGTTGCAGAAGCAACGAAAAAAGCATGCCAGATTTAAAAGAACGCAAATCCCGAAGATTGGCAAAGTTTTGTCGGAGTACGAAATACAGAGCGTGCTTCAATGCGAGATGCTTTTAATAATTTTCACAACGAAGTTCTGTCTCGGAATTTGGCAGAAAACCCAGGGAGATTCTGATCATACATGAACTACGCAAGTGGCAAGACCCAATCAATATCTTCACTGAGCGAAGTCCCTGATGACAGTGCCACTAAAGCAGAATTATAAAACGCGGTTTTCCGAAACTTCTTCACCAAAGAAGACGGTGTAAATACTCCTGAATTCCAATCAAGAACAACTGCAAAGATGAGAAACATAGAAGTAGATATCCTCGGTGTAGCAAAGCAGCTTAAATCACTTAACAAAGGCAAGGCCTCCGGTCCAGATTGTATACCAGTTAAGCTCCTTTCAGAGTATGCTGATACAATAGCTTCATACTCATCAGTTATATACAAACGCTCGCTCACAGAAAGATCCGTACCTAAAGACTGGATGATTTTTCAAGTCGCACCGATACCCAAAAAGGGAAGTAGGAGTAATCCGCTGAATTATAGTCCCATATCACTAACGTCGATTTGCAGTAGGGTTTCGGAACATTTTCAGTGTTCGAACACTATGAAGTACCTCGAAGAAAATGATTTATTGACACATTGTCAGCACGGATTCAGAAAATAGCGTTCTTGTGAAACACATCTAGCTGTTTATACTCATGAAATAATGAGTGCTATCGACAGGTGATGTCAATTTGATTCTATATTTTTAGATTTCCTGAAGGCTTTCGACACCGTTCCTCACAAGCGTCTTCCTACCAAACTGGGTGCCTACGGAGTATCGCCTCAGTTGTGCGACTGGATTCGTGTGTTCTCCTGCCAGAAAGGTCACAGTTCATAGTAATAGACGGAAAGTCATCGAAAAAAAAGAAGTAATTTCCGGCGTTCCTCAAGGAAGTGTTATAGGCCCTCTATTGTTCCTGATCTACACTCCTGGAAATTGAAATAAGAACACCGTGAATTCATTGTCCCAGGAAGGGGAAACTTTATTGACACATTCTTGGGGTCAGATACATCACATGATCACACTGACAGAACCACAGGCACATAGACACAGGCAACAGAGCATGCACAATGTCGGCACTAGTACAGTGTATATCCACCTTTCGCAGCAATGCAGGCTGCTATTCTCCCATGGGGATGATCGTGGAGATGCTGGATGTAGTCCTGTGGAACGGCTTGCCATGCCATTTCCACCTGGCGCCTCAGTTGGACCAGCGTTCGTGCTGGACGTGCAGACCGCGTGAGACGACGCTTCATCCAGTCCCAAACATGCTCAATGGGGGACAGATCCGGAGATCTTGCTGGCCAAGGTAGTTGACTTACACTTTCTAGAGCACGTTGGGTGGCACGGGATACATGCGGACGTGCATTGTCCTGTTGGAACAGCAAGTTCCCTTGCCGGTCTAGGAATGGTAGAACAATGAGTTCGATGACGGTTTGGATGTACCGTGCACTATTCAGTGTCCCCTCGACGATCACCAGAGGTGTACGGCCAGTGTAGGAGATCGCTCCCCACACCATGATGCCGAGTGTTGGCCCTGTGTGCCTCGGTCGTATGCAGTCCTGATTGTGGCGCTCACCTGCACGGCGCCAAACACGCATACGACCATCATTGGCACCAAGGCAGAAGCCACTCTCATCGCTGAAGACGACACGTCTCCATTCGTCCCTCCATTCACGCCTGTCGCGACACCACTGGAGGCGGGCTGCACGATGTTGGGGCGTGAGCGGAAGACGGCCTAACGGTGTGCGGGACCGTAGCCCAGCTTCATGGAGACGGTTGCGAATGGTCCTCGCCGATACCACAGGAGCAACAGTGTCCCTAATTTGCTGGGAAGTGGCGGTGCGGTCCCCTACGGCACTGCGTAGGATCCTACGGTCTTGGCGTGCATCCGTGCGTCGCTGCGGTCCGGTCCCAGGTCGACGGGCACGTGCACCTTCCGCCGGCCACTGGCGACAACATCGACGTATTGTGGAGACCTCACGCCCCACGTGTTGAGCAATTCGGCGGTACGTCCATCCGGCCTCCCGCATGCCCACTATATGCCCTCGCTCAAAGTCCGTCAACTGCACATACGGTTCACGTCCACGCTGTCGCGATGGAGCTCCGTATGCCACGGCAAACTGGCTGACACTGACGGCAGCGGTGCACAAATGCTGCGCAGCTAGCGCCATTCGACGGCCAACACCGCGGTTCCTGGTGTGTCCGCTGTGTCGTGAGTGTGATCATTGCTTGTACAGCCCTCTCGCAGTGTCCGGAGCAAGTATGGTGGGTCTGACACACCGGTGTCAATGTGTTCTTTTTTCCATTTCCAGGAGTGTATATTAACAACATAGGATACAATCCGAGTAGCCCTCTTAGATTATTTGCAGATGATGCTGTCATTCACCGTCTTGTAAAGTCATCAGATGACCAAAACAAATTGCAAAAAAATTATTTAGGTAAGATATCTGTGTAGTTCGAAAAGTGGCAATTGACCCTGAATAAAGAAGCGTGTGAAGTTATTCACATGAGTACTAAAAGAAATCAGCTAAATTTCAATTACGCGATAAGTCACACAAATCTGAAGGCTGTAAATTCAACTAAATACTTAGGGAGTACAATTACAAATAACTTAAACTGGAACGATCACATAGATAATATTGTGGGTACAGCAAACCAAAGACTGCGATTCATTGACAGAACACCTAGAAGGTGCAACAGGTCTACTAAAGAGACTGCTTACACCACGCTTGTCTGCCATATTCTGGAGTATTGCTGTGCGGTGTGGGATCTGCATCAGGTGGCACTGACGGATGACATCGAAAAAGTACAAAGAAGGGCAGCTCGCTTTGTATTAGCGCCAAATAGGGGAGATAGTGTCACAGACATGATACGTGAATTGGAGTAGCAATCATTAAAACAAGGGCGTTTTTCGTTGCGACGGGATCTTCTCATGAAATTTCAATGACCAGTTTTCTCCTCCGATTGCGAAAACATTCTGTTGGCATCCACCTACATAGGGAGAAATGATCATCACGATAAAATAAGAGAAATCAGGGGTCGCTCAGAAAAATTTAAGTGCTCGTTTTTCCCGCGTGCCGTTCGAGAGTGGAACGGTAGAGAGACTTCTTGAAGGTGGTTCATTGAACACTCTGCGAGGTACTTAATTGTGAACAGCAGAGTAATCACGTAGATGTAGATGTAGATATAGATGAAGACGAAACGTCGTGAAAAACTGCCCTGGTGTTGTTTTTACCGAGCAGCAATACCCCAGCTCACTCTTCATAAGACACTGTCAAACATGCTGCTCCTTTAAGCTACGAAATTCTACCTCCCTTCCCCCTCTCTCCCTCCACCGTATTATCTTGACATGGCACTCTCTGACTTCATCCTCTTTCCTCAGATCGGATGAAGAAAGCATTGCTTGAAAGTCAATTCCTGAATTAGAAGGAGATGATTTTCAAGAGAAACGTTTCAAGAACCGTCAAAATAGAAACTTCTACAACCAAAGTCTGCGCCAAGTCAGCCATTGCTGGGAAAAATGTGTCATAACTGAAGGCTACAAGCGTGGCCAGATGAGCAACCTCCGCGCTGCCGATTCCCGTGTTGTGATGAGCAGCCGGCCACAGGCAGCAACGGTTGCTGTCTGGCGTTGGCGTACGACAAGTCTAGTGCAGGACTGCAGTTCGTAGCTACAGTTTGTAGTGGAAATCAGCCTGCGAGACGTAGGCAAGTGCAGTTGCCAATATCCCTTGCACAGCGACAAGTGTTTACTATGGTGATTGACAGTGTGGCTCCCAGGATGGACATAGTCTTGTTGACATTGCATTCAGGACACATACCTCGACAGGCTACTGCTAGTTGTACACTCCTGGAAATGGAAAAAAGAACACAGTGACACCGGTGTGTCAGACCCACCATACTTGCTCCGGACACTGCGAAAGTGCTGTACAAGCAATGATCACACGCACGGCACAGCGGACACACCAGGAACCGCGGTGTTGGCCGTCGAATGGCGCTAGCTGCGCAGCATTTGTGCACCGCCGCCGTCAGTGTCAGCCAGTTTGCCGTGGCATACGGAGCTCCATCGCAGTCTTTAACACTGGTAGCATGCCGCGACAGCGTGGACGTGAGCCGTATGTGCAGTTGACGGACTTTGAGCGAGGGCGTATAGTGGGCATGCGGGAGGCCGGATGGACGTACCGCCGAATTGCTCAACACGTGGGGCGTGAGGTCTCCACAATACATCGATGTTGTCGCCAGTGGCCGGCGGAAGGTGCACGTGCCCGTCGACCTGGGACCGGACCGCAGCGACGCACGGATGCACGCCAAGACCGTAGGATCCTACGCAGTGCCGTAGGGGACCGCACCGCCACTTCCCAGCAAATTAGGGACACTGTTGCTCCTGTGGTATCGGCGAGGACCATTCGCAACCGTCTCCATGAAGCTGGGCTACGGTCCCGCACACCGTTAGGCCGTCTTCCGCTCACGCCCCAACATCGTGCAGCCCGCCTCCAGTGGTGTCGCGACAGGCGTGAATGGAGGGACGAATGGAGACGTGTCGTCTTCAGCGATGAGAGTGGCTTCTGCCTTGGTGCCAATGATGGTCGTATGCGTGTTTGGCGCCGTGCAGGTGAGCGCCACAATCAGGACTGCATACGACCGAGGCACACAGGGCCAACACTCGGCATCATGGTGTGGGGAGCGATCTCCTACACTGGCCGTACACCTCTGGTGATCGTCGAGGGGACACTGAATAGTGCACGGTACATCCAAACCGTCATCGAACTCATTGTTCTACCATTCCTAGACCGGCAAGGGAACTTGCTGTTCCAACAGGACAATGCACGTCCGCATGTATCCCGTGCCACCCAACGTGCTCTAGAAAGTGTAAGTCAACTACCTTGGCCAGCAAGATCTCCGGATCTGTCCCCCATTGAGCATGTTTGGGACTGGATGAAGCGTCGTCTCACGCGGTCTGCACGTCCAGCACGAACGCTGGTCCAACTGAGGCGCCAGGTGGAAATGGCATGGCAAGCCGTTCCACAGGACTACATCCAGCATCTCCACGATCATCCCCATGGGAGAATAGCAGCCTGCATTGCTGCGAAAGGTGGATATACACTGTACTAGTGCCGACATTGTGCATGCTCTGTTGCCTGTGTCTATGTGCCTGTGGTTCTGTCAGTGTGATCATGTGATGTATCTGACCCCAGGAATGTGTCAATAAAGTTTCCCCTTCCTGGGACAATGAATTCACAGTGTTCTTATTTCAATTTCCAGGAGTGTATTTGTCTATCGGCACACCCAACGAATTGCTGTACAACTTAAGTATCACAGCGCATTAAAGTGTATATTTGTGTGTCACTAATTTGTTTACATTAACACAGTTCCTCCATCCATCTTGGAGCATTTAAACCTAATACGAAACGTGCGAGTTGTCCTACCCAGACGACCCGTACAAATCACCTGGTGATGAAAATTCCGAACTGACTGTACTGAATTACTTTCTTTGTTACTTTGCTGTTCCTTGCTTGCTTGTTCGTTAACTTTTCGTGCTTTCGGAAATTTTCAGCTACAGGCTGGTGCTCTTCGTTTTTGTTATTTGATTGCTGTGCCGCCATAGTTCATAAGTTATCTTTAGGATTTACACTACTGGCCATTAAAATTGCTACACCAAGAAGAAACGCGTATGTTACACGGGCATTCATTGGACGAATATATTATACTAGAACAGATATGTGAATACATTTTCACGCAGTTTGGGTGCATAGATCCTGAGAAATCAGTACCCAGAACAACCACCTCTGGCCGTAATAACGGCCTTGATACGCCTGGCCATTGAGCCAAACAGAGCTTGGATGGCTTGTACAGGTACAACTGCCCATGCAGCTTCAACGCGATACCACAGTTCATCAAGAGCAGTGACTGGCGTATTGTGACGAGCCAGTTGCTCGACCACCATTGACCAGATGTTTTCAATTGGTGAGAGATCTGGAGAATGTGCTGGCCATGGCAGGAGTCGAACATTTTATGTATCCAGAAAAGCCCGTACAGGAACTGTAACATTCGGTCGTGCATTATCCTGCTGAAATTTAGGGTTTCGCAGAGATCGAATGAAGGGTAGAGCCACAGGTTGTAACACATCTGAAATGTAACGTCCACTGTTCAAAGTGCCGTGAATGCGAACAAGAGGTGACCGAGAGGTGTAACCAATGGCAACCCATACCATCACGCCTGGTGATACGCCAGTATGGCGATGAAGAATACACGCTTCCACTGTGCGTTCACCTCGATGACGCCAAACACGCATCCGACCATCATGATGCTGCAAACAGAACCGGTATTCATCCGAAAAAATGTCGTTTTGCCATTCGTGCACCCAGGTTCGTGGTTGAGTATACCATCGCAGGCGCTCCTGTCTGTAATGCAGCGTCAAGGGTAACCGCAGCCTTGGTCTCCGAGCTGATAGTCCATGATGCTGCAAACGTCGGCGAACTGTTCATGCAGATGGTTGTTGCCTTGCAAACGTCCCCGTCTGTTGACTCAGGAATCGAGACGTGGCTACACGATCCATTACAGCCATGCGGATAAGATGCCTGTCATCTCCACTGCTAGTGATACAAGGCCGTTGGGATCCAGCACGGCGTTCCGTATTACCCTCCTGAACCCACCGATTCCATATTCTGCTAACAGTCATTGGATCTCGACCAGCGCGAGCAGCAATGTCGCGATACGATAAACCGCAATCGCGATAGGCTACAATCCGACCTTTATCGAAGTGGGAAACGTGATGGTACGCATTTCTCCTTCTTACACGAGGCATCAGAACAACGTGTCACCAGGCAACGCCGGTCAACTGCTGTTTGTGTATGAGAAATCGGTTGGAAACTTTCCTCATGTCAGCACATTGTAGTTGTCGCCACCTGCGCCAACCTTGTGTGAATGCTCTGAAAACCTAATCATTTGCATATCACAGCATCTTCTTCCTGCCAGTTAAATATCGCGTCTGTAGCACGTCATCTTCGTGGTGTAGCAATTTTAATGGCCAGTAGTGTAATCTCTGATACGACTGCCTCATAATCAGTGGTACCACAAATGCAAAAGCCTGCGCCACCACCGCTCGATGTAAATCAGTTTCTTCAGTTACAGATGCTTAGGACTTAGGGCTTAGCTAAAGCTACCAGTTTTGTTGATCGTGTGACGATGAAAGACATTGCGCAGCCCCACTTCTGCAGAGCTCGCGCAGTACCACATGCCCTCCGTAAACATGTTGCGGAGGAATTTGCACACTGGTTGGAAACAGGCGTCATTGCACCCACCACAGTCAGTTTGTGGGCATACCCGTTAGTTTTCGTGAAGAAACCTCCAGGAAAATTGAGAATCTGCGCAGAGTAAGGCGACAGTGAATCCTCAGACAGTAGTTGATTCATTCCCACTGCCGCGACTTGATGAGCTTGATGAGCTTATGGATCGCTTAGGAGCGGGGCGCTGCTTCTCCAAAATCGATTTGTGCGATGCCTTCCTATAGACTGCATTAGATGAACAGTTACAGGTATTGTGATTAATACACACACGGCCCCTACAAATTTCTTCGCTTGCCTTCTGGTAGCGCATCTACACCAGCGATCTTTCAACGCTATCTGGAACAATTAACTGCATGTGTGCCCGAGCATCACTCAGATGACATTATGGTATCAGGCCGCACAGCAGGAGAACACCACAGTAATTTGCGTTCTCTGTTCAGGGTGTTGTCAGAGGCAGGCCTCAAATGTAACAAAAAAAGTGTTTTCTTCCAGACTGAAATTGAGTATTTAGGTCTTGTGTTCAATTCCCCTGACGCAGTCGCACTTGCAGGCTATTCGTCGCCTCAAACCTCCGAGAACTCTCTCATGAATTGCGTTCAGTACTACGTAAGCTGACCTACTACATCAGCTTCATTCCTTATGCAGCTCAAATAGCAGAGCCCTTACATCACCTTCGACATAAGAATGTACCTTTCACGTCGTCCCAAGAATGTGACATTGAATTTCAGAAGCTGAAAGATGCTTTGCTTAGAGATCGTTGTCTGGTCCATCTCGATCCTGGCAAACCAGTTGTCTTGGCCATAGGTACATCCTCATATGGCATTGGCGTGGTACTTTCTCACAGATGTGGTTCTGCAGACAGACCAGTAGCTTTTATCTCCAAACTTCTGAATAAGGCTCAGAGCAATTATCCGCAGATTCGGGGAAGGAGGCACTTGCAATCTTTTATGGACTGAACTTCACCAAAACTTACATGGAAGGAAATTTCACTCAGTCACTTAGCACAAACCGGTGCAGTCACTTTTCATTCTGGCCGCGCCTATTCCAAACTGCACTGCAAAAAATTGCAACGATGGGTTGTTATTCTCTCGCATTATCAATGTGAGGTAATCTACAGCCCCACATACAAGGATGCCAATACAGATACGCTCTTGTGTCTTCCCATGGGACTGGATGCGATATTTGATATATCGGATTCATTATATTGTCAGATTGATGCACGGGAGTTAGAAGGTGTGGACCAATTCCCCTTAGATCACAGAAACGTCGTCCAGGCAACGACAGTGGACCTGGACTTGCAGATTTTGTTGCGCTATATCCGCACAGATTGGCCTTGCTCAGTGAAATAAATCTGTCAGTACTTTGTACGTCGGCAAGGCTTGTCAGTGCTTCAAGATGTTATTTTGCTATGCACTGAATCAGAACAATCGCGTGTGATGACCCCAAAGGCTCTCCAGAGACATGCACTCAGCTTGCTCCACCAGGGTCACTGGGGCACAGTCCGTACGCAACAATTAACTTGCATAGACTGCACTTGGTTCAGCATGGAAGCTCAAATAGAACAGATAACCGCACAGTGCCATGCTTTTGTGGAACAGCAGGCAGCGTCTCCTCAACGTTTCTTTGATTGGCCAAAACCAGAAGCGCCTTAGCAGCCCATTCGTGTGAACTTTCCTGGAGCCTATTGGAACATTCGTTGGCTGATTGTCGTCGACGCATACAGCAAGTTTCCTTTTGTTATGCCCATGTATTCAACACCGACTCATTGCCTGCTCCCATCTTTGTATCCATATTTTGCTTTGAAGATCTTTCAAAGTTACTTGGGACTGATAATGGACTTCAGTTTGTCGACATAATTTGAGGACTTTTCTACAACCTCACATCACCAGTTGGCCTTTTCACCCCCAATCAAATGGAGAAGTGCAGCACTTTGTGCACACCCTCAAAGAGCATGCAGACAACCTAGGCGCCCACCGCATGTGGGAAGAAGCTTTTCTGCTCTTCCTCTCGTCATACCACACTCAGCGTGCAAAAAATATTCAAATGTGTGTGAAATCTTATGGGACTTAACTGCTAAGTTCATCAGTCCCCAAGCTTGCATACTACTTAACCTAAATTATCCTGAGGGCAAACACGCACATCCATGCCCGGGGGAGGACTCGAACCTCCGCCGGGACCAGCTGCACAGTCCATGACAGCAGCGCCTGAGACCGCTCGGCTAAACCCGCGCGGCACACTCAGCGTGCAGCAGCCCTTTACCAGTGGAGTCGCTCCATGGACAGTGCCACTGCGGATGCTTCAGCTGCTGCACCCACCACAGCGGCTGGGGCCTGCTCTGCCCACTCTGACAATGTGCAAAGCTAATCAACAAACTTTTTTCACGTTATACGGCAGATGGAAGAACTGGGAGTGAGACAGTACTGTAAAATCATTAGATGCATCCATATTTCTCGTACAGGTATAGGAGATTCTCAATAACGGCACCAGAACCAACGTAATTTGCGTGATCTTGACACCAAGTCTTTGTTTACAGGTTCGTTGCCTGCCCAGATGATGCAGCCTACACTCTCTCCAGTGATCTGGGGTACTATGTGGTCACTTCTAACATTCTGCGTGGTGTCTATTTCTTCTAAGTCGTGTCTCCCTACCACTTTCGCGCAACGACGCTCTGAGCGTGTTTTTTTAGGGAATTGACTAGTTTGAACCTGGGACCTGTTGCTGGTAAGGAGACGCCAGACCACACATGACATGTAGAATTCAGAAGAGTACTAGCGATGATATAATCAAATACTTAATTATTTCGGGACGTTAAACACTAACCACCACCACCACTTAATTATTTCAGCGTCAGCTCCACTGCACTCCCTGTAAAAGAATCTTAATACTAACTAAATTTAGTGGAAGGGGTTCAAGGCTTTCCTATTTTTAGTTGTAAGAGGTCCATAATTAAAGAATTTGTTGCTAGCGCTCTCGAGCTGATGTAATTTCGATGTATTGCTCACGCGCTGCCTGCGATATGTAAGCTAGAAGAGAATATGAGACCAAAGAGCAGTATTGACTGCAGTAAGAACTGTGTGTCAGTAGGAGTAAGTTGTTGCTAGCGATCAGTCGTGTCTGGTGTATCGTGTTGGCTGGGCCGGTCGTGTGCAGCGATGGCGGAGCCTGAGCGTTGTAGGATAAGGTAAAAGCAGCCTCGCGCATATGTACTATTGTTACATCAAGTCCCATGTAAATGTTTCAAAAAAATCTGTTAATAATAATCTTTCTCATAAAAAGTAACTTTTGACATTCATCTCAATTTAAAGAATTCACTAATTTCTCTAATCCTTGGCCATCCCGATTATTGAAAACAAAAATCAGTTCTTTCCTTTTATATAAGACAAATCTATCGGCCAGCATTGCACTTAGCTGCGCCAGAAAAATTTCTGATAGGAGCAGATATATACGCGTTATCCGGCGACCTAATTAAGGTAAGATTTTTCAGTTTATTCAGAATGATGTATGAGGGCCATGACGCAGCATTGCTGATGTCCAAAATTTACCAGGTTAAATTGACTGTCAATTATTGAAAGGCTATAAGTGACCCACATTTTTTATTGAGAGATTAGTCACATTTTATTATTGATACGTTAAGCAATTTTCCTGTTGGTAGGTTGTACTGAGTGTGAACGACATAACTATATTTTTTTTACTGTTGAGAGGTTGAGGAATTTTTCTGTTTTGAGGTTACACTAAATGAGAATATTATTCATATTATTTTATTTTGTGGGGAGGTTACATAGTTAGCTGGTAAAATAACGTCGAAAAACCAGTTAAATTTACCATTGGAAATTTTATTCTACTCACAAAACATTGTTTATAAATTGCACTATTGGTAAAAGGAAATGTTTTAAAACAGGATGATAAAAACCAACTGCGTTCAACAAAAATGTGAATGAATATTCCCTGAGTGGGTTTCCAAGTTCTACCATGGATCGAAGGATGACCTATGCCATATCACATCTATGATCTAGGTTTAAATTAAGTTTCACAAAAGAGAAAACTATCAAAATGGTCTACACTGACCCTCAGTTATCTTTAATTACTTATCTAACTTGTCATAAATTACAGTGGCTGATGTGGCTTCTCAATAACTACATAACAGAAAAATCATCGCATTTCAGATTTTTACTTCAAGTGGCAAATGTGAACACCATGAGTTTTAATTGACGATCGACGCTGGTATTACGCAAAAAGGGGTGTAACAGATGAGACTACTGCAGGTCTGAGTAAAGCTTTATGCGCTATTATGCGACATCACGTGCGTTCATTACCTTGTCGGTGTTCGTCGGGGGCGGCGGGCAGCACAGCTCAGCTCACCTCCCCGTCTCAGAAGCAACTCTCTCCTAACTTCTAACTACAGTTTACCGAAGTTGGTTTAAAAACACTATCTGGCTGTGTTTTTATCTGACCAATCAGGGTCTCAATGTTAACCTTAGGCTCCACCTACAAAAATTCTGTCTATCAAATGAGAAACGTTATACTTTTTGTGGTGGGGCAATGTTTTTAAAGTTTGCAACGTAACAGACGCGAAAAAGTCTCACGCTAAAACTTGCAGCAGATGTGGTCCTTTAGTGTTATCGTAAGATCTATACTGTTCTTCTGTAGGGCTCTATCTTTTAGCATGGGCTGGGGGATGGTGCTAACGTAACAGAGACGCGAAAAGGTCTTACGCTAAAACTTGCGGTTGGGGTGGTCCTAGTGGTTAGCTGGTGACATAGGTGTCCAGTCCGTCCCTTATTGTAGGGCCTTCTAGCTTAACACGGTTCTGCTCTCGGCTTCTGTTCTCGTTTCTCCCCTCGGAACTGCGTCTGTCTCACAGTGGGAAGGTGTGACATGCATTTAAGCATTCTTGTGTTAGTCTGTGGTATTCCATTTGCTCACTCGTTACTCGTATTACTTTGGTTAATTTAATGTCACGATTTATTCGGAGCTATGTGACATACTACTGAATTTGCTTATGTCAGGGTTTTCATGGAAGGTGTTGGATTTGCCTGACACCTTACACACTTTCAGGCTCTGAACCCACAGACTTACACTGGACGCCTCATCCAGCACTGAGTGGAGAACAGGTCTTCCAGGGATACTTCACTCCATGGCATGGCCTACCAAAGAGCCGCCATCCCACATCAAGACACCATTATGGGTCAACCTCATGAAGATTGCACTCCGTTATCAGACGCTGGTGTGTGTCCTTCGCCTCGGTTTCCAGTTGGTGTTCAGGGACGGTCACAAGGCGAAAGCTGGGGCGTGAGCAGAGGCTTGGCACCAGATACAGACTCTGCTCCCCTCATTGCTTGCTGCATCCACACCTCCCACTGCCATCGTAGCAGCAACCGACACTACATGTTTATGGTGAGGAGGTTCGAGGGAGGGAGAGGGGGGAGGGGTGTTCTGTGCTCGCCAATGGATACAACTGCTGAAGCTGGCCGCTGAGACGGTTTCCGACTGGCACCATGGTCGGCGGTATGAAGTTCGCCACCAACCACAAACGTAGCCCAATCAGCAACCTCCTGGCTGCCGCCAATGAGATGGACTTCCACATTGTGATAAGTGGTGGCCATAGGCACCAACGGATCATGTTTGGCGTTGGCATACTCAGTTCTAGTACAGAGTTCTAGGATTGCAGTTCGTATGTACAGTTCGTAGTGGAGCTCAGCCTGTGAGAATTAGTCTACAAGTAGAGTCGCCCATAACCTTCATACAGGGACAAGTGTTTACTACAGTGATTTACAGTGTGGCGCCCAGGACGGACAAAGTATTGTTGACATTGTATTCTGAACACACGCCTTGGCAGGCCACTGCTAGTTGTGTCTATCTATCGGCACATCCAGTGAGTTGCTGTCTAATTTTAGTATCTCAGCGCAGTAAAGTACGTATTTGTGTGTGACTAATTTGTTTGCACTGTCACAGTTCCTCCGTCCACCTAGGAACATCTAAACCCATCACGACCTGTACAAGCTGTTCTACCCACATTACCCACACACATAAGTTCCCACAGGTGCACACGATCCCACATTTTCTCACGTTACGAGATTGTCTTTTGGAATTGCTACTTCTACAGTGTATCACAGCCCTTCGGAGTACATGGTGACAGTACTGTTCCGGAAATTACGAGTGATAATTTATTTCGATTTTCTGACAATTATTTCGTTAGCCATTACTGCCGATTTCGTGAAGGGTCGAGTTTATTCAGGTAACGTAGCGTGAAAGCAGGGGCTGTCACCCTGCCGAAAGTGAAAAGTCAGTTGGGATGGGGTGTGGAGACAAGGAGAATATATAAAACATCGACTGGTCGAACAGCCGGTAGACGTCAGACGGAAACGGAATCCGTAAAAACTGGTGGCTTTTAGCGGTCGAAGCTACTGGTGTAGACGAATCAAAATGGGTCATACATAAACGCGAAATTGAATGAACATTTGAACCCAAATCGATTATAGAATCTATAGCGCTCAGACAATAAGCCCATTACGTCTCCACACATCCTATAACTATTTTCTTGACAAGGCGGAAAGTGTGCTGGATCTTGGCTGATTTGCACCATTGTGCCCAGTCAATGATAAACTAGTTGCACAGTCATCTATCAATTGTTTATTAAGACAATGGTCATGAATCGACTAACTTTTCGTCAAATGAATTCGGGAGAGTCGTCAAATACAACAGAAGGGATGATACACTATGTGATCAAAACCTGGCTGAAAATGACTTACAAGTTCGTGGCGCCCTCCATCGGTAATGCTGGAATTCAATACTGTGTAGGTCCACCCTTAGCCATGATGACAGCTCCCACTCTCGCAGGCATACATTCAGTCAGGTGCTGGGAGGTTTCTTGGGGAATGGCAGCCCATTCTTCACGGCGTGCAGAACTGACGAGAGGTATCGATGTCGGTCGATGAGGCTTGGCACGAAGTCGGCGTTCCAAAATATCCCAGAGGTGTTCTGTGGACTTGAGGTCAGGACTCTGGACAGGCCAGTGCATTACAGGGATGCTATTGTCGTGTAACCACTCCGACACAGACCGTGCATTATGAACAGGTGCTCGATCGTGTTGAAAGATGCAATCACCATCCCCGTATTGCTCTTCAACAGTAGAAAACAAGAAGGTGCTTAAAACATCAATATAGGGCTGTGCTCTGATACTGTGGTAGTGCCACGCAAAACAAGGGGTACGAGTCCCCTCCATGAAAAACATGACCACACCACAACACCACCGCCTCCGAATTTTACTGTTGGCACTACACACGCTAGCTGATGACGTTCACCGGGCATTCGCCATACCCACACCCTGCCATCGGATAGCGAAATTGAGTTCCGTGATTCGCCACTCCATACAACGACTTTTCCACTGTTCAATCGTCCAATGTTTACGCTCCTTACACCAAGCGAGGCATCGTTTGGCATTTACCGGCGTTCAGAATGGTTCAAATGGCTCTGAGCACTATGGGACTTAACATCTGAGGTCATCAGCCCCTAGAACTTAGAACTACTTAAATCTAACATAAGGACATCACACACATCCATGGCCGAGGCAGTATTGGAACCTGCGACCGTAGTTGTCGCGCGGTTCCAGACTGAAGCGCCTAGAACCGCTCGGCCACACCGGCCGGCTTTACCGGCGTGATGTGTGGCTTCTAGTCTGGAGCCGAGCTACGGTCGCAGGTTCGAATCCTGCCTCGGGCATGGATGTGTGTGATGTCCTTAGGTAAGTTAGGTTTAATTAGTTCTAAGTTCTAGGCGACTGATGACCTCAGAAGGTAAGTCGCATAGTGCTTAGAGCCATTTGAAGCTTTTTTTTTTTTTGGAACTGCACATTAATGGTTTGTGAGCAATGAGAATATACTTATTACATGAGTGAAATTTGAATTAGAGATGGAAATAGCTTTTGGGGACAAGCAACAAAAATCTTCATAGCAAAAGAAGAATTGAAGCATAGATGGGAGTATCAGCACCTACATGACAAAAGATGGCAGTAATTATTCAGTAAGAGAGTCATCAATATTTCACACCAGTGACAGTGCACCATGTCACCAGGTCACAATTGGTCGTGACTGTTCTGAAGAGCATTCTGGACAATTCGAGAGAATGATATGAATCCTATCGAACATTTGTGGCATACAATCGAGAGGTCAGTGTGTGCACAAAATCCTCCACCAGCAATACTTTCACAATTGTAGACGGCTACAGAGGCAGCATGGTTCAATATTTCTGCAGTGGGCTTCCAACGACTTGTTCAGTCCAAGTCACGTCGTGTTGCTGCATTGCACCGGGCGAAAGGAGGTTTGTCACGGTGTTACGAGGTATCCTATGACTTTTGTCATTACAGTATAATCCTAACGTCCAAACTGCGCTGAAGTAGCGCTAATTGTGGCTCTGTGGCCCTACAGGGAATTTACATGTAATCAAACAGTACTGGAAACGGCTTGAGGACCTCAAAAGCTTTAATAAATGGATAATGAATAAATACTGTGGCGACAAAACATTAAAATTCCTTGGCCCCTTTGGCCTTAACAAATAGTTTATTAATTTACCAAACAATTACACTATGACGCTGCGCTGCGCACTATGCCCCTTACGAGAGCTTCTAATTGTAAACCACTTACGTGAATGCCGTACAAATGATGGCTCTGTGGTCTCAAAACAATTTACATCAAACTAAGCACTGAGGTTCTTACGCCTGTAAATATGACTTTATCTAAGTTATGTACCAATATGAGTTGGGATCCATTACCCAAAAAATTCTGTTATAAGTTCAGATTCCTGTACTTGAATTACCAAGACAAATAAATCCTGAAAGATTAAAATCAATTAAAATTTATGTTGTTGTTCAGTGGGAGAGGAAGTCGTAGGTAGGGATGGTTCAGTTAGTAGACACGCTAGCAGTGGTGACAAGCATGTAATTTCATTCAGCTGTTATTGGCGCACCCTACGGTCAACTACTGTGATAATATTGAGTGCTTATATTCCCTGATTTACTTGGTGGGTCGACATCTCGATCTTTCTTTGTCTTTTCGCCTTGTTATACAACTCAAAACACACCTTTTTAATTTACAAATAATTTTCGACTTCAGTCCTGAAACATACAATGATCACGAACGTAATATAAGTTCAATTACTGCACAAAGAACAGATTTTCCTAGTTGCACACTACAAGATCCAAGAGTTTAATATATATACTTCCTTGTCATACCTGTATTGGACTCAACACTATCTTTGTTTCTGCTATTAAGCATTTTTCGCTTGTGGACGGTATTATTACTGTAAGAATTTTTAATCATTGTGGGGCAAACTTCCATCGGATGGACATCGCAAACACTGCGAACAGTATATTCAAATAACAGACATCCATCCATTTTCTTATTCCTTGGACATATGTACTTTTACGTGTGGTGGCGCGTTACATATCTATTTTTCCTAAAAAATGTTGCTCAATGCATTTCGCTGCTGAAGTACAAAAGCTTGGCGCTTTTCCTCGCCCGACGACCAGACTGCGGCGCTCTCTGGCTACAATCAATGCATCCCACTAAACATCAGCAGAAACACACAAGGCCTCCCTGTCGGGCAAATAAATCCAACTTCTCGTGCAATGCCCTCATTACTGCAGTCCTTTCAATACTGTCTAAAGCGGCTTAAATCTCCCGGAAACTCGCCCACATCATTATTCCTCACTTCTGCCTTCCCCCACGGCTATAAATATGGTTATATATTGAACAAATCTCCTAAAGTCCAAAATGTGTCGTCTACCTTAAGATTTTCGACTTCTGGTTGTCTCAGTTGCCACAACGTTAGTGTGCATAATTTTCCCGACTCGGTAAGGCACAGTCATGCACAGAAAAATTTGTGGCTGATAAATTCGTTTTCTCGTGACCTCCTTCTTGTTTACAGTAACATTTTATCGTTCAGAAACGCTTTCCATTTCGTCGCTCTCTTCGGTTATCTCATGACGGCTCATCACCTCAAACAAATATTTATATTATGCATACACAAATATGTCCTCCTAATAATGATTCGCATCTCGTCATCTCCTTTACAGCGCTTCCAGCGAACATTATATTTTCAGATTTTTCTGGCGTCTCATCAAATCAAACAAATCTCCATTTTCTGCACCCGCTCAGGTGTTCAAATACTAATTTTTCATTGATCACGACTTCTTCTATTGCACATTCAGTATTCAAAATACCTTTTATCTTCTCTTATCACACTTCCAGTTCACACAAAATATTTCCAACCTACTTAATTTCCGAACTTACGTTAGCTAAACCTTATCAATTTACAAAGAAAATTCCTGCGACAGAATTTCGTATAACGGCAAAGTCGAGCAATCGGCTGTCGGCCAGTTTCGCTTTATCACACTATAGTTACATGCTGAGATTCGCAGCGATCTCAGTGTAAGTATTGCCATCTTTGTGTCGAATTTTCTTGAGGTTGTAGCCTGCTGCACTTCAGTGGCTGATTTCGACAAATGAAACAACAGGGAGGCGCGTGGAAACACTTGTCAGTAATTCGCTAACCTTCCTGTACACTAAAACGCTACAGTTCTTCGTATTTTCATTACCAAATAATCCGTTCACTTCCACAGTCACCCGATATTATGTCTAACTTCTTGCGGCAGGCTACCAATCCGTTTGCAACATTTACATGAAACACTAATACTGGTTCTAACCGACGTATAAGCGCTACAGGTCCCACTGCTATTCCTGGTAACTGAATTGGGTTTGCAACAAGCACAACCCCTACGATTTCGTTAATTCTTTCTGTATCATTACTGTCCCGAGCCTCTCTTAATACAACCAGCTGATTCAGATCTGCAGTAGGTGTAATCTTGTCTGCTTCATGAACCGTTTCTCTATCATTGTTTTCCCGGCCTGCTTCTAAAACAACGACGCTTGGTAAATTTTATTCAGCATTAATTACTTTAAATGGAATTAGTCATCTATATCGTGGCTAACTCACGCCGTATATTCATCACATACATCAACAGTCTCCTCTTAAACAACTTGAACCTCCTGCGCTTCAGTGCGCTCTTTAATTTGATTTGCAGGTTCCTGAACATCTGTGACCTTATGTTCTGCTTCAGTCTGTTCTCCTCTATTATAATTAGATTCCTGTTCCTTCGCTACATCTGAACTCTTTTCCAGCAATTCTGATTCCACATTTGCATTTTCAACTTCTTGCATTGCTCTACCTGACTTAGCTTTGCCATTAATGATCCAGTCCTGAATGATTAATTCCGTTCACTCCTAAGAATTCTTAACTTCTTCCCCGTTATTTTTGTATAGTTTTTCCATTCACTCGTTACACGCTTGTGCAAGACCGGTGACCTGTTGTTCTAGTCTCTTAAGACGATCATTCTGTTCTTTAAATTCATCTGCAATACTCATGAAACGCGACTCGTTTTTCTCTTCTCCCTTCTTAAAATGTTCACCTGCCCTTTTAATTCCTTCTTCCAACTTTTTGTCCGGCTCTTTCGCCTTTATGTCTCTTTCCTCCTCCTTTTTTGACTGTTGTTACGCCCATTTGGACTTTTGTTGGATAGTTGGCAACACTTTTTATGGTGACAGTGTAGCATCATTTGAAACTGTAGAACACGTAGCGGTATCAGCAACACACCGTGTTGCGTTTTCGCGGCCAGCGGTTGCTGAATCATCCGTTGCTTGTGAAACTGTCACGTTCTCTTTCACGTAATCGCTCTGTTTCTGCTTGTTCTACGTTATTTTTTAAGTTAACGGATTCACGATTAGTCAATAACGACTCGTTAATATTACATCCCATTACCTCAGAACTTGGTGAACTGTCTTGTTAGATCTCCATATTAAGTTCGCGATTTACAGAATAAGTCGTTTCCTGCACTCTACCGTCGTCACCCTCTCTAAACTACATGCATTCACACGGGTTATCCTCGGCTCTACCAAATACTGATATTAAAATCACGCATTTTTCCACAAATAACTAAACTCCTTTTCTACACGCCACGAAACCCAATGAAGTTCCTAACCCTATACATAAACATATAAAAATTATTTCCCCAAAAATTACAATGACGAAAATTCAGGACAATGAATTCGTGGTTGACCCATCAGCTTCATGGTGGGTAATGCTTTCGGCATGGTTCTTCCATTCCTGAGCTCTGTCTCCATGGCCAAACGCAGCCAGTTGGCTGTGTAGTGTCCAGTTCACTCTGCTGAGCCTAAATTTTGAGACTCTTCTGCCTTCTTTCTGACACTGCCCTTTGTGAAAGGTGAATCCATTTGCAAAAATTGTCATTAAATTGTAATTCATCAACCACTTCTCACTGGGTAGTGTCTGCAATGTTAGAACGTGACACATATCTTTATTTACATATACCAGTACATTACGAGAGGTACTGCATCTGTGCTCCTTTCAAAGATACACTTCATCTGAAGCATTTGGATGAGGCCATATTTTATCTCATCAAACTCGTATTTGGTGTGTTTTATATTATGACCACATTATAACTCAAGTCATGCACATACGTAAATGCTGTTCCAAAACACTAGCACATTGAGGAACTGTCAGATAATGAGTTATCGGCGTTAAAGTTTTCACGAGGCATATAACACAGGCAAAATTATAAGTTGCACGTCGTTACTGTGGTGTAGTGGATAATGTCCTCAGTAGTGGATGAAAATGTGGGTTTGCAAATGTGGAAATTTTGATTCACGTCTTGCCATCTGCAAAAATTTTATTATTCACATTCAGTTTCTGAGAGCTTCTGAGACTTGTCATTGTCAACAATTTATAAATTAAGCATGAAACACTGACATGTGAGTGAATGTTCGAAACACGTTGATTATCTGGTAAAAAAATACCACTCATCCTCAGAACAAAAAGCATACAGACTGATACATGTGGCAAAGAATTTAAAGGTGACTTAGTCTCACTGTGAGCTACCTATAAAGTACATGTAAAATAAGACTTACAACCCAGTTGCTTCATGAGGATTCTGTTCCAAACAAGAACATATTCAAATTAAGCAGACAAAATATATTCTGGTACTGGTGCAGGCATATTTCTAGTGGCATTTTTTTCTAATTCTTTCGGTTACGTGGCACCCCCCGTCAGAGGTCCGAGTCCTCGCTCGGGCATGGGTGTCTGTGTTGTCCTTAGCGTAAGTTAGTTTTAAGTTGGATAAAGTAGTGCGTAAGCTTAGGGACCAATGACCTCAGCAGTTTGGTGCCAGAAGACCTCACCACAAATTTCCAAAAAGAGCTGAAATCGCGGGCCGCGGTGGCAAAGCGGTTCTAAGCGCTTCAGTCTGGAACCGCGCGACTGCTACGGTCACAGATTCGAATCCAGCCTCGGGCATGGATGCGTGTGTTGTCGTTAGGTTTGTCAAGTTTAAGTAGTTATAAGTTCTAGAGAACTGATGACCTCATGTGTTAAGTCCAAAAGTGCTCAGAGCCATTTTTTAGAGCTGAAATTTCTAATTTTTCGCGCAAGTTAGAACATACTTCACACAATAGCACATTTATTTAGCAGTGACGGAACTTCTCCTTAAGTATATCTGTGATATAGTCCACTGTGTAAATAAATGGTATGTAGTTCACAGGTTCTCACTTTCAAAGAAAGAAAATAGTTGTAATTTTTCACACAAATTGGAGAACAAGCTTCACACAACAGCACCCTTATTTAACGTTGGAGCTTCTTAAGTAGGCTACTTTTCGTGCTACGTGCTGCTATGTAAATAACAGTAATAGGGAGATGGGGGATGGTATGACACTTTTGATATCAAATTGATATGCAAATTAACTAAATTGATCAATTAACTACCCCCCAAATACCCCCATCCCCATCATGTGTTCTTCTCAGTCTGCACGTGGGTCCCAGACCTGTCCCCCTCCCTCCCCGTCTCCCCGTCTCCCCCCTCCCCCACCAACCCTACTGGCGCGAATATCGAATGTTGGTGGGAATTACCTTGTCCCATGGCTGTGCTGACGTCCCACCCCATCCCACTACTCGGGAATTGGCGAGAAGTGAAAAATGGCGGTCCCCCTCCCTCAACTAGAGGTGACTGGAATTTGCGGGAAATTAAAAATGGCAGTGCCCATTCCGGGGCTCATACCCTGGTCCTTCTGGACGGAAAGCCTAAGTGTGCCCCTCAAAACATGGGAGACAGCTCACATACAGGGGAGGTTAGTGTGCTTTATTTATTTCGGTTGGGATACTGAAGTAAAAATCGGTTGTAATTACGTAATTGATCATAAAGATTGGTTCTAATTATACAGCTATATTCATAACGCTACATAAGGAATGCCTAAAATCGCAATATAGTTCAAAAATTGACGACGCCATACAACTGATGTAATCCTGCTAGGAGAAAATTTCATAATACCACTCAAAACAAGTGACGGACACACCCAAACTCTACCCTTCACTTTCAAGCTGGCGGGAAAAAAGCTGGGGTGTAAAGAAGTATCTTTATTCTTTTTGGTGGGAAATATGTTCAACTGACGAGATGCTAGTGTTGGACAGAGTGGAGTTTAATATGTGTCTTACCTGAAGGCATACAGCTGAGGACTGTGTCTATCGCTGTTTGACGTGAGAGTCCGCTACAGACACTTGCTCGACAATCACCCTGCAGCCCAGGTTATCGAAGCTAACACACGCACCCACAACTGATGCAAAAAAAATGCATCACTGTTTTAATTACACTTCGAAATTGTCGTGAAAAAACCGGCACTCGTAATGAATGGGTCATACTGAAACGCACGTACTGGGGAAAATCGTGGTTCCAAAAGACTGCAGAGGGTGGTAGTTTTCCTCGATGGACGCCCACGAACTAACCAACTTGCAGGCAGTCTTACCCCCATTCCACCCCTCATTCCTTCCTCCCTCCCTCTCCTCACCGTAGATAGGGATAGATGCCTATTCTGTCTTGCCACTGGTGGTTCACAAGAGTTCCTTCTAGTGGCATTGATATACTTTTGTGCAATCTATTAAATGTATTTCTCGTAAAGACTACACCTCTCTGAAACAACGAAATTTCGGAGAACGCTCCAGATCGAGTTTTCAAACGGTCAGCAGTTCTGCCAATTGCCCCGCGGCTTTTCTGAGGCCCGAGTTTGGCGCACTCGCTGACCGCCTTGAGCCGACGGTCCTTCGCCAACATAAAAGCATGTGTAGTCAACTAAACAATAGGAGATAAAAGGACCGCCGCCCAGAGTGCAACTTGTTCGCCTAAAATATAGCGACACAGCCACATCCCCACACGTCACACCCATGGTCAGGGGACGCACGTGTGTTGGCAACCGCATACAGACTATGCGTGCCCTCAATGCCTCCAACACGTCTGTCATTCTGCAATGGAGAACACTTTTATTTAACTTCAACGCAAGTCTTCCTTGCAGTCTGCTAAACGTATTTCTCGGAAAGTCTGGACCCCTCTGGAACAACAACGAAATTCCGGAGAACGCTTCAGATGGCTTTTTCAAAAGTCGGCTACTTGGAAAACAGGAAGCCCTCCGCCTAAAGCGACCGCAGACCCCAGAACAGAATCACACAGCAGTGTCTTCAGTACAATGCATCCCCGCGAGCATGTGGCTGGGCGGACAGCGTTATCGATTCCGTCAAAGCTACACATAGTGTTTACGTTCAACTGCATGTTGCAATTCGTATCCCATTACTTTGCGACATTCAGCGAAGTGCACCGCCCCCGATTACAGATGATGAAGAGAGACACGTCCACCCAGCAAAGTCTTCCACTATTTTGATGCGAAAATTACCGATCACCGCAGAACGTCCTCGTTATTTCGAAACCATCGTCGGAGTAAAGAAAAGGGGAGAATTTAAACTCTGTAGAGAAAACGTCTATGTTAAGCAATTTCTTTCACCTTCATGGACAAATTACCCGACCTGAGAGTGTCTCTCAAGTGCAAATCAGTGTCTGTAAAGGAACTGCCATGCCCGTGTGTTTTATAAACATTTCAGGCACTTGAAATAACATTAGAGAATACAGTCGTTCACGCCATTGGCTCATATGTCGGAAAAACCTCAATCAGTTTACTTTCGACAACAAAAAGCTATAATTCAAGAGGACGTAGCTGTTTTGTACACAATGGCAGGTCCCATTTTACCAATGCGATGCCACATCATACTAGCATTTGCGAAACAAATCGTGAGAGTCTGTCTCGCCCTGTGTCTGTGGGAGATTGAAGTTTTGTTAAAAGATTTCGACACAACGAAAAAAAAACCGCCAGTCAAGAATCATTCTGTGGCTCCCTAGCCATCTCTTCCACCCACCAGGCAGTTAGTCATTGACGTCAAATTGATAGGCTAATCAATTAAAGTGATAATGAGAGTCACTTTGCATGCCGAGTAATTTTGTTTTCAACAGTCGTATTACACTCACTGGGTAGGTCAAATGGATATCATTGGAAGGAAGACGGTATTCTTTCCGAGAAACGCTATTGGGAACCGACATTTGAAGCTGATGACAGAAGGATTGTACAGCCCACAACGTACATTTCGTTTAAGGACCGCGCTATTGAAAACACACGACCGTAGCGGCTATGTTACCGTCACCCCGCGTAAAAAGCAGTCTTGGGTCTACAGGCACACACAAGAGTCGCTGACTGCGTTACTCTTCCTGGTAGAAGTGCTGCCTGTGCTTTGGAATCAAGTTTATCCAAGACCCGGACTAGACCCAAGTTAGTGTTCGAGTGTGGATCCGCCATGAGTTATATATGAAGCAATGTGGATGCACAGTATGCCATGTCTGGGATAGGGTTAGCAAGTGGTCACCACGTGTTGTATCCAAAGCGATATTCAGAGATAGGTCTACAATGTGTCACATCTGGCACAGGGTTCAAAGGTGAATCCATCATGTGTTACGTCCGGAGTTGTGTCGTATGTCCAAAGTTGGATCCACCAGCTGGAGGAGTGGGTCACTGGATCCATCTGCGACACAGACATCCAGAAAATAGAGCAAACGCACTGCAGCCGAAGAACATGGGTTGGTGGTGATTGGATGCATTCGAGAACAGTGTTATACTGTGTTCTCGGATCAGAAAACTCGTGCATTTGCACTAGGTGTTGACAACTGTACCACATTTACAAGCAATTTTAGAATACGTGGCAAGAGGCGATGTCATGATCCTCTGTGCAGAAGGGACAGAAAATCGATGAAAAACACGTATAAGTTGAGGGAAAAAAACCAAAAATGCGGGGGAATTGAGAGGACTGGGTGGGTACTTGCATGTCTTCTACTTGGAGGAGGAAAATTCTTGTCCATGGGAGCTAGTACGTGACAGAAAGAGGAATACGATAAAAAGTTGACATGAAAGCACCTGAAACAAGGGAAACAGTCATCTTTTCGTCGACAGCGATAAGGCGGTGTGGGATAGAATGTTTAACGTGGATAACCACCAGATGTAGAGTAATAGATTTATGTATGTTGGGTCTCAAGCCCATGTGTGACTCTGAAGTTCTTGGCAACCGCCTTACAAATTTTTACGAGGGTAATGCCAAAAGAAAGGTCTATTATTTTTTTATAAATACAGAACTCCGTTTGCGTGGCAGTTGGTCACATTGTTATGAAGAGTGCTTCACGCGCTGTGTGTAAACATGCGCACGCCGCGGCAGCCGTTGAGAATGGAGCACCCGTTGGATGTTACCGCCAAATGCGACCTGCGCGCAGTTATTCGGTTTTTAAACGCAAAGGGCACTTCGCCGATTGAAATCCACCGCCAATTGATGGAAGTGTATGGTGAGTCGTGCATGGATGTCAAAAATGTTCGTGAGTGGTGTAGAGAGTTTGCACGACGAACAAAGGAGCGGGAGACCATCAATTTCTGAGGAGACAGTGTTGAAGGTTGAGCAAAGCATGCGTGTAGATCGGCGGATCATCCTAGATGATCTCTGCACGTTGGTTCCTGAGGTTTCCCGAAACACCGCTCACAGAATTTTAACGGAAACATTGAACTACCGGACGGTGTGCGCAAGATGGGTGCCACGCATGCTGACTGAGGACCACATGCGGCAACGAGTTGATGCTTCCCGCGCATTTCTCCACCGCCTTGCAGCCGAACAGGACAACTTTCTGGAATAAATTGGCACGGATGATGAAACCTGGGCATACCACTTTAGATCTGAGACCAGGCATCAATCACGCCAGTGTCGGCATCCTTCTTCGCCAAAGCCGCAGGAATTCAAACAAACGCAGTCTGTCCTAAAGTCATGTCAACCGTTTTTTGGAATCGGAAAGCGGGTATTGTTGGTCGACTTAAACTAAAACGGGCAATTCAGAACCGGAGAAGAGGAATGTTGAGCAAGGGCGTACACATCCTCCGTGACAACGCTCGCCCACACTTCACCCGGCAAACCGTTGCTCTCCTGCAACAGTTTCAGTGGAACATAATCACCCACCCACCCTATAGTCCTGACTTGGCGCCCAGTGACTGTCACCTGTTCCCTAGGTTAAAAGAACATTTGGCCGGAAAGCGATTCAGCTCCGACGACGAGGTGGAAGAAGAGGTTCATAACTTTCTGAAGAGCATGGCGGCGAGTCGGTATGACACGGGCATACAAAAATTGCCACAGCGTCTACAAAAATGCATCGACAGAAATGGTGGTTATGTCGAAAAATAGCTAAGTGCTCAAGCTGTAAACTGATGTAAACCATTGTAGAAATAAACAGGTCTATGTACTTATAAAAAATAGGAGACCTTGTATAATGTGTCCTTAGCTAAAGAGCACTGTATTACCAGCTGGCTTGATTACAATATACAACTACAGCATGGATCACATGCTTGACCCCGTGGAGGCCTGTTTAGGTGTTTTAAACCATAACAAACAGTATTTGGAATGTGCTTCTCTATTATATCCACTAGTCACAGCCCTGCGGTGTAAGCAAACAGTCGGCCGCTGTGGAAGAGCGGTTCTAGGCGCTTTGCCGCGCGGGATTAGCCGAGCGGTCTAAGGGGCTGCAGTCATGGACTGTGCGGCTGGTCCCGGCGGAGGTTCGAGTCCTCCCTCGGGCATGGATGTGTGTGTTTGTCATTAGGATAATTTAGGTTAATTAATGTATAAGCTTAGGGACTGATGACCTTAGCAGTTAAGTCCCATAAGATTTCACACACATTTGAACATTTTTCTAGGCGCTTCAGTCCGGAACCGCGCTGCTGCTACGGTCACAGGTTCGAATCTTGCCACGGGCATGGATGCGTGTGATGTCCTTAGATTAGTTAGGTTTAAGTAGTTCTAAGTCTAGGGGACTGATGACCTCAGATGTTAGGCCTATGTCCCATAGTGCTTAGAACCATTTGAGCCATTTTGTAAGCAAACAAAAACCTTACAAACAATTGCTGTATTGCTTTTTTAACATTCTACTATATGTCTATTGTGGTAATAGTGATAAATGGAAGTTAACTGATATCTTTGATGCTTTCCTGGAAAAAAGAGCCATCTGCTTCTAAATTGCAATGGATCTGCGTCAAAGGATGATACGAAGTGGATGGAGTGATATGTCGAGAGGAGTTGTAGTGAGGTATGATTTAACGGTAAGCTGATGTTGCATTCTAGGGAAAGGGAGATGTTGCTGCATGCCATTTATCACGCATTTAACCATTTTTTCCGTTGTGCTCTCGAGGTGTATCAGTTGTGTGGTATAGCCTGCGACTGACTAGTCTGCAACTGTGTGTTCTGTGTGAGTGAGTAGAGCACTTAACGATCGTTAACAGCAAGCGTCTCCAGACCACAGTCATCAGAGGGCTTCCAAAGCATGTTTGATGATGAAACGTATATATCAATGGAAAACCTGTTTCGGCCCCCTATCTAGACAAACGAAGATATGTGCGAAGGGCTCCATTTTTCTGTCACATCTTGCACATAAACCGAATCTTCAGTTTCATATAGGTATGGGGCGGCTGTTACTATACTTTTTATGTTCGTCCTATCCAAAATGCATTCACGTGGATCATCATGGAGGAGGCAGGACTTTTTAGTAGGTTGGTGTATAAAATGCGCAAATATTATCGTAGAAAATCAAACAGCACGTGGGTATGTCAGCAATATGACCACATACATACGGAAAATTGTGGAAAAAATATGGAAATGACATAAAATTGCTAAAATTCGAGGAAAACTTGGTATAATCACGAAAAATTGACGTGATCTACGTAAAAATTGAGAATATCGCATGACATATGTAAAATCGCGAAAACCTAGTAACATTATGGAAACTAACTGAGAATACATAAAATTAGAGACAAGTACCATGATAAAAGTACTTAGCAAAATCAATAGAATTGCGTGTTCTGGAGGAGGAGAAGAGACTGATGCTACATTTACACACCTTAACAATGGAGAGAGGAGGAATTCTAGAGACGTGGCGTCAAGGCGAAACGGCAATATTATCCTGCACATGAGCAATACAACCTAACATCGGGCCATGACTCCTGTGTGCAAGAGGAAGGTACCAGGGGTGGTGGTATCCTATAGTAAAACTATAACACTTCCTCTGGCAACAGATTGTGGTGTTTATTTCTTCATATGGAATTTCAGCTGCTGAAGATCATTTTATAGGGTTGTTGTCAGCTCTAGCATTGCAGTGTGTTTTAAGTGAAGATCCGTGTAGCCTTAGGGATGTATGTGTTCATGTATCACAAACAGTTCTGTCTTACTAGTACCTTCTCGGTACTGACCTCAGACACTAGAACACTGGTTCATATTGTGTAAGCGTAAAACGTGCAAGATGGAAACCATTATGTGCTTATGAGAGTTGATGGCAGCAGACCGTATTGTTCGTTTCGGACCTCTTGATAAGTATGGAAGTGTGATTACGCATATCAATCACATCGCGATTACGTGCAGCATGGGGTTCACGCCTGAGCCTCAGGACGTGCGCTAGCAGCGCATGTCGGGTGTTTCAAGCGTCAACTTCGCGTCTTAATATCTCGGGATGTAATGGGAATATTGCGATGCAATCAACGCCATTGTGTATGTGCTTTGTCATGCTATGGGGTGCTGAAGAAAAAATATAGGAGGTCCATTTAAAAAAACATAAGTTTGTGTTAAATAACACATATGCTTTCGTTTTAGAATGTTTCCAAATATGTACATTCATGGTCCCCAGCCCTACATTGATACCGGTGAAAGTAGTTTTGCAATAGCTGTTATTGTTGCAAAGATATTTTGGGTGGACAAGATAGCTGGGATATCCTGTATATGTTCGAGAATTAACCATAAATGGACATACTGGACAGTCATCTATCCATATTCGCAATCTTGTATATTATACTCGAAAAGTAATAGAGGAGTGGTTTAGCGATGACAGAAATTTGGAAGCACGCTGGCGCCTCATTGGTCGATGCTGAAATTATAGAAAAACTTGTAGAATTGCTAAAATTGATCGTACTATCAACTGTGGTGCTTATTACAATAAATCGACAGCGCCTTCTCCACTCCACCTGTCCACTGGTATGCTGTTGATTACTATATGATAATTGACTGACATAACTTGCTTGATAGAGACAGAGTCTTAGTGGTAGCAACACACTCCTGGGATGGATTGCACCGAAACAGTGGTCGCATACATGGCTGCAATACGACTGTGGTGCTTATTACAATAAATCGACAGCGCCTTCTCCACTCCACCTGTCCACTGGTATGCTGTTGATTACTATATGATAATTGACTGACATAACTTGCTTGAGATAGAGAGAGAGTCTTAGTGGTAGCAACACACTCCTGGGATGGATTGCACCGAAACAGTGATCGCATACATGGCTGCAATACGACGGATCAGTCGAAACAGGGCGCGTAGACATCTACTAGCACGTCACTGTAAAAGAAGACTTTAAATGAAGAGGTCATCAATCACTATTGGACAGCTGTTTGGAAACGCTCCTCAACGTCGAAAACTCTACCAGTTTCCGTATGTCACGGTGTCTTCCACATTTTGTCTGTTAATAAGAAACACAGCCACTGTCTTTTATTTCAATCATTCTGTGTGTATCATGCAAGTAGCAGCAACATAATTTACACCATGTGACGTCTGGCTTTCGGTGAGATCCAATGGATTGAGACATGTTAACGTCAGTTTAGCATCTGTCAGAGACCTCCAAGTCGTGGTGGGAAAGACAAAATGATGGTGGTGTTTGTAGTTGTATTCATGCACTGCTTGGATTTGTTACAGCAGGAAAAAATGTATCAATCAACAACAAAGGCAACCTCTCTTCCGATTGATAGTCTGTGGTATATGGTCCTCCTAAGGCACAAGTGACGATACTTTACACTGATATGTGGAAACGACTACTGCAATAAACCAATACCTGTATATTTAATAGGCTTGCTACATATGGTCAATGCCGGCGTGCAGACTGCATTTGTTTTCGATATATCAGAAGACAGGGCTGCATTAATATGTTATCGAGTTCTCTAACGGATGACAGTAGCAGAGTTTTTATAGCTCGTAGCTTTTCTCTGTTGGATGTTATGAAATAACAAGGTGGGAGAAAAATTTTAGGTGACGGACATGAATGCACAGTGAGAGTCGCAGATCTCTTTCGGACTGCAGTATCTGTATGTAGTTTCGAGAGGTACCGCAATGCAGTAGCAAAATCCTCATCCTTCTTCCGTGCTCCGTATGATGTGCAGTCTTCCTCATTTTCCCAACAGGAAACACCACCATAATTGCACGTACTACCTTTTCTACTACCCCATGTTGCAGGGAAAAGCTTTGTTTGGCTCCTGCCTTACAAACTGTACACAGTTGGCAGAGCTATCAAAAAATTTTCCCATTTCCACGAAGGGGTCCAAACGCGGTCCTGTCGCATAGACTCAGCTCCCCCCATTTCTCCGCGGGGTACTGAAGGTCTTAGATATAACGCTTTCTGACTAGTGCACAGCTCTGGCTTAAACTGGGACGATCACATGGACAAAGCAGCAAATAGGGCGGGGCAAAGTCTGAGGAACAGCTGCAAGATGCAGAGGGACTGTCTAAAAAACAGCACTGGAATTTTTGCTGTATGGGATCCTGAGGAGGTAAGTTTGGAAAAGGTGAATCGTTTGGGATTACGAGAGTGGCACGAATATGATCCACCAGTGGCTTTAATCATTAAAAGACGTCTCTACTGGATCCAACACAAGAATGTGGTTGAATAGATAAGACTTGATTCCAAATTGTAGACAGGATTTCTACCAGAAAGCGTAACACTATCAGCAAGCCTTGTGTGTGATTCTAGACCCAAGACCGCTTTATATGCAGGGTGACGGCTACATAGTCGCTAAGATCGTGTTTTCAATAGCGCGATCCTTACACGAAATATATGTTGTGGGCTGTACAGCCTCTCTGTCATCAGCTTCAAATGTCGGTTCTCAACACTGTTCCCCGAAAATGACAACGTCTTCCCTCCACGGATCCGCATTTGACCTAGCTGGTGAGTATAATCCGGCTGCTGAAAAAAAAAAAAAAATACTCAGCATGCAAAGTGACTCTCATGATTAATTTAACTGATTAGTCTATCAATTTGATATCAATGGCAGACCACCTGGCGAGTGGAAGAGATGGCTAGGACATCACGGAATGATTCTCACAGCCTTTTTTTTTTTCATTGCAGCGATATCTTTTAACGAAATTTCAATCTCCCACCTACACAGGGCTATACAGGCTCTCATGATCGTTTCGTAAATGCTAGTATGATATAGCATCGCATTAGTAAAACGGGGCCTACCATAGTGTACAAACAGCTACGTTCTCTTGAATTACAGCTTGTTGTTGTCGAACGCAAAATGATTGTGTTTTTTCCGACATGTGAATCAATGACGTGAAAGATTGTATTCTCTAATGTTATTTCACGTGTTTGAAATGTTTATAATACACACGTGAATGACAGTTTATTTGCAGACACTGATTTGAATGCAAGAGACGCCCTCAGATCGTTTAATTATCCATAAAATGAAAGAAATTATTCAACATAGACCTTTTTTTCTTCAGAGTTTAAATTCTGTGTTTTTTTTTGTTTTTTTGTTTTTTTTTTTTACTCTGATAATGGTTTCGAAATAACGAGGACATTCTTCGGTAACCGGTAATTTTCGCATCAAAATAGTGGAGAAATTTTTTATGACTGCTCCTATTTCGTGGAAAGAGGATATTTATCATCGTTGCAGTTGTGTTTTCCTTTTTTAATAGATTCTAGATTACAGGAGACGCGGTGATATTAAATACAAATGTTACAGTGCAGTGCTCAGAATGGCGTGGTGGCCAAGTTCCGTAGGATATTGTGGCTGTCCTTTTAGACAAACAACCCGCGGTCAGAGTAGCCCACATTATCGCGGTTTTGTTCTGAGGGATGCCAGCGTGCACTATATTGCACATGCTGCGGGGGATCAATTGTACTGAAGACACTGCAGTGTGATTCTGCTCTGGGGTCTGCTATCACTTTAGGCGGAAAGCTTCCTGTTTTCCAAGCAGCCGACTTTTTAAAAAGCCATCTCCAGCGTTCTCTGGAATTTCGTTCTTGTTCCAGAGGGGTCCACTCTTTCAGAGAAATACGTTTAACAGATTGTAAGAAAGAGTTGCATATGTGTTAAGTGAAACTCTGCTCCACTGCAGAATGAGGCATTGGGGGCGTGCCTACTCTGTGAGGTCAGCCGGCCGGTGTGGCCGCGCGGTTCTAGGCGCTACAGCCTGGAAGCGCGCTACCGCTCCGGTCGCAGGTTCGAATCCTGCCTCGGGCATGGGTGTGTGTGATGTCCTTATGTTAGTTAGGTTTAAGTAGTTCTAAGTTCTAGGGAGCTGATAACCTCAGAAATCAAGTACCATAGTGCTCAGAGCCACTCTTGAACCACTCTGTGAGGTCGTGGTCGCAGGTGCGCCCTCTGACCATGGGTGTGGTGTGTGGGGGTGGGACTGTGTCGTTATATTCTGGACAAACAAGTTGCACTTTGGGCGGCCGTCCTTTTATCTCGTACTGTTTAGTTGACTATACATGCTTTTGTGTTGGCCAAGGACCATCGCCTCAAGGTGGTCAACCTTGCAGAAAAGCCGCAAGGCTCTCAGCAGAACTGCTGGCATTTTGAAAAAGCGATCTGGAGCATTCTACGGAATTTCGTTGTTGTTACAGAAAGGTGCAGTCTTTCCGAGAAATACGTTTAACAGATTGCACAAAGGTATATCAATACCACTAGAAGGAGCTCGTTCCACCAGCGGCAAGATAGAACGGGCCTCTGTCCCTCTCTATGGTGAGGAAAGGAAGGAATGAGTGGTGGAAGGATGGGGGAAGAGGTAAGACTGTCTCCAAGTTGGTTCCCACCGAGGAAAATTCCAACTACCGCCCTCTCTGCAGTCTTTCGAACCGACGACTTTCCTCGGTACATGTGTTGCATTATGACCCATTCATTACGAGTGCTTGTTTTTTAACAATTTCGAAGTGTAATTAAAACAGCTATACATATTTTCCATCAGTTGTGGTAGCATATATCGGCTTCAATTACCTTGGCTTCTGGGTGATTGTCGAGCAAGTGTCTGTAGCAAACTCTCACGTCAAACAGCGATAGATACTGTCCTCAGCTGTATGCTTATAGATAATACAGTTATTAAAGTCCTCTGTGTCCAATACACGCATCTTGTCAACTGGACATGTTTCCCGTCAAAAAGAATAAAGATAGTTCTTCACGTCCCAGCCGTTTTCCCATCAGTTTGTAGGTGAAGAGTAGAGCTTGAGTGTGTCTGCCATTAGTTTCGAATGGTATTGTGAAATTTGTTGTACGACATCATCAATTTTTGAGCTGTATCGCGATTTTAGGCATTCCTTGTGTAGTACTATGCATATAGTTGTGTAATTAGGCTCAATATTTGTGATTAATTACATAATTATGACCGATCTTTACTTCAGTTTCCCGACTGAAATAAATTAAGTACTTTAACCTAACCTTCCCCTCCTGCATCTGGGCAGTTTCCATGCTGGGACCCACGTGAAGGCTGAAAAAAAAAACATATGGTGTCATCTGTCAGTGAGGGTGGGCTTGGTGGGGCTAATTAACTGGTCAATTTCATTAACATGCATATCAATCTGATATCAATAGTGTCCCAGCATCCCCATCTCCCTACTACCAATAACATGTGTGAAGAAGAAAGAAAAAACAGAAATAGTTTCCAAATTTGCAATGACTTAACCTGCTGGACATATAAAGAGCTTCTGTTTTAATTTGTCTGGAAGAATGGCTATCGCAGCCACGATGATGTCTTGGAAACAGAGACATCTATTGTTGCCTTCGAGCAAGCTAATGTATATCTTTGAAAGCAGCACTGCCACAGTACCTCTCGTGATGTGTATACAAATAAAGGCAAATTAACAGGACCCTACCACTGGGAATTAATATTTATGTTTGGTTAAAATTATGACTCACCTGTTTATCATTTAACTTACCAGTTAGATGGTGGAGCAATATCTGGGCAGTATCGATCACTGTTTGTCTATGGATACCTACACACCACTGTATTAAGTTTGCCACTCCTTACAGACAGCTGAAAATATTAACAGCATAGAACATTAGACTTGTTTCAGATATGTGCTTATTTTTAATTATCTCAGCCTCCACGAATTTGAAATAAAGTTCTAGAAAATATATTTACTATTAACACTGAATTTTAAAATCCGCAGTTGTTCCTCACACGAAAAATAAATAGTCTACTGAACACTGTTGGATTATTTCAAAATCTTTGCAGAGAATCTGAGAGAAACGTTGTCCACCTGAAATATTACAATTTGCATTGCCATTCCACTACCCAGAATTTTAAAACTCTGCATGTTCACACTGGCTCACTCTCCAAACTAACATAGACTCTGTGTTGTTTCATGCACAAATTCATTATTCCAGATCAATCAGTCTACAGAACTGCTGTGGTATTTTCTCTGTTCCAGCTATATTTAAACAAATCAAGACAAACCTAAGAATTAAGCATAGATTATGACTCTCATCATAGTTTCCGATTTTTCTCATCCTTCTTAATGGCTGCTGGTAAACATACTTCAGATGTGCGGCTAGTGTTCCCTATACTGATCGCCTGCTGCATTTTATATAGATGCCACATTCCACTGTTTTGGAAATGACCTATGAGAACCACCTAAACAAAATAAAATGGCTAGGAGTTACTGGTTTTGATTTACAGTGCTCATCAATAACAGAAAAAAATGTTTTGGTTCTGCCATTCTTACAGTAAATTTTGAATCTTGCGTCGACAATTAACAGTCATGGAATATAGCTGAGCAAACGAATTGTGTTTTGTAAAAATCTTCAGATAATAGGTAAGAAGTGCATCTTCTTGTTCCCATGGTGCATTGAGTGAGCCAGTATATTTTGGGTTTGCAGCTGCATAAACTCCATTCATTCAACTCAAATTTCGGCCGGATATTTTTTGGTCACCCCATGTTAGTGAGCCAAATTCCATACTATTTTCACGCTGAAACGGCTATCTCTATTGATTAAATCGTTCGCCAAATGAATTTCCATTGCTTTCTTCATCACTGAGCCCCACAACAATCAAGTTGATGCTAAAATTTCAACTTCGTCATACTGAATAGAGTAGTCAATGTGAATGCCTTAGCTAATTTATCGGGTTGTGAGACTACAATGCAACTTCAGCGTTCCGTGCATCTCTCATAGACTTAGTGTGTTGCCTCAAGGGATCTGGTAAACTGGAGCATACCAGAGCAGCAACTCATCCTTGTCAGAACACATTAGCACTGCCATCGTCTGTGGAGGAGGAAAGTTCACTTTATCTTTGTGCTTATTGAGTATCTGACATAATTATGATGACAGTCTTCACACATTAGTCAGGAAACATATGGATTTAATTCTTTCTACCTCATCTTATGCATTCGTTCTGCAGACTGATTTTGCAGCTAATACCACTGGGTGTTCAGAAAGTAACTATGCAGTGCCATGTTGTGGTGTGCTAAGTAATGACTGATATGATTGTCAATTATTAATTCAACATTTCCCATTGTGAAACATTTTTAAAACATATTTGACCAGATATTTGTATATGTTTGCAGGTCCGGTTTCATTGAACACCAACGTCTTGTGTGACATCATTGTGATCCTGGTCATCATAGAGACGATTGAACAAAGAGTGTTTCTTGTGGAGCATGTGTTCCACAATGGAGAAAAGTTTACCTCAGCAGTAGAAGCTACATTTGCAGCAAAGTTCCTTGGAGTGAAGATGCCTAACCACAATACTGTACGGACCCTCATCACCAAGTTTCAAAAGACCTGAAGCGTTCATAATGCTTCGATATCAGGCTTTCAATCCACGTCCACATCAAAGGAGGAGGTGACGGAGGTGCAAGACATGATGCTTCAAAGTCCAAAGAAGTCAGATAGACATCTAGCTCAGCAGGTCCACTTGTCTGTGGGTTCTGCTAACAATATTCCCTGGATGTCACTATTCATGTATCTGTACAAAATGACGATTGTGTATCAACTGAGAGACACCGATCGTCCAGCATGGGTGAACTTTTGCAACTGGTTTCTGTCCTCCCTGCAGGACAATGGTGAGGAGATTCTTGACACAATGTTTTTCATGGATGTGGCAAGGTTTCACCTCTCAGGTTACGTGAGTATCCAGAACAGTCGACTATGGAGAACCCATATGAATTTAAAATGTCCCCACTGTATGATCAAAAGGTTGATATTTGGTGCACCGTTCAAATGGCTCTGAGCACTGCGGGACTTAAGAGATGAGGCCATCAGTCCCTTAGAACTTAGAACTACTTAAACCTAACTAACCTAAGGACATCACACACATCCATGCCCGAGGCAGGATTCGAACCTGCGACCATAGCAGCGACTGCGGTTCCAGACTGAGGAGCCTAGAACCGCTTTGCCACCCTGGCCAGATGGTGCACCATGACTCATAAACACATTATTGGTTCGATCTTCTTTCAGGTCACCATAAATGGAGAATGGTACTGCACCTGCATTGTGGAGCCTTTCCTAGGTGGACTGAATGAGGACGAAATGCCTGGTTCCAACAGGAATGCACATATCGCCCACATGGCAATGAATTTTTTAAAGGATACCTTTGGTGACCATATCATCTCTCAGGGACTCTTGCCTCTGCATTCACCTGACTTGGCTCACTCAGATTACTTTTTATGGAGTACATTGAAGGGAAAGGCCTATGAAGGCAATCCACACACCATACTAGAACTCCAAGCTGCACTGACACATCTTATTCAGAACATCACTCCCGATGTTCTGCACAATGTATTCAAGAACGAGCAGAAAGGCTTGCAACTGTGTCTTCAAGTTCAATGGGATCACTTGCAGCATCTCTTATAACTTCTATGACTTTAATATGGCAAGTTATGAACTCCATAGTTATTTATTGAACACCCTGTATAATAGATCATATGAACCAAAATTTTAAGAACACCCATCACCTGTAGTAATACATCCCATTCCTTGAATGAGAGGAAATTTGTAAATTTGTGGTAAGTTCCTATGGGACCAAATTGCTGAGGTCATCGCTCCCTAGGCTTACATACTACTTAATCTAACTTAAACTAACTTACGCTAAGGCCAGCACACACGCCCATGCCCAAGGAAGGACTCCAACCTCTGATCTGGAGAGCCGCACGAACTGTAGCAAGGCGCCCTAGACCGCGTGGCTACCCCATGTGGCTACCCCCTGTGGCTGAATGAGAGGTAACATGTCCTTAAATACATCTCAGAGAAAAGATGTTTACGACAGAGCAGTTGATAAGTGGTGAACAATCCACTATTGGGAGGTGCTTTAAATCGGAAATGGATAGCAGTCAGATGACTCTACCTGCTGAGTGGGAGAGAGGAGTTCTATGCAGCGGGCAGTGCAGAGGAAAGAGCTCTATGAAACCTAAAAACGTGCAATGTCACAGATAATAAATGTATTGTAATTGTTAACTATTAAATTGAATATCAGATCTGTTATTAGGTAGTACAGAGAGCCAATATATGAGTTGGTGGCTGTGCTCATTTAACATGTTTTGAGTTGTAATTGGTACAAGTACATTTTATTTTTGCAATCTTCATTTTCTTTTTAATGCACAAAATATTTGTTTGGATACTGAATGTAGCTCTTTTGGCATGTAATAAGGGACACCAACATATTAAAAAGTGAGCTGACAATCCAATCACAATTCAAACGTGTTAGAGAGGTTACGTGGAGGGAATATCGATTTTGAGAGCAGAAATTCATCAGCCAAATCCACATTTCCAGAATCGATATCCATTTATAAAGCACTTTAGAGAAATTGGCTAACTGGAGCCTATGCAGATATATATGTTAGGTGAAGGAAACCCAGAAAACCTTCAGTACAATATGACACACGATATCTACAACTACAATAAGCTTAAAATGTAACCCAGAGCATTTATTATGAAAACACGATACAGCTCTACAGAAGTAACAATGAAAGTGATTTATACATTGCTTGTTGAAGATAAGTAATTGCCTCTGGGAAAGTATATAGCAAAAATTTATTATCTTATGTCTATATATTATCTTATCCCTATATAAAGTTATTTTTTCTTTTATGTGGTAGTTTCATCTGTATGGAAGTGATCGAATATATAACTGAAGCACATGTACTGGCAATTATGACAGTCACTTACCAGTATGTTTCAAGTCATGCAAATTTCCAAGTAATGTAAAATACAAATCAAACTAGTTACTGTTAAGTCAATGTTTGTATTGTGCTCCTGTATTTCTGAAAAGGAAATTACAATTTTCCAAAAATTCTCTGAGGTTTCTCAACACACATTCATTCTGAATCTAACAGTTGTGATCTTTTATATGATATGCCTCTCAGTAAACGCTAAAAGTAATATTTTCCAGCACTGTTACATGTATCACTACAATCAGAAATAATGTTTGTTTTTTTGATAATTATACAGGGATGAATGATGTATTGTTAGATAGGCTTTTTACCTGGCTTCTGATATTGCATATCGATTTTGCGCTAAACTTACTGTTTGTGGAAAATTTTAACAAAAAAGAAAATTTTAACTTTCACAGGCAAAAGGGTTTAATGGGAGCCCAGCTTCACGCCTACATTTTATGAAGCTAACTTATTAATCACAAATAAAGGTTTCCCTTTCCATATTATGTTATTACAAATACCATTTTATTTGTTTTAAAGGACTTATTAACTGGATAATTAGTATACAGCATTGGCTGTAGGGCTCAAGCCTATCCACATCAACAGTTCTTCACAGAAGCAACTGAAAAGTATCATGTATTAAAATAACTTCTAATTTCTTGGGTTGCATACCATTTCTGAGATTCTTAATTTTAATGCTAGTTTATTCTCCAAAATGCGAGGGAGCAAGTGTGTTTGACGTTTAGTAATAGATGCAAGTTAGCACTGAGAGCATAAGAGCATGGGCTTTGCCTCACCACCTGTTCCATCACTGATGTTGCTAGACCAAGTGCAAGCATTGCCTGTCCATGCTTATGATTGTGCAACAGCATATTAAAAATTTCGATCATTTAAAAAACATGCAGCTGGGTACGAAAATGATTCAGTTATTAATCCACAGATTCAACAAAACATTAATTACTACAAAAATCTATGGCTTTTCAAAATTATATCCATCGAAATTTGATGCTCCAAAGTTGAAATTCTAATAGAAAATTTGTTTTGGTATATAAACATAGTATGGAAGTCTCTGTAGAGGTGTGTTCAATATATTTCACATTTTACAAGGAATAGAGAACTTTGGCCTAGAATGTGGTAAAATTTCACATATTATCTTCGCATTAGTTGTAACTTTGGTTCTAGATATTTCAGCACCATATTCTGGCTATGAAACGATAAAAGTGTATCAAATTCCATGGGCTTTAATATATTTTTAAATGGTTCAGTGACAACAGAAAGTACATTGCAGAGAACAGTGAAAGCTCAAAGTTCTACTTGACAAAAATGTGCTAATGTTATTTGCAAAACAAAATTGAAACAGCATATTCTTACAAATTCGTCTACTGTAGAAAAAATCAAGTAGATTTACTCCTAATTTGGAGTATTATTAGATATTTAGTGGAGCAAGGGGATACTTTTTAAGTGCAGAGTTTGGTACACTGACGGTAAAGACTGGAGTATTCCAATTGTCATCTGTACTGAAGTTATATATGTAACCTTAGTTTTGGGGTCAATGTCAGTCAGTCTGCAGTTGGTATTCGATCAGTCTGTTAGAGCTTTGCGATGTATTGGCTTGTGATGACAGCTCAGCTGTGAGTGGAAGCCTTAGATGGCTATGTGGAACAATCTTGGAGTTATTGGGAGTCAGATTATGGTCAGAATTGATGTGCATTGTCTAAATTTGAAGTTTTATATGAACATTAGACTACTATATGGTTCAGTTGTTCTAATTTCATGAGTTTTTGTGTGTCGCCCATATTCAAAACTCATACGATGAGTACAGCATTAGACTTTACATGTTTTGGCATGTATGACTGTCTCCTACTTCACTGTCCAATGTGTAATATAGATATAATCTGACATGTGCCTGGTGCTGGGGAAAGAATACCAATTACGTAAAATGTTAATAAGGAAATTGGGAAATATGAATTTGCTCTCAAAAAGTGCTTAAATAATTCCAGGAACTATTTTCTTATTAGCTTCAAATTACCTAGCAAGTTTCTTTTTTCAGCTGTTGAGACGTGGAAATATCAGCAAATGGGATGTAGGCTATAGGTAGGATGTTCACAACTGTCTTCAGGCGACTTGTCTCAGTAGTTTACAGTCCCTTCTTGTGTGGGAGGGCAACATATTTGGACATAAAACGAATAATTATTTAAACCAATGGACTGCCCTCCCCGAATGTTAGCTGAGAAATTTAGAAATCGATAACTGTAAAAATATATCACTTTTACTGATAAGTTTCTTGCGTGTCATGACCCCCATGGCATACTCATTTTGGATACACAACTTTCAGATGTGTATTTTACAAAAAGACTGACAGCCGCTAAAAATGGGGTGTTCACCCATTCCTTCACAACCCATACAGCTTTACTTCATTATGTTAATACATCCCATAACATATTACAGATATTTAATGATGAGCTTATGTGAGGGAGAATAAAAATTAAATGGATTGCAATTATTTTGTAGCTGAAGTAGTTTCATCTACATGCACAAATAAGACAAGACTGTATTTCTGAGAGTGTTATGAATATAGCTGTGATAAGCAGCTAAATAAATTAGATCAGAAGCTACTTGTATATAATCTGAACTTTTCACTTTGTTTTCATTATTTAACAAAATATTAACATGTCCACTAATGTAACTACATTCAAATTAAATATATATAGGGTGTCACAAAAAGGTACGCCCAAACTTTCAGGAACATTCCTCACACACAAATAGAGAAAAGATGTTATGTGAACATGTTTCCGGAAATGCTTAATTTCCATGTTAGAGCTCATTTTAGTTTCATTCCAACGTGATCAAATTGTAAATTTTCACAATCAACATGTGTGGGCTGATGAGAATTGCACACAGTTGTGCAATCACGTCATCAACACAGATTTGGGCAGGCACTGTTGACGATGTCTTCATTGGGCCCCATGTTCTTCCACCTACACTCAACGGAGCACGTTATCATGATTTCACACAGGATACTCTACCTGTGGTGCTAAAACATGTGCCTTTACAAGTACGACACAACATGTGGTTCATGCACAATGGAGCTCCTGCACATTTTAGTCGAAGTGTTCGTAGGCTTCTCAACAACCGTGCAGGTGAGCGCCACAATCAGGACTGCATACGACCGAGGCACACAGGGCCAACACCCGGCATCATGGTGTGGGGGGCGATCTCCTACATTGGCCGTACACCTCTGGTGATCGTCGAGGGACACTGAATAGTGCATGGTACATAACCGTCATCGAACCCATCGTTCTACCATTCCTAGACCGGCAAGGGAACTTGCTGTTCCAACAGGACAATGCACGTCCGCATGTATGTTTGGGACTGGATGAAGCGTCGTCTCACGAGGTCTGCACGTCCAGCACGAACGCTGGTCCAACTGAGGCGCCAGGTGGAAATGGCATGGCAAGCCGTTCCACAGGACTACATCCAGCATCTCTACGATCGTCTCCATGGGAGAATAGCAGCCTGCATTTCTGCGAAAGGTGGATATACACTGTACTAGTGCCGACATTGTGCATGCTCTGTTGCATGTGTCTATGTGCCTGTGGTTCTGTCAGTGTGATTATGTGATATATCTGACCCCAGGAATGTGTCAATAAAGTTTCCCCTTCCTGGGACAATGAATTCACGGTGTTCTTATTTCAATTTTCAGGAGTGTAGTTCTAAGCTTTTGGGTGTGCACATTGATAAAACTGTAGATTGATAAAAAACACATACCAGACACGCTAAAACACTTAGGTATGGTTGTTTTTGCCATAAAAGTAAATAAAAACTGTGAGCACAGAAATCAGTATATTTGCACATTTTTATTCACTGATTTCCTAAAGTATAAAATCCATAGACAAAAATATTTATTGCATATAGGAAAGTACGCATATATATTTTCACTATTAATTAATGTATTCTCATTTTACTGGATTTACACTATATTGTTAATTACTTGTATTGTTAGTGTTGTATTCTTTCTATTCGTGGCTGATAAACGATTAAGGTCTGGTAATAAACAGCGATAATATGAGGATGTCCGTTCCATATGACTACTGTTAATTTATCCCATAAATTATTTGGCTGTCAGGCTCTTGGTGTATTTCACTTGGATGTATATTATCTATTTGAATTCACTAATCACATATCGACTAAAGTTACATTTTGTCGATATGCGGCATATGAAATTCTGTCGTCAGTAATATCGCAGGATCGATGTCGGTAGTTCAAGCGTAACTGCATGACTTTTGAAGAGTTGTGTGGTTGTTGCAACTTTGTTTTTTTAAAGTGGTGATTTTTTTTAAACATGGCTGGACTAATCAAGTGCATTGCGACAAGGATTCTGCTCTCTAATTCTGCGGTAAGTCTAGAAAAGAACAGCTGTGGTACAATGTCAGACACCGGTCTTCATGCATTTCTTCGTTCATTTTATGATTACATTCCGATCATATGTTACGAAATTAGATTTTGTCACTGCGTTTTTATTTAATTCATGGTAGAAATACATAATCTAGACCAAGATCTTTAATTCTATCGCCCCCAGAGATCACATTGCTTATTCTAGTGTGTGTTATGAACCGCAATAGTATTTAACCATTTTTATTTCTCATGTTGAGATGACGTAGACTTTTCTTCAATTCAGAACATTTGTAAGTTGAGTTCCTAATAACGATTAGATGTAACATTAAGAACAAGTTGTACGACATGTTGTATTTTAGTTCAAAAAACCACAGGGCAATAGTAAATTTTATCTTGAGGTCACTGTTACTGTCGTAGTTTTGAGTCGGATAATCCTTTAACCTACCAATTGCAGCTGTAACTTGACTGCATTTAATCGGTGAGATCAAATAATTTTAACTAATAAATTCCAATTTACGCGGGTAGTTGAGTGGTCTATGTAATACGGAACACAGAGCAGGTAACTTCAATCTCAAGTCACCTTTTCTTTATTTACATCAGAAACTGAATGGATTTGCTTCTGCTAGAATAAAATCAGAGTCGATACTAGTTGAGACAGAATTTAATAAGAAAAGTTGGCAATAAACAACCAGTTGATATGTGCCGAATTCAGTTGTAGTGAAGTGCAGTTATGCCCTTATTCTGACACTTTCCTTTTTGTCCACAAAATAATCCTGTCATAGATAAAGTACATTTTACTCTTTTTTTTTTCTTTCAGAAATCAAATGTGATTTCTTCAGTGTTCAGCCGCAATATACAACTGGGTAAGTGATTTGCTTTATTTTCTGAGTTGTGTATGTTTGAAGTTATATTTAACAGATCTTGATATCTCCAGCATGTAAAGTAGCTGTTAGTGAGCTGTGTCCAATGAATGTTTTCAATAAAAACAGCAGCTGATAGTATAAGAGAAGCAGTGGTTGGAACTCCTGTAAGTGTCTATTAGAGTAAATTTGCAAGGTCATCGTGTTATTGGTTTACTTTACTGAAGGGGCTGGTAACATGTGTCTATTTCTTCCTGGTTACGCATAATTTGACTTATGCTTTATCTCTGAAGGCTCTCATTTGTAAGGCTGCTTCTGGCATACCCTAAAATGAGTAACTGCTATCTAGTGTGTGGTTGTTATAGAGGAAGAAATTCATCAGTCACTTCAAATGTTGACTTAGGAAATATCATTCTATCCTAAATGGTGCGACTCTCATGGAGGTGGCTCTAAAAGAAGCTTTCTTATGGGGTAATATGTTAAGAGAATAGTCTGTTATTGAAGCACCAAATGACACTGGAGGAACCACATACCAAGCCAGTGTAATTTTCCCATTGGTTGTTCTCTAAGTGTAGGTTTTCTCTCTAGCAGTAAGTGCTAAATATTATTCTACTCATGTTTAATCAACTGTGAATGTGTCAGTTTGTGAATGTCTTCACTGAATAATGTGCTAAAGCTTCAGACATACATACTTGCAGTTATAGGCTTCAGATTCAGTACTGTTGCTTCTAAAAGAATATTGCCAAATATAACAAGGTATGTGAATCTCAACTGGCAGTTCTGTCAGTTTTGATTAGAGTACAATCTTCATATATCTTCTGATGTCGATCACATATTTGCTCAGCTTTGGCTTTCATTCGTCGGCCAATGATACACAAATGCACAACCAGGTAATCTCTCTTGCGGAGTTAATACTGCGATTGCTATCTCACCTTGGAGATATGTCATTTCTTAGACATAGCTTGCATGTGAAAATAAACAATAAATTTGCACAGTAGTTGTGATATTCTATACAGGGTGTCCAAGGAGGAATGGTCAATAGGTATATGACAAGAACGATTGATTGAAGCAAAATATTCATATGGACATATGCCCTATTCCAAGTTGTTTATTTTCTGTATTATTGAACAGACAAGTGGTTTATTTTCTGTATTATTCAACACACAAAGGTTTACACATGTACACACATTCAGCAGTTAGTAAACATTGCAACATGTGTTTTCTAAAGTATCAATTGAAAAATGCATATTTTTAACACATTCACCTCTAGGCGTTACTGCTCGCCTTACAGCTGTTGTAGAGTTCACAAGAAATGTTTGACCACCCCACTGTCAGTTGCTGCCTCTGCACATTCGCTAATGAAGGCAGCAGTGTCCATGTTGCAGCCAGGCAAATCATCTCATTTATTCACCTTTCATTTGTACACCTCGGGCTTCATCCAACCCCAAAAACAAGAATCCAATGGCATAATGTGTGGGGATCTTCATAGTCAGTAATTTGGACTACCATGACCAGTCCAGCAATTAGGGTAAGAGCATTTGAGATGTTCCTTCACATGTCTAGTAAAGTGTGAAGGGTCTGTACCATGTGGGAAGTGCGTTGCAGTCTGTGTGGCCAAAGGAATGTACTCAAGGTGATCAACAAACGAATTTTCCAAGAAATGCAAGTAATCTGTCCTGTCATTCACTCTTGTAAAATGACTGGGCTGAACATATTACCCATCATGCAGCACCAAACACTGATCTAAAACCAGATGTGGAAATTACTTTCCACTGTAGCATTTGGATTATCCTGAAGCCATCAATGGTTATTAGATGTGGATTCCATTTCGTGTAAGCACAGCTTCATCAGTGAAAGGTATTATTGGAAGTACATGACAATTTACATTAGACTGGCAACAAAATTCTATTTGTGTGGCATTGTTGCAAAGTTGAAGATTGTGGTCGCACAGTGTGTGAAGTGCATACGCGAAATGCACATGTAATGTTTCCCACAAAAGTGTTGGTGGGAAATTAATATGGTGAGCATATCTCTTTCTGATGGTAGTGGGACTGTTACAACAATGTGTTGCTGTTCCAGTGCACATTGTTGAACTGTATTTCAGAAGAAAAAAATGGGGACTTCAAATAATACCTTTTTCATGCAGTTTGCTGAAAACTCTGGTAAACACTCTATGATCAGGAATTCAATGTGATGGAAAGTGCCATGGTATTCTTAAACAGCAAGAGGAGCACTGCCATTGCAGGTGCCATAAACATACACTATATTTGCATAATCTTCATTATTGTAGATATGTAGCATTTTAGCCAGTGCATGTACAAGCACAGTTAACCAAAGCTTCTCTTTGATACTCTCAATGTCTTGCACTACTGTAATCACAATTCACCAAGGAGGACTATGCATTCCATGGGTTAGTTTAATGGCAGAAGTAACTCAAGCCAAAAGGTTGAAAGCAATGAGGTATGTTGGGCTAGAATAAAACATGATATGTTGGATGGGTAATATGCATATGTGCATGCCACTAGCCAAAACAAATGTATATTAAATGTGTCCTATCTTGGAAATCATTTGGAGTAGAGCATGCCTCCATATCAAGTTTTTTGCTTCAAACAAGTGCTCCTATCATATCTCTGAATATTGACACCTCATTAATAAATTATTATATTGTTTGTTAAGTGTTATTCATTGGAAAGGTAAATGTAGGATTACGCATCAACTGGGACTTTTGTGGAAGGTTGCCAGATTTATTGAAATTCTTAACTTCAAAGCTATATTTCACTACCAGATCAGAGACATGTTCTCAGTCAGTTTTGTAAGAAAATGGTTATGCTTCAGAGACTGGAGACATGGACAAACATACAGGTTTTAAGTTTGCAATTGATAAAACCAAGTGTGTTAATTTAATTTTATAAACCATAACTACAGTGAACGAGAGCTAGATTTTAATGGCAGCATTCTTCATTTAGATCAGTCCAGTTAGGTTCCTTCATCTCATTTGAGAAAAGGCTCACCAGTAAACATCAGAGTATATCTGTGGTAGGGTTTGGTATGTAGAAAAGTTATGTATACAGTAGTTTTTAAAGCATTATTCCAGTGCTTTCTACACTAAAAGTGTAAAATTTATGGCTTGGCTTAAAGATTTTGCACATAGTGCACAATGTTGGCAGGCAAGTGGGACTTACTGAATGATTCCTATCCCTGGCCTTTATTGAAATTGGTGAACCTGTACTATTTGATAGCAGCTGTTGTTGTGATGCGCAAGCACAACAACTGCTTGCTGCTTCACTTCTCAATGGTTACCCTGTTCGTGTTGAGGCCCATAGAACTTTGAATTCCTCCCACTGGTGTAATTTACACCAGGCCGCTCGACGGTCTCACCAAGGCCGAAATTCAATCTTACCTCTCTGATCAGGGTGTCATTGCTGTCCATTGTGTAATGAAAAAGGTTGATTCCTCCTTAGTGCCCAGCTGCACACTCTTCCGTCCAAGCTGAAAGCAGGCTATGAAATTATCACAGTCTGGCCGTACATTCCAAACCCAATGCGCTGCTACCAGTGTCATCATTTCAGCCACACTAGAAGGTCTTGTTGACACCCAGTCAAATGTCAGCTGTGGTAGGGATGTCGACGAGGCCGGTTTTCCACCACCTCCTCCCCATTGCCCATTGTATCAACTGCAAGGGTGGCCATGCCATCTCCTCTTGGGATTGTCCCATGTATCTTGATGAGTGGGCTGTTCAAGAGATCCAGGCAAAGGAAAAGGTGCCTTACCTAGTTGCTCGCTAGTCGGAAACACCGCATTCTCCCGTCTGGCACCTCTGTTCTTGTTACCCCTCGCTCCATGAAGGACGTGGCCAAACAGACATGCAACCTCACATTAAGCTCTGAGATTGTGAAATCACCCGGTGTCAAGGTAGCATAGCCATCCGCCCCGTCCAACTTTGCAGCAAACTGTCGAACTCTGGCCTCAAGGGGTGCAGCCACCACTACACAACCATTAGGCCAGAAAGGTCAGAAGTAGTACTCCTGTTAAGACTTCCTCCGTCACTCCAGCCAAATACCACCCAAGTCTTACTCTAACCAGAAGGGCTCGAAGAAGTCCACCAAAACCAGACGGTGTTCTCCTTTGCCAACTCGAAGACCGTCTTCGCTGGTGTCACCATGTGGCACCCTAGCCCGCCCGGCTTCTGTATCGCCAGTGCACACTGCCAACCATTTAATAGCATTGCACTCTCCCCCTGCGGGTTCGGGGGTTAGAATAGGCCCGCGGTATTCCTGCCTGTCGTAAGAGGCGACTAAAAGGAGTCTCAAACTTTTCGGCCTTATATTATGGTCCCCTGTTGGGTTTGACCTCCATCTCTCAAAATTTTCCGAAGAGCGAGCCGATTGGGGAAGGGCGCCTTACTTGGTGCACTGTGTCCATCTTGCGATCAGACCTTTCGCCAGCTTATACACCGTTGAACTGCAGTCCTGTCCGCTCTCCATCTCTTGGGCATGACTCTTTTTCTGCGTGCAGATAACACCTTGCACTGTGCAGTGCCTCTTTCTGCACCTACGGCAACCATGGACCACATATTACCTAACATCCAGCACGGTAGCCAGTCCGTTGTGGTGGGGCCGCCATGTACCCTGTTGGTTGTAGCCCCCTGACAACACAGGGATCGCTCTACTGATGCCTGCGCCGTTAACTCCCCACGTATGCCAAGGAGTAGATGCCTATCCTCTTGGGGTATCGGGACTCCCGGCAATGGCCATCCTGCCAGGTGGCTCTTGCCGTGGCTGGGTGGCACCCGTGGGGAGGGCCCTTGGTTGGAGTAGGTGGCATCAGGGCGGATGACCCGCAATGAAGCGTGGTACATCGTCTCTCGCTGGTGGCCAGCCGCTAGCAGTCTCTAAGCGTTCTCGGGCTCAGTTTAACGCTAAGAAGTACGATCCGAAAACATTCCCCTCCCTGGCCACACCGTGGGAGGAACGTAAGTCTCAGGATGGCAGTAGCAGTTATTCGCCCCACTTCTTAGTTTGTACGAGGGTTGATGGGGAGTCTTTTCTCTCCACAAAGCCTCAGTTCTTCGTCGAGCATTTAGAGGACAAGTTTGGGGAGGTGGAGGGCTTGTCAAAAATGCGCTCTGGGTCAGTCCTGATACAAACGGCATCCTCTGCCCAGTCACGACGGTTACCCGCTTGTGACAAGTTGGGGGATGTTGCCGTTACGATCACACCCCATAAGAGTTTAAATATGGTCCAGGGAGTTATTTACCATAGGGATCTTCTTTTGCAGTCTGATGAAGAGCTGCGCGCCAATTTAGAGCGCCGAGGTGTACATTTCGTCCGGCGCGTTCATCGGGGTCCGAAGGAAAATCAGATTGTTACCGGTGCCTTCATCTTGGCCTTCGAAGGGGATACATTACCGGAAAAAGTCAAAGTGATGGTCTACCAATGTGACGTTAAGTCCTATATCCCTCCTCCGATGCGGTGCTTTAAGTGCTGGAAGTTCGGCAATATGTCTTCTCGCTGCACTTCCAGCATCACATGTCGAGATTGCGGACGCCCATCACATCCCAATACTCCATGTGCCCCACCTCCCATCTGTGTCAACTGCGGGGAGCACCATTCACTTTGCTCGCCACTGCCGAATTTTCCAGAAAGAGCGTAAAATCATGGAATACAAGACCCTGGACCGACTAACCTATACTGAGGCCAAGAGGAAATACGACCGACTACATCCTGTGAGAATGACATCTTCCTACGCTGCTGCTACAATACCTGTGCTAGCCCCGTCTGTTTCTCCAATTGTGGTCGGATCGACGAGTAGTAAAACTCCTCCTGCCCCCTCGCCAGTGGGGGGGCTCTACCCACCGGGTTGCTCCTGCGCCACCTACCTCAGCAGCAACACCATCCCACCCATCGAGGACGTCCGTCCCCACTTCTAAGCCGGAGAAGTGTCCAACTTCTTTGGCTTCTCACGCTCGCAAGGGGTCCCTTGGGTCCCTCCCTTCCCAGGTTTCCGCCAGCGAGAAGCCTGACGACCGACAATGGCGTAAGTGCCCGCAATCGGCTGGTCGTAGGGCATCACAATCCTCCTCCGTCCCGGAGACTGAATCGGTGAAACCCTCCCAGCCGGTGCGACCCAAGGAACGGCGTGAGAAACCCAAGAAGAGCTCTCAGCCCAAGGAACTCGCGGTGGCAGCCCTCCCACCGCAACCTTCCAGCTCTGCGCCTGAGGATGCGGTGGAGATTCTGGCGTCCGCTGAGGACCTCGATCTCGCCGGTCCATCAGACGCCATGGAAAGCAGTATCACAGGTGCTAAATCGGAGGCAGCAGGTGACCCAGCGGTGTAATCTCCCTTCCCAGTCCCGTCAAGCCTTTCTCAGCCATGGACAACACCATCCTCCAGTGGAACTGCAGCGGTTTCTTCCACCATCTAGCTGAGCTCCGCCAACTTATGAGCCTTCACCCTTTCCTCTGCATTGCTCTGCAGGAAACTTAGTTTCCGGCAATGCGAACCCCCGCCCTCCGTGGCTATCGGGGTTATTATAAGAACCGGGCAGCTTATGAAAGGGTGTCTGGTGGCGTCTGCATCTATGTCCTGAACTCACTTCACAGCGAGTCTGTACCTCTCCACACACCTTTAGAGGCTGTCGCTGTTCGGGTGTGGACGCCACAGGCTGTTACCGTCTGCAGTCTTTACCTTCCACCGGATGGTGATATCGCGCAGCATGTCCTGGCTGCTCTGATAGCTCAATTGCCTCCAACTTTCCTGTTACTGGGCGACTTTAATGCCCATAAACATCTGTGGGGTGGGTCAGTGGCAACAGGTCGAGGCGCCATTGTTGAGCATTTATTGGCGCAGCTCGATCTCTCGATCTTAAATGATGGTGCCTTCACACACTTCGGTCTGGCGCATGGCACATACTCGGCCATTGACCTTTCCATCTGTAGCCCTAGCCTCTTACCATCTGTCCAATGGAGTGTGCATGACGACCTGTGTGGTAGTGACCACTTTCCGATCTTTCTGTCACTGCCACAGCGTCAGTCTTCTGGGCGCAGAAGTGCTGGGAGCGGTGTGTGTCCACCATTGGCCTCCATGTCACTCCATCGCAGGTCTGGGCCAAGATTCGCCGCCTCTATGGCTATCGGACCCCTGTCAGTGTCCCTGCGCTCTCACTGAATGGAGCAGTTTGTACTGACTCCGACGTCATTGCAAACCGCTTGGCAGAGCACTTTGCTCTGAATTCTGCTTCTGCCAACTACCCCTTGGCCTTCCGCTCCATTAAAGTGCAGATAGAACGTCGGAGTCTTTCTTTTCGCACCCAACATCCTGAATTGTACAATGTTCCATTCAGTGAGTGGGAATTTCTCAGTGCCCTCGCTGCTTGTCTTGATACCGCTCCTGGGCCAGATAGCATCCACTCTCAGATGCTAAAACACCTTTCAGTGGGCTGCCAGCGACGCTTCCTCGATCTTTACAACTGCATTTGGGTCGAGGGTGAGTTTCCGTCGCAATGGCGGGAAAGTCTTGTTGTCCCCATTCTGAAACCAGGGAAGAACCCTTTGGAGGTGGACAGATACCGTCCCATTAGCCTCACCAACGTTCTTTGCAAATTGCTTGAACAGATGGTGAGCTGGCGCTTGAATTGGGTACTGGAGTCTCGAGGCCTTCTGGTTCCGTCTCAGGGTGGGTTCCGTAAAGGCCGCCGACAATCTGGTGAGCCTGGAGTCGGCCATCCGTACTGCCTTTGCCCGCCGTCAGCATCTGGTTGCTGTCTTTTTCGACATGCGGAAGGTGTATGATACGACATGGCATCATCACATCCTTTCTACGCTTCATGGGTGGGGTCTTCGAGGCCCTCTGCCGATCTATATCAGCAATTTTCTGTTGTATCGTACCTTCCGCGTGCACGTCGTGGCCTCATATAGTTCCCAAGTCCAGGAGAACGGTGTGCCACAGGGTTCTGTTCTGAGTGTGTGTGTTTTTAATAGCTATTAACGGGCTCGCTGCGGCCGTGGGAAATACTGTCTCCGCTTCCCTGTATGCTGACGACTTCTGCCTTTACTACAGCTCTATTGGCATTGCAGCTGCTGAACGTCAGCTACAGGGCGCAAGGCGCAGTCTTGGGCTGTAGCGCATGGTTTTCAGTTTTCCGCAGCCAAGACCTGCGTTATGCATTTCTGCCGGCGGCGCACTGTTCACCCAGAGCCGCGGCTTTATCTTGATGGCGAGCTTCTTAAAATGATGGATTCACATAGGTTTTTGGGGATGGTTTTTGATGCCCGGTTGACTTGGCTGCCTCATATTCGGCAGCTTAAACAGGCGTGTTGGCGGCATCTAAATGCTATGCGATGCCTGAGCCACACCAGGTGGGGTGCCAACCGATCTACTCTCCTATGGCTTTACCAGGTGTTGATCCAGTCCCGTCTGGCTTATGTCTCAGCATCCCCATCTGCGTTGCGGGTGCTGGACCCAATCCTCCACAGCGGGATACGCCTTGCCACTGGTGCCTTCCGAACCAGCCCTGTGGACAAGCAGGTGTCCCTCCACTGCGGTTTCGACGCCAACAATTACTGGCTGCTTATGCTGCCCATGTTTTTAGCTTGCCCGGGCATCCTAATTATCGTGTCCTCTTCCCGCAGTCAGTCGTTCATCTGCCAAAACGTCGGCCCCGGTCGGGTTGTCCGATCGCCGTACGTGTCAAACAGCTTCTTTCCTGGCTTGGGTGTTTCCCTGTTCCACCTCCTTTCCGGGCCCCTCTGCGTACACCCCCGTAGTGTGTGCCTCGCCCTTGCCTTCGGCTCGACTTGGCACATGGCCCGAAGGACTCAGTCCCTCCGGAGGCCTTCAGACGCCGCTTCTATTCCATCCTGGCCACGTATCAGGGCTCTGGCGTTGTCTACACTGACGGTTCGATGGTTGCTGGTCTAGTCGGTTATGCACTAACTCTAGGGGACCATTCTGAACAACGTTCGTTGCCGGCTGGCTGCAGTGTTTACACTGCTGAGCTGGTCGCCATCTTTCGAGCCCTAGAGTATATCCGCTCCTGCTCAGGTGAGTCCTTCGTTATCTGTAGCGATTCCCTGAGCGGTTTACGAGCTCTCGACCAGTGTTTCCCTCGTTCTCGTCTGGTGATGGCTATCCAGGAGTCCCTGCATACTCTTGCCCGTAGCGGCAGGTCTGTGGTCTTTGTTTGGACCCCAGGTCATGTTGGTATACCCAGCAATGAAACTGTTGACCGCCTGGCGAAAGAGGCCATCAGTGCGCCATCTCTGGAGATTGGCCTCCTGGCAGCTGATTTGCGGGCAGTCTTACGCCGCAAAGTTCTCTCGTTTTGGGATGCTGAATGGCGCGGTCTGACAACCCCGAACAAACTCCGTGCCGTCAAGGACACGACGACTGTGTGGCGGTCATCCCTGCGAGCCAACCGCAGGGACTCAGTCGTCCTTTGTCGGCTCCGCATTGGCCACACCCGACTCACGCACAGTTATTTACTGTGTCGTGAGGATCCCCCTCTTTGTCGTTGTGGGGCGTCCTTTACGGTGGTCCATATTCTGTGGGAGTGCACCCTTTTAACCATCCTCAGGCAGACTTTTGCAATGCCTGACACGCTCTCTTCTCTTTTATCAGATGACTCTGCCATGGTGGACTTGGTTTTGTGTTTTATTCTGGCAGGGGTTTTTTATCCTTTAATCTGAGTGTTTGTTTTTTAGTGTTGATTCTGGCTTTTAGCCTCTGATTTTAAACTGAGTTTTTATAGTGTTCTTGGTGGTTGGCTTTTCCTCTTTTTCTCTACGGTCGGCCAACCACCGTCACACTGTGTGTTTTGTCTGGTCTCTGTCAGAGTATTTCATGTCCTGTTTAGTCTGCTGTCTTTCCTGTTGTTCGTTTTTTATTCTCTTCGGGTGGTTTTAGTTTTTATGGAACAAGGGACCGATGACCATAGTAGTCCGGTCCCTTTAATCCCACAAACCAACCAAGCATTGGACTCTGCAGACTGACTGCACAAGGAAGCCGATGCTTCTGTGGACCCCATGGAGAAAACTCCTGCTTCTGTGTCCTCTACACTGGCTGTCACTCGACGACTGCCAAGTTGACACCCCTACATGTCTTTCTCATCAAGACTCTCCTTTGGTCTCACAAAGAGGATTTACAGCTGCTTTTAGCATTGCAGCATCCTCTTGTACTCCACCTTCAGCAAACAAAATTGCTGCCTCATGACTGCTTTGAGGTTTCACATTACCTCCTGATTTGTTTTGACCTTCCCCCTGCGGTTGGCATTCCATCTCATAGGGGCGTCATGCTGCTCATACAGGATGACATCCATAGTCAACCCATCTCTGTGAATAACCATCTTCAAGATGTTCGCCTTTTCCTTCCCCAGCTGACTTTTTTCCCTTTCCTTCCCCAGCTGACTTTTTTCCCTCTGTACCATTCATGTCCTTCCATCATTCGATGTCACCAGGGCAGACTTCCTTCAGCTCATTGGGCAGCTACCTCCTCCAGTTTTGGTACTCGGTGACTTTAATCTGCATCATTCCCTTCGGGGTTCTCCCAGGACCTGTCAGATAGGTGCCCTCTTGGCTGACCTTCTTAACCTACTTAACATCTTCTGCCTTAACATTGGAGCACCCACTTTCCTTTCTGACTCTTCACACACCTATTCCCATTTGGACCTATCGTTTCGCACTGCCCATCTTCCCCATCGTCTTCAGTGGTCCGTTCTTTCTGACACCTGCTCGAGCAACCATTTCCTGTGTGCTCTCCATTTGCTAACTCCTGCCCCATCTGCATGCACACCCAAATGCCAGCTTTACTCCTCCCTGGCAACCTTTGAAGAACACGATTTTCCCATTTGTGATGACCAGGTGGACTATCTCACCAACATTATCCTTACTGCTGCAGAATGTTCCATTCCTCTCATATCCTCTTTACCATGTTGTGTCCCTGTCCTGTTGTGGACTGAGGTATGCAGCGATGCAATTAGCACACAGGGGCGTGCTCTCCGCTTATCTAACCATCATCCTATAGTGGCAAACTTCATTTGTTATAAACAGGTGCGTGCTAAGTGTCATGTTCTTCGGGATAGCAAACGAGCTAGCTATATTTCATTCGCTAGTTCTTTTAACAGTTCCACCCCTTCCTCTGTCAAGTGGGCGAACCTCCGGCAGCTCTATGGGATCGAGATCCATTCCCCCATTTTTGGCCTCACACTAGCAGACAATGTTATCATAGATCTTACTGCTATCTCCAATACCTTGGGCCATCATTTTGTGTAAGCTATCAGACTGTCTTCCTCCATCGGAAGTGAGTGGAGGCGGCTTGAGCGATACCCTTCTCTTTTGCGAATCGTGATTGCTACAATGCCGCCTTTACTATGAAAGAGCTCGATCATGCTCTCAGTTCATCCTGATGCTCCACTCCAGGGCCGGACGCAATCCACATTCAGATGTTGCAGCACCTTTCTCTTGCGGGCAGAGAGCACATTTCCCAGATGCTGGCGCGAAGCCAGCATCATACCCTTACCTAAGCCCAGTAATGACAAAAACCTTCCTTCTAGCTACCGCCCCATCTCTCTTACCAGCTGTGTTTGCAAGGTGATGGAACACATGATTCATGCCCGGCTGGTATGGTGGCTCGAATCTCAATTTTCTGACCAATGCACAATGTGGATTTCAAGCACGGAGTTTGGCAGTTACCCTTTTCTTTACTTTGTCCGCACATGGCATGAATGGTTTTCTGTGGAAATTCCAGACTGTGACCATGTTTTTCGAGTTAGAGAAGGCCTACGACACCTCCTGGAGAACTGGTAACCTCCGTACTCTTTCCACGTGGGGCTTCCATGGCCGCCTGCCCTGTTCGCTTCATGCATTTTAAAAAAAAAAAAAAAAAAAAAAAAAAAAAAAACAACGGAGTTTTCAGCGTGTGTTTGGGTTCTGCCTTGTCCGGCACCCAGGAATATGGTGTGCCCCAGGTTTCTGTCCTGAGTGTCATCCTCCTTGCTAGTGCCATTAACCCTGTTATGGCCTGTCTCCCTCCGAGCATCTCTGGCTCCCTTGTTGTTGACGATTTTGCCATCTATTGCAGTTCTCCACGGACCTGTCCCACTGAGCGGTGTCTTCAGTGGCGTCTCGATCATCTTTACTCGTGGAGCATCAACAATGGCTTTCATTTTTCCACTGACAAAACCGTCTGTAAGAATTTCTAGTGACAAAAGTGGTTTCTCCCATCATCTTTACATCTTGGGTCTGTTGCCCTTCTGTTAATTGAAGTTACGAAATTGCTGTGGCTCATGCTCAATAGGAAACACCCTTGGTCTCCCCAAGTCTCTTATCTGGCAGCCTGCTGTTTGTGGCTCCTCAGTGTCCTACATTTCTTCAATGGTACTGCCTGGGGTGCCGATGGAACCACCCTCCCTTGTCTGTTCGCATCTTGACTATGGGTGCTTTGTTTATGCGTCTGCACACCCATCCATCTTATGCTGTCTCAACACTATACACCATCATGGCTTCCATTTGGCCACGGGCCTCTTTTACTCCAGCTCAGTTGAGAGTCTGTATGCTGAAGCTGCTGAACTACCACTGTCCTACCATCGTGACTTTCTCCTCAACAGGTATGCATGCCGTTTGTCTGCCACATGTGGCCACCCTTCCGATGTCTCCTCCTTTGATGATTCTTTTGATCACCAGTATGGGGCTCGTCCCTCTTCCCTGTTACCTCCTGGAGCCCTCTTTCGGCACTTGCTGCAGTGGCTTAACTTCACACTACCTTCACTTTTTCCGGTGGGTGTGAACCCTTCGCCACCTTGGCTTCGTGAAGCGGCCCATGTTAATCTTGGCTGTCATTTTCTTCCTAAGGACACTACTCCAGCCTCGCTCTATTGCCTTCAGTTTCAAACCTTTGCATGGAACTTTGCGATTGTACCTTTATACAGGGTGTTACAAAAAGGTAGGGCCAAACTTTCAGGAAGCATTCCTCACACACACAGAAAGAAAATATGTTATGTGAACATGCCTGGAAACAATTACTTTCCATGTTAGAGCTTATTTTATAAATTCTCTTCAAATCACATTAATCGTGGAATGGAAACACACAGCAACAGAATGTACCAACGTGACTTCAAACACTTTGTTACAGGAAATTTTCAAAACGTCCTCTGTTAGCAAGGATACTTGCATCCACCATCCGTCTCATGGAATCCCTGATGCGCTGATACAGCCCTGGAGAATAGCATATTGTATCACAGCCGTTCACAATACGAGCACGAAGAGTCTCTACATTTGGTACCGGAGTGCGTAGACAAGAGCTTTCAAATGCCCCCATAAATGAAAGTCAAGAGGGTTGAGGTCATGAGAGCGTGGAGGCCATGGAATTGGTCCGCCTTTACCATCCATCGGTCACCGAATCTGTTGTTGAGAAGCGTACGAACACTTCGACTGAAATGTGCAGAAGCTCCATTGTGCATGAACCACATATTGTGTCGTACTTGTAAAGGCACATATTCTAGCAGCACAGATAGAGTATCCCGTATTAAATCATGATAACATGCTCCATTGAGCGTAGGTGGACGACGAAACTAAAATGAGCTCTAACATGGAAATTAAGTGTTTCCGGACACGTGTCCACATAACATCTTTTCTTTATTTGTATATGAGGAATGTTTCCTGAAACTTTGGCCGTACCTTTTTGTAACTCCCTGTATACACTGCTGGTTCTCAGACTGACCGAGGAGGTGTGTCTTCGTCGTTGGCACCCATGTCTGTCGATATCGGCTTCTGGCACACTCCTCAGTATTTACAGTCGAGCTTTTTGCCTTGCATCAGGTCATGGAGTACATCTGGCGACACAGCCTTCCTACTTGTGTCCTCTGTTCAGACTCACTCAGCAGCCTCCAAAGTCTGTGCACTGTACACTGCTCATCCCTTAGTGCAGCAGGCCCAGGAAAACTGTCAGTTGCTCACTTTTGGTGGAGTCAATGCCCTGTTTCTGGGGGTTCTTGGTCATGTTGGTCTGCCAGGAAACGTGGCTTCTGATGCTGCTGCTGCTGCCGCCAAAGCTGCGTTCCTCGTACCTCAGCCCATGAGTACCTATATTCCCTCCATTGATCTCTGTGTTGCTGTGCATCAGGATTTGGTCCACCCTTCACAGGAATAAGCTCCGGCTTATTAAGCCTCTCTCTGCGGCTTGGACGACCTCTTCTCGGCCCTCGTGCTGGGAGGAGGTTATTTTAACTCAGGTGGATATTGGACACTGCCTTTTTAGCAACCGTTTGAGTTATCTGCCGTTTTAGCAAACGGCACTTGGGCTGTTTACCGTGTTTTACTTTTTATCTCCCAAAGCAATGTGGTGAAGGCCATTTAGATTTTAGTTTTGGACATCCGTTTTCTGTATGGTGTCTCTCTTTTTTTCTCCATGTGCCTGTTTTTAGCCATCTTCTGTTGTGTCAGTTGGGATTGACGTACAGCCATTTAACTCCTCTCCGTTTTTGAGTTCTATAGTTTTGACATGTGCACATGTGACCCCAGTTGTTTTTGTGCCCTAAAATAAAACAAAACAAGCTGATATGTTCAGTCTCCAGCATCTGTCTTTGTTCAACATCCAGTAGGAAGACCGTCCCTGAACTTCCCATGAACCACCAAACCATTAAGAATTCTGGGCAAAACAGTGTTTATTAGAGAACAACACAGAAGATACCATTGTTCTCTGTTGTGCAGCAGGCAACCACATCAGGTGATACGGAGACCAAGATAAAGTTTCAATTACTTGAACACAAGAAATTGAATAAGACGTATTTTTAGTATCAGCATTTATATCATTTTAGCTGCACTGTAGTGACTCAGTGGCTTACATGGAAGACTACAAGCAAGGAGACTTTACCTGGCTTTTAAATTGCTTTCCCAGACAGTGACATAGGTATTCACGTACCAACAAAATTCAGTGTGTGCCCTACAAAGTTATCTGCATTCATTATGGCTATTGAGGAGATAAGCACACATACAGAAATCTTCCTCTTTTCCTCTGACTCCCAGAGTGCCCTGCCAAGCATCTAGACAATCTTATCCAGCAGGGAATCTTGCCAAGAAAATCAAGGATATGCTCTGCACAGGGAGGCTAAGGAAGTGTCATTCTGTTGGGTATCTGGCCATGTTGGAATTCATGGTAATGAGATTGCTAGAGTAGTAGCCAAACAGGCTAGTAAATAATTAAGTCACATCATGTGAAGGCACTATTGGCTATATGGGAAAGAGGGTTGTTGGAAATGAGTGTAAATAAATGCGGCAGATAAGCAAACGATATCTTTACATCCAGCCACTCAGATAAAATCCTTCTTTTAGGTCACAGCCTGTTAACTGCTGGTTTCGTTCATTGCCCTGGTGGGCCTCATAATGTGATGTCGGTGGCATAACAACAACACTGTCTCATACTTAAAATGACTATCATTTGTATGTTGATAAGAGAGCATTCATTCATTGGTTGGACTGAAGACATACCATCTATTTTAATCAATCGTTTTGAGAGTGTAGCAGGGGTTTTACATTTTTGTGAGGAATGATTTCTCCTCTCTCAGTTCTAAGGGAGTAGGTTGTAATGATGGAGTGGCAGGCTTTTTTATTATGTATATTAGTGATCAACGAGCCCTATAAATCTGGACCAAGCCTTGTCATGGCTGAGGGCCCAGTACTCAATGGTCCAGATGACCACTGCAGAGCAGTTTATTTCTAATAGCTAATAGATTGGTAAGAGGAGAGAAGCAGCCAGTTATTCAACGTACTCAGGAGTTGATGTGAAGAAGATCAATGACTTCTGATGTGAATGAATATATTTATCTCAATGGCAAAGAAGATGGACAAGTCATTATCTCCTGACAGTGATACCTCAGTATGGCGGAACTAGTGGTAGAGGCAACCCGCCGAGCAGAAGAAAAATCCACGTAGCGTCTGACTTGCAACAAGTGGCTACATGGTCAGCATCTCTACATGTTGATGACAGCTGCAAAAATAAGTAGTGTCTGTTGTCAAAGTGATCAGCTACAAAAAGGCATCTGTTGCCATATTGGGTGGCCTATTAAGAACTATCTGGCAATTTGATCACAGCTATGACATCCCATAAAGGGGCTAACACCCCTTCCTAATTTACTTCCAACTAAGACATGATGGTAAACACTGAATGGAAAATTACTCCAAGAAGTAAACAATCCTTCATCACTGGAAACAGTGATGCAGCTAGGCCATCAGATTGTAGAGAGCCTACAACATTTGTAAGGAAGAGTTGGAGCTTCCTAGAACTTATCATACAGTGTAGGCTTCCGCTGCCAGTATTGTCTTCACTTATAACGTCCAGGCTGATACGCCATGATTGATGTATAAAATTCTCCCGACATTTATTCTCCAACTGCAGGAGACATTGTATGAGGTAAGGTGACGAACTGCCGGAAGTTTTAATTGCTTTCTAGAACTTATCACACACAGCCTAAAAAAAAAAAAAATCTGTTAGGCACATTGAACATCGACACTTTACTAAAGACTGGGAAATTTAACTATTGACAGATTTGTTAAACAGATGCAACATACTCATCCTAGCACTTCAAGAAACCAGATACACTGACGAGAATGCATTTGAAACCAAGGGCTACAGGATTTATGAAGGAAAGCCAGCCACAAAGAATAAAGTCACTATGCTTGGACAGCTTTCCTGGTCAAATGGAATCTAACACAACCCATAACAAATTTTGCGTCACCGCCAGAGCGAATATCACTGCTCTCATTTAGATCAGCAAACAAGGGCTATACCATCATAAATGCACATCCACCTACCAACAATGACAATAGAAAAAGAAAAGCGGAAAAAGTCTAACAATTCTGGGAAATGCTAGAAAATAAGACAGCAAAAATACCAAAGCACCACATAAAGATACTCGTAGGAGACTTCAGTGCACAGATTGGTAGGGAAGAGAAATAAAAGACAATAGTAGGAAATTTTCCTGCACTCATATGCCAGTAAGAATGGGAAAAGGCTCATCAACTTCCACAGACAATTTGGTTTAAAAGTAATGTCAGCATGTTAGAGAAAATTACCAAGGAGAAAGAACACTTGGTCTTCTCCTAATACACATTTAGGCCCATATCAGCTGTATCATTGTGCAATAACCAAACAAGAATGTAGAGAAATAGTGAGAATAGTGCAAGGATCTAGGCATAGATTTGCACCATTTTTAACAGAGATCAAAGTCAAATTTCAATGTAGAAAAACCAAAACCCAAATTTAAAAATCTCCATAGAATTGACATAAAATTTTTGTCAAAGAACAAGAAGTAATTTGTTAAAAAGCTTCGTACAAAGATGATGGGAAATTGGGATGAAATCAGAGAAGCAATCATAGATACAGTGAAACAACCAGGAAGACCACAAATGAGAAAGAAATATAGGAGGTGGAATCAGGTCATGGAATAAGATGTGATGAAGTAATAGGGCGTAGATTAACCGGTTGGAAAAACAGAATGCTTGTGCAAAAAGGAAAGAGCCTGGAACACATTCACTGAGACCATAAAACTGATGGCAAAAATTATTTGACCAGAGAAACGGAAACGTGACAAAATGATTATTGGATATGGATACAGATTTCAGACAATGGTACTAGGGATTTCTACACAGTTTTCAGAGAAGAAATAACAGTTTACAAGCCGATGAGCCTACACTTCAAAGATTCAACAGGCAAATTATTACTAACCATGCAGACAACTGTGAGTTGCTAGCAAAATACTTCAAACATCTTCTAAACTGCAAGGAACCATCATGACGAATAATTTGCAGGCAGCCTCGAAAGGAAATTCCACCTTTACAACCATTGTCATTGCATAAAATTGTACAATATATTGGCCAGCTGAAAAACAAAAGAACACCAGGTAAAAATGAGGTTTTAGCTGAGATGTAGAAATAGAGGGAAGTGGGCAGTTGAAACCTTTAATGAGGTTATCAAAAGATTGCTGGGAAGTAGGAAGAATACTGGATGACTGGAAACAAGCCATAATCCATCCACTACATAAGAATTGTGACAAGACAGACTCCAGCAATTACTGAGGCATACCTTTGCTTCCAGTCAGTTACAGAATTATATCCAGAACTCTCCTGAACAAGATAGAAGATCAAGCAGAACACACTATTGGCGAGGACCAAGCAGGGTTCAGAAAAAATAGCTTGTGCCTGGACTGAATTTTTAACTTGAAAGCCATCATCAGGGTCAGAACAACATGGAACCTTAACTCAGTCATTTCATTCATTGAGGTAAAAAAAAAGGGTGTATGATTCTGTGGACAGACAGACAATATTCCTAACATTGGAAGCAGCACATATCAAGCAAACCAACAGATTGTCGAACATAGACTCAGAGACACGACTTCAAAAGGTAAATTTCTAAAGGTTTCTGAACCTTGTAGAATTAACACAGATGTTTGACAGGGTGATGGGCTTTCACTGATTGTCTCTCATCTGGTCTTCATGAGAGCGAAATCAATAACTACATGAGGAAACATCAAAGGAATCCATCTAGGACAAGGAAGAGAAAGATTTGAGGTGAAATGTCCTGCTTTTGCTGATGATATTTCAGTAATTTCTAAGGACAAAACAGATGCAAAGATAATGATAGAAAAACTTCACGAAATTGTAGCTAAAACAGGATTACTAATATATGAGAAAACAGAATATATTGAACAAAAACACAACAGAGAAAGATTGACAATATAGAAACATCAGGAGAGTTGATAAGTTCAAGTGCTAGGGAGAATTGATACTGTCAAATGTGTTAGATAACAACATAAGCACAGAAAGATCAAAGAAAGTGGAATTAGCATACAACCTCATCCAAAAGTGATATAATAAAAGATCAGTATCATTCCAGGCAAAAATTAAACACTACTCAACAGTAATTGAAACAGCAGCACTTTATGAATTTGAATGCCTAACACTGAATAAGAGGTGAACAAGAAGAACTGGGAAATAAAGAAAGGAAAATTGTCAGAAAAAAATTAGAACCAACAAAGGTAACAACTGGATGATGAGAAGAAATGATGAACTTCACAGAAACGTAGAAACAATCGCAGACCCAATAAGAAAGAGGAGACGAAAGTTTTACGGTCATATTTACAAAAGTAATGACAGTAGGCTAAACAGTCATATTTACACAATGAACGATGATAGGCTAATGAAGAATATTTTTGATTTCATTTCCAAATTTAAAAAAAACGCAATGGGATGGCTGGAAAACTTAACGTCACAGAAGACACTGTACAGAACAGGGAAAGTTTCTGGCTACTGATCAATACTGAAAAATTTCCTGACCAACAATGAAATTCACAACCGATTCATTGTGATATTAGATGTACAGAGGCAGGCAAACAGGTACATGTGAGGTAGTTCTGGGAAAATAAAAAGATGATACCTTTGTCTTAGGTTCCAAGCAGTCTGTAATTGTCCAAATTCTGTAAGTAATAAAGTCTGGGCGAAAGTTATAGACTTTTATTCAGCAAATCTTCATTTCACAAAGCTGTATTTTATGTTAAGACTGCCACAATTTTGTAAACCTGTGAGGATATTTTCTTAAGCGTGTGATGACATGCACTCATGCATATTTTTGTTCTTTGTTTTGATACACCTGTTATTTAATTACATTTTTAATTATGTAAGAAGCAAAGGTTTACAAATTATAGGCTTGCTCGTCCGAAGTAATTCTTAACTTGATGCGGTAGTGAGCTGGGCAATAGTGGCAGAGGTAGGGCTTACCTTGTAGGTCTGTTCGGGAAGCGTACCCTTCACCCCAGATGTTCTCGGACATTGTCGATATGTTATGTAGGTGACACCTCAAATTTTGTTGTTGTAGATGTTGTGGTGTGTTTATAAAGATTTTAAAATATTTGAAAGTGTTATTAACAAGAACGTCTCCACACAAAAACTTTTTTTATTCTTGCGATCAGCCAGGCCACCTGCTATGTTATTTTAATATCTTCCAGTGCTTTTTTTCCTAGTAACACGTGTTTTCCCATTTTAGTTTGTTGCTTTCGTTAGTTTTCGGCCTTTTTACTTTCCCTGACTCCTTTTGGGACAGGTTTTAACACGAGACCTGTTTGCATGAGGAAGAAGGGACTGATGACCCTGTAGTTTGGTCCCTTTACTCTCCAAACCAACCAACCAAACACAATTCCAGTGCATATTCAATTAATGTGTCAGTTTGTGTTTTGGTAATGTTTTCATGTTAGTTGCATAACCCATTGGACATTCCTTGAGGCCACCATGTTTATGATGTCATCAGTCCACCAGTGCAGAACATGTCATTTACTGATCTTCTTGTATTTTTCACAGAGTTGATTACTTGCAGTTTTTACTAGTTTTTTCAATCTATTTTGTACGAGTTACATTTTTGGTAATTTTAAAGATTACTTGTGAGTGATGTCTATCGAGCATGCAACTGTCAAGGTGTGAGATTTTGATTTTGTTTAGTGTTAACAACAACAATAAAGATTTACCAAAAAAAAAAAAAAAAAAGAGACAGTAATTTAACTTACCCGCTCATGGTCCAGATCTTCATAATGTACAATTCTTCATTTTGTGTATGCATTTCGGGGCAGTCCTACTCACTGTCCAGTCTAGCTTTATCTTTCACCAAGTTTGATTCACAGCAATCCACTCAATCCCTAATATTGTGATTTGGCAATAAATCAAGTCTAAATCATTTTCCACTGTACACAGTCTCAGAAATAATTCCTATCAGGTAATAGTCATGCAAGCTGACAGAACCAGAATCACTCGTCTCTAGAACAGTGCTGACAAGATGTTCTGTTGTCAACAATGCTGTAAACAAAATCATGAAAATTGCCACATTTTGTGTTTGTATCAAAAGCAAAATTCAGTTGTGGGAAATAAAACTGTTGACATTAAAAGACAGGTTGGCTGGTCAGTAGTTGACTTCAGAAGGTGAAATTCCAACTAATGGTAATAGAGACATTTAAAATTGGAAAATACTGTTCTTTGTTGTCTGAACTTGGATGTTCCTTCCTCAGGGATGAAAGAGGGATTGAATGTGCAAGGTAGGAAAGGAGAAGTAAGTCAATAATAACCTTAGGTTGTGAGGGATCAAATTGTTGTGTAGATGAGGAGAGATGAATCTTTCCTTCCTCACAATAGGTGGGTCCCTCACAACCCAAAAGGTTATGACTGACCTACCTTTCCTTTCCAACCAACCTTCCCCATATGTATTCCGAGAGCTATGCTTTGTAGATTTCTACGTTGTCTATCAGCAGTATTTGGAATTTTATCTTCTGAAGGTAAGCTAGACCAGCCAGTCTGGTTTCTTGTAATTCTTCTGTAATTATATTAGTTCTATCTTGCAGTGTAAAGACAAAAACAATTTACAGTCTTAATAATTAGATATTAATTACAAATCAGTGAAAGAGATAATAAAATGTGGTCAGAAAAGTAGTTGCGTTACACAGATTAATTAGTGCACAGTTAAGTTGGATTGTTTCCACATTTCCAGGTGCTACTAGTTTTGCACCAAGAGTTCAGGTGCCAGCTCCAGATTTTCGTGGAACAGCTGTTGTAAACAGCTCTTTTGAAGAAATAAAATTGGCTGATTACAAAGGAAAATATCTTGTACTTTTCTTCTACCCACTCGATTTGTAAGTATTATATGTAATTAGTTTATTATTACAACTTAAGTGATTTAATATAGGAATACTAATTTAATATTTTAAGCAATATTTCTGCTTTTGAAAAGAACAATAATTGCCATGTTCGGTGCAGGATGTGATAAGGAACACTGGTTTGAAAATAGTGTCAACAGGAAATGTGTTCTAACTTACGTAATTATTTGTAGGGAACTCCAACAACAAACTAGTCGCCCCTCTCTTACTCCATTCTCCCTTCCATCCAATTCACTATCCAAAAGAGAAATGTCTGGAATTAGCTTATTGGGTGGAGTATGAGTAAGCCTATCATTCTGTGAGGTCACTTCCCAGGAGGCTCACCACTCTTGGGTGAGTTCGTGCTTGGGTACCGAGGGGCCCCAGCCTTTGCAACATCTTTTTGGTTTCATTTTGCATGTCTTTCCTCCTGCTATTCTTTTTCCTGTTCCTTGGGGGACATGCCTGGGATATTTTTGGGAATGAGATCTGCATTTTCAGTAGCCTGACATGAGAATAGCCTTTACACTGTTTCTTTCTTTTTTTTTTCTTTCTTCATTCTACATCTCCTATCCTTTCTCTGCATCGGCATTAGAGGATCCTCTTTGTTTCTTCTTCCTCCGTATGCTCTCCTGAAGACAGGCCCACACATCTGCTACATAACGGGTGACTGGGTAATGCATAATTCCCAGCCCTGGGTCAACAGGTAGAGTTCACGTGTGCCTGCTGGCCTGGCCCAGGGAGGGGTGATTGCTGGAGCTGTTACCTTCCCAAATTGCTACTTAGCCCCTCTGTGACGAGTTTGGGAGGTGTGACCTGAGGTGTGAACAATTACCTCCTCTGCAGGGGCCCTAGTTAGAAGGAGCAAGCCATTGGATATATTGGCAATCATTGGGGATTTTCTCACAGGGAGCCATTCACCATCTCAGTCTAGGTTTTTAAATGTAAGCAGAATGAGGCTAAAGATTCGAAGACCCTCCTAGCTGCACCTTGCTTCCTTGTGGTATCACATGCTGAAGGTGGTCAGTCCTTTGCTACGGTTGATCCATTTATAGTTCAGAAAGGTGTAGATGCAATTGCTGGCCTTGTGAAGTCCTCCTCTTGTTCATTGCTTTTGGAGACTAATTGTGATTCTCAAGCCCGCAACTGTTTGCAACTTCTCTCCTTCACAGCTAACCTGTTGTGTTAAGGCCCATCGAACACTGAATTATTAACATGGTGTTATTTACACTAGGCTGCTCAATGGTCTAACCGAGGGAAAAATCCAGACTTACCTCTCTGATCAGGACGTCACTCTAGTCCATCGGGTAATTGCAACCTTAATGGGCGCGTGCACACACATGCACGAACACACACACACGTATGCACGCGCGGACACACACACACACACACACACACACACACACACACACACACACACACACACACTTTTTCTCATATTTGTGATAGGATAGGCTATGAAGTCATCACGGTTTGAGCGTACATTCCAAACCTGACATGCTGCTACCAATGTCAACCTTACTGCCACACTTGAATATTCTGTCGAAACACAGCCAAATGTGTTACTTGTGGTGGGGATGATCACAAGGGCAATTGCCTGCTCCCTCTGCTGTATCAATTGCAATGGCGATCATGGAGCCTCATCCTGAGAATGTCCTCTGTATCTCCAGGAGATCTGGGCATAGGAAAGGTGCCTTACCCTGTTGCTTGCAAGTCGTGTTTTACCATCTGGCACTTATAGTATTGTTCTTGCTGCACCTCATTCCAACAAAGGACACATTCATGCAGACATGCAGTGTCAAATTCAGCACCACGGTTGTAAAGTTATCCACATCTTCGCCTCTGGCGGCAAAATCACCTGCTACTCAAGCAGCAGGCTAGAAAGAACAGAAGGAATACTCTTGCGAAATCAAACAAAGGCAAATGGCCTTCTCCTCCTCTGCTGAGTTGGCGATCCTCTTCAACGGTGTCATCAATGTGAGGGTACCCAGCCAACCTCCATTTCGCTGGGGTGCACCACCAACCATTTTTCTGTTGTGGAATCCGCAAGCCTACCCAGCGAGAATGCCAGATCCTCTGTAGATCTCATGGAACAAGATTGTCCAGCTTCTGTGCCCCGTAGCAGTTCGAAGGGTGGCAGTTGGCACTGCTGAGGTGACTGTTTTTTTTTTTTTTTTTTTTTTTTTTTTTTTTTTTTTTTTCCCCCCCATCCTCCCATTTCCCCATCATGACTGTCCTCCAATGAAATGTTTGTAGCTTTTGGTGCAACAAAGAGAAATTACAACTGCCCATTGAATCATAGCATACACTTGTTTTCTGCCTCCAGGAAACGAAATTGCATCCTCATAACCGCTTTGACCTTGCTTATTCCCCCCCTGCGGGTTCGGGGGTACGAATAGGCCCGCGGTATTCCTGCCTGTCGTAAGAGGCGACTAAAAGGAGTCTTCAAAGTTTCGGCCTTATGTGATGGTCCCCACTTGGGTTTGACCTGCCATTTTCAAAATTTCCGTTGTTAGTGCGTGCCATTTGGGGAAGGACGCCTTACGTGGTGTTTTTCTATTGGTCCATCGTGCACCTCCATATTGCATGCTATCTATTGTCGTGTGGAGGGATTTACACCCCATGTCTTCTGGGTTGCCTCCTCGTCTTGTGCGCAATCCCCTTCTTAGCGCCCACGGCAATTGTGGACCCTTTCAACACCTAAAATCCAGCACGGTAGCCAGTCCGTTGTGGTGGGGTCGTCATGTACCCTCTTGGTGGTAGCCCCCTGACCACGCAGGGATCGCACTACAGATGCCAGAGCTGTTTCCTCCCCATGCATGCCAAGGAGTATGTGCCCATCTTGTCTGGGGCACGGGGACTCCGGGCAATGGGATATCGGCCAGGTACCTGTTGCTTTGGCTGGGTGGCGCCCTTGGGGAGAGCCCTCGTTCGGAGTAGGTGGCATCTGGGCGGATGTGGCGCAATGAAGCGCAATAAATCTCAGCAAGCTGGTGGCCGCACTGCCACCAGCGTCTCTAAGCGAGGTAAAATTGAATTCGATGCTGCACAATATGATCCTCAGTCGTTCCCCTCGTTGGCTGCGCCATGGGAGGGACGCAGATCTTTTGCCAAGCAGGAGCCTTATGTACCACAATACCTTGTCTGCAGCAGAAGTGATGGTGACTCCTTTCTTTCGACAAAGCCTATGTTTTTTGTGGAACACCTGGAGGATAAGTTTGGGGAAGTGGCGGGTTTGTCTAAAATGAGGAATGGGTCCATCCTCCTCAAGACGGCCTCCCCAGCCCAGTCACGGGCGTTGCTCTTGTGTGATAAGCTGGGAGATGTCCCTGTTACCGTCACTCCCCACAGTAGCTTAAATATGGTCCAGGGGATTATTTACCATCGCGACCTCTTGTTACAGTCCGATGACGAGCTGAGAGCTGACTTGGAACGACGTGGTGTGCATTTTGTCCGTCGTGTGCACAGAGGACCCAAGACCAACAGGGTGGCCACCGGTGCCTTTATCTTGGCCTTCGAGGGTGCTATATTGCCTGAGAAGGTCAAGGTAATGGTTTACCGTTGTGACGTCAAGCCATACGTCCCTCCCCCGATGCGGTGCTTCCAGTGCTGGAAGTTTGGGCATATGTCCTCCCGTTGCCCATCCAGTGCCACATGTCGAGATTGCGGACGCCCCTCCCATCCCGATTCTCCATGTGCGCCTCCGCCTGTCTGTGTCAACTGTGGGGAACACCACTCTCCATGCTCGCCGGACTGCCCCGTTCTTCATAAGGAGCGGAAGATTATGGAATTTAAGACCCTGGACCGGCTTACTTATCGCGAGGCAAAACTGAAATTTGAAAGGTTGCATCCTGTCCCTCTTCAAACTTCTTATGCTGCAGCTACGTTATCGTCGCCCTCGCGGGCGGCAGTTGTCGCCTCCTCTGTGCCGCCTTCAGTTGGCCCTCGGGGCCGTCCATCTCTGTCTGCCCCCCTTGTGTCTGGGGGCAAGCCTTCCTCTGTTGCCCCCTTAGCAGTTGGGGGCAAACCCCCTTCTGTCACTCCCCCCGCACATGCTTCAGGAGTGACATCTGCTCCAAAACCAGGGGGCTCGATCCCTCCCCCTCCCCCTTCTCTGCCGGCGTCGTCTCCGCCGGCGTCGTCTCTGCCGGCTCCTCTCTCGCGGAAGGGGTCCCTCGGGGCCCTCCCTTCTTCCGTTTCTTCTGCTACCCCGCCGGATGTCAGCCAGTGCCTGAAGGTTCATCCACCTGCTGGTCGTAGGGCTTCTGCGTCGTCGTCAGCCTCCGACGCTCCTTCAGAGAAACTCTCCCAGCCCTCTAAGCCAAAGGACAGACGCGAGAAGAAGGACCGGAACGTGTCCAAGAAGAAGGACGCTCCGGCAGTTTCAGTACCGCCTGCTGTCAATAGCTCTGGCTCTGGGGATGCGGTGGAGATCCTCGCCTCTGCCGCGGATCTCGCCCTCACGGAACCCTCGGGGACGTCTCCTATGGACACAGCTGACTCTCGCTCGGTGGCGGCCGTTGACTCTGCGGCGCCGTCTGCCTCTTAGTGGACTTAACGCCCTCCCAGTCCCTTCCTGCTTCCATTCTCCAGTGGAATTGCGGCGGTTATTTCCGCCACCTGCCTGAGCTCCGGATGCTTTTGAGTGTTTCCCCTGTTCTGTGCATTGCTCTTCAGGAAACTTGGTTTCCAGCAATGCGGACCCCTGCCCTTCGCGGTTATCGGGGATACTATAAGAACCGCGCTGACTGTCAACGAGCTTCAGGTGGAGTTTGCCTCTTTGTTCACCACTCTGTCTGTAGCTCACCAGTACCCCTTCTGACGCCTTTAGAGGCAGTCGCTGTCAGGATTGAGCTCTCGCCGGCTATTACTGTTTGCTCTGTTTACATTCCTCCGTATGGGCAACTCCCCCGACATGTCTTGGCTGCGCTGCTGGCTCAACTCCCGCCGCCATTGCTGCTTCTGGGCGATTTCAATGCCCACAACCCTCTATGGGGTGGGACTGTCTCCGATGACCGTGGTCGCGCTGTGGAGCATGTGTTGGCTCAGCTCGACCTTAGCCTATTGAACACCGGTGCTCCCACGCATTTCAGTGTGGCCCATGGCTCGTTCTCGGCCATCGATCTCTCTCTTTGCAGCCCCGGACTTCTCCCATCCCTTCACTGGAGAGTGCATCCTGACCTGTGTGGTAGTGACCATTTTCCCATCTATTTGTCACTGCCCCAGTGTCATTCTTCTGGTCGCCTGCCCCGCTGGGCTCTCAACAGGGCTGACTGGCCGGCTTTTACTTCCGCTGCCACCATTGCTTCTCTCCCACAGGGTGACATTGACGAGGTGGTCCGTGTCTTGACCTCGTCAATTATTTCTGTGGCCGAGACTGCCATCCCTCGCTCTTCTGGACTCCCTCGGAGGAAGTCTGTCCCCTGGTGGTCGCCGGAGATTGCTGAGGCTATTCGCGACCGTAGGCGGGCTCTCCAGCGTCATAAGCGGCACCCGTCTCTGGAGACCCTCATCGCCTTTAAGAAGCTCCGTGCCTTGGCCCGTCGTCTTATTGCACGGCGTAAGCAGGAATGCTGGGAGAGGTACATTTCATCCTTGGGCTCCCGTGTCTCCCCGTCGCTCGTGTGGTCCCGCATCCGGCGGATTTATGGATACCAGACCCCTATGGATGTCCCTGGAATCTCCCTGGACGGCGCTGTCTGCACGGACGCCGCCACCATTGCTGACCACCTTGCCACGCACTTTGCTACGAGCTCTGCGACTGCAACTTACCCTCCTGCCTTTCGCTCTCTAAAGGAGCGCGCCGAGCGGACGCCGTTATCGTTCCACACACGTCGTTCTGAAAAATACAATGCTCCTTTCAGCGAGAGGGAATTCCTCGCTGCCCTCGCCAATTGCCCTGATACAGCGCCAGGACCGGACTGCATCCACGCGCAGATGCTGAAGCATCTCTCCAGGGACTGCCAGAGACACATCCTCACCATCTTTAACCGCATTTGGAGCGAGGGCGTGTTCCCGTCGCAATGGCGAGAGGGTGTTATCGTTCCCATCTTGAAGCCCGGTGCGGACCCTCTGGCGGTGGACGGCTATCGCCCCATTACACTAACCAACGTTTTGTGCAAATTGCTCGAACGTATGGTGGGGCGGCGTTTGTGTTGGGTCCTTGAGTCGCGCGGTCTCCTCGCTCCATCCCAGGGTGGCTTCCGTCAGGGCCGGTCTGCTGCGGACAATTTGGTGCGGCTGGAATCTGCTATCCGTACGGCCTTTTCCCGCCGTCAGCATCTCGTTGCTGTATTTTTTGATCTGCGGAAGGCATATGACACAACATGGAGGCATCACATCCTTGCTACGTTGCGCGAGTGGGGTCTTCGTGGTCAGCTTCCAGCTTTTCTTCAAAACTTTTTATTGCGCCGCTCTTTCCGGGTGCAAGTCGGTGCCGCCTCTAGTTCATCTTATATACAGGAAAATGGGGTCCCGCAGGGCTCGGTATTGAGCGTTTCCTTATTTCTAGTGGCCATTAATGGTCTGGCTGCAGCTGTGGGGTCGTCGGTGTCTCCTTCTTTGTATGCCGACGACTTCTGCTTCTCATTTAGCTCAACGACTACGGGAGTCGCCGAACGCAGGCTGCAAGCAGCCGTTCGCAAGGCGGCATCATGGGCTCTGACTCATGGATTTCAGTTCTCTGCGGCCAAGACTCGAGTTATGCACTTCTGCAGGCGTCGGACGGTCCACCCTCATCCGGAACTTTACCTCGACGGTCACCTACTTGAAGTGGTGGACACTAGCCGCTTCTTAGGACTCGTCTTTGATGCCCGGCTCACATGGGTTCCTCATATTACTCAGCTGAAGCAAAAGTGCTGGCAGCACCTCAACGCCCTCCGCTGCCTGAGCCATGCGTCTTGGGGTGCAGATCGCAGCACGCTGTTGCGATTGTACAGAGCCCTTGTGCAGTCCAGGCTTGATTATGGGAGCCTGGCCTATGGGTCTGCATCGCCCTCAGTGTTGACGTTGTTGGACCCCATACACCACTGTGGGGTTCGGCTTGCAACTGGTGCTTTCCGTACGAGCCCCGTGGATAGTCTGCTGGTGGAGGCCGGGGTTCCCCCGCTGCGGATTCGCCGCCACCGACTGCTCGCCGACTATGCTGTCCATGTGCATTGCTCACCGGGCCATCCCAATCATCGCCTGCTTTTCCCTGCCAGGGTCCTCCCTCTGCCCGACCGGCGACCTAGGTCTGGGCTTTCCATTGCTGTCCGTGTCCAGTCCCTGCTGTCGGAACTGGGGTCGTTCCCTCTTCTGCCGCCCTTCCGGGCCTGTGCACCCACGCCTCCCTGGTGTATGACCCGTCCGTCCGTCCGCCTGGACTTGGCACGGGAACCCAAGGACTCGGTTCCGCATGTGGCCCTCCGTCACCGTTTTCTTGCGCTCGTCGCCTCGTTTTCAGGCTGTGAGCCTGTCTACACTGATGGTTCCCTGGTGGATGGTCGTCCTGCCTACGCTTTTGCTCACGCTGCCCATGTTGAACAGCGCTCCTTGCCGGCTGGCTGCAGTATTTTTACTGCAGAGCTGGTGGCCATATTGCGCGCTCTTGAGCATATGCGTTCCTGCTCAGGTATGTCCATCGTCATCTGCAGTGACTCCCTGAGCAGCCTCCAGGCTATCGACCGCTGCTATACCTCTTGTCCTCTGGTATCCTTTATTCAGGAGTCTGTTTTTGCCATTACCCGCTCTGGTCGTTCGGTGGTCTTTGTTTGGACGCCAGGTCACGTTGGCATCCCGGGGAATGAACGTGTCGACAGGCTGGCCAAAGGGGCGGTCGACGCCCCCACTTTGGCGATCGGCCTCCCGGCTCGTGATTTGCAGCTGGCGTTGCGCCGTAAGGTGCTTCAGATGTGGCGTGACGAGTGGCGTAGCCTGACTTCTCCGAATAAACTGCGGGCTGTCAAGGAGACGACCGATGTGTGGCAGTCCTCCCTGCGGGCTTCTCGCAGGGACTCTGTCGTCCTGTGTCGGCTCCGCATCGGCCATACCTACCTGACGCACGGACATCTTTTGCGTCAGGAGGATCCCCCCCTGTGTCAGTGTGGGTCCCGGTTGACGGTCGCCCACATTTTGTTGGAGTGTCCCTGCCTGCGCATCCTCCGGCAGACTTTTAATCTCCCGGGCACGTTGCCTTTGGTTTTATGCGACGATGCCTCCATGGCTGACGACGTTTTAAATTTTATCCGTGGTAGTCCTTTTTATGGTTCCATTTAGGGGGGACCTGTCCCTTTCCCTTTCTGTGTATCTTGTCCTCGAGTGTCTCATTGGTTGCAGATTTTAATGTGTGTATTCGGATGGTTGACTCTTTCCCAATTTTTGTACCCATGGTCAGTCAACCAGTCTCCGACCCTCTTATTTTCTTCCGTTTCTTTCTGTCCAGTGTTCGTCTGTACTCTTCTTGTCTCTAGTGTTCGCTGACACATTGGTGTTCTTTCAGTGACTGGGGGGAGGGGCGTCTCCTCCCCCCTTGGGGTTTTACCTGTTCCGTAAATTTTGTTTCGCCGGTTTTTTTTGGAATGGGGGACTGATGACCTTAGCTGTTTAGTCCCCCTTAAACATCCCAACAACAACAACAACAACAACCTTGCTTATTTCTTTTTGGTCCACTTTGAACTTCCTCCTGAGGATGGCATTCCATCTCATGGAAGTCATGCCGCTCATCCGAGATGACGTTCGTAGTCAAACTATCTCACTGAACATCCAGCTGCAAACTGTTGCAGTCCGCATTTTCCTTTCTCACTTCACCTTTTCTCTTCGTAATGTCTACATCCCTCCATCACTTAGTGTCACCAGTGAAGACTTCCTCCAGTTTTGTGGTCAACTCCCTCTCTCCTTTCTGCTGTTTGGTGACTTTAATGCACACAATCCGCACTGGGGCTCTTACAGATCCTGTCCATGGGGTGCCCTCTTGGCTGACCTTCTCAGTCAACTAAGCATCATCTGCTTTAACACTGGAGCACCCATATGCCTTTCAGACTCCACTCACACCTATTGCCATTTAGGCTCTTCATTCTCCAATGTCCATCTTGCCTGTAGTCTCGTGTGGCCCATTCTCTCTAACAAATACTCAAGCAACCATTTCCCATGTGCTATCCGTTTGCTGACTCGTACCCCACCTAAGTCACCTAAGTGTAAACCAAACTGGCAGCTTTCTAAGGCTGGCTGGAGGCTTTATTTCTCCCTGGCGATGTTCAATGAACAACATTTCCACATAATGTTCCATTCCTCGCACTTGATCTTTACCGCACCGTGTCCTGGTCCCTTGGTGGACTGAGGCATGCTGCAATGTTATTCGTGCACGGAGATGTGCTCTCCACGTTTTTAACCATCATCTTACAATGGTGAACTGTATTCATTATAAACAGTGCATGTGCAATGTTGTTGCATTCTTCGGGTCGCCAGAAAAGGTAGCTGGATTTAATTTCCTACTACTTTTAATGGTTTTCCTTCAGGGATTTTTAAGAGACAGAGCTTTTAAAGTCCTTGGGGCTTCTGCCTTGTTGGACACCTGTATCCAGGGAAACAGGGTGCTGTCCTGAACATTGTCCTCTTTGCTGTAGCCATTAACCCCATTATGACCTGTCTCCTGTCTGGCATCTCTGGTTCCATTTTTGTCAAAGATTCTACGATCGATCCATGGACTTTTCTTCTTGAGCAGCACTTCAGCACTGTCTCAATTGTCTTTACTTGTCGAGCATTGACAATGGCTTTCGCTTTTCCACTGACAAAACTGTTTGTATGGATTTCTGGCGGCGTAGTGGGTTTCTTCCACTGTCCTTACATCTTGTGTGTGTTCTTTTGTTCGCTGAAACTTCGAAATTGGTGAGGCTCGTGTTTCTTATAAATCTTTCTTGGTCATCCCTCATGTCTTACCTGACCGCCCACTGCACTCGGTCACTCAATGTCATATGTGTGCTAAGCAGTACTCCCTGTGGAGCAGATCGGACAACTCTCCTGCATTTGTTCTGACCCCTTGGCCATTCGAAACTAGACTGTTGGTGTTTCATTTATGCATGTGCACATCTGTCAATCTTACGCCATCTAAATACAATCCACCGTTGTGGAATCCGTTTGGCCACTGGTTCTCTATGCAGAAGCAGGGGAACTACTGCTGTCATACTGGTGTGGTCATACCAGTGTGATGTTCTACTCAGTAGGTATGGAAGCCATTATGCTGCCTTGCCCAGTCACGTGTCCTAGGCCGCCTCCTTTGACTGCCAGTATGGGGTGTGACGCTCTTCTCTGCTGCTCCTAGAGTTTGCTTTAGGCTATTGCTTTGGCAGTGCAACTTCATGCTATGTGCTGCTTTCCCAGTGGTTGGGAACACCTCTCCACCTTGGCCTTAATCCCCTTCCTAAGGAAGCTACACCAGATTTGATCTATGACTGTAAGTTTCTTGATCTTTGCATGGAACTCAGTGATAGTACCTTTGTGTACACTGATGGCTCTCGGCCTGACTTTGTGTGTCAGTTGTGCCTTAGTCATTAGCAATGACGATTTCCGGTATTGGCTTCCGTCAGTATTTACAGCAGAGCTCTTCATCCTGTATCAGGCCACACAGTATGTGTGACAACACAAGTTTTTAAATTGTGTTATCTGGCCTGAATTACCAAGTCCTTCAGAGCCTCTGTGTGCTGTACACAGTCCATCCCTTAGTGTGAGTTCAAGAAAACTTCCACTTGGTACTTGTGAGGGAGCCACTGTGATGTTTGTTGGTTGCTGTTCATGTAGTCAGATGGGAAATGAGGCTGCTGACACAGCTGATAAGGCTGCAGTCCTTTTACCTTGGCACAAAAGTTCTTCTGTTCCTTCCGATGACCTCCTTGTTGCCACTTGTCAGCAGATGGTGAAACTTTGGTCTTCCCTTCAGGGATACAAGCTTCAGGAAATTAATCCTCTTCCAGCTGCTTGGTTAACTTCCTCTCGGCCCTTTCACTGAAAGGTTGTGTATTGGGCACTGCCATTTTAGCCATTGCATATTTGTCTAGTGGTTAACCCCCACTGCTTTGTACTCATTGTCATCAACTTTTGACGGTTCACCATTTTCGTGAGTGAAGACCCTTTTTATAACCACTTACTTTCTAAAGTATGTTTGCTATTTGAGTTATCGGTCGTTTTAGTGAATAATGCATGCGCTGTTTTACTTTTTACTCATCTTTAGTTCAGAACCTCCGTTGTCTCTATGGTGTATTTTATGGACCTTTCTCCAAGGGGGAAGTGCTTGTCCGTAGCTCTTTTTCCTCCCATTAACTGGGCTGAATGTTTAGTTGTTTCTAACTCCTATTTCTTATTAGTGTTCTAAGGTTCTGACATGAACACGTATGACCTTAGTTCTTTTTGTGCCCTAAAATACAAAGAAAAATTCTATAATGCCAGAAATGAAATGCTGGTGGTTTGAATGTTGTTCAAGAATTAGGAAATCTGAAGAGACAGATTTAGAATATGACGAGAGAGAGATATTTAGGAAATTACGAAATCGAATGGACTAGCAAAGATGTGTTTATATGAATGTGTGGTATACTTTTGTATGAATGTGTGGTGTCTGTCCTTTCTGTTACGTAAATTGAAGGTGGAGGGGCGGAGGAGGGGGGGGGGGGGGGAGGGAGGAGAAAGGAAGGGATGGAATCATTTATATCAGTTGCATCAGGACTTCATATGGGATCAGTGGTGACAAGTGCAAATGTGTTGCAGACTGCGGCTTGTACCCAATTCTCGTGCTTAGTTGGCAGTCACATTAACCTCTGCGCCATCCAGACACAATGTTAGTGCAGATTTGTTAACTATCTTGTCACGCTCCCTGGCCATCTTGCATTCCCGCCTAATGCCACCTATCCACAGTACCTGTCCGTGCCCTCCATGCTCTTTACTTTGATTCTCGCCAGAGTGTGAACAATTTAATTGTATGAATGCATGGTGTCTGTTCTTTTGGACATGTTGATGGGCAATGAACCCACAGTCTTCACTGCGGATGCACATTTTGTTCTGTCTCGGGCAGGGAGCTAGAATTACTGAGCATAGGGGATATGGGCGGGGACTGTGGATAGTTGGTGCTAGGTGGGAATGTGAGTCAGCCAGGACGCGAGCCAAGATAGTGTGCACATTTACGGTAAACACCATATCTGGATAGCACAGTTTTTAATCCAGCTGTCTAGGAAGTAGGAGATCCTGGGTTTCAGGCCCAGTCCGGCACATATTTTCACTCGTCGCCACTGACTCCAGTAGTTTCTTCCCTTTCCTTTCGTTTCTCCCTCCTCCACCTTCAGTATGCATGAAGATCCTTTTGTTTTAGAGGCTGAACAGGAATGACCTTGGGGACCAAGTGTAACAGGGCCTGTAGTCTTTATGGATTAGCATGTGGATTGGAGGGTGGTTTGCTGAAGGAGCTATGAGACTTCTCAGGCTGAACTGAATTTAATACTAACAGTGACTGTACTAACTCTGAAACCAAAATCAAGAGGTAATGTTGACAAAATGAAGCATAACGGTGAAATTGTGGGTCAGTAAAACTCTGGTCCTTCATTCCCTTTTAACAGCCATATAGACAGACTGCAGTCAATAGATGCTAAACAGAATTGTGAAGAACTCAGTAGGGGAGAAGGAATTGTAGTGTAACTTCATAGATTATTGCAGTGATTACACAGTCAAGACAAATTTGCAAAGAATTGGCAGTGTGGGTCCATTCATCAGTATGATGTTGCACCCAATGTGGCCTGAATGCATAAACTGATTCAGTAGGGAAGTGTTTCATAAAGCTGTTGTATCCTCCCCTGAAGCAAGTTTGCCCACAACTATTGTAACTAATCCTTGATATCCCAGATACTGACAGGGGGATGGAGTTGACATCTGAGCTGGTCCGACATGTTCTATTGGAGACAGGTAAAGACATTGTGTAGATGATGCTTTTCAGAAAGTCATTTCTTTGCCCCTTGCTCCAATAATTTTAGACATTCTGAAGGAACACTTTCAGTCCCATGTACCTCATTTGATCACAAGTCTTCCATAGCTCAGTCTATCTCTGACTCTACTACTGGCTCTCTTATGTCTTCCATATGAACTCTAGTTCTTCTGTCACATCCTAAAACGATTCCTCCCCTTCATAGAAACCTTCAGTGTTCTCTTTCTAGTTATCTGCTCCTCCCTCTGAGTTTAATAGTAGAATACATTTTTTTTACTTTTAATGTTGACATCTGTGTTTTTAATTCTTTTAATTTCACTGTCTGTTTTGACTTTTCTGTACACTGAATCTGTCCTTTTGACAACCTTTTCTTTTCAATTTTTCCCTAACTTCCTATTTAATGGCTTATATTGCTATATTTTTATCTTTCTTGAACAATTTTGTACTACTTCTTTTTTTGATCTGATGTATTCCTTCTGTTTCTCAGTCTTTCTCTTCTCTCATTGCTCCTATAACTCTGTGTTCTGCACCATCCTCAAATAGTGTTCCAGCTATCCATGAATACTAGATTTTCATCTCCTCTTACTTACTGCATCACATATTCAATATCTTCATATACTTTCTCTCTCTATTCATGTTCTGCTTGCGCTCTTGGCAAAGCACTAATATTCTTGGCATTATTTTGCTGTTGATTCTGACAAGAATAATCCTATCATTGCACTGTTTGCAGTAACTCACAATCTGCCATACCTTCCTACTCCCATTATACCATTTTCTTCTTCTGTTGTTAATACCCTACACTCATCTGACCACAAATCCTTAGCATCTTTCCATTTCACTTCACTGACTCTAACTGGGTCTAGACTGAGCCTTTGCATTTTGCCATCAGTTTTTCCGGATTCCCTACCAAGTACCTCACTCGGACTTTTAGAACATTATCCTTTAGTTTGATTTTCAATCTTTTTCCCACAGTAATCTTCACCATGGCAGTCTGCTCTGTTATCAAAATAGATGACTAATCTGGCATCTTTTGCCAGTGAAGAGTTCATGATGCTTTCTGATTACAGACCACTTGTGCTGTGGGTGTATATTATTTTTTAAAGCATTAGTGTCCATTGCCTTCTGCATCCTCATATTGTTGATCATTGCTGATACTTATGCCTTTTAGGGCAGTTTCCCACCCACAAGGTCAGGGAGGTGCTCCCTATCTCCATTGACTTCTCCGCCCTCTTTGACAAGGCTGTTGGCAGAACAAGGGTGAGTTCTTATACCAAAAATATGTGGCTGCCATTGCTGATGATTTTTATTCAGATTTTAAGCAGTGGCTAATATCAAACCAAAGTCTGAGATTACTAGTCAGTTACTACACTGGTACTAAGGTGACGAAACTATTGAGATAACAGAAGAATTAGTCCAATTCTCTGAAATTGTTATGAGGCTGATAAGGAAATGTTTGCATTTTATTTGACTCCATGTTGTTGAGCTTTCTGTGTAACAGGTCAACCAAAAATATGATCGGTTTTCTTCATTTCTTTCCTCTGTGTTACACACTTTTAATTTCTGTATAAATAGTTTATATTACTGCATGTCAAAAGTGAAATGTAAGATACTGATATGTGAAGTTTGGGAACTAAAATTTCTATTCTCTTCAGCTCTTACATAAGGTAATATGTTTGTGTTATTGTGTATGAGGCTGCCTCCTGCATCGGGGGGATGCTGTAGTTCTCATTCCAAGGTCGAACTTGCAACTTAGTATCTTCCTCCCCCCCCCCCCCCCCCCCACTCCTCCACCCCTCCCACCAAGTGTGTGAGATCCTTAGCTTCTTCCCATTACACTTCACTGACTCTAACAATATATATTAACTTTCTGCTTAAAATAGACCACTTGTGGGCTACATTCTAGTGTTCAGATCAGCTGCAAACCACATTGCATGTGGGTCAGTGATGTCAATGATCAATTGACTCTGCCAGCTATTGAGTTCTTAAATCTTGAGTATACCGCAGACTGCATGTATGTAAACAGGGGGCTGTGGCTTTGTTTGCTTATATTGGAAGTTAACCTGTTCTTATTGAGATCACTGCATTATAGTGGTAGATTTTGTGCTTTCATATCTTCTTAATCTTTATTGCTGTTGATTTTTGTGACACATTGCAGACGTTGTACTAGATCATGAAATTTTTCATACTAGTATTCTCCTACAGGAAAGATGAAATATCTAAAAGCAGCAAAGTGTTTGTTTCACTATATCTAGAGAAAAATTGTGTGCATGTCTAAGAATGTAAGTTAATAAACATTTGTTCATGAACATTCTTTCAGCAGTAAAAAAAATTTGGATCTGTATAATGAGAAAAATGATTTTTGATGTTATTTAGACTTTGGAAAGAAAATGCAAAGGATAAGTAAAAAAGCACTATTTACTGCCTTCAAAATATTGTTTGACATGTTTGTAAATATATTTTTTCTCAGGAGATAAATTTGGTTTTTTGATACATCTGGATGACTCGTCTCCTATTCCTTCAGTTTTCTGGGGTTTGGAGAATTTACCTTACGTCATTCGCCAAGAATTTTTCTCTGTCATCAATAAACATCGTTGCTTGTCCCTACATTGTTAATATATTTCAGTTTTTTTTATGAAAAGGATGGTCCCTCTCGGTTTCACAAATGCACACATGTGTATGTAGCAGTTTAATGTATGTTTAATTTTTTCAGCACATTTGTATGCCCAACAGAAATCATAGCTTTCAATGAAAGGATACAAGAATTCAAATCACTGAATACTGAAGTCATAGGTGTATCAACAGATTCACATTTTAGTCATCTAGCTTGGATTAATACACCACGAAAGGTAAGAATTAAAGGAATTATTTCATTGTAAGACATGAAATAAACCATTAATTTTCCCAGTTTTCCATTTACGGTTTCAGCCATAATATATCAGAAATTGTTATATTCTGTTCCAGGCAGGAGGTTTAGGATCGTTAAACTTCCCACTACTGTCAGATTTCAACAAGATTATCTCCCGTGATTATGGAGTGTTGGTTGAATCTGAGGGTGTTGCACTAAGAGGACTGTTCATTATTGACCCACAGGTAAGGGTTTTGACCATTTTTTTGAGATCAGCAGTGTGCACAGCTTGCTGATTTGTTGATAAGGCACCTGAAAAATCTCAAGATTATGGACCAAGGTTAACTACCACTTAAATGAATTCTTCTGCATTTTGAAACAAGTTCTTTGATCTACAGTTTTCGAGATCCTTCTCCGATTGAAATTTATTGAAATTCCTCATAATGCTGTAGAGTGTATCAGTTTCCTTCTTTTGATTGTGTGAGTATAAGAAGTATATAAGTAAGTTACAACAACAAAATGAATCAATTATTGATAAAACTATTTAATTGTATTAAAAACAAAGATTCCAAGACTTACCAAGCGGGAAAGCGCCGGTAGATCGGCACAATCTACCGGCGCTTTCCCGCTTGGTAAGTCTTGGAATCTTTGTTTTTAATAGATTTTTCCCATGTGGAATGTTTCCTTCTATTTTATAAACTATTTAATTGAATAGATAAAAAATCTGTTCACCAAGTGGCGGCGGAACACGTACATAAGACTGTTAATCTTTTATTTGTGTGTTTGTTCTCCCACAGCTTGGTGAGTAGATTTTTTATCAATCCAATTAAGTAATTAGTAAGTTAGAATCTCAAAAAATACTTCGATTTGTAAGAAACTGCTACACTGCTGCCTACATAAGTGGAAGAGGTGTGGGAGCACTGAATATTTTTTAACGTAATTATGTTACAGTAAGGCACCTTTAAGAGCCAGATTTTATGCAGAAAATATTTGTAGGGACACAGGTGCATTCTGACTGTAAGTTCAATAATTATGAAATTTAGGTTAAAACAGAAATTAAGATGGAATGTGGATAAATTTCAACAACCTGAAATTATTGACAGTTTAAAAGTTGGTATTATCAAATTACTAACCAATATGGGGAAAAATTCAGAAGAAGATTAAAGGGTAGTTTGAGGGGTGGAATACTTAATGCAGAAGAAATTTAGCCAAAAAGATGAAAGCTATTAGAAACTCCTGAAGACACACCAGGTATTAAATTTAATTGATGAAATGAGGAAACATAAAAATCCAGTAAAGGAAGCCAGCAAAAGGGAATATAAACTGTCAGGAAGTATAAAATAGCTAGATGAGACTGAGAAATGCAAACTAGTTGAAACATATGTGCCCATGAGAAAGATTGATGTTACATATTAGATAGTTAAAGAAACTTTTGGAGAAAAGAGGAGGAGCTGTATGAATATGAAGAACTCATATGATAAGGTAATATTAAGCTAGAAAGGGAAGAGGAAGTGGATGAAGATAAGGGGGGGAGATATGAAACTGTTAGAATAATATTTTAGAGCATTGTAGGAATAAAATCAAAAAGCAGGCTACATTCCCTTAGAATTATTAAGTTTATTGGGATAACTAATCATGGTTGTCTGGTATGTGGGCTATGAGACAGATGAAACATCCCCAGACTTCAAGAAAAAAATATAAGATGCCCAGTACCAAAGAAGGCATTGGTGGAAGGTTTATAATTGAACCATCAGTTTAATGAGTCTTGTTTGTGAAAAACTAATGAAGATTATTCGAGTAACAATGGAAAGACAGAAGCTACATGGGTAGGTGAGAATAGATTCATGTAAAAGGTAAGAACAGGCGAGGTGATATGACCCAACACTTACCTTAGAAGATAAATTTAAAAAGGCAAACCTACATCTCACGCACTGTTGAATGAATTATTAGGGTCGTTTAATAAGTAATGCCCCACTTTTTTTTTTTTTTTTTTTCAAAGCCTTTAATATACACAGACAAACGTTCCTGTTGGTGCTTCACATTTGATGTTTGTTCTGTGTGTTGGTGAGGTTTCGATCTGTTCTGGCAGATGGCAGAGCTGTAGTATAGTGTCAAAATGGCGTCTAAATATGACTCACAATATAAGCAGCGTGCTGTTCAATTCTTGTGTGCAGAAAAAGAAACCATGGTGAACATCCATAAATGTTTATGTGCAGTGTATGGCGATGGTGTAGTTGATAGTAGTACAGTCGGGCAAAGGGTAAAGAAAGTTACAGCCTCAGAAAATGCAGAAACAGAGCTCCATGATCAGTCACACTTGGGACATTCTGTCACAGCCACTGCTCCAGACATGATGGATCATCTGGATGCCATTATTTGTGCCGACCAGTGCAGCACAACTCGACAATTGGCTCTATAGTTGTCAGTCAGGGTTGGAAGTGAGTCTTTAATGATCAAGACTCTTGGATATTCAAAGAGGTGCTCATAATGGGTTCCATGAATACTCACAGCGGACCACAAGATCCAAAGAAAGGCCATTTCAGCTGAATTTTTGGAGCATTTTGAGACTGACGGAAAGGCCTTTCTGTCACAGATCATTAAGGTGGACGAAAGCAGGGTGCACTTCTTTGCACCGGAAACAAAAAGGCAGTCCATGGAGTGGCATCATCCTCATTCACCACAAAAGAAGAAATTCAAGACAACCCTCTCTTCCATAAAAGTCAAGGTGACAGTCTTCTGGGATTTGTGATGGTGTCATTCTTGAGGATGTGATGCCGAGAGGGTCAACCATCAATTCAGAGATGTACATGAAGACTCCGAATAAACTCAACAACCATTTCTGACGTGTTCGATCAGAGAAAAATCCAACGGAAATCTTGATCCAGCATGATAATGCACACCCACACACAAGTCTGACAACCTGGGAACACGTTGCCAAATTGGGTTGGACATCATTGCCTCATGCACCTCACAGTCCAGACCTGGCAGCCTCGAACTTCCATTTTGGGCCACTTAAAGATTATCTGTGGGGACACACTTTGAAGATGACAAAAGTGTCAGTCATGCAGTGAAAACATGGCTATGCCTACAGTACAAGCACTTTTACCAGCAGGGATTACATGCTCTTCCAGATCATTGGCATATGGTCATAGAATGTAATGGAGAGTACGTAGAAAAATAGGACATTGACAAGACATGTTGATGTGTTGTCACCAAATTCTGAATCTTAACAATAAATATGTTCTGAGGAAAAAAGTGGGGCATTATTTGTTGAACGATTCGTGTAGATTAGGTCATCAGATACTAAAAATAGACCAGTGTTGCTATTGGTTAGCATTGTTATTGAGGATAGCAGAAGTAGGGGGAACATACAGTGTAGACTAGGAACAGCAAGAAAAGCTTTTCTGTAAAAGAAAAATATGTGAATATCCGTGTAAGTGTCAGTAAGTCTTAAGAAATAGTTGTCTAATGTGTATCTTTATATGTAAGTAGAACATGAACAATAAAGACTTCTAACAAGATGGAAAGAGAAACTTTGGACTATGGTGCTACAGAAGAATTCTGAAGATTTGAGAGGCGTTGGATGAAAATGGATGAAAAAGAATTTAAGGCACAATTTGACTAAAAGAAGGGTTTGGGTAGTATGACACATCCTGAGAGATCAGGGATTCATTAATTTGGTAATGTAGGAAAGTGTGAGGAGTTCAAATTGTAGCTGGAATCATAGGTGTGACTACAGTTAACTGATTAAAGTGGATGTAGGTTGCAGTAGCTGTATGTAGATGAAGAAACATGTATGGGATAGACGAGCATGAAGGGCTGCATAAAATTAGTATTCAGATTGAAGACCACAAAAACACCACCACCAATATGTGGTGGTATAATTGCAAGACTGTGTAGTTACGATCTTGTCCTTGAGTTTGTTCTTTGTCAGTATACCGATACATATAGATTCTCATTTATTTGTATTTTGTGTTCACACCTGCTTTTTTGTGCAAAATTAACTTCTATGTAATGCGCCTGAAGTGTCCCCTCATGAACCATGGACTTTGCCATTGGCGGGAGGCTTGCATGCCTCAGCGACACAGATAGCCATACCGTAGGTGCAACCACAATGAAGGGCCAGACAAATGTGTGGTTCCTGGAGTGAGGCAGAGCCTTTTCAGTAGCAGCAAGGGCAACAGTCTGGATGATTGACTGATCTGGCCTTGTAACTTAAATCAAAACGGCCTTGCTGCAAAGAGCTGAAAGCAAGGGCAAGATACATTCAGATTTTTCCTGAGGCCATACAGCTGTACTGTATAGTTAAATGAAGATGGTGTGCTCTTGTTAAAATATTCCGTAGGTAAAATAGTCCTCATTTGGATATCCCATACTCAGGAGGGTGTAATTATCAGGAGAAACAAAACTGATGTTGTGTGGACCGGAGTGTGGAATGTCAGAATCTATAATTGGGGAGGTAGGTTAGAAAATTTAAAAAGGGAAATGGATAGGTTAAAGTTAGATATAGTGGGAATTAGTGAAGTTCAGTGGTAGGAGTAACAGACTGATGGTCATGTGAATACAGGACTATAAATACAAAGTCAAATAGGGGTAATGCAGGAGTAGGTTTAATAATGAATTAAAAAAAAAAAAAAAAGGAATGTGAACAAACTACTATGAACTGTATACTGAATTCGTTGTTGTAGCCAAGATACACATGAAGCCCACACCCACCACGATAGTACAAGTTTAAATGCCAACTAGCTTTTCAGATGAGGTGGAGATTGAGGAAATGTGTAACGAGTTAAAAGAAATTATTCAGATTATTGAGGGAGACGAAAATTTAAGTCGTGGGGGGATTGGAATTTGATTCTAGGAAAAGGAAGAAGGAAAAGTAGTAGCTGAGTATTGACAAGGGGAAAGGTATGAAAGAGGAAGCCATGTGGTAGAATTTTGCATAGGGCATAATTTAATCACAGTTGCACTTGCTTTAAGAATCATGAAAGAAAGTTGTATACATGAAAGAAACCTGGAGACACCAGAAGGTTTCAGATTCATTATGTAATGGTAAAACAGAGATTTTGGAACCAGCTTTTAAATTGTTAGACATTTCCATAGGCATATGAGGACTCTGACCACAAGTAATTGGTTATGAACTGCAGATTAAAACTGAAGAAACTGCAAAAGAGCAAGAATGTAAGGAGGTCAGACCTGGATAAACTGAAAGAGCTGTAGCTTTTAGAATGTGTCAGAGGGAGTGTGGGAACAATTGACAAGATGAAGGAAAAGGAATACAGAAGAAGAAGAATGGGTAGCTTTTAAACATGAAATAGTGAAGGCAGCAGATCAAGCAGGTAAAAAGACGATGGCTAGCAGAAATCCATGGATGACACATTAAGCATTGAAGGTGCGTCTAACATGGTAATCGGGTGCTTTTACAGGGAGCCTACGTCAGGAGCTGTAGTGAAGAGATACTGAATTAAATTGATGAAAGCAGAAAATATAAAAATGCAGTAAATGAAGCAGGCAAAAGGGAATAAAAAGTCTCAAAAATTAGAGAGACAGGAAGTGCAAAACAGCTAAACAAGGAATGCTAGAGGACAAATGTAGGGATGTAGAAGCATATATTGCTAGGGGAAAAGATAGGTGCTGCCCACAGGGAAGTTAGAGAGACCTTTGGAGAAAAGAGAACCACATGTATGAATATCAAGACCTCAGATTGAAAACCATTCCTAAGCAAAGAAGGAAAAGCAGAAAGATGGGAGTATACAGAGGGTCCATACAAGAGCAATGTACTTGAGGGCAATATTACGGAAATGGAAGATGACATAGATGAAGATGAAATGGAAGATATGACAACTGCATGAAGAGCACTGGAATACCAAAGTCAAAACAAGGCCCCGGAGTAGACAACATTACATTAGAACTACTGGTAGCCTTGGGTGAGTTTTGACAGGACAAAACTCTTAAATCTGGTTAGCAAGGCGTATGAGACAGGCGAAATACCCTCAGACTTCAAGAAGAATATAATAATTTAAATCCCGAAGTGAGCAGGTGTTAACAGGTGAGAAAATTACCGATTATCAATTTAATAAGTCATGGCTGCAAAATACTAACACAAATTCTTTACAGAAGAATGGGAAAACTGGTAGAAGCCGACCTTGGGGAAGATCAGTTTGAATTCGAGAGAAATGTTGGAACACGTGAGGCAAGACTGACCGTATGATTTATCTTAGAAGATAGATTAAGAAAAGGCAAACCTACATTTCTAGCATTTGTAGACTTAGAGAAAGCTTTTGACGATATTGACTGGAGTACTCTTTCAAATTGTAAAGGTGGCAGGGGTAAAATACAGAGAGCGAAAGGCTACTTACAGTTGGTGCAGAAACCAGATGGCAGTTGTAAGAGTCATGGGGAATGAAAGCGAAACAGTGGTCGAGAAGGGGAGTGAGACAGGTTTGGAGCCTATCCCCGGTGTTATTCAGTGTGTATATTGAGTGACGACTACTACTACTATTTGTATTTTCCTCTTTCCTCTTTGTACTTAATTAATTAATGATTGGTGGATGATCATCCAACTTGTCATTTTTTGGTAAGGTCTTCCTGCCACCAGTACTTTAATAAAAACTGAATTATTTGGTCTTTTCTTATCTTAAATAGAATGATATTTTCGAAAAACTAGAAAAAGTATATGCAGATTATCATTGTATCCTCTGAAATTTATTTTGCAATGCAAAAGATGTGTTGTCTTCATCATATCATTACACCCTGTGCTGCTCCCCCTCTTCATGATCCTCTTGCTGCTGAAGCTCTAGAAAGCTATGTAGCAGACATAGCGAAAGTTTTGGAGTGAATCACTGTGCAATGTGGAAAAGTGGTAAGGCGTTGGACTCACTTTTGGGACTATGGTGGTCATTCCCAAATAGGAACCTGTGCTCGATCTTTAATGATCTTGTTATTAATGGGACATTAAACCTAATACTGCCGTGTTCTCTGAATTGAATCATAGATTGAAACATCATCTAGGTTCTGAAATCCAAACATCCTTGGACACTTACTGTGTGGGTTTAAAAGGTGATAGTTCACTGCTAATAACCCACCCACTAGAAACAGTTATTCAAAAAGTGTTTCGAGGAGGCAGCATCTAGTACACATTTCATTTAACTATCGAGAGGCTTGTGATTACTGTTTGAAAGTATATCTTTTCTCTGTCTTTATTCTGTACTTTCCCTGATATTTAAGGTCTAATCAGTAATATATTTTCTGATTATGAGCAACAGAATGATGTTCAAGAAGGTAGTGCTGAAAGTATGGCAGTTTTCTAATTGTTACTCGTATTGTTATGTCCACAGCAAGGACAGCACTTTAGTGTTCCTAATTAATAGATGAATATATTAAAAACAAAGATTCCAAGACTTACCAAGCAGGAAAGTGCCGGTAGACAGGCACAATAAAATAACACACAAACACACACACACAAAAATTACGAGCTTTCACAACCGGCAGTTGCTTCGTCAGGAAAGAGGGAAGGAGAAGGAAAGATGAAAGGATGTGGGTTTTAAGGGAGAGGGTAAGGAGCCATTCCAATCCCGGGAACGGAAAGACTTACCTTAGGGGGAAAAAGGTTAGGTATATACTCGTGCGCACACGCTCACTCACACACACTCACACACACTCACACACACACACACACACACACACACACACACACACCCATCCATACATATACACAGACACAAGCAGACATATTTAAAGGCCATTAATAGATGACATTGATATTTCTAGTTATGGTTTTAATATTGCATCTGGTATTTAAGAGGCTGGAACAGTGATCAAACGTTCTGACTTTCTCTCTTAAACTGAGAAATCAGTTGCATACATTTGTAGTTGGTCTGCTTCTTACTTCTGTCTGTTGTGAACAGTAACTGACAGACGTAGTTACAGATTTTAAAATTAGTCAAGTTTTTGTGCCTCACTTTTGTTGGCTTATGATGTTGCTACAACTAAGGTATAGACCAATTACAGTCCCTCACGTCTTAAAGCTGCAATTAAATGGAGATCAGACACAGGCTATTCAGTTCAACTGTGAAAGTTTTCATGATCCTTATGTAATATGGAAAGCACAGTGGTTGGTATGTCTTAGATCTTAATTCACGAAAATGCTAAATGCAGTAAACTTCAGCAGACTGAAATGGACCACAAGTGTATTTTCAGCTAACTCAGTTCCCAGACTTTGCACTGAGGCTTCTGAGTTGCCATTTTACATCTACTAGTAGTGCTTCATGGAGTGAGAGGCCACTGTCTAACTTTTTGTGGGATGACATTCTGACAGTTCCCAGCCAGATATAAGGCCATGCAAATCCATGCAGAGATCAGGTTATTAAACTGTACACAGAATGTTAGTCATTTGCACCATTATTTGTGCAGATACCTAAATTTGTTACCTCGGAAGCAGAATTATATCAAATTCTCCAAAATTAAAGGAACTGTAGTTTTCAAATTTTTCTGTAATAGTTATTTGAAAGTTAGTATACACCAGTGGATCAAAGCAAGTGACTCCCTTGACTGTTTCTAAGTAACATGGCAGAGCAGTTAAGACAGTTTGCTTGTATTTGAGCAGTGTGTGTTCAAATCTTTGTCCAGTTATCCTGCTGAATTTAATGGCTGGTGCCTCAACAAGGTTAGCATGTTGTGTTCTGCATTATTGACTAATTGTACCAGAACTCCAACTCCAATGTTCTTGATATTATTGGAATGTTAAACACTAATCTTTTTTTCTCTTCACTCTTCAGTCATTTTCGTTTGTACTTTACTCACATCCCCCATTGAATTTTGTGTTCATAGTACAGAGTCATATGTGATCATGAAGGCCCTAAGTGAAACAATGTGTGTTCAGAGGCAGAATTTTTCATTTGTTCTAATCCTATAGTGCTCTAAAAGAGCCTTCTGTTGCTACAAAATCAGAGAAACGATGTATCTCTGCCACATTCCGGAGCATATTGAAGACCACAGAAATAAGCCATATGACGCAGCAGTGGGTCTGAATGGTGTATGGAGGGGCAAAATATGTCATTGTCCTACAGGCTGTCATTTCACTATTGAGTCATTATAAGATTGGAAGAAACTGGAAGTGTTGAATAATAAGTTGTGGTTGTTTTAATAGTCATAAATTCCTTATTCAGTCGGACAGGACAGTAAGACTGATGTGATTCCACACAAGACACTGTTCCCCTATGGTTGCATTCATACTCTGCCGAAGGGAAGGGAGACCAATTCTTACAGCTTGTGGAATGTGAATTGTAAATCCTGTGCTACCTAGGTTTATACTATTTTGTGTCTCCATGGTGTCTCTTATAGTCAGTGATCTCAAACAGAAATAGCACTAATGCAATATTTCATTCTCAAAAATGTACTTTATTCTGTTTTCGATTTTTATTGGTTTCAATTGTTTGTATAAAACTGAAATTTAATAGATTGATGATGAATTAGATCTTCTATATAAGTTTAAATTATTACGTGTATTAACTGTGTTTATCTAATCATACAGGGCATCCTCAGGCAGATTACAATAAATGATCTTCCTGTTGGCCGCAGTGTTGATGAGACTTTGAGGCTGATAAAGGCATTCCAGTTTGTTGAGAAACATGGTGAAGGTGAGAGGTTTTTTAGTTTACAAAGATTTAATTAATTGTTTCTGTATCACTTGTTTATGAGTTTCTGTGATTTGATGTAGAGGGGGCATAAATTGATTACAAAATGTTTTACTTAAATAAATTTGCCATGATTTTGTTTGCACAGCAGCAATAGCTTTTATAATCAATGTATATTGTCTGAGTATGTGCAGACGTATAATTATCACATCAACTGGATGCTTTGCAAGCAGTTGGCTGTGTTTAAATCCATGGTAAGTTTTAAAAATATAGGCCACACTAAAAATATGGTTAATCATGAATCCAGGCATGTATTTCTTGGATTAAGTGAACAGTCGCTTGGCAGTCAGCATGTGGTTAGTAGGGACACTGCAATTTGAGTTAAGACTACCTGCAGAAAATCAGGTCTAGATTAAGTTCCAGGAAGCTCTGTAGAGGAGAAAAAATGAATTTAAATTGCATTTAAAATTTGAGAAAACAATTCTGTACTTGCCGAATAATTTTGAGGGCTTCAACAGTGGTCAGAGCTTATGAAGTACAGGTCTCCTGTAATGAAGCCTTAGTCATAACATGGACAATTATACAACATTTCAATAACATAATTTCCATTAAGTTGTACTGTTGAGATGTTGTTGTGGAAAGGCTTTTGTGGCTTAGATCAGTGAGGGTCTTCCATTATGTAACTTTTAGATTCTGCATTATCTTAGTGCAGAAGTTTGTCATTAACAGATCTGCTGAAATATATTACAGCACTTTGAGTAAAATTGAAGTACTTCTAGAATTCTTCCCTGTTTCTGGATGAATTTAGTATTAGCCAAATAATTATTAAGATTGCCTCAAGAGGTAGAGAATTCGGGTTAGCTCATACTTCATCTTTGATGATCTTGTTGTCCCTACGATGTACAACTCGCTGCAAGGTCTGTTAAAAGCTGTTTTAATATTTTTATTCAACTTTGATTTTTCGTTTTTGTCTCTTTATAAGTTCCCTTCTCCTCCACACATCTATTCCAGTGGTGTTTACAATATCATGCAGTTCTAGAAAGCTTATTTTGGAATGATGTGTTCAGATGAAATCTCGTTAATGTCATCAATGTTATAAACAAGAAAAAACAACATGGATTGGGTTCTGGGCTATGATTCGTAGTGCAGAAGTATTGGGAAATGAAATATCAATGGATACTGTACCTCTACGTCAGGATAAATTGCTTTGTTAATGTGAAAAAAGAAATTTTCAGTGATCTTACTAACAAGCTTTTGGGAAATGTCAAGGGATAGATACTTCGGACAGATGTGAAAGAAAAACGCACTGTGCTGCACCTTCAAAGTCAGCTAACCACTCGTTATCTTCACAGATCCATATGGCTCTGCCATAGGTTCCTTTTAAACCATGTAGTGGTGGTGGTGGTGGTGGTGGTGGTGTCTATAAATGCTGATATGAGTGTTACGTATGCCTGTAATGGCAGATATCAGCTAGCTAAATGTTATAAGGGGTTACAAATCAATTTTATATACTGCAAAATTAATGTTCTATATCTGCAAGATATATGAACATTGTAAAATATTTGGTGTTGTGCTGAAGGTAATTAGTCAATTGTGCTGAAATATAGACTCTACGTGCCTGTCTGGATACAATAGTGAAGTGTTGACAGATTGCCAGCATGCAGTCTCAGAAGAGAATTTGTATGTTACAGCAATGCTTCCTTTTCAAAAACTTTGTTGAGTTCAGTAGCAGAGATTTTTCTTTGACAACATTTGAAAGTTTCAACATTTTTTGAATAATATAAACAAATTTGATGTTAGTAAATATAATGTGACTGATATGTTTAAAATGAAAATATACCAAATACTGTAAAATGATGAAATAAGACGAAAATGATTGTATGTTACTTCTAAAATAATGACGAATACTAAAACTGGCAAGGAAGGGAACATTAAAACTGGCAAGAAGATAAAATGTTTTCACTGTCCTTGTCCATTGACTGTTGTGTTATAAGGGATTTCTTAAAAAAAAAGGGGGGGGGGGGTACACAGTCGTGGAGACACTCGTTGACTTGTGAGCTTTAATTTTTATTTATTTTTGACACAATTAGATAACCATTATAGAATACCAAAACTGATTTCAACCAGTCAGCAGTCATCTTTAGAGCAAAAATTTTTGATAACACTAAGGAAATTGCTAGCAGAATGTGCCCTTAGTCTGAAGATGACCACTAGCTGTTCGAAAGCAGTGAAGGCATTGGGAAGTGCTCATTTGATGGTGTCGAAGGCATTTAAATAGAAAACTATTAGAATTATAGAGACTCCAGTCTTTCAAAAGCATCTGTGGAATGAGTGTGGTCTTTGGGCAGAATTGTTGTGTGGCCTCCTGGTTGCCCAAAAATTGCCAAAATATGATTCTGAAACTTGGTTTTACATCATTCTCAATATAGGACTTCACACTGGCCACAGCAAACCATTCAGGAGATGGACAACAATGAAAACTCATAATTTTGGCTTCTATTCTGCAAGCCATTTTCTTGATTCTTTCTCTTCAACTGTGGCTCTAAATGATGCGTTTGTTACACAATTCTGTGTGGTATAAGAATACTGAAAAATTAAGCAATAGGAATTGTACTTCCTTGCACACTACATATGAAATCTTCCAATTATCTGATGATGTCTTAGGGACACAGGTGCCAGCGGACATAAATATTTGTTTTGAATAGTACCTGTTAACTAAATTTGCGAACTGAGTGAGGTGGCACACTACTCTCCAGTCATCTTGAACTTGATTGTCCATTGTTACCCTAAAATACTACAAATAAATTCTTTAAGGGGCAACTTATCTCCTTTCCCAGTTGTCTCAGTTCTGTGTTCTAATAAGATTTATGTCAGTGTGATTTTAAACTCAAAATTTTGTTCCTTCAGGTTTTTCTGATTTTAAAGTGGTACACCATAATCAGAAACTGAACATTGTCTATGTATGAGACAGTATGTAATTTACAAATCACCTGGTGTTCACTCTGTCTTCAGATGTGTAATTGAATACATAGTTGAAAATAAGAATGCAGAAACAATCATTAGTTATGAAGTAGGATGAGTTTAAAATAAAAGCCTGCAGAACCTGGAATTTGACCATAACCATCACCACCATTTTGTACAGTATCCCATCTCTGGTAGGATTTGCTTGGAATGCAAGCCTCAGTCTTCTCCAGTCATCCTACCACTTTTATGTTGCTATTTTGAGCCAGTCTTCTCCCCTAAGCCAGTATCCTCCCCTATTTCACGTATTTTTTTCCACTCCATTTAGTGCGTTGTCCTGTTCTCTTCACCTTGATCTCTTGCGTTTTATCTTCATTTCATGCATCACCATTTGATTTACCCTCTGTATAAATGTTTCATTTAAAAAGCAACTAAAGTATGTAACTTCCTTTTTTATGTAACATGTTGTTGAAATCATGCTGTGACTTACTACATTTTTTAAATAGAGCTTACAGGAAAGGATCAAGCCTTGGAATGAATTTAACAAAATGTTATAAATTTTCTTCTTAAGTGAAACCCTGATACTGAGGATAAAATGAATTAACTTAAGCATTTTGAATGAAAAAAAATCCCCTGCAGTTGATCGAATAGAAAAAATTATGTAAAGGTCCATTAAATTTATGTTGTAAGAATTATTGAGGGACTTTTAAAAAAGACTACAGCATATTCAAATCATCTAAATTTTATTATTAGTCTTTTTTTAATTATCTCCACAGTAATTTTTTTCTGTCTGTAGGAAATGAGAAACATACATTGCTGTCATTAAATGAGAATTTTTTGTCGCTCATTGCATCACCGTTCAAATATGAAACTCTTACATACATAAATATTTCATGTTGTCACCAGAGTCAAGCCTAAATTCAAAACAAATACAACACTTCGCACTGAAAGCACGTTTCTTATGAACAGCAGTGTACAGCCAGAACAGAACTGACTTCGAGGATGGAGAGTGCAGCTATTTATAGAAACTTTGCATAGTTCAGAATGCTGATACTTATAAAAACATAAAATATTCCAGAATTTACAAACATTAAGATAATCCAAGAACCTTCGAGAAATGGTACTTATAACAGATAATTGGTAATGGTCAGGTTTGAACTGGCTACCTGCAGCACGTGAGACAGTCAGTACACTGTGTGATGTGCTTGCATCTTCAGCTCTCATGTTCAGTATATAGTATCATAGTAAAACTGTAATGGTCCGGTGTCTGTCTAAACTGTTAATTGTATCATAATTTCTTTATAATACTAACAGGCTTCTTTCTCTTCAAAATTTATTTTTCTTCTTTCTTGTTACTGTTACAAAATTAACTATCAAAATTGTAACAACAATATCAAACATTCTAGAAACTTCAAATTACATGTAACTATTTAGCAGGTATAATATTTTTTGGTGAATGAAGTTGATGTACAACTTCGAACTCTCAAATCTTTTTACACCATAGAAGTATATTGAAGTTTCATCACCAGAACTGTCAGTATTAAAGTACAATATAACGCTGCTTCTGTGTTCCTTAACTAACTTTTTCCTGTTGTTTATGACATTTTTTATCGCTCCCATCAAATTTTCTATGTCCACAATGTCAATTAACACCCAATTTTGCGTCAACATATTTATAATTTTCCTGCAATTTACTCTTTATGAAAAAATGTTTGCGGAAAAAAAACTGATGTAAAATGAAGCTGGCATGATGTTGGTCATCAAGTAGTGTTTGCAAAAATGAATAAAGATATCATGACCATCTGTAACCATTTCTGAACTGTCTCTACACTGCATTCACAGTTTTGTGATTGTCGTAATCATCGGCACACTTCTGTCGAACCATATTTCGTGTGTTTCGTGTTTTGGCTGCTTTTAGCACTAGTTGAGAGCTTCATTCAGTTTGTGGTGCTTAAACGTTATTGGTTTAGACACATGCGAATTATGTATGTCCTCATGCTGAGCAAAATATGTTTCAGCGATTTATTCTCGTTGTTAAGTGCAATATTTACATATGTATTTTTTGTGATGTTACACAAGGAAAAAACAATAAAACAATAAAGAGTGATAGCTTGCATGTGTGGCTTTCTTCATAACTGAAGAAACCCAGTGCCGGATAACCTCAAAAAGACAGCTACAGTTCAAGAGATGCAGAACAACACATATACAAACACAACCAAAAATACTTATGCAAATGTTTGCACTTGATATCGAGAGAAAATTCTCGAAACACACCGTGCTAAGCATGAAAAAATATGTAACTGATGCAGTGTTTCAGTATTTAAATGATGAATGGCAGCTGCAGGCGTTCCAAAAACCTCGGTAATGATGTATGAAATGGAGTCAAATGTTTCTGCTTCCCAATAATTAGTTCCCATTTTATGAGTGGTTTTTATAAGATGATAAACCTTTATTAGATAAGAAACGTCCCTGACAAGAGTAGTTTGATGCCTATTATGTGCATATACATGAATTATGAAAATGCAAGGGGGTATCATATACATAACTTTTACAGCTTAAAACATTATTCCCCACATTTTGCACTGGTTTTTTTAGTCCATTGAAAAGTGTAAAAGTGAAAAGTGGGGTTTCACTGTAGTTGAACCATTGTTGGAGGACATAGGTTGAGGCTCAATGAAGCATTCAGCATCGAAGATATTGTGCTGGAATCTATGTGAGGGTCAAGGAGGCAGCTTTTTGGTGTTTTGCTGTGAAGAACATGTAATGATGTTACTTCAAAGTATGTTACTTATAGAATTTGAGATTTTTTGTATTTAGTATGTTCTTTGGGTTCCTTATATTCTATTTCTGTTTCAGTTTTTATGATGTGATTGTATGTCCATCTTGCATATTAGTCACATTCATTGTCTCTAATTTCTTTCATTATTAATTAATTAATTTGTTTTTTCAGTCTGCCCTGCTAATTGGAAACCTGATTCACCAACCATCAAACCTGACCCTGTTGGTTCAAGGAAGTACTTTGAAAAAGTTAATTAGAAATGGAAACACCACAACAGGAATACATTTTGTAAGCTTTGTCCAAAAGTGGTCAAACATCCTGATTTGCGGGATTAGTTTCTCAATGGGTGCTACTTGCCAACATATGTTGTGATGAATATAAACTTTTACGAAATGTTGATACACTTGTTGATATGTTATAATTGTTTTTAATTAGTAAAGAAATGTGCTCACTGTTTGTATATCTGGTAGTTTTTTTAATTATTAGTCACCTTATTCATGGCTGAGACAGCACTTTAATAATTCCTTAAAATTTCATTAAAAATTGATGCTAAAAATTTGTATGTGCGCACAATGACATGAAAATCCTCTTGCGCTCATTTGAAGTCTGCATTTGTAATCAGCCATCATTGAATTGAACAGTGAACATGATTGTCCTGTCTGGTGTATTCTGTAATGCTCCCTGTTTTATTTCTAGTATTTCATGTAATAAACACACTGACTCTTTTTTATAGTAGTATGCTGTTGTTGATTGTACTATATTGACAGTCTGTGTAATTATTTCATGCCCTATGCTGCTCTTTATTTCCCTTCTGTTTGACTTCTTAATTTATTCATTATTCTATTTTAATGCATAATACCCTAAAGAACCTCTTCTCTTTTATAATATGCACATTACCCAGCTGTGGAAATCTTTTCCTGCAGTATATGAACTTTATTCTCATGTAGCTTTTACACCAGTGTAATTAATGGTTAGAAGTTTCAGTATCGGGAGAAAGAAAACTAGCATTCTACAGATTGGATTGTGGAATGTCAGATCCCTTAATCAGGCTGATAGGGCACAAAATGTAAAAAGTAAAATGGATAGTTTAAAGTTATAGTGGGAATTAGTGAAGTTCGGTGGCGGGAGCATTAAGACTTCTGGTCAGGTGAATACAGGGTTATAAATACAAAATCAAATAAGGGTAATGCAGGAGTAGGTTTAATAATGAATAAAAAATTTGTGCACGGGTAAGCTACTATGAACATCATAACGAACACATTAATGTAGCCAAGATAGACACGAATCCCATGCCTGCCACAATAGTAAAAGATTGGCTCCAGAGATGGAGTGATTGTAGAAATGTGTGATACGACAAAGAAATTATTCAGATAGTGAAGGAAGACGAAAATTAAGTCATGGGGGACTGGAATTTGATAGTGGGAAAAGGAAGAGAAGGAAAATTTTAGGTGACTGCGTAATGGGGATAAGGAATGAAAGAGGTAGAATTGAGCATAGAGTATAACTTAACCACAACTTACACTCGGTTTAAGAATCATGAAAGAAGGTTGTATATGTGGAAAAGACCTGGAGACACCAGAAGGTTCCATTCATCATATAATGATAAACCAGAGATTTGGAAACCAGGTTTTAAATTGTAAGACATTTGGAGGGGCAGATGAGGACTCTGACCACAAGTAATTGGTTATGAACTGCAGATTAAAACTGAAGAAACTGCAAAAAGAGTAGGAATTTAAGGAGATGGAACCTGGATAAATAAAAAGAACCAGAGGTTGTATAGAGTTTCAGAGAGGGCATTAGGGAACGATTTACAAGAATGGGCGAAAGAAATACAGTAGAGGAAAAATGGGTACCTTTGAGAGATGAAATGGTGAAGGCAGCTGAGAATCAAATAGGTAAAAAGACAAGGGCTAGTAGAAACCCATGAGTAACAGAGGAGATATTGCATTTAATTGATGAAAGCAGAAAATATAAAAATGCAGTAAATGAAACAGACAAAAAGGAATACAAACGTCTCAAAAATGAGATTGACAAAAGTGCAAAAGTTCAAAATGGCTAAGCAGAGATTGTTAGGGGACAAATGTAAAGGTGTAGAAGCATATATCACTAGGGGGTAAGATAGATGCTGCCTACAGGGAAGTTAGAGAGACCTTTGGAGAAAAGAGAACCACATGTATGAATATCAAGAGCTCAGATTGAAAACCATTCGTAAGCAACGAGGGAAAGCAGAAAGATGGAAGGAGAATACAGAGGGTCTATACAAGGGCAATGAACTTGAGGGCAAGTTATGGAAATCCATGAGCACATAGATGAAGATGAAATAGGAGATACGATACTGCGTGAAGAATTTGACAGAGCACTGAAAGACCTAAGTCGAAACAAGGCCCCAAAGTAGACAACATTCCATTAGAACTACTGATAGCCTTGGGAGAGCCAGACATGGCAAAACTCATAAATTGGGTTAGCAAGGTGTATGAGACAGGCCAAATACCCTTGGAATTCAAAAAGAATATAATAATTCCAATCCCAAAGAAAGCAGGTGTTGACAGGTGAGAAAATTATCAGTGTAATAAGTGACAGCACAAAATACTAACATAAATTCTTTACAGATGAATGGGAAAGCTGGTAGAAGCCGACCTTGCCGAAGATCAGTGTGGATTCGGGAGAAATGTTGGAACACGTGAGGCAATACCGACCCTACGACTTATCTTAGAAGATAGATTAAGAAAAGGCAAACCTACATTTCCAGCATTTGTAGGCTTAGAGAAAGCTTTTGATAATGTTGACTGTAGTACTCTTTCAAATTGTGAAGGTGGTGGGGGTAAAATACAGAGAGCGAAAGGCTACTTACATTTGGTGCAGAAACCAGATGGCACTTGTAAGAGTCGTGGGGCGTTGAAGGGAAACAGTGGTCGAGAAGGGAGTGAGACAGGGTTGGAGCCTGTCACTGATGATGTTCAATCTGTATATTAATCGAGCAGTAAAGGAAACAAAAGAAAAATTTGTAGTTCGAATTAAAGTCAATGGAGAAGAAATAGACTGTGAGGTTTGCTGATGGTGGTGTAACTCTGTTAGAGAGAGCAAGGGACGTGGAAGAGCAGTTGAACGGAATGGTCAGTGTCTTGAAAGGAGGATATAAGATGAGAACCAACAAAATCAAAATGAGGATAATGGAATGTAGTTGAATTAAATCAGCTGATGCTGAGGGAATTAGATTAGGAAACGACACTTAAAGTAGTCAGTTCGTTTTGATATTTGGGAAGCAGAATAACAGATGATGGTTGAAGTACAAAGGATATAAAATGAAGACTGGCAATGACAAGGAAAGCATTTCTGAAGAAATCTGTTAACATTGAGTATACATTTAAGTATCAGAAAGTCGTTTCTAAACGTATTTAAATGTTGTGTAGCCATGTGTGGAAGTGAAACATGGACAATAAATAGACAAGAAGAGAATGGAAGCGTTTGAAATGCAGTGCTACAGAAGGATGCTGATTATTAGATGGGTAGATTGTGTAACTATGAGGGGGTACTGCATAGAATTTGGGAGAAGAGGAGTTTGTGGCACAACTTCACTAGAAGAAGGGATCAGGTTGGTAGGACACAGTCTGAGGCATCAAGGGATCACCAGTTCAGTATTGGAGGGAAGCGTGGAGGGTAAACATCACAGAGGGAAACCAAGGTATGAATACATAGAGCAGGTTCAGAAGAATGTAGGTTGCAGTAGTTATTTGGAGATGAAGCTTGTACAGGATAGAGTAGCATGGAAAACTCGGACAAACCAGTCTGGAATGAAGACCACAACAACAACAACAACAACAATGTAAGTTTTATGCAGTCAGTCATTTGGTGTTATATGAATTGTACTTACAAAATTGTATCATGTAAAGAATGTAACTGCATTTTATCTTACTTCATGAGAGCATTTATTGCTTTCCTTGTTCAGCCTTTGTTTCACTCTCTGTTCTTATTGCCTCCCTCACTGTACATTTGGTAGAGAATTATACTAGCTATTGTTATAATGAATGATTCGGCCTTTAGAGTATCTTCTCACTATCTATTAAAAATCCCTAAGATTTTTCATACCAATACCTGCTGCTATGCATAATGCTTATATGTGTAATATTATGACTTGCTTTTTATACATTAAAGTGCTACTATAGTTCAGATGTGCACACACAACCATGAAGCACAGCACCTGATAGAAAAACATCAGATCATCTACATATATCTGATCAATATTTCGTAATATTTAGGCAGAAGTCTACAGTTCAACAAAATCTGCTTTGGTAGAGCTCAGTATCCTGAAGCTAAATCGGTGCCTCCGCTGTGCAGAGCTCAGTAGCTTTTGAAGAAAGAAGCAATCAAAATTTAAAATGATCTAAAGGAAACAAAGTAGAAAAGTCGATAAAAATGCTTTGAATTTGTGCTTCTGACATTACTACATTATAGTGTTGAGGCCTTGTTGTGTATTCAAAAGGCACATTTTCCAGTTATAACAATGTCAGACTTTTGACCAACTTATCTCCTAAAACAATTCCTGTGGAATGTGGGTACTTTCGGACTAAAGTAACAACTCACTAGTAGCAGTATTCCCCCCAACTTTTACCAAATAGTTACTAATTTTCACTCACCTGGCATAGAGTTCTAGCTGTGTTGGTGAGCAAATGTGTAATCAGTACCAGTGGACCGCACTGGCACTGGCAGCGTGGAATGTTGGTTTCAGCGTGGTCATCGGCAAACGGACGTGGAGTCGGCACCGGGGAGCAGCAGCTGGTGCAGTCGGCATCAGTGGCTAGTTACTGCATCGGCACGAGGTACGGGTGTGAAGACTGTTTACTCTCCACAGCCAATCTTCTTAGTCAAAAAGTTGAGGTCTTCGCTCCAGTTTCCCCACCTTACTTTCTCATGTCTTTTACTGTGTTCCACTCACAACTTTCTTCCATTGGTTTGCTGGATTCAATATTAGTACTGGAAACCATTCTCGTATGTTAGGCCTGGTTGTTATGCCAACACCCAATATCTTCTTCCCATTTTTGTCTTGAAATTCCCGTTTTCTTCGGGTTGTCATGTTCTAACATTTTTGGTGAAAGAAAACAATATATTCTTATTTCTGTAATCTATTGATCACATATATGAACTTTAGCGTCCACGTACTCGTTGATTAACGATGTATTTAAAGTGCTATGCAGAACGAAATTCTCTTCTTGGACGTATTTCTTCGTAGTCTCACTCATATCTTGAGCTTTAGAAATAATTAAGTACACTGAGACACAACAGTTGGTTTAGAAATCATATGTAAATATGAACATGTGTCCTGACTTCTCAGAGTCCAAGACATGAATGTGCACAGAAATCTGTCTTCAGTTGTTCATTAGTCTTTTTTACTCTGTGGCATTGGCTGCAAACACTTGTCATCGTCAGTGGCTTGCCCCTCTTACTCTCTTCTAATAACAAACTTCCGACCTGCACATGGAAACAGGTGGATCGGTAGAAATGTTCTCACTCTCCTGCACTCATACCTAAAATAACGGGTGTTCGATATGGTGGAAGGCCGAGTCTCTCCAGAATTTACACCGAAATTCTTGAGGCACTACTAGCACACCCATTACTGTATTTCAGTGATTCTAAATTCGCAATTGTTGTGATTGCATAACTTTCAATCAAGATGTCAAGATCATTAAATGTTACAGATGTGTGGTGTGAAAGTCTAGACATCAAAATGTTGTTAAACTGAACAGAGTTTGGAGAATAAGAATGTACATAATGAAAGTATTAGGACAAGTGTAAACACATGTAATGATATGAATTCAGAAGAGGATGTACCTTTGATTTCAGTGTTGGATAATGAGTTGCTGAATATTACATTAAATACCAAAGTTATCAATGAGGAACCAGAAACAATTGAGGGCCCAAAATTGAAGGTGTCCAGTGTCAAGGGAGAAGAACAACGGCGCTGATCAAATTAAAACATTGCAACTTTCTGGGGGAGGGGTGGTGGTGGTCTCTGCAGAACAAATTTTGATTGCATACCTGTGGTATCATCTTATTTCTGCAGAAAAAGTCTAAAAGATGCTATTTGTCCTATGAAATTTACAAATTACCTTGCAAGATTTTGTTGCAAATTGTAAAGAAAAGAGCATTCAGCCTGTCAGTCAAGACCTTTTTTGTAGTACCTAAAAATAATTAGGTTTTCATGGCATAAAGGAATGAAGAAATCCAAAAATATTGGAATACCTTTGCATATTTCAAAGATTAGCTCAGTCTTAATGAACAAAAGTTCTGAATCTATGACTGTGAGATACAGGTGCATAAATTATCATGCAAAGTTAATTGATTGTTGGAGAACATAAAAGTGTTAGTAAAAAAAGTTACCCGAAGGACTTCTAATTTCTCCTGCTAAGTACAATGATTTCCAAGAATTGTGCAAACAAAATAACATACAAGAATTTCAATCGCACCAAGGATGTTGTTACCAGATGAAGAGGGTGATATTGCAAAAATGCAGGACTAAAGGATAAATGCATTACTAGGGTTCAAATCTTGTTGTTGTTACTGTGGTCTTCAGTCCGAAGACTGGTTTGATGCAGCTCTCCATATTACTCTATCCTGTGAAAGCCTCTTCATCTCGAAATAATTACTGCAACTTCTATAGCACCATATTTCAAAAGCTTCTATTCTCTTTCTGTCTAAACTGCTCATCATCCATGTTTCACTTCCATATGTGGCTACGCTCTATACAAATACTTTCAGAATTAAGATTTCCTGACAATTAAATCTACATTTGCTGTTTAACAAATTTCTTTTCTTCAGAAATGCTTTTCTTGCCATTGCCAGTCAATTTTTTGTGTCCTCTCTGCTCTGGCCATAATCAGTTATTTTGCTATCCAAATAGCAAAACTCATCTTCTACTTTAAGTGTCTCATTTTCTAATCTTATTCCCTCAGGATTACCTGATTTACTTAGGATAAATCAGATTATACTTGTTTTGCATTTGTTGTTGTTCAATGTATACCAACCTTTCAAAACACTGTCCTTACCGTTCAACTGCTGTTCCAAGTTTTTTGCACTCTCTAACAGAATTTAAATGTCATTGGTAAACTTGAGGTTTTTTCCTTCTCCCTGAACTTAAATTCCTTCTCAAAATTTTTCTTTCGTTTCCTTTACTGCTTGATAAAGTACAGATTGAATAACATCAGGGATAGGCTACAACCCTGTCTCACTCCCTTCTCAATCACTGCTTCCCTTTCATGGCCCTCCACGCTTATAACTGCCATCACATTTCTATACAACTTGGAAATAGCCCTTCCCTCCCTGTATTCTCCTGCTACTTTCAGATTTGTCAAAAACTTTTAAGTCTACAATTGCTGTAAACATAGGTTTGCCTCTACTTAACCTATTGTCTAAGGTAAGTCATAGGATCGGTATTGCCATGCCGTAAATATTATAATTCTATAATATTAACTTGGTATACTGAATTGTTTATAATTATTACCCTGGGTAGACAGATGTTGCTTTGTAACTATATGTTATTGTAATATGCAGGCGGGAGAAAGAAAATAAGAAGACAACGCATAATACTTAACACTGCAATTATATTGTTCATAAATTCAAATTATTAACACTATTGCAGCAAGATTTAAGAAACATTTCTGTTCTGTCTTGTATTTAACTACAGAGTCATTATTGTGGGGTTTAATAATGTTATTGGTAATAATTAAATGATTGAATTAAGTTGACATTTTCAGTGTTTTGCAGTAGACAGTAATCTCATTGGATGTCCTAAACTTTCAGAAGCTCCCATAAAATATATCATGAACACCAATGGTTACTGATTGAAAGGTTACCTAATAAAATCATAAGCACCATTGTACTTCTTTAATCAATTAAAACAACACAGTAGGCTGTTTCATCTACATGGGCATGGTTATACACTTTTTCCGCACACTGGTTGTCATGTTTCATAGCTACGACAAATTTTGTCAGTTATTAATTTTGGTTTGTGTAAAAACCAACCATAGAGCAGAAATATCTGTGGAGTGACATAGTGTACTGTGTGTGTGTGTGTGTGTGTGTGTGTGTGTGTGTGTCGTCGTCATCGAGCTGGAATGGTCGTGGAACTTTTGTGTAACACTCCTTACATTTTACACTAAGACTTTTTCATTTATTTGACATGTTTTTGCTTTATTTTGAGACATTTATCTATTGAAAACAGTGATGATGTTTGATTTTGCTGCTACAAATTCAAACTGAAATACATCAAAGAAGTAAAAGTTACTTTTAACAGGTAAGCACCACAAAGGTCTAATTGCACTTATCATTGTAGTAAGAGGTTCTTTATGTGTTGAAAAATAGTGAGAGACAGTGTAAGAAACGCATCAGCATTGTAGGGAGTTGTGAGATACGTGCTAGATGAATCTGATAATCTGGATGTATGCTGCTAGAGCTTTCCAACACTAAATTGTACTTGGGAAGGACTTTTATGGGCCACAAGTCTGTAAGTTACTCCTCCGAGGGTTTGTTTCCTTATTTGTAGTTTCTTATTTCTAATATCCTATTTAACTAATTCCCTGAGGCCTCTGTACCGTTGCCAGCATTGTACTCTGGTAGTACCTGCTTCGTGGATGTGATGTATGACATGTTGGAGTTGGTCTAGTGTCTTAAGAATTTTTTTGGACCTGAGTTTGGTTATTTCTGCAAGAGAGATTCCAGGTCAAACAATTTTTGGAACAAGTTGCTGTTTTTAGTGAGGTTAACAGTTCGGTTATTTCTGACAGGCCTTCACCAGCTTCCGGTTTTTCTGCATTGTTGTCTGAGGTGGTTGCAATCTCGCCGTCTCGTTTGCTCAGTACACTTGAATACTGTTTTCCTCTTGAGGGCTTTCTTCTTGCATTTTGGTGTTTCGTTGCCCCACTGACCGATGTGCTGGTTGGTGTCGTCACAGTTGGTTCTGTTGTCAGTGATGGTGTCACTGTTTTTGCTGCAGGCAAAGTTGTAGCTTTTGGTTTAACATTGGTTTGTGTCTTGTGGGCTTGTACGGCTTCCTGGGCTTTGTTGCATCCTTTCCAATCTGCTGGATAAACATCCTCTGTGCAGCTTGCACATTTGGCTGGTTTGTCCTGGTGGCTACAACCTTCACCGTTGTGGGGTCGTCCACATCTATCGCAACTTGCCAAAAGCCAGCAGTAGTTTCTTATATGCATTCATCTTCGGCAACTTTTACACTGAGGTGAGCTCTCGTGGAATATAGTTATCTGTTGTGACTTTTACGCAACTATATATACATGGCATCTAGGTTTCTGATTTTCTGGATTTTTTGGCAGAGTAGCCATAAATATAGGCTGCAGAATCTGCTGTTCAATTTTGTGATCCTTCTTGTGATACTGGTTTTCTCGGACCATGAATCCTTTGTTTCGAAGTTCTTGTAGGACTTCTTTTTCTTCTGTGCCTGTTGGCAACTATTTGATGGCAACTTTCAGTTCTGTTTTGTCTGTTTGTTGATGGGTATAAAACGGTATAAATGGTATGATATGTTGTCTCACTTGAGGATCGCTCTGAGCATCCCTTCTCTCAGGTTTTTGATGGCCTTTGTGAGTTTTTTATGGTTTGACCCGTAGTGGATGACAAGTGGTGGTACCTAATGTTTCTTCTCAACGCTGCCTTGTGGCTCTCTGGCCTGTGGCGCAGGTGGCTCGTTTGACGCTGTTGCCAAGGTGTCATATTTGTTAATTGTCTCGATGTTTGTCTTTGTTTTTCTCTGTTCATGCGTCCTTTCTGCAGTCTTCCCGCGTTTGGATCTCCGAGAGGAGACATTGATGACTTGTTATTGGTAGTCGTCTTTGTCGGTGGTGTCTTCGTTGGTGTCTCTTTGCACTCTCGTTTTTTCATGTGAGTGTCAAACGTCGCTCGATTCCCCTTAGCTGCATTTCTCTGAACTGCTTTCGTCCATAGAAGCTCTTATTGGATTCTTCTGATTTCTTCTAATGCTTTTTTCTTTGCCGTCTTCTCGCATTCTCCGCTTACTTCGTTGATTGTTTTTCTCCACCTAGGTGGATCTGCGTTTACTGTGGTCTGGGCCATGTATGTGATTGGTTCTCCATTGTTCCCATTGGTGGTGCTGGTGGTGGGAAATTGTCCTTACTTGCGTGCACATTGGTGTCTGATGTAGCTTTGCCTACCTCCCGCGGGCTGGTCCCGCTGCGGCATGGAGCCTGGACCTCGGTTTTCCCTGTACTTACGTCCGTAATTTCCAGCTAATCTGGAAAATCTCTCACTTGCCACTCACTAACACTCTACAACACGTCGTCACAGGTAGAATGACGACAATTATTCTGCTCAGCGTCTCGTGAAAGCTACAAATTGTATAAGCTGCCAGGACTCCAGCCTAACTGACGCAATTTGAGCAGTTTCCACCTGCAGATAAGGTTTGTATATGACAGTATGAGTCATTATCTTTGGGTTATTCAGGTCTCCAAACCATAGCGCTTATTTGAAGGTAGGAAACTGTTTTACTAGTATTTGTGGCCTAGAGAATGTGTACCGATATTAATGATTAACGTTTTAGTTTACCTAGGGACGAACAAAGATTAAATGTTTGGAACCACAAATTAAAAACAGAAGAATTCCATCCCTAAAAATATTTCATTTTATGAATAGTAGTTACGTTGCCGCATGGCATAGTTCTGATTTCGATATTTTTTGGGACACCAACTTTGGCATCCTAGAAAGCCATTCCGCAATGCCAATGCAGCACGATTTATGAAAGCAAAGGCCTGACGATGTAATTATGTAGAGTACACAACCTACAGAATTGCAATAACCATCGCTTCTTTTCTTGTACCAAATCGGAAACAGTGGCTTCTGAGCTTGACAGTCGACACAACCAAAATACATTTGCATTCTCGAGGCAGTGAAGGTTGGAGAAAAAGCTGTCTTCTACACAGCGAAATGCTCACTCTGTTGATATTCCTACTCTAAACTTCACCTTCAGTACGAAAGTGGTGTAATCATTACATAGTACACTATGACAAAAAAAAAATTCTCAGCATTCTATTAGACAGAAGAAATAATGTATATCTGCAGAAAATAAAATAGTGTCAAGCTTTTATTATTGATGCAGATTTCGGCTGGGGTCTAAATTTGAACTAGGTTAATAGTTGATTGTAGGGGGGCGGATGAGTTGCTGCATCCTAGCCGAAACAAACTAATGCAGTAAAACAATGCTTCCAGCCACATCTGTTGTTCTACAAAACAGCCACATCAGTTTGTTGTAGAAGGCAATCATAGGTCTAGAATGCTGAGAACAAAGCCAAAACATATCCCACAAAGAAAGCAATAATACAAAGAGATGCAACTGAAGAGAAAATTTGTGCTAATCCCCCTAAACAAAACGCCGCGAAAAAGAAATGAAATTTAAGAAAAGGATGTGAAATCTCACCCAGAGCGTGAGGTCAAAACGAGACAATTCGTCTTGGAGTTACTGCGATTGTTAGGCCTACTTACAAAGAAGTGCCCAGATTCAGTCTCCAGATTGCTTTCTTTTATTTCCGTATGATCGGTTCGGGCCAACTGCCCATCTTCAGATTTAAACAAAAGATTATTTTATAGCTACAATTGGTGTAAATTACAAGTGGTCTAAAATTTGAGTTTCGAAAGTTTCAAGATTATTAAGAAATTAATTACATTTGCAGGGAATGGAAATGCTACCAAGTTTAGCATAAACATTAATGTGGAATTTAATAGCATTAAAATACTTTTTTTTAGTTTAGTATAAAGAGCTTGTAAAAATTTTTAGTACTATTAAATTTCACATCAGTATAATACTTACGAGCATTTCTCATGAATTACAACAGTCCATTCTCTACAAATTAACTAATTTTTAACAGTATTGAAGCTTTCTAAACTTAAATTTTAAACATTTGTAATTTGCATTAACTGTAACTATAAAACATTTTTTGTAATAGATCAGAGGGGGGGGGGGTGGAGGGGGGGAAGACACTTGGAGTATAAAATTAGAACTTAATTTCTTGACAGTTATTATTGCTGCCTTCAGTAATTAGGATGTTTTACTCTGAAGAAAAAAATAGAAGTTTTCAGGCAGACATTGAACCCATTTATAAACATTTTTTTTTTTTAGGCATTGGGAAAGCACTATTTTAATCTCTCCCTCTCTTGAAACCTAACTTAGTACTCAAACTGCTATAAAATACAAAATATACTTATGTATCTGTGGCATAAACTATTTTGACATTTGCAGACTGGCTTCTGCGTTAAAAAATGCTGTTCCTTGAAAGACTTTCTATTTTTCTGCACATGTACAATAAATAATCACACGACACACTGTTTCAAGTTTTGAAGTGTAGGGTGGTCCACAATATTGTTACACATACTACTCGGCTTTCCTTGTGAATCTGTTGCCCTGGATTCTGTCATAATGGTTTGCTTACTGATCCATTTCTTATGCGTGATAATTTTTTTAAGCACCATCCATGGCAAAAAAACTCCCAGGCAATGCATTTTGATTACGATTGCTGAAAATATCCTCCGTAAATTTCTGGAATACTGCAGCAACAAGAAGTCACTTCAGTCAGAGCCTCACACTGAAAATATGCTGAGGTGACAACTGATGGGATACCTCCTAATACAATGTCGAACCTCCTTTTGTATGGTAGTGCAGCAACTCGACTTGCCATGGACTCAACAAGTCGCAGCAATTCTCCTGCAGAAATACTGAGACACGCTGCCTCGACAGCCGTCCATAGCTGCGAAAGTTGAAACGTCCCCTTAGAAAAATTATACAAGACTGTGCTTAAACTGACACACAATATTTTTAGCGCAACGCAATCTGACTTTCAAAAATCCCTACAAAAGAATGGCCCTGACTAACATTAACCTGTACGTTTCACATATCACTTACCTCACAAAAATCTTGGTTACTTGAACTACTGCGATACAGCAAGCACCACTACTGCCAGCTAAATAAAAGATTCAAGCTACGGAAGGCACTAACTACTGGTAGGTATAGTTAGCAGTTGAAAGATTTTAATAGAGAACAAACAATGTATTTACCTTAATAGTCATAGTATATATATCAGTTCATGACATCCATTCTTACAAATTTCAAAACTCTGCCATCTCTCTCCCCACATCCACCACTGCTGGCAGCTCACCTCCAACTGCGCAACGCTACGCGCTGTTAACATCCAGCTGCCCAACACTACAATGGCGAGTATTACAACAATGCCAACCAGACACTGACTGCACACAGCACAGCCAGTGATTTTTCATACAGAGCGCTATGTGGCGTTACCAATAAAAAAACCTAAACAGCACTACTTACAAAGTGTTACGGTACAGGGCTTTTTGCACGAACTGAACTCTCGATTACGTCCCACAAATGTTGTATGGGATCATGGCGGGCGATCTGAGCCTCCAAATCACTCACTCGAATCGTCCAGAATGTTCTTCAAACCAAACACGAACAACTGTGGCCCAGTGACACAGCGCATTGTCATCGATAAAACTTCCATCATTGTTTGGGTACATCAAGTCCATGAATGGTTGCAAATGGACTACAACTAGCCGAAAATAACCATTTCCAGTCAACGATCAGTTCAGTTGGACTAGAGGACACAGTCTATTCCATGTAAACACAGCCCACACCATTACAAAGCCACCACCAGCTTGCACAGTGCCTTGTCAACAACTTGGGTCCATGGCTTCATGGGATCTTTGCCACACTCGAACCCTATCACCAACTCTTGCCAACTGAAATCGGGACTCATTTGACCAGGTCACGCTTTTCCAGTCTTCTATTGTCCAACCAATATGGTCACGAGTCAAGGAAAGGCGCTGCATATGATGATGTCTTGCCCCCAGGGGCTCAGCATTCACTTGCTGAGTACGGGCTTGGCGACCCCGGGGTCCTGCGCTGGGGACTGGTCTGCGACGCCAGTGTCCTGTCACCATAACCCCCGAACATGCTTCAGCGACCACCGTACGGCGTGGCGGTGAAATGTGTGCTGCGGGGAATGGTAATCTTGGCTTGACCGCCTGGATTGCGAGGAAGGCCAACCTCTATAAAAACCCCTCAATCTTTCGGTGTGCTCCGCGCCTAGAAGATGCGTGGCTGTTGGGGTGGAACAGTCGCAAGCGGGCAACCTCTGGGGCACCTGCCGCACCCCAGTTGTATAAGGCTTACTCAGGCACGCGGGGCTCTGTCTGAGCGGACTTTTAGTTCCCTAGCTGCTCGTGGGACCGCAGTGGACCCTTCGACCTCTACATTTCCCCCTACCAGTGGCTTGGGTGGGCCGCTGGTAGGAAAACACACCCCATCGAAAAAGCGGCTACGCGCTGCGAGTCCTCCAGCGCCTGGTGTTGCTAGAGAATTAACAGAATGTAGTAACGGAGCACGTGCTGATAATCAGAATGTGTTTTTGATTATTAAAAGGAAGGAGGGTAGGTGTGAGAGGGTTTCTCCCTTTTACATCCACAAGGGTCTTGAGGGAATTGCAGGAACACTGAAATCTGTAAAGCGACTGCGCAATGGGACTCTGTTAGTTGAAACTTCTAGTTCCTGTCAAGTCGCTGCCCTTCAGAAAGCAAATTGTCTAGGAGAGTACTCTGTCGAGACCGAGCTCCACTCCACTTTGAATTATAGTAAGGGTGTTGTGACGTGTAGGGACTTGGTGGATATCCCCATAGACGTGCTAAAATCTGAGTGGGCTGACGAAGGAATTGTTGACGTGCAGCACATTATGAAACGAGTCAATGGGGACCTCGTCAAATCTGACTCGTTTATTCTCACATTCAGTTGCCCGAGACTCCCAGAGCATGTTAAAGCGGGGTTCTTACGTTTGCCCGTACGGCCATATTTCCCCAACCCAATGCGCTGTTTTAAATGTCAGCGCTTTGGGCATACTACGTTGGGGTGCAATGGGATAGCCACTTGTGGTAAATGTGGTCAGCCTGCCCATGACGGAGCCGATTGTTCATCGCCTGTGAAGTGCGTGAATTGCTCTGGGAGTCACCCTGTCTGGAGCCGGATCTGCCCCATCTATCTCGAAGAACGGAAGGTACAGGAGATTAAAACATCTAAGCGCATCCCCTACGGTGAGGCCAAGAAGCTCTTTAAGGCCATGCAACCTCCTGTGTTTTCAACATCTTTCGCTTCCGCTCTCAAAAAACCAGTACAACTGGCCACTGTTGCTACACAAACGGAGGTTGCTAGTGTTAGCACTAAAACCTGCGCTTGCCAGTGCACTTGTGCTGCTGTGGTTGTTTTGCAATCTGTGGCTCTCCCCGCTACATCGGACAAGGCCGTGGTTGCTGACATTGAGGTACTTCCAGCCTCCCCCCATATGGCGACTTCTGCCCAGGCGAGTCAACCTCCAACTGTTGACAAGGCTCTGCATTCCAAGCCCCCCAAGACAAAGCCTCAGAAGATGAAGGTTCTGCCACCTGAGGAGACTAGTCAGCGTCGGTCCGATGACGAGGCCATCGTACTGTCTGACATCTCCCGTGGGTCGTCATCGGAGCTTATGGACATTGATGTCGATCGGGGGCGATCTTCTCGCCCCAGGAATAAATCTCCGGCCAGTACGGTCTCTCCTCCAAAGCACAGAGGCAGGGTGAAAGATCAGCCACCCTGATCACTGGCTCCCATATTACAGTGGAACCTGAATGGGTTCAGGACGCATGTGGCCGAATTACAACTCCTTATACGAGAGTGCCCCTTGTGCTTATGTCTCCAAGAGACACATTTTCGGGCCACTGATTCTCCTTCTTTATGCGGCTGTACTGTATATCGAAAAGATGATCTGACGGGGCAAAGGGCAAAGTTGCGGTTTTTGTCCGTGACATGCACCCCTCATCTGAGTTCCCTCTCGTCACCGACTTGCAAGCAGTTGCAGTTGACATTCTTGTGGGTCAGAGGCTCACAGTCTGTTCTGTTTATTTACCACCTCCGGATGCAATAGACTCTGAGGCTCTCACGGACCTTATTAGCCAACTCCCCCGCCCATTTCTTCTTCTGGGGGACTTCAACGCTCATAATGTCTTATGGGGCTCTCCGACTACTTGCCCCAGGGGTCGCATTCTGGAAAGCGTCATGATGTCTGAAGAACTGTGCCTCCTCAACTCTGGTGCTCCCACTCATTTCTGTACTGCTTCCGGATCGTCATCGGCTATTGACCTTTCCTTTTGCTCTCCAGCACTCTCGGATTCTGCTCTGTGGGAGGCTGCAGCTGACCTCCATTCTAGTGACCACTTCCCCCTCTGGATTCGCCTCCTGGATGAGGCTGTGGCATTACCAGTGCCACCCCGGTGGCACCTTTGCAGAGCTGACTGGACACTTTTCAGCCAACTGGCTGTTTTGGAACACCATGCCAGCGTCCACGAATGGGTAGACCATGTTGCAGCCGTGATCTCACATGCTGCTGAATTGTCAATCCCACGGTCATCCGGTCATCCCAAGAGGCGTCCTGTCCCTTGGTGGACCACTGAGTGCCACTCAGCCATCCGCGCCCGCCGTGCAGCACTGCGCCGCTTCAAGTGCCGTCCCTCAGCTGATAATCTTGCGGCCTTTCGGGTGGCAAGGGCCAGAGCGCGGCGAGTGATTAAAGAGAGTAAACGACGGTCATGGCAATCGTTCTTGAATTCCATCTCTCGCTCCACTAGTTCTACGAAAGTATGGGAAGCCATCAGGAGGATTTCCGGGAAACTCAGCCAGCTCCCTGTCACGGCATTGCTGCATCAGGGATGTCTCCTCACGGCGCCGAGAGACATTGCCCAGACACTGGCCGTGCATTTTGCGGAATCTACCGCCACTATTAACTGTGATCCAGATTTCTGCCGCTACCGCACTGCCATCGAAAGGGGTCACCTGGACTTCCGGTCTCCAAATTCTGAACCCTATAACTGCCCCTTCACAATGTGGGAACTGGATTCTGCGCTGTCTGTGGCTCATGATAGTGCGCCTGGTCATGATCAAATCCGGTACAGCATGCTGCGGCACCTGTTGCTGCCATCCAAGGAAGTTCTCCTGAACTGTTTCAATATGATATGGTTATCCGGCACGTACCCTGACTCGTGGAGAGAGGCGATTTTGATTCCCCTCCTCAAACCAGGGAAGGACCGAACGCATCCCAGTAGTTATCGGAGTATTGCTTTGACGAGCTGTGTTGGGAAGACGTTGGAACGCATGGTCAACCGCCGCCTAGTTTGGCTGCTCGAGACCAGGCAGCTCCTTAGCCCCTCTCAGTGTGGCTTTCGGAGATGTCGTTCCACTATAGACAACTTGACCCTGCTTGAGGCCGCCATCCAGCAGACCTTTCTACGTAACCAGCATTGTCTAGGGGTCTTCTTTGACATTAATAAGACGTATGACACTACTTGGCGCCGCCTTATCCTCAATCAACTCCATGAGTGGGGCTTTCGTTGCCGTCTCCCCATCTTCATTCGGTCCTTTCTTTCTCACCGCCTCTTTCAGTATCGGGTTGGTAATGTGCTATCGGATTTGTACGTGCAGGAGAATGGTGTTCCTCAGGGCAGCGTTTTAAGTGTCACCCTCTTTGCCGTCGCTATTAACAGTATCACGTCCACTATCCGAAGTCCTGCCCAATGCTCCTTGTTTGTGGACGATTTTGCTGTTTTCTGTTCCTCCTCCAGTCTTGTCACTGCTAGTCGGCAGTTGCAGCTTACGATAAAGCGCTTAGAGGCATGGACTGCAAAGACGGGTTTTACCTTTTCTGCAGACAAATCTGCGTGTGTTCATTTTAATCGTTCTCGGCGTCTTTTTACCTCCCCTGAATTGCGTCTGAGGGACACCGTTCTTCCTTTTAGAGACACTGTGAGGTTCCTGGGCCTCACTTTTGATTCCAAGTTGTCGTGGTTGCCTCACCTTAAAGACCTCAAGGTGCGGGCCCTGAAGGCACTGAATATTTTGAAGTGTCTGAGCCATCGGTCCTGGGGAGCAGATCGGGCGCGTCTGCTGCAGTTTTATAGGGCTTTCGTCCGATCGCGTCTTGACTATGCTTGCACGATGTATGGGTCAGCAAGGCCTTCGTATCTGAAGATCCTTGACGCAGTACACCATGAGGGTATCCGGCTGGCCACTGGTGCCTTCCGTACCAGTCCCATCCCCAGCCTGTGTGCTGAGGCAGGGGAACCGCCGCTCGCCATCCGGCGGAAACTCCTCATGGTGCGACGGGTGTGTCATTTCCTTGCCTGTCCTACCTCCCCTGCGTACCCTACCGTTGCCCGACCGCCTATGGAACGTCTCTTTTCCAGTCGTCCCAGAGCAACAAGACCATTTGGGATTCGTGCCAAGCATTTGCTTGAGTCCCTTGGTGTGGAGCGTGTGGCCCCCCAACGACAAGGTTTTACTCGCCTGCCTCCCTGGTTGCTCCAGAGGCCCAGCATCCTTCTAGACTTGTCGGAGAACCGGAGGAACTGCACTCCGGCGTTTGTTTTTACCTCCTTATTTTACGATATTTTAAACCAGCATCCGGACCATGTACCTGTATTCACAGATGGCTCTAAACAGGGGGACTTTGTTGGTTGTGCCGTTGTTTTCCCTGATCGAGTCGTCAAGTTACGGCTTCCTGCGGCGTTTACCATCCTCGATGCCGAATTGTTTGCAATCTTGTGGGCATTGGAGCAGATGAGATGTGTTACCAGTCTTAAGTTCCTCATCTTTTCTGACTCCCTGAGTGCCCTTCAGACCATGAAACACTTGTACCCAGCGGATACGGTCGTCCAGAACATCCATGATGCCCTACTCCACCTGCAACGGCAGGGGAAGGTGGTTTCTTTCTGCTGGGTGCCGGGGCACGTGGGTATTAGGGGAAACGAACTGGCGGATGTGGCTGCCAAAGATGCATGTTCCCTCCCTCACGTTGTTGAATGTGCCGTCCCCCTCCATGCTGTAACCTCCCTTCTGCGTTTTCGTGTTATGCATCAATGGGAAGAGGAGTGGTTGGCAGTTTCTGACAATAAGCTGCGTCTGGTAAAGGCCACTACGCGACCATGGCGTACGTCCTACCAGTCATACAGGCGGGATGAGGTTCTCCTCACTCGCCTCCGCATTGGACGCAGTCCCTTCACGCATGGTTTTTTACTCCGGCAGGAGGACCCCCCAATCTGCAGTGCTTGTGGCGTCCAGATTACTGTCCGCCACATTTTACTTGACTGTCTTTTATTCTCTGACCAGAGGGCGGTGGTTTCTTTGCCACCGGATTTGCCCTCTATTTTGCAAGACGACGCAGCGACTGTGGTTAAGGTCTTACGGTTTTGTGTCCTGTCCAATCTGTTGCCTCGGATTTTAGGGAGAAGGTTTTAATGTGCTGCTGGGTGACTGGCTCATCCAGGTTTTAGGTAAGAGGTCCGCCAGTCACGATTACCTCCTTGTTTCCCTTCGGTATCTGTTCTCTTTTCCTTGTGTTTCCTTTTCTTTTTTAGTGTGTTTCTTCTCCTCTTGTTTTGCCTCTGTATGTGCGCATTTGGAACTGCGTCAGGCCTGTGTCTTTTAGCCGTTCTCCTTGTTCGGCGTCCGTCTTCGTCCCTTCACCGCTTGTGTTCCTGTTTCTATGCGTTTGGGCGCTGATGACCACGCTGTTTAGCGCCCGTAAACCTCAAACACACACACACACACACACACACACACACACACACACACACACGATGATGTCTTGCTATTACCAAAGGCACTCGCATCAGTCGTATGCTGCCATAACCCTTCAACGCCAAATTCCGCCGCAGTGTCCTAATGGATACGTTCGTCTTACATCTCACATTAATTTCTGTGGGTATTTTATGTATTGTTGCTTATCTGTTAGCACTGACTACGCAAACGCTGCTGCTGTTAGTAATTAAGTGAAGGCCGTCAACCAATGCGTTGTCCGTGGTGAAAGGTAATGCCTGAAATTTGTCTTTCTCGGTACACTCTTGACGCTGTGGATTTCGGAATATTGAATTCCCTAACGATTTCCGAAATGTCATGTCCCATGTGTCTAGCTCCAGCTACCATTCCGCCTTCAAAATACACACATCAAAAATAGTTTTGCATCATCCCGGTTCCCAGAACGCCCGAAGACAGACGTTGATTGTGGAAATCGTATCACATCCACAGTCCCTTTGACGGTTCAAAGACGTCACTAAACCCGCCCAAGCATGTAAACAACCGTGCATGAGCAGTGCCTATTAGACGGAAGGGGTCCGACAGCCGATCACTTCCAGTCATTCCAACGGGAAGGGGGTACACGGCTCATGTTGTCTGTAGTTCAACCATGCCTAGACGGTCAATACTGCGGTTCGATCGCGCCCGCATTGTTACTTTGTGCCAGGGAGAGCTCTCAAGAAGGGAAGTGTGCAGGCGTCTCGGAGTGAACCAGAGCGATGTTGTTCGGACATGGGGGAGATACAGACAGGAACTGTCTATGACATGCCTCGCTCAGGCCGCTCAAGGGTTACTACTGCAGTGGATGACAGCTACCTAACGGATTACCGCTCGGAGGAATCCTTACAGCAACGCCACCATGTCGAATAACCATCTTTGCAACCATGACACCATGCAGCGCGGTACAGATGGGCCCAACAAACTGCCGAATAGACCGCTCAAGGACTAGCATCACGTTCTCTTCACCCATGAGTGCCACATATGCCATCAACCAGACGATTGTCGGATTTCCTTCAGAAACCACTCTGAGGCATCTATGCCGAATCGTGGTTGAGGAGTGGGACTATCTGAACCAATAGTGCCTTTATGAACTCGTGGGTAGTATGCCATGAAGAAAACAGGCATGCGTCATTGCAAGAGGACGTGCTACTGGGTATTAGAGGTACTGGTGTGTAGAGCAATCTGGACCACCACCTCTGAAGGTCCTGCTCTCCAGTGGTACAACATGCAATGTGTGCTTTTCATGAGCAATAAAAAGGGCGGAAATGTTGTTTACGTTGATCTCTATTCCAATTTTCTGTACAGGTTCCGGAACTCTCTGAACCGAGGTGATGAAAACTTTTTTTGGTGTGTGTGTGTGTGTGTGTGTGTGTGTGTGTGTGTGTGTGTGTGTGTGTGTGTGTGTGTGTGTGTGTGTGTGTGTTAACTTCTGTCATGTGGCCATAATCTCACTGCGACCCTTCTCACATGAATCACCTGCATGTAAATGATAACTCCGCCAACGCATTGCAGTTTTGTATCTTTTGTACGTGATATTATCGCCATCTATGTGTGTACATATCGCTATCCCATGACTTTCGTCACTTCAGAGTACATCGTGAGTAGCAATGGTACCGACACGCTTCTCTGTGTCACGTCTGATGCTACTCATACAGCTGTCGACGACTCTCCAAGAGATAACATGCTGCGTCTTCCTCAGCAAAAAAGCCTGATTCTAATCACAAATTTTGTTTGATGCCGCCTGTGATCATACTTTCGTTAAAAAGCATTGCGTGACACTGAGTCAAATTCTTGTCGCATCTCAAGAAATACTGCAGCTACCTGACTGCCTAGCTCCCATGACTTCCCGAATTTTGTTTGAGCAAAGCGCGAGTTGGCTTTCGCATAATGCACCGATGTTTTCGGGATTCATGCTGGTTGGCGTCGAGAAGGTCATTCTGTTCGTCATACCTTATTTAGTTTGGGTTCATAATATGTTCTAAAATTCTACAACAGATGGATGCTAGAGATAATGGTGAGTTGTTGTTGTTGTTGTTGTTGTTGTTGTTGTGGTGGTGGTGGTGGTGGTGGTGGTGGTGGTGGTGGTGGTGGTGGTGGTCTTCAGTCCTGAGACTGGTTTGATGCAGCTCTCCATGCTACTCTATCCTTTGCAAGCTTCTTCATCTCCCAGTACCCACTGCAACACACATCCTTCTGAATCTGCTTAGTGCAGTCATCTCTTGGTCTCCCTCTACACTGCCCTCCAATACTAAATTGGTGATCCCTTGATGCCTCAGAACATGTCCTACCAACCGATACCTTCTTCTGGTCAAGTTGTGCCACAAACTTCTCTTCTCCCCAATCCTATTCAATACCTCATCATTAGTTATGTGATCTACCCATCTAATCTTCAGCATTCTTCTGTAGCACCACATTTCGAAAGCTTCTATTCTCTTCTTGTCCAAACTAATTATCGTCCATGTTTGACTTCCATAGATGGCTACACTCCATACAAATACTTTCAGGAATGACTTCCTGACACTTAATCTATACTCGATGTTAACAAATTTCTCTTCTTCAGAAACGCTTTCCTTGCCATTGCCAGTCTACATTTTATATCCTCTCTACTTCGACCATCATCAGTTATTTTGCTCTCCAAATAGCAAAACTCCTTTACTACTTTAAGTGTCTCATTTCCTAATCTAATTCCCTCAGCATCATCCAACTTAATTCGACTGCATTCCAATGTCCTCGTTTTGCTTTTGTTAATGTTCATCTTATATCCTCCTTTCAAGACACTGTCCATTTCGTTCAACTGCTCTTCCAAGTCCTTTGCTGTCTCTGACAGAATTACGATGTCATCGGCGAACCTCAAAGTTTTTATTTCTTCTCCATGGATTTTGATACCTACTCCAAATTTTTCTTTTGTTTCCTTTACTGCTTGCTCAATATACAGTTGAATAACATCGGAGAGAGACTACAACCTGTCTCACTCCCTTCCCAACCACTGCTTCTCTTTCATGTCCCTCGACTCTTATAACTGCCATCTGGTTTCTGTACAAATTGTAAATAGCCTTTCGCTCCTTGTATTTTACCCCTGCCACCTGCAGAATTTGAAAGAGAGTATTCCAGTCAACATTGTTAAAAGCTTTCTCTAAGTCTACAAATGCTAGAAACGCAGGTTTGTCGTTCCTTAATCTAGCTTCTAAGATACGTCGTAGGGTCAGTATTGCCTCACATGTTCCAATATTTCTACGGAATCCAAACTGATCTTTCCCTAGATCGGCTTCTACTAGTTTTTCCATTCGTTTGTAAAGAATTCGCGTTAGTATTTTGCAGCTGTGGCTTATTAAACTGATAGTTCGGTAATTTTCACATCTGTCAACACCTGCGTTCTTTGGGATTGGAATTATTATATTCTTCTTGAAGCCTGAGGGTATTTCGCCTGTCTCAATACATCTTGCTCACCAGATGGTAGAATTTTGTCAGGACTGGCTGTCCCAAGGCCGTCAGTAGTTCCAATGGAATGTTGTCTACTCCGGGGGCCTTCTTTCGACTCAGGTCTTTCAGTGCTCTGTCAGACTCTACACGCAGTATCGCATCTCCCATTTCATCTTCATCTACATCCTCTTCCATTTCCATAATATTGTCCTCAGTACATTGCCCTTGTATAAACCCTCTATATACTCCTTACTCCTTTCCGCCTTCCCTTCTTTGCTTCTATCTGGGTTTCCATCTGAGCTCTTGATATTCATACAAGTGGTTCTCTTCTCTCCAAAGGTCTCTCTAATTTTCCTGTAGGCAGTATCTATCTTACGCCTAGTGAGATAAGGCTCTACATCTACAGCCCTCGTCTTTTTACCTACTTGATCGTCTGCTGCCTTCACTACTTCACCCATCAAAGCTACCCATTCTTCTTCTATTGCATTTCTTTTCCCCATTCCTGTCAATTGTTCCCTTATGCTCTCCCTGAAACTCTGTACAACCTCTGGTTCTTTCAGTTTATCCATGTCCCATCTCCTTAAATTCCCACCTTTTTGCAGTTTCTTCAGTTTTAACCTACAGGTCATAACCAGTAGATTGTGGTCAGTCCACATCTGCCCCTGGAAATGTCTTACAATTTAAAACCTGGTTCCTAAATCTCTGTCTTACCATTATATAATCTATCTGATACCTTTTAGTATCTCCAGGCTTCTGCCATGTATACTGCCTTTTATGATTCTTGAACCAAGTGTTAGCTATGATTAAGTTGTGCTCTGTGCAAAATTCTACCAGGCGGCTTCCTCTTTCATTTCTTTGCCCCAGTCCATATTCACCTACTACGTTTCCTTCTCTCCCTTTTCCTACTACCGAATTCCAGTCACCCATGACTATTAAATTTTCATCTCCCTTCACTATCTGAATAATTTCTTTTATTTGATCATACATTTCTTCAATTTCTTCGCCATCTGCAGAGCTAGTTGCCATATAAACTTGTACTACTGTAGTAGGCGTGGGCTTCGTATCTATCTTGGCCACAATAATGCGTTCACTATGCTGTTTGTAGTAGCTTACCCGCATTCCTATTTTCCTGTTCATTATTAAACCTACTCTTGCATTACCCCTATTTGATTTTGTGTTTATAACCCTGTAGTCACCTGACCAGAAGTCTTGTGCCTCCTGCCACCGAACTTCACTAATTCCCACTATATCTAACTTTAACCTGTCCATTTCCCTTTTTAAATTTTCTAACCTACCTGCCCGATTAAGGGATTTGACATTCCACGCTCCGATCCGTAGAACGCCAGTTTTCTTTCTCCTGATAACGACATCCTCTTGAGTAGCCCCCGCTCGGAGATCCGAATGGGGAACTATTTTACCTCCGGAATATTTTACTCAAGAGGACGCCATCATCATTTAATCATACAGTAAAGCTGCATGTCCTCGGGAAAAATTACGGCCGTAGTTTCCCCTTGCTTTCAGCCGTTCGCAGTACCAGCACAGCAAGGCCGTTTTTGTTAGTGTTACAAGGCCAGATCAGTCAATCATCCAGACTGTTGCCCCTGCAACTACTGAAAAGGCTGCTGCCCCTCTTCAGGAACCACACGTTTGTCTGGCCTCTCAACAGATGAAGAGATACCCCTCCGTTGTAGTTGCACCTACGTACGGCTATCTGTATCGCTGAGGCACGCAAGCCTCCCCACCAACGGCAAGGTCCATAGTTCATGGGGGGAGGAATGGTGAGTAGTTATGAAGATATCTTCTGCTACCCTTCTAGTTAATGGGTGACTTGTTCTTTAAATTGACTGCTTTGCACTGTTTGTTGCTCGAGATCTACGGTACACTATGATTAACAGGGAGGGTAACTCAAACATAAAATGAACTTCGAAAGTCTGGACACTAACGTTGGTGCGACTGACATATAACCAGAATTTCTTTGGGTTTTATGTGAGGTGTTTAGGTAAGATTCTACTACATTAGTCAGTGAAGGCTTCATGCATCGTCGTCTCGTTATGTCCTCTGGCATATACACGAACACACTACCTTTATCAGCATAAAAAAAATGAGAGCCTGTTGTTTACAGGACATCTACCATGGCAACAACGAATCAGAATATGGAATGGTTTCCTTCTTCTGTTCACTGCTGTTATACCGCTCTGCCCCTCCATTTCAGATGCCACTAAGAGTAATTTGCAGAGATGCTTGCGCATTGTAACGTAACCCTCTTGATTAGTTTTCGCTGCATGCTTTATTTATCTTTCTGGCATGTCAGTTTTACACACTAGAGTATCTGAAGCTAGCACTGGAAGGGCACAGAAAAACAGAAAGTTACTGATAAGCCCACATTTTGCGTAGTTTGACACGTGAGTTTTTGTCTCTGTGCGGGAATTTTTCGAAAAAGAGACCAATGGAGTCCCTTACGTGTCTCTAAATGGAAAGATCTGCAGATCACTTGGAGATAACTAAAGGTACTTACTGATGGGCGCTGAGTTTTGTGGAAAGAAGTGACATTGTTGCGTGGCACTGTCAATTTTAAGGAGACATTATGATCGTTCCAACTGACGAATTGTGTGACTGGGTGTAACGTGGATTAACATCAATCATTCTTACAGAAAAGATGGCCGGTGAAAGTTCTCGCGGAAGCACTGACTTTCGGAAGTAAAGGGCACAAGAATTGTTGCACTCCACGCTGGATCTACTTCTGGTTTCATACGGAAGTGTTTATAAGTTAGGTAAGGCAAGCGAATATCATGCAAGGATGAGTAACAAGAGTTTTTGTAGAACTTCACATTTGTTCCAGAAATAAATTATTAATAAATTTAGATCCAATCTAACAGTTCCCATAAAATTTTTGGAAGTTGTATTTGGTTGTAAGGCAAACGATGGGGTGGTTAATCATCCCCTCCCAGATGGGAAACTCGGTTGCCAGAACAGGAAATCCGTCTCAAATATTACCAGTTGGGAAACCCTCTGTCCCAGTCCTAGACTGCTGAGATTTGGCCTAAAAGGAATCGCGATCTATATGGTGCAGACCTCAGACAGCCTACTGTCCTTCAGGACAGGAATATAACAATTTCGTGTGGATTAACCTCCCGGCGCAAGTCCTTCAGTTGGATGCCTCTTCGGCGACTTGCATGTCCCCAATCTATCCCAGTAATATTATGGAAAAGGGACCTACAGTTTAACGTGGACTCCGAACCAAGGGTAGTTTTTGGCGAATATTCACGCTGTTGAAAGGTCAACGCTAGCTTTAAGGGAGGCTGAAAAATTTCCTTGTCCGACTGGGATTCGATATTTGTTTCCAGTCACGTGCTTTGCCGCTAGACACCAGGTGCGACAGGACACAGGCAAAATTATTTAAAGGTTCACTGCCAGATGTACAGTTACACATAAGCGTACAATCAACTGCGTTCCGTCACACACTAACAGCTATACATGCATACACTATATGCGTGGTCTGCAGCGTAATGTTGCAAAAACTAATTAAAACTAGCCTTCATTTTACAGTTCTGGTAAAGTTCTAGGAGGTTCTCCGTGGATCTCAGAAAAACACAAGAACATTCTCAACTGGGAATCCCCCACCCCACTTTCAGCTTGTTGGAATTTGGTTAAAATGAATCACTCTCTCCAATGGACAGGATCTCAAACGACTTGAAGTACTTCATGAACGCAATGATTTGTTCAATGTTTGTCAGTTATTTTTTCAGTGCAGTTTCAGTGAGTAACTACAGGAATTCATTAAACTGTGGCAAGTCAAGTATAATATATAACAGCTTAGTACTGCATGAAAAAGAAGAAAAGAAAACAGCAAGTTGATCCACATGCAGTGGCAATAACATTAGGTACTAGCTGGGGTACCAGGCTTTGATCAGGGAGTTGATATGAAATTGTATGGTAGTTGAGGTAAAAGGACGAACTTTAAAGCACAAGAGGTAAAAAATTATTGAAAATGTATTATAACTACTTAGAGTATTATTGGAAACATATTCTAACTACTTACAGTTAACAGGATCCTGATGCTTTTCTACAAAAGTTTTTCGCATTGCAAAATTGGAACATGTTATCCATTTTTCCAATTACAATGTTTGTCATATTATTTCGTTGGGTCGCAGTGGGATACTCTAGTTGTTCGATTGTACTGTTTACTTGTCCTCGTCCACTCTTTTCGTAGGGTGATATTTTTTGGCTGGTTTGAGTTCGCAGTCTTTTAGTATAAGATTGTGTCGCAATTCTTCAATCAGTTCATTTCTTCGTTGTCGTTCTTTGGAATTTAAACGCGCTTCGCGCTCTTCGTCTGTTTCGTTTTCTTCGCTGTCCTTTTTGTTTTCGCCGTTTTCCTTCAGAACTGGCAAGATCTCCGCCTCCTTTGCGTTTGGGCATTGTCTAAAAGATAAATAAACTTTTTATTAACAAATACACTAAGTACACTTTATACACTTTTCACAATTTATTTTCGATTTACATTCAGTCACTTACTTTGATTACTCGCACTTCACTGTTATACATTCACTCACAGCACTACTTTTTCGCTTCCTCCCTTTGTCACTGGTAAGAAACTGACGTTCGAACCCACGACGGGTTTTTACCAATGAGTAGGTAGCCCCACCCGTGGCGAATTCCAGAATGTACCAAAAAGGTTTCGAATGGTCCACAATGTTCCTGAACATTCCACAACATTCGAGTGTTCTAGGATGCTCTATAGTGATGTGGGATGTGTCCGGGTGTTCCCGAACATTCTGGAATCTTTCCGAATGTTCCAAATTATTCCCGAACATACTGAATGATTGTTAAACATTCTGGGGCATTCTGGAATTTTGTGGCATGCTCTCGAATGTTCTGAAATGTTCTAGAAATTTCTAGAGGGCGAAATTTCCCAGCCCTTATGTCTTCAAAAGCACGCCCTTCAGGTAAAAACAGGAACCTTCTTCATTTATGGGGGGGAGGGGGGGGGAGACAGAGGGCAACATCATATAATTCTCTTGATAGTACCGGTACTCGTTTCTGAGCTTTAGTGGCGCGCACGTTGTACACTTCCTTTTTAAAAAATATATATATTGATTACCGTAATGTGAATTTCGTCAGATGTCTATGTGTTGATTTATGAATAATATTTGAACGATTACCATGTTGATTGTTGGCATCGATGGTTTATAACGTGGACAACAACGTGATGCTTGCCATTCCGGACAATGAAAGTGTTTCAAGGATGAAGATTTTGGTATAAGAATAATCAGAATAGCTTTGATATAAACTTCATTATGTAAATATTTATGTCTGTCAGTAATTTAAAATTTTTCCTACCAGTCTATGTTTGAAATCTATAGATTTATTAACTACTTCTCTTAGATGCTTAAAACTTTGTTCACACGTTTATGACACTGTTATTTAAAAAGTAGAATACAATCAAATGATTTCAATCAATAGTTTTTATACTATAAGCACATAAATGAGACAATCAAAATTAAGGTAATGTTTTTATAATTAATAAGGCTATATTTTTCCTCCTGGTGATAGTAAGCTACTTTTCTCCAAATGGTACTCGTAGCCTGAAATACCACAAAAAATTTCAAACCTCTAGCTCAATTTCTTTTTTTTGCGTAAAATAAACGTCAGAAAATTTGATCATTGGGAAATTCATTTTAAAGGTACATTTAATCTGTTACCTCTGTTGTTCTTAAAACCCTCCAGTTACATAATATTCTTGGTTTGTGTGTTCATCTTCTCTCTTCCTTTTCTTGCTCCTCTTTGCTATTCTGGCCTCAAGAACCAATTTTTCGCCTTCGGCCACTCTCAGGGAATCAATTGCCATCAGTGCTTGTCTCATATTGAAACCAGAAGCTAGTCCCGACAACACTAAAACATCACATATGCTAACTGCCCCATCTTTACAGCAAATAACTGCATCTAATACACCTAATCTAATGGTATTGAAACCAACAAACACAGTTTTAGGCAGGCGTTCCCATATCACATGGTTGAAACGTTCATTGACATTTTGTGTCTTTCCATGTAACCACCGTGACAATAGTTTAGTGTCACTTATGTCCCTGTATGTGGGCTTAATTGCTTCCAACACCTCAAATGATAGGGAGTGATGGTGTGCATAAGTGTCACCGTTTGCTGTTGCTTTTTTGTATCCACACCATGTGTCTACACCACTGTCGCAGACAGCATGCTGTGGATGGTCATCCGTAGAAGCTTTATGGAAAAAGGTAGCGCATCTGCTTTCTTCATGGCCTCAATATTGTCTCGATTCCTTCTTATGGCCAAACCATAATAGAGCTGCAGTTTGTCCACTTCTGCCTTAGTAAGAGGACCCTGACCACCAATTGCTTTGCTGTCGCTGAGCTTTTTCCCCTTCATGTCTATTATTAGTAAACGTGTGCCCATCCTCTTTTGGACATGACCAACACATTCTAACTTTTCAATTTTTACAGTTCTTCCATAAGGCATATTTTCCAACACATTTGCAAACCCTTTGGAGTCTCCGTCTCCAAGGTACCTCACACACACCGACATATATTTAAATTTGTTGTTGAAGATGTCCCCGATGTCCGAATCGATTCATTTAAGTTCCATTTTGTTCTTAAAACTCTAAATATTGATTTAAGATGGAAAAAATTCGAATTTTTGAAGTAGATTCAGTAGCAAATGACCTCAATAGACAATTAGGACAACACGATGTGCAAGTTGTAAGGCGTACTAATTAGGATGCTTCCGAAAAAAAAAAAACCCAATGGAAGTTTCAAGTATCGATGATGTGCCGGCGCATTGCCACCCTAAAAAAAAAAAAGGTTCAAATGGCTCTGAGCACTATGGGACTTAACATCTATGGTCATCAGACCCCTAGAACTCAGAACTACTTAAACCTAACTATCCTAAGGACATCACACAACACCCAGCCATCACGAGGCAGAGAAAATTCCTAACCCCGCCGGGAATCGAACCCGGGAACGCGAGCGTGGGAAGCAAGAACGCTACCGCGCGACCACTATTATGTTTGAATGGCAACATACTGAAAAGAAACGTGTATTTGCATGTACTTATGCTGAATTTCCAACGTCATTTGGCTGTTTACCAATTTTTATGATTACAAGAAATATTACTCGACTTTTATTTCTATAGGCGAGTTAAAAACTTTATCTGCCGCGTTCCTATTTATTCATATTTGATTGACAACGAACGAGAAGTTTTTTTTATCGTGAAGACGCTATTAAAATACAATGAAGAGCCAAAGAAACTGTTACACCTGCCTAATATCGTGTAGGGCCCCGTCAGCACGTAGAAGTACCGCAGCACGATGTGGCATGGACTCGACTAATGTCTGAAGTGCTGCTGGAGGGAATTGGCAGCATAAATCCTGGAGGGTTGTCCATGAATCCGTAAGAGGGGGTGGAGATCTCTTCTGAACAGCACGTTGCAAGACATCCCAGACATGCTCAATAATGATCATGTCTGGGGAGTTTGGTGGCCAGTGTAGGTGTTTAAACTCAGAAGAGTGTTCTTGGAGCCACTCTGTAACAATTCTAGTTGTGTGGGGTGTTGCATTAGCCTGCTGGAATTGCCCAAGTCCATCGGAATGCACAATGGACATGAATGGACGCCCTTGATCATACAGGATTCTTAAGAACGTGCCACCTGTCAGAGTCGTATCTAGACGTATCAGGGGTCCCATATCACTCCAACTGCACATGCCCCACACCATTATAGAGCCTCCACCAGCTTGAACAGTCCCCTGAGAATTCTTGAGGGTGTCTCCATACCCGTACACGTCCATCCGCTCGATACAATTTGAAACGAGACTTGTCCAACCTGAAAACATGTTTCCAGTCATCAACAGTCCAATATCGGTGTTGACGGGCCTAGGTGAGGGGTAAAACTTCGTATCGTGCAGTGATCAAGGGCCTTCAGCTCCGAAAGCCCATATCGATTATGTTTCGTTGAATGGTTCCCACGCTGACACTTGTTGATGACTCAGCATTGAAACCTGCAGCAATTTGCGGAAGGGTTACACTTCTGTCTCATTAAACGATTCTCTTCAGTCGCCTTTTGTCCCGTTCTTGCAGGATGTTCTTCCGGCCGCAGCGATGTCGATTTGATGTTTTACCGGATTCCTGATATTCACGGTTCACTCGTGAAATGGTCGTACGGGAAAATTTCATAGCTTCCCCGGAAATGCTGTGTCCCATCACTCGCGCACCGATTGTAACACTACGTGCAAACTCACTTCAATCTTGATAACCTGCTATTGTATCAACAGTAACCGATCTAACAACTGCGGCAGACAATTGTCCTATATAGCTGTTGCCGACCGCAGCGCCGTATTTTTCTGTTCACATATCTCTGTATTTGAATACGCATCTTCGACCATAAATATAATAGACTGGCCCTGACGTCATTTTCGTGGCTCCAACATATCTGCACTGAAGTCACGTGAATGTTGGCAAAACATGGTTGTTTCATGTTGCGCTTATGGCTGTACTCAGCGTTTTGTCGGGGCAAATGGCATTACATTTCACGTGTAAGTGTTTCTATGATAGTGCAGATGCGTTTATTGAAATCTGCTGAAGCGACTTTTATATATTTTTTACACTTGAAATAGAATATCACGTAAATTAAAGTGTGGAAAGTGATGCCTGTAAACTCAGCCTCATATTACATTTTGGAAAGTATCTGTGATAATTCGGTTACAGAAGTAAGTATATTCGTTTCTCGTTTCTACTCATAGGTTCCCTAAGGATGAAAACCGAAGGCAGCTTTGGATACAGGCCCTGAAACGGAAAAACTTTAAGCCATTTGCACAAACGCGCCCTTGCTCGAAGCACTTCGCGGAGAAGTGTTTTGATAGGTTAGTTATTATTTACAATGTATATCTATAATTTGTATTTACAGTGTCTGTCATTTTTAAACCTAGGCTCCAAAATTATTTTCCGAAACTTCAGTCTCACCTTTCATCTAAAATATTATTTTTCTTTAACTGATTGTTTAAACTTTTGTAAAAATAGTGGGAACTGAACCTTTGGAGTGCACCTAAAATTGATACTCTAAAATGGACCTGCTCCTAAAGTCAACAATTTTTGACACCTATAGTTGACATAATTCCCATACCCCATTTTCTTTTATAAGTGACTAGATCTCAAATAATTCCCATATCCCATTTTCTTTTATAAGTGACTAGATCTCAAAACGTGGCGAATCCAATGTTTAAAGTTTTGACACGAGCCCACTCTTACTGTTTAAAAGAATTTTAACGACATTTTACTTTAATTGATAGTTTATAGTAATTTCGCCCCGCTGCCCACCAGAGTGCCGTTCGACGTAATTGTTAGATTTTATAAATGGTACTGTGAACAATACCAGGTCAAATGTAGTTCAGGCATAATTTTTCACAAATAAAAAAGTAATTTTTGTTGGAAGCGTTTGGCAGTCAATTGAGAAATGCGGGGAAAATCCGATACAAACATAGGATGGCAGACCGCTGATTTGAAATCCCGCCACGTTTTGCAAGTCACGTGGTTTATGTTGGAGCCACACTAGCCCCATAGCTTTTGCACAGCAAAGCCAGTCTACTAGTATCTATGGTCGAAGATACGCATGCAATACCAGTTTCTTTGGCGCTTAAGTGTACATTCTGTCGTACATCGCCAATTTTCAGCACCGATATTTACGAAAATGTTGCGTCAACTATGGTTTGCGCCCAAATTGTCCAAAGAAAGAGAAATTTTTTAAAATGTCAACGAGCTGTGTTTTTTCATAGAAACTCTGAACATTCGTTGCTCACGCGGGAAAACTGCATTCGTGCGACGTAGTAGATGCCGTTTTAATTACTGTTTTCCGTGTCTGTATCAAAATTATCATCCTGCAGTTCATAACGTCGCAAGCATATCCTACGATTAATCGCAGATTACCCTTATATTCTGGTATATTATAACTCATTGTATTATTACATGAAGTTACTTACGCTATTTTCTCGATATTTGACTTGGACTTGCCATAACTGTCCCTCGTCCTTGAAACCTGTGTCTAAGTACAAATCGGTTCTTTGTACAGTACCCTATTGCAGGTATAAGGGATTTTGGAAATCACGACAGGCATACATTTCCAGGAAAACTTTATGCGTTTCGTCGTTTGCTTCTCGTTGGTTGTAAATATAATATTTGTTGTGATAATAAAAATTTGCAAGCAACGAAAAACACTGGAAAATCGATGAAAGTTATTGGATACACACACGTCTTTTTATCATATTACCTGTCAAATGTAATGTATATGAAATAATATTACTAATGTTTAAAAAAATATAAATTAAAATAAAAGCTGAGCGTGACTGGATCCAGCGATCCATCAACTACGGATCCCTGACGCTAACCACATAACCGCCGCCATCTTTTGGTTAAGATTGCAACGCACCTGTTCATCATTGCCGCTCAAAACTTCTCTTTCGATTCTCTCGAAATCGCCTAAGTAGCACGCCTTACTACTTGCACGTTATATTCTTCTAACGCACTATTAAAAGTGTACAAAGCCCGAAGTAAATCCTTGATCCGAAAGTCGTGATCTGCTCTAATTAGAAGCTCAAATTTTTCACAACGCCAAGCGACCTTATGCCTTACCACGTCACATAAATCCGGCCGTGGTGGTCTCGCGGTTCTAGGCGCGCAGTCCGGAACCGGTGGACTGCTACGGTCGCAGGTTCGAAGCCTGCCTCGGGCATGGATGTGTGTGATGTCCTTAGGTTAGTTAGGTTTAAGTAGTTCTAAGTTCTAGGGGACTGATGACCACAGCAGTTGAGTCCCATAGTGCTGAGAGCCATAAATTTCAACTTAACAGTTGTTTCCTTTTAACCGACTGAGGTACGGACCACTAAAAGCAGTGCATAAACGTCCGAGATCTACACGATGAACTAGTCACAGTTAGTGACTGGTTGAGAGAGATGCAGTATTATTTACTACAAAAATTTGCAGACGTGTTTAATCTATGGTGCAACCGGATGTAACGTCGAGAAAGTCGAACAAATAAACAAAGTTCCGCAACTGTCATCTCCTTAATCTCTTTGTATAAAAGGCTACGTCCTGACTGGCTCATCATCGCCCAGCCCAAACCACTAAGCCGGCCGTGGTGACCGAGCGGTTATAGGCGCTACAGTCTGGAACCGCGCGACCGCTACGGTCGCAGGTTCGAATCCTGCCTCGGGCATGGGTGTGTGTCATGTCCTTAGGTTAATTAGGTTTAAATAGTTCTAAGTTGTAGGGGACTGATGACCTCAGAAGTTAAGTCCCATAGTGCTCAGAGCCATTTTGAACCAAACCACTAAGTACAGAAACTTGGAATTTGGAAAAGATGTGGGTCTTATACTTTAGGCGTTTTTCGACTTCCGACCCTAAAGGGGTGAAATAGGGGATGAACGGTGATTTTTGAAAAATGTCGCTATTAAGATAATTTTGAAGGTAGACCAACGAAAATTGGTATTTGGTATCTCTGTCAGGAATAAAGAAATTCGTGTTTCGGCGTTTTGAAAATTTAACGCTATGGGGGTGAAATAGTGAATGAAAGCTTTTTTTTTAAAAAAAAGAATATATCACTATTAAAATACTACTCAAGTATTTCTAAAGCTACATCTGTAAACATCGGTATTTGAATTCTCGGTTACAAACAAAAAATACGTTTAAGTGTTTTTGGAAATTGAACCCCTAAGGAGATGAAATAGGAGATGTGATTTTTTATAAAAGTATTCTATTATGAAAGCATTTTTAAAGCTAAATTTATGAAAATTTACATCCGGCTTCTCAGTTGGATATATAAAATAGGTGTTTCATTTTTTTGTAAATTCAACCCCTACGGGCCTGAAATGGAGGATGAAAGGTTTTATGGTAATATTTCATTGTGCAGCCATTTTTGAAGCTAAATCTATGAAAATTTGTATTTAGCGTCTCTGATAAAAAAACATTCGCAATCACTATTTTTGAAAAATCAATCCCAAGTGTGTGAAATAGTGGATGAAACGTTTTATGAAGATATTTCATTGCGAACGCATTTTTTAATGCTAAATCTTTGAAAATTGGTGTTTGGCTTCTCGGTTAGAGACGAAAAAATATGTTTTTCACTGTTTTTGAAAATAAACCAGTAATGGGGTGAAATAGGCTCAGACTGATCCACTGACTCATCATTGCCCACCTAAAACCGCGAAGTATAGAAACTTGAAGTTTGAAGAGGGTGTGGATCTTATACTGTAGGAAACATTTAAGAAGAGATTGTCCGAAATTTAACCCTTAAGGGCGTGAAATAGGGGATGAAAGGCTTTCTGAAAGTATGTCGCTATTAAGGGAATTTTGAAACTAGAACTACGAAAACTGATATTTGGTTTCTGTCAGAAAATAAAAAAAATACGTGTTTCAAAATCTATCTATGACCATTGGTATTTGACTTCTCGATTAGAAATAAAGAAATACGTGTGTCAGTGTTTTTTGAAATTCAGCAGCTGAGGTAGTGCAATAGGGGATGAAAACATTTAAGAAAATATTTCCTTACATTAAATTTTTTTTATAGATTAATACATGAAAACTGGAAGTTCACATCTCGGTTAGATATAAAGAAATATTTGTCAGGGGTGAAAGGTACTATGGAAATATTTCCACAAGAACGCAAAAGGCATAACAAACAAAAACTTTGGACTTCAGCTACCAGAATCGTTTTGTGGTCAGAAATACATTCGGGAAACACCAAGCTTATATGGACATAATTACCGTAAAAAGCGTAGATGATGTTGCGATTTGTGAACAACATAAAAATTCGATTAAATAAAAACAAAAAATCTCTGCGTCATAATGTCTACGCGATCGAAGCAGCTGGTGTTAAGCTACTTGGGAGATATTTATCACCGTGGGTAGTATCTTAGCAGAGCTCGACCATTTTGTCCACAGACAGCTGACTAACGTTTTCGGCAAAGAACTGTAGAACTGTTGGTGCGGCAGAATTTGAAGAGACGATAAAAGGTTAGACTGACTATAAACACCCATCAACCTGCAATTGAAATGCACAATTCAAAGAATACGATGCAGAGAAAACTGTTTTGCTCCCCTACCACGAACAATGAGCGTAGGCAATTGAGCCAAATGATTATGAGCCGAGATCCAGTTTCGACAGTGGATTACATCGTGTGTTCAAAATTATACGGACACCCCGAAAAACATATGTTTTTCATGTTAGGTGCATTGTGCTGCCACCTACTGACAGGTACTCAACTCTGTTGACTGACGGAGACCACCGACAATTGAAGATGGTCGTTATGTGTAATAGGCAGACATCTATACAGACCATCACACATGAATTCCAGACTGCATCAGGACCCACTGTAAGTACCACGACAGTTAAGCGGGAGGTGAGATAACTTGGATTTCATGATCGAACGGCTGCTCAGAAGCCACACATCACGCCGGTAAATGCGAAGCAACGCCTCGCTTGGTGTAAGAAGTGTAAACATTGGACGATTGAACAGTGGAAAAATGTTGTGTGCGGAGTGACGAATCACGGTACACAATATGGCGATCCGATGGCAGGATGTGTGTGTGGCGAATGCCGGGTGAACGTCATCTGCCAGCGTGTGAAGTGCCAACAGTAAAATTCGGAGGCGGTGGTGTTATGGCGTGGTCGTGTTTTTCAAGGACGAGACTTGCACCTCTTATTGTTTTGCGTGGCACTATCACAGCACAAGCCTACATTGATGTTTTAAGCACCAGCTTGCTTCCCACTGTTGAAGAGCAGTTCGGGGATGGCAATTGCATCTTTCAACACGATCGAGCACCTGTTCATAATGCACGGCCTGTGGCGGAGTGGTTACGCGACAATAACACCCCTGTAATGGACTGACCTGTATCCTATAGAACACCTTTGGGATGTTTTGTAACGCGACTTCGTGCCAGGCCTCACCGACTGACATCGATACCTCTCCTCAGTGCAGCACTCCGTGAAGAATGGGCTGCCATTCCCCAAGAATTTCCAGCACCTGATTGAACGTATGCCTGCGAGAGTGGAAGCTGTCATCGAGGCTAAGGGTGGGCCAACACCATATTGATATTCCAGCATTACCGTTGGAGGCGCCACGAACTTGTAAGTCATTTTTCAGCCAGGTGTCCGGATACTTTTGATCACATAGTAACACGTATTCTGAGACCAGCCGACACTAACTTGCGGAGATTCTACAGAGTGACAGAGAATTAATTCCCTATTGGAAATTGCTTATAACTATTTAAATACTTAACTAACTTTCATAAAACAAAAAATTGTTCTTTTCAGTGGTAGAATGGCTTCCGTCGGTTCTTTGTGACAGCTTAAAATAAGGTTCGTCACAAAGCAGTTGTTACTGAGGTGGAAGTTTCGCTTCATTTCTACGAATTCCGTCGAGGCAATTTCAAACAGCTGGGTGTTGTGTACAAATTTTTACAGAACGGTAGGAAGAGGTGGGCCGTAGAGTGGTGCAGCGACTGTCGTCGTAGGAAAGCTGGACAGGAGCGGAAATGACTAGCGAACAAGATAACACAGTAAACAAAAGAGTTACTTTTCTTCCTCCCAGTGCAAGAAGACTCACTACAAATGAGGCAGCAAGAAGTAGAGTCCAATTATCACAAGGAAGAGGTTCGCTGTACTAAGCACGAATGACGGCGTCTTAGCGAAGAGGCTCCAAGTGCAGTTGGTATCGAATGGCTGCCACCGGCCGTTCTGTATCGCGGTAGCTGAGTGTGGTCGTAGTACAGAGCCACTGAAAGCACGGCTCAGCAGGTGCGCACCATTGGACCCACCAGATACTGCGCAACCACGGTTGGTCTCTAACAAAACTTGCAATTCCGTTGCCAGCTTCGCGACGCCCGTGGGGTGATATCGATACGTGATACCACAGTGGGCACAGTTGTGTTGTGCAATCTTTGTTTCCCCAAAGCCCTTACATAGGCTGAGATATCTCACTTCTGCTACCTTATAAGATGCTAAAGATCTGCTTGTTCTTTCTTTGTATTTTCTCAATTCTTGGATGGTGTGGGCACTGTTTTAAGGGTTTTGGCAATGTGACAGTTGGTAACCAGTTCCCCTTCCTGGGACCACAACTTCCTCTTGTTCAGAATTCGTGTACCCCATCTGCCTGCAACTAGAGTAAGTCTATATTTAAGTGTGAGAACGTTTCCTAAATGTTGGTGTAGTGTGGATCTGAGGCAGGACGTAGGTACCAGCATGGCATTTACTTAGTTGGATCTGGCAAAGCTCGATGAAGCACATCCTGGTTGTCCAGCTCGCTAGCCCCCATTGCTAACCCTCCAAGTAACAAAATACTCTATACAGCATAACAAGGAAATTCATGTCAGTATGTCGTCCTTAGGAATAATAATCAATAAACCTGCTCAATTTATTAAGTACATCTAAGTCAACAATGAATTTTGGGATGGCGAATCAGGAGCACGAAATCGGTGCTTAAATAGTTTGAAAAATCTGCAGGAAGTTAGCAATATCAACTTCTGGTAATAAGCATGTGTTTGCAGGAGGACGACATTTCCCAAAAAATTTGGGGTTCACAACCAACTTAAGACCAGGCATAAAAATCCACATTTGCAGCTACTTCAGTATTCTTCAATCACAGGATATAGGCTATTTGTGGGGCATCAGCACAAATAGGTTCGCTGACCAGCATTCTGACGCAGAAGAGTGGAATGTCTGTGACTTTGAGAGGCAGTTCGCCCTATCGCCCTACAGATGTACAGAATGCTTTGTGTCATGTGCGACCAAAGACTTTATGACTGTTGTGTACATAGTTCAGCGTAGTCAGCACGTACACAACTTTCCCACTAGAGCGCGCCCCGCTAAGCATAACAACTCAGGCGCAGCGCTCGTCTGTCTCCACACTACGAGATGGCGCTGCCTTAGAGAGGGACCAAATTCTGCTTCCGCCGATCCGTGTATTAATATGTAACGCAGCCAATGAGATTGCTGCTAACGTAGAACCTTTTCTCCTCGCAGATTACACTCACACAGTGATACCTGAACGTGCGAGGTATTATAAGGAGTGTACAGACCTCCGATTAGTCAGTCTGCATTAGTCTGCATTTGTCTGTACCAGTCTGCATTAGTCTGTACCAGTCTATAGTCAAGTTTGTCTCCACCTAATAAGATTACCATATTCCTGTACATAGCCATGAAGATAAATGAATAGACACTTTGTCAAGTATCAGAGATATGTGAGAATAAGATTAACATAGCAAGACCAAAGGAATTTCAGATTGTCAATTGTAAACAGCATCCAGAATCAATTTACATAACGTCTGAGCTTGTTATTATTTTAATATATGTGTGTGAAAATTAAACAAGTTCTGTTTAAAGTTGGTCACAGTCAATCTGCTACTGTAAGTGTGCAAGTGGCTTTTCTATCGTCTGACCTAGCAGCAGAAGATAAACGTGCCACGATAAGACCACAAGACGTATTGCTAACACTCGCCTACTTCGTTAGAGCGACAAGTCAAATAATCTGATGGTGTGCGTGCCGAAGGTCTTACAGTACGCACACCACAATGACTATACGAAGGAAACCGTCTACATTGGTGACCTCGACCACAGTGAACGCTGCTATAATTACAAGATTACGCCCCGAGTCGACTTATTGCATGTTAACAGTGCCGACATTTGACACGAAACCTGTTTCTTCAGCCGTCCCATGCACCTCTACTGCCCTGATTTCATCAGGACCTGCCGCCGCTCATTGTTGTCACTGCCTTCAACAACCGACAGCGTGGACAATCGGCGAGGATGCTACGGTAAATTGTGCTTGGTAAGAGAAGCGACGGAGGGAGGTGGCGCAGTGGTTAGCACACTGGACTCGCATTCGGTTCAATCCCGCGTCCAGCCATCCGATTAACGTTTTCCGTGATTTCCCTAAATCGCTCCAGGCAAATGCCAGGATGGTTCCTTTGAAAGAGCACGGCCTACTTCCTTCCCCGTCCTTCCCTGATCCGATGAGACCAATGACCTCGCTGTTTGTTCTCTTCCATCAAACAACCCAACCAACCCAACCCCAAGGCAAGTGAGTGTGAGACAACAATGGCTGTCAAGGGGGCCATTATGAATTAACTTGCACTCCGAACTTTCTACGTCAAGTTTCAGTGATACTCCGCGTTTAGTGTTTGTGAGAAGTGCCAATCGCGTCTTCTATTCCTACGTCCACGCGATCGCCAACATTTGATGCAATCGCTTTGCACGCACAACTGTTGTTCGCAGTCGCCGCCATGTTTGGTGCTACTACTGCGTTTCTGATGCGGTCAGCGAGGCTGGTCGTGCCTTTCTATTCGGCTCGCACAGTACATCCGTCCCTGGATTATACAGCATAGCGCCGATCTACACCTCAGACTAAACTTCCACCTTTCCGTCCCAATCAAGTGACATTGAGGTTTGCGACAGCAGAGTGCGTCTTTTCATCGCTGGGGATAATGTACGACAATTCGAAGTCTGTTATGCTGATCTACGATCTTGCCGAAAATGCTGAACTAATTAGTGACATCATACACCTATCTTCACGAAGTCCGACGCCGCGGAGGCAGTGTAACACCTTGGAGCAACATGTGAGCCAAGTGATCTAAAATAAATAAAAAGATTGACAACTCGTTATCTTTTTATAACAATGTTTTCAAAACTGAAATATATGTATATATCACACAAAGAATTACACAGCCCTTCCACATACTTCATAAGATGCTAAATCTTAATAGCGCATAAGTACACGATTTCCATAATTACTCTTTTCGGTAATGTAATGTTCCCTGTAATCTGCATGTTGCTTCCTACACAAAGTGCAAAATGCTAATCTCTCATTTGGTCCTGCTTTAACCCTCAAAAACATAGCTTCGCAGTTATTGAGATACATTTGGTTATGCTTGCTTTGAGATTTTAAACTTTTTTTTTTTTTGCAGAGGAGTCTCCGATGGATGTTTTTCACCCTGAATCAGTTTTAACTTGAAACTAACTATCTAGCCGACCGCTGTGGCCGAGCGGTTCTAGGCGCTTCAGTATGGAACCGCGCGACCGCTACGGTCGCAGGTTCGAATCCTGCCTCGGGCATGGATGTGTGTGATGTCCTTAGGTTAGTCTGGTTTAAGTAGTTATAAATTCTAGGGGACTGATGACCTCAGATGTTAAGTCCCATAGTGTTCAGAACCATTTTGAACTAACCATCTAGCGAAGACTAACGAATTAAGAACACACTCCAAACCATGACTGCATCAGACTGGACTCGATGGAAAAAGCAACGTAAATTTGTATCGCTGTTCCTTGCTTTGGTTTGGAAGGTCAAGCATTGCCATGATTCACGAAATTCAACGCAATCAAAGAAACAATAACAAATTATTTTTCAAGAAGGTAAGTTTAGTAATATATTTAGTTTACAAAATTTCACTCTGGATAAAAAATTAACAGAGAAATAAATTTGGTCGAAGAGGTGAAAGGATCCATCAACAACAGAGTATCTGGGAACCCTACTGAGGGGTATTTTTCTGAACTGTGTGGCACTGAGTACGTTTCTTGGTGCACCCCGCTACGACTCTGGACCATACACTCTGGACGCTGTGGATCACTGAACTTCCGCCTCAGTTACAGATATCCACGATCGCGCAAAAGGCGGAACTGCTGGACAAGAAACTTGCTTTTGTGAACAAATTGTTCATGATTATGCAGCACATCACTGTCACCTGCCATGTGGCCCAACAACCAGGAGTCATGTTTGGGATGCCATTTCATTTCATAGCAGGACCCCTTTGGTTGTCAGCAACGGCACCCATACAGCTCGTCGGTACGTCGACGAAACTAAACGACCCGTTTTGTTCCCCTTCATGGAAGGTTATCCCAGACTTACATTTCACAAAGATAATGCCCGCCTGCGCACGGCGGGAGTTTCTGCTGTTTGTCTTCGTGCTTGCCAAACCCTACCTTGGCAAAAAAGGTCGCCAGATCTCTCCCCAATTGAGAACGTTTGGAGCGTTATGGGCAGGGCCCTCTGACGAAATTGGAACTTTGACGATCTAACGCGACGTTGGACGGAATTTTCACGATATCACTCAAGAGAACATCCAACAACTCTGTCAGTCAATGCTAAACCAAATAACTGCTTTCATAAGGGCCAGAGCAGGACCAACACATTGATGTCCTGAATGTGTGAAGCTCTTTCACTTGAATAAATCATACAATTTTTCTGAAACTGTAATCATTTGTGTGTCTGTACATGTACGTCACATCTACCGATTTCCATCCATTTCAGATAATTGCTTCGTGGTACATTTTTTTTTTGTCTTAGAGCGTGTATGAATAGTAGGCAGATGCCAGACAGATTCACAGGAAGAATCCTCAGAAAGTTTAGTGCATCCTTGAGTTAGGTGGCTTAAAAAGCCCTCTTTCAGCCGATACTTGAATATTGGTAGTCAGATAGGACTTAGTAATCAAATAGAAAAGGTCCAAAGTAGAGCACTGCGCTTCGTCAAAGTCCGTTTACTTAGCGCGAAAGTGTCACAGATATGTTCATCCAACTCCGGCGGAAGACGTCAGGAAAGTGACGCAGTGCTCCACGATGTGGTTTACAGTCTAAATTCCCAGAGCGTACGTTCCTATAAGAGTGAAAGATACGCTGCTTCCCCCTAGGTATAATTTACGATAGATCATGAGGGGAAGATCAAAGAGGTTCGAGCTCGCACTGTTGTTTATTAACAATGGTTCTTCCTACGTATCACTCACGACTGAAACATGAAGAAGAGGGAGAGGAGGGAGGTAATTACAGTGGTATAGAAAGTACCTTCCGCCCTCCATAAGGTGAATCTGCATACGATAGGTGTAGATCTAGGGTAGGGTTCATGTCCAGAGATTAAGTGGACAACAGCTGTTGTATGAACTAAATGTTTAATTTTGTTCCGTTCTTTTAACATTTGGCAGGAGTGAACGCATCCTGTTGGCTGTAAATACACTTCCTAAAAGAAAAAAAAGAAAGAAAGCTAGAAAGATGAGGCATCTAGGGAAAGTGGGCATGTAAACGATTAGAATTCAATTTTCTGTGATAGGGAGAACGACCACTAGAGTCGACTAGGTCATTTTTTAAATATATGTCAAGGAATCCAAATATATGAAGTACAAACTTCCTGGCAGATTAAAACTGTGTGCCCGACCGAACTCGAACTGGGGTAGAGCACTTGCCCGCAAAAGGCAATAGATCCCGAGTTCGAGTCTCGGTCGGGCACACAGTTTTAATCTGCCAGGAAGTTTCGTATCAGCGCACACTCCGCTGCAAAGTGAAAATCTCATTCTGGATATGAAATCCAGATTGCACATGAAAGCTTCTTTATTTGGATTGATTACTAGTTTCGGCTAGCAATTCAGTAATCTTCTGACCATAAAACATTCTTGACTAGTGTTGGTACCACTACGGCTTCATACACCGTTAAAATCTTTGTTAAAACGACAACATCCATACATGACATAATGGAAACCAGCTTTTATCTTCCGTGGCTAAATTGAACGACGGCCATAAAATAAAGACGTTATGCCGTTGTAACTTAGTAACTACCACAATCAGTGTTTACCCATCATTCGTCAGTGAGTCAGTATTAAGTTGCAATGGCATAACGCCTTCGTTTTATGACCATCGTTCAATTACACTGTCCATGAACGGTGAAAGTTTGTTTTTAATTATGTCATGTATTGATGTTGTCTTTTTAAGAAAGATGCTAACGATGTGTGAAGTAGTAATTGCACCAACACTAATCAAGAATGTCTTATGATCTGAAGATGTCTAGATTGTTAGCTGAAATTACTAATCAATCCAAGTAAAGGATATTTCATGCGCGATCTTGGCTTCATGGGTTTTCAATCCTTAAAATAAATAAAACATTTACAGCAGATCGTGTGTCTCCTGGCTGACATTGTCAATAAACTTGATTCATTAGTGTTGTTGGTGTTTACTGTTTCTACCAGAGCTGATAGGGTACATAAAGGGACGTGAATAGCAGCAGATGTTAAGTGATCACTGTGAAGGACGAGAAGATATCGCCTACTAATGTAAGACAGCGTAATCAGCACCTAGCAGAGTTTGAGAGGAGTCTCACTGAGGGTCTCCGCTTGGCCGACTGATCGAATCGTGGGATATCCAGATTCATGGTGCATGCAGATGTGAAAATGGACTCATGTTGGACACGATGGGAAAGTGAGGGCAGGTATATTCGCCATCAAGGTTCCGCTCGACCTTTCTTCTGTCACAAGGGAAGATCGCCGTAATTTGCGCACAGCACATTGTAACCCTTTCACAGCTGCTTCTGTCATCCGAGAAAAGTAGTGGACTCCTGGCAACATTCTGTGTCAACTCGTGAACTGGTGAAAGACTAACGGAAGCCATACCATGGAATTAGCGTCCCACGAATGGGATTCTACCTACACTACTAGCCATTAAAATTGTTACACCATGAAAATGAAGTGCTACAGACGTGAAATTTAACCGACAGGAAGAATATGCTGTGATATGCAAATGATTAGCTTTTCAGAGCATTCACACAAGGATGGCGCACCTACAACGTGCTGACATGAGGAAAGTTTTCAACCGATTTCTCATACACAAACAGAAGTTGGCGGGGGTTTCCTGGTGAAACGTTGCTGTGATGCCTCGTGTAAGGAGGAGAAATGCGTATCATCACGTTTCCGACTTTGATAAAGGTCGGATTGTAGCCTATCGCGATTTCGGTTTATCGTATCGCGACATAGCTGCTAGCGTTCCTCGAGATCCAATGACTGTTAGCAGAATATGGAATCGGTGGGTTCAGGAAGGTAATACGGAACGCCGTGCTGGATCCCAACGGCCTCGTATCACTAGCAGGCGAGATGACAGGCATCTTATCCGCAGGCTGTAACGTATCGTGCAGCCACGTCTCGATCTCTGAGTCAACAGATGGGGTCGTTTGGAAGACAACAACCATCTGCACGAACAGTTCTACGACGTTTGCACCAGCATGGACTATCAGCTCGGAGGCCATGGCTGCGGTTACCCTTGACGTTGCATCACAGATAGGAGCGCCTGCGATGGTGTACTCAACGACGAACCTGGGTGCACGAATGGCAAAACGTCACTTTTTCGGATGAATCCAGGTTCTGTTTACAGCATCATGATGGTCTCATCCGTGTTTGGCGACATAGCGGTGAACGCACATTGGAAGCGCGTATTCCTCATCGCCATACTGGCGTATCACCCGGCGTGATGGTATGGGGTGTCATTGTCTACACGTCTGGCTCACTTCTTGTTTGCATTGACGGCACTTTGAGCAGTGGACGTTACATTTCAGATGTGTTACGAGCCGTGGCTCCACCCTTCATTCGATCCCTGCGAAACCCTACATTTCAGTAGGGTAATACACGACCGCATGTTGGAGGTCCTGTACGGGCCTTTCTGGAGACAGAAAATTTTCGACTGCTGCCCTTGCCAGCACATTCTCCAGATCTTTCACCAACTGCATGATTGGAAAAAATGGACTGCAGTTAATGCCGTCGCATTGTGTTCAGTGACGAATCGCAGTCCTGAGCTATCCCCGATGACCAACATTGAGGAGTATGGTGGCGACCTGGGAAAGGTTCCATTCTCCCACAATTTTTCCGCGGAACTGCGGTGTTACTCCTGGTGTCATGGGGTCGAGAGACATCGGGAATGACTTGCAATGACTGAGGGAACTCTGATTGCACGGCAGTATGTCACGGACATCCTGTGTCTTTATGTGCTACCTCCCACGAGACAGCAACTTGGGGCCATTTTTGAACAAGACAATGCTCGTCTATAAATGGGATATGTCTATGAGGTTCAAACGGTACTATCAGAAATTGAGTCCGCCTTGATGGAAAACAGCTTGGTATTCATTTACACTCCTGGAAATTGAAATAAGAACACCGTGAATTCATTGTCCCAGGAAGGGGAAACTTTATTGACACATTCCTGGGGTCAGATACATCACATGATCACACTGACAGAACCACAGGCACATAGACACAGGCAACAGAGCATGCACAATGTCGGCACTAGTACAGTGTATATCCACCTTTCGCAGCAATGCAGGCTGCTATTCTCCCATGGAGACGATCGTAGAGATGTTGGATGTAGTCCTGTGGAACGGCTTGCCATGCCATTTCCACCTGGAGCCTCAGTTGGACCAGCGTTCGTGCTGGACGTGCAGACCTCGTGAGACGACGCTTCATCCAGTCCCAAACATGCTCAATGGGGGACAGATCCGGAGATCTTGCTGGCCAGGGTAGTTGACTTACACCATCTAGAGCACTTTGGGTGGCACGGGATACATGCGGACGTGCATTGTCCTGTTGGAACAGCAAGTTCCCTTGCCGGTCTAGGAATGGTAGAACGATGGGTTCGCTGACGGTTTGGATGTACCATGCACTATTCAGTGTCCCCTCGACGATCACCAGAGGTGTACGGCCAGTGTAGGAGATCGCTCCCCACACCATGATGCCGGGTGTTGGCCCTGTGTGCCTCGGTCGTATGCAGTCCTGATTCTGGCGCTCACCTGCACGGCGCCAAACACGCATACGACCATCATTAGCACCAAGGCAGAAGCGACTCTCATCGCTGAAGACGACACGTCTCCATTCGTCCCTCCATTCACGCCTGTCGCGACACCACTGGAGGCGGGCTGCACGATGTTGGGGCGTGAGCGAAGACGGCCTAACGGTGTGCGGGACCGTAGCCCAGCTTCATGGAGACGGTTGCGAATGGTCCTCGCCGATACCCCAGGAGCAACAGTGTCCCTAATTTGCTGGGAAGTGGCGGTGGGGTACCCTACGGCACTGCGTAGGATCCTACGGTCTTTGCGTGCATCCGTGCGTCGCTGCGGTCCGGTCCCAGGTCGACGGGCACGTGCACCTTCCGCCGACCACTGGCGACAACATCGATGTACTGTGGAGACCTCACGCCCCACGTGTTGAGCAATTCGGCGGTACGTCCACCCGGCCTCCCGCATGCCCACTATACGCCCTCGCTCAAAGTCCGTCAACTGCACATACGGTTCACGTCCACGCTGTTGCGGCATGCTACCAGTGTTAAAGACTGCGATGGAGCTCCGTATGCCACGGCAAACTGGCTGACACTGACGGCGGCGGTGCACAAATGCTGCGCAGCTAGCGCCATTCGACGGCCAACACCGCGGTTCCTGGTGTGTCCGCTGTGCCGTGCGTGTGATCATCACTTGTACAGCCCTCTCGCAGTGTTCGGAGCAAGTATGGTGGGTCTGACACACCGGTGTCAATGTGTTCTTTTTTCCATTTCCAGGAGTGTATTTCTTTATTATCCTAAACTAGTTTCGACGACAAATATCACAATCATCAGTGGTTTTTTTAAATCTAGAACACGTAGAAAATGCTATGGTTGTACAAACACAGTAAAACATTATTATATTTTTACAGATCGTCTCTTGAAATATAGTTTTATATTGATACTTTCATACTACCTTATTTATTGTACGCTACAGCATGTTTTAAGCAATTATTGGCGCTGTTTGTCACATATTTTCTGTGCTCTTTTTACTTAGCGAACATCATGTCATCTGGAACCATGTGACCGGCTGTTAGTAAACAAATACTCAAAGATGAACTTCGTATATATAGGCCTACTGCTGTCATACGAAGTTCACCTTTGCGTATTTGTTTACTAACAGCCGGTCACATGGTTGCAGATGACATGATGTTCGCTAAGTAAAAAGAGCACAGAAAATATGTGACAAACAGCGCCAATAATCGCTTAAAACATGCTGTAGCGTACAATAAATAATGTAGTATGAAAGTATCAATATAAAACTGTATTTCAATAGACGATTTTTAGAAATGTAATAATATTTTACTGTGTTTGTACAGCCGGACGGAGTGGCACTACAGTCTGGAACCGCGCGACCGCTACGGTCGCAGGTTCAAATCCTGCCTCGGGCATGGATGTTTGTGATGTTCTTAGGTTAGTTAGGTTTAAGTAGTTCTATGTTCTAGGGGACCGATGACCTCAGATGTTAAGTCCCATAGTGCTCATAGCCATTTGAACCATATTGTGTTTGTACAGCTATTCCATTTTCTGCATATGTTAGATTAAAAAACCCCACTGATGATGTTGATATTTGTCGCCGAAACTAGTTTAGGATAACAAAGAAGTAAACGAATAACAAGGTGTTTTGCATGAAGGCGGACTCAGTTTCTGATATTACTGTTTTTCTATGCAAAGACGGACCAAATGGAAGAGTTCCAAGATAATATTATTGTCTATGAGCTTTCTGCGTGATGATGAGGTACTCGTGTGGCCAGAAAAAAGCACAGATCTGTCCCCAATAGTTCGTATATGGCATCAGTGCAGACGTCTACTCCGTCCCAATTCCAACATCTAGGATATCAAGGATCAGTTACAGCAACTGTGGGCCAGTTTGCCTAAGGAGAGGATGCAACAGCTAGCTCTCTGACGCCGCTCCCAACCGAACCCAGACGGGGGGGGGGTACAGTTTCATATTGGTAAGTGGGCTCATAATGCCAAGTTCTTTTTCAATTTGAGTCTATTTTGGAATCACTGAAATAACATTACATGCCCTCTCAATCAGTCAAGTTTCATTTCGTTTCCTCGTCGCCTTCTGAGTGCTTCACGTTTTTTGTCGTTTTGTGTATACAGGGTGTCTCAAACCTTCAGGGTAAAATTGAAACAGGCAATAGTGGGTACAAGACCGATTACATTGCGACATGGAACCACAGGTCAGAAATATATATTTATTGTGTTATGGACATACACAGCGTACATGTACAACAACAATGTAATTCATAGTAAACTGTTGAAAACGATGACAGCCGGTCTCAAAGCATGCACTGCAATGGCATATTCATTTCTGCTGCGCTCTTGCAAAGATCCCGGGTGTCTGCTGTACAGTGAAACAGACGGCAGGTGATAAACAGACATACTGTACACAACTTACTTCACAACACGTGTGTCATGTGACAACCGCGTGCAGCCTACTGGGGCATTAACGTATGCCGCATGACTATTTCTGGTGTCGGTTGTCCATTACATCAGACAGCATGTGATGTGTCTATAATGAGGTATAATGATGTATGTCTAGAGTGCATGATTCGTAGTCAAAGATGGAACGGTACTCGTCACGGTAGTTGACCGACATGCATCTAATGTATGATGCGGCAGGATGTAGTGCCCGTAAAGCAGCACGAACGCCTAAAAACGCTATCCCGGCAGGCGTCATCCTAATTGGAAGAAGTTCATCTATGTTGATACCAACTTACGACAGACGGGGTCGTTCACGCTACAGAGAGCCGTCCAAGGTTACTGCCAAAAAATGGCCGAGCACCAGACTTTGGGATGGTGTTGGAGCTTGTGGTCGACCACCCAGCAATAAGAAACCTTCAGCTTGCCCGTGAAACGCACATTTCGCAGTGTGGAGAGTACTGGTGGAATAGGTGTTACGGTCCTACCACAAAGAAAGTGTGCAAACAGTGGGACCAACGGATTTTGAGCCCCGGGTTCAGTTCTGTCAATGGATTATCCACTGCAGTGCTGTAGTGCCGAAATTGGTACAGTCTGTATTGTTCAGGCATGAGACCTCATTTGCCCATAATGGTACTTTCAACAGACGCAATAGCCATGTCTGGAGTGAGGACAATCCCCACGCCACCCACATCGGTGGCCACCTGAAATGATTCTCTGTCAACGTATGGGCGGGCATTGTCCTGAATCACTTAGTAGGGTCTTATTTGCTGCCTCCCATTTAAGCTGTGCACGAACCCACTTCGATGTTAATGTCCATGAACACCAGAACGACACATACCCTCATCATTGGATTGGAAAAGGAGTCCTGCCCCATGACCAGTGCGGTCACCGGATCTCACGCTTCTGGACTTCTTCTTCTGGCGTTACATCGTCAAGACTTCGGTGTATGAAACACCGCAGAAACGAATGGAGGCTTGCTTGCTAGGATCCTGTTTCCTGGTTCAACAGGCTGCAGCGATTATTGAGACAGTGCGCCGTTGCCATACATGCGTTGAGACTGGAGATCGTCTCTGTGAACAAATACTATGAGCTACGTTGTTATTATCCCGTGTACACTGTGTATGTCCATAAAACTATAAATGTGCATTTCCGACCATCTGTTCCCTGTCGCAGTGTAAACCGGTGTGGAATGGCTATCACCTGTTTCAATTGGATCCAAAATGTTTGAGACACAACCTGTATGTGGCTACATACATTGCTATCTCTTGTTCACCAATCACTATAATGTATGTCTAATGCCCAATAACTTTTCAGCTATTGTCCGCTCTTTCTCTGCGTTTCTACTTTGTATCTTGTAACGACTCAGTTAAGCCAATACAGTAACATACGTATAAAGACACTCACTTTTGAAACATAAAGGCACAGTGTTATAGTCGGCGCACGAACGATGGAACACAGCGTCTCCGAGGTAGCGAAGAAGTGGGGATTTTCCCATGCTACCATTTCACGAGTGTACTGTGAATATTAGGAATTCGATGAAACATCAAATATCCGACATCGCTGCGGCTGGAAGAAGATCGTGCACGAACGGGACTAACGACGACTGAAGAGAATCGTTCAACGTGATAGAAGTGAAACCCTTCCGCAAATTGCGGCAGATTTCAATGCTGGGCCACCAACAAGTGTCAGCATGCGAACCATTCAAAGAAACATAATCGATATGAGCCTTCGGAGCCGAAGGCCCACTCGTGTACCCTTGATGACTGCACGACACAAAGCTTTACGCCAAGCCTGGGCCCGTCAACACTTAAATTCGACTGTTGATGAATGGAAACATGTTGCCTGATCGGACGAGTTTCGTGTCAAATTGTTTCGAGCGGACGGACGTGTACGGGTATGGAGACAACCTCATGAATCCATGAACCCCGTAATCAGCAGGGGACTGTTTAAGTTGGTGAAGGCTCTGTAACGGTGTAGGCCGTGTACAGTTGGAGTGATATGGGACCCCTGATACGTCTAGATACGACTCTGACAGGTGGCTCATTCGTAAACATCCTGTTTGACCACCTGCATCCATTTATGTCAATTGTGCATTCCGACGGACTTGGACCATTCCAGCAGGACAATGCGGCACCCTACACATCTAGAATTGCTACAGAATTGCGTCGGGAACACTCTTCTGCGTTTAAACACTTCCGCTGGCCACCAAATTCCCCAGATATGATCATTATTGAGCATATCTGGGATGCCTTGTAACGTGCTGTTCAGAAGAGATCTCCATCCCCTCGTGCTCGTACGGATTTATGGAGAGCCGTGGAGGATTAGTGGTGACAATTTCCTCCAGCGTTATTTCAGACATTAGTCGAGTCCATAGCACGTCGTGTTGCGGCTCTTCTGGGTGTTCGCGGGGGAGCTATACGATATTACGCAGGTGTACCAGTTTCTTTGGCTTTTCAGTGTATTATTATCACGTGTACTTGTAATTTTGTAATAACGTGGCGTATGGTACTCCGATACGTACGAGCTTATATTTCTAATTACTTGAGAGATAGTAAACCCCTATGGCCACGTTGTAAGCTAGTAAAAGGTGTGGTATGACTATTGATACTACCCAACAGGCGTCCAAGTTGGCAATGGAATTGGAAGTTTCCGTCAGACGCCGATAGTGGTCATGAGGAATCTGGAAGACCCAATGATGCATGCCCGCTGAGCCACAGCTCCAGTGGCTCTGAACAACCAGCGCCTTTTACCGCCGCGATACAGGACGGCCCAGTGGGAGCCAAACAACCACTCGAACTTGGAGCCTCTTTGCACTGTGATGCTACACCGACACCGCCTAGTTGTGGCTCGGACACCGTCATTCGTGATTTTGCACAGAGAGTCTCATCCTTGTTGCTATTGTTCTAGCTTGCCTCAACAAAACAAAAGGGTTACCTCCTTCGAATCAGTGAAAGGAGTGACAAGTGACATACACAGATCTTAGTACTCACCTTGGATCGAAGCGTCATGTGGCACTTAAACACTGAGTCACTCGGAAGAGGGTCGCAATTTAGCTTAAACGTAATAGGGGAACGTACTGGAGGAGTGTGTGTGTTCTTCAGGTCAAGAGGGAAGAGGTTCTTATAGAGGATGCCCGAAAAGTCTTTCCCTGATTACATAAATTGATAACTCAGGCTAGAAGTAAGATACAAATATGAAACTGGTGTCTAATTATTTACAAACTACAAAGTTTTCTTCACACATCAGTAAACTTCCACATGAGCATCCTTGGTAGCATGTAGCACATCTAGGCGATATTCAGTTTCCGTCCATACATTAGCCAACATCACTGGAGGGATCGATTCAACGACTGTGGATATCCGTTGCCGCAGGGTTTCAAGATTTGGTACACGTGTTCGGTAGATCTCGTCCTTGACAGAACCCCATAAAAAGAAGTCTAATGGGGTTATGTCAGGAGAGCTTGGAGGCCAAACCGTTGGCCCATCACTACCAATCCATCGCCCAAGAATGGTCATATCGAGATAGGCACGGACGTCCAAACCCCAATGAGGCGGTGCACCATCTTGCTGAAACAAGACATCGGGCTGATACTGAAGCAGCTGAGGAACAGCATATAGTTGCAACATGTTCAGATACACTGCAGGTGTGATGGTAGCCTCAGAGAAGTAGAATGGCTCGATAATTCGATCGTGCAATAGCGCGCGCCAAACATTCACCATAGGGCTCCCTCTGGTGCACTCTATGATCTCGCCAGGGGGTTGTGAACCCCAAATGCGCACATTGTGGCGATTCACTACTCCACTGTCAAAAAAGGTCGTTCCGTCGGAAAAGGAAATTCGTCTGAGATAACCATCATCGTCCTCAATACGTGATAGCATTTCGACCACAAAGTGACATCGACGTGTACTGTCATTGGGCTACAAGGCCTGAACGATTTGCACTTTTTATAAACGAAACAATAAACGTTTGTGTAAAATGTCATGGAGAGAGCTTTTTGGCACCTGTAATTCACGTAAGGCCCTGCGCACCGATTTCTTCGGGCTTCGCAGAAAAGACTGCCTTACAGCTTCCACCCTGTCTGCTGAGGTTCTTGATCGACCAGACCGCGGAAGGTCAGCAACAGATCCTATGCTCTTGAACCTCTAATACCAGGCTTTAATGTTCATGACATCAGATGTATTCCTTCCGAATGTTGTCTGGAAGTGTCTCTGCACTGTGGTTGGTGACCGTGTCTCATGGTACCACAGGAGACACTGTACCTTCTCCTGACTGGTTAACTTGGGTTCTTGGGCACTGCACCTCATTCACTACTTACGTACTGCAAACCTAAAACAGAGAAAAAACCTCTGATAGTTTGTAAAACAATTAGACACCAAACTTCCTGGCAGATTAAAACTGTGTGCCTCGCCGATACTCGAACTCGGGACCTTTGTCTTTTGCGGGCAAGTGTTCTACCAACTGGTTTTTTTTTCTTTTTTCTTTTTCTCTTTTTTAAGTTCTCTGTTGATATCATTTTGTTCGTTGCATATGATCGGGGCGGACGTCTCATGACACCCGTTCAGGTTGTTCGTTGAACCGTTTACTCAGTTTTTTTGTTACAGAGGGTAGCTAAACCCTCTGACCGAACACGCTGAGCTACCGTGCCGGCATACTTTTCACTCGAGGGAAGACTTGAACCAAGGACCTCTCGTTCCGCTGCTGCTCTCGCTAACCACGGGACCACGGCGCTCCTCTAACCAACTGAGCTACCCAAGCACGGCTTACGCCCCGTCCTCAGAGCTTTACTTCCGCCAGTACCTCCTTTCCTACGTTCCAAACTTTACAGAAGCTCTCCTGCGAACCTTGCAGAACTAACACTCCTGAAAGAAAGGATATTACGGAGACATGGCTTAGCCACAGCCTGGGGGATGTTTCCAGAATGAAATTTTCACTCTGCAGCGGAGTGTGCGTTGCAGTTTTAATCTGCCAGGAAGTTTCATATCAGCAGACTCTCCGCTGCAGAGTGAAAATCTCATTCTGGAAACATGCCCCCGGCTGTGGCTGAGCCATGTCTCCGCAATATCCTTTCTTTCAGGAGTGCTAGTTCTGCAAGGTTCGCAGGAGAGCTTCTGTAAAGTTTGGAAGGTAGGAGACGAGGTACTGGCGGAAGTAAAGCTGTGAGGACGGAGCGTGACTCGTACTTGGGTAGCTCAGTTGGTGGCCGACACGGTAGCTCAGCGTGTTTGGTCAGAGGGCTGCGTGCTTTCTGTAATAAAAAAACTGAGTCAAATAAACAACGATCAACTTCAACGGATGTCTTGTGACGTCCGCCTAGTCGAAACGCAACGAATTAATTGAAAAAAAAGAAAAGTTGGTAGAGCACTTGCCCGCGAAAGGCAAAGGACCCGTGTTCGAGTCTCGGTCCGGCACACAGTTTTAATCTGCCAGGAAGTTTCATATCAGCGCACACTCCGCTGCAGAGTGAAAATCTCGTTCTAATTAGACACCAGCTTAATTTTTGTATCTTACTTCTAGCCTGAGTTATCAATTTATGTAATCAGGGAAAGGCTTTTCGGACACCGTGTATTAATGTAGGACATGGAGAGATGGTACGGTAAATGGGTAGTCTCCTTCGAATCGGTGAAAAGAATGATAAGTGAAAGACAAAAATCTTAGCCGTCCGCGGTGGCCGACCGGTTCTATGCGCTTCAGTCCGGAACCACGCGACTGCTACGGTCGCAGGTTCGAATCCTGCTTCGGGCATGGATGCGTGTGAAGCCCTTAGGTTAGTCAGGTTTGAGTAGTTCTAAGTTCTAGGGGCTGATGAGCTCAGATGTTAAGTCCTATAGTGCTCAGAGCCATTTTTGAACAAATACCGTAAGACTCACCGCAGGCGTTTCGATCCGTCCTCTGGCCCGTAACTACTGAGACACTGGGAAGTAGGTCACAATTTAGCTTAAACGTAATTGGGGAGCGTGTTAGCAGAGTGTGTGTGTAGTAGAGTGGGCGGGACGTGATGTGCGTATGTGTGTGTGTGTGTGTGTTAGGCCGACGAGGCACACTTTAGGCGTCCCTGGCGTCGGCGTCGGCGTCGGCGTCGGACCGCAGCGCGGCGCCGACCGAGGGAGCACTCAGCCGGCGGCGGCTGCTCCGGCTCAGTCCCTGCCGGCAAATGGCATTTTAAGAGGAGTGCCACGCCGCGCAGCTGTGCGCACCCGCGGACTAAGGAATAAGAATCGACAAAAGGGATAAGAATTTTTCCAGCGGGGGAAGGCGGAGATTTTCTTTAGCGTTTAAAAGGTATATGTATGGCGGAGTGTCTGGAGAGATTATGCAGAGCAGGCGCGCGCTTCCATATCCCCCTCTGGCCCGGGCGTGTTGACTGTATAGCGGAGGCGGCGAGAAGTTGGCGCACGCGGCTTGCCGCAAAGGCGCGCCCCGTGTCTGTGTCGCCGGGGCTTAGCGCTTTTACCGAAACCTCGCTCCTTCTCGCGCTGCTCGGCGAGGAGTCAGCGCCGTGATATTCGAGATGTGCATTTTATGCTGCTGACGCGCCGAGAGAGAAGAAACGATCTGCTTAGTGAGTAGAGAAGCGCTGTGGCACACATCGTAGCACGTCGCAGTTACGAGTGTCGACGAAAGTAAAAAAAAAGTTTTTGGTGCAGATTGAATTATTGTTCTTCAAAATATTTGCCTTTGAAATTTATGCACTTTTGTAGACATTGGAACTAATACAGAAAACATTTTTCTCCACTCTGATGTTGGCGAAGTGTGAACAAAATAACTTGGATGGTGTGGCAGTGGAGGGGACAACGGCAGTGGTGGGGGGGCTCCATTATGAATGGCCACTGCGCTGTATGCTCGGGCGGGGGGGGGGGGGGGGGGGTGGCGATGGAGGGAGGTATTCGTTTCGACAACTGAAGCCTATGTACAAGTGCGTATCTCGTGTAATTTGCAAGTGTGGGCTCGACAGTATTTACCACCAACTGCTCATGGGGCTGAAGCTGAAACCTCATTTCTTCTCATGGCGCTCAGCGAGGAGTCAACGCCGGCCGCGGTGCCGAGCGGTTCTAGGTGTTTCAGTCCGGAACCGCGCTGCTGCTACGGTCGCAGGTTCGGATCCTGCCTCGGGCATGGATGTTGTGTGATGTCGTTAGGTTCAGGTAGTTCTATGTTTAGAGGACTGATGACCTCAGCTGTTAAGTTGAAATGGTTCAAATGGCTCTAAGCACTATGGTACTCAAGATCTGAGGTCATCAGTCCCCTAGACTTAGAAACTACTTAAACCTAACTAACCTAAGCACATCACACACATCCATGCCCGAGGCAGGAGTCGAACCTGCGACCGTAGCAGCAGCGCGGTTCTGGACTGAAGCGCCCAGAACTGCTCGGCCACACCGACCGGCAGCTGTTAAGTCCCATAGTGCTTCGAACCAGTTTTTGAGGAGTCAATGCCGTGATATTCGAGATGTGCATTTTCTCCAGATGTCGCGCCGAGAGAGAGGCAACGATTTGCTCACTGAAGAGAGTAGCAGTGCGACATACATCGCAGCAGGTCACTGTTACGAATGTCGACCAAAGTAAAAAAAGCTTTTGGTACAGATCGCATTGTTGTTTTCCAAAATATTCTCCTTTAAAATTTATACACTTCTGTATTAAGTTTGAAACAGGACAGAAAATATTTTTTCCATTCCGATGTTTCCAGAGTTCATACAAAATAACTTGGTCCATTCCTGCACAGATCACGTGACATGGGAGGGGATAATGGCAGTGGTGGGGGTTTGTGTTGTGAACAGCCACAGCGATTGGTGAGGGAAGGTGGGAGGGGGGGGATGAAGACTGACAGCTGAAGCCTATGCACATGCATGTATCTCGCATAACTTGTCAGTGGTGGATGGACAATATTTATGCTGACTGCACACGATGCTGGAAACGTGCTACTCCATAGTCAGTTGTGCGACTGGATTCGTGATTTCCTCTCAGAAAGGTCACAGTTCGTAGTAATAGACGGAAAGTCATCGAGCAAACCAGAAGTAATATCCGGCGTTCCCCAAGGAAGTGTTATAGGCCCACTATTGATACTGATCTATATTAACGACATAGGAGACAATCTGTGTAGCCGCGCTTAGACTGTTTGCAGATGATGCCGTCATTTACTGTCTTGCAAAATCATCAGATGATCAAAACGAATTGCAAAATGATTTTGATAAGATATCTGTATGGCGCGAAAAGTGGTAATTGACCATGAATAAAAAAAGTGTGAAGTTATTCACAAGAGTACTAAAAGAAATCAGCTAAATTTCGATTACGCATTAAGTCACACAAATCTGAAGGCTGTAAATTCAACTAAATACTTAGGGAGTACAATTACAAATAACTTAAACTGGAACGATCACATAGATAATATTGTGGGTAGAGCAAACCAACGACTGCGATTCATTGACAGAACACTTAGAAGGTGCAACAGGTCTACTAGAGAGTCTGCTTACACCACGCTTGTCCGCCCTATTCTGGAGTATTGCTGTGCGGTGTGGGATCTGCATCAGGGGCACTGATGCATGACATCGAAAAAGTACAAAGAAGGGCAGCTCGCTTTGTATTATCGCGAAATATGTGAGATAGTGTCACAGAGATGATACATGAATTGGAGTGGGAATCATTAAAACAAAGGCGTTTTTCGTTGCGACGGGATCTTGTCATGAAATTTCAATCAGCAGTTTTCTCCTCCGATTCTGTTGGCACCCATCTACATAGGGAGAAATGATCATCACGATAAATTAAGAGAAATCGGGGCTCACACAGAAAAATTTAAGTGCTCGTTTTTCCCGCGTGCCGTTCGAGAGTGGAACGGTAGAGAGACAGCTTGAAGGTGGTTCATTGAACCCTCTGCCAGGCACTTTATTGTCAATAGCAGTGTAATCACGTAGATGTAGATCCGAGTATCGTAACTCTAGACTGGCTGCCAGAGGGTGCCACGTTCTCTCCAGATTCTCCATGACTCGTTGCAAAATTGCACCACATCTGAAGATAGAGGTCGTCGCTAATACTCCGGCTATAATGGAGGTAAATGTAGCGGTCAGTGTGTCTTTATAACTTGATGCACATGGAGATACGCCAGAAGACAAGCAGAATTCACCGAACCTTGGAAACCTGCCATTGAGCCTATGCCACAGTCATCACTACAAGCAACAGTTCAGAACCTAGGACAGTATTTAGTGAGATAAACCACTGTAAATCTAATAGAAGAAGTTGAGTGTTTGTTATGTGGCTTTGCCACTTTCGCGACATGTAAAAATTGTAAATAAAAGTGTGCGAATCGCACCCATGCAACTACATGTCTTTGTGTTTGTAACATAAATACATTGGTGTCCAAAATTAAAGCAACAAACCGCTATTTCTCCCTTTTGTGTCTAATTCACGGCATAATTATAAAAAAATGTCAACAGATGTCCGTACAATTGTGTTCTGCACGGAAGATGGCATTCCGGTCAACGGACAACTACATAAACAATGACGTCAGGCCACCTATCAAACAGTTTAGTGTTTACCGAAGAGTCTCACGTCCACAATCGCTGTGTATATTCACAGAATGGCACAAACAAGACGCCTACCGGACTCTCTGCGGTGGAGGGCCATAAGAAGAATGGAAGCAGGACAGTCGCAAACTGATGTGACCCGAAGGCTTAATGTGAATCGCTCTGTTGTTTCTTGGATGTGTGACAATTTATAGAGACCGAAACAGTATCACGAAGACCAGGTCAGGACAGCCAACTTGTGATGTCAAAAACAGACGACCGTTATTTGGCCGTAAGAGCACGAAGGTGCCGCCTCAGTACTGCAGACTCCTAACTAAGGTACGACCATATGGGATTGTTTCCCAAGTATGTGAATGGCTCGAAGACTTCTTAAGTAATAGAATCCAGTAAGTTGCCCTCAATGGTGAGTGTTTATCGGAGGTGAGGGTATCATCTGGGGTGCCCCAGGGAAGTGTGGTAGGTCCGCTGTTGTTTTCTATCTACATAAATGATCTTTTGGATAAGATGGATAGCAATGTGCCGCTGTTTGCTGATGATGCTGTGGTGTACGGGGAGATGTCATTGATTGACTGTAGGAGGATACAAGATGACCTGGACAGGATGTGTGAATTGTGTAAAGAATGACAGCTAACTCTTCATATAGATACATGTAAATTAATGCAGATGAATAGGAAAAAGATCCCTGTAATGTTTGAATACTCCATTAGTAGTGTAGAGCTTGACACAGTCACGTCGATGAAATATTTGGGAGTAACATTGCAGAGCGATATGAAGTGGGACAAGCATGTAATGGCAGTTGTGGGGAAGGCGGATAGTCGTCTTCGGTTCATTGGTAGAATTTTGGGAAGATGTGGTTCATCTGTAAAGGAGACCGTTTATAAAACACTAATACGACCTATTCTTGATAACTGCTCGAGCGTTCGGAATCCCTATCAGTTCGGATTGAGGGAGGAAATAGGAGCAATTCAGAGGCGGGCTGCTAGATTTGTTACTGGTAGGTTTGATCATCACGCGACTGTTACGGAAATGCTCCAGGAACTCGGGTGGGAGTCTCTAGAGGAAAGGAGGCGTTCTTTTCGTGAATCGCTACTGAGGAAATTTAGAGAACCAGCATTTGAGGCTGACTGCTGTTCGATTTTACTGCCGCCAACTTACATTTCGCGGAAAGACCACAAAGGTCAGATAAGAGAGATTAGGTCTCGTACAGAGGCATATAGGCAGTCATTTTTCCCTCGTTCTCTTTGGGAGTGGAACAGGCAGAGAAGGTGCTAGTTGTGGTACGAGGTACCCTCCGCCGCGCACCGTATTGTGGATTTCGGAGTATGTATGTAGATGTAGATGTACTGCAAGGCAACTGGAATCTGACGTGTTGTATCGAGGCAAACGGTGTACTGGCTTCGGCAGAGCTGCCTTTATTATGGGGGGCCTACTATATGTGTGCCTCTGATACGTCTTCACAGAAGTGAGAGTGCAGAATGGAGCCATCAACACGCCGGCTGGAAGGTCGAACAGTGGGCCAATGTTCTTTTCGCAGATGAGTCCCGGTTTGGTCTCTAGAGTGATTCTCGACGCATTCGTATCTGCAGTGAACGTTGAACACGATTTCGGAATCCAAACATTGTGGAAAGAGACCGATATCGAGGAGGATCCTTAATGGTGTGGTCTGGGATTATGTTGACCGCCCGAACACCTCTTCGTGAAATTGTGCGGGTGAATTGGCAAGGTTTAACTGCTTTCAGAAATCGCGACGAGATCTTGGGACCTCATGTGCGGCTGTAGCGAGGTGGTGTGGACCCAGACTTCGTACTGGTGGACAAAAATGCTTGACCTTATAGAGCACGGGTGGCTGACGTTTTCTTGGAAGATGCTGCATTCAGCGCCTGACCTGCTCGCTCTCCCGATTTGAATCCCGTAGAGCATGTCTGGGATGCACTAGAGAGACGGCTTGCTCACGTCAACATCCAACCAACCACTCTCCAAGACTTGCGAGGAGTTCTGTAGGCAGAATAGACGTTATTGCCTCAAGATGAGACTGATGACATCACTGACAGCATGCTCCGGCGTTGGTAACACCCAATGCTGAGCACACTAACCAGTTGTCGGAATGTGTGTGCAAATCCGTTAAGCTGTAAAAACGGAGAACATTTTTGTCCACCGTTACGCGTGTTGCAGTTGTTTAAAATTCTGTATCCTTTACATTATTTCTTCTTTACTATCACCTGCTTACGCTGTTTTGTGGTAAAACAAACCCAAATTTGCAAAACTTGCATATGTTGCTTTAATTTGGACACCAGTGTATCTACCTCAGGTCCGCTACCTACAGTCGTAGACATAACACTAAGCTACAGCTAACAAATCTTTCAAATGGCTCTAAGCACTATGGGACTTAACATCTGAGGTCATCAGTCCTCTAGAATCCATGCCCGAGGCAGGAGTCAAACCTAAGACGGTAGCAGCAGCGCGGTTCCGGACTGAAGCGCCTAGAACCGCTCGACCACAGTGGCCGCCAGCTAACAAGTCTGAAAACAATTTTATTAACAGTTTGTCTCAGCACGACCAGTAATTTCACAAATATAGACGTTGAAAGCCAATAGTTTCTCACTAGAGCAGCGACAAAAGAAATAGTAGCACGAATAACGGATCAACCAATACTTACTTTACGCGATCAGGCCCAATAGACCGCGCGCTGTTTTGAGAGATTGCCTCCATTTCAGCCTGTCTTCATCTCCTTTCTGCCATACTTCCAACAGTCCCAATTTCTGAAGGTTTTTGGACACGCAGTCACTTAATCGAGATTTAGGTCTTCCCACGGGTCTTCTGCCACTTGTCTTGGTGTTTTCGGCCATCGGTTGTCCTGCAATCGAGCATCATGCGGTGCCAACTGGAGTCGTCGTATCTTCATTACAGCGACGATGTTCGGCTCTTTGGAAATATCATACAACTCTGTATTGTGACGAATTGTCCATTTTTGACTCTCATTATCGTAAACGGATCAGACAGTGCAAAAAATATTTACCAGATGGAAATCCTATAAAACAAGAAAGGGGTAAAAGATGTAACATGGTGACAACGTCGTTTCCGACAGCAATGACAGTGTAAAATAAAGAATGTGTGTCACATTGAAATTACACTAGACCCTTGACAATCTGTTCCTCAAAATTACCTAAATATAAAATTTTATTCTCCTTCTTTAAGACTCTTTCCTGAAGTAATGAGGCCTTGAAAAGTACTTGTAGCTTTCTTTCCCAACTCCTCTCTTTATTGTGCGATTGAAATAGCTAGTGGTTCATGCAACCTTCTCAAGCACACTTCGTAACGAGACTTTTGCTTCTTCGTTTGTTTCTTCAGACAAAAATTTAATGACATTTTGTATAATCATTCGTGCCTGGTAATAAAGATTTTTTGCCTGCACCTATGGTGCGTGAAGACTGCGGTTATAGGCTGCGTACTAAAGAGACGGCCATGGAAATTTTCGAGGTGCGCCAATTAATTGAGGCTGCCACCCCTCCAAAACAAAGCGATGGATTCACCCAGCTCTCAGAGCGAGATTATTTCCTGCATATGCGCCATGCGCTGTTGCGTGAGCTCTGTTTCAGGAACAAGGTTTTGGAAAGATTCAACAGCTTCTAGAAGTGATGAAACTCACTTTCTACACTTTTTTGCTTGACGTAAAGGGGAAAAAAGGGAAAACTGTCATCAACCAAATTACCGGCTTGAACACCTCAGAGCTACAGTATACTAGGCGTTGTTCTGTTGGAGGTGATATGCCCTTGCCCTTCTCCGACCTTTTGAATGAGTTCTTGAGCATGTTCCAAATGGATAGACATACTATTTAGCGTAGCCTCTGAACCACAGTGCAACTTGGCATTTTTCACAATAACAAAGATTGCCTGTCCCACATTTCTTGGGTACTACAAAATAAGCAGAAGCAAAATTTCTTTTTTAAAACCTAAAGAAATTCCCAGAAATCCAAAAAGGTCTCCTCAGTATGATGTAAAGTGAAGGATCTTGAGTAAATGAAGTATCATTCGAAGATTTATCTGCACTGCACTTCAATTAAAAATAGACATAAACATCACTTCTAAAAATTAAAGATTCTTCGGAACAGACTAATTCAAGAGGAGCAAAATAAGATTCTTGTGGGCAAGTAAATATGTTTGATGCGTGTGGCGAATGCTTCTGCTGAACTAATATCTTTTCCTTGGTTGATTACTACATGGTGGACAAAATACAATTGGCCCAGAAAATATTTCATGCACTTTAAGACAGGAAACCCAGATTGCATCATTCATTACACCTGGGACACACGATTTAAGTTGGGGTGCCTATCTTAAAGTGCTTGTAATATTTCTCAGGACCAGTTTTATCTCGTTCATGCTGCATTTCCATATTCCTAAAATATCTTTTTCTTGACGACAAATTCGTAGAGAAAAGTGAAGCTCTTCTTGATAAAATAAGAAAGAACCATGTTTAAGAATCTGTGGAATTTTTTTTATAGTTAGAGTATTTTTTTAATATGGTGGTGCTCTTCTGTTAGTTGTTTTTAAACCACCGTACCATTGACATAAGGCAACAAAAAGAAGCATTTGAGCAATAAACAAGCTGTTATGAGCAATGAAACATTAATTCGATATCTTTCTCCGTCAGATAATAACTGATGTGCTTTGCTACAACTGGCATGATGAGTGACGAAACGCTTTTGATTGTTTTTCGTGATTTCATAACTGATTTATAGTAAACACATTGTTGTATACCACTTAGAATTATGACTGTTCTTCGATCCTCTACACTCTACAGCAAAGGGTGTGACACGTCCAGTGTAACCAAAGGAACAAGTGATCATATTCTTGGTAATTCTCCGTAGACGAACCACATTTATTGGTATCTTTACGTCTTGAACACTCAAAGAGTTGTTTGCTGCTTATTTTTTTGCTCATTCGAATATATCAAGTTTTGTCTTGTGTCACGATACTGTACAGGAGTTTAATATTACCTCTGTCGAAATTTTTGACCATTTCGTTATGTCAGTTCACATGAGCCAATTTTTCAGATGCGGTCCAAGTATCGTTCAGGAACTGATATTTCTCACAACTAAAAGCTGATACAGAAAATGGAAGTGGCCGACCCCAAGCCTGCATGATATGAGGTCTAGGTGACTGATAATGAAAGATTGTGATATGGAAATATTTCTTAATTCTGTAACAATTCGATGTTAGGTTATAGAGCGAATCCAATTATATCAACGTATTCATGGCATCGACAACCACCTACTGGAGAGTAATATTATAAATAACACAAAAACTATAGAAGTTAGGTGATCACACTAAATATAGTAAATATTCTTACAATAATCACTGAAAATTAATAACTGCTGAATTTTAATGCAAACTTAATAAACAAGACATAGAATGATTGTTTAGGACTCTAGCTATAACCCCAAAAAACCACACATTTCTACATACTTTGTTTATTGAGTTATTATCTTTTTTATGCCAACTTATTACGTAAATTTGTGAGAGCATTGAACTCGCCACAGTTACACAGCAAATGAAAGCAGTATGGAAATTCCCAGATCTCACCATACACTACCATGTTACATTTATCTAAATTAATAAGTGTTTCTGATTTATTTAACTATAAGTTAAGTTGGCCAGTCTTTCATTTAAGCCATAAGTCTAATTTTTAACACTACCATTATGCAATTGGTGGTTCATTTTATTTATTGTAAGTTAATTATGCTATTTTGACGGGGAGTGAATGTTCTCATTGGCAGAGAAGTTCTTGGGCACTGTGATTCATGGAATGGTTTTGGGGAGAAAGGAAAAATATTAAGAAGAAGTTGAGTTGGGAGACATTTTCCGTCGAGCCAGCAAAGTATTTGAAAGTCAAATCGTGAATTTTATAACGCGGTAAAGTGTTGGTTTCTGGGAAATAAGTGACCGCGCAAATACTTTAAAACATTCGTTCGCACTTATAAAATTTCCGTGTCAAGTGGGACTTAATCTCTGAGAGGAACTGGGAACTTTAATATTTTGTGACTATTAGAGGATGTGCAAGATTGAATTTTAATTTATTTTGATTGTACTTTTGGAAGTCATATCGGATAAAGTACGAGAATCTGCTCGTGAATTCGCATGTGTTGGTATATTGATTGCAACAAGAGAACTTTAAGTATTTATGAACTGACGACCAAGTTTTGTTCTGTTAACGAAATGAACCCTGTCTAGTAAGCGTTTGCGGATTCCATTACCATTCTAAATATACACAAGCTTAACTGCATTTGAACATTTTTATAATTCCATTCCATGTTTAAGTGATTTATCGCGTAACCAACATTCTTAACAATTTCTATGTTTGAATAATCGAATAAGTCAGTTAATTCAGTTTGAAGCTTTTGGTGTCATCTACACCAATTATTCATTGGAATAAAACCATTTTTATCATTTATTGTTGTACAATTTTGTTGCTATTTATTTCACTTAATAATTCGCATTACATGACAATGCTCAGATAATTAGACTGCAAGATCACAGGTGTAGCTATTTTGCAGCGAGTTTAGCTGCTGAGCATGAAAGCAGACGTGTACGGCATGACCCTATGACTATATCAAGCCACAATTCAAAATATAACCATGTGTTCCTCAAGTCTCGTGGTCTTGCGGTATCGTTCTCGCATCCCGCGCACGGGGTTCCGGGCTCGACTCTTGGCGCGGGCAGGTATTTTTCTTGCCTCGAGATGACTGGGTGTTGTGTCGTCTTCGAGGAAGGCACTGGAAAATCACCTCCACTAGGACCTTGTCTAGTACTGCTCAAGCACTACACACATAAGGTACGTCACAAATGGGGGTTTGTCCGGCATATGAATTCAAATGCTTTTTGCAGCCGCAAAGGAGACATGATTAGAACTGATAATATTCTGTGACCCAGGAGATGAGTCCGAAGTATCGTAGATAGTTTTGGGTGGGGGCTCTGAGATTTTGGAGCAGTTGTGTGCGTAAAGGTATGTAGTAGAAATCTGGTATGGAGAGTTAGGTGTGGAGCGTAGTTTCAATAAAGAAGAAGGCAGCTATGCAAAGTTTTGCTGAGTACGAGGCTTTGGCAGCCAACAGTGGACACACTGTCGGAAGCTCAGACATCGGCAGTGGCTACGGCCGCAACTCGGAGTTCATTGTCGATATTACCAGTGGCTTCAGTGACAGCAGCGACTTCATGTTCGGCGACAGCAGGAGAGCAGATGCATGACTGATAAGTTAAGTGCTGACGCCAAAAGTTTGAATATGTGTGAATTCGTGGCTTTCCTGTCAGAGGTGGAGAGTGGCCTGATTAAACAATCACCAAGTATATGAGAGCGTGAAATGCTAATGTGCCAGACAGTCCGAGATCAGAGCAGGAAAACGTAAATATGGAAGACCTGAGAGTAAAGATATTGCAAACGGTGTGGGCCTTAAAATCTACTATGGAACGTGTAAAACCTGATGTTAATTCTAAGACTGAAAGTGGAAATTCTGAATTAATTTCAAAAATTGAAAGCAAAAGGTAAAGGATAAAAAAGAAGAAATGAGCAGAATTGCAGATGATGTTGGCCTTATTATCAATAAATTTGACGAAGTTGAAAAAAATAGTAGTAAAGATCGAAAAGATACAGAGCTGAGTGGCAGTGTGAATGACTGTGTGCAGAGGCAAAATAGGTTTAAGTTTGAGATGAGTAAAGCATTCAGCAGTTTATGTGAGAGATCTGTAGGGTGTCAGAAAGAGATAGTACATAATAAACAGAGTTGCGAAGTAGTATTCCTTGCTGAAGCAGTGCAGCGCCAACAGGATATTAAAAAGATACACACTGAGCTCATTCATCTGCAACACGTCAGGCCTGTACCATAATTAACGTTTCATGGAGTGGATTAGGAGCAGCAAAAGTTTTGCAAATGATGGCAAATATCGTACAGTAAATTTTCTCATGTCTTGTAGAGACCATTTTACGCCAGGATTGTCAGGCGAAACAAAAATTAAATTTGCAAAAGGCGGTTGGAAAGCGCCGTTCAGTCCTTGGCAGATTTAATCAGCAAAGGCATTTGTTTAGGGGAACAAGTACATAAATACGAACACTATTTTCAAACTCCAGAAAAGAGCCTTATAATAATAACCAAAAATTGCAATCGAGCTCATTGTAAAGATCTATTCAAAACACTGGGGATTTTAACTGCACCATGTGAATACATTTACCTGTCAGTTGTACACTGGTAATTACTGCACAAACAGCTCTGTCCATGATCATGGAGCAAGAGCTTGTAATATGAATGCTTTATATTGTTCTGAAAGCGGTGCTGATATTCAAGACAATAAAAGCGGGTTAAAAGCTGTGAGCTATCTGGGGAAGTTAACCTTGCATTACTGAGCAACTGTTTCACCAGGTATCCAGTCTAGCTTACCAAATTCCCAACCAGACTAACATTAATTATAATCTTTTAGTAGTCATCTTATGATATATACAAAAAGACAATTTAAATAAAAAGAAATAAATCAGTTTATATTTGGACATTTATTTTAACATTGATCATTGTTCTGTTAAAATTTCAGCATATTAAACTTGATTCATAACTAAATTGGTGCCTTATTTAGGATTGTGTAAATGCGAGTTTGTAATCTTACAGAACACATCAAGTATGGAGCTAAGATTTGGAGACTGCATACAACACTGCAATCATAAAATAACACGAAGAACGTTGAAACATATGCCAGAGGAAATTAACCATAACCAACCGATTCAATTTTCACCCAAAGAAGTTACGTTCGTAGCGCAATCATGTCCGTCATGAAATTACCACACACTGGTATACTAAATTCATACTAACTCTCTGTGAAATCTTCCCGAAAAGAATAGCTGAGGGCTACTTTGATGATTACACTATATGCTTCACGTGGTCAACTTGGTTTACACAAAGAGTGTAAATCCACAATAATTTTGATTATAAAATAAATTACATCGAAACACAATTTACAAAAGAAAAACCTCGAACTGGTTACTATCGTCTTACTATTAACCTCATGGGTCAAACAATTGTATAAGCACGTGGTACTGGTCTCACAAAGTACACCCCACGTGGGTTGAACATAAAGAAAAGTTGCTATATTGAAAAATATTGTCAAGATGAGACGTTATAATCTCACGCACATTCGCATTTAAGATTGTTGATCTTAGTACGGATCATCCACACGTGGTTCCACTTTACTCACAAAGTAGAGACAAAGCAACTACTGGAAGATAATCTGAACTTCACACTCGAATTACACTGCGTTGCAATTTAAGATAACTTTAGATATTTTAGATCTAAGCCTGAAATAAAGGTGATTAAATTTTCAGTTAGGCTGAACTTAAGAAATCCATTGTCCTGCGGACTTAGCAGAGACGCGCTTAGCCGGAGATCTTACCACTTCAGACGCTCGCCGCGGACAGACTGCCATGGGCCCCTACCGAGGGTGCTTAACAGATACAAACGGAAGTGACCAGAGAGGCAGTTTCCTATACCAACATGACAAGGGACGAACAGGACCATACTAAGAATAGAAACCTCTTTGCTTTTAGAAAGCGTAGTTAACTGTTCCGACGTTGGTCCTACTGTTCTCTAGCAGACAGGCTTGTCTGCTACCATCAAGCATTCAACTAGAAATACATTTGCTCATTCATCCTTTCCCACAGAAGGGAAGGGGGATGGCAGTATCTTATCGTATACAATATATAAAAGAAAGCGGCTTTAGGTTCCGTATGAGACTGTGTGACATAAATTACATACAAACTGTGTTTTAAAGTGTAGTAGTGTTACAGATCGTTCTTGATTATGTGTAAAAGTAACACGTTCCACTGGTAAGATAGTCAGAAACACCACAGTAAATTTAGAAGTGGAATGTTTGCCGTAAATGACAACAGTTTTAAAAAATTGCCATGAAAGAAATCCAACAGAGACCTTTCAAGCTAGAATCAACTTACATTTACCAAGAAAAAATAAACATAAAACTCAAAAAGCATTTTATACCAAGGAATAAAACTGTACAATAAATTACCAAAAGAGATTAAAGGAATTGCAAAAATACACTTATTTAAAAAGACAGCTGAAAAGTACCTGTTATGCAATACGTTTTATACATTGAAGGATTACTTAGATAGAACAGAGTAGGGGTTTGGTAAAAAAAAGGTATACAAATAAATAATAATAATGATTATGAAACATCCAGCATTTCACTTAACACCATCACACTATGTTTTTTCCCTTCTTTTTTCCTTTCCTCTAAATACTTACCCCCAAACTACGCATAGCACAACACTAACACCTCTACCTCTTTCTGAGACTCAAAATCTCACTCATTATCGAGGGATACTGACTCAGTTTCTCAGGATGGCAAATGGGAAGTTGTGGTACGGAAAATGGCCCAGAGATCACCCGTGTGTGTGTGTGTGTGTGTGTGTGTGTGTGTGTGTGTGTGTATTGAGTGAAGTGTTACGAAACAATGTGTGTATAGTGTGTGCAGTGACTGATAGTGAGATATGAGTGAACAGTGTGGCATTACGTTATTTAGTAAGTTATTTGTGAAAAAGTATTGTATACCAGGAGTAAATCTAATGATAGTCTCTAACTAGAAGTTTGTAAATGTATGTGTATACGAATTAGCTTATTTTAAATTTGTCTAAACGTGTAAATACTTTGACCTTGTCCTATATCCTTGTAAAAAGAGATCTACGGATGAATAAAGCTACTCTACTACTACTACTAGTAGTAGTAGTAGTAGTAGTGTTTCGTTCACCAGTTACAAAGTGTTCGAGAAATATTTTTTGAACGATTTCTGGAATGACGCGAAGCTAATGTGACTTCAGAATGAATTCTTAAACAGACCGAGTTACACGGAACGGCTGTGTTTCAATGTCAGAGTCCTGCGTGCGTGAACTGGCAAAATTAATGCACGTAACTGGCCGCTTGGTTCACTAATAGAAATTACGACTCTCAGTAGATGGTTATCGGACTGTTTGATATGTAGTCCATTTTTAGATTTTGTTGAGAAACAGGAACAAGTGTTAAAATTCAGCCAAAGAATTTTGTCAACTGGCAGGGAAACGAGAATCAGAGCGAAAATCACAACAATCAAAACAACAATTTTCATAGAAATAATAACGGCAACAATTAACAAATGGGTCATAATCGTGACGGAAATTTAGAAATCGCAGTAGGGGTCAGCGTTATCAGGGACAGGTGATTCACAGACCGTAAAACACAGAAAAAAGGCCAGAAAATTGATTTTCGCTGCATCACAGGTCGGGAGGTGCAGAATAAACCGGCGAGGAAAACGACGAGATACGTGAGAAATCCAAAAGAATAAGGATAACTGGTAAATAGGGCTCAAATCACGGAGATGGGGATGATTAAAAGTTTGCAGCAGTTTGAAGTGGTACACCATAAACGAGAATGCACAGAAGTTGGAAGAACGCACTTTTATTGTAGATAATGAAGATATGGGGCTGAAGATTTTATTTTATCTGGGCAGACGGGGGGAGAAGACGGAAGATAGAGAAGATGTAAGTATGGTGAAAAATTACGTCTCCAGAAGAGAGGAAGAAGTGGATCCAAACTTGGTGGAGGTTAAATGTATGGAGAATTCCGGTGAGGTAATAGTCCATAGTAGCAAGTTTAGTGACGTAGGTTGGAGTAATTTATGTGAGGACTTCTGTGAAGGTGAACAGTTTTTGATATTTCTGAGTAACAGTCATACAATAATATTTAACTATACACACCGCCATTTGACTGTATTCTTGTTTATTTAATTACGAGCTGGATTTCGGCATTTTATGCCATTTACAAGTGATAGAGTTTATGTCATTAACAAATGTGAAGGTGCTCTGTCATCCAGAGACGACTTTAATTTTGTATCGGCATTATCGGCTATGTTATGGAGTAGTTTATGTTGTATAGGCGGAAGTAAGCGATTCATTGTTATGGGGAGATGAATGTGATGTTTCATATGATGAAGTTATGAAGGTTGAAGGTACTGAGACAGGTATTTCGAAGAATAGGAATTGTGCGTTTATTTCTATTGACGAAAGTGAACCGAAGCTCTGGATGGAGACGTTAATTTTGATTAGATATTGAAAGATAAATATGAAGATAATGTGATAGACGGTTGGTCAGTTTCCTTAATGCACAAGGATGTTATTCCTTTTTGGTGGAAAGGTAATGAAAACGAAAAGGTAAGTGAGAGTGCGAGGAGAGAAGTTGAAATGGGGGCTACACAGATGTATCCAATGAGTTATTATGGGAGAGCGTGATACTGAATATTAGTCAATAGTTGGTATGTATGCCCCAGGGCAGCTGAAAAGAAAGACAGTGATATTATAAATGAGAAATAACTGAGGAGGGGAGAATTAATATTGTGCAGCCTATTTTCGAGAGTAAGGTTGTATCCCGTTTCTTAATTCACGCAATAATGTTTCAACAGTTAATGAGAGTTTTGTTGAAAGTAATGTTATTAACGAGAAAGTGTGTGGACTTCCTATTTTTAAAAACGTTGGAAGAGTCGTTAGGACTCGAATTTGAGCAGATCAAAAAGCGGAAAGAGATGAGGTTCGTAAGGTACTCAAACTAGAGAGAAAAATGTTATGAGAGACATCGGTGGCACTAGTGCACCTTATGAAAGAAGACGTAATTTGTATAGATAACAATGTATATAATAACTATTGAAAAAAACTATAGAAAAAACGTAAATTAGTTACAAACTACGGCGTGCACACACTTCATTCAACATGTAAATGTCACTACAGGTATTCGTATTCAGGTTATTACATGTTCGATATGCCTGTCATTATTGGCGATGATGTGGCGCTGACGAACAGCAAAATTCTGCATGACCCGCAGAAGTGTCGAAACATCAATGTTGTCGATGACCTCCTAAATGGCTGTTTTCACCTGAGCAATGATTTTGGGGTTATAACTGTATAGCTTGTCTTTAGTATAGCCCCTCAAAAAGGAGTCGCATGTGTTCAGATCCGGAGAATACGGCGGCCAATCAAGACCCATGCCAGTAGCCTCTGGGTACCCCAGAGCCAGGATGAATTCCCCAAAGCGCTCTCCTGCTTCGATGGAGTCGGGCTCCGTCTTGCATGATCCACATCTTTTTTGAAATCCGGCTAAATTTGGGTAATGGGGTTGAAATCATCTCCCAAACCTTCACGTGCCGTTCGGTAGTCACTGTGTCATCAAGGAATATCGCATTGATTTTTCCGTAACCGGATTCTGCATGCCACAGTCACCTGTTGAGGTACCAGTACAAACCCATCAACCGTCGCTAAACCAAACCATATCCACACACTAATTCCCATCGTGCCCCACGGCCAACCGTGCAGTTTGAACGTCCTAACTCAAACTCTTCCGAAATTATGACGATTTTATTACATATAGTTCAATAATTGTTATCCTGTATGTTTCATGTAGGACGTAGTACGATTTTAGTAGGATATTTATGTTTTGTAATATCGCGAAAATTGATAGTACGGTAAGGTACGAAAACAATAAGGAGCCACTTAATCTGGTGCAAGGAAGTAAGGAAAACGGTTAGCGTAATTTTATATTCTTAAGAACGACCGGTCCTGACATTTTGTTGGTTTGTTATAAAAATGAAACTTAAAGCCTTGCAGAGTATAAATAAATGTTTGAAGGTAATTTTATTAGTGTAAATTGCTGGGGTAACTTCAAGGTGTAATATTAAGAGAGGAAATTTCTTTTTGGTGTAAAATTTAACTGAATACATTAGAGTACGTTAAAGTCTGTGTAGAACAGGCTGTCTGCAGATGAATGAAAGTTTAGTGGGAGGAATCCTGCTCAGAGTCTTTTATTTAAAGTTGAAGATTAATTAATGGTCATTTTTGGAAAACTAGACATGTTTTCTACTGGAAACGTGGAAAGATATTGGAAGAACTTTTGCTGTAAATCAAGGGTATTTTTACAATGTCAGCTTGCACTGTTGCTTTGTCTTTTTATCGATTCGACTGAGAGGGTGTTCAGAGACTCTGATAAATGCTCGCTATTAAGGACGTCCATACCCGGGGCAAGGTCGCCGAATCCCTCCCCCCCCCCTCCTCTACCAACCTTTCTCTCAGGGAAAGGAAAAAATATAGTGTAGTCAATTGTTTCTCTTTCCAGAACATGATTTAAAAGTCGATACTACGCAAGTTTTTAACAGAATGGAAACTTACAAATGGACATTCATCTTCCAAAATATTACAAATCTTTCATATCCGCTGGTTTGTTCGCTTCCCACAAACTATCGTAAGAGTGCTCTTGTTCACTATCGTATTTTATTACTGGGGTCTTACCAAAGTCATATTTCGAAAGTGATCACTCTTCAACTCTAACTCTGACTGTGAATTGACACATGCGTGGGCGCAGTATTTGGATGTTGGAGTCATGGAAATTGATAATAGCTACCAGAGTATGAACAACAATGATGATCGACCCCAGAGCTAAGCTAGTGTAATGTAATCGTGTGAAAGTTTAGTGAAGTGACGTGCTAAAGTGTTCAATAAATAATACTACAGACTGACTAACTGAGGGCTTTTTCAGATTCATTGATGAAAGTTAGTATAGCCAATATTCAATTTACGTATAGTTAGAGGCAAAAAATAGATATTTTAATACATTTTATTATGTTTTCTTCGTAGCTGAGTATTTGCTGTAGCTTATGTTGACATTCAGTTTGCCAGCCGTTGTGGCCGAGCAGTTCTAGGCGCTTCAGTCCAGAACCGCGCTCGCATCTCGTGGTAGTGCGGTAGCGTTCTTGCTTCCCACGTCCGGGTTCCCGGGTTCGATTCCCGGCGGGGTCAGGGATTTTCTCTGCCTCGTGATGGCTGGGTGTTGTGTGATGTCCTTAGGTTACTTAGGTTTAAGTAGTTCTAAGTTCTAGGGGACTGATGACCATAGATGTTAAGTCCCATAGTGCTCAGAGCCATTTGAACCATTTGGACCAGAACCGCGTTGCAGCTACGGTCGCAGGTTCGAATCCTGCCTCGGGATTGGATGTATGTCATGTCCTTAGGTTAGTTAGGTTTAAGTAGTTCTAAGTCCAGGGGACTGATGACTTCAGATGTTAAGTCCCATAGTGCTCAGAGCCATTTTGACATTCAGTTAATAAGTCAGTTGTTTTCTAAAATTTCTTGATACAATGAAGCGCCAAAGAAACTAGTACAGCCCACCGCATTCAAATAAAGAGATATACATACAGGCACAATACGGCGCTGCGGTCGGCAATGCCTATGTAGGACAAAAACTGTCTGGCGCAGTTATTAGATCGGTTACTACTGCTACAATGACAGGTTATCAAGATTTAAGTGAGTTTCAACGTATTGTTATAGTTGGCGGACGAATGGTGGGACACAGCATCTTCGAGGTAGCGATGAAGTGAGAATTTTCCCTTACGACCATTTCACAAGTGTTCGTGAATATCAGGAGTCTGGTAAAACATCAAATCAAAAACATTCTGCAGGACCGGGACTAACGACGTCTGAAGAGAATCTTTCACCGTGACGGCAGTGCAGCCCCTCCCGCAAACTGCTGCAGATTTCAGTGTTGGACCATCGCCAAGTTTCAGCGTGCGAACCTTTCAACGAAACATCGTCCATATGGGCTTTCGTAGCCGAACGCTCACTCGTGTACCCTAGATAACTACATGTCACAAAGCTGTACGCCTCGCATGGGCCCCTCAGCACCGATATTGGACTGTTGAAGACTGGAAACTTGTTGCCTTATCGGAAGAATATCGTTTCAAATTGTATCGAGCGGATGGACGTGTACGGGTACGGAGACGACCTCATGAATCCATGGACCACGCATGTCAGCAGGGGGCTGTTCAAGCTGGTGGAGGCTCTGTAATGGGGTGGGGAGTGTGCAATAAGAGTGATATGGGACACCTGATTCGTCTAGATACGACTCGTACGTAAGCATCCTGCCTGATCACCTGCATCCATTCATGTCCATAGTGCATTCCTACGGAGTTGGGTAACTCCAGCAGGTCAAAGTGACACCTCACACGTCCGGGATTGCTACAAACCGGCTTCAGGAACACTCTTCTGAGTTTAAACACTTCCTTTGGCCACCAAACTTTCCAGACATGAACATTAATGAGCATATCTGGGATGCCTTGCAAAAAGGTCAAGCTTACGGATCTAGTCAGTCTCCACAAACCACGGCTCATAAAATACGAAATTGACGAGCTTGCAGAAATACGGGTTTACAGTCATTAGGCTGCCATATTGCCACTGGCGATTCAATCCATCAGAAGCGACATGGAGCCAAGTTACGGGTTAAATTGGCAGAAACAATAAAAAAGTTACTCTTCTGCAATCGAGGCTCTCAGAAGTGGAGCTGTTAGAGAAGTTACTTCTAAAGATTGGAAGACAATTGTCAATCGCACGAACGGCATCATGGAAAAAGCTTGATAGAAAGAAGCGATTAAAAAATCATTTCAAATAATGATTGTCACTGTAAGCATCTCTGATAGCGACAAGAGTAATGTCAGTAGAGCTTATCCATAGCTTTACAAAGAAGATGAGCGGGAGATTCAATTGAATGTCTGGTATGTGCACAAAAGTACCTACATCAACAAATTATACACTCTAAGACAAAAAACGACGCACCGCAAAGGAATTATACAAATGGGACAGAAATCGGCAGATGTGAGGTACAAGTACAGACAAACAAGTGATTACAGTTCCAGAAAAATTGAATGATTTAATCAATAGGAAGTGCTTCACAGACTGATATTTATTTATTGTTCCGTGGGATCAAATTAAGCAGAAGTCTCCATGGTCATGGAACGAGTCAGTACATGAAATTATAACACGATAGTAGAAGCAGATAAAAAGAGATACAAGAAACGTATTCAGGCGACAATTCGTAAGTTTAAATAACGAAAATCAACAACGTAACACTGGAATTTGCTTAATTTTTCAGCTCTTCCAGGAGCTCCTTGACAGAATAGAAGGAGTGAGCCATGAGGAAACTCTGCAGTTTAGACTTAAAAGCGTTTGGGCTGCTGCTAAGATTTTTGAGTTCTTGTGGTAGCTTATTGAAAATAGATGCAGCAGAATAGTGCACTCCTTTCTGCACAAGAGTCAAGGAAGTGGTTTCTACATGCAGTTTTGATTTCTGCCTAGTATTAACTGAGTAAAAGCTGCTAACTCTTGGGAATAAGCTAATATTGCTAACAACAAACGACATCAAAGAAAATATATACTGTGAGGGCAATGTCAGAATTCCCAGACTATTGAATAGGGGTCGACAAGAGGTTCTCGAACTTACACCGCATATAGCTCGAACAGCCCGTTTTTGAGCCAAAAATACTCTTTTCGAATCGTAAGAATTACCCCAAAAAAATAACACCATACGACATAATCGTATGAAAATATGCGAAGTAGACTACTTTTCGTGTTGAACTGTCACTTATTTCAGATACTGTTCTAATGGTAAATAAAGCAGCATTTAGTTTCTGAACAAGATCCTGAACATGGGCTTTCCACAACAGCTTACTATCTATCCGAACGCCTAGGAACTTGAACTGTTCCGTGTCGCTTATAATATGACCATTCTGTCTGATCAAAATATCAGTTCTTGTTGAATTGCGAGTTAGAAACTCTAAAAACTGAGTCTTACTGTGATTTAGCATCAAATTATTTTCCACAAGCCACAAACTTATTTCATGAACTACATTATTTGATAATGTTTCAATATTACACACAAGATCCTTCACTACCAAGCTGGTGTCATCAGCAAGCAGAAATATTTTTGAATCATCTGTAATACTAGAAGGCCTATCATTTATATAAATAGGAAACAGCAGTGGCCCCAGCACCGACCCTTGGGGAACGCCCCACTTAACAGTGCCCCATTGGGACTGAACATCACTACCACTCTCAATATTGCGGAGAATTACCTTCTGCTTTCTGTTCTTAAAGTAAGAGGCGAACCAATTGTAAGTTACTCCCGTTACTCCATAATGGTCCAACTTCTTGCAGTAATATTTTGTGGTCAACACAGTCAAAAGCCTTCGTTAAATCAAAGAAAACACATAGCGTTCGCAACCTTTTATTTAATCCGTCCAAAACCTCACAGAGAAAAGAGAATATAGCATTTTCAGTTGTTAAACCAATTCTAAAACCAAACTGTATATTTGACAGCAACTATTCGTTTTGCACAGTTTGATAGAGTTGTTGGATGTCCTCCTGAGGGATATCGTGCCGAATAATGTCCAATTGGGGTATTAGATCCTTAAAATCCCGAGATGGTTGGAGGGCCTTGCCCATAATGCACCAAAAGTTCTCAATTGGAGAGAGATGTGTGGGCGTGTATTATCTTGCTGAAACGTAAGTCTTGGATGGCTTGCCCAGCACTACTAGCTGTTGAGCTGTATGGAGGGCGACAGTCAGGATGGTGTTCCACAGCTTCCCGGGGCGTTGCAGACACGTATCTATTGGTCATCAGTGCTCAGTTCAAAGCGGTACTAATCACTAAAGACATTTCTACTTCAGTCAATAAGATTCCAGGCCGAAGATGTGTCCGGAGACACCACGGACGGCGGTGGTGTACCAACCTGGCTTTCGTCCGCCCCACAGCCCGACAATCAGGAGTAATGGTTTGGGATGCCATTTCTTTTCATGGCAGGACTCCTTTGTTTTCATCTGCTGTACCCGTACAGCAATAGCGTGCCGTCGACGGTGCTCCACACCCCATTCTGTTCCTCTTCATGGCAAGACATCCTGGGCTTACATTTCAGCAAGATAACAACCAACCGCACGCGGCGAGAGTTTCGATTGCTTGTCTTCGTGCTTGCCAAACCCTACCGGGGCCACCAAGGTAGCAGGACCTCTTCCCAACAGAGAGCGTTTGTAGCATAGGGGAAGGACCCTCCAACCATCTCGGGATTTTGATGAACTAATGCACCCGTTGGGCAGAATTTGGCACGAAATTCCTCGGGAAGACATCCAAGAACTTTATGAATCAATGGCACGCCGAGTAACTGCTTGCATGTGTGACCGAGCTGAATCAGCATCTTATTGGCTTGCTCAGTTTGTGACGTTCTTTCTCTTGAATAAATCACCCATTTTTTTTGAAACTATAAGCATTTGTTTGTCTGGACATGTATATCACATCTACAGATTTCCGTTCCATTCCCATAATTTCTTCGTGGTCCGTCGTTTTTTTTGTCTTAGTCTGTATTTTATTTCGTAAGTTCTCACTGTTAATGAGGACGCCATCGTCAGTAAGTGTGTCCGAAAGACGATAATGAAGTTCGTATCAAGAGCTCTGTCTTAATCACGCAAAAGAGACGTCTCTCCCATTTTCATAATGTTGTTGCAATACTGAGACAACGTGTTTTGTGTCCCTGTTCTTCTTTCTTCGAAACCTATAAAATAAGTTCCCTCACCTCGATTAAAATGCATAATTGTTTTGCTATGTTAGATATAAGTAGAAAGATCGATCAACAAACCAATTAAAAAGTTAAATATGAACCCAGCGCTCTATTTCTCGTGATGAAACCAAATGGGCGACCACTGAGGTTATGACGCGGGAGTGCAGCATCATGCGTCACATTCAACCCGTATTATTTGTCACGGAGGACTCCAGCGTAGTTCCGATTTGGGGCAGATTAAAATACCATGTTTCTTAAGATTTCATTCGTGTAATGTGCTTATGTTAACAGAATATCAAAAATGTCTCTCCCGTGTCGAAAATTCGGTAACGTCATCAGAAAATGCATCCTGGTATACTGTTCGTACAGCGCCTTAAAAATTCGCTACCGCAAATGAAACTAAAATGAGAACTAGTTCATCTCTTCCCGAAGACACTGATATCAGCCCTATCTTTGCACATGGAATGCAATGTCTCATCAAAAGTTTTAGGACACCCCTGAGTAATGTGGAATTGACACTAGATGTCAAGAGAGGCGGCCCACTAGAATGAAAAGAGGAGAGGAGTATTGTGTTCTCAGCAGAGAAGCAGTACCAGGTGTAGAAGCCACAAACCGTAACTTGGTTTCTATAATTACACGCCTGTTGTTTGAAAATCATAAACTATATTTTATTCAAAATAATCTCCATTGCGATTTACACATTTCTCCTACCTCTCCGGTAGACTATGAATGCCACACCATGAAGCAGTGCTTCTTTGGAAGCGAACCAGTCAGCTAGCCATTTTCGCACATTTTCATACCAATTGAAGCGTTGTTCAGCGAGAGCGTATCACAGTGATGCAAATAGATGATAATAGGACGGAGCCAAGTCTGGAGAATAAGCCGCATGTCCTAGTATTTCCCAACTGAACGTCTCGATCGTTTCCCTGACTCGATTTGCTGTGTGTGATGGGGCGTTATCATGGAGCAATATGACTTTGTATTGCCCCTTTCCATATTACGCTCGTTTTTCACTTAACGCTCGGTTTAAATCGATCATTTGCTGTTAATAGCGATCAGTGTTAACGGTTCCATCAGGTTTTAGCAGCTCATATTAAATGACAGCATTCTGATCCCATCAAACACAGAGCACAGTCTTCCTTCCAAAGCGATTTGGTCTTGCAGTGGATGTCGATGCCGGTCGGAATGGCTGAACGATTCTAGGCGCTTCAGTCTGTAACCGAGCGAGCGCTGCGGTCGCAGGTTCGAATCCTGCCTCGGGCATGGATGTGTGTGATGTCCTTAGGTTAGTTAGGTTTAAGTAGATCTAAGTTCTAGGGTACTGATGACCTCAGATGTTGCGTCCCATAGTGTTCAGAGCCATTTGAACCTTTTTTTTGATGTCGATGGTTTGCGTGGATTTACCCATGATTTACGACGCTTTGGCTTCTCAGAGTATATCCATTTTTCATCACCTGTCACTGTTCGATGGAGAAACGACTTTCTTTTGTATCTGGCGAGCAGCAATTCACAAGTGGGCTTTGATTTGCCTGCTGTCTTTCATTCAGTTCAAGTGGAACCCATTTTCGCACTTTCTGCACCTTTCCCACAGCTTTCAACCTAAGAGAAACAGCTTCCTGCGACACATTCAATTGTTCCGCGAGTTCCTGGTGCGTTTGAGTATCCTCTTCATTCAATAAGGCCTACAATTCGTTGTCTTCGAACTTTTTCGGTGGCTTCCCGAACTCGTCGTTTCTCACGTCAAAATCACCACTTCTGAATTCTTTGAACCACTCGCATCAGTGCGTTTTCCCAAGAGTATGTTCGGCGAAAGCTTCGACAAGCATTCGATATGATTCTGCAGCAGTTTTCGTCAAATGATAACAGAAAACTAATACTGTCCCCAAATCGTAGTTCGTAGCTGTTATTTACCGGAGCCAAGGTAGCCCCTGAGGCCCGGCAACACATATAACACCACAGAGGATGAGCTTGTCTATGCCCAAGGCGTATCCAAAAGCACCATGGTAAACACTGGCTATTTACATACGAGATAATGGAAACAGACATTCCGAGTACTACTTCCTGCAGGGGGAGCTCGAGCCACGGCCTGCAGGAAGCATCACTGCGCCAAAACCTGATTGGCTGGAGACAGTTATTTAGGGGCTAGAACCAGGCCCCAAAGCTCAGTTCACGCCAGATGGCGATCTCCTGTACTGAGACCGTCGATGATTACGTCTTCGTCTCGGAATTGGACAGTTACTAGTGTGCGAGTCTGTTACCACGAATCTTTGTGGAAAATTAGAAGTGAACTTTTGTTTGCCTCAATTAGGAGACTTTTTTCGTTATTGTTGCCTTTCGTTTGTATGTTCACTCATCAACCTTGTGAACTTACATCAATAAAAGTTGTGTTTGTGAAAAACTAAGAATTGTCAGTCACATAAGTAGCCACAAAACTCGACATGTTTGCGGGTTTCTAACAGATACCGATATTTGAAACTTGGGCTGCTGTGTGTTGACATTAGTCGCCAGCCGTTACAAGAAGTAGATGGCGCAGCAGACGCGGGCTCGCGGGGCCTACACTGATGGCTGGCTCCATCTAGAGGCAAAATCCGATTTTCATACTTCTACACCTGTTAAGTGCAGAGTGGATCGATCGGAAGAGCTCAGTGACTTCAAACGTGTACTAATCATTGGGTATTACCTGGGTAACAAATCCAACAGGGACATTAACACCCTTCTATAACTATCCAAGTCGACTTCTAGTGATGTGACTGTGAAATGGAAACGCGAAGGGAAAACCACAGATAAATCAAGACCATACAGACGTCATATACACACGGATAGGGTCCGTCGAGCATTATGGAGGATATTTATCGCATCAAATCAGCGGAAGGAATCACTCATGAGTTCCAAGTTACTACCAGCAGTTCATGTAGCACAATGACTGCGTGTAGGGAGTGAAAAAGAACGGGGTACAGCGATCGAGCAGCTCTTCATAAGCCACACTTCTCTGCAGTCATTACGCTGGAAGTGGTGTAGAGAGCGACAGTGGATGGGTGGGAAAGAGTGATTTGGAGTGCTGAATGACGCTATACCGTGTAGCAATCCGATGGAAGGGATTGGGTTTCATGAATGCCTGGAGAACATTACCTGACCGTCATTTGTAGTGAGAGCAGTGAAGTGGATGTGGTGTTATTGTGTAGACGTGTTTCTCGAGGTTAGGGTGTGGACCCTTTACTACGCTTAAGATAACGCTAAATGCGGAAGGATATCAACCCATTTTACTGCACTGTGCACTGCGTATAGTAGAGGAAACGTTCGGAGACGCTGTTTGATTGTATCAGTGTAACAATACACCCTTTCGTAAAGCAACGTCTGTGAGGCAACGGTTTGTGGACAAAAACATCCTTGAAATGGACTGGCCTACCCAAAGTTCCAACCTGAGACCTGTGGTACACCTTTGGGTGAGTTATATCGTCGACTTTCCTCCTCACTCCAGTGTCCAACATCACTACCTCCTCTGGTTTCAGTTCTTGAGGAAGAGAAGGCTGTCGTTCCTCCACTAGCAATCAGACACCTTGAAAGTACCCACCAGCCGCTGTGGCCGAGAGGTTCTAGGCGCTTCAGCCCGGAACCGCGCTGCTGCCAAGGTCGCACGTTCGAATCCTGCCTCGGGTATGGATGTGTGTGATGTCCTTAGGTTAGTTTCGTATAAATAGTTCTAACTCCTAGGGGCTGATGACCTCAGATGTTAACTCCCATCGTGGTTAGAGCCATTTTTGAAAGTATCCTCAGCGAAGTTAAAGGTGTAGGATGGACACCTCTTGTATTAATGTCCACTAATAGGTGTTCAGATACTTTTCATCATATAGCTTTACTTGTGAGTTTGAGCAATCTGAATGGAATGTCAGATTATGTGTGTGTTTTGCGAGGGGTGTGGCAAGTCTGCTCCGTTGCTCCATGTATTCCTGTCGAAGCGTCGATCACAAAGTAAATATGAACAGATTACACTTTGTTTGTTAACTGTTTTAATAACGGCCGGTAACATTGCAGCGAACCTCGAGACAATTCGTTTTTCTCATTTCCTGAAACGGTAACTACATTTTTGTCCCACCAGTCGCCATGCAGTGAAATGTGATGGGTTGAAATGGTTCAAATGGCTCTAAGCACTATGGGACTTAACATCTGAGGTGTTCAATCCACTAGACTTAGAACTAATGAAACCTAACTAACCTAAGAACATCACACATCCATGCTCGAGGCAGGATTCGAACCTGCGACCGTAGCAGTCACGCGGTTCCGGACTGAAACGCCAAGAACCGCATTCCGAAAAGCAAAAAAACAAAAGATGGATATCTATGTGAGAAATTTGAAAGACAGTGCATACACGTGGGACATGTCAAAGACACAAAACTCAAAGATATTCTTATAACAGTGATTACCATTGTTTGTTAATGAGAGATTTGTCTTCACAAATACAAAGACGTTGTCGATGGATATTTTATTCTAGACCCAATATTGATGCCCTAAATATGTGATGTGAGAGTAATCCCTTCAATGTAAGAAACAGAGGCAATGACATCGCGAAAGCAGCACGGTAACGAACGGAATCTCAGGGCACAACATTGTTAGAACGATCATAACAAACCAAGAAGGTATGACGAACGTAGGCAACAAATTGACGGACGGCAAACGTATCGTCACTAATTCCAGAGGAACGACGATTGAGAGATTTATGATCAGTTGCCACAACGTAGAAGAATTAATGACGCGGTTCCACGTCGGGATTCACAGAAAAACTGACCCATTCCGAAAATGAATGTATGAAGATGGAGTGACCTACAGTAGTACAAACTAGGCACATATCCAACAGACGTAACAATATAGAAGATTTATCAAGGGAAGATGAACAATGTGCTTAAGTCACCATAACCGATTGTTACAGCAGAAATATATGGAGATTATGATTATATCTCACTTGAGTCTGGCTTAGAGGTGAGCCGGCCGTTGTGACCGAGCGGTTCTAGGTGCTTCAGTCTGGAACCGCGCTGCTGCTACGGCCGCAGGTTCGAATCCTGCCTCGGGTATGGATGTGTGTGATCTCCTTAGGTTAGTTAGGTTTAAGTAGTTCTAAGTTTAAGGGACTGATGACCCCAGATGTTAAATCCCATAGTGCTTAGAGCCATTTGAACCATTTGGCTTGGAGGTGTGCGCAATACCGGATAAATAAGTTCGAGAAATAAATGATGGAACAAAAATACCAATTTTTCCTGTAAATACACTAAGAATTGTAAATGCAATTGAGAATCGAAGCAAGTCTGTCAAAGAACAAGTCTTTTTGAAATATCAGATTTCGGGGAGAAGATTTTCACCTTTAACGTTTTGTTGTTCCGGTCTTGAGCCTTGAAATCATATGCATAGAGACTGGACAACAGAAATACGTTGCCCATCAGATTTTATAGAAGGATGTGATTAAGTGAAGAATCAGAAGGAAGCTATGAAGATTTGCTTTAAAGGGACTGCAGATGAAGATTTGCAGGTGCTGCAGGCGTGAACCTATGTTTTATTGGCATAAAATAAGATACGGGAGTTGCAACTCCACAATTTTGATGGAAAGAGAACAACAGGTAGATGCAGGGTGATATATCCAAAATAAATTGAATAAGTTTGCAGAGCTTTCTGAGCATCAAAAGGAAGAGTTTGAGAGGTTTATCGTTACCACTAAGACATTTAGAAATTAAAAATAGAATATCATGAAGCATTTCGTATAAAATCTTACTCTGTGTCATCAGCCAAGAAGTCTTCTGTTGACAAGTGATTCAGAGAATGCTAGATATGGATACCATTGGCCTATCAGAGCGTGAGTGCAGACGTTCCATGCATACAGGCATGAAGCAAAGTGGAGCTATCAGGATTATAGTGGTTCTCAGAACAATCAATCAGAAATTTGGGGTATGTTCCTATGGGACCAAACTGCTAAGTCATCAGCCCCTAGGCTTAAACACTACTTAATCTAACTTAAACTAACTTACACTAAGGACAATACACACACCCATGGCCGAGAGAGGACTCAAACCTCTGACGGGTGTAGCTGCGTGAACTGTGGCAAGGTGCCTTAGACTGCACGGGTTCCCCGTGCAGCACAATCAATCAGACCATTCTTTTGCAAAGAGATCAATCCGAGAATTTATATCTGCTATTACAACAATTTAATGACATCAATTATTTGAGAAGCTCAGACCTTATAAGCAATTACTGGCAAGTATTAATACACCCAGAAAGTCGAAATTACACTGCATTTCTATACAGAAGTAGGAACTATCAAGTCAAGAGAACCCTATTTGGTTTGAATGTATCAACTGCTGCATTCATGTCAGCAGTTGGTCAGATATTAGGGCCAGAATTATTTAAGTCGATTATTGTTTACGTTAATGATATTTTAATTAGTTCAGAATCGTGGGAGGAACATATCGATTTCTTATATTCTGCCATTCGTGAGCTGGAGTCAGCCTTTCGTCACCTCACATATTGAAATTACTAAACTAAGACGCAATCTGCAACTTGGAAGAGGAGCTGCAGAAAATTTTTGAAGATATTCGTTTCGACTTATCAATATCAATTCTACGTTATATTTTAATTAGTTCAGAATCGTGGGAGGAACATATCGACTTTTTATGTTGTGCCATTTGTGAGCTGGAGTCAGCCTTTCGTCACCTCACATATTGAAATTACTAAACTAAGACGCAATCTGCAACTTGGAAGAGGAGCTGCAGAAAATTTTTGAAGGTATTCGTTTCGACTTATCAATATCAATTCTACGTTATTCAGAATGAACACCGTAATCTCGCCTAACTCAAATGGCAGTGAATTTGGCAATGCTTCGGTTCCCAGCCATTTGAAATGTGCGAGGTTGATGGCCTAAGTGAGCACCGCACGACTGCCTTCGCCAGCAAAGCATTTACTGTGTGGAAAATATAATCCACTATTAGTAAGAGAGAAATACTGATCATCATTTGGGGTTTTAATAAATTTCGATTCCATCTACTTCGCACTGACCACAAACCATTATCATTTTTAGTGAAATTCAAACAGGCTGGCAAGATGGTCACTAGCACTTCAACAATGCGATTTAGAAGTTGAATATATAGCAAATAAAGATAATATTATTCCTGACGTGCTGTCCCGATTACCTGAAATTCGAGGAGAAGTAAATACAAAACACCCAACGGCGAAAGAAATTTGTATGAACTACGTGAAGGGTGTAGCAAATGAGAAAGATGTTAAGAAGTTAATGAGGAACATTAAGTTCGAACAGGATGCACATGAGGTCTTGAAGATGATCAGATACAAGAATGACGATCCCTTAGAAGTGAAGATCCGCACCAGGATTTATTATACCCGAGTAAGCCCACTGATATAGCGACTCTGACGAAGGATGTGTTGTTACGGTCCGGCGGTGGGAACAATCGTCTGGGAATCGGCGAAGCTTGTGTGCTGTTCGCTTGCTACTGTCTTGAGCACCTATGGAAAGTAGTTGAAGGACAGTGAAACCACGAGTAGGCGACAAGCTGTTGGATCCACACCTAATCACATCGAGGTCTGAGATTGGACAATGCTGCCTAATCAGATGATCAAATTTCTTGTGACTTCAGGTCATGCAGGTGTCTAGGTAAGTCGTCATCGAGGAAAATAGCTGGTCGAAACATACAGTGTACTATGGATGCAGCTCGGTGGTAGCAGTATTATTCGCTGGCCTTCCGTGGGGCCTGTGGTAGTAATAGAAGGCACCATGACGGCTGTGGTCTGCGTGAACACTGTTGAGGACCACCTGCACCCCTTCATTTTTAATAACTTCCCCGACAACGATGGCATCTTCCAGTAGGATAATTGTTCTTTTCCAAAGGCCAGAATCGTGCTACAGTGGTTTGAGGTACACGACAGTCATATCTTGGCCACCAAATTCGCCTTATCTGAACCTGATGGAGCACATCTGGAACGCTATTGGGCGCCAGTTCCGATCCCACAAAACACCAACACGAAATTTACTAAAAATGTGTGACATGTGCGTAGATACCTGGTTCCACATACCTCTAGAAACCTACCAACGGCTTTTTGAATCCATGATAATCAGAATAATTGCTGTATTGCGTTTCAAAAGCGAAACAAATCGCTATTGAGCAGGTGGTCATAATGTTTTGACCCATGAGTGTGTTGTGAGAAGCAGTTGGTGGTATACCTAGTTTCTTGAGCGGGCCTCAGCAGGACGTTTTTGAGTTCTTACCACAAATAATTCGTATTACACGCCTTTAGACTCGGAAAACTTTAGTATTGTTTGATGGATTACCTCGAAACATGATTTCTTATGGCGTTATGGAATACTAATTTTTTATTTTTAAAACACCTATGTTTGCCAACAAACGGACTGTAGATAAAGACATTTTGAGCTGCCACAGCTGCTGTGTGGTATGCTCCTCCTAAATGAACTTATTATCCAGTTGCAGTCCCAAGAATTAAACGCCCTCAGTGTACTCTATGGGCTTATTGCGAGGGTAAGTCAATTATTATCCACAAAGCAGTTTTAAAAAATTATTGTAATCAAATAGGAAACTCTTTGCGTTTCAACGCACATGATCCTTCGTCGTACAAGCTTCCTGGTGCACTCATGAAAGAAGGTTCTCGGTTGAGCTACGAACCAGGAATGCACTGCTTCGTCCGAGGCAAATCGACGGTCCTTTAATGCATGTTTGAGTGGACCAAACAAGTGATCTAAGGGGCAAGATAGCGACTATATGGCGGACGATCCAGTACTTCAAATTTGAGTTTCTGGAGAGTTTCAGCAGTGTAGGCAGCAGAACGCGGACGGACATTTTCGGGCAGCAAAACATCATTTGACAGCAATCCTCGGCGTTTGTTTCGAATTGCAGGCTTTAGCGCGGCAGTAAGCATCTCACTGTAACGTACACTGTTTATTGTTGTGCCCCTTTCCCCATAGTGTTCCAATACTCGACCTTATGCGTCCCAAAACACCGTAAGCACCAGTTTTCCTGCGGACGGTTCGGTCTTGAACTTTTTCTTGCACGCCGAATTTGGACGTTTCCATTCCATACTCTACCGTTTACGGTTCGTAATGATGGATCCGTGTTTCGTCACCAGTACAGTAATGATCCTATCTAAAAAGTTGTCCCCTTCGTTATGACAGCGATCCAAATGTTTTTTGCAGATGTCCAAGCTCGTTTGTTTATGCAACTGTGTGACTTGTTGTGGGACTCATCTTGCACAAACTTTATGAAACTCAAGTCTGTTATGGACGATTTCGTAGGGAGAACCGTGACTAATTTGCAAACGATGTGCCACTTCGTCAATAGCTAATCGCCTGTCTAAGATAATCATTTCACGTGAACGCTCAATGGTTTCTTCATTTGTGGCGGTAAACGGTCGTCCGGCTCCTTCATCGTGCGTAACACTTGTGCGACCATTTCAGAATTTTTCAATTCATTCGTAGACACTCCGTTATGGCAAAACACTGTTCCCGTACTGTAGCAAAAATCTTCGATGAAATTCGGCTTCTGATACGCCTTGTGACCACAAAAAAAACAACGGATCACTGAACGTTGCTCTTCTTTGGTGCAAATAGACAGCGGAGCAGCCATGGAGAAGCATAGATGATATCCTTCCGGTCTCCACTGAAACATCTCTTGGGACATTCCTCTACAATGTTATTAACGGTGTGCTCTGAAGCTTGGCAGTCACACAACGGCGAGTCCGAGAGTCCCCATTTGCACACAAGGACTTAGTTCTTCCGTGTCCAGATCGGACTCTGTTCAGTTGACACCAGGCTCTTCTATCAGTTGCCATCCTGATATATGTGTGTGGGTCTTCGAGGCCATGACACCGCATGCTAGTGTTTTTCCACGTCTCATTCCACACGTGAACGCTCCGTTGTCCGAACAGTCGGCAGTGGTTAGCTCTCACGTGCTGTCCAGAATGGTTTCCTTAGCTTGACACGCATGATGGGCAGAATAGGACAATTTTATGCGCAGATAGCCTTTGGGAACACACTAAGTTACACATCTTTTCCCATTCACAGGTCATTGCTTCTTGTCGTCTCACATTGGGTGGAGCAATTTTACCAAGAGCAGACAGACAAGATAGAGGAGTTGACCTCAAGGTGCCCTTCATGATCTTCATGGTATCGTTCAAATGAACATCCATCTTACTGAGATGTATACTCTTGCAGCATACTGGTGCACAATATGTGGTGAGTCCTGAATGAAAATGAACTATCCAGTGTTATTTCGATATACTAGGTGTGAGGACTGTTCTTAACTGTATTGTTACAGAAGCTGACTTTTAGCGGCTGGTTTGTTGAGGATTTTTGAGGTGGAAAGCTTTCACATCAGGTTGTTTAATTTTAGGGCACAATACGCAATGTCTATGATAATCACAAAATATTCTCATGTCTTGTGTGAGAACATTTTCTTCATGCTCTAGATGCTTGCTTTGAAATGCAATGGCAGTATCATGTGCGTAGAAGAACTTCTTGGATACAGTTTTTAGCATGTCACTTACATACAAGTTGAACAACATTGGGGCAGGACAGATCCTTGTGGTGGACCGTTCTTGATTATAGAGGCCTTGCTCGTTTTGTCATGAAGGCAGATGCGAAAATGCCGATTGTTCAACATGATAGACAATACTGTTGTTAGCCCTATGTAAGAACAGTTTGCTTTAGCTATAGCATTGGTATATCCAGCCACATTGTATCATAAGCAACAGTTAGATCCTCAAGCACTACTGAAGTTATTAGTCCTTTCCGGAAAACAGCTTCGATGTAAGATGTGAGCGCCAGTACCTGCTCACAGCGTATACAGTTTTGTCTGAAGCCTTCTTGGTGGAAAGGCACTTTACTGTCAACTGTTCGGTAAATGCTATTGTAGATAAGACGCTCTAGCAGTTTACAACAGTTATTGAGGAAGGCAACTGGACGATAGCTCGAGGAATCGTCTTTTTGTTTTCCTTGTTTGAGGGTTGCAAGGATGTTTGGTATCTTAAAATCAGTTTATAATATTGGAGATATGTACTGGAGATCCTTTCACATGTTCTGAACTGCGTATGTTTGGTGACAAAAGAATTTTCGAGTACGACTATCAGTCTTAATTCACAAGCTCCGACACGATCGTGGATTAAAACAGTGACCGAGGCAGTGACAAGTAAAATTCTTTTATTTACATCAATGATCACAAGACTTGTAGTTCTTAGTAGAGTTTTCTAATTTTGATACACTACATAAATGAAAAAGTAAATTGTAGGATAACTGGTCTAATTGGCAGAGAAAGAAACGTGAATGAATGCATAAGAGCGTAACTGGGAGCCGACAACTTCTCTTTGTTTTTTGGTTGTTTGCACGTAATTAGAGCTGCACATCATTCACTGTTAGTCCATTGTGTATTTTATATCCTTAGAATATCAGTTGCATTTCGTGAGCGATAAAATTAGTTTACCGCGTAACTTCCGCGCTTTCATGTAGCCAAAGCAATTACTTTTGATGTAAGTGCAGTTTACATTCACAAACATAAAAGTATATGTAATTAGTCCTGTGATATTGTATTCGATAGAATGTTGTTCATAATGATGAAAGACAAGAGTTTCTTGTTATTTTTGATAAATAAGAAAGTTGTTTATGAGTGGCAGAAACAAGTTTTATGAAAGTTCGATGAAGTATTGAAGCGATGTTTGATGTTTTTTTATTTTTCATTTTACCATTTTATTCAGGAAACTGCGTTTTCTATCGCTATTTGATAAATCTGTATTGTTTTCTTTATTTTAACTACAACATCCCTCTATTTCACATTACAAATCAACAATTTTCGAATAAAACCAGAATTAAACATTGACAGTTTCAGTTTCGATATAAATACTGTTTATTTTTTAAGTATCAGACAGGAGGATAAGTATGAAGAACAAAAATGTTTCTTAGGTTACCCTGCCCTTCACATATCCTTACTCAGTTTCTAGACAGTTCATCGCTTCCGGTTTTTAGGGGAATCTAGTAAGACACTGATAGCATACGTGAGGAAACTGATCGTTATGAAGTAACGCCCGATAGATAGGCAACACACCCAACGTACAAGTAACATGGCTACGAGCTGAACTGAATGAAGCTACTAGGAAAACTGCCGTAGTCTATACTAACTTAAGGTAGTCTGTGATAGCCTACAGTAGTTTTACAACTCCAGTCCTCAGACCAGACCAGCAATGACCAGCTTCAGGCCTGTTTTATAGCAGTCTTAATATATAAAGCCTTGGTGGCATCGTCACAAGATATACATAAAATCAGCTTCTCATCATCGCACATACTTAAAATAAGACGCAAACTAGGCCACATTGCCGGCCACAGTACCGGCTCCAACTTGTTATGAAAAGTATAGCTTTTGACCATATCAATGGGCCTGCGCTATCGCAGAGTTTGCACCTTATTTGCGGCAATACTACGCTGATTTTGCGTACATTTTGTGACGATGTCATTACAGCTTTATTGTATTAGGACATGTCATAAAAAGGATCTGAAGATGGTCATTGATGAACGAAACGGGTAGTCTTATGAACCAAAAGTTTTCTGATCACTGACGAAAATAAAAGAAATTTATTCAGTCTAAATACCGTATTTTCTGATTGTGAAGATAGAACGAAAGGTCAGAGATTTTTTTTTTTTTTTTTGCTCGAATACCACTGATGCGAAGCTCATCTCTCTGCTGCTGGCACTACGAGGAATACGACCGTGATTCAGGATAGCTGCTGCCCCGTTCGCAAGCCTCTGGTTCCATCTCGCCTTTTTCCTCCGGAGATGTCTGCAAAAGAAATGAGCAAACACAGATGTTGAAAAGGGGAGCATGTATATTAATGAGCACAAGGGCTTACTCCGATTGCCCCTGCGTCTGCGACTGCGTATGAGGCCACCTTCTTTGCCCCCTCCCCCTCCCCGCCTCTCGCCTCCGAACCCTCCCCACCTCTTCCATCTTCGTCCCTTCCCTAAGCCCCGGCAGCTCCAACTGGCCAAATCCCCTCGCCTCGGCACTACGCACCTCCTATCGCGACGGGCGTCCGAAAATAAGAGCGAGAGGTTCCGATTGATGGTAATCGGCGAGTATCCACGGTTATAAAGCGATTTCGGCTATGAAATGTGACCGTTTCATTTAAGTGAAGCTATTCAATTTCAAGGTTCCGTGCGCTTGGCTCCCCGCCCCCCTTCCCCCACCTCTCTCTCTCTCTTCGCCGCTCTCTCATTACGTGCCCCATTAGCTGCGTAAGAAACAAATGACTACAAATGGCGAAGGAGCGTGCGAGACGGGGCAGAGAGGTAGGTGGCGGTACATCACGCCGCTATCGCTGGCTCGCCATCGGCCCCGTTCTCTCTCCTTCTCCCTCTCTCTCTCTCTCCCTCTCTCACACACACACACGTGCGCGCGGGCTCTCTTCCTTCCCTTCTCCCTCCTGGCCTCGCTTTTTTTTCTCGCTCCCTACCACGGCCGGTCGCTCCCGCCCCCCTGTTACGGCCGAGGCACCGGTTTCGGCGTGAAGGAGCAGCGCGGTAGGGGGGTGTATCTACGTGTGTATATACATGTACATCTGGAATGGTCGACCGTGGCGCCTCCACTCGTCCGGAAAATGAAACCGGCCGGTCTCAGGGGCGGGCCAGGCGGCCGCCTGCCCCCCCCCCCCCCTTCCTCCTACGCCGCCTTCGCTTTCGATGCGGTCTTGCGGCGGGAAAAGAGCGCTCCATCATTTCCGGGCTAATGGTTGCCATTACAGCTCGACCCGGTCCGGGCTCGGCTGATTCACCAGCCCGGTGGCCGGGTAGCGCCTGCTCTGGTGGCGCTGCCGCATTATCATACGAAAGGACTCTCTCGGCTGGGAGGACTAATTTCTGGTCCGAGGCCTTGGGGCCCACTTAGTACGCTCCTAACAAGCGACACTTTTTTCCGGTTTGTCACGGCCGGTGCGCCTACTGTCGTCCCCTGCAGTATCGAACGCTCGGTCAGAGCACAAAGTTTGAAAGCAGCCACTACATTTAAACTTTAACCTTTTAGTAGAGTATCGCTCTACCAAAACTACGGTTTGGCATGATGTTAGTACGAGCTCCACTTGCAGCTTGTAAAATTGTTGTTTATTGAAACACCACCGGCGACTTCAAGTGGCATCATCGTGTGGATCTACACGGTAAAAAGCGAAGTACAGTGTCAGTACAATTTTGTCCATATTAAAATTACATTACTGGCCATTAAAATTGCTACACCAAGAAGTAATGCAGATGATAAATGGCAATTCACTAGACAAATATATTATACTAGAACTGACATGTGATTACAATTTCACGCAATTTGGGTACATAGATCCTAAGAAATCAGTACCCACAACAACCACCTCTGGCCGTAATAACGGCCTTGATACGCCTGGGCATTGAGTCAAAAATGTCTCTGAGCACTATGGGACTTAACATCTATGGTCATCAGTCCCCTAGAACTTAGAACTACTTAGACCTAACTAATCTAAGGACGTCACACAACACCTACTCATCACGAGGCAGAGAAAATCCCTGACCCCGCCGGGAATCTAACCCGGGAACCTGGGTGCGGGAAGCGAGAACACTACCGCACGACCACGAGCTGCGGACTGCATTGAGCCAGATAGAGCTTGTATGGCGTGTACAGGTACAGCTGCCCATGCAGCTTCAACACGATATCATAGTTCATCAGTAGTAGTTACTGGCGTATTGTGACGAGACAGTTGCTCGGCCAGCATTGACCAGACGTTTTCAATTGGTAACAGATCTGAAGAATTTTCTGTATCCAGAAAGGCCCGTGCGGGACATGTAACTTGCGGTCGTGCAGTATCCTGCTGAAATGTAGGCTTTCGCAGGGATCGAATGAAGGGTAGAGCCACCGGTCGTAACACATCTGAAATGTAACGTCCATTGTTCAAAGTGCCGTCATTGCGAACAAGAGGTGACCGAGACGTGTAACCAATTGCACCCCATACCATCACGCAGGGTGAAACGCCAGTATGGCGATGACGAATACACGCTTCCAATGTGCGTTCACCGCGATGTCGCCAAAAACGGATGCGACCATCATGATGATGTAAACAGAACCTGGATTCATTCGAAAAAATGACGTTTTGCCATTCGTGAACCCAGGTGCGTCGTTGAGTACACCATCGCAGGCGCTCCTGTCTGTGATGCAGCGTCAAGGGTAACCGCAGCCATGGTCTCCGAGCTGATAGTCCATGCTGCTGCAAACGTCGTCGAACTGTTCGTACATATGGTTGTTGTCTTGCAAACGTCCCCATCTGTTGACTGAGGGATCGAGACGCGGTTGCACGACCCGTTACAGCCATGTGGATAAGTTGCCTGTCATCTCGACTGCTAGTGGTACGAGGCCGTTGGGATCCGGTACGGCGTTCCGTATTACCCTCCTGAACCCACCGATTCCATATTCTGCTAACAGTCATTGGATCTCGACCAACACGAGCAGCAATGTCGCGATACGATAAATCGCAATCGCGATAGGCTACAATCCGACCTTTATCAATGTCGGAAACGTGGTGGTACGCATTTCTCCTCCTTACACGAGGCATCACAACAACGTTTCACCAGGCAACGCCGGTCAACTGCTGTTTGTGTATGAGAAATCGGTTGGAAACTTTCCTCATTTGAGCACGTTGTAGGTGTCGCCACGGGCGCCAACCTTGTGTGAATTCTCTGAAAAGCTAATCGTTTGCATATCACCGCATCTTTTCCTGTCGGGTATATTTCGCGTCTGTAGCACGTCATCTTCGTGATGTAGCAATTTTAATGGCCACTAGTGTATGTCGCTCCCCGATACAATTTCTCTACACCAATTCTTTTTTCTCTTTCCTTGGGTGTTAACTGCGTGGCGCACTCAGGACGTTAGCGTAAATATGGGTTCAGTTAGATTGTTTGGCAACCTTATAGCGGAGATGAGAAGGAGGAGCTCTACTTGGTTGGGATGGGTGTTCGGTTCCAACAGGTTGGTAATCCTCTTGTACTTGGCAGGACTGATTTACTGAAGTAGCAATTTATTACTTTTAGTCAATTCGTTTATTGCTCTATTCAACATATTCGTTTATTGAGCTGCCAGACCAAAACCCCTTAACAGAATGTCAGAGGCTTTCAAATAATCATAGGAGAGACGAGTGTTTTCACTGCCACTCTGTGTCAGTTACTGACCACCAGGCCTAAAGCATAAATCATCAACACTTTGAGATGATTTACTGTCATTCAAGAGGCACTTGCCACCTAGTACAAGAGAAAAGTATCAACCAGTAACTTGTTCCTGCTGTTCTCTCAAATCCCTCTAACTTACTCCTTAGAGACAGGCAGTCTCTGTTCAGTGCTATTCTAATAGATACTGAAAACCTCTACTTAGATTGCAGTTGCCTTGAGTCTATCAGAATCTATCACCGTCTTCTAGCAGATGAAGTGTCTGTTTCTGTATCAGGTGTTGCTGAGAAGAATCACTGCACTGTGGCTGCTCAGATTACTCGCTGAATCTCTACTCTCCTTTAATCTGCCCCTATCTGAGCTTTCATTCCGTTCTATATTGATTCTGGGTGCACTCGGATCTCTGCAATATCTGTCGTGAATATTACCTTGGATATTTTCCTCGACGTGTGATCGTCTTAATGATTGACTATCACTCTAATCTCCACTAGAAATTCGGAAGTTTACAACTGACGCCTGTGACCTCGAACCTCGTCGCCTTGTCGAACCGTCAAGAATAATCCTCACTGACGTTTTTGGTCGGCCACTACAAAACAAACAGCTTTCGGTTGCCTCGGGACTCGTTATATACTCCTATATGTCATTCGTCTGTTCCATGTGCCTGAAAGCCTGTGTCTGCTTCTAGTAATGATGTATCACGAAACGGCTACTCCGTTTATAAAGGTCAGGAAACATGGTTCCATTGGGGAAAGGCGCTGGATCAAAATTTTAAAAAATAAGATTTATTACAAAATTCCTTATTGACAGGTTTTGTTCATTCTTTGGTACTTACTAGCTACAAACACTTCTACCGGAATTTTACAACAGCTTCAAACGAACTAAAGGTATTTATCAGTCCAAAAATCAAGAAACATTAACTTCGAATTATTTTAAAAAAACGGAACTCGCTTTAAGCAAATGTACAAAGAACAGACATTCACTTTAACCATTAGTGGAAAACGTTCAATGAAACCTGGAACTGGGCTTAAGTTCAAGGGAACAACTGTCGTTATAAAAGGATGTTCAAATGAGTTACTCCTGACCAAGATATCTTAACCAACACTGGTTGACTATTGAATCTTGTTAAATAGAACTTATCAGAAGATTCTCAAAATGGCTAATAACAACTCACAAGTCATGACAAAATAAAACTCATCAACTATTGTAGAATTACAGAAAAGATCACAGAAACAAACAAAAAAAAAATGGTCCGAATGGCCCTAAACACTATGGGAATTAACATTTGAGGTCATCAGTCCCCTAGACATAGAACTACGTAAACCTAACTAACCTAAGGACATCACACACATCCAGGCCTTTTTTTTAATTGATCTCATTTTGTTCATTTTTTTTGTTCGTTGTATCAGACACCTTTTTCAGTTGGTCGTTGATCCATTAACTCATTTTTTTATTACAGAGGGCATCTAACCCTCTGACCGAACACGCTGAGTTACCGTAGCGGCGTTTTTTTGTTTTCTTTTTGTTTTTCGTTTTTTTTTCCATTTCGTTCGTTTCATCTGCTCGTTGTGTAATCCATTAACTCAGTTTTTTATTACAGAGAGCAGCTAACCCTCTGACCGAACACGCTGAGTTACCGTGTCGGCACGCCTATAACCGCTCAGCCACAACGGCCGGCAGAAAACAACATATTCAGTTTACAAACAGTAATGGTTTTCAACTTTTTACAACCAGTACAGGATTGTTTTGAGTACGCCCTTTTCCCTTGGGCTGGACATAGAATGGTCAAGCCTGCTCCAAGTCACCCGCCGTCACAAACAAACCTAACGATCACAGGGAAGGCAAAATAAGCAGGCTTCTAGCACACACAGATAAGTGACATTAATTTTACAGACTTGACACACACACACACACACACACACACACGTAACTGGATAATTTAGGAAAACAGTCTTTGAGGAAAGTACTGATGCCAGAATATCGAAATAAAAGGTTCTCCCCTGTTGAGCACAAATAATTGACGGTTAAGCAAAAGCTTCCTTATCCGCCAGCACACACCACACAAACACTATTTGAAATTACTGGTGAAAATTTCAGCTGCTGCAATTAACACCCTGAATATGCTTAACAAAGTTAGTGTGTTGCTACATGTCCAAACAGTTCCCAAGTGTAACTCACTACGTCACCGATTGTCCATATTTGCAATGACGTCTTGCTGGATGAGAAAGACGCACAGCCCCTCGTCCTTGCCAAAATTCAAGTATACCCAGACTGAATGCAGTGCCTGCTTCGTGGCCGTATCTTGCTACAACTGCACACCGCCGTCCAGAGCATCATAATGCTGTAAACAGAACCTGGATTCATCCGAAAAAAAAGGCGTTTTGCCATTCGTCGTTGAGTACACCATCGCAGGCGCGCCTGTCTGTCATGCAGCGTCAAGGGTAACCGCAGCCATGGTCTCCGAGCTGATAGTCCATGCTGCTGCAAACGTTGTGAAACCGTTCGTGCAGATGGTTGTTGTCTTGCAAACGTCCCTATCTGTTGACTCAGGGGTCGAGACGTGGCTGCACGATCCGTTACAGCCATGCGGATAAGATCCTTGTCATCTTGACTGCTAGTGGTACGAGGCCGTTGGGATCAAGCACGGCGTTCCGAATTACCCTCCTGAACCCACCGATTCCATATTCTGCTAACAGTCATTGGATCTCGACGAAGGCGGGCAGCAATGTCGCGATACGATACACCGCAATCGCGATAGGCTACAATCTGACCTTTATAAATGTCGGAAACGTGATGGTACGCATTTCTCCTCCTTACACGAGGCATCACAACAACGTTTTACCAGGCAACGCCGGTCAGCTGCTGTTTGTGTATGAGAAATCGGTTGGAAACTTTCCTCATGTCAGCACGTTGTAGGTGTCGCCACCGGCGCCAACCTTGTGTGAATGCTATGAAAAGCTAATCATTTGCATATCATAGCATCTTCTTCCTGTCTGTTAAATTTCGCGTCTGTAGCATGTCATCTTCGTGGTGTAGCAATTTTAATGGCAAGTTTGTTCTAAGAGAAGACCTTTATTTGATGAGCATCTGACCAGCCTCCGTAACGGAACCGCTGAAGTGCATCTCTGCAGTGGAGCCGGTTCGAATCCTGGTGGTGGTTGAAATTATCATTGCCAGAATTCGGCCAGGAAGCGGAGAAGAGGTGGTGGCGTAAAGTTTCTGAACACTAATCTTTGCGCCCATATTATGAATTAAATACCAAACTTCTCCGCATTGTCTCCGGGTATGAGAACATGTGTCACTGTTGATAGTGATCCACCTGTCGGATGGGTGCATTAAGCTCCGCGGCCTCTTTGCTTCATTTCGACAGGAGCGGCCTAAGAGCTGGCACCGGGTTTCACCCTCTCCTGTCCCTTCATACTCACCATAGAAGAAGATATGCGTACCATCACGTTTCCGACTTTGATAAAGGTCGGATTGTAGCCTACCGCGATTGCGGTTTATCGTATCGCGACAGTGCTGCTCGCGTTGGTCGAGATCCAATGACTGTTAGCAGAATATGGAATCGGTGGGTTCAGGAGGGTAATACGGAACGCCGTGCTCGATCCCAACGGCCTCGTATCATTAGCAGTCGAGATGACAGGCATCTTATCCGCATGGCTGTAACGGATCGTGCAGCCACGTCTCGATCCCTGAGGCAACAGATGGGGACGTCTGCAAGACAACAAGCATCTGCACGAAATGTTCGGTGGCAACAGCATGGACAATCAGCTTGGAGACCATGGCTGCGGTTACCCTTGACGCTGCTTCACAGACAGGAGCGCCTGCGATAGTGTACTCAACGACGAACCTGGGTGCACGAAAGGCGAAACGTCATTTTTTCGGATGAATCCAGGTTCTGTTTACAGTATCCGCATCCGTGTTGACGACATCGCGGTGAACGCACATTGGAAGCGTGTATTCCTCATCGCCATACTGGCGTATCAACCGGCGTGATGGTATGGGGTGCCATTGGTTACACGTCTCGGTCACCTCTTATTGGCATCGACGGCACTTTGAACAGTGGAGTTTCATTTCAGATGTTTACGACCCGTGGCTCTACCGTTCATTCGATCCCTGCCAAACCCTACATTTCAGCTGGATAATGCACGACCTCATATTGCAGGTCCTGTACGGGCCTTTCTGGATACAGAAAATGTTCGACAGCTGCTCTGGCCAGCATATTCTCCAGATCTCTCACCAATTGAAAACGTCTGGTCAATGCTGGCAGAGCAACTGGCTCCTTACAATACGCGAGTCCTTACTCGTGATGAACTGTGGTATCGCGTTGAAGCTGCATGGGCAGTTGTACCTGTACACGCCATCCAAGCTCTGTTTGTCTCAATGCCCAGGCGTATCTAGTAGTGTATCATTCCGTCGTCAAGGCGTCACTACGTCACGTATTCAACAACTACAGGACGTCATTCCAGAGATAACATACCCTTGAGCAATGTTCAGAATTGCAGTGTAAGCTTATTGCTGTTTATAGTTAAATTGTCATTAAATGACTTTTCACTTTTATGTTATCCGAAGAATCACTTAATTCACAAATACACTTTAAATGTCCATTAAATGATATATGCGACCGGAAGAATTAAAGTTGAATTAAAGTTTATTGTTCTTCGTAATTATTTGTCCCTACACTGAGCATACACACCGATTGTTCATTCAGGGAATGGCGTCTGTTAGCATCAGCAGTTCTGACTTTGACGATAGCTTCTGACAACACGGCGCAATTGTGAGTTCTTCGTGACTGCGTTTATCTGTTGCCTACTCAAGGTTAATAATCGAGTTTATGCCAGCGATCAGTCTCCTTCTGTGTCCTTTGATGTTCGTGACTATCAAGTATCACGAAGACCAAGTCCCATCATAAATCAGCAATCACCCAACTTATTTTTGTGTGACATGTATCAAATATTCCGTTATCTGTCTAAAGGATAAAGATGATTTTACTTCAGTGCGACTTCTGACGAACACTTCCAAACGTAAAACTTTTGAACTTGAGATCGGTTTTAAAATAATCTAGTAGCCCTTAACATGCGTACTACTATTGGAAGAGTACAAGAGAGAAGTAAAGTTAACATCTCCATTGTCGAGTTACATTGTGGTCACAGCGAACTTACAGCTCTATGCGGCTACGACTCTCTTATAGGATAAATATTATCTTTGGCCAGTTTATGGTCTGGGCTTTAACCTTCGTAAATAATAATTTTTTGAATTCTTTCTTTAAAGTTTCTGTTTCGTATCATACGGTATTCTCTCATTCAGTCCTTCCTTTATGATGAGCGTTAGTATTTACATAACATTCTTGTTAATCAAACTGTAAATTTTGTTATCAGTAGCTGTCATCATTGTCAGGATGACTGATTTTTCTCTTTCTTTTTGCAACAAAAGGGTGTTTATTACGGATTCTATAACTGGCTCGTTACAATGCACACAGCAGAAGGCTCAGTGTGGGGCAAACATGTGAAACAAGCAGGCAACCATACCACGGGGATGCACTCGTGCTTCCTACAGGCAACTGAGCGAGTTTGAATAGGAGCTTTCCGAGTGGCGGAATGGTCCTTTCGGAGAATTATCACACAAGTTGGATGTGGTGCACCAGTTGTGCGACCATGCTGATATCAGTGGTCACGTGATCATTCTCACACCCGTAGAGGAGGTTCTGCACGGCCATGCAACACGGGCACCCGCCACATCTCCGTATAGTAAAGGCAGCGGTGGAAGTTCCTACAGCTAGCACGGGCACATAGACCTGTAGTGTGTCTTCCACTCAAGCCACAGCATCGACTTGCATGGCTGGCCTGGTGCCGTCAGAGGATCACTTGGAAGATGGAGTGCCACGCCGTGGTCTTCAGTGATTAAAGCAGATTCTGCCTGCACGCAAGAGATGGTCGTTTGCGCGTACGACATAGAGCTGGTGAGCGCTGTCTCGTAGAGTGCATCCGTCGAGGTCACACTGGCGCCATCCCACGTCTTGAGTGTGATAAGCTACGATTTTCGTTCACCTTTGGTGCTTCTTGAGGGGACGCTAACCAGCGCTCCGTACGTCCAGAATATTGTTAAACCCGTTCTTCTGCCGTTCTCGAAACAGGAAGGTGATTTGTTGTTCCGGCAGGATAATGCTCTCTCACACACTGCCCGTGAAATGTGAAATTGAACGTGCCTTGAATTACGTGCAGCGACTTCCCTGGACAGCACAATCTCCGGATTTGTCTCCAATAGACCACGTGTGGGGTACGATGGAACAAAAAGTGACACGTGCGGCTTGTCAACTAACAACTCTTAGAGAACTACGTAAACGCGTAAGCGTCGCATAAAGTATCCCGGAACAGTATTCGGACGGCCGGTGTGGCCGAGCGGTTCTAGGCGCATCAGTCTGGAACCGCGCAACCGCTACGGTCACAGGTTCGAATCCTGCCTCGAGCATGGATATGTGTGATGTCCTTAGGTTGGTTAGGTTTAAGTAGTTCTAAGTTCTAGGGGACTGATGACCTCAGATGTTAAGTCCCATAGTGCGCAGAGCCATTTGAACCATTTGAACAGTATTCGCCATCTGCACGATCGACTGGATGTTAGAGTCAGCACCTGCGCTACCCCATGTAGAGGCTGCATCAAGTACTAATACGAGTGTTTCAGCATGGTCCGATAACTGATACCTCAGAAACGCATATACTATTTCTCTCCAATGTTTCAAACTAGAAGAGAACAATTATACAGGGTGGTCCATTGATCATGGCCGGACCAAATATCTCACGAAATAAGCGTCAAACGAAAAAACTACAAAGAACGAAACTTGTCTAGCTTGAAGGGGAAAACCAGATGGGGCTATGCTTGGCGCGGTAGATGGCGCTGCCGTATGTCACACTGATATCAACTGCGTTTTTTAAAATAGGAACCCCAATTTTTTATTACACATTCGTGTATTACTCAAAGAAATATGAATGTCTTAGTTGGACCACTTTTTTCGCTTTGTCATAGATGGCGCTGTAATAGTCACACACATTTGCCTCAAAATTTTATACGAACAGTTGGTAACAGGTGGGTTTTTTAAATTAAAATACAGAACGTAGGTACGCTTGAACATTTTATTTCGGTTGCTCCAATGTGATACATGTACATTTGTGAACTTATCATTTCTGAGAACGCATGCCGTTACAGCGTGATTACTTGTAAATACCGCATTAATGCAATAAATGCTTAAAATGAAGTCTGTCAACCTCAATGCATTTGGTAGTGCGTGTAACGACATTCCTCTCAACAGCGAGCAGTTCGCCTTCCGTAATGTTCGCACATGCATTGACAATGCGCTGACTCATGTTGTCAGGCGTTGTCGGTGGATCACGATAGCAAATATCCTTCTACTTTCACCACAGAAAGAAATCCGGGGACGTCAGTTCCGGTGAACGTGCGGGCCATGGTATGGTGCTTCGACGACCAATCCACCTGCCACGAAATATGCTATTCAATACCGCTTCAACCACACGCAAGCTATGTGCCGGACACCTATCGTGTTCAAGTACATCGCCATTCTGTCATGCAGTGAAACATCTTGTAGTAACATCGGTAGAACATTGCGTAGGAAATCAGCATACATTGCATCATTTAGATTGCCATCGATAAAATGGGGGCCAATTAGAGTTCGTCCCATAATGGTGCACCGTACATTAACCCGCCAACATCGCTCATGTTCCATTTGTCGCAGCCATCGTGGATTAACCTTGTCCAATAGTGCATATTATGCCGGTTTACGTTACCGCTGTTGGTGAATGACGCTTCGTCGCTAAATAGAACGCGAGCAAAAAATCTGTCATCGTCCCGTAATTTCTCTTGTGGCCAGTGGTAGAATTGTACACGACGTTCAAAGTCGTCGCCATGCAATTCCTGGTGCATAGAAATATGGTACGGGTGCAATCGATGTTGATGTAACATTCTCAACACCGACGTTTTTGAGTTTCCCGATTCTCGCACAATTTCTCTGCTACTGATGTGCGGATTAGCCGCGACAGCAGCTTAAACACCTACTTGGGTATCATCATTTGTTGCAGGACGTGGTTGATGTTTCACATGTGGCTGAACACTTCCTGTTTCCCTAAATAATGTAACTATCCGGCGAACGGTCCGGACGCCTGGATGATGTCGTCCAGGATACCGAGCAGCATACACAGCACATGCCTGTTGGGCATTTTGATCACAATCGCCATACATCAACACGATATCGACCTTTTTCGTAATCGGTAAACGGTCCATTTTAACATGGTAATGTATTACGAGGCAAATACCGTCCTCACTGGCGGAATGTTACGTGATATCACGTACTTATACGTCTGTGAGTATTACAGCGACATCTATTACAAAGCGAAAAAAATCGTCCAACTAAAACATTCATATTTCTTTATGTATACACGAATATATAACAAAAAATGGCGGTTCCTATTGTTAAAAAATGGAGTTGATATACGTCTGACCTATGGCAGCGCCATCTAGCGGGCCGACCATAGCGGCATCTGGTTTCCCCTTTCAAGCTAGGCAAGTTTCGTTCTTTGTAGTTTTATCGTTTGACGCTTATTTCGTGAGATATTTGGCCCGGTCACTATCAATGGACCACCCAGTATAATTCATATTCGTTGTGGCAGATGCCTAAGAAAGACTGCGAGTGTGAACGAGGTCCATGCGCCTATATAAATACCGTCCGAAGAAGCGTTGAAGATCCAACGGTACCGACCGACCGCCTTGTCATCCTCAACCGTTAGACGTCACCGGATACAGATACTTGGCGGCATGTGCCAGCGCACCAATCTCACGACCGTTGTCCGTTTTCAGGACCTGCGCCGCTACTTCTCTATCAAGTAGCTCCTCAATTGCCCTCGGAAAACCCGCACGGTGAGCCATGCGAGTGTCATTCAAGCCCGACAGCGCTTAACTTTGATGACCTGACGGGAACCAGAATTACCACTGCCGCAAGGCCTTTGGCCTACCCCTGTATAAGAGATGTTCATTTCATGTGACTGATATCCTCATTCAAACTAAAATAAGCAAAAGCTAGCGTTTAGAGGTCCATAACTTACAGATGACTGTAGAGAAAGTTAACACGTTCTGTTGTAGCGATTCCGAATTTTCGCAAAGTTACACCTGGCTGTCTTACGGTAACATCAAATCTGCAGATCTTCTGTAAGTAGGCTGTTTAGGTTTTTTTATCGGTAACGCCGCCGCCACGTAGCGCTCTGTATGAAAATCACTGGCTGTGCCGTGTGCAGTCTGTGGCTGGTTGGCATTGTTGTAATACTCGCCATTGTAGTGTTGGACAGCGGCAGCTTGATGCTAACAGCGCGTAGCGTTGGCAGTTGGAGGTGAGCCACCAGCAGTGCTGGACGTGGGGGGAGAGATGGCGGAGTTTTGAAATTTGTAAGAATTGGTGTCATGAACTGATATATATATATATATATATATATATATATATATATATATATATATAATGATTCTTAAGGTAAATACATTGTTTGTTCTGTATTAAAATCTTTCATTTGCTAACTACCCCTATCAGTAGATAGTGCCTTCAGTAGTTTGAATCTTTTATTTAGCTGTCAGTAGTGGCGCTCGCTGTGTTGCAGTAGCTTGAGTAACGAAGATTTTTGTGGGGTAAGTGATTTGTGAAACGTATGGGTTAATGTTAGTCAGGGCCATTCTTTCGTAGGGATTTTTGGAAGTCAGATTGCGTTGCGCCAAAAATATTGTGTTTCAGTTTAAGGACAGTCGGGTATAATTTTTCTAAGGGGACGTTTCACTTCACTGCCATGTCACGTAGGTGAGCCGTGTTCTCTCTTTTCTTTCAATAAGATGAGGACTAGAGTCGTTAACTTTGTGTGATGATACGATCTCAGCTTATAGAATCCATCAGGTATATTATGCATTTGTGTGCTCTAAAGATTTCAGATTCCAAAGATGAAAGGAGTTTTAATTTTAGCCATTCTGATTATGTTTGCCATCACTTCCTGAAATCGTTTCAAGGAAACACCAGCTAATGTAGAATGGCACATGCATACCAAAAGTGACTCTCAAGATTAGTTTTGCGAATGAATATGCGTGACTGAAAGCCCATGAAACTGTAAGGCTTCTACGAGACGAAGTTAAACTTGACTACAACGAACTTATTGGAGTACCCGTCTCCATAGTGAGCAGTGTCGTCTTCGCCAAACTGATTAATGATGCACTGTGTGACAAAATCGTTCGAGATTCTAAACATGGTCTCAAATTTCGACACTCTGATAAACATGACCGGCCGCTGTGGCCGAGCGGTTCTAGGCGCTTCAGTCCGGAACCGCGCTGCTGCTACTGTCGCAGGTTCGAATCGTGCATCGGGTATGGATGTGTGTGATGTTCTTCGCTTAGTTAGGTTTAAGTAGTTCTAAGGACTGATGACCTCAGATAATCCAGTCCCATAGTGCTTAGAGCCATTTTTTCAATGATGATGCAGGACTGGGATTGCGAAGAATACGCATCTTCGAGGTTCCTTCTGGCTAGGTCATTGATACTCTTCGCCCATATGGAAGAGTGCTTTGCCACGCGGAGGAAAAATCGTCGAACTTTGCGACCTGCCCCATTCTCTATGTAGTGCGACAGATCAGAATAGAACTAACACAACATGTACCCTGCTACATGTTCATTGGTGGAGGCAGAGTAATAGTCATCTACGATGGACAACCCAAAACATGTTCTGTATGCGGGCTAAGAAGGCCATGTCCGTTCGGAATGCACGTAGCAGAGGATGGTGTAAGTGCCAACTGCCGAACCCGTGCCTACGTCCACACCTACGCCGCTTCGAACAGATGCTGAAATGGTTCAAATAGCTCTGAGCACTATGGGACTTAACATTTGAGGTCATCAGTCCCATAGAACTACTTAAACCTAACTAACCTAAGGTCTTCACACACATCCATGCCCGAGGCAGGATTCGAACCTGCGACCGTAGCGGTCTCGCGGTTCCAGACTGTGGCGCCTAGAACCGCACGGCCACTGCGGCCGGCGAGGTACGATCGAAAGGAGAGATGGAAAGTGCCGGCAGCTGCTTTCGTCCACGAGCACCGCGAGTCACTTCAGCTCTCGGACACCGAGGAGCACACTCGCAAGCAACGGTCGCCGAAGCGCTACAAGAAACGATGGCAAGAGCCGTAGGGTATCTGCTTAATGAACCCCATGGCAGACGGAGCTGCGTAGAATGACGACATATTGAATCCGGATGCGCAACTGGAGGTTCTTGCTCCCTGAAGCGAATGAGACGCGACGTAAGCTGAATACAGAACCACTAGACGGAGATCCGCCGGGAGCAGTCTCTCGATGGATCGCAGCAAGACCATTGCCAACTATCACGCAGTGAGAGAAACACGGCGAGAGATGGGTCTTTCGCAAGGGAACTGGGCGATGTTTCCGATACCGATCCACAGATCGAAGGCGCAGCCGCAATGGCGTGTGCGAGGTCCAGCGTATGTTAGCTATGCAGACGGTCGCGCAGTCACCAGGTAGCCGTGGAACTGCACACACGTTAACATAAGCGCTCATGTGCGCTTTAAGCACTGAGGAGGAGAGACAGGCATAGAACAGCCTCTATTAACATTAATGCCTTTACAACGCCGGACAAGTTGCATGCTGCGTACGTCAGACGTCGACATCGTCCTTCTGCAGGACGCACCTGTCGGGAGCTTCCACGATCTCTACGAGCACAATTCACACGTTACACGCACTATAAACGGCGACAGCGGAACAGCGATACATCTGCGTGAAGGCATAGCAAGCGTGAAGGCAGAATGCGGAGTACCTGTCGTCAGCGCGAGGACTGCCGCTCACAGTGTTATCGGCACTGATAGTAACATCTACGCACCGTCGGGGTCTGACAGAAGGCGCGATCAGTTCCGATTTTACGCAGACGGGATTGCACCACTCTTCTTAGGCAACTACGAAGATGTCGTATTTGGAGGTGACTTCAACTGCGTGGTCGCACCAAAAGAATCGCCGGCCGCGGTGGTCTAGCGGTTCTAGGCGCTCAGTTCGGAACCGCGAGACCCGTACTGTCGCAGGTTCGAATCCTGCCTCGGGCATGGATGTGTGTCATGTCCTTAGGTTAGTTAGCTTTAAGTAGTTCTAAGTTCTAGGGGACTGATGACTACAGATGTTAAGTCCCATAGTGCTCAGAGCCATTTGAACCAAAAGAATCAGCAGCTGCGGCGACTGGTACAGGACATGAATCTAACAGATACACTTGATGTCCATAATAATTTTGTCTCAATTCCCAACGTTTCGTCTCCGACTGCGGGAGACATCTTCGAGGGGGTCCGCAGGTCGATGGTAGTTCCAACACGCCCACTGGCTAGCTACTGACTGCCGCTAAATTCCGTCTCCGCGAGCTCCCGCGCTGCGGTGTGACGTCACGTGTTTTGAAAACGTCAGTGCAATTGGCCGCTGTCCGTCGCCGTCGATCGCCGTTGCCATCACCCAGTAGTGGACGGGTAGTACACATCTTCTTTAACACCGGTATCCATATACCGTTTAATTTCATGCCCTCCTCCTCTCGGTTGAAATTATTTGGGTGTTTAGCGATTTCGATTGCCTCCCTGTAGAGCCTTTCGTAATATCCGCTGGGTGATGGCAACGGCGATCGACGTTAGGTTAGCGTACTTTTCTGGCACTACAACTTTCCTAGTCGTGTTGACGCTGTCCGACATGGTGTGTAGTTCGACAGCCTCTTGAATTGTACTGTGCATATGTTTTGTGAGGTCTACCTTGGATCTAGTGTTTCCTTCGTCCTTGGGTGTGTTTCTGAAGGCGTGGTGCTGTCCGTCTCTTCAACCTTGCCTAAAAATATTCCATCGTTGTACCGGTGATCGGACGTTAGAAGGATTGGTTAGTCGGTCGGTCGGCTCTTAAGCCACCCCTAGCGTGAGTTGCCATCCTGTTACGTGAGTACAACTCTTGGCTACCGGTCTCACAGCTGACACTGGTGAAGTCACCTTCCTTAGGTAAATCCAGGGAGCACTGTCTTATTTGGACGAGTTGTCATAATTGTTTAATATTTACCCTAATGTTTTAATATGTTATTGCCTTCCCCTCCTCTAATTCCGGCCTTCAGCCGTTAATTGTTTATAACACTGCTTGTGGCCTTCAGCCGACAAATGATTTTCAATTTTCTTAGTAAAGGGCTGCAGCCATCACTATAGTCTGTTACAGTTCGTTAAGATTGTTTTAAAAAGGTGTTACTATTGTAACATGCAACTGCCTTCCTTACTTGTGATTCAGGCCTTCTGCCGTTGTGTATTCTGAAAATTGCTTGTGGCCTTCAGCCCCTAATAATTTTGAATCCTTTCTTAATGCGGTCTTCAGCCGTTAATTGTTTGTAACAGCCGACAAATATTTTTCAGTCCTGTTTTAGTGAGGCCTTCATCGATCTCTATAGCTTGATACAAATTATCAAGATTATTAGAAAGGGTTTTAGCATTTTTAAAGTGTAATTGTCCACCTTATTTGTAATTCAGGCCTTGTGTATTCTGAAACTGCTTGTGGCCTTCAGCCCACGAATAACATTCAAGCTTCTTAATCAGGCCTTCAGCTGTTGATTGTGTGTATCGTCATTTGTGGCCTTCAGCACCAATAATTTGCATTTTTTTCTTAATAAGACCTTCAGCTGTTACTATAGCTTGTTACCGCTTCTGTTGTTAAGAAGAAAATGTCTTAGTATTTGTTCATGTATAACTGCCTCCCTCACTTGTAATTCAGGCCTTCAGCCGTTGTGTATTCTGAAATTGTTGCTGGCCTTCAGCTGTTAATTGTTTGTAACACTGCTTGTGGCTTTCAGCCGACAAATAGTTTCAGTTCAGTTTTGATAAGGCCTTCAGCCGTCATTATAACTTATAGCAGATATTAAGATTGTTAAAAGGTTTTGGTAATTTTAACATGTAATTGTCCACCTTATAGGTAATTAAGGCCTTCAGCCATTCTGTATTTTTGAAATTGCTTCTGGCCTTCAGCCGAAGAAATAATTTCGAATCTTCTTACTCAGGCCTTCAGCCGTTGATTGTGTATAAACATTGCCTGCGGCCTTCAGCTGACAATAACTTGCAGTTCTTCTAATAAGGCATTCATCCGCCAGTGTAGTTAAATCTTTTAAAAATGATTCTTGAGAGTTTTGTTTTTAAAAAATAAAGTGTATGTGTTTTCTGTGCAACCAACAGTAACTAATTGGGCTCCGTCCACACCTTTCTTGCTTTCACTAAGTCCCACGTCTCCATACTATGTGATCAAAAGCATCCCGACAACCGCAAAAACAAACGTTTTTCATATTAAGTGCATTGTGCTGCCTCGTACTGCCAGATACTTCATATCAGCGACCTCAGTAGTCATTAGACATCATGAGAGAGCAGAATGGGGCGCTCCGCGGAACTCATGGACTTCGAATGTGGTCAGGTGATTCGGTGTCACTTGCGTCATACGTCTGTACGCGAGATTTCCACACTGCTATACATTCCTAGGTACACTGTTTCCGATGTGATAGTGAAGTGGAAACGTGAAGGGACACGTACAGCACAATAGCGTAAAGGCCGAGTTCGTCTATTGACTGACAGAGACCGCCGACAGTTGAAGAGGGTTGTAATGTGTAATAGGCAGACGTCTATCCAGACCAACACACAGGAATTTCATACTGCATCAGGATCGACTGCAAGTACTCTGAAAGTTAGGCAGGAGGTGAGAAAATTTGGATTTCATTATCGAGCGGCTGCTCATAAGCCTCACATCATGCTGGTATATGCCAAACGACGCCTCGTTTGGTGTAAGGAGCGTAAACATTGGATGATTTAACTGTGGAAAAACGTTATGTAGAGTGACGAATCACGGTACACAATGTGGCCATCCGATGTCTGTGTGTAGGTGTGTAGGTATGGCGAATGCCTGGTGAACATCATCTGCCAGCATGTGTAGTGCCAACAGTAAAATTCGGAGACAGTGGTGTTATGGTGTTGTCGTGTTTTTCATGGAGGGGGCTCGCACCCCTTGTTGTTTTGCGTGGCACTATCACAGCAGAGGCCTGGATTTAAGCACCTTCTTGTTTCCCTCTGTTGAAAAGCAATTCGGGGATGGCGATTGCATCTTTCAACACGATCGAGTACATCTTAATAATGCACGGCCTGTGGCGGATCGATTACACGACGATAACATCCCTGTAATAGACTGACCTGTACAGAGTCCTAACCTGAATCCTATAGAACAGCTTTGGTATGGTTTGCAACGCCGACTTCGTGCCAGTCCTCACCTACCGACATCGATATCTCTCCTCAGTGCAGCACTCCGTGAAGAATGGGCTGCCATTCCCCAAGAAACCTTCCAGCATCTGCGAGAGTGGAAGGTGTCATCGAGGCTGAGGGTGGCCCAACACCATACTGAACTTCAGCATTACCGATGGAGGCGCCACGAACTTGTAAGTCATTTTCAGCCAAGTGTCCGGATACTTTTGATCACATAGTGTACATGGGAGACAATACATGGCGACAGATGCGAGTACACATATGACAAAAATCACTATTCCCTTGCGAGGTGGCACAGTACTTAGCACAATCGACTCTCATTCGGGAGGACGACGGTTCAAACCCTCGTCCGGCCATCCTGATTTAGGTTTTCCGTGATTTCCCTAAATCGTTTGAGGCAAATGCCGGGATGGTTCCTTTGAAAGGGCACGGCCCACTTTCTTCCCCATCCTTCCCTAATTCGATGTGACTGATGACCTCGATGTTTGATCTCTACCCTAAAGAAACCAACCACGAACTAACAAAAACGCCAAGGTCGTCACCAGGTTCCCAGACGGATGTAAACAAAGCTAAATCGGCATTAGACCGTTTTTATTACAGCTGTCAAATCCCATCGGTAGTACACTTTAGATTTACTTTTCGGAAGCACTGTTTATATCTTACGCTAATTATTTGCACTAAAAGGGCTACGCCACGAATTGTCCCTGGATAGGGGAAACTGACGTCAGTGGAGCACGGTAAATGATACTCAACATCTCACCAACGCCGTGCACGACTATATTCAAATCCATCCGCCAGCTCACGAGTGTCAATAACGGGATAGTTCTCTTTGAAAGTGTCCCCGCTGTTGAATACACAACTCAATTCGTCTAATCATTTTACCATACACAAGCTGTAACATTTCTTCTGTAACAGAAGCAGTGAAAGTAGATATTGCAATTTTCAATTCTTCGATGGATTTTGGACGGTTCTTATAGACAGCTGCTTTCGCTGCATCCCAGAAGAAAAAGTCAGACGGTGTTAGGTCAGGCAATCGTGGAGGCCAAAGTCCCTGTGAAATTATGCGATCACCAAAAACATCAGCAAGCAGTGTATTGAAACGCGAGCTGTATGCGTGGTTGCACCATCTTGTAGAAAATAGCCGGTCATTGTTTCACTTAACACAACTTCACCTATGAATGGGTACAGAATATCAGTGCAGTATCGTTGTGTGTTCATTGATACCCAGGCAGGCGAACAACCATACGGCACGCTTGGCTAGCAGTCATACGGCACTGCGCAGAGACTTTTCGGACACCCCGTATATTAGCGCCATCTGTATGTGTGCATATCGCTGTTCCAAGACTTTTTTCACCTCAGTCTGTTCCACTTTTCGTCCTCATAGTTATTTTTATCATCATCATCATCATCATCATTTAAGACTGATTATGCCTTTCAGTGTTCAGTCTGGAGCATAGTCCCCCTTATAAAATTCCTCCATGATCCCCTATTCAGTGCTAACATTGGTGCCTCTTCTGATGTTAAACCTATTACTTCAAAATCATTCTTAACCGAATCCAGATACCTTCTCCTTGGCCTGCCCCGACTCCTCCTACCCTCTACTGCTGAACCCATGAGTCTCTTGGGTAACCTTGCTTCTCCCATGCGTAACATGACCCCACTATCTAAGCCTGTTCGCCCTGACTGCTACATCTATAGAGTTCATTCCCAGTTTTTCTTTGATTTCCTCATTGTGGACACCCTCCTGCCATTGTCCCCATCTACTAGTACCTGCAATCATCCTAGCTACTTTCATATCCGTAACCTCAACCATATTGATAGAGTACCCAGAATCCACCCAGCTTTCGCTCCCATACAACAAAGCTCGTCGAAAGATTGAACGGTGCACAAATAACTTCCGTCTTGGTTCTGACTTCCTTCTTGCAGAAGAGAGTAGATCGTAGCTGAGCACTCACTGCATTAGCTTTGCTACACCTCGCTTCCAGTTCTTTCACTATGTTGCCATCCTATGAGAATATGCATCCTAAGTACTTGAAACTGTCCACCTGTTCTAACTTCGTTCTTTCTATTTGGCACTCAATCCGTTTATATCTCTTTCCTACAGACATTACTTTCGTTTTGGAGATGTTAATCTTCATACCATAGTCCTTACATTTCTGATCTAGCTCTGAAACATTACTTTGCAAACTTTCAATCGAATCTGCCATCACAACTAAGTCATCCGCATATGCAAGACTGCTTATTTTGTGTTCACACATCTTAATCTCACCCAGCCAGTCTATTGTTTTCAACATATGATCCATATACAATACGAACAACAGTGGAGACAGGTTGCAGCCTTGTCTTACCCCCTGAAACTAATTTGAACCATGAACTCAATTTATCGTCAACTCTAACTGCTGCCTGACTATCCATGTAAAGACATTTAATTGCTTGCAAAAGTTTGCCTCCTATTCCATAATCTCGTAGAACAGACAATAACTTCCTCCTAGGAACCCGGTCATATGCCTTTTCTAGATCTATAAAGCATAGATACAATTCCCTGTTCCATTCATAACGCTTCTCTATTATTTGCCGTAAGCTAAAAATCCGGTCCTGACTAACAGGCCTAAACCCACACTGATTTTCATCCAATTGGTCCTCAACTAATACTCGCACTTTGCTTTCAACAATACCTGAGAAGATTTTACCCACAACAATGATTACAAGGATACCTTTGTAGTTGTTACAATCTTTTCTGTTTCCATGTTTAAAGATTGGTGTGATTACTGCTTTTGTCCAGTCTGATGGAACCTGTCCCGATGGAACCGATACCCTGTTACTCAGGGCAATTCTTTTGTGGGGATTATTGAAAGTCAGATTGCGTTGCGCTAAAAATACTGTGTGTCACTTTAGTGACGATCAGAAAAAGTAAAGAGAGAACTGTCTGAATACGTTCCGTTTTGCTCAGGTGTTTGAAAAACAAATAACGTAAGAGGTTTACCAGCACAGTAATACATAATTTTCTAAGGGGACGTTTCAAAGTGTCTTGCTACGAAAATAAAGGGAAAAAAAGAAAATAGGATTGTTCCCTAGTAAGAAAGTCTTCCACTCGCCTTCTCAGATAGTGAATTTACGTGATCGTCCCATTTCGCATCGTACCAGCACAGTAATGCCGGCCGGAGTGGCCGAGCAGTTCTAGGCACTATAGTCTGGAACCACGCGACTGATACGGTTGCAGGTTCGAATCCTGCCTCGGGCATGGATGTGTGTGATGTCCTTAGGTTAGTTAGGTGTAAGTAGTTCTAAGTTCTAGGGAACTGATGACCACAGACGTTAAGTCCAATTTGAGCACAGTAATATATAATTTTCTAAGGGGACATTTAAAAAAATATCTTGCTACGAAAAAAAAAGAAAATAAATGGAAAAGAGGATTGTTCCCTAGTGAGAAAGTCTTCCATTCGCCTTCTCAGATAGTGAATTTACGTGATCGCGCCATTTGGTATCGTTCCGTGGAGGTGTCAAATGAGAGTTGACTCTTGCGGGGGATGACCGTACCGTATCGACTGCGGCGTCGCCTCTTCCCCGGAACGAGCGGCGTCAGAGAGGCAGGCAGGCAGGCAGATAAGCTTCCCGGCCGCGTCCGCGGGATAGCATCTGCGCCGCGCCGGACGCCGGCGCCGCGACGACTCAATTACGGCGGTGTTGTCAGTTCATTAGATAAAAACGGCGCCGGCTCCTCGCTTATCGGGCCGCCGCAGGGCCAGCGCCGAGCCGCCGCCGCCGGAATAATAAACGATTGGCGTGCCCGCCGCCGGAGGTAAACATTTCCAGGACAGAGAGTAAAGAAAGGGCCCCGCTGCGCCGCTGGCCGCCGCAGCCATTCAAAAATTCATCAGCCTTTGTAACGCTTTGGCAACATGCTAGCCGCACGAAAAAGTATATATACGGAAATTTCCATAACACAACACGGGCGGCGTCGGCGTCGCAGGCGCCGGCAGCCGGCTGGCGCTCGCAGGGAAGTGACGAGGTCTCCGTCACGGGGAGAGGGGAGGGGTGTGGAGGGGGGACGGAGTGCGGTGGAGGGGGGAGCGAGAAAAGTGCGCTGCGGTGCGGCGTGGCGCATGCGTTGCCCCCGGGGTGCCAATAGATTTGTCATTTATCTCGTCTCGCAGACACTCGCGCGCGGCCCCACACAATGGCAGCGGGCCCGAGGGTCGGAATTAGCGGCGGGCGCGAACCGCGCCAGTCTTTCCGGACCTGTCGCTCATCGTCTCTGACAACGAGCCCACAGTTACTACCTCACTTTACGCCTGAAATTATCCGACAGAGTAGGCAAAACTCCTTTAATGAAGTACGCGGTTCAAATCTCTGGTGCACTTTAGATGTGTACGTATACAGTGTGAGCATTAATAAAACCGACAGATTGCAAGGACGGATTCCTGACAGGAAGTATGTAACACCGAAAATGCAAGATGCATGGCACCTGCTGCCGATATATATATTTTTTAAAATTGTATCTAAATATTTGTAATTTAAATCCCTTCTTTTAATAAGTAAGGACATTGCTTCACTGTGTGTGTACATTTAGGTTGAAGTCTGTTGACGTTTCATTGTATTTATCTGTGTTTTACTGTGAAACTTTTAAGCTCTGAGAAAAAGCCATAGAGTAAATATCTCTGGAGTGAGCATTCACATGCGCAGAACAGATTTTCTGTTGTCAACATACATTGCCGACCTGGTCACGTGATCTCGGGACGTCGTGTGTTTGTCCGTATAATGCCCTGTATATTTGGAATGTCACTACATCCCTAGTACAGACGGAGTCTTTTCGTACGTGTCGTGGATTATTTATATATGTTGCGCAGACATTTTAACAGTATCCATTTGATACCGGGAATAAACCAGCTACGTAACTTTTTAGGGCAAGTGATATTACATTCTGATTCTTTGCGATAGATGTCATAGTTCAAAAAAATGGTTCAAATGGCTCTGAGCACTATGGGACTCAACTGCTGTGGTCATCAGTCCCCTAGAATTTAGAACTACTTAAACCTAACTAACCGAAGGACATCACACACATCCATGCCCGAGGCAGGACTCGAACCTGCGACCGTAGCAGTCGAACGGTTCCGGACTGCGCGCCTAGAACCGCGAGACCACCGCGGCCGGCCATAGTTCAGATGCACTCGATTTTTGGTAGTTTCCGGTATGATACGGCACTTTATACTATTACAGAGCCTGAAGTACATTTTTGCAGTGGTAGTCCTGCAAAACGACTTGACAGTACGCTGGTAGAGCACTTGCCCACGAAAGGCAAAGGTCCCGAGTTCGAGTCTCGGTCGGGCACACAGTTTTAATCTGCCAGGAAGTTTCAGTACGCTAGTACTTTTGCAAGTGTCCGAAAAACACCGAATTTGCCACACATTAGCGATTATATCCCTGCTAATTCGTTCTTTTTTTCTTGTATTTCTGCGTATTTATTTTCTCATTTTTGCGACCTAGAGCACAATTTTTCTTACTGTTGGCACCTTGAGGTATTTATTTAACGCATTTTAAGTACATGCTCCCAGTTTATTAAATAAATAGTAGACTGAGTAATCTCTATAGATAATCGACAAGTCACTGATAAATGCATGGAGGATAGTATTTACTGAAACAACTAACCATTCCCTTTCCTGTCCCACTAGCAAATTTACGAGAGGAAGCGATTGTTTGTAAGCTTTTGTACGAGCCGTAATATCTGTTATAGTCATAAAATCGTAGAAAAATAGGTTTACAGAATCAAGCCTTAATTATAAGGCGTCTCGAAATTTTTAAACATATACAGTGTCTCTTACTAATATGATAACTGTTATTAGAGCTACATGGTATGTACCCATGAAAAGTTACTATCCCTCCTTTCACATATTTTTCTTTGCATCCGTAGCAACAACAGTAATTCATCCTGGCTATTACACTATCAACGAACTGTGAAACAGCAGAAAACTCTTGATATTATAATCTTCAAACGCCGCAGAAAGCACACACGCACAGTGAAGTACCGAAAACACGTGACTATCCTGGTTTAATGTTGACAACATGCGCAGAACGCAATGCTCACTCCAGAGATATTTACTATATGGAAAAATCCAAAGGAATTGCTATTTGCAGCGACTGGCAATGATAATAGCAGTGCTTGTGCGTTGTAAAATCTTTGGGTAGGGGGTTGTTGCGCAGAGCGCGAGGAGAGAGCGGGAGACGGGTTCCAGCGCTTGTAGTGTGCGGAAATGTGGTGTTAACGCTGTCGCGGTAGCGAGTACCATTTCGGCGGCATCATGTACGCACGTCGGCCAGATATCTAGAGCAGGAGTATGGACAGTGGGCGGGCGGAAGAGGCTGTATTAATTACGATTGCCCGTTCCTGTAATTAGCCGTGGCCCCACAAGCTGCCACTGTATTCAACAACAACAGCAGTTCCAGCAACACAGATTCGTCGTCGGCTCCGAGTTCAGTCGCACGCACTGCACTGAAGTAAGGCTGTTCATTGGTAGAAAGTATTAACAGCTAATCCAGCAGCACAACTGAATGGGTTTTGATTAATGAACTTTACTTAAGTAATAATCAGTTAAATTTAGGGCATTGTGTCTTCATTGCCCCCACACGTTGTTATCAAGCAGGGTCTTTGTTCCCTTTTTTCCTTATATGCTAACCGAAGTTTGACAATCTATCACAGGAAAAAATTGAAATCTAAAGAAAATGCACAAATTAAGAGTGCGGAAGTTTTATTTATTTTACATATAGCTCGGAGCACATAGCTGTTTGGTTTGATACGTATTCTAGTATTAAATTCTGTTCAAGTCAGAAAAAAAGGCTCAGTGGTTCAGACAATAATATGAAATCCAATTTGAAAATTAAGTAACTGTAAAGTAAAGTGCCTGCCTTTCTCTAACTTTCTTTGATGACGTTATGTTGAGGTCTCTGACAGTCATTGTTCACGTAACGAAGTTCTGTACTAGCATACAGTTCAAGTGGATATTTTCGAATCTTTGCTCGATTGCCTTTTTCAAAAGTTAATGACAAACTTAATATAAAAGTGACTCCTCAGTTTTCTACATACTCACTTAAAATTAGTGTCAAAAAGCGTGACAAGCTCCAGTTGCCACGTCAGTGTTTACTAATAAATGTTTTTCTTTCCCATCATCTTGTACAGGATTTTGATGTAAATCGCCCTAGTGAGCTGACCACCGTAATTATTTCCTTTTCGTTCATTAGTGTAAATTCTGGATTCATGATCAGTGGTACCCCATTTGTGTCCAGTGTTGTTCGTGTGTGAATACACAAAATAACTTTCATTTTTCCAAATTATTGCCCTGTTTGGTTTAATTACTTTTTTATTTTTAGTAGACTTTTCCATCAGAAAGAGCAGTTGTACACTTTCCCCCTTCTATCGGTATTACTTCTTCGGGAAAGATAGCCTTATTCAATTAGAAAAATTCCATTAGGTATACACGCGATCCACGGTCATATTTTATATCGCAAGCAGGATAGGCCGATTAGTAAGGGGAAGACTACAAGTGGAGGAAGAAGGATCCTATGATCATGTTTCTGCATCATTGCCACGGTTGGGTTGGGTTGGGTTGTTTGGGGCGAGGGCGGGGGGAGAAAAAAATGTTCCGTCAGATCCTGAATTACTACACACGTTGGTCAACGTACCAAAGAAACGCTCGTTACTCTGACTTGCAACTGCCTAAAAGGCAGCGCCTCTCTTCAGCAACCATACGTTTTTTGCTTTCTCCAGCGATACCCATCTGACATGGCTGCACCTAAGATTCGCCTGCCTGCATCATAAAGGTCCACAAGCCTCTCCATCATGACATATAGTGAAATCAAGGGAAACCTAAATCAGGATGGCGGGACACGGGACTGAACCGTCGTCCTCCCGAATGTGAGTCCAGTGTGCTAACCACTGCGCCACCTCGCTAGGTATTTCCACGGCAGACAGCGCTGGCGAATGGCTGTTCCTCTGATCACGTGCCGTTTGTACCGTGTGTGTTGTATGCTATGTGATTGACGCAGCGTACTATAAGGTGCAGAATGGTCCGGTACTCATGTTGGCGTCAAACGGAGATGGTGTTTGTGCATGAAAAAGCAGATCGAAACGGGCAAGAGGCAGCACGGCTATAGCAAGAAAAGTGCCCTGTCAGACTCCAACCACATCACACAATATTTCAAGCCGTTTCTGATCGTTTGTGTGATCGAACTACAGACCATACCGTGTATTCGTAAAGCTAAACTCGCAGCGCAGTACCTTGCCAAATGGGCCAGACCCAGATCGAATCGCCGGCCACGGTGGCCAAGTGCTTCTAGGCGTTTCAGTCAGGAACCGCGCGACTGCTACGGTGGCAGGCTTGAATCCTGCCTCGGGCATGGATGTGTGTGATGTCCTTAGGTTAGTTAGGTTTAAGTAGTTCTAAGTTCTAGGGGACTGATGACCTCAGGTGTTAAGTCCCATAGTGTTCAGTGCCATTTGAACCATTAGAACGAGATCAAATCCACGGAAACGTTGTCATGATGGAGAGGCTTGTGGACCTTTATGATGCAGGCAGGCGAATCTTAGGTGCAGCCATGTCAGATGGGTATCGCTGGAGAAAGCAAAAAACGTATGGTTGCTGAAGAGAGGCGCTGCCTTTTAGGCAGTTGCAAGTCAGAGTAACGAGCGTTTCTTTGGTACGTTGACCAACGTGTGTAGTAATTCAGGATCTGACGGAACTTTTGCTCAGTTAACGAATAATACGATACTGCCTAAATGTCAGCCAGGTTTGGATTGGTTATCATTCGTAAATTATATATTCCATACCGTGGATGTTTCTACAGTTTACCAGCCATCGGGCGCAATTTTTCCGCATCATAATTTTTCGTATACACATCCATATCTTCTCGTACTTCGATCTTTCACTATGAAAATTAGTTGGTAAATAGTTAACAGCTAATGCTCTAAAACTAAAACTACATTTTTTTCTACTTTTATCATTTAATTTTAAACCCAGAGAAAGAAACTGTTCTATTGATATTTTTATTTTTTACTATCATATGTATTCGATATTGCAGCATAACAGGAGTTTTCCAGTTTTTATATTTGCAAATTTAATAATCTTTGTTATTAGCTATTATGACTAAAAATCTTTGACGTGAGGTGTACTACGTGCCTCGATACGCAAATGATTAGTATTTCAGCATAATCGCACAATATAGGTAAGAGTAATGCCATCTACGTTCCGTATATCAGGAAATAGTGACTATGCAGCTTGACGTGAAGCGTACAACGTGCATGGATATACAAATGATTAGTATTTCACCGCAGTCCCACAATGTAGTTAGGAGTAATACCATTTACATTCTGTATGTCAGGAAAGGGTGAGTATGCAGCTGGTTTCTCGATGTTAAAATGCATTTGACTGTGAACCATGGATTTATTTTCAAAAAATTTTCTTAATAATTTTATTTTATTCACTAGCGATTCATCAAGAACATTAACACATTCATCACACTATGTGAGCGTGGAAGTAGTTGCCAGGGAGTAACTGATGAAATCATAACCAAATTCCTTTTTAACGAATAGTAATTTATACACTTTAACGGTGCCTAAAGCATTTTTTTAAAAAGAAACAGGTTTATTAAAATTAAAATCAGAAAGCACCCTCTAAATATCAAGTTGCAATTTATTCAGAGGCAGAAAGAAACAAACTTTCGACTATATGAGCTTTCGGGGTGAGAATACTGCCGCTCCCTTTTGACACGGCAGTAATTACGACCGCTCACGACACTTTAAACTAAAAGTTTTAACAATTCACACAAGCACACAAACTATGCACCCCGTAGGAGGGATGGAAATGGTAAAAAACACTAACAATTAAAATATTAACTTTGCCACCGAAGGTTTAACTTGATTTTAACTTCTAAGAAACGTCTTACAGTGGAAGGGTGGCAACTTTATTTACTAAAATGACCATTTAAATAAAAGCCCATGAAATGCAATCTTATATAAAATTATACAAGGTTGGCCAAACAAGTTAACATGTTCGATAGTACACAAATACCGCCTCTCAAGATGATAGGCAAGATTAAAACATATATCAGGAATTAGGCCGTTACACTCCAAGCAATAAATTTGTTAACACACCGAATCTGACAAACGTGACAGAGGCAGCTACTAGCGTGCGGCAGATTGATAGGGAGATTACCGAACAACCCAAATCGCAGGTTGCTCTAACCGGCCCCTACTCCACAAGGGAAAAACGGACCATCCAATTTATAAACAACCACCTTCCCGCGGATGGGCAAACGGAGAAGAATGGTGGGACGATCCCAAGAAAACAAGTAGAATTTAACAAAACTAAATGAAACAAGATATCACCAATCACTTGTCTTCTAATAAACTGCGATTTCTCGAGAAGACGTGGCGCAGGACCCCCAAATCGCTCTCCCGGACCGTCAGCTGCCAGCCGCTTCAACGGACGCAGGAACGCGCGCCGATCTCCCGTCTCACGGCGTCACAGCTCGCACCTGCCTGCCCGATGTTGTGGGTTGACTCCTGTTGCTCTCGTGTCGACCGGGGAGCCACTACCCCTCGCTATACGCCGCGGCCCACTGGACTCACGTGGCTACCTCACATGCGCCGACGCTCAAGACGGACAAGTCATCTTGTGTCTTAGTGCGCGACCTACCAACCGATCGATCCAACCGACAATGACCATTGCCTGAGCAAACTCGAGCAGACAGGCACTAACTGCTTCACAAATGCGAACGAGAGACTGACCCAGACTGACCGACTGGCGAGCTCATAGCGCCCCTTAAATGCACGTGAAGGGGCAATCTTTCCCCTTTCCCGCCAGAGGGAGACACCAAAGCTGCGATTGCAACAGCGGCGCCACCGCCAGAAACGGAGGGCGACTGCTTCACACTACGCGCTACTGCGCGCTCTTCAAAACAGCAATTTTTACCACGGCTCAGACTGTCGATTGCTTATGGGAAAGTCGCTTTATACCTCATGTAAGAAGGAGAAATCTCTTCCAGTACTTGTCAGAATTAGTCAGCGGCAGGACTGAGGCGGGTCGATACTGTGGTTTATCAGTCCACGATATTGCTGCTCCCATCGGTCGTAATCCCACGAAAATATGGACTCTTTGGCTCCAGAATTGGGTTGTAGATAAAATATCCAAACATCGGTATTTTTAAAAAAATCTATATATGTCAGCGACATCCCTTCCCCCGGTATATCGATATGCTGATACAAATACGGAAATATCGAGTGCCGATACTTTTACTTTTTATTATGTTTTTCACAATTTTCGATTAATATTTGTTCTCCTTTTGAAACTGTAGTAGAATATAATACCTTTTGAGCTTTCAGCACGTCCAGTCTTTTTCTTTGACTGTGTGAAGCAAGTATATGTGGCACAAAAGAGTGCATTAAGGAATGGCGGTGCTAATGGAATAACAAGATTTCTGGTGTGTACAAATAACGCAAAATTTGCGTTAAAATTTTTTTTAACGGAACTAGTGTGCTATTTAATAACACATTATCGGGTTTCAAGCCGCGTCATTTGGCTACATGGACAAGAAAAGTTAGAAGAGTTCCTTGAGCATCTCAACAGCATGCAGCCGTTCTTGGACGTGCTTGTCCGCCGTAAACCAAATGGGTCTCTAGGTCATAGCGTTTACCGCAAGCCCACCCACACGGATCGGCATCTGCACGCCACCAGCTTCCATCACCCAGGAACAGTCATCTCTGTAGACCTTAGTACATCAACCTGAAACCGTCTCAGACGCTGAAAACTGCTGAGAGAATTGAGCCACTTACGCAAAGTTTTTATGCAAAACGGTTACAACAACAAGCAGATCTCACAAGCAGTGTCATCCAAGCCTCAAAGAAAGAAGACCTCTGAAGAAGACACCAAGCAGGTTGCATTCTTACCCTTTCGTGGTTCGACAACAGGGGAGATTAGTCGGCTCCTGAAGAGGCATAAAATAGACGCAATCTTCAGGCCACCGGCAAAGATCCGGCAACTAATGAAAGCTGTGAAAGACGATGTAGGCCTCAGAACGCCAGGAATTTAGAAGATACCGTGTGGAAGTGGACAGTTCTGTGTCAGCCAGACTGTTCGCACTATTGAACAGCGTCGCATAGAACAGGAAAGGTGTTACCGTGTGCGCTATCCCGAAAAGTCAGCTGCAGCAGAACATGCTCTGGAGAACGGACACCGCATTGCATTCGATGAGACGTCTATTATTAAACGGACCAATTGTTTCTGGGATAGCGTGATAAACGAGGCCATAGAGATTAGAATTACTGACAACACCTGCAATAGAGACGGTGGATTGCAGCTGAGTACAGCGTGGGATCCGGTATTGAGGGAGCTGAAGCGGGCCAGGTGGTCGCGCGGCCAAAACATATATGGTGCGGACCGAGAACCAGTGACGTCACGAGCGACGTCACAAGGGACGGCGCGACTATATAAGCACGGCAATGACAACCACGCGACACTCATCCACTTAACAATGGCAGAGGAGATCTCTGCCGAAAGCTCGTGGGCAGTAAACCACTTGACGCGGCTTGAAACCCGAGAATGTTTTATTACCGGATATTGTCGCGAAACCACGCATTCGTGCAAAGTATGCTATTTCTTCACATCAGTATGCTTCAAAAACAGTTGCTGAAAATGGTGAACAAAAATCTAAATGACAAGATTGGTGTTTACTGTGGGCGGTGACGTGTGCGGGGAAATGTTGACGTAAGCGGCGCTGCAGAATCTGCGACGTTTGACTTCGCCATGTTACATTGACACTATAACTGCTCGGTCGCTGGCTCTGGGAGAAATGAAAAAAAAAAAAAGGCCAGGAAAGTCGACATGAAGTGTTCCGGACAAATCCGATACGTTACGAAACCGAACGACGGACCCATCGGACAGCTTTTACTTTGCCACTTACATGCATGGCTCTGAGCACTATGGGACTTAACATCTGTGGTCATCAGTCCCCTAGAACTTAGAGCTACTTAAACCTAAGGACATCACACACATCCATGCCCGAGGCAGGATTCGAACCTGCTACCGTAGCGGTCACGCGGTTCCAGACTGAAGCGCCTAGAACCGCACGGCCACACAGGCCGGCTCACTTACATGCAGTTAGTTGCCTTTGTTGGGAAAGTGGTTCTCACAAAAGGTGAACTTGCATCGTTTTCCTTTTAGTTCTTGCTCTGAGGCGGGCAGGCAGGCTGCTAGCTTGTTGATATACACAAATATCTAATAATAAATCAATACTTAAATATACTGCTCTAAAACCGGCAGTATATTTACAATGTACAGTCAATATTTGTATAGACAGGCACATCTACACTTTTTATGCGTACATATCGATTTATCGATCTATTCGATTTTCAGTGCCGTAATATTGATTTTTCTTTAAATATCGATATATTGGTTTCCGAATATTTCTAAATATTAACAGTCCTCGTTCGGAAGGGCCACACATAACGCCATGCGGGATCTAAACAACTTCACGCGACTTGCACCCGAAAGGACACGTACTGGCGTAGGTCAAAAATATGGAAACACCAAGAGAAATGCATGCTTGAACACAAACGCAGATGCTAGTCATGCCTGCTGGTTGTAGTATTTGACGACGAGCGCAACCTATGCATTGTCCCCAATACATTGCAAATGTCAGTCCCAGCCAGACCAGTGTTCTGCGTAGTTGTGAGTGAACTACAAGGTGTACGACGTTGCTTCCGCCGTTTGCCGATAGGTGGCGACAACGGTAAGTAGCGGTCGAAAGAAACAGATCGCAGACGTCAGGCAGTTAGCTTGGACCTCGGTCAACACAACCTCATTCAAACATTAGTCGATTTGTGTGTGCATCATAAAGTTGTTCTTGATTAAAAATGTCAGTTTACGAGCCTAATTCTCGTCATTTGCGGGAGGTGTTACTGTTTTGTTTCAGTATGAAGAAAACAGCGGCTGAGTCTCATCGAATGCTCTCAAGTACGTACGGTAATGACGCTATTAGTGAAATAACGTGTCACGAGTGGTTTCAACGCTTCAAGAAAGGTGATTGTAACGTCGTAGACCAGCATCATGGTGGAAGAGAGAATGTTTTCGAAGATGCAGAATTGGAGGCATTGCTGAGTGAAGACTCGCGTCAAACCCAAGAAGAATTGGCACGATTAGCAGGAGTGACACAGCAAGCCATTTCAAAACGTCTCAAGGCTATAGGCATGATTCAGAAAGAAGGAACTTGGGTCCCGTGTGAGCTGAAACCAAGAGACGTTGAACGGCGTTTGTGTGTTTGTGAACAGTTGCTTCAGAGGCAAAAACGAAAGGGATTTCCGCATCGCGTTGTGACCGGGGACGAAAAACAGGTATATTATTATAACTCTAAACGCAAAAAATCATGGGGATATCCCAGCCATGCTTCCACGTATACGGCCAAACCGAATATTCGCGGCTCCAAGATCATGCTCTGCATTTGTTGGGACCAGCTAGGCGTCGTGTACTATGAAGTGTTAAAACCAAGCCGCCCGGAGTGGCCGTGCAGTTCTAGGCGCTACAGTCTGGAACCGAGTGACCGCTACGTCGCAGGTTCGAATCCTGCCTCGGGCATGGATGCGTGTGATGTTCTTAGGTTAGTTAGGTTTTGTTAGTTCTAAGTTCTAGGCGACTGATGATCTCAGAAGTTAAATCGTATAGTGCTCAGGGCCATTTGAACCTTTGTTAAAACCAAGTGAAACAATCATAGGTGCTCGTTATCGAATGCAATTAATGTGTTTGTTCATTTAAAGACAAACGGCCGCAATACAGCGAGAGACACGATAAAGTGATTTTGCAGCACGACAACGCTCGAACCCATATTCCAAAAGAGATTAAAACGTACCGGGTGATCAAAACGTCAGTATAAATTTAAAACTTAATAAACCACGGAATAATGTAGATAAAGAGGTAATAATTGACACACATGCTTGGATTGACATGGGAGTTTTACTAGGGAAAAAAACTAAAAAAAACGTAGTAACGAAGTTCACAAAATGTCTGACAGATGGCGCTAGACATTAAAACGTCAGTGACTGCGCATGACAATCGTGTATAAAAGGAGCTGTAATGAGAGAGAGAATCAGATGCGCCAGCAGTCGCAGCATGTTGACGTTACCTGAAAAGACGCTTTTAGTGAAGTTGTATTATCAGAATGGGGAATGTGCTAGTTCAGCGTTACGATCCTATCGCCATAGGAAGGGGATTCGAACGGGTAAAGGTCTGTTGACAAATGCAGCTGTGGCGAGAATGATTTCGAAGTTCGAAGCCACGGGTTGTTTAGGTGATAGACCTCGTTGTGGCCGACCGAGCATAAGGCGTAATGCTGCTGAGACAGTTCAGGAAGAAATGGAGACTGTAGCGGGTTTGTCTATGTTCGGGGAAGTCAGCGCTCGTGCAGTCGCACGTCGCACCGGCATTCCATACACTACTGTTTGGTTGGCACTTAGGCGTACACTCCGATGCTATCCGTACAAAATCCATCGGCATCATGAACTGTTACCTGATGGTTTAGTGAAGCGGAGGGCATTTGCGGTGTGGGCGTTTGAAAAGATGGCGGAAGATGACGATTGGTTGAGTAACGTGTTGTGGACCGACGGAGCTCAGTTCACGCTCCGAGGGTCTGTCAACGCCCACAGCTGCAGAATTTGGGCTACCGAAAATCCTAGAACTGTCGTGGAAACTCCATTGCACGACGAGAAAGTCACGCTATTGGTTGGATGTACCACATCTACCGTTATCGGGCCTTTTTTCTTCGAGGAAATGCGTGATTCTGGTTTTGTAACTGCTACCGTGATGGGTGAGAGGTACGACGATATGTTACAGAATTACATCATCCCCAGCCTGGCTGATAAACACCTGTTGGAACGTACGATGTGCATGCAGGATGGCGCTCCACCCCATATTGCTAGACGCGCGAAAGATCTCTTGCGCTCGTCGTTTGGTGATGATCGTGTGCTCAGCCACCACTTTCGTCATGCTTGGCCTCCCAGGTCCCCAGACTTCAGTCCGTGCGATTATTGGCTTTGGGGTTACCTGAAGTCGCAAGTGTATCGTGATCGACCGACATCTCTAGGGATGCTGAAAGACAACATCCGACGCTAATGCCTCACCATAACTCCGGACATGCTTTACTGTGCTGTTCACAACATTATTCCTCGACTACAGCTATTGTTGAGGAATGATGGTGGACATATTGAGCATTTCCTGTAAAGAACATCATCTTTGTTTTGTCTTACTTTGTTATGCTAATTATTGCTATTCTGATCAGATGAAGCGCCATCTGTCGGACATTTTTTGAACTTTTGTATTTTTTTGGTTCTAATAAAACCCCATCTCATTCCAAGCATGTGTGTCAATTTGTACCTCTCTATCTACATTATTCCGTGATTTATTCAGTTTTCAATATTATACTGACTTTTTGATCACTCGGTACTTGGAAACGTTAAAATGGTGAGTCCTACGCCACCCGCCGTATTCTCCAGACATTGCTCCCTCTGACTATCACCTGATTAGACCAATGGCGCATGGCCTGGCTGACCAGCACTGCCGATCTCGTGAAGAAGTCACAAATTGGATCGATTCGTGGATCGCTTCAAAAGATTTTTTCGTCGCGGGATACGTACACTGCCCGAAAGATGGGAGAAAGTGGTGGCCAGCGCTGGAAAATATTTTGCATGATACGTGTGTAACCAATTTGTTTCATTAAAGCCTCAAATGTTAGGGAAATAAGCGGCGGAAGCAAAGTTGTACCCCTTGTATATCGGAGAAAAGTGAAACCGAACGTGCACAAATTGTTGGTGCTCGTTTGGTGGGTGCTTTCGTAACCAAGGTAGCCGAAGTGCTGGTGTTTCAGGTGGTAACGTAACGAAGATTTATACCGCTTACAGGGAAAGCGAACAAACATCATCCGCTAGGTTACAACGCGGTCGAAAGTGTGTGTTGAGTGCTCGTGACAAGAAGTCATTGAAGAGCATTGTGATGAAAAAAAGAGGACGACAGCTGCAAAAGTCACTGCAGAGCTGAATGTGGCGTTTGCGCCAAAACAACATGAAGGGAGCTCCATAAGTAGGGAAGGGCGAGATGGAAGCCATATATCTTGCACTATGGAGCATTGAAAGAAAGTCATTTGGTCGGATGAGGCTTGCTTCAGACTGTTCCGAAATTATGCCCGAGTCTGCGCCCCAACAGGATTCGGTGATGGTGTGGCAGCCATATCGTGGTATTCCATGGGCCCTATGGCTACTCTTCAAGGTCGGATTCCTGCCAACGAATATGTCTCCATTTTAGCTGATCAGGTTCATCTCATGGTACAGTGTTTGTTCCCCAGTGGTGATGATGTGTTCCAAGCCTATAGAGCCCATGTTCACACAACTCCCATCGCCCAGGACTGGTTTTGCGAGCACGAGAATGAATTGTCGCGTCTGCCGTGGCCACCACAGTCACTAGATGTCAATATTATTGAGCCTTTGTGGTCTACTTTAGAGAGAGGAGTGTGTGATCGCTATCTACTTCATCATAGTTATCTGTCCGCCCCGATAGCTGAGTGGTCAGCGTGACGGATTGCCGTCCTACGGGTCCGGGTTCAATTCCCGGCCGGATCGGGGATTTTCTCCGCTCAGGAACTGGGTGTTGTGTTGTCTTCATCATCATTTCATGCCCATCCAGTGCGTAGGTCGCCCAATGTGGCGTCGAATGTAATAAGACCTGCAGCAAGGCGGCCGGACCTGCCCCATAAGAGGCCTCCCTGCCAATGACGCCAAACGCTCATTTCCATAGTTATTTGAACTCGCCACTGGTTTGCGGGAAGAATGGTATAAGTCCTCTTGAGAGCCAAAAAGGACCTGTATTTATCCATTCCGAAACGACTGGAAGCTGATTTGAATGCCAGTGGCTTTCCTACACATTATTAGGTATGGTAATGTGTTGTGCTATTGGTGTTTCCACGTATTTCGTCCGGCAGCACAGGATAATACAGACATGTCATGGACCTTCAGCCACAAAATGGCGTTGTTTGCAGCATGACAAGTATTCACAAGGACGACATCTGGAGCACTAACAACAACTGTGTGACTTCTGCGGCCAAGGCTTTAGAGAGAGGAATGCCAAAGGGGTTGCGACCTGCAACACTGGACACAGGAATGACACCACGTCGCCTTTTCAGACGAGTGATGGTTCTGCATACGACCTCACGATTGACACACCTGTATGTGGAGCCTCCAGAGACAGCGAAAGTTGTCATATTTCATTCGCCATTCTCTTACGCCCCAGCACCTGGTATGAGGGCGGTATGACATGCCAACAACATGATCACCTTTCGCTCGTATAGCCTGCAATTTCAGATGTGTTACTTCTGGTGTCTCTGCCATACCTACAAGGTCTCCGTAAGTTTACCTTCCAACAAGATGACACAAGGGAGGGTGTTCCACAGTTGCGATAGCCTACACGTTCTCCATAGTACACTGAAAACATATGGTCATGGGATGCTGGGAGATTGGCGTGCCATCCACGAACCAGCTACTACTGTTGGTGAACTCTGGCACTGACGTGAAGCAGCATGGAATGATGTACCCACACGTCTCATCCAAGCTCAGTTCGATTCGATAACTAGACGGGTTAGAGTCATAGTTGCTATCAGAGGGGGCAGCTATGTCTACTAAATTTCCGAATTTTTATACCCCCAAACACCCTACAAATATGATCGCGTATTTCTCGTACTGTCCTGTTTAGGCACAATACGCAAAATTTCATTATTTGATATCCTTTCTTGAGGAGGAGTTTTAAGGGGGGACGTTGATGAAACACACTCATGTTTCAAAAATGCACTAAATTCACTGTTTCGGAGATATGGCAATGAAGTTTTGTACCACGCTTTACATGAAAGTAACACATTTACATATAAGATCCTTTGATTATATATATTCAACTCTTTTTGAATGGAATTCGTTCCTTTTTCTCAGGAAGTATTGCATGGGGGCTTAATTATTGAAATGCAATAATTTTCGTAGTTGTGTGTCCGCTTACGAAGTCTCGCAACCGGTTGGCCCTGAGTAGTGTTACTACGCAATCTGACTGCATAGAATGACAATAAGGAATGAAAGGAAATTTCCGTTAACACAATTGATTAATTAAGTCCCCAGCAACTATAAAAGCTACGAAACAACAAAGCACAAGTGTAACTGTTCTGTGTGTGGAAGTGTGATGCAACGTACACGTATCTGGCACGGTTCTTCCTCAATACGACAAGATATTTTAAACACTATTTACAATGAAGTAATTAAAAATCCAGAAATACTATAATTGCACATAGAAACCAGAATTACAGTCTAATACACGAACACGAGACAGATGATTTGTTGACTGAACCTGTGACCAAGAGGCATTGTTATTTAGGAAATTTAGAATGCTTGTTTTTTGTTACCTTCATATACAGGGTGTTACAAAAAGGTACGGCCAAACTTTCAGGAAATATTCCTCACACACAAAGAAAGAAAACATGTTATGTGGACATGTGTCCGGAAACGCTGAATTTCCATGTGAGAGCTCATTTTATTACTTCTCTTCAAATCACATTAATCATGGAATGGAAACACACAGCAACAGAACGTACCAGCGTGACTTCAAACACTTTGTTACAGGAAATGTTCAAAATGTCCTCTGTTAGCGAGGATACATGCATCCACCCTCCGTCGCATGGAATCCCTGATGCGCTGATGCAGCGCTGGAGAATGGCGTATTGTATCACAGCCGTCCACAGAGTCTCTACATTTGGTACCGGGGTTGCGTATACAAGAGCTTTCAAATGCCCCCATAAATGAAAGTCAAGAGGGTTGAGGTCAGGAGAGCGTGGAGGCCATGGAATTGGTCCGCCTCTACCAATCTATCGGTCACCGAATCTGTTGTTGAGAAGCGTACGAACACTTCGACTGTAATGTGCAGAAGCTCCATCGTGCATGAACCACATGTTGTGTCGTACTTGTAAAGGCACATGTTCTAGCAGCACAGGTAGAGTATCCCGTATGAAATCATGATAACGTGCTCCTTTGAGCGTAGGAGGAAGAACATGGGGCCCAATCAAGACATCACCAACAATGCCTGCCCAATCGTTCACAGAAATCTGTATTGAAGACGTGATTGCACAATTGCGTGCGGATTCTCGTCAGCCCACACATGTTGATTGTGAAAATTTACAATTTGATCACGTTGGAGGATTGACACATTGTTGGATGAACCATTCGCAGAAGGGTAGCCGTGGAGGCCAATCAGCTGCTGATAGTGCCTGCACACGCTGTACATGGTACGGAAACAACTAGTTCTCCCGTAGCACTCTCCATACAGTGACGTGGTCGACGTTACCTTGTGCAGCAGCAACTTCTCTGACGCTGACATTAGGGTTATCGTCAACTGCACGAAGAATTGCCTCGTCCATTGCAGGTGTCCTCGTCGTTCTACGTCTTCCCCAATCGCGAGTCATAGGCTGGAATGTTCTGTGCTCCCTAAGACGCCGATCAATTGCTTCGAACGTCTTCCTGTCAGGACACCGTCGTTCTGGAAATCTGTCTCGATACAAACGTACCGCACCACGGCTATTGACCCGTGGTAATCCATACATCAAATGGGCATCTGCCAACTCTGCATTTTAAACATTGCACTGACTGCAAAACCACGTTCGTGATGAACACTAACCTGTTGATGCTACGTACTGATGTGCTTGATGCTAGTACTGTAGAGCAATGAGTCGCATGTCTACACAAGCACCGAAGTCAACATTACCTTCCTTCAATTGGGCCAAGTGGCGGTGAATCGAGGAAGTACAGTACATACTGACGAAACTAAAATGAGCTCTAACATGGAAATTAAGCGTTTCCGGACACATGTACACATATCATCTTTTCTTTATTTGTGTGTGAGGAATGTTTCCGGAAAGTTTGGCCGTACCTTTTTGTAACGCCCTGTATATTGACGAAAAATACACTGTGATCATTGCAACATCTTGCATCTATATATTATAGCAACCGAACAGCATCTGCTGTCTCGCCCAACAGAACAACTGCACACGACATGCTGTCAGCTAGTACTGCTCTCGACATCCTTTCAACAAGCAGTGCCCACGGCAACCTCTGAACTAAAACTGCCCTCGACATTTTCTGAACAACTTCTACGCTAGTGGAGGCGGCGGAATAATACTCTTTGGTACAATCTCTGGCGCTGTGACTCAGTGTAGCTAACTTTCAGTATTCAAGAGATTTCTACAAAAATTTCTCTGTTTCAGCCCTTTATATGTTGTAAGCTTCTCTCATGAGGTCTATGGAATAGGTCAAATAGGAGAATTTTCATAATTTTTAAATTATAATTCCACAAGTACAATTTTAATTTCATGCAAAATTTCAAGCACATTGCCCTATATCTCAGCTTGGAATCAGAATTACAAAATTTGCTGTTGAGACAACTATTATTAGGTATACGGAAATATGTGTACAAAGTTTCATAATTCTAGCATTCATAGAATCTGAGGAAAAGGTACATAAACTTTAAAAAACAAACTTTTCAGGTAACGCAATTTATAGTTCAACCTAACTTTTTTTCTTATGTCACTTCTTCAGATGGCACCACATTTGTACTCTGGGTCGTCTTTCCTTTTAAGTCTTCTCTTCTGGTTTCTTGTTGTCTGTCTTCTTTACTTTACCAGGTGTTCAACTGACTTTTCAGCTGCAGAGACGTGCTGTAAATCTATTTTTCTCAGGATGTCTTGAGTGAAATTTCCTATCTTGAAGCCCATTCTTTCTAATACCTCCAGCCTCCAGAAGTTCCCATCATCAAATACAATAACTGCATCATAAGTTGCAATTCTGACAACTGTAGCAGATGCAAATGTGTTTTTAGGGCATCGTTTCCATATTTAGAGACTCATTTGGAATTTGGGTTTTACCATGAACACATTTTTTGAAAAATGCGGGATCGGCCAAAAATGATTTCTAAAACCAAATAGTGTGTATCACGGCCTTCTAGATGTATCCCGCACACGTTTGGTTGAAAGTAAAATACAGAATCGTTGAAACTTCCTGGCAGATTAAAACTGTGTGCCCGATCGAGACTCGAACTCGGGACCTTTGCCTTTCGCGGGCAAGTGCTCTGCCACCTGGCAGAAGTAAAGCTGTGAGTACCGGGCGTGAGTCGTGCTTCGGTAGCTCAGTTGGTAGAGCACTTGCCCGCGAAAGGCAAAGGTCCCGAATTCGAGACTCGGTCGGGCACACAGTTTTAATCTGCCAGGCAGTTTCATATCAGCGCACACTCCGCTGCAGAGTGAAAATCTCATTCACAGGATCGTTGTTCACGGAGCTGGTATTGAAGTGCTGCTTCAAAACCTGGGCGTGGCAGGGAGACTGCGTCACACTTTTTATTAGTTTTCAGGCACTTCGGATGCGATTTAAACATTGAAACTTTGGGAACTTATTGTCCATGAGTTGTACTAACAAATAAAAAATAAATCGAAAATTGACATTTTTGGTCAATTTCATCAACGTCCCCCCTTAATGGCCAGCAGTTGTATAGACTGGTTTAGAGAATTCATATCACCATCGTCAATGTATTCGCTGTTTCAATACACAAGAAATATACATAAATAAAAATGTAAATGTTCTTTTGTACAAAATCTTAAATATCCGCAAGTTCTCCACCGATTCCACTGTAATTTTGACACAACGTTGCATTCGAATACGCGTATGTTATTCTATAGGGGTCAACCACTTTTTAAAAATGTGTATAATACTGGGTGGTCCTAAATTATATGTAAAAAATGTAAAGGCTGGTAGAAGGGACCTAAATAAGCAGATTTCGTATAGCAATGTGTGTGCGGTAGTGACACATTGCAGCCATAGCTTGGACAGCTGTACGAATCACAGAAAACTGAAAAGCCATGTCAAGACTAATTACATCATAAATTTGTGAATAGTTTGCAAGAGGTCCTCGAAAGAGCGCCTACCAACAGCGATACACGATTCACAGCGACGGCTCATGGATCGGCTTCTTTAGAAAAGACTTCAGGCATGTCGATCGTATGTCCAACAGCAACAGACACGCGGGCAACTAGACCTTCCTCAGATGTGAGGGGACTCTCGTACACCAGGCTTTTCATATGACCTCACAAGAAAAAATTCAGCCAGGTTAAATCGGGAGAACGCGGTGGCCAGGGAGCTGGACTGCCCCGTCCTATCCATTGCTGGGTGTAGACAGCGTCCAGGTAGTTCCTGACGTTTCGACTGAAGTGAGCTGGGGCTCCATCGTGCTAGAACCACATTCGTCTGTGGACTGTTTGAGGAACATCGCCCATAACTTCAGGTAAGACCTCCTGTGGAAGATGTTGCATGTTCGGCCAGTTAAATTTCATTTACAATGTACGAACCTACTAAATTACTGTGCAGATTGCTCGAATGTTCGGCGATCCAGTCGTTTCCTATCCGGCAATCGCTTTCTGTATATTCTTTGAGAAGCTAATCTATTCCCTTGTGCAGCCCTATGCAAGAAATGCACGTCGGCAGCCCCGCGTTGGTGAAACGATGATTGCTGCTCGAGACTCGTGCGGGAAATGATGAGCCCTGCTAGCGAAGCGCTTTTATACACCACAGTCAAAAATGGTTCAAATGGCTCTGAGCACTATGGGACTGAACATCTGAGGTCATCAGTCCCCTAGAACAGAAATACTTAAACCTAACTAACCTAAGTACATTACAGACAGCCATGCCCGAGGCAGGATTCGAACCTGCTACCGTAGCAGTCGCGCGGTTCCAGACTTCGCGTCTAGCACCGCTTGGCCACCTACGCCACAGTCATCAGCGATCCTCTACTGGCTCAAGGCGGCATTACCGCATACACATTCGTATACGACATCTGCTTATTTCGGTCCCCTCTACATGCCGTTACAGTTTTGACGTATAGTTTAGGACCACCCTGTATACAAACAAATGTGTAATAGAAAGGGATATGAAACCTGGTGGTCAAGGGATGGCAGGATTCGGTTACGATTGTGGACAGGGCCGTTATCAGTTACTACTGGTTGCCTTTTACAGTTACACACAATTTATTTTAAATCGGTAATTCCAGACTCAACAATAAATAAAAAAGTACCACACGTTATTAATGAAGGAATAAACACGTGTAAATAATAGTGTTTTCAGTAAGTTACAATATAGCAAATCACCATTAAATAAAGATACAACAGATAATGTTTTAAAAGCAAGCCACTGTGTTCTGGGCAGAAGGCCTTACACGCTAGGAACGGCAATAAATTAAGCATTGTTTAAAACTCGCTGCAACTTACAAATTACAGGTATTGAAATATTAAGGTAACTCGCCACAAACACAGCAGAAGGCATCAAATGCCAGGAATGGTAGTAAATAAGGTTTTAAGGCTTACTGCTAAAATAAAAATACCAAATTAGAATTTTAAGGCAAATGACCATAATCACGGCTGAAGGCCTTAAACTCCAAGAATGGCATAAATTAAGAATTGTTTAAGAAATCGCAGCAATTTACAACTTACAGGTATTGAAATATTAAAGGTAAGTCACCCCAAACACAGAAGGCGTGGGTTGAAGGAGCGTTATACTGAACTACTGGCCATCAGACCTCCTTTTAGAACACTCGTCTTACGAGAACCAAGGGGCCACAGACGGTGCTCCAGTAATCGACCTCTGAGAAGGTCTGGCAACAAACACTTTCGCGAGCGATGAGATAGGCAGCCAAGAGTTGCATTCACTTCACAAGATGGTAGCTCAGACTAGTGGCAGTCCAACGAATGACTAATGATAATCTTGCTGAAGCTACCTGACGTCCGATAAACCAAATGCAACAACGGAACACTACGCCAAAGTGGGAACCGGCGGTCTGCACTACGTCCCCAGAATACTGTGTTTAGAGCTCCCGGAACGAGACAGGATCCACTACCATCTGAGTAGAAAGCACTCCACTCACTGCTCTTTACCTCGGCGACACTACGAGCAGCAAAACGAACCCAAGTCACTGGAGAATCGCGGGATATCACAATGGTGGAGGTTTCTCTACTTGGAGTGAAATGCACTCATCTTAGGGCTTGCTGGATCCGGTTTACGACGAGGTCGTGCAGCTTCGTGAGCACAGCCCTTCCATCCGGCAGTCCATGCGTGCCGCCAGCGGTCCTGGCGTGTTATCACACTGCGCAGACCTGACTCCTCCTGAGTCCCCAACCGAACTCGCCCACTCACACGACCTGGAAAAACAACGACGTCGCTCCAAAGATAGCGTAACAGTTACTACATATCGACGACCGTCGATGCTGCCACTAGCGGACAGGCAACGTTCACGAAACCGAGTGGCGCCAGTCAACACGAGAAGAAGACAAACAATCGCAACCATGCCAACTAAACGATACCGTCCGCCCTCCAACAGAGGGCAGAAACCTACAAACAGCACCAACACCAGCCGCAACACAGCTCAGGGAGACTTGTAAAATGCAAACCTTCACAGCCGGAGATATCACAGTCAGTAAAATATTCCGGGCTTTTATGCCGTGGTTGAATGGATTTCCCGTTTAAACCCAACGTTTCCTTCCCATCTGCTAAGGACCTTTCAAGGGGGATTGTAGCTTCTTTGAATGTCCAGACATTTAATGAAGTTGTGATCCTCCTTGAAAATGTCCTCCGACCGCTACATAACAGCTCGGAATATTTTATTAATTGTAATGGGGAAATGAATTACCAAAAATCTCGAGAAGTTCTTGACCAACTTACCTCAGATTTTTACGCAATAGTCTAATGAACATTCGGACAGATGCAGGCTATGTATTTTTAATATCTATTGTATATAAATAAATATATAATAGTGAAATGTTATTAGCCAAGAGGAAAGTTGTATTTATGGCTTATAGGTTTATGATTTGAATACTCCTACAGAATACGAATTTGTAATAACAGTAAACAAGGTTCAAGATCAGTGGGAGGGGGGGGGGAGAGGAGATGGACAGGGGGGTGGAAGGAAATGGAGATACAAAACTGGAAGGAGGAGATTGGCAGAAAGAGGAGGCAGAAGAGGTGGAGAGAGAGAGGGAGAGGAGAAGATGGACATAGATAGGGAGGAGGAGAAGGTGGATAGAGAGTGAGAGACAGAGAGAGAGAGGGGGGGGGGGGGAAGGAGGTCATGGATAGAGAGAGGTAGAAGGAGGAGATGTACGAACAGATGGGGAGAAGGGCGGCCACACATTAGGACGTGTATCCAATCCCATACATATTGGAAACACCTGCGTTCTCTTTTTTTCCCCCTTGCTATTTAACTGGACTAAGTCACAGCAATGCGCTGGCCAGGAATAGCTAATTACTAATAAACCATTGTTATTACTTTGGTTGTGTTTTTCATGCTTCACTTTGACAGTTGCCGGTTTAGTAGCATTTTAATTTTCGCCCGCAATATTTTTGCTTTCAAAAAACGCGACTTTATCTTTGAAATGTTTTTTCCGATCATACTCTGGTCAGCTTCGTTTAGGACCCAAGCTATTTGAGCTATCGCTTTGTGGCACCGCACAAGTGTGTTTACATCTTTGGGAGTTTCTGCTCACATTAGCCAATCAAGTATGGGGGCGTGTCGAACAGGCGATGCGGCTGAGTCTCTCCGGCGTTATTGTTTTGTTTGGTGGTTTTGAGGTCGACGCGAGCTCGTTCAGAGTGCTGAAATATTGATGTTTACGTGTGAGATCTTTACAATTACTTGTCATGGTGATTAACAGACGGTGTGTCGTTTAATTTAGTCGCATGCTCTCCAATTTCTCACAGTTTTATTGAAACTGCAGAACTTGCCGTGAATTATAACGTGAAATGGTGTCCTTGTGCGTAGTGACACAAAGCCCCATAGTATACTCGCCTTTCGTAAAATGGAAGGTGATTTATAGGATCGAGTAATATCTTTGCAGTCCGTTGCATTATGGTGAAACTCCGCGTTAATGTACGAGTACAAAATATTTGCCCAGTCTTTAGAAGCGGTAACCTTCGTCAAGTATGTGGGTGTGACTATTCGAAGTGATCTCAAATGGAATGACCAGATTACACAAGTAAAGGGCAAGGCGAACTCTAGATTGCGGTTTAGTGGTAGAATCCTGGAGCGATGCAGTCCTTCAAGAAAAGAAATTGCTTCGTTCAGTCTTAGAGTATTGTTCGTCTGTATGTGACGCTTACCAGTTGGGTCTGATTCAAGAGATTGAGAAGGTCCAAAGAAGAGCGGCAAGATTCGTGACTCGTACATTTAGCCATCGCGAGAGCGTTACAAATCTCGTAGAAAGTTTGAAGTGGGACGCACTTGCAGCAAATAGACGACGCGCTAAACGGAAGGGGCTCCTCACTAAATTTCGAAATCGGATCTTCGGAGATGATGTAGAGCATTTATTAATACCACCAACTTTCAAACTGCGCAATGATCACCATTCAAAGATAATGGAAATTAGATCTCGGATTGAGGCGTTCAGACAGTCGTTTTTCCCTCGCGCGATCCGCGAGTGGAACAGAGAGGGTGGGTGGGGGGTGGGGGAGGGGGTTGGGGGGTTGGGGGGGGGGGGGGGAATATGACCATGGCGCGAATTGTGCCCTCCGCCACATACGTGACTAGCGGAGTATATATCTAGATATGTAGATTTGCGGATTATAATGCCAACGTACCATCCGCTCCTGCGTGATACAAGTAAATTGTTTATTGTTTTGCTGGAAAGAGTATGTCGTGTTCTTTTTCTAGAGTTTCAGTTCATGTTATATTACACTGAAAACGCCTGTAGTATCTGTGGTTTGTCTGCAATATTTTGAGAAAAAAATATGTTATTTGTATCATTTCTCTGAATTATTTCGTTCAACAGAAATCATTCATTTATTATCGTACGTAAAATACGAGCTAGTGATGAAAAGTAATCCCTTCCTACTGATTTGCGAAAATACTTAATACCTTTTTAAATAAAACACGCATTACTAACATTCTTAATTTTTATTCTCCATGTCTACATATTTATTTCTCAACGTGGTACCCTGGCGACAAAACACATTTCCGCCAACGAAGGACAGGTTTCTTGCTACCGTCACTGCAGTATGTTTGACATTTTTGACGGAGCCACATCGTCACCTCTGCTGTCGCCGCTTCGACACTATCAAAGTGAAATTCTTGAAGATGTTCTTCCAGGTCTGGAAACAGATGAAAATCTGGAGGATGGTCGATGAAAGTGAACTCAAGGCGTCGGACTGTTGCAGACGTCACAGGCCTCGTGTGTGGCCTGGCATTGTTATGGTTCAAATGGCTCTGAGGACTATGGGACTTAACATCTGAGATCATCAGTCCCCTAGAACTTAGAACTACTTAAACCTAACGACATCACACACATCGATGCCCGGGGCGGGATTCGAACCTGCGACCGTAGCGGTCGCGCGGTCAGGCTGTAGCACCTAGAACCGCTCGGCCACCCCGGCCAGCTGGCATTGTCATGCTGAAGGATAGAGTGCTCCATGTATGGACGAACTCTTCGAATTCAAAATTCGAGTGCAGCACGCTGTTTCTCACGCACAGACTTAGTTACGTTACACACCGCCATACTACACCCTACAATTCGCAGCTCTCTAGCGGTAGAGGGTTGGAGATATGCAGATGTGAAGATTTCAGGAGTAGAATCTAATCACGTTTGTTTTATTTGTAAAGCTTGTAACACCCTAAGAAACCCGAAAATCCCAATAAGAATGTCATGATAATTTAAAGTAGGGAACAGTGGTATGCCGACTGGTACGAAAACTTTGACAATAATACAACACCATAAAGTTATGATGAACACCAATTTCAGTAATTACTGAGTGTCATTATATAAAGGTAGAAAGAAAGAAAGGTTATTTTTAATTAGTTATCAAACAGCTCAGTAATAACTGTCAATCAGTACGACGAAAGTTAAGTCCAAAGTAATATGTTGGCCAGAGATAACATTTATTGTGAAAGAGAGTTGTAAACGCGACGAAAAGGAAATTCAATGCGTCTACGATGCTCGATCATGGAAAAGTTAGTCGCTTGCTTGCTATGAAGTCGAGAGAGAGAACACTGTTTGTTATAGTACTACAAACGGAACACTACGAGATTGTTTCTTTTTTTAAAAAAGGTAATATTGTGTGATAGAGATGCTCGAACTTTCTTTTCAGTTATTCTGACTAGAGAGCTTGAACTGAAGTGATATTCTGATAGTGTACGACGAGTTAATGGACTTTAATGATTAGAGATATTATCGTTGGACTCAATCTTCATCAAAGTGAACAGTTACAACGAAGAATGGACATAGTATCGAAGACTGCAATACCTGATTAGCCTGGGGTAGCAAACATTAATACGACCACACGAAGATAATACAAGTACGCCGATTGTAAAAGTTGTCGTAACCGTCACGACCACTGAATTGAAAAGAATCGTAATTGATCTGATCCACCGGTAAGCGTGTGATCTGATGATTATAAACTAATTGCTAAGAAGGAACAATAAAATTGTTCGTAAGTAACGGAAATCTCACGTGTTGGATCCATTATTAATTGAACTATGTAATAGTTGATGAGCAATTAACTGTGAACGTTCTAATTTAAAGAGTGACTTGATGAACATTGAGCATTGAAAGGAGTGTTTTGCTCAAATAATATCACGATGCACGAAAGCAAGATAGCATTACAGATTATCTCTGGATTTCCGTCGTGTCGTATTGAACAATTCTGCCTAGCAACGTAACAAGTACTGATACTGAACCGCAAATGAATTTTTCATCGCTTCAGTGGTGTGAAACGACGCCGGTGATGAATGATTCACTCAGTTCTGCAATAACTAACTAACCGGGCATAGCAAATCATCATACAACCATAACAGACAATTGAAATCAGCATCGCTGAGAAGACTGTGCGGACTCGCAAACGGACTTTCACACATTACGCGAGGAACAATTTTCTTTCGAGATTTTCAGGTGCTGTTCCACGTGATCAGACGGTGACAACCACCACTGCGCGTCGCGTCTCTATTCCACCGATCGAGCTGTGGCAGCAGCGGCTCAACATCAACAGCGAAATCAAAAATGGGAGAGGGGACGTCAAAAGCTTTAAGAGTTTTGGCATAAAGTATTCGGAGGCATTACTTCTCAGAAGGCCCTCGCAGTTTCGTGCTGCCATGTCGCCATCTTGTAAAGACATGTTGCTACAGTGTTCGTCATATCAGTGACCAGTGATGCTACGAATAGCTAATCTCATTCAGTTTTATGCTACAATTGCAGTCCATTAATAATAAAAGCTGCGTTCTTTGCATGACTGAAATTACACATGCAGAAAGTCGGTCACTGATTGCTGTTCTGGTATGCTCATATCTTTGGGAGACCATGCACTGTGTTTTTGTGTGACAGCGATGTATTTCGTGGAGCACATGATAATGTGTGTGCCGCTTCGCGACACATTGCCGTTGACGCGAGCTGTGTGATCTTTGGTTCTGTGCGGCGGCACCTCCCTGTGTGTCGAAGGCAGGGAGCTTGGCCGGAGAGGCCGCTAGTGGGGTCCCTTGTAAGCCTACGAATAGGAAGGAGCTGAGATGGTTCACAAAATGGTTCAAATGTTTCTGAGGACTATGGGACTTAACATCTGAGGTCATCAGTCTGCCAGAACTTAGAACTACTTAAACCTAACTATCAGTCCGCCAGAACTACTTAAACCTAACTAATCTAAGGACATCACACACATCCATGACCGAGGCAGGATTCGAACCGTAGCGGTCGCGCGGTTCCAGACTGAAGAGCCTAGAAACGCTCGGCCACAACGACCGGTAGCTGAGATGGTATTAAACCGATGGCAGGAGCTGGCAATGCGAGCTCCAAGTGTTGTTCCACTGTGTATGAAATGGAGTGGTGACGTTGAGTGCCTGTTTACTATGGTATTTGTTGCAGGCAACTGGTTTTCGTCTATCCTGGAATTCGGATTAGCGCCCGGCCCTGTAAAAGTTCGAAACCTGTCCTCATTTCATGGGTGCAGAGATCCTGAGAAATCAGTACCCAGAACAACCACCTCTGGCCGTAATAACGGCCTTGATACGCCAGGGCAGTGAGTCAAACAAGGGTTGGATGGCGTGTACAGGTACAGCTGCCCATGCAGCTTCAACGCGATACCACAGTTCATCAAGAGAAGTGACTGGCGTATTGTGACGAGCCAGTTGCTCGGCAACCATTGACCAGATGTTTTCAATTAGTGAGAGATCTGGAGAATGTGCTGGCCAGGGTAGCAGTCGAACATTTTGTGTATCCAGAAAGGCCCGTACAAAGACCTGCATCAGGCGGTCGTGCATTATCCTGCTGAAATGTAGGGTTTCGCAGGGATAGAATAACCGAGCGGTTCTAGGCGTTTCAATCCGAAACCGCGCGACTACTACGGTCGCAGGTTCTAATCCTGCCTCGGGCATTGGTTGTGTGTGATGTCCTTAGGTTAGTTAGGTTTAAGTAGTTCTAAGTTCTAGGGGACTGATGACCTCAGATGTTAAGTCCCATAGTTCTCAGAGCCATTTGAACCATTTAAGGATCGAATGAAGAGTAGAACCACGGGTCGTAGCACATATGAAATGTAACGTCCACTGTCAATGTGCCGTCAATGCGAACAAGAGGTGACCGAGACGTGTAACCAATGGCACACCATACCATCACGCCGGGTGATACGCCAGTATGGCGATGACGAATACACGTGTCCAATGTGCGTTCACCGCGATGTCGCCAAACAGGAATGCAATCGCCATGATGCTGTAAACAGAACCTGGATTCATCCGACAAAATGACGTTTTGCCATTCGTGCATCCAGGTACGTTGTTGAGTATACCATAGCAGGTGCTCCTGTCTGTGATGCAGCGTCAATGGTAGCCGCAGCCGCGGTCTCCGAGCTGACAGCCCATACTGCTCCAAACGTCGTCGAACTGTTCGCGCAGATGGTTGTTGTCTTACAAACGTCCCTATCTGATGACTCAGGGATCGAGACGTGGCTGCACGATCCGTTACAGTCATGCGGATAAGATGCCTGTCATCTCGACTGCTACTGATACGAGGCCGTTGGGATCCAGCACGGCGTTCCGTATTACGCTCCTGAACCCAACGATTCCATATTCTGCTAAGTCATTGGATCTCGACCAACACGAGCAGCAATGTCGCGATACTATAAACCGAAATCGGGATAGGCTACAATGCGACCATTATCAAAATTGGAAACGTGATGGTATACTTTTCTCCTCCTTACACGAGGCATCACAGCAACGTTTCACCAGGCAACGCCGGACAACTGCTGTTTGTGTATGAGAGATGGGCTAGAAACTTTCCTCATGTCAGCACGTTGTAGGTGTCGCCACCGGCGCCAACCTTGTGTGAATGCTCTGAAAAGCTAATCATTTGCATGTAACTGTATCTTCTTCCTGTCGGTTAAATTTCGCGTCTGTAGCACGTCAACTTCGTGGTGTAGAAATTTTAATGGCCAGTAGTGTAGAAAGACTATACTCCAATTGACGTTCAACAACGAATTGCCAGACCGAAGGCTTTCGAAACAGAGCGTTTATTGAGGAAAGGTGTTCGTTTACCTGCTACAGACCTCACTGGAATACACCTACTCATTTTAAGCTGTACAATGTACGTCAAGGTGGCCGATGAAGCCGCTCGTTAAAGAACTCTCGCCGCTGGTCAAAGGAGATTTAAATTTCGACACACTGATGCCTATATGAGCGATGTAACAGTAGCTCCTTCAGGCTTGGGTGTGAGGGTCATTCGGATCATTGAATTGCTGTTTGATGCACCAGAATCGATGGTTACTGAATCGCTGCGACCATATGGAACAGTGCTTAGTCATACACTTGAACCCTGGGCGGGTTTTAGCACGTTACCCATGCTAAACGGCATCCGACAGGTGCGGATCTTCATTAACAAGCATATCCCTTCTTATTTATTCATTGGAGGAGGTAGAGCTGTTGTGATTTACGATGGCCACCCACGCTCATGCTCTGACTGTGGTGGAGAAGGAAATATCCGCTCGGAGTGCATACAACGTCGCGTCGTGCAACTGCCACATGGAGATGCGTCACAGCGAGTTGTTCCCACCCAACTGTGGGTACGGTTATTTGCCACCTCTTCAGGCTCCGCCCACGAAAAGAAATTAAATACGCCATGATCTTTTTGTTAAAAAATGAAAGGGTAAAGGAAAGGATACAATACTTTTATTACATTTTATTTGTTTCATTTTTGTTGTTAGGTTTTTTTTTTAATCTTCTTCCGGGGATGACCACTGCATCCAGACAGTGAAATGTCCTGGTTGTCTTCTCGTACAGCGAGGGTGAAACACCCTATACCTACGGCTGATATCTCGTATCAGTTCATCATGTGCTTTATCGTCAATCTCTTCTCACACCCGGTACACCCCAGCTTGCACACTGTTGCTTTAATGGCCTACAATGGTGTACAAAGTCTGAAGTAAATCTGTGATCCCAACATCGTGGCATCCCCTTGTAAGTAGGCGCCGGGGTCGGCGCTGATGGCCCTAGTTGCTGCTATGGACGAGGTGCGTGAATGGGACATGACACATTAGTAAGAAGTGGTCTGTTTGCCGAAGATTTAACCTGGTGCTTCTTGTATTAAAGTTACACAGGGTCTTACAAAAAGGTACGGCCAAACTTTCAGGAAACATTCCTCACACACAAAGAAAGAAAATATGTTAAGTGGACATGTGTCCGGAAACGCTTACTTACCATGTTAGAGCTCATTTTATTACTTCTCTTCAAATCACATTAATCATGGAATGGAAACACACAGCAACAGAACGTACCAGCGTAACTTCAAACACTTTCTTACAGGAAATGTTCAAAATGTCCTCCGTTAGCGAGGATACATGCATCCACCATCCGTCGAATGGAATCCTTGATACGCTGATGCAGCCCTGGAGAATGGCGTATTGTTTCACACCCGTCCACAATACGAGCACGAAGAGTCTCTACGTTTGGTACCGGGGTTGCGTAGACAAGAGCTTTCAAATGCCCCCATAAATGAAAGTCAAGAGGGTTGAGGTCAGGAGAGCGCGGAGGCCGTGGAATTGGTCCGCCTCTACCAATCCATCGGTCACCGAATCTGTTGTTGAGAAGCGTACGAACACTTCGACTGAAACGTGCAGGAGCTCCATCGTGTATGAACCACATGTTGTGTCGTACTTGTAAAGGCACATATTCTAGCAGCACAGGTAGAGTATCCCGCCTGAAATCATGGCGGTGAATCGAGGAAGTACAGTACATACTGACGAAACTAAAATAAGCTCTAACATGGAAATTAAACGTTTCCGGACACATGTCCACATAACATCTTTTCTTTATTTGTGTGTGAGGGATGTTTCCTGAAAGTTTGGCCGTATCTTTCTGTAACACCCTGGATAAAATTCTGAACCGCAGGAATGGTCAGGAAGTGTTACAGTAATTTTTAGCTTTAATTTAAAAAAATCTTGTGGTTGTTAATTACATATGACACGTTATATGATGTATTATGGGGGTTTGAACGTTAAATGGAGCTCAACATACTAGTTATTTTATGTACTGTTATTGTGAGTTGTTTTCCGTCTCTATGCCAGTTTATGAACACTGACCTACGAGCGTGTTGTTTAAAGCCATGTTCTCCTGCACATGCTAATCATTTTATGATGTATTATTCAATTGTTCATTACCGTCCTGTCTTTCTTTAAAACTTAGAGCCTAGAGTATGTTATTAAGGCAAGAACTATTTTAAGAGGGCGAGGCAAATGAAAACCTTAAATATTTTTGAAATATTATTTATTGTGCAGAAGTGGTACAAGGCTACATCACTTTTCAACATAATCCTCCCCCACGCTCAATGCAAGTCCTCCAGCGCTTACAAAGCGCATAAATTCCTTTAGAAAAAAATTATTTTGGTAGTTCTCGCAACCACTCGTGCACCACGTGGCGTACCTCTTCATCAGAACGGAATTTCTTTCCTCCCATTGCGTCTGTGAGTGGTCCAAACATATGGAAATCACTTGGCGCAAGGTCTGGTGAGTATGGTGGATGAGAAAGACACTCAAAACGCAGGTCTGTGATTGTTGCATCTGTTGTACGGGCAGTGTGGGGCCTTGTATTGTCATGTTGCAAAAGAACACCTGCTGACAGCAATCCAGGTCGCTTTGATTTGATTGCAGGTCGCAGATGATTTTTTTGGGAGATCTGTGTATGATGCACTGGTGACAGTCGTCCCTCTAGGCATGTAATGCTCCAAAATGAGGCCTTTTGTGTCCCAAAAGAGAGTCAGCATAACCTTCCCTACTGATGGTTCTGTTCGAAACTTCTTTGGTTTTGGTGACGAGGAATGGCAACATTCCTTTCTCACCCTCTTCGTTTCCGGTTCGCGGAAGTGAACTAAGGTTTCGTCTCCAGTAACGATTCTCGTAAGGAAGCCATCACCTTTTTGTTCAAAGCGCCGAAGTTCTTCACAAGCATCAACACATCGTTATCTCATTTCAGGAGCTGCTGTGGCACCCATATTGCAGACACTTTGTGAAACTGGAGCACATCATCCGCAATTTGGTGTGTTGAGGCATGACTAATCTGTAAACATGCTGCAATGTCATTCAGTGTCACTCTGCGGTTTTGCTAAAACCGAATAACAGGACGCTGTTCTTCCATGGTGCAAGTCGCAAGTAGGGCGGCCATCTTTATACTGATACTGCGAAGGTATGTGTGCATCTGCACTAAGCTGCCACCTACAGGCCATTCTGCACGGTGTTTGTAGCACGCTTACCAACTTACAGGATAACGACGTGAAATTTCGATTTGTTATAACAAATTTAAGGTTTTCATTTGACTCACCCTTGTAATTATGCGTCACGCGTGTGAGGGTTTAGTTGGTCCATGGATTATAATCTTTTGTCTTGGCCCAATACTAATGTGTCTCCATTGTGTATAATATTCTTTGTGTGTTTACGAACGAACTTAAGTATTGGCTGACTGCAACTGGTGGAGGAACATTCTTTTAAAGGAGTGAAGCAAGCTGTTCGTTGTAAACGGTCTAAGGTTCAATTGCTATGGCAGACGATCATTTAAATTTTAATTTTTTGCCATTGTAGTATATTTAATGAATGAATGTTAAGCAGTCATTCTGCTCTTTATTAACACATATCTCAGTCCCACTGTGCACCTGTGCTAATGTGGGACTCCCTGTTTCCAACAGTATGAGGGGATTTTGTTGTTAAATTACGTCATGAGGTCAATGGTTTAATGAAGCATTTGGATAATTAGTCTTTTAGATTCTAAATTACGGATATGGGGAAACAGCCTAATTGCACCCTTTAGGCTATAATCTGGATGTGAGCATTATATAACTTTTGGACAGGTTTTTGATAAATGCTTACCTGCTGTTGGGTGGTAGAATATGCACATTCATTAGCGTTCGGTTTATGCTAAATAAGCATGTATGTGTCAGCAAGTACGTCGTTAATCACTTGTGGCCAAATCACGTTTTCAGTAGAATTCAGAGGCATAAACGATCAAATTACACAGCATATATTAATAGATGAGGGCTTTACTTAACTGCTCATGACAGTAGCTCATTCTTACAACACAGAACACTGCTTACAAGTTTCTGGATCATTATGTAATGTGCATTTTTCATAAATTCAGTGGGTAAGAATAAGTAACCAATTCCAACGAAACCGATGTCCTTATTATTTGCACACCCTCATCACGCAACGTCTGTTGTCAAAACTGCGGAGCTTTGAATACATGGTTCACGACATAACCCTCTACACGAGGCTTCCTCGCCCCATAGATTTTATGAGCACCTGCCCCCGTGTAACGTGCCGCTTAGGCTGTGGAGCTCTCGTGTTGTCCGTAGGGACGAGAAATGGACGGAACTCTTTGCCATCTGTCCGAGCCACGAAGCGGCCTGCAGGGGTTGCGTGGGAACCGAACCCCGTCGGGAATCGGCGTACTCTTCAGCCCGGCTCTACACTCTCAGCGCCCTCTCTTCATTCTCAGACCTCTTGTAATGTGGCAACATGGATATCCTATGCGAAAAACGGGAGCACTTGACACTGGTGACCTTGTTGCAGTGACACTGCTGTCAACATTTTGCATACATTTTTAATCAACAAAGGAAGTAAATTTCCTGAATTGCCCTGCCATCATTGTGGATTTATGTGGCTAAATTGCCTAGAGCGCTTGTTACATAAGGTGATCCAGCTGTCCCTACTATTTTATGCAACGCACAAGACCTTCAAAAACCACACATGAGATTTTCATATTCTCTCAGATGCTAAGCGCAAAAATGAACAGGAACAGGACTTCTTTCGTAGGAAATATAATGTAGTTAAATTTTGTACTTGGATACGTTTTTGCTAGAGACTTTAGCTATCGAATTATTCGAGAAACACAAACAAAACTGACATTCAAACGCCTTTTTATTGAGTAACTCGAAAATCGTGGCCTCCAGCGAAAACGTATCCCAGTACAGAATTTAACTTTATTAAATTTCCTAAAAAAAGATTGTCCATTCTTTCTGTATGTCTAATAGTTCTCGTTTAGCGAGCGAGGGAATATCAAAATCTTGTATATGGTTTTTGAAGGCTTTGAGGATTGCATAAAACTCATAGGTAGGGGCAGCTGTATAATCCTGAGTATCTCTTTTATTTATAACGACATTTCGGCCATTGCCATCATCAGATCGGTGTCAGTTTCAGTAAAACGTCGTTAGAAATAAAGAATTATACGAAGCGATGTAGATGACGATAGTGACAAGAATACGTATTTACGTTTTTTTAACGTTAACAGAATTTTCTGTCGATGCTTGGCATAAATGATGATATTAAATAGGTAACATCTCCTTATGTTCTGAAAAATTATATTTCGTAGGTCAGGAACTGGATTTCGGCTTCCTAGGACGTCGTCAGGTCACAACTGAATTGCGCAAACACAGATAAAAACAAAGCTGATAAAGAGGGAAAAAATCATAAAAACCTACTTACGTACAGCAGCACACATTGGCCACTTTTGAGGAAACTCTGTGAAATATTGAAAAAGACGAAGGTGAGAATGGAGTTTGGGACCAGTAGCATTTTACGAAAGAAAACACAATTAGGAGAATGAAACATCCCATTCTTATCGAACTATAATCTCATGCAATGATTGTAATTAATTTCACATTGGACGAACAGGTAGGAACCTCTCATTTAGATTTAAAGAACACATGCGAAATTGTGAAATTAACCGGTCCACATTTTACATACACTTGCGTAACCATGTACACAAAGCAGAACAAACATAAAATACAATGAAAATTCTGCATCGTGTACCCAAAGGAGCCATAGTGGAGTGACGTACGCGTGTCGAGAATTGAAAAGTACAATGACAGAATCGAGCCTAACATAAAAAGCGATTATTTTGTTATTGGTTGTCAGACAACGGAAACAGAATAAAAAAAGAAGGTGGTGGATACAATCAACAGTTGATACAGTCATTTTTGAAAGGACCTTACTCCAAAAACTTAGGTTTTCACCAGCTTAGGAAAACATTCTGCGGATGAATATATGGAACGTAACAGGATGGGATTGGCAGTGTTTCAAGCACAGAATGAAGTAGATATTTTATCATTACTGCAGTTGCTGAGTTTTGCTATCACTTTGAAAAAAAAGGTCCAAATTATTTGGAATAAAGTCCTTTTCTTGAGGAAATAGCGCATTCGCATGGTCAAGATACGTTTTTAGTACTGTTTTAGGTAGTTTCTTTTTCCACTCATAAATTTTCCTGTATTGTAACTCTAATCAAAGTACATACGAGGTTTGAATGAAAAGTAGTGCCTCCACCTTTGGTAATTGTGTTTGGATGGGAATATATTAATAAATCAAACGCAGAAATAATCGTTAGAATGTAATCTTTAATTAACAATATTCACTTTTGCACATAATCACCAGCCAACTGGATACACATCTGCCAACGATGAACAAGTTTTCTGAAGCCATCATGGAAGAAGTTGACACTCTGTTTCCACAACCACTGTCTCACAGTTCTCTCAACGTCTTCATCAGAAGTATAATGATGTCCCCTCGGATCGTCTTTCATTATCAGCAGTAGATGAAATTCAGACGGTGCTAAATCTGGACTGTATGGAGGATGCAGTACGGTGGTGAGATTCAGTTTCTGACGTTCTGCTGTGGTGACACGTGAAGTGTGCACAGATCTTCCTATAACCAAGCAAAGCAATATTGTGAGCCACACCTTCTTGTGAACTGCCGATTGTGCTTGCAATTTATCTCTGAGTGATACGAGTTTCACAAGCAAAATGTTGACAGATTGATTCCGGATTATTCCGGAATCAGTCTGTCAACATTTTGCTTGTGAAACTCGGTTGTTGCCGTCACAGGACGTTTACTCTTTGTCTGTCACACAGGTCAGATGTTCCCGCCGCAACATCTTTAAACTTACTCGCCCAACGACGCACTGTACTCACATAAACACAATCACCATAAACTGCTTTCATTCTATGACGAATCTCCTTTGGTGTAACACCTTCTGCTGTCAAGAATTCAGTGACTGCACGTTGCTTAAATCGCATTGACCGGCCGTCTGCGCAGGGTTCCATACTTTACACCGCAACAACACAACCGTTCAATGCTAAGGCTTTCCTCCAACTGGAGCTGTAGAGAAGAGGCTACGGAGCAAGCCAGTAGCTGCCGCATACCAAAGCGGTTACGAAGGTGGACGCATTACTTTTCAGTCAAGACTCGTACAAAATGGTTTCACTGTTCATCATCACCAGCAGCAACGTCATGTACAGGCCATTACATCAAATAATCATAGAAAAACATGTATTCATGAGGAATATAATCAGATTCCTGCCCGAGCTGTCTGAGCTGGTGATCCTATGTGCGTGAGGTCTCTTGCTTGTGTGAAAGATTAGTGTGTATTTCTCTTTTTCCGACAAAAGCTGTGGCCGAAATCTTACGTGTGTTTTTTACTGCGCTTGTCTGCAACTTTGCGTGTTATCTTTACGAGTAACCATCTCTGTTTTCCTACAGTGTTGATATAAACATTTGTATTTTTCGATCTCAATATTAAGCAATTCATTTTCAATAAACCCTATTGTGAGCGCCGGGCTACCCACGTATACCGAGGTGAATGTAGAGCAGCACTCAATAATCGTGGCCACCAATACCGGGTGGCCATAACATTAAGTTATTTAACGCTTGAGTAGCCGATACCGTTTGCTTCTTCTGACTGTAGAAAATGGTCCCAGGCCCATCTGCCCTCGATACGATCTTGAGAACGCGCCTGTCCTTCGACAATGTGCGTTAATTTCCGTACCGTGTAGCCACCTCATATACCACAACCGTGCGCCCAAATTTCTTGCGGTATTCATCGCAATAAAGTTGTGTTAAAAACGCCCCTCTACAGTCAGCTTTACAACAGATGTGGGGTCCGCAGCTCGTGGTCTTGAGGTAGCGTTCTCGCTTCCCGCGCCCAGGTTCCCGGGTTCGATTCCCGGCGGGGTCAGGGATTTTCTCTGCCTCGTGATGACTGGGTGTTGTGTGCTGTCCTTAGATTAGTTAGGTTTAAGTAGTTCTAAGTTCTAGGGGACTGATGACCATAGATGTTAAGTCCCATGGTGCTCAGAGCCATTTGAACAGGCGTGGGCCAGCTCGCCTCAGGAGAGTATACAGCGGCTTTATGACACCCTTCCCAATCGAACCAGTGCATGCATCCAGGTCATAGGAGGCGCAATGACATTATCGATCGCTTTTACCGATTTTAGTGTTTGGTATTGATCATATTGTGAGGTGATAAACTCTTGGTATAGCTATATGTACATACCGAGATCGCGGTAGTATCGCGTATACAAAGTATAAAAGGGCAGTATATTGTCGGAACTGTCATTTGTATTCAGGTGATTCATGTGAAAAGGTTTCGGTTCGGTTGTTTGAGGGAAGAGTCCAAACAGCGAGCTCATCGGTCTCATCGAATTAGGGAAGGACGGGGAAGGAAGTCGGCCGTGCCCTTTCAAAGGAATCATCCCGGCATTTGCCTGGAGCGATTTAGGGAAATCACGGAAATCCTAAATCAGTATGGCCGGACGCGGGATTGAACCGTCGCCCTCCCTAATTGAAACGGTTTCCCACGTGGTTATGGCCGCACGACGGGGTTTCACAGACTTCAAACGCGTAATGGTAGTTGGAGCTACATGCACGGAACATCCCATTTCGGAAATCTCAGGGAGTTCAATATTCTGAGATCCACTGAGTCAAGAGAGTGCCGGGAATATCACATTTTAGGCATTACCTCTCACTACGAACAACACAGTGGCCGACGGCCTTCACTTAACGACCGAGAGCAGCGGCGTTTGTGTGGAATTGCCATTGCTAACAGTCAAGCAATACGGCGTGAAATAATCGCATAAACCATTGTGGGTCATACGACGAACGTACCCGTTAGGACAGTAACCTGCCGTTAATGGGGTTAGGCAGCGGACGACCGACGCGAATACCTTCACTATTATCTCGTCATCCCACGCTGATCGTGGCCATAGCGTTTGGACCCTAAGCGACTGGAAAGCCGTGGCCTGGTCAGATGAGATCCTATTTCAGTTGGTAAGAGCTGATATGGCAAGGTTCGAGTGTGGCGCAGATCCCACGTAGCCATGGACCAACTTACCAAAAAATGGCTCTGACCATTATGAAACTTAACATCTGAGGTCGTAAGTCACCTAGAACTTAGAACTACTTGTAAGTAGGCTGTTTAGGTTTTCATGTTGGTAACGCCACGTAGCGCTCTATATGAAAATTACTGACTGAGCTATGTGAAATCTGTCGCTGGTTTGCATTGTTCGAATTTTTGCTATTGTAGTGTTGGGCAGGTCATCACACACATCCATGCCCGAGGCAGGATTCGAACCTGCGACCGTAGCAGTCGCGCAGTTCCGGACTGAGCGCTTAGAACCACGAGACCACCGCGGCCGGCGGCAGTAGTGGCGCTCGCTGTATTGCAGTAGTTCGAGTAACCAAGATTTTTGTGAGGTAAGTGATTCATGAAAGGTATAGGTTATTGTTAGTCAGGGCCATTCCTTTGTAGGGATTTTTGAAAGTCAGATTGCGTTGCACTGTAGAGGTTCATCAGCACAGTACTTCAGTAATTTTTCAAAGGGGATGTTTCATACTTAGACCTAACTAACCTAAGGACATCACACACATCCATGCCCCAGGCAGGATTCGAACCTGCGACCGTAGCGGTCGCGCGGTCCCAGACTCAAGCGCCTAGAACCGCTCGGCCACCACGGCCGGCTGCCAACCTATCCAGATGGTACTGTGGGAGATGATGGTGCCTCCTTAATGGTGTGTGCTGTGTTTACAAAAAATGTACTGGGGCCTCTGATCCTACTGAACAGATAAATAACTGGAAATGGCTATCTTCTGCTTCGAGGAGACGACTGCAGCCATTTATGGACTTGGTGTTCCCAAAAAACGATGCACCATGTACAGGGCCACAACTGTTCGCGGTTGGTTTGAAGACAATTCGAGAGAATGATCTGGCCTTCCAGGTCGCCCGACATAGTCCCATAGAACATTTATTGGACGTCATCTAGAGGTCAGTTCGTGCGCAAAATCCTGCATCGGTAGCACTTTCTGAATTTGTTGTTGTTGTAGTCTTCAGTCCTGAGACTGGTCTGATGCAGCTCTCCATGCCACTCTATCCTGTGCAAGCTTCTTCATCTCCCAGTACCTACTGCAACCTACATCATTCTGAACCTGCTTAGTGTATTCATCTCTCGGTCTCCCTCTACGATTTTTACCCCTCACGCTGCCCTCCAGTGCTAACTTGGTGATCCCTTGATGCCTCAGAACGTGTCCTACCAACCGATCCCATCTTCTAGTCAAGTTGTGCCACAAACTCCTCTTCTCCCCAATTCTATTCAATACCTCCTCATTAGTTATGTGATCTACCCATCTAATCTTCAGCATTCTTCTGTAGCACCACATTTCGAAAGCTTCTATTCCCTTCTTGTCTAAACTATTTATCGTCTATGTTTCACTTCCATACATGGCTACACTACATAAAAATACTTTCAGATACGACTTCCTGACACTTAGATCTATACTCGATGTTAACAAATTTCTCTTCTTCAGAAACGCTTTCCTTGCTATTGCCAGTCTACATTTTATATCCTCTCTACTTCCACCATCATCAGTTAATTTGCTCCCCAAATATCAAAACTCCTTTACTACTTTAAGTGTCTCATTTCCTAATCTAATTCCCTCAGCCTCACTCGACTTCATTTGACTACATTCCATTATCCTCGTTTTGCTTTTATTGGTGTTCATCTTATATCATCCTTTCAAGACTCTGTCCATTCCGTTCAACTGCTCTTCCAAGTCCTTTGCTGCCTCTGACAGATTTACAATGTCATCGGCGAACCTCAAAGTTTTTATTTCCATGGATTTCCATGGATTTTAGTTCCTACTCTGAATTTTTCTTTTGTTAGCTTTACTGCTTGCTCAATATACAGATTGAATAACACCGGCGATAGGCTACAACCCTGTCTCGCTCCCTTCCCAAATACTGCTTCCCTTTCATGCCCCTCGACTCTTATAACTGCCATCTGGTTTCTGTAGAAATTGTAAATAGCCTTTCGCTCCCTGTATTTTACCCCTGCCACCTTCAGCATTTGAAAGAGAGTATTCCAGTCAACATTGTCAGAAGCTTTCTCTAAGTCTACAAATGCTAGAAACGTAGGTTTGCTTTCCCTTAATCTATTTTCTAAGATAAGTCGTTGGGTCAGTATTGCCGCACGTGATCCAACATTGATGGAGTCAATATTTCTGCAGGGCACTTCCAACGACTGGTTGAGTCAATGCGACGTCGATTCGCAGCACCACGCCGGGCAAAAAGAGGTCCGCCACGATATTAAGAGAGAGCCCACTTCCAGTGGGCAGCACCTCAGTGTAGTACAGTCTGTGTTTAGGTCCCCTTCAGCGGCTCCGATATTTCAGTGACACGAGCTAGCACGGGGGTACCTTGGCCCGCTCCCGTGTTCCAACTCTGAAAGACGAGGACCGCCGCATCTACTCCAGTGGTCCGGAGATCTCCGCCGGTGGCCGGCGCGTGTAAACAGCGCGATATTTACCCACTGCCGGTTATTGACCCCGCTAAGAGTCAGCGGCGGTCTAATTTCTGCACAATCGGCGTGCACAATGCCCGCGGGGCACGCACTGCAAACACGGTGACGACCGGCGATTGGTTTTCGCGTCCCAGCTGGCGAGCGTAATGAAGAAAAGACTAGGTGGGGCTGCGACCGCCTCCGCCGCTGCCGCGGGGGACGCCTGCAATCCCTCTCCATTACGCCGCTCCAATTGTAGAGCACCCCTCCCCCGGCTCCTAACAATGGTGCAATGCGATTCCCCTCCCCTGCTCGCCGCGTAGCCGATCCTCTTATTTAGCCGTATCCGGCGGGATTCTCATTACCCAAACCCCCGGCTCCCCTTAAAGCCACTGACACACACAAAAAGCTCGGCGATAAAAACCGATTGGGAACTGAGAAGGAATTAGGACGGGCTCTCCCGCGCGGTGATCGCCGCTCGCTGAAGACTTCTAATTGGTTGGCGCTGTTTGTTTCACACCTGCCTCGCTTCCCGGGATCCGGACCGCCGCTACTGTCTCGCTAGCTGCGCCGACGTCTGCACCATAACGTCCCATTCCATTATACGCGTGCAAAAATTCAAGAAAACCCTTCAACGCTTAATAGTATCTCGTAGAGAATACACATGTCGAAAATATTCCTTTAGATAAAAGGTGAACGAAGGAAAAATGAGTCCAAGGAGCGCAATGTGAGAATATCCAACGTTTACTTACCGTAACTAATAAAAGCACGATTATAAGTGGTGTCCATCAAAATTTGTCACTGGATTGAGAATTTCTTGGTAGGATGGATGGAACATATTACACTTCTGACCATTAAAATGGCTACTCCACGAAGATGACGTGCTACAGAGGCGAAATTTAACCGACAGGAAGAAGATGCTGTTATACGCAAATAATTAGCTTTTCATAGCATTCACACAAGGTAGTGGGTGAAACTTCCTGGCAGATTAAAACTGTGTGTCCGACCGAGACTCGAACTCGGGACCTTTGCCTTTCGCGGGCAAATGCTCTACCATTTGAGCTACCGAAGCACGACTCACGCCTGGTACTCACAGCTGTACTTCTGCCAGTATCCGTCTGCAGAGTGAAAATCTCATTCTGGAAACATCCCCCAGGCTGTGGCTAAGTCATGTCTCCCCAATATCCTTTCTTTCAGGAGTGCTAGTTCTGCAAGGTTCGCAGGAGAGCTTCTGTAAAGTTTGGAAGGTAGGAGACGGATACTGGCAGAAGTAAAGCTGTGAGTACCGGGCGTGAGTCGTGCTTCGGTAGCTCAGATGGTAGAGCACTTGCCCGCGAAAGGCACAGGTCCCGAGTTCGAGTCTCGGTCGGGTACACAGTTTTAATCTGCCAGGAAGTTTCATATCAGCGCACACTCCGCTGCAGAGTGAAAATCTCATTCTGGAAGGTAGTGGGTGTTGGACACACGGGGGTCTGGAGCGAAGTCAACGTTCTAACTGATTCCAAAGGTGTTCCACTGGATTCGGGTGGGTACTCACGGCAGGACAGCCCATTTCAGACATGTTATTGACCAAAGACATTGCCTCACAGAGGACAGGGTGCATACACGTGCTGACACAGACAGTCATCCTCTCTGAACTTTTCCGCTACTGTAAGCATTACACAGTGCTGTACAGTGTGCGCATATGCATTAGCATTTTCCTAATCGCGTAATGATACTAAACCGTTACTAATGTAGAGCTCGATGGCAGCATGTCATGACCTGACACAAATGCAGGATAATTTTCGATCGGTAACCCTGGGATTTGCAGTGGGATGATAGAAGCTAGCACTAGTGGGGTGTTTGCAGGAATCTGGAACATTCTTTAATAATTCTGTAATTCTTTAATAAACAACTTTTAGTTAACTTTGTCCTTCTACTGCACTCCAGTAACATAACTAATAATAACTATCTCTCTTGAATACAAATGACTCATTAACGAACATTAACTGGGTTATACAACAAGCAAGATAACACAATTTTGGTATTACGTAATACATGCGTGAACTAGAGGCTGAGAACCTAGCGAGCTCAAGGCTATTCTAATCTGACTTCGCTCACGACCTGTCGCTGACTCGGCCGGTGCGATCTGAAAGTCTCTGTCCGTGCCATACGGCAGCGCTGCAAGAGCCAGGGAGTCCAGAGGGTTTCCAAGTGCTGGACCGCTATCGATCATCGCAACCTCTAGCGTGGTGTAAAACATTGCCACCATCCTAACCACGCAAAATACCCTTATACTTTGACACTATCTTTTCTGTACGTCATTGTTGGCACCAAACGTGATGGCAGGCGACGTTCTACAGAGATTTTCCATATCAAAAACGTTCCATCGGATTGACACAGGTTACAGAGTGATTCATGACTCTTAATCACTCGTTCCCAGTCATCCACTCTCCAGTAGCGTCGCTCTTTTCACAACCTCAAGCGTAGCTCAGCACTGACAAGAGACATGCTAGATTGTTGTACACCATTATTTTTACCTCCATACCCACTAGGTCAGTAGTTCTCAAACTGGGAGTAATTACCCCCGATGTGTAAAATGAAATTTTCTAAGGGATAAAAAAGGGTACAGTGGTGTTTGGGTCTAAAAACTGGACTACTGTCAAAAGATTATTATTATTACCATCATCACTATTACGTAAAACTCTCATACTGGGTTACATAAGTTACCAATAATTACATTTTTTACTCGATATACTATCATTGACGCGTGAGACAATGTGATGGAGGTTACAGTTTGTGAAGCAAATGTATCAACATCTTCCTTGTTCCTCACACAGCACACCTACTGCACATATACATTCTATCATCCATCTGTGACAGTAAAATATAACATCGGAGATAGGCTTAAACCCTGTCACACTCCCTTCCCAACCACTGCTTCCCTTTCATGTCCCTCGACTCTTATAACAGCAGTCTGGTTTCTGTACAAATTGTAAATAGCCTTTCGCTCCCAGTATTTTACCCCTGCGACGTTCAGAATTTGAAAGAGAGTATTCCAGTCAACATTGTCAGAAGCTTTCTCTAAGTATACAAATGGTAGAAACGTATGTTTGCCTTCCCTTAATCTATTTTCTAAGATAAGTCGTTGGGTCAGTATTGCCTCGCGTGTTCCATCATTTCTACGGAATCCAAACCAGCCGGCCGGTGTGGGGGTGCGGTTCTAGGCGCTTCAGTCTGGAACCGCGTGACCGCTACGGTCGCAGGTTCGAATCCTGTCTCGGGCATGGATGTGTGTGATGTCCTTAGGTTAGTTAGGTTAAAGTAGTTCTAAGTTCTAGGGGAATGATGACCACAGATGTTAAGTCCCATAGTGCTCAGAACCATTTGAATCCAAACCTACCCGATGTCAGCTGCTAGCAGTTTTTCCATTCCTCTGTAAAGCATTCGTGTTAGTATTCTGCAGCTGTGACTTATTAAACTGATAGTTCGATAATTTTCACGCCTGTCGACACCTGCTTTCTTTGGGATTGGAATTATTATATTCTTCTTGAAGTCTGAGGGTATTTTGTCTGTCTCATAAAAAAAATGGTTCAAATGTCTCTGAGCACTATGGGACTTAACATCTGTGGTCATCAGTCCCCTAGAACTTAGAACGATTTAAACCTAACTAATCTAAGGACATCTCACACATCCATGCCCGAGGCAGGATTCGAACCTGCCACCGTAGCGGTTCCAGACTGAAGCGCCTAGAACCACACGGCCACACAGGCCGCCTGTGTCATACTACTTGCTCACCAGATGGTAGAGTTTTGACATGGCTGGCTCGCCCAAGGCTATCAGTAGTTCAAATGGATTGATGTCTATTCCGGGGGCCTTGTTTCGAGTTAAATCTTTCAGTACTGTGTCAAATTCTTCACGCAGTATCATGTCTCCCATTTCATCTTCGTCTACGTCCTCTTCCATTTCCATAATGTTGCCCTCAAGTACATCGCCCTTGTATAGACCCCTGTATATACTCCTTTCACCTTTCTGCTTTCCCTTCTTTGCTTAGGACTTGTTCCATCTGAGCTCTTGATATTCATACACGTGGTTCTCTTCTCTCCAAAGGTCTCTTTAATTTTCCTATAGGCAGTATCTATCTTACGCCTAGTGATATATGCCTCTACATCCTTACATTTGGCCTCTAGCCACCCTTGCTTAACCATTTTGACTTTGTCGATCTCATTTTTGAGACGTTTGTATTCCTTTTCGCCTGCTTCGTTTACTGCATTCTTATATTTTCTCGTTTCATAAATTAAATTCAATATCTCTTGTATTACCCAAGGATTTCTACTAGCTCTCGTCTTTTTACCTACTTCATCCCCTGCTACCTTCACTATTTCATCTCTCAAAGCTACCCATTCTTCTTCTACTCTATATCTTTCCCAGTTTTTGTGAATCGTTCCCTAGTGCTCTCTCTGAAACTCCCTACAATCTCTGGTTTAGTCAGTTTATCCAGGTTACATCTCCTTAAATTACCACCTTTTAGCAGTTTCTTCAGTTTTAATCTACAGTTCATAACAAATAAATTGTGGTCAGAATCCACATCTGCTCTTGGAAGTGTCTTATAATTTAAAACCCGGTTCCTAAATCTCTGTCTTACCATTACATAATCTATCTGAAATCTTCCAGTGTGTCCAGGCCTCTTCCACGTATGCAGCCTTCATTCATGATTCTTAAACCAATGTTACGTGGGAGCGGATGAATGAGGCATTAAACCGGGAGAATCTAATTTTCACTAGAAAATTGAAACGAATATTCAGCACTTAATGTTCGCTTCAGCGGACAAATATTTTAGGAAAAGGAAGAGAAGACGTCACTACTGTTGGACGTCATGTTTTATCAAAATACATACGAAATGAATATCTTTGTTTATTGAGAAACACACAGTGGATTTAGGACGAGCGACAGAGCGATCTGCTAACAATGAGGTGGGCGGTAGCCTCAAAATTGTAGATGGACTGAGCCAACAACAAAATCTGTTTACGTGAGGCATCCGTTGTCAAGGGGAAACGTCGATTTGGTTTCCGTTAAAAATAAATTTAAAGCGGAAATTTAAGCTTCCATTCGATAGAGCGGATCCAAATTAGCGTTTTGTTGTTACATGAAGGACATTTACATGTCCGCGATGTGTCGGCCGCAACATGGACGCAAACAAAAGGAGTGTGGAGTAGACACTAATAAGCATTTAATCAGGTGACATATCAGGATCATTTGGAACACAACAGTCCGCCGATCTATCCACAATTTTCCTATAAATTTTATTCAAATTACTTGAAAGTTCAACCGCGATTGAAACCATTAACGAAATTTTCGAGGGATATGAAACATGATAGTAATTATTCCTAACATACTGTTCCAGATTTCGGTTGCCACCACTATTTTGAGAGGAGTTAATTGCTCAGGTTTTAAGCGGGCGTCGTCATCCTCGTGGAAAGCGTAGTGATTTACAAGTAGTGAAAACCGACTTTCCAGCGGCTCGGACTGTTGCATCATGAGAGACAAAGTGCAGTCATGGGGTCTCGGGGCAAATGCGTGTTGATGTTTCGTCACTGTCTGCTACCTTCGTAACTTATATACACAAACAGCAGTCGCACTTACCATGTTTCACCGACTACGCGCAACGTTATCTGCGACAATAACGACGAACATTTAGGGCTTGTAAGGAAATTGACTTTCTAATACGATTTTGATATTTTGACTGCGAGAGAGAAAGATTTTTTTATTGCTTGGGTGAAGATTTCATAATAACGTAATAATTAATTTTCTTTGCTTTAACTGTGCGCGAGCTGCTGCTTGCACACCTTTAGAACAATTTAGTCTCCAACACAGAACTTTCTCCCTCTTCTTAATTAGATAACATTAGCCACAATTCTAGAGAATTAACTCATTTAATGTAACCTTTTGTAATGTACGATGTTTTGCCATAATTCTTTTGAACATGTCACTGTTAAATAAATAACTTCAACGTATTTTCAGAGTTCTTTGCCGTTCTAGATTGTAATGAGGAAAACTTCTGTAAATTCACTTTTCTAAATTTGCCAATGCTTCTTTTAAAGGCATCAGCAATATCGTAATTTACCACACCATCATCCATTTCCCAGTCTTTGTCATTCACTAGATAAAGTTTCACAATTGCAATTTAAAATGCAGGCACATTACGTGGACTCATTACACACCTGTAGTTACTTTGCCGCTGAATAAACGAGAAGCTCCTATTTAGTATTTTCCAATAGCAGCAGCAGCAGCGGTTTCCAGAGAGCCTTACTCATTGCCACAGGTACGCCAAAACACAAAAAGGAAAGATGACATTTCAGATTTCAAGGGAATTCCTTTCATACGACTAGATGGTTTTGTAAATATCATGACACAGAAGTAAAGAAGTATGAAACAGAATGTTACGATATTTGGAGGCAGCTTGGGTAGAATCTGATTTTCTTTATTAGGAAACTCAATATACTATCTTGGAAATAACGCTGTCAGATTAACTTCTGTTTCGGTTCATTGTTTGCAATAGATCCAACTTCTCATACAATCTTTCATATCACCCAAGCAAAGCAATTGCCAATAAAAAATGAAAATAAATAGGAACAATCAGCAAAAATAATAATTTTTTTAAAGAAACATTCAACATACAGTATTGCTTTATACCCCTACCTACCCTATTCCCGATAGAACAAACGTCGCACACACATGTTTTTTTTACTGACAGCCCTATCCCAGTCTCCTCACACACACACACACACACACACACACACACACACTACATTACATTATTCCTCAGCCACTCTTCACCCACTTGAGTAAAAAATTGAAATAAGTAAGACAACTAAAGAACACTCTATTTTATTTGGAATACTTGGGTGAAACTATAACACCCTCCTTTACACATACATTATACATGCCGTGCTTGCTGCTATCTTAAAGAACGTTTGATCGTAATGGTATTACTATTGTTTAATTTAACGGGTTGAAGGTCAATTATTCTTCTCCAAAACATACGCAGGCCAGTGAATAAAACAAAGCGGATTGCCAGTTATTTCTGAAAGTTCACACAAATCTGTAATTACGTATTGTATAAAAGAAAACTTATGATTGCCACTCCCATTCGGACACATTCTTAATGAGAGAAGAAACTACACTAATTGAACCCAAAATTTCAATTACTAATTAATTATCAGGATTAACTATTTCATAAGACATCTACTAAACCAACTTTTTACACGCAATATTCATTATGCACTTTACTACAAGACACAGCAAATAAGTCTCACATTAAAGTGCGTGAAAAATCTTATACATCTCTGAGCAGAGCAATAGCTAAAGTAATCCAGAAAATTGATCGACATCTGTCATTTCTTTATATAGATGTCCTATAAACAAAAGTACATGTAAATCAACATAGACTTGCCACAAATTTTCGATATTAATACGAAAATTAAAGTACACTCTAAGGAAAAAGAGAGAGAAAACAAAGAAGGAATTATCCGAATGGCACAGAATTCTGTAGATGTGTTGTACATGTACTGGTAAACAAATGATTACAATTTCAGAAAAATTGGATGATTTATTCTCAAGAACGAGCTTCACAAACTGAGCAAGTCAGCAACGTATTGGTTCTCCTCTGGCCCTAAGGCAGACAGTTATTCAGTGTGGCACTATTACCTCAGACGAAATCAAAATTTTGTCATTTATTATCCAACAGTCCGTCCGTCCGTTAAGGGCTCATTTTCTCAATAATGGGTAGACGGGTAAAGTCGAAATTTGCGTCACTTACTCAGTTCTCGTTTCACCAGCTACCGATGGCCCTCATTAATTACATTATTTGATTGAAAAATCTGTAGTCTCCTGAAAATCGCGGTAGATATGTAAGTTTCGTATATTAATTATATGGCAAAACACTCGTCTTTGCGCGCTGTCATTTGCCAAGATCTTGCTTCGATATCTCAAAACATTTATAAGATACGAAATATTTATGAATATTTCATTCTAGCTTTTTCACTGACGCACGATTTCGTGACGAGCGCTTTACATACATTCCATTTTCTCGAGATTAGAAACAGACAGCTGGATCGTTCCAAATTTAAAGAATAATTCAATATATTACCTACATTTAATTCACAAGAACATCTAACCTAACACGCACAACACACAAATTCGTACCGACACCTGTTTTTCGATGCAAACTAAGAATTTGTTGCATTAGTTTATGTGCGAGGGTAATCCCAAAAGTAAGGTCTCCTTTTTTTATAAGTAAATAGACCTGTTTATTTCTACAATGGTTTACATCAGTTTACAGCTTGAACATTTAGCTATTTTTCAATATAATCACCATTTCTGTTGATGCACTTTTGTAGACGCTGTGGCAGTTTTCATATGCCCATGTCATACCAGCTCACCGCCATGCTGTTCAGAAAGTTATGAACCTTTTCTTTCACCTCGTCGTCGGAATCGCTTTCCGGCCAAACGTTCTTTCAACCTAGGGAACACGTGATAGTCACTGGGCGCCAAGTCAGGACTACAGGGTGGGTGGGTGATAATATTCCATTGAAACTGTTGCAGGAGAGCAACGGTTTGCCGAGCGAAGTGTGGGCAAGCGTTGTCATGGAGAATGTGTACGCCCTTGCTCAACATTCCTCTTCTCCCGTTATGAATTGTTCGTTTGAGTTTTTTCGGAGTCTCACAGTACCTGTCAATGTTAATTGTAGTCCCAGCGACTCAGCTCCGAAGTCGATGTGAAAGAAGAGGTTCATAGCTTTCTGAATAGCATGGCGGCGAGCTGGTATGACATGGGCAGCGTCTATAAAAATGCATCGACGGAAATAGTGTTTATGTCGAAAAATAGCTAAGTGTTCCAGCTGTAAACTGATGTAAACCACTGTAGAATAAACAGGTCTATGTACTTATAAAAATAGGAGATCTTACCTTTGGGATTACCCTCGTATTATTGAAACATTGCAACGACTAAGACCATTAACGCAATGATAGGCGGTTCAACACGAAGCTGACGAATTAAACTATAAAATGTGCTAGAATGACAGTTTTCTACCGAATAGTTTCTTGAAAATCGTTTCAGAAAGATCGCAGATCGGACGTCGTACTGTTCATGCAGCCAAACGACGCTGCCAGATTCCGCGCCGAATAGGACTGGCGCAGCACACGCTGGCAACTACGCTTCCCTTCACTCGCTTCGTATTGAACTGTCAAAAGTAGCAACTTATTTTAAACGTACTGTAAGTGAATATAATCAAAACATACGGCGGCTTATGTCACATATTTTAATAATCGCAAACTCACTCATTAAAACCGTTGACCTAGAGTCGTGAAATTTGGCAAGGAGCAAGGCTGCACAGTAGCAGTAAAGAAAAAAAATCGACAGTTGTTAACTCGTAATTATATCACACAAAAAATATTCCTATTGTCCTTTGTATACTACTTAAGACTTAACATTAAAACATTCTCAGAAGTCTAGTAATTCTGAGGTCCAATACCTTGCCAGTACCAATATCGATAATAGGCAAAAATCGTCGAGTTTATCGATTCCCAGGGTCGATAAGCTGCCTATATACAGGATGGTCCATTGATCGTGACCGGGCCAAATATATCACGAGATAAGCGTCAAACGAAAAAACTACAAACAACGAAACTTGTGCAGTTTGAAGGGGGAAACCAGATGGCGCTATGGTTGGCCCGATAGATGGCGCTGCCATAGGTCAAACAATATCAACTGCGTTGTTTAGCCGGCCTGAGTCACCGAGCGGTTGTAGGCGCTACAGTTTGGAACCGTGCGACCACTACGGTCGCGGGTTCGAATCCTGCCTCGGACATGGATGCGTGTGATGTCCTTGGGTTAGTTAGGTTTAAGTAGTTCTAAGTTCTAGGGGACTAATGACCTCAGAAGTGCTCAGAGACATTTGTATGCGTTTTTAAAAATAGGAACCCACATTTTATATTAAATATTCGTGTAGTACGTAAAAAACAAAAATGTTTTAGTTGGACCACTTTTTTCTCTTTGTGACAGTTTGCGCTGTAATAGTCACAAACATATGGCTCACAATTTTTGACGAACAGTTGGTAACAGGTAGATTTTCTAAATTAAAATACAGAACTTAGGTACATTTGAGCATTTTATTTCGGTTGTTCCAATGTGATACATGTAGCTTTGTGAACTTATCATTTCTGAGAACGCGTGGTGTTACAGTGTGATTACCTGTAAATACCACATTAATGCAATAAATGCTCAAAATTAAGTCCGTCAACCTCAATGCATTTGGCAATACGTATAACGACATTCCTCTCAACAGCGAGTAGTTCGCCTTCTGTAATGTTCGTACATGCATTGACAATGCGCTGACGCATGTTGTCAGGCGTTGTCGGTGGATCACGATAGCAATTATCCATCCACTTTCCCCACAGAAAGAAATCCGGCGACGTCAGATCCGGTGAACGTGAGGGCCATGGTGCTTCGACGACCAATTCATCTGTCACGAAATATGCTGTTCAATATCGCTTCAATCGCACGCGAGCTATGTGCCGGACATCCATCATCTTCGAAGCACAACGCCATTTTGTCTTGCAGTGAAACATCTTATAGTAACATCGGTAGAACATTGCTAAGGAAATCAGCATACATTGCAGCATTTAGATTCCCATCGATAAAATGGGGGCAAATTATCATTCCTCCCATAATGCTGCATCATACATTAACCCGACAAGGTCGCTGATGTTCCACTTGTCGCAGCCATCGTGGGTTTACCGTTTCCTAATAGTGCATATTATGCCGGTTTACGTTACCGCTGCTGGTGAATGACGCTTCGTCGCTAAATAGAACGCGTGCAAAAAATCTGTCATCGTCCCGTAATTTCTCTTGTGCCCGGTGGCAGAACTGTACATGATGTTCAAAGTCGTCGCCATGCAATTCCTGGTGCATAGAAATATGGTACGGGTGCAATCGATGTTGATGTAGAATTCTCAACACCGACGTTTTTGAGATTCACGATTCTCGCGCAATTTGTCTGCTACTGATGTGCGGATTAGCTGCGACAGCAGCTAAAACGCCCCCTTGGGCATCATCATTTGTTGCAGGTCATGGTTGACGTTTCACATGTGGCTGAACGCTTCCTATTTCCTTAAATAACGTAACTATCCGGGCGAACGGTCGGGACACTTGGATGATGTCCGAGCAACATACATAGCACACGCTCGTTGGGCATTTTGATCACAGTAGCCATACATCAACACGATATCGACCTTTCCCGCAATTGGTAAGCGGTCTATTTTAACACGGGTAGGGAATGTACCACGAAGCAAATACCGTCCGCACTGGCGGAAGTTTACGTGATACCACGTACTTATACGTTTGTGACTAATACAGCGTCATCTATCACAAGGCGATTAAAGTGGTCCAACTAAAACATTCATATTTCTTTACGTACTACACGAATATGTAATAAAAATGGGGGTTCATATTTAAACACACGCAGTTGATATCCGTTTGACCTATGGCAGCGCCATCTAGCGGGCCGACCATAGCGCCATCTGGTTTCCCCCTTCAAGCTAGACAACTTTCGTTCTTTGTAGTTTCTTCGTTTGACGCTTATTTCGTGAGATATTTGGCCCGATCGCTATCAATGGACCACCCTGTATATACTTAAATCTATACGGAACTTTAGACCACAAGTTCTACGCAATCGTGGCCATTTTTTTTCTTTCCAGAGGCACCTTATTCTCTAGGGCGTCCGTGTCGTCCCAGCATAGTTACGCTGCTGCTGTTATAGCAGTATAGTTTATCTGCTTGCGGAGTGCCTATTTTCCGCATATGCTCGTACAGTAAACAACACAAGTCGCAACGTGACGCAGTTTCTCAACAATGCAGGGGCCCTCTGTAGAGAGCCACGCCGTTACTGAGCAACGGTTTGAGACGAGACGACTGGCGAGCAACATGTGTGTGTCCGTCCCCGGGAAGCAACCAACGTCTCATGAAAATCGTGAAATGCAGCAAAATTAGGAAGCAACGACAGCGGTCAGAAGGTAAGCCCTTAGCAAACGTTTTAATTCTGCCACCTCAAACAAAGGCGTGAATTCGATTTCGATTTTCTGTGGACTCATAACACAAATTCTCAGGAACATTTGTGTTTATTGAAAACAGGTCTCTTTGACGATGCAGTTATATTCAGGGCAATTTGATTTTGTAGCCGTTTGAGTTGGAGAAGCGTAAATTTTTAAAATTTTGTGATTAGAAGAAAAACGGAACACTACAAATTATACATTATCGCACTAAGTTTCCGTGCTAAGTGATCTCCGTACTCCCTCGTATAGACATTGTTCCGAATTCGAGTGTGTCACCATGTTTTCATGGACATGTCGTAAGGAATGATACATTTTTATAAGAATTTCTGACGGTTACAGGCTAACATCAAACATTGTGCTGTGTTATTGTTAGGAAACTATTTTGCCTTCTGAATCATAGCGCTTTTACAAAAGAAATGAAATACGATTTGAAATAGTCGTTTTGCGTACGTGTAATTAAATATTGTTTATCTTTGAGCCAGTACAGTGTGTATCCTCAATTGCAATTCTTACCGGCCGTTGTGACCGAGCGGCTGCTACGATCGATGGTTCGAATCCTGCCTCAGGCATGGATGTGTGTGATGTCCATAGGTTAGTTAGGTTTAAGTAGTTCTAAGTCTATGGGACTGATGACGTCAGATGTTAAGTCCCATAGTGCTTAGAGCCATTTGAACTATTAAGGATTTTTTGTTGTTGAATTATACATATTCAAGTGCTGTGTAATATATCGAAGCTATTTGGAGGATATATTTATTCAACTACAGAGTTTGATCGCAAGTAAAGTTCAATATAGTTATAAAACTACAGTAGTTACGTAACGTGTGGACGGTTAAAGCGTATTTGGTCGGTCGTCCACCATCTGGCACCTTGAAACGGAACATGGTTCAAATGTTTCAAATGACTCTAAGCACTATGGGATTTAACATCTGAGGTCATAAGTCCCCTAGAACTTAGAACTACTTAAACCTAACTAACGTAAGGACATCACACACATCCATGTCCGAGGCAGGATTCGAACCTGCGACCGTAGGTTCGACCGTAGCGGTCGCGCGGTTCCAGACTGAAGCGCCTAGAACCGGTCGGCCACAGCGGCCGGCGAAACGGAACATGGAATACGTGATGTTTACAAAATAACAGCCTTTCGTTAATGTCTTAAGAGTCTTCTCTATCTTGAAAATGAAAGTTTGTGTCAATTGACAACAGTTTCAATTTCAAAATGTTTTTATTTATAACTGGTTATTGATAATTTTTTTTCTTAATTTGATTTCACTTACGGATTATTGGTGTGTAGTAGTTTCGTAATGTAACACAATGTACTGTACTGGCAAGAATTTTTCGACCGCAACATACTTAAATGTGAACAGAATATTTATTCCTAGGCAACCTTACGTTTCAGGAATAATTTTTGTAGTTTCAGAAATAGACTGCAATTCACATGAAGTGAATACCACCGTTTCAAAATGGAATCAGAAAATATACTGAACTTCTATTACAGGGCTGGCTACAGGCGAAAGCTTGAGTCTTCCAAGGACCATCACTCTCCTCTACTAAATGGGTAGAAGTTCATGTTACTCAAGTTGTTATGTTGTTTTTTGGTGGTCAAATGACACTATGCGTATTAGGGCTGACACTATAGTCATTGTTTAGTGTTGTCGTTAATCTCGGCGATACGTAATTTGTAGCAGTGAGTGTATTTGTACATAACGCCATTGTTACACCCCGATTTGAAAAAAGTGTTAATCGTTCGCACTAAGTAGACTCTCGGAGCAGTGGATTACTAGAAAAGCTCTTTAGAAAGAGGTCTAAAGACTGTGGGGGACTTCAGAGTGATATTCACATTCTACTGGTCGTTATCAATCTTAGGGTTCACTGTTGTGTGCGACGAGTGTCTTGATTGGACGTATCAGTAAATTTAAACCAATTCAAATTCAATTACACCTAACATTTCTGTGATCTTTAACTTTCTGCTTCCGTTTACGAGTTCATAGAGGCGCTGAACACAGCGTGGTCTGCAAGCTTAAGGTGAGTAAATTGTTTGCGTATCTTTACGTCGGAATGGTTTCCAAGACCAACTCTTAATTGTTTTAACACGGGAAAACAGTTCACTAGACTCACCGATTTTACTGATTTTGCCATTTAAATTTTGCTGCGTTTCTTTTTCGTTTCTTTCTTTCTGATAGTCCTCCTCCGTAACCTGGTGGCCTGCGCGCCTTATAGCGATGTGGAGGGTCCGGGTTCGACTCCCAGTAGCTGCCAGGGACTTCCTTCGTGGGAGAGGTTCAAATGGTTCTGAGCACTATGGGACTTAACTTCTGAGGTCATCAGTCCCCTAGAACTTAGAACTACTTAAACCTAACTAACCTAAAGACATCACACACACCCATGCCCGAGGCAGGATTCGAACCTGCGACCGTAGCGGTCGCGCGGCTCCAGACTGAAGCGCCTAGAACCGCTCGGCCACTCCGTCCGGCATGGGAGAGGTGGAACGGGGTGCACCCAGCCTCGTGAAGCGAATAAAGAGCTATTTGATCCCATGTTCGAAATCGCCGAACTCTCGTGTTCGACCAAGTCTCCTTTTACTGCTGTTCTGCTGCCAACACAGTCAGTAGTCCCTGCCTTCTTTTATACTGGCAGGTTCGCCGCTATACCGTCGGCTGATCAATTCAGCGCATTACATACGAGTGTTCTGATTCTTTTTGTCAGGCAGTGTTTAAAAATTCTCAGATAAGTACTCTAACCATCTGCGAATGGTTGTCGATCTATTCGGGCTCATCTTGTACAATTTCATGCCAGTCTGAAAGCTGTTTCTCTGTGACAAGAATGATCTTCGGTGCTTCTAGACAGCTCACCAATTTAGTTGTTGTGTGTTATTGACCTTCCTGCGAGACCATCCTGAAGACTGATTGATTTCGAAGGCACGTTTGGGAAGCTATGTTGGTGAAAAGGATAAGCTGTTCCCACAGTCTACGAGCGAGCCCACGTTTCTGCTCCGGTGCGTGGCTTAAAAGCACGCCCGTTCGATTTGCGTTCGCGGCGCTCTGGAGCCCGCGCGTAACGAGGCAGCAGAAACAGCGCGCGCTGCGGTCCCGGCGCGCGGACAGATATTACTCGGTAATTACTCGTGCCCGCAAGCGTCCCCGGGGAATCCCACAGGCGCACTGTCCAAGTGGCTCGCCAATCAATTAATTACGCCGCCGCCGCCGCAGGCCGTCGCCCGCCCGTGGGCCGTGGGTCTGCGCGCTGCAACAGATGGCACTGTTTGCCCGAGTCGAAGGGTGCGCCAATAGCCAAATAATAGCGCTTCTATCGAGCTGTTTCGTTTTCAAACCCTGTCAGCGCTGAAATACTCTACTATCTATTCGGGGTAGTTCAGGACGGATAGAAGTTGTTGTTGTAGTCTTCAGACCTGAGACTGGTTTGATGCAGCTCTCCATGCTACTCTATTCTGTGCAAGCTTCTTCATCTCCCAGTACCTACTCCAACCGACATCCTCCTGAATCTGCTTAGTGTATTCATCTATTGGTCTCCCTCTACGATTTTTACCCTCCACGCTGCCCTCCAATGCTAAATTTGTGATCCCTTGATGCCTCAGAACACGTCCTACCAACCGGTCTCTTCTTCTAGTCAAGTTGTGCCACAAACTCCTCTTCTCCCCAGTTCTATTCGGTTCCTCCACATTATTTATGTGATCTACCCATCTAATTTTCAGCATTCTTCTGTACCACCACATTTCGAAAGCTTCTACTCTCTTCTTGTCCAAACTATTTATCGTCCACGTTTCACTTCCATATATGTCTACACTCCGTACAAATACTTTCAGATACGACTTCCTGACACTTAGATCTATACTCGACGTTAACAAATTTCTCTTCTTCAGAATCGCTTTCCTTGCCATTGCCAGTCTACATTTTATATCCTCTCTACTTCGACATTCATCAGCTATTTTGCTCCCCAAATAGCAAAATTCCTTTACTACTTTAAGTGTCTCATTTCCTAATCTAATTCCCTCAGCATCACCCGACTTAATTCGACTACATTCCGTTATTGTAAATAGTCATTCGCTTCCTGTATTTTACCCCTGCCACCTTCAAAATTTGAAAGAGAGTATTCCAATCAACATTGTCAAAAGCTTTCTCTAAGTCTACAAGCGCTAGAAACGTAGGTTTGCCTTTCCTTAATCTTTCTTCTAAGATAAGCCGTAAGGTCAGTATTGCCTCACGTGTTCCAACGTTTCTACGGAATCCAAACTGATCTTCCCCGAGGTCGGCATCTACAAGTTTTTCCATTCGTCTGAAAAGAATTCGCGTTAGTATTTTGAACTGATAGTTAGCTAATTTTCACATCTGTCAACACCGGACGGATAGAAGTTATTAAATGGAAATAGCAAGACTATAAAATTTTCTGTCGCGCAGCTGTTTTGGGTTAACATTCCGGTCCTAGTTTCTATTGATTATGCTTGAAGGTAGGCAACTCATTTTGATTTTGTAAGTTCTCGACGTGCTCGTCAGAGAGAGAACAAGTTACTTTACTGTTAACTATCTTTGTTCTAACTGTGGCACAGTCTTTGCCTCTGCGCAGTCTTGTACACTACTGGTCATTAAAATTGCTACAACCAAGAAGAAATGCAGATGATAAGCGGGTATTCATTGGACGAATATATTATACTAGAACTAACATATGATAACATTTTCACGCAATTTGGGTGCATAAATCCTGAGAAATCAGTACCCAGAACAACCACCTCTGGCCGTAATAACGGCCTTGATACTCCTGGGCATTGAGTCAAACAGAGCTTGGATGGTATGTACAGGTACTGCTGCCCATGCAGCTTCAACACGGTATCACAGTTCTACGAGAGTAGTGACTACGGTATTGTGACGCGCCAGTTGCTCGGACACCATTGAGAAAACGTTTCCAGTTGGTGAGAGATCTGGAGAATGTGCTGGCCAGGGCAGGAGTCGAACATTTGCTGAATCCAGAAAGGCCCGTACAGGACCTGCAACATGCGGTGGTGCATTATCCTGCTGAAATGTAGGGTTTCGCAGGGATCGAATGAAGGGTAGAACCATGGGTCGCAACACATCTGAAATGTAACGTCCACTGTTCAAAGTGCCGTCAATGCGAACAAGAGGTGATCAAAGCGAGTAACCATAGTCCATGCTGCTCTTCCAATGTGCGTTCACCGAGATGTCGCCAAACACGGATGCGACCATCATGATGCTGTAAACAGAACCTGGATTCATCCGAAAAAATGACGTTTTGCCATTCGTGCACCCAGGTTCGTTGTTGAGTACACCATCTTAGGCATTCCTGTCTGTGATGCAGCGTCAAGGGTAACCGCAGCCATGGCCCCCTAGCTGATAGTCCATGCTACTGCAAACGTCGTCGAACTGTTCGTGCAGATGGTTGTCTTGCAAACGTCCCCATCTATTGACTCAGGGATCGAGACGTGGTTGCACGATCCGTTACAGCCATGCGGATAAGATGCCTGTCATCTCGACTGCTAGTGATACGAGGCCGTTGTGATCCAGCACGACGTCCCGTATTACCGTGCTGAACCCACCGATTCCATATTCTGCTAACAGTCATTGGATCTCGACCAACGCGAGCAGCAGTGTCTCAATATGATAAACCGCAATCGCGATAGGCTACAGTCCGATCTTCATCGAAGTCGAAACGTGATGGCACGCATTTCTCCTCCTTACACGAGGCATCACAACAACGTTTCACCAGGCAACGCCGGCCAACTGCTGTTTGTGTATGAGAAATCGGTTGGAAACTTTCCTTATGTCAGCACGTTGTAGGTGTCGCCACCGACGCCAACCTTGTGTGAATGCTCTGAAAAGCTAATAATTTGCTTATCACAGCATCTTCTTCCTGTCGGTTAAATTTCACGTCTGCAGCACGTCATCTTCGTGGTGACTGTTCAACTATCGTTGGTGTTGTTGGGGCACAGTCTTTCCCTCTCTGCAGTCTGACGCATTCTTAGTTGAAATGTGATGGCCTATGGACATGTTCAGTCATGCTGTGTTGATCTGTGATTGAATCTGTTAGACGAAGAAATATTTATTCTAAAGGACAGCAAAGATGAATATGATGTATACACTGGAAAGCGAAAAGCACATACATTTTGAATAATGCTATTATTTTTGAAGAGAATAATATTAAGTAAGACTGCAGCACTGCTCAACTAATTTGTTGGAGTCATTATTGTCATCTAGTTAACTTGGTCAAAACTGACACAAAGACAACCCCACGTCCCTGAGTCGTGCATGAAGATATCAACTCATTAAACTTTTTGGGTTTTGGAGAAATTCACTGTTAACATTGTATCCTTTTCAGGTCATTGTTCACTTTCTTAAGCATAGTATTGTTTAGACCTATGTTACGTGGAAGATCACGTGGAGCTGGCCGCCGTGGCGGAGCGGTTCTAGGCGCTACAGTCTGGAACCGCGCGACAGCTACGGTCGTATGTTCGAATCCTGCCTCGGTCATGGATGTGTGTGATGTCTTTAGGTTAGTTAGGTTTAAGTAATTCCACGTTCTAGGGGACTGATGACCTCAGAAGTTAAGTCCCATAGTACTCAGAGCCATTTGAACCATCACGTGGATTTTGACTCTGTCTTATTGAATACATACTTTTTTCTAAAATTGTTGTCTTTGAATATCATTTAATAAGCATAGATGCTCTCCCCATCCCACTGTTTATAGATGGTTTATAGCTATTGAATACGACATTGCACTATACGGTATGCAACAGTCTGAATGTTGTTTGGAAATTTAATTTAAAAAATAGAAATGTAACTTAGCCGCTACCTCCTTGCTGTTTGCTGTTGTGCTTTCGAGAAATCTGCAACAATGTGTCAAGACGTGAGGGAAGAAGCAATTTGTATTATGTCCAGATAGTTATTTCACTTCAGTTGCGCATTTAATATAAATAACAATTGTAATGAAACTAGTTACAGTTAATTTCAAATTAAGTTCTGTTCAGTCAAAGGTTAGCATACGAGGTTAAGTTGGATAACAGTTTGTGGGTACACAGTTTTGGTAATACGTAGGTGTATTATATTGTGGAAGGTAAATTTGGGCTAAATTTCGTACAGACATATAGTGAGGGGCTTACAGACTGAGACTATTTGGTGAAACATTATTACACGGCCTGATAAAGAAAATGAAGCACACAGAAGACATGGTCGGATGTCAAAGTAACATCATACACCTGCACGCAATCGGCAGGCACGTAAATTATTAGAGTGGCAATGCTCTGTTATAGGTAGAATGGCCACCACAGTGCATTACTGTTGTTCATGTTTAGTGTTGTTACCAGGCCGGCTAACGTATATAAGCGGCGTGAACAGCGTCGGATGTTAAGTGATTACTGTTGATTACACGGAGTTGTCGCACACTCGTGTGAGACACCGTTAACAGCATCTGAAGAATGAGATTTTTACCTTGCAGCGGAATATGCTCTGATATGAAACTTTGTGGCAGATAAAACTGTGTGCCAGACCGAGACTCGAACTCGGGACCTTTGCCTTTCGCGGGCAAGTGCTCTACCATCTGAGCTACCCAAACACGACTCACGCCCCGTCCTCACAGCTTCACTTCTGCCAGTACCTCGTCTCCTACCTTCCAAACTTTACAAAGCTCTCCTGCGAACCTTGCCGAACTGACACTCCTGGAAGAAAGGATATCGCAGACACATGGCTTAGCCACAGCCTGGGGGATGTTTCCAGAATGAGATTTTCAATCTGCAGTGGAGTGTACGCTGATATGAAACTTCCTGGCAGATTAAAACTGTGTACCGGACCGAGACTCGAACTCGGGACCTTTGCCTTTCGCCAGCAAGTGCTCTGCCATCTGAGCTACCCAAGCACGACTCACGTCCCGTCTTTACAGATGGTTGAGCACTTGCCCGCGAAAGGCAAAGGTTCCGAGTTCGAGTCTCGGTCCGGCACACAGTTTTAATCCACCAGGAAGTTTCAGCATCTAAAGAGTCTGAAAGGGTCCTCATTACGAGTCTCCATTTGCCCTCCTGATCGACTCGTTCAGTGTCCAGATTCGTCCTACATTCGGATAGGACAGCGGCACGATGTTAGACTGCATGTGAACCTGAGGGCAGCTATACTGGTTGCGCAGGTTCTGGTCCATTACCTTTGATCAGCACAAGGAAGTATCACAGTATTGTGCTCAAAGAACATCGTAACACTTTCGCATCCGCACCTACCCTCGCAGAACAAACAGCTGCCTCCCTGCGCATTCTGTGTCAACCCACGCCTGTTGTCCGAGACTAGCAACAGTAGACTCCAGTTAACATAAAACGAAGGGCTGTGTTTGGAGTTGTGCCATCATCAGGAAGTATGGGTTGCTGATGAATGGCGTCGCGTCGAAATTAAACTAATGTCCGAAAAAAAAGAACACTTTGAGCGTCTAGAGATAGGAGTTTCATATTCACAATACATGTACATTAATATATTCTGCAGAAATGATTAGCATTTTAGTCACCTTGGTTTAGAACGTGTCTTATTGCCTAGTAGGCACAGGGTTGCTCCATGCTTGGTGGCATCAACGCGTATAAGGCCCGTGTATAGCCATTCGTATTACATTTACTTGGTTCAGCATTTCATTTGTGGTAGTCGGCATTGGGTCACAGTGCTGCACCCATCCTTTCGCCATATCCCACAGATTTTAGATTGGGTTCAAGTCTGGTGGTCTAGCTGGCAAGGGCAAAAGGCTGACAACCTGTGACGCCAAGAAGCACGTGTTCATGCAGCAACATGTGGTCGTGCGTTATCTTGCTGAAAATTGGCGGCTGGGGTGTTTGTACAGAACAGAAAGGATGTCATTCACGTTTGTCACACTGTTCACAATGCCCCGGACACGCACTAACGGTTGCCGTTGTACCCAATAGCACCCTACACCATAAGGCCTCGAGTTGGCGCTGCATGTCTTATGCAAATGCCACTCCCCCTGTCTGCGGCAAAGCAAAATGCAGCTCTCATTTTCGAACTAACACAACCTGGATTCGCCAGAAAACACTATCTGCTGCCATTTCTGTCCACGGTGATGTCGTTCCATACATCATTAGCGTCTAACATGTTTTTGCACAGTCGTCCAAGGTTGGCGGAGAAGTGGTCGGCGTACCACAACAGACGGCTACGGACTGTCATCCCTGATAGTGTATGACGTGTTACACCGTTCCACTGTTGCGCCACAACCGAGGAGGACGAAAGGCCTGTCCTGAAGTGCCATTCGTATGAGGTGTCAAACTTCTCGGAAGGGGGGGGATGGGGTGGTGTCTGAGTGGTTGGACCGGACCCATCTCGTTTTGTTCTACTGCCTTCCGTAAACCATTCTGCACACACTCGTTCCAATGGATGCATCACATTCTCTCATCCCAATAATGCGCCATCTTTCAAACTCACTGATTTGACGGTACGGTTCGCGCATACTTCCGCGAGGCATCCTGTACATCTGCTCAAGTCACAGTGGTTTATTACCTTCGGTTTATAGCGACAACGAGAGCCGCAGGCACATTTACCGATGGGAGGTGATGCGCGGCGATATCGCTGTTGACCTCGAACCCGCGGGCCGGCATGATTCAAATGTCTCTTAGCACTGTGGGACTTAACTTCTGAGGTCACCAGTCCCCTAGAACTGAGAACTACTTAAACCTAACTAACCTAAGGACATCACACACATCCATTCCCGAGGCAGAATTCGAGCCTGCGACCGTAGCGCTCGCGCGGTTCCAGACTGAACCGTCTAGAACCTCTCGGCCACTCCGGCCGGCCCGGCATGATTAAAATGCCAATCATTTCTGGAGAACATGCTAGTGTACGTGTCCTGTGAATATCAACGTCCTATCTCTAGTAATTCGACGTGTTCCGTTTATTCTGAACATGAGTGTATTTTCAGCGATGAATCGCGCTTCTTCACTATTCTTGATGACCATCATCTGTGAGAATGGTGGTGACATGAGATTCCATTCATCCATTGGAGAGGCACAGTGATGTTATTCCTAGCGTTATGGTTTAAGGAGCCATAGTGTGCAACTTAAGCTCACGTCTACTAATGATTTAGGGAACTCTGACGGCATAATGATACGTCACGGACAGCCTGCGTCGTGATGTGTTACCTCTCATGCGACAGTACCCCAGTGCCATTTTTCAACAGGATAATGCTCGTTCACACATGGCACGTGTGTCTATGACCTGTCTGCGTGATGATGAGGTGCTTCTATGGACAAAAACATCCATTGATCTCTTTCCGATTGAACGTGAGTGGAGCCAGCTCGGACGTCAATTCTGTCAAGCTGCCAGAGTCCAGACTATCACGGACCAGTTAAAACACATGTGGGGCACCTTTCCTCAGGAGAGGCCAAAACGGATTTATGGGACCATTCCCAGTCGAATCAGTGTATGCATTCAGGCTAGAGGGAGTGCAACATCATACTGGTAAGTGGGATAAAAAAAAATGGGTCAAATGTCTCTGAGCACTATGGGACTTAACATCTGAGGTCATCAGTCCCCTAGAACTTAGAACTACTTAAACCTAACTGTCCTAAGGACATCACACACATCCATGCCCAAGGCAGGATTCGAACCTGCGACCGTAGCGGTCGTGCGGTTCCAGACTGTAGTGCCTAGAACCGCCCGGCCACTCCGGCCTTAGCAGCCCCGTGGTTCTGGACTGAATAAGTGGGATCATACTGCCAGTTTGTTTGTAAACTTAACTCGATATTGTAATTATTGAAATACCCTCACATGCCGTCTAAGTCCTTTCTTTTTCGGTGCTTCACATTTTTTGCTTGGCGCGAATTTATTTTTGGGACCTAGGTTTTGGAATTTTAGCCCGTCGTCTAGCGCCATTAATGCTAGACAATTGGCTAATAACCCGAAAACAAGGTCACGTAAATAGTTAGTGACACAAGATGCAAATAAGCTTTTTTCCCCACATCCCAGTCTTAATTCGTTTTGATAATACCGATAAAAAAATTTATTCACTACTAGAAAACAGCCGTGTAAGCCCGACTCTAGCCTTCATAATGGACTCAGTATGGTGAGAAAGAGAGTGAACATTTTTCTTCACGTCAGCTATATCCAGGCCGGCCTATGTGGCCGAGCGGTTCTAGGCACTTCAGACCGTAACCATGCTGTTGCTACGGTCGCAGGTTCCAATCCTGCCTCCGGCCGCGGTGGTCTCGCGGTTCTAGGCGCGCAGTCCGGAACCGTGCGACTGCTACCGTCGCAGGTTCGAATCCTGCCTCGGGCATGGATGTGTGTGATGTCCTTAGGTTAGTTAGGTTTAAGTAGTTCTAAGTTCTAGGGGACTGATGACCACAGCTGTTAAGTGCTCAGAGCCATTTGAACCATTTCTTCCAATCCTGCCTCGGGCATGGATGTGTGTGATGTCCTTAGGTTAGTTAGGTTTAAGTGTAGGGGACTGATGACCTCAGATTTTAAGTCTCGTAGTGCTTAGAACCATTTGAAGCATTTTGCTACATCCAGCTGCAGCCACTTATTGAAGGACAGATGTTATAAACCGTGTCAGACTGCTTCTCTGGGATTAAGATTGAATAATTTAATCTGTCAGTCGAGGTACGATGTCTGAGTGTTCGTCGAACCAGGAACGCATTCGTGCAGCCGTGTGAGCGCAAGTGTTGTTATCCTGGGCGTGTCCACAGCATACTGACCATGAAGGTGTAGACCAAATGGCAGCACTTCGTCACCCAGAATGTTAAAATAAACGTTCTAGTCCATCTTCACGGGAACGTGAATGAGCAGGCCAAAGTCATGGCACAAAAGCCGCCCTTAAAACATCACAGAACCACCTCTAGATAGAATCACACCTACCACCCGCCACGGATTAAGCACCTCTTAGTTTCGTCGACGATCTCGAAATCTTAGATCCTTTGGGAAGATGCAATATCGTGACTCGTCGTACCAGACGACATGTGTCCAGTCAGTTGTTGCGTTGTTTCGCCCATTGAAGAAGGGCAGCTTTCTGTGGTTTCCGACGAAACAACACGCAGCCGCCGGCCGAAGTGGCCGTGCTGTTCTAGGCGGTGCAGTCTGGAACCGCGAGACCGCTACGGTCGCAGGTTCGAATCTTGCCTTGGGCATGGATGTGTGTGATGTCCTTAGGCTAGTTAGGTTTAACTAGTTCTAAATTCTAGGGGACTAATGACCTCAGAAGTCGAGTTCCATAGTGCTCAGAGCCATTTTTGAACACGCAGCCATCGCCGTATGCTCAGATGTCAACGGGCCTCGTCAGTCCAGACGACCTTATGTTATGCTTCGAACACCAATGGCGACATCGCTCCTCCTAGCTAATCTCCGCGCTCCGTGACGCGAGGTGAGCAGCGGTGGCTCTGTGCGCCATAGTGAAGGCGTTGCTGTGGCTGCTATGATTCCTCACAGGTTGAGTGTCGAACACTGTACAGGCGAATGATCTGGTTTCCGGTGTCCATATATCATCTGTTAGAATCTGCGATTGTCGATGACAATTCCTGTCATCCGAACCTTATTCCCTATGGCCTTTGACTTTGGTATTAACGGTTTTCGCTGGAGACTCTTTTCCTCGCAGCTCCAGACTGTGCCGGCTTCAATCACACAGCGTGAGGCTGTTGCCAATGGACATCACTGTGGGGGACCGGATATCCAAGGGACGCCCTCCACGTCTCACGTGTAGCCTGATCAGTTCACTCCTGTGGTCGTCACTGCTACTGTCCGCATTGAGGTTGACCCTTCAACCATGGTCCGGTGGATGGTCGTTCCAAGGTGTGGCGGGCAGAAAACACTTTCTGGGGGGGGGGGGGGGGGCGATCGAAAAGCCTCCCTGGTTTACCAGACAGACAGGTTTTTTCAGGCTCTATCTGTGGCTGACTAAGATGCTGAGCCAGATGTAATTGCTTGTCCTGTTTCAGAGGAATCATCTTGGCCTGGAAGGTCCAGTCGTTCACAGAGGGTGAAATTACTTGTAGTTGGGCACTGTTAGCAGAGGGATGGGCTATGACTGCGAACGAGGGGACAAAATCCATTGTATACCCTGTGTGCATACCAGGAGGAGCTATCCAAGCTGTTTAATGGTTCCTTCTACATGCCATGAAGAGCAAGGTGGTGCAGCCAACTGCAGATGGTGGATCATCTGCCAGTTTGGATCAGAAGAGTCTGTTTTTGGTTTCAGGCGACTGTCTGAAGTGGTAGAGACAGTCTTGCTTGCAAGATGATGACTGAGCTCACCACCTGTAGCATCGTTGACAGGAACGACTGCAGACCTTTGGTACGGAGTCAAGTGGAGATATGAATCACAGGCTCAGTCAGTTCTGTAATCGTGTGAGCTGCCGACATCTTGACTTGCGCCATAAGGTGGAGAAGTGTCGGGATTCGATAAATAGAACAGAGAAGGCTGCTCCACAGTTAGTGGGAGTTCTGTGGAGTGAACTGGGTGGTTTTTGGTGACAGCTTCTTGGAAAAGTACAGACAGGGTTCAGTCTCGAACAGTGCAGGTCAAACACAGGACGAAGGTAGTCATAGGAGGAATGGGTATTTTAGTTATAAATTTCCGGAGCAGTGTTGGGAAAGAACCACAGCTGCAAGCGCAAGAAATTGTTGTAGGTATTGAAGGTTGACCAAAGCCAAAGACAAGTTCAGCTGAAGTTTTTACCAAGTACCTAACGGACAGATTAAATTCAGTTGGTGGCTGGTTGCCTCGCGCGGTAGCCACGTGGTCCAGAGCGCCCTGTCACGGTTCGTGCGACTCCCCCCGTCGGAGGTCGGAGTCCTCTTTCGGGCATGGGTGTGTGTATTGTTCATAGTGTAAGTTAGTTTAAGTTAGATTAAGTAGTGTGTAGGCTTAGGAACCGATGACCTTAGCAGTTTGGTCCCATAAGACCTTACCCCAAATTTCCAAAATTTCAGTTGGTGGTTGCATATATGTTGCTGTTACTAGTAGTTTATCTTGTGCTGAAATTGAAGTAGATAGTTGCTGTATGAATATACGTAGAGATTATCCTCCACAACTTGAATAAATTAATAACTGTTCCTTTTATCGATCCCCACGACTTAAATGATATATCAGTACAACAAAAGACCAGCTAAAGTTTCATATTTTACTTTTTTTATTTACTCGATGACTAGTTTCGGGCCGGAACCCGTTTCCAAGTAATTGTAACAGATAGTCGAAATGATATTTCTGAAAACGCAAAAACCATGTCATAAATATGTATATTTTTGACTTGATTTTTGCGTTTTCCAAGATACAATTTGGCTACTTGTTACGAAGATTTGAAAAAGGGTTCCGGCTCGAAACTAGTCATTGAGTAATAAAAAAATGAAATTGAGAACTTTGACTGGTTTTTCGTAGTACTGATTAACAGAAGCTGCTGATCTGCAATTGTTCCAGCATGCTGGAATTTCGTCGTTAGATTACTGAAGGGTTCAAGGAAAATGTGAGTCTTACTTCGAATAAGTACCTCACTCATAGAATTATAGTTGCTGGTGACTTTAATTTGTCCATGACATGTTGGCAAAAATACGCGTTTAAAGTCGGTCTAGGCATATAGCATCCAGCTTCCTCTCCTTCCCCAACGCATTCTCCGAAAACTATTTTGAACAGTTAGTTCAGTAGTCCACACGAAGTGTAGCTGGTTTCCATAACATACTAGAACTCTAAGAAACAATCAATCCTGAGTAAATAGAGAGCTTCAAAAAATTAGGAACATAGCTGCCAAGGAGGGGAAGAAAGTCAATGTGCGCTCCGTGTGCATACCAGGTAGAATCATTCCAGATGTGAAAGGCCCCTTCCAGATACCATGAGGAGCACAGGGTGTAGCCAACTGCAGGTGGTGGCTAACATCGATACCAATGCTATATGTCACTTTGAATCGGAAGAGATTCTCTCTGGTTTCGAGCAACTATCAGAAGTGGTACAGGCTGCCAGTCTCGCTTGCGAGGTGAGAGCGGAGCTCACCATTTTCAGCATAGTCGACAAGACCGAATGCGGAGCTCTGGTACACAGGCGAGTGGAGGGTCTGAATCAGAGGCTCAGATCGTTTTGCGATCGTGTAGTCTGCAAATTCCTCGACTTGCGCCATAGGGTGGTTGGGTTTCGGGTTGCGCTGAATAGGTCAGGAGTCCATTGCACTCAGGAGGCGGCTACACAGGCAGCAGAGGTTGTGTGGCGTGGACTGGGCGGTTTTTTAGATTAGAGGGTCTCGGGGAAAAACAAAAAGGGTTTCAGACTCAAAGGGAGCAGGTCGAAGACAGGAAGAACATAGACACAGGAAACATCGGTGTAACATTTGTAAATTGTCGTAGCTTCGTTGGGAGAGACCCATAATTCTAAGCGCTAATAGAAAGCACTGATGGTCAAATTGTTATAGGCACTGAAAGCTTCCTAAAGCCAGAGATAAGTTCGCCTGAAATTTCTGCGAAGAACCTAACACTGTCGCAGAAACAAAGAAAAAAGCATGCCAAATTTAAACGAACGCAAAATCTTCAAGATTGTCGATCTATTACATAATCTCGAAATTTAGCGCGGACATCAATGCGAGATGCTTATAATAGTTCCTACAGTGAATCTTTGGCACCAAACCTGGCAAAAAACCCAATGAGATTCTGGTCGTATGTGAAGTACGCTAGCGGCAAGATACGACCAATGCCATCTCTGCGCGATAGCAGTGTAAATACTATCGATGCCTGTGCTACCAGAGCAGAGTTGCTAACCACAGACTTCTGAAATACCTGTACAAAAGAAGAAGTAAATATTCCAGAATTCAAATCAAGAACAGCTGGCAACATGAGTAACTTAGAAGTAGATATCCTCGAAGCAGTGAAGCCAGTGCCGGCCGTCGTGGCCGAGCGGTTCTGGGCGCTTCAGTCTGGAACCAGGCGACCGCTACGTCGCAGGTTCGAATCCTGCCTCGGGCGTGGATGTGTCTGATGTCCTTAGGTTAGTTAGGCTTAAGTAGTTCTAAGGTCTAGGGGACTGATGACCTCAGATGTTAAGTACCAGAGTGCTCAGAGCCTTTTTTGGAAGTGAAGCAAGTCTTCCGGTCTAGACTGTTCTTGTGAAACAGAACTTCGTCTTTACACAAACTAAATGTTGAGTGCTATTCACAAGAGATTTCAAATTGATTCCATATTTCTAGATTTCCAGGATGCTTTTGACGCTGTACCACACAAACGGCCTGTAGTGAATTTGTGAGCTTGTGGAACATCGACTGTTATTTGACTGGATTCGTGATTTCCTGTCAGAGAGGTCACAGTTCGTAGTAATTTATAGCGTTCCCCAAGGTAGTGTTATAGGCCCTCTCCTGTTCCTTATCTGTATAAATGATTTAGGATACAGTCTGAGCAGCCGTCTTACGTTGTTTGCAGATGATGCTGGCGTTTATCCTTTAGTAAAGTTATCCGAAGATCAAAATAAGGTGCCAAACGATTTAGAAAAGATCTCTGCATCGAGCGAAAATTAGCAGTTGTCTCTAAACAATGAAAAGTGTGAGATCATCCACATGATTGCTAGAAGCAACCCGTTAAACTTCGGTTAAACGATAAATCAGTCAAATGTAAAGGCCGTAAATTCAACTAAATAGCTAGGAATTACAATTACGATCAACTTAAACTGGAAAGAACACATAGAAAATGTTGTGGGGAAGGCGAAACAAAGACCGCGTTTTATTGGAAGAACACTTAGAAGATGCAACAGATCTACTACGCTTGTCCGTCCTCTTTTGGAGTATTGCTGCGCGGTGTAGGATCCGTCCCAGATAGGTTTAATGGATTACATCGAGAAAGTTCAAAGAAGAGCAGCACATTTTGCATCATCGAGAAATAGGGGCGAGAATGTCACTGAAATGATCTAGGATTTGGGGTGGACATAATTGAAACAAAGACGTTTCTCGTTGCGGCGGAATCTTCTGACGAAATTTCAATCACCAATTTTTTCCTCCGAATGCGAAAATATTTTGTTGACGCCTGCCTACAGGAGCAGAAACGATAATCATAATAAAATAAGGAAAAATCAGAGCTCTCACGGATGTATATAGGTATTCATCTTCTCCTTGCGCTCTTCGAGACTGTAAAAATGGAGAATTCTTGTGAAGGTGGTTCGATGAGTCCCCGCCAGGCATTTAAGTGTGATTTGCGGAGTATGCATGTGGATGTAGATGTAAATTTTCGCGCGCCCGTTTTTCTTCTCTCGCTTCGCTCTAATAAAGCCGCCTAATACCCGAGCGCGAGTTACTATAATATCACTGTGACAACCAGAGCCCTCATATTCGCCTGTTGTTGAAGGCGAGGGAAAAATTGGTGAACTCGTCTGCCCAACGTGTTTTTAAATTTGTTCGAGAATACACAGTATTTTTCACGAAAAATAGGCAAATAATTCGAGTAGATAATACGTATAGGATACTCACGCACATGGATGTTCGGTATTATTTTAACAATATTCTCGTATTGATACGACACAGAATCAAAATGAAGAACCTTAACCAGCTGAAGAATTATTATGAAATGAAGTTAATTATTTTCGATTTACAATTCAATCATGTTAATCGCTTGGAGGAATAGCGCATTTCCTGAAAATGTCAGCTTTAGAGTCCAAAGAGAATAACGGACAACTGCAATGCTAACAACTAAATAGCGCTACGTTACTTGTTTAACGACGCTATCAACCGTATCAGTCATTCACACTGCATTTGTGTATCAATACGTAAGAATGGAGCTCTCTGGCACTAGCAATATGATCAAAGCATGTTACTAGTATCAAAACACTATTTCGTGTACCTCATACTCACTCTATAGCAATTCGCGCTAGGGCATAAGCAGTTCATCGGTACACTCTCAGAGGGTGGTGACATATTGTGACGAGCCAGTTGCTCGGCCACCATTGACCAGACGTTTAGAGTTCGTGAGAGATCTGGAGAATGTGTTCGCCAGGGCAGCAGTCGAACATTTTCTGTATCCAGATAGGCCCGTACAGGACCTGCAACATGCGGTCGTGCATTATCCTGCTGAAATGTAGGGTTTCGCAGGGATCGAATGAAGAGTAGAGCCACGGGTCGTAACACATCTGAAATGTAACGTCCACTGTTCAAAGTGCCGTCAGTGCGAACAAGAGGTGACCGAGACGTGTAACCAATGGCACCCAATACCATCACGCCGGGTGATACGCCAGTATGGCGATGACTAATATACGCTTCCAATGTGCGTTCACCGCGATGTTGCCAAACACGGTTGCGGCCATCATGGTGCTGTAAACAGAACCTGGATTCATCCGAAAAAGTGACGTTTTGCCACTCGTTCACCCAGGTTCGTCGTTGAGTACACCACCGCAGGCGCTCCTGTCTGTGATGCAGCGTCAAGGGTAACCGCAGCAATGGCCTCCTAGGTGATAGTCCATGCTGCAAACGTCGTCGAACTGTTCGTGCAGATGGTTGTTGTCTTGCAAACATCCCCATCTGTTCACTCAGGGATCGAGACGTGGCTGCACGATCCGTTACAGCCATGCGGACAAGATGTCTGTCATCTGGACTGCTAGTGATATGATACGGCGTTCCGTATTACCCTCTTGAACCCACCAATTCAATATTCTGCTAACAGTCATTGGATCTCGACCAATGTGAGCAGTCATGTCGCGATACGATAAACTGCAATCGTGATAGGCTACAATCCGACTTTTATCAAAGTCGGAAACGTGATTGGACGCATTTCCTTCACGAGGCATCACAACAACGTTCACCAGGCAACGCCGGTCAACTGCTGTTTGTGTATGAGAAATCGATTGAAAGCTTTCCTCATGTCAGTACTTCGTGTGTGTCGCCGCCGACGCCAACCTTGTGTGAATGCTCTGTAAAGCCAATTATTTGCATATCACAGCATCTTCTTCCTGTCGGTTAAATTTCGCGTCTGTAGCACGTCAACTTCGTGGTGTACCAATTTTAATGGTCAAATAGCGTACCTGGGTTGCTCTGGCTCAGCTGCAATATTTCCAGTGGTGACTCAGTACGGCAGACTTTTTGAATGGGTTTGAGCAGTCGCGGGACCCAAAAGGTGGTGAGCTTTGTCATATCCTAAATGTCGTACAAGGCGTTGAAGACAGATCCACGACTAATCTTCATTTTTCCACAGTCGTTTCGATTCCAACAGCCCGATCCTGACATTTCTCCCATGAATCCTCTTGCGATTCGCGATTCTTTGCACACTGAGTTGGTATGCCACTCAGTTCTTTGACATATCTGTTTGAAAACACTGAACCCACGCTTCTGCGCCAACTGCCCACTGTGTTATGTGGAAGGACCACATAGATAATATTGTCGGGAAAGCGAGCCAAAGGTTGCGTTTCATTGGCAGGACACTTAGAAGATGCAACAAGTCCACTAAAGAGACAGCTTACACTACACTCGTTCGTCCTCTGTTAGAATATTGCTGCGCGGTGTGGGACCCTTACCAGGTGGGATTGACGGAGGACATCGAAAGGGTGCAAAAAAGGGCAGCTCGTTTTGTATTATCACGTTATAGGGGAGAGAGTGTGGCAGATATGATACACGAGTTGGGATGGGAGTCATTACAGCATAGACGTTTTTCGTCGTGGCGAGACCTTTTTACGAAATTTCAGTCACCAACTTTCTCTTCCGAATGCGAAAATATTTTGTTGAGCCCAACCTACATAGGTAGGAATGATCATCAAAATAAAATAAGAGAAATGAGAGCTCGAACAGAAAGGTTTAGGTGTTCGTTTTTCCCGCTCGCTGTTCGGGAGTGGAATAGTAGAGAGATAGTATGATTGTGGTTCGATGAACCCTCTGCCAAGCACTTAAATGTGAATTGCAGAGTAGTCATGTAGATGTAGATGTAGATGATGGTCCATTGCTGCCGTACACTGCCGACACTTCATCACGGATTGTTGCAGTGTTCTTGCCACTGAAACGCAAGACATTATCTATGAACGGGCTGCGCTGTTTCGTTTTCGCACCTTTCGCGCGGTGTGGCTGTGGTGCGGAGATTGTAATATGTACACGACTGCAGACATGTAACGTGCAGTTTTTTAGTCATTAATCCTGTTAATGATCTGATGCGGCCCATAGGATTTCCTCTCCTATGCAAATCTCTTCACCTCAGAGTAGCACTTGGATCTAATATTCCAAATTATTTGTTGGATATATTCCAATATCACTCCTCCTTACAATATTTGCCCTCTACGACTACCCTCTAGTACCAAGGAAGTTTTTCCCTGATGTCTTAACCGGCCGGAGTGGCCGTGCGGTTCTAGGCGCTAAGTCTGGAGCCGAGCGACCGCTACGGTCGCAGGTTCGAATTCTGTCTCGGGCATGGATGTATGTGATGTGCTTAGGTTAATTAGGTTTAAATAGTTCTAAGTTCTAGGCGACTGATGACCTCAAAAGTTAGGTCGCATAGTGCTCGGAGACATTTTTGAACCTGATGTCTTAACGCATGTCCTATTATTCTGACCCTTTTTCCCTTTCAATGTTTTCAACATATTTCCCTCGCCGGTTCGGCGGAGAAACTCCTCTTTTTTTATCTTATCAGTCCGCAACATTTTCAACACATGTCAGACTTTTCCACCACATCTCAGATTCTTCGATTCTATTCTTATCTTGTTTTCCCACTGTTCATGATACACATCATTACAATACTGTGCTATAGAAGTGGATACTCAAATATTTATTACAGAGATTAAGACCGATGTTTGATATTAGCAGACTTCTTTTGGCCAGGAATGTCTTGTTTGCTAGTGCTAGTCTGCAAACAAGCATTTCATGTATAAAACATCACCATATTTTCACGTGATGATCTTTTTGTTTGTAGTTTTCATATTTCGTAAGCTATATGGTGTGAGCCACCTCTACTGATCTGACACTAACCGCAGAGTTTTACACCCGATCCGAACACGTAGGATTATCTGACAGCTATTAGAATAACATTCAACTTTCTGCAATTTCCTCGTTAACACTTCAAAAAAATCTTACATCCACACACACACACACACACACACACACACAGACAGAGAGAGAGAGAGAGAGAGAGAGAGAGAGAGAGAGAGAGAACAGAAATGATCAGTCGTTTAGTTTGGTAACCTACTTCGCTAGGTTGGCAATATATAAATAGTCAAACAAGAGAAGGGACACCAATGTACATATAGTTACGACAGCAATCAAATATAGTTCTTGTAAGAGAAATGTGCATTTAACGCCTGGCCAGTAAGTTATTCCACATCAATTAGCTTACGAAGTATGGAAAACTACAACACAAAAGTATTATGACTTGAGAATGTGTCGATGTTGTAAGAGGGACTCAAAATTCGAGTAAACCCCGATTTAGTGAAACTACACCTTATTATAAAAAAAAATTCCTGATCCAATATTTAATTTTGTTACGCGATCTGACTTCGAAAATAAATAAAAGTAGCTTACACTTAACAATAAATCGCGCGACTAATGAATGACAGAATACTTGAACACCAAAGAAAGCGAAATTCACTGGTAAGATCCTATCATCAAAAGTAGAACAGTACAATAATGTTCAACTTATTGTTCGGATATTGTGGAGTGGGAAACGCGGCTTCTTTTTTGTAATCACAGTACTCAACATGGAGGTTGAGTTACCGTCGGCGAAGCTTTTCCAAGTCATTTGAATAATGATACAGTTGGGAAGAATGGAATGTGCATGAACTGTTACGTGAAGCTAAACGCATCAATACAGTATTTTGAGAAAGTTGTTTTGTGGAACATAAAGAAACGTACTGTACTAGAAAATCTGCCACGGCAATTCTACACTCAGCAACCGACGACGAACTTACCTTCACAGCCGAGAATTTGCGTGCAACGAACGGTGTATTTATTACTAGAAAGAAGGGGAAAGTATCTAAAAACAGAATTAGTTCGCATCTTTACCAAATATAACAGTTAAGTAGTCAAAATGGGATTCCTTGCAGTGCGTGAATACCAAAGGGCGCGAGACAAGTACTCACATGAAATATTCATAACACTCAATAAACGACTTAGAAAAACGGAAATGATAAACAGCAACATCAATTAACTGATATATTGACTTCAAATCAAGCAAAGAGAAAACAACCTACTTGGAATTGAACATACACGTACAACGTAAGTCGACAATTGCACCAACGACAGAAATATTAATATGTGTGCACGACTCCAAGAAAAGCAAAGATTGACTTGAATTGTATAGGAGGGCGACGAATTTAACTGCATAATGTTTCGGAGCGAATCATTAGAGCATGAACCTGTTACCAGCTTCAAGCTCACCAAAAGACAAGTAAGTTTGTAATACCGCTCCTGAATCTCAGCTCTCCTTTGTAATTTATCGCTGACTTACAACATGCAAAATTTGTGAAAATAAGCTGTGGGATGCAAACACCACGCGAATGGACTGACTGCAAAACCTTGCCTGTAAAGAACCACTTCGAATAAGTAAAATTTTCTCAACGATAACTTCAAACACGCCACGCGCAGCATTTGACCTTCGACCTTTCTTTGCACAGCAAGCCTTCCGGAACCAGTGTGGTTTTGAAGTTATCGGCAAGCATGCCCTGTTAACAGCCACGCTGTGATTGGCTCAAAGAGCGTCGACGAGACCAAAGGTGACCATTCTTCCTCCACAACACTTCCGAGAGCGAGGACTCAAAGAACCTTCCCTGAATATATCGATATTGACTTCAGAACGTCTTTCCGAAGTATTAGCAAAGAGCAGTACACGAATTATTGAAAGCAAAAGAATCGAAAAACTGAAAGTACCGTTTAAAAGGCTATTTTCGATGTTTTATATGTGAAATAACGGCGTGACCTAATCTATGACAGGATGCGAGGAAAGGCCGATTGGTAGAAAAAAACGAATACCTATAATCTGATTTGATGCATTACAAATCGTTCTGAAAGCCTGCGACTGTGAAAAAAATAGGTTTGTTTATAAATAACTCATTTGCTACCAGTCACGATTTTCTTTATTTTATTTTTCGCACGACGCGTTTCGGGAAATTATTCCCATTTTCAAGTGCGTTTTTTGTGTTTGTTGTGTCATTCCTATGTGATGCTGTCGATGGGTGAGTTTCTGCTTCATTTCGTTGACTTTACTGCAATACATAAGAAAACACGCAATTTTTAGTTGGTTCTCGATCGATGTGTGAGATTCTGCTTCATTTCGTTGACTTTATTGCAATATATCAGAAAACACGCGATTTTTAGTTGGTTCTCGATCGAGAACGTGTTTTCTTACATATTGCAGAAAAGTCGACGAAATGAAGCAGAATCTCACACATCGACAACATCACATAGGAATCACATAACAAACACAAAAAACGCACTTGAAAATGGGAATCATTTCCCTACAGCCCCCCCCCCTCCTTTTTTCCCCGACGACTCATCTAGCCGGCACAGTGACTAGTAGAGCAGTCCATGACGGGAAGGACCCTCTATGATACACAGTCACTGTACAGAAGCTTCTTTAGAAACAGACTACTACGAGGTGCCATTAATACGTAATGCAACACACTTTTTTTCTGAAAGTAGGCTAGTTTTATTCTGGATTACAATACACTATATTATTACCCGCTCTTTAGGCTACAAAATCCTATTTGTCAACATAATCTCCGTTCAATGTGACGGACTTACGCCACCTTACTGGGGGGGTCTGTATGGCTGCATGGTACCATTGTATTGGTTGACGTCGAAGCCACCGTCTTGCTGCATCAACAGCCTCCCAACCACGCACGTACTGCTTCTGGCCGAGTGTGTCCTTCACTGGGCCAATGGGCCAAATGGATGGAAGTCCGTAGATGCAAGATCTGGGCTGTAGGGTTGACGAGGAAGGAGCAGCCAATGAAGTTTAGTGAGCTCCTCTTGGGTGCGCAGAACTGTGTGAGTCCTGGAGAAGGAGGAGGTATTTGATTGTCATCCATCGATTACCTCTAATGAGAGTGTCCGCACGTTCCAGCATTGCAGGAGTCAGTTGTGTGTGTCCGGTCGGCACATGGGAGATCGGACAGGTTTGGTCGACCTTGTTGCGATTATGATAGACGCCCTGCCCAAAGACTCGAAAATGCGGGAAATGGGAATCATTTTGCGTCGTGCGAAAAATAAAATAAAGAAAATCGTGACTGCTAGCAGGTGTATTATTTATAATCAAACCTGTTGAATACCTGTAAGTAATAAATTAATAATGAAGCAACTATGACGTGAGCCTCTTTTCTAATCTAAACTGCACAACACAGTTAAAGGATAAGATTTTCGAAGCTCTGTAATTGTCTGCCATTGGGACGCAGAAACTTGAAATTTGGCTCAAAGTTGTCTACAACCTTTCTCTTTAATGGTGCAAAAGAGTGACGCACTGCGACGTCACCCTCGCGCTTGGCGACGCTTCGCCGGCCGGGGTGGCCGAGTGGTTCTAGGCGCTACAGTCTGGAACCGCGCAACCGCTACGGTCGCAGGTTCGAATCCTGCCTCGGGCATGGATGTGTGTGATGTCCTTAGGTTAGTTAGGTTTAAGTAGTTTTAAGTTGTAGGGGATTGATGGCCTCAGATGTTAAGTCCCACAGTACTCAGAGCCATTTGAACCTTTTTTTTTTTTTTTTTTTTTTTGGCGACGCTTCAAACGACACGGTGTCGACTCAGGCCTTCAAACGACATGGTGTCGACTCAGGCGACACCAAGGCCAGAGTTCAAAATTTCATGACTGGTGTAAGGTGGGTTAATGCTGGCACACTGGCACCAAATTTCACTGCAGCCTTTTTTTTTTCTCATTTGTCGACACTCTGCTGTTTGCAGTGTTGCCGAGCCCGAGGGTGATGTCACATGATGCCACGCTTTTGCATCGTGCCAAAGGAAGGTTGTTAGGCACCTTTGGGTCAAATTTCATACTTCTGCACTGCAATAGGAGACAACTACGGGGGTTCGAAAAAGTGTCCATCCGTGGACGAGCCACACGGTGGGAAAGTCGTTACACCTCCTCTTACCCACATTTTCCCCTTTCTTTTGGGGCGTCTGCGATGAAGGTCAGAACCGCGACGACCGGCATTGAAGTCACACGGTTTTCTTATGTGTGGCTGAGGAAAACATTTCAGACTCACCGCCGCTCATAACGACAGTAAATTGCACCAGGGGGCGGCATATACGGCATCATGAAACCACTTCTTCCTTTCCGACATGTCCGAAAGAACAGACACCATATCCATATAAGTACATAGTTCTGGCAACACCGGACATGATCTTCTTCTTCTGTGCGGATGCACACGTATTCCCCGAACTCTTGGTAAGAAGGTCTTCCACGAGTAATGAGTGTGTTGGGGTGGAACACTACAAATGTAGTGTGTGGACATACAAGATGAGAATGTGGGTCTCGCGGGAGGCGTGCGCGAGATAGTCCCTGCAGTAGCGCTGTCCTCTGTGCCCTCGGTGGCTCAGATGGATAGAGTGTCTGCCATGTAAGCAGGAGATCCCGGGTTCGAGTCCCGGCCGGGGTACACATTTTCACCTCTCCCCGTTGATATATGTCAACGCCCGGTAACAGCTGTTGGTATTAATATATGATTCTAATGGAATCTTCCTTTGGTGCATCGATTCCCACACATCTCACTGTGCGATGAACAATCGGATGACGTTCTTGACAACTTTTAAACGTGATGACACCCGTCCGGCGATTCGGCCCTTCTCTAAGGACGTGGGCCAGCAGCACCATTGAACATGATCGGACCTATTTTCTGCGTAGCGTGTAAGGTACCCCTTATTTGCAGATAAGAGCGCATTTCGCTTTATTCCCAGTTTTTGTATTTCACATACATGAAGTGAATGTATCAGTGCTGCAGCACGTACGGAGTAAGGAGCGAGCGCTACGTTCCCGCTCTGGCCAGCAGAGGCGGTTGCCATTCGGCGCTTTCGGAGCCAGTGGGATAAAGTGCCGATGCAGAAAACGCTCGTGACGTCAGCAAAGAGACACGTAGGGAAAGTACATTTAATCTGGCGCGAATCAAGTAATTGTTATTGTGGTATCAACGTTCGATACCACACTTGTTAGGCGTTGCAGATATCGACCGCGGTCCGTAATAGATATCGCTGGACCCACGAGTCACGACTAGCGAGCTCTATCAGCCTTCAGCTGATAGGAAGCAACCTCTAACAAGGCGTTTAGTAACGTATGGCCTCTCTAGATATGTTTGAAATTGAAACTTCCTGGCAGATTAAAACTGTGTGCCCGACCGAGACTCGAACTCGGGACCTTTGCCTTTCGCGGGCAAGTGCTCTACCATCTGAGCTACCGAAGCACGACTCACGTCCGGTACTCACAGCTTTACTTCTGCCGGTACCTCGTCTCCTACCTTCCAAACTTTACAGAAGCTCTTCTGCGAACCTTGCAGAACTAGCACTCCTGAAAGAAAGGATATTGCGGAGACATGGCTTAGCCACAGCCTGGGGGATGTTTCCAGAATGAGATTTTCACTCTGCAGCAGAGTGTGCGCTGATATGAAACTTCCTGGCAGATTAAAACTGTGTGCCCGACCGAGACTCGAACTCGGGACCTTTGCCTTTCGCGGGCAAGTGCTCTACCATATGAGCCACCGAAGCACGACTCACGTGCGGTGCTCACAGCTTTACTTCTGCCAGTACCGCGTCTCCTACCTACGTTTGAAATTATATGTATCCTGCATATGAAGAATATTATTACACAAGTTAACTACAATATACAGGGTGGTCCATTGATAGTGACCGGGCCAAATATCTCGCGAAATAAGCGTCAAACGAAAAAACTACAAAGAACGAAACTCGTCTAGCTTGAAGGGGGAAACCGGATGGCACTATGGTTGGCCCGCTAGATGGCGCTGCCATAGGTCAAACGGATATCAACTGCGTTTTTTTTTTTAAATAGGAACCCCCATTTTTTCTTACATATTCGTGTAGTATATTTAGAATATGTAATAAAAAATGGGGGTTCCTATTTAGAAAAAGGCAGTTGATATCCGTTTGACCTATGGCAGTGCCATCTAGCGGACCTACCACAGCGCCATCTGATTTCCCCCTTCAAGCTAGACGAGTTTCGTTCTTTGTAGTTTTTTCGTTTGACGCTTATTTCGTGAGATATTTGGCCCGGTCACTATCAATGGACCACCCTGTATATTATGTTTTACCGAGTACTAATTATTTCAGTCGTTGCAGATGCAGACGATGCAGCTAGCTCCTTACCCACTTCACTGCCAAACCTGCAATATGTTTCTATTTACCAGTGGCCACCTGTCAGCATAACAACTGACGACGAGAAGCATGACAGTTATTAATAAATATTTGCTAACAAAAGTTGCCTTTTGATACGCAGACATTAGAGGAGTCTAAGGCTCATAATACAACCTTTCACTAATTTTACAATGCCAATAAATGTTGATATTAACGATCAAACACGAACTTTACCGACTGTACTCTCAAGTTAGAGACTGTGTTCCATAGCCGGCAGTCGCCGATAGGATGCCTTTCGATCTAGTGATGCGGTAGACCATGCTCTCGTACCATTAATAGTTGGCTTATAATCAGTGTGAACAAGTTCATTTCATAGAGTTTCTTAAATAAACGCACAATAATGGTATCCTGTGTAAAAATTATTTGCACAAAAAAAAAAATTACTCCGAGCTACATTACGTAAAACATAGACTGTAGTATTGCACTTCCAGAATCTGACAGCGCTGCTACGGCTCTGCAAGGGGACGTAAAACTACGAGAAGATCTCCACATAACAGGCAGGAAGAATTTCTATACGGCGGCTCACTAAGTCAGTTCCAGGACGGACTGGTTTAAGGTTGAAAAAAACCGGTTTTCGGTTTTCATCATATTTCGGTAGACTAAGGTTTTATTTACCTACTCTAAAAGCATTATGCTGAAAAAATTTTTTTTCGAGCATTTAAAGAGCATTTTCCTACCATGTGTGTTAATGTGCCACGCCCACTTTTCTATCACCCACTTTTCTGCGTATATTTTAGATCTTTATATCCGCTACATTGCACATTAGGGATTTTTTTCTTTACTCCCGACTGTGTTGGGTATCCTTGGAAGGCAGCGGGCGGTATTCTTTTGTTTCTGCTGTTTGTGAACAACACGCTTTCAAACACGCATTTAGTTTTCTTCAAGTGTGATTGAACACTTGCAGGTATACTATGGGCAGGCAATTAGGAGAAATAAAGAAAATCTGGAGGCAACGAAGAGAGATGTTTGGGCCATATTCTTTCATAAGTCCTCTACTGTTGATAAGCCATGTCATGCATGGATTGTGTCCATCAGGAGAAAATTTGTGGTGCAAATACAATAGGGCTTAGGCAACTGGAGAATCTTATTCTCGTCAGCATCCTCTTCCTGCTGCTGTTATTACTGCAATTAAACCTATTTTCAGAGACTTGGCTCATCCTGACCTTCTAAGTAAATGTCTGCATGGGCAGACACAGAACCCAAGTGAATGTTTCAACAGCATAATTTGGAACCGCCTTCGTAAATCTGTTTTTGTAGGCATGCATACAACTAGGTGTTCATGATGCTTTTATTACATTCAGTTGTGGTAATATTGGAAAGTGTTGGGTACTGAACTAGCTGAGAACTAATCCTGGTGAAAATATGATCACTGGGCTGCAATATTGCGGTAAAATGAGGATAGCCGATACAGACAGGTCTGCATCTAATATGGCCAAGAATGCAAGACAAACATCCAGGAAGGTGAAAAAGAAGCTGGAAGACCTGCTAGAGGCCAAAGAAGGGCCATCATACGCAGCAGGACAGTTTTAATTAACTGTAAGTAACAAATTTCAAAAGTTTTTTCTTTAATGTCAATTTCCTGCAAACTAAAATTTTCAGTACATATGCCCCATTATATCAGAAACTATCATTGATAAATGAATGAATGAAATTGTCAGAGACACTGCATAACATAAAAAGCCAGCTCTGGTGCTACATTAATTATTATTACCCCATTAGGAAGTTCACAAAAAAATATTTTCGGTAGAAAAAACTTAATATTTTTGTTAATAAATTTACAAAAGTATTTTTCAAAACTATGAAATGGATAAAGTAGATTTTAGTATAGTTGACTCTATTAGCATCATGTAACATACAGTAAAAATATTAAGGTCCTGTATCAAATAGTTTTTTCAGAAAAGCGTCAAATACTTGCCTAAATTAACATGGATTAGATAGGCAGGGTGTGGTCCCCTTAACCATCGCAAAATTCTGGTGGGAAAACGTGGCCAGTTATACTGTACGTCCCTTATACCACCATCTACGGACTCACCGGCAAAACTGAGAGATTTCTTGAGGTTTAGTACGATTGGGAGGGGTGGGGGGTGGGGGGGGGAAGGGGGTTCTTGCAAGCGCTTCCGCAATTGTGGCTCTGGTGTACAGGGTGGCACCACTAGAGACTGTTCAAAACGATCTGAACGTGATCCAAAGGAGCAGAAGGCTCTTTCGCGCCCTCCTATGGCGTGATCACAGGGGGATGCGACATTGACAGATGCGTTAATGAAACAGCAAATGGACCCCCTAAGACACCGCAGTTTGGATTGACCTTCGGTGCTAACAGTGCATCTCTGTTGGACATTTAAAAATATTCCCGTACAGAGACGGCTATTCAGTGATTCCTAGACGCCGTGGTAGACATACCTTTCGAGACTCTTTAGATTTTGCATGCAACCAGCAGGCGCTAGTTCGATGATGTATCGCCACTAAGCTGACCGGTGTCGAAAAGGTATATGTCAAAGGTTATCAAGAGCGTCGGTCTGTTGCTCACTGCACTGTGAACAGTCGTCTTCGACTGAGTAATGTGTGGGAATCAACGCCCCTAGAAAATGGGGGGGGGGGGGGGGTCCATTGGCGCTCTTTATGCCACCCTCTGAGGCCTTTTCGTATCGATTGTGAGCGGCGCCGTGTGTGAAATGTTTTCCTCGGCCACCCATAAGAAAACCACGTGATTTCAATACTGGACAATGCGGTTCTTAACTCTACCAGAGAGGCGTGAAAAGCTGGGGTGGAACGTGGGTAAGAGATGGGGTGTAGACCTTTCCATTGTGTCACACGTCCATGGTGGCGTTGAGAAGAATTTTGGTGAATTTTGTTGGTAATGTGACGTCATTAACCCATTTTCCACCTCACACCTTGCCGGCCGGTGTGGCCGTGCGGTTCTAGGCGCTTCAGTCTGGAACCGCGTGACCACTACGGTCGCAGGTTCGAATCCTGCCTCGAGCATGGATGTGTGTGATGTCCTTAGGTTAGTTAGGTTTAAGTAGTTCTATGTTCTAGGGGACTGATGACCACAGATGGTAAGTCCCATAGTGCTCAGAGCCATTTGAACCTCACACCTTCTCTTCCTTCTGAGCTCTGGCATTATTTTTCACGTATGTCGACACTTTGTTGTTTGAAGTGTCGCAGAGACCGAGGGTGATGTCGCAAGATAACATGCTTTGCATCATGACAAAGGAAGGTTGTAGGCACATTTGAGCCAAATTTCATACTTTTGCACTGCAGTACTTGACAATTACGGTGTTTCGAAACCCCTTAACTCACGAAGTGTGGTTTCTCAGATCGCGCAAGAATTTATGCAGTCGCTCTCCGGTGTAAATTCTGCTAAGTTCTTCTATTTTCCACCTATCCTCCCTGAATTGCCACCTATATAATGTTTTATTGTCGGTTACATTATCGCCCTCTTTATTTGCTGCCGACACTTGTTTACTAGACCGCACCTTGTGAAGTACGTACATGTTTCCTTAGTATAGCACAAAATATGTTCGGAGGAATGGGTCAATTTTAACGATTCTAAGCGTGATGAAGTTGTTAGTCGGTGAACAGAGGAACATGTTAGTGAAACAGATCAAGAAGTAGACGAAAAAGACAAATATTTATTTCTTGCTTCGGATAATGATCACGCAAACAGATCTATTAAAAATTAGTTAGATAACATTATTTCTTCGAGGTTGAGGTTAAAATCGAATGAGTGTCGCTTGTAGGTATCGTGTACGTCGGCAAAAAGTAACGAGGCTGGTGAATGACTTCGGGCTTCGGATGGGAAAGACTGACTGGTTAAAACCCATACCGATATTTTAGTTTTGAACAACCGGTATTTTTCGGTATTTCTTTGATCTCGATTATAACAACAATTACTATTTTTTTCACTAAAACCGAGTAAAAAGCCCGAAATATCAGTGAGTAATCGTAGCAGCCCTAACATTTTTCGTTTTTAAATAAACCTTTTTTATTCGTAAAATTTGCAGTGGTCTGAAACATTGCGTCATTATAGAAAATGGGAAAGGTGATGGGTGCTGTTTTAATGACAATGCCGACAGAAACGAGGAACAAACACATGGCATACAAGTGATGCAGCATTATTGAGACATTAATGCCCCTGTTGCCATGTGCCGCGGTTTAAGGTACAAGTGGACATGCAGTGTGCAAGTCTTGCCTCCTGTTGTCGCCGGACATCCGTTGCACTGCAGAATGGCACCAAACCTAGACTGGAAATATTTTTATGGAATGACGTAGCAATGAATCGAAAGATTAAAGATCTGTCTACCGTTTCTGAGAAATAATAAAAGAGGAGGGAAGTGATGGTAACAGTGATAAATTAAAAACTTAAGATCAGTTCATTCATAGTAAACAATAAAAAAAAGACAGTAGCTGATCTGCTGCCTATGACTACATAATATGCCATTATCTGCTTGTGTAAGTAGGTTGTTTAGGTTTTTTTTAATTGGTAACGCCGCCGCGACGTAGCGCTCTGTATGAAAATCACTGGCTGTGCTGTGTGCAGTCTGTGGCTGGTTGGCATTGTTGTAATACTCGCCATTGTAGTGTTGGGCAGCGGGAGCTGGATGCTAAGAGCGCGTAGCGTTGCGCAGTTGGAGGTGAGCCGCCAGCAGTGGTGGACGTGGGGAGAGAGATGGCGGAGTTTTGAAATTTGTAATAATTGGTGTCATGAACTGATATATATATATATTGTGACTATAAAGGTAAATACATTGTTTGTTCTCTATTAAAATCTTTCATTTGCTAACTATGCCTATCAGTAGTTAGGGCCTTTAGTAGTTTGAATCTTTTAGTTAGCTGGCAGTAGTGGCGCTCGCTGTATTGCAGTAGTTCGAGTAACGAAGATTTTTGTGAGGTAAGTGATTTGTGAAACATATAGGTTAATGTTAGTCAGGGCCATTCTCTTGTAGGGATTATTGAAAGTCAGATTGCGTTGCGCTAAAAACTATTGTGTGTCAGTTTAAGTACAGTCTTGTATAATTTTCCTAAGGGGACGTTTCATATGTCGACCCTTAGCCAAGGATACCTCACTGGAATCTTCTGATTTTTTCTTGTAGTTTGTGTAATTAATGTAGATTTTGTTTATTGCTAGCGCGTAATTGTAGAGAGAATCTCCTTTGTAGTTGTAGTCTTTCATTGTTGTACAGTACAACAGTTGTAGCATGCATGTAGATTTGCACCAAGTATTTCGCAGCTGCGCTTGCAATTAACTAGATATTATTTTCTATGTTAATGTGTTCTCTTATTTTTGCTCTTCAAATTGTTTTTTTTTCTGTGTTGTCGTGTGAAATATTGTGACAATAATGGCGTGTGAAAAACGTAATACTAGGCTCCAAAGGAAACTGAGAAATGACAGTGAAGACGAAAGCAGTGTGTTAGCGCCACCGAGTAATGAATTAACTAATGTTCAAAGTAGTAATTTGGTAATAGTGCATAGGGAAATGGAGCGGGCTGCAAACAATGGTGTAGACAGTGAAATAAGTAGTGAACAGGGAACAATTATCGATCGATCAGTCGGCAACAGCTCGCCTCAGGATTCCGAAATGACAGGACACATTCTTGCAAATACTGTAGATTCAGGTTTTGCATCCTCACCGCTTTCTCAAATAAGTCAAGACACATTTTCTGTTTTTCAAACTGCGAATATTGCCGGTTCAAATGCATTGCCGAATAGCACTAAGGAACATGTTTCAGACACCAGTGCATTGTTATTACAATTAATGCAACAAATGGGACAAAAGCTTCAAACGTTAGACACAATGGAACAAAATCTTCAAAAGTTAGACACAATGGAACAAAATCAGAGACAAACACAGCAAAAGTTAGACGCGATGGAGCAAAAGCTTCAAAAGTTAGACTCAGTGGAACATACGCTTGAACAAACACGTGAAGATTTAACTACTGAATTACATAAAATCGAATCGAAATGTCAAAAAGTCTGTAATGACGTAAAAACACAAATTTGTGAGCATTTCCAACCTATTTTTTCGCGGCATGAAAATGCATTACAGAATGACGAAGCAGCCATAAAAGAACTGCAAACAATTGTTCATGAAAATCATGAGACCTTACAAGCTAAAATTGACTCAGTTGCATCTACCGATTCGGTTACGCAACTTGCAAAAACTCAAGAAAACTTAAAGGACACAGTAGATACTCTGAAAATTGGTTCAGAAAGACACATGGAGGACATTAGTTCATTATCAGAGAAAGTAGTTGAACTTTAGGATCAGCTAAATAATTTATCTACGAAGGTAGATGATAATCTGAATGACACAAAACCGGTAGTCTTTAATGACACAGAAGAATTCGAACAAATTAGGAAATTCAAACAAAATCTGAATCAAATTAATACGGAACACCAAAGAGAAATCCGGGAAGTACAAGATCAGCTGACACAGGTAATACAAGAATTACGTATTTCAGAGGACACTCGCACTCCAATACGGGAAGAGGGACATAAAAATACGGAACTGCCACAAAATAACAACACAGGGCACTTTGGAGATTATGAAAGAAATTGGCAAAGTACACCGAATTTTGAGATGGAACCGCCGAAACGACATAACAATGACCGATATGCGACCCGCCGACACGATGATTTTGACTATAAGCTGTTCATTACTACACGTAAATTCAAAACATTTAAGAATTCTGGCAAAGACATTCATCCACAAGCGTGGCTCCATCAATTCTCTCATTGTTTTCCTCCCAACTGGTCACTAGAGCACAGATTAGAATTTATGTGTGGCTACTTAGAGAATGAACCAGCTGTAAGAATGCGATCGGTCATTCACGATTGCCACAGTGAAGGAGAATTTTACCATGCCTTCCTCTCAGCATATTGGTCCCATGCCACACAAGACCGAGTAAAACATGGCATCATGATGATGAAACATTTCGAACAATCTGAATTTTCCAGTCTTGTGAAATATTTTGAAGACATGTTGCACAAGAATCAGTACCTGTCAAACCCATACAGCCCGTCAGAACTCATCCGCATTTGCTTAATCAAATTACCGGAACATTTACGGCATGTTATTTTGGCAGGCCGTTGCAAAGACGACATTGAAGCTTTTCAGCGGCTCTTACAAGAATTAGAAATTGACACTGACAATCGCGGAACGCGAAAACAGGAACACAACCATCACTACAGGTCACATCCGTCGCAATTCCGTGATGAAAGAAACAATAACTGGACACGACAAGGCCATTCTCACAACACAGATCGTGACTAAAACAGACACCACCCATATGACAACCACTGGCAGAGTAATAGTTACAGAGAAAGATCGCATTTCCGTAGTAATGAATATCACAGACACAATCAGAGAAACAGACAATACGGGAACCAAAATAATTATTATCAAGGGAGACGGAATAACTTCAGACGCAACGGTCCAGCGCGCAGTTACGATTCAGGGAGAAATTCTCCACCACGTGACCGACAAGAAATTAATTACAGAAATAACCGACAAGATGACAGACGATATGATCGTAACGACAGACCTGAATTGCATCAGAACTGGCGGGATTCAAACAGAGCAGGGCCCTCTCGGCAAGGTGAATTTGTAGAAGTTAGGTCTCCAAATCCCAATAACGACGCGCGCCAAGAAAGAAACAGACAATGACTCGCACCGCAGGCAGCCGCGTGCGCCGGCGGGCTCAGAGAAAAATAACATAAGCTAACCTTGAGCAAAATTCCAGTGTTCCTTACCGACGTAACCACATGATAATTGCTTTTCAGTTGACAGTCTGCGTACTAGGAAGAGTAAAGGTTTACACCACATTTTACATGTAAAACCGTTTATTAAGAGATAATCTGCTTTTTAACTTTGTCTTTGCCATAAAGCTGTTCACATCACGTCACTAGTATACTTTGTCAGACTAAGAATCTGTTAACATGCAACAATGTTTTGAAGTTAACTATCCAGTCTACAACCTAAGGAACATTTCTAAACAGAAATTACGAATGCATTGTTATAGTGAACAGACGACACAGTGTTGTTATTTGTACATTCTTGCTTGTTAGTTGCACGATTACGTAACGACTATAAGGCTTACATACTTAAAACATATACTGTTAATGAGGTTTTAATGGAACATTTTGGTTTACTTGGGAACATATTCTGGATTTAAAGTACTTTCTGTTAGATTAAAGATGACTTAGCATTTGGTTTCTTTGATAGCTACACGATTATATCACGACGCTACTAATGTGTGACACAATTTACATTGTGCTTTTGCGGTGTATCTGTTTTATATCTGCACAGTTTTTCTGAATTCTTCTGGAAAGTAAAACATGTTTTAGTAGTAACTTTCTGGTATAGCTACAATGAGACAGCCTTTTCTGTAGCACAACAATACGTTACAGTACAGTACTTACTTCATCACGGCAATAAGCGTAGTAGCTACGATATCTATACACAAAGCATTTCACTTTTGTTTATCATGAGGTAAGTACATTGACTTCTGTAGAACTTAGCTTTTGGAGGACGATAACTACGACACTTCCACAGAGATTATCTTACAACACGACGCACAGTTTATCGCTACAGTACGCGTATTTGAGTGACTAATTTTGTACTTAAAGCATTTATTTTTAAAGATATTTGAAATACAATGATACAAAGGTTTTCCGTGATACATTTCATTCCATTGCTGTAATCTGTAACATCTGAGGATATAATTACATTAATCCTCAGGGGGGTACACTTCTACTTTGTGTACCATGTGTTTGGCAAGCACAAGGAGCCCTAGCTAATATGGTATTTGCTTATACAACTTTACACATCGGTACCATATTTCTCTAACACATAAATTACACAGCTATCTGGTTATTTAACTGAGAGAGACAAAGATTTATTTTACCACATCAGTGACAGATGTTTACGTAATTGCACCGTTGGATAACTTCACACTTATGAAATTGTATTTTGTCTGTACTTTGTGAACAGTTCATATTTTTTCAGAACCATTGTGATATTATGAGAGCTTTGAATGATGTATTTGGTATGGGATCATGATTTTTAAAGTACGTTTGAGGTAGATGACACTTTTGACATGACCAGAGAATTTTTTTAGGTTTTGAAATTATTGGAGGAAGCTACGACGATTTTGAGAGTTGACTGAGGTGTTATGGTGTTATTATTACGATGACTATGTGTATTATGCTGCTGAGGTATGTTTATGATCAATAAGCTGATGCTATATGAGGAATTTGATTATGCTACTTATTTATTATGATGAAATATTGAAGAAGTGTCTACAAATATGTATATGTGTAATAAAACAAGGAATAATGAGTAGTGGTTAGGGACTCTGGTTTGTGAAAAAGGATGTTGGAAACTGAGAATCGTACTTTAAGTGTTATGAAATGTGTGTATATGTGTGAATGTATCACTATGCTGGTGAAAATTTTTTAGACACTATTATATTTAAAGGATTTTGTTTCTACAGATTTCTAACGCAAATTCTCAACCTGTGAAAATATTTTTATATGTGACTGTCACTGTAGCAGAAACTGATGTCGTAAATTTTTCAGTAAGAAAGGTAAGTGACCACCTGCACGTAATGCGTCGTGGGCACCCAGCTGCGCGACAGGCGCCTGGAAAAAGAAAGCCATTGGTGTCTGCCTGTCAAAGGCACAAGTGGAGAAAAAAAAAGAGGCCATTACCCTTGCTATTGACATTCCTTTGTAGAAAGCATCGTAAATACGACACCCTCAAACTTGAAAACATGATTACACTGTAGAGTTCTTAATTTATGATATTTACTGAAATGAAATGATGAGAAACGTTTCATGTCTATTGTCTTGCTAGCTGGAAGATTGTTTACTGCATTATGAAATGCCTTATGGCTAGCGAATGACGTTTCACGCCTTGCTTTGCCTATTTTGTTTAATATCTAGTTTCTTGTTGCAACGCAGCATTGTTTAAATTAAAATTTAATACATGTACTAATATAACTACTTTCTGTCTACAGACCCAGTAAAGAATCATTTTATGATGTACTACCTTAGAAAAGAGAGCACAAATAGACATTTCCCTTCACAGGACTTACAAAAATAATTTTTTTACGATTTGGTAACTTATCTGCTAGCGTATGTTCTAGTGATGCATCACTCTAGTGTTAAGGTGTGACATAGGTATTACACATTTTTACTGTAATATTTTTTCTGCTTCAGCTTTGTCATGTTTAGGTATAAGTTATTACATTTATTGCTGCTTGCTTTGCTTACTTGCATTTTTTTGTCATTGCTGTTTGTATTTATTGTTTTGTGCTGCTGCATTGTCTCGTCCCTTAGTTTAGCATCTGAGCTCAGTAGGTTTAAGTTAGCTTAAGAGGGGGTAGACTATATAAGAAACTAACTATGATGAATTGGAAGAAAAGCATTGAGAAGCTATAAGGAAATGGTTTGGCCAAAAAAGTAGTGTACAGTGGAGAAAAACTATTTTTGAAAGAGGATATGAACAGAATACAGAAAGCAGGTTTAGATAGGACTTTCTGGGAATAATGATGAACTAAGGGAGATCTCTATGCAAAATACTGCAGTAAAACAAACCCTGTCCTTTCCTTTGGTATTATCCCTCTATGTGTTTATGTACCCTTGTGTATTTGTCTTTTTCCTGTCTTTATGTGATTAGCTAATAAGATTTATGTTGTAGAATTTTTCAAATACTATGTTATTTTCTTTGTAAATATGTTCAGACATTATTTATTGTGTTTTGTTTTAATGTTCATGTGTGAAGTTGATGTTTCAAAAGTTATTCAGATCTTTTATGTATGTAGTTTTGTCGTAATTTTTGTAACACTGATGTATTTGCTATTTCGATTCTTTTGTAAAGCCTGTACTACTGCAAATGTTATCTGTAGTGTTATGTTCTTTAAAGATGTATTTTGTACCTTTGTTATTGCATTCTTATGTTATAAAATTGCAATTGACACCAGTTCATCAAATTAAGTAACTTGTAAATTACATTTCACTGCACACGTTTCTGTTGGTCATAGTATATGGACAATATGTGAGAAGTAGGGACTGATAGTGTTTGCACGTGTGTTAATAACTCAGTAAGGGACTGGATAACAGCATTGCTGGTTCTAAGGACATTTCAAAAACAATTTTTCTGAGTGCACAAGTGGTGGTTATGGACTTGCTATATTATCCGCAAGACTCTTCAATGGTGATTGTGCGCCTGCACAGTCGTACAGATGGCTGCTGGCCATCTCTACAAGGACTACAGTGGGTCTACACCTTTGATGACCCACCAATACCATTATTTCTACAAGGACTGCAGTGGGTCTGCACCTCTGGTGGCCCACCAATACCGTAATCTCTACCAGGACTACAGTGGGTCTGCTCTGTGATGACCTACCTACCGATAGTCTTCAACGTCGACTGACTCTGTTGTGGCCCATTACCTGTCTGCATGTCAAGAGTCAGCACTGTGTTTCGTTGGAAGGACAACACTACTTCTTCAAGACTGCATGGAAATCCTCTACTTCCGTGTGCATTTTCTTTTATTGCTCAGTCTTTGAGAAAAACACTACTATTTTACTGTGATGAATGATCAGAACTGTCTATATGGACTGTGAGAAAATTTTAGCTTTTGACCAACATTGTATCAATAAGTGTGTGCATTTGATATCTTTGTTATAGTAATTGTGAAAAATTTTATCAAATCATTATTGGCCACTGCCCAAAACAATTTGTAAAAAATTTTTGTGGGGAGCATGGGGGCTATGTAAGTAGGATGTTTAGGTTTTTTTTAATTGGTAACGCCGCCGCCACGTAGCGCTCTGTATGAAAATCACTGGCTGTGCCGTGTGCAGTCTGTGGCTGGTTGGCATTGTTGTAATACTCGCCATTGTAGTGTTGGGCAGCGGCAGCTGGATGCTAACAGTGTGTAGCGTTGCGCAGTTGGAGGTGAGCCGCCAGCAGTGGTGGACGTGTGGAGAGAGATGGTGGAGTTTTGAAATTTGTAATAATTGGTGTCATGAACTGATATATATATATTATGACTATTAAGGTAAATACATTGTTTGTTCTCTATTAAAATCTTTCATTCGCTAACTGTGCCTATCAGTAGTTAGTGCCTTCAGTAGTTTGAATCTTTTATTTAGCTGGCAGTAGTGGTGCTCGCTGTATTGCAGTAGTACGAAGTAACGAAGATTTTTTGTGAGGTAAGTGATTTGTGAAAGGTATAGGTTAATGTTAGTCAGGGCCATTCTTTTGTAGGGATTATTGAAAGTCAGATTGCGTTGCGCTAAAAACTATTGTGTGTCAGTTTAAGCACAGTCTTGTATAATTTTTCTAAGGGGACGTTTCACTTGTAACCCTTGAAAACGTACAAATTAACACCAAAAGCAGAGTTCTTTAATCTGAGTTTTCACTCTTTAGCATTGAGTATTCGTAACACCCAAACAGTGGTTTGATCCCATTTACAACCCGATTGCCAAGTACACAACTACTAAAAATCATGGAATAAAGGGCACTGAAAACAATGTACAAGTATTGCACCATGTCGAGAAATGTAGCTTTATGAATCTGCTTGAAGAGACTGGAATATATGTACATAAGAACAAATCATCACAAAATCTCCTCAATGAACAGACGTAGTTAGCCAATGTGGCTTTTCTTTAAAATTTAATTCAGCTAATTTCCAATTTAAGGTGAACACTACTGTTTTTAACAATGACAACATGCAGACACTAACCCAACATGAAACAGTGAATAATATATAATAACTTGCTTTGTCATTCAGTATCTTCAAATAGCTATATTTAAAAAAAATCCCAACCCATTTACTTTTCATCCGATGTATGCAACAATATTAACATAATATGTCCACATTTGTAAAATTTATTTATGTACATCTATCCCTTACTTTTGTTCCTATGTGTACCATAATATTTACATAATATCACTTCTGTAACACTTTATAACAAAATGACTGCTTTATTTGTTTATCTTACTTTTAATCTGCTGTCTATTAATGGGAGTAGTAAATAAACATTATTAATTTGTGAATTCATACTGTCACATATCTGTATACATCGAAATACCTCTGAGAGTGGAAGTCTTTGGCTGAGATATCGCCTTCTTTGTATACATGTTTCCATTCTTGGTGTGTGAAAGGTGCTTTAGATTATTTGTATCAGTCTACATAAAAAAGTGCATCATACAGTCTTCGCTGCTGCTTGAGCACAAGAAATCAGCACTGCAACGTAATGGCGCGGATTTTTCAACGTAAGTAAGCAAAACACTCTCACTCTAATAATTTGTTTACTTCACTTAAAATCGTTGTGAGGCACAATTACAGTTAAAAAGCTATTGTCTAACATCCTGTTTTGGTTGGAGGGCACCACCATCCCAAGGAAACTTCATCATTTGGGAAAACAAAAAGTGAATGCTAATGTAAAATGTAGTTGTGTGCGGATGAGCCTGTAATTTTCGAAACCAGTAACGGCGTTATTGAAATAAGTAAGCAGCATTGTAAAAATGACTGGTTGCTGTTATCTTCTACGTATAAATCAACCTATATTTTGTTCACAGCCACGGGCTCAGAATGTCAGTTTTTGACATAATAGCATACAACATGGTTATTCAGCACAGTTTCAAAGAAATAGAATCAGTAGTAGGATATTAGCGATATTTTTTACAGTATTCAACCACTTATCACTTCTCCATAAAGCAGCGAATTGCAGATGGACAAAGTTTATTTGTCTGTTTAATTTAATAATTTGATTCTATGTATCTTAAAATTGAAAAAGTAAAAAATTTTCAACGTTTGTTTAGTTCTACGTTTATTATAAGAAATGATAGGAACAAAAAACCGAAAATAGATTATTTCAGAAACCGGTTATTTTGAGCTGTTTGGGCAGTCATGTTAAACTGGCGTGGGGCAAACAACAATACAGGGTGGTCCATTGATAGTAAGCGGGCCAAATATCTCACGAAATAAGCACCAAACGAGAAAACTAGATAGAATGAAACTCGTCTAGCTTGAAGGGGGAAACCAGATGGCGCTATGTTTGGCGCGTTAGATGGCGCTACCTTAGGTCAAACAGATAGCAACTGCGTTTTTTTAAATAGGAACCCTAATTTTTTATTACATATTCGTGTAGTACGTAAAGAAATATGAATGTTTTAGTTGGACCACTTTTTTCACTTTATGATAGATGGCGCTGTAATAGTCTCAAACGTATAAGTACGTGGTATCACGTAACATTCCGCCAGTGCGGACGGTATTTGCTTCGTGAAACATTACCCGTGTTAAAATGGACCAATTGCGGAAAAGGTCGATATCGCGTTGATGTATGGTTATTGTGATCAAAATGCCCAACAGGCGTGTGCTATGTATGATGCTCCGTAACCTGGACGACATCATCCAAGTGTCCGGACCGTTCGCAGGATAGTTACGTTATTTAAGGAAATAGGAAGTGTTTAACCACATGTGAAACGTCAACCACGACCTGCAACAAATGATGATGCCCAAGTAGGTGTTTTAGCTGCTGTCGCGGCTAATCCGCACATCAGTAGCAAACAAATTGCGCGAGAATCGGGAATCTCAAAAACGTCGGTGTTGAGAATGCTATATCAACATCGATTGCACCAGTACCATATTTCTGTGCACCAGGAATTGCATGGCGACGACTTTGAACGTCGTGTGCAGTTTGCCACAGGGCACAAGAGAAATTAAGGGACGATGACAGATTTTTTGCACGCGTTCTATTTAGCGATGAAGCGTCATTCACCAACAGCGGTAACGTTAACCGGCGTAATATGCACTATTGGGCAACGGAAAATCCACGATGGCTGCGACAAGTGGAACATCAGCGACGTTGCCGGGTTAATGTATGGTGCGGCATTATGGGAGGAAGGATAATTGGCACCCATTTTATCGATGGCAATCTAAATGGTGCAATGTATGCTGATTTCCTATGTAATATTCTACCGATGTTACTACAAGATGTTTCACTGCATGACAAAATGGTGATGTATTTCCAACATGATTGATGTCCTGCACATAGCTCACGTGCGGTTGAAGCGGTATTGAATAGCATCTTTCATAACAGATGGATTGGTCATCGAAGCACCATACGATGACTCGCACGTTCGCCGGATCTGACGTCCCCGGACTTCTTTCTATGGGTATAGTTGAAGGATATTTGCTATCGTGATCCACCGACAAGGTCTGACAACATGCGTCAGCGCATTGTCAATGCATATGCGAACGTTACGGAAGGCAAACTACTCGCTGTTGAGAGGAATGTCGTTACACGTATTGTCAAATGCATTGAGGTTGACGGACTTCATTTTGAGCATTTATTCCATTAATGCGGTATTTACAGGTATTTACGCTGTAACAGCATGCGTACTCAGAAATGATAAGTTGGCCAAGGTACAACCGAAATAAAATGTTCAAACATACCTACGTTCTATATTTTAACTTAAGAAACCTACCTGTTATCAACTGTTCGTCTAAAATTGTGAGCCATATGTTTGTGACTATTACAGCGCCATCTATCACAAATCGAAAAAAGTGGTCGAACTAAAACATTCATGCTTCTTTACGTACTACACGAAATGTAATAAAAATGGGGGTTCCTGTCTAAAAAAATGCAGTTGATACCCATTTGTCCTATGGCAGCGCCACTAGCGGTCCAACCATAGCGCCATCTGGGTTCCCCCTTCAAGCTAGACAATTTTCGTTCTTTGTAGTTTTTACGTTTGACGCTTATTTCGTGAGATATTTGGCCCGTTCACTGTCAATGGCCCACCCTGTATAACCGAAAACCGGTCATTTCAGCGATAACCGCTACACCTACCTTGATCCACCACGTGGCACAAAACGGAACCCAGGAAAGGTGGCATGGTGAGGGACTTGAGGTTGGTGTGCAGGCGGAGAACTCCTCGTTACGGACAGCTCGCAGGGCCCTGGGAAGGGCAGCCGCAGGCGGCTGCGGTGTGTTCCGGCTCGTGGAGCAGCCAGGGTGCAACTTTATTAGCGGCCGCAGCAGCCGGAGCAGGGCGGAGCACGGCGCTCCACGAACTTGCAGCTGTCTTGCGCTTACTTAATTGTTGCTCCTCAAGACACTAATAGCGACCGGGCCGGCCCATTACTTAGCGCCGGCCGCCCCCATCCGTTAGCCAGACAAACGGCCCACCGCGCCGCACCGCTCTGTTACCTGCTGCTGCTGCTGCTGCTGCTGCTGTCTCAAGGAGTCTACTTGTCGGTCCTCCTCTGCCCAGCGTACGCCACTTCCGCGTCCTCGACGCTGCTTTTCGGGAGCCGCTGACGTTCTGGACTGAACACCTCGCCGAATCAGTCACGTTAATACTGGGGCAATGGCCTCTCAAAAGGTCTTTTTTGTGGTTTTAGAGCGCACAACTACAGTGGTCATTAACGCCCAGACTAAATTATGAATGCACCGCGAGGCACAATGTTAAAACAACAACTAAAAAGGACAACAGTATAAAAGGCACATTAACAGGCAAGGGATTAAAAGAAAACAGCATCTAACATTCTGCGTGGTGTCTGTCTGTTCTATATCGTGTCTCCCTACCACCTTCGCGCAACAACGCTCTGAGCGTGTTTTTTAGGGAACTGACTAGTTTGAACCTGGGACCTGTTGCTGGTAAGGAGACGCCAGACCACACATGACATGTAGAATTCAGAAGAGTTCAGTGAGACTAGCGATGATATAACCAAATACTTAATGATTTCAGCGTCAGCTCCACTGCACTCCCTGTAAAAGAATCTTAATACTAACTAAATTTAGTGGAAGGGGTTCAAGGCTTTCCTATTTTTAGTTAGCTGGTAAAATAACGTCGAAAAAGCAGTTACGTTTCCCATTGGAAATTTTATTCTACTCACAAAACATCGTTTATAAATTGCACTATTGATAAAAGGAAAGGTTTTAATACAGGATGGTAAAAGCCAACTGCGTTCAACAAAAATGTGAACGAGTATTCCCTGAGTGGGTTTCCAAGTTCTACAATGGATCGAAGGATGACCTATGCCATATCACATCTATAATCTAGGTTTAAGTTAAGTTTCATAAAAAAAGAAAACTATCAAAATGGTCTACAGTGACCCTCAGTTATCTTTAATTACTTATCGAACTTGTCGTAAATTACAGTGGCTGATGTGCCTTCTCAATAACTATACAACAGAAAAATCATCGCGTTTCAGATTTTTACTTCAAGTGGCAAATGTGAACACCATGAGCTTTAATTGACGATCGACACTAGTATTACGCAAGAAGGGGGTGTAACAGATGAGACTTCTGCAGTTCTGAGTGAAGCTTTATGTGCTGTTATGCGGCATCGCGTGCGTTCATTACCTTGTCGGTGTTCGTCAGGGGGTGGCGGGCAGCACAGCTCCACTCACCTCGCTGTCTCCCAAGCAACACTTCTCCTTACTACAATTTACCGAAGTTGGTTTAAAAAACTATTTGGCTGTGTTTTCATTTGACCAATCAGGGTCTCAATGTTAACCTTAAGCTCCGCCTACAAAAATTCTGTCTATCCAGTGAGAAACGTTATACTCTTCGTGCTGGGGCAAGGTTTTTAAAGTTTGCAACGTAACAGAGACGCTAAAAAGTCTCACGCTAAAACCTGCAGCTGGTGTGGTCCTTTTAGCGTTACCGTAAGATCTATACTGTTCTTCTGGAGGGCTCTATTTTTTTAACATGGGCTGGGGGGTGGTCCTAACGCAACAGAGACGCAAAAAAGTCTCACGCTAAAACTTGCGGGTGGTGTGGCAATTTTTGTGTTATCGTAAGATCTATACTGTTTTTCTGGGGGCTCTAGCTTTTAACATCGGCTGGGGGTGGACCTAGCGGTTAGCTGGCGACGTGGGTGTCTGTCCCTTATCGTAGGGCCTTCAGCTTAACACGGTTCTGCTCTCGGCTTCTGTTCTCGTTTCTCCCTTCGGAACTGCGTCTGTCTCACGGTGGGAAGGTATGACATGCATTTAGGCATTCTTGTGTTAGTCTGTGGTATTCCATTTGCTCACCCGTTGATCGTATTACTTTGGTTAATTTAATGTCACGATTTATTCGGAGCTATGTGACATACTACTGGATTTGCTTATCATGTCAGGGTTATCATGGAAGGTGTTGGATTTTCCTGACACCTTACAAGCATAATCAAATGTCCTTAGACAGGTTTGTCAAGTGGATAAAACGAAGAACGCGAGCAGCTGCTAAAATTTCATCCAGAGCACATAGCAGGCCAAGATCAATGCGCAGTGTATTAAAATTTGGACAGGACGTTAAAATGTGGCGGACTGTCAGCACTTTCCCACATTGGCAGAAAGGCGCCGGCGCAGCCGTCAGCCGATGGTGGCTGAACCGGCAGTGTCCAATCCGTAACAGGGCCAAAACGACCTCCTCCCGCCGAGAAGGGCGTGAAGAGGTCGTCCAAGCCGTTCAGAGAGGGTGCAAGGCCTGAAGCTTGTTTTCAGTAAGTGTAGACCAATCGGCATGCCACAGCGATAAAATGCGCTGACAAATGACCGTGCTAAAATCAGATGAACGCACAGGACAAGAAGCTGTCCGAGGCTGGAGGACCGCAGCCTTGGCCGCGGCATCTGCAGCTTCGTTCCCAGGGATACCGACATGGCCAGGAACCCACATAAAGGTAACCGGAGAACCGTCGTCCGCCAGCAGCTGAAGAGTGCGTTGGATCCGGTGCACGAAAGGGTGAACCGGACACGAATCACTGAGGCTCTGGATGGCATACAGGGAATCAGAGCAGATGACGTACGCAGAATGTCGGTAGCGGCGCATATAAAGAACAGCCTGATAGATGTCAAATAGCTCAGCTGTGAAGACCGAACAATGGCCATGGAGCCGGTATTTGAAACTGTGTGCCCCGACAATAAAAGAACACCCGACACCGTAATTGGTCTTAGAGCCATATGTATAAATGAAGATCGTATTAATGAACTTCGAACGAAGTTCCTTTGTTAGCGAGCTGAGGTCAAGATGAAAGCGAACCAGAGCCTGGAGCCAAGGTGACGATTGGCTCTCGCCCACTCTAAAGGTTGCAGGGAGTGAAAAATCAAGGTGCTGGAGGAGGCGACGAAAGATCGGCCATTCGACCGATATCTGAAGCTAAAAACTGCCTGAACACACATTGAGATCTATCCACATTTCGTTGATCTGGCACGGAAGGAAGAACTTTGAATCTGACTGTGGCCATCTAAAGTGAGTAGCACCACAAGGTTCAGTTCGGGGTCCTTTGTTTTTGTTAAAGAGTGGGGCATCAGTCAGCTATAGAAATGTGGAATAATACTAAACAAATGAAAATACACATTTTTTATGAATGCAGAAATACATATAGAGTTCAGTGGACCTACAAGAGTTGCTCAAAGTGGTTGCCATGCTTATCTAGGCAAACATTGCATCTTTTCAACAGTTTTATAAATTTTGTGGCCATTGTTCCGGGAGTGCGCGTTTTAAAATTTTGATTTGATTCGCTCCCGCAAATGCTCAACATCACGAATATTGGCGGAAAAACCTCTTTTTTTAGGTTCCCCTGCATCAATTGGTAAAAACGGAACCGTTATAGGATGACTCTGTTGTCCATCTGTATGTGTCTCCATGTGTTAAGACTTCTATTTCTCAGGAATACGGAGAGGTATCAAATAGAAATTTATGTCATATACTAATGTCTATGGTTCCACGACGTGTAAAAAAATTAAGCTTGTAAGTCAATAGACTCAAAAGATACCGCCATTTTTTTTACATTGACCAACTTATTCATTAAAATGTATAGGGTACTTATCGTTGACCTAGAACCTTGCAACAAGCGTGGTTTCACAGTAAAAGTAGAGAAAAAAGTCCGAAAATAGTTAATCTGTGATCACATCACATAAAAATATATTCTGCCGTTACAAACTTACATTGTAGTCATAACACTTAAAAAATCTCAAGAACTGCTGTAGGGGTATGGATCTGGTTTTCAGTAATATATAGAACGATGCACTAGGTAGGTTCGAATATATAATTTACAAACATTTCGTGCTAACTGGCTGAGCTACAGTCCCACGCCACTGTGAAAACGATGCCTTTGCCATTTACTGGTGATAACTCTGATGCTGCTTGACTTACAGTATCACTTTGTTATCCATCATCACTTTGTTATCCATCTGTCTGTCTGTTGAGATCCCTTTTTCTGAGGAATGTGTACAGGTATCAAGTTCCAATTTATGTGAAATACTAAGGTCTACACTTTCTTGTCAGTGTAAAAATTTTAAGTCAGTGTAGTCAGAAAGTACCACCATTTGTATAACATATTTCGATACTCGCACACTCTGGCCTCAAAATCTTTACATGAACTATCCAGGTACATAATTAATTTTGTACAGTGCCCTCACAATGTGAGGTCTACTCGCACTTCCCGGTTTTTCATGTTTGTCTGACTGTGTAGGGATAAGTTGTGAAAGTGAGGATGATCGAGTACTCGTGGATAGCGATGTTGTATTTTTTTACAATGCTCCATACTGAAAAATCCGTCGGTGTGCTATCTAGGGATCGTGGAGGACATTCAGTAGTACAACATTTACCAATCCGTTCATCAGAGTTTTCATTTAAAAAGTCTCACACAATAACAACATCTTGTTGTCTTACCAGATTTTCCTTAACCGACTGCAGATGTTCAAAAAGTGCACTGTTTTCCAGGTGCCGTAACACTCCTTAAAGCATATTTAGGTAATTTATAGCAATGGCATTACCGCATTACTTGACTAAAAGAGATGTAGTCCGTTTTCATTTGTATGGGTTCGTCAATAAGCAAATTTGGCGCATTTGGGGGACTTAGAACCCGTATTTCGCCATCGAGAAATCCCTTCACCCTCAACGGGTGATTGTGCGTTGTGCAGTGTCCAGTCACAGAGTAATCGCTGCGATATTGCTTGATGACACGGTGACTACCGCACGATACGTGGCGGTTTTGGTAGATGATTTTATTCCCATTGTCCAAAGTGATCCTGATTTCGACAAGATGTGGCTCATGCAAGACGGAGCTCGACCCCATCAAAGCAGAAGAGTGTTTGATGTCCTGGAGGAGTACTACGCGTACCCCATTCTGACTCTGGGGTACCCAGAAGCCACTGGCATGGGCCTCAATTGGCCGCCATATTCTCTGGATCTGAACACATGCGACTCCTTTTTGTGGGGCTATTTTAAAGACAAGGTGTACAGCAATGACCCCAAAACCATTGATGAGCTGAAAACAGCCATTCAGGAGGTCATCGACAGCATCGATATCCCGACAATTCAGCGGGTCATGCAGAATTTCGCTATTCGTCTGCGCCAAATCATCGCCAACGATGGCAGACATATCGAACATGTCATAACCTAAATCCCAATATCTGTAGTAGACATTTACATGTTGAATAAACTGTGTGCACGCCGTAGTTTGTAACTAATTTACATTTTTTTTCATGTAGTTCAATAATTGTCACCCACTATCTCCTTTTTCTCACATTGATTTACATTATATCACACTGTCGCTGTCTCCTCTGTCACTTACACTGCCTCATTTTGTCTTTTTTCTCCCACTGCCACTATTTCCATCTCGCCTCTGCAGCTCAAAAATTCTGGGGTCCAGCTTACTTTTAACACTATACCCAAGTGTTTATAAATTTCGGTCCAAAACACGCCCTCCCCTAAGTTCGCCGCTCTGGGAGGGTCCAACCCTCCAAGCCTATGTATGATATCCAGTCATCTGTATTTTTAATTTCACTGTCTCCTCTCTCTTTTGCTCCCAATACTTCTATCGCCACCCATCTTTCTTTCTCTATTGTTGTCACTGTCTCTCACTGACCATCAATATCTCCCCTCGTTTTGGCTCCCGCTGCTGTTGTCTCCATCTCTCTCTCTCTCACTGCCGCTTTTTGGCTCCCACTATCACTCTCTTCTCTCTCTTTCTGTCCGTTGATAGGATACTGTCAGAAGTGTTGCATCAGCTAGTGGACCTAGTTCTGCCTTATATAACTATGTTATTACACGAATGTCTTTTGCAGGGTCGGGTGGCCAGAACCTGGAAAATCTCCAATATTATTATACTAAAAAAAGGGGAAGACAAAGACAACCGAAATCTTACAGGCCAATTTCTTTGGTGAATGCTCTACCCAAAGTACAGGGAAAACTTCTGCTCTGCCGGCTGAGGGATCGCAGACAGTTAGTAGGCATGAGATCCCTGCAAGTACGGTGTCAGGAAAGGTAAATTCACCGAGGATGCGATAAATCACGGAATGAATATTCTCAGAAACCCAGACGGTACGTATGTCATAGGCATACTGATTCCTATTGCTTGGGCGTTTGATAATTTTTGGTGGCCTGCCCTGACCAAAAGACTTAAACAGACGGACTGTGTAAGCTGTCCCTATAACAGTCTACGGCATTATTGCACACCGGGTGTTCAAAAAGTCAGTATAAATTTGAAAACTGAGTAAATCACAGAATAATGTAGGTAGAGAGGTACAAATTGATACACATGCTTGGAATGACATGTGGTTTTATTAGAACAAAAAAAAAGTACAAAAAATTTCCGACAGATGGCGCTTCATCTGATCAGAATAGCAATAATAGCATACGAAAGTAAGACAAAACAAAGATGATGTTCTTTACAGGAAATGCTCAATATGTCCACCATCATTCCTCAACAACAGCTGTTGTCGAGTAATAATGTTGTGAATAGCACTGTGAAGCATGTCCGGAGCTATGGTGAGGCATTGGCGTCGGATGTTGTCTTTCAGCAACCCTAGAGATGTCGGTCGATCACGATACACTTGCGACTTCAGATAATCCCAAAGCCAATAATCGCACGGACTGAGGTCTGGAGACCTGGGAGGCCAAGCATGACGAAAGTGGTGGCTGAGCACACGATCATCACCAAATGACGCGTGCAAGAGATCTTTCGCGCGTCTAGCAATATGGGGTGGAGCGCCATACTGCATAAAGATCGTACGTTCCAGCAGGTGTTTATCAGCCAGGCTGGGGATGATGTGATTCTGTAACATATCGGCGTACCTCTCACCCGTCACGGTAGCAGTTACAAAACCAGAATCACGCATTTCCTCGAAGAAAAAAGGCCCGATAACGGTAGATGTGGTAAATCTAACCGATATCGTGACTTTATCGTCGTGCAATGGAGTTTCCACGACAATTCTAGGATTTTCGGTAGCCCAAATTCTGCAGTTGTGGGCGTTGACAGATATTTGGAGCGTGAAATGAGCTTCGACGGACCACAACACGTTACTCAATCAATCGTCATCTTCCGCCATCTTTTGAAACGCCCACACCACAAATGCACTCCGATTCACTAAATCGCCAGGTAACAGTTCATGATGCCGATGGATTTTGTCCGGATAGCATCGGAGGGTAAGCCTAAGTGCCAACCAAACAGTAGTGTATGGAATGCCGGTGCGACGTGCGACTGCACGAGCGCTGACTTCCCCGAACATAGACAAACCCGCTACAGTCTCCATTTCTTCCTGAACTGTCTCAGCAGCATTACTCCTTGTGCTCGGTCTTAACAACCCGTGTCTTCCAACTTCGAAATCATTCTCGCCACAGCTACATTTGTCAACGGACCTTTACCCGTTCGAATCCCCTTCCTATGGCGATACAATCGTAACGCTGAACTAGTACATTCCCCATTTTGATAATACAGCTTCGCTAAAAGCGCCTTTTCAGGTAACGTCAACATGCTGATAATGCTGGCACTTCTGATTCTCTCTCTCATTACAGCTCCTTTTATACACGATTGTCATGCGCAGTCACTGACGTTTTGCTGTCCAGCGCCATCTGTCGGACATTTTGTGAACTTTTTTTGTTCTAATAAAACCCCATGTCATTCCAATAATGTGTGTCAATTTTTACCTCTCTATCTACATTATTCCGTTGTTTATTAAGTTTTCAAATTTATACTGACTTTTTGATCACTCGGTATATGCTAATACAGGGACTAACAAGGAGGAAAACAGTAGGGTAATTCTTGAAAGACTTAAGAACTGGTGCGTAGGAAACGACAGCAGCGCACAAAACTGTTTGTGTGTTACTAAAAGGAACGTTATCAACAACGAGAAATCACACAATCCGAATAAATGACCAACCTGTTACATAAAAGAGTTAACATCGACGAAAAGCAAAAGTTTCATGATCCTGTAGAAATCGTTTGCCAGAGAGGCGTTAAAATCCTAAGCAAAGTAGTACCAATTGGGCAAACACATTTTCAGCAGCCACTAAGTGCAATAAGAACGTACCACAACGCAATCTTACTCGCTATTTTGGGCTACGGGTGGAGCGTTTGGCTCGTAGTCAGAAAGGCAAGGGCAGCACAGGTTGTACGCCGAACACACAGCAGTGTACGCCCGACAACCGTGTACAGAACAACAGCGACTGAGGCGCTGCTGGTTATGTTAGGCTTGCTACGTCTGAACCTAGCAACAAAGAAAGGAGCACAATACTGGCTCAAGAAGCATGAATATGATAAGGTGAAAGGTGTACTGGGCACAATAGCCGTATCTAATAAGGAAATAAAAATATGCATTGATAAGAATGACAAGAAATCTGGGAGAGGGCAGAAACAGGGAGGAGAACCTACCAGTTCATTCCTAACATAAAAGAAACGACAAGAATGACATGAAGCTTCCGACCAAGAGAGCTATTCACTACTTCTCCGAACATGGTCCGTGTCTCGGCTACTTACTAAAAATAGGACGGCACACCACAGACACTTGCGTACGTGGAGCAATTAGTACCTCGGATCACATCATCTGGGAGTGTGCCGTTGGACAAAACTTTACAGACCAGGTCATGAACGCTTCTGGAAATGCAACAGTATATGATATAATAAGGAATGAGGAATTGTGGCATAAGGCGAATTCGCTCCAGCTAAGATATCACCTTATGAACTGTAAGCTTACTTGGCCGAGAGACAACCAAGAAGAGGTCCTACATCATGATAACGATACGCTCCATGGCAGAACACCCGCCTTCAACAACCTTCCGGAAGTAGAGAGGAGACGAGTCTCGGGGAGGACCAGAAAGGACTTCCTGAGACCCTTACAGCCACCTTCCAATCTCTACACCTTGGGTGGCACAGCAGCATAGCCCCTGTGAATCCTGAGTTGCACCTCAGCGCGCCGGGGGCTAACCCTCCAGACAAATGAGAGATCCAGCTTGGTTCTGATACCAAGTCAGTAGTGTTGTGTAGTGTATTGCTGTGTGGTATAGTGTTTTAGTAGTGCAGTCAAGAATTACAAATTATAAGGTCTGTGATCTACCAATGCCCCATAGTGTAATAGACCAGCAGCGCGTGCCTTCTGGAGACCGTGTGAACAGATGTCTGTGCGCCGGATGGCCAAGTCATAGTATGTAGACATTTTTTGGTTATTATTAATACTTTTTATTTAATGTAGTTATTCTATGTTCATTTTACCCCTCCTTAAATAGCTTAATGTTTAGTTATTATTATTAACCCATTTCCAATTATGTTAAAATATGATGCGCTGTATTCATGCTACTTCTTGTGCAACATTCAGTCTATTCTTTTACACTCCTGGAAATGGAAAAAAGAACACATTGACATCGGTGTGTCAGACTCACCATACTTGCTCCGAACACTGCGAGAGGGCTGTACAAGCAATGATCACACGCACGGCACAGCGGACACACCAGGAACCGCGGTGTTGGCCGTCGAATGGCGCTAGCTGCGCAGCATTTGTGCACCGCCGCCGTCAGTGTCAACCAGTTTGCCGTGGCATACGGAGCTCCATCGCAGTCTTTAACACTGGTAGCATGCCGCGACAGCGTGGACGTGAACCGTATGTGCAGTTGACGGACTTTGAGCGAGGGCGCATAGTGGGCATGCGGGAGGCCGGGTGGACGTACCGCCGAATTGCTCAACACGTGGGGCGTGAGGTTTCCACAGTACATCGATGTTGTCGCCAGTGGTCGGCGGAAGGTGCACGTGCCCGTTGACCTGGGACCGGACCGCAGCGACGCACAGATGCACGCCAAGACCGTAGGATCCTACGCAGTGCCGTAGGGGACCGCACCGCCACTTGCCAGCAAATTAGGGACACTGTTGCTCCTGGGGTATCGGCGAGGACCATTCGCAACCGTCTCCATGAAGCTGGGCTACGGTCCCGCACACCGTTAGGCCGTCTTCCGCTCACGCCCCAACAGCGTGCAGCCCGCCACCAGTGGTGTCGCGACAGGCGTGAATGGAGGGACGAATGGAGACGTGTCGTCTTCAGCGACGACCGCTTCTGCCTTAGTGGCAATGATGGTCGTATGCGTGTTTGGCGCCGTGCAGGTGAGTGCCACAATCAGGACTGCATACGACCGAGGCACACAGGGCCAACACCCGGCATCATGGTGTGGGGAGCAATCTCCTACACTGGCCGTACACCTCTGGTGATCGTCGAGGGGACACTGAATAGTGCACGGTACATCCAAACCGTCATCGAACCCATCGCTCTACCATTCCTAGACCGGCAAGGGAACTTGCTGTTCCAACAGGAAAATGCACGTCCGCATGTATCCCGTGCCACCCAACGTGCTCTAGAAGGTGTAAGTCAACTACCCTGGCCAGCAAGATCTCCGGATCTGTCCCCCATTGAGCATGTTTGGGACTGGATGAAGCGTCGTCTCACGCGGTCTGCACGTCCAGCACGAACGCTGGTCCAACTGAGGCGCCAGGTGGAAATGGCATGGCAAGCCGTTCCACAGGACTACATCCAGCATCTCTACGATCGTCTCCATGGGAGAATAGCAGCCTGCATTGCTGCGAAAGGTGGATATACACTGTACTAGTGCCGACATTGTGCATGCTCTGTTGCCTGTGTCTATGTGCCTGCGGTTCTGTCAGTGTGATCATGTGATGTATCTGACCCCAGGAATGTGTCAATAAAGTTTCCCCTTCCTGGGACAATGAATTCACGGTGTTCTTATTTCAATTTCCAGGAGTGTATATAGATAACAGACTATGAGAAAATGGCAAATAAATAAATAAAATAATAAAATAATTTCCCACTGGTACTGTCTCCTCTCTTCCACCATGACTGTGTCTCTGCTGCTCTCAGCACAAAAAAGCGCGAATACGGTCGCATGTCAAAATTTTTTGTGTGGAAGGCGAGATGAGATCGAGGCGGCAGGTTCCTCAATTCTCTGTCAGAGTATGTGAAAGAGGAACATATTCGCCCTTTTTTTGCCTCGACAGCAGTATTTTTCGGCTAGTTACCTTCTTTTCCTGTTGCAGCATACTGTGTAGCTTAAATAAAACGAATTGTATAGGTCAGTAGAGTTCTGACACTTTATTTATGTTCTCCGACACATTTATGTAGTTCGACACATATAAATAAGTAAGTACGCTTAATCTAAGGTTAACGCAAAATCGTTTGCTTTACATTTCTTTCTGGCTTCTTTGATTATCGGACGCAGTTTCGAAAACGCCCGGCTATGATTTGTTGCGTAAAAGATTAAAAATATCTTTCGAAATATGTTACTGAATTTGCAGTCTATCCAGTTTTTAATGATTTTTTGTAATTATTTTAAGGTCTTATCAAGCACGTTAAGACCTTTGAGGCCGATATTTTTGTCACTGCAACACCACTTTGGGTACATCTGCAGAGGCGCGAAGTGTCCCTTATACACAGATGGGAGACGTAAAGTTCCTGCATGTTTTAGAATTAAACTCTCCACGGATGATGGCGATATTTGTCGCGGAAACTAGTTTGGGCAATAAATAAATAAACCACACAAAGTGTTTTGCATCAAGGTTGACCCCACAATTTCCATATTGTTGTCCTTGCATACAAATACGTACCTGTGGAAGAGTTCCAAGATATGAAAGTTTTATTTGTTGAAAAAATGTTCACTAAGACGTAGTTCGGTGATCCCATAACGCTTACAATGATCCTAGAACTCATTTCCTGTGTTCACTATCTAAGGTAAAACCACATTTATCCCTCGAATCGGCTATTACGTGCATGTGGTACGTGCGTAAGTGCGGTCATTCTGAACTTCCGCAGCTCGGTACCGGATGATGGTCTCTAATAAAGTTTTATGGGTCCCCGAGAAATTAATCTTAAGAATATATGGTAAAAAATTGGACTATTTCTTATGAATAGAAATTATAGAAGTGGCCATTCTCACAATTGGTACTTTTCGTACCATAGTTTTTCGAGATTTTCTCAGGAATCGCCCATAAACAAATGATGTTTTTATAAGCGTCTAAGGTCCATCCTGGACCACACCTAATGCAAAAGAACTAACCAATTTGCTCAGTTTTCCTAGGCTAGAAATAGTGTGTAATAATTCAACTTTATTCCTGTACTGCAGGATAGCTACAGTATTCCCGTTTTTCGATAGGTATAAACGGTTCAAATGGTTCTGAGCACTATGGCACTTAACTTCTGAGGTCATTAGTCCCCTAGAGTTAGAACTACTTAAACCTAACTAACCTAAGGACATTACACACACCCATGCCCGAGGCAGGATTCGAATCTGCGACCGTAGCGGTCGCGCCTCACCAGACTGTAGCGCCTAGAACCGCTCGGCCACCACGGCCGGTCCGGTAGGTATAGAAGTGGTCGGTAGGCCAAGAGTTATCCAAAACAGTTGAGCCCTTATTCTTGCGATCAACAGAATTCGAAGTACCACCCCCAGAAAAATCGCTTTTTGGAACATACTGGTACCGTGGAGTGTAGTGCACGAAACGAACAATGAACACAAAAAGGGATATTTTAGCCTACAACTCCAAGATTCAACTTTACAAACCAATGCAACATCGCCTTAAATACGTTATTCTGATTCCTTGAAAAACTCATCTGCACACTTCAGAAGACGTTAAAATTTTTGAATTTATATCATAGAGTGAAATAAAGCCCTAGCTGATTCCACTTTTGACATGACGTCTGCATTTGTTGTTTGGTTTCTTTACACCATATTTGAACATGCACTATGATCCACATGACTCCTGTAATAAGCTGCATACAGCTGCTTATTTTTGACACTCGCTAAAAATGCGATAATTATAAGCTACTGAAGAAGGGCACTAGGTGGCTGAAACCAGCAAAGGAATAACATTTCTTTAGTGCAGCTGGTAGCTGATTTTTTAAAACAAAAAGGCATACAGTTGCTGAAGAAAGATAAAGTACTAAATATTAGATGCAATAACCAGCCTCCAGCTGTTCGTAATAGAAGTGTATGCGCGCCTAATACTTCGTGGAGCACGCTATCTGATGGATGATAATCATGGTGGTTTTGGTTAATGGGCGCTCAATGGCGTGCTTACCAAATGCTGATGAAGTGATGAGGACACCACAAACTCCCAGTCGTCGGGCAGAGAAATTCCCCGACCTGTCCGGGAATGGAACCCGGGACTCCATGACCATTAGTGGCAGCAACGATAGCCACTAGACTGTGAGCTGCGAACTCTAGAATACGAGCCAAGTGTGTGGATTAGGAAAAAGCGTGCGGTAACACCCCAAGATCTGACATTGCACCGACCACGAAGAGACCAGAAGTGATAAATGGATAACTATAGTTATGAAAAGGTACAAAGAGATATGAGTAGAAGTAAATATTGGAAATGACAGAAAGCTTTAAAGCAAGCGAAGACTTCTGGTAAGGCTGAAAACCATTCCGATTACTCTTCTCAACGTATACATAGACCGAGCGCTGGATGAGCAGACGGCCAAATAATTTCTGCAAGCACCAGACAAGATATTAGAACACATGTTGGATAATTTTCAGTAGGAATACACAAGATGGTATCTAAAAATTAATTTCCGAGAGACAGAGTACATGTTTATTGGTAAACAAGAAACGGGTTTAGTTTTTCGAAACAAAAAATTTTAGTATTCACTTTTTATTACTTCCAGTGAGGGCACCTATGTCAAATATATTGAGAGCAAAGTAGGGACCATTTCGACCGTTGTCATGTACTGATAGACTTTTCTTGTTTAAAGCCACGAAGGTGTTTTCGCCACACTGTGAAATATTCTTTTCTTGGTGTCTGCCGAATATTATTATTCCATGTAAAACTTTTGTAGCTCCCTTGCCTATTGCTATTCTGTAACTAGTTCCTTAGCACATGTACTGGAGTTGCTCATTAATGTTCCCAAAGACACAGAAGCGCCAAAGAAACTGGTACAGACATGCGTATTCAAATAAGGAGATACAGGCAGAATATGGCGCTGAGGTCGGCAACGCCTTTGTAAGACAACAAGTGTCTGGCGCAGTTGGTTACATCGGTTAATGCTGCTACAATGGCAGGTTATCAAGATGTAAATGAGTTTGAACGTGGTGTTATAGTCGGCGCACTAATGATAGGACACAGCAAGCCCAAGGTAGCGTGAAGTAGGGATTTTCCCGTACGACCATTTCACGAGTGTACCGTGAGTATCAGAAATCCGGTAGAACATCAAATCTCCGACATTGCTGCGGCCGGAAAAAGATTCGGCAAGAACGGGACCAAAGACGATTAAAGAGAACCATTCAGCGTGACAGAGGTACAACCCTTCTATAAATTGCTGTAGATTTCAATGCTGGGCCATCAATAAGTGTCAGCGTTCGAACCATTCAATGAACCACTTTCAATATGGGCTTTCGGAGCCGAAGGCCCGCACTCATGTACTCTTGATGACTGCACGACACAAAGTTTTACGCCTCGCCTAGGCCCGTTAACACCGACATTGGGTTGTTGATGACCGGAAACGTATTGCCTTGTCGAACTAGTCTCGTTTCGAATCGTATCGAACGGACTGACGTGTACGGGTATGGAGACAACCTCATGAATCCATGGACCCTACATGTCAGCAGGGGACTGTTCAAGCTGGTGGAAGCTCTGTAATGGTGTGGGGCGTGTGCAGTTGGAGTGATATTGGAACCCTGCTACGACTAGAAACGACTCTGACAGGTGACACGTACGTGAGAATCGTGTCTGATCACCTGCACCCATTCATGTCCATTGTGCATTTCGACGGATTTGGGCAATTCCAGCAGTACAATGCGACACTCCAAACATCCAGAATTGCTAAGGAGTGGCTCAAGGAACACTCTTCTGAGTTTAAACACTTCCGCTGGCCACCAAACTCCCCAGCCATGAACATTATTGAGCATATCCGGGATGTCTTGTAATGTGCTGTTCAGAAGAGATATCTACCTCCTCATACTCTTACGGATTAATGGACAGCCCTGCAGGGTTCATGGTGTCAGTCCCCTCCAGCACTATTTCAGACATGAGTCGAGTACAGGTCACGTCGTGTTGCGGCACTTCTGCGTGCTCGTCGGGGAAATACACGACATCAGGAAGGAGCACCAGTTTCTTTGGCTCTTCAGTGTATTTGTAGCTCGTGCAGGATTTTATTTTTCATTTCTGTGTATCAGTTTTCTCCAAATTCTGTCCCATGCAGTTACACTCATCTTGTCCAGATTAACTCCCAAAGTCTGTTTGCTGTGCTGTACTCCTCTTTAGCTTTCTCAGCATGTATTCCATATCATCTTCCTCCTCAGAGAATATTGTTTGGTCATCCGTAAATAAGAGACAGTGAAGAGTATCGTCACTAACATTTATTCCCATGCCTGAGCCATTTCTGTACCAGCCATTCAATGTTCTTCCAAATAAACGTTAAACAGAATAAGTGACATTTTACAATCTTGTTTTAGATGTTTATGAACAAAAATACTTCAGGTCTCCTTGTTTTACACTTAAATCATTACTTTTGTATTTATGTATAACGTTTTAACCAGGTCAATCCAATTTTCTGTCACATTGACACTTCTCATTGTTTCCCGTAATTTTAGTCTAGGGATACTGTCATACGTTTTCTGTAGGTCCAAACATCTGCAATTTTCCAAATAGCTGTCTGGTACAGTGAATGTTGTCAAGACATGATCACCCTTGCCTAAAACCGCTTTGTTCTTCACTAAAAGCGGACACACCTTTTTCTCCGTTCTTACTCAAAATAGGTACGAGATACTGGCAGAAGTAAAGCTGTGAGTACCGGCCGTGAGTCGTGCTTCGGTAGCTCAGATGGTAGAGCACTTGCCCGCGAAAGGCAAAGGTCCCGAGTTCGAGTCGCAGTCGGCTTTGAGCCGTGATACCGTGCTGACGGGCTCGGCGCGCCAGGCAGTGCTCCGCAGGTGTTGTTGTTTACCCGCTAGCGCGCGGTCGCGTCGTGCTCTTGCCGTATGGTACCTGTACCGACCCGACATGGCGTTCTCATATCGAAAAGCTACAATCAAGCTAACGTTCAACGCATCGTACACGAGACCGAAGGCCCACGAAATTGAACGATTTCTACGAGACATCATGCACATAGAACCACAAGAACTGATAGGAATTCATCTGTCTATTGTAACCAGCACAGTGTACCTCAAACTGATTGACAAAGCGGCCTGCGACAGATTACTCCAACGATCTGCGAACGGCTTTCGCTCCTGTCACGCAGACGGTAACGTGAGCGTGGTAGGAGTTGACCATGCTGGTCTGGGGGTGCGTACCGTGCGCGTCTTTGAACTACCGTTCCAAGTTCCTGCCAACCTAGTCGTTGATGCGCTGCGGCCGTACGGCACAGTTCTGAGTCACACAGAGGAGAAATGGAACACATTCGAAACGTACCCTGTCCTTAACGGGGTACGACAAGTGCGCATAGAACTTAAGAAGCACGTTCCATCATATGTTTTCGTTGGTGGCTGCTGCGCAATTGTTATATATGATGGACAACCGAGGACCTGCTCGGGCTGCGGCCAGGAGGGCCATGTTAGAACTGAGTGTCTGCAGCGACGCCTCGTTCAGGTGCCCCGCAATGAACTTCCCCAAAGATCCACTATGAACTCTCTCCCGCTAACGTATGTGGAGGCGGCACGACATGATGTGATGGATGATCAACACATGCTACCTCCTCAAGCCGCTGCCAGCTCCGTTGGAGAGTCAAAGCCGTCGACGACGACGCACCCCAACGGTGTAGAGGTTCCTACAGCCTCTGCCCACCGCAGCGTCGTGGGCGCCCAGCCACCGTCACTGTCGGGATCGGACACAGGGGTTCCTAGCGACCGAGACTGTGTCGAGCCCCGCCCTCCAGTGGATTTCGAATCTCGGACCCGAAAGCAAAAATCACCCAAGCGACACACGAAGAGGCGATTGTCAGCTGAAGAACAGGACAGGGATGTGCAGCCGGCGGAAGTCATCGACTTCTTTGACTCGCCCACAATTGCAACGGACTCCAGTGGCATCATTCACTAGAAGGTGCCTGAAGACAAGGAACACACTCCTAAATCTGGTGGCCCAGAAAACCAGCAGCATTGCGTCGACTCCCAAAATGTGGGCTCCTGTGAAAGCGACCAGCACCCAATGACATCACAATCGTCTCTTGGTGATTGGGCAGACGATATGGAGGCAGATGATGCACAGCACACTTCGATATCTCCACCAGAGCCCATGGCTGACATTGAGCCCGGAGGGCTCTGCCAGTCAGGGACTCATACGGCACAGTAATGCACAGCGTGCTGATGGATGGCTGTGTGGTGTGTGAGATCACTGTGGGCTTGCACCGGCACACTGCCTCCGACACTTAATATGTCTCAGTCATACCGTGTGGGAACAGTCAATGTAAATGGTGTCCACTCCACTGTCAAGACCCGCATGTTACACGACATGATCAGAGCGGCAGACTTGGACATTGCCCTTCTCCAGGAGGTCCGTCCCGAGCTGCGTTTAGACCTATATGGCTACACCACGTACAGCCTACCCGTAGGCGGTGGCGCAGGAGGAACGGCCATCCTTCTCCGAGATGGTATAGACGCGACGGACGTGACGTACTTGCCGAACGGGCGAGGCATCGCACTCACACTTGGCGCAGTCCACCTCATTAACGTCTACGCTCCCTCCGGTAATTCGCACCGAGGTGACAGGCATGTCTTCTATTCGGAGGAGGTAGCCCCACTTTCGCAAGGAAATATGGACCATTACATAGTGGGCGGCGATTTTAACAGTGTCCTGCGGCCCGAGGACCAGATACCGCATTACGTCCCATGTCCGGCTCTACAAGCATTGATACGTGACCTCGCGCTCCACGACACATGGCTCTTACATCATGGGACCCAGAGTGGATATACGCACTTTACCAGCCATTCTGCCAGTCGTCTGGACCGGATATACGTCTCGCGTGCCCTGCGCACAGCAACCCGTGATGCAGAACTCTGGCCGACGGCCTTCACGGACCATCTCGCGTACACCTGCACTGTCACCTTACCCCGACAACTCACAAGACGCAGTAGGGGCCCGTGGACGCTGAACGTCTCCCTCCTTCGCGAGGAAGCATGTCGGCGAGCAGTCACTGACACGTGGCGTCGATGTATCAGGCGCCTGCCCATGTATACTTCCACGTTGCTGTGGTGGCTGGGATGTGTCAAACCTGCACTCCGAAAGACCTTGATGGTCTGCGGGCGTGACAGATCGAACTGGCAAAGGGCAACATCGGAATTTTACTATACAGCGTTACGTGAGCTGGCGAAGCAACCACCGTCTCCCGAACGTCAGATGTCCGTACAACGCATCAAAGCTCGTCTACTTCGCATCAGGACAGAGCAGCTAGAAGGTGTCCGCATCCGTGCGCGAGGCGAGACTGTATCCCCAACGAAACAGCGTCAGTGTATCACATTGTGCGCGAGAGGCGCCACCGCAAACGTCAACTCATTACGGCGGTAAACACGGAGGAGGGCGGCCGCGCAGTGACACAAACGGACATCGCGCACACGTTCGCCAGACACTATGGGACCTTGTACATGGAAGATCCGCGAAATGTACGTGATTATGACGAGCTGTTGCACGATTTTCCCGTCCCTCGGGATGTGGCGCCCGATGATAGTCTGCTGTTGCCCATTAAACCCGACGAGCTGACATCGTCCTTGGCACGTGGAGCACCGGACAAGTCGCCTGGACCCGACGGTTTACCCCTGGAACTCTACCGCACGTTTTACCACCTAATGGGTGACAAGTGGCTCCAAATGTTTCAAGACCTGATCCGCCCTGATTTCACTGTCCCCACAGAATTCACAGAAGGCATCTTGATCCCAGTACCGAAACCGAATGGTGGTTGTAGGTGGCAGGACTTTCGCCCACTCACACTCCTCAACAACGACTACAAGATCTTTGGCCGTATCCTCCGCGCGCGTCTCCACACCGCTATCGGGAAAGCCATCCACACCGATCAGACATGTTTAGGTGGTGTCAGCAACATTCATACGGCGTTAGCAGCATACCGCGACGTAATTACTTTGACGGCCACCTGCAAAATACGAGGCGCCCTTGTCGCCGTAGATTTTGACCACGCATTCGACCGCGTCGACCACGGCTTCTTACGCGCAGTTTTGCAACACATGGGCCTCTCTCCGGAGTCTGCACAGGTGGTCCTTCGACTGGTCCACGGAGCGCGCTCCCGCATGATGGTCAACGGTTATCAGGCTGGTCACATTGTTGTTGGACGGTCAGTGCGACAAGGGTGCCCCCTGTCGGGTATATTATTTGCTGCCGCGCTTGAACCAGCTTTACATGGTCTACGGCAGTGATTATCTGGTATCTCCTTGCGCGACGTGACCTTTCGTTGTGGTGCATTCGCCGATGACGTGGTGTTCCTGGCCAGATCAGAGGATGAAATGCATATGGCGCTACAGTGGCGGTCGCTGGGAGCGTCATCAACGTGAAGAAGACAAAATACATGGATGTCGGAGGGGGGCTTTCCCACACAACGGCGGTGCCCTTTGACAAGGTTCCCGTACTCAAGTGTTTAGGAGTGCAATTCTATAGCAATGTCCGCCGCACGGCGGCGGCTACGTACCGTCGGCTCCTACACCAGACACATGCTCTGCTGCAGGACAACAAACTGCGTCGCTTAGATATGCTCCTCAGAACACGTTAAGTCAACACCTATCTTGTCTCAAAACTGAACTATTTTGCGCATATCCTTCCCTTGACGGCTACGATGGCCGACAGATTTCAAGCAGCATATGGACATTTCGTAACCACCGGTCTTGTTTTCAAAGTCCGATACGCCACCCTGACACTACCGCAGCGGCTGGCGGTATCGGTTTAATTCATGTATATAACCGTGCGCGATCGCTTTATCTCAACACTATGCGTCGCAAGTGGACCTCTGCCCACGCCACTCTGACGGGCACCCTGATAGCGGAAGTGGCACCACACTCTCTGCATCCCCCGGTTTCTGTAGGACACATTTCACCGGCACTCACCCACATCAGAGAGTTCTTGATTGACTTCAGCTACTTACGGTCAGAACTTCCGACGACACGGAAGCCCGGCACAAAAGACTATTATCGCCTCTATCAACAGCGGCAACCTGTAAATACGGTCGTCCACAGACATCCTGAAGTTGCCTAGAACACCGTGTGGCGAACGGTACACACGCCTTTTCTACCTACGACGGTGCGTTCATTGTGGGATATGGTTGTGAATGGGAAGTTCGCTACTCATCAGAGGCTACATTCCATACATCTGACGAACGCCCCTTCTGTCTGACATGCTCAGTCGCTGACACGGATGCACACCGTCTAACGTGTGCCGCGACCAGCGAGTGCTGGCTACTGACGCAGCGCATGCTGGCGTTACTCTTGTGGCGATTGCCGGAGTCAGTCTCCCCTGATGAAATATTGCGCCACGACGACGTATACTTTCCATCAACCAGGACGAACGCCGTTAACTGGCTAAAAGGCATGGCCGTTTACTACATATTTTGCGATGCTCCCAAAGGCACACTCGACTTTTGGTCCCTATTGATGACAACAAATGCAGCTTTCAGCCGCCACCCGAAGTACAGAACTCGTTTCGCAAATTATTTAGGTTCATTATTTGCGGATCCTCCTGCTCACTGGGGCGCTCCAGGTATGAGACGCTGGAAATGAAGAAGAATCCTCGAGCACATTGATCCTCTACGGAAGGAATACGGGGGAACCCCTCCCCACAGACGAGAAGACGACTCGGACGCTCGGCTACGGCAGTTGTAGGATCTTTCTTTATCATGAAATAAAAATAAATAAAAAAAATGTTATAAAAATTAAAGAAATAAATAAATAAAACTTCGACAAACCCACTACATCCTCTTTCTGATCCTTCGATCCTCGAAAAAAAAAAAAAAAGTGGTAGTGTCTGCTTCGCATGCAGAAAGTCCTAGGTTAAAAAAACAATAAAAAAAAGGCAGCGTCTTTGATTCATAATCAAAACGTCTTCGGTCCGGGGCTCGATTCCCGCCATTGTCTAAATTTTGATAAATAATCAGCATTGGCGGCCGAAGACTTGCGGCATAAGAAGTCAGCCTCATTCTGCCAACGGCCTTGTCAAAGAGGACGGAGGAGCGGATAGAGGTTCAGGGCACTCTCTTGTCCTAAGGGTGGGAAATTGCCCCTAAAGGCGGAAGAATCAGCAATGATCAACGACATGAGGATGCAGAAGGCAATGGAAACCACTGCATTAAAGACACGTAACGTGTATCCACAGGACATGTGGCCTGTAGTTGAAGAAGTGTCATGATGATCTTTCCATTGGCAAAAGATTCCGGAATAGTCCCCCATTCGGATCTCCGGGAGAGGACTACCAAGGAGGAGGTTACCATGAGAAAAAGATTGAATAATCAACGGAAGGATAATGTTCTACGAGTCGGGGCGTGGAATGTCAGAAGCTTGAACGTGGTAGGGAAACTAGAAAATCTGAAAAGGGAAATGCAAAGGCTCAATCTAGATATAGTAGGGGTCAGTGAAGTGAAGTGGAAGGAAGACAAGGATTTCTGGTCAGATGAGTATCGGGTAATATCAACAGCAGCAGAAAATGGTATAACAGGTGTAGGATTCGTTATGAATAGGAAGGTAGGGCAGAGGGTGTGTTACTGTGAACAGTTCAGTGACCGGGTTGTTCTAATCAGAATCGACAGCAGACCAACACCGACAACGATAGTTCAGGTATACATGCCGACGTCGCAAGCTGAAGATGAACAGATAGAGAAAGTGTATGAGGATATTGAAAGGGTAATGCAGTATGTAAAGGGGGACCAAAATCTAATAGTCATGGGCGACTGGAATGCAGTTGTAGGGGAAGGAGTAGAAGAAAAGGTTACAGGAGAATATGGGCTTGAGACAAGGAATAAAAGAGGAGAAAAACTAATTGAGTTCTGTAACAAGGTTCAGCTAGTAATAGCGAATACCCTGTTCAAGAATCACAAGAGGAGGAGGTATACTTGGAAAAGGCCGGGAGATACGGGAAGATTTCAATTAGATTACATCATGGTCAGACAGAGATTCCGAAATGAGATACTGGATTATAAGGCGTACCCAGGAGCAGATATAGACTCAGATCACAATATAGTAGTGATGAAGAGTAGGCTGAAGTTCAAGACATTAGTCAGAAAGAATCAATGGTTCAAATGGCTCTGAGCACTATGGGACTCAACTGCTGTGGTCATTAGTCCCCTAGAACTTAGAACTACTTAAACCTAACTAACCTAAGGACATCACACACATCCATGCCCGAGGCAGGATTCGAACCTGCGACCGTAGCAGTCTCACGGTTCCGGACTGCGCGCCTAGAACCGAAAGAATCAATATGCAAAGAAGTGGGATACGAAAGTTCTCAGGAATGACGAGATACGTTTGAAGTTCTCCAATGCTATACATACAGCAATAAGGAATAGTGCAGTAGGCAGCACAGTTGAAGAGGAATGGACATCTCTAAAACGGGCCATCACAGAAGTTGGGAAGGAAAACATAGGTACAAAGAAGGTAGCTGCGAAGAAACCATGGGTAACAGAAGAAATACTTCAGTTGATTGATGAAAGGAGGAAGTACAAACATGTTCCGGGAAAATCAGGAATACAGAAATACAAGTCGCTGAGGAATGAAATAAATAGGAAGTGCAGGGAAGCTAAGACGAAATGGCTGCAGGAAAAATGTGAAGACATCGAAAAAGATTTGATTGTCCGAAGGACAGACTCAGCATACAGGAAAGTCAAAACAACCTTTGGTGACATTCAAAGCAACGGTGGTAACATTAAGAGTGCAACAGGAATTCCACTGTTAAATGCAGAGGAGAGAGCAGATAGGTGGAAAGAATACATTGAAAACCTCTATGAGGGTGAAGATTTGTCTGATGTGACAGAAGAAGAAACATGAGTCGATTTAGAAGAGATAGGGGATCCAGTATTAGAATCGGAATTTAAAAGAGCTTTGGAGGACTTACGGTCAAATAAGACAGAAAGGATAGATAACATTCCATCAGAATTTCTAAAATCATTAGGGGAAGTGGCAACAAAACGTCTATCCACGTTGGTGTGTAGACTATATCAGTCTGGCGACATACCATCTGACTTTGGGAAAAGCATCATCCACACAATTCCGAAGACGGCAAGAGCTGACAAGTGCGAGAATTATCGCACAATCAGCTTGACAGCTCATGCATCGAAGCTGCTTACAAGAATAATATACAGAAGAATGGAAAAGAAAATTCAGAATGCGCTAGGTGACGATCAGTTTGGCCTTAGGAAAAGTAAAGGCACGAGAGAGGCAGTTCTGACGTTACGGCTAATAATGGAAGGAAGGCTAAAGAAAAATCAAGACACGTTCATAGGATTTGTCGACCTGAAAAAAGCGTTCGACAATATAAAATGGTGCAAGCAGTTCAAGATTCTGAAAAAAGTAGGGGTAAGCTATAGGGAGAGACGGGTCATATACAATTTGTACAACAACCAAGAGGGAATAATAAGAGTGGACGATCAAGAACGAAGTGCTCGTATTAAGAAGGGAGTAAGACAAGGCCTGTGGCCTTTCGTCCCTACTCTTCAATCTGTACATCGAGGAAGCAATGATGGAAATAAAAGAAAGGTTCAGGAGTGGAATTAAAATACAAGGTGAAAGGATATCAATGATACGATTCGCTGATGACATTGCTATCCTGAGTGAAAGTGAAGAAGAATTAAATGATCTGTTGAACGGAATGAACAGTCTAATGAGTACACAATATGGTTTAAGAGTAAATCGGAGAAAGACGAAGGTAATGAGAAGTAGTAGAAATGAGAACAGCGAGAAACTTAACATCAGGATTGATGGTCACGAAGTCGATGAAGTTAAGGAATTCTGCTACCTAGGCAGTAAAATAACCAATGACGGACGGAGCAAGGAGGACATCAAAAGCAGACTCGCTATGGCAAAAAAGGCATTTCTGGCCAAGAGAAGTCTACTAATATCAAATACCGGCCTTAATTTAAGGAAGAAATTTTTGAGGATGTACGTCTGGAGTACAGCATTGTATGGTAGTGAAACATGGACTGTGGGAAAACCGGAACAGAAGAGAATCTAAGTATTTGAGATGTGGTGCTATAGACGAATGTTGAAAATTAGGTGGACTGATGAGGTAAGGAATTAGGAGGTTCTACGCAGAATCGGAGAGGAAAGGAATATGTGGAAAACACTGATAAGGAGAAGGGACAGGATGATAGGACATCTTCTAAGACATGAGGGAATGACTTCCATGGTACCAGAGGGAGCTGTAGAGGGCAAAAACTGTAGAGAAAGACAGAGATTAGAATACGTCAAGCAAATAATTGAGGACGTAGGTTGCAAGTGCTACTCTGAGATGAAGCGGTTAGCACAGGAATTCGTGGCGGGCCGCATCAAACCAGTCAGTAGACTGATGAAAAAAAAAAAAAGACTCAAAATACTGGAGAGAAATCTAGCTGTTGCTGGTAGGACACTTATTCCTCTATAATTTGTGCATGGCCTGTTGTCGCTTTTTTGTAAATAGATAAAATACTTGAGGAATTCCACTCCATAGTTGGACTTTCTGCCGCCATTATTTTTCCAAGTAGCTTATCACTAAGCTCCCTCCACACTTTAGAAATTCCATACCTATATTTCCTACTCCTTGAGCATTATTTAATTTTGCCTTAGACAATCGCGCCTTCCACAGTTATTTATTTGTTGTTTTCCTCTAAGATATCAACTTCTTCTTCTCCTTTGTAGTGGAATCAATTTTCCTGCAATAACGTTGAATAATGTCCTCTCCACTACTGAGCTGGAATTGTTTTTGTAATACACTCAAACCCATTGATATTTCCCATTTTTAACAACCTTCCATGCCTCAGTAGACTTACTATATCCTATTGTTCCATCTATGTTCCTGCACAGGCTGTCCCAATGTTCATTCCTCTCCTTCCCGACATTGATATTTACCTGTTGTCTGATCTTGATATATAAGTCCCTTGATTTTGACGTCTTGTCACTTAACTATTTCGTACTTGCTTTTTTATTCGCAGCTCTTCAACGCATTGTTCTTTTCATCCTCTCCAAGGGCACCTCTTTCTCCTTCCAAAACACTTTCTTTCAAGTGCAGTTGCACGGCTGTGGGGTCTGCTATCCTTTCCATGTTTAAGTTTATTCTGGAGCCTATTTTGCTAAAGCATTTTAACGTTGTATTGTCCAATGTCTGCCCTGAACGTCAGTTCCTTGTACTTTGCAAGTTCATTCTCAATTATAATAACACTTGGTCTTATCTTATTGTAGCATATTTGCCCTACTACCATACGGTAATTGCTGACTCACCTCTGGGTGAAAAAGTCAAAACAGAAGAGGAAGAGAAAGAATATACTTTGCTCTTGAGATATGTCTGAATGTCTAAACTACACTACTGGCCATTGAAAGTGCTACACCAAGAAGAAATGCAGATGATAAATGGGTATTTATTGGACAAATATATTATACTAGAACTGACATGTGATTACATTTTCACGCAATTTGGGTGCATAGATCCTGAGAAATCAGTACCAAGAACAACAACCTCCGGCTGTAATAACGGCCTTGATACGCCTGGGCATGAAGTCAAACAGAGCTTGGATGGCGTGTACAGGTACAGCTGCCCATGCACCTTCAACACGATACGACAGTTCATCAAGAGTAGTGACTGGCATATTGTGACGAGCCAGTTGCTCGGCTAACATTGACCAGACGTTTTAAATTTGTGAGAAATCTGGAGAATGTGCTGGCCAGGGCAGCAGTCGAATATTTTCTGTATCCAGAAAGGCCCGTACAGGACCTGCAACATGTGGTTGTGCATTATTCTGCTGATATGTAGGGTTTCGCAGGGATCTAAGAAGGGTAGAGCCACGGGTCGTAACACATCTGAAACGTAACGTCGACTGTTCAAAGTGCCGTCAATGCGAACAAGAGATAACCAGGACGTGTAACCAATGGCACCTCATACCATCACGCCGGATGATACGGCAGTATGGCGATGACGAATACGCGCTTCGAATGTGCGTTCACCGCGATGACACCAAACACGGATGCAACGATCATGATGCTGTAAACAGAACCTAGATTCATCCTAAAAAATGACGTTTTGCCATTCGGGCACCCAGGTTCGTCGTTGAGTACGCCATCGCGGCGCTCCTGTCTGTGATGCACCGTAGAGGGTAACTGCAGCCATGGTCTCCGAGCTGATAGTCCATGCTGCTGCAAACGTCGTCGAACTGTTCGTGCAGATGGTCGTTTTCTTGCAAACGTCCCCATCTGTTGACTCAGGGATCGAGACGTGGCTGCACGATCCGTTACAGCCATGCGGATAAGATGCCTGTCATCTCGACTGCTAGTGATACGAGGCCGTTGAGATCCAGCACGGCGTTCCGTATTACCCTCCTGAACCCACAGATTCCATATTCTGCTAACAGTCATTGGATCTCGAACAACGCGAGCAGCAATGTCGCGATACGGTAAACTGCATTCGCGATAGGCTACAATCCGATCTTTATCAATGTCGCAAACGTGATGATACGCATTTCTCCACCTCACACGAGGCATCACAACAACGTTTCACCAGGCAACGCCGGTCAACTACTGTTTCTGTATGAGAAATCGGTTGGAAACTTTCCTCATGTCAGCACGTTGTAGGTGTCGCCACCGGCGCCAACCTTGTGTGAATGCTCTGGAAAGCCAATCATTTGCATATTACAGCGTCTTCTTCCTGTCGGTTACATTTCGCGTCTGTAGCACGTCATCTTCGTGGTGTAGCAATTTTAATGGACAGTTTTGTATAATGACACTTGGTCTAATGTTATAGTGGCATATTTGCCCTGCCAGCATACGAGAGTTCAAATGTGTGTGACATCTTATGGGACTCAACTGCCAAGGTCATCAGTCCTTAAGCTTACACACTACTTAACCTAAATTAACCTAAGGACAAACACACACACCCATGCCCGAGGGAGGACTCGAACTGCCGCCGCCACCGGCCGCACAGTCCATGACAAATGAAATGAAATGTCGTGTGACGAGGGCCTCCCGTCGGGTAGACCGTTCGCCTGGTGCAAGTCTTTGGATTTGACGCCACATCGGCGACTTGCGCGTCGATGGGGATGAAATGATGATGATTAGGACAACACAACACCCAGTCCCTGAGCGGAGAAAATCTCCGACCCAGCCGGGAATCGAAACCGGGCCCTTTGGATTGACAGTCTGTCGCGCTGACCACTCAACTACCGGGGGCGGACAGTCCATGACTGCAGCACCGGAGACCGCCCGGCTTACACCGCGCGGCTACTACTGCTACCATACGGTAATTGCTGACTTACCTCTGGGTGAAAAGGTCAAAGAACAAAAAGAGGAAGTGAATCACTGTACCTTGCTCTTGAGATATGTCTGAAATACGAACAATAGTCATCCCCACATAGCTGTGTCTGTAGCCTGAAAGATGGACCTTGAATGTACTTATCGCTTTCAACGGGACGCGAGAAAGGGTGAAAGTACGTCAAAAGGGACTGCAGGGAAGAATAAGGCAGATCTGAAATACGGGCACACACGTGTGTGCAACAAGCAGGCTACGCGTCCCCTGATACACTTTGATCAGCCGCAGAACCGAACGCGTGAGGGAGGTACGGCTCTCTGTGCTCTTAGGGTAGGGGTGTAGAGCTTTCGTGCGCCTGGTGGCGCTGCCTTGGCCGTCCACACCCCTCCCCCTTCCCCCCCTTCTGTTGGCAGCCCCTGAAAGAACGCCTCTCGCGCACCCGCCCCCAGCTTCCTGTAATTATATCGCCATTTACAAAGTTGGCGGCCTGTTAACAGAAACCAATCCATCAATTTCACCTCTTTTCTATTATCCTCCAAGTCGGTCGCTTCGAGCTCGCCTCCCTCCTGGCGTCCCTCTACCCTCTTCCGTGCCGTGCTTCCGTAGCCTCGTTCCCCTTCTCTTTCCACTCCGTTCTCTGCTTTCTCCCGCTCTGTGTGTCCCTCGCGGACCTGCCACCCCTCTCTACCTCCCCCCCCCCCCCCCCCTGCTCTCCTCCTGACCGATGTGCGGTTTTCGAAAAAAATAAAAGGCTCCCGCCGGCCGCAGCGTTCGCAGGCAGGCGGGCAGGGAGATCGCAACAGACGGACGCATTAATAAAAGTGCTGATTGTGAGCAGTGATTGCTATTTAACAAGGAAGCGCGCCGCGTACAGCTGCGAGCAGGCCCTTATTCGAGGGGCTGCGTTCGGCCGGGCCGGGCCGCACGCATTGCGTGGTACGCACAACGTGCGTCGCCTTCAAAAACTCGTTACGCGCCTCCGGGGAGGAGATCGGAGCTGCTGCGCGCCCTCAAATATTCCCGAATGCGAGGTGCGGTCAGCTCTCGTTCTGTCTCCCCCCCCCCCCGGCCCCCCTCTCTCTCTTTCTCTTTCTCTTTCCCTCTCTCGTGCGAACGGCCGCGGGCCACACGCCCTCTCCGCGTCCTATCGGGCCAGTCTTTCACGTGGAAAGTACTATTCCGGTTAAAAAATTGCTCCCGCGGTTTACTCGGCTCTCTTGTCCGTATAGGGAATGGAGCACACCTGTAACGCGGGCGGTGAATGCGCCTGCGGCAAACACACGCGAGGAAAACGGAGTGCAATTAACAGAGAGGTTCGGAACGTTGAAGAGCACTGCTCCTCAAACGTACGTGACGCACACACACACACACACACACACACACATACACACTATGCGTTGAAATTCAGCGAGCGAGGTGATAACTTTTAGAGATTTTTTTGAATTTCTTCTTCTTCTTCTTTGGGGTTTGAAGATCAATTACCAAAAAAAAAAAAAAAAAAAAACAGAATACTTGACAAATGATTCAGATGAGCCATACATTGAAGGAAAGAAAATCAAAAAGATAGACACTTCCTGTTATTTGGGATCCGTTTTAGAAATCGAGGGAAAATCAGAGTCAGAAATCAATAAAAGAATTAGTAGCGGACGGAGGGTCATTGGGATGCTTAACTCAGTCTTATGGGGCAGCAATGTAATGAGCAGAACTAAAAATTTAATACACAAATCCATATTAGAGAGTGTGGTTCTGTATGGAACGGAGACCTGGACAATTAACATGAAGCACATTAAAACATTACCAGCTCTAGATATAGACTTCTGGAGAAGATCGGCAAGAATCTCCAGGAAAGAAAAGATAGGGAACACCGAAATAATAAGGAGAATGGAAATAAAAGAAAGAATATATGACATAATGGGTAGGAAGAAATTACAGTGGTACGGGCATGTACGACGAATGGAGAAAACCAGAATACCAAAACTGATACTGGAGTGGGAACCGGAGGGGAGAAGAAGAAGAGGACGACCCATGACCACCTGGATCCAAAATGTACAGCACACAATGAGCAGAATGGGTGCAGAGGAAGAAGACACACAAGATCGAAACACCTGGAGGAATATTTTGAAAATATAGTCTAAGTACGTTTACTGTTTGTATTGCAAATTCCAAGTAAATTATTATGTTGGAGATAAGCCTCTGTAACGAGGAAAAGCTCAAAATAGTAATAATAATTTTTTTGAATTTTATCTACGTCTACATCTACATGATTACTCCGCAATTCACAATTAACTGCCTGGCAGAGGCGTCATCGCACCACGTTCAAAACTTTCTCTACCGTTCCCCTTTCGAACAACTTACGGAAAAAAACATCTTAAATATTTCTGTGCGAGCTGTGATTTCTCTTACACTGAAGCGCCAAAGAAACTGATATAGGCATGCGTTTTCAAAACAGAGATAGCCGCGTGGTCTAGGGCGCTTCGTCGCGGTCCGCACGGCTCTCCCCATCGGATGTCCAAATCCTCCCTCGGGTATGGGTGTGTGTGTGTGTTGTCCTTAGTGTAAGTTAGATTAAGTATTGTGTAAGCTTAGGGACCGATGACCTCAGCAGTTTCGTCCCACAAGAACTTACAACAAATTTCCAAAAAACACAGATATGTAAACAGGCAGAATAAGGCGCTACGGTCGGCAACGCCTATGTAAGACAAGCGTCTGGCGCTGTAGTTGGACCGGTTACTGCTGCTCCAATGGTAGGTTATCAAGATTTAAGTGAGTTTGAGTGTGGTGTTATAGTCGGCGCAAGAGCGATGGGAGCCAGCATCTCAGAGGTCGCGATGTAGTACGGATTTTCCCCTACGACCATTTCACGAGTGTACTGTGAATATCGGGATTCCGATAAAACAACAAATCAGGGACGTCGCAGCTGTCGGGAAAAGATTATGCAAGAACGGGACCAGTGACGACAGGAGAGAATCGTTCAACGTGACAGAAGTGCAACCCTTTCGCAAATTGCTGCAGATTTCAATCTTGGGCCATCAACAAGTGTCGGCGTGCGAACGCCTACTCGTGTACCCTTGATGATTGCACGACGGAAAGCTTTACGCCTCGTCTGGGCCCGTCAATACCGACATTGGACTATTGGAGACTGGAAACAAGTTGCCTGGTCGGATGAGTCTCGTTTCAGATTGTATCTAGTGGATGGACGCGTGTTTGTATGGAGACAACCTCATGAATCCATGGACCATACATGTCAGAAGGGCACTGCTCAAGCTGGTGGAAGCTCTGTAAAGGTGTGGCGCGCGTGCAGTTGGAGTGATATGCGACCCCAGATACGCCTCGTCTGGGCCCGTGAATACCGACATTGGACTATTATAGACTGGAAACCAGTTGCCTGGTCGGATGAGTCTCGTTTCAGATTGTATCGAGTGGATGGACGCGTGTGGGTATGGAGACAACCTCATGAATCCATGGACCATACATGTCAGAAGGGCACTGCTCAAGCTGGTGGAAGCTCTGTAAAGGTGTGGCGCGCGTGCAGTTGGAGTGATATGGGACCCCTGATACGCCTCGTCTGGGCCAGTGAATACCGACATTGGACTATTGGAGACTGGAAACAAGTTGCCTGGTCGGATGAGTCTCGTTTCAGATTGTATCTAGTGGATGGACGCGTGTTTGTATGGAGACAACCTCATGAATCCATGGACCATACATGTCAGAAGGGCACTGCTCAAGCTGGTGGAAGCTCTGTAAAGGTGTGGCACGCGTGCAGCTGGAGTGATATGGGACCCCTGATACGCCTCGTCTGGGCCAGTGAATACCGACATTGGACTATTATAGACTGGAAACAAGTTGCCTGGTCGGATGAGTCTCGTTTCAGATTGTATCGAGTGGATGGACGCGTGTGGGTATGGAGACAACCTCATGAATCCATGGACCATACATGTCAGAAGGGCACTGCTCAAGCTGGTGGAAGCTCTGTAAAGGTGTGGCGCGCGTGCAGTTGGAGTGATATGGGACCCCTGATACGCCTCGTCTGGGCCAGTGAATACCGACATTGGACTATTATAGACTGGAAACAAGTTGCCTGGTCGGATGAGTCTCGTTTCAGATTGTATCGAGTGGATGGACGCGTGTGGGTATGGAGACAACCTCATGAATCCATGGACCATACATGTCAGAAGGGCACTGCTCAAGCTGGTGGAAGCTCTGTAAAGGTGTGGCGCGCGTGCAGTTGGAGTGATATGGGACCCCTGATACGCCTCGTCTGGGCCAGTGAATACCGACATTGGACTATTATAGACTGGAAACAAGTTGCCTGGTCGGATGAGTCTCGTTTCAGATTGTATCGAGTGGATGGACGCGTGTGGGTATGGAGACAACCTCATGAATCCATGGACCATACATGTCAGAAGGGCACTGCTCAAGCTGGTGGAAGCTCTGTAAAGGTGTGGCGCGCTTGCAGTTGGAGTGATATGGGACCCCTGATACGCCTCGTCTGGGCCAGTGAATACCGACATTGGACTATTATAGACTGGAAACAAGTTGCCTGGTCGGATGAGTCTCGTTTCAGATTGTATCGAGTGGATGGACGCGTGTGGGTATAGAGACAACCTCATGAATCCATGGACCATACATGTCAGAAGGGGACTGCTCAAGCTGGTGGAAGCTCTGTAAAGGTGGGGCGCGCATGCAGTTGGAGTGATATGGGACCACTGATACGCCTCGTCTGGGCCAGTGAATACCGACATTGGACTATTGGAGACTGGAAACAAGTTGCCTGGTCGGATGAGTCTCGTTTCAGATTGTATCGAGTGGATGGACGCGTGTGGGTATGGAGACAACCTCATGAATCCATGGACCATACATGTCAGAAGGACACTGCTCAAGCTGGTGGAAGCTCTGTAAAGGTGTGGCACGCATGCAGTTGGAGTGATATGGGACCCCTGATACGTCTAGATACGACTCTGACAGGTGACACGTACGTAAGAATCCTGTCTGGTCACCTGCATCCATTTTGGCTGTTCAGTGTGTATTGTTGAAGCTAAAGCATTCAGTCAGACTGTTGTAAAATTAACAGCATACGCCTCAGTTACTGAAATAAGATCCAAGAAAGAATCCCTTATCCTTCCAAGTCCTAGGTCCACACTAGCGACAACGCACAGATGCTCAATCAGCCGAGATCATTTGGTTCATCAATAGTTATCGAAAACTTATTTTTGCGAAGCACATTACATACTCTGTGTTTACTTTTACAACCTGTAACATATTTCACAACAGCAGTGGCCTTCGCTCTACTGGAGTAGCTGTACCTGCAATATCTGAATCGTAACATTCTGACTTCAGTTTCTAAACATTCATAGTGGTGTCTGTTTGTTCTATATAGTGTCTCTCTACCACTTTCGTGCAACGACGCTCTGAGCGTGTTTTCTTAGGGAATTGACTAGTTTGAACGTGGGACCTGTTACTGGTAAGGAGACGCCAGACCACACATGACATGTAGAATTCAGAAGAGTTCAGTGAGACTAGCCATGATATAACCAAATACTTAATGATCTCAGCGTCAGCTCCAATGCAGTCCCCGTAAAAGAATCTTAATACTAACTAAATTTAGTGGAAGGGGTTCAAGGCTTTCCTATTTTTAGTTAGCTGGTAAAATAACGTCGAAAAAGCAGTTACGTTTCCCATTGGAAATTTTATTCTACTCACAAAACATCGTTTATAAATTGCACTATTGATAAAAGGAATGATTTTAATACAGGATGGTAAAAACCAACTGCGTTCAACAAAAATGTGAACGAATATTCCCTGAATGGGTTTCCAAGTTCTACAATGCCATATCACATCTATAATCTAGGTTTAAATTAAGTTTCACATAAGTGCAAACTATCAAAATGGTCTACAGTGACCCTCAATTATCTTTAATTACTTATCGAACTTGTCGTAAATAACAGTGGCTGATGTGGCTTTTCAGTAACTATATAACAGAAAAATCATCGCGTTTCAGATTTTTACTTCAAGTGGCAAATGTGAACACCATGAGCTTTAATTGACGATCGACACTAGTATTACGCAAAAAAAGGGGGTTTAACAGATGAGACTTCTTCAGTTCTGAGTGAAGCCTTGTGCGCTCTAAAATGCGGCATCGCGTGCGTTCATTACCTTGTCGGTGTTTAGGCAGCGTCAGTGTGGCGGCGGGCAGCACAGCTCCGCTCACCTCGCCATCTCGGAAGCAACTCTCCTCTCCTCACTTCTCCTTACTACCATTTACCGAAGTAGGTTTAAAAACACTATATGGCTGTGTTTTCATCTGACCAATCAGGGTCTCAATGTTAACCTTAAGCTCCGCCTACAAAAATTCTGCCTATCCAATGAGAAACGTTATACTTTTCGTGGTGGGGCAATGTTTTTAAAGTTTGCAACGTAGCAGAGACGCGAAAAAGTCTCACGCTAAAACTTGCGGGTGGTGTGGCCCTTTTTGTGTTATCGTAAGATCTATACTGTTCTTCTGGAGGGCTCTAGCTTTTAACATGGGCTGGGGGGTGGTCCTTGACGTAACAGAGACGCGAAAAAGTCTCACGCTAAAACTTGCAGCTGGCGTTGTCCTAGTGGTTAGCTGGCGACGTGGGTGTCCAGTTCGTCCCTTATCGTAGGGCCTTCTAGCTTAACACGGTTCTGCTCTCTGCTTCTGTTCTCGTTTCTCCCCTCGGAACTGCGTCTGTCTCACGGTGGGAAGGTATGACATGCATTTAGGCATTCTTGTGTTAGTCTGTGGTATTCCATTTGCTCACTCGTTACTCGTATTACTTTGGTTAATTTAATGTCACGATTTATTCGGAGTTATGTGACATATTACTGGATTTGCTTATCATGTCAGGGTTTTCATGGAAGGTGTTGGATTTGCCAGACACCTTACAAGTTATGCAGGCATTATTCCATAACATTGAAAGATACGTTGTGTTCAGCTGTCAATGCACAGAGGTTATTGCCGCCTCACTAATTCTGTTGCTAACCTTTGAGTCGTGGGATGAAAATGAAGTGAGTTTTTTACCCTACCAGTCTTGCAACACATTGCGGATGCTGCCGCAAGAGTAATCTTCCCTCCCGAGAAATATTTATTACACTATCACACACCTTACAATAAGCAAAATTATCAGCCTTTTACCAAAATGGTAGCCAATTTTTCAATTTAGCTTCACTTTTTCATTCACTTTTGTACCTTTGAGTGTACTTTACTTTTTCCGAGCTCCGTACACACGTTTCCGCGTTTAACTTTGACGAAAACCAACTGTTTCAAATCTTTGCGCATGAACTGTAGGGCTGTAAATACACCATTCACAAGCACAGCTAACAGCGAACTGTGCCATCTTACATTCAAGAGTAAAATACAGTAAGCCAGTAATTGTTAGCAGTACACACCGCGATAACCGATTACATTATTTACGTTTTCAAACCCTTCACTCATACCATTCCAGGAACTGAAGGCAGTTGACACCATGTGACACATCTGAGCCACCGCCATTACTCTATAATGCTGTGACTCCATAGTTTTGCAAGTATTTCAGTCATTGCTACCCACGTTTCTGATATAATTGCCGGCCGGTGTGGCTGAGCGGTTCTAGTCGCTACAGCCTGGAACAGCGCGACAGCTACGGTCGCAGGTTCGAATCCTGCTACGGGCATGGATGTGTGTGATGTCCTTAAGTTAGTTAGGTTTAAGTAGTTCTAAGTTCTAGGGGACTGATGACCTCAGATGTTAAGTCCCATAGTGCTCAGCCATTTGAACCATTTTCTGATATAATTTTAGCAAAGAAATTTCAGATATCGTAACGAATGACGAAGGGGCTACTGCAGACTTATTCCGACAACATTATAGAGAAATAAATGACACAAATTTTATTTTCAGCTTAGACTGTTATGAGTCGTATCACTATACTGTAAGAATCTGATTAGCGTCTCGTTGACCGGGCACATATTGCGAACAGGTAGGGGTTTTAAATAACATCTATGCGAGGAATAAACTTTCAGACAGAGGAACTTGACTGAGCGCTCGGAGCTGATACGAGAAAAGTCTCTGGGATGAGGAAGTTCACAGAAGGGGTGTCCAAAACTCCCAAGTAACAAATAATTAATCAATTGTTGCACCAACATTCGCAAAAATAAGGATTACTTTGAAAGAACAGACACGAAAGTGATAAAAATGACATTATATGCCCTTTTATTTTCTTTCTAGCTGTAGAGCGCTAAATACTTTACATATACACTCCTGGAAATAGAAAAAAGCACACATTGACACCGGTGTGTCAGACCCACCATACTACGCAGTGCCGTAGGGGACCGCACCGCCACTTCCCAGCAAATTAGGGACACTGTTGCTCCTGGGGTATCGGCGAGGACCATTCGCAACCGTCTCCATGAAGCTGGGCTACGGTCCCGCACACCGTTAGGCCGTCTTCCGCTCACGCCCCAACATCGTGCAGCCCGCCTCCAGTGGTGTCGCGACAGGCGTGAATGGAGGGACGAATGGAGACGTGTCGTCTTCAGCGATGAGAGTCGCTTCTGCCTTGGTGCCAATGATGGTCGTATGCGTGTTTGGCGCCGTGCAGGTGAGCGCCACAATCAGGACTGCATACGACCGAGGCACACAGGGCCAACACCCGGCATCATGGTGTGGGGAGCGATCTCCTACACTGGCCGTACACCTCTGGTGATCGTCGAGGGGACACTGAATGGTGCACGGTACATCCAAACCGTCATCGAACCCATCGTTCTACCATTCCTAGACCGGCAAGGGAACTTGCTGTTCCAACAGGACAATGCACGTCCGTATGTATCCCGTGCCACCCAACGTGCTCTAGTAGGTGTAAGTCAACTACCCTGGCCAGCAAGATCTCCGGATCTGTCCCCCATTGAGCATGTTTGGGACTGGATGAAGCGTCGTCTCACGCGGTCTGCACGTCCAGCACGGACGCTGGTCCAACTGAGGCGCCAGGTGGAAATGGCATGGCAAGCCGTTCCACAGGACTATATCCAGCATCTCTACGATCGTCTCCATGGGAGAATAGCAGCCTGCATTGTTGCGAAAGGTGGATATACACTGTACTAGTGCCGACACTGTGCATGCTCTGTTGCCTGTGTCTATGTGCCTGTGGTTCTGTCAGTGTGATCATGTGATGTATCTGACCCCAGGAATGTGTCAATAAAGTTTCCCCTTCCTGGGACAATGAATTCATGGAGTTCTTATTTCAATTTCCAGGAGTCTAGATTTGACAAATTATCATCATCTACAATCGACAGTATCAAATTCAACTCATGATCGAAGCACAAGAAATGAATTAAATTTTTTGCTCCAGTCAGGACTCGAATCCAGGTATTCTTGCTTGGTCACGCAATAATGCTAATTACACCACCACAGCACTGTGGTCAACATTCCTGCACGAACGACCCAAGTGAGGGCCCTCCCTAACATAAACTTCAATTCGTATCATCCATTTATTTTCCCTTACATTGCCAGGGCTCTCCTGCATTGGAATTTTGCAGTGCCCTCAATTCATTTTTACCTTAGATAAATTGAAGTCGTGGTGGTGGTTGGGGAGACACTCAATCAATCGAATGAACAAAGCCGTCATCGCTCATTGAAATACAACTACAATAGTCTGAATCGTCATTGAAACATTTATTAATTATAAGATACTATCTGCCTGCGAGGAAGAACGTCTTAACCTGTTGATTTCCTTACGATACGTGTTGATGGTTATAAATCTTAAATATGTGGTTACAATACACACTGAATAATATGAAGAGAGTACATAAACGCATTTTTGGAAATATAAGAGCCCAAGCTGTCATAAAAAAAATTGGCCATCATAAATTGTTAACAAATAGATGTAGAAGTAAATTAGACAGTTTTCATTATCAGTAGACACCATTTCCGAAATTTCATCACAAAAAAGACATAAAAATGAAATATGCATACCATTAAAAGTTACAGATTTTTCCCAATACACTGAAGGATATTAACAATCACTTTATAAAGGCGAATGTCTTCAGTAAACAAAAGAGAAGAAGCTGATTGAGGGGCACTCAGAAACGTTTTCAAGCAGTCCAATTCTTCGTAGGCAAATTTCCACCAGCTTCGGATTCAGAATCACACTAACGTCCAGGAGAACTGTAAAACTCGATTCGATGAAAATGAAGAGGAAAAGAGGCGAGTCTGAAAGCGGAGTGCCGGCCGTTGTGGCCGAGCGGTTCTAGGCGCTTCAGTCAGGAACCGCGCTGCTGCTGCGGTCGCAGGCTCGAATCCTGCCTCGGGCATGGAAGTGTGTGATGTCCTTATGTTAGGTTTATGTAGTTCTAAGTTCTGGGGCACTAATGACCTCAGATGTTAAGACCCATAGAGCTCAGAGCCATTTGAACCACTTTAAAAGCGGAGTCGAATGATAGTGGAATTGTTGCTCGCTCCAGACGTGTAATCGTAAAGCACTGTATGAGTTTGAGGTTGTAAGAACGCATACAAACTACCTGTTGTGTGTTGGGTCACGTTCTACATCTCTTGCCCTCACTTAAGTGGTCTCTACAAGATAATTTCAGGTCAAGGAGAGTAAGTATAGGGAAGCAACCCGCAAAGCTTGTGACCTGATGCACTATGTTTTTTTTTTACCTTTTTTCTCCTTTATTGAAACAACCATATATGTACATAAGCACAAAAACAAAATATTGAAGTGCTGGAACTGATTAAACACGAATTGTATCCTACAATAGACTGAAGAATACACTTCAATATAGTGCCATTTGTAAGCTTACAAAATAGAACATCCAAACTCAAGTCATTTGGAGCCACAAAAACGGATAACAAGAGCTGCACAGGAACATAAATTAATGAAAACGTCATAATGAAGTTAATAACACCATTGAGAAGTCGGGAGTAGTCCTAGGAACTAGTATAACCCCTTATTCGTTGTGTATTTTGTTAGCTACATAGTCTTGCATGTGATTTGTGTCCTTACCGGCATCGAGAATTACCCTACGCCTTGTTTTTCAAAAATTATGTCTAACATGTTAGCAAACATCTTCCTGAAATTTGGGCTACGTTTCATCTTCCAGCGTGCCGTTCTCATCTAAGCCTCGAAACTAATGAGATTATCTTCACTATTGTGGATGATATATGTCACAAACTGTCCTAACATCCACATGACGGTGTTGTTCTTGGTGGCGGCCAGAGCAGGATGTCGGTGCAGTGGCTGGCTGGGCTGCTGCGGGTAATCAGGCCTAGCCTCTGCTGCACCCATTTCCAGTTAATGAGATGACCGCCACAAGTGAAGCGATGGCGTAAGGCGTCGACCAGACCACAGCGGACACATTTATCACTGTCACTTAACCCGATTCTATGCAACCTTTCATTAGTGGGTATAACATCGTTTACCACTTTATACCGTGTGGACGCCACTTCAGCAGTGTGGACAGTTAAACTTATGTTGTCCCAAATTGCCTTCCAATGAACACTCGGGTATTTAAGTTCAATGGGATTCCGGACTATTGGAGTTGTCCATCGTTTTAGTAACAGGTGCGTCGTCGGTAAATCCTGCGTGAAATAATGTCCATCAGTATAGCTTACTTCAAGGAGAAACTGCTTGACATGTCGTAGTTTGTAATGTATTTTACCCACATCAATGGGTGGATGCATGTCAGTGGGTTGTAAGGTTCGGAAGAGCCAACTGGTTACGGTGAGAGGTTCCTTGTCCAACAAATGGGTGAGTCGCTTAATATATAACGCAGTACACTTTCGGTTAATGTCAGGCATGTTTAGTCCGCCGGCCTGTCTGGAAGACGTGAGCGTGGTGTATTTCACTTTGAACAGATGCCCTTGCCAGATAAATCTATTAGAGAGTTTCATCACGTGTTTGGCCTGTATCTTGGGGATTCGAAATACACTCCTGGAAATTGAAATAAGAACACCGTGAATTCATTGTCCCAGGAAGGGGAAATTTTATTGACACATTCCTGGGGTCAGATACATCACATGATCACACTGACAGAACCACAGGCACATAGACACAGGCAACAGAGCATGCACAATGTCGGCACTAGTACAGTGTATATCCACCTTTCGCAGCAATGCAGGCTGCTATTCTCCCATGGAGACGATCGTAGAGATGCTGGATGTAGTCCTGTGGAACGGCTTGCCATGCCATTTCCACCTGGCGCCTCAGTTGGACCAGCGTCCGTGCTGGACGTGCAGACCGCGTGAGACGACGCTTCATCCAGTCCCAAACATGCTCAATGGGATAGTCGGCTTTCGGCCGTGGTCGCGTGCGGACCGGCTCCGCGCGCCGGACAGCGCACCGTAGTTTGTTTACTTCCGCGTCGCGGTATTTCGTGTTGTGTAGCGTCCATTTCTATTGCACCTCATGGCGCACTGTTACCGCCGAGCGACAGTTAAAGTAACATTCCAAGCCGAACATGCTAGACCACGCGCTTTTGAAATTGAGCAATTCATTCGCGAAGAGCTACGTCTGGACCCTCAGGAAGTGATAGGTATTCATTTCTCTATCACTAGCAGCATCGTCTATATTAAGATGACGACGGAGGAAGCGTGTGCTAACGTAGTTCGACAACACGCACGCGGACTCAAGTTCAAACATTCTGACGGGCATATTGGAGAGGTGACGGTCGATCACGCTGGTTTCGGACTTCGAACAATCCGGGTTTTTGAGCTCCCTTTCGAAGTGCCGCAAGATGTGGTCGTCGAAGCTTTCCGACCCTATGGCAATGTTGTGGGGCACATCGCGGAGAAATGGCAGACATTCACGACATACAACGTGTTGAATGGTGTCCGCCAAATCAAAATCGAACTCTCCAAACATGTACCATCCTATCTGCTGATAGGTGGCGTGCGAGCCATCGTTATGTATGATGGCCAGCCGCGGACGTGTGCCGGTTGCGGACAGGAGGGCCATGTTCGGTCAGAATGTCTCCGCCGACGTTTGCTCCAGGTCCCGACCAGTGACTCAGCTCCCAAAGTGACGGCCGCTTCTTTACCAGATAGCTACGCCACAGCCGTACGCAGCCCCGATGCGTCACTTCAGGAAGCACCTCTTCTCCACCCGGCACTCCCCACTGGAAATGACGGTGCTGCCATGGCCTCACCGGCACCATCTCCTCTGACGGCTACGACACCACCAACTCTCCAGAGCACGATGGACATCGACGCGAATGCGGTGCCTACCTCTGCCTTTCTTCAGACTGGCGCGACCTCGGACATCGAACATCCACATTCTGATTCAGAACAGCACCTCCGAAAGCAACGGTCGCCCAGAAAACGGAAGAAGAGGAGTCAAACGCCATCTGACGACGCACTTCTTCATGTGGCATCACAGGCAGTGGAGCTGATACACGACAGTGATCTCCCTTCGAGCGTTCTGACGACAGGAGAGGATGCTCCTGATGTCCCATCTGAAGAACGATCTCACACGAATATGACGGATTCCAAGGAGGGTGCCTCCCTGGACCCCACTACAGCAGCGTCGCTACAACTCGCCCTCGAGGAGTGTGACAGTCGCTCACCGTCTGTTCCAGTCTCCTGGGCTGATGATATCGACGAAGGAGCAGTTCGAGATGGTGGTCCTCCCATCAGGCAGTGCCCCATGGAGGTGCCTGACCCACCTTCCAGCCAGTGATTACGACAACGGTGACTACGTCAGATGTTACACGCCAGCCAGACATCTCTGCCGGAACATCTGTGCCAATGGTGGGAGCACGCCCCCAACATTACCGCATAGTGACGATGAATCTGGCCACCATTCGGGCCCCCCATAAACTGGCAATGTTCCGTGAGACCATTTATGCTGCTGATGACGACATTGCCCTCCTCCAAGAAGTGTTTGTCGCCGATTTCCATGCCCCCACTGGCTACGTGGCACACATCTCCCATGCTTCTGACAACGGTAGTGGAGTTGCCATCCTCCTCCGTTCTGGACTCCCTGCTGAAGATGTAGTGTACCTTGCTAATGCTAGGGGTATGGCTCTCACGCTGTTCGGCGTCCGTATCCTCAATGTATATGCGCCGTCCGGCTCCAGTCGACGTCGTGATCGACACACTTTCTTTGCTGACGAGGTAACGCCGCTGTTTGAGGGTCCCCTAGATGATATGGTCCTCGGTGGCGATTTCAACTCCACGCAAAGGCCTGAAGATCAGTTACCGCATCATTCCCCTTGTGCGGCCCTCTCCGTCATCATCGACAGACTCCAGCTTGTTGACACATGGACAAAGGTGCATGGCACCCGTGCAGGTTTCACATATTATACGGCGCATTCATCTAGTCGTCTCGATCGTATATACCTCACACGTTCCCTTGCTGCCGACACTCGACATGCCGAAGTATGGCCTCTGGCTTTCTCTGACCATGACGCCTACATCTGCGATGTCGTCCTCGCCCGCCAACAAGTGTGGCACAGCCGCGGCTTGTGGAAATTCAACGTTTCCCACCTGACTGTCCCTGACTGCCGACGAATCGTTGAGGATGCGTGGGCCCTCTGTCATCGTCGTCGCCCCGCCTACGCATCCACCTTATCGTGGTGGGTATCATGCGCGAAACCAGCTCTGCGCAGGGCGCTGATAGGATATGGCAAAGACTTCAAAGCCTGGCAAGCGAGCGCCATGGACTTTTATTATGCAGTCCTTCGTGACTGCACTTCGATGGCCTTCTCTCCTGATCGTCAGATGATGGTGCATCGTGCTAAAGCGCAGATCACTTCCCTCACGCGACGGCGCTTAGAAGGGACTCTTGTCAGATCCTGCACCCGTGACCATATGCCTCATGAAACGCCATCGATGTACCACCTTCTCAGGGAACGCCGACGTCGTCGTCGAACCCTCATCCACGATCTCACAGATGCGGAAGGACGACGACACACTACGCAATGCGACATTGGTCACGCTTTCTATTCTCATTTCCGTCAACTGTTCGCTGCCGTCCCTCATCCCCCGACCTTAATTGAGGAGGTGGCAGCAATGACTGTCAACACCATGCCAGAGGATGTGGCTCAAGAACTTCAGGAACAAGTGACCTCTGATGAAGTCCTAGATGCTATCAAGGTGGGGGCTGCCAACAAGTCCCCTGGACCTGACGGCCTCCCCCTCGACTTTTACAAGTATTTTAGCTACCTTTTGTTACCTGCTTGGACGTCCATCTGTCGTGAATTGATGTCACCCACAACGATGATCCCAGCCACCTTCCTTGATGGGGTCATCATCCTGGTCCCTAAGCCACATGGGCGATCACGGATCTGTGATTACCGGCCCATCACTCTACTCAACAGTGACATGAAAATTTTCACCCGTTTGTTGGCCTCACGCCTTAAGAAGGCAGCAAGATCCGTCACCTCCCTTGATCAGACTTCGTTGGGCGGTGACAACAACATCCATACGGCCCTTTGCCGTTATAGGGAAATGATTGCGCTCGCGCGCTCGCGACATTTACCTGGCGCATTGGCATCGCTTGACTTCCGTCAAGCTTTCGACCGTGTCGACCATACTTTTCTGAAATCGGTCCTCCAACACATGGGTTTTCCGGTTCGTACAATCACCGTGGTAATGCGGCTCTTGAGCGGCGCAACTTCAAGAATACTCTGTAATGGTCGCCTCACCGCGCCTCTAGCGATCGAGCGCTCTGTCCGACAGGGATGCCCACTTTCCACGATACTGTATGCTTTGGCATTAGTGCCCCTCCTACAGGGGCTTCGCCAACGCCTGGTGGGCCTGACATTGCATGGGCACCGCTTCTGTTGTACAGCCTATGCTGACGATCTAGTCCTCTACCTCCGCAATGAAGACGATGTTCGCGCTGCTCTGATTTGGGTGACGACTTATGGGGAGGCATCGGGCAGTTCTCTTAACATTTCCAAATCGAAGGTTCTGCTCATTGGTGAGGGTCTACCAGAAAGATCTGTCGCTCCTCTAAGTGTGGCCACCAGCGTCCGCTGTTTGGGCATTGATTTTATGAATGACCTCCGTCGCTCAGCGGCAACCAACGGTCGACGTCTCCTACAAACGATCAGGGCTGGCCTTGTGGACCACCGGCTTCGATCCCTCGACATTATACAGCGCGCGCAATACGTGAATGTTTATCACGCCTCACGCATCCCCCATGTGGCACAAGTGTTCCCGGTTCCGATTACCCTCGCACGTCGTATGTTGATGGCGATGGGATCCTTTGTCTGTGCCGGGATGTTATTTAAAGTTCAATATTCCTCCCTTGCCCTCCCGCGGGAGCGTGGTGGAGTGGGCTTATTCCATGTGCCAGACAGAGTTACCGCACTTTTTGTTAGCTCCCAACTGAAAGTCTGGCGTCGCTGCCCGACGAGCCTGACCGGACTGCTTTTGCGTGAATACGCACCAGTCTCCATGTCAGCCCCGGTCATGTTATCCGACATTCCACCCCCCTTTTATCACTTTCGGTACTTCTTCTTTGAAATCAGTTACATTCTGCACTCCTTACCCCTTCTCCGTATACTCCAGACAAAGACTGTATACGACACCTTACAAATGTGTCAAACCCCCAACCCCATTGAACACAAGTTTCCCCAGATCATATGGCGCCGTGTGTGGAAAGCAGTGCATGCTGGTTACCTCGACACCAGCGTTCAGTCCACCTGGTATATCACCGTCAATGGCAAACAGGTCAACCAGTCTCGTTTGCACCGCATCCGCCTTGCTGACACACCACTCTGTGTTCACTGTGGTGTAGAGGACACGGACGCTCATCGGTTCTCATGTGGTCCGTCTGCTGACGTCTGGAGGCTCGCGCAGCGTATCCTGGCTTTCCTCACCCGACAGCCGCCTGCTCAGATTATTTTCCTGACGCTTCTATTCCCGGATGTGATTCATTACCCCACAACAAAAACTAATGCCGTGAATTGGATACGCGGTCATACAGTCCGCTACCTTTTTGGGCCCGATGAGAAATCAGAACTAGGTTATTGGACGTACCTTAACGATCGACATTGTGCACTTGTTCGCAACCCCAGATACAAGCAGTTCTTTTCCAATTTTCTACGGAGCGCCTTTCATGACCCGCCTTCCAGCTGGAACGTCCAAGCCATGAGATGCTGATGTTTTTTTTTTTGCCGATATGATGTTCTGAACGTACTACACACGGAATCCCCACTAAAATTTCGAGAAGACACGTTTGGATGTTCCGCCAATCAGACGGCGCAAGCGACTCCTAGAATTCTGGTGCAACGACTGCCATAATACAAAAAAAATGAATAAATAAAAACATACATACAAAAAAAACAAAGAAAAATAAAGAAAACAAAAATGCAATACAATAAAAAAAAACAAAAAAAAAATGGGGGACAGATCCGGAGATCTTGCTTGCCAGGGTAGTTGACTTACACCTTCTAGAGCACGTTGGGTGGCACGGGATACATGCGGACGTGCATTTTCCTGTTGGAACAGCAAGTTCCCTTGCCGGTCTAGGAATGGTAGAACGATGGGTTCGATGACGGTTTGGATGTACCATGCACTATTCAGTGTCCCCTCGACGATCACCAGAGGTGTACGGCCAGTGTAGGAGTTCGCTCCCCACACCATGATGCCGGGTGTTGGTCCTGTGTGCCTCGGTCGTATGCAGTCCTGATTGTGGCGCTCACCTGCACGGCGCCAAACACGCATACGACCATCATTGGCACCAAGGCAGAAGCGACTCTCATCGCTGAAGACGACACGTCTCCATTCGTCCCTCCGTTTACGCCTGTCGCGACACCACTGTAGGCGGGCTGCACGATGTTTGGGCGTGAGCGGAAGACGGCCTAACGGTGTGCGGGACCGTAGCCCAGCTTCATGGAGACGGTTGCGAATGTTCCTCGCCGATACCCCAGGAGCAACAGTGTCCCTAATTTGCTGGGAAATGGCGGTGCGGTCCCCTACGGCACTGCGTAGGATACCACGGTCTTGGCGTGCATCCGTGCGTCGCTGCGGTCCGGTCCCAGGTCGACGGGCACGTGCACCTTCCGCCGACCACTGGCGACAACATCGATGTACTGTGGAGACCTCACGCCCCACGTGTTGAGTAATTCGGCGGTACGTCCACCCGGCCTCCCGCATGCCCACTATACGCACTCGCTCAAAGTCTGTCAACTGCACATACGGTTCACGTCCACGCTGTCGCGGCATGTTACTAGTGCCACGGCAAACTGGCTGACACTGACGGCGGCGGTGCACAAATGCTGCGCAACTAGCGCCATTCGACGGCCAACACCGCTGTTCCTGATGTGTCCGCTGTGCCGTGCGTGTGATCATTGCTTGTACAGCCCTCTCGCAGTGTCCGGAGCAAGTATGGTGGGTCTGACACACCGGTGTCAATGTGTTCTTTTTTCCATTTCCAGGAGTGTAGTTGGGCCATATAGTACGCTTTACTGAATATATAACTGCTGAGGAGTCGTATGCGTTGGAGAATGTTAACGGACCGCCAATTGCTTTCATAGATGGCACCTTGCATTTTATTGGTGACCTGCTTCCAATTTTTTGCATTCATTTTTAGCGGGCATTTGTCGATAATCATCCCCAGAGTGGTGTGGGTTGCGACACGCTTTGTCCAAGGTATAATAACTGCGTCGAATCCTCGAACGTTGACAAAGGCGCATTTACCGGCGTTGATTTTAGCACCGGAAGCACGACAGTACTCGTCTACCGCGGTCTTGAGGGCTGATACGTCTCCGTCGTTGTGCAATAACACTCCGACGTCGTCGGCGTAAGGACGAACCACGAAAGACGTCCCAGCGATCGAAAGGCCTGCATGTTTGTCATGAATAGAGCGTAAGAGCGGCTCGAGCGATAAAACAAATAGCATCATGGAGAGAGGACTCCCCTGCGGCACTCCTCTTTGGACTTCGATGGGTTGAGTAAGCTGTCCATTTACGCTGATTCTGGTTGTAATGCCCGTGACGAAATGTTGCACGACATTTATAACCCGTTGATCGAAGCCACAACGCTGCAGTAGCTGTAGGAGGTACTCGTGGCGGACGCGATCAAAAGCCTTGCAAAAGTCGATAAACAGCAACGCGAGATTCACGTTAGTGACTGACGCTATGGCTATTACATCTCTATATTCCGAAAGGGGCGTCATAATAGTGCGACCAGGGATGCATGACTGATGGTTGTGAATCACTCGCTTCATTAACGGAGACAATCTGCTGTTGAGTGCTCTGGCGAAGGTTTTGTAATCAGAATTGAGTAAAGTAATAGGTCGGAAGTTTTCTAAGGTTTTTCGGAGTTTGCTTTTTGGTATTAATACAATTCGGGCTTCCTTCATTTCGGCCGGCACGTCACTCCCTCGCATCACTTCATTGGGAACATCTGTAAATGCGTGTCCGATTATGGGCCAGAAGCGCACATAAAATTCCCGTGGCAAACCATCAGGGCCAGAGGATTTATTCGATGGCGAGCCAGAAATCAGTTCAAAGACTTCGTCTGGAGCAAAATCGTGTACGACCGCCGAGTTGTCCGCAGACGTGACTACGGTGGGCAGAGCGCTCACGATATCGCCGCCGTCATCACCATATATATCGCATTGCGAGTACATATCCATGAAGTACTGGTAAACTGCAGTAAGAATGTCACTCTGTCGGGTCAAACGGGGTCCATCACTATGTCCAGCACCCCGATAAAAGCTCGCTTCCGATGGGCACGATGTTTTATGAGGTGATACAGGGCTGCAAGTTCGTCGTCTTGAAGCGATTTTGCTTTAGATCTGATCTTCAGTCCTTCAAGCTCCGTTCGCTTTATGCCTATAAGCTTCGCCTTTATTTGTTTGATGGTCGTGAGCTGTTGGTGTCGTAGTCTCATACAACTCTCGCAGAACTGTTTGGTAAAAACCAATCGTGCGTTTGACATCTTGCGCCCGTTGCCAACTGTAGTTTCTTAAGGATAATCGCATTTTCCGTTTGACCACAGCATTCCACCAGGCTATCTTGCTCGGATATCAGCAGCATTGCTTGAGACAATCCGCCCATGTCGTGGAGATGACATCTTGTAGCGAGGCATCGGCGAGAATAGAAACATTTAGCCTCCACGGAATCCTATGCCATTTGGTATGCTGTTTGTCCAGATTTATCGTGACACTGAGGGCGCAGTGGTCGGAGAAGCTAGCCGGAATGACATCGGCGTCCAGAACATGTTGGCAAATGTTCTCAGAGATGTACAAACGGTCTAGACGGCTACATGCGGTGGTGGTCAGGTACGTGTACTTTACTAGGGTAGGAAATTTTAGTTTCCACGCATCCTTCAGCTGCAGGTGACACACCAGATCATGTAGTTCCCTACAGTAATTAAAGTTTGGCGATTGGTGTTTCCTTGTCTTGTTTAAAGAAGTTAGCTCTTTCTGGTTTTAAGGTCGTTCTAGATGGAGCATAGATATTGACGAGGGTTGTAAATCCTGATACATGAAAACTTAAGATAGACACTTCCTGTAACAGAACTATATCAGCTTCGGACTCATAGATAAACTGCCGTAGCATTGCTAACTCTATTAATGTCCAGGGACAAAAATATTGAGCTGTGGTAGGGTGACCGTATCCAGTGGTAAGCTGACGTGGTCGAGCAGCTGGTGACGTCACAGCGTGGAATTACATGCTCCACTACACTGCGGAAATGATAAGGATTCTGGCATGTGAGATGTTTACCTCGTGGAGAAGAACGTGTCCAATGAAAGGCGACATCGTTTTGCGTCACCAGCAGCACATGGCAGCCACCATATTGTATGGCGTTAAAAGTCTGTTTCGTGAGATTCCTTTCTAATAGAGTACATGGTATGAATGTCAGCTGTTTCAAAACATCAGAAAATTGAGGATCTCTCGAAAATGCGTCGTTTTAGCTACGATTGTCATAATAAAATGACAGGAAACTATTTAGTGGTAGGTAATTGCTTCCTGCAGTTGATGTTTTTAGTTTTATGATTTGTGAGCAACGAAAGTATACTGTTCCAATGGTATGTTTTAGTGATGGTCTATCTAAAGCGCGTCTTTTGATACAATTTCACACATTAAATATATAATAATGCCATTTGTAGATACACTCTTCAGACAGTGTATGTCAAACAAGGATTTCTGGCAGCTGAGTCGGAACTGTAGTGCAGTGAATAGTGTCCTGAGCTGTGAAGCTCGTACACACCATCTTTCATTATTTATTTACTTTTTTGTTTTCTAAGATACTGCGGGTCTTCTTAATTCATCCCATGGAATAACCTGTATTATCTCAAAAGTCTCTGTTATTGATTATAAATAATTTATTTCCAACAATTCTCGTTGCAAGGGCCAACGAATGGCATGTTTTCCCAGTGGCTAGAAATCTTAACGTGATTGTCAGACTATGTCTGAAAATAAACACAAGATACACACTGACAGCTATTGCTATTATGAAACTTTCTGTAATCCATATACAGGGTGACAATTACTAAACTATATGAAAGAAGCGTAAATTAGTTTTGAACTAGTACGTGCACACACTTTATTCAACAAGTAAACGTCAAGATATTCGGATTCAGATCACGACATGCTCGATATCGAAATTCTACATGACCCGCTGAAGTGCCGGAACATCGATGCTGTCGATGACCTCTTGAATGGCACTTTTCAGTTCACCAATGGTTTTGGGGCTATCGTTGTATACCTTGTCTTTAATGTAGCACCACAAGAAGGAGGAACATACTTTCAGATCCGGAGAATATGGCGCACAATCGAGGCGAATGCAGGTGGCCTCTGGGCTCCCTAGAGCCCTAACGTGGTCCCCAAAGTGCTCCTCAAGGACATCAGACACTCTCGTGCTTCGACGAGGTCGAGCTCCGTCTTGCATGAACCACATCGTGTCGAAACCAGGCTCACTTTAGATATGTTGTTGTGGTCTTCAGTCCTGAGACTGGTTTCATGCAGCTCTCCATGCTACTCTATCCTGCGCAAGCTTCTCCATCTCCCTGTACTTACTGCAGCCTACATCCTTCTGAAGTTAGTGTATTCATCTCTTGGTCTCCCTCTACGATTTTTACCCTCCACGCTGCTCTCCAATGCTAAATTTGTGATCCCTTAATGTAACCACGCAATATCATATCTCCCATTTCATCTTCATCTACATCCTCTTCCATTTCCATAATATTGTCCTCAAGTACATCGCCCTTGTATAAACCCTCTATATACTCCTTCCACCTTTGTGCTTTCCCATCTTTGCGTAGAACTGGATTTCCATCTGAGCTCTTGATATTCATACAAGTGGTTCTCTTCTTTCCAAAGGTATCTTTAATTTTCCTGCAGGTAGTATCTATCTTACCCCTAGTGAGATAAGCCTCTACATCCTTACATTTGTCCTCTAGCCATCCCTGCTTAGCCATTTTGCACTTCCTGTCGATCTCATTTTTGAGACGTTTGTATTCCTTTTTGCCTGCTTCATTTACTGCATTTTTATATTTTCTCCTTTCATCAATTAAATTCAGTATTTCTTCTGTTACCCAAGGATTTCTACTAGCCCTCGTCTTTTTACCTACTTGATCCTCTGCTGCCTTCACTACTTCATCCCTCAGAGCTATCCATTCTTCTTCTACTGTATTTCTTTCCCCCTTACCTGTCAATTGTTCCCTTATGCTCTTCCTGAAACTCTCTACAACCTCTGATTTAGTGAGTTTATCCAGGTCCCATCTCCTTAAATTCCCACCTTTTTGCAGTTTCTTCAGTTTTAATCTACAGTTCATAACCAGTAGATTGTGGTCAGAGTCCACATCTGCCTCTGGAAATGTCTTACAATTTAAAACCTGGTTCCTAAATCTCTGTCTTACCATTATATAATCTATCTGATACCTTCTAGTAACTCCAGGCTTCTTCCATCTATACAACTTTCTCTTATGATTCTTGAACCAGGTGTTAGTTATGGTTAAGTTATGCTCTGTGCAAAATTCTACCAGGCGGCTTCCTCTATCATTCTTATCCCCAATCCATATTCACCTACTATGTTTCCTTCTCTCCCTTTTCCTACTCTCGAATTCGAGTCAACCCATGATTAAATGAGAGTCTCCCTTCACTGCCTGAATAATTTCTTCTATCTCATCATGCATTTCATCCATTTCTTCATCATCTGCAGAGCTAGTTGTCATATAAACTTGTACTACTGTAGTAGGCGTGGGCTTCGTGTCTATCTTGGCTACAATAATGCGTTCACTATGCTGTTTGTAGTAGCTTACGCGCACTCCTATTTTTTTATTCATTACTTCTGCATTACCCCTATTTGATTTTGTATTTATAACCCTGTATTCACCTGACCAAAAGTCTTGTTCCTCCTGCCACCGAACTTCACTAATTCCCACTATATCTAACTTTAACCTGCCCTTTTCCCTTTTTAAATTTTCTAACCTACTTGCCCGATTAAGGGATCTGACATTTCACGCTCCGATCCGTAGAACGCCTGTTTTCTTTCTCCTGATAACTACGTCCTCCTGAGTAGTCCCCGCCCGGAGAACCGAATGGAGGACTATTTTACCTCCGCCATATTTAACCTAAGAGAACGCCATCATCATTTAACCATACAGTAAAGCTGCATGCCCTCGGGAAAAATTACGACTGTAGTTTCCCCTTGCTTTCAGCCGTTCGCAGTACCAGTACAGTAAAGCCGTTTTGGTTAGTGTTACAGAGCTAGATGAGTCAATCATCCAGACTGTTGCCCCTGCAACTACTGAAAAGGCTGCTGCCCCTCTTCAGGAACCATACGTTTGTCTGGCCTCTCAACAGATACCCCTCCGCTGTGGTTGCACCTACGGTACGGCTATCTGTATCGCTGAGGCTCGCAAGCATCCCCACCAACGACAAGGTCCATGGTTCATGGGGGGGGGGGGGGGGGGGGGGGCACAATGGATAATGGGCACGAAGTCATTTTTTAAAATCTTCACGTAGGATTCGGCAGGCATCGTGCCAGCAAGGCATATCGCGGAGACTACCCCGTGACTGGACATCGCGCACCACACAGTCACCCGTTGAGAGTGAAAAGACTTCTGGATACGAAATGCTGGTTGTCAGTGCCCCAAGCGCGCCAGTTTTGCTTATTAAGGAACCCATCTAAATTAAAGTGGGCTTCGTCGTTAAACCAAACCGTATAACAGCCAACATGATCCGTGGTCAACTGTGGAGTTTGAATGTCCTAACGCAAACCTTTCATGTGTTTTGACGATTTTATTTCATACAGTTCAATAATTGTCACTCAGTAACTTTTGATTTATGGTTCAAATGGTTCAAATGGCTCTGAGCACTATGGCACTCAACTGCTGTGGTCATTAGCCCCTAGAACTTAGAACTACTTAAACCTAACTAACCTAAGGACATCACACACATCCATGCCCGGGGCAGGATTCGAACCTGCGACCGTAGCAGTCGCACGGTTTCGGACTGCGCGCCTAGAACCGCGAGACAACCGCGGCCGGCTTTGATTTATGGACTTTGTGTTTATGGAGTGGCTCATGTTTATATCTTGCTGGTAAATATCTTTTTCAATGATGGCGAGCAGCTTCCAAAAATCTCCTTTTCCATTCGAATGTAACTACGAAACGAACCTTGATGTTGGAATCTATGCAATGAAATAAAGTACTTGAGATTGTTGGTAGTTAACGCAAGATCGGGAATATGGATATTACACATTCGCAGACTGACATGAGACACTATATCTTAACTACAATAAATTTAAAACCGAAATGTGGACGAAAATACAACTGGGTCAACGAATAAATTCTGCTAATATGTACCTCAGATACAACATTATGTTATATCCCCCTACCAGCAGTTCGCTGTTCAAGCCAGCGATGAGACCAGAATCTTCCTTGCATATTTCTCCGCTAATCTTTCACAATAGCTGTGTTATCGCAGCTGTTTTACACTGTGTGCTCTACGACTCAAATAAATCCGACTACGGCCGCGGGAGAGCACTGAAAGCGCAAATCACGTTAAGCAGCTCGTCCCGTGTGCCAAAGGTGCTGTATCTCGCGAGGTCGGTTGTCCTTCCGCATCCACATCAACGTCAGCTTCCTCGTCCCGCGGGAGGACAGCACAAGTGTTATGTGTTTCCGTTGCCACTAGGAGAGGGGACTAGGAGCCAGAGATCCAACGGAAATTGTATGAGAAGATACACCGAAGAGCCAAAGAAACTGGTACACCTGCCTAATATCATGTAGGGCTCCCGCGGACTCGCACAAGTGCCGCAACACGACGCGGCAGGCACTCGACTAATGTCTGAAGTGGTGATGCAGGGAACTGACTTCATGAATCCTGCAGGGCTGCCCATAAATCCGTAAGAGGACGAGGGGGTGGAGATTTCTCCTGAACAGCACGTTGCAAGGCATCCCAGATATGCTCAATAATGTTCATGTCTGGGGAGTTTGGTGGTCAGCGGAAGTGTTTAAACTCAGAAGAGTGTTCCTGGAGCTACTCTGTAGCAATTCTTGACGTGTGGGGTGTCGCATTGTCCTGCTGAAATTGCCCAAGTCCGTCAGAGTGCGCAATGGACATGGATGGATGCAGGTGACCATGCCAGATGCTTGCTTACGTTGCACCTGTCAGAGTCGTATCTAGACGTATCAGGGGTCCCATATCACTCCAACTGCACATGCCCCACACCATTACAGAGCCTCCACAAGCTTGAACAGTCCCCTGCTGAGACGCAAGGTCCATGGATTCATTTCTTTCTTTCCAGTAATTTGTAATTCTTTCCCTATGTTTTATCTGCTTTCTTCTGTCTCTTCTGCACCTGTTTCTTTTCTTTGGAATCCTTCAAACCTTTTACTTTTGCTCTGAACGCTTCTCTTTCTCCTATTTCTTTCTCCGTTATTTCTATCTCCCTCAGGTCTGCTTTAACTCCTTTTAACCGCGTCATTGATGTTTTGGAGTTTCCGTCAAAGAAGTTAAAAGTTATTTTTGTTAACCTGTTTCATCGAGCCTTTTTAGGTGTCCATAAAATGTAACTCGTCTCTTCCTCATTCTATCTGATATTCACTCTATTTTTTCATAAACCTCTTTATTACTTCTTATTTCCATTTCCCATTCTCATATTGTGGTCCCAAGATTTTTCTGATTATTTTTCTCCCCTTCTTTTCTATTTCACCTGTTTGTTTAGCTGTACTGCACGCAAGGCATTCTGACGCATAAAAGCGTTCTGGTTTAATGACAGTAATGTGAGGCCAAAGGTTTGCATTTATGGAAACAGATTTCTTGTTACACAGGTTTTTTGTTAGTTGAAAAGTCACGCCGGCCGTTGTGGCCGAGCGGTTCTAGGCGCTTCAGTCTGGAACCGCGCGACCGCTACGGTCGCAGGTTCGAATCCTGCCTCGGGCGTGGACGTGTGTGACGTCCTTAGGCTAGTTAGGTTTAAGTAGTTCTAAGTCCTAGGGGACTGATGACCTCAGAAGTTAAGTCCCATAGTGCTCCTTGCCCTTGCTGTTCTATAACTTACGTTCTATGAATGCAGAAGCAAAACCCCGTTTCTTTAAACAATCGGACTGTCGTGTATAAAACAGCTTCAAACGTGTGATTACAAATAAGTTAATGTGTTAAAAATTTGACGGTAAGCGTGGAAAAGGGAAAAAGTATAGAAGAGATATAAAATACTTTTGATGTTTGTTGCAAGACGCTGAGCGCTGTCATTACGAACCACTGGATGTATAGATTCTGGGTAATTTTCGCTCCATTTTAAGTAAAAGCAAGTTGTTCAAGGTTAGGTTAAAATCAATAACCGATATCGCAATAACATTTGTTTTCTGACCCGATTCGCCTTATGTTAAAGCAATCCGCATATTTTTGGGCACCCTATAGATGGTGCTGGCGGTTTCTCGGTTTTTCACGTGATACCACGATCTGTCACGATCACGTATCACGTGAAAAACCGAGAAACACTCAGCACCAGCCATAGGGTGCCCAAAAATATGAGGGTTGCTTTAACATAAGGCGAATCAGGTCAGTAAACAAATGTTATTGCGATCTCGACTGTTGATTTTAAACCAAGTACAGCAGCACATCGCTGTGCTCCACAGACCATTTTGTCTAAAAATTTATTGCGTTTTTCAAGGATATCAATGTTCATGCCGTCATGTCTTCTGAATTACACGTCGTACAATTATATAATCGGGCAGGTATATTGATTGGTATACCTGGCTGTAGTCTGCGAACTCTGTTTCTAGTAGAGCCGACAGCAAAGAAGTAATAAATTAAAGCGTCATATCTGCTGCTGAAGTTTTACTGCATAAACAAATAAAATGTAGTAACCGATAGACGATTTTCCTTTCATCGTTGTGTGCGAAGGGGGGAGGATGCCAGTGTGAAAAATTTGTACATTATGCGTAAGGTTTGCTGGAAGCCGCCAAGTGATTTCGTTCTCAAATACTTGTAATTTGCGCGCCGTCGCTTTCGTTGCCAAAAGCGCGAGGTCCAGCGCTGAAATCACGCAGGTTTCTTATGAGTGGCATTTCAGCCACACAGATGCTCCCCCCCACCCCCCTCCCCCAACGGAGGTTCGAGTCCTCCCTCGGGCATGGGTGTGTGTGTGTTGCCCTTAGCGTAAGTTCGTTTAAGTAGGGACGGACGACCTCAGCAGTTTGGTCCCACAGGAACATACCACACATTTCCACACAAAGATGTTCAGAAATGGCATGAAAAGGCTGCAGGAAGTCGCATGAAGTGAGAGAGGTTCCATGCCGTCTTTTGCATGTCACTTCTCATTGTCATCAATTCCATTAATATTTTATGTCATTGCAAGGTGGTAACAGGCCGAATAAGGTTATTGTAATGAGAGTATTTGTACTGGGAGCTCAAAATACTTTTCAATTGATTCCCATTCATATTGGGTTACTTCCCCTGGCTGGCCTGTGCGAGGTGAGCACCGGTGGACGCGACACGCTGCGTTTCCTGGTGGGGGCTGCACTTCTGGGAATACTGAGACGGTTGTACATCAATGGGCTTAAGCGCCTGGCGCAAAGACTGACGTCGGTTGAGTTTCGCATATTGTATGCAGGGCGAAACGACCTGCGAGACGTCTGAGTGTCGCCGCACTTTATGCGTTTACCGTTCCGGCGCGTCCGGAACGAAGACTGCTGGCGACGACTGACTGCAGTGTCTTCTCGATTCTGAAAATATTTGTGGACTGTGCCCTGCTGGGTGCGACTGTCAGGTGCTGGGGTGGTCTAGGCAGGTTGTTTTCGTATCCGGTCAAACGTCAACTTCAGCGCTCTCAGCTGAATAGCAGAGGCATGATTGGTCAACTTAAACTGAGGCTAGTTTACGTCATAAAGCCCTGCTCGAAACTGTAGGGAAGAGTCGCTATTGGTGCGAATGATGTTCTGAGACAGTGTAGGGGAATATTGGAATCAGCACTGAATGCTGATTCGCGGTTTTTGAGAGTAGTAGGGAGTTGAACAATGTTGGCTTCGCTCTTGCGTTGCGCGGGCGCAGGGATTCGGGATCTGATCTTCGCTGCAGTCGGACAGTCTTGCGACTCAGTCGTTCTTTTTCGGCAGAACTTAGAGTTCTCGGACAGCCTTCGAGGCCAGGAGTTGAAACAGAGTTGCTGCACAGCAGAAGTCGGCGCCTACATAATCAGAAAGCTGCCTAGCGATGACTTGCTACAGATTTCAGGATTGGTAAAGTATTTTGTGGCTCCGGCATTGTAGGACCTATCAGTTTTAAACTGAGGTCCTCAGCAGCACGCGCGCTCGCTTTGCTGCAAGTCCACCTTGCCGGTTTCTCCATGTTATCCCATATGAGCTCTCACTACTAATCGCGATACTGCAGTATAGTCGGGACAGTAATATTTGATTCATTAGGACCTCCAGTCATTATCGTCAGTCTATTGCATCACAGAGAGTTGGAGCCCCTTGTGGCTCTGAGCACTATGGGACTTAACATCTGAGGTAATCAGTCCCCTAGACTTAGACTACTTAAACCTAACTATCCTAAGGACATCACACACATCCATGCTCGATGCAGTATTCGAACCTGGGACCGTAGCAGCAGCGCGGTTGCGGATTGAAGTGCCTAGAACCGCTCGGCCACAGCGGCTGGCGGGCCCCTTGTTCTCGAGCCATCTCTTATTCTCATAATAGTTCAGTATACCCCATGTGTTAACCTACTGTTTGTGTCTATAATTATGTGCCTTTATGTTCTGACGTACAAAAAATCTCATTGTAATATTTAATCCGCATATCATTTCGTAGATATATGCAGAATCCCATTTCCTGTTGTTTATTATGATAACGTTCTCTTTTTTTCTCTCTGCGTAGATTACGATTTTTATTAAATTATTTTGAGTGTGCACTCCTTATTTTACTAACTAGCAGGGCCCATCATCATTTCCTTTCGTTACCGTTGTGCGCATAATTAATTAGCTGGTAGGTAAGGAGGGGATTGAGTGCATGTCTCGTGCTCATGCAAAATACGTCATAATTAAAGATGTACGAACTCTTCTCCACCGCGGCACCTAGCAAGTGCGTCAATGCAACCGCCACGTCGCTTGGGGTGTTCGCTTTCATATGTTCTGAGCTCGAAAAACAAGTTTCCAGTGCGATGTACAACAGGTTGACTAATTTTGCTACCGCTGACACCCCTCGGAAGATTCAACGGCACTGTCGGGCTGGAACCCCGCTGAACGTGATCTCACCCCTTTGGAGTATAGGGCGACCACAGGTTTTGCTTTGGTATACAGGGCGGAAGTAAATGTTCAAATGTGTGTGAACTCCTAAGGGACTAAACTGCTTAGGTCATCGGTCCATATACTTACACACTACTTGAACTAACTTATGCTAAGAACAGCACACACACTCATGCCCAAGCGAGGACTCGAACCTCCGGCGGGAGGAACCGTGCAGTCCATTATATGACGCCTCAAACCGCGCGGCCATTCCACGCGGTAGGGTGGAGCTACTAGGGAGCGTTCAAAACCATCCGACGAAATCTGAACGTGATCAGTAGCAGAAAAGAGCGTTTATGCTTTTCCATACCTCCTTTTTCGCACCCTCCTGCGGTGTGTGCACGTAGTTTGTCTAGTTTTATTTATTCTTGTGAATCTCCCGCCGGCCTGGGTGGCCGAGCGGTTCTAGGCGCTTCAGTCCGGAACCGCGCGACCGCTACGGTCGCAGGTTCGAATCTGCCTGGGGCATGGATGTGTGTGATGTCCTTAGGTTAGTTAGGTTCAACTAGTTCTAAGTTCTAGGGGACTGATGACCTCAGATGTTATGTCCCATAGTGCTCAGAGCCATTTGAACCATTTGAATCTTCCGGTGTTGATGTTCCCGAAGTTCACGGATGATAAGCCTTCGAGAATGCCCTGCTTCAAAAATTATCCTTTCTGATGTTTTGATCTTATCTTCACAGGTGACCTGCAGACATCTGCTCGTAAAATCTAAGTCCACTGTCCTGATCTTATCTCTCCTTTTAGTCGAGGGGGCCACATTTCGGCACTGTAAGTAACTATATTCTCAATAACAACTTGGGTACATAGCTTCGTGTGGCCTGCGCCTCACCTGAACCCTATCATCAGCTCTTGCGAACTGAAAGCGGGAGTCATCTGACCAGGCCACGGCTTTCCAGTCGTCTAGAGTCCAACGGATATCGTCGCGAGCCCAGGAGAGGCGCTGCAGATGTCGTACTGTTAGCAAAGGCACCAAGTCAATCGTGTGCTACGACAGCCCATTAACGCCAGATTTCGCCGCACTTTCCTAACGAACACGTTCATCGTACGTCCCACATTGATATCTGCGGTTATTTCACGCAGTGTTGCTTGTCTGTTAGCACTGACAGCTTTACGGAAACTCCGCTGCTCTGTCCTTGGTGTACCGTCTGTGAGAGGCAATGCCTGAATTTTGGTATTCTCGGCACACTCTTGACACTCTGGATGTCAGAATGCTGAATGCACTAACGATTTCCGAAATGGAATGTCCCACGCGTCCAACTCCAACTGCCATTCCGCTTACAGAGTTGTGTTAATTCCTGTCGTCCGGCCACACTCGCGTCCACCTATTCACGTGAAACACCTGAATACAAGTGACAGCTCAGCCAATGCACTGCCCTTTTATACCTTGTGTACGCGATCAGTATAAGCTCATATCTGTATAAGTGCCATCTGTATAAGCGCGTGTTCGCCCTGATAGGTGACTGGTACAGCGTTATGCTTGTGCACAATGATGAAATTGTGGACACACAAAGATGCTTCCCTTACGGGACGTCTGTCAGAGGAATTGCTGCCTGCGTCTCTTCTGCCACCTGTCACGGTTGCTCACATTACACCCTCACTCACGCACCTCTCGGCATTTACTGGTTCAAATGGCTCTGAGCACTATGGGACTTAACGTCAGTGGTCATCAGTCCCCTAGAACTTAGAACTACTTAAACCTAACTAACGTAAGGACATCACACACATCCATGCCCGAGGCAGGATTCGAACCTGCGACCGTAGCAGTCGCCGGCTCGGCATTGATTCTTGAGTTTAGTTACGTGCACCCAGACCACACCAACAATCGCACTCCCAAGGCGAGAGTCGTTTACAGGCTGCTGATAAGGTCCATCCCTCGCAATGTGATTGTGAGGAAGAGCCCTACGCCCCTATGTCCTGCAGTGTGGAGAGCGGACCAGAAGCCGTTCCTCCCCACGCGGGTACGAGCAGCGTGGTACCAGGTTGTGAACGGGAAGGTTGTAACACGACAAAGGCTGCACGCTATTGGTATGACGGATTCCCCCCTTTGTCCACGTTGCCACCTCGTGGATACTGACGAACACAGTCTAACAATGTGGATCGGCGTTAGAGGTATGGCTGCTAGCGCAGAAGATCCTCGCCTGCTACCTACGTATCGCGCCTCGCAGAGTTGAGCCGCTGCTACTCCTTTGTCCAGAGGATAGTTATTTCCCACCTGCGAAGACTCACGCTGTCACATGGTTTAAAGGCATGTCCATATACTACCTCTTTCGAGATGATGAGAAGATGGTACTTGATTACTGGCAATTTCTCCAGGGCAGTCATAGCACACTTGAGCGTACACCCAGATACCGACAACTATTTGCGAACTATTTGCACAGTGTCTTGGATAACCCCCCTCACAGTTGGGGAGTACTGAGCACAGTATGACCGCCTTCATGGGGCTCCACGCGCTGCGAAATGTTTTATCAATTTGGAACATGGTATCTGTACGGAGATGGACCATGCACATGGAATGGCGTGCAGGATTTGGTTACATATTTCTTTCTTTATTATCTGTCATCATACTATTAGTTTCGAATTCTATTTCATAGTTCAGAAGGAACTCTTGTTCTGTTGTTCCTACGGATGTACATTCTAATTTTGTTTGTCGCAAGTGAAAGACGCCTTTTTCCATATAAAAAAAAAGTTGGCAGAGAAAAAAATTACAATTAAAAAAATAAAAGAAATAAAAAAACAAAAAAAGAGACAAAAAGGTTTACAGCTACCGCGCTGGAGGTACCGTGTTCGAGTCCTGCTCGTGTATTTTTTCTCTTCAAAATCGAACAAATTTTACAATTTTATTTGAAAAAAATTAAAAGAAAAGAAAAAGAAAAAACGTGGTAATATTTTTGCCCATCATGCAGCAGGCCCGGGTTCGATTCTCGGCCGGGTTGGAGATTTTCTCCACTCGTTGACTGGGTGTTGTGTTGTCCTCTTTATCCTTTCACCATCATCACTGACACACAAGTCGCCCAATGTGGCGTCACTTGCAGCCTGGTGGCCGAACTTCCCCAGATGGGGCCTGCTAGCCAACAATGCCACACTGTCATTTCACTTTTACCAGCAAATGAACAAAAGAAAGCACAATCACATAGAAGTATAGATAGTACACAATATATATAAACACATGCTTACACACACCTATGACAAACGGTCCTTACTACTATTCCACTAAAAAACAAAAAAAGTGCGTGGAGTGTGAGGAACTGCCGTCCTAAGGGGCCCAGGTTCGATTCCCAGCTGGGTCGGGGATTTTCTCCGCTCAGGGACTTGTCTTCGTCATCACTTCATCCCCATCCGGTACGCAGGTCGCCCGATGTGGCGTCGAATGTAATAAGACTTGCACCAAGGCGGCCGGACCTGCCCTGTAAAGGGCCTCCCGGCGAATGACGCCGAACGCTCATTTCGATTTATAAGCCCATATCGCTGTCCCATGACTTTTGTCGCCTCAGTGTCATGTCTCCCTCTGCTGAAGACTCGTGGAGTTCATGTCGCACAAAGACGCGCTTCCGTGGCCAGGCTGCGCACGCTACCTCCCTGTGATAGTACCGTGTTCCACACCTAGCCGGCAGACTTGAGTTCAGCCAAGTCCCCTATTGCCAGGAGGGGGTGTCGGTCTACGGGGCAGTGCTGCGTGGGGAGGTGATCGCTGGCGCGTCTTTAATGGCCGCCCTACCGTTCCCCCCTCCAGCCTCACCCCACCCTCAGACGGCCGGCAAAAGAGCCGGCCGACGCCGCCTCCGGGTGCGACTAATTAGCAATTTAATTAGGCTAAGTCGAGTTGGCGGGCACTAATTGGCAGCGCCGGCCACAATGGACTCCTTGCACCTGCCGCCCAGATCGCCGCCGCCCATACAGAGGGGCGCCGCCGCCCGCCTGGGCACACACACACACACACACACACACACACACACACATACATATAGCCCCTGGCCTCTTCCAATAGTCGTGTTCCGGACGTACAATAGCTAGCGACTTTCCGCGCTAATGCGGCTGTGGAGAAGCACCGCAGGCAAAGGTGGGTCCCACCCGAGGTTTCCGAGGGATTTGCCCAGGCTGGTGCTATCAGCAGAACAGCGGCTTATTTCCATACACATAGTTCTCCAGTTGAGTTAGTGCTCCATCTCTTATGACCTCGACCTCAAAGGGGCACTAAACTGCACTACTTCTATGCTAGCGTCCTGAAGATAAAGTAGCTGACCAAAATAAAAGTACCTGGATACATCTACGAGGTCTGTTCAAAAATATTTGGGAACTATGTCCACAAAATTTTTTAGTGCTTGCGTTTTACTTACTGTGCACGGCCTCTTTCGAAATACTCTTCTCCACAATTGATACGCCGCCGCCGAGGCCGTTTCCACTTCCGGAAGCAGTCTTGGTACGTCTCCTGCAGGATCGCACGATTCGCCGGCTACCAAATTTCCTTCATACAGGGTGTTACAAAAAGGTACGGCCAAACTTTCAGGAAACATTCCTCACACACAAACAAAGAAAAGATGTTATGTGGACATGTGTCCAGAAACGCTTAATTTCCATGTTAGAGCTCATTTTAGTTTCGTCCACCTACGCTCAATGGAGCACGTTATCATGATTTCATACGGGATACTCTACCTGTGCTGCTACAACATGTGCCTTTACAAGTACGACACAACACATGGTTCATGCACGATGGACCTCCTGCACATTTCAGTCGAAGTGTTCGTACGCTTCTCAACAACAGATTCGGTGACCGATGGATTGGTAGAGGCGGACCAATTCCATGGCCTCCACGCTCTCCTGACCTCAACCCTTTTGACTTTCATCTATGGGGGCATTTGAAAGCTCTTGTCTACGCAACCCCGGTACCAAACGTAGAGACTCTTCGTGCTCGTATTGTGGACGGCTGTGATACAATTCGCCATTCTCCAGGGCTGCATCAGCGCATCAGGGATTCCATGCGACGGAGGGTGGATGCATGTATCCTCGCTAACGGAGGACATTTTGAACATTTCCTGTAACAAAGTGTTTGAAGCCACGCTGGTACGTTCTGTTGCTGTGTGTTTCCATTCCATGATTAATGTGATTTGAAGAGAAGTAATAAAATGAGCTCTGACATGGAAAGTAAGCGTTTTCGGGCACATGTCCACATAACATATATTCTTTCTTTGTGTGGGAGGAATGTTTCCTGAAAGTTTGGCCGTACCTTTTTGTAACACACTGTATAGGCTGTCGTTGCAAATCTTCGTCCTTTCAGCTGGGTATTCAACTTCTGAAATAAAAACAGTTTGGAGGGGCCTGGTCTGGAGAGTACAGAGGATAGGCAGCACAGTGATTTCGTTTTTTGTGCCATAGTCGCGCACCAACAGGTATGAATGTGCTGCTGCGTTATCGTGATGCAAGAACCTTGAAATATCTCGCCACATTTCAGGCAGTTTACCCCTCTCACATTTTTCTCGCTGGCGTCGCAACACGTCCCGATAGTACGAGGGTGAGTCAAATGAAAACCTTAAATATTTTTTAAATATTATTTATTGTGCAGAAGTAGTACAAACGTATATCACTTTTCATCATAATCTCTCCCACGCTCAATGCAAGTCCTCCAGCGCTTACAAAGTGCATAAATTCCTTTAGAAAAAATTTCTTTTGGTAGTTCGCGCAACCACTCATGCACCGTGTGGCGTACCTCTTCATCAGAACGGAACTTCTTTCCTCCCATTACGTCTTTGAGTGGTCCAGACATAGGGAAATCACTTGGGGCAGGGTCTGGGTTGCTCGCTCTCTTCGTTTCCGGTTGGTGGAACTGAACTTAGGTTTCGTCCTCAGTAACGATTCTTGCAAGGAAGCCATCACCTTCTGGTTCAAAGCGCAGAAGTTCTTCACAAGCATCAGCATGTCGTTCTTTCATTTCCGGAGTCAGCTGCCGTGGCACCCATCTTGCAGACACTTTGTGAAATTGGAGCACATCATGCACAATGTCGTGTGCTGACCCATGACGGATCTGTAAACACGCTGCAATGTCATTCAGTGTCACTCGGTGGTTTTCCTTCACTATGGCTTCAACTGCTGCAACGTTCTGTGGAGTCACAACTCTTTGTGCCTGACTTGGACGAGGAGCATCTTCCACTGAAGTCACACCCTTTGCGAACTTCCTACTCCATTCGTAGACTTGCTGCTGTGACAAACATGCATCACCCTACTGAACCTTCATTCGGGCGATGAGTTTTAATACGTATCACACCATCACTACGCAAAAATCGAATAACAAAGCGCTGTTCTTCCCTGGTGCAAGTCGTAAGTGGGGCGGCCATCTTTATACTGATACTGCGACGGTATGTGTGCATCTGTACTATGCTGCCACCTACAGGCCATTCTGCACGATGTTTGTAGCGCGCTTACCAAGTTATAGGATAACGGCTCGAAATTTCGATTTGTTATTACAAATTTAAGGTTTTCATTTGACTCGCCCTCGTACGATACATAGTACAGTTTGTCCCTGCGGCGCGAATTCATGCTGAAGTAATCTTTCAAAGTGAAAGAAAATTATCAGCATGGCTTTGTCATTTGACCTGACCTGGCGAGCTGTTTTTGTTATTGGTGAACCTTTCCCAGACCATTGTGTAGATTGAACCTTGTGTAGACTGAACCGTTGGCCCACTTCTCGTCACCAATTATGGTTCTCTGAAGGAACATCTCGTCCTCATTTGGACGATCCAAAAGCCTTCACAGATTGCGGAGGCGAAGGTCTTTCTGGTCTTAACTCATGAACCGTGGGGCGAACTTGGCGTCAACACGATGCATTCTAAGATGTTGTGTCAGGATTTCATGACATGATTCAACTGAAATGTTACATTCTTTTGCAGCCTCTAGACTGGCACACACAATTTCGTTGACTTTCCTGACATGAGCGTCGTCTGTAGACGTCCTGAACGATTGTCATCTTCAACTTCCGTCCAGCCTCTTTGAAACCGTGTGACACACGGAATACGGCTGAAGAACTTTTCACCGTAGGCTTCCTGCGGTATTTGGTGTGGTTCTGTAAAGATTTTCCTGAGTTTCACGCAAAATTTAATGCAGACGTGTTGCTACTAGAATTCTGCCATCTCGAAATTCACAAACTGTGCGACACAACGTTCTGCTCAATACAGCTGTGAAAAATAACTATCTGACATGAACCAATGAAACTACCGGCAGCTACACAATAAACTCAGGCATGTGCAGGGATGCCAACCACATTTCGCTCCAACACACCATTGGTGCTAAATTACGCGTGTTCCGGATTTTTTGAACAGTTGTCGTATGTCATATGAAATTGTCAACTACTTGTCACGACTGACGCACTTAACCGCATAAAAGGAGACAGGAAGTATTGTGTTTTTTGCAGAGAAGCAGTAACAGCAGAATGGGTCAATCACGAGGGCTGAGTGACTGCGAACATGGACCAGATAGTGGATGTCACCTGTCTGAGAAATCCATAATCGACATTCGACCGCTTGTAAAGCTGCCCACGTCGACTGTTGCCGATGTGATAGATGTGTAAATGCGAAATAACAGCCACATCTAACCCAAGACCAGGCAAATATCATGTAATGACGGACATTGACTGTCGAACATTGTGGAGGGTGGTTGGGAAAAGTCAGATGAAATCACTCGTAATTTCCGAAGTGCCATCAGCAGTCTAGTTTCTGTAGCCAGTCTTAGGCGAAGCTGGAGGTGTTGCTAAAGGCGATGTAAACGGACATTCTACGACTGGAAACGAGTCGTTTGGTGCAATGGATCACGCTGCAGCCTGCGGAAAGCCGATGGAAGGGTCTGAGTTTGGCCAAAGCCTACAGAGCGTTAACTGCCATGGTGTGTGGAGCCAACAGTGAAGTATGAAGTATGGAGGAGATGGTACTGTGGTAAGGAGATATTTCTTCCGGTTACGGTGTGGTCCCATTATTGCGTTTAAGAAAACACTAAATGCGGGAGAATATGAACACGTTTTACAGCGTTGTGTGCTGCGTATTGTAGAGGACCATTTCGGAGACGATGATTGTTCCTGTCAACATGACAAAACATAGCCGGCCACTATGAAGGAGCGGTTCTAGGCACTTCAGTCCTGAACCACGCTGCTGCTACGGTCGTAGGTTCGAATCCTGCCTCGGGCGAACTGTCGTTTTCTACCGCTAAAAGTGTGGGAATCAATGAGTCAAGGCCGGCCGCGGTGGTCTAGCGGTTCTAGGCGCTCAGTCCGGAACCGCGCGACTGCTACGGTCGCAGGCTAGAATCCTGCCTCGGGCATGGATGTGTGTGATGTCCTTAGGTTAGTTAGGTTTAAGTAGTTCTAAGTTCTAGGGGACTCATGACCGCGGATGTTAAGTCCCATAGTGCTCAGAGCCATTTGAACCATTTTTTGAACGAGTCAAGGGAAGCAGTGGTTTCATCGATCCCCTTTATGCCGCTTCCTGGAGGCTTTTCAGATCGATCCTGAGCGATAGTGAGTCTGAAGTGTTTTCATCGGACATCCATAATAAAACCGTGTGATTTCAATGCTGGGAGTCAAGGTTCTGACCTCCTTCGCAGAGATGTCAAAACACGGGGTGAAACGTGAATGATGTGGCGACCTATGTAGCGTGTGACATGTCCAAGAATGCGCTGAGCAGAGCTCCAGTGTGAGGTCATTAACTCACCTTACACCCCACATGAACTTCTGAGCTGTGGCGTTTCTTTGGCATGTGTCGACCACCTGGCTGTTTGGAGCGTCGCCAAGCGCGGGGTTGAAGTCACAGGGCGCCACGCTTTTGCATCATTATGGGCGAAGGCTACAGGCACCTTTAAGCAAAATTTAAAGTATGAATCGCAATGGGAAACAATTTAGGGCTTTGAAAATGTGACATTTTTTGTGCAGTGTAGATCTGAAGGAAACTATGGCAGTGTTGACTGGAATACATTCTTTGGAATTCTGAAGGCACAGGGAGCGACAGGTAACTTGTACAAAAACCAGACGCCAGTTAGAAAGAGTCGAAGAGCATGAAAGGAAACCAGTGGTTGAGAAGGGAGTTAGACAGGATTGTAGCCTATTCCCAATGTTATTCAGTCTGTTCACTGTGCTAGTAGTAAAGGAAAACAAGAAAAAATTTGGAAAGGAAATTAAAGTTCAGGGAGAAGAAAGAGAAACTTTGTGGTTTGACGATTACCTTGTAATTCTGTCAGAAACAGCAAGGGGCATGGAAGATCGGCTGAATGGATCGTTTCTTCAAAGGAGGATGGAAGATGAACGTCAACAAAATCAAAGCAAGGATAATGGAATGCATCAGTATTAAATCGGGTGACGCTAAGGGAATTTAATTAAGAAATAAGGTACTAATGCAGAAGTTGAGTTTTACGATCCGGCAGCAAACCCGAAGAGACTTTCATGGCCGTAGTGCCCGAGTTCCCTAAACAGACGTCTGTACGATGTTCTTGAGTTCACGCTACAAATAATTCTTGCTACAAGTTTTCAAACATTTTAACTTGAATAAACGAGTTACCTCCCTCCCCCTCCCAAGGAAGGTCCCGTATGACATTGTGGAACGAAAATAATCATACTACGCTAACTTCTTTGTTTTTATGTCAACAATGTCTGAGAATATTCGCACTGCAAATAGAGGAATGTATAGGCATTTCAGCAATTCTGTGGTATGCTCGGTCCACTTGAATCTTTTATTAAACTGTAACACTCACAGCTTCTTCCATCTGTTTGTCGTCTTGCTTTAGGCATATACACTCCTGGAAATTGAAATAAGAACACCGTGAATTCATTGTCCCAGGAAGGGGAAACTTTATTGACACATTCCTGGGGTCAGATACATCACATGGTAACACTGACAGAACCACAGGCACATAGACACAGGCAACAGAGCATGCACAATGTCGGCACTAGTACAGTGTATATCCACCTTTCGCAGCAATGCAGGCTTCTATTCTCCCATGGAGACGATCGTAGAGATGCTGGATGTAGTCCTGTGGAACGGCTTGCCATGCCATTTCCACCTGGCGCTTCAGTTGGACCAGCGTTCGTGCTGCACGTGCAGACCGCGTGAGACGACGCTACATCCAGTCCCAAACATGCTCAATGGGGGACACATCCGGAGATCTTGCTGGCCAGGGTAGTTGACTTACACCTTCTAGAGCACGTTGGGTGGCACGGGATACATGCGGACGTGCATTGTCCTGTTGGAACAGCAAGTTCCCTTGCCGGTCTAGGAATGGTAGAACGATGGGTTCGATGACGGTTTGGATGTACCGTGCACTATTCAGTGTCCCCTCGACAATCACCAGAGGTGTACGGCCAGTGTAGGAGATCGCTCCCCACACCATGATGCCGGGTGTTGGCCCTGTGTGCCTCGGTCGTATGCAGTCCTGATTGTGGCGCTCACCTGCACGGCGCCAAACACGCATACGACCATCATTGGCACCAAGACAGAAGCGACTCTCATCGCTGAAGACGACACGTCTCCATTCGTCCCTCCATTCACGCCTGTCACGACACTGGAGGCGGGCTGCACGATGTTGGGGCGTGAGTGGAAGACGGCCTAACGGTGTGCGGGACCGTAGCCCAGCTTCATGGAGACGGTTGCGAATGGTCCTCGCCGATACCCCAGGAGCAACAGTGTCCCTAATTTGCTGGGAAGTGGCGGTGCGGTCCCCTACGGCACTGCGTAGGATCCTACGATCTTGGCGTGCATCCGTGCGTCGCTGCGGTCCGGTCCCAGGTCGACGGGCACGTGCACCTTCCGCCGACCACTGGCGACAACATCGATGTACTGTGGAGACCTCACGCCCCACGTGTTGAGCAATTCGGCGGTACGTCCACCCGGCCTCCCGCATGCCCACTATACGCCCTCGTTCAAAGTCCGTCAACTGCACATACGGTTCACGTCCACGCTGTCGCGGCATGCTACCAGTGTTAAAGACTGCGATGGAGCTCCGTATGCCACGGCAAACTGGCTGACACTGACGGCGGCGGTGCTCAAATGCTGCGCAGCTAGCGCCATTCGACGGCCAACACCACGGTTCCTGGTGTGTCCGCTGTGCCGTGCGTGTGATCATTGCTTGTACAGCCCTCTCGCAGTGTCCGGAGCAAGTATGGTGGGTCTGACACACCGGTGTCAATGTGTTCTTTTTTCCATTTCCAGGAGTGTACTATAGTGCAACCACTTACAAGTTCTAAACTGCATGTAGTGTGTTTCTTCAAAGTTTGGTGACAAATAATTCAATTTATGAAATTTTATTAATCGATTTCTCTGCGGCTACACTTATTTGCTGTATACTATATTGTTTATCATCATCTGAAGAAAAACTTGGCGTTTGATAAAGCTACAAAATCAAACTCTGTTGATATAGAAGAGGGAAAGTAAGGGTTCTAAGATGGAAACTTTTACGTCAGCTGATGTACGTAGCTTCGAGCTGGATGATGCCTGATAGCTTAATACATGTCTCTTGTCTAATGATACTCTTTGTTTTCTGTGAGATGTATAGTACTTGAACCATGTGGCACCATTACCCGTTACACTGTAATGTTCTATCTCGGTATCTGTGAATGCTCCTCAGCAGCCGGAAGCCCTCGTGACCCTCCAGATTTTGACTTAGAGCATGTGTTACACACATAACCGATTTTCAGACCTTCCTTGTTGCATGCAAACGCCTCACGGTGGTGGAATGATTACATTGCATCACATTTGCCAGTTCTCGAGTACAGTAGCGTGGATAGTTGTGGATTGATGCTGTTAAATCATCTTCATCAAACCGCGAAAGTCTTCCTGGATTCCCACGCTCGGGTTCCCGGGTTCGATTCCCGGCGGGGTCAGGGATTTTCTCTGCCTCGTGATGGCTGGGTGTTGTGTAATGTCCTTAGGTTAGTTAGGTTTAAGTAGTTCTAAGTTCTAGGGGACTGATGAACATAGATGTTAAGTCCCATAGTGCTCAGAGCCATTCGAACCATTTTAGCCATCTACCTGAATGTGGAGAGTTATTAATATTGACACGATCCTCCTTAAAACGAGAACATTTTCTTGCAGTGCTCTGTCCAGTGGTATTATCCTCATATGGCGCAAATGTTTTTGGCTGTCTCCGCTGCTGTCACCCCTCTACTGAATTCACGCAGAATAATATGTCGGAAATATTCCGATTTCTCCACTTGACACTCCGTTTTCTAGCGTCCACAGCTCCACTCAGTATCTCCAAATGACAAAATGACAATGTGTAAACTCAAAGAGCAACAGTCAACTACAATCAAAAAATTTATAAATAAACCCATAACAATCGGAATACCAACTGCTATTCTGATTGTTGCTGTAACGATCGGAAGATCACTACTATATTGCTTGTAAAAATGGTTACCATGAGCACTACCTACGGGTAGAACGCCATACTCAAATGGATTGCAGCATTTCAGTTGAAAGTAAACCACCGGTAGGGACGCTTCATCGCCGTCTGTGGAATAGTGAAGAGAACATCAAAATGGTTCAAATGGCTCTGAGCACTATGGGACTTAACATCTGAGGTCATCAGTCCCCTAGAACTTAGAACTACTTAAACCTAAATAACCTAAGGACATCACACACATCCATGCCCGAGGCAGGTAGTCGCGCGGTTCCAGACTGTAGCGCCTAGAACCGCTCGGCCACCCCGACCGGCGAGAGAACATCCATCATGTCACGAAGAACAGTCGAGACGAATGATAGGGTCCCCATCACTGCGTTACAGAAAGAAGGTTTGTCAATCGGGGGAGGTGCTCGTTGTGTTCATCAGAGCCAAAGCGATGTAGCACGGAGGACATGCAATCACCATCAATTGACAGGCAGTGGCGAGGACTTCTACCGCACAAGCAGGCCACGTTCGACAGCTGTCCAGGACGATCGGTATGTACATCTTTCGAGTCAAAGGTATCGTGGGCTGAGAGCTGATTTAGCGTTCAGAGAAGTTGGAGGACGTCTTGTATAGCATCGAATTGTTAGGAAACGATAGCGTGATGCGAATCTTCATTCCTGATGGCCGTGGAGAGCCCCAGGCCGTACACGAAAATATCATGGACTCCGTTGCAGATGGGCAGGAAATCATGAAGAATGATCGTTCCAGTATTGGCTACGCGTGTTGTTTACGGACGCAACTCGGGTCTGTGTGGACCCTGATATTCGCAGACAACGTGTTTGGAGACAACCCGGCAATATCGAACGCCTCCAACACAGTGTCCTATGTGTGCAACAAGATGGTGGTGGAGTGATATTCCATAGACCCACCTCCCGTAGTTTTAAGGGCAATGTCGCTTCTCTACCGTACAGGGACGAGACTCTGCAACCAATAGTGGGGCCGTATTGTCAACATTTTGGTGACACTTTCATAGCGTGCTCATCGTGCTGTTCTCGTGAAAACGTTCCTTCAGCTTGCTAGGATCGCCAGACTGGAGTGGCCTGCTTGTTCCCTGGACATGAATACAATCGAACACGTATTGGATCAATTGAAACGAGCTGTTTTTGTACTTTCCGTAGAATCGCCACTGAAGAGTGGGTCAATTTGGACCTCAATCTTGCTTGATGATATCATCGATCGATATCATCGGAATCAATCCTGAACCCGAGCAAGGGAACGTTCGACCTCGCATTGACGTTGGTCAGGAGTGCTGTGAGAAACTCCTCACGAGAAACAGACTATTTCGTCGTTACATACACTACTGGCCATTAAATTGCTATACCAAGAAGAAATGCAGATGATAAACGGGTATTCATTGGACAAATATATTATACTAGAACTGATATGTGATTACATTTTCACGCAATTTGGGTGCGTAGATCCTGAGAAATCAGTACCCAGAACAACCACCTCTGGGCGTAACAACGGCCTTGATACGCCTGGGCATTGAGTGAAACAGAGCTTGGATGGCGTGTACAGGTGCAGCTGCCCACACATCTTCAACACGATACCACAGTTCATCAAGAGTAGTGACTGGCGTATTGTGACGAGCCAGTTGCTCGGCCGCCATTGACCTGACGTTTTCGATTGGTGAGAGATCTGGAGAATGTGCTGGCCAGAGCAGCAGTCGAACATTTTCTGTATCCCGAAAGGCCCGTATAGGACCTGCAACATGCGGTCGTGCATAATCCTGCTGAAATGTAGGGTTTCGTAGGGATCGAATGAAGGGTAGAGCCACGGGTCGTAACACATCTGAAATGTAACGTCCACTATTCAAAGTGTCGTCAATGCGAACAAGAAGTGCCCGAGACGTGTAACCAATGGCACCCCATACCATCAAGCCGGGTGGTACGCCAGTATGGCGATGACGAATACACACTTCCAATGTGTGTTCACTATGATGTCGCCAAACACGGATGTGACCATCATGATACTGTAAATAGAACCTGTATTCATCCGAAAACATGACGTTTTGCCATTCGTGCACCCTGGTTCGTCGTTGAGTACACCATCGCAGGCGCTCCTGTCTGAGATGCAGCGTCCATGGTAACCGCAGCCGTGGTCTCCGAGCTGATAGTCCATGCTGCTGGAAACGTCGTCGAACTGTTCGTGCAGATGGTTGTTGTCTTGCAAACGTCCCCATCTGTTAACTCAGGGATCGAGACGTGGCTGCACGATCCGTTACAGCCATGCGGGTAAGATTCCTGTCATCTCGACTGCTACTGATACGAGACCGTTGGGATCCAGCACGGCGTTCCGTATTACCCTCCTGAACCCACCGATTCCCAGTCATTGGATCTCGACCAACGCGAGCAGTAATGTCGCGTTACGATAAACCGCAATCGCGATAGGCTACAGTCCGAAACGTGGTGGTACGCATTTCTCCTGCTTACACGAGGCATCACAACAACGTTTCAGCAGGCAACGCCGGTCAACTGCTGTTTGTGTATGAGAAATCAGTTGGATACTTTCCTCATGTCAGCACGTTGTAGGTGTCGCCAGCGGCGCCAACCTTGTGTGAATGCTCTGAAAAGCTAATCGTTTGCATATCACAGCATCTTCTTCTTCTCGGTTAAATTTCCGCTGCAGCACGTCATATTCATGGTGTAGCAATTTTGATTGCCAGTAGTGTAAAGGTAAAGTTCCGCCAGTCCACTGCCAATGGCGTCATTGAATGCGGTATGGTGGAGTGTATTGTCGGCGCACTACTCTCCCCCCTTCATTTTCCTGTTTCTTGACCTTGGAACGACTACTTCTCGGTCATGCATCTCCTAAGTTGGCTTCACGGGACTAACTACACCCCGTTCCAATCATCCTAACTAGGAAAATTTGCTGGTAGTACCGGAAAGCGAACCTGAGTCCCCATGGGAGTAAACCGCATCTATGGAAGTGACAGGATTAAAGAGTAGATAGAGGGAATTATACGAAGAGTGCCACATTCCGCGGGTTCCCGGGTTCGATTCCCGGCGGGGTCAGGGTTTTTCTCTGCCTCGTGATGGCTGGGTGCTGTGTGATGTCCTTAGGTTAGTTAGGTTTCAGTAGTTCTAAGTTCTAGGGGACTGATGGCCATAGATGTTAAGTCCCATAGTGCTCAGAGCCATTTGAACCATTTTTTTGCCACATTCCGTAAGCAGAAGATCCCTGGTTCGAGTCCCGGTCGGGGCACACATTTTCATCTGTCCCCGTTGACATATGTCAACGCCTGTAACAGCTAAGGGTGTTCATTTCATTGTAATTTCATTCTAACGAGCTGCATGGTCACCGATGATATCTATTCTTTCGGACATGTCCAGAAAGAACAGATACGATCTTAGTGCATATATACAGATAGTATATAGTCAAGGCTCACCGGCCACTTGACCATCTTCTTCTTGTGTGCGAATGCACAAACAGTGCCCGAACTCTTACGGGAATCGGCAACGCGCCTCGAGTAATGAGTATAATGGGCGGAGGCACTACGAATGTAGTGTGGAACAATACGTTGAGAATGTGGGTTTCGCGGGAGGCGTGCCAGAGATAAGTCCCTGTAGTCGCGCTATCCTCTGTGTCCTCGGTGGCTCAGATGGACGCCGGCACGATAGCTCAGCGTGTTCGGTCAGAGGGCTAGCTGCCCTCTGTAATAAAAAAAAAAAGAAAAAAAAGAAAACTGAGTTACTAGGTCAACAACGAACTGAAATGGGTGTCTTTCGACGTCCGGCCAGCGCAGATACAACGAGCGAAAATGAACAAAATGAGATTAAAAAAAAAAATGGATGGAGCGTCTGCCATGTAAGCAGGAGATCCCGGGTTCGAGTCCCGGTCGGGGCACACATTTTCATCTGTCTCCGTTGACGTATTTCAACGCCTGTAAGCAGCTAAGGATGTTCATTTCATTGTAATTTCTGATCATTTGCATATCGCAGCATCTTCTTCCTGTCGGTTAAATTTCGCGTCTGTAGCACGTCATCTTCGTGGTGTAGCAGTTTTAATGACCAGGAGGGTAATTTTTATTTGGTGTTCCGAACACATCGCAAATGAATATTTTCGCATGCTTCAGAGGTAATTTTTCTTTTCCGTTCCATAAATTTTGAAATCTAGAGATGATGCAAACTTTTGTTGATGTTTATAGTGTTCTTAAATAATTTGCAGTCTTACACTGTACTGGCGGGTATTGCAGACCCCGCTGTAAGATCCAGTGCGCACAGAAGCCTGTGTGGGGGCGTCTCAGTAGAGGTGTGGGCGTCGGTATCAGACAAGTGTAATCCGGCTGTGTTTATTCGTCTGGCGGGCTAGCGCTCGCGGCGCCTATCTTGAGTCGCAGCGGTGGAGCACGTGTGTCCAAATACCAGCGCCAGATACGGCCTTTCTCATGTTAATGGCGGAGGACAAAGCGCCCGCTCCCGGCACCCCGAAATATCGGCGTCCGCCACAGATAGGCTGGGCTTTATCCCGCACCGCGCAGCTGTTGTCGCGCGCGACGCCAGAAGTGTTTAGCGTCGATATCTCGGCCACAATTAGGGCGCCAAGGCGACGCGGGGCTGCCATTTGTATCGCGCGCCGCAAACAGCCTTGTTTAAAGTGACAACACGATTAGCGCGCGGATCCGCTATACAGAACAGCCGTAATATAGACCGCGGCTGCGGAGCCGCTGTCTCCCTGGGCGAGTCTGCTGTGTCGGGATCGGGCTGAAGCGACGTCGTCAGGCTTGGCGGTGAGGGAGGGGACCGGCCGCAGTGCTTAATTTCCAAAATTTTACTTGCCGGTACGCACCTCTTCAACCATGCAAACCCCACACCAACCCAGCCATAAAAATCATAAAAAGTTTCCGTTTTTGAAAACTTATGATAAAACTGAAACGGTACAACGGTTTCCGCTCCATAAGCAGCAGGTTTCGCTGCTCGCTCGCACCGGGAAATACAAACAGAGTGTGGTGTGCGTACTGTAAGACTTTTGGTACAAACACCATCAGATTATTTGACTTGTCGCTCTAACGAAGTAGGCGAGGGTCAGCAATATGTGCCGTGGTCTTATCGTGGCGTGTTTATCTTCTGCCGTTAGGTCAGACGATAGAAATGCCACTTGCACGCTTAGAGTAGCGGATTGAATGTGACCAACTTTGGCCCATACAAAGAGGTACTCATCAGCATTTAATTTCTTCTTCTTTCTAGTACTCAAAACAAATGGTATGCCCGCGGCAGCCTCGCCAGCGGCTAAGTCCCGTTCAAGGTCACCCGCCTAGTGAGCAAACCAGAGGGCCGTCTTTAAAAAAAAAAAAAAAAAACTCACGAGCGGTCTGGTACGACCCATAACCACCTAAATCATTCTTTTTTTAGAAAGGAAATAAGGAAAGAAGATAAGGATCTTTATTGTCTATAATAAATCATACAGTCACCATTGATCTTTATTTTACAATTGCCATTACCAACTTTGGCCCATATAAAGAGGTACTCATCAGCATTTAATTTCTTCTTCTTTCTAGTACTCAAAACAAATGGCATGCTTGGAACTAGGGTACCATAAGGCTGTTTAGCCAACAGTCCCCGCGTTGCCTCTGCGACGTGCATGGCGTCGTCGCTGGCGGCGCAGTGTACCTGTGTATCGCAGTTTGAAGGCTATTGATATTGACCTTGCTGGTCAATTTAATAAACAGCAGTTGATTGGAGGTCCGAATGTATTTCGTGGAGTCCATCTGAACTTTACCTGTGATGTACAAGCGGTGTTTGGAGGTAGTACTTGGCTCACACTTGCTGTTGTGTGGGGCAATTGGTTAATTTTCACACACATTTATTGAAATAATAAAAAGCATAGACATTACGTAACTTGATTCTGGATGCTGTTTACAATTGACAATCTGAAGTTCCTTTGGTCTTGGTACTTTAATCTTATTCTCACATATCTCTGATACTTGACAAAGTGTCTATACATTTATCTTCATGGCTATGTACAGGAATATGGTAATCTTATTAGGTGCAGACTGAAACTTGACTATAGACTGGTACAGACTAATGCAGACTGGTGCAGACAAATGCACACTGACTGATCGGAGGTCTGTACACTCGTTATAATACCTCGCACATTCAGGTATCACTGTGTGAATGTGATCTGTGAGGAGAAAAGGTTCTACGTTGGCAGTAATCTCATTGGCTGCGTTATATACCATAAGCAGATCGCCGGAAGCAGAATTTGGTCCGTCTCTAAGGCAGCGCCATCTCGTAGTGCGGAAACGGACGAGCGCTGCGCCTGTGCTGTTGTGCTTAGTGGGGCGCACTGTAGTGGGAAAGTTGTGTACACGCTGACTACGCGGAACTATGTACACAACACACAGGCTTATTTTTAAAGAATGGGGCCCCTCTCGCCCACACCAACGTGGTGACCAAATCAAAAGTTCTACTGTCACCTCCATATAATATGTTAGTGTATAATATATTAGTTTTTTAATCAGGAGTCACAGGATGCGGGCTGTGATGTTGTCCATGCGTCTGGGTAAGATTACTCATTAACATGGTCCATCAGGAGACAGAAAGTGGACGAAAGCGATCAAAGGGTACCGGTTGTAAGGGCAGAGGAAAAAAAGTGCCAAGGCAAGCGCCCAGGGAAAAAAACCTCTGCGACTGTAGGACGGGTAGTAAGAGCAGTGGCGGCTTGCTATCTGCGACAGTGCATGCAAGGTGTGGTTATGTTAGTGCGAGGTATCGTGCATCGTTACCTTTGTCGTTGTGGGGCTTGCTGCAGTTGCTGCGTCCCTGCAACAGTTCAAGGTAGTTATACATTAGTGGGCAATCGGTCATAGATCTGCTCACAGACAGTGTAGGGGGTGTGTGTGGCTGGTTTGCGTGCTGTGTACAGTACGGTTTCCTTGCAGTTGCCTGTTTTTCGGCGGGTCGAGCATCTGGGGTTACCAGTAGTAACTGTGTTGCAGGGGCCCTCCAGTACTGTCGTCTTAGCGTGCTAAGGACTATAGATGTTTAGTTCCTAGCCAATAGTGTCTTTGGTCTGTTATGCTTCCATTTATGGTTGTGGTCATAGTTAAACAGAGAAAGGATAAACGGGTTGCGGGAGTGTCTCGTGTTATTGTACAGTCGTGTGGAGAGTTTTTGGAATACCTGCAAGATCGTATCTAGCCGATATTCCCAGTGAAGGTCCGCGATGCGTGTGTAGCGCGGAGCGTTGCTTATGATTTTGAGTACTTTGTTCTGTATGAGCTGCAGACGGCGCAGGCAAGTGGGCGCAGCGTATTCCCAGATAGGGGCTGCGTAAGTCATCAGGTGTCTAATAAGTGTCATGTACATGGACCTAGACACCCTCCTATTCAGTGTGCTACGCCTGTTAAGCATAGGGTAGAGTTGTTTGAGCCTCGCGTTAGCTTTGTTGGTCACGTGTTGGATGTGGTCCCCCCAGAGTAGTTTCCGGTCCAGCCAGACACCGAGGCGGTTCCGCCGCCAATTTTATTGCACCACGCGGCCGGCTGCGGATGCAACAGAACACATATGGACGGGTGGAAAGAAATGTGTCAGGCTTCATAATACATACTTACAAATGTCGTGTATTATGCATTTCTTGTACGTGAATGTGAATCTGCACATGAACTTTCCTAATCCTCCTCACACCTTTCCATAAAGCGCGGCCAAATCTTAGCTGGGAAGTAGTTCTGTAGTATAGTAGTGCCAACCTGGGTAGGGCATAAGAGAGACAGCACAGGCAGGGCAAAGTCAAAGACGTTCCAGTGTCACAAGATTTGGGGTGGGAAGTGGTTCGACCATCCCCTCCACCGGGGACCAGGAAGACCTCTGGGTGTCCGCGATATTCTGGGAGTGTTACAGAAGACAGGTAAGTGAGCAGACGTGCCCTCGAGGCGTCTGTCTCGATGTTCACACGTGGAACAGAGGTATTAGAATATTTGCGCTAATTCTTTTATTTCCAGCTTCTGATTGTGTAAGAAAATGAATGTTTTTGTTTAATTTCGTACATTTGACCCCCCTGTGTTACTGTATCTGGTCCCCAGTTTGCCCGTTATCCTGCTCACATAGTGGGTGCCCCATGTAAAATATTGCTGCAATCGCTGTAAAGTTAAGTGATAATGTTTGAAATAAATAGATTATCAATTGTCATCAATCTTTAACATACCCTAAAAAAATAAAGGAGTCAAGTTAAAGGAATTCATTTAAAATAAAAGATACAGAAGGCAGGGACACACACATCAGCGTGTGAGCCCTCCACTCCCTTGCCTAGTATCGTACAGAAAAGGGCACGCTACCTAGGTAGCGCTCTCAAGCTCCCCTCCCCAGTTATCTGATGCGCAATTTTCATTCAGGGCTTGACGACATCAACTTTCATCTGGCGTCCCTAGGCAAGGAGGTTTGACGGTAATCTTTCAAAACTTACAATGAGATATCTTTGTTTTTTAAAAAAAAATACTGTGCTCAAATTCAAACTTTTATAACATAATTTCCTGTAATCAAAACAATAAAAACGCAAGATTTAATATAAAGAGAAGGTGCTTCCGTCTGTCCCCGTACCAGTGTCACTTTCCTTCCTATTTCTGCTCGATATGTATCGACACAAATCGTTGGCGTTCGTGAGAATGACGTTCAAACAAGACATAAAGGAATTAAAAACATTAGTTTCCAGTGGCGATTGATTTGTATCAATGGGGAAAATTGAAAAAAAAAATGGCTCTGAGCATTATGCGACTTAACTTCTGAGGTCATCAGTCGCCTAGAACTTAGAACTAATTAAACCTAATTAACCTAAGGACATCACACACATCCATGCCCGAGGCAGGATTCGAACCTGCGACCGTAGCGGTCGCTGAGTTCCAGACTGTAGCGCCTAGAACCGCACGGCCACTGCGGCCGGCGGAAAATTGAAAATACGGAGATTAGAACCTGGGTCTCTTGCTTACTAGACAGATGTGCTGAGCACGACGCCCTCCGGACACAGTGGTCACCACAACCACCCAGACTACCCTACCACGCTTCGTATCAGGCCCAAATTCCGGATGCGTACTGGTCCGTGCGTCGCTGCGGTCCGGTCCCAGGTCGACGGGCACGTGCACCTTCCGCCGACCACTGGCGACAACATCGATGTAGTTTGGAGATCTCACGCCCCACGTGTTGAGCAATTCGGCGGTACGTCCACCCGGCCTCCCGCATGCCCACTATACGCCCTCGCTCAAAGTCCGTCAACTGCACATACGGTTCACGTCCACGCTGTCGCGGCATGCTACCAGTGTTAAAGACTGCAATGGAGCTCCGTATGCCACGGCAAACTGGCTGACACTGACGGCGTCGGTGCACAAATGCTGCGCAGCTAGCGCTATTCGACGGCTAACACCGCGGTTCCTGGTGTGTCCCCTGTGCCGTGCGTGTGATCATTGCTTGTACAGCCCTCTCGCAGTGTCCGGAGCAAGTATGGTGGGTCTGACACATCGGTGTCAATGTGTTCTTTTTTCCATTTCCAGGAGTGTATTTGATTAATGAGTTCGTAAGAGATTATGACCACCGTTTTTATGCCCTGACACTTCATTCCCTTATGTAAAATCTTACCGATACGTGAATAAAGGCAACGGAACTATCCTTATTTTAAGTTTCGTAGTGGCTAGAACTTTCGTAAAGCGTAACGCAATAATTAAAGGGAAGTTTAACAAGAGCTAACCAAGACTAAACTGAAACTATAATCCTTACAATAGACGCTGCTAACTACAGATGCTGAGAGGTTGTAACAAATTTTTACGAAGTCTCAGACGGTGTTCAGGAAAGATAGATTAGGCAGAATTGGTGGTGGAGTGTTGGTGTCTGTCAGTAGTGGTTTATCTTGTAGTGAAGTCGAAGTAGATACTCTGTGCGAATTGGTGTGGGTGGAGGTTATACTTAACAGCCGAATTAAGTTAATAATTGGCTCCTTCTACCGACCCCCAGACTCCGATGATACAGTTGCGGAACAGTTCAGAGAAAGTTTGAGTCTCGTAACAAATAAATACCCCACTCATACGGTTATAGTTGGTGGGGACTTCAACCTACCCTCGGTATGTTGGCAAAAATACTTGTTCAAAACCGGTGGTAGGCACAAAACGTCTTCCGAGATTGTCCTAAATGCATTCTCCGAAAATTATTTAGAGCAGTTAGTCCACGAACCCACGCGAATTGTAAATGGTTGTGAAAACACACTTGACCTCTTGGCCACAAACAATCCAGAGCTGATAGAGAGCATCATGACTGATACAGGGATTAGTGATCACAAGGTCATTGTAGCTAGGCTCAATACCATTTCTTCCAAATCCATCAGAAACAAACGCAAAATAATTTTATTTAAAAAAGCGGATAAAGTACCACTAGAAGCCTTCCTAAAAGACAATTTCCATTCCTTCCGAACTGACTATGCGAATGTAGACGAGATGTGGCTCAAATTCAAAGATATAGTAGCAACAGCAATTGAGATATTCATACCTCATAAATTGGTAAGAGATGGAACGGATCCCCCGTGGTACACAAAAAAGGTCCGAACGCTGTTGCAGAGGCAACGGAAAAAGCATGCGAAGTTCAGAAGAACGCGAAATCCTGAAGATGGGCTAAAATTTACAGACGCGCGAAATTTGGCACGTACTTCGATGCGAGATGCCTTTAATAGGTTCCACAACGAAACATTGTCTCGAAATTTGGTAGAAAATCCGAAGAAATTCTGGTCGTATGTAAAGTACACAAGCGGCAAGACGCAGTCAATACCTTCGCTGCGCAGTGCCGATGGTACTGTTATCGACGACTGCGCCGCTAAAGCGGAGTTATTGAACGCAGTTTTCCGAAATTCCTTCACCAGGGAAGACGAATGGAATATTCCAGAATTTGAAACACGAACATCTGCTAGCATGAGTTTCTTAGAAGTAGATACCTTAGGGGTTGCGAAGCAACTCAAATCGCTTGATACGGGCAAGTCTTCAGGTCCAGATTGTATACCGATTAGGTTCCTTTCAGATTACGCTGATACTATAGCTCCCTACTTAGCACTCATATACAACCGCTCGCTCACCGATAGATCTGTACCTACAGATTGGAAAATTGCGCAGGTCGCACCAGTGTTCAAGAAGGGTAGTAGGAGTAATCCATTTAACTACAGACCTATATCATTGACGTCGGTTTGCAGTAGGGTTTTGGAGCATATACTGTATTCAAACATTATGAATCACCTCGAAGGGAACGATCTATTGACACGTAATCAGCATGGCTTCAGAAAACATCGCTCTTGTGCAACGCAGCTAGCTCTTTATTCGCACGAAGTAATGGCCGCTATCGACAGGGGATCTCAAGTTGATTCCGTATTTCTAGATTTCCGGAAAGCTTTTGACACCGTTCCTCACAAGCGACTTCTAATCAAGCTGCGGAGCTATGGGGTATCGTCTCAGTTGTGCGACTGGATTCGTGATTTCCTGTCAGGAAGGTCGCAGTTCGTAGTAATAGACGGCAAATCATCGAGTAAAACTGAAGTGATATCAGGTGTTCCCCAGGGAAGCGTCCTGGGACCTCTACTGTTCCTGATCTATATAAATGACCTGGGTGACAATCTGAGCAGTTCTCTTAGACTGTTCGCAGATGATGCTGTAATTTACCGTCTAGTAAGGTCATCCGAAGACCAGTATCAGCTGCAAAGCGATTTAGAAAAGATTGCTGTATGGTGTGTCAGGTGGCAGTTGACGCTAAATAACGAAAAGTGTGAGATGATCCACATGAGTTCCAAAAGAAATCCGTTGGAATTCGATTACTCGATAAATAGTACAATTCTCAAGGCTGTCAATTCAACTAAGTACCTGGGTGTTAAAATTACAAACAACTTCAGTTGGAAGGACCACATAGATAATATTGTCGGGAAGGCGAGCCAAAGGTTGCGTTTCATTGGCAGGACACTTAGAAGATGCAACAAGTCCACTAAAGAGACAGCTTACACTACACTCGTTCGTCCTCTGTTAGAATATTGCTGCGCGGTGTGGGATCCTTACCAGGTGGGATTGACGGAGGACATCGAGAGGGTGCAAAGAAGGGCAGCTCGTTTTGTATTATCGCGTTATAGGGGAGAGAGTGTGGCAGATATGATACACGAGTTGGGATGGAAGTCATTACAGCATAGACGTTTTTCGTCGCGGCGAGAGCTTTTTACGAAATTTCAGTCACCAACTTTCTCTTCCGAATGCGAAAATATTTTGTTGAGCCCAACCTACATAGGTAGGAATGATCATCAAAATAAAATAAGAGAAATCAGAGCTCGAACAGAAAGGTTTAGGTGTTCGTTTTTCCCGCTCGCTGTTCGGGAGTGGAATAGTAGAGAGATAGTATGATTGTGGTTCGATGAACCCTCTGCCAAGCACTTAAATGTGAATTGCAGAGTAGTCATGTAGATGAATGGAAAATTGTACTGAAATGCAGGAGGATCTCCAACGAATTGACGATTGGTGCAGGGAATGGCAACTGAATCTCAATGTAGACAAATGTGATGCGCTGCAAATACATAGAAAGAAAGATCTTTTATCATTTAGCTAGAATATAGCAGGTCAGCAACTGGAAGCAGTTAATTCCATAAAGTATCTGGGAGTAGGCATTAGGAGTGATTTAAAATGTAATGACTATATTAAATTAATCGTCGGTAAAGCAGATGCCGGACTGAGATTCATTGAAAGAATCCTAAGGAAATGTAGTCAGATAGCAAAGGAAGTAGGTTACAGTACACTTGTTCGCCCACTGCTTGAAGGTGTTTGGGATCCGTATCAGATAGCGTTGATAGAAGAGATAGAAAGGATCCAACGGAGAGTACCGCGCTTCGTTACAGGATCATTTAGTAATCGCGAAAGCGTTACGGAGATGATAGTAAACTCCAGTGGAAGACTCTGCAGGAGAGACGCTCAGTAGCTCTGTTCGGGCTTTTGTTGAAGTTTCGAGAACTTACCTTCACCGAGGAGTCAAGCCATATATTGCTTCCTCCTACGTATATCTCGCGAAGAAACCATGAGAATAAAATCAGGGAGATTAGAGCCCACACAGAGGCATACCGACAATCTTTATTCCACGAACAATACGAGACTGGAATAGAAGGGAGAACAGGTAGAGGTACTCAAGGTACCGTCCGCCACACTCAGTCAGGTGGCTTGCGGAGTATGGATGTAGATGTAGATAAATGTAGATGTGAAAGAATTACATTTTACAGGCACATTTCGTGCTACGCAAGTGTTTTCGCTATCTGTGTCCTACAAGATCAACGAAAAACTTAAGGACGGTAGCAACTTTCGCATGATGTACAACTGTCAAGCAACATAGCTTGAGGAAACTTGCACCTTACATAGAAACAAATGCTACAATACAGTGTAGTACAGTATAGTATAGTATGGTACAGTATAGTATAGAAGGAAACTAAAAGAAATACGCAATGGGCCGAAAAGGAAAGACACTTTTGTTCAAAGACATTAATTACACTGAGGTCACCACGATTTATGATGGTCCCCTGGACATATCAAAAAGGCGGGACTTCGTTCTTAATAAGGTGTGTGATCAACTTGGTCGGCATTGCATGCTTTGTAACGTGCTCCCATACTGACGACAAGGTTGGTAGGAAATTCTTGCGGTAGGCCATTCAATTCCTGATTGATAACTGCTGCATGGCCTTTGGCGGATGAGGACATGGTGTAGTAGGTCTGCTCGACCCAATCCACACGTTCTCAGTAGGATTTAAGTCATGGAAACAGCAGGACAGTCCATTAGTATTCCTACTTCTCGCCGTACGAGGGTAGTTAATGCACCCAGGAAAATCGTCGACCATGATCATTTTGGCCGTCTAGAAGTTACTGTGTGGGGAGAGTAATGTTCCATTGGGGTACAGACTTCTAAATCTTTGGACACAGTACGCTCAACAGTGAACGTAATTCTGACGCTGTACAACTTCTCCATGTGCGTCCTTGTAGGTGTCTGATCTGTGTGTCATTGATCTGTGTGTCGTTCCTTACGCCATTTCAATCACGGCTTAGCATTCACTGCAGAAATGTGTGGCATTCTTTATAACTCTATATGCATATATTTACAGGAATGATGGCAGCAATATAGCTAACAGTGCTGTGTAGACTATCCAAGTCCAATGCCTTCCCCAACACAAACTTCAGTTCACATCTTCAGCTTATTTTCCCCTTCTTAGATCGTCAGTGCTGAAGATTAGATAGGTGGATCACATAACTAATGAGGAGGTATTGAGTAGAATTGGGGAGAAGAGAAGTTTGTGGCACAACTTGACCAGAAGAAGGGATCGGTTGGTAGGACATATTCTGAGGCATCAAAGGCTCACCAATTTAGTACTGAACGGCAGCGTGGAGGGTAAAAATCGTAAAGGGAGACCAAGAGATGAATATACAAAGCAATTCAGAAGGATGTAGGTTGCAGTAGGTACTGGGAGATGAAGAAGCTTGCACATGATAGAGTAGCATGGAGAGCTGCATCAAACCAGTCTCTGGATTGAAGACCACAACAACAACAGCAACAACAACAACAGATCGTCACTAGTGCCGAGGCTTTCCGGCACTGGCACAGCACCCAGCGTTGGACGTAATGGGGGAATCCTATACCTCAGGTGTAGGTGATCTACGAGGGGCGTTTGAGAAGTCTGTGCAAAAATAAAACCTACTAACGTGTTTGGGGTAAACCTTTTTATATTTTTCGACTTAGTCTCCTTTAGACTTATACACTTCGCCCAACGCTGTTCTAATTTGTTGATCCCTTCCGAATTATAGGAACTGTCGAAGTCTGCAAAATAGCTATTAGCTGCTGCAATCACCTCTTCGTTTGAATAAAATCTTTGTCCCGCCAACCTTTTCTTCAAATTGGGGAACAAATAGTAGTCCGAGGGAGCCACGTCTGGAGAACAGGAGGGATGTGAAACGAGTTGGAATTCTATTTCCATTAATTTTGAGACCAAGAATGCTGAGGTGTTTGCTGGTGCATTGTCGTGATGGAAAAGGACTTTTTCTCTGTCCAATCGCCGGTGTTTTTCTTGCAGCTCGGTTTTAAAACGGTCCAATTACGATGAATAATATGCACCTGTAATAGTTTTACCCTTTTTCAGATAGTCGATGAGAATTATTCCTTCCGAATCCCAAAAGACAGTCTCCATAACCCTTCCGGCGGAAGGAATGGTGTTCGCCTTTTTTGCTGCAGGTTCTTATTTGGTAACCCATTGTTTAGATTGTTGTTTGATCTCAGGAGTATAGTAATGTATTCATGTTTCATCCACAGTGACGAAACGACGCTTAAAGACCTGCGGATTCTTCTTGAACAGCTGCAAACCATCCTTGCAACACTTCACACGATTCCGTTTTTGGTCAAGCGTGAGCGATCGCGGAACCCATCTTGCGGATAGCTTTCTCATGTCCAAATTTTTATTTAAAGTACTATGCCCCCCTCATTCGACATGCCCACAGCACCAGCAATTTCACACACCTTAACTCTTCTATCATCCATCACCATGTCATGGATTTTATCAATGATTTCTGGAGTCGTAACCTCCACAGGGCGTGCAGAACGTTCTGCATCATTTGTGCCCATATGGCCACTCCGAAATTTTGAAACCACTTATAAACTGTTCTAATCGAAGGTGCAGAGTCACCGTAATGTTTATCAAGCTTCTGTTTATTCTCCTGAGGCGTTTTTCCTTTCATAAAGTAATGTTTAATCACCACTCGAAATTATTCATCGCCCATTTTTTGACAATCACTCGACTTCCCTGATTCACAAGAATGCCAAACGCAAAGAAATACAGCAATATGGCTGAAACTTAGTGTATGTTCTTTCCAAAGATGCTACTAACTAAAAATGACCTCGATACGCGCCGGTGGTGTCATCTCTCGGACTTTGCACGCACTTTTCAAACGCCCGTCGTATAGATATTATAATTAAATTTTCCTCAAGACATTTGAGTTTTAGCTTTCTCTACGATAATGATGGAAGCTGAAGAAATGAATTAAAATTTGTACCACAGCCATGTCTGGAACTGAGGTTTCCTTTCTTACATCTTTTTTGTTTTCGTTCTAGGCAGGAATGTTAGCCATTACACCACCACAGCACTATAGCTAACAGACCTGCATGGAGTGCTCTAGTCCAATGTACGCCCTACCACAAACTTCAATTCACATATTCATCTAGCGGGAGAAAATAAGTTGATGACGTAACATGAAATTTGTGTTAGGGGGGGCACTGCAGTCGAATCGTCTATCTAGGTATGTTAACTGTGATGTAATGGCTAACACACGTGCTTCGTAAGCAAGGAGACCTGGGTTCAAGTCCTGGCTATGGTACATATTTTAATGCATTTCCATCATTATCGTTGATAAAGCTGAAACTAGAATGTCTTGAGGAAAATTTAATTATAAGATCCCTGGGCACAGTTATTGTGCTAGCTATGGGGCTGGTAGCATTTTGGAACTCAAAATTGATTTCATCTGCTGATTACACACGATTTTTTACAACCTGCGAGATCTGCAATGGTCAACGATCCCTGTCGTCCAGTGCGCGAGATCTGGGTGGTCTTGCTTTAGCTGTGGTCGTTCCTTCGCGTTTCCACTTAACATTCGCTTCACCGACAGTCGACTTGTACAGTTTTAGATGGGCTGAAATGTGAGGACCGGTGCTATCGCAGAGTTAGCTGGCAAAGATGAACGACCGATAGCTGTGAAGCGGGAAGCCTTCTCAGTCGAACGCTGCATCTCTGGTCACTGCAGACAAATCAGTTAGCCGTGGTCTTCATTTGTGCAAGAGCTGTTATTTTGTTTTGCCGGAAAGTGGTAAGTGTAATAATAGAGCAACGAACTGTTGTGAAGTTTCTGATAAAACTTGGAAAAACTGCTACAGATCAGCTATCTTTTACAAAAAGAACTGTACGGCGAACATAGTTTATGACGTACGCGAATTTTTGAGTAGTTCAAGCGTTTCCAAGATGGCCGAGAAGACGCTGAAGATGATTCACGCCCGGGACGCCCTTTACGGATGAAAATAACGTAAAAGTAGGTAATCTGGTCCGATCTGACAATTGGCTGAGTGTTCAACATGGTTCAAATGGCTCTGAGCACTATGGGACTAGCATCTGAGGTCATCAGTCTCCTAGAACTTAGAACTACTTAAACTTAACTAACCTAAGGACATCACACACATCCATGCCCGAGGCAGGATTCGAACCTGCGACCGTAGCGGTCGCGCGAATCCAGACTGTAGCCCCTAGAACCGCTCGGCCACTCTTGCCGGCGGCTGAGTATTCGATCAGTTGCTAAAACTGTCGGAATTGACAAATAATCCGTAAGGCACATTTTAGGTGACCCCTGTAACATGAGAAGACTGTGTGAGAAACTGGTGCCTGAAATTCTCACGATCGTACAGAAAGAAGCCCGTGAAAATGTTTGCACTGACACTTCAGTAACACTGAAAATGATCCTAATTTCTTCGAAAGAGTGATAACGTGTGACGAGTTTTGGCTTTTCACTTATAGTTCAGAAACTATGCGCCAATCCATGCACTGGAAGGGCCCAACTTCACTTCACCAAGAGCTGAAAAGGCTCAAATGAGCAAATCAAGATTCAAAGCGATGAGCATCGTTTTTTTGGATATGTATGAAATTGTCAACCTTCACTGGGTTCCCAAAGGTCCAGCTACTAACCATCAGTACTACCTTGAGTTGAGGAAGAACATGTGATGGGTTCTGCATCAAGACAATGCATCGGCTAATACCACTTTGTATTTTAAGAGGTTTCTAGCGAGGTACAGCGCCACAGTGTTAGAACCCCCCCCCCCCCCCCTCACTCCCCCACCCCCCTATTCGCCAGACACATAGCACAATGTGACTTTTATCCATTCCCCAAGGTCAAATCTGAAAGATATCAGTCCTTTGAAGCAGTTAAGGGGAGATTTACTATCTTTCGGCTCAAAAAACCGATTTTTTTAAATTGCATTTCTGGATCCATAAAAGTGTTTAGAACCCACCCCTGAAAGGGTTTTTTCCGAATACGCAACGGAAATGTTTGGTATTCGCAGTTGAACAAAAAAATACATCTGCCTGAAATAGGCATTTTTCACGCGCCAATTTTTTTCTTTCGGAGGACGAGTTATTGTACCAGTGCTTGGCAGGGAACATACAAAATTCAAATGAAAGTTTGAACGGGTGTGTTTGGAAGTTAGCCCCCAAGCATTTGCATTCTGGTGCGAAGACTGTGGAGTTGCAACTTTACTGGCAGTGAGCAGCTTCAACGAGGGGTATTCAGCAGTTCTGAAGACCATGAGAACGATGGACGTCAACCTGGGACTCTATTTTTTTTACCGCGCGGTAGGGTAACTTCAGGTCTACTGAACCGATTGGCATGATTCTTTGTTTCCGACGAAGCTAACTAAACTGTCTAGGAGTTGCAGGACTTTTATTCCGATCCATCAACTGTAGATATTTTTACTTGGCCGACAAGTCGAAAAATCGATGGAGAAAGCCCTATTTTTTTTAAATGGCCGCCATTTCTTTCATATGGTCCAAATAACTTAAGCAAGGTACAACTCGTAAAGAATCTTATATACTTCGGTAACGTCAACTCAGTTTTGATTTCAGAGGAGCCGGCTGACCTGTGACATGCCGCGCGTGGAGGTCTACATCGAAATTTTGTTTCGTTCCGACGGCACTTCCGCCTTTGCTCTTCTCGACATTTCCGGTCGAAAAAATTCCAGTTTGTATAGGATATATCAATAAACATATAGACCAAATCTGACAGTGATATCTATAATACGTTTGAAGTTTTCACTATATATAAATGCAATATTATGCAACGTACGTTCAGTTTGCTATTCCGGGTCCATAAACTAGTCCTTTCTCTTCCTCATAGAGGGCGTTCTGCGCGACCTGGGCCATTCTGCGCTGCTCCAGAGCCGCTCGTACGGCCGGTGACAAGCGGTTTTCGGCCGCTTGAATCCGGTGGTCGTCCGAATGATTGGCGAACTGCGTCGAATAGAGTCCCAGGGTGACGTCCATCGTTGTCAATTTCATAACACCCCTCGCTGAAGCTACTCACTGCCAGGAAAGTTGCAGTCTCCACAGTCTTCGCACCAGAATGCAATTGCTTGGGTGCTAACTTCCAAACACACGCGTTCAATCTTTCATTCGAATTCTCAAAGAACATGATAGTAGACCTCCCCTTAAAGAAAAAGTGGCATGCGTCAAAAAGGAAGACTTCGAGCACAATGTCTATCAATGGAAAAGTCACATGAAGTGTTGTAGGGATAGAGGAGGGGAGTATTTGAGAGTGACACCAACTAAATGTGTAGGTTTCTAAAATAAAATGCTTTAGAGCTGCAGTCCCGTTATTTCGTAGCCGATGAATTTGTTACTCAGATGACGTCCAGTGACTAGTTCACGTTCGAGTGTCTGAGTTGTGCTGACCACACCCATTCTGCGTTTACCGCTTCTCTACTGACAACACAATACCGTCCATCTTCTTTTAATCTGGTGCGTGCCCCTGTCGTGACATCTAGTGATCAATTTCGCATAATGTACGAGGGCTATCTGCAAAGTACATTACGTTTTGGAATTAAAAATAAATAAAGTATTGCAATTTTTTTAAATTATATACAGATGAAAGCCACACTTAAATACTACTTTTCTACATAGTTGCCATTTAAATTAAGGCACTTATCGTAGCGATGGACGAGCTTGGAAATTCCTTAGTCGTAAAATTCGGCCGCCTGCGCCTTCAACCACGTAATGACTGTCTTTTTGGGATAGAAAAGGTGTGATTTTTGTGGATTTCCTGGAAAGAGGCACTACAGTAAACTCTCAAAGGTATTGCCAATCTCTGCACAACCTCAGAAGAGCAATACAAGAGCAGGGGAAAGTTGGGCTGAAAGATCTTGCTGATTCACGACAACGCCCGGGCCCACACGGCAAATGCCACTCGTGAAGCTGTCGAACCTTTGAAGTGGGAGTTGTTTCCTCATTCGCCGTACAGTCCCGACCTGGCACCGAGCGACTTCCACTTATTCCCAGCAATGAAGAAGTGGTTGGCTATGCAGCGTTTTGATGACGACGCACAGCTTCAAGAAGAGGTAACCGCGTGGCTGAAGGCGCAGGTGGCCGAATTTTACGACGGAGGAATTTCCAAGCTCGTCCTTCGCTACGGTACGTGCCTCAGTTTAAATAAAAACAATGTAGAAAAGTAGTATTTAAGTGTGGCTTTCATCTGTATATAATTTTTAAAAATTCCGATCCTTTATTTATTTTTAATTCCAAAACGTAATGTACTTTGTGGATAGCCCTCGTACGTCTGTCGGGGTATTTTTGATCCGATAGTGTATCTCTCGGACCACCTGTTTACCGCAGCCCAGTGACCACGCACTCCTGGTAGCTTTGTCTCCGTCACCGCGATGGCGCTGGTTCCGCTGCACTCGTCCGCTACCCGTTTAATTAAGTGCGGAGATTACGGGACGGGTGGGAAAAAAAGCGGCGCAATTATGTTAAGCGCCGCGAACTCGACTCCGGTGGTCGCGCTGAGTGAATCACGTCGAGCAAAAAACCCGTCCAGCGGCGTGGATTGGGGTGGGGGTGGGGGTGGTGGCGTGGGAGGGCGGTGTTACGTGGAGCCGGCGGTACCGGCAGGTGCGTGTGTGCTCGCGTATGCGTGGGGATGAGCGGCGGCGGCGGCGGCGGCGGTGTCTATTAGCTGTTAACGAGTGCGGTAATTAGGCGACGTATTTCCTAACTGTTAGTTCCGGCGAATTTAGCACTCACAATCGGCTGCGCTCTCTGGCGTTCAGCTCCGCGCTCCTGTCGACTGTGGGTGCCTCTTGCGACACACGTACACACACAGATACACCTGCTGGGCGTCCGAACTCTCTTACGAAGGACATTCAGTAAGTAATGCAACACTTTTTTTCCTGAAAGTAGGTTGGCTTTATTCAGGATTGTATATTATTTCCGCACTCTTTTGGCTACAAATCTCTATTTTTCAACATCATCTCCGATCAATGCGGCGGCCTCAAGCCGTCGGCACACGGCCCGTGCATGTGAACGTTGAGCGTACCGAGTTTCTGACGTCATAGCGTGGAATAGCACGTTCGGGAGTCTTTCCGAACGTGCAGAGCAATATCTGGCATGTCAGATATTCTCATCGTGCGTCTGACCGTTGACCAACGAGATGGCACAACACTACCTATGTCACACGTACGCCGCCTCCCATCAGTACAGAGTTGTGAGGCGCCATGTTGGCATTCATTTCAAACCTATATGTATACAGGACTTTACAAAATGTACGGCCAAACTTTCAGGAAACATTTCTCACACACAAAGAAAGAAAATATGTTATGTGAACATGTGTCCGGAAACGCTTAATTTCCACGTTAGAGCTCATTTTATTACTTCTCTTCAATACACATTAATCATGGAATGGAAACACACAGCAACTGAACGTACCAGCGTGACTTCAAACACTTTGTTACAGTAAATGTTCAAAATGTCCTCCGTTATCGAGGATACATGCATCCACACTCCGTCGCATGGAATCCCTGATGCGCTGATGCAGCCCTGGAGAATGGCGTATTGTATCGCAGCCGTCCACAATACGAACACGAAGAGTCTCTACACTTGGTACCGGGGTTGCGTAGAGAAGAGCTTCCAAATGCCCCCATAAATGAAAGTCCACAGGTTTGAGGTCAGGAGACCGTGGAGGCCATGGAATTGGTCCGCCTCTACCAATCCATCGGTCACCTAATCTCTTGTTGAGAAGCGTACGAACACTTCGACTGAAATGTGCTGGAGTTCCATCGTGCATGAACCACATGTTGTGTCGTACTTGTAAAGGCACATGTTCTAGCAGCACGGGTAGAGTATCCCATATAAAATCATGATAACGTGCTCCATTGAGCGTAGGTGGAAGAACATGGGGCCCAATCAAGACATCACAAACAATGCCTGCCCAAACGTTCACAGAAAATCTGTGTTGATGACGCGATTGCACAATTGCGTGCGGATTCTCGTCAGCCCACACATGTTGATTGTGAAAATTTACAATTTGATCACGTTGGAATGAAGCCTCATCAGTAAAGAGAACATTTGCACTGAAATGAGAATTGACACGTTATGGATGAACCATTTGCAGAAGTGTACCCGTGGAGGCCAATCAGCTGCTGATAGTGCCTGCACACGCTGTACATGGCACGCAAACAACTGGTTCTCCCGTAGCACTCTCCATAAGTGACGTGGTCAACGTTACCTTGTACAGCAGCAACTTCTCTGACGCTGACATTAGGGTTATGGTCAACTGCACGAAGAATTGCCTCGTCCATTGCAGGTGTCCTCGTCGTTCTAGGTCTTCCCCAGTCGCGAGTCATAGGCTGGAATGTAACGTGCCCCCTAAGATGCCGATCAATTGCTTCGAACGTCTTCCTGTCGGGACACCTTCGTTCTGGAAAACCACGTTCGTGATGAACACTAACCTGTTGATGCTACGTACTGATGTGCTTGATGCTAGCACTGTAGAGCAATGAGGCGCATGTCAACTGAAGCACCGATGTCAACATTACCGTCCTTCAATTGTGCCAACTGGCGGTGAATCGAGGAAGTACAGTACATACTGACGAAACTAAAATGAGCTCTAACATGGAAATTGAGCGTTTCCGGACACATGCCCACATAACATCTTCTCTTTATTTGTGTGTGAGGAATGTTTCCTGAAAGTTACCTTTTTGCAACACCCTGTATATTATTCCCTACTCTTTTGGCTACTGAACTCTATTTTTCAACATCATCTCCGTTCAATGCGGCGGCCTTAAGCTGTCGGCACACGGACCGTGCATCCGAACGTTGAGCGTACCGAGATTCTGATGTCACAGCGTGGAAAAGCGCGTTCGGGAGTCTTTCCGAACGTGCAGAGCAATATCTGGCATGTCAGATATTCTGAGCGTGCGTCTGAGCGTTGACCAATGAGATGGCACAACACTACCTACGTCACACGTACGCCGTCTCCCTTCAGAACAGAGTTGTGAGGCACCATGTTGGCAGTCATTTCAAGCCTATATGTTGTAAGTAGGCTGTTTAGGTTTTCTTATTGGTAACGCCGCTTAGCGCTCGGTATGAAAAATCACTGGCTGTGCTGTGCGCAGTGTGTGTTTAGTTTGCATTGTTGTCTGCCATTGTAGTGTTGAGCAGAGGCAGCTGGATGCTAACAGCGCGTAGCGTTGCGCAGTTGGAGGTGTAAGTAGGCTGTTTAGGTTTTCTTTTTGGTAACGCCGCTTAGCGCTCGGTATGAAAAATCACTGGCTGTGCTGTGCGCAGTGTGTGTTTAGTTTGCATTGTTGTCTGCCATTGTAGTGTTGAGCAGAGGCAGCTGGATGCTAACAGCGCGTAGCGTTGCGCAGTTGGAGGTGAGCCGCCAGCAGTGGTGGACGGCGGAGTTTTGAAATTTGTAAGAATTGGTGTCATGAACTGATATATATATTGTGACTATAAAGGTAAATACATTGTTTCTTCTCTATTAAAATCTTTCATTTACTAACTGTGCCTATCATTAGTTAGTGACTTCCGTAGTTTGAAACTTTTAGTTAGCTGGCAGTAGTGGCGCTCGCTGTATTGCAGTAGTTCGAGTGACGAAGATTTTTGTGAGGTAAGTGATTTGTGAAACGTATAGGTTAATGTTAGTCAGGGCCATTCTTTCGTAGGGATTTTTGGAAGTCAGATTGCGTTGCGCCAAAAATATTGTGTGTCAGTTTAAGCACAGTCGTGTATAAATTGTTTTAAGGGGACGTTTCAATGTATATATGCCGTTTCTGAGCACCAGCAAATTAAGAATCACTGGAAAACCCATTGTTAACTGTCTGATTCCTTCCAATAAAATTATGTAAACATCATATTCGTGGCAAAAGAATTATTTGCAACCTGCGTGTTATGAGAGCAGGCTATTTGAAGGCAGCGACACACTGAAGATCCACCAAAAACGCATTGTTCTTGGTACAATTTGTTATAATAAAATTTCAATCAAGTAACATATGTACGATTATGTGTTTCAGCAACGGGTAACATACTATGATTAGTTTGTGTAGTGTAATAACTAGCGTCACAGGCGGCACTGTAACTCAGCGTGTTCGGTCAGAGGGTAACGTGCGCTCTGTAATAAAAAAACCTGAGTTAACAGGTCAATAACGAACTTAAATGGATGTCTTACGACGTTACGACGTCCGCTCCGAGCGGATTAAAAAAGAAAAAAAAGCGTACTGGACGCTGAGGTGTTTGTTAGGGCGGTAGTTCGCGGCCTGCCATTTGGATTTTTTTTCCTATCATTCGCGTTTTTATTAGATATTGATACTTTCTTATTAGTTTAATATAAGTATGTACTATAATAATTGATGTTATGTTAATATAAGTTCACCTTGTTTTGAGGGGTGACTGTTCGATTGGCTTAATCTACAGGACAGCTTGCGCTGCTAGTATAAAGATATTTTGCTCCTTTTTCTTTTACACTTCGTAATTCATATGTTGCAAAGATTCTGCTACAGTGTAGGAACAGTGATCAAGTAAGACTGACCTTGGGGTTTTACTAAAATGTGGGAATGATGAAATAATGTTTATCTTATGCTGAGAAGTATTCCAAATTTGTACCACACTATTTGTAATGGAACATTTTATAAGCCTGTGTCCTTATTGATTGGACATGGTGCATTCTTTTCGTGGACGACGGAGGTAATGTGCGTTTTAATAGAGCTAACGTGGGAATTTTACGCACGCCCGTTGAGTAAACAGTATGATTTACGGACTAGAAACGTTCCTCAGCTGCCGCTGGAGTGCGTTGCGATCGCGTATACCACCCTGGGGCCCACGTACCGAATGCACAAGTCGCATCGTTACTGAGCGTTCAGCAGCACGTTGAACTTGGCACGCTCAACGTTAACGTTCGAAAGCACGGTCCGTGTGCCGATGGCTTTACGGTACCTTACTGGGAAGACCTGTATGCCCACATAAGTAATACTTTACTGGTGGACGTCGGAGACATCATCTTGTTGCATCAGTAACCTCCCCATGATCCACGTACTACTTCTCGCGGAGTGCTTCCTTCATTCGGCCGAACAGATTGAAGTCGGAAGGTGTGACAGCCAGGTTGTAGGGTGGACGAGGAAGAACAATACAATGACGTTTTGTGAGCTCCTCTCGGGTGGTTAGACTTCTGTGAGTTCTTGCGTTGTCATGGAGAAGAAGTTTGTTTGCATTCTTGTGCCAATGAAATTTCCTGAGCGTTGCACAATACCCCCCCTCCCTCCTCCTCCACCCATGAACCATGGTCCTTGTCTTTGGTGGGGAAGCTTGCATTCCTCAGGGACGCAGATGGCCGTACCGTAGGTGCAACCACAACGGAGGGGTATCTGTTGAGAGGCCAGACAAACGTGTGGTTCCTGAAGAGGGGCAGCGCCCTTTTAAGTAGATGCAGGGTCAACAGTCTGGATGATTGACTCATCTAACCTTGTAACATTAACCACGCTGTGCTGGTATTGCGAACGGCTGAAAGCAAGGGAAAACTACAGTAATGATATTTACCGAGGACATGCAGCTCTACTGTATGGTTAAATGATGATGACGTCCTCTTGGGTAAAATATTCCGGAGGTAAAGTCCTCTTGGGTAAAATATTCCGGAGGTAAAATAGTCCTCCATTCGGATATCCGGGCTGGGACTACTCAGGAGCACGTTGTTATCAGGAGAAAGAAAACTGGCGTTCTACGGATTGAAACGTGGAATAACAGATTTCTTGATCGGGCAGGTATCTAAGAAAAATTAAAAAGGGATAAGTTAAAGCTAGATGTGGCGGGAATTAGTGAAGTTCGGTGGCAGGAGGAAATAGACTCCTGGTCAGGTGAATATAATGAATAAAAAATAGGAGTGAGGGTAAACTACTACGAACAGCAAGTGAACAAATTACTGTTGCAAAGGTAGACACGAAGCCCACGCCTACCACAGTAGTACAAGTTTATATGCCAACTAGCTCCGCAGATGACGAAGAGATTGAAGAAATGTATGATGAGATAAAAGAAATTATTCAGATTGTGAAGGGAGAAAAAATTTAAAAGCCATGGTTGATTGAAATTTGATAGTAGTAGAAGAAAGAGAAGGAAAAGTAGCAGATGAATATGGAATGGGGGTAAGAAATGAAAGAGGAAGCCGACTGGCAGAATTTTGCACAGAGCATAACTCAATCATAGCTAACACTTGGTTCAAGAATCTTGAAAGGAGGTTGTTTACGTGGAAGAGGCCTGGAGACACTGAAAGGTATCAGATAGATTATATAATGGCAAGACAGAGATTTAGGAACCAGGTTTTAAATCGTAAGACATTTTCAGGGACAGATGTGGACCCTGATCACAATCTATTGGTTATGAACCGTAGATTAAAACTGCAGAAACTGCAAAAAGGTGTGAATTTAAGGAGATGGGAAGTGGATAAACTGAAAGAAACAAAGGTTGTAAAGAGTTTCAGAGAGAGCATTAGTTAACTATTGAAAAGAATGGGGGAAAGAAATACCGTAAAAGAAGAATGGATAGGTTTGAGAGATTAGTTAGTGGAGGCAGCAGAGGATCAAGTAGGTAAAAAGACAAGGGCTGGTAGAAATACTTGGTTAACAGAAGAGATATTGAATTTAATTGCTGGAAGGAGAAAATATAAAATGCAGTAAATGAAGCAGGCAAAAATGAATACAAATGACACGAAATGCAAAATGGCAAGCAGGGATGGCTAGAGGACTAATGTAAGGATGTAGAGGCATATTTCACTAGACGTAAGACAGATACTGCTTACACGAAAAAGAAAGAGACCTTTGCAGAAAAGAGAACCATCTGCGTGAATATTAAGAGCTCAGATGGAAAACAAGTTCGAAGCAAAGAAGAGAAAGCAGAAAGGTGAAAGGAGTATACAGAGGGTCTATACAAGGGCGATGTACTTAAGGACAATATTATGGAAATGGAATAGGACGTAGATGAAGATGAAATGGGAGGTATGATACTGCGTGAAGAATTTGACAGGGCACTGAAAGACATAAGTCGAAATAAGACCCCGGGAGTAGACAATATTCCATTAGACCTATTGATAGCCCTGAAAAAACTCTACCATCTGGTGAGCAAGATATATGAGACAGGCCAAATACCCTCAGACTTAAAAAAGAATATAATAATTCCAATCCCAAAGAAATCAGGTGTCGCCAGGTGTGAAAATTACCGAACTATCAGTTTAATAATTCACGGCTGCAAAATACGACCACGAATTCTTTACAGAGGAATGGAAAAACTGGTAGAAACTGAACTCGGGGAAGGTCAGTTGGATCCCGTAGAAATGTTGGAGCACCCTGCGACTTATCTGAGAAAATAGATTAGGGAAAAGTAAACCTACGTTTGTAGCCATTTGAAAGGGAAGCAGTGGTTTGGAAGGGAGTTAGACACGATTGTAGCCTATCCCCGATGTTATTCAATCTGTACATTGAGCAAGCAGTAAAGGAAACAATAGTAAAATTTGGTTTAGGAATTAAAATCTGTGGAGAAGAAATAAAAGCTTTGAGGTTTGTTGATGACATTGTAATTCTGTCAGAGACGGCAAAGGATCTGGAAGAGAACGGAATGAACAGTGTCTTGAAAGGGGGGTATAAGATAAACATCAACAAAATCAAAACGAGGATAATGCAATGTAGTCGAAGTAAATCAGGTGATGCTGAGGGAATTACATTAGGAAATGGCACTTAAGGTAGAGCTTTGCTATTTGGAGAGCAAAATTATTGATGATGGTCGAAGTGGAGAGGATATAATATGTACAGTGGCAATGGTAAGCGAAGCGTTTCTGAATAAGAGAAATTTGCTAACATCGAATACAGATTTAAGTGTCAGGAAGTGTTTTCTCAGAGTATTTGTATGGAGTGTAGCCATGTATGGAAATGAAACATGATCGATAAATAGTTTAGACAAGAAGCTTTCGAAATGTGGTGTTACAGAAGAATGTTGACGATTAGATGGGTAGATCACGTAACTAATGAGGAGGTACTGAATAGAATTCGGGAGAAGAGGAGTTTGTGGCACAACTTAACTAGGAGAAGGGATCGTTTGGTATGGCATGTTACGAGGCATCACAGAATCACCAATTTACTATTGGAGGGCAATGTGGAAGGTAAAAATCGTAGACGGAGACCAAGAGATGATACGCTAGTCAGATTCAGAAGGATGTAGGTTGCACCAGTTACTAGGAGATGAAGAAGACTGCACACGATGGAGTAGCATGGAGAGCTGTACCCAACCAGTCTCTGGACTGAAGACAACAACAACAACAGCAAAATACACTTCAGAGTTTGTCATTGCAAGTTGAGAGAGGACATCAAACAGAATAACCCCTTCAGAGTCCTAGAATGCCGTCGCCATGACTTTACCAACTGAGGGATGCACCTTTGACCTTGTTGCCATTTTGCTTCCAGTGCGAAATGATGAATCCGTGATTCATGACAATGTTCGGCGGAACGTTTTCATAACGCTCATTGCAATTCCACACACATGATCTTCGTTGCTCTTTTTGGTCTTCTGTTAGGTGGCGAGCATCCCTGCAGGCACACACACCTTTCAGTACCCCAACCGATGGTCGAATGTGCCAGCACTACCAATACAGATAAGATGTCCAGTTGTGCAGCGAAGTCTTTGGTTGTGATCCATCGACCACTTCGGATGAGAGTGTCCGCACGTTCCAACACTGCTATAGACACAGCCATGTGTGGCCGCCACGGGTGGGATTGGACAGGTTAGCGGGAGCTTGTTGCGATGTTGACAGACGCCTCGCCCAACGATTCACCGTGCTTTTATTCACTGCCAGGTCTTCACAGACATTCAGCAAGCGCTTATGGATAACTACGACGCTCTGGTTTTCCGCCAAAAGAAACTCAATGGCGTTCGCTGCTTGGAATGCACCTCTGTTACAGACGCCATTTTGAGGACTACGTATAGCGTTGCACCTATTGCATCTTCATGAAACTATCGGGACTGAGGTGGGAATACTCCACGATGTTCCACATCTAATTCCGTATTTTTCCAATCGAAATTGGCCGAGAAAAAAAAATGTGTTGCATTACTTACTCAGTTTCCCTCGTACAATACCAAACGGAAAGTCTGAGTTTGCAGTTCGTTTGCTAACCTCAATATACTTTTCGTTTGATAATGAGTACTTTGAACAAGTAGACGGAGTCGCCATGGGACGATCTCTGTCTCCCGTAGTGTAGAAATGGGCAGACATGTTCATCTTGATGTATTAGTTCACTGGTGACTGGTCCTGTTTTGGGACTCGTTCAGTTTTACTCTTTTACCGTTTTAGGACGAGCGCTGTCGTATATCGCAGAATTACTCCACTTTCAGGGTAAGTCACCTGTCTGGTCACAGAAATTCAGTCACATGTCGCCTCTTTCTGCTAGAACGAGGAATCTTTGCTGGAACGAGAGAGAATAAGACGTCTTTCCGCGAGTATCGATCTTTGACTGGCTTCGCCCAATCGGAATGCTAGGTGGCGGAATTCGATTCTGCTTCACCACACTTTGCCGGACTAAGACAGATCATCTTTCTTGTCCGGGGCAATATGTTGTATCACGGAGATTTTGCTAGTGAGAATATGCATGCTTCTTAGAGCAACCATCGATATTATGATGAGATCGTGGGCAGCTGCAAGTATTGCACATGCCGACTTCATACGTTTGGGAACTATAGTAGAAACCAGGTTATGTAAAATCGTGCCGTTTTCATGTGTTTTTGTGTGCAGATTTCACATGCAGAATATCGGGTCTTGTTCCACATTTTGCTTGATTCAGAACACTTACTCATCTGAATCGGTCTGAGTATTAGGCACCTGTGAACTCAAGTGACTTACAAGTAGCTTTTTTCATTCACGACCAAATTATCCGGCGATCTGCAATATTCTTTCTCTTGTCAGTCTGAGATATTGTTCAAGAGGAATGTTACTATTCTTACTCGATGATTGTTCACTGCCAATATGGAAAGACTGTATAATTAATCTACTAGTAAATTATAATGTTTATGTATTGCATTTATATTTCGTGAATTCATTAACTCACTCCTTTTTCTGGTATTAACAATTTCAGTCATGTGGTTTTGCATTCTCATTCAGTATGGCGGGTGGTGTACTTCGAGGTTTAACTTGGTCGTGAATTAAGAGTTACATAGTACATGAGTTCTCTTTTAGAATCTGTTGTTTTACAAACCATTTCAGCAAGCGAAGTAAGATGAAGCCGGTGCATTTACTCCGAAATTTTCTGCTACTGGCATTACGTGATTGTGGGCCATTAGATTTGCCATGCACAAGAAATGTTTCTGTATTATGTGGCACAGTAGGTAGCAGGCGACAAAGAAATTTATCCATGTACAAATGGAACCTATGAGGTGTAATTCATAACACCTAGGTTATGTTGTACGAGTAACAGTAATTACCACCGAAGATGACAGCTTGTCTCTCTACCAAGCAAGCAGTGCGAAAAATATTGTATTAGACAGAACTCTGCATAACAGTTTATCACCAGATGTATTTTGTGAGGAGGAACCTGTATCTTGTTCTGTAACAAGTGCTACATTAATGCTGAGTGACAGTAAAGAATACTCACGACATTCCTGTGGACGTGGATTGTTACAAAGCTAAATAAATATTTCATCTTCAAGTTGTTATAAAGTGTCTGACATTTTATGTGTGGTAGTATCAAGTTGGCCCCCTCTAGGCGTAAAGCTAAGAACCCAACACTGTACCGACGAGCATTATTTCGGCCTGTACAACACGTGTAACTCATTAGTTTCAGGGAGATGATTTTGAGATTTCGCAAGATGTGCCTTACTTAAAACTGATACCGAAGATATTGTGTGCAGCTGTCTGTGTAGCTGGTCATTATACGATTTTGGTTTGTGAAGATGAATTTATTCTAGGGTAGGGGACGCTGTGCCCTTCTTCGTGCCCTGCTCCCCCCTCCCCTCACCCCCTCCTCGCCGCCAGTCACCCACTAGCTAGACGCACTCATGCAGAAAATTTTATAATGATAATTCATAAAATGTTACTAATGAAAACTCCTTCTTTCGTGACAGACATTCAATTCTCCAAAAGTATATATAGGCAATAAAAATATAATTTCAGAAATTGAAATTTTGCATCTCATAACTACGTCAAACTCAAGTGGAATTAGAAATTTTCGAAATTCAAACTTTACGAGTTGGTGACGAAACTGAGATCAAATTGGTCTCCAGGTAGTCCGACCACTTTTTAATAGGTCAAATGATTACCAACTGTTACCAAAGTTGAAATTTGAAAATAGTGCAGGAAATTGGTATGTTAAATTCATTTGAAAACTTTTTTGGTAAGTCGTGGAACGTACGGAATAATTGATCTAAACTGTTGATATCAAATACACTCCTGGAAATGGAAAAAAGAACACATTGACACCGGTGTGTCAGACCCACCATACTTGCTCCGGACACTGCGAGAGGGCTGTACAAGCAATGATCACACGCACGGCACAGCGGACACACCAGGAACCGCGATGTTGGCCGTCGAATGGCGCTGGCTGCGCAGCGTTTGTGCACCGCCGCCGTCAGTGTCAGCCAGTTTGCCGTGGCATACGGAGCTCCATCGCAGTCTTTAACACTGGTAGCATGCCGCGACAGCGTGGACGTGAACCGTATGTGCAGTTGACGGACTTTGAGCCAGGGCGTATAGTGGGCATGCGGGAGGCCGGGTGGACGTACCGCCGAATTGCTCAACACGTGGGGCGTGAGGTCTCCACAGTACATCGATGTTGTCGCCAGTGGTCGGCGGAAGGTGCACGTGCCCGTCGACCTGGGACCGGACCGCAGCGACGCACGGATGCACGCCAAGACCGTAGGATCCTACGCAGTGCCGTAGGGGACCGCACCGCCACTTGCCAGCAAATTAGGGACACTGTTGCTCCTGGGGTATCGGCGAGGACCATTCGCAACCGTCTCCATGAAGCTGGGCTACGGTGCCGCACACCGTTAGGCCGTCTTCCGCTCACGCCCCAACATCGTGCAGCCCGCCTCCAGTGGTATCGCGACAGGCGTGAATGAAGGGACGAATGGAGACGTGTCGTCTTCAGCGATGAGAGTCGCTTCTGCCTTGGTGCCAATGATGGTGGTATGCGTGTTTGGCGCCGTGCAGGTGAGCGCCACAATCAGGACTGCATACGACCGAGGCACACAGGGCCAACACCCGGCATCATGGTGTGGGGAGCGATCTCCTACACTGGCCGTACACCTCTGGTGATCGTCGAGGGGACACTGAATAGTGCACGGTACATCCAAGCCGTCATCGAACCCATCGTTCTACCATTCCTAGACCGGCAAGAGAACTTGCTGTTCCAACAGGACAATTCACGTCCGCATGTATCCCGTGCCACCCAACGTGCTCTAGAAGGTGTAAGTCAACTACCCTGGCCAGCAAGATCTCCGGATCTGTCCCCCATTGAGCATGTTTGGAACTGGATGAAGCGTCGTCTCACGCGTTCTGCACGTCCAGCACGAACGCTGGTCCAACTGAGGCGCCAGGTGGAAATGGCATGGCAAGCTGTTCCACAGGACTACATCCAGCATCTCTACGATCGTCTCCATGGGAGAATAGCAGCCTGCATTGCTGCGAAAGGTGGATATACACTGTACTAGTGCCGACATTGTGCATGCTCTGTTGCCTGTGTCTATGTGCCTGTGGTTCTGTCAGTGTGATCATGTGATGTATCTGACCCCAGGAATGTGTCAATAAAGTTTCCCCTTCCTGGGACAATGAATTCACGGTGTTCTTATTTCAATTTCCAGGAGTGTATTTCCGGAAACGTTTAACATATCGTAGTTTTGTGCTCGCCCAGCTACATTTACTATAGAGATTTTCTATATCTACATCTACATCCATACTCCTGACGGTGTGTGGCGGAGGATACCTTGAGTACCTCTATCGGTTCTCCCTTCTATTCCAGTCTCGTATCGTTCGTGCAAAGAAGAATTGTCGGTATGCCTCTGTGTGGGCTCTAATCTCTCTGATTTTATCCTCATGGTCTCTTCGCGAGATATACGTAGGAGGGAGCGATATACTGCTTGACTCCTCGGTGAAGTTCTCGAAACTAACAAAAGCCCGTACCGAGCTACTGAGCGTCTCTCCTGCAGAGTCTTCCACTGGAGTTTATCTATTATCTCCGTAACGGTATCGCGATTACTAAATGATCCTGTAACAAAACGCGCTGCTCTCCATTGGATCATCTCTATCTCTTCTCTCAACCCTATCTGGTACGGATCCCACACTGGTGAGCAGTATTCAAGCAGTGGGCGAGCAAGCGTACTGTAACCTACTTCCTTTGTTTTCGGATTGCATTTTCTTAGGATTCTTCCAGTGAATCTCAGTCTGGCATCTGCTCTACCGACGATGAACTTTATATGATCATTCCATTTTAAATCATTCCTAATGCGTACTCCTAGATAATTTATGGAATTAACTGCTTCCAGTTGCTGACCTGCTATATTGTAGCTAAAAGATAAGGGATCTATCTTTCTATGTATTCGCAGCACATTGCACTCGATTCAATTGCCATTCCCTGCACCATGCGTTAATTCTCTGCAGATCCTCCTGCATTTCTGTACAATTTTCCATTGTTACAACCTCTGGATACACCACAGCATCTTCTGCAAAAAGCCTCAGTGAACTTCCGATGTCATCCACAAGGTCATTTATGTATATTGTGAATAGCAACGGTCCTATGACACTCACCTGCGGCACACCTGGAATCACTCTTACTTCGGAAGACTTCTCTCCATTGAGAATGACATGCTACGTTCTGTAATCTAGGAACTCTTCAATCCAATCACACAATTGGTCTGATAGTCCATATGCTCTTACTTTGCTCATTAAACAACTGTGGGGAACTGTATCGAACGCCTTGCGGAAGTCACTCGTCCTCCGTCACAGAAGTGAAACTGGGAGGTAGGAGACGAGATACTGGCAGAACTGAAGCTGTGAGGCCAGTTTGTTAGTCGTGCTTGTGTTACTCAGTTTGTAGAGCACCTGGCCGCGAAAGGCAAAGGTCCCGAGTTAGAGTCTCGGTCCGGCACACAGTTTTAATCTGCCAAGAAGTTTCACGTACTTTACTTTTTAGAAACCATGTAATTGTCTCGTACTGCGACAAAGAAGTTTGAACTTTGCTCAAAGGTGCCTACAGCCTTACTCTGTAGCGGTGCAAAAACGTGGTACCCTATAATGTCATACTCGGGCTCAGCGACGCTTCAAACGGAAAGGTATAACATGCGAAAAAAGTTGCACATCTCAAGTGTTCATGTAAGGTGTAAGTTGTGTTAAGGATGTCACATTCTCACCGGGTGTGGCCACATTTTTGCCCATCCCCTCCATGGACGTGGCACACGATGTGGACGTTACAACAACTCCTGTTACCAATATTTCATCTCTTCTTTTGACGCATCTGCGATGAATGTCAGAACCGGGGCAACCAAGGTTTAAATCTTGCTGTTTTCTTAAGGGTGGCACTGGAAAACATTTCAGACAAACCGCCGCACAGAATAGACACGAAAATTGCTCAGGAGGTGGCATGAAGAGCGTCAAGGACACAACTCCTTGGTTCGTTGATTCATACACAATGCGCGGTCGAACATGCGATGAGCAACAAGGCGGTCTTCTTGACAACGTTCGACTCTGCTGACCCTCTCCCGGAAGACTCAACCCTTCTTCAAATGGTTGAAATGGCTCTTACCACTATTTAACTTAACATCTGAGGTCATCAGTCCCCTAGAATTGAGAACTACTTAAACCTAACTAACCTAAGGACATCACACAAGATTCGAACCTGCGACTGTAGAAGTAGCGCGTTTCCGGACTGAAGCGCCTAGAACCGCTCGGCCAGCGCGGCCGGCTACTCAACCCTTCTCTAAAGACACCTAACGGGAGTCGAAGGGGTTCCTTGCCATCAGGCGTTAGCGCAGCCACGATGCACCACTCAGCTGAACGGATGTGGACGTCAACCACAGGCGCACTATTAACGTGCTCAACAAAAATGCGTGGGCGACACCGTTGAGTGTTAGACAGATCCTTTGCCGTTTTATTCAAGCACGTGTCAATGTTGCACTCCTCCCTGATAACGCCACAAGAGGGCGCGAAACAGGAGGGTTGAAAAAACACACTTTTCTGCTCTAGTACAGTTCCAAATTTCATCGAATGGCTTTGAATCGTCTCTACTGTTCCACCTAGTATTCTGTCCGTCACTGGTAGCTCTGAGTGGTTGCCGACACGGTAGCTTAAAAAAAAAACGGAGTTAATTGATCAACAACGAACTGAAAAGGGTGTCTTTCGACGTCCGCCCAGAGCAGTTAAAACGAACAAAATGAGGTAAAAAAAGTGGTCATAGCGCCAGAATGTCAAGCCTAACGACCCGGGTTCGATTCCCGGCTGGGTCGGAGATTTTCTCCGCCCAGGGCCTGGGGGTTGTGTTGTCCTAATCATCATTATTTCATCCCCATCAACCCGCAAGTCGCCGAAGTGGCGTCAAATCGAAAGACTTGCACCCGGCGAACGGTGTACCCGACGGCAGACCCTAGTCACACGGCATTTACATTTACCTAGTATTCTACAGTAAAAACTGCCGTCACCCTACAGTCCAGAGGCATCAGTTGACGTTCACAGCCGCACGATATCCTTATAGTAGGATTGAATCGTCGAGGGGGTGTCAGCAGTGTCGGACATTGTCGAGAACATCTTCCTCTTGCAAATCGCACTGCGAACTGCCGTTTTCGGCAAACCATCCTTTCCCAAGGGAAAGGATGGTTTCATTAATGTCCTTAATGCCATTTCCTGAAGGCTTTTCCTATCGATTCTAAGCTGCGGTGGTCTGAGATATTTTCCTCGGTCACCCGTAGGAAAAACGTGTGATTTCAACGCTGTGTTTCGCGGTTCTGACTTCTATCGCAGAGCCGTCAAAGGAAGGGGTAAGACGTAGGTAATAAAGGATGTGGCGACCTCCGCGGCGTGTGATACGTCCACAATGGCGCTGAACAGAATTGTGGAGAAATTTGGTGCCAATAGGACATCATTAACCAACCTTATACCTGAGATGAACTTCTGAGCTGCGGCGATTCTTTCGCACGTGTCGACACCTTTATGTCTGAAGCGACGCCGAGCCTGAGGGTGACGTCACAGGGGCCACGCTTTGGCATTATTGAAGGCACCTTTGAGCCAAATTCAATGTATGGGTAGCAATAGGAGACAATCACAGGGCTTTAAAAAGTGATACTTTTTTGTCCAGTGTAGATTTAAAGACAACTCTGGGAGTGGTGACTGGAGTACAAACTTTGAAATTTTGAAGGTACAGGCATCCAAAGTTTATTTACAGCTTATATAGGAATCAGACGATGGTTGTAAGAGTCGAAAGGCATGAGAGGGAATCACTGGTTGAGAAGGGAGTCAGACTGGGTAGTACCCAGTCCTCGATATTACTCAATATGTACATTGAGCAAGCAGTAACGGAAACCAAGAAGAAATTTGGAAGGGGATTTAAAAGTCAAGGAGGACAAATAAAAACTTTCATGTGGTTCTTCACTTATTCCCGGCGTATTTGTTGCTCGAACAGTCCTCGGGTATACTGCCGGTTCATTGTGTCCAACGGGCACAACATTTCGGCGATCAGACATGTCGCCGTCGTCAGGTGCGCTGACGAACTGAGCTCCTCTCGCGTGGATCTGCACGGAGATAACTTTTCCTCCGATGTGTGATGGAGTTCGCAGCAGTTAGTGCTTTGCCTCCCATGAATGCTGATTTAATGATTCTTCACATGTAAAATGTCTTCTTGGGTGTCTCCTCAGAACAGTTCTGCAGTGTTAGCTATGCAGCGAGCAGGTGTGGCCAGCGGGTATTGACGCTGCGCGGCAGTTTGCGGCCCAGCGTCCGGATTTGGGCGTTGTGTGACCGGCCAGCACGTTCGTAAAAGGTCACGGAGCAGAGGTACTTCCACGATGTCGTGAAGATGAGCGGTGAGGAAATCGTAAGGCAGGTGTAAGGCCAGCCGAAGGATGCGATTCTGCAGTGTCTCCAGCTTCTTCAGGTTCGTGTCGGCGGCGTTCCCCCAGACGACGGCGGCGTATTGGAGTACAGGACGGAGCAGCGCCTTGTAGAGAGTGATGCCCAGACGCGGTGGTAGTCGGGAGCCGGGGTTCAGCACCGGGTAAAGGATGCGGAGCCGGTTACACACTTTGGCCTTCACTTCCCGGATGTGCGGAACCCACGTGAGTCGGCGGTCGATGGTGACGCCGAGGTAATGCGCCGTGGGACGCCACGGGACAGGGCTGCCACCGACGGTGAGCGGTTGCAGACCCGCAGGAACGAGTCGCCTGGTGACGATCAGGAACTGCATCTTGGCCCCATTGAATTGTAGACGCCACTTGACGGCCCAGGCTGACAGGGTGTCAACGGCGAGCAGCAGACGGCGGCGTATGACGGCGGCATTGAGGCTCCTCGTATATAGAGCCGTGTCATCCGCGTACAGGGCGAGCCGCACACGGTCGATCTTCGGCGCATCAGAAGTGTACAGCGAATACAGGAGTGGTCCCAAGACCGAGCCCTGTGGCACACCGGCGTTGATGCGGCGGACGGAGGACAATCCATGCGCGGCCCGCACATGGAAGGTCCTATCGGCAAGATAGGAATGGATGAGACGGACGTGCGACGTCGGGACCCCAAGTTCAAAAAGTTTGAACAAGAGGTCGCGGTGCCACACACTGTCGAATGCATGCGACACGTCCAGGAACACCGTGCCGAAGAACTCGCGCTGCTCGAGGGCGGCGAACACATCTTCCACTAGCCGTAGGAGTTGGTGAACTGCTGAGTGGCCCCTGCGAAAACCGAACTACTCGTCGGGCAGGAGGCCTTCCTCGTCAACGTGGCGCTGCAGCCGCCTGATGTACACCCTTTCAAAGACCTTGGAGACGGCCGGCACTAAACTAATAGGTCTGTAGTTCGCGGGCTGACGCAGATCCTTCCCCATCTTCGGAATCGCCACGATCTCTGCATGCTTCCAGGACTGAGGAAAACTGCAGGACCGAAGGATTACATTAAAGACGGCGGCGAGATGAGTGACAGCCACCGGCGGCAACTTCTGGAGTAGGGCGTTGGAAACCTCGTCTGGGCCCGCAGCTTTCCTGGGGTTCAGGGCACGCAGGATGGACGACACCTCCTCCGCCGTCGTCTCTTCAATGACGTCATCGTCGTCGCGAGCCTCCAAGTTGCGTGGGAGCCGGTCAGCAACCAGGTCGTCGTGGACAGCGTCGGTCGGGTCTCAAAGACGTCTGCGAGGGCATCAGCCTTCGCAGCTGTTTCGCAGACAGCCTGACCATTGACCAGCAGCGGAGGGATAAGTTGCGTGCGGCGTAGGAAACGCTTCTTCGTCTGCCAGGCCGTGCCGTCGTCAAGACAGAGGGTGGCGACCTTGTTATTCCAGTCGCGATTGCGATGGTTGTCAATGGCGACCCGGATGTCCCGCCGCATCCTGTTGAGGAGGCGCTTGGTGTCGGCATTTCTTGTCCGCTGCCACTCTCGGTAGACCCTGTTCTTCTCAGTGATGGCCGCAAGGATGTCCGGCGGCTGCTGGCGGGAGTAGTCAGGCGGAGTGCGAGGTCGGGGCGGCGTTGCTATGTTGGCAGCGTCGATCGTGGTTGCCGCAAAGTGCAGAAGTGGCGCGTCCGCTCCAGCTTCCGCAGGGGGCGGCGCGGCGGCGAGTGAGTCCGTCACGGCAGCTGGAAACCTGCCCCAGTCGATGCCAGCAAGTGAGATGCCTCGCCTGGGCTGTTGCAGGGCGTCTAAGTCGATATCGAAAACCACTGGGACATGATCAGAAGACAGTGCCGTCCTCGTCGTGGCGGTGATCTGATGAGGGATGCCTCTGACGACCGCGATGTCGATTATATCCGGGAGGCCACGGCCAGGGAAGATTGTCGGGTCGTACCATCCCACCACAAGCGCATGGTGGCGTTCTGCTACCCAGAGCAGGCAGTGGCCAGCGGCATTGGTGATCCTGGAGTTCCAGGAGACATGTTTACTATTGAAGTCCCCAGCGACGAACACCTGCCCCCTCAAGGAGAGCAGAGCATCGATGTCAACAGGGTCCAGTGGACGAGACGGCGATCGATAGGCAGCGACGAACGTGATGGCGCCCGCCGAGGTGTGAACGACGACACCAGTGGCCTCCAGGGTTGCCATTGGTGGAAGTTGTATCACGTGATGACGAATGCAATTGCGGACGTAAACGGCTGCCCCACCACCCGCCGTCAGTCGATCGGTGCGATAGCTGGAGTAGTTGGCCGCCCTGACGTCGACCCCAGGCTTCAGGTGGGTTTCGTTGATAAGGCAGACGTCGACGGCTTCATCTCGAAGAAATTGGCGAAGTTCACCAGCTTTAGTGCGGACGCCGTTTGCATTCCTCTCGACGACTGTGAGCCCTCTAATGCTGCCCATGGTGCAGCTGGTGAGTGTTGACAGCGGTCGGGGCCGGAGAGGCCATCGGCACTGCAGCGGTGAGTTGCTGCGACAGGACTTCAATCAACTTCGTAGCAGTGGTCACCAAGGCAGTGAACTACACGACGAGGCTGGCCAGGTCAGCGGTGGAGGCAGCCGGCGCGGCCCCGTCGCTGGAAGGGGGAGGCGTGGCTGACTCGCTTGGAGAGTCCACCTGGGGCTGCTCGACTGACGGTGCTGAGCGCTGGGTACCCACGGGGCGCTGACCCCCGCGCCGGCGATTGGCGGGGCGCGGTCCGGCCGACGTCCTGGGACAGGCAGTACCCGGGTCCGCCACTAGCAGCTGTGGTGGAGGCGCAGGAGCCTCAGGTATCGGCACGGCATCGGACGCGGCAGGAGCAGAAGCAGCCGACGCAGCCAGGACGGCGGAGGGCGCCCCTGACGTTGCCGCCGCGAAAGAGACGCCGGGCCGTCTCGTTGCTGGCTTCTTCGAACGCGGCGCTGGTGTTTGGCAACGCTGGCGAGCGATGGCACGCTTCCACACGCCAACCCAGGTCAGCGAGTTCGCGATGCAGGTGACCGGCTTCCATGTTGAATGGGAGGTCCCGGATTACAATCTTCAAGACCTTGTCAGGTGCGGAAGCGTGGGTATAGAACGGGATACCACCCTCAGACGCCTCCTGAGTGACCCGGCGATAGTCGTCAGCAGTGTGGAGTGTGACCCTGTACAGGTCTCGTCCGGCAGGCTTCACGGTATACACGGCCGTTGTCCGGCTGCGCAACAACTTCTGCAGTTCCCCATAGGGCGGTCGAAACTGGAGGATCACCGGCGGAAGATGGGAGTCTTTTTCGGGGCAGGATCGCGCGGCAGCTGGTCCGGCGCGTCAGTGAGCGCGTCGAATGAGTTGGCGACGGCAGTTGGAAGCGTCGTCGATGACTGCACGCGTCTTGCAGTGCGCCGGGCCGGGACAAAACCATCAGCGTCAGGGGCGAAATCTTGCTTGGCCCTCTTCTCGATCGGCGAGCTGCGAACAGCGGACGTCGCGGCTGTTGCCCTCCTCTTCTGTTTCCCATTCCGTCCGCGTGGCTGAGGGGCGGTGGAGCTCTCATCTTCAGAATCGGGGAGCGGAGCAGACAGCGCTGTCTTCAAAGTTTCCGGAGCTGTGTCCATCAGATCCATAGCCATAGCACTGGTCGTCATAAGTGGAGGGCCAGATGGAGCCGCCGACGGCGCAAACGCGGCCGGACGGCGATCTGCCACACCCTTCGCGTCGCTAGCAAGCGCAGGTACGTCCTTCTCGCGGCTGCACATCTCAGCGACTGTGCGTCGTCCTTCGTGCGTTGTGGGCGTCAAACTGAGCTCCTGAGGGCGAGCGGCCGATTTAAATCCCCTCCCCCCGCGGGCCGCTCTCTTCGCCGTCCGCACCCGCGCGCCGGCAGTTGCGAAGACGTGGGCGTCGGAATCTGTCGTAGCGTCGATGTGCTTGCTACGTCCACCCTGGTCGCCAGTTCGTACTTATTGCTGAGAGTCTTCTTAATTACATTCAAAGCCGGGTCCCCAGCATTATCAACCTAGATTGCGGCTACAATCTCAGCAAGGCTTGCTGTCCGTGCGCAGTCTATCTGAGTTTCACCGAGGGCAGACGTTGATGGCCCGGAGGCTCGGCTAAAGCATTTCATAAACTACGCGACTTACAGACTGGTAAAACAGGACAGGAGGTTAACTGGGACGGAACTAACAACAGACTTAAGTGCTGGGAGGAGTAAAAGTGTGTCTGACCACACAGTGCAGCGAACGCACTTAACGATGGGCCTCCACAGCCGATGACCCACGCCTGCGCAATTGTTAACACCACGACATCGGCAACTACGAATATAGTGGACTGGTGACCATCGGCACTTGACGTTGGTGCAGTGGAGACCGTTGCATGGCCTGATGAATCCCGATACCTTCTTCATCATGCCGATGTAAGGGCGCGCATCCGTCGTCTTCCAGGGGAACTGCTCCTTGACATCTGTACTTGCAGGACGGACACAAGAGGGCGGCGACTCCATTATGCCGCGGAGAACATTCACGTGAGGATCCATGGGTCCAGTCAGCCTCATACAAAGGACCATCATAGTCAAGAAGTATCGTACAGTTTGTAGGCCACGTACTACCCTTCATAACGCTTATGTTTCCCAACGGCAGTGGGACAACATAATGTGCTATGTCATAAGGCCAGGAATGTGATGGAGTGGTTCGAAGAACACAGTGGTGAGTTCTAATTGATGTGCTGGGCCTCCAAGTCACCAGGTCTGAACCCGATCGAACACGTCACGCATGTTTTAGAACGTGGCGTCAAACCTCATCACCCCTCCACCCCGGTATTTACAGGAATTAGGTGACGTGTCTGTGCAGATGTGATCCCAACTCCCTCCAGTGACTTACCAAGGCCTTATTGCTTCCATTCCACAATGCGTCACTGCTGTTGTTCGTGGCAAAGGTGGCCATACCGGCTTTTAGGTAGGTGGTCATAATGTTCTGGATCATTTTCTACAGTCTGGCTGTCGAACGCAAAATAAAAAAATTACGGTTGCTGGCTCGCACCATACCAGAAATGTCACAGATGGACTTGTTACTCAGGTGACATCCTGTGACTAGTATACGTTCAAAGTCGCTGAGCTACCCAGATCCATCAATTCCACTGTCCTGCTTCTCTCATGACAACACATTTCTCCTGCCTCCTTTTCAACTAGCGGGCCCGTCTGCTGTGATATCTAGTGGTCTAGTCTTCTGCTTTATGCAGAGCTGTCCAGATACCATGGTCCACTCTACTGCTTTATGCAGAGCTGCCTGGATGCCATGGTCTAGTCTACTGCTTTATGCAGAGTTGTCCGGATCCTATGGTCTAGTCTACTGCTTTATGCAGAGCTGTCTGGATGCCTCGGTCTAGTTTACTGCTTTATGCAGAGCTGTCCAGATACCATGGTCTAGTCTACTGCTTTATGCAGAGCCATCCGGATACCATGGTCCACTCTACTGCTTTATGCAGAGCTGTCTGAATACCGTGGTCTAGTGTACTGCTTTATGCAGAATTGTCTGGATACCATGATCTACTCTACTGCTTCATGCAGAACTATCTGGATGCTATGGTCTAGTCTGCTGCTTTATGCAGAGCTGCCCGAATACTGTGGTCTAATTTACTGCTTTATGCAGAGCTGTCTGGAGACCATGGTCTAAATCTACTGCTTTTTTTTTGCAGAGCTGTCCAGATATCATGGTCTAGTCTACTGCTTTATGCAATCTGGATACTGTACTCTATTCTGCTGCTTTATGCAGAGCTGTCTGGATACCATGGTCTAGTGTACTGCTTTATGCAAAATTGTCTGGGTACCATGATCTAGTCTACTGCTTTATGCAGAACTGTCCAGATGCAATGGTCTAGTCTACTGCTTTATGCAGATCTGTCCAGATACAATGGTCTAGTTGACTGCTTTGTGCAGAGCTGTCCGGATACCATGGTCTAGTCGACTGCTTTAAGCAGAGCTGTCCATGGTCTAGTTTACTGCATTTTATGCAGAACTGTCCAGATACCATGGTCTAATCTACTGCTTTTTGCAGAATTGTCCAGATATCATGGTCTAGTCTACTGCTTTATGCAGAACTGTCCAGATACCATGGTCTAAATCTACTGCTTGATTGCAGAGCTGTCCAGATATCATGGTCTAGTCTACTGCTTTATGCAGAACTGTCTGGATACCATGGCCTAGTCGAGTGCTTCATGCAGAGCTGTCCATGGTCTTGTTTACTGCTTTATGCAGAGCTGTCCAGATACCATGGTCTAGTCTAATGCTTTATGCAGTGCTGTCCGGATACCATTGTCTAGATTACTGCTTTATGCAGAGCTGTCCGTATACTGTGGTCTAGTTTACTGCTTTATGCAGAGCTGTCCAGATATCATGGTCTAGTCTACTGCTTTATGCAGAACTGTCCAGATACCATGGTCTAAATCTACTGCTTTTTTGCAGAGCTGTCCAGATATCATGGTCTAGTCTACTGCTTTATGCAGAGCTGTCTGGATACCATGGCCTAGTCGAGTGCTTCATACAGAGCTGTCCATGGTCTTGTTTACTGCTTTATGCAGAGCTGTCCAGATACCATGGTCTAGTCTAATGCTTTATGCAGTGCTGTCCGGATACCACTGTCTAGATTACTGCTTTATGCAGAGCTGTCCGTATACTGTGGTCTAGTTTACTGCTTTATGCAGAGCTGTCCAGATAGCATGGTCTAGACTAATGCTTTATGCAGTGCTGTCCGGATACCACTGTCTAGATTACTGCTTTATGCAGAGCTGTCCGTATACTGTGGTCTAGTTTACTGCTTTATGCAGAGCTGTCCAGATACCATGGTCTAGTCTACTGCTTTATGCAGAGCTCTCCGGATACCATGGTCTTGTCTACTGCTGTATGCAGTGCTGTCCGGATACCATTGTCTAGTTTACTGCTTTATCCAGGGCTGTCAGGATACCATGGTCTAGTCTACTGCTTTAAGCAAAGCTGTCCGCATACCATGGTTCAGAGCCAGTTATCGGTTCCCACGGCAGTACGCAGTCCGCAGCCCGTCCCTCCCAGAGTGCTTGCGAGCCGCTGCGAGGTCTTGCAGCGCAGGCGATGGCTGCCGCCGGCGCCTCGCCGCGGGGCGGAGCGTCCGCTAGGTAAGACGGAGCCGGCGGCACTTCAATGGAGCGCCAAATTGCTATTTCCGCCCGGAGGGGCGCTAATCCGGGCCGCGTTTAGACTTGAAAAGCTGGTAATCAAGCGCCTTTATCGCGGCGCTCCGTAAGCGGCTCAGGCCGGCCACTTTGCGGGACATCCAGCCTGCCCGTGTCCCGGCGGCACGTACGGCCGGATACTGTATTACCCCGCCACTCAATCGCTCGGATACAGCCGTCCGCCGCGTCTTTATCCTCCACCGGGTCCCTGCTGAGGATCTGCAAGCTGATCACCTCTCTGAGCCCCTTTCCGGCCTCGCCTGGCAAGTACGGGGAGCATACACTACAGCGACCATTCAAGCAGTAGTGCCAATTCACACTATGGGATATTCCTAAAAAGCGTTTTACAGCCGTAAAACTTCCGACTGGCTTCGAATTTTTTGGCTCCTTCACACAGAGTCAGCTTTACCGCATAGGCGAGCCACACAGCTGACAATGGGAGGGAGGGTATCAGATTTCGTGCGGAAATCCTTAACTTTCTGTCTGTATTGATAGCTGTTTTGTTTCAATACCAGCGTAGTGTGGAGGGTGAACCGATACTCGCATACTCGGACGCCACGGTGCGATTCCTACCGCAAGGAGAGTACAGAAGGTCTGTAGCAAAATTTTTGTCCCAAGCATCTTTAGCTAGAAAAGTTGATCGAGAATGGAGAAAAGCAGGTGCACCAGCGCACAGACTGGGACCACAACGTAGGGGCATAGAATTAGACTGTTTGGCATTTGCTGACGACATGGCACTGATCGCTCAAGACATTACCGATAAACAGAACAGCTAGAATTATTACAAGAGGAGGCAGCAAAAATTGGATTAGAAATTTCATTTGCAAAAACAAAATTTATGAGTGACATCAAAGATGCACCTTCTGATCTCAAAATCTGTAGTAACTACATCTCTTCGAGTAAAATAATTTAAATATTTAGGTGAATGCATTGCAGAAAATTGTAATGAAATCAAATCTGTCACATCAAGAGCCCAGAAAATGGAGACGGCCCGTCTGTTAACAAGAAACTTTTACAAGAAAATGATTCTCTCGTGGAACTGCAAAATACGATACTACACAACAGTAATTAAACCCGAAGCTCTCTACGCATCTGAGACACTAAATCTTCAATACATGACACTAAAAGGGCAATCAGAAGTGAAAGAGCGTAAAATAATGAGGAAAATCCTAGGACCAAGAACTAAAGATAGTGTGCACTATCCAAAACCCAATGCAGAAATATATAAAAATATCACTAAAATACCACACACAAGGGGCATGAGAAGAATCCAATTCATGGGGCATTTAGGAAGAATAAACTCAAACAGGTTAACGCACAAAATCTGTACATTTTTAAAGAACAAAACTGCAAGACCGAACTTGTACAAACAGACGGAAAAAGACCTGAGAGTATTAGGGTCTCCAAATCTACATGACAGAAATGAAATCAGAAAAATCACAAACACACGGGGTTTTGAGGAAGAAGAGAGAAAAACTAACCGACATACGTGGTCTGCGCAACGAAAGCAGGCCTATTCCTTGCTTATGAAGGAATACTGGGCGAAAAGGAAGGCCAAGAAATGTTGATTACGTGTGGTCCTAAGTGATCCATCCGCAAAGAAGAAAGAAGAAGAAGATAGAAAATAGATGTAGAGAAAGGTCCTTCTCGAAGACTGCCACCTTGCTGTGGCGAGGAAGCTTTACGTGTCCCGTTATACTCTGAGAGCTATGCTGGTGGGAGCTTAAGCTTCTGGCAGGGTCACCCAGGCCAGACAAGTCGAAGTGCTGGGATCAGTCCAGAACGAGGCCCCCGAAGGCTCCAGATTAGGTGGCCTCCAGGAGGTCTCAGAAAAGGTTTAGGAAGGGCTTGTAGACCTGGTGAAGTCAATCTTCTAGTGTAAATACCCCGAAAAAAGTAAACATGTGCTGCATGGCTGTTACATGACTAGCTTACCAAATGCTAGAGGAATCAAACCTCAATTAAAAATTACTGGAAAATCATGAATCCAAAAGCTGGCAGCCTCGTCATGTATCTAGCCCGGCTACAGGGTGGCATCCCGTACTGGGGACTTTAAATGTACTTTTTTTCCTTTTCTTTTTTTTTAATAGAAGCAAAACAGTCAGATCGAAAGATTGCTGGAGACTTAGAAGATGGAACAGGACCATGGCGTAGAGGACGATGAAAGAACAAGAAGAAGAAAAGTAGCTTGGCTACATTGCAATCACATGTTCGACATGTATGTTCGTTTAATACTTCTATGACGAAACGAAAGTGCAATAATCGAGCCACTCTCGATTGTGTCCCATATTTGTTGGATGGTATTCATGCCAGGCGAACTGAGTGGCCAGATCATTCGCTCGGACTATCCAGAATGTACTGCCATGGCGCATTGTCATCCATAAAATTTTCATCGTTGTTTGGGAACATGAAGTTCATGAATGGCTGCAAATGATCTCGTAGTAGCCGAAAATAACCATTCCCATTGAATGATCGGTTCAGTTGGACCAGGAAAGCCCAGCCACACCATTATGGACCCACCACTAACTTGCCCAGTGCCTTGTTGACAACTTTGGTCCACGGTTTCGTGGAGTCTGCGCCACACTTGAACCCTACCGTCAGCTCTTACCAACTGAAATCTGGACTCATCTGACCAGGCCACGGTTTTCCAGTTGTCTAGGGTCCAACCGATAAGTTCTCGAGCCAGGAGAAGCGCTACAGGCGATGTCGTGGTGTTAGAAAAGGCATTCGCGTTGGTCGTCTCCTGCCGTAGCCCATCAACACCGAATTTCTCCACACTGTCTTAAATCGTACTTTTATCGTAGGCCCCACATTGATTTCATCGGCTATTTCACGTAGTGTTGCTAGTCTGTTAGCACTGACAATTCTAGGCAAACGCCGCTGCTCTTGGTCGTTAAGTAAAGTCCGTCGACTACAGTGTTGTCTGTGGTGAGAGGTAATGCCTGAAATTTGATAATCTCGGTACAATGTTGTCACTCTGTATCTCGGAGTATTGAAGTTCCTAACGATTACTGAAATAGAATATCCTGTGCGTCTAGCTCCAAGTACCAGAGACTATTAATTCCCATCGTGCGTCTATAATCACCTCGAAAACTTTTTCACATGAATCACCTGAGTACAAGTGACAGCCCCGTCAACACACAGCCGTTTTATACGAGCGTAAGTTAATTATTATGTGCAATTTAGTCATACACTCCTGGAAATGGAAAAAAGAACACATTGACACCGGTGTGTCAGACCCACCATACTTGCTCCGGACACTGCGAGAGGACTGTACAAGCAATCATCACACGCACGGCACAGCGGACACACCGGGAACCGCGGTGTTGGCCGTCGAATGGCGCTAGCTGCGCAGCATTTGTGCACCGCCGCCGTCAGTGTCAGCCAGTTTGCCGTGGCATACGGAGCTCCATCGCAGTCTTTAACACTGGTAGCATGCCGCGACAGCGTGGACGTGAACCGTATGTGCAGTTGACGGACTTTGAGCGAGGGCGTATAGTGGGCATGCGGGAGGCCGGGTGGACGTACCGCCGAATTGCTCAACACGTGGGGCGTGATGTCTCCACAGTACATCGATGTTGTCCCCAGTGGTCGGCGGAAGGTGCACGTGCCCGTCGACCTGGGACCGGACCGCAGCGACGCACGGATGCACGCCAAGACCGTAGGATCCTACGCAGTGCCGTAGGGGACCGCACCGCCACTTCCCAGCAAATTAGGGACACTGTTGCTCCTGGGGTATCGGCGAGGACCATTCTCAACCGTCTCCATGAAGCTGGGCTACGGTCCCGCACACCGTTAGGCCGTCTTCCGCTCACGCCCCAACATCGTGCAGCCCACCTCCAGTGGTGTCGCGACAGGCGTGAATGGAGGGACGAATGGAGACGTGTCGTCTTCAGCGATGAGAGTCGCTTCTGCCTTGGTGCCAATGATGGTCGTATGCGTGTTTGGCGCCGTGCAGGTGAGCGCCACAATCAGGACTGCATACGACCGAGGCACACAGGGCCAACACCCGGCATCATGGTGTGGGGATCGATCTCCTACACTGGTCGTACACCTCTGGTGATCGTCGAGGGGACACTGAAAAGTGCACGGTACATCCAAACCGTCAACGAACCCATCGTTCTACCATTCCTAGTCCAGCAAGGGAACTTGCTGTTCCAACAGGACAATGCACGTCCGCATGTATCCCGTGCCACCCAACGTGCTCTAGAAGGTGTAAGTCAACTACCCTGGCCAGCAAGATCTCCGGATCTGTCCCCCATTGAGCATGTTTGGGACTGGATGAAGCGTCGTCTCGCGCGGTCTGCACGTCCAGCACGAACGCTGGTCCAACTGAGGCGCCAGGTGGAAATGCCATGGCAAGCCGTTCCACAGGACTACATCCAGCATCTCTACGATCGTCTCCATGGGAAAATAGCAGCCTGCATTGCTGCGAAAGGTGGATATACACTGTACTAGTGCCGACATTGTGCATGCTCTGTTGCCTGTGTCTATGTGCCTGTGGTTCTGTCAGTGTGATCATGTGATGTAGCTGACCCCAGGAATGTGTCAATAAAGTTTCCCCTTCCTGGGACAATGAATTCACGGTGTTCTTATTTCAATTTTCAGGAGTGTATTTTTGTTTATTTTGGTAGTAATGTCGTTTTACGCTGATGACGTATGCTTTGTTGTGTCTTTGCAATTTTCAAGCTGCTAGGTTAGTTTCGTTATCGCTGCCGTGCTGTTAATCATGGCTGCTCCGCTGCCTGTTTGCACCAAAGAAGGGCAAAGTTCAGTGATCCGTTTTTTGTGGTCTGAAGACGTATCAGGGGCCGAACGTCATCGAAGACTTTCGGTACAGTATGGAAACAGTGTTTTGCCGCAACGGAGTGCTTACGAATGCATTGAAAAATTCCGAAATGGTCGCACAAGTGTTGCGCACGATTAAGCAACCGGTCGACCGTTTACCACCGCAAATAAAGAAAGTGTTGTGCGTTCACTTGAAATGATTCTATTAGACGTTCGATTAACTATTGACGAAGTGGCACATCGCATACAACTTAGTCACGGTTTTGCCTACGAAATCATCCACAACAGACTTGGGTTTCATAAAGTTTGTGCAAGATGGGTCCCAAGACAACTCACACAGTTGCAAAAATAAACGCGCTTGGACATCTGCAAAAAACATTTGGATCGCAATTATAACGAAGGGGACAACTTCTTAGACAGGATTATTACTGGTGACGAAACATGGATCCATCATTACGAGTCAGACAGTAAACGGCAAAGTATGGAATGGAAACACCCAAATTCGCCATGCAAGGAAAAGTTCAAGACCCAAGCGGCCGCAGGAAAACTGATGCTTACGGTTTTTTGAGACGCGCTAGGTCCAGTGTTGTTGTTGTGGTCTTCAGTCCTGAGACTGGTTTGATGCAGCTCTCCATGCTACTCTATCCTGTGCAAGCTTCTTCATCTCCCAGTACCTACTACAACCTACATCCTCCTGAATCTGTTTAGCGTATTCATTTCTTGATCTCCCTCTACGATTTTTACCCTCCACGCTGCCCTCCAATACTAAATTGGTAATCCCTTGATGCCTCAGAACATGTCCTACCAACCTATCCCTTCTTCTAGTTAAGTTGTGCCACAAACTTCTCTTCTCCCCAATCCTATTCAATAACTCCTCATTAGTTATATAATCTACCCATCTAATCTTCAGCATTCTTCTGTAGCACCACATTTCGAAAGCTTCTATTTTCTTCTTGTCAAAACTAGTTATCGTTCATGTTTCACTTCCATACACGGCTACTCTCCATACAAATACTTTCAGAAACGACTTCCTGACACTTAAATCAATATTCGATGTTAACAAATTTCTCTTCTCCAGAAACGCTTTCCTTGACATTGCCAGTCTACATTTGATATCCTCTCTACTTCGACCATCATCAGTTATTTTGCTCCCCAAATAGCAAAACTCCTTTACTACTTTAAGTGTCTCATTTCCTAATGTGATTCCCTCAGCATCACACGACTTAATTCGACCACATTCCATTATCCTCGTTTTGCTGTTGTTGATGTTCATTTTATACCCTCCTTTCATGACACTGTCCATTCCGTTCAACTGCTCTTCCAAGTCCTTTGCTGCCTCTGACAGAATTACAATGTCATCGGCGAACCTCAAAGTTTTTATTTCTTCTCCATGGATTTTAATACCTACTCTGAATTTTTCTTTTGTTTCATTCACTGCTTGCTCAATATACAGATTGAATAACATCGGGGAGAGGCTACAACTCTGTCTCACTCCCTTCCCAACCACTGCTTCCCTTTCGTGCCCCTCGACCCTTATAACTGCCGTCTGGTTTCTGTACAAATTGTAAATAGCCTTTCGCTCCCTGTATTTTACCCCTGCCACCTTCAGAATTTGAAAGAGAGTATTCCAATCAACATTGTCAAAAGCTTTCTCTAAGTCTACAAATGTTCGAAACGTAAGTTTGCCTTTCCTTTATCTAGCTCCTAAGACCAGTAGGGTCAGTCGGTAATTTTCATATCTGTGAGCACCTGCTTTCTTTGAGATCGGAAGTATTATATTCTTCTTGAGGTCTGAGGGTATTTCGCCTGTCTCATACATCTTGCTCACCAGATAGTATTGTCAGGAATGGCTCTCCCAAGGCCGTTAGTAGTCTACTCCCGGGGCCTTATCGTCCACAAGTACATTGCCCTTGTGTAGGCCCTCTATATACTCCCTCCACCTTCCTGCTTTCCCTTCATTGCTTAGAACTGGGTTTCCATCTGAGCTCTTGATATTCATACAAGTGTTCTCTTTTCTCCAAAGGTCTATTTCATTTTCCTGTAGGCAGTATCTATCTTACCCGTAGTGAGATAACCCTCTACATCCTTACATTTGTCCTCTAGCCATCCCTGCTTAGCCATTTTGCACTTCCTGTCGATCTCGTTTTTGAGACGTTTGTATTCCTTTTTGCCTGCTTCATGTACTGCATTTTTATATTTTCTCCTTTCATCAGTTAGATTCAGTATTTATTCTGTTACCCAAGGCTTTCTACTACCTCTCGTCTGTTTACCTACTAGGTCCTCTGCTGCCTTTACTACTTCTTGCGAATGGGATTGCAAAGTCGATTGTCGGGCACCTAATCAAGGGAAATCGCAGAAAACACCAGAATTAAAAATACTAGTGAAAAATCACCTAAACAGTCGCTAGATAGAGACATCATTTGTGGTTCGGGAAGCTATGTGTCGCAAGGACCGGCATTTTCAACGTACTTCGTTGGAAAGGAACCGTATAGAGAAGCATCAACAGCCGACAAAACGTCTCGCTCCCCTAGAACGTGACGAACTGACCTCTGAAAAGCCAGTAGAGGATATTTCACTTAGCTTGGTCATTAAAACGAAAATACAGCAGCAACAGAATTCGTGCTTCTTTACCTTATTTGTAAATCTGAGGAAGTTACGTTTGTACTGTGTTTCTTTTAGAAGAAACTGTGAACATATTGGTGCTCTTCTTTAGGTATCTAGGTTGACTATGGGGTGAGGAGCACTGAATGTTAATGAAATATCTTGCGATTGTACACGTTGGGGAAGGGAGTGGGGGACAGAAGAAGAGGCAAAAGAGAGATACTTGTTTTATCAAATAATTTTTTTTTTATCTTATAAATTTTCTCCTTTCAGTTGCAAGAGGGGAGTATTTATCTTTTCTAATGTGCATATTTAAAAAAGTTCAAGCTCAGCAGTATTTTCGATGTATGAAGCTATTTTGTTTCCTGTTTAGAATTCCTTTCGTTGAAAACGACTGTAATCTAATGACTGGCAACAGTGGGATATTTACACATGTAAATTAGTTCACGTTTCCAGTGACGATGTCAAACGAAAATAAATAAATAAATAAAAGAAACGAGTTAAATGTAAGGTGGTTGGGGTAAGTTTCGATAGCAAAATGGATCAAGTAAATATAGTTACTTGAATGTAAAATTTCCGAAGCTTGCAATGGGGCAAAGCATCTTCTCATATTGATCTACGTTTGTTTCGACAGGATTCAGTAGTACAGAACTATGATCTTCATTTGTAGCTTTACGACAGTAAGAACATCTTTCATCTAAATAATACTGCAGAATCCAAAACAGTACCAAACAGTTTGTCCAAATGGCTCTGAGCACTATGGGACTCAACATCTATGGTCATCAGTCCCCTAGAACTTAGAACTACTTAAACCTAACTCACCTAAGGACATCACACAACACCCAGCCATCACGAGGCAGAGAAAATCCCTGACCCCGCCGGGAATCGAACCCGGGAACTTTTGTCCAAAAATAAAGAGATTTATAGTGATAAGCACGCCCAGGCGTTTCTGCCTGCAACAGACCCGGCGTTCGCCGCGCCTAGCTGACGTGACGTCACCAACAAGCGCCGAGGCCTTCATTTGAGTCGCTGTTGACTAGAGGCGAGGGTGCCCATAATCCCACTGCTAATAATCGGTCCGCAACAGTTCTTACTGAGACGCTTGGGTTCACAAGCCCTCCCATCTGTGCTGTGGTAGCTGTAGGATCTGCCACTGCTGACCTTACAATACGACAATCCTGGCGGGAATCTGTGATGCGCGAATGTCCAGAACTTCGTCCGCGTGTGTGAGAATCTCGTGCCCTCTGACAAGTACATCGCTGTACAACTGACGCAGAACGCCAACTTGTGTGGCAATTCTCCGAAAGGACCATCAGGTCAATCAGAAGGCCATAGTTTCACTCCTTTCAAACTCACTCACTTAGCTTCACACGTTTGCACCACACTGGGCCTTCTGGCTGCGAGCATCCCCTATTAAATGGTAGACACAGACAGTGACCTGATAGCTATGTCACTACGTTGTTAGCGGACTTCGTTGAAAACGAACATCTGCTATACCACGGGTGGCATAGGCCGTCATCGGATCAAAATTGACGTCGCCTTCCAGGCGAACTAATTTTTTTTTACCGGCAGTGTAGAAATTACAATCAAGGGTGCGCAGCGATCAGCTGGCCCAAATGGCCTCCCAACAGAATTTTATTCTTGGTTGTGGCAGATAACTGGCAATGAGATGACAAAAATGTATATTGAACTGTTAACAAATCATCCCCTCCTAACCACGTTTACTGGGGGTGTGGTGGCACTTGTCCCAAAAGCATCGAAGAGAAAAGCATCGAAGAGACAGCGTGAAACGGTGAAACTTCCTGGCAAATTAAAACTGTGCGCCGGACCGAGACTCGAACTCAAGACCTTTGTCCTTCGCAGGGAAGTGCTCTACCATCTGAGCTACCCAAGCACGACTCACGCTCCGTCCTCACAGCTCCGCCTCTGCCAGTACCTCGTCTCCTACCTTACAAACTTTACAGAAGCTCTCCAGAACTAGCACTCTTGAAAGAAAGGATATTGCGGATACATGGTTTAGTCATAGCCTGAGGGGTGTTTCCAGAATGAAATTTTCACTCTTGGGTTACTCGGATGGTAGAGAACTTGCCAGCGAAAGGCAAAGGTTCCGAGTTCGAGTCTCGGTCCGGCACACAGGTTTAATCTGCCAGCAAGATTCATGTCAGCGCACACTCCGCTGCAGAGTGAAAATCTCATTCTAGAGTGAAACGGTACTGTCAGTCCCATTTTATAAGATTTGTCACTGAGAACTTTTGAGCGTGCTATTATCATATGAGTCACACTTAATTTCACTCTTTTACTGTTGCTAATAGGGTCTTCAGGAAGAATTATAGTATTCTGGTAGTTGGAAATCAGCAGTTAACGCAGGGCAAGTCAGAGATGTGCTGTTCCCTTAAACACTTGACAACTTCTGGTTTCTTGAACTTATCCTATTCCTTCCCCTTAATTTCCTACCTATTTGCAACGAATCAAAAATGCAAGAGCGAATGATAAAACAGGCGATATCACAAAAACAGAGATGTGCGTAGCAATCTGAATACCTAAAAGCAATAAAACAGCTGGTTTGGATGAAACCTCCGCCAAAATTCTGAGATACGGGGGCTCGGACCTATTTGCCACTTTACTAAACTCTGCAATACCTGTTGGCAAACAAGGCAAGTTACATGAGACTGGAGGCCTGACATCATTGTTAAACTACCGACGAAAGGAAATCTAACCAAATATACAAATTGCCAGGCCAAGTCTTTTGCTCGTTCTTCTATAAAGGATACGAGCAGAAGAAGATTGTCAACTACGGATAGAAGAGGCTAACACAAACAAATACTTGTTTTGCGAAAAGTAGTAGGACAATGCACAAAATTCAACTTAAAATCCGGCGATTAAAAAAAAAAAAATGACAGAGTACACCGAGAATCACGGCGAAATACATTCAGCCTATGTGGAATTCATGGCCAAGTCATTAATGTTTTCGAAAACCTATGGCAAGATTCGAGTTGCTGCATGAGAACAAAAGATGGGAACGCCCTTTCTTTGGTATTCCGACAGGTGTTAGACAAAGATGCATTTCGTCACGATCCCTTTTCACATTAGTCGTATTTTTTTAATGAGATAATCCATGGACAACTCTAACGTAGTATAATATAATAAAATGATAATATAATAGGATAGGGAATGAATGATAATAAAATGTTGGAATGTGTGGCTTTTTTAAAATGGATGAATTAAAGAGATTAATTCTTTGGCATGAAGGACAAGCACAATAAGCTAGGCATTGCCTGTAACGGGAGAGGAATCATTTTAGTTTATATTTATATAAATAAATCGTCTTCATAGTATTTTATACGTACCAATTATTAATATTATGTCCGATCGCAGTCTCCTTGACTGTGGCCGTGTTGTTATATTCGGATCTTCGTAAATTTTCCGAAGTACACAGGTGGGCTTCCGTTCTTCTTATTGCATTACTACTTGAAATAATAATAACTCTCACAAATATTCTGTTAATAAAACACTACTATATTTCTGTTCGATGCACATAGAAAATGCACACAATGGCGGTCTGCAATTACTCGCTAAAAAATGGCGGTTCTAACTCGTTCACTCACTGAGCGAAACCTTCCTTCCAACAACTCGTACAAGAACAAAAACTGCTCTGTCTTTTAACATCTGAAAGTCAAAAATACCTGACGGTAGGCACAGGCTCTACGCTGGGCTACTACCACCTCATCTTTCCTCTTTGCTTTTAAAGAGGATGAAAACATAAAAGTAAGAAATGCAAAAGGTATATCACAGTAGGCATACGGTTCAATGAGCAGCCTAGGCTTACGAATCTGGATTTTGCTGATGACATCGTTCTTTTCGCAAAAACATCACAAAGTCTGCAACTCATGACTGTCAAGCTGGATGGAATGGCCAGTTCTTTATGGCTAAAAGTATATATTGATAATACGAAAACAATGTCAATAAAAAGTGTAAAAGTAAATTATAGTGCAACACAAACTACTACAAGATGGTTCAAATGGCTCTAAGCACTATAGGACCTAACAGTTGAGGTCGTTAGTCCCCTAGACTACTTAAACCTAACTAACCTAAGGACATCACACACATCCATGCCCGAGGAAGGATTCGAACCTGTGACCGTGGCAGCAGCGCGGTTCCGGACTACAGCGCCTAGAACCGCTCGGCCACCGCCGCCGGCTGTGCTGAGTTAAAAGGAGGATGAAACACTAGGCTGGCTACAGCCTGGCAAGTTTCGATTGGACACCAACAGTTGGATACAGTACAGGGAAATCTCGTAACACGTGGTAACGAACTTTTGCAAAGGAACTTCAAGGCATGGAGATGAACTGGGACGAAGATGAGAAACCTAACAGCTGATCGAGTTCGCTAGCGCTGGATAGCTAAGATTAATTATACACATTTCGGAATTTGCCTCCACTTCCGTGCTGTTCACACGTTGCGAAGTAGCGCCTAGGTCGTGTCATCTGTGAAAAATCCTCGCGGTTTCAGACAGTCGATGGTGATGTTTGGTTTTTGGGGCGCTCAACTGCGCGGTCATCAGTGGCCGTACAAAGTCCCATTGTTTACACAGTTCAATCTAGCCATGATGATGAAATGATGAGCACATCACGGCACGCAGTCCGCGGGCAGAGAACGTCCCCAAGCCGGGACCCTGTGATCCAGAGGCAGCAACGGTAGCTACGAGGGTGAGTGAACTGAAAACCTTAAATTTGTAATAATAAATCGAAATTTCACGCCGTTATCCTGTAAGTTGGTACGGATGCTACAAACAGCGTGCAGAATGGCCTGTAGGTGGCAGCATAGTGCAGATGCACACATTCTGTCGCAGTATCAGTAGATAGATGGCCACCCCACTTGCAACTTGCATCAGGGAAGAACAGCGTTCTGTTATTCGGTTTTTGCATTGTGAAGGTGTGAAACCTATTGAAATTCATCGACGAATGCAGGTTCAGTACGGTGATGCACAGCAGCAAGTCTACGAATGGAGTAGGAAGTTCGCAAATGGTGTGACTTCAGTGGAAGATGTTTCTTTTCCAGGTCAGGCACAACGAGTTGTGACTCCACAGGCCATTGCAGCAGTTGAAGCCATAGTGAAAGAAAACCGCCGAGTGACATTGAATGACAATGCAGCATGTTTATAGATTAGTCATGGGTGAGCACACCACATTGTGCATGTTGTGCTCCAGTTTTACACAGTGTCTGCAAGATGGGTGCCACGGCAGCTGACTTATGAAATGAGGGAACGACGTGTTGATGCTTGTGAAGAACTTCTTCGGCGCTTTGAACCAGAAGGTGATGGCTTCCTTGCAAGAATCGTTACTGGGGACGAAACCTGGATTCACTTCCATCAACCGGGAACGAAGAGAGCGAGCAAGCAATGGCGCCATTCCTCATCACCAAAACCAAAGAAGTTTCGAACAGAACCATGAGCAGGGAAGGTTATGCTGACTCTCTTTTGTGAGGAAAAAGGCGTCATTTCGGAGCATTACATGTCTAGAGGGGCCACTGTCACCAGTGCATCATACACAGTTCTCCTAAAAAATCATATGGATTGCTGTCAGCAGGTGTCCTTTTGCAACATGGCAATGCAAGGCCCCACACTGCCCGTACAACAGTTGTAACAATCACAGACCTGCATTTTGAGGCCGGCCGGAGAGACCGTGCGGTTCTAGGCACTACAGTCTGGAACCGAGCAACCGCTACGGTCGCAGGTTCGAATCCTGCCTCGGGCATGGATGTGTGTGATGTCCTTAGGTTAGTTAGGTTTAATTAGTTCTCAGTTCTAGGCGACGGATGACCTCAGAAATTAAGTCGCATAATGCTCAGAGCCATTTGAACCATTTTTGCATTTTGAGTGTCTTCCTCATCCATCATACTCACCATACCTTGCCCCAAGTGATTTCCGTATGTTTGGACCACTCAAAGACGCAATGGGAGGAAAGGAGTTAGTTCCGTTCTGATGACGAGGTACGCGACGCGGTGCATGAGTGGTTGCGCGGACTACCAAAAGAATTTTTTTTCTAATGGAATGTACGCATTTTGTAAGCGCTGGAGGACTTGCATTGAGCGTGAGGGAGATTATGTTGAAAAGTGATACTGCTTTGTACCACTTCCGCAGAATAAATAATATTTTAAAAAATATTTAAGGTTTTCGTCTGACTCACGCTCGTACTAGACCACGAGCAGCGGACGTTTCAGACAGAGGCAGTATTTTGGTTCGTCTGTCACGTGAGCTCAGGGTCACGTGGAACGGAACGAGGTGGCCCACCGGCGGAGGGCCGAAGGCGTCTGTCTGTCTGTCTGTCTTCTCCCCAGGGGAGGGCACGCCGCTGTTGGTGTAGCTGTCGCCGATGACAGCGACTCCGCCAGCTGCGCCAGAATCCCGTTGCCAGCACGCACACACACGCACTAGCACACACACGCGCACACACACACACACACACACACACACACACACACACACACACACGTAGTAAGTGGGAGAGACAGAGAAAGAGAGAAAGAGAGAGAGCTGTCTGAGCACCTGGCCCCGAGTTTTTATTACGCGATTAATTTTGGTGCGGCACCCCGCCACTGGTTGCACATTTTATTGCCGTATGTCATTCGTAATAAGGGAGTAAAATTTCGCTGCCACGGGAAGTATAAATATACTGTAGCTCCGCTGCAGCAGGAGGATCCATTACCAGCCTGGCATCGTAAAGACGGTAATTAAATACGCGTTACGGGAAAAAAAGGTTTCCGGCGACCTTAAATATAACGTTTTCAATCGATCGACGTGCTTGGAAATTAATGTCTGAACACGAGCAATAGTTTCCACTAGGAACGCTGATACACTGACGAAAAAAAAAATGCAACACCAAAAAATACAGTACTGGTCATTAAAATAGCTACACCAAGAAGAAATGCAGATGATAGACGGGTATTCATTGACAAATATATTATACTAGAACTCCCATGTGATTACATTTTCACGCAATTTGGGTGCTTAGATCCTGAGAAATCAGTACCCAGAAAAACCACCTCTGGCCGTAATAACGGCCTTGATACGCCTGGGCATTGAGTCAAACAGAGCTTGCATGGCGTGTACAGGTACAGCTGCCCATGCACCTTCAACACGATACCACAGTTCATCAAGAGTAGTGACTGGCGTGTTGTAACGAACCAGTTGTTCGGCCACGATTGACCAGACGTTTTCCATTGGCGAGAGAACTGGAGAATGTGCTGGCCAGGGCAGTAGTCGAACATTTTCTGTATCCTGAAAGGCCCGTACAGGACCTGCAACATGCCGTCGTGCATTATCCTGCCGAAATGTAGGGTTTCGCAGGGATCGAATGACGGGTAGAGTCACGGGTCGTAACACATCTGAAATGTAACGTACGCTGTTCAAAGTGCCGTCAATGCGAACAAGAGGTGACCGAGACGTGTAACCAATGGCACCCCATACCATCAAGCCGGGTGATACGCCAGTATGGCGATGACGAATAGACACTTCCAATGTGCGTTCACCGCGATGCCGCCAAACACGGATGCCACCATCGTGATGCTCTAAACAGAACCTGGATTCATCCGAAAAAATGACGTTTTGCCATTCGTGCACCCAGGTTCGTCGTTGAGTACACCATCGCAGGTGTTCCTGTCTGTGATGCAGCGTCAGGGGTAACCGCAGCCATGGTATCCGAGCTGATTGTCCATGCTGCTGCAAACGTCGTCGAACTGTTCGTGCAGATGGTTGTTGTCTTGCAAACGTCCCCATCTGTTGACTCAGGGATAGACACGTGGCTGCACGATCCGTTACAGTCATTCGGATAAGATGCCTGTAATCTCTACTGCTAGTGATACAAGGTCCTTGGGATCCAGCACGGCGTTCCGTATTACCCTCCTGAACCCACCGATTCCATATTCTGCTAGCAGCCATTGGGTCTCGACCAATGCGCGCAGCAATGTCGCGATACGATAAACCGCAATCGTGATAGGCTACAGTCCGACCTCTATCAAAATCGGAAACGTGGTGGTACGCATTCCTCTTCCTTACACGAGGCATCACAACAACGTTTCACCAGGCAACGCCGGTCAACTGCTGTTTGTGTACGAGAAATCGGTTGGAAACTTTCCTCATGTCAGCACGTTGTAGGTGTCGCCACCGGCGCCATCCTTGTGTGAATGCTCTGAAAAGCTAATAATTTGCATATCACAGCATCTTCTTCCTGTAGGTTAAATTTCACGTCTGTAGCACATCATCTTCGTGGTGTAGCAATTTTAATGTCCAGTGGTGGTCCTTAAATATCGAGTTTTCAATCGATCGACGTGCTTGGATATTAATGTGTGACCAGGAGCAGTAGTGCTCTACGATTGTTTTGTTTTGTTTATTTCATTTTGGCGGCCGCTGTGGCCGAGCGGATCTAGGCACTTCAGTCTGGAACTGCGCTGCTGCTACGGTCGCAGGTTCGAAGCCTATCTCGGGCATGGATGTGTGTTATCTCCTTAGGTTATTTAGGTTTAAACATTTCTAAGTCTATGGGACTGATGATCTTAGGTGTTAAGTCCCATAGTACTTAGAGCCATTTGAACCATTTTTTAAACTCATTTTGTTCTATATCGTTCGTAGAATTCGTTCGGGGCGGATGACCGATGACACCCGTTCAGGTTCTTTGTTGATCGGTTCTCTCAATTTTTTCCATTACAGAGTGTAGCTAACCCTCTCACCGTACACGCTGTGCTAATGTGCCAAGCAGGATCCCAGGCCCGTTCTGACAGTTTTAATTGCCCCTGTACCTTTGCGGGATCTACGGGAGAGCCTGTGTGACGTTTGGAAGGTAGGAGACGGCGTGCTGGCGAATTAAAGCTGTGAGTACGGGTCTTGAGTTGTGCTTGGGTAGTTCAGATGGAGGAGCACTTAGCCGAACGGTCTAAGGCGCTGCAGTAATGGACTGTGAGGCTGGTCCCAGCGGAGGTTCGAGTCCTCCCTCGGACATGGGTGTGTGTTTGTGCTTACGATAATTTAGGTTATGTTGTGTGTAAGCTTAGGGACTGATGACCTTAGTAGTTAAATTCCTGTAAGATTTCACACACATTTGATCATTTTTGAGGAGCACTTGTCCGCGAAAGGCAAAGCTCCCGAGTTCGAGTCTCGGTCTGGCACATAGTTTTAATCTGCCAAGAAGTTTCATATCAGCGCACACTCATTCTTGAAACATATATAGGTGATTAACGTTGCAAGGCCAGAACCGACTTTCATCAGAAAACATAACAGACCTCTACTCTTCTGTCCAATGAGCTCTCGCCTGACACCACTGAAGTCGCAAATGACGGTGATTTGGGGTCTGTGGAATGGACACTGCAGAGCGTCTGGCTCGGAACTCTCCTTGAAGTAACCGATTTTTAGCAGTTCTTTGTGTCACTGTAGCCCCAACTTCTGCTCAGATTGCTGCTGCAGATGCATTACGTTACGCCAGAGTCAAAAAAATGATTAAAATGGCTCTGAGCACTATGGGACTTAACTTCTGAGGTCATCAGTCCCCCAGAACTTAGAACTACTTAAGCCTAACTAACCTAAGGACGTCACACACATCCATGCCCGAGGCAGGATTCGAACCTGTGACCGTAGCTGTCGCGCGGTTCCAGACTGTAGCGCCTAGAACCGCACGGCCACTCCGCCCGGCTCTGAACGATCGATCTTTATTTTAAGTCACGAGACGCAAAACTTATAGTAACTTGAAAATTGTTTAATAACATGAATACTGGAAGATTAATAAAAATAGTAAACAACAACTTACAGGGATGAGCAAGCGCTCATTAAAAACTTCTCGTCATAGCAGATCGAGTGCCGTAGTCATATGTTAAGATTGATAAATAATTAAGCTCGTAAAGAGCAATACACAAAGTTTGATGCGAAATTGTTTATAAAATTTAATAGAAAATTCATGACGTAAAGAACGGCACTGTATAATATTTTGGGTGGTATCACACGATTTTTAAACTATACTATACACCTAACTTGCAATAATTTTCATTGTTTGCGAATTATTATTAACATTTATCGGCCATAATCAATTAATGATTATAGATATGAAGATTTTTGAGCAGCACAATGTGTAGATTGCTATAGGTTAGTCTAAAAACAGTGCTATATGCAGTTCTATGTTAAAACTTTGCAGCACAGATGTAAACAAACAAATTTACGCTACGTGGTTAAATTTTGCAAAAAACTAAAACCTGATTTTCGGGCGATAGAATTATCCTAGAAATTAATGTAACATGGTAAATAAGATGAACTTTTTAGCGTGGTTCCGATGGTGTACTTACTACTGTTGAGGGTTGTGTATGTCAAAATTTGTAACCTTAACTGGTGAGATTAGTACTTGCATAGTTGGAGGGGGGGGGGTAGACATCTGAGCCTCTATGAGTGGCCATCTTGGCCCGGGGACAGTCGTTCGGCAATCGTTCATGAGTTGTTGGCGGGTGGCTGGAGAGCGAGCCCCACTTGTGGGTGGCCCATGTGGTCGTTTGAGTAAGAATTTTTCGCGCCGATTTATATCCACAAAGAGTATTGTTTAATAGTGCAAGTGTGCAAGCATATACTTGGTGAACTGGAAGTGCTATGATTATTTGTGTGAGTACGAATTACGAGGTATACATCGGCGTAAGTGAACATGTGGCGATCTGTGATTTCGCGCCAAAACTGCTAGAACAAAGAGAACAGTGCGACTCGTGGTTCTGTTCGAGTTGGCTGTGCAACTTTCGATTATAGCAGCCTACTTTACTGCTATTGGGGGCTCGGAGTCAATTTATTATTAAAGTAAAAGTGTAAACCGTCTCAGCAGTGCTCATTTCATTGTGTGAAAGAAAAGGACGACGCCACTAAATACACTCCTGGAAATGGAAAAAAGAACACATTGACACGGGTGTGTCAGACCCACCATACTTGCTCCGGACACTGCGAAAGAGCTGTACAAGCAATGATCACACACACGGCACAGCGGACACACCAGGAACCGCGGTGTTGGCCGTCGAATGGCGCTAGCTGTGCAGCATTTGTGCACCGCCGCCGTCAGTGACAGCCAGTTTGCCGTGGCATACGGAGCTCCATCGCAGTCTTTAACACTGGTAGCATGCCGCGACAGCGTGGACGTGAACCGTATGTGCAGTTGACGGACTTTGAGCGAGGTCGTATAGTGGGCATGCGGGAGGCCGGGTGGACGTACCGCCGAATTGCTCAACACGTGGGGCGTGAGGTCTCCACAGTACATCGATGTTGTCGCCAGTGGTCGGCGGAAGGTGCACGTGCCCGTCGACCTGGGTCCGGACCGCAGCGACGCACGGATGCACGCCAAGACCGTAGGATCCTACGCAGTGCCGTAGGGGACCGCACCGCCACTTCCCAGCAAATAAGGGACACTGTTGCTCCTGCGGTATCGGCGAGGACCATTCGCAACCGTCTCCATGAAGCTGGGCTACGGTCCCGCACACCGTTAGGCCGTCTTCCGCTCACGCCCCAACATCGTGCAGCCCGCCTCCAGTGGTGTCGCGACAGGCGTGAATGGAGGGACGAATGGAGACGTGTCGTCTTCAGCGATGAGAGTCGCTTCTGCCTTGGTGCCAATGATGGTGGTATGCGTGTTTGGCGCCGTGCAGGTGAGCGCCACAATCAGGACTGCATACGACCGAGGCACACAGGGCCAACACCCGGCATCATGGTGTGGGGAGCGATCTCCTACACTGGCAGTACGCCTCTGGTGATCGTCGAGAGGACACTGAATAGTGCACAGTACATCCAAACCGTCAACGAACCCATCGTTCTACCATTCCTAGTCCAGCAAGGGAACTTGCTGTTCCAACAGGACAATGCACGTCCGCATGTATCCCGTGCCACCCAACGTGCTCTAGAAGGTGTAAGTCAACTACCCTGGCCAGCAAGATCTCCGGATCTGTCCCCCATTGAGCATGTTTGGGACTGGATGAAGCGTCGTCTCGCGCGGTCTGCACGTCCAGCACGAACGCTGGTCCAACTGAGGCGCCAGGTGGAAATGGCATGGCAAGCCGTTCCACAGGACTACATGCAGCATCTCTACGATCGTCTCCATGGGAGAATAGCAGCCTGCATTGCTGCGAAAGGTGGATATACACTGTACTAGTGCTGACATTGTGCATGCTCTGTTGCCTGTGTCTATGTGCCTGTGGTTCTGTCAGTGTGATCATGTGATGTATCTGACCCCAGGAATGTGTCAATAAAGTTTCCCCTTCCTGGGACAATGAATTCACGGTGATCTTATTTTAATTTCCAGGAGTGTAGTTATTATAAAAACTTAATAGAACTGTGTCGTGAGAAAAATGATTTTGCTATAATAATCGCCTAATGTTTGTTCCCTAGCATAAACTGTACTCATGTCTGAGTGAATATTAATTGAAAAACTGTAACTAATGCGCGGATGTGGAACAGTGTACTGATGGACCAAGTGTGGAAATCATCCCCTGAGACTTACGTGACAGCCAAAATTTGCACAAACATTTTTTAACCAACATTTGTATATGCACATTCGTGTGAACGCTTCAACTGCATTTATTTGCCGCCCCGTCGCAACATTTACGTGACCATAGCTGCCGTGCAGTGCCTGCATTCCTGCCGAGTGCTTCTCCACTATCGCAGAAGGAATATCCATCTTTTCGTAGCCCTATTACACGGCCCCGAACAAACTCAGTGAAGTGTAGATAACCTTAAAAGCATTTTTGACTAAAATCAAATTACCAAGTGCACTCTCAAAGGTAACTAACGCTCGCGACCGCTACAGCGTTTATTTAAAGCAAACTTGATTTGTTTCTTATGCGACTGGCTTGAGACATCATCTTTCAGGAGTAGAAACACGTATGCAAACTTTCGTCCATGTTGCAAAACTCCTTCTTAGTGTTGTGATTTTCTTTGAGTCAGTATTTTGTTACTGTATGTGTTCCAGTACGAACGTGGTAACTCGATAATGTGTGCAGCTTAAGGGAATGTTTTCGGAAAGACACCTAAAGTAGATTGCAGGCAGCAAGCAGCTGAAACACGTGTGAAAAAAAAAGAACTGTTTCCGCTAAAAGATGGAGACGCAAACCCTCTAAACGGGTTGTGGATGTTTAGTAAAAAATAGGACTGAGGCACACACAGCAGTTTTGAGTGATAAATTGACGGTGCTTGGTAAAATAAACAGAACAATATGAAAGACATAAGGTTATGACTCTGTCAACTGAGACGTTCCAAAAGAAGGAAGGAACATTGGAGTTTAATGTCCCGTTGACAACGAGCTTTTTAGAGGCGGCGCAAACCGCTACACTGGGGAAGGGAATAGGCCACGTCCTTTCCAAAAGAACTGCCCTAAGCAGTTTATAGCGTGACAGAAACATTAATGTGGAAGGCCAGATGGAGATTTAAATCGCTGACCTCCCGAATGGGACTCCGCTGCGGACTGAAAGATTCATTCTGAGGACCCCTACTTCTGAAGTTTTTCAGCGATGCTCAATAGATTGTATATTTACGAGAATCCTGGCTGCAAGCGAACATTAAACCATCGTTCGAAATAAACTCACTGACTGCGAATGTCTTGGCATCGGCTGTATTAGGTACAGTATGAAAATTTGTGCCGGATCGGTACTCGAACCCGGATTTTCTGTTTGTCACCGAGCGAGGTGGCGCAGTGGTTAGCACACTGGACTCGCATTCGGGAGGACGACGGTTCAATCCCGTCTCCGGCCATCCTGATTTAGGTTTTCCGTGATTTCCCTAAATCGTTTCAGGCAAATGCCGGGATGGTTCCTTTGAAGGGGCACGGCCGATTTCCTTCCCAATCCTTCCCTAACCCGAGCTTCTGCTCCGTCTCTAATGACCTCGTTGTCGACGGGACGTTAAACACTAACCACCACCACCACCACCTGTTTATCACGAGCCGTCGCCTTAGCCACTTTTTCTTTGGGTATCATTGCAAGGGGGTGGGGGGTGATCGGAGGGAGGGGAGTTTCCAGAGGGCCAATATAAATCAAGGAAAAGGAGGAAATAATTTATTTTATTTTATTTTACTTGTTGTTGTTGTTGTTGTTGTTGTTGTTGTTGTGGTCTTCACTCCAGAGACTGTTCGCTTGCAGCCAGGTCTCTCGTAAATATACAATCTATTGAGCATTGCTGAAAAACTTCAGAAGTAGGTGTCCTGAGAAGGAATCTCTCCATGCTACTCTATCCTGTGCAAGGTTTATTTTACTATCTATAGTGCTGCCAGCATACAACTAGGTTACTTATAGAGCGACTTTCATTTACCTTCCCCTCGGTGTTATGAACCATGCCATACCATTAGCTTTTGCAACACACTGGTAATGCTAGAAAATCTAAGAAATTATTTCTTACATCTTGTGCCATTACCAGTGCGTATGACATGGTTCGTAACACCGAGGGGAAGGTAAATGAAAGTCGATCTGTAAGTAACCTGGTTGTATGTTGGCATCACTATAGACTGTGTTAATATAACTGACAGTGCTCTGGACCCCCGGCAAGAGATGGACGGACTAGCAGTTAGCGAGTGGGCAGGGAAGTGTATGGACATAATTTTTTAAATGGATACTCTGTGTTGATACGACACGCAATGTAAAGTGAGATGAAATGATATGTTTATAAGAAAATATGCAAGGAAATGTATGAGGATGGATGTGTTGATAATGTTTCGTTCGTGGAATTATTTTTGTCCCCCGCTCGTACTCATGCTTCCCGAGCCCAGGGCGCCGGGTTCGATTCCCGGTGGGGTCAGGGATTTTCACCTGCCTCGGGATGACTATGTGTGTTGTTTCGTCTTTATCATCATCATTCATCCCCATTACGGTCGGCGAAAGGCAACGCCACTAGGACGTCGCCTAGTACGGCGTTGCGAGTCTCCCGCGTTGCTCCCCTACGCTCTGTCAAGTAGCATGGGACTTCATTTCCACATAATTTTTGGAACTGGATGTCACATGAAGAAGGTGAAATTTTCTAAATACATTGTTTGCTCTTCAACAAAATCTTTTTTTTTTCTTTGCTAACCATATGCCTCCTAGTAGTTAGAGTCCATAATAGTTAGAATATTTTTATTTAGCTGGCTGTTGTTGCTACTTGCTGTAGTTCGTGTTATGATGATTTTCTGTGAGGTAAGTACGAGTAACTTATGAAAAAGAATGGGGTTTCCACTATCGGAATTCGTGATTGAAATGTGTTTTGGCAATTAACAGAGTTGGAGGTAGTTTCATACTTATTTAATTATATATTTTTTGGATATATTTTATTGTTAGGATTTCTTCCAATTCAGAGCCATTCTTTCGTGTCAATTATTGGAAGTCATGTTGTCAATGTATAACAGTCAGAATGCGTTGGGCTTGTATATTGTGGGTAATAAATAATAGGTTAAGTCTGAATTCTCTTTGTCAGGGAAAATTCTGTAGATAAGTGTCAATAGAGGAAGAAGAACAAAAGAGGTCGTCTCCTTAAGACGTGGAGACGATCATTGGTGCTACTCGCTGCGGAATTATCGATACATCTCTTCTCGTATCGATGTGGTTGCCTTTGGTAGTTCAGTCTTAAAGAAAATGTTCGAGATTCACTTTTTTCTGTCATGAATAAACCAGCTGCGAATTGGGGTATGGAACGCGGTCCGGAGAAATTTTGAGAAATATTGCTGGTACTTGACGCTCTATACGATGGCACGGTATAGTTCGTCTCAGCAGTGCAAAACGTCGAGTGTTTCTCATCGTTAGCAAACAAACAGTGGACGACGTGGCCGCGTATCCAAGTCACAGAATTTGTTTTTGCTCTCCGAAAATACCCCTCACCCGGGAAGATGAGCGGTTATGCAGTCGTCTGGTCGGGAGTCACGCGTGTGAAGAAAGCCGACGTCTGGCGCACAGAGTTATGCGTGTGAAGAAAGCCGACATGCACAAAATCCAAATATTGTTCGCAGTCAAGGAGATGGTCATCTTCATCCATCACTCCGCAGCTGACACACAATGGTGAGCCTGCGAGGTGAATTTGATGTAGGCGACAACGGCGCATCTGCTTCACTTTAACCGACACCAAGCAGGCTGCACGTCTGTATCAAGAATGACGGCGCTCACCACCCGCCACACAACACTTCTACGTGGGCATTTTGCCTTTCAACCACGTTCGACGTCCTACACAGTTGTAGGTCTGTGGGTCTTGTGCAGAATTATTATTTAATATAGGGGCGACTAGACACTTAAACAATAACAGCAAACAACGAATAGGCTCTAGTTCCCTAATGCTACATCCATGCCCGTTCCCAGCTGGCCATTGTTTATTTGCTAATGAAGACGGGAGCCTTCAATAACTGCTTACACAACATTACTAATTTACGCAATTTATTAGTAATAGTTCACCAAAAACAACAAGCCTTAAAACATTTCATAAAAGACTGATTAAATAACTGTTCCTTTGGGTAGGAAAATCTCAAGCAATAACAGTAGCAAACAATATCACTCCCAAATAAAAACTTACAGAATCGTAATGGTAGAAAGCTACTTTTCAAACTTCAAAATTATCTTTGATTTAACACGCAGACATAAAAAACATACACAAAACCCACAGACAGCAGATATGGTAAATTCCAATACTTATAACCCGCTGAACTACAGCGCAGGACTGAATTTCAAATCCATCCAATGAGTAATCCTGATAACAAAATTATGTTCACAAATAAGAAATATAATAACTTTATGACAACGCCCATCCGGCATTGGCCACACTTTTACACACTCGTCAGTTCCTTTGAAAAGTTACAGTTACTGCTCATTCTCCACACAGTTAAGCAAACTAACACCGCAGAAGTCACTGAGTACCATATTCCACTACTTTCATTCTCCAATATCATGACATCCTTATTGTGGGCGAACGTCTCACAGCACAGCGTGTTCACATTGGGCCCACACTGTCTTGTTTACCTGCCGTGGCAAAACACCCACAAATGACACCGGTCACAGCTCGCCATGCCGGCCGAAGTGGCCGAGCGGTTCTAGGCGCTACAGACTGGAACCGCGCGACCGCTACGGTCGCAGGTTCGAATCCTGCTCCGGGCATGGATGTGTGTGATGTCCTTAGGTTAGTTAGGTTGAAATAGTTCTAAGTTCTAGGGGACTGACGACCTCAGATGCTAAGTCCCATAGTGCTCAGAGCCATTTGAACAGCTCGCCGTAATTGCGCCCATACAATTGTAGAGCCCACGGCTTATCATTCCCAAGCGTCTCGGTCTCACCATCAGTCCACAACAACAGAGTGCCAAAATTATTAAATGCACATTTCGGACCATGCGGACCCCAACACTCTGCCGTTCTGTCCTTCTCGCTCCGTACTGTGTAATCCTCAACTCTTTGTCGCCAGAGGGCCATTCGCCGCCAACTCGGCGCCCCAGTACTGTGGCGAGGCCAATATCGACCTTAATACTCGCGGACGGAGCACCATCATGCCGAAAATCGTCACAGTCTATGTATATTTCCCTCGCCGATGTGAAGCATGTGGGCAATAGTGTATTGAGGATGTAACTTAGTTCAAGGAAGAATTGACCATGCAGAAGAAAGCCACTGGGATGTTCGATAACAGAACTGCAGGGTGGTCCATTGATAGTGACCAGGCCAAATATCTCACGAAATAAGCATCAATTGAAAAAACTACAAAGTACGAAACTCGTCTAGCTTGAAGGGTGAAACCAGATGGCGCTATGGTTGGCTCGCTAGATGACGCTGTCATAGGTCAAATGGATATCAACTGCGTTTTTTATATTTAGGAACCCCCATTTTTATTACATATTCGTGTAGTACGTAAAGAAATATGAATGTTTCAGTTGGACCACTTTTTTCGCTTTGTGATAGATGGCGATGTAATAGTCACAAACGTATAAGTACGTGGTATCACGTAACATTCCGCCAGTGCGGACGGTATTTGCTTCCTGATACATTACCCGTTGTTGATGCATGGCTATTGTGATCAAAATGCCCAACGGGCGTGTGTTATGTTTGCTGCTCGGTATCCTGGGCGACATCATCCAAGTGTCCGGACCGTTCCCCGGAAAGTTACGTTATTTGAGGAAACAGGAAGTGACAGCCACATGTGAAACGTCAGCCACGACCTGCAACAAATGATGATGCCCAAGTAGGTGTTTTAGCTTCTGTAACGGCTAATTCGCACATCAGTAGCAGACCAATTGCGCGAGAATCGGGAATCTCATAAACGTTGGTGTTGAGAGGAATGTCGTTACACGTATTGCCAAATGCATTGAGGCTGACGGACATCATTTGAGCATTTATTGCATTAATGTGGTATTTACAGGTAATCACGCTGTAAGAGCATGCGTTCTCATAAATGACAAGTTCAGAAGGGTACATGTACCACATTGGAACAACCGAAATAAAATGTTCAAACGTACGTACGTTCTGTATTTTAATTTAAAAAACCTACCTGTTACGAATTGTTCGTCTAAAATTGTGAGCCATATATTTGTGACTATCACAGCGCCATCTATCACAAAGGGAAAAGAGTGGTCCAACTAAAACGTTCATATTTCTTTACGTACTACACGAATATGTAATAAAAAAGTGGGTTCCTATTTTTTTAAAACGCAGTTGATGTCCATTTGACCTATGGCTGCGCTGCGCCATCTAGCGGGCGATCCGTAGCGCCATCTGGTTTCCTCCAAGCTAGACAAGTTTCGTTCTATGTAGTTTTTTCGTTTGCCGCTTATTTCGTGAGATATTTGGTGGCCCGGTCACGATCAATGGACCATCAAATATCTCTCGAAATAAGCATCAAACGAAAAAATTACACAGAACGAAACTTGTCTAGCGTGAATTAGGAAATCAGATGGCGCTACGGTTCTCCCGCTAGATGGCGCAGAGCAGCCATATATATATCACGAAATAAGGATCAAACGAAATTACTACAAAGAACGAATATATATATATATATATATATATATATATATATATATATATATATATGAGAGAGGGAGAGAGAGAGAGAGAGAGAAAAATCTCAGCATTAAGGCCTACTGTAGCAGGTATATGTAAGGAGAGAGAGAGAGAGAGAGAGAGAGAGAGAGAGAGAGAGAGAGAGATCTCAGCACTAAGGCCTACTGTAGCTGGTTCGTAAGATGTATCGGATAACGTCGCCTCACATTCATGCGAGAGCTTACAAAAAGGGTCTTCGCTCTGTCCCGAATATGAAAAAGGCTCAAGCCCTCTCTGTCTGTCGGGAGGGTGAGAGAGTCGTAGCAGATCTTAAAAAGCATGCTAGTTCTGACAAAGGATCCCAAAGCCGCCAGCATGCGGCGAGCCAGACATCGCGAGATCAGAAGCGTCTGTGCAACATGGAGAATGAGCGATGCCAAATATAGGTAGTGTAATATTTCTGGTTTTGCAGCTATCATATTCAGATATAAGAAGCTCTTCTTAGAGCAGCTGGGAAGGTTCAAAAAATGGTTCAAATGGCTCTAAGGACATCACACACATCCATGCCCGAAGCAGGATTCGAACCTGCGACCGTAGCAGTCGCACGGCTCCGGACTGCGCGCCTAGAACCGCGAGGCCACCGCGGCCGGCAGCTGGGAAGGTAGCAGGGGGAAAATAACGTAATGTGGTGTGAGATACCAGTGTCAGATGATTTATTCGGAACATGTGTCGGCAGAAATACGGCCTAAATTGTGCTCCTTCTCTGCGATTGGCTGCTGTGTTCGGAAGTAGCTCGCCAAAATGATGAAGTTGCGTTATTAATATTTAGAAAACTAAACCGTCAATTTACTAACATTTCGTATGAAAGCATCTCTCAATAGCATGCTACACTTCTATTATTTCAATAGTGTTAAAAAGTGTGTGAAACCTTATGGGACTTAACTGCTAAGCTCATCAGTCCCTAAGCTTTCACACTAAATTATTCTAAGGACAAACACACACACCCATGCCCGAGGGAGGACTCGAACCTCCGCCTGGACCAGCCGCTCAATATTGTTAATTGCCAGCTCAGAATAATAAACAGTTCCTAAACAAAAAGACAGCGACCGATGGCCTTTGTAGTCTGGTCCCTTCAACCCCCACAAATCAACCAACTCAATTAGCAATCTCTGGTTTTTGGACATTCAGTTGAGAATTAGTTTGATACTAATTACGCAAACACACAGTTCATTATTTTGTTTATTCTTTGTGAAAGTGTTAAGGATGAAAATTATGTGTGATTTATGATGTGGGCTATAATAGAGTAGTTTTCATATTCTGCTAACAAAAATTGAGTGGCATCCCCTATAATCAAACTAATTGAAAATTTAATTATTTATACAATACCAGTTCCTCGTTAAGAGTTTATTACAGCGTCAAGTTAACGGATTCACGACCTACGTGCTGTTTTCTGTGCAGGGGACAAGAACTATAGAAGACTGCAGGTAGGTGAATATTGTTCAGAACATACGCATTCCACTTGGGGCAGTGAAAGCAACTAAGCACCTCGCATGTACTGCAGTCTTAGTACAAGTGAGATCAGTGACACTTCGGCGTGGCGGGGTTCGCTTAACTGTGTAGGCTGCAGATTAAAAATTCACCTACCTCAGAACGGCGTCTGCTCGATGTCCCTCCAATCGACAACGTAGATACTTCAAAGATGATGTAAAAGCAGCGTCGATAAAAAACACCATCTAATACCTACAATTACTGAGGCCGCGCAGCTCTAGTAATGAAATAAAGTTCTGGAGAAAAACTGTCATTAAAAAATTTATCGGGCACTAAGAGAATGGATTGGCTTCTGGAAAATAATGTCCGAAATTTCCGCACAAAAAGGTTTATTTTGTCCATATAGCACAAAGAAACGGTGCTATTCAGTGCACATTTAAACTATTGGCTATTGTCTTCACGTTCACAATTCGTACACTCATTTCACATGCACAACAGCCAGAAATCTTTCCAAACCCGACCCGAACTGAACAACGTTTTCACAGTCATTAATTCCACCACTAACATGAGTTATTACATTCGGTCCTTCTGGAGGATTTCAAAAAAGAAATTTCTCGCCAAAAATGCCTTAGTGGTTGAATACTGGAACATGCCACGCGGATGCTACGAAGGCCAAATTTACACACGCGAATATCATTCCAACAAAACAGTTCTCAAACTCCCAAACTTAACAAAAGTGTCCGTAACTACATCAGCATTAGTCACGACAAGTATCAAACGCGAGGAACTCAGTATTTCCTCATGTAATACATTATTTTGACTGGCACTAGTGACATGACCGCCCGCGTTCAAAGTTAGCGAGCGCCTCCCTTCTTGTGGCCTCACTCCCAGTATAACTAATAAGTAACGAGCGGGAACCGTTTCAATTATGATGGCTAACCATACTCGTTGCCAGTCAGAATGCTTGCCCATGATCATACTCGCGCCAAAACTGGCCTGCACCAATCCTTACATACAGACGCATCTACGTCATTCTGATATACAAATATTAAAGTAATGTTTAATAAACGAAAACGAAAAGTGGGTAAATTCACTATGAACATTTTCCCACGACAGGCTTGTGTAACTCTTGCAGGTTACTTAAGACGGTATATAATGCAACATTAAAATTTCACGAATGTCCCACGTACACACTCTCATTCAGTAACATATACTCCCACAACAATATTAGACACCAATAATAATGTTGTTTGATTTTTATATTACGAAAACTAAAAATAATTAAAGTTTTAACATGAAAAGCTCAATTAATTAATTCTGCACACTGAAATTTCTGTTTGTGCCTTTAGATAATACCAAAAGATAAACTATTATATTTCCAAACTGGATTTAGTTCCCTAAGTGTCGGTTTTTGACTTTTTATCAATTTTTTCTATCTCTGAAACTACGATAGTTGTTGTTGTTGTTGTTGTTGCTGTTGTTGTTGTTGTGTTCAGTCCTGAGACTGGTTTGATGCAGCTCTCCATGCTACTCTATCTTGTGCAAATTTCTTCATTTTCGAGTACCTACTGCAACCAATATCCTTCTGTATCTGTTTAGTGTATACATCTCTTGGTCTCCCTCTACGATTTTTACTCTCCACGCTGCGCTCCAGTACTAAATTGGTGATCCCCTGATGCCTCAGAACATGTGCTACCAACCGATCCCTTCTTCTATTCAAGTTGTGCCACAAACTCCTCCTCTCCCCAATCCTGTTCAATACTCCTCATTAGTTATATGATCTACCCATCTAATCATCAAAATTCTTTTGTAGCACCACATTTCGAAAGCTTCTATTCTCTTCTTGTCCAAACAAGTTATCGTCTATGTTTCACTTACATACATGGCTATACTCCATACAAATACTTTCAGGAACGGCTTCCTGACACTTAAATCTATACTCGATGTTAACAAACTTCTCTTCTTCAGAAACGCTTTCCTTCCCATTGTCAGTCTACATTTTATATCCTCTCTACTTCTACCATCAGCAGTTATTTTACTCCCCAAATAGCACAACTCCTTTGTACTTTAAGTGTCTCATTTCCTAATGTAATTCCCTCTGCATCACCCGACTTAATTCGACTACATTCCATTATCCTCGTTTCGCTTTTGTTGATGTTCATCTTACATCCCCCTTTCAAGACACCGTTAAAATGCTCTTCCAAGTCCTTTGCTGTCTCTGACAGAATTACAATGTCATCGGCGAACCTCAAACTATGATAGTTATACAGCTGAAATTTGCATACAATTTTCTCCTGAATGTCAAAAGGTAGTGTACCGATTTTGAAAATGAGTGGATAATATTTAATATCATTTATTTAGGTTCTTATAGGTGATGAATGTACAACCGCTAAGAAGCGACACAGGAGTCGTTCTCATGCTTCCGCAGCAGCAGGAGAACATGACTCACTGATAGGACTCAACTTGCGGTTTCTTCCGCAGACTTCGGCTTCAATACTGCGGGCTGTATAGCGACGTTCAACATGTCATCTGTGGTAACACAGAGAAGGTATTAAGGGACGAAATTTTTGAGGAAAGGCATTTATCGTAATCACGAAAATTCCCCTCTTATCTCTCTCCCTCTCTTTCACTTGCCGTAGTTGGCATATCGGGACTGTTGCAGAATATCCACAGTCCCAACACGGTGATCAGTTATCCATTCTCTGACCTGGTTTAATAGACGCCTGCAATTGACGGTTATCGAGTGTCGGAGGTCGGTTGTGAAACCAATGCCCAAGCAACAAATCGTGTATATACTCGCACGGGGTGGGGTGGGGGGGGGGGGCGGTGAGCGATGCACCCCTGGGTCAGCCCCTTACCTACACACAGAGAATGTGAGCTTTGGACACTGTGACTACTGCCCCGACGCCGCGCCGTCGGTCGCCACCCACGCCAATGCTGCATGGACATTGTTGTTGTCGCGAAGGAGGAATAGCAGATCGTTGACGTAGGCATCTACATCTATGTGATTACTCTGGTATTCACAACAAAGTGCCTGGCAGAGGGTTCAATGAACCACCTTCAAGCTGTCTCTCTACCGCTCCACTCTCGAACGGCACGCGCGAAAAACGAGCACTTAAATTTTTCTGTGCGAGACCTGATTCCTCTTATTTTATCGTGATGATTATTTCTCCCTATGTAGGTGGGTGGCAACAGACTGTTTTTGCAATCGGAGGAGAAAACTGGTGATTGAAATTTCATGACAAGATCCCGTCGCAACAAAAAACGCCTTTGTTTTAACGATTGCCACTCCAATTCACGTATCATGTCTGTGACACTACCTCCCCTATTTCGCGGTAATATACAACTAGCTGTTTCTCTTTGTACTTTTTCGATGTCATCCGTCAGTCCCACCTGATGCAAATCCCATACCGCACTGCTATCCTCCAGAATAGGGCAGACAAGCGTGGTGTAAGCAGCCTATTTAGTAGACCTGTTGCACCCTATAAGCGTTCTGCCAATGAATCGCAGTCTTTGGTTTGCTCTACCCACAATATTATCTATGTGATCGTTCCAATTTAGGCTATTTGTAATCGTAGTCCCTAAGTACTTAGCTGAATTTTCAGCCTTCAGATTTGTGTGACTTATCGCGTAATCGAAATTTAGCTGATTTCTTTTAGTACTGATGTGAATAACTTCACACTTTTCTTTATTCATGGTCAACTGCCACTTTTCGCACCATACAGATATCTTACCTACATCATTTTGCGAGTCGTTTTGATCATCTGATGACTTTGCAAGACGGTAAATGACGGCGTCATCTGCAAACAATCTAAAACGGCTTCTCAGATTGTCTCCTATGTCGTTAATATAGATCAGGAACAATAGAGAGCCTATAACACTTCCTTGGGGAACGCCGGATATTATATTTGTTTTACTCGATGACTTTCCGTCCGTAACTACGAACTACCTTGCAGTGCAGCAGAAAGTGTGTCCGCCGAGTGTCATCCCGGCCAGGCGCTGTCGGAGTCCAGAGAGAAGCGGTTCCAAAGCGAAGGCGTGCAGTCTCACTGAAAGAGGACAATTGCCTCTCACCAGCGCTGGATCAGGATCGGCGTCGTGAGACGGCCGTTGTACAACACCTTCAACGTCGCGCCGCGAAGAAGATGCATCACCACCTTTACGAAGGGGTCCTGGGAACTCATCTGTCGCAGTATCGCCACCACTTCGGCTATCCGTGCACGTTTCCCGGACCGACGCAAACTTGCATATGTCACTCTTCTACATTCATGTACCATAGTCCCCTACATTCATGACTGAGTGCTCGCAGCATTCCTCCAGATTCTTGCTCCAGTGCGAATGACACTATGAGGGATCGACAATAGTCCCCTATATTCATGAATGAGTGCTCGCAGCATTACTCCGGATTCCCGCACCAGTGCAAATGACACTATGAGGGATCATGACTAATGATCTTATAGTCTTTTGTCTGTCCTGTCAAGTATTACATAGTTGCTTCATAACATATATTACGAGTGGAATATGAACGTGTGGAAAATTACGTAACTCAATAATATTCATTCAATTATGTAATTATTTCTTAAAAAGGTTATAATTATGTAAAACAGAGACAATATTTGTTTCACATTCTTTGTTAATCTATGTCATTCTTTTCTTTTGTTTTGTACCCTTTTGTCGTCTTCTTCTGATGTACGTCGCCGATGCAAGACGCGAATCGATTTGAGGTCTGTTGAATGAAAAACATTTAATGTAGAATTATTGTACTTTTATGTTCATTTGCTGGTAAAAAAAATGAGCCAAATGCGTTAAAACTTTTTATGATGAATTATTGAAAATTGACTTCCTCTTTTAATTATAATTTTGTATTAACTGTTTTATCGTAGCTGCAAGAAGCGCAGCTATTGTTAGTTGCGATTATATAGCAACTTCGTCTGTACTTCTAGTTGAAAGTATCATGGGTTTGTGTTAAACCAATTTGCAAAACAATTTTTTTATTGGTGGCATCAATTTAAATTATAATTATTTACTGCGCATAGGAAAATTTTAATTAAAAAAGAAATCCTCTATCTTTTGTTGGCCGCGATCTTAACTTTTATCACTGCTGCAGATTTAAATTACTTGAAACTGCAAACAATATTCCGATGTGTAAGAAATAAATGTGCACCGGTGGTACTGAACTCTTATTTATAAAAGAGAAAAATTAATCGAATCAGACTTCATTATCTAAGAACAGTGCTGATGGTATTCATTGTTGAACAAGATTTCATTGCTGATGTATGAGGCCAAAATTAAAAACTACGCACGAATCACGGAGAAAAATATTTCTGGTAGCACACGTCAGTGTTGTGTGCGGGTGGTATTCTGTGGTTCCTTTTCATGATTAATTTGCTAAGAATAATTAAATGCTTCGAAGACAAAAATTATGAAAGCTCTGATGTACGGTCTGTAATTTTAGTGATATGAACACAGCTTACAGTCAACATTATTACACAACGTCAGTGGAATTCTTGTGCAATTTGAACAAAATAATTGTCCGGGAGAAGTTGTAGTATGAATATTGCATTATACATGTGTATAATATTGTCAGTATCATTTACAAAATCAAATAAATGCAACTGCTAAAAATAAAAAACAGAGTGAATTCAAACCGCAGAATACCATAGAGAATCGTATCATTCATATTCATTGCATTTGTCCATGTTGACGATACACAATAACCGCCACAGCTTGTCTGAAAGAACAGCCATTACTGACGATCGACAACCGTACGACCCTGGGCAGATTTTCGTGGCACTAATAGGTAAATACATCTATACATAATACAGCCGATGCCAAAATATCCGCACTCAGCGAATTTATTCCCAACTAATTTCGTACAGCTCTCTATCTTCAGCAACGATCGTTATTCCAGACAAGCAAGTAAATGTTAAACCATCGTCGCAGGACCTTACGTTGTCGACTTCGGCGAACATGACTATCGCAGTTCAAAGTGGTTTGAGGAAAGGCCCGCTAATATCATTATCTGAATTCTGCAACGTTCCCTGCAGGTTGCAGATAGAAGAGCATGTAGATTTGTTTAGGAAGATGAGTTCTCTGCACTTTGGAGAACAGCAAATGCGTGTGAGAGTTTTCACTCTCGTTTTAACACTTCGTTTCAATCGTCTATCTCTTATATTCACATTTTTGTAACATGAATACAAACAGACACTTACATTCAGATAAACAGCGCCGACTCTGACAAGAACTGACAAGAAAACCAAAGAAGACAAGTATTCATCCAGAATGAAATTGTGCAATGGAAACAAGGCCAGATTGTAGTTTTCGAACTGTGTTTTGTACAAATTTGAAAAGTCAACTCTAGGTTGAAAAATGTTTTGAGTGCAAGAACTTGCAGTCTAAGATCCTTATTGTATACTTCTTTTTCTTTCAAAGCCTTTTTGTCACCCTTCTATCAGTTCAGACATTTAAGATAATAATTCATCTTCTTATACATTTTTTGTAAAAATATAATACTAATTCTTTAGCTTAACATTGCTAAATGGTACTCTGATACGTTGTGAGGAGTGGGCAAGAGAAAACCACAAGTCTGTTGTTAGTTATGGAGATCTGGTGCTGCCAATAAGGGCAGTTTTGGGCAAGTTACGGAGTTTTGGCGTAGAATGGATAGAAATTGTGGAGTTCGTCGGCTTGGTCAGTCGTCCACATCTGGCTCTTACGTAAGCAGTCGGCTTTACATGGGTCGATAGAGTTATTGGATGTCCTCCTGAGTGTTATCGTGCCAAATTCTGCGCAACTGGCGCTTTAGATCGTCAGAATGCCGAGCTGGTAGGAGAGCCCTGCTCATAATCTTCCAAATGTTCTCAATTGGGGAGAGATTCGGCAACGTTGACGGCGAAGGCAGGGTCTGGCAATCACGAAGACGACCAATAGAAACTCTCGCGGCGTGCGGAGAGCGCATTATCTTGCTGAAATGAATGCCCAGGGTGGCTTACTATGGAAGCCAACAGAACGGCGCGAATGATATCGTCGATGTGCCGCTGGACTGTAACGCTGCCGCGGATGACTACCAAAGGTGTCCTACTGTGAAAAAAATAGCACCCTGGGTCATCGTTCCTTGTCGAAGGGCCCTGTGATGGGCGACAATCAGGCTGGTATTTCACCACCGCCTGGGACGTCTCCAGATATGTCTTCGGACTGTAATCTCATTGACTGGAGTAGAATTGCCTTCACTGCTGAGTCCCACTTCTAACTGAGCCCCCATGACTAGCGACGACTGGAGATACCCCAGACAGCGATGGGGTACTAAACTGACAGTCACCTGCCATGCCGGCCAGTGTGGCCGAGCGGTTCTAGGCACCACAGACTGGAACTGCGCTACCGCTACGGTCGCAGGTTCGAATCCTGCCTCGGGCATGGATGTGTGTAATGTCCTTAGGTTAGTTAGGTTTAAGTACACTCCTGGAAATTGAAATAAGAACACCGTGAATTCATTGTCCCAGGAAGGGGAAACTTTATTGACACATTCCTGGGGTCAGATACATCACATGATCACACTGACAGAACCACAGGCACATAGACACAGGCAACAGAGCATGCACAATGTCGGCACTAGTACAGTGTATATCCACCTTTCGCAGCAATGCAGGCTGCTATTCTCCCATGGAGACGATCGTAGAGATGCTGGATGTAGTCCTGTGGAACGGCTTGCAATGTCATTTCCACCTGGCGCCTCAGTTGGACCAGCGTTCGTGCTGGACGTGCAGACCGTGTGAGACGACGCTTCATCCAGTCCCAAACATGCTCAGTGGGAGACAGATCCGGAGATCTTGCTGGCCAGGGTAGTTGACTTACACCTACTAGAGAACGTTGGGTGGCATGGGATACATGTGGACGTGCATTCTCCTGTTGGAACAGCAAGTTCCCTTGCTGGTCTAGGAATGGTAGAACGATGGGTTCGATGACGGTTTTGATGTACCGTGCACTATTCAGTGTCCCCTCGACGATCACCAGAGGTGAACGGCCAGTGTAGGAGATCGCTCCCCACACCATGATGCCGGGTGTTGGCCCTGTGTGCCTCGGTCGTATGCAGTCCTGATTGTGGCGCTCACCTGCACGGCGCCAAACACGCATACGACCATAATTGGCACCAAGGCAGAAGCGACTCTCATCGCTGAAGACGACACGTCTCCATTAGTCCCTCCATTCACGCCTGTCGCGACACCACTGGAGGCGGGCTGCACGATGTTGGGGCGTGAGCGGAAGACGGCCTAACGGTGTGCGGGACCGTAGCCCAGCTTCATGGAGACGGTTGCGAATGGTCCTCGCCGATACCCCAGGAGCAACAGTGTCCCTAATTTGCTGGGAAGTGGCGGTGCGGTCCCCTACAGCACTGCGTAGGATCCTACGGTCTTGGCGTGCATCCGTGCGTCGCTGCGGTCCGGTCCCAGGTCGACGGGCACGTGCACCTTCCGCCGACCACTGGCGACAACATCGATGTACTGTGGAGACCTCACGCCCCACGTGTTGAGCAATTCGGCGGTACGTCCACCCGGCCTCCCGCATGCCCACTATACGCCCTGGCTCAAAGTCCGTCAACTGCACATACGGTTCACGTCCACGCTGTCGCGGCATGCTACCAGTGTTAAAGACTGCGATGGAGCTCCGTATACCACGGCAAACTGGATGACACTGACGGCGGCGGTGCACAAATGCTGCGCAGGTAGCGCCATTCGACGGCCAACACCGCGGTTCCTGGTGTGTCCGCTGTGCCGTGCGTGTGATCATTGCTTGTACAGCCCTCTCGTAGTGTCCGGAGCAAGTATGGTGGGACTGACACACCGGTGTCAATGTGTTCTTTTTTCCATTTCCAGGAGTGTAGTTCTAAATTCTACGGGACTGATGACCGCAGATGTTTAGTCCCATAGTGCTCAGAGCCATTTGCACCATTTTCGCCCGTCATACAGCCCAGTAACCAGGAATGATGGTCTGGGGTACGATTTTTGTTTTGATAGGAGGACGCCTTTGCTTGTCATCCGAGGAATCCTTCCAGCACAGCGATACTTTGACGACATTCTGTAATATACTGATTATTCCTTGCTACTGTAGTGTTATCTTTGTAAGTAGGCTGTTTAGGTCTTTTATATTGGTAACGCCACGTAGCGCTCTGTATGAAAATCACTGGCTGTGCTGTGTGCAGCCTGTGGCTAGTTTGCATTGTTGTCTGCAATTGTAGTGTTGGGCAGCTGGATGTTAACAGCGCGTAGTGTTGGGCAGTTGGAGGTGAGCCTCCAGCAGTGGTGGATGTGGGGAGAGAAATGGCGGATTTTTGAAATTTGTAAGACTGAATGTGCTATGTATATTATGATTTTTCAACACTATTAAGGTAAATACATTGTTTTTTTCTATCAAAATCTTTCATTTGCTAACTATGCCTATCAGTAGTTACTGTCTTCAGTAGTTAGAATCTTTCATTTAGCTGGCAGTAGTGGCGCTCGCTGTATTGTAGTAGTTTGAGTAACGAAGATTTTTGTGAGGTAAGTGATTTGTGAAAGGTATAGGTTAATGTTAGTCAGGGCCATTCTTTTGTAGGGATTATTGAAAGTCAGATTGCGTTGCGCTAAAAAATATTGTGTTAGTATAAGCACAGTAATTCATTAATTATTCTAAGGGGACGTTTCATCTTGAAGCTGTGAGAAAGGAGGACAGGCGTTCCAACGTGCAGAAGCAGAGACGATGCTGAGGTCAGACGAAACTAGGAGAGATATTGTTACATTAAGTAAACCGTAAGGGGAGAGCCTTGCGAAAATGCAGACGCCCCCAGACGCGGTCCTAGGGCGCTAGTTACTCTTCAAGGAATTAACATGTAATTTCATATGTCGTCTAGACGCTGTGGTAGGTTGCCGCCGTAGAACTTTGTGACCAACAGGCACGTATTAGCGATAAAGCCAGCTTGATACCAGCCCTGAGAACAGCTACGTCAGTAGGCTCACAAGGGCTAGAAAGAGAGCGAAAACGCCAAAAAACTGTTGACCTAGCAGTCCCTACTCCGGGGAGCGCGAGGGGCGAGGCTAAATGACGTATAATAATAATGTTTCAAGCCTTATTTGGCAGAGCAGTTATGTTTAGTTTTCAGCTGAACAATGTTGATACCAAAAACGGACATAGTGCAACTGCATTAACATCCCCAACTTAGGAGCAGTATAGGGGACCTAACTAAACCGTGATTGGCAGGTCCTGCAAGAGACCTGCAGGATTGGCTGAGAGGCTTTATGTGGGAAAAACACTGCCCCCACGCGACTCTTTGAAACCCCTAGTTTCCGCATTTTGGCAGAGTTCTCAGTAAGGCGATCTGGGCGCCGAATCCGCGTCCGTTGACTCCAGCCGCGGTCCAGCTCCGCGTTAAGTCTGCTCTCTCACTTGGGAGTGCCTCGGTGAACAGTGTCACATTCAGTATGTTTTGCAACTAAGTTGTTGCCTTAAGATGCTGCTAGTGTTGGCACTGTGGTTAGCATCCTTTCCTGGTACTTCTTCACTGGCTTCTGTTGTAAGTGTTATACATGCTTTTTTTAACCCTAGAACTAGCTTCCAGTGTATTAGTTACCCTTCATGGCAAGCCATCCTGGGATTACATTTCAACAAGATAGTGTCCACCAGCACACGGCGAGAGCTTCTGCTGCTTGTCTTCGATGCTTGTCTTTCGCCAGCAAGATCGCTGGATCTAACCCCAGCTGAGAACGTTTGGAGCATTATGGGAAAGGTCCTCCAACTTGCTCGGGATTTTGACGATCAAACGCGCCAATTGGGCAGAATATCTCTCCGGAGAACATTCAACAACTCTGCCAATCAATGCCAAGCCGAATAAGTGCTTGCATAATGGCCAGAGATGGTCCAACGCATTATTGAGTTGCTCAGATTGAGAAGCTCTTTCTCTTGAATATATCACCCAGTTCTTCTAATGCTTCAAATGACAGTAAGCACTATGGGACTTAACTTCTGTGGTCATCAGTCCCCTAGAACTTAGAACTACTTAAACCTAACTAACCTAAGGACATCACACACATCCATGCCCGAGGCAGGATTCGAACCTGCGACCGTAGCGGTCGCGGGGTTCCAGACTGCAGCACCTAGAACCGCTAGGCCACTCTGGCCTGCGTTTTTCTAATATTGTGATAATTTGTTTGTCAGTATATGTGCATCACATCTACCGATTTCCGCCCCTGTCGTGTAATTTCTTAGTGGTGCGTCGTCTTTTGTAGCTTGGAAAGTGTTTTGAGCGAAACTGGAAGCGTCAGGGCGACTGAACGACCAAAAAACGCACTCACAATGATGAGCTTATCTTATAAATTTGTCTCTCATAGAATGTGCCTCGACGATGTTCTTAAAACTGTAGACAATTACAGGTGTTAGAGAGAAATTGTGTCATCATTCCGCGCCAGCAAACGGCGTCATCAACGCACGCCTGTGCGTTCCTTCATGAACAGTTTTAAACGGTAATTGATATTGGGTTAGGCTAGGATATCAGCAGGACTGCTCCTTTAAAAGTTCCATGAGACACTGTCACTCAATTGCCGCGATATGGGATTCCAAGATATTCATCAACAAGGGCAAAATCGGGTGACGGTATGTTGTGAATTAAATCAGGCGATGCTGAAGGAATTACATTAGGATATGAGCCAGATGAGTTTTGTTATTTGGGCTGCAAAAAAACTAATGATGGCCGAAGCGGAGAGTTGGTTTTCTGTGAAGACTGGTTGTAACGAGCAAAACATTTCCGAAAAATAGGAATTTGTTAAAATCTAAAATAAATTTAAATTAGGAAGTCTTTTCTGAAAGCAAAATGGTTCAAATGGCTCTGAGCACATCTGACGTCATCATTCCCCTATAACTTAGAACTACTTAAACATAAGTAACCTAAGGACAACACACACATCGATGCCCAAGGCGAGATTCGACCTGCGATGTGCGACCGTAGCAGCATTTCTCTGGAATGTGGCTTTGTACGGAAGTGAAACGTGGACAATAAGCAGTTTAGAAAAGAAAAACAGCACATTTTGAAACGAGGTGCTACAGAAGAATTCTGCAGATTGGATGAGTAGATCACGTAACTAACGAGCAAGATACTGAATGGAACTGAGGAAAAAGTAATTTTTGGCTCAACTCGAGACAAAGAAGGGATCGGTTGATAAGGCACATTCTGAGACATCAAAGGAATCATCTGTTTAGCGTTAGAAGGAAATGTCGGTGCTAAAATTTGTAGAGGGAGATCAAGAGAGGAATACAGTAAGCGGGTTTAAAAGGATGTAGATTGCAGTAGTTATTCGGAGCTAAAGAGCTTTCCACAGGACAGACAAGCCTGGAGAGGTACATAATGTCAATCTTTGAAGTTAAGACCACAAAAACAACACATTCAGATGTACAACACTAATTTTTCCTTGGTAATGTGGACTAAGATCCGTGGCCGTGGACTAAGCTACTTGAACAAGTGCAGCGATTACTCACTTTTGTGTAGCTTCATTTGTCGGAAGACGCGTTTCAGGTTTTCACTGATTTTCGGTTGGCACAATATTTACATTTTTGACAAAACAAAACAAAATTTTCGGTTGGCACAATATTTACATTTTTGACAAAACATCCATTTTTGTCGAATGCTTTTTGAGCGATGCACGCAATCGACAAAAAGTTGTATTGATGAGCATATAAATACATTATCTGATGATGAATCCTTACTTCTTTGAGACATGCCAATTTTAGAGTTTTTTCACTGTGAAACGTGATTGCAACTACGTTATAACAATGAGTTTCAGAGCCACGGCCGAACACCTATCAACGATAAAAATCATGTTAATACATTATGCCTATTGAAGAAGGATGAAAAACCGAAACATGTCTGGAGTAAATAAATGTATACATAAAGAGCTGGCTGCTGCATTTCTTGACGTAATTCAAACAGGCAACTTCACATTTTTTGTTGTTGACACCTGGGTGCAACATGCCATCCAAGCAACTCTCTTTGCCGAGTCTGCACAAAGTTCCTGACATGCTACCCGGAGATTTTGAATGTGACAGCGCGGGGATGCTCTTGTGAATCTGACATTTGGACATCTTCTAAGTCATTTTAAACACTGCACAATCAGTGCTTATCCTTTATGACGGCGAAACGTTCAGGAGAGTGAAAGAAAAATTCAGGCCAGGATAAGAGGGGAATGAAATATCGTTCCAAAGGGTCGTGCGCGAGAATTCCAATTCTGAAGTAAGAAATTTTTAGAGAAACTATTGAATGGAATATGCATTCTATTTATAAAGGATTTTTAAATTAAGAACAATCGGAACGAAGCTGAATATTGTGCAGAGTAATAACGTGAGCAGTAGAACGAAGCAGTAGAAAAATCGAAGGAATTTTGATGTCTACGAGGCATGATTACATGACGTGATTCAACCAAGGTTAATACCAAACAGAAATACGCAAATCCAATAAATGAAATCTTATTTAATATATCTTTACTGGTGCCAAACGCAGTCATAGGACTGAAGAAGAGGCCGATAATTTCATGAGAAATTATCTAGTATTTGTATGTCATGGACGCGTAAGCACCTTTTGTGTTACATGAAATTATAAGCCCGTACTGTCATCAGAGGTACAGTGTCACCTGGAGGCTTGCTTGGGCCATCTCTTCTTTGCAAGCTGCACGAGAAATGATGCGCAGTGTTAATCGTGGGATGAGGGAGACACAGTAGTCGGCAGTGATGTGTCATGAGAGGTAATATGGCATAGGCCGAGTGGCTCGATTGCACTTATATTCTGAGAGTGTGGAACATGTGGATTTTCTGATTACTTTTTTGAGATGGGGAAAAGGACTGAAGCATTTTGAGAAGAATATTTTGTTATGATTATTTTGATAAGTAATAAAAGAGGATTTAAATTAAGGTAATTGATTTCAGATTTTGTATTTTATTTCCGCAGCTTGTAGCTACGCGTTCTTGGTTCAGACATCCAGAGACTTGAATATAGGGAAAAATAGCCAAGCATAATTTTCAACTTGAATTTTGGATAGGAATAACTGTTGAATATACAAGGTGTTTCAAAATGAATATACTTGTTTTAAGCCTTCGTAGCACATACTACAACCATCTTACTATTATAAATAATACACCAAATGAAAGAGAAATACAAACAGTTTTTCCTACAATTATTCAGTGTGAACACCGATCACACATCGAGTCGATAATGCGAGTTGTTCCGAAACCTTGATCAATGTGTCAGCAGTAACTGTTGCAAAAATGGTTCAAATGGCTCTGAGCACTATGGGACTTAACATCTATGGTCATCAGTCCCCTAGAACTTAGAACTACTTAAACCTGACTAACCTAAGGACAGCACACAACACCCAGCCATCACGAGGCAGAGAAAATCCCTGACCCCGCCGGGAATCGAACCCGGGAACCGGGCGTGGGAAGCGAGAACGCTACCGCACGACCACGAGATTGGGGCTAACTGTTGCAATAACACTGTTTCTGAAGTCGGATAGGTCATCTGGTGTGGGAGGCACATACACATGATCACATCAGATAGCGTGTGAACGTGGAGGTCATGCATAAAATGCTGTGTCAACCGCCCTCTTGTGCCCAATCCACCGGTGGGATACAACTTCGTTTAACCAGTCGCGTACTGAGTTAATGCCAGTGAGGCGGCTCAGCATCTTGCTCCCAAATAAAGGTGTGCTGTTCAGCTTCTTCCCATTGAGGCACGGTCCATAGCTGCAGCACATCAAGATAAGAAACATCATTTATAGTTGATTCACCGAAAAAGAAACGCCCATAAACTTTCCTCGGGGATATTTCGTGGGGTTAAGCGTGAAAGACTCGCGGTCGTTCAACACGTTTTTCACTCACTCTTTGTCATTCCATATTCTTCCCATTGCGCACAGGTGTACAAACAAAACTCCTTGAGTCGCTCTTTCATTTGGTGTATTATTTAAAATTGTAAGTTGAATGTAATAAGCGCTACAACGCCTATTGTTGTATGTTCATTTTGAAACACCCTGTATAACGTCATTTTTACGAGTTGCATTCTTGAGAAGATATCATTTGATGTTAAAAGACTACTTACGTTAGTCCACTCAAGAACTAAAGCTTTTTGTGTATTAATTTTGCTAAGCAAAGTAAGAGACAATTTTTCAATATATAATTTTCCTAATCAGAAAATTAATTACTGGGGTTATTCGGAAAGTAAGGAACGGTCGGTCGCGAAATGGAAAATACAGTGAAAATCTAATGAAGCTTTGCATAGATACACTGGGCACTGCGTCTAGTAAGCCTGTCGATGGCATCATGTCGCTCTTTTCAGTTCTGAGCTCACAGTGAGAACGTGAAGATGTCTAGAAATTAGCGTCTCCAGCCAAGTATGAGGGTCTGGCGAAATATTTCACCTGAAGCTATGCAAGCCACATAACATAACTGTCATGTGGTTCGGGCCTGGCGAAAGATTTAGCCTGAAGCTATGCAATCCACATAACATAACTGTCATGCCGTTCGTTCTACACGATAATTCTCGGCTGCACTCTGCAGGGGCAATGAAGACGCTCTTGCAGCGTTTTCGATGGGAAGTGTTTGATCACCCAAAATACAGTCTGTAATTGCCTACCCCTGAGATTCATCTCTGCTCAAATGAACCGCTGGCTATGAAGACAATATTTTGACACAGACAACAAGGGGCAGTCCAGAGTAGAAAATTGTAAGAAAGCACTGGCAGTTGTCTTCTATAACGAGGGGATTGAAAAGTTGGTACAACGCTATGACAGATGTCTAAGTCTGAGCAGTGATTGTGTAGAGGAGTAGCTGGAAGGTGTAGCCAACTGCTGCAATTAAAACAGTTTTGATTTTCACTGTGGTTTCCATTTCGCGACCTACCGTTCCTTACTTTCCGAATAGTCCTCGTACATTTGATTTATAATTTATCTCAGGTCATTGTCCACATCCAAAGTACATGCCAAAATATGAGTTATCATTTTCACTTCTTCAGATTTGTTATGAACCAAGTATGCATTGGCTTTTTTAAAGATAGAACGCATTGCACCATACTCATCTCTGTAGTTAGTTGTAGGTCAGCAAATGCTCAGAATTTTCAATGCGCTTTAAGAGCAGTGTCACGGTGTTTCCATTGTGCAACAGGTAAGTCAAAATTAGACAGTAAAAAGAATTAACACTGAATTTTTCCAGGGCCAGTTTATCAGAGGTTAATGATTCTCAGTGTTGAATTCAGACAGTATTAGTGCTGTTACGAATATTTAAACAGGCAGGAACCAGATAGGCACTTTCAAGTTACTTTCTCGCAGTCAGATTTTTACACCATATTCTCGCAGCCGAATTCGTAGTGTAAGTAGGCTGTTTAGGTTTTTTTATTGGTAACGCCGCCGCCACGTAGCGCTCTGTATGAAAATCACTGGCTGTGCCGTGTGCAGTCAGTGGCTGGTTGGCATTGTTGTAATACTCGCCATTGTAGTGTTGGGCAGCTGGATGCTAACAGCGCGTAGCGTTGCGCAGTTGGAGGTGAGCCGCCAGCAGTGGTGGACGTGGGGGGAGAGATGGCGGAGTTTTGTAATTTGTAAGACTGGATGTCATGAACTATCATATATATTTTGACTATTAAGGTAAATACACTGTTTGTTCTCTATTAAAATCTTTCATTTGCTAACTATACCTATCAGTAGTTAGTGCCTTCAGGGCACGAATTGGGAAGGAGTGCCTGGTTCATGGCACGAATCTCCTGGCGGACTTGTGTCGAGGTCCGGTGAGTCGGCCACTCTGTGGATGGTTCTTAGGCGGTTTTCCATCTGCCTCGGCGAATGCGGGCTGGTTCCCCTTATTCCGCCTCAGCTACACTATGTCAGCCATTGCTGCGCAAGCAAGTTCTTCACGTATGCGTACACCACCATTACTCTACCACGAGGGGTTACACTCGTCTGGTGTGAGCCGTTACCTGGGGGTGGGGTTGGGTGGTGTGGGGGAGGAGGGTCCACCTGGGGCCAAACCGCACAATAAACCTGAAAGAGTCGTTCGGTGTGGGGCGGCGGAGGGGTGAAGTGGACTGCGGTAGTCGTCGTGGGTTTGTGGACCACTGCGGCTACGGCGGGGATGTAGCCTCTCCGTCGTTTCTAGGCCCTCGGTTAACATACAATACAAGTGCCTCAATACGTCGGAGGCAGCCGGACAAGTCGAGAAGAGGCGCTGATGAACCTCATCAACGAGTCGTGACTTTGGAGCCGCGGGTAAGTGATCGACGACCGTGTTTTGTCGAGCACACGGTAGCGTGGGGACGGTCACTCGCCCCAAACGTTTCTGCGGTACAGTGCAGCCCTTACACCTCAGCACACTCGTAGACAGCTCGTCTAACGCTTAGGCGACGATAGGCAACTGTATGGTGCAGGATGTAGGCTGTCGTGAAGCATAGGTCCTGGTCATCCAACATGGATTGAGCAAGACTGCACCAAATGTCCATGAGTTGGCCGCAGGTCTGCGCGAATGCACCACGCCTGGACGGCGTGGGGGTGGCAGCTTGCAAATCATCTGTGATTGTCCCTCAGTGGAGGAGGGGTGGCAGCGTACCAGTGTTCTCTCCATCTGCAATGTCCCAAGAGACTGCAACGGCAGACCACGGCTGTGGTTTGGATCAGGTTGATTGAAGTCAGCAAGTGGTTAGCAGGTGGGCCAGCATCAATCAGGTCGTCACGGTGTCACTGAAACTCAGCAGACCCTCACTCTCTATGGTTGTAGCGACTGGGACAGAATGCCGACATGACTGGATGAATCTTTTTGATCCCTGAAAGCCTCGTTATTTAAAGAGCCGATCCTGCGCCTATGACGAGGTGCATGATCGAATATGCCCTCATTTAGTGGTGTCGTTAGCACTCCGTGTCTCGCTGTGGTCGTCCAATAATTATTATGGGTCGCTGAGCTTAGGTCTTTCTGCAATTTTTGATTGTTGCTGTTGCGCTCTGGTCCTTGAAGTTACAGGGAGCTGCTTCGCACTGCCCTGTTATGTAGCATTTGCCCTGATATATAGTGTCTGACTACTGTAGTGGCGCTTGTCCCGTTGAAGCTACAGAGTGTTTGTTGTGTTGACTGCTGTGGGACTCAGCGCCGACGCAAACAAGAAAGAGGAGAAGTTGCGATGGCCGATGGCAGAAATCCAAAATAATCTGTACATTAGACTTTACGATTAACAGAAAACTTTATTTCTATGAAGGAAAGAAATAATACTTAACTTCCTCTGCTTCCTGTGCCTAATACATGGAATTACACTGAGAGTCTATTACTACTCGCAGAACACAGGCTAAGTACCGTCTTCGTATTACTCAAAACTGATGTTCTCCAAGTCTGCTACGGAAGTGGGCCGACCAGCGATGGGTGGCTGGTTAAATGGGCGTTGACAGGGAACGCTGAACTCTTCCATTGGCGCGCGGGTCAGCGCCTTTTTGATGCCGTAATGCGGCAATGCGCTGGTCGATGTGCATGCGATGCTTAGGACTGCACAGCGTCACTTCATACTGCCCTGTTATGTAGTGTTCCGGAATTTGCGCTTTTGCTTCCGTCGTTCGGAGACTGTTTCGCAATTTTCGCTTGGTGCCCTGTCTTCCGCTGACGTTCCGATCGACACATCGGCCCCGAGCTGGCCCACTCGGCTCTGGGAAAATTTAGACACGCACACTGAAAGTATTCTATGACACCACAGTTTTTCACAGAACATTTTTAGTATAAGATATGTAGATGTTCAGTTCTCGAATATCAGCTCTCAGTAAATACTCTTTTTTTACGGAGATCCTCAGGAAGTCAACGTTTCGGGAGAATCTGACCAAATACAGTAACTTCATTTTTGAGACAAAGGTCCCATTATGGTTACGACAATGGTCTCATTTCGAGATTCACATATCTCAAATCACTATTCAAGTATTCCGATGTAGGCTTCCTATTGCTTCCTTATAGCACTTCAGGTGAATCGGGTTGTGTTTTCAGGTGAATCGGGTTGTGTTCTTTCGGGAAGATCGCAGGCATTAGTTGACAATAAATACACAGAACTGCCACCAGTAGCTTATCTACGTTCTACAGCTACGTGATTAGTCTGCAATTAAAAATTAAGTGCCTGACAGAGGGTACATCGAACCGCCTTAAAGCTGTTTTTCTACCGTTGCACTTTAGGATAGCGGCCACGAAAACTAACACATATATCTTTCCGTGAGAATTCTGATTTCTCGTTCATTATTATTATGATCATTCCTCCGTATGTATTTGGGCCTCAACAAAATATTTTCACACTTCGCAGAGAAAGTTGGTGGTTTAAATTTCAAGAGAAGATCCTGCCACAACGAAAAAGTGTTTATTTTAATGATAGGCACCTTAGTTCGTGTATGTGCCTATGGCACTCTCCCCCGTTTCGTGATAGTAAAAAACGAATTGTCCTTTGAACTCTCTCGATATCCTCTGTCGATCATATCTGATGCAGATCCCATACCGCACAGAAATACTCTAGAAGGGGACGTACATGCCTCGTGCAGGCAGTCTGTTTAGTAGACCTGTTGTGTTTTCCAAGTGTTCTGCAAATGAATCCTAGTCTTTTGTTTGCTTTACTCGCAACATTACCTGTGTGATCGTTAGAACTTAAGTTATTCGAAACTGCACTCCCTAAGCATTTAGTTGAAGTTACAGCCTTTAGATTTGCGTGGTTTTTTCTGTAGCCGAAATATATTTTCCCATAAAGTAGTTTTCGAACCTTTTCACGCTTATTCTCACAGGGGGCATGCAAAAGTTACATGGTAAGTTGTATCGAAAAACGAATTTCTCCAAGGAATTACACTCCTGGAAATTGAAATAAGAACACCGTGAATTCATTGTCCCAGGAAGGGGAAACTTTATTGACACATTCCTGGGGTCAGATACATCACATGATCACACTGACAGAACCACAGGCACATAGACACAGGCAACAGAGCATGCACAATGTCGGCACTAGTACAGTGTATATCCACCTTTCGCAGCAATGCAGGCTGCTATTCTCCCATGGAGACGATCGGAGAGATGCTGGATGTAGTCCTGTGGAACGGCTTGCCATGCCATTTCCACCTGGCGCCTCAGTTGGACCAGCGTTCGTGCTGGACGTGCAGACCGCGTGAGACGACGCTTCATCCAGTCCCAAACATGCTCAATGGGGGACAGATCCGGTGATCTTGCTGGCCAGGGTAGTTGACTTACACCTTCTAGAGCACGTTGGGTGGCACGGGATACATGAGGACGTGCATTGTCCTGTTGGAACAGCAAGTTCCCTTGCCGGTCTAGGAATGGTAGAACGATGGGTTCGATGACGGTTTGGATGTACCGTGCACTATTCAGTGTCCCCTCGACGATCACCAGAGGTGTACGGCCAGTGTAGGAGAGCGCTCCCCACACCATGATGCCGGGTGTTGGCCCTGTGTGCCTCGGTCGTATGCAGTCCTGATTGTGGCGCTCACCTGCACGGCGCCAAACACGCATACGACCATCATTGGCAACAAGGCAGAAGCGAATCTCATCGCTGAAGACGACACATTCGTCCCTCCATTCACGCCTATCGCTACACCACTGGAGGCGGGCTGCACGATGTTGGGGCGTGAGCGAAAGACGGCCTAACGGTGTGCGGGACCGTAGCCCAGCTTCATGGAGACGGTTGCGAATGGTCCTCGCCGATACCCCAGGAGCAACAGTGTCCCTGATTTGCTGGGAAGTGGCGGTGCGGTCCCCTACGGCACTGCGTATTATCCTACGGTGTTGGCGTGCATCCGTGCGTCGCTGCGGTCCGGTCCCAGGTCGACGGGCACGTGCACCTTCCGCCGACCACTGGCGACAACATCGATGTACTGTGGAGACCTCACGCCCCACGTGTTGAACAATTCGGCGGTACGTCCACCCGGCCTCCCGCATGCCCACTATACGCCCTCGCTCAAAGTCCGTCAACTGCACATACGGTTCACGTCCACGCTGTCGCGGCATGCTACCAGTGTTCAAGACTGCGATGGAGCTCCGTATGCCACGGCAAACTGGCTGACACTGACGGCGGCGGTGCACAAATGCTGCGCAGCTAGCGCCATTCGACGGCCAACACCGCGGTTCCTGGTGTATCCGCTGTGCCGTGCGTGTGATCATTGCTTGTACAGCCCTCTCGCAGTGTCCGGAGCAAGTATGGTGGGTCTGACACACCGATGTCAATGTGTTCTTTTTTCCATTTCCAGGAGTGTATTTCAAGCGAATCTCAGACGCGTTCCTTAAGACCGTGGCAATTTCGGTCCTACAGGCTTGTCCAACTTATTAAGCTTATCCATTAAGAATATTGTAAAACGTGTGACTTGCCGTGTAACTAACACTCAGGATGATCAATTAAAGTGTTTCGTGTGTTCATGTCACAGAGCCAGTACCCAGCGTCACGATACAGAAATAAGAGTTACTATGTAACTCATGCACGACCCATTCGATGGGCCTCAAAATATTCGAGAACTAGTTTATGGAAATAAGTATTTCACAAGCGACTGGCCGCAGTTATCTGTTGTTATTTGTTGTCCAACTGCACTGGAGTACCGTTCCTAATGATTCCGATGTCGACAAGGTACTCGACACTTACCTTGCAATTCATAATCTTAGACACACGTAGGCATTCGCAAAGTAGATTAGGAGCGGGTATTTTCTCGCTCCTGGAATCTGAAGTGCAGACACTCATTCATCACAGAATTGTCGCGTACTTCTAGAAATGACTGTGATTCTCAGTACAGCAGAGCGCGACGGAAAATACTGCAGCAGTCACTATATGATATAGACTTGTATTTTCTTACTGCAGAACAACAATATGACAGTGGAGGCTATTATTGATGTAGGCATTAATTGTGTGGGAATTAATTAACCTTTGCAACCGCAAGGTAACAGGAGTCTACGTTCGCCACAAAAACCGTCCTAATGTTCTACGTATTCCCTCCTCTGTATTGCTACAGATTACATGCGCCTGTCCATGTTTCTACTTTGAATGCAGAGTAGGTGAGAGTACGCGACGGGCCATAGCTGTGTGTTGCCGAGTCAAGGCAACAATCAAAAGTTCTAATTTCACTAACCTAGTGTCTTCTACTGATGCCTCAGCACAGAAGTAGCTTGCCGGTGATGGAGTTCGGCGTGATGTGAGGTTGAAACAACATTACTGGCATGTGGCCTAACGCACGCAAAATGCTTCTTCGTCTGCATTGCATAATACTAACGATGTTGAAGAAGGCAGGTCATAATAATAATTAGAGTAAGCTGCGAGAAAGATTACTATTGAAGACCGCTGCTACAACTATCAATCAAATCTGACTTAGATGTAAAGGTACTTTCTATAGCTCACGCCACCTCTTACGTCATACAGTACGTGAGCTAAAGTTATTATTGTCCATTACTTAGTGAGATCTGGAAGTGAATGCTATGGCTACAAGAGCCAGGACTGTTATTCTCTTCAGACTGTCTATGAAATATTATACTGTTTCTTTGGGGCGCAGGCTGCTTAAGGACTGCCCCACAGTAAAGGCAAACCTTTGTACAACATTGCTGAAACCGAGTTCTCAATCTTTTCTGTGTCTCTTGCTCGTAAATCCCGTACTTAGATGAAAAGGGGTCGTTTCAACAACATGATGCACGGATTTCGGCCACAATTAGCAGTATGAAATAAACATGGCTGAAGTACATTGTCCAACATCTGTCCCTAATTCCGGAAAGAAAGTCCTCCCCCCTCCCCCCTATCCCCTGGGTTCTAATGTAGCATTTGTATAGATGAGAGAGAAGAAAGTGTGAAATTTAGAGGACGAAATTATTTCCTCGTCAGGTGTTGGCACCTCCCTCATGCTCCATGCTATGGAATAGAGTGCAACAGTTGCAGAATTACAAATTCTGGACTGTAGTTGGCGCGGCTGCAGAGAAACATGTCATATTGCAGAGACATATTCCATCTTGGTTTAGTCGTAGGCTGTTAAGAGCAGTTCCAGCGGCTAATCTCAGGGCTATTTTGAGAGGTTGCAATGATCGCCAATGGTCACACCATACCCAAAAAACAGAAAGGTAGCTTACATAAAACGTTGTGTTCAACTTTCATTGTGTCCCCTCGAGATTAAAAAATAGATGGTACGGAAAGAATGCAATAAATCCATTAAAATTATCACGCGTGAAATTGTGTAAACAAGCACAATTATAAATGGCATTAGAGTTGAATAAAAATATTTCCTGTTTCTCCACTTTGAGGAATATTAATCAATGGAATTTTTGGATAGTTCTTTATGATGATATATAACAGAGTATTCTCAGTCAGTCTGATGGTTTTCTCCGTTTCAGGTATTTAATGTTCAGTGTCAAGGTAACATTATTAGTAAATAAATAACAATATCTTTAGTGACCGTTTTCTAGCTTCATTTTCCAACTGCTTGAATATGCTGGACTTAATCACATTGGTATTTCGTTTCAGATCGTTAGATTAAAAAAGACAGCACCCATATTCGTATTAATAGTACGAAAAGATCTGCTACGCATATGCTAAAGAAACATGCTTGCCTATCAGATGTGAAAATAAGATACCTCTCAAAATTATTTTGAGTGGATAACTCTCAGTTCCTTGAGATACAATAAAATTTCCGTATATCCGGCCAAATTTTAGTTCTGAGGTATGAGATGTTCTCAACTCTTCGAATGAGTAATATAAAACTGGCAATTGTAGAACTTAGCCTCCTCTTGAGTAAGTTTCTGCTGAAGTTCATGTAAGCAAAGGAGGCCGAGTTGTAATGTTATGTGTGCCTCACTGCTTCTTTTTAAAAAACTAATTTGTGCCTGATTTTATTCTGAGAAGCCCAGTAATGTATGTAAATATCGTAAATGTAAATGCGATTGAAAAAGTACTTGAAGTGAAGCGAAGCGTAGCTGGACAGCAAGAAACTCTTTAGCGCGCAATCTCCGCAACGAAGGTAGTTGTGAATACGAGTAAAGTATGTGTAAGAGTTGCCAAACATTTATGTATACAAATTTTCTGGAAGTGAAGAATAGAAATATCTTGTTTTTTGAAAAAGAAGGTGAACTACATTGTCGTCGCTATCAATCGACAGAATTGTAAGTGTACCAAGTTCACTAAAATACAGGATAAGAAGTGCATTTTCTATAGTTTTCATTCAATAAGTGACAACCTCTCATAATGTCTTAGTTACAGTAATTGGATTATGTTCTTATACAATAGTATGGTGCTGAACTCCACTGACCAATTTTGATGTAACAGGACGTGTAGTTTGAAGTAAGTTTGTGTGCCAAGCAATCTTCTTTTCTCACGAAAAGCAGATTGATCTTATTCACTTATAACAGTGGTCCCTTCTGTATGAAAAGCTACGAAAACTTTGGCTCAAAGCTATCCGCAATACGGCCAAGCAACTAACAATACCTTCCTCCAAATTATAATACGTCACCAAACTGGTGCAGAAGCTGATGATTCAAGGAGGCAGCAACCAAAATTCAGGTACAGGTTACGACTTAAATTAAAAATCTCAATCGAAAATCAATCTCTTTCTCCAAACTCATATATAAATTTTCATATTATTACGATAATAGTCATTTTATAGAGTATAGGTACATTAATATGTGCAGAAAGTGCTTTTTCTTTAAATACCCGGCAAGGCAAAAGGGGGGTGGGAGGGAGGGAGGAGACCGCTAGTGGTGGCCTCTGGCGGCAGGACTCGTGAGCTGGCGGGGATTCCCCACGACGCGCAGCCGCAGGCGGCCACGGTGTGAAGCAAGGGACATGGGGCAAACTTCTTTCTTTCTTTCTTTCTTTCTTTTCTTCTTGTGAGGAGGGACACAACTTTTAAATTCGCTCCCTGGAAATAATGGAGGGACGCTCACGACTGCCAGATAATTACAGATGCCAATTTTCTCATTAGGGGAGAAAAAAAGTGGATCTGACGCAGTAAGCCAAGCGAGCTTCTTCCGTTTCTTGCGTCTTGCCTTGCTAATAATGGCGGGGACTCTCCACAAATCATGGCAGAGTGAGTATGGTGCATTAACGGAGAGTTCTTCACATTTCAGTGCCATATTGTCTTGTCTGTGAGCACCGAAATATCCTCGTATCTTTCTTTATTCCATATCCAGTATTATTGAGTTGACTGGTATGTAAATTAGTAAGTGGCATTTGTGTAAGTACCGCGATTGTAACTCTTAGTTGAAGGTGGCTAATAATTATAAAACAAATGAAGGAAGGGAGAAAATCAGAGTTTACGTGTCATGACAGCAAAATCATTAAAAACTCAGCACAAACTCGGACTGGCGAGGATGGAAACGGATATTGGCTCTCCGCTTTTAAAGGAACTATCCTAGAACCGACCCTAAAAAATTTACGGAAACGTCAAATGTGGATGGCCTTACGGTGATTTGAACCTCCGTCCTCACGTATACGAATCCAATGCTGATCACTGTGGCACCTGCCTTGCTAGTAAAATAAAAAAAAACTGTGGTCATTACAACCCAGATCTGTTAAAAATTTGCCAACTTTTTCGCGTCACTGAAATTCCATAGCGACTTTCCATTGGCGGTGCTGTATTTGTCACGAATTTCTGAATAAACACATGATGAATAACGCGCATTGTTACCGAGCTACTGTTATTTAAACGAAAGACGGTACAGGGTTCGTGAAGATTTTTGCGATGTATTATTTACGCAGCCAACAATTCATCGTGAAATTTAGCGTTAAAGTAGAGAAAACATGTATGTAAACACCTCAACTTTTGATGAAGTGTACAGAAATTGTTCTATAGGCCTGCAGGGGTGCAGGGGAACAATAGCACAGTCATAGACAATATTTTTATTCATTCTTCATTACTAAATGGGCATTCTGTCAGTAAAAGCGTGAATGGTCTTTCAGACCATGATGCACAAATTTTAACACTAAAAGACTTTTGCACTCAAACCAATGTCATATTTAATCACAAGCTATATAGGAAAGTTACTCCAACAGCAATAGAGAGTATTTTTAAACCTTGTCAAGGAACAAGAGTGGCAGGATGTTTATAGTGCCGATAATATAGATGATAAATACAATGGTTTACTTAGCACATATCTCATGCTCTTTGATAGTTGCTTTCCATTACAACGTTCCAAACGGGGAACTAGCAGTAACAGGCACCCCGTGTAGCTGACTAGTGGGATAAGAATATTTTGTAGAACAAAGCGGGCATTATATCAAAATGTTACAAGTAGTCACAATCAAGTTACAGTAGCCCATTACAAACAGTATTGTACGGTGCTCAAAAATGTTGTTAGGAAGGCAAAGAGTATGTGGTATGCAAATAGAATAGCTAATTCAAAGGATAAATTTAAAACCATATGGTCAGTTGTGAAGGAAGTGTCTGGTCAGCAACACAAGGTCGACGATATAAAGACAGTTCGACGTAATAATATTTGTGTTACTTGTAAATCAGATATATGTACAGTATTTAACAATCATTTTCTGAACATTGCTGGTGAATTAAATAAAAAATTAGTTTATACAGGAAATCATATAACTTTCTTGGCAAACGCCTTTCCGAGATTGATGTCTGAAATACACCTCTGTGATACAGATAAGAGGGAGATTGAGTAAATATATAATCACTGAAGATTGAGGACTCTTATGGTTATGATGGAGTGTCTAGTAGAAAATTAAAGTACTGTGCTGCACATGTTAGCCCTGTGCCGGCCGCGGTGGCCGTGCGGTTCTGGCGCTGCAGTCCGGAACCGCGGGGCTGCTACGGTCGCAGGTTCGAATCCTGCCTCGGGCATGGGTGTGTGTGACGTCCTTAGGTTAGTTAGGTTTAAGTAGTTCTAAGTTCTAGGGGACTTATGACCTAAGATGTTGAGTCCCATAGTGCTCAGAGCCATTTGAACCATTTGTAAGCCCTGTATTTAGCCATATTTGTAATTTTTCCTTTAGGAATGGTCAGTTTCCTGAGCGATTAAAGTACTCAGTAGTAAAGCCGCTTCATAAAAAGGGAGAAAGTGATAATGTAGATAATTTTAGACCTATTTCTATGCCATAAGTGTTGCAGAAGTTATTGAAAAGGCTGTGTATGTAAGGATAATTGATCATTTCATATCGCTATCAAATTTACAGTTCGGCTTTAAAAGTCGTTTAACGACTGAAAATGTTGTAGTCTCTTTTCTCTGTGAGGTACTGGATGGGCTAAACAAAAGGTTTCGAACGCTTGGCATATTTTTCGAATTAACTAAGGCATTTGATTGTGTTGACCACAAAATATTGCTCCAGAAGTTAGAACATTACGGAATACAGTGAGTAGCACACAACTGGTTCACTTCTTACTTTAGCAACAGGCAGCAAAAGGTCATTATTCCGAGTGTTGATAACGTCTGTGTACCCCAGGGATTAGTGTTGGGGCCACTATTGTTCCTTATTTACATAGATTATATGCCCTCTGCTGTTACAGGTAACTCTAGAATATTTCTATTTGCTGATGACACTAGGCTGGTAGTAAAGGATGTTGTGTGCAACATTGGCTCGGTTTCAAATAGTGCAGTATATGCCCTAAGTTAATGGAATGTAGAAAATAAACTAATGGCTAAATCACAGTATGACTAGTTTTTTACAGTTTCTGACACACAATTCAACAAAACCTGCCGTTTTAATTTAACAGAACGGGCATATGATTAGTGAAACTGAACAGTTCAAATTTCTAGGTGCTCAGATAGATAGTAAGCTGTCCTGGAAAGCCCACGTTCAGGGTCTTGTTCAAAGACTTAATACTGCCATTTTTACCAATCGAACGTTGTCTGAAGTGAGTGATCGTGTGACACGAAAATTAGTCTGCTTATTTTCATTCGCTTATGTCGTATGGTATTATATTTTTGGGTAACTATTCCCATCCTAAAAGGATATTTTTGCCCAGAAACGGGCGGTTCGGGCAATAAGTGGTGTGAGTTCACGAACCTCTTGCCGACCCCTGTTCACGAGTCTGGGTATTTTGCCATTTGCCTCTCAATATGTATATTCCTTACTGTCATTTCTTGTTAACAATATTAGCTTATTCCTAAGAATAAGCAGCTTTCACTCGGTTAATACTCGGCAGAAATCAAAACTGCATTTGGATCGGACTTCCTTAACTCTTGTGCAAAAAGGTGTGCACTATACTGCTGCATCCATTTTCAATAAACCACCACTCGAATTCAAAAATCTTAGCAGCAATCCAGACGTTTTCAAACCGAAACTAAAGAGTTTCCTCATGGGTCATTCCTTCTTTTCTCTCGAAGAGTTCCTTGAAAAATTAAGCCGTTTCTTATTGTATTGTTGATTGCGTTTACTTAAACTTATGGATTGACTTTTTTCGGGTTCATGAACATTTATTTTAATCTGTTATTACTTCCATGTTGTAATTTCATGTACGCCACGTTCCATGACCTTCGAGATTTGCTCCTCAATTCTGTCCTACGGAACTTGAGGTGTAAATAAAATAAAAATAAAACACAGTGTTTCGATAGCTCTCCCCGTTAGAAAGTGGTTGTCGATCAATTGACAATGACCCTTGCTCTGAAAAGACCTGCGTTTGCTACTCACCTTAAGAAAATTAAGAAACTAATGCGACCATCGTCTAATTAGATGCACCATATGAAAAAGAAAGCTCTTCGTTTCATACTAATCTAAACGAGAAACTTAGCGTGCGTATCAACAGTGTAGCCAGGATCTGTGTTAGGGGCCGGGGGGAGATGATGGAGGAAACCTATGTTAATTTCGCGGTTAATCACGAAATAGTTTAGAAATTTCGTGTCTTTTTCGTGTCAGGTAACTCTGGGTATACAGTATATTCTAATAGTCAATATAGGTTACATGTTCTGGCCTTCTTCAGGGTAATACGGAAATGATTCATCTGTCTGTTTAGTCGAGCAGTATGGTAGTGCGATTTGCAAAGATTTTTTCCCTTGGGGTGGAAGCAGGTTTCGCTCTTGCCGAATACAACCAAGAACCTACAAAGTTAGTTTCTCGTATGACGACCGAAATACAGAAGAAACATCATATAAATATTTTTGTAAGGAACTCACTACATCTTTGAAAGTATGCGATAGTTTCCATAGAAAGAGCCTATAAAACATGTGATATGTCAGTTTCGCATAGCCCTAAGATACTACAAGTCCAATCCCCGGTAATCTACAGGGAAGGGAAGCTCCTCATTAGATCATGCAAATTTAAGAAAAAGAAAACTGTCATGCGACGGACACGACTTATTGAAAGAAAACTACTAGGGATTCCCCAGTTAAGCGTAAAACTACGGGTACCACATCACACATGGCTACATTAACGAAAGGACTCATCTAACAACAATAGCTTATTTCAACACGTCTAGAAAAGTTCCCTCTGTCAATGTTGCATTGCAAATATATGACTAAGAACGTTACTTATTAAGTTGGAACATCTTTTTAGATGTCTGTTTGAAACTGTATCAACACCACAAGAGCCTTTTAATACTGTTGATTACACTGAAGAATGCTGATGCTACTCCTAGCAGCTTGAAGTTTTGTAGAACGATATTTTTAATATAACCCCTTACTTCTTCACTCGTACCGTTTAATCCTATTTTTCATACTACATTTTGATTGTTAAAAGTACTTGCAAACTGTGAATTATCAGTCACCATATTGTCATTTACCTCGATCGATGTGGCGTCTTGTACACTGGTTAGCTGTCCTCTCTTCCGTTTGACAATATCCCATATAATTTTCCTCTTATTATTTTCTTTGTTAATTTCTATCATGATGTGATAATTCTGGACATTTTAATGACTCTCTTCAAAATACACTACTGGCCATTAAAATTGCTACACCAAGAAGAAAAGCAGATGATAAACGGTATTCATTGGACAAATATATAATACTAGAACCGACATGTAATTACATTTTCACGCGATTTGGGTACATAGATCCTGAGAAATCAGTACTTGGAACAAAAACCTCTGGCCGTAATAACGGTCTTGATACGCCTGAGCATTGAGTCAAACAGAGCGTGGATGGCGTGTATAGGTACAGCTGCCTATTCAGTTTGAACACGATACCACAGTTCATCAAGAGTAGTGACTGGCGTATTGTGACGAGCCAGTTGCTCGGCCACCATTGACCAGACGTTTTGAATTGGTGAGAGACTGGAGAATGCGCTGGCCAGGGCAGCAGTCGAACGTTTTCTGTATCCAGAAAAGCCCGTACAAGACCTGCAACATGCGGTCGTGCATTATACTACTGAAATGTAGGGTTTCGAAGGGATCCAATGAAGAATAGAGCCTCAGACAGTAACACATCTGAAATGTAACGTCCACTGTTCAAAGTCCCGTCAATACGAACAAGAGGTGACCGAGACGTGTCACCAATGGCACTCCATACCATCACGTCGGGTGATACGCCACTATGGCTATGATGAATACACGCTTCCAATGTCCGTTCACCGCGATGTCGCCAATTACGGATGCGACCATAATGATGCTGTAAACAAAACCAGGATTCATACGAAAAAATGACGTTTTGCCATTCGTCCACCCAGGTTTGTCGTTGAGTACACCATCGCAGGTGCTCCTGTCTGTGATGCTGCGTCAAGGGTAACCGAAGCCACGGTCTCCGAGCTGATAGTCCATGCTGCTGCGAACGTCGTCGAACTGTTCGTGCAGATGGTTGTTGTCTTGCAGACGTCCTCATCTGTTGACTCAGGGATCGAGAAGTGGCTGCACGATCCGTTACAGCCTTGCGGATAAGATGCCTCTCATCTCGACTGCTAGTGATACGAGGCCGTTGGGAACCATTACGGCGTTCCGTATTACCGTCCTGAACCCACCGATTCCGTATTCTGCTAACAGTCCTTGGATCTCGACCAACACGAGCAGAAATGTCGCGATACGATAAACCGCAGTCGCTATAGGCTACAATCCTACCTTTATCAAAGTCGGAAATGAGATGATACGCATTTCTTCTCCTTACACGAGGCATCACAACAATGTTTCACCAGGCAGCGCCGGTCAACTGCTGTTTGTGTATGAGAAATTGGTTGGAAACCTTCCTCATGTCAGCACGTTGTACGTGTCGCCTCCGGCGCCAACCTTGTGTGAATGCTCTCAAAAGCTAATCTTTTGCATATGACAGCATCTTTTTCCTGTCGGTTAAATTTCGCTTGTGTAGCACGTCAACCTCGTGTTGTAGCGATTTTAATGGCCAGTAGTGTACTAAAGTAATTTTTGTGGTATGCAAGTAACGTCAGATCTTGAATTACTCTGGCCTTTATACAAATGTCCATCTTTCTCTGACTTTATATTTTAATTCCCTTAATTATCCAAAGCTTACGTGTTTGTTTAATGGGTATTCTATATAATTTTTTAGGTTTGCAACTTCAAATATTGACATAAATTTTGTATTGAATAGTTTGAATTTAAGATTGGGATCTCTTTCTATATATACCTCATCACATACCACCTGTTTTAATTTAGTTTTAAAACATTGTAGCCCCCACTGCTTTTTATGAACTGCCTCAGGACTGTAAGGTGCCATATTGTTTATTTTCATTAAATGTGCATCATGATCACATAGTGCATTAACAACTGGGTACAAATTAATTGTTTAAGCCTCAGCACTGTTTATAAAAATGTTATCAATCAGTATTCTACTATCTCGCTGCGCGTGAGATGGAAAACTTGACTGCTGACGTTAGACTGACACACCTAAATAATGGTTCCAGTTCATTACTCCTGTCCATATATTTTAAGAAATCTGCATTGAAATCTCAACAAATTAATTATGAAATATAACCTTGGCACAGGTGGGTGTATAACAAGAAATTATGTTACAGATATGGCCAATGACTGCGAAAATGCTTACTAGATTAGAGGAAGAACCCGGAAAAATAACTACAATCATAAGTAGTGGATGATGAAAGCAACTAGCCCGTGAACGTTAAAACTGTGCAGTCAAACTATGACGTAAGTTAACTGGCCTTGCATGTGCCTCGATTCAGTTATTGTATGGCCGGCTCATTATTACCACTCTTAAATGATGTGAGTACAGTAGACGGCAGCACTAATTGCTGGAGATTCTGAGACCATCTCACCCTCTGTACTCAGTTCTAATACGAAGACATCCTTCTGTGGGACGCCTTACCAGCGGGTGTGTACTCATCTAACTGCTGGCAGGCAGTGTCCTCTCCTTGGTGTCCAAGCAGCGAGTACCCTTAGACTTCACTGTCTCAAACTAGGGTGTTTCTACCGGCATAGGAATCTCGCTGGCGAACTGCAGCAGACCTTGCAAGTTTCGACCAATAATAATTTTATAAATAAGTTTAAAAAAGTCGTAATCTCATGGATTTTGTCATAGTTAACCAATGATGGTCTGGCTTGGGGAGGAAGGCAGAAAACCTCTTCAACTCCATGACAGGTTCATAAGCCTCACAAACCAAAAGGCTTACACGCTGACACTCATGGGAAAGCGCACTTTTACTGAAACAATTACTGTGAACCAGTCAGAGTCTCTTTTACGAGCATTTAAAACTAATTTTCTTTTGTAGCTTTACCACAGAAAATGGACAGTCCCACTCTCTCCAACTCTGTGTGCTACACCAGCCTTGGCTTTGATCTTTTCAAAAAAGATTTCTCCTAGCGACTCACGCAAAGCAGTTCTACAGCAGACCGGCACCCGCGAAGTACCTGCTGAATGGAGGTGGGGCATAAGGAATTCTTTGTCCTTTACCTGCTCAGAAAGAAGGCTGTATACATGGAAGAAGCCTGGAGATACTGACAGGTTTCAGATAGATTATATAATGGTAAGACAGAGATTTAGGAACCAGGGGCAGATGTGGACTCTGACCACAATCTATTGGTTATGACCTGTAGATTAAAACTGAAGAAACTGCAAAAAGCTGGGAATTTAAGGAGATGGGACCAGGATAAACTAAAAGTACAGAGTTTCAGGGAGAGCATAAGGGAGCAATTAACAGGAATGGGGGAAAGAAATACAGTAGAAGAAGAATGGGTAGCTTTGAGGGATGAAGCAGTAAAGGCAGCAGAGGATCAAGTAGGTAAAAAGATGAGGACTACTAGCAATCCTTAGAAGAAATATTGAATTTAATTGATGAGAGAAGAAAATATAAAAATGCAGTAAATGAAGCAGGCAAAAAGGAATTCAAACGTCTCAAAAATGAGATCGACAGGAAGTGCAAAATGGCTAAGCAGGCATGGCTAGAGGACAAATGTAAGGATGTAAGGAAGGAGAACCACTTGTATGAACATCAAGAGCTCAGACGGAAACCCAATTCTAAGCAAAGAAGGGAAAGCAGAAAGGTGGAAGGAGTATATGGAGGGTCTATATAAGGGCGATGTACTTGAGGACAATATTATGGAAATGGAAGAGGATGTAGATGAAGATGAAATGGGAGATACGATGCTGCGTGAAGAGTTTGACATAGCACTGAAAGACCTGAGTCGAAACAAGGCCCCCGGAGTAGACAACATTCCATTGGAACTACTGACGGCCTTGGGAGAGCCAGTCCTGACAAAACTCTACCATCTGGTGAGCAAGATGTATGAAACAGGCGAAATACCCTCAGACTTAAAGAAGAATATAATAATTCCAATCTCAAAGAAAGAAGGTGTTGACAGATGTGAAAATTACCGAACTATCAGTTTAATAAGCCACAGCTGCAAAATACTAACGCGAATTCTTTACAGACGAATGGAAAAACTGGTAGAAGCCGACCTCGGGGAAGATCAGTTAGGATTCCGTAGAAATGTTGGAACACGTGAGGCAATACTGACCCTACGACTTATCTTAGAAGCTAGATTAAGGAAGGACAAACCTACGTTTCTAGCATTTGTAGACTTAGAGAAAGCTTTTGACAATGTTGACTGGAATACTCTCTTTCAAATTCTGAAGGCGGCAGGGGTAAAATACAGGGAGCGAAGGCTATTTACAATTTGTATAGAAACCAGGTGGCAGTTATTAGAGTCGAGGGACATGAAAGGGAGGCAGTGGTTGGGAAGGGAGTGAGACAGGGTTGTAGTCTCTCCCCGATGTTATTCAATCTGTATATTGATCAAGCAGTGAAGGAAACAAATTAAAAATTTGGAGTAGGTATTAAAATCCAGGGAGAAGAAATAAAAACTTTGAGGTTCGCCGATGATATCGTAATTCTGTCAGAGACAGCAAAAGACTTGGAACAGCAGTTGACCGGAATGGATAGTGTCTTGAAAGGAGGATATAAGATGAACATCAACAAAAGCAAAACGAGGATAATGGAATGTAGTCGAATTAAGTCGGGTGATGCTGAGGGAATTAGATTAGGAAATGAGACACTTAAAGTAGTAAAGGAGTTTTGCTATTTGGGGAGCAAAATAACTGATGATGGTCGAAGTAGAGAGGATATCAAATGTAGACTGGCAATGGCAAGGAAAGTGTTTCTGAAGAAGAGAAATTTGTTAACATCGAGCATGGATTTAAGTGTCAGGAAGTCATTTCTGAAAGTATTTGTATGGAGTGTAGCCATGTATGGAAGCGAAACATGGACGATAAATAGTTCGGACAAGAAGAAAATAGAAGCTTTCGAAATGTGGTGCTACAGAAGAATGTTGAAGATTAGGTGGGTAGATCACGTAATTAATGAGGAGGTATTGAATAGGATTGGGGAGAAGAGAAGTTTGTGGCACAACTTGACCAGAAGAAGGGTTCGGCTGGTAGGACATGTTCTGAGGCATGAAGGGATCACCAATTTAGTATTGGAGGGCAGCGTGGAGGGTAAAAATCGTAGAGGGAGATCAAGAGATGAATACAGTAAGCAGATTCAGAAGGATGTAGGTTGCAGTAGGTACTGGGAGATGAAGAAGCTTGCACAAGATAGAGTAGCATGGAGAGCTTCATCAAACCAGTCTCAGGACTGAAGACCACAACATACCTGGTCAGGAGAGCTGCTTTCAGTGCCTAACAACTTTCGAGTCTCTGTTCGTTATAAGCTAACTTTCCTGTCCAGAGCCAGCTAGAAAGAGCTTCCCAAGCAGCAGAAAATAACAATCCCCTCTCACCGTAATAAAAAGAAAAGTAGGAGAAGAAGTATTTAGCTTTACAGTCCTTGACCGTAGTGAAATTGCCTGCAGTTACGATGCAGCGGTAAATAATCCTATATTGACTGTTGAGATGTGAATATTACATTAAAACATACATTGTGCGACAGTTTGCAGATAAACTCTCACGTAAGAAATATACTTAGGAAGTTTGGAGTTCAAAAATGGTTCAAATGGCTTTGAGCACTATGGGACTTAACAGCTATGGTCATCAGTATCCTAGAACTTAGAACTACTTAAACCTAACTAACCTAAGGACATCACACAACACTCAGTCATCACGAGGCATAGAAAATCCCTGACCCGCCGGGAATCGAACCCGGGAACCTGGGCGCAGGAAGCGAGAACACTACCGCACGACCACGAGCTGCGTACTAAGTTTGGAGTATCTGAGAAATTAAACATCCTGGTAAATGTAGGAATGTCATAAGAATGTCATAGGAAGTTGAGGTACAAATTGGGTATGACAAGGTGACGCATTGTGACTCACATTATTTAACCTTGTACTTGAAGAAGTTGTATGTGATGTGAAAAGAGTAGGAATGGGTATCTGTCTGAATGGAAATCTGTAAATATTAGCGTATGTAGATGATATAACGTCTATGTCAGAGTCAAGAGAAGAAATGGTAAAAAACGTTGGAGTTGCTTATAATTAATGCAGAAGCGACTTAAGTGAAGGAATTAAGTTGAAAGATGAATCACTAGCTACCTATTGGATTTACGTGTGGGAAAGATGAGGTTGAAGGTAGTTAGCAACTTAAGTACTTGGAACTATTCACTGAAGAGCCAAAGAATCTGGTGCGTCTGCCTAATATCGTATAGTGCCCCCGCAAGCACGCAGAAAGTGCAGCAACACAACGTGGCATAGACTTTACTAATGTCTGAAGTAGTGCTGGAGGGAACTGACGCCATGACTCCTGCAGGGTTGTCCATAAATCCGTAAGAGTACGAGGGGTGGAGATCTCTTCCGAGCAGCGCATTGCAAGGCATGCCAGATCTGCTCAATAATGTTCATATCTGGGGATTTTTTGTGGTCAGCGGTATTGTTTAAATTCGAAAGAGTGTTTCTGAAGCCACTCTATAGCAATTATGGACGTTGGGGTGTCGCATTGTCCTGCCGGAATTACCCAAGTCCGTTGGAATACACAATGGACGTGAATGGATGCAGGTGATCAGACAGGATGAGTCGTATCTAGACGTATCAGAGCTCCTATATGACTCCAACTGCACACACTCCACGCCATTACAGAGCCGTCACCAACTTTAACAGTCTCCTACCGACATGCAGGGTCCATAGGTTCATGAGGCTGCCTTCATACCCGTACACGTCCACCCGCTCGATACAATTTGAAACGAGACTTGTCCGACCAGGCAATATTTCCAGTCATCAACGGTCCAAAGTTGGTGTTGGCGGGCCCATGCGAGGCGTAAAGCTTTGTGTTGTGCACTCATCACGGGTACGTGAGTGGGCACGAGAGGGCCTTCGGCTCCGAAATATCGAGGATGTTTCGTTGAATGGTTTGCACGCTGACACTTGCTGATGCCGCAGCATTGAAATCTGTAGAAATTTGCGAAAGGATTGCACTTCTGTCACGCTGAACGACTCTCTTCTGTCGTCGTTGGCTCCGTGTTTTCAGGATCTTTTTCCGACCACAGCCATGTCGGAGATTTGATTTTTTACCGGATTCCTGATATTCATATAAACTCGTGAAATGGTCATACGGGAAAATTACCACTTCATCGCTACTTCGGAGGTGCTGTGTCCCATCGGTCTTGTGCCGCCTGTAACAGCACGTTCAAACTCACTTAAATCTTTATAGCCTTCCACTGAAGGAGCAGTAACCGATCTAACAACTGCGCCAGACAGTTTTATCTTATATAGGCGTTGACGACCGCAGCGTCGTATTCTGTCTGTTTACATATCTCTGTAGTTGAATACGCATGCTTGTACCAGTTTCTTCGGCGCTTCAGTGTATTCCAACCGGAGGAATTATGTCCAACTTGTAGTAAACCGATGAATCGCTAATACTTCCAGATCATATCATAGTCTAAAACAATAACGAAATCAATGATAATCTCTAAGGAAGTTAAGATGAAACCATGTAATACAATAATTAAGACAGTGCTGTTATATGACATAGAAACATTGAGTATCACCAAGTGCGTTAGGGAAAAACTAATGGAATTTGAGAGGAAGATCATGAGAAAGGTTTTTATCCCAGTGAGGGAAGAAAAAGGTTGGGGGAGGCTGAAAAGTGAAGGAAAATATACGTTGTGATGAAGCAGCCCAATATTATTCAACAAACAAATGTTAAGTGGCTACAGTGGACCCGGCATGTTGCGAGGATTAGTGATAATGCTAGTCCAAAAGTATAGGAAGGTCGTGGAAAATGTTCCTGGTGAAGATTAAGAACAAGATGAGAGGATGGACTACGGAAAGACCTACAATATCTAGGATTCATAGGAAACTGGATGGAAGCTGCGCTGGACAGAATCTGGTGGTGACAGTCTGTGAGCTTCATACATGATCAACAAGGTCCTTGTTCACCGTTTAAGTAAGTAAGTAGGTAAATGTGTGACTTCTTGTATGAGCTGTCAGTGATAAAACAGTTATACAGGGATCATAGCAGGAGATATGTGTTGGGCTTAGGGCTACGATGTTATGACATAAGTTCAAACATTCCAGTGAGTTGTTTGTGTCCAAAATACAGGACAACGATGCTCACAATTTTATTGATATCCACGGAATGGTGAAATGTGAATTTTTGCTTCGAGGTAAAACAGTCAACCATCAGTTCTATGCAAGCGTTTTGAAAACATTGGGCGAGAAATTCTCAATTGTGGCAAGACTACTCGTGTTTTTCTACCAGAAGAGTGCTCTTGCGCAATCAGCTTTCTAAACCCGCGACTGTCCTCGTGCTACAACCCTGTCCCACAGACACCATACTATACGACCTTTTGATGTTTCTAAAATGAAAAGCAGTGCTAAAACTAAGTCATTTCGGATCCATTGACGACATCAAGGAGAGACTATCAAAACTGTTTTTTTTTTTCAGGACTGCGTGAGCAAAGACGAAATCGTGACAAGTGTGTGACTAGAGGAAATACTTTGAAGAAGAAAGGGGATGAACGTCTGTACTCTGAATAAAAATACTGATAAAATATCCGATACTATTTGGAAGATAATGCTAGCTATTGAGAAGGGGGTATAAATTGTCGAACACTATAAGAATTGTAAATAAGAGATAAATCTACATTTTGAAGAACTGCTCTCATGTTTGTCGAAATACACGTTCAGAGTTGCTTGTCAGAATGCCAACTTCCTTTCTTCCTTGTAGTTTAGATCGCAAGCATATTGCAAAAATTTTATGCGTGGAATGATCGCTTACTGAAGTTATCACAGTCTTCGACTAGTTGAAAAGATTTGCCTGCCGAATTGCAACTGGGGCCAATGGCAAGTACACGGAGTCACGCTTTCTCGAAGTGTGGAAGTAAGTAAGATTAAGGTTTAACGTCCTGTCGCCAGCAACGTCGTTAGAGGCGGGTATCACAAAGCCGTTTCACCCTCCCCTAAGGTAAGTTGTTCCACAAATGTTGCGACTGGTCCCTGGTATTCTGGACCCTGGAACTGGGTCGGAGTTGATGTCCGAGCTGCACCCATACATGTCCCATTGGCGGCAAATTTGGGGGTCCTGCTGATCACTGGAGTACAGTAACGTCACACAGACACTCCATAGAGGCAAGGGCCATGCGTGGACGAGAACTGTCCTGTTTCAAAATGGCAAGATACCCTCACATGAGAGGTAACATACGAGCATGCAGCTTGTCTGTGACTACTGATGCGGACCAGGCAAATTTCCATTGGACAGGACGTTTATAAATAGGTATTTGTCCGCGAATTTACCCAATGCAGGTTTAAATGCCCAATGTTTCGGCATTTATAAAGAAAGTGGGTTTTAATGTTTTTATTGCTAGACTGTACAATCTACCAAATAAAGTAAAGGATGGGACGATCCTCCCGATATTAAAAGTTAGTAAGTGTTTATGCGTAAACATACTTAAGCTACTCATTACCCGCCAGGATAGACGAGAGCGTTAACGCGCTGCTTCCTGGACTAGGGTAGGCGCGCCGGCCCCGGATCGAATCCGCCCGGCGGATTAACGACGATGGCCAGTGTGCCGACCAGCCTGGATGTGGTTTTAGGCGGTTTTCCACATCCTACTAGGTGATTACTGGGCTGGTCCCCACGTCCCGCCTCAGTTACTCGACTCACAGACATTTGTAACACATTCATACTATTTCACGATTTTTACTGGTTGCAGACAGCTGGGGTACATTGCGTCTGTCCCGGGGGGGGGGGGGGGGGGGGGGTATGGGGTGGCGGCAGAAGGGCATCTGGCCACCCCTTAAAATTAACCACGCCAATTCCGTGCTTAACCCTGCCGACCTTGCGCACAATGCGGGACAAAGGCAGTAGCAAAAGAAAAAAAGAAATACTTAAGCTACTCATTGCCTTCATTAGTAAGAATGACAGGAAAGAAGAGAGAAGCATGTTTGTTTTTAGTAGCATTCCAACTTGCTGTACTAAGGAACAGTGCGTGTTGCAGACAGCTCTTTATCATTTACAATGTCCCTTTTCTTTTTACTAGTTCTGTTTCTTCACTCTCGCCCCCCCCCCCCTCTCTCTCTAACTCTCTCTCTCTCTCTCTCTCTCTCTCTCTCTCTCTCTCTCTCTCTCTCGCGCGCGCGCACACACACACACATTGCGTTGAACACTTGTGTAGTGATAAGTCAGTATAAAATTAAAAAAAAAAAAAACATTGTCCTTAGACCATCGCTTTGTAATGTAATACACCTTATAATCCGTGTCAAATCTCTGAATATTATTGAACTGATACTGAAATTAATAAACAGCTGGCTTGTGCTTCTTGATTATAAATGTATTTTTAAATGTTAAACTGTTTTCAGTGAAAACCGAAGCAAAAAAATGCTGTATTACCAGTTTTAGCGACATTTGAGAGAGACTATAGTTTTCTGTTCTTTCCTTTCTTTATCGGCTTTCATGCGACTGCGCTGCTGTGAAGCTAAAGTGAGAACTCTAACATAAAAAAATGTAATAACAAAGTATCGATGCCCAAGACGATGGGATCGTTCGATTTTGGTACTAGTCGATTCCTAAAGAGCAGGCGATTCTTGAAATTGTTTAATCGGAATCGGAAAATGGCAAATTCGTAATTAAAATCATTATGGATTAACAGTTTTACTCTATTTTTTTGCAATACAATTATTACCGGCACTCTACAGGGAAGCTACTTAATATAACCTATACTTTATTTCAAAAATTACTTTTAAAATTGAGTGTTGTTTTCTTGTTATGTACTACCTCTAGCATTGACCTCATTAAAGATGTAAAAAGTTATGTTTACAGCACAAATTATTTCCCGTAATAACTGTTCCCTAACTTTCAAGCAGCTTTTTTTGTTTCCCGTAATAATTCTTCCCTAACTCTCAAGCAGCTTTATCAACTTAGTTACCGAACCGCTGCAGGAGCAGTGTTGCAAAACATATTTTCCAATACAAAATATTAGGTAAAATTTTTTTATGTGTGCCTTTTATCAATTAATAGAATAATAGAATTAATAGAATAATAGAATATAATAATTGGAATGGATAAATCCCCGGATATTCATGAATTTTAGGCATTTGCCCAGACATTTATCTTGGGCACTTTCTCCAACTTACAAATGCCCAGGCGTTTTACACCACTATTTGTGACATATCGCCGCGCGGGATTAGCTGAGCGGTCTGAGGCGTTGAAGTCATGGACTGTGCGGCTGATCCCGGCGGAGGTTCGAGACCTCCCTCGGGCATGGGTGTGTGTGTTTGTCCTTAGGATGATTTAGGATAAGTAGAGTGTAATCTTAGGGACTGATGACCTTAGCAGTTGAGACCCGTAAGATTTCACACACATTTGAACATTTTTTTTTTTTTGTGACGTATAGTTGTGCCGTCAGTATTCTCTGAACTACCACCAGCTGTCACCGGAAGTCATACTCTATGACTCCCCACCCCATGATACCAGGCGTAACACCACTGTGTCTTTCCAAACATTGTAAGAATGGGACCTACGTCTGCACCATATCCGCCGGTGACGGTCATCGAGGGTATTGCAGATCTGCGATTCATCCACTAACACAATGTGACATCATTCATCAGCAGTCCATGCTTCCCGGTCACGTGATCACCCAAACACAGATTGTGTTGTAATGTTAATAATAGCATATGTATGAGACAGTAATTCCCTAGTTCAGGATGTGACTAGCCTCCGACCCGTGGTGCGGGGTGAAAGAAAATGTTGCAAGGAATCCTTAACTTGTTCTCGGTTATTATGCACGGATGTGAAGGATTAGGTCATCCTTGGTGCTCAATACGGCGGTCCTTCCTTGTGGTGGTAAAAAAAAGTAAAAATAAATAAATAAATATGCTTCAAATGGCTCTAAGCACCATGGGACTTAACATCTGAGTTCATCAGTCCCCTGGACTTAGAACTACTTAAACCCCAGGCAGGATTCGAATCTGCGACCGCAGCAGCCGTGTGGTTTCTTGTGGTTGTCAGAAGTGGTCGAGTAGAACCTTGACGAGGAATATGTCTACCATCACGTTCCAGCATCGGGCCACTGTCACATGCGAATGCGCTGCAAATCTGGATACTGCACAATTCGAATAACCGCTCTTGTGGATACCACTTTTAAACTCTGTCCGGTGTTGAGAACACTGTCTCACACGAATACGCAATTCCTCCGTGTTCTTCACAGTGACTGCTCAAAATCCGAGCTGTTCGTGATCTCTTTATACTCCAACAGGCCTGCCAACAACACTAAACGCGAGCAACATTAAAGCACTCCGCTTTCCGTTCTACCTGTTCCAGAGAACTACAAATCCAATCATTTTAATTACCGCCACTGAGGTGTACATGTATGAAGTGACACGGCCATTAGACCATGTCTTCTCAGTGCATCATCTTTTTTTGTCATGCAGTGTATATAAAGTTTCTAGTGGATAACGTCGAAAGCTCTGTGAGACTGTCGTCTGTGACGCTCTTGCCTGTAGGAAGGCTGCAATGCCAGGGCACTGTCGTGAAACGCAGAAACACCTGCAGAGGGTCGATGATGATGCACTGATTGGCAGATGATCCTTAGAGTTAATGCATTGTGCATAAATACGTGGAAACTACATTGTTGTCTACGAATCACTGGAAAGAACTGCAAGGTAAAATACCTAGAAAGAACTGTCAGGAGTGATCGAAAGTTGAATGGCCACCTAAAACTGGTTGTAGGAAAAGAAGATGCCAGATTGAGATTCAACAAAGACACGTATTTCATCGACAAAAGAAGAGACGTGGAAAACAACTGTTCCACCGATTCTTGAGTAGCATGTATCAGCTTAAAATGAAGCTAAAGTTTCGCGCTCTGGCCCTAGACGGGCCAAGCGTGTCCGACCGACCGCCGTGTCATCCTCTGCCAATGGCGTCATTGGATGCGGTATAGAGGGGCGTGTGGACAGCACGCTACTCTCCCGGCCGTTGTCCGGCTTTTTGATCTTGGAACCACTTCATTTCGGTCAAGTAGCTCCTCATTCGCCTCGCCAAGCTGAGTACACCCCATTCCAATCCTCCTAACACTGGTAGTACCGGGAAGCGATCCCGGGTCCACATGACAGTCAACCGCGTCTGTCAGTCTGGCTGCATTAAAAGAATAGATATAGGGAATTATACGAAGAGGGCCACATTCCGTAACGATCTCGCTTAGTAATCCAGAGAGTGTTAACAAGTTGCTCAACAGCCTCCAGTGGTTGACGCCACAGGCGAAGCGTAGTTCATCAAACCGATATTTGTGTTGAAATTAGAGCGTTCAGATAGTCGGGCAGCAAACCACCTCCTCCCACAGGTGTCTAGCGAACTGACCACGACGAGGATATCAGAGAAATTACAACTCATACGAATGCTTGGAAACCCAGTTCTAAGCAAAGAAGGGAAAGCAGAAAGGTGGAAGGAGTCTATAGAGGGTCTATACAAGGGCGATGTATTTGAGGACAATATTATGGAAATGGAAGAGGATGTAGATGAAGATGAAATGGGAGATACGATACTGCGTGAAGAGTTTGACAGAGCACTGAAAGACCTGAGTCGAAACTACGCCCCCGGAGTAGACAACATTCCATTGCAACTACTGACAGCCGTGGGAGAGCCAATCCTGACAAAACTGTACCATCTGGTGAGCAAGATGTATGACACAGGCGAAATACCCTCAGACTTCAAGAAGAATATAATAATTCCAATCCCAAAGAAAGCAGGTGTTGACAGATGTGAAAATTACCGAACAATCAGTTTAATAAGCCACAGCTGCAAAATACTAACTCCAATTCTTTACAGACGAATGGAAAAACTAGTAGAAGCCGACCTCGGGAAAGATCAGTTTGGATTCCGTAGAAATACTGGAACACGTGAGGAAATACTGACCTTACGACTTATCTTAGAAGAAAGATTAAGGAAAGGCAAACCTACGTTTCTAGCATTTGTAGACTTAGAGAAAGCTTTTGACAATGTTGACTGGAATACTCTCTTTCAAATTCTGAAGGCGTCAGGGGTAAGATACAGGGAGCGAAAGGCTATTTACAATTTGTACAGAAACCAGATGGTAGTTATAAGAGTCGAGGGACATGAAAGGGAAGCAGTGGTTGGGAAGGGAGTAAGACAGGGTTGCAGCCTCTCCCCGATGTTATTCAATCTGTATATTGAGCAAGCAGTAAAGGAAACAAAAGAAAAATTCGGAGTAGGTATTAAAATCCATGGAGAAGAAATAAAAACTTTGAGGTTCGCCGATGACATTGTAATTCTGTCAGAGACAGCAAAGGACTTGGAAGAGCAATTGAATGGAATTGAGAGTATCTTGAAAGGAAGATATAAGATGAACATCAACAAAAGCAAAACGAGGATAATTTAATGTAGTCGAATTAAGTCGGGTGATGCTGAGGGAATTAGATTAGGAAGTGAAACACTTAAAGCAGTAAATGAGTTTTGCTATTTGGGGAGCAAAATAACTTATGATGGTCGAAGTAGAGAGGATATAAACTGTAGACTGGCAATGGCAAGGAAAGCGTTTCTGAAGAAGAGAAATTTGTTAACATCGAGTATAGATTTAAGTGTCAGGAAGTCATTCCTGAAAGTATTTGTATGGAGTGTAGCCATGTATGGAAGTGAAACATGGACGATAAATAGTTTCGACAAGAAGAGAATAGAAGCTTTCTAAATGTGGTGCTACAGAAGAATGCTGAAGATTAGATGGGTAGATCACATAACTAATGAGGAAGTACTGAATGGGATTGGGGAGAAGAGAAATTTGTGTCACAACTTGACCAGAAGAAGGGATCGGTTGGTAGGACATGTTCTGAGTCATTGAGGGTATTGTAGGGCAGCGTGGAGGGTAAAAATCGTAGAGGGAGACCAAGAGATGAACACACTAAGCACATTCAGAAGGATGTAGGTTGCAGTAGGTACTGGGAGATGAAGAAGCTTGCACAGGATGTAGTAGCATGGAAAGCTGCATCAAACCAGTCTCAGGACTGAAGACAACAACAACAACAACGAATGCTTGCAGACAGTCGCCCAGTGCACCATTCCCGAGTGCAAGAATGGAGGAAAATGACACTGATCTAACAAGTACCCACCGCCGCATACATCGTAAGTTCGCTTGCTGACTGTAGATGTAAAAGCAACAATGGCATATTTATAATGATACGCTGGCCATTAAGTATGGGCTTCAAATACAGAAAATGTAATCACCAAGGAAGAGAGAAAGAGAACATCAGGAAGTCTTCCAGGAAAAGATGGTGATCCTACATGACCACAACAAAATAGCAGGTAAGGCTTCCAGAACAGCACAAGTCCACCGCCCTTATTTCCGTGAATATTAGTCATGGTGTTTAGTTTATTATACTGATATTTTGAACGCAGCTAACTAACACACACACATCAGTAACATCCAGTTAATAGTTTAAATTTGGGAAAAATGTTAAAAATATTGTGCTGTTTTGGAAGTCGTATCCCAGAGTGTGCAACTCCGTAATAAAGCGCCAAAGTTAAGTTAGTAAGATAGAAAAAGTTCTTACATGTGTTTACAGCAGTGTGAACAACAAATTCACACTTTTAATCTGCGTCCCAGACTCCACTTTCTGAATCAGTAAGTTTTTCCTTTGACGTTCTATATTTTGGCATTAGTTCTTAAAAGTACCATCAATGTTGGGAATCTGTGACTGCTACTGTTATCGGTTTGTCATCTTTATAAGAACGCGTCAGTGACTCACGATTAAGAATCCGTTTGTATCGGAGTTGAAGTGTATCGGTGAGCAGATAACGTGCACTATTACTTACAGTAGTGTACTCTGTGATTTCCTATGTCGTCGCTTTCCATCTCCCTTGATTATCTGTTAGAGGAACAGGTTCTTTCAAACTGAAGAAGAAATTTATTTGAGCAGCTCAAATCAACAACGCTTGTGTTACTAGCAGTTGCCTGGATTATCTTAACCACTGACTTGATCTTTAGACAGTATTTTGCTTTCTTTCCTTCAGTTCTGTACTGACAAAATAGCGTTCACAATGAACTACTTCAAGCATCTGTGCTGCTATGTCTATAAAAATTCCACTTCGCTGGAAATTTTGTGTTGGTCCATTTGTGAATGATTTGGCTAAGTGGGACGAATAAACTGATAACAGCGGCTCGTATAGTGCCACAACGTTGTCATGTGCTGTTTTGGAATTAACGGCTTCAGTTGTTTACTGTTTTTAAAGTTATTGTGATGCCCTGGCGGAAGAAGCGCTGCCGGCCGGCGGGAGTGTGTGGGGCGTGGTGTGGTGATAGCCAGCAGCTACGGTCGCCTCCAACGCCCCCGCGGCCCGCCCCCGCGCGCCACTTCTCCCCCGCCGCTAACCTCCACCCCAGGCGAGCGCCGCCCCCGGCCAGCGCTGCTTTAAAGTGATTTTCCAGTCGGCCGCCGGCGAATGAGCGCCTTGATGGATCTATTAGGTGACGTCACACCTGCGGCCAAGATGAAAATCGATCCCACCTTGGTTTCCAGCGCTTGCTCTCGCAAAACTGCGTGTCGTTCCCAGCGCGACCCGGTCAGCCAAGCACGTACTCCTATTTTCTGCTGCCGTCGTGTAGGGAACTACTTGCTGTCTCCGTTCTAACCACTAACCTGTGGGGACTTCGCGAATCATTCACGTTATTACTACACGGCTAAAACCGTCTCCTGATCACCCATTTCCAGTCGCAGGTTGCCAATCTGACTGCTTCCAGGAGCAACGAAACGTTGATTTTCAGTACTTCATATAGTTACTGACCTAATTTAAAATTCTATCATGATCTCCTTATCAAGAGGTTCATGTTAAAAGTTTCACACCATAGGTTACGCGTTAAACTTAGAAGCTGTGTACGATGTATGCCTCGATACAGCGTTATTCATAGTGCGCAAATATCCCGAATATATTCATCCAGTATTTGAGAATTAGAGCACTTAATTCTTTCAACAAACTTTACACGTTATTCAAAACTTTTTTGAAACTTTTACTCGCTGTCACCCCCAAAAAGTAATGAAAGGAAAAAAAAATTATCGTTTACAACATTTTTGCCCTTGTTGTAGTAAACATCAGCATTAGATGTTCTAACGCATTATCTCTTTACGTCTGACTCTACTTTGCATGTACACTACTGGCCTATAAAATTGCTACACCACGAAGATGACGTGCTACACACGCAAAATTTAACCGACAGGAAGAAGATGCTGTGATATGCAAATGATTAGCTTTTCAGAGCGACACCTTCAACGTGATGATATGAAGAAAGTTTGCAACCGATTTCTCATACACAAACAGCAGTTGACGTGCGTTGCCTGGTGAAACGTTGTTGTGACGCCTCGTGTAAGGAGGAGAAATGCGTACCATCACGTTTCCGACTTTGATAAAGGTCGGATTGTAGCCTATCGCGATTGCGGTTTATCGTATCGCGACATTGCTGCTCGCGTTGGTCGAGATCCAATGACTGTTGCCAGAATATGGAATGGGTGGGTTCAGGAGGGTAATACGGAGCGCCGTGCTGGATCCCCACGGCCTTGTATCACTAGCAGTTGACATCACAGGCATCTTATCCGCATGGCTGTAACCGATCGTGCAACCACGTCTCGATCCCTGATACAACAGATGGGAACGTTTGCAAGACAACAACCATCTGCACGAACAGTTCGACGACGTTTTCAGCAGTATGGACTATCAGCTCGGAGACCATGGCTGCGGTTACCCTTGACGCTGCATCACAGACAGGAGCGCCTGCGATGGTGTACTCAACGACCAACCTAGGTTCACGAATGGCAAAACGTCATTTTGTCGGATCAATCCAGGTTCTGTTTACAGCAACACGATGGTCACATCCGTGTTTGGCGACATCGCGGTGAACAAACACTGGAAGCTTGTATTCGTCATCGCCGTACTGGCGTATCACCCGGCGTGATAGTATGGGGTGCCATTGGTTACACGTCTCGGTCACCTCTTGTTCGCATTGACGGCACTTTGAACACTCGACGTTATATTTCAGATGTGTTACGACCCGTGGCTCTACCCTTCATTCGATCCCTGCGAAACCCAATATTTCAGGAGGATAATGCACGACCGCATATTGCAGGTCCCGTACGGCCCTTTCTGGATACAGAAAATGTTCGACTGCTGCCCTGGTCAGCACATTCTCCAGGTCTCTCACCAGCTTAAAACGTCTGGTCAATGGTGGTCGAGCAACTGGCCCGTCACAGTACTCCAGTCACTACTCATGATGAACTGTGGTATCGTGTTGAAGCTGCATGGGTAGCTGTACCTGTACACGCCATACAAGTTCTGTTTGACTCAATGCCCAGGCGTATCAAGGCCGTTATTACCGCCAGAGGTGGTTGTTTGGGGTACTGATTTCTCAGGATCTATGCACCTAAATTGCGTGAAAATGTAATAATATATAATAGTATAATATATTTGTCCAATGAATACCCGTTTATCATCTGCATTTCTTCTTGGTGTAGCAATTTTAATGGCCAGTAGTGTAGTATCAATACATATCACTGAATGCACTTGCAAAATTATATCATTGCTCAAATCATGATTCAGGAGATAAAACGTCGTAAACACTGAGAGCCGCAAAAAAACTACGGTGGTTAAAATGTGCAAATGAATACACTGGAGTTCGATTCTTTAAAAAATCGGGGGAGACTGCACGCGACTGTTTATAATATTCTACGTTGATACCTTTATGTAGGTAATGTGTTAAAAAGAGAGATTTTATTTTCAGGAGGCGATGGTTAACAGCAGTTACTAGTGGATCAAACGGGGCTTAGACAAGGTAGATAGTGCACAGATATAACTTCCGCCGTCAGACGCATCATCGAGAAACACAGAAAGTTCAATAGAGACACACATTTCTATTCGCAGATTATGTGAAAGCTTTCGATAAAGTAAACGGAGAAAAGCTTTGGGAGATAACGAACAAAAGAGGAATACCTCTTTACACAATGAAGGTAGCAGAGGGGATCTACTAAAGATCAGATATCGCTGTTGCAGGAAATGGAAAATCTTACACTAAGACAAATTTGTGAGTAAGACATGGAAGCAGTATGTCTCTGATTCTTTTTAATATGTATATTCACGAAGTTCTGAGGAAATGGATAAGGATATAAAGTTTTTATACTTATGACTTCAACAAAAGGAATTATTCTGTGCATTACTCTTTGCTCAAGATCTAATTGTGATCGCTAATAGCAAGAAAACACTTCAATAATATGCTCATATGCCATCCACGACAGCTAATTTATATAATATATTAGTATCTTTAAAAAAAAAACGTTATGGCGTTCAGGGGCCAGCAGACAATCTCCAGCAATATAACGATAGATGATCACAAAATAGAAAGAGTAAACTCGTTCAACTTCTTAAGAAATACTATCTCGTTCATGACAGAAATGGACGAACAGAAGAAGGTAAAAAGATTTAGTTACATTAACGGAACAATATCTGGAACCATCAGAACTATAATAAGAAAGGGAACTCTACTTGAGTTCTGCAAAAGATGTCAATATCAAGCATGATATATGGAAGTGAGTCGCCCACTATTACAAAGAGAAATGAACAAAGAATACAAGCATCAGAAGTAGTATAGCTACAAGGCTTCCAGCACACCTTATGACGTCACATATGCAGTTGATGACATCAAATGAGCGGGTTGCTTACATGCAAGGTCTGCGCTTGGTGGTGATGGGAAACTCTGTATTCCAATATGGTGGTAATGATTCAGGTGTGTTACTGTAAAATAAAAAAAAATTAAAAAATGTTGGAACGATTCGAGTTATGCTTTGCAACTCCTTTGATGTCACAATCCAAGATGATAGACGGACCACAGTTGTGCATTTAAACCCCTCCAATATTATAGTACAAGATGGTGGAACTGCTGAAATTGGTGCCACGTAGAGAAGTATCTGAATGACCTTATCTGTGTAAATTGGTGTCACTTTCGAAAGTACTCAAACTATGTGAATTATTTATCAAAAACAGATTAAGATATTGACAGTAATAGTGTAATGTTTCCACATCTAAAACGTTTGTACTATTTATCGAAAATATGTAAGCCTTGTCAGTATCACACAAAATGTTGACCTCAAGTGTCACAACATTATTTTCACATCTAAGACGTCCATATTATATATCAAAACTAAATAAAGGTATTGACAATCGGGGTGTAACTTACAGTACTTCCATGTCTTGAAGTCTGTATGGTTTATAAAAATACAGGCTACACTATTGATCTACGAGGATCATCAGTAACTATTGCCCCTCATTTTAAAAAAAAGCCATTAACATACATAGAAAAACGTCCTTGTTGGTGTTTCACATTTGATGTTTGTTCTGTGCGCCGGTGAAGCTTCGAATCGTTCTGGGAGATGGCAGAGCTGTAGTATAGTGTCAGAGTGGCGTCTACAAACGACTCACCTTACAAGAAGGGTGGTGTTATTGAATTCTTGTATGAAGTAAAGAGGCCGTTATGAACATCCAGAACGTTTGTGTGCTGTATATGGCGGTGCTGAAGTTGATAGCAGTACAGTTGGGCGATGGGTAAAGAAAGTTACAGCCTCAGGAAATGCAGAAACAGAGCTCCATGATCAGCCAGGTTCGGGACGTCCTGTCACAGCCACTGCTCCAGACGTGCTGAATCGTGCGCATGCCACTATTCGTGCTGACCGCCGCTTAAAGATTCTCTACGGGGAACACACTTTGAAGATAACGAGAGTGTCAGTCATGCAGTGAAAAAATGGCTACGCCTACAGGACAAGAGCTTTTACCAGCACGGAATACATGCTCTTCCACAACGTTGGCGTACGGCTATAGAAAGTGATGGAGACTACGTAGAAAAAGAGGACATGGACAAGATATGTTGATGTACATTGTCACCAATTTCTGACAGTTAACAATAAACATGTTCTGAGAAAAATAGTGTGGGGGGGGGCATTACTTATTGAACGACCGTCTTAACTTACATGTTAAGTTGCAATTGACAACAAGCAAACATGGATCTTTGCAAGGCACAATGAAGCACTAAATTAAATATTGCTTCACCTAAATTGTTTGTATTATAGTTGTATACTGCATAAATCACGTTGGCTAAAATAATAGACTAAGTGGGAAAGGCACTGAGAGCTGACTCAAATAATAACGCATAGAGAACACAAATATGGTTCTCATACCAGATGTTGACAATGTGTGTGTCTCACAACCTGACAGTCGGGTGTCAGCTACTGGAACAGTGTCCCTCAAATTAAGAGCCTCATTACTGTTTCCACATCTAAATTGTATGTATTAGTGTTCTATACCATTACAAAACATATGTGGCTAAAGTAACATGCTAAGCAAGCACTGCAGTAATAGCTGACAGTTCCACTTATGCCTTAATATTATTGGCTGCTATTTTACTAGTGGTCCAAAAACGAACTTCTATCCCATGCAATCACCAGGTGGGGGAAACAAGATAATGCATCATGTTCTACAAGAAGATAATGCATTACGTTCTTAACCAGAAAAACATAACTGACCGTATTGACTGGGTAACAGTCCACCATGTTCTACACTAGAAAAACGTAATTGACGTTACTGACTGGCAAATGCAGCTTCTTTTTAGCTTCTGATCCTGGACCTACTTATGGGCATGTTTCAGTGGTATACAAAAACGAACTTTCGAAGAACGATGCGACATTTACTTGGTTCAAATGGTTCAAGTGGCTCTGAGCACTACGGGACTTAACTTCTGAGGTCATCAGTCCCCTAGAACTGAGAACTACTTAAACCTAACTAACCTAAGGACATCACACACATCCAAGCCCGAGGCAGGATTCGAGCCAGCGACCGTAGCGGTCGCGCGCTTCCAGACTGTAGCGCCTAGAATCGCTCGGTCACTCTGGCCGGCGCGACATTTAATGATCGGAAATGCGATGCCAAGATTCTCTAAAAAGATTTGCAGACTGTTTCTCGATTATCATCCAATAAATAATACCAATATCTATATTACGTGCATACACCGACACTTTAGCAGAACAAGGGATACAAAAATGATGTCTTTTAGCGAGATCTTTAATGCGTTGTATCACTTAAATTGTATATTTTCGTAATACCGAAGTATAAATTCGAAATGCACCAAATACGTTATGTTAGGTTCGCAAACATGGCGTAGTTTCCTTATGTCCAAAACAATTGTGGGCAAGCCCCTTAATTAGCTTGAATTTGTCGTGAATCTCTCACCCAGCACAAAGTTCCAAGCGACTGGAAAAACGCGCAGGCGATTCTAGCATATAAGAAGGGTAAAAGAACGGACCCGCAGAATTACGGAACAATATCCATAACTTCGGTTTGCTCCATGATCCTTGAACGGATTCTCAGTTCGAATATAATAAACTATTTTGAGGCTGAGTAGCTTGTGTCTACGAATCAGCTTGGTTTTAGAAAGCATTGCTCGTGCGAAACTCTGCTTAGCCTTATCTAACATAATATAGTGCGAACTATGGATGAAGGGCATCATGCAGATTTTATATTTCTAGAAGCCCAGGAAAGCATTTGAGAAGGTGTTCCGTTGCAGTCTGTTAATGAAGGTACGAGCATGGGGAATAAGTCACAGATATGTGAGTGGCTAGAAGACTTATTAAGTAATAGAGCCCAGTATGTTGTCCTCGACGGCTAGTGTTCATCAGAGACAAGGATAGCGTCAGGAGTGCCCCAGGGAGGTGTGATAGAACCGCTGATGTTCTCTATACACATAAATGATTTGGTGGACAGGGTGGGCAGGAATCTGCGGTTGTTTGCTGATGATGCTTGATGTACGGTAAGGTGTCGAAATCGAGTGACTGTAGAAAGATACAAGACGACTCAGACAAAATTTTCTAGTTAGTCTGATGAATGGCAGCTAGTTCTAAATGTGGAAAAATGCAAAATAATGTGGATGATTAGGAAGAACAAATGTAATGTTCGGTACAGTATTACCAGTGTCCTGCTTGACACAGTCAAGTCGCTTAAATATCTGGGCGTAACGCTGCGAAGCGATATTA